>NW_027362776.1:0-10000000 GCF_046119375.1 Phyllobates terribilis | reverse complement strand
TGACCCTTTATGACATTATCGTCGCCATGACGAACCTTATGACATCATCGTCGCCATGGCAACCATTATGAAATCATCATCGCCATGACAACCAATATGATATCATCGTCGCCATGATGACCATTATGACATCATCGTCGCCATGACAACCATTATGACATCATCGTCGCCATGGCGACCATTATGACATCACCGTTGCCATGACAACCATTATGACATCGTCGTAGCCATTACGACCATTATTAAATTACAGTTGCCATGACAACCATTATGACATCTTCGTCGCCATGACGACCATTATGACATCATGACATCACCGTTGCTATGACGACCATTATGACATCACCATTGCCATGACGACCATTATGACATCACCGTTGCCATGACTACCATTATGACATCATCGTCGCCATGACGACCATTTTGACATCATTGTCGCCATGACAACCATTATGACATCACAATCGCCATGACGACCATTATGACATCATCGTCGCCATGGCGACCATTATGACATCATGACATCACCGTTGCCATGACGACCATTATGACATCACCATTGCCATGACGACCATTATGACATCATCGTCGCCATGACGACCATTATAACATCATTGTCGCCATGACAACCATTATGACATCATCGTCGCCATGACAACCGTCATGACATCACAATCGCCATGACGACCATTATGACATCATCGTCGCCATGGCGACCATTATGACATCATGATCACCAAGATGACCGTTATGACAATATCATCGCCATGACGACCCTTATGACATCATCGTCGCCATGGAAACCATTATGACATCATCATCGCCATGACAACCAATATGATATCATTGTCGCCATGACAACCATTATGACATCATCATCGCCATGACAACCAATGTGATATCATCGTCGCCATGATGAACAATATGACATCTTGACATCACCGTTGCTATGACGACCATTATGACATAACCGTTGCCATGGCAACCATTATGACATCACGGTCGCCATGTCGACCATTATGACATCATCGTAGCCATTACGACTATTATTAAATCACAGTTGCCATGACAACCATTATGACATCTTTGTCGCCATGACGACCATTATGACATCATGACATCACCGTTGCTATGACGACCATTATGACATCACCGTTGCCATGACGACCATTATGACATCATCATAGCCATTACGACCATTATTAAATCACAGTCGCCATGACAACCATTATGACATCATGACACCACCGTTGCCATGACGACTATTATGACATCATCGTCGCCTTGACGACAATTATGACATCATCATCGCCATGACGACCATTATGACATCATCATCGCCATGACGACCCTTATGACATCATCGTCGCCATGGCAACCATTATGACATCATCATCGCCATGACAACCAATATGATATCATCGTCGCCATGATGACCATTATGACATCATCGTCGCCATGACAACCATTATGACATCATCGTCGCCATGGCGACCATTATGACATCACCGTCGCCATGACGACCATTATGACATCGTCGTAGCCAATACGACCATTATTAAATCACAGTCGCCATGACAACCATTATGACATCTTCGTCGCCATGACGACCATTATGACATCATGACATCACCGTTGCCATGACGACCATTATGACATCACCATTGCCATGACGACCATTATGACATCATCGTCGCCATGACGACCATTATGACATCACAATCGCCATGACGACCATTATGGCATCATCGCCATGATGACCCTTTATGACATCATCGTCGCCATGACGACCCTTATGACATCATCGTCGCCATGGCAACCATTATGACATCATCATCGCCATGACAACCAATATGATATCTTCGTCGCCATGATGACCATTATGACATCATCGTCGCCATGACAACCATTATGACATCATCGTCGCCATGGCGACCATTATGACATCACCGTTGCCATAACGACCATTATGACATCATCGTAGCCATTACGACCATTATTAAATCACAGTCGCCATGACAACCATTATGACATCATGACATCACCGTTGCCATGACGACCATTATGACATCACCGTTGCCATGACGACCATTATGACATCATCGTCGCCATGACGACCATTATGACATCATCGTCGCCATGGCAACCATTATGACATCATCGTCGCCATGGCATCCATTATGACATCATCATCGCCATGACAACCAATATGATATCATCGTCGCCATGATGACCATAATGACATCATCGTCGCCATGACAACCATTATGATATCATATTCGCCATGTCGACCATTATGACATCATCGCAGCCATTACGACCATTATTAAATCACAGTCGCCATGACAACCATTATGACATCACAATCGCCATGACGACCATTATGGCATCATCATAGCCATGATGACCCTTTATGACATTATCGTCGCCATGACGACCCTTATGACATCATCGTCGCCATGGCAACCATTATGACATCATATTCGCCATGGCGACCATTATGACATCACCGTTGCCATGAAGACCATTATGACATCATCGTAGCCATTACGACCATTATTAAATCACAGTCGCCATGACAACCATTATAACATCATCGTCGCCATGGCAACCATTATGACATCATCGTCTCCATGACAACCATTATGACATCATATTCGCCATGGCGACCATTATGACATCACCGTCGCCATGACGACCATTATGACATCATCGTCGCCATGACGACCATTATGACATCATCGTCGCCATGACAAACATTATGACATCACAATCGCCATGACGACCATTATGGCATCATCATCGCCATGATGACCCTTTATGACATTATCGTCGCCATGACGACCCTTATGACATCATCGTCGCCATGGCAACCATTATGACATCATCATCGCCATGACAACCAATATGATATCATCGTCGCCATGATGACCATTATGACATCATCGTCGCCATGACAACCATTATGACATCATCGTCGCCATGGCGACGATTATGACTTCACCGTTGCCGTGACGACCATTATGACATCGTCGTAGCCATTACGACCATTATTAAATTACAGTTGCCATGACAACCATTATGACATCTTCGTCGCCATGACGACCATTATGACATCATGACATCACCGTTGCTATGACGACCATTATGACATCACCATTGCCATGACGACCATTATGACATCACCGTTGCCATGACTACCATTATGACATCATCGTCGCCATGACGACCATTTTGACATCATTGTCGCCATGACAACCATTATGACATCACAATCGCCATGACGACCATTATGACATCATCGTCGCCATGGCGACCATTATGACATCATGACATCACCGTTGCCATGACGACCATTATGACATCACCATTGCCATGACGACCATTATGACATCATCGTCGCCATGACGACCATTATGACATCATTGTCGCCATGACAACCATTATGACATCATCGTCGCCATGACAACCGTTATGACATCACAATCGCCATGACGACCATTATGACATCATCGTCGCCATGGCGACCATTATGACATCATGATCACCAAGATGACCGTTATGACAATATCATCGCCATGACGACCCTTATGACATCATCGTCGCCATGGAAACCATTATGACATCATCATCGCCATGACAACCAATATGATATCATTGTCGCCATGACAACCATTATGACATCATCATCGCCATGACAACCAATGTGATATCATCGTCGCCATGATGAACAATATGACATCTTGACATCACCGTTGCTATGACGACCATTATGACATAACCGTTGCCATGGCAACCATTATGACATCACGGTCGCCATGTCGACCATTATGACATCATCGTAGCCATTACGACCATTATTAAATCACAGTTGCCATGACAACCATTATGACATCTTTGTCGCCATGACGACCATTATGACATCATGACATCACCGTTGCTATGACGACCATTATGACATCACCGTTGCCATGACGACCATTATGACATCATCATAGCCATTACGACCATTATTAAATCACAGTCGCCATGACAACCATTATGACATCATGACACCACCGTTGCCATGACGACTATTATGACATCATCGTCGCCTTGACGACAATTATGACATCATCATCGCCATGACGACCATTATGACATCATCATCGCCATGACGACCCTTATGACATCATCGTCGCCATGGCAACCATTATGACATCATCATCGCCATGACAACCAATATGATATCATCGTCGCCATGATGACCATTATGACATCATCGTCGCCATGACAACCATTATGACATCATCGTCGCCATGGCGACCATTATGACATCACCGTCGCCATGACGACCATTATGACATCGTCGTAGCCATTACGACCATTATTAAATCACAGTCGCCATGACAACCATTATGACATCTTCGTCGCCATGACAACCATTATGACATCATGACATCACCGTTGCCATGACGACCATTATAACATCACCATTGCCATGACGACCATTATGACATCATCGTCGCCATGACGACCATTATGACATCATCGTCGCCATGACAACCATTATGACATCACAATCGCCATGACGACCATTATGGCATCATCATCGCCATGATGACCCTTTATGACATCATCGTCGCCATGACGACCCTTATGACATCATCGTCGCCATGGCAACCATTATGACATCATCATCGCCATGACAACCAATATGATATCTTCGTCGCCATGATGACCATTATGACATCATCGTCGCCATGACAACCATTATGACATCATCGTCGCCATGGCGACCATTATGACATCACCGTTGCCATAACGACCATTATGACATCATCGTAGCAATTACGACCATTATTAAATCACAGTCGCCATGACAACCATTATGACATCTTCGTCGTCTTGACGACCATTATGACATCATGACATAACCGTTGCCATGACGACCATTATGACATCACCGTTGCCATGACGACCATTATGACATCATCGTCGCCATGACGACCATTATGACATCATCGTCGCCATGGCAACCATTATGACATCATCGTCGCCATGGCATCCATTATGACATCATCATCGCCATGACAACCAATATGATATCATCGTCGCCATGATGACCATAATGACATCATCGTCGCCATGACAACCATTATGACATCATATTCGCCATGTCGACCATTATGACATCATCGCAGCCATTACGACCATTATTAAATCACAGTCGCCATGACAACCATTATGACATCACAATCGCCATGACGACCATTATGGCATCATCATAGCCATGATGACCCTTTATGACATTATCGTCGCCATGACGACCCTTATGACATCATCGTCGCCATGGCAACCATTATGACATCATATTCGCCATGGCGACCATTATGACCTCACCGTTGCCATGAAGACCATTATGACATCATCGTAGCCATTACGACCATTATTAAATCACAGTCGCCATGACAACCATTATGACATCATCGTCGCCATGACGACCATTATGACATCATGATATCACCATTGCCATGACGACCATTATGACATCACCGTTGCCATGACGACCATTATTACATCATCGTCGCCATGACGACCATTATGACATCATCGTCGCCATGACAACCATTATGACATCATCGTCGCCATGGCAACCATTATTACATCATCGTCGCCATGACGACCATTATGACATCATCGTCGCCATGACAACCATTATGACATCATCGTCGCCATGGCAACCATTATGACATCATCATCGCCATGACAACCAATATGATATCATCGTCGCCATGACAACCATTATGACATCATATTCGCCATTACGACCATTATTAAATCACAGTCGCCATGACAACCATTATGACATCTTCGTCGCCATGACGACCATTATGACATCATGACATCACCGTTGCCATGACGACCATTATGACATCATCGTCGCCATGACAACCATTATGACATCATCGTCGCCATGGCGACCATTATGACACCACCGTTGCCATGACGACTATTATGACATCACGGTCGCCATGTCGACCATTATGACATCATCGTAGCCATTACGACCATTATTAAATCATCGTCGCCATGACAACCATTATGACATCATCGTCGCCATGGCGACCATTATGACACCACCGTTGCCATGACGACCATTATGACATCATCGTCGCCATGACGACCATTATGACATCATCGTCGCCATGGCAACCATTATGACATCATCGTCGCCATGGCATCCATTATGACATCATCATCGCCATGACAACCAATATGATATCATCGTCGCCATGATGACCATAATGACATCATCGTCGCCATGACAACCATTATGACATCATATTCGCCATGTCGACCATTATGACATCATCGCAGCCATTACGACCATTATTAAATCACAGTCGCCATGACAACCATTATGACATCATCGTCGCCATGACGACCATTATGACATCATGATATCACCATTGCCATGACGACCATTATGACATCACCGTTGCCATGACGACCATTATGACATCATCGTCGCCATGACAACCATTATGACATCATCGTCGCCATGGCAACCATTATGACACCACCGTTGCCATGACGACTATTATGACATCACGGTCGCCATGTCGACCATTATGACATCATCGTAGCCATTACGACCATTATTAAATCACAGTCGCTATGACAACCATTATGACATCTTCGTCGCCATGACGACCATTATGACATCATGACATCACCGTTGCTATGACGACCATTATGACATCACCGTTGCCATGACGACCATTATGACATCATCGTAGCCATGACGACCATTATTAAATCACAGTCGCCATGACAACCATTATGACATCTTCGTGCCATGACGACCATTATGACATCATGACATCACCGTTGCCATGACGACCATTATGACATCATCGTCGCCATGGCGACCATTATGACACCACCGTTGCCATGACGACCATTATGACATCATCGTCGCCTTGACGACAATTATGACATCATCATCGCCATGACGACCATTATGACATCATCATCACCATGATGACCGCTATGACATCATCATCGCCATGTCGACCATTATGACATCATCGTCGCCATGACGACCGTTATGACATCATCGTCGCCATGGCAACCATTATGACATCATCATCGCCATGACAACCAATATGATATCATCGTCGCAATGATGACCATTATGACATCATCGTCGCCATGACAACCATTATGACATCATCGTCGCCATGGCGACCATTATGACATCACCGTTGCCATGACGACCATTATGACATCATCGTAGCCATTACGACCATTATTAAATCACAGTCGCCATGACAACCATTATGACATCTTCGTCGCCATGACGACCATTATGACATCATGACATCACCGTTGCCATGACGACCATTATGACATCATCGTCGCCATGACAACCATTATGACATCATCGTCGCCATGGCGACCATTATGACATCACCGTCGCCATGACAACCATTATGACATCGTCGTAGCCATTACGACCATTATTAAATCACAGTCGCCATGACAACCATTATGACATCTTCGACGCCATGACGACCATTATGACATCATGACATCACCGTTGCCATGACGACCATTATGACATCACCATTGCCATGACGACCATTATGACATCATCGTCGCCATGACGACCATTATGACATCATCGTCGCCATGACAACCATTATGACATCACAATCGCCATGACGACCATTATGGCATCATCATCGCCATGATGACCCTTTATGACATCATCGTCGCCATGACGACCCTTATGACATCATCGTCGCCATGGCAACCATTATGACATCATCATCGCCATGACAACCAATATGATATCTTCGTCGCCATGATGACCATTATGACATCATCGTCGCCATGACAACCATTATGACATCATCGTCGCCATGGCGACCATTATGACATCACCGTTGCCATAACGACCATTATGACATCATCGTAGCAATTACGACCATTATTAAATCACAGTCGCCATGACAACCATTATGACATCTTCGTCGCCTTGACGACCATTATGACATCATGACATCACCGTTGCCATGACGACCATTATGACATCACCGTTGCCATGACGACCATTATGACATCATCGTCGCCATGACGACCATTATGACATCATCGTCGCCATGGCAACCATTATGACATCATCGTCGCCATGGCATCCATTATGACATCATCATCGCCATGACAACCAATATGATATCATCGTCGCCATGATGACCATAATGACATCATCGTCGCCATGACAACCATTATGACATCATATTCGCCATGTCGACCATTATGACATCATCGCAGCCATTACGACCATTATTAAATCACAGTCGCCATGACAACCATTATGACATCACAATCGCCATGACGACCATTATGGCATCATCATAGCCATGATGACCCTTTATGACATTATCGTCGCCATGACGACCCTTATGACATCATCGTCGCCATGGCAACCATTATGACATCATATTCGCCATGGCGACCATTATGACATCACCGTTGCCATTACGACCATTATGACATCATCGTAGCCATTACGACCATTATTAAATCACAGTCGCCATGACAACCATTATGACATCATCGTCGCCATGACGACCATTATGACATCATGATATCACCATTGCCATGACGACCATTATGACATCACCGTTGCCATGACGACCATTATTACATCATCGTCGCCATGACGACCATTATGACATCATCGTCGCCATGACAACCATTATGACATCATCGTCGCCATGGCAACCATTATTACATCATCGCCGCCATGACGACCATTATGACATCATCGTCGCCATGACGACCATTATGACATCATCGTCGCCATGACAACCATTATGACATCATCGTCGCCATGGCAACCATTATGACATCATCATCGCCATGACAACCAATATGATATCATCGTCGCCATGACAACCATTATGACATCATATTCGCCATTACGACCATTATTAAATCACAGTCGCCATGACAACCATTATGACATCTTCGTCGCCATGACGACCATTATGACATCATGACATCACCGTTGCCATGACGACCATTATGACATCATCGTCGCCATGACAACCATTATGACATCATCGTCGCCATGGCGACCATTATGACACCACCGTTGCCATGACGACTATTATGACATCACGGTCGCCATGTCGACCATTATGACATCATCGTAGCCATTACGACCATTATTAAATCACAGTCGCTATGACAACCATTATGACATCTTCGGCGCCATGACGACCATTATGACATCATGACATCACCGTTGCTATGACGACCATTATGACATCACCGTTGCCATGACGACCATTATGACATCATCGTAGCCATGACGACCATTATTAAATCACAGTCGCCATGACAACCATTATGACATCTTCGTGCCATGACGACCATTATGACATCATGACATCACCGTTGCCATGACGACCATTATGACATCATCGTCGCCATGGCGACCATTATGACACCACCGTTGCCATGACGACCATTATGACATCATCGTCGCCTTGACGACAATTATGACATCATCATCGCCATGACGACCATTATGACATCATCATCACCATGATGACCGCTATGACATCATCATCGCCATGTCGACCATTATGACATCATCGTCGCCATGACGACCGTTATGACATCATCGTCGCCATGGCAACCATTATGACATCATCATCGCCATGACAACCAATATGATATCATCGTCGCAATGATGACCATTATGACATCATCGTCGCCATGACAACCATTATGACATCATCGTCGCCATGGCGACCATTATGACATCACCGTTGCCATGACGACCATTATGACATCATCGTAGCCATTACGACCATTATTAAATCACAGTCGCCATGACAACCATTATGACATCTTCGTCGCCATGACGACCATTATGACATCATGACATCACCGTTGCCATGACGACCATTATGACATCACCGTTGCCATGACGACCATTATTACATTAGCGTCGCCATGACGACCATTATGACATCATCGTCGCCATGACAACCATTATGACATCATCGTCGCCATGACAACCATTATGACATCATCATCGCCATGACGACCAATATGATATCATTGTCGCCATGACAACCATTATGACATCATCGTCGCCATGACAACCATTATGACATCATATTCGCCATGACGACCATTATGACATCATCGTTGCCATGGCGACCATTATGACATCATCATCGCCATGATGACCATTATGACAATATCGTCGCCATGGCGACCCTTATGACATCATCGTCGCCATGGCAACCATTATGACATCATCATCGCCATGACAACCAATATGATATCATTGTCGCCATGACAACCATTGTGACATCATCGTCGCCATGGCAACCATTATGACATCACGGTCGCCATGTCGACCATTATGACATCATCGTAGCCATTACGACCATTATTAAATCACAGTCGCCATGACAACCATTATGACATCTTCGTCGCCATGACGACCATTGTGACATCATGAAATCACCGTTGCCATGACGACCATTCTGACATCATCGTCGCCATGACAACCATTATGACATCATCGTCGCCATGACGACCGTTATGACATCATCGTCGCCATGGCGACCATTATGACATCATCATCGCCATGGCGACCAATATCATATCATCGTCGCCATGATGACCATTATGTCATCATCGTCGCCATGGCAACCATTATGACATCATCATCGCCACGGCAACCATTATGACATCAACGTCGCCATGGCGACGTTTATGACATCACCGTCGCCATGACGACCATTATTTAATCATCGTAGCCATTACGACCATTATTAAATCACAGTCGCCATGACAACCATTATGACATCTTCGTCGCCATGATGACCATTATGACATCATGACATCACCGTTGCCATGACGACCATTATGACATCACCGTTGCCATGAAGACCATTATGACATCATCGTCGCCATGACGACCATTATGACATCATCGTCGCCATGACAACCATTATGACATCACAATCGCCATGACGACCATTATGGCATCATCATCGCCATGATGACCCTTTATGACAATATCGTCGCCATGACGACCCTTATGACATCATCGTCGCCATGGCAACCATTATGACATCATCATCGCCATGACAACCAATATGATATCATCGTCGCAATGATGACCATTATGACATCATCGTCGCCATGACAACCATTATGACATCATCGTCGCCATGGCGACCATTATGACATCACCGTTGCCATGATGACCATTATGACATCATCGTAGCCATTACGACCATTAATAAATCACAGTCGCCATGACAACCATTATGACATCTTCGTCGCTATGACGACCATTATGACATCATGACATCACCGTTGCCATGACGACCATTATGACATCACCGTTGCCATGACGACCATTATTACATTAGCGTCGCCATGACGACCATTATGACATCAGCGTCGCCATGACAACCATTATGACATCATCGTCGCCATGGCAACCATTATGACATCATCATCGCCATGACAACCAATATGATATCATTGTCGCCATGACAACCATTATGACATCATCATCGCCATGGCAACCATTATGACATCACGGTCGCCATGTCGACCATTATGACATCATCGTAGCCATTACGACCATTATTAAATCACAGTCGCCATGACAACCATTATGACATCTTCGTCGCCATGACGACCATTATGACATCATGACATCACCGTTGCTATGACGACCATTATGACATCACCGTTGCCATGACGACCATTTTGACATCATCATAGCCATTACGACCATTATTAAATCACAGTCGCCATGACAACCATTATGACATCTTCGTCGCCATGACGACCATTATGACATCATGATATCACCGTTGCCATGACGACCATTATGACATCATCGTCGCCATGACAACCATTATGACATCATCGTCGCCATGGCGACCATTATGACACCACCGTTGCCATGACGACCATTATGACATCATCGTCGCCTTGACGACAATTATGACATCATCATCGCCATGACGACCATTATGACATCATCATCGCCATGATGACCGCTATGACATCATCATCGCCATGTCGACCATTATGACATCATCGTCGCCATGACGACCGTTATGACATCATCGTCGCCATGGCGACCATTATGACATCATCATCGCCATGGCGACCAATATGATATCATCGTCGCCATGATGACCATTATGTCATCATCGTCGCCATGGCAACCATTATGACATCATCATCGCCATGGCGACCATTATGACATCACCGTCGCCATGACGACCATTATTAAATCATCGTAGCCATTAAGACCATTATTAAATCACAGTCGCCATGACAACCATTATGACATCTTCGTCGCCATGATGACCATTATGACATCATGACATCACCGTTGCCATGACGACCATTATGACATCACCGTTGCCATGAAGACCATTATGACATCATCGTCGCCATGACGACCATTATGACATCATCGTCGCCATGACAACCATTATGACAACACAATCGCCATGACGACCATTATGGCATCATCATCGCCATGATGACCCTTTATGACATTATCGTCGCCATGACGACCCTTATGACATCATCGTCGCCATGGCAACCATTATGACATTATCATCGCCATGACAACCAATATGATATCATCGTCGCAATGATGACCATTATGACATCATCGTCGCCATGACAACCATTATGACATCATCGTCGCCATGGCGACCATTATGACTCCACCGTTGCCATGACGACCATTATGACATCATCGTAGCCATTACGACCATTATTAAATCAAAGTCGCCATGACAACCATTATGACATCTTCGTCGCCATGACGACCATTATGACATCATGACATCACCGTTGCCATGACGACCATTATGACATCACCGTTGCCATGACGACCATTATTACATTAGCGTCGCCATGACGACCATTATGACATCATCGTCGCCATGACAACCATTATGACATCATCGTCGCCATGGCAACCATTATGACATCATCATCGCCATGACAACCAATATGATATCATTGTCGCCATGACAACCATTATGACATCATCGTCGCCATGACAACCATTATGACATCATATTCGCCATGACGACCATTATGACATCATCATCGCCATGGCGACCATTATGACATCATCATCGCCATGATGACCGTTATGACAATATCGTCGCCATGACGACCCTTATGACATCATCATCGCCATGGCAACCATTATGACATCATCATCGCCATGACAACCAATATGATATCATTGTCGCCATGACAACCATTATGACATCATCGTCGCCATGGCAACCATTATGACATCACGGTCGCCATGTCGACCATTATGACATCATCGTAGCCATTACGACCATTATTAAATCACAGTCGCCATGACAACCATTATGACATCTTCGTCGCCATGACGACCATTATGACATCATGACATCACCGTTGCTATGACGACCATTATGACATCATCGTAGCCATTACGACCATTATTAAATCACAGTCGCCATGACAACCATTATGACATCTTCGTCGCCATGACGACCATTATGACATCATGACATCACCGTTGCCATGACGACCATTATGACATCATCGTCGCCATGACAACCATTATGACATCATCGTCGCCATGGCGACCATTATGACACCACCGTTGCCATGACGACCATTATGACATCATCGTCGCCTTGACGACAATTATGACATCATCATCGCCATGACGACCATTATGACATCATCATCGCCATGATGACCGTTATGACATTATCGTCGCCATGACAACCATTATGACATCACAATCGCCATGACGACCATTATGGCATCATCATCGCCATGATGACCCTTTATGACATTATCGTCGCCATGACGACCCTTATGACATCATCATCGCCATGACAACCAATATGATATCTTCGTTGCCATGATGACTATTATGACATTATCGTCGCCATGACAACCATTATGACATCATCGTCGCCATGGCGACCATTATGACATCACCTTTGCCATGACGACCATTATGACATAATCGTAGCCATTACGACCATTATTAAATCACAGTCGCCATGACAACCATTATGACATCATCGTCGCCATGGCGATCATTATGACATCACCGTTGCCATGACGACCATTATGACATCACCGTTGCCATGACGACCATTATGACATCACCGTCGCCATGACGACCATTATGACATCATCGTCGTAATGACAACCATTATGACATCATCGTCGCCATGGCAACCATTATGACATCATCATCGCCATGACATCCAATATGATATCATCGTCGCCATGATGACCATTATGACATCATCGTCGCCATGACAACCATTATGACATCATATTCGCAATGTCGACCATTATGACATCACCGTCGCCATGACGACCATTATGACATCATCGCAGCCATTACGACCATTATTAAATCACAGTCGCCATGACAACCATTATGACATCTTTGTCACCATGACGACCATTATGACATCATGACATCTCCGTTGCCATGACGACCATTATGACATCACCGTTGCCATGACGACCATTATGACATCATCGTCGCCATGACGACCATTATGACATCATCGTCGCCATGACAACCATTATGACATCACAATCGCCATGACGACCATTATGACATCATCGTCGCCATGACAACCATTATGACATCATGACATCACCGTTGCCATGACGACCATTATGACATCACCGTTGCCATGACGACCATTATTACATTAGCGTCGCCATGACGACCATTATGACATCATCGTCGCCATGGCAACCATTATGACATCATCGTCGCCATGGCAACCATTATGACATCATCATCGCCATGACAACCAATATGATATCATCGTCGCCAATGCAACCATTATGACATCACGGTCGCCATGTCGACCATTATGACATCAACGTAGCCATTATGACCATTATTAAATCACAGTCGCCATGACAACCATTATGACATCTTCGTCGCCATGATGACCATTATGACATCATGACATCACCGTTGCTATGACGACCATTATGACATCACCGTTGCCATGGCAACCATTATGACATCACGGTCGCCATGTCGACCATTATGACATCACCGTTGCCATGACGACCATCATGACATCATCGTAGCCATTACGACCATTATTAAATCACAGTCGCCATGACAACCATTATGACATCTTCGTCGCCATGACGACCATTATGACATCATGACATCACCGTTGCCATGACGACCATTATGACATCACCGTTGCCATAACGACCATTATGACATCATCGTCGCCATGACGACCCTTATGACATCATCGTCGCCATGGCAACCATTATGACATCATCATCGCCATGACAACCAATATGATATCATTGTCGCCATGACAACCATTATGACATCATCATCGCCATGACAACCAATGTGATATCATCGTCGCCATGATGACCATTATGACATCATGACATCACCGTTGCTATGACGACCATTATGACATCACCGTTGCCATGGCAACCATTATGACATCACGGTCGCCATGTCGACCATTATGACATCATCGTAGCCATTACGACCATTATTAAATCACAGTTGCCATGACAACCATTATGACATCTTCGTCGCCATGACGACCATTATGACATCATGACATCACCGTTGCTATGACGACCATTATGACATCACCGTTGCCATGACGACCATTATGACATCATCTTAGCCATTACGACCATTATTAAATCACAGTCGCCATGACAACCATTATGACATCTTCGTCGCCATGACGACCATTATGACATCAAGACACCACCGTTGCCATGACGACAATTATGACATCATCATCGCCATGACGACCATTATGACATCATCATCGCCATGATGACCGTTATGACATTATCGTCGCCATGACGACCCTTATGACATCATCGTCGCCATGGCAACCATTATGACATCATCATCGCCATGACAACCAATATGATATCATCGTCGCCATGATGACCATTATGACATCATCGTCGCCATGACAACCATTATGACATCATCGTCGCCATGGCGACCATTATGACATCACCGTCGCCATGACGACCATTATGACATCGTCGTAGCCATTACGACCATTATTAAATCACAGTCGCCATGACAACCATTATGACATCTTCGTCGCCTTGACGACCATTATGACATCATGACATCACCGTTGCCATGACGACCATTATGACATCACCGTTGCCATGACGACCATTATGACATCATCGTCGCCATGACGACCATTATGACATCATCGTCGCCATGACAACCATTATGACATCACAATCGCCATGACGACCATTATGGCATCATCATCGCCATGATGACCCTTTATGACATTATCGTCGCCATGACGACCCTTATGACATCATCGTCGCCATGGCAACCATTATGACATCATCATCGCCATGACAACCAATATGATATCTTCGCCGCCATGATGACCATTATGACATCATCGTCGCCATGACAACCATTATGACATCATCGTCGCCATGGCGACCATTATGACATCACCGTTGCCATGACGACCATTATGACATCATCGTAGCCATTACGACCATTATTAAATCACAGTCGCCATGACAACCATTATGACATCTTCGTCGCCATGACGACCATTATGACATCATCGTCGCCATGACAACCATTATGACATCATCGTCGCCATGACAACCATTATGACATCATCGTCGCCATGGCGACCATTATGACATCATCGTCGCCATGGCGACCATTATGACATCATCATCGCCATGATGACCGTTATGACAATATCGTCGCCATGACGACCCTTATGACATCATCGTCGCCATGGCAACCATTATGACATCATCATCGCCATGACAACCAATATGATATCTTCGCCGCCATGATGACCATTATGACATCATCGTCGCCATGACAACCATTATGACATCATCGTCGCCATGGCGACCATTATGACATCACCGTTGCCATGTCGACCATTATGACATCATCGTAGCCATTACGACCATTATTAAATCACAGTCGCCATGACAACCATTATGACATCATCATCGCCATGTCGACCGTTATGACATCATCGTAGCCATGACGACCATTATGACATCATCGTCGACATGGCGACCATTATGACATCATCGTCGACATGGCGACCAATACGTGCCGCATGTCATTGGGGCTCCACATGCATGTCGCATGTCATGGGGACCCCACATACAAGGCGCATGTCATGGGGGCTCCACATTAATGCCACGAGTCATGGGGGGCCAAAACACAAGCCGAATGTCATGGGGGCCCAACGTGCATATCGCATGTCATGGGGACCCCAAATGCATGCCGAATGTCATGGGGGGGCCACAACAATGCCGCATGTCATTGGGGGACCAAATGCATGCCGCATGTTATGGGGGCCGCAAATGCATGCCGCATGTCTTGAGGGCCCCACAAGCTTGTAGTATGTCATGGGTGGCCCAAATGCATGCCACATGTCATAGGGGCCCCACGTGCATGCCGCATGTCATGAGGGCCCCAAACGCATGGCGCATGTCATGGGGGACCCAAGTACGTGTCGCATATCATGGGGGCCCCAAGTGCATGCCGAATGTCAAGGGGGACCCCATATGCATGACGCATATCATGGTGCCCCAAATGCATGCCGCATGTCATGGGGGCCCCAAATGCATGCCGTATGTCAAGGGGGCCCCACATGGATGCCGGATGTCATGGGGGCCACAAATGCATGCCGCATGTCATGGGGGCCACAAATGCATGCCGCATGTCATGGGGGCCCCACGTGCTTTCCGCATGTCATAGGCCACCACGTGCATTCCGCATGTCATGGGGCCCCAAATGCATGTCGCATGTCATGGGGCCCCAAATGCATGCCACATGTCATGGGGGCCCCAAATGTATGCCTCATGTCATGGGGGCCCCAAATGCATGCAGCTTGTCAAGGGGGCCCCACATGCATGCCGTATGTCATGGGGGACCCATGTGCATTCCGCATTTCATGGGGCCCCCACGTGCATTCCGCTTGTCATGGGGCCCCCAAGTGCATGCTGCATGTCATGGGGGCCCCAAATGCATGTCGCATGTCATGGGGCCCCAAATGCATGCCGCATGTCATGGGGCCCCAAATGCATGCCGCATGTCATGGGGGCCCCAAATGCATACCGCATGTCATGGGGGACCCAAATGCATGCCGCATGTCATGGGGGCCCCAAATGTATGCCGCATGCCATGAGGGCAATAAATACGTGCCGCATGTCATGTGGGACTCAAATGCATGTCTCATGTCATGGGGGACCCACATGTATGCCGCATGTCATGAGGGCCATAAATACATGCCGCATGTCATGGGGGCCCCAAATGCATGCCGCATGTCATGGGGGCCCCACATTTATGCCGCATGTCATGAGGGCCATAAATACATGCCGCATGTCAAGGGGGCCCCACATGCAAGCCGCATGTCATGGGGGCCAAATGTGAATTCTGCATATCATGGGGCCCCCCACGTTCATTCCGCATGTCATGGGGCCCCAAATGCATGCCACATGTCATGGGGGCCCCAAATGTATGCCGCATGTCATGAGGGCCATAAATATGTGCCGCATGTCTTGGGGGCCCCACGTGCATGCCGCATGTCATGTGGTCCCCACATGCATGCCGGGTGTCATACGGGCCCCAAATGCATGTCGCTTGTCATGGTGGCCCCACAGCAATGCCGTATGTCATTGGGGGCCCGAATGCAAGTCGCATTTCATGGGGACCCCACATACAAGGCGCATGTCATGGGGGCTCCACATGCATGTCGCATGTCTTGGGGTCCCCACATGCATGTCGGGTGTCATACGGGCCCCAAATGCATGCCGCATGTCATGGGGACCCCACAACAATGCCGCATGTCATTGGGGGCCCAAATGCATGCCTTATGTCATGGGGGCCCCACATGCATGGTGCATGTCATGGGGGCCCAAAAGTCATGCTACATGTCATGGGGGCCCCACGTGCATGCCGCATGTCATGGGGGACCAAATGCATATCGCATGTCATGGGGCCCCAAATGCATGCCGCATGTAATGGGTGCCCCAAATGTATGCCGCATGTCATGGGGGCCCCACGTGCATGCCGCATGCCATGAGGTCCCCAAATGCATGGTGCATGTCATGGGGGCCCCAAACACGTGCCGCATGACATGGGGCCCCATATACATGGCGCATGTCATGGGGCTCCACATGCATGCCGCATGTCATGGGGGCCCCATATGCATGCCGCATGTCATGGGGGCCCCAAATGCATGACGCATGTCATGGGGGCCTCAAATGTATGCCGCTTGTCATGGGGGCCCAAATGCATGCAGCATGTCATGGGGGCCCCAAATTTATGCCGCATGGCATGAGGGCCATAAATATGTGCCGCATGTCATGGGGATACAAATGCATGCCGCATGTCATGGGGGCCCCACATGTATGCCGCATGTCATGAGGGCCATAAATACATGCAGCATGTCAGTGGGGGCCCCAAATGCATGACGCATGTCATGGAGGCCCCACATGTATGCCGCATGTCATGAGTGCCATAAATACATGCCGCATGTCAAGGGGGCCCCAAATATGTGCCACATGTTATGGGGTCCCAAATACGTGCCGAAAGTCATGTCATGGGGGCCCACGTTCATACCACATGTCATGGTTGCCCCAAATGCATGCCGCATGTCATGGAGGCCCCAGATGGATGCCGCTTGTCATGGGGGCCCCACATGCATACCGCATGTTATGGGGGACCTAAATGCATGCCGCATGTCATGGGGGCCCCAAATGTATGCAGCATGTCATGAGGGCCATAAATACGTGCTGCATGTCATGGGGGACCAAAATGCATGCCGCATGTCATGGGGCCCCACATGTATGCCGCATGTCATGAGGGCCATGAATACATGCCGCATGTCATGGGGGCCCCAAATGCATGCCGCATGTCATGGGGGCCCCACATGTATGCCGCATGTCATGAGGGCCATAAGTACATGCCGCATGTCAAGGGGGCCCCACATGCAAGCCGCATGTCATGGGGGCCCCAAATGCATGCCGCATGTCATGGGGGCCCAATGTGCATTCCGCATGTCATGGGTCCCCCACGTGCATTCCGCATGTCATGGGGGCCCCAAATGTATGCCGCATGTCATGAGGGCCATAAATAAGTGCCGCATGTCACGGGGGCCCCACGTGCATGCCGCTTGTCATGGGGTCCCCACATGCATGCCGGGTGTCATACAGGCCCCAAATGCATGTCGTGTGTCATGGGGGCCCCACAACAATGCCGCATGTCATTGGCGGCCCAAATGCATGCCACATGTCATGGGGGCCCCAAATACGTGCCGCATGTCATGGGGGCTCCACATGCATGTCGCATGTCATGGGGACCCCACATACAAGGCACATGCATGTCGGGTGTCATACGGGCCCCAAATGCATACCGCATGTCATGGGGACCCCAAATGCATGCTGAATGTCATGGGGGCCCCCAATACGTGCCGCATATCATGGGGGCCCCACATGCATGGCGCATGTCATGGGGGCACCAAATGCATGACGCATGTCATGGGGTCCCAAATACATGTCACATGTCATGTGGGCCTCACATGCATGCCACATGTCATGGGGGCCCCAAATACGTGCCGCAAGTCATGGGGGCCCCAGGTGCATACCGCATGTCTTTGGGGCCCCAAACATGTGCTGCATGACTTGGGGCTCCACATGCATGCCGCATGTCATGGGGGCCCCAAATGCATGCCGCATGTCATGGGGGTCCAAAATGTGTTCCGCATGTCATGGGGGCCCAAATGCATGCCGCATGTCATGGGGGGCCACGTGCATGCCGCATGTCATGGGGGCCCCAAATGCATGCCGCATGTCATGAGGGACCCACAAGCATGTCGCATGTCATGGGTGGCCCAAATGCATGCCGCATGTCATGGGGGCCCCACGTGCATGCCGCATGTCATGAGGGCCCCAAACGCATGGCGTATGTCATGGGGGCCCCAAGTAAGTGCCGCATATCATTTGTGGCCCCAAATGCATGCCGCATGTCAAGGGGGCCCCACATGCATGCCGCATGTCATGGGGTCCCCAAATGTATGCCACATGTCATGAGGGCCATAAATATGTGCAACATGTCGTGGAGGCCCCACGTGCATGCCGCATATCATGGGGGGACCAAATGTATGCCGCTTGTCAAGGGGGCCCCAAATGCATGCCGCATGTCATGGGGGCACCACGTGCATGCCGCATGTCATTGGGGGTCCAAATACATGCCGCATTTCATGGGGGCCCCCAATACGTGCAGCATGTCATGGGGGCGCCACATGCATGGCGCATGTCTTGGGGGCCCAAATGCATGCCTTATGTCATGGGGGCCCCAAATATGTTCCTCTTGTCATGGGGGCCCCACGTGCATGCCGCATGTCATGGGGTCCCCACATGCATGCCGCATGTCATGGGGACCCCACAACAATGCAGTGGAGCCCCACATGCATGCGCATGTCATTGGGGCTCCACATGAATGCCACGAGTCATGGGGGGCCAAAACAGAAGCCGAATGTCATGGGGGCCCAACATGCATATCGCATGTCATGGGGACCCCAAATGCATGCCGAATGTCATGGGGGGGCCAAATACCTGCCGCATATCTTGAGGGCCCCACATCCATGGCACATGTCATGGGGGCCCCAAAGGCATGTCGCATGTCATGGGGGTCCCACATGCGTGGCACATGTCATGGGGGCCCCACATGCAAGCCACATGTCATGGGGGCCCCAAATACGTGCCGTATGTCATGGGGGCCCCACGTGCATGCCGCATGTCATGGGGTCCCCTCATGCATGCTGGGTCTCATACGGGCCCCAAATGCATGCCGCGTGTCATGGGGGCCCCACAACAATGCCTCATGTCATTGGGGGCCCAAATGCATGCCGCATGTCATGGGGGCCCCAAATACGTGCCGCATGTCATGGGGGCTCCACATGCATGTCACATGTCATGGGGCCCCACATACAAGGCGCATGTCATGGGGGCTCCACGTGCATGTCGCATGTCATGGGGTCCCCACATGCATGCCGCATGTCATGGGGGCCCCACAACAATGCCGCATGTCATTGGGGGACCAAATGCATGCCGCATGTTATGGGGGCCGCAAATGCATGCCGCATGTCATGAGGGCCCCACAAGCTTGTAGCATGTCATGGGGGCCCAAATGCATGCCACATGTCATAGGGGCCCCACGTGCATGCCGCATGTCATGAGGGCCCCAAACGCATGGCGCATGTCATGGGGGACCCAAGTACGTGTCGCATATCATGGGGGCCCCAAGTGCATGCCGAATGTCAAGGGGCCCCCATATGCATGGCGCATATCATGGGGCCCCAAATGCATGCCGCATGTCATGGGGGCCCCAAATGCATTCCGTATGTCAAGGGGGCCCCACATGCATGCCGGATGTCATGGGGGCCACAAATGCATGCCGCATGTCATGGGGGCCCCACGTGCTTTCCGCATGTCATAGGCCACCACGTGCATTCTGCATGTCATGGGGCCCCAAATGCATTTCGCATGTCATGGGGCCCCAAATGCATGCCGCATGTCATGGGGGCCCCAAATGTATGCCTCATGTCATGGGGGCCCCAAATGCATGCAGCTTGTCAAGGGGGCCCCACATGCATGCCGTATGTCATGGGGGACCCATGTGCATTCCGCATGTCTTGGGGCCCCCACGTGCATTCCGCTTGTCATGGGGCCCCCAAGTGCAAGCCGCATGTCATGGGGGCCCCAAATGCAAGTCGCATGTCATGGGGCCCCAAATGCATGCCGCATGTCATGGGGGCCCCAAATGCATACCGCATGTCATGGGGGCCCCAAATGCATACCGCATGTCATGGGGGACCCAAATCCATGCCACATGTCATGGGGGCCCCAAATGTATGCCGCATGTCATGAGGGCAATAAATACGTGCCGCATGTCATGTGGGACTCAAATGCATGTCTCATGTCATGGGGGACCCACATGTATGCCGCATGTCATGAGGGCCATAAATACATGCCGCATGTCATGGGGGCCCCAAATGCATGCCGCATGTCATGGGGGCCCCACATGTATGCCGCATGTCATGAGGGCCAAATGTGAATTCTGCATATCATGGGGCCCCCCACGTGCATTCCGCATGTCATGGGGCCCCAAATGCATGCCACATGTCATGGGGGCCCCAAATGTATGCCGCATGTCATGAGGGCCATAAATATGTGCCGCATGTCTTGGGGGCCCCACGTGCATGCCGCATGTCATGTGGTCCCCACATGCATGCCGGGTGTCATACGGGCCTCAAATGCATGTCGCGTGTCATGGTGGCCCCACAACAATGCCGTATGTCATTGGGGGCCCGAATGGATGTCGCATTTCATGGGGACCCCACATACAAGGCGCATGTCATGGGGGCTCCACATGCATGTCGCATGTCATGGGGGCCCCAAATGCATGCCACATGTCATGGGGGCCACACATGCATGCCACATGTCATGGGGGCCACACATGCATGGTGCATGTCATGGGGGCCCAAAAGTCATGCTACATGTCATGGGGGTCCCACGGGCATGCCGCATGTCATGGGGGACCAAATGCATACCGCATGTCATGGGGGCCCCAAATGCATGCCGCATGTCATGAGAGCCCCACATGCATGTCGCATGTCATGGGTGCCCCAAATGTATGCCGCATGTCATGGGGGCCCCACGTGCATGCCGCATGCCATGAGGTCCCCAAATGCATGGTGCATGTCATGGGGGCCCCAAACACGTGCCGCATGACATGGGGCCCCATATGCATGGCGCATGTCATGGGGCTCCACATGCATGCCGCATGTCATGGGGGCCTCAAATGTATGCCGCTTGTCATGGGGGCCCAAATGCATGCCGCATGTCATGGGGGCCCCAAATTTATGCCGCATGGCATGAGGGCCATAAATATGTGCCGCATGTCATGGGGACACAAATGCATGCCGCATGTCATGGGGGCCCCACATGTATGCCGCATGTCATGAGGGCCATAAATACATGCAGCATGTCAGTGGGGGCCCCAAATGCATGACGCATGTCATGGGGGTCCCAAATACATGCCGAAAGTCATGTCATGGGGGCCCACGTTCATGCCACATGTCATGGTTGCCCCAAATGCATGCCGCATGTCATGGAGGCCCCAGATGGATGCTGCTTGTCATGGGGGCCCCACTTGCATACCGCATGTTATGTGGGACCTAAGTGCATGCCGCATGTCATGGGGGCCCCAAATGTATGCAGCATGTCATGAGGGCCATAAATACGTGCTGCATGTCATGGGGGACCAAAATGCATGCCGCATGTCATGGGGGCCCCACATGTATGCCACATGTCATGAGGGCCATGAATACATGCCGCATGTCATGGGGGCCCCAAATGCATGCCGCATGTCATGGGGGCCCCACATGTATGCCGCATGTCATGAGGGCCATAAGTACATGCCGCATGTCAAGGGGGCCCCACATGCAAGCCGCATGTCATGGGGGCCCCAAATGCATGCCGCATGTCATGGGGGCCCAATGTGCATTCCGCATGTCATGGGTCCCCCACGTGCATTCCGCATGTCATGGGGCCCCAAATGCATGCCGCATGTCATGGGGGCCCCAAATGTATGCCGCATGTCATGAGGGCCATAAATAAGTGCCGCATGTCATGGGGGCCCCACGTGCATGCCGCATGTCATGGGGTCCCCACATGCATGCCGGGTGTCATACGGGCCCCAAATGCATGCCGCGTGTCATGGGGGCCCCACAACAATGCCGCATGTCATTGGCGGCCCAAATGCATGCCGCATGTCATGGGGGCCCCAAATACGTGCCGCATGTCATGGGGGCTCCACATGCATGTCGCATGTCATGGGGACCCCACATACAAGGCGCATGTCATGAGGGCTCCACATGCATGTCGCATGTCATGGGGTCCCCACATGCATGTCGGGTGTCATACGGGCCCCAAATGCATACCGCATGTCATGGGGACCCCAAATGCATGCTGAATGTCATGGGGGCCCCCAGTACGTGCCGCATGTCATGGGGGCACCAAATGCATGACGCATGTCATGGGGTCCCAAATACATGTCACATGTCATGGGGGCCAAAAATACGTGCCGCAAGTCATGGGGGCCCCAGGTGCATACCGCATGTCTTTGGGGCCCCAAACATGTGCTGCATGACTTGGGGCTCCACATGCATGCCGCATGTCATGGGGGCCCCATATGCATGCCGCATGTCATGGGGGCCCCAAATGCATGCCGCATGTCATGGGGGCCCAAAATGTGTTCCGCATGTCATGGGGGGCCCAAATGCATACCGCATGTCATGGGGGCCCACGTGCATGCCGCATGTCATGGGGGCCCCAAATGCATGCCGCATGTCATGAGGGCCCAAACGCATGGCGTATGTCATGGGGGCCCCAAGTAAGTGCCGCATATCATTTGTGGCCCCAAATGCATGCCGCATGTCAAGAGGGCCCCACATGCATGCCGCATGTCATAGGAGCCCCAAATGTATGCCGCATGTCATGAGGGCCATAAATACGTTAAGCATGTCATGGGGGCCCCAAGTGCATGCTGCATATAATGGGGGTCCCAAATGCATGCCTTATGTCATTGGGGCCCCAAATACGTGCAGGATGACATGGAGGCCCCACTTGCATGCCGCATGTCAGTGGGGCCCCACATGCATGCTGCATGTCATCAGGGCTCCACATGCATGCCGCGAGTCATGGGGGCCCCACACGCATGCCGCATGTCATGGGGACCCCACGTGCATACCGCATGTCATGGGGGCACCAAATGCATGCCGCATGTCATGGGGTCCCAAAAACATGCTGCATGTCTTTGGGGCCCCAAATGCATGGCGCATGTCATGGGGGCCCCAAATGCATGCCGTATGTCATGGGGGCCCCACATGCGTGGCACATGTGATGGGGGCCCCACGTGCATTCCGCATGTCTTGGGGCCCCAAATGCATGCCGCATGTCATGGGGTCCCCAAATGTATGCCACATGTCATGAGGGCCATAAATATGTGCAACATGTCGTGGAGGCCCCACATGCATGCCGCATATCATGGGGGGACCAAATGCATGCCGCTTGTCATGGGGGCCCCAAATGCATGCCGCATGTCATGGGGCACCACGTGCATGCCGCATGTCATTGGGGGTCCTAATACATGCCGCATTTCATGGGGGCCCCCAATACGTGCCGCATGTCATGGGGGCGCCACATGCATGGCGCATGTCTTGGGGGCCCAAATGCATGCCTTATGTCATGGGGGCCCCAAATACGTTCCTCTTGTCATGGGGGCCCCACGTGCATGCCGCTTGGCAGTGGGGCCCCACATGCATGCCGCATGTCATCGGGGCTCCACATGAATGCCACGAGTCATGGGGGGCCAAAACACAAGCCGAATGTCATGGGGGCCCAACGTGCATATCGCATGACATGGGGACCCCAAATGCATGCCGAATGTCATGGGGGGGCCAAATACCTGCCACATATCTTGAGGGCCCCACATCCATGGCACATGTCATGGGGGCCCCAAAGGCATGTCGCATGTCATGAGGGCCCCACATGCGTGGCACATGTCATGGGGGCCCCACATGCAAACCACATGTCATGGGGGCCCCAAATACGTGCCGTATGTCATGGGGGCCCCACGTGCATGCCGCATGTCATGGGGTCCCCTCATGCATGCTGGGTGTCATACGGGCCCCAAATGCATGCCGCGTGTCATGGGGGCCCCACAACAATGCCGCATGTCATTGGGGGCCCAAATGCATGCCGCATGTCATGGGGGCCCCAAATACGTGCCGCATGTCATGGGGGCTCCACATGCATGTCGCATGTCATGGGGACCCCACATACAAGGCGCATGTCATGGGGGCTCCACGTGCATGTCGCATGTCATGGGGTCCCCACATGCATGTCGGGTGTCATACGGGCCCCAAATGCATGCCGCATGTCATGGGGGCCCCACAACAATGCCGCATGTCATTGGGGGACCAAATGCATGCCGCATGTTATGGGGGCCGCAAATGCATGCCGCATGTCATGAGGGCCCCACAAGCTTGTAGCATGTCATGGGTGGCCCAAATGCATGCCACATGTCATAGGGGCCCCACGTGCATGCCGCATGTCATGAGGGCCCCAAACGCATGGCGCATGTCATGGGGGACCCAAGTACGTGTCGCATATCATGGGGGCCCCAAGTGCATGCCGAATGTCAAGGGGGACCCAATATGCATGACGCATATCATGGGGCCCCAAATGCATGCCGCATGTCATGGGGGCCCCAAATGCATGCTGTATGTCAAGGGGGCCCCACATGCATGCCGGATGTCATGGGGGCCACAAATGCATGCCGCATGTCATGGGGGCCCCACGTGCTTTCCGCATGTCATAGGCCACCACGTGCATTCTGCATGTCATGGGGCCCCAAATGCATGTCGCATGTCATGGGGCCCCAAATGCATGCCGCATGTCATGGGGGCCCCAAATGTATGCCTCATGTCATGGGGGCCCCACATGCATGCCGTATGTCATGGGGGACCCATGTGCATTCTGCATGTCATGGGGCCCCCACGTGCATTCCGCTTGTCATGGGGCCCCCACGTGCATGCCGCATGTCATGGGGGCCCCCAATACGTGCCGCATGTCATGGGGGCGCCACATGCATGGCGCATGTCTTGGGGGCCCAAATGCATGCCTTATGTCATGGGGGCCCCAAATACGTTCCTCTTGTCATGGGGGCCCCACGTGCATGCCGCTTGGCAGTGGGGCCCCACATGCATGCCGCATGTCATCGGGGCTCCACATGAATGCCACGAGTCATGGGGGGCCAAAACACAAGCCGAATGTCATGGGGGCCCAACGTGCATATCGCATGACATGGGGACCCCAAATGCATGCCGAATGTCATGGGGGGGCCAAATACCTGCCACATATCTTGAGGGCCCCACATCCATGGCACATGTCATGGGGGCCCCAAAGGCATGTCGCATGTCATGAGGGCCCCACATGCGTGGCACATGTCATGGGGGCCCCACATGCAAACCACATGTCATGGGGGCCCCAAATACGTGCCGTATGTCATGGGGGCCCCACGTGCATGCCGCATGTCATGGGGTCCCCTCATGCATGCTGGGTGTCATACGGGCCCCAAATGCATGCCGCGTGTCATGGGGGCCCCACAACAATGCCGCATGTCATTGGGGGCCCAAATGCATGCCGCATGTCATGGGGGCCCCAAATACGTGCCGCATGTCATGGGGGCTCCACATGCATGTCGCATGTCATGGGGACCCCACATACAAGGCGCATGTCATGGGGGCTCCACGTGCATGTCGCATGTCATGGGGTCCCCACATGCATGTCGGGTGTCATACGGGCCCCAAATGCATGCCGCATGTCATGGGGGCCCCACAACAATGCCGCATGTCATTGGGGGACCAAATGCATGCCGCATGTTATGGGGGCCGCAAATGCATGCCGCATGTCATGAGGGCCCCACAAGCTTGTAGCATGTCATGGGTGGCCCAAATGCATGCCACATGTCATAGGGGCCCCACGTGCATGCCGCATGTCATGAGGGCCCCAAACGCATGGCGCATGTCATGGGGGACCCAAGTACGTGTCGCATATCATGGGGGCCCCAAGTGCATGCCGAATGTCAAGGGGGACCCAATATGCATGACGCATATCATGGGGCCCCAAATGCATGCCGCATGTCATGGGGGCCCCAAATGCATGCTGTATGTCAAGGGGGCCCCACATGCATGCCGGATGTCATGGGGGCCACAAATGCATGCCGCATGTCATGGGGGCCCCACGTGCTTTCCGCATGTCATAGGCCACCACGTGCATTCTGCATGTCATGGGGCCCCAAATGCATGTCGCATGTCATGGGGCCCCAAATGCATGCCGCATGTCATGGGGGCCCCAAATGTATGCCTCATGTCATGGGGGCCCCACATGCATGCCGTATGTCATGGGGGACCCATGTGCATTCTGCATGTCATGGGGCCCCCACGTGCATTCCGCTTGTCATGGGGCCCCCACGTGCATGCCGCATGTCATGGGGGCCCCAAATGCATGTTGCATGTCATGGGGTCCCAAATGCATGCCGCATGTCATGGGGGCCCCAAATGCATACCGCATGTCATGGGGGACCCAAATGCATGCCGCATGTCATGGGGGCCCCAAATGTATGCCGCATGTCATGAGGGCAATAAATACGTGCCGCATGTCATGTGGGACTCAAATGCATGTCTCATGTCATGAGGGACCCACATGTATGCCGCATGTCATGAGGGCCATAAATACATGCCGCATGTCATGGGGGCCCCACATGCAAGCCGCATGTCATGGGGGCCAAATGTGAATTCTGCATATCATGGGGACCCCACGTGCATTCTGCATAACATGTGGCCCCCCACGTGCATGCCACATGTCATGGGGGCCCCAAATGTATGCCGCATGTCATGAGGGCCATAAATATGTGCCGCATGTCTTGGGGGCCCCACGTGCATGCCGCATGTCATGTGGTCCCCACATGCATGCTGGGTGTCATACGGGCCACAAATGCATGTCGCGTGTCATGGTGGCCCCACAACAATGCCGCATGTCATTGGGGGCCCAAATGCATGCCTTATGTCATGGGGGCCCGAATGCATGTCGCATTTCATGGGGACCCCACATACAAGGCGCATGTCATGGGGGCTCCACATGCATGTCGCATGTCATGGGGTCCCCACATGCATGTCGGGTGTCATACGGGCCCCAAATGCATGCCGCATGTCATGGGGGCCCCACAACAATGCCGCATGTCATTGGGGGCCCAAATGCATGCCTTATGTCATGGGGGGCCCACATGCATGGTGCATGTCATGGGGGCCCAAAAGTCATGCTACATGTCATGGGGGCCCCACGTGCATGCCGCATGTCATGGGGGACCAAATGCATACCGCATGTCATGGGGGCCCCAAATGCATGCCGCATGTCATGAGAGCCCCACATGCATGTCGCATGTCATGGGTGCCCCAAATGTATGCCGCATGTCATGGGGGCCCCACGTGCATGCCGCATGCCATGAGGTCCCCAAATGCATGGTGCATGTCATGGGGGCCCCAAACACGTGCCGCATGACATAGGACCCCATATGCATGGCGCATGGCATGGGGCTCCACATGCATGCCGCATGTCATGGGGGCCCCATATGCATGCCGCATGTCATGGGGGCCCCAAATGCATGACGCATGTCATGGGGGCCTCAAATGTATGCCGCTTGTCATGGGGGCCCAAATGCATGCCGCATGTCATGAGGGCCCCAAATTTATGCCGCATGGCATGAGGGCCATAAATATGTGCCGCATGTCATGGGGACACAAATGCATGCCGCATGTCATGGGGGCCCCACATGTATGCCGCATGTCATGAGGGCCATAAATACATGCAGCATGTCAGTGGGGGCCCCAAATGCATGACGCATGTCATGGGGGCCCCACATGTATGCCGCATGTCATGAGTGCCATAAATACATGCCGCATGTCAAGGGGGCCCCAAATATGTGCCACATGTCATGGGGTCCCAAATACGTGCCGAAAGTCATGTCATGGGGGCCCACGTTCATGCCACATGTCATGGTTGCCCCAAATACATGCCGCATGTCATGGAGGCCCCAGATGGATGCCGCTTGTCATGGGGGCCCCACATGCATACCGCATGTTATGGGGGACCTAAATGCATGTCGCATGTCATGGGGGCCCCAAATGTATGCAGCATGTCATGAGGGCCATAAATACGTGCTGCATGTCATGGGGGACCAAAATGCATGCCGCATGTCATGGGGGCCCCACATGTATGCCGCATGTCATGAGGGCCATGAATACATGCCGCATGTCATGGGGGCCCCAAATGCATGCCGCATGTCATGGGGGCCCCACATGTATGCCGCATGTCATGAGGGCGATAAGTACATGCCGCATGTCAAGGGGGCCCCACATGCAAGCCGCATGTCATGGGGGCCCAATGTGCATTCCGCATGTCATGGGTCCCCCACGTGCATTCCGCATGTCATGGGGCCCCACAACAATGCCGCATCTCATTGTAGGACCAAATGCATGCCGCATGTCATGAGGGCCCCACAAGCTTGTTGCATGTCATGGGTGGCACAAATGCATGCCGCATGTCATGGGGGCCCCACGTGCATGCCACATGTCATGAGGGCCCTAAACGCATGCCGCATGTCATGGGGGCCCCACGTGCATGCCACATGTCATGAGGGCCCCAAACGCATGGCGCATGTCATGGGGGACCCAAGTATGTGTCGCATATCATGGGGGCCCCAAGTGCATGCTGCATGTCAAGGGGGACGCCGCATGTACTGGGGCCCCAAATGCATGCCGCATGTCATGGGGGCCCCAAATGCATGCCGCATGTCAAGGGGGCCCCACATGCATGCCGGATGTCATGGGGGCCACAAATGCATGCCGCATGTCATGGGGGCCCCACGTGCTTTCCGCATGTCATAGGCCACCACATGCATTCTGCATGTCATGGGGCCCCAAATGCATGTCGCATGTCATGGGGGCCCCAAATGTATGCCTCATGTCATGGGGGCCCCAAATGCATGCTGCTTGTCAAGGGGGCCCCACATGCATGCCGCATGTCAAGGGGGACCCATGTGCATTCCGCATGTCATGGGGCCCCCACGTGCATTCCGCATGTCATGGGGCCCCAAATGCATGCCGCATGTCATGGGGGCCCCAAATGCATGCCGCATGTCAAGGGGGCCCCACATGCATGCCGGATGTCATGGGGGCCACAAATGCATGCCGCATGTCATGGGGGCCCAAATGCATGCCGCTTGTCATGGTGTCCCCACATGCATTCCGGGTGTCCTACGGTCCCCAAATGCATGCCGAATGTCATGGGGGCCCCACGTGCATGCCGCATGTCATGGGGGCCCCAAATATATGCCTCATGTCATGGGGGCGCCAAATGCACGCCGCATGTCATGGGGGCCCCATGTGCATTCCGCATGTCATGGGGCCCCCACGTGCATTCCGCATGTCATGGGGCCCCAAATGCATGCCGCATGTCATGGGGGCCCTAAATGTATGCAGCATGTCATGGGGCCCCCACGTGCATTCCGCATGTCATAGGGGCCCCACATGCATGCCACATGTAATGGGGGTCCCACATGCAAACCGCGTGCCATGGGGGCCCAAAATGGATGATGCTTGTCATGGGGGCACCACGTGCATACCGCATGTCATGGGGGACCCAAATTCATGACACATGTCATGGGTAGCCCAAATGCATCCCGCATGTCATGGGGTCCCCAAATACGTGCCGAAAGTCATGTCATGGTGGCCCACGTTCATGCCACATGTCATGGGTGCCCCAAATGCATGCCGCATGTCATGGAGGCCCCAGATAGATGCCGCTTGTCATGGGGGCCCCACATGCATACCGCATGTCATGGGGGACCCAAATGCATGCCGCATGTCATGGGAGCCCCAAATGTATGCCGCATGTCATGGGGGCCCCAAATGCATGACGCATGTCATGGGGGCCCCAAATGTATGCCGCTTGTCATAGGGGCCCCAAATGCATGCCGCATGTCATGAGAGTGCCACATGCATTCCGCATGTCATGGGGCCCCCACGTGCATGTCGCATGTCATGGGTTCCCCAAATGCATGCCGCATGTCATGAGGGCCCCACGTGCATGCCGCATGTCATCGGGGGCCCAAATGCATGCCGCATGTCATGGGGGCCCAACGTGCATGCCGCATGTCATGAGGGCCCCAAATGCATGCCGCATGTCATGGGGGCCCCTAATGTATGCCAAACGTCATTGGGGCCCCAAATGCATGCCGTATGTCATGGGGGCCCCACGTGCCTTCCGCATTTCATGGGGGCCCCACGTGCATTCCACAAGTCATGGGGCCCCAAATGCATGCCGCACGTCATGGGGTCCCAAATGCATGCCGCATGTCATGGGGGCCCCACATGTATGCCGCATGTCATGGGGGCCCCACATGTCATGAGGGCCATAAATACATGCCGCATGTCAAGGGGGCACCAAATACGTGCCACATGTCATGGGGGCCCCACGTGCATACCGCATGTCATGGGGGCACCAAATGCATGCCGCATGTCATGAAAGCCCCACGTGCATGCCGCATGTCATGGGAGCCCCACATGCATGCCACATGTCATGGGGGCCCCAAATGCATGCCACATGTCAGGGGGGCCCCAAATGCATGCCGTATGTCATGGGTGACCCAAATGCATGCCGCTTGTCATGGGTACCCCAAATGCATGCCGCATGTCATGTGTACTCCAAATGCATGCCCCATGTCATGGGGGACCCACGTGCATACCGCATGTCATGGGGACCCCCTATGCATGCCTCATGTCATGGGGGCCCCAAATGCATACTGCATGTCATGGGAGCTCCACATGCATGCCGCATGTCATGTGGCCCCACGTGCATGCCGCATGTCATGGCGCCAATTTCATGCCGCATGTCATGGGGGACACTCATGCATACCGCATGTAATGGGGGCAACACGTGCATACCGCATATCATGGGGCCCCACGTGCATACCGCATGGCATTGGGCCCAAAATGCATGCCGCATGTCATGGGGCCCCATGTGCATGCCACATTCCATGAGGCCCACATGCATACCGCATGTTATTGGGGGAACATGTGCATACCGCATATCATGGGCCCCACATGCATACCGCATGTCATAGGTGCCCCAAATGCATGCCGCATGTCATGTGGCCCCACGTGCATGCCGCATGTCATGGGGCCCCATGTGCATGCCGAATGTCATGGGGGTACCAATTTCATGCCGCATGTCATGGGGGACACTCATGCATACCGCATGTAATGGGGGCAACACGTGCATACCGCATATCATTGGGCCCCACGTGCATACCGCATGGCATTGGGGCCCAAAATGAATGCCGCATGTCATGGGGCCCCATGTGCATGCCACATGCCATGGGGCCCACATGCATACCGCATGTCATTGGGGGAACATGTGCATACCGCATATCATGGGCCCCACATGCATACCGCATGTCATAGGTGCCCCAAATGCATGCCGCATGTCATGGGGCCCCATGTGCATGCCACATGTCATGGGGGCCCCAAATGCATGCCACATGTCATGGAGGCCCCAAATGCATGCCGCATGTCATTGGGGCCCCAAATGCATACTGCCTGTCATGGGACCTCCACATGCATGCCACATGTCATGGGGCCCCATGTGCATGCTGCATGTCATGGGGGCCCCAAATGCATGCCGCATGTCATGGGGGCCCCAAATGCATACTGCCTGTCATGGGACCTCCACATGCATGCCACATGTCATGGGGCCCCATGTGCATGCTGCATGTCATGGGGGCCCCAAATGCATGCCGCATGTCATGGGGGCCCCAAATGTATGCCGTATGTCATGAGGGCCATATATGTGTGCCGCATGTCATAGGGGCCCCACGTGCATGCCGCATGTCATGGGCGCCCCACATGCATGCTGGTTGTCAGGGGGGTCCAAATGCATGGCGCATGTCATGGGGGACCCAAATTCGTGCCGCATGTCATGAGGGCCCATATGCATGGCGCATGTTATGGGGGCCCCACGTGCATGCAGCTTGTCTTAGGGGCCCCAAGTACGTGCCGCATAATGGGGTCCCACATGCATGGTGCGTGTCATGGGGGCCCCACATGCATGCCGCATGTCATGACATGCGGCATGCATGTGGGACCCCCATGACACGTGGCATGCATGTGGCCCCCAAATTCATGCTGCATGTCATGGGGGCCCCAATTGCATGACCCATGTTATGGAGGCTCCACATGCATGCCGCATGTCATGTGGGCCACAAATGCATGACGCATGTCATGGGGGCCCCAAAAGTATGCTGCATATCATGGGGAGCCCCAAATACGTGTGCATGTCATGGGGTCCCCACGTAAATTCGCATGCCATGGGGGCCCCAAATGCATGCCGCATGTCATGGAGGCCCCAAATGTATGCCACATGTCATGGGGACCCCAAATACGTGACGCATGTCATGGGGGCCCCACGTGCATGTCGCATGTCATGTGGGCCCCACATGAATGCCACATGTCATGTCATGTTGGCCCCACATGCATGATGCGTGTCATGGGAGCCCCAAATGCATGCCCCATGTCATGGGGGCCCCACGTGCACGCCGCATGTCATGGGGGCCCCAAATGCATGCCGCATGTCATGGGGGCCCCAAATACGTGCCACATGTCAAGGGGGCCCCACATGCATGCCGCATGTCATGGGGGCCCCACATGCATGCCTCGTGTCATGGGGACCCCAAACACATGTCGCATGTCATGGGGGCCCAATGTGCATGCCGCATGTCATGGGGGTCCCAAATTCATGCAGCATGTCATGGGAGCCCCAAATGCTTGCCGCATGTCATTTGGGTCCCACATGCATGCCACATGTCATGGGGGCCCCACATGCATGCCGCGTGTCATGGGAGCCCAAAATGCATGCCCCCTTTCATGGGGGCACCACGTGCATGCCGCATGTCATGGGGACCCCAAATACGTGACGCATGTCATGGGGGCCCCACGTGCATGTCGCATGTCATGTGGGCCCCACATGAATGCCACATGTCATGTCATGTTGGCCCCACATGAATGACACGTGTTATGGGAGCCCCAAATGCATGCCGCATGTCATGGGAGCCCCAAATGCTTGCCGCATGTCATTTGGGTCCCACATGCATGCCACATGTCATGGGGGCCCCACATGCATGCCGCGTGTCATGGGAGCCGAAAATGCATGCCCCCTTTCATGGGGGCACCACGTGCATGCCGCATGTCATGGGGGCCCCAAATTCCTGCCGCATGTCATGGGGTCCCCAAATGCATGCCGCATGTCATGAGGGCCCACATGCATGGCGCATGTTATGGGGGCCCCACGTGCATGCCGCTTGTCTTGGGGGCCCCAAATACATGTCTCATGTCATGGGAGCCTCACATGCATGGCGCATGTCATGTGGGCCCCACATGCATGCCGCATGTCATGGGGGACCCACGTGCATTCAGCATGTCAAGGGGGGCCCAAATGTATGCCACATGTCATCGTAGCCCCACATGCATGCCGCATGTCATGGGGGGCCCAAATGCATGCCACATGTCATGGGGGCACCACGTGCATGCCGCATGTCATGGGGGCCCCAAATGCATGCCGCATGTCATGGGGCCCCAAATGCATGCCGCATGTTATGGGGGCCCTAAATGTTTGCCGCATGTCTTGGGAGCCCCAAATATGTGCCACATGTCATGGGGGCCCCCACGTGCATGCCGCATGTCATGGGGGCCCCAAATGCATGCCCCATGTCATGGGGGGCCCATGTGCTTGCCGCATTTCATGGGGTCCCCAAATGCATGATTCATGTCATGTGGTCCCCAAAGGCATGCTGCATGTCATGGGGGTCAAAAAATGTGACCCATGACATGGGGCCCCCAAATGTATGCCGCATGTCATGGGTGCCCCACGTGCATGCGATAGGTCATGGTTGCTCCACATGCATGCTGCATGTGAAGGCGGGCCAAAAGTGCACGGCGCAGGTCACAAGTACCCCAAATGCAAGTCACATGTCATAAGGGACATAAATACGTGTCACATGTCATGGGGGCCCCAAATGCATGATGCATGTTATGGGGGCCCCAAATGTATGCCGCATGTCATGGGGGCGCTAAATGCATGCAGCATGTCAAGGGGGCCCCAAATGCATGCCCCATGTCATGGGGGCCCCAGGTGCATGCCGCAAGTCATGGTGGCCCAAATGCATGCCGCATTTCATAGGGGCCACAAATGACTGCCGCATTTCATGGGGGCCCCACGTGCATGCCGCATGTCATGGCGTCTCCACTTGCATGCCGCATGTCATGGGGGGCCCAAATGCATGCCGCATGTCATGGGGGCCCACATGCATACCGCTTGTCATGGGGGCAACACGTGCATACCGCATATCATGGGGCCCCACGTGCATGCCGCATGTCATGGGGGCCCCACATGCATGCCGCATGTCATGGGGGCCCCACTTGCATGCCACTTGTCATTGGACCCCGAATGCATGCCGCATGTCATGGGGCCCCAAATGTATGCCGCAAGTCATGGGGGCCCCACGTGCATGTCGCATGTCATGGGTGCCCCACGTGCATGACACATGTCATGGTTGCAACACGTGCATTCTGCATGTCAAGGCGGCCCCTAAGTGCACGGCGCATGTCACGATTACTCCAAATGCATGTCACATGTCATGAGGGCCCCACGCGCATGCCGCATGTCATAAGGGGCCCCACATGCATTCCGCATGTCATTGGGGCCCCACGTGCATGCCGCTTGTCAAGGGGGCTCCAAATGCATGCCGCATATCAAGGGGGCCCCACGTGCATGCCGCATGTCATGGGGCCCCATGTGCATGCTGAATGTCAAAGGGGTCCCACGTGCATGCCGCATGTCACGGGTACCCCAAATGCATGCCACATGTCATGGTGGCCCCACATGCATGCCTCATGTCAAGGGGGGCCCAAATGCATGCCTCATGTCACGTGTACCCCAAATGCATGCCGCATGTCATGTGGCCCCAAGTGCATGCAGCAGGTCATGGGGCCCCAGGTGCAAGCCGCTTGTCATGAGGGCCAAGAAAGCATGCCGCATGTCATAGGGGCCCCAAATGCATGCCTCATGTCATGGGGGCCCCAAATGCATGCCTCATGTCGTGGGTGCCCCACGTGCATGCCGCATGTCATGGGGGCCCCACATGCATGCCACATGTCATGGGGGACCCATGTGCATGCCGCATGTCATGGGGGCCCCAAATGCATGCCACATGTCATGGGTACCCCAAATGCATGTTCCATGTCATGGGGTTCCCAAATGCATGCTGCTTGTCTTGAGAACCCAAAATGCATGCCGCATGCCATGGGGACCCTAAATGCATGCCTCTTGTCATGGGGGCCCCATGTGCATGCCGCATGTCATGGGGCCCCATGTGCATGCCGAATGTCCTGGGGGTACCACGTGCATGCCACATGTCATGGGGGCCCCACATGCATGCTGCATGTCATGGGGGCCCCAAATGCAAAGTGCATGTCATGGGGGCCTCACGTGCATACCGCATGTCATGGGGACCCCCAAAGCTCGACTCATGTCATAAGGCCCCAAATGCATACTGCATGTCATGGGAGCTCCACATGCATGCCGCATGTCATGGGGGACCCACATGCATACCACATATCATTGGGGCAACACGTGTATACCGCATATCATGGGGCCCCACGTGCATAACGCATGTCATTGGGGCCCCAAATGCATGCTGCATGTCATGGGGCCCCATGTGCATGCCACACGTCATGGGGGCACACATGCATAATAGATGTCATGGGGGCAACACGTGCATGTCGCAAGTCATGGGGCACCATGTGAATGCCACATGTCATGGGGGCCTCAAATGCATGCCACATGTCATGGAGGCCCCAAATGCATGCCGAATGTCATTGGGGCCCCAAATGCATACTGCCTGTCATGGGATCTCCATATGCATGTCGCATGTCATGTGGCCCCATGTGCATGCCGCATGTCATGGGGGCCCCACATGCATGCCGCATGTCATGGGGGCCCACATGCATGCCGCATGTCATGGAGGCACCAAATGCATACCGCATGTCATGGGGCTCCACGTGCATACCGCATGTCATGGGCCCCCAAGTGCATGCCGCATGTCATGGATGCCCCAAATGCATGCCGCATGTCATGGGGGCCAAAAAAACATGCCGCTTGTCATAGGGGCCCCAAATGCATGCCGCATGTAGGCCCCACGTGCATGCCACATTTCATTGGGGGCCCCAAATGCATGCTGCATGTCAGGGACCACAAATGCATGCTGCATGTCATGGGGGCCCCAAATATGTGCCACATATCATGGGGGCACCAAATGCATGGGCCATGTCATAGGGGCCCCACATGCATGCCGCATGTCATGGGGCCCCAAATGCATGCTACATGTCATGGGGGCCTCAAATGCATGCTGCATGTGATGGGAGACCCAAATGCATGCCACATGTCATGGTAGCCCCACATGCATGCCAAATGTCGGGGGGCCCCAAATACGTGCCACATTTCATGAGGGCCCCACATGCCTGGTGCATGTCATAGGGCCCCACATTCATGATGCATGTCATGGAGGCCCCACATGCATGCCGCATGTCATGGGGCCTCACATGCATGCCGCATGTCATGGGGGCCCCAAATGTATGCTGCATGTCATGGGGGCCCCAAATGCATGCCGCATGTCATGGGGGCCCCACGTGCATTCCGCATGTCATGGGGGCTCTACATGCATGCCGCATGTCATGGGGGCACCAAGTGCATGCCTCATGTCATGGGGGGCCCAAATGCATGCCGCATGTCATGGTGGCTCCAAAAGCATGCCGCATGTCATGGGGGCCCCAAATGCATGCCACATGTCATGGGGGCCCCAAGAGCATACCGCATGACATGGGGGCCCCAAGTGCTTGAGGCATGTCATGGGGGCCCAACATGCATGCCGCATGTCTTGGGTACCCCAAATGCATGTCGCATGTCATTTGGGCCCCACATGCATGAAGCATGTCATGGGGGCACCAAATGCATTCTACATATCATGGAGGCCCCACGTGCATGCCACATGTCATGGGGGCCCCAAATGCAAGCCACATGTCATGGGGGCCAAAAAAGCATGCCGCGTGTCATAGGGGCCCCAAATGCATTCCGAATGTCATGGGGGTCACACATTCATGTCGCATGTCATGGGGGCCCCACGTGCATTCCACATTTCATTGGGGGCCACAAATGCATGCTGCATGTCTGGGGCCCCAAATGCATGCTGCATGTGATGGGGGCCCCAAATGCATGCAACATGTCATGGTAGCCCCACATGCATGCCACATGTCATGGGGGACCCACGTGCATGCCGCATGTCATGAAAGCCCCACGTGCATGCCGCATGTCATGGGGGCCCCACATGCATGCCACATGTCATGGGGGCCCAAAATGCATGCCACATGTCAGGGGGGCCCCAAATGCATGCCGTATGTCATGGGTGACCCAAATGCATGCCGCTTGTCATGGGTACCCCAAATGCATGCCGCATATCATGTGTACCCCAAATGCATACCCCATGTCATGGGGGACCCACGTGCATACCGCATGTCATGGGGACCCCCTATGCATGCCTCATGTCATGGGGGCCCCAAATGCATACTGCATGTCTTGGGAGCTCCACATGCATGCCGCATGTCTTGTGGCCCCACGTGCATGCCGCATGTCATGGGGCCCCATGTGGATGCCGAATGTCATGGGGGTACCAATTTCATGCCGCATGTCATGGGGGACACTCATGCATACCGCATGTAATGGGGGCAACACGTGCATACCGCATATCATGGGGCCCCACGTGCATACCGCATGGCATTGGTCCCAAAATGCATGCCGCATGTCATGGGGCCCCATGTGCATGCCACATGCCATGGGGTCCACATGCATACCGCATGTCATTGGGGGAACATGTGCATACCGCATATCATGGGCCCCACATGCATACCGCATGTCATAGGTGCCCCAAATGCATGCCGCATGTCATGGGGCCCCATGTGCATGCCACATGTCATGGGGGCCCCAAATGCATGCCACATGTCATGGAGGCCCCAAATGCATGCCGCATGTCATTGGGGCCCCAAATGCATACTGCCTGTCATGGGACCTCTACATGCATGCCGCATGTCATGGGGCCCAATGTGCATGCTGCATGTCATGGGGGCCCCAAATGCATGCCGCATGTTATGTGGCCCCAAGTGCATGACGTATGTTATGGGGCCCCGTGTGCATGCCGCATGTCATGGGGGCCCACATGCATGCCACATGTCATGGGGGCACCACATGCATACCGCATGTCATGGGGCTCCACGTGCATACCGCATGTCATGGGGCCCCACGTGCATGACGCATGTTATGGGTGCCCCAAATGCAAACCACATGTCATGGGGGCCAAAAAAGCATGCCGCATGTCATAGGGGCCCCAAATGCATTCCGCATGTCATGGGGGCCCCACGTGCATTCCGCATTTCATTGGGGGCCCCAAATGCATGCTGCATGTCATGGTAGCCCCACATGCATGGGCCATGTCAAGGGGCCCCACATGAATGCCGCATGTCATGGGGGCCCCAAATGCATGCCGCATGTCATGGGGGCCCCACATACATGCCGCATGTCATGGGTACCCCAAATGCATGCCACATGTCATGGGGGACCCACGTGCATGCCGCATGTCATGGAAGCCCCACGTGCATGCCGCATGTCATGGGGGCCCCACATGCATGCCACATGTCATGGGGGGCTCAAATGCATGCCACATGTCATGGGGGCCCCAAATGCATGCCGTATGTCATGGGTGCCCAAAATGCATGCCGCATGTCATGGGTACACCAAATGCATGCCGCATGTCATGTGTACCCCAAATGCATGCCCCATGTCATGAGGGACCCACGTGCATACTGCATGTCATGGGAGCTCCACATGCATGCCGCATGTCATGTGGCCCCACGTGCATGCCGCATGTCATGGGGCCCCATGTGCATGCCGAATGTCATTGGGGTACCAATTTCATGCCGCATGTCATGGGGGACACTCATGCATACCGCATGTCACGGGGGCAACACGTGCATAACGCATATCATGGGGCCCCACATGCATGCCGCATGTCATGTGGCCCCATGTGCATGCCACATGCCATGGGGGCCCACATGCATACCGCATGTCATGGAGTGAACATGTGCATACCGCATATCATGGGCCCCACGTGCATACCGCATGTCATAGGTGCCCCAAATGCATGCTGCATGTCATGGGGCCCCATGTGCATGCCACATGTCATGGGGGCCCCAAATGCATGCCACATGTCATGGAGGCCCCAAATGCATACCGCATGTCATGGGGCTCCACGTGCATACCGCATGTCATGGGGCCCCATGTGCATGACGCATGCCATGTGTGCCCCAAATGCATGCCGCATGTCATGGGGGCCAAAAAAGCATGCCGCATGTCATAGAGGCCCCAAATGCATGCCACATGTCATGGGGGCCGCAAGAGCATACCGCATGACATGGGGGCCCCAAGTGCTTGAGGCATGTCATGGGGGCCCAACATGCATGCCGCATGTCTTGGGTACCCCAAATGCATGTCGCATGCCATTTGGGCCCCACATGCATGAAGCATGTCATGGGGGCCCCAAATGCATTCTACATATCATGGAGGCCCCACGTGCATGCCGCAAGTCATGGGGGCCCCAAATGCAAGCCACATGTCATGGGGGCCAAAAAAGCATGCCGCATGTCATAGGGGCCCCAAATGCATTCCGCATGTCAACAGCTGGACCTTTGGATTTTGGAAATGTTTGCGTTTTTTGACCAGATTCGCGTCAGGCGCTCCCACACTCGTCCCGAGGGGACGAGCATCTCCGGAATTTGCGATTAAGCCTCGACGTCCGCGCTACAGTTTTCTGGCTCTGGAACGCACGCGGTTTGGAGCTGGACGCCGATATTCGGCGTGCCGCACTCTTATCACATGCCGGACGCGCTGTACTTTTTTCGTAATGTTTCGAGATGAAAACATTTTTCTCTCTGCCATCTTCTTTAATAGCCAGCTCTCACCTACAATAGCCAGCCCTCACGAAAAAACTTTGCCGCTGGACGACGCAACGCTCGCCATTTTACAGATCCAGCCCGGGAGATGCTCTGCACGCCGCCCCGGGTCGATCCGACGCCATTAAGGCTCCGAAAAAAGGCTTGCAAAAACCTCGTCTGTGCCAGGTCCGAAAAACAAGCCATTTAGCCAGCCCTCACAACATTTCATCACTTGGAAATGACCACCAGATGGCATCTGTGCTTTAAATATCATTCATTACTTGTCAGCCAGAATTCAGCTGCATTTCTGGAAATTGAACACTGGATGGCAGCTGTGCTTTAAAAGCCATTCACTCGTTCATGATAGACCCTCACAGGAAACACACAATAAGGAGATTTTTCACTTATCCTTCGGTGGAAAGGCTGTGATGGGGGGAGGGGATGATGATGTAGCATTTTTGTCTCTGTTGTTTCACTGAGATTAGGACTTTCAACATGCTGCTGCCTGACCTTGTAAAACATTAACTCTTTTAACACAGATTGTGACCATATAATCAAATGAGAATAAGGAGTTTAATTAAAGGCATTTAAAAAGTTGCAATTTTATTACATCATTATTTAAAAAGACACAAAAATAGCAGCAATAATCACTGGTATTGAGGCCAATAATCACATCCATAGATGGAGCCCATATTTCATATCAAAAATAGGTAAAAGTAAATAGAGCATGTGACCATGTTGTAAAACACTTAAAGTTGTGTAAAAACCGTGGCGTAGGAACGGGCGGTGAAATAAGCGCGCCAAAAAAAACTATAAAGTTTAAGGTTTTTTTCCGTAATTCATCAGATGAGCGTGATAACGGACGCTGCGCTGAATGGCGGCGCGTAGGAACGGGCGGTGAAATAAGCGCGCCTAAACAACTATAAAGTTTACATTTTTTTTCCGTAATCCATCAGATGAGCGTGATAACGGTTGCTGTGCTGAACGGCGGCACGTAGGAACGGGCGGTGAAATAAGTGCGCCAAAAAAACTATAAAGTTTACGTTTTATTTCTGTAATTCATCAGATGAGCGTGATAACGGACGCTGCGCTGAACGGCGGCGCGTAGGAACGGGCGGTGAAATAAGCGCGCCAAAAAAACTATAAAGTTTACGCTTTCATTCCATAATTCATCAGATGAGCGTGATAACGGACGCTGCGCTGAACGGCGAAGCGTAGGAACGGGCGGTGAAATAAGCGCGCCAAAAAAACTATAAAGTTTACGTTTTTTTTCCGTAATTCATCAGATGAGCGTGATAACGGAAGCTGCGCTGAACGGTGGCGCGTAGTAACAGGCGGTGAAATAAGCGCGCCAAAAAACTATAAAGTTTACTTTTTTTCCATAATTCATTAGATGAGCGTGATAACGGAAGCTGCGCTGAACGGCGGCGCGTAGGAACGGGCGGTGAAATAAGCGCGCCAAAAAAACTATAAAGTTTACGTTTTTTTTCCGTAATTCATCAGATGAGCGTGATAACGGAAGGTGCGCTGAACCGCAGCGCGTAGGAACGGGCGGTGAAATAAGCGCGCCAAAGAAACTGTAAAGTTTACGTTTTTTTCCATAATTCATTAGATGAGCATGATAACGGAAGCTGTGCTGAACGGCGGCGCGTAGGAAAAGGCAGTGAAATAAGCGCGCCAAAGAAACTATAAAGTTTACGTTTTTTTTCCGTAATTTATCAGATGAGCGTGATAACGGACGCAGCCCTTAACGGCGGCGTCAGAGCGACTTTTTTTTGTTGCAGATTGAATTTTAAGTGCTTTTGGTATCATCAAACCTGTAGCCAGCTCTCATCCTCATTGAGCTATTCCAAGGGTGAGGGCTGGCTAGGGGTCGCCCTGGAGGCACCTGTAGCCAGCTCTCATCCTCATTGAGCTATTCCAAGGGTGAGGGCTGGCTAGGGGTCGCCCTGAAGGCACCTGTAGCCAGCTCTCATCCTCATTGAGCTATTCCAAGGGTGAGGGCTGGCTAGGGGTCGCCCTGGAGGCACCTGTAGCCAGCTCTCATCCTCATTGAGCTATTCCAAGGGTGAGGGCTGGCTAGGGGTCGCCCTGGAGGCACCTGTAGCCAGCTCTCATCCTCATTGAGCTATTCCAAGGGTGAGGGCTGGCTACGGGTCGCCCTGGAGGCACCTGTAGCCAGCTCTCATCCTCATTGAGCTATTCCAAAGGTGAGGGCTGGCTACGGGTCGCCCTGGAGGCACCTGTAGCCAGCTCTCATCCTCATTGAGCTATTCCAAGGGTGAGGGCTGGCTAGGGGTCGCCCTGGAGGCACCTGTAGCCAGCTCTCATCCTCATTGAGCTATTCCAAGGGTGAGGGCTGGCTACGTGTCGCCCTGGAGGCACCTGTAGCCAGCTCTCATCCTCATTGAGCGTGATAACTGACGCTGCGCTGAACGGCGGCGCATAGGAACGGGCGGTGAAATAAGCGCGCCAAAAAAACTATAAAGTTTACGGGTTTTTTTCCGTAATTCATCAGATGAGGGTGATAACGGACGCTGCGCTGAACGGCGGCGCGTAGGAACGGGCGGTGAAATAAGCGCACCAAAAAAACTATAAAATTTACGTTTTTTTTCCGTAATTCATCAGATGAGCGTGATAACGGAAGCTGCGCTGAACGGCGGCGCGTAGGAACGGGCGGTGAAATAAGCGCGCCAAAAAAGCTATAAAGTGTACGTTTTTTTTCCATAATTCATTAGATGAGCGTGATAACGGAAGCTGCGTTGAACGGCGGCGCGTAGGAACGGGCGGTGAAATAAGCACGCCAAAAAAACTATAAAGTTTACGTTTTTTTCCGTAATTCATCAGATGAGCGTGATAACGGACGCTGCGTTGAATGGCGGCGCGTAGGAACGGGCGGTGAAATAAGCGCGCCAAAAAACTATAAAGTTTACGTTTTTTTTCCCGTAATTCATCAGATGAGCATGATAAAGGATGCTGTGCTGAACGGCGGCACGTAGGAACGGGCGGTGAAATAAGTGCACCAAAAAAACGATAAAGTTTACGTTTTTTTTCTGTAATTTATCAGATGAGCGTGATAACGGACGCAGCCCTTAACGGCGGCGTCAGAGCGACTTTTTTTTGTTGCAGATTGAATTTTAAGTGCTTTTGGTATCATCAAACCTGTAGCCAGCTCTCATCCTCATTGAGCTATTCCAAGGGTGAGGGCTGGCTAAGGGTCGCCCTGGAGGCACCTGTAGCCAGCTCTCATCCTCATTGAGCTGCTCCAAGGGTGAGGGCTGGCTAAGGGTCGCCCTGGAGGCACCTGTAGCCAGCTCTCATCCTCATTGAGCTGCTCCAAGGGTGAGGGCTGGCTAGGGGTCGCCCTGGAGGCACCTGTAGCCAGCTCTCATCCTCATTGAGCTGCTCCAAGGGTGAGGGCTGGCTAGGGGTCGCCCTGGAGGCACCTGTAGCCAGCTCTCATCCTCATTGAGCTGCTCCAAGGGTGAGGGCTGGCTAGGGGTCGCCCTGGAGGCACCTGTAGCCAGCTCTCATCCTCATTGAGCTGCTCCAAGGGTGAGGGCTGGCTAGGGGTCGCCCTGGAGGCACCTGTAGCCAGCTCTCATCCTCATTGAGCTGCTCCAAGGGTGAGTGCTGGCTAGGGGTCGCCCTGGAGGCACCTGTAGCCAGCTCTCATCCTCATTGAGCTGCTCCAAGGGTGAGGGCTGGCTAGGGGTCGCCCTGGAGGCACCTGTAGCCAGCTCTCATCCTCATTGAGCTGCTCCAAGGGTGAGGGCTGGCTAGGGGTCGCCCTGGAGGCACCTGTAGCCAGCTCTCATCCTCATTGAGCTGCTCCAAGGGTGAGGGCTGGCTAGGGGTCGCCCTGGAGGCACCTGTAGCCAGCTCTCATCCTCATTGAGCGTGATAACGGACGCGGCGCTGAACGGCGGCGCATAGGAACGGGCGGTGAAATAAGCGCGCCAAAAAAACTATAATGTTTACGTTTTTTTTCCGTAATTCATCAGATGAGGGTGATAACGGACACTGCGCTGAACGGCGGCGCGTAGGAACGGGCGGTGAAATAAGCGCGCCAAAAAAACTATAAAATTTACGTTTTTTTTCCGTAATCCATCAGATGAGCGTGATAACGGAAGCTGCGCTGAACGGCGGCGCGTAGGAACCGGCGGTGAAATAAGCGCGCCAAAAAATCTATAAAGTGTAGGTTTTTTTTCCATAATTCATTAGATGAGCGTGATAACGGACGCTGCGTTGAACGGCGGCGCGTAGGAACGGGCGGTGAAATAAGCGCGCCAAAAAAACTATAAAGTTTACGTTTTTTTTCCGTAATTCATCAGATGAGCGTGATAACGGACGCTGCGCTGAATGGCGGCGCGTAGGAACGGGCGGTGAAATAAGCGCGCCAAAAAAACTATAAAGTTTACGTTTTTTTTCCGTAATTCATCAGATGAGCGTGATAACGGATGCTGTGCTGAACGGCGGCACGTAGGAACGGGCGGTGAAATAAGTGCGCCAAAAAAACAATAAAGTTTACGTTTTTTTTCTGTAATTTATCAGATGAGCATGATAACGGACGCAGCCCTTAACGGCGGCGTCAGAGCGACTTTTTTTTGTTGCAGATTGAATTTTAAGTGCTTTTGGTATCATCAAACCTGTAGCCAGCTCTCATCCTCATTGAGCTATTCCAAGGGTGAGGGCTGGCTAAGGGTCGCCCTGGAGGCACCTGTAGCCAGCTCTCATCCTCATTGAGCTGCTCCAAGGGTGAGGGCTGGCTACGGGTCGCCCTGGAGGCACCTGTAGCCAGCTCTCATCCTCATTGAGCTGCTCCAAGGGTGAGGGCTGGCTAGGGGTCGCCCTGGAGGCACCTGTAGACAGCTCTCATCCTCATTGAGCTGCTCCAAGGGTGAGGGCTGGCTAGGGGTCGCCCTGGAGGCACCTGTAGCCAGCTCTCATCCTCATTGAGCTGCTCCAAGGGTGAGGGCTGGCTAGGGGTCGCCCTGGAGGCACCTGTAGCCAGCTCTCATCCTCATTGAGCGTGATAACGGACGCTGCGCTGAACGGCGGCGCATAGGAACGGGCGGTGAAATAAGCGCGCCAAAAAAACTATAAAGTTTACGTTTTTTTTCCGTAATTCATCAGATGAGGGTGATAACGGACACTGCACTGAAAGGCGGCGCGTAGGAACGGGCGGTGAAATAAGCGCGCCAAAAAAACTATAAAATTTATGTTTTTTTTCCGTAATTCATCAGATGAGCGTGATAACGGAAGCTGCGCTGAACGGCGGCGCGTAGGAACCGGCGGTGAAATAAGCGCGCCAAAAAATCTATAAAGTGTACGTTTTTTTTCCATAATTCATTAGATGAGCGTGATAACGGAAGCTGCGTTGAACGGCGGCGCGTAGGAACGGGCGGTGAAATAAGCGCGCCAAAAAAACTATAAAGTTTACGTTTTTTTTCCATAATTCATCAGATGAGCGTGATAACGGACGCTGCGCTGAATGGCGGCGCGTAGGAACGGGCGGTGAAATAAGCGCGCCAAAAAAACTATAAAGTTTACTTTTTTTTTCGTAATTCATCAGATGAGCGTGATAACGGATGCTGTGCTGAACGGCGGCACGTAGGAACGGGCGGTGAAATAAGTGCGCCAAAAAAACGATAAAGTTTACGTTTTTTTTCTGTAATTTATCAGATGAGCGTGATAACGGACGCAGCCCTTAACGGCGGCGTCAGAGCGACTTTTTTTTGTTGCAGATTGAATTTTAAGTGCTTTTGGTATCATCAAACCTGTAGCCAGCTCTCATCCTCATTGAGCTATTCCAAGGGTGAGGGCTGGCTAAGGGTCACCCTAGAGGCACCTGTAGCCAGCTCTCATCCTCATTGAGCTGCTCCAAGGGTGAGGGCTGGCTACGGGTCGCCCTGGAGGCACCTGTAGCCAGCTCTCATCCTCATTGAGCTGCTCCAAGGGTGAGGGCTGGCTAGGGGTCGCCCTGGAGGCACCTGTAGCCAGCTCTCATCCTCATTGAGCTGCTCCAAGGGTGAGGGCTGGCTAGGGGTCGCCCTGGAGGCACCTGTAGCCAGCTCTCATCCTCATTGAGCTGCTCCAAGGGTGAGGGCTGGCTAGGGGTCGCCCTGGAGGCACCTGTAGCCAGCTCTCATCCTCATTGAGCTGCTCCAAGGGTGAGGGCTGGCTAGGGGTCGCCCTGGAGGCACCTGTAGCCAGCTGTCATCCTCATTGAGCTGCTCCAAGGGTGAGGGCTGGCTAGGGGTCGCCCTGGAGGCACCTGTAGCCAGCTCTCATCCTCATTGAGCTGCTCCAAGGGTGAGGGCTGGCTAGGGGTCGCCCTGGAGGCACCTGTAGCCAGCTCTCATCCTCATTGAGCTGCTCCAAGGGTGAGGGCTGGCTAGGGGTCGCCCTGGAGGCACCTGTAGCCAGCTCTCATCCTCATTGAGCTGCTCCAAGGGTGAGGGCTGGCTAGGGGTCGCCCTGGAGGCACCTGTAGCCAGCTCTCATCCTCATTAAGCTGCTCCAAGGGTGAGGGCTGGCTAGGGGTCGCCCTGGAGGCACCTGTAGCCAGCTCTCATCCTCATTGAGCTATTCCAAGGGTGAGGGATGGCTACGGGTCGTCCTGGATGTACCTGTAGCCAGCTCTCATCCTCATTGAGCTATTCCAAGGGTGAGGGCTGGCTAGAGGCAGCCGTGGACACACGATAGCCAGCCCTCATGGTGTTTGTGTTATTAAAGAAAAAAAATAAATTTGAGGGCTGGCTAGAGGCAGCCGTGGACACATGATAGCCAGCCCTCATGGTGTTTGTGTTATTAAAGAAAAAAAATAAATTTGATGGCTGGCTAGAGGCAGCCGTGGACACATTATATATATATATATATATATATATATATATATATATATATATATATATATATATATATATATATATATATATATATTTCTGCAGTATCTGTGCATTATGAATCGTGATATGTGTTAAAGGGGCCCACTGAGACTTTCGCCTAGGGCCCACAAAAACCTGGAGCCGGCCCTGCCCATGTGTGGTGATTATTGATTCCAGTACTAATAGGAATAGCAGGGGCACTAACAGCATGAATGGGGTGTTTATTTATTTGTATTTTGGATATTGTTTCTTCTGGTGTGTGAATATATGGCACTGACCAGTTTAATGCCCTGTATTTGTGTGGTTTTTGCCTTGGATTCTTACATTTTATTATATTGTCTGCTATAGTATATATTTTGTGCTATAGTGCATTACCTCTAATACTGGTGGCGGATTTGCCAGTCAGTATATTAATGTGCAAAATTGATCACCAGGGACAGCCTAAGTGTATATTTGATCTTTACTTGATCTATTACAATCATGTGTTTTTCTGGGATGGATTTTGGAGTAGGTGGGCTTTCCATTAGTGGGTAATTCCACTATATTAACTTTTACTTGTGTTTTCATGAATTGGATTGTGACATTGATTGTATGTATTTATAAAAAATATAATTCATTGTAATTTATTGAAGTATTGTCTAGATTGGGTGATCACTGCACAAGAGCATACCCCTTTTCTTCTTGCCGATGTTTATATATATTTCGTATGATGCATGTTGATCCCATAGTGATTAGATGGTGCCCTCCATAACTTTGAGTTTGTGACAAAAGTATTCTTGGGGTGATACCTTTATCGACTAACCAGAAAATATATATATATATATATATATATATATGCAAGCTTTCAGAGCATAGAGGCTTCTTCTTCAGGCAACATTACAAATGAATTCATAAGATAAAAGGCACAGCATTGGAGAGATGTTACAAGAAGACATTTGTTCATGAGGTGTAAGTTGCAAAAGGCCTTGGGAATGTTTAATTATCTGGAGGTGTGAATTGTGTCCATGTAGTGAGTCATAAAGCTATGTTTTATCGTTAGTCCTGTTGTCAGTGAATTGAACATCCTTATCAATTTGAATTCCCAAATGTTTCTTTCTCTGTTGCCCTTGAAGTGACCTTTTAGTATCAAAACTTTTAGATTTTTCATACAGTGTCCCCTTCAGTGTCCAATTCAGACCTTCAGATAATTAAACATTCCCAAGGCCTTTCATTCATACAAAAAAACTAATTTGCTCTCCCTAACATATCAGTAGAAGACATCACAACTTACACCTCATGAAGAAATGTCTTGTTGTAACATCTCAAGTCCTTCTGCAGCCTTATCTCAATTGAATTAACATACAAACCAAAGCTTTTTTTTTTTTTCTTTTTTCAAATGCTTCCTCAGGGTATATGAGAGCCTACAGTAGTTGGTGTATCTGAGTCTATATTCTGGCTTTTGAAGGAGCAACTTGCTAATTCTTACTATTGCTAGAAAATGGAATCTCCTGGAAATCCAGACCTGTTTCTCTGCAAGATATGCCTGAAGCTCTATAAAAACCTGCGCAGGCATCTAAAGACCATATGCATGAAAACCCGTCAGGCGGAGATCGACAATGAAATCAAGAATACAAAAAGGAACATGCACAAGGTGGCTGAATCCCTTTCTGTTGTGCCTTATGACAGCCTCGATTTCAAAAACAGCCAATTTACAAGTGCTCAGGACTTCTTCACAGAATTTTTGGAAAGTCGAGGTTGCATCGTGACCGGAAAACCATCTGAAAGGTATGTATATGTTTCTTCATAATATTTCAGGGTTTTCTAGCATTTACCTATTCATTACCTATCCTAATTTTGCACGTAATTTTGTTTTTTACCTATATACATCTTATGCAATATATCTTAGCTGAGTGCTATCAAAATGGCTGAAAGACATGCCAACATAGTGCCAAAAAGTCTACCCCTACCCATCTAAGTAAGCTTCATACTTTATACTTTTATTTTTCTGTTAATCTAGATAGAAAAAAGGCTTGTTTTTTTTCAGTGAGCTAGTGTTACTTTTACCATATATTGTACTGTAAAATTGGGAAAAAATTCTATGTGCGCTTAAATTGCAAAACTGTGCAATTGCACTTTTTAACACTGCGTTCACTACATGGAGTGATGCCTCAGCTCAGCTCAGTATAACTTTGCGGATACCAAAAATGTATACTTTTGCTTTTATCTAAGTGCTGGAGAAAATTCTGAATTTTTTTTTAAAAAAAGTTTTGCACTTTGTGGTCATTTTTTCCAACCTATAGCATTATTTTTTGTGATCCATGTGATGACATTTTTTTGTGGCTAGGAGTGATGTATTCAAAGATATCATTTTTAGGTAGACAGTGTTTTGATCACCCAGTATTGAATTTTATTGGCGCATGTGTGTGCATATATATATATATATAATTTTTTTTTTTCTTCAATATAATAAAATATAATAACATAATGTAATTACCTTATAATAATGTAAATATAATATGGCATACTATAATAATATATTAATAATAGAATTAATACACTATAAAAATATAAAATTGTATCTAATACAAGATAATATACATATAATATAACAATATAATATATTATATTATATTAAATATAATATAATGCTATATTAAATAATATATTACTAATATAATATGATATAATTAAAATGTATATAATCTAATATTGTAAATATAATATAATGTAGTAATAATAGAATTATAGTATGATATAATTACAATATAATAAGAATATCGTTTATGTGACAGCTGGCTACTGATGGTCCTAGATGTCCCTGTAGCTGGCTCTCACTTCTACTCCTAACTCAGATGTCTCAAAGCTCTCCTTTGCTATTGGGTCAAAACTAAGATTGTTGTCACTAGAATGGCCCTACAGGCACCACAATAGTGGTAAAGGGCCTTGACCAACCATCCAAGTCGCCTGCAAAGTTCTATATGTTGATACTCTCAATTATAGAGGAATTAATGCAGATTTTGGGTTTCTTTTTAGGCCATCCACTGAAGAAGAGGAGCCTATGACACTTCCTCCTGAGGTTGAAGAAGCTAGGTAAGAACTATGTGTAGCGCTGGCGTCCCTGCCCTCTGCTAGGCAGGGACGCTGCTCCCCTCACCGCTCTGCTGTCAGCGCGCGCTCCGTCCCGGCGTCCTCTCCCCGCTCTGCTGTCAGCGCGCGCTCCGTCCCGGCGTCCTCCTCCTGCTCTGCTGTCAGCGCGCGCTCCGTCCCGGCGTCCTCCTCCTGCTCTGCTCTCAGCGCGCGCTCCTTCCCGGCCCCTGTGCTTAGGGCGCGCGCGCGCGCGCTCCCCTCCTCTTAAAGGGGCCGCGCGCGCCGCCCTAAAGAGTCCCCGGCCAATGGCCGGAGGACTTCATCATTTATAAGGCACCTCCTCCAAAATGGAGGTGCCCGAGCAATGTTGTTTGCACCTGTGTCTCACCTGTGCTTCAGCCCTCAGGTCCCGTTGCCAGTTACCTGCCAGTTACCTGCCAGTTTCCTGCCAGTTACCTGCCTGATTCCTGCCTGAATACTTGTTACCTGTCTGCCAGTCTGAGGTCCGACGGTCTGCCTTACTACTCCTGTCAGTCTGTCTAAAGGACCAGCCTGCCCGCTCACCTGGGAGCGCACATCAGCTACCTGCCTACTTTCCTGAGGTCCGACGGTCTACCTTACAACTCCGGTCAGTCTGTCTATGGACCAGCTTGCCCGCTCACCTGGGAGCGCTTCTCCGTTACCTGCCTGCTTGCCAGCCCGGAGGCTCCGTTGTCACGTGCTGTGACCATCAGCTACTTCAGACTCTTGTCCGCTCACCTGGGAGCGCATCTCCGTTACCTGCCTGCTTGCCAGCCCGGAGGTTCCGTTGTCACGTGCGGTGACCACCAGCTATTCCAGAGACTCTTGCCCGCTCACCTGGGAGCGCTTCTCCGTTACCTACCTGCCTGCCAGCCCGGAGGTCCCGCCGTCACGTGCCGTGACCACCAGCTATTCCAGAGACTCTCGCTTGCTCACCTGGGAGCACACATCTACCATCTGCCTGCTAGCCTACCCGGAGGCTCTGCCATCACAGGTCGTACCTACCCCTTACCCAGAGACTGCCCTGATCACTTGCCGTAACTCCCTGTCCGTTCACCCAGAGACTGCCACCCGTTCCCTTACAAGGGCCGCCCCCTTGTATAGTAGCTCAGAGGTTCCGCCTCCCGGACCCGTTACACTATGCACCAGATTTCTAAAAACATTTGTAACAGCTTTACTATTATTAGTAAAGGAAGCTTATGATGTCAATAATCACCCTAATATATTCTTGCCTCTTTCAGTTCGAATGCCACGATGCCCATGCGGAAAAAACTTGCTGTGGTTGGGTTTCATAAGATGCACAGCTTAAGTTCCTCAATTTTACTGGCTTTTAAAAACTATTTAAAGGGAAAATGTACCGAATCGACCATAACGCCGATGGTAAGTGTAATTTTATCATTTTGCGTGTGTTTGAGGAATCCTTACAGATGTGAACCCTGATGCATGATCATTTTTTTAAATTTTAGATACGAATCGTTTCTCGCTTTCTTTATTATGTAAACCCGGAAGACATCTCTGCTGACTTTTTAAAGAACTTGAAGGCCACTAGAGAATATTTTATTTCCTTGGAAAGCTTAAAGACCAATGAAGAAACAATAAAAAAGCATATTAGTCACCTGCGGAGATTTGTAACTTTTGTATGCTCAAAGGACTACCCCTATCTCCTTGACGAAGAAGCAAAAAATGCAGTTGAGCCCTTTAAGGAGACTTTGAGTGTTGTAGAAAAGAGATTAAACAAGAAGCTTGCAAAAGGCAGGAAGAGGGGGTAAGTAGCTCAAGTTTATACTACACCTGCAATTTAAATTTTTACTGTCATGGGGATGTAAAATGCCATAAAAACATCATGGGAAAGGTTGATTATTAGAAAGTCTAGATTTATTTATTACTTGTTCTGCCATGCAAGGTTGGAACAAAGTAATATTTAGCTCTTAGAAGCTCAGGCAAATCCCATATTTCCATTTCAATTGAATTCAAAATATTTTAACTTGCTAAAATGAGTTCATAATCACAAATGCGCTGAGGTTACATCTTCTGGCTCCATTATGGGATCGGTAAAATGGAACCCCTAGATAAAAGATTTGTCGAATGATGGAAACAAAGAATGCTAAATGTATCTAATGGGCTAACATGCAAAAAAAATAAATAAAAAGAATGAACCTGTAATATAACTCATTTTATCATCCACAGATTGGAATCCACGCCTGTGACTATGGCTGACTGCTGCAAAATTTTGAAAGTGGCAAAGCCTCACGTGACTGATATTTTTACACAGGCAGAAATTAGTAAGATGTTGAGTGATAAGGAGAAGACCCTAGCATGTTATTATCTTCAGGCTGTTATTATCTATAAGCATCTACATAAGCCATCTGAGGCAAAAAATCTAATGGTAGGTTTAATTTAATTAACCAACTTAGCATATTGCTGACAGATGCTGCTTCACCATATCTTATGTATTTTCAATGTTTTTCTCTTAGTTAAAAGACTGGCTTGAAAGGGAGAAGTTAGATGTTGATGGACAGACCTTAACAGTGGTAAAGACAAAAAAAAATCTTTTGATACTGCAGGAGGAGGATGAGAAGGTAAAATGTTAAAAACATAACTCCTATAAAGCTGTGCTGTAGGTTCTTCAAGGTTTTGCCATTTGCAATCGCATCTTTAACACAGAGTTTCACTTTGACAGAATTTCAATACATATTTCGAAAAGATTAGGACAACTAATCAACCCAAGGATGCAGATACGGTGCCTACATTCTTTGTGTCCTGCAATGGACAACACATCAAGAATCCCGGCAAAGACATGGAGCGCTTCCATAATAAGTTTGTAAAAAATGAGGCCCTCCTTCTCTGCACTACCAAGCATTTAACAAGACTAACAAATGTTTTATCCACAGGTATCAGCTGCCCGTAAAAACATGGGTGATGGCAATAGACGCATACAAAAAGTGGGCTGAAGAATGTCTTTCACAGGTGGAAAGAGACCAGGCCAATGCGTACGTGCACTTTGTGTCCAGACCCGACATGGTGGATAAATCTCCATTTGCTGCAGGGATGTTAATTGTGGCTACACTGAAGGGAGATGAGCAAGCAGGAACCTCTGTGTAAGAGACCTAACTTTATCCCCACAGGCATTCCCAAAATCCATCTTTTTATTGCATGAGACTTAAGTAATTATGCCTTATTGTATATATGATTTCAACCAAATTCTTGGTTAAGTCGTCTAGTAGGTAACAATGCCTTTATCAGTTTTTCCTAACTTAACTGTTTTTTTTTTAACTTCACAGATGTACATTGCCCAAGAGAAGGAGGATCAGGGGAGAAGAGGACTGTGAGGGACAAGCAGATGAGGAAGAGACAGAAGGCGCTGGGTAGGAGACTGAACAGACACCCTATGATGCCACCACAATTAATTTCTCCACAGTACCATCCACACACAGTATGATGACCCAACTGTGCCTCCCTCCACTACCCTGGTGATGAATGGTGATCCCAGCACAGTATAATCCTCAATTGTGATTCCCATACAGCCCTCCATGCAGTACATGGGGCCTACGTGCAGTATCATGGCCCCTACTATCACTGTACGTCGTATTAATACCCCCACACAGCCTTCCGCACAGTGTGATGGACCCCACGCAGACCTTTACACTGTATATTTGCTGGCATACAATATAGTGGCCCTCAAATAGTCATCCATAAGATATAAAGGCTCCTTCATAGCCATCCACATATTATAATGCCCTCCATAAATCCATTCAAATATTATAATGGCCCCGCATACCTTATGGATGGGAAATGGGCCCTACATAGTAGTTCTCCATATGGTATAATGCACCTCCCATTGCCTTCTATATAGAATAATACTTTCCCATAGTTTTCTGTATATTACAATGCATCACCCATAGTCCTCCATATAACTTATTGTAACCTCCATATAACATATTGCAGCCTTTATGCAATATTATGTAATCTCCATACTACTCAATATATAAAGCAGCCTCTATAGTTCATCATATTGTATAATGTAGGCTCTATAATCCTCCATATAGTATAATGTAGCTTCTTTAATTATCCATATTGCATAATGTAGCCTCTATAATCCTCTGTATAGCATACAGCTTCTATATTCCTTCATATAGCATAATGTAGCATCTGTCATCTTGCATATAGGATAATGTGGCCCTACAGTCCTGTCCTCCATATCATAATGGGGCCCCATAGTTAATGGTTAATATATTTAATTTTGTATTAAGCAAAAAATCATTCTCTAACCAATAATCTATTATACAAATAAATAGCGGCACTTTCCGTAAAGTAATTCTGCCTTTTAGTATATGATGAATTCCAAATTCTTGGTTAAGTAGTCCGGTGAGGAACAACACCATTTTTAGTATATTCTAATTTACCATCTATCCATTAAACTTTACAGAAGTTCCATTGACATCACAGGAGAAGGCGGCGGCAATCGGAGACATTCTGAAGCGGCAGAAATCCATGAGGAAGAGGCAGTCCAGCAGACTGACAATGCTCAAAAAGAGCTCTATTTCAACAGATTAATTGAAAAGTACCCTGTAGGAGTAAACACCCAATTACCATCCCTGTCCACCTGCAGTCAGTACACAGAGCGTTTCGCACACTACTGTCGGGACAAGTGGAGGCGAGACCAATACAATCTACGCGTTTCAAGTGCTGTCGGTAAGTTTTTTTTCTCTTTCTTTAAATTTAAATCTGTCTACTTGATGTTATTGTATTCTTTGGGATGTGCTGCCTGAATATTTTTTTTGCTGAATATTTTACAGTATTTTCTCTTTTTTAGATTATTTCAGGCTTTTCCCCAAAGAAGATGATTTAAAGCACTATCTGAATCAACAGCATTGGACGTCCAACCTACCTGTCCTAGTAGATGTCCAACGTGGATGGAAGCCCAAACCAAAAAGAGGGGATACAGAGAACATTGCCAGACTTCAAGAAAAGCTAAAATTGCAAACGTGGACAGGCCTAATGATTGTAAATGAACGAGGCAAAGGTGAAGGACTGTGCACAACTCGTGCTTTTAGTAAAGGAGAAGTCATTTGTGACTATCATGGAGTGCTTAGAGAAGGAGCTGAGGCTTGCAAAATACAGGCAACTCTGAACGAGGATGAATGTTATATGTTTTTTTTCTTCATTGGTGAAAAGCAGTGGTGTATTGATGCCAGGGAGGTTCCGTGCAGTTGTCACCCAGACATGCCTTCCACATTTGGGCGAAAAATGAATCATTCTTATAAAAATTACAACGTCAAACCAGTCCTTAAATTTATAATTGATGGTAACACGCCATCAATACTATTTCTGGCTAATTGCGATATCAAACCAGGGACAGCGCTTTTGTTCGATTATGGAGTAAAACCTAATGACTATGGAGAAGGTTCAGATATCCCATGGCTGACAACGTGACATTTAAGGTACCATTACACTCTTCAATATCGTGTGCGATATTGCACAAGCGTCAGGTGTTTCACATCGCACACACTATCCTTAATTGATCGTACGTGCGCTGTTACATGCTATATCGTAGATAACGCATGTACAATGTTGCGATGCAGCGCTATTCTGTACCATGCTGCGATTCTGCAAATTCAATGCAAAGTATAGGTGAATCGTATGGTTCCATGCTTCAATGCTGCAGCCTGCACGATGGTTAATTACACGACGATCGTGAGATTTGAGGTCAGGATCTCAAATCAAACAAATAATACTGGATAAATAAATATCCAGTTCTACATGCAGACATGCTATACACATCTACTCCCATTCACACTTAAATGATATCACAGCAGACCTCGGTCATATCAGACCTGCCAACTTATACCACTCTAAGTGCCCAGAAAATGTAATGTTATTATTTATATCAGGCGGAGAGCACCAATCGAACCTAGGGTCACAACAAGGTCCATGAAGACAGGGATGCAGTTGAGGAAAAGGAAACACCCAGGGTAATTGGTCAATATACTCATTCACATTGTCCTTGAACAATAAACATTTCTGTTTTAACATATGTAGGAAACCATTTATGATACTTTGGACAAGTAGTGGCTCTTGTTCCAGATTTGCTGCAAGCCCTAATTGACCACCTACCAGCGCCACTGCTCCTTTTATTACTGTTTTAACATATGTATTCCCCTTCTTTCCTTTAAAGAGATTAAGAAGACGGCAGTGATCAGCTCCCAAGAAAGAATGAGGCGTTTCGGAGACTAAAGTTCCGGTCTTGTTAAAGTTTTTGAATTCATGTTTTATTTGTTTCTTTTCTGTTCTAGGTTGTTCTACAATTCCAGGTGAACGGGGCCCTCGAAGCAATGGGAGAAGATTTTCTTTATTATAAACATTTGTACTGTTTGTATTAGTGTTAAAGGGATTCTGTCACCAGGTTTTAGCCATCTCATCTGAGCGCACCATAATGTGGACACAGAGATCTTTATTCCAGTGATGTATCACTTACTAGGCTGCTCAGTGTAGTTTGCATTAAAACACTGTTAAATCATCTGGAGATTATCATTAGAGCACTACTCCAGTAGTCCAGTCATACTTGGGAGCTGCCAAATCTGCAACAGAGAAAACAGTAATTTTATCAAAATGACAGCAAGGAGCTCAGTAAGTGAAACATTGCTGGATCAGGATTTCTATCTCTACATTATGCTGCTGTCAGATGGGATGTCAAAAACCTGGTGACACAGTCCCTTTAATAACTATTTTAAAGCTAAATATAAATAGTCCTATGGCTATGATGAAACAATTCTGACAACTGTTCAAATGGCACAATCATTTACTACCGTCAGGTTTCTGAGCCGTTTAGTCTAATGCTTTGTCAGTATTACTAGAATCCATAATAATTTAAAGGTCAGGTAGCCATAAAAGTGCTCCTGCCAGTCAGAGCAGTGCAGTCCCTGGAAATCGGGCCTAGGGAAGCAGAATATATTACCATCCCTAACAACGGTAAGCATGACCCCCAGCTGTCCAGCAACCCGACATGTAGAACTGCCTATAAAAATGACCATTTGTCCAGTCAGTGCATCACTCTCTGGTGCCCTTTTACACTGGCACACTGCTTTCTGTCTCTCTCTCTCTTTCTCTCTCCGCAGTGCAATGCTCTCTGGTGCTCTTTCACTCTCTCTCCAGTGCACCACTCTCTGACGTGTTCTCTTTCTCCCTACTGCACCGCTCTCTGGCACTCCTCTGTCTTTATAGTGCACTGCTCTCTTTTGTGCTCTCTCAGTCTCCAGTGCATCACTGGCGCTCGCTTTTGATCTCTCCCCATTGCACCACTCTCTCGCATGCTCTCTCTCTGGTGCTCTCTTTCCGTCCAAAGTGCCTTTTTTTGTCTCTGTGCCTTCACGAGCTTCTCAATCTCTGTCTTTGCCCATCTGTGGCTCTCTATCGGTCTCTGTGCCTCTCTGTCCCTCCCTGTGCTTCTATTTACCTTTTGCATCCCTCTATGTGCCTACCTTTGCCCCTTTGCTCCCTTCTTTGCCTCTATGTGCCTCTTAATGACTCTCTCACGAGCACACCTCTTTCTGTAGGTCAAAGGTAAGAAGCACTACTCAAGTTGCAGCAGAGAAGATGAATTGGTAAGTAACCACAAAGCTACACAGTGTTTAACACTTGTGTATTTTTTAAGAATCTTGTTGGTGTAGGATGCTTCCTGAACATTAAAGTGAATGGTCAGGAAACATCTTTAAGCTACAGGATCCTTGAAAAATATGCAAGTTTTTATGGGATGATTTGTCAGGCTATCAACAATCACACAGGGCCACATGCCCGTCAACAGGGCAATAGCCGACTCCACAAGGCCAATGACCCTTTGCAAAGGGCCAGAGGTCCCTTTCCGCAGGGCCATAGGCATTTCCACAGGGCCATAACCCCCTCCAACTCTCTCCACAGGACCACAGGCTACTACCGGGCCACAGGCTTTTCCACAGTGCCACAAGCCCCATCCAGCTCTCTTCACAGGCAATCATGTTGCACTTTTGCAACAAAAGAGTCAATCTTTGTTGCAGTTCGGCAACATTAGAGTCAACCCTGTTGCAGATCGGACACAAAGCTTGAAAATTTAGATGTTTACTGCAGAGGACTTCATAGGCCCCCATCTTACTCCAGAGCCTTCCACAGGCCCCTCCAGCCCGCTCCACAGGCCACAACTCCCTCCAGCTCGCTTTACATCGCCACATGCCCATCTGCGGGGCAACAGACCCCTATGCAGGGTCACAGGCCTTTCCACAGGGCCGCAACCCCTTCAGCTCTCTCCAAAGGACCACTGGCTCCTTCTGCCGGGCCACAAGCCTTTCCACAGGGCCACAATCCCCTCCAACTCTCTACACAGGACAACAGGCTCTCTTTACAGGGCCATAGCTCCCCTCCACAGGGCCAAATGCACTTTCCACACGGCAAAAATCCCCTCCAGCTCTCTCCACAGAGTCACGAGGTTCGTCTGCAGGGCACAAGCCCCTTCATCAAGGCCAAGGGGCCTTTCTACAGGGCCACTGGCCTTTAAATAGGGCCACAACCCCCTCTGGCACTCTCAGCAGGGCCACAGGCTCCTTCTACATGTGTACAGGCATTTACACAGGGCCACAACCACCTTTACCTCTCTCCACAGGGCAACAGGGCCCTTTCACTATGCAATAGGCCTTTCCATAAGGCCACAACCCCCTCTCTCTCTCTCAAAAAGGACAGAGGCTCCCTTTACAAGGAAACAGCCCCCTCCACAAGGCCAAAGGCCTTTTTCAAAGGGCCACAGGTCCCTTCCGCAGGGCCATAGGCATTTCCCCAAAGCAATAGCCCCCTCCAGCTCTCTCCACAGGACCACAGGCTCCTTCTACAAGGCTACAACCCATTTCAGCTCTTTCATCAGGGCCACAGCCTCCTCCACCCCACTTTAATCAGTTAAAAGGACTCATTTGAGTGACCATTGGTCAGCTCGAGTAAAGGAACCTGATATAGTATACTGCACTGTTTAATATTCTTTTTTTTCTTTACACAGGTTGAATGCTGGCAAAGAAATGTCACCTATGCCATGCTCCTTTATACCAGTTTTCTTGATTGACATGTTATTTTTGGAGCCAAATGAGAAAATTGGGAAATGGAAAGCTCCCCCCTCCTTCCAATTAGTGGATCCGGTCAGGTGCTCAGTGGCGGTAGGCCACCGCCTGAAAGCCAAACATGAAAAAAGGAATGCTGGCACCGGTTTCCATATGATGAATTTTACTTTATTCCATGAAGATCAATACATTAAAAAGAAGGCATCTTTACAGGCAATCCGCCCCATCATGTCATTTTTGGTTTAAGCCTAATTTCTTTCAATAAATAAAATGGAATAAATGTGTCACTTTTTTGCCTATACTAGTAGTTGTGGGGTATTATGACATCACAATAGAATTAATACTTACCCTTTCCGATGCTTTTTAGGGCTATCCGGTGCAGAACCAAGGCCAAATGCCAACCGACAGGACCTTCCTGTGACATCATGGAAGGTCCTGTCGCTCAGCACGTGGCCTTGGCTCTGCACCGGATAGACCGAAAAGGCGCCTGAAAGGGTAAGTATTAATTCTTTATTATTTTTAATACATCTGGATTTATTTAATTTTGATTTCGTACTGTATAGTAATACATTACAAAATGAAATGGGGGCTGGCAGACATGTCACAAAGGGGAGGAGGAACAGGATTCTTCTTCCTCCTCTGTGACATCACTTCTCCTCCGGACCGGGTGGTGTGTGAACACAGCCTCAGGCTGCGTGCCCACGTAGCGATTTACAAGCGTATATGTTGCGTAATTTACGCAGCGGAAACGCTTGTGAAACACTTGGTAATCTGCACCCCATGGTACTCAGTGGCATTCCGCAATGTTAATGCCCATGCTGTAGATTTTTCCGCAGCGTTTCTGCTGCGCTTAAAAATCCTTTCCACAGGGCCACAACACCTTCAGCTCTCTCCACAGGACCACAGGCCTTTCCACAGTGCTACAAGTCCCTCCAGCTCTCTCCACAGGCAATCATGTTGCATGTTGTTTACCGCAAAAGGACTTCATAGGCCCAAATCTTACTTTAGACCCTTCCACAGGCCCCTCCAGCCCGCTCCACATGGCCTTTTCCGCAGGCCACAACTCCCTCCAGCTCTCTTTACATCGCCACATGCCCCTCTGTGGGGCCACAGACCCCTATACAGGGTCACAGGCCATTCCACAGGGCCACAATCCCCTCCAACTCTTCTCCACAGGACAACAAGCTCTCTTTACCGGGCCACAGCTCCCCTCCACATGCACTTTCTGCATGGACACAGCCCCCTTTAGCTCTCTAAACAGAGACACAAGGCCCGTCTGCAGGGCACAAGCCCCCTCTTCAAGGCCAAAAGGCCTTTCTACATGGCCATAGTTATTTCCATAGGGCACGAGCCCCTCCAGCTCTCTCCACAGGCAATCATGTTGCATGTTGTTTACTGCAAAGGACTTCATAGGCCCAAATCTTACTCCATAGCCTTCCACAGGCCTTTCCAGCCCGCTCCACATGGCCTTTTCCTCAGGCCACAACTCCCAGCTCTCTTTACATCGCCACATGCCCCTCTGTGGGGCCACAGACCCCTATACAGGGTCACAGGCCTTTCCACAGGGCCTCAACCCCTTCAGCTGTCTCCACAGGACCACAGGCTTTTCCACAGCCCACAACTCCTTCCAGCTCTCACCACAGGGCCACAGCCCTTTCCACAAGGCTAAAGGGCCTATCCATAGGGCCACAGACCTTTCCACAGGGCCACAACACCCTCCAGCTCTCTCCACAGGACAAGAAGCTCTCTTTACAGGGTCATAGCTCACCTCCACAGGGCCAAATGCACTTTCCACACGGCCACAACTCCCAACAGCTCTCTCCACAGAGACACAGGGCCCGTCTGCAGGGCACAAGCCCCCTCTTCAAGGCCAAAAGGCCTTTCTACATGGCCATAGTCATTTCCATAGGGCACGAGCCCCTCCAGCTCTCTCCACAGAGCAACGGACCCCTATACAGGGTCACAGGCCTTTCCACAGGGCCACAACACCTTCAGCTCTCTCCACAGGACCACAGGCTCCTACTGGGCCACAGGCCTTTCCACAGTGCCACAAGCCCCTCCAGCTCTCTCCACAGGCAATCATGTTGCATGTTGTTTACTTCAAAGGACTTCATAGGCCCAAATCTTACTCCATAGCCTTCCACAGGCCTTTCCAGCCCGCTCCACATGGCCTTTTCCTCAGGCCACAACTCCCTCCAGCTCTCTTTACATCGCCACATGCCCCTCTGCGGGGCCACAGACCCCTATACAGGGTCACAGGCCTTTCCACAGGGCCTCAACCCCTTCAGCTGTCTCCACAGGACCACAGGCTTTTCCACAGCCCACAACTCCTTCCAGCTCTCACCACAGGGCCACAGCCCTTTCCACAAGGCTAAAGGGCCTATCCATAGGGCCACAGACCTTTCCACAGGGCCACAACACCCTCCAGCTCTCTCCACAGGACAAGAAGCTCTCTTTACAGGGCCATAGCTCACCTCCACAGGGCCAAATGCACTTTCCTCACGGCCACAACTCCCAACAGCTCTCTCCACAGAGACACAGGGCCTGTCTGCAGGGCACAAGCCCCCTCTTCAAGGCCAAAAGGCCTTTCTACATGGCCATAGTCATTTCCATAGGGCACGAGCCCCTCCAGCTCTCTCCACAGAGCAACGGACCCCTATACAGGGTCACAGGCCTTTCCACAGGGCCTCAACCCCTTCAGCTCTACCCACAGGACCACTGCCTCCTTCTGCCAGGCTACAAGCCTTTCCACAGGGCCACAATCCCCTCCAACTCTTCTCCACAGGGCCAAATGCACTTTCTGCATGGCCACAGCCCCCTTTAGCTCTCTCCACAGAGACACAAGGCCCGTCTGCAGGGTACAAGCCCCCTCTTCAAGGCCAAAAGGCCTTTCTACATGGCCATAGTCATTTCCATAGGGCATGAGCCCCTCCAGCTCTCTCCACAGGGCAACGGACCGCTATACAGGGTCACAGGCCACAACACCTTCAGCTCTTCCACAGGACCACAGGCTCCAGCCCGGCCACAGGCCTTTCCACAGTGCTACAAGTCCCTCCAGCTCTCTCCACAGGCAATCATGTTTCATGTTGTTTACCGCAAAAGGACTTCATAGGCCCAAATCTTACTTCAGACCCTTCCACAGGCCCCTCCAGCTCGCTCCACATGGCCTTTTCCGCAGGCCACAACTCCCTCCAGCTCTCTTTATGTGACACCCCAGGGGTCTGGTTGCCACAGTGATAGAGATATTACGTCTGAGAGCAGGTGGGAGGTCTCTTGGTCAGGGATCCTATGCATGCCACACCTCCTGCCCAGTCCTGGGAGGGGAAGAACTTCCCCTATATAAACCTAGGGCTGAGGCAGGGTTAGTGAGTAGAGAAGAAGTAGAGAAGAGAAGCAGCATAGGAAGAAACAACAGGAGCTCTGTGGGAGCAGTGCTACAAGGAGTCAGGGGCTGGCAGCTGCAGAGCTCGCCCTGACTGAGAAGATTTCTTACCGGACCCGGAGTCCGAGGCTGTGGGGACTAACTCCTACCCAGCAGCAGAATCCGTCAGGCAGGGGATTCCAGGTCCTCTGGCCAAGAAACCCTAAGGCACGGTCACACGCATGGGACCAGCACCGCCGTCGTGGAGCGGAAGCTACTAGAAGGCCCCGAGTCACCGGCCATACGGGTGAGCACCACACGGTACACTCAGGGACGTGGGCTACTTATACCCGCCTCTAGCAAGGTAGCCAGAAGAGTACAGTTAGTTTGGGAGGCATACAACTCCGCCTGGCCAGGGGAGATCCCATCTGCTCAAGGACTGACCAGGCCCCAATCGCTAGCCAGTACTCCGGGAGGGTCTATCTTTGTCACCAGTAAAGACCCTGAACTACACCGTACCGTCTCTGAGTGGTTCCTGCTACCCCCATCATCCGCGTGAGCTGCCCTGAGGCCATACCCCTCCCGTTGGGGGTTATACCACCATCGCTGCACCCATACTACCGGCCTCAGCGGACTGTTCTGCAGCGGCGGCCTTGTGACCGCAAATCAACGGGTGGCGTAGTCGACACAGAAACAACAACTACCAAGACTGCCAGCCACTCAGTTTGACTCCCTGGGCACGGACCGGGTCACCGCCACGAGACTACTACCCCCATCTGATCCGGATCCGGGTAAGCTCCCCCGTGCGCGCGATGCCGCGTGAAGCAGCAGGACCAGGGCCGCGTTCCACCGTCATGGGACTATCCAGTATTCCCATCGGGTAAGGAGTAAGCAAGCCGCTACGTTTAACCCCTTGACTCACTACAACTGGGAGGAAACGCAAGACAGTGACCCTGCCGTCTGACTGGTGAAGGAGATGCTGACTCGGCCAGAGGCTCGCCTTGATCCAGACGCTCCGGAGGAAGCCAAGCAACTATGGGCTGAGAAGAGTCGACTGTTCCTTTACAAGGGGAAGTTGTGCCGCAGAATGGTTAACTCCCGGACGCATGAACTAATCTGGCAAGTAGTGGTGCCACGAAGAGACGCAGCCATGGTGATGGAGGCATACCACGACGGGGCTGGACACTTCGGATGGAAGAAGCTGGAGTTCCTGCTGCGCGAGCGGTTCCACTGGGTAGGCATGAGAGGAACCATCGAGAGGTGGTGCAGAGACTGTGGCCCGTGCAACCTAAGAAGGAAGGACCGTGCCAGCCAGAAGACTCCCCTGCAGTCCATCGTCACCCGGCAGCCGTTGGAACTGGTAGCCTTGGATCATGTAAAACTGACCCCAAGCAGAAGTGGCTACGTCTACGCACTAACCATCGTGGATCACTACTCCCGGTTCTTGGTTGTCGTCCCCGTCAAGGACTTAACAGCTCGAACAGCAGCTAGAGCCTTCCAGCAGCATTTCTGCCGTCCACACGGGTACCCGGACCAAGTGTTGACAGACCAGGGACCTGCCTTTGAAGCGGGGGTCTTCCAAGAATTCTGCACTTTGTATGGCTGCCGGAAGATAAGGACAACACCCTATCATCCGCAAACTAATGGACTTTGTGAGAAAATGAACCAGGTGGTAATGGATCTTCTGAAAACGTTGCCCCTGGAAGAACGCAGTCTGTGGCCTGAGAAGCTGCCCGATCTGGTGGACCTATACAACCACATCCCGGTAGGTTCCACCAACTGTACCCCGGCTTACCTAATGAGGGCGAGACCTGGTAAGTTACCTGTTGACCTGGAAATGGGAGTCCTGACACCCGAGGACACTTCACCAGAAGCAGACTGGGACACAGAGAGGCAGCAGCAGTACCGGAGAGTACAGGAGAGTGTGGAGCGAAGTCTCTGTCAGGCTAGGGAAAGACAAGAGAAAACTTACAACCAGTATGCTCCCGCTGTTCCCCTGGTACCCGGAGAGCAGGTCTTGAAGAGAAAAAGACGGCTCCACAAGTTGGACGACCAGTGGGAGAAGGACCCGTACACCGTACTGCCCTCAAGCCACGACAACCCAAAGGTCTGTACCATCAGTAAAGACGGAGGGGAAACCACGACCATTGTATCCCGGGATCACCTGAAGAAGTGTCCCGAACAGCTACGGAACCCTGAAGAGGAACAAGAAGACCCTCGACCCGTAGAGGAAAGGGAAGACATGGTTAGTACTGTGCTCGGAGACTTCCCTCGGTCTTGGACTCAAGTCAATGGCGCAGTTGTGGTACCCGTACTCACCTTCCTCCAACCAGCATCCCAAGCACCTACGGAGCGACAGGTAGAGCTGGAAGAGCAGCCGGTCCAGGAGGCAGAAGACTCCACACAAGCAGAACAGGAGGATCAACCCTCTGCTTATAGTGAGCCTGCCGTACCCCTAGTGAGCCAAGGAGCCGGTAGACAGCTGCCCAGTTTACCCTAGACAGCTCCTACACCCTGTAGTTCAGGGCTAGACAGTCAGCTCCGTAGGTCCACTAGGGCCACTAGAGGCCAGTTACCCGCACGTTGGAGGATTTGAAGTGTATAAATTGTTTTATTTGTGGTTACCTGTTTTTCTTGTTGCTTGTGTATAATTATGTGTTTCTAGTTGTTTATAGGAGTCTTTGGTGGATTTACCGGGAATCCTGTGTACATAGTTGGAGCGTAACCCAGGACGGACTAAAGACTGTTAAGGACTCGGGGCAGGACAGACCCCTACCTGGTTACGTCTCCCTGTTTTGGTGAAATGGACACCTTGTTTTCTTCAAAAACTGCACCCTGTTGCGGACACGCCGTGACCATCTTTATGTGTTTTTCTTATTGTATTATTATGGTTTATACCTTGTTATGTTTTTCCAAAAATATGTTTAGTCCCGGAGTACTAAATTTCACTAGGGGGGAATGTGACACCCCAGGGGTCTGGTTGCCACAGTGATAGAGATATTACGTCTGAGAGCAGGTGGGAGGTCTCTTGGTCAGGGATCCTATGCATGCCACACCTCCTGCCCAGTCCTGGGAGGGGAAGAACTTCCCCTATATAAACCTAGGGCTGAGGCAGGGTTAGTGAGTAGAGAAGAAGTAGAGAAGAGAAGCAGCATAGGAAGAAACAACAGGAGCTCTGTGGGAGCAGTGCTACAAGGAGTCAGGGGCTGGCAGCTGCAGAGCTCGCCCTGACAGAGAAGATTTCTTACCGGACCCGGAGTCCGAGGCTGTGGGGACTAACTCCTACCCAGCAGCAGAATCTGTCAGGCAGGGGATTCCAGGTCCTCTGGCCAAGAAACCCGAAGGCACGGTCACACGCATGGGACCAGCACCGCCGTCGTGGAGCGGAAGCTAATAGAAGGCCCCGAGTCACCGGCCATACGGGTGAGCACCACACGGTACACTCAGGGACGTGGGCTACTTATACCCGCCTCTAGCAAGGTAGCCAGAAGAGTACAGTTAGTTTGGGAGGCCTACAACTCCGCCTGGCCAGGGGAGATCCCATCTGCTCAAGGACTGACCAGGTCCCAATCGCTAGCCAGTACTCCGGGAGGGTCTATCTTTGTCACCAGTAAAGACCCTGAACTACACCGTACCGTCTCCGAGTGGTTCCTGCTACCCCCATCATCCACGTTAGCTGCCCTGAGGCCATACCCCTCCCGTTGGGGGTTATACCACCATCGCTGCACCCATACTACCGGCCTCAGCGGACTGTTCTGCAGCGGCGGCCTTGTGACCGCAAATCAACGGGTGGCGTAGTCGACACAGAAACAACAACTACCAAGACTGCCAGCCACTCAGTTTGACTCCCTGGGCACGGACCGGGTCACCGCCACGAGACTACTACCCCCATCTGATCCGGATCCGGGTAAGCTCCCCCGTGCGCGCGATGCCGCGTGAAGCAGCAGGCCCAGGGGCGCGTCATTTACATCGCCACATGCCCCTCTGCGGGGCCACAGACCCCTATACAGGGTCACAGGCCTTTCCACAGGGCCTCAACCCCTCCAGCTCTCTCCACAGGCAATCATGTTGCATGTTGTTTACTGCAAAGGACTTCATAGGCCCAAATCTTACTCCAGAGCCTTCCACAGGCCTTTCCAGCCCACTCCACATGGCCTTTTCCTCAGACCACAACTCCCTCCAGCTCTCTTTACATCGCCACATGCACCCTCTGCGGGGCCACAGACCCCTATACAGGGTCACAGGCCTTTCCACAGGGCCTCAACCCCTTCAGCTGTCTCCACAGGACCACAGGCTTTTCCACAGCCCACAACTCCTTCCACCTCTCAACACAGGGCCAAAGCCCCTTTCACAAGGCCAAAGGGCCTATTCACAGGGCCACAAACCTTTCCACATGGCCACAACACCCTCCAGCTCTCTCCACAGGACAAGAAGCTCTCTTTACAGGGCCATAGCTCACCTCCACAGGGCCAAATTCACTTTCCACACGGCCACAACTCCCAACAGCCCTCTCCACAGAGTCACAGGGCCCGTCTGCAGGGCACAAGCCCCCTCTTCAAAGCCAAAAGGCCTTTCTGCATGGCCATAGTCATTTCCATAGGGCACGAGCCCCTCAAGCTCTCTCCACAGGGCAACGGACCGCGATACAGGGTCACAGGCCTTTCCACAGGGTCACAACACCTTCAGCTCTCTCCACAGGACCACAGGCTCCTACCCGGCGACAGGCTTTTCCACAGTGCTACAAGTCCCTCTAGCTCTCTCCACAGGCAATCATGTTGCATGTTGTTTACCGAAAAAAAGGACTTCATAGGCCCAAATCTTGCTTCAGACCCTTCCACAGGCCCCTCCAGCCCGCTCCACATGGCCTTTTCCGCAGGCCACAACTCCCTCCAGCTCTCTTTACATTGCCACATGCCCCTCTGCGGGGCCACAGACCCCTATACAGGGTCACAGGCCTTTCCACAGGGCCTCAACCCCTTCAGCTCTCTCCACAGGACCACTGGCTCCTTCTGCCGGGCCACAAGCATTTCCACAGGGCCACAATCCCCTCCAACTCTTCTCCACAGGACAACAAGCTCTCTTTACAGAGCCATAGCTCCCCTCCACAGGGCCAAATGCACTTTCTGCACGGCTACAGCCCCCTTTAGCTCTCTCCACAGAGACACAGGGCCCGTCTGCAGGACACAAGCCCCCTCTTCAAGGCCAAAGGGCCTTTCTACATGGCCATAGTCATTTCCATAGGGCACAAGCCCCTCCAGCTCTCTCCACAGGGCAACGGACCCCTATACAGGGTCACAGGCCTTTCCACAGGGCCACAACACCTTCAGCTCTCTCCACAGGACCACAGGCTCCTACCCGGCCACAGGCTTTTCCACAGTGCTACAAGTCCCTCTTGCTCTCTCCACAGGCAATCATGTTGCATGTTGTTTACCGAAAAAAGGACTTCATAGGCCCAAATCTTACTTCAGACCCTTCCACAGGCCCCTCCAGCCCGCTCCACATGGCCTTTTCCGCAGGCCACAACTCCCTCCAGCTCTCTTTACATCGCCACATGCCCCTCTGCAGGGCCACAGACCCCTATACAGGGTCACAGGCCTTTCCACAGGGCCTCAACCCCTTCAGCTCTCTCCACAGGACCACTGGCTCCTTCTGCCGGGCCACAAGCATTTCCACAGGGCCACAATCCCCTCCAACTCTTCTCCACAGGACAACAAGCTCTCTTTACAGAGCCATAGCTCCCCTCCACAGGGCCAAATGCACTTTCTGCACGGCCACAGCCCCCTTTAGCTCTCTCCACAGAGACACAGGGCCCGTCTGCAGGACACAAGCCCCCTCTTCAAGGCCAAAGGGCCTTTCCACATGGCCATAGTCATTTCCATAGGGCACAAGCCCCTCCAGCTCTCTCCACAGGGCAACGGACCCCTATACAGGGTCACAGGCCTTTCCACAGGGCCACAACACCTTCAGCTCTCTCCACAGGACCACAGGCTACTACCGGGCCACAGGTCTTTCCACAGTGCCACAAGCACCATCCAGCTCTCTCCACAGGCAATCATGTTGCACTTTTGCAACAAGAGTCAATTTTTGTTGCAGTTCGGCAACATTGGAGTCAACCCTGTTGCAAATCGGACACGAAGCTTGAAAATTTAGATGTTTACTGCAAAGGACTTCATAGGCCCCCATCTTACTCCAGAGCCTTCCACAGGCCCCTCCGGCACGCTCCACATGGCCTTTTCCACAGGCCACAACTCCATCCAGCTGTCTTTACATCGCCACATGCCCCTCTGCGGGGCAACAGACCCCTATACAGGGTCACAGGCCTCTCCACAGGGCCTCAACCCCTTCAGCTCTCTCCACAGGACCACTGGCTCCTTCTGCCGGCCACAAGCCTTTCCACAGGGCCACAATCCCCTCCAATTCCACAGGACAACAAGCTCTCTTTACAGGGCCATAGCTCCCCTCCACAGGGCCAAATGCACTTTCCACATGGCCACAACCCCCTCCAGCTCTCTACACAGAGTCATGGGGCCCTTCTGCAGGGCACAAGCCACTTCATCAAGGCCAAGGGGCCTTTCTACAGGGCCACTGGCCTTTAAATAGTGCCACAACCTCCTCTGGCTCTCTCAAGAGGGCCACAGGCTCCTTCTACAGGGCAAGGGCCCCCTCCACAAGGCCAAAGGCCCTTTGCAAAGAGCCATTGGTCCATTCCACAGGGCCATAGTCATTTCCATAGGGCCATAACCCCCTCAAGCTCTCTCCACAGAACAACAGGCTCCTTCTACAGGTTTACAGGCATTTATACAGGGCCACAACCGCCTTCACCTCTCTCCACAGGGCCCTTTCACTGTGTCATAGGCTTTTCCATAAGGCCACAACCCCCTCTGTCTCTCTCAAAAAGGACAGAGGCTCCCTTTACAAGGCCACAGCCCCCTCCACAAGTCCAAAGGCCTTTTTCAAAGGGCCACAGGTCCCTTCCACAGAGCCATAGGCATTTCCCCAAGGCAATAACCCCCTCCAGCTCTCTCCACAGGCTCCTTCTACAAGGCTACAACCCTTTTCAGCTCTTTCATCAGGGCCACAGCCTCCTCCACCCCCCTTTAGTCAGTTAAAAGGACTCATTTGAGTGACCTATTGACCATTGGTCAGCTCGAGTAAAGGAACCTGATATAGTATACTGCACTGTTTAATATTCTTTTTTTCTTTACACAGGTTGAATGCTTGCAAAGAAATGTCACCTATGCCATGCTCCTTTATACCAGTTTTCTTGATTGACATGTTATTTTTGGAGCCAAATGAGAAAATTGGGAAATGGAAAGCTCCCCCCTCCTTCCAATCAGTGGATCCGGTCAGGTGCTCAGTGGCGGTAGGCCACCGCCTGAAAGCCAAACATGAAAAAAGGAATGCTGGCACCGGTGTCCATATGATGAATTTTACTTTATTCCATGAAGATCAATACATTAAAAAGAAGGCATCTTTACAGGCAATCCGCCCCATCATGTCATTTTTGGTTTAAGCCTAATTTCTTTCAATAAATAAAATGGAATAAATGTGTCACTTTTTTGCCTCTACTAATAGTTGTGGGGTATTATGACATCACAATAGAATTAATACTTTCCCTTTCCGATGCCTTTTAGGGCTATCCGGTGCAGAACCAAGGCCAAATACCAACCGACAGGACCTTCCTGTGACATCATGGAAGGTCCTGTCGCTCAGGACGTGGCCTTGGCTCTGCACCGGATAGACCGAAAAGCGTCTGAAAGGGTAAGTATTAATTCTTTATTATTTTTAATACATCTTGATTTATTTAATTTTGATTTCGTACTGTATAGTAATATATTACAAAATGAAAGGGGGGCTGGCAGACATGTCACAAAGGGGAGGAGGAACAGGATTCTTCATCCTCCTCTGTGACATCACTTCTCCTCCGGGCCGGAAAAAAGCGTGGTGTGTGAGCACAGCCTCAGGCTGCGTGCCCACGTAGCGATTTACAAGCGTATATGTTGCGTAATTTACGCAGCGGAAACGCTTGTGAAACACTTGTTAATTCGCACCCCATGGTACTTAGTGGCATTCCGCAATGTTAATGCCCATGCTGCGGATTTTTCCGCAGCGTTTCTGCTGCGCTTAAAAATCCTTTCCACAGGGCCACAACACCTTCAGCTCTCTCCACAGGACCACAGGCTCCTACTGGGCCACAGGCCTTTCCACAGTGCCACAAGCCCCTCCAGCTCTCTCCACAGGCAATCATGTTGCATGTTGTTTACTGCAAAGGACTTCATAGGCTCAAATCTTACTCCAGAGCCTTCCACAGGCCCCTCCAGCCCGCTCCACATGGCCTTTTTCGTCAGGCCACAACTCCCTCCAGCTCTCTTTACATCGCCACATGCCCCTCTGCGGGGCCACAGACCCCTATACAGGGTCACAGGCCTTTCCACAGGGCCTCAACCCCTTCAGCTCTCTCCACAGGACCACTGGCTCCTTCTGCCGGGCCACAAGCATTTCCACAGGGCCACAATCCCCTCCAACTCTTCTCCACAGGACAACAAGCTCTCTTTACAGAGCCATAGCTCCCCTCCACAGGGCCAAATGCACTTTCTGCACGGCCACAGCCCCCTTTAGCTCTCTCCACAGAGACACAGGGCCCGTCTGCAGGACACAAGCCCCCTCTTCAAGGCCAAAGGGCCTTTCTACATGGCCATAGTCATTTCCATAGGGCACAAGCCCCTCCAGCTCTCTCCACAGGGCAACGGACCCCTATACAGGGTCACAGGCCTTTCCACAGGGCCACAACACCTTCAGCTCTCTCCACAGGACCACAGGCTACTACCGGGCCACAGGTCTTTCCACAGTGCCACAAGCACCATCCAGCTCTCTCCACAGGCAATCATGTTGCACTTTTGCAACAAGAGTCAATTTTTGTTGCAGTTCGGCAACATTGGAGTCAACCCTGTTGCAAATCGGACACGAAGCTTGAAAATTTAGATGTTTACTGCAAAGGACTTCATAGGCCCCCATCTTACTCCAGAGCCTTCCACAGGCCCCTCCAGCACGCTCCACATGGCCTTTTCCACAGGCCACAACTCCATCCAGCTGTCTTTACATCAACACATGCCCCTCTGCGGGGCAACAGACCCCTATACAGGGTCACAGGCCTCTCCACAGGGCCTCAACCCTTTCAGCTCTCTCCACAGGACCACTGGCTCCTTCTGCCGGGCCACAAGCCTTTCCACAGGGCCACAATCCCCTCCAATTCCACAGGACAACAGGCTCTCTTTACAGGGCCATAGCTCCCCTCCACAGGGCCAAATGCACTTTCCACATGGCCACAACCCCCTCCAGCTCTCTACACAGAGTCATGGGGCCCGTCTGCAGGGCACAAGCCCCTTCATCAAGGCCAAGGGGCCTTTCTACAGGGCCACTGGCCTTTAAATAGTGCCACAACCTCCTCTGGCTCTCTCAAGAGGGCCACAGGCTCCTTCTACAGGGCAAGGGCCCCCTCCACAAGGCCAAAGGCCCTTTGCAAAGGGCCATAGGTCCATTCCACAGGGCCATAGTCATTTCCATAGGGCCATAACCCCCCTCAAGCTCTCTCCACAGAACCGCAGGCTCCTTCTACAGGTTTACAGGCATATACACAGGGCCACATCCGCCTTCACCTCTCTCCACAAGGCGACAGGGCCCTTTCACTGTGTCATAGGCCTTTCCATAAGGCCACAACCCCCTCTGTCTCTCTCAAAAAGGACAGAGGCTCCCTTTACAAGGCCACAGCCCCCTCCACAAGGCCAAAGGCCTTTTTCAAAGGGCCACAGGTCCCTTTCGCAGGGCCATAGGCATTTCCCCAAGGCAATAACCCCCTCCAGCTCTCTCCACAGGACCACAGGCTCCTTCTACAAGACTACAACCCCTTTGAGCTCTTTCATCAGGGCCACAGCCTCCTCCGCCCCCCTTTAATCAGTTAAAAGGGCTCAATTGAGTGACCACAACACCTTCAGCTCTCTCCACAGGACCACAGGCTCCTACTGAGCCACCGGACTTTCCACAGTGCCACAAGCCCCTCTAGCTCTCTTCACAGGCAATCATGTTGCATGTTTTTTAGTGCAAAGGACTTCATAGGCCCAAATCTTACTCCAGAGCCTTCCACAGGCCCCTCCAGCCGGCTCCACATGGCCTTTTCCTCAGTCCACAGCTCCCTCCAGCTCTCTTTACAATGCCACATGCCCCTCTGCGGGGCCACAGACCCCTATACAGGGTCACAGGCCTTTCCACAGGGCCTCAACCCCTTCAGCTCTCTCCACAGGACCACAGGCTTTTCCACAGCCCACAACTCCTTCCAGCTCTCACCACAGGGCCACAGCCCCTTCCACAAGGCTAAAGGGCCTATCCATAGGGCCACAGACCTTTCCACAGGGCCACAACACGCTCCAGCTCTCTACACAGGACAAGAAGCTCTCTTTACAGGGCCATAGCTCACCTCCACAGGGCCAAATGCACTTTCCACACGGCCACAACTCCCAACAGCCCTCTCCACAGAGTCACAGGGCCCGTCTGCAGGGCACAAGCCCCTCTTCAAGGCCAAAAGGCCTTTCTACATGGCCATAGTCATTCCCATAGGGCAAGAGCACCTCCAGCTCTCTCCACAGGGCAACGGACCCCTGTACAGAGTCACAGTCCTTTCCACAGGGCCACAACAGCTTCAGCTCTCTCCACAGGCAATCATGTTGCATGTTGTTTACTGCAGAGGACTTCATAGGCCCAAACCTTACTCCAGAGCCTTCCACAGGCCCCTCCAGCCCGCTCCACATGGCCTTTTCCTCAGGCCACAACTCCCTCCAGCTCTCTTTACATCGCCACATGCCCCTCTGCAGGGCCATAGACCCCTATACAGGGTCACATGCCTTTCCACAGGGCCTCAACCCCTTCAGCTCTCTCCACAGGACCACTGCCTCCTTCTGCCGGGCTACAAGCCTTTCCCCAGGGCCACAATCCCCTCCAACTCTTCTCCACAGGACAACAAGCTCACTTTACAGGGCCATAGCTCCCCTCCACAGGGCCAAATGCACTTTCTGCATGGCCACAGCCCCCTTTAGCTCTCTCCACAGAGACACAAGGCCCGTCTGCAGGGCACAAGCCCCCTCTTCAAGGCCAAAAGGCCTTTCTACATGGCCATAGTCATTTCCATAGGGCACAAGCCCCTCCAGCTCTCTCCACAGGGCAACGGACCCCTATACAGGGTCACAGGCCTTTCCACAGGGCCACAACACTTTCAGCTCTCTCCACAGGACCACAGGCTCCTACTGGGCCACAGGCCTTTCCACAGTGCCACAAGCCTCTCCAGCTCTCTCCACAGGCAATCATGTTGCATGTTGTTTACTGCAAAGGACTTCATAGGCCCAAATCTTACTCCAGAGCCTTCCACAGGCCTTTCCATCCCACTCCACATGGCCTTTTCCTCAGGCCACAACTCCCTCCAGCTCTCTTTACATCGCCACATGCCCCTCTGCGGGGCCACAGACCCCTATACAGAGTCACAGGCCTTTCCACAGGGCCTCAACCCCTTCAGCTGTCTCCACAGGACCACAGGCTTTTCCACAGCCCACAACTCCTTCCACCTCTCACCACAGGGCCACAGCCCCTTCCACAAAGCCAAAGGGCCTATCCATAGGGCCACAAACCTTTCCACATGGCCACAACACCCTCCAGCTCTCTCCACAGGACAAGAAGCTCTCTTTACAGGGCCATAGCTCACCTCCACAGTGCCAAATGCACTTTCCACACGGCCACAACTCCCAACAGCCCTCTCCACAGAGTCACAGGGCCCGTCTGCAGGGCACAAGCCCCCTCTTCAAAGCCAAAAGGCCTTTCTGCATGGCCATAGTCATTTCCATAGGGCACGAGCCCCTCAAGCTCTCTCCACAGGGCAACGGACCGCTATGCAGGGTCACAGGCCTTTCCACAGGGCCACAACACCTTCAGCTCTCTCCACAGGACCACAGGCTCCTACCCGGCCACAGGCTTTTCCACAGTGCTACAAGTCCCTCTAGCTCTCTCCACAGGCAATCATGTTGCATGTTGTTTACCGAAAAAAGGACTTCATAGGCCCAAATCTTACTTCAGACCCTTCCACAGGCCCCTCCAGCCCGCTCCACATGGCCTTTTCCGCAGGCCACAACTCCCTCCAGCTCTCTTTACATCGCCACATGCCCCTCTGCAGGGCCACAGACCCCTATACAGGGTCACAGGCCTTTCCACAGGGCCTCAACCCCTTCAGCTCTCTCCACAGGACCACTGGCTCCTTCTGCCGGGCCACAAGCATTTCCACAGGGCCACAATCCCCTCCAACTCTTCTCCACAGGACAACAAGCTCTCTTTACAGAGCCATAGCTCCCCTCCACAGGGCCAAATGCACTTTCTGCACGGCTACAGCCCCCTTTAGCTCTCTCCACAGAGACACAGGGCCCGTCTGCAGGACACAAGCCCCCTCTTCAAGGCCAAAGGGCCTTTCTACATGGCCATAGTCATTTCCATAGGGCACAAGCCCCTCCAGCTCTCTCCACAGGGCAACGGACCCCTATACAGGGTCACAGGCCTTTCCACAGGGCCACAACACCTTCAGCTCTCTCCACAGGACCACAGGCTCCTACCCGGCCACAGGCTTTTCCACAGTGCTACAAGTCCCTCTAGCTCTCTCCACAGGCAATCATGTTGCATGTTGTTTACCGAAAAAAGGACTTCATAGGCCCAAATCTTACTTCAGACCCTTCTACAGGTCCCTCCAGCCCGCTCCACATGGCCTTTTCCGCAGGCCACAACTCCATCCAGCTCTCTTTACATCGCCACATGCCCCTCTGCGGGGCAACAGACCCCTATACAGGGTCACAGGCCTCTCCACAGGGCCTCAACCCCTTCAGCTCTCTCCACAGGACCACTGGCTCCTTCTGCCAGCCACAAGCCTTTCCACAGGGCCACAATCTCCTCCAATTCCACAGGACAACAGGCTCTCTTTACAGGGCCATAGCTCCCCTCCACAGGGCCAAATGCACTTTCCACATGGCCACAACCCCCTCCAGCTCTCTACACAGAGTCATGGGGCCCCGTCTGCAGGGCACAAGCCCCTTCATCAAGGCCAAGGGGCCTTTCTACAGGGCCACTGGCCTTTAAATAGTGCCACAACCTCCTCTGGCTCTCTCAAGAGGGCCACAGGCTCCTTCTACAGGGCAAGGGCCCCCTCCACAAGGCCAAAGGCCCTTTGCAAAGAGCCATTGGTCCATTCCACAGGGCCATAGTCATTTCCATAGGGCCATAACCCCCTCAAGCTCTCTCCACAGAACAACAGGCTCCTTCTACAGGTTTACAGGCATTTATACAGGGCCACAACCGCCTTCACCTCTCTCCACAGGGCCCTTTCACTGTGTCATAGGCTTTTCCATAAGGCCACAACCCCCTCTGTCTCTCTCAAAAAGGACAGAGGCTCCCTTTACAAGGCCACAGCCCCCTCCACAAGTCCAAAGGCCTTTTTCAAAGGGCCACAGGTCCCTTCCACAGAGCCATAGGCATTTCCCCAAGGCAATAACCCCCTCCAGCTCTCTCCACAGGCTCCTTCTACAAGGCTACAACCCTTTTCAGCTCTTTCATCAGGGCCACAGCCTCCTCCACCCCCCTTTAGTCAGTTAAAAGGACTCATTTGAGTGACCTATTGACCATTGGTCAGCTCGAGTAAAGGAACCTGATATAGTATACTGCACTGTTTAATATTCTTTTTTTCTTTACACAGGTTGAATGCTTGCAAAGAAATGTCACCTATGCCATGCTCCTTTATACCAGTTTTCTTGATTGACATGTTATTTTTGGAGCCAAATGAGAAAATTGGGAAATGGAAAGCTCCCCCCTCCTTCCAATCAGTGGATCCGGTCAGGTGCTCAGTGGCGGTAGGCCACCGCCTGAAAGCTAAACATGAAAAAAGGAATGCTGGCACCGGTTTCCATACGATGAATTTTACTTTATTCCATGAAGATCAATACATTAAAAAGAAGGCATCTTTACAGGCAATCCGCCCCATCATGTCATTTTTGGTTTAAGCCTAATTTCTTTCAATAAATAAAATGGAATAAATGTGTCACTTTTTTGCCTCTACTAATAGTTGTGGGGTATTATGACATCACAATAGAATTAATACTTACCCTTTCCGATGCCTTTTAGGGCTATCCGGTGCAGAACCAAAGCCAAATACCAAGCGACAGGACCTTCCTGTGACATCATGGAAGGTCCTGTCGCTCAGCACGTGGCCTTGGCTCTGCACCAGATAGACCAAAAAGGCGTCTGAAAGGGTAAGTATTAATTCTTTACTATTTTTAATACATCTTGATTAATTTAATTTTGATTTCGTACTGTATAGTATTATATTGCAAAATGAAATGGGGGCTGGCAGACATGTCACAAAGGGGAGGAGGAACAGGATTCTTCATCCTCCTCTGTGACATCACTTCTCCTCCGGACCGGAAAAAAGCGTGGTATGTGAACACAGCCTCAGGCTGCGTGCCCATGTAGCGATTTACAAGCGTATATGTTGCGTAATTTACGCAGCGGAAACGCTTGTGAAACACTTGGTAATCCGCACCCCATGGTACTCAGTGGCATTCCGCAATGTTAATGCCCATGCTGCGGATTTTTCCGCAGCGTTTCTGCTGCGCTTAAAATCCTTTCCACAGGGCCACAAAACCTTCAGCTCTCTCCACAATACCACAGGCTCCTACTGGGCCACAGGCCTTTCCACAGTGCCACAAGCCCCTCCAGCTCTCTCCACAGGCAATCATGTTGCATGTTGTTTACTGCAAAGGACTTCATAGGCCCAAATCTTACTCCAGAGCCTTCCACAGGCCTCTCCAGCCCGCTCCACATGGCCTTTTCCTCAGGCCACAACTCCCTCCATCTCTCTTTACATCGCCACATGCCCCTCTGCGGGGCCACAGACTCCTATACAGGGTCACAGGCCTTTCCACAGGGCCTCAACCCCTTCAGCTCTCTCCACAGCACCACTGCCTACTTCTGCCGGGCCACAAGCCTTTCCACAGAGCCACAATCCCCTCCAACTCTTCTCCACAGGACAACAAGCTCTCTTTACTGGGCCATAGCTCCCCTCCACAGGGCCAAATGCACTTTCTGCACGGCCACAGCCCCCTTTAGCTCTCTCCACAGAGACACAAGGCCCGTATGCAGGGCACAAGCCCCCTCTTCAAGGCCAAAAGGCCTTTCTACATGGCCATAGTCATTTCCATAGGGCACGAGCACCTCCAGCTCTCTCCACAGGGCAACGGACCCCTATACAGGGTCACAGGCCTTTCCACAGGGCCACAACAGCTTCAGCTCTCTCCACAGGACCACAGGCTCCTACCCGGCCACACGCCTTTCCACAGTGCTACAAGTCCCTCCAGCTCTCTCCACAGGCAATCATGTTGCATGTTGTTTGCCGCAAAAAGACTTCATAGGCCCAAATCTTACTTCAGACCCTGACACAGGCCCCTCCAGCCCGCTCTACATGGCTTTTTCCGCAGGCCACAACTCCCTCCAGCTCTCTTTACATCGCCACATGCCCCTCTGCGGGGCCACAGACCCCTATACAGGGTCACAGGCCTTTCCACAGGGCCTCAACCCCTTCAGCTCTCTCCACAGGACCACTGGCTCCTTCTGCCGAGCCACAAGCATTTCCACAGGGCCACAATCCGCTCAAACTCTTCTCCACAGGACAACAAGCTAACTTTACAGGGACATAGCTCCCTTCCTCAAAGCCAGCCCTCATGGTGTTTGTGTTATTAAAGAAAAAAAAAATTTGAGGGCTGGCTAGAGGCAGCCGTGGACACACGATTGCCAGCCCTCATGGTGTTTGTGTTATTAAAGAAAAAATAATAATTTTAGGGCTGGCTAGAGGCAGCCGTGGACACACCATAGCAAGCCCTCATGGTGTTTGTGTTATTAAAGAAAAAAAAAAATTAAGGGCTGGCTAGAGGCAGCCGTGGACACACGATAGCCAGCCCTCATGGTGTTTGTGTTATTAAAGAAAAAAAATAAATTTGAGGGCTGGCTAGAGGCAGCCGTGGACACACGATAGCCAGCTCTCATGGTGTTTGTGTTATTAAAGAAAAAAAATAAATTTGAGGGCTGGCTAGAGGCAGCCATGGACACACGATAGCCAGCCCTCATGGTGTTTGTGTTATTAAAGAAAAAAAAAATTTGAGGGCTGGCTAGAGGCAGCCGTGCACAAACGATAACCAGCCCTCATGGTGTTTGTGTTATTAAAGAAAAAAAATAAATTTGAGGGCTGGCTAGAGGCAGCCGTGGACACACGATAGCCAGCCCACATGGTGTTTGTGTTATTAAAGAAAATAAATAAATTTGAGGGCTGGCTAGAGGCAGCCGTGGACACACGATAGCCAGCCCTCATGGTGTTTGTGTTATTAAAGAAAAAAAATAAATTTGAGGGCTGGCTAGAGGCAGCAGTGGACACACGATAGCCAGCCCTCATGGTGTTTGTGTTATTAAAGAAAAAAAATAAATTTGAGGGCTGGCTAGAGGCAGCCGTGGACACACGATAGCCAGCCCACATGGTGTTTGTGTTATTAAAGAAAATAAATAAATTTGAGGGCTGGCTAGAGGCAGCCGTGGACAAACGATAACCAGCCCAGATGGTGTTTGTGTTATTAAAGAAAAAAAATAAATTTGAGGGCTGGCTAGAGGCAGCCGTGGACACACGATAGCCAGCCCACATGGTGTTTGTGTTATTAAAGAAAATAAATAAATTTGAGGGCTGGCTAGAGGCAGCCGTGGACAAACGATAACCAGCCCAGATGGTGTTTGTGTTATTAAAGAAAAAAAATAAATTTGAGGGCTGGCTAGAGGCAGCCGTGGACACACATATATATATATATATATATATATATATATATATATATATATATATATTTCTGCAGTATCTGTGCATTATGAATCGTGATATGTGTTAAAGGGGCCCACTGAGACTTTCGCCTAGGGCCCACAAAAACCTGGAGCCGGCCCTGCCCATGTGTGGTGATTATTGATTCCAGTACTAATAGGAATAGCAGGGGCACTAACAGCATGAATGGGGTGTTTATTTATTTGTGTTTTGGATATTGTTTCTTCTGGTGTGTGAATATATGGCACTGACCAGTTTAATGCCCTGTATTTGTGTGGTTTTTGCCTTGGATTCTTACATTTTATTATATTGTCTGCTATAGTATATATTTTGTGCTATAGTGCATTACCTCTAATACTGGTGGCGGATTTGCCAGTCAGTATATTAATGTGCAAAATTGATCACCAGGGACAGCCTAAGTGTATATTTGATCTTTACTTGATATATTACAATCATGTGTTTTTCTGGGATGGATTTTGGAGTAGGTGGGCTTTCCATTAGTGGGTAATTCCACTATATTAACTTTTACTTGTGTTTTCATGAATTGGATTGTGACATTGTTTGTATGTATTTTTAAAAAATATAATTCATTGTAATTTATTGAAGTATTGTCTAGATTGGGTGATCACTGTGTGACACCCCAGGGGTCTGGTTGCCACAGTGATAGAGATATTACGTCTGAGAGCAGGTGGGAGGTCTCTTGGTCAGGGATCCTATGCATGCCACACCTCCTGCCCAGTCCTGGGAGGGGAAGAACTTCCCCCATATAAACCTAGGGCTGAGGCAGGGTTAGTGAGTAGAGAAGAAGTAGAGACAGAGAAGCAGATATAGGAAAAGAACATCAGGAGCTCTGTGGGAACAGTGCTACAAGGAGTCAGGGGCTGGCAGCTGCAGAGCTCGCCCTGACTGAGAAGTATCACCGGACCCGGAGTCCGAGGCTGTGGGGACTAATCTCTACCCAGCAGCAGAAACCGACCGGCAGGGGATTGCAGGTCCTCTGGCCCAGAAACCCGAAGGCACGGTCACACGCGTGGGACCAGCACCGCCATCGTGGAGCGGAAGCCATTAGAAGGCCCCAAGTCACCGGCCATACGGGTGAGCACCACACGGTACACTCAGGGACGTGGGCTACCTTTACCCGCCTCTAGCAAGGTAGCCAGAAGAGTACAGTTAGTTGGGAAGGCCTACAACTCCGCCTGGCCAGGGGAGATCCCATCTGCTCAAGGACTGACCAGGCCCCGATTGCTAGCAAGTACTCCGGGAGGGTCTATCTTTGTCACCAGTAAAGACCCTGAACTACACCGCATCGTCTCTGAGTGGTTCCTGCTACCCCCATCATCCACGACGGCTGCCCTGAGGCCATACCCCTCCCGTTGGGGGTTATACCATCCACGCTGCACCATCCTTCCACCGGCCTCAGCGGTCTGCCCTGCAGCGGCAGCTCCATAGCTGCATTCAACGGGTGGCGTAGTCATCTACCATCTACTGCTAATAGACTGCCACTTAGTCTGACTCCCTGGGCACGGACCGGGTCACCGCCACGAGACTACTACCCCCATCTGATCCGGCTCCGGGTAGGCTCCCGCGTGCGCAACACTGCGCGACTCAGGCCCAGGGGCGCGTCAACTTTTGGCGTAGTCGGCAGGATCTTGTGCCCGCAACCACCGGGTACTGCGTGCCTGAAAAAGAGACTTTTAAAACTTACCATCCGTGAAGTTTTCCTGCCATCCGGCCCCATCTTCAGCCTTCTTCCCGCCATCCGTGAAGATTCCCGCCATCCGGCGCCATCTTCCGCCTTCTTCCCGCCATCCGAGAGGTTTTCCCGCCATCCGGCGCCATCTTCAGCCTTCTTCCCGCCATCCGTGGAGTTTTCCCGCCGTTGGCCGCCATCTTGAAGACGCCGCGCGGGAAGAAGAGGGGCGTGGACTCCGAAAGCGCGCGAGAACTGAAGCCCCGCCTCACGTCCGGACGTTGCGTAAGGTCCTGGAAGGAGCCCAGCAGACGCCGACGTCACAGGAGCGCGACGGAAGGTCCTCAACCCTGACGATCCACTGCGGAGCCGCGGCCTACGGAAGAGGATCATCGCAAGGTAGGCCACGGTCCACTAGGGGGGAGAAGGATGTCGGATACGGAGGAGAGCTTCACCGCTTCAACCCCCGCCAGCGCCACCGCTGTTGCGGTCATGCCTTTCACCATGCCCTATATCCCGGGGGCAGCCTGGCTACCCCAGTACTCAGGGGAGTCCCATACCCTGCATGACTTTAGAGAAAAGCTGGATAGCCTCTTCCAGGTGTACCCCCTCACAGAGGAGCAAAAAGTCCTGGCCACCTCGGGGGGGGACTGACGCGGGAATACTAACCCGGCTGAGGGACACCTTTGATACCCGCACCTCAGCCGAGATCAAGCTTAGATTCTACGGGTGCAAACAGCGGGCACATGAGAGTATAAGGGACTATGCCCTGAACCTACAAGAGGCCCTGAGAGCCATTAAGCAGACCGACCCTGACGGCGTGGGAGACGAGGACAGGCTGTTGACTGAACAATTTATAGAGGGTTTATATTGCAATGCCCACCGAACCCAGTTGCGGGCAATGGCCTTACAGGACCCTCATCTGGGATTTGCACAGTTCAAGGACAGAGCCATCCGGGTGCTTCGAGAACCGGCACCCGGTGGCGTTGTGACCCACAGACGCCCCACTGCCACTTACCACCAGGAGGCGGCGCCCTTGTCGGCAGGGCCTGTGGGAGCTGATGTGCAGGCTTTGAACAATGACCCGGCTCCAGACCTGCACCATCAGGTCCAAGAGCTAGCTAAAAGCGTTGCTGCGCTAACACGAACTGTGCAGTCTTTACAGGTTTCCACTCCAGGGAAGATCCAGCTGGCATCCGGACCGGAGGACATCCCGTGGCGTCGACCAAGGAGGACCCCACCAGCCAGAGGAAGACCCAGCGACCGATACAACGAGGACGGACGACCCATCTGCCGCCGCTGCAATCAACCCGGACATATGGCAAGGTACTGTCCTTTAAACTGGCACAACCTGGGGTAGAGGGCCAACCCCCAGGAAAAAGATCACCAGGCCCATCGAACTGGCACGACAAATATGTGGGAGGACGTCCAGTCTTACCCGTGGTACTGGATGGCATTCCTATGAGTGCCCTGCTGGACACCGGGTCACAGGTCACCACCATCCAGTACGTGCTCTTCAAGCAGTACTGGAATGACTCGGATATCACCCGCTACCCTGACGACGACTTGAGTATCATCACCAGCAATGGTCAGCCCGTGCCACAGATTGGATTTAAAGAGGTGACCATTAAAATCGGTAGAGTCGAATTGGCGGCACAGGGACTGATCATTGTAGACATTGACAAACACGAGAGTCACCCAAAGATAACTCTAGGAACTAATGTAATTGAAAATTGTCTTGCAGAGGTGATTTTCCTTTTACAGCAGGTTGCCAAGAACGCCAGCTCCGGCCAGCAGCGAGTGCTCCAGAAAGAGATCCGGGCACTGATGCGACGGCAACAGCTAGAACTCTCCGGTGGTGAGATTGGTAGCGTGCGAATGTGTGACCCTTTCCCTATTGCCATGCCCCCAAAAAGTGAAATGATGATTTGGTGCCGGGCAGCTATTGGTCTGAGAGGTAGAGATTACCAGGCAATGGTAGAACCAGTTTACTCAGACAGTAGGCCCACCATTTTGACAGCACGGGGGGTGGTCAATGTACGCCATGGGAGGGTGCCCGTTCGCATAATAAATATCGGGAAGAGGGAAGTGTACCTGCCCCGGTGTGCCACGCTAGCCAAATTGTATACCATCAATCAAGATTCCATACAGTCCGTAGAACCCTTGCCTCCATCTTCCCCGGAGGAAGGTAACGGCTCTAAGAAAACGATGGAGGACTGGTGTCAGCAACTACATTTGGGTACTGACTCCACTCCCTCACACCAGAAACAGGGAGTCTATCGGGTGGTTCAAGAGTACGAGAGAGTGTTTAGTAAACACCCGTTAGACTTCGGGCGAGTCAAGGGGGTAGAACACCACATCCCCACGGGAGACCATCCTCCCATAAAAGAGAGGTATCGACCCGTACCCCCTGCACACTACCAACACGCCAAGGGGATGCTTAGAGACATGAAGGAGGCTGGGGTGATCAGGGATAGCTGCAGCCCCTGGGCAGCTCCACTAGTCTTAGTCAAAAAGAAAGACAACACCATGAGGATGTGTGTAGATTACCGGAAAATCAACCGTATCACACACAAGGATGCGTACCCCTTACCAAGGATAGAGGAGTCTTTGGCTGCTTTAAGATCTGCTAACTTCTTCTCTACCTTGGATCTCACTAGTGGGTACTGGCAGGTTCCTGTAGCAGAGGCGGACCGGGAGAAGACCGCATTCACCACCCCGATGGGACTTAGCGAGTTTACCTGCATGCCGTTCGGACTCTGCAACGCACCAGGAACCTTCCAACGATTAATGGAGTGCTGTCTGGGCCACAGAAACTTCGAGACGGTCTTGTTGTACCTGGACGATGTCATCGTATATTCCAAGACGTATGAGGACCACCTGAAACACCTGGCGGAAGTGTTCGAAGCTCTGGCAAGCTACAGCCTAAAGGTGAAACCCTCCAAGTGCCACCTCCTGAAACCAAAGGTGCAGTACCTGGGACACGTGGTGAGCGCTGACGGAGTGGCTCCCGACCCTGATAAGATCACCGCAATTAAGGAATGGCCAAGTCCCTCCAGTGTAAAAGAAGTGCGGCAGTTCCTCGGGTTGGTAGGCTATTACCGCAGATTCACCCCGGTTTCACCAAAAAGGCAGCTCCTATGCAGGACCTCCTGATAGGCCAGTCCCGGAAGGCCAAGAACCAGAAGCCGCCCTTCAAATGGAAGAAGTTAGAAGAAGAGTCCTTCCGCCAGCTGAAGATGGCCCTCACGGGGGATGAAATCCTGGCGTACCCTGATTACAGCCAGCCCTTTATCCTCTACACCGACGCAAGTAACATCTGGCTAGGAGCCGTGCTGTCCCAGATCCAGCAGGGGAAAGAACGAGTAATCGCTTACGCCAGCCGAAAACTGCGACCCACCGAGAGAAACCCTGAGAATTACAGCTCATTTAAGCTAGAGTTCCTGGCAGTGGTGTGGGCAGTCACCGAACGCTTTAAGCACTACCTCGCTTCTTCCCGGTTCATCGTGTACACGGATAACAACCCGTTGACACACCTGGACACGGCAAGACTCGGTGCCCTAGAGCAGAGATGGATGGCCCGTCTGTCCAACTACGAGTTCACAATCAAATACCGGGCAGGACGCTCCAATACCAACGCGGACGCCCTGTCCAGGATGCCAAACCTACCGGACGTAGGAGAAGATCCAGAGGGACTGGAAGAAGTTGAACTCCCCGCGTTCCACCGTCATGGGACTATCCAGTATTCCCATCGGGTAAAGAGTAAGCAAGCCGCTACGTTTAACCCCTTGCCTCACTACAACTGGGAGGAAACGCAAGACAGTGACCCTGCCGTCCGACTGGTGAAGGAGATGCTGACTCGGCCAGAGGCTCGCCTTGACCCAGACGCTCCGGAGGAAGCCAAGCAACTATGGGCTGAGAAGAGTCGACTGTTCCTTTACAAGGGGAAGTTGTGCCGCAGAATGGTTAACTCCCGGACGCATGAACTAATCTGGCAAGTAGTGGTGCCACGAAGAGACGCAGCCATGGTGATGGAGGCATACCACGACGGGGCTGGACACTTCGGATGGAAGAAGCTGGAGTTCCTGCTGCGCGAGCGGTTTCACTGGGTAGGCATGAGGGGAACCATCGAGAGGTGGTGCAGAGACTGTGGCCCGTGCAACCTAAGAAGGAAGGACCGTGCCAGCCAGAAGACTCCCCTGCAGTCCATCGTCACCCGGCAGCCGTTGGAACTGGTAGCCTTGGATCATGTAAAACTGACCCCAAGCAGAAGTGGCTACGTCTACGCACTAACCATCGTGGATCACTACTCCCGGTTCTTGGTTGTCGTCCCCGTCAAGGACTTAACAGCTCGAACAGCAGCTAGAGCCTTCCAGCAGCATTTCTGCCGTCCACACGGGTACCCGGACCAAGTGTTGACAGACCAGGGACCTGCCTTTGAAGCGGAGGTCTTCCAAGAATTCTGCACTCTGTATGGCTGCCGGAAGAGAAGGACAACACCCTATCATCCGCAAACTAATGGACTTTTTGAGAAAATGAACCAGGTGGTAATGGATCTTCTGAAAACGTTGCCCCTGGAAGACCGCAGTCTGTGGCCTGAGAAGCTGCCCGATCTGGTGGACCTATACAACCACATCCCGGTAGGTTCCACCAACTGTACCCCGGCTTACCTAATGAGGGCGAGACCTGGTAAGTTACCTGTTGACCTGGAAATAGGAGTCCTGACACCCGAGGACACTTCACCAGAAGCAGACTGGGACACAGAGAGGCAGCAGCAGTACCGGAGAGTACAGGAGAGTGTGGAGCGAAGTCTCTGTCAGGCTAGGGAAAGACAAGAGAAAACTTACAACCAGTATGCTCCCGCTGTTCCCCTGGTACCCGGAGAGCAGGTCTTGAAGAGAAAAAGACGGCTCCACAAGTTGGACGACCAGTGGGAGAAGGACCCGTACACCGTACTGCCCTCAAGCCACGACAACCCAAAGGTCTGTACCATCAGTAAAGACGGAGGGGAAACCACGACCATTGTATCCCGGGACCACCTGAAGAAGTGTCCCGAACAGCTACGGAACCCTGAAGAGGAACAAGAAGACCCTCGACCCGTAGAGGAAAGGGAAGACATGGTTAGTACTGTGCTCGGAGACTTCCCTCGGTCTTGGACTCAAGTCAATGGCGCAGTTGTGGTACCCGTACTCACCTTCCTCCAACCAGCATCCCAAGCACCTACGGAGCGAAAGGTAGAGCTGGAAGAGCAGCCGGTCCAGGAGGCAGAAGACTCCACACAAGCAGAACAGGAGGATCAACCCTCTGCTTATAGTGAGCCTGCCGTACCCCTAGTGAGCCAAGGAGCCGGTAGACAGCTGCCCAGTTTACCCTTGACAGCTCCTACACCCTGTAGTTCAAGGCTAGACAGTCAGCTCCGTAGGTCCACTAGGGCCACTAGAGGCCAGTTACCCGCACGTTGGAGGATTTGAAGTGTATAAATTGTTTTATTTGTGGTTACCTGTTTTTCTTGTTGCTTGTGTATAATTATGTGTTTCTAGTTGTTTATAGGAGTCTTTGGTGGATTTACCGGGAATCCTGTGTACATAGTTGGAGCGTAACCCAGGACGGACTAAAGACTTAAGGACTCGGGGTAGGACAGACCCCTACCTGGTTACGTCTCCCTGTTTTGGTGAAATGGACACCTTGCTTTTCTTCAAAAACTGCACCCGGTTGCGGACACGCCGTGACCATCTTTATATGTTTTTCTTATTGTACTATTATTGTTTATACCTTGTTATGTTTTTCCAAAAATATGTTTAGTCCCGGAGTACTAAATTTCACTAGGGGGGAATGTGACACCCCAGGGGTCTGGTTGCCACAGTGATAGAGATATTACGTCTGAGAGCAGGTGGGAGGTCTCTTGGTCAGGGATCCTATGCATGCCACACCTCCTGCCCAGTCCTGGGAGGGGAAGAACTTCCCCCATATAAACCTAGGGCTGAGGCAGGGTTAGTGAGTAGAGAAGAAGTAGAGACAGAGAAGCAGATATAGGAAAAGAACATCAGGAGCTCTGTGGGAACAGTGCTACAAGGAGTCAGGGGCTGGCAGCTGCAGAGCTCGCCCTGACTGAGAAGTATCACCGGACCCGGAGTCCGAGGCTGTGGGGACTAATCTCTACCCAGCAGCAGAAACCGACCGGCAGGGGATTGCAGGTCCTCTGGCCCAGAAACCCGAAGGCACGGTCACACGCGTGGGACCAGCACCGCCATCGTGGAGCGGAAGCCATTAGAAGGCCCCAAGTCACCGGCCATACGGGTGAGCACCACACGGTACACTCAGGGACGTGGGCTACTTTTACCCGCCTCTAGCAAGGTAGCCAGAAGAGTACAGTTAGTTGGGAAGGCCTACAACTCCGCCTGGCCAGGGGAGATCCCATCTGCTCAAGGACTGACCAGGCCCCGATTGCTAGCAAGTACTCCGGGAGGGTCTATCTTTGTCACCAGTAAAGACCCTGAACTACACCGCATCGTCTCTGAGTGGTTCCTGCTACCCCCATCATCCACGACGGCTGCCCTGAGGCCATACCCCTCCCATTGGGGGTTATACCATCCACGCTGCACCATCCTTCCACCGGCCTCAGCGGTCTGCCCTGCAGCGGCAGCTCCATAGCTGCATTCAACGGGTGGCGTAGTCATCCACCATCTACTGCTAATAGACTGCCACTTAGTCTGACTCCCTGGGCACGGACCGGGTCACCGCCACGAGACTACTACCCCCATCTGATCCGGCTCCGGGTAGGCTCCCGCGTGCGCAACGCTGCGCGACTCAGGCCCAGGGGCGCGTCAACTGCACAAGAGCATACCCCTTTTCTTCTTGCCGATGTTTATATATATTTGGTATGCTGCATGTTGATCCCATAGTGATTAGATGGTGCCCTCCATAACTTTGAGTTTGTGACATGGACAGATTTTTCACACTTCTACAATTGAGTTCACTCTCAACTTTTCAGACGTCTGCAGACGGAGTCTCTTATCTTTTCTGTACTACAAGATGTTTTGCTGACAATTGGCCAAATACACAAGTTCTTCTGCAGCCTTATCTCAAATGAAATAACATACAAACCTTAGCTTTTTTTTTTCTTTTTTCAAATGCTTCCTCAGGGCTGGCTGGAGACAGCCATGGGCACACGAGTGCCAGCCCTCGTGGTTTTAATGTTATTAAAAAAAATAAAAAAAATTGAGGGCTGGCTGGTGACAGCCATGGGCACACGATAGCCAGCCTTCATGGTTGCATTTCTTATAAATAAAAATATAAACCTTTAGGGCTGGCTGGCGAGAGCCGTGTGCACGCGGATAGCCAGCCTTCATGGGGGTGTTATATTTATATCCCACCAAGGACAACATCTGAAACGAGTTTGTATGTTCTCCCCGTATTTGCATGGGTTTCCTCCGGGTTCTCCGGTTTCCTCCCACACTCCAAAGACACACTGATAGGGAATCTAGATTGTGAGCCCCAATGGGGACAGCGACAATAATGTATGAAAAGCGCTGTGGAATATGTAAGCGCTATATAAAAATAAAAATAAGATGATGATAAAAAATATAAACCTTGAGGGCCAGCTGGAGACAGCCGTGGGCACACGATAGCCAGCCCTCATGCTCTTTACAGAGCCATAGCTCCCCTCCACAGGGCCAAATGCACTTTCCACATGGCCACAATCCCCTCCAGCTCTCTCCACAGAGTCACTGGGCCCGTCTGCTGGGCACAAGCCCCTTCATCAAGGCCAAGGGGCCAGTCTACAGGGCCACTGGCCTTTAAATAGGGCCACAACCCCCTCTGGCTCTCTCAACAGGGCCACAGGCTCCTTCTGCAGGGCAACAGCCCCCTCCACAAGGCCAAAGGCCCTTTGCAAAGGGCTATAGGTCCATTCCACAGGGCCATAGTCATTTCCATAGGGCCATAACCCCCCTCAAGCTCTCTCCACAGAACCACAGGCTCCTTCTACAGGTTTACAGGCATTTACACAGGGCCACAACCGCCTTCACCTCTCTCCACAGGGCCCTTTCACTGTGTCATAGGCCTTTCCATAAGGCCACAACCCCCTCTGTCTCTCTTAAAAAGGACAGAGGCTCCCTTTACAAGGCAACAGCCCCCTCCAAAAGGCCAAAGGCCTTTTTCAAAGGGTCATAGGTCCCCTCCGCAGGGCCATAGGCATTTCCCCAAGGCAATAACCCCCTCCAGCTCTCTCCAGAGGACCACAGGCTCCTTCTACAAGGCTACAACCCCTTTCAGCTCTTTCATCAGGGCCACAGCCTCCTCCACCCCCCTTTAATCAGTTAAAAGGGCTCATTTGCGTGACCACAACACCTTCAGCTCTCTCCACAGGACCACAGGCTCCTACCCGGCCACAGGCCTTTCCACAGTGCTACAAGTCCCTCCAGCTCTCTCCACAGGCAATCATGTTGCATGTTGTTTACCGCAAAAGGACTTCATAGGCCCAAATCTTACTTTAGACCCTTCCACAGGCCCCTCCAGCCCGCTCCACATGGCCTTTTCCGCAGGCCACAACTCCCTCCAGCTCTCTTTACATCGCCACATGCCCCTCTGCGGGGCCACAGACCCCTATACAGGGTCACAGGCCAATCCACAGGGCCACAATCCCCTCCAACTCTTCTCCACAGGACAACAAGCTCTCTTTACCGGGCCATAGCTCCCCTCCACAGGGCCAAATGCACTTTCAGCACGGCCACAGCCCCCTTTAGCTCTCTCCACAGAGACACAAGGCCCGTCTGCAGGGCACAAGCCCCCTCTTCAAGGCCAAAAGGCCTTTCTACATGGCCATAGTCATTTCCATAGGGCACGAGCCCCTCCAGCTCTCTCCACAGGGCAACGGACCCCTATACAGGGTCACAGGCCTTTCCACAGGGCCACAAGCCCCTCCAGCTCTCTCCACAGGCAATCATGTTGCATGTTGTTTACTGCAAAGGACTTCATAGGCCCAAATCTTACTCCAGAGCCTTCCACAGGCCTCTCCAGCCCGCTCCACATGGCCTTTTCCTCAGGCCACAACTCCCTCCAGCTCTCTTTACATCGCCACATGCCCCTCTGCGGGGCCACAGACCCCTATACAGGGTCACAGGCCTTTCCACAGGGCCTCAACCCCTTCAGCTGTCTCCACAGGACCACAGGCTTTTCCACAGCCCACAACTCTTTCCAGCTCTCACCACAGGGCCACAGCCCCTTCCACAAGGCTAAAGGGCCTATCCATAGGGCCACAGACCTTTCCACAGGGCCACAACACCCTCCAGCTCTCTCCACAGGACAAGAAGCTCTCTTTACAGGGCCATAGCTCACCTCCACAGGGCCAAATGCACTTTCCACACGGCCACAACTCCCAACAGCTCTCTCCACAGAGTCACAGGGCCCGTCTGCAGGGCACAAGCGCCCTCTTCAAGGCCAAAGGGCCTTTCTACATGGCTATAGTCATTTCCATAGGGCACGAGCCCCTCCAGCTCTCTCCACAGGGCAACGGACCCCTATACAGGGTCACAGGCCTTTCCACAGGGCCACAACACCTTCAGCTCTCTCCACAGGATCACAAGCTCCTACTGGGCCACAGGCCTTTCCACAGTGCCACAAGCCCCTCCAGCTCTCTCCACAGGCAATCATGTTGCATGTTGTTTACTGCAAAGGACTTCATAGGCTCAAATCTTACTCCAGAGCCTTCCACAGGCCACCAGCCCGCTCCACATGGCCTTTTCCTCAGGCCACAACTCCCTCCAGCTCTCTTTACATCGCCACATGCCCCTCTGCGGGGCCACAGACCCCTATACAGGGTCACAGGCCTTTCCACAGGGCCTCAACCCCTTCAGCTGTCTCCACAGGACCACAGGCTTTTCCACAGCCCACAACTCCTTCCAGCTCTCACCACAGGGCCACAGCCCTTTCCACAAGGCTAAAGGGCCTATCCATAGGGCCACAGACCTTTCCACAGGGCCACAACACCCTCCAGCTCTCTCCACAGGACAAGAAGCTCTCTTTACAGGGCCATAGCTCACCTCCACAGGGCCAAATGCACTTTCCACACGGCCACAACTCCCAACAGCTCTCTCCACAGAGTCACAGGGCCCGTCTGCAGGGCACAAGCCCCCTCTTCAAGGCCAAAAGGCCTTTCTACATGGCCATAGTCATTTCCATAGGGCACGAGCCCCTCCAGCTCTCTCCACAGGGCAACGGACCCCTATACAGGGTCACAGGCCTTTCCACAGGGCCACAACACCTTCAGCTCTCTCCACAGGACCACAGGCTCCTACTGGGCCACAGGCCTATCCACAGTGCCACAAGCCCCTCCAGCTCTCTCCACAGGCAATCATGTTGCATGTTGTTTACTGCAAAGGACTTCATAGGCCCAAATCTTACTCCAGAGCCTTCCACAGGCCTCTCCAGCCCGCTCCACATGGCCTTTTCCTCAGGCCACAACTCCCTCCAGCTCTCTTTACATCGCCACATGCCCCTCTGCGGGGCCACAGACCCCTATACAGGGTCACAGGCCTTTCCACAGGGCCTCAACCCCTTCAGCTGTCTCCACAGGACCACAGGCTTCTCCACAGCCCACAACTCCTTCCAGCTCTCACCACAGGGCCACAGCCCCTTCCACAAGGCTAAAGGGCCTATCCATAGGGCCACAGACCTTTCCACAGGGCCACAAAACCCTCCAGCTCTCTCCACAGGACAAGAAGCTCTCTTTACAGGGCCATAGCTCACCTCCACAAGGCCAAATGCACTTTCCACACGGCCACAACTCCCAACAGCTCTCTCCACAGAGTCACAGGGCACGTCTGCAGGGCACAAGCCCCCTCTTCAAGGCCAAAAGGCCTTTCTACATGGCCATAGTCATTTCCATAGGGCACGAGCCCCTCCAGCTCTCTCCACAGGGCAACGGACCCCTATACAGGGTCACAGGCCTTTCCACAGGGCCTCAACCCCTTCAGCTGTCTCCACAGGACCACAGGCTTTTCCACAGCCCACAACTCCTTCCAGCTCTCACCACAGGGCCACAGCCCTTTCCACAAGGCTAAAGGGCCTATCCATAGGGCCACAGGCCTTTCCACAGTGCCACAAGCCCCTCCAGCTCTCTCCACAGACAATCATGTTGCATGTTGTTTACTACAAAGGACTTCATAGGCCCAAATCTTACTCCAGAGCCTTCCACAGGCCTCTCCAGCCCGCTCCACATGGCCTTTTCCTCAGGCCACAACTCCCTCCAGCTCTCTTTACATCGCCACATGCCCCTCTGCGGGGCCACAGACCCCTATACAGGGTCACAGGCCTTTCCACAGGGCCTCAACCCCTTCAGCTCTCTCCACAGCACCATTGCCTACTTCTGCCGGGCCACAAGCCTTTCCACAGAGCCACAGTCCCCTCCAACTCTTCTCCACAGGACAACAAGCTCTCTTTACAGGGCCATAGCTCCCCTCCACAGGGCCAAATGCACTTTCTGCACGGCCACAGCCCCCTTTAGCTCTCTCCACAGAGACACAAGGCCCATATGCAGGGCACAAGCCCCCTCTTCAAGGCCAAAAGGCCTTTCTACATGGCCATAGTCATTTCCATAGGGCACGAGCACCTCCAGCTCTCTCCACAGGGCAACGGACCCCTATACAGGGTCACAGGCCTTTCCACAGGACCACAACACCTTCAGCTCTCTCCACTGGACCACAGGCTCCTACCCGGCCACACGCCTTTCCACAGTGCTACAAGTCCCTCCAGCTCTCTCCACAGGCAATCATGTTGCATGTTGTTTGCCGCAAAAAGACTTCATAGGCCCAAATCTTACTTCAGACCCTTCCACAGGCCCCTCCAGCCCGCTCTACATGGCCTTTTCCGCAGGCCACAACTCCCTCCTGCTCTCTTTACATCGCTACATGCCCCTCTGCGGGGCCACAGACCCCTATACAGGGTCACAGGCCTTTCCACAGGGCCTCAACCCCTTCAGCTCTCCACAGTACCACTGGCTCATTCTGCCGAGCCACAAGCATTTCCACAGGGCCACAATCCCCTCAAACTCTTCTCCACAGGACAACAAGCTAACTTTACAGGGCCATAGCTCCCTTCCTCATAGCCAGCCCTCATGTTGTTTGTGTTATTAAAGAAAAAAAAAATTTGAGGGCTGGCTAGAGGCAGCCGTGGACACACGATAGCCAGCCCTCATGGTGTTTGTGTTATTAAAGAAAAAAAAAATTGAGGGCTGGCTAGAGGCAGCCGTGGACACATGATAGCCAGCCCTCATGGTGTTTGTGTTATTTAAGAAAAAAAAAATTTGAGGGCTGGCTAGAGGCAGCCGTGGACACATGATATCCAGCCCTCATGGTGTTTGTGTTATTAAAGAAAAAATAATAATTTTAGGGCTGGCTAGAGGCAGCCGTGGACACATGATAGCCAGCCCTCATGGTGTTTGTGTTATAAAAGAAAAAATAATAATTTGAGGGCTGGCTAGAGGCAGCCGTGGACACACGATAGCCAGCCCTCATGGTGTTTGTGTTATTAATGAAAAAAAAATTGGGGGGCTGGCTAGAGGCAGCCGTGGACACACCATAGCAAGCCCTCATGGTGTTTGTGTTATTAAAGAAAAAAAAAATTGGGTGGCTGTCTAGAGGCAGCCGTGAACACACGATAGCCAGCCCTCATGCTGTTTGTGTTATTAAAGAAAAAAAAAATTGGGGGGCTGGCTAGAGGCAGCCGTGGACACATGATAGCCAGCCCTCATGGTGTTTGTGTTATTAAAGAAAAAAAAAATTGGGGGGCTGGCTAGAGGCAGCCGTGAACACACGATAGCCAGCTCTCATGGTGTTTGTGTTATTAAAGAAAAAAAAAATTGGGGGGCTGGCTAGAGGCAGCCGTGGACACACGATAGCCAGCCCTCATGGTGTTTGTGTTATTAAAGAAAAAAAAAAATTGAGGGCTGGCTAGAGGCAGCCGTGGACACATGATAGCCAGCCCTCATGGTGTTTGTGTTATTTAAGAAAAAAAAAATTTGAGGGCTGGCTAGAGGCAGCCGTGGACACATGATAGCCAGCCCTCATGGTGTTTGTGTTATTAAAGAAAAAACAATAATTTTAGGGCTGGCTAGAGGCAGCCGTGGACACATGATAGCCAGCCCTCATGGTGTTTGTGTTATAAAAGAAAAAATAATAATTTGAGGGCTGGCTAGAGGCAGCCGTGGACACACGATAGCCAGCCCTCATGGTGTTTGTGTTATTAATGAAAAAAAAATTGGGGGGCTGGCTAGAGGCAGCCGTGGACACACCATAGCAAGCCCTCATGGTGTTTGTGTTATTAAAGAAATAAAAAATTTAAGGGCTGGCTAGAGGCAGCCGTGGACACACGATAGCCAGCCCTCATGGTGTTTGTGTTATTAAAGAAAAAAAATAAATTTGAGGGCTGGCTAGAGGCAGCCGTGGACACATGAAAGCCAGCCCTCATGGTGTTTGTATTATTAAAGAAAAAAAAAATTGGGGGGCTGGCTAGAGGCAGCCGTGGACACATGATAGCCAGCCCTCATGGTGTTTGTGTTATTAAAGAAAAAAAAATTGGGGGGCTGGCTAGAGGCAGCCGTGGACACACGATAGCCAGCCCTCATGGTGTTTGTGTTATTAAAGAAAAAAAAAAATTGGGGGGCTGTCTAGAGGCAGCCGTGAACACACGATAGCCAGCCCTCATGCTGTTTGTGTTATTAAAGAAAAAAAAAATTGGGGGGCTGGCTAGAGGCAGCCGTGGACACATGATAGCCAGCCCTCATGGTGTTTGTGTTATTAAAGAAAAAAAAAATTGGGGGGCTGGCTAGAGGCAGCCGTGAACACACGATAGCCAGCTCTCATGGTGTTTGTGTTATTAAAGAAAAAAAAAATTGGGGGGCTGGCTAGAGGCAGCCGTGGACACACGATAGCCAGCCCTCATGGTGTTTGTGTTATTAAAGAAAAAAAAAATTGGGGGGCTGGCTAGAGGCAGCCGTGAACACACGATAGCCAGCCCTCATGGTGTTTGTGTTATTAAAGAAAAAAAAAATTGGGGGGCTGGCTAGAGGCAGCCGTGGACACACGATAGCCAGCCCTCATGGTGTTTGTGTTATTAAAGAAAAAAAAAATTGGGGGGCTGGCTAGAGGCAGCCGTGGACACACGATAGCCAGCCCTCATGGTGTTTGTGTTATTAAAGAAAAAAAAAAAATTTGGGGGGCTGGCTAGAGGCAGCCGTGAACACACGATAGCCAGCCCTCATGCTGTTTGTGTTATTAAAGAAAAAAAAAATTGGGGGGCTGGCTAGAGGCAGCCGTGGACACATGATAGCCAGCCCTCATGGTGTTTGTGTTATTAAAGAAAAAAAAAATTTGAGGGCTGGCTAGAGGCAGCCGTGAACACAATGCTTCATTTCTGCATCGTGGTTACATAGCCTTAGTGTTATTAAAGCAAAAAAAATTTGAGAGTTGGCTATAGACATTATATGCCCAATATGAGGACTGGCTGCAGGTAATCCAGGACAACCAGCAGCAAGCTCTCATGCTTGCGTGCACATTAGAAAGAGAAACATCGCCATCTGGTGTTTTTACAATCCTACAATAAAAAATTAAAAAGTTGGACAACATTGCCACCCGGTGGAGTTTCCTCAGAACACACAATGTCAAGAAAAAAGTCAATGAGGGCTGGCTATTGGTCAATCAGGTAAGTGATTTAGCCAGCTCTAATGTTACATTTTTTTGCATTTTTATTGCGTAGACCCCCTCAGGAGCGATATTTCAGGCCGCAGAGCGTGCAGTTTCGAGCAGAAATTTTGCCTTAACCCTGAAAAAAATTTAGCGCATCCCACCGCGTGCGTAAGCGTCCCAAATGCCAAAAAACAAATTTCCCCCATCAGTCCCTATATATTACTATAGTACAGAAGGTCATACTACCATATTGACTCTTTAATCCAGTTCCAATGTATCAAGGTCAAGCCTGTTCCACAAATGCAACAAATGTTGCATTCCGGCAACAAAAGTCGGCCATCTTGTGTCCCGTTTGCAACAAAAGGTCAACTTTTGTTGCCTTTCGGCAACATTTCAGGTCAAGCCTGTTGCAAACGGGACACGAAGCCTCTGATTTTGACCAAAGGTGCACCTCAACTCATGGGGGTCACACTTGCATGTCGCATGTCATGGGGGCCCCACGTGCATTCCACATTTCATTGGGGGCCTCAAATGCATGCTGCATGTCTGGGGCCCCAAATGCATGCTGCATGTGATGGGGGCCCCAAATGCATGCAACATGTCATGGTAGCCCCACATGCATGGGCCATTCATGGGGCCACACATGAATGCCGCATGTCATGGGGGCCCCAAATGCATGCCGCATGTCATGGGGGCCCCACATACATGCCGCATGTCATGGGGGCCCCAAATGCATGCCGCATGTCATGGGTACCCCAAATGCATGCCACATGTCATGGGGGACCCACGTGCATGCCGCATGTCATGGAAGCCCCACGTGCATGCCGCATGTCATGGGGGCCCCACATGCATGCCACATGTCATGGGGGCCCCAAATGCATGCCACATGTCAGGGGGGCCCCAAATGCATGCCGTATGTCATGGGTGACCCAAATGCATGCCGCTTGTCATGGGTACCCCAAATGCATGCCGCATGTCATGTGTACCCCAAATGCATGCCCCATGTCATGGGGGACCCACGTGCATACCGCATGTCATGGGGACCCCCTATGCATGCCTCATGTCATGGGGGCCCCAAATGCATACTGCATGTCATGGGAGCTCCACATGCATGCCGCATGTCATGTGGCCCCACGTGCATGCCGCATGTCATGGCGCCAATTTCATGCCACATGTCATGGGGGACACTTATGCATACCGCATGTAATGGGGGCAACACGTGCATACCGCATATCATGGGGCCCCACGTGCATACCGCATGGCATTGGGCCCAAAATGCATGCCGCATGTCATGGGGCCCCATGTGCATGCCACATGCCATGAGGCCCACATGCATACCGCATGTCATTGAGGGAACATGTGCATACCGCATATCATGGGCCCCACATGCATACCGCATGTCATAGGTGCCCCAAATGCATGCCGCATGTCATGTGGCCCCACGTGCATGCCGCATGTCATGGGGCCCCATGTGCATGCCGAATGTCATGGGGGTACCAATTTCATGCCGCATGTCATGGGGGACACTCATGCATACCGCATGTAATGGGGGCAACACGTGCATACCGCATATCATTGGGCCCCACGTGCATACCGCATGGCATTGGGGCCCAAAATGCATGCCGCATGTCATGGGGCCCCATGTGCATGCCACATGCCATGGGGCCCACATGCATACCGCATGTCATTGGGGGAACATGTGCATACCGCATATCATGGGCCCCACATGCATACCGCATGTCATAGGTGCCCCAAATGCATGCCGCATGTCATGGGGCCCCATGTGCATGCCACATGTCATGGGGGCCCCAAATGCATGCCGCATGTCATTGGGGCCCCAAATGCATACTGCCTGTCATGGGACCTCCACATGCATGCCACATGTCATTGGGCCCCATGTGCATGCTGCATGTCATGGGGGCCCCAATTGCATGCCGCATGTCATGTGGCCCCAAGTGCATGACGCATGTCATGGGGCCCCTTGTGCATGCCGCATGTCATGAGGGCCCACATGCATTCCACATGTCATGGGGGCACCACATGCATATCGCATGTCATGGGGCTCCACGTGCATACCGCATGTCATGGGGCCCCACGTGCATGACGCATGTTATGGGTGCCCCAAATGCATGCCGCATGTCATGGGGGCCAAAAATGAATGCCACATGTCATGGGGGCCACACGTGCATGACACATGTCATGGGGGCTCCACGTGCATGTCACATTTCATTGGGGGCCCAAATGCATGCTGCATGTCAGAGGCCACAAATGCATGCTGCATGTCATGGGGGACCAAATGCATGCCGCATGTCATGGGGGCACCAAATACGTGCCGCATGTCATGAGGGCCCCACATGCATGGCGCATGTCATGGGGGCCCCAAATGAATGCCGCATGTCATGGGGGCCACAAATATGTGCTGCATGTCATGGGGGCCCAACATGCATGCCGCATGTCTTGGGGCCCCAAATATTTGCCGCATGTCATGGGGGCCCCACATGCATGCCGCGTGTCATGGGGTCCCCACTTGAATTCCGCATGTCATGGGGGCCCCACATGCATGCCGCATGTCATCGAGACCACACATGCATGACTCGTGTCATGGGGGCCCCAAACGCATGCAGCATTACATGTGGGCCCTAAATGTATGCCGCATGTTATGCGGGCCCCAAATAAGTGTCACATGTCGGGGGCTCCACATGCATGCCGCATGTCATGGGTGCCCCACATGCATGCCAAATTTCATGGGGGCCCCAAATGCATGCCCCATGTCATGGGGGGCCCACGTGCATGCCGCATGTCATGGGGTCCCCAAATGCATGCCTCATGTCATGGGGTCCCCAAATGCATGCCGCATGTCAAGGGGGGCCCAAATGTATGCCACATGTCATGGGGGCCCCACGTGCATGCCTCATGTCATGGGGGACCAAATGCATGCCGCATGTCATGGGGGCCAAAAATGAATGCCACATGTCATGGGGGCCACACGTGCATGACACATGTCATGGGGGCTCCACGTGCATGCCACATTTCATTGGGGGCCCAAATGCATGCTGCATGTCAGAGGCCACAAATGCATGCTGCATGTCATGGGGCCCCACATGCATGCCCCATGTCTTGGGGGCCTCAAATGCATGCTGCACGTGATGGGGGACCCAAATGCATGGCACATGTCATGGTAGCCGACACGCATGCCGCATGTCATGGGGGCACCAAATACGTGCCGCATGTCATGGGGGCCCCACATGCATGGTGCATGTCATAGGGGCCCCACATGCATGCCGCATGTCATGGGGCCCCACATGCATGCCGCATCTCATGGGGGCCTCAAATGTATGCTGCATGTCATGGGGGCCCCAAATGCATGTCATGGGGTCCCCACATGCATTCCGCATGTCATGGGGGCTCTACATCCATGCCGCATGTCATGAGGGCACCAAGTGCATGCCGCATGTCATGGGGGCCCCAAATGCATGCCGCATGTCATGGGGGCTCCAAATGAATGCCGCATGTCATGGGGGCCCCAAATGCATGCCACATGTCATGGTGGCCCCAAGAGCATGCCACGTGACATGGGGGACCCACGTGCTTGACGCATGTCATGGGGGCCCCACATGCATGCCGCATGTCTTGAGTACCCCAAATGCATGTTGCATGTCATTTGGGCCCCACATGCATGACGCATGTCATGGTGGCCCCAAATGCATTCTACATATCATGGAGGCCCCACGTCCATGCCGCATGTCATGGGGGCCCCAAATGCAAGCCTCCTGTCATGGGGGACAAAAAAGCATGCCGCATGTCATGGGGGCCACACGTGCAGGTCGCATGTCATGGGGGCTCCACATGCATAACGCACGTCATGGGGCTCCACGTGAATAGCACATATCATGGGGCCCCAGGTGCAAGCCGCATGTCACGAGGGCTAAAAAAGCATGCCGCATGTCATAGGGGCCCAAAATGCATGCCTCATGTCATGGGGGCCCCAAATGCATGCCTCATGTCGTGGGTGCCCCACGTGCATGCCGCATGTCATGGGGGCCCCACATGCATGCCACATGTCATGGGTACCCCAAATGCATGTTCCATGTCATGGGGTTCCCAAATGCATGCTGCTTGTCTTGAGAACCCAAAATGCATTCCGCATGTCAAGGGGACCCCAAATGCATGCCTCATGTCATGGGGGCCCCAAATGCATGCTGCGTGTCTTGGGAACCCCAAATGCATGTCACATGTCATGTGGCCCCACGTGCATACCGCATGGCACTGGGGCCCAAAATGCATGCCACATGCCATGGGGGCCCACATGCATACCGCATGTCATGGAGTGAACATGTGCATACCGCATATCATGGGCCCCACGTGCATACCGCATGTCATAGGTGCCCCAAATGCATGCCGCATGTCATGGGGCCCCATGTGCATGCCACATGTCATGGGGGCCCCAAATGCATACCATATGTCATGGAGGCCCCAAATGCATGCCACATGTCATTGGGGCCCCAAATGCATACTGCCTGTCATGGGATCTCCACATGCATGCCGCATGTCATGGGGCCCAATGTGCATGCCGCATGTCATGGGGGCCCCAAATGCATGCCACATGTCATGTGGCCCCAAGTGCATGACGCATGTCATGGGGCCCCATGTGCATGCCGCATGTCATGGGGGTCCCAAGTGCATGCCGCATGTAATGGGGTACCCACATGCATGCCGCATGGCATGGGGCTCCACGTGCATACCGCATGTCATGGGGCCCCACGTGCATGACGCATGTTATGGGTGCCCCAAATGCATGCCGCATGTCATTGGGGCCAAAAAAGCATGCCACTTGTCATAGGGGCCCCAAATGCATGCCACATTTCATTGGGGGCCCCAAATGCATGCTGCATGTCAGAGGCCACAAATGCATGCTGCATGTCATGGGGCCCCACATGCATGCCACATGTCTTGGGGGCCTCAAATGCATGCCACATGTCATGGTAGCCCACACGCATGCCGCATGTCATGGGGGCCCCAAATACGTGCCACATGTCATGGGGGCCCCACATGCATGGTGCATGTCATGGGGGCCCCAAATGCATGGTGCATGTCATAGGGGCCCCACATGCATGCCGCATGTCATGGGGCCCCACATGCATGCCGCATCTCATGGGGGCCTCAAATGTATGCTGCATGTCATGGGGGCCCCAAATGCATGTCATGGGGTCCCCACATGCATTCCGCATGTCATGGGGGCTCTACATCCATGCCGCATGTCATGAGGGCACCAAGTGCATGCCGCATGTCATGGGGGCCCCAAATGCATGCCGCATGTCATGGGGGCTCCAAATGAATGCCGCATGTCATGGGGGCCCCAAATGCATGCCACATGTCATGGTGGCCCCAAGAGCATGCCACGTGACATGGGGGACCCACGTGCTTGACGCATGTCATGGGGGCCCCACATGCATGCCGCATGTCTTGAGTACCCCAAATGCATGTTGCATGTCATTTGGGCCCCACATGCATGACGCATGTCATGGTGGCCCCAAATGCATTCTACATATCATGGAGGCCCCACGTCCATGCCGCATGTCATGGGGGCCCCAAATGCAAGCCTCCTGTCATGGGGGACAAAAAAGCATGCCGCATGTCATGGGGGCCACACGTGCAGGTCGCATGTCATGGGGGCTCCACATGCATAACGCACGTCATGGGGCTCCACGTGAATAGCACATATCATGGGGCCCCAGGTGCAAGCCGCATGTCACGAGGGCTAAAAAAGCATGCCGCATGTCATAGGGGCCCAAAATGCATGCCTCATGTCATGGGGGCCCCAAATGCATGCCTCATGTCGTGGGTGCCCCACGTGCATGCCGCATGTCATGGGGGCCCCACATGCATGCCACATGTCATGGGTACCCCAAATGCATGTTCCATGTCATGGGGTTCCCAAATGCATGCTGCTTGTCTTGAGAACCCAAAATGCATTCCGCATGTCAAGGGGACCCCAAATGCATGCCTCATGTCATGGGGGCCCCAAATGCATGCTGCGTGTCTTGGGAACCCCAAATGCATGTCACATGTCATGTGGCCCCACGTGCATACCGCATGGCACTGGGGCCCAAAATGCATGCCACATGCCATGGGGGCCCACATGCATACCGCATGTCATGGAGTGAACATGTGCATACCGCATATCATGGGCCCCACGTGCATACCGCATGTCATAGGTGCCCCAAATGCATGCCGCATGTCATGGGGCCCCATGTGCATGCCACATGTCATGGGGGCCCCAAATGCATACCATATGTCATGGAGGCCCCAAATGCATGCCACATGTCATTGGGGCCCCAAATGCATACTGCCTGTCATGGGATCTCCACATGCATGCCGCATGTCATGGGGCCCAATGTGCATGCCGCATGTCATGGGGGCCCCAAATGCATGCCACATGTCATGTGGCCCCAAGTGCATGACGCATGTCATGGGGCCCCATGTGCATGCCGCATGTCATGGGGGTCCCAAGTGCATGCCGCATGTAATGGGGTACCCACATGCATGCCGCATGGCATGGGGCTCCACGTGCATACCGCATGTCATGGGGCCCCACGTGCATGACGCATGTTATGGGTGCCCCAAATGCATGCCGCATGTCATTGGGGCCAAAAAAGCATGCCACTTGTCATAGGGGCCCCAAATGCATGCCACATTTCATTGGGGGCCCCAAATGCATGCTGCATGTCAGAGGCCACAAATGCATGCTGCATGTCATGGGGCCCCACATGCATGCCACATGTCTTGGGGGCCTCAAATGCATGCCACATGTCATGGTAGCCCACACGCATGCCGCATGTCACGGGGGCCCCAAATACGTGCCACATGTCATGGGGGCCCCACATGCATGGTGCATGTCATGGGGGCCCCAAATGCATGGTGCATGTCATAGGGGCCCCACATGCATGCCGCATGTCATGGGGCCCCGCATGCATGACGCATGTCATGGGGGCCTCAAATGTATGCTGCATGTCATGGGGGCCCCAATTGCATGCCGCATGTCATGGGGTCCCCACATGCATTCCGCATATCATGGGGGCTCTACATCCATGCCGCATGTCATGAGGGCACCAAGTGCATGCCTCATGTCATGGGGGCTCCAAATGAATGCCGCATGTCATGGGGGCCCCAAATGCATGACGCATGTCATGGGGGCCCCAAGAGCATGCCGCATGACATGGGGGCCCCACGTGCTTGATGCATGTCATGGGGGCCCCACATGCATGCCGCATGTCTTGAGTACCCCAAATGCATGTCGCATGTCATTTGGGCCCCACATGCATGACTCTTGTCATGGTGGCCCCAAATGCATTCTACATATCATGTAGGCCCCACGTGCATGCCGCATGTCATGGGGGCCCCAAATGCAAGCCGCCTGTCATGGGGGCCAAAAAAGCATGCCACATGTCATAGGGTCGCCAAATGCATGCCGCATGTAATGGGGGCCACACGTGCAAGTCGCATGTCATGGGGGCTCCACATGCATGCCGAATGTCATGGGGGCCCCACTAGCATTCCGCATTTCATTGGGGGCCCCAAATGCATGCTGCATGTTAGGGGCCCCAAATGCATGCTGCATGTGATGGGGGCCCCAAATGCATGCAACATGTCATGGGAACCCCACATGCATGGGCCATGTCATGGGGCCCCACATGAATGCTGCATGTCATGGCGGCGACAAATGCATGCCACATGTCATGGGGGCCCCACATACATGCCGCAAGTCATGGGTACCCCGCGTGCATGACGCATGTCATGGGGGCCCCACATGCATGCCACATGTCATGGGGGCCCCAAATGCATGCCACATGTCATGGGGTCCCCAAATGCATGCCTTATGTCATGGGGGCCCCAAATGCATGCAGCATGTCATGTGTACCCCAAATGCATGCCCCATGTCATGGGGGACCCACTTGCATACTGCATGTCATGGGGACCCCAAATGCATGCCCCATGTCATGGGGCCCCATGTGCATGACGCATGTCATGGGGGTCCCAAGTGCATTGCATGCCGCATGTAATGGGGTACCCACATGCATGCCGCATGTCATGGGGGCCCACATGCATGCCGCATGCCATGTGTGCCCCAAATGCATGCCGCATGTCATGGGGGCCAAAAAATCATGCCGCATGTCATAGGGGCCCCAAATGCATGCCACATGTCATGGGGGCCTCAAGAGCATACCGCATGACATGGGGGCCCAACATGCATGCCGCATGTCTTGGGTACCCCAAATGCATGTCGCATGTCATTTGGGCCCCACATGCATGAAGCATGTCATGGGGGCCCCAAATGCATTCTACATATCATGGAGGCCCCACGTGCATGCCGCATGTCATGGGGGCCCCAAATGCAAGCCGCCTGTCATGGGGGCCAAAAAAGCATGCCGCATGTCATGGGGGCCACACGTGCAGGTCGCATGTCATGGGGGCTCCACATGCATAACGCACGTCATGGGGCTCCACGTGAATAGCACATATCATGGGGCCCCAGGTGCAAGCCGCATGTCACGAGGGCCAAAAAAGCATGCCGCATGTCATAGGGGCCCAAAATGCATGCCACATGTCATGGGGGCCCCAAATGCATGCCTCATGTCGTGGGTGCCCCACGTGCATGCCGCATGTCATGGGGGCCCCATATGCATGCCACATGTCATGGGGGACCCATGTGCATGCCGCATGTCATGGGGGCCCCAAATGCATGCCACATGTCATGGGTACCCCAAATGCATGTTCCATGTCATGGGGTTCCCAAATGCATGCTGCTTGTCTTGAGAACCCAAAATGCATTCCGCATGTCAAGGGGACCCCAAATGCATGCCTCATGTCATGGGGGCCCCAAATGCATGCTGCGTGTCTTGGGAACCCCAAATGCATGTCGCATGTCATGTGGCCCCACGTGCATGCCGCATGTCATGGGGACCCATGTGCATGCTGAATGTCATGGGGGTACAACGTGCATGCCACATATCATGGGGGCCCCACATGCATGCCGCATGTCATGGGGGCCCCAAATGCAAAGTGCATGTCATGGGGGCCTCACGTGCATACCGCATGTCATGGGGACCCCCAAAGCTTGACTCATGTCATGGGGGCCCCAAATGCATACTGCATGTCATGGGAGCTCCACATGCATGCCGCATGTCATGTGGCCCCACGTGCATGCCGCATGTCATGGGGGACCCAAATGCATGCCACATGTCATTGGGGCCCCAAATGCATACTGCCTGTCACGGGATCTCCACATGCATGCCGCATGTCATGGGGCCCAATGTGCATGTCGCATGTCATGGGGGCCCCAAATGCATGCCACATGTCATGTGGCCCCAAGTGCATGACGCATGTCATGGGGCCCCAAGTGCATGCCGCATGTCATGGGGGTCCCAAGTGCATGCCGCATGTAATGGGGTACCCACATGCATGCCGCATGGCATGGGGCTCCACGTGCATACCGCATGTCATGGGGCCCCACGTGCATGACGCATGTTATGGGTGCCCCAAATGCATGCCGCATGTCATGGGGGCCAAAAAAGCATGCCACTTGTCATAGGGGCCCCAAATGCATGCCACATTTCATTGGGGGCCCCAAATGCATGCTGCATGTCAGAGGCCACAAATGCATGCTGCATGTCATGGGGCCCCACATGCATGCCACATGTCTTGGGGGCCTCGAATGCATGCCACATGTCATGGTAGCCCACACGCATGCCGCATGTCATGGGGGCCCCAAATACGTGCCACATGTCATGGGGGCCCCACATGCATGGTGCATGTCATGGGGGCCCCACATGCATGGTGCATGTCATAGGGGCCCCACATGCATGCCGCATGTCATGGGGCCCCGCATGCATGACGCATGTCATGGGGGCCTCAAATGTATGCTGCATGTCATGGGGGCCCCAATTGCATGCCGCATGTCATGGGGTCCCCACATGCATTCCGCATATCATGGGGGCTCTACATCCATGCCGCATGTCATGGGGGCCCCAAATGCATGCCTCATGTCATGGGGGCTCCAAATGAATGCCGCATGTCATGGGGGCCCCAAATGCATGCCTCATGTCATGGGGGCCCCAATTGCATGCCGCATGTCATGGGGTCCCCACATGCATTCCGCATATCATGGGGGCTCTACATCCATGCCGCATGTCATGGGGGCCCCAAATGCATGCCTCATGTCATGGGGGCTCCAAATGAATGCCGCATGTCATGGGGGCCCCAAATGCATGACGCATGTCATGGGGGCCCCAAGAGCATGCCGCATGACATGGGGGCCCCACGTGCTTGATGCATGTCATGGGGGCCCCACATGCATGCCGCATGTCTTGAGTACCCCAAATGCATGTCGCATGTCATTTGGGCCCCACATGCATGACTCTTGTCATGGTGGCCCCAAATGCATTCTACATATCATGTAGGCCCCACTTGCATGCCGCATGTCATGGGGGCCCCAAATGCAAGCCGTCTGTCATGGGGGCCAAAAAAGCATTCCACATGTCATAGGGTCGCCAAATGCATGCCGCATGTAATGGGGGCCACACGTGCAAGTCGCATGTCATGGGGGCTCCACATGCATGCCGAATGTCATGGGGGCCCCACTAGCATTCCGCATTTCATTGGGGGCCCCAAATGCATGCTGCATGTTAGGGGCCCCAAATGCATGCTGCATGTGATGGGGGCCCCAAATGCATGCAACATGTCATGGGAACCCCACATGCATGGGCCATGTCATTGGGCCCCACATGAATGCTGCATGTCATGGCGGCGACAAATGCATGCCACATGTCATGGGGGCCCCACATACATGCCACAAGTCATGGGTACCCCGCGTGCATGACGCATGTCATGGGGGCCCCACATGCATGCCACATGTCATGGGGGCCCCAAATGCATGCCACATGTCATGGGGTCCCCAAATGCATGCCTTATGTCATGGGGGCCCCAAATGCATGCCGCATGTCATGCGTACCCCAAATGCATGCCGCATGTCATGTGTACCCCAAATGCATGCCCCATGTCATGGGGGACCCACTTGCATACCGCATGTCATGGGGACCCCAAATGCATGCCCCATGTCATGGGGCCCCATGTGCATGCCGCATGTCATGGGGGTCCCAAGTGCATTGCATGCCGCATGTAATGGGGTACCCACGTGCATGCCGCATGTCATGGGGGCCCACATGCATGCCGCATGCCATGTGTGCCCCAAATGCATGCCGCATGTCATGGGGGCCAAAAAATCATGCCGCATGTCATAGGGGCCCCAAATGCATGCCACATGTCATGGGGGCCTCAAGAGCATACCGCATGACATGGGGGCCCAACATGCATGCCGCATGTCTTGGGTACCCCAAATGCATGTCGCATGTCATTTGGGCCCCACATGCATGAAGCATGTCATGGGGGCCCCAAATGCATTCTACATATCATGGAGGCCCCACGTGCATGCCGCATGTCATGGGGGCCCCAAATGCAAGCCGCCTGTCATGGGGGCCAAAAAAGAATGCCGCATGTCATGGGGGCCACACGTGCAGGTCGCATGTCATGGGGGCTCCACATGCATAACGCACGTCATGGGGCTCCACGTGAATAGCACATATCATGGGGCCCCAGGTGCAAGCCGCATGTCACGAGGGCCAAAAAAGCATGCCGCATGTCATAGGGGCCCAAAATGCATGCCACATGTCATGGGGGCCCCAAATGCATGCCTCATGTCGTAAGTGCCCCACGTGCATGCCGCATGTCATGGGGGCCCCATATGCATGCCACATGTCATGGGGGACCCATGTGCATGCCGCATGTCATGGGGGCCCCAAATGCATGCCACATGTCATGGGTACCCCAAATGCATGTTCCATGTCATGGGGTTCCCAAATGCATGCTGCTTGTCTTGAGAACCCAAAATGCATTCCGCATGTCAAGGGGACCCCAAATGCATGCCTCATGTCATGGGGGCCCCAAATGCATGCTGCGTGTCTTGGGAACCCCAAATGCATGTCGCATGTCATGTGGCCCCACGTGCATGCCGCATGTCATGGGGACCCATGTGCATGCTGAATGTCATGGGGGTACGACGTGCATGCCACATATCATGGGGGCCCCACATGCATGCCGCATGTCATGGGGGCCCCAAATGCAAAGTGCATGTCATGGGGGCCTCACGTGCATACCGCATGTCATGGGGACCCCCAAAGCTTGACTCATGTCATGGGGGCCCCAAATGCATACTGCATGTCATGGGAGCTCCACATGCATGCCGCATGTCATGTGGCCCCACGTGCATGCCGCATGTCATGGGGGACCCAAATGCATACCGCATATCATGGGGCAACACGTGCATACCGCATATCATGGGGCCCCACGTGCATACCGCATGTCATTGGGGCCCCAAATGCATGCCGCATGTCATGGGGCCCCATGTTCATGCCACACGTCATGGGGGCCCACATGCATAACGCATGTCATGGGGGCAATACGTGCCTACCGCATATCATGGGGCCCCACGTGCATACCGCATGTCATGGGGGCCCCAAATTCAGGTCGCATGTCATGGGGCACCATGTGCATGCCACATGTCATGGGGGCCTCAAATGCATGCCACATGTCATGGAGGCCCCAAATGCATGCCGAATGTCATTGGGGCCCCAAATGCATACAACCTGTCATGGGATCTCCATATGCATGCCGCATGTCATGGGGCCCCATGTGCATGCCGCATGTCATGTGGCCCCAAGTGCATGCCGCATGTCATGGGGCCCCATGAGCATTCCGCATGTCATGGGGGTTCCATGTGCATGCCACATGTAATGGGGAACCCACATGCATGACGCATGTCATGGGGGCCCACATGCATGCCGCATGTCATGGGGGCCCACATGCATGCCGCATGTCATGGAGGCACCAAATGCATACCGCATGTCATGGGGCTCCACGTGCATACCGCATGTCATGGGGCCCCAAGTGCATGCCGCATGTCATGGATGCCCCAAATGCATGCCGCATGTCATGGGGGCCAAAAAAACATGCCGTTTGTCATAGGGGCCCCAAATGCATGCCGCATGTCATGGGGGTCACACGTGCATGCCCCATGTCATGGGGGCTCCACATGCATGCCACATGTCATGTAGGCCCCACGTGCATGCCGCATTTCATTGGGGGCCCCAAATGCATGCTGCATGTCAGGGGCCACAAATGCATGCTGCATGTCATGGGGGCCCCAAATACGTGCCACATATCATGGGGGCACCAAATGCATGGGCCATGTCATAGGGGCCCCACATGCATGCCGCATGTCATGGGGCCCCAAATGCATGCTGCATGTCATGTGGTCCCCACTTGCATTCCGAATATCATGGGGGCTCTACATGCATGCCGCATGTCATGGGGGAACCAAGTGCAAGCCTCATGTCATGGGGGCCCCAAATGCATCACGCATGTCATGGTGGCTCCAAATGCATGCCGCATGTCATGGGGGGCCCAAATGCATACCGCATGTCATGGGGGCCCCAAATGCATGCCACATGTCATGGGGGCCCCAAGAGCATGCCGCATGACATGGGGGCCCCACGTGCTTGAGGCATGTCATGGGGGCCCAACATGCATGCCACATGTCTTGGGTACCATAAATCCATGTCGCATGTCATTTGGGCCCTACATGCATGAAGCATGTCATGGGGGCCCCAAATGCAAGCCTCATGTCATGGGGGCCAAAAAAGCATGCTGCATGTCATAGGGGCCCCAAATGCACTCCGCATGTCATGGGGGCCCCACGTGCATTCCACATTTCATTGGGGGCCCCAAATGCATGCTGCATGTCTGGGGCCCCAAATGCATGCTGCATGTGATGGGGGCCCCAAATGCATGCAATATGTCATGGTAGCCCCACGTGCATGGGCCTTGTCATGGGGCCCCACATGAATGCCGCATGTCATGGGGGCCCCAAATGCATGCCGCATGTCATGGGGGTCCCACATACATGCCGCATGTCATGGGTACCCCAAATGCATGCCACATGTCATGGGGGACCCACGTGCATGCCGCATGTCATGGAAGCCCCATGTGCTTGCCGCATGTCATGGGGGCCCCACATGCATGCCACATGTCATGGGGGCCCCAAATGCATGCCGCATGTCATGGGGGTCCCACATACATGCCGCATGTCATGGGTACCCCAAATGCATGCCACATGTCATGGGGGACCCACGTGCATGCCGCATGTCATGGAAGCCCCATGTGCTTGCCGCATGTCATGGGGGCCCCACATGCATGCCACATGTCATGGGGGCCCCAAATGCATGCCACATGTCATGGGGGCCCCAAATGCATGCCGTATGTCATGGGTGCCCAAAATGCATGCCGCATGTCATGGGTACCCCAAATGCATGCCGCATGTCATGTGTACTCCAAATGCATGCCCCATGTCATGAGGGACCCACGTGCATACTGCATGTCATGGGAGCTCCACATGCATGCCGCATTTCATGTGGCCCCACGTGCATGCCGCATGTCATGGGGCCCCATGTGCATGCCGAATGTCATGGGGGTACCAATTTCATGCCGCATGTCATGGGGGACACTCATGCATACCGCATGTCATGGGGGCAACACGTGCATACCGCATATCATGGGGCCCCACGTGCATACCGCATGGCATTGGGGCCCAAAATGCATGCCGCATGTCATGTGGCCCCATGTGCATGCCACATGCCATGGGGACCCACATGCATACCGCATGTCATGGAGTGAACATGTGCATACCGCATATCATGGGCAACCACGTGCATACCGCATGTCATAGGTGCCTCAAATGCATGCCGTATGTCATGGGTGCCCAAAATGCATGCCGCATGTCATGTGTACCCCAAATGCATGCCCCATGTCATGGGGGACCCACGTGCATACCGCATGTCATGGGGACCCCCTGTGCATGCCTCATGTCATGGGGGCCCCAAATGCATACTGCATGTCATGGGAGCTCCACATGCATGCCGCATGTCATGTGGCCCCACGTGCATGCCGCATGTCATGGCGCCCCATGTGCATGCCGAATGTCATGGGGGTACCAATTTCATGCCGCATGTCATGGGGGACACTCATGCATACCGCATGTCATGGGGGCAACACGTGCATACCGCATATCATGGGGCCCCACGTGCATACCGCATGGCATTGGGGCCCAAAATGCATGCCGCATGTCATGTGGCCCCATGTGCATGCCACATGCCATGGGGCCCACATGCATACCGCATGTCATTGGGGGAACATGTGCATACCGCATATCATGGGCCCCACATGCATACCGCATGTCATAGGTGCCCCAAATGCATGCCGCATGTCATGTGGCCCCACGTGCATGCCGCATGTCATGGGGCCCCATGTGCATGCCGAATGTCATGGGGGTACCAATTTCATGCCGCATGTCATGTGGGACACTCATGCATACCGCATGTAATGGGGGCAACACGTGCATACCGCATATCATTGGGCCCCACGTGCATACCGCATGGCATTGGGGCCCCAAATGCATGCCACATGTCATGGGGGCCCCACGAGCATGCCGCATGTCATGTGGTCCCCACATGCATGCTGGGTGTCATACGGGCCCCAAATGCATGTCGCGTGTCATGGTGGCCCCACAACAATGCCGTATGTCATTGGGGGCCCGAATGCATGTCGCATTTCATGGGGACCCCACATACAAGGCGCATGTCATGGGGGCTCCACATGCATGTCGCATGTCATGGGGTCCCCACATGCATGTCGGGTGTCATACGGGCCCCAAATGCATGCCGCATGTCATGGGGGCCCCACAACAATGCCGCATGTCATTGGGGGCCAAAATGCATGCCTTATGTCATGGGGGCCCCACATGCATGGTGCATGTCATGGGGGCCCAAAAGTCATGCTACATGTCATGGGGGCCCCACGTGCATGCCGCATGCCATGAGGTCCCCAAATGCATGGTGCATGTCATGGGGGCCCCAAACACGTGCCGCATGACATTGGGCCCCATATGCATGGCGCATGTCATGGGGCTCCACATGCATGCCACATGTCATGGGGGCCCCAAATGCATAACGCATGTCATGGGGGCCTCAAATGTATGCCGCTTGTCATGGGGGCCCAAATGCATGCCGCATGTCATGGGGGCCCCAAATTTATGCCGCATGGCATGAGGGCCATAAATATGTGCCGCATGTCATGGGGACACAAATGCATGCTGCATGTCATGGGGGCCCCACATGTATGCCGCATGTCATGAGGGCCATAAATACATGCAGCATGTCAGTGGGGGCCCCAAATGCATGACGCAAGTCATGGGGGCCCCACATGTATGCCGCATGTCATGAGTGCCATAAATACATGCCGCATGTCAAGGGGGCCCCAAATATGTGCCACATGTCATGGGGTCCCAAATACGTGCCGAAAGTCATGTCATGGGGGCCCACGTTCATGCCACATGTCATGGTTGCCCCAAATGCATGCCGCATGTCATGGAGGCCCCAGATGGATGCCGCTTGTCATGGGTGCCCCACATGCATACCGCATGTTATGGGGGACCTAAATGCATGTCGCATGTCATGGGGGCCCCAAATGTATGCAGCATGTCATGAGGGCCATAAATACGTGCTGCATGTCATGGGGGACCAAACTGCATGCCGCATGTCATGGGGGCCCCACATGCATGCCGAATGTCATGGGGGTACCAATTTCATGCCGCATGTCATGGGGGACACTCATGCATACCGCATGTCATGGGGGCAACACGTGCATACCGCATATCATGGGGCCCCACGTGCATACCGCATGGCATTGGGGCCCAAAATGCATGCCGCATGTCATGTGGCCCCATGTGCATGCCACATGCCATGGGGGCCCACATGCATACCGCATGTCATGGAGTGAACATGTGCATACCGCATATCATGGGCAACCACGTGCATACCGCATGTCATAGGTGCCCCAAATGCATGCCGTATGTCATGGGTGCCCAAAATGCATGCCTCATGTCATGGGTACCCCAAATGCATGCCGCATGTCATGTGTACCCCAAATGCATGCCCCATGTCATGGGGGACCCACGTGCATACCGCATGTCATGGGGACCCCCTGTGCATGCCTCATGTCATGGGGGCCCCAAATGCATACTGCATGTCATGGGAGCTCCACATGCATGCCGCATGTCATGTGGCCCCACGTGCATGCCGCATGTCATGGCGCCCCATGTTCATGCCGAATGTCATTTGGGTACCAATTTCATGCCGCATGTCATGGGGGACACTCATGCATACCGCATGTCATGGGGGAAACACGTGCATACCGCATATCATGGGGCCCCACGTGCATACCGCATGGCATTGGGGCCCAAAATGCATGCCGCATGTCATGTGGCCCCATGTGCATGCCACATGCCATGGGGCCCACATGCATACCGCATGTCATTGGGGGAACATGTGCATACCGCATATCATGGGCCCCACATGCATACCGCATGTCATAGCTGCCCCAAATGCATGCCGCATGTCATGTGGCCCCACGTGCATGCCGCATGTCATGGGGCCCCATGTGCATGCCGAATGTCATGGGGGTACCAATTTCATGCCGCATGTCATGTGGGACACTCATGCATACCGCATGTAATGGGGGCAACACGTGCATACCGCATATCATTGGGCCCCACGTGCATACCGCATGGCATTGGGGCCCCAAATGCATGCCACATGTCATGGGGGCCCCACGAGCATGCCGCATGTCATGTGGTCCCCACATGCATGCTGGGTGTCATACGGGCCCCAAATGCATGTCGCGTGTCATGGTGGCCCCACAACAATGCCGTATGTCATTGGGGGCCCGAATGCATGTCGCATTTCATGGGGACCCCACATACAAGGCGCATGTCATGGGGGCTCCACATGCATGTCGCATGTCATGGGGTCCCCACATGCATGTCGGGTGTCATACGGGCCCCAAATGCATGCCGCATGTCATGGGGGCCCCACAACAATGCCGCATGTCATTGGGGGCCCAAATGCATGCCTTATGTCATGGGGGCCCCACATGCATGGTGCATGTCATGGGGGCCCAAAAGTCATGCTACATGTCATGGGGGCCCCACGTGCATGCCGCATGCCATGAGGTCCCCAAATGCATGGTGCATGTCATGGGGGCCCCAAACACGTGCCGCATGACATTGGGCCCCATATGCATGGCGCATGTCATGGGGCTCCACATGCATGCCACATGTCATGGGGGCCCCATATGCATGCCGCATGTCATGGGGGCCCCAAATGCATAACGCATGTCATGGGGGCCTCAAATGTATGCCGCTTGTCATGGGGGCCCAAATGCATGCCGCATGTCATGGGGGCCCCAAATTTATGCCGCATGGCATGAGGGCCATAAATATGTGCCGCATGTCATGGGGACACAAATGCATGCCGCATGTCATGGGGGCCCCACATGTATGCCGCATGTCATGAGGGCCATAAATACATGCAGCATGTCAGTGGGGGCCCCAAATGCATGACGCAAGTCATGGGGGCCCCACATGTATGCCGCATGTCATGAGTGCCATAAATACATGCCGCATGTCAAGGGGGCCCCAAATATGTGCCACATGTCATGGGGTCCCAAATACGTGCCGAAAGTCATGTCATGGGGGCCCACGTTCATGCCACATGTCATGGTTGCCCCAAATGCATGCAGCATGTCATGGAGGCCCCAGATGGATGCCGCTTGTCATGGGTGCCCCACATGCATACCGCATGTTATGGGGGACCTAAATGCATGTCGCATGTCATGGGGGCCCCAAATGTATGCAGCATGTCATGAGGGCCATAAATACGTGCTGCATGTCATGGGGGACCAAACTGCATGCCGCATGTCATGGGGGCCCCACATGCATGCCGCATGTCATGAGGGCCATGAATACATGCCGCATGTCATGGGGGCCCCAAATGCATGCCGCATGTCATGGGGGCCCCACATGTATGCCGCATGTCATGAGGGCCATAAGTACATGCCGCATGTCAAGGGGGCCCCACATGCAAGCCGCATGTCATGGGGGCCCCAAATTCATGCCGCATGTCATGGGGGCCCAATGTGCATTCCGCATGTCATGGGTCCCCCACGTGCATTCCGCATGTAATGGGGCCCCAAATGCATGCCGCATGTCATGGGGACCCCAAATGTATGCCGCATGTCATGAGGGCCATAAATAAGTGCCGCATGTCACGGGGGCCCCACGTGCATGCCGCATGTCATGGGGTCCCCACATGCATGCCGGGTGTCATACGGGCCCCAAATGCATGCAGCGTGTCATGGGGGCCCCACAACAATGCCGCATGTCATTGGCGGCCCAAATGCATGCCGCATGTCATGGGGGCCCCAAATACGTGCCGCATGTCATGGGGGCTCCACATGCATGTCGCATGTCATGGGGACCCCACATACAAGGCGCATGTCATCAGGGCTCCACATGCATATCATGGGGTCCCCACATGCATGTCGGGTGTTATACGGACCCCAAATGCATGCCCCATGTCATGGGGGCCCCACAACAATGCCGCATCTCATTGTAGGACCAAATGCATGCCGCATGTCATGGGGGCCCCAAATGCATGCCGCATGTCATGAGGGCCCCACAAGCTTGTTGCATGTCATGGGTGGCCCAAATGCATGCCGCATGTCATGGGGGCCCCACGTGCATGCCACATGTCATGAGGACCCCAAACGCATGGCGCATGTCATGGGGGACCCAAGTATGTGTCGCATATCATGGGGGCCCCAAGTGCATGCCGCATGTCAAGGGGGACGCCGCATGTAATGGGGCCCCAAATGCATGCCGCATGTCATGGGGCCCCCAAATGCATGCCGCATGTGTAGGGGGCCCCACATGCATGCCGGATGTCATGGGGGCCACAAATGCATGCCGCATGTCATGGGGGCCCCACGTGCTTTCCGCATGTCATAGGCCACCACATGCATTCTGCATGTCATGGGGCCCCAAATGCATGTCGCATGTCATGGGGGCCCCAAATGTATGCCTCATGTCATGGGGGCCCCAAATGCATGCTGCTTGTCAAGGGGGCCCCACATGCATGCCGCATGTCAAGGGGGACCCATGTGCATTCCGCATGTCATGGGGCCCCCACGTGCATTCCGCATGTCATGGGGCCCCAAATGCATGCCGCATGTCATGGGGGCCCCAAATGCATGCCACATGTCAAGGGGGCCCCACATGCATGCCGGATGTCATGGGGGCCACAAATGCATGCCGCATGTCATGGGGCCCAAATGCATGCCGCTTGTCATGGTGTCCCCACATGCATTCCGGGTGTCCTACGGTCCCCAAATGCATGCCGAATGTCATGGGGGCCCCACGTGCATGCCACATGTCATGGGGGCCCCAAATGCACGCCGCATGTCATGGGGGCCCCACGTGCATTCCGCATGTCATGGGGCCCCAAATGCATGCCGCATGTCATGGGGGCCCCAAATGTATGCAGCATGTCATGGGGCCCCCACGTGCATTCCGCATGTCATGGGGGCCCCACATGCATGCCACATGTAATGGGGGTCCCACATGCAAACCGCGTGCCATGGGGGCCCAAAATGGATGATGCTTGTCATGGGGGCACCACGTGCATACCGCATGTCATGGGGGACCCAAATTCATGACACATGTCATGGGTACCCCAAATGCATCCCGCATGTCATGGGGTCCTCAAATACGTGCCGAAAGTCATGTCATGGTGGCCCACGTTCATGCCACATGTCATGGGTGCCCCAAATGCATGCCACATGTCATGGAGGCCCCAGATAGATGCCGCTTGTCATGGGGGCCCCACATGCATACCGCATGTCATGGGGGACCCAAATGCATGCTGCATGTCATGGGAGCCCCAAATGTATGCCGCATGTCATGGGGGCCCCAAATGCATGACGCATGTCATGGGGGCCCCAAATGTATGCCGCTTGTCATAGGTGCCCCAAATGCATGCCGCATGTCATGAGAGTGCCACATGCATTCCGCATGTCATGGGGCCCCCACGTGCATGCCGCATGTCATGGGTTCCCCAAATGCATGCCGCATGTCATGAGGGCCCCACGTGCATGCCGCATGTCATCGGGGCCCAAATGCATGCTGCATGTCATGGGGGCCCAACGTGCATGCCGCATGTCATGAGGGCCCCAAATGCATGCCGCATGTCATGGGGGCCCCTAATGTATGCCAAACGTCATTGGGGCCCCAAATGCATGCCGTATGTCATGGGGGCCCCACGTGCCTTCCGCATTTCATGGGGGCCCCACGTGCATTCCACAAGTCATGGGGCCCCAAATGCATGCCGCACGTCATGGGGTCCCAAATGCATGCCGCATGTCATGGGGGCCCCACATGTATGCCTCATGTCATGAGGGCCCCAAATGCATGCCGCATGTCATGGGGGCCCCACATGTATGCCACATGTCATGAGGGCCATGAATACATGCCGCATGTCAAGGGGGCACCAAATACGTGCCACATGTCCTGGGGGCCCCACGTGCATACCGCATGTCATGGGGGCACCAAATGCATGCCGCATGTCATGGAAGCCCCACGTGCATGCCGCATGTCATGGGGGCCCCACATGCATGCCACATGTCATGGGGGCCCCAAATGCATGCCGTATGTCATGGGTGACCCAAATGCATGCCGCTTGTCATGGGTACCCCAAATGCATGCCGCATGTCATGTGTACCCCAAATGCATGCCCCATGTCATGGGGGACCCACGTGCATACCGCATGTCATGGGGACCCCCTATGCATGCCTCATGTCATGGGGGCCCCAAATGCATACTGCATGTCATGGGAGCTCCACATGCATGCCGCATGTCATGTGGCCCCACGTGCATGCCGCATGTCATGGTGCCAATTTCATGCCGCATGTCATGGGGGACACTCATGCATACCGCATGTAATGGGGGCAACACGTGCATACCGCATATCATGGGGCCCCACGTGCATACCGCATGGCATTGGGCCCAAAATGCATGCCGCATGTCATGGGGCTCCATGTGCATGCCACATGCCATGAGGCCCACATGCATACCGCATGTCATTGGGGGAACATGTGCATACCGCATATCATGGGCCCCACATGCATACCGCATGTCATAGGTGCCCCAAATGCATGCCGCATGTCATGTGGCCCCACGTGCACGCCGCATGTCATGGGGCCCCATGTGCATGCCGAATGTCATGGGGGTACCAATTTCATGCCGCATGTCATGGGGGACACTCATGCATACCGCATGTAATGGGGGCAACACGTGCATACCGCATATCATTGGGCCCCACGTGCATACCGCATGGCATTGGGGCCCAAAATGCATGCCGCATGTCATGGGGCCCCATGTGCATGCCACATGCCATGGGGCCCACATGCATACCGCATGTCATTGGGGGAACATGTGCATACCGCATATCATGGGCCCCACATGCATACCGCATGTCATAGGTGCCCCAAATGCATGCCGCATGTCATGGGGCCCCATGTGCATGCCACATGTCATGGGGGCCCCTAATGCATGCCACATGTCATGGAGGCCCCAAATGCATGCCACATGTCATTGGGGCCCCAAATGCATACTGCCTGTCATGGGACCTCCACATGCATGCCACATGTCATGGGGCCCCATGTGCATGCTGCATGTCATGGGGGCCCCAAATGCATGCCGCATGTCATGGGGGCCCCAAATGTATGCCGTATGTCATGAGGGCCATATATGTGTGCCGCATGTCATAGGGGCCCCACGTGCATGCCGCATGTCATGGGCGCCCCACATGCATGCTGGTTGTCAGGGGGGCCCAAATGCATGGCGCATGTCATGGGGGACCCAAATTCGTGCCGCATGTCATGAGGGCCCACATGCATGGCGCATGTTATGGGGGCCCCACGTGCATGCAGCTTGTCTTAGGGGCCCCAAGTACGTGCCGCATAATGGGGTCCCACATGCATGGTGCGTGTCATGGGGGCCCCACATGCATGCCGCATGTCATGACATGCGGCATGCATGTGGGACCCCCATGACACATGGCATGCATGTGGCCCCCAAATTCATGCTGCATGTCATGGGGGCCCCAATTGCATGACCCATGTTATGGAGGCTCCACATGAATGCCGCATGTCATGGGGGCCACAAATGCATGACGCATGTCATGGGGGCCCCAAAAGTATGCTGCATATCATGGGGAGCCCCAAATACGTGTGCATGTCATGGGGTCCCCACGGCAATCCGCATGCCATGGGGGCCCCAAATGCATGCCGCATGTCATGAAGGCCCCAAATGTATGCCACATGTCATGGGGACCCCAAATACGTGACGCATGTCATGGGGGCCCCACGTGCATGTCGCATGTCATGTGGGCCCCACATGAATGCCACATGTCATGTCATGTTGGCCCCACATGCATGACGCGTGTCATGGGAGCCCCAAATGCATGCCCCATGTCATGGGGGCCCCACGTGCACGCCGCATGTCATGGGGGCCCCAAATGCATGCCGCATGTCATGGGGGCCCCAAATACGTGCCACATGTCAAGGGGGCCCCACATGCATGCCGCATGTCATGGGGGCCCCACATGCATGCCACGTGTCATGGGGACCCCAAACGCATGTCGCATGTCATGGGGGCCCCACGTGAATGCCGCATGTCATGGGGACTCCAAATACATCCCGCATGTCATGGGGGCCCCAAATGCATGCCCCATGTCATGGGGGCCCAATGTGCATGCCGCATGTCATGGGGGTCCCAAATGCATGCAGCATGTCATGGGAGCCCCAAATGCTTGCCGCATGTCATTTGGGTCCCACATGCATGCCACATGTCATGGGGGCCCCACATGCATGCCGCGTGTCATGGGAGCCCAAAATGCATGCCCCCTTTCATGGGGGCACCACGTGCATGCCGCATGTCATGGGGACCCCAAATACGTGACGCATGTCATGGGGGCCCCAAAAGTATGCTGCATATCATGGGGAGCCCCAAATACGCGTGCATGTCATGGGGTCCCCACGGCAATCCGCATGCCATGGGGGCCCCAAATGCATGCCGCATGTCATGAAGGCCCCAAATGTATGCCACATGTCATGGGGACCCCAAATACGTGACGCATGTCATGGGGGCCCCACGTGCATGTCGCATGTCATGTGGGCCCCACATGAATGCCACATGTCATGTCATGTTGGCCCCACATGCATGACGCGTGTCATGGGAGCCCCAAATGCATGCCCCATGTCATGGGGGCCCCACGTGAACGCCGCATGTCATGGGGGCCCCAAATGCATGCCGCATGTCATGGGGGCCCCAAATACGTGCCACATGTCAAGGGGGCCCCACATGCATGCCGCATGTCATGGGGGCCCCACATGCATGCCTCGTGTCATGGGGACCCCAAACGCATGTCGCATGTCATGGGGGCCCCACGTGAATGCCGCATGTCATGGGGACTCCAAATACATGCCGCATGTCATGGGGGCCCCAAATGCATGCCCCATGTCATGGGGGCCCAATGTGCATGCCGCATGTCATGGGGGTCCCAAATGCATGCAGCATGTCATGGGAGCCCCAAATGCTTGCCGCATGTCATTTGGGTCCCACATGCATGCCACATGTCATGGGGGCCCCACATGCATGCCGCGTGTCATGGGAGCCCAAAATGCATGCCCCCTTTCATGGGGGCACCACGTGCATGCCGCATGTCATGGGGACCCCAAATACGTGACGCATGTCATGGGGGCCCCACGTGCATGTCGCATGTCATGTGGGCCCCACATGAATGCCACATGTCATGTCATGTTGGCCCCACATGCATGACGCGTGTCATGGGAGCCCCAAATGCATGCCGCATGTCATGGGAGCCCCAAATGCTTGCCGCATGTCATTTGGGTCCCACATGCATGCCACATGTCATGGGGGCCCCACATGCATGCCGCGTGTCATGGGAGCCCAAAATGCATGCCCCCTTTCATGGGGGCACCACGTGCATGCCGCATGTCATGGGGGCTCCAAATTCCTGCCGCATGTCATGGGGTCCCCAAATGCATGCCGCATGTCATGAGGGCCCACATGCATGGCGCATGTTATGGGGGCCCCACGTGCATGCCGCTTGTCTTGGGGGCCCCAAATACATGTCGCATGTCATGGGAGCCTCACATGTATGGCGCATGTCATGTGGGCCCCACATGCATGCCGCATGTCATGGGGGACCCACGTGCATTCAGCATGTCAAGGGGGGCCCAAATGCATGCCACATGTCATCGTAGCCCCACATGCATGCCGCATGTCATGGGGGGCCCAAATGCATGCCACATGTCATGGGGGCACCACGTGCATGCCACATGTCATGGGGGCCCCAAATGCATGCCGCATGTCATGGGGCCCCAAATGCATGCCGCATGTTATGGGGGCCCTAAATGTTTGCCGCATGTCATGGGAGCCCCAAATACGTGCCACATGTCATGGGGGCCCCACGTGCATGCCGCATGTCATGGGGGCCCCAAATGCATGCCCCATGTCATGGGGGCCCATGTGCTTGCCGCATTTCATGGGGTCCCCAAATGCATGATTCATGTCATGTGGTCCCCAAAGGCATGCCGCATGTCATGGGGGTCAAAAAATGTGACCCATGACATGGGGCCCCCAAATGTATGCCGCATGTCATGGGGGACCCACGTGCATGCCGCATGTCATGGGTGCCCCACGTGCATGCGATAGGTCATGGTTGCTCCACGTGCATGCTGCATGTGAAGGCGGGCCAAAAGTGCACGGCGCAGGTCACAAGTACCCCAAATGCAAGTCACATGTCATGAGGGACATAAATACGTGTCACATGTCATGGGGGCCCCAAATGCATGATGCATGTCATGGGGGCCCCAAATGTATGCCGCATGTCATGGGGGCCCTAAATGCATGCAGCATGTCAAGGGGGCCCCAAATGCATGCCCCATGTCATGGGGGCCCCAGGTGCATGCCGCAAGTCATGGGGGCCCAAATGCATGCCGCATTTCATAGGGGCCACAAATGACTGCCGCATTTCATGGGGGCCCCACGTGCATGCCGCATGTCATGGCGTCTCCACTTGCATGCCACATGTCATGGGGGCCCCACTTGCATGACGCTTGTCATTGGGCCAAATGCATGCCGCATGTCATGGAGGCCCCAAATGCATGCCGCATGTCATGGGGGCCCACATGCATACCGCTTGTCATGGGGGCAACACGTGCATACCGCATATCATGGAGCCCCATGTGCATGCCGCATGTCATGGGGGCCCCACATGCATGCCGCATGTCATGGGGGCCCCACTTGCATGCCGCTTGTCATTGGACCCCGAATGCATGCCGCATGTCATGGGGGCCCCAAATGTATGCCGCAAGTCATGGGGGCCCCACGTGCATGTCGCATGTCATGGGTGCCCCACGTGCATGACACATGTCATGGTTGCAACACGTGCATTCTGCATGTCAAGGCGGCCCCTAAGTGCACGGCGCATGTCACGATTACCCCAAATGCATGTCACATGTCATGAGGGCCCCACGCGCATGCCGCATGTCATAAGGGGCCCCACATGCATTCCGCATGTCATTGGGGTCCCACGTGCATGCCGCTTGTCAAGGGGGCTCCAAATGCATGCCGCATATCAAGGGGGCCCCACGTGCATGCCGCATGTAATGGGGCCCCATGTGCATGCTGAATGTCAAAGGGGTCCCACGTGCATGCCGCATGTCACGGGTACCCCAAATGCATGCCACATGTCATGGTGGCCCCACATGCATGCCTCATGTCAAGGGGGGCCCAAATGCATGCCTCATGTCACGTGTACCCCAAATGCATGCCGCATGTCATGTGGCCCCAAGTGCATGCAGCAGGTCATGGGGCCCCATGTGCATGCCGCATGTCATGGGGGTCCCACCCGCATGCCGCATGTCATGGGGGACCCACATGCATGCCGCATGTCATTTGGGCCAACATGCATGCAGCATGTCATGGCGGCACCACATGCATACCGCATGTCATGGGGCTCCACGTGCATAGCACATGTCATGGGGCCCCAGGTGCAAGCCGCTTGTCATGAGGGCCAAGAAAGCATGCCGCATGTCATAGGGGCCCCAAATGCATGCCTCATGTCATGGGGGCCCCAAATGCATGCCTCATGTCGTGGGTGCCCCACGTGCATGCCGCATGTCATGGGGGCCCCAAATGCATGCCACATGTCATGGGTACACCAAATGCATGTTCCATGTCATGGGGTTCCCAAATGCATGCTGCTTGTCTTGAGAATCCAAAATGCATGCCGCATGCCATGGGGACCCTAAATGCATGCCTCATGTCATGGGGGCCCCATGTGCATGCCGCATGTCATGGGGCCCCATGTGCATGCCGAATGTCCTGGGGGTACCACGTGCATGCCACATGTCATGGGGGCCCCACATGCATGCTGCATGTCATGGGGGCCCCAAATGCAAAGTGCATGTCATGGGGGCCTCACGTGCATACCGCATGTCATGGGGACCCCCAAAGCTCGACTCATGTCATAAGGCCCCAAATGCATACTGCATGTCATGGGAGCTCCACATGCATGCCGCATGTCATGGGGAACCCACATGCATACCACATATCATTGGGGCAACACGTGTATACCGCATATCATGGGGCCCCACGTGCATAACGCATGTCATTGGGGCCCCAAATGCATGCTGCATGTCATGGGGCCCCATGTGCATGCCACACGTCATGGGGGCCCACATGCAAAATGCATGTCATGGGGGCAACACGTGCATGTCGCAAGTCATGGGGCACCATGTGAATGCCACATGTCATGGGGGCCTCAAATGCATGCCACATGTCATGGAGGCCCCAAATGCATGCCGAATGTCATTGGGGCCCCAAATGTATACTGACTGTCATGGGATCTCCATATGCATGCCGCATGTCATGTGGCCCCATGTGCATGCCGCATGTCATGGGGGCCCCACATGCATGCCGCATGTCATGGGGGCCCACATGCATGCCGCATGTCATGGAGGCACCAAATGCATACCGCATGTCATGGGGCTCCACGTGCATACCGCATGTCTTGGGCCCCCAAGTGCATGCCGCATGTCATGGATGCCCCAAATGCATGCCGCATGTCATGGGGGCCAAAAAAACATGCCGCTTGTCATAGGGGCCCCAAATGCATGCCGCATGTCATGGGGGTCACACGTGCATGCCCCTTGTCATGGGGGCTCCACATGCATGCCACATGTCATGTAGGCCCCACGTGCATGCCACATTTCATTGGGGGCCCCAAATGCATGCTGCATGTCAGGGGCCACAAATGCATGCTGCATGTCATGGGGGCCCCAAATACGTGCCACATATCATGGGGGCACCAAATGCATGGGCCATGTCATAGGGGCCCCACATGCATGCCGCATGTCATGGGGCCCCAAATGCATGCTACATGTCATGGGGGCCTCAAATGCATGCTGCATGTGATGGGAGACCCAAATGCATGCCACATGTCATGGCAGCCCCACATGCATGCCAAATGTCATGGGGGCCCCAAATACGTGCCACATTTCATGAGGGCCGCACATGCCTGGTGCATGTCATAGGGCCCCACATTCATGATGCATGTCATGGAGGCCCCACATGCATGCCGCATGTCATGGGGCCTCACATGCATGCCGCATGTCATGGGGGGCCCAAATGTATGCTGCATGTCATGGGGGCCCCAAATGCATGCCGCATGTCATGTGGTCCCCACGTGCATTCCGCATGTCATGGGGGCTCTACATGCATGCCGCATGTCATGGGGGCACCAAGTGCATGCCTCATGTCATGGGGGCCCCAAATGCATGCCGCATGTCATGGTGGCTCCAAAAGCATGCCGCATATCATGGGGGCCCCAAATGCATGCCACATGTCATGGGGGCCCCAAGAGCATACCGCATGACATGGGGGCCCCAAGTGCTTGAGGCATGTCATGGGGGCCCAACATGCATGCCGCATGTCTTGGGTACCCCAAATGCATGTCGCATGTCATTTGGGCCCCACATGCATGAAGCATGTCATGGGGGCACCAAATGCATTCTACATATCATGGAGGCCCCACGTGCATGCCACATGTCATGGGGGCCCCAAATGCAAGCCACATGTCATGGGGGCCAAAAAAGCATGCCGCGTGTCATAGGGGCCCCAAATGCATTCCGAATGTCATGGGGGTCACACATTCATGTCGCATGTCATGGGGGCCCCACGTGCATTCCACATTTCATTGGGGGCCACAAATGCATGCTGCATGTCTGGGGCCCCAAATGCATGCTGCATGTGATGGGGGCCCCAAATGCATGCAACATGTCATGGTAGCCCCACATGCATGCCACATGTCATGGGGGACCCACGTGCATGCCGCATGTCATGAAAGCCCCACGTGCATGCCGCATGTCATGGGGGCCCCACATGCATGCCACATGTCATGGGGGCCCCAAATGCATGCCACATGTCAGGGGGGCCCCAAATGCATGCCGTATGTCATGGGTGCCCCAAATGCATGCCGCTTGTCATGGGTACCCCAAATGCATGCCGCATATCATGTGTACCCCAAATGCATACCCCATGTCATGGGGGACCCACGTGCATACCGCATGTCATGGGGACCCCCTATGCATGCCTCATGTCATGGGGGCCCCAAATGCATACTGCATGTCTTGGGAGCTCCACATGCATGCCGCATGTCTTGTGGCCCCACGTGCATGCCGCATGTCATGGGGCCCCATGTGGATGCCGAATGTCATGGGGGTGCCAATTTCATGCCGCATGTCATGGGGGACACTCATGCATACCGCATGTAATGGGGGCAACACGTGCATACCGCATATCATGGGGCCCCACGTGCATACCGCATGGCATTGGTCCCAAAATGCATGCCGCATGTCATGGGGCCCCATGTGCATGCCACATGCCATGGGGTCCACATGCATACCGCATGTCATTGGGGGAACATGTGCATACCGCATATCATGGGCCCCACATGCATACCGCATGTCATAGGTGCCCCAAATGCATGCCGCATGTCATGGGGCCCCATGTGCATGCCACATGTCATGGGGGCCCCAAATGCATGCCACATGTCATGGAGGCCCCAAATGCATGCCGCATGTCATTGGGGCCCCAAATGCATACTGCCTGTCATGGGACCTCCACATGCATGCCGCATGTCATGGGGCCCCATGTGCATGCTGCATGTCATGGGGGCCCCAAATGCATGCCGCATGTCATGAGGGCCCCTTGTGCATGCCGCATGTCATGAGGGCCCACATGCATGCCACATGTCATGGGGGCACCACATGCATACCGCATGTCATGGGGCTCCACGTGCATACCGCATGTCATGGGGCCCCACGTGCATGAAGCATGTTATGGGTGCCCCAAATGCATGCCGCATGTCATGGGGGCCAAAAATGAATGCCACATGTCATGGGGGCCACACGTGCATGACACATGTCATGGGGGCTCCACGTGCATGCCACATTTCATTGGGGGCCCAAATGCATGCTGCATGTCAGAGGCCACAAATGCATGCTGCATGTCATGGGGCCCCACATGCATGCCCCATGTCTTGGGGGCCTCAAATGCATGCTGCACGTGATGGGGGACCCAAATGCATGGCACATGTCATGGTAGCCGACACGCATGCCGCATGTCATGGGGGCCTCAAATACGTGCCACATGTCATGGGGGCCCCACATGCATGGTGCATGTCATAGGGGCCCCACATGCATGCCGCATGTCATGGGGCCCCACATGCATGCCGTATGTCATGGGGGCCTCAAATGTATGCTGCATGTCATGGGGGCCCCAAATGCATGCCGCATGTCATGGGGTCCCCACATGCATTCCGCATGTCATGGGGGCTCTACATTCATGCCGCATGTCATGAGGGCACCAAGTGCATGCCGCATGTCATGGGGCCCCAAATGCATGCCGCATGTCATGGGGGCTCCAAATGAATGCCGCATGTCATGGGGGCCCCAAATGCATGCCACATGTCATGGTGGCCCCAAGAGCATGCCGCGTGACATGGGGGCCCCACGTGCTTGACGCATGTCATGGGGGCCCCACATGCATGCCGCATGTCTTGAGTACCCCAAATGCATGTCGCATGTCATTTGGGCCCCACATGCATGACGCATGTCATGGTGTCCCCAAATGCATTCTACATAACATGGAGGCCCCACGTCCATGCCGCATGTCATGGGGGCCCCAAATGCAAGCCGCCTGTCATGGGGGCCAAAAAAGCATTCCGCATGTCAAGGGGACCCCAAATGCATGCTGCATGTCATGGGGCCCCACATGCATGCCCCATGTCTTGGGGGCCTCAAATGCATGCTGCACGTGATGGGGGACCCAAATGCATGGCACATGTCATGGTAGCCGACACGCATGCCGCATGTCATGGGGGCCTCAAATACGTGCCACATGTCATGGGGCCCCACATGCATGGTGCATGTCATAGGGGCCCCACATGCATGCCGCATGTCATGGGGCCCCACATGCATGCCGCATGTCATGGGGGCCTCAAATGTATGCTGCATGTCATGGGGGCCCAAATGCATGCCGCATGTCATGGGGTCCCCACATGCATTCCGCATGTCATGGGGGCTCTACATCCATGCCGCATGTCATGAGGGCACCAAGTGCATGCCGCATGTCATGGGGGCCCCAAATGCATGCCGCATGTCATGGGGGCTCCAAATGAATGCCGCATGTCATGGGGGCCCCAAATGCATGCCACATGTCATGGTGGCCCCAAGAGCATGCCGCGTGACATGGGGGCCCCACGTGCTTGACGCATGTCATGGGGACCCCACATGCATGACGCATGTCTTGAGTACCCCAAATGCATGTCGCATGTCATTTGGGCCCCACATGCATGATGCATGTCATGGTGGCCCCAAATGCATTCTACATATCATGGAGGCCCCACATCCATGCCGCATGTCACGGGGGCCCCAAATGCAAGCCGCCTGTCATGGGGGCCAAAAAAGCATTCCGCATGTCAAGGGGACCCCAAATGCATGCCTCATGTCATGGGGGCCCCAAATGCATGCTGCGTGTCTTGGGAACCCCAAATGCATGTCGCATGTCATGTGGCCCCACGTGCATGCCGCATGTCATGGGGACCCATGTGCATGCCGAATGTCATGGGGGTACCACGTGCATGCCTCATGTCATGGGGGCCCCAAATGCAAAGTGCATGTCATGGGGGCCTCACGTGCATACCGCATGTCATGGGGACCCCCAAAGCTTGACTCATGTCATGGGGGCCCCAAATGCATACTGCATGTCATGGGAGCTCCACATGCATGCCGCATGTCATGTGGCCCCACATGCATGCCGCATGTCATGGGGGACCCAAATGCATACCGCATATCATGGGGGCAACACGTGTATACCGCATATCATGGGGCCCCACGTGCATACCGCATGTCATTGGGGCCCCAAATGCATGCCGCATGTCATGGGGCCCCATGTTCATGCCACACGTCATGGGGGCCCACATGCATAACGCATGTCATGGGGGCAATACGTGCATACCGCATATCATGGGGCCCCACGTGCATACCGCATGTCATGGGGGCCCCAAATGCAGGTCGCATGTCATGGGGCACCATGTGCATGCCACATGTCATGGGGGCCTCAAATGCATGCCACATGTCATGGAGGCTCCAAATGCATGCCGAATGTCATTGGGGCCCCAAATGCATACAACCTGTCATGGGATCTCCATATGCATGCCGCATGTCATGGGGCCCCATGTGCATGCCGCATGTCATGTGGCCCCAAGTGCATGCCGCATGTCATGGGGCCCCATGAGCATTCCGCATGTCATGGGGGATCCATGTGCATGCCACATGGAATGGGGAACCCACATGCATTCCGCATGTCATGGAGGCACCAAATGCATACCGCATGTCATGGGGCTCCACGTGCATACCGCATGTCATGGGGCCCCAAGTGCATGCCGCATGTCATGGATGCCCCAAATGCATGCCGCATGTCATGGGGGCCAAAAAAACATGCCGCTTGTCATAGGGGCCCCAAATGCATTCCGCATGTCATGGGGGTCACACGTGCATGCCCCATGTCATGGGGGCTCCACATGCATGCCACATGTCATGTAGGCCCCACGTGCATGCCGCATTTCATTGGGGGCCCCAAATGCATGCTGCATGTCAGGGGCCACAAATGCATGCTGCATGTCATGGGGGCCCCAAATACGTGCCACATATCATGGGGGCACCAAATGCATGTGCCATGTCATAGGGGCCCCACATGCATGCCGCATGTCATGGGGCCCCACATGCATGCTGCATGTCATGTGGTCCCCACTTGCATTCCGAATATCATGGGGGCACCAACTGCATGCCTCATGTCATGGGGGCCCCAAATGCATCATGCATGTCATGGTGGCTCCAAATGCATGCCGCATGTCATGGGGGCCCCAAATGCGTGCCACATGTCATGGGGGCCCCAAGAGCATGCCGCATGACATGGGGACCCCACATGCTTGAGGCATGTCATGGGGGCCCAACATGCATGCCGCATATCTTGGGTACCATAAATGCATGTCGCATGTCATTTGGGCCCCACATGCATGAAGCATGTCATGGGGGCCCCAAATGCAAGCCACATGTCATGGGGGCCAAAAAAGCATGCCGCATGTCATAGGGGCCCCAAATGCATTCCGCATGTCATGGGGGCCCCACGCGCATTCCGCATTTCATTGGGTGCCCCAAATGCATGCTGCATGTCTGGGGCCCCAAATGCATGCTGCATGTGATGGGGGCCCCAAATGCATGCAACATGTCATGGTAGCCCCACATGCATGGGCCATGTCAAGGGGCCCCACATGAATGCCGCATGTCATGGGGGCCCCAAATGCATGCCGCATGTCATGGGTACCCCAAATGCATGCCACATGTCATGGGGGACCCACGTGCATGCCGCATTTCATGGAAGCCCCACGTGCATGCCGCATGTCATGGGGGCCCCACATGCATGCCACATGTCATGGGGGCCCCAAATGCATGCCACATGTCATGGGGGCCCCAAATGCATGCCACATGTCATGGGTGCCCAAAATGCATGCCGCATGTCATGGGTACACCAAATTCATGCCGCATGTCATGTGTACCCCAAATGCATGCCCCATGTCATGAGGGACCCACGTGCATACTGCATGTCATGGGAGCTCCACATGCATGCCGCATGTCATGTGGCCCCACGTGCATGCCGCATGTCATGGGGCCCCATGTGCATGCCGAATGTCATGGGGGTACCAATTTCATGCCGCATGTCATGGGGGACACTCATGCATACCGCATGTCATGGGGACAACACGTGCATAACGCATATCATGGGGCCCCACGTGCATACCGCATGGCATTGGGGCCCAAAATGCATGCCGCATGTCATGTGGCCCCATGTGCATGCCACATGCCATGGGGGCCCACATGTATACCGCATGTCATGGAGTGAACATGTGCATACCGCATATCATGGGCCCCACGTGCATACCGCATGTCATAGGTGCCCGAAATGCATGCCGCATGTCATGGGGCCCCATGTGCATGCCACATGTCATGGGGGCCCCAAATGCATGCCACATGTCATGGAGGCCCCAAATGCATACCGCATGTCATGGGGCTCCACGTGCATACCGCATGTCATGGGGCCCCACGTGCATGACGCATGCCATGTGTGCCCCAAATGCATGCCGCATGTCATGGGGGCCAAAAAAGCATGCCGCATGTCATAGGGGCCCCAAATGCATGCCACATGTCATGGGGGCCGTAAGAGCATACCGCATGACATGGGGGCCCCAAGTGCTTGAGGCATGTCATGGGGGCCCAACATGCATGCCGCATGTCTTGGGTACCCCAAATGCATGTCGCATGTCATTTGGGCCCCACATGCATGAAGCATGTCATGGGGGCCCCAAATGCATTCTACATATCATGGAGGCCCCACGTGCATGCCGCATGTCATGGGGGCCCCAAATGCAAGCCACATGTCATGGGGGCCAAAAAAGCATGCCGCATGTCATAGGGGCCCCAAATGCATTCCGCATGTCAACAGCTGGACCTTTGGATTTTGGAAATGTTTGCGTTTTTTGACCAGATTCGCGTCAGGCGCTCCCACACTCGTCCCGAGGGGACGAGCATCTCCGGAATTTGCGATTAAGCCTCGGCGTCCACGCTACAGTTTTCTGGCTCTGGAACGCACGCGGTTTGGAGCTGGACGCCGATATTCGGCGTGCCGCACTCTTATCACATGCCGGACGCGCTGTACTTTTTTCGTAACGTTTCGAGGTGAAAACATTTTTCCAAAGAAATCCTCTCTGCCATCTTCTGTAACAGCCAGCTCTCACCTACAATAGCCAGCCCTCACGAAAAAACTTTGCCGCTGGACGACGCAACGCTCGCCATTTTACAGATCCAGCCCGGGAGATGCTCTGCACGCCGCCCCGGGTCGATCCGACGCCATTAAGGCTCCGAAAAAAGGCTTGCAAAAACCTCGTCTGTGCCAGGTCCGAAAAACAAGCCATTTAGCCAGCCCTCACAACATTTCATCACTTGGAAATGACCACCAGATGGCATCTGTGCTTTAAATATCATTCATTACTTGTCAGCCAGAATTCAGCTGCATTTCTGGAAATTGAACACTGGATGGCAGCTGTGCTTTAAAAGCCATTCACTCGTTCATGATAGACCCTCACAGGAAACACACAATAAGGAGATTTTTCACTTATCCTTCGGTGGAAAGGCTGTGATGGGGGGAGGGGATGATGATGTAGCATTTTTGTCTCTGTTGTTTCACTGAGATTAGGACTTTCAGGGTATGTGCACACGATGCAGAAATGAAGCAGAAAATTTCTGCATCATTTCTGCATCTCCCTGGCAGAAAAAACGCATGCAGATTGTGCATGCGTTTTTCCTGCAGAATACATGCGGATCCACATGCAGATTCACATGCGTTTCCGCATGCAGATTGACAAGCGCTTTCCAGGCGATGTTAGCATCACCTGGAAAGTGCTTGATAACTAGGTCACACTATATAAATCCATGCAAACAGCATGGATTTATACAGTGTGAACCGAGAGAGTGTATATACTTACCTCCGATGGCCCGCGCTGTCCTGCTCACTCCGTTCTCCCGGCTGCCGGCAACTTTGAATTGAAAGACCTGCCGACGTCAGCGTCACGTGACCCGTCACATGACTCTGACGTCACCGCAGGTCCTACAACTCACTGCAAGTGCCGGGAACCAAGCGGGAGCGCTGCGCGGGCCGACGGAAGGTAAGAATACATTTATTTTTTATTTTATTCTTGTTTTACAGCTTTTTTAATGGTACCTGGGTGTGGATGAGACTCTCCTCTCCTCCACACCCGGGTACCATCCGCACATTAGAACGCACCAATTACGCAAGTACAAATGCTGTCTTGCGGAATTGGCGCGTTCTAATGCAAGTCAATGGCGGCGAAATCGCCGCGTTTCCGCAAAATTAATTGACATGCTGCGGATTTTTGACCGCAGCGTTAACGCTGCGGAAAAATCCGCATCATGGGCACAGCACATGCGGATTTCCATTGGGGAACATTGCTTCCCTTCTACCATGCGTTTTTCATGCGTTTCCGCGGCGTTTACGCAACTGCAAAAACGCCGCGGAAACGCATGAAATACGCATCGTGTGAACACAGCCTCAAAGTGCTGCTGCCTGACCTTGTAAAACATTAACTCTTTTAACACAGATTGTGACCATATAATCAAATGAGAATAAGGAGTTTAATTAAAGGCATTTAAAAAGTTGCAATTTTATTACATCATTATTTAAAAAGACACAAAAATGGCAGCAATAATCACTGGTATTGAGGCCAATAATCACATCCATAGATGGAGCCCATATTTCATATCAAAAATAGGTAAAAGTAAATAGAGCATGTGACCATGTTGTAAAACACTTAAAGTTGTGTAAAAACCGTGGCGTAGGAACGGGCGGTGAAATAAGCGCGCCAAAAAAACTATAAAGTTTAAGGTTTTTTTCCGTAATTCATCAGATGAGCGTGATAACGGACGCTGCGCTGAACGGCGGCGCGTAGGAACGGGCGGTGAAATAAGCGCGCCTAAACAACTATAAAGTTTACATTTTTTTTCCGTAATCCATCAGATGAGCGTGATAACAGTTGCTGTGCTGAACGGCGGCACGTAGGAACGGGCGGTGAAATAAGTGTGCCAAAAAAACTATAAAGTTTACGTTTTATTTCTGTAATTCATCAGATGAGCGTGATAACGGACGCTGCGCTGAACGGCGGCGCGTAGGAACGGGCGGTGAAATAAGCGCGCCAAAAAAACTATAAAGTTTACGCTTTCATTCCATAATTCATCAGATGAGCGTGATAACGGACGCTGCGCTGAATGGCGGCACGTAGGAACGGGGGATGAAATAAGCGCGCCAAAACAACTATAAAGTTTACGTTTTTTTTCCGTAATCCATCAGATGAGCGTGATAACGGACGCTGCGCTGAATGGCGGCACGTAGGAACGGGCGGTGAAATAAGCGCGCCAAAAAAACTATAAAGTTTACGTTTTTTTTCCGTAATTCATCAGATGAGCGTGATAACGGATGCTGTGCTGAACGGCGGCACGTAGGAACGGGCGGTGAAATAAGTGCACCAAAAAAACGATAAAGTTTACGTTTTTTTTTCTGTAATTCATCAGATGAGCGTGATAACGGACGCTGCGCTGAACGGCGAAGCGTAGGAACGGGCGGTGAAATAAGCGCGCCAAAAAAACTATAAAGTTTACGTTTTTTTTCCGTAATTCATCAGATGAGCGTGATAACGGAAGCTGCGCTGAACGGTGGCGCGTAGTAACAGGCGGTGAAATAAGCGCGCCAAAAAACTATAAAGTTTACTTTTTTTCCATAATTCATTAGATGAGCGTGATAACGGAAGCTGCGCTGAACGGTGGCGCGTAGGAACGGGCGGTGAAATAAGCGCACCAAAAAAACTATAAAGTTTACGTTTTTTTTCCGTAATTCATCAGATGAGCGTGATAACGGAAGGTGCGCTGAACCGCGGCGCGTAGGAACGGGCGGTGAAATAAGCGCGCCAAAGAAAATATAAAGTTTACGTTTTTTTCCATAATTCATTAGATGAGCATGATAACGGAAGCTGTGCTGCACGGCGGCGCGTAGGAAAAGGCAGTGAAATAAGCGCGCCAAAGAAACTATAAAGTTTACGTTTTTTTTCCATAATTTATCAGATGAGCGTGATAACGGACGCAGCCCTTAACGGCGGCGTCAGAGCGACTTTTTTTTGTTGCAGATTGAATTTTAAGTGCTTTTGGTATCATCAAACCTGTAGCCAGCTCTCATCCTCATTGAGCTATTCCAAGGGTGAGGGCTGGCTACGGGTCGCCCTGGAGGCACCTGTAGCCAGCTCTCATCCTCATTGAGCTATTCCAAGGGTGAGAGCTGGCTAGGGGTCGCCCTGGAGGCACCTGTAGCCAGCTCTCATCCTCATTGAGCTATTCCAAGGGTGAGGGCTGGCTAGGGGTCGCCCTGGAGGCACCTGTAGCCAGCTCTCATCCTCATTGAGCTATTCCAAGGGTGAGGGCTGGCTAGGGGTCGCCCTGGAGGCACCTGTAGCCAGCTCTCATCCTCATTGAGCTATTCCAAGGGTGAGGGCTGGCTACGGGTCGCCCTGGAGGCACCTGTAGCCAGCTCTCATCCTCATTGAGCTATTCCAAACGTGAGGGCTGGCTACGGGTCGCCCTGGAGGCACCTGTAGCCAGCTCTCATCCTCATTGAGCTATTCCAAGGGTGAGGGCTGGCTACGGGTCGCCCTGGAGGCACCTGTAGCCAGCTCTCATCCTCATTGAGCTATTCCAAGGGTGAGGGCTGGCTAGGGGTCGCCCTGGAGGCACCTGTAGCCAGCTCTCATCCTCATTGAGCTATTCCAAGGGTGAGGGCTGGCTACGTGTCGCCCTGGAGGCACCTGTAGCCAGCTCTCATCCTCATTGAGCGTGATAACGGACGCTGCGCTGAACGGCGGCGCATAGGAACGGGCGGTGAAATAAGCGCGCCAAAAAAACTATAAAGTTTACGTTTTTTTTCCCGTAATTCATCAGATGAGGGTGATAACGGACGCTGCGCTGAACGGCGGCGCGTAGGAACGGGCGGTGAAATAAGCGCGCCAAAAAAACTATAAAATTTACGTTTTTTTTCCGTAATTCATCAGATGAGCGTGATAACGGAAGCTGCGCTGCACGGCGGCGCGTAGGAACGGGCGGTGAAATAAGCACGCCAAAAAAGCTATAAAGTGTACGTTTTTTTTCCATAATTCATTAGATGAGCGTGATAACGGAAGCTGCGTTGAACGGCGGCACGTAGGAACGGGCGGTGAAATAAGCGCGCCAAAAAAACTATAAAGTTTACGTTTTTTTTCCGGAATTCATCAGATGAGCGTGATAACGGTCGCTGCGCTGAATGGCGGCGCGTAGGAACGGGCGGTGAAATAAGCGCGCCAAAAGACTATAAAGTTTACGTTTTTTTTCCGTAATTCATCAGATGAGCGTGATAAAGGATGCTGTGCTGAACGGCGGCACGTAGGAACGGGCGGTGAAATAAGTGCGCCAAAAAAACGATAAAGTTTACGTTTTTTTTCTGTAATTTATCAGATGAGCGTGATAACGGACGCAGCCCTTAACGGCGGCGTCAGAGCAACTTTTTTTTGTTGCAGATTGAATTTTAAGTGCTTTTGGTATCATCAAACCTGTAGCCAGCTCTCATCCTCATTGAGCTATTTCAAGGGTGAGGGCTGGCTAAGGGTCGACCCTGGAGGCACCTGTAGCCAGCTCTCATCCTCATTGAGCTGCTCCAAGGGTGAGGGCTGGCTACGGGTCGCCCTGGAGGCACCTGTAGCCAGCTCTCATCCTCATTGAGCTGCTCCAAGGGTGAGGGCTGGCTACGGGTCGCCCTGGAGGCACCTGTAGCCAGCTCTCATCCTCATTGAGCTGCTCCAAGGGTGAGGGCTGGCTAGGGGTCGCCCTGGAGGCACCTGTAGCCAGCTCTCATCCTCATTGAGCTGCTCCAAGGGTGAGGGCTGGCTAGGGGTCGCCCTGGAGGCACCTGTAGCCAGCTCTCATCCTCATTGAGCTGCTCCAAGGGTGAGGGCTGGCTAGGGGTCGCCCTGGAGGCACCTGTAGCCAGCTCTCATCCTCATTGAGCTGCTCCAAGGGTGAGGGCTGGCTAGGGGTCGCCCTGGAGGCACCTGTAGCCAGCTCTCATCCTCATTGAGCTGCTCCAAGGGTGAGGGCTGGCTAGGGGTCGCCCTGGAGGCACCTGTAGCCAGCTCTCATCCTCATTGAGCTGCTCCAAGGGTGAGGGCTGGCTAGGGGTCGCCCTGGAGGCACCTGTAGCCAGCTCTCATCCTCATTGAGCTGCTCCAAGGGTGAGGGCTGGCTAGGGGTCGCCCTGGAGGCACCTGTAGCCAGCTCTCATCCTCATTGAGCTGCTCCAAGGGTGAGGGCTGGCTAGGGGTCGCCCTGGAGGCACCTGTAGCCAGCTCTCATCCTCATTGAGCTGCTCCAAGGGTGAGGGCTGGCTAGGGGTCGCCCTGGAGGCACCTGTAGCCAGCTCTCATCCTCATTGAGCTATTCCAAGGGTGAGGGCTGGCTACGTGTCGCCCTGGAGGCACCTGTAGCCAGCTCTCATCCTCATTGAGCGTGATAACGGACGCTGCGCTGAACGGCTGCGCATAGGAACGGGCGGTGAAATAAGCGCGCCAAAAAAACTATAAAGTTTACGTTTTTTTTCCGTAATTCATCAGATGAGGGTGATAACGGACGCTGCGCTGAACGGCGGCGCGTAGGAACGGGCGGTGAATTAAGCGCGCCAAAAAAACTATAAAATTTAAGTTTTTTTTCCGTAATTCATCAGATGAGCGTGATAACGGAAGCTGCGCTGAACGGCGGCACGTAGGAACGGGCGGTGAAATAAGCGCACCAAAAAAGCTATAAAGTGTACGTTTTTTTTCCGTAATTCATCAGATGAGCGTGATAACGGACGCTGCGCTGAAAGGCGGCGCGTAGGAACGGGCGGTGAAATAAGCGCGCCAAAAAAACTATAAAGTTTACGTTTTTTTTCCGTAATTCATCAGATGAGCGTGATAACGGATGCTGTGCTGAACGGCGGCACGTAGGAACGGGCGGTGAAATAAGTGCGCCAAAAAAACGATAAAGTTTACATTTTTTTTCTGTAATTTATCAGATGAGCGTGATAACGGACGCAGCCCTTAACGGCGGCGTCAGAGCAACTTTTTTTTGTTGCAGATTGAATTTTAAGTGCTTTTGGTATCATCAAACCTGTAGCCAGCTCTCATCCTCATTGAGCTATTTCAAGGGTGAGGGCTGGCTAAGGGTCGCCCTGGAGGCACCTGTAGCCAGCTCTCATCCTCATTGAGCTGCTCCAAGGGTGAGGGCTGGCTACGGGTCGCCCTGGAGGCACCTGTAGCCAGCTCTCATCCTCATTGAGCTGCTCCAAGGGTGAGGGCTGGCTACGGGTCGCCCTGGAGGCACCTGTAGCCAGCTCTCATCCTCATTGAGCTGCTCCAAGGGTGAGGGCTGGCTACGGGTCGCCCTGGAGGCACATGTAGCCAGCTCTCATCCTCATTGAGCTGCTCCAAGGGTGAGGGCTGGCTAGGGGTCGCCCTGGAGGCACCTGTAGCCAGCTCTCATCCTCATTGAGCTGCTCCAAGGGTGAGGGCTGGCTAGGGGTCGCCCTGGAGGCACCTGTAGCCAGCTCTCATCCTCATTGAGCTGCTCCAAGGGTGAGGGCTGGCTAGGGGTCGCCCTGGAGGCACCTGTAGCCAGCTCTCATCCTCATTGAGCTGCTCCAAGGGTGAGGGCTGGCTAGGGGTCGCCCTGGAGGCACCTGTAGCCAGCTCTCATCCTCATTGAGCTGCTCCAAGGGTGAGGGCTGGCTAGGGGTCGCCCTGGAGGCACCTGTAGCCAGCTCTCATCCTCATTGAGCTGCTCCAAGGGTGAGGGCTGGCTAGGGGTCGCCCTGGAGGCACCTGTAGCCAGCTCTCATCCTCATTGAGCTGCTCCAAGGGTGAGGGCTGGCTAGGGGTCGCCCTGGAGGCACCTGTAGCCAGCTCTCATCCTCATTGAGCTGCTCCAAGGGTGAGGGCTGGCTAGGGGTCGCCCTGGAGGCACCTGTAGCCAGCTCTCATCCTCATTGAGCTATTCCAAGGGTGAGGGCTGGCTACGTGTCGCCCTGGAGGCACCTGTAGCCAGCTCTCATCCTCATTGAGCGTGATAACGGACGCTGCGTTGAACGGCTGCGCATAGGAACGGGCGGTGAAATAAGCGCGCCAAAAAAACTATAAAGTTTACGGTTTTTTTCCGTAATTCATCAGATGAGGGTGATAACGGACGCTGCGCTGAACGGCGGCGCGTAGGAACGGGCGGTGAATTAAGCGCGCCAAAAAAACTATAAAATTTAAGTTTTTTTTCCGTAATTCATCAGATGAGCGTGATAACGGAAGCTGCGCTGAACGGCGGCACGTAGGAACGGGCGGTGAAATAAGCGCGCCAAAAAAGCTATAAAGTGTACGTTTTTTTTCCGTAATTCATCAGATGAGCGTGATAACGGACGCTGCGCTGAAAGGCGGCGCGTAGGAACGGGCGGTGAAATAAGCGTGCCAAAAAAACTATAAAGTTTACGTTTTTTTTCCGTAATTCATCAGATGAGCGTGATAACGGATGCTGTGCTGAACGGCGGCACGTAGGAACAGGCGGTGAAATAAGTGCGCCAAAAAAACGATAAAGTTTACATTTTTTTTCTGTAATTTATCAGATGAGCGTGATAACAGACGCAGCCCTTAACGGCCGCGTTAGAGCTAATTTTTTTTGTTGCAGATTGAATTTTAAGTGCTTTTGGTATCATCAAACCTGTAGCCAGCTCTCATCCTCATTGAGCTATTCCAACGGTGAGGGCTGGCTAAGGGTCGCCCTGGAGGCACCTGTAGCCAGCTCTCATCCTCATTGAGCTGCTCCAAGGGTGAGGGCTGGTTACGGGTCGCCCTGGAGGCACCTGTAGCCAGCTCTCATCCTCATTGAGCTGCTCCAAGGGTGAGGGCTGGCTAGGGGTCGCCCTGGAGGCACCTGTAGCCAGCTCTCATCCTCATTGAGCTGCTCCAAGGGTGAGGGCTGGCTAGGGGTCGCCCTGGAGGCACCTGTAGCCAGCTCTCATCCTCATTGAGCTGCTCCAAGGGTGAGGGCTGGCTAGGGGTCGCCCTGGAGGCACCTGTAGCCAGCTCTCATCCTCATTGAGCTGCTCCAAGGGTGAGGGCTGGCTAGGGGTCGCCCTGGAGGCACCTGTAGCCAGCTCTCATCCTCATTGAGCTGCTCCAAGGGTGAGGGCTGGCTAGGGGTCGCCCTGGAGGCACCTGTAGCCAGCTCTCATCCTCATTGAGCTGCTCCAAGGGTGAGGGCTGGCTAGGGGTCGCCCTGGAGGCACCTGTAGCCAGCTCTCATCCTCATTGAGCGTGATAACGGACGCTGCGCTGAACGGCGGCGCATAGGAACGGGCGGTGAAATAAGCGCGCCAAAAAAAAACTATAAAGTTTACGTTTTTTTTCCGTAATTCATTAGATGAGCGTGATAACGGACGCTGCGCTGAACGGCGGCGCGTAGGAACGGGCGGTGAAATAAGCGCGCCAAAAAAACTATAAAGTTTACGTTTTTTTTGCGGAATTCATCAGATGAGCGTGATAACGGACGCTGCGCTGAATGGCGGCGCGTAGGAACGGGCGGTGAAATAAGCGCACCAAAAAAACTATAAAGTTTACGTTTTTTTTCCGTAATTCATCAGATGAGCGTGATAACGGATGCTGTGCTGAACGGCGGCACGTAGGAACGGGCGGTGAAATAAGCGCGCCAAAAAAACTATAAAGTTTACGTTTTTTTTCCGTAATTCATCAGATGAGCGTGATAACGGACGCTGCGCTGAACGGCGGCGCGTAGGAACGGGCGGTGAAATAAGCGCGCCAAAAAAACTATAAAATTTACGTTTTTTTTCCGTAATTCATCAGATGAGCGTGATAACAGAAGCTGCGCTGAACGGCGGCGCGTAGGAACGGGCGGTGAAATAAGCGCGCCAAAAAAGCTATAAAGTGTACGTTTTTTTTCCATAATTCATTAGATGAGCGTGATAACGGAAGCTGCGTTGAACGGCGGCGCGTAGGAACGGGCGGTGAAATAAGCGCGCCAAAAAAACTATAAAGTTTGCGTTTTTTTTCCGGAATTCATCAGATGAGCGTGATAACGGACGCTGCGCTGAATGGCGGCGCGTAGGAACGGGCGGTGAAATAAGCGCGCCAAAAAAACTATAAAGTTTACGTTTTTTTTCCGTAATTCATCAGATGAGCATGATAACGGACGCAGCCCTTAACGGCGGCGTCAGAGCGACTTTTTTTTGTTGCAGATTGAATTTTAAGTGCTTTTGGTATCATCAAACCTGTAGCCAGCTCTCATCCTCATTGAGCTATTCCAAGGGTGAGGGCTGGCTAAGGGTCGCCCTGGAGGCACCTGTAGCCAGCTCTCATCCTCATTGAGCTGCTCCAAGGGTGAGGGCTGGCTAGGGGTCGCCCTGGAGGCACCTGTAGCCAGCTCTCATCCTCATTGAGCTGCTCCAAGGGTGAGGGCTGGCTAGGGGTCGCCCTGGAGGCACCTGTAGCCAGCTCTCATCCTCATTGAGCTGCTCCAAGGGTGAGGGCTGGCTAGGGGTCGCCCTGGAGGCACCTGTAGCCAGCTCTCATCCTCATTGAGCTGCTCCAAGGGTGAGGGCTGGCTAGGGGTCGCCCTGGAGGCACCTGTAGCCAGCTCTCATCCTCAATGAGCTGCTCCAAGGGTGAGGGCTGGCTAGGGGTCGCCCTGGAGGCACCTGTAGCCAGCTCTCATCCTCATTGAGCTGCTCCAAGGGTGAGGGCTGGCTAGGGGTCGCCCTGGAGGCACCTGTAGCCAGCTCTCATCCTCATTGAGCTGCTCCAAGGGTGAGGGCTGGCTAGGGGTCGCCCTGGAGGCACCTGTAGCCAGCTCTCATTCTCATTGAGCTGCTCCAAGGGTGAGGGCTGGCTAGGGGTCGCCCTGGAGGCACCTGTAGCCAGCTCTCATCCTCATTGAGCTGCTCCAAGGGTGAGGGCTGGCTACGGGTCGCCCTGGAGGCACCTGTAGCCAGCTCTCATCCTCATTGAGCTATTCCAAGGGTGAGGGATGGCTACGGGTCGCCCTGGATGTACCTGTAGCCAGCTCTCATCCTCATTGAGCTACTCCAAGGGTGAGGGCTGGCTAGAGGCAGCCGTGGACACACGATAGCCAGCCCTCATGGTGTTTGTGTTATTACTGAAAATAAATAAATTTGAGGGCTGGCTAGAGGCAGCCGTGGACACATGATAGCCAGCCCTCATGGTGTTTGTGTTATTAAAGAAAAAAAATAAATTTGATGGCTGGCTAAAGGCAGCCGTGGACACACTATATCAACCCAAGGATGCAGATACGGTGCCTACATTCTTTGTGTCCTGCAATGGACAACACATCAAGAATCCCGGCAAAGACATGGAGCGCTTCTATAATAAGTTCGTAAAAAATGAGGCCCTCCTTCTCTGCACTACCAAGCATTTAACAAGACTAACAAATGTTTTATCCACAGGTATCAGCTGCCCGTAAAAACATGGGTGATGGCAATAGACGCATGCAAAAAGTGGGCTGAAGAATGTCTTTCACAGGTGGAAAGAGACCAGGCCAATGCGTACGTGCACTTTGTGTCCAGACCCGACATGGTGGATAAATCTCCATTTGCTGCAGGGATGTTAATTGTGGCTACACTGAAGGGAGATGAGCAAGCAGGAACCTCTGTGTAAGAGACCTAACTTTATCCCCACAGGCATTCCCAAAATCCATCTTTTTATTGCATGAGACTTAAGTAATTATGCCTTATTGTATATATGATTTCAACCAAATTCTTGGTTAAGTCGTCTAGTAGGTAACAATGCCTTTATCAGTTTTTCCTAACTTAACTGTTTTTTTTTTAACTTCACAGATGTACATTGCCCAAGAGAAGGAGGATCAGGGGAGAAGAGGACTGTGAGGGACAAGCAGATGAGGAAGAGACAGAAGGCGCTGGGTAGGAGACTGAACAGACACCCTATGGTGCCACCATAATTAATTTCTCCACAGTACCATCCACACACAGTATGATGACCCAACTGTGCCTCCCTCCACTACCCTGGTGATGAATGGTGATCCCAGCACAGTATAATCCTCAATTGTGATTCCCATATGTAACATACCTGGCGGCGTCCTTGCATGGTGGTCCATCTCCCACTGTGCAAGAGGGTGCACTTGATCTCCTGTCCAGAATGTCTCTCTGGCTTCCCTCCATGCTGTCTGTTTGTGTCTGTCTCTGCTGCTTAAGGGCGGCGCCCGATCACTTCCTGTCTTTTGTACCTGCTGTGGGTCACACCCCTTGTGCGTCCTCAGCCTATTGCTGTCTGACACTTGGTATATAGCTCAGCAGCTCCCTTCTATCCCTGCCTGAGCATATGTGTTTCTTTCAGTGTGTGCTTGCACTCTGAAGTTGCCAGGTCCCGTTCCTGTTTCCCTGTCCGCCTTTCCTGGAGGCTGTATTTCCAGGCCTGTCTGAACTGTGTCCTGTATTTCTCCTGCCTTGCGGTGTCAGCTCCCGTGTCTGAACTGTGTCCTGTATGTCTCCTGCTTTACGGTATTAGTTCCCGTGTCTGAACTAAGTCCTGTATGTCTCCTGCTTTACGGTATTAGTTCCCGTGTCTGAACTAAGTCCTGTATTTCTCCTGCCTTGCGGTGTCAGCTCCCGTGTCTGAACTGTGTCCTGTATGTCTCCTGCTTTACGGTATTAGTTCCCGAGTCTGAACTGAGTCCTTTCTGTGTTCTTTAGTCTGTCCTGTCTGAACACGCTCCTTGCCTGTTCGTTCCGCCTCTCTGGGGGCAGTATTCCCAGACCCGCTCCTGTATCCCGCTGCAGTGTCGGTCTCCTCCGTACACTCAGTTCCAGTCTGAACTCTCTCCTATCCTTTACCTGTTTTGTCTATGTCCATTCCCTTCCTTTTCCTGCAGAGTCTGAACTCGTACCTAACTCCTGCCAGTTGTCTCTGTACTTCCGTTTGTGAGTTTGTGGTCCACTCGCTACTTCACTGCAAGTACCCTGTGGGTGTCTGGCTCTGTCTTTCCCTTCCTGTCTGTTCCGTGTGAACAGAGTCCTGTCCTGCCCTGCTTCTGCCCGCTGCTCCGGCAGTCCTGTCCTGCCCTGCTTCTGCCCGCTGCTCCGGCAGTCCTGTCCTGCCCTGCCTGTACCCCTCTGCCTGTAATGTTCCCGAGTCCCAGTGTGTACTGGGCCCTATCCTGCCTGTATTGTTCCTGAGTCCCAGTGTGTACTGGGCCCTATCCTGCCTGTATTGTTCCTGAGTCCCGGTGTGTACTGGGTTCTATCCCGCCTGTGTTCCTACCTGCTAGTGCCTCCTGTCTGCACTCTAGCTGTGCTTGCCTTTACCCCCCTGCCTGCATACCCGCCTGCCTGCATACCAGTCGTGCCTGCCTATACCCTCCAGTCTGTGTGCCAGCCTACCAGCCTGTTCCTGTATTCCCTGTGTGGGTCAACAGCCGTGTCCGGGGTCTGTCCTGGAGTAGCACCTGGTCCCTCTGCTCGGTTCCTCCTTGGTGCACTGGCGTCGTATGCCGTCGTGCGACCCTGGTCGGATCGGGTGAATACTTAGTCACGCCCCTCCAGGCATACACTCTCCGGCACGGTCCAGTGGAATCACTACCAATCACCCGCACACGCCGCTTAGCCCGGGCGTGTGCATAACAGCATGCTCAGGCCATGGTTCCCGTTGAGCCCCACGGCCTTCGCTCTTTGAGAAGTTTTTCCAGCGAATATATGCATTAAAATAAATAAATAAATTTTTTTTCCCTTAGCTGAGTTCCAGGCGAATTACGCACCGTCCAGATGGATCTATCAGCTCTCGTTCCTGCGGATCCGCCACGTTACTATGGGGATCTAAGACAGTGTCGTGCATTTGTGGAGCAATGCATGCTACACTTTAAGGCCTACCCTCTTTATTTTCCTTCCGATTGGGCTAAAGTGGCCTTTATGATGTCTTACCTGGCGGGGGATGCCTTGGAATGGATCAACCCCCTATATGAGACACAGGATCCGATCCTCCGGGACCTAATGGCCTTCCTGGTGGCCTTTCTAATGGTCTTCGATGATCCTAACCCGGAGGCTCCTGCTGAAGCTTCACTTCCCAATATCCCGGAGCAGCCCCAATGGGTAATGTGTGTGGGTAGCGTAATAGTTCTCCAGCCCAATGAGACTACTGCCCACCCAGAATCCTCACAGGGTGACTACGCTTTCCGGAATACTTCTCCCAACCTCAAGAGGCAGTCCAGACGTGCTAGACTTAGAGGCAAGCAGTCACGCCTGGGTCTGTCCTCCCTGAGACCTCCTGAACCCTTCGGGGTGCTACCTGGTAACGAAAGGACAGAGACTCTCCTATACTCTGTACCTGATACCTCGCTCGCTTCGTCCAGTGAGTCCAACCTAGTGTACTCCGAAGCAGAGGTTACTCCCGAGTCTCTACACCCCTCCGACCAGGCGGAGGACCTCCAGTTGTGTTTAGAACCCTTCGGGGTGCCACCTGGTGGTGAATGGACAGAGACTTTCCTATTTCCTGTACCTGATACCTCGCCGGCTTCCTCCAGTGAGTCCGACCTAGTGTACTCTGAAGCAGATGTTTTCTCTGAGCCTCTGTACTCTTCTGACCCGGCGGAGGACCTCCAGTTGTTTCCTGAATCCTCCGGGGTACCACCAGATAACAAAGAGACAGTGACTTTTCCTCATTATGTACCTGATAACCCGTCTATTTCTTCTTGTGAGCTTGACAAGATGTACCTCGAAGCAGAGATTACCCTCAAGTCTCTGTTCCCCTCCAACCCAGTGAACGACTGGTCCTCGAATTCCCTGCGGAAGATTCTGGCAGGCCTGAAGAAGAGGGGGCGTAAGGGGGGAGGTACTGTAACATACCTGGCGGCGTCCTTGCATGGTGGTCCATCTCCCACTGTGCAAGAGGGCGCACTTGATCTCCTGTCCAGAATGTCTCTCTGGCTTCCCTCCATGCTGTCTGTTTGTGTCTGTCTCTGCTGCTTAAGGGCGGCGCCCGATCACTTCCTGTCTTTTGTACCTGCTGTGGGTCACACCCCTTGTGCGTCCTCAGCCTATTGCTGTCTGACACTTGGTATATAGCTCAGCAGCTCCCTTCTATCCCTGCCTGAGCATATGTGTTTCTTTCAGTGTGTGCTTGCACTCTGAAGTTGCCAGGTCCCGTTCCTGTTTCCCTGTCCGCCTTTCCTGGAGGCTGTATTTCCAGGCCTGTCTGAACTGTGTCCTGTATTTCTCCTGCCTTGCGGTGTCAGCTCCCGTGTCTGAACTGTGTCCTGTATGTCTCCTGCTTTACGGTATTAGTTCCCGTGTCTGAACTAAGTCCTGTATGTCTCCTGCTTTACGGTATTAGTTCCCGTGTCTGAACTAAGTCCTGTATTTCTCCTGCCTTGCGGTGTCAGCTCCCGTGTCTGAACTGTGTCCTGTATGTCTCCTGCTTTACGGTATTAGTTCCCGAGTCTGAACTGAGTCCTTTCTGTGTTCTTTAGTCTGTCCTGTCTGAACACGCTCCTTGCCTGTTCGTTCCGCCTCTCTGGGGGCAGTATTCCCAGACCCGCTCCTGTATCCCGCTGCAGTGTCGGTCTCCTCCGTACACTCAGTTCCAGTCTGAACTCTCTCCTATCCTTTACCTGTTTTGTCTATGTCCATTCCCTTCCTTTTCCTGCAGAGTCTGAACTCGTACCTAACTCCTGCCAGTTGTCTCTGTACTTCCGTTTGTGAGTTTGTGGTCCACTCGCTACTTCACTGCAAGTACCCTGTGGGTGTCTGGCTCTGTCTTTCCCTTCCTGTCTGTTCCGTGTGAACAGAGTCCTGTCCTGCCCTGCTTCTGCCCGCTGCTCCGGCAGTCCTGTCCTGCCCTGCTTCTGCCCGCTGCTCCGGCAGTCCTGTCCTGCCCTGCCTGTACCCCTCTGCCTGTAATGTTCCCGAGTCCCAGTGTGTACTGGGCCCTATCCTGCCTGTATTGTTCCTGAGTCCCAGTGTGTACTGGGCCCTATCCTGCCTGTATTGTTCCTGAGTCCCGGTGTGTACTGGGTTCTATCCCGCCTGTGTTCCTACCTGCTAGTGCCTCCTGTCTGCACTCTAGCTGTGCTTGCCTTTACCCCCCTGCCTGCATACCCGCCTGCCTGCATACCAGTCGTGCCTGCCTATACCCTCCAGTCTGTGTGCCAGCCTACCAGCCTGTTCCTGTATTCCCTGTGTGGGTCAACAGCCGTGTCCGGGGTCTGTCCTGGAGTAGCACCTGGTCCCTCTGCTCGGTTCCTCCTTGGTGCACTGGCGTCGTATGCCGTCGTGCGACCCTGGTCGGATCGGGTGAATACTTAGTCACGCCCCTCCAGGCATACACTCTCCGGCACGGTCCAGTGGAATCACTACCAATCACCCGCACACGCCGCTTAGCCCGGGCGTGTGCATAACACCATACAGCCCTCCATGCAGTACATGGGGCCTACGTGCAGTATCATGGCCCCTACTATCACTGTACGTCGTATTAATACCCCCACACAGCCTTCCGCACAGTGTGATGGACCCCACGCAGACCTTCACACTGTATATTTGCTGGCATACAATATAGTGGCCCTCAAATAGTCATCCATAAGATATAAAGGCTCCTTCATAGCCATCCACATATTATAATGCCCTCCATAAATCCATTCAAATATTATAATGGCCCCGCATACCTTATGGATGGGAAATGGGCCCTACATAGTAGTTCTCCATATGGTATAATGCACCTCCCATTGCCTTCTATATAGAATAATACTTTCCCATAGTTTTCTGTATATTACAATGCATCACCCATAGTCCTCCATATAACTTATTGTAACCTCCATATAACATATTGCAGCCTTTATGCAATATTATGTAATCTCCATACTACTCAATATATAAAGCAGCCTCTATAGTTCATCATATTGTATAATGTAGGCTCTATAATCCTCCATATAGTATAATGTAGCTTCTTTAATTATCCATATTGCATAATGTAGCCTCTATAATCCTCTGTATAGCATACAGCTTCTATATTCCTTCATATAGCATAATGTAGCATCTGTCATCTTGCATATAGGATAATGTGGCCCTACAGTCCTGTCCTCCATATCATAATGGGGCCCCATAGTTAATGGTTAATATATTTAATTTTGTATTAAGCAAAAAATCATTCTCTAACCAATAATCTATTATACAAATAAATAGCGGCACTTTCCGTAAAGTAATTCTGCCTTTTAGTATATGATGAATTCCAAATTCTTGGTTAAGTAGTCCGGTGAGGAACAACACCATTTTTAGTATATTCTAATTTACCATCTATCCATTAAACTTTACAGAAGTTCCATTGACATCACAGGAGAAGGCGGCGGCAATCGGAGACATTCTGAAGCGGCAGAAATCCATGAGGAAGAGGCAGTCCAGCAGACTGACAATGCTCAAAAAGAGCTCTATTTCAACAGATTAATTGAAAAGTACCCTGTAGGAGTAAACACCCAATTACCATCCCTGTCCACCTGCAGTCAGTACACAGAGCGTTTCGCACACTACTGTCGGGACAAGTGGTGGCGAGACCAATACAATCTACGCGTTTCAAGTGCTGTCGGTAAGTTTTTTTTCTCTTTCTTTAAATTTAAATCTGTCTACTTGATGTTATTGTATTCTTTGGGATGTGCTGCCTGAATATTTTTTTTGCTGAATATTTTACAGTATTTTCTCTTTTTTAGATTATTTCAGGCTTTTCCCCAAAGAAGATGATTTAAAGCACTATCTGAATCAACAGCATTGGACGTCCAACCTACCTGTCCTAGTAGATGTCCAACGTGGATGGAAGCCCAAACCAAAAAGAGGGGATACAGAGAACATTGCCAGACTTCAAGAAAAGCTAAAATTGCAAACGTGGACAGGCCTAATGATTGTAAATGAACGAGGCAAAGGTGAAGGACTGTGCACAACTCGTGCTTTTAGTAAAGGAGAAGTCATTTGTGACTATCATGGAGTGCTTAGAGAAGGAGCTGAGGCTTGCAAAATACAGGCAACTCTGAACGAGGATGAATGTTATATGTTTTTTTTCTTCATTGGTGAAAAGCAGTGGTGTATTGATGCCAGGGAGGTTCCGTGCAGTTGTCACCCAGACATGCCTTCCACATTTGGGCGAAAAATGAATCATTCTTATAAAAATTAGAACGTCAAACCAGTCCTTAAATTTATAATTGATGGTAACACGCCATCAATACTATTTCTGGCTAATTGCGATATCAAACCAGGGACAGCGCTTTTGTTCGATTATGGAGTGAAACCTAATGACTATGGAGAAGGTTCAGATATCCCATGGCTGACAACGTGACATTTAAGGTGCCATTACACTCTTCAATATCGTGTGCGATATTGCACAAGCGTCAGGTGTTTCACATCGCACACACTATCCTTAATTGATCGTACGTGCGCTGTTACATGCTATATCGTAGATAACGCATGTACAATGTTGCGATGCAGCGCTATTCTGTACCATGCTGCGATTCTGCAAATTCAATGCAAAGTATAGGTGAATCGTATGGTTCCATGCTTCAATGCTGCAGCCTGCATGATGGTTAATTACACGACGATCGTGAGATTTGAGGTCAAGATCTCAAATCAAACAAATAATACTGGATAAATAAATATCCAGTTCTACATGCAGACATGCTATACACATCTACTCCCATTCACACTTAAATGATATCACAGCAGACCTCGGTCATATCAGAGTGGTATAAGTTGGCAGGTCTAAGTGCCCAGAAAATGTAATGTTATTATTTATATCAGGCGGAGAGCACCAATCGAACCTAGGGTCACAACAAGGTCCATGAAGACAGGGATGCAGTTGAGGAAAAGGAAACACCCAGGGTAATTGGTCAATATACTCATTCACATTGTCCTTGAACAATAAACATTTCTGTTTTAACATATGTATTCCCCTTCTTTCCTTTAAAGAGATTAAGAAGACGGCAGTGATCAGCTCCCAAGAAAGAATGAGGCGTTTCGGAGACTAAAGTTCCGGTCTTGTTAAAGTTTTTGAATTCATGTTTTATTTGTTTCTTTTCTGTTCTAGGTTGTTCTACAATTCCAGGTGAACGGGGCCCTCGAAGCAATGGGAGAAGATTTTCTTTATTATAAACATTTGTACTGTTTGTATTAGTGTTAAAGGGATTCTGTCACCAGGTTTTAGCCATCTCATCTGAGCGCACCATAATGTGGACACAGAGATCTTTATTCCAGTGATGTATCACTTACTAGGCTGCTCAGTGTAGTTTGCATTAAAACACTGTTAAATCATCTGGAGATTATCATTAGAGCACTACTCCAGTAGTCCAGTCATACTTGGGAGCTGCCAAATCTGCAACAGAGAAAACAGTAATTTTATCAAAATGACAGCAAGGAGCTCAGTAAGTGAAACATTGCTGGATCAGGATTTCTATCTCTACATTATGCTGCTGTCAGATGGGATGTCAAAAACCTGGTGACACAGTTCCTTTAATAACTATTTTAAAGCTAAATATAAATAGTCCTATGGCTATGATGAAACAATTCTGACAACTGTTCAAATGGCACAATCATTTACTACCGTCAGGTTTCTGAGCCGTTTAGTCTAATGCTTTGTCAGTATTACTAGAATCCATAATAATTTAAAGGTCAGGTAGCCATAAAAGTGCTCCTGCCAGTCAGAGCAGTGCAGTCCCTGGAAATCGGGCCTAGGGAAGCAGAATATATTACCATCCCTAACAACGGTAAGCATGACCCCCAGCTGTCCAGCAACCCGACATGTAGAACTGCCTATAAAAATGACCATTTGTCCAGTCAGTGCATCACTCTCTGGTGCCCTTTTACACTGGCACACTGCTTTCTGTCTCTCTCTCTCTTTCTCTCTCCGCAGTGCAATGCTCTCTGGTGCTCTTTCACTCTCTCTCCAGTGCACCACTCTCTGACGTGTTCTCTTTCTCCCTACTGCACCGCTCTCTGGCACTCCTCTGTCTTTATAGTGCACTGCTCTCTTTTGTGCTCTCTCAGTCTCCAGTGCATCACTGGCGCTCGCTTTTGATCTCTCCCCATTGCACCACTCTCTCGCATGCTCTCTCTCTGGTGCTCTCTTTCCGTCCAAAGTGCCTTTTTTTGTCTCTGTGCCTTCACGAGCTTCTCAATCTCTGTCTTTGCCCATCTGTGCCTCTCTGTCCCTCCCTGTGCTTCTATTTACCTTTTGCATCCCTCTATGTGCCTACCTTTGCCCCTTTGCTCCCTTATTTGCCTCTATGTGCCTCTTAATGACTCTCTCACGAGCACACCTCTTTCTGTTGGTCAAAGGTAAGAAGCACTACTCAAGTTGCAGCAGAGAAGATGAATTGGTAAGTAACCACAAAGCTACACAGTGTTTAACACTTGTGTATTTTTTAAGAATCTTGCTGGTGTAGGATGCTTCCTGAACATTAAAGTGAATGGTCAGGAAACATCTTTAAGCTACAGGATCCTTGAAAAATATGCAAGTTTTTATGGGATGATTTGTCAGGCTATCAACAATCACACAGGGCCACATGCCCGTCAACAGGGCAATAGCCGACTCCACAAGGCCAATGACCCTTTGCAAAGGGCCAGAGGTCCCTTTCCGCAGGGCCATAGGCATTTCCACAGGGCCATAACCCCCTCCAACTCTCTCCACAGGACCACAGGCTACTACCGGGCCACAGGCTTTTCCACAGTGCCACAAGCCCCATCCAGCTCTCTTCACAGGCAATCATGTTGCACTTTTGCAACAAAAGAGTCAATCTTTGTTGCAGTTCGGCAACATTAGAGTCAACCCTGTTGCAGATCGGACACAAAGCTTGAAAATTTAGATGTTTACTGCAGAGGACTTCATAGGCCCCCATCTTACTCCAGAGCCTTCCACAGGCCCCTCCAGCCCGCTCCACAGGCCACAACTCCCTCCAGCTCGCTTTACATCGCCACATGCCCATCTGCGGGGCAACAGACCCCTATGCAGGGTCACAGGCCTTTCCACAGGGCCGCAACCCCTTCAACTCTCTCCAAAGGACCACTGGCTCCTTCTGCCGGGCCACAAGCCTTTCCACAGGGCCACAATCCCCTCCAACTCTCTACACAGGACAACAGGCTCTCTTTACAGGGCCATAGCTCCCCTCCACAGGGCCAAATGCACTTTCCACACGGCAAAAATCCCCTCCAGCTCTCTCCACAGAGTCACGGGGTTCGTCTGCAGGGCACAAGCCCCTTCATCAAGGCCAAGGGGCCTTTCTACAGGGCCACTGGCCTTTAAATAGGGCCACAACCCCCTCTGGCACTCTCAACAGGGCCACAGGCTCCTTCTACAGGTGTACAGGCATTTACACAGGGCCACAACCACCTTTACCTCTCTCCACAGGGCAACAGGGCCCTTTCACTATGCAATAGGCCTTTCCATAAGGCCACAACCCCCTCTCTCTCTCTCAAAAAGGACAGAGGCTCCCTTTACAAGGAAACAGCCCCATCCACAAGGCCAAAGGCCTTTTTCAAAGGGCCACAGGTCCCTTCCGCAGGGCCATAGGCATTTCCCCAAGGCAATAACCCCCTCCAGCTCTCTCCAAAGGACCACAGGCTCCTTCTACAAGGCTACAACCCATTTCAGCTCTTTCATCAGGGCCACAGCCTCCTCCACCCCACTTTAATCAGTTAAAAGGACTCATTTGAGTGACCATTGGTCAGCTCGAGTAAAGGAACCTGATATAGTATAGTGCACTGTTTAATATTCTTTTTTTTCTTTACACAGGTTGAATGCTGGCAAAGAAATGTCACCTATGCCATGCTCCTTTATACCAGTTTTCTTGATTGACATGTTATTTTTGGAGCCAAATGAGAAAATTGGGAAATAGAAAGCTCCCCCCTCCTTCCAATTAGTGGATCCGGTCAGGTGCTCAGTGGCGGTAGGCCACCGCCTGAAAGCCAAACATGAAAAAAGGAATGCTGGCACCGGTTTCCATATGATGAATTTTACTTTATTCCATGAAGATCAATACATTAAAAAGAAGGCATCTTTACAGGCAATCCGCCCCATCATGTCATTTTTGGTTTAAGCCTAATTTCTTTCAATAAATAAAATGGAATAAATGTGTCACTTTTTTGCCTATACTAGTAGTTGTGGGGTATTATGACATCACAATAGAATTAATACTTACCCTTTCCGATGCCTTTTAGGGCTATCCGGTGCAGAACCAAGGCCAAATACCAACCGACAGGACCTTCCTGTGACATCATGGAAGGTCCTGTCGCTCAGCACGTGGCCTTGGCTCTGCACCGGATAGACCGAAAAGGCGCCTGAAAGGGTAAGTATTAATTCTTTATTATTTTTAATACATCTGGATTTATTTAATTTTGATTTTGTACTGTATAGTAATACATTACAAAATGAAATGAGGGCTGGCAGACATGTCACAAAGGGGAGGAGGAACAGGATTTTTCTTCCTCCTCTGTGACATCACTTCTCCTCCGGACCGGGTGGCGTGTGAACACAGCCTCGGGCTGCGTGCCCACGTAGCGATTTACAAGCGTATATGTTGCGTAATTTACGCAGCGGAAACGCTTGTGAAACACTTGGTAATCTGCACCCCATGGTACTCAGTGGCATTCCGCAATGTTAATGCCCATGCTGTAGATTTTTCCGCAGCGTTTCTGCTGCGCTTAAAAATCCTTTCCACAGGGCCACAACACCTTCAGCTCTCTCCACAGGACCACAGGCCTTTCCACAGTGCTACAAGTCCCTCCAGCTCTCTCCACAGGCAATCATGTTGCATGTTGTTTACCGCAAAAGGACTTCATAGGCCCAAATCTTACTTTAGACCCTTCCACAGGCCCCTCCAGCCCGCTCCACATGGCCTTTTCCGCAGGCCACAACTCCCTCCAGCTCTCTTTACATCGCCACATGCCCCTCTGCGGGGCCACAGACCCCTATACAGGGTCACAGGCCATTCCACAGGGCCACAATCCCCTCCAACTCTTCTCCACAGGACAACAAGCTCTCTTTACCGGGCCATAGCTCCCCTCCACATGCACTTTCTGCATGGACATGACGCGCCCCTGGGCCTGTGTCGCGCTGCGTTGCGCACGCGGGAGCTTACCCGGAGCCGGATCTCTTGAGGGTTGTAGTCTCGTGGCGGTGATCCGGTCCGTGCCCAGGGAGTCAGACTAAGTGGCGCTGTATCAGCGGTAGATGTTGGACGACTACGCCACCCGTTGAGTACAGCTAAGGAGCTGCTGCTGCAGGGCAGACCGCTGAGGCCGGTGGTAGGATTGTGCAGCGTGATAGCATAACCCCCAACGGGAGGGGTATGGCCTCAGGGCAGCCGACGTGGACGATGGGGGTAGCAGGAACCACTCGGAGACAGTACGGTGTAGTTCAGGGTCTTTACTGGTGACAAAGACAGACCCTCCCGGAGTACTGGCTAGCGATTGGGGCCTGGTCAGTCCTTGAGCAGATGGGATCTCCCCTGGCCAGGCGGAGTTGTAGGCCTCCCAAACTGACTGTACTCTTCTGGCTACCTTGCTAGAGGCGGGTATAAGTAGCCCACGTCCCTGAGTGTACCGTGTGGTGCTCACCCGTATGGCCGGTGACTCGGGGCCTTCTAGTAGCTTCCGCTCCACGACGGCGGTGCTGGTCCCACGCGTGTGACCGTGCCTTCGGGTTTCTGGGCCAGAGGACCTGCAATCCCCTGCCGGTCGGTTTCTGCTGCTGGATAGGAGTTAGTCCCCACAGCCTCGGACTCCGGGTCCGGTGAGAAATCTTCTCAGTCAGGGCGAGCTCTGCAGCTGCCAGCCCCTGACTCCTTGTTGCACTGCTCCTACAGAGCTCCTGTAGTTTCTTCCTATGCTGCTTCTCTTCTCTACCTCTTCTCTACTCACTAACCCTGCCTCAGCCCTAGGTTTATATAGGGGAAGTTCTTCCCCTCCCAGGACTGGGCAGGAGGTGTGGCATGCATAGGATCCCTGACCAAGAGACCTCCCACCTGCTCTCAGACGTAATATCTCTATCACTGTGGCAACCAGACCCCTGGGGTGTCACATTCCCCCCTAGTGAAATTTAGTACTCCGGGACTAAACATATTTTTGGAAAAACATAACAAGGTATAACAATAATGATACAATAAGAAAAACACATAAAGGTGGTCACGGCATGTCCGTAACCGGGTGCAGTCTTTGAAGAAAAGCAAGGTGTCCATTTCACCAAAACAGGGAGACGTAACCAGGTAGGGGTCTGTCCTGCCCCGAGTCCTTAACAGTCTTTAGTCCGTCCTGGGTTACGCTCCAACTATGTACACAGGATTCCCGGTAAATCCACCAAAGACTCCTATAAACAACTAGAAACACATAATTATACACAAGCAACAAGAAAAACAGGTAACCACAAATAAAACAATTTATACACTTCAAATCCTCCAACGTGCGGGTAACTGGCCTCTAGTGGCCCTAGTGGACCTACGGAGCTGACTGTCTAGCCCTGAACTACAGGGTGTAGGAGCTGTCAAGGGTAAACTGGGCAGCTGTCTACCGGCTCCTTGGCTCACTAGGGGTACGGCAGGCTCACTATAAGCAAAGGGTTGATCCTCCTGTTCTGCTTGTGTGGAGTCTTCTGCCTCCTGGACCGGCTGCTCTTCCAGCTCTACCTGTCGCTCCATAGGTGCTTGGGATGCTGGTTGGAGGAAGGTGAGTACGGGTACCACAACTGCGCCATTGACTTGAGTCCAAGACCGAGGGAAGTCTCCGAGCACAGTACTAACCATGTCTTCCCTTTCCTCTACGGGTCGAGGGTCTTCTTGTTCCTCTTCAGGGTTCCGTAGCTGTTCGGGACACTTCTTCAGGTGATCCCGGGATACAATGGTCGTGGTTTCCCCTCCGTCTTTACTGATGGTACAGACCTTTGGGTTGTCGTGGCTTGAGGGCAGTATGGTGTACGGGTCCTTCTCCCACTGGTCGTCCAACTTGTGGAGCCGTCTTTTTCTCTTCAAGACCTGCTCTCCGGGTACCAGGGGAACAGCGGGAGCATACTGGTTGTAAGTTTTCTCTTGTCTTTCCCTAGCCTGACAGAGACTTCGCTCCACACTCTCCTGTACTCTCCGGTACTGCTGCTGCCTCTCTGTGTCCCAGTCTGCTTCTGGTGAAGTGTCCTCGGGTGTCAGGACTCCCATTTCCAGGTCAACAGGTAACTTACCAGGTCTCGCCCTCATTAGGTAAGCCGGGGTACAGTTGGTGGAACCTACCGGGATGTGGTTGTATAGGTCCACCAGATCGGGCAGCTTCTCAGGCCACAGACTGCGTTCTTCCAGGGGCAACGTTTTCAGAAGATCCATTACCACCTGGTTCATTTTCTCACAAAGTCCATTAGTTTGCGGATGATAGGGTGTTGTCCTGATCTTCCGGCAGCCATACAGATTGCAGAATTCCTGGAAGACCTCCGCTTCAAAGGCAGGTCCCTGATCCGTCAGCACTTGGTCCGGGTACCCGTGCGGACGGCAGAAGTGCTGCTGGAAGGCTCTAGCTGCCGTTTGAGCTGTTAAGTCCTTAACGGGGACGACAACCAAGAACCGGGAGTAATGATCCACAATGGTTAACGCGTAGACGTAGCCACTTCTGCTTGGGGTCAGTTTTACATGATCCAAGGCTACCAGTTCCAACGGCTGCTTGGTGACGATGGACTGAAGGGGGGTCTTCTGGCTGGCACGGTCCTTCCTTCTTAGGTTGCACGGGCCACAGTCTCTGCACCACCTCTCGATGGTTCCCCTCATGCCTACCCAGTGGAACCGCCCGCGCAGCAGGAACTCCAGCTTCTTCCATCCGAAGTGTCCAGCCCCGTCGTGGTATGCCTCCATCACCATGGCTGCGTCTCTTCGTGGCACCACTACTTGCCAGATTAGTTCATGCGTCCGGGAGTTAACCATTCTGCGGCACAACTTCCCCTTGTAAAGGAACAGTCGACTCTTCTCAGCCCACAGTTGTTTGGCTTCCTCCGGAGCGTCTGGGTCAAGGCGAGCCTCTGGCCGAGTCAGCATCTCCTTCACCAGTCGGACGGCAGGGTCACTGTCTTGCGTTTCCTCCCAGTTGTAGTGAGGCAAGGGGTTAAACGTAGCGGCTTGCTTACTCCTTACCCGATGGGAATACTGGATAGTCCCATGACGGTGGAACGCGGGGAGTTCGACTTCTTCCAGTCCCTCTGGATCTTCCCCTACGTCCGGTAGGTTTGGCATCCTGGACAGGGCGTCCGCGTTGGTATTGGAGCGTCCTGCCCGGTATTTGATTGTGAACTCGTAGTTGGACAGACGGGCCATCCATCTCTGCTCTAAGGCACCGAGTCTTGCCGTGTCCAGGTGTGTCAACGGGTTGTTATCCGTGTACACGGTGAACCGGGAAGAAGCGAGGTAGTGCTTAAAGCGTTCGGTGACTGCCCACACCACTGTCAGGAACTCTAGCTTAAATGAGCTGTAATTTTCAGGGTTTCTTTCGGTGGGTCGCAGTTTTCGACTGGCGTAAGCGATTACTCGTTCTTTCCCCTGCTGGATCTGGGACAGTACGGCTCCTAGCCCGATGTTACTTGCGTCGGTGTAGAGGATAAAGGGCTGGCTGTAATCAGGGTACGCCAGGATTTCATCCCCCGTGAGGGCCATCTTCAGCTGGCGGAAGGACTCTTCTTCTAACTTCTCCCATTTGAAGGGCGGCTTCTGGTTCTTGGCCTTCCGGGACTGGCCTATCAGGAGGTCCTGCATAGGAGCTGCCTTTTTGGTGAAACCGGGGATGAATCTGCGGTAATAGCCTACCAACCCGAGGAACTGCCGCACTTCCTTTACACTGGAGGGACTTGGCCATTCCTTAATTGCGGTGATCTTATCAGGGTCGGGAGCCACTCCGTCAGCGCTCACCACGTGTCCCAGGTACTGCACCTTTGGTTTTAGGAGGTGACACTTGGAGGGTTTTACCTTTAGGCCGTAGTTTGCCAGAGCTTCGAACACTTCCGCCAGGTATTTCAGGTGGTCCTCATAAGTCTTGGAATATACGATGACATCGTCCAGGTACAACAGGACCGTCTCGAAGTTTTTGTGGCCCAGACAGCACTCCATTAATCGTTGAAAGGTTCCTGGTGCGTTACAGAGTCCGAACGGCATGCAGGTAAACTCGCTAAGTCCCATCGGGGTGGTGAATGCGGTCTTCTACCGGTCCTCCTCTGCTACAGGAACCTGCCAGTACCCACTAGTGAGATCCAAGGTAGAGAAGAAGTTAGCAGATCTTAAAGCAGCCAAAGACTCCTCTATCCTTGGTAAGGGGTACGCATCCTTGTGTGTGATACGGTTGATTTTCCGGTAATCTACACACATCCTCATGGTGTTGTCTTTCTTTTTGACTAAGACTAGTGGAGCTGCCCAGGGGCTACAGCTATCCCTGATCACCCCAGCCTCCTTCATGTCCCTAAGCATCCCCTTGGCGTGTTGGTAGTGTGCAGGGGGTACGGGTCGATACCTCTCTTTTATGGGAAGATGGTCTCCCGTGGGGATGCGGTGTTCTACCCCCTTGACTCGCCCGAAGTCTAACGGGTGTTTACTAAACACTCTCTCGTACTCTTGAACCACCCGATAGACTCCCTGTCTCTGGTGTGAGGGAGTGGAGTCAGTACCCAAATGTAGTTGCTGACACCAGTCCTCCATTGTTTCCTTAGAGCCGTTACTTTCCTCCGGGGAAGATGGAGGCAAGGGTTCTACGGACTGTATGGAGTTTTGATTGATGGTATACAATTTGGCTAGCGTAGCATACCGGGGCAGGTACACTTCCCTCTTCCCGATATTTATTATGCGAACGGGCACCCTCCCATGGCGTACATTGACCACCCCCCGTGCTGTCAAAATGGTGGGCCTACTGTCTGAGTAAACTGGTTCTACCATTGCCTGGTAATCTCTACCTCTCAGACCAATAGCTGCCCGGCACCAAATCATCATTTCACTTTTTGGGGGCATGGCAATAGGGAAAGGGTCACACATTCTTACGCTACCAATCTCACCACCGGAGAGTTCTATCTGTTGCCGTCGCATCAGTGCCCGGATCTCTTTCTGGAGCACTCGCTGCTGGCCGGAGCTGGCGTTCTCGGCAACCTGCTGTAAAAGGAAAATCACCTCTGCAAGACAATTTTCAATTACATTAGTTCCTAGAGTTATCTTTGGGTGACTCTCGTGTTTGTCAATGTCTACAATGATCAGTCCCTGTGCTGCCAATTCGACTCTACCGATTTTAATGGTCACCTCTTTAAATCCAATCTGTGGCACGGGCTGACCATTGCTGGCGATGATACTCAAGTCGTCGTCAGGGTAGCGGGTGATATCCGAGTCATTCCAGTACTGCTTGAAGAGCACGTACTGGATGGTGGTGACCTGTGACCCGGTGTCCAGCAGGGCACTCATAGGAATGCCATCCAGTACCACGGGTAAGACTGGACGTCCTCCCACATATTTGTCGCACCAGTTCGATGGGCCTGGTGATCTTTTTCCTGGGGGTTGGCCCTCTACCCCAGGTTGTGCCAGTTTAAAGGACAGTACCTTGCCATATGTCCGGGTTGATTGCAGCGGCGGCAGATGGGTCGTCCGTCCTCGTTGTATCGGTCGCTGGGTCTTCCTCTGGCCGGTGGGGTCCTCCTTGGTCGACGCCACGGGATGTCCTCCGGTCCGGATGCCAGCTGGATCTTCCCTGGAGTGGAAACCTGTAAAGACTGCACAGTTCGGGTTAGCGCAGCAACGCTTTTAGCTAGCTCTTGGACCTGATGGTGCAGGTCTGGAGCCGGGTCATTGTTCAAAGCCTGCGCATCAGCTCCCACAGGCCCTGCCGACAAGGGCGCCGCCTCCTGGTGGTAAGTGGTAGTGGGGCGTCTGTGGGTCACAACGCCACCTGGTGCCGGTTCTCGAAGCACCCGGATGGCTCTGTCCTTGAACTGTGCAAATCCCAGATGAGGGTCCTGTAAGGCCATTGCCCGCAACTGGGTTCGGTGGGCATTGCAATATAAACCCTCTATAAATTGTTCAGTCAACAGCCTGTCCTCGTCTCCCACGCCGTCAGGGTCGGTCTGCTTAATGGCTCTCAGGGCCTCTTGTAGGTTTAGGGCATAGTCCCTTATACTCTCATGTGCCCGCTGTTTGCACCCGTAGAATCTAAGCTTGATCTCGGCTGAGGTGCGGGTATCAAAGGTGTCCCTCAGCCGGGTTAGTATCCCTGCGACAGTCCTCCCCCCAGGTGGCCAGGATTTTACCTCCCTTTGGGCTGCCCCGGTTAATTGGGCCACCAGGATGCTCACTTTTTGCTCCTCTGTGAGGGGGTACACCTGGAAGAGGCTATCCAGCTTTTCTCTAAAGTCATGCAGGGTATGTGACTCCCCCGAGTACTGGGGTAGCCAGGCTGCCCCCGGGATATAGGGCATGGTGAAAGGCATGACCGCCACAGCGGTGGCGCTGGCGGGGGTTGAAGCGGTGAAGCTCTCCTCCGTATCCGACATCCTTCTCCCCCCTTGTGGACCGTGGCCTACCTTGCGATGATCCTCTTCCGTAGGCCGCGGCTCCGCAGTGGATCGTCAGGGTTGAGGACCTTCCGTCGCGCTCCTGTGACGTCGGCGTCTGCTGGGCTCCTTCCAGGACCTTACGCAACGTCCGGACGTGAGGCGGGGCTTCAGTTCTCGCGCGCTTTCGGAGTCCACGCCCCTCTTCTTCCCGCGCGGCGTCCTCAAGATGGCGTCCAATGGCGGGAAAACTCCACGTATGGCGGGAAGAAGGCTGAAGATGGCGCCGGATGGCGGGAAAACTCCACCGATGGCGGGAAGGAAGCGGGAGATGGCGCCGGATGGCGGGAATCTTCACCACAGGTAAGTTTGAACAGTCTTTCAGGCACGCAGTACCCGGTGGTTGCGGGCACGAGATCCTGCCGACTACGCCAAAAGTTGACGCGCCCCTGGGCCTGTGTCGCGCTGCGTTGCGCACGCGGGAGCTTACCCGGAGCCGGATCTCTTGAGGGTTGTAGTCTCGTGGCGGTGATCCGGTCCGTGCCCAGGGAGTCAGACTAAGTGGCGCTGTATCAGCGGTAGATGTTGGACGACTACGCCACCCGTTGAGTACAGCTAAGGAGCTGCTGCTGCAGGGCAGACCGCTGAGGCCGGTGGTAGGATTGTGCAGCGTGATAGCATAACCCCCAACGGGAGGGGTATGGCCTCAGGGCAGCCGACGTGGACGATGGGGGTAGCAGGAACCACTCGGAGACGGTACGGTGTAGTTCAGGGTCTTTACTGGTGACAAAGATAGACCCTCCCGGAGTACTGGCTAGCGATTGGGGCCTGGTCAGTCCTTGAGCAGATGGGATCTCCCCTGGCCAGGCGGAGTTGTAGGCCTCCCAAACTGACTGTACTCTTCTGGCTACCTTGCTAGAGGCGGGTATAAGTAGCCCACGTCCCTGAGTGTACCGTGTGGTGCTCACCCGTATGGCCGGTGACTCGGGGCCTTCTAGTAGCTTCCGCTCCACGACGGCGGTGCTGGTCCCACGCGTGTGACCGTGCCTTCGGGTTTCTGGGCCAGAGGACCTGCAATCCCCTGCCGGTCGGTTTCTGCTGCTGGATAGGAGTTAGTCCCCACAGCCTCGGACTCCGGGTCCGGTGAGAAATCTTCTCAGTCAGGGCGAGCTCTGCAGCTGCCAGCCCCTGACTCCTTGTTGCACTGCTCCTACAGAGCTCCTGTAGTTTCTTCCTATGCTGCTTCTCTTCTCTACCTCTTCTCTACTCACTAACCCTGCCTCAGCCCTAGGTTTATATAGGGGAAGTTCTTCCCCTCCCAGGACTGGGCAGGAGGTGTGGCATGCATAGGATCCCTGACCAAGAGACCTCCCACCTGCTCTCAGACGTAATATCTCTATCACTGTGGCAACCAGACCCCTGGGGTGTCACAGACACAGCCCCCTTTAGCTCTCTCCACAGAGACACAAGGCCCGTCTGCAGGGCACAAGCCCCCTCTTCAAGGCCAAAAGGCCTTTCTACATGGCCATAGTCATTTCCATACGGCACGAGCCCCTCCAGCTCTCTCCACAGGGCAACGGACCCCTATACAGGGTCACAGGCCTTTCCACAGGGCCACAACACCTTCAGCTCTCTCCACAGGACCACAGGCTCCTACGGGGCCACAGGCCTTTCCACAGTGCCACAAGCCCCTCCAGCTCTCTCCACAGGCAATCATGTTGCATGTTGTTTACTGCAAAGGACTTCATAGGCCCAAATCTTACTCCATAGCCTTCCACAGGCCTTTCCAGCCCGCTCCACATGGCCTTTTCCTCAGGCCACAACTCCCTCCAGCTCTCTTTACATCGCCACATGCCCCTCTGCGGGGCCACAGACCCCTATACAGGGTCACAGGCCTTTCCACAGGGCCTCAACCCCTTCAGCTGTCTCCACAGGACCACAGGCTTTTCCACAGCCCACAACTTCTTCCAGCTCTCACCACAGGGCCACAGCCCTTTCCACAAGGCTAAAGGGCCTATCCATAGGGCCACAGACATTTCCACAGGGCCACAACACCCTCCAGCTCTCTCTACAGGACAAGAAGCTCTCTTTACAGGGCCATAGCTCACCTCCACAGGGCCAAATGCACTTTCCACACGGCCACAACTCCCAACAGCTCTCTCCACAGAGACACAGGGCCCGTCTGCAGGGCACAAGCCCCCTCTTCAAGGCCAAAAGGCCTTTCTACATGGCCATAGTCATTTCCATAGGGCACGAGCCCCTCCAGCTCTCTCCACAGAGCAACGGACCCCTATACAGGGTCACAGGCCTTTCCACAGGGCCACAACACCTTCAGCTCTCTCCACAGGACCACAGGCTCCTACTGGGCCACAGGCCTTTCCACAGTGCCACAAGCCCCTCCAGCTCTCTCCACAGGCAATCATGTTGCATGTTGTTTACTGCAAAGGACTTCATAGGCTCAAATCTTACTCCAGAGCCTTCCACAGGCCCCTCCAGCCCGCTCCACATGGCCTTTTTCGTCAGGCCACAACTCCCTCCAGCTCTCTTTACATCGCCACATGCCCCTCTGCGGGGCCACAGACCCCTATACAGGGTCACAGGCCTTTCCACAGGGCCTCAACCCCTTCAGCTCTCTCCACAGGACCACTGGCTCCTTCTGCCGGGCCACAAGCATTTCCACAGGGCCACAATCCCCTCCAACTCTTCTCCACAGGACAACAAGCTCTCTTTACAGAGCCATAGCGCCCCTCCACAGGGCCAAATGCACTTTCTGCACGGCCACAGCCCCCTTTAGCTCTCTCCACAGAGACACAGGGCCCGTCTGCAGGACACAAGCCCCCTCTTCAAGGCCAAAGGGCCTTTCTACATGGCCATAGTCATTTCCATAGGGCACAAGCCCCTCCAGCTCTCTCCACAGGGCAACGGACCCCTATACAGGGTCACAGGCCTTTCCACAGGGCCACAACACCTTCAGCTCTCTCCACAGGACCACAGGCTACTACCGGGCCACAGGTCTTTCCACAGTGCCACAAGCACCATCCAGCTCTCTCCACAGGCAATCATGTTGCACTTTTGCAACAAGAGTCAATTTTTGTTGCAGTTCGGCAACATTGGAGTCAACCCTGTTGCAAATCGGACACGAAGCTTGAAAATTTAGATGTTTACTGCAAAGGACTTCATAGGCCCCCATCTTACTCCAGAGCCTTCCACAGGCCCCTCCAGCACGCTCCACATGGCCTTTTCCACAGGCCACAACTCCATCCAGCTGTCTTTACATCGCCACATGCCCCTCTGCGGGGCAACAAACCCCTATACAGGGTCACAGGCCTCTCCACAGGGCCTCAACCCTTTCAGCTCTCTCCACAGGACCACTGGCTCCTTCTGCCGGGCCACAAGCCTTTCCACAGGGCCACAATCCCCTCCAATTCCACAGGACAACAGGCTCTCTTTACAGGGCCATAGCTCCCCTCCACAGGGCCAAATGCACTTTCCACATGGCCACAACCCCCTCCAGCTCTCTACACAGAGTCATGGGGCCCGTCTGCAGGGCACAAGCCCCTTCATCAAGGCCAAGGGGCCTTTCTACAGGGCCACTGGCCTTTAAATAGTGCCACAACCTCCTCTGGCTCTCTCAAGAGGGCCACAGGCTCCTTCTACAGGGCAAGGGCCCCCTCCACAAGGCCAAAGGCCCTTTGCAAAGGGCCATAGGTCCATTCCACAGGGCCATAGTCATTTCCATAGGGCCATAACCCCCCTCAAGCTCTCTCCACAGAACCGCAGGCTCCTTCTACAGGTTTACAGGCATATACACAGGGCCACATCCGCCTTCACCTCTCTCCACAAGGCGACAGGGCCCTTTCACTGTGTCATAGGCCTTTCCATAAGGCCACAACCCCCTCTGTCTCTCTCAAAAAGGACAGAGGCTCCCTTTACAAGGCAACAGCCCCCTCCACAAGGCCAAAGGCCTTTTTCAAAGGGCCACAGGTCCCTTTCGCAGGGCCATAGGCATTTCCCCAAGGCAATAACCCCCTCCAGCTCTCTCCACAGGACCACAGGCTCCTTCTACAAGACTACAACCCCTTTGAGCTCTTTCATCAGGGCCACAGCCTCCTCCGCCCCCCTTTAATCAGTTAAAAGGGCTCAATTGAGTGACGACAACACCTTCAGCTCTCTCCACAGGACCAAAGGCTCCTACTGAGCCATAGGACTTTCCACAGTGCCACAAGCCCCTCTAGCTCTCTCCACAGGCAATCATGTTGCATGTTTTTTAGTGCAAAGGACTTCATATGCCCAAATCTTACTCCAGAGCCTTCCACAGGCCCCTCCAGCCGGCTCCACATGGCCTTTTCCTCAGGCCACAACTCCCTCCAGCTCTCTTTACATCGCCACATGCCCCTCTGCGGGGCCACAGACCCCTATACAGGGTCACAGGCCTTTCCACAGGGCCTCAACCCCTTCAGCTCTCTCCACAGGACCACAGGCTTTTCCACAGCCCACAACTCCTTCCAGCTCTCACCACAGGGCCACAGCCCCTTCCACAAGGCTAAAGAGCCTATCCATAGGGCCACAGACCTTTCCACAGGGCCACAACACGCTCCAGCTCTCTCCACAGGACAAGAAGCTCTCTTTACAGGGCCATAGCTCACCTCCACAGGGCCAAATGCACTTTCCACACGGCCACAACTCCCAACAGCCCTCTCCACAGAGTCACAGGGCCCGTCTGCAGGGCACAAGCCCCTCTTCAAGGCCAAAAGGCCTTTCTACATGGCCATAGTCATTCCCATAGGGCACGAGCACGTCCAGCTCTCTCCACAGGGCAACGGACCCCTGTACAGGGTCACAGTCCTTTCCACAGGGCCACAACAGCTTCAGCTCTCTCCACAGGCAATCATGTTGCATGTTGTTTACTGCAGAGGACTTCATAGGCCCAAACCTTACTCCAGAGCCTTCCACAGGCCCCTCCAGCCCGCTCCACATGGCCTTTTCCTCAGGCCACAACTCCCTCCAGCTCTCTTTACATCGCCACATGCCCCTCTGCGGGGCCACAGACCCCTATACAGGGTCACATGCCTTTCCACAGGGCCTCAACCCCTTCAGCTCTCTCCACAGGACCACTGCCTCCTTCTGCCGGGCTACAAGCCTTTCCACAGGGCCACAATCCCCTACAACTCTTCTCCACAGGACAACAAGCTCTCTTTACAGGGCCATAGCTCCCCTCCACAGGGCCAAATGCACTTTCTGCACGGCCACAGCCCCCTTTAGCTCTCTCCACAGAGACACAAGGCCCGTCTGCAGGGCACAAGCCCCCTCTTCAAGGCCAAAAGGCCTTTCTACATGGCCATAGTCATTTCCATAGGGCACGAGCCCCTCCAGCTCTCTCCACAGGGCAACGGACCGCTATACAGGGTCACAGGCCTTTCCACAGGGCCACAACACCTTCAGCTCTTCCACAGGACCACAGGCTCCAGCCCGGCCACAGGCCTTTCCACAGTGCTACAAGTCCCTCCAGCTCTCTCCACAGGCAATCATGTTTCATGTTGTTTACCGCAAAAGGACTTCATAGGCCCAAATCTTACTTCAGACCCTTCCACAGGCCCCTCCAGCCCGCTCCACATGGCCTTTTCCGCAGGCCACAACTCCCTCCAGCTCTCTTTACATCGCCACATGCCCCTCTGCGGGGCCACAGACCCCTATACAGGGTCACAGGCCTTTCCACAGGGCCTCAACCCCTTCAGCTTTCTCCACAGGACCACAGGCTTTTCCACAGCCCACAACTCCTTCCAGCTCTCACCACAGGGCCACAGCCCCTTCCACAAGGCTAAAGGGCCTATCCATAGGGCCACAGACATTTCCACAGGGCCACAACACCCTCCAGCTCTCTCCACAGGACAAGAAGCTCTCTTTACAGGGCCATAGCTCACCTCCACAGGGCCAAATGCACTTTCCACATGGCCACAACTCCCAACAGCTCTCTCCACAGAGTCACAAGGCCCGTCTGCAGGGCACAAGCCCCCTCTTCAAGGCCAAAAGGCCTTTCTACATGGCCATAGTCATTTACATAGGGCACGAGCCCCTCCAGCTCTCTCCACAGGGCAACGGACCCCTATACAGGGTCACAGGCCTTTCCCCAGGCCACAATCCCCTCCAACTCTTCTCCACACGACAACAAGCTCTCTTTACCGGGCCATAGCTCCCCTCCACGGGGCCAAATGCACTTTCTGCATGGCCACAGCCCCCTTTAGCTCTCTCCACAGAGACACAAGGCCCGTCTGCAGGGCACAAGCCCCCTCTTCAAGGCCAAAAGGCCTTTCTACATGGCCATAGTCATTTTCATAGGGCACAAGCCCCTCCAGCTCTCTCCACAGGGCAACGGACCCCTATACAGGGTCACAGGCCTTTCCACAGGGCCACAACACCTTCAGCTCTCTCCACAGGACCACAGGCTCCTACTGGGCCACAGGCCTTTCCACAGTGCCACAAGCCCCTCCAGCTCTCTCCACAGGCAGTCATGTTGCATGTTGTTTACTGCAAAGGACTTCATAGGCCCAAATCTTACTCCAGAGCCTTCCACAGGCCTTTCCAGCCCACTCCACATGGCCTTTTCCTCAGACCACAACTCCCTCCAGCTCTCTTTACATCGCCACATGCACCCTCTGCGGGGCCACAGACCCCTATACAGGGTCACAGGCCTTTCCACAGGGCCTCAACCCCTTCAGCTGTCTCCACAGGACCACAGGCTTTTCCACAGCCCACAACTCCTTCCACCTCTCACCACAGGGCCAAAGCCCCTTCCACAAGGCCAAAGGGCCTATCCATAGGGCCACAAACCTTTCCACATGGCCACAACACCCTCCAGCTCTCTCCACAGGACAAGAAGCTCTCTTTACAGGGCCATAGCTCACCTCCACAGGGCCAAATGCAATTTCCACACGGCCACAACTCCCAACAGCCCTCTCCACAGAGTCACAGGGCCCGTCTGCAGGGCACAAGCCCCCTCTTCAAAGCCAAAAGGCCTTTCTGCATGGCCATAGTCATTTCCATAGGGCACGAGCCCCTCAAGCTCTCTCCACAGGGCAACGGACCGCTATACAGGGTCACAGGCCTTTCCACAGGGCCACAACACCTTCAGCTCTCTCCACAGGACCACAGGCTCCTACCCGGCGACAGGCTTTTCCACAGTGCTACAAGTCCCTCTAGCTCTCTCCACAGGCAATCATGTTGCATGTTGTTTACCGAAAAAAGGACTTCATAGGCCCAAATCTTACTTCAGACCCTTCCACAGGCCCCTCCAGCCCGCTCCACATGGCCTTTTCCGCAGGCCACAACTCCCTCCAGCTCTCTTTACATCGCCACATGCCCCTCTGCGGGGCCACAGACCCCTATACAGGGTCACAGGCCTTTCCACAGGGCCTCAACCCCTTCAGCTCTCTCCACAGGACCACTGGCTCCTTCTGCCGGGCCACAAGCATTTCCACAGGGCCACAATCCCCTCCAACTCTTCTCCACAGGACAACAAGCTCTCTTTACAGAGCCATAGCTCCCCTCCACAGGGCCAAATGCACTTTCTGCACGGCTACAGCCCCCTTTAGCTCTCTCCACAGAGACACAGGGCCCGTCTGCAGGACACAAGCCCCCTCTTCAAGGCCAATGGGCCTTTCTACATGGCCATAGTCATTTCCATAGGGCACAAGCCCCTCCAGCTCTCTCCACAGGGCAACGGACCCCTATACAGGGTCACAGGCCTTTCCACAGGGCCACAACACCTTCAGCTCTCTCCACAGGACCACAGGCTCCTACCCGGCCACAGGCTTTTCCACAGTGCTACAAGTCCCTCTAGCTCTCTCCACAGGCAATCATGTTGCATGTTGTTTACCGAAAAAAGGACTTCATAGGCCCAAATCTTACTTCAGACCCTTCCACAGGCCCCTAGAGCCCGCTCCACATGGCCTTTTCCGCAGGCCACAACTCCCTCCAGCTCTCTTTACATCGCCACATACCCCTCTGCAGGGCCACAGACCCCTATACAGGGTCACAGGCCTTTCCACAGGGCCTCAACCCCTTCAGCTCTCTCCACAGGACCACTGGCTCCTTCTGCCGGGCCACAAGCATTTCCACAGGGCCACAATCCCCTCCAACTCTTCTCCACACGACAACAAGCTCTCTTTACAGAGCCATAGCTCCCCTCCACAGGGCCAAATGCACTTTCTGCACGGCCACAGCCCCCTTTAGCTCTCTCCACAGAGACACAGGGCCCGTCTGCAGGATACAAGCCCCCTCTTCAAGGCCAAAGGGCCTTTCCACATGGCCATAGTCATTTCCATAGGGCACAACCCCTCCAGCTCTCTCCACAGGGCAATGGACCCCTATACAGGGTCACAGGCCTTTCCACAGGGCCACAACACCTTCAGCTCTCTTCACAGGACCACAGGCTACTACCGGGCCACAGGTCTTTCCACAGTGCCACAAGCACCATCCAGCTCTCTCCACAGGCAATCATGTTGCACTTTTGCAACAAGAGTCAATTTTTGTTGCAGTTCGGCAACATTGGAGTCAACCCTGTTGCAAATCGGACACGAAGCTTGAAAATTTAGATGTTTACTGCAAAGGACTTCATAGGCCCCCATCTTACTCCAGAGCCTTCCACAGGCCCCTCCAGCACGCTCCACATGGCCTTTTCCACAGGCCACAACTCCATCCAGCTGTCTTTACATCGCCACATGCCCCTCTGCGGGGCAACAGACCCCTATACAGGGTCACAGGCCTCTCCACAGGGCCTCAACCCCTTCAGCTCTCTCCACAGGACCACTGGCTCCTTCTGCCGGCCACAAGCCTTTCCACAGGGCCACAATCCCCTCCAATTCCACAGGACAACAGGCTCTCTTTACAGGGCCAAATGCACTTTCCACATGGCCACAACCCCCTCAAGCTCTCTCCACAGAACAACAGGCTCCTTCTACAGGTTTACAGGCATTTATACAGGGCCACAACCGCCTTCACCTCTCTCCACAGGGCCCTTTCACTGTGTCATAGGCTTTTCCATAAGGCCACAACCCCCTCTGTCTCTCTCAAAAAGGACAGAGGCTCCCTTTACAAGGCCACAGCCCCCTCCACAAGTCCAAAGGCCTTTTTCAAAGGGCCACAGGTCCCTTCCACAGAGCCATAGGCATTTCCCCAAGGCAATAACCCCCTCCAGCTCTCTCCACAGGCTCCTTCTACAAGGCTACAACCCTTTTCAGCTCTTTCATCAGGGCCACAGCCTCCTCCACCCCCCTTTAGTCAGTTAAAAGGACTCATTTGAGTGACCTATTGACCATTGGTCAGCTCGAGTAAAGGAACCTGATATAGTATACTGCACTGTTTAATATTCTTTTTTTCTTTACACAGGTTGAATGCTTGCAAAGAAATGTCACCTATGCCATGCTCCTTTATACCAGTTTTCTTGATTGACATGTTATTTTTGGAGCCAAATGAGAAAATTGGGAAATGGAAAGCTCCCCCCTCCTTCCAATCAGTGGATCCGGTCAGGTGCTCAGTGGCGGTAGGCCACCGCCTGAAAGCCAAACATGAAAAAAGGAATGCTGGCACCGGTTTCCATATGATGAATTTTACTTTATTCCATGAAGATCAATACATTAAAAAGAAGGCATCTTTACAGGCAATCCGCCCCATCATGTCATTTTTGGTTTAAGCCTAATTTCTTTCAATAAATAAAATGGAATAAATGTGTCACTTTTTTGCCTCTACTAATAGTTGTGGGGTATTATGACATCACAATAGAATTAATACTTACCGTTTCCGATGCCTTTTAGGGCTATCCGGTGCAGAACCAAGGCAAAATACCAACCGACAGGACCTTCCTGTGACCTCATGGAAGGTCCTGTCGCTCAGGACGTGGCCTTGGCTCTGCACCGGATAGACCGAAAAGCGTCTGAAAGGGTAAGTATTAATTCTTTATTAGTTTTAATACATCTTGATTTATTTAATTTTGATTTCGTACTGTATAGTAATATATTACAAAATGAAAGGGGGGCTGGCAGACATGTCACAAAGGGGAGGAGGAACAGGATTCTTCATCCTCCTCTGTGACATCACTTCTCCTCCGGGCCGGAAAAAAGCGTGGTGTGTGAACACAGCCTCAGGCTGCGTGCCCACGTAGCGATTTACAAGCGTATATGTTGCGTAATTTACGCAGCGGAAACGCTTGTGAAACACTTGTTAATCCGCACCCCATGGTACTTAGTGGCATTCCGCAATGTTAATGCCCATGCTGCGGATTTTTCCGCAGCGTTTCTGCTGCGCTTAAAAATCCTTTCCACAGGGCCACAACACCTTCAGCTCTCTCCACAGGACCACAGGCTCCTACTGGGCCACAGGCCTTTCCACAGTGCCACAAGCCCCTCCAGCTCTCTCCACAGGCAATCATGTTGTATGTTGTTTACTGCAAAGGACTTCATAGGCTCAAATCTTACTCCAGAGCCTTCCACAGGCCCCTCCAGCCCGCTCCACATGGCCTTTTTCGTCAGGCCACAACTCCCTCCAGCTCTCTTTACATCGCCACATGCCCCTCTGCGGGGCCACAGACCCCTATACAGGGTCACAGGCCTTTCCACAGGGCCTCAACCCCTTCAGCTCTCTCCACAGGACCACTGGCTCCTTCTGCCGGGCCACAAGCATTTCTACAGGGCCACAATCCCCTCCAACTCTTCTCCACAGGACAACAAGCTCTCTTTACAGAGCCATAGCTCCCCTCCACAGGGCCAAATGCACTTTCTGCACGGCCACAGCCCCCTTTAGCTCTCTCCACAGAGACACAGGGCCCGTCTGCAGGACACAAGCCCCCTCTTCAAGGCCAAAGGGCCTTTCTACATGGCCATAGTCATTTCCATAGGGCACAAGCCCCTCCAGCTCTCTCCACAGGGCAACGGACCCCTATACAGGGTCACAGGCCTTTCCACAGGGCCACAACACCTTCAGCTCTCTCCACAGGACCACAGGCTACTACCGGGCCACAGGTCTTTCCACAGTGCCACAAGCACCATCCAGCTCTCTCCACAGGCAATCATGTTGCACTTTTGCAACAAGAGTCAATTTTTGTTGCAGTTCGGCAACATTGGAGTCAACCCTGTTGCAAATTGGACACGAAGCTTGAAAATTTAGATGTTTACTGCAAAGGACTTCATAGGCCCCCATCTTACTCCAGAGCCTTCCACAGGCCCCTCCAGCACGCTCCACATGGCCTTTTCCACAGGCCACAACTCCATCCAGCTGTCTTTACATCGCCACATGCCCCTCTGCGGGGCAACAGACCCCTATACAGGGTCACAGGCCTCTCCACAGGGCCTCAACCCCTTCAGCTCTCTCCACAGGACCACTGGCTCCTTCTGCCGGCCACAAGCCTTTCCACAGGGCCACAATCCCCTCCAATTCCACAGGACAACAGGCTCTCTTTACAGGGCCATAGCTCCCCTCCACAGGGCCAAATGCACTTTCCACATGGCCACAACCCCCTCCAGCTCTCTACACAGAGTCATGGGGCCCGTCTGCAGGGCACAAGCCCCTTCATCAAGGCCAAGGGGCCTTTCTACAGGGCCACTGGCCTTTAAATAGTGCCACAACCTCCTCTGGCTCTCTCAAGAGGGCCACAGGCTCCTTCTACAGGGCAAGGGCCCCCTCCACAAGGCCAAAGGCCCTTTGCAAAGAGCCATAGGTCCATTCCACAGGGCCATAGTCATTTCCATAGGGCCATAACCCCCTCAAGCTCTCTCCACAGAACAACAGGCTCCTTCTACAGGTTTACAGGCATTTATACAGGGCCACAACCGCCTTCACCTCACTCCACAGGGCCCTTTCACTGTGTCATAGGCTTTTCCATAAGGCCACAACCCCCTCTGTCTCTCTCAAAAAGGACAGAGGCTCCCTTTACAAGGCCACAGCCCCCTCCACAAGTCCAAAGGCCTTTTTCAAAGGGCCACAGGTCCCTTCCACAGAGCCATAGGCATTTCCCCAAGGCAATAACCCCCTCCAGCTCTCTCCACAGGCTCCTTCTACAAGGCTACAACCCTTTTCAGCTCTTTCATCAGGGCCACAGCCTCCTCCACCCCCCTTTAGTCAGTTAAAAGGACTCATTTGAGTGACCTATTGACCATTGGTCAGCTCGAGTAAAGGAACCTGATATAGTATACTGCACTGTTTAATATTCTTTTTTTCTTTACACAGGTTAAATGCTTGCAAAGAAATGTCACCTATGCATGCTCCTTTATACCAGTTTTCTTGATTGACATGTTATTTTTGGAGCCAAATGAGAAAATTGGGAAATGGAAAGCTCCCCCCTCCTTCCAATCAGTGAATCCAGTCAGGTGCTCAGTGGCGGTAGGCCACCGCCTGAAAGCCAAACATGAAAAAAGGAATGCTGGCACCGGTTTCCATACGATGAATTTTACTTTATTCCATGAAGATCAATACATTAAAAAGAAGGCATCTTTACAGGCAATCCGCCCCATCATGTCATTTTTGGTTTAAGCCTAATTTCTTTCAATAAATAAAATGGAATAAATGTGTCACTTTTTTGCCTCTACTAATAGTTGTGGGGTATTATGACATCACAATAGAATTAATACTTACCCTTTCCGATGCCTTTTAGGGCTATCCGGTGCAGAACCAAAGCCAAATACCAAGCGACAGGACCTTCCTGTGACATCATGGAAGGTCCTGTCGCTCAGCACGTGGCCTTGGCTCTGCACCAGATAGACCAAAAAGGCGTCTGAAAGGGTAAGTATTAATTCTTTATTATTTTTAATACATCTTGATTTATTTAATTTTGATTTCGTACTGTATAGTATTATATTGCAAAATGAAATGGGGGCTGGCAGACATGTCACAAAGGGGAGGAGGAACAGGATTCTTCATCCTCCTCTGTGACATCACTTCTCCTCCGGACCGGAAAAAAGCGTGGTATGTGAACACAGCCTCAGGCTGCGTGCCCATGCAATGTTAATGCCCATGCTGCGGATTTTTCCGCAGCGTTTCTGCTGCGCTTAAAATCCTTTCCACAGGGCCACAAAACCTTCAGCTCTCTCCACAGTACCACAGGCTCCTACTGGGCCACAGGCCTTTCCACAGTGCCACAAGCCCCTCCAGCTCTCTCCACAGGCAATCATGTTGCATGTTGTTTACTGCAAAGGACTTCATAGGCTCAAATCTTACTCCAGAGCCTTCCACAGGCCTCTCCAGCCCGCTCCACATGGCCTTTTCCTCAGGCCACAACTCCCTCCATCTCTCTTTACATCGCCACATGCCCCTCTGCGGGGCCACAGACTCCTATACAGGGTCACAGGCCTTTCCACAGGGCCTCAACACCTTCAGCTCTCTCCACAGCACCACTGCCTACTTCTGCCAGGCCACAAGCCTTTCCACAGAGCCACAATCCCCTCCAACTCTTCTCCACAGGACAACAAGCTCTCTTTACTGGGCCATAGCTCCCCTCCACAGGGCCAAATGCACTTTCTGCACGGCCACAGCCCCCTTTAGCTCTCTCCACAGAGACACAAGGCCCGTATGCAGGGCACAAGCCCCCTCTTCAAGGCCAAAAGGCCTTTCTACATGGCCATAGTCATTTCCATAGGGCACGAGCACCTCCAGCTCTCTCCACAGGGCAACGGACCCCTATACAGGGTCACAGGCCTTTCCACAGGGCCACAACAGCTTCAGCTCTCTCCACAGGACCACAGGCTCCTACCCGGCCACACGCCTTTCCACAGTGCTACAAGTCCCTCCAGCTCTCTCCACAGGCAATCATGTTGCATGTTGTTTGCCACAAAAAGACTTCATAGGCCCAAATCTTACTTCAGACCCTTCCACAGGCCCCTCCAGCCCGCTCTACATGGCCTTTTCCGCAGGCCACAACTCCCTCCAGCTCTCTTTACATCGCCACATGCCCCTCTGCGGGGCCACAGACCCCTATACAGGGTCACAGGCCTTTCCACAGGGCCTCAACCCCTTCAGCTCTCTCCACAGGACCACTGGCTCCTTCTGCCGAGCCACAAGCATTTCCACAGGGCCACAATCCGCTCAAACTCTTCTCCACAGGACAACAAGCTAACTTTACAGGGCCATAGCTCCCTTCCTCAAAGCCAGCCCTCATGGTGTTTGTGTTATTAAAGAAAAAATAATAATTTTAGGGCTGGCTAGAGGCAGCCGTGGACACACCATAGCAAGCCCTCATGGTGTTTGTGTTATTAAAGAAAAAAAAATTTAAGGGCTGGCTAGAGGCAGCCATGGACACACGATAGCCAGCCCTCATGGTGTTTGTGTTATTAAAGAAAAAAAAAATTTAAGGGCTGGCTAGAGGCAGCCGTGGACACACGATAGCCAGCCCTCATGGTGTTTGTGTTATTAAAGAAAAAAAATAAATTTGAGGGCTGGCTAGAGGCAGCCGTGGACACACGATAGCCAGCTCTCATGGTGTTTGTGTTATTAAAGAAAAAAAATAAATTTGAGGGCTGGCTAGAGGCAGCCATGGACACACGATAGCCAGCCCTCATGGTGTTTGTGTTATTAAAGAAAAAAAAAATTTGAGGGCTGGCTAGAGGCAGCCGTGGACAAACGATAACCAGCCCTCATGGTGTTTGTGTTATTAAAGAAAAATAATAAATTTGAGGGCTGGCTAGAGGCAGCCGTGGACACACGATAGCCAGCCCACATGGTGTTTGTGTTATTAAAGAAAATAAATAAATTTGAGGGCTGGCTAGAGGCAGCCGTGGACACACGATAGCCAGCCCTCATGGTGTTTGTGTTATTAAAGAAAAAAAATAAATTTGAGGGCTGGCTAGAGGCAGCAGTGGACACACGATAGCCAGCCCTCATGGTGTTTGTGTTATTAAAGAAAAAAAATAAATTTGAGGGCTGGCTAGAGGCAGCCGTGGACACACGATAGCCAGCCCACATGGTGTTTGTGTTATTAAAGAAAATAAATAAATTTGAGGGCTGGCTAGAGGCAGCCGTGGACAAACGATAACCAGCCCAGATGGTGTTTGTGTTATTAAAGAAAAAAAATAAATTTGAGGGCTGGCTAGAGGCAACCGTGGACACACGATAGCCAGCCCACATGGTGTTTGTGTTATTAAAGAAAAAAAATAAATTTGAGGGCTGGCTAGAGGCAGCCGTGGACACACGATAGCCAGCCCTCATGGTGTTTGTGTTATTAAAGAAAATATATAAATTTGAGGGCTGGCTAGAGGCAACCGTGGACACACGATAGCCAGCCCACATGGTGTTTGTGTTATTAAAGAAAATAAATAAATTTGAGGGCTGGCTAGAGGCAGCCGTGGACACACGATAGCCAGCCCACATGGTGTTTGTGTTATTAAAGAAAAAATATAAATTTGATGGCTGGCTAGAGGCAGCCGTGGACACACTATATATATATATATATATATATATATATATAATATATATATTTCTGCATTATCTGTGCATTATGAATCGTGATATGTGTTAAAGGGGCCCACTGAGACTTTCGCCTAGGGCCCACAAAAACCTGGAGCCGGCCCTGCCCATGTGTGGTGATTATTGATTCCAGTACTAATAGGAATAGCAGGGGCAATAACAGCATGAATGGGGTGTTTATTTATTTGTGTTTTGGATATTGTTTCTTCTGGTGTGTGAATATATGGCACTGACCAGTTTAATGCCCTGTATTTGTGTGGTTTTTGCCTTGGATTCTTACATTTTATTATATTGTCTGCTATAGTATATATTTTGTGCTATAGTGCATTACCTCTAATACTGGTGGCGGATTTGCCAGTCAGTATATTAATGTGCAAAATTGATCACCAGGGACAGCCTAAGTGTATATTTGATCTTTACTTGATATATTACAATCATGTGTTTTTCTGGGATGGATTTTGGAGTAGGTGGGCTTTCCATTAGTGGGTAATTCCACTATATTAACTTTTACTTGTGTTTTCATGAATTGGATTGTGACATTGTTTGTATGTATTTATAAAAAATATAATTCATTGTAATTTATTGAAGTATTGTCTAGATTGGGTGATCACTGCACAAGAGCATACCCCTTTTCTTCTTGCCGATGTTTATATATATTTGGTATGCTGCATGTTGATCCCATAGTGATTAGATGGTGCCCTCCATAACTTTGAGTTTGTGACATGGACAGATTTTTCACACTTCTACAATTGAGTTCACTCTCAACTTTTCAGACGTCTGCAGACGGAGTCTCTTATCTTTTCTGTACTACAAGATGTTTTGCTGACAATTGGCCAAATACACAAGTCCTTCTGCAGCCTTATCTCAAATGAAATAACATACAAACCTTAGCTTTTTTTTTTCTTTTTTCAAATGCTTCCTCAGGGCTGGCTGGAGACAGCCATGGGCACACGAGAGCCAGCCCTCGTGGTTTTAATGTTATTAAAAAAAATAAAAAAATTTGAGGGCTGGCTGGTGACAGCCATGGGCACACGATAGCCAGCCTTCATGGTTGCATTTCTTATAAATAAAAATATAAACCTTTAGGGCTGGCTGGCGAGAGCCGTGTGCACGCGGATAGCCAGCCTTCATGGGGGTGTCATATTTATATCCCACCAAGGACAACATCTGAAACGAGTTTGTATGTTCTCCCCGTATTTGCATGGGTTTCCTCCGGGTTCTCCGGTTTCCTCCCACACTCCAAAGACACACTGATAGGGAATCTAGATTGTGAGCCCCAATGGGGACAGCGACAATAATGTATGAAAAGCGCTGTGGAATATGTAAGCGCTATATAAAAATAAAAATAAGATGATGATAAAAAATATAAACCTTGAGGGCCGGCTAGAGACAGCCGTGGGCACACGATAGCCAGCCCTCATGCTCTTTACAGAGCCATAGCTCCCCTCCACAGGGCCAAATGCACTTTCCACATGGCCACAATCCCCTCCAGCTCTCTCCACAGAGTCACTGGGCCCGTCTGCTGGGCACAAGCCCCTTCATCAAGGCCAAGGGGCCAGTCTAGAGGGCCACTGGCCTTTAAATAGGGCCACAACCCCCTCTGGCTCTCTCAACAGGGCCACAGGCTCCTTCTGCAGGGCAACAGCCCCCTCCACAAGGCCAAAGGCCCTTTGCAAAGGGCTATAGGTCCATTCCACAGGGCCATAGTCATTTCCATAGGGCCATAACCCCCCTCAAGCTCTCTCCACAGAACCACAGGCTCCTTCTACAGGTTTACAGGCATTTACACAGGGCCACAACCGCCTTCACCTCTCTCCACAGGGCCCTTTCACTGTGTCATAGGCCTTTCCATAAGGCCACAACCCCTTCTGTCTCTCTTAAAAAGGACAGAGGCTCCCTTTACAAGGCAACAGCCCCCTCCAAAAGGCCAAAGGCCTTTTTCAAAGGGTCATAGGTCCCCTCCGCAGGGCCATAGGCATTTCCCCAAGGCAATAACCCCCTCCAGCTCTCTCCAGAGGACCACAGGCTCCTTCTACAAGGCTACAACCCCTTTCAGCTCTTTCATCAGGGCCACAGCCTCCTCCACCCCCCTTTAATCAGTTAAAAGGGCTCATTTGCGTGACCACAACACCTTCAGCTCTCTCCACAGGACCACAGGCTCCTACCCGGCCACAGGCCTTTCCACAGTGCTACAAGTCCCTCCAGCTCTCTCCACAGGCAATCATGTTGCATGTTGTTTACCGCAAAAGGACTTCATAGGCCCAAATCTTACTTTAGACCCTTCCACAGGCCCCTCCAGCCCGCTCCACATGGCCTTTTCCGCAGGCCACAACTCCCTCCAGCTCTCTTTACATCGCCACATGCCCCTCTGCGGGGCCACAGACTCCTATACAGGGTCACAGGCCATTCCACAGGGCCACAATCCCCTCCAACTCTTCTCCACAGGACAACAAGCTCTCTTTACCGGGCCATGGCTCCCCTCCACGGGGCCAAATGCACTTTCTGCACGGCCACAGCCCCCTTTAGCTCTCTCCACAGAGACACAAGGCCCGTCTGCAGGGCACAAGCCCCCTCTTCAAGACCAAAAGGCCTTTCTACATGGCCATAGTCATTTCCATAGGGCACAAGCCCCTCCAGCTCTCTCCACAGGGCAACGGACCCCTATACAGGGTCACAGGCCTTTCCACAGGGCCACAACACCTTCAGCTCTCTCCACAGGACCACAGGCTCCTACTGGGCCACAGGCCTTTCCACAGTGCCACAAGCCCCTCCAGCTCTCTCCACAGGCAATCATGTTGCATGTTGTTTACTGCAAAGGACTTCATAGGCTCAAATCTTACTCCAGAGCCTTCCACAGGCCTCCAGCCCGCTCCACATGGCCTTTTCCTCAGGCCACAACTCCCTCCAGCTCTCTTTACATCGCCACATGCCCCTCTGCGGGGCCACAGACCCCTATACAGGGTCACAGGCCTTTCCACAGGGCCTCAACCCCTTCAGCTGTCTCCACAGGACCACAGGCTTTTCCACAGCCCACAACTCCTTCCAGCTCTCACCACAGGGCCACAGCCCTTTCCACAAGGCTAAAGGGCCTATCCATAGGGCCACAGACCTTTCCACAGGGCCACAACACCCTCCAGCTCTCTCCACAGGACAAGAAGCTCTCTTTACAGGGCCATAGCTCACCTCCACAGGGCCAAATGCACTTTCCACACGGCCACAACTCCCAACAGCTCTCTCCACAGAGTCACAGGGCCCGTCTGCAGGGCACAAGCCCCCTCTTCAAGGCCAAAAGGCCTTTCTACATGGCCATAGTCATTTCCATAGGGCACGAGCCCCTCCAGCTCTCTCCACAGGGCAACGGACCCCTATACAGGGTCACAGGCCTTTCCACAGGGCCACAACACCTTCAGCTCTCTCCACAGGACCACAGGCTCCTACTGGGCCACAGGCCTTTCCACAGTGCCACAAGCCCCTCCAGCTCTCTCCACAGGCAATCATGTTGCATGTTGTTTACTGCAAAGGACTTCATAGGCCCAAATCTTACTCCAGAGCCTTCCACAGGCCTCTCCAGCCCGCTCCACATGGCCTTTACCTCAGGCCACAACTCCCTCCAGCTCTCTTTACATCGCCACATGCCCCTCTGCGGGGCCACAGACCCCTATACAGGGTCACAGGCCTTTCCACAGGGCCTCAACCCCTTCAACTGTCTCCACAGGACCACAGGCTTTTCCACAGCCCACAACTCCTTCCAGCTCTCACCACAGGGCCACAGCCCCTTCCACAAGGCTAAAGGGCCTATCCATAGGGCCACAGACCTTTCCACAGGGCCACAACACCCTCCAGCTCTCTCCACAGGACAAGAAGCTCTCTTTACAGGGCCATAGCTCACCTCCACAGGGCCAAATGCACTTTCCACACGGCCACAACTCCCAACAGCTCTCTCCACAGAGTCACAGGGCCCGTCTGCAGGGCACAAGCCCCCTCTTCAAGGCCAAAAGGCCTTTCTACATGGCCATAGTCATTTCCATAGGTCACGAGCCCCTCCAGCTCTCTCCACAGGGCAATGGACCACTATACAGGGTCACAGGCCTTTCCACAGGGCCACAACACCTTCAGCTCTCTCCACAGGACCACAGGCTCCTACTGGGCCACAGGCCTTTCCACAGTGCCACAAGCCCCTCCAGCTCTCTCCACAGGCAATCATGTTGCATGTTGTTTACTGCAAAGGACTTCATAGGCCCAAATCTTACTCCAGAGCCTTCCACAGGCCTCTCCAGCCCGCTCCACATGGCCTTTTCCTCAGGCCACAACTCCCTCCAGCTCTCTTTACATCGCCACATGCCCCTCTGCGGGGCCACAGACCCCTATACAGGGTCACAGGCCTTTCCACAGGGCCTCAACCCCTTCAGCTGTCTCCACAGGACCACAGGCTTCTCCACAGCCCACAACTCCTTCCAGCTCTCACCACAGGGCCACAACCCCTTCCACAAGGCTAAAGGGCCTATCCATAGGGCCACAGACCTTTCCACAGGGCCACAAAACCCTCCAGCTCTCTCCACAGGACAAGAAGCTCTCTTTACAGGGCCATAGCTCACCTCCACAAGGCCAAATGCACTTTCCACACAGCCACAACTCCCAACAGCTCTCTCCACAGAGTCACAGGGCACGTCTGCAGGGCACAAGCCCCCTCTTCAAGGCCAAAAGGCCTTTCTACATGGCCATAGTCATTTCCATAGGGCACGAGCCCCTCCAGCTCTCTCCACAGGGCAACGGACCCCTATATAGGGTCACAGGCCTTTCCACAGGGCCTCAACCCCTTCAGCTGTCTCCACAGGACCACAGGCTTTTCCACAGCCCACAACTCCTTCCAGCTCTCACCACAGGGCCACAGCCCTTTCCACAAGGCTAAAGGGCCTATCCATAGGGCCACAGGCCTTTCCACAGTGCCACAAGCCCCTCCAGCTCTCTCCACAGACAATCATGTTGCATGTTGTTTACTGCAAAGGACTTCATAGGCCCAAATCTTACTCCAGAGCCTTCCACAGGCCTCTCCAGCCCGCTCCACATGGCCTTTTCCTCAGGCCACAACTCCCTCCAGCTCTCTTTACATCGCCACATGCCCCTCTGCGGGGCCACAGACCCCTATACAGGGTCACAGGCCTTTTCACAGGGCCTCAACCCCTTCAGCTCTCTCCACAGCACCATTGCCTACTTCTGCCGGGCCACAAGCCTTTCTACAGAGCCACAATCCCCTCCAACTCTTCTCCACAGGACAACAAGCTCTCTTTACAGGGCCATAGCTCCCCTCCACAGGGCCAAATGCACTTTCTGCACGGCTACAGCCCCCTTTAGCTCTCTCCACAGAGACACAAGGCCCGCATGCAGGGCACAAGCCCCCTCTTCAAGGCCAAAAGGCCTTTCTACATGGCCATAGTCATTTCCATAGGGCACGAGCACCTCCAGCTCTCTCCACAGGGCAACGGACCCCTATACAGGGTCACAGGCCTTTCCACAGGGCCACAACACCTTCAGCTCTCTCCACTGGACCACAGGCTCCTACCCGGCCACACGCCATTCCACAGTGCTACAAGTCCCTCCAGCTCTCTCCACAGGCAATCATGTTGCATGTTGTTTGCCGCAAAAAGACTTCATAGGCCCAAATCTTACTTCAGACCCTTCCACAGGCCCCTCCAGCCCGCTCTACATGGCCTTTTCCGCAGGCCACAACTCCCTCCTGCTCTCTTTACATCGCTACATGCCCCTCTGCGGGGCCACAGACCCCTATACAGGGTCACAGGCCTTTCCACAGGGCCTCAACCCCTTCAGCTCTCTCCACAGTACCACTGGCTCATTCTGCCGAGCCACAAGCATTTCCACAGGGCCACAATCCCCTCAAACTCTTCTCCACAGGACAACAAGCTAACTTTACAGGGCCATAGCTCCCTTCCTCATAGCCAGCCCTCATGGTGTTTGTGTTATTAAAGAAAAAAAAAATTTGAGGGCTGGCTAGAGGCAGCCGTGGACACACGATAGCCAGCCCTCATGGTGTTTGTGTTATTAAAGAAAAAATAATAATTTGAGGGCTGGCTAGAGGCAGCCGTGGACACACGATAGCCAGCCCTCATGGTGTTTGTGTTATTAATAAAAAAAAAATTGGGGGGCTGGCTAGAGGCAGCCGTGGACACACCATAGCAAGCCCTCATGGTGTTTGTGTTATTAAAGAAATAAAAAATTTAAGGGCTGGCTAGAGGCAGCCGTGGACACATGATAGCCAGCCCTCATGGTGTTTGTGTTATTAAAGAAAAAAAAATTGGGGTGCTGGCTAGAGGCAGCCGTGGACACACGATAGCCAGCCCTCATGGTGTTTGTGTTATTAAAGAAAAAAAAAATTGGGGGGCTGTCTAGAGGCAGCCGTGAACACACGATAGCCAGCCCTCATGCTGTTTGTGTTATTAAAGAAAAAAAAAATTGGGGGGCTGGCTAGAGGCAGCCGTGGACACATGATAGCCAGCCCTCATGGTGTTTGTGTTATTAAAGAAAAAAAAAATTGGGGGGCTGGCTAGAGGCAGCCGTGAACACACGATAGCCAGCTCTCATGGTGTTTGTGTTATTAAAGAAAAAAAAAATTGGGGGGCTGGCTAGAGGCAGCCGTGGACACACGATAGCCAGCCCTCATGGTGTTTGTGTTATTAAAGAAAAAAAAAAAATTGGGGGGCTGGCTAGAGGCAGCCGTGAACACACGATAGCCAGCCCTCATGGTGTTTGTGTTATTAAAGAAAAAAAAAATTGGGGGGCTGGCTAGAGGCAGCCGTGGACACACGATAGCCAGCCCTCATGGTGTTTGTGTAATTAAAGAAAAAAAAAATTGGGGGGCTGGCTAGAGGCAGCCGTGGACACACGATAGCCAGCCCTCATGGTGTTTGTGTTATTAAAGAAAAAAAAAAATTGGGGGGCTGGCTAGAGGCAGCCGTGAACACACGATAGCCAGCCCTCATGGTGTTTGTGTTATTAAAGAAAAAAAAATTGGGGCGCTGGCTAGAGGCAGCCGTGGACACACGATAGCCAGCCCTCATGGTGTTTGTGTTATTAAAGAAAAAAAAAATTGGGTGGCTGGCTAGAGGCAGCCGTGGACACATGATAGCCAGCCCTCATGGTGTTTGTGTTATTAAAGAAAAAAAAAATTTGAGGGCTGGCTAGAGGCAGCCGTGGACACACGATAGCCAGCCCTCATGGTGTTTGTGTTATTAAAGAAAAAAAAAATTGGGGGTCTGGCTAGAGGCAGCCGTGAACACACGATAGCCAGCCCTCATGGTGTTTGTGTTATTAAAGAAAAAAAAAATTGGGGGGCTGGCTAGAGGCAGCCGTGGACACACGATAGCCAGCCCTCATGGTGTTTGTGTTATTAAAGAAAAAAAAAAATTGGGGGGCTGGCTAGAGGCAGCCGTGAACACACGATAGCCAGCCCTCATGGTGTTTGTGTTATTAAAGAAAAAAAAATTGGGGGGCTGGCTAGAGGCAGCCGTGGACACACGACAGCCAGCCCTCATGGTGTTTGTGTTATTAAAGAAAAAAAAAATTGGGGGGCTGGCTAGAGGCAGCCGTGGACACATGATAGCCAGCCCTCATGGTGTTTGTGTTATTAAAGAAAAAAAAAATTTGAGGGCTGGCTAGAGGCAGCCGTGGACACACGATAGCCAGCCCTCATGGTGTTTGTGTTATTAAAGAAAAAAAAAATTGGGGGTCTGGCTAGAGGCAGCCGTGAACACACGATAGCCAGCCCTCATGGTGTTTGTGTTATTAAAGAAAAAAAAAATTGGGGGGCTGGCTAGAGGCAGCCGTGGACACACGATAGCCAGCCCTCATGCTGTTTGTGTTATTAAAGAAAAAAAAAATTGGGGGGCTGGCTAGAGGCAGCCGTGGACACATGATAGCCAGCCCTCATGGTGTTTGTGTTATTAAAGAAAAAAAAAATTTGAGGGCTGGCTAGAGGCAGCCGTGAACACAATGCTTCATTTCTGCATCGTGGTTACATAGCCTTAGTGTTATTAAAGCAAAAAAAATTTGAGAGTTGGCTATAGACATTATATGCCCAATATGAGGGCTGGCTGCAGGTAATCCAGGACAATCAGCAGCAAGCTCTCATGCTTGCGTGCACATTAGAAAGAGAAACATCGCCATCTGGTGTTTTTACAATCCTACAATAAAAAATTAAAAAGTTGGACAACATTGCCACCCGGTGGAGTTTCCTCAGAACACACAATGTCAAGAAAAAAGTCAATGAGGGCTGGCTATTGGTCAATCAGGTAAGTGATTTAGCCAGCTCTAATGTTACATTTTTTTGCATTTTTATTGCGTAGACCCCCTCAGGAGCGATATTTCAGGCCGCAGAGCGTGCAGTTTCGAGCAGAAATTTTGCCTTAACCCTGAAAAAAAATTAGCGCATCCCACCGCGTGCGTAAGCGTCCCAAATGCCAATAAACAAATTCCCCCCATCAGTCCCTATATATTACTATAGTACAGAAGGTCATACTACCATATTGACTCTTTAATCCAGTTCCAATGTATCAAGGTCAAGCCTGTTGCACAAATGCAACAAATGTTGCATTCCGGCAACAAAAGTCGGCCATCTTGTGTCCCGTTTGCAACAAAAGGTCAACTTTTGTTGCCTTTCGGCAACATTTCAGGTCAAGCCTGTTGCAAACGGGACACGAAGCCTCTGATTTTGACCAAAGGTGCACCTCAACTCATGGGGGTCACACTTGCATGTCGCATGTCATGGGGGCCCCACGTGCATTCCACATTTCATTGGGGGCCCCAAATGCATGCTGCATGTCTGGGGCCCCAAATGCATGCTGCATGTGATGGGGGCCCCAAATGCATGCAACATGTCATGGTAGCCCCACATGCATGGGCCATTCATGGGGCCACACATGAATGCCGCATGTCATGGGGGCCCCAAATGCATGCCGCATGTCATGGGGGCCCCACATACATGCCGCATGTCATGGGTACCCCAAATTCATGCCACATGTCATGGGGGACCCACGTGCATGCCGCATGTCATGGAAGCCCCACGTGCATGCCGCATGTCATGGGGGCCCCACATGCATGCCACATGTCATGGGGGCCCCAAATGCATGCCACATGTCAGGGGGGCCCCAAATGCATGCCGTATGTCATGGGTGACCCAAATACATGCCGCTTGTCATGGGTACCCCAAATGCATGCCGCATGTCATGTGTACCCCAAATGCATGCCCCATGTCATGGGGGACCCACGTGCATACCGCATGTCATGGGGACCCCCTATGCATGCCTCATGTCATGGGGGCCCCAAATGCATACTGCATGTCATGGGAGCTCCACATGCATGCCGCATGTCATGTGGCCCCACGTGCATGCCGCATGTCATGGCGCAAATTTCATGCCACATGTCATGGGGGACACTCATGCATACCGCATGTAATGGGGGCAACACGTGCATACCGCATATCATGGGGCCCCACGTGCATACCGCATGGCATTGGGCCCAAAATGCATGCCGCATGTCATGGGGCCCCATGTGCATGCCACATGCCATGAGGCCCACATGCATACCGCATGTCATTGGGGGAACATGTGCATACCGCATATCATGGGCCCCACATGCATACCGCATGTCATAGGTGCCCCAAATGCATGCCGCATGTCATGTGGCCCCACGTGCATGCCGCATGTCATGGGGCCCCATGTGCATGCCGAATGTCATGGGGGTACCAATTTCATGCCGCATGTCATGGGGGACACTCATGCATACCGCATGTAATGGGGGCAACACGTGCATACCGCATATCATTGGGCCCCACGTGCATACCGCATGGCATTGGGGCCCAAAATGCATGCCGCATGTCATGGGGCCCCATGTGCATGCCACATGCCATGGGGCCCACATGCATACCGCATGTCATTGGGGGAACATGTGCATACCGCATATCATGGGCCCCACATGCATACCGCATGTCATAGGTGCCCCAAATGCATGCCGCATGTCATTGGGCCCCATGTGCATGCCACATGTCATGGGGGCCCCAAATGCATGCCACATGTCATGGAGGCCCCAAATGCATGCCGCATGTCATTGGGGCCCCAAATGCATACTGCCTGTCATGGGACCTCCACATGCATGCCACATGTCATGGGGCCCCATGTGCATGCTGCATGTCATGGGGGCCCCAATTGCATGCCGCATGTCATGTGGCCCCAAGTGCATGACGCATGTCATGGGGCCCCTTGTGCATGCCGCATGTCATGAGGGCCCACATGCATTCCACATGTCATGGGGGCACCACATGCATACCGCATGTCATGGGGCTCCATGTGCATACCACATGTCATGGGGCCCCACGTGCATGACGCATGTTATGGGTGCCCCAAATGCATGCCGCATGTCATGGGGGCCAAAAATGAATGCCACATGTCATGGGAGCCACACGTGCATGACACATGTCATGGGGGCTCCACGTGCATGCCACATTTCATTGGTGGCCCAAATGCATGCTGCATGTCAGAGGCCACAAATGCATGCTGCATGTCATGGGTCCCCACATGCATGCCCCATGTCTTGGGGGCCTCAAATGCATGCTGCACGTGATGGGGGACCCAAATGCATGGCACATGTCATGGTAGCCGACACGCATGCCGCATGTCATGGGGGCATCAAATACGTGCCGCATGTCATGGGGGCCTCAAATGTATGCTGCATGTCATGGGGGCCCCAAATGCATGTCATGGGGTCCCCACATGCATTCCGCATGTCATGGGGGCGCTACATCCATGCCGCATGTCATGAGGGCACCAAGTGCATGCCGCATGTCATGGGGGCCCCAAATGCATGCCGCATGTCATGGGGGCTCCAAATGAATGCCGCATGTCATGGGGGCCCCAAATGCATGCCACATGTCATGGTGGCCCCAAGAGCATGCCGCGTGACATGGGGGACCCACGTGCTTGATGCATGTCATGGGGGCCCCACATGCATGCCGCATGTCTTGAGTACCCCAAATGCATGTCGCATGTCATTTGGGCCCCACATGCATGATGCATGTCATGGTGGCCCCAAATGCATTCTACATATCATGGAGGCCCCACATGCATGCCCCATGTCTTGGGGGCCTCAAATGCATGCTGCACGTGATGGGGGACCCAAATGCATGGCACATGTCATGGTAGCCGACACGCATGCCGCATGTCATGGGGGCATCAAATACGTGCCGCATGTCATGGGGGCCTCAAATGTATGCTGCATGTCATGGGGGCCCCAAATGCATGTCATGGGGTCCCCACATGCATTCCGCATGTCATGGGGGCTCTACATCCATGCCGCATGTCATGAGGGCACCAAGTGCATGCCGCATGTCATGGGGGCCCCAAATGCATGCCTCATGTCATGGGGGCTCCAAATGAATGCCGCATGTCATGGGGGCCCCAAATGCATGCCACATGCCATGGGGGCCCCAAGAGCATGCCGCATGACATGGGGGCCCCACGTGCTTGATGCATGTCATGGGGGCCCCACATGCATGCCGCATGTCTTGAGTACCCCAAATGCATGTCGCATGTCATTTGGGCCCCACATGCATGACTCTTGTCATGGTGGCCCCAAATGCATTCTACATATCATGTAGGCCCCACGTGCATGCCGCATGTCATGGGGGCCCCAAATGCAAGCCGCCTGTCATGGGGGCCAAAAAAGCATGCCACATGTCATAGGGTCGCCAAATGCATGCCGCATGTAATGGGGGCCACACGTGCAAGTCGCATGTCATGGGGGCTCCACATGCATGACGAATGTCATGGGGGCCCCACTAGCATTCCGCATTTCATTGGGGGCCCCAAATGCATGCTGCATGTTAGGGGCCCCAAATGCATGCTGCATGTGATGGGGGCCCCAAATGCATGCAACATGTCATGGGAACCCCACATGCATGGGCCATGTCATGGGGCCCCACATGAATGCTGCATGTCATGGCGGCGACAAATGCATGCCACATGTCATGGGGGCCCCACATACATGCCACAAGTCATGGGTACCCCGCGTGCATGACGCATGTCATGGGGGCCCCACATGCATGCCACATGTCATGGGGGCCCCAAATGCATGCCACATGTCATGGGGTCCCCAAATGCATGCCTTATGTCATGGGGGCCCCAAATGCATGCCGCATGTCATGCATACCCCAAATGCATGCCGCATGTAATGTGTACCCCAAATGCATGCCCCATGTCATGGGGGACCCACTTGCATACCGCATGTCATGGGGACCCCAAATGCATGCCCCATGTCATGGGGCCCCATGTGCATGCCGCATGTCATGGGGGTCCCAAGTGCATTGCATGCCGCATGTAATGGGGTACCCACATGCATGCCGCATGTCATGGGGGCCCACATGTATGCCGCATGCCATGTGTGCCCCAAATGCATGCCGCATGTCATGGGGGCCAAAAAATCATGCCGCATGTCATAGGGGCCCCAAATGCATGCCAAATGTCATGGGGGCCTCAAGAGCATACCGCATGACATGGGGGCCCAACGTGCATGCCGCATGTCTTGGGTACCCCAAATGCATGTCGCATGTCATTTAGGCCCCACGTGCATGCCGCATGTCATGGGGGCCCCAAATGCAAGCCGCCTGTCATGGGGGCCAAAAAAGCATGCCGCATGTCATGGGGGCCACACGTGCAGGTCGCATGTCATGGGGGCTCCACATGCATAATGCACGTCATGGGGCTCCACGTGAATAGCACATATCATGGGGCCCCAGGTGCAAGCCGCATGTCACGAGGGCCAAAAAAGCATGCCGCATGTCATAGGGGCCCAAAATGCATGCCACATGTCATGGGGGCCCCAAATGCATGCCTCATGTCGTGGGTGCCCCACGTGCATGCCGCATGTCATGGGGGCCCCATATGCATGCCACATGTCATGGGGGACCCATGTGCATGCCGCATGTCATGGGGGCCCCAAATGCATGCCACATGTCATGGGTACCCCAAATGCATGTTCCATGTCATGGGGTTCCCAAATGCATGCTGCTTGTCTTGAGAACCCAAAATGCATTCCGCATGTCAAGGGGACCCCAAATGCATGCCTCATGTCATGGGGGCCCCAAATGCATGCTGCGTGTCTTGGGAACCCCAAATGCATGTCGCATGTCATGTGGCCCCACGTGCATGCCGCGTGTCATGGGGACCCATGTGCATGCTGAATGTCATGGGGGTACGACGTGCATGCCACATATCATGGGGGCCCCACATGCATGCCGCATGTCATGGGGGCCCCAAATGCAAAGTGCATGTCATGGGGGCCTCACGTGCATACCGCATGTCATGGGGACCCCCAAATGCATGCCGCATGTCATGGGGCCCCATGTTCATGCCACACGTCATGGGGGCCCACATGCATAACGCATGTCATGGGGGCAATACGTGCCTACCGCATATCATGGGGCCCCACGTGCATACCGCATGTCATGGGGGCCCCAAATTCAGGTCGCATGTCATGGGGCACCATTTGCATGCCACATGTCATGGGGGCCTCAAATGCATGCCACATGTCATGGAGGCCCCAAATGCATGCCGAATGTCATTGGGGCCCCAAATGCATACAACCTGTCATGGGATCTCCATATGCATGCCGCATGTCATGGGGCCCCATGTGCATGCCGCATGTCATGTGGCCCCAAGTGCATGCCGCATGTCAAGGGGGTTCCATGTGCATGCCACATGTAATGGGGAACCCACATGCATGCCGCATGTCATGGGGGCCCACATGCATGCCGCATGTCATGGAGGCACCAAATGCATACCGCATGCCATGGGACTCCACGTGCATACCGTATGTCATGGGGCCCCAAGTGCATGCCGCATGTCATGGATGCCCCAAATGCATACCGCATGTCATGGGGGCCAAAAAAACATGCCGCTTGTCATAGGGGCCCCAAATGCATGCCACATCTCATGGGGGTCACACGTGCATGCCCCATGTCATGGGGGCTCCACATGCATGCCACATGTCATGTAGGCCCCACGTGCATGCCGCATTTCATTGGGGGCCCCAAATGCATGCTGCATGTCAGGGGCCACAAATGCATGCTGCATGTCATGGGGGCCCCAAATACGTGCCACATATCATGGGGGCACCAAATGCATGGGCCATGTCATAGGGGCCCCACATGCATGCCGCATGTCATGGGGCCCCAAATGCATGCTGCATGTCATGTGGTCCCCACTTGCATTCCGAATATCATGGGGGCTCTACATGCATGCCGCATGTCATGGGGGAACCAAGTGCAAGCCTCATGTCATGGGGGCCCCAAATGCATCACGCATGTCATGGTGGCTCCAAATGCATGCCGCATGTCATGGGGGCCCCAAATGCATGCCGCATGTCATGGGGGCCCCAAATGCATGCCACATGTCATGGGGGCCCCAAGAGCATGCCGCATGACATGGGGGCCCCACGTGCTTGAGGCATGTCATGGGGGCCCAACATGCATGCCACATGTCTTGGGTACCATAAATGCATGTCGCATGTCATTTGGGCCCTACATGCATGAAGCATGTCATGGGGGCCCCAAATGCAAGCCTCATGTCATGGGGGCCAAAAAAGCATGCCGCATGTCATAGGGGCCCCAAATGCACTCTGCATGTCATGGGGGCCCCACGTGCATTCCACATTTCATTGGGGGCCCCAAATGCATGCTGCATGTCTGGGGCCCAAATGCATGCTGCATGTGATGGGGGCCCCAAATGCATGCAACATGTCATGGTAGCCCCACGTGCATGGGCCATGTCATGGGGCCCCACATGAATGCCGCATGTCAGGGGGGCCCCAAATGCATGCCGCATGTCATGGGGGTCCCACATACATGCCACATGTCATGGGGGACCCACGTGCATGCCGCATGTCATGGAAGCCCCACGTGCTTGCCGCATGTCATGGGGGCCCCACATGCATGCCACATGTCATGGGGGCCCCAAATGCATGCCGCATGTCATGGGGGCCCCACATACATGCCGCATGTCATGGGTACCCCAAATGCATTCCACATGTCATGGGGGACCCACATGCATGCCGCATTTCATGGAAGCCCCACGTGCATGTCGCATGTCATGGGGGCCCCACATGCATGCCACATGTCATGGGGGCCCCAAATGCATGCCACATGTCATGGGGGCCCCAAATGCATGCCGTATGTCCTGGGTGCCCAAAATGCATGCCGCATGTCATGGGTACCCCAAATACATGCCGCATGTCATGTGTACTCCAAATGCATGCCCCATGTCATGAGGGACCCACGTGCATACTGCATGTCATGGGAGCTCCACATGCATGCCGCATGTCATGTGGCCCCACGTGCATGCCGCATGTCATGGGGCCCCATGTGCATGCCGAATGTCATGGGGGTACCAATTTCATGCCGCATGTCATGGGGGACACTCATGCATACCGCATGTCATGGGGGCAACACGTGCATACCGCATATCATGGGGCCCCACGTGCATACCGCATGGCATTGGGGCCCAAAATGCATGCCGCATGTCATGTGGCCCCATGTGCATGCCACATGCCATGGGGGCCCACATGCATACCGCATGTCATGGAGTGAACATGTGCATACCGCATATCATGGGCCCCACGTGCATACCGCATGTCAAAGGTGCCCCAAATGCATGCCGTATGTCATGGGTGCCCAAAATGCATGCCTCATGTCATGGGTACCCCAAATGCATGCCACATGTCATGTGTACCCCAAATGCATGCCCCATGTCATGAGGGACCCACGTGCATACTGCATGTCATGGGAGCTCCACATGCATGCCGCATGTCATGTGGCCCCACGTGCATGCCGCATGTCATGGGGCCCCATGTGCATGCCGAATGTCATGGGGGTACCAATTTCATGCCGCATGTCATGGGGGACACTCATGCATACCGCATGTCATGGGGGCAACACGTGCATACCGCATATCATGGGGCCCCACGTGCATACCGCATGGCATTGGGGCCCAAAATGCATGCCGCATGTCATGTGGCCCCATGTGCATGCCACATGCCATGGGGGCCCACATGCATACCGCATGTCATGGAGTGAACATGTGCATACCGCATATCATGGGCCCCACGTGCATACCGCATGTCATAGGTGCCCCAAATGCATGCCGCATGTCATGGGGCCCCATGTGCATGCCACATGTCATGGGGGCCCAAAATGCATGCCACATGTCATGCGGGCCCCAAATGCATGCTGCGTGTCATTGGGGCCCCAAATGCATACTGCCTGTCATGGGATCTCCACATGCATGCCGCATGTCATGGGGCCCCATGTGCATGCCGCATGTCATGGGGGCTCCACATGCATGCCACATGTCATGTGGCCCCAAGTGCATAACGCATGTCATGGGGCCCCATGTGCATGCCGCATGTCATGTGGGTCCCAGGTGCATGCCGCATGTAATGTTGTACCCACATGCATGACGCATGTCATGGGGGCAACACATGCATACCGCATCTCATGGGGCTCCGTGTGCATACCGCATGTAATGGGGGCCAAAAAAGCATGCCGCATGTCATAGGGGCCCCAAATGCATGCCACATGTCATAGGGGCCGCAAGAGCATACCGCATGACATGGGAGCCCCAAGTGCTTGAGGCATGTCATGGGGGCCCAACATGCATGCCGCATGTCTTGGGTACCCCAAATGCATGTCGCATGTCATTTGGGCCCCACATGCATGAAGCATGTCATGGGGGCCCAAATGCATTCTACATATCATGGAGGTCCCACGTGCATGCCGCATGTCATGGGGGCCCCAAATGCAAGCCACATGTCATGGGGGCCAAAAAAGCATGCCGCATGTCACAGGGGCCCCAAATGCATTCCGCATGTCATGGGGGTCACACGTGCATGTCGCATGTCATGGGGGCCCCACGTGCATTCCACATTTCATTGGGGGCCCCAAATGCATGCTGCATGTCTGGGGCCCCAAATGCATGCTGCATGTGATGGGGTCCCCAAATGCATGCAACATGTCATGGTAGCCCCACATGCATGGGCCATTCATGGGGCCACACATGAATGCCGCATGTCATGGGGGCCCCAAATGCATGCCGCATGTCATGGGTACCCCAAATGCATGCCACATGTCATGGGGGACCCATGTGCATGCCGCATGTCATGGAAGCCCCACGTGCATGCCGCATGTCATGGGGGCCCCACATGCATGCCACATGTCATGGGGGCCCCAAATGCATGCCACATGTCATGGGGGCCCCAAATGCATGCCACATGTCAGGGGGGCCCCAAATGCATGCCGTATGTCATGGGTGACCCAAATGCATGCCGCTTGTCATGGGTACCCCAAATGCATGCCGCATGTCTTGTGTACCCCAAATGCATGCCCCATGTCATGGGGGACCCACGTGCATACCGCATGTCATGGGGACCCCCTGTGCATGCCTCATGTCATGGGGGCCCCAAATGCATACTGCATGTCATGGGAGCTCCACATGCATGCCGCATGTCATGTGGCCCCACGTGCATGCCGCATGTCATGGCGCCCCATGTGCATGCCACATGCCATGGGGCCCACATGCATACCGCATGTCATTGGGGGAACATGTGCATACCGCATATCATGGGCCCCACATGCATACCGCATGTCATAGGTGCCCCAAATGCATGCCGCATGTCATGTGGCCCCACGTGCATGCCGCATGTCATGGGGCCCCATGTGCATGCCGAATGTCATGGGGGTACCAATTTCAAGCCGCATGTCATGTGGGACACTCATGCATACCGCATGTAATGGGGGCAACACGTGCATACCGCATATCATTGGGCCCCACGTGCATACCGCATGGCATTGGGGCCCCAAATGCATGCCACATGTCATGGGGGCCCCAAATGTATGCCGCATGTCATGAGGGCCATAAATATGTGCCGCATGTCTTGGGGGCCCCACGAGCATGCCGCATGTCATGTGGTCCCCACATGCATGCTGGGTGTCATACGGGCCCCAAATGCATGTCGCGTGTCATGGTGGCCCCACAACAATGCCGTATGTCATTGGGGGCCCGAATGCATGTCGCATTTCATGGGGACCCCACATACAAGGCGCATGTCATGGGGGCTCCACATGCATGTCGCATGTCATGGGGTCCCCACATGCATGTCGGGTGTCATACGGGCCCCAAATGCATGCCTTATGTCATGGGGGCCCAAAAGTCATGCTACATGTCATGGGGGCCCCACGTGCATGCCGCATGTCATGGGGGACCAAATGCATACCGCATGTCATGGGGGCCCCAAATGCATGCCGCATGTCATGAGAGCCCCACATGCATGTCGCATGTCATGGGTGCCCCAAATGTATGCCGCATGTCATGGGGGCCCCACGTGCATGCCGTATGCCATGAGGTCCCCAAATGCATGGTGCATGTCATGGGGGCCCCAAACACGTGCCGCATGACATTGGGCCCCATATGCATGGCGCATGTCATGGGGCTCCACATGCATGCCACATGTCATGGGGCCCCATATGCATGCCACATGTCATGGGGGCCCCAAATGCATGACGCATGTCATGGGGGCCTCAAATGTATGCCGCTTGTCATGGGGGCCCAAATGCATGCCGCATGTCATGGGGGCCCCAAATTTATGCCGCATGGCATGAGGGCCATAAATATGTGTCGCATGTCATGGGGACACAAATGCATGCCGCATGTCATGGGGGCCCCACATGTATGCCGCATGTCATGAGGGCCATAAATACATGCAGCATGTCAGTGGGGGCCCCAAATGCATGACGCATGTCATGGGGGCCCCACATGTATGCCGCATGTCATGAGTGCCATAAATACATGCCGCATGTCAAGGGGGCCCCAAATATGTGCCACATGTCATGGGGTCCCAAATACGTGCCGAAAGTCATGTCATGGGTGCCCCACATGCATACCGCATGTTATGGGAGACCTAAATGCATGTCGCATGTCATGGGGGCCCCAAATGTATGCAGCATGTCATGAGGGCCATAAATACGTGCTGCATGTCATGGGGGACCAAACTGCATGCCGCATGTCATGGGGGCCCCACATGTATGCCGCATGTCATGAGGGCCATGAATACATGCCGCATGTCATGGGGGCCCCAAATGCATGCCGCATGTCATGGGGGCCCCACATGTATGCCGCATGTCATGAGGGCCATAAGTACATGCCGCATGTCAAGGGGGCCCCACATGCAAGCCGCATGTCATGGGGGCCCCAAATTCATGCCGCATGTCATGGGGGCCCAATGTGCATTCCGCATGTCATGGGTCCCCCACGTGCATTCCGCATGTCATGGGGCCCCAAATGCATGCCGCATGTCATGGGGGCCCCAAATGTATGCCGCATGTCATGAGGGCCATAAATAAGTGCCGCATGTCATGGGGGCCCCACGTGCATGCCGCATGTCATGGGGTCCCCACATGCATGCCGGGTGTCATACGGGCCCCAAATGCATGCAGCGTGTCATGGGGGCCCCACAACAATGCCGCATGTCATTGGTGGCCCAAATGCATGCCGCATGTCATGGGGGCCCCAAATATGTGCCGCATGTCATGGGGGCTCCACATGCATGTCGCATGTCATGGGGACCCCACATACAAGGCGCATGTCATCAGGGCTCCACATGCATGTCGCATGTCATGGGGTCCCCACATGCATGCCGGGTGTCATACGGGCCCCAAATGCATGCAGCGTGTCATGGGGGCCCCACAACAATGCCGCATGTCATTGGTGGCCCAAATGCATGCCGCATGTCATGGGGGCCCCAAATACGTGCCGCATGTCATGGGGGCTCCACATGCATGTCGCATGTCATGGGGACCCCACATACAAGGCGCATGTCATCAGGGCTCCACATGCATGTCGCATGTCATGGGGTCCCCACTTACATGTCGGGTGTTATACGGGCCCCAAATGCATGCCCCATGTCATGGGGGCCCCACAACAATGCCGCATCTCATTGTAGGACCAAATGCATGCCGCATGTCATGGGGGCCCCAAATGCATGCCGCATGTCATGAGGGCCCCACAAGCTTGTTGCATGTCATGGGTGGCCCAAATACATGCCGCATGTCATGGGGGCCCCACGTGCATGCCACATGTCATGAGGGCCCCAAACGCATGGCGCATGTCATGGGGGACCCAAGTATGTGTCGCATATCATGGGGGCCCCAAGTGCATGCCGCATGTCAAGGGGGACGCCGCATGTAATGGGGCCCCAAATGCATGCCGCATGTCATGGGGGCCCCAAATGCATGCCGCATGTCAAGGGGGCCCCACATGCATGCCGGATGTCATGGGGGCCACAAATGCATGCCGCATGTCATGGGGGCCCCACGTGCTTTCCGCATGTCATAGGCCACCACATGCATTCTGCATGTCATGGGGCCCCAAATGCATGTCGCATGTCATGGGGGCCCCAAATGTATGCCTCATGTCATGGGGGCCCCAAATGCATGCTGCTTGTCAAGGGGGCCCCACATGCATGCCGCATGTCAAGGGGGACCCATGTGCATTCCGCATGTCATGGGGCCCCCACGTGCATTCCGCATGTCATGGGGCCCCAAATGCATGCCGCATGTCATGGGGGCCCCAAATGCATGGCGCATGTCATGGGGCCCCAAATGCATGCCGCATGTCAAGGGGGCCCCACATGCATGCCGGATGTCATGGGGGCCACAAATGCATGCCGCATGTCATGGTGTCCCCACATGCATTCCGGGTGTCCTACGGTCCCCAAATGCATGCCGAATGTCATGGGGGCCCCACGTGCATGCCGCATGTCATGGGGGCCCCAAATATATGCCTCATGTCATGGGGGCCCCAAATGCACGCCGCATGTCATGGGGGCCCCATGTGCATTCCGCATGTCATGGGGCCCCCACGTGCATTCCGCATGTCATGGGGCCCCAAATGCATGCCGCATGTCATGGGGGCCCCAAATGTATGCAGCATGTCATGTGGCCCCCACGTGCATTCCGCATGTCATGGGGGCCCCACATGCATGCCACATATAATGGGGGTCCCACATGCAAACCGCGTGCCATGGGGGCCCAAAATGGATGATGCTTGTCATGGGGGCACCACGTGCATACCGCATGTCATGGGGGACCCAAATTCATGACACATGTCATGGGTACCCCAAATGCATCCCGCATGTCATGGGGTCCCCAAATACGTGCCGAAAGTCATGTCATGGTGGCCCACGTTCATGCCACATGTCATGGGTGCCCCAAATGCATGCCGCATGTCATGGAGGCCCCAGATAGATGCCGCTTGTCATGGGGGCCCCACATGCATACCGCATGTCATGGGGGACCCAAATGCATGCCGCATGTCATGGGAGCCCCAAATGTATGCCGCATGTCATGGGGGCCCCAAATGCATGACGCATGTCATGGGGGCCCCAAATGTATGCCGCTTGTCATAGGGGCCCCAAATGCATGCCGCATGTCATGGTGGCCCCACGTGCATGCCGCATGTCATCGGGGGCCCAAATGCATGCCGCATGTCATGGGGGCCCAACGTGCATGCCGCATGTCATGAGAGTGCCACATGCATTCCGCATGTCATGGGGCCCCCACGTGCATGCCGCATGTCTTGGGTTCCCCAAATGCATGCCGCATGTCATGGTGGCCCCACGTGCATGCCGCATGTCATCGGGGGCCCAAATGCATGCCGCATATCATGGGGGCCCAACGTGCATGCCGCATGTCATGAGGGCCCCAAATGCATGCCGCATGTCATGGGGGCCCCTAATGTATGCCAAACGTCATTGGGGCCCCAAATGCATGCCGTATGTCATGGGGGCCCCACGTGCCTTCCGCATTTCATGGGGGCCCCACGTGCATTCCACAAGTCATGGGGCCCCAAATGCATGCCGCACGTCATGGGGTCCCAAATGCATGCCGCATGTCATGGGGGCCCCACATGTATGCCTCATGTCATGGGGGCCCCAAATGCATGCCGCATGTCATGGGGGCCCCACATGTATGCCGCATGTCATGAGGGCCATAAATACATGCCGCATGTCAAGGGGGCACCAAATACGTGCCACATGTCAAGGGGGCCCCAAATGCATGCCCCATGTCATGGGGGCCCCAGGTGCATGCCGCAAGTCATGGGGGCCCAACTGCATGCCGCATTTCATAGGGGCCACAAATGACTGCCGCATTTCATGGGGGCCCCACGTGCATGCCGCATGTCATGGCGTCTCCACTTGCATGCCGCATGTCATGGGGGACCCACTTGGATGACGCTTGTCATTGGGCCAAATGCATGCCGCATGTCATGGAGGCCCCAAATGCATGCCGCATGTCATGGGGGCCCACATGCATACCGCTTGTCATGGGGGCAACACGTGCATACCGCATATCATGGGGCCCCACGTGCATTCCGCATGTCATGGGGGCCCCACATGCATGCCGCATGTCATGGGGGCCCCACTTGCATGCCGCTTGCCATTGGACCCCGAATGCATGCCGCATGTCATGGGGGCCCCAAATGTATGCCGCAAGTCATGGGGGCCCCACGTGCATGTCGCATGTCATGGGTGCCCCACGTGCATGACACATGTCATGGCTGCAACACGTGCATTCTGCATGTCAAGGCGGCGCCTAAGTGCACGGCGCATGTCACGATTACCCCAAATGCATGTCACATGTCATGAGGGCCCCACGCGCTTGCCGCATGTCATAAGGGGCCCCACATGCATTCTGCTTGTCAATAGGGCTCCAAATGCATGCCGCATATCAAGGGGGCCCCACGTGCATGCCGCATGTCATGGGGCCCCATGTGCATGCTGAATGTCAAAGGGGTCCCACGTGCATGCCGCATGTCACGGGTACCCCAAATGCATGCCACATGTCATGGTGGCCCCACATGCATGCCTCATGTCAAGGGGGGCCCAAATGCATGCCTCATGTCACGTGTACCCCAAATGCATGCCGCATGTCATGTGGCCCCAAGTGCATGCAGCAGGTCATGGGGCCCCATGTGCATGCCGCATGTCATGGGGGTCCCACCCGCATGCCGCATGACATGGGGGACCCACATGCATGCCGCATGTCATTTGCGCCAACATGCATGCCGCATGTCATGGCGGCACCACATGCATACCGCATGTCATGGGGCTCCACGTGCATAGCACATGTCATGGGGCCCCAGGTGCAAGCCGCTTGTCATGAGGGCCAAGAAAGCATGCCGCATGTCATAGGGGCCCCAAATGCATGCCTCATGTCATGGGGGCCCCAAATGCATGCCTCATGTCGTGGGTGCCCCACGTGCATGCCGCATGTCATGGGGGCCCCACATGCATGCCACATGTCATGGGGGACCCATGTGCATGCCGCATGTCATGGGGGCCCCAAATGCATGCCACATGTAATGGGTACCCCAAATGCATGTTCCATGTCATGGGGTTCCCAAATGCATGCTGCTTGTCTTGAGAACCCAAAATGCATGCCGCATGCCATGGGGACCCAAAATGCATGCCTCATGTCATGGGGGCCCCATGTGCATGCCGCATGTCATGGGGCCCCATGTGCATGCCGAATGTCCTGGGGGTACCACGTGCATGCCACATGTCATGGGGGCCCCAAATGCAAAGTGCATGTCATGGGGGCCTCACGTGCATACCGCATGTCATGGGGACCCCCAAAGCTCGACTCATGTCATAAGGCCCCAAATGCATACTGCATGTCATGGGAGCTCCACATGCATGCCGCATGTCATGGGGGACCCACATGCATACCACATATCATTGGGGCAACACGTGTATACCGCATATCATGGGGCCCTACGTGCATAACGCATGTCATTGGGGCCCCAAATGCATGCTGCATGTCATGGGGCCCCATGTGCATGCCACACGTCATGGGGGCCCACATGCATAATGCATGTCATGGGGGCAACACGTGCATGTCGCAAGTCATGGGGCACCATGTGAATGCCACATGTCATGGGGGCCTCAAATGCATGCCACATGTCATGGAGGCCCCAAATGCATGCCGAATGTCATTGGGGCCCCAAATGCATACTGCCTGTCATGGGATCTCCATATGCATGCCGCATGTCATGTGGCCCCATGTGCATGCCGCATGTCATGGGGGCCCCACATGCATGCCGCATGTCATGGGGGCCCACATGCATGCCGCATGTCATGGAGGCACCAAATGCATACCGCATGTCATGGGGCTCCACGTGCATACCGCATGTCTTGGGCCCCCAAGTGCATGCCGCATGTCATGGATGCCCCAAATGCATGCCGCATGTCATGGGGGCCAAAAAAAACATGCCGCTTGTCATAGGGGCCCCAAATGCATGCCGCATGTCATGGGGGTCACACGTGCATGCCCCTTGTCATGGGGGCTCCACATGCATGCCACATGTCATGTAGGCCCCACGTGCATGCCACATTTCATTGGGGGCCCCAAATGCATGCTGCATGTCATGGGCCACAAATGCATGTTGCATGTCATGGGGGCCCCAAATACGTGCCACATATCATGGTGGCACCAAATGCATGGGCCATGTCATAGGGGCCCCACATGCATGCCGCATGTCATGGGGCCCCAAATGCATGCTACATGTCATGGGGGCCTCAAATGCATGCTGCATGTGATGGGAGACCCAAATGCATGCCACATGTCATGGTAGCCCCACATGCATGCCAAATGTCATGGGGGCCCCAAATACGTGCCACATTTCATGAGGGCCCCACATGCCTGGTGCATGTCATAGGGCCCCACATTCATGATGCATGTCATGGAGGCCCCACATGCATGCCGCATGTCATGGGGCCTCACATGCATGCCGCATGTCATGGGGGCCCCAAATGTATGCTGCATGTCATGGGGGCCCCAAATGCATGCCGCATGTCATGTGGTCCCCACGTGCATTCCGCATGTCATGGGGGCTCTACATGCATGCCGCATGTCATGGGGGCACCAAGTGCATGCCTCATGTCATGGGGGCCCCAAATGCATGCCGCATGTCATGGTGGCTCCAAAAGCATGCCGCATGTCATGGGGGCCCCAAATGCATGCCACATGTCATGGGGGCCCCAAGAGCATACCGCATGACATGGGGGCCCCAAGTGCTTGAGGCATGTCATGGGGGCCCAACATGCATGCCGCATGTCTTGGGTACCCCAAATGCATGTCGCATGTCATTTGGGCCCCACATGCATGAAGCATGTCATGGGGGCACCAAATGCATTCTATATATCATGGAGGCCCCACGTGCATGCCACATGTCATGGGGGCCCCAAATGCAAGCCACATGTCATGGGGGCCAAAAAAGCATGCCGCGTGTCATAGGGGCCCCAAATGCATTCCGAATGTCATGGGGGTCACACATTCATGTCGCATGTCATGGGGGCCCCACGTGCATTCCACATTTCATTGGGGGCCCCAAATGCATGCTGCATGTCTGGGGCCCCAAATGCATGCTGCATGTGATGGGGGCCCCAAATGCATGCAACATGTCATGGTAGCCCCACATGCATGCCACATGTCATGGGGGACCCACGTGCATGCCGCATGTCATGAAAGCCCCACGTGCATGCCGCATGTCATGGGGGCCCCACATGCATGCCACATGTCATGGGGGCCCCAAATGCATGCCACATGTCAGGGGGGCCCCAAATGCATGCCGTATGTCATGGGTGCCCCAAATGCATGCCGCTTGTCATGGGTACCCCAAATGCATGCCGCATATCATGTGTACCCCAAATGCTTACCCCATGTCATGGGGGACCCACGTGCATACCGAATGTCATGGGGACCCCCTATGCATGCCTCATGCCATGGGGGCCCCAAATGCATACTGCATGTCTTGGGAGCTCCACATGCATGCCGCATGTCTTGTGGCCCCACGTGCATGCCGCATGTCATGGGGCCCCATGTGGATGCCGAATGTCATGGGGGTGCCAATTTCATGCCGCATGTCATGGGGGACACTCATGCATACCGCATGTAATGGGGGCAACACGTGCATACCGCATATCATGGGGCCCCACGTGCATACCGCATGGCATTGGTCCCAAAATGCATGCCGCATGTCATGGGGCCCCATGTGCATGCCACATGCCATGGGGTCCACATGCATACCGCATGTCATTGGGGGAACATGTGCATACCGCATATCATGGGCCCCACATGCATACCGCATGTCATAGGTGCCCCAAATGCATGCCGCATGTCATGGGGCCCCATGTGCATGCCACATGTCATGGGGGCCCCAAATGCATGCCACATGTCATGGAGGCCCCAAATGCATGCCGCATGTCATTGGGGCCCCAAATGCATACTGCCTGTCATGGGACCTCCACATGCATGCCGCATGTCATGGGGCCCCATGTGCATGCTGCATGTCATGGGGGCCCCAAATGCATGGCGCATGTTATGTGGCCCCAAGTGCATGACGTATGTTATGGGGCCCCATGTGCATGCCGCATGTCATGGGGGCCCACATGCATGCCACATGTCATGGGGGCACCACATGCATACCGCATGTCATGGAGCTCCACGTGCATACCGCATGTCATGGGGCCCCACGTGCATTCCGCATGTTATGGGTGCCCCAAATGCATGCCGCATGTCATGGGGGCCAAAAATGCATGCCACATGTCATGGGGGCCACACGTGCATGACACATGTCATGGGGGCTCCACATGCATGCCACATGTCAATGAGGCCCCACGTGCATGACACATTTCATTGGGGGCCCAAATGCACGCTGCATGTCAGAGGCCGCAAATGCATGCTGCATGTCATGGGGCCCCACATGCATGCCCCATGTCTTGGGAGCCTCAAATGCATGACGCATGTCATGGGGCCCCTTGTGCATGCCGCAAGTCATGAGGGCCCACATGCATGCCACATGTCATGGGGGCACCACATGCATACCGCATGTCATGGGGCCCCACGTGCATGACGCATGTTATGGGTGCCCCAAATGCATGCCGCATGTCATGGGGGCCAAAAATGAATGCCACATGTCATGGGGGCCACACGTGCATGACACATGTCATGGGGGCTCCACGTGCATGCCACATTTCATTGGGGGCCCAAATGCATGCTGCATGTCAGAGGCCACAAATGCATGCTGCATGTCATGGGGCCCCACATGCATGCCCCATGTCTTGGGGGCCTCAAATGCATGCTGCACGTTATGGGGGACCCAAATGCATGGCACATGTCATGGTAGTCGACACGCATGCCGCATGTCATGGGGGCCTCAAATACGTGCCACATGTCATGGGGGCCCCACATGCATGGTGCATGTCATAGGGGCCCCACATGCATGCCGCATGTCATGGGGCCCCGCATGCATGCCGTATGTCATGGGGGCCTCAAATGTATGCTGCATGTCATGGGGGCCCCAAATGCATGCCGCATGTCATGGGGTCCCCACATGCATTCCGCATGTCATGGGGGCTCTACATCCATGTCGCATGTCATGAGGGCACCAAGTGCATGCCGCATGTCATGGGGGCCCCAAATGCATTCTACATATCATGGAGGCCCCACGTCCATGCCGCATGTCATGGGGGCCCCAAATGCAAGCCGCCTGTCATGGGGGCCAAAAAAGCATTCCGCATGTCAAGGGGACCCCAAATGCATGCCTCATGTCATGGGGGCCACAAATGCATGCTGCATGTCATGGGGCCCCACATGCATGTCCCATGTCTTGGGGGCCTCAAATGCATGCTGCACGTGATGGGGGACCCAAATGCATGGCACATGTCATGGTAGCCGACACGCATGCCGCATGTCATGGGGGCCTCAAATACGTGCCACATGTCATGGGGGCCCCACATGCATGGTGCATGTCATAGGGGCCCCACATGCATGCCGCATGTCATGGGGCCCCACATGCATGCCGCATGTCATGGGGGCCTCAAATGTATGCTGCATGTCATGGGGGGCCCAAATGCATGCCGCATGTCATGGGGTCCCCACATGCATTCCGCATGTCATGGGGGCTCTACATCCATGCCGCATGTCATGAGGGCACCAAGTGCATGCCGCATGTCATGGGGCCCCCAAATGCATGCCGCATGTCATGGTGGCTCCAAATGAATGCCGCATGTCATGGGGGCCCCAAATGCATGCCACATGTCATGGTGGCTCCAAGAGCATACCGCGTGACATGGGGGCCCCACGTGCTTGACGCATGTCATGGGGGCCCCACATGCATGACGCATGTCTTGAGTACCCCAAATGCATGTCGCATGTCATTTGGGCCCCACATGCATGACGCATGTCATGGTGGCCCCAAATGCATTCTACATATCATGGAGGCCCCACGTCCATGCCGCATGTCATGGGGGCCCCAAATGCAAGCCGCCTGTCATGGGGGCCAAAAAAGCATTCCGCATGTCAAGGGGACCCCAAATGCATGCCTCATGTCATGGGGGCCCCAAATGCATGCTGCGTGTCTTGGGAACCCCAAATGCATGTCGCATGTCATGTGGCCCCACGTGCATGCCGCATGTCATGGGGACCCATGTGCATGCCGAATGTCATGGGGGTACCACGTGCATGCCACATATCATGGGGTCCCCACATGCATGCCTCATGTCATGGGGGCCCCAAATGCAAAGTGCATGTCATGGGGGCCTCACGTGCATACCGCATGTCATGGGGACCCCCAAAGCTTGACTCATGTCATGGGGGCCCCAAATGCATACTGCATGTCATGGGAGCTCCACATGCATGCCGCATGTCATGTGGCCCCACGTGCATACCGCATGTCATGGGGGACCCAAATGCATACCGCGTATCATGGGGGCAACACGTGTATACCGCATATCATGGGGCCCCACGTGCATACCGCATGTCATTGGGGCCCCAAATGCATGCCGCATGTCATGGGGCCCCATGTTCATGCCACACGTCATGGGGGCCCACATGCATAATGCATGTCATGGGGGCAATACGTGCATACCGCATATCATGGGGCCCCACGTGCATACCGCATTTCATGGGGGCCCCAAATGCAGGTCGCATGTCATGGGGCACCATGTGCATGCCACATGTCATGGGGGCCTCAAATGCATGCCACATGTCATGGAGGCTCCAAATGCATGCCGAATGTCATTGGGGCCCCAAATGCATACAACCTGTCATGGGATCTCCATATGCATGCCGCATGTCATGGGGCCCCATGTGCATGCCGCATGTCATGTGGCCCCAAGTGCATGCCGCATGTCATGGGGCCCCATGAGCATTCCGCATGTCATGGGGGTTCCATGTGCATGCCACATGGAATAGGGAACCCACATGCATGCCGCATGTCATGGGGGCCCACATGCATGCCGCATGTCATGGGGGCCCACATGCATGCCGCATGTCATGGAGGCACTAAATGCATACCGCATGTCATGGGGCTCCACGTGCATACCGCATGTCATGGGGCCCCAAGTGCATGCCGCATGTCATGGATGCCCCAAATGCATGCCGCTTGTCATAGGGGCCCCAAATGCATTCCGCATGTCATGGGGGTCACACGTGCATGCCCCATGTCATGGGGGCTCCACATGCATGCCACATGTCATGTAGGCCCCACGTGCATGCCGCATTTCATTGGGGGCCCCAAATGCATGCTGCATGTCAGGGGCCACAAATGCATGCTGCATGTCATGGGGGCCCCAAATACGTGCCACATATCATGGGGGCACCAAATGCATGGGCCATGTCATAGGGGCCCCACATGCATGCCGCATGTCATGGGGCCCCAAATGCATGCTGCATGTCATGTGGTCCCCACTTGCATTCCGAATATCATGGGGGCTCTACATGCATGCCGCATGTCATGGGGGCACCAAGTGCATGCCTCATGTCATGGGGGCCCCAAATGCATCACGCATGTCATGGTGGCTCCAAATGCATGCCGCATGTCATGGGGGCCCCAAATGCATGCCACATGTCATGGGGGCCCCAAGAGCATGCCGCATGACATGGGGGCCCCACGTGCTTGAGGCATGTCATGGGGGCCCAACATGCATGCTGCATGTCTTGGGTACCATAAATGCATGTCGCATGTCATTTGGACCCCACATGCATGAAGCATGTCATGGGGGCCAGAAATGCAAGCCACATGTCATGGGGGCCAAAAAAGCATGCCGCATGTCATAGGGGCCCCAAATGCATTCCGCATGTCATGGGGGCCCCACGTGCATTCCGCATTTCATTGGGGCCCCCAAATGCATGCTGCATGTCTGGGGCCCCAAATGCATGCTGCATGTGATGGGGGCCCCAAATGCATGCAACATGTCATGGTAGCCCCACATGCATGGGCCATGTCAAGGGGCCCCAAATGAATGCCGCATGTCATGGGGGCCCCAAATGCATGCCGCATGTCATGGGGGCCCCACATACATGCCGCATGTCATGGGTACCCCAAATGCATGCCACATGTCATGGGGGACCCACGTGCATGCCGCATGTCATGGAAGCCCCACGTGTATGCCGCATGTCATGGGGGCCCCACATGCATGCCACATGTCATGGGGGCCCCAAATGCGTGCCACATGTCATGGGGGCCCTAAATGCATGCCACATGTCATGGGTGCCCAAAATGCATGCCGCATGTCATGGGTACACCAAATGCATGCCGCATGTCATGTGTACCCCAAATGCATGCCCCATGTCATGAGGGACCCACGTGCATACTGCATGTCATGGGAGCTCCACATGCATGCCGCATGTCATGTGGCCCCACGTGCATGCCGCATGTCATGGGGCCCCATGTGCATGCCGAATGTCATGGGGGTACCAATTTCATGCCGCATGTCATGGGGGACACTCATGCATACCGCATGTCATGGGGCTCCACGTGCATACCGCATGTCATGGGGCCCCATGTGCATGCCGAATGTCATGGGGGTACCAATTTCATGCCGCATGTCATGGGGGACACTCATGCATACCGCATGTCATGGGGCTCCACGTGCATACCGCATGTCATGGGGCCCCACGTGCATGGCGCATGCCATGTGTGCCCCAAATGCATGCCGCATGTCATGGGGGCCAAAAAAGCATGCCGCATGTCATAGGGGCTCCAAATGCATGCCACATGTCATGGGGGCCACAAGAGCATACCGCATGACATGGGGACCCCAAGTGCTTGAGGCATGTCATGGGGGCCCAACATGCATGCCGCATGTCTTGGGTACCCCAAATGCATGTCGCATGTCATTTGGGCCCCACATGCATGAAGCATGTCATGGGGGCCCCAAATGCATTCTACATATCATGGAGGCCCCACGTGCATGCCGCATGTCATGGGGGCCCCAAATGCAAGCCACATGTCATGGGGGCCAAAAAAGCATGCCGCATGTCATAGGGGCCCCAAATGCATTCCGCATGTCAACAGCTGGACCTTTGGATTTTGGAAATGTTTGCGTTTTTTGACCAGATTCGCGTCAGGCGCTCCCACACTCGTCCCGAGGGGACGAGCATCTCCGGAATTTGCGATTAGCCTCGGCGTCCGCGCTACAGTTTTCTGGCTCTGGAACGCACGCGGTTTGGAGCTGGACGCCGATATTCGGCGTGCCGCACTCTTATCACATGCCGGACGCGCTGTACTTTTTTCGTAACGTTTCGAGATGAAAACATTTTTCCAAAGAAATCCTCTCTGCCATCTTCTTTAATAGCCAGCTCTCACCTACAATAGCCAGCCCTCACGAAAAAACTTTGCCGCTGGACGACGCAACGCTCGCCATTTTACAGATCCAGCCCGGGAGATGCTCTGCACGCCGCCCTGGGTCGATCCGACGCCATTAAGGCTCCGAAAAAAGGCTTGCAAAAACCTCGTCTGTGCCAGGTCCGAAAAACAAGCCATTTAGCCAGCCCTCACAACATTTCATCACTTGGAAATGACCACCAGATGGCATCTGTGCTTTAAATATCATTCATTACTTGTCAGCCAGAATTCAGCTGCATTTCTGGAAATTGAACACTGGATGGCAAGCTGTGCTTTAAAAGCCATTCACTCGTTCATGATAGACCCTCACAGGAAACACACAATAAGGAGATTTTTCACTTATCCTTCGGTGGAAAGGCTGTGATGGGGGGAGGGGATGATGATGTAGCATTTTTGTCTCTGTTGTTTCACTGAGATTAGGACTTTCAAAGTGCTGCTGCCTCACCTTGTAAAACATTAACTCTTTTAACACAGATTGTGACCATATAATCAAATGAGAATAAGGAGTTTAATTAAAGGCATTTAAAAAGTTGCAATTTTATTACATCATTATTTAAAAAGACACAAAAATGGCAGCAATAATCACTGGTATTGAGGCCAATAATCACATCCATAGATGGAGCCCATATTTCATATCAAAAATAGGTAAAAGTAAATAGAGCATGTGACCATGTTGTAAAACACTTAAAGTTGTGTAAAAACCGTGGCGAAGGAACGGGCGGTGAAATAAGCGCGCCAAAAAAACTATAAAGTTTAAGGTTTTTTTCCGTAATTCATCAGATGAGCGTGATAACGGACGCTGCGCTGAATGGCGGCGCGTAGGAACGGGCGGTGAAATAAGCGCGCCTAAACAACTATAAAGTTTACATTTTTTTTCCGTAATCCATCAGATGAACATGATAACGGTTGCTGTGCTGAACGGCGGCACGTAGGAACGGGCGGTGAAATAAGTGCGCCAAAAAAACTATAAAGTTTACGTTTTATTTCTGTAATTCATCAGATGAGCGTGATAACGGACGCTGCGCTGAACGGCGGCGCGTAGGAACGGGCGGTGAAATAAGCGCGCCAAAAAAACTATAAAGTTTACGCTTTCATTCCATAATTCATCAGATGAGCGTGATAACGGACGCTGCGCTGAATGGCGGCACGTAGGAACGGGGGATGAAATAAGCGCGCCAAAACAACTATAAAGTTTACGTTTTTTTCCGTAATCCATCAGATGAGCGTGATAACGGACGCTGCGCTGAATGGCGGCACGTAGAATGGGCGGTGAAATAAGCGCGCCAAAAAAACTATAAAGTTTACGTTTTTTTTCCGTAATTCATCAGATGAGCGTGATAACGGAAGCTGCGCTGAACGGTGGCGCGTAGTAACAGGCGGTGAAATAAGCGCGCCAAAAAACTATAAAGTTTACTTTTTTTCCATAATTCATTAGATGAGCGTGATAACGGAAGCTGCGCTGAATGGCGGCGCGTAGGAACGGGCGGTGAAATAAGCGCACCAAAAAAACTATAAAGTTTACATTTTTTTTCCGTAATTCATCAGATGAGCGTGATAACGGAAGGTGCGCTGAACCGCGGCGCGTAGGAACGGGCGGTGAAATAAGCGCGCCAAAGAAACTATAAAGTTTACGTTTTTTTCCATAATTCATTAGATGAGCATGATAACGGAAGCTGTGCTGAACGGCGGCGCGTAGGAAAAGGCAGTGAAATAAGCGCGCCAAAGAAACTATAAAGTTTACGTTTTTTTTCCGTAATTTATCAGATGAGCGTGATAACGGACGCAGCCCTTAACGGCGGCGTCAGAGCGACTTTTTTTTGTTGCAGATTGAATTTTAAGTGCTTTTGGTATCATCAAACCTGTAGCCAGCTCTCATCCTCATTGATTGAGCTATTCCAAGGGTGAGGGCTGGCTACGGGTCGCCCTGGAGGCACCTGTAGCCAGCTCTCATCCTCATTGAGCTATTCCAAGGGTGAGGGCTGGCTAGGGGTCGCCCTGGAGGCACCTGTAGCCAGCTCTCATCCTCATTGAGCTATTCCAAGGGTGAGGGCTGGCTAGGGGTCGCCCTGGAGGCACCTGTAGCCAGCTCTCATCCTCATTGAGCTATTCCAAGGGTGAGGGCTGGCTAGGGGTCGCCCTGGAGGCACCTGTAGCCAGCTCTCATCCTCATTGAGCTATTCCAAGGGTGAGGGCTGGCTACGGGTCGCCCTGGAGGCACCTGTAGCCAGCTCTCATCCTCATTGAGCTATTCCAAAGGTGAGGGCTGGCTAGGGGTCGCCCTGGAGGCACCTGTAGCCAGCTCTCATCCTCATTGAGCTATTCCAAGGGTGAGGGCTGGCTACGGGTCGCCCTGGAGGCACCTGTAGCCAGCTCTCATCCTCATTGAGCTATTCCAAGGGTGAGGGCTGGCTAGGGGTCGCCCTGGAGGCACCTGTAGCCAGCTCTCATCCTCATTGAGCTATTCCAAGGGTGAGGGCTGGCTACGTGTCGCCCTGGAGGCACCTGTAGCCAGCTCTCATCCTCATTGAGCGTGATAACGGACGCTGCGCTGAACGGCGGCGCATAGGAACGGGCGGTGAAATAAGCGCGCCAAAAAAACTATAAAGTTTACGTTTTTTTTTCCGTAATTCATCAGATGAGGGTGATAACGGACGCTGCGCTGAACGGCGGCGCGTAGGAACGGGCGGTGAAATAAGCGCGCCAAAAAAACTATAAAATTTACGTTTTTTTTCCGTAATTCATCAGATGAACGTGATAACGGAAGCTGCGCTGAACGGCGGCGCGTAGGAACGGGCGGTGAAATAAGCGCGCCAAAAAAGCTATAAAGTGTACGTTTTTTTTCCATAATTCATTAGATGAGCGTGATAACGGAAGCTGCGTTGAACGGCGGCGCGTAGGAACGGGCGGTGAAATAAGCGCGCCAAAAAAACTATAAAGTTTACGTTTTTTTTCCGTAATTCATCAGATGAGCGTGATAACGGACGCTGCGCTGAATGGCGGCGCGTAGGAACGGGCGGTGAAATAAGTGCGCCAAAAAACTATAAAGTTTACGTTTTTTTCCGTAATTCATCAGATGAGCGTGATAAAGGATGCTGTGCTGAACGGCGGCACGTAGGAACGGGCGGTGAAATAAGTGCGCCAAAAAAACGATAAAGTTTACGTTTTTTTTCTGTAATTTATCAGATGAGCGTGATAACGGACGCAGCCCTTAACGGCGGCGTCAGAGCGACTTTTTTTTGTTGCAGATTGAATTTTAAGTGCTTTTGGTATCATCAAACCTGTAGCCAGCTCTCATCCTCATTGAGCTATTTCAAGGGTGAGGGCTGGCTAAGGGTCGCCCTGGAGGCACCTGTAGCCAGCTCTGATCCTCATTGAGCTGCTCCAAGGGTGAGGTCTGGCTACGGGTCGCCCTGGAGGCACCTGTAGCCAGGTCTCATCCTCATTGAGCTGCTCCAAGGGTGAGGGCTGGCTAGGGGTCGCCCTGGAGGCACCTGTAGCCAGCTCTCATCCTCATTGAGCTGCTCCAAGGGTGAGGGCTGGCTAGGGGTCGCCCTGGAGGCACCTGTAGCCAGCTCTCATCCTCATTGAGCTGCTCCAAGGGTGAGGGCTGGCTAGGGGTCGCCCTGGAGGCACCTGTAGCCAGCTCTCATCCTCATTGAGCTATTCCAAGGGTGAGGGCTGGCTACGTGTCGCCCTGGAGGCACCTGTAGCCAGCTCTCATCCTCATTGAGCGTGATAACGGACGCTGCGCTGAACGGCGGCGCATAGGAACGGGCGGTGAAATAAGCGCGCCAAAAAAACTATAAAGTTTACGTTTTTTTTCCGTAATTCATCAGATGAGGGTGATAACGGACGCTGCGCTGAACGGCGGCGCGTAGGAACGGGCGGTGAAATAAGCGCGCCAAAAAAACTATAAAGTTTACGTTTTTTTTCCGGAATTCATCAGATGAGCGTGATAACGGACGCTGCGCTGAATGGCGGCGCGTAGGAACAGGCGGTGAAATAAGCGCGCCAAAAAAACTATAAAGTTTACGTTTTTTTTCCGTAATTCATCAGATGAGTGTGATAACGGATGCTGTGCTGAACGGCGGCACGTAGGAACGGGCGGTGAAATAAGTGCGCCAAAAAAACGATAAAGTTTCCGTTTTTTTTCTGTAATTTATCAGATGAGCGTGATAACGGACGCAGCCCTTAACGGCGGCGTCAGAGCGACTTTTTTTTGTTGCAGATTGAATTTTAAGTGCTTTTGGTATCATCAAACCTGTAGCCAGCTCTCATCCTCATTGAGCTATTCCAAGGGTGAGGGCTGGCTAAGGGTCGCCCTGGAGGCACCTGTAGCCAGCTCTCATCCTCATTGAGCTGCTCCGAGGGTGAGGGCTGGCTAGGGGTCGCCCTGGAGGCACCTGTAGCCAGCTCTCATCCTCATTGAGCTGCTCCGAGGGTGAGGGCTGGCTAGGGGTCGCCCTGGAGGCACCTGTAGCCAGCTCTCATCCTCATTGAGCTGCTCCGAGGGTGAGGGCTGGCTAGGGGTCGCCCTGGAGGCACCTGTAGCCAGCTCTCATCCTCATTGAGCTGCTCCGAGGGTGAGGGCTGGCTAGGGGTCGCCCTGGAGGCACCTGTAGCCAGCTCTCATCCTCATTGAGCTGCTCCGAGGGTGAGGGCTGGCTAGGGGTCGCCCTGGAGGCACCTGTAGCCAGCTCTCATCCTCATTGAGCTGCTCCGAGGGTGAGGGCTGGCTAGGGGTCGCCCTGGAGGCACCTGTAGCCAGCTCTCATCCTCATTGAGCTGCTCCAAGGGTGAGGGCTGGCTAGGGGTCGCCCTGGAGGCACCTGTAGCCAGCTCTCATCCTCATTGAGCTGCTCCAAGGGTGAGGGCTGGCTAGGGGTCGCCCTGGAGGCACCTGTAGCCAGCTCTCATCCTCATTGAGCTGCTCCAAGGGTGAGGGCTGGCTAGGGGTCGCCCTGGAGGCACCTGTAGCCAGCTCTCATCCTCATTGAGCTGCTCCAAGGGTGAGGGCTGGCTAGGGGTCGCCCTGGAGGCACCTGTAGCCAGCTCTCATCCTCATTGAGCTGCTCCAAGGGTTAGGGCTGGCTAGGGGTCGCCCTGGAGGCACCTGTAGCCAGCTCTCACCCTCATTGAGCTGCTCCAAGGGTAAGGGCTGGCTACGTGTCACCCTGGAGGCACCTGTAGCCAGCTCTCATCCTCATTGAGCGTGATAACGGACGCTGCGCTGAACGGCGCCGCATAGGAACGGGCGGTGAAATAAGCGCGCCAAAAAAGCTATAAAGTGTACGTTTTTTTTCCATAATTCATTAGATGAGCGTGATAACGGAAGCTGCGTTGAACGGCGGCGCGTAGGAAAGGGCGGTGAAATAAGCGCGCCAAAAAAACTATAAAATTTACGTTTTTTTTCCGTAATTCATCAGATGAGCGTGATAACGGATGCTGTGCTGAACGGCGGCACGTAGGAACGGGCGGTGAAATAAGTGCGCCAAAAAAACTATAAAGTTTACGTTTTTTTTCTGTAATTTATCAGATGAGCGTGATAACGGACGCAGCCCTTAACGGCGGCGTCAGAGCGACTTTTTTTTGTTGCAGATTGAATTTTAAGTGCTTTTGGTATCATCAAACCTGTAGCCAGCTCTCTTCCTCATTAAGCTATTCCAAGGGTGAGGGCTGGCTAAGGGTCGCCCTGGAGGCACCTGTAGCCAGCTCTCATCCTCATTGAGCTGCTCCAAGGGTGAGGGCTGGCTACGGGTCGCCCTGGAGGCACCTGTAGCCAGCTCTCATCCTCATTGAGCTGCTCCAAGGGTGAGGGCTGGCTAGGGGTCGCCCTGGAGGCAACTGTAGCCAGCTCTCATCCTCATTGAGCTGCTCCAAGGGTGAGGGCTGGCTAGGGGTCACCCTGGAGGCACCTGTAGCCAGCTCTCATCCTCATTGAGCTGCTCCAAGGGTGAGGGCTGGCTAGGGGTCGCCCTGGAAGCACCTGTAGCCAGCTCTCATCCTCATTGAGCTGCTCCAAGGGTGAGGGCTGGCTACGGGTCGCCCTGGAGGCACCTGTAGCCAGCTCTCATCCTCATTGAGCTGCTCCAAGGGTGAGGGCTGGCTAGGGGTCGCCCTGGAGGCACCTGTAGCCAGCTCTCATCCTCATTGAGCTGCTCCAAGGGTGAGGGCTGGCTAGGGGTCACCCTGGAGGCACCTGTAGCCAGCTCTCATCCTCATTGAGCTGCTCCAAGGGTGAGGGCTGGCTAGGGTTTGCCCTGGAGGCACCTGTAGCCAGCTCTCATCCTCATTGAGCTGCTCCAAGGGTGAGGGCTGGCTACGGGTCGCCCTGGAGGCACCTGTAGCCAGCTCTCATCCTCATTGAGCTGCTCCAAGGGTGAGGGCTGGCTACGGGTCGCCCTGGAGGCACCTGTAGCCAGCTCTCATCCTCATTGAGCTATTCCAAGGGTGAGGGATGGCTACGGGTCGCCCTGGATGTACCTGTAGCCAGCTCTCATCCTCATTGAGCTGCTCCAAGGGTGAGGACTGGCTAGGGGTCGCCCTGGAGGCACCTGTAGCCAGCTCTCATCCTCATTGAGCTGCTCCAAGGGTGAGGGCTGGCTACGGGTCGCCCTGGAGGCACCTGTAGCCAGCTCTCATCCTCATTGAGCTGCTCCAAGGGTGAGGGCTGGCTACGGGTCGCCCTGGAGGCACCTGTAGCCAGCTCTCATCCTCATTGAGCTATTCCAAGGGTGAGGGATGGCTACGGGTCGCCCTGGATGTACCTGTAGCCAGCTCTCATCCTCATTGAGCTATTCCAAGGGTGAGGGCTGGCTAGAGGCAGCCGTGGACACACGATAGCCAGCCCTCATGGTGTTTGTGTTATTAAAGAAAAAAAATAAATTTGAGGGCTGGCTAGAGGCAGCCGTGGACACATGATAGCCAGCCCTCATGGTGTTTGTGCTATTAAAGAAAAAAAATTAATTTGATGGCTGGCTAGAGGCAGCCGTGGACACACTATATATATATATATATATATATATATATATATATATATATATATATATATATATACAATACAGACCAAAAGTTTGGACACACCTTCTCATTTAAAGATTTTTCTGAATTTTCATTACTTTGAAAATTGTACATTCACACTGAAGGCATCACAACTGTGAATTAACACATGTGGAATTATATACTTAACAAAAAAGTGTGAAACAACTGAAAATATGTCTTATATTCTAGGTTCTTCAAAGTAGCCACCTTTTGCTTTGATGACTGCTTTGCACACTCTTGGCATTCTCTTGATGAGCTTCAAGAGGTAGTCACCGGAAATGGTTTTCACATCACAGGTGTGCCCTGTCAGGTTTAATAAGTGGGATTTCTTGCCTTATAAATCGAGTTGGGACCAGCAGTTGTGTTGTGCAGAAGCCTGGTGGAAGCACAGCTGATAGTCGTATTGAATAGACTGTTAGAATTTGTATTATGGCAAGAAAAAAGCAGCTAAGTAAAGAAAAACGAGTGGCCATCATTACTTTAAGTAATGAAGGTCAGTCAGTCCGAAAAATTGGGCAAACTTTGAAAGTGTCCCTAAGTGCAGTTGCAAAAACCATCAAGCGCTACAAAGAAACTGGCTCACATGAGGACCGCCCCAGGAAAGCAAGACCAAGAATCACCACTGCTTCTGAGGATAAGTTTATTCGAGTCACCAGCCTCAGAAATCGCAGGTTAACAGCAGCTCAGATTAGAGACCAGGTCAATGCCACACAGAGTTCTAGCAGCAGACACATCTCTACAACAACTGTTAAGAGGAGACTTCGTGCAGCAGGCCTTCATGGTAAAATAGCTGCTAGAAAACCACTGCTAAGGACAGGCAACAAGCAGGAGAGACTTGTTTGGGCTAAAGAACACAAGGAATGGACATTAGACCAGTGGAAATCTGTGCTTTGGTCTGATGAGTTCAAATTTGAGATCTTTGGTTCCAGCCACCGTGTCTTTGTGCGACGCAGAAAAGGTGAACGGATGGACTCTACATGCCTGGTTCCCACCGTGAAGCATGGAGGAGGAGGTGTGATGGTGTGGAGGTGCTTTGCTGGTGACACCGTTGGGGATTTATTCAAAATTGAAGGCATACTGAACCAGCATGGCTACCACAGCATCTTGCAGCGGCATGCTATTCCATCCGGTTTGCGTTTAGTTGGACCATCATTTATTTTTCAACAGGACAATGACCCCAAACACACCTTCAGGCTGTGTAAGGGCTATTTGACAAAGAAGGAGAGTGATGGGGTGCTACGCCAGATGACCTGGCCTCCAGTCACCAGACCTGAACCCAATCGAGATGGTTTGGGGTGAGCTGGACCGCAGAGTGAAGGCAAAAGGGCCAACAAGTGCTAAACATCTCTGGGAACTCCTTCAAGATTGTTGGAAGACCATTTCTGGTGACTACCTCTTGAAGCTCATCAAGAGAATGCCAAGAGTGTGCAAAGCAGTCATCAAAGCGAAAGGTGGCTACTTTGAAGAACCTAGAATATAAGACATATTTTCAGCTGTTTCACACTTTTTTGTTAAGTATATAATTCCACATGTGTTAATTCATAGTTTTGATGCCTTCAGTGTGAATGTACAATTTTCACAGTCATGAAAATACAGAAAAATCTTTAAATGAGAAGGTGAGTCCAAACTTTTGGTCTGTACTGTATATATATATTTCTGCAGTATCTGTGCATTATGAATCGTGATATGTGTTAAAGGGGCCCACTGAGACTTTCGCCTAGGGCCCACAAAAACCTGGAGCCGGCCCTGCCCATGTGTGGTGATTATTGATTCCAGTACTAATAGGAATAGCAGGGGCACTAACAGCATGAATGGGGTGTTTATTTATTTGTATTTTGGATATTGTTTCTTCTGGTGTGTGAATATATGGCACTGACCAGTTTAATGCCCTGTATTTGTGTGGTTTTTGCCTTGGATTCTTACATTTTATTATATTGTCTGCTATAGTATATATTTTGTGCTATAGTGCATTACCTCTAATACTGGTGGCGGATTTGCCAGTCAGTATATTAATGTGCAAAATTGATCACCAGGGACAGCCTAAGTGTATATTTGATCTTTACTTGATCTATTACAATCATGTGTTTTTCTGGGATGGATTTTGGAGTAGGTGGGCTTTCCATTAGTGGGTAATTCCACTATATTAACTTTTACTTGTGTTTTCATGAATTGGATTGTGACATTGATTGTATGTATTTATAAAAAATATAATTCATTGTAATTTATTGAAGTATTGTCTAGATTGGGTGATCACTGCACAAGAGCATACCCCTTTTCTTCTTGCCGATGTTTATATATATTTCGTATGCTGCATGTTGATCCCATAGTGATTAGATGGTGCCCTCCATAACTTTGAGTTTGTGACAAAAGTATTCTTGGGGTGATACCTTTATCGACTAACCAGAAAATATATATATATATATATGCAAGCTTTCAGAGCATAGAGGCTTCTTCTTCAGGCAACATTACAAATGAATTCATAAGATAAAAGGCACAGCATTGGAGAGATGTTACAAGAAGACATTTGTTCATGAGGTGTAAGTTGCAAAAGGCCTTGGGGATGTTTAATTATCTGGAGGTGTGAATTGTGTCCATGTAGTGAGTCATAAAGCTATGTTTTATGGTTAGTCCTGTTGTCAGTGAATTGAACATCCTTATCAATTTGAATTCCCAAATGTTTCTTTCTCTGTTGCCCTTTTAGTATCAAAACTTTTAGATTTTTCATACAGTGTCCCCTTCAGTGTCCAATTCAGACCTTCAGATAATTAAACATTCCCAAGGCCTTTCATTCATACAAAAAAACTAATTTGCTCTCCCTAACATATCAGTAGAAGACATCACAACTTACACCTCATGAAGAAATGTCTTGTTGTAACATCTCAAGTCCTTCTGCAGCCTTATCTCAATTGAATTAACATAGAAACCAAAGCTTTTTTTTTTTTTCTTTTTTCAAATGCTTCCTCAGGGTATATGAGAGCCTACAGTAGTTGGTGTATCTGAGTCTATATTCTGGCTTTTGAAGGAGCAACTTGCTAATTCTTACTATTGCTAGAAAATGGACTCTCCTGGAAATCCAGACCTGTTTCTCTGCAAAATATGCCTGAAGCTCTATAAAAACCTGCGCAGGCATCTAAAGACCGTATGCATGAAAACCCGTCAGGCGGAGATCGACAATGAAATCAAGAATACAAAAAGGAACATGCACAAGGTGGCTGAATCCCTTTCTGTTGTGCCTTATGACAGCCTCGATTTCAAAAACAGCCAATTTACAAGTGCTCAGGACTTCTTCACAGAATTTTTGGAAAGTCGAGCTTGCATCGTGACCGGAAAACCATCTGAAAGGTATGTATATGTTTCTTCATAATATTTCAGGGTTTTCTAGCATTTACCTATTCATTACCTATCCTAATTTTGCACGTAATTTTGTTTTTTACCTATATACATATTATGCAATATATCTTAGTTGAGTGCTATCAAAATGGCTGAAAGACATGCCAACATAGTGCCAAAAAGTCTACCCCTACCCATCTAAGTAAGCTTCATACTTTATACTTTTATTTTTCTGTTAATCTAGATAGAAAAAAGGCTTGTTTTTTTTCAGTGAGCTAGTGTTACTTTTACCATATATTGTACTGTAAAATTGGGAAAAAATTCTATGTGCGCTTAAATTGCAAAACTGTGCAATTGCACTTTTTAACACTGCGTTCACTACATGGAGTGATGCCTCAGCTCAGCTCAGTATAACTTTGCGGATACCAAAAATGTATACTTTTGCTTTTATCTAAGTGCTGGAGAAAATTCTGAATTTTTAAAAAAAAAAAGTTTTGCACTCTGTGGTCATTTTTTCCAACCTATAGCATTATTTTTTGTGATCCATGTGATGACATTTTTTTGTGGCTAGGAGTGATGTATTCAAAGATATCATTTTTAGGTAGACAGTGTTTTGATCACCCAGTATTGAATTTTATTGGCGCATGTGTGTGCATATATATATATATATAATTTTTTTTTTTTTCTTCAATATAATAAAATATAATAACATAATGTAATTACCTTATAATAATGTAAATATAATATGGCATACTATAATAATATATTAATAATAAAATTAATACACTATAAAAATATAAAATTGTATCTAATACAAGATAATATACATATAATATAACAATATAATATATTATATTAAATATAATATAATGCTATATTAAATAATATATTACTAATATAATATGATATAATTAAAATGTATATAATCTAATATTGTAAATATAATATAATGTAGTAATAATAGAATTATAGTATGATATAATTACAATATAATAAGAATATCGTTTATGTGACAGCTGGCTACTGATGGTCCTAGATGTCCCTGTAGCTGGCTCTCACTTCTACTCCTAACTCAGATGTCTCAAAGCTCTCCTTTGCTATTGGGTCAAAACTAAGATTGTTGTCACTAGAATGGCCCTACAGGCACCACAATAGTGGTAAAGGGCCTTGACCAACCATCCAAGTCGCCTGCAAAGTTCTATATGTTGATACTCTCAATTATAGAGGAATTAATGCAGATTTTGGGTTTCTTTTTTAGGCCATCCACTGAAGAAGAGGAGCCTATGACACTTCCTCCTGAGGTTGAAGAAGCTAGGTAAGAACTATGCACCAGATTTCTAAAAACATTTGTAACAGCTTTACTATTATTAGTAAAGGAAGCTTATGATGTCAATAATCACCCTAATATATTCTTGCCTCTTTCAGTTCGAATGCCACGATGCCCATGCGGAAAAAACTTGCTGTGGTTGGGTTTCATAAGATGCACAGCTTAAGTTCCTCAATTTTACTGGCTTTTAAAAACTATTTAAAGGGAAAATGTACCGAATCGACCATAACGCCGATGGTAAGTGTAATTTTATCATTTTGCGTGTGTTTGAGGAATCCTTACAGATGTGAACCCTGATGCATGATCATTTTTTTAAATTTTAGATACGAATCGTTTCTCGCTTTCTTTATTAAGTAAACCCGGAAGACATCTCTGCTGACTTTTTAAAGAACTTGAAGGCCACTAGAGAATATTTTATTTCCTTGGAAAGCTTAAAGACCAATGAAGAAACAATAAAAAAGCATATTGGTCACCTGCGGAGATTTGTAACTTTTGTATGCTCAAAGGACTACCCCTATCTCCTTGACGAAGAAGCAAAAAATGCAGTTGAGCCCTTTAAGGAGACTTTGAGTGTTGTAGAAAAGAGATTAAACAAGAAGCTTGCAAAAGGCAGGAAGAGGGGGTAAGTAGCTCAAGTTTATACTACACCTGCAATTTAAATTTTTACTGTCATGGGGATGTAAAATGCCATAAAAACATCATGGGAAAGGTTGATTATTAGAAAGTCTAGATTTATTTATTACTTGTTCTGCCATGCAAGGTTGGAACAAAGTAATATTTAGCTCTTAGAAGCTCAGGCAAATCCCATATTTCCATTTCAATTGAATTCAAAATATTTTAACTTGCTAAAATGAGTTCATAATCACAAATGCGCTGAGGTTACATCTTCTGGCTCCATTATGGGATCGGTAAAATGGAACCCCTAGATAAAAGATTTGTCGAATGATGGAAACAAAGAATGCTAAATGTATCTAATGGGCTAACATGCAAAAAAAATAAATAAAAAGAATGAACCTGTAACATAACTCATTTTATCATCCACAGATTGGAATCCACGCCTGTGACTATGGCTGATTGCTGCAAAATTTTGAAAGTGGCAAAGCCTCACGTGACTGATATTTTTACACAGGCAGAAATTAGTAAGATGTTGAGTGATAAGGAGAAGACCCTAGCATGTTATTATCTTCAGGCTGTTATTATCTATAAGCATCTACGTAGGCCATCTGAGGCAAAAAATCTAATGGTAGGTTTAATTTAATTAACCAACTTAGCATATTGCTGACAGATGCTGCTTCACCATATCTTATGTATTTTCAATGTTTTTCTCTTAGTTAAAAGACTGGCTTGAAAGGGAGAAGTTAGATGTTGATGGACAGACCTTAACAGTGGTAAAGACAAAAAAAAATCTTTTGATGCTGCAGGAGGAGGATGAGAAGGTAAAATGTTAAAAACATAACTCCTATAAAGCTGTGCTGGAGGTTCTTCAAGGTTTTGCCATTTGCAATCGCATCTTTAACACAGAGTTTCACTTTGACAGAATTTCAATACATATTTCGAAAAGATTAGGACAACTAATCAACCCAAGGATGCAGATACGGTGCCTACATTCTTTGTGTCCTGCAATGGACAACACATCAAGAATCCCGGCAAAGACATGGAGCGCTTCCATAATAAGTTCGTAAAAAATGAGGCCCTCCTTCTCTGCACTACCAAGCATTTAACAAGACTAACAAATGTTTTATCCACAGGTATCAGCTGCCCGTAAAAACATGGGTGATGGCAATAGACGCATACAAAAAGTGGGCTGAAGAATGTCTTTCACAGGTGGAAAGAGACCAGGCCAATGCGTACGTGCACTTTGTGTCCAGACCCGACTTGGTGGATAAATCTCCATTTGCTGCAGGGATGTTAATTGTGGCTACACTGAAGGGAGATGAGCAAGCAGGAACCTCTGTGTAAGAGACCTAACTTTATCCCCACAGGCATTCCCAAAATCCATCTTTTTATTGCATGAGACTTAAGTAATTATGCCTTATTGTATATATGATTTCAACCAAATTCTTGGTTAAGTCGTCTAGTAGGTAACAATGCCTTTATCAGTTTTTCCTAACTTAACTGTTTTTTTTTTAACTTCACAGATGTACATTGCCCAAGAGAAGGAGGATCAGGGGAGAAGAGGACTGTGAGGGACAAGCAGATGAGGAAGAGACAGAAGGCGCTGGGTAGGAGACTGAACAGACGCCCTATGATGCCACCACAATTAATTTCTCCACAGTACCATCCACACACAGTATGATGACCCAACTGTGCCTCCCTCCACTACCCTGGTGATGAATGGTGATCCCAGCACAGTATAATCCTCAATTGTGATTCCCATACAGCCCTCCATGCAGTACATGGGGCTTACGTGCAGTATCATGGCCCCTACAATCACTGTACGTCGTATTAATACCCCCACACAGCCTTCCGCACAGTGTGATGGACCCCACGCAGACCTTCACACTGTATATTTGCTGGCATACAATATAGTGGCCCTCAAATAGTCATCCATAAGATATAAAGGCTCCTTCATAGCCATCCACATATTATAATGCCCTCCATAAATCCATTCAAATATTATAATGGCCCCGCATACCTTATGGATGGGAAATGGGCCTTACATAGTAGTTCTCCATATGGTATAATGCACCTCCCATTGCCTTCTATATAGAATAATACTTTCCCATAGTTTTCTGTATATTACAATGCATCACCCATAGTCCTCCATATAACTTATTGTAACCTCCATATAACATATTGCAGCCTTTATGCAATATTATGTAATCTCCATACTACTCAATATATAAAGCAGCCTCTATAGTTAATCATATTGTATAATGTAGGCTCTATAATCCTCCATATAGTATAATGTAGCTTCTTTAATTATCCATATTGCATAATGTAGCCTCTATAATCCTCTGTATAGCATACAGCTTCTATATTCCTTCATATAGCATAATGTAGCATCTGTCATCTTGCATATAGGATAATGTGGCCCTACAGTCCTGTCCTCCATATCATAATGGGGCCCCATAGTTAATGGTTAATATATTTAATTTTGTATTAAGCAAAATATCATTCTCTAACCAATAATCTATTATACAAATAAATAGCGGCACTTTCCGTAAAGTAATTCTGCCTTTTAGTATATGATGAATTCCAAATTCTTGGTTAAGTAGTCCGGTGAGGAACAACACCATTTTTAATATATTCTAATTTACCATCTATCCATTAAACTTTACAGAAGTTCCATTGACATCACAGGAGAAGGCGGCGGCAATCGGAGACATTCTGAAGTGGCAGAAATCCATGAGGAAGAGGCAGTCCAGCAGACTGACAATGCTCAAAAAGAGCTCTATTTCAACAGATTAATTGAAAAGTACCCTGTAGGAGTAAACACCCAATTACCATCCCTGTCCACCTGCAGTCAGTACACAGAGCGTTTCGCACACTACTGTCGGGACAAGTGGAGGCGAGACCAATACAATCTACGCGTTTCAAGTGCTGTCGGTAAGTTTTTTTTCTCTTTCTTTAAATTTAAATCTGTCTACTTGATGTTATTGTATTCTTTGGGATGTGCTGCCTGAATATTTTTTTTGCTGAATATTTTACAGTATTTTCTCTTTTTTAGATTATTTCAGGCTTTTCCCCAAAGAAGATGATTTAAAGCACTATCTGAATCAACAGCATTGGACGTCCAACCTACCTGTCCTAGTAGATGTCCAACGTGGATGGAAGCCCAAACCAAAAAGAGGGGATACAGAGAACATTGCCAGACTTCAAGAAAAGCTAAAATTGCAAACGTGGACAGGCCTAATGATTGTAAATGAACGAGGCAAAGGTGAAGGACTGTGCACAACTCGTGCTTTTAGTAAAGGAGAAGTCATTTGTGACTATCATGGAGTGCTTAGAGAAGGAGCTGAGGCTTGCAAAATACAGGCAACTCTGAACGAGGATGAATGTTATATGTTTTTTTTCTTCATTGGTGAAAAGCAGTGGTGTATTGATGCCAGGGAGGTTCCGTGCAGTTGTCACCCAGACATGCCTTCCACATTTTTGCGAAAAATGAATCATTCTTATAAAAATTACAACGTCAAACCAGTCCTTAAATTTATAATTGATGGTAACACGCCATCAATACTATTTCTGGCTAATTGCGATATCAAACCAGGGACAGCGCTTTTGTTCGATTATGGAGTGAAACCTAATGACTATGGAGAAGGTTCAGATATCCCATGGCTGACAACGTGACATTTAAGGTACCATTACACTCTTCAATATCGTGTGCGATATTGCACAAGCGTCAGGTGTTTCACATCGCACACACTATCCTTAATTGATCGTACGTGCGCTGTTACATGCTATATCGTAGATAACGCATGTACAATGTTGCGATGCAGCGCTATTCTGTACCATGCTGCGATTCTGCAAATTCAATGCAAAGTATAGGTGAATCGTATGGTTCCATGCTTCAATGCTGCAGCCTGCACGATGGTTAATTACACGACGATCGTGAGATTTGAGGTCAGGATCTCAAATCAAACAAATAATACTGGATAAATAAATATCCAGTTCTACATGCAGACATGCTATACACATCTACTCCCATTCACACTTAAATGATATCACAGCAGACCTCTGTCATATCAGACCTGCCAACTTATACCACTCTAAGTGCCCAGAAAATGTAATGTTATTATTTATATCAGGCGGAGAGCACCAATCGAACCTAGGGTCACAACAAGGTCCATGAAGACAGGGATGCAGTTGAGGAAAAGGAAACACCCAGGGTAATTGGTCAATATACTCATTCACATTGTCCTTGAACAATAAACATTTCTGTTTTAACATATGTATTCCCCTTCTTTCCTTTAAAGAGATTAAGAAGACGGCAGTGATCAGCTCCCAAGAAAGAATGAGGCGTTTCGGAGACTAAAGTTCCGGTCTTGTTAAAGTTTTTGAATTCATGTTTTATTTGTTTCTTTTCTGTTCTAGGTTGTTCTACAATTCCAGGTGAACGGGGCCCTCGAAGCAATGGGAGAAGATTTTCTTTATTATAAACATTTGTACTGTTTGTATTAGTGTTAAAGGGATTCTGTCACCAGGTTTTAGCCATCTCATCTGAGCGCACCATAATGTGGACACAGAGATCTTTATTCCAGTGATGTATCACTTACTAGGCTGCTCAGTGTAGTTTGCATTAAAACACTGTTAAATCATCTGGAGATTATCATTAGAGCACTACTCCAGTAGTCCAGTCATACTTGGGAGCTGCCAAATCTCCAACAGAGAAAACAGTAATTTTATCAAAATGACAGCAAGGAGCTCAGTAAGTGAAACATTGCTGGATCAGGATTTCTATCTCTACATTATGCTGCTGTCAGATGGGATGTCAAAAACCTGGTGACACAGTTCCTTTAATAACTATTTTAAAGCTAAATATAAATAGTCCTATGGCTATGATGAAACAATTCTGACAACTGTTCAAATGGCACAATCATTTACTACCGTCAGGTTTCTGAGCCGTTTAGTCTAATGCTTTGTCAGTATTACTAGAATCCATAATAATTTAAAGGTCAGGTAGCCATAAAAGTGCTCCTGCCAGTCAGAGCAGTGCAGTCCCTGGAAATCGGGCCTAGGGAAGCAGAATATATTACCATCCCTAACAACGGTAAGCATGACCCCCAGCTGTCCAGCAACCCGACATGTAGAACTGCCTATAAAAATGACCATTTGTCCAGTCAGTGCATCACTCTCTGGTGCCCTTTTACACTGGCACACTGCTTTCTGTCTCTCTCTCTCTTTCTCTCTCCGCAGTGCAATGCTCTCTGGTGCTCTTTCACTCTCTCTCCAGTGCACCACTCTCTGACGTGTTCTCTTTCTCCCTACTGCACCGCTCTCTGGCACTCCTCTGTCTTTATAGTGCACTGCTCTCTTTTGTGCTCTCTCAGTCTCCAGTGCATCACTGGCGCTCGCTTTTGATCTCTCCCCATTGCACCACTCTCTCGCATGCTCTCTCTCTGGTGCTCTCTTTCCGTCCAAAGTGCCTTTTTTTGTCTCTGTGCCTTCACGAGCTTCTCAATCTCTGTCTTTGCCCATCTGTGGCTCTCTATCGGTCTCTGTGCCTCTCTGTCCCTCCCTGTGCTTCTATTTACCTTTTGCATCCCTCTATGTGCCTACCTTTGCCCCTTTGCTCCCTTATTTGCCTCTATGTGCCTCTTAATGACTCTCTCACGAGCACACCTCTTTCTGTAGGTCAAAGGTAAGAAGCACTACTCAAGTTGCAGCAGAGAAGATGAATTGGTAAGTAACCACAAAGCTACACAGTGTTTAACACTTGTGTATTTTTTAAGAATCTTGCTGGTGTAGGATGCTTCCTGAACATTAAAGTGAATGGTCAGGAAACATCTTTAAGCTACAGGATCCTTGAAAAATATGCAAGTTTTTATGGGATGATTTGTCAGGCTATCAACAATCACACAGGGCCACATGCCCGTCAACAGGGCAATAGCCGACTCCACAAGGCCAATCACCCTTTGCAAAGGGCCAGAGGTCCCTTTCCGCAGGGCCATAGGCATTTCCACAGGGCCATAACCCCCTCCAACTCTCTCCACAGGACCACAGGCTACTACCGGGCCACAGGCTTTTCCACAGTGCCACAAGCCCCATCCAGCTCTCTTCACAGGCAATCATGTTGCACTTTTGCAACAAAAGAGTCAATCTTTGTTGCAGTTCGGCAACATTAGAGTCAACCCTGTTGCAGATCGGACACAAAGCTTGAAAATTTAGATGTTTACTGCAGAGGACTTCATAGGCCCCCATCTTACTCCAGAGCCTTCCACAGGCCCCTCCAGGCCGCTCCACAGGCCACAACTCCCTCCAGCTCGCTTTACATCGCCACATGCCCATCTTCGGGGCAACAGACCCCTATGCAGGGTCACAGGCCTTTCCACAGGGCCGCAACCCCTTCAGCTCTCTCCAAAGGACCACTGGCTCCTTCTGCCGGGCCACAAGCCTTTCCACAGGGCCACAATCCCCTCCAACTCTCTACACAGGACAACAGGCTCTCTTTACAGGGCCATAGCTCCCCTCCACAGGGCCAAATGCACTTTCCACACGGCAAAAATCCCCTCCAGCTCTCTCCACAGAGTCACGGGGTTCGTCTGCAGGGCACAAGCCCCTTCATCAAGGCCAAGGGGCCTTTCTACAGGGCCACTGGCCTTTAAATAGGGCCACAAACCCCTCTGGCACTCTCAACAGGGCCACAGGCTCCTTCTACAGGTGTACAGGCATTTACACAGGGCCACAACCACCTTTACCTCTCTCCACAGGGCAACAGGGCCCTTTCACTATGCAATAGGCCTTTCCATAAGGCCACAACCCCCTCTCTCTCTCTCAAAAAGGACAGAGGCTCCCTTTACAAGGAAACAGCCCCCTCCACAAGGCCAAAGGCCTTTTTCAAAGGGCCACAGGTCCCTTCCGCAGGGCCATAGGCATTTCCATAAGGCAATAACCCCCTCCAGCTCTCTCCACAGGACCACAGGCTCCTTCTACAAGGCTACAACCCATTTCAGCTCTTTCATCAGGGCCACAGCCTCCTCCACCCCACTTTAATCAGTTAAAAGGACTCATTTGAGTGACCATTGGTCAGCTCGAGTAAAGGAACCTGATATAGTATAGTGCACTGTTTAATATTCTTTTTTTTCTTTACACAGGTTGAATGCTGGCAAAGAAATGTCACCTATGCCATGCTCCTTTATACCAGTTTTCTTGATTGACATGTTATTTTTGGAGCCAAATGAGAAAATTGGGAAATAGAAAGCTCCCCCCTCCTTCCAATTAGTGGATCCGGTCAGGTGCACAGTGGCGGTAGGCCACCGCCTGAAAGCCAAACATGAAAAAAGGAATGCTGTCACCGGTTTCCATATGATGAATTTTACTTTATTCCATGAAGATCAATACATTAAAAAGAAGGCATCTTTACAGGCAATCCGCCCCATCATGTCATTTTTGGTTTAAGCCTAATTTCTTTCAATAAATAAAATGGAATAAATGTGTCACTTTTTTGCCTATACTAGTAGTTGTGGGGTATTATGACATCACAATAGAATTAATACTTACCCTTTCCGATGCCTTTTAGGGCTATCCGGTGCAGAACCAAGGCCAAATACCAACCGACAGGACCTTCCTGTGACATCATGGAAGGTCCTGTCGCTCAGCACGTGGCCTTGGCTCTGCACCGGATAGACCGAAAAGGCGCTTGAAAGGGTAAGTATTAATTCTTTATTATTTTTAATACATCTGGATTTATTTAATTTTGATTGCGTACTGTATAGTAATACATTACAAAATGAAATGGGGGCTGGCAGACATGTCACAAAGGGGAGGAGGAACAGGATTTTTCTTCCTCCTCTGTGACATCACTTCTCCTCCGGACCGGGTGGTGTGTGAACACAGCCTTGGGCTGCGTGCCCACGTAGCGATTTACAAGCGTATATGTTGTGTAATTTACGCAGCGGAAACGCTTGTGAAACACTTGGTAATCTGCACCCCATGGTACTCAGTGGCATTCCGCAATGTTAATGACCATGCTGTAGATTTTTCTGCAGCGTTTCTGCTGCGCTTAAAAATCCTTTCCACAGGGCCACAACACCTTCAGCTCTCTCCACAGGACCACAGGCCTTTCCACAGTGCTACAAGTCCCTCCAGCTCTCTCCACAGGCAATCATGTTGCATGTTGTTTACCGAAAAAAAGGACTTCATAGGCCCAAATCTTACTTTAGACCCTTCCACAGGCCCCTCCAGCCCGCTCCACATGGCCTTTTCCGCAGGCCACAACTCCCTCCAGCTCTCTTTACATCGCCACATGCCCCTCTGCGGGGCCACAGACCCCTATACAGGGTCACAGGCCATTCCACAGGGCCACAATCCCCTCCAACTCTTCTCCACAGGACAACAAGCTCTCTTTACCGGGCCATAGCTCCCCTCCACATGCACTTTCTGCATGGACATGACGCGCCCCTGGGCCTGTGTCGCGCTGCGTTGCGCACGCGGGAGCTTACCCGGAGCCGGATCTCTTGAGGGTTGTAGTCTCGTGGCGGTGATCCGGTCCGTGCCCAGGGAGTCAGACTAAGTGGCGCTGTATCAGCGGTAGATGTTGGACGACTACGCCACCCGTTGAGTACAGCTAAGGAGCTGCTGCTGCAGGGCAGACCGCTGAGGCCGGTGGTAGGATTGTGCAGCGTGATAGCATAACCCCCAACGGGAGGGGTATGGCCTCAGGGCAGCCGACATGGACGATGGGGGTAGCAGGAACCACTCGGAGACGGTACGGTGTAGTTCAGGGTCTTTACTGGTGACAAAGATAGACCCTCCCGGAGTACTGGCTAGCGATTGGGGCCTGGTCAGTCCTTGAGCAGATGGGATCTCCCCTGGCCAGGCGGAGTTGTAGGCCTCCCAAACTGACTGTACTCTTCTGGCTACCTTGCTAGAGGCGGGTATAAGTAGCCCACGTCCCTGAGTGTACCGTGTGGTGCTCACCCGTATGGCCGGTGACTCGGGGCCTTCTAGTAGCTTCCGCTCCACGACGGCGGTGCTGGTCCCACGCGTGTGACCGTGCCTTCGGGTTTCTGGGCCAGAGGACCTGCAATCCCCTGCCGGTCGGTTTCTGCTGCTGGATAGGAGTTAGTCCCCACAGCCTCGGACTCCGGGTCCGGTGAGAAATCTTCTCAGTCAGGGCGAGCTCTGCAGCTGCCAGCCCCTGACTCCTTGTTGCACTGCTCCTACAGAGCTCCTGTAGCTTCTTCCTATGCTGCTTCTCTTCTCTACCTCTTCTCTACTCACTAACCCTGCCTCAGCCCTAGGTTTATATAGGGGAAGTTCTTCCCCTCCCAGGACTGGGCAGGAGGTGTGGCATGCATAGGATCCCTGACCAAGAGACCTCCCACCTGCTCTCAGACGTAATATCTCTATCACTGTGGCAACCAGACCCCTGGGGTGTCACATTCCCCCCTAGTGAAATTTAGTACTCCGGGACTAAACATATTTTTGGAAAAGCATAACAAGGTATAACAATAATGATACAATAAGAAAAACACATAAAGGTGGTCACGGCATGTGCGTAACCGGGTGCAGTCTTTGAAGAAAAGCAAGGTGTCCATTTCACCAAAACAGGGAGACGTAACCAGGTAGGGGTCTGTCCTGCCCCGAGTCCTTAACAGTCTTTAGTCTGTCCTGGGTTACGCTCCAACTATGTACACAGGATTCCCGGTAAATCCACCAAAGACTCCTATAAACAACTAGAAACACATAATTATACACAAGCAACAAGAAAAACAGGTAACCACAAATAAAACAATTTATACACTTCAAATCCTCCAACGTGCGGGTAACTGGCCTCTAGTGGCCCTAGTGGACCTACGGAGCTGACTGTCTAGCCCTGAACTACAGGGTGTAGGAGCTGTCAAGGGTAAACTGGGCAGCTGTCTACCGGCTCCTTGGCTCACTAGGGGTACGGCAGGCTCACTATAAGCAGAGGGTTGATCCTCCTGTTCTGCTTGTGTGGAGTCTTCTGCCTCCTGGACCGGCTGCTCTTCCAGCTCTACCTGTCGCTCCGTAGGTGCTTGGGATGCTGGTTGGAGGAAGGTGAGTACGGGTACCACAACTGCGCCATTGACTTGAGTCCAAGACCGAGGGAAGTCTCCGAGCACAGTACTAACCATGTCTTCCCTTTCCTCTACGGGTCGAGGGTCTTCTTGTTCCTCTTCAGGGTTCCGTAGCTGTTCGGGACACTTCTTCAGGTGATCCCGGGATACAATGGTCGTGGTTTCCCCTCCGTCTTTACTGATGGTACAGACCTTTGGGTTGTCGTGGCTTGAGGGCAGTACGGTGTACGGGTCCTTCTCCCACTGGTCGTCCAACTTGTGGAGCCGTCTTTTTCTCTTCAAGACCTGCTCTCCGGGTACCAGGGGAACAGCGGGAGCATACTGGTTGTAAGTTTTCTCTTGTCTTTCCCTAGCCTGACAGAGACTTCGCTCCACACTCTCCTGTACTGCTGCTGCCTCTCTGTGTCCCAGTCTGCTTCTGGTGAAGTGTCCTCGGGTGTCAGGACTCCCATTTCCAGGTCAACAGGTAACTTACCAGGTCTCGCCCTCATTAGGTAAGCCGGGGTACAGTTGGTGGAACCTACCGGGATGTGGTTGTATAGGTCCACCAGATCGGGCAGCTTCTCAGGCCACAGAATGCGTTCTTCCAGGGGCAACGTTTTCAGAAGATCCATTACAACCTGGTTCATTTTCTCACAAAGTCCATTAGTTTGCGGATGATAGGGTGTTGTCCTTATCTTCCGGCAGCCATACAGATTGCAGAATTCCTGGAAGACCTCCGCTTCAAAGGCAGGTCCCTGATCCGTCAGCACTTGGTCCGGGTACCCGTGCGGACGGCAGAAGTGCTGCTGGAAGGCTCTAGCTGCCGTTTGAGCTGTTAAGTCCTTAACGGGGACGACAACCAAGAACCGGGAGTAATGATCCACAATGGTTAACGCGTAGACGTAGCCACTTCTGCTTGGGGTCAGTTTTACATGATCCAAGGCTACCAGTTCCAACGGCTGCTTGGTGACGATGGACTGAAGGGGGGTCTTCTGGCTGGCACGGTCCTTCCTTCTTAGGTTGCACGGGCCACAGTCTCTGCACCACCTCTCGATGGTTCCCCTCATGCCTACCCAGTGGAACCGCCCGCGCAGCAGGAACTCCAGCTTCTTCCATCCGAAGTGTCCAGCCCCGTCGTGGTATGCCTCCATCACCATGGCTGCGTCTCTTCGTGGCACCACTACTTGCCAGATTAGTTCATGCGTCCGGGAGTTAACCATTCTGCGGCACAACTTCCCCTTGTAAAGGAACAGTCGACTCTTCTCAGCCCACAGTTGTTTGGCTTCCTCCGGAGCGTCTGGGTCAAGGCGAGCCTCTGGCCGAGTCAGCATCTCCTTCACCAGTCGGACGGCAGGGTCACTGTCTTGCGTTTCCTCCCAGTTGTAGTGAGGCAAGGGGTTAAACGTAGCGGCTTGCTTACTCCTTACCCGATGGGAATACTGGATAGTCCCATGACGGTGGAACGCGGGGAGTTCGACTTCTTCCAGTCCCTCTGGACCTTCCCCTACGTCCGGTAGGTTTGGCATCCTGGACAGGGCGTCCGCGTTGGTATTGGAGCGTCCTGCCCGGTATTTGATTGTGAACTCGTAGTTGGACAGACGGGCCATCCATCTCTGCTCTAAGGCACCGAGTCTTGCCGTGTCCAGGTGTGTCAACGGGTTGTTATCCGTGTACACGGTGAACCGGGAAGAAGCGAGGTAGTGTTTAAAGCGTTCGGTGACTGCCCACACCACTGCCAGGAACTCTAGCTTAAATGAGCTGTAATTTTCAGGGTTTCTTTCGGTGGGTCGCAGTTTTCGACTGGCGTAAGCGATTACTCGTTCTTTCCCCTGCTGGATCTGGGACAGTACGGCTCCTAGCCCGATGTTACTTGCGTCGGTGTAGAGGATAAAGGGCTGGCTGTAATCAGGGTACGCCAGGATTTCATCCCCCGTGAGGGCCATCTTCAGCTGGCGGAAGGACTCTTCTTCTAACTTCTCCCATTTGAAGGGCGGCTTCTGGTTCTTGGCCTTCCGGGACTGGCCTATCAGGAGGTCCTGCATAGGAGCTGCCTTTTTGGTGAAACCGGGGATGAATCTGCGGTAATAGCCTACCAACCCGAGGAACTGCCGCACTTCCTTTACACTGGAGGGACTTGGCCATTCCTTAATTGCGGTGATCTTATCAGGGTCGGGAGCCACTCCGTCAGCGCTCACCACGTGTCCCAGGTACTGCACCTTTGGTTTTAGGAGGTGACACTTGGAGGGTTTTACCTTTAGGCCGTAGTTTGCCAGAGCTTCGAACACTTCCGCCAGGTGTTTCAGGTGGTCCTCATAAGTCTTGGAATATACGATGACATCGTCCAGGTACAACAGGACCGTCTCGAAGTTTTTGTGGCCCAGACAGCACTCCATTAATCGTTGAAAGGTTCCTGGTGCGTTACAGAGTCCGAACGGCATGCAGGTAAACTCGCTAAGTCCCATCGGGGTGGTGAATGCGGTCTTCTCCCGGTCTGCCTCTGCTACAGGAACCTGCCAGTACCCACTAGTGAGATCCAAGGTAGAGAAGAAGTTAGCAGATCTTAAAGCAGCCAAAGACTCCTCTATCCTTGGTAAGGGGTACGCATCCTTGTGTGTGATACGGTTGATTTTCCGGTAATCTACACACATCCTCATGGTGTTGTCTTTCTTTTTGACTAAGACTAGTGGAGCTGCCCAGGGGCTACAGCTATCCCTGATCACCCCAGCCTCCTTCATGTCCCTAAGCATCCCCTTGGCGTGTTGGTAGTGTGCAGGGGGTACGGGTCGATACCTCTCTTTTATGGGAAGATGGTCTCCCGTGGGGATGCGGTGTTCTACCCCCTTGACTCGCCCGAAGTCTAACGGGTGTTTACTAAACACTCTCTCGTACTCTTGAACCACCCGATAGACTCCCTGTCTCTGGTGTGAGGGAGTGGAGTCAGTACCCAAATGTAGTTGCTGACACCAGTCCTCCATTGTTTCCTTAGAGCCGTTACTTTCCTCCGGGGAAGATGGAGGCAAGGGTTCTACGGACTGTATGGAGTTTTGATTGATGGTATACAATTTGGCTAGCGTAGCATACCGGGGCAGGTACACTTCCCTCTTCCCGATATTTATTATGCGAACGGGCACCCTCCCATGGCGTACATTGACCACCCCCCGTGCTGTCAAAATGGTGGGCCTACTGTCTGAGTAAACTGGTTTTACCATTGCCTGGTAATCTCTACCTCTCAGACCAATAGCTGCCCGGCACCAAATCATCATTTCACTTTTTGGGGGCATGGCAATAGGGAAAGGGTCACACATTCTTACGCTACCAATCTCACCACCGGAGAGTTCTATCTGTTGCCGTCGCATCAGTGCCCGGATCTCTTTCTGGAGCACTCGCTGCTGGCCGGAGCTGGCGTTCTTGGCAACCTGCTGTAAAAGGAAAATCACCTCTGCAAGACAATTTTCAATTACATTAGTTCCTAGAGTTATCTTTGGGTGACTCTCGTGTTTGTCAATGTCTACAATGATCAGTCCCTGTGCTGCCAATTCGACTCTACCGATTTTAATGGTCACCTCTTTAAATCCAATCTGTGGCACGGGCTGACCATTGCTGGCGATGATACTCAAGTCGTCGTCAGGGTAGCGGGTGATATCCGAGTCATTCCAGTACTGCTTGAAGAGCACGTACGGGATGGTGGTGACCTGTGACCCGGTGTCCAGCAGGGCACTCATAGGAATGCCATCCAGTACCACGGGTAAGACTGGACGTCCTCCCACATATTTGTCGCGCCAGTTCGATGGGCCTGGTGATCTTTTTCCTGGGGGTTGGCCCTCTACCCCAGGTTGTGCCAGTTTAAAGGACAGTACCTTGCCATATGTCCGGGTTGATTGCAGCGGCGGCAGATGGGTCGTCCGTCCTCGTTGTATCGGTCGCTGGGTCTTCCTCTGGCCGGTGGGGTCCTCCTTGGTCGACGCCACGGGATGTCCTCCGGTCCGGATGCCAGCTGGATCTTCCCTGGAGTGGAAACCTGTAAAGACTGCACAGTTCGGGTTAGCGCAGCAACGCTTTTAGCTAGCTCTTGGACCTGATGGTGCAGGTCTGGAGCCGGGTCATTATTCAAAGCCTGCGCATCAGCTCCCACAGGCCCTGCTGACAAGGGCGCCGCCTCCTGGTGGTAAGTGGTAGTGGGGCGTCTGTGGGTCACAACGCCACCTGGTGCCGGTTCTCGAAGCACCCGGATGGCTCTGTCCTTGAACTGTGCAAATCCCAGATGAGGGTCCTGTAAGGCCATTGCCCGCAACTGGGTTCGGTGGGCATTGCAATATAAACCCTCTATAAATTGTTCAGTCAACAGCCTGTCCTCGTCTCCCACGCCGTCAGGGTCGGTCTGCTTAATGGCTCTCAGGGCCTCTTGTAGGTTTAGGGCATAGTCCCTTATACTCTCATGTGCCCGCTGTTTGCACCCGTAGAATCTAAGCTTGATCTCGGCTGAGGTGCGGGTATCAAAGGTGTCCCTCAGCCGGGTTAGTATCCCTGCGACAGTCCTCCCCCCAGGTGGCCAGGATTTTACCTCCCTTTGGGCTGCCCCGGTTAATTGGGCCACCAGGATGCTCACTTTTTGCTCCTCTGTGAGGGGGTACACCTGGAAGAGGCTATCCAGCTTTTCTCTAAAGTCATGCAGGGTATGTGACTCCCCCGAGTACTGGGGTAGCCAGGCTGCCCCCGGGATATAGGGCATGGTGAAAGGCATGACCGCCACAGCGGTGGCGCTGGCGGGGGTTGAAGCGGTGAAGCTCTCCTCCGTATCCGACATCCTTCTCCCCCCTAGTGGACCGTGGCCTACCTTGCGATGATCCTCTTCCGTAGGCCGCGGCTCCGCAGTGGATCGTCAGGGTTGAGGACCTTCCGTCGCGCTCCTGTGACGTCGGCGTCTGCTGGGCTCCTTCCAGGACCTTACGCAACGTCCGGACGTGAGGCGGGGCTTCAGTTCTCGCGCGCTTTCGGAGTCCACGCCCCTCTTCTTCCCGCGCGGCGTCCTCAATATGGCGTCCAATGGCGGGAAAACTCCACGTATGGCGGGAAGAAGGCTGAAGATGGCGCCGGATGGCGGGAAAACTTCACCGATGGCGGGAAGGAAGCGGGAGATGGCGCCGGATGGCGGGAATCTTCACCACAGGTAAGTTTGAACAGTCTTTTTCAGGCACGCAGTACCCGGTGGTTGCGGGCACGAGATCCTGCCGACTACGCCAAAAGTTGATGCGCCCCTGGGCCTGTGTCGCGCTGCGTTGCGCACGCGGGAGCTTACCCAGAGCCGGATCTCTTGAGGGTTGTAGTCTCGTGGCGGTGATCCGGTCCGTGCCCAGGGAGTCAGACTAAGTGGCGCTGTATCAGCGGTAGATGTTGGACGACTACGCCACCCGTTGAGTACAGCTAAGGAGCTGCTGCTGCAGGGCAGACCGCTGAGGCCGGTGGTAGGATTGTGCAGCCTGATAGCATAACCCCCAACGGGAGGGGTATGGCCTCAGGGCAGCCGACGTGGACGATGGGGGTAGCAGGAACCACTCGGAGACGGTACGGTGTAGTTCAGGGTCTTTACTGGTGACAAAGATAGACCCTCCCGGAGTACTGGCTAGCGATTGGGGCCTGGTCAGTCCTTGAGCAGATGGGATCTCCCCTGGCCAGGCGGAGTTGTAGGCCTCCCAAACTGACTGTACTCTTCTGGCTACCTTGCTAGAGGCGGGTATAAGTAGCCCACATCCCTGAGTGTACCGTGTGGTGCTCACCCGTATGGCCGGTGACTCGGGGCCTTCTAGTAGCTTCCGCTCCACGACGGCGGTGCTGGTCCCACGCGTGTGACCGTGCCTTCGGGTTTCTGGGCCAGAGGACCTGCAATCCCCTGCCGGTCGGTTTCTGCTGCTGGATAGGAGTTAGTCCCCACAGCCACGGACTCCGGGTCCGGTGAGAAATCTTCTCAGTCAGGGCGAGCTCTGCAGCTGCCAGCCGCTGACTCCTTGTTGCACTGCTCCTACAGAGCTCCTGTAGTTTCTTCCTATGCTGCTTCTCTTCTCTACCTCTTCTCTACTCACTAACCCTGCCTCAGCCCTAGGTTTATATAGGGGAAGTTCTTCCCCTCCCAGGACTGGGCAGGAGGTGTGGCATGCATAGGATCCCTGACCAAGAGACCTCCCACCTGCTCTCAGACGTAATATCTCTATCACTGTGGCAACCAGACCCCTGGGGTGTCACAGACACAGCCCCCTTTAGCTCTCTCCACAGAGACACAAGGCCCGTCTGCAGGGCACAAGCCCCCTCTTCAAGGCCAAAAGGCCTTTCTACATGGCCATAGTCATTTCCATAGGGCACGAGCCCCTCCAGCTCTCTCCACAGGGCAACGGACCCCTATACAAGGTCACAGGCCTTTCCACAGGGCCACAACACCTTCAGCTCTCTCCACAGGACCACAGGCTCCTACTGGGCCACAGGCCTTTCCACAGTGCCACAAGCCCCTCCAGCTCTCTCCACAGGCAATCATGTTGCATGTTGTTTACTGCAAAGGACTTCATAGGCCCAAATCTTACTCCATAGCCTTCCACAGGCCTTTCCAGCCCGCTCCACATGGCCTTTTCCTCAGGCCACAACTCCCTCCAGCTCTCTTTACATCGCCACATGCCCCTCTGCGGGGCCACAGACCCCTATACAGGGTCACAGGCCTTTCCACAGGGCCTCAACCCCTTCAGCTGTCTCCACAGGACCACAGGCTTTTCCACAGCCCACAACTCCTTCCAGCTCTCACCACAGGGCCACAGCCCTTTCCACAAGGCTAAAGGGCCTATCCATAGGGCCACAGACCTTTCCACAGGGCCACAACACCCTCCAGCTCTCTCCACAGGACAAGAAGCTCTCTTTACAGGGCCATAGCTCACCTCCACAGGGCCAAATGCACTTAACACACGGCCACAACTCCCAACAGCTCTCTCCACAGAGACACAGGGCCTGTCTGCAGGGCACAAGCCCCCTCTTCAAGGCCAAAAGGCCTTTCTACATGGCCATAGTCATTTCCATAGGGCACGAGCCCCTCCAGCTCTCCCACAGAGCAACGGACCCCTATACAGGGTCACAGGCCTTTACACAGGGCCACAACACCTTCAGCTCTCTCCACAGGACCACAGGCTCCTACTGGGCCACAGGCCTTTCCACAGTGCCACAAGCCCCTCCAGCTCTCTCCACAGGCAATCATGTTGCATGTTGTTTACTGCAAAGGACTTCATAGGCTCAAATCTTACTCCAGAGCCTTCCACAGGCCCCTCCAGCCCGCTCCACATGGCCTTTTTCGTCAGGCCACAACTCCCTCCAGCTCTCTTTACATCGCCACATGCCCCTCTGCGGGGCCACAGACCCCTATACAGGGTCACAGGCCTTTCCACAGGGCCTCAACCCCTTCAGCTCTCTCCACAGGACCACTGGCTCCTTCTGCCGGGCCACAAGCATTTCCACAGGGCCACAATCCCCTCCAACTCTTCTCCACAGGACAACAAGCTCTCTTTACAGAGCCATAGCTCCCCTCCACAGGGCCAAATGCACTTTCTGCACGGCCACAGCCCCCTTTAGCTCTCTCCACAGAGACACAAGGCCCGTCTGCAGGGCACAAGCCCCCTCTTCAAGGCCAAAAGGCCTTTCTACATGGCCATAGTCATTTCCATAGGGCACGAGCCCCTCCAGCTCTCTCCACAGGGCAACGGACCGCTATGCAGGGTCACAGGCCTTTCCACAGGGCCACAACACCTTCAGCTCTTCCACAGGACCACAGGCTCCAGCTCGGCCACAGGCCTTTCCACAGTGCTACAAGTCCCTCCAGCTCTCTCCACAGGCAATCATGTTTCATGTTGTTTACCGCAAAAGGACTTGATAGGCCCAAATCTTACTTCAGACCCATCCACAGGCCCCTCCAGCCCGCTCCACATGGCCTTTTCCGCAGGCCACAACTCCCTCCAGCTCTCTTTACATCGCCACATGCCCCTCTGCGGGGCCACAGACCCCTATACAGGGTCACAGGCCTTTCCACAGGGCCTCAACCCCTTCAGCTGTCTCCACAGGACCACAGGCTTTTCCACAGCCCACAACTCCTTCCAGCTCTCACCACAGGGCCACAGCCCCTTCCACAAGGCTAAAGGGCCTATCCATAGGGCCACAGACCTTTCCACAGGGCCACAACACCCTCCAGCTCTCTCCACAGGACAAGAAGCTCTCTTTACAGGGCCATAGCTCACCTCCACAGGGCCAAATGCACTTTCCACACGGTCACAACTCCCAACAGCTCTCTCCACAGAGTCACAAGGCCCGTCTGCAGGGCACAAGCCCCCTCTTCAAGGCCAAAAGGCCTTTCTACATGGGCATAGTCATTTCCATAGGGCACGAGCCCCTCCAGCTCTCTCCACAGGGCAATGGACCCCTATACAGGGTCACAGGCCTTTCCCCAGGGCCACAATCCCCTCCAACTCTTCTCCACACGACAACAAGCTCTCTTTACCGGGCCATAGCTCCCCTCCACAGGGCCAAATGCACTTTCTGCATGGCCACAGCCCCCTTTAGCTCTCTCCACAGAGACACAAGGCCCGTCTGCAGGGCACAAGCCCTCTCTTCAAGGCCAAAAGGCCTTTCTACATGGCCATAGTCATTTCCATAGGGCACGAGCCCCTCCATCTCTCTCCACAGGGCAACGGACCCCTATACAGGGTCACAGGCCTTTCCACAGGGCCACAACACCTTCAGCTCTCTCCACAGGACCACAGGCTCCTACTGGGCCACAGGCTTTTCCACAGTGCCACAAGCCCCTCCAGCTCTCTCCACAGGCAATCATGTTGCATGTTGTTTACTGCAAAGGACTTCATAGGCCCAAATCTTACTCCATAGCCTTCCACAGGCCTTTCCAGCCCGCTCCACATGGCCTTTTCCTCAGGCCACAACTCCCTCCAGCTCTCTTTACATCGCCACATGCCCCTCTGCGGGGCCACAGACCCCTATACAGGGTCACAGGCCTTTCCACAGGGCCTCAACCCCTTCAGCTGTCTCCACAGGACCACAGGCTTTTCCACAGCCCACAACTCCTTCCAGCTCTCACCACAGGGCCACAGCCCTTTCCACAAGGCTAAAGGGCCTATCCATAGGGCCACAGACCTTTCCACAGGGCCACAACACCCTCCAGCTCTCTCCACAGGACAAGAAGCTCTCTTTACAGGGCCATAGCTCACCTCCACAGGGCCAAATGCACTTTCCACACGGCCACAACTCCCAACAGCTCTCTCCACAGAGACACAGGGCCCGTCTGCAGGGCACAAGCCCCCTCTTCAAGGCCAAAAGGCCTTTCTACATGGCCATAGTCATTTCCATAGGGCACGAGCCCCTCAAGCTCTCTCCACAGAGCAACGGACCCCTATATAGGGTCACAGGCCTTTCCACAGGGCCACAACACCTTCAGCTCTCTCCACAGGACCACAGGCTCCTACTGGGCCACAGGCCTTTCCACAGGGCCACAAGCCCCTCCAGCTCTCTCCATAGGCAATCATGTTGCATGTTGTTTACTGCAAAGGACTTCATAGGCTCAAATCTTACTCCAGAGCCTTCCACAGGCCCCTCCAGCCCGCTCCACATGGCCTTTTTCGTCAGGCCACAACTCCCTCCAGCTCTCTTTACATCGCCACATGCCCCTCTGCGGGGCCACAGACCCCTATACAGGGTCACAGGCCTTTCCACAGGGCCTCAACCCCTTCAGCTCTCTCCACAGGACCACTGGCTCCTTCTGCCGGGCCACAAGCATTTCCACAGGGCCACAATCCCCTCCAACTCTTCTCCACAGGACAACAAGCTCTCTTTACAGAGCCATAGCGCCCCTCCACAGGGCCAAATGCACTTTCTGCACGGCCACAGCCCCCTTTAGCTCTCTCCACAGAGACACAGGGCCCGTCTGCAGGACACAAGCCCCCTCTTCAAGGCCAAAGGGCCTTTCTACATGGCCATAGTCATTTCCATAGGGCACAAGCCCCTCCAGCTCTCTCCACACTGCAACGGACCCCTATACAGGGTCACAGGCCTTTCCACAGGGCCACAACACCTTCAGCTCTCTCCACAGGACCACAGGCTACTACCGGGCCACAGGTCTTTCCACAGTGCCACAAGCACCATCCAGCTCTCTCCACAGGCAATCATGTTGCACTTTTGCAACAAGAGTCAATTTTTGTTGCAGTTCGGCAACATTGGAGTCAACCCTGTTGCAAATCGGACACAAAGCTTGAAAATTTAGATGTTTACTGCAAAGGACTTCATAGGCCCCCATCTTACTCCAGAGCCTTCCACAGGCCCCTCCAGCACGCTCCACATGGCCTTTTCCACAGGCCACAACTCCATCCAGCTGTCTTTACATCGCCACATGCCCCTCTGCGGGGCAACAGACCCCTATACAGGGTCACAGGCCTCTCCACAGGGCCTCAACCCTTTCAGCTCTCTCCACAGGACCACTGGCTCCTTCTGCAGGGCCACAAGCCTTTCCACAGGGCCACAATCCCCTCCAATTCCACAGGACAACAGGCTCTCTTTACAGGGCCATAGCTCCCCTCCACAGGGCCAAATGCACTTTCCACATGGCCACAACCCCCTCCAGCTCTCTACACAGAGTCATGGGGCCCGTCTGCAGGGCACAAGCCCCTTCATCAAGGCCAAGGGGCCTTTCTACAGGGCCACTGGCCTTTAAATAGTGCCACAACCTCCTCTGGCTCTCTCAAGAGGGCCACAGGCTTATTCTACAGGGCAAGGGCCCCCTCCACAAGGCCAAAGGCCCTTTGCAAAGGGCCATAGGTCCATTCTACAGGGCCATAGTCATTTCCATAGGGCCATAACCCCCCTCAAGCTCTCTCCACAGAACTGCAGGCTCCTTCTACAGGTTTACAGGCATATACACAGGGCCACATCCGCCTTCACCTCTCTCCACAAGGCGACAGGGCCCTTTCACTGTGTCATAGGCCTTTCCATAAGGCCACAACCCCCTCTGTCTCTCTCAAAAAGGACAGAGGCTCCCTTTACAAGGCAACAGCCCCCTCCACAAGGCCAAAGGCCTTTTTCAAAGGGCCACAGGTCCCTTTCGCAGGGCCATAGGCATTTCCCCAAGGCAATAACCCCCTCCAGCTCTCTCCACAGGACCACAGGCTCCTTCTACAAGACTACAACCCCTTTGAGCTCTTTCATCAGGGCCACAGCCTCCTCCGCCCCCCTTTAATCAGTTAAAAGGGCTCAATTGAGTGACCACAACACCTTCAGCTCTCTCCACAGGACCACAGGCTCCTACTGAGCCACAGGACTTTCCACAGTGCCACAAGCCCCTCTAGCTCTCTCCACAGGCAATCATGTTGCATGTTTTTTAGTGCAAAGGACTTCATATGCCCAAATCTTACTCCAGAGCCTTCCACAGGCCCCTCCAGCCGGCTCCACATGGCCTTTTCCTCAGGCCACAACTCCCTCCAGCTCTCTTTACATCGCCACATGCCCCTCTGCGGGGCCACAGACCCCTATACAGGGTCACAGGCCTTTCCACAGGGCCTCAACCCCTTCAGCTCTCTCCACAGGACCACAGGCTTTTCTACAGCCCACAACTCCTTCCAGCTCTCACCACAGGGCCACAGCCCCTTCCACAAGGCTAAAGAGCCTATCCATAGGGCCACAGACCTTTCCACAGGGCCACAACACGCTCCAGCTCTCTCCACAGGACAAGAAGCTCTCTTTACAGGGCCATAGCTCACCTCCACAGGGCCAAATGCACTTTCCACACGGCCACAACTCCCAACAGCCCTCTCCACAGAGTCACAGGGCCCGTCTGCAGGGCACAAGCCCCTCTTCAAGGCCAAAAGGCCTTTCTACATGGCCATAGTCATTCCCATAGGGCACGAGCACCTCCAGCTCTCTCCACAGGGCAACGGACCCCTGTACAGGGTCACAGTCCTTTCCACAGGGCCACAACAGCTTCAGCTCTCTCCACAGGCAATCATGTTGCATGTTGTTTACTGCAGAGGACTTCATAGGCCCAAACCTTACTCCAGAGCCTTCCACAGGCCCCTCCAGCCCGCTCCACATGGCCTTTTCCTCAGGCCACAACTCCCTCCAGCTCTCTTTACATCGCCACATGCCCCTCTGCGGGGCCACAGACCCCTATACAGGGTCACATGCCTTTCCACAGGGCCTCAACCCCTTCAGCTCTCTCCACAGGACCACTGCCTCATTCTGCCGGGCTACAAGCCTTTCCACAGGGCCACAATCCCCTCCAACTCTTCTCCACAGGACAACAAGCTCTCTTTACAGGGCCATAGCTCCCCTCCACAGGGCCAAATGCACTTTCTGCACGGCCACAGCCCCCTTTAGCTCTCTTCACAGAGACACAAGGCCCGTCTGCAGGGCACAAGCCCCCTCTTCAAGGCCAAAAGGCCTTTCTACATGGCCATAGTCATTTCCATAGGGCACGAGCCCCTCCAGCTCTCTCCACAGGGCAACGGACCGCTATACAGGGTCACAGGCCTTTCCACAGGGCCACAACACCTTCAGCTCTTCCACAGGACCACAGGCTCCAGCCCGGCCACAGGCCTTTCCACAGTGCTACAAGTCCCTCCAGCTCTCTCCACAGGCAATCATGTTTCATGTTGTTTACCGCAAAAGGACTTCATAGGCCCAAATCTTACTTCAGACCCTTCCACAGGCGCTTCCAGCCCGCTCCACATGGCCTTTTCCGCAGGCCACAACTCCCTCCAGCTCTCTTTACATCGCCACATGCCCCTCTGCGGGGCCACAGACCCCTATACAGGGTCACAGGCCTTTCCACAGGGCCTCAACCCCTTCAGCTGTCTCCACAGGACCACAGGCTTTTCCACAGCCCACAACTCCTTCCAGCTCTCACCACAGGGCCACAGCCCCTTCCACAAGGCTAAAGGGCCTATCCATAGGGCCACAGACATTTCCACAGGGCCACAACACCCTCCAGCTCTCTCCACAGGACAAGAAGCTCTCTTTACAGGGCCATAGCTCACCTCCACAGGGCCAAATGCACTTTCCACACGGCCACAACTCCCAACAGCTCTCTCCACAGAGTCACAAGGCCCGTCTGCAGGGCACAAGCCCCCTCTTCAAGGCCAAAAGGCCTTTCTACATGGCCATAGTCATTTCCATAGGGCACGAGCCCCTCCAGCTCTCTCCACAGGGCAACGGACCCCTATACAGGGTCACAGGCCTTTGCCCAGGGCCACAATCCCCTCCAACTCTTCTCCACACGACAACAAGCTCTCTTTACCGGGCCATAGCTCCCCTCCACAGGGCCAAATGCACTTTCTGCATGGCCACAGCCCCCTTTAGCTCTCTCCACAGAGACACAAGGCCCGTCTGCAGGGCACAAGCCCCCTCTTCAAGGCCAAAAGGCCTTTCTACATGGCCATAGTCATTTCCATAGGGCACAAGCCCCTCCAGCTCTCTCCACAGGGCAACGGACCCCTATACAGGGTCACAGGCCTTTCCACAGGGCCACAACACTTTCAGCTCTCTCCACAGGACCACAGGCTCCTACTGGGCCACAGGCCTTTCCACAGTGCCACAAGCCCCTCCAGCTCTCTCCACAGGCAATCATGTTGCATGTTGTTTACTGCAAAGGACTTCATAGGCCCAAATCTTACTCCAGAGCCTTCCACAGGCCTTTCCAGCCCACTCCACATGGCCTTTTCCTTAGACCACAACTCCATCCAGCTCTCTTTACATCGCCACATGCACCCTCTGCGGGGCCACAGACCCCTATACAGGGTCAAAGGCCTTTCCACAGGGCCTCAACCCCTTCAGCTGTCTCCACAGGACCACAGGCTTTTCCACAGCCCACAACTCCTTCCACCTCTCACCACAGGGCCAAAGCCCCTTCCACAAGGCCAAAGGGCCTATCCATAGGGCCACAAAACTTTCCACATGGCCACAACACCCTCCAGCTCTCTCCACAGGACAAGAAGTTCTCTTTACAGGGCCATAGCTCACCTCCACAGGGCCAAATGCAATTTCCACACGGCCACAACTCCCAACAGCCCTCTCCACAGAGTCACAGGGCCCGTCTGCAGGGCACAAGCCCCCTCTTCAAAGCCAAAAGGCCTTTCTGCATGGCCATAGTCATTTCCATAGGGCACGAGCCCCTCAAGCTCTCTCCACAGGGCAACGGACCGCTATACAGGGTCACAGGCCTTTCCACAGGCCCACAACACCTTCAGCTCTCTCCACAGGACCACAGGCTCCTACCCGGCGACAGGCTTTTCCACAGTGCTACAAGTCCCTCTAGCTCTCTCCACAGGCAATCATGTTGCATGATGTTTACCGAAAAAAGGACTTCATAGGCTCAAATCTTACTTCAGACCCTTCCACAGGCCCTCCAGCCCGCTCCACATGGCCTTTTCCGCAGGCCACAACTCCCTCCAGCTCTCTTTACATCGCCACATGCCCCTCTGCAGGGCCACAGATCCCTATACAGGGTCACAGGCCTTTCCACAGGGCCTCAACCCCTTCAGCTCTCTCCACAGGACCACTGGCTCCTTCTGCCGGGCCACAAGCATTTCCACAGGGCCACAATCCCCTCCAACTCTTCTCCACAGGACAACAAGCTCTCTTTACAGAGCCATAGCTCCCCTCCACAGGGCCAAATGCACTTTCTGCACGGCTACAGCCCCCTTTAGCTCTCTCCACAGAGACACAGGGCCCGTCTGCAGGACACAAGCCCCCTCTTCAAGGCCAAAGGGCCTTTCTACATGGCCATAGTCATTTCCATAGGGCACAAGCCCCTCCAGCTCTCTCCACAGGGCAACGGACCCCTATACAGGGTCACAGGCCTTTCCACAGGGCCACAACACCTTCAGCTCTCTCCACAGGACCACAGGCTCCTACCCGGCCACAGGCTTTTCCACAGTGCTACAAGTCCCTCTAGCTCTCTCCACAGGCAATCATGTTGCATGTTGTTTACCGAAAAAAGGACTTCATAGGCCCAAATATTACTTCAGACCCTTCCACAGGCCCCTCCAGCCCGTTCCACATGGCCTTTTCCGCAGGCCACAACTCCCTCCAGCTCTCTTTACATCGCCACATGCCCCTCTGCAGGGCCACAGACCCCTATACAGGGTCACAGGCCTTTCCACAGGGCCTCAACCCCTTCAGCTCTCTCCACAGGACCACTGGCTCCTTCTGCCGGGCCACAAGCATTTCCACAGGGCCACAATCCCCTCCAACTCTTCTCCACAGGACAACAAGCTCTCTTTACAGAGCCATAGCTCCCCTCCACAGGGCCAAATGCACTTTCTGCACGGCCACAGCCCCCTTTAGCTCTCTCCACAGAGACACAGGGCCCGTCTGCAGGATACAAGCCCCCTCTTCAAGGCCAAAGGGCCTTTCCACATGGCCATAGTCATTTCCATAGGGCACAAGCCCCTCCAGCTCTCTCCACAGGGCAACGGACCCCTATACAGGGTCACAGGCCTTTCCACAGGGCCACAACACCTTCAGCTCTCTCCACAGGACCACAGGCTACTACCGGGCCACAGGTCTTTCCACAGTGCCACAAGCACCATCCAGCTCTCTCCACAGGCAATCATGTTGCACTTTTGCAACAAGAGTCAATTTTTGTTGCAGTTCGGCAACATTGGAGTCAACCCTGTTGCAAATCGGACACGAAGCTTGAAAATTTAGATGTTTACTGCAAAGGACTTCATAGGCCCCCATCTTACTCCAGAGCCTTCCACGGGCCCCTCCAGCATGCTCCACATGGCCTTTTCCACAGGCCACAACTCCATCCAGCTGTCTTTACATCGCCACATGCCCCTCTGCGGGGCAACAGACCCCTATACAGGGTCACAGGCCTCTCCACAGGGCCTCAACCCTTCAGCTCTCTCCACAGGACCACTGGCTCCTTCTGCCGGCCACAAGCCTTTCCACAGGGCCACAATCCCCTCCAATTCCACAGGACAACAGGCTCTCTTTACAGGGCCATAGCTCCCCTCCACAGGGCCAAATGCACTTTCCACATGGCCACAACCCCCTCCAGCTCTCTACACAGAGTCATGGGGCCCGTCTGCAGGGCACAAGCCCCTTCATCAAGGCCAAGGGGCCTTTCTACAGGGCCACTGGCCTTTAAATAGTGCCACAACCTCCTCTGGCTCTCTCAAGAGGGCCACAGGCTCCTTCTACAGGGCAAGGGCCCCCTCCACAAGGCCAAAGGCCCTTTGCAAAGAGCCATAGGTCCATTCCACAGGGCCATAGTCATTTCCATAGGGCCATAACCCCCTCAAGCTCTCTCCACAGAACAACAGGCTCCTTCTACAGGTTTACAGGCATTTATACAGGGCCACAACCGCCTTCACCTCTCTCCACAGGGCCCTTTCACTGTGTCATAGGCTTTTCCATAAGGCCACAACCCCCTCTGTCTCTCTCAAAAAGGACAGAGGCTCCCTTTGCAAGGCCACAGCCCCCTCCACAAGTCCAAAGGCCTTTTTCAAAGGGCCACAGGTCCCTTCCACAGAGCCATAGGCATTTCCCCAAGGCAATAACCCCCTCCAGCTCTCTCCACAGGCTCCTTCTACAAGGCTACAACCCTTTTCAGCTCTTTCATCAGGGCCACAGCCTCCTCCACCCCCCTTTAGTCAGTTAAAAGGACTCATTTGAGTGACCTATTGACCATTGGTCAGCTCGAGTAAAGAAACCTGATATAGTATACTGCACTGTTTAATATTCTTTTTTTCTTTACACAGGTTGAATGCTTGCAAAGAAATGTCACCTATGCCATGCTCCTTTATACCAGTTTTCTTGATTGACATGTTATTTTTGGAGCCAAATGAGAAAATTGGGAAATGGAAAGCTCCCCCCTCCTTCCAATCAGTGGATCCGGTCAGGTGCTCAGTGGCTGTAGGCCACCGCCTGAAAGCCAAACATGAAAAAAGGAATGCTGGCACCGGTTTCCATATGATGAATTTTACTTTATTCCATGAAGATCAATACATTAAAAAGAAGGCATCTTTACAGGCAATCCGCCCCATCATGTCATTTTTGGTTTAAGCCTAATTTCTTTCAATAAATAAAATGGAATAAATGTGTCACTTTTTTGCCTCTACTAATAGTTGTGGGGTATTATGACATCACAATAGAATTAATACTTACCCTTTCCGATGCCTTTTAGGGCTATCCGGTGCAGAACCAAGGCCAAATACCAACCGACAGGACCTTCCTGTGACATCATGGAAGGTCCTGTCGCTCAGGACGTGGCCTTGGCTCTGCACCGGATAGACCGAAAAGCGTCTGAAAGGGTAAGTATTAATTCTTTATTATTTTTAATACATCTTGATTTATTTAATTTTGATTTCGTACTGTATAGTAATATATTACAAAATGAAAGGGGGGCTGGCAGACATGTCACAAAGGGGAGGAGGAACAGGATTCTTCATCCTCCTCTGTGACATCACTTCTCCTCCGGGCCGGAAAAAAGCGTGGTGTGTGAACACAGCCTCAGGCTGCGTGCCCACGTAGCGATTTACAAGCGTATATGTTGCGTAATTTACGCAGCGGAAACGCTTGTGAAACACTTGTTAATCCGCACCCCATGGTACTTAGTGGCATTCCGCAATGTTAATGCCCATGCTGCGGATTTTTCCGCAGCGTTTCTGCTGCGCTTAAAAATCCTTTCCACAGGGCCACAACACCTTCAGCTCTCTCCACAGGACCACAGGCTCCTACTGGGCCACAGGCCTTTCCACAGTGCCACAAGCCCCTCCAGCTCTCTCCACAGGCAATCATGTTGCATGTTGTTTACTGCAAAGGACTTCATAGGCTCAAATCTTACTCCAGAGCCTTCCACAGGCCCCTCCAGCCCGCTCCACATGGCCTTTTTCGTCAGGCCACAACTCCCTCCAGCTCTCTTTACATCGCCACATGCCCCTCTGCGGGGCCACAGACCCCTATACAGGGTCACAGGCCTTTCCACAGGGCCTCAACCCCTTCAGCTCTCTCCACAGGACCACTGGCTCCTTCTGCCGGGCCACAAGCATTTCCACAGGGCCACAATCCCCTCCAACTCTTCTCCACAGGACAACAAGCTCTCTTTACAGAGCCATAGCTCCCCTCCACAGGGCCAAATGCACTTTCTGCACGGCCACAGCCCCCTTTAGCTCTCTCCACAGAGACACAGGGCCCATCTGCAGGACACAAGCCCCCTCTTCAAGGCCAAAGGGCCTTTCTACATGGCCATAGTCATTTCCATAGGGCACAAGCCCCTCCAGCTCTCTCCACAGGGCAACGGACCCCTATACAGGGTCACAGGCCTTTCCACAGGGCCACAACACCTTCAGCTCTCTCCACAGGACCACAGGCTACTACCGGGCCACAGGTCTTTCCACAGTGCCACAAGCACCATCCAGCTCTCTCCACAGGCAATCATGTTGCACTTTTGCAACAAGAGTCAATTTTTGTTGCAGTTCGGCAACATTGGAGTCAACCCTGTTGCAAATCGGACACGAAGCTTGAAAATTTAGATGTTTACTGCAAAGGACTTCATAGGCCCCCATCTTACTCCAGAGCCTTCCACAGGCCACTCCAGCATGCTCCACATGGCCTTTTCCACAGGCCACAACTCCATCCAGCTCTCTTTACATCGCCACATGCCCCTCTGCGGGGCAACAGACCCCTATACAGGGTCACAGGCCTCTCCACAGGGCCTCAACCCTTTCAGCTCTCTCCACAGGACCACTGGCTCCTTCTGCCGGGCCACAAGCCTTTCCACAGGGCCACAATCCCCTCCAATTCCACAGGACAACAGGCTCTCTTTACAGGGCCATAGCTCCCCTCCACAGGGCCAAATGCACTTTCCACATGGCCACAACCCCCTCCAGCTCTCTACACAGAGTCATGGGGCCCGTCTGCAGGGCACAAGCCCCTTCATCAAGGCCAATGGGCCTTTCTACAGGGCCACTGGCCTTTAAATAGTGCCACAACCTCCTCTGGCTCTCTCAAGAGGGCCACAGGCTCCTTCTACAGGGCAAGGGCCCCCTCCACAAGGCCAAAGGCCCTTTGCAAAGGGCCATAGGTCCATTCCACAGGGCCATAGTCATTTCCACAGGGCCATAACCCCCCTCAAGCTCTCTCCACAGAACCGCAGGCTCCTTCTACAGGTTTACAGGCATATACACAGGGCCACATCCGCCTTCACCTCTCTCCACAAGGCGACAGGGCCCTTTCACTGTGTCATAGGCCTTTCCATAAGGCCACAACCCCCTCTGTCTCTCTCAAAAAGGACAGAGGCTCCCTTTACAAGGCAACAGCCCCCTCCACAAGGCCAAAGGCCTTTTTCAAAGGGCCACAGGTCCCTTTCGCAGGGCCATAGGCATTTCCCCAAGGCAATAACCCCCTCCAGCTCTCTCCACAGGACCACAGGCTCCTTCTACAAGACTACAACCCCTTTGAGCTCTTTCATCAGGGCCACAGCCTCCTCCGCCCCCCTTTAATCAGTTAAAATTGCTCAATTGAGTGACCACAACACCTTCAGCTCTCTCCACAGGACCACAGGCTCCTACTGAGCCACAGGACTTTCCACAGTGCCACAAGCCCCTCTAGCTCTCTCCACAGGCAATCATGTTGCATGTTTTTTAGTGCAAAGGACTTCATAGGCCCAAATCTTACTCCAGAGCCTTCCACAGGCCCCTCCAGCCGGCTCCACATGGCCTTTTCCTCAGGCCACAACTCCCTCCAGCTCTCTTTACATCACCACATGCCCCTCTGCGGGGCCACAGACCCCTATACAGGGTCACAGGCCTTTCCACAGGGCCTCAACCCCTTCAGCTCTCTCCACAGGACCACAGGCTTTTCCACAGCCCACAACTCCTTCCAGCTCTCACCACAGGGCCACAGCCCCTTCCACAAGGCTAAAGGGCCTATCCATAGGGCCACAGACCTTTCCACAGGGCCACAACACGCTCCAGCTCTCTCCACAGGACAAGAAGCTCTCTTTACAGGGCCATAGCTCACCTCCACAGGGCCAAATGCACTTTCCACACGGCCACAACTCCCAACAGCCCTCTCCACAGAGTCACAGGGCCCGTCTGCAGGGCACAAGCCCCTCTTCAAGGCCAAAAGGCCTTTCTACATGGCCATAGTCATTCCCATAGGGCACGAGCACCTCCAGCTCTCTCCACAGGGCAACGGACCCCTGTACAGGGTCACAGTCCTTTCCACAGGGCCACAACAGCTTCAGCTCTCTCCACAGGCAATCATGTTGCATGTTGTTTACTGCAGAGGACTTCATAGGCCCAAACCTTACTCCAGAGCCTTCCACAGGCCCCTCCAGCCGGCTCCACATGGCCTTTTCCTCAGGCCACAACTCCCTCCAGCTCTCTTTACATCGCCACATGCCCCTCTGCGGGGCCATAGACCCCTATACAGGGTCACATGCCTTTCCACAGGGCCTCAACCCCTTCAGCTCTCTCCACAGGACCACTGCCTACTTCTGCCAGGCTACAAGCCTTTCCACAGGGCCACAATCCCCTCCAACTCTTCTCCACAGGACAACAAGCTCTCTTTACAGGGCCATAGCTCCCCTCCACAGGGCCAAATGCACTTTCTGCACGGCCACAGCCCCCTTTAGCTCTCTCCACAGAGACACAAGGCCCGTCTGCAGGGCACAAGCCCCCTCTTCAAGGCCAAAAGGCCTTTCTACATGGCCATAGTCATTTCCATAGGGCACGAGCCCCTCCAGCTCTCTCCACAGGGCAACGGACCGCTATACAGGGTCACAGGCCTTTCCACAGGGCCACAACACCTTCAGCTCTTCCAGAGGACCACAGGCTCCAGCCCGGCCACAGGCCTTTCCACAGTGCTACAAGTCCCTCCAGCTCTCTCCACAGGCAATCATGTTTCATGTTGTTTACCGCAAAAGGACTTCATAGGCCCAAATCTTACTTCAGACCCTTCCACAGGCCCCTCCAGCCCGCTCCACATGGCCTTTTCCGCAGGCCACAACTCCCTCCAGCTCTCTTTACATCGCCACATGCCCCTCTGCGGGGCCACAGACCCCTATACAGGGTCACAGGCCTTTCCACAGGGCCTCAACCCCTTCAGCTCTCTCCACAGGACCACTGGCTCCTTCTGCCGAGCCACAAGCATTTCCACAGGGCCACAATCCGCTCAAACTCTTCTCCACAGGACAACAAGCTAACTTTACAGGGCCATAGCTCCCTTCCTCAAAGCCAGCCCTCATGGTGTTTGTGTTATTAAAGAAAAAATAATAATTTTAGGGCTGGCTAGAGGCAGCCGTGGACACACCATAGCAAGCCCTCATGGTGTTTGTGTTATTAAAGAAAAAAAAAATTTAAGGGCTGGCTAGAGGCAGCCGTGGACACACGATAGCCAGCCCTCATGATGTTTGTGTTATTAAAGAAAAAAAAAATTTAAGGGCTGGCTAGAGGCAGCCGTGGACACACGATAGCCAGCCCTCATGGTGTTTGTGTTATTAAAGAAAAAAAATAAATTTGAGGGCTGGCTAGAGGCAGCCGTGGACACACGATAGCCAGCTCTCATGGTGTTTGTGTTATTAAAGAAAAAAAATAAATTTGAGGGCTGGCTAGAGGCAGCCATGGACACACGATAGCCAGCCCTCATGGTGTTTGTGTTATTAAAGAAAAAAAAAATTTGAGGGCTGGCTAGAGGCAGCCGTGGACAAACGATAACCAGCCCTCATGGTGTTTGTGTTATTAAAGAAAAATAATAAATTTGAGGGCTGGCTAGAGGCAGCCGTGGACACACGATAGCCAGCCCACATGGTGTTTGTGTTATTAAAGAAAATAAATAAATTTGAGGGCTGGCTAGAGGCAGCCGTGGACACACGATAGCCAGCCCTCATGGTGTTTGTGTTATTAAAGAAAAAAAATAAATTTGAGGGCTGGCTAGAGGCAGCAGTGGACACACGATAGCCAGCCCTCATGGTGTTTGTGTTATTAAAGAAAAAAAATAAATTTGAGGGCTGGCTAGAGGCAGCCGTGGACACACGATAGCCAGCCCTCATGGTGTTTGTGCTATTAAAGAAAATAAATAAATTTGAGGGCTGGCTAGAGGCAGCCGTGGACAAACGATAACCAGCCCAGATGGTGTTTGTGTTATTAAAGAAAAAAAATAAATTTGAGGGCTGGCTAGAGGCAACCGTGGACACACGATAGCCAGCCCACATGGTGTTTGTGTTATTAAAGAAAAAAAATAAATTTGAGGGCTGGCTAGAGGCAGCCGTGGACACACGATAGCCAGCCCTCATGGTGTTTGTGTTATTAAAGAAAATATATAAATTTGAGGGCTGGCTAGAGGCAACCGTGGACACACGATAGCCAGCCCACATGGTGTTTGTGTTATTAAAGAAAATAAATAAATTTGAGGGCTGGCTAGAGGCAGCCGTGGACACACGATAGCCAGCCCACATGGTGTTTGTGTTATTAAAGAAAAAATATAAATTTGATGGCTGGCTAGAGGCAGCCGTGGACACACTATATATATATATATATATATATATATATATATATATATATTATATATATATATATATATTTCTGTAGTATCTGTGCATTATGAATCGTGATATGTGTTAAAGGGGCCCACTGAGACTTTCGCCTAGGGCCCACAAAAACCTGGAGCCGGCCCTGCCCATGTGTGGTGATTATTGATTCCAGTACTAATAGGAATAGCAGGGGCACTAACAGCATGAATGGGGTGTTTATTTATTTGTGTTTTGGATATTGTTTCTTCTGGTGTGTGAATATATGGCACTGACCAGTTTAATGCCCTGTATTTGTGTGGTTTTTGCCTTGGATTCTTACATTTTATTATATTGTCTGCTATAGTATATATTTTGTGCTATAGTGCATTACCTCTAATACTGGTGGCGGATTTGCCAGTCAGTATATTAATGTGCAAAATTGATCACCAGGGACAGCCTAAGTGTATATTTGATCTTTACTTGATATATTACAATCATGTGTTTTTCTGGGATGGATTTTGGAGTAGGTGGGCTTTCCATTAGTGGGTAATTCCACTATATTAACTTTTACTTGTGTTTTCATGAATTGGATTGTGACATTGTTTGTATGTATTTATAAAAAATATAATTCATTGTAATTTATTGAAGTATTGTCTAGATTGGGTGATCACTGCACAAGAGCATACCCCTTTTCTTCTTGCCGATGTTTATATATATTTGGTATGCTGCATGTTGATCCCATAGTGATTAGATGGTGCCCTCCATAACTTTGAGTTTGTGACATGGACAGATTTTTCACACTTCTACAATTGAGTTCACTCTCAACTTTTCAGACGTCTGCAGACGGAGTCTCTTATCTTTTCTGTACTACAAGATGTTTTGCTGACAATTGGCCAAATACACAAGTCCTTCTGCAGCCTTATCTCAAATGAAATAACATACAAACCTTAGCTTTTTTTTTCCTTTTTTCAAATGCTTCCTCAGGGCTGGCTGGAGACAGCCATGGGCACACGAGAGCCAGCCCTCGTGGTTTTAATGTTATTAAAAAAAATAAAAAAATTTGAGGGCTGGCTGGTGACAGCCATGGGCACACGATAGCCAGCCTTCATGGTTGCATTTCTTATAAATAAAAATATAAACCTTTAGGGCTGGCTGGCGAGAGCCGTGTGCACGCGGATAGCCAGCCTTCATGGGGGTGTTATATTTATATCCCACCAAGGACAACATCTGAAACGAGTTTGTATGTTCTCCCCGTGTTTGCATGGGTTTCCTCCGGGTTCTCCGGTTTCCTCCCACACTCCAAAGACACACTGATAGGGAATCTAGATTGTGAGCCCCAATGGGGACAGCGACAATAATGTATGTAAAGCGCTGTGGAATATGTAAGCGCTATATAAAAATAAAAATAAGATGATGATAAAAAATATAAACCTTGAGGGCCGGCTGGAGACAGCCGTGGGCACACGATAGCCAGCCCTCATGCTCTTTACAGAGCCATAGCTCCCCTCCACAGGGCCAAATGCACTTTCCACATGGCCACAATCCCCTCCAGCTCTCTCCACAGAGTCACTGGGCCCGTCTGCTGGGCACAAGCCCCTTCATCAAGGCCAAGGGGCCAGTCTACAGGGCCACTGGCCTTTAAATAGGGCCACAACCCCCTCTGGCTCTCTCAACAGGGCCACAGGCTCCTTCTGCAGGGCAACAGCCCCCTCCACAAGGCCAAAGGCCCTTTGCAAAGGGCTATAGGTCCATTCCACAGGGCCATAATCATTTCCATAGGGCCATAACCCCCCTCAAGCTCTCTCCACAGAACCACAGGCTCCTTCTACAGGTTTACAGGCATTTACACAGGGCCACAACCGCCTTCACCTCTCTTCACAGGGCCCTTTCACTGTGTCATAGGCCTTTCCATAAGGCCACAACCCCCTCTGTCTCTCTTAAAAAGGACAGAGGCTCCCTTTACAAGGCAACAACCCCCTTCCAAAGGCCAAAGGCCTTTTTCAAAGGGTCATAGGTCCCCTCCGCAGGGCCATAGGCATTTCCCCAAGGCAATAACCCCCTCCAGCTCTCTCCAGAGGACCACAGGCTCCTTCTACAAGGCTACAACCCCTTTCAGCTCTTTCATCAGGGCCACAGCCTCCTCCACCCCCCTTTAATCAGTTAAAAGGGCTCATTTGCATGACCACAACACCTTCAGCTCTCTCCACAGGACCACAGGCTCCTACCCGGCCACAGGCCTTTCCACAGTGCTACAAGTCCCTCCAGCTCTCTCCACAGGCAATCATGTTGCATGTTGTTTACCGCAAAAGGACTTCATAGGCCCAAATCTTACTTTAGACCCTTCCACAGGCCCCTCCAGGCCGCTCCACATGGCCTTTTCCGCAGGCCACAACTCCCTCCAGCTCTATTTACATCGCCACATGCCCCTCTGCGGGGCCACAGACCCCTATATAGGGTCACAGGCCATTCCACAGGGCCACAATCCCCTCCAACTCTTCTCCACAGGACAACAAGTTCTCTTTACCGGGCCATAGCTCCCCTCCACAGGGCCAAATGCACTTTCTGCACGGCCACAGCCCCCTTTAGCTCTCTCCACAGAGACACAAGGCCCGTCTGCAGGGCACAAGCCCCCTCTTCAAGGCCAAAAGGCCTTTCTACATGGCCTTAGTCATTTCCATAGGGCACGAGCCCCTCCAGCTCTCTCCACAGGGCAACGGACCCCTATACAGGGTCACAGGCCTTTCCACAGGGCCACAACACCTTCAGCTCTCTCCACAGGACCACAGGCTCCTACTGGGCCACAGGCCTTTCCACAGTGCCACAAGCCCCTCCAGCTCTCTCCACAGGCAATCATGTTGCATGTTGTTTACTGCAAAGGACATCATAGGCTCAAATCTTACTCCAGAGCCTTCCACAGGCCTCCAGCCCGCTCCACATGGCCTTTTCCTCAGGTCACAACTCCCTCCAGCTCTCTTTACATCGCCACATGCCCCTCTGCGGGGCCACAGACCCCTATACAGGGTCACAGGCCTTTCCACAGGGCCTCAACCCCTTCAGCTGTCTCCACAGGACCACAGGCTTTTCCACAGCCCACAACTCCTTCCAGCCCTCACCACAGGGCCACAGCCCTTTCCACAAGGCTAAAGGGCCTATCCATAGGGCCACAGACCTTTCCACATGGCCACAACACCCTCCAGCTCTCTCCACAGGACAAGAAGCTCTCTTTACAGGGCCATAGCTCACCTCCACAGGGCCAAATGCACTTTCCACACGGCCACAACTCCCAACAGCTCTCTCCACAGAGTCACAGTGTTATGTTCTGCTACCAGAGCTAAGGAAAGAGAGGAGATCTGTCCCTACGATAGAACTCAGTTGAATCCCTACGATGTAACAGGGAACCTGATCCTGCGATCAGACCTGCTAAAGTCCTAAGCTAGTCTGTACGGAGACCTATAGATGTGGGGAAGGAATCCCTACAAGTACTAAGGACTGGGAGGAATATGGGACACCTCCTAACAGAAATAGTAGCAGACAGACGAACAAACAAAATATATAGAACATAGAGGTCCGTAGACCAAGCAAACTAACAGAGTAAGATACAGAGCAAAGGCTAGCTAGAAAGTAGTAATACAATGAAGTCCAGCAAAGCCAGAAAAGCGGAGCAGGCTTAAATAGGCCAACAAGGTCATGTGACCAGCAAAGGAAAAAAAACCTAAGAGCAAGGTTCTAACACACAGGGCCCGTCTGCAGGGCACAAGCCCCCTCTTCAAGGCCAAAAGGCCTTTCTACATGGCCATAGTCATTTCCATAGGGCACGAGCCCCTCCAGCTCTCTCCACAGGGCAACAGACCCCTATACAGGATCACAGGCCTTTCCACAGGGCCACAACACCTTCAGCTCTCTCCACAGGACCACAGGCTCCTACTGGGCCACAGGCCTTTCCACAGTGCCACAAGCCCCTCCAGCTCTCTCCACAGGCAATCATGTTGCATGTTGTTTACTGCAAAGGACTTCATAGGCTCAAATCTTACTCCAGAGCCTTCCACGGGCCTCTCCAGCCCACTCCACATGGCCTTTTCCTCAGGCCACAACTCCCTCCAGCTCTCTTTACATCGCCACATGCCCCTCTGCGGGGCCACAGACCCCTATACAGGGTCACAGGCCTTTCCACAGGGCCTCAACCCCTTCAACTGTCTCCACAGGACCACAGGCTTTTCCACAGCCCACAACTCCTTCCAGCTCTCACCACAGGGCCACAGCCCTTTCCACAAGGCTTAAGGGCCTATCCATAGAGCCACAGACCTTTCCACAGTGCCACAACACCTTCCAGCTCTCTCCACAGGACAAGAAGCTCTCTTTACCGGGCCATAGCTCACCTCCACAAGGCCAAATGCACTTTCCACACGGTCACAACTCCCAACAGCTCTCTCCACAGAGTCACAGGGCATGTCTGCAGGGCACAAGCCCCCTCTTCAAGGCCAAAAGGCCTTTCTACATGGCCATAGTCATTTCCATAGGGCACGAGCCCCTCCAGCTCTCTCCACAGGGCAACGGACCCCTCTACAGGGTCACAGGCCTTTCCACAGGGCCACAACACCTTCAGCTCTCTCCACAGGACCACAGGCTCCTACTGGGCCACAGGCCTTTCCACAGTGCCACAAGCCCCTCCAGCTCTCTCCACAGGCAATCATGTTGCATGTTGTTTACTGCAAAGGACTTCATAGGCCCAAATCTTACTCCAGAGCCTTCCACAGGCCTCTCCAGCCCGCTCCACATGGCCTTTACCTCAGGCCACAACTCCCTCCAGCTCTCTTTACATCGCCACATGCCCCTCTGCGGGGCCACAGACCCCTATACAGGGTCACAGGCCTTTCCTCAGGGCCTCAACCCCTTCAGCTGTCTCCACAGGACCACAGGCTTTTTCACAGCCCACAACTCCTTCCAGCTCTCACCACAGGGCCACAGCCCCTTCCACAAGGCTAAAGGGCCTATCCATAGGGCCACAGACCTTTCCACAGGGCCACAACACCCTCCAGCTCTCTCCACAGGACAAGAAGCTCTCTTTACAGGGCCATAGCTCACCTCCACAGGGCCAAATGCACTTTCCACACGGCCACAACTCCCAACAGCTCTCTCCACAGAGTCACAGGGCCCGTCTGCAGGGCACAAGCCCCCTCTTCAAGGCCAAAAGGCCTTTCTACATGGCCATAGTCATTTCCATAGGGCACGAGCCCCTCCAGCTCTCTCCACAGGGCAATGGACCACTATACAGGGTCACAGGCCTTTCCACAGGGCCACAACACCTTCAGCTCTCTCCACAGGACCACAGGCTCCTACTGGGCCACAGGCCTTTCCACAGTGCCACAAGCCCCTCCAGCTCTCACCACAGGGCCACAGCCCTTTCCACAAGGCTAAAGGGCCTATCCATAGGGCCACAGGCCTTTCCACAGTGCCACAAGCCCCTCCAGCTCTCTCCACAGACAATCATGTTGCATGTTGTTTACTGCAAAGGACTTCATAGGCCCAAATCTTACTCCAGAGCCTTCCACAGGCCTCTCCAGCCCGCTCCACATGGCCTTTTCCTCAGGCCACAACTCCCTCCAGCTCTCTTTACATCGCCACATGCCCCTCTGCGGGGCCACAGACCCCTATACAGGGTAACAGGCCTTTCCACAGGGCCTCAACCCCTTCAGCTCTCTCCACAGCACCATTGCCTACTTCTGCCGGGCCACAAGCCTTTCCACAGAGCCACAATCCCCTCCAACTCTTCTCCACAGGACAACAAGCTCTCTTTACAGGGCCATAGCTCCACTCCACAGGGCCAAATGCACTTTCTGCACGGCCACAGCCCCCTTTAGCTCTCTCCACAGAGACACAAGGCCCGTATGCAGGGCACAAGCCCCCTCTTCAAGGCCAAAAGGCCTTTCTACATGGCCATAGTCATTTCCATAGGGCACGAGCACCTCCAGCTCTCTCCACAGGGCAACGGACCCCTATACAGGGTCACAGGCCTTTCCACAGGGCCACAAAACCTTGTTGCATGTTGTTTGCCGCAAAAAGACTTCATAGGCCCAAATCTTACTTCAGACCCTTCCACAGGCCCCTCCAGCCCGCTCTACATGGCCTTTTCCGCAGGCCACAACTCCCTCCTGCTCTCTTTACATCGCTACATGCCCCTCTGCGGGGCCACAGACCCCTATACAGGGTCACAGGCCTGTCCACAGGGCCTCAACCCCTTCAGCTCTCTCCACAGTACCACTGGCTCATTCTGCCGAGCCACAAGCATTTCCACAGGGCCACAATCCCCTCAAACTCTTCTCCACAGGACAACAAGCTAACTTTACAGGGCCATAGCGCCCTTCCTCATAGCCAGCCCTCATGGTGTTTGTGTTATTAAAGAAAAAAAAATTTGAGGGCTGGCTAGAGGCAGCCGTGGACACACGATAGCCAGCCCTCATGGTGTTTGTGTTATTAAAGAAAAAAAAAATTTGAGGGCTGGCTAGAGGCAGCCGTGGACACATGATAGCCAGCCCTCATGGTGTTTGTGTTATTAAAGAAAAAACAATAATTTTAGGGCTGGCTAGAGGCAGCCGTGGACACATGATAGCCAGCCCTCATGGTGTTTGTGTTATAAAAGAAAAAATAATAATTTGAGGGCTGGCTAGAGGCAGCCGTGGACACACGATAGCCAGCCCTCATGGTGTTTGTGTTATTAATGAAAAAAAAATTGGGGGGCTGGCTAGAGGCAGCCGTGGACACACCATAGCAAGCCCTCATGGTGTTTGTGTTATTAAAGAAAAAAAAAATTTAAGGGCTGGCTAGAGGCAGCCGTGGACACACGATAGCCAGCCCTCATGGTGTTTGTGTTATTAAAGAAAAAAAATAAATTTGAGGGCTGGCTAGAGGCAGCCGTGGACACATGATAGCCAGCCATCATGGTGTTTGTGTTATTAAAGAAAAAAAAATTGGGGGGCTGGCTAGAGGCAGCCGTGGACACACGATAGCCAGCCCTCATGGTGTTTGTGTTATTAAAGAAAAAAAAAAAATTGGGGGGCTGGCTAGAGGCAGCCGTGAACACACGATAGTCAGCCCTCATGCTGTTTGTGTTATTAAAGAAAAAAAAAATTGGGGGGCTGGCTAGAGGCAGCCGTGGACACATGATAGCCAGCCCTCATGGTGTTTGTGTTATTAAAGAAAAAAAAAATTGGGGGGCTGGCTAGAGGCAGCCGTGAACACACGATAGCCAGCCCTCATGGTGTTTGTGTTATTAAAGAAAAAAAAAATTGGGGGGCTGGCTAGAGGCAGCCGTGGACACACGATAGCCAGCCCTCATGGTGTTTGTGTTATTAAAGAAAAAAAAAAATTGGGGGGCTGGCTAGAGGCAGCCGTGAACACACGATAGCCAGCCTCATGGTGTTTGTTTTATTAAAGAAAAAAAAAATTGGGGGGCTGGCTAGAGGCAGCCATGGACACACGATAGCCAGCCCTCATGGTGTTTGTGTTATTAAAGAAAAAAAAAATTGGGGGGCTGGCTAGAGGCAGCCGTGAACACACGATAGCCAGCCCTCATGGTGTTTGTGTTATTAAAGAAAAAAAAAATTGGGGGGCTGGCTAGAGGAAGCCGTGAACACACGATAGCCAGCCCTCATGGTGTTTGTGTTATTAAAGAAAAAAAAAATTGGGGGGCTGGCTAGAGGCAGCCGTGAACACACGATAGCCAGCCCTCATGGTGTTTGTGTTATTAAAGAAAAAAAAATTGGGGGGCTGGCTAGAGGCAGCCGTGGACACACGATAGCCAGCCCTCATGGTGTTTGTGTTATTAAAGATAAAAAAATTGGGGGGCTGGCTAGAGGCAGCCGTGGACACACGATAGCCAGCCCTCATGCTGTTTGTGTTATTAAAGAAAAAAAAAATTGGGGGGCTTGCTAGAGGCAGCCGTGGACACACGATAGCCAGCCCTCATGCTGTTTGTGTTATTAAAGAAAAAAAAAATTGGGGGGCTGGCTAGAGGCAGCCGTGGACACATGATAGCCAGCCCTCATGGTGTTTGTGTTATTAAAGAAAAAAAAATTTGAGGGCTGGCTAGAGGCAGCCATGGACACACGATAGCCAGCCCTCATGGTGTTTGTGTTATTAAAGAAAAAAAAAATTGGGGGGCTGGCTAGAGGCAGCCGTGAACACACGATAGCCAGCCCTCATGGTGTTTGTGTTATTAAAGAAAAAAAAAATTGGGGGGCTGGCTAGAGGCAGCCGTGGACACACGATAGCCAGCCCTCATGCTGTTTGTGTTATTAAAGAAAAAAAAAATTGGGGGGCTGGCTAGAGGCAGCCGTGGACACATGATAGCCAGCCCTCATGGTGTTTGTGTTATTAAAGAAAAAAAAAATTTGAGGGCTGGCTAGAGGCAGCCGTGAACACAATGCTTCATTTCTGCATCGTGGTTACATAGCCTTAGTGTTATTAAAGCAAAAAAAATTTGAGAGTTGGCTATAGACATTATATGCCCAATATGAGGGCTGGCTGCAGGTAATCCAGGACAACCAGCAGCAAGCTCTCATGCTTGCGTGCACATTAGAAAGAGAAACATCGCCATCTGGTGTTTTTACAATCCTACAATAAAAAATTAAAAAGTTGGACAACATTGCCTCCCGGTGGAGTTTCCTCAGAACACACAATGTCAAGAAAAAAGTCAATGAGGGCTGGCTATTGGTCAATCAGGTAAGTGATTTAGCCAGTTCTAATGTTACATTTTTTTGCATTTTTATTGCGTAGACCCCCTCAGGAGCGATATTTCAGGCCGCAGAGCGTGCAGTTTCGAGCAGAAATTTTGCCTTAACCCTGAAAAAAATTTAGCGCATCCCACCGCGTGCGTAAGCGTCCCAAATGCCAAAAAACAAATTTCCCCCATCAGTCCCTATATATTACTATAGTACAGAAGGTCATACTACCATATTGACTCTTTAATCCAGTTCCAATGTATCAAGGTCAAGCCTGTTGCACAAATGCAACAAATGTTGCATTCCGGCAACAAAAGTCGGCCATCTTGTGTCCCGTTTGCAACAAAAGGTCAACTTTTGTTGCCTTTCGGCAACATTTCAGGTCAAGCCTGTTGCAAACGGGACACGAAGCCTCTGATTTTGACCAAAGGTGCACCTCAACTCATGGGGGTCACACTTGCATGTCGCATGTCATGGGGGCCCCACGTGCATTCCACATTTCATTGGGGGCCCCAAATGCATGCTGCATGTGATGGGGGCCCCAAATGCATGCAACATGTCATGGTAGCCCCACATGCATGGGCCATTCATGGGGCCACACATGAATGCCGCATGTCATGGGGGCCCCAAATGCATGCTGCATGTCATGGGGGCCCCACATACATGCCGCATGTCATGGGTACCCCAAATGCATGCCACATGTCATGGGGGACCCACGTGCATGCCGCATGTCATGGAAGCCCCACGTGCATGCCGCATGTCATGGGGGCCCCACATGCATGCCACATGTCATGGGGGCCCCAAATGCATGCCACATGTCAGGGGGGCCCCAAATGCATGCCGTATGTCATGGGTGACCCAAATGCATGCCGCTTGTCATGGGTACCCCAAATGCATGCCGCATGTCATGTGTACCCCAAATGCATGCCCCATGTCATGTGTACCCCAAATGCATGCCCCATGTCATGGGGGACCCACGTGCATACCGCATGTCATGGGGACCCCCTATGCATGCCTCATGTCATGGGGGCCCCAAATGCATACTGCATGTCATGGGAGCTCCACATGCATGCCGCATGTCATGTGGCCCCACGTGCATGCCGCATGTCATGGCGCCAATTTCATGCCACATGTCATGGGGGACACTCATGCATACCGCATGTAATGGGGGCAACACGTGCATACCGCATATCATGGGGCCCCACGTGCATACCGCATGGCATTGGGCCCAAAATGCATGCCGCATGTCATGGGGCCCCATGTGCATGCCACATGCCATGAGGCCCACATGCATAACGCATGTCATTGGGGGAACATGTGCATACCGCATATCATGGGCCCCACATGCATACCGCATGTCATAGGTGCCCCAAATGCATGCCGCATGTCATGTGGCCCCACGTGCATGCCGCATGTCATGGGGCCCCATGTGCATGCCGCATGTCATGGGGGTACCAATTTCATGCCGCATGTAATGGGGGACACTCATGCATACCGCATGTAATGGGGGCAACACGTGCATACCGCATATCATTGGGCCCCACGTGCATACCGCATGGCATTGGGGCCCAAAATGCATGCCGCATGTCATGGGGCCCCATGTGCATGCCACATGCCATGGGGCCCACATGCATACCGCATGTCATTGGGGGAACATGTGCATACCGCATATCATGGGCCCCACATGCATACCGCATGTCATAGGTGCCCCAAATGCATGCCGCATGTCATGGGGCCCCATGTGCATGCCACATGTCATGGGGGCCCCAAATGCATGCCACATGTCATGGAGGCCCCAAATGCATGCCGCATGTCATTGGGGCCCCAAATGCATACTGCCTGTCATGGGACCTCCACATGCATGCCACATGTCATGGGGCCCCATGTGCATGCTGCATGTCATGGGGGCCCCAAGTGCATGACGCATGTCATGGGGCCCCAAGTGCATGACGCATGTCATGGGGCCCCTTGTGCATGCCGCATGTCATGAGGGCCCACATGCATTCCACATGTCATGGGGGCACCACATGCATACCGCATGTCATGGGGCTCCACGTGCATACCGCATGTCATGGGGCCCCACGTGCATGACGCATGTTATGGGTGCCCCAAATGCATGCCGCATGTCATGGGGGCCAAAAATGAATGCCACATGTCATGGGGGCCACACGTGCATGACACATGTCATGGGGGCTCCACGTGCATGCCACATTTCATTGGGGGCCCAAATGCATGCTGCATGTCAGAGGCCACAAATGCATGCTGCATGTCATGGGGGACCAAATGCATGCCGCATGTCATGGGGGCACCAAATACGTGCCGCATGTCATGAGGGCCCCACATGCATGGCGCATGTCATGGGGGCCCCAAATGCATGCCGCATGTCATGGGGGCCACAAATATGTGTTGCATGTCATGGGGGCCCAACATGCATGCCGCATGTCTTGGGGCCCCAAATATTTGCCGCATGTCATGGGGGCCCCACATGCATGCCTCGTGTCATGGGGTGCCCACTTGCATTCCGCATGTCATGGGGGCCCCACATGCATGCCGCATGTCATCGAGACCACACATGCATGACTCGTGTCATGGGGGCCCCAAACGCATGCAGCATTACATGTGGGCCCTAAATGTATGCCGCATGTTATGCGGGCCCCAAATAAGTGCCACATGTCGGGGGCTCCACATGCATGCCGCATGTCATGGGTGCCCCACATGCATGCCACATTTCATGGGGGCCCCAAATGCATGCCCCATGTCATGGGGGGCCCACGTGCATGCCGCATGTCATGGGGTCCCCAAATGCATGCCTCATGTCATGGGGTCCCCAAATGCATGCCGCATGTCAAGGGGGGCCCAAATGTATGCCGCATGTCATGGGGGCCCCACGTGCATGCCTCATGTCATGGGGGACCAAATGCATGCCGCATGTCATGGGGGCCAAAAATGAATGCCACATGTCATGGGGGCCACACGTGCATGACACATGTCATGGGGGCTCCACGTGCATGCCACATTTCATTGGGGGCCCAAATGCATGCTGCATGTCAGAGGCCACAAATGCATGCTGCATGTCATGGGGCCCCACATGCATGCCCCATGTCTTGCGGGCCTCAAATGCATGCTGCACGTGATGGGGGACCCAAATGCATGGCACATGTCATGGTAGCCGACACGCATGCCGCATGTCATGGGGGCACCAAATACGTGCCGCATGTCATGGGGGCCCCACATGCATGGTGCATGTCATAGGGGCCCCACATGCATGCCGCATGTCATGGGGCCCCACATGCATGCCGCATGTCATGGGGGCCTCAAATGTATGCTGCATGTCATGGGGGCCCCAAATGCATGTCATGGGGTCCCCACATGCATTCCGCATGTCATGGGGGCTCTACATCCATGCCGCATGTCATGAGGGCACCAAGTGCATGCCGCATGTCATGGGGGCCCCAAATGCATGCCGCATGTCATGGGGGCTCCAAATGAATGCCGCATGTCATGGGGGCCCCAAATGCATGCCACATGTCATGGTGGCCCCAAGAGCATGCCGCGTGACATGGGGGACCCACGTGCTTGACGCATGTCATGGGGCCCCCACATGCATGCCGCATGTCTTGAGTACCCCAAATGCATGTCGCATGTCATTTGGGCCCCACATGCATGACGCATGTCATGGTGGCCCCAAATGCATTCTACATATCATGGAGGCCCCACGTCCATGCCGCATGTCATGGGGGCCACACGTGCAGGTCGCATGTCATGGGGGCTCCACATGCATAACGCACGTCATGGGGCTCCACGTGAATAGCACATATCATGGGGCCCCAGGTGCAAGCCGCATGTCACGAGGGCCAAAAAAGCATGCCGCATGTCATAGGGGCCCAAAATGCATGCCTCATGTCATGGGGGCCCCAAATGCATGCCTCATGTCGTGGGTGCCCCACGTGCATGCCGCATGTCATGGGGGCCCCACATGCATGCCACATGTCATGGGTACCCCAAATGCATGTTCCATGTCATGGGGTTCCCAAATGCATGCTGCTTGTCTTGAGAACCCAAAATGCATTCCGCATGTCAAGGGGACCCCAAATGCATGCCTCATGTCATGGGGGCCCCAAATGCATGCTGCGTGTCTTGGGAACCCCAAATGCATGTCACATGTCATGTGGCCCCATGTGCATACCGCATGGCACTGGGGCCCAAAATGCATGCCACATGCCATGGGGGCCCACATGCATACCGCATGTCATGGAGTGAACATGTGCATACCGCATATCATGGGCCCCACGTGCATACCGCATGTCATAGGTGCCCCAAATGCATGCCGCATGTCATGGGGCCCCATGTGCATGCCACATGTCATGGGGGCCCCAAATGCATGCCACATGTCATGGAGGCCCCAAATGCATGCCACATGTCATTGGGGCCCCAAATGCATACTGCCTGTCATGGGATCTCCACATGCATGACGCATGTCATGGGGCCCCATGTGCATGCCGCATGTCATGGGGGCCCCAAATGCATGCCACATGTCATGTGGCCCCAAGTGCATGACGCATATCATGGGGCCCCATGTGCATGCCGCATGTCATGGGGGTCCCAAGTGCATGCCGCATGTAATGGGGTACCCACATGCATGCCGCATGGCATGGGGCTCCACGTGCATACCGCATGTCATGGGGCCCCACGTGCATGACGCATGTTATGGGTGCCCCAAATGCATGCCGCATGTCATGGGGGACAAAAAAGCATGCCACTTGTCATAGGGGCCCCAAATGCATGCCACATTTCATTGGGGGCCCCAAATGCATGCTGCATGTCAGAGGCCACAAATGCATGCTGCATGTCATGGGGCCCCACATGCATGCCACATGTCTTGGGGGCCTCAAATGCATGCCACATGTCATGGTAGCCCACACGCATGCCGCATGTCATGGGGGCCCCAAATACGTGCCACATGCTGCATGTCATGGGGGCCCCAAATGCATGTCATGGGGTCCCCACATGCATTCCGCATGTCATGGGGGCTCTACATCCATGCCGCATGTCATGAGGGCACCAAGTGCATGCCGCATGTCATGGGGGCCCCAAATGCATGCCTCATGTCATGGGGGCTCCAAATAAATGCCGCATGTCATGGGGGCCCCAAATGCATGCCACATGTCATGGGGGCCCCAAGAGCATGCCGCATGACATGGGGGCCCCACGTGCTTGATGCATGTCATGGGGGCCCCACATGCATGCCGCATGTCTTGAGTACCCCAAATGCATGTCGCATGTCATTTGGGCCCCACATGCATGACTCTTGTCATGGTGGCCCCAAATGCATTCTACATATCATGTAGGCCCCACGTGCATGCTGCATGTCATGGGGGCCCCAAATGCAAGCCGCCTGTCATGGGGGCCAAAAAAGCATGCCGCATGTCATAGGGTCGCCAAATGCATGCCGCATGTAATGGGGGCCACACATGCAAGTCGCATGTCATGGGAGCTCCACATGCATGCCGAATGTCATGGGGGCCCCACTAGCATTCCGCATTTCATTGGGGGCCCCAAATGCATGCTGCATGTTAGGGGCCCCAAATGCATGCTGAATGTGATGGGGGCCCCAAATGCATGCAACATGTCATGGGAACCCCACATGCATGGGCCATGTCATGGGGCCCCACATGAATGCTGCATGTCATGGCGGCGACAAATGCATGCCACATGTCATGGGGGCCCCACATACATGCCGCAAGTCATGGGTACCCCGCGTGCATGACGCATGTCATGGGGGCGCAACATGCATGCCACATGTCATGGGGGCCCCAAATGCATGCCACATGTCATGGGGTCCCCAAATGCATGCCTTATGTCATGGGGGCCCCAAATGCATGCCGCATGTCATGCGTACCCCAAATGCATGCCCCATGTCATGGGGGACCCACTTGCATACCGCATGTCATGGGGACCCCAAATGCATGCCCCATGTCATGGGGCCCCATGTGCATGCCGCATGTCATGGGGGTCCCAAGTGCATTGCATGCCGCATGTAATGGGGTACCCACATGCATGCCGCATGTCATGGGGGCCCACATGCATGCCGCATGCCATGTGTGCCCCAAATGCATGCCGAATGTCATGGGGGCCAAAAAATCATGCCGCATGTCATAGGGGCCCCAAATGCATGCCACATGTCATGGGGGCCTCAAGAGCATACCGCATGACATGGGGGCCCCAAGTGCTTGAGGCATGTCATGGGGGCCCAACATGCATGCCGCATGTCTTGGGTACCCCAAATGCATGTCGCATGTCATTTGGGCCCCACATGCATGAAGCATGTCATGGGGGCCCCAAATGCATTCTACATATCATGGAGGCCCCACATGCATGCCGCATGTCATGGGGGCCCCAAATGCAAGCCGCCTGTCATGGGGGCCAAAAAAGCATGCCGCATGTCATGGGGGCCACACGTGCAGGTCGCATGTCATGGGGGCTCCATATGCATAACGCACGTCATGGGGCTCCACGTGAATAGCACATATCATGGGGCCCCAGGTGCAAGCCGCATGTCACGAGGGCCAAAAAAGCATGCCGCATGTCATAGGGGCCCAAAATGCATGCCACATGTCATGGGGGCCCCAAATGCATGCCTCATGTCGTGGGTGCCCCACGTGCATGCCGCATGTCATGGGGGCCCCATATGCATGCCACATGTCATGGGGGACCCATGTGCATGCCGCATGTCATGGGGGCCCCAAATGCATGCCACATGTCATGGGTACCCCAAATGCATGTTCCATGTCATGGGGTTCCCAAATGCATGCTGCTTGTCTTGAGAAACCAAAATGCATTCCGCATGTCAAGGGGACCCCAAATGCATGCCTCATGTCATGGGGGCCCCAAATGCATGCTGCGTGTCTTGGGAACCCCAAATGCATGACGCATGTCATGTGGCCCCACGTGCATGCCGCATGTCATGGGGACCCATGTGCATGCCGAATGTCATGGGGGTACGACGTGCATGCTACATATCATGGGGGCCCCACATGCATGCCGCATGTCATGGGGGCCCCAAATGCAAAGTGCATGTCATGGGGGCCTCACGTGCATACCGCATGTCATGGGGACCCCCAAAGCTTGACTCATGTCATGGGGGGCCAAAATGCATACTGCATGTTATGGGAGCTCCACATGCATGCCGCATGTCATGTGGCCCCACGTGCATGCCGCATGTCATGGGGGACCCAAATGCATACCGCATATCATGGGGGCAACACGTGCATACCGCATATCATGGGGCCCCAAATGCATGCCGCATATCATGGGGCCCCATGTTCATGCCACACGTCATGGGGGCCCACATGCATAACGCATGTCATGGGGGCAATACGTGCCTACCGCATATCATGGGGCCCCACGTGCATACCGCATGTCATGGGGGCCCCAAATGCAGGTCGCATGTCATGGGGCACCATGTGCATGCCACATGTCATGGGGGCCTCAAATGCATGCCACATGTCATGGAGGCCCCAAATGCATGCCGAATGTCATTGGGGCCCCAAATGCATACAACCTGTCATGGGATCTCCATATGCATGCCGCATGTCATGGGGCCCCATGTGCATGCCGCATGTCATGTGGCCCCAAGTGCATGCCGCATGTCATGGGGCCCCATGAGCATTCCGCATGTCATGGGGGTTCCATGTGCATGCCACATGTAATGGGGAACCCACTTGCATGCCGCATGTCATGGGGGCCCACATGCATGCCGCATGTCATGGGGGCCCACATGCATGCCGCATGTCATGGAGGCACCAAATGCATACCACATGTCATGGGGCTCCACGTGCATACCGCATGTCATGGGGCCCCAAGTGCATGCCGCATGTCATGGATGCCCCCAAAAAACATGCCGCTTGTCATAGGGGCCCCAAATGCATGCCGCATGTCATGGGGGTCACACGTGCATGCCCCATGTCATGGGGGCTCCACATGCATGCCACATGTCATGTAGGCCCCACGTGCATGCCGCATTTCATTGGGGGCCCCAAATGCATGCTGCATGTCAGGGGCCACAAATGCATGCTGCATGTCATGGGGGCCCCTAATACGTGCCACATATCATGGGGGCACCAAATGCATGGGCCATGTCATAGGGGCCCCACATGCATGCCGCATGTCATGGGGCCCCAAATGCATGCTGCATGTCATGTGGTCCCCACTTGCATTCCGAATATCATGGGGGCTCTACATGCATGCCGCATGTCAGGGGGGAACCAAGTGCAAGCCTCATGTCATGGGGGCCCCAAATGCATCACGCATGTCATGGTGGCTCCAAATGCATGCCGCTTGTCATGGGGGCCCCAAATGCATGCCGCATGTCATGGGGGCCCCAAATGCATGCCACATGTCATGGAGGCCCCAAGAGCATGCCGCATGACATGGGGGCCCCACGTGCTTGAGGCATGTCATGGGGGCCCAACATGCATGCCACATGTCTTGGGTACCATAAATGCATGTCGCATGTCATTTGGGCCCTACATGCATGAAGCATGTCATGGGGGCCCCAAATGCAAGCCTCATGTCATGGGGGCCAGAAAAGCATGCCGCATGTCATAGGGGCCCCAAATGCACTCCGCATGTCATGGGGGCCCCACGTGCATTCCACATTTCATTGGGGGCCCCAAATGCATGCTGCATGTCTGGGACCCCAAATGCATGCTGCATGTGATGGGGGCCCCAAATGCATGCAACATGTCATGGTAGCCCCACGTGCATGGGCCATGTCATGGGGCCCCACATGAATGCCGCATGTCATGGGGGCACCAAATGCATGCCGCATGTCATGGGGGTCCCACCTACATGCCGCATGTCATGGGTACCCCAAATGCATGTCACATGTCATGGGGGACCCACGTGCATGCCGCATGTCATGGAAGCCCCACGTGCTTGCCGCATGTCATGGGGGCCCCACATGCATGCCACATGCCATGGGGGCCCCAAATGCATGCCACATGTCATGGGGGCCCCACATACATGCCGCATGTCATGGGTACCCCAAATGCATTCCACATGTCATGGGGGACCCACGTGCATGCCGCATGTCATGGAAGCCCCACGTGCATGTCGCATGTCATGGGGGCCCCACATGTATGCCACATGTCATGGGGGCCCCAAATGCATGCCACATGTCATGGGGGCCCCAAATGCATGCCGTATGTCATGGGTGCCCAAAATGCATGCCGCATGTCATGGGTACCCCAAATGCATGCCGCATGTCATGTGTACTCCAAATGCATGCCCCATGTCATGAGGGACCCACGTGCATACTGCATGTCATGGGAGCTCCACATGCATGCCGAATGTCATGTGGCCCCACGTGCATGCCGCATGTCATGGGGCCCCATGTGCATGCCGAATGTCATGGGGGTACCAATTTCATGCCGCATGTCATGGGGGACACTCATGCATACCGCATGTCATGGGGGCAACACGTGCATACCGCATATCATGGGGCCCCACGTGCATACCGCATGGCATTGGGGCCCAAAATGCATGCCGCATGTCATGTGGCCCCATGTGCATGCCACATGCCATGGGGGCCCACATGCATACCGCATGTCATGGAGTGAACATGTGCATACCGCATATCATGGGCCCCACGTGCATACCGCATGTCATAGGTGCCCCAAATGCATGCCGTATGTCATGGGTGCCCAAAATGCATGCCTCATGTCATGGGTACCCCAAATGCATGCCGCATGTCATGTGTACCCCAAATGCATGCCCCATGTCATGAGGGACCCACGTGCATACTGCATGTCATGGGAGCTCCACATGCATGCCGCATGTCATGTGGCCCCACGTGCATGCCGCATGTCATGGGGCCCCATGTGCATGCCGAATGTCATGGGGGTACCAATTTCATGCCGCATGTCATGGGGGACACTCATGCATACCGCATGTCATGGGGGCAACACGTGCATACCGCATATCATGGGGCCCCACGTGCATACCGCATGGCATTGGGGCCCAAAATGCATGCCGCATGTCATGTGGCCCCATGTGCATGCCACATGCCATGGGGGTCCACATGCATACCGCATGTCATGGAGTGAACATGTGCATACCGCATATCATGGGTACCACGTGCATACCGCATGTCATAGGTGCCCCAAATGCATGCCGCATGTCATGGGGCCCCATGTGCATGCCACATGTCATGGGGGCCCCAAACGCATGACACATGTCATGGAGGCCCCAAATGCATGCCGCATGTCATTGGGGCCCCAAATGCATACTGCCTGTCATGGGATCTCCACATGCATGCCGCATGTCATGGGGCCCCATGTGCATGCCGCATGTCATGGGGGCCCCAAATGCATGCCACATGTCATGTGGCCCCAAGTGCATGACGCATGTCATGGGGCCCCATGTGCATGCCGCATGTCATGTGGGTCCCAAGTGCATGCCGCATGTAATGGGGTACCCACATCCTTGCCGCATGTCATGGGGGCCCACATGCATGCCGCATGTCATGGGGGCAACACATGCATACCACATCTCATGGGGCTCCATGTGCATACCGCATGTAATGGGGGGCAAAAAAGCATGCCGCATGTCATAGGGGCCCCAAATGCATGCCACATGTCATGGGGGCCGCAGGAGCATACCGCATGACATGGGGGCCCCAAGTGCTTGAGGCATGTCATGGGGGCCCAACATGCATGCCGCATGTCTTAGGTACCCCAAATGCATGTCGCATGTCATTTGGGCCCCACATGCATGAAGCATGTCATGGGGGCCCCAAATGCATTCTACATATCATGGAGGCCCCACGTGCATGCCGCATGTCATGGGGGCCCCAAATGCAAGCCACATGTCATGGGGGCCAAAAAAGCATGCCGCATGTCATAGGGGCCCCAAATGCATTCCGCATGTCATGGGGGTCACACGTGCATGTCGCATGTCATGGGGGCCCCACGTGCATTCCACATTTCATTGGGGGCCCCAAATGCATGCTGCATGTCTGGGGCCCCAAATGCATGCTGCATGTGATGGGGTCCCCAAATGCATGCAACATGTCATGGTAGCCCCACATGCATGGGCCATTCATGGGGCCACACATGAATGCCGCATGTCATGGGGGCCCCAAATGCATGCCGCATGTCATGGGGGCCCCACATACATGCCGCATGTCATGGGTACCCCAAATGCATGCCACATGTCATGGGGACCCATGTGCATGCCGCATGTCATGGAAGCCCCACATGCATGCCACATGTCATGGGGGCCCCAAATGCATGCCACATGTCAGGGGGGCCCCAAATGCATGCCGTATGTCATGGGTGACCCAAATGCATGCCGCTTGTCATGGGTACCCCAAATGCATGCCGCATGTCTTGTGTACCCCAAATGCATGCCCCATGTCATGGGGGACCCACGTGCATACCGCATGTCATGGGGACCCCCTGTGCATGCCTCATGTCATGGGGGCCCCAAATGCATACTGCATGTCATGGGAGCTCCACATGCATGCCGCATGTCATGTGGCCCCACGTGCATGCCGCATGTCATGGCGCCCCATGTGCATGCCACATGCCATGGGGCCCACATGCATACCGCATGTCATTGGGGGAACATGTGCATACCGCATATCATGGGCCCCACATGCATACCGCATGTCATAGGTTCCCCAAATGCATGCCGCATGTCATGTGGCCCCACGTGCATGCCGCATGTCATGGGGCCCCATGTGCATGCCGAATGTCATGGGGGTACCAATTTCATGCCGCATGTCATGTGGGACACTCATGCATACCGCATGTAATGGGGGCAACACGTGCATACCGCATATCATTGGGCCCCACGTGCATACCGCATGGCATTGGGGCCCCAAATGCATGCCACATGTCATTGGGGCCCCAAATGTATGCCGCATGTCATGAGGGCCATAAATATGTGCCGCATGTCTTGGGGGCCCCACGAGCATGCCGCATGTCATGTGGTCCCCACATGCATGCTGGGTGTCATACGGGCCCCAAATGCATGTCGCGTGTCATGGTGGCCCCACAACAATGCCGTATGTCATTGGGGGCCCAAATGCATGTCGCATTTCATGGGGACCCCACATACAAGGCGCATGTCATGGGGGCTCCACATGCATGTCGCATATCATGGGGTCCCCACATGCATGTCGGGTGTCATACGGGCCCAAAATGCATGCCGCATGTCATGGGGGCCCCACAACAATGCCGCATGTCATTGGGGGCCCAAATGCATGCCTTATGTCATGGGGGCCCCACATGCATGGTGCATGTCATGGGGGCCCAAAAGTCATGCTACATGTCATGGGGGCCCCACGTGCATGCCGCATGTCATGGGGGACCAAATGCATACCGCATGTCATGGGGGCCCCAAATGCATGCCGCATGTCATGAGAGCCCCACATGCATGTCGCATGTCATGGGTGCCCCAAATGTATGCCGCATGTCATGGGGGCCCCACGTGCATGCCGCATGCCATGAGGTCCCCAAATGCATGGTGCATGTCATGGGGGCCCCAAACACGTGCCGCATGACATGGGGCCCCATATGCATGGCGCATGTCATGGGGCTCCACATGCATGCCACATGTCATGGGGGCCCCATATGCATGCCGCATGTCATGGGGTCCCCAAATGCATGACGCATGTCATGGGGGCCTCAAATGTATGCCGCTTGTCATGGGGGCCCAAATGCATGCCGCATGTCATGGGGGCCCCAAATTTATGCCGCATGTCATGGGGACACAAATGCATGCCGCATGTCATGGGGGCCCCACATGTATGCCGCATGTCATGAGGGCCATAAATACATGCCACATGTCATGGGGTCCCAAATACGTGCCGAAAGTCATGTCATGGGGGCCCACGTTCATGCCACATGTCATGGTTGCCCCAAATGCATGCCGCATGTCATGGAGGCCCCAGATGGATGCCGCTTGTCATGGGGGCCCCACATGCATACCGCATGTCATGGGGGCCCCAAATGTATGCAGCATGTCATGAGGGCCATAAATACGTGCTGCATGTCATGGGGGACCAAAATGCATGCCGCATGTCATGGGGGCCCCACATGTATGCCGCATGTCATGAGGGCCATGAATACATGCCGCATGTCATGGGGGCCCCAAATGCATGCCGCATGTCATGGGGGCCCCACATGTATGCCGCATGTCATGAGGGCCATAAGTACATGCCGCATGTCAAGGGAGCCCCGCATGCAAGCCGCATGTCATGGGGGCCCCAAATTCATGCCGCATGTCATGGGGGCCCAATGTGCATTCCGCATGTCATGGGTCCCCCACGTGCATTCCGCATGTCATGGGGCCCCAAATGCATGCCGCATGTCATGGGGGCCCCAAATGTATGCCGCATGTCATGAGGGCCATAAATAAGTGCCGCATGTCATGGGGGCCCCACGTGCATGCCGCATGTCATGGGGTCCCCACATGCATGCCGGGTGTCATACGGGCCCCAAATGCATGCAGCGTGTCATGGGGGCCCCACAACAATGTCGCATGTCATTGGCGGCCCAAATGCATGCCGCATGTCATGGGGGCTCCACATGCATGTTGCATGTCATGGGGACCCCACATACAAGGCGCATGTCATCAGGGCTCCACATGCATGTCGCATGTCATGGGGTTCCCCACATGCATGTCGGGTGTTATACGGGCCCCAAATGCATGCCCCATGTCATGGGGGCCCCACAACAATACCGCATCTCATTGTAGGACCAAATGCATGCCGCATGTCATGAGGGCCCCACAAGCTTGTTGCATGTCATGGGTGGCCCAAATGCATGCCGCATGTCATGGGGGCCCCACGTGCATGCCACATGTCATGATGGCCCCAAACGCATGGCGCATGTCATGGGGGACCCAAGTATGTGTCGCATATCATGGGGGCCCCAAGTGCATGCCGCATGTCAAGGGGGACGCCGCATGTAATGGGGCCCCAAATGCATGCCGCATGTCAAGGGGGCCCCACATGCATGCCGGATGTCATGGGGGCCACAAATGCATGCCGCATGACATGGGGGCCCCACATGCTTTCCGCATGTCATAGGCCACCACATGCATTCTGCATGTCATGGGGCCCCAAATGCATGTCGCATGTCATGGGGGCCCCAAATGTATGCCTCATGTCATGGGGGCCCCAAATGCATGCTGCTTGTCAAGGGGGCCCCACATGCATGCCGGATGTCATGGGGGCCACAAATGCATGTCGCATGTCATGGGGGCCCCAAATGTATGTCGCATGTCATGGGGGCCCCAAATGTATGCCTCATGTCATGGGGGCCCCAAATGCATGCCGCATGTCAAGGGGGCCCCACATGCATGCCGGATGTCATGGGGGCCACAAATGCATGCCGCATGTCATGGGGGCCCCACGTGCTTTCCGCATGTCATAGGCCACCACATGCATTCTGCATGTCATGGGGCCCCAAATGCATGTCGCATGTCATGGGGGCCCCAAATGTATGCCTCATGTCATGGGGGCCCCAAATGCATGCTGCTTGTCAAGGGGGCCCCACATGCATGCCGCATGTCAAGGGGGACCCATGTGCATTCCGCATGTCATGGGGCCCCCACGTGCATTCCGCATGTCATGGGGCCCCAAATGCATGCCGCATGTCATGGGGGCCCCAAATGCATGCCGCATGTCAAGGGGCCCCCACATGCATGCCGGATGTCATGGGGGCCACAAATGCATGCCGCATGTCATGGGGGCCCAAATGCATGCCGCTTGTCATGGTGTCCCCACATGCATTCCGGGTGTCCTACGGTCCCCAAATGCATGCCGAATGTCATAGGGGCCCCATGTGCATTCCGCATGTCATGGGGCCCCCACGTGCATTCCGCATGTCATGGGGCCCCCACGTGCATTCCGCATGTCATGGGGGCCCCAAATGTATGCAGCATGTCATGGGGCCCCCACGTGCATTCCGCATGTCATGGGGGCCCCACATGCATGCCACATGTAATGGGGGTCCCACATGCAAACCGCGTGCCATGGGGGCCCAAAATGGATGATGCTTGTCATGGGGGCACCACGTGCATACCGCATGTCATGGGGGACCCAAATTCATGACACATGTCATGGGTACCCCAAATGCATCCCGCATGTCATGGGGTCCCCAAATACGTGCCAAAAGTCATGTCATGGTGGCCCACGTTCATGCCACATGTCATGGGTGCCCCAAATGCATGCCGCATGTCATGGAGGCCCCAGATAGATGCCGCTTGTCATGGGGGCCCCACATGCATACCGCATGTCATGGGGGACCCAAATGCATGCCGCATGTCATGGGAGCCCCAAATGTATGCCGCATGTCATGGGGGCCCCAAATGCATGACGCATGTCATGGGGGCCCCAAATGTATGCCGCTTGTCATAGGGGCCCCAAATGCATGCCGCATGTCATGAGAGTGCCACATGCATTCCGCATGTCATGGGGCCCCCACGTGCATGCCGCATGTCATGGGTTCCCCAAATGCATGCCGCATGTCATGAGGGCCCCACGTGCATGCCGCATGTCATCGGGGGCCCAAATGCATGCCGCATGTCATGGGGGCCCAACGTGCATGCCGCATGTCATGAGGGCCCCAAATGCATGCCGCATGTCATGGGGGCCCCTAATGTATGCCAAACGTCATTGGGGCCCCAAATGCATGCCGTATGTCATGGGGGCCCCACGTGCCTTCCGCATTTCATGGGGGCCCCACGTGCATTCCACAAGTCATGGGGCCCCAAATGCATGCCGCACGTCATGTGGTCCCAAATGCATGCCGCATGTCATGGGGGCCCCACATGTATGCCTCATGTCATGGGGGCCCCAAATGCATGCCGCATGTCATGGGGGCCCCACATGTATGCCGCATGTCATGAGGGCCATAAATACATGCCGCATGTCAAGGGGGCACCAAATACGTGCCACATGCCATGGGGGCCCCACGTGCATACCGCATGTCATGGGGGCACCAAATGCATGCCGCATGTCATGGAAGCCCCACGTGCATGCCGCATGTCATGGGGGCCCCACATGCATGCCACATGTCATGGGGGCCCCAAATGCATGCCTCATGTCAGGGGGGCCCCAAATGCATGCCGTATGTCATGGGTGACCCAAATGCATGCCGCTTGTCATGGGTACCCCAAATGCATGCCGCATGTCATGTGTACCCCAAATGCATGCCCCATGTCATGGGGGACCCACGTGCATACCGCATGTCATGGGGACCCCCTATGCATGCCTCATGTCATGGGGTCCCCAAATGCATACTGCATGTCATGGGAGCTCCACATGCATGCCGCATATCATGTGGCCCCACGTGCATGCCGCATGTCATGGCGCCAATTTCATGCCGCATGTCATGGGGGACACTCATGCATACCGCATGTAGTGGGGGCAACACGTGCATACCGCATATCATGGGGCCCCACGTGCATGCCGCATGTCATGGGGCCCCATGTGCATGCCGAATGTCATGGGGGTACCAATTTCATGCCGCATGTCATGGGGGACACTCATGCATACCGCATGTAATGGGGGCAACACGTGCATACCGCATATCATTGGGCCCCACGTGCATACCGCATGGCATTGGGGCCCAAAATGCATGCCGCATGTCATGGGGCCCCATGTGCATGCCACATGCCATGGGGCCCAGATGCATACCGCATGTCATTGGGGGAACATGTGCATACCGCATATCATGGGCCCCACATGCATACCGCATGTCATAGGTGCCCCAAATGCATGCCGCATGTCATGGGGCCCCATGTGCATGCCACATGTCATGGGGGCCCCAAATGCATGCCACATGTCATGGAGGCCCCAAATGCATGCCGCATGTCATTGGGGCCCCAAATGCATAGTGCCTGTCATGGGACCTCCACATGCATGCCACATGTCATGGGGCCCCATGTGCATGCTGCATGTCATGGGGGCCCCAAATGCATGCCGCATGTCATGGGGGCCCCAAATGTATGCCGTATGTCATGAGGGCCATATATGTGTGCCGCATGTCATAGGGGCCCCACGTGCATGCCGCATGTCATGGGCGCCCCACATGCATGCTGGTTGTCAGGGGGGCCCAAATGCATGGCGCATGTCATGGGGGACCCAAATTCGTGCCGCATGTCATGAGGGCCCACATGCATGGCGCATGTTATGGGGGCCCCACGTGCATGCAGCTTGTCTTAGGGGCCCCAAGTACGTGCCGCATAATGGGGTCCCACATGCATGGTGCGTGTCATGGGGGCCCCACATGCATGCCGCATGTCATGACATGCGGCATGCATGTGGGACCCCCATGACACGTGGCATGCATGTGGCCCCCAAATTCATGCTGCATGTCATGGGGGCCCCAATTGCATGACCCATGTTATGGAGGCTCCACATGCATGCCGCATGTCATGGGGGCCACAAATGCATGACGCATGTCATGGGGGCCCCAAAAGTATGCTGCATATCATGGGGAGCCCCAAATACGTGTGCATGTCATGGGGTCCCCACGGCAATCCGCATGCCATGGGGGCCCCAAATGCATGCCGCATGTCATGGAGGCCCCAAATGTATGCCACATGTCATGGGGACCCCAAATACGTGACGCATGTCATGGGGGCCCCACGTGCATGTCGCATGTCATGTGGGCCCCACATGAATGCCACATGTCATGTCATGTTGGCCCCACATGCATGACGCGTGTCATGGGAGCCCCAAATGCATGCCCCATGTCATGGGGGCCCCACGTGCACGCCGCATGTCATGGGGGCCCCAAATGCATGCCGCATGTCATGGGGGCCCCAAATACGTGCCACATGTCAAGGGGGCCCCACATGCATGCCGCATGTCATGGGGGCCCCACATGCATGCCTCATGTCATGGGGACCCCAAACACATGTCGCATGTCATGGGGGCCCCACATGAATGCCGCATGTCATGGGGACTCCAAATACATGCCGCATGTCATGGGGGCCCCAAATGCATGCCCCATGTCATGGGGGCCCAATGTGCATGCCGCATGTCATGGGGGTCCCAAATGCATGCAGCATGTCATGGGAGCCCCAAATGCTTGCCGCATGTCATTTGGGTCCCACATGCATGCCACATGTCATGGGGGCCCCACATGCATGCCGCGTGTCATGGGAGCCCAAAATGCATGCCCCCTTTCATGGGGGCACCACGTGCATGCCGCATGTCATGGGGACCCCAAATACGTGACGCATGTCATGGGGGCCCCACGTGCATGTCGCATGTCATGTGGGCCCCACATGAATGCCACATGTCATGTCATGTTGGCCCCACATGCATGACGCGTGTCATGGGAGCCCCAAATGCTTGCCGCATGTCATTTGGGTCCCACATGCATGCCACATGTCATGGGGGCCCCACATGCATGCCGCTTGTCATGGGAGCCGAAAATGCATGCCCCCTTTCATGGGGGCACCACGTGCATGCCGCATGTCATGGGGGCCCCAAATTCCTGCCGCATGTCATGGGGTCCCCAAATGCATGCCGCATGTCATGAGGGCCCACATGCATGGCGCATGTTATGGGGGCCCCACATGCATGCCGCTTGTCTTGGGGGCCCCAAATACATGTTGCATGTCATGGGAGCCTCACATGCATGGCGCATGTCATGTGGGCCCCACATGCATGCCGCATGTCATGGGGGACCCACGTGCATTCAGCATGTCAAGGGGGGCCCAAATGCATGCCACATGTCATCGTAGCCCCACATGCATGCCGCATGTCATGGGGGCCCAAATGCATGCCACATGTCATGGGGGCACCACGTGCATGCCGCATGTCATGGGGCCCCAAATGCATGCCGCATGTTATGGGGGCCCTAAATGTTTGCCGCATGTCATGGGAGCCCCAAATACGTGCCACATGTCATGGGGGCCCCACGTGCATGCCGCATGTCATGGGGGCCCCAAATGCATGCCCCATGTCATGGGGGGCCCATGTGCTTGCCGCATTTCATGGGGTCCCCAAATGCATGATTCATGTCATGTGGTCCCCAAAGGCATGCCGCATGTCATGGGGGTCAAAAAATGTGACCCATGACATGGGGCCCCCAAATGTATGCCGCATGTCATGGGGGACCCACGTGCATGCCTCATGTCATGGGTGCCCCACGTGCATGCGATAGGTCATGGTTGCTCCACGTGCATGCTGCATGTGAAGGCGGGCCAAAAGTGCACGGCGCAGTTCACAAGTACCCCAAATGCAAGTCACATGTCATGAGGGACATAAATACATGTCACATGTCATGGGGGCCCCAAATGCATGATGCATGTCATGGGGGCCCCAAATGTATGCCGCATGTCATGGGGGCCCTAAATGCATGCAGCATGTCAAGGGGGCCCCAAATGCATGCCCCATGTCATGGGGGCCCCAGGTGCATGCCGCAAGTCATGGGGGCCCAAATGCATGCCGCATTTCATAGGGGCCACAAATGACTGCCGCATTTCATGGGGGCCCCACGTGCATGCCGCATGTCATGGCGTCTCCACTTGCATGCCGCATGTCATGGGGGCCCCACTTGCATGACGCTTGTCATTGGGCCAAATGCATGCCGCATTGTCATGGAGGCCCCAAATGCATGCCGCATGTCATGGGGGCCCACATGCATACCGCTTGTCATGGGGGCAACACGTGCATACCGCATATCATGGGGCCCCACGTGCATGCCGCATGTCATGGGGGCCCCACATGCATGCCGCATGTCATGGGGGCCCCACTTGCATGCCGCTTGTCATTGGACCCCGAATGCATGCCGCATGTCATGGGGGCCCCAAATGTATGCCGCAAGTCATGGGGGCCCCACGTGCATGTCGCATGTCATGGGTGCCCCACGTGCATGACACATGTCATGGTTGCAACACGTGAATTCTGCATGTCAAGGCGGCCCCTAAGTGCACGGCGCATGTCACGATTACCCCAAATGCATGTCACATGTCATGAGGGCCCCACGCGCTTGCCGCATGTCATAAGGGGCCCCACATGCATTCCGCATGTCATTGGGGCCCCACGTGCATGCCGCTTGTCAAGGGGGCTCCAAATGCATGCAGCATATCAAGGGGGCCCCACGTGCATGCCGCATGTCATGGGGCCCCATGTGCATGCTGAATGTCAAAGGGGTCCCACGTGCATGCCGCATGTCACGGGTACCCCAAATGCATGCCACATGTCATGGTGGCCCCACATGCATGCCTCATGTCAAGGGGAGCCCAAATGCATGCCTCATGTTACGTGTACCCCAAATGCATGCCGCATGTCATGTGGCCCCAAGTGCATGCAGCAGGTCATGGGGCCCCATGTGCATGCCGCATGTCATGGGGGTCCCACCCGCATGCCGCATGTCATTTGGGCCAACATGCATGCCGCATGTCATGGCGGCACCACATGCATACCGCATGTCATGGGGCTCCACATGCATAGCACATGTCATGGTGCCCCAGGTGCAAGCCGCTTGTCATGAGGGCCAAGAAAGCATGCCGCATGTCATAGGGGCCCCAAATGCATGCCTCATGTCGTGGGTGCCCCACGTGCATGCCGCATGTCATGGGGGCCCCACATGCATGCCACATGTCATGGGTACCCCAAATGCATGTTCCATGTCATGGGGTTCCCAAATGCATGCTGCTTGTCTTGAGAACCCAAAATGCATGCCGCATGCCATGGGGACCCTAAATGCATGCCTCATGTCATGTGGCCCCAAGTGCATGCAGCAGGTCATGGGGCCCCATGTGCATGCCGAATGTCCTGGGGGTACCACGTGCATGCCACATGTCATGGGGGCCCCACATGCATGCTGCATGTCATGGGGGCCCCAAATGCAAAGTGCATGTCATGGGGGCCTCACGTGCATACCGCATGTCATGGGGACCCCCAAAGCTCGACTCATGTCATAAGGCCCCAAATGCATACTGCATGTCATGGGAGCTCCACATGCATGCCGCATGTCATGGGGGACCCACATGCATATCACATATCATTGGGGCAACACGTGTATACCGCATATCATGGGGCCCCACGTGCATAACGCATGTCATTGGGGCCCCAAATGCATGCTGCATGTCATGGGGCCCCATGTGCATGCCACACGTCATGGGGGCCCACATGCATAATGCATGTCATGGGGGCAACACGTGCATGTCGCAAGTCATGGGGCACCATGTGAATGCCACATGTCATGGGGGCCTCAAATGCATGCCACATGTCATGGAGGGCCCAAATGCATGCCGAATGTCATTGAGGCCCCAAATGCATACTGCCTGTCATGGGATCTCCATATGCATGCCACATGTCATGTGGCCCCATGTGCATGCCGCATGTCATGGGGGCCCCACATGCATGCCGCATGTCATGGGGGCCCACATGCATGCCGCATGTCATGGAGGCACCAAATGCATACCGCATGTCATGGGGCTCCACGTGCATACCGCATGTCTTGGGCCCCCAAGTGCATGCCGCATGCCCCAAATGCATGCCGCATGTCATGGGGGCCAAAAAAACATGCCGCTTGTCATAGGGGCCCCAAATGCATGCCGCATGTCATGGGGGTCACACGTGCATGCCCCTTGTCATGGGGGCTCCACATGCATGCCACATGTCATGTAGGCCCCACGTGCATGCCACATTTCATTGGGGGCCCCAAATGCATGCTGCATGTCAGGGGCCACAAATGCATGCCGCATGTCATGGGGACCCATGTGCATGCCGAATGTCATGGGGGTACCACGTGCATGCCACATATCATGGGGTCCCCACATGCATGCCTCATGTCATGGGGGCCCCAAATGCAAAGTGCATGTCATGGGGGCCTCACGTGCATACCGCATGTCATGGGGACCCCCAAAGCTTGACTCATGTCATGGGGGCCCCAAATGCATACTGCATGTCATGGGAGCTCCACATGCATGCCGCATGTCATGTGGCCCCACGTGCATACCGCATGTCATGGGGGACCCAAATGCATACCGCGTATCATGGGGGCAACACGTGTATACCGCATATCATGGGGCCCCACGTGCATACCGCATGTCATTGGGGCCCCAAATGCATGCCGCATGTCATGGGGCCCCATGTTCATGCCACACGTCATGGGGGCCCACATGCATAATGCATGTCATGGGGGCAATACGTGCATACCGCATATCATGGGGCCCCACGTGCATACCGCATTTCATGGGGGCCCCAAATGCAGGTCGCATGTCATGGGGCACCATGTGCATGCCACATGTCATGGGGGCCTCAAATGCATGCCACATGTCATGGAGGCTCCAAATGCATGCCGAATGTCATTGGGGCCCCAAATGCATACAACCTGTCATGGGATCTCCATATGCATGCCGCATGTCATGGGGCCCCATGAGCATTCCGCATGTCATGGGGGTTCCATGTGCATGCCACATGGAATAGGGAACCCACATGCATGCCGCATGTCATGGGGGCCCACATGCATGCCGCATGTCATGGGGGCCCACATGCATGCCGCATGTCATGGAGGCACTAAATGCATACCGCATGTCATGGGGCTCCACGTGCATACCGCATGTCATGGGGCCCCAAGTGCATGCCGCATGTCATGGATGCCCCAAATGCATGCCGCTTGTCATAGGGGCCCCAAATGCATTCCGCATGTCATGGGGGTCACACGTGCATGCCCCATGTCATGGGGGCTCCACATGCATGCCACATGTCATGTAGGCCCCACGTGCATGCCGCATTTCATTGGGGGCCCCAAATGCATGCTGCATGTCAGGGGCCACAAATGCATGCTGCATGTCATGGGGGCCCCAAATACGTGCCACATATCATGGGGGCACCAAATGCATGGGCCATGTCATAGGGGCCCCACATGCATGCCGCATGTCATGGGGCCCCAAATGCATGCTGCATGTCATGTGGTCCCCACTTGCATTCCGAATATCATGGGGGCTCTACATGCATGCCGCATGTCATGGGGGCACCAAGTGCATGCCTCATGTCATGGGGGCCCCAAATGCATCACGCATGTCATGGTGGCTCCAAATGCATGCCGCATGTCATGGGGGCCCCAAATGCATGCCACATGTCATGGGGGCCCCAAGAGCATGCCGCATGACATGGGGGCCCCACGTGCTTGAGGCATGTCATGGGGGCCCAACATGCATGCTGCATGTCTTGGGTACCATAAATGCATGTCGCATGTCATTTGGACCCCACATGCATGAAGCATGTCATGGGGGCCAGAAATGCAAGCCACATGTCATGGGGGCCAAAAAAGCATGCCGCATGTCATAGGGGCCCCAAATGCATTCCGCATGTCATGGGGGCCCCACGTGCATTCCGCATTTCATTGGGGCCCCCAAATGCATGCTGCATGTCTGGGGCCCCAAATGCATGCTGCATGTGATGGGGGCCCCAAATGCATGCAACATGTCATGGTAGCCCCACATGCATGGGCCATGTCAAGGGGCCCCAAATGAATGCCGCATGTCATGGGGGCCCCAAATGCATGCCGCATGTCATGGGGGCCCCACATACATGCCGCATGTCATGGGTACCCCAAATGCATGCCACATGTCATGGGGGACCCACGTGCATGCCGCATGTCATGGAAGCCCCACGTGTATGCCGCATGTCATGGGGGCCCCACATGCATGCCACATGTCATGGGGGCCCCAAATGCGTGCCACATGTCATGGGGGCCCTAAATGCATGCCACATGTCATGGGTGCCCAAAATGCATGCCGCATGTCATGGGTACACCAAATGCATGCCGCATGTCATGTGTACCCCAAATGCATGCCCCATGTCATGAGGGACCCACGTGCATACTGCATGTCATGGGAGCTCCACATGCATGCCGCATGTCATGTGGCCCCACGTGCATGCCGCATGTCATGGGGCCCCATGTGCATGCCGAATGTCATGGGGGTACCAATTTCATGCCGCATGTCATGGGGGACACTCATGCATACCGCATGTCATGGGGCTCCACGTGCATACCGCATGTCATGGGGCCCCATGTGCATGCCGAATGTCATGGGGGTACCAATTTCATGCCGCATGTCATGGGGGACACTCATGCATACCGCATGTCATGGGGCTCCACGTGCATACCGCATGTCATGGGGCCCCACGTGCATGGCGCATGCCATGTGTGCCCCAAATGCATGCCGCATGTCATGGGGGCCAAAAAAGCATGCCGCATGTCATAGGGGCTCCAAATGCATGCCACATGTCATGGGGGCGACAAGAGCATACCGCATGACATGGGGACCCCAAGTGCTTGAGGCATGTCATGGGGGCCCAACATGCATGCCGCATGTCTTGGGTACCCCAAATGCATGTCGCATGTCATTTGGGCCCCACATGCATGAAGCATGTCATGGGGGCCCCAAATGCATTCTACATATCATGGAGGCCCCACGTGCATGCCGCATGTCATGGGGGCCCCAAATGCAAGCCACATGTCATGGGGGCCAAAAAAGCATGCCGCATGTCATAGGGGCCCCAAATGCATTCCGCATGTCAACAGCTGGACCTTTGGATTTTGGAAATGTTTGCGTTTTTTGACCAGATTCGCGTCAGGCGCTCCCACACTCGTCCCGAGGGGACGAGCATCTCCGGAATTTGCGATTAGCCTCGGCGTCCGCGCTACAGTTTTCTGGCTCTGGAACGCACGCGGTTTGGAGCTGGACGCCGATATTCGGCGTGCCGCACTCTTATCACATGCCGGACGCGCTGTACTTTTTTCGTAACGTTTCGAGATGAAAACATTTTTCCAAAGAAATCCTCTCTGCCATCTTCTTTAATAGCCAGCTCTCACCTACAATAGCCAGCCCTCACGAAAAAACTTTGCCGCTGGACGACGCAACGCTCGCCATTTTACAGATCCAGCCCGGGAGATGCTCTGCACGCCGCCCTGGGTCGATCCGACGCCATTAAGGCTCCGAAAAAAGGCTTGCAAAAACCTCGTCTGTGCCAGGTCCGAAAAACAAGCCATTTAGCCAGCCCTCACAACATTTCATCACTTGGAAATGACCACCAGATGGCATCTGTGCTTTAAATATCATTCATTACTTGTCAGCCAGAATTCAGCTGCATTTCTGGAAATTGAACACTGGATGGCAAGCTGTGCTTTAAAAGCCATTCACTCGTTCATGATAGACCCTCACAGGAAACACACAATAAGGAGATTTTTCACTTATCCTTCGGTGGAAAGGCTGTGATGGGGGGAGGGGATGATGATGTAGCATTTTTGTCTCTGTTGTTTCACTGAGATTAGGACTTTCAAAGTGCTGCTGCCTGACCTTGTAAAACATTAACTCTTTTAACACAGATTGTGACCATATAATCAAATGAGAATAAGGAGTTTAATTAAAGGCATTTAAAAAGTTGCAATTTTATTACATCATTATTTAAAAAGACACAAAAATGGCAGCAATAATCACTGGTATTGAGGCCAATAATCACATCCATAGATGGAGCCCATATTTCATATCAAAAATAGGTAAAAGTAAATAGAGCATGTGACCATGTTGTAAAACACTTAAAGTTGTGTAAAAACCGTGGCGAAGGAACGGGCGGTGAAATAAGCGCGCCAAAAAAACTATAAAGTTTAAGGTTTTTTTCCGTAATTCATCAGATGAGCGTGATAACGGACGCTGCGCTGAATGGCGGCGCGTAGGAACGGGCGGTGAAATAAGCGCGCCTAAACAACTATAAAGTTTACATTTTTTTTCCGTAATCCATCAGATGAACATGATAACGGTTGCTGTGCTGAACGGCGGCACGTAGGAACGGGCGGTGAAATAAGTGCGCCAAAAAAACTATAAAGTTTACGTTTTATTTCTGTAATTCATCAGATGAGCGTGATAACGGACGCTGCGCTGAACGGCGGCGCGTAGGAACGGGCGGTGAAATAAGCGCGCCAAAAAAACTATAAAGTTTACGCTTTCATTCCATAATTCATCAGATGAGCGTGATAACGGACGCTGCGCTGAATGGCGGCACGTAGGAACGGGGGATGAAATAAGCGCGCCAAAACAACTATAAAGTTTACGTTTTTTTCCGTAATCCATCAGATGAGCGTGATAACGGACGCTGCGCTGAATGGCAGCACGTAGAATGGGCGGTGAAATAAGCGCGCCAAAAAAACTATAAAGTTTACGTTTTTTTTCCGTAATTCATCAGATGAGCGTGATAACGGAAGCTGCGCTGAACGGTGGCGCGTAGTAACAGGCGGTGAAATAAGCGCGCCAAAAAACTATAAAGTTTACTTTTTTTCCATAATTCATTAGATGAGCGTGATAACGGAAGCTGCGCTGAATGGCGGCGCGTAGGAACGGGCGGTGAAATAAGCGCACCAAAAAAACTATAAAGTTTACATTTTTTTTCCGTAATTCATCAGATGAGCGTGATAACGGAAGGTGCGCTGAACCGCGGCGCGTAGGAACGGGCGGTGAAATAAGCGCGCCAAAGAAACTATAAAGTTTACGTTTTTTTCCATAATTCATTAGATGAGCATGATAACGGAAGCTGTGCTGAACGGCGGCGCGTAGGAAAAGGCAGTGAAATAAGCGCGCCAAAGAAACTATAAAGTTTACGTTTTTTTTCCGTAATTTATCAGATGAGCGTGATAACGGACGCAGCCCTTAACGGCGGCGTCAGAGCGACTTTTTTTTGTTGCAGATTGAATTTTAAGTGCTTTTGGTATCATCAAACCTGTAGCCAGCTCTCATCCTCATTGATTGAGCTATTCCAAGGGTGAGGGCTGGCTACGGGTCGCCCTGGAGGCACCTGTAGCCAGCTCTCATCCTCATTGAGCTATTCCAAGGGTGAGGGCTGGCTAGGGGTCGCCCTGGAGGCACCTGTAGCCAGCTCTCATCCTCATTGAGCTATTCCAAGGGTGAGGGCTGGCTAGGGGTCGCCCTGGAGGCACCTGTAGCCAGCTCTCATCCTCATTGAGCTATTCCAAGGGTGAGGGCTGGCTAGGGGTCGCCCTGGAGGCACCTGTAGCCAGCTCTCATCCTCATTGAGCTATTCCAAGGGTGAGGGCTGGCTACGGGTCGCCCTGGAGGCACCTGTAGCCAGCTCTCATCCTCATTGAGCTATTCCAAAGGTGAGGGCTGGCTAGGGGTCGCCCTGGAGGCACCTGTAGCCAGCTCTCATCCTCATTGAGCTATTCCAAGGGTGAGGGCTGGCTACGGGTCGCCCTGGAGGCACCTGTAGCCAGCTCTCATCCTCATTGAGCTATTCCAAGGGTGAGGGCTGGCTAGGGGTCGCCCTGGAGGCACCTGTAGCCAGCTCTCATCCTCATTGAGCTATTCCAAGGGTGAGGGCTGGCTACGTGTCGCCCTGGAGGCACCTGTAGCCAGCTCTCATCCTCATTGAGCGTGATAACGGACGCTGCGCTGAACGGCGGCGCATAGGAACGGGCGGTGAAATAAGCGCGCCAAAAAAACTATAAAGTTTACGTTTTTTTTTCCGTAATTCATCAGATGAGGGTGATAACGGACGCTGCGCTGAACGGCGGCGCGTAGGAACGGGCGGTGAAATAAGCGCGCCAAAAAAACTATAAAATTTACGTTTTTTTTCCGTAATTCATCAGATGAACGTGATAACGGAAGCTGCGCTGAACGGCGGCGCGTAGGAACGGGCGGTGAAATAAGCGCGCCAAAAAAGCTATAAAGTGTACGTTTTTTTTCCATAATTCATTAGATGAGCGTGATAACGGAAGCTGCGTTGAACGGCGGCGCGTAGGAACGGGCGGTGAAATAAGCGCGCCAAAAAAACTATAAAGTTTACGTTTTTTTTCCGTAATTCATCAGATGAGCGTGATAACGGACGCTGCGCTGAATGGCGGCGCGTAGGAACGGGCGGTGAAATAAGTGCGCCAAAAAACTATAAAGTTTACGTTTTTTTCCGTAATTCATCAGATGAGCGTGATAAAGGATGCTGTGCTGAACGGCGGCACGTAGGAACGGGCGGTGAAATAAGTGCGCCAAAAAAACGATAAAGTTTACGTTTTTTTTCTGTAATTTATCAGATGAGCGTGATAACGGACGCAGCCCTTAACGGCGGCGTCAGAGCGACTTTTTTTTGTTGCAGATTGAATTTTAAGTGCTTTTGGTATCATCAAACCTGTAGCCAGCTCTCATCCTCATTGAGCTATTTCAAGGGTGAGGGCTGGCTAAGGGTCGCCCTGGAGGCACCTGTAGCCAGCTCTGATCCTCATTGAGCTGCTCCAAGGGTGAGGTCTGGCTACGGGTCGCCCTGGAGGCACCTGTAGCCAGCTCTCATCCTCATTGAGCTGCTCCAAGGGTGAGGGCTGGCTAGGGGTCGCCCTGGAGGCACCTGTAGCCAGCTCTCATCCTCATTGAGCTGCTCCAAGGGTGAGGGCTGGCTAGGGGTCGCCCTGGAGGCACCTGTAGCCAGCTCTCATCCTCATTGAGCTGCTCCAAGGGTGAGGGCTGGCTAGGGGTCGCCCTGGAGGCACCTGTAGCCAGCTCTCATCCTCATTGAGCTATTCCAAGGGTGAGGGCTGGCTACGTGTCGCCCTGGAGGCACCTGTAGCCAGCTCTCATCCTCATTGAGCGTGATAACGGACGCTGCGCTGAACGGCGGCGCATAGGAACGGGCGGTGAAATAAGCGCGCCAAAAAAACTATAAAGTTTACGTTTTTTTTCCGTAATTCATCAGATGAGGGTGATAACGGACGCTGCGCTGAACGGCGGCGCGTAGGAACGGGCGGTGAAATAAGCGCGCCAAAAAAACTATAAAGTTTACGTTTTTTTTCCGGAATTCATCAGATGAGCGTGATAACGGACGCTGCGCTGAATGGCGGCGCGTAGGAACAGGCGGTGAAATAAGCGCGCCAAAAAAACTATAAAGTTTACGTTTTTTTTCCGTAATTCATCAGATGAGTGTGATAACGGATGCTGTGCTGAACGGCGGCACGTAGGAACGGGCGGTGAAATAAGTGCGCCAAAAAAACGATAAAGTTTACGTTTTTTTTCTGTAATTTATCAGATGAGCGTGATAACGGACGCAGCCCTTAACGGCGGCGTCAGAGCGACTTTTTTTTGTTGCAGATTGAATTTTAAGTGCTTTTGGTATCATCAAACCTGTAGCCAGCTCTCATCCTCATTGAGCTATTCCAAGGGTGAGGGCTGGCTAAGGGTCGCCCTGGAGGCACCTGTAGCCAGCTCTCATCCTCATTGAGCTGCTCCGAGGGTGAGGGCTGGCTAGGGGTCGCCCTGGAGGCACCTGTAGCCAGCTCTCATCCTCATTGAGCTGCTCCGAGGGTGAGGGCTGGCTAGGGGTCGCCCTGGAGGCACCTGTAGCCAGCTCTCATCCTCATTGAGCTGCTCCGAGGGTGAGGGCTGGCTAGGGGTCGCCCTGGAGGCACCTGTAGCCAGCTCTCATCCTCATTGAGCTGCTCCGAGGGTGAGGGCTGGCTAGGGGTCGCCCTGGAGGCACCTGTAGCCAGCTCTCATCCTCATTGAGCTGCTCCGAGGGTGAGGGCTGGCTAGGGGTCGCCCTGGAGGCACCTGTAGCCAGCTCTCATCCTCATTGAGCTGCTCCGAGGGTGAGGGCTGGCTAGGGGTCGCCCTGGAGGCACCTGTAGCCAGCTCTCATCCTCATTGAGCTGCTCCAAGGGTGAGGGCTGGCTAGGGGTCGCCCTGGAGGCACCTGTAGCCAGCTCTCATCCTCATTGAGCTGCTCCAAGGGTGAGGGCTGGCTAGGGGTCGCCCTGGAGGCACCTGTAGCCAGCTCTCATCCTCATTGAGCTGCTCCAAGGGTGAGGGCTGGCTAGGGGTCGCCCTGGAGGCACCTGTAGCCAGCTCTCATCCTCATTGAGCTGCTCCAAGGGTGAGGGCTGGCTAGGGGTCGCCCTGGAGGCACCTGTAGCCAGCTCTCATCCTCATTGAGCTGCTCCAAGGGTTAGGGCTGGCTAGGGGTCGCCCTGGAGGCACCTGTAGCCAGCTCTCACCCTCATTGAGCTGCTCCAAGGGTAAGGGCTGGCTACGTGTCACCCTGGAGGCACCTGTAGCCAGCTCTCATCCTCATTGAGCGTGATAACGGACGCTGCGCTGAACGGCGCCGCATAGGAACGGGCGGTGAAATAAGCGCGCCAAAAAAGCTATAAAGTGTACGTTTTTTTTCCATAATTCATTAGATGAGCGTGATAACGGAAGCTGCGTTGAACGGCGGCGCGTAGGAAAGGGCGGTGAAATAAGCGCGCCAAAAAAACTATAAAATTTACGTTTTTTTTCCGTAATTCATCAGATGAGCGTGATAACGGATGCTGTGCTGAACGGCGGCACGTAGGAACGGGCGGTGAAATAAGTGCGCCAAAAAAACTATAAAGTTTACGTTTTTTTTCTGTAATTTATCAGATGAGCGTGATAACGGACGCAGCCCTTAACGGCGGCGTCAGAGCGACTTTTTTTTGTTGCAGATTGAATTTTAAGTGCTTTTGGTATCATCAAACCTGAAGCCAGCTCTCTTCCTCATTAAGCTATTCCAAGGGTGAGGGCTGGCTAAGGGTCGCCCTGGAGGCACCTGTAGCCAGCTCTCATCCTCATTGAGCTGCTCCAAGGGTGAGGGCTGGCTACGGGTCGCCCTGGAGGCACCTGTAGCCAGCTCTCATCCTCATTGAGCTGCTCCAAGGGTGAGGGCTGGCTAGGGGTCGCCCTGGAGGCAACTGTAGCCAGCTCTCATCCTCATTGAGCTGCTCCAAGGGTGAGGGCTGGCTAGGGGTCACCCTGGAGGCACCTGTAGCCAGCTCTCATCCTCATTGAGCTGCTCCAAGGGTGAGGGCTGGCTAGGGGTCGCCCTGGAAGCACCTGTAGCCAGCTCTCATCCTCATTGAGCTGCTCCAAGGGTGAGGGCTGGCTACGGGTCGCCCTGGAGGCACCTGTAGCCAGCTCTCATCCTCATTGAGCTGCTCCAAGGGTGAGGGCTGGCTAGGGGTCGCCCTGGAGGCACCTGTAGCCAGCTCTCATCCTCATTGAGCTGCTCCAAGGGTGAGGGCTGGCTAGGGGTCACCCTGGAGGCACCTGTAGCCAGCTCTCATCCTCATTGAGCTGCTCCAAGGGTGAGGGCTGGCTAGGGTTTGCCCTGGAGGCACCTGTAGCCAGCTCTCATCCTCATTGAGCTGCTCCAAGGGTGAGGGCTGGCTACGGGTCGCCCTGGAGGCACCTGTAGCCAGCTCTCATCCTCATTGAGCTGCTCCAAGGGTGAGGGCTGGCTACGGGTCGCCCTGGAGGCACCTGTAGCCAGCTCTCATCCTCATTGAGCTATTCCAAGGGTGAGGGATGGCTACGGGTCGCCCTGGATGTACCTGTAGCCAGCTCTCATCCTCATTGAGCTGCTCCAAGGGTGAGGACTGGCTAGGGGTCGCCCTGGAGGCACCTGTAGCCAGCTCTCATCCTCATTGAGCTGCTCCAAGGGTGAGGGCTGGCTACGGGTCGCCCTGGAGGCACCTGTAGCCAGCTCTCATCCTCATTGAGCTGCTCCAAGGGTGAGGGCTGGCTACGGGTCGCCCTGGAGGCACCTGTAGCCAGCTCTCATCCTCATTGAGCTATTCCAAGGGTGAGGGATGGCTACGGGTCGCCCTGGATGTACCTGTAGCCAGCTCTCATCCTCATTGAGCTATTCCAAGGGTGAGGGCTGGCTAGAGGCAGCCGTGGACACACGATAGCCAGCCCTCATGGTGTTTGTGTTATTAAAGAAAAAAAATAAATTTGAGGGCTGGCTAGAGGCAGCCGTGGACACATGATAGCCAGCCCTCATGGTGTTTGTGCTATTAAAGAAAAAAAATTAATTTGATGGCTGGCTAGAGGCAGCCGTGGACACACTATATATATATATATATATATATATATATATATATATATATATATATATATATATATATATATACAATACAGACCAAAAGTTTGGACACACCTTCTCATTTAAAGATTTTTCTGAATTTTCATTACTTTGAAAATTGTACATTCACACTGAAGGCATCACAACTGTGAATTAACACATGTGGAATTATATACTTAACAAAAAAGTGTGAAACAACTGAAAATATGTCTTATATTCTATGTTCTTCAAAGTAGCCACCTTTTGCTTTGATGACTGCTTTGCACACTCTTGGCATTCTCTTGATGAGCTTCAAGAGGTAGTCACCGGAAATGGTTTTCACATCACAGGTGTGCCCTGTCAGGTTTAATAAGTGGGATTTCTTGCCTTATAAATCGAGTTGGGACCATCAGTTGTGTTGTGCAGAAGCCTGGTGGAAGCACAGCTGATAGTCGTATTGAATAGACTGTTAGAATTTGTATTATGGCAAGAAAAAAGCAGCTAAGTAAAGAAAAACGAGTGGCCATCATTACTTTAAGTAATGAAGGTCAGTCAGTCCGAAAAATTGGGCAAACTTTGAAAGTGTCCCTAAGTGCAGTTGCAAAAACCATCAAGCGCTACAAAGAAACTGGCTCACATGAGGACCGCCCCAGGAAAGCAAGACCAAGAATCACCACTGCTTCTGAGGATAAGTTTATTCGAGTCACCAGCCTCAGAAATCGCAGGTTAACAGCAGCTCAGATTAGAGACCAGGTCAATGCCACACAGAGTTCTAGCAGCAGACACATCTCTACAACAACTGTTAAGAGGAGACTTCGTGCAGCAGGCCTTCATGGTAAAATAGCTGCTAGAAAACCACTGCTAAGGACAGGCAACAAGCAGGAGAGACTTGTTTGGGCTAAAGAACACAAGGAATGGACATTAGACCAGTGGAAATCTGTGCTTTGGTCTGATGAGTTCAAATTTGAGATCTTTGGTTCCAGCCACCGTGTCTTTGTGCGACGCAGAAAAGGTGAACGGATGGACTCTACATGCCTGGTTCCCACCGTGAAGCATGGAGGAGGAGGTGTGATGGTGTGGAGGTGCTTTGCTGGTGACACCGTTGGGGATTTATTCAAAATTGAAGGCATACTGAACCAGCATGGCTACCACAGCATCTTGCAGCGGCATGCTATTCCATCCGGTTTGCGTTTAGTTGGACCATCATTTATTTTTCAACAGGACAATGACCCCAAACACACCTTCAGGCTGTGTAAGGGCTATTTGACAAAGAAGGAGAGTGATGGGGTGCTACGCCAGATGACCTGGCCTCCAGTCACCAGACCTGAACCCAATCGAGATGGTTTGGGGTGAGCTGGACCGCAGAGTGAAGGCAAAAGGGCCAACAAGTGCTAAACATCTCTGGGAACTCCTTCAAGATTGTTGGAAGACCATTTCTGGTGACTACCTCTTGAAGCTCATCAAGAGAATGCCAAGAGTGTGCAAAGCAGTCATCAAAGCGAAAGGTGGCTACTTTGAAGAACCTAGAATATAAGACATATTTTCAGCTGTTTCACACTTTTTTGTTAAGTATATAATTCCACATGTGTTAATTCATAGTTTTGATGCCTTCAGTGTGAATGTACAATTTTCACAGTCATGAAAATACAGAAAAATCTTTAAATGAGAAGGTGAGTCCAAACTTTTGGTCTGTACTGTATATATATATTTCTGCAGTATCTGTGCATTATGAATCGTGATATGTGTTAAAGGGGCCCACTGAGACTTTCGCCTAGGGCCCACAAAAACCTGGAGCCGGCCCTGCCCATGTGTGGTGATTATTGATTCCAGTACTAATAGGAATAGCAGGGGCACTAACAGCATGAATGGGGTGTTTATTTATTTGTATTTTGGATATTGTTTCTTCTGGTGTGTGAATATATGGCACTGACCAGTTTAATGCCCTGTATTTGTGTGGTTTTTGCCTTGGATTCTTACATTTTATTATATTGTCTGCTATAGTATATATTTTGTGCTATAGTGCATTACCTCTAATACTGGTGGCGGATTTGCCAGTCAGTATATTAATGTGCAAAATTGATCACCAGGGACAGCCTAAGTGTATATTTGATCTTTACTTGATCTATTACAATCATGTGTTTTTCTGGGATGGATTTTGGAGTAGGTGGGCTTTCCATTAGTGGGTAATTCCACTATATTAACTTTTACTTGTGTTTTCATGAATTGGATTGTGACATTGATTGTATGTATTTATAAAAAATATAATTCATTGTAATTTATTGAAGTATTGTCTAGATTGGGTGATCACTGCACAAGAGCATACCCCTTTTCTTCTTGCCGATGTTTATATATATTTCGTATGCTGCATGTTGATCCCATAGTGATTAGATGGTGCCCTCCATAACTTTGAGTTTGTGACAAAAGTATTCTTGGGGTGATACCTTTATCGACTAACCAGAAAATATATATATATATATATGCAAGCTTTCAGAGCATAGAGGCTTCTTCTTCAGGCAACATTACAAATGAATTCATAAGATAAAAGGCACAGCATTGGAGAGATGTTACAAGAAGACATTTGTTCATGAGGTGTAAGTTGCAAAAGGCCTTGGGGATGTTTAATTATCTGGAGGTGTGAATTGTGTCCATGTAGTGAGTCATAAAGCTATGTTTTATGGTTAGTCCTGTTGTCAGTGAATTGAACATCCTTATCAATTTGAATTCCCAAATGTTTCTTTCTCTGTTGCCCTTTTAGTATCAAAACTTTTAGATTTTTCATACAGTGTCCCCTTCAGTGTCCAATTCAGACCTTCAGATAATTAAACATTCCCAAGGCCTTTCATTCATACAAAAAAACTAATTTGCTCTCCCTAACATATCAGTAGAAGACATCACAACTTACACCTCATGAAGAAATGTCTTGTTGTAACATCTCAAGTCCTTCTGCAGCCTTATCTCAATTGAATTAACATACAAACCAAAGCTTTTTTTTTTTTTCTTTTTTCAAATGCTTCCTCAGGGTATATGAGAGCCTACAGTAGTTGGTGTATCTGAGTCTATATTCTGGCTTTTGAAGGAGCAACTTGCTAATTCTTACTATTGCTAGAAAATGGACTCTCCTGGAAATCCAGACCTGTTTCTCTGCAAAATATGCCTGAAGCTCTATAAAAACCTGCGCAGGCATCTAAAGACCGTATGCATGAAAACCCGTCAGGCGGAGATCGACAATGAAATCAAGAATACAAAAAGGAACATGCACAAGGTGGCTGAATCCCTTTCTGTTGTGCCTTATGACAGCCTCGATTTCAAAAACAGCCAATTTACAAGTGCTCAGGACTTCTTCACAGAATTTTTGGAAAGTCGAGCTTGCATCGTGACCGGAAAACCATCTGAAAGGTATGTATATGTTTCTTCATAATATTTCAGGGTTTTCTAGCATTTACCTATTCATTACCTATCCTAATTTTGCACGTAATTTTGTTTTTTACCTATATACATATTATGCAATATATCTTAGTTGAGTGCTATCAAAATGGCTGAAAGACATGCCAACATAGTGCCAAAAAGTCTACCCCTACCCATCTAAGTAAGCTTCATACTTTATACTTTTATTTTTCTGTTAATCTAGATAGAAAAAAGGCTTGTTTTTTTTCAGTGAGCTAGTGTTACTTTTACCATATATTGTACTGTAAAATTGGGAAAAAATTCTATGTGCGCTTAAATTGCAAAACTGTGCAATTGCACTTTTTAACACTGCGTTCACTACATGGAGTGATGCCTCAGCTCAGCTCAGTATAACTTTGCGGATACCAAAAATGTATACTTTTGCTTTTATCTAAGTGCTGGAGAAAATTCTGAATTTTTAAAAAAAAAAAGTTTTGCACTCTGTGGTCATTTTTTCCAACCTATAGCATTATTTTTTGTGATCCATGTGATGACATTTTTTTGTGGCTAGGAGTGATGTATTCAAAGATATCATTTTTAGGTAGACAGTGTTTTGATCACCCAGTATTGAATTTTATTGGCGCATGTGTGTGCATATATATATATATATAATTTTTTTTTTTTTCTTCAATATAATAAAATATAATAACATAATGTAATTACCTTATAATAATGTAAATATAATATGGCATACTATAATAATATATTAATAATAAAATTAATACACTATAAAAATATAAAATTGTATCTAATACAAGATAATATACATATAATATAACAATATAATATATTATATTAAATATAATATAATGCTATATTAAATAATATATTACTAATATAATATGATATAATTAAAATGTATATAATCTAATATTGTAAATATAATATAATGTAGTAATAATAGAATTATAGTATGATATAATTACAATATAATAAGAATATCGTTTATGTGACAGCTGGCTACTGATGGTCCTAGATGTCCCTGTAGCTGGCTCTCACTTCTACTCCTAACTCAGATGTCTCAAAGCTCTCCTTTGCTATTGGGTCAAAACTAAGATTGTTGTCACTAGAATGGCCCTACAGGCACCACAATAGTGGTAAAGGGCCTTGACCAACCATCCAAGTCGCCTGCAAAGTTCTATATGTTGATACTCTCAATTATAGAGGAATTAATGCAGATTTTGGGTTTCTTTTTTAGGCCATCCACTGAAGAAGAGGAGCCTATGACACTTCCTCCTGAGGTTGAAGAAGCTAGGTAAGAACTATGCACCAGATTTCTAAAAACATTTGTAACAGCTTTACTATTATTAGTAAAGGAAGCTTATGATGTCAATAATCACCCTAATATATTCTTGCCTCTTTCAGTTCGAATGCCACGATGCCCATGCGGAAAAAACTTGCTGTGGTTGGGTTTCATAAGATGCACAGCTTAAGTTCCTCAATTTTACTGGCTTTTAAAAACTATTGAAAGGGAAAATGTACCGAATCGACCATAACGCCGATGGTAAGTGTAATTTTATCATTTTGCGTGTGTTTGAGGAATCCTTACAGATGTGAACCCTGATGCATGATCATTTTTTTAAATTTTAGATACGAATCGTTTCTCGCTTTCTTTATTAAGTAAACCCGGAAGACATCTCTGCTGACTTTTTAAAGAACTTGAAGGCCACTAGAGAATATTTTATTTCCTTGGAAAGCTTAAAGACCAATGAAGAAACAATAAAAAAGCATATTGGTCACCTGCGGAGATTTGTAACTTTTGTATGCTCAAAGGACTACCCCTATCTCCTTGACGAAGAAGCAAAAAATGCAGTTGAGCCCTTTAAGGAGACTTTGAGTGTTGTAGAAAAGAGATTAAACAAGAAGCTTGCAAAAGGCAGGAAGAGGGGGTAAGTAGCTCAAGTTTATACTACACCTGCAATTTAAATTTTTACTGTCATGGGGATGTAAAATGCCATAAAAACATCATGGGAAAGGTTGATTATTAGAAAGTCTAGATTTATTTATTACTTGTTCTGCCATGCAAGGTTGGAACAAAGTAATATTTAGCTCTTAGAAGCTCAGGCAAATCCCATATTTCCATTTCAATTGAATTCAAAATATTTTAACTTGCTAAAATGAGTTCATAATCACAAATGCGCTGAGGTTACATCTTCTGGCTCCATTATGGGATCGGTAAAATGGAACCCCTAGATAAAAGATTTGTCGAATGATGGAAACAAAGAATGCTAAATGTATCTAATGGGCTAACATGCAAAAAAAATAAATAAAAAGAATGAACCTGTAACATAACTCATTTTATCATCCACAGATTGGAATCCACGCCTGTGACTATGGCTGATTGCTGCAAAATTTTGAAAGTGGCAAAGCCTCACGTGACTGATATTTTTACACAGGCAGAAATTAGTAAGATGTTGAGTGATAAGGAGAAGACCCTAGCATGTTATTATCTTCAGGCTGTTATTATCTATAAGCATCTACGTAAGCCATCTGAGGCAAAAAATCTAATGGTAGGTTTAATTTAATTAACCAACTTAGCATATTGCTGACAGATGCTGCTTCACCATATCTTATGTATTTTCAATGTTTTTCTCTTAGTTAAAAGACTGGCTTGAAAGGGAGAAGTTAGATGTTGATGGACAGACCTTAACAGTGGTAAAGACAAAAAAAAATCTTTTGATGCTGCAGGAGGAGGATGAGAAGGTAAAATGTTAAAAACATAACTCCTATAAAGCTGTGCTGTAGGTTCTTCAAGGTTTTGCCATTTGCAATCGCATCTTTAACACAGAGTTTCACTTTGACAGAATTTCAATACATATTTCGAAAAGATTAGGACAACTAATCAACCCAAGGATGCAGATACGGTGCCTACATTCTTTGTGTCCTGCAATGGACAACACATCAAGAATCCCGGCAAAGACATGGAGCGCTTCCATAATAAGTTCGTAAAAAATGAGGCCCTCCTTCTCTGCACTACCAAGCATTTAACAAGACTAACAAATGTTTTATCCACAGGTATCAGCTGCCCGTAAAAACATGGGTGATGGCAATAGACGCATACAAAAAGTGGGCTGAAGAATGTCTTTCACAGGTGGAAAGAGACCAGGCCAATGCGTACGTGCACTTTGTGTCCAGACCCGACTTGGTGGATAAATCTCCATTTGCTGCAGGGATGTTAATTGTGGCTACACTGAAGGGAGATGAGCAAGCAGGAACCTCTGTGTAAGAGACCTAACTTTATCCCCACAGGCATTCCCAAAATCCATCTTTTTATTGCATGAGACTTAAGTAATTATGCCTTATTGTATATATGATTTCAACCAAATTCTTGGTTAAGTCGTCTAGTAGGTAACAATGCCTTTATCAGTTTTTCCTAACTTAACTGTTTTTTTTTTAACTTCACAGATGTACATTGCCCAAGAGAAGGAGGATCAGGGGAGAAGAGGACTGTGAGGGACAAGCAGATGAGGAAGAGACAGAAGGCGCTGGGTAGGAGACTGAACAGACGCCCTATGATGCCACCACAATTAATTTCTCCACAGTACCATCCACACACAGTATGATGACCCAACTGTGCCTCCCTCCACTACCCTGGTGATGAATGGTGATCCCAGCACAGTATAATCCTCAATTGTGATTCCCATACAGCCCTCCATGCAGTACATGGGGCTTACGTGCAGTATCATGGCCCCTACAATCACTGTACGTCGTATTAATACCCCCACACAGCCTTCCGCACAGTGTGATGGACCCCACGCAGACCTTCACACTGTATATTTGCTGGCATACAATATAGTGGCCCTCAAATAGTCATCCATAAGATATAAAGGCTCCTTCATAGCCATCCACATATTATAATGCCCTCCATAAATCCATTCAAATATTATAATGGCCCCGCATACCTTATGGATGGGAAATGGGCCTTACATAGTAGTTCTCCATATGGTATAATGCACCTCCCATTGCCTTCTATATAGAATAATACTTTCCCATAGTTTTCTGTATATTACAATGCATCACCCATAGTCCTCCATATAACTTATTGTAACCTCCATATAACATATTGCAGCCTTTATGCAATATTATGTAATCTCCATACTACTCAATATATAAAGCAGCCTCTATAGTTAATCATATTGTATAATGTAGGCTCTATAATCCTCCATATAGTATAATGTAGCTTCTTTAATTATCCATATTGCATAATGTAGCCTCTATAATCCTCTGTATAGCATACAGCTTCTATATTCCTTCATATAGCATAATGTAGCATCTGTCATCTTGCATATAGGATAATGTGGCCCTACAGTCCTGTCCTCCATATCATAATGGGGCCCCATAGTTAATGGTTAATATATTTAATTTTGTATTAAGCAAAATATCATTCTCTAACCAATAATCTATTATACAAATAAATAGCGGCACTTTCCGTAAAGTAATTCTGCCTTTTAGTATATGATGAATTCCAAATTCTTGGTTAAGTAGTCCGGTGAGGAACAACACCATTTTTAATATATTCTAATTTACCATCTATCCATTAAACTTTACAGAAGTTCCATTGACATCACAGGAGAAGGCGGCGGCAATCGGAGACATTCTGAAGTGGCAGAAATCCATGAGGAAGAGGCAGTCCAGCTGACTGACAATGCTCAAAAAGAGCTCTATTTCAACAGATTAATTGAAAAGTACCCTGTAGGAGTAAACACCCAATTACCATCCCTGTCCACCTGCAGTCAGTACACAGAGCGTTTCGCACACTACTGTCGGGACAAGTGGAGGCGAGACCAATACAATCTACGCGTTTCAAGTGCTGTCGGTAAGTTTTTTTTCTCTTTCTTTAAATTTAAATCTGTCTACTTGATGTTATTGTATTCTTTGGGATGTGCTGCCTGAATATTTTTTTTGCTGAATATTTTACAGTATTTTCTCTTTTTTAGATTATTTCAGGCTTTTCCCCAAAGAAGATGATTTAAAGCACTATCTGAATCAACAGCATTGGACGTCCAACCTACCTGTCCTAGTAGATGTCCAACGTGGATGGAAGCCCAAACCAAAAAGAGGGGATACAGAGAACATTGCCAGACTTCAAGAAAAGCTAAAATTGCAAACGTGGACAGGCCTAATGATTGTAAATGAACGAGGCAAAGGTGAAGGACTGTGCACAACTCGTGCTTTTAGTAAAGGAGAAGTCATTTGTGACTATCATGGAGTGCTTAGAGAAGGAGCTGAGGCTTGCAAAATACAGGCAACTCTGAACGAGGATGAATGTTATATGTTTTTTTTCTTCATTGGTGAAAAGCAGTGGTGTATTGATGCCAGGGAGGTTCCGTGCAGTTGTCACCCAGACATGCCTTCCACATTTTTGCGAAAAATGAATCATTCTTATAAAAATTACAACGTCAAACCAGTCCTTAAATTTATAATTGATGGTAACACGCCATCAATACTATTTCTGGCTAATTGCGATATCAAACCAGGGACAGCGCTTTTGTTCGATTATGGAGTGAAACCTAATGACTATGGAGAAGGTTCAGATATCCCATGGCTGACAACGTGACATTTAAGGTACCATTACACTCTTCAATATCGTGTGCGATATTGCACAAGCGTCAGGTGTTTCACATCGCACACACTATCCTTAATTGATCGTACGTGCGCTGTTACATGCTATATCGTAGATAACGCATGTACAATGTTGCGATGCAGCGCTATTCTGTACCATGCTGCGATTCTGCAAATTCAATGCAAAGTATAGGTGAATCGTATGGTTCCATGCTTCAATGCTGCAGCCTGCACGATGGTTAATTACACGACGATCGTGAGATTTGAGGTCAGGATCTCAAATCAAACAAATAATACTGGATAAATAAATATCCAGTTCTACATGCAGACATGCTATACACATCTACTCCCATTCACACTTAAATGATATCACAGCAGACCTCTGTCATATCAGACCTGCCAACTTATACCACTCTAAGTGCCCAGAAAATGTAATGTTATTATTTATATCAGGCGGAGAGCACCAATCGAACCTAGGGTCACAACAAGGTCCATGAAGACAGGGATGCAGTTGAGGAAAAGGAAACACCCAGGGTAATTGGTCAATATACTCATTCACATTGTCCTTGAACAATAAACATTTCTGTTTTAACATATGTATTCCCCTTCTTTCCTTTAAAGAGATTAAGAAGACGGCAGTGATCAGCTCCCAAGAAAGAATGAGGCGTTTCGGAGACTAAAGTTCCGGTCTTGTTAAAGTTTTTGAATTCATGTTTTATTTGTTTCTTTTCTGTTCTAGGTTGTTCTACAATTCCAGGTGAACGGGGCCCTCGAAGCAATGGGAGAAGATTTTCTTTATTATAAACATTTGTACTGTTTGTATTAGTGTTAAAGGGATTCTGTCACCAGGTTTTAGCCATCTCATCTGAGCGCACCATAATGTGGACACAGAGATCTGTATTCCAGTGATGTATCACTTACTAGGCTGCTCAGTGTAGTTTGCATTAAAACACTGTTAAATCATCTGGAGATTATCATTAGAGCACTACTCCAGTAGTCCAGTCATACTTGGGAGCTGCCAAATCTCCAACAGAGAAAACAGTAATTTTATCAAAATGACAGCAAGGAGCTCAGTAAGTGAAACATTGCTGGATCAGGATTTCTATCTCTACATTATGCTGCTGTCAGATGGGATGTCAAAAACCTGGTGACACAGTTCCTTTAATAACTATTTTAAAGCTAAATATAAATAGTCCTATGGCTATGATGAAACAATTCTGACAACTGTTCAAATGGCACAATCATTTACTACCGTCAGGTTTCTGAGCCGTTTAGTCTAATGCTTTGTCAGTATTACTAGAATCCATAATAATTTAAAGGTCAGGTAGCCATAAAAGTGCTCCTGCCAGTCAGAGCAGTGCAGTCCCTGGAAATCGGGCCTAGGGAAGCAGAATATATTACCATCCCTAACAACGGTAAGCATGACCCCCAGCTGTCCAGCAACCCGACATGTAGAACTGCCTATAAAAATGACCATTTGTCCAGTCAGTGCATCACTCTCTGGTGCCCTTTTACACTGGCACACTGCTTTCTGTCTCTCTCTCTCTTTCTCTCTCCGCAGTGCAATGCTCTCTGGTGCTCTTTCACTCTCTCTCCAGTGCACCACTCTCTGACGTGTTCTCTTTCTCCCTACTGCACCGCTCTCTGGCACTCCTCTGTCTTTATAGTGCACTGCTCTCTTTTGTGCTCTCTCAGTCTCCAGTGCATCACTGGCGCTCGCTTTTGATCTCTCCCCATTGCACCACTCTCTCGCATGCTCTCTCTCTGGTGCTCTCTTTCCGTCCAAAGTGCCTTTTTTTGTCTCTGTGCCTTCACGAGCTTCTCAATCTCTGTCTTTGCCCATCTGTGGCTCTCTATCGGTCTCTGTGCCTCTCTGTCCCTCCCTGTGCTTCTATTTACCTTTTGCATCCCTCTATGTGCCTACCTTTGCCCCTTTGCTCCCTTATTTGCCTCTATGTGCCTCTTAATGACTCTCTCACGAGCACACCTCTTTCTGTAGGTCAAAGGTAAGAAGCACTACTCAAGTTGCAGCAGAGAAGATGAATTGGTAAGTAACCACAAAGCTACACAGTGTTTAACACTTGTGTATTTTTTAAGAATCTTGCTGGTGTAGGATGCTTCCTGAACATTAAAGTGAATGGTCAGGAAACATCTTTAAGCTACAGGATCCTTGAAAAATATGCAAGTTTTTATGGGATGATTTGTCAGGCTATCAACAATCACACAGGGCCACATGCCCGTCAACAGGGCAATAGCCGACTCCACAAGGCCAATCACCCTTTGCAAAGGGCCAGAGGTCCCTTTCCGCAGGGCCATAGGCATTTCCACAGGGCCATAACCCCCTCCAACTCTCTCCACAGGACCACAGGCTACTACCGGGCCACAGGCTTTTCCACAGTGCCACAAGCCCCATCCAGCTCTCTTCACAGGCAATCATGTTGCACTTTTGCAACAAAAGAGTCAATCTTTGTTGCAGTTCGGCAACATTAGAGTCAACCCTGTTGCAGATCGGACACAAAGCTTGAAAATTTAGATGTTTACTGCAGAGGACTTCATAGGCCCCCATCTTACTCCAGAGCCTTCCACAGGCCCCTCCAGGCCGCTCCACAGGCCACAACTCCCTCCAGCTCGCTTTACATCGCCACATGCCCATCTGCGGGGCAACAGACCCCTATGCAGGGTCACAGGCCTTTCCACAGGGCCGCAACCCCTTCAGCTCTCTCCAAAGGACCACTGGCTCCTTCTGCCGGGCCACAAGCCTTTCCACAGGGCCACAATCCCCTCCAACTCTCTACACAGGACAACAGGCTCTCTTTACAGGGCCATAGCTCCCCTCCACAGGGCCAAATGCACTTTCCACACGGCAAAAATCCCCTCCAGCTCTCTCCACAGAGTCACGGGGTTCGTCTGCAGGGCACAAGCCCCTTCATCAAGGCCAAGGGGCCTTTCTACAGGGCCACTGGCCTTTAAATAGGGCCACAAACCCCTCTGGCACTCTCAACAGGGCCACAGGCTCCTTCTACAGGTGTACAGGCATTTACACAGGGCCACAACCACCTTTACCTCTCTCCACAGGGCAACAGGGCCCTTTCACTATGCAATAGGCCTTTCCATAAGGCCACAACCCCCTCTCTCTCTCTCAAAAAGGACAGAGGCTCCCTTTACAAGGAAACAGCCCCCTCCACAAGGCCAAAGGCCTTTTTCAAAGGGCCACAGGTCCCTTCCGCAGGGCCATAGGCATTTCCATAAGGCAATAACCCCCTCCAGCTCTCTCCACAGGACCACAGGCTCCTTCTACAAGGCTACAACCCATTTCAGCTCTTTCATCAGGGCCACAGCCTCCTCCACCCCACTTTAATCAGTTAAAAGGACTCATTTGAGTGACCATTGGTCAGCTCGAGTAAAGGAACCTGATATAGTATAGTGCACTGTTTAATATTCTTTTTTTTCTTTACACAGGTTGAATGCTGGCAAAGAAATGGCACCTATGCCATGCTCCTTTATACCAGTTTTCTTGATTGACATGTTATTTTTGGAGCCAAATGAGAAAATTGGGAAATAGAAAGCTCCCCCCTCCTTCCAATTAGTGGATCCGGTCAGGTGCACAGTGGCGGTAGGCCACCGCCTGAAAGCCAAACATGAAAAAAGGAATGCTGTCACCGGTTTCCATATGATGAATTTTACTTTATTCCATGAAGATCAATACATTAAAAAGAAGGCATCTTTACAGGCAATCCGCCCCATCATGTCATTTTTGGTTTAAGCCTAATTTCTTTCAATAAATAAAATGGAATAAATGTGTCACTTTTTTGCCTATACTAGTAGTTGTGGGGTATTATGACATCACAATAGAATTAATACTTACCCTTTCCGATGCCTTTTAGGGCTATCCGGTGCAGAACCAAGGCCAAATACCAACCGACAGGACCTTCCTGTGACATCATGGAAGGTCCTGTCGCTCAGCACGTGGCCTTGGCTCTGCACCGGATAGACCGAAAAGGCGCTTGAAAGGGTAAGTATTAATTCTTTATTATTTTTAATACATCTGGATTTATTTAATTTTGATTGCGTACTGTATAGTAATACATTACAAAATGAAATGGGGGCTGGCAGACATGTCACAAAGGGGAGGAGGAACAGGATTTTTCTTCCTCCTCTGTGACATCACTTCTCCTCCGGACCGGGTGGTGTGTGAACACAGCCTTGGGCTGCGTGCCCACGTAGCGATTTACAAGCGTATATGTTGTGTAATTTACGCAGCGGAAACGCTTGTGAAACACTTGGTAATCTGCACCCCATGGTACTCAGTGGCATTCCGCAATGTTAATGCCCATGCTGTAGATTTTTCTGCAGCGTTTCTGCTGCGCTTAAAAATCCTTTCCACAGGGCCACAACACCTTCAGCTCTCTCCACAGGACCACAGGCCTTTCCACAGTGCTACAAGTCCCTCCAGCTCTCTCCACAGGCAATCATGTTGCATGTTGTTTACCGAAAAAAAGGACTTCATAGGCCCAAATCTTACTTTAGACCCTTCCACAGGCCCCTCCAGCCCGCTCCACATGGCCTTTTCCGCAGGCCACAACTCCCTCCAGCTCTCTTTACATCGCCACATGCCCCTCTGCGGGGCCACAGACCCCTATACAGGGTCACAGGCCATTCCACAGGGCCACAATCCCCTCCAACTCTTCTCCACAGGACAACAAGCTCTCTTTACCGGGCCATAGCTCCCCTCCACATGCACTTTCTGCATGGACATGACGCGCCCCTGGGCCTGTGTCGCGCTGCGTTGCGCACGCGGGAGCTTACCCGGAGCCGGATCTCTTGAGGGTTGTAGTCTCGTGGCGGTGATCCGGTCCGTGCCCAGGGAGTCAGACTAAGTGGCGCTGTATCAGCGGTAGATGTTGGACGACTACGCCACCCGTTGAGTACAGCTAAGGAGCTGCTGCTGCAGGGCAGACCGCTGAGGCCGGTGGTAGGATTGTGCAGCGTGATAGCATAACCCCCAACGGGAGGGGTATGGCCTCAGGGCAGCCGACATGGACGATGGGGGTAGCAGGAACCACTCGGAGACGGTACGGTGTAGTTCAGGGTCTTTACTGGTGACAAAGATAGACCCTCCCGGAGTACTGGCTAGCGATTGGGGCCTGGTCAGTCCTTGAGCAGATGGGATCTCCCCTGGCCAGGCGGAGTTGTAGGCCTCCCAAACTGACTGTACTCTTCTGGCTACCTTGCTAGAGGCGGGTATAAGTAGCCCACGTCCCTGAGTGTACCGTGTGGTGCTCACCCGTATGGCCGGTGACTCGGGGCCTTCTAGTAGCTTCCGCTCCACGACGGCGGTGCTGGTCCCACGCGTGTGACCGTGCCTTCGGGTTTCTGGGCCAGAGGACCTGCAATCCCCTGCCGGTCGGTTTCTGCTGCTGGATAGGAGTTAGTCCCCACAGCCTCGGACTCCGGGTCCGGTGAGAAATCTTCTCAGTCAGGGCGAGCTCTGCAGCTGCCAGCCCCTGACTCCTTGTTGCACTGCTCCTACAGAGCTCCTGTAGCTTCTTCCTATGCTGCTTCTCTTCTCTACCTCTTCTCTACTCACTAACCCTGCCTCAGCCCTAGGTTTATATAGGGGAAGTTCTTCCCCTCCCAGGACTGGGCAGGAGGTGTGGCATGCATAGGATCCCTGACCAAGAGACCTCCCACCTGCTCTCAGACGTAATATCTCTATCACTGTGGCAACCAGACCCCTGGGGTGTCACATTCCCCCCTAGTGAAATTTAGTACTCCGGGACTAAACATATTTTTGGAAAAGCATAACAAGGTATAACAATAATGATACAATAAGAAAAACACATAAAGGTGGTCACGGCATGTGCGTAACCGGGTGCAGTCTTTGAAGAAAAGCAAGGTGTCCATTTCACCAAAACAGGGAGACGTAACCAGGTAGGGGTCTGTCCTGCCCCGAGTCCTTAACAGTCTTTAGTCTGTCCTGGGTTACGCTCCAACTATGTACACAGGATTCCCGGTAAATCCACCAAAGACTCCTATAAACAACTAGAAACACATAATTATACACAAGCAACAAGAAAAACAGGTAACCACAAATAAAACAATTTATACACTTCAAATCCTCCAACGTGCGGGTAACTGGCCTCTAGTGGCCCTAGTGGACCTACGGAGCTGACTGTCTAGCCCTGAACTACAGGGTGTAGGAGCTGTCAAGGGTAAACTGGGCAGCTGTCTACCGGCTCCTTGGCTCACTAGGGGTACGGCAGGCTCACTATAAGCAGAGGGTTGATCCTCCTGTTCTGCTTGTGTGGAGTCTTCTGCCTCCTGGACCGGCTGCTCTTCCAGCTCTACCTGTCGCTCCGTAGGTGCTTGGGATGCTGGTTGGAGGAAGGTGAGTACGGGTACCACAACTGCGCCATTGACTTGAGTCCAAGACCGAGGGAAGTCTCCGAGCACAGTACTAACCATGTCTTCCCTTTCCTCTACGGGTCGAGGGTCTTCTTGTTCCTCTTCAGGGTTCCGTAGCTGTTCGGGACACTTCTTCAGGTGATCCCGGGATACAATGGTCGTGGTTTCCCCTCCGTCTTTACTGATGGTACAGACCTTTGGGTTGTCGTGGCTTGAGGGCAGTACGGTGTACGGGTCCTTCTCCCACTGGTCGTCCAACTTGTGGAGCCGTCTTTTTCTCTTCAAGACCTGCTCTCCGGGTACCAGGGGAACAGCGGGAGCATACTGGTTGTAAGTTTTCTCTTGTCTTTCCCTAGCCTGACAGAGACTTCGCTCCACACTCTCCTGTACTGCTGCTGCCTCTCTGTGTCCCAGTCTGCTTCTGGTGAAGTGTCCTCGGGTGTCAGGACTCCCATTTCCAGGTCAACAGGTAACTTACCAGGTCTCGCCCTCATTAGGTAAGCCGGGGTACAGTTGGTGGAACCTACCGGGATGTGGTTGTATAGGTCCACCAGATCGGGCAGCTTCTCAGGCCACAGAATGCGTTCTTCCAGGGGCAACGTTTTCAGAAGATCCATTACAACCTGGTTCATTTTCTCACAAAGTCCATTAGTTTGCGGATGATAGGGTGTTGTCCTTATCTTCCGGCAGCCATACAGATTGCAGAATTCCTGGAAGACCTCCGCTTCAAAGGCAGGTCCCTGATCCGTCAGCACTTGGTCCGGGTACCCGTGCGGACGGCAGAAGTGCTGCTGGAAGGCTCTAGCTGCCGTTTGAGCTGTTAAGTCCTTAACGGGGACGACAACCAAGAACCGGGAGTAATGATCCACAATGGTTAACGCGTAGACGTAGCCACTTCTGCTTGGGGTCAGTTTTACATGATCCAAGGCTACCAGTTCCAACGGCTGCTTGGTGACGATGGACTGAAGGGGGGTCTTCTGGCTGGCACGGTCCTTCCTTCTTAGGTTGCACGGGCCACAGTCTCTGCACCACCTCTCGATGGTTCCCCTCATGCCTACCCAGTGGAACCGCCCGCGCAGCAGGAACTCCAGCTTCTTCCATCCGAAGTGTCCAGCCCCGTCGTGGTATGCCTCCATCACCATGGCTGCGTCTCTTCGTGGCACCACTACTTGCCAGATTAGTTCATGCGTCCGGGAGTTAACCATTCTGCGGCACAACTTCCCCTTGTAAAGGAACAGTCGACTCTTCTCAGCCCACAGTTGTTTGGCTTCCTCCGGAGCGTCTGGGTCAAGGCGAGCCTCTGGCCGAGTCAGCATCTCCTTCACCAGTCGGACGGCAGGGTCACTGTCTTGCGTTTCCTCCCAGTTGTAGTGAGGCAAGGGGTTAAACGTAGCGGCTTGCTTACTCCTTACCCGATGGGAATACTGGATAGTCCCATGACGGTGGAACGCGGGGAGTTCGACTTCTTCCAGTCCCTCTGGACCTTCCCCTACGTCCGGTAGGTTTGGCATCCTGGACAGGGCGTCCGCGTTGGTATTGGAGCGTCCTGCCCGGTATTTGATTGTGAACTCGTAGTTGGACAGACGGGCCATCCATCTCTGCTCTAAGGCACCGAGTCTTGCCGTGTCCAGGTGTGTCAACGGGTTGTTATCCGTGTACACGGTGAACCGGGAAGAAGCGAGGTAGTGTTTAAAGCGTTCGGTGACTGCCCACACCACTGCCAGGAACTCTAGCTTAAATGAGCTGTAATTTTCAGGGTTTCTTTCGGTGGGTCGCAGTTTTCGACTGGCGTAAGCGATTACTCGTTCTTTCCCCTGCTGGATCTGGGACAGTACGGCTCCTAGCCCGATGTTACTTGCGTCGGTGTAGAGGATAAAGGGCTGGCTGTAATCAGGGTACGCCAGGATTTCATCCCCCGTGAGGGCCATCTTCAGCTGGCGGAAGGACTCTTCTTCTAACTTCTCCCATTTGAAGGGCGGCTTCTGGTTCTTGGCCTTCCGGGACTGGCCTATCAGGAGGTCCTGCATAGGAGCTGCCTTTTTGGTGAAACCGGGGATGAATCTGCGGTAATAGCCTACCAACCCGAGGAACTGCCGCACTTCCTTTACACTGGAGGGACTTGGCCATTCCTTAATTGCGGTGATCTTATCAGGGTCGGGAGCCACTCCGTCAGCGCTCACCACGTGTCCCAGGTACTGCACCTTTGGTTTTAGGAGGTGACACTTGGAGGGTTTTACCTTTAGGCCGTAGTTTGCCAGAGCTTCGAACACTTCCGCCAGGTGTTTCAGGTGGTCCTCATAAGTCTTGGAATATACGATGACATCGTCCAGGTACAACAGGACCGTCTCGAAGTTTTTGTGGCCCAGACAGCACTCCATTAATCGTTGAAAGGTTCCTGGTGCGTTACAGAGTCCGAACGGCATGCAGGTAAACTCGCTAAGTCCCATCGGGGTGGTGAATGCGGTCTTCTCCCGGTCTGCCTCTGCTACAGGAACCTGCCAGTACCCACTAGTGAGATCCAAGGTAGAGAAGAAGTTAGCAGATCTTAAAGCAGCCAAAGACTCCTCTATCCTTGGTAAGGGGTACGCATCCTTGTGTGTGATACGGTTGATTTTCCGGTAATCTACACACATCCTCATGGTGTTGTCTTTCTTTTTGACTAAGACTAGTGGAGCTGCCCAGGGGCTACAGCTATCCCTGATCACCCCAGCCTCCTTCATGTCCCTAAGCATCCCCTTGGCGTGTTGGTAGTGTGCAGGGGGTACGGGTCGATACCTCTCTTTTATGGGAAGATGGTCTCCCGTGGGGATGCGGTGTTCTACCCCCTTGACTCGCCCGAAGTCTAACGGGTGTTTACTAAACACTCTCTCGTACTCTTGAACCACCCGATAGACTCCCTGTCTCTGGTGTGAGGGAGTGGAGTCAGTACCCAAATGTAGTTGCTGACACCAGTCCTCCATTGTTTCCTTAGAGCCGTTACTTTCCTCCGGGGAAGATGGAGGCAAGGGTTCTACGGACTGTATGGAGTTTTGATTGATGGTATACAATTTGGCTAGCGTAGCATACCGGGGCAGGTACACTTCCCTCTTCCCGATATTTATTATGCGAACGGGCACCCTCCCATGGCGTACATTGACCACCCCCCGTGCTGTCAAAATGGTGGGCCTACTGTCTGAGTAAACTGGTTTTACCATTGCCTGGTAATCTCTACCTCTCAGACCAATAGCTGCCCGGCACCAAATCATCATTTCACTTTTTGGGGGCATGGCAATAGGGAAAGGGTCACACATTCTTACGCTACCAATCTCACCACCGGAGAGTTCTATCTGTTGCCGTCGCATCAGTGCCCGGATCTCTTTCTGGAGCACTCGCTGCTGGCCGGAGCTGGCGTTCTTGGCAACCTGCTGTAAAAGGAAAATCACCTCTGCAAGACAATTTTCAATTACATTAGTTCCTAGAGTTATCTTTGGGTGACTCTCGTGTTTGTCAATGTCTACAATGATCAGTCCCTGTGCTGCCAATTCGACTCTACCGATTTTAATGGTCACCTCTTTAAATCCAATCTGTGGCACGGGCTGACCATTGCTGGCGATGATACTCAAGTCGTCGTCAGGGTAGCGGGTGATATCCGAGTCATTCCAGTACTGCTTGAAGAGCACGTACGGGATGGTGGTGACCTGTGACCCGGTGTCCAGCAGGGCACTCATAGGAATGCCATCCAGTACCACGGGTAAGACTGGACGTCCTCCCACATATTTGTCGCGCCAGTTCGATGGGCCTGGTGATCTTTTTCCTGGGGGTTGGCCCTCTACCCCAGGTTGTGCCAGTTTAAAGGACAGTACCTTGCCATATGTCCGGGTTGATTGCAGCGGCGGCAGATGGGTCGTCCGTCCTCGTTGTATCGGTCGCTGGGTCTTCCTCTGGCCGGTGGGGTCCTCCTTGGTCGACGCCACGGGATGTCCTCCGGTCCGGATGCCAGCTGGATCTTCCCTGGAGTGGAAACCTGTAAAGACTGCACAGTTCGGGTTAGCGCAGCAACGCTTTTAGCTAGCTCTTGGACCTGATGGTGCAGGTCTGGAGCCGGGTCATTGTTCAAAGCCTGCGCATCAGCTCCCACAGGCCCTGCTGACAAGGGCGCCGCCTCCTGGTGGTAAGTGGTAGTGGGGCGTCTGTGGGTCACAACGCCACCTGGTGCCGGTTCTCGAAGCACCCGGATGGCTCTGTCCTTGAACTGTGCAAATCCCAGATGAGGGTCCTGTAAGGCCATTGCCCGCAACTGGGTTCGGTGGGCATTGCAATATAAACCCTCTATAAATTGTTCAGTCAACAGCCTGTCCTCGTCTCCCACGCCGTCAGGGTCGGTCTGCTTAATGGCTCTCAGGGCCTCTTGTAGGTTTAGGGCATAGTCCCTTATACTCTCATGTGCCCGCTGTTTGCACCCGTAGAATCTAAGCTTGATCTCGGCTGAGGTGCGGGTATCAAAGGTGTCCCTCAGCCGGGTTAGTATCCCTGCGACAGTCCTCCCCCCAGGTGGCCAGGATTTTACCTCCCTTTGGGCTGCCCCGGTTAATTGGGCCACCAGGATGCTCACTTTTTGCTCCTCTGTGAGGGGGTACACCTGGAAGAGGCTATCCAGCTTTTCTCTAAAGTCATGCAGGGTATGTGACTCCCCCGAGTACTGGGGTAGCCAGGCTGCCCCCGGGATATAGGGCATGGTGAAAGGCATGACCGCCACAGCGGTGGCGCTGGCGGGGGTTGAAGCGGTGAAGCTCTCCTCCGTATCCGACATCCTTCTCCCCCCTAGTGGACCGTGGCCTACCTTGCGATGATCCTCTTCCGTAGGCCGCGGCTCCGCAGTGGATCGTCAGGGTTGAGGACCTTCCGTTGCGCTCCTGTGACGTCGGCGTCTGCTGGGCTCCTTCCAGGACCTTACGCAACGTCCGGACGTGAGGCGGGGCTTCAGTTCTCGCGCGCTTTCGGAGTCCACGCCCCTCTTCTTCCCGCGCGGCGTCCTCAATATGGCGTCCAATGGCGGGAAAACTCCACGTATGGCGGGAAGAAGGCTGAAGATGGCGCCGGATGGCGGGAAAACTTCACCGATGGCGGGAAGGAAGCGGGAGATGGCGCCGGATGGCGGGAATCTTCACCACAGGTAAGTTTGAACAGTCTTTTTCAGGCACGCAGTACCCGGTGGTTGCGGGCACGAGATCCTGCCGACTACGCCAAAAGTTGATGCGCCCCTGGGCCTGTGTCGCGCTGCGTTGCGCACGCGGGAGCTTACCCAGAGCCGGATCTCTTGAGGGTTGTAGTCTCGTGGCGGTGATCCGGTCCGTGCCCAGGGAGTCAGACTAAGTGGCGCTGTATCAGCGGTAGATGTTGGACGACTACGCCACCCGTTGAGTACAGCTAAGGAGCTGCTGCTGCAGGGCAGACCGCTGAGGCCGGTGGTAGGATTGTGCAGCCTGATAGCATAACCCCCAACGGGAGGGGTATGGCCTCAGGGCAGCCGACGTGGACGATGGGGGTAGCAGGAACCACTCGGAGACGGTACGGTGTAGTTCAGGGTCTTTACTGGTGACAAAGATAGACCCTCCCGGAGTACTGGCTAGCGATTGGGGCCTGGTCAGTCCTTGAGCAGATGGGATCTCCCCTGGCCAGGCGGAGTTGTAGGCCTCCCAAACTGACTGTACTCTTCTGGCTACCTTGCTAGAGGCGGGTATAAGTAGCCCACATCCCTGAGTGTACCGTGTGGTGCTCACCCGTATGGCCGGTGACTCGGGGCCTTCTAGTAGCTTCCGCTCCACGACGGCGGTGCTGGTCCCACGCGTGTGACCGTGCCTTCGGGTTTCTGGGCCAGAGGACCTGCAATCCCCTGCCGGTCGGTTTCTGCTGCTGGATAGGAGTTAGTCCCCACAGCCACGGACTCCGGGTCCGGTGAGAAATCTTCTCAGTCAGGGCGAGCTCTGCAGCTGCCAGCCGCTGACTCCTTGTTGCACTGCTCCTACAGAGCTCCTGTAGTTTCTTCCTATGCTGCTTCTCTTCTCTACCTCTTCTCTACTCACTAATCCTGCCTCAGCCCTAGGTTTATATAGGGGAAGTTCTTCCCCTCCCAGGACTGGGCAGGAGGTGTGGCATGCATAGGATCCCTGACCAAGAGACCTCCCACCTGCTCTCAGACGTAATATCTCTATCACTGTGGCAACCAGACCCCTGGGGTGTCACAGACACAGCCCCCTTTAGCTCTCTCCACAGAGACACAAGGCCCGTCTGCAGGGCACAAGCCCCCTCTTCAAGGCCAAAAGGCCTTTCTACATGGCCATAGTCATTTCCATAGGGCACGAGCCCCTCCAGCTCTCTCCACAGGGCAACGGACCCCTATACAAGGTCACAGGCCTTTCCACAGGGCCACAACACCTTCAGCTCTCTCCACAGGACCACAGGCTCCTACTGGGCCACAGGCCTTTCCACAGTGCCACAAGCCCCTCCAGCTCTCTCCACAGGCAATCATGTTGCATGTTGTTTACTGCAAAGGACTTCATAGGCCCAAATCTTACTCCATAGCCTTCCACAGGCCTTTCCAGCCCGCTCCACATGGCCTTTTCCTCAGGCCACAACTCCCTCCAGCTCTCTTTACATCGCCACATGCCCCTCTGCGGGGCCACAGACCCCTATACAGGGTCACAGGCCTTTCCACAGGGCCTCAACCCCTTCAGCTGTCTCCACAGGACCACAGGCTTTTCCACAGCCCACAACTCCTTCCAGCTCTCACCACAGGGCCACAGCCCTTTCCACAAGGCTAAAGGGCCTATCCATAGGGCCACAGACCTTTCCACAGGGCCACAACACCCTCCAGCTCTCTCCACAGGACAAGAAGCTCTCTTTACAGGGCCATAGCTCACCTCCACAGGGCCAAATGCACTTAACACACGGCCACAACTCCCAACAGCTCTCTCCACAGAGACACAGGGCCTGTCTGCAGGGCACAAGCCCCCTCTTCAAGGCCAAAAGGCCTTTCTACATGGCCATAGTCATTTCCATAGGGCACGAGCCCCTCCAGCTCTCCCACAGAGCAACGGACCCCTATACAGGGTCACAGGCCTTTACACAGGGCCACAACACCTTCAGCTCTCTCCACAGGACCACAGGCTCCTACTGGGCCACAGGCCTTTCCACAGTGCCACAAGCCCCTCCAGCTCTCTCCACAGGCAATCATGTTGCATGTTGTTTACTGCAAAGGACTTCATAGGCTCAAATCTTACTCCAGAGCCTTCCACAGGCCCCTCCAGCCCGCTCCACATGGCCTTTTTCGTCAGGCCACAACTCCCTCCAGCTCTCTTTACATCGCCACATGCCCCTCTGCGGGGCCACAGACCTCTATACAGGGTCACAGGCCTTTCCACAGGGCCTCAACCCCTTCAGCTCTCTCCACAGGACCACTGGCTCCTTCTGCCGGGCCACAAGCATTTCCACAGGGCCACAATCCCCTCCAACTCTTCTCCACAGGACAACAAGCTCTCTTTACAGAGCCATAGCTCCCCTCCACAGGGCCAAATGCACTTTCTGCACGGCCACAGCCCCCTTTAGCTCTCTCCACAGAGACACAAGGCCCGTCTGCAGGGCACAAGCCCCCTCTTCAAGGCCAAAAGGCCTTTCTACATGGCCATAGTCATTTCCATAGGGCACGAGCCCCTCCAGCTCTCTCCACAGGGCAACGGACCGCTATGCAGGGTCACAGGCCTTTCCACAGGGCCACAACACCTTCAGCTCTTCCACAGGACCACAGGCTCCAGCTCGGCCACAGGCCTTTCCACAGTGCTACAAGTCCCTCCAGCTCTCTCCACAGGCAATCATGTTTCATGTTGTTTACCGCAAAAGGACTTGATAGGCCCAAATCTTACTTCAGACCCATCCACAGGCCCCTCCAGCCCGCTCCACATGGCCTTTTCCGCAGGCCACAACTCCCTCCAGCTCTCTTTACATCGCCACATGCCCCTCTGCGGGGCCACAGACCCCTATACAGGGTCACAGGCCTTTCCACAGGGCCTCAACCCCTTCAGCTGTCTCCACAGGACCACAGGCTTTTCCACAGCCCACAACTCCTTCCAGCTCTCACCACAGGGCCACAGCCCCTTCCACAAGGCTAAAGGGCCTATCCATAGGGCCACAGACCTTTCCACAGGGCCACAACACCCTCCAGCTCTCTCCACAGGACAAGAAGCTCTCTTTACAGGGCCATAGCTCACCTCCACAGGGCCAAATGCACTTTCCACACGGTCACAACTCCCAACAGCTCTCTCCACAGAGTCACAAGGCCCGTCTGCAGGGCACAAGCCCCCTCTTCAAGGCCAAAAGGCCTTTCTACATGGGCATAGTCATTTCCATAGGGCACGAGCCCCTCCAGCTCTCTCCACAGGGCAATGGACCCCTATACAGGGTCACAGGCCTTTCCCCAGGGCCACAATCCCCTCCAACTCTTCTCCACACGACAACAAGCTCTCTTTACCGGGCCATAGCTCCCCTCCACAGGGCCAAATGCACTTTCTGCATGGCCACAGCCCCCTTTAGCTCTCTCCACAGAGACACAAGGCCCGTCTGCAGGGCACAAGCCCTCTCTTCAAGGCCAAAAGGCCTTTCTACATGGCCATAGTCATTTCCATAGGGCACGAGCCCCTCCATCTCTCTCCACAGGGCAACGGACCCCTATACAGGGTCACAGGCCTTTCCACAGGGCCACAACACCTTCAGCTCTCTCCACAGGACCACAGGCTCCTACTGGGCCACAGGCTTTTCCACAGTGCCACAAGCCCCTCCAGCTCTCTCCACAGGCAATCATGTTGCATGTTGTTTACTGCAAAGGACTTCATAGGCCCAAATCTTACTCCATAGCCTTCCACAGGCCTTTCCAGCCCGCTCCACATGGCCTTTTCCTCAGGCCACAACTCCCTCCAGCTCTCTTTACATCGCCACATGCCCCTCTGCGGGGCCACAGACCCCTATACAGGGTCACAGGCCTTTCCACAGGGCCTCAACCCCTTCAGCTGTCTCCACAGGACCACAGGCTTTTCCACAGCCCACAACTCCTTCCAGCTCTCACCACAGGGCCACAGCCCTTTCCACAAGGCTAAAGGGCCTATCCATAGGGCCACAGACCTTTCCACAGGGCCACAACACCCTCCAGCTCTCTCCACAGGACAAGAAGCTCTCTTTACAGGGCCATAGCTCACCTCCACAGGGCCAAATGCACTTTCCACACGGCCACAACTCCCAACAGCTCTCTCCACAGAGACACAGGGCCCGTCTGCAGGGCACAAGCCCCCTCTTCAAGGCCAAAAGGCCTTTCTACATGGCCATAGTCATTTCCATAGGGCACGAGCCCCTCAAGCTCTCTCCACAGAGCAACGGACCCCTATATAGGGTCACAGGCCTTTCCACAGGGCCACAACACCTTCAGCTCTCTCCACAGGACCACAGGCTCCTACTGGGCCACAGGCCTTTCCACAGGGCCACAAGCCCCTCCAGCTCTCTCCATAGGCAATCATGTTGCATGTTGTTTACTGCAAAAGACTTCATAGGCTCAAATCTTACTCCAGAGCCTTCCACAGGCCCCTCCAGCCCGCTCCACATGGCCTTTTTCGTCAGGCCACAACTCCCTCCAGCTCTCTTTACATCGCCACATGCCCCTCTGCGGGGCCACAGACCCCTATACAGGGTCACAGGCCTTTCCACAGGGCCTCAACCCCTTCAGCTCTCTCCACAGGACCACTGGCTCCTTCTGCCGGGCCACAAGCATTTCCACAGGGCCACAATCCCCTCCAACTCTTCTCCACAGGACAACAAGCTCTCTTTACAGAGCCATAGCGCCCCTCCACAGGGCCAAATGCACTTTCTGCACGGCCACAGCCCCCTTTAGCTCTCTCCACAGAGACACAGGGCCCGTCTGCAGGACACAAGCCCCCTCTTCAAGGCCAAAGGGCCTTTCTACATGGCCATAGTCATTTCCATAGGGCACAAGCCCCTCCAGCTCTCTCCACACTGCAACGGACCCCTATACAGGGTCACAGGCCTTTCCACAGGGCCACAACACCTTCAGCTCTCTCCACAGGACCACAGGCTACTACCGGGCCACAGGTCTTTCCACAGTGCCACAAGCACCATCCAGCTCTCTCCACAGGCAATCATGTTGCACTTTTGCAACAAGAGTCAATTTTTGTTGCAGTTCGGCAACATTGGAGTCAACCCTGTTGCAAATCGGACACAAAGCTTGAAAATTTAGATGTTTACTGCAAAGGACTTCATAGGCCCCCATCTTACTCCAGAGCCTTCCACAGGCCCCTCCAGCACGCTCCACATGGCCTTTTCCACAGGCCACAACTCCATCCAGCTGTCTTTACATCGCCACATGCCCCTCTGCGGGGCAACAGACCCCTATACAGGGTCACAGGCCTCTCCACAGGGCCTCAACCCTTTCAGCTCTCTCCACAGGACCACTGGCTCCTTCTGCAGGGCCACAAGCCTTTCCACAGGGCCACAATCCCCTCCAATTCCACAGGACAACAGGCTCTCTTTACAGGGCCATAGCTCCCCTCCACAGGGCCAAATGCACTTTCCACATGGCCACAACCCCCTCCAGCTCTCTACACAGAGTCATGGGGCCCGTCTGCAGGGCACAAGCCCCTTCATCAAGGCCAAGGGGCCTTTCTACAGGGCCACTGGCCTTTAAATAGTGCCACAACCTCCTCTGGCTCTCTCAAGAGGGCCACAGGCTTATTCTACAGGGCAAGGGCCCCCTCCACAAGGCCAAAGGCCCTTTGCAAAGGGCCATAGGTCCATTCTACAGGGCCATAGTCATTTCCATAGGGCCATAACCCCCCTCAAGCTCTCTCCACAGAACTGCAGGCTCCTTCTACAGGTTTACAGGCATATACACAGGGCCACATCCGCCTTCACCTCCCTCCACAAGGCGACAGGGCCCTTTCACTGTGTCATAGGCCTTTCCATAAGGCCACAACCCCCTCTGTCTCTCTCAAAAAGGACAGAGGCTCCCTTTACAAGGCAACAGCCCCCTCCACAAGGCCAAAGGCCTTTTTCAAAGGGCCACAGGTCCCTTTCGCAGGGCCATAGGCATTTCCCCAAGGCAATAACCCCCTCCAGCTCTCTCCACAGGACCACAGGCTCCTTCTACAAGACTACAACCCCTTTGAGCTCTTTCATCAGGGCCACAGCCTCCTCCGCCCCCCTTTAATCAGTTAAAAGGGCTCAATTGAGTGACCACAACACCTTCAGCTCTCTCCACAGGACCACAGGCTCCTACTGAGCCACAGGACTTTCCACAGTGCCACAAGCCCCTCTAGCTCTCTCCACAGGCAATCATGTTGCATGTTTTTTAGTGCAAAGGACTTCATATGCCCAAATCTTACTCCAGAGCCTTCCACAGGCCCCTCCAGCCGGCTCCACATGGCCTTTTCCTCAGGCCACAACTCCCTCCAGCTCTCTTTACATCGCCACATGCCCCTCTGCGGGGCCACAGACCCCTATACAGGGTCACAGGCCTTTCCACAGGGCCTCAACCCCTTCAGCTCTCTCCACAGGACCACAGGCTTTTCTACAGCCCACAACTCCTTCCAGCTCTCACCACAGGGCCACAGCCCCTTCCACAAGGCTAAAGAGCCTATCCATAGGGCCACAGACCTTTCCACAGGGCCACAACACGCTCCAGCTCTCTCCACAGGACAAGAAGCTCTCTTTACAGGGCCATAGCTCACCTCCACAGGGCCAAATGCACTTTCCACACGGCCACAACTCCCAACAGCCCTCTCCACAGAGTCACAGGGCCCGTCTGCAGGGCACAAGCCCCTCTTCAAGGCCAAAAGGCCTTTCTACATGGCCATAGTCATTCCCATAGGGCACGAGCACCTCCAGCTCTCTCCACAGGGCAACGGACCCCTGTACAGGGTCACAGTCCTTTCCACAGGGCCACAACAGCTTCAGCTCTCTCCACAGGCAATCATGTTGCATGTTGTTTACTGCAGAGGACTTCATAGGCCCAAACCTTACTCCAGAGCCTTCCACAGGCCCCTCCAGCCCGCTCCACATGGCCTTTTCCTCAGGCCACAACTCCCTCCAGCTCTCTTTACATCGCCACATGCCCCTCTGCGGGGCCACAGACCCCTATACAGGGTCACATGCCTTTCCACAGGGCCTCAACCCCTTCAGCTCTCTCCACAGGACCACTGCCTCATTCTGCCGGGCTACAAGCCTTTCCACAGGGCCACAATCCCCTCCAACTCTTCTCCACAGGACAACAAGCTCTCTTTACAGGGCCATAGCTCCCCTCCACAGGGCCAAATGCACTTTCTGCACGGCCACAGCCCCCTTTAGCTCTCTTCACAGAGACACAAGGCCCGTCTGCAGGGCACAAGCCCCCTCTTCAAGGCCAAAAGGCCTTTCTACATGGCCATAGTCATTTCCATAGGGCACGAGCCCCTCCAGCTCTCTCCACAGGGCAACGGACCGCTATACAGGGTCACAGGCCTTTCCACAGGGCCACAACACCTTCAGCTCTTCCACAGGACCACAGGCTCCAGCCCGGCCACAGGCCTTTCCACAGTGCTACAAGTCCCTCCAGCTCTCTCCACAGGCAATCATGTTTCATGTTGTTTACCGCAAAAGGACTTCATAGGCCCAAATCTTACTTCAGACCCTTCCACAGGCGCTTCCAGCCCGCTCCACATGGCCTTTTCCGCAGGCCACAACTCCCTCCAGCTCTCTTTACATCGCCACATGCCCCTCTGCGGGGCCACAGACCCCTATACAGGGTCACAGGCCTTTCCACAGGGCCTCAACCCCTTCAGCTGTCTCCACAGGACCACAGGCTTTTCCACAGCCCACAACTCCTTCCAGCTCTCACCACAGGGCCACAGCCCCTTCCACAAGGCTAAAGGGCCTATCCATAGGGCCACAGACATTTCCACAGGGCCACAACACCCTCCAGCTCTCTCCACAGGACAAGAAGCTCTCTTTACAGGGCCATAGCTCACCTCCACAGGGCTAAATGCACTTTCCACACGGCCACAACTCCCAACAGCTCTCTCCACAGAGTCACAAGGCCCGTCTGCAGGGCACAAGCCCCCTCTTCAAGGCCAAAAGGCCTTTCTACATGGCCATAGTCATTTCCATAGGGCACGAGCCCCTCCAGCTCTCTCCACAGGGCAACGGACCCCTATACAGGGTCACAGGCCTTTGCCCAGGGCCACAATCCCCTCCAACTCTTCTCCACACGACAACAAGCTCTCTTTACCGGGCCATAGCTCCCCTCCACAGGGCCAAATGCACTTTCTGCATGGCCACAGCCCCCTTTAGCTCTCTCCACAGAGACACAAGGCCCGTCTGCAGGGCACAAGCCCCCTCTTCAAGGCCAAAAGGCCTTTCTACATGGCCATAGTCATTTCCATAGGGCACAAGCCCCTCCAGCTCTCTCCACAGGGCAACGGACCCCTATACAGGGTCACAGGCCTTTCCACAGGGCCACAACACTTTCAGCTCTCTCCACAGGACCACAGGCTCCTACTGGGCCACAGGCCTTTCCACAGTGCCACAAGCCCCTCCAGCTCTCTCCACAGGCAATCATGTTGCATGTTGTTTACTGCAAAGGACTTCATAGGCCCAAATCTTACTCCAGAGCCTTCCACAGGCCTTTCCAGCCCACTCCACATGGCCTTTTCCTTAGACCACAACTCCATCCAGCTCTCTTTACATCGCCACATGCACCCTCTGCGGGGCCACAGACCCCTATACAGGGTCAAAGGCCTTTCCACAGGGCCTCAACCCCTTCAGCTGTCTCCACAGGACCACAGGCTTTTCCACAGCCCACAACTCCTTCCACCTCTCACCACAGGGCCAAAGCCCCTTCCACAAGGCCAAAGGGCCTATCCATAGGGCCACAAAACTTTCCACATGGCCACAACACCCTCCAGCTCTCTCCACAGGACAAGAAGTTCTCTTTACAGGGCCATAGCTCACCTCCACAGGGCCAAATGCAATTTCCACACGGCCACAACTCCCAACAGCCCTCTCCACAGAGTCACAGGGCCCGTCTGCAGGGCACAAGCCCCCTCTTCAAAGCCAAAAGGCCTTTCTGCATGGCCATAGTCATTTCCATAGGGCACGAGCCCCTCAAGCTCTCTCCACAGGGCAACGGACCGCTATACAGGGTCACAGGCCTTTCCACAGGCCCACAACACCTTCAGCTCTCTCCACAGGACCACAGGCTCCTACCCGGCGACAGGCTTTTCCACAGTGCTACAAGTCCCTCTAGCTCTCTCCACAGGCAATCATGTTGCATGATGTTTACCGAAAAAAGGACTTCATAGGCTCAAATCTTACTTCAGACCCTTCCACAGGCCCTCCAGCCCGCTCCACATGGCCTTTTCCGCAGGCCACAACTCCCTCCAGCTCTCTTTACATCGCCACATGCCCCTCTGCAGGGCCACAGATCCCTATACAGGGTCACAGGCCTTTCCACAGGGCCTCAACCCCTTCAGCTCTCTCCACAGGACCACTGGCTCCTTCTGCCGGGCCACAAGCATTTCCACAGGGCCACAATCCCCTCCAACTCTTCTCCACAGGACAACAAGCTCTCTTTACAGAGCCATAGCTCCCCTCCACAGGGCCAAATGCACTTTCTGCACGGCTACAGCCCCCTTTAGCTCTCTCCACAGAGACACAGGGCCCGTCTGCAGGACACAAGCCCCCTCTTCAAGGCCAAAGGGCCTTTCTACATGGCCATAGTCATTTCCATAGGGCACAAGCCCCTCCAGCTCTCTCCACAGGGCAACGGACCCCTATACAGGGTCACAGGCCTTTCCACAGGGCCACAACACCTTCAGCTCTCTCCACAGGACCACAGGCTCCTACCCGGCCACAGGCTTTTCCACAGTGCTACAAGTCCCTCTAGCTCTCTCCACAGGCAATCATGTTGCATGTTGTTTACCGAAAAAAGGACTTCATAGGCCCAAATATTACTTCAGACCCTTCCACAGGCCCCTCCAGCCCGTTCCACATGGCCTTTTCCGCAGGCCACAACTCCCTCCAGCTCTCTTTACATCGCCACATGCCCCTCTGCAGGGCCACAGACCCCTATACAGGGTCACAGGCCTTTCCACAGGGCCTCAACCCCTTCAGCTCTCTCCACAGGACCACTGGCTCCTTCTGCCGGGCCACAAGCATTTCCACAGGGCCACAATCCCCTCCAACTCTTCTCCACAGGACAACAAGCTCTCTTTACAGAGCCATAGCTCCCCTCCACAGGGCCAAATGCACTTTCTGCACGGCCACAGCCCCCTTTAGCTCTCTCCACAGAGACACAGGGCCCGTCTGCAGGATACAAGCCCCCTCTTCAAGGCCAAAGGGCCTTTCCACATGGCCATAGTCATTTCCATAGGGCACAAGCCCCTCCAGCTCTCTCCACAGGGCAACGGACCCCTATACAGGGTCACAGGCCTTTCCACAGGGCCACAACACCTTCAGCTCTCTCCACAGGACCACAGGCTACTACCGGGCCACAGGTCTTTCCACAGTGCCACAAGCACCATCCAGCTCTCTCCACAGGCAATCATGTTGCACTTTTGCAACAAGAGTCAATTTTTGTTGCAGTTCGGCAACATTGGAGTCAACCCTGTTGCAAATCGGACACGAAGCTTGAAAATTTAGATGTTTACTGCAAAGGACTTCATAGGCCCCCATCTTACTCCAGAGCCTTCCACGGGCCCCTCCAGCATGCTCCACATGGCCTTTTCCACAGGCCACAACTCCATCCAGCTGTCTTTACATCGCCACATGCCCCTCTGCGGGGCAACAGACCCCTATACAGGGTCACAGGCCTCTCCACAGGGCCTCAACCCTTCAGCTCTCTCCACAGGACCACTGGCTCCTTCTGCCGGCCACAAGCCTTTCCACAGGGCCACAATCCCCTCCAATTCCACAGGACAACAGGCTCTCTTTACAGGGCCATAGCTCCCCTCCACAGGGCCAAATGCACTTTCCACATGGCCACAACCCCCTCCAGCTCTCTACACAGAGTCATGGGGCCCGTCTGCAGGGCACAAGCCCCTTCATCAAGGCCAAGGGGCCTTTCTACAGGGCCACTGGCCTTTAAATAGTGCCACAACCTCCTCTGGCTCTCTCAAGAGGGCCACAGGCTCCTTCTACAGGGCAAGGGCCCCCTCCACAAGGCCAAAGGCCCTTTGCAAAGAGCCATAGGTCCATTCCACAGGGCCATAGTCATTTCCATAGGGCCATAACCCCCTCAAGCTCTCTCCACAGAACAACAGGCTCCTTCTACAGGTTTACAGGCATTTATACAGGGCCACAACCGCCTTCACCTCTCTCCACAGGGCCCTTTCACTGTGTCATAGGCTTTTCCATAAGGCCACAACCCCCTCTGTCTCTCTCAAAAAGGACAGAGGCTCCCTTTGCAAGGCCACAGCCCCCTCCACAAGTCCAAAGGCCTTTTTCAAAGGGCCACAGGTCCCTTCCACAGAGCCATAGGCATTTCCCCAAGGCAATAACCCCCTCCAGCTCTCTCCACAGGCTCCTTCTACAAGGCTACAACCCTTTTCAGCTCTTTCATCAGGGCCACAGCCTCCTCCACCCCCCTTTAGTCAGTTAAAAGGACTCATTTGAGTGACCTATTGACCATTGGTCAGCTCGAGTAAAGGAACCTGATATAGTATACTGCACTGTTTAATATTCTTTTTTTCTTTACACAGGTTGAATGCTTGCAAAGAAATGTCACCTATGCCATGCTCCTTTATACCAGTTTTCTTGATTGACATGTTATTTTTGGAGCCAAATGAGAAAATTGGGAAATGGAAAGCTCCCCCCTCCTTCCAATCAGTGGATCCGGTCAGGTGCTCAGTGGCTGTAGGCCACCGCCTGAAAGCCAAACATGAAAAAAGGAATGCTGGCACCGGTTTCCATATGATGAATTTTACTTTATTCCATGAAGATCAATACATTAAAAAGAAGGCATCTTTACAGGCAATCCGCCCCATCATGTCATTTTTGGTTTAAGCCTAATTTCTTTCAATAAATAAAATGGAATAAATGTGTCACTTTTTTGCCTCTACTAATAGTTGTGGGGTATTATGACATCACAATAGAATTAATACTTACCCTTTCCGATGCCTTTTAGGGCTATCCGGTGCAGAACCAAGGCCAAATACCAACCGACAGGACCTTCCTGTGACATCATGGAAGGTCCTGTCGCTCAGGACGTGGCCTTGGCTCTGCACCGGATAGACCGAAAAGCGTCTGAAAGGGTAAGTATTAATTCTTTATTATTTTTAATACATCTTGATTTATTTAATTTTGATTTCGTACTGTATAGTAATATATTACAAAATGAAAGGGGGGCTGGCAGACATGTCACAAAGGGGAGGAGGAACAGGATTCTTCATCCTCCTCTGTGACATCACTTCTCCTCCGGGCCGGAAAAAAGCGTGGTGTGTGAACACAGCCTCAGGCTGCGTGCCCACGTAGCGATTTACAAGCGTATATGTTGCGTAATTTACGCAGCGGAAACGCTTGTGAAACACTTGTTAATCCGCACCCCATGGTACTTAGTGGCATTCCGCAATGTTAATGCCCATGCTGCGGATTTTTCCGCAGCGTTTCTGCTGCGCTTAAAAATCCTTTCCACAGGGCCACAACACCTTCAGCTCTCTCCACAGGACCACAGGCTCCTACTGGGCCACAGGCCTTTCCACAGTGCCACAAGCCCCTCCAGCTCTCTCCACAGGCAATCATGTTGCATGTTGTTTACTGCAAAGGACTTCATAGGCTCAAATCTTACTCCAGAGCCTTCCACAGGCCCCTCCAGCCCGCTCCACATGGCCTTTTTCGTCAGGCCACAACTCCCTCCAGCTCTCTTTACATCGCCACATGCCCCTCTGCGGGGCCACAGACCCCTATACAGGGTCACAGGCCTTTCCACAGGGCCTCAACCCCTTCAGCTCTCTCCACAGGACCACTGGCTCCTTCTGCCGGGCCACAAGCATTTCCACAGGGCCACAATCCCCTCCAACTCTTCTCCACAGGACAACAAGCTCTCTTTACAGAGCCATAGCTCCCCTCCACAGGGCCAAATGCACTTTCTGCACGGCCACAGCCCCCTTTAGCTCTCTCCACAGAGACACAGGGCCCATCTGCAGGACACAAGCCCCCTCTTCAAGGCCAAAGGGCCTTTCTACATGGCCATAGTCATTTCCATAGGGCACAAGCCCCTCCAGCTCTCTCCACAGGGCAACGGACCCCTATACAGGGTCACAGGCCTTTCCACAGGGCCACAACACCTTCAGCTCTCTCCACAGGACCACAGGCTACTACCGGGCCACAGGTCTTTCCACAGTGCCACAAGCACCATCCAGCTCTCTCCACAGGCAATCATGTTGCACTTTTGCAACAAGAGTCAATTTTTGTTGCAGTTCGGCAACATTGGAGTCAACCCTGTTGCAAATCGGACACGAAGCTTGAAAATTTAGATGTTTACTGCAAAGGACTTCATAGGCCCCCATCTTACTCCAGAGCCTTCCACAGGCCACTCCAGCATGCTCCACATGGCCTTTTCCACAGGCCACAACTCCATCCAGCTCTCTTTACATCGCCACATGCCCCTCTGCGGGGCAACAGACCCCTATACAGGGTCACAGGCCTCTCCACAGGGCCTCAACCCTTTCAGCTCTCTCCACAGGACCACTGGCTCCTTCTGCCGGGCCACAAGCCTTTCCACAGGGCCACAATCCCCTCCAATTCCACAGGACAACAGGCTCTCTTTACAGGGCCATAGCTCCCCTCCACAGGGCCAAATGCACTTTCCACATGGCCACAACCCCCTCCAGCTCTCTACACAGAGTCATGGGGCCCGTCTGCCGGGCACAAGCCCCTTCATCAAGGCCAATGGGCCTTTCTACAGGGCCACTGGCCTTTAAATAGTGCCACAACCTCCTCTGGCTCTCTCAAGAGGGCCACAGGCTCCTTCTACAGGGCAAGGGCCCCCTCCACAAGGCCAAAGGCCCTTTGCAAAGGGCCATAGGTCCATTCCACAGGGCCATAGTCATTTCCACAGGGCCATAACCCCCCTCAAGCTCTCTCCACAGAACCGCAGGCTCCTTCTACAGGTTTACAGGCATATACACAGGGCCACATCCGCCTTCACCTCTCTCCACAAGGCGACAGGGCCCTTTCACTGTGTCATAGGCCTTTCCATAAGGCCACAACCCCCTCTGTCTCTCTCAAAAAGGACAGAGGCTCCCTTTACAAGGCAACAGCCCCCTCCACAAGGCCAAAGGCCTTTTTCAAAGGGCCACAGGTCCCTTTCGCAGGGCCATAGGCATTTCCCCAAGGCAATAACCCCCTCCAGCTCTCTCCACAGGACCACAGGCTCCTTCTACAAGACTACAACCCCTTTGAGCTCTTTCATCAGGGCCACAGCCTCCTCCGCCCCCCTTTAATCAGTTAAAATTGCTCAATTGAGTGACCACAACACCTTCAGCTCTCTCCACAGGACCACAGGCTCCTACTGAGCCACAGGACTTTCCACAGTGCCACAAGCCCCTCTAGCTCTCTCCACAGGCAATCATGTTGCATGTTTTTTAGTGCAAAGGACTTCATAGGCCCAAATCTTACTCCAGAGCCTTCCACAGGCCCCTCCAGCCGGCTCCACATGGCCTTTTCCTCAGGCCACAACTCCCTCCAGCTCTCTTTACATCACCACATGCCCCTCTGCGGGGCCACAGACCCCTATACAGGGTCACAGGCCTTTCCACAGGGCCTCAACCCCTTCAGCTCTCTCCACAGGACCACAGGCTTTTCCACAGCCCACAACTCCTTCCAGCTCTCACCACAGGGCCACAGCCCCTTCCACAAGGCTAAAGGGCCTATCCATAGGGCCACAGACCTTTCCACAGGGCCACAACACGCTCCAGCTCTCTCCACAGGACAAGAAGCTCTCTTTACAGGGCCATAGCTCACCTCCACAGGGCCAAATGCACTTTCCACACGGCCACAACTCCCAACAGCCCTCTCCACAGAGTCACAGGGCCCGTCTGCAGGGCACAAGCCCCTCTTCAAGGCCAAAAGGCCTTTCTACATGGCCATAGTCATTCCCATAGGGCACGAGCACCTCCAGCTCTCTCCACAGGGCAACGGACCCCTGTACAGGGTCACAGTCCTTTCCACAGGGCCACAACAGCTTCAGCTCTCTCCACAGGCAATCATGTTGCATGTTGTTTACTGCAGAGGACTTCATAGGCCCAAACCTTACTCCAGAGCCTTCCACAGGCCCCTCCAGCCGGCTCCACATGGCCTTTTCCTCAGGCCACAACTCCCTCCAGCTCTCTTTACATCGCCACATGCCCCTCTGCGGGGCCATAGACCCCTATACAGGGTCACATGCCTTTCCACAGGGCCTCAACCCCTTCAGCTCTCTCCACAGGACCACTGCCTACTTCTGCCAGGCTACAAGCCTTTCCACAGGGCCACAATCCCCTCCAACTCTTCTCCACAGGACAACAAGCTCTCTTTACAGGGCCATAGCTCCCCTCCACAGGGCCAAATGCACTTTCTGCACGGCCACAGCCCCCTTTAGCTCTCTCCACAGAGACACAAGGCCCGTCTGCAGGGCACAAGCCCCCTCTTCAAGGCCAAAAGGCCTTTCTACATGGCCATAGTCATTTCCATAGGGCACGAGCCCCTCCAGCTCTCTCCACAGGGCAACGGACCGCTATACAGGGTCACAGGCCTTTCCACAGGGCCACAACACCTTCAGCTCTTCCAGAGGACCACAGGCTCCAGCCCGGCCACAGGCCTTTCCACAGTGCTACAAGTCCCTCCAGCTCTCTCCACAGGCAATCATGTTTCATGTTGTTTACCGCAAAAGGACTTCATAGGCCCAAATCTTACTTCAGACCCTTCCACAGGCCCCTCCAGCCCGCTCCACATGGCCTTTTCCGCAGGCCACAACTCCCTCCAGCTCTCTTTACATCGCCACATGCCCCTCTGCGGGGCCACAGACCCCTATACAGGGTCACAGGCCTTTCCACAGGGCCTCAACCCCTTCAGCTCTCTCCACAGGACCACTGGCTCCTTCTGCCGAGCCACAAGCATTTCCACAGGGCCACAATCCGCTCAAACTCTTCTCCACAGGACAACAAGCTAACTTTACAGGGCCATAGCTCCCTTCCTCAAAGCCAGCCCTCATGGTGTTTGTGTTATTAAAGAAAAAATAATAATTTTAGGGCTGGCTAGAGGCAGCCGTGGACACACCATAGCAAGCCCTCATGGTGTTTGTGTTATTAAAGAAAAAAAAAATTTAAGGGCTGGCTAGAGGCAGCCGTGGACACACGATAGCCAGCCCTCATGATGTTTGTGTTATTAAAGAAAAAAAAAATTTAAGGGCTGGCTAGAGGCAGCCGTGGACACACGATAGCCAGCCCTCATGGTGTTTGTGTTATTAAAGAAAAAAAATAAATTTGAGGGCTGGCTAGAGGCAGCCGTGGACACACGATAGCCAGCTCTCATGGTGTTTGTGTTATTAAAGAAAAAAAATAAATTTGAGGGCTGGCTAGAGGCAGCCATGGACACACGATAGCCAGCCCTCATGGTGTTTGTGTTATTAAAGAAAAAAAAAATTTGAGGGCTGGCTAGAGGCAGCCGTGGACAAACGATAACCAGCCCTCATGGTGTTTGTGTTATTAAAGAAAAATAATAAATTTGAGGGCTGGCTAGAGGCAGCCGTGGACACACGATAGCCAGCCCACATGGTGTTTGTGTTATTAAAGAAAATAAATAAATTTGAGGGCTGGCTAGAGGCAGCCGTGGACACACGATAGCCAGCCCTCATGGTGTTTGTGTTATTAAAGAAAAAAAATAAATTTGAGGGCTGGCTAGAGGCAGCAGTGGACACACGATAGCCAGCCCTCATGGTGTTTGTGTTATTAAAGAAAAAAAATAAATTTGAGGGCTGGCTAGAGGCAGCCGTGGACACACGATAGCCAGCCCTCATGGTGTTTGTGCTATTAAAGAAAATAAATAAATTTGAGGGCTGGCTAGAGGCAGCCGTGGACAAACGATAACCAGCCCAGATGGTGTTTGTGTTATTAAAGAAAAAAAATAAATTTGAGGGCTGGCTAGAGGCAACCGTGGACACACGATAGCCAGCCCACATGGTGTTTGTGTTATTAAAGAAAAAAAATAAATTTGAGGGCTGGCTAGAGGCAGCCGTGGACACACGATAGCCAGCCCTCATGGTGTTTGTGTTATTAAAGAAAATATATAAATTTGAGGGCTGGCTAGAGGCAACCGTGGACACACGATAGCCAGCCCACATGGTGTTTGTGTTATTAAAGAAAATAAATAAATTTGAGGGCTGGCTAGAGGCAGCCGTGGACACACGATAGCCAGCCCACATGGTGTTTGTGTTATTAAAGAAAAAATATAAATTTGATGGCTGGCTAGAGGCAGCCGTGGACACACTATATATATATATATATATATATATATATATATATATATATATATATTATATATATATATATATATATTTCTGTAGTATCTGTGCATTATGAATCGTGATATGTGTTAAAGGGGTCCACTGAGACTTTCGCCTAGGGCCCACAAAAACCTGGAGCCGGCCCTGCCCATGTGTGGTGATTATTGATTCCAGTACTAATAGGAATAGCAGGGGCACTAACAGCATGAATGGGGTGTTTATTTATTTGTGTTTTGGATATTGTTTCTTCTGGTGTGTGAATATATGGCACTGACCAGTTTAATGCCCTGTATTTGTGTGGTTTTTGCCTTGGATTCTTACATTTTATTATATTGTCTGCTATAGTATATATTTTGTGCTATAGTGCATTACCTCTAATACTGGTGGCGGATTTGCCAGTCAGTATATTAATGTGCAAAATTGATCACCAGGGACAGCCTAAGTGTATATTTGATCTTTACTTGATATATTACAATCATGTGTTTTTCTGGGATGGATTTTGGAGTAGGTGGGCTTTCCATTAGTGGGTAATTCCACTATATTAACTTTTACTTGTGTTTTCATGAATTGGATTGTGACATTGTTTGTATGTATTTATAAAAAATATAATTCATTGTAATTTATTGAAGTATTGTCTAGATTGGGTGATCACTGCACAAGAGCATACCCCTTTTCTTCTTGCCGATGTTTATATATATTTGGTATGCTGCATGTTGATCCCATAGTGATTAGATGGTGCCCTCCATAACTTTGAGTTTGTGACATGGACAGATTTTTCACACTTCTACAATTGAGTTCACTCTCAACTTTTCAGACGTCTGCAGACGGAGTCTCTTATCTTTTCTGTACTACAAGATGTTTTGCTGACAATTGGCCAAATACACAAGTCCTTCTGCAGCCTTATCTCAAATGAAATAACATACAAACCTTAGCTTTTTTTTTCCTTTTTTCAAATGCTTCCTCAGGGCTGGCTGGAGACAGCCATGGGCACACGAGAGCCAGCCCTCGTGGTTTTAATGTTATTAAAAAAAATAAAAAAATTTGAGGGCTGGCTGGTGACAGCCATGGGCACACGATAGCCAGCCTTCATGGTTGCATTTCTTATAAATAAAAATATAAACCTTTAGGGCTGGCTGGCGAGAGCCGTGTGCACGCGGATAGCCAGCCTTCATGGGGGTGTTATATTTATATCCCACCAAGGACAACATCTGAAACGAGTTTGTATGTTCTCCCCGTGTTTGCATGGGTTTCCTCCGGGTTCTCCGGTTTCCTCCCACACTCCAAAGACACACTGATAGGGAATCTAGATTGTGAGCCCCAATGGGGACAGCGACAATAATGTATGTAAAGCGCTGTGGAATATGTAAGCGCTATATAAAAATAAAAATAAGATGATGATAAAAAATATAAACCTTGAGGGCCGGCTGGAGACAGCCGTGGGCACACGATAGCCAGCCCTCATGCTCTTTACAGAGCCATAGCTCCCCTCCACAGGGCCAAATGCACTTTCCACATGGCCACAATCCCCTCCAGCTCTCTCCACAGAGTCACTGGGCCCGTCTGCTGGGCACAAGCCCCTTCATCAAGGCCAAGGGGCCAGTCTACAGGGCCACTGGCCTTTAAATAGGGCCACAACCCCCTCTGGCTCTCTCAACAGGGCCACAGGCTCCTTCTGCAGGGCAACAGCCCCCTCCACAAGGCCAAAGGCCCTTTGCAAAGGGCTATAGGTCCATTCCACAGGGCCATAATCATTTCCATAGGGCCATAACCCCCCTCAAGCTCTCTCCACAGAACCACAGGCTCCTTCTACAGGTTTACAGGCATTTACACAGGGCCACAACCGCCTTCACCTCTCTTCACAGGGCCCTTTCACTGTGTCATAGGCCTTTCCATAAGGCCACAACCCCCTCTGTCTCTCTTAAAAAGGACAGAGGCTCCCTTTACAAGGCAACAACCCCCTTCCAAAGGCCAAAGGCCTTTTTCAAAGGGTCATAGGTCCCCTCCGCAGGGCCATAGGCATTTCCCCAAGGCAATAACCCCCTCCAGCTCTCTCCAGAGGACCACAGGCTCCTTCTACAAGGCTACAACCCCTTTCAGCTCTTTCATCAGGGCCACAGCCTCCTCCACCCCCCTTTAATCAGTTAAAAGGGCTCATTTGCATGACCACAACACCTTCAGCTCTCTCCACAGGACCACAGGCTCCTACCCGGCCACAGGCCTTTCCACAGTGCTACAAGTCCCTCCAGCTCTCTCCACAGGCAATCATGTTGCATGTTGTTTACCGCAAAAGGACTTCATAGGCCCAAATCTTACTTTAGACCCTTCCACAGGCCCCTCCAGGCCGCTCCACATGGCCTTTTCCGCAGGCCACAACTCCCTCCAGCTCTATTTACATCGCCACATGCCCCTCTGCGGGGCCACAGACCCCTATATAGGGTCACAGGCCATTCCACAGGGCCACAATCCCCTCCAACTCTTCTCCACAGGACAACAAGTTCTCTTTACCGGGCCATAGCTCCCCTCCACAGGGCCAAATGCACTTTCTGCACGGCCACAGCCCCCTTTAGCTCTCTCCACAGAGACACAAGGCCCGTCTGCAGGGCACAAGCCCCCTCTTCAAGGCCAAAAGGCCTTTCTACATGGCCTTAGTCATTTCCATAGGGCACGAGCCCCTCCAGCTCTCTCCACAGGGCAACGGACCCCTATACAGGGTCACAGGCCTTTCCACAGGGCCACAACACCTTCAGCTCTCTCCACAGGACCACAGGCTCCTACTGGGCCACAGGCCTTTCCACAGTGCCACAAGCCCCTCCAGCTCTCTCCACAGGCAATCATGTTGCATGTTGTTTACTGCAAAGGACATCATAGGCTCAAATCTTACTCCAGAGCCTTCCACAGGCCTCCAGCCCGCTCCACATGGCCTTTTCCTCAGGTCACAACTCCCTCCAGCTCTCTTTACATCGCCACATGCCCCTCTGCGGGGCCACAGACCCCTATACAGGGTCACAGGCCTTTCCACAGGGCCTCAACCCCTTCAGCTGTCTCCACAGGACCACAGGCTTTTCCACAGCCCACAACTCCTTCCAGCCCTCACCACAGGGCCACAGCCCTTTCCACAAGGCTAAAGGGCCTATCCATAGGGCCACAGACCTTTCCACATGGCCACAACACCCTCCAGCTCTCTCCACAGGACAAGAAGCTCTCTTTACAGGGCCATAGCTCACCTCCACAGGGCCAAATGCACTTTCCACACGGCCACAACTCCCAACAGCTCTCTCCACAGAGTCACAGTGTTATGTTCTGCTACCAGAGCTAAGGAAAGAGAGGAGATCTGTCCCTACGATAGAACTCAGTTGAATCCCTACGATGTAACAGGGAACCTGATCCTGCGATCAGACCTGCTAAAGTCCTAAGCTAGTCTGTACGGAGACCTATAGATGTGGGGAAGGAATCCCTACAAGTACTAAGGACTGGGAGGAATATGGGACACCTCCTAACAGAAATAGTAGCAGACAGACGAACAAACAAAATATATAGAACATAGAGGTCCGTAGACCAAGCAAACTAACAGAGTAAGATACAGAGCAAAGGCTAGCTAGAAAGTAGTAATACAATGAAGTCCAGCAAAGCCAGAAAAGCGGAGCAGGCTTAAATAGGCCAACAAGGTCATGTGACCAGCAAAGGAAAAAAAACCTAAGAGCAAGGTTCTAACACACAGGGCCCGTCTGCAGGGCACAAGCCCCCTCTTCAAGGCCAAAAGGCCTTTCTACATGGCCATAGTCATTTCCATAGGGCACGAGCCCCTCCAGCTCTCTCCACAGGGCAACAGACCCCTATACAGGATCACAGGCCTTTCCACAGGGCCACAACACCTTCAGCTCTCTCCACAGGACCACAGGCTCCTACTGGGCCACAGGCCTTTCCACAGTGCCACAAGCCCCTCCAGCTCTCTCCACAGGCAATCATGTTGCATGTTGTTTACTGCAAAGGACTTCATAGGCTCAAATCTTACTCCAGAGCCTTCCACGGGCCTCTCCAGCCCACTCCACATGGCCTTTTCCTCAGGCCACAACTCCCTCCAGCTCTCTTTACATCGCCACATGCCCCTCTGCGGGGCCACAGACCCCTATACAGGGTCACAGGCCTTTCCACAGGGCCTCAACCCCTTCAACTGTCTCCACAGGACCACAGGCTTTTCCACAGCCCACAACTCCTTCCAGCTCTCACCACAGGGCCACAGCCCTTTCCACAAGGCTTAAGGGCCTATCCATAGAGCCACAGACCTTTCCACAGTGCCACAACACCTTCCAGCTCTCTCCACAGGACAAGAAGCTCTCTTTACCGGGCCATAGCTCACCTCCACAAGGCCAAATGCACTTTCCACACGGTCACAACTCCCAACAGCTCTCTCCACAGAGTCACAGGGCATGTCTGCAGGGCACAAGCCCCCTCTTCAAGGCCAAAAGGCCTTTCTACATGGCCATAGTCATTTCCATAGGGCACGAGCCCCTCCAGCTCTCTCCACAGGGCAACGGACCCCTCTACAGGGTCACAGGCCTTTCCACAGGGCCACAACACCTTCAGCTCTCTCCACAGGACCACAGGCTCCTACTGGGCCACAGGCCTTTCCACAGTGCCACAAGCCCCTCCAGCTCTCTCCACAGGCAATCATGTTGCATGTTGTTTACTGCAAAGGACTTCATAGGCCCAAATCTTACTCCAGAGCCTTCCACAGGCCTCTCCAGCCCGCTCCACATGGCCTTTACCTCAGGCCACAACTCCCTCCAGCTCTCTTTACATCGCCACATGCCCCTCTGCGGGGCCACAGACCCCTATACAGGGTCACAGGCCTTTCCTCAGGGCCTCAACCCCTTCAGCTGTCTCCACAGGACCACAGGCTTTTTCACAGCCCACAACTCCTTCCAGCTCTCACCACAGGGCCACAGCCCCTTCCACAAGGCTAAAGGGCCTATCCATAGGGCCACAGACCTTTCCACAGGGCCACAACACCCTCCAGCTCTCTCCACAGGACAAGAAGCTCTCTTTACAGGGCCATAGCTCACCTCCACAGGGCCAAATGCACTTTCCACACGGCCACAACTCCCAACAGCTCTCTCCACAGAGTCACAGGGCCCGTCTGCAGGGCACAAGCCCCCTCTTCAAGGCCAAAAGGCCTTTCTACATGGCCATAGTCATTTCCATAGGGCACGAGCCCCTCCAGCTCTCTCCACAGGGCAATGGACCACTATACAGGGTCACAGGCCTTTCCACAGGGCCACAACACCTTCAGCTCTCTCCACAGGACCACAGGCTCCTACTGGGCCACAGGCCTTTCCACAGTGCCACAAGCCCCTCCAGCTCTCACCACAGGGCCACAGCCCTTTCCACAAGGCTAAAGGGCCTATCCATAGGGCCACAGGCCTTTCCACAGTGCCACAAGCCCCTCCAGCTCTCTCCACAGACAATCATGTTGCATGTTGTTTACTGCAAAGGACTTCATAGGCCCAAATCTTACTCCAGAGCCTTCCACAGGCCTCTCCAGCCCGCTCCACATGGCCTTTTCCTCAGGCCACAACTCCCTCCAGCTCTCTTTACATCGCCACATGCCCCTCTGCGGGGCCACAGACCCCTATACAGGGTAACAGGCCTTTCCACAGGGCCTCAACCCCTTCAGCTCTCTCCACAGCACCATTGCCTACTTCTGCCGGGCCACAAGCCTTTCCACAGAGCCACAATCCCCTCCAACTCTTCTCCACAGGACAACAAGCTCTCTTTACAGGGCCATAGCTCCACTCCACAGGGCCAAATGCACTTTCTGCACGGCCACAGCCCCCTTTAGCTCTCTCCACAGAGACACAAGGCCCGTATGCAGGGCACAAGCCCCCTCTTCAAGGCCAAAAGGCCTTTCTACATGGCCATAGTCATTTCCATAGGGCACGAGCACCTCCAGCTCTCTCCACAGGGCAACGGACCCCTATACAGGGTCACAGGCCTTTCCACAGGGCCACAAAACCTTGTTGCATGTTGTTTGCCGCAAAAAGACTTCATAGGCCCAAATCTTACTTCAGACCCTTCCACAGGCCCCTCCAGCCCGCTCTACATGGCCTTTTCCGCAGGCCACAACTCCCTCCTGCTCTCTTTACATCGCTACATGCCCCTCTGCGGGGCCACAGACCCCTATACAGGGTCACAGGCCTGTCCACAGGGCCTCAACCCCTTCAGCTCTCTCCACAGTACCACTGGCTCATTCTGCCGAGCCACAAGCATTTCCACAGGGCCACAATCCCCTCAAACTCTTCTCCACAGGACAACAAGCTAACTTTACAGGGCCATAGCGCCCTTCCTCATAGCCAGCCCTCATGGTGTTTGTGTTATTAAAGAAAAAAAAATTTGAGGGCTGGCTAGAGGCAGCCGTGGACACACGATAGCCAGCCCTCATGGTGTTTGTGTTATTAAAGAAAAAAAAAATTTGAGGGCTGGCTAGAGGCAGCCGTGGACACATGATAGCCAGCCCTCATGGTGTTTGTGTTATTAAAGAAAAAACAATAATTTTAGGGCTGGCTAGAGGCAGCCGTGGACACATGATAGCCAGCCCTCATGGTGTTTGTGTTATAAAAGAAAAAATAATAATTTGAGGGCTGGCTAGAGGCAGCCGTGGACACACGATAGCCAGCCCTCATGGTGTTTGTGTTATTAATGAAAAAAAAATTGGGGGGCTGGCTAGAGGCAGCCGTGGACACACCATAGCAAGCCCTCATGGTGTTTGTGTTATTAAAGAAAAAAAAAATTTAAGGGCTGGCTAGAGGCAGCCGTGGACACACGATAGCCAGCCCTCATGGTGTTTGTGTTATTAAAGAAAAAAAATAAATTTGAGGGCTGGCTAGAGGCAGCCGTGGACACATGATAGCCAGCCATCATGGTGTTTGTGTTATTAAAGAAAAAAAAATTGGGGGGCTGGCTAGAGGCAGCCGTGGACACACGATAGCCAGCCCTCATGGTGTTTGTGTTATTAAAGAAAAAAAAAAAATTGGGGGGCTGGCTAGAGGCAGCCGTGAACACACGATAGTCAGCCCTCATGCTGTTTGTGTTATTAAAGAAAAAAAAAATTGGGGGGCTGGCTAGAGGCAGCCGTGGACACATGATAGCCAGCCCTCATGGTGTTTGTGTTATTAAAGAAAAAAAAAATTGGGGGGCTGGCTAGAGGCAGCCGTGAACACACGATAGCCAGCCCTCATGGTGTTTGTGTTATTAAAGAAAAAAAAAATTGGGGGGCTGGCTAGAGGCAGCCGTGGACACACGATAGCCAGCCCTCATGGTGTTTGTGTTATTAAAGAAAAAAAAAAAATTGGGGGGCTGGCTAGAGGCAGCCGTGAACACACGATAGCCAGCCTCATGGTGTTTGTTTTATTAAAGAAAAAAAAAATTGGGGGGCTGGCTAGAGGCAGCCATGGACACACGATAGCCAGCCCTCATGGTGTTTGTGTTATTAAAGAAAAAAAAAATTGGGGGGCTGGCTAGAGGCAGCCGTGAACACACGATAGCCAGCCCTCATGGTGTTTGTGTTATTAAAGAAAAAAAAAATTGGGGGGCTGGCTAGAGGAAGCCGTGAACACACGATAGCCAGCCCTCATGGTGTTTGTGTTATTAAAGAAAAAAAAAATTGGGGGGCTGGCTAGAGGCAGCCGTGAACACACGATAGCCAGCCCTCATGGTGTTTGTGTTATTAAAGAAAAAAAAATTGGGGGGCTGGCTAGAGGCAGCCGTGGACACACGATAGCCAGCCCTCATGGTGTTTGTGTTATTAAAGATAAAAAAATTGGGGTGCTGGCTAGAGGCAGCCGTGGACACACGATAGCCAGCCCTCATGCTGTTTGTGTTATTAAAGAAAAAAAAAATTGGGGGGCTTGCTAGAGGCAGCCGTGGACACACGATAGCCAGCCCTCATGCTGTTTGTGTTATTAAAGAAAAAAAAAATTGGGGGGCTGGCTAGAGGCAGCCGTGGACACATGATAGCCAGCCCTCATGGTGTTTGTGTTATTAAAGAAAAAAAAATTTGAGGGCTGGCTAGAGGCAGCCATGGACACACGATAGCCAGCCCTCATGGTGTTTGTGTTATTAAAGAAAAAAAAAATTGGGGGGCTGGCTAGAGGCAGCCGTGAACACACGATAGCCAGCCCTCATGGTGTTTGTGTTATTAAAGAAAAATAAAATTGGGGGGCTGGCTAGAGGCAGCCGTGGACACACGATAGCCAGCCCTCATGCTGTTTGTGTTATTAAAGAAAAAAAAAATTGGGGGGCTGGCTAGAGGCAGCCGTGGACACATGATAGCCAGCCCTCATGGTGTTTGTGTTATTAAAGAAAAAAAAAATTTGAGGGCTGGCTAGAGGCAGCCGTGAACACAATGCTTCATTTCTGCATCGTGGTTACATAGCCTTAGTGTTATTAAAGCAAAAAAAATTTGAGAGTTGGCTATAGACATTATATGCCCAATATGAGGGCTGGCTGCAGGTAATCCAGGACAACCAGCAGCAAGCTCTCATGCTTGCGTGCACATTAGAAAGAGAAACATCGCCATCTGGTGTTTTTACAATCCTACAATAAAAAATTAAAAAGTTGGACAACATTGCCTCCCGGTGGAGTTTCCTCAGAACACACAATGTCAAGAAAAAAGTCAATGAGGGCTGGCTATTGGTCAATCAGGTAAGTGATTTAGCCAGTTCTAATGTTACATTTTTTTGCATTTTTATTGCGTAGACCCCCTCAGGAGCGATATTTCAGGCCGCAGAGCGTGCAGTTTCGAGCAGAAATTTTGCCTTAACCCTGAAAAAAATTTAGCGCATCCCACCGCGTGCGTAAGCGTCCCAAATGCCAAAAAACAAATTTCCCCCATCAGTCCCTATATATTACTATAGTACAGAAGGTCATACTACCATATTGACTCTTTAATCCAGTTCCAATGTATCAAGGTCAAGCCTGTTGCACAAATGCAACAAATGTTGCATTCCGGCAACAAAAGTCGGCCATCTTGTGTCCCGTTTGCAACAAAAGGTCAACTTTTGTTGCCTTTCGGCAACATTTCAGGTCAAGCCTGTTGCAAACGGGACACGAAGCCTCTGATTTTGACCAAAGGTGCACCTCAACTCATGGGGGTCACACTTGCATGTCGCATGTCATGGGGGCCCCACGTGCATTCCACATTTCATTGGGGGCCCCAAATGCATGCTGCATGTGATGGGGGCCCCAAATGCATGCAACATGTCATGGTAGCCCCACATGCATGGGCCATTCATGGGGCCACACATGAATGCCGCATGTCATGGGGGCCCCAAATGCATGCTGCATGTCATGGGGGCCCCACATACATGCCGCATGTCATGGGTACCCCAAATGCATGCCACATGTCATGGGGGACCCACGTGCATGCCGCATGTCATGGAAGCCCCACGTGCATGCCGCATGTCATGGGGGCCCCACATGCATGCCACATGTCATGGGGGCCCCAAATGCATGCCACATGTCAGGGGGGCCCCAAATGCATGCCGTATGTCATGGGTGACCCAAATGCATGCCGCTTGTCATGGGTACCCCAAATGCATGCCGCATGTCATGTGTACCCCAAATGCATGCCCCATGTCATGTGTACCCCAAATGCATGCCCCATGTCATGGGGGACCCACGTGCATACCGCATGTCATGGGGACCCCCTATGCATGCCTCATGTCATGGGGGCCCCAAATGCATACTGCATGTCATGGGAGCTCCACATGCATGCCGCATGTCATGTGGCCCCACGTGCATGCCGCATGTCATGGCGCCAATTTCATGCCACATGTCATGGGGGACACTCATGCATACCGCATGTAATGGGGGCAACACGTGCATACCGCATATCATGGGGCCCCACGTGCATACCGCATGGCATTGGGCCCAAAATGCATGCCGCATGTCATGGGGCCCCATGTGCATGCCACATGCCATGAGGCCCACATGCATAACGCATGTCATTGGGGGAACATGTGCATACCGCATATCATGGGCCCCACATGCATACCGCATGTCATAGGTGCCCCAAATGCATGCCGCATGTCATGTGGCCCCACGTGCATGCCGCATGTCATGGGGCCCCATGTGCATGCCGCATGTCATGGGGGTACCAATTTCATGCCGCATGTAATGGGGGACACTCATGCATACCGCATGTAATGGGGGCAACACGTGCATACCGCATATCATTGGGCCCCACGTGCATACCGCATGGCATTGGGGCCCAAAATGCATGCCGCATGTCATGGGGCCCCATGTGCATGCCACATGCCATGGGGCCCACATGCATACCGCATGTCATTGGGGGAACATGTGCATACCGCATATCATGGGCCCCACATGCATACCGCATGTCATAGGTGCCCCAAATGCATGCCGCATGTCATGGGGCCCCATGTGCATGCCACATGTCATGGGGGCCCCAAATGCATGCCACATGTCATGGAGGCCCCAAATGCATGCCGCATGTCATTGGGGCCCCAAATGCATACTGCCTGTCATGGGACCTCCACATGCATGCCACATGTCATGGGGCCCCATGTGCATGCTGCATGTCATGGGGGCCCCAAGTGCATGACGCATGTCATGGGGCCCCAAGTGCATGACGCATGTCATGGGGCCCCTTGTGCATGCCGCATGTCATGAGGGCCCACATGCATTCCACATGTCATGGGGGCACCACATGCATACCGCATGTCATGGGGCTCCACGTGCATACCGCATGTCATGGGGCCCCACGTGCATGACGCATGTTATGGGTGCCCCAAATGCATGCCGCATGTCATGGGGGCCAAAAATGAATGCCACATGTCATGGGGGCCACACGTGCATGACACATGTCATGGGGGCTCCACGTGCATGCCACATTTCATTGGGGGCCCAAATGCATGCTGCATGTCAGAGGCCACAAATGCATGCTGCATGTCATGGGGGACCAAATGCATGCCGCATGTCATGGGGGCACCAAATACGTGCCGCATGTCATGAGGGCCCCACATGCATGGCGCATGTCATGGGGGCCCCAAATGCATGCCGCATGTCATGGGGGCCACAAATATGTGTTGCATGTCATGGGGGCCCAACATGCATGCCGCATGTCTTGGGGCCCCAAATATTTGCCGCATGTCATGGGGGCCCCACATGCATGCCTCGTGTCATGGGGTGCCCACTTGCATTCCGCATGTCATGGGGGCCCCACATGCATGCCGCATGTCATCGAGACCACACATGCATGACTCGTGTCATGGGGGCCCCAAACGCATGCAGCATTACATGTGGGCCCTAAATGTATGCCGCATGTTATGCGGGCCCCAAATAAGTGCCACATGTCGGGGGCTCCACATGCATGCCGCATGTCATGGGTGCCCCACATGCATGCCACATTTCATGGGGGCCCCAAATGCATGCCCCATGTCATGGGGGGCCCACGTGCATGCCGCATGTCATGGGGTCCCCAAATGCATGCCTCATGTCATGGGGTCCCCAAATGCATGCCGCATGTCAAGGGGGGCCCAAATGTATGCCGCATGTCATGGGGGCCCCACGTGCATGCCTCATGTCATGGGGGACCAAATGCATGCCGCATGTCATGGGGGCCAAAAATGAATGCCACATGTCATGGGGGCCACACGTGCATGACACATGTCATGGGGGCTCCACGTGCATGCCACATTTCATTGGGGGCCCAAATGCATGCTGCATGTCAGAGGCCACAAATGCATGCTGCATGTCATGGGGCCCCACATGCATGCCCCATGTCTTGCGGGCCTCAAATGCATGCTGCACGTGATGGGGGACCCAAATGCATGGCACATGTCATGGTAGCCGACACGCATGCCGCATGTCATGGGGGCACCAAATACGTGCCGCATGTCATGGGGGCCCCACATGCATGGTGCATGTCATAGGGGCCCCACATGCATGCCGCATGTCATGGGGCCCCACATGCATGCCGCATGTCATGGGGGCCTCAAATGTATGCTGCATGTCATGGGGGCCCCAAATGCATGTCATGGGGTCCCCACATGCATTCCGCATGTCATGGGGGCTCTACATCCATGCCGCATGTCATGAGGGCACCAAGTGCATGCCGCATGTCATGGGGGCCCCAAATGCATGCCGCATGTCATGGGGGCTCCAAATGAATGCCGCATGTCATGGGGGCCCCAAATGCATGCCACATGTCATGGTGGCCCCAAGAGCATGCCGCGTGACATGGGGGACCCACGTGCTTGACGCATGTCATGGGGCCCCCACATGCATGCCGCATGTCTTGAGTACCCCAAATGCATGTCGCATGTCATTTGGGCCCCACATGCATGACGCATGTCATGGTGGCCCCAAATGCATTCTACATATCATGGAGGCCCCACGTCCATGCCGCATGTCATGGGGGCCACACGTGCAGGTCGCATGTCATGGGGGCTCCACATGCATAACGCACGTCATGGGGCTCCACGTGAATAGCACATATCATGGGGCCCCAGGTGCAAGCCGCATGTCACGAGGGCCAAAAAAGCATGCCGCATGTCATAGGGGCCCAAAATGCATGCCTCATGTCATGGGGGCCCCAAATGCATGCCTCATGTCGTGGGTGCCCCACGTGCATGCCGCATGTCATGGGGGCCCCACATGCATGCCACATGTCATGGGTACCCCAAATGCATGTTCCATGTCATGGGGTTCCCAAATGCATGCTGCTTGTCTTGAGAACCCAAAATGCATTCCGCATGTCAAGGGGACCCCAAATGCATGCCTCATGTCATGGGGGCCCCAAATGCATGCTGCGTGTCTTGGGAACCCCAAATGCATGTCACATGTCATGTGGCCCCATGTGCATACCGCATGGCACTGGGGCCCAAAATGCATGCCACATGCCATGGGGGCCCACATGCATACCGCATGTCATGGAGTGAACATGTGCATACCGCATATCATGGGCCCCACGTGCATACCGCATGTCATAGGTGCCCCAAATGCATGCCGCATGTCATGGGGCCCCATGTGCATGCCACATGTCATGGGGCCCCCAAATGCATGCCACATGTCATGGAGGCCCCAAATGCATGCCACATGTCATTGGGGCCCCAAATGCATACTGCCTGTCATGGGATCTCCACATGCATGACGCATGTCATGGGGCCCCATGTGCATGCCGCATGTCATGGGGGCCCCAAATGCATGCCACATGTCATGTGGCCCCAAGTGCATGACGCATATCATGGGGCCCCATGTGCATGCCGCATGTCATGGGGGTCCCAAGTGCATGCCGCATGTAATGGGGTACCCACATGCATGCCGCATGGCATGGGGCTCCACGTGCATACCGCATGTCATGGGGCCCCACGTGCATGACGCATGTTATGGGTGCCCCAAATGCATGCCGCATGTCATGGGGGACAAAAAAGCATGCCACTTGTCATAGGGGCCCCAAATGCATGCCACATTTCATTGGGGGCCCCAAATGCATGCTGCATGTCAGAGGCCACAAATGCATGCTGCATGTCATGGGGCCCCACATGCATGCCACATGTCTTGGGGGCCTCAAATGCATGCCACATGTCATGGTAGCCCACACGCATGCCGCATGTCATGGGGGCCCCAAATACGTGCCACATGCTGCATGTCATGGGGGCCCCAAATGCATGTCATGGGGTCCCCACATGCATTCCGCATGTCATGGGGGCTCTACATCCATGCCGCATGTCATGAGGGCACCAAGTGCATGCCGCATGTCATGGGGGCCCCAAATGCATGCCTCATGTCATGGGGGCTCCAAATAAATGCCGCATGTCATGGGGGCCCCAAATGCATGCCACATGTCATGGGGGCCCCAAGAGCATGCCGCATGACATGGGGGCCCCACGTGCTTGATGCATGTCATGGGGGCCCCACATGCATGCCGCATGTCTTGAGTACCCCAAATGCATGTCGCATGTCATTTGGGCCCCACATGCATGACTCTTGTCATGGTGGCCCCAAATGCATTCTACATATCATGTAGGCCCCACGTGCATGCTGCATGTCATGGGGGCCCCAAATGCAAGCCGCCTGTCATGGGGGCCAAAAAAGCATGCCGCATGTCATAGGGTCGCCAAATGCATGCCGCATGTAATGGGGGCCACACATGCAAGTCGCATGTCATGGGAGCTCCACATGCATGCCGAATGTCATGGGGGCCCCACTAGCATTCCGCATTTCATTGGGGGCCCCAAATGCATGCTGCATGTTAGGGGCCCCAAATGCATGCTGCATGTGATGGGGGCCCCAAATGCATGCAACATGTCATGGGAACCCCACATGCATGGGCCATGTCATGGGGCCCCACATGAATGCTGCATGTCATGGCGGCGACAAATGCATGCCACATGTCATGGGGGCCCCACATACATGCCGCAAGTCATGGGTACCCCGCGTGCATGACGCATGTCATGGGGGCGCAACATGCATGCCACATGTCATGGGGGCCCCAAATGCATGCCACATGTCATGGGGTCCCCAAATGCATGCCTTATGTCATGGGGGCCCCAAATGCATGCCGCATGTCATGCGTACCCCAAATGCATGCCGCATGTCATGTGTATCCCAAATGCATGCCCCATGTCATGGGGGACCCACTTGCATACCGCATGTCATGGGGACCCCAAATGCATGCCCCATGTCATGGGGCCCCATGTGCATGCCGCATGTCATGGGGGTCCCAAGTGCATTGCATGCCGCATGTAATGGGGTACCCACATGCATGCCGCATGTCATGGGGGCCCACATGCATGCCGCATGCCATGTGTGCCCCAAATGCATGCCGAATGTCATGGGGGCCAAAAAATCATGCCGCATGTCATAGGGGCCCCAAATGCATGCCACATGTCATGGGGGCCTCAAGAGCATACCGCATGACATGGGGGCCCCAAGTGCTTGAGGCATGTCATGGGGGCCCAACATGCATGCCGCATGTCTTGGGTACCCCAAATGCATGTCGCATGTCATTTGAGCCCCACATGCATGAAGCATGTCATGGGGGCCCCAAATGCATTCTACATATCATGGAGGCCCCACATGCATGCCGCATGTCATGGGGGCCCCAAATGCAAGCCGCCTGTCATGGGGGCCAAAAAAGCATGCCGCATGTCATGGGGGCCACACGTGCAGGTCGCATGTCATGGGGGCTCCATATGCATAACGCACGTCATGGGGCTCCACGTGAATAGCACATATCATGGGGCCCCAGGTGCAAGCCGCATGTCACGAGGGCCAAAAAAGCATGCCACATGTCATAGGGGCCCAAAATGCATGCCACATGTCATGGGGGCCCCAAATGCATGCCTCATGTCGTGGGTGCCCCACGTGCATGCCGCATGTCATGGGGGCCCCATATGCATGCCACATGTCATGGGGGACCCATGTGCATGCCGCATGTCATGGGGGCCCCAAATGCATGCCACATGTCATGGGTACCCCAAATGCATGTTCCATGTCATGGGGTTCCCAAATGCATGCTGCTTGTCTTGAGAAACCAAAATGCATTCCGCATGTCAAGGGGACCCCAAATGCATGCCTCATGTCATGGGGGCCCCAAATGCATGCTGCGTGTCTTGGGAACCCCAAATGCATGACGCATGTCATGTGGCCCCACGTGCATGCCGCATGTCATGGGGACCCATGTGCATGCCGAATGTCATGGGGGTACGACGTGCATGCTACATATCATGGGGGCCCCACATGCATGCCGCATGTCATGGGGGCCCCAAATGCAAAGTGCATGTCATGGGGGCCTCACGTGCATACCGCATGTCATGGGGACCCCCAAAGCTTGACTCATGTCATGGGGGGCCCAAATGCATACTGCATGTTATGGGAGCTCCACATGCATGCCGCATGTCATGTGGCCCCACGTGCATGCCGCATGTCATGGGGGACCCAAATGCATACCGCATATCATGGGGGCAACACGTGCATACCGCATATCATGGGGCCCCAAATGCATGCCGCATATCATGGGGCCCCATGTTCATGCCACACGTCATGGGGGCCCACATGCATAACGCATGTCATGGGGGCAATACGTGCCTACCGCATATCATGGGGCCCCACGTGCATACCGCATGTCATGGGGGCCCCAAATGCAGGTCGCATGTCATGGGGCACCATGTGCATGCCACATGTCATGGGGGCCTCAAATGCATGCCACATGTCATGGAGGCCCCAAATGCATGCCGAATGTCATTGGGGCCCCAAATGCATACAACCTGTCATGGGATCTCCATATGCATGCCGCATGTCATGGGGCCCCATGTGCATGCCGCATGTCATGTGGCCCCAAGTGCATGCCGCATGTCATGGGGCCCCATGAGCATTCCGCATGTCATGGGGGTTCCATGTGCATGCCACATGTAATGGGGAACCCACTTGCATGCCGCATGTCATGGGGGCCCACATGCATGCCGCATGTCATGGGGGCCCACATGCATGCCGCATGTCATGGAGGCACCAAATGCATACCACATGTCATGGGGCTCCACGTGCATACCGCATGTCATGGGGCCCCAAGTGCATGCCGCATGTCATGGATGCCCCCAAAAAACATGCCGCTTGTCATAGGGGCCCCAAATGCATGCCGCATGTCATGGGGGTCACACGTGCATGCCCCATGTCATGGGGGCTCCACATGCATGCCACATGTCATGTAGGCCCCACGTGCATGCCGCATTTCATTGGGGGCCCCAAATGCATGCTGCATGTCAGGGGCCACAAATGCATGCTGCATGTCATGGGGGCCCCTAATACGTGCCACATATCATGGGGGCACCAAATGCATGGGCCATGTCATAGGGGCCCCACATGCATGCCGCATGTCATGGGGCCCCAAATGCATGCTGCATGTCATGTGGTCCCCACTTGCATTCCGAATATCATGGGGGCTCTACATGCATGCCGCATGTCAGGGGGGAACCAAGTGCAAGCCTCATGTCATGGGGGCCCCAAATGCATCACGCATGTCATGGTGGCTCCAAATGCATGCCGCTTGTCATGGGGGCCCCAAATGCATGCCGCATGTCATGGGGGCCCCAAATGCATGCCACATGTCATGGAGGCCCCAAGAGCATGCCGCATGACATGGGGGCCCCACGTGCTTGAGGCATGTCATGGGGGCCCAACATGCATGCCACATGTCTTGGGTACCATAAATGCATGTCGCATGTCATTTGGGCCCTACATGCATGAAGCATGTCATGGGGGCCCCAAATGCAAGCCTCATGTCATGGGGGCCAGAAAAGCATGCCGCATGTCATAGGGGCCCCAAATGCACTCCGCATGTCATGGGGGCCCCACGTGCATTCCACATTTCATTGGGGGCCCCAAATGCATGCTGCATGTCTGGGACCCCAAATGCATGCTGCATGTGATGGGGGCCCCAAATGCATGCAACATGTCATGGTAGCCCCACGTGCATGGGCCATGTCATGGGGCCCCACATGAATGCCGCATGTCATGGGGGCACCAAATGCATGCCGCATGTCATGGGGGTCCCACCTACATGCCGCATGTCATGGGTACCCCAAATGCATGTCACATGTCATGGGGGACCCACGTGCATGCCGCATGTCATGGAAGCCCCACGTGCTTGCCGCATGTCATGGGGGCCCCACATGCATGCCACATGCCATGGGGGCCCCAAATGCATGCCACATGTCATGGGGGCCCCACATACATGCCGCATGTCATGGGTACCCCAAATGCATTCCACATGTCATGGGGGACCCACGTGCATGCCGCATGTCATGGAAGCCCCACGTGCATGTCGCATGTCATGGGGGCCCCACATGTATGCCACATGTCATGGGGGCCCCAAATGCATGCCACATGTCATGGGGGCCCCAAATGCATGCCGTATGTCATGGGTGCCCAAAATGCATGCCGCATGTCATGGGTACCCCAAATGCATGCCGCATGTCATGTGTACTCCAAATGCATGCCCCATGTCATGAGGGACCCACGTGCATACTGCATGTCATGGGAGCTCCACATGCATGCCGAATGTCATGTGGCCCCACGTGCATGCCGCATGTCATGGGGCCCCATGTGCATGCCGAATGTCATGGGGGTACCAATTTCATGCCGCATGTCATGGGGGACACTCATGCATACCGCATGTCATGGGGGCAACACGTGCATACCGCATATAATGGGGCCCCACGTGCATACCGCATGGCATTGGGGCCCAAAATGCATGCCGCATGTCATGTGGCCCCATGTGCATGCCACATGCCATGGGGGCCCACATGCATACCGCATGTCATGGAGTGAACATGTGCATACCGCATATCATGGGCCCCACGTGCATACCGCATGTCATAGGTGCCCCAAATGCATGCCGTATGTCATGGGTGCCCAAAATGCATGCCTCATGTCATGGGTACCCCAAATGCATGCCGCATGTCATGTGTACCCCAAATGCATGCCCCATGTCATGAGGGACCCACGTGCATACTGCATGTCATGGGAGCTCCACATGCATGCCGCATGTCATGTGGCCCCACGTGCATGCCGCATGTCATGGGGCCCCATGTGCATGCCGAATGTCATGGGGGTACCAATTTCATGCCGCATGTCATGGGGGACACTCATGCATACCGCATGTCATGGGGGCAACACGTGCATACCGCATATCATGGGGCCCCACGTGCATACCGCATGGCATTGGGGCCCAAAATGCATGCCGCATGTCATGTGGCCCCATGTGCATGCCACATGCCATGGGGGTCCACATGCATACCGCATGTCATGGAGTGAACATGTGCATACCGCATATCATGGGCACCACGTGCATACCGCATGTCATAGGTGCCCCAAATGCATGCCGCATGTCATGGGGCCCCATGTGCATGCCACATGTCATGGGGGCCCCAAACGCATGACACATGTCATGGAGGCCCCAAATGCATGCCGCATGTCATTGGGGCCCCAAATGCATACTGCCTGTCATGGGATCTCCACATGCATGCCGCATGTCATGGGGCCCCATGTGCATGCCGCATGTCATGGGGGCCCCAAATGCATGCCACATGTCATGTGGCCCCAAGTGCATGACGCATGTCATGGGGCCCCATGTGCATGCCGCATGTCATGTGGGTCCCAAGTGCATGCCGCATGTAATGGGGTACCCACATGCATGCCGCATGTCATGGGGGCCCACATGCATGCCGCATGTCATGGGGGCAACACATGCATACCACATCTCATGGGGCTCCATGTGCATACCGCATGTAATGGGGGGCAAAAAAGCATGCCGCATGTCATAGGGGCCCCAAATGCATGCCACATGTCATGGGGGCCGCAGGAGCATACCGCATGACATGGGGGCCCCAAGTGCTTGAGGCATGTCATGGGGGCCCAACATGCATGCCGCATGTCTTAGGTACCCCAAATGCATGTCGCATGTCATTTGGGCCCCACATGCATGAAGCATGTCATGGGGGCCCCAAATGCATTCTACATATCATGGAGGCCCCACGTGCATGCCGCATGTCATGGGGCCCCCAAATGCAAGCCACATGTCATGGGGGCCAAAAAAGCATGCCGCATGTCATAGGGGCCCCAAATGCATTCCGCATGTCATGGGGGTCACACGTGCATGTCGCATGTCATGGGGGCCCCACGTGCATTCCACATTTCATTGGGGGCCCCAAATGCATGCTGCATGTCTGGGGCCCCAAATGCATGCTGCATGTGATGGGGTCCCCAAATGCATGCAACATGTCATGGTAGCCCCACATGCATGGGCCATTCATGGGGCCACACATGAATGCCGCATGTCATGGGGGCCCCAAATGCATGCCGCATGTCATGGGGGCCCCACATACATGCCGCATGTCATGGGTACCCCAAATGCATGCCACATGTCATGGGGGACCCATGTGCATGCCGCATGTCATGGAAGCCCCACATGCATGCCACATGTCATGGGGGCCCCAAATGCATGCCACATGTCAGGGGGGCCCCAAATGCATGCCGTATGTCATGGGTGACCCAAATGCATGCCGCTTGTCATGGGTACCCCAAATGCATGCCGCATGTCTTGTGTACCCCAAATGCATGCCCCATGTCATGGGGGACCCACGTGCATACCGCATGTCATGGGGACCCCCTGTGCATGCCTCATGTCATGGGGGCCCCAAATGCATACTGCATGTCATGGGAGCTCCACATGCATGCCGCATGTCATGTGGCCCCACGTGCATGCCGCATGTCATGGCGCCCCATGTGCATGCCACATGCCATGGGGCCCACATGCATACCGCATGTCATTGGGGGAACATGTGCATACCGCATATCATGGGCCCCACATGCATACCGCATGTCATAGGTTCCCCAAATGCATGCCGCATGTCATGTGGCCCCACGTGCATGCCGCATGTCATGGGGCCCCATGTGCATGCCGAATGTCATGGGGGTACCAATTTCATGCCGCATGTCATGTGGGACACTCATGCATACCGCATGTAATGGGGGCAACACGTGCATACCGCATATCATTGGGCCCCACGTGCATACCGCATGGCATTGGGGCCCCAAATGCATGCCACATGTCATTGGGGCCCCAAATGTATGCCGCATGTCATGAGGGCCATAAATATGTGCCGCATGTCTTGGGGGCCCCACGAGCATGCCGCATGTCATGTGGTCCCCACATGCATGCTGGGTGTCATACGGGCCCCAAATGCATGTCGCGTGTCATGGTGGCCCCACAACAATGCCGTATGTCATTGGGGGCCCAAATGCATGTCGCATTTCATGGGGACCCCACATACAAGGCGCATGTCATGGGGGCTCCACATGCATGTCGCATATCATGGGGTCCCCACATGCATGTCGGGTGTCATACGGGCCCAAAATGCATGCCGCATGTCATGGGGGCCCCACAACAATGCCGCATGTCATTGGGGGCCCAAATGCATGCCTTATGTCATGGGGGCCCCACATGCATGGTGCATGTCATGGGGGCCCAAAAGTCATGCTACATGTCATGGGGGCCCCACGTGCATGCCGCATGTCATGGGGGACCAAATGCATACCGCATGTCATGGGGGCCCCAAATGCATGCCGCATGTCATGAGAGCCCCACATGCATGTCGCATGTCATGGGTGCCCCAAATGTATGCCGCATGTCATGGGGGCCCCACGTGCATGCCGCATGCCATGAGGTCCCCAAATGCATGGTGCATGTCATGGGGGCCCCAAACACGTGCCGCATGACATGGGGCCCCATATGCATGGCGCATGTCATGGGGCTCCACATGCATGCCACATGTCATGGGGGCCCCATATGCATGCCGCATGTCATGGGGTCCCCAAATGCATGACGCATGTCATGGGGGCCTCAAATGTATGCCGCTTGTCATGGGGGCCCAAATGCATGCCGCATGTCATGGGGGCCCCAAATTTATGCCGCATGTCATGGGGACACAAATGCATGCCGCATGTCATGGGGGCCCCACATGTATGCCGCATGTCATGAGGGCCATAAATACATGCCACATGTCATGGGGTCCCAAATACGTGCCGAAAGTCATGTCATGGGGGCCCACGTTCATGCCACATGTCATGGTTGCCCCAAATGCATGCCGCATGTCATGGAGGCCCCAGATGGATGCCGCTTGTCATGGGGGCCCCACATGCATACCGCATGTCATGGGGGCCCCAAATGTATGCAGCATGTCATGAGGGCCATAAATACGTGCTGCATGTCATGGGGGACCAAAATGCATGCCGCATGTCATGGGGGCCCCACATGTATGCCGCATGTCATGAGGGCCATGAATACATGCCGCATGTCATGGGGGCCCCAAATGCATGCCGCATGTCATGGGGGCCCCACATGTATGCCGCATGTCATGAGGGCCATAAGTACATGCCGCATGTCAAGGGAGCCCCGCATGCAAGCCGCATGTCATGGGGGCCCCAAATTCATGCCGCATGTCATGGGGGCCCAATGTGCATTCCGCATGTCATGGGTCCCCCACGTGCATTCCGCATGTCATGGGGCCCCAAATGCATGCCGCATGTCATGGGGGCCCCAAATGTATGCCGCATGTCATGAGGGCCATAAATAAGTGCCGCATGTCATGGGGGCCCCACGTGCATGCCGCATGTCATGGGGTCCCCACATGCATGCCGGGTGTCATACGGGCCCCAAATGCATGCAGCGTGTCATGGGGGCCCCACAACAATGTCGCATGTCATTGGCGGCCCAAATGCATGCCGCATGTCATGGGGGCTCCACATGCATGTTGCATGTCATGGGGACCCCACATACAAGGCGCATGTCATCAGGGCTCCACATGCATGTCGCATGTCATGGGGTTCCCCACATGCATGTCGGGTGTTATACGGGCCCCAAATGCATGCCCCATGTCATGGGGGCCCCACAACAATACCGCATCTCATTGTAGGACCAAATGCATGCCGCATGTCATGAGGGCCCCACAAGCTTGTTGCATGTCATGGGTGGCCCAAATGCATGCCGCATGTCATGGGGGCCCCACGTGCATGCCACATGTCATGATGGCCCCAAACGCATGGCGCATGTCATGGGGGACCCAAGTATGTGTCGCATATCATGGGGGCCCCAAGTGCATGCCGCATGTCAAGGGGGACGCCGCATGTAATGGGGCCCCAAATGCATGCCGCATGTCAAGGGGGCCCCACATGCATGCCGGATGTCATGGGGGCCACAAATGCATGCCGCATGACATGGGGGCCCCACATGCTTTCCGCATGTCATAGGCCACCACATGCATTCTGCATGTCATGGGGCCCCAAATGCATGTCGCATGTCATGGGGGCCCCAAATGTATGCCTCATGTCATGGGGGCCCCAAATGCATGCTGCTTGTCAAGGGGGCCCCACATGCATGCCGGATGTCATGGGGGCCACAAATGCATGTCGCATGTCATGGGGGCCCCAAATGTATGTCGCATGTCATGGGGGCCCCAAATGTATGCCTCATGTCATGGGGGCCCCAAATGCATGCCGCATGTCAAGGGGGCCCCACATGCATGCCGGATGTCATGGGGGCCACAAATGCATGCCGCATGTCATGGGGGCCCCACGTGCTTTCCGCATGTCATAGGCCACCACATGCATTCTGCATGTCATGGGGCCCCAAATGCATGTCGCATGTCATGGGGGCCCCAAATGTATGCCTCATGTCATGGGGGCCCCAAATGCATGCTGCTTGTCAAGGGGGCCCCACATGCATGCCGCATGTCAAGGGGGACCCATGTGCATTCCGCATGTCATGGGGCCCCCACGTGCATTCCGCATGTCATGGGGCCCCAAATGCATGCCGCATGTCATGGGGGCCCCAAATGCATGCCGCATGTCAAGGGGCCCCCACATGCATGCCGGATGTCATGGGGGCCACAAATGCATGCCGCATGTCATGGGGGCCCAAATGCATGCCGCTTGTCATGGTGTCCCCACATGCATTCCGGGTGTCCTACGGTCCCCAAATGCATGCCGAATGTCATAGGGGCCCCATGTGCATTCCGCATGTCATGGGGCCCCCACGTGCATTCCGCATGTCATGGGGCCCCCACGTGCATTCCGCATGTCATGGGGGCCCCAAATGTATGCAGCATGTCATGGGGCCCCCACGTGCATTCCGCATGTCATGGGGGCCCCACATGCATGCCACATGTAATGGGGGTCCCACATGCAAACCGCGTGCCATGGGGGCCCAAAATGGATGATGCTTGTCATGGGGGCACCACGTGCATACCGCATGTCATGGGGGACCCAAATTCATGACACATGTCATGGGTACCCCAAATGCATCCCGCATGTCATGGGGTCCCCAAATACGTGCCAAAAGTCATGTCATGGTGGCCCACGTTCATGCCACATGTCATGGGTGCCCCAAATGCATGCCGCATGTCATGGAGGCCCCAGATAGATGCCGCTTGTCATGGGGGCCCCACATGCATACCGCATGTCATGGGGGACCCAAATGCATGCCGCATGTCATGGGAGCCCCAAATGTATGCCGCATGTCATGGGGGCCCCAAATGCATGACGCATGTCATGGGGGCCCCAAATGTATGCCGCTTGTCATAGGGGCCCCAAATGCATGCCGCATGTCATGAGAGTGCCACATGCATTCCGCATGTCATGGGCCCCCCACGTGCATGCCGCATGTCATGGGTTCCCCAAATGCATGCCGCATGTCATGAGGGCCCCACGTGCATGCCGCATGTCATCGGGGGCCCAAATGCATGCCGCATGTCATGGGGGCCCAACGTGCATGCCGCATGTCATGAGGGCCCCAAATGCATGCCGCATGTCATGGGGGCCCCTAATGTATGCCAAACGTCATTGGGGCCCCAAATGCATGCCGTATGTCATGGGGGCCCCACGTGCCTTCCGCATTTCATGGGGGCCCCACGTGCATTCCACAAGTCATGGGGCCCCAAATGCATGCCGCACGTCATGTGGTCCCAAATGCATGCCGCATGTCATGGGGGCCCCACATGTATGCCTCATGTCATGGGGGCCCCAAATGCATGCCGCATGTCATGGGGGCCCCACATGTATGCCGCATGTCATGAGGGCCATAAATACATGCCGCATGTCAAGGGGGCACCAAATACGTGCCACATGCCATGGGGGCCCCACGTGCATACCGCATGTCATGGGGGCACCAAATGCATGCCGCATGTCATGGAAGCCCCACGTGCATGCCGCATGTCATGGGGGCCCCACATGCATGCCACATGTCATGGGGGCCCCAAATGCATGCCTCATGTCAGGGGGGCCCCAAATGCATGCCGTATGTCATGGGTGACCCAAATGCATGCCGCTTGTCATGGGTACCCCAAATGCATGCCGCATGTCATGTGTACCCCAAATGCATGCCCCATGTCATGGGGGACCCACGTGCATACCGCATGTCATGGGGACCCCCTATGCATGCCTCATGTCATGGGGTCCCCAAATGCATACTGCATGTCATGGGAGCTCCACATGCATGCCGCATATCATGTGGCCCACGTGCATGCCGCATGTCATGGCGCCAATTTCATGCCGCATGTCATGGGGGACACTCATGCATACCGCATGTAGTGGGGGCAACACGTGCATACCGCATATCATGGGGCCCCACGTGCATGCCGCATGTCATGGGGCCCCATGTGCATGCCGAATGTCATGGGGGTACCAATTTCATGCCGCATGTCATGGGGGACACCCATGCATACCGCATGTAATGGGGGCAACACGTGCATACCGCATATCATTGGGCCCCACGTGCATACCGCATGGCATTGGGGCCCAAAATGCATGCCGCATGTCATGGGGCCCCATGTGCATGCCACATGCCATGGGGCCCAGATGCATACCGCATGTCATTGGGGGAACATGTGCATACCGCATATCATGGGCCCCACATGCATACCGCATGTCATAGGTGCCCCAAATGCATGCCGCATGTCATGGGGCCCCATGTGCATGCCACATGTCATGGGGGCCCCAAATGCATGCCGCATGTCATTGGGGCCCCAAATGCATAGTGCCTGTCATGGGACCTCCACATGCATGCCACATGTCATGGGGCCCCATGTGCATGCTGCATGTCATGGGGGCCCCAAATGCATGCCGCATGTCATGGGGGCCCCAAATGTATGCCGTATGTCATGAGGGCCATATATGTGTGCCGCATGTCATAGGGGCCCCACGTGCATGCCGCATGTCATGGGCGCCCCACATGCATGCTGGTTGTCAGGGGGGCCCAAATGCATGGCGCATGTCATGGGGGACCCAAATTTGTGCCGCATGTCATGAGGGCCCACATGCATGGCGCATGTTATGGGGGCCCCACGTGCATGCAGCTTGTCTTAGGGGCCCCAAGTACGTGCCGCATAATGGGGTCCCACATGCATGGTGCGTGTCATGGGGGCCCCACATGCATGCCGCATGTCATGACATGCGGCATGCATGTGGGACCCCCATGACACGTGGCATGCATGTGGCCCCCAAATTCATGCTGCATGTCATGGGGGCCCCAATTGCATGACCCATGTTATGGAGGCTCCACATGCATGCCGCATGTCATGGGGGCCACAAATGCATGACGCATGTCATGGGGACCCCAAAAGTATGCTGCATATCATGGGGAGCCCCAAATACGTGTGCATGTCATGGGGTCCCCACGGCAATCCGCATGCCATGGGGGCCCCAAATGCATGCCGCATGTCATGGAGGCCCCAAATGTATGCCACATGTCATGGGGACCCCAAATACGTGACGCATGTCATGGGGGCCCCACGTGCATGTCGCATGTCATGTGGGCCCCACATGAATGCCACATGTCATGTCATGTTGGCCCCACATGCATGACGCGTGTCATGGGAGCCCCAAATGCATGCCCCATGTCATGGGGGCCCCACGTGCACGCCGCATGTCATGGGGGCCCCAAATGCATGCCGCATGTCATGGGGGCCCCAAATACGTGCCACATGTCAAGGGGGCCCCACATGCATGCCGCATGTCATGGGGGCCCCACATGCATGCCTCATGTCATGGGGACCCCAAACACATGTCGCATGTCATGGGGGCCCCACATGAATGCCGCATGTCATGGGGACTCCAAATACATGCCGCATGTCATGGGGGCCCCAAATGCATGCCCCATGTCATGGGGGCCCAATGTGCATGCCGCATGTCATGGGGGTCCCAAATGCATGCAGCATGTCATGGGAGCCCCAAATGCTTGCCGCATGTCATTTGGGTCCCACATGCATGCCACATGTCATGGGGGCCCCACATGCATGCCGCGTGTCATGGGAGCCCAAAATGCATGCCCCCTTTCATGGGGGCACCACGTGCATGCCGCATGTCATGGGGACCCCAAATACGTGACGCATGTCATGGGGGCCCCACGTGCATGTCGCATGTCATGTGGGCCCCACATGAATGCCACATGTCATGTCATGTTGGCCCCACATGCATGACGCGTGTCATGGGAGCCCCAAATGCTTGCCGCATGTCATTTGGGTCCCACATGCATGCCACATGTCATGGGGGCCCCACATGCATGCCGCTTGTCATGGGAGCCGAAAATGCATGCCCCCTTTCATGGGGGCACCACGTGCATGCCGCATGTCATGGGGGCCCCAAATTCCTGCCGCATGTCATGGGGTCCCCAAATGCATGCCGCATGTCATGAGGGCCCACATGCATGGCGCATGTTATGGGGGCCCCACATGCATGCCGCTTGTCTTGGGGGCCCCAAATACATGTTGCATGTCATGGGAGCCTCACATGCATGGCGCATGTCATGTGGGCCCCACATGCATGCCGCATGTCATGGGGGACCCACGTGCATTCAGCATGTCAAGGGGGGCCCAAATGCATGCCACATGTCATCGTAGCCCCACATGCATGCCGCATGTCATGGGGGCCCAAATGCATGCCACATGTCATGGGGGCACCACGTGCATGCCGCATGTCATGGGGCCCCAAATGCATGCCGCATGTTATGGGGGCCCTAAATGTTTGCCGCATGTCATGGGAGCCCCAAATACGTGCCACATGTCATGGGGGCCCCACGTGCATGCCGCATGTCATGGGGGCCCCAAATGCATGCCCCATGTCATGGGGGGCCCATGTGCTTGCCGCATTTCATGGGGTCCCCAAATGCATGATTCATGTCATGTGGTCCCCAAAGGCATGCCGCATGTCATGGGGGTCAAAAAATGTGACCCATGACATGGGGCCCCCAAATGTATGCAGCATGTCATGGGGGACCCACGTGCATGCCTCATGTCATGGGTGCCCCACGTGCATGCGATAGGTCATGGTTGCTCCACGTGCATGCTGCATGTGAAGGCGGGCCAAAAGTGCACGGCGCAGTTCACAAGTACCCCAAATGCAAGTCACATGTCATGAGGGACATAAATACGTGTCACATGTCATGGGGGCCCCAAATGCATGATGCATGTCATGGGGGCCCCAAATGTATGCCGCATGTCATGGGGGCCCTAAATGCATGCAGCATGTCAAGGGGGCCCCAAATGCATGCCCCATGTCATGGGGGCCCCAGGTGCATGCCGCAAGTCATGGGGGCCCAAATGCATGCCGCATTTCATAGGGGCCACAAATGACTGCCGCATTTCATGGGGGCCCCACGTGCATGCCGCATGTCATGGCGTCTCCACTTGCATGCCGCATGTCATGGGGGCCCCACTTGCATGACGCTTGTCATTGGGCCAAATGCATGCCGCATTGTCATGGAGGCCCCAAATGCATGCCGCATGTCATGGGGGCCCACATGCATACCGCTTGTCATGGGGGCAACACGTGCATACCGCATATCATGGGGCCCCACGTGCATGCCGCATGTCATGGGGGCCCCACATGCATGCCGCATGTCATGGGGGCCCCACTTGCATGCCGCTTGTCATTGGACCCCGAATGCATGCCGCATGTCATGGGGGCCCCAAATGTATGCCGCAAGTCATGGGGGCCCCACGTGCATGTCGCATGTCATGGGTGCCCCACGTGCATGACACATGTCATGGTTGCAACACGTGAATTCTGCATGTCAAGGCGGCCCCTAAGTGCACGGCGCATGTCACGATTACCCCAAATGCATGTCACATGTCATGAGGGCCCCACGCGCTTGCCGCATGTCATAAGGGGCCCCACATGCATTCCGCATGTCATTGGGGCCCCACGTGCATGCCGCTTGTCAAGGGGGCTCCATATGCATGCAGCATATCAAGGGGGCCCCACGTGCATGCCGCATGTCATGGGGCCCCATGTGCATGCTGAATGTCAAAGGGGTCCCACGTGCATGCCGCATGTCACGGGTACCCCAAATGCATGCCACATGTCATGGTGGCCCCACATGCATGCCTCATGTCAAGGGGAGCCCAAATGCATGCCTCATGTTACGTGTACCCCAAATGCATGCCGCATGTCATGTGGCCCCAAGTGCATGCAGCAGGTCATGGGGCCCCATGTGCATGCCGCATGTCATGGGGGTCCCACCCGCATGCCGCATGTCATTTGGGCCAACATGCATGCCGCATGTCATGGCGGCACCACATGCATACCGCATGTCATGGGGCTCCACATGCATAGCACATGTCATGGTGCCCCAGGTGCAAGCCGCTTGTCATGAGGGCCAAGAAAGCATGCCGCATGTCATAGGGGCCCCAAATGCATGCCTCATGTCGTGGGTGCCCCACGTGCATGCCGCATGTCATGGGGGCCCCACATGCATGCCACATGTCATGGGTACCCCAAATGCATGTTCCATGTCATGGGGTTCCCAAATGCATGCTGCTTGTCTTGAGAACCCAAAATGCATGCCGCATGCCATGGGGACCCTAAATGCATGCCTCATGTCATGTGGCCCCAAGTGCATGCAGCAGGTCATGGGGCCCCATGTGCATGCCGAATGTCCTGGGGGTACCACGTGCATGCCACATGTCATGGGGGCCCCACATGCATGCTGCATGTCATGGGGGCCCCAAATGCAAAGTGCATGTCATGGGGGCCTCACGTGCATACCGCATGTCATGGGGACCCCCAAAGCTCGACTCATGTCATAAGGCCCCAAATGCATACTGCATGTCATGGGAGCTCCACATGCATGCCGCATGTCATGGGGGACCCACATGCATATCACATATCATTGGGGCAACACGTGTATACCGCATATCATGGGGCCCCACGTGCATAACGCATGTCATTGGGGCCCCAAATGCATGCTGCATGTCATGGGGCCCCATGTGCATGCCACACGTCATGGGGGCCCACATGCATAATGCATGTCATGGGGGCAACACGTGCATGTCGCAAGTCATGGGGCACCATGTGAATGCCACATGTCATGGGGGCCTCAAATGCATGCCACATGTCATGGAGGGCCCAAATGCATGCCGAATGTCATTGAGGCCCCAAATGCATACTGCCTGTCATGGGATCTCCATATGCATGCCACATGTCATGTGGCCCCATGTGCATGCCGCATGTCATGGGGGCCCCACATGCATGCCGCATGTCATGGGGGCCCACATGCATGCCGCATGTCATGGAGGCACCAAATGCATACCGCATGTCATGGGGCTCCACGTGCATACCGCATGTCTTGGGCCCCCAAGTGCATGCCGCATGCCCCAAATGCATGCCGCATGTCATGGGGGCCAAAAAAACATGCCGCTTGTCATAGGGGCCCCAAATGCATGCCGCATGTCATGGGGGTCACACGTGCATGCCCCTTGTCATGGGGGCTCCACATGCATGCCACATGTCATGTAGGCCCCACGTGCATGCCACATTTCATTGGGGGCCCCAAATGCATGCTGCATGTCAGGGGCCACAAATGCATGCTGCATGTCATGGGGGCCCCAAATACGTGCCACATATCATGGGGGCACCAAATGCATGGGCCATGTCATAGGGGCCCCACATGCATGCCGCATGTCATGGGGCCCCAAATGCATGCCACATGTCATCGTAGCCCCACATGCATGCCGCATGTCATGGGGGGCCCAAATGCATGCCGCATGTCATGGGGGCCCAAATGCATGCCACATGTCATGGGGGCACCACGTGCATGCCGCATGTCATGGGGCCCCAAATGCATGCCGCATGTTATGGGGGCCCTAAATGTTTGCCGCATGTCATGGGAGCCCCAAATACGTGCCACATGTCATGGGGGCCCCACGTGCATGCCGCATGTCATGGGGGCCCCAAATGCATGCCCCATGTCATGGGGGGCCCATGTGCTTGCCGCATTTCATGGGGTCCCCAAATGCATGATTCATGTCATGTGGTCCCCAAAGGCATGCCGCATGTCATGGGGGTCAAAAAATGTGACCCATGACATGGGGCCCCCAAATGTATGCCGCATGTCATGGGGGACCCACGTGCATGCCTCATGTCATGGGTGCCCCACGTGCATGCGATAGGTCATGGTTGCTCCACGTGCATGCTGCATGTGAAGGCGGGCCAAAAGTGCACGGCGCAGTTCACAAGTACCCCAAATGCAAGTCACATGTCATGAGGGACATAAATACGTGTCACATGTCATGGGGGCCCCAAATGCATGATGCATGTCATGGGGGCCCCAAATGTATGCCGCATGTCATGGGGGCCCTAAATGCATGCAGCATGTCAAGGGGGCCCCAAATGCATGCCCCATGTCATGGGGGCCCCAGGTGCATGCCGCAAGTCATGGGGGCCCAAATGCATGCCGCATTTCATAGGGGCCACAAATGACTGCCGCATTTCATGGGGGCCCCACGTGCATGCCGCATGTCATGGCGTCTCCACTTGCATGCCGCATGTCATGGGGGCCCCACTTGCATGACGCTTGTCATTGGGCCAAATGCATGCCGCATTGTCATGGAGGCCCCAAATGCATGCCGCATGTCATGGGGGCCCACATGCATACCGCTTGTCATGGGGGCAACACGTGCATACCGCATATCATGGGGCCCCACGTGCATGCCGCATGTCATGGGGGCCCCACATGCATGCCGCATGTCATGGGGGCCCCACTTGCATGCCGCTTGTCATTGGACCCCGAATGCATGCCGCATGTCATGGGGGCCCCAAATGTATGCCGCAAGTCATGGGGGCCCCACGTGCATGTCGCATGTCATGGGTGCCCCACGTGCATGACACATGTCATGGTTGCAACACGTGAATTCTGCATGTCAAGGCGGCCCCTAAGTGCACGGCGCATGTCACGATTACCCCAAATGCATGTCACATGTCATGAGGGCCCCACGCGCTTGCCGCATGTCATAAGGGGCCCCACATGCATTCCGCATGTCATTGGGGCCCCACGTGCATGCCGCTTGTCAAGGGGGCTCCAAATGCATGCAGCATATCAAGGGGGCCCCACGTGCATGCCGCATGTCATGGGGCCCCATGTGCATGCTGAATGTCAAAGGGGTCCCACGTGCATGCCGCATGTCAAGGGTACCCCAAATGCATGCCACATGTCATGGTGGCCCCACATGCATGCCTCATGTCAAGGGGAGCCCAAATGCATGCCTCATGTTACGTGTACCCCAAATGCATGCCGCATGTCATGTGGCCCCAAGTGCATGCAGCAGGTCATGGGGCCCCATGTGCATGCCGCATGTCATGTGGGTCCCACCCGCATGCCGCATGTCATTTGGGCCAACATGCATGCCGCATGTCATGGCGGCACCACATGCATACCGCATGTCATGGGGCTCCACATGCATAGCACATGTCATGGTGCCCCAGGTGCAAGCCGCTTGTCATGAGGGCCAAGAAAGCATGCCGCATGTCATAGGGGCCCCAAATGCATGCCTCATGTCGTGGGTGCCCCACGTGCATGCCGCATGTCATGGGGGCCCCACATGCATGCCACATGTCATGGGTACCCCAAATGCATGTTCCATGTCATGGGGTTCCCAAATGCATGCTGCTTGTCTTGAGAACCCAAAATGCATGCCGCATGCCATGGGGACCCTAAATGCATGCCTCATGTCATGTGGCCCCAAGTGCATGCAGCAGGTCATGGGGCCCCATGTGCATGCCGAATGTCCTGGGGGTACCACGTGCATGCCACATGTCATGGGGGCCCCACATGCATGCTGCATGTCATGGGGGCCCCAAATGCAAAGTGCATGTCATGGGGGCCTCACGTGCATACCGCATGTCATGGGGACCCCCAAAGCTCGACTCATGTCATAAGGCCCCAAATGCATACTGCATGTCATGGGAGCTCCACATGCATGCCGCATGTCATGGGGGACCCACATGCATATCACATATCATTGGGGCAACACGTGTATACCGCATATCATGGGGCCCCACGTGCATAACGCATGTCATTGGGGCCCCAAATGCATGCTGCATGTCATGGGGCCCCATGTGCATGCCACACGTCATGGGGGCCCACATGCATAATGCATGTCATGGGGGCAACACGTGCATGTCGCAAGTCATGGGGCACCATGTGAATGCCACATGTCATGGGGGCCTCAAATGCATGCCACATGTCATGGAGGGCCCAAATGCATGCCGAATGTCATTGGGGCCCCAAATGCATACTGCCTGTCATGGGATCTCCATATGCATGCCACATGTCATGTGGCCCCATGTGCATGCCGCATGTCATGGGGGCCCCACATGCATGCCGCATGTCATGGGGGCCCACATGCATGCCGCATGTCATGGAGGCACCAAATGCATACCGCATGTCATGGGGCTCCACGTGCATACCGCATGTCTTGGGCCCCCAAGTGCATGCCGCATGCCCCAAATGCATGCCGCATGTCACGGGGGCCAAAAAAACATGCCGCTTGTCATAGGGGCCCCAAATGCATGCCGCATGTCATGGGGGTCACACGTGCATGCCCCTTGTCATGGGGGCTCCACATGCATGCCACATGTCATGTAGGCCCCACGTGCATGCCACATTTCATTGGGGGCCCCAAATGCATGCTGCATGTCAGGGGCCACAAATGCATGCTGCATGTCATGGGGGCCCCAAATACGTGCCACATATCATGGGGGCACCAAATGCATGGGCCATGTCATAGGGGCCCCACATGCATGCCGCATGTCATGGGGCCCCAAATGCATGCTACATGTCATGGGGGCCTCAAATGCATGCTGCATGTGATGGGAGACCCAAATGCATGCCACATGTCATGGTAGCCCCACATGCATGCCAAATGTCATGGGGGCCCCAAATACGTGCCACATTTCATGAGGGCCCCACATGCCTGGTGCATGTCATAGGGCCCCACATTCATGATGCATGTCATGGAGGCCCCACATGCATGCCGCATGTCATGGGACCTCACATGCATGCCGCATGTCATGGGGGCCCCAAATGTATTCTGCATGTCATGGGGGCCCCAAATGCATGCCGCATGTCATGTGGTCCCCACGTGCATTCCGCATGTCATGGGGGCTCTACATGCATGCCGCATGTCATGGGGGCACCAAGTGCATGCCTCATGTCATGGGGGCCCCAAATGCATGCCGCATGTCATGGTGGCTCCAAAAGCATGCCGCATGTCATGGGGGCCCCAAATGCATGACACATGTCATGGTGGCCCCAAGAGCATACCGCATGACATGGGGGCCCCAAGTGCTTGAGGCATGTCATGGGGGCCCAACATGCATGCCGCATGTCTTGGGTACCCCAAATGCATGTCGCATGTCATTTGGGCCCCACATGCATGAAGCATGTCATGGGGGCACCAAATGCATTCTACATATCATGGAGGCCCCACGTGCATGCCACATGTCATGGGGGCCCCAAATGCAAGCCACATGTCATGGGGGCCAAAAAAGCATGCCGCGTGTCATATGGGCCCCAAATGCATTCCGAATGTCATGGGGGTCACACATTCATGTCGCATGTCATGGGGGCCCCACGTGCATTCCACATTTCATTGGGGGCCACAAATGCATGCTGCATGTCTGGGGCCCCAAATGCATGCTGCATGTGATGGGGGCCCCAAATGCATGCAACATGTCATGGTAGCCCCACATGCATGCCACATGTCATGGGGGACCCACGTGCATGCCGCATGTCATGAAAGCCCCACGTGCATGCCGCATGTCATGGGGGCCCCACATGCATGCCACATGTCATGGGGGCCCCAAATGCATGCCACATGTCAGGGGGGCCCCAAATGCATGCCGTATGTCATGGGTGCCCCAAATGCATGCCGCTTGTCATGGGTACCCCAAATGCATGCCGCATATCATGTGTACCCCAAATGCATACCCCATGTCATGGGGGACCCACGTGCATACCGCATGTCATGGGGACCCCCTATGCATGCCTCATGTCATGGGGGCCCCAAATGCATACTGCATGTCTTGGGAGCTCCACATGCATGCCGCATGTCTTGTGGCCCCACGTGCATGCCGCATGTCATGGGGCCCCATGTGGATGCCGAATGTCATGGGGGTGCCAATTTCATGCCGCATGTCATGGGGGACACTCATGCATACCGCATGTAATGGGGGCAACACGTGCATACCGCATATCATGGGGCCCCACGTGCATACCACATGGCATTGGTCCCAAAATGCATGCCGCATGTCATGGGGCCCCATGTGCATGCCACATGCCATGGGGTCCACATGCATACCGCATGTCATTGGGGGAACATGTGCATACCGCATATCATGGGCCCCACATGCATACCGCATGTCATAGGTGCCCCAAATGCATGCCACATGTCATGGGGCCCCATGTGCATGCCGCATGTCATGGGGCCCCATGTGCATGCCACATGTCATGGGGGCCCCAAATGCATGCCACATGTCATGGAGGCCCCAAATGCATGCCGCATGTCATGGAGGCCCCAGATAGATGCCGCTTGTCATGGGGGCCCCACATGCATACCGCATGTCATGGGGGACCCAAATGCATGCCGCATGTCATGGGAGCCCCAAATGTATGCCGCATGTCATGGGGGCCCCAAATGCATGACGCATGTCATGGGGGCCCCAAATGTATGCCGCTTGTCATAGGGTCCCCAAATGCATGCCGCATGTCATGAGAGTGCCACATGCATTCCGCATGTCATGGGCCCCCCACGTGCATGCCGCATGTCATGGGTTCCCCAAATGCATGCCGCATGTCATGAGGGCCCCACGTGCATGCCGCATGTCATCGGGGGCCCAAATGCATGCCGCATGTCATGGGGGCCCAACGTGCATGCCGCATGTCATGAGGGCCCCAAATGCATGCCGCATGTCATGGGGGCCCCTAATGTATGCCAAACGTCATTGGGGCCCCAAATGCATGCCGTATGTCATGGGGGCCCCACGTGCCTTCCGCATTTCATGGGGGCCCCACGTGCATTCCACAAGTCATGGGGCCCCAAATGCATGCCGCACGTCATGTGGTCCCAAATGCATGCCGCATGTCATGGGGGCCCCACATGTATGCCTCATGTCATGGGGGCCCCAAATGCATGCCGCATGTCATGGGGGCCCCACATGTATGCCGCATGTCATGAGGGCCATAAATACATGCCGCATGTCAAGGGGGCACCAAATACGTGCCACATGCCATGGGGGCCCCACGTGCATACCGCATGTCATGGGGGCACCAAATGCATGCCGCATGTCATGGAAGCCCCACGTGCATGCCGCATGTCATGGGGGCCCCACATGCATGCCACATGTCATGGGGGCCCCAAATGCATGCCTCATGTCAGGGGGGCCCCAAATGCATGCCGTATGTCATGGGTGACCCAAATGCATGCCGCTTGTCATGGGTACCCCAAATGCATGCCGCATGTCATGTGTACCCCAAATGCATGCCCCATGTCATGGGGGACCCACGTGCATACCGCATGTCATGGGGACCCCCTATGCATGCCTCATGTCATGGGGTCCCCAAATGCATACTGCATGTCATGGGAGCTCCACATGCATGCCGCATATCATGTGGCCCCACGTGCATGCCACATGCCATGGGGCCCAGATGCATACCGCATGTCATTGGGGGAACATGTGCATACCGCATATCATGGGCCCCACATGCATACCGCATGTCATAGGTGCCCCAAATGCATGCCGCATGTCATGGGGCCCCATGTGCATGCCACATGCCATGGGGCCCAGATGCATACCGCATGTCATTGGGGGAACATGTGCATACCGCATATCATGGGCCCCACATGCATACCGCATGTCATAGGTGCCCCAAATGCATGCCGCATGTCATGGAGGCCCCAAATGCATGCCGCATGTCATTGGGGCCCCAAATGCATAGTGCCTGTCATGGGACCTCCACATGCATGCCACATGTCATTGGGGCCCCATGTGCATGCTGCATGTCATGGGGGCCCCAAATGCATGCCGCATGTCATGGGGCCCCAAATGTATGCCGTATGTCATGAGGGCCATATATGTGTGCCGCATGTCATAGGGGCCCCACGTGCATGCCGCATGTCATGGGCGCCCCACATGCATGCTGGTTGTCAGGGGGGCCCAAATGCATGGCGCATGTCATGGGGGACCCAAATTCGTGCCGCATGTCATGAGGGCCCACATGCATGGCGCATGTTATGGGGGCCCCACGTGCATGCAGCTTGTCTTAGGGGCCCCAAGTACGTGCCGCATAATGGGGTCCCACATGCATGGTGCGTGTCATGGGGGCCCCACATGCATGCCGCATGTCATGACATGCGGCATGCATGTGGGACCCCCATGACACGTGGCATGCATGTGGCCCCCAAATTCATGCTGCATGTCATGGGGGCCCCAATTGCATGACCCATGTTATGGAGGCTCCACATGCATGCCGCATGTCATGGGGGCCACAAATGCATGACGCATGTCATGGGGGCCCCAAAAGTATGCTGCATATCATGGGGAGCCCCAAATACGTGTGCATGTCATGGGGTCCCCACGGCAATCCGCATGCCATGGGGGCCCCAAATGCATGCCGCATGTCATGGAGGCCCCAAATGTATGCCACATGTTATGGGGACCCCAAATACGTGACGCATGTCATGGGGGCCCCACGTGCATGTCGCATGTCATGTGGGCCCCACATGAATGCCACATGTCATGTCATGTTGGCCCCACATGCATGACGCGTGTCATGGGAGCCCCAAATGCATGCCCCATGTCATGGGGGCCCCACGTGCACGCCGCATGTCATGGGGGCCCCAAATGCATGCCGCATGTCATGGGGGCCCCAAATACGTGCCACATGTCAAGGGGGCCCCACATGCATGCCGCATGTCATGGGGGCCCCACATGCATGCCTCATGTCATGGGGACCCCAAACGCATGTCGCATGTCATGGGGGCCCCACATGAATGCCGCATGTCATGGGGACTCCAAATACATGCCGCATGTCATGGGGGCCCCAAATGCATGCCGCATGTCATGGGGGTCCCAAATGCATGCAGCATGTCATGGGAGCCCCAAATGCTTGCCGCATGTCATTTGGGTCCCACATGCATGCCACATGTCATGGGGGCCCCACATGCATGCCGCGTGTCATGGGAGCCCAAAATGCATGCCCCCTTTCATGGGGGCACCACGTGCATGCCGCATGTCATGGGGACCCCAAATACGTGACGCATGTCATGGGGGCCCCACGTGCATGTCGCATGTCATGTGGGCCCCACATGAATGCCACATGTCATGTCATGTTGGCCCCACATGCATGACGCGTGTCATGGGAGCCCCAAATGCTTGCCGCATGTCATTTGGGTCCCACATGCATGCCACATGTCATGGGGGCCCCACATGCATGCCGCGTGTCATGGGAGCCCAAAATGCATGCCCCCTTTCATGGGGGCACCACGTGCATGCCGCATGTCATGGGGGCCCCAAATTCCTGCCGCATGTCATGGGGTCCCCAAATGCATGCCGCATGTCATGAGGGCCCACATGCATGGCGCATGTTATGGGGGCCCCACATGCATGCCGCTTGTCTTGGGGGCCCCAAATACATGTCGCATGTCATGGGAGCCTCACATGCATGGCGCATGTCATGTGGGCCCCACATGCATGCCGCATGTCATGGGGGACCCACGTGCATTCAGCATGTCAAGGGGGGCCCAAATGCATGCCACATGTCATCGTAGCCCCACATGCATGCCACATGTCATGGGGGCACCACGTGCATGCCGCATGTCATGGGGCCCCAAATGCATGCCGCATGTTATGGGGGCCCTAAATGTTTGCCGCATGTCATGGGAGCCCCAAATACGTGCCACATGTCATGGGGGCCCCACGTGCATGCCGCATGTCATGGGGTCCCCAAATGCATGATTTATGTCATGTGGTCCCCAAAGGCATGCCGCAAAAAATGTGACCCATGACATGGGGCCCCCAAATGTATGCCGCATGTCATGGGGGACCCACGTGCATGCCTCATGTCATGGGTGCCCCACGTGCATGCGATAGGTCATGGTTGCTCCACGTGCATGCTGCATGTGAAGGCGGGCCAAAAGTGCACGGCGCAGTTCACAAGTACCCCAAATGCAAGTCACATGTCATGAGAGACATAAATACGTGTCACATGTCATGGGGGCCTCAAATGCATGATGCATGTCATGGGGGCCCCAAATGTATGCCGCATGTCATGGGGGCCCTAAATGCATGCAGCATGTCAAGGGGGCCCCAAATGCATGCCCCATGTCATGGGGGCCCCAGGTGCATGCCGCAAGTCATGGGGGCCCAAATGCATGCCGCATTTCATAGGGGCCACAAATGACTGCCGCATTTCATGGGGGCCCCACATGCATGCCGCATGTCATGGCGTCTCCACTTGCATGCCGCATGTCATGGGGGCCCCACTTGCATGACGCTTGTCATTGGGTCAAATGCATGCCGCATTGTCATGGAGGCCCCAAATGCATGCCGCATGTCATGGGGGCCCACATGCATACCGCTTGTCATGGGGGCAACACGTGCATACCGCATATCATGGGGCCCCACGTGCATGCCGCATGTCATGGGGGCCCCACATGCATGCCGCATGTCATGGGGGCCCCACTTGCATGCCGCTTGTCATTGGACCCCGAATGCATGCCGCATGTCATGGGGGCCCCAAATGTATGCCGCAAGTCATGGGGGCCCCACGTGCATGTCGCATGTCATGGGTGCCCCACGTGCATGACACATGTCATGGTTGCAACACGTGAATTCTGCATGTCAAGGCGGCCCCTAAGTGCACGGCGCATGTCACGATTACCCCAAATGCATGTCACATGTCATGAGGGCCCCACGCGCTTGCCGCATGTCATAAGGGCCCCACATGCATTCCGCATGTCATTGGGGCCCCACGTGCATGCCGCTTGTCAAGGGGGCTCCAAATGCATGCAGCATATCAAGGGGGCCCCACGTGCATGCCGCATGTCATGGGGCCCCATGTGCATGCTGAATGTCAAAGGGGTCCCACGTGCATGCCGCATGTCACGGGTACCCCAAATGCATGCCACATGTCATGGTGGCCCCAAGTGCATGCAGCAGGTCATGGGGCCCCATGTGCATGCCGAATGTCCTGGGGGTACCACGTGCATGCCACATGTCATGGGGGCCCCACATGCATGCTGCATGTCATGGGGGCCCCAAATGCAAAGTGCATGTCATGGGGGCCTCACGTGCATACCGCATGTCATGGGGACCCCCAAAGCTCGACTCATGTCATAAGGCCCCAAATGCATACTGCATGTCATGGGAGCTCCACATGCATGCCGCATGTCATGGGGGACCCACATGCATATCACATATCATTGGGGCAACACGTGTATACCGCATATCATGGGGCCCCACGTGCATAACGCATGTCATTGGGGCCCCAAATGCATGCTGCATGTCATGGGGCCCCATGTGCATGCCACACGTCATGGGGGCCCACATGCATAATGCATGTCATGGGGGCAACACGTGCATGTCGCAAGTCATGGGGCACCATGTGAATGCCACATGTCATGGGGGCCTCAAATGCATGCCACATGTCATGGAGGGCCCAAATGCATGCCGAATGTCATTGGGGCCCCAAATGCATACTGCCTGTCATGGGATCTCCATATGCATGCCACATGTCATGTGGCCCCATGTGCATGCCGCATGTCATGGGGGCCCCACATGCATTCCGCATGTCATGGAGGCACCAAATGCATACCGCATGTCATGGGGCTCCACGTGCATACCGCATGTCTTGGGCCCCCAAGTGCATGCCGCATGCCATGGATGCCCCAAATGCATGCCGCATGTCATGGGGGCCAAAAAAACATGCCGCTTGTCATAGGGGCCCCAAATGCATGCCGCATGTCATGGGGGTCACACGTGCATGCCCCTTGTCATGGGGGCTCCACATGCATGCCACATGTCATGTAGGCCCCACGTGCATGCCACATTTCATTGGGGGCCCCAAATGCATGCTGCATGTCAGGGGCCACAAATGCATGCTGCATGTCATGGGGGCCCCAAATACGTGCCACATATCATGGGGGCACCAAATGCATGGGCCATGTCATAGGGGCCCCACATGCATGCCGCATGTCATGGGGCCCCAAATGCATGCTACATGTCATGGGGGCCTCAAATGCATGCTGCATGTGATGGGAGACCCAAATGCATGCCACATGTCATGGTAGCCCCACATGCATGCCAAATGTCATGGGGGCCCCAAATACGTGCCACATTTCATGAGGGCCCCACATGCCTGGTGCATGTCATAGGGCCCCACATTCATGATGCATGTCATGGAGGCCCCACATGCATGCCGCATGTCATGGGGCCTCACATGCATGCCGCATGTCATGGGGGCCCCAAATGTATGCTGCATGTCATGGGGGCCCCAAATGCATGCCGCATGTCATGTGGTCCCCACGTGCATTCCGCATGTCATGGGGGCTCTACATGCATGCCGCATGTCATGGGGGCACCAAGTGCATGCCTCATGTCATGGGGGCCCCAAATGCATGCCGCATGTCATGGTGGCTCCAAAAGCATGCCGCATGTCATGGGGGCCCCAAATGCATGACACATGTCATGGTGGCCCCAAGAGCATACCGCATGACATGGGGGCCCCAAGTGCTTGAGGCATGTCATGGGGGCCCAACATGCATGCCGCATGTCTTGGGTACCCCAAATGCATGTCGCATGTCATTTGGGCCCCACATGCATGAAGCATGTCATGGGGGCACCAAATGCATTCTACATATCATGGAGGCCCCACGTGCATGCCACATGTCATGGGGGCCCCAAATGCAAGCCACATGTCATGGGGGCCAAAAAAGCATGCCGCGTGTCATATGGGCCCCAAATGCATTCCGAATGTCATGGGGGTCACACATTCATGTCGCATGTCATGGGGGCCCCACGTGCATTCCACATTTCATTGGGGGCCACAAATGCATGCTGCATGTCTGGGGCCCCAAATGCATGCTGCATGTGATGGGGGCCCCAAATGCATGCAACATGTCATGGTAGCCCCACATGCATGCCACATGTCATGGGGGACCCACGTGCATGCCGCATGTCATGAAAGCCCCACGTGCATGCCGCATGTCATGGGGGCCCCACATGCATGCCACATGTCATGGGGGCCCCAAATGCATGCCACATGTCAGGGGGGCCCCAAATGCATGCCGTATGTCATGGGTGCCCCAAATGCATGCCGCTTGTCATGGGTACCCCAAATGCATGCCGCATATCATGTGTACCCCAAATGCATACCCCATGTCATGGGGGACCCCCTATGCATGCCTCATGTCATGGGGGCCCCAAATGCATACTGCATGTCTTGGGAGCTCCACATGCATGCCGCATGTCTTGTGGCCCCACGTGCATGCCGCATGTCATGGGGCCCCATGTGGATGCCGAATGTCATGGGGGTGCCAATTTCATGCCGCATGTCATGGGGGACACTCATGCATACCGCATGTAATGGGGGCAACACGTGCATACCGCATATCATGGGGCCCCACGTGCATACCACATGGCATTGGTCCCAAAATGCATGCCGCATGTCATGGGGCCCCATGTGCATGCCACATGCCATGGGGTCCACATGCATACCGCATGTCATTGGGGGAACATGTGCATACCGCATATCATGGGCCCCACATGCATACCGCATGTCATAGGTGCCCCAAATGCATGCCGCATGTCATGGGGCCCCATGTGCATGCCGCATGTCATGGGGCCCCATGTGCATGCCACATGCCATGGGGGCCCCAAATGCATGCCACATGTCATGGAGGCCCCAAATGCATGCCGCATGTCATGGAGGCCCCAGATAGATGCCGCTTGTCATGGGGGCCCCACATGCATACCGCATGTCATGGGGGACCCAAATGCATGCCGCATGTCATGGGAGCCCCAAATGTATGCCGCATGTCATGGGGGCCCCAAATGCATGACGCATGTCATGGGGGCCCCAAATGTATGCCGCTTGTCATAGGGTCCCCAAATGCATGCCGCATGTCATGAGAGTGCCACATGCATTCCGCATGTCATGGGCCCCCCACGTGCATGCCGCATGTCATGGGTTCCCCAAATGCATGCCGCATGTCATGAGGGCCCCACGTGCATGCCGCATGTCATCGGGGGCCCAAATGCATGCCGCATGTCATGGGGGCCCAACGTGCATGCCGCATGTCATGAGGGCCCCAAATGCATGCCGCATGTCATGGGGGCCCCTAATGTATGCCAAACGTCATTGGGGCCCCAAATGCATGCCGTATGTCATGGGGGCCCCATGTGCCTTCCGCATTTCATGGGGGCCCCACGTGCATTCCACAAGTCATGGGGCCCCAAATGCATGCCGCACGTCATGTGGTCCCAAATGCATGCCGCATGTCATGGGGGCCCCACATGTATGCCTCATGTCATGGGGGCCCCAAATGCATGCCGCATGTCATGGGGGCCCCACATGTATGCCGCATGTCATGAGGGCCATAAATACATGCCGCATGTCAAGGGGGCACCAAATACGTGCCACATGCCATGGGGGCCCCACGTGCATACCGCATGTCATGGGGGCACCAAATGCATGCCGCATGTCATGGAAGCCCCACGTGCATGCCGCATGTCATGGGGGCCCCACATGCATGCCACATGTCATGGGGGCCCCAAATGCATGCCTCATGTCAGGGGGGCCCCAAATGCATGCCGTATGTCATGGGTGACCCAAATGCATGCCGCTTGTCATGGGTACCCCAAATGCATGCCGCATGTCATGTGTACCCCAAATGCATGCCCCATGTCATGGGGGACCCACGTGCATACCGCATGTCATGGGGACCCCCTATGCATGCCTCATGTCATGGGGTCCCCAAATGCATACTGCATGTCATGGGAGCTCCACATGCATGCCGCATATCATGTGGCCCCACGTGCATGCCACATGCCATGGGGCCCAGATGCATACCGCATGTCATTGGGGGAACATGTGCATACCGCATATCATGGGCCCCACATGCATACCGCATGTCATAGGTGCCCCAAATGCATGCCGCATGTCATGGGGCCCCATGTGCATGCCACATGCCATGGGGCCCAGATGCATACCGCATGTCATTGGGGGAACATGTGCATACCGCATATCATGGGCCCCACATGCATACCGCATGTCATAGGTGCCCCAAATGCATGCCGCATGTCATGGGGCCCCATGTGCATGCCACATGTCATGGGGGCCCCAAATGCATGCCACATGTCATGGAGGCTCCAAATGCATGCCGCATGTCATTGGGGCCCCAAATGCATAGTGCCTGTCATGGGACCTCCACATGCATGCCACATGTCATGGGGCCCCATGTGCATGCTGCATGTCATGGGGGCCCCAAATGCATGCCGCATGTCATGGGGCCCCAAATGTATGCCGTATGTCATGAGGGCCATATATGTGTGCCGCATGTCATAGGGGCCCCACGTGCATGCCGCATGTCATGGGCGCCCCACATGCATGCTGGTTGTCAGGGGGGCCCAAATGCATGGCGCATGTCATGGGGGACCCAAATTCGTGCCGCATGTCATGAGGGCCCACATGCATGGCGCATGTTATGGGGGCCCCACGTGCATGCAGCTTGTCTTAGGGGCCCCAAGTACGTGCCGCATAATGGGGTCCCACATGCATGGTGCGTGTCATGGGGGCCCCACATGCATGCCGCATGTCATGACATGCGGCATGCATGTGGGACCCCCATGACACGTGGCATGCATGTGGCCCCCAAATTCATGCTGCATGTCATGGGGGCCCCAATTGCATGACCCATGTTATGGAGGCTCCACATGCATGCCGCATGTCATGGGGGCCACAAATGCATGACGCATGTCATGGGGGCCCCAAAAGTATGCTGCATATCATGGGGAGCCCCAAATACGTGTGCATGTCATGGGGTCCCCACGGCAATCCGCATGCCATGGGGGCCCCAAATGCATGCCGCATGTCATGGAGGCCCCAAATGTATGCCACATGTTATGGGGACCCCAAATACGTGACGCATGTCATGGGGGCCCCACGTGCATGTCGCATGTCATGTGGGCCCCACATGAATGCCACATGTCATGTCATGTTGGCCCCACATGCATGACGCGTGTCATGGGAGCCCCAAATGCATGCCCCATGTCATGGGGGCCCCACGTGCACGCCGCATGTCATGGGGGCCCCAAATGCATGCCGCATGTCATGGGGGCCCCAAATACGTGCCACATGTCAAGGGGGCCCCACATGCATGCCGCATGTCATGGGGGCCCCACATGCATGCCTCATGTCATGGGGACCCCAAACGCATGTCGCATGTCATGGGGGCCCCACATGAATGCCGCATGTCATGGGGACTCCAAATACATGCCGCATGTCATGGGGGCCCCAAATGCATGCCCCATGTCATGGGGGCCCAATGTGCATGCCGCATGTCATGGGGGTCCCAAATGCATGCAGCATGTCATGGGAGCCCCAAATGCTTGCCGCATGTCATTTGGGTCCCACATGCATGCCACATGTCATGGGGGCCCCACATGCATGCCGCGTGTCATGGGAGCCCAAAATGCATGCCCCCTTTCATGGGGGCACCACGTGCATGCCGCATGTCATGGGGACCCCAAATACGTGACGCATGTCATGGGGGCCCCACGTGCATGTCGCATGTCATGTGGGCCCCACATGAATGCCACATGTCATGTCATGTTGGCCCCACATGCATGACGCGTGTCATGGGAGCCCCAAATGCTTGCCGCATGTCATTTGGGTCCCACATGCATGCCACATGTCATGGGGGCCCCACATGCATGCCGCGTGTCATGGGAGCCCAAAATGCATGCCCCCTTTCATGGGGGCACCACGTGCATGCCGCATGTCATGGGGGCCCCAAATTCCTGCCGCATGTCATGGGGTCCCCAAATGCATGCCGCATGTCATGAGGGCCCACATGCATGGCGCATGTTATGGGGGCCCCACATGCATGCCGCTTGTCTTGGGGGCCCCAAATACATGTCGCATGTCATGGGAGCCTCACATGCATGGCGCATGTCATGTGGGCCCCACATGCATGCCGCATGTCATGGGGGACCCACGTGCATTCAGCATGTCAAGGGGGGCCCAAATGCATGCCACATGTCATCGTAGCCCCACATGCATGCCACATGTCATGGGGGCACCACGTGCATGCCGCATGTCATGGGGCCCCAAATGCATGCCGCATGTTATGGGGGCCCTAAATGTTTGCCGCATGTCATGGGAGCCCCAAATACGTGCCACATGTCATGGGGGCCCCACGTGCATGCCGCATGTCATGGGGTCCCCAAATGCATGATTCATGTCATGTGGTCCCCAAAGGCATGCCGCATGTCATGGGGGTCAAAAAATGTGACCCATGACATGGGGCCCCCAAATGTATGCCGCATGTCATGGGGGACCCACGTGCATGCCTCATGTCATGGGTGCCCCACGTGCATGCGATAGGTCATGGTTGCTCCACGTGCATGCTGCATGTGAAGGCGGGCCAAAAGTGCACGGCGCAGTTCACAAGTACCCCAAATGCAAGTCACATGTCATGAGGGACATAAATACGTGTCACATGTCATGGGGGCCCCAAATGCATGATGCATGTCATGGGGGCCCCAAATGTATGCCGCATGTCATGGGGGCCCTAAATGCATGCAGCATGTCAAGGGGGCCCCAAATGCATGCCCCATGTCATGGGGGCCCCAGGTGCATGCCGCAAGTCATGGGGGCCCAAATGCATGCCGCATTTCACAGGGGCCACAAATGACTGCCGCATTTCATGGGGGCCCCACGTGCATGCCGCATGTCATGGCGTCTCCACTTGCATGCCGCATGTCATGGGGGCCCCACTTGCATGACGCTTGTCATTGGGTCAAATGCATGCCGCATTGTCATGGAGGCCCCAAATGCATGCCGCATGTCATGGGGGCCCACATGCATACCGCTTGTCATGGGGGCAACACGTGCATACCGCATATCATGGGGCCCCACGTGCATGCCGCATGTCATGGGGGCCCCACATGCATGCCGCATGTCATGGGGGCCCCACTTGCATGCCGCTTGTCATTGGACCCCGAATGCATGCCGCATGTCATGGGGGCCCCAAATGTATGCCGCAAGTCATGGGGGCCCCACGTGCATGTCGCATGTCATGGGTGCCCCACGTGCATGACACATGTCATGGTTGCAACACGTGAATTCTGCATGTCAAGGTGGCCCCTAAGTGCACGGCGCATGTCACGATTACCCCAAATGCATGTCACATGTCATGAGGGCCCCACGCGCTTGCCGCATGTCATAAGGGCCCCACATGCATTCCGCATGTCATTGGGGCCCCACGTGCATGCCGCTTGTCAAGGGGGCTCCAAATGCATGCAGCATATCAAGGGGGCCCCACGTGCATGCCGCATGTCATGGGGCCCCATGTGCATGCTGAATGTCAAAGGGGTCCCACGTGCATGCCGCATGTCACGGGTACCCCAAATGCATGCCACATGTCATGGTGGCCCCAAGTGCATGCAGCAGGTCATGGGGCCCCATGTGCATGCCGAATGTCCTGGGGGTACCACGTGCATGCCACATGTCATGGGGGCCCCACATGCATGCTGCATGTCATGGGGGCCCCAAATGCAAAGTGCATGTCATGGGGGCCTCACGTGCATACCGCATGTCATGGGGACCCCCAAAGCTCGACTCATGTCATAAGGCCCCAAATGCATACTGCATGTCATGGGAGCTCCACATGCATGCCGCATGTCATGGGGGACCCACATGCATATCACATATCATTGGGGCAACACGTGTATACCGCATATCATGGGGCCCCACGTGCATAACGCATGTCATTGGGGCCCCAAATGCATGCTGCATGTCATGGGGCCCCATGTGCATGCCACACATCATGGGGGCCCACATGCATAATGCATGTCATGGGGGCAACACGTGCATGTCGCAAGTCATGGGGCACCATGTGAATGCCACATGTCATGGGGGCCTCAAATGCATGCCACATGTCATGGAGGGCCCAAATGCATGCCGAATGTCATTGGGGCCCCAAATGCATACTGCCTGTCATGGGATCTCCATATGCATGCCACATGTCATGTGGCCCCATGTGCATGCCGCATGTCATGGGGGCCCCACATGCATTCCGCATGTCATGGAGGCACCAAATGCATACCGCATGTCATGGGGCTCCACGTGCATACCGCATGTCTTGGGCCCCCAAGTGCATGCCGCATGCCATGGATGCCCCAAATGCATGCCGCATGTCATGGGGGCCAAAAAAACATGCCGCTTGTCATAGGGGCCCCAAATGCATGCCGCATGTCATGGGGGTCACACGTGCATGCCCCTTGTCATGGGGGCTCCACATGCATGCCACATGTCATGTAGGCCCCACGTGCATGCCACATTTCATTGGGGGCCCCAAATGCATGCTGCATGTCAGGGGCCACAAATGCATGCTGCATGTCATGGGGGCCCCAAATACGTGCCACATATCATGGGGGCACCAAATGCATGGGCCATGTCATAGGGGCCCCACATGCATGCCGCATGTCATGGGGCCCCAAATGCATGCTACATGTCATGGGGGCCTCAAATGCATGCTGCATGTGATGGGAGACCCAAATGCATGCCACATGTCATGGTAGCCCCACATGCATGCCAAATGTCATGGGGGCCCCAAATACGTGCCACATTTCATGAGGGCCCCACATGCCTGGTGCATGTCATAGGGCCCCACATTCATGATGCATGTCATGGAGGCCCCACATGCATGCCGCATGTCATGGGGCCTCACATGCATGCCGCATGTCATGGGGGCCCCAAATGTATGCTGCATGTCATGGGGGCCCCAAATGCATGCCGCATGTCATGTGGTCCCCACGTGCATTCCGCATGTCATGGGGGCTCTACATGCATGCCGCATGTCATGGGGGCACCAAGTGCATGCCTCATGTCATGGGGGCCCCAAATGCATGCCGCATGTCATGGTGGCTCCAAAAGCATGCCGCATGTCATGGGGGCCCCAAATGCATGACACATGTCATGGTGGCCCCAAGAGCATACCGCATGACATGGGGGCCCCAAGTGCTTGAGGCATGTCATGGGGGCCCAACATGCATGCCGCATGTCTTGGGTACCCCAAATGCATGTCGCATGTCATTTGGGCCCCACATGCATGAAGCATGTCATGGGGGCACCAAATGCATTCTACATATCATGGAGGCCCCACGTGCATGCCACATGTCATGGGGGCCCCAAATGCAAGCCACATGTCATGGGGGCCAAAAAAGCATGCCGCGTGTCATATGGGCCCCAAATGCATTCCGAATGTCATGGGGGTCACACATTCATGTCGCATGTCATGGGGGCCCCACGTGCATTCCACATTTCATTGGGGGCCACAAATGCATGCTGCATGTCTGGGGCCCCAAATGCATGCTGCATGTGATGGGGGCCCCAAATGCATGCAACATGTCATGGTAGCCCCACATGCATGCCACATGTCATGGGGGACCCACGTGCATGCCGCATGTCATGAAAGCCCCACGTGCATGCCGCATGTCATGGGGGCCCCACATGCATGCCACATGTCATGGGGGCCCCAAATGCATGCCACATGTCAGGGGGGCCCCAAATGCATGCCGTATGTCATGGGTGCCCCAAATGCATGCCGCTTGTCATGGGTACCCCAAATGCATGCCGCATATCATGTGTACCCCAAATGCATACCCCATGTCATGGGGGACCCCCTATGCATGCCTCATGTCATGGGGGCCCCAAATGCATACTGCATGTCTTGGGAGCTCCACATGCATGCCGCATGTCTTGTGGCCCCACGTGCATGCCGCATGTCATGGGGCCCCATGTGGATGCCGAATGTCATGGGGGTGCCAATTTCATGCCGCATGTCATGGGGGACACTCATGCATACCGCATGTAATGGGGGCAACACGTGCATACCGCATATCATGGGGCCCCACGTGCATACCACATGGCATTGGTCCCAAAATGCATGCCGCATGCCATGGGGCCCCATGTGCATGCCACATGCCATGGGGTCCACATGCATACCGCATGTCATTGGGGGAACATGTGCATACCGCATATCATGGGCCCCACATGCATACCGCATGTCATAGGTGCCCCAAATGCATGCCGCATGTCATGGGGCCCCATGTGCATGCCGCATGTCATGGGGCCCCATGTGCATGCCACATGTCATGGGGGCCCCAAATGCATGCCACATGTCATGGAGGCCCCAAATGCATGCCGCATGTCATTGGGGCCCCAAATGCATACTGCCTGTCATGGGACCTCCACATGCATGCCGCATGTCATGGGGCCCCATGTGCATGCTGCATGTCATGGGGGCCCCAAATGCATGCCGCATGTTATGTGGCCCCAAGTGCATGACGTATGTTATGGGGCCCCAGGTGCATGCCGCATGTCATGAGGGCCCACATGCATGCCACATGTCATGGGGGCACCACATGCATTCCGCATGTCATGGGGCTCCACGTGCATACCGCATGTCATGGGGCCCCACGTGCATGACGCATGTTATGGGTGCCCCAAATGCATGCCGCATGTCATGGGGGCCAAAAATGAATGCCACATGTCATGGGGGCCACACGTGCATGACACATGTCATGGGGGCTCCACGTGCATGCCACATTTCATTGGGGGCCCAAATGCCTGCTGCATGTCAGAGGCCACAAATGCATGCTGCATGTCATGGGGCCCCACATGCATGCCCCATGTCTTGGGGGCCTCAAATGCCTGCTGCACGTGATGGGGGACCCAAATGCATGGCACATGTCATGGAAGCCGACACGCATGCCGCATGTCATGGGGGCCTCCAATACGTGCCACATGTCATGGGGGCCCCACATGCATGGTGCATGTCATAGGGGCCCCACATGCATGAAGTATGTCATGGGGGCCTCAAATGTATGCTGCATGTCATGGGGGCCCCAAATGCATGCCGCATGTCATGGGGTCCCCACATGCATTCCGCATGTCATGGGGGCTCTACATCCATGCCGCATGTCATGAGGGCACCAAGTGCATGCCGCATGTCATGGGGGCCCCAAATGCATGCCGCATGTCATGGGGGCCCCAAATGCATGCCACATGTCATGGTGGCCCCAAGAGCATGCCGCGTGACATGGGGGCCCCACGTGCTTGACGCATGTCATGGGGGCCCCACATGCATGCCGCATGTCTTGAGTACCCCAAATGCATGTCGCATGTCATTTGGGCCCCACATGCATGACGCATGTCATGGTGTCCCCAAATGCATTCTACATATCATGGAGGCCCCACGTCCATGCCGCATGTCATGGGGGCCCCAAATGCAAGCCGCCTGTCATGGGGGCCAAAAAAGCATTCCGCATGTCAAGGGGACCCCAAATGCATGCCTCATGTCATGGGGGCCACAAATGCATGCAGCATGTCATGGGGTCCCACATGCATGCCCCATGTCTTGGGGGCCTCAAATGCATGCTGCACGTGATGGGGGACCCAAATGCATGGCACATGTCATGGTAGCCGACACGCATGCCGCATGTCATGGGGGCCTCAAATACGTGCCACATGTCATGGGGGCCCCACATGCATGCCGCATGTCATGGGGCCCCACATGCATGCCGCATGTCATGGGGGCCTCAAATGTATGCTGCATGTCATGGGGGCCCCAAATGCATGCCGCATGTCATGGGGGCTCTACATCCATGACGCATGTCATGAGGGCACCAAGTGCATGCCGCATGTCATGGGGGCCCCAAATGCATGCCGCATGTCATGGGGGCTCCAAATGAATGCCGCATGTCATGGGGGCCCCAAATGCATGCCACATGTCATGGTGGCCCCAAGAGCATGCCGCGTGACATGGGGGCCCCACGTGCTTGACGCATGTCATGGGGGCCCCACATGCATGACGCATGTCTTGAGTACCCCAAATGCATGTCGCATGTCATTTGGGCCCCACATGCATGACTCATGTCATGGTGGCCCCAAATGCATTCTACATATCATGGAGGCCCCACGTCCATGCCGCATGTCATGGGGGCCCCAAATGCAAGCCGCCTGTCATGGGGGCCAAAAAAGCATTCCGCATGTCAAGGGGACCCCAAATGCATGCCTCATGTCATGGGGGCCCCAAATGCATGCTGCGTGTCTTGGGAACCCCAAATGCATGTCGCATGTCATGTGACCCCACGTGCATGCCGCATGTCATGGGGACCCATGTGCATGCCGAATGTCATGGGGGTACCACGTGCATGCCACATATCATGGGGTCCCCACATGCATGCCTCATGTCATGGGGGCCCCAAATGCAAAGTGCATGTCATGGGGGCCTCACGTGCATACCGCATGTCATGGGGACCCCCAAAGCTTGACTCATATCATGGGGGCCCCAAATGCATACTGCATGTCATGGGAGCTCCACATGCATGCCGCATGTCATGTGGCCCCATGTGCATGCCGCATGTCATGGGGGACCCAAATGCATACCGCATATCATGGGGGCAACACGTGTATACCGCATATCATGGGGCCCCACGTGCATCCCGCATGTCATTGGGGCCCCAAATGCATGCCGCATGTCATGGGGCCCCATGTTCATGCCACACGTCATGGGGGCCCACATGCATAACGCATGTCATGGGGGCAATACGTGCATACCGCATATCATGGGGCCCCACGTGCATACCGCATGTCATGGGGGCCCCAAATGCAGGTCGCATGTCATGGGGCACCATGTGTATGCCACATGTCATGGGGGCCTCAAATGCATGCCACATGTCATGGAGGCTCCAAATGCATGCCGAATGTCATTGGGGCCCCAAATGCATACAACCTGTCATGGGATCTCCATATGCATGCCGCATGTCATGGGGCCCCATGTGCATGCCGCATGTCATGTGGCCCCAAGTGCATGCCGCATGTCATGGGGCCCCATGTGCATGCCGCATGTCATGTGGCCCCAAGTGCATGCCGCATGTCATGGGGCCCCATGAGCATTCCGCATGTCATGGGGGTTTCATGTGCATGCCACATGGAATGGGGAACCCACATGCATGCCGCATGTAATGGGGCCCCACATGCATGCCGCATGTCATGGGGGCCCACATGCATGCCGCATGTCATGGGGCCCCACATGCATGCCGCATGTCATGGAGGCACCAAATGCATACCGCATGTCATGGGGCTCCACGTGCATACCACATGTCATGGGGCCCCAAGTGCATGCCGCATGTCATGGATGCCCCAAATGCATGCCGCATGTCATGGGGGCCAAAAAAACATGCCGCATGTCATAGGGGCCCCAAATGCATTCCGCATGTCATGGGGGTCACACGTTCATGCCCCATGTCATGGGGGCTCCACATGCATGCCACATGTCATGTAGGCCCCACGTGCATGCCACATGTCAGGGGCCACAAATGCATGCTGCATGTCATGGGGGCCCCAAATACGTGCCACATATCATGGGGGCACCAAATGCATGGGCCATGTCATAGGGGCCCCACATGCATGCCGCATGTCATGGGGCCCCAAATGCATGCTGCATGTCATGTGGTCCCCACTTGCATTCCGAATATCATGGGGGCTCTACATGCATGCCGCATGTCATGGGGGCACCAACTGCATGCCTCATGTCATGGGGGCCCAAAATGCATCACGCATGTCATGGTGGCTCCAAATGCATGCCGCATGTCATGGGGGCCCCAAATGCGTGCCACATGTCATGGGGGCCCCAAGAGCATGCCGCATGACATGGGGGCCCCACGTGCTTGAAGCATGTCATGGGGGCCCAACATGCATGCCGCATGTCTTGGGTACCATAAATGCATGTCGCATGTCATTTGGACCCCACATGCATGAAGCATGTCATGGGGGCCCCAAATGCAAGCCACATGTCATGGGGGCCAAAAAAGCATGCCGCATGTCATAGGGGCCCCAAATGCATTCCGCATGTCATGGGGGCCCCACGTGCATTCCGCATTTCATTGGGGCCCCAAATGCATGCTGCATGTCTGGGGCCCCAAATGCATGCTGCATGTGATGGGGGCCCCAAATGCATGCAACATGTCATGGTAGCCCCACATGCATGGGCCATGTCAAGGGGCCCCACATGAATGCCGCATGTCATGGGGGCCCCAAATGCATGCCGCATGTCATGGGGGCCCCACATACATGCCGCATGTCATGGGTACCCCAAATGCATGCCACATGTCATGGGGGACCCACGTGCATGCCGCATGTCATGGAAGCCCCACGTGCATGCCGCATGTCATGGGGGCCCCACATGCATGCCACATGTCATGGGGGCCCCAAATGCATGCCACATGTCATGGGGGCCCCAAATGCATGCCACATGTCATGGGTGCCCAAAATGCATGCCGCATGTCATGGGTACACCAAATGCATGCCGCATGTCATGTGTACGCCAAATGCATGCCCCATGTCATGAGGGACCCACGTGCATACTGCATGTCATGGGAGCTCCACATGCATGCCGCATGTCATGTGGCCCCACGTGCATGCCGCATGTCATGGGTACACCAAATGCATGCCGCATGTCATGTGTACCCCAAATGCATGCCCCATGTCATGAGGGACCCACGTGCATACTGCATGTCATGGGAGCTCCACATGCATGCCGCATGTCATGTGGCCCCACGTGCATGCCGCATGTCATGGGGCCCCATGTGCATGCCGAATGTCATGGGGGTACCAATTTCATGCCGCATATCATGGGGGACACTCATGCATACCGCATGTCATGGGGGCAACACGTGCATAACGCATATCATGGGGCCCCACGTGCATACCGCATGGCATTGGGGCCCAAAATGCATGCCGCATGTCATGTGGCCCCATGTGCATGCCACATGCCATGGGGGCCCACATGCATACCGCATGTCATGGAGTGAACATGTGCATACCGCATATCATGGGCCCCACGTGCATACCGCATGTCATAGGTGCCCCAAATGCATGCCGCATGTCATGGGGCCCCATGTGCATGCCATATGTCATGGGGGCCCCAAATGCATGCCACATGTCATGGAGGCCCCAAATGCATACCGCATGTCATGGGGCTCCACGTGCATACCGCATGTCATGGGGCCCCACGTGCATGACGCATGCCATGTGTGCCCCAAATGCATGCCGCATGTCATGGGGGCCAAAAAAGCATGCCGCATGTCATAGGGGCCCCAATTGCATGCCACATGTCATGGGGGCCGTAAGAGCATACCGCATGACATGGGGGCCCCAAGTGCTTGAGGCATGTCATGGGGGCCCAACATGCATGCCGCATGTCTTGGGTACCCCAAATGCATGTCGCATGTCATTTGGGCCCCACATGCATGAAGCATGTCATAGAGGCCCCAAATGCATTCTACATATCATGGAGGCCCCACGTGCATGCCGCATGTCATGGGGGCCCCAAATGCAAGCCACATGTCATGGGGGCCAAAAAAGCATGCCGCATGTCATAGGGGCCCCAAATGCATTCCGCATGTCAACAGCTGGACCTTTGGATTTTGGAAATGTTTGCGTTTTTTGACCAGATTCGCGTCAGGCGCTCCCACACTCGTCCCGAGGGGACGAGCATCTCCGGAATTTGCGATTAAGCCTCGGCGTCCGCGCTACAGTTTTCTGGCTCTGGAACGCACGCGGTTTGGAGCTGGACGCCGATATTCGGCGTGCCGCACTCTTATCACATGCCGGACGCGCTGTACTTTTTTCGTAACGTTTCGAGATGAAAACATTTTTCCAAAGAAATCCTCTCTGCCATCTTCTTTAACAGCCAGCTCTCACCTACAATAGCCAGCCCTCACGAAAAAACTTTGCCGCTGGACGACGCAACGCTCGCCATTTTACAGATCCAGCCCGGGAGATGCTCTGCACGCCGCCCCGGGTCGATCCGACGCCATTAAGGCTCCGAAAAAAGGCTTGCAAAAACCTCGTCTGTGCCAGGTCCGAAAAACAAGCCATTTAGCCAGCCCTCACAACATTTCATCACTTGGAAATGACCACCAGATGGCATCTGTGCTTTAAATATCATTCATTACTTGTCAGCCAGAATTCAGCTGCATTTCTGGAAATTGAACACTGGATGGCAAGCTGTGCTTTAAAAGCCATTCACTCGTTCATGATAGACCCTCACAGGAAACACACAATAAGGAGATTTTTCACTTATCCTTCGGTGGAAAGGCTGTGATGGGGGGAGGGGATGATGATGTAGCATTTTTGTCTCTGTTGTTTCACTGAGATTAGGACTTTCAAAGTGCTGCTGCCTGACCTTGTAAAACATTAACTCTTTTAACACAGATTGTGACCATATAATCAAATGAGAATAAGGAGTTTAATTAAAGGCATTTAAAAAGTTGCAATTTTATTACATCATTATTTAAAAAGACACAAAAATGGCAGCAATAATCACTGGTATTGAGGCCAATAATCACATCCATAGATGGAGCCCATATTTCATATCAAAAATAGGTAAAAGTAAATAGAGCATGTGACCATGTTGTAAAACACTTAAAGTTGTGTAAAAACCGTGGCGAAGGAACGGGCGGTGAAATAAGCGCGCCAAAAAAACTATAAAGTTTAAGGTTTTTTTCCGTGATTCATCAGATGAGCGTGATAACGGACGCTGCGCTGAACGGCGGCGCGTAGGAACGGGCGGTGAAATAAGCGCGCCTAAACAACTATAAAGTTTACATTTTTTTTCCGTAATCCATCAGATGAGCGTGATAACGGTTGCTGTGCTGAACGGCGGCACGTAGCAATGGGCGGTGAAATAAGTGCGCCAAAAAAACTATAAAGTTTACGTTTTATTTCTGTAATTCATCAGATGAGCGTGATAACGGACGCTGCGCTGAACGGCGGCGCGTAGGAACGGGAGGTGAAATAAGCGCGCAAAAAAAACTATAAAGTTTACGCTTTCATTCCATAATTCATCAGATGAGCGTGATAACGGACGCTGCGCTGAATGGCGGCACGTAGGAACGGGGGATGAAATAAGCGCGCCAAAACAACTATAAAGTTTACGTTTTTTTTCCGTAATCCATCAGATGAGCGTGATAACGGACGCTGCGCTGAATGGCGGCACGTAGGAACGGGCGGTGAAATAAGCGCGCCAAAAAAACTATAAAGTTTACGTTTTTTTTCCGTAATTCATCAGATGAGCGTGATAACGGATGCTGTGCTGAACGACGGCACGTAGGAACGGGCGGTGAAATAAGTGCACCAAAAAAACGATAAAGTTTACGGGTTTTTTTCTGTAATTCATCAGATGAGCGTGATAACGGACGCTGCGCTGAACGGCGAAGCGTAGGAACGGGCGGTGAAATAAGCGCGCCAAAAAAACTATAAAGTTTACGGTTTTTTTCCGTAATTCATCAGATGAGCGTGATAACGGAAGCTGCGCTGAACGGTGGCGCGTAGTAACAGGCGGTGAAATAAGCGCGCCAAAAAACTATAAAGTTTACTTTTTTTCCATAATTCATTAGTTGAGCGTGATAACGGAAGCTGCGCTGAACGGCGGCGCGTAGGAACGGGCGGTGAAATAAGCGCACCAAAAAAACTATAAAGTTTACGTTTTTTTTCCGTAATTCATCAGATGAGCGTGATAACGGAAGGTGCGCTGAACCGCGGCGCGTAGGAACGGGCGGTGAAATAAGCGCACCAAAGAAGCTATAAAGTTTACGTTTTTTTCCATAATTCATTAGATAAGCATGATAACGGAAGCTGTGCTGAACAGCGGCGCGTAGGAAAAGGCAGTGAAATAAGCGCGCCAAAGAAACTATAAAGTTTACGTTTTTTTTCCGTAATTTATCAGATGAGCGTGATAACGGACGCCGCCCTTAACGGCGGCGTCAGAGCGACTTTTTTTTGTTGCAGATTGAATTTTAAGTGCTTTTGGTATCATCAAACCTGTAGCCAGCTCTCATCCTCATTGAGCTATTCCAAGGGTGAGGGCTGGCTACGGGTCGCCCTGGAGGCACCTGTAGCCAGCTCTCATCCTCATTGAGCTATTCCAAGGGTGAGGGCTGGCTAGGGGTCGCCCTGGAGGCACCTGTAGCCAGCTCTCATCCTCATTGAGCTATTCCAAGGGTGAGGGCTGGCTAGGGGTCGCCCTGGAGGCACCTGTAGCCAGCTCTCATCCTCATTGAGCTATTCCAAGGGTGAGGGCTGGCTACGGGTCGCCCTGGAGGCACCTGTAGCCAGCTCTCATCCTCATTGAGCTATTCCAAGGGTGAGGGCTGGCTACGGGTCGCCCTGGAGGCACCTGTAGCCAGCTCTCATCCTCATTGAGCTATTCCAAGGGTGAGGGCTGGCTACGTGTCGCCCTGGAGGCACCTGTAGCCAGCTCTCATCCTCATTGAGCGTGATAACGGACGCTGCGCTGAACGGCGGCGCATAGGAACGGGCGGTGAAATAAGCGCGCCAAAAAAACTATAAAGTTTACGTTTTTTTTTCCGTAATTCATCAGATGAGGGTGATAACGGACGCTGCGCTGAACGGCGGCGCGTAGGAACGGGCGGTGAAATAAGCGCGCCAAAAAAACTATAAAATTTACGTTTTTTTTCCGTAATTCATCAGATGAGCGTGATAACGGAAGCTGCGCTGAACGGCGGCGCGTAGGAACGGGCGGTGAAATAAGCGCGCCAAAAAAGCTATAAAGTGTACATTTTTTTTCCATAATTCATTAGATGAGCGTGATAACGGAAGCTGCGTTGAACGGCGGCGCGTAGGAACGGGCGGTGAAATAAGCGCGCCAAAAAAACTATAAAGTTTACGTTTTTTTTCCGTAATTCATCAGATGAGCGTGATAACGGACGCTGCGCTGAATGGCGGCGCGTAGGAACGGGCGGTGAAATAAGCGCGCCAAAAAACTATAAAGTTTACGTTTTTTTTCCGTAATTCATCAGATGAGCGTGATAAAGGATGCTGTGCTGAACGGCGGCACGTAGGAACGGGCGGTGAAATAAGTGCGCCAAAAAAACGATAAAGTTTACGTTTTTTTTCTGTAATTTATCAGATGAGCGTGATAACGGACGCAGCCCTTAACGGCGGCATCAGAGCGACTTTTTTTTGTTGCAGATTGAATTTTAAGTGCTTTTGGTATCATCAAACCTGTAGCCAGCTCTCATCCTCATTGAGCTATTTCAAGGGTGAGGGCTGGCTAAGGGTCGCCCTGGAGGCACCTGTAGCCAGCTCTCATCCTCATTGAGCTGCTCCAAGGGTGAGGGCTGGCTACGGGTCGCCCTGGAGGCACCTGTAGCCAGCTCTCATCCTCATTGAGCTGCTCCAAGGGTGAGGGCTGGCTAGGGGTCGCCCTGGAGGCACCTGTAGCCAGCTCTCATCCTCATTGAGCTGCTCCAAGGGTGAGGGCTGGCTAGGGGTCGCCCTGGAGGCACCTGTAGCCAGCTCTCATCCTCATTGAGCTGCTCCAATGGTGAGGGCTGGCTAGGGGTCGCCCTGGAGGCACCTGTAGCCAGCTCTCATCCTCATTGAGCTGCTCCAAGGGTGAAGGCTGGCTAGGGGTCGCCCTGGAGGCACCTGTAGCCAGCTCTCATCCTCATTGAGCTGCTCCAAGGGTGAGGGCTGGCTAGGGGTCGCCCTGGAGGCACCTGTAGCCAGCTCTCATCCTCATTGAGCTATTCCAAGGGTGAGGGCTGGCTAGGGGTCGCCCTGGAGGCACCTGTAGCCAGCTCTCATCCTCATTGAGCTATTCCAAGGGTGAGGGCTGGCTACGGGTCGCCCTGGAGGCACCTGTAGCCAGCTCTCATCCTCATTGAGCTATTCCAAGGGAGAGGGCTGGCTAGGGGTCGCCCTGGAGGCACCTGTAGCCAGCTCTCATCCTCATTGAGCTATTCCAAGGGTGAGGGCTGGCTACGTGTCGCCCTGGAGGCACCTGTAGCCAGCTCTCATCCTCATTGAACGTGATAACGGACGCTGCGCTGAACGGCGGCGCATAGGAACGGGCGGTGAAATAAGCGCGCCAAAAAAACTATAAAGTTTACGTTTTTTTTTCCGTAATTCATCAGATGAGGGTGATAACGGACGCTGCGCTGAACGGCGGCGCGTAGGAACGGGCGGTGAAATAAGCGCGCCAAAAAAACTATAAAGTTTACGTTTTTTTTCCATAATTCATTAGATGAGCGTGATAACGGAAGCTGCGTTGAACGGCGGCGCGTAGGAACGGGCGGTGAAATAAGCGCGCCAAAAAAACTATAAAGTTTACGTTTTTTTTCCATAATTCATTAGATGAGCGTGATAACGGAAGCTGCGTTGAACAGCGGCGCGTAGGAACGGGCGGTGAAATAAGCGCGCCAAAAAAACTATAAAGTTTACGTTTTTTTTTCGTAATTCATCAGATGAGCGTGATAACGGACGCTGCGCTGAATGGCGGCGCGTAGGAACGGGCGGTGAAATAAGCGCGCCAAAAAAACTATAAAGTTTACGTTTTTTTTCCGTAATTCATCAGATGAGCGTGATAACGGATGCTGTGCTGAACGGCGGCACGTAGGAACGGGCGGTGAAATAAGTGCGCCAAAAAAACGATAAAGTTTACGTTTTTTTTCTGTAATTTATCAGATGAGCGTGATAACGGACGCAGCCCTTAACGGCGGCGTCAGAGCGAATTTTTTTTGTTACAGATTGAATTTTAAGTGCTTTTGGTATGATCAAACCTGTAGCCAGCTCTCATCCTCATTGAGCTATTCCAACGGTGAGAGCTGGCTAAGGGTCGCCCTGGAGGCACCTGTAGCCAGCTCTCATCCTCATTGAGCTGCTCCAAGGGTGAGGGCTGGCTAGGGGTCGCCCTGGAGGCACCTGTAGCCAGCTCTCATCCTCATTGAGCTGCTCCAAGGGTGAGGGCTGGCTAGGGGTCGCCCTGGAGGCACCTGTAGCCAGCTCTCTTCCTCATTGAGCTGCTCCAAGGGTGAGGGCTGGCTAGGGGTCGCCCTGGAGGCACCTGTAGCCAGCTCTCATCCTCATTGAGCTGCTCCAAGGGTGAGGGCTGGCTAGGGGTCGCCCTGGAGGCACCTGTAGCCAGCTCTCATCCTCATTGAGCTGCTCCAAGGGTGAGGGCTGGCTAGGGGTCGCCCTGGAGGCACCTGTAGCCAGCTCTCATCCTCATTGAGCTGCTCCAAGGGTGAGGGCTGGCTAGGGGTCGCCCTGGAGGCACCTGTAGCCAGCTCTCATCCTCATTGCGCTGCTCCAAGGGTGAGGGCTGGCTAGGGGTCGCCCTGGAGGCACCTGTAGCCAGCTCTCATCCTCATTGCGCTGCTCCAAGGGTGAGGGCTGGCTAGGGGTCGCCCTGGAGGCACCTGTAGCCAGCTCTCATCCTCATTGAGCTGCTTCAAGGGTGAGGGCTGGCTAGGGGTCGCCCTGGAGGCACCTGTAGCCAGCTCTCATCCTCATTGAGCTGCTCCAAGGGTGAGGGCTGGCTAGGGGTCGCCCTGGAGGCACCTGTAGCCAGCTCTCATCCTAATTGAGCTGCTCCAAGGGTGAGGGCTGGCTAGGGGTCGCCCTGGAGGCACCTGTAGCCAGCTCTCATCCTCATTAAGCTATTCCAAGGGTGAGGGCTGGCTACGTGTCGCCCTGGAGACACCTGTAGCCAGCTCTCATCCTCATTGAGCGTGATAACGGACGCTGCGCTGAACGGCTTTGCATAGGAACGGGCGGTGAAATAAGCGCGCCAAAAAAACTATAAAGTTTACGTTTTCTTTCCGTAATTCATCAGATGAGGGTGATAACGGACGCTGCGCTGAACGGCGGCGCGTAGGAACGGGCGGTGAAATAAGCGCGCCAAAAAAACTATAAAATTTACGTTTTTTTTCCGTAATTCATCAGATGAGCGTGATAACGGAAGCTGCGCTGAACGGCGGCGCGTAGGAACGGGCGGTGAAATAAGCGCGCCAAAAATGCTATAAAGTGTACGTTTTTTTTCCATAATTCATTAGATGAGGGTGATAACGGAAGATGCGTTGAACGGCGGCGCGTAGGAACGGGCGGTGAAATAAGCGCGCCAAAAAAACTATAAAGTTTACGTTTTTTTTCCGGAATTCATCAGATGAGCGTGATAACGGACGCTGCGCTGAATGGCGGCGCGTAGGAACGGGCGGTGAAATAAGCGCGCCAAAAAAACTATAAAGTTTACGTTTTTTTTCCGTAATTCATCAGATGAGCGTGATAACGGATGCTGTGCTGAACGGCGGCACGTAGGAACGGGCGGTGAAATAAGTGCGCCAAAAAAACGATAAAGTTTACGTTTTTTTTCTGTAATTTATCAGATGAGAGTGATAACGGACGCAGCCCTTAACAGCGGCGTCAGAGCGACTTTTTTTTGTTGCAGATTGAATTTTAAGTGCTTTTGGTATCATCAAACCTGTAGCCAGCTCTCATCCTGTAGCCAGCTCTCATCCTCATTGAGCTATTCCAAGGGTGAGGGCTGGCTAAGGGTCGCCCTGGAGGCACCTGTAGCCAGCTCTCATCCTCATTGAGCTGCTCCAAGGATGAGGGCTGGCTAGGGGTCGCCCTGGAGGCACCTGTAGCCAGCTCTCATCCTCATTGAGCTGCTCCAAGGGTGAGGGCTGGCTAGGGGTCGCCCTGGAGGCACCTGTAGTCAGCTCTCATCCTCATTGAGCTGCTCCAAGGGTGAGGGCTGGCTAGGGGTCGCCCTGGAGGCACCTGTAGCCAGCTCTCATCCTCATTGAGCTGCTCCAAGGGTGAGGGCTGGCTAGGGGTCGCCCTGGAGGCACCTGTAGCCAGCTCTCATCCTCATTGAGCTGCTCCAAGGGTGAGGGCTGGCTAGGGGTCGCCCTGGAGGCACCTGTAGCCAGCTCTCATCCTCATTGAGCTGCTCCAAGGGTGAGGGCTGGCTAGGGGTCGCCCTGGAGGCACCTGTAGCCAGCTCTCATCCTCATTGAGCTGCTCCAAGGGTGAGGGCTGGCTAGGGGTCGCCCTGGAGGCACCTGTAGCCAGCTCTCATCCTCATTGAGCTGCTCCAAGGGTGAGGGCTGGCTACGGGTCGCCCTGGAGGCACCTGTAGCCAGCTCTCATCCTCATTGAGCTGCTCCAAGGGTGAGGGCTGGCTAGGGGTCGCCCTGGAGGCACCTGTAGCCAGCTCTCATCCTCATTGAGCTATTCCAAGGGTGAGGGATGGCTACGGGTCGCCCTGGATGTACCTGTAGCCAGCTCTCATCCTCATTGAGCTATTCCAAGGGTGAGGGCTGGCTAGAGGCAGCCGTGGACACACGATAGCCAGCCCTCATGGTGTTTGTGTTATTAAAGAAAAAAAATAAATTTGAGGGCTGGCTAGAGGCAGCCGTGGACACACACATATATATATATATATATATATATATATATATATATATATTTCTGCAGTATCTGTGCATTATGAATCGTGATATGTGTTAAAGGGGCCCACTGAGACTTTCGCCTAGGGCCCACAAAAACCTGGAGCCGGCCCTGCCCATGTGTGGTGATTATTGATTCCAGTACTAATAGGAATAGCAGGGGCACTAACAGCATGAATGGGGTGTTTATTTGTATTTTGGATATTGTTTCTTCTGGTGTGTGAATATATGGCACTGACCAGTTTAATGCCCTGTATTTGTGTGGTTTTTGCCTTGGATTCTTACATTTTATTATATTGTCTGCTATAGTATATATTTTGTGCTATAGTGCATTACCTCTAATACTGGTGGCGGATTTGCCAGTCAGTATATTAATGTGCAAAATTGATCACCAGGGACAGCCTAAGTGTATATTTGATCTTTACTTGATCTATTACAATCATGTGTTTTTCTGGGATGGATTTTGGAGTAGGTGGGCTTTCCATTAGTGGGTAATTCCACTATATTAACTTTTACTTGTGTTTTCATGAATTGGATTGTGACATTGTATGTATTTATAAAAAATATAATTCATTGTAATTTATTGAAGTATTGTCTAGATTGGGTGATCACTGCACAAGAGCATACCCCTTTTCTTCTTGCCGATGTTTATATATATTTCGTATGCTGCATGTTGATCCCATAGTGATTAGATGGTGCCCTCCATAACTTTGAGTTTGTGACAAAAGTATTCTTGGGGTGATACCTTTATCGACTAACCAGAAAATATATATATATATATATATATGCAAGCTTTCAGAGCATAGAGGCTTCTTCTTCAGGCAACATTACAAATGAATTCATAAGATAAAAGGCACAGCATTGGAGAGATGTTACAAGAAGACATTTGTTCATGAGGTGTAAGTTGCAAAAGGCCTTGGGAATGTTTAATTATCTGGAGGTGTGAATTGTGTCCATGTAGTGAGTCATAAAGCTATGTTTTATCGTTAGTCCTGTTGTCAGTGAATTGAACATCCTTATCAATTTGAATTCCCAAATGTTTCTTTCTCTGTTGCCCTTGAAGCGACCTTTTAGTATCAAAACTTTTATATTTTTCATACAGTGTCCCCTTCAGCGTCCAATTCAGACCTTCAGATAATTAAACATTCCCAAGGCCTTTCATTCATACAAAAAAACTAATTTGCTCTCCCTAACATATCAGTAGAAGACATCACAACTTACACCTCATGAAGAAATGTCTTGTTGTAACATCTCAAGTCCTTCTGCAGCCTTATCTCAATTGAATTAACATACAAACCAAAGCTTTTTTTTTTTTTCTTTTTTCAAATGCTTCCTCAGGGCATATGAGAGCCTACAGTAGTTGGTGTATCTGAGTCTATATTCTGGCTTTTGAAGGAGCAACTTGCTAATTCTTACTATTGCTAGAAAATGGACTCTCCTGGAAATCCAGACCTGTTTCTCTGCAAGATATGCCTGAAGCTCTATAAAAACCTGCGCAGGCATCTAAAGACCGTATGCATGAAAACCCGTCAGGCGGAGATCGACAATGAAATCAAGAATACAAAAAGGAACATGCACAAGGTGGCTGAATCCCTTTCTGTTGTGCCTTATGACAGCCTCGATTTCAAAAACAGCCAATTTACAAGTGCTCAGGACTTCTTCACAGAATTTTTGGAAAGTCGAGGTTGCATCGTGACCGGAAAACCATCTGAAAGGTATGTATATGTTTCTTCATAATATTTCAGGGTTTTCTAGCATTTACCTATTCATTACCTATCCTAATTTTGCACGTAATTTTGTTTTTTACCTATATACATCTTATGCAATATATCTTAGTTGAGTGCTATCAAAATGGCTGAAAGACATGCCAACATAGTGCCAAAAAGTCTACCCCTACCCATCTAAGTAAGCTTCATACTTTATACTTTTATTTTTCTGTTAATCTAGATAGAAAAAAGGCTTGTTTTTTTTCAGTGAGCTAGTGTTACTTTTACCATATATTGTACTGTAAAATTGGGAAAAAATTCTATGTGCGCTTAAATTGCAAAACTGTGCAATTGCACTTTTTAACACTGCGTTCACTACATGGAGTGATGCCTCAGCTCAGCTCAGTATAACTTTGCGGATACCAAAAATGTATACTTTTGCTTTTATCTAAGTGCTGGAGAAAATTCTGAATTTTTTTTAAAAAAAAGTTTTGCACTTTGTGGTCATATTTTCCAACCTATAGCATTATTTTTTGTGATCCATGTGATGACATTTTTTTGTGGCTAGGAGTGATGTATTCAAAGATATCATTTTTAGGTAGACAGTGTTTTGATCACCCAGTATTGAATTTTATTGGCGCATGTGTGTGCATATATATATATATATATACATATATAATTTTTTTTTTCTTCAATATAATAAAATATAATAACATAATGTAATTACCTTATAATAATGTAAATATAATATGGCATACTATAATAATATATTAATAATAGAATTAATACACTATAAAAATATAAAATTGTATCTAATACAAGATAATATACATATAATATAACAATATAATATATTATATTAAATATAATATAATGCTATATTAAATAATATATTACTAATATAATATGATATAATTAAAATGTATATAATCTAATATTGTAAATATAATATAATGTAGTAATAATAGAATTATAGTATGATATAATTACAATATAATAAGAATATCGTTTATGTGACAGCTGGCTACTGATGGTCCTAGATGTCCCTGTAGCTGGCTCTCACTTCTACTCCTAACTCAGATGTCTCAAAGCTCTCCTTTGCTATTGGGTCAAAACTAAGATTGTTGTCACTAGAATGGCCCTACAGGCACCACAATAGTGGTAAAGGGCCTTGACCAACCATCCAAGTCGCCTGCAAAGTTCTATATGTTGATACTCTCAATTATAGAGGAATTAATGCAGATTTTGGGTTTCTTTTTTAGGCCATCCACTGAAGAAGAGGAGCCTATGACACTTCCTCCTGAGGTTGAAGAAGCTAGGTAAGAACTATGCACCAGATTTATAAAAACATTTGTAACAGCTTTACTATTATTAGTAAAGGAAGCTTATGATGTCAATAATCACCCTAATATATTCTTGCCTTTTTCAGTTCGAATGCCACGATGCCCATGCGGAAAAAACTTGCTGTGGTTGGGTTTCATAAGATGCACAGCTTAAGTTCCTCAATTTTACTGGCTTTTAAAAACTATTTAAAGGGAAAATGTACCGAATCAACCATAACGCCGATGGTAAGTGTAATTTTATCATTTTGCGTGTGTTTGAGGAATCCTTACAGATGTGAACCCTGATGCATGATCATTTTTTTAAATTTTAGATACGAATCGTTTCTCGCTTTCATTATTATGTAAACCCGGAAGACATCTCTGCTGACTTTTTAAAGAACTTGAAGGCCACTAGAGAATATTTTATTTCCTTGGAAAGCTTAAAGACCAATGAAGAAACAATAAAAAAGCATATTAGTCACCTGCGGAGATTTGTAACTTTTGTATGCTCAAAGGACTACCCCTATCTCCTTGACGCAGAAGCAAAAAATGCAGTTGAGCCCTTTAAGACTTTGAGTGTTGTAGAAAAGAGATTAAACAAGAAGCTTGCAAAAGGCAGGAAGAGGGGGTAAGTAGCTCAAGTTTATACTACACCTGCAATTTAAATTTTTACTGTCATGGGGATGTAAAATGCCATAAAAACATCATGGGAAAGGTTGATTATTAGAAAGTCTAGATTTATTTATTACTTGTTCTGCCATGCAAGGTTGGAACAAAGTAATATTTAGCTCTTAGAAGCTCAGGCAAATCCCATATTTCCATTTCAATTGAATTTAAAATATTTTAACTTGCTAAAATGAGTTCATAATCACAAATGCACTGAGGTTACATCTTCTGGCTCCATTATGGGATCGGTAAAATGGAACCCCTAGATAAAAGATTTGTCGAATGATGGAAACAAAGAATGCTAAATGTATCTAATGGGCTAACATGCAAAAAAAATAAATAAAAAGAATGAACCTGTAACATAACTCATTTTATCATCCACAGATTGGAATCCACGCCTGTGACTATGGCTGATTGCTGCAAAATTTTGAAAGTGGCAAAGCCTCACGTGACTGATATTTTTACACAGGCAGAAATTAGTAAGATGTTGAGTGATAAGGAGAAGACCCTAGCATGTTATTATCTTCCGGCTGTTATTATCTATAAGCATCTACGTAAGCCATCTGAGGCAAAAAATCTAATGGTAGGTTTAATTTAATTAACCAACTTAGCATATTGCTGACAGATGCTGCTTCACCATATCTTATGTATTTTCAATGTTTTTCTCTTAGTTAAAAGACTGGCTTGAAAGGGAGAAGTTAGATGTTGATGGACAGACCTTAACAGTGGTAAAGACAAAAAAAATCTTTTGATACTGCAGGAGGAGGATGAGAAGGTAAAATGTTAAAAACATAACTCCTATAAAGCTGTGCTGTAGGTTCTTCAAGGTTTTACCATTTGCAATCGCATCTTTAACACAGAGTTTCACTTTGACAGAATTTCAATACATATTTCGAAAAGATTAGGACAACTAATCAACCCAAGGATGCAGATACGGTGCCTACATTCTTTGTGTCCTGCAATGGACAACACATCAAGAATCCCGGCAAAGACATGGAGCGCTTCCATAATAAGTTCGTAAAAAATGAGGCCCTCCTTCTCTGCACTACCAAGCATTTAACAAGACTAACAAATGTTTTATCCACAGGTATCAGCTGCCCGTAAAAACATGGGTGATGGCAATAGACGCATACAAAAAGTGTGCTGAAGAATGTCTTTCACAGGTGGAAAGAGACCAGGCCAATGCGTACGTGCACTTTGTGTCCAGACCCGACATGGTGGATAAATCTCCATTTGCTGCAGGGATGTTAATTGTGGCTACACTGAAGGGAGATGAGCAAGCAGGAACCTCTGTGTAAGAGACCTAACTTTATCCCCACAGGCATTCCCAAAATCCATCTTTTTATTGCATGAGACTTAAGTAATTATGCCTTATTGTATATATGATTTCAACCAAATTCTTGGTTAAGTCGTCTAGTAGGTAACAATGCCTTTATCAGTTTTTCCTAACTTAACTGTTTTTTTTTTAACTTCACAGATGTACATTGCCCAAGAGAAGGAGGATCAGGGGAGAAGAGGACTGTGAGGGACAAGCAGATGAGGAAGAGACAGAAGGCGCTGGGTAGGAGACTGAACAGACACCCTATGATGCCACCACAATTAATTTCTCCACAGTACCATCCACACACAGTATGATGACCCAACTGTGCCTCCCTCCACTACCCTGGTGATGAATGGTGATCCCAGCACAGTATAATCCTCAATTGTGATTCCCATACAGCCCTCCATGCAGTACATGGGGCCTACGTGCAGTATCATGGCCCCTACTATCACTGTACGTCGTATTAATACCCCCACACAGCCTTCCGCACAGTGTGATGGACCCCACGCAGACCTTCACACTGTATATTTGCTGGCATACAATATAGTGGCCCTCAAATAGTCATCCATAAGATATAAAGGCTCCTTCATAGCCATCCACATATTATAATGCCCTCCATAAATCCATTCAAATATTATAATGGCCCCGCATACCTTATGGATGGGAAATGGGCCCTACATAGTAGTTCTCCATATGGTATAATGCACCTCCCATTGCCTTCTATATAGAATAATACTTTCCCATAGTTTTCTGTATATTACAATGCATCACCCATAGTCCTCCATATAACTTATTGTAACCTCCATATAACATATTGCAGCCTTTATGCAATATTATGTAATCTCCATACTACTCAATATATAAAGCAGCCTCTATAGTTCATCATATTGTATAATGTAGGCTCTATAATCCTCCATATAGTATAATGTAGCTTCTTTAATTATCCATATTGCATAATGTAGCCTCTATAATCCTCTGTATAGCATACAGCTTCTATATTCCTTCATATAGCATAATGTAGCATCTGTCATCTTGCATATAGGATAATGTGGCCCTACAGTCCTGTCCTCCATATCATAATGGGGCCCCATAGTTAATGGTTAATATATTTAATTTTGTATTAAGCAAAAAATCATTCTCTAACCAATAATCTATTATACAAATAAATAGCGGCACTTTCCGTAAAGTAATTCTGCCTTTTAGTATATGATGAATTCCAAATTCTTGGTTAAGTAGTCCGGTGAGGAACAACACCATTTTTAGTATATTCTAATTTACCATCTATCCATTAAACTTTACAGAAGTTCCATTGACATCACAGGAGAAGGCGGCGGCAATCGGAGACATTCTGAAGCGGCAGAAATCCATGAGGAAGAGGCAGTCCAGCAGACTGACAATGCTCAAAAAGATCTATTTCAACAGATTAATTGAAAAGTACCCTGTAGGAGTAAACACCCAATTACCATCCCTGTCCACCTGCAGTCAGTACACAGAGCGTTTCGCACACTACTGTCGGGACAAGTGGAGGCGAGACCAATACAATCTACGCGTTTCAAGTGCTGTCGGTAAGTTTTTTTTCTCTTTCTTTAAATTTAAATCGGTCTACTTGATGTTATTGTATTCTTTGGGATGTGCTGCCTGAATATTTTTTTTGCTGAATATTTTACAGTATTTTCTCTTTTTTAGATTATTTCAGGCTTTTCCCCAAAGAAGATGATTTAAAGCACTATCTGAATCAACAGCATTGGACGTCCAACCTACCTGTCCTAGTAGATGTCCAACGTGGATGGAAGCCCAAACCAAAAAGAGGGGATACAGAGAACATTGCCAGACTTCAAGAAAAGCTAAAATTGCAAACGTGGACAGGCCTAATGATTGTAAATGAACGAGGCAAAGGTGAAGGACTGTGCACAACTCGTGCTTTTAGTAAAGGAGAAGTCATTTGTGACTATCATGGAGTGCTTAGAGAAGGAGCTGAGGCTTGCAAAATACAGGCAACTCTGAACGAGGATGAATGTTATATGTTTTTTTTCTTCATTGGTGAAAAGCGGTGGTGTATTGATGCCAGGGAGGTTCCGTGCAGTTGTCACCCAGACATGCCTTCCACATTTGGGCGAAAAATGAATCATTCTTATAAAAATTACAACGTCAAACCAGTCCTTAAATTTATAATTGATGGTAACACGCCATCAATACTATTTCTGGCTAATTGCGATATCAAACCAGGGACAGCGCTTTTGTTCGATTATGGAGTGAAACCTAATGACTATGGAGAAGGTTCAGATATCCCATGGCTGACAACGTGACATTTAAGGTACCATTACACTCTTCAATATCGTGTGCGATATTGCACAAGCGTCAGGTGTTTCACATCGCACACACTATCCTTAATTGATCGTACGTGCGCTGTTACATGCTATATCGTAGATAACGCATGTACAATGTTGCGATGCAGCGCTATTCTGTACCATGCTGCGATTCTGCAAATTCAATGCAAAGTATAGGTGAATCGTATGGTTCCATGCTTCAATGCTGCAGCCTGCACGATGGTTAATTACACGACGATCGTGAGATTTGAGGTCAGGATCTCAAATCAAACAAATAATACTGGATAAATAAATATCCAGTTCTACATGCAGACATGCTATACACATCTACTCCCATTCACACTTAAATGATATCACAGCAGACCTCGGTCATATCAGACCTGCCAACTTATACCACTCTAAGTGCCCAGAAAATGTAATGTTATTATTTATATCAGGCGGAGAGCACCAATCGAACCTAGGGTCACAACAAGGTCCATGAAGACAGGGATGCAGTTGAGGAAAAGGAAACACCCAGGGTAATTGGTCAATATACTCATTCACATTGTCCTTGAACAATAAACATTTCTGTTTTAACATATGTATTCCCCTTTTTTCCTTTAAAGAGATTAAGAAGACGGCAGTGATCAGCTCCCAAGAAAGAATGAGGCGTTTCGGAGACTAAAGTTCCGGTCTTGTTAAAGTTTTTGAATTCATGTTTTATTTGTTTCTTTTCTGTTCTAGGTTGTTCTACAATTCCAGGTGAACGGGGCCCTCGAAGCAATGGGAGAAGATTTTCTTTATTATAAACATTTGTACTGTTTGTATTAGTGTTAAAGGGATTCTGTCACCAGGTTTTAGCCATCTCATCTGAGCGCACCATAATGTGGACACAGAGATCTTTATTCCAGTGATGTATCACTTACTAGGCTGCTCAGTGTAGTTTGCATTAAAACACTGTTAAATCATCTGGAGATTATCATTAGAGCACTACTCCAGTAGTCCAGTCATACTTGGGAGCTGCCAAATCTGCAACAGAGAAAACAGTAATTTTATCAAAATGACAGCAAGGAGCTCAGTAAGTGAAACATTGCTGGATCAGGATTTCTATCTCTACATTATGCTGCTGTCAGATGGGATGTCAAAAACCTGGTGACACAGTCCCTTTAATAACTATTTTAAAGCTAAATATAAATAGTCCTATGGCTATGATGAAACAATTCTGACAACTGTTCAAATGGCACAATCATTTACTACCGTCAGGTTTCTGAGCCGTTTAGTCTAATGCTTTGTCAGTATTACTAGAATCCATAATAATTTAAAGGTCAGGTAGCCATAAAAGTGCTCCTGCCAGTCAGAGCAGTGCAGTCCCTGGAAATCGGGCCTAGGGAAGCAGAATATATTACCATCCCTAACAACGGTAAGCATGACCCCCAGCTGTCCAGCAACCCGACATGTAGAACTGCCTATAAAAATGACCATTTGTCCAGTCAGTGCATCACTCTCTGGTGCCCTTTTACACTGGCACACTGCTTTCTGTCTCTCTCTCTCTTTCTCTCTCCGCAGTGCAATGCTCTCTGGTGCTCTTTCACTCTCTCTCCAGTGCACCACTCTCTGACGTGTTCTCTTTCTCCCTACTGCACCGCTCTCTGGCACTCCTCTGTCTTTATAGTGCACTGCTCTCTTTTGTGCTCTCTCAGTCTCCAGTGCATCACTGGCGCTCGCTTTTGATCTCTCCCCATTGCACCACTCTCTCGCATGCTCTCTCTCTGGTGCTCTCTTTCCGTCCAAAGTGCCTTTTTTTGTCTCTGTGCCTTCACGAGCTTCTCAATCTCTGTCTTTGCCCATCTGTGGCTCTCTATCGGTCTCTGTGCCTCTCTGTCCCTCCCTGTGCTTCTATTTACCTTTTGCATCCCTCTATGTGCCTACCTTTGCCCCTTTGCTCCCTTATTTGCCTCTATGTGCCTCTTAATGACTCTCTCACGAGCACACCTCTTTCTGTAGGTCAAAGGTAAGAAGCACTACTCAAGTTGCAGCAGAGAAGATGAATTGGTAAGTAACCACAAAGCTACACAGTGTTTAACACTTGTGTATTTTTTAAGAATCTTGTTGGTGTAGGATGCTTCCTGAACATTAAAGTGAATGGTCAGGAAACATCTTTAAGCTACAGGATCCCTGAAAAATATGCAAGTTTTTATGGGATGATTTGTCAGGCTATCAACAATCACACAGGGCCACATGCCCGTCAACAGGGCAATAGCCGACTCCACAAGGCCAATGACCCTTTGCAAAGGGCCAGAGGTCCCTTTCCGCAGGGCCATAGGCATTTCCACAGGGCCATAACCCCCTCCAACTCTCTCCACAGGACCACAGGCTACTACCGGGCCACAGGCTTTTCCACAGTGCCACAAGCCCCATCCAGCTCTCTTCACAGGCAATCATGTTGCACTTTTGCAACAAAAGAGTCAATCTTTGTTGCAGTTCGGCAACATTAGAGTCAACCCTGTTGCAGATCGGACACAAAGCTTGAAAATTTAGATGTTTACTGCAGAGGACTTCATAGGCCCCCATCTTACTCCAGAGCCTTCCACAGGCCCCTCCAGCCCGCTCCACCGGCCACAACTCCCTCCAGCTCGCTTTACATCGCCACATGCCCATCTGCGGGGCAACAGACCCCTATGCAGGGTCACAGGCCTTTCCACAGGGCCGCAACCCCTTCAGCTCTCTCCAAAGGACCACTGGCTCCTTCTGCCGGGCCACAAGCCTTTCCACAGGGCCACAATCCCCTCCAACTCTCTACACAGGACAACAGGCTCTCTTTACAGGGCCATAGCTCCCCTCCACAGGGCCAAATGCACTTTCCACACGGCAAAAATCCCCTCCAGCTCTCTCCACAGAGTCACGGGGTTCGTCTGCAGGGCACAAGCCCCTTCATCAAGGCCAAGGGGCCTTTCTACAGGGCCACTGGCCTTTAAATAGGGCCACAACCCCCTCTGGCACTCTCAACAGGGCCACAGGCTCCTTCTACAGGTGTACAGGCATTTACACAGGGCCACAACCACCTTTACCTCTCTCCACAGGGCAACAGGGCCCTTTCACTATGCAATAGGCCTTTCCATAAGGCCACAACCCCCTCTCTCTCTCTCAAAAGGACAGAGGCTCCCTTTACAAGGAAACAGCCCCCTCCACAAGGCCAAAGGCCTTTTTCAAAGGGCCACAGGTCCCTTCCGCAGGGCCATAGGCATTTCCCCAAGGCAATAACCCCCTCCAGCTCTGTCCACAGGACCACAGGCTCCTTCTACAAGGCTACAACCCATTTCAGCTCTTTCATCAGGGCCACAGCCTCCTCTACCCCACTTTAATCAGTTAAAAGGACTCATTTGAGTGACCATTGGTCAGCTCGAGTAAAGGAACCTGATATAGTATAGTGCACTGTTTAATATTCTTTTTTTTCTTTACACAGGTTGAATGCTGGCAAAGAAATGTCACCTATGCCATGCTCCTTTATACCAGTTTTCTTGATTGACATGTTATTTTTGGAGCCAAATGAGAAAATTGGGAAATAGAAAGCTCCCCCTCCTTCCAATTAGTGGATCCGGTCAGGTGCTCAGTGGCGGTAGGCCACCGCCTGAAAGCCAAACATGAAAAAAGGAATGCTGGCACCGGTTTCCATATGATGAATTTTACTTTATTCCATGAAGATCAATACATTAAAAAGAAGGCATCTTTACAGGCAATCCGCCCCATCATGTCATTTTTGGTTTAAGCCTAATTTCTTTCAATAAATAAAATGGAATAAATGTGTCACTTTTTTGCCTATACTAGTAGTTGTGGGGTATTATGACATCACAATAGAATTAATACTTACCCTTTCCGATGCCTTTTAGGGCTATCCGGTGCAGAACCAAGGCCAAATACCAACCGACAGGACCTTCCTGTGACATCATGGAAGGTCCTGTCGCTCAGCACGTGGCCTTGGCTCTGCACCGGATAGACCGAAAAGGCGCCTGAAAGGGTAAGTATTAATTCTTTATTATTTTTAATACATCTGGATTTATTTAATTTTGATTTCGTACTGTATAGTAATACATTACAAAATGAAATGGGGGCTGGCAGACATGTCACAAAGGGGAGGAGGAACAGGATTTTTCTTCCTCCTCTGTGACATCACTTCTCCTCCGGACCGGGTGGTGTGTGAACACAGCCTCGGGCTGCGTGCCCACGTAGCGATTTACAAGCGTATATGTTGCGTAATTTACGCAGCGGAAACGCTTGTGAAACACTTGGTAATCTGCACCCATTGGTACTCAGTGGCATTCCGCAATGTTAATGCCCATGCTGTAGATTTTTCCGCAGCGTTTCTGCTGCGCTTAAAAATCCTTTCCACAGGGCCACAACACCTTCAGCTCTCTCCACAGGACCACAGGCCTTTCCACAGTGCTACAAGTCCCTCCAGCTCTCTCCACAGGCAATCATGTTGCATGTTGTTTACCGCAAAAGGACTTCATAGGCCCAAATCTTACTTTAGACCCTTCCACAGGCCCCTCCAGCCCGCTCCACATGGCCTTTTCCGCAGGCCACAACTCCCTCCAGCTCTCTTTACATCGCCACATGCCCCTCTGCAGGGCCACAGACCCCTATACAGGGTCACAGGCCATTCCACAGGGCCACAATTCCCTCCAACTCTTCTCCACAGGACAACAAGCTCTCTTTACCGGGCCATAGCTCCCCTCCACATGCACTTTCTGCATGGACATGACGCGCCCCTGGGCCTGTGTCGTGCTGCGTTGCGCACGCGGGAGCTTACCCGGAGCCGGATCTCTTGAGGGTTGTAGTCTCGTGGCGGTGATCCGGTCCGTGCCCAGGGAGTCAGACTAAGTGGCGCTGTATCAGCGGTAGATGTTGGACGACTACGCCACCCGTTGAGTACAGCTAAGGAGCTGCTGCTGCAGGGCAGACCGCTGAGGCCGGTGGTAGGATTGTGCAGCGTGATAGCATAGCCCCCAACGGGAGGGGTATGGCCTCAGGGCAGCCGACGTGGACGATGGGGGTAGCAGGAACCACTCGGAGACGGTACGGTGTAGTTCAGGGTCTTTACTGGTGACAAAGATAGACCCTCCCGGAGTACTGGCTAGCGATTGGGGCCTGGTCAGTCCTTGAGCAGATGGGATCTCCCCTGGCCAGGCGGAGTTGTAGGCCTCCCAAACTGACTGTACTCTTCTGGCTACCTTGCTAGAGGCGGGTATAAGTAGCCCACGTCCCTGAGTGTACCGTGTGGTGCTCACCCGTATGGCCGGTGACTCGGGGCCTTCTAGTAGCTTCCGCTCCACGACGGCGGTGCTGGTCCCACGCGTGTGACCGTGCCTTCGGGTTTCTGGGCCAGAGGACCTGCAATCCCCTGCCGGTCGGTTTCTGCTGCTGGATAGGAGTTAGTCCCCACAGCCTCGGACTCCGGGTCCGGTGAGAAATCTTCTCAGTCAGGGCGAGCTCTGCAGCTGCCAGCCCCTGACTCCTTGTTGCACTGCTCCTACAGAGCTCCTGTAGTTTCTTCCTATGCTGCTTCTCTTCTCTACCTCTTCTCTACTCACTAACCCTGCCTCAGCCCTAGGTTTATATAGGGGAAGTTCTTCCCCTCCCAGGACTGGGCAGGAGGTGTGGCATGCATAGGATCCCTGACCAAGAGACCTCCCACCTGCTCTCAGACGTAATATCTATATCACTGTGGCAACCAGACCCCTGGGGTGTCACATTCCCCCCTAGTGAAATTTATTACTCCGGGACTAAACATATTTTTGGAAAAACATAACAAGGTATAACAATAATGATACAATAAGAAAAACACATAAAGGTGGTCACGGCATGTCCGTAACCGGGTGCAGTCTTTGAAGAAAAGCAAGGTGTCCATTTCACCAAAACAGGGAGACGTAACCAGGTAGGGGTCTGTCCTGCCCCGAGTCCTTAACAGTCTTTAGTCCGTGATGGGTTATGCTCCAACTATGTACACAGGATTCCCGGTAAATCCACCAAAGACTCCTATAAACAACTAGAAACACATAATTATACACAAGCAACAAGAAAAACAGGTAACCACAAATAAAACAATTTATACACTTCAAATCCTCCAACGTGCGGGTAACTGGCCTCTAGTGGCCCTAGTGGACCTACGGAGCTGACTGTCTAGCCCTGAACTACAGGGTGTAGGAGCTGTCAAGGGTAAACTGGGCAGCTGTCTACCGGCTCCTTGGCTCACTAGGGGTACGGCAGGCTCACTATAAGCAGAGGGTTGATCCTCCTGTTCTGCTTGTGTGGAGTCTTCTGCCTCCTGGACCGGCTGCTCTTCCAGCTCTACCTGTCGCTCCGTAGGTGCTTGGGATGCTGGTTGGAGGAAGGTGAGTACGGGTACCACAACTGCGCCATTGACTTGAGTACAAGACCGAGGGAAGTCTCCGAGCACAGTACTAACCATGTCTTCCCTTTCCTCTACGGGTCGAGGGTCTTCTTGTTCCTCTTCAGGGTTCCGTAGCTGTTCGGGACACTTCTTCAGGTGATCCCGGGATACAATGGTCGTGGTTTCCCCTCCGTCTTTACTGATGGTACAGACCTTTGGGTTGTCGTGGCTTGAGGGCAGTACGGTGTACGGGTCCTTCTCCCACTGGTCGTCCAACTTGTGGAGCCGTCTTTTTCTCTTCAAGACCTGCTCTCCGGGTACCAGGGGAACAGCGGGAGCATACTGGTTGTAAGTTTTCTCTTGTCTTTCCCTAGCCTGACAGAGACTTCGCTCCACACTCTCCTGTACTCTCCGGTACTGCTGCTGCCTCTCTGTGTCCCAGTCTGCTTCTGGTGAAGTGTCCTCGGGTGTCAGGACTCCCATTTCCAGGTCAACAGGTAACTTACCAGGTCTCGCCCTCATTAGGTAAGCCGGGGTACAGTTGGTGGAACCTACCGGGATGTGGTTGTATAGGTCCACCAGATCGGGCAGCTTCTCAGGCCACAGACTGCGTTCTTCCAGGGGCAACGTTTTCAGAAGATCCATTACCACCTGGTTCATTTTCTCACAAAGTCCATTAGTTTGCGGATGATAGGGTGTTGTCCTGATCTTCCGGCAGCCATACAGATTGCAGAATTCCTGGAAGACCTCCGCTTCAAAGGCAGGTCCCTGATCCGTCAGCACTTGGTCCGGGTACCCGTGCGGACGGCAGAAGTGCTGCTGGAAGGCTCTAGCTGCCGTTTGAGCTGTTAAGTCCTTAACGGGGACGACAACCAAGAACCGGGAGTAATGATCCACAATGGTTAACGCGTAGACGTAGCCACTTCTGCTTGGGGTCAGTTTTACATGATCCAAGGCTACCAGTTCCAACGGCTGCTTGGTGACGATGGACTGAAGGGGGGTCTTCTGGCTGGCACGGTCCTTCCTTCTTAGGTTGCACGGGCCACAGTCTCTGCACCACCTCTCGATGGTTCCCCTCATGCCTACCCAGTGGAACCGCCCGCGCAGCAGGAACTCCAGCTTCTTCCATCCGAAGTGTCCAGCCCCGTCGTGGTATGCCTCCATCACCATGGCTGCGTCTCTTCGTGGCACCACTACTTGCCAGATTAGTTCATGCGTCCGGGAGTTAACCATTCTGCGGCACAACTTCCCCTTGTAAAGGAACAGTCGACTCTTCTCAGCCCACAGTTGTTTGGCTTCCTCCGGAGCGTCTGGGTCAAGGCGAGCCTCTGGCCGAGTCAGCATCTCCTTCACCAGTCGGACGGCAGGGTCACTGTCTTGCGTTTCCTCCCAGTTGTAGTGAGGCAAGGGGTTAAACGTAGCGGCTTGCTTACTCCTTACCCGATGGGAATACTGGATAGTCCCATGACGGTGGAACGCGGGGAGTTCGACTTCTTCCAGTCCCTCTGGATCTTCCCCTACGTCCGGTAGGTTTGGCATCCTGGACAGGGCGTCCGCGTTGGTATTGGAGCGTCCTGCCCGGTATTTGATTGTGAACTCGTAGTTGGACAGACGGGCCATCCATCTCTGCTCTAAGGCACCGAGTCTTGCCGTGTCCAGGTGTGTCAACGGGTTGTTATCCGTGTACACGGTGAACCGGGAAGAAGCGAGGTAGTGCTTAAAGCGTTCGGTGACTGCCCACACCACTGTCAGGAACTCTAGCTTAAATGAGCTGTAATTTTCAGGGTTTCTTTCGGTGGGTCGCAGTTTTCGACTGGCGTAAGCGATTACTCGTTCTTTCCCCTGCTGGATCTGGGACAGTACGGCTCCTAGCCCGATGTTACTTGCGTCGGTGTAGAGGATAAAGGGCTGGCTGTAATCAGGGTACGCCAGGATTTCATCCCCCGTGAGGGCCATCTTCAGCTGGCGGAAGGACTCTTCTTCTAACTTCTCCCATTTGAAGGGCGGCTTCTGGTTCTTGGCCTTCCGGGACTGGCCTATCAGGAGGTCCTGCATAGGAGCTGCCTTTTTGGTGAAACCGGGGATGAATCTGCGGTAATAGCCTACCAACCCGAGGAACTGCCGCACTTCCTTTACACTGGAGGGACTTGGCCATTCCTTAATTGCGGTGATCTTATCAGGGTCGGGAGCCACTCCGTCAGCGCTCACCACGTGTCCCAGGTACTGCACCTTTGGTTTTAGGAGGTGACACTTGGAGGGTTTTACCTTTAGGCCGTAGTTTGCCAGAGCTTCGAACACTTCCGCCAGGTGTTTCAGGTGGTCCTCATAAGTCTTGGAATATACGATGACATTTTCCAGGTACAACAGGACCGTCTCGAAGTTTTTGTGGCCCAGACAGCACTCCATTAATCGTTGAAAGGTTCCTGGTGCGTTACAGAGTCCGAACGGCATGCAGGTAAACTCGCTAAGTCCCATCGGGGTGGTGAATGCGGTCTTCTCCCGGTCCGCCTCTGCTACAGGAACCTGCCAGTACCCACTAGTGAGATCCAAGGTAGAGAAGAAGTTAGCAGATCTTAAAGCAGCCAAAGACTCCTCTATCCTTGGTAAGGGGTACGCATCCTTGTGTGTGATACGGTTGATTTTCCGGTAATCTACACACATCCTCATGGTGTTGTCTTTCTTTTTGACTAAGACTAGTGGAGCTGCCCAGGGGCTACAGCTATCCCTGATCACCCCAGCCTCCTTCATGTCCCTAAGCATCCCCTTGGCGTGTTGGTAGTGTGCAGGGGGTACGGGTCGATACCTCTCTTTTATGGGAAGATGGTCTCCCGTGGGGATGCGGTGTTCTACCCCCTTGACTCGCCCGAAGTCTAACGGGTGTTTACTAAACACTCTCTCGTACTCTTGAACCACCCGATAGACTCCCTGTCTCTGGTGTGAGGGAGTGGAGTCAGTACCCAAATGTAGTTGCTGACACCAGTCCTCCATTGTTTCCTTAGAGCTGTTACTTTCCTCCGGGGAAGATGGAGGCAAGGGTTCTACGGACTGTATGGAGTTTTGATTGATGGTATACAATTTGGCTAGCGTAGCATACCGGGGCAGGTACACTTCCCTCTTCCCGATATTTATTATGCGAACGGGCACCCTCCCATGGCGTACATTGACCACCCCCCGTGCTGTCAAAATGGTGGGCCTACTGTCTGAGTAAACTGGTTCTACCATTGCCTGGTAATCTCTACCTCTCAGACCAATAGCTGCCCGGCACCAAATCATCATTTCACTTTTTGGGGGCATGGCAATAGGGAAAGGGTCACACATTCTTACGCTACCAATCTCACCACCGGAGAGTTCTATCTGTTGCCGTCGCATCAGTGCCCGGATCTCTTTCTGGAGCACTCGCTGCTGGCCGGAGCTGGCGTTCTTGGCAACCTGCTGTAAAAGGAAAATCACCTCTGCAAGACAATTTTCAATTACATTAGTTCCTAGAGTTATCTTTGGGTGACTCTCGTGTTTGTCAATGTCTACAATGATCAGTCCCTGTGCTGCCAATTCGACTCTACCGATTTTAATGGTCACCTCTTTAAATCCAATCTGTGGCACGGGCTGACCATTGCTGGCGATGATACTCAAGTCGTCGTCAGGGTAGCGGGTGATATCCGAGTCATTCCAGTACTGCTTGAAGAGCACGTACGGGATGGTGGTGACCTGTGACCCGGTGTCCAGCAGGGCACTCATAGGAATGCCATCCAGTACCACGGGTAAGACTGGACGTCCTCCCACATATTTGTCGCGCCAGTTCGATGGGCCTGGTGATCTTTTTCCTGGGGGTTGGCCCTCTACCCCAGGTTGTGCCAGTTTAAAGGACAGTACCTTGCCATATGTCCGGGTTGATTGCAGCGGCGGCAGATGGGTCGTCCGTCCTCGTTGTATCGGTCGCTGGGTCTTCCTTTGGCCGGTGGGGTCCTCCTTGGTCGACGCCACGGGATGTCCTCCGGTCCGGATGCCAGCTGGATCTTCCCTGGAGTGGAAACCTGTAAAGACTGCACAGTTCGGGTTAGCGCAGCAACGCTTTTAGCTAGCTCTTGGACCTGATGGTGCAGGTCTGGAGCCGGGTCATTGTTCAAAGCCTGCGCATCAGCTCCCACAGGCCCTGCCGACAAGGGCGCCGCCTCCTGGTGGTAAGTGGTAGTGGGGCGTCTGTGGGTCACAACGCCACCTGGTGCCGGTTCTCGAAGCACCCGGATGGCTCTGTCCTTGAACTGTGCAAATCCCAGATGAGGGTCCTGTAAGGCCATTGCCCGCAACTGGGTTCGGTGGGCATTGCAATATAAACCCTCTATAAATTGTTCAGTCAACAGCCTGTCCTCGTCTCCCACGCCGTCAGGGTCGGTCTGCTTAATGGCTCTCAGGGCCTCTTGTAGGTTTAGGGCATAGTCCCTTATACTCTCATGTGCCCGCTGTTTGCACCCGTAGAATCTAAGCTTGATCTCGGCTGAGGTGCGGGTATCAAAGGTGTCCCTCAGCCGGGTTAGTATCCCTGCGACAGTCCTCCCCCCAGGTGGCCAGGATTTTACCTCCCTTTGGGCTGCCCCGGTTAATTGGGCCACCAGGATGCTCACTTTTTGCTCCTCTGTGAGGGGGTACACCTGGAAGAGGCTATCCAGCTTTTCTCTAAAGTCATGCAGGGTATGTGACTCCCCCGAGTACTGGGGTAGCCAGGCTGCCCCCGGGATATAGGGCATGGTGAAAGGCATGACCGCCACAGCGGTGGCGCTGGCGGGGGTTGAAGCGGTGAAGCTCTCCTCCGTATCCGACATCCTTCTCCCCCCTAGTGGACCGTGGCCTACCTTGCGATGATCCTCTTCCGTAGGCCGCGGCTCCGCAGTGGATCGTCAGGGTTGAGGACCTTCCGTCGCGCTCCTGTGACGTCGGCGTCTGCTGGGCTCCTTCCAGGACCTTACGCAACGTCCGGACGTGAGGCGGGGCTTCAGTTCTCGCGCGCTTTCGGAGTCCACGCCCCTCTTCTTCCCGCGCGGCGTCCTCAAGATGGCGTCCAATGGCGGGAAAACTCCACGTATGGCGGAAAGAAGGCTGAAGATGGCGCCGGATGGCGGGAAAACTCCACCGATGGCGGGAAGGAAGCGGGAGATGGCGCCGGATGGCGGGAATCTTCACCACTGGTAAGTTTGAACAGTCTTTTTCAGGCACGCAGTACCCGGTGGTTGCGGGCACGAGATCCTGCCGACTACGCCAAAAGTTGACGCGCCCCTGGGCCTGTGTCGCGCTGCGTTGCGCAAGCGGGAGCTTACCCGGAGCCGGATCTCTTGAGGGTTGTAGTCTCGTGGCGGTGATCCGGTCCGTGCCCAGGGAGTCAGACTAAGTGGCGCTGTATCAGCGGTAGATGTTGGACGACTACGCCACCCGTTGAGTACAGCTAAGGAGCTGCTGCTGCAGGGCAGACCGCTGAGGCCGGTGGTAGGATTGTGCAGCGTGATAGCATAACCCCCAACGGGAGGGGTATGGCCTCAGGGCAGCCGACGTTAACGATGGGGGTAGCAGGAACCACTCGGAGACGGTACGGTGTAGTTCAGGGTCTTTACTGGTGACAAAGATAGACCCTCCCGGAGTACTGGCTAGCGATTGGGGCCTGGTCAATCCTTGAGCAGATGGGATCTCCCCTGGCCAGGCGGAGTTGTAGGCCTCCCAAACTGACTGTACTCTTCTGGCTACCTTGCTAGAGGCGGGTATAAGTAGCCCACGTCCCTGAGTGTACCGTGTGGTGCTCACCCGTATGGCCGGTGACTCGGGGCCTTCTAGTAGCTTCCGCTCCACGACGGCGGTGCTGGTCCCACGCGTGTGACCGTGCCTTCGGGTTTCTGGGCCAGAGGACCTGCAATCCCCTGCCGGTCGGTTTCTGCTGCTGGATAGGAGTTAGTCCCCACAGCCTTGGACTCCGGGTACGGTGAGAAATCTTCTCAGTCAGGGCGAGCTCTGCAGCTGCCAGCCCCTGACTCCTTGTTGCACTGCTCCTACAGAGCTCCTGTAGTTTCTTCCTATGCTTCTTCTCTTCTCTACCTCTTCCCTACTCACTAACCCTGCCTCAGCCCTAGGGGTGTCACAGACACAGCCCCCTTTAGCTCTCTCCACAGAGACACAAGGCCCGTCTGCAGGGCACAAGCCCCCTCTTCAAGGCCAAAAGGCCTTTCTACATGGCCATAGTCATTTCCATAGGGCACGAGCCCCTCCAGCTCTCTCCACAGAGCAACGGACCCCTATACAGGGTCACAGGCCTTTCCACAGGGCCACAACACCTTCAGCTCTCTCCACAGGACCACAGGCTCCTACTGGGCCACAGGCCTTTCCACAGTGCCACAAGCCCCTCCAGCTCTCTCCACAGGCAATCATGTTGCATGTTGTTTACTGCAAAGGACTTCATAGGCCCAAATCTTACTCCATAGCCTTCCACAGGCCTTTCCAGCCCGCTCCACATGGCCTTTTCCGCAGGCCACAACTCCCTCCAGCTCTCTTTACATCGCCACATGCCCCTCTGCGGGGCCACAGACCCCTATACAGGGTCACAGGCCTTTCCACAGAGCCTCAACCCCTTCAGCTCTCTCCACAGGACCACAGGCTTTTCCACAGCCCACAACTCCTTCCAGCTCTCACCACAGGGCCACAGCCCCTTCCACTAGGCTAAAGGGCCTATCCATAGGGCCACAGACATTTCCACAGGGCCACAACACCCTCCAGCTCTCTCCACAGGACAAGAAGCTCTCTTTACAGGGCCATAGCTCACCTCCACAGGGCCAAATGCACTTTCCACACGGCCACAACTCCCAACAGCTCTCTCCACAGAGTCACAAGGCCCGTCTGCAGGGTACAAGCCCCATCTTCAAGGCCAAAAGGCCTTTCTACATGGCCATAGTCATTTCCATAGGGCACGAGCCCCTCCAGCTCTCTCCACAGGGCAATGGACCCCTATACAGGGTCACAGGCCTTTCCCCAGGGCCACAATCCCCTCCAACTCTTCTCCACACGACAACAAGCTCTCTTTACCGGGCCATAGCTCCCCTCCACAGGGCCAAATGCACTTTCTGCATGGCCACAGCCCCCTTTAGCTCTCTCCACAGAGACACAAGGCCCGTCTGCAGGGCACAAGCCCCCTCTTCAAGGCCAAAAGGCCTTTCTACATGGCCATAGTCATTTCCATAGGGCACGAGCCCCTCCAGCTCTCTCCACAGGGCAACGGACCCCTATACAGGGTCACAGGCCTTTCCACAGGGCCACAACACCTTCAGCTCTCTCCACAGGACCACAGGCTCCTACTGGGCCACAGGCCTTTCCACAGTGCCACAAGCCCCTCCAGCTCTCTCCACAGGCAATCATGTTGCATGTTGTTTACTGCAAAGGACTTCATAGGCCCAAATCTTACTCCATAGCCTTCCACAGGCCTTTCCAGCCCGCTCCACATGGCCTTTTCCTCAGGCCACAACTCCCTCCAGCTCTCTTTACATCGCCACATGCCACTCTGCGGGGCCACAGACCCCTATACAGGGTCACAGGCCTTTCCACAGGGCCTCAACCCCTTCAGCTGTCTCCACAGGACCACAGGCTTTTCCACAGCCCACAACTCCTTCCAGCTCTCACCACAGGGCCACAGCCCTTTCCACAAGGCTAAAGGGCCTATCCATAGGGCCACAGACCTTTCCACAGGGCCACAACACCCTCCAGCTCTCTCCACAGGACAAGAAGCTCTCTTTACAGGGCCATAGCTCACCTCCACAGGGTCAAATGCACTTTCCACACGGCCACAACTCCCAACAGCTCTCTCCACAGAGACACAGGGCCCGTCTGCAGGGCACAAGCCCCCTCTTCAAGGCCAAAATGCCTTTCTACATGGCCATAGTCATTTCCATAGGGCACGAGCCCCTCCAGCTCTCTCCACAGAGCAACGGACCCCTATACAGGGTCACAGGCCTTTCCACAGGGCCACAACACCTTCAGCTCTCTCCACAGGACCACAGGCTCCTACTGGGCCACAGGCCTTTCCACAGTGCCACAAGCCCCTCCAGCTCTCTCCACAGGCAATCATGTTGCATGTTGTTTACTGCAAAGGACTTCATAGGCTCAAATCTTACTCCAGAGCCTTCCACAGGCCCCTCCAGCCCGCTCCACATGGCCTTTTTCGTCAGGCCACAACTCCCTCCAGCTCTCTTTACATCGCCACATGCCCCTCTGCGGGGCCACAGACCCCTATACAGGGTCACAGGCCTTTCCACAGGGCCTCAACCCCTTCAGCTCTCTCCACAGGACCACTGGCTCCTTCTGCCGGGCCACAAGCATTTCCACAGGGCCACAATCCCCTCCAACTCTTCTCCACAGGACAACAAGCTCTCTTTACAGAGCCATAGCGCCCCTCCACAGTGCCAAATGCACTTTCTGCACGGCCACAGCCCCCTTTAGCTCTCTCCACAGAGACACAGGGCCCGTCTGCAGGACACAAGCCCCCTCTTCAAGGCCAAAGGGCCTTTCTACATGGCCATAGTCATTTCCATAGGGCACAAGCCCCTCCAGCTCTCTCCACAGGGCAACGGACCCCTATACAGGGTCACAGGCCTTTCCACAGGGCCACAACACCTTCAGCTCTCTCCACAGGACCACAGGCTACTACCGGGCCACAGGTCTTTCCACAGTGCCACAAGCACCATCCAGCTCTCTCCACAGGCAATCATGTTGCACTTTTGCAACAAGAGTCAATTTTTGTTGCAGTTCGGCAACATTGGAATCAACCCTGTTGCAAATCGGACACGAAGCTTGAAAATTTAGATGTTTACTGCAAAGGACTTCATAGGCCCCCATCTTACTCCAGAGCCTTCCACAGGCCCCTCCAGCCGGCTCCACATGGCCTTTTCCTCAGGCCACAACTCTCTCCAGCTATGTTTACATCGCCACATGCCCCTCTGCGGGGCCACAGGCCCCTATACAGGGTCACAGGCCTTTCCACAGGGCCTCAACCCCTTCAGCTCTCTCCACAGGACCACAGGCTTTTCCACAGCCCACAACTCCTTCCAGCTCTCACCACAGGGCCACAGCCCCTTCCACAAGGCTAAAGAGCCTATCCATAGGGCCACAGACCTTTCCACAGGGCCACAACACGCTCCAGCTCTCTCCACAGGACAAGAAGCTCTCTTTACAGGGCCATAGCTCACCTCCACAGGGCCAAATGCACTTTCCACACGGCCACAACTCCCAACAGCCCTCTCCACAGAGTCACAGGGCCCGTCTGCAGGGCACAAGCCCCTCTTCAAGGCCAAAAGGCCTTTCTACATGGCCATAGTCATTCCCATAGGGCACGAGCACCTCCAGCTCTCTCCACAGGGCAACGGACCCCTGTACAGGGTCACAGTCCTTTCCACAGGGCCACAACCGCCTTCACCTCTCTCCACAGGGCCCTTTCACTGTGTCATAGGCTTTTCCATAAGGCCACAACCCCCTCTGTCTCTCTCAAAAAGGACAGAGGCTCCCTTTACAAGGCCACAGCCCCCTCCACAAGTCCAAAGGCCTTTTTCAAAGGGCCACAGGTCCCTTCCACAGAGCCATAGGCATTTCCCCAAGGCAATAATCCCCTCCAGCTCTCTCCACAGGCTCCTTCTACAAGGCTACAACCCTTTTCAGCTCTTTCATCAGGTCCACAGCCTCCTCCACCCCCCTTTAGTCAGTTAAAAGGACTCATCTGTGTGACCTATTGACCATTGGTCAGCTCGAGTAAAGGAACCTGATATAGTATACTGCACTGTTTAATATTCTTTTTTTCTTTACACAGGTTGAATGCTTGCAAAGAAATGTCACCTATGCCATGCTCCTTTATACCAGTTTTCTTGATTGACATGTTATTTTTGGAGCCAAATGAGAAAATTGGGAAATGGAAAGCTCCCCCCTCCTTCCAATCAGTGGATCCGGTCAGGTGCTCAGTGGCGGTAGGCCACCGCCTGAAAGCCAAACATGAAAAAAGGAATGCTGGCACCGGTTTCCATACGATGAATTTTACTTTATTCCATGAAGATCAATACATTAAAAAGAAGGCATCTTTACAGGCAATCCGCCCCATCATGTCATTTTTGGTTTAAGCCTAATTTCTTTCATTAAATAAAATGGAATAAATGTGTCACTTTTTTGCCTCTACTAATAGTTGTGGGGTATTATGACATCACAATAGAATTAATACTTACCCTTTCTGATGCCTTTTAGGGCTATCCGGTGCAGAACCAAAGCCAAATACCAAGCGACAGGACCTTCCTGTGACGACATGGAAGGTCCTGTCGCTCAGCACGTGGCCTTGGCTCTGCACCAGATAGACCAAAAAGGCGTCTGAAAGGGTAAGTATTAATTCTTTATTATTTTTAATACATCTTGATTTATTTAATTTTGATTTCATACTGTATAGTATTATATTGCAAAATGAAATGGGGGCTGGCAGACATGTCACAAAGGGGAGGAGGAACAGGATTCTTCATCCTCCTCTGTGACATCACTTCTCCTCCGGACCGGAAAAAAGCGTGGTATGTGAACACAGCCTCAGGCTGCGTGCCCATGTAGCGATTTACAAGCGTATATGTTGCGTAATTTACGCAGCGGAAACGCTTGTGAAACACTTGGTAATCCGCACCCCATGGTACTCAGTGGCATTCCGCAATGTTAATGCCCATGCTGCGGATTTTTCCGCAGCGTTTCTGCTGCGCTTAAAATCCTTTCCACAGGGCCACAAAACCTTCAGCTCTCTCCACAGTACCACAGGCTCCTACTGGGCCACAGGCCTTTCCACAGTGCCACAAGCCCCTCCAGCTCTCTCCACAGGCAATCATGTTGCATGTTGTTTACTGCAAAGGACTTCATAGGCCCAAATCTTACTCCAGAGCCTTCCACAGGCCTCTCCAGCCCGCTCCACATGGCCTTTTCCTCAGGCCACAACTCCCTCCATCTCTCTTTACATCGCCACATGCCCCTCTGCGGGGCCACAGACTCCTATACAGGGTCACAGGCCTTTCCACAGGGCCTCAACACCTTCAGCTCTCTCCACAGCACCACTGCCTACTTCTGCCGGGCCACAAGCCTTTCCACAGAGCCACAATCCCCTCCAACTCTTCTCCACAGGACAACAAGCTCTCTTTACTGGGCCATAGCTCCCCTCCACAGGGCCAAATGCACTTTCTGCACGGCCACAGCCCCCTTTAGCTCTCTCCACAGAGACACAAGGCCCGTATGCAGGGCACAAGCCCCCTCTTCAAGGCCAAAAGGCCTTTCTACATGGCCATAGTCATTTCCATAGGGCACGAGCACCTCCAGCTCTCTCCACAGGGCAACGGACCCCTATACAGGGTCACAGGCCTTTCCACAGGGCCACAACAGCTTCAGCTCTCTCCACAGGACCACAGGCTCCTACCCGGCCACACGCCTTTCCACAGTGCTACAAGTCCCTCCAGCTCTCTCCACAGGCAATCATGTTGCATGTTGTTTGCCACAAAAAGACTTCATAGGCCCAAATCTTACTTCAGACCCTTCCACAGGCCCCTCCAGCCCGCTCTACATGGCCTTTTCCGCAGGCCACAACTCCCTCCAGCTCTCTTTACATCGCCACATGCCCCTCTGCGGGGCCACAGACCCCTATACAGGGTCACAGGCCTTTCCACAGGGCCTCAACCCCTTCAGCTCTCTCCACAGGACCACTGGCTCCTTCTGCCGAGCCACAAGCATTTCCACAGGGCCACAATCCGCTCAAACTCTTCTCCACAGGACAACAAGCTAACTTTACAGGGCCATAGCTCCCTTCCTCAAAGCCAGCCCTCATGGTGTTTGTGTAATTAAAGAAAAAATAATAATTTTAGGGCTGGCTAGAGGCAGCCGTGGACACACCATAGCAAGCCCTCATGGTGTTTGTGTTATTAAAGAAAAAAAAAATTTAAGGGCTGGCTAGAGGCAGCCGTGGACACACGATAGCCAGCCCTCATGTTGTTTGTGTTATTAAAGAAAAAAAAAATTTAAGGGCTGGCTAGAGGCAGCCGTGGACACACGATAGCCAGCCCTCATGGTGTTTGTGTTATTAAAGAAAAAAAATAAATTTGAGGGCTGGCTAGAGGCAGCCGTGGACACACGATAGCCAGCTCTCATGGTGTTTGTGTTATTAAAGAAAAAAAATAAATTTGAGGGCTGGCTAGAGGCAGCCATGGACACACGATAGCCAGCCCTCATGGTGTTTGTGTTATTAAAGAAAAAAAAAATTTGAGGGCTGGCTAGAGGCAGCCGTGGACAAACGATAACCAGCCCTCATGGTGTTTGTGTTATTAAAGAAAAAAAATAAATTTGAGGGCTGGCTAGAGGCAGCCGTGGACACACGATAGCCAGCCCACATGGTGTTTGTGTTATTAAAGAAAATAAATAAATTTGAGGGCTGGCTAGAGGCAGCCGTGGACACACGATAGTCAGCCCTCATGGTGTTTGTGTTATTAAAGAAAAAAAATAAATTTGAGGGCTGGCTAGAGGCAGCAGTGGACACACGATAGCCAGCCCTCATGGTGTTTGTGTTATTAAAGAAAAAAAATAAATTTGAGGGCTGGCTAGAGGCAGCCGTGGACACACGATAGCCAGCCCACATGGTGTTTGTGTTATTAAAGAAAATAAATAAATTTGAGGGCTGGCTAGAGGCAGCCGTGGACAAACGATAACCAGCCCAGATGGTGTTTGTGTTATTAAAGAAAAAAAATAAATTTGAGGGCTGGCTAGAGGCAACCGTGGACACACGATAGCCAGCCCACATGGTGTTTGTGTTATTAAAGAAAATAAATAAATTTGAGGGCTGGCTAGAGGCAGCCGTGGACACACGATAGCCAGCCCTCATGGTGTTTGTGTTATTAAAGAAAAAAAATAAATTTGAGGGCTGGCTAGAGGCAGCCGTGGACACACGATAGCCAGCCCACATGGTGTTTGTGTTATTAAAGAAAAAATATAAATTTGATGGCTGGCTAGAGGCAGCCGTGGACACACTATATATATATATATATATATATATATATATATATATATATATATATATATATATATATATATATATATATATATATTTCTGCAGTATCTGTGCATTATGAATCGTGATATGTGTTAAAGGGGCCCACTGAGTCTTTCGCCTAGGGCCCACAAAAACCTGGAGCCGGCCCTGCCCATGTGTGGTGATTATTGATTCCAGTACTAATAGGAATAGCAGGGGCACTAACAGCATGAATGGGGTGTTTATTTATTTGTGTTTTGGATATTGTTTCTTCTGGTGTGTGAATATATGGCACTGACCAGTTTAATGCCCTGTATTTGTGTGGTTTTTGCCTTGGATTCTTACATTTTATTATATTGTCTGCTATAGTATATATTTTGTGCTATAGTGCATTACCTCTAATACTGGTGGCGGATTTGCCAGTCAGTATATTAATGTGCAAAATTGATCACCAGGGACAGCCTAAGTGTATATTTGATCTTTACTTGATATATTACAATCATGTGTTTTTCTGGGATGGATTTTGGAGTAGGTGGGCTTTCAATTAGTGGGTAATTCCACTATATTAACTTTTACTTGTGTTTTCATGAATTGGATTGTGACATTGTTTGTATGTATTTATAAAAAATATAATTCATTGTAATTTATTGAAATATTGTCTAGATTGGGTGATCACTGCACAAGAGCATATCCCTTTTCTTCTTGCCGATGTTTAGATATATTTGGTATGCTGCATGTTGATCCCATAGTGATTAGATGGTGCCCTCCATAACTTTGAGTTTGTGACATGGACAGATTTTTCACACTTCTACAATTGAGTTCACTCTCAACTTTTCAGACGTCTGCAGACGGAGTCTCTTATCTTTTCTGTACTACAAGATGTTTTGCTGACAATTGGCCAAATACACAAGTCCTTCTGCAGCCTTATCTCAAATGAAATAACATACAAACCTTAGCTTTTTTTTTTCTTTTTTCAAATGCTTCCTCAGGGCTGGCTGGAGACAGCCATGGGCACACGAGAGCCAGCCCTCGTGGTTTTAATGTTATTAAAAAAAATAAAAAAATTTGAGGGCTGGCTGGTGACAGCCATGGGCACACGATAGCCAGCCTTCATGGTTGCATTTCTTATAAATAAAAATATAAACCTTTAGGGCTGGCTGGCGAGAGCCGTGTGCACGCGGATAGCCAGCCTTCATGGGGGTGTTATATTTATATCCCACCAAGGACAACATCTGAAACGAGTTTGTATGTTCTCCCCGTGTTTGCATGGGTTTCCTCCGGGTTCTCCGGTTTCCTCCCACACTCCAAAGACACACTGATAGGGAATCTAGATTGTGAGCCCCAATGGGGACAGCGACAATAATGTATGTAAAGCGCTGTGGAATATGTAAGCGCTATATAAAAATAAAAATAAGATGATGATAAAAAATATAAACCTTGAGGGCCGGCTGGAGACAGCCGTGGGCACACGATAGCCAGCCCTCATGCTCTTTACAGAGCCATAGCTCCCCTCCACAGAGCCAAATGCACTTTCCACATGGCCACAATCCCCTCCAGCTCTCTCCACAGAGTCACTGGGCCCGTCTGCTGGGCACAAGCCCCTTCATCAAGGCCAAGGGGCCAGTCTACAGGGCCACTGGCCTTTAAATAGGGCCACAACCCCCTCTGGCTCTCTCAACAGGGCCACAGGCTCCTTCTGCAGGGCAACAGCCCCCTCCACAAGGCCAAAGGCCCTTTGCAAAGGGCTATAGGTCCATTCCACAGGGCCATAGTCATTTCCATAGGGCCATAACCCCCCTCAAGCTCTCTCCACAGAACCACAGGCTCCTTCTACAGGTTTACAGGCATTTACACAGGGCCACAACCGCCTTCACCTCTCTCCACAGGGCCCTTTCACTGTGTCATAGGCCTTTCCATAAGGCCACAACCCCCTCTGTCTCTCTTAAAAAGGACAGAGGCTCCCTTTACAAGGCAACAACCCCCTCCAAAAGGCCAAAGGCCTTTTTCAAAGGGTCATAGGTCCCCTGCGCAGGGCCATAGACATTTCCCCAAGGCAATAACCCCCTCCAGCTCTCTCCAGAGGACCACAGGCTCCTTCTACAAGGCTACAACTCCTTTCAGCTCTTTCATCAGGGCCACAGCCTCCTCCACCCCCCTTTAATCAGTTAAAAGGGCTCATTTGCGTGACCACAACACCTTCAGCTCTCTCCACAGGACCACAGGCTCCTACCCGGCCACAGGCCTTTCCACAGTGCTACAAGTCCCTCCAGCTCTCTCCACAGGCAATCATGTTGCATGTTGTTTACCGCAAAAGGACTTCATAGGCCCAAATCTTACTTTAGACCCTTCCACAGGCCCCTCCAGCCCGCTCCACATGGCCTTTTCCGCAGGCCACAACTCCCTCCAGCTCTCTTTACATCGCCACATGCCCCTCTGCGGGGCCACAGACCCCTATACAGGGTCACAGGCCATTCCACAGGGCCACAATCCCCTCCAACTCTTCTCCACAGGACAACAAGCTCTCTTTACCGGGCCATAGCTCCCCTCCACAGGGCCAAATGCACTTTCTGCACGGCCACAGCCCCCTTTAGCTCTCTCCACAGAGACACAAGGCCCGTCTGCAGGGCACAAGCCCCCTCTTCAAGGCCAAAAGGCCTTTCTACATGGCCATAGTCATTTCCATAGGGCACGAGCCCCTCCAGCTCTCTCCACAGGGCAACGGACCCCTATACAGGGTCACAGGCATTTCCACAGGGCCACAAACCCCTCCAGCTCTCTCCACAGGCAATCATGTTACATGTTGTTTACTGCAAAGTACTTCATAGGCCCAAATCTTACTCCAGAGCCTTCCACAGGCCTCTCCAGCCCGCTCCACATGGCCTTTTCCTCAGGCCACAACTCCCTCCAGCTCTCTTTACATCGCCACATGCCCCTCTGCGGGGCCACAGACCCCTATACAGGGTCACAGGCCTTTCCACAGGGCCTCAACCCCTTCAGCTGTCTCCACAGGACCACAGGCTTTTCCACAGCCCACAACTCTTTCCAGCTCTCACCACAGGGCCACAGCCCCTTCCACAAGGCTAAAGGGCCTATCCATAGGGCCACAGACCTTTCCACAGGGCCACAACACCCTCCAGCTCTCTCCACAGGACAAGAAGCTCTCTTTACAGGGCCATAGCTCACCTCCACAGGGCCAAATGCACTTTCCACACGGCCACAACTCCCAACAACTCTCTCCACAGAGTCACAGGGCCCGTCTGCAGGGCACAAGCGCCCTCTTCAAGGCCAAAAGGCCTTTCTACATGGCTATAGTCATTTCCATAGGGCACGAGCCCCTCCAGCTCTCTCCACAGGGCAACGGACCCCTATACAGGGTCACAGGCCTTTCCACAGGGCCACAACACCTTCAGCTCTCTCCACAGGACCACAGGCTCCTACTGGGCCATAGGCCTTTCCACAGTGCCACAAGCCCCTCCAGCTCTCTCCACAGGCAATCATGTTGCATGTTGTTTACTGCAAAGGACTTCATAGGCTCAAATCTTACTCCAGAGCCTTCCACAGGCCTCCAGCCCGCTCCACATGGCCTTTTCCTCAGGCCACAACTCCCTCCAGCTCTCTTTACATCGCCACATGCCCCACTGCGGGGCCACAGACCCCTATACAGGGTCACAGGCCTTTCCACAGGGCCTCAACCCCTTCAGCTGTCTCCACAGGACCACAGGCTTTTCCACAGCCCACAACTCCTTCCAGCTCTCACCACAGGGCCACAGCCCTTTCCACAAGGCTAAAGGGCCTATCCATAGGGCCACAGACCTTTCCACAGGGCCACAACACCCTCCAGCTCTCTCCACAGGACAAGAAGCTCTCTTTACAGGGCCATAGCTCACCTCCACAGGGCCAAATGCACTTTCCACATGGCCACAACTCCCAACAGCTCTCTCCACAGAGTCACAGTGTTATGTTCTGCTACCAGAGCTAAGGAAAGAGAGGAGATCTGTCCCTACGATAGAACTCAGCTGAATCCCTACGATGTAACAGGGAACCTGATCCTGCGATCAGACCTGCTAAAGTCCTAAGCTAGTCTGTACGGAGACCTATAGATGTGGGGAAGGAATCCCTACAAGTACTAAGGACTGGGAGGAATATGGGACACCTCCTAACAGAAATAGTAGCAGACAGACGAACAAACAAAATATATAGAACATAGAGGTCCGTAGACCAAGAAAACTAACAGAGTAAGATACAGAGCAAAAGCTAGCTAGAAAGTAGTAATACAATGAAGTCCAGCAAAGCCAGAAGGGCGGAGCAGGCTTAAATAGGCCAACAAGGTCATGTGACCAGCAAAGGAAAAAAAAACCTAAGAGCAAGGTTCTAACAGTACCCCCCCTTCTAAGAGGATCCTCCGGATCCCCTAGGACCAGGCTTATCAGGAAATCTCCTGTGAAACGCTCTGATAAGTCTGGACGCGGAAACATCATCCGACCTCACCCAAGAGTTATCCTCGGGTCCGAAACCTTTCCAGGCCACAAGATACTGCAAACTACCTCTATACAGTCTAGAGTTAAGGATGCGAGAAATTTCATATTCCCCGTCCTCCACCACCGGAGGAACAGAGGCAGAGGCGTCACAATCCGATACAACAGCTTTTTTGAACAGAGAGACATGAAATACCGGATTAATTCTCCAGGAGGTAGGAACCTCCAACCCAACAGCAGATTGGTTGACAACCTGAAGCACCTTAAAGGGCCCTACAAACTTGGGACCCAATTTCTTAGAAGGAATCCTCAACCGCAGATTCCTAGAGGACAACCAAACCATGTCACCAACAGCGAACAAAACCTCCTGTCGTTTCCTATCAAAGTAGTCCTTAGATTTTCTGTTGGCCTCCTGAAGATTACCACGCACATCCGTCCAAACTCTCTCCAAATCACCGGAAAAATTCTCCTCCTCAGGCACGGCGGATCCCAACTTGGAGAACGACCCAAACGACGGAAGTCTCCCAGAACAACAAAAAAAAGGCGAACAACCAGCAGAAGAAGATGTATGATTGTTCAGAGCAAATTCAGCAAGTGGCAGAAACTCAGACCACCCCTCTTGATTGTCTGCCACAAAACAACGCAAGAACTGCTCAACATCCTGGTTTTTCCTTTCTGTCTGGCCATTAGATTCAGGATGATATCCGGACGAGAACGATAAATGAACTCCCAACCTGTCACAAAAGGCACGCCAAAAACGAGCCACGAACTGAGGACCCCTATCAGAAACAATGTCAGTAGGAACGCCATGAAGTCTGACAATTTCCTTGACAAAGGCCTTAGCGAGAGTTTTAGCGCAGGGCAGTTTGACAAAGGGAACCAAGTGACACATCTTGCTAAAACGGTCCACGACCACCCAGATGACAGTAAAACCCTCAGAGGGGGGAAGGTCAGTTATAAAGTCCATAGCCAAATGTGTCCAAGGAGCACTGGGAACCTCCAAAGGACAAAGCAACCCCGCAGCAGGAGTATGAGAGGACTTAGATCTAGCACATATAGTACATTGACGCACCCACTTAATGACTTCCTTCTGCCATCCAGGCCACCAAAAACTGCGACCCACCAGTCTCTTGGTCTCAGAGATTCCGGGATGACCTGCCAACCGAGATTCATGACACTCAACAAATAAATCTCTCCTAAAGGTCCCAGGCACAAACAACCTCCCATGGGGAGTGTTAGATGGGGCATTCTCCTGTGCTTTAAGAATCTCATCTTCCAAAACGGAGTCCAAAGCAGCTATCACAACACCTTCTTGTAAAATGTTTTCCTCTTTCTCAGCACCGACTATGGGAGAAAAACTGCGAGACAAGGCATCCGCCTTAACATTCTTAGTACCAGGGATGTAAGTAACGGAGAAATTAAACCGCGAGAAAAACAGTGCCCACCTAGCCTGACGGGCATTCAGACGCTTGGCAGCATCAAGATATATCAGATTTTTATGATCCGTAAGAACCTGAACGGGAAATTTCACACCTTCCAAGAAGTGACGCCAGTGTTCAAATGCGAGTTTAATAGCCAATAATTCCCGATTACCAATATCGTAATTCAGTTCAGTCTCCGAAAATTTTTTTGAAAAAAAGGCACAGGGATGTAATCCATCCCCGTTATCCTGAGACAATACTGCGCCAACCCCCACAGAGGAAGCATCAACCTCAACCAAAAACGGCTTAGTCACATCAGGCTGCATAAGGATGGGAGCAGAGGTGAACCTCTCCTTGAGATACACAAAAGCTTCAATGGCCTCAGAAGACCACTGAACCGCATCAGCACCTTTACTGGTGAGATCGGTCAGAGGTTTGACAATACTAGAAAAAATTTTTATGAATTTTCTGTAATAATTGGCGAAACCTAAAAACCTCTGTATCGATTTCAAACCAATAGGCCTAGGCCATTCCTGTACAGCTTGAACTTTAACCGGGTCCATCTCAAAACCTTCGCTGGAGATAATGTAACCCAAAAAACTAATTCTCTGTACAGCGAACTCACATTTCTCCAGCTTAGCAAAAAGCGAATTGTCCATTAACAACTGTAATACCTCACGTACGCTCCGCCAATGAGACTCCAGATCCGGCGAATAAATCAAAATGTCATCCAAATACACAACCACATTTTTGCCGATCAAAGGTCTCAGGATGTCATTAATAAGATTCTGAAAAAATGCAGGAGCATTAGTAAGACCAAAAGGCATAACCAGATTCTCAAAATGACCCACAGGAGTGTTAAAAGCAGTCTTCCATTCATCACCCTCCTTCATGCGCAACAGATTGTATGCCCCCTTAAGGTCAATTTTAGAGAACCACTTGGCCCCCATTAACTGGTTAAACAGATCAGGAATCAATGGCAGTGGGTAAGGATTGCGTACAGTAATTTTGTTAATCTCACGAAAATCCAGACAAGGACGTAAACCGCCGTCCTTTTTTTTTACAAAAAAAAATCCAACCGCCACAGGAGACTTAGAGGGCCTAATGTGACCGGCGGCCAAACTTGTCTGTATGTATTCCTCCAAAGCTTTCCTCTCAGGAATAGTAAGGTTAAATAAACGACTTTTAGGAAGAGTCGCTCCAGGGACAAATTCAATAGAACAATCATAGTCTCTATGGGGAGGCAAAACCTGCGATTCCTTCTCAGAAAAAACTCTCCAAAAATCCTGAATAGGAACAGGCAATTCTCCCCTATCCAAAGCTGCAATACGCCCGTTACAACACTTGTCATAACTTTTATGGCTCCAGGATTTAATTTCATTGGTAGACCAATCCAGTACAGGATTGTGAAATTTTAACCAGGGCAATCCCAATATTACTGGAGAAGGCAAGTTATTCAAAACTACCAAATCCAATTTCTCATGGTGAACACCATTAATAGTGAGAGGAAATTCACAGACCTTGAGAGTAATATTCTTCAAAGGGGAACCATCCACAGAAACCACAGCAATGGGGGATGATAAAGGTTCGGGTTTAAAATTGAGTCTTTCCAAGAATCCCCCATCAATTACATTCAGAGTAGACCCACAATCGACAAACACCCGAAATTCCATTAATTTTTCCTGAGCAATCGTGGAAGCAGCTAAAAATACACCCTTGGAATTTAAACAGGCAATATGGGCATGACTGACCATTTTTTTTTCTTTCTTCATACGAAGCTCACAGCCTTTAATCAAATGACCAGATTTTCCGCAATAGAAACACAAGCCTTCAGAAAATCGACGGTCTTTTTCTTGAGAGCGAGGTGCCACCGATCCAGTCTCCATCGGTTCACCACTGTTAGTACACACATTCTCATAACCAGAAACTGACATAGCAGAGGATTTGCTCTCATTAACCCTAGCACGCAGTCTCCTATCCACCCGTATAGCTAATTGCATAGCCTGTTGCAAATCTTCAGGTGTAGGATAAGCAATTAGCAGGTCTTTAACCCTTTCACTGAGCCCAGCAAGAAATAGACTTTTCAGAGCAGAATCGTTCCACCCTATTTGAGTAGACCAACGACGGAAATGAGTACAATATTTTTCCACATTACCTGATCCCTGTTTCAAACGTCTCAACTCAGTCTCAGCTGATGCAACACGGTCAGGATCATCATATAATAGTCCCAAAGCAGAAAAAAAACTATCCACTGATCTGAAGCATGTATCACTAGGCTGCAAAGAAAAGGCCCACTCCTGAGGCTCTTTGCGCAAAAGTGACATTATGAACCATATGCGCTGGGATTCATCCCCAGAGGACTTGGGTGTCAAACGAAAATACAATAAGCAAGCATTTTTAAATGAAAAAAACTCTCGATGTTCACCAAAAAATAAATCCGGCAAACATACCTTAGGCTCCAAGAAATGTGCTCCAGGACAGCTACTCACGTGCTGACGGAGCTCGGCCACCTCCAGAGAGAGTCCCTGCAGGCGATGAGCCAAATCCTGAACCAACACCATGATGGAACAGAAAAATCTTTCCTTAGAGAATTTGCAGGCTGGACTTACTGTTATGTTCTGCTACCAGAGCTAAGGAAAGAGAGGAGATCTGTCCCTACGATAGAACTCAGTTGAATCCCTACGATGTAACAGGGAACCTGATCCTGCGATCAGACCTGCTAAAGTCCTAAGCTAGTCTGTACGGAGACCTATAGATGTGGGGAAGGAATCCCTACAAGTACTAAGGACTGGGAGGAATATGGGACACCTCCTAACAGAAATAGTAGCAGACAGACGAACAAACAAAATATATAGAACATAGAGGTCCGTAGACCAAGCAAACTAACAGAGTAAGATACAGAGCAAAGGCTAGCTAGAAAGTAGTAATACAATGAAGTCCAGCAAAGCCAGAAGGGCGGAGCAGGCTTAAATAGGCCAACAAGGTCATGTGACCAGCAAAGGAAAAAAAAACTAAGAGCAAGGTTCTAACACACAGGGCCCGTCTGCAGGGCACAAGCGCCCTCTTCAAGGCCAAAAGGCCTTTCTACATGGCCATAGTCATTTCCATAGGGCACGAGCCCCTCCAGCTCTCTCCACAGGGCAACAGACCCCTATACAGGATCACAGGCCTTTCCACAGGGCAACAACACCTTCAGCTCTCTCCACAGGACCACAGGCTCCTACTGGGCCACAGGCCTTTCCAAAGTGCCACAAGCCCCTCCAGCTCTCTCCACAGGCAATCATGTTGCATGTTGTTTACTGCAAAGGACTTCATAGGCTCAAATCTTACTCCAGAGCCTTCCACAGGCCTCTCCAGCCCGCTCCACATGGCCTTTTCCTCAGGCCACAACTCCCTCCAGCTCTCTTTACATCGCCACATGCCACTCTGCGGGGCCACAGACCCCTATACAGGGTCACAGGCCTTTCCACAGGGCCTCAACCCCTTCAGCTGTCTCCACAGGACCACAGGCTTTTCCACAGCCCACAACTCCTTCCAGCTCTCACCACAGGGCCACAGCCCTTTCCACAAGGCTTAAGGGCCTATCCATAGAGCCACAGACCTTTCCACAGTGCCACAACACCTTCCAGCTCTCTCCACAGGACAAGAAGCTCTCTTTACCGGGCCATAGCTCACCTCCACAAGGCCAAATGCACTTTCCACACGGTCACAACTCCCAACAGCTCTCTCCACAGAGTCACAGGGCATGTCTGCAGGGCACAATCCCCCTCTTCAAGGCCAAAAGGCCTTTCTACATGGCCATAGTCATTTCCATAGGGCACGAGCCCCTCCAGCTCTCTCCACAGGGCAACGGACCCCTATACAGGGTCACAGGCCTTTCCACAGGGCCACAACACCTTCAGCTCTCTCCACAGGACCACAGGCTCCTACTGGGCCACAGGCCTTTCCACAGTGCCACAAGCCCCTCCAGCTCTCTCCACAGGCAATCATGTTGCATGTTGTTTACTGCAAAGGACTTTATAGGCCCAAATCTTACTCCAGAGCCTTCCACAGGCCTCTCCAGCCCGCTCCACATGGCCTTTACCTCAGGCCACAACTCCCTCCAGCTCTCTTTACATCGCCACATGCCCCTCTGCGGGGCCACAGACCCCTATACAGGGTCACAGGCCTTTCCACAGGGCCTCAACCCCTTCAGCTGTCTCCACAGGACCACAGGCTTTTCCACAGCCCACAACTCCTTCCAGCTCTCACCACAGGGCCACAGCCCCTTCCACAAGGCTAAAGGGCCTATCCATAGGGCCACAGACCTTTCCACAGGGCCACAACACCCTCCAGCTCTCTCCACAGGACAAGAAGCTCTCTTTACAGGGCCATAGCTCACCTCCACAGGGCCAAATGCACTTTCCACACGGCCACAACTCCCAACAGCTCTCTCCACAGAGTCACAGGGCCCGTCTGCAGGGCACAAGCCCCCTCTTCAAGGCCAAAAGGCCTTTCTACATGGCCATAGTCATTTCCATAGGGCACGAGCCCCTCCAGCTCTCTCCACAGGGCAATGGACCACTATACAGGGTCACAGGCCTTTCCACAGGGCCACAACACCTTCAGCTCTCTCCACAGGACCACAGGCTCCTACTGGGCCACAGGCCTTTCCACAGTGCCACAAGCCCCTCCAGCTCTCACCACAGGGCCACAGCCCTTTCCACAAGGCTAAAGGGCTTATCCATAGGGCCACAGGCCTTTCCACAGTGCCACAAGCCCCTCCAGCTCTCTCCACAGACAATCATGTTGCATGTTGTTTACTGCAAAGGACTTCATAGGCCCAAATCTTACTCCAGAGCCTTCCACAGGCCTCTCCAGCCCGCTCCACATGGCCTTTTCCTCAGGCCACAACTCCCTCCAGCTCTCTTTACATCGCCACATGCCCCTCTGCGGGGCCACAGACCCCTATACAGGGTCACAGGCCTTTCCACAGGGCCTCAACCCCTTCAGCTCTCTCCACAGCACCATTGCCTACTTCTGCCGGGCCACAAGCCTTTCCACAGAGCCACAATCCCCTCCAACTCTTCTCCACAGGACAACAAGCTCTCTTTACAGGGCCATAGCTCCCCTCCACAGGGCAAAATGCACTTTCTGCACGGCCACAGCCCCCTTTAGCTCTCTCCACAGAGACACAAGGCCCGTATGCAGGGCACAAGCCCCCTCTTCAAGGCCAAAAGGCCTTTCTACATGGCCATAGTCATTTCCATAGGGCACGAGCACCTCCAGCTCTCTCCACAGGGCAACGGACCCCTATACAGGGTCACAGGCCTTTCCACAGGGCCACAAAACCTTCAGCTCTCTCCACTGGACCACAGGCTCCTACCCGGCCACACGCCTTTCCACAGTGCTACAATTCCCTCCAGCTCTCTCCACAGGCAATCATGTTGCATGTTGTTTGCCGCAAAAAGACTTCATAGGCCCAAATCTTACTTCAGACCCTTCCACAGGCCCCTCCAGCCCGCTCTACATGGCCTTTTCCGCAGGCCACAACTCCCTCCTGCTCTCTTTACAACGCTACATGCCCCTCTGCGGGGCCACAGACCCCTATACAGGGTCACAGGCCTTTCCACAGGGCCTCAACCCCTTCAGCTCTCTCCACAGTACCACTGGCTCATTCTGCCGAGCCACAAGCATTTCCACAGGGCCACAATCCCCTCAAACTCTTCTCCACAGGACAACAAGCTAACTTTACAGGGCCATAGCTCCCTTCCTCATAGCCAGCCCTCATGGTGTTTGTGTTATTAAAGAAAAAAAAAATTTGAGGGCTGGCTAGAGGCAGCCGTGGACACACGATAGCCAGCCCTCATGGTGTTTGTGTTATTAAAGAAAAAAAAATAATTGAGGGCTGGCTAGAGGCAGCCGTGGACACATGATAGCCAGCCCTCATGGTGTTTGTGTTATTTAAGAAAAAAAAAATTTGAGGGCTGGCTAGAGGCAGCCGAGGACACATGATAGCCAGCCCTCATGGTGTTTGTGTTATTAAAGAAAAAATAATAATTTTAGGGCTGGCTAGAGGCAGCCGTGGACACATGATAGCCAGCCCTCATGGTGTTTGTGTTATTAATGAAAAAAAAATTGGGGGGCTGGCTAGAGGCAGCCGTGGACACACCATAGCAAGCCCTCATGGTGTTTGTGTTATTAAAGAAAAAAAAAAATTAAGGGCTGGGTAGAGGCAGCCGTGGACACACGATAGCCAGCCCTCATGGTGTTTGTGTTATTAAAGAAAAAAAATAAATTTGAGGGCTGGCTAGAGGCAGCCGTGGACACATGATGGCCAGCCCTCATGGTGTTTGTGTTATTAAAGAAAAAAAAAATTGGGGGGCTGGCTAGAGGCAGCCGTGGACACACGATAGCCAGCCCTCATGGTGTTTGTGTTATTAAAGAAAAAAAAAAATTGGGGGGCTGGCTAGAGGCAGCCGTGAACACACGATAGCCAGCCCTCATGCTGTTTGTGCTATTAAAGAAAAAAAAAATTGGGGGGCTGGCTAGAGGCAGCCATGGACACATGATAGCCAGCCCTCATGGTGTTTGTGTTATTAAAGAAAAAAAAAATTGGGGGGCTGGCTAGAGGCAGCCGTGAACACACGATAGCCAGCCCTCATGGAGTTTGTGTTATTAAAGAAAAAAAAAATTGGGGGACTGGCTAGAGGCAGCCGTGGACACACGATAGCCAGCCCTCATGGTGTTTGTGTTATTAAAGAAAAAAAAAAAAAATTGGGGGGCTGGCTAGAGGCAGCCGTGAACACACGATAGCCAGCCCTCATGGTGTTTGTGTTATTAAAGAAAAAAAAAATTGGGGGGCTGGCTAGAGGCAGCCGTGGACACACGATAGCCAGCCCTCATGGTGTTTGTGTTATTAAAGAAAAAAAAAATTGGGGGGCTGGCTAGAGGCAGCCGTGGACACACGATAGCCAGCCCTCATGGTGTTTGTGTTATTAAAGAAAAAAAAAAAAAATTGGGGGGCTGGCTAGAGGCAGCCGTGAACACACGATAGCCAGCCCTCATGGTGTTTGTGTTATTAAAGAAAAAAAAATTGGGGGGCTGGCTAGAGGCAGCCGTGGACACACGATAGCCAGCCCTCATGGTGTTTGTGTTATTAAAGAAAAAAAAAATTGGGGGGCTGGCTAGAGGAAGCCGTGAACACACGATAGCCAGCCCTCATGGTGTTTGTGTTATTAAAGAAAAAAAAAAATTGGGGGGCTGGCTAGAGGCAGCCGTGGACACACGAGAGCCAGCCCTCATGCTGTTTGTGTTATTAAAGAAAAAAAAAATTGGGGGGCTGGCTAGAGGCAGCCGTGAACACACAATAGCCAGCCCTCATGGTGTTTGTGTTATTAAAGAAAAAAAAATTGGGGGGCTGGCTAGAGGCAGCCGTGGACACACGATAGCCAGCCCTCATGGTGTTTGTGTTATTAAAGAAAAAAAAAAAATGGGGGGCTGGCTAGAGGCAGCCGTGGACACACGATAGCCAGCCCTCATGCTGTTTGTGTTATTAAAGAAAAAAAAAAATTGGGGGGCTTGCTAGAGGCAGCCGTGGACACACGATAGCCAGCCCTCATGCTGTTTGTGTTATTAAAGAAAAAAAAAATTGGGGGGCTGGCTAGAGGCAGCCGTGGACACATGATAGCCAGCCCTCATGGTGTTTGTGTTATTAAAGAAAAAAAAAATTTGAGGGCTGGCTAGAGGCAGCCGTGGACACACGATAGCCAGCCCTCATGGTGTTTGTGTTATTAAAGAAAAAAAAAATTGGGGGGCTGGCTAGAGGCAGCCGTGAACACACGATAGCCAGCCCTCATGGTGTTTGTGTTATTAAAGAAAAAAAAATTGGGGGGCTGGCTAGAGGCAGCCGTGGACACACGATAGCCAGCCCTCATGCTGTTTGTGTTATTAAAGAAAAAAAAAATTGGGGGGCTGGCTAGAGGCAGCCGTGGACACATGATAGCCAGCCCTCATGCTGTTTGTGTTATTAAAGAAAAAAAAATTGGGGGGCTGGCTAGAGGCAGCCGTGGACACATGATAGCCAGCCCTCATGGTGTTTGTGTTATTAAAGAAAAAAAAAAATTGAGGGCTGGCTAGAGGCAGCCGTGAACACAATGCTTCATTTCTGCATCGTGGTTACATAGCCTTAGTGTTATTAAAGCAAAAAAAATTTGAGAGTTGGCTATAGACATTATATGCCCAATATGAGGGCTGGCTGCAGGTAATCCAGGACAACCAGCAGCAAGCTCTCATGCTTGCGTGCACATTAGAAAGAGAAACATCGCCATCTGGTGTTTTTACAATCCTACAATAAAAAATTAAAAAGTTGGACAACATTGCCACCCGGTGGAGTTTCCTCAGAACACACAATGTCAAGAAAAAAGTCAATGAGGGCTGGCTATTGGTGAATCAGGTAAGTGATTTAGCCAGCTCTAATGTTACATTTTTTTGCATTTTTATTGCGTAGACCCCCTCAGGAGCGATATTTCAGGCCGCAGAGCGTGCAGTTTCGAGCATAAATTTTGCCTTAACCCTGAAAAAAATTTAGCGCATCCCACCGCGTGCGTAAGCGTCCCAAATGCCAAAAAACAAATTTCCCCCATCAGTCCCTATATATTACTATAGTACAGAAGGTCATACTACCATATTGACTCTTTAATCCAGTTCCAATGTATCAAGGTCAAGCCTGTTGCACAAATGCAACAAATGTTGCATTCCGGCAACAAAAGTCGGCCATCTTGTGTCCCGTTTGCAACAAAAGGTCAACTTTTGTTGCCTTTCGGCAACATTTCAGGTCAAGCCTGTTGCAAACGGGACACGAAGCCTCTGATTTTGACCAAAGGTGCACCTCAACTCATGGGGGTCACACTTGCATGTCGCATGTCATGGGGGCCCCACGTGCATTCCACATTTCATTGGGGGCCCCAAATGCATGCTGCATGTCTGGGGCCCCAAATGCATGCTGCATGTGATGGGGGCCCCAAATGCATGCAACATGTCATGGTAGCCCCACATGCATGGGCCATTCATGGGACCACACATGAATGCCGCATGTCATGGGGGCCCCAAATGCATGCCGCATGTCATGGGGGCCCCCCATACATGCCGCATGTCATGGGTACCCCAAATGCATGCCACATGTCATGGGGGACCCACGTGCATGCCGCATGTCATGGAAGCCCCACGTGCATGCCGCATGTCATGGGGGCCCCACGTGCATGCCACATGTCATGGGGGCCCCAAATGCATGCCACATGTCAGGGGGGCCCCAAATGCATGCCGTATGTCATGGGTGACCCAAATGCATGCCGCTTGTCATGGGTACCCCAAATGCATGCCGCATGTTATGTGTACCCCAAATGCATGCCCCATGTCATGGGGGACCCACGTGCATACCGCATGTCATGGGGACCCCCTATGCATGCCTCATGTCATGGGGGCCCCAAATGCATACTGCATGTCATGGGAGCTCCACATGCATGCCGCATGTCATGTGGCCCCACGTGCATGCCGCATGTCATGGCGCCAATTTCATGCCGCATGTCATGGGGGACACTCATGCATACCGCATGTAATGGGGGCAACACGTGCATACCGCATATCATGGGGCCCCACGTGCATACCGCATGGCATTGGGCCCAAAATGCATGCCGCATGTCATGGGGCCCCATGTGCATGCCACATGCCATGAGGCCCACATGCATACCGCATGTCATTGGGGGAACATGTGCATACCGCATATCATGGGCCCCACATGCATACCGCATGTCATAGGTGCCCCAAATGCATGCCGCATGTCATGTGGCCCCACGTGCATGCCGCATGTCATGGGGCCCCATGTGCATGCCGAATGTCATGGGGGTACCATTTTCATGCCGCATGTCATGGGGGACACTCATGCGTGGCACATGTGATGGGGGCCCCACATGCATTCCACATGTAATGGGCGCCCCACGTGCATTCCGCATGTCATGGGGCCCCAAATGCATGCCGCATGTCATGGGGTCCCAAATGTATGCCACATGTCATGAGGGCCATAAATATGTGCAACATGTCGTGGAGGCCCCACGTGCATGCCGCATATCATGGGGGGACCAAATGCATGCCGCTTGTCATGGGGGCCCCAAATGCATGCCGCATGTCATTGGGGCACTACGTGCATGCCGCATGTCATTGGGGGTCCAAATACATGCCGCATTTCATGGGGGCCCCCAATACGTGCCGCATGTCATGGGGGCGCCACATGCATGGCGCATGTCTTGGGGGCCCAAATGCATGCCTTATGTCATGGGGGCCCCAAATACGTTCCTCTTGTCATGGGGGTCCCATGTGCATGCCGCATGGCAGTGGGGCCCCACATGCATGCCGCATGTCATCGGGGCTCCACATGAATGCCACGAGTCATGGGGGGCCAAAACACAAGCCGAATGTCATGGGGGCCCAACGTGCATATCGCATGTCATGGGGACCCCAAATGCATGCCGAATATCATGGGGGGGCCAAATACCTGCCGCATATCTTGAGGGCCCCACATCCATGGCACATGTCATGGGGGCCCCAAAGGCATGTCGCATGTCATGGGGGCCCCACATGCGTGGCACATGTCATGGGGGCCCCACATGCAAGCCACATGTCATGGGGGCCCCAAATACGTGCCGTATTTCATGGGGGCCCCACGTGCATGCCGCATGTCATGGGGTCCCCTCATGCATGCTGGGTGTCATACGGGCCCCAAATGCATGCCGCGTGTCATGGGGGCCCCACAACAATGCCGCATGTCGTTGGGGGCCCAAATGCATGCCGCATGTCATGGGGGCCCCAAATACGTGCCGCATGTCATGGAGGCTCCACATGCATGTCGCATGTCATGGGGACCCCACATACAAGGCGCATGTCATGGGGGCTCCACGTGCATGTCACATGTCATGGGGTCCCCACATGCATGTCGGGTGTCATACGGGCCCCAAATGCATGCCGCATGTCATGGGGGCCCCACAACAATGCCGCATGTCATTGGGGGACCAAATGCATGCCGCATGTTATGGGGGCCGCAAATGCATGCCGCATGTCTTGAGGGCCCCACAAGCTTGTAGTATGTCATGGGTGGCCCAAATGCATGCCACATGTCATAGGGGCCCCACGTGCATGCCGCATGTCATGAGGGCCCCAAACGCATGGCGTATGTCATGGGGGCCCCAAGTAAGTGCCGCATATCATTTGTGGCCCCAAATGCATGCCGCATGTCAAGGGGGCCCCACATGCATGCCGCATGTCATGGGGTCCCCAAATGTATGCCACATGTCATGAGGGCCATAAATATTTGCAACATGTCGTGGAGGCCCCACGTGCATGCCGCATATCATGGGGGGACCAAATGTATGCCGCTTGTCATGGGGGCCCCAAATGCATGCCGCATGTCATGGGGGCACCACGTGCATGCCGCATGTCATTGGGGGTCCAAATACATGCCGCATTTCATGGGGGTCCCCAATACGTGCAGCATGTCATGGGGGCGCCACATGCATGGCGCATGTCTTGGGGGCCCAAATGCATGCCTTATGTCATGGGGGCCCCAAATACGTTCCTCTTGTCATGTGGGCCCCACGTGCATGCCGCATGTCATGGGGTCCCCACATGCATGCCGCATGTCATGGGGACCCCACAACAATGCAGTGGGGCCCCACATGCATGCCGCATGTCATCGGGGCTCCACATGAAAGCCACGAGTCATGGGGGGCCAAAACACAAGCCGAATGTCATGGGGGCCCAACGTGCATATCGCATGTCATGGGGACCCCAAATGCATGCCGAATGTCATGGGGGGGCCAAATACCTGCCACATATCTTGAGGGCCCCACATCCATGGCACATGTCATGGGGCCCCAAAGGCATGTCGCATGTCATGGGGGCCCCACATGCGTGGCACATGTCATGGGGGCCCCACATGCAAGCCACATGTCATGGGGGCCCCAAATACGTGCCGTATGTCATGGGGGCCCCACGTGCATGCCGCATGTCATGGGGTCCCCTCATGCATGCTGGGTGTCATACGGGCCCCAAATGCATGCCGCGTGTCATGGGGGCCCCACAACAATGCCGCATGTCATTGGGGGCCCAAATGCATGCCGCATGTCATGGGGGCCCCAAATACATGCCGCATGTCATGGGGGCTCCACATGCATGTCACATGTCATGGGGACCCCACATACAAGGCGCATGTCATGGGGGCTCCACGTGCATGTCGCATGTCATGGGGTCCCCACATGCATGCCGCATGTCATGGGGGCCCCACAACAATGCCGCATGTCATTGGGGGACCAAATGCATGCGGCATGTTATGGGGGCCGCAAATGCATGCCGCATGTCATGAGGGCCCAAATGCATGCCACATGTCATAGGGGCCCCACGTGCATGCCGCATGTCATGAGGGCCCCAAACGCATGGCGCATGTCATGGGGGACCCAAGTACGTGTCGCATGTCATGGGGCCCCAAATGCATGCCGCATGTCATGGGGGCCCCAAATGTATGCCTCATGTCATGGGGGCCCCAAATGCATGCAGCTTGTCAAGGGGGCCCCACATGCATGCCGTATGTCATGGGGGACCCATGTGCATTCCGCATGTCATGGGGCCCCCACGTGCATTCCGCTTGTCATGGGGCCCCCAAGTGCATGCCGCATGTCATGGGGGCCCCAAATTCAAGTCGCATGTCATGGGGCCCCAAATGCATGCCGCATGTCATGGGGGCCCCAAATGCATACCGCATGTCATGGGGGACCCAAATCCATGCCGCATGTCATGGGGGCCCCAAATGTATGCCGCATGTCATGAGGGCAATAAATACGTGCCGCATGTCATGTGGGACTCAAATGCATGTCTCATGTCATGGGGGACCCACATGTATGCCGCATGTCATGAGGGCCATAAATACATGCCGCATGTCATGGGGGCCCCAAATGCATGCCGCATGTCATGGGGGCCCCACATGTATGCCGCATGTCATGAGGGCCAAATGTGAATTCTGCATATCATGGGGCCCCCCACGTGCATTCTGCATGTCATGGGGCCCCAAATGCATGCCACATGTCATGGGGGCCCCAAATGTATGGCGCATGTCATGAGGGCCATAAATATGTGCCGCATGTCTTGGGGGCCCCACGTGCATGCCCCATGTCATTTGGTCCCCACATGCATGCCGGGTGTCATACGGGCCTCAAATGCATGTCGCGTGTCATGGGGGCCCCACAACAATGCCGCATGTCATTGGGGGCCCAAATGCATGCCTTATGTCATGGGGGCCCCACATGCATGGTGCATGTCATGGGGGCCCAAAAGTCATGCTACATGTCATGGGGGCCCCACGGGCATGCCGCATGTCATGTGGGACCAAATGCATACCGCATGTCATGGGGGCCCCAAATGCATGCCGCATGTCATGAGAGCCCCACATGCATGTTGCATGTCATGGGTGCCCCAAATGTATGCCGCATGTCATGGGGGCCCCACGTGCATGCCGCATGCCATGAGGTCCCCAAATGCATGGTGCATGTCATGGGGGCCCCAAACACGTGCCGCATGTCATGGGGCCCCATATGCATGGCGCATGTCACGGGGCTCCACATGCATGCCGCATGTCATGGGGGCCCCATATGCATGCCGCATGTCATGGGGGCCCCAAATGCATGACGCATGTCATGGGGGCCTCAAATGTATGCCGCTTGTCATGGGGGCCCAAATGCATGCCGCATGTCATGGGGGCCCCAAATTTATGCCGCATGGCATGAGGGCCATAAATATGTGCCGCATGTCATGGGGACACAAATGCATGCCGCATGTCATGGGGGCCCTACATGTATGCCGCATGTCATGAGGGCCATAAATACATGCAGCATGTCAGTGGGGGCCCCAAATGCATGACGCATGTCATGGGGGCCCCACATGTATGCCGCATGTCATGAGTGCCATAAATACATGCCGCATGTCAAGGGGGCCCCAAATATGTGCCACATGTCATGGGGTCCCAAATACGTGCCGAAAGTCATGTCATGGGGGCCCACGTTCATGCCACATGTCATGGTTGCCCCAAATGCATGCCGCATGTCATGGAGGCCCCAGATGGATGCCGCTTGTCATGGGGGCCCCACATGCATACCGCATTTTATGTGGGACCTAAGTGCATGCCGCATGTCATGGGGGCCCCAAATGTATGCAGCATGTCATGAGGGCCATAAATACGTGCTGCATGTCATGGGGGCCCCAAATGCATGCCGCATGTCATGGGGGCCCCACATGTATGCCGCATGTCATGTCGGCCATAAGTACATGCCGCATGTCAAGGGGGCCCCACATGCAAGCCGCATGTCATGGGGGCCCCAAATGCATGCCGCATGTCATGGGGGCCCAATGTGCATTCCGCATGTCATGGGTCCCCCACGTGCATTCCGCATGTCATGGGGCCCCAAATGCATGCCGCATGTCATGGGGGCCCCAAATGTATGCCGCATGTCATGAGGGCCATAAATAAGTGCCGCATGTCATGGGGGCCCCACGTGCATGCCGCATGTCATGGGGTCCCCACATGCATGCCGGGTGTCATACGGGCCCCAAATGCATGCCGCGTGTCATGGGGGCCCCACAACAATGCCGCATGTCATTGGCGGCCCAAATGCATGCCGCATGTCATGGGGGCCCCAAATACGTGCCGCATGTCATGGGGGCTCCACATGCATGTCGCATGTCATGGGGACCCCACATACAAGGCGCATGTCATGAGGGCTCCACATGCATGTCGCATGTCATGGGGTCCCCACATGCATGTCGGGTGTCATACGGGCCCCAAATGCATACCGCATGTCATGGGGACCCCAAATGCATGCTGAATGTCATGGGGGCCCCCAATACGTGCCGCATTTCATGGGGGCCCCACATGCATGGCGCATTTCATGGGGGCACCAAATGCATGACGCATGTCATGGGGTCCCAAATACATGTCACATGTCATGTGGGCCTCACATGCATGCCACATGTCATGGGGGCCCCAAATACGTGCCGCAAGTCATGGGGGCCCAGGTGCATACCGCATGTCTTTGGGGCCCCAAACATGTGCTGCATGACTTGGGGCTCCACATGCATGCCGCATGTTATGGGGGCCCCATATGCATGCCGCATGTCATGGGGGCCCCAAATGCATGCCGCATGTCATGGGGGCCCAAAATGTGTTCCGCATGTCATGGGGGGCCCAAATGCATACCGCATGTCATGGGGGCCCACGTGCATGCCGCATGTCATGGGGCCCCAAATGCATGCCGCATGTCATGAGGGACCCACAAGCATGTCGCATGTCATGGGTGGCCCAAATGCATGCCGCATGTCATGGGGGCCCCACGTGCATGCCGCATGTCATGAGGTCCCCAAACGCATGGCGTATGTCATGGGGGCCCCAAGTAAGTGCCGCATATAATTTGTGGCCCCAAATGCATGCCGCATGTCAAGGGGGCCCCACATGCATGCCGCATGTCATGGGGTCCCCAAATGTATGCCACATGTCATGAGGGCCATAAATATGTGCAACATGTCGTGGAGGCCCCACGTGCATGCCGCATATCATGGGGGGACCAAATGTATGCCGCTTGTCATGGGGGCCCCAAATGCATGCCGCATGTCATGGGGGCACCACGTGCATGCCGCATGTCATTGGGGGTCCAAATACATGCCGCATTTCATGGGGGCCCCCAATACGTGCAGCATGTCATGGGGGCGCCACATGCATGGCGCATGTCTTGGGGGCCCAAATGCATGCCTTATGTCATGGGGGCCCCAAATACGTTCCTCTTGTCATGGGGGCCCCACGTGCATGCCGCATGTCATGGGGTCCCCACATGCATGCCGCATGTCATGGGGACCCCACAACAATGCAGTGGGGCCCCACATGCATGCCGCATGTCATCAGGGCTCCACATGAAAGCCACGAGTCATGGGGGGCCAAAACACAAGCCGAATGTCATGGGGGCCCAACGTGCATATCGCATGTCATGGGGACCCCAAATGCATGCCGAATGTCATGGGGGGGCCAAATACCTGCCACATATCTTGAGGGCCCCACATCCATGGCACATGTCATGGGGGCCCCAAAGGCATGTCGCATGTCATGGGGGCCCCACATGCGTGGCACATGTCATGGGGGCCCCACATGCAAGCCACATGTCATGGGGGCCCCAAATACGTGCCGCATGTCATGGGGTCCCCTCATGCATGCTGGGTGTCATACGGGCCCCAAATGCATGCCGCGTGTCATGGGGGCCCCACAACAATGCCGCATGTCATTGGGGGCCCAAATGCATGCCGCATGTCATGGGGGCCCCAAATTCATGCCGCATGTCATGGGGGCTCCACATGCATGTCACATGTCATGGGGACCCCACATACAAGGCGCATGTCATGGGGGCTCCACGTGCATGTCGCATGTCATGGGGTCCCCACATGCATGCCGCATGTCATGGGGGCCCCACAACAATGCCGCATGTCATTGGGGGACCAAATGCATGTGGCATGTTATGGGGGCTGCAAATGCATGCCGCATGTCATGAGGGCCCCACAAGCTTGTAGCATGTCATGGGGGCCCAAATGCATGCCACATGTCATAGGGGCCCCACGTGCATACCGCATGTCATGAGGGCCCCAAACGCATGGCGCATGTCATGGGGGACCCAAGTACGTGTCGCATATCATGGGGGCCCCAAGTGCATGCCGAATGTCAAGGGGGACCCCATATGCATGACGCATATCATGGGGCCCCAAATGCATGCCGCATGTCATGGGGGCCCCAAATGCATTCCGTATGTCAAGGGGGCCCCACATGCATGCCGGATGTCATGGGGGCCACAAATGCATGGCGCATGTCATGGGGGACCCAAGTACGTGTCGCATATCATGGGGGCCCCAAGTGCATGCCGAATGTCAAGGGGGACCCCATATGCATGACGCATATCATGGGGCCCCAAATGCATGCCGCATGTCATGGGGGCCCCAAATGCATTCCGTATGTCAAGGGGGCCCCACATGCATGCCGGATGTCATGGGGGCCACAAATGCATGCCGCATGTCATGGGGGCCCCACGTGCTTTCCGCATGTCATAGGCCACCACGTGCATTCTGCATGTCATAGGGCCCCAAATGCATGTCGCATGTCATGGGGCCCCAAATGCATGCCGCATGTCATGGGGGCCCCAAATGTATGCCTCATGTCATGGGGGCCCCAAATGCATGCAGCTTGTCAAGGGGGCCCCACATGCATGCCGGATGTCATGGGGGCCACAAATGCATGGCGCATGTCATGGGGGACCCAAGTACGTGTCGCATATCATGGGGGCCCCAAGTGCATGCCGAATGTCAAGGGGGACCCCATATGCATGACGCATATCATGGGGCCCCAAATGCATGCCGCATGCCATGGGGGCCCCAAATGCATTCCGCATGTCAAGGGGGCCCCACATGCATGCCGGATGTCATGGGGGCCACAAATGCATGCCACATGTCATGGGGGCCACACGTGCTTTCCGCATGTCATAGGCCACCACGTGCATTCTGCATGTCATAGGGCCCCAAATGCATGTCGCATGTCATGGGGCCCCAAATGCATGCCGCATGTCATGGGGGCCCCAAATGTATGCCTCATGTCATGGGGGCCCCAAATGCATGCAGCTTGTCAAGGGGGCCCCACATGCATGCCGTATGTCATGGGGGACCCATGTGCATTCCGCATGTCATGGGGCCCCCACGTGCATTCCGCTTGTCATGGGGCCCCCAAGTGCATGCCGCATGTCATGGGGGCCCCAAATTCAAGTCGCATGTCATGGGGCCCCAAATGCATGCCGCATGTCATGGGGGCCCCAAATGCATACCGCATGTCATGGGGGACCCAAATCCATGCCGCATGTCATGGGGGCCCCAAATGTATGCCGCATGTCATGAGGGCAATAAATACGTGCCGCATGTCATGTGGGACTCAAATGCATGTCTCATGTCATGGGGGACCCACATGTATGCCGCATGTCATGAGGGCCATAAATACATGCCGCATGTCATGGGGGCCCCAAATGCATGCCGCATGTCATGGGGGCCCCACATGTATGCCGCATGTCATGAGGGCCAAATGTGAATTCTGCATATCATGGGGCCCCCCACTTGCATTCTGCATGTCATGGGGCCCCAAATGCATGCCACATGTCATGGGGGCCCCAAATGTATGGCGCATGTCATGAGGGCCATAAATATGTGCCGCATGTCTTGGGGGACCCACGTGCATGCCGCATGTCATTTGGTCCCCACATGCATGCCGGGTGTCATACGGGCCTCAAATGCATGTCGCGTGTCATGGGGGCCCCACAACAATGCCGCATGTCATTGGGGGCCCAAATGCATGCCTTATGTCATGGGGGCCCCACATGCATGGTGCATGTCATGGGGGCCCAAAAGTCATGCTACATGTCATGGGGGCCCCACGGGCATGCCGCATGTCATGGGGGACCAAATGCATACCGCATGTCATGGGGGCCCCAAATGCATGCCGCATGTCATGAGAGCCCCACATGCATGTTGCATGTCATGGGTGCCCCAAATGTATGCCGCATGTCATGGGGGCCCCACGTGCATGCCGCATGCCATGAGGTCCCCAAATGCATGGTGCATGTCATGGGGGCCCCAAACACGTGCCGCATGACATGGGGCCCCATATGCATGGCGCATGTCATGGGGCTCCACATGCATGCCGCATGTCATGGGGGCCCCATATGCATGCCGCATGTCATGGGGGCCCCAAATGCATGACGCATGTCATGGGGGCCTCAAATGTATGCCGCTTGTCATGGGGGCCCAAATGCATGCCGCATGTCATGGGGGCCCCAAATTTATGCCGCATGGCATGAGGGCCATAAATATGTGCCGCATGTCATGGGGACACAAATGCATGCCGCATGTCATGGGGGCCCTACATGTATGCCGCATGTCATGAGGGCCATAAATACATGCAGCATGTCAGTGGGGGCCCCAAATGCATGACGCATGTCATGGGGGCCCCACATGTATGCCGCATGTCATGAGTGCCATAAATACATGCCGCATGTCAAGGGGGCCCCAAATATGTGCCACATGTCATGGGGTCCCAAATACGTGCCGAAAGTCATGTCATGGGGGCCCACGTTCATGCCACATGTCATGGTTGCCCCAAATGCATGCCGCATGTCATGGAGGCCCCAGATGGATGCCGCTTGTCATGGGGGCCCCACATGCATACCGCATTTTATGTGGGACCTAAGTGCATGCCGCATGTCATGGGGGCCCCAAATGTATGCAGCATGTCATGAGGGCCATAAATACGTGCTGCATGTCATGGGGGCCCCAAATGCATGCCGCATGTCATGGGGGCCCCACATGTATGCCGCATGTCATGTCGGCCATAAGTACATGCCGCATGTCAAGGGGGCCCCACATGCAAGCCGCATGTCATGGGGGCCCCAAATGCATGCCGCATGTCATGGGGGCCCAATGTGCATTCCGCATGTCATGGGTCCCCCACGTGCATTCCGCATGTCATGGGGCCCCAAATGCATGCCGCATGTCATGGGGGCCCCAAATGTATGCCGCATGTCATGAGGGCCATAAATAAGTGCCGCATGTCATGGGGGCCCCACGTGCATGCCGCATGTCATGGGGTCCCCACATGCATGCCGGGTGTCATACGGGCCCCAAATGCATGCCGCGTGTCATGGGGGCCCCACAACAATGCCGCATGTCATTGGCGGCCCAAATGCATGCCGCATGTCATGGGGGCCCCAAATACATGCCGCATGTCATGGGGGCTCCACATGCATGTCGCATGTCATGGGGACCCCACATACAAGGCGCATGTCATGAGGGCTCCACATGCATGTCGCATGTCATGGGGTCCCCACATGCATGTCGGGTGTCATACGGGCCCCAAATGCATACCGCATGTCATGGGGACCCCAAATGCATGCTGAATGTCATGGGGGCCCCCAATACGTGCCGCATTTCATGGGGGCCCCACATGCATGGCACATGTCATGGGGGCACCAAATGCATGACGCATGTCATGGGGTCCCAAATACATGTCACATGTCATGTGGGCCTCACATGCATGCCACATGTCATGGGGGCCCCAAATACGTGCCGCAAGTCATGGGGGCCCCAGGTGCATACCGCATGTCTTTGGGGCCCCAAACATGTGCTGCATGACTTGGGGCTCCACATGCATGCCGCATGTCATGGGGGCCCCATATGCATGCCGCATGTCATGGGGGCCCCAAATGCATGCCGCATGTCATGGGGGCCCAAAATGTGTTCCGCATGTCATGGGGGGCCCAAATGCATACCGCATGTCATGGGGGCCCACGTGCATGCCGCATGTCATGGGGCCCCAAATGCATGTCGCATGTCATGAGGGACCCACAAGCATGTCGCATGTCATGGGTGGCCCAAATGCATGCCGCATGTCATGGGGGCCCCACGTGCATGCCGCATGTCATGAGGTCCCCAAACGCATGGCGTATGTCATGGGGGCCCCAAGTAAGTGCCGCATATCATTTGTGGCCCCAAATGCATGCCGCATGTCAAGGGGGCCCCACATGCATGCCGCATGTCATGGGAGCCCCAAATGTATGCCACATGTCATGGGGGCCCCACGTGCATTCCACATTTCATGGGGCCCCACGTGCATGCCGCATGTCATGGGGGACCCAAATACATGCCGCATGTCATGGGGCCCCAAATGCATGCCGCATATCATGGGGGCACCAAATGCATGCCACATGTCAAGGGTGCCCCACATGCATGCCGGATGTCATGGGGGCCCCAAATGCATGCCGCATGTCAATGGGGACCCAACACATGCAAGCCGCATGTCATGGGGGCCCCAAATGCATGCCGCATGTCATGGGGGCCCCAAATGCATGGCGCATGTCATGGGGGCCCCAAGTATGTGCCACATATCATGGGGGCCCCAAATGCATGCCGCATGTCATGGGGGCCCCAAATGCATGCCGAATGTCATTGGGGTCCCAAATGCATGCCGCTTGTGATTGGGTTCCCCACATACATGCCAGATGTCATGGGGGCCCCAAATGCATGTCGCATGTCATGGGAGCCCCAAATATATGCCTCATGTCATGGGGGCCCCAAATGCATGCCGCATGTCAAGGGGGCCCCACATGCATGCCGCATGTCATAGGAGCCCCAAATGTATGCCGCATGTCATGAGGGCCATAAATACGTTAAGCATGTCATGGGGGCCCCAAGTGCATGCTGCATATAATGGGGGTCCCAAATGCATGCCTTATGTCATTGGGGCCCCAAATACGTGCAGGATGACATGGGGGCCCCACTTGCATGCCGCATGTCAGTGGGGCCCCACATGCATGCCGCATGTCATCAGGGCTCCACATGCATGCCGCGAGTCATGGGGGCCCCAAACGCATGCCGCATGTCATGGGGGCCCCACGTGCATACCGCATGTCATGGGGGCACCAAATGCATGCCGCATGTCATGGGGTCCCAAATACATGCTGCATGTCTTTGGGGCCCCAAATGCATGGCGCATGTCATGGGGGCCCCAAATGCATGCCGCATGTCATGGGGGCCCCACATGCGTGGCACATGTGATGGGGGCCCCACATGCATTCCACATGTCATGGGCGCCCCACGTGCATTCCGCATGTCATGGGGCCACAAATGAATGCCGCATGTCATGGGGTCCCCAAATGTATGCCACATGTCATGAGGGCCATAAATATGTGCAACATGTCGTGGAGGCCCCACATGCATGCCGCATATCATGGGGGGACCAAATGCATGCCGCTTGTCATGGGGGCCCCAAATGCATGCCGCATGTCATGGGGGCACCACGTGCATGCCGCATGTCATTGGGGGTCCAAATACATGCCGCATTTCATGGGGGCCCCCAATACGTGCCGCATGTCATGGGGGCGCCACATGCATGGCGCATGTCTTGGGGGCCCAAATGCATGCCTTATGTCATGGGGGCCCCAAATACGTTCCTCTTGTCATGGGGGCCCCACGTGCATGCCGCTTGGCAGTGGGGCCCCACATGCATGCCGCATGTCATCGGGGCTCCACATGAATGCCACGAGTCATGGGGGGCCAAAACACAAGCCGAATGTCATGGGGGCCCAACGTGCATGTCGCATGTCATGGGGACCCCAAATGCATGCCGAATGTCATGGGGGGGCCAAATACCTGCCACATATCTTGAGGGCCCCACATCCATGGCACATGTCATGGGGGCCCCAAAGGCATGTCGCATGTCATGGGGGCCCCACATGCGTGGCATATGTCATGGGGGCCCCACATGCAAGCCACATGTCATGGGGGCCCCAAATACGTGCCGTATTTCATGGGGGCCCCAAGTGCATGCCGCATGTCATGGGGTCCCCTCATGCATGCTGGGTGTCATACGGGCCCCAAATGCATGCCGCGTGTCATGGGGGCCCCACAACAATGCCGCATGTCATTGGGGGCCCAAATGCATGCCGCATGTCATGGGGGCCCCAAATACGTGCCGCATGTCATGGGGGCTCCACATGCATGTCGCATGTCATGGGGTCCCCACATGCATGTCGGGTGTCATACGGACCCCAAATGCATGCCGAATGTCATGGGGGGGCCAAATACCTGCCACATATCTTGAGGGCCCCACATCCATGGCACATGTCATGGGGGCCCCAAAGGCATGTCGCATGTCATGGGGGCCCCACATGCGTGGCATATGTCATGGGGGCCCCACATGCAAGCCACATGTCATGGGGGCCCCAAATACGTGCCGTATTTCATGGGGGCCCCAAGTGCATGCCGCATGTCATGGGGTCCCCTCATGCATGCTGGGTGTCATACGGGCCCCAAATGCATGTCGCGTGTCATGGTGGCCCCACAACAATGCCGTATGTCATTGGGGGCCCGAATGCATGTCGCATTTCATGGGGACCCCACATACAAGGCGCATGTCATGGGGGCTCCACATGCATGTCGCATGTCATGGGGTCCCCACATGCATGTCGGGTGTCATACGGGCCCCAAATGCATGCCGCATGCCATGGGGACCCCACAACAATGCCGCATGTCATTGGGGGCCCAAATGCATGCCTTATGTCATGGGGGCCCCACATGCATGGTGCATGTCATGGGGGCCCAAAAGTCATGCTACATGTCATGGGGGCCCCACGTGCATGCCGCATGTCATGGGGGACCAAATGCATACCGCATGTCATGGGGGCCCCAAATGCATGCCGCATGTCATGGGGGCCCCACGTGCATGCCGCATGCCATGAGGTCCCAAATGCATGTCGCATGTCATGGGTGCCCCAAATGTATGCCGCATGTCATGGGGGCCCCACGTGCATGCCGCATGCCATGAGGTCCCCAAATGCATGGTGCATGTCATGGGGGCCCCAAACACGTGCCGCATGACATGGGGCCCCATATGCATGGCGCATGTCATGGGGCTCCACATGCATGCCGCATGTCATGGGGGCCCCATATATGCCGCATGTCATGGGGGCCCCAAATGCATGACGCATGTCATGGGGGCCTCAAATGTATGCCGCTTGTCATGGGGGCCCAAATGCATGCCGCATGTCATGGGGGCCCCAAATTTATGCCGCATGGCATGAGGGCCATAAATATGTGCCGCATGTCATGGGGACACAAATGCATGCCGCATGTCATGGGGGCCCCACATGTATGCCGCATGTCATGAGGGCCATAAATACATGCAGCATGTCAGTGGGGGCCCCAAATGCATGACGCATGTCATGGGGGCCCCACATGTATGCCGCATGTCATGAGTGCCATAAATACATGCCGCATGTCAAGGGGGCCCCAAATATGTGCCACATGTCATGGGGTCCCAAATACGTGCCGAAAGTCATGTCATGGGGGCCCACGTTCATGCCACATGTCATGGTTGCCCCAAATGCATGCCGCATGTCATGGAGGCCCCAGATGGATGCCGCTTGTCATGGGGGCCCCACATGCATACCGCATGTTATGGGGGACCTAAATGCATGTCGCATGTCATGGGGGCCCAAAATGTATGCAGCATGTCATGAGGGCCATAAATATGTGCTGCATGTCATGGGGGACCAAAATGCATGCCGCATGTCATGGGGGCCCCACATGCATGCCGCATGTCATGGGGGCCCCACATGTATGCCGCATGTCATGAGGGCCATAAGTACATGCCGCATGTCAAGGGGGCCCCACATGCAAGCCGCATGTCATGGGGGCCCCAAATGCATGCCGCATGTCATAAGGGCCCAATGTGCATTCCGCATGTCATGGGTCCCCCACGTGCATTCCGCATGTCATGGGGCCCCAAATGCATGCCGCATGTCATGGGGGCCCCAAATGTATGCCGCATGTCATGAGGGCCATAAATAAGTGCCGCATGTCATGGGGGTCCCACGTGCATGCCGCATGTCATGGGGTCCCCACATGCATGCTGGGTGTCATACGGGCCCCAAATGCATGCCGCGTGTCATGGGGGCCCCACAACAATGCCGCATGTCATTGGCGGCCCAAATGCATGCCGCATGTCATGGGGGCCCCAAATACGTGCCGCATGTCATGGGGTCTCCACATGCATGTCGCATGTCATGGGGACCCCACATACAAGGCGCATGTCATCAGGGCTCCACATGCATGTTGCATGTCATGGGGTCCCCACATGCATGTCGGGTGTTATACGGGCCCCAAATGCATGCCCCATGTCATGGGGGCCCCACAACAATGCCGCATCTCATTGTAGGACCAAATGCATGCCGCATGTCATGGGGGCCCCAAATGCATGCCGCATGTCATGAGGGCCCCACAAGCTTGTTGCATGTCATGGGTGGCCCAAATGCATGCCGCATGTCATGGGGGCCCCACGTGCATGCCACATGTCATGAGGGCCCCAAACGCATGCCGCATGTCATGGGGGCCCCACGTGCATGCCACATGTCATGAGGGCCCCAAACGCATGGCGCATGTCATGGGGGACCCAAGTATGTGTCGCATATCATGGGGGCCCCAAGTGCATGCCGCATGTCAAGGGGTACGCCGCATGTAATGGGGCCCCAAATGCATGCCGCATGTCATGGGGGCCCCAAATGCATGCCGCATGTCAAGGGGGTCCCACATGCATGCCGGATGTCATGGGGGCCACAAATGCATGCCGCATGTCATGGGGGCCCCACGTGCTTTCCGCATGTCATAGGCCACCACATGCATTCTGCATGTCATGGGGCCCCAAATGCATGTCGCATGTCATGGGGGCCCCAAATGTATGCCTCATGTCATGGGGGCCCCAAATGCATGCTGCTTGTTAAGGGGGCCCCACATGCATGCCGCATGTCAAGGGGGACCCATGTGCATTCCGCATGTCATGGGGCCCCCACATGCATTCCGCATGTCATGGGGCCCCAAATGCATGCCGCATGTCATGGGGGCCCCAAATGCATGCCACATGTCAAGGGGGCCCCACATGCATGCCGCATGTCATGGGGGCCCAAATGCATGCCGCTTGTCATGGTGTCCCCACATGCATTCCGGGTGTCCTACGGTCCCCAAATGCATGCCGAATGTCATGGGGGCCCCACGTGCATGCCGCATGTCATGGGGGCCCCAAATATATGCCTCATGTCATGGGGGCCCCAAATGCACGCCGCATGTCATGGGGGCCCCATGTGCATTCCGCATGTCATGGGGCCCCCACGTGCATTCCGCATGTCATGGGGCCCCAAATGCATGCCGCATGTCATGGGGGCCCCAAATGTATGCAGCATGTCATGGGGCCCCCACGTGCATTCCGCATGTCATTGGGGCCCCACATGCATGCCACATGTAATGGGGGTCCCACATGCAAACCGCGTGCCATGGGGGCCCAAAATGGATGATGCTTGTCATGGGGGCACCACGTGCATACTGCATGTCATGGGGGACCCAAATTCATGACACATGTCATGGGTACCCCAAATGCATCCCGCATGTCATGGGGTCCCCAAATACGTGCCGAAAGTCATGTCATGGTGGCTCACGTTCATGCCACATGTCATGGGTGTCCCAAATGCATGCCGCATGTCATGGAGGCCCCAGATAGATGCCGCTTGTCATGGGGGCCCCACATGCATACCGCATGTCATGGGGGACCCAAATGCATGCCGCATGTCATGGGAGCCCCAAATGTATGCCGCATGTCATGGGGGCCCCAAATGCATGACGCATGTCATGGGGGCCCCAAATGTATGCCGCTTGTCATAGGGGCCCCAAATGCATGCCGCATGTCATGAGAGTGCCACATACATTCCGCATGTCATGGGGCCCCCACGTGCATGTCGCATGTCATGGGTTCCCCAAATGCATGCCGCATGTCATGAGGGCCCCACGTGCATGCCGCATGTCATCGGGGGCCCAAATGCATGCCGCATGTCATGGGGGCCCCACATGTATGCCGCATGTCATGAGGGCCATAAATACATGCAGCATGTCAGTGGGGGCCCCAAATGCATGACGCATGTCATGGGGGCCCCACATGTATGCCGCATGTCATGAGTGCCATAAATACATGCCGCATGTCAAGGGGGCCCCAAATATGTGCCACATGTCATGGGGTCCCAAATACGTGCTGAAAGTCATGTCATGGGGGCCCACGTTCATGCCACATGTCATGGTTGCCCCAAATGCATGCCGCATGTCATGGAGGCCCCAGATGGATGCCGCTTGTCATGGGGGCCCCACATGCATACCGCATGTTATGGGGGACCTAAATGCATGTCGCATGTCATGGGGGCCCCAAATGTATGCAGCATGTCATGAGGGCCATAAATACGTGCTGCATGTCATGGGGGACCAAAATGCATGCCGCATGTCATGGGGCCCCCACATGTATGCCGCATGTCATGGGGGCCCCAAATGCATGCCGCATGGCATGGGGGCCCCACATGTATGCCGCATGTCATGAGGGCCATAAGTACATGCCGCATGTCAAGGGGGCCCCACATGCAAGCCGCATGTCATGGGGGCCCCAAATGCATGCCGCATGTCATGGGGGCCCAATGTGCATTCCGCATGTCATGGGTCCCCCACGTGCATTCCGCATGTCATGGGGCCCCAAATGCATGCCGCATGTCATGGGGGCCCCAAATGTATGCCGCATGTCATGAGGGCCATAAATAAGTGCCGCATGTCATGGGGGCCCCACGTGCATGCCGCATGTCATGGGGTCCCCACATGCATGTCGGGTGTCATACGGGCCCCAAATGCATGCCGCGTGTCATGGGGGCGCCACAACAATGCCGCATGTCATTGGCGGCCCAAATGCATGCCGCATGTCATGGGGGCCCCAAATACGTGCCGCATGTCATGGGGGCTCCACATGCATGTCGCATGTCAGGGGGACCCCACATACAAGGCGCATGTCATCAGGGCTCCACATGCATGTTGCATGTCATGGGGTCCCCACATGCATGTCGGGTGTTATACGGGCACCAAATGCATGCCCCATGTCATGGGGGCCCCACAACAATGCCGCATCTCATTGTAGGACCAAATGCATGCCGCATGTCATGGGGGCCCCAAATGCATGCCGCATGTCATGAGGGCCCCACAAGCTTGTTGCATGTCATGGGTGGCCCAAATGCATGCCGCATGTCATGGGGGCCCCACGTGCATGCCACATGTCATGAGGGCCCCAAACGCATGGCGCATGTCATGTTGGACCCAAGTATGTGTCGCATATCATGGGGGCCCCAAGTGCATGCCGCATGTCAAGGGGGACGCCGCATGTAATGGGGCCCCAAATGCATGCTGCATGTCATGGGGGCCCCAAATGCATGCCGCATGTCAAGGGGGCCCCACATGCATGCCGGATGTCATGGGGGCCACAAATGCATGCCGCATGTCATGGGGGCCCCACGTGCTTTCCGCATGTCATAGGCCACCACATGCATTCTGCATGTCATGGGGCCCCAAATGCATGTCGCATGTCATGGGGGCCCGAAATGTATGCCTCATGTCATGGGGGCCCTAAATGCATGCTGCTTGTTAAGGGGGCCCCACATGCATGCCGCATGTCAAGGGGGACCCATGTGCATTCCGCATGTCATGGGGCCCCCACATGCATTCCGCATGTCATGGGGCCCCAAATGCATGCCGCATGTCATGGGGGCCCCAAATGCATGCCGCATATCAAGGGGGCCCCACGTGCATGTCGCATGTCATGGGGGCCCCAAATATATGCCTCATGTCATGGGGGCCCCAAATGCACGCCGCATGTCATGGGGGCCCCATGTGCATTCCGCATGTCATGGGGCCCCCACGTGCATTCCGCATGTCATGGGGCCCCAAATGCATGCCGCATGTCATGGGGGCCCCAAATGTATGCAGCATGTCATGGGGCCCCCACGTGCATTCCGCATGTCATGGGGGCCCCACATGCATGCCACATGTAATGGGGGTCCCACATGCAAACCGCGTGCCATGGGGGCCCAAAATGGATGATGCTTGTCATGGGGGCACCACGTGCATACCGCATGTCATGGTGGCCCACGTTCATGCCACATGTCATGGGTGCCCCAAATGCATGCCGCATGTCATGGAGGCCCCAGATAGATGTCGCTTGTCATGGGGGCTCCACATGCATACCGCATGTCATGGGGGACCCAAATGCATGCCGCATGTCATGGGAGCCCCAAATGTATGCCGCATGTCATGGGGGCCCCAAATGCATGACGCATGTCATGGGGGCCCCAAATGTATGCCGCTTGTCATAGGGGCCCCAAATGCATGCCGCATGTCATGAGAGTGCCACATGCATTCCGCATGTCATGGGGCCCCCACGTGCATGTCGCATGTCATGGGTTCCCCAAATGCATGCCGCATGTCATGAGGGCCCCACGTGCATGCCGCATGTCATCGGGGGCCCAAATGCATGCCGCATGTCATGGGGACCCAACGTGCATGCCGCATGTCATGAGGGCCCCAAATGCATGCCGCATATCATGGGGGCCCCTAATGTATGCCAAACGTCATTGGGGCCCCAAATTCATGCCGTATGTCATGGGGGCCCCACGTGCCTTCCGCATTTCATGGGGGCCCCACGTGCATTCCACAAGTCATGGGGCCCCAAATGCATGCCCCATGTCATGGGGGACCCACGTGCATACCGCATGTCATGGGGACCCCCTATGCATGCCTCATGTCATGGGGGCCCCAAATGCATACTGCATGTCATGGGAGCTCCACATGCATGCCGCATGTCATGTGGCCCCACGTGCATGCCGCATGTCATGGTGCCAATTTCATGCCGCATGTCATGGGGGACACTCATGCATACCGCATGTAATGGGGGCAACACGTGCATACCGCATATCATGGGGCCCCACGTGCATACCGCATATCATGGGGCCCCACGTGCATACCGCATGGCATTGGGCCCAAAATGCATGCCGCATGTCATGGGGCCCCATGTGCATGCCACATTCCATGAGGCCCACATGCATACCGCATGTCATTGGGGGAACATGTGCATACCGCATATCATGGGCCCCACATGCATACCGCATGTCATAGGTGCCCCAAATGCATGCCGCATGTCATGTGGCCCCATGTGCATGCCGAATGTCATGGGGGTACCAATTTCATGCCGCATGTCATGGGGGACACTCATGCATACCGCATGTAATGGGGGCAACACGTGCATACCGCATATCATTGGGCCCCACGTGCATACCGCATGGCATTGGGGCCCAAAATGCATGCCGCATGTCATGGGGCCCCCATGTGCATGCCACATGCCATGGGGCCCACATGCATACCGCATGTCATTGGGGGAACATGTGCATACCGCATATCATGGGCCCCACATGCATACCGCATGACATAGGTGCCCCAAATGCATGCCGCATGTCATGGGGCCCCATGTGCATGCCACATGTCATGGGGGCCCCAAATGCATGCCACATGTCATGGAGGCCCCAAATGCATGCCGCATGTCATTAGGGCCCCAAATGCATACTGCCTGTCATGGGACCTCCACATGCATGCCACATGTCATGGGGCCCCATGTGCATGCTGCATGTCATGGGGGCCCCAAATGCATGCCGCATGTCATGGGGGCCCCAAATGTATGCCGTATGTCATGAGGGCCATATATGTGTGCCGCATGTCATAGGGGCCCCACGTGCATGCCGCATGTCATGGGCGCCCCACATGCATGCTGGTTGTCAGGGGGGCCCAAATGCATGGCGCATGTCATGGGGGACCCAAATTCGTGCCGCATGTCATGAGGGCCCATATGCATGGCGCATGTTATGGGGGCCCCACGTGCATGCAGCTTGTCTTAGGGGCCCCAAGTACGTGCCGCATAATGGGGTCCCACATGCATGGTGCGTGTCATGGGGGCCCCACATGCATGCCGCATGTCATGACATGCGGCATGCATGTGGGACCCCCATGACACGTGGCATGCATGTGGCCCCCAAATTCATGCTGCATGTCATGGGGGCCCCAATTGCATGACCCATGTTATGGAGGCTCCACATGCATGCCGCATGTCATGGGGGCCACAAATGCATGACGCATGTCATGGGGGCCCCAAAAGTATGCTGCATATCATGGGGAGCCCCAAATACGTGTGCATGTCATGGGGTCCCCACGGCAATCCGCATGCCATGGAGGCCCCAAATGTATGCCACATGTCATGGGGACCCCAAATACGTGACGCATGTCATGGGGGCCCCACGTGCATGTCGCATGTCATGTGGGCCCCACATGAATGCCACATTTCATGTCATGTTGGCCCCACATGCATGACGCGTGTCATGGGAGCCCCAAATGCATGCCCCATGTCATGGGGGCCCCACGTGCACGCCGCATGTCATGGGGGCCCCAAATGCATGCCGCATGTCATGGGGGCCCCAAATACGTGCCACATGTCAAGGGGGCCCCACATGCATGCCGCATGTCATGGGGGCCCCACATGCATGCCTCGAGTCATGGGGACCCCAAACGCATGTCCCATGTCATGGGGGCCCAATGTGCATGCCGCATGTCATGGGGGTCCCAAATGCATGCAGCATGTCATGGGAGCCCCAAATGCTTGCCGCATGTCATTTGGGTCCCACATGCATGCCACATGTCATGGGGGCCCCACATGCATGCCGCGTGTCATGGGAGCCCAAAATGCATGCCCCCTTTCATGGGGGCACCACGTGCATGCCGCATGTCATGAGGACCCCAAATACGTGACGCATGTCATGGGGGCCCCACGTGCATGTCGCATGTCATGTGGGCCCCACATGAATGGCACATGTCATGTCATGTTGGCCCCACATGCATGACTCGTGTCATGGGAGCCCCAAATGCATGCCGCATGTCATGGGAGCCCCAAATGCTTGTCGCATGTCATTTGGGTCCCACATGCATGCCACATGTCATGGGAGCCCAAAATGCATGCCCCCTTTCATGGGGGCACCACGTGCATGCCGCATGTCATGGGGCCCCCAAATTCCTGCCGCATGTCATGGGGTCCCCAAATGCATGCCGCATGTCATGAGGGCCCACATGCATGGCACATGTTATGGGGGCCCCACGTGCATGCCGCTTGTCTTGGGGGCCCCAAATACATGTCGCATGTCATGGGAGCCTCACATGCATGGCGCATGTCATGTGGGCCCCACATGCATGCCGCATGTCATGGGGGACCCACGTGCATTCATCATGTCAAGGGGGGCCCAAATGTATGCCACATGTCATCGTAGCCCCACATGCATGCCGCATGTCATGGGGGGGGGGCCCCCAAATGCATGCCACATGTCATGGGTGCACCACGTGCATGCCGCATGTCATGGGGTCCCAAATGCATGCCGCATGTCATGGGGCCCCAAATGCATGCCGCATGTTATGGGGGCCCTAAATGTTTGCCGCATATCATGGGAGCCCCAAATACGTGCCACATGTCATGGGGGCCCCACGTGCATGCCGCATGTCATGGGGGCCCCAAATGCATGCCCCATGTCATGGGGGGCCCATGTGCTTGCCGCATTTCATGGGGTCCCCAAATGCATGATTCATGTCATGTGGTCCCCAAAGGCATGCCGCATGTCATGGGGGACCCACGTGCATGCCGCATGTCATGGGTGCCCCACGTGCATGCGATAGGTCATGGTTGCTCCACGTGCATGCTGCATGTGAAGGCGGGCCAAAAGTGCACGGCGCAGGTCACAAGTACCCCAAATGCAAGTCACATGTCATGAGGGACATAAATACGTGTCACATGTCATGGGGGCCCCAAATGCATGATGCATGTTATGGGGGCCCCAAATGTATGCCGCATGTCATGGGGGCGCTAAATGCATGCAGCATGTCAAGGGGGCCCCAAATGCATGCCCCATGTCATGGGGGCCCCAGGTGCATGCCGCAAGTCATGGGGGCCCAAATGCATGCCGCATTTCATAGGGGCCACAAATGACTGCCGCATTTCATGGGGGCCCCACGTGCATGCCGCATGTCATGGCGTCTCCACTTGCATGCCGCATGTCATGGGGGCCCCACTTGCATGACGCTTGTCATTGGGCCAAATGCATGCCGTATGTCATGGAGGCCCCAAATGCATGCCGCATGTCATGGGGGCCCACATGCATACCGCTTGTCATGGGGGCAACACGTGCATACCGCATATCATGGGGCCCCACGAGCATGCTGCATGTCACGGGGGCCCCACTTGCATGCCGCTTGTCATTGGACCCCGAATGCATGCCGCATGTCATGGGGGCCCCAAATGTATGCCGCAAGTCATGGGGGCCCCACGTGCATGTCGCATGTCATGGGTGCCCCACGTGCATGACACATGTCATGGTTGCAACACGTGCATTCTGCATGTCAAGGCGGCCCCTAAGTGCACGGTGCATGTCACGATTACCCCAAATGCATGTCACATGTCATGAGGGCCCCACGCGCATGCCGCATGTCATAAGGGGCCCCACATGCATTCCGCATGTCATTGGGGCCCCACGTGCATGCCGCTTGTCAAGGGGGCTCCAAATGCATGCCGCATATCAAGGGGGCCCCACGTGCATGCCGCATGTCATGGGGCCCCATGTGCATGCTGAATGTCAAAGGGGTCCCACGTGCATGCCGCATGTCACGGGTACCCCAAATGCATGCCACATGTCATGGTGGCCCCACATGCATGCCTCATGTCAAGGGGGGCCCAAATGCATGCCTCATGTCACGTGTACCCCAAATGCATGCCGCATGTCATGTGGCCCCAAGTGCATGCAGCAGGTCATGGGGCCCCATGTGCATGTCGCATGTCATGGGGGTCCCACCCGTATGCCGCATGTCATGGCGGACCCACATGCATGCCACATGTCATTTGGGCCAACATGCATGCCGCATGTCATGGCGGCACCACATGCATACCGCATGTCATGGGGCTCCACGTGCATAGCACATGTCATGGGGCCCCAGGTGCAAGCCGCTTGTCATGAGGGCCAAGAACGCATGCCGCATGTCATAGGGGCCCCAAATGCATGCCTCATGTCATGGGGGCCCCAAATGCATGCCTCATGTCGTGGGTGCCCCACGTGCATGCCGCATGTCATGGGGGCCCCACATGCATGCCACATGTCATGGGGGACCCATGTGCATGCCGCATGTCATGGGGGCCCCAAATGCATGCCATATGTCATGGGTACCCCAAATGCATGTTCCATGTCATGGGGTTCCCAAATGCATGCTGCTTGTCTTGAGAACCCAAAATGCATGCCGCATGCCATGGGGACCCTAAATGCATGCCTCATGTCATGGGGGCCCCATGTGCATGCCGCATGTCATGGGGCCCCATGTGCATGCCGAATGTCCTGGGGGTACCACGTGCATGCCACATGTCATGGGGGCCCCACATGCATGCTGCATGTCATGGGGGCCCCAAATGCAAAGTGCATGTCATGGGGGCCTCACGTGCATACCGCATGTCATGGGGACCCCCAAAGTTCGACTCATGTCATAAGGCCACAAATGCATACTGCATGTCATGGGAGCTCCACATGCATGCCGCATGTCATGGGGGACCCACATGCATACCACATATCATTGGGGCAACACGTGTATACCGCATATCATGGGGCCCCACGTGCATAACGCATGTCATTGGGGCCCCAAATGCATGCTGCATGTCATGGGGCCCCATGTGCATGCCACACGTCATGGGGGCCCACATGCATAATGCATGTCATGGGGGCAACACGTGCATGTCGCAAGTCATGGGGCACCATGTGAATGCCACATGTCATGGGGGCCTCAAATGCATGCCACATGTCATGGAGGCCCCAAATGCATGCCGAATGTCATGGGGGCCCCAAATGCATACTGCCTGTCATGTGATCTCCATATGCATGCCGCATGTCATGTGGCCCCATGTGCATGCCGCATGTCATGGGGCCCCACATGCATGCCGCATGTCATGGGGGCCCACATGCATGCCGCATGTCATGGAGGCACCAAATGCATACCGCATGTCATGGGGCTCCACGTGCATACCGCATGTCTTGGGCCCCCAAGTGCATGCCGCATGTCATGGATGCCCCCAATGCATGCCGCATGTCATGGGGGCCAAAAAAACATGCCGCTTGTCATAGGGGCCCCAAATGCATGCCGCATGTCATGGGGGTCACACGTGCATGCCCCTTGTCATGGGGGCTCCACATGCATGCCACATGTCATGTAGGCCCCACGTGCATGCCACATTTCATTGGGGGCCCCAAATGCATGCTGCATGTCAGTGGCCACAAATGCATGCTGCATGTCATGGGGGCCCCAAATACGTGCCACATATCATGGGGGCACCAAATGCATGGGCCATGTCATAGGGGCCCCACATGCATGCCGCATGTCATGGGGCCCCAAATGCATGCTACATGTCATGGGGCCTCAAATGCATGCTGCATGTGATGGGAGACCCAAATGCATGCCACATGTCATGGTAGCCCCACATGCATGCCAAATGTCATGGGGGCCCCAAATACGTGCCACATTTCATGAGGGCCCCACATGCCTGGTGCATGTCATAGGGCCCCACATTCATGATGCATGTCATGGAGCCTCACATGCATGCCGCATGTCATGGGGGCCCCAAATGTATGCTGCATGTCATGGGGGCCCCAAATGCATGCCGCATGTCATGTGGTCCCCACGTGCATTCCGCATGTCATGGGGGCTCTACATGCATGCCGCATGTCATGGGGGCACCAAGTGCATGCCTCATGTCATGGGGGCCCCAAATGCATGCCGCATGTCATGGTGGCTCCAAAAGCATGCCGCATGTCATGGGGGCCCCAAATGCATGCCACATGTCATGGGGGCCCCAAGAGCATACCGCATGACATGGGGGCCCCAAGTGCTTGAGGCATGTCATGGGGGCCCAACATGCATGCCGCATGTCTTGGGTACCCCAAATGCATGTCGCATGTCATTTGGGCCCCACATGCATGAAGCATGTCATGGGGGCACCAAATGCATTCTACATACCATGGAGGCCCCACGTGCATGCCACATGTCATGGGGGCCCCAAATGCAAGCCACATGTCATGGGGGCCAAAAAAGCATGCCGCGTGTCATAGGGGCCCCAAATGCATTCCGAATGTCATGGGGGTCACACATTCATGTCGCATGTCATGGGGGCCCCACGTGCATTCCACATTTCATTGGGGGCCCCAAATGCATGCTGCATGTCTGGGGCCCCAAATGCATGCTGCATGTGATGGGGGCCCAAAATGCATGCAACATGTCATGGTAGCCCCACATGCATGCCACATGTCATGGGGGACCCACGTGCATGCCGCATGTCATGAAAGCCCCACGTGCATGCCGCATGTCATGGGGGCCCCACATGCATGCCACATGTCAGGGGGGCCCCAAATGCATGCCGTATGTCATGGGTGACCCAAATGCATGCCGAATGTCATGGGGGCCCCACGTGCATGCCGCATGTCATGGGGGCCCCAAATATATGCCTCATGTCATGGGGGCCCCAAATGCACGCCGCATGTCATGGGGGCCCCATGTGCATTCCGCATGTCATGGGGCCCCCACGTGCATTCCGCATGTCATGGGGCCCCAAATGCATGCCGCATGTCATGGGGGCCCCAAATGTATGCAGCATGTCATGGGGCCCCCACGTGCATTCCGCATGTCATTGGGGCCCCACATGCATGCCACATGTAATGGGGGTCCCACATGCAAACCGCGTGCCATGGGGGCCCAAAATGGATGATGCTTGTCATGGGGGCACCACGTGCATACTGCATGTCATGGGGGACCCAAATTCATGACACATGTCATGGGTACCCCAAATGCATCCCGCATGTCATGGGGTCCCCAAATACGTGCCGAAAGTCATGTCATGGTGGCTCACGTTCATGCCACATGTCATGGGTGTCCCAAATGCATGCCGCATGTCATGGAGGCCCCAGATAGATGCCGCTTGTCATGGGGGCCCCACATGCATACCGCATGTCATGGGGGACCCAAATGCATGCCGCATGTCATGGGAGCCCCAAATGTATGCCGCATGTCATGGGGGCCCCAAATGCATGACGCATGTCATGGGGGCCCCAAATGTATGCCGCTTGTCATAGGGGCCCCAAATGCATGCCGCATGTCATGAGAGTGCCACATACATTCCGCATGTCATGGGGCCCCCACGTGCATGTCGCATGTCATGGGTTCCCCAAATGCATGCCGCATGTCATGAGGGCCCCACGTGCATGCCACATGTCATCGGGGGCCCAAATGCATGCCGCATGTCATGGGGGCCCCACATGTATGCCGCATGTCATGAGGGCCATAAATACATGCAGCATGTCAGTGGGGGCCCCAAATGCATGACGCATGTCATGGGGGCCCCACATGTATGCCGCATGTCATGAGTGCCATAAATACATGCCGCATGTCAAGGGGGCCCCAAATATGTGCCACATGTCATGGGGTCCCAAATACGTGCTGAAAGTCATGTCATGGGGGCCCACGTTCATGCCACATGTCATGGTTGCCCCAAATGCATGCCGCATGTCATGGAGGCCCCAGATGGATGCCGCTTGTCATGGGGGCCCCACATGCATACCGCATGTTATGGGGGACCTAAATGCATGTCGCATGTCATGGGGGCCCCAAATGTATGCAGCATGTCATGAGGGCCATAAATACGTGCTGCATGTCATGGGGGACCAAAATGCATGCCGCATGTCATGGGGCCCCCACATGTATGCCGCATGTCATGGGGGCCCCAAATGCATGCCGCATGTCATGGGGGCCCCACATGTATGCCGCATGTCATGAGGGCCATAAGTACATGCCGCATGTCAAGGGGGCCCCACATGCAAGCCGCATGTCATGGGGGCCCCAAATGCATGCCGCATGTCATGGGGGCCCAATGTGCATTCCGCATGTCATGGGTCCCCCACGTGCATTCCGCATGTCATGGGGCCCCAAATGCATGCCGCATGTCATGGGGGCCCCAAATGTATGCCGCATGTCATGAGGGCCATAAATAAGTGCCGCATGTCATGGGGGCCCCACGTGCATGCCGCATGTCATGGGGTCCCCACATGCATGTCGGGTGTCATACGGGCCCCAAATGCATGCCGCGTGTCATGGGGGCGCCACAACAATGCCGCATGTCATTGGCGGCCCAAATGCATGCCGCATGTCATGGGGGCCCCAAATACGTGCCGCATGTCATGGGGGCTCCACATGCATGTCGCATGTCAGGGGGACCCCACATACAAGGCGCATGTCATCAGGGCTCCACATGCATGTTGCATGTCATGGGGTCCCCACATGCATGTCGGGTGTTATACGGGCACCAAATGCATGCCCCATGTCATGGGGGCCCCACAACAATGCCGCATCTCATTGTAGGACCAAATGCATGCCGCATGTCATGGGGGCCCCAAATGCATGCCGCATGTCATGAGGGCCCCACAAGCTTGTTGCATGTCATGGGTGGCCCAAATGCATGCCGCATGTCATGGGGGCCCCACGTGCATGCCACATGTCATGAGGGCCCCAAACGCATGGCGCATGTCATGTTGGACCCAAGTATGTGTCGCATATCATGGGGGCCCCAAGTGCATGCCGCATGTCAAGGGGGACGCCGCATGTAATGGGGCCCCAAATGCATGCTGCATGTCATGGGGGCCCCAAATGCATGCCGCATGTCAAGGGGGCCCCACATGCATGCCGGATGTCATGGGGGCCACAAATGCATGCCGCATGTCATGGGGGCCCCACGTGCTTTCCGCATGTCATAGGCCACCACATGCATTCTGCATGTCATGGGGCCCCAAATGCATGTCGCATGTCATGGGGGCCCGAAATGTATGCCTCATGTCATGGGGGCCCTAAATGCATGCTGCTTGTTAAGGGGGCCCCACATGCATGCCGCATGTCAAGGGGGACCCATGTGCATTCCGCATGTCATGGGGCCCCCACATGCATTCCGCATGTCATGGGGCCCCAAATGCATGCCGCATGTCATGGGGGCCCCAAATGCATGCCGCATATCAAGGGGGCCCCACGTGCATGTCGCATGTCATGGGGGCCCCAAATATATGCCTCATGTCATGGGGGCCCCAAATGCACGCCGCATGTCATGGGGGCCCCATGTGCATTCCGCATGTCATGGGGCCCCCACGTGCATTCCGCATGTCATGGGGCCCCAAATGCATGCCGCATGTCATGGGGGCCCCAAATGTATGCAGCATGTCATGGGGCCCCCACGTGCATTCCGCATGTCATGGGGGCCCCACATGCATGCCACATGTAATGGGGGTCCCACATGCAAACCGCGTGCCATGGGGGCCCAAAATGGATGATGCTTGTCATGGGGGCACCACGTGCATACCGCATGTCATGGTGGCCCACGTTCATGCCACATGTCATGGGTGCCCCAAATGCATGCCGCATGTCATGGAGGCCCCAGATAGATGTCGCTTGTCATGGGGGCTCCACATGCATACCGCATGTCATGGGGGACCCAAATGCATGCCGCATGTCATGGGAGCCCCAAATGTATGCCGCATGTCATGGGGGCCCCAAATGCATGACGCATGTCATGGGGGCCCCAAATGTATGCCGCTTGTCATAGGGGCCCCAAATGCATGCCGCATGTCATGAGAGTGCCACATGCATTCCGCATGTCATGGGGCCCCCACGTGCATGTCGCATGTCATGGGTTCCCCAAATGCATGCCGCATGTCATGAGGGCCCCACGTGCATGCCGCATGTCATCGGGGGCCCAAATGCATGCCGCATGTCATGGGGACCCAACGTGCATGCCGCATGTCATGAGGGCCCCAAATGCATGCCGCATATCATGGGGGCCCCTAATGTATGCCAAACGTCATTGGGGCCCCAAATTCATGCCGTATGTCATGGGGGCCCCACGTGCCTTCCGCATTTCATGGGGGCCCCACGTGCATTCCACAAGTCATGGGGCCCCAAATGCATGCCCCATGTCATGGGGGACCCACGTGCATACCGCATGTCATGGGGACCCCCTATGCATGCCTCATGTCATGGGGGCCCCAAATGCATACTGCATGTCATGGGAGCTCCACATGCATGCCGCATGTCATGTGGCCCCACGTGCATGCCGCATGTCATGGTGCCAATTTCATGCCGCATGTCATGGGGGACACTCATGCATACCGCATGTAATGGGGGCAACACGTGCATACCGCATATCATGGGGCCCCACGTGCATACCGCATATCATGGGGCCCCACGTGCATACCGCATGGCATTGGGCCCAAAATGCATGCCGCATGTCATGGGGCCCCATGTGCATGCCACATTCCATGAGGCCCACATGCATACCGCATGTCATTGGGGGAACATGTGCATACCGCATATCATGGGCCCCACATGCATACCGCATGTCATAGGTGCCCCAAATGCATGCCGCATGTCATGTGGCCCCATGTGCATGCCGAATGTCATGGGGGTACCAATTTCATGCCGCATGTCATGGGGGACACTCATGCATACCGCATGTAATGGGGGCAACACGTGCATACCGCATATCATTGGGCCCCACGTGCATACCGCATGGCATTGGGGCCCAAAATGCATGCCGCATGTCATGGGGCCCCCATGTGCATGCCACATGCCATGGGGCCCACATGCATACCGCATGTCATTGGGGGAACATGTGCATACCGCATATCATGGGCCCCACATGCATACCGCATGACATAGGTGCCCCAAATGCATGCCGCATGTCATGGGGCCCCATGTGCATGCCACATGTCATGGGGGCCCCAAATGCATGCCACATGTCATGGAGGCCCCAAATGCATGCCGCATGTCATTAGGGCCCCAAATGCATACTGCCTGTCATGGGACCTCCACATGCATGCCACATGTCATGGGGCCCCATGTGCATGCTGCATGTCATGGGGGCCCCAAATGCATGCCGCATGTCATGGGGGCCCCAAATGTATGCCGTATGTCATGAGGGCCATATATGTGTGCCGCATGTCATAGGGGCCCCACGTGCATGCCGCATGTCATGGGCGCCCCACATGCATGCTGGTTGTCAGGGGGGCCCAAATGCATGGCGCATGTCATGGGGGACCCAAATTCGTGCCGCATGTCATGAGGGCCCATATGCATGGCGCATGTTATGGGGGCCCCACGTGCATGCAGCTTGTCTTAGGGGCCCCAAGTACGTGCCGCATAATGGGGTCCCACATGCATGGTGCGTGTCATGGGGGCCCCACATGCATGCCGCATGTCATGACATGCGGCATGCATGTGGGACCCCCATGACACGTGGCATGCATGTGGCCCCCAAATTCATGCTGCATGTCATGGGGGCCCCAATTGCATGACCCATGTTATGGAGGCTCCACATGCATGCCGCATGTCATGGGGGCCACAAATGCATGACGCATGTCATGGGGGCCCCAAAAGTATGCTGCATATCATGGGGAGCCCCAAATACGTGTGCATGTCATGGGGTCCCCACGGCAATCCGCATGCCATGGAGGCCCCAAATGTATGCCACATGTCATGGGGACCCCAAATACGTGACGCATGTCATGGGGGCCCCACGTGCATGTCGCATGTCATGTGGGCCCCACATGAATGCCACATTTCATGTCATGTTGGCCCCACATGCATGACGCGTGTCATGGGAGCCCCAAATGCATGCCCCATGTCATGGGGGCCCCACGTGCACGCCGCATGTCATGGGGGCCCCAAATGCATGCCGCATGTCATGGGGGCCCCAAATACGTGCCACATGTCAAGGGGGCCCCACATGCATGCCGCATGTCATGGGGGCCCCACATGCATGCCTCGAGTCATGGGGACCCCAAACGCATGTCCCATGTCATGGGGGCCCAATGTGCATGCCGCATGTCATGGGGGTCCCAAATGCATGCAGCATGTCATGGGAGCCCCAAATGCTTGCCGCATGTCATTTGGGTCCCACATGCATGCCACATGTCATGGGGGCCCCACATGCATGCCGCGTGTCATGGGAGCCCAAAATGCATGCCCCCTTTCATGGGGGCACCACGTGCATGCCGCATGTCATGAGGACCCCAAATACGTGACGCATGTCATGGGGGCCCCACGTGCATGTCGCATGTCATGTGGGCCCCACATGAATGGCACATGTCATGTCATGTTGGCCCCACATGCATGACTCGTGTCATGGGAGCCCCAAATGCATGCCGCATGTCATGGGAGCCCCAAATGCTTGTCGCATGTCATTTGGGTCCCACATGCATGCCACATGTCATGGGAGCCCAAAATGCATGCCCCCTTTCATGGGGGCACCACGTGCATGCCGCATGTCATGGGGGCCCCAAATTCCTGCCGCATGTCATGGGGTCCCCAAATGCATGCCGCATGTCATGAGGGCCCACATGCATGGCGCATGTTATGGGGGCCCCACGTGCATGCCGCTTGTCTTGGGGGCCCCAAATACATGTCGCATGTCATGGGAGCCTCACATGCATGGCGCATGTCATGTGGGCCCCACATGCATGCCGCATGTCATGGGGGACCCACGTGCATTCATCATGTCAAGGGGGGCCCAAATGTATGCCACATGTCATCGTAGCCCCACATGCATGCCGCATGTCATGGGGGGGGGGCCCAAATGCATGCCACATGTCATGGGTGCACCACGTGCATGCCGCATGTCATGGGGTCCCAAATGCATGCCGCATGTCATGGGGCCCCAAATGCATGCCGCATGTTATGGGGGCCCTAAATGTTTGCCGCATATCATGGGAGCCCCAAATACGTGCCACATGTCATGGGGGCCCCACGTGCATGCCGCATGTCATGGGGGCCCCAAATGCATGCCCCATGTCATGGGGGGCCCATGTGCTTGCCGCATTTCATGGGGTCCCCAAATGCATGATTCATGTCATGTGGTCCCCAAAGGCATGCCGCATGTCATGGGGGACCCACGTGCATGCCGCATGTCATGGGTGCCCCACGTGCATGCGATAGGTCATGGTTGCTCCACGTGCATGCTGCATGTGAAGGCGGGCCAAAAGTGCACGGCGCAGGTCACAAGTACCCCAAATGCAAGTCACATGTCATGAGGGACATAAATACGTGTCACATGTCATGGGGGCCCCAAATGCATGATGCATGTTATGGGGGCCCCAAATGTATGCCGCATGTCATGGGGGCGCTAAATGCATGCAGCATGTCAAGGGGGCCCCAAATGCATGCCCCATGTCATGGGGGCCCCAGGTGCATGCCGCAAGTCATGGGGGCCCAAATGCATGCCGCATTTCATAGGGGCCACAAATGACTGCCGCATTTCATGGGGGCCCCACGTGCATGCCGCATGTCATGGCGTCTCCACTTGCATGCCGCATGTCATGGGGGCCCCACTTGCATGACGCTTGTCATTGGGCCAAATGCATGCCGTATGTCATGGAGGCCCCAAATGCATGCCGCATGTCATGGGGGCCCACATGCATACCGCTTGTCATGGGGGCAACACGTGCATACCGCATATCATGGGGCCCCACGAGCATGCTGCATGTCACGGGGGCCCCACTTGCATGCCGCTTGTCATTGGACCCCGAATGCATGCCGCATGTCATGGGGGCCCCAAATGTATGCCGCAAGTCATGGGGGCCCCACGTGCATGTCGCATGTCATGGGTGCCCCACGTGCATGACACATGTCATGGTTGCAACACGTGCATTCTGCATGTCAAGGCGGCCCCTAAGTGCACGGTGCATGTCACGATTACCCCAAATGCATGTCACATGTCATGAGGGCCCCACGCGCATGCCGCATGTCATAAGGGGCCCCACATGCATTCCGCATGTCATTGGGGCCCCACGTGCATGCCGCTTGTCAAGGGGGCTCCAAATGCATGCCGCATATCAAGGGGGCCCCACGTGCATGCCGCATGTCATGGGGCCCCATGTGCATGCTGAATGTCAAAGGGGTCCCACGTGCATGCCGCATGTCACGGGTACCCCAAATGCATGCCACATGTCATGGTGGCCCCACATGCATGCCTCATGTCAAGGGGGGCCCAAATGCATGCCTCATGTCACGTGTACCCCAAATGCATGCCGCATGTCATGTGGCCCCAAGTGCATGCAGCAGGTCATGGGGCCCCATGTGCATGTCGCATGTCATGGGGGTCCCACCCGTATGCCGCATGTCATGGCGGACCCACATGCATGCCACATGTCATTTGGGCCAACATGCATGCCGCATGTCATGGCGGCACCACATGCATACCGCATGTCATGGGGCTCCACGTGCATAGCACATGTCATGGGGCCCCAGGTGCAAGCCGCTTGTCATGAGGGCCAAGAACGCATGCCGCATGTCATAGGGGCCCCAAATGCATGCCTCATGTCATGGGGGCCCCAAATGCATGCCTCATGTCGTGGGTGCCCCACGTGCATGCCGCATGTCATGGGGGCCCCACATGCATGCCACATGTCATGGGGGACCCATGTGCATGCCGCATGTCATGGGGGCCCCAAATGCATGCCATATGTCATGGGTACCCCAAATGCATGTTCCATGTCATGGGGTTCCCAAATGCATGCTGCTTGTCTTGAGAACCCAAAATGCATGCCGCATGCCATGGGGACCCTAAATGCATGCCTCATGTCATGGGGGCCCCATGTGCATGCCGCATGTCATGGGGCCCCATGTGCATGCCGAATGTCCTGGGGGTACCACGTGCATGCCACATGTCATGGGGGCCCCACATGCATGCTGCATGTCATGGGGGCCCCAAATGCAAAGTGCATGTCATGGGGGCCTCACGTGCATACCGCATGTCATGGGGACCCCCAAAGTTCGACTCATGTCATAAGGCCACAAATGCATACTGCATGTCATGGGAGCTCCACATGCATGCCGCATGTCATGGGGGACCCACATGCATACCACATATCATTGGGGCAACACGTGTATACCGCATATCATGGGGCCCCACGTGCATAACGCATGTCATTGGGGCCCCAAATGCATGCTGCATGTCATGGGGCCCCATGTGCATGCCACACGTCATGGGGGCCCACATGCATAATGCATGTCATGGGGGCAACACGTGCATGTCGCAAGTCATGGGGCACCATGTGAATGCCACATGTCATGGGGGCCTCAAATGCATGCCACATGTCATGGAGGCCCCAAATGCATGCCGAATGTCATGGGGGCCCCAAATGCATACTGCCTGTCATGTGATCTCCATATGCATGCCGCATGTCATGTGGCCCCATGTGCATGCCGCATGTCATGGGGCCCCACATGCATGCCGCATGTCATGGGGGCCCACATGCATGCCGCATGTCATGGAGGCACCAAATGCATACCGCATGTCATGGGGCTCCACGTGCATACCGCATGTCTTGGGCCCCCAAGTGCATGCCGCATGTCATGGATGCCCCCAATGCATGCCGCATGTCATGGGGGCCAAAAAAACATGCCGCTTGTCATAGGGGCCCCAAATGCATGCCGCATGTCATGGGGGTCACACGTGCATGCCCCTTGTCATGGGGGCTCCACATGCATGCCACATGTCATGTAGGCCCCACGTGCATGCCACATTTCATTGGGGGCCCCAAATGCATGCTGCATGTCAGTGGCCACAAATGCATGCTGCATGTCATGGGGGCCCCAAATACGTGCCACATATCATGGGGGCACCAAATGCATGGGCCATGTCATAGGGGCCCCACATGCATGCCGCATGTCATGGGGCCCCAAATGCATGCTACATGTCATGGGGCCTCAAATGCATGCTGCATGTGATGGGAGACCCAAATGCATGCCACATGTCATGGTAGCCCCACATGCATGCCAAATGTCATGGGGGCCCCAAATACGTGCCACATTTCATGAGGGCCCCACATGCCTGGTGCATGTCATAGGGCCCCACATTCATGATGCATGTCATGGAGCCTCACATGCATGCCGCATGTCATGGGGGCCCCAAATGTATGCTGCATGTCATGGGGGCCCCAAATGCATGCCGCATGTCATGTGGTCCCCACGTGCATTCCGCATGTCATGGGGGCTCTACATGCATGCCGCATGTCATGGGGGCACCAAGTGCATGCCTCATGTCATGGGGGCCCCAAATGCATGCCGCATGTCATGGTGGCTCCAAAAGCATGCCGCATGTCATGGGGGCCCCAAATGCATGCCACATGTCATGGGGGCCCCAAGAGCATACCGCATGACATGGGGGCCCCAAGTGCTTGAGGCATGTCATGGGGGCCCAACATGCATGCCGCATGTCTTGGGTACCCCAAATGCATGTCGCATGTCATTTGGGCCCCACATGCATGAAGCATGTCATGGGGGCACCAAATGCATTCTACATACCATGGAGGCCCCACGTGCATGCCACATGTCATGGGGGCCCCAAATGCAAGCCACATGTCATGGGGGCCAAAAAAGCATGCCGCGTGTCATAGGGGCCCCAAATGCATTCCGAATGTCATGGGGGTCACACATTCATGTCGCATGTCATGGGGGCCCCACGTGCATTCCACATTTCATTGGGGGCCCCAAATGCATGCTGCATGTCTGGGGCCCCAAATGCATGCTGCATGTGATGGGGGCCCAAAATGCATGCAACATGTCATGGTAGCCCCACATGCATGCCACATGTCATGGGGGACCCACGTGCATGCCGCATGTCATGAAAGCCCCACGTGCATGCCGCATGTCATGGGGGCCCCACATGCATGCCACATGTCAGGGGGGCCCCAAATGCATGCCGTATGTCATGGGTGACCCAAATGCATGCCGAATGTCATGGGGGCCCCACGTGCATGCCGCATGTCATGGGGGCCCCAAATATATGCCTCATGTCATGGGGGCCCCAAATGCACGCCGCATGTCATGGGGGCCCCATGTGCATTCCGCATGTCATGGGGCCCCCACGTGCATTCCGCATGTCATGGGGCCCCAAATGCATGCCGCATGTCATGGGGGCCCCAAATGTATGCAGCATGTCATGGGGCCCCCACGTGCATTCCGCATGTCATTGGGGCCCCACATGCATGCCACATGTAATGGGGGTCCCACATGCAAACCGCGTGCCATGGGGGCCCAAAATGGATGATGCTTGTCATGGGGGCACCACGTGCATACTGCATGTCATGGGGGACCCAAATTCATGACACATGTCATGGGTACCCCAAATGCATCCCGCATGTCATGGGGTCCCCAAATACGTGCCGAAAGTCATGTCATGGTGGCTCACGTTCATGCCACATGTCATGGGTGTCCCAAATGCATGCCGCATGTCATGGAGGCCCCAGATAGATGCCGCTTGTCATGGGGGCCCCACATGCATACCGCATGTCATGGGGGACCCAAATGCATGCCGCATGTCATGGGAGCCCCAAATGTATGCCGCATGTCATGGGGGCCCCAAATGCATGACGCATGTCATGGGGGCCCCAAATGTATGCCGCTTGTCATAGGGGCCCCAAATGCATGCCGCATGTCATGAGAGTGCCACATACATTCCGCATGTCATGGGGCCCCCACGTGCATGTCGCATGTCATGGGTTCCCCAAATGCATGCCGCATGTCATGAGGGCCCCACGTGCATGCCACATGTCATCGGGGGCCCAAATGCATGCCGCATGTCATGGGGGCCCCACATGTATGCCGCATGTCATGAGGGCCATAAATACATGCAGCATGTCAGTGGGGGCCCCAAATGCATGACGCATGTCATGGGGGCCCCACATGTATGCCGCATGTCATGAGTGCCATAAATACATGCCGCATGTCAAGGGGGCCCCAAATATGTGCCACATGTCATGGGGTCCCAAATACGTGCTGAAAGTCATGTCATGGGGGCCCACGTTCATGCCACATGTCATGGTTGCCCCAAATGCATGCCGCATGTCATGGAGGCCCCAGATGGATGCCGCTTGTCATGGGGGCCCCACATGCATACCGCATGTTATGGGGGACCTAAATGCATGTCGCATGTCATGGGGGCCCCAAATGTATGCAGCATGTCATGAGGGCCATAAATACGTGCTGCATGTCATGGGGGACCAAAATGCATGCCGCATGTCATGGGGCCCCCACATGTATGCCGCATGTCATGGGGGCCCCAAATGCATGCCGCATGTCATGGGGGCCCCACATGTATGCCGCATGTCATGAGGGCCATAAGTACATGCCGCATGTCAAGGGGGCCCCACATGCAAGCCGCATGTCATGGGGGCCCCAAATGCATGCCGCATGTCATGGGGGCCCAATGTGCATTCCGCATGTCATGGGTCCCCCACGTGCATTCCGCATGTCATGGGGCCCCAAATGCATGCCGCATGTCATGGGGGCCCCAAATGTATGCCGCATGTCATGAGGGCCATAAATAAGTGCCGCATGTCATGGGGGCCCCACGTGCATGCCGCATGTCATGGGGTCCCCACATGCATGTCGGGTGTCATACGGGCCCCAAATGCATGCCGCGTGTCATGGGGGCGCCACAACAATGCCGCATGTCATTGGCGGCCCAAATGCATGCCGCATGTCATGGGGGCCCCAAATACGTGCCGCATGTCATGGGGGCTCCACATGCATGTCGCATGTCAGGGGGACCCCACATACAAGGCGCATGTCATCAGGGCTCCACATGCATGTTGCATGTCATGGGGTCCCCACATGCATGTCGGGTGTTATACGGGCACCAAATGCATGCCCCATGTCATGGGGGCCCCACAACAATGCCGCATCTCATTGTAGGACCAAATGCATGCCGCATGTCATGGGGGCCCCAAATGCATGCCGCATGTCATGAGGGCCCCACAAGCTTGTTGCATGTCATGGGTGGCCCAAATGCATGCCGCATGTCATGGGGGCCCCACGTGCATGCCACATGTCATGAGGGCCCCAAACGCATGGCGCATGTCATGTTGGACCCAAGTATGTGTCGCATATCATGGGGGCCCCAAGTGCATGCCGCATGTCAAGGGGGACGCCGCATGTAATGGGGCCCCAAATGCATGCTGCATGTCATGGGGGCCCCAAATGCATGCCGCATGTCAAGGGGGCCCCACATGCATGCCGGATGTCATGGGGGCCACAAATGCATGCCGCATGTCATGGGGGCCCCACGTGCTTTCCGCATGTCATAGGCCACCACATGCATTCTGCATGTCATGGGGCCCCAAATGCATGTCGCATGTCATGGGGGCCCGAAATGTATGCCTCATGTCATGGGGGCCCTAAATGCATGCTGCTTGTTAAGGGGGCCCCACATGCATGCCGCATGTCAAGGGGGACCCATGTGCATTCCGCATGTCATGGGGCCCCCACATGCATTCCGCATGTCATGGGGCCCCAAATGCATGCCGCATGTCATGGGGGCCCCAAATGCATGCCGCATATCAAGGGGGCCCCACGTGCATGTCGCATGTCATGGGGGCCCCAAATATATGCCTCATGTCATGGGGGCCCCAAATGCACGCCGCATGTCATGGGGGCCCCATGTGCATTCCGCATGTCATGGGGCCCCCACGTGCATTCCGCATGTCATGGGGCCCCAAATGCATGCCGCATGTCATGGGGGCCCCAAATGTATGCAGCATGTCATGGGGCCCCCACGTGCATTCCGCATGTCATGGGGGCCCCACATGCATGCCACATGTAATGGGGGTCCCACATGCAAACCGCGTGCCATGGGGGCCCAAAATGGATGATGCTTGTCATGGGGGCACCACGTGCATACCGCATGTCATGGTGGCCCACGTTCATGCCACATGTCATGGGTGCCCCAAATGCATGCCGCATGTCATGGAGGCCCCAGATAGATGTCGCTTGTCATGGGGGCTCCACATGCATACCGCATGTCATGGGGGACCCAAATGCATGCCGCATGTCATGGGAGCCCCAAATGTATGCCGCATGTCATGGGGGCCCCAAATGCATGACGCATGTCATGGGGGCCCCAAATGTATGCCGCTTGTCATAGGGGCCCCAAATGCATGCCGCATGTCATGAGAGTGCCACATGCATTCCGCATGTCATGGGGCCCCCACGTGCATGTCGCATGTCATGGGTTCCCCAAATGCATGCCGCATGTCATGAGGGCCCCACGTGCATGCCGCATGTCATCGGGGGCCCAAATGCATGCCGCATGTCATGGGGACCCAACGTGCATGCCGCATGTCATGAGGGCCCCAAATGCATGCCGCATATCATGGGGGCCCCTAATGTATGCCAAACGTCATTGGGGCCCCAAATTCATGCCGTATGTCATGGGGGCCCCACGTGCCTTCCGCATTTCATGGGGGCCCCACGTGCATTCCACAAGTCATGGGGCCCCAAATGCATGCCCCATGTCATGGGGGACCCACGTGCATACCGCATGTCATGGGGACCCCCTATGCATGCCTCATGTCATGGGGGCCCCAAATGCATACTGCATGTCATGGGAGCTCCACATGCATGCCGCATGTCATGTGGCCCCACGTGCATGCCGCATGTCATGGTGCCAATTTCATGCCGCATGTCATGGGGGACACTCATGCATACCGCATGTAATGGGGGCAACACGTGCATACCGCATATCATGGGGCCCCACGTGCATACCGCATATCATGGGGCCCCACGTGCATACCGCATGGCATTGGGCCCAAAATGCATGCCGCATGTCATGGGGCCCCATGTGCATGCCACATTCCATGAGGCCCACATGCATACCGCATGTCATTGGGGGAACATGTGCATACCGCATATCATGGGCCCCACATGCATACCGCATGTCATAGGTGCCCCAAATGCATGCCGCATGTCATGTGGCCCCATGTGCATGCCGAATGTCATGGGGGTACCAATTTCATGCCGCATGTCATGGGGGACACTCATGCATACCGCATGTAATGGGGGCAACACGTGCATACCGCATATCATTGGGCCCCACGTGCATACCGCATGGCATTGGGGCCCAAAATGCATGCCGCATGTCATGGGGCCCCCATGTGCATGCCACATGCCATGGGGCCCACATGCATACCGCATGTCATTGGGGGAACATGTGCATACCGCATATCATGGGCCCCACATGCATACCGCATGACATAGGTGCCCCAAATGCATGCCGCATGTCATGGGGCCCCATGTGCATGCCACATGTCATGGGGGCCCCAAATGCATGCCACATGTCATGGAGGCCCCAAATGCATGCCGCATGTCATTAGGGCCCCAAATGCATACTGCCTGTCATGGGACCTCCACATGCATGCCACATGTCATGGGGCCCCATGTGCATGCTGCATGTCATGGGGGCCCCAAATGCATGCCGCATGTCATGGGGGCCCCAAATGTATGCCGTATGTCATGAGGGCCATATATGTGTGCCGCATGTCATAGGGGCCCCACGTGCATGCCGCATGTCATGGGCGCCCCACATGCATGCTGGTTGTCAGGGGGGCCCAAATGCATGGCGCATGTCATGGGGGACCCAAATTCGTGCCGCATGTCATGAGGGCCCATATGCATGGCGCATGTTATGGGGGCCCCACGTGCATGCAGCTTGTCTTAGGGGCCCCAAGTACGTGCCGCATAATGGGGTCCCACATGCATGGTGCGTGTCATGGGGGCCCCACATGCATGCCGCATGTCATGACATGCGGCATGCATGTGGGACCCCCATGACACGTGGCATGCATGTGGCCCCCAAATTCATGCTGCATGTCATGGGGGCCCCAATTGCATGACCCATGTTATGGAGGCTCCACATGCATGCCGCATGTCATGGGGGCCACAAATGCATGACGCATGTCATGGGGGCCCCAAAAGTATGCTGCATATCATGGGGAGCCCCAAATACGTGTGCATGTCATGGGGTCCCCACGGCAATCCGCATGCCATGGAGGCCCCAAATGTATGCCACATGTCATGGGGACCCCAAATACGTGACGCATGTCATGGGGGCCCCACGTGCATGTCGCATGTCATGTGGGCCCCACATGAATGCCACATTTCATGTCATGTTGGCCCCACATGCATGACGCGTGTCATGGGAGCCCCAAATGCATGCCCCATGTCATGGGGGCCCCACGTGCACGCCGCATGTCATGGGGGCCCCAAATGCATGCCGCATGTCATGGGGGCCCCAAATACGTGCCACATGTCAAGGGGGCCCCACATGCATGCCGCATGTCATGGGGGCCCCACATGCATGCCTCGAGTCATGGGGACCCCAAACGCATGTCCCATGTCATGGGGGCCCAATGTGCATGCCGCATGTCATGGGGGTCCCAAATGCATGCAGCATGTCATGGGAGCCCCAAATGCTTGCCGCATGTCATTTGGGTCCCACATGCATGCCACATGTCATGGGGGCCCCACATGCATGCCGCGTGTCATGGGAGCCCAAAATGCATGCCCCCTTTCATGGGGGCACCACGTGCATGCCGCATGTCATGAGGACCCCAAATACGTGACGCATGTCATGGGGGCCCCACGTGCATGTCGCATGTCATGTGGGCCCCACATGAATGGCACATGTCATGTCATGTTGGCCCCACATGCATGACTCGTGTCATGGGAGCCCCAAATGCATGCCGCATGTCATGGGAGCCCCAAATGCTTGTCGCATGTCATTTGGGTCCCACATGCATGCCACATGTCATGGGAGCCCAAAATGCATGCCCCCTTTCATGGGGGCACCACGTGCATGCCGCATGTCATGGGGGCCCCAAATTCCTGCCGCATGTCATGGGGTCCCCAAATGCATGCCGCATGTCATGAGGGCCCACATGCATGGCGCATGTTATGGGGGCCCCACGTGCATGCCGCTTGTCTTGGGGGCCCCAAATACATGTCGCATGTCATGGGAGCCTCACATGCATGGCGCATGTCATGTGGGCCCCACATGCATGCCGCATGTCATGGGGGACCCACGTGCATTCATCATGTCAAGGGGGGCCCAAATGTATGCCACATGTCATCGTAGCCCCACATGCATGCCGCATGTCATGGGGGGGGGGGCCCAAATGCATGCCACATGTCATGGGTGCACCACGTGCATGCCGCATGTCATGGGGTCCCAAATGCATGCCGCATGTCATGGGGCCCCAAATGCATGCCGCATGTTATGGGGGCCCTAAATGTTTGCCGCATATCATGGGAGCCCCAAATACGTGCCACATGTCATGGGGGCCCCACGTGCATGCCGCATGTCATGGGGGCCCCAAATGCATGCCCCATGTCATGGGGGGCCCATGTGCTTGCCGCATTTCATGGGGTCCCCAAATGCATGATTCATGTCATGTGGTCCCCAAAGGCATGCCGCATGTCATGGGGGACCCACGTGCATGCCGCATGTCATGGGTGCCCCACGTGCATGCGATAGGTCATGGTTGCTCCACGTGCATGCTGCATGTGAAGGCGGGCCAAAAGTGCACGGCGCAGGTCACAAGTACCCCAAATGCAAGTCACATGTCATGAGGGACATAAATACGTGTCACATGTCATGGGGGCCCCAAATGCATGATGCATGTTATGGGGGCCCCAAATGTATGCCGCATGTCATGGGGGCGCTAAATGCATGCAGCATGTCAAGGGGGCCCCAAATGCATGCCCCATGTCATGGGGGCCCCAGGTGCATGCCGCAAGTCATGGGGGCCCAAATGCATGCCGCATTTCATAGGGGCCACAAATGACTGCCGCATTTCATGGGGGCCCCACGTGCATGCCGCATGTCATGGCGTCTCCACTTGCATGCCGCATGTCATGGGGGCCCCACTTGCATGACGCTTGTCATTGGGCCAAATGCATGCCGTATGTCATGGAGGCCCCAAATGCATGCCGCATGTCATGGGGGCCCACATGCATACCGCTTGTCATGGGGGCAACACGTGCATACCGCATATCATGGGGCCCCACGAGCATGCTGCATGTCACGGGGGCCCCACTTGCATGCCGCTTGTCATTGGACCCCGAATGCATGCCGCATGTCATGGGGGCCCCAAATGTATGCCGCAAGTCATGGGGGCCCCACGTGCATGTCGCATGTCATGGGTGCCCCACGTGCATGACACATGTCATGGTTGCAACACGTGCATTCTGCATGTCAAGGCGGCCCCTAAGTGCACGGTGCATGTCACGATTACCCCAAATGCATGTCACATGTCATGAGGGCCCCACGCGCATGCCGCATGTCATAAGGGGCCCCACATGCATTCCGCATGTCATTGGGGCCCCACGTGCATGCCGCTTGTCAAGGGGGCTCCAAATGCATGCCGCATATCAAGGGGGCCCCACGTGCATGCCGCATGTCATGGGGCCCCATGTGCATGCTGAATGTCAAAGGGGTCCCACGTGCATGCCGCATGTCACGGGTACCCCAAATGCATGCCACATGTCATGGTGGCCCCACATGCATGCCTCATGTCAAGGGGGGCCCAAATGCATGCCTCATGTCACGTGTACCCCAAATGCATGCCGCATGTCATGTGGCCCCAAGTGCATGCAGCAGGTCATGGGGCCCCATGTGCATGTCGCATGTCATGGGGGTCCCACCCGTATGCCGCATGTCATGGCGGACCCACATGCATGCCACATGTCATTTGGGCCAACATGCATGCCGCATGTCATGGCGGCACCACATGCATACCGCATGTCATGGGGCTCCACGTGCATAGCACATGTCATGGGGCCCCAGGTGCAAGCCGCTTGTCATGAGGGCCAAGAACGCATGCCGCATGTCATAGGGGCCCCAAATGCATGCCTCATGTCATGGGGGCCCCAAATGCATGCCTCATGTCGTGGGTGCCCCACGTGCATGCCGCATGTCATGGGGGCCCCACATGCATGCCACATGTCATGGGGGACCCATGTGCATGCCGCATGTCATGGGGGCCCCAAATGCATGCCATATGTCATGGGTACCCCAAATGCATGTTCCATGTCATGGGGTTCCCAAATGCATGCTGCTTGTCTTGAGAACCCAAAATGCATGCCGCATGCCATGGGGACCCTAAATGCATGCCTCATGTCATGGGGGCCCCATGTGCATGCCGCATGTCATGGGGCCCCATGTGCATGCCGAATGTCCTGGGGGTACCACGTGCATGCCACATGTCATGGGGGCCCCACATGCATGCTGCATGTCATGGGGGCCCCAAATGCAAAGTGCATGTCATGGGGGCCTCACGTGCATACCGCATGTCATGGGGACCCCCAAAGTTCGACTCATGTCATAAGGCCACAAATGCATACTGCATGTCATGGGAGCTCCACATGCATGCCGCATGTCATGGGGGACCCACATGCATACCACATATCATTGGGGCAACACGTGTATACCGCATATCATGGGGCCCCACGTGCATAACGCATGTCATTGGGGCCCCAAATGCATGCTGCATGTCATGGGGCCCCATGTGCATGCCACACGTCATGGGGGCCCACATGCATAATGCATGTCATGGGGGCAACACGTGCATGTCGCAAGTCATGGGGCACCATGTGAATGCCACATGTCATGGGGGCCTCAAATGCATGCCACATGTCATGGAGGCCCCAAATGCATGCCGAATGTCATGGGGGCCCCAAATGCATACTGCCTGTCATGTGATCTCCATATGCATGCCGCATGTCATGTGGCCCCATGTGCATGCCGCATGTCATGGGGCCCCACATGCATGCCGCATGTCATGGGGGCCCACATGCATGCCGCATGTCATGGAGGCACCAAATGCATACCGCATGTCATGGGGCTCCACGTGCATACCGCATGTCTTGGGCCCCCAAGTGCATGCCGCATGTCATGGATGCCCCCAATGCATGCCGCATGTCATGGGGGCCAAAAAAACATGCCGCTTGTCATAGGGGCCCCAAATGCATGCCGCATGTCATGGGGGTCACACGTGCATGCCCCTTGTCATGGGGGCTCCACATGCATGCCACATGTCATGTAGGCCCCACGTGCATGCCACATTTCATTGGGGGCCCCAAATGCATGCTGCATGTCAGTGGCCACAAATGCATGCTGCATGTCATGGGGGCCCCAAATACGTGCCACATATCATGGGGGCACCAAATGCATGGGCCATGTCATAGGGGCCCCACATGCATGCCGCATGTCATGGGGCCCCAAATGCATGCTACATGTCATGGGGGCCTCAAATGCATGCTGCATGTGATGGGAGACCCAAATGCATGCCACATGTCATGGTAGCCCCACATGCATGCCAAATGTCATGGGGGCCCCAAATACGTGCCACATTTCATGAGGGCCCCACATGCCTGGTGCATGTCATAGGGCCCCACATTCATGATGCATGTCATGGAGCCTCACATGCATGCCGCATGTCATGGGGGCCCCAAATGTATGCTGCATGTCATGGGGGCCCCAAATGCATGCCGCATGTCATGTGGTCCCCACGTGCATTCCGCATGTCATGGGGGCTCTACATGCATGCCGCATGTCATGGGGGCACCAAGTGCATGCCTCATGTCATGGGGGCCCCAAATGCATGCCGCATGTCATGGTGGCTCCAAAAGCATGCCGCATGTCATGGGGGCCCCAAATGCATGCCACATGTCATGGGGGCCCCAAGAGCATACCGCATGACATGGGGGCCCCAAGTGCTTGAGGCATGTCATGGGGGCCCAACATGCATGCCGCATGTCTTGGGTACCCCAAATGCATGTCGCATGTCATTTGGGCCCCACATGCATGAAGCATGTCATGGGGGCACCAAATGCATTCTACATACCATGGAGGCCCCACGTGCATGCCACATGTCATGGGGGCCCCAAATGCAAGCCACATGTCATGGGGGCCAAAAAAGCATGCCGCGTGTCATAGGGGCCCCAAATGCATTCCGAATGTCATGGGGGTCACACATTCATGTCGCATGTCATGGGGGCCCCACGTGCATTCCACATTTCATTGGGGGCCCCAAATGCATGCTGCATGTCTGGGGCCCCAAATGCATGCTGCATGTGATGGGGGCCCCAAATGCATGCAACATGTCATGGTAGCCCCACATGCATGCCACATGTCATGGGGGACCCACGTGCATGCCGCATGTCATGAAAGCCCCACGTGCATGCCGCATGTCATGGGGGCCCCACATGCATGCCACATGTCATGGGTGACCCAAATGCATGCCGCTTGTCATGGGTACCCCAAATGCATGCCGCATATCATGTGTACCCCAAATGCATACCCCATGTCATGGGGGACCCACGTGCATACCGCATGTCATGGGGACCCCCTATGCATGCCTCATGTCATGGGGGCCCCAAATGCATAATGCATGTCTTGGGAGCTCCACATGCATGCCGCATGTCTTGTGGCCCCACGTGCATGCCGCATGTCATGGGGCCCCATGTGGATGCCGAATGTCATGGGGGTACCAATTTCATGCCGCATGTCATGGGGGACACTCATGCATACCGCATGTAATGGGCGCAACACGTGCATACCGCATATCATGGGGCCCCACGTGCATACCGCATGGCATTGGTCCCAAAATGCATGCCGCATGTCATGGGGCCCCATGTGCATGCCACATGCCATGGGGTCCACATGCATACCGCATGTCATTGGGGGAACATGTGCATACCGCATATCATGGGCCCCACATGCATACCGCATGTCATAGGTGCCCCAAATGCATGCCGCATGTCATGGGGCCCCATGTGCATGCCACATGTCATGGGGGCCCCAAATGCATGCCACATGTCATGGAGGCCCCAAATGCATGCCGCATGTCATTGGGGCCCCAAATGCATACTGCCTGTCATGGGACCTCCACATGCATGCCGCATGTCATGGGGCCCCATGTGCATGCTGCATGTCATGGGGGCCCCAAATGCATGCCGCATGTTATGTGGCCCCAAGTGCATACCGTATGTTATGGGGCCCCATGTGCATGCCGCATGTCATGGGGGCACCACATGCATGTCGCATGTCATGGGGTCCCCACATGCATGCCGTATGTCATGGGGGACCCATGTGCATTCCGCATGTCATGCGGCCCCCACGTGCATTCCGCTTGTCATGGGGCCCCCAAGTGCATGCCGCATGACATGGGGGCCCCAAATGCATGTTGCATGTCATGGGGCCCCAAATGCATGCCGCATGTCATGGGGGCCCCAAATGCATACCGCATGTCATGGGGGACCCAAATGCATGCCGCAAGTCATGGGGGCCCCAAATGTATGCCGCATGTCATGAGGGCAATAAATACGTGCCGCATGTCATGGGACTCAAATGCATGTCTCATGTCAAGAGGGACCCACATGTATGCCGCATGTCATGAGGGCCATAAATACATGCCGCATGTCATGGGGGCCCCAAATGCATGCCGCATGTCATGGGGGCCCCACATGTATGCCGCATGTCATGAGGGCCATAAATACATGCCGCATGTCAAGGGGGCCCCACATGCAAGCCGCATGTCATGGGGGCCAAATGTGAATTCTGCATGTCATGGGGCCCCCACGTGCATTCTGCATATCATGGGCCCCCCCACATGCATTCCGCATGTCATGGGGCCCCAAATGCATGCCGCATGTCATGAGGGCCATAAATATGTGCCGCATGTCTTGGGGGCCCCACGTGCATGCCGCATGTCATGTGGTACCCACATGCATGCTGGGTGTCATACGGGCCCCAAATGCATGTCGCGTGTCATGGTGGCCCCACAACAATGCCGTATGTCATTGGGGGCCCGAATGCATGTCGCATTTCATGGGGACCCCACATACAAGGCGCATGTCATGGGGGCTCCACATGCATGTCGCATGTCATGGGGTCCCCACATGCATGTCGGGTGTCATACGGGCCCCAAATGCATGCCGCATGCCATGGGGACCCCACAACAATGCCGCATGTCATTGGGGGCCCAAATGCATGCCTTATGTCATGGGGGCCCCACATGCATGGTGCATGTCATGGGGGCCCAAAAGTCATGCTACATGTCATGGGGGCCCCACGTGCATGCCGCATGTCATGGGGGACCAAATGCATACCGCATGTCATGGGGGCCCCAAATGCATGCCGCATGTCATGGGGCCCCCACGTGCATGCCGCATGCCATGAGGTCCCAAATGCATGTCGCATGTCATGGGTGCCCCAAATGTATGCCGCATGTCATGGGGGCCCCACGTGCATGCCGCATGCCATGAGGTCCCCAAATGCATGGTGCATGTCATGGGGGCCCCAAACACGTGCCGCATGACATGGGGCCCCATATGCATGGCGCATGTCATGGGGCTCCACATGCATGCCGCATGTCATGGGGGCCCCATATGCATGCCGCATGTCATGGGGGCCCCAAATGCATGACGCATGTCATGGGGGCCTCAAATGTATGCCGCTTGTCATGGGGGCCCAAATGCATGCCGCATGTCATGGGGGCCCCAAATTTATGCCGCATGGCATGAGGGCCATAAATATGTGCCGCATGTCATGGGGACACAAATGCATGCCGCATGTCATGGGGGCCCCACATGTATGCCGCATGTCATGAGGGCCATAAATACATGCAGCATGTCAGTGGGGGCCCCAAATGCATGACGCATGTCATGGGGGCCCCACATGTATGCCGCATGTCATGAGTGCCATAAATACATGCCGCATGTCAAGGGGGCCCCAAATATGTGCCACATGTCATGGGGTCCCAAATACGTGCCGAAAGTCATGTCATGGGGGCCCACATTCATGCCACATGTCATGGTTGCCCCAAATGCATGCCGCATGTCATGGAGGCCCCAGATGGATGCCGCTTGTCATGGGGGCCCCACATGCATACCGCATGTTATGGGGGACCTAAATGCATGTCGCATGTCATGGGGGCCCAAAATGTATGCAGCATGTCATGAGGGCCATAAATATGTGCTGCATGTCATGGGGGCCCCACATGCATGCCGCATGTCATGGGGGCCCCACATGTATGCCGCATGTCATGAGGGCCATAAGTACATGCCGCATGTCAAGGGGGCCCCACATGCAAGCCGCATGTCATGGGGGCCCCAAATGCATGCCGCATGTCATAAGGGCCCAATGTGCATTCCGCATGTCATGGGTCCCCCACGTGCATTCCGCATGTCATGGGGCCCCAAATGCATGCCGCATGTCATGGGGGCCCCAAATGTATGCCGCATGTCATGAGGGCCATAAATAAGTGCCGCATGTCATGGGGGCCCCACGTGCATGCCGCATGTCATGGGGTCCCCACATGCATGCTGGGTGTCATACGGGCCCCAAATGCATGCCGCGTGTCATGGGGCCCCCACAACAATGCCGCATGTCATTGGCGGCCCAAATGCATGCCGCATGTCATGGGGGCCCCAAATACGTGCCGCATGTCATGGGGGCTCCACATGCATGTCGCATGTCATGGGGACCCCACATACAAGGCGCATGTCATCAGGGCTCCACATGCATGTTGCATGTCATGGGGTCCCCACATGCATGTCGGGTGTTATACGGGCCCCAAATGCATGCCCCATGTCATGGGGGCCCCACAACAATGCCGCATCTCATTGTAGGACCAAATGCATGCCGCATGTCATGGGGGCCAAAAAAACATGCCGCTTGTCATAGGGGCCCCAAATGCATGCCGCATGTCATGGGGGTCACACGTGCATGCCCCTTGTCATGGGGGCTCCACATGCATGCCACATGTCATGTAGGCCCCACGTGCATGCCACATTTCATTGGGGGCCCCAAATGCATGCTGCATGTCAGTGGCCAAAAATGCATGCTGCATGTCATGGGGGCCCCAAATACGTGCCACATATCATGGGGGCACCAAATGCATGGGCCATGTCATAGGGGCCCCACATGCATGCCGCATGTCATGGGGCCCCAAATGCATGCTACATGTCATGGGGGCCTCAAATGCATGCTGCATGTGATGGGGGACCCAAATGCATGCCACATGTCATGGTAGCCCCACATGCATGCCAAATGTCATGGGGGCCCCAAATACGTGCCACATTTCATGAGGGCCCCACATGCCTGGTGCATGTCATAGGGCCCCACATTCATGATGCATGTCATGGAGCCTCACATGCATGCCGCATGTCATGGGGGCCCCAAATGTATGCTGCATGTCATGGGGGCCCCAAATGCATGCCGCATGTCATGTGGTCCCCACGTGCATTCCGCATGTCATGGGGGCTCTACATGCATGCCGCATGTCATGGGGGCACCAAGTGCATGCCTCATGTCATGGGGGCCCCAAATGCATGCCGCATGTCATGGTGGCTCCAAAAGCATGCCGCATGTCATGGGGGCCCCAAATGCATGCCACATGTCATGGGGGCCCCAAGAGCATACCGCATGACATGGGGGCCCCAAGTGCTTGAGGCATGTCATGGGGGCCCAACATGCATGCCGCATGTCTTGGGTACCCCAAATGCATGTCGCATGTCATTTGGGCCCCACATGCATGAAGCATGTCATGGGGGCACCAAATGCATTCTACATACCATGGAGGCCCCACGTGCATGCCACATGTCATGGGGGCCCCAAATGCAAGCCACATGTCATGGGGGCCAAAAAAGCATGCCGCGTGTCATAGGGGCCCCAAATGCATTCCGAATGTCATGGGGGTCACACATTCATGTCGCATGTCATGGGGGCCCCACGTGCATTCCACATTTCATTGGGGGCCCCAAATGCATGCTGCATGTCTGGGGCCCCAAATGCATGCTGCATGTGATGGGGGCCCCAAATGCATGCAACATGTCATGGTAGCCCCACATGCATGCCACATGTCATGGGGGACCCACGTGCATGCCGCATGTCATGAAAGCCCCACGTGCATGCCGCATGTCATGGGGGCCCCACATGCATGCCACATGTCATGGGGGCCCCAAATGCATGCCACATGTCAGGGGGGCCCCAAATGCATGCCGTATGTCATGGGTGACCCAAATGCATGCCGCTTGTCATGGGTACCCCAAATGCATGCCGCATATCATGTGTACCCCAAATGCATACCCCATGTCATGGGGGACCCACGTGCATACCGCATGTCATGGGGAACCCCTATGCATGCCTCATGTCATGGGGGCCCCAAATGCATAATGCATGTCTTGGGAGCTCCACATGCATGCCGCATGTCTTGTGGCCCCACGTGCATGCCGCATGTCATGGGGCCCCATGTGGATGCCGAATGTCATGGGGGTACCAATTTCATGCCGCATGTCATGGGGGACACTCATGCATACCGCATGTAATGGGCGCAACACGTGCATACCGCATATCATGGGGCCCCACGTGCATACCGCATGGCATTGGTCCCAAAATGCATGCCGCATGTCATGGGGCCCCATGTGCATGCCACATGCCATGGGGTCCACATGCATACCGCATGTCATTGGGGGAACATGTGCATACCGCATATCATGGGCCCCACATGCATACCGCATGTCATAGGTGCCCCAAATGCATGCCGCATGTCATGGGGCCCCATGTGCATGCCACATGTCATGGGGGCCCCAAATGCATGCCACATGTCATGGAGGCCCCAAATGCATGCCGCATGTCATTGGGGCCCCAAATGCATACTGCCTGTCATGGGACCTCCACATGCATGCCGCATGTCATGGGGCCCCATGTGCATGCTGCATGTCATGGGGGCCCCAAATGCATGCCGCATGTTATGTGGCCCCAAGTGCATAACGTATGTTATGGGGCCCCATGTGCATGCCGCATGTCATGGGGGCACCACATGCATGTCGCATGTCATGGGGTCCCCACATGCATGCCGTATGTCATGGGGGACCCATGTGCATTCCGCATGTCATGCGGCCCCCACGTGCATTCCGCTTGTCATGGGGCCCCCAAGTGCATGCCGCATGACATGGGGGCCCCAAATGCATGTTGCATGTCATGGGGCCCCAAATGCATGCCGCATGTCATGGGGGCCCCAAATGCATACCGCATGTCATGGGGGACCCAAATGCATGCCGCAAGTCATGGGGGCCCCAAATGTATGCCGCATGTCATGAGGGCAATAAATACGTGCCGCATGTCATGGGACTCAAATGCATGTCTCATGTCAAGAGGGACCCACATGTATGCCGCATGTCATGAGGGCCATAAATACATGCCGCATGTCATGGGGGCCCCAAATGCATGCCGCATGTCATGGGGGCCCCACATGTATGCCGCATGTCATGAGGGCCATAAATACATGCCGCATGTCAAGGGGGCCCCACATGCAAGCCGCATGTCATGGGGGCCAAATGTGAATTCTGCATATCATGGGGCCCCCACGTGCATTCTGCATATCATGGGCCCCCCCACATGCATTCCGCATGTCATGGGGCCCCAAATGCATGCCGCATGTCATGAGGGCCATAAATATGTGCCGCATGTCTTGGGGGCCCCACGTGCATGCCGCATGTCATGTGGTACCCACATGCATGCTGGGTGTCATACGGGCCCCAAATGCATGTCGCGTGTCATGGTGGCCCCACAACAATGCCGTATGTCATTGGGGGCCCGAATGCATGTCGCATTTCATGGGGACCCCACATACAAGGCGCATGTCATGGGGGCTCCACATGCATGTCGCATGTCATGGGGTCCCCACATGCATGTCGGGTGTCATACGGGCCCCAAATGCATGCCGCATGCCATGGGGACCCCACAACAATGCCGCATGTCATTGGGGGCCCAAATGCATGCCTTATGTCATAGGGGCCCCACATGCATGGTGCATGTCATGGGGGCCCAAAAGTCATGCTACATGTCATGGGGGCCCCACGTGCATGCCGCATGTCATGGGGGACCAAATGCATACCGCATGTCATGGGGGCCCCAAATGCATGCCGCATGTCATGGGGGCCCCACGTGCATGCCGCATGCCATGAGGTCCCAAATGCATGTCGCATGTCATGGGTGCCCCAAATGTATGCCGCATGTCATGGGGGCCCCACGTGCATGCCGCATGCCATGAGGTCCCCAAATGCATGGTGCATGTCATGGGGGCCCCAAACACGTGCCGCATGACATGGGGCCCCATATGCATGGCGCATGTCATGGGGCTCCACATGCATGCCGCATGTCATGGGGGCCCCATATGCATGCCGCATGTCATGGGGGCCCCAAATGCATGACGCATGTCATGGGGGCCTCAAATGTATGCCGCTTGTCATGGGGGCCCAAATGCATGCCGCATGTCATGGGGGCCCCAAATTTATGCCGCATGGCATGAGGGCCATAAATATGTGCCGCATGTCATGGGGACACAAATGCATGCCGCATGTCATGGGGGCCCCACATGTATGCCGCATGTCATGAGGGCCATAAATACATGCAGCATGTCAGTGGGGGCCCCAAATGCATGACGCATGTCATGGGGGCCCCACATGTATGCCGCATGTCATGAGTGCCATAAATACATGCCGCATGTCAAGGGGGCCCCAAATATGTGCCACATGTAATGGGGTCCCAAATACGTGCCGAAAGTCATGTCATGGGGGCCCACGTTCATGCCACATGTCATGGTTGCCCCAAATGCATGCCGCATGTCATGGAGGCCCCAGATGGATGCCGCTTGTCATGGGGGCCCCACATGCATACCGCATGTTATGGGGGACCTAAATGCATGTCGCATGTCATGGGGGCCCAAAATGTATGCAGCATGTCATGAGGGCCATAAATATGTGCTGCATGTCATGGAGGACCAAAATGCATGCCGCATGTCATGGGGGCCCCACATGCATGCCGCATGTCATGGGGGCCCCACATGTATGCCGCATGTCATGAGGGCCATAAGTACATGCCGCATGTCAAGGGGGCCCCACATGCAAGCCGCATGTCATGGGGCCCCCAAATGCATGCCGCATGTCATAAGGGCCCAATGTGCATTCCGCATGTCATGGGTCCCCCACGTGCATTCCGCATGTCATGGGGCCCCAAATGCATGCCGCATGTCATGGGGGCCCCAAATGTATGCCGCATGTCATGAGGGCCATAAATAAGTGCCGCTTGTCATGGGGGCCCCACGTGCATGCCGCATGTCATGGGGTCCCCACATGCATGCTGGGTGTCATACGGGCCCCAAATGCATGCCGCGTATCATGGGGGCCCCACAACAATGCCGCATGTCATTGGCGGCCCAAATGCATGCCGCATGTCATGGGGGCCCCAAATACGTGCCGCATGTCATGGGGGCTCCACATGCATGTCGCATGTCATGGGGACCCCACATACAAGGCGCATGTCATCAGGGCTCCACATGCATGTTGCATGTCATGGGGTCCCCACATGCATGTCGGGTGTTATACGGGCCCCAAATGCATGCCCCATGTCATGGGGGCCCCACAACAATGCCGCATCTCATTGTAGGACCAAATGCATGCCGCATGTCATGGGGGCCCCAAATGCATGCCGCATGTCATGAGGGCCCCACAAGCTTGTTGCATGTCATGGGTGGCCCAAATGCATGCCGCATGTCATGGGGGCCCCACGTGCATGCCACATGTCATGAGGGCCCCAAACGCATGCCGCATGTCATGGGGGCCCCACGTGCATGCCACATGTCATGAGGGCCCCAAACGCATGGCGCATGTCATGGGGGACCCAAGTATGTGTCGCATATCATGGGGGCCCCAAGTGCATGCCGCATGTCAAGGGGGACGCCGCATGTAATGGGGCCCCAAATGCATGCCGCATGTCATGGGGGCCCCAAATGCATGCCGCATGTCAAGGGGGCCCCACATGCATGCCGGATGTCATGGGGGCCACAAATGCATGCCGCATGTCATGGGGGCCCCACGTGCTTTCCGCATGTCATAGGCCACCACATGCATTCTGCATGTCATGGGGCCCCAAATGCATGTCGCATGTCATGGGGGCCCCAAATGTATGCCTCAAGTCATGGGGGCCCCAAATGCATGCTGCTTGTTAAGGGGGCCCCACATGCATGCCGCATGTCAAGGGGGACCCATGTGCATTCCGCATGTCATGGGGCCCCCACATGCATTCCGCATGTCGTGGGGCCCCAAATGCATGCCGCATGTCATGGGGGCCCCAAATGCATGCCACATGTCAAGGGGGCCCCACATGCATGCCGGATGTCATGGGGGCCACAAATGCATGCCGCATGTCATGGGGGCCCAAATGCATGCCGCTTGTCATGGTGTCCCCACATGCATTCCGGGTGTCCTACGGTCCCCAAATGCATGCCGAATGTCATGGGTGCCCCACGTGCATGCCGCATGTCATGGGGGCCCCAAATATATGCCTCATGTCATGGGGGCCCCAAATGCACGCCGCATGTCATGGGGGCCCCATGTGCATTCTGCATGTCATGGGGCCCCCACGTGCATTCCGCATGTCATGGGGCCCCAAATGCATGCCGCATGTCATGGGGGCCCCAAATGTATGCAGCATGTCATGGGGCCCCCACGTGCATTCCGCATGTCATGGGGGCCCCACATGCATGCCACATGTAATGGGGGTCCCACATGCAAACCGCGTGCCATGGGGGCCCAAAATGGATGATGCTTGTCATGGGGGCACCACGTGCATACTGCATGTCATGGGGGACCCAAATTCATGACACATGTCATGGGTACCCCAAATGCATCACGCATGTCATGGGGTCCCCAAATACGTGCCGAAAGTCATGTCATGGTGGCCCACGTTCATGCCACATGTCATGGGTGCCCCAAATGCATGCCGCATGTCATGGAGGCCCCAGATAGATGCCGCTTGTCATGGGGGCCCCACATGCATACCGCATGTCATGGGGGACCCAAATGCATGCCGCATGTCATGGGAGCCCCAAATGTATGCCGCATGTCATGGGGGCCCCAAATGCATGACGCATGTCATGGGGGCCCCAAATGTATGCCGCTTGTCATAGGGGCCCCAAATGCATGCCGCATGTCATGAGAGTGCCACATACATTCCGCATGTCATGGGGCCCCCACGTGTATGTCGCATGTCATGGGTTCCCCAAATGCATGCCGCATGTCATGAGGGCCCCACGTGCATGCCGCATGTCATCGGGGGCCCAAATGCATGCCGCATGTCATGGGGGCCCCACATGTATGCCGCATGTCATGAGGGCCATAAATACATGCAGCATGTCAGTGGGGGCCCCAAATGCATGACGCATGTCATGGGGGCCCCACATGTATGCCGCATGTCATGAGTGCCATAAATACATGCCGCATGTCAAGGGGGCCCCAAATATGTGCCACATGTCATGGGGTCCCAAATACGTGCTGAAAGTCATGTCATGGGGGCCCACGTTCATGCCACATGTCATGGTTGCCCCAAATGCATGCCGCATGTCATGGAGGCCCCAGATGGATGCCGCTTGTCATGGGGGCCCCACATGCATACCGCATGTTATGGGGGACCTAAATGCATGTCGCATGTCATTGGGGCCCCAAATGTATGCAGCATGTCATGAGGGCCATAAATACGTGCTGCATGTCATGGGGGACCAAAATGCATGCCGCATGTCATGGGGCCCCCACATGTATGCCGCATGTCATGGGGGCCCCAAATGCATGCCGCATGTCATGGGGGCCCCACATGTATGCCGCATGTCATGAGGGCCATAAGTACATGCCGCATGTCAAGGGGGCCCCACATGCAAGCCGCATGTCATGGGGGCCCCAAATGCATGCCGCATGTCATGGGGGCCCAATGTGCATTCCGCATGTCATGGGTCCCCCACGTGCATTCCGCATGTCATGGGGCCCCAAATGCATGCCGCATGTCATGGGGGCCCCAAATGTATGCCGCATGTCATGAGGGCCATAAATAAGTGCCTCATGTCATGGGGGCCCCACGTGCATGCCGCATGTCATGGGGTCCCCACATGCATGCCGGGTGTCATACGGGCCCCAAATGCATGCCGCGTGTCATGGGGGCCCCACAACAATGCCGCATGTCATTGGCGGCCCAAATGCATGCCGCATGTCATGGGGGCCCCAAATACGTGCCGCATGTCATGGGGGCTCCACATGCATGTCGCATGTCATGGGGACCCCACATACAAGGCGCATGTCATCAGGGCTCCACATGCATGTTGCATGTCATGGGGTCCCCACATGCATGTCGGGTGTTATACGGGCCCCAAATGCATGTCCCATGTCATGGGGGCCCCACAACAATGCCGCATCTCATTGTAGGACCAAATGCATGCCGCATGTCATGGGGGCCCCAAATGCATGCCGCATGTCATGAGGGCCCCACAAGCTTGTTGCATGTCATGGGTGGCCCAAATGCATGCCGCATGTCATGGGGGCCCCACGTGCATGCCACATGTCATGAGGGCCCCAAACGCATGGCGCATGTCATGTTGGACCCAAGTATGTGTCGCATATCATGGGGGCCCCAAGTGGATGCCGCATGTCAAGGGGGACGCCGCATGTAATGGGGGCCCCAAATGCATGCCGCATGTCATGGGGACCCCAAATGCATGCCGCATGTCAAGGGGGCCCCACATGCATGCCGGATGTCATGGGGGCCACAAATGCATGCCGCATGTCATGGGGGCCCCACGTGCTTTCCGCATGTCATAGGCCACCACATGCATTCTGCATGTCATGGGGCCCCAAATGCATGTCGCATGTCATGGGGGCCCGAAATGTATGCCTCATGTCATGGGGGCCCTAAATGCATGCTGCTTGTTAAGGGGGCCCCACATGCATGCCGCATGTCAAGGGGGACCCATGTGCATTCCGCATGTCATGGGGCCCCCACATGCATTCCGCATGTCATGGGGCCCCAAATGCATGCCGCATGTCATGGGGGCCCCAAATGCATGCCGCATATCAAGGGGGCCCCACGTGCATGTCGCATGTCATGGGGGCCCCAAATATATGCCTCAAGTCATGGGGCCCAAAATGCACGCCGCATGTCATGGGGGCCCCATGTGCATTCCGCATGTCATGGGGCCCCCACGTGCATTCCGCATGTCATGGGGCCCCAAATGCATGCCGCATGTCATGGGGGCCCCAAATGTATGCAGCATGTCATGGGGCCCCCACGTGCATTCTGCATGTCATGGGGGCCCCACATGCATGCCACATGTAATGGGGGTCCCACATGCAAACCGCGTGCCATGGGGGCCCAAAATGGATGATGCTTGTCATGGGGGCACCACGTGCATACCGCATGTCATGGTGGCCCACGTTCATGCCACATGTCATGGGTGCCCCAAATTCATGCCGCATGTCATGGAGGCCCCAGATAGATGTCGCTTGTCATGGGGGCTCCACATGCATACCGCATGTCATGGGGGACCCAAATGCATGCCGCATGTCATGGGAGCCCCAAATGTATGCCGCATGTCATGGGGGCCCCAAATGCATGACGCATGTCATGGGGGCCCCAAATGTATGCCGCTTGTCATAGGGGCCCCAAATGCATGCCGCATGTCATGAGAGTGCCACATGCATTCCGCATGTCATGGGGCCCCCACGTGCATGTCGCATGTCATGGGTTCCCCAAATGCATGCCGCATGTCATGAGGGCCCCACGTGCATGCCGCATGTCATCGGGGGCCCAAATGCATGCCACATGTCATGGGGGCCCAACGTGCATGCCGCATGTCATGAGGGCCCCAAATGCATGCCGCATATCATGGGGGCCCCTAATGTATGCCAAACGTCATTGGGGCCCCAAATTCATGCCGTATGTCATGGGGGCCCCACGTGCCTTCCGCATTTCATGGGGGCCCCACGTGCATTCCACAAGTCATGGGGCCCCAAATGCATGCCCCATGTCATGGGGGACCCACGTGCATACCGCATGTCATTGGGACCCCCTATGCATGCCTCATGTCATGGGGGCCCCAAATGCATACTGCATGTCATGGGAGCTCCACATGCATGCCGCATGTCATGTGGCCCCACGTGCATGCCGCATGTCATGGCGCCAATTTCATGCCGCATGTCATGGGGGACACTCATGCATACCGCATGTAATGGGGGCAACACGTGCATACCGCATATCATGGGGCCCCACGTGCATACCGCATATCATGGGGCCCCACGTGCATACCGCATGGCATTGGGCCCAAAATGCATGCCGCATGTCATGGGGCCCCATGTGCATGCCACATTCCATGAGGCCCACATGCATACCGCATGTCATTGGGGGAACATGTGCATACCGCATATCATGGGCCCCACATGCATACCGCATGTCATAGGTGCCCCAAATGCATGCCGCATGTCATGTGGCCCCACGTGCATGCCGCATGTCATGGGGCCCCATGTGCATGCCGAATGTCATGGGGGTACCAATTTCATGCCGCATGTCATGGGGGACACTCATGCATACCGCATGTAATGGGGGCAACACGTGCATACCGCATATCATTGGGCCCCACGTGCATACCGCATGGCATTGGGGCCCAAAATGCATGCCGCATGTCATGGGGCCCCATGTGCATGCCACATGCCATGGGGCCCACATGCATACCGCATGTCATTGGGGGAACATGTGCATACCGCATATCATGGGCCCCACATGCATACCGCATGACATAGGTGCCCCAAATGCATGCCGCATGTCATGGGGCCCCATGTGCATGCCACATGTCATGGGGGCCCCAAATGCATGCCACATGTCATGGAGGCCCCAAATGCATGCCGCATGTCATTAGGGCCCCAAATGCATACTGCCTGTCATGGGACCTCCACATGCATGCCACATGTCATGGGGCCCCATGTGCATGCTGCATGTCATGGGGGCCCCAAATGCATGCCGCATGTCATGGGGCCCCCAAATGTATGCCGTATGTCATGAGGGCCATATATGTGTGCCGCATGTCATAGGGGCCCCACGTGCATGCCGCATGTCATGGGCGCCCCACATGCATGCTGGTTGTCAGGGGGGCCCAAATGCATGGCGCATGTCATGGGGGACCCAAATTTGTGCCGCATGTCATGAGGGCCCATATGCATGGCGCATGTTATGGGGGCCCCACGTGCATGCAGCTTGTCTTAGGGGCCCCAAGTACGTGCCGCATAATGGGGTCCCACATGCATGGTGCGTGTCATGGGGGCCCCACATGCATGCCGCATGTCATGACATGCGGCATGCATGTGGGACCCCCATGACACGTGGCATGCATGTGGCCCCCAAATTCATGCTGCATGTCATGGGGGCCCCAATTGCATGACCCATGTTATGGAGGCTCCACATGCATGCCGCATGTCATGGGGGCCACAAATGCATGACGCATGTCATGGGGGCCCCAAAAGTATGCTGCATATCATGGGGAGCCCCAAATACGTGTGCATGTCATGGGGTCCCCACGGCAATCCGCATGCCATGGGGGCCCCAAATGCATGCCGCATGTCATGGAGGCCCCAAATGTATGCCACATGTCATGGGGACCCCAAATACGTGACGCATGTCATGGGGGCCCCACGTGCATGTCGCATGTCATGTGGGCCCCACATGAATGCCACATTTCATGTCATGTTGGCCCCACATGCATGACGCGTGTCATGGGAGCCCCAAATGCATGCCCCATGTCATGGGGGCCCCACGTGCACGCCGCATGTCATGGGGGCCCCAAATGCATGCCGCATGTCATGGGGGCCCCAAATACGTGCCACATGTCAAGGGGGCCCCACATGCATGCCGCATGTCATGGGGGCCCCACATGCATGCCTCGAGTCATGGGGACCCCAAACGCATGTCCCATGTCATGGGGGCCCAATGTGCATGCCGCATGTCATGGGGGTCCCAAATGCATGCAGCATGTCATGGGAGCCCCAAATGCTTGCCGCATGTCATTTGGGTCCCACATGCATGCCACATGTCATGGGGGCCCCACATGCATGCCGCGTGTCATGGGAGCCCAAAATGCATGCCCCCTTTCATGGGGGCACCACGTGCATGCCGCATGTCATGAGGACCCCAAATACGTGACGCATGTCATGGGGGCCCCACGTGCATGTCGCATGTCATGTGGGCCCCACATGAATGGCACATGTCATGTCATGTTGGCCCCACATGCATGACGCGTGTCATGGGAGCCCCAAATGCATGCCGCATGTCATGGGAGCCCCAAATGCTTGTCGCATGTCATTTGGGTCCCACATGCATGCCACATGTCATGGGAGCCCAAAATGCATGCCCCCTTTCATGGGGGCACCACGTGCATGCCGCATGTCATGGGGGCCCCAAATTCCTGCCGCATGTCATGGGGTCCCCAAATGCATGCCGCATGTCATGAGGGCCCACATGCATGGCGCATGTTATGGGGGCCCCACGTGCATGCCGCTTGTCTTGGGGGCCCCAAATACATGTCGCATGTCATGGGAGCCTCACATGCATGGCGCATGTCATGTGGGCCCCACATGCATGCCGCATGTCATGGGGGACCCACGTGCATTCATCATGTCAAGGGGGGCCCAAATGTATGCCACATGTCATCGTAGCCCCACATGCATGCCGCATGTCATGGGGGGGCCCCAAATGCATGCCACATGTCATGGGTGCACCACGTGCATGCCGCATGTCATGGGGTCCCAAATGCATGCCGCATGTCATGGGGCCCCAAATGCATGCCGCATGTTATGGGGGCCCTAAATGTTTGCCGCATATCATGGGAGCCCCAAATACGTGCCACATGTCATGGGGGCCCCACGTGCATGCCGCATGTCATGGGGGCCCCAAATGCATGCCCCATGTCATGGGGGGCCCATGTGCTTGCCGCATTTCATGGGGTCCCCAAATGCATGATTCATGTCATGTGGTCCCCAAAGGCATGCCGCATGTCATGGGGGACCCACGTGCATGCCGCATGTCATGGGTGCCCCACGTGCATGCGATAGGTCATGGTTGCTCCACGTGCATGCTGCATGTGAAGGCGGGCCAAAAGTGCACGGCGCAGGTCACAAGTACCCCAAATGCAAGTCACATGTCATGAGGGACATAAATACGTGTCACATGTCATGGGGACCCCAAATGCATGATGCATGTTATGGGGGCCCCAAATGTATGCCGCATGTCATGGGGGCGCTAAATGCATGCAGCATGTCAAGGGGGCCCCAAATGCATGCCCCATGTCATGGGGGCCCCAGGTGCATGCCGCAAGTCATGGGGGCCCAAATGCATGCCGCATTTCATAGGGGCCACAAATGACTGCCGCATTTCATGGGGGCCCCACGTGCATGCCGCATGTCATGGCGTCTCCACTTGCATGCCGCATGTCATGGGGGCCCCACTTGCATGACGCTTGTCATTGGGCCAAATGCATGCCGCATGTCATGGAGGCCCCAAATGCATGCCGCATGTCATGGGGGCCCACATGCATACCGCTTGTCATGGGGGCAACACGTGCATACCGCATATCATGGGGCCCCACGAGCATGCTGCATGTCATGGGGGCCCCACATGCATGCCGCATGTCATGGGGGCCCCACTTGCATGCCGCTTGTCATTGGACCCCGAATGCATGCCGCATGTCATGGGGGCCCCAAATGTATGCCGCAAGTCATGGGGGCCCCACGTGCATGTCGCATGTCATGGGTGCCCCACGTGCATGACACATGTCATGGTTGCAACACGTGCATTCTGCATGTCAAGGCGGCCCCTAAGTGCACGGTGCATGTCACGATTACCCCAAATGCATGTCACATGTCATGAGGGCCCCACGCGCATGCCGCATGTCATAAGGGGCCCCACATGCATTCCGCATGTCATTGGGGCCCCACGTGCATGCCGCTTGTCAAGGGGGCTCCAAATGCATGCCGCATATCAAGGGGGCCCCACGTGCATGCCGCATGTCATGGGGCCCCATGTGCATGCTGAATGTCAAAGGGGTCCCACGTGCATGCCGCATGTCACGGGTACCCCAAATGCATGCCACATGTCATGGTGGCCCCACATGCATGCCTCATGTCAAGGGGGGCCCAAATGCATGCCTCATGTCACGTGTACCCCAAATGCATGCCGCATGTCATGTGGCCCCAAGTGCATGCAGCAGGTCATGGGGCCCCATGTGCATGTCGCATGTCATGGGGGTCCCACCCGTATGCCGCATGTCATGGCAGACCCACATGCATGCCGCATGTCATTTGGGCCAACATGCATGCCGCATGTCATGGCGGCACCACATGCATACCGCATGTCATGGGGCTCCACGTGCATAGCACATGTCATGGGGCCCCAGGTGCAAGCCGCTTGTCATGAGGGCCAAGAACGCATGCCGCATGTCATAGGGGCCCCAAATGCATGCCTCATGTCATGGGGGCCCCAAATGCATGCCTCATGTCGTGGGTGCCCCACGTGCATGCCGCATGTCATGGGGGCCCCACATGCATGCCACATGTCATGGGGGACCCATGTGCATGCCGCATGTCATGGGGGCCCCAAATGCATGCCACATGTCATGGGTACCCCAAATGCATGTTCCATGTCATGGGGTTCCCAAATGCATGCTGCTTGTCTTGAGAACCCAAAATGCATGCCGCATGCCATGGGGACCCAAAATGCATGCCTCATGTCATGGGGGCCCCATGTGCATGCCGCATGTCATGGGGCCCCATGTGCATGCCGAATGTCTTGGGCCCCCAAGTGCATGCCGCATGTCATGGATGCCCCAAATGCATGCCGCATGTCATGGGGGCCAAAAAAAACATGCCGCTTGTCATAGGGGCCCCAAATGCATGCCGCATGTCATGGGGGTCACACGTGCATGCCCCTTGTCATGGGGGCTCCACATGCATGCCACATGTCATGTAGGCCCCACGTGCATGCCACATTTCATTGGGGGCCCCAAATGCATGCTGCATGTCAGTGGCCACAAATGCATGCTGCATGTCATGGGGGCCCCAAATACGTGCCACATATCATGGGGGCACCAAATGCATGGGCCATGTCATAGGGGCCCCACATGCATTCCGCATGTCATGGGGCCCCAAATGCATGCTACATGTCATGGGGGCCTCAAATGCATGCTGCATGTGATGGGAGACCCAAATGCATGCCACATGTCATGGTAGCCCCACATGCATGCCAAATGTCATGGGGGCCCCAAATACGTGCCACATTTCATGAGGGCCCCACATGCCTGGTGCATGTCATAGGGCCCCACATTCATGATGCATGTCATGGAGCCTCACATGCATGCCGCATGTCATGGGGGCCTCAAATGTATGCTGCATGTCATGGGGGCCCCAAATGCATGCCGCATGTCATGTGGTCCCCACGTGCATTCCGCATGTCATGGGGGCTCTACATGCATGCCGCATGTCATGGGGGCACCAAGTGCATGCCTCATGTCATGGGGGCCCCAAATGCATGCCGCATGTCATGGTGGCTCCAAAAGCATGCCGCATGTCATGGGGGCCCCAAATGCATGCCACATGTCATGGGGGCCCCAAGAGCATACCGCATGACATGGGGGCCCCAAGTGCTTGAGGCATGTCATGGGGGCCCAACATGCATGCCGCATGTCTTGGGTACCCCAAATGCATGTCGCATGTCATTTGGGCCCCACATGCATGAAGCATGTCATGGGGGCACCAAATGCATTCTACATACCATGGAGGCCCCACGTGCATGCCACATGTCATGGGGGCCCCAAATGCAAGCCACATGTCATGGGGGCCAAAAAAGCATGCCGCGTGTCATAGGGGCCCCAAATGCATTCCAAATGTCATGGGGGTCACACATTCATGTCGCATGTCATGGGGGCCCCACGTGCATTCCACATTTCATTGGGGGCCCCAAATGCATGCTGCATGTCTGGGGCCCCAAATGCATGCTGCATGTGATGGGGGCCCCAAATGCATGCAACATGTCATGGTAGCCCCACATGCATGCCACATGTCATGGGGGACCCACGTGCATGCCGCATGTCATGAAAGCCCCACGTGCATGCCGCATGTCATGGGGGCCCCACATGCATGCCACATGTCATGGGGGCCCCAAATGCATGCCACATGTCAGGGGGGCCCCAAATGCATGCCGTATGTCATGGGTGACCCAAATGCATGCCGCTTGTCATGGGTACCCCAAATGCATGCCGCATATCATGTGTACCCCAAATGCATACCCCATGTCATGGGGGACCCACATGCATACCGCATGTCATGGGGACCCCCTATGCATGCCTCATGTCATGGGGGCCCCAAATGCATAATGCATGTCTTGGGAGCTCCACATGCATGCCGCATGTCTTGTGGCCCCACGTGCATGCCGCATGTCATGGGGCCCCATGTGGATGCCGAATGTCATGGGGGTACCAATTTCATGCCGCATGTCATGGGGGACACTCATGCATACCGCATGTAATGGGCGCAACACGTGCATACCGCATATCATGGGGCCCCACGTGCATACCGCATGGCATTGGTCCCAAAATGCATGCCGCATGTCATGGGGCCCCATGTGCATGCCACATGCCATGGGGTCCACATGCATACCGCATGTCATTGGGGGAACATGTGCATACCGCATATCATGGGCCCCACATGCATACCGCATGTCATAGGTGCCCCAAATGCATGCCGCATGTCATGGGGCCCCATGTGCATGCCACATGTCATGGGGGCCCCAAATGCATGCCACATGTCATGGAGGCCCCAAATGCATGCCGCATGTCATTGGGGCCCCAAATGCATACTGCCTGTCATGGGACCTCCACATGCATGCCGCATGTCATGGGGCCCCATGTGCATGCTGCATGTCATGGGGGGCCCAAATGCATGCCGCATGTTATGTGGCCCCAAGTGCATAACGTATGTTATGGGGCCCCATGTGCATGCCGCATGTCATGGGGGCACCACATGCATACCGCATGTCATGGGGCTCCACGTGCATACCGCATGTCATGGGGCCCCACGTGCATGATGCATGTTATGGGTGCCCCAAATGCATGCCGCATGTCATGGGGGCCAAAAATGCATGCCACATGTCATGGGGGCCACACGTGCATGACACATGTCATGGGGGCTCCACATGCATGCCGCATGTCATGTGGCCCCACGTGCATGCCGCATGTCATGGGGGACCCAAATGCATACCGCATATCATGGGGGCAACATGTGTATACCGCATATCATGGGGCCCCACGTGCATACCGCATGTCATTGGGGCCCCAAATGCATGCCGCATGTCATGGGGCCCCATGTTCATGCCACACGTCATGGGGGCCCACATGCATAACGCATGTCATGGGGGCAATACGTGCATACCGCATATCATGGGGCCCCACGTGCATACCGCATGTCATGGGGGCCCCAAATGCAGGTCGCATGTCATGGGGCACCATGTGCATGCCACATGTCATGGGGGCCTCAAATGCATGCCACATGTCATGGAGGCTCCAAATGCATGCCGAATGTCATTGGGGCCCCAAATGCATACAACCTGTCATGGGATCTCCATATGCATGCCGCATGTCATGGGGCCCCATGTGCATGCCGCATGTCATGTGGCCTCAAGTGCATGCCGCATGTCATGGGGCCCCATGAGCATTCCGCATGTCATGGGGGTTCCATGTGCATGCCACATGGAATGGGGAACCCACATGCATGCCGCATGTCATGGGGGCCCACATGCATGCCGCATGTCATGGGGTCCCACATGCATGCCGCATGTCATGGAGGCACCAAATGCATACCGCATGTCATGGGGCTCCACGTGCATTCCGCATGTCATGGGGCCCCAAGTGCATGCCGCATGTCATGGATGCCCCAAATGCATGCCGCATGTCATGGGGGCCAAAAAAACATGCCGCTTGTCATAGGGGCCCCAAATGCATTCCGCATGTCATGGGGGTCACACGTGCATGCCCCATGTCATGTGGGCTCCACATGCATGCCACATGTCATGTAGGCCCCACGTGCATGCCGCATTTCATTGGGGGGCCCAAATGCATGCTGCATGTCAGGGGCCACAAATGCATGCTGCATGTCATGGGGGCCTCAAATACGTGCCACATATCATGGGGGCACCAAATGCATGGGCCATGTCATAGGGGCCCCACATGCATGCCGCATGTCATGGGGCCCCAAATGCATGCTGCATGTCATGTGGTCCCCACTTGCATTCCGAATATCATGGGGGCTCTACATGCATGCCGCATGTCATGGGGGCACCAAGTGCATGCCTCATGTCATGGGGGCCCCAAATGCATCACGCATGTCATGGTGGCTCCAAATGCATGCCGCATGTCATGGGGGCCCCAAATGCATGCCACATGTCATGGGGGCCCCAAGAGCATGCCGCATGACATGGGGCCCCCATGTGCTTGAGGCATGTCATGGGGGCCCAACATGCATGCCGCATGTCTTGGGTACCATAAATGCATGTCGCATGTCATTTGGGCCCCACATGCATGAAGCATGTCATGGGGGCCCCAAATGCAAGCCACATGTCATGGGGGCCAAAAAAGCATGTCGCATGTCATAGGGGCCCCAAATGCATTCCGCATGTCATGGGGGCCCCACGTGCATTCCGCATTTCATTGGGGGCCCCAAATGCATGCTGCATGTCTGGGGCCCCAAATGCATGCTGCATGTGATGGGGGCCCCAAATGCATGCAACATGTCATGGTAGCCCCACATGCATGGGCCATGTCAAGGGGCCCCACATGAATGCCGCATGTCATGGGGGCTCCAAATGCATGCCGCATGTCATGGGGGCCCCACATACATGCCGCATGTCATGGGTACCCCAAATGCATGCCACATGTCATGGGGGACCCACGTGCATGCCGCATGTCATGGAAGCCCCACGTGCATGCCGCATGTCATGGGGGCCCCACATGCATGCCACATGTCATGGGGGCCCCAAATGCATGCCACATGTCATGGGGGCCCCAATTGCATGCCGTATGTCATGGGTGCCCAAAATGCATGCCGCATGTCATGGGTACACCAAATGCATGCCGCATGTCATGTGTACCCCAAATGCATGCCCCATGTCATGAGGGACCCACGTGCATACTGCATGTCATGGGAGCTCCACATGCATGCCGCATGTCATGTGGCCCCACGTGCATGCCGCATGTCATGGGGCCCCATGTGCATGCCGAATGTCATGGGGGTACCAATTTCATGCCGCATGTCATGGGGGACACTCATGCATACCGCATGTCATGGGGGCAACACGTGCATAACGCATATCATGGGGCCCCACGTGCATACCGCATGGCATTGGGGCCCAAAATGCATGCCGCATGTCATGTGGCCCCATGTGCATGCCACATGCCATGGGGGCCCACATGCATACCGCATGTCATGGAGTGAACATGTGCATACCGCATATCATGGGCCCCACGTGCATACCGCATGTCATAGGTGCCCCAAATGCATGCCGCATGTCATGGGGCCCCATGTGCATGCCACATGTCATGGGGGCCCCAAATGCATGCCACATGTCATGGAGGCCCCAAATGCATACCGCATGTCATGGGGCTCCACGTGCATACCGCATGTCATGGGGCCCCACGTGCATGACGCATGCCATGTGTGCCCCAAATGCATGCCGCATGTCATGGGGGCCAAAAAAGCATGCCGCATGTCATAGGGGCCCCAAATGCATGCCACATGTCATGGGGGCCGCAAGAGCATACCGCATGACATGGGGGCCCCAAGTGCTTGAGGCATGTCATGGGGGCCCAACATGCATGCCGCATGTCTTGGGTACCCCAAATGCATGAGCGTGATAACAGACGCTGCGCTGAACGGCGGCGCGTAGGAACGGGCGGTGAAATAAGCGCGCCAAAAAAACTATAAAGTTTACGCTTTCATTCCATAATTCATCAGATGAGCGTGATAACGGACGCTGTGCTGAATGGCGGCACGTAGGAACGGGGGATGAAATAAGCGTGCCAAAACAACTATAAAGTTTACTTTTTTTTCCGTAATCCATCAGATGAGCGTGATAACGGACGCTGCGCTGAATGGCGGCACGTAGGAACGGGCGGTGAAATAAGCGCGCCAAAAAAACTATGAAGTTTACGTTTTTTTTCCGTAATTCATCAGATGAGCGTGATAACGGATGCTGTGCTGAACGGCGGCACGTAGGAACGGGCGGTGAAATAAGCGCGCCAAAAAAACTATAAAGTTTACGTTTTTTTTCCGTAATTCATCAGATGAGCGTGATAACGGACGCTGCGCTGAACGGCGGCACGTAGGAACGAGCGGTGAAATAAGTGCGCCAAAAAAACTATAAAGTTTACGTTTTTTTTCCGTAATTCATCAGATGAGCGTGATAACGGAAGCTGCGCTGAACGGTGGCGCGTAGTAACAGGCGGTGAAATAAGCGCGCCAAAAAACTATAAAGTTTACTTTTTTTCCATAATTCATTAGATGAGCGTGATAACGGAAGCTGCGCTGAACGGCGGCGCGTAGGAACGGGCGGTGAAATAAGCGCGCCAAAAAAACTATAAAGTTTACGTTTTTTTTCCGTAATTCATCAGATGAGCGTGATAACGGAAGGTGCGCTGAACCGCGGCGCGTAGGAACGGGCTGTGAAATAAGCGCTCCAAAGAAACTATAAAGTTTACGTTTTTTTCCATAATTCATTAGATGAGCATGATAACGGAAGCTGTGCTGAACGGCGGCGCGTAGGAAAAGGCAGTGAAATAAGCGCGCCAAAGAAACTATAAAGTTTACGTTTTTTTTCCATAATTTATCAGATGAGCGTGATAACGGACGCAGCCCTTAACGGCGGCGTCAGAGCGACTTTTTTTTGTTGCAGATTGAATTTTAAGTGCTTTTGGTATCATCAAACCTGTAGCCAGCTCTCATCCTCATTGAGCTATTCCAAGGGTGAGGGCTGGCTACGGGTCGCCCTGGAGGCACCTGTAGCCAGCTCTCATCCTCATTGAGCTATTCCAAGGGTGAGGGCTGGCTAGGGGTCGCCCTGAAGGCACCTGTAGCCAGCTCTCATCCTCATTGAGCTATTCCAAGGGTGAGGGCTGGCTAGGGGTCGCCCTGGAGGCACCTGTAGCCAGCTCTCATCCTCATTGAGCTATTCCAAGGGTGAGGGCTGGCTAGGGGTCGCCCTGGAGGCACCTGTAGCCAGCTCTCATCCTCATTGAGCTATTCCAAGGGTGAGGGCTGGCTACGGGTCGCCCTGGAGGCACCTGTAGCCAGCTCTCATCCTCATTGAGCTATTCCAAAGGTGAGGGCTGGCTACGGGTCGCCCTGGAGGCACCTGTAGCCAGCTCTCATCCTCATTGAGCGTGATAACGGACGCTGCGCTGAACGGCGGCGCATAGGAACGGGCGGTGAAATAAGCGCGCCAAAAAAACTATAAAGTTTACGTTTTTTTTCCGTAATTCATCAGATGAGGGTGATAACGGACGCTGCGCTGAACGGTGGCGCGTAGGAACGGGCGGTGAAATAAGCGCGCCAAAAAAACTATAAAATTTACGTTTTTTTTCCGTAATTCATCAGATGAGCGTGATAACGGAAGCTGCGCTGAACGGCGGCGCGTAGGAACGGGCGGTGAAATAAGCGCACCAAAAAAGCTATAAAGTGTACTTTTTTTTCCATAATTCATTAGATGAGCGTGATAACGGAAGCTGCGTTGAACGGCGGCACGTAGGAATGGGCGGTGAAATAAGCGCGCCAAAAAAACTATAAAGTTTACATTTTTTTCCGTAATTCATCAGATGAGCGTGATAACGGACGCTGCGCTGAATGGCGGCGCGTAGGAACGGGCGGTGAAATAAGCGCGCCAAAAAAACTATAAAGTTTACGTTTTTTTTCCGTAATTCATCAGATGAGCGTGATAACGGATGCTGTGCTGAACGGCGGCACGTAGGAACGGGCGGTGAAATAAGTGCGCCAAAAAAACGATAAAGTTTACGTTTTTTTTCTGTAATTTATCAGATGAGCGTGATAACGGACGCAGCCCTTAACGGCGGCGTCAGAGCGACTTTTTTTTGTTGCAGATTGAATTTTAAGTGCTTTTGGTATCATCAAACCTGTAGCCAGCTCTCATCCTCATTGAGCTATTCCAAGGGTGAGGGCTGGCTAAGGGTCGCCCTGGAGGCAACTGTAGCCAGCTCTCATCCTCATTGAGCTGCTCCAAGGGTGAGGGCTGGCTACGGGTCGCCCTGGAGGCACCTGTAGCCAGCTCTCATCCTCATTGAGCTGCTCCAAGGGTGAGGGCTGGCTAGGGGTCGCCCTGGAGGCACCTGTAGCCAGCTCTCATCCTCATTGAGCTGCTCCAAGGGTGAGGGCTGGCTAGGGGTCGCCCTGGAGGCACCTGTAGCCAGCTCTCATCCTCATTGAGCTGCTCCAAGGGTGAGGGCTGGCTAGGGGTCGCCCTGGAGGCACCTGTAGCCAGCTCTCATCCTCATTGAGCTGCTCCAAGGGTGAGGGCTGGCTAGGGGTCGCCCTGGAGGCACCTGTAGCCAGCTCTCATCCTCATTGAGCTGCTCCAAGGGTGAGGGCTGGCTAGGGGTCGCCCTGGAGGCACCTGTAGCCAGCTCTCATCCTCATTGAGCTGCTCCAAGGGTGAGGGCTGGCTAGGGGTCGCCCTGGAGGCACCTGTAGCCAGCTCTCATCCTCATTGAGCTGCTCCAAGGGTGAGGGCTGGCTAGGGGTCGCCCTGGAGGCACCTGTAGCCAGCTCAAATCCTCATTGAGCTGCTCCAAGGGTGAGGGCTGGCTAGGGGTCGCCCTGGAGGCACCTGTTGTTAGAACCTTGCTGTTAGGTTTTTTTTCCTTTGGTGGTCACATGACCTTGTTGGCCTATTTAATCCTGCTCCGCCCTTCTGGCTTTGCTGGACTTCATTGTATATCTACTTTCTAGCTAGCCTGTGCTCTGTGTCTTGCTCTGTTAGTTTGCTTGGTCTACGGACCTCTATGTTCTATCTATTTTGTTTGTTCGTCTGTCTGCTACTATTTCTGTTAGGAGGTGTCCCATATTCCTCCCAGTCCTTAGTACTTGTAGGGATTCCCTCCCCACATCTATAGGTCTCCGTACAGACTAGATTAGGACTTTAGCAGGTCTGATCGCAGGATCAGGTTCCCTGTTACATCGTAGGGATTCAGCTGAGTCTTATAGTAGGGACAGATCTCCTCTCTTTCCTTAGCTTTGGTAGCAGAACATAACACCTGTAGCCAGCTCTCATCCTCATTGAGCTGCTCCAAGGGTGAGGGCTGGCTAGGGGTCGCCCTGGAGGCACCTGTAGCCAGCTCTCATCCTCATTGAGCTGCTCCAAGGGTGAGGGCTGGCTAGGGGTCGCCCTGGAGGCACCTGCAGCCAGCTCTCATCCTCATTGAGCTGCTCCAAGGGTGAGGGCTGGCTAGGGGTCGCCCTGGAGGCACCTGCAGCCAGCTCTCATCCTCATTGAGCTGCTCCAAGGGTGAGGGCTGGCTAGGGGTCGCCCTGGAGGCACCTGCAGCCAGCTCTCATCCTCATTGAGCTGCTCCAAGGGTGAGGGCTGGCTAGGGGTCGCCCTGGAGGCACCTGTAGCCAGCTCTCATCCTCATTGAGCTATTCCAAGGGTGAGGGCTGGCTACGGGTCGCCCTGGAGGCACCTGTAGCCAGCTCTCATCCTCATTGAGCTATTCCAAAGGTGAGGGCTGGCTACGGGTCGCCCTGGAGGCACCTGTAGCCAGCTCTCATCCTCATTGAGCGTGATAACGGACGCTGCGCTGAACGGCGGCGCATAGGAACGGGCGGTGAAATAAGCGCGCCAAAAAAACTATAAAGTTTACGTTTTTTTTCCGTAATTCATCAGATGAGGGTGATAACGGACGCTGCGCTGAACGGTGGCGCGTAGGAACGGGCGGTGAAATAAGCGCGCCAAAAAAACTATAAAATTTACGTTTTTTTTCCGTAATTCATCAGATGAGCGTGATAACGGAAGCTGCGCTGAACGGCGGCGCGTAGGAACGGGCGGTGAAATAAGCGCGCCAAAAAAGCTATAAAGTGTACTTTTTTTTCCATAATTCATTAGATGAGCGTGATAACGGAAGCTGCGTTGAACGGCGGCACGTAGGAATGGGCGGTGAAATAAGCGCGCCAAAAAAACTATAAAGTTTACGTTTTTTTCCGTAATTCATCAGATGAGCGTGATAACGGACGCTGCGCTGATGGCGGCGCGTAGGAACGGGCGGTGAAATAAGCGCGCCAAAAAAACTATAAAGTTTACGTTTTTTTTCCGTAATTCATCAGATGAGCGTGATAACGGATGCTGTGCTGAACGGCGGCACGTAGGAACGGGCGTTGAAATAAGTGCGCCAAAAAAACGATAAAGTTTACGTTTTTTTTCTGTAATTTATCAGATGAGCGTGATAACGGATGCAGCCCTTAACGGCGGCGTCAGAGCGACTTTTTTTTGTTGCAGATTGAATTTTAAGTGCTTTTGGTATCATCAAACCTGTAGCCAGCTCTCATCCTCATTGAGCTATTCCAAGGGTGAGGGCTGGCTAAGGGTCGCCCTGGAGGCACCTGTAGCCAGCTCTCATCCTCATTGAGCTGCTCCAAGGGTGAGGGCTGGCTAGGGGTCGCCCTGGAGGCACCTGTAGCCAGCTCTCATCCTCATTGAGCTGCTCCAAGGGTGAGGGCTGGCTAGGGGTCGCCCTGGAGGCACCTGTAGCCAGCTCTCATCCTCATTGAGCTGCTCCAAGGGTGAGGGCTGGCTAGGGGTCGCCCTGGAGGCACCTGTAGCCAGCTCTCATCCTCATTGAGCTGCTCCAAGGGTGAGGGCTGGCTAGGGGTCGCCCTGGAGGCACCTGTAGCCAGCTCTCATCCTCATTGAGCTGCTCCAAGGGTGAGGGCTGGCTAGGGGTCGCCCTGGAGGCACCTGTAGCCAGCTCTCATCCTCATTGAGCTGCTCCAAGGGTGAGGGTATGGCTAGGGGTCGCCCTGGAGGCACCTGTAGCCAGCTCTCATCCTCATTGAGCTGCTCCAAGGGTGAGGGCTGGCTAGGGGTCGCCCTGGAGGCACCTGTAGCCAGCTCTCATCCTCATTGAGCTGCTCCAAGGGTGAGGGCTGGCTAGGGGTCGCCCTGGAGGCACCTGTTGTTAGAACCTTGCTGTTAGGTTTTTTTTCCTTTGCTGGTCACATGACCTTGTTGGCCTATTTAATCCTGCTCCGCCCTTCTGGCTTTGCTGGACTTCATTGTATATCTACTTTCTAGCTAGCCTGTGCTCTGTGTCTTGCTCTGTTAGTTTGCTTGGTCTACGGACCTTTATGTTCTATCTATTTTGTTTGTTCGTCTGTCTGCTACTATTTCTGTTAGAAGGTGTCCCATATTCCTCCCAGTCCTTAGTACTTGTAGGGATTCCCTCCCCACATCTATAGGTCTCCGTACAGACTAGATTAGGACTTTAGCAGGTCTGATCGCAGGATCAGGTTCCCTGTTACATCGTAGGGATTCAGCTGAGTCTTATAGTAGGGACAGATCTCCTCTCTTTCCTTAGCTTTGGTAGCAGAACATAACACCTGTAGCCAGCTCTCATCCTCATTGAGCTGCTCCAAGGGTGAGGGCTGGCTAGGGGTCGCCCTGGAGGCACCTGTAGCCAGCTCTCATCCTCATTGAGCTGCTCCAAGGGTGAGGGCTGGCTAGGGGTCGCCCTGGAGGCACCTGTAGCAAGCTCTCATCCTCATTGAGCTGCTCCAAGGGTGAGGGCTGGCTAGGGGTCGCCCTGGAGGCACCTGCAGCAAGCTCTCATCCTCATTGAGCTGCTCCAAGGGTGAGGGCTGGCTAGGGGTCGCCCTGGAGGCACCTGCAGCCAGCTCTCATCCTCATTGAGCTGCTCCAAGGGTGAGGGCTGGCTAGGGGTCGCCCTGGAGGCACCTGCAGCCAGCTCTCATCCTCATTGAGCTGCTCCAAGGGTGAGGGCTGGCTAGGGGTCGCCCTGGAGGCACCTGTAGCCAGCTCTCATCCTCATTGAGCTGCTCCAAGGGTGAGGGCTGGCTAGGGGTCGCCCTGGAAGCACCTGTAGCCAGCTCTCATCCTCATTGAGCTGCTCCAAGGGTGAGGGCTGGCTAGGGGTCGCCCTGGAGGCACCTGTAATCAGCTCTCTTCCTCATTGAGCTGCTCCAAGGGTGAGGGCTGGCTAGGGGTCGCCCTGGAGGCACCTGTAGCCAGCTCTCATCCTCATTGAGCTGCTCCATGGGTGAGGGCTGGCTAGGGGTCGCCCTGGAGGCACCTGTAGCCAGCTCTCATCCTCATTGAGCTGCTCCAAGGGTGAGGGCTGGCTAGGGGTCGCCCTGGAGGCACCTGTAGCCAGCTCTCATCCTCATTGTGCTATTCCAAGGGTGAGGGCTGGCTACGTGTCGCCCTGGAGGCACCTGTAGCCAGCTCTCATCCTCATTGAGCGTGATAACGGACGCTGCGCTGAACGGCGGCGCATAGGAACGGGCGGTGAAATAAGCGCGCCAAAAAAACTATAAAGTTTACGTTTTTTTTCCGTAATTCATCAGATGAGGGTGATAACGGACGCTGCGCTGAACGGCGGCGCGTAGGAACGGGCGGTGAAATAAGCGCGCCAAAAAAACTATAAAATTTACGTTTTTTTTCTGTAATTCATCAGATGAGCGTGATAACGGACGCTGCGCTAAATGGCGGCGCGTAGGAACGGGCGGTGAAATAAGCGCGCCAAAAAAACTATAAAGTTTACGTTTTTTTTCCGTAATTCATCAGATGAGCGTGATAACGGATGCTGTGCTGAACGGCAGCACGTAGGAACGGGCGGTGAAATAAGTGCGACAAAAAAACGATAAAGTTTACATTTTTTTCTGTAATTTATCAGATGAGCGTGATAACGGACGCAGCCCTTAACGGCGGTGTCAGAGCGACTTTTTTTTGTTGCAGATTGAATTTTAAGTGCTTTTGGTATCATCAAACCTGTAGCCAGCTCTCATCCTCATTGAGCTATTCCAAGGGTGAGGGCTGGCTAAGGGTCGCCCTGGAGGCACCTGTAGCCAGCTCTCATCCTCATTGAGCTGCTCCAAGGGTGAGGGCTGGCAACGGGTCGCCCTGGAGGCACCTGTAGCCAGCTCTCATCCTCATTGAGCTGCTCCAAGGGTGAGGGCTGGCTACGGGTCGCCCTGGAGGCACCTGTAGCCAGCTCTCATCCTCATTGAGCTGCTCCAAGGGTGAGGGCTGGCTAGGGGTCGCCCTGGAGGCACCTGTAGCCAGCTCTCATCCTCATTGAGCTGCTCCAAGGGTGAGGGCTGGCTAGGGGTCGCCCTGGAGGCACCTGTAGCCAGCTCTCATCCTCATTGAGCTGCTCCAAGGGTGAGGGCTGGCTAGGGGTCGCCCTGGAGGCACCTGTAGCCAGCTCTCATCCTCATTGAGCTGCTCCAAGGGTGAGGGCTGGCTTGGGGTCGCCCTGGAGGCACCTGTAGCCAGCTCTCATCCTCATTGAGCTGCTCCAAGGGTGAGGGCTGGCTAGGGGTCGCCCTGGAGGCACCTGTAGCCAGCTCTCATCCTCATTGAGCTGCTCCAAGGGTGAGGGCTGGCTAGGGGTCGCCCTGGAGGCACCTGTAGCCAGCTCTCATCCTCATTGAGCTGCTCCAAGGGTGAGGGCTGGCTAGGGGTCGCCCTGGAGGCACCTGTAGCCAGCTCTCATCCTCATTGAGCTGCTCCAAGGGTGAGGGCTGGCTAGGGGTCGCCCTGGAGGCACCTGTAGCCAGCTCTCATCCTCATTGAGCTGCTCCAAGGGTGAGGGCTGGCTAGGGGTCGCCCTGGAGGCACCTGTAGCCAGCTCTCATCCTCATTGAGCTGCTCCAAGGGTGAGGGCTGGCTAGGGGTCGCCCTGGAGGCACCTGTAGCCAGCTCTCATCCTCATTGAGCTGCTCCAAGGGTGAGGGCTGGCTAGGGGTCGCCCTGGAGGCACCTGTAGCCAGCTCTCATCCTCATTGAGCTGCTCCAAGGGTGAGGGCTGGCTAGGGGTCGCCCTGGAGGCACCTGTAGCCAGCTCTCATCCTCATTGAGCTGCTCCAAGGGTGAGGGCTGGCTAGGGGTCGCCCTGGAGGCACCTGTAGCCAGCTCTCATCCTCATTGAGCTGCTCCAAGGGTGAGGGCTGGCTAGGGGTCGCCCTGGAGGCACCTGTAGCCAGCTCTCATCCTCATTGAGCTGCTCCAAGGGTGAGGGCTGGCTACGGGTCGCCCTGGAGGCACCTGTAGCCAGCTCTCATCCTCATTGAGCTATTCCAAGGGTGAGGGATGGCTACGGGTCGCCCTGGATGTACCTGTAGCCAGCTCTCATCCTCATTGAGCTATTCCAAGGGTGAGGGCTGGCTAGAGGCAGCCGTGGACACACGATAGCCAGCCCTCATGGTGTTTGTGTTATTAAAGAAAAAAAATAAATTTGAGGGCTGGCTAGAGGCAGCCGTGGACACATGATAGCCAGCCCTCATGGTGTTTGTGTTATTAAAGAAAAAAAATAAATTTGATGGCTGGCTAGAGGAAGCCGTGGACACACTATATATATATATATATATATATATATATATATATATATATATATATATATATATATATATATATTATATATATATATATATATATATATATATATATATATATATTTCTGCAGTATCTGTGCATTATGAATCGTGATATGTGTTAAAGGGGCCCACTGAGACTTTCGCCTAGGGCCCACAAAAACCTGGAGCCGGCCCTGCCCATGTGTGGTGATTATTGATTCCAGTACTAATAGGAATAGCAGGGGCACTAACAGCATGAATGGGGTGTTTATTTATTTGTATTTTGGATATTGTTTCTTCTGGTGTGTGAATATATGGCACTGACCAGTTTAATGCCCTGTATTTGTGTGGTTTTTGCCTTGGATTCTTACATTTTATTATATTGTCTGCTATAGTATATATTTTGTGCTATAGTGCATTACCTCTAATACTGGTGGCGGATTTGCCAGTCAGTATATTAATGTGCAAAATTGATCACCAGGGACAGCCTAAGTGTATATTTGATCTTTACTTGATCTATTACAATCATGTGTTTTTCTGGGATGGATTTTGGAGTAGGTGGGCTTTCCATTAGTGGGTAATTCCACTATATTAACTTTTACTTGTGTTTTCATGAATTGGATTGTGACATTGATTGTATGTATTTATAAAAAATATAATTCATTGTAATTTATTGAAGTATTGTCTAGATTGGGTGATCACTGCACAAGAGCATACCCCTTTTCTTCTTGCCGATGTTTATATATATTTCGTATGCTGCATGTTGATCCCATAGTGATTAGATGGTGCCCTCCATAACTTTGAGTTTGTGACAAAAGTATTCTTGGGGTGATACCTTTATCGACTAACCAGAAAATATATATATATATATATGCAAGCTTTCAGAGCATAGAGGCTTCTTCTTCAGGCAACATTACAAATGAATTCATAAGATAAAAGGCACAGCATTGGAGAGATGTTACAAGAAGACATTTGTTCATGAGGTGTAAGTTGCAAAAGGCCTTGGGAATGTTTAATTATCTGGAGGTGTGAATTGTGTCCATGTAGTGAGTCATAAAGCTATGTTTTATCGTTAGTCCTGTTGTCAGTGAATTGAACATCCTTATCAATTTGAATTCCCAAATGTTTCTTTCTCTGTTGCACTTGAAGTGACCTTTTAGTATCAAAACTTTTAGATTTTTCATACAGTGTCCCCTTCAGTGTCCAATTCAGACCTTCAGATAATTAAACATTCCCAAGGCCTTTCATTCATATAAAAAAACTAATTTGCTCTCCCTAACATATCAGTAGAAGACATCACAACTTACACCTCATGAAGAAATGTCTTGTTGTAACATCTCAAGTCCTTCTGCAGCCTTATCTCAATTGAATTAACATACAAAACAAAGCTTTTTTTTTTTTTCTTTTTTCAAATGCTTCCTCAGGGTATATGAGAGCCTACAGTAGTTGGTGTATCTGAGTCTATATTCTGGCTTTTGAAGGAGCAACTTGCTAATTCTTACTATTGCTAGAAAATGGACTCTCCTGGAAATCCAGACCTGTTTCTCTGCAAGATATGCCTGAAGCTCTATAAAAACCTGCGCAGGCATCTAAAGACCGTATGCATGAAAACCCGTCAGGCGGAGATCGACAATGAAATCAAGAATACAAAACGGAACATGCACAAGGTGGCTGAATCCCTTTCTGTTGTGCCTTATGACAGCCTCGATTTCAAAAACAGCCAATTTACAAGTGCTCAGGACTTCTTCACAGAATTTTTGGAAAGTCGAGGTTGCATCGTGACCGGAAAATCATCTGAAAGGTATGTATATGTTTCTTCATAATATTTCAGGGTTTTCTAGCATTTACCTATTCATTACCTATCCTAATTTTGCACGTAATTTTGTTTTTTACCTATATACATCTTATGCAATATATCTTAGTTGAGTGCTATCAAAATGGCTGAAAGACATGCCAACATAGTGCCAAAAAGTCTACCCCTACCCATCTAAGTAAGCTTCATACTTTATACTTTTATTTTTCTGTTAATCTAGATAGAAAAAAGGCTTGTTTTTTTTCAGTGAGCTAGTGTTACTTTTACCATATATTGTACTGTAAAATTGGGAAAAAATTCTATGTGCGCTTAAATTGCAAAACTGTGCAATTGCACTTTTTAACACTGCGTTCACTACATGGAGTGATGCCTCAGCTCAGCTCAGTATAACTTTGCGGATACCAAAAATGTATACTTTTGCTTTTATCTAAGTGCTGGAGAAAATTCTGAATTTTTTTTAAAAAAAAGTTTTGCACTTTGTGGTCATTTTTTCCAACCTATAGCATTATTTTCTGTGATCCATGTGATGACATTTTTTTGTGGCTAGGAGTGATGTATTCAAAGATATCATTTTTAGGTAGACAGTGTTTTGATCACCCAGTATTGAATTTTATTGGCGCATGTGTGTGCATATATAAATATATATAATTTTTTTTTTTTCTTCAATATAATAAAATATAATAACATAATGTAATTACCTTATAATAATGTAAATATAATATGGCATACTATAATAATATATTAATAATAGAATTAATACACTATAAAAATATAAAATTGTATCTAATACAAGATAATATACATATAATATAACATAATATATTATATTAAATATAATATAATGCTATATTAAATAATATATTACTAATATAATATGATATAATTAAAATGTATATAATCTAATATTGTAAATATAATATAATGTAGTAATAATAGAATTATAGTATGATATAATTACAATATAATAAGAATATCGTTTATGTGACAGCTGGCTACTCATGGTCCTAGATGTCCCTGTAGCTGGCTCTCACTTCTACTCCTAACTCAGATGTCTCAAAGCTCTCCTTTGCTATTGGGTCAAAACTAAGATTGTTGTCACTAGAATGGCCCTACAGGCACCACAATAGTGGTAAAGGGCCTTGACCAACCATCCAAGTCGCCTGCAAAGTTCTATATGTTGATACTCTCAATTATAGAGGAATTAATGCAGATTTTGGGTTTCTTTTTAGGCCATCCACTGAAGAAGAGGAGCCTATGACACTTCCTCCTGAGGTTGAAGAAGCTAGGTAAGAACTATGCACCAGATTTATAAAAACATTTGTAACAGCTTTACTATTATTAGTAAAGGAAGCTTATGATGTCAATAATCACCCTAATATATTCTTGCCTCTTTCAGTTCGAATGCCACGATGCCCATGCGGAAAAAACTTGCTGTGGTTGGGTTTCATAAGATGCACAGCTTAAGTTCCTCAATTTTACTGGCTTTTAAAAACTATTGAAAGGGAAAATGTACCGAATCGACCATAACGCCGATGGTAAGTGTAATTTTATCATTTTGCGTGTGTTTGAGGAATCCTTACAGATGTGAACCCTGATGCATGATCATTTTTTTAAATTTTAGATACGAATCGTTTCTCGCTTTCTTTATTATGTAAACCCGGAAGACATCTCTGCTGACTTTTTAAAGAACTTGAAGGCCACTAGAGAATATTTTATTTCCTTGGAAAGCTTAAAGACCAATGAAGAAACAATAAAAAAGCATATTAGTAACCTGCGGAGATTTGTAACTTTTGTATGCTCAAAGGACTACCCCTATCTCCTTGACAAAGAAGCAAAAAATGCAGTTGAGCCCTTTAAGGAGACTTTGAGTGTTGTAGAAAAGAGATTAAACAAGAAGCTTGCAAAAGGCAGGAAGAGGGGGTAAGTAGCTCAAGTTTATACTACACCTGCAATTTAAATTTTTACTGTCATGGGGATGTAAAATGCCATAAAAACATCATGGGAAAGGTTGATTATTAGAAAGTCTAGATTTATTTATTACTTGTTCTGCCATGCAAGGTTGGAACAAAGTAATATTTAGCTCTTAGAAGCTCAGGCAAATCCCATATTTCCATTTCAATTGAATTCAAAATATTTTAACTTGCTAAAATGAGTTCATAATCACAAATGCGCTGAGGTTACATCTTCTGGCTCCATTATGGGATCGGTAAAATGGAACCCCTAGATAAAAGATTTGTCGAATGATGGAAACAAAGAATGCTAAATGTATCTAATGGGCTAACATGCAAAAAAAATAAATAAAAAGAATGAACCTGTAACATAACTCATTTTATCATCCACAGATTGGAATCCACGCCTGTGACTATGGCTGATTGCTGCAAAATTTTGAAAGTGGCAAAGCCTCACGTGACTGATATTTTTACACAGGCAGAAATTAGTAAGATGTTGAGTGATAAGGAGAAGACCCTAGCATGTTATTATCTTCAGGCTGTTATTATCTATAAGCATCTACGTAAGCCATCTGAGGCAAAAAATCTAATGGTAGGTTTAATTTAATTAACCAACTTAGCATATTGCTGTCAGATGCTGCTTCACCATATCTTATGTATTTTCAATGTTTTTCTCTTAGTTAAAAGACTGGCTTGAAAGGGAGAAGTTAGATGTTGATGGACAGACCTTAACAGTGGTAAAGACAAAAAAAAATCTTTTGATACTGCAGGAGGAGGATGAGAAGGTAAAATGTTAAAAACATAACTCCTATAAAGCTGTGCTGTAGGTTCTTCAAGGTTTTGCCATTTGCAATCGCATCTTTAACACAGAGTTTCACTTTAACAGAATTTCAATACATATTTCGAAAAGATTAGGACAACTAATCAACCCAAGGATGCAGATACGGTGCCTACATTCTTTGTGTCCTGCAATGGACAACACATCAAGAATCCCGGCAAAGACATGGAGCGCTTCCATAATAAGTTTGTAAAAAATGAGGCCCTCCTTCTCTGCACTACCAAGCATTTAACAAGACTAACAAATGTTTTATCCACAGGTATCAGCTGCCCGTAAAAACATGGGTGATGGCAATAGACGCATACAAAAAGTGGGCTGAAGAATGTCTTTCACAGGTGGAAAGAGACCAGGCCAATGCGTACGTGCACTTTGTGTCCAGACCCGACATGGTGGATAAATCTCCATTTGCTGCAGGGATGTTAATTGTGGCTACACTGAAGGGAGATGAGCAAGCAGGAACCTCTGTGTAAGAGACCTAACTTTATCCCCACAGGCATTCCCAAAATCCATCTTTTTATTGCATGAGACTTAAGTAATTATGCCTTATTGTATATATGATTTCAACCAAATTCTTGGTTAAGTCATCTAGTAGGTAACAATGCCTTTATCAGTTTTTCCTAACTTAACTGTTTTTTTTTTTAACTTCACAGATGTACATTGCCCAAGAGAAGGAGGATCAGGGGAGAAGAGGACTGTGAGGGACAAGCAGATGAGGAAGAGACAGAAGGCGCTGGGTAGGAGACTGAAAAGACACCCTATGATGCCACCACAATTAATTTCTCCACAGTACCATCCACACACAGTATGATGACCCAACTGTGCCTCCCTCCACTACCCTGGTGATGAATGGTGATCCCAGCACAGTATAATCCTCAATTGTGATTCCCATACAGCCCTCCATGCAGTACATGGGGCATACGTGCAGTATCATGGCCCCTACTATCACTGTACGTCGTATTAATACCCCCACACAGCCTTCCGCACAGTGTGATGGACCCCACGCAGACCTTCACACTGTATATTTGCTGGCATACAATATAGTGGCCCTCAAATAGTCATCCATAAGATATAAAGGCTCCTTCATAGCCATCCACATATTATAATGCCCTCCATAAATCCATTCAAATATTATAATGGCCCCGCATACCTTATGGATGGGAAATGGGCCCTTCATAGTAGTTCTCCATATGGTATAATGCACCTCCCATTGCCTTCTATATAGAATAATACTTTCCCATAGTTTTCTGTATATTACAATGCATCACCCATAGTCCTCCATATAACTTATTGTAACCTCCATATAACATATTGCAGCCTTTATGCAATATTATGTAATCTCCATACTACTCAATATATAAAGCAGCCTCTATAGTTCATCATATTGTATAATGTAGGCTCTATAATCCTCCATATAGTATAATGTAGCTTCTTTAATTATCCATATTGCATAATGTAGCCTCTATAATCCTCTGTATAGCATACAGCTTCTATATTCCTTCATATAGCATAATGTAGCATCTGTCATCTTGCATATAGGATAATGTGGCCCTACAGTCCTGTCCTCCATATCATAATGGGGCCCCATAGTTAATGGTTAATATATTTAATTTTGTATTAAGCAAAAAATCATTCTCTAACCAATAATCTATTATACAAATAAATAGCGGCACTTTCCGTAAAGTAATTCTGCCTTTTAGTATATGATGAATTCCAAATTCTTGGTTAAGTAGTCCGGTGAGGAACAACACCATTTTTAGTATATTCTAATTTACCATCTATCCATTAAACTTTACAGAAGTTCCATTGACATCACAGGAGAAGGCGGCGGCAATCGGAGACATTCTGAAGCGGCAGAAATCCATGAGGAAGAGGCAGTCCAGCAGACTGACAATGCTCAAAAAGAGCTCTATTTCAACAGATTAATTGAAAAGTACCCTGTAGGAGTAAACACCCAATTACCATCCCTGTCCACCTGCAGTCAGTACACAGAGCGTTTCGCACACTACTGTCGGGACAAGTGGAGGCGAGACCAATACAATCTACGCGTTTCAAGTGCTGTCGGTAAGTTTTTTTTCTCTTTCTTTAAATTTAAATCTGTCTACTTGATGTTATTGTATTCTTTGGGATGTGCTGCCTGAATATTTTTTTTGCTGAATATTTTACAGTATTTTCTCTTTTTTAGATTATTTCAGGCTTTTCCCCAAAGAAGATGATTTAAAGCACTATCTGAATCAACAGCATTGGACGTCCAACCTACCTGTCCTAGTAGATGTCCAACGTGGATGGAAGCCCAAACCAAAAAGAGGGGATACAGAGAACATTGCCAGACTTCAAGAAAAGCTAAAATTGCAAACGTGGACAGGCCTAATGATTGTAAATGAACGAGGCAAAGGTGAAGGACTGTGCACAACTCGTGCTTTTAGTAAAGGAGAAGTCATTTGTGACTATCATGGAGTGCTTAGAGAAGGAGCTGAGGCTTGCAAAATACAGGCAACTCTGAACGAGGATGAATGTTATATGTTTTTTTTCTTCATTGGTGAAAAGCGGTGGTGTATTGATGCCAGGGAGGTTCCGTGCAGTTGTCACCCAGACATGCCTTCCACATTTGGGCGAAAAATGAATCATTCTTATAAAAATTAGAACGTCAAACCAGTCCTTAAATTTATAATTGATGGTAACACGCCATCAATACTATTTCTGGCTAATTGCGATATCAAACCAGGGACAGCGCTTTTGTTCGATTATGGAGTGAAACCTAATGACTATGGAGAAGGTTCAGATATCCCATGGCTGACAACGTGACATTTAAGGTACCATTACACTCTTCAATATCGTGTGCGATATTGCACAAGCGTCAGGTGTTTCACATCGCACACACTATCCTTAATTGATCGTACGTGCGCTGTTACATGCTATATCGTAGATAACGCATGTACAATGTTGCGATGCAGCGCTATTCTGTACCATGCTGCGATTCTGCAAAGTATAGGTGAATCGTATGGTTCCATGCTTCAATGCTGCAGCCTGCACGATGGTTAATTACACGACGATCGTGAGATTTGAGGTCAGGATCTCAAATCAAACAAATAATACTGGATAAATAAATATCCAGTTCTACATGCAGACATGCTATACACATCTACTCCCATTCACACTTAAATGATATCACAGCAGACCTCGGTCATATCAGAGTGGTATAAGTTGGCAGGTCTAAGTGCCCAGAAAATGTAATGTTATTATTTATATCAGGCGGAGAGCACCAATCAAACCTAGGGTCACAACAAGGTCCATGAAGACAGGGATGCAGTTGAGGAAAAGGAAACACCCAGGGTAATTGGTCAATATACTCATTCACATTGTCCTTGAACAATAAACATTTCTGTTTTAACATATGTATTCCCCTTCTTTCCTTTAAAGAGATTAAGAAGACGGCAGTGATCAGCTCCCAAGAAAGAATGAGGCGTTTCGGAGACTAAAGTTCCGGTCTTGTTAAAGTTTTTGAATTCATGTTTTATTTGTTTCTTTTCTGTTCTAGGTTGTTCTACAATTCCAGGTGAACGGGGCCCTCGAAGCAATGGGAGAAGATTTTCTTTATTATAAACATTTGTACTGTTTGTATTAGTGTTAAAGGGATTCTGTCACCAGGTTTTAGCCATCTCATCTGAGCGCACCATAATGTGGACACAGAGATCTTTATTCCAGTGATGTATCACTTACTAGGCTGCTCAGTGTAGTTTGCATTAAAACACTGTTAAATCATCTGGAGATTATCATTAGAGCACTACTCCAGTAGTCCAGTCATACTTGGGAGCTGCCAAATCTGCAACAGAGAAAACAGTAATTTTATCAAAATGACAGCAAGGAGCTCAGTAAGTGAAACATTGCTGGATCAGGATTTCTATCTCTACATTATGCTGCTGTCAGATGGGATGTCAAAAACCTGGTGACACAGTCCCTTTAATAACTATTTTAAAGCTAAATATAAATAGTCCTATGGCTATGATGAAACAATTCTGACAACTGTTCAAATGGCACAATCATTTACTACCGTCAGGTTTCTGAGCCGTTTAGTCTAATGCTTTGTCAGTATTACTAGAATCCATAATAATTTAAAGGTCAGGTAGCCATAAAAGTGCTCCTGCCAGTCAGAGCAGTGTAGTCCCTGGAAATCGGGCCTAGGGAAGCAGAATATATTACCATCCCTGACAACGGTAAGCATGACCCCCAGCTGTCCAGCAACCCGACATGTAGAACTGCCTATAAAAATGACCATTTGTCCAGTCAGTGCATCACTCTCTGGTGCCCTTTTACACTGGCACACTGCTTTCTGTCTCTCTCTCTCTTTCTCTCTCCGCAGTGCAATGCTCTCTGGTGCTCTTTCACTCTCTCTCCAGTGCACCACTCTCTGACGTGTTCTCTTTCTCCCTACTGCACCGCTCTCTGGCACTCCTCTGTCTTTATAGTGCACTGCTCTCTTTTGTGCTCTCTCAGTCTCCAGTGCATCACTGGCGCTCGCTTTTGATCTCTCCCCATTGCACCACTCTCTCGCATGCTCTCTCTCTGGTGCTCTCTTTCCGTCCAAAGTGCCTTTTTTTGTCTCTGTGCCTTCACGAGCTTCTCAATCTCTGTCTTTGCCCATCTGTGGCTCTCTATCGGTCTCTGTGCCTCTGTCCCTCCCTGTGCTTCTATTTACCTTTTGCATCCCTCTATGTGCCTACCTTTGCCCCTTTGCTCCCTTATTTGCCTCTATGTGCCTCTTAATGACTCTCTCACGAGCACACCTCTTTCTGTAGGTCAAAGGTAAGAAGCACTACTCAAGTTGCAGCAGAGAAGATGAATTGGTAAGTAACCACAAAGCTACACAGTGTTTAACACTTGTGTATTTTTTAAGAATCTTGTTGGTGTAGGATGCTTCCTGAACATTAAAGTGAATGGTCAGGAAACATCTTTAAGCTACAGGATCCTTGAAAAATATGCAAGTTTTTATGGGATGATTTGTCAGGCTATCAACAATCACACAGGGCCACATGCCCGTCAACAGGGCAATAGCCGACTCCACAAGGCCAATGACCCTTTGCAAAGGGCCAGAGGTCCCTTTCCGCAGGGCCATAGGCATTTCCACAGGGCCATAACCCCCTCCAACTCTCTCCACAGGACCACAGGCTACTACCGGGCCACAGGCTTTTCCACAGTGCCACAAGCCCCATCCAGCTCTCTTCACAGGCAATCATGTTGCACTTTTGCAACAAAAGAGTCAATCTTTGTTGCAGTTCGGCAACATTAGAGTCAACCCTGTTGCAGATCGGACACAAAGCTTGAAAATTTAGATGTTTACTGCAGAGGACTTCATAGGCCCCCATCTTACTCCAGAGCCTTCCACAGGCCCCTCCAGCCCGCTCCACAGGCCACAACTCCCTCCAGCTCGCTTTACATCGCCACATGCCCATCTGCGGGGCAACAGACCCCTATGCAGGGTCACAGGCCTTTCCACAGGGCCGCAACCCCTTCAGCTCTCTCCAAAGGACCACTGGCTCCTTCTGCCGGGCCACAAGCCTTTCCACAGTGCCACAATCCCCTCCAACTCTCTACACAGGACAACAGGCTCTCTTTACAGGGCCATAGCTCCCCTCCACAGGGCCAAATGCACTTTCCACACGGCAAAAATCCCCTCCAGCTCTCTCCACAGAGTCACGGGGTTCGTCTGCAGGGCACAAGCCCCTTCATCAAGGCCAAGGGGCCTTTCTACAGGGCCACTGGCCTTTAAATAGGGCCACAACCCCCTCTGGCACTCTCAACAGGGCCACAGGCTCCTTCTACAGGTGTACAGGCATTTACACAGGGCCACAACCACCTTTACCTCTCTCCACAGGGCAACAGGGCCCTTTCACTATGCAATAGGCCTTTCCATAAGGCCACAACCGCCTCTCTCTCTCTCAAAAAGGACAGAGGCTCCCTTTACAAGGAAACAGCCCCCTCCACAAGGCCAAAGGCCTTTTTCAAAGGGCCACAGGTCCCTTCCACAGGGCCATAGGCATTTCCCCAAGGCAATAACCCCCTCCAGCTCTCTCCACAGGACCACAGGCTCCTTCTACAAGGCTACAACCCATTTCAGCTCTTTCATCAGGGCCACAGCCTCCTCCACCCCACTTTAATCAGTTAAAAGGACTCATTTGAGTGACCATTGGTCAGCTCGAGTAAAGGAACCTGATATAGTATACTGCACTGTTTAATATTCTTTTTTTTCTTTACACAGGTTGAATGCTGGCAAAGAAATGTCACCTATGCCATGCTCCTTTATACCAGTTTTCTTGATTGACATGTTATTTTTGGAGCCAAATGAGAAAATTGGGAAATAGAAAGCTCCCCCTCCTTCCAATTAGTGGATCCGGTCAGGTGCTCAGTGGCGGTAGGCCACCGCCTGAAAGCCAAACATGAAAAAAGGAATGCTGGCACCGGTTTCCATATGATGAATTTTACTTTATTCCATGAAGATCAATACATTAAAAAGAAGGCATCTTTACAGGCAATCCGCCCCATCATGTCATTTTTGGTTTAAGCCTAATTTCTTTCAATAAATAAAATGGAATAAATGTGTCACTTTTTTGCCTATACTAGTAGTTGTGGGGTATTATGACATCACAATAGAATTAATACTTACCCTTTCCGATGCCTTTTAGGGCTATCCGGTGCAGAACCAAGGCCAAATACCAACCGACAGGACCTTCCTGTGACATCATGGAAGGTCCTGTCGCTCAGCACGTGGCCTTGGCTCTGCACCGGATAGACCGAAAAGGCGCCTGAAAGGGTAAGTATTAATTCTTTATTATTTTTAATACATCTGGATTTATTTAATTTTGATTTCGTACTGTATAGTAATACATTACAAAATGAAATGGGGGCTGGCAGACATGTCACAAAGGGGAGGAGGAACAGGATTTTTCTTCCTCCTCTGTGACATCACTTCTCCTCCGGACCGGGTGGTGTGTGAACACAGCCTCTGGCTGCGTGCCCACGTAGCGATTTACAAGCGTATATGTTGCGTAATTTACGCAGCGGAAACGCTTGTGAAACACTTGGTAATCTGCACCCCATGGTACTCAGTGGCATTCCGCAATGTTAATGCCCATGCTGTAGATTTTTCCGCAGCGTTTCTGCTGCGCTTAAAAATCCTTTCCACAGGGCCACAACACCTTCAGCTCTCTCCACAGGACCACAGGCCTTTCCACAGTGCTACAAGTCCCTCCAGCTCTCTCCACAGGCAATCATGTTGCATGTTGTTTACCGCAAAAGGACTTCATAGGCCCAAATCTTACTTTAGACCCTTCCACAGGCCCCTCCAGCCCGCTCCACATGGCCTTTTCCGCAGGCCACAACTCCCTCCAGCTCTCTTTACATCGCCACATGCCCCTCTGCGGGGCCACAGACCCCTATACAGGGTCACAGGCCATTCCACAGGGCCACAATCCCCTCCAACTCTTCTCCACAGGACAACAAGCTCTCTTTACCGGGCCATAGCTCCCCTCCACATGCACTTTCTGCATGGACATGACGCGCCCCTGGGCCTGTGTCGCGCTGCGTTGCGCACGCGGGAGCTTACCCGGAGCCGGATCTCTTGAGGGTTGTAGTCTCGTGGCGGTGATCCGGTCCGTGCCCAGGGAGTCAGACTAAGTGGCGCTGTATCAGCGGTAGATGTTGGACGACTACGCCACCCGTTGAGTACAGCTAAGGAGCTGCTGCTGCAGGGCAGACCGCTGAGGCCGGTGGTAGGATTGTGCAGCGTGATAGCATAACCCCCAACGGGAGGGGTATGGCCTCAGGGCAGCCGACGTGGACGATGGGGGTAGCAGGAACCACTCGGAGACGGTACGGTGTAGTTCAGGGTCTTTACTGGTGACAAAGATAGACCCTCCCGGAGTACTGGCTAGCGATTGGGGCCTGGTCAGTCCTTGAGCAAATGGGATCTCCCCTGGCCAGGCGGAGTTGTAGGCCTCCCAAACTGACTGTACTCTTCTGGCTACCTTGCTAGAGGCGGGTATAAGTAGCCCACGTCCCTGAGTGTACCGTGTGGTGCTCACCCGTATGGCCGGTGACTCGGGGCCTTCTAGTGGCTTCCGCTCCACGACGGCGGTGCTGGTCCCACGCGTGTGACTGTGCCTTCGGGTTTCTGGGCCAGAGGACCTGCAATCCCCTGCCGGTCGGTTTCTGCTGCTGGATAGGAGTTAGTCCCCACAGCCTCGGACTCCGGGTCCGGTGAGAAATCTTCTCAGTCAGGGCGAGCTCTGCAGCTGCCAGCCCCTGACTCCTTGTTGCACTGCTCCTACAGAGCTCCTGTAGTTTCTTCCTATGCTGCTTCTCTTCTCTACCTCTTCTCTACTCACTAACCCTGCCTCAGCCCTAGGTTTATATAGGGGAAGTTCTTCCCCTCCCAGGACTGGGCAGGAGGTGTGGCATGCATAGGATCCCTGACCAAGAGACCTCCCACCTGCTCTCAGACGTAATATCTCTATCACTGTGGCAACCAGACCCCTGGGGTGTCACATTCCCCCCTAGTGAAATTTATTACTCCGGGACTAAACATATTTTTGGATAAACATAACAAGGTATAACAATAATGATACAATAAGAAAAACACATAAAGGTGGTCACGGCATGTCCGTAACCGGGTGCAGTCTTTGAAGAAAAGCAAGGTGTCCATTTCACCAAAACAGGGAGACGTAACCAGGTAGGGGTCTGTCCTGCCCCGAGTCCTTAACAGTCTTTAGTCCGTCCTGGGTTACGCTCCAACTATGTACACAGGATTTCTGGTAAATCCACCAAAGACTCCTATAAACAACTAGAAACACATAATTATACACAAGCAACAAGAAAAACAGGTAACCACAAATAAAACAATTTATACACTTCAAATCCTCCAACGTGCGGGTAACTGGCCTCTAGTGGCCCTAGTGGACCTACGGAGCTGACTGTCTAGCCCTGAACTACAGGGTGTAGGAGCTGTCAAGGGTAAACTGGGCAGCTGTCTACCGGCTCCTTGGCTCACTAGGGGTACGGCAGGCTCACTATAAGCAGAGGGTTGATCCTCCTGTTCTGCTTGTGTGGAGTCTTCTGCCTCCTGGACCGGCTGCTCTTCCAGCTCTACCTGTCGCTCCGTAGGTGCTTGGGATGCTGGTTGGAGGAAGGTGAGTACGGGTACCACAACTGCGCCATTGACTTGAGTCCAAGACCGAGGGAAGTCTCCGAGCACAGTACTAACCATGTCTTCCCTTTCCTCTACGGGTCGAGGGTCTTCTTGTTCCTCTTCAGGGTTCCGTAGCTGTTCGGGACACTTCTTCAGGTGATCCCGGGATACAATGGTCGTGGTTTCCCCTCCGTCTTTACTGATGGTACAGACCTTTGGGTTGTCGTGGCTTGAGGGCAGTACGGTGTACGGGTCCTTCTCCCACTGGTCGTCCAACTTGTGGAGCCGTCTTTTTCTCTTCAAGACCTGCTCTCCGGGTACCAGGGGAACAGCGGGAGCATACTGGTTGTAAGTTTTCTCTTGTCTTTCCCTAGCCTGACAGAGACTTCGCTCCACACTCTCCTGTACTCTCCGGTACTGCTGCTGCCTCTCTGTGTCCCAGTCTGCTTCTGGTGAAGTGTCCTCGGGTGTCAGGACTCCCATTTCCAGGTCAACAGGTAACTTACCAGGTCTCGCCCTCATTAGGTAAGCCGGGGTACAGTTGGTGGAACCTACCGGGATGTGGTTGTATAGGTCCACCAGATCGGGCAGCTTCTCAGGCCACAGACTGCGTTCTTCCAGGGGCAACGTTTTCAGAAGATCCATTACCACCTGGTTCATTTTCTCACAAAGTCCATTAGTTTGCGGATGATAGGGTGTTGTCCTTATCTTCCGGCAGCCATACAGATTGCAGAATTCCTGGAAGACCTCCGCTTCAAAGGCAGGTCCCTGATCCGTCAGCACTTGGTCCGGGTACCCGTGCGGACGGCAGAAGTGCTGCTGGAAGGCTCTAGCTGCCGTTTGAGCTGTTAAGTCCTTAACGGGGACGACAACCAAGAACCGGGAGTAATGATCCACAATGGTTAACGCGTAGACGTAGCCACTTCTGCTTGGGGTCAGTTTTACATGATCCAAGGCTACCAGTTCCAACGGCTGCTTGGTGACGATGGACTGAAGGGGGGTCTTCTGGCTGGCACGGTCCTTCCTTCTTAGGTTGCACGGGCCACAGTCTCTGCACCACCTCTCGATGGTTCCCCTCATGCCTACCCAGTGGAACCGCCCGCGCAGCAGGAACTCCAGCTTCTTCCATCCGAAGTGTCCAGCCCCGTCGTGGTATGCCTCCATCACCATGGCTGCGTCTCTTCGTGGCACCACTACTTGCCAGATTAGTTCATGCGTCCGGGAGTTAACCATTCTGCGGCACAACTTCCCCTTGTAAAGGAACAGTCGACTCTTCTCAGCCCACAGTTGTTTGGCTTCCTCCGGAGCGTCTGGGTCAAGGCGAGCCTCTGGCCGAGTCAGCATCTCCTTCACCAGTCGGACGGCAGGGTCACTGTCTTGCGTTTCCTCCCAGTTGTAGTGAGGCAAGGGGTTAAACGTAGCGGCTTGCTTACTCCTTACCTGATGGGAATACTGGATAGTCCCATGACGGTGGAACGCGGGGAGTTCGACTTCTTCCAGTCCCTCTGGATCTTCCCCTACGTCCGGTAGGTTTGGCATCCTGGACAGGGCGTCCGCGTTGGTATTGGAGCGTCCTGCCCGGTATTTGATTGTGAACTCGTAGTTGGACAGACGGGCCATCCATCTCTGCTCTAAGGCACCGAGTCTTGCCGTGTCCAGGTGTGTCAACGGGTTGTTATCCGTGTACACGGTGAACCGGGAAGAAGCGAGGTAGTGCTTAAAGCGTTCGGTGACTGCCCACACCACTGTCAGGAACTCTAGCTTAAATGAGCTGTAATTTTCAGGGTTTCTTTCGGTGGGTCGCAGTTTTCGACTGGCGTAAGCGATTACTCGTTCTTTCCCCTGCTGGATCTGGGACAGTACGGCTCCTAGCCCGATGTTACTTGCGTCGGTGTAGAGGATAAAGGGCTGGCTGTAATCAGGGTACGCCAGGATTTCATCCCCCGTGAGGGCCATCTTCAGCTGGCGGAAGGACTCTTCTTCTAACTTCTCCCATTTGAAGGGCGGCTTCTGGTTCTTGGCCTTCCGGGACTGGCCTATCAGGAGGTCCTGCATAGGAGCTGCCTTTTTGGTGAAACCGGGGATGAATCTGCGGTAATAGCCTACCAACCCGAGGAACTGCCGCACTTCCTTTACACTGGAGGGACTTGGCCATTCCTTAATTGCGGTGATCTTATCAGGGTCGGGAGCCACTCCGTCAGCGCTCACCACGTGTCCCAGGTACTGCACCTTTGGTTTTAGGAGGTGACACTTGGAGGGTTTTACCTTTAGGCCGTAGTTTGCCAGAGCTTCGAACACTTCTGCCAGGTGTTTCGGGTGGTCCTCATAAGTCTTGGAATATACGATGACATCGTCCAGGTACAACAGGACCGTCTCGAAGTTTTTGTGGCCCAGACAGCACTCCATTAATCGTTGAAAGGTTCCTGGTGCGTTACAGAGTCCGAACGGCATGCAGGTAAACTCGCTAAGTCCCATCGGGGTGGTGAATGCGGTCTTCTCCCGGTCCGCCTCTGCTACAGGAACCTGCCAGTACGCACTAGTGAGATCCAAGGTAGAGAAGAAGTTAGCAGATCTTAAAGCAGCCAAAGACTCCTCTATCCTTGGTAAGGGGTACGCATCCTTGTGTGTGATACGGTTGATTTTCCGGTAATCTACACACATCCTCATGGTGTTGTCTTTCTTTTTGACTAAGACTAGTGGAGCTGCCCAGGGGCTACAGCTATCCCTGATCACCCCAGCCTCCTTCATGTCCCTAAGCATCCCCTTGGCGTGTTGGTAGTGTGCAGGGGGTACGGGTCGATACCTCTCTTTTATGGGAAGATGGTCTCCCGTGGGGATGCGGTGTTCTACCCCCTTGACTCGCCCGAAGTCTAACGGGTGTTTACTAAACACTCTCTCGTACTCTTGAACCACCCGATAGACTCCCTGTCTCTGGTGTGAGGGAGTGGAGTCAGTACCCAAATGTAGTTGCTGACACCAGTCCTCCATTGTTTCCTTAGAGCCGTTACTTTCCTCCGGGGAAGATGGAGGCAAGGGTTCTACGGACTGTATGGAGTTTTGATTGATGGTATACAATTTGGCTAGCGTAGCATACCGGGGCAGGTACACTTCCCTCTTCCCGATATTTATTATGCGAACGGGCACCCTCCCATGGCGTACATTGACCACCCCCCGTGCTGTCAAAATGGTGGGCCTACTGTCTGAGTAAACTGGTTCTACCATTGCCTGGTAATCTCTACCTCTCAGACCAATAGCTGCCCGGCACCAAATCATCATTTCACTTTTTGGGGGCATGGCAATAGGGAAAGGGTCACACATTCTTACGCTACCAATCTCACCACCGGAGAGTTCTATCTGTTGCCGTCGCATCAGTGCCCGGATCTCTTTCTGGAGCACTCGCTGCTGGCCGGAGCTGGCGTTCTTGGCAACCTGCTGTAAAAGGAAAATCACCTCTGCAAGACAATTTTCAATTACATTAGTTCCTAGAGTTATCTTTGGGTGACTCTCGTGTTTGTCAATGTCTACAATGATCAGTCCCTGTGCTGCCAATTCGACTCTACCGATTTTAATGGTCACCTCTTTAAATCCAATCTGTGGCACGGGCTGACCATTGCTGGCGATGATACTCAAGTCGTCGTCAGGGTAGCGGGTGATATCCGAGTCATTCCAGTACTGCTTGAAGAGCACGTACGGGATGGTGGTGACCTGTGACCCGGTGTCCAGCAGGGCACTCATAGGAATGCCATCCAGTACCACGGGTAAGACTGGACGTCCTCCCACATATTTGTCGCGCCAGTTCGATGGGCCTGGTGATCTTTTTCCTGGGGGTTGGCCCTCTACCCCAGGTTGTGCCAGTTTAAAGGACAGTACCTTGCCATATGTCTGGGTTGATTGCAGCGGCGGCAGATGGGTCGTCCGTCCTCGTTGTATCGGTCGCTGGGTCTTCCTCTGGCCGGTGGGGTCCTCCTTGGTCGACGCCACGGGATGTCCTCCGGTCCGGATGCCAGCTGGATCTTCCCTGGAGTGGAAACCTGTAAAGACTGCACAGTTCGGGTTAGCGCAGCAACGCTTTTAGCTAGCTCTTGGACCTGATGGTGCAGGTCTGGAGCCGGGTCATTGTTCAAAGCCTGCGCATCAGCTCCCACAGGCCCTGCCGACAAGGGCGCCGCCTCCTGGTGGTAAGTGGTAGTGGGGCGTCTGTGGGTCACAACGCCACCTGGTGCCGGTTCTTGAAGCACCCGGATGGCTCTGTCCTTGAACTGTGCAAATCCCAGATGAGGGTCCTGTAAGGCCATTGCCTGCAACTGGGTTCGGTGGGCATTGCAATATAAACCCTCTATAAATTGTTCAGTCAACAGCCTGTCCTCGTCTCCCACGCCGTCAGGGTCGGTCTGCTTAATGGCTCTCAGGGCCTCTTGTAGGTTTAGGGCATAGTCCCTTATACTCTCATGTGCCCGCTGTTTGCACCCGTAGAATCTAAGCTTGATCTCGGCTGAGGTGCGGGTATCAAAGGTGTCCCTCAGCCGGGTTAGTATCCCTGCGACAGTCCTCCCCCCAGGTGGCCAGGATTTTACCTCCCTTTGGGCTGCCCCGGTTAATTGGGCCACCAGGATGCTCACTTTTTGCTCCTCTGTGAGGGGGTACACCTGGAAGAGGCTATCCAGCTTTTCTCTAAAGTCATGCAGGGTATGTGACTCCCCCGAGTACTGGGGTAGCCAGGCTGCCCCCGGGATATAGGGTATGGTGAAAGGCATGACCGCCACAGCGGTGGCGCTGGCGGGGGTTGAAGCGGTGAAGCTCTCCTTCGTATCCGACATCCTTCTCCCCCCTAGTGGACCGTGGCCTACCTTGCGATGATCCTCTTCCGTAGGCCGCGGCTCCGCAGTGGATCGTCAGGGTTGAGGACCTTCCGTCGCGCTCCTGTGACGTCGGCGTCTGCTGGGCTCCTTCCAGGACCTTACGCAACGTCCGGACGTGAGGCGGGGCTTCAGTTCTCGCGCGCTTTCGGAGTCCACGCCCCTCTTCTTCCCGCGCGGCGTCCTCAAGATGGCGTCCAATGGCGGGAAAACTCCACGTATGGCGGGAAGAAGGCTGAAGATGGCGCCGGATGGCGGGAAAACTCCACCGATGGCGGGAAGGAAGCGGGAGATGGCGCCGGATGGCGGGAATCTTCACCACAGGTAAGTTTGAACAGTCTTTTTCAGGCACGCAGTACCCGGTGGTTGCGGGCACGAGATCCTGCCGACTACGCCAAAAGTTGACGCGCCCCTGGGCCTGTGTCGCGCTGCGTTGCGCACGCGGGAGCTTACCCGGAGCCGGATCTCTTGAGGGTTGTAGTCTCGTGGCGGTGATCCGGTCCGTGCCCAGGGAGTCAGACTAAGTGGCGCTGTATCAGCGGTAGATGTTGGACGACTACGCCACCCGTTGAGTACAGCTAAGGAGCTGCTGCTGCAGGGCAGACCGCTGAGGCCGGTGGTAGGATTGTGCAGCGTGATAGCATAACCCCCAACGGGAGGGGTATGGCCTCAGGGCAGCCGACGTGGACGATGGGGGTAGCAGGAACCACTCGGAGACGGTACGGTGTAGTTCAGGGTCTTTACTGGTGACAAAGATAGACCCTCCCGGAGTACTGGCTAGCGATTGGGGCCTGGTCAGTCCTTGAGCAGATGGGATCTCCCCTGGCCAGGCGGAGTTGTAGGCCTCCCAAACTGACTGTACTCTTCTGGCTACCTTGCTAGAGGCGGGTATAAGTAGCCCACGTCCCTGAGTGTACCGTGTGGTGCTCACCCGTATGGCCGGTGACTCGGGGCCTTCTAGTAGCTTCCGCTCCACGACGGCGGTGCTGGTCCCACGCGTGTGACCGTGCCTTCGGGTTTCTGGGCCAGAGGACCTGCAATCCCCTGCCGGTCGGTTTCTGCTGCTGGATAGGAGTTAGTCCCCACAGCCTTGGACTCCGGGTCCGGTGAGAAATCTTCTCAGTCAGGGCGAGCTCTGCAGCTGCCAGCCCCTGACTCCTTGTTGCACTGCTCCTACAGAGCTCCTGTAGTTTCTTCCTATGCTGCTTCTCTTCTCTACCTCTTCTCTACTCACTAACCCTGCCTCAGCCCTAGGTTTATATAGGGGAAGTTCTTCCCCTCCCAGGACTGGGCAGGAGGTGTGGCATGCATAGGATCCCTGACCAAGAGACCTCCCACCTGCTCTCAGACGTAATATCTCTATCACTGTGGCAACCAGACCCCTGGGGTGTCACAGACACAGCCCCCTTTAGCTCTCTCCACAGAGACACAAGGCCCGTCTGCAGGGCACAAGCCCCCTCTTCAAGGCCAAAAGGCCTTTCTACATGGCCATAGTCATTTCCATAGGGCACGAGCCCCTCCAGCTCTCTCCACAGGGCAACGGACCCCTATACAGGGTCACAGGCCTTTCCACAGGGCCACAACACCTTCAGCTCTCTCCACAGGACCACAGGCTCCTACTGGGCCACAGGCCTTTCCACAGTGCCACAAGCCCCTCCAGCTCTCTCCACAGGCAATCATGTTGCATGTTGTTTACTGCAAAGGACTTCATAGGCCCAAATCTTACTCCATAGCCTTCCACAGGCCTTTCCAGCCCGCTCCACATGGCCTTTTCCTCAGGCCACAACTCCCTCCAGCTCTCTTTACATCGCCACATGCCCCTCTGCGGGGCCACAGACCCCTATACAGGGTCACAGGCCTTTCCACAGGGCCTCAACCCCTTCAGCTGTCTCCACAGGACCACAGGCTTTTCCACAGCCCACAACTCCTTCCAGCTCTCACCACAGGGCCACAGCCCTTTCCACAAGGCTAAAGGGCCTATCCATAGGGCCACAGACCTTTCCACAGGGCCACAACACCCTCCAGCTCTCTCCACAGGACAAGAAGCTCTCTTTACAGGGCCATAGCTCACCTCCACAGGGCCAAATGCACTTTCCACACGGCCACAACTCCCAACAGCTCTCTCCACAGAGACACAGGGCCTGTCTGCAGGGCACAAGCCCCCTCTTCAAGGCCAAAAGGCCTTTCTACATGGCCATAGTCATTTCCATAGGGCAAGAGCCCCTCCAGCTCTCTCCACAGAGCAACGGACCCCTATACAGGGTCACAGGCCTTTCCACAGGGCCACAACACCTTCAGCTCTCTCCACAGGACCACAGGCTCCTACTGGGCCACAGGTCTTTCCACAGTACCACAAGCCCCTCCAGCTCTCTCCACAGGCAATCATGTTGCATGATGTTTACTGCAAAGGACTTCATAGGCTCAAATCTTACTCCAGAGCCTTCCACAGGCCCCTCCAGCCCGCTCCACATGGCCTTTTTCGTCAGGCCACAACTCCCTCCAGCTCTCTTTACATCGCCACATGCCCCTCTGCGGGGCCACAGACCCCTATACAGGGTCACAGGCCTTTCCACAGGGCCTCAACCCCTTCAGCTCTCTCCACAGGACCACTGGCTCCTTCTGCCGGGCCACAAGCATTTCCACAGGGCCACAATCCCCTCCAACTCTTCTCCACAGGACAACAAGCTCTCTTTACAGAGCCATAGCGCCCCTCCACAGGGCCAAATGCACTTTCTGCACGGCCACAGCCCCCTTTAGCTCTCTCCACAGAGACACAGGGCCCGTCTGCAGGACACAAGCCCCCTCTTCAAGGCCAAAGGGCCTTTCTACATGGCCATAGTCATTTCCATAGGGCACAAGCCCCTCCAGCTCTCTCCACAGGGCAACGGACCCCTATACAGGGTCACAGGCCTTTCCACAGGGCCACAACACCTTCAGCTCTCTCCACAGGACCACAGGCTACTACCGGGCCACAGGTCTTTCCACAGTGCCACAAGCACCATCCAGCTCTCTCCACAGGCAATCATGTTGCACTTTTGCAACAAGAGTCAATTTTTGTTGCAGTTCGGCAACATTGGAGTCAACCCTGTTGCAAATCGGACACGAAGCTTGAAAATTTAGATGTTTACTGCAAAGGACTTCATAGGCCCCCATCTTACTCCAGAGCCTTCCACAGGCCCCTCCAGCACGCTCCACATGGCCTTTTCCACAGGCCACAACTCCATCCAGCTGTCTTTACATCGCCATATGCCCCTCTGCGGGGTAACAGACCCCTATACAGGGTCACAGGCCTCTCCACAGGGCCTCAACCCTTTCAGCTCTCTCCACAGGACCACTGGCTCCTTCTGCCGGGCCACAAGCCTTTCCACAGGGCCACAATCCCCTCCAATTCCACAGGACAACAGGCTCTCTTTACAGGGCCATAGCTCCCCTCCACAGGGCCAAATGCACTTTCCACATGGCCACAACCCCCTCCAGCTCTCTACACAGAGTCATGGGGCCCGTCTGCAGGGCACAAGCCCCTTCATCAAGGCCAAGGGGCCTTTCTACAGGGCCACTGGCCTTTAAATAGTGCCACAACCTCCTCTGGCTCTCTCAAGAGGGCCACAGGCTCCTTCTACAGGGCAAGGGCCCCCTCCACAAGGCCAAAGGCCCTTTGCAAAGAGCCATAGGTCCATTCCACAGGGCCATAGTCATTTCCATAGGGCCATAACCCCCTCAAGCTCTCTCCACAGAACCGCAGGCTCCTTCTACAGGTTTACAGGCATATACACAGGGCCACATCCGCCTTCACCTCTCTCCACAAGGCGACAGGGCCCTTTCACTGTGTCATAGGCCTTTCCATAAGGCCACAACCCTCTCTGTCTCTCTCAAAAAGGACAGAGGCTCCCTTTACAAGGCAACAGCCCCCTCCACAAGGCCAAAGGCCTTTTTCAAAGGGCCACAGGTCTCTTTCGCAGGGCCATAGGCATTTCCCCAAGGCAATAACCCCCTCCATCTCTCTCCACAGGACCACAGGCTCCTTCTACAAGACTACAACCCCTTTGAGCTCTTTCATCAGGCCCACAGCCTCCTCCGCCCCCCTTTAATCAGTTAAAAGGGCTCAATTGAGTGACCACAACACCTTCAGCTCTCTCCACAGGACCACAGGCTCCTACTGAGCCACAGGACTTTCCACAGTGCCACAAGCCCCTCTAGCTCTCTCCACAGGCAATCATGTTGCATGTTTTTTAGTGCAAAGGACTTCATAGGCCCAAATCTTACTCCAGAGCCTTCCACAGGCCCCTCCAGCCGGCTCCACATGGCCTTTTCCTCAAGCCACAACTCCCTCCAGCTCTCTTTACATCGCCACATGCCCCTCTGCGGGGCCACAGACCCCTATACAGGGTCACAGGCCTTTCCACAGGGCCTCAACCCCTTCAGCTCTCTCCACAGGACCACAGGCTTTTCCACAGCCCACAACTCCTTCCAGCTCTCACCACAGGGCCACAGCCCCTTCCACAAGGCTAAAGGGCCTATCCATAGGGCCACAGACCTTTCCACAGGGCCACAACATGCTCCAGCTCTCTCCACAGGACAAGAAGCTCTCTTTACAGGGCCATAGCTCACCTCCACAGGGCCAAATGCACTTTCCACACGGCCACAACTCCCAATAGCCCTCTCCACAGAGTCACAGGGCCCGTCTGCAGGGCACAAGTCCCTCTTCAAGGCCAAAAGGCCTTTCTACATGGCCATAGTCATTCCCATAGGGCACGAGCACCTCCAGCTCTCTCCACAGGGCAACCGACCTCTGTACAGGGTCACAGTCCTTTCCACAGGGCCACAACAGCTTCAGCTCTCTCCACAGGCAATCATGTTGCATGTTGTTTACTGCAGAGGACTTCATAGGCCCAAACCTTACTCCAGAGCCTTCCACAGGCCCCTCCAGCCCGCTCCACATGGCCTTTTCCTCAGGCCACAACTCCCTCCAGCTGTCTTTACATCGCCACATGCCCCTCTGCGGGGCCACAGACCCCTATACAGGGTCACATGCCTTTCCACAGGGCCTCAACCCCTTCAGCTCTCTCCACAGGACCACTGCCTCCTTCTGCCGGGCTACAAGCCTTTCCACAGGGACACAATCCCCTCCAACTCTTCTCCACAGGACAACAAGCTCTCTTTACAGGGCCATAGCTCCCCTCCACAGGGCCAAATGCACTTTCTGCACGGCCACAGCCCCCTTTAGCTCTCTCCACAGAGACACAAGGCCCGTCTGCAGGGCACAAGCCCCCTCTTCAAGGCCAAAAGGCCTTTCTACATGGCCATAGTCATTTCCATAGGGCACGAGCCCCTCCAGCTCTCTCCACAGGGCAACGGACCGCTATACAGGGTCACAGGCCTTTCCACAGGGCCACAACACCTTCAGCTCTTCCACAGGACCACAGGCTCAAGCCCGGCCACAGGCCTTTCCACAGTGCTACAAGTCCCTCCAGCTCTCTCCACAGGCAATCATGTTTCATGTTGTTTACCGCAAAAGGACTTCATAGGCTCAAATCTTACTTCAGACCCTTCCACAGGCCCCTCCAGCCCGCTCCACATGGCCTTTTCCGCAGGCCACAACTCCCTCCAGCTCTCTTTACATCGCCACATGCCCCTCTGCGGGGCCACAGACCCCTATACAGGGTCACAGGCCTTTCCACAGGGCCTCAACCCCTTCAGCTGTCTCCACAGGACCACAGGCTTTTCCACAGCCCACAACTCCTTCCAGCTCTCACCACAGGGCCACAGCCCTTTCCACAAGGCTAAAGGGCCTATCCATAGGGCCACAGACCTTTCCACAGGGCCACAACACCCTCCAGCTCTCTCCACAGGACAAGAAGCTCTCTTTACAGGGCCATAGCTCACCTCCACAGGGCCAAATGCACTTTCCACACGGCCACAACTCCCAACAGCTCTCTCCACAGAGACACAGGGCCCGTCTGCAGGGCACAAGCCCCCTCTTCAAGGCCAAAAGGCCTTTCTACATGGCCATAGTCATTTCCATAGGGCACGAGCCCCTCCAGCTCTCTCCACAGAGCAACGGACCCCTATACAGGGTCACAGGCCTTTCCACAGGGCCACAACACCTTCAGCTCTCTCCACAGGACCACAGGCTCCTACTGGGCCACAGGCCTTTCCACAGTGCCACAAGCCCCTCCGGCTCTCTCCACAGGCAATCATGTTGCATGTTGTTTACTGCAAAGGACTTCATAGGCTCAAATCTTACTCCAGAGCCTTCCACAGGCCCCTCCAGCCCGCTCCACATGGCCTTTTTCGTCAGGCCACAACTCCCTCCAGCTCTCTTTACATCGCCACATGCCCCTCTGCGGGGCCACAGACCCCTATACAGGGTCACAGGCCTTTCCACAGGGCCTCAACCCCTTCAGCTCTCTCCACAGGACCACTGGCTCCTTCTGCCGGGCCACAAGCATTTCCACAGGGCCACAATCCCCTCCAACTCTTCTCCACAGGACAACAAGCTCTCTTTACAGAGCCATAGCGCCCCTCCACAGGGCCAAATGCACTTTCTGCACAGCCACAGCCCCCTTTAGCTCTCTCCACAGAGACACAGGGCCCGTCTGCAGGACACAAGCCCCCTCTTCAAGGCCAAAGGGCCTTTCTACATGGCCATAGTCATTTCCATAGGGCACAAGCCCCTCCAGCTCTCTCCACAGGGCAACGGACCCCTATACAGGGTCACAGGCCTTTCCACAGGGCCACAACACCTTCAGCTCTCTCCACAGGACCACAGGCTACTACCGGGCCACAGGTCTTTCCACAGTGCCACAAGCACCATCCAGCTCTCTCCACAGGCAATCATGTTGCACTTTTGCAACAAGAGTCAATTTTTGTTGCAGTTCGGCAACATTGGAGTCAACCCTGTTGCAAATCGGACACGAAGCTTGAAAATTTAGATGTTTACTGCAAAGGACTTCATAGGCCCCCATCTTACTCCAGAGCCTTCCACAGGCCCCTCCAGCACGCTCCACATGGCCTTTTCCACAGGCCACAACTCCATCCAGCTGTCTTTACATCGCCACATGCCCCTCTGCGGGGCAACAGACCCCTATACAGGGTCACAGGCCTCTCCACAGGGCCTCAACCCTTTCAGCTCTCTCCACAGGACCACTGGCTCCTTCTGCCGGGCCACAAGCCTTTCCACAGGGCCACAATCCCCTCCAATTCCACAGGACAACAGGCTCTCTTTACAGGGCCATAGCTCCCCTCCACAGGGCCAAATGCACTTTCCACATGGCCACAACCCCCTCCAGCTCTCTACACAGAGTCATGGGGCCCGTCTGCAGGGCACAAGCCCCTTCATCAAGGCCAAGGGGCCTTTCTACAGGGCCACTGGCATTTAAATAGTGCCACAACCTCCTCTGGCTCTCTCAAGAGGGCCACAGGCTCCTTCTACAGGGCAAGGGCCCCCTCCACAAGGCCAAAGGCCCTTTGCAAAGGGCCATAGGTCCATTCCACAGGGCCATAGTCATTTCCATAGGGCCATAACCCCCCTCAAGCTCTCTCCACAGAACCGCAGGCTCCTTCTACAGGTTTACAGGCATATACACAGGGCCACATCCGCCTTCACCTCTCTCCACAAGGCGACAGGGCCCTTTCACTGTGTCATAGGCCTTTCCATAAGGCCACAACCCCCTCTGTCTCTCTCAAAAAGGACAGAGGCTCCCTTTACAAGGCAACAGCCCCCTCCACAAGGCCAAAGGCCTTTTTCAAAGGGCCACAGGTCCCTTTCGCAGGGCCATAGGCATTTCCCCAAGGCAATAACCCCCTCCAGCTCTCTCCACAGGACCACAGGCTCCTTCTACAAGACTACAATCCCTTTGAGCTCTTTCATCAGGGCCATAGCCTCCTCCGCCCCCCTTTAATCAGTTAAAAGGGCTCAATTGAGTGACCACAACACGTTCAGCTCTCTCCACAGGACCACAGGCTCCTACTGAGCCACAGGACTTTCCACAGTGCCACAAGCCCCTCTAGCTCTCTCCACAGGCAATCATGTTGCATGTTTTTTAGTGCAAAGGACTTCATATGCCCAAATCTTACTCCAGAGCCTTCCACAGGCCCCTCAAGCCGGCTCCACATGGCCTTTTCCTCAGGCCACAACTCCCTCCAGCTCTCTTTACATCGCCACATGCCCCTCTGTGGGGCCACAGACCCCTATACAGGGTCACAGGCCTTTCCACAGGGCCTCAACCACTTCAGCTCTCTCCACAGGACCACAGGCTTTTCCACAGCCCACAACTCCTTCCAGCTCTCACCACAGGGCCACAGCCCCTTCCACAAGGCTAAAGAGCCTATCCATAGGGCCACAGACCTTTCCACAGGGCCACAACATGCTCCAGCTCTCTCCACAGGACAAGAAGCTCTCTTTACAGGGCCATAGCTCACCTCCACAGGGCCAAATGCACTTTCCACACGGCCACAACTCCCAACAGCCCTCTCCACAGAGTCACAGGGCCCGTCTGCAGGGCACAAGCCCCTCTTCAAGGCCAGAAGGCCTTTCTATATGGCCATAGTCATTCCCATAGGGCACGAGCACCTCCAGCTCTCTCCACAGGGCAATGGACCCCTGTACAGGGTCACAGTCCTTTCCACAGGGCCACAACAGCTTTAGCTCTCTCCACAGGCAATCATGTTGCATGTTGTTTACTGCAGAGGACTTCATAGGCCCAAACCTTACTCCAGAGCCTTCCACAGGCCCCTCCAGCCCGCTCCACATGGCCTTTTCCTCAGGCCACAACTCCCTCCAGCTCTCTTTACATCGCCACATGCCCCTCTGCGGGGCCACAGACCCCTATACAGGGTCACATGCCTTTCCACAGGGCCTCAACCCCTTCAGCTCTCTCCACAGGACCACTGCCTCCTTCTGCCGGGCTACAAGCCTTTCCACAGGGCCACAATCCCCTACAACTCTTCTCCACAGGACAACAAGCTCTCTTTACAGGGCCATAGCTCCCCTCCACAGGGCCAAATGCACTTTCTGCACGGCCACAGCCCCCTTTAGCTCTCTCCACAGAGACACAAGGCCCGTCTGCAGGGCACAAGCCCCCTCTTCAAGGCCAAAAGGCCTTTCTACATGGCCATAGTCATTTCCATAGGGCACGAGCCCCTCCAGCTCTCTCCACAGGGCAACGGACCGCTATACAGGGTCACAGGCCTTTCCACAGGGCCACAACACCTTCAGCTCTTCCACAGGACCACAGGCTCCAGCCCGGCCACAGGCCTTTCCACAGTGCTACAAGTCCCTCCAGCTCTCTCCACAGGCAATCATGTTTCATGTTGTTTACCGCAAAAGGACTTCATAGGCCCAAATCTTACTTCAGACCCTTCCACAGGCCCCTCCAGCCCGCTCCACATGGCCTTTTCCGCAGGCCACAACTCCCTCCAGCTCTCTTTACATCGCCACATGCCCCTCTGCGGGGCCACAGACCCCTATACAGGGTCACAGGCCTTTCCACAGGGCCTCAACCCCTTCAGCTCTCTCCACAGGACCACAGGCTTTTCCACAGCCCACAACTCCTTCCAGCTCTCACCACAGGGCCACAGCCCCTTCCACAAGGCTAAAGGGCCTATCCATAGTGCCACAGACATTTCCACAGGGCCACAACACCCTCCAGCTCTCTCCACAGGACAAGAAGCTCTCTTTACAGGGCCATAGCTCACCTCCACAGGGCCAAATGCACTTTCCACACGGCCACAACTCCCAACAGCTCTCTCCACAGAGTCACAAGGCCCGTCTGCAGGGCACAAGCCCCCTATTCAAGGACAAAAGGCCTTTCTACATGGCCATAGTCATTTCCATAGGGCACGAGCCCCTCCAGCTCTCTCCACAGGGCAACGGACCCCTATACAGGGTCACAGGCCTTTCCCCAGGGCCACAATCCCCTCCAACTCTTCTCCACATGACAACAAGCTCTCTTTACTGGGCCATAGCTCCACTCCACAGGGCCAAATGCACTTTCTGCATGGCCACAGCCCCCTTTAGCTCTCTCCACAGAGACACAAGGCCCGTCTGCAGGGCACAAGCCCCCTCTTCAAGGCCAAAAGGCCTTTCTACATGGCCATAGTCATTTCCATAGGGCACAAGCCACTCCAGCTCTCTCCACAGGGCAACGGACCCCTATACAGGGTCACAGGCCTTTCCACAGGGCCACAACACTTTCAGCTCTCTCCACAGGACCACAGGCTCCTACTGGGCCACAGGCCTTTCCACAGTGCCACAAGCCCCTCCAGCTCTCTCCACAGGCAATCATGTTGCATGTTGTTTACTGCAAAGGACTTCATAGGCCCAAATCTTACTCCAGAGCCTTCCACAGGCCTTTCCAGCCCACTCCACATGGCCTTTTCCTCAGACCACAACTCCCTCCAGCTCTCTTTACATCGCCACATGCACCCTCTGCGGGGCCACAGACCCCTATACAGGGTCACAGGCCTTTCCACAGGGCCTCAACCCCTTCAGCTGTCTCCACAGGACCACAGGCTTTTCCACAGCCCACAACTCCTTCCACCTCTCACCACAGGGCCAAAACCCCTTCCACAAGGCCAAAGGGCCTATCCATAGGGCCACAAACCTTTCCACATGGCCACAACAACCTCCAGCTCTCTCCACAGGACAAGAAGCTCTCTTTACAGGGCCATAGCTCACCTCCACAGGGCCAAATGCAATTTCCACATGGCCACAACTCCCAACAGCCCTCTCCACAGAGTCACAGGGCCCGTCTGCAGGGCACAAGCCCCCTCTTCAAAGCCAAAAGGCCTGTCTGCATGGCCATAGTCATTTCCATAGGGCACGAGCCCCTCAAGCTCTCTCCACAGGGCAACGGACCGCTATACAGGGTCACAGGCCTTTCCACAGGGCCTCAACCCCTTCAGCTCTCTCCACAGGACCACTGGCTCCTTCTGCCGGGCCACAACCATTTCCACAGGGCCACAATCCCCTCCAACTCTTCTCCACAGGACAACAAGCTCTCTTTACAGAGCCATAGCTCCCCTCCACAGGGCCAAATGCACTTTCTGCACGGCTACAGCCCCCTTTAGCTCTCTCCATAGAGACACAGGGCCCGTCTGCAGGACACAAGCCCCCTCTTCAAGGCCAAAGGGCCTTTCTACATGGCCATAGTCATTTCCATAGGGCACAAGCCCCTCCAGCTCTCTCCACAGGGCAACGGACCCCTATACAGGGTCACAGGCCTTTCCACAGGGCCACAACACCTTCAGCTCTCTCCACAGGACCACAGGCTCCTACCCGGCCACAGACTTTTCCACAGTGCTACAAGTCCCTCTAGCTCTCTCCACAGGCAATCATGCTGCATGTTGTTTACCGAAAAAAGGACTTCATAGGCCCAAATCTTACTTCAGACCCTTCCACAGGCCCCTCCAGCCCGCTCCACATGGCCTTTTCCGCAGGCCACAACTCCCTCCAGCTCTCTTTACATCGCCACATGCCCCTCTGCAGGGCCACAGACCCCTATACAGGGTCACAGGCCTTTCCACAGGGCCTCAACCCCTTCAGCTCTCTCTACAGGACCACTGGCTCCTTCTGCCGGGCCACAAGCATTTCCACAGGGCCACAATCCCCTCCAACTCTTCTCCACACGACAACAAGCTCTCTTTTCAGAGCCATAGCTCACCTCCACAGGGCCAAATGCACTTTCTGCACGGCCACAGCCCCCTTTAGCTCTCTCTACAGAGACACAGGGCCCGTCTGCAGGACACAAGCCCCCTCTTCAAGGCCAAAGGGCCTTTCTACATGGCCATAGTCATTTCCATAGGGCACAAGCCCCTCCAGCTCTCTCCACAGGGCAACGGACCCCTATACAGGGTCACAGGCCTTTCCACAGGGCCACAACACCTTCAGCTCTCTCCACAGGACCACAGGCTACTACCGGGCCACAGGTCTTTCCACAGTGCCACAAGCACCATCCAGCTCTCTCCACAGGCAATCATGTTGCACTTTTGCAACAAGAGTCAATTTTTGTTGCAGTTCGGCAACATTGGAGTCAACCCTGTTGCAAATCGGACACGAAGCTTGAAAATTTAGATGTTTACTGCAAAGGACTTCATAGGCCCCCATCTTACTCCAGAGCCTTCCACAGGCCCCTCCAGCACGCTCCACATGGCCTTTTCCACAGGCCACAACTCCATCCAGCTCTCTTTATATCGGCACATGCCCCTCTGCGGGGCAACAGACCCCTATACAGGGTCACAGGCCTCTCCACAGGGCCTCAACCCCTTCAGCTCTCTCCACAGGACCACTGGCTCCTTCTGCCGGCCACAAGCCTTTCCACAGGGCCACAATCCCCTCCAATTCCACAGGACAACAGGCTCTCTTTACAGGGCCATAGCTCCCCTCCACAGGGCCAAATGCACTTTCCACATGGCCACAACCCCCTCCAGCTCTCTACACAGAGTCATGGGGCCCGTCTGCAGGGCACAAGCCCCTTCATCAAGGCCAAGGGGCCTTTCTACAGGGCCACTGGCCTTTAAATAGTGCCACAACCTCCTCTGGCTCTCTCAAGAGGGCCACAGGCTCCTTCTACAGGGCAAGGGCCCCCTCCACAAGGCCAAAGGCCCTTTGCAAAGAGCCATAGGTCCATTCCACAGGGCCATAGTCATTTCCATAGGGCCATAACCCCCTCAAGCTCTCTCCACAGAACAACAGGCTCCTTCTACAGGTTTACAGGCATTTATACAGGGCCACAACCGCCTTTACCTCTCTCCACAGGGCCCTTTCACTGTGTCATAGGCTTTTCCATAAGGCCACAACCCCCTCTGTCTCTCTCAAAAAGGACAGAGGCTCCCTTTACAAGGCCACAGCCCCCTCCACAAGTCCAAAGGCCTTTTTCAAAGGGCCACAGGTCCCTTCCACAGAGCCATAGGCATTTCCCCAAGGCAATAACCCCCTCCAGCTCTCTCCACAGGCTCCTTCTAAAAGGCTACAACCCTTTTCAGCTCTTTCATCAGGGCCACAGCCTCCTCCACCCCCCTATAGTCAGTTAAAAGGACTCATTTGAGTGACCTATTGACCATTGGTCAGCTCGAGTAAAGGAACCTGATATAGTATACTGCACTGTTTAATATTCTTTTTTTCTTTACACAGGTTGAATGCTTGCAAAGAAATGTCACCTATGCCATGCTCCTTTATACCAGTTTTCTTGATTGACGTGTTATTTTTGGAGCCAAATGAGAAAATTGGGAAATGGAAAGCTCCCCCCTCCTTCCAATCAGTGGATCCGGTCAGGTGCTCAGTGGCGGTAGGCCACCGCCTGAAAGCCAAACATGAAAAAAGGAATGCTGGCACCGGTTTCCATACGATGAATTTTACTTTATTCCATGAAGATCAATACATTAAAAAGAAGGCATCTTTACAGGCAATCCGCCCCATCATGTCATTTTTGGTTTAAGCCTAATTTCTTTCAATAAATAAAATGGAATAAATGTGTCACCTTTTTGCCTCTACTAATAGTTGTGGGGTATTATGACATCACAATAGAATTAATACTTACCCTTTCCGATGCCTTTTAGGGCTATCCGGTGCAGAACCAAAGCCAAATACCAAGCGACAGGACCTTCCTGTGACATCATGGAAGGTCCTGTCGCTCAGCACGTGGCCTTGGCTCTGCACCAGATAGACCAAAAAGGCGTCTGAAAGGGTAAGTATTAATTCTTTATTATTTTTAATGCATCTTGATTTATTTAATTTTGATTTCGTACTGTATAGTATTATATTGCAAAATGAAATGGGGGCTGGCAGACATGTCACAAAGGGGAGGAGGAACAGGATTCTTCATCCTCCTCTGTGACATCACTTCTCCTCCGGACCGGAAAAAAGCGTGGTATGTGAACACAGCCTCAGGCTGCGTGCCCATGTAGCGATTTACAAGCGTATATGCTGCGTAATTTACGCAGCGGAAACGCTTGTGAAACACTTGGTAATCCGCACCCCATGGTACTCAGTGGCATTCCGCAATGTTAATGCCCATGCTGCGGATTTTTCCGCAGCGTTTCTGCTGCGCTTAAAATCCTTTCCACAGGGCCACAAAACCTTCAGCTCTCTCCACAGTACCACAGGCTCCTACTGGGCCACAGGCCTTTCCACAGTGCCACAAGCCCCTCCAGCTCTCTCCACAGGCAATCATGTTGCATGTTGTTTACTGCAAAGGACTTCATAGGCCCAAATCTTACTCCAGAGCCTTCCACAGGCCTCTCCAGCCCGCTCCACATGGCCTTTTCCTCAGGCCACAACTCCCTCCATCTCTCTTTACATCGCCACATGCCCCTCTGCGGGGCCACAGACTCCTATACAGGGTCACAGGCCTTTCCACAGGGCCTCAACACCTTCAGCTCTCTCCACAGCACCACTGCCTACTTCTGCCGAGCCACAAGCCTTTCCACAGAGCCACAATCCCCTCCAACTCTTCTCCACAGGACAACAAGCTCTCTTTACTGGGCCATAGCTCCCCTCCACAGGGCCAAATGCACTTTCTGCACGGCCACAGCCCCCTTTAGCTCTCTCCACAGAGACACAAGGCCCGTATGCAGGGCACAAGCCCCCTCTTCAAGGCCAAAAGGCCTTTCTACATGGCCATAGTCATTTCCATAGGGCACGAGCACCTCCAGCTCTCTCCACAGGGCAACGGACCCCTATACAGGGTCACAGGCCTTTCCACAGGGCCACAACAGCTTCAGCTCTCTCCACAGGACCACAGGCTCCTACCCGGCCACACGCCTTTCCACAGTGCTACAAGTCCCTCCAGCTCTCTCCACAGGCAATCATGTTGCATGTTATTTGCCACAAAAAGACTTCATAGGCCCAAATCTTACTTCAGACCCTTCCACAGGCCCCTCCAGCCCGCTCCACATGGCCTTTTCCGCAGGCCACAACTCCCTCCAGCTCTCTTTACATCGCCACATGCCCCTCTGCGGGGCCACAGACCCCTATACAGGGTCACAGGCCTTTCCACAGGGCCTCAACCCCTTCAGCTCTCTCCACAGGACCACTGGCTCCTTCTGCCGAGCCACAAGCATTTCCACAGGGCCACAATCCGCTCAAACTCTTCTCCACAGGACAACAAGCTAACTTTACAGGGCCATAGCTCCCTTCCTCAAAGCCAGCCCTCATGGTGTTTGTGTTATTAAAGAAAAAATAATAATTTTAGGGCTGGCTAGAGGCAGCCGTGGACACACCATAGCAAGCCCTCATGGTGTTTGTGTTATTAAAGAAAAAAAAAATTTAAGGGCTGGCTAGAGGCAGCCGTGGACACACGATAGCCAGCCCTCATGGTGTTTGTGTTATTAAAGAAAAAAAAAATTTAAGGGCTGGCTAGAGGCAGCCGTGGACACACGATAGCCAGCCCTCATGGTGTTTGTGTTATTAAAGAAAAAAAATAAATTTGAGGGCTGGCTAGAGGCAGCCGTGGACACACGATAGCCAGCCCACATGGTGTTTGTGTTATTAAAGAAAATAAATAAATTTGAGGGCTGGCTAGAGGCAGCCGTGGACAAACGATAACCAGCCCAGATGGTGTTTGTGTTATTAAAGAAAAAAAATAAATTTGAGGGCTGGCTAGAGGCAACCGTGGACACACGATAGCCAGCCCACATGGTGTTTGTGTTATTAAAGAAAAAAAATAAATTTGAGGGCTGGCTAGAGGCAGCCGTGGACACACGATAGCCAGCCCTCATGGTGTTTGTGTTATTAAAGAAAATATATAAATTTGAGGGCTGGCTAGAGGCAACCGTGGACACACGATAGCCAGCCCTCATGGTGTTTGTGTTATTAAAGAAAATAAATTTGAGGGCTGGCTAGAGGCAACCGTGGACACACGATAGCCAGCCCACATGGTGTTTGTGTTATTAAAGAAAATAAATAAATTTGAGGGCTGGCTAGAGGCAACCGTGGACACACGATAGCCAGCCCACATGGTGTTTGTGTTATTAAAGAAAATAAATAAATTTGAGGGCTGGCTAGAGGCAACCGTGGACACACGATAGCCAGCCCACATGGTGTTTGTGTTATTAAAGAAAAAATATAAATTTGATGGCTGGCTAGAGGCAGCCGTGGACACACTATATATATATATATATATATATATTATATATATATATATATATATATATATATATTTCTGCAGTATCTGTGCATTATGAATCGTGATATGTGTTAAAGGGGCCCACTGAGACTTTCGCCTAGGGCCCACAAAAACCTGGAGCCGGCCCTGCCCATGTGTGGTGATTATTGATTCCAGTACTAATAGGAATAGCAGGGGCACTAACAGCATGAATGGGGTGTTTATTTATTTGTGTTTTGGATATTGTTTCTTCTGGTGTGTGAATATATGGCACTGACCAGTTTAATGCCCTGTATTTGTGTGGTTTTTGCCTTGGATTCTTACATTTTATTATATTGTCTGCTATAGTATATATTTTGTGCTATAGTGCATTACCTCTAATACTGGTGGCGGATTTGCCAGTCAATATATTAATGTGCAAAATTGATCACCAGGGACAGCCTAAGTGTATATTTGATCTTTACTTGATATATTACAGTCATGTGTTTTTCTGGGATGGATTTTGGAGTAGGTGGGCTTTCCATTAGTGGGTAATTCCACTATATTAACTTTTACTTGTGTTTTCATGAATTGGATTGTGACATTGTTTGTATGTATTTATAAAAAATATAATTCATTGTAATTTATTGAAGTATTGTCTAGATTGGGTGATCACTGCACAAGAGCATACCCCTTTTCTTCTTGCCGATGTTTATATATATTTGGTATGCTGCATGTTGATCCCATAGTGATTAGATGGTGCCCTCCATAACTTTGAGTTTGTGACATGGACAGATTTTTCACACTTCTACAATTGAGTTCACTCTCAACTTTTCAGACGTCTGCAGACGGAGTCTCTTATCTTTTCTGTACTACAAGATGTTTTGCTGACAATTGGCCAAATACACAAGTCCTTCTGCAGCCTTATCTCAAATGAAATAACATACAAACCTTAGCTTTTTTTTTCCTTTTTTCAAATGCTTCCTCAGGGCTGGCTGGAGACAGCCATGGGCACACGAGAGCCAGCCCTCGTGGTTTTAATGTTATTAAAAAAAATAAAAAAATTTGAGGGCTGGCTGGTGACAGCCATGGGCACACGATAGCCAGCCTTCATGGTTGCATTTCTTATAAATAAAAATATAAACCTTTAGGGCTGGCTGGCGAGAGCCGTGTGCACGCGGATAGCCAGCCTTCATGGGGGTGTTATATTTATATCCCACCAAGGACAACATCTGAAACGAGTTTGTATGTTCTCCCCGTGTTTGCATGGGTTTCCTCCGGGTTCTCCGGTTTCCTCCCACACTCCAAAGACACACTGATAGGGAATCTAGATTGTGAGCCCCAATGGGGACAGCGACAATAATGTATGTAAAGCGCTGTGGAATATGTAAGCGCTATATAAAAATAAAAATAAGATGATGATAAAAAATATAAACCTTGAGGGCCGGCTGGAGACAGCCGTGGGCACACGATAGCCAGCCCTCATGCTCTTTACAGAGCCATAGCTCCCCTCCACAGGGCCAAATGCACTTTCCACATGGCCACAATCCCCTCCAGCTCTCTCCACAGAGTCACTGGGCCCGTCTGCTGGGCACAAGCCCCTTCATCAAGGCTAAGGGGCCAGTCTACAGGGCCACTGGCCTTTAAATAGGGCCACAACCCCCTCTGGCTCTTTCAACAGGGCCACAGGCTCCTTCTGCAGGGCAACAGCCCCCTCCACAAGGCCAAAGGCCCTTTGCAAAGGGCTATAGGTCCATTCCACAGGGCCATAGTCATTTCCATAGGGCCATAACCCCCCTCAAGCTCTCTCCACAGAACCACAGGCTCCTTCTACAGGTTTACAGGCATTTACACAGGGCCACAACCGCCTTCACCTCTCTCCACAGGGCCCTTTCACTGTGTCATAGGCCTTTCCATAAGGCCACAACCCCCTCTGTCTCTCTTAAAAAGGACAGAGGCTCCCTTTACAAGGCAACAGCCCCCTCCAAAAGGCCAAAGGCCTTTTTCAAAGGGTCATAGGTCCCCTCCGCAGGGCCATAGGCATTTCCCCAAGGCAATAACCCCCTCCAGCTCTCTCCAGAGGACCACAGGCTCCTTCTACAAGGCTACAACCCCTTTCAGCTCTTTCATCAGGGCCACAGCCTCCTCCACCCCCCTTTAATCAGTTAAAAGGGCTCATTTGCGTGACCACAACACCTTCAGCTCTCTCCACAGGACCACAGGCTCCTACCCGGCCACAGGCCTTTCCACAGTGCTACAAGTCCCTCCAGCTCTCTCCACAGGCAATCATGTTGCATGTTGTTTACCGCAAAAGGACTTCATAGGCCCAAATCTTACTTTAGACCCTTCCACAGGCCCCTCCAGCCCGCTCCACATGGCCTTTTCCGCAGGCCACAACTCCCTCCAGCTCTCTTTACATCGCCACATGCCCCTCTGCGGGGCCACAGACCCCTACACCGGGTCACAGGCCATTCCACAGGGCCACAATCCCCTCCAACTCTTCTCCACAGGACAACAAGCTCTCTTTACCGGGCCATAGCTCCCCTCCACAGGGCCAAATGCACTTTCTGCACGGCCACAGCCCCCTTTAGCTCTCTCCACAGAGACACAAGGCCCGTCTGCAGGGCACAAGCCCCCTCTTCAAGGCCAAAAGGCCTTTCTACATGGCCATAGTCATTTCCATAGGGCACGAGCCCCTCCAGCTCTCTCCACAGGGCAACGGACTCCTATACAGGGTCACAGGCCTTTCCACAGGGCCACAAGCCCCTCCAGCTCTCTCCACAGGCAATCATGTTGCATGTTGTTTACTGCAAAGGACTTCATAGGCCCAAATCTTACTCCAGAGCCTTCCACAGGCCTCTCCAGCCCGCTCCACATGGCCTTTTCCTCAGGCCACAACTCCCTCCAGCTCTCTTTACATCGCCACATGCCCCTCTGCGGGGCCACAGACCCCTATACAGGGTCACAGGCCTTTCCACAGGGCCTCAACCCCTTCAGCTGTCTCCACAGGACCACAGGCTTTTCCACAGCCCACAACTCTTTCCAGCTCTCACCACAGGGCCACAGCCCCTTCCACAAGGCTAAAGAGCCTATCCGTAGGGCCACAGACCTTTCCACAGGGCCACAACACCCTCCAGCTCTCTCCACAGGACAAGAAGCTCTCTTTACAGGGCCATAGCTCACCTCCACAGGGCCAAATGCACTTTCCACACGGCCACAACTCCCAACAGCTCTCTCCACAGAGTCACAGGGCCCGTCTGCAGGGCACAAGCGCCCTCTTCAAGGCCAAAAGGCCTTTCTACATGGCTATAGTCATTTCCATAGGGCACGAGCCCCTCCAGCTCTCTCCACAGGGCAACGGACCCCTATACAGGGTCACAGGCCTATCCACAGGGCCACAACACCTTCAGCTCTCTCCACAGGACCACAGGCTCCTACTGGGCCACAGGCCTTTCCACAGTGCCACAAGCCCCTCCAGCTCTCTCCACAGGCAATCATGTTGCATGTTGTTTACTGCAAATGACTTCATAGGCTCAAATCTTACTCCAGAGCCTTCCACAGGCCTCCAGCCAGCTCCACATGGCCTTTTCCTCAGGCCACAACTCCCTCCAGCTCTCTTTACATCGCCACATGCCCCTCTGCGGGGCCACAGACCCCTATACAGGGTCACAGGCCTTTCCACAGGGCCTCAACCCCTTCAGCTGTCTCCACAGGACCACAGGCTTTTCCACAGCCCACAACTCCTTCCAGCTCTCACCACAGGGCCACAGCCCTTTCCACAAGGCTAAAGGGCCTATCCATAGGGCCACAGACCTTTCCACAGGGCCACAACACCCTCCAGCTCTCTCCACAGGACAAGAAGCTCTCTTTACAGGGCCATAGCTCACCTCCACAGGGCCAAATGCACTTTCCACACGGCCACAACTCCCAACAGCTCTCTCCACAGAGTCACAGGGCCCGTCTGCAGGGCACAAGCCCCCTCTTCAAGGCCAAAAGGCCTTTCTACATGGCCATGGTCATTTCCATAGGGCACGATCCCCTCCAGCTCTCTCCACAGGGCAACGGACCCCTATACAGGGTCACAGGCCTTTCCACAGGGCCACAACACCTTCAGCTCTCTCCACAGGACCACAGGCTCCTACTGGGCCACAGGCCTTTCCACAGTGCCACAAGCCCCTCCAGCTCTCTCCACAGGCAATCATGTTGCATGTTGTTTACTGCAAAGGACTTCATAGGCCCAAATCTTACTCCAGAGCCTTCAGCAGGCCTCTCCAGCCCGCTCCACATGGCCTTTACCTCAGGCCACAACTCCTTCCAGCTTTCTTTACATCACCACATGCCCCTCTGCGGGGCCACAGACCCCTATACAGGGTCACAGGCCTTTCCACAGGGCCTCAACCCCTTCAGCTGTCTCCACAGGACCACAGGCTTTTCCACAGCCCACAACTCCTTCCAGCTCTCACCACAGGGCCACAGCCCCTTCCACAAGGCTAAAGGGCCTATCCATAGGGCCACAGACCTTTCCACAGGGCCACAACACCCTCCAGCTCTCTCCACAGGACAAGAAGCTCTCTTTACAGGGCCATAGCTCACCTCCACAGGGCCAAATGCACTTTCCACACGGCCACAACTCCCAACAGCTCTCTCCACAGAGTCACAGGGCCCGTCTGCAGGGCACAAGCCCCCTCTTCAAGGCCAAAAGGCCTTTCTACATGGCCATAGTCATTTCCATAGGGCACGAGCCCCTCCAGCTCTCTCCACAGGGCAATGGACCACTATACAGGGTCACAGGCCTTTCCACAGGGCCACAACACCTTCAGCTCTCTCCACAGGACCACAGGCTCCTACTGGGCCACAGGCCTTTCCACAGTGCCACAAGCCCCTCCAGCTCTCTCCACAGGCAATCATGTTGCATGTTGTTTACTGCAAAGGACTTCATAGGCCCAAATCTTACTCCAGAGCCTTCCACAGGCCTCTCCAGCCCGCTCCACATGGCCTTTTCCTCAGGCCACAACTCCCTCCAGCTCTCTTTACATCGCCACATGCCCCTCTGCGGGGCCACAGACCCCTATACAGGGTCACAGGCCTTTCCACAGGGCCTCAACCCCTTCAGCTGTCTCCACAGGACCACAGGCTTCTCCACAGCCCACAACTCCTTCCAGCTCTCACCACAGGGCCACAGCCCCTTCCACAAGGCTAAAGGGCCTATCCATAGGGCCACAGACCTTTCCACAGGGCCACAAAACCCTCCAGCTCTCTCCACAGGACAAGAAGCTCTCTTTACAGGGCCATAGCTCACCTCCACAAGGCCAAATGCACTTTCCACACGGCCACAACTCCCAACAGCTCTCTCCACAGAGTCACAGGGCACGTCTGCAGGGCACAAGCCCCCTCTTCAAGGCCAAAAGGCCTTTCTACATGGCCATAGTCATTTCCATAGGGCACGAGCCCCTCCAGCTCTCGCCACAGGGCAACGGACCCCTATACAGGGTCACAGGCCTTTCCACAGGGCCTCAACCCCTTCAGCTGTCTCCACAGGACCACAGGCTTTTCCACAGCCCACAACTCCTTCCAGCTCTCACCACAGGGCCACAGCCCTTTCCACAAGGCTAAAGGGCCTATCCATAGGGCCACAGGCCTTTCCACAGTGTCACAAGCCCCTCCAGCTCTCTCCACAGACAATCATGTTGCATGTTGTTTACTGCAAAGGACTTCATAGGCCCAAATCTTACTCCAGAGCCTTCCACAGGCCTCTCCAGCCCGCTCCACATGGCCTTTTCCTCAGGCCACAACTCCCTCCAGCTCTCTTTACATCGCCACATGCCCCTCTGCGGGGCCACAGACCCCTATACAGGGTCACAGTCCTTTCCACAGGGCCTCAACCCCTTCAGCTCTCTCCACAGCACCATTGCCTACTTCTGCCGGGCCACAAGCCTTTCCACAGAGCCACAATCCCCTCCAACTCTTCTCCACAGGACAACAAGCTCTCTTTACAGGGCCATAGCTCCCCTCCACAGGGCCAAATGCACTTTCTGCACGGCCACAGCCCCCTTTAGCTCTCTCCACAGAGACACAAGGCCCGTATGCAGGGCACAAGCCCCCTCTTCAAGGCCAAAAGGCCTTTCTACATGGCCATAGTCATTTCCATAGGGCACGAGCACCTCCAGCTCTCTCACAGGGCAACGGACCCCTATACAGGGTCACAGGCCTTTCCACAGGGCCACAACACCTTCAGCTCTCTCCACTGGACCACAGGCTCCTACCCGGCCACACGCCTTTCCACAGTGCTACAAGTCCCTCCAGCTCTCTCCACAGGCAATCATGTTGCATGTTGTTTGCCGCAAAAAGACTTCATAGGCCCAAATCTTACTTCAGACCCTTCCACAGGCCCCTCCAGCCCGCTCTACATGGCCTTTTCCGCAGGCCACAACTCCCTCCTGCTCTCTTTACATCGCTACATGCCCCTCTGCGGGGCCACAGACCCCTATACAGGGTCACAGGCCTTTCCACAGGGCCTCAACCCCTTCAGCTCTCTCCACAGTACCACTGGCTCATTCTGCCGAGCCACAAGCATTTCCACAGGGCCACAATCCCCTCAAACTCTTCTCCACAGGACAACAAGCTAACTTTACAGGGCCATAGCTCCCTTCCTCATAGCCAGCCCTCATGGTGTTTGTGTTATTGAAGAAAAAAAAATTTGAGGGCTGGCTAGAGGCAGCCGTGGACACACGATAGCCAGCCCTCATGGTGTTTGTGTTATTAAAGAAAAAATAATAATTTTAGGGCTGGCTAGAGGCAGCCGTGGACACATGATAGCCAGCCCTCATGGTGTTTGTGTTATAAAAGAAAAAATAATAATTTGAGGGCTGGCTAGAGGCAGCCGTGAATACACGATAGCCAGCCCTCATGGTGTTTGTGTTATTAAAGAAAAAAAAATTGGGGGGCTGGCTAGAGGCAGCCATGGACCCACGATAGCCAGCCCTCATGGTGTTTGTGTTATTAAAGAAAAAAAAAATTGGGGGGCTGGCTAGAGGCAGCCGTGAACACACGATAGCCAGCCCTCATGGTGTTTGTGCTATTAAAGAAAAAAAAAAATTGGGGGGCTGGCTAGAGGCAGCCGTGGACACACGATAGCCCGCCCTCATGGTGTTTGTGTTATTAAAGAAAAAAAAATTGGGGGGCTGGCTAGAGGCAGCCGTGAACACACGATAGCCAGCCCTCATGGTGTTTGTGTTATTAAAGAAAAAAAAATTGGGGGGCTGGCTAGAGGCAGCCGTGGACACACGATAGCCAGCCCTCATGGTGTTTGTGTTATTAAAGAAAAAAAAAAATTGGGGGGCTGGCTAGAGGCAGCCGTGGACACACGATAGCCAGCCCTCATGCTGTTTGTGTTATTAAAGAAAAAAAAAATTGGGGGGCTTGCTAGAGGCAGCCGTGGACACACGATAGCCAGCCCTCATGCTGTTTGTGTTATTAAAGAAAAAAAAAATTGGGGGGCTGGCTAGAGGCAGCCGTGGACACATGATAGCCAGCCCTCATGCTGTTTGTGTTATTAAAGAAAAAAAAAATTTGAGGGCTGGCTAGAGGCAGCCGTGGACACACGATAGCCAGCCCTCATGGTGTTTGTGTTATTAAAGAAAAAAAAAATTGGGGGGCTGGCTAGAGGCAGCCGTGAACACACGATAGCCAGCCCTCATGGTGTTTGTGTTATTAAAGAAAAAAAAAATTGGGGGGCTGGCTAGAGGCAGCCGTGGACACACGATAGCCAGCCCTCATGCTGTTTGTGTTATTAAAGAAAAAAAAAATTGGGGGGCTGGCTAGAGGCAGCCGTGGACACATGATAGCCAGCCCTCATGGTGTTTGTGTTATTAAAGAAAAAAAAAATTTGAGGGCTGGCTAGAGGCAGCCGTGAACACAATGCTTCATTTCTGCATCGTGGTTACATAGCCTTAGTGTTATTAAAGCAAAAAAATTTGAGAGTTGGCTATAGACATTATATGCCCAATATGAGGGCTGGCTGCAGGTAATCCAGGACAACCAGCAGCAAGCTCTCATGCTTGCGTGCACATTAGAAAGAGAAACATCGCCGTCTGGTGATTTTACAATCCTACAATAAAAAATTAAAAAGTTGGACAACATTGCCACCCGGTGGAGTTTCCTCAGAACACACAATGTCAAGAAAAAAGTCAATGAGGGCTGACCATTATGGCATCATCATCGCCATGAAGACCCTTTATGACATTATCGTCGCCATGACGACCCTTATGACATCATCGTCGCCATGGCAACCATTATGACATCATCATCGCCATGACAACCAATATGATATCATCGTCGCCATGATGACCATTATGATATCATCGTCGCCATGACAACCATTATGACATCATCGTCGCCATGGCGACCATTATGACATCACCGTTGCCATGACGACCATTATGACATCATTGTAGCCATTACGACCATTATTAAATCACAGTCGCCATGACAACCATTATGACATCTTCGTCGCCATGACGACCATTATGACATCATGACATCACCGTTGCCATGACGACCATTATGACATCACCGTTGCCATGACGACCATTATTACATTAGCGTCGCCATGACGACCATTATGACATCATCGTCGCCATGACAACCATTATGACATCATCGTCGCCATGGCAACCATTATGACATCATCATCGCCATGACAACCAATATGATATCATTGTCGCCATGACAACCATTATGACATCATCGTCGCCATGACAACCATTATGACATCATATTCGCCATGACGACCATTATGACATCATCGTCGCCATGGCGACCATTATGACATCATCATCGCCATGATGACCGTTATGACAATATCGTCGCCATGACGACCCTTATGACATCATCGTCGCCATGGCAACTATTATGACATCATCATCGCCATGACAACCAATATGATATCATTGTTGCCATGACAACCATTATGACATCATCGTCGCCATGGCAACCATTATGACATCACGGTCGCCATGTCGACCATTATGACATCATCGCAGCCATTACGACCATTATTAAATCAAAGTCGCCATGACAACCATTATGACATCATCGTCGCCATGGCAACCATTATGACATCATCATCGCCATGACAACCAATATGATATCATTGTCGCCATGACAACCATTATGACATCATCATCGCCATGACAACCAATGTGATATCATCGTCGCCATGATGAACAATATGACATCTTGACATCACCGTTGCTATGACGACCATTATGACATCACCGTTGCCATGGCAACCATTATGACATCACGGTCGCCATGTCGACCATTATGACATCATCGTAGCCATTACGACCATTATTAAATCACAGTTGCCATGACAACCATTATGACATCTTCGTCGCCATGACGACCATTATGACATCATGACATCACCGTTGCTATGACGACCATTATGACATCACCGTTGCCATGACGACCATTATGACATCATCGTAGCCATTACGACCATTATTAAATCACAGTCGCCATGACAACCATTATGACATCTTCGTCGCCATGACGACCATTATGACATCATGACACCACCGTTGCCATGACGACTATTATGACATCATCGTCGCCTTGACGACAATTATGACATCATCATCGCCATGACGACCATTATGACATCATCATCGCCATGATGACCGTTATGACATTATCGTCGCCATGACGACCCTTATGACATCATCGTCGCCATGGCGACCATTATGACATCATCATCGCCATGGCGACCAATATGATACCATCGTCGCCATGATGACCATTATGTCATCATCGTTGCCATGGCAACCATTATGACATCATCATCGCCATGGCGACCATTATGACATCAACGTCGCAATGGCGACGTTTATGACATCACCGTCGCCATGACGACCATTATTAAATCATCGTAGCCATTACGACCATTATTAAATCACAGTCGCCATGACAACCATTATGACATCTTCGTAGCCATGATGACCATTATGACATCATGACATCACCGTTGCCATGACGACCATTATGACATCATTGTCGCCATGACGACCATTATGACATCATCGTCGCCATGACAACCATTATGACATCATCGTCGCCATGGCAACCATTATGACATCATCATCGCCATGACAACCAATATGATATCATCGTCGCCATGATGACCATTATGACATCATCGTCGCCATGACAACCATTATGACATCATATTTGCCATGTCGACCATTATGACATCACCGTCGCCATGACGACCATTATGACATCATCGCAGCCATTACGACCATTATTAAATCACAGTCGCCATGACAACCATTATGACATCTTCGTCGCCATGATGACCATTATGACATCATGACATCACCGTTGCCATGACGACCATTATGACATCACCGTTACCATGAAGACCATTATGACATCATCGTCGCCATGACGACCATTATGACATCATCGTCGCCATGACAACCATTATGACATTACAATCGCCATGACGACCATTATGGCATCATCATCGCCATGATGACCCTTTATGACATTATCGTCGCCATGACGACCCTTATGACATCATCGTCGCCATGGCAACCATTATGACATCATCATCGCCATGACAACCAATATGATATCATCGTCGCCATGATGACCATTATGACATCATCGTCGCCATGACAACCATTATGACATCATCGTCGCCATGGCGACCATTATGACATCACCGTTGCCATGACGACCATTATGACATCATCGTAGCCATTACGACCATTATTAAATCACAGTCGCCATGACAACCATTATGACATCTTCGTCGCCATGACGACCATTATGACATCATGACATCACCGTTGCCATGACGACCATTATGACATCACCGTTGCCATGACGACCATTATTACATTAGCGTCGCCATGACAACCATTATGACATCATCGACGCCATGGCAACCATTATGACATCATCATCGCCATGACAACCAATATGATATCATTGTCGCCATGACAACCATTATGACATCATCGTCGCCATGACAACCATTATGACATCATATTCGCCATGACGACCATTATGACATCATCGTCGCCATGGTGACCATTATGACATCATCATCGCCATGATGACCGTTATGACAATGTCGTCGCCATGACGACCCTTATGACATCATCGTCGCCATGGCGACCATTATGACATCATCATCGCCATGACATCCAATATGATATCATTGTCGCCATGACAACCATTATGACATCATCATCGCCATGGCAACCATTATGACATCATCGTAGCCATTACGACCATTATTAAATCACAGTCGCCATGACAACCATTATGACATCTTCGTCGCCATGACGACCATTATGACATCATGACATCACCGTTGCTATGACGACCATTATGACATCACCGTTGCCATGACGACCATTATGACATCATCTTAGCCATTACGACCATTATTAAATCACAGTCGCCATGACAACCATTATCACATCTTCGTCGCCATGACAACCATTATGACATCATCGTCGCCATGGCGACCATTATGACATCACCATTGCCATGACGACCATTATGACATCACCGTTGCCATGACGACCATTATGACATCACCGTCGCCATGACGACCATTATGACATCATCGCCGCCATGACAACCATTATGACATCACAATCGCCATGACAACCCTTATGACATCATCGTCGCCATGGCAACCATTATGACATCATCATCGCCATGACAACCAATATGATATCATTGTCGCCATGACAACCATTATGACTTCATCGTCGCCATGGCAACCATTATGACATCACGGTCGCCATGTCGACCATTATGACATCATCGTAGCCATTATGACCATTATTAAATCACAGTCGCCATGACAACCATTATGACATCTTCGTCTCCATGATGACCATTATGACATCATGACATCACCGTTGCTATGACGACCATTATGACATCACCGTTGCCATGACGACCATTATGACATCATCGTAGCCATTACGACCATTATTAAATCACATTCGCCATGACAACCATTATGACATCTTCGTCGCCATGACGACCATTATGACATCATGACATCACCGTTGCCATGACGACCATTATGACATCACCGTTGCCATGACGACCATTATGACATCATTGTCGCCATGACGACCATTATAACATCATCGTCGCCATGACAACCATTATGACATCACAATTGCCATGACGACCATTATGACATCATCATAGCCAAGATGACCGTTATGACAATATCGTCGCCATGACGACCCTTATGACATCATCGTCGCCATGGCAACCATTATGACATCATAATCGCCATGACAACCAATATGATATCATTGTCGCCATGACAACCATTATGACATCATCATCGCCATGACAACCAATGTGATATCATCGTCGCCATGATGAACAATATGACATCTTGACATCACCGTTGCTATGATGACCATTATGACATCACCGTTGCCATGGCAACCATTATGACATCACGGTCGCCATGTCGACCATTATGACATCATCGTAGCCATTACGACCATTATTAAATCACAGTTGCCATGACAACCATTATGACATCTTCGTTGCCATGACGACCATTATGACATCATGACATCACCGTTGCCATGACGACCATTATGACATCATCGTAGCCATTACGACCATTATTAAATCACAGTCGCCATGACGACCATTATGACATCTTCGTCGCCATGACGACCATTATGACATCATGACACCACCGTTGCCATGACGACTATTATGACATCATCGTCGCCTTGACGACAATTATGACATCATCATCGCCATGACGACCATTATGACATCATCGTCGCCATGATGACCGTTATGACATTATCGTCGCCATGACGACCCTTATGACATCATCGTCGCCATGGCAACCATTATGACATCATCATCGCCATGACAACCAATATGATATCATCGTCGCCATGATGACCATTATGACATCATCGTCGCCATGACAACCATTATGACATCATGACATCACCGTTGCCATGACGACCATTATGACATCACCGTTGCCATGACGACCATTATGACATCATCGTCGCCATGACGACCATTATGACATCATCGTCGCCATGACAACCATTATGACATCACAATCGCCATGACGACCATTATGGCATCATCATCGCCATGATGACCCTTTATGACATTATCGTCGCCATGACGACCCTTATGACATCATCGTCGCCATGACGACCATTATGACATCATCGTCGCCATGACAACCATTATGACATCACAATCGCCATGACGACCATTATGGCATCATCATCGCCATGATGACCCTTTATGACATCATCATCGCCATGACAACCAATATGATATCATCGTCGCCATGATGACATTATGACATCATCGTCGCCATGACAACCATTATGACATCATCGTCGCCATGGCGACCATTATGACATCACCGTTGCCATGACGACCATTATGACATCATCGTAGCCATTACGACCATTATTAAATCACAGTCGCCATGACAACCATTATGACATCTTCGTCGCCATGATGACCATTATGACATCATGACATCACCGTTGCTATGACGACCATTATGACATCACCGTTGCCATGACGACCATTATGACATTATCGTCGCCATGACGACCATTTTGACATCATCGTCGCCATGACAACCATTATGACATCACAATCGCCATGACGACCATTATGACATCATCGTCGCCATGGCGACCATTATGACATCATCGTCGCCATGATGACCGTTATGACAATATCGTCGCCATGACGACCCTTATGACATCATCGTCGCCATGGCAACCATTATGACATCATCATCGCCATGACAACCAATATGATATTATTGTCGCCATGACAACCATTATGACATCATCATCGCCAAGACAACCAATGTGATATCATCGTCGCCATGATGAACAATATGACATCATGACATCACCGTTGCTATGACGACCATTATGACATCACCGTTGCCATGGCAACCATTATGACATCACGGTCGCCATGTCGACCATTATGACATCATCGTAGCCATTACGACCATTATTAAATCACAGTCGCCATGACAACCATTATGACATCTTCGTCGCCATGACGACCATTATGACATCATCGTAGCCATTACGACCATTATTAAATCACAGTCGCCATGACAACCATTATGACATCTTCGTCGCCATGACAACCATTATGACATCATCGTCGCCATGGCGACCATTATGACACCACCGTTGCCATGACGACCATTATGACATCATCGTCGCCTTGACGACAATTATGACATCATCATCGCCATGACGAACATTATGACATCATCATCGCCATGATGACCGTTATGACATTATCGTCGCCATGACGACCCTTATGACATCATCGTCGCCATGGCAACCATTATGACATCATCATCGCCATGACAACCAATATGATATCATCGTCGCCATGATGACCATTATGACATCATCGTCGCCATGACAACCATTATGACATCATCGTCGCCATGGCGACCATTATGACATCACCGTCGCCATGACGACCATTATGACATCGTCGTAGCCATTACGACCATTATTAAATCACAGTCGCCATGAGAACCATTATGACATCTTCGTCGCCATGACGACCATTATGACATCATGACATCACCATTGCCATGACGACCATTATGACATCACCGTTGCCATGACGACCATTATGACATCATCGTCGCCATGACGACCATTATGGAATCATCATCGCCATGATGACCCTTTATGACATTATCGTCGCCATGACGACCCTTATGACATCATCGTCGCCATGGCAATCATTATGACATCATCATCGCCATGACAACCAATATGATATCTTCGTCGCCATGATGACTATTATGACATCATCGTCGCCATGGCGACCATTATGACATCACCATTGCCATGACGACCATTATGACATCACCGTTGCCATGACGACCATTATGACATCATCGTCGCCATGACGACCATTATGACATCATCGTCGCCATGACAACCATTATGACATCATCGTCGCCATGGCAACCATTATGACATCATCATCGCCATGACAACCAATATGATATCATCGTCGCCATGATGACCATTATGACATCATCGTCGCCATGACAACCATTATGACATCATATTCGCAATGTCGACCATTATGACATCACCGTCGCCATGACGACCATTATGACATCATGACATCACCGTTGCCATGACGACCATTATGACATCACCGTTGCCATGACGACCATTATGACATCACCGTCGCCATGACGACCATTATGACATCATCGCCGCCATGACAACCATTATGACATCACAATCGCCATGACGACCATTATGACATCATCGTCGCCATGGCGACCATTATGACATCATCATCGCAATGATGACCGTTATGACAATATCCTCGCCATGACGACCCTTATGACATCATCGTCGCCATGGCAACCATTATGACATCATCATCGCCATGACAACCAATATGATATCATTGTCGCCATGACAACCATTATGACTTCATCGTCACCATGGCAACCATTATGACATCATCGTAGCCATTACGACCATTATTAAATCACAGTCGCCATGACAACCATTATGACATCTTCGTCGCCATGACGACCATTATGACATCATGACATCACCGTTGATATGACGACCATTATGACATCACCGTTGCCATGACGACCATTATGACATCATCTTAGCCATTACGACCATTATTAAATCACAGTCGCCATGACAACCATTATCACATCTTCGTCGCCATGACAACCATTATGACATCATCGTCGCCATGGCGACCATTATGACACCACCGTTGCCATGACGACCATTATGACATCATCGTCGCCTTGACGACAATTATGACATCATCATCGCCATGACGACCATTATGACATCATCATCGCCATGATGACCGTTATGACATTATCGTCGCCATGACGACCCTTATGACATCATCGTCGCCATGACGACCCTTATGACATCATCGTCGCCATGGCAACCATTATGACATCATTATCGCCATGACAACCAATATGATATCATCGTCGCCATGATGACCATTATGACATCATCGTCGCCATGACAACCATTATGACATCATCATCGCCATGGCGACCATTATGACATCACCGTCGCCATGACGACCATTATGACATCGTCGTAGCCATTACGACCATTATTAAATCACAGTCGCCATGACAACCATTATGACATCTTCGTCGCCATGATGACCAATATGACATCATGACATCACCGTTGCCATGACGACCATTATGACATCACCGTTGCCATGACGACCATTATGACATCATCGTCGCCATGACGACCATTATGACATCATCGTCGCCATGACAACCATTATGACATCATCGTCGCCATGGCAACCATTATGACATCATCGCAGACATTACGACCATTATTAAATCACAGTCGCCATGACAACCATTATGACATCTTCGTCGCCATGATGACCATTATGACATCATGACATCACCGTTGCCATGACGACCATTATGACATCACCGTTGCCATGAAGACCATTATGACATCATCGTCGCCATGACGACCATTATGACATCATCGTCGCCATGACAACCATTATGACATTACAATCGCCATGACGACCATTATGGCATCATCATCGCCATGATGACCCTTTATGACATTATCGTCGCCATGACGACCCTTATGACATCATCGTCGCCATGGCAACCATTATGACATCATCGTCGCCTTGACGACAATTATGACATCATCATCGCCATGACGAACATTATGACATCATCATCGCCATGATGACCGTTATGACATTATCGTCGCCATGACGACCCTTATGACATCATCGTCGCCATGGCAACCATTATGACATCATCATCGCCATGACAACCAATATGATATCATCGTCGCCATGATGACCATTATGACATCATCGTCGCCATGACAACCATTATGACATCATCGTCGCCATGGCGACCATTATGACATCACCGTCGCCATGACGACCATTATGACATCGTCGTAGCCATTACGACCATTATTAAATCACAGTCGCCATGAGAACCATTATGACATCTTCGTCGCCATGACGACCATTATGACATCATGACATCACCATTGCCATGACGACCATTATGACATCACCGTTGCCATGACGACCATTATGACATCATCGTCGCCATGACGACCATTATGGAATCATCATCGCCATGATGACCCTTTATGACATTATCGTCGCCATGACGACCCTTATGACATCATCGTCGCCATGGCAATCATTATGACATCATCATCGCCATGACAACCAATATGATATCTTCGTCGCCATGATGACTATTATGACATCATCGTCGCCATGGCGACCATTATGACATCACCATTGCCATGACGACCATTATGACATCACCGTTGCCATGACGACCATTATGACATCATCGTCGCCATGACGACCATTATGACATCATCGTCGCCATGACAACCATTATGACATCATCGTCGCCATGGCAACCATTATGACATCATCATCGCCATGACAACCAATATGATATCATCGTCGCCATGATGACCATTATGACATCATCGTCGCCATGACAACCATTATGACATCATATTCGCAATGTCGACCATTATGACATCACCGTCGCCATGACGACCATTATGACATCATGACATCACCGTTGCCATGACGACCATTATGACATCACCGTTGCCATGACGACCATTATGACATCACCGTCGCCATGACGACCATTATGACATCATCGCCGCCATGACAACCATTATGACATCACAATCGCCATGACGACCATTATGACATCATCGTCGCCATGGCGACCATTATGACATCATCATCGCAATGATGACCGTTATGACAATATCCTCGCCATGACGACCCTTATGACATCATCGTCGCCATGGCAACCATTATGACATCATCATCGCCATGACAACCAATATGATATCATTGTCGCCATGACAACCATTATGACTTCATCGTCACCATGGCAACCATTATGACATCATCGTAGCCATTACGACCATTATTAAATCACAGTCGCCATGACAACCATTATGACATCTTCGTCGCCATGACGACCATTATGACATCATGACATCACCGTTGATATGACGACCATTATGACATCACCGTTGCCATGACGACCATTATGACATCATCTTAGCCATTACGACCATTATTAAATCACAGTCGCCATGACAACCATTATCACATCTTCGTCGCCATGACAACCATTATGACATCATCGTCGCCATGGCGACCATTATGACACCACCGTTGCCATGACGACCATTATGACATCATCGTCGCCTTGACGACAATTATGACATCATCATCGCCATGACGACCATTATGACATCATCATCGCCATGATGACCGTTATGACATTATCGTCGCCATGACGACCCTTATGACATCATCGTCGCCATGACGACCCTTATGACATCATCGTCGCCATGGCAACCATTATGACATCATTATCGCCATGACAACCAATATGATATCATCGTCGCCATGATGACCATTATGACATCATCGTCGCCATGACAACCATTATGACATCATCATCGCCATGGCGACCATTATGACATCACCGTCGCCATGACGACCATTATGACATCGTCGTAGCCATTACGACCATTATTAAATCACAGTCGCCATGACAACCATTATGACATCTTCGTCGCCATGATGACCAATATGACATCATGACATCACCGTTGCCATGACGACCATTATGACATCACCGTTGCCATGACGACCATTATGACATCATCGTCGCCATGACGACCATTATGACATCATCGTCGCCATGACAACCATTATGACATCATCGTCGCCATGGCAACCATTATGACATCATCGCAGACATTACGACCATTATTAAATCACAGTCGCCATGACAACCATTATGACATCTTCGTCGCCATGATGACCATTATGACATCATGACATCACCGTTGCCATGACGACCATTATGACATCACCGTTGCCATGAAGACCATTATGACATCATCGTCGCCATGACGACCATTATGACATCATCGTCGCCATGACAACCATTATGACATTACAATCGCCATGACGACCATTATGGCATCATCATCGCCATGATGACCCTTTATGACATTATCGTCGCCATGACGACCCTTATGACATCATCGTCGCCATGGCAACCATTATGACATCATCATCGCCATGACAACCAATATGATATCATCGTCGCCATGATGACCATTATGACATCATCGTCGCCATGACAACCATTATGACATCATCGTCGCCATGGCGACCATTATGACATGACCGTTGCCATGACGACCATTATGACATCATCCTAGCCATTACGACCATTATTAAATCACAGTCGCCATGACAACCATTATGACATCTTCGTCGCCATGACGACCATTATGACATCATGACATCACCGTTGCCATGACGACCATTATGACATCATCGTTGCCATGACGACCATTATTACATTAGCGTCGCCATGACGACCATTATGACATCATCGTCGCCATGGCAACCATTATGACATCATCATCGCCATGACAACCAATATGATATCATTGTCGCCATGACAACCATTATGACATCATCGTCGCCATGACAACCATTATGACATCATATTCGCCATGACGACCATTATGACATCATCGTCGCCATGGCGACCATTATGACATCATCATCGCCATGATGACAGTTATGATAATATCGTCGCCATGACGACCCTTATGACATCATCGTCGCCATGGCAACCATTATGACATCATCATCGCCATGACAACCAATATGATATCATTGTCGCCATGACAACCATTATGACATCATCGTCGCCATGGCAACCATTATGACATCACGGTCGCCATGGCAACCATTATGACATCATCGTAGCCATTACGACCATTATTAAATCACAGTCGCCATGACAACCATTATGACATCTTCGTCGCCATGACGACCATTATGACATCATGACATCACCGTTGCTATGACGACCATTATGACATCACCGTTGCCATGACGACCATTATGACATCATCGTAGCCATTACGACCATTATTAAATCACAGTCGCCATGACAACCATTATGACATCTTCGTCGCCATGACAACCATTATGACATCATCGTCGCCATGGCGACCATTATGACACCACCGTTGCCATGACGACCATTATGACATCATCGTCGCCTTGACGACAATTATGACATCATCATCGCCATGACGACCATTATGACATCATCATCGCCATGATGACCGTTATGACATTATCGTCGCCATGACGACCCTTATGACATCATCGTCGCCATGGCAACCATTATGACATCATCATCGCCATGACAACCAATATGATATCATCGTCGCCATGATGACCATTATGACATCATCGTCGCCATGACAACCATTATGACATCATCGTCGCCATGGCGACCATTATGACATCACCGTCGCCATGACGACCATTATGACATCGTCGTAGCCATTACGACCATTATTAAATCACAGTCGCCATGACAACCATTATGACATCTTCGTCGCCATGACGACCATTATGACATCATGACATCACCGTTGCCATGACGACCATTATGACATCACCGTTGCCATGACGACCATTATTACATTAGCGTCGCCATGACGACCATTATGACATCATCGTCGCCATGGCAACCATTATGACATCATCATCGCCATGACAACCAATATGATATCATTGTCGCCATGACAACCATTATGACATCATCGTCGCCATGACAACCATTATGACATCATATTCGCCATGACGACCATTATGACATCATCGTCGCCATGGCGACCATTATGACATCATCATCGCCATGATGACAGTTATGATAATATCGTCGCCATGACGACCCTTATGACATCATCGTCGCCATGGCAACCATTATGACATCATCATCGCCATGACAACCAATATGATATCATTGTCGCCATGACAACCATTATGACATCATCGTCGCCATGGCAACCATTATGACATCACGGTCGCCATGGCAACCATTATGACATCATCGTAGCCATTACGACCATTATTAAATCACAGTCGCCATGACAACCATTATGACATCTTCGTCGCCATGACGACCATTATGACATCGTCGTAGCCATTACGACCATTATTAAATCACAGTCGCCATGAGAACCATTATGACATCTTCGTCGCCATGACGACGATTATGACATCATGACATCACCATTGCCATGACGACCATTATGACATCACCGTTGCCATGACGACCATTATGACATCATCGTCGCCATGACGACCATTATGGCATCATCATCGCCATGATGACCCTTTATGACATTATCGTCGCCATGACGACCCTTATGACATCATCGTCGCCATGGCAACCATTATGACATCATCATCGCCATGACAACCAATATGATATCTTCGTCGCCATGATGACTATTATGACATCATCGTCGCCATGACAACCATTATGACATAATCGTCGCCATGGCGACCATTATGACATCACCGTTGCCATGACGACCATTATGATATCATCGTAGCCATTACGACCATTATTAAATCACAGTCGCCATGACAACCATTATGACATCATCGTCGCCATGGCGACCATTATGACATCACCGTTGCCATGACGACCATTATGACATCACCGTTGCCATGACGACCATTATGACATCATTGTCGCCATGACGACCATTATGACATCATCGTCGCCATGACAACCATTATGACATCATCGTCGCCATGGCAACCATTATGACATCATCATCGCCATGACAACCAATATGATATCATCGTCGCCATGATGACCATTATGACATCATCGTCGCCATGACAACCATTATGACATCATATTCGCAATGTCGACCATTATGACATCACCGTCGCCATGACGACCATTATGACATCATGACATCACCATTGCCATGACGACCATTATGACATCACCGTTGCCATGACGACCATTATGACATCACCGTCGCCATGACGACCATTATGACATCATCGCCGCCATGACAACCATTATGACATCACAATCGCCATGACAACCCTTATGACATCATCGTCGCCATGGCAACCATTATGACATCATCATCGCCATGACAACCAATATGATATCATTGTCGCCATGACAACCATTATGACTTCATCGTCGCCATGGCAACCATTATGACATCACGGTCGCCATGTCGACCATTATGACATCATCGTAGCCATTATGACCATTATTAAATCACAGTCGCCATGACAACCATTATGACATCTTCGTCTCCATGATGACCATTATGACATCATGACATCACCGTTGCTATGACGACCATTATGACATCACCGTTGCCATGACGACCATTATGACATCATCGTAGCCATTACGACCATTATTAAATCACATTCGCCATGACAACCATTATGACATCTTCGTCGCCATGACGACCATTATGACATCATGACATCACCGTTGCCATGACGACCATTATGACATCACCGTTGCCATGACGACCATTATGACATCATTGTCGCCATGACGACCATTATAACATCATCGTCGCCATGACAACCATTATGACATCACAATTGCCATGACGACCATTATGACATCATCATAGCCAAGATGACCGTTATGACAATATCGTCGCCATGACGACCCTTATGACATCATCGTCGCCATGGCAACCATTATGACATCATAATCGCCATGACAACCAATATGATATCATTGTCGCCATGACAACCATTATGACATCATCATCGCCATGACAACCAATGTGATATCATCGTCGCCATGATGAACAATATGACATCTTGACATCACCGTTGCTATGATGACCATTATGACATCACCGTTGCCATGGCAACCATTATGACATCACGGTCGCCATGTCGACCATTATGACATCATCGTAGCCATTACGACCATTATTAAATCACAGTTGCCATGACAACCATTATGACATCTTCGTTGCCATGACGACCATTATGACATCATGACATCACCGTTGCCATGACGACCATTATGACATCATCGTAGCCATTACGACCATTATTAAATCACAGTCGCCATGACGACCATTATGACATCTTCGTCGCCATGACGACCATTATGACATCATGACACCACCGTTGCCATGACGACTATTATGACATCATCGTCGCCTTGACGACAATTATGACATCATCATCGACATGACGACCATTATGACATCATCGTCGCCATGATGACCGTTATGACATTATCGTCGCCATGACGACCCTTATGACATCATCGTCGCCATGGCAACCATTATGACATCATCATCGCCATGACAACCAATATGATATCATCGTCGCCATGATGACCATTATGACATCATCGTCGCCATGACAACCATTATGACATCATGACATCACCGTTGCCATGACGACCATTATGACATCACCGTTGCCATGACGACCATTATGACATCATCGTCGCCATGACGACCATTATGACATCATCGTCGCCATGACAACCATTATGACATCACAATCGCCATGACGACCATTATGGCATCATCATCGCCATGATGACCCTTTATGACATTATCGTCGCCATGACGACCCTTATGACATCATCGTCGCCATGACGACCATTATGACATCATCGTCGCCATGACAACCATTATGACATCACAATCGCCATGACGACCATTATGGCATCATCATCGCCATGATGACCCTTTATGACATCATCATCGCCATGACAACCAATATGATATCATCGTCGCCATGATGACATTATGACATCATCGTCGCCATGACAACCATTATGACATCATCGTCGCCATGGCGACCATTATGACATCACCGTTGCCATGACGACCATTATGACATCATCGTAGCCATTACGACCATTATTAAATCACAGTCGCCATGACAACCATTATGACATCTTCGTCGCCATGATGACCATTATGACATCATGACATCACCGTTGCTATGACGACCATTATGACATCACCGTTGCCATGACGACCATTATGACATTATCGTCGCCATGACGACCATTTTGACATCATCGTCGCCATGACAACCATTATGACATCACAATCGCCATGACGACCATTATGACATCATCGTCGCCATGGCGACCATTATGACATCATCGTCGCCATGATGACCGTTATGACAATATCGTCGCCATGACGACCCTTATGACATCATCGTCGCCATGGCAACCATTATGACATCATCATCGCCATGACAACCAATATGATATTATTGTCGCCATGACAACCATTATGACATCATCATCGCCAAGACAACCAATGTGATATCATCGTCGCCATGATGAACAATATGACATCATGACATCACCGTTGCTATGACGACCATTATGACATCACCGTTGCCATGGCAACCATTATGACATCACGGTCGCCATGTCGACCATTATGACATCATCGTAGCCATTACGACCATTATTAAATCACAGTCGCCATGACAACCATTATGACATCTTCGTCGCCATGACGACCATTATGACATCATCGTAGCCATTACGACCATTATTAAATCACAGTCGCCATGACAACCATTATGACATCTTCGTCGCCATGACAACCATTATGACATCATCGTCGCCATGGCGACCATTATGACACCACCGTTGCCATGACGACCATTATGACATCATCGTCGCCTTGACGACAATTATGACATCATCATCGCCATGACGAACATTATGACATCATCATCGCCATGATGACCGTTATGACATTATCGTCGCCATGACGACCCTTATGACATCATCGTCGCCATGGCAACCATTATGACATCATCATCGCCATGACAACCAATATGATATCATCGTCGCCATGATGACCATTATGACATCATCGTCGCCATGACAACCATTATGACATCATCGTCGCCATGGCGACCATTATGACATCACCGTCGCCATGACGACCATTATGACATCGTCGTAGCCATTACGACCATTATTAAATCACAGTCGCCATGAGAACCATTATGACATCTTCGTCGCCATGACGACCATTATGACATCATGACATCACCATTGCCATGACGACCATTATGACATCACCGTTGCCATGACGACCATTATGACATCATCGTCGCCATGACGACCATTATGGAATCATCATCGCCATGATGACCCTTTATGACATTATCGTCGCCATGACGACCCTTATGACATCATCGTCGCCATGGCAATCATTATGACATCATCATCGCCATGACAACCAATATGATATCTTCGTCGCCATGATGACTATTATGACATCATCGTCGCCATGGCGACCATTATGACATCACCATTGCCATGACGACCATTATGACATCACCGTTGCCATGACGACCATTATGACATCATCGTCACCATGACGACCATTATGACATCATCGTCGCCATGACAACCATTATGACATCATCGTCGCCATGGCAACCATTATGACATCATCATCGCCATGACAACCAATATGATATCATCGTCGCCATGATGACCATTATGACATCATCGTCGCCATGACAACCATTATGACATCATATTCGCAATGTCGACCATTATGACATCACCGTCGCCATGACGACCATTATGACATCATGACATCACCGTTGCCATGACGACCATTATGACATCACCGTTGCCATGACGACCATTATGACATCACCGTCGCCATGACGACCATTATGACATCATCGCCGCCATGACAACCATTATGACATCACAATCGCCATGACGACCATTATGACATCATCGTCGCCATGGCGACCATTATGACATCATCATCGCAATGATGACCGTTATGACAATATCCTCGCCATGACGACCCTTATGACATCATCGTCGCCATGGCAACCATTATGACATCATCATCGCCATGACAACCAATATGATATCATTGTCGCCATGACAACCATTATGACTTCATCGTCACCATGGCAACCATTATGACATCATCGTAGCCATTACGACCATTATTAAATCACAGTCGCCATGACAACCATTATGACATCTTCGTCGCCATGACGACCATTATGACATCATGACATCACCGTTGATATGACGACCATTATGACATCACCGTTGCCATGACGACCATTATGACATCATCTTAGCCATTACGACCATTATTAAATCACAGTCGCCATGACAACCATTATCACATCTTCGTCGCCATGACAACCATTATGACATCATCGTCGCCATGGCGACCATTATGACACCACCGTTGCCATGACGACCATTATGACATCATCGTCGCCTTGACGACAATTATGACATCATCATCGCCATGACGACCATTATGACATCATCATCGCCATGATGACCGTTATGACATTATCGTCGCCATGACGACCCTTATGACATCATCGTCGCCATGACGACCCTTATGACATCATCGTCGCCATGGCAACCATTATGACATCATTATCGCCATGACAACCAATATGATATCATCGTCGCCATGATGACCATTATGACATCATCGTCGCCATGACAACCATTATGACATCATCATCGCCATGGCGACCATTATGACATCACCGTCGCCATGACGACCATTATGACATCGTCGTAGCCATTACGACCATTATTAAATCACAGTCGCCATGACAACCATTATGACATCTTCGTCGCCATGATGACCAATATGACATCATGACATCACCGTTGCCATGACGACCATTATGACATCACCGTTGCCATGACGACCATTATGACATCATCGTCGCCATGACGACCATTATGACATCATCGTCGCCATGACAACCATTATGACATCATCGTCGCCATGGCAACCATTATGACATCATCGCAGACATTACGACCATTATTAAATCACAGTCGCCATGACAACCATTATGACATCTTCGTCGCCATGATGACCATTATGACATCATGACATCACCGTTGCCATGACGACCATTATGACATCACCGTTGCCATGAAGACCATTATGACATCATCGTCGCCATGACGACCATTATGACATCATCGTCGCCATGACAACCATTATGACATTACAATCGCCATGACGACCATTATGGCATCATCATCGCCATGATGACCCTTTATGACATTATCGTCGCCATGACGACCCTTATGACATCATCGTCGCCATGGCAACCATTATGACATCATCATCGCCATGACAACCAATATGATATCATCGTCGCCATGATGACCATTATGACATCATCGTCGCCATGACAACCATTATGACATCATCGTCGCCATGGCGACCATTATGACATCACCGTTGCCATGACGACCATTATGACATCATCCTAGCCATTACGACCATTATTAAATCACAGTCGCCATGACAACCATTATGACATCTTCGTCGCCATGACGACCATTATGACATCATGACATCACCGTTGCCATGACGACCATTATGACATCATCGTTGCCATGACGACCATTATTACATTAGCGTCGCCATGACGACCATTATGACATCATCGTCGCCATGGCAACCATTATGACATCATCATCGCCATGACAACCAATATGATATCATTGTCGCCATGACAACCATTATGACATCATCGTCGCCATGACAACCATTATGACATCATATTCGCCATGACGACCATTATGACATCATCGTCGCCATGGCGACCATTATGACATCATCATCGCCATGATGACAGTTATGATAATATCGTCGCCATGACGACCCTTATGACATCATCGTCGCCATGGCAACCATTATGACATCATCATCGCCATGACAACCAATATGATATCATTGTCGCCATGACAACCATTATGACATCATCGTCGCCATGGCAACCATTATGACATCACGGTCGCCATGGCAACCATTATGACATCATCGTAGCCATTACGACCATTATTAAATCACAGTCGCCATGACAACCATTATGACATCTTCGTCGCCATGACGACCATTATGACATCATGACATCACCGTTGCTATGACGACCATTATGACATCACCGTTGCCATGACGACCATTATGACATCATCGTAGCCATTACGACCATTATTAAATCACAGTCGCCATGACAACCATTATGACATCTTCGTCGCCATGACAACCATTATGACATCATCGTCGCCATGGCGACCATTATGACACCACCGTTGCCATGACGACCATTATGACATCATCGTCGCCTTGACGACAATTATGACATCATCATCGCCATGACGACCATTATGACATCATCATCGCCATGATGACCGTTATGACATTATCGTCGCCATGACGACCCTTATGACATCATCGTCGCCATGGCAACCATTATGACATCATCATCGCCATGACAACCAATATGATATCATCGTCGCCATGATGACCATTATGACATCATCGTCGCCATGACAACCATTATGACATCATCGTCGCCATGGCGACCATTATGACATCACCGTCGCCATGACGACCATTATGACATCGTCGTAGCCATTACGACCATTATTAAATCACAGTCGCCATGACAACCATTATGACATCTTCGTCGCCATGACGACCATTATGACATCATGACATCACCGTTGCCATGACGACCATTATGACATCACCGTTGCCATGACGACCATTATTACATTAGCGTCGCCATGACGACCATTATGACATCATCGTCGCCATGGCAACCATTATGACATCATCATCGCCATGACAACCAATATGATATCATTGTCGCCATGACAACCATTATGACATCATCGTCGCCATGACAACCATTATGACATCATATTCGCCATGACGACCATTATGACATCATCGTCGCCATGGCGACCATTATGACATCATCATCGCCATGATGACAGTTATGATAATATCGTCGCCATGACGACCCTTATGACATCATCGTCGCCATGGCAACCATTATGACATCATCATCGCCATGACAACCAATATGATATCATTGTCGCCATGACAACCATTATGACATCATCGTCGCCATGGCAACCATTATGACATCACGGTCGCCATGGCAACCATTATGACATCATCGTAGCCATTACGACCATTATTAAATCACAGTCGCCATGACAACCATTATGACATCTTCGTCGCCATGACGACCATTATGACATCATGACATCACCGTTGCTATGACGACCATTATGACATCACCGTTGCCATGACGACCATTATGACATCATCGTAGCCATTACGACCATTATTAAATCACAGTCGCCATGACAACCATTATGACATCTTCGTCGCCATGACAACCATTATGACATCATCGTCGCCATGGCGACCATTATGACACCACCGTTGCCATGACGACCATTATGACATCATCGTCGCCTTGACGACAATTATGACATCATCATCGCCATGACGACCATTATGACATCATCATCGCCATGATGACCGTTATGACATTATCGTCGCCATGACGACCCTTATGACATCATCGTCGCCATGGCAACCATTATGACATCATCATCGCCATGACAACCAATATGATATCATCGTCGCCATGATGACCATTATGACATCATCGTCGCCATGAGAACCATTATGACATCATCGTCGCCATGGCGACCATTATGACATCACCGTCGCCATGACGTCCATTATGACATCGTCGTAGCCATTACGACCATTATTAAATCACAGTCGCCATGAGAACCATTATGACATCTTCGTCGCCATGACGACGATTATGACATCATGACATCACCATTGCCATGACGACCATTATGACATCACCGTTGCCATGACGACCATTATGACATCATCGTCGCCATGACGACCATTATGGCATCATCATCGCCATGATGACCCTTTATGACATTATCGTCGCCATGACGACCCTTATGACATCATCGTCGCCATGGCAACCATTATGACATCATCATCGCCATGACAACCAATATGATATCTTCGTCGCCATGATGACTATTATGACATCATCGTCGCCATGACAACCATTATGACATAATCGTCGCCATGGCGACCATTATGACATCACCGTTGCCATGACGACCATTATGATATCATCGTAGCCATTACGACCATTATTAAATCACAGTCGCCATGACAACCATTATGACATCATCGTCGCCATGGCGACCATTATGACATCACCGTTGCCATGACGACCATTATGACATCACCGTTGCCATGACGACCATTATGACATCATTGTCGCCATGACGACCATTATGACATCATCGTCGCCATGACAACCATTATGACATCATCGTCGCCATGGCAACCATTATGACATCATCATCGCCATGACAACCAATATGATATCATCGTCGCCATGATGACCATTATGACATCATCGTCGCCATGACAACCATTATGACATCATATTCGCAATGTCGACCATTATGACATCACCGTCGCCATGACGACCATTATGACATCATGACATCACCATTGCCATGACGACCATTATGACATCACCGTTGCCATGACGACCATTATGACATCACCGTCGCCATGACGACCATTATGACATCATCGACGCCATGACAACCATTATGACATCACAATCGCCATGACAACCCTTATGACATCATCGTCGCCATGGCAACCATTATGACATCATCATCGCCATGACAACCAATATGATATCATTGTCGCCATGACAACCATTATGACTTCATCGTCGCCATGGCAACCATTATGACATCACGGTCGCCATGTCGACCATTATGACATCATCGTAGCCATTATGACCATTATTAAATCACAGTCGCCATGACAACCATTATGACATCTTCGTCTCCATGATGACCATTATGACATCATGACATCACCGTTGCTATGACGACCATTATGACATCACCGTTGCCATGACGACCATTATGACATCATCGTAGCCATTACGACCATTATTAAATCACATTCGCCATGACAACCATTATGACATCTTCGTCGCCATGACGACCATTATGACATCATGACATCACCGTTGCCATGACGACCATTATGACATCACCGTTGCCATGACGACCATTATGACATCATTGTCGCCATGACGACCATTATAACATCATCGTCGCCATGACAACCATTATGACATCACAATTGCCATGACGACCATTATGACATCATCATAGCCAAGATGACCGTTATGACAATATCGTCGCCATGACGACCCTTATGACATCATCGTCGCCATGGCAACCATTATGACATCATAATCGCCATGACAACCAATATGATATCATTGTCGCCATGACAACCATTATGACATCATCATCGCCATGACAACCAATGTGATATCATCGTCGCCATGATGAACAATATGACATCTTGACATCACCGTTGCTATGATGACCATTATGACATCACCGTTGCCATGGCAACCATTATGACATCACGGTCGCCATGTCGACCATTATGACATCATCGTAGCCATTACGACCATTATTAAATCACAGTTGCCATGACAACCATTATGACATCTTCGTTGCCATGACGACCATTATGACATCATGACATCACCGTTGCCATGACGACCATTATGACATCATCGTAGCCATTACGACCATTATTAAATCACAGTCGCCATGACAACCATTATGACATCTTCGTCGCCATGACGACCATTATGACATCATGACACCACCGTTGCCATGACGACTATTATGACATCATCGTCGCCTTGACGACAATTATGACATCATCATCGCCATGACGACCATTATGACATCATCGTCGCCATGATGACCGTTATGACATTATCGTCGCCATGACGACCCTTATGACATCATCGTCGCCATGGCAACCATTATGACATCATCATCGCCATGACAACCAATATGATATCATCGTCGCCATGATGACCATTATGACATCATCGTCGCCATGACAACCATTATGACATCATGACATCACCGTTGCCATGACGACCATTATGACATCACCGTTGCCATGACGAACATTATGACATCATCGTCGCCATGACAACCATTATGACATCATCGTCGCCATGACAACCATTATGACATCACAATCGCCATGACGACCATTATGGCATCATCATCGCCATGATGACCCTTTATGACATTATCGTCGCCATGACGACCCTTATGACATCATTGTCGCCATGGCAACCATTATGACATCATCATCGCCATGACAACCAATATGATATCATCGTCGCCATGATGACATTATGACATCATCGTCGCCATGACAACCATTATGACATCATCGTCGCCATGGCGACCATTATGACATCACCGTTGCCATGACGACCATTATGACATCATCGTAGCCATTACGACCATTATTAAATCACAGTCGCCATGACAACCATTATGACATCTTCGTCGCCATGATGACCATTATGACATCATGACATCACCGTTGCTATGACGACCATTATGACATCACCGTTGCCATGACGACCATTATGACATTATCGTCGCCATGACGACCATTTTGACATCATCGTCGCCATGACAACCATTATGACATCACAATCGCCATGACGACCATTATGACATCATCGTCGCCATGGCGACCATTATGACATCATCGTCGCCATGATGACCGTTATGACAATATCGTCGCCATGACGACCCTTATGACATCATCGTCGCCATGGCAACCATTATGACATCATCATCGCCATGACAACCAATATGATATTATTGTCGCCATGACAACCATTATGACATCATCATCGCCAAGACAACCAATGTGATATCATCGTCGCCATGATGAACAATATGACATCATGACATCACCGTTGCTATGACGACCATTATGACATCACCGTTGCCATGGCAACCATTATGACATCACGGTCGCCATGTCGACCATTATGACATCATCGTAGCCATTACGACCATTATTAAATCACAGTCGCCATGACAACCATTATGACATCTTCGTCGCCATGACGACCATTATGACATCATCGTAGCCATTACGACCATTATTAAATCACAGTCACCATGACAACCATTATGACATCTTCGTCGCCATGACAACCATTATGACATCATCGTCGCCATGGCGACCATTATGACACCACCGTTGCCATGACGACCATTATGACATCATCGTCGCCTTGACGACAATTATGACATCATCATCGCCATGACGAACATTATGACATCATCATCGCCATGATGACCGTTATGACATTATCGTCGCCATGACGACCCTTATGACATCATCGTCGCCATGGCAACCATTATGACATCATCATCGCCATGACAACCAATATGATATCATCGTCGCCATGATGACCATTATGACATCATCGTCGCCATGACAACCATTATGACATCATCGTCGCCATGGCGACCATTATGACATCACCGTCGCCATGACGACCATTATGACATCGTCGTAGCCATTACGACCATTATTAAATCACAGTCGCCATGAGAACCATTATGACATCTTCGTCGCCATGACGACCATTATGACATCATGACATCACCATTGCCATGACGACCATTATGACATCACCGTTGCCATGACGACCATTATGACATCATCGTCGCCATGACGACCATTATGGAATCATCATCGCCATGATGACCCTTTATGACATTATCGTCGCCATGACGACCCTTATGACATCATCGTCGCCATGGCAATCATTATGACATCATCATCGCCATGACAACCAATATGATATCTTCGTCGCCATGATGACTATTATGACATCATCGTCGCCATGGCGACCATTATGACATCACCATTGCCATGACGACCATTATGACATCACCGTTGCCATGACGACCATTATGACATCATCGTCGCCATGACGACCATTATGACATCATCGTCGCCATGACAACCATTATGACATCATCGTCGCCATGGCAACCATTATGACATCATCATCGCCATGACAACCAATATGATATCATCGTCGCCATGATGACCATTATGACATCATCGTCGCCATGACAACCATTATGACATCATATTCGCAATGTCGACCATTATGACATCACCGTCGCCATGACGACCATTATGACATCATGACATCACCGTTGCCATGACGACCATTATGACATCACCGTTGCCATGACGACCATTATGACATCACCGTCGCCATGACGACCATTATGACATCATCGCCGCCATGACAACCATTATGACATCACAATCGCCATGACGACCATTATGACATCATCGTCGCCATGGCGACCATTATGACATCATCATCGCAATGATGACCGTTATGACAATATCCTCGCCATGACGACCATTATGACATCATCGTCGCCATGGCAACCATTATGACATCATCATCGCCATGACAACCAATATGATATCATTGTCGCCATGACAACCATTATGACTTCATCGTCACCATGGCAACCATTATGACATCATCGTAGCCATTACGACCATTATTAAATCACAGTCGCCATGACAACCATTATGACATCTTCGTCGCCATGACGACCATTATGACATCATGACATCACCGTTGATATGACGACCATTATGACATCACCGTTGCCATGACGACCATTATGACATCATCTTAGCCATTACGACCATTATTAAATCACAGTCGCCATGACAACCATTATCACATCTTCGTCGCCATGACAACCATTATGACATCATCGTCGCCATGGCGACCATTATGACACCACCGTTGCCATGACGACCATTATGACATCATCGTCGCCTTGACGACAATTATGACATCATCATCGCCATGACGACCATTATGACATCATCATCGCCATGATGACCGTTATGACATTATCGTCGCCATGACGACCCTTATGACATCATCGTCGCCATGACGACCCTTATGACATCATCGTCGCCATGGCAACCATTATGACATCATTATCGCCATGACAACCAATATGATATCATCGTCGCCATGATGACCATTATGACATCATCGTCGCCATGACAACCATTATGACATCATCATCGCCATGGCGACCATTATGACATCACCGTCGCCATGACGACCATTATGACATCGTCGTAGCCATTACGACCATTATTAAATCACAGTCGCCATGACAACCATTATGACATCTTCGTCGCCATGATGACCAATATGACATCATGACATCACCGTTGCCATGACGACCATTATGACATCACCGTTGCCATGACGACCATTATGACATCATCGTCGCCATGACGACCATTATGACATCATCGTCGCCATGACAACCATTATGACATCATCGTCGCCATGGCAACCATTATGACATCATCGCAGACATTACGACCATTATTAAATCACAGTCGCCATGACAACCATTATGACATCTTCGTCGCCATGATGACCATTATGACATCATGACATCACCGTTGCCATGACGACCATTATGACATCACCGTTGCCATGAAGACCATTATGACATCATCGTCGCCATGACGACCATTATGACATCATCGTCGCCATGACAACCATTATGACATTACAATCGCCATGACGACCATTATGGCATCATCATCGCCATGATGACCCTTTATGACATTATCGTCGCCATGACGACCCTTATGACATCATCGTCGCCATGGCAACCATTATGACATCATCATCGCCATGACAACCAATATGATATCATCGTCGCCATGATGACCATTATGACATCATCGTCGCCATGACAACCATTATGACATCATCGTCGCCATGGCGACCATTATGACATCACCGTTGCCATGACGACCATTATGACATCATCCTAGCCATTACGACCATTATTAAATCACAGTCGCCATGACAACCATTATGACATCTTCGTCGCCATGACGACCATTATGACATCATGACATCACCGTTGCCATGACGACCATTATGACATCATCGTTGCCATGACGACCATTATTACATTAGCGTCGCCATGACGACCATTATGACATCATCGTCGCCATGGCAACCATTATGACATCATCATCGCCATGACAACCAATATGATATCATTGTCGCCATGACAACCATTATGACATCATCGTCGCCATGACAACCATTATGACATCATATTCGCCATGACGACCATTATGACATCATCGTCGCCATGGCGACCATTATGACATCATCATCGCCATGATGACAGTTATGATAATATCGTCGCCATGACGACCCTTATGACATCATCGTCGCCATGGCAACCATTATGACATCATCATCGCCATGACAACCAATATGATATCATTGTCGCCATGACAACCATTATGACATCATCGTCGCCATGGCAACCATTATGACATCACGGTCGCCATGGCAACCATTATGACATCATCGTAGCCATTACGACCATTATTAAATCACAGTCGCCATGACAACCATTATGACATCTTCGTCGCCATGACGACCATTATGACATCATGACATCACCGTTGCTATGACGACCATTATGACATCACCGTTGCCATGACGACCATTATGACATCATCGTAGCCATTACGACCATTATTAAATCACAGTCGCCATGACAACCATTATGACATCTTCGTCGCCATGACAACCATTATGACATCATCGTCGCCATGGCGACCATTATGACACCACCGTTGCCATGACGACCATTATGACATCATCGTCGCCTTGACGACAATTATGACATCATCATCGCCATGACGACCATTATGACATCATCATCGCCATGATGACCGTTATGACATTATCGTCGCCATGACGACCCTTATGACATCATCGTCGCCATGGCAACCATTATGACATCATCATCGCCATGACAACCAATATGATATCATCGTCGCCATGATGACCATTATGACATCATCGTCGCCATGACAACCATTATGACATCATCGTCGCCATGGCGACCATTATGACATCACCGTCGCCATGACGACCATTATGACATCGTCGTAGCCATTACGACCATTATTAAATCACAGTCGCCATGACAACCATTATGACATCTTCGTCGCCATGACGACCATTATGACATCATGACATCACCGTTGCCATGACGACCATTATGACATCACCGTTGCCATGACGACCATTATTACATTAGCGTCGCCATGACGACCATTATGACATCATCGTCGCCATGGCAACCATTATGACATCATCATCGCCATGACAACCAATATGATATCATTGTCGCCATGACAACCATTATGACATCATCGTCGCCATGACAACCATTATGACATCATATTCGCCATGACGACCATTATGACATCATCGTCGCCATGGCGACCATTATGACATCATCATCGCCATGATGACAGTTATGATAATATCGTCGCCATGACGACCCTTATGACATCATCGTCGCCATGGCAACCATTATGACATCATCATCGCCATGACAACCAATATGATATCATTGTCGCCATGACAACCATTATGACATCATCGTCGCCATGGCAACCATTATGACATCACGGTCGCCATGGCAACCATTATGACATCATCGTAGCCATTACGACCATTATTAAATCACAGTCGCCATGACAACCATTATGACATCTTCGTCGCCATGACGACCATTATGACATCATGACATCACCGTTGCTATGACGACCATTATGACATCACCGTTGCCATGACGACCATTATGACATCATCGTAGCCATTACGACCATTATTAAATCACAGTCGCCATGACAACCATTATGACATCTTCGTCGCCATGACAACCATTATGACATCATCGTCGCCATGGCGACCATTATGACACCACCGTTGCCATGACGACCATTATGACATCATCGTCGCCTTGACGACAATTATGACATCATCATCGCCATGACGACCATTATGACATCATCATCGCCATGATGACCGTTATGACATTATCGTCGCCATGACGACCCTTATGACATCATCGTCGCCATGGCAACCATTATGACATCATCATCGCCATGACAACCAATATGATATCATCGTCGCCATGATGACCATTATGACATCATCGTCGCCATGAGAACCATTATGACATCATCGTCGCCATGGCGACCATTATGACATCACCGTCGCCATGACGTCCATTATGACATCGTCGTAGCCATTACGACCATTATTAAATCACAGTCGCCATGAGAACCATTATGACATCTTCGTCGCCATGACGACGATTATGACATCATGACATCACCATTGCCATGACGACCATTATGACATCACCGTTGCCATGACGACCATTATGACATCATCGTCGCCATGACGACCATTATGGCATCATCATCGCCATGATGACCCTTTATGACATTATCGTCGCCATGACGACCCTTATGACATCATCGTCGCCATGGCAACCATTATGACATCATCATCGCCATGACAACCAATATGATATCTTCGTCGCCATGATGACTATTATGACATCATCGTCGCCATGACAACCATTATGACATAATCGTCGCCATGGCGACCATTATGACATCACCGTTGCCATGACGACCATTATGATATCATCGTAGCCATTACGACCATTATTAAATCACAGTCGCCATGACAACCATTATGACATCATCGTCGCCATGGCGACCATTATGACATCACCGTTGCCATGACGACCATTATGACATCACCGTTGCCATGACGACCATTATGACATCATTGTCGCCATGACGACCATTATGACATCATCGTCGCCATGACAACCATTATGACATCATCGTCGCCATGGCAACCATTATGACATCATCATCGCCATGACAACCAATATGATATCATCGTCGCCATGATGACCATTATGACATCATCGTCGCCATGACAACCATTATGACATCATATTCGCAATGTCGACCATTATGACATCACCGTCGCCATGACGACCATTATGACATCATGACATCACCATTGCCATGACGACCATTATGACATCACCGTTGCCATGACGACCATTATGACATCACCGTCGCCATGACGACCATTATGACATCATCGACGCCATGACAACCATTATGACATCACAATCGCCATGACAACCCTTATGACATCATCGTCGCCATGGCAACCATTATGACATCATCATCGCCATGACAACCAATATGATATCATTGTCGCCATGACAACCATTATGACTTCATCGTCGCCATGGCAACCATTATGACATCACGGTCGCCATGTCGACCATTATGACATCATCGTAGCCATTATGACCATTATTAAATCACAGTCGCCATGACAACCATTATGACATCTTCGTCTCCATGATGACCATTATGACATCATGACATCACCGTTGCTATGACGACCATTATGACATCACCGTTGCCATGACGACCATTATGACATAATCGTAGCCATTACGACCATTATTAAATCACATTCGCCATGACAACCATTATGACATCTTCGTCGCCATGACGACCATTATGACATCATGACATCACCGTTGCCATGACGACCATTATGACATCACCGTTGCCATGACGACCATTATGACATCATTGTCGCCATGACGACCATTATAACATCATCGTCGCCATGACAACCATTATGACATCACAATTGCCATGACGACCATTATGACATCATCATAGCCAAGATGACCGTTATGACAATATCGTCGCCATGACGACCCTTATGACATCATCGTCGCCATGGCAACCATTATGACATCATAATCGCCATGACAACCAATATGATATCATTGTCGCCATGACAACCATTATGACATCATCATCGCCATGACAACCAATGTGATATCATCGTCGCCATGATGAACAATATGACATCTTGACATCACCGTTGCTATGATGACCATTATGACATCACCGTTGCCATGGCAACCATTATGACATCACGGTCGCCATGTCGACCATTATGACATCATCGTAGCCATTACGACCATTATTAAATCACAGTTGCCATGACAACCATTATGACATCTTCGTTGCCATGACGACCATTATGACATCATGACATCACCGTTGCCATGACGACCATTATGACATCATCGTAGCCATTACGACCATTATTAAATCACAGTCGCCATGACAACCATTATGACATCTTCGTCGCCATGACGACCATTATGACATCATGACACCACCGTTGCCATGACGACTATTATGACATCATCGTCGCCTTGACGACAATTATGACATCATCATCGCCATGACGACCATTATGACATCATCGTCGCCATGATGACCGTTATGACATTATCGTCGCCATGACGACCCTTATGACATCATCGTCGCCATGGCAACCATTATGACATCATCATCGCCATGACAACCAATATGATATCATCGTCGCCATGATGACCATTATGACATCATCGTCGCCATGACAACCATTATGACATCATGACATCACCGTTGCCATGACGACCATTATGACATCACCGTTGCCATGACGACCATTATGACATCATCGTCGCCATGACGACCATTATGACATCATCGTCGCCATGACAACCATTATGACATCACAATCGCCATGACGACCATTATGGCATCATCATCGCCATGATGACCCTTTATGACATTATCGTCGCCATGACGACCCTTATGACATCATTGTCGTCATGGCAACCATTATGACATCATCATCGCCATGACAACCAATATGATATCATCGTCGCCATGATGACATTATGACATCATCGTCGCCATGACAACCATTATGACATCATCGTCGCCATGGCGACCATTATGACATCACCGTTGCCATGACGACCATTATGACATCATCGTAGCCATTACGACCATTATTAAATCACAGTCGCCATGACAACCATTATGACATCTTCGTCGCCATGATGACCATTATGACATCATGACATCACCGTTGCTATGACGACCATTATGACATCACCGTTGCCATGACGACCATTATGACATTATCGTCGCCATGACGACCATTTTGACATCATCGTCGCCATGACAACCATTATGACATCACAATCGCCATGACGACCATTATGACATCATCGTCGCCATGGCGACCATTATGACATCATCGTCGCCATGATGACCGTTATGACAATATCGTCGCCATGACGACCCTTATGACATCATCGTCGCCATGGCAACCATTATGACATCATCATCGCCATGACAACCAATATGATATTATTGTCGCCATGACAACCATTATGACATCATCATCGCCAAGACAACCAATGTGATATCATCGTCGCCATGATGAACAATATGACATCATGACATCACCGTTGCTATGACGACCATTATGACATCACCGTTGCCATGGCAACCATTATGACATCACGGTCGCCATGTCGACCATTATGACATCATCGTAACCATTACGACCATTATTAAATCACAGTCGCCATGACAACCATTATGACATCTTCGTCGCCATGACGACCATTATGACATCATCGTAGCCATTACGACCATTATTAAATCACAGTCGCCATGACAACCATTATGACATCTTCGTCGCCATGACGACCATTATGACATCATCGTCGCCATGGCGACCATTATGACACCACCGTTGCCATGACGACCATTATGACATCATCGTCGCCTTGACGACAATTATGACATCATCATCGCCATGACGAACATTATGACATCATCATCGCCATGATGACCGTTATGACATTATCGTCGCCATGACGACCCTTATGACATCATCGTCGCCATGGCAACCATTATGACATCATCATCGCCATGACAACCAATATGATATCATCGTCGCCATGATGACCATTATGACATCATCGTCGCCATGACAACCATTATGACATCATCGTCGCCATGGCGACCATTATGACATCACCGTCGCCATGACGACCATTATGACATCGTCGTAGCCATTACGACCATTATTAAATCACAGTCGCCATGAGAACCATTATGACATCTTCGTCGCCATGACGACCATTATGACATCATGACATCACCATTGCCATGACGACCATTATGACATCACCGTTGCCATGACGACCATTATGACATCATCGTCGCCATGACGACCATTATGGAATCATCATCGCCATGATGACCCTTTATGACATTATCGTCGCCATGACGACCCTTATGACATCATCGTCGCCATGGCAATCATTATGACATCATCATCGCCATGACAACCAATATGATATCTTCGTCGCCATGATGACTATTATGACATCATCGTCGCCATGGCGACCATTATGACATCACCATTGCCATGACGACCATTATGACATCACCGTTGCCATGACGACCATTATGACATCATCGTCGCCATGACGACCATTATGACATCATCGTCGCCATGACAACCATTATGACATCATCGTCGCCATGGCAACCATTATGACATCATCATCGCCATGACAACCAATATGATATCATCGTCGCCATGATGACCATTATGACATCATCGTCGCCATGACAACCATTATGACATCATATTCGCAATGTCGACCATTATGACATCACCGTCGCCATGACGACCATTATGACATCATGACATCACCGTTGCCATGACGACCATTATGACATCACCGTTGCCATGACGACCATTATGACATCACCGTTGCCATGACGACCATTATGACATCATCGCCGCCATGACAACCATTATGACATCACAATCGCCATGACGACCATTATGACATCATCGTCGCCATGGCGACCATTATGACATCATCATCGCAATGATGACCGTTATGACAATATCCTCGCCATGACGACCCTTATGACATCATCGTCGCCATGGCAACCATTATGACATCATCATCGCCATGACAACCAATATGATATCATTGTCGCCATGACAACCATTATGACTTCATCGTCACCATGGCAACCATTATGACATCATCGTAGCCATTACGACCATTATTAAATCACAGTCGCCATGACAACCATTATGACATCTTCGTCGCCATGACGACCATTATGACATCATGACATCACCGTTGCTATGACGACCATTATGACATCACCGTTGCCATGACGACCATTATGACATCATCTTAGCCATTACGACCATTATTAAATCACAGTCGCCATGACAACCATTATCACATCTTCGTCGCCATGACAACCATTATGACATCATCGTCGCCATGGCGACCATTATGACACCACCGTTGCCATGACGACCATTATGACATCATCGTCGCCTTGACGACAATTATGACATCATCATCGCCATGACGACCATTATGACATCATCATCGCCATGATGACCGTTATGACATTATCGTCGCCATGACGACCGTTATGACATCATCGTCGCCATGGCAACCATTATGACATCATTATCGCCATGACAACCAATATGATATCATCGTCGCCATGATGACCATTATGACATCATCGTCGCCATGACAACCATTATGACATCATCATCGCCATGGCGACCATTATGACATCACCGTCGCCATGACGACCATTATGACATCGTCGTAGCCATTACGACCATTATTAAATCACAGTCGCCATGACAACCATTATGACATCTTCGTCGCCATGATGACCAATATGACATCATGACATCACCGTTGCCATGACGACCATTATGACATCACCGTTGCCATGACGACCATTATGACATCATCGTCGCCATGACGACCATTATGACATCATCGTCGCCATGACAACCATTATGACATCATCGTCGCCATGGCAACCATTATGACATCATCGCAGACATTACGACCATTATTAAATCACAGTCGCCATGACAACCATTATGACATCTTCGTCGCCATGATGACCATTATGACATCATGACATCACCGTTGCCATGACGACCATTATGACATCACCGTTGCCATGAAGACCATTATGACATCATCGTCGCCATGACGACCATTATGACATCATCGTCGCCATGACAACCATTATGACATTACAATCGCCATGACGACCATTATGGCATCATCATCGCCATGATGACCCTTTATGACATTATCGTCGCCATGACGACCCTTATGACATCATCGTCGCCATGGCAACCATTATGACATCATCATCGCCATGACAACCAATATGATATCATCGTCGCCATGATGACCATTATGACATCATCGTCGCCATGACAACCATTATGACATCATCGTCGCCATGGCGACCATTATGACATCACCGTTGCCATGACGACCATTATGACATCATCCTAGCCATTACGACCATTATTAAATCACAGTCGCCATGACAACCATTATGACATCTTCGTCGCCATGACGAGCATTATGACATCATGACATCACCGTTGCCATGACGACCATTATGACATCACCGTTGCCATGACGACCATTATTACATTAGCGTCGCCATGACGACCATTATGACATCATCGTCGCCATGGCAACCATTATGACATCATCATCGCCATGACAACCAATATGATATCATTGTCGCCATGACAACCATTATGACATCATCGTCGCCATGACAACCATTATGACATCATATTCGCCATGACGACCATTATGACATCATCGTCGCCATGGCGACCATTATGACATCATCATCGCCATGATGACAGTTATGATAATATCGTCGCCATGACGACCCTTATGACATCATCGTCGCCATGGCAACCATTATGACATCATCATCGCCATGACAACCAATATGATATCATTGTCGCCATGACAACCATTATGACATCATCGTCGCCATGGCAACCATTATGACATCACGGTCGCCATGGCAACCATTATGACATCATCGTAGCCATTACGACCATTATTAAATCACAGTCGCCATGACAACCATTATGACATCTTCGTCGCCATGACGACCATTATGACATCATGACATCACCGTTGCTATGACGACCATTATGACATCACCGTTGCCATGACGACCATTATGACATCATCGTAGCCATTACGACCATTATTAAATCACAGTCGCCATGACAACCATTATGACATCTTCGTCGCCATGACAACCATTATGACATCATCGTCGCCATGGCGACCATTATGACACCACCGTTGCCATGACGACCATTATGACATCATCGTCGCCTTGACGACAATTATGACATCATCATCGCCATGACGACCATTATGACATCATCATCGCCATGATGACCGTTATGACATTATCGTCGCCATGACGACCCTTATGACATCATCGTCGCCATGGCAACCATTATGACATCATCATCGCCATGACAACCAATATGATATAATCGTCGCCATGATGACCATTATGACATCATCGTCGCCATGACAACCATTATGACATCATCGTCGCCATGGCGACCATTATGACATCACCGTCGCCATGACGACCATTATGACATCGTCGTAGCCATTACGACCATTATTAAATCACAGTCGCCATGAGAACCATTATGACATCATCGTCGCCATGACAACCATTATGACATCATCGTCGCCATGGCGACCATTATGACATCACCGTTGCCATGACGACCATTATGACATCACCGTTGCCATGACGACCATTATGACATCATTGTCGCCATGACGACCATTATGACATCATCGTCGCCATTACAACCATTATGACATCATCGTCGCCATGGCAACCATTATGACATCATCATCGCCATGACAACCAATATGATATCATCGTCGCCATGATGACCATTATGACATCATCGTCGCCATGACAACCATTATGACATCATATTCGCAATGTCGACCATTATGACATCACCGTCGCCATGACGACCATTATGACATCATGACATCACCATTGCCATGACGACCATTATGACATCACCGTTGCCATGACGACCATTATGACATCACCGTCGCCATGACGACCATTATGACATCATCGCCGCCATGACAACCATTATGACATCACAATCGCCATGACAACCCTTATGACATCATCGTCGCCATGGCAACCATTATGACATCATCATCGCCATGACAACCAATATGATATCATTGTCGCCATGACAACCATTATGACTTCATCGTCGCCATGGCAACCATTATGACATCACGGTCGCCATGTCGACCATTATGACATCATCGTAGCCATTATGACCATTATTAAATCACAGTCGCCATGACAACCATTATGACATCTTCGTCTCCATGATGACCATTATGACATCATGACATCACCGTTGCTATGACGACCATTATGACATCACCGTTGCCATGACGACCATTATGACATCATCGTAGCCATTACGACCATTATTAAATCACATTCGCCATGACAACCATTATGACATCTTCGTCGCCATGACGACCATTATGACATCATGACATCACCGTTGCCATGACGACCATTATGACATCACCGTTGCCATGACGACCATTATGACATCATTGTCGCCATGACGACCATTATGACATCATCGTAGCCATTACGACCATTATTAAATCACAGTTGCCATGACAACCATTATGACATCTTCGTTGCCATGACGACCATTATGACATCATGACATCACCGTTGCTATGACGACCATTATGACATCACCGTTGCCATGACGACCATTATGACATCATCGTAGCCATTACGACCATTATTAAATCACAGTCGCCATGACAACCATTATGACATCTTCGTCGCCATGACGACCATTATGACATCATGACACCACCGTTGCCATGACGACTATTATGACATCATCGTCGCCTTGACGACAATTATGACATCATCATCGCCATGATGACCATTATGACATCATCGTCGCCATGATGACCGTTATGACATTATCGTCGCCATGACGACCCTTATGACATCATCATCGCCATGGCAACCATTATGACATCATCATCGCCATGACAACCAATATGATATCATCGTCGCCATGATGACCATTATGACATCATCGTCGCCATGACAACCATTATGACATCATGACATCACCGTTGCCATGACGACCATTATGACATCACCGTTGCCATGACGACCATTATGACATCATCGTCGCCATGACAACCATTATGACATCACAATCGCCATGACGACCATTATGGCATCATCATCGCCATGATGACCCTTTATGACATTATCGTCGCCATGACGACCCTTATGACATCATTGTCGCCATGGCAACCATTATGACATCATCATCGCCATGACAACCAATATGATATCATCGTCGCCATGATGACATTATGACATCATCGTCGCCATGACAACCATTATGACATCATCGTCGCCATGGCGACCATTATGACATCACCGTTGCCATGACGACCATTATGACATCATCGTAGCCATTACGACCATTATTAAATCACAGTCGCCATGACAACCATTATGACATCTTCGTCGCCATGATGACCATTATGACATCATGACATCACCGTTGCTATGACGACCATTATGACATCACCGCTGCCATGACGACCATTATGACATCATCGTCGCCATGACGACCATTTTGACATCATCGTCGCCATGACAACCATTATGACATCACAATCGTCATGACGACCATTATGACATCATCGTCGCCATGGCGACCATTATGACATCATCGTCGCCATGATGACCGTTATGACAATATCGTCACCATGACGACACTTATGACATCATCGTCGCCATGGCAACCATTATGACATCATCATCGCCATGACAACCAATATGATATTATTGTCGCCATGACAACCATTATGACATCATCATCGCCAAGACAACCAATGTGATATCATCGTCGCCATGATGAACAATATGACATCATGACATCACCGTTGCTATGACGACCATTATGACATCACCGTTGCCATGGCAACCATTATGACATCACGGTCGCCATGTCGACCATTATGACATCATCGTAGCCATTACGACCATTATTAAATCACAGTCGCCATGACAACCATTATGACATCTTCGTCGCCATGACGACCATTATGACATCATGACATCACCGTTGCCATGACGACCATTATGACATCACCGTTGCCATGATGACCATTATTACATTAGCGTCGCCATGACGACCATTATGACATCATCGTAGCCATTACGACCATTATTAAATCACAGTCGCCATGACAACCATTATGACATCTTCGTCGCCATGATGGCCATTATGACATCATGACATCACCGTTGCTATGACGACCATTATGACATCACCGCTGCCATGACGACCATTATGACATCATCGTCGCCATGACGACCATTTTGACATCATCGTCGCCATGACAACCATTATGACATCACAATCGTCATGACGACCATTATGACATCATCGTCGCCATGGCGACCATTATGACATCATCGTCGCCATGATGACCGTTATGACAATATCGTCACCATGACGACACTTATGACATCATCGTCGCCATGGCAACCATTATGACATCATCATCGCCATGACAACCAATATGATATTATTGTCGCCATGACAACCATTATGACATCATCATCGCCAAGACAACCAATGTGATATCATCGTCGCCATGATGAACAATATGACATCATGACATCACCGTTGCTATGACGACCATTATGACATCACCGTTGCCATGGCAACCATTATGACATCACGGTCGCCATGTCGACCATTATGACATCATCGTAGCCATTACGACCATTATTAAATCACAGTCGCCATGACAACCATTATGACATCATCGTCGCCATGGCAACCATTATGACATCATCATCGCCATGACAACCAATATGATATCTTCGTCGCCATGATGACTATTATGACATCATCGTCGCCATGATAACCATTATGACATCATCGTCGCCATGGCGACCATTATGACATCACCGTTGCCATGACGACCATTATGACATCATCGTCGCCATGGCAACCATTATGACATCATCATCGCCATGACAACCAATATGATATCATCGTCGCCATGATGACCATTATGACATCATCGTCACCATGGCAACCATTATGACATCATCGTAGCCATTACGACCATTATTAAATCACAGTCGCCATGACAACCATTATGACATCTTCGTCGCCATGACGACCATTATGACATCATGACATCACCGTTGCTATGACGACCATTATGACATCACCGTTGCCATGACGACCATTATGAAGTCATCTTAGCCATTACGACCATTATTAAATCACAGTCGCCATGACAACCATTATCACATCTTCGTCGCCATGACAACCATTATGACATCATCGTCGCCATGGCGACCATTATGACACCACCGTTGCCATGACGACCATTATGACATCATCGTCGCCTTGACGACAATTATGACATCATCATCGCCATGACGACCATTATGACATCATCATCGCCATGATGACCGTTATGACATTATCGTCGCCATGACGACCCTTATGACATCATCGTCGCCATGGCAACCATTATGACATCATTATCGCCATGACAACCAATATGATATCATCGTCGCCATGATGACCATTATGACATCATCGTCGCCATGACAACCATTATGACATCATCATCGCCATGGCGACCATTATGACATCACCGTCGCCATGACGACCATTATGACATCGTCGTAGCCATTACGACCATTATTAAATCACAGTCGCCATGACAACCATTATGACATCTTCGTCGCCATGATGACCAATATGACATCATGACATCACCGTTGCCATGACGACCATTATGACATCATCGTCGCCATGACGACCATTATGACATCATCGTCGCCATGACAACCATTATGACATCATCGTCGCCATGGCTACCATTATGACATCATCGCAGACATTACGACCATTATTAAATCACAGTCGCCATGACAACCATTATGACATCTTCGTCGCCATGATGACCATTATGACATCATGACATCACCGTTGCCATGACGACCATTATGACATCACCGTTGCCATGAAGACCATTGTGACATCATCGTCGCCATGACGACCATTATGACATCATCATCGCCATGACAACCAATATGATATCTTCGTCGCCATGATGACTATTATGACATCATCGTCGCCATGATAACCATTATGACATCATCGTCGCCATGGCGACCATTATGACATCACCGTTGCCATGACGACCATTATGACATCATCGTCGCCATGGCAACCATTATGACATCATCATCGCCATGACAACCAATATGATATCATCGTCGCCATGATGACCATTATGACATCATCGTCACCATGGCAACCATTATGACATCATCGTAGCCATTACGACCATTATTAAATCACAGTCGCCATGACAACCATTATGACATCTTCGTCGCCATGACGACCATTATGACATCATGACATCACCGTTGCTATGACGACCATTATGACATCACCGTTGCCATGACGACCATTATGAAGTCATCTTAGCCATTACGACCATTATTAAATCACAGTCGCCATGACAACCATTATCACATCTTCGTCGCCATGACAACCATTATGACATCATCGTCGCCATGGCGACCATTATGACACCACCGTTGCCATGACGACCATTATGACATCATCGTCGCCTTGACGACAATTATGACATCATCATCGCCATGACGACCATTATGACATCATCATCGCCATGATGACCGTTATGACATTATCGTCGCCATGACGACCCTTATGACATCATCGTCGCCATGGCAACCATTATGACATCATTATCGCCATGACAACCAATATGATATCATCGTCGCCATGATGACCATTATGACATCATCGTCGCCATGACAACCATTATGACATCATCATCGCCATGGCGACCATTATGACATCACCGTCGCCATGACGACCATTATGACATCGTCGTAGCCATTACGACCATTATTAAATCACAGTCGCCATGACAACCATTATGACATCTTCGTCGCCATGATGACCAATATGACATCATGACATCACCGTTGCCATGACGACCATTATGACATCATCGTCGCCATGACGACCATTATGACATCATCGTCGCCATGACAACCATTATGACATCATCGTCGCCATGGCTACCATTATGACATCATCGCAGACATTACGACCATTATTAAATCACAGTCGCCATGACAACCATTATGACATCTTCGTCGCCATGATGACCATTATGACATCATGACATCACCGTTGCCATGACGACCATTATGACATCACCGTTGCCATGAAGACCATTATGACATCATCGTCGCCATGACGACCATTATGACATCATCGTCGCCATGACAACCATTATGACATCATATTCGCCATGACGACCATTATGACATCATCGTCGCCATGGCGACCATTATGACATCATCATCGCCATGATGACAGTTATGATAATATCGTCGCCATGACGACCCTTATGACATCATCGTCGCCATGGCAACCATTATGACATCATCATCGCCATGACAACCAATATGATATCATTGTCGCCATGACAACCATTATGACATCATCGTCGCCATGGCAACCATTATGACATCACGGTCGCCATGGCAACCATTATGACATCATCGTAGCCATTACGACCATTATTAAATCACAGTCGCCATGACAACCATTATGACATCTTCGTCGCCATGACGACCATTATGACATCATGACATCACCGTTGCTATGACGACCATTATGACATCACCGTTGCCATGACGACCATTATGACATCATCGTAGCCATTACGACCATTATTAAATCACAGTCGCCATGACAACCATTATGACATCTTCGTCGCCATGACAACCATTATGACATCATCGTCGCCATGGCGACCATTATGACACCACCGTTGCCATGACGACCATTATGACATCATCGTCGCCTTGACGACAATTATGACATCATCATCGCCATGACGACCATTATGACATCATCATCGCCATGATGACCGTTATGACATTATCGTCGCCATGACGACCCTTATGACATCATCGTCGCCATGGCAACCATTATGACATCATCATCGCCATGACAACCAATATGATATCATCGTCGCCATGATGACCATTATGACATCATCGTCGCCATGACAACCATTATGACATCATCGTCGCCATGGCGACCATTATGACATCACCGTCGCCATGACGACCATTATGACATCGTCGTAGCCATTACGACCATTATTAAATCACAGTCGCCATGAGAACCATTATGACATCTTCGTCGCCATGACGACCATTATGACATCATGACATCACCATTGCCATGACGACCATTATGACATCACCGTTGCCATGACGACCATTATGACATCATCGTCGCCATGACGACCATTATGGCATCATCATCGCCATGATGACCCTTTATGACATTATCGTCGCCATGACGACCCTTATGACATCATCGTCGCCATGGCAACCATTATGACATCATCATCGCCATGACAACCAATATGATATCTTCGTCGCCATGATGACTATTATGACATCATCGTCGCCATGACAACCATTATGACATCATCGTCGCCATGGCGACCATTATGACATCACCGTTACCATGACGACCATTATGACATCATCGTAGCCATTACGACCATTATTAAATCACAGTCGCCATGACAACCATTATGACATCATCGTCGCCATGGCGACCATTATGACATCACCGTTGCCATGACGACCATTATGACATCACCGTTGCCATGACGACCATTATGACATCATTGTCGCCATGACGACCATTATGACATCATCGTCGCCATGACAACCATTATGACATCATCGTCGCCATGGCAACCATTATGACATCATCATCGCCATGACAACCAATATGATATCATCGTCGCCATGATGACCATTATGACATCATCGTCGCCATGACAACCATTATGACATCATATTCGCAATGTCGACCATTATGACATCACCGTCGCCATGACGACCATTATGACATCATGACATCACCATTGCCATGACGACCATTATGACATCACCGTTGCCATGACGACCATTATGACATCACCGTCGCCATGACGACCATTATGACATCATCGCCGCCATGACAACCATTATGACATCACAATCGCCATGACAACCCTTATGACATCATCGTCGCCATGGCAACCATTATGACATCATCATCGCCATGACAACCAATATGATATCATTGTCGCCATGACAACCATTATGACTTCATCGTCGCCATGGCAACCATTATGACATCACGGTCGCCATGTCGACCATTATGACATCATCGTAGCCATTATGACCATTATTAAATCACAGTCGCCATGACAACCATTATGACATCTTCGTCTCCATGATGACCATTATGACATCATGACATCACCGTTGCTATGACGACCATTATGACATCACCGTTGCCATGACGACCATTATGACATCATCGTAGCCATTACGACCATTATTAAATCACATTCGCCATGACAACCATTATGACATCTTCGTCGCCATGACGACCATTATGACATCATGACATCACCGTTGCCATGACGACCATTATGACATCACCGTTGCCATGACGACCATTATGACATCATTGTCGCCATGACGACCATTATGACATCATCGTAGCCATTACGACCATTATTAAATCACAGTTGCCATGACAACCATTATGACATCTTCGTTGCCATGACGACCATTATGACATCATGACATCACCGTTGCTATGACGACCATTATGACATCACCGTTGCCATGACGACCATTATGACATCATCGTAGCCATTACGACCATTATTAAATCACAGTCGCCATGACAACCATTATGACATCTTCGTCGCCATGACGACCATTATGACATCATGACACCACCGTTGCCATGACGACTATTATGACATCATCGTCGCCTTGACGACAATTATGACATCATCATCGCCATGATGACCATTATGACATCATCGTCGCCATGATGACCGTTATGACATTATCGTCGCCATGACGACCCCTATGACATCATCATCGCCATGGCAACCATTATGACATCATCATCGCCATGACAACCAATATGATATCATCGTCGCCATGATGACCATTATGACATCATCGTCGCCATGACAACCATTATGACATCATGACATCACCGTTGCCATGACGACCATTATGACATCACCGTTGCCATGACGACCATTATGACATCATCGTCGCCATGACGACCATTATGACATCATCGTCGCCATGACAACCATTATGACATCACAATCGCCATGACGACCATTATGGCATCATCATCGCCATGATGACCCTTTATGACATTATCGTCGCCATGACGACCCTTATGACATCATCGTCGCCATGGCAACCATTATGACATCATCATCGCCATGACAACCAATATGATATCATCGTCGCCATGATGACATTATGACATCATCGTCGCCATGACAACCATTATGACATCATCGTCGCCATGGCGACCATTATGACATCACCGTTGCCATGACGACCATTATGACATCATCGTAGCCATTACGACCATTATTAAATCACAGTCGCCATGACAACCATTATGACATCTTCGTCGCCATGATGACCATTATGACATCATGACATCACCGTTGCTATGACGACCATTATGACATCACCGCTGCCATGACGACCATTATGACATCATCGTCGCCATGACGACCATTTTGACATCATCGTCGCCATGACAACCATTATGACATCACAATCGTCATGACGACCATTATGACATCATCGTCGCCATGGCGACCATTATGACATCATCGTCGCCATGATGACCGTTATGACAATATCGTCACCATGACGACACTTATGACATCATCGTCGCCATGGCAACCATTATGACATCATCATCGCCATGACAACCAATATGATATTATTGTCGCCATGACAACCATTATGACATCATCATCGCCAAGACAACCAATGTGATATCATCGTCGCCATGATGAACAATATGACATCATGACATCACCGTTGCTATGACGACCATTATGACATCACCGTTGCCATGGCAACCATTATGACATCACGGTCGCCATGTCGACCATTATGACATCATCGTAGCCATTACGACCATTATTAAATCACAGTCGCCATGACAACCATTATGACATCATCGTCGCCATGGCAACCATTATGACATCATCATCGCCATGACAACCAATATGATATCTTCGTCGCCATGATGACTATTATGACATCATCGTCGCCATGATAACCATTATGACATCATCGTCGCCATGGCGACCATTATGACATCACCGTTGCCATGACGACCATTATGACATCATCGTCGCCATGGCAACCATTATGACATCATCATCGCCATGACAACCAATATGATATCATCGTCGCCATGATGACCATTATGACATCATCGTCACCATGGCAACCATTATGACATCATCGTAGCCATTACGACCATTATTAAATCACAGTCGCCATGACAACCATTATGACATCTTCGTCGCCATGACGACCATTATGACATCATGACATCACCGTTGCTATGACGACCATTATGACATCACCGTTGCCATGACGACCATTATGAAGTCATCTTAGCCATTACGACCATTATTAAATCACAGTCGCCATGACAACCATTATCACATCTTCGTCGCCATGACAACCATTATGACATCATCGTCGCCATGGCGACCATTATGACACCACCGTTGCCATGACGACCATTATGACATCATCGTCGCCTTGACGACAATTATGACATCATCATCGCCATGACGACCATTATGACATCATCATCGCCATGATGACCGTTATGACATTATCGTCGCCATGACGACCCTTATGACATCATCGTCGCCATGGCAACCATTATGACATCATTATCGCCATGACAACCAATATGATATCATCGTCGCCATGATGACCATTATGACATCATCGTCGCCATGACAACCATTATGACATCATCATCGCCATGGCGACCATTATGACATCACCGTCGCCATGACGACCATTATGACATCGTCGTAGCCATTACGACCATTATTAAATCACAGTCGCCATGACAACCATTATGACATCTTCGTCGCCATGATGACCAATATGACATCATGACATCACCGTTGCCATGACGACCATTATGACATCACCGTTGCCATGACGACCATTATGACATCATCGTCGCCATGACGACCATTATGACATCATCGTCGCCATGACAACCATTATGACATCATCGTCGCCATGGCAACCATTATGACATCATCGCAGACATTACGACCATTATTAAATCACAGTCGCCATGACAACCATTATGACATCTTCGTCGCCATGATGACCATTATGACATCATGACATCACCGTTGCCATGACGACCATTATGACATCACCGTTGCCATGAAGACCATTATGACATCATCGTCGCCATGACGACCATTATGACATCATCGTCGCCATGACAACCATTATGACATTACAATCGCCATGACGACCATTATGGCATCATCATCGCCATGATGACCCTTTATGACATTATCGTCGCCATGACGACCCTTATGACATCATCGTCGCCATGGCAACCATTATGACATCATCATCGCCATGACAACCAATATGATATCATCGTCGCCATGATGACCATTATGACATCATCGTCGCCATGACAACCATTATGACATCATCGTCGCCATGGCGACCATTATGACATCACCGTTGCCATGACGACCATTATGACATCATCCTAGCCATTACGACCATTATTAAATCACAGTCGCCATGACAACCATTATGACATCTTCGTCGCCATGACGACCATTATGACATCATGACATCACCGTTGCCATGACGACCATTATGACATCACCGTTGCCATGACGACCATTATTACATTAGCGTCGCCATGACGACCATTATGACATCATCGTCGCCATGGCAACCATTATGACATCATCATCGCCATGACAACCAATATGATATCATTGTCGCCATGACAACCATTATGACATCATCGTCGCCATGACAACCATTATGACATCATATTCGCCATGACGACCATTATGACATCATCGTCGCCATGGCGACCATTATGACATCATCATCGCCATGATGACAGTTATGATAATATCGTCGCCATGACGACCCTTATGACATCATCGTCGCCATGGCAACCATTATGACATCATCATCGCCATGACAACCAATATGATATCATTGTCGCCATGACAACCATTATGACATCATCGTCGCCATGGCAACCATTATGACATCACGGTCGCCATGGCAACCATTATGACATCATCGTAGCCATTACGACCATTATTAAATCACAGTCGCCATGACAACCATTATGACATCATGACATCACCGTTGCTATGACGACCATTATGACATCACCGTTGCCATGACGACCATTATGACATCATCGTAGCCATTACGACCATTATTAAATCACAGTCGCCATGACAACCATTATGACATCTTCGTCGCCATGACAACCATTATGACATCATCGTCGCCATGGCGACCATTATGACACCACCGTTGCCATGACGACCATTATGACATCATCGTCGCCTTGACGACAATTATGACATCATCATCGCCATGACGACCATTATGACATCATCATCGCCATGATGACCGTTATGACATTATCGTCGCCATGACGACCCTTATGACATCATCGTCGCCATGGCAACCATTATGACATCATCATCGCCATGACAACCAATATGATATCATCGTCGCCATGATGACCATTATGACATCATCGTCGCCATGACAACCATTATGACATCATCGTCGCCATGGCGACCATTATGACATCACCGTCGCCATGACGACCATTATGACATCGTCGTAGCCATTACGACCATTATTAAATCACAGTCGCCATGAGAACCATTATGACATCTTCGTCGCCATGACGACCATTATGACATCATGACATCACCATTGCCATGACGACCATTATGACATCACCGTTGCCATGACGACCATTATGACATCATCGTCGCCATGACGACCATTATGGCATCATCATCGCCATGATGACCCTTTATGACATTATCGTCGCCATGATGACCCTTATGACATCATCGTCGCCATGGCAACCATTATGACATCATCATCGCCATGACAACCAATATGATATCTTCGTCGCCATGATGACTATTATGACATCATCGTCGCCATGACAACCATTATGACATCATCGTCGCCATGGCGACCATTATGACATCACCGTTGCCATGACGACCATTATGACATCATCGTAGCCATTACGACCATTATTAAATCACAGTCGCCATGACAACCATTATGACATCATCGTCGCCATGGCGACCATTATGACATCACCGTTGCCATGACGACCATTATGACATCACCGTTGCCATGACGACCATTATGACATCATTGTCGCCATGACGACCATTATGACATCATCGTCGCCATGACAACCATTATGACATCATCGTCGCCATGGCAACCATTATGACATCATCATCGCCATGACAACCAATATGATATCATCGTCGCCATGATGACCATTATGACATCATCGTCGCCATGACAACCATTATGACATCATATTCGCAATGTCGACCATTATGACATCACCGTCGCCATGACGACCATTATGACATCATGACATCACCATTGCCATGACGACCATTATGACATCACCGTTGCCATGACGACCATTATGACATCACCGTCGCCATGACGACCATTATGACATCATCGCCGCCATGACAACCATTATGACATCACAATCGCCATGACAACCCTTATGACATCATCGTCGCCATGGCAACCATTATGACATCATCATCGCCATGACAACCAATATGATATCATTGTCGCCATGACAACCATTATGACTTCATCGTCGCCATGGCAACCATTATGACATCACGGTCGCCATGTCGACCATTATGACATCATCGTAGCCATTATGACCATTATTAAATCACAGTCGCCATGACAACCATTATGACATCTTCGTCTCCATGATGACCATTATGACATCATGACATCACCGTTGCTATGACGACCATTATGACATCACCGTTGCCATGACGACCATTATGACATCATCGTAGCCATTACGACCATTATTAAATCACATTCGCCATGACAACCATTATGACATCTTCGTCGCCATGACGACCATTATGACATCATGACATCACCGTTGCCATGACGACCATTATGACATCACCGTTGCCATGACGACCATTATGACATCATTGTCGCCATGACGACCATTATGACATCATCGTAGCCATTACGACCATTATTAAATCACAGTTGCCATGACAACCATTATGACATCTTCGTTGCCATGACGACCATTATGACATCATGACATCACCGTTGCTATGACGACCATTATGACATCACCGTTGCCATGACGACCATTATGACATCATCGTAGCCATTACGACCATTATTAAATCACAGTCGCCATGACAACCATTATGACATCTTCGTCGCCATGACGACCATTATGACATCATGACACCACCGTTGCCATGACGACTATTATGACATCATCGTCGCCTTGACGACAATTATGACATCATCATCGCCATGATGACCATTATGACATCATCGTCGCCATGATGACCCTTATGACATTATCGTCGCCATGACGACCCTTATGACATCATCATCGCCATGGCAACCATTATGACATCATCATCGCCATGACAACCAATATGATATCATCGTCGCCATGATGACCATTATGACATCATCGTCGCCATGACAACCATTATGACATCATGACATCACCGTTGCCATGACGACCATTATGACATCACCGTTGCCATGACGACCATTATGACATCATCGTCGCCATGACGACCATTATGACATCATCGTCGCCATGACAACCATTATGACATCACAATCGCCATGACGACCATTATGGCATCATCATCGCCATGATGACCCTTTATGACATTATCGTCGCCATGACGACCCTTATGACATCATTGTCGCCATGGCAACCATTATGACATCATCATCGCCATGACAACCAATATGATATCATCGTCGCCATGATGACATTATGACATCATCGTCGCCATGACAACCATTATGACATCATCGTCGCCATGGCGACCATTATGACATCACCGTTGCCATGACGACCATTATGACATCATCGTAGCCATTACGACCATTATTAAATCACAGTCGCCATGACAACCATTATGACATCTTCGTCGCCATGATGACCATTATGACATCATGACATCACCGTTGCTATGACGACCATTATGACATCACCGCTGCCATGACGACCATTATGACATCATCGTCGCCATGACGACCATTTTGACATCATCGTCGCCATGACAACCATTATGACATCACAATCGTCATGACGACCATTATGACATCATCGTCGCCATGGCGACCATTATGACATCATCGTCGCCATGATGACCGTTATGACAATATCGTCACCATGACGACACTTATGACATCATCGTCGCCATGGCAACCATTATGACATCATCATCGCCATGACAACCAATATGATATTATTGTCGCCATGACAACCATTATGACATCATCATCGCCAAGACAACCAATGTGATATCATCGTCGCCATGATGAACAATATGACATCATGACATCACCGTTGCTATGACGACCATTATGACATCACCGTTGCCATGGCAACCATTATGACATCACGGTCGCCATGTCGACCATTATGACATCATCGTAGCCATTACGACCATTATTAAATCACAGTCGCCATGACAACCATTATGACATCATCGTCGCCATGGCAACCATTATGACATCATCATCGCCATGACAACCAATATGATATCTTCGTCGCCATGATGACTATTATGACATCATCGTCGCCATGATAACCATTATGACATCATCGTCGCCATGGCGACCATTATGACATCACCGTTGCCATGACGACCATTATGACATCATCGTCGCCATGGCAACCATTATGACATCATCATCGCCATGACAACCAATATGATATCATCGTCGCCATGATGACCATTATGACATCATCGTCGCCATGACAACCATTATGACATCATATTCGCAATGTCGACCATTATGACATCACCGTCGCCATGACGACCATTATGACATCATGACATCACCATTGCCATGACGACCATTATGACATCACCGTTGCCATGACGACCATTATGACATCACCGTCGCCATGACGACCATTATGACATCATCGCCGCCATGACAACCATTATGACATCACAATCGCCATGACAACCCTTATGACATCATCGTCGCCATGGCAACCATTATGACATCATCATCGCCATGACAACCAATATGATATCATTGTCGCCATGACAACCATTATGACTTCATCGTCGCCATGGCAACCATTATGACATCACGGTCGCCATGTCGACCATTATGACATCATCGTAGCCATTATGACCATTATTAAATCACAGTCGCCATGACAACCATTATGACATCTTCGTCTCCATGATGACCATTATGACATCATGACATCACCGTTGCTATGACGACCATTATGACATCACCGTTGCCATGACGACCATTATGACATCATCGTAGCCATTACGACCATTATTAAATCACATTCGCCATGACAACCATTATGACATCTTCGTCGCCATGACGACCATTATGACATCATGACATCACCGTTGCCATGACGACCATTATGACATCACCGTTGCCATGACGACCATTATGACATCATTGTCGCCATGACGAACATTATGACATCATCGTAGCCATTACGACCATTATTAAATCACAGTTGCCATGACAACCATTATGACATCTTCGTTGCCATGACGACCATTATGACATCATGACATCACCGTTGCTATGACGACCATTATGACATCACCGTTGCCATGACGACCATTATGACATCATCGTAGCCATTACGACCATTATTAAATCACAGTCGCCATGACAACCATTATGACATCTTCGTCGCCATGACGACCATTATGACATCATGACACCACCGTTGCCATGACGACTATTATGACATCATCGTCGCCTTGACGACAATTATGACATCATCATCGCCATGATGACCATTATGACATCATCGTCGCCATGATGACCGTTATGACATTATCGTCGCCATGACGACCCTTATGACATCATCATCGCCATGGCAACCATTATGACATCATCATCGCCATGACAACCAATATGATATCATCGTCGCCATGATGACCATTATGACATCATCGTCGCCATGACAACCATTATGACATCATGACATCACCGTTGCCATGACGACCATTATGACATCACCGTTGCCATGACGACCATTATGACATCATCGTCACCATGACGACCATTATGACATCATCGTCGCCATGACAACCATTATGACATCACAATCGCCATGACGACCATTATGGCATCATCATCGCCATGATGACCCTTTATGACATTATCGTCGCCATGACGACCCTTATGACATCATTGTCGCCATGGCAACCATTATGACATCATCATCGCCATGACAACCAATATGATATCATCGTCGCCATGATGACATTATGACATCATCGTCGCCATGACAACCATTATGACATCATCGTCGCCATGACGACCATTATGACATCACCGTTGCCATGACGACCATTATGACATCATCGTAGCCATTACGACCATTATTAAATCACAGTCGCCATGACAACCATTATGACATCTTCGTCGCCATGATGACCATTATGACATCATGACATCACCGTTGCTATGACGACCATTATGACATCACCGCTGCCATGACGACCATTATGACATCATCGTCGCCATGACGACCATTTTGACATCATCGTCGCCATGACAACCATTATGACATCACAATCGTCATGACGACCATTATGACATCATCGTCGCCATGGCGACCATTATGACATCATCGTCGCCATGATGACCGTTATGACAATATCGTCACCATGACGACACTTATGACATCATCGTCGCCATGGCAACCATTATGACATCATCATCGCCATGACAACCAATATGATATTATTGTCGCCATGACAACCATTATGACATCATCATCGCCAAGACAACCAATGTGATATCATCGTCGCCATGATGAACAATATGACATCATGACATCACCGTTGCTATGACGACCATTATGACATCACCGTTGCCATGGCAACCATTATGACATCACGGTCGCCATGTCGACCATTATGACATCATCGTAGCCATTACGACTATTATTAAATCACAGTCGCCATGACAACCATTATGACATCATCGTCGCCATGGCAACCATTATGACATCATCATCGCCATGACAACCAATATGATATCTTCGTCGCCATGATGACTATTATGACATCATCGTCGCCATGATAACCATTATGACATCATCGTCGCCATGGCGACCATTATGACATCACCGTTGCCATGACGACCATTATGACATCATCGTAGCCATTACGACCATTATTAAATCACAGTCGCCATGACAACCATTATGACATCATCGTCACCATGGCTACCATTATGACATCACCGTTGCCATGACGACCATTATGACATCACCGTTGCCATGACGACCATTATGACATCATCGTCGCCATGACGACCATTATGACATCATCGTCGCCATGACAACCATTATGACATCATCGTCGCCATGGCAACCATTATGACATCATCATCGCCATGACAACCAATATGATATCATCGTCGCCATGATGACCATTATGACATCATCGTCGTCATGACAACCATTATGACATCATATTCGCAATGTCGACCATTATGACATCACCGTCGCCATGACGACCATTATGACATCATGACATCACCATTGCCATGACGACCATTATGACATCACCGTTGCCATGACGACCATTATGACATCACCGTCGCCATGACGACCATTATGACATCATCGCCGCCATGACAACCATTATGACATCACAATCGCCATGACGACCATTATGACATCATCGTCGCCATGGCGACCATTATGACATCATCATCGCAATGATGACCGTTATGACAATATCCTCGCCATGACGACCCTTATGACATCATCGTCGCCATGGCAACCATTATGACATCATCATCGCCATGACAACCAATATGATATCATTGTCGCCATGACAACCATTATGACTTCATCGTCGCCATAGCAACCATTATGACATCATCATCGCCATGACAACCAATATGATATCATTGTCGCCATGACAACCATTATGACTTCATCGTCGCCATGGCAACCATTATGACATCACGGTCGTCATGTCGACCATTATGACATCATCGTAGCCATTATGACCATTATTAAATCACAGTCGCCATGACAACCATTATGACATCTTCGTCTCCATGATGACCATTATGACATCATGACATCACCGTTGCTATGACGACCATTATGACATCACCGTTGCCATGACGACCATTATGACATCATCGTAGCCATTACGACCATTATTAAATCACAGTCGCCATGACAACCATTATGACATCATCGTCGCCATGGCGACCATTATGACATCACCGTCGCCATGACGACCATTATGACATCGTCGTAGCCATTACGACCATTATTAAATCACAGTCGCCATGACAACCATTATGACATCTTCGTCGCCATGATGACCAATATGACATCATGACATCACCGTTGCCATGATGACCATTATGACATCACCGTTGCCATGACGACCATTATGACATCACCGTCGCCATGACGACCATTATGACATCATCGCCGCCATGACAACCATTATGACATCACAATCGCCATGACGACCATTATGACATCATCGTCGCCATGGCGACCATTATGACATCATCATCGCAATGATGACCGTTATGACAATATCCTCGCCATGACGACCCTTATGACATCATCGTCGCCATGGCAACCATTATGACATCATCATCGCCATGACAACCAATATGATATCATCGTCGCCATGATGACCATTATGACATCATCGTCGCCATGACAACCATTATGACATCATATTCGCCATGTCGACCATTATGACATCACCGTCGCCATGACGACCATTATGACATCATCGCAGCCATTACGAACATTATTACATCACAGTCGCCATGACAACCATTATGACATCTTCGTCGCCATGATGACCATTATGACATCATGACATCACCGTTGCCATGACGACCATTATGACATCACCGTTGCCATGAAGACCATTATGACATCATCGTCGCCATGACGACCATTATGACATCATCGTCGCCATGACAACCATTATGACATTACAATCGCCATGACGACCATTATGGCACCATCATCGCCATGATGACCCTTTATGACATTATTGTCGCCATGACGACCCTTATGACATCATCGTCGCCATGGCAACCATTATGACATCATCATCGCCATGACAACCAATATATCATCGTCGCCATGATGACCATTATGACATCATCGTCGCCATGACGACCATTATGACATCATCGTCGCCATGGCGACCATTATGACATCACCGTTGCCATGACGACCATTATGACATCTTCGTCGCCATGACGACCATTATGACATCTTCGTCGCCATGACGACCATTATGACATCATGACATCACCGTTGCCATGACGACCATTATGACATCACCGTTGCCATGACGACCATTATTACATTAGCGTCGCCATGACGACCATTATGACATCATCGTCGCCATGGCAACCATTATAACATCATCATCGCCATGACAACCAATATGATATCATTGTCGCCATGACAACCAATATGATATTATTGTCGCCATGACAACCATTATGACATCATCGTCGCCATGACAACCATTATGACATCATATTCGCCATGACGACCATTATGACATCATCGTCGCCATGGCGACCATTATGACATCATCATCGCCATGATGACAGTTATGACAATATCGTCGCCATGACGACCCTTATGACATCATCGTCGCCATGGCAACCATTATGACATCATCATCGCCATGACAACCAATATGATATCATTGTCGCCATGACAACCATTATGACATCATCGTCGCCATGGCAACCATTATGACATCACGGTCGCCATGGCAACCATTATGACATCATCGTAGCCATTACGACCATTATTAAATCACAGTCGCCATGACAACCATTATGACATCTTCGTCGCCATGACGACCATCATGACATCACCGTTGCTATGACGACCATTATGACATCACCGTTGCCATGACGACCATTATGACATCATCGTAGCCATTACGACCATTATTAAATCACAGTCGCCATGACAACCATTATGACATCTTCGTCGCCATGACAACCATTATGACATCATCGTCGCCATGGCGACCATTATGACACCACCGTTGCCATGACGACCATTATGACATCATCGTCGCCTTGACGACAATTATGACATCATCATCGCCATGACGACCATTATGACATCATCATCGCCATGATGACCGTTATGACATTATCGTCGCCATGACGACCCTTATGACATCATCGTCGCCATGGCAACCATTATGACATCATCATCGCCATGACAACCAATATGATATCATCGTCCCCATGATGACCATTATGACATCATCGTCGCCATGACAACCATTATGACATCATCGTCGCCATGGCGACCATTATGACATCACCGTCGCCATGACGACCATTATGACATTGTCGTAGCCATTACGACCATTATTAAATCACAGTCGCCATGAGAACCATTATCACATCTTCGTCGCCATGACGACCATTATGACATCATGACATCACCATTGCCATGACGACCATTATGACATCACCGTTGCCATGACGACCATTATGACATCATCGTCGCCATGACGACCATTATGGCATCATCATCGCCATGATGACCCTTTATGACATTATCGTCGCCATGACGACCCTTATGACATCATCGTCGCCATGGCAACCATTATGACATCATCATCGCCATGACAACCAATATGATATCTTCGTCGCCATGATGACTATTATGACATCATCGTCGCCATGACAACCATTATAACATCATCGTCGCCATGGCGACCATTATGACATCACCGTTGCCATGACGACCATTATGACATCATCGTAGCCATTACGACCATTAATAAATCACAGTCGCCGTGACAACCATTATGACATCATCGTCGCCATGGCGACCATTATGACATCACGGTTGCCATGACGACCATTATGACATCACCGTTGCCATGACGACCATTATGACATCATCGTCGCCATGACGACCATTATGACATCATCGTCGTCATGACAACCATTATGACATCATCGTCGCCATAGCAACCATTATGACATCATCATCGCCATGACAACCAATATGATATCATCGTCGCCATGATGACCATTATGACATCATCGTCGCCATGACAACCATTATGACATCATATTCGCAATGTCGACCATTATGACATCACCGTCGCCATGACGACCATTATGACATAATGACATCACCGTTGCCATGACGACCATTATGACATCACCGTTGCCATGACGACCATTATGACATCACCGTCGCCATGACGACCATTATGACATCATCGCCGCCATGACAACCATTATGACATCACAATCGCCATGACGACCATTATGACATCATCGTCGCCATGGCGACCATTATGACATCATCATCGCAATGATGACCGTTATGACAATATCCTCGCCATGACGACCCTTATGACATCATCGTCGCCATGGCAACCATTATGACATCATCATCGCCATGACAATCAATATAATATCATTGTCGCCATGACAACCATTATGACTTCATCGTCGCCATGGCAACCATTATGACATCACGGTCGCCATGTCGACCATTATGACATCATCGTAGCCATTATGACCATTATTAAATCACAGTCGCCATGACAACCATTATGACATCTTCGTCTCCATGATGACCATTATGACATCATGACATCACCGTTGCTATGACGACCATTATGACATCACCGTTGCCATGACGACCATTATGACATCATCGTAGCCATTACGACCATTATTAAATCACAGTCGCCATGACAACCATTATGACATCTTCATCGCCATGACGACCATTATGACATCATGACATCACCGTTGCCATGACGACCATTATGACATCACCGTTGCCATGACGACCATTATGACATCACCGTCGCCATGACGACCATTATGACATCATCGCCGCCATGACAACCATTATGACATCACAATCGCCATGACGACCATTATGACATCATCGTCGCCATGGCGACCATTATGACATCATCATCGCAATGATGACCGTTATGACAATATCCTCGCCATGACGACCCTTATGACATCATCGTCGCCATGGCAACCATTATGACATCATCATCGCCATGACAACCAATATGATATCATTGTCGCCATGACAACCATTATGACTTCATCGTCACCATGGCAACCATTATGACATCACGGTCGCCATGTCGACCATTATGACATCATCGTAGCCATTATGACCATTATTAAATCACAGTCGCCATGACAACCATTATGACATCTTCGTCTCCATGATGACCATTATGACATCATGACATCACCGTTGCTATGACGACCATTATGACATCACCGTTGCCATGACGACCATTATGACATCATCGTAGCCATTACGACCATTATTAAATCACAGTCGCCATGACAACCATTATGACATCTTCGTCGCCATGACGACCATTATGACATCATGACATCACCGTTGCCATGACGACCATTATGACATCACCGTTGCCATGACGACCATTATGACATCATTGTCGCCATGACGACCATTATAACATCATCGTCGCCATGACAACCATTATGACATCACAATCGCCATGACGACCATTATGACATCATCATAGCCAAGATGACCGTTATGACAATATCGTCACCATGACGACCCTTATGACATCATCGTCGCCATGGCAACCATTATGACATCATCATCGCCATGACAACCAATATGATATCATTGTCGCCATGACAACCATTATGACATCATCATCGCCATGACAACCAATGTGATATCATCGTCGCCATGATGAACAATATGACATCTTGACATCACCGTTGCTATGATGACCATTATGACATCACCGTTGCCATGGCAACCATTATGACATCACGGTCGCCATGTCGACCATTATGACATCATCGTAGCCATTACGACCATTATTAAATCACAGTTGCCATGACAACCATTATGACATCTTCGTTGCCATGACGACCATTATGACATCATGACATCACCGTTGCTATGACGACCATTATGACATCACCGTTGCCATGACGACCATTATGACATCATCGTAGCCATTACGACCATTATTAAATCACAGTCGCCATGACAACCATTATGACATCTTCGTCGCCATGACGACCATTATGACATCATGACACCACCGTTGCCATGACGACTATTATGACATCATCGTCGCCTTGACGACAATTATGACATCATCATCGCCATGACGACCATTATGACATCATCGTCGCCATGATGACCGTTATGACATTATCGTCGCCATGACGACCCTTATGACATCATCGTCGCCATGGCAACCATTATGACATCATCATCGCCATGACAACCAATATGATATCATCGTCGCCATGATGACCATTATGACATCATCGTCGCCATGACAACCATTATGACATCATGACATCACCGTTGCCATGACGACCATTATGACATCACCGTTGCCATGACGACCATTATGACATCATCGTCGCCATGACGACCATTATGACATCATCGTCGCCATGACAACCATTATGACATCACAATCGCCATGACGACCATTATGGCATCATCATCGCCATGATGACCCTTTATGACATTATCGTCGCCATGACGACCCTTATGACATCATTGTCGCCATGGCAACCATTATGACATCATCATCGCCATGACAACCAATATGATATCATCGTCGCCATGATGACATTATGACATCATCGTCGCCATGACAACCATTATGACATCATCGTCGCCATGGCGACCATTATGACATCACCGTTGCCATGACGACCATTATGACATCATCGTAGCCATTACGACCATTATTAAATCACAGTCGCCATGACAACCATTATGACATCTTCGTCGCCATGATGACCATTATGACATCATGACATCACCGTTGCTATGACGACCATTATGACATCATCGTTGCCATGATGACCATTATGACATCATCGTCGCCATGACGACCATTTTGACATCATCGTCGCCATGGCGACCATTATGACATCATCGTCGCCATGATGACCGTTATGACAATATCGTCGCCATGACGACCCTTATGACATCATCGTCGCCATGGCAACCATTATGACATCATCATCGCCATGACAACCAATATGATATTATTGTCGCCATGACAACCGTTATGACATCATCATCGCCAAGACAACCAATGTGATATCATCGTCGTCATGATGAACAATATGACATCATGACATCACCGTTGCTATGACGACCATTATGACATCACCGTTGCCATGGCAACCATTATGACATCACGGTCGCCATGTCGACCATTATGACATCATCGTAGCCATTACGACCATTATTAAATCACAGTCGCCATGACAACCATTATGACATCTTCGTCGCCATGACGACCATTATGACATCATCGTCGCCATGGCGACCATTATGACACCACCGTTGCCATGACGACCATTATGACATCATCGTCGCCTTGACGACAATTATGACATCATCATCGCCATGACGACCATTATGACATCATCATCGCCATGATGACCGTTATGACATTATCGTCGCCATGTCGACCCTTATGACATCATCGTCGCCATGGCAACCATTATGACATCATCATCGCCATGACAACCAATATGATATCATCGTCGCCATGATGACCATTATGACATCATCGTCGCCATGACAACCATTATGACATCATCGTCGCCATGGCGACCATTATGACATCACCGTCGCCATGACGACCATTATGACATCGTCGTAGCCATTACGACCATTATTAAATCACAGTCGCCATGAGAACCATTATGACATCTTCGTCGCCATGACGACCATTATGACATCATGACATCACCATTGCCATGATGACCATTATGACATCACCGTTGCCATGACGACCATTATGGCATCATCATCGCCATGATGACCCTTTATGACATTATCGTCGCCATGACGACCCTTATGACATCATCGTCGCCATGGCAACCATTATGACATCATCATCGCCATGACAACCAATATGATATCTTCGTCGCCATGATGACTATTATGACATCATCGTCGCCATGACAACCATTATGACATCATCGTCGCCATGGCGACCATTATGACATCACCGTTGCCATGACGACCATTATGACATCATCGTAGGCATTACGACCATTATTAAATCACAGTCACCATGACAACCATTATGACATCATTGTCGCCATGGCGACCATTATGACATCACCGTTGCCATGACGACCATTATGACATCACCGTTGCCATGACGACCATTATGACATCACCGTTGCCATGACGACCATTATGACATCACCGTCGCCATGACGACCATTATGACATCATCGCCGCCATGACAACCATTATGACATCACAATCGCCATGACGACCATTATGACATCATCGTCGCCATGGCGACCATTATGACATCATCATCGCAATGATGACCGTTATGACAATATCCTCGCCATGACGACCCTTATGACATCATCGTCGCCATGGCAACCATTATGACATCATCATCGCCATGACAACCAATATGATATCATTGTCGCCATGACAACCATTATGACTTCATCGTCACCATGGCAACCATTATGACATCACGGTCGCCATGTCGACCATTATGACATCATCGTAGCCATTATGACCATTATTAAATCACAGTCGCCATGACAACCATTATGACATCTTCGTCTCCATGATGAGCATTATGACATCATGACATCACCGTTGCTATGACGACCATTATGACATCACCGTTGCCATGACGACCATTATGACATCATCGTAGCCATTACGACCATTATTAAATCACAGTCGCCATGACAACCATTATGACATCTTCGTCGCCATGACGACCATTATGACATCATGACATCACCGTTGCCATGACGACCATTATGACATCACCGTTGCCATGACGACCATTATGACATCATTGTCGCCATGACGACCATTATAACATCATCGTCGCCATGACAACCATTATGACATCACAATCGCCATGACGACCATTATGACATCATCATAGCCAAGATGACCGTTATGACAATATCGTCGCCATGACGACCCTTATGACATCATCGTCGCCATGGCAACCATTATGACATCATCATCGCCATGACAACCAATATGATATCATTGTCGCCATGACAACCATTATGACATCATCATCGCCATGACAACCAATGTGATATCATCGTCGCCATGATGAACAATATGACATCTTGACATCACCGTTGCTATGATGACCATTATGACATCACCGTTGCCATGGCAACCATTATGACATCACGGTCGCCATGTCGACCATTATGACATCATCGTAGCCATTACGACCATTATTAAATCACAGTTGCCATGACAACCATTATGACATCTTCGTTGCCATGACGACCATTATGACATCATGACATCACCGTTGCTATGACGACCATTATGACATCACCGTTGCCATGACGACCATTATGACATCATCGTAGCCATTACGACCATTATTAAATCACAGTCGCCATGACAACCATTATGACATCTTCGTCGCCATGATGACCATTATGACATCATGACACCACCGTTGCCATGACGACTATTATGACATCATCGTCGCCTTGACGACAATTATGACATCATCATCGCCATGACGACCATTATGACATCATCGTCGCCATGATGACCGTTATGACATTATCGTCGCCATGACGACCCTTATGACATCATCGTCGCCATGGCAACCATTATGACATCATCATCGCCATGACAACCAATATGATATCATCGTCGCCATGATGACCATTATGACATCATCGTCGCCATGACAACCATTATGACATCATGACATCACCGTTGCCATGACGACCATTATGACATCACCGTTGCCATGACGACCATTATGACATCATCGTCGCCATGACGACCATTATGACATCATCGTCGCCATGACAACCATTATGACATCACAATCGCCATGACGACCATTATGGCATCATCATCGCCATGATGACCCTTTATGACATTATCGTCGCCATGACGACCCTTATGACATCATTGTCGCCATGGCAACCATTATGACATCATCATCGCCATGACAACCAATATGATATCATCGTCGCCATGATGACATTATGACATCATCGTCGCCATGACAACCATTATGACATCATCGTCGCCATGGCGACCATTATGACATCACCGTTGCCATGACGACCATTATGACATCATCGTAGCCATTACGACCATTATTAAATCACAGTCGCCATGACAACCATTATGACATCTTCGTCGCCATGATGACCATTATGACATCATGACATCACCGTTGCTATGACGACCATTATGACATCACCGTTGCCATGACGACCATTATGACATCATCGTCGCCATGACGACCATTTTGACATCATCGTCGCCATGACAACCATTATGACATCACATTCGCCATGGCGACCATTATGACATCATCGTCGCCATGGCGACCATTATGACATCATCGTCGCCATGATGACCGTTATGACAATATCGTCGCCATGACGACCCTTATGACATCATCGTCGCCATGGCAACCATTATGACATCATCATCGCCATGACAACCAATATGATATTATTGTCGCCATGACAACCGTTATGACATCATCATCGCCAAGACAACCAATGTGATATCATCGTCGCCATGATGAACAATATGACATCATGACATCACCGTTGCTATGACGACCATTATGACATCACCGTTGCCATGGCAACCATTATGACATCACGGTCGCCATGTCGACCATTATGACATCATCGTAGCCATTACGACCATTATTAAATCACAGTCGCCATGACAACCATTATGACATCTTCGTCGCCATGACGACCATTATGACATCATCGTAGCCATTACGACCATTATTAAATCACAGTCGCCATGACAACCATTATGACATCTTCGTCGCCATGACAACCATTATGACATCATCGTCGCCATGGCGACCATTATGACACCACCGTTGCCATGACGACCATTATGACATCATCGTCGCCTTGACGACAATTATGACATCATCATCGCCATGACGACCATTATGACATCATCATCGCCATGATGACCGTTATGACATTATCGTCGCCATGACGACCCTTATGACATCATCGTTGCCATGGCAACCATTATGACATCATCATCGCCATGACAACCAATATGATATCATCGTCGCCATGATGACCATTATGACATCATCGTCGCCATGACAACCATTATGACATCATCGTCGCCATGGCGACCATTATGACATCACCGTCGCCATGTCGACCATTATGACATCGTCGTAGCCATTACGACCATTATTAAATCACAGTCGCCATGAGAACCATTATGACATCTTCGTCGCCATGACGACCATTATGACATCATGACATCACCATTGCCATGATGACCATTATGACATCACCGTTGCCATGACGACCATTATGACATCATCGTCGCCATGACGACCATTATGGCATCATCATCGCCATGATGACCCTTTATGACATTATCGTCGCCATGACGACCCTTATGACATCATCGTCGCCATGGCAACCATTATGACATCATCATCGCCATGACAACCAATATGATATCTTCGTCGCCATGATGACTATTATGACATCATCGTCGCCATGACAACCATTATGACATCATCGTCGCCATGGCGACCATTATGACATCACCGTTGCCATGACGACCATTATGACATCATCGTAGGCATTACGACCATTATTAAATCACAGTCGCCATGACAACCATTATGACATCATTGTCGCCATGGCGACCATTATGACATCACCGTTGCCATGAAGACCATTATGACATCTCCGTTGCCATGACGACCATTATGACATCATCGTCGCCATGACGACCATTATGACATCATCGTCGCCATGACAACCATTATGACATCATCGTCGCCATGGCAACCATTATGACATCATCATCGCCATGACAACCAATATGATATCATCGTCGCCATGATGACCATTATGACATCATCGTCGCCATGCCAACCATTATGACATCATATTCGCAATGTCGACCATTATGACATCACCGTCGCCATGACGACCATTATGACATCATGACATCACCGTTGCCATGACGACCATTATGACATCACCGTTGCCATGACGACCATTATGACATCATTGTCGCCATGACGACCATTATAACATCATCGTCGCCATGACAACCATTATGACATCACAATCGCCATGACGACCATTATGACATCATCATAGCCAAGATGACCGTTATGACAATATCGTCGCCATGACGACCCTTATGACATCATCGTCGCCATGGCAACCATTATGACATCATCATCGCCATGACAACCAATATGATATCATTGTCGCCATGACAACCATTATGACATCATCATCGCCATGACAACCAATGTGATATCATCGTCGCCATGATGAACAATATGACATCTTGACATCACCGTTGCTATGATGACCATTATGACATCACCGTTGCCATGGCAACCATTATGACATCACGGTCGCCATGTCGACCATTATGACATCATCGTAGCCATTACGACCATTATTAAATCACAGTTGCCATGACAACCATTATGACATCTTCGTTGCCATGACGACCATTATGACATCATGACATCACCGTTGCTATGACGACCATTATGACATCACCGTTGCCATGACGACCATTATGACATCATCGTAGCCATTACGACCATTATTAAATCACAGTCGCCATGACAACCATTATGACATCTTCGTCGCCATGACGACCATTATGACATCATGACACCACCGTTGCCATGACGACTATTATGACATCATCGTCGCCTTGACGACAATTATGACATCATCATCGCCATGACGACCATTATGACATCATCGTCGCCATGATGACCGTTATGACATTATCGTCGCCATGACGACCCTTATGACATCATCGTCGCCATGGCAACCATTATGACATCATCATCGCCATGACAACCAATATGATATCATCGTCGCCATGATGACCATTATGACATCATCGTCGCCATGACAACCATTATGACATCATGACATCACCGTTGCCATGACGACCATTATGACATCACCGTTGCCATGACGACCATTATGACATCATCGTCGCCATGACGACCATTATGACATCATCGTCGCCATGACAACCATTATGACATCACAATCGCCATGACGACCATTATGGCATCATCATCGCCATGATGACCCTTTATGACATTATCGTCGCCATGACGACCCTTATGACATCATTGTCGCCATGGCAACCATTATGACATCATCATCGCCATGACAACCAATATGATATCATCGTCGCCATGATGACATTATGACATCATCGTCGCCATGACAACCATTATGACATCATCGTCGCCATGGCGACCATTATGACATCACCGTTGCCATGACGACCATTATGACATCATCGTAGCCATTACGACCATTATTAAATCACAGTCGCCATGACAACCATTATGACATCTTCGTCGCCATGATGACCATTATGACATCATGACATCACCGTTGCTATGACGACCATTATGACATCACCGTTGCCATGACGACCATTATGACATCATCGTCGCCATGACGACCATTTTGACATCATCGTCGCCATGACAACCATTATGACATCACATTCGCCATGGCGACCATTATGACATCATCGTCGCCATGGCGACCATTATGACATCATCGTCGCCATGATGACCGTTATGACAATATCGTCGCCATGACGACCCTTATGACATCATCGTCGCCATGGCAACCATTATGACATCATCATCGCCATGACAACCAATATGATATTATTGTCGCCATGACAACCGTTATGACATCATCATCGCCAAGACAACCAATGTGATATCATCGTCGCCATGATGAACAATATGACATCATGACATCACCGTTGCTATGACGACCATTATGACATCACCGTTGCCATGGCAACCATTATGACATCACGGTCGCCATGTCGACCATTATGACATCATCGTAGCCATTACGACCATTATTAAATCACAGTCGCCATGACAACCATTATGACATCTTCGTCGCCATGACGACCATTATGACATCATCGTAGCCATTACGACCATTATTAAATCACAGTCGCCATGACAACCATTATGACATCTTCGTCGCCATGACAACCATTATGACATCATCGTCGCCATGGCGACCATTATGACACCACCGTTGCCATGACGACCATTATGACATCATCGTCGCCTTGACGACAATTATGACATCATCATCGCCATGACGACCATTATGACATCATCATCGCCATGATGACCGTTATGACATTATCGTCGCCATGACGACCCTTATGACATCATCGTTGCCATGGCAACCATTATGACATCATCATCGCCATGACAACCAATATGATATCATCGTCGCCATGATGACCATTATGACATCATCGTCGCCATGACAACCATTATGACATCATCGTCGCCATGGCGACCATTATGACATCACCGTCGCCATGTCGACCATTATGACATCGTCGTAGCCATTACGACCATTATTAAATCACAGTCGCCATGAGAACCATTATGACATCTTCGTCGCCATGACGACCATTATGACATCATGACATCACCATTGCCATGATGACCATTATGACATCACCGTTGCCATGACGACCATTATGACATCATCGTCGCCATGACGACCATTATGGCATCATCATCGCCATGATGACCCTTTATGACATTATCGTCGCCATGACGACCCTTATGACATCATCGTCGCCATGGCAACCATTATGACATCATCATCGCCATGACAACCAATATGATATCTTCGTCGCCATGATGACTATTATGACATCATCGTCGCCATGACAACCATTATGACATCATCGTCGCCATGGCGACCATTATGACATCACCGTTGCCATGACGACCATTATGACATCATCGTAGGCATTACGACCATTATTAAATCACAGTCGCCATGACAACCATTATGACATCATTGTCGCCATGGCGACCATTATGACATCACCGTTGCCATGAAGACCATTATGACATCTCCGTTGCCATGACGACCATTATGACATCATCGTCGCCATGACGACCATTATGACATCATCGTCGCCATGACAACCATTATGACATCATCGTCGCCATGGCAACCATTATGACATCATCATCGCCATGACAACCAATATGATATCATCGTCGCCATGATGACCATTATGACATCATCGTCGCCATGCCAACCATTATGACATCATATTCGCAATGTCGACCATTATGACATCACCGTCGCCATGACGACCATTATGACATCATGACATCATCGTTGCCATGACGACCATTATGACATCACCGTTGCCATGACGACCATTATGACATCACCGTCGCCATGACGACCATTATGACATCATCTCCGCCATGACAACCATTATGACATCACAATCGCCATGACGACCATTATGACATCATCGTCGCCATGGCGACCATTATGACATCATCATCGCAATGATGACCGTTATGACAATATCCTCGCCATGACGACCCTTATGACATCATCGTCGCCATGGCAACCATTATGACATCATCATCGCCATGACAACCAATATGATATCATTGTCGCCATGACAACCATTATGACTTCATCGTCACCATGGCAACCATTATGACATCACGGTCGCCATGTCGACCATTATGACATCATCGTAGCCATTATGACCATTATTAAATCACAGTCGCCATGACAACCATTATGACATCTTCGTCTCCATGATGACCATTATGACATCATGACATCACCGTTGCTATGACGACCATTATGACATCACCGTTGCCATGACGACCATTATGACATCATCGTAGCCATTACGACCATTATTAAATCACAGTCGCCATGACAACCATTATGACATCTTCGTCGCCATGACGACCATTATGACATCATGACATCACCGTTGCCATGACGACCATTATGACATCACCGTTGCCATGACGACCATTATGACATCATTGTCGCCATGACGACCATTATAACATCATCGTCGCCATGACAACCATTATGACATCACAATCGCCATGACGACCATTATGACATCATCATAGCCAAGATGACCGTTATGACAATATCGTCGCCATGACGACCCTTATGACATCATCGTCGCCATGGCAACCATTATGACATCATCATCGCCATGACAACCAATATGATATCATTGTCGCCATGACAACCATTATGACATCATCATCGCCATGACAACCAATGTGATATCATCGTCGCCATGATGAACAATATGACATCTTGACATCACCGTTGCTATGATGACCATTATGACATCACCGTTGCCATGGCAACCATTATGACATCACGGTCGCCATGTCGACCATTATGACATCATCGTAGCCATTACGACCATTATTAAATCACAGTTGCCATGACAACCATTATGACATCTTCGTCGCCATGACAACCATAATGACATCATCGTCGCCATGGCGACCATTATGACACCACCGTTGCCATGACGACCATTATGACATCATCGTCGCCTTGACGACAATTATGACATCATCATCGCCATGACGACCATTATGACATCATCATCGCCATGATGACCGTTATGACATTATCGTCGCCATGACGACCCTTATGACATCATCGTCGCCATGGCAACCATTATGACATCATCATCGCCATGACAACCAATATGATATCATCGTCGCCATGATGACCATTATGACATCATCGTCGCCATGACAACCATTATGACATCATCGTCGCCATGGCGACCATTATGACATCACCGTCGCCATGACGACCATTATGACATCGTCGTAGCCATTACGACCATTATTAAATCACAGTCGCCATGAGAACCATTATGACATCTTCGTCGCCATGACGACCATTATGACATCATGACATCACCATTGCCATGATGACCATTATGACATCACCGTTGCCATGACGACCATTATGACATCATCGTCGCCATGACGACCATTATGGCATCATCATCGCCATGATGACCCTTTATGACATTATCGTCGCCATGACGACCCTTATGACATCATCGTCGCCATGGCAACCATTATGACATCATCATCGCCATGACAACCAATATGATATCTTCGTCGCCATGATGACTATTATGACATCATCGTCGCCATGACAACCATTATGACATCATCGTCGCCATGGCGACCATTATGACATCACCGTTGCCATGACGACCATTATGACATCATCGTAGGCATTACGACCATTATTAAATCACAGTCGCCATGACAACCATTATGACATCATTGTCGCCATGGCGACCATTATGACATCACCGTTGCCATGACGACCATTATGACATCACCGTTGCCATGACGACCATTATGACATCATCGTCGCCATGACGACCATTATGACATCATCGTCGCCATGACAACCATTATGACATCATCGTCGCCATGGCAACCATTATGACATCATCATTGCCATGACAACCAATATGATATCATCGTCGCCATGATGACCATTATGACATCATCGTCGCCATGCCAACCATTATGACATCATATTCGCAATGTCGACCATTATGACATCACCGTCGCCATGACGACCATTATGACATCATGACATCATCGTTGCCATGACGACCATTATGACATCACCGTTGCCATGACGACCATTATGACATCACCGTCGCCATGACGACCATTATGACATCATCGCCGCCATGACAACCATTATGACATCACAATCGCCATGACGACCATTATGACATCATCGTCGCCATGGCGACCATTATGACATCATCATCGCAATGATGACCGTTATGACAATATCCTCGCCATGACGACCCTTATGACATCATCGTCGCCATGGCAACCATTATGACATCATCATCGCCATGACAACCAATATGATATCATTGTCGCCATGACAACCATTATGACTTCATCGTCACCATGGCAACCATTATGACATCACGGTCGCCATGTCGACCATTATGACATCATCGTAGCCATTATGACCATTATTAAATCACAGTCGCCATGACAACCATTATGACATCTTCGTCTCCATGATGACCATTATGACATCATGACATCACCGTTGCTATGACGACCATTATGACATCACCGTTGCCATGACGACCATTATGACATCATCGTAGCCATTACGACCATTATTAAATCACAGTCGCCATGACAACCATTATGACATCTTCGTCGCCATGACGACCATTATGACATCATGACATCACCGTTGCCATGACGACCATTATGACATCACCGTTGCCATGACGACCATTATGACATCATTGTCGCCTGACGACCATTATAACATCATCGTCGCCATGACAACCATTATGACATCACAATCGCCATGACGACCATTATGACATCATCATAGCCAAGATGACCGTTATGACAATATCGTCGCCATGACGACCCTTATGACATCATCGTCGCCATGGCAACCATTATGACATCATCATCGCCATGACAACCAATATGATATCATTGTCGCCATGACAACCATTATGACATCATCATCGCCATGACAACCAATGTGATATCATCGTCGCCATGATGAACAATATGACATCTTGACATCACCGTTGCAATGATGACCATTATGACATCACCGTTGCCATGGCAACCATTATGACATCACGGTCGCCATGTCGACCATTATGACATCATCGTAGCCATTACGACCATTATTAAATCACAGTTGCCATGACAACCATTATGACATCTTCGTTGCCATGACGACCATTATGACATCATGACATCACCGTTGCTATGACGACCATTATGACATCACCGTTGCCATGACGACCATTATGACATCATCGTAGCCATTACGACCATTATTAAATCACAGTCGCCATGACAACCATTATGACATCTTCGTCGCCATGACGACCATTATGACATCATGACACCACCGTTGCCATGACGACTATTATGACATCATCGTCGCCTTGACGACAATTATGACATCATCATCGCCATGACGACCATTATGACATCATCGTCGCCATGATGACCGTTATGACATTATCGTCGCCATGACGACCCTTATGACATCATCGTCGCCATGGCAACCATTATGACATCATCATCGCCATGACAACCAATATGATATCATCGTCGCCATGATGACATTATGACATCATCGTCGCCATGACAACCATTATGACATCATCGTCGCCATGGCGACCATTATGACATCACCGTTGCCATGACGACCATTATGACATCATCGTAGCCATTACGACCATTATTAAATCACAGTCGCCATGACAACCATTATGACATCTTCGTCGCCATGATGACCATCATGACATCATGACATCACCGTTGCTATGACGACCATTATGACATCACCGTTGCCATGACGACCATTATGACATCATCGTCGCCATGACGACCATTTTGACATCATCGTCGCCATGACAACCATTATGACATCACAATCGTCATGACGACCATTATGACATCATCGTCGCCATGACAACCATTATGACATCATCGTCGCCATGGCAACCATTATGACATCATCATCGCCATGACAACCAATATGATATCATCGTCGCTATGATGACCATTATGACATCATCGTCGCCATGACAACCATTATGACATCATATTCGCAATGTCGACCATTATGACATCACCGTCGCCATGACGACCATTATGACATCATGACATCACCGTTGCCATGACGACCATTATGACATCACCGTTGCCATGATGACCATTATGACATCACCGTCGCCATGACGACCATTATGACATCATCGCCGCCATGACAACCATTATGACATCACAATCGCCATGACGACCATTATGACATCATCGTCGCCATGGCGACCATTATGACATCATCATCGCAATGATGACCGTTATGACAATATCCTCGCCATGACGACCCTTATGACATCATTGTCGCCATGGCAACCATTATGACATCATCATCGCCATGACAACCAATATGATATCATTGTCGCCATGACAACCATTATGACTTCATCGTCACCATGGCAACCATTATGACATCACGGTCGCCATGTCGACCATTATGACATCTTCGTCTCCATGATGACCATTATGACATCATGACATCACCGTTGCTATGACGACCATTATGACATCACCGTTGCCATGACGACCATTATGACATCATCGTAGCCATTACGACCATTATTAAATCACAGTCGCCATGACAACCATTATGACATCTTCGTCGCCATGACGACCATTATGACATCATGACATCACCGTTGCCATGACGACCATTATGACATCACCGTTGCCATGACGACCATTATGACATCATTGTCGCCATGACGACCATTATAACATCATCGTCGCCATGACAACCATTATGACATCACAATCGCCATGACGACCATTATGACATCATCATAGCCAAGATGACCGTTATGACAATATCGTCGCCATGACGACCCTTATGACATCATCGTCGCCATGGCAACCATTATGACATCATCATCGCCATGACAACCAATATGATATCATTGTCGCCATGACAACCATTATGACATCATCATCGCCATGACAACCAATGTGATATCATCGTCGCCATGATGAACAATATGACATCTTGACATCACCGTTGCTATGATGACCATTATGACATCACCGTTGCCATGGCAACCATTATGACATCACGGTCGCCATGTCGACCATTATGACATCATCGTAGCCATTACGACCATTATTAAATCACAGTTGCCATGACAACCATTATGACATCTTCGTTGCCATGACGACCATTATGACATCATGACATCACCGTTGCTATGACGACCATTATGACATCACCGTTGCCATGACGACCATTATGACATCATCGTAGCCATTACGACCATTATTAAATCACAGTCGCCATGACAACCATTATGACATCTTCGTCGCCATGACGACCATTATGACATCATGACACCACCGTTGCCATGACGACTATTATGACATCATCGTCGCCTTGACGACAATTATGACATCATCATCGCCATGACGACCATTATGACATCATCGTCGCCATGATGACCGTTATGACATTATCGTCGCCATGACGACCCTTATGACATCATCGTCGCCATGGCAACCATTATGACATCATCATCGCCATGACAACCAATATGATATCATCGTCGCCATGATGACATTATGACATCATCGTCGCCATGACAACCATTATGACATCATCGTCGCCATGGCGACCATTATGACATCACCGTTGCCATGACGACCATTATGACATCATCGTAGCCATTACGACCATTATTAAATCACAGTCGCCATGACAACCATTATGACATCTTCGTCGCCATGATGACCATTATGACATCATGACATCACCGTTGCTATGACGACCATTATGACATCACCGTTGCCATGACGACCATTATGACATCATCGTCGCCATGACGACCATTTTGACATCATCGTCGCCATGACAACCATTATGACATCACAATCGTCATGACGACCATTATGACATCATCGTCGCCATGGCGACCATTATGACATCATCGTCGCCATGATGACCGTTATGACAATATCGTCGCCATGACGACCCTTATGACATCATCGTCGCCATGGCAACCATTATGACATCATCATCGCCATGACAACCAATATGATATTATTGTCGCCATGACAACCATTATGACATCATCATCGCCAAGACAACCAATGTGATATCATCGTCGCCATGATGAACAATATGACATCATGACATCACCGTTGCTATGACGACCATTATGACATCACCGTTGCCATGGCAACCATTATGACATCACGGTCGCCATGTCGACCATTATGACATCATCGTAGCCATTACGACCATTATTAAATCACAGTCGCCATGACAACCATTATGACATCTTCGTCGCCATGACGACCATTATGACATCATGACACCACCGTTGCCATGACGACTATTATGACATCATCGTCGCCTTGACGACAATTATGACATCATCATCGCCATGACGACCATTATGACATCATCATCGCCATGATGACCGTTATGACATTATCGTCGCCATGACGACCCTTATGACATCATCGTCGCCATGGCAACCCATATGACTTCATCATCGCCATGACAACCAATATGATATCATCGTCGCCATGATGACCATTATGACATCATCGTCGCCATGACAACCATTATGACATCATCGTCGCCATGGCGACCATTATGACATCACCGTTGCCATGACGACCATTATGACATCGTCGTAGCCATTACGACCATTATTAAATCACAGTCGCCATGACAACCATTATGACATCTTCGTCGCCATGACGACCAATATGACATCATGACATCACCGTTGCCATGACGACCATTATGACATCACCGTTGCCATGACGACGATTATGACATCATCGTCGCCATGACGACCATTATGACATCATTGTCGCCATGACGACCATTATAACATCATCGTCGCCATGACAACCATTATGACATCACAATCGCCATGACGACCATTATGACATCATCATAGCCAAGATGACCGTTATGACAATATCGTCGCCATGACGACCCTTATGACATCATCGTCGCCATGGCAACCATTATGACATCATCATCGCCATGACAACCAATATGATATCATTGTCGCCATGACAACCATTATGACATCATCATCGCCATGACAACCAATGTGATATCATCGTCGCCATGATGAACAATATGACATCTTGACATCACCGTTGCTATGATGACCATTATGACATCACCGTTGCCATGGCACCCATTATGACATCACGGTCGCCATGTCGACCATTATGACATCATCGTAGCCATTACGACCATTATTAAATCACAGTTGCCATGACAACCATTATGACATCTTCGTTGCCATGACGACCATTATGACATCATGACATCACCGTTGCTATGACGACCATTATGACATCACCGTTGCCATGACGACCATTATGACATCATCGTAGCCATTACGACCATTATTAAATCACAGTCGCCATGACAACCATTATGACATCTTCGTCGCCAGGACGACCATTATGACATCATGACACCACCGTTGCCATGACGACTATTATGACATCATCGTCGCCTTGACGACAATTATGACATCATCATCGCCATGACGACCATTATGACATCATCGTCGCCATGATGACCGTTATGAAATTATCGTCGCCATGACGACCCTTATGACATCATCGGCGCCATGGCAACCATTATGACATCATCATCGCCATGACAACCAATATGATATCATCGTCGCCATGATGACCATTATGACATCATCGTCGCCATGACAACCATAATGACATCATGACATCACCGTTGCCATGACGACCATTATGACATCACCATTGCCATGACGACCATTATGACATCATCGTCGCCATGACGACCATTATGACATCATCGTCGCCATGACAACCATTATGACATCACAATCGCCATGACGACCATTATGGCATCATCATCGCCATGATGACCCTTTATGACATTATCGTCGCCATGACGACCCTTATGACATCATTGTCGCCATGGCAACCATTATGACATCATCATCGCCATGACAACCAATATGATATCATCGTCGCCATGATGACATTATGACATCATTGTCGCCATGACAACCATTATGACATCATCGTCGCCATGGCGACCATTATGACATCACCGTTGCCATGACGACCATTATGACATCATCGTAGCCATTACGACCATTATTAAATCACAGTCGCCATGACAACCATTATGACATCTTCGTCGCCATGATGACCATTAAGACATCATGACATCACCGTTGCTATGACGACCATTATGACATCACCGTCGCCATGACGACCATTATGACATCATCGTCGCCATGACGACCATTTTGACATCATCGTCGCCATGACAACCATTATGACATCACAATCGCCATGACGACCATTATGACATCATCGTCGCCATGGCGACCATTATGACATCATCGTCGCCATGATGACCGTTATGACAATATCGTCGCCATGACGACCCTTATGACATCATCGTCGCCATGGCAACCATTATGACATCATCATCGCCATGACAACCAATATGATATTATTGTCGCCATGACAACCATTATGACATCATCATCGCCAAGACAACCAATGTGATATCATCGTCGCCATGATGAACAATATGACATCATGACATCACCGTTGCTATGACGACCATTATGACATCACCGTTGCCATGGCAACCATTATGACATCACGGTCGCCATGTCGACCATTATGACATCATCGTAGCCATTACGACCATTATTAAATCACAGTCGCCATGACAACCATTATGACATCTTCGTCGCCATGACGACCATTATGACATCATGACACCACCGTTGCCATGACGACTATTATGACATCATCGTCGCCTTGACGACAATTATGACATCATCATCGCCATGACGACCATTATGACATCATCATCGCAATGATGACCGTTATGACATTATCGTCGCCATGACGACCCTTATGACATCATCGTCGCCATGGCAACCATTATGACATCATCATCGCCATGACAACCAATATGATATCATCGTCGCCATGACAACCATTATGACATCATCGTCGCCATGGCGACCATTATGACATCACCGTTGCCATGACGACCATTATGACATCATCGTAGCCATTACGACCATTATTAAATCACAGTCGCCATGACAACCATTATGACATCTTCGTCGCCATGATGACCATTAAGACATCATGACATCACCGTTGCTATGACGACCATTATGACATCACCGTCGCCATGACGACCATTATGACATCATCGTCGCCATGACGACCATTTTGACATCATCGTCGCCATGACAACCATTATGACATCACAATCGCCATGACGACCATTATGACATCATCGTCGCCATGGCGACCATTATGACATCATCGTCGCCATGATGACCGTTATGACAATATCGTCGCCATGACGACCCTTATGACATCATCGTCGCCATGGCAACCATTATGACATCATCATCGCCATGACAACCAATATGATATTATTGTCGCCATGACAACCATTATGACATCATCATCGCCAAGACAACCAATGTGATATCATCGTCGCCATGATGAACAATATGACATCATGACATCACCGTTGCTATGACGACCATTATGACATCACCGTTGCCATGGCAACCATTATGACATCACGGTCGCCATGTCGACCATTATGACATCATCGTAGCCATTACGACCATTATTAAATCACAGTCGCCATGACAACCATTATGACATCTTCGTCGCCATGACGACCATTATGACATCATGACACCACCGTTGCCATGACGACTATTATGACATCATCGTCGCCTTGACGACAATTATGACATCATCATCGCCATGACGACCATTATGACATCATCATCGCCATGATGACCGTTATGACATTATCGTCGCCATGACGACCCTTATGACATCATCGTCGCCATGGCAACCATTATGACATCATCATCGCCATGACAACCAATATGATATCATCGTCGCCATGACAACCATTATGACATCATCGTCGCCATGGCGACCATTATGACATCACCGTTGCCATGACGACCATTATGACATCGTCGCAGCCATTACGACCATTATTAAATCACAGTCGCCATGACAACCATTATGACATCTTCGTCGCCATGACGACCATTATGACATCATGACATCACCGTTGCCATGACGACCATTATGACATCACCGTTGCCATGACGACCATTATGACATCATCGTCGCCATGACGACCATTATGACATCATCGTCGCCATGACAACCATTATGACATCATCGTCGCCATGGCAACCATTATGACATCATCATCGCCATGACAACCTATATGATATCATCGTCGCCATGACGACCATTATGACATCATAGTCGCCATGACAACCATTATGACATCATATTCGCCATGTCGACCATTATGACATCACCGTCGCCATGACGACCATTATGACATCATCGCAGCCATTACGACCATTATTAAATCACAGTCGCCATGACAACCATTATGACATCTTCGTCGCCATGACGACCATTATGACATCATGACATCACCGTTGCCATGACGACCATTATGACATCACCGTTGCCATGACGACCATTATGACATCATCGTCGCCATGACGACCATTATGACATCATCGTCGCCATGACAACCATTATGACATCACAATCGCCATGACGACCATTATGACATCATCGTCGCCATGGCAATCATTATGACATCATCATCGCCATGACAACCAATATGATATCATTGTCGCCATGACAACCATTATGACTTCATCGTCGCCATGTCGACCATTATGACATCATCATAGCCATTATGACCATTATTAAATCACAGTCGCCATGACAACCATTATGACATCTTCGTCGCCATGATGACCATTATGACATCATGACATCACCGTTGCTATGACGACCATTATGACATCACCGTTGCCATGACGACCATTATGACATCATCGTAGCCATTACGACCATTATTAAATCACAGTCGCCATGACAACCATTATGACATCTTCGTCGCCATGACGACCATTATGACATCATGACATCACCGTTGCCATGACGACCATTATGACATCATCGTCGCCATGGCGACCATTATGACACCACCGTTGCCATGACGATCATTATGACATCATCGTCGCCATGACGACCATTATGACATCATCATCGCCATGTCGACCATTATGACATCATCGTCGCCATGACGACCGTTATGACATCATCATCGCCATGACGACCGTTATGACATCATCGTCGCCATGGCGACCATTATGACATCATCATCGCCATGGCGACCAATATGATATCATCGTCGCCATGATGACCATTATGTCATCATCGTCGCCATGGCAACCATTATGACATCATCATCGCCATGGCAACCATTATGACATCAACGTCGCCATGACGACCATTATTAAATCATCGTAGCCATTACGACCATTATTAAATCACAGTCGCCATGACAACCATTATGACATCTTCGTCGCCATGATGACCATTATGACATCATGACATCACCGTTGCCATGAAGACCATTATGACATCATCGTCGCCATGACGACCATTATGACATCATCGTCGCCATGACAACCATTATGACATCACAATCGCCATGACGACCATTATGGCATCATCATCGCCATGATGACCCTTTATGACATTATCGTCGCCATGACGACCCTTATGACATCATCGTCGCCATGACAACCAATATGATATCATCGTCGCCATGATGACCATTATGATATCATCGTCGCCATGACAACCATTATGACATCATCGTCGCCATGGCGACCATTATGACATCACCGTTGCCATGACGACCATTATGACATCATCGTAGCCATTACGACCATTATTAAATCACAGTCGCCATGACAACCATTATGACATCTTCGTCGCCATGATGACCATTATGACATCATGACATCACCGTTGCTATGACGACCATTATGACATCACCGTTGCCATGACGACCCTTATGACATCATCGTCGCCATGGCAACCATTATGACATCATCATCGCCATGACAACCAATATGATATTATTGTCGCCATGACAACCATTATGACATCATCATCGCCAAGACAACCAATGTGATATCATCGTCACCATGATGAACAATATGACATCATGACATCACCGTTGCTATGACGACCATTATGACATCACCGTTGCCATGGCAACCATTATGACATCACGGTCGCCATGTCGACCATTATGACATCATCGTAGCCATTACGACCATTATTAAATCACAGTCGCCATGACAACCATTATGACATCTTCGTCGCCATGACGACCATTATGACATCATGACATCACCGTTGCTATGACGACCATTATGACATCACCGTTGCCATGACGACCATTATGACATCATCGTAGCCATTACGACCATTATTAAATCACAGTCGCCATGACAACCATTATGACATCTTCGTCGCCATGACGACCATTATGACATCATGACACCACCGTTGCCATGACGACTATTATGACATCATCGTCGCCTTGACGACAATTATGACATCATCATCGCCATGACGACCATTATGACATCATCATCGCCATGATGACCGTTATGACATTATCGTCGCCATGACGACCCTTATGACATCATTGTCGCCATGGCAACCATTATGACATCATCATCGCCATGACAACCAATATGATATCATCGTCGCCATGATGACCATTATGACATCATCGTCGCCATGACAACCATTATGACATCATCGTCGCCATGGCGACCATTATGACATCACCATTGCCATGACGACCATTATGACATCGTCGTAGCCATTACGACCATTATTAAATCACAGTCGCCATGACAACCAATATGACATCTTCGTCGCCATGACGACCAATATGACATCATGACATCAGCGTTGCCATGACAACCATTATGACATCACCGTTGCCATGACGACCATTATGACATCATCGTCGCCATGACGACCATTATGACATCATCGTCGCCATGACAACCATTATGACATCATCGTCGCCATGGCAACCATTATGACATCATCATCGCCATGACAACCAATATGATATCATCGTCGCCATGATGACCATTATGACATCATCGTCGCCATGACAACCATTATGACATCATAATCGCCATGTCGACCATTATGACATCACCGTCGCCATGATGACCATTATGACATCATCGCAGCCATTACGACCATTATTAAATCACAGTCGCCATGACAACCATTATGACATCTTCGTCGCCATGATGACCATTATGACATCATGACATCACCGTTGCCATGACGACCATTATGACATCACCGTTGCCATGAAGACCATTATGACATCATCGTCGCCATGACGACCATTATGACATCTTCGTCGCCATGACAACCATTATGACATTACAATCGCCATGACGACCATTATGGCATCATCATCGCCATGATGACCCTTTATGACATTATCGTCGCCATGACGACCCTTATGTCATCATCGTCGCCATGGCAACCATTATGACATCATCATCGCCATGACAACCAATATGATATCATCGTCGCCATGATGACCATTATGACATCATCGTCGCCATGACGACCATTATGACATCATCGTCGCCATGACAACCATTATGACATCATCGTCGCCATGGCGACCATTATGACATCACCGTTGCCATGACGACCATTATGACATCATCGTAGCCATTACGACCATTATTAAATCACAGTCGCCATGACAACCATTATGACATCTTCGTCGCCATGACGACCATTATGACATCATGACATCACCGTTGCCATGACGACCATTATGACATCACCGTTGCCATAACGACCATTATTACATTAGCGTCGCCATGATGACCATTATGACATCATCGTCGCCATGGCAACCATTATGACATCATCATCGCCATGACAACCAATATGATATCATTGTCGCCATGACAACCATTATGACATCATCATCGCCATGACAACCATTATGATATCATTGTCGCCATGGCAACCATTATGACATCATCATCGCCATGACAACCAATATGATATCATCGTCGCCATGATGACCATTATGACATCATCGTCGCCATGACGACCATTATGACATCATCGTCGCCATGACAACCATTATGACATCATCGTCGCCATGGCGACCATTATGACATCACCGTTGCCATGACGACCATTATGACATCATCGTAGCCATTACGACCATTATTAAATCACAGTCGCCATGACAACCATTATGACATCTTCGTCGCCATGACGACCATTATGACATCATGACATCACCGTTGCCATGACGACCATTATGACATCATCGTCGCCATGACAACCATTATGACATCATCGTCGCCATGGCGACCATTATGACACCACCGTTGCCATGACGACCATTATGACATCATCGTCGCCTTGACGACAATTATGACATCATCATCGCCATGACGACCATTATGACATCATCATCGCCATGATGACCGTTATGACATTATCGTCGCCATGACGACCCTTATGACATCATCGTCGCCATGGCAACCATTATGACATCATCATCGCCATGACAACCATTATGATATCATCGTCGCCATGATGACCATTATGACATCATCGTCGCCATGACAATCATTATGACATCATCGTCGCCATGGCGACCATTATGACATCACTGTCGCCATGACGACCATTATGACATCGTCGTAGCCATTACGACTATTATTAAATCACAGTCGCCATGAGAACCATTATGACATCTTCGTCGCCATGACGACCATTATGACATCATGACATCACCATTGCCATGATGACCATTATGACATCACCGTTGCCATGACGACCATTATGACATCATCGTCGCCATGACGACCATTATGACATCATCGTCGCCATGACAACCATTATGACATCATCGTAGCCATTACGAGGATTATTAAATCACAGTCGCCATGACAACCATTATGACATCTTCGTCGCCATGACGACCATTATGACATCATGACATCACCGTTGCCATGACGACCATTATGAGATCATCGTCGCCATGACAACCATTATGACATCATCGTCGCCATGGCGACCATTATGACACCACCGTTGCCATGACGACCATTATGACATCATCGTCGCCTTGACGACAATTATGACATCATCATCGCCATGACGACCATTATGACATCATCATCGCCATGATGACCGTTATGACATTATCGTCGCCATGACGACCCTTATGACATCATCGTCGCCATGGCAACCATTATGACATCATCATCGCCATGACAACCATTATGATATCATCGTCGCCATGATGACCATTATGACATCATCGTCGCCATGACAATCATTATGACATCATCGTCGCCATGGCGACCATTATGACATCACTGTCGCCATGACGACCATTATGACATCGTCGTAGCCATTACGACCATTATTAAATCACAGTCGCCATGAGAACCATTATGACATCTTCGTCGCCACGACGACCATTATGACATCATGACATCACCATTGCCATGATGACCATTATGACATCACCGTTGCCATGACGACCATTATGACATCATCGTCGCCATGACGACCATTATGACATCATCGTCGCCATGACAACCATTATGACATCACAATCGCCATGACGACCATTATGGCATCATCATCGCCATGATGACCCTTTATGACATTATCGTCGCCATGACGACCCTTATGACATCATCGTCGCCATGGCAACCATTATGACATCATCATCGCCATGACAACCAATATGATATCTTCGTCGCCATGATGACTATTATGACATCATCGTCGCCATGACAACCATTATGACATCATCGTCGCCATGGCGACCATTATGACATCACCGTTGCCATGACGACCATTATGACATCATCGTAGCCATTACGACCATTATTAAATCACAGTCGCCATGACAACCATTATGACATCATCGTCGCCATGGCGACCATTATGACATCACCGATGCCATGACGACCATTATGACATCACCATTGCCATGACGACCATTATGACATCATCGTCGCCATGACGACCATTATGACATCATCGTCGCCATGACAACCATTATGACATCATCATCGCCATGACAACCAATATGATATCATCGTCGCCATGATGACCATTATGACATCATCGTCGCCATGACAACCATTATGACATCATATTCGCAATGTCGACCATTATGACATCACCGTCGCCATGACGACCATTATGACATCATGACATCACCGTTGCCATGACGACCATTATGACATCACCGTTTCCATGACGACCATTATGATATCACCGTCGCCATGACGACCATTATGACATCATCGCCGCCATGACAACCATTATGACATCACAATCGCCATGACGACCATTATGACATCATCGTCGCCATGGCGACCATTATGACATCATCATCGCAATGATGACCGTTATGACAATATCCTCGCCATGACGACCCTTATGACATCATCGTCGCCATGGCAACCATTATGACATCATCATCGCCATGACAACCAATATGATATCATTGTCGCCATGACAACCATTATGACTTCATCGTCGCCATGGCAACCATTATGACATCACGGTCGCCATGTCGACCATTATGACATCATCGTAGCCATTATGACCATTATTAAATCACAGTCGCCATGACAACCATTATGACATCTTCGTCTCCATGATGACCATTATGACATCATGACATCACCGTTGCTATGACGACCATTATGACATCACCGTTGCCATGACGACCATTATGACATCATCGTAGCCATTACGACCATTATTAAATCACAGTCGCCATGACAACCATTATGACATCTTCGTCGCCATGACGACAATTATGACATCATGACATCACCGTTGCCATGACGACCATTATGACATCACCGTTGCCATGACGACCATTATGACATCATCATCGCCATGACAACCATTATGATATCATCGTCGCCATGATGACCATTATGACATCATCGTCGCCATGACAATCATTATGACATCATCGTCGCCATGGCGACCATTATGACATCACTGTCGCCATGACGACCATTATGACATCGTCGTAGCCATTACGACCATTATTAAATCACAGTCGCCATGAGAACCATTATGACATCTTCGTCGCCATGACGACCATTATGACATCATGACATCACCATTGCCATGATGACCATTATGACATCACCGTTGCCATGACGACCATTATGACATCATCGTCGCCATGACGACCATTATGACATCATCGTCGCCATGACAACCATTATGACATCACAATCGCCATGACGACCATTATGGCATCATCATCGCCATGATGACCCTTTATGACATTATCGTCGCCATGACGACCCTTATGACATCATCGTCGCCATGGCAACCATTATGACATCATCATCGCCATGACAACCAATATGATATCTTCGTCGCCATGATGACTATTATGACATCATCGTCGCCATGATGACTATTATGACATCATCGTCGCCATGACAACCATTATGACATCATCGTCGCCATGGCGACCATTATGACATCACCGTTGCCATGACGACCATTATGACATCATCGTAGCCATTACGACCATTATTAAATCACAGTCGCCATGACAACCATTATGACATCATCGTCGCCATGGCGACCATTATGACATCACCGTTGCCATGACGACCATTATGACATCACCATTGCCATGACGACCATTATGACATCATCGTCGCCATGACGACCATTATGACATCATCGTTGCCATGACAACCATTATGACATCATCATCGCCATGACAACCAATATGATATCATCGTCGCCATGATGACCATTATGACATCATCGTCGCCATGACAACCATTATGACATCATATTCGCAATGTCGACCATTATGACATCACCGTCGCCATGACGACCATTATGACATCATGACATCACCGTTGCCATGACGACCATTATGACATCACCGTTTCCATGACGACCATTATGACATCACCGTCGCCATGACGACCATTATGACATCATCGCCGCCATGACAACCATTATGACATCACAATCGCCATGACGACCATTATGACATCGTCGCCATGGCGACCATTATGACATCATCATCGCAATGATGACCGTTATGACAATATCCTCGCCATGACGACCCTTATGACATCATCGTCGCCATGGCAACCATTATGACATCATCATCGCCATGACAACCAATATGATATCATTGTCGCCATGACAACCATTATGACTTCATCATCGCCATGGCAACCATTATGACATCACGGTCGCCATGTCGACCATTATGACATCATCGTAGCCATTATGACCATTATTAAATCACAGTCGCCATGACAACCATTATGACATCTTCGTCGCCATGACGACCATTATGACATCATGACATCACCGTTGCCATGACGACCATTATGACATCACCGTTGCCATGATGACCATTATGACATCATTGTCGCCATGACAACCATTATGACATCACAATCGCCATGGGGACCATTATGACATCATCATCGCCAAGATGACCGTTATGACAATATCGTCGCCATGATGACCCTTATGACATCATCGTCGCCATGGCAACCATTATGACATCATCATCGCCATGACAACCAATATGATATCATTGTCGCCATGACAACCATTATGACATCATCATCGCCATGACAACCAATGTGATATCATCGTCGCCATGATGAACAATATGACATCTTGACATCACCGTTGCTATGATGACCATTATGACATCACCGTTGCCTTGGCAACCATTATGACATCACGGTCGCCATGTCGACCATTATGACATCATCGTAGCCATTACGACCATTATTAAATCACAGTTGCCATGACAACCATTATGACATCTTCGTTGCCATGACGACCATTATGACATCATGACATCACCGTTGCTATGACGACCATTATGACATCACCGTTGCCATGACGACCATTATGACATCATCGTAGCCATTACGACCATTATTAAATCACAGTCACCATGACAACCATTATGACATCTTCGTCGCCATGACGACCATTATGACATCATGACACCACCGTTGCCATGACGACTATTATGACATCATCGTCGCCTTGACGACAATTATGACATCATCATCGCCATGACGACCATTATGACATCATCGTCGCCATGATGACCGTTATGACATTATCGTCGCCATGACGACCCTTATGACATCATCGTCGCCATGGCAACCATTATGACATCATCATCGCCATGACAACCAATATGATATCATCGTCGCCATGATGACCATTATGACATCATCGTCGCCATGACAACCATTACGACATCATCGTCGCCATGGCGACCATTATGACATCACCATTGCCATGACGACCATTATGACATCGTCGTAGCCATTACGACCATTATTAAATCACAGTCGCCATGACAACCATTATGACATCTTCGTCGCCATGACGACCAATATGACATCATGACATCACCGTTGCCATGACGACCATTATGACATCACCGTTGCCATGACGACCATTATGACATCACCGTTGCCATGACGACCATTATGACATCATCGTCGCCATGACGACCATTATGACATCATCGTCGCCATGACAACCATTATGACATCATCGTCGCCATGGCAACCATTATGACATCATAATCGCCATGACAACCAATATGATATCATCGTCGCCATGATGACCATTATGACATCATCGTCGCCATGACAACCATTATGACATCATATTCGCCATGTCGACCATTATGACATCACCGTCGCCATGATGACCATTATGACATCATCGCAGCCATTACGACCATTATTAAATCACAGTCGCCATGACAACCATTATGACATCTTCGTCGCCATGATGACCATTATGACATCATGACATCACCGTTGCCATGACGACCATTATGACATCACCGTTGCCATGAAGACCATTATGACATCATCGTCGCCATGACGACCATTATGACATCATCGTCGCCATGACAACCATTATGACATTACAATCGCCATGACGACCATTATGGCATCATCATCGCAATGATGACCCTTTATGACATTATCGTCGCCATGACGACCCTTATGACATCATCGTCGCCATGGCAACCATTATGATATCATCATCGCCATGACAACCAATATGATATCATCGTCGCCATGATGACCATTATGACATCATCGTCGCCATGACGACCATTATGACATCATCATCGCCATGACAACCATTATGACATCATCGTCGCCATGGCGACCATTATAACATCACCGTTGCCATGACGACCATTATGACATCATCGTAGCCATTACGACCATTATTAAATCACAGTCGCCATGACAACCATTATGACATCTTCGTCGCCATGACGACCATTATGACATCATGACATCACCGTTGCCATGACGACCATTATGACATCACCGTTGCCATAACGACCATTATTACATTAGCGTCGCCATGACGACCATTATGACATCATCGTCGCCATGGCAACCATTATGACATCATCATCGCCATGACAACCAATATGATATCATTGTCGCCATGACAACCATTATGACATCATCGTCGCCATGACAACCATTATGATATCATATTCGCCATGACGACCATTATGACATCATCGTCGCCATGGCGACCATTATGACATCATCATCGCCATGATGACCGTTATGACAATATCGTCGCCATGACGACCCTTATGACATCATCGTCGCCATGGCAACCATTATTACATCATCATCGCCATGACAACCAATATGATATCATTGTCGCCATGACAACCATTATGACATCATCGTCGCCATGGCAACCATTATGACATCACGGTCGCCATGGCAACCATTATGACATCATCGTAGCCATTATGACCATTATTAAATCACAGTCGCCATGACAACCATTATGACATCTTCGTCGCCATGACGACCATTATGACATCATGACATCACCGTTGCTATGACGACCATTATGACATCACCGTTGCCATGACGACCATTATGACATCATCGTAGCCATTGCGACCATTATTAAATCACAGTCGCCATGACAACCATTATGACATCTTCGTCGCCATGACGACCATTATGACATCATGACATCACCGTTGCCATGACGACCATTATGACATCATCGTCGCCATGACAACCATTATGACATCATCGTCGCCATGGCGACCATTATGACACCACCGTTGCCATGACGACCATTATGACATCATCGTCGCCTTGACAACAATTATGACATCATCATCGCCATGACGACCATTATGACATCATCATCGCCATGATGACCGTTATGACATTATCGTCGCTATGACGACCCTTATGACATCATCGTCGCCATGGCAACCATTATGACATCATCATCGCCATGACAACCATTATGATATCATCGTCGCCATGATGACCATTATGACATCATCGTCGCCATGACAATCATTATGACATCATGGTCGCCATGGCGACCATTATGACATCACTGTCGCCATGACGACCATTATGACATCGTCGTAGCCATTACGACCATTATTAAATCACAGTCGCCATGAGAACCATTATGACATCTTCGTCGCCATGACGACCATTATGACATCATGACATCACCATTGCCATGATGACCATTATGACATCACCGTTGCCATGACGACCATTATGACATCATCGTCGCCATGACGACCATTATGACATCATCGTCGCCATGACAACCATTATGACATCACAATCGCCATGACGACCATTATGGCATCATCATCGCCATGATGACCCTTTATGACATTATCGTCGCCATGACGACCCTTATGACATCATCGTCGCCATGGCAACCATTATGACATCATCATCGCCATGACAACCAATATGATATCTTCGTCGCCATGATGACTATTATGACATCATCGTCGCCATGATGACTATTATGACATCATCGTCGCCATGACAACCATTATGACATCATCGTCGCCATGGCGACCATTATGACATCACCGTTGCCATGACGACCATTATGACATCATCGTAGCCATTACGACCATTATTAAATCACAGTCGCCATGACAACCATTATGACATCATCGTCGCCATGGCGACCATTATGACATCACCGTTGCCATGACGACCATTATGACATCACCATTGCCATGACGACCATTATGACATCATCGTCGCCATGACGACCATTATGACATCATCGTCGCCATGACAACCATTATGACATCATCATCGCCATGACAACCAATATGATATCATCATCGCCATGATGACCATTATGACATCATCGTCGCCATGACAACCATTATGACATCATATTCGCAATGTCGACCATTATGACATCACCGTCGCCATGACGACCATTATGACATCATGACATCACCGTTGCCATGACGACCATTATGACATCACCGTTTCCATGACGACCATTATGACATCACCGTCGCCATGACGACCATTATGACATCATCGCCGCCATGACAACCATTATGACATCACAATCGCCATGACGACCATTATGACATCATCGTCGCCATGGCGACCATTATGACATCATCATCGCAATGATGACCGTTATGACAATATCCTCGCCATGACGACCCTTATGACATCATCGTCGCCATGGCAACCATTATGACATCATCATCGCCATGACAACCAATATGATATCATTGTCGCCATGACAACCATTATGACTTCATCGTCGCCATGGCAACCATTATGACATCACGGTCGCCATGTCGACCATTATGACATCATCGTAGCCATTATGACCATTATTAAATCACAGTTGCCATGACAACCATTATGACATCTTCGTCTCCATGATGACCATTATGACATCATGACATCACCGTTGCTATGACGACCATTATGACATCACCGTTGCCATGACGACCATTATGACATCATCGTAGCCATTACGACCATTATTAAATCACAGTCGCCATGACAACCATTATGACATCTTCGTCGCCATGACGACCATTATGACATCATGACATCACCGTTGCCATGACGACCATTATGACATTACCGTTGCCATGACGACCATTATTACATCATCATCGCCATGACAACCATTATGATATCATCGTCGCCATGACAATCATTATGACATCATCGTCGCCATGGCGACCATTATGACATCACTGTCGCCATGACGACCATTATGACATCGTCGTAGCCATTACGACCATTATTAAATCACAGTCGCCATGAGAACCATTATGACATCTTCGTCGCCATGACGACCATTATGACATCATGACATCACCATTGCCATGATGACCATTATGACATCACCGTTGCCATGACGACCATTATGACATCATCGTCGCCATGACGACCATTATGACATCATCGTCGCCATGACAACCATTATGACATCACAATCGCCATGACGACCATTATGGCATCATCATCGCCATGATGACCCTTTATGACATTATCGTCGCCATGACGACCCTTATGACATCATCGTCGCCATGGCAACCTTTATGACATCATCATCGCCATGACAACCAATATGATATCTTCGTCGCCATGATGACTATTATGACATCATCGTCGCCATGATGACTATTATGACATCATCGTCGCCATGACAACCATTATGACATCATCGTCGCCATGGCGACCATTATGACATCACCGTTGCCATGACGACCATTATGACATCATCGTAGCCATTACGACCATTATTAAATCACAGTCGCCATTACAACCATTATGACATCATCGGCGCCATGGCGACCATTATGACATCACCGTTGCCATGACGACCATTATGACATCACCATTGCCATGACGACCATTATGACATCATCGTCGCCATGACGACCATTATGACATCATCGTCGCCATGACAACCATTATGACATCATCATCGCCATGACAACCAATATGATATCATCGTCGCCATGATGACCATTATGACATCATCGTCGCCATGACAACCATTATGACATCATATTCGCAATGTCGACCATTATGACATCACCGTCGCCATGACGACCATTATGACATCATAACATCACCGTTGCCATGACGACCATTGTGACATCACCGTTTCCATGACGACCATTATGACATCACCGTCGCCATGACGACCATTATGACATCATCGCCGCCATGACAACCATTATGACATCACAATCGCCATGACGACCATTATGACATCATCGTCGCCATGGCGACCATTATGACATCATCATCGCAATGATGACCGTTATGACAATATCCTCGCCATGACGACCCTTATGACATCATCGTCGCCATGGCAACCATTATGACATCATCATCGCCATGACAACCAATATGATATCATTGTCGCCATGACAACCATTATGACTTCATCGTCGCCATGGCAACCATTATGACATCACGGTCGCCATGTCGACCATTATGACATCATCGTAGCCATTATGACCATTATTAAATCACAGTCGCCATGACAACCATTATGACATCTTCGTCTCCATGATGACCATTATGACATCATGACATCACCGTTGCTATGACGACCATTATGACATCACCGTTGCCATGACGACCATTATGACATCATCGTAGCCATTACGACCATTATTAAATCACAGTCGCCATGACAACCATTATGACATCTTCGTCGCCATGACGACCATTATGACATCATGACATCACCGTTGCCATGACGACCATTATGACATCACCGTTGCCATGACGACCATTATGACATCATTGTCGCCATGACAACCATTATGACATCACAATCGCCATGGCGACCATTATGACATCATCATCGCCAAGATGACCGTTATGACAATATCGTCGCCATGACGACCCTTATGACATCATCGTCGCCATGGCAACCATTATGACATCATCATCGCCATGACAACCAATATGATATCATTGTCGCCATGACAACCATTATGACATCATCATCGCCATGACAACCAATGTGATATCATCGTCGCCATGATGAACAATATGACATCTTGACATCACCGTTGCTATGATGACCATTATGACATCACCGTTGCCATGGCAACCATTATGACATCACGGTCGCCATGTCGACCATTATGACATCATCGTAGCCATTACGACCATTATTAAATCACAGTTGCCATGACAACCATTATGACATCTTCGTTGCCATGACGACCATTATGACATCATGACATCACCGTTGCTATGACGACCATTATGACATCACCGTTGCCATGACGACCATTATGACATCATCGTAGCCATTACGACCATTATTAAATCACAGTCGCCATGACAACCATTATGACATCTTCGTCGCCATGACGACCATTATGACATCATGACACCACCGTTGCCATGACGACTATTATGACATCATCGTCGCCTTGACGACAATTATGACATCATCATCGCCATGACGACCATTATGACATCATCGTCGCCATGATGACCGTTATGACATTATCGTCGCCATGACGACCCTTATGACATCATCGTCGCCATGGCAACCATTATGACATCATCATCGCCACGACAACCAATATGATATCATCGTCGCCATGATGACCATTATGACATCATCGTCGCCATGACAACCATTATGACATCATGACATCACCGTTGCCATGACGACCATTATGACATCACCGTTGCCATGACGACCATTATGACATCATCGTCGCCATGACTTTCATTATGACATCATCGTCGCCATGACAACCATTATGACATCACAATCGCCATGACGACCATTATGGCATCATCATCGCCATGATGACCCTTTATGACATTATCGTCGCCATGACGACCCTTATGACATCATTGTCGCCATGGCAACCATTATGACATCATCATCGCCATGACAACCAATATGATATCATCGTCGCCATGATGACATTAGGACATCATCGTCGCCATGACAACCATTATGACATCATCGTCGCCATGGCGACCATTATGACATCACCGTTGCCATGACGACCATTATGACATCATCGTAGCCATTACGACCATTATTAAATCACAGTCGCCATGACAACCATTATGACATCTTCGTCGCCACGATGACCATTATGACATCATGACATCACCGTTGCTATGACGACCATTATGACATCACCGTTGCCATGACGACCATTATGACATCACCGTTGCCATGACGACCATTATGACATCAACGTCGCCATGACGACCATTTTGACATCATCGTCGCCATGACAACCATTATGACATCACAATCGCCATGACGACCATTATGATATCATCGTCGCCATGGCGACCATTATGACATAATCATCGCCAAGATGACCGTTATGACAATATCGTTGCCATGATGACCCTTATGACATCATCGTTGCCATGGCAACCATTATGACATCATCATCGCCATGACAACCAATATGATATTATTGTCGCCATGACAACCATTATGACATCATCATCGCCAAGACAACCAATGTGATATCATCGTCGCCATGATGAACAATATGACATCATGACATCACCGTTGCTATGACGACCATTATGACATCACCGTTGCCATGGCAACCATTATGACATCACGGTCGCCATGTCGACCATTATGACATCATCGTAGCCATTACGACCATTATTAAATCACAGTCGCCATGACAACCATTATGGCATCTTCGTCGCCATGGCGACCATTATGACACCACCGTTGCCATGACGACTATTATGACATCATCGTCGCCTTGACGACAATTATGACATCATCATCGCCATGACGACCATTATGACATCATCATCGCCATGATGACCGTTATGACATTATCGTTGCCATGACGACCCTTATGACATCATCGTCGCCATGGCAACCATTATGACATCATCATCGCCATGACAACCAATATGATATCATCGTCGCCATGATGACCATTATGACATCATCGTCGCCATGACAACCATTATGACATCATCGTCGCCATGGCGACCATTATGACATCACCGTCGCCATGACGACCATTATGACATCATCGTCGCCATGACAACCATTATAACATCATCGTCGCCATGGCAACCATTATGACATCATCATCGCCATGACATCCAATATGATATCATTGTCGCCATGACAACCATTATGACATCATCGTCGCCATGACAACCATTATGACATCATATTCGCCATGACGACCATTATGACATCATCGTCGCCATGGCGACCATTATGACATCATCGTCGCCATGGCGACCATTATGACATCATCATCGCCATGATGACCGTTATGACATTATCGTCGCCATGATGACCCTTATGACATCATTGTCGCCATGGCAACCATTATGACATCATCATCGCAATGACAACCAATATGATATCATCGTCGCCATGATGACCATTATGACATCATCGTCGCCATGACAACCATTATGACATCATATTCGCCATGGCGACCATTATGACATCACCGTCGCCATGACGACCATTATGGCATCATCATCGCCATGATGACACTTTAGGACATTATCGTCGCCATGACGACCCTTATGACATCATCGTCGCCATGGCAACCATTATGACATCATCATCTCCATGACAACCAATATGATATCATCGTCACCATGAGGACCATTATGACATCATCGTCGCCAAGACAACCATTATGACATCATCGTCGCCATGGCGACCATTATGATATCACCGTTGCCATGACGACCATTATGACATCATCGTAGCCATTACGACCATTATTAAATCACAGTCGCCATGACAACCATTATGACATCTTCGTCGCCATGACGACCATTATGACATCATGACATCACCATTGCTATGACGACCATTATGACATCACCGTTGCCATGACGACCATTATGACATCACCGTTGCCATGACGACCATTATGACATCATCGTCGCCATGACGACCATTTTGACATCATCGTCGCCATGACAACCATTATGACATCACAATCGCCATGACAACCATTATGACATCACAATCGCCATGACGACCATTATGACATCATCATCGCCAAGATGACCGTTATGACAATATCGTCGACATGACGACCCTTATGACATCATCGTCGCCATGGCAACCATTATGACATCATCATCGCCATGACAACCAATATGATATCATTGTCGCCATGACAACCATTATGACATCATCATCGCCATGACAACCAATGTGATATCATCGTCGCCATGATGAACAATATGACATCATGACATCACCGTTGATCTGACGACCATTATGACATCACCGTTGCCATGGCAACCATTATGACATCACGGTCGCCATGTCGACCATTATGACATCATCGTAGCCATTACGACCATTATTAAATCACAGTCGCCATGACAACCATTATGACATCTTCGTCGCCATGACGACCATTATGACATCATGACATCACCGTTGCTATGACGACCATTATGACATCACCGTTGCCATGACGACCATTATGACATCATCGTAGCCATTACGACCATTATTAAATCACAGTCGCCATGACAACCATTATGGCATCTTCGTCGCCATGACGACCATTATGACATCATGACATCACCGTTGCCATGACGACCATTATGACATCATCGTAGCCATTACGACCATTATTAAATCACAGTCGCCATGACAACCATTATGGCATCTTCGTCGCCATGACGACCATTATGACATCATGACATCACCGTTGCCATGACGACTATTATGACATCATCGTCGCCTTGACGACAATTATGACATCATCATCGCCATGACGACCATTATGACATCATCATCGCCATGATGAACGTTATGACATTATCGTCGCCATGACGACCCTTATGACATCATCGTTGCCATGGCAACCATTATGACATCATCATCGCCATGACAACCAATATGATATCATCGTCGCCATGATGACCATTATGACATCATCGTCGCCATGACAACCATTATGACATCATCGTCGCCATGGCGACCATTATGACATCACCGTCGCCATGACGACCATTATGACATCATCGTCGCCATGACAACCATTATAACATCATCGTCGCCATGGCAACCATTATGACATCATCATCGCCATGACAACCATTATGACATCATCGTCGCCATGACAACCATTATGACATCATCGTCGCCATGACAACCATTATGACATCACAATCGCCATGACGACCATTATGGCATCATCATCGCCATGATGACCCTTTATGACATTATCGTCGCCATGACGACCCTTATGACATCATTGTCGCCATGGCAACCATTATGACATCATCATCGCCATGACAACCAATATGATATCATCGTCGCCATGATGACATTATTACATCATCGTCGCCATGACAACCATTATGACATCATCGTCGCCATGGCGACCATTATAACATCACCGTTGCCATGACGACCATTATGACATCATCGTAGCCATTACGACCATTATTAAATCACAGTCGCCATGACAACCATTATGACATCTTCGTCGCCACGATGACCATTATGACATCATGACATCACCGTTGCTATGACGACCATTATGACATCACCGTTGCCATGACGACCATTATGACATCACCGTTGCCATGACGACCATTATGACATCAATGTCGCCATGACGACCATTTTGACATCATCGTCGCCATGACAACCATTATGACATCACAATCGCCATGACGACCATAATGATATCATCGTCGCCATGGCGACCATTATGACATAATCATCGCCAAGATGACCGTTATGACAATATCGTTGCCATGATGACCCTTATGACATCATCGTTGCCATGGCAACCATTATGACATCATCATCGCCATGACAACCAATATGATATTATTGTCGCCATGACAACCATTATGACATCATCATCGCCAAGACAACCAATGTGATATCATCGTCGCCATGATGAACAATATGACATCATGACATCACCGTTGCTATGACGACCATTATGACATCACCGTTGCCATGGCAACCATTATGACATCACGGTCGCCATGTCGACCATTATGACATCATCGTAGCCATTACGACCATTATTAAATCACAGTCGCCATGACAACCATTATGGCATCTTCGTCGCCATGGCGACCATTATGACACCACCGTTGCCATGACGACTATTATGACATCATCGTCGCCTTGACGACAATTATGACATCATCATCGCCATGACGACCATTATGACATCATCATCGCCATGATGACCGTTATGACATTATCGTTGCCATGACGACCCTTATGACATCATCGTCGCCATGGCAACCATTATGACATCATCATCGCCATGACAACCAATATGATATCATCGTCGCCATGATGACCATTATGACATCATCGTCGCCATGACAACCATTATGACATCATCGTCGCCATGGCGACCATTATGACATCACCGTCGCCATGACGACCATTATGACATCATCGTCGCCATGACAACCATTATAACATCATCGTCGCCATGGCAACCATTATGACATCATCATCGCCATGACATCCAATATGATATCATTGTCGCCATGACAACCATTATGACATCATCGTCGCCATGACAACCATTATGACATCATATTCGCCATGACGACCATTATGACATCATCGTCGCCATGGCGACCATTATGACATCATCGTCGCCATGGCGACCATTATGACATCATCATCGCCATGATGACCGTTATGACATTATCGTCGCCATGACGACCCTTATGACATCATTGTCGCCATGGCAACCATTATGACATCATCATCGCAATGACAACCAATATGATATCATCGTCGCCATGATGACCATTATGACATCATCGTCGCCATGACAACCATTATGACATCATATTCGCCATGGCGACCATTATGACATCACCGTCGCCATGACGACCATTATGGCATCATCATCGCCATGATGACACTTTAAGACATTATCGTCGCCATGACGACCCTTATGACATCATCGTCGCCATGGCAACCATTATGACATCATCATCTCCATGACAACCAATATGATATCATCGTCACCATGAGGACCATTATGACATCATCGTCGCCAAGACAACCATTATGACATCATCGTCGCCATGGCGACCATTATGACATCACCGTTGCCATGACGACCATTATGACATCATCGTAGCCATTACGACCATTATTAAATCACAGTCGCCATGACAACCATTATGACATCTTCGTCGCCATGACGACCATTATGACATCATGACATCACCATTGCTATGACGACCATTATGACATCACCGTTGCCATGACGACCATTATGACATCACCGTTGCCATGACGACCATTATGACATCATCGTCGCCATGACGACCATTTTGACATCATCGTCGCCATGACAACCATTATGACATCACAATCGCCATGACGACCATTATGACATCATCATCGCCAAGATGACCGTTATGACAATATCGTCGACATGACGACCCTTATGACATCATCGTCGCCATGGCAACCATTATGACATCATCATCGCCATGACAACCAATATGATATCATTGTCGCCATGACAACCATTATGACATCATCATCGCCATGACAACCAATGTGATATCATCGTCGCCATGATGAACAATATGACATCATGACATCACCGTTGATCTGACGACCATTATGACATCACCGTTGCCATGGCAACCATTATGACATCACGGTCGCCATGTCGACCATTATGACATCATCGTAGCCATTACGACCATTATTAAATCACAGTCGCCATGACAACCATTATGACATCTTCGTCGCCATGACGACCATTATGACATCATGACATCACCGTTGCTATGACGACCATTATGACATCACCATTGCCATGACGACCATTATGACATCATCGTAGCCATTACGACCATTATTAAATCACAGTCGCCATGACAACCATTATGGCATCTTCGTCGCCATGACGACCATTATGACATCATGACATCACCGTTGCCATGACGACCATTATGACATCATCGTAGCCATTACGACCATTATTAAATCACAGTCGCCATGACAACCATTATGGCATCTTCGTCGCCATGACGACCATTATGACATCATGACATCACCGTTGCCATGACGACTATTATGACATCATCGTCGCCTTGACGACAATTATGACATCATCATCGCCATGACGACCATTATGACATCATCATCGCCATGATGAACGTTATGACATTATCGTCGCCATGACGACCCTTATGACATCATCGTTGCCATGGCAACCATTATGACATCATCATCGCCATGACAACCAATATGATATCATCGTCGCCATGATGACCATTATGACATCATCGTCGCCATGACAACCATTATGACATCATCGTCGCCATGGCGACCATTATGACATCACCGTCGCCATGACGACGATTATGACATCATCGTCGCCATGACAACCATTATAACATCATCGTCGCCATGGCAACCATTATGACATCATCATCGCCATGACAACCATTATGACATCATCGTCGCCATGACAACCATTATGACATCATCGTCGCCATGACAACCATTATGACATCACAATCGCCATGACGACCATTATGGCATCATCATCGCCATGATGACCCTTTATGACATTATCGTCGCCATGACGACCCTTATGACATCATTGTCGCCATGGCAACCATTATGACATCATCATCGCCATGACAACCAATATGATATCATCGTCGCCATGATGACATTAGGACATCATCGTCGCCATGACAACCATTATGACATCATCGTCGCCATGGCGACCATTATGACATCACCGTTGCCATGACGACCATTATGACATCATCGTAGCCATTACGACCATTATTAAATCACAGTCGCCATGACAACCATTATGACATCTTCGTCGTCACGATGACCATTATGACATCATGACATCACCGTTGCTATGACGACCATTATGACATCACCGTTGCCATGACGACCATTATGACATCACCGTTGCCATGACGACCATTATGACATCAACGTCGCCATGACGACCATTTTGACATCATCGTCGCCATGACAACCATTATGACATCACAATCGCCATGACGACCATTATGATATCATCGTCGCCATGGCGACCATTATGACATAATCATCGCCAAGATGACCGTTATGACAATATCGTCGCCATGATGACCCTTATGACATCATCGTCGCCATGGCAACCATTATGACATCATCATCGCCATGACAACCAATATGATATTATTGTCGCCATGACAACCATTATGACATCATCATCGCCAAGACAACCAATGTGATATCATCGTCGCCATGATGAACAATATGACATCATGACATCACCGTTGCTATGACGACCATTATGACATCACCGTTGCCATGGCAACCATTATGACATCACGGTCGCCATGTCGACCATTATGACATCATCGTAGCCATTACGACCATTATTAAATCACAGTCGCCACGACAACCATTATGACATCTTCGTCGCCATGGCGACCATTATGACACCACCGTTGCCATGACGACTATTATGACATCATCGTCGCCTTGACGACAATTATGACATCATCATCGCCATGACGACCATTATGACATCATCATCGCCATGATGACCGTTATGACATTATCGTTGCAATGACGACCCTTATGACATCATCGTCGCCATGGCAACCATTATGACATCATCATCGCCATGACAACCAATATGATATCATCGTCGCCATGATGACCATTATGACATCATCGTCGCCATGACAACCATTATGACATCATCGTCGCCATGGCGACCATTATGACATCACTGTCGCCATGACGACCATTATGACATCATCGTCGCCATGACAACCATTATAACATCATCGTCGCCATGGCAACCAATATGACATCATCATCGCCATGACATCCAATATGATATCATTGTCGCCATGACAACCATTATGACATCATCGTCGCCATGACAACCATTATGACATCATATTCGCCATGACGACCATTATGACATCATCGTCGCCATGGCGACCATTATGACATCATCGTCGCCATGGCGACCATTATGACATCATCATCGCCATGATGACCGTTATGACATTATCGTCGCCATGACGACCCTTATGACATCATTGTCGCCATGGCAACCATTATGACATCATCATCGCAATGACAACCAATATGATATCATCGTCGCCATGATGACCATTATGACATCATCGTCGCCATGACAACCATTATGACATCATATTCGCCATGGCGACCATTATGACATCACCGTCGCCATGATGACTATTATGGCATCATCATCGCCATGATGACACTTTAGGACATTATCGTCGCCATGACGACCCTTATGACATCATCGTCGCCATGGCAACCATTATGACATCATCATCTCCATGACAACCAATATGATATCATCGTCACCATGAGGACCATTATGACATCATCGTCGCCAAGACAACCATTATGACATCATCGTCGCCATGGCGACCATTATGACATCACCGTTGCCATGACGACCATTATGACATCATCGTAGCCATTACGACCATTATTAAATCACAGTCGCCATGACAACCATTATGACATCTTCGTCGCCATGACGACCATTATGACATCATGACATCACCATTGCTATGACGACCATTATGACATCACCGTTGCCATGACGACCATTATGACATCACCGTTGCCATGACGACCATTATGACATCATCGTCGCCATGACGACCATTTTGACATCATCGTCGCCATGACAACCATTATGACATCACAATCGCCATGACGACCATTATGACATCATCATCGCCAAGATGACCGTTATGACAATATCGTCGACATGACGACCCTTATGACATCATCGTCGCCATGGCAACCATTATGACATCATCATCGCCATGACAACCAATATGATATCATTGTCGCCATGACAACCATTATGACATCATCATCGCCATGACAACCAATGTGATATCATCGTCGCCATGATGAACAATATGACATCATGACATCACCGTTGATCTGACAACCATTATGACATCACGGTCGCCATGTCGACCATTATGACATCATCGTAGCCATTACGACCATTATTAAATCACAGTCGCCATGACAACCATTATGACATCTTCGTCGCCATGACGACCATTATGACATCATGACATCACCGTTGCTATGACGACCATGATGACATCACCGTTGCCATGACGACCATTATGACATCATCGTAGCCATTACGACCATTATTAAATCACAGTCGCCATGACAACCATTATGGCATCTTCGTCGCCATGACGACCATTATGACATCATGACATCACCGTTGCCATGACGACCATTATGACATCATCGTAGCCATTACGACCATTATTAAATCACAGTCGCCATGACAACCATTATGGCATCTTCGTTGCCATGACGACCATTATGACATCATGACATCACCGTTGCCATGACGACTATTATGACATCATCGTCGCCTTGACGACAATTATGACATCATCATCGCCATGACGACCATTATGACATCATCATCGCCATGATGAACGTTATGACATTATCGTCGCCATGACGACCCTTATGACATCATCGTTGCCATGGCAACCATTATGACATCATCATCGCCATGACAACCAATATGATATCATCGTCGCCATGATGACCATTATGACATCATCGTCGCCATGACAACCATTATGACATCATCGTCGCCATGGCGACCATTATGACATCACCGTCGCCATGACGACCATTATGACATCATCGTCGCCATGACAACCATTATAATATCATCGTCGCCATGGCAACCATTATGACATCATCATCGCCATGACAACCATTATGACATCATATTCGCCATGACGACCATTACGACATCATCGTCGCCATGGCGACCATTATGACATCATCATCGCCATGATGACCGTTATGACATTATCATCGCCATGACAACCCTTATGACATCATCGTCGCCATGGCAACCATTATGACATCATCATCGCCATGACAACCAATATGATATCATCGTCGCCATGATGACCATTATGACATCATCGTCGCCATGACAACCATTATGACATCATATTCGCCATGGCGACCATTATGACATCACCGTCGCCATGACGACCATTATGACATAATCGTCGGCATGACGACCATTATGACATCATCGTCGCCATGACAACCATTATGACATCACAATCGCCATGACGACCATTATGGCATCATCATCGCCATGATGACCCTTTATGACATTATCGTCGCCATGACGACCCTCATGACATCATCGTCGCCATGACAACCATTATGACATCATCGTCACCATGACGACCATTATGACATCACCGTTGCCATGACGACCATTATGACATCATCGTAGCCATTACGACCATTATTAAATCACAGTCGCCATGACAACCATTATGACATCTTCGTCGCCATGACGACCATTATGACATCATGACATCACCGTTGCTATGACAACCATTATGACATCATCATCGCCATGACAACCAATGATATCATCGTCGCCATGATGACCATTATGACATCATCGTCGCCATGACAACCATTATGACATCATCATCGCCATGGCGACCATTAAGACATCACCGTTGCCATGACGACCATTATGACATCATCGTAGCCATTACGACCATTATTAAATCACAGTCGCCATGACAACCATTATGACATCTTCGGCGCCATGACGATCATTATGACATCATGACATCATCGTTGCTATGACGACCATTATGACATCACCATTGCCATGACGACCATTATGACATCAACGTTGCCATGACGACCATTATGACATCATCGTCGCCATGACGACCATTTTGACATCATCGTCACCATGACAACCATTATGACATCACAATCGCCATGACGACCATTATGACATCATCGTCGCCATGGCGACCATTATGACATCATCATCGCCAAGATGACCGTTATGACAATATCGTCGCCATGACGACCCTTATGACATCATCGTCGCCATGGCAACCATTATGACATCATCATCGCCATGACAACCAATATGATATCATTGTCGCCATGACAACCATTATGACATCATCATCGCCAAGACAACCAATGTGATATCATCGTCACCATGATGAACAATATGACATCATGACAACACCGTTGCTATGACGACCATTATGACATCACCATTGCCATGGCAACCATTATGACATCACGGTCGCCATGTCGACCATTATGACGTCATCGTAGTCATTACGACCATTATTAAATCACAGTCGCCATGACAACCATTATGACATCTTCGTCGCCATGACGACCATTATGACATCATGACATCACCGTTGCTATGACGACCATTATGACATCACCGTTGCCATGACGACCATTATGACATCGTCGTAGCCATTACGACCATTATTAAATCACAGTCGCCATGACAACCTTTATGACAACTTCGTCGCCATGACGACCATTATGACATCATGACATCACCGTTGCCATGACGATCATTATGACATCATCGTCGCCATGACAACCATTATGACATCATCTTCGCCATGGCGACCATTATGACACCACCGTTGCCATGACGACTATTATGACATCATCGTCACCTTGACGACAATTATGACATCATCATCGCCATGACAACCATTATGACATCATCATCGCCATGATGACCGTTATGACATTATCGTCGCCATGACGACCCTTATGACATCATCGTCGCCATGGCAACCATTATGACATCATCATCGCCATGACAACCAATATGATATCATCGTCGCCATGATGACCATTATGACATCATCATCGCCATGACAACCATTATGACATCATCGTCGCCATGGCGACCATTATGACATCACCGTCGCCATGACGACCATTATGACATCATCGTCGCCATGACAACCATTATAACATCATCGTCGCCATGGCAACCATTATGACATCATCATCGCCATGACAACCAATATGATATCATTGTCGCCATGACAACCATTATGACATCATCGTCACCATGACAACCATTATGACATCATATTCGCCATGACGACCATTATGACATCATCGTCGCCATGGCGACCATTATGACATCATCATCGCCATGATGACCGTTATGACATTATCGTCGCAATGACGACCCTTATGACATCATTGTCGCCATGGCAACCATTATGACATCATCATCGCCATGACAACCAATATGATATCATCGTCGCCATGATGACCAATATGACATCACCGTCGCCATGACGACCATTATGACATCATCGCAGCCATTATGACCATTATTAAATCACAGTCGCCATGACAACCATTATGACATATTCGTCGCCATGACGACCATTATGACATCATGACATCACCATTGCCATGACGACCATTATGACATCACCATTGCCATGACGACCATTATGACATCATCGTCGCCATGACGACCATTATGACATCATCGTCGCCATGACAACCTTTATGACATCACAATCGCCATGACGACCATTATGGCATCATCATCGCCATGATGACCCTTTATGACATTATCGTCGCCATGACGACCCTTATGACATCATCGTCGCCATGGCAACCATTATGACATCATCATCGCCATGACAACCAATATGATATCTTCGTCGCCATGATGACCATTATGACATCATCGTCGCCATGGCGACCATTATGACATCACCGTTGCCATGACGACCATTATGACATCATCGTAGCCATTACGACCATTATTAAATCACAGTCGCCATGACAACCATTATGACATCTTCGTCGCCATGATGACCATTATGACATCATGACATCACCGTTGCCATGACGACCATTATGACATCACCGTTGCCATGACGACCATTATGACATTAGCGTCGCCATGACGACCATTATGACATCATCGTCGCCATGACAACCATTATGACATCATCGTCGCCATGGCAACCATTATGACATCATCATCGCCATGACAACCAATATGATATCATTGTCGCCATGACAACCATTATGACATCATATTCGCCATGACAACCATTATGACATCATCGTCGCCATGACGACCATTATGACATCATCGTCGCCATGACAACCATTATGACATCACAATCGCCATGACGACCATTATGGCATCATCATCGCCATGATGACCCTTTATAACATTATCGTCGCCATGACGACCCTTATGACATCATCGTCGCCATGGCAACCATTATGACATCATCATCGCCATGACAACCAATATGATATCTTCGTCGCCATGATGACCATTATGACATCATCGTCGCCATGACAACCATTATGACATCATCGTCGCCATGGCGACCATTATGACATCACCGTTGCCATGACGACCATTATGACATCATCGTAGCCATTACGACCATTATTAAATCACAGTCGCCATGACAACCATTATGACATCTTCGTCGCCATGACGACCATTATGACATCATCGTCGCCATGACAACCATTATGACATCATCGTCGCCATGGCAACTATTATGACATCATCATCGCCATGACAACCAATATGATATCATTGTCGCCATGACAACCATTATGACATCATATTCGCCATGACAACCATTATGACATCATCGTCGCCATGACGACCATTATGACATCATCGTCGCCATGGCGACCATTATGACATCATCATCGCCATGATGACCGTTATGACAATATCGTCGCCATGACGACACTTATGACATCATCTTCGCCATGGCAACCATTATGACATCATCATCGCCATGACAACCAATATGATATCATTGTCGCCATGACAAACATTATGACATCATCGTCGCCATGGCAACCATTATGACATCACGGTCGCCATGTCGACCATTATGACATCATCGTAGCCATTACGACCATTATTAAATCACAGTCGCTATGACAACCATTATGACATCTTCGTCGCCATGACGACCATTATGACATCATGACATCACCGTTGCTATGACGACCATCATGACATCACCGTTGCCATGACGACTATTATGACATCATCGTAGCCATTACGACCATTATTAAATCACAGTCGCCATGACAAAAATTATGACATCTTCGTGCCATGACGACCATTATGACATCATGACATCACCGTTGCCATGACGACCATTATGACATCATCGTCGCCATGGCGACCATTATGACACCACCGTTGCCATGACGACCATTATGACATCATCGTCGCCTTGACGACAATTATGACATCTTCATCGCCATGACGACCATTATGACATCATCATCGCCATGATGACCGCTATGACATCATCATCGCCATGTCGACCATTATGACATCATCGTCGCCATGACGACCGTTATGACATCATCGTCGCCATGGCAACCATTATGACATCATCATCGCCATGACAACCAATATGATATCATCGTCGCAATGATGACCATTATGACATCATCGTCGCCAGGACAACCATTATGACATCATCGTCGCCATGGCGACCATTATGACATCACCATTGCCATGACGACCATTATGACATCATCGTAGCCATTACGACCATTATTAAATCACAGTCGCCATGACAACCATTATGACATCTTCGTCGCCATGACGACCATTATGACATCATGACATCACCGTTGCCATGACGACCATTATGACATCACCGTTGCCATGACGACCATTATTACATTAGCGTCGCCATGACGACCATTATGACATCATCGTCGCCATGACAACCATTATGACATCATCGTCGCCATGGCAACCATTATGACATCATCATCTCCATGACGACCAATATGATATCATTGTCGCCATGACAACCATTATGACATCATCGTCGCCATGACAACCATTATGACATCATATTCGCCATGACGACCATTATGACATCATCGTCGCCATGGCGACCATTATGACATCATCATCGCCATGATGACCGTTATGACAATATCGTCGCCATGACGACCCTTATGACATCATCGTCGCCATGGCAACCATTATGACATCATCATCGCCATGACAACCAATATGATATCATTGTCGCCATGACAACCATTATGACATCATCGTCGCCATGGCAACCATTATGACATCACGGTCGCCATGTCGACCATTATGACATCATCGTAGCCATTACGACCATTATTAAATCACAGTCGCCATGACAACCATTATGACATCTTCGTCGCCATGACGACCATTATGACATCATGACATCACCGTTGCCACGACGACCATTCTGACATCATCGTCGCCATGACAACCATTATGACATCATCGTCGCCATGGCGACCATTATGACACCACCGTTGCCATGACGACCATTATGACATCATCGTCGCCATGACGACCATTATGACATCATCATCGCCATGTCGACCATTATGACATCATCGTCGCCATGACGACCGCTATGACATCATCATCGCCATGTCGACCATTATGACATCATCGTCGCCATGACGACCGTTATGACATCATCGTCGCCATGGCGACCATTATGACATCATCATCGCCATGGCGACCAATATGATATCATCGTCGCCATGATGAACATTATGTCATCATCGTCGCCATGGCAACCATTATGACATCATCATCGCCATGGCGACCATTATGACATCAACGTCGCCATGACGACCATTATTAAATCATCGTAGCCATTACGACCATTATTAAATCACAGTCGCCATGACAACCATTATGACATCTTCGTCGCCATGATGACCATTATGACATCATGACATCACCGTTGCCATGACGACCATTAGGACATCACCGTTGCCATGAAGACCATTATGACATCGTCGCCATGACGACCATTATGACATCATTGTCGCCATGACAACCATTAAGACATCACAATCGCCATGACGACCATTATGGCATCATCATCGCCATGATGACCCTTTATGACATTATCGTCGCCATGACGACCCTTATGACATCATCGTCGCCATGGCAACCATTATGACATCATCATCGCCATGACAACTAATATGATATCATCGTCGCAATGATGACCATTATGACATCATCGTCGCCATGACAACCATTATGACATCATCGTCGCCATGGCGACCATTATGACATCACCGTTGCCATGACGACCATTATGACATCATCGTAGCCATTACGACCATTATTAAATCACAGTCGCCATGACAACCATTATGACATCTTCGTCGCCATGACGACCATTATGACATCATGACATCACCGTTGCCATGACGACCATTATGACATCACCGTTGCCATGACGACCATTATTACATTAGCGTTGCCATGACGACCATTATGTCATCATCGTCGCCATGACAACCATTATGACATCATCGTCGCCATGGCAACCATTATGACATCATCATCGCCATGACAACCAATATGATATCATTGTCGCCATGACAACCATTATGACATCATCGTCGCCATGACAACCATTATGACATCATATTCGCCATGACGACCATTATGACATCATCGTCGCCATGGCGACCATTATGACATCATCATCGCCATGATGACCGTTATGACAATATCGTCGCCATGACGACCCTTATGACATCATCGTCGCCATGGCAACCATTATGACATCATCATCGCCATGACAACCAATATATCATTGTCGCCATGACAACCATTATGACATCATCGTCGCCATGGCAACCATTATGACATCACGGTCGCCATGTCGACCATTATGACATCATCGTAGGCATTACGACCATTATTAATTCACAGTCGCCATGACAACCATTATGACATCTTCGTCGCCATGACGACCATTATGACATCATGACATCACCGTTGCTATGACGACCATTATGACATCACCGTTGCCATGACGACCATTTTGACATCATCATAGCCATTACGACCATTATTAAATCACAGTCGCCATGACAACCATTATGACATCTTCGTCGCCATGACGACCATTATGACATCATGATATCACCGTTGCCATGACGACCATTATGACATCATCATCGCCATGATGACCGCTATGACATCATCATCGCCATGTCGACCATTATGACATCATCGTCGCCATGACGACCATTATGACATCATCGTCGCCATGGCGACCATTATGACATCATCATCGCCATGGCGACCAATATGATATCATCGTCGCCATGATGACCATTATGTCATCATGGTCGCCATGGCAACCATTATGACATCATCATCGCCATGGCGACCATTATGACATCACCGTCACCATGACGACCATTATTAAATCATCGTAGCCATTACGACCATTATTAAATCACAGTCGCCATGACAACCATTATGACATCTTCGTCACCATGATGACCATTATGACATCATGACATCACCGTTGCCATGACGACCAGTATGACATCACCGTTGCCATGAAGACCATTATGACATCATCGTCGCCATGATAACCCTTTATGACATTATCGTCGCCATGACGACCCTTATGACATCATCGTCGCCATGGCAACCATTATGACATCATCATCGCCATGACAACCAATATGATATCATCGTCGCAATGATGACCATTATGACATCATCGTCGCCATGACAACCATTATGACATCATCGTCGCCATGGCGACCATTATGACTCCACCGTTGCTATGACGACCATTATGACATCATCGTAGCCATTACGACCATTATTAAATCAAAGTCGCCATGACAACCATTATGACATCTTCGTCGCCATGACGACCATTATGACATCATGACATCACCGTTGCATGACGACCATTATGACATCACCGTTGCCATGACGACCATTATTACATTAGCGTCGCCATGACGACCATTATGACATCATCGTCGCCATGACAACCATTATGACATCATCGTCGCCATGGCAACCATTATGACATCATCATCGCCATGACAACCAATATGATATCATTGTCGCCATGACAACCATTATGACATCATCGTCGCCATGACAACCATTATAACATCATATTCGCCATGACGACCATTATGACATCATCGTCGCCATGGCGACCATTATGACATCATCATCGCCATGATGACCGTTATGACAATATCGTCGCCATGACGACCCTTATGACATCATCATCGCCATGGCAACCATTATGACATCATCATCGCCATGACAACCAATATGATATCATTGTCGCCATGACAACCATTATGACATCATCGTCGCCATGGCAACCATTATGACATCACGGTCGCCATGTCGACCATTATGACATCATCGTAGCCATTACGACCATTATTAAATCACAGTCGCCATGACAACCATTATGACATCTTCGTCGCCATGACGACCATTATGACATCATGACATCACCGTTGCTATGACGACCATTATGACATCACCGTTGCCATGACGACCATTATGACATCATCGTAGCCATTACGACCATTATTAAATCACAGTCGCCATGACAACCATTATGACATCTTCGTCGCCATGACGACCATTATGACATCATGACATCACCGTTGCCATGACGACCACTATGACATCATCGTCGCCATGACAACCATTATGACATCATCGTCGCCATGACAACCATTATGACATCATCGTCGCCATGGCGACCATTATGACACCACCGTTGCCATGACGACCATTATGACATCATCGTCGCCTTGACGACAATTATGACATCATCATCGCCATGACGACCATTATGACATCATCATCGCCATGATGACCGTTATGACATTATCGTCGCCATGACGACCATTATGACATCATCGTCGCCATGACAACCATTATGACATCACAATCGCCATGACAACCATTATGGCATCATCATCGCCATGATGACCCTTTATGACATTATCGTCGCCATGACGACCCTTATGACATCATCGTCGCCATGGCAACCATTATGACATCATCATCGCCATGACAACCAATATGATATCTTCGTTGCCATGATGACTATTATGACATCATCGTCGCCATGACAACCATTATGACATCATCGTCGCCATGGCGACCATTATGACATCACCGTTGCCATGACGACCATTATGACATCATCGTAGCCATTACGACCATTATTAAATCACAGTCGCCATGACAACCATTATGACATCATCTTCGCCATGGCGACCATTATGACATCACCGTTGCCATGACGACCATTATGACATCACCGTTGCCATGACGACCATTATGACATCACCGTCGCCATGACAACCATTATGACATCATCGTCGCCATGACAACCATTATGACATCATCGTCGCCATGGCAACCATTATGACATCATCATCGCCATGACAACCAATATATCATCGTCGCCATGATGACCATTATGACATCATCGTCGCCATGACAACCATTATGACATCATATTCGCAATGTCGACCATTATGACATCACCGTCGCCATGACGACCATTATGACATCATCGTAGCCATTACGACCATTATTAAATCACAGTCGCCATGACAACCATTATGACATCTTCGTCACCATGACGACCATTATGACATCATGACATCACCGTTGCCATGACGACCATTATGACATCACCGTTGCCATGACGACCATTATGACATCATCGTCGCCATGACGACCATTATGACATCATCGTCGCCATGACAACCATTATGACATCACAATCGCCATGACGACCATTATGACATCATCGTCGCCATGGCGACCATTATGACATCATCATCGCCATGATGACCGTTATGACAATATCGTCGCCATGACGACCCTTATGACATCATCGTCGCCATGGCAACCATTATGACATCATCATCGCCATGACAACCAATATGATATCATTTTCGCCATGACAACCATTATGACATCATCGTCGCCATGGCAACCATTATGACATCACGGTCGCCATGTCGACCATTATGACATCATCGTAGCCATTACGACCATTATTAAATCACAGTCGCCATGACAACCATTATGACATCTTCGTCGCCATGACGACCATTATGACATCATGACATCACCGTTGCTATGACGACCATTATGACATCACCGTTGCCATGACGACCATTTTGACATCATCATAGCCATTACGACCATTATTAAATCACAGTCGCCATGACAACGATTATGACATCTTCGTCGCCATGACGACCATTATGACATCATGACATCACCGTTGCCATGACGACCATTATGACATCATCGTCGCCATGACAACCATTATGACATCATCATCGCCATGGCGGCCATTATGACACCAACGTTGCCATGACGACCATTATGACATCATCGTCGCCTTGACGACAATTATGACATCATCATCGTCATGACGACCATTATGACATCATCATCGCCATGGCGACCAATATGATATCATCGTCGCCATGATGACCATTATGTCATCATCGTCGCCATGATGACCATTATGTCATCATCGTCGCCATGGCAACCATTATGACATCATCATCGCCATGGCGACCATTATGACATCACCGTCGCCATGACGACCATTATTAAATCATCGTAGCCATTACGACCATTATTAAATCACAGTCGCCATGACAACCATTATGACATCTTCGTCGCCATGATGACCATTATGACATCATGACATCACCGTTGCCATGACGACCTTTATGACATCACCGTTGCCATGAAGACCATTATGACATCATCATCGCCATGACGACCATTATGACATCATCGTCGCCATGACAACCATTATGACATCACAATCGCCATGACGACCATTATGGCATCATCATCGCCATGATGACCCTTTATGACATTATCGTCGCCATGACGACCCTTATGACATCATCGTCGCCATGGCAACAATTATGACATCATCATCGCCATGACAACCAATATGATATCATCATCGCAATGATGACCATTATGACATCATCGTCGCCATGACAACCATTATGACATCATCGTCGCCATGGCGACCATTATGACTCCACCGTTGCCATGACGACCATTATGACATCATCGTAGCCATTACAACCATTATTAAATCAAAGTCGCCATGACAACCATTATGACATCTTCGTCGCCATGACGACCATTATGACATCATGACATCACCGTTGCCATGACGACCATTATGACATCACCGTTGCCATGACGACCATTATTACATTAGCGTCGCTATGACTACCATTATGACATCATCGTCGCCATGACAACCATTATGACATCATCGTCGCCATGGCAACCATTATGACATCATCATCACCATGACAACCAATATGATATCATTGTCGCCATGACAACCATTATGACATCACCGTCGCCATGACAACCATTATGACATCATATTCGCCATGACGACCATTATGACATCATCGTCGCCATGGCGACCATTATGACATCATCATCGCCATGATGACCGTTATGACAATATCGTCGCCATGACGACCCTTATGACATCATCGTCGCCATGGCAACCATTATGACATCATCATCGCCATGACAACCAATATGATATCATTGTCGCCATGACAACCATTATGACATCATCGTCGCCATGGCAACCATTATGACATCACGGTCGCCATGTCGACCATTATGACATCATCGTAGCCATTACGACCATTATTAAATCACAGTCGCCATGACAACCATTATGACATCTTCGTCGCCATGACGACCATTATGACATCATGACATCACCGTTGCTATGACGACCATTATGACATCACCGTTGCCATGACGACCATTATGACATCATCGTAGCCATTACGACCATTATTAAATCACAGTCGCCATGACAACCATTATGACATCTTCGTCGCCATGACGACCATTATGACATCATGACATCACCGTTGCCATGACGACCATTATGACATCATCGTCGCCATGACAACCATTTTGACATCATCGTCGCCATGGCGACCATTATGACACCACCGTTGCCATGACGACCATTATGACATCATCGTCGCCTTGACGACAATTATGACATCATCATCGCCATGACGACCATTATGACATCATCATCGCCATGATGACCGTTATGACATTATCGTCGCCATGACGACCATTATGACATCATCGTCGCCATGACAACCATTATGACATCACAATCGCCATGACGACCATTATGGCATCATCATCGCCATGATGACCCTTTATGACATTATCGTCGCCATGACGACCCTTATGACATCATCGTCGCCATGGCAACCATTATGACATCATCATCGCCATGACAACCAATATGATATTTTCGTTGCCATGATGACTATTATGACATCATCGTCGTCATGACAACCATTATGACATCATCGTCGCCATGTCGACCATTATGACATCACCGTTGCCATGACGACCATTATGACATCATCGTAGCCATTACGACCATTATTAAATCACAGTCGCCATGACAACCATTATGACATCATCGTCGCCATGGCGACCATTATGACATCACCGTTGCCATGACGACCATTATGACATCACCGTTGCCATGACGACCATTATGACATCACCGTCGCCATGACAACCATTATGACATCATCGTCGCCATGACAACCATTATGACATCATCGTCGCCATGGCAACCATTATGACATCATCATCGCCATGACAACCAATATGATATCATCGTCGCCATGATGACCATTATGACATCATCGTCGCTATGACAACCATTATGACATCATATTCGCAATGTCGACTATTATGACATCACCGTCGCCATGACGACCACTATGACATCATCGCAGCCATTACGACCATTATTAAATCACAGTCGCCATGACAACCATTATGACATCTTCGTCACCATGACGACCATTATGACATCATGACATCACCGTTGCCATGACGACCATTATGACATCACCGTTGCCATGACGACCATTATGACATCATCGTCGCCATGACGACCATTATGACATCATCGTCGCCATGACAACCATTATGACATCACAATCGCCATGACGACCATTATGACATCATCGTCGCCATGGCGACCATTATGACATCATCATCGCCATGATGACCGTTATGACAATATCGTCGCCATGACGACCCTTATAACATCATCGTCGCCATGGCAACCATTATGACATCATCATCGCCATGACAACCAATATGATATCATTGTCGCCATGACAACCATTATGACATCATCGTCGCCATGGCAACCATTATGACATCACGGACGCCATGTTGACCATTATGACATCATCGTAGCCATTACGACCATTATTAAATCACAGTCGCCATGACAACCATTATGACATCTTCGTCGCCATGACGACCATTATGTCATCATGACATCACCGTTGCTATGACGACCATTATGACATCACCGTTGCCATGACGACCATTTTGACATCATCATAGCCATTACGACCATTATTAAATCACAGTCGCCATGACAACCATTATGACATCTTCGTCGCCATGACGACCATTATGACATCATGACATCACCGTTGCCATGACGACCATTATGACATCATCATCGCCATGACAACCATTATGACATCATCGTCGCCATGGCGACCATTATGACACCACCGTTGCCATGACGACCATTATGACATCATCGTCGCCTTGACGACAATCATGACATCATCATCGCCATGACGACCATTATGACATCATCATCGCCATGATGACCGCTATGACATCATCATCGCCATGTCGACCATTATGACATCATCATCGCCATGGCGACCAATATGATATCATCGTCGCCATGATGACCATTATGTCATCATCGTCGCCATGATGACCATTATGTCATCATCGTCGCCATGATGACCATTATGTCATCATCGTCGCCATGGCAACCATTATGACATCATCATCGCCATGGCGACCATTATGACATCACCGTCGCCATTACGACCATTATTAAATCATCGTAGCCATTACGACCATTATTAAATCACAGTCGCCATGACAACCATTATGACATCTTCGTCGCCATGATGACCATTATGACATCATGACATCACCGTTGCCATGACGACCTTTATGACATCACCGTTGCCATGAAGACCATTATGACATCATCGTCGCCATGATGACCATTATGACATCATCGTCGCCATGACAACCATTATGACATCATCGTCGCCATGGCGACCATTATGACATCACCGTTGCCATGACGACCATTATGACATCATCGTAGCCATTACGACCATTATTAAATCACAGTCGCCATGACAACCATTATGACATCTTCGTCGCCATGACGACCATTATGACATCATGACATCACCGTTGCCATGACGACCATTATGACATCACCGTTGCCATGACGACCATTATTACATTAGCGTCGCCGTGACAACCATTATGACATCATCGTCGCCATGGCAACCATTATGACATCATCATCGCCATGACAACCAATATGATATCATTGTCGCCATGACAACCATTATGACATCATCGTCGCCATGACAACCATTATGACATCATATTCGCCATGACGACCATTATGACATCATCGTCGCCATGGTGACCATTATGACATCATCATCGCCATCATGACCGTTATGACAATATCGTCGCCATGACGACCCTTATGACATCATCGTCGCCATGACAACCATTATGACATCATATTCGCAATGTCGACCATTATGACATCACCGTCACCATGACGACCATTATGACATCATCGCAGCCATTATGACCATTATTAAATCACAGTCGCCATGACAACCATTATGACATCTTCGTCGCCATGACGACCATTATGACATCATGACATCAATGTTGCCATGACGACCATTATGACATCACCGTTGCCATGACGACCATTATGACATCACCGTCGCCATGACGACCATTATGACATCATCGTCGCCATGACAACCATTATGACATCTAAATCGCCATGACGACCCTTATGACATCATGGTCGCCATGGCAACCATTATGACATCATCGTCGCCATGACAACCATTATGACATCATATTCGCCATGACGACCATTATGACATCATCGTCGCCATGGTGACCATTATGACATCATCATCGCCATGATGACCGTTATGACAATATCGTCGCCATGACGACCCTTATGACATCATCGTCGCCATGACAACCATTATGACATCATATTCGCAATGTCGACCATTATGACATCACCGTCACCATGACGACCATTATGACATCATCGCAGCCATTATGACCATTATTAAATCACAGTCGCCATGACAACCATTATGACATCTTCGTCGCCATGACGACCATTATGACATCATGACATCAATGTTGCCATGACGACCATTATGACATCACAATCGCCATGACGACCATTATGACATCATCATCGCCAAGATGACCGTTATGACAATATCGTCGCCATGGCAACCATTATGACATCATCATCGCCATGACAACCAATATGATATCATTGTCGCCATGACAACCATTATGACATCATCGTCGCCATGACAACCATTATGACATCACGGTCGCCATGTCGACCATTATGACATCATCGTAGCCATTACGACCATTATTAAATCACAGTCGCCATGACAACCATTATGACATCTTCGTCGCCATGACGACCATTATGACATCATGACATCACCGTTGCCATGAAGACCATTATGACATCATCATCGCCATGATGACCGTTATGACATTATCGTCGCCATGACGACTCTTATGACATCATCGTCGCCATGGCAACCATTATGACATCATCATCGCCATGACAACCAATATGATATCATCGTCGCCATGATGACCATTATGACATCATCGTCGCCATGACAACCATTATGACATCATCGTCGCCATGGCGACCATTATGACATCTCCGTCGCCATGACGACCATTATGACATCGTCGTAGCCATTACGACCATTATTAAATCACAGTCGCCATGACAACCATTATGACATCTTCGTCGCCATGACGACCATTATGACATCATGACATCACCATTGCCATGACGACCATTATGACATCACCGTTGCCATGACGACCATTATGACATCATCGTCGCCATGACGACCATTATGACATCATTGTCGCCATGACAACCATTATGACATCACAATCGCCATGACGACCATTATGGCATCATCATCGCCATGATGACCCTTTATGACATTATCGTCGCCATGACGACCCTTATGACATCATCGCCATGACAACCAATATGATATCTTCGTCGCCATGATGACTATTATGACATCATCGTCGCCATGACAACCATTATGACATCACCGTCGCCATGGCGACCATTATGACATCTCCGTTGCCATGACGACCATTATGACATCATCGTAGCCATTACGACCATTATTAAATCACAGTCGCCATGACAACCATTATGACATCATCGTCGCCATGGCGACCATTATGCCATCACCGTTGCCATGACGACCATTATGACATCACCGTTGCCATGACGACCATTATGACATCACCGTTGCCATGACGACCATTATGACATCATCGTCGCCATGACGACCATTATGACATCATCGTCGCCATGACAACCATTATGACATCATCGTCGCCATGGCAACCATTATGACATCATCATCACCATGACAACCAATATGATATCATCGTCGCCATGATGACCATCATGACATCATCGTCGCCATGACAACCATTATGACATCATATTCGCAATGTCGACCATTATGACATCACCGTCGCCATGACGACCATTATGACATCATCGCAGCCATTACGACCATTACTAAATCACAGTCGCCATGACAACCATTATGACATCTTCGTCACCATGACGACCATTATGACATCATGACATCACCGTTGCCATGACGACCATTATGACATCACCGTTGCCATGACGACCATTATGACATCACCGTCGCCATGACGACCATTATGACATCATCGTCGCCATGACAACCATTATGACATCACAATCGCCATGACAACCATTATGACATCACGGTCGCCATGTCGACCATTATGTCATCAACGTAGCCATTATGACCATTATTAAATCACAGTCGCCATGACAACCATTATGACATCTTCGTCGCCATGATGACCATTATGACATCATGACATCACCGTTGCTATGACGACCATTATGACATCACCGTTGCCATGACGACCATTATGACATCATCGTCGCCATGATGACCATTATGACATCATCGTCGCCATGACAACCATTATGACATCACAATCGCCATGACGACCATTATGACATCATCATCGCCAAGATGACCGTTATGACAATATCGTTGCCATGACGACCCTTATGACATCATTGTCGCCATGACAACCATTATGACATCATCATCGCCATGACAACCAATGTGATATCATCGTCGCCATGATGACCATTATGACATCATGACATCACCGTTGCTATGACGACCATTATGACATCACCGTTGCCATGGCAACCATTATGACATCACGGTCGCCATGTCGACCATTATCACATCATCGTAGCCATTACGACCATTATTAAATCACAGTTGCCATGACAACCATTATGACATCTTCGTCGCCATGACGTCCATTATGACATCATGACATCACCGTTGCTATGACGACCATTATGACATCACCGTTGCCATGACGACCATTATGACATCATCGTAGCCATTACGACCATTATTAAATCACAGTCGGCATGAAAACCATTATGACATCTTCGTCGCCATGACGACCATTATGACATCAAGACACCACCGTTGCCATGACGACTATTATGACATCATCGTCGCCTTGACGACAATTATGACATCATCATCGCCATGATGACCGTTATGACATTATCGTCGCCATGACGACCCTTATGACATCATCGTCGCCATGGCAACCATTATGACATCATCATCGCCATGACAACCAATATGATATCATCGTCGCCATGATGACCATTATGACATAATCGTCGCCATGACGACCATTATGACATCATCGTCGCCATGGCGACCATTATGACATCACCGTCGCCATGACGACCATTATGACATCGTCGTAGCCATTACGACCATTATTAAATCACAGTCGCCATGACAACCATTATGACATCTTCGTCGCCATGACGACCATTATGACATCATGACATCACCGTTGCCATGACGACCATTATGACATCACCGTTGCCATGACGACCCTTATGACATCATCGTCGCCATGGCAACCATTATGACATCATCATCGCCATGACAACCAATATGATATCTTCGTCGCCATGATGACCATTATGACATCATCGTCGCCATGACAACCATTATGACATCATCGTCGCCATGGCGACCATTATGACATCACCGTTGCCATGACGACCATTATGACATCATCGTAGCCATTACGACCATTATTAAATCACAGCCGCCATGACAACCATTATGACATCTTCGTCGCCATGACGACCATTATGACATCATATTCGCCATGTCGACCATTATGACATCACCGTCGCCATGGCAACCATTATGACATCACGGTCGCAATGTCGACCATTATGACATCATCATAGCCATTATGACCATTATTAAATCACAGTCGCCATGACAACCATTATGACATCTTCGTCGCCATGATGACAATTATGACATCATGACATCACCGTTGCTATGACGACCATTATGACATCACCGTTGCCATGACGACCATTATGACATCATCGTAGCCATTACGACCATTATTAAATCACAGTCGCCATGACAACCATTATGACATCTTCGTCGCCATGACGACCATTATGACATCATGACATCACCGTTGCCATGACGACCATTATGACATCATCGTCGCCATGGCGACCATTATGACACCACCGTTGCCATGACGACCATTATGACATCATCGTCGCCATGACGACCCTTATGACATCATCATCGCCATGTCGACCATTATGACATCATCGTCGCCATGACGACCGTTATGACATCATCATCGCCATGTCGACCATTATGACATCATCGTCGCCATGACGACCGTTATGACATCATCGTCGCCATGGCGACCATTATGACATCATCATCGCCATGGTGACCAATATGATATTATCGTCGCCATGATGACCATTATGTCATCATCGTCGCCATGGCAACCATTATGACATCATCATCGCCATGGCGACCATTATGACATCAACGTCGCCATGACGACCATTATTAAATCATCGTAGCCTTTACGACCATTATTAAATCACAGTCGCCATGACAACCATTATGACATCTTCGTCGCCATGATGACCATTATGACATCATGACATCACCGTTGCCATGAAGACCATTATGACATCATCGTCGCAATGACGACCATTATGACATCATCGTCGCCATGACAACCATTATGACATCACAATCGCCATGACGACCATTATGGCATCATCATCGCCATGATGACCCTTTATGACATTATCGTCGCCATGACGACCCTTATGACATCATCGTCGCCATGACAACCAATATGATATCATCGTCGCCATGATGACCATTATGACATCATCGTCGCCATGACAACCATTATGACATCATCGTCGCCATGGCGACCATTATGACATCACCGTTGCCATGACGACCATTATGACATCATCGTAGCCATTACGACCATTATTAAATCACAGTCGCCATGACAACCATTATGACATCTTCGTCGCCATGACAACCATTATGACATCATGACATCACCGTTGCCATGACGACCATTATGACATCACCGTCGCCATGACGACCATTATTACATTAGCGTCGCCATGACGACCATTATGACATCATCGTCGCCATGGCAACCATTATGACATCATCGTCGCCATGGCAACCATTATGACATCATCATCGCCATGACAACCAATATGATATCATTGTCGCCATGACAACCATTATGACTTCATCGTCGCCATGGCAACCATTATGACATCACGGTCGCCATGTCGACCATTATGACATCAACGTAGCCATTATGACCATTATTAAATCACAGTCGCCATGACAACCATTATGACATCTTCGTCCCCATGATGACCATTATGACATCATGACATCACCGTTGCTATGACGACCATTTTGACATCACCGTTGCCATGACGACCATCATGACATCATCGTAGCCATTACGACCATTATTAAATCACAGTCGCCATGACAACCATTATGACATCTTCGTCGCCATGACGACCATTATGACATCATGACATCACCGTTGCCATGACGACCATTATGACATCATCGTCGCCATGACGACCATTATGACATCATCGTCGCCATGACAACCATTATGACATCACAATCGCCATGACGACCATTATGACATCATCATCGCCAAGATGACCGTTATGACAATATCGTCGCCATGACGACCCTTATGACATCATCGTCGCCATGGCAACCATTATGACATCATCATCGCCATGACAACCAATATGATATCATTGTCGCCATGACAACCATTATGACATCATCATCGCCATGACAACCAATGTGATATCATCGTCGCCATGATGACCATTATGACATCATGACATCACCGTTGCTATGACGACCATTATGACATCACCGTTGCCATGGCAACCATTATGACATCACGGTCGCCATGTCGACCATTATGACATCATCGTAGCCATTACGACCATTATTAAATCACAGTTGCCATGACAACCATTATGACATCTTCGTCGCCATGACGACCATTATGACATCATGACATCACCGTTGCTATGACGACCATTATGACATCACCGTTGCCATGACGACCATTATGACATCATCGTAGCCATTACGACCATTATTAAATCACAGTCGCCATGACAACCATTATGACATCTTCGTCGCCATGACGACCATTATGACATCAAGACACCACCGTTGCCATGACGACTATTATGACATCATCGTCGCCTTGACGACAATTAGGACATCATCATCGCCATGACGACCATTATGACATCATCATCGCCATGATGACCGTTATGACATTATCGTCGCCATGACGGCCCTTATGACATCATCGTCGCCATGGCAACCATTATGACATCATCATCGCCATGACAACCAATATGATATCATCGTCGCCATGATGACCATTATGACATCATCGTCGCCATGACAACCATTATGACATCATCGTCGCCATGGCGACCATTATGACATCACCGTCGCCATGACGACCATTATGACATCGTCGTAGCCATTACGACCATTATTAAATCACAGTCGCCATGACAACCATTAGGACATCTTCGTCGCCTTGACGACAATTATGACATCATGACATCACCGTTGCCATGACGACCATTATGACATCACCGTTGCCATGACGACCATTATGACATCATCGTCGCCATGACGACCATTATGACATCATCGTCGCCATGACAACCATTATGACATCACAATCGCCATGACGACCATTATGGCATCATCATCGCCATGATGACCCTTTATGACATTATCGTCGCCATGACGACCCTTATGACATCATCGTCGCCATGGCAACCATTATGACATCATCATCGCCTTGACAACCAATATGATATCTTCGTCGCCATGATGACCATTATGACATCAGCGTCGCCATGACAACCATTATGACATCATCGTCGCCATGGCGACCATTATGACATCACCCTTGCCATGACGACCATTATGACATCATCGTAGCCATTACGACCATTACTAAATCACAGCCGCCATGACAACCATTATGACATCTTCGTCGCCATGACGACCATTATGACATCATGACATCACCGTTGCCATGACGACCATTATGACATCACCGTTGCCATGACGACCATTATGACATCATCGTCGCCATGACGACCATTATGACATCATCGTCGCCATGACAACCATTATGACATCACAATCGCCATGACGACCATTATGACATCATCGTCGCCATGGCGACCATTATGACATCATCATCGCCATGATGACCGTTATGACAATATCGTCGCCATGACGACCCTTATGACATCATCGTCGCCATGGCAATCATTATGACATCATCATCGCCATGACAACCAATATGATATCATTGTCGCCATGACAACCATTATGACTTCATCGTCGCCATGGCAACCATTATGACATCACGGTCGCCATGTCGACCATTATGACATAATCGTAGCCATTATGACCATTATTAAATCACAGTCGCCATGACAACCATTATGACATCTTCGTCTCCATGATGACCATTATGACATCATGACATCACCGTTGCTATGACGACCATTATGACATCACCGTTGCCATGACGACCATTATGACATCATCGTAGCCATTACGACCATTATTAAATCACAGTCGCCATGACAACCATTATGACATCTTCGTCGCCATGACGACCATTATGACATCATGACATCACCATTGCCATGACGAAGATTATGACATCATCGTCGCCATGGCGACCATTATGACACCACTGTTGCCATGACGACCATTATGACATCATCGTCGCCATGACGACCATTATGACATCATCATCGCCATGTCGACCATTATGACATCATCGTCGCCATGACGACCGTTATGACATCATCATCGCCATGTCGACCATTATGACATCATCGTCACCATGATGACCGTTATGACATCATCGTCGCCATTGCGACCATTATGACATCATCATCGCCATGGCGACCAATATGATACCATCGTCGCCATGATGACCATTATGTCATCATCGTCGCCATGGTAACCATTATGACATCATCGTCGCCATGGCGACCATTATGACATCAACGTCGCCATGGCGACGTTTATGACATCAACGTCGCCATGACGACCATTATTAAATCATCGTAGCCATTACGACCATTATTAAATCACAGTCGCCATGACAACCATTATGACATCTTCGTAGCCATGATGACCATTATGACATCATGACATCACCGTTGCCATGAAGACCATTATGACATCATCGTCGCCATGACGACCATTATGACATCATCGTCGCCATGACAACCATTATGACATCACAATCGCCATGACGACCATTATGGCATCATCATCGCCATGATGACCCTTTATGACATTATCGTCGCCATGACGACCCTTATGACATCATCGTCGCCATGGCAACCATTATGACATCATCATCGCCATGACAACCAATATGATATCATCGTCGCCATGATGACCATTATGATATCATCGTCGCCATGACAACCATTATGACATCATCGTCGCCATGGCGACCATTATGACATCACCGTTGCCATGACGACCATTATGACATCATCGTAGCCATTACGACCATTATTAAATCACAGTCGCCATGACAACCATTATGACATCTTCGTCGCCATGACGACCATTATGACATCATGACATCACCGTTGCCATGACGACCATTATGACATCACCATTGCCATGACGACCATTATTACATTAGCGTCGCCATGACGACCATTATGACATCATCGTCGCCATGACAACCATTATGACATCATCGTCGCCATGGCAACCATTATGACATCATCATCGCCATGACAACCAATATGATATCATTGTCGCCATGACAACCATTATGACATCATCGTCGCCATGACAACCATTATGACATCATATTCGCCATGACGACCATTATGACATCATCGTCGCCATGGCGACCATTATGACATCATCATCGCCATGATGACCGTTATGACAATATCGTCGCCATGACGACCCTTATGACATCATCGTCGCCATGGCAACCATTATGACATCATCATCGCCATGACAACCAATATGATATCATTGTCGCCATGACAACCATTATGACATCATCGTCGCCATGGCAACCATTATGACATCACGGTCGCCATGTCGACCATTATGACATCATCGCAGCCATTACGACCATTATTAAATCACAGTCGCCATGACAACCATTATGACATCATCGTCGCCATGGCAACCATTATGACATCATCATCGCCATGACAACCAATATGATATCATTGTCGCCATGACAACCATTATGACATTATCATCGCCATGACAACCAATGTGATATCATCGTCGCCATGATGAACAATATGACATCTTGACATCACCGTTGCTATGACGACCATTATGACATCACCGTTGCCATGACGACCATTATGACATCATCACACCACCGTTGCCATGACGACTATTATGACATCATCGTCGCCATGACGACCATTATGACATCATCATCGCCATGATGACCGTTATGACATTATCGTCGCCATGACGACCATTATGACATCATCATCGCCATGATGACCGTTATGACATTATCGTCGCCATGACGACCATTATGACATCATCGTCGCCATGGCAACCATTATGACATCATTATCGCCATGACAACCAATATGATATCATCGTCGCCATGATGACCATTATGACATCATCGTCGCCATGGCGACCATTATGACATCACCGTCGCCATGACGACCATTATGACATCGTCGTAGCCATTACGACCATTATTAAATCACAGTCGCCATGACAACCATTATGACATCTTCGTCGCCATGACGACCATTATGACATCATGACATCACCGTTGCCATGACGACCATTATGACATCACCGTTGCCATGACGACCCTTATGACATCATCGTCGCCATGGCAACCATTATGACATCATCATCGCCATGACAACCAATATGATATCTTCGTCGCCATGATGACCATTATGACATCATCGTCGCCATGACAACCATTATGACATCATCGTCGCCATGGCGACCATTATGACATCACCGTTGCCATGACGACCATTATGACATCATCGTAGCCATTACGACCATTATTAAATCACAGCCGCCATGACAACCATTATGACATCTTCGTCGCCATGACGACCATTATGACATCATATTCGCCATGTCGACCATTATGACATCACCGTCGCCATGGCAACCATTATGACATCACGGTCGCAATGTCGACCATTATGACATCATCATAGCCATTATGACCATTATTAAATCACAGTCGCCATGACAACCATTATGACATCTTCGTCGCCATGATGACCATTATGACATCATGACATCACCGTTGCTATGACGACCATTATGACATCACCGTTGCCATGACGACCATTATGACATCATCGTATCCATTACGACCATTATTAAATCACAGTCGCCATGACAACCATTATGACATCTTCGTCGCCATGACGACCATTATGACATCATCGTCGCCATGACAACCATTATGACATCATCGTCGCCATGGCAACTATTATGACATCATCATCGCCATGACAACCAATATGATATCATTGTCGCCATGACAACCATTATGACATCATATTCGCCATGACAACCATTATGACATCATCGTCGCCATGACGACCATTATGACATCATCGTCGCCATGGCGACCATTATGACATCATCATCGCCATGATGACCGTTATGACAATATCGTCGCCATGACGACACTTATGACATCATCTTCGCCATGGCAACCATTATGACATCATCATCGCCATGACAACCAATATGATATCATTGTCGCCATGACAAACATTATGACATCATCGTCGCCATGGCAACCATTATGACATCACGGTCGCCATGTCGACCATTATGACATCATCGTAGCCATTACGACCATTATTAAATCACAGTCGCCATGACAACCATTATGACATCTTCGTCGCCATGACGACCATTATGACATCATGACATCACCGTTGCTATGACGACCATTATGACATCACCGTTGCCATGACGACCATTATGACATCATCGTAGCCATTACGACCATTATTAAATCACAGTCGCCATGACAACCATTATGACATCTTCGTCGCCATGACGACCATTATGACATCATGACATCACCGTTGCCATGACGACCACTATGACATCATCGTCGCCATGACAACCATTATGACATCATCGTCGCCATGACAACCATTATGACATCATCGTCGCCATGGCGACCATTATGACACCACCGTTGCCATGACGACCATTATGACATCATCGTCGCCTTGACGACAATTATGACATCATCATCGCCATGACGACCATTATGACATCATCATCGCCATGATGACCGTTATGACATTATCGTCGCCATGACGACCATTATGACATCATCGTCGCCATGACAACCATTATGACATCACAATCGCCATGACAACCATTATGGCATCATCATCGCCATGATGACCCTTTATGACATTATCGTCGCCATGACGACCCTTATGACATCATCGTCGCCATGGCAACCATTATGACATCATCATCGCCATGACAACCAATATGATATCTTCGTTGCCATGATGACTATTATGACATCATCGTCGCCATGACAACCATTATGACATCATCGTCGCCATGGCGACCATTATGACATCACCGTTGCCATGACGACCATTATGACATCATCGTAGCCATTACGACCATTATTAAATCACAGTCGCCATGACAACCATTATGACATCATCTTCGCCATGGCGACCATTATGACATCACCGTTGCCATGACGACCATTATGACATCACCGTTGCCATGACGATCATTATGGCATCACCGTCGCCATGACAACCATTATGACATCATCGTCGCCATGACAACCATTATGACATCATCGTCGCCATGGCAACCATTATGACATCATCATCGCCATGACAACCAATATATCATCGTCGCCATGATGACCATTATGACATCATCGTCGCCATGACAACCATTATGACATCATATTCGCAATGTCGACCATTATGACATCACCGTCGCCATGACGACCATTATGACATCATCGTAGCCATTACGACCATTATTAAATCACAGTCGCCATGACAACCATTATGACATCTTCGTCACCATGACGACCATTATGACATCATGACATCACCGTTGCCATGACGACCATTATGACATCACCGTTGCCATGACGACCATTATGACATCATCGTCGCCATGACGACCATTATGACATCATCGTCGCCATGACAACCATTATGACATCACAATCGCCATGACGACCATTATGACATCATCGTCGCCATGGCGACCATTATGACATCATCATCATCGCCATGATGACCGTTATGACAATATCGTCGCCATGACGACCCTTATGACATCATCGTCGCCATGGCAACCATTATGACATCATCATCGCCATGACAACCAATATGATATCATTGTCACCATGACAACCATTATGACATCATCGTCGCCATGGCAACCATTATGACATCACGGTCGCCATGTCGACCATTATGACATCATCGTAGCCATTACGACCATTATTAAATCACAGTCGCCATGACAACCATTATGACATCTTCGTCGCCATGACGACCATTATGACATCATGACATCACCGTTGCTATGACGACCATTATGACATCACCGTTGCCATGACGACCATTTTGACATCATCATAGCCATTACGACCATTATTAAATCACAGTCGCCATGACAACGATTATGACATCTTCGTCGCCATGACGACCATTATGACATCATGACATCACCGTTGCCATGACGACCATTATGACATCATCGTCGCCATGACAACCATTATGACATCATCATCGCCATGGCGGCCATTATGACACCACCGTTGCCATGACGACCATTATGACATCATTGTCGCCTTGACGACAATTATGACATCATCATCGCCATGACGACCATTATGACATCATCATCGCCATGGCGACCAATATGATATCATCGTCGCCATGATGACCATTATGTCATCATCGTCGCCATGATGACCATTATGTCATCATCGTCGCCATGGCAACCATTATGACATCATCATCGCCATGGCGACCATTATGACATCACCGTCGCCATGACGACCATTATTAAATCATCGTAGCCATTACGACCATTATTAAATCACAGTCGCCATGACAACCATTATGACATCTTCGTCGCCATGATGACCATTATGACATCATGACATCACCGTTGCCATGACGACCTTTATGACATCACCGTTGCCATGAAGACCATTATGACATCATCATCGCCATGACGACCATTATGACATCATCGTCGCCATGACAACCATTATGACATTACAATCGCCATGACGACCATTATGGCATCATCATCGCCATGATGACCCTTTATGACATTATCGTCGCCATGACGACCCTTATGACATCATCGTCGCCATGGCAACAATTATGACATCATCATCGCCATGACAACCAATATGATATCATCATCGCAATGATGACCATTATGACATCATCGTCGCCATGACAACCATTATGACATCATCGTCGCCATGGCGACCATTATGACTCCACCGTTGCCATGACGACCATTATGACATCATCGTAGCCATTACAACCATTATTAAATCAAAGTCGCCATGACAACCATTATGACATCTTCGTCGCCATGACGACCATTATGACATCATGACATCACCGTTGCCATGACGACCATTATGACATCACCGTTGCCATGACGACCATTATTACATTAGCGTCGCTATGACTACCATTATGACATCATCGTCGCCATGACAACCATTATGACATCATCGTCGCCATGGCAACCATTATGACATCATCATCACCATGACAACCAATATGATATCATTGTCGCCATGACAACCATTATGACATCATCGTCGCCATGACAACCATTATGACATCATATTCGCCATGACGACCATTATGACATCATCGTCGCCATGGCGACCATTATGACATCATCATCGCCATGATGACCGTTATGACAATATCGTCGCCATGACGACCCTTATGACATCATCGTCGCCATGGCAACCATTATGACATCATCATCGCCATGACAACCAATATGATATCATTGTCGCCATGACAACCATTATGACATCATCGTCGCCATGGCAACCATTATGACATCACGGTCGCCATGTCGACCATTATGACATCATCGTAGCCATTACGACAATTATTAAATCACAGTCGCCATGACAACCATTATGACATCTTCGTCGCCATGACGACCATTATGACATCATGATATCACCGTTGCTATGACGACCATTATGACATCACCGTTGCCATGACGACCATTATGACATCATCGTAGCCATTACGACCATTATTAAATCACAGTCGCCATGACAACCATTATGACATCTTCGTCGCCATGACGACCATTATGACATCATGACATCACCGTTGCCATGACGACCATTATGACATCATCGTCGCCATGACAACCATTTTGACATCATCGTCGCCATGGCGACCATTATGACACCACCGTTGCCATGACGACCATTATGACATCATCGTCGCCTTGACGACAATTATGACATCATCATCGCCATGACGACCATTATGACATCATCATCGCCATGATGACCGTTATGACATTATCGTCGCCATGACGACCATTATGACATCATCGTCGCCATGACAACCATTATGACATCATATTCGCCATGACGACCATTATGACATCATCGTCGCCATGGCGACCATTATGACATCATCATCGCCATGATGACCGTTATGACAATATCGTCGCCATGACGACCCTTATGACATCAACGTCGCCATGGCAACCATTATGACATCATCATCGCCATGACAACCAATATGATATCATTGTCGCCATGACAACCATTATGACATCATCGTCGCCATGGCAACCATTATGACATCACGGTCGCCATGTCGACCATTATGACATCATCGTAGCCATTACGACAATTATTAAATCACAGTCGCCATGACAACCATTATGACATCTTCGTCGCCATGACGACCATTATGACATCATGACATCACCGTTGCCATGACGACCATTCTGACATCATCGTCGCCATGACGACCATTCTGACATCATCGTCGCCATGACAACCATTATGACATCATCGTCGCCATGATGACCATTATGACATCATGACATCACCGTTGCCATGACGACCATATGACATCACCGTTGCCATGAAGACCATTATGACATCGTCGCCATGACGACCATTATGACATCATTGTCGCCATGACAACCATTAAGACATCACAATCGCCATGACGACCATTATGGCATCATCATCGCCATGATGACCCTTTATGACATTATCGTCGCCATGACGACCCTTATGACATCATCGTCGCCATGGCAACCATTATGACATCATCATCGCCATGACAACTAATATGATATCATCGTCGCAATGATGACCATTATGACATCATCGTCGCCATGACAACCATTATGACATCATCGTCGCCATGGCGACCATTATGACATCACCGTTGCCATGACGACCATTATGACATCATCGTAGCCATTACGACCATTATTAAATCACAGTCGCCATGACAACCATTATGACATCTTCGTCGCCATGACGACCATTATGACATCATGACATCACCGTTGCCATGACGACCATTATGACATCACCGTTGCCATGACGACCATTATTACATTAGCGTTGCCATGACGACCATTATGTCATCATCGTCGCCATGACAACCATTATGACATCATCGTCGCCATGGCAACCATTATGACATCATCATCGCCATGACAACCAATATGATATCATTGTCGCCATGACAACCATTATGACATCATCGTCGCCATGACAACCATTATGACATCATATTCGCCATGACGACCATTATGACATCATCGTCGCCATGGCGACCATTATGACATCATCATCGCCATGATGACCGTTATGACAATATCGTCGCCATGACGACCCTTATGACATCATCGTCGCCATGGCAACCATTATGACATCATCATCGCCATGACAACCAATATATCATTGTCGCCATGACAACCATTATGACATCATCGTCGCCATGGCAACTATTATGACATCACGGTCGCCATGTCGACCATTATGACATCATCGTAGGCATTACGACCATTATTAATTCACAGTCGCCATGACAACCATTATGACATCTTCGTCGCCATGACGACCATTATGACATCATGACATCACCGTTGCTATGACGACCATTATGACATCACCGTTGCCATGACGACCATTTTGACATCATCATAGCCATTACGACCATTATTAAATCACAGTCGCCATGACAACCATTATGACATCTTCGTCGCCATGACGACCATTATGACATCATGATATCACCGTTGCCATGACGACCATTATGACATCATCATCGCCATGATGACCGCTATGACATCATCATCGCCATGTCGACCATTATGACATCATCGTCGCCATGACGACCATTATGACATCATCGTCGCCATGGCGACCATTATGACATCATCATCGCCATGGCGACCAATATGATATCATCGTCGCCATGATGACCATTATGTCATCATGGTCGCCATGGCAACCATTATGACATCATCATCGCCATGGCGACCATTATGACATCACCGTCGCCATGACGACCATTATTAAATCATCGTAGCCATTACGACCATTATTAAATCACAGTCGCCATGACAACCATTATGACATCTTCGTCGCCATGATGACCATTATGACATCATGACATCACCGTTGCCATGACGACCAGTATGACATCACCGTTGCCATGAAGACCATTATGACATCATCGTCGCCATGATAACCCTTTATGACATTATCGTCGCCATGACGACCCTTATGACATCATCGTCGCCATGGCAACCATTATGACATCATAATCGCCATGACAACCAATATGATATCATCGTCGCAATGATGACCATTATGACATCATCGTCGCCATGACAACCATTATGACATCATCGTCGCCATGGCGACCATTATGACTCCACCGTTGCCATGACGACCATTATGACATCATCGTAGCCATTACGACCATTATTAAATCAAAGTCGCCATGACAACCATTATGACATCTTCGTCGCCATGACGACCATTATGACATCATGACATCACCGTTGCCATGACGACCATTATGACATCACCGTTGCCCTGACGACCATTATTACATTAGCGTCGCCATGACGACCATTATGACATCATCGTCGCCATGACAACCATTATGACATCATCGTCGCCATGGCAACCATTATGACATCATCATCGCCATGACAACCAATATGATATCATTGTCGCCATGACAACCATTATGACATCATCGTCGCCATGACAACCATTATAACATCATATTCGCCATGACGACCATTATGACATCATCGTCGCCATGGCGACCATTATGACATCATCATCGCCATGATGACCGTTATGACAATATCGTCGCCATGACGACCCTTATGACATCATCATCGCCATGGCAACCATTATGACATCATCATCGCCATGACAACCAATATGATATCATTGTCGCCATGACAACCATTATGACATCATCGTCGCCATGGCAACCATTATGACATCACGGTCGCCATGTCGACCATTATGACATCATCGTAGCCATTACGACCATTATTAAATCACAGTCGCCATGACAACCATTATGACATCTTCGTCGCCATGACGACCATTATGACATCATGACATCACCGTTGCTATGACGACCATTATGACATCACCGTTGCCATGACGACCATTATGACATCATCGTAGCCATTACGACCATTATTAAATCACAGTCGCCATGACAACCATTATGACATCTTCGTCGCCATGACGACCATTATGACATCATGACATCACCGTTGCCATGACGACCACTATGACATCATCGTCGCCATGACAACCATTATGACATCATCGTCGCCATGACAACCATTATGACATCATCGTCGCCATGGCGACCATTATGACACCACCGTTGCCATGACGACCATTATGACATCATCGTCGCCTTGACGACAATTATGACATCATCATCGCCATGACGACCATTATGACATCATCATCGCCATGATGACCGTTATGACATTATCGTCGCCATGACGACCATTATGACATCATCGTCGCCATGACAACCATTATGACATCACAATCGCCATGACAACCATTATGGCATCATCATCGCCATGATGACCCTTTATGACATTATCGTCGCCATGACGACCCTTATGACATCATCGTCGCCATGGCAACCATTATGACATCATCATCGCCATGACAACCAATATGATATCTTCGTTGCCATGATGACTATTATGACATCATCGTCGCCATGACAACCATTATGACATCATCGTCGCCATGGCGACCATTATGACATCACCGTTGCCATGACGACCATTATGACATCATCGTAGCCATTACGACCATTATTAAATCACAGTCGCCATGACAACCATTATGACATCATCTTCGCCATGGCGACCATTATGACATCACCGTTGCCATGACGACCATTATGACATCACCGTTGCCATGACGACCATTATGGCATCACCGTCGCCATGACAACCATTATGACATCATCGTCGCCATGACAACCATTATGACATCATCGTCGCCATGGCAACCATTATGACATCATCATCGCCATGACAACCAATATATCATCGTCGCCATGATGACCATTATGACATCATCGTCGCCATGACAACCATTATGACATCATATTCGCAATGTCGACCATTATGACATCACCGTCGCCATGACGACCATTATGACATCATCGTAGCCATTACGACCATTATTAAATCACAGTCGCCATGACAACCATTATGACATCTTCGTCACCATGACGACCATTATGACATCATGACATCACCGTTGCCATGACGACCATTATGACATCACCGTTGCCATGACGACCATTATGACATCATCGTCGCCATGACGACCATTATGACATCATCGTCGCCATGACAACCATTATGACATCACAATCGCCATGACGACCATTATGACATCATCGTCGCCATGGCGACCATTATGACATCATCATCGCCATGATGACCGTTATGACAATATCGTCGCCATGACGACCCTTATGACATCATCGTCGCCATGGCAACCATTATGACATCATCATCGCCATGACAACCAATATGATATCATTGTCGCCATGACAACCATTATGACATCATCGTCGCCATGGCAACCATTATGACATCACGGTCGCCATGTCGACCATTATGACATCATCGTAGCCATTACGACCATTATTAAATCACAGTCGCCATGACAACCATTATGACATCTTCGTCGCCATGACGACCATTATGACATCATGACATCACCGTTGCTATGACGACCATTATGACATCACCGTTGCCATGACGACCATTTTGACATCATCATAGCCATTACGACCATTATTAAATCACAGTCGCCATGACAACGATTATGACATCTTCGTCGCCATGACGACCATTATGACATCATGACATCACCGTTGCCATGACGACCATTATGACATCATCGTCGCCATGACAACCATTATGACATCATCATCGCCATGGCGGCCATTATGACACCACCGTTGCCATGACGACCATTATGACATCATCGTCGCCTTGACGACAATTATGACATCATCATCGCCATGACGACCATTATGACATCATCATCGCCATGGCGACCAATATGATATCATCGTCGCCATGATGACCATTATGTCATCATCGTCGCCATGATGACCATTATGTCATCATCGTCGCCATGGCAACCATTATGACATCATCATCGCCATGGCGACCATTATGACATCACCGTCGCCATGACGACCATTATTAAATCATCGTAGCCATTACGACCATTATTAAATCACAGTCGCCATGACAACCATTATGACATCTTCGTCGCCATGATGACCATTATGACATCATGACATCACCGTTGCCATGACGACCTTTATGACATCACCGTTGCCATGAAGACCATTATGACATCATCATCGCCATGACGACCATTATGACATCATCGTCGCCATGACAACCATTATGACATTACAATCGCCATGACGACCATTATGGCATCATCATCGCCATGATGACCCTTTATGACATTATCGTCGCCATGACGACCCTTATGACATCATCGTCGCCATGGCAACAATTATGACATCATCATCGCCATGACAACCAATATGATATCATCATCGCAATGATGACCATTATGACATCATCGTCGCCATGACAACCATTATGAAATCATCGTCGCCATGGCGACCATTATGACTCCACCGTTGCCATGACGACCATTATGACATCATCGTAGCCATTACAACCATTATTAAATCAAAGTCGCCATGACAACCATTATGACATCTTCGTCGCCATGACGACCATTATGACATCATGACATCACCGTTGCCATGACGACCATTATGACATCACCGTTGCCATGACGACCATTATTACATTAGCGTCGCTATGACTACCATTATGACATCATCGTCGCCATGACAACCATTATGACATCATCGTCGCCATGGCAACCATTATGACATCATCATCACCATGACAACCAATATGATATCATTGTCGCCATGACAACCATTATGACATCATCGTCGCCATGACAACCATTATGACATCATATTCGCCATGACGACCATTATGACATCATCGTCGCCATGGCGACCATTATGACATCATCATCGCCATGATGACCGTTATGACAATATCGTCGCCATGACGACCCTTATGACATCATCGTCGCCATGGCAACCATTATGACATCATCATCGCCATGACAACCAATATGATATCATTGTCGCCATGACAACCATTATGACATCATCGTCGCCATGGCAACCATTATGACATCACGGTCGCCATGTCGACCATTATGACATCATCGTAGCCATTACGACCATTATTAAATCACAGTCGCCATGACAACCATTATGACATCTTCGTCGCCATGACGACCATTATGACATCATGATATCACCGTTGCTATGACGACCATTATGACATCACCGTTGCCATGACGACCATTATGACATCATCGTAGCCATTACGACCATTATTAAATCACAGTCGCCATGACAACCATTATGACATCTTCGTCGCCATGACGACCATTATGACATCATGATATCACCGTTGCTATGACGACCATTATGACATCACCGTTGCCATGACGACCATTATGACATCATCGTCGCCATGACAACCATTTTGACATCATCGTCGCCATGGCGACCATTATGACACCACCGTTGCCATGACGACCATTATGACATCATCGTCGCCTTGACGACAATTATGACATCATCATCGCCATGACGACCATTATGACATCATCATCGCCATGATGACCGTTATGACATTATCGTCGCCATGACGACCATTATGACATCATCGTCGCCATGACAACCATTATGACATCATATTCGCCATGACGACCATTATGACATCATCGTCGCCATGGCGACCATTATGACATCATCATCGCCATGATGACCGTTATGACAATATCGTCGCCATGACGACCCTTATGACATCATCGTCGCCATGGCAACCATTATGACATCATCATCGCCATGACAACCAATATGATATCATTGTCGCCATGACAACCATTATGACATCATCGTCGCCATGGCAACCATTATGACATCACGGTCGCCATGTCGACCATTATGACATCATCGTAGCCATTACGACAATTATTAAATCACAGTCGCCATGACAACCATTATGACATCTTCGTCGCCATGACGACCATTATGACATCATGACATCACCGTTGCCATGACGACCATTCTGACATCATCGTCGCCATGACGACCATTCTGACATCATCGTCGCCATGACAACCATTATGACATCATCGTCGCCATGGCGACCATTATGACACCACCGTTGCCATGACGACCATTATGACATCATCGTCGCCATGACGACCATTATGACATCATCATCGCCATGTCGACCATTATGACATCATCGTCGCCATGACGACCGCTATGACATCATCATCGCCATGTCGACCATTATGACATCATCGTCGCCATGACGACCGTTATGACATCATCGTCGCCATGGCGACCATTATGACATCATCATCGCCATGGCGACCAATATGATATCATCGTCGCCATGATGAACATTATGTCATCATCGTCGCCATGGCAACCATTATGACATCATCATCGCCATGGCGACCATTATGACATCAACGTCGCCATGGCGACGTTTATGACATCACCGTCGCCATGACGACCATTATTAAATCATCGTAGCCATTACGACCATTATTAAATCACAGTCGCCATGACAACCATTATGACATCTTCGTCGCCATGATGACCATTATGACATCATGACATCACCGTTGCCATGACGACCATTATGACATCACCGTTGCCATGAAGACCATTATGACATCGTCGCCATGACGACCATTATGACATCATTGTCGCCATGACAACCATTAAGACATCACAATCGCCATGACGACCATTATGGCATCATCATCGCCATGATGACCCTTTATGACATTATCGTCGCCATGACGACCCTTATGACATCATCGTCGCCATGGCAACCATTATGACATCATCATCGCCATGACAACTAATATGATATCATCGTCGCAATGATGACCATTATGACATCATCGTCGCCATGACAACCATTATGACATCATCGTCGCCATGGCGACCATTATGACATCACCGTTGCCATGACGACCATTATGACATCATCGTAGCCATTACGACCATTATTAAATCACAGTCGCCATGACAACCATTATGACATCTTCGTCGCCATGACGACCATTATGACATCACCGTTGCCATGACGACCATTATGACATCACCGTTGCCATGACGACCATTATTACATTAGCGTTGCCATGACGACCATTATGTCATCATCGTCGCCATGACAACCATTATGACATCATAGTCGCCATGGCAACCATTATGACATCATCATCGCCATGACAACCAATATGATATCATTGTCGCCATGACAACCATTATGACATCATCGTCGCCATGACAACCATTATGACATCATATTCGCCATGACGACCATTATGACATCATCGTCGCCATGGCGACCATTATGACATCATCATCGCCATGATGACCGTTATGACAATATCATCGCCATGACGACCCTTATGACATCATCGTCGCCATGGCAACCATTATGACATCATCATCGCCATGACAACCAATATATCATTGTCGCCATGACAACCATTATGACATCATCGTCGCCATGGCAACCATTATGACATCACGGTCGCCATGTCGACCATTATGACATCATCGTAGGAATTACGACCATTATTAATTCACAGTCGCCATGACAACCATTATGACATCTTCGTCGCCATGACGACCATTATGACATCATGACATCACCGTTGCTATGACGACCATTATGACATCACCGTTGCCATGACGACCATTTTGACATCATCATAGCCATTACGACCATTATTAAATCACAGTCGCCATGACAACCATTATGACATCTTCGTCGCCATGACGACCATTATGACATCATGATATCACCGTTGCCATGACGACCATTATGACATCATCATCGCCATGATGACCGCTATGACATCATCATCGCCATGTCGACCATTATGACATCATCGTCGCCATGACGACCATTATGACATCATCGTCGCCATGGCGACCATTATGACATCATCATCGCCATGGCGACCAATATGATATCATCGTCGCCATGATGACCATTATGTCATCATGGTCGCCATGGCAACCATTATGACATCATCATCGCCATGGCGACCATTATGACATCACCGTCGCCATGACGACCATTATTAAATCATCGTAGCCATTACGACCATTATTAAATCACAGTCGCCATGACAACCATTATGACATCTTCGTCGCCATGATGACCATTATGACATCATGACATCACCGTTGCCATGACGACCAGTATGACATCACCGTTGCCATGAAGACCATTATGACATCATCGTCGCCATGATAACCCTTTATGACATTATCGTCGCCATGACGACCCTTATGACATCATCGTCGCCATGGCAACCATTATGACATCATCATCGCCATGACAACCAATATGATATCATCGTCGCAATGATGACCATTATGACATCATCGTCGCCATGACAACCATTATGACATCATCGTCGCCATGGCGACCATTATGACTCCACCGTTGCCATGACGACCATTATGACATCATCGTAGCCATTACGACCATTATTAAATCAAAGTCGCCATGACAACCATTATGACATCTTCGTCGCCATGACGACCATTATGACATCATGACATCACCGTTGCCATGACGACCATTATGACATCACCGTTGCCATGACGACCATTATTACATTAGCGTCGCCATGACGACCATTATGACATCATCGTCGCCATGACAACCATTATGACATCATCGTCGCCATGGCAACCATTATGACATCATCATCGCCATGACAACCAATATGATATCATTGTCGCCATGACAACCATTATGACATCATCGTCGCCATGACAACCATTATAACATCATATTCGCCATGACGACCATTATGACATCATCGTCGCCATGGCGACCATTATGACATCATCATCGCCATGATGACCGTTATGACAATATCGTCGCCATGACGACCCTTATGACATCATCATCGCCATGGCAACCATTATGACATCATCATCGCCATGACAACCAATATGATATCATTGTCGCCATGACAACCATTATGACATCATCGTCGCCATGGCAACCATTATGACATCACGGTCGCCATGTCGACCATTATGACATCATCGTAGCCATTACGACCATTATTAAATCACAGTCGCCATGACAACCATTATGACATCTTCGTCGCCATGACGACCATTATGACATCATGACATCACCGTTGCTATGACGACCATTATGACATCACCGTTGCCATGACGACCATTATGACATCATCGTAGCCATTACGACCATTATTAAATCACAGTCGCCATGACAACCATTATGACATCTTCGTCGCCATGACGACCATTATGACATCATGACATCACCGTTGCCATGACGACCATTATGACATCACCGTTGCCATGACGACCATTATTACATTAGCGTCGCCATGACGACCATTATGACATCATCGTCGCCATGGCAACCATTATGACATCATCATCGCCATGACAACCAATATGATATCATTGTCGCCATGACAACCATTATGACATCATCGTCGCCATGACAACCATTATGACATCATATTCGCCATGACGACCATTATGACATCATCGTCGCCATGGCGACCATTATGACATCATCATCGCCATGATGACAGTTATGATAATATCGTCGCCATGACGACCCTTATGACATCATCGTCGCCATGGCAACCATTATGACATCATCATCGCCATGACAACCAATATGATATCATTGTCGCCATGACAACCATTATGACATCATCGTCGCCATGGCAACCATTATGACATCACGGTCGCCATGGCAACCATTATGACATCATCGTAGCCATTACGACCATTATTAAATCACAGTCGCCATGACAACCATTATGACATCATGACATCACCGTTGCTATGACGACCATTATGACATCACCGTTGCCATGACGACCATTATGACATCATCGTAGCCATTACGACCATTATTAAATCACAGTCGCCATGACAACCATTATGACATCTTCGTCGCCATGACAACCATTATGACATCATCGTCGCCATGGCGACCATTATGACACCACCGTTGCCATGACGACCATTATGACATCATCGTCGCCTTGACGACAATTATGACATCATCATCGCCATGACGACCATTATGACATCATCATCGCCATGATGACCGTTATGACATTATCGTCGCCATGACGACCCTTATGACATCATCGTCGCCATGGCAACCATTATGACATCATCATCGCCATGACAACCAATATGATATCATCGTCGCCATGATGACCATTATGACATCATCGTCGCCATGACAACCATTATGACATCATCGTCGCCATGGCGACCATTATGACATCACCGTCGCCATGACGACCATTATGACATCGTCGTAGCCATTACGACCATTATTAAATCACAGTCGCCATGAGAACCATTATGACATCTTCGTCGCCATGACGACCATTATGACATCATGACATCACCATTGCCATGACGACCATTATGACATCACCGTTGCCATGACGACCATTATGACATCATCGTCGCCATGACGACCATTATGGCATCATCATCGCCATGATGACCCTTTATGACATTATCGTCGCCATGATGACCCTTATGACATCATCGTCGCCATGGCAACCATTATGACATCATCATCGCCATGACAACCAATATGATATCTTCGTCGCCATGATGACTATTATGACATCATCGTCGCCATGACAACCATTATGACATCATCGTCGCCATGGCGACCATTATGACATCACCGTTGCCATGACGACCATTATGACATCATCGTAGCCATTACGACCATTATTAAATCACAGTCGCCATGACAACCATTATGACATCATCGTCGCCATGGCGACCATTATGACATCACCGTTGCCATGACGACCATTATGACATCACCGTTGCCATGACGACCATTATGACATCATTGTCGCCATGACGACCATTATGACATCATCGTCGCCATGACAACCATTATGACATCATCGTCGCCATGGCAACCATTATGACATCATCATCGCCATGACAACCAATATGATATCATCGTCGCCATGATGACCATTATGACATCATCGTCGCCATGACAACCATTATGACATCATATTCGCAATGTCGACCATTATGACATCACCGTCGCCATGACGACCATTATGACATCATGACATCACCATTGCCATGACGACCATTATGACATCACCGTTGCCATGACGACCATTATGACATCACCGTCGCCATGACGACCATTATGACATCATCGCCGCCATGACAACCATTATGACATCACAATCGCCATGACAACCCTTATGACATCATCGTCGCCATGGCAACCATTATGACATCATCATCGCCATGACAACCAATATGATATCATTGTCGCCATGACAACCATTATGACTTCATCGTCGCCATGGCAACCATTATGACATCACGGTCGCCATGTCGACCATTATGACATCATCGTAGCCATTATGACCATTATTAAATCACAGTCGCCATGACAACCATTATGACATCTTCGTCTCCATGATGACCATTATGACATCATGACATCACCGTTGCTATGACGACCATTATGACATCACCGTTGCCATGACGACCATTATGACATCATCGTAGCCATTACGACCATTATTAAATCACATTCGCCATGACAACCATTATGACATCTTCGTCGCCATGACGACCATTATGACATCATGACATCACCGTTGCCATGACGACCATTATGACATCACCGTTGCCATGACGACCATTATGACATCATTGTCGCCATGACGACCATTATGACATCATCGTAGCCATTACGACCATTATTAAATCACAGTTGCCATGACAACCATTATGACATCTTCGTTGCCATGACGACCATTATGACATCATGACATCACCGTTGCTATGACGACCATTATGACATCACCGTTGCCATGACGACCATTATGACATCATCGTAGCCATTACGACCATTATTAAATCACAGTCGCCATGACAACCATTATGACATCTTCGTCGCCATGACGACCATTATGACATCATGACACCACCGTTGCCATGACGACTATTATGACATCATCGTCGCCTTGACGACAATTATGACATCATCATCGCCATGATGACCATTATGACATCATCGTCGCCATGATGACCCTTATGACATTATCGTCGCCATGACGACCCTTATGACATCATCATCGCCATGGCAACCATTATGACATCATCATCGCCATGACAACCAATATGATATCATCGTCGCCATGATGACCATTATGACATCATCGTCGCCATGACAACCATTATGACATCATGACATCACCGTTGCCATGACGACCATTATGACATCACCGTTGCCATGACGACCATTATGACATCATCGTCGCCATGACGACCATTATGACATCATCGTCGCCATGACAACCATTATGACATCACAATCGCCATGACGACCATTATGGCATCATCATCGCCATGATGACCCTTTATGACATTATCGTCGCCATGACGACCCTTATGACATCATTGTCGCCATGGCAACCATTATGACATCATCATCGCCATGACAACCAATATGATATCATCGTCGCCATGATGACATTATGACATCATCGTCGCCATGACAACCATTATGACATCATCGTCGCCATGGCGACCATTATGACATCACCGTTGCCATGACGACCATTATGACATCATCGTAGCCATTACGACCATTATTAAATCACAGTCGCCATGACAACCATTATGACATCTTCGTCGCCATGATGACCATTATGACATCATGACATCACCGTTGCTATGACGACCATTATGACATCACCGCTGCCATGACGACCATTATGACATCATCGTCGCCATGACGACCATTTTGACATCATCGTCGCCATGACAACCATTATGACATCACAATCGTCATGACGACCATTATGATATCATCGTCGCCATGGCGACCATTATGACATCATCGTCGCCATGATGACCGTTATGACAATATCGTCACCATGACGACACTTATGACATCATCGTCGCCATGGCAACCATTATGACATCATCATCGCCATGACAACCAATATGATATTATTGTCGCCATGACAACCATTATGACATCATCATCGCCAAGACAACCAATGTGATATCATCGTCGCCATGATGAACAATATGACATCATGACATCACCGTTGCTATGACGACCATTATGACATCACCGTTGCCATGGCAACCATTATGACATCACGGTCGCCATGTCGACCATTATGACATCATCGTAGCCATTACGACCATTATTAAATCACAGTCGCCATGACAACCATTATGACATCATCGTCGCCATGGCAACCATTATGACATCATCATCGCCATGACAACCAATATGATATCTTCGTCGCCATGATGACTATTATGACATCATCGTCGCCATGATAACCATTATGACATCATCGTCGCCATGGCGACCATTATGACATCACCGTTGCCATGACGACCATTATGACATCATCGTCGCCATGGCAACCATTATGACATCATCATCGCCATGACAACCAATATGATATCATCGTCGCCATGATGACCATTATGACATCATCGTCGCCATGACAACCATTATGACATCATATTCGCAATGTCGACCATTATGACATCACCGTCGCCATGACGACCATTATGACATCATGACATCACCATTGCCATGACGACCATTATGACATCACCGTTGCCATGACGACCATTATGACATCACCGTCGCCATGACGACCATTATGACATCATCGCCGCCATGACAACCATTATGACATCACAATCGCCATGACAACCCTTATGACATCATCGTCGCCATGGCAACCATTATGACATCATCATCGCCATGACAACCAATATGATATCATTGTCGCCATGACAACCATTATGACTTCATCGTCGCCATGGCAACCATTATGACATCACGGTCGCCATGTCGACCATTATGACATCATCGTAGCCATTATGACCATTATTAAATCACAGTCGCCATGACAACCATTATGACATCTTCGTCTCCATGATGACCATTATGACATCATGACATCACCGTTGCTATGACGACCATTATGACATCACCATTGCCATGACGACCATTATGACATCATCGTAGCCATTACGACCATTATTAAATCACATTCGCCATGACAACCATTATGACATCTTCGTCGCCATGACGACCATTATGACATCATGACATCACCGTTGCCATGACGACCATTATGACATCACCGTTGCCATGACGACCATTATGACATCATTGTCGCCATGACGAACATTATGACATCATCGTAGCCATTACGACCATTATTAAATCACAGTTGCCATGACAACCATTATGACATCTTCGTTGCCATGACGACCATTATGACATCATGACATCACCGTTGCTATGACGACCATTATGACATCACCGTTGCCATGACGACCATTATGACATCATCGTAGCCATTACGACCATTATTAAATCACAGTCGCCATGACAACCATTATGACATCTTCGTCGCCATGACGACCATTATGACATCATGACACCACCGTTGCCATGACGACTATTATGACATCATCGTCGCCTTGACGACAATTATGACATCATCATCGCCATGATGACCATTATGACATCATCGTCGCCATGATGACCGTTATGACATTATCGTCGCCATGACGACCCTTATGACATCATCATCGCCATGGCAACCATTATGACATCATCATCGCCATGACAACCAATATGATATCATCGTCGCCATGATGACCATTATGACATCATCGTCGCCATGACAACCATTATGACATCATGACATCACCGTTGCCATGACGACCATTATGACATCACCGTTGCCATGACGACCATTATGACATCATCGTCGCCATGACGACCATTATGACATCATCGTCGCCATGACAACCATTATGACATCACAATCGCCATGACGACCATTATGGCATCATCATCGCCATGATGACCCTTTATGACATTATCGTCGCCATGACGACCCTTATGACATCATTGTCGCCATGGCAACCATTATGACATCATCATCGCCATGACAACCAATATGATATCATCGTCGCCATGATGACATTATGACATCATCGTCGCCATGACAACCATTATGACATCATCGTCGCCATGACGACCATTATGACATCACCGTTGCCATGACGACCATTATGACATCATCGTAGCCATTACGACCATTATTAAATCACAGTCGCCATGACAACCATTATGACATCTTCGTCGCCATGATGACCATTATGACATCATGACATCACCGTTGCTATGACGACCATTATGACATCACCGCTGCCATGACGACCATTATGACATCATCGTCGCCATGACGACCATTTTGACATCATCGTCGCCATGACAACCATTATGACATCACAATCGTCATGACGACCATTATGACATCATCGTCGCCATGGCGACCATTATGACATCATCGTCGCCATGATGACCGTTATGACAATATCGTCACCATGACGACACTTATGACATCATCGTCGCCATGGCAACCATTATGACATCATCATCGCCATGACAACCAATATGATATTATTGTCGCCATGACAACCATTATGACATCATCATCGCCAAGACAACCAATGTGATATCATCGTCGCCATGATGAACAATATGACATCATGACATCACCGTTGCTATGACGACCATTATGACATCACCGTTGCCATGGCAACCATTATGACATCACGGTCGCCATGTCGACCATTATGACATCATCGTAGCCATTACGACTATTATTAAATCACAGTCGCCATGACAACCATTATGACATCATCGTCGCCATGGCAACCATTATGACATCATCATCGCCATGACAACCAATATGATATCTTCGTCGCCATGATGACTATTATGACATCATCGTCGCCATGATAACCATTATGACATCATCGTCGCCATGGCGACCATTATGACATCACCGTTGCCATGACGACCATTATGACATCATCGTAGCCATTACGACCATTATTAAATCACAGTCGCCATGACAACCATTATGACATCATCGTCACCATGGCTACCATTATGACATCACCGTTGCCATGACGACCATTATGACATCACCGTTGCCATGACGACCATTATGACATCATCGTCGCCATGACGACCATTATGACATCATCGTCGCCATGACAACCATTATGACATCATCGTCGCCATGGCAACCATTATGACATCATCATCGCCATGACAACCAATATGATATCATCGTCGCCATGATGACCATTATGACATCATCGTCGCCATGACAACCATTATGACATCATATTCGCAATGTCGACCATTATGACATCACCGTCGCCATGACGACCATTATGACATCATGACATCACCATTGCCATGACGACCATTATGACATCACCGTTGCCATGACGACCCTTATGACATCACCGTCGCCATGACGACCATTATGACATCATCGCCGCCATGACAACCATTATGACATCACAATCGCCATGACGACCATTATGACATCATCGTCGCCATGGCGACCATTATGACATCATCATCGCAATGATGACCGTTATGACAATATCCTCGCCATGACGACCCTTATGACATCATCGTCGCCATGGCAACCATTATGACATCATCATCGCCATGACAACCAATATGATATCATTGTCGCCATGACAACCATTATGACTTCATCGTCGCCATAGCAACCATTATGACATCATCATCGCCATGACAACCAATATGATATCATTGTCGCCATGACAACCATTATGACTTCATCGTCGCCATGGCAACCATTATGACATCACGGTCGCCATGTCGACCATTATGACATCATCGTAGCCATTATGACCATTATTAAATCACAGTCGCCATGACAACCATTATGACATCTTCGTCTCCATGATGACCATTATGACATCATGACATCACCGTTGCTATGACGACCATTATGACATCACCGTTGCCATGACGACCATTATGACATCATCGTAGCCATTACGACCATTATTAAATCACAGTCGCCATGACAACCATTATGACATCATCGTCGCCATGGCGACCATTATGACATCACCGTCGCCATGACGACCATTATGACATCGTCGTAGCCATTACGACCATTATTAAATCACAGTCGCCATGACAACCATTATGACATCTTCGTCGCCATGATGACCAATATGACATCATGACATCACCGTTGCCATGATGACCATTATGACATCACCGTTGCCATGACGACCATTATGACATCACCGTCGCCATGACGACCATTATGACATCATCGCCGCCATGACAACCATTATGACATCACAATCGCCATGACGACCATTATGACATCATCGTCGCCATGGCGACCATTATGACATCATCATCGCAATGATGACCGTTATGACAATATCCTCGCCATGACGACCCTTATGACATCATCGTCGCCATGGCAACCATTATGACATCATCATCGCCATGACAACCAATATGATATCATCGTCGCCATGATGACCATTATGACATCATCGTCGCCATGACAACCATTATGACATCATATTCGCCATGTCGACCATTATGACATCACCGTCGCCATGACGACCATTATGACATCATCGTCGCCATTACGAACATTATTACATCACAGTCGCCATGACAACCATTATGACATCTTCGTCGCCATGATGACCATTATGACATCATGACATCACCGTTGCCATGACGACCATTATGACATCACCGTTGCCATGAAGACCATTATGACATCATCGTCGCCATGACGACCATTATGACATCATCGTCGCCATGACAACCATTATGACATTACAATCGCCATGACGACCATTATGGCACCATCATCGCCATGATGACCCTTTATGACATTATTGTCGCCATGACGACCCTTATGACATCATCGTCGCCATGGCAACCATTATGACATCATCATCGCCATGACAACCAATATATCATCGTCGCCATGATGACCATTATGACATCATCGTCGCCATGACGACCATTATGACATCATCGTCGCCATGGCGACCATTATGACATCACCGTTGCCATGACGACCATTATGACATCTTCGTCGCCATGACGACCATTATGACATCTTCGTCGCCATGACGACCATTATGACATCATGACATCACCGTTGCCATGACGACCATTATGACATCACCGTTGCCATGACGACCATTATTACATTAGCGTCGCCATGACGACCATTATGACATCATCGTCGCCATGGCAACCATTATAACATCATCATCGCCATGACAACCAATATGATATCATTGTCGCCATGACAACCAATATGATATTATTGTCGCCATGACAACCATTATGACATCATCGTCGCCATGACAACCATTATGACATCATATTCGCCATGACGACCATTATGACATCATCGTCGCCATGGCGACCATTATGACATCATCATCGCCATGATGACAGTTATGACAATATCGTCGCCATGACGACCCTTATGACATCATCGTCGCCATGGCAACCATTATGACATCATCATCGCCATGACAACCAATATGATATCATTGTCGCCATGACAACCATTATGACATCATCGTCGCCATGGCAACCATTATGACATCACGGTCGCCATGGCAACCATTATGACATCATCGTAGCCATTACGACCATTATTAAATCACAGTCGCCATGACAACCATTATGACATCTTCGTCGCCATGACGACCATCATGACATCACCGTTGCTATGACGACCATTATGACATCACCGTTGCCATGACGACCATTATGACATCATCGTAGCCATTACGACCATTATTAAATCACAGTCGCCATGACAACCATTATGACATCTTCGTCGCCATGACAACCATTATGACATCATCGTCGCCATGGCGACCATTATGACACCACCGTTGCCATGACGACCATTATGACATCATCGTCGCCTTGACGACAATTATGACATCATCATCGCCATGACGACCATTATGACATCATCATCGCCATGATGACCGTTATGACATTATCGTCGCCATGACGACCCTTATGACATCATCGTCGCCATGGCAACCATTATGACATCATCATCGCCATGACAACCAATATGATATCATCGTCCCCATGATGACCATTATGACATCATCGTCGCCATGACAACCATTATGACATCATCGTCGCCATGGCGACCATTATGACATCACCGTCGCCATGACGACCATTATGACATTGTCGTAGCCATTACGACCATTATTAAATCACAGTCGCCATGAGAACCATTATCACATCTTCGTCGCCATGACGACCATTATGACATCATGACATCACCATTGCCATGACGACCATTATGACATCACCGTTGCCATGACGACCATTATGACATCATCGTCGCCATGACGACCATTATGGCATCATCATCGCCATGATGACCCTTTATGACATTATCGTCGCCATGACGACCCTTATGACATCATCGTCGCCATGGCAACCATTATGACATCATCATCGCCATGACAACCAATATGATATCTTCGTCGCCATGATGACTATTATGACATCATCGTCGCCATGACAACCATTATAACATCATCGTCGCCATGGCGACCATTATGACATCACCGTTGCCATGACGACCATTATGACATCATCGTAGCCATTACGACCATTAATAAATCACAGTCGCCGTGACAACCATTATGACATCATCGTCGCCATGGCGACCATTATGACATCACGGTTGCCATGACGACCATTATGACATCACCGTTGCCATGACGACCATTATGACATCATCGTCGCCATGACGACCATTATGACATCATCGTCGTCATGACAACCATTATGACATCATCGTCGCCATAGCAACCATTATGACATCATCATCGCCATGACAACCAATATGATATCATCGTCGCCATGATGACCATTATGACATCATCGTCGCCATGACAACCATTATGACATCATATTCGCAATGTCGACCATTATGACATCACCGTCGCCATGACGACCATTATGACATAATGACATCACCGTTGCCATGACGACCATTATGACATCACCGTTGCCATGACGACCATTATGACATCACCGTCGCCATGACGACCATTATGACATCATCGCCGCCATGACAACCATTATGACATCACAATCGCCATGACGACCATTATGACATCATCGTCGCCATGGCGACCATTATGACATCATCATCGCAATGATGACCGTTATGACAATATCCTCGCCATGACGACCCTTATGACATCATCGTCGCCATGGCAACCATTATGACATCATCATCGCCATGACAATCAATATAATATCATTGTCGCCATGACAACCATTATGACTTCATCGTCGCCATGGCAACCATTATGACATCACGGTCGCCATGTCGACCATTATGACATCATCGTAGCCATTATGACCATTATTAAATCACAGTCGCCATGACAACCATTATGACATCTTCGTCTCCATGATGACCATTATGACATCATGACATCACCGTTGCTATGACGACCATTATGACATCACCGTTGCCATGACGACCATTATGACATCATCGTAGCCATTACGACCATTATTAAATCACAGTCGCCATGACAACCATTATGACATCTTCATCGCCATGACGACCATTATGACATCATGACATCACCGTTGCCATGACGACCATTATGACATCACCGTTGCCATGACGACCATTATGACATCACCGTCGCCATGACGACCATTATGACATCATCGCCGCCATGACAACCATTATGACATCACAATCGCCATGACGACCATTATGACATCATCGTCGCCATGGCGACCATTATGACATCATCATCGCAATGATGACCGTTATGACAATATCCTCGCCATGACGACCCTTATGACATCATCGTCGCCATGGCAACCATTATGACATCATCATCGCCATGACAACCAATATGATATCATTGTCGCCATGACAACCATTATGACTTCATCGTCACCATGGCAACCATTATGACATCACGGTCGCCATGTCGACCATTATGACATCATCGTAGCCATTATGACCATTATTAAATCACAGTCGCCATGACAACCATTATGACATCTTCGTCTCCATGATGACCATTATGACATCATGACATCACCGTTGCTATGACGACCATTATGACATCACCGTTGCCATGACGACCATTATGACATCATCGTAGCCATTACGACCATTATTAAATCACAGTCGCCATGACAACCATTATGACATCTTCGTCGCCATGACGACCATTATGACATCATGACATCACCGTTGCCATGACGACCATTATGACATCACCGTTGCCATGACGACCATTATGACATCATTGTCGCCATGACGACCATTATAACATCATCGTCGCCATGACAACCATTATGACATCACAATCGCCATGACGACCATTATGACATCATCATAGCCAAGATGACCGTTATGACAATATCGTCACCATGACGACCCTTATGACATCATCGTCGCCATGGCAACCATTATGACATCATCATCGCCATGACAACCAATATGATATCATTGTCGCCATGACAACCATTATGACATCATCATCGCCATGACAACCAATGTGATATCATCGTCGCCATGATGAACAATATGACATCTTGACATCACCGTTGCTATGATGACCATTATGACATCACCGTTGCCATGGCAACCATTATGACATCACGGTCGCCATGTCGACCATTATGACATCATCGTAGCCATTACGACCATTATTAAATCACAGTTGCCATGACAACCATTATGACATCTTCGTTGCCATGACGACCATTATGACATCATGACATCACCGTTGCTATGACGACCATTATGACATCACCGTTGCCATGACGACCATTATGACATCATCGTAGCCATTACGACCATTATTAAATCACAGTCGCCATGACAACCATTATGACATCTTCGTCGCCATGACGACCATTATGACATCATGACACCACCGTTGCCATGACGACTATTATGACATCATCGTCGCCTTGACGACAATTATGACATCATCATCGCCATGACGACCATTATGACATCATCGTCGCCATGATGACCGTTATGACATTATCGTCGCCATGACGACCCTTATGACATCATCGTCGCCATGGCAACCATTATGACATCATCATCGCCATGACAACCAATATGATATCATCGTCGCCATGATGACCATTATGACATCATCGTCGCCATGACAACCATTATGACATCATGACATCACCGTTGCCATGACGACCATTATGACATCACCGTTGCCATGACGACCATTATGACATCATCGTCGCCATGACGACCATTATGACATCATCGTCGCCATGACAACCATTATGACATCACAATCGCCATGACGACCATTATGGCATCATCATCGCCATGATGACCCTTTATGACATTATCGTCGCCATGACGACCCTTATGACATCATTGTCGCCATGGCAACCATTATGACATCATCATCGCCATGACAACCAATATGATATCATCGTCGCCATGATGACATTATGACATCATCGTCGCCATGACAACCATTATGACATCATCGTCGCCATGGCGACCATTATGACATCACCGTTGCCATGACGACCATTATGACATCATCGTAGCCATTACGACCATTATTAAATCACAGTCGCCATGACAACCATTATGACATCTTCGTCGCCATGATGACCATTATGACATCATGACATCACCGTTGCTATGACGACCATTATGACATCATCGTTGCCATGATGACCATTATGACATCATCGTCGCCATGACGACCATTTTGACATCATCGTCGCCATGGCGACCATTATGACATCATCGTCGCCATGATGACCGTTATGACAATATCGTCGCCATGACGACCCTTATGACATCATCGTCGCCATGGCAACCATTATGACATCATCATCGCCATGACAACCAATATGATATTATTGTCGCCATGACAACCGTTATGACATCATCATCGCCAAGACAACCAATGTGATATCATCGTCGTCATGATGAACAATATGACATCATGACATCACCGTTGCTATGACGACCATTATGACATCACCGTTGCCATGGCAACCATTATGACATCACGGTCGCCATGTCGACCATTATGACATCATCGTAGCCATTACGACCATTATTAAATCACAGTCGCCATGACAACCATTATGACATCTTCGTCGCCATGACGACCATTATGACATCATCGTCGCCATGGCGACCATTATGACACCACCGTTGCCATGACGACCATTATGACATCATCGTCGCCTTGACGACAATTATGACATCATCATCGCCATGACGACCATTATGACATCATCATCGCCATGATGACCGTTATGACATTATCGTCGCCATGTCGACCCTTATGACATCATCGTCGCCATGGCAACCATTATGACATCATCGCCATGACAACCAATATGATATCATCGTCGCCATGATGACCATTATGACATCATCGTCGCCATGACAACCATTATGACATCATCGTCGCCATGGCGACCATTATGACATCACCGTCGCCATGACGACCATTATGACATCGTCGTAGCCATTACGACCATTATTAAATCACAGTCGCCATGAGAACCATTATGACATCTTCGTCGCCATGACGACCATTATGACATCATGACATCACCATTGCCATGATGACCATTATGACATCACCGTTGCCATGACGACCATTATGGCATCATCATCGCCATGATGACCCTTTATGACATTATCGTCGCCATGACGACCCTTATGACATCATCGTCGCCATGGCAACCATTATGACATCATCATCGCCATGACAACCAATATGATATCTTCGTCGCCATGATGACTATTATGACATCATCGTCGCCATGACAACCATTATGACATCATCGTCGCCATGGCGACCATTATGACATCACCGTTGCCATGACGACCATTATGACATCATCGTAGGCATTACGACCATTATTAAATCACAGTCACCATGACAACCATTATGACATCATTGTCGCCATGGCGACCATTATGACATCACCGTTGCCATGACGACCATTATGACATCACCGTTGCCATGACGACCATTATGACATCACCGTTGCCATGACGACCATTATGACATCACCGTCGCCATGACGACCATTATGACATCATCGCCGCCATGACAACCATTATGACATCACAATCGCCATGACGACCATTATGACATCATCGTCGCCATGGCGACCATTATGACATCATCATCGCAATGATGACCGTTATGACAATATCCTCGCCATGACGACCCTTATGACATCATCGTCGCCATGGCAACCATTATGACATCATCATCGCCATGACAACCAATATGATATCATTGTCGCCATGACAACCATTATGACTTCATCGTCACCATGGCAACCATTATGACATCACGGTCGCCATGTCGACCATTATGACATCATCGTAGCCATTATGACCATTATTAAATCACAGTCGCCATGACAACCATTATGACATCTTCGTCTCCATGATGACCATTATGACATCATGACATCACCGTTGCTATGACGACCATTATGACATCACCGTTGCCATGACGACCATTATGACATCATCGTAGCCATTACGACCATTATTAAATCACAGTCGCCATGACAACCATTATGACATCTTCGTCGCCATGACGACCATTATGACATCATGACATCACCGTTGCCATGACGACCATTATGACATCACCGTTGCCATGACGACCATTATGACATCATTGTCGCCATGACGACCATTATAACATCATCGTCGCCATGACAACCATTATGACATCACAATCGCCATGACGACCATTATGACATCATCATAGCCAAGATGACCGTTATGACAATATCGTCGCCATGACGACCCTTATGACATCATCGTCGCCATGGCAACCATTATGACATCATCATCGCCATGACAACCAATATGATATCATTGTCGCCATGACAACCATTATGACATCATCATCGCCATGACAACCAATGTGATATCATCGTCGCCATGATGAACAATATGACATCTTGACATCACCGTTGCTATGATGACCATTATGACATCACCGTTGCCATGGCAACCATTATGACATCACGGTCGCCATGTCGACCATTATGACATCATCGTAGCCATTACGACCATTATTAAATCACAGTTGCCATGACAACCATTATGACATCTTCGTTGCCATGACGACCATTATGACATCATGACATCACCGTTGCTATGACGACCATTATGACATCACCGTTGCCATGACGACCATTATGACATCATCGTAGCCATTACGACCATTATTAAATCACAGTCGCCATGACAACCATTATGACATCTTCGTCGCCATGACGACCATTATGACATCATGACACCACCGTTGCCATGACGACTATTATGACATCATCGTCGCCTTGACGACAATTATGACATCATCATCGCCATGACGACCATTATGACATCATCGTCGCCATGATGACCGTTATGACATTATCGTCGCCATGACGACCCTTATGACATCATCGTCGCCATGGCAACCATTATGACATCATCATCGCCATGACAACCAATATGATATCATCGTCGCCATGATGACCATTATGACATCATCGTCGCCATGACAACCATTATGACATCATGACATCACCGTTGCCATGACGACCATTATGACATCACCGTTGCCATGACGACCATTATGACATCATCGTCGCCATGACGACCATTATGACATCATCGTCGCCATGACAACCATTATGACATCACAATCGCCATGACGACCATTATGGCATCATCATCGCCATGATGACCCTTTATGACATTATCGTCGCCATGACGACCCTTATGACATCATTGTCGCCATGGCAACCATTATGACATCATCATCGCCATGACAACCAATATGATATCATCGTCGCCATGATGACATTATGACATCATCGTCGCCATGACAACCATTATGACATCATCGTCGCCATGGCGACCATTATGACATCACCGTTGCCATGACGACCATTATGACATCATCGTAGCCATTACGACCATTATTAAATCACAGTCGCCATGACAACCATTATGACATCTTCGTCGCCATGATGACCATTATGACATCATGACATCACCGTTGCTATGACGACCATTATGACATCACCGTTGCCATGACGACCATTATGACATCATCGTCGCCATGACGACCATTTTGACATCATCGTCGCCATGACAACCATTATGACATCACATTCGCCATGCCGACCATTATGACATCATCGTCGCCATGGCGACCATTATGACATCATCGTCGCCATGATGACCGTTATGACAATATCGTCGCCATGACGACCCTTATGACATCATCGTCGCCATGGCAACCATTATGACATCATCATCGCCATGACAACCAATATGATATTATTGTCGCCATGACAACCGTTATGACATCATCATCGCCAAGACAACCAATGTGATATCATCGTCGCCATGATGAACAATATGACATCATGACATCACCGTTGCTATGACGACCATTATGACATCACCGTTGCCATGGCAACCATTATGACATCACGGTCGCCATGTCGACCATTATGACATCATCGTAGCCATTACGACCATTATTAAATCACAGTCGCCATGACAACCATTATGACATCTTCGTCGCCATGACGACCATTATGACATCATCGTAGCCATTACGACCATTATTAAATCACAGTCGCCATGACAACCATTATGACATCTTCGTCGCCATGACAACCATTATGACATCATCGTCGCCATGGCGACCATTATGACACCACCGTTGCCATGACGACCATTATGACATCATCGTCGCCTTGACGACAATTATGACATCATCATCGCCAATACGACCATTATGACATCATCATCGCCATGATGACCGTTATGACATTATCGTCGCCATGACGACCCTTATGACATCATCGTTGCCATGGCAACCATTATGACATCATCATCGCCATGACAACCAATATGATATCATCGTCGCCATGATGACCATTATGACATCATCGTCGCCATGACAACCATTATGACATCATCGTCGCCATGGCGACCATTATGACATCACCGTCGCCATGTCGACCATTATGACATCGTCGTAGCCATTACGACCATTATTAAATCACAGTCGCCATGAGAACCATTATGACATCTTCGTCGCCATGACGACCATTATGACATCATGACATCACCATTGCCATGATGACCATTATGACATCACCGTTGCCATGACGACCATTATGACATCATCGTCGCCATGACGACCATTATGGCATCATCATCGCCATGATGACCCTTTATGACATTATCGTCGCCATGACGACCCTTATGACATCATCGTCGCCATGGCAACCATTATGACATCATCATCGCCATGACAACCAATATGATATCTTCGTCGCCATGATGACTATTATGACATCATCGTCGCCATGACAACCATTATGACATCATCGTCGCCATGGCGACCATTATGACATCACCGTTGCCATGACGACCATTATGACATCATCGTAGGCATTACGACCATTATTAAATCACAGTCGCCATGACAACCATTATGACATCATTGTCGCCATGGCGACCATTATGACATCACCGTTGCCATGAAGACCATTATGACATCTCCGTTGCCATGACGACCATTATGACATCATCGTCGCCATGACGACCATTATGACATCATCGTCGCCATGACAACCATTATGACATCATCGTCGCCATGGCAACCATTATGACATCATCATCGCCATGACAACCAATATGATATCATCGTCGCCATGATGACCATTATGACATCATCGTCGCCATGCCAACCATTATGACATCATATTCGCAATGTCGACCATTATGACATCACCGTCGCCATGACGACCATTATGACATCATGACATCATCGTTGCCATGACGACCATTATGACATCACCGTTGCCATGACGACCATTATGACATCACCGTCGCCATGACGACCATTATGACATCATCTCCGCCATGACAACCATTATGACATCACAATCGCCATGACGACCATTATGACATCATCGTCGCCATGGCGACCATTATGACATCATCATCGCAATGATGACCGTTATGACAATATCCTCGCCATGACGACCCTTATGACATCATCGTCGCCATGGCAACCATTATGACATCATCATCGCCATGACAACCAATATGATATCATTGTCGCCATGACAACCATTATGACTTCATCGTCACCATGGCAACCATTATGACATCACGGTCGCCATGTCGACCATTATGACATCATCGTAGCCATTATGACCATTATTAAATCACAGTCGCCATGACAACCATTATGACATCTTCGTCTCCATGATGACCATTATGACATCATGACATCACCGTTGCTATGACGACCATTATGACATCACCGTTGCCATGACGACCATTATGACATCATCGTAGCCATTACGACCATTATTAAATCACAGTCGCCATGACAACCATTATGACATCTTCGTCGCCATGACGACCATTATGACATCATGACATCACCGTTGCCATGACGACCATTATGACATCACCGTTGCCATGACGACCATTATGACATCATTGTCGCCATGACGACCATTATAACATCATCGTCGCCATGACAACCATTATGACATCACAATCGCCATGACGACCATTATGACATCATCATAGCCAAGATGACCGTTATGACAATATCGTCGCCATGACGACCCTTATGACATCATCGTCGCCATGGCAACCATTATGACATCATCATCGCCATGACAACCAATATGATATCATTGTCGCCATGACAACCATTATGACATCATCATCGCCATGACAACCAATGTGATATCATCGTCGCCATGATGAACAATATGACATCTTGACATCACCGTTGCTATGATGACCATTATGACATCACCGTTGCCATGGCAACCATTATGACATCACGGTCGCCATGTCGACCATTATGACATCATCGTAGCCATTACGACCATTATTAAATCACAGTTGCCATGACAACCATTATGACATCTTCGTCGCCATGACAACCATAATGACATCATCGTCGCCATGGCGACCATTATGACACCACCGTTGCCATGACGACCATTATGACATCATCGTCGTCTTGACGACAATTATGACATCATCATCGCCATGACGACCATTATGACATCATCATCGCCATGATGACCGTTATGACATTATCGTCGCCATGACGACCCTTATGACATCATCGTCGCCATGGCAACCATTATGACATCATCATCGCCATGACAACCAATATGATATCATCGTCGCCATGATGACCATTATGACATCATCGTCGCCATGACAACCATTATGACATCATCGTCGCCATGGCGACCATTATGACATCACCGTCGCCATGACGACCATTATGACATCGTCGTAGCCATTACGACCATTATTAAATCACAGTCGCCATGAGAACCATTATGACATCTTCGTCGCCATGACGACCATTATGACATCATGACATCACCATTGCCATGATGACCATTATGACATCACCGTTGCCATGACGACCATTATGACATCATCGTCGCCATGACGACCATTATGGCATCATCATCGCCATGATGACCCTTTATGACATTATCGTCGCCATGACGACCCTTATGACATCATCGTCGCCATGGCAACCATTATGACATCATCATCGCCATGACAACCAATATGATATCTTCGTCGCCATGATGACTATTATGACATCATCGTCGCCATGACAACCATTATGACATCATCGTCGCCATGGCGACCATTATGACATCACCGTTGCCATGACGACCATTATGACATCATCGTAGGCATTACGACCATTATTAAATCACAGTCGCCATGACAACCATTATGACATCATTGTCGCCATGGCGACCATTATGACATCACCGTTGCCATGACGACCATTATGACATCACCGTTGCCATGACGACCATTATGACATCATCGTCGCCATGACGACCATTATGACATCATCGTCGCCATGACAACCATTATGACATCATCGTCGCCATGGCAACCATTATGACATCATCATTGCCATGACAACCAATATGATATCATCGTCGCCATGATGACCATTATGACATCATCGTCGCCATGCCAACCATTATGACATCATATTCGCAATGTCGACCATTATGACATCACCGTCGCCATGACGACCATTATGACATCATGACATCATCGTTGCCATGACGACCATTATGACATCACCGTTGCCATGACGACCATTATGACATCACCGTCGCCATGACGACCATTATGACATCATCGCCGCCATGACAACCATTATGACATCACAATCGCCATGACGACCATTATGACATCATCGTCGCCATGGCGACCATTATGACATCATCATCGCAATGATGACCGTTATGACAATATCCTCGCCATGACGACCCTTATGACATCATCGTCGCCATGGCAACCATTATGACATCATCATCGCCATGACAACCAATATGATATCATTGTCGCCATGACAACCATTATGACTTCATCGTCACCATGGCAACCATTATGACATCACGGTCGCCATGTCGACCATTATGACATCATCGTAGCCATTATGACCATTATTAAATCACAGTCGCCATGACAACCATTATGACATCTTCGTCTCCATGATGACCATTATGACATCATGACATCACCGTTGCTATGACGACCATTATGACATCACCGTTGCCATGACGACCATTATGACATCATCGTAGCCATTACGACCATTATTAAATCACAGTCGCCATGACAACCATTATGACATCTTCGTCGCCATGACGACCATTATGACATCATGACATCACCGTTGCCATGACGACCATTATGACATCACCGTTGCCATGACGACCATTATGACATCATTGTCGCCTGACGACCATTATAACATCATCGTCGCCATGACAACCATTATGACATCACAATCGCCATGACGACCATTATGACATCATCATAGCCAAGATGACCGTTATGACAATATCGTCGCCATGACGACCCTTATGACATCATCGTCGCCATGGCAACCATTATGACATCATCATCGCCATGACAACCAATATGATATCATTGTCGCCATGACAACCATTATGACATCATCATCGCCATGACAACCAATGTGATATCATCGTCGCCATGATGAACAATATGACATCTTGACATCACCGTTGCAATGATGACCATTATGACATCACCGTTGCCATGGCAACCATTATGACATCACGGTCGCCATGTCGACCATTATGACATCATCGTAGCCATTACGACCATTATTAAATCACAGTTGCCATGACAACCATTATGACATCTTCGTTGCCATGACGACCATTATGACATCATGACATCACCGTTGCTATGACGACCATTATGACATCACCGTTGCCATGACGACCATTATGACATCATCGTAGCCATTACGACCATTATTAAATCACAGTCGCCATGACAACCATTATGACATCTTCGTCGCCATGACGACCATTATGACATCATGACACCACCGTTGCCATGACGACTATTATGACATCATCGTCGCCTTGACGACAATTATGACATCATCATCGCCATGACGACCATTATGACATCATCGTCGCCATGATGACCGTTATGACATTATCGTCGCCATGACGACCCTTATGACATCATCGTCGCCATGGCAACCATTATGACATCATCATCGCCATGACAACCAATATGATATCATCGTCGCCATGATGACATTATGACATCATCGTCGCCATGACAACCATTATGACATCATCGTCGCCATGGCGACCATTATGACATCACCGTTGCCATGACGACCATTATGACATCATCGTAGCCATTACGACCATTATTAAATCACAGTCGCCATGACAACCATTATGACATCTTCGTCGCCATGATGACCATTATGACATCATGACATCACCGTTGCTATGACGACCATTATGACATCACCGTTGCCATGACGACCATTATGACATCATCGTCGCCATGACGACCATTTTGACATCATCGTCGCCATGACAACCATTATGACATCACAATCGTCATGACGACCATTATGACATCATCGTCGCCATGACAACCATTATGACATCATCGTCGCCATGGCAACCATTATGACATCATCATCGCCATGACAACCAATATGATATCATCGTCGCTATGATGACCATTATGACATCATCGTCGCCATGACAACCATTATGACATCATATTCGCAATGTCGACCATTATGACATCACCGTCGCCATGACGACCATTATGACATCATGACATCACCGTTGCCATGACGACCATTATGACATCACCGTTGCCATGATGACCATTATGACATCACCGTCGCCATGACGACCATTATGACATCATCGCCGCCATGACAACCATTATGACATCACAATCGCCATGACGACCATTATGACATCATCGTCGCCATGGCGACCATTATGACATCATCATCGCAATGATGACCGTTATGACAATATCCTCGCCATGACGACCCTTATGACATCATTGTCGCCATGGCAACCATTATGACATCATCATCGCCATGACAACCAATATGATATCATTGTCGCCATGACAACCATTATGACTTCATCGTCACCATGGCAACCATTATGACATCACGGTCGCCATGTCGACCATTATGACATCTTCGTCTCCATGATGACCATTATGACATCATGACATCACCGTTGCTATGACGACCATTATGACATCACCGTTGCCATGACGACCATTATGACATCATCGTAGCCATTACGACCATTATTAAATCACAGTCGCCATGACAACCATTATGACATCTTCGTCGCCATGACGACCATTATGACATCATGACATCACCGTTGCCATGACGACCATTATGACATCACCGTTGCCATGACGACCATTATGACATCATTGTCGCCATGACGACCATTATAACATCATCGTCGCCATGACAACCATTATGACATCACAATCGCCATGACGACCATTATGACATCATCATAGCCAAGATGACCGTTATGACAATATCGTCGCCATGACGACCCTTATGACATCATCGTCGCCATGGCAACCATTATGACATCATCATCGCCATGACAACCAATATGATATCATTGTCGCCATGACAACCATTATGACATCATCATCGCCATGACAACCAATGTGATATCATCGTCGCCATGATGAACAATATGACATCTTGACATCACCGTTGCTATGATGACCATTATGACATCACCGTTGCCATGGCAACCATTATGACATCACGGTCGCCATGTCGACCATTATGACATCATCGTAGCCATTACGACCATTATTAAATCACAGTTGCCATGACAACCATTATGACATCTTCGTTGCCATGACGACCATTATGACATCATGACATCACCGTTGCTATGACGACCATTATGACATCACCGTTGCCATGACGACCATTATGACATCATCGTAGCCATTACGACCATTATTAAATCACAGTCGCCATGACAACCATTATGACATCTTCGTCGCCATGACGACCATTATGACATCATGACACCACCGTTGCCATGACGACTATTATGACATCATCGTCGCCTTGACGACAATTATGACATCATCATCGCCATGACGACCATTATGACATCATCGTCGCCATGATGACCGTTATGACATTATCGTCGCCATGACGACCCTTATGACATCATCGTCGCCATGGCAACCATTATGACATCATCATCGCCATGACAACCAATATGATATCATCGTCGCCATGATGACATTATGACATCATCGTCGCCATGACAACCATTATGACATCATCGTCGCCATGGCGACCATTATGACATCACCGTTGCCATGACGACCATTATGACATCATCGTAGCCATTACGACCATTATTAAATCACAGTCGCCATGACAACCATTATGACATCTTCGTCGCCATGATGACCATTATGACATCATGACATCACCGTTGCTATGACGACCATTATGACATCACCGTTGCCATGACGACCATTATGACATCATCGTCGCCATGACGACCATTTTGACATCATCGTCGCCATGACAACCATTATGACATCACAATCGTCATGACGACCATTATGACATCATCGTCGCCATGGCGACCATTATGACATCATCGTCGCCATGATGACCGTTATGACAATATCGTCGCCATGACGACCCTTATGACATCATCGTCGCCATGGCAACCATTATGACATCATCATCGCCATGACAACCAATATGATATTATTGTCGCCATGACAACCATTATGACATCATCATCGCCAAGACAACCAATGTGATATCATCGTCGCCATGATGAACAATATGACATCATGACATCACCGTTGCTATGACGACCATTATGACATCACCGTTGCCATGGCAACCATTATGACATCACGGTCGCCATGTCGACCATTATGACATCATCGTAGCCATTACGACCATTATTAAATCACAGTCGCCATGACAACCATTATGACATCTTCGTCGCCATGACGACCATTATGACATCATGACACCACCGTTGCCATGACGACTATTATGACATCATCGTCGCCTTGACGACAATTATGACATCATCATCGCCATGACGACCATTATGACATCATCATCGCCATGATGACCGTTATGACATTATCGTCGCCATGACGACCCTTATGACATCATCGTCGCCATGGCAACCCATATGACTTCATCATCGCCATGACAACCAATATGATATCATCGTCGCCATGATGACCATTATGACATCATCGTCGCCATGACAACCATTATGACATCATCGTCGCCATGGCGACCATTATGACATCACCGTTGCCATGACGACCATTATGACATCGTCGTAGCCATTACGACCATTATTAAATCACAGTCGCCATGACAACCATTATGACATCTTCGTCGCCATGACGACCAATATGACATCATGACATCACCGTTGCCATGACGACCATTATGACATCACCGTTGCCATGACGACGATTATGACATCATCGTCGCCATGACGACCATTATGACATCATTGTCGCCATGACGACCATTATAACATCATCGTCGCCATGACAACCATTATGACATCACAATCGCCATGACGACCATTATGACATCATCATAGCCAAGATGACCGTTATGACAATATCGTCGCCATGACGACCCTTATGACATCATCGTCGCCATGGCAACCATTATGACATCATCATCGCCATGACAACCAATATGATATCATTGTCGCCATGACAACCATTATGACATCATCATCGCCATGACAACCAATGTGATATCATCGTCGCCATGATGAACAATATGACATCTTGACATCACCGTTGCTATGATGACCATTATGACATCACCGTTGCCATGGCAACCATTATGACATCACGGTCGCCATGTCGACCATTATGACATCATCGTAGCCATTACGACCATTATTAAATCACAGTTGCCATGACAACCATTATGACATCTTCGTTGCCATGACGACCATTATGACATCATGACATCACCGTTGCTATGACGACCATTATGACATCACCGTTGCCATGACGACCATTATGACATCATCGTAGCCATTACGACCATTATTAAATCACAGTCGCCATGACAACCATTATGACATCTTCGTCGCCAGGACGACCATTATGACATCATGACACCACCGTTGCCATGACGACTATTATGACATCATCGTCGCCTTGACGACAATTATGACATCATCATCGCCATGACGACCATTATGACATCATCGTCGCCATGATGACCGTTATGAAATTATCGTCGCCATGACGACCCTTATGACATCATCGGCGCCATGGCAACCATTATGACATCATCATCGCCATGACAACCAATATGATATCATCGTCGCCATGATGACCATTATGACATCATCGTCGCCATGACAACCATAATGACATCATGACATCACCGTTGCCATGACGACCATTATGACATCACCATTGCCATGACGACCATTATGACATCATCGTCGCCATGACGACCATTATGACATCATCGTCGCCATGACAACCATTATGACATCACAATCGCCATGACGACCATTATGGCATCATCATCGCCATGATGACCCTTTATGACATTATCGTCGCCATGACGACCCTTATGACATCATTGTCGCCATGGCAACCATTATGACATCATCATCGCCATGACAACCAATATGATATCATCGTCGCCATGATGACATTATGACATCATTGTCGCCATGACAACCATTATGACATCATCGTCGCCATGGCGACCATTATGACATCACCGTTGCCATGACGACCATTATGACATCATCGTAGCCATTACGACCATTATTAAATCACAGTCGCCATGACAACCATTATGACATCTTCGTCGCCATGATGACCATTAAGACATCATGACATCACCGTTGCTATGACGACCATTATGACATCACCGTCGCCATGACGACCATTATGACATCATCGTCGCCATGACGACCATTTTGACATCATCGTCGCCATGACAACCATTATGACATCACAATCGCCATGACGACCATTATGACATCATCGTCGCCATGGCGACCATTATGACATCATCGTCGCCATGATGACCGTTATGACAATATCGTCGCCATGACGACCCTTATGACATCATCGTCGCCATGGCAACCATTATGACATCATCATCGCCATGACAACCAATATGATATTATTGTCGCCATGACAACCATTATGACATCATCATCGCCAAGACAACCAATGTGATATCATCGTCGCCATGATGAACAATATGACATCATGACATCACCGTTGCTATGACGACCATTATGACATCACCGTTGCCATGGCAACCATTATGACATCACGGTCGCCATGTCGACCATTATGACATCATCGTAGCCATTACGACCATTATTAAATCACAGTCGCCATGACAACCATTATGACATCTTCGTCGCCATGACGACCATTATGACATCATGACACCACCGTTGCCATGACGACTATTATGACATCATCGTCGCCTTGACGACAATTATGACATCATCATCGCCATGACGACCATTATGACATCATCATCGCCATGATGACCGTTATGACATTATCGTCGCCATGACGACCCTTATGACATCATCGTCGCCATGGCAACCATTATGACATCATCATCGCCATGACAACCAATATGATATCATCGTCGCCATGACAACCATTATGACATCATCGTCGCCATGGCGACCATTATGACATCACCGTTGCCATGACGACCATTATGACATCATCGTAGCCATTACGACCATTATTAAATCACAGTCGCCATGACAACCATTATGACATCTTCGTCGCCATGATGACCATTAAGACATCATGACATCACCGTTGCTATGACGACCATTATGACATCACCGTCGCCATGACGACCATTATGACATCATCGTCGCCATGACGACCATTTTGACATCATCGTCGCCATGACAACCATTATGACATCACAATCGCCATGACGACCATTATGACATCATCGTCGCCATGGCGACCATTATGACATCATCGTCGCCATGATGACCGTTATGACAATATCGTCGCCATGACGACCCTTATGACATCATCGTCGCCATGGCAACCATTATGACATCATCATCGCCATGACAACCAATATGATATTATTGTCGCCATGACAACCATTATGACATCATCATCGCCAAGACAACCAATGTGATATCATCGTCGCCATGATGAACAATATGACATCATGACATCACCGTTGCTATGACGACCATTATGACATCACCGTTGCCATGGCAACCATTATGACATCACGGTCGCCATGTCGACCATTATGACATCATCGTAGCCATTACGACCATTATTAAATCACAGTCGCCATGACAACCATTATGACATCTTCGTCGCCATGACGACCATTATGACATCATGACACCACCGTTGCCATGACGACTATTATGACATCATCGTCGCCTTGACGACAATTATGACATCATCATCGCCATGACGACCATTATGACATCATCATCGCCATGATGACCGTTATGACATTATCGTCGCCATGACGACCCTTATGACATCATCGTCGCCATGGCAACCATTATGACATCATCATCGCCATGACAACCAATATGATATCATCGTCGCCATGACAACCATTATGACATCATCGTCGCCATGGCGACCATTATGACATCACCGTTGCCATGACGACCATTATGACATCGTCGCAGCCATTACGACCATTATTAAATCACAGTCGCCATGACAACCATTATGACATCTTCGTCGCCATGACGACCATTATGACATCATGACATCACCGTTGCCATGACGACCATTATGACATCACCGTTGCCATGACGACCATTATGACATCATCGTCGCCATGACGACCATTATGACATCATCGTCGCCATGACAACCATTATGACATCATCGTCGCCATGGCAACCATTATGACATCATCATCGCCATGACAACCTATATGATATCATCGTCGCCATGACGACCATTATGACATCATAGTCGCCATGACAACCATTATGACATCATATTCGCCATGTCGACCATTATGACATCACCGTCGCCATGACGACCATTATGACATCATCGCAGCCATTACGACCATTATTAAATCACAGTCGCCATGACAACCATTATGACATCTTCGTCGCCATGACGACCATTATGACATCATGACATCACCGTTGCCATGACGACCATTATGACATCACCGTTGCCATGACGACCATTATGACATCATCGTCGCCATGACGACCATTATGACATCATCGTCGCCATGACAACCATTATGACATCACAATCGCCATGACGACCATTATGACATCATCGTCGCCATGGCAATCATTATGACATCATCATCGCCATGACAACCAATATGATATCATTGTCGCCATGACAACCATTATGACTTCATCGTCGCCATGTCGACCATTATGACATCATCATAGCCATTATGACCATTATTAAATCACAGTCGCCATGACAACCATTATGACATCTTCGTCGCCATGATGACCATTATGACATCATGACATCACCGTTGCTATGACGACCATTATGACATCACCGTTGCCATGACGACCATTATGACATCATCGTAGCCATTACGACCATTATTAAATCACAGTCGCCATGACAACCATTATGACATCTTCGTCGCCATGACGACCATTATGACATCATGACATCACCGTTGCCATGACGACCATTATGACATCATCGTCGCCATGGCGACCATTATGACACCACCGTTGCCATGACGATCATTATGACATCATCGTCGCCATGACGACCATTATGACATCATCATCGCCATGTCGACCATTATGACATCATCGTCGCCATGACGACCGTTATGACATCATCATCGCCATGACGACCGTTATGACATCATCGTCGCCATGGCGACCATTATGACATCATCATCGCCATGGCGACCAATATGATATCATCGTCGCCATGATGACCATTATGTCATCATCGTCGCCATGGCAACCATTATGACATCATCATCGCCATGGCAACCATTATGACATCAACGTCGCCATGACGACCATTATTAAATCATCGTAGCCATTACGACCATTATTAAATCACAGTCGCCATGACAACCATTATGACATCTTCGTCGCCATGATGACCATTATGACATCATGACATCACCGTTGCCATGAAGACCATTATGACATCATCGTCGCCATGACGACCATTATGACATCATCGTCGCCATGACAACCATTATGACATCACAATCGCCATGACGACCATTATGGCATCATCATCGCCATGATGACCCTTTATGACATTATCGTCGCCATGACGACCCTTATGACATCATCGTCGCCATGACAACCAATATGATATCATCGTCGCCATGATGACCATTATGATATCATCGTCGCCATGACAACCATTATGACATCATCGTCGCCATGGCGACCATTATGACATCACCGTTGCCATGACGACCATTATGACATCATCGTAGCCATTACGACCATTATTAAATCACAGTCGCCATGACAACCATTATGACATCTTCGTCGCCATGATGACCATTATGACATCATGACATCACCGTTGCTATGACGACCATTATGACATCACCGTTGCCATGACGACCCTTATGACATCATCGTCGCCATGGCAACCATTATGACATCATCATCGCCATGACAACCAATATGATATTATTGTCGCCATGACAACCATTATGACATCATCATCGCCAAGACAACCAATGTGATATCATCGTCACCATGATGAACAATATGACATCATGACATCACCGTTGCTATGACGACCATTATGACATCACCGTTGCCATGGCAACCATTATGACATCACGGTCGCCATGTCGACCATTATGACATCATCGTAGCCATTACGACCATTATTAAATCACAGTCGCCATGACAACCATTATGACATCTTCGTCGCCATGACGACCATTATGACATCATGACATCACCGTTGCTATGACGACCATTATGACATCACCGTTGCCATGACGACCATTATGACATCATCGTAGCCATTACGACCATTATTAAATCACAGTCGCCATGACAACCATTATGACATCTTCGTCGCCATGACGACCATTATGACATCATGACACCACCGTTGCCATGACGACTATTATGACATCATCGTCGCCTTGACGACAATTATGACATCATCATCGCCATGACGACCATTATGACATCATCATCGCCATGATGACCGTTATGACATTATCGTCGCCATGACGACCCTTATGACATCATTGTCGCCATGGCAACCATTATGACATCATCATCGCCATGACAACCAATATGATATCATCGTCGCCATGATGACCATTATGACATCATCGTCGCCATGACAACCATTATGACATCATCGTCGCCATGGCGACCATTATGACATCACCATTGCCATGACGACCATTATGACATCGTCGTAGCCATTACGACCATTATTAAATCACAGTCGCCATGACAACCAATATGACATCTTCGTCGCCATGACGACCAATATGACATCATGACATCAGCGTTGCCATGACAACCATTATGACATCACCGTTGCCATGACGACCATTATGACATCATCGTCGCCATGACGACCATTATGACATCATCGTCGCCATGACAACCATTATGACATCATCGTCGCCATGGCAACCATTATGACATCATCATCGCCATGACAACCAATATGATATCATCGTCGCCATGATGACCATTATGACATCATCGTCGCCATGACAACCATTATGACATCATAATCGCCATGTCGACCATTATGACATCACCGTCGCCATGATGACCATTATGACATCATCGCAGCCATTACGACCATTATTAAATCACAGTCGCCATGACAACCATTATGACATCTTCGTCGCCATGATGACCATTATGACATCATGACATCACCGTTGCCATGACGACCATTATGACATCACCGTTGCCATGAAGACCATTATGACATCATCGTCGCCATGACGACCATTATGACATCTTCGTCGCCATGACAACCATTATGACATTACAATCGCCATGACGACCATTATGGCATCATCATCGCCATGATGACCCTTTATGACATTATCGTCGCCATGACGACCCTTATGTCATCATCGTCGCCATGGCAACCATTATGACATCATCATCGCCATGACAACCAATATGATATCATCGTCGCCATGATGACCATTATGACATCATCGTCGCCATGACGACCATTATGACATCATCGTCGCCATGACAACCATTATGACATCATCGTCGCCATGGCGACCATTATGACATCACCGTTGCCATGACGACCATTATGACATCATCGTAGCCATTACGACCATTATTAAATCACAGTCGCCATGACAACCATTATGACATCTTCGTCGCCATGACGACCATTATGACATCATGACATCACCGTTGCCATGACGACCATTATGACATCACCGTTGCCATAACGACCATTATTACATTAGCGTCGCCATGATGACCATTATGACATCATCGTCGCCATGGCAACCATTATGACATCATCATCGCCATGACAACCAATATGATATCATTGTCGCCATGACAACCATTATGACATCATCATCGCCATGACAACCATTATGATATCATATTCGCCATGACGACCATTATGACATCATCGTCGCCATGGCGACCATTATGACATCATCATCGCCATGATGACCGTTATGACAATATCGTCGCCATGACGACCCTTATGACATCATCGTCGCCATAGCAACCATTATGACATCATCATCGCCATGACAACCAATATGATATCATTGTCGCCATGACAACCATTATGACATCATCGTCGCCATGGCAACCATTATGACATCACGGTCGCCATGGCAACCATTATGATATCATCGTAGCCATTATGACCATTATTAAATCACAGTCGCCATGACAACCATTATGACATCTTCGTCGCCATGACGACCATTATGACATCATGACATCACCGTTGCTATGACGACCATTATGACATCACCGTTGCCATGACGACCATTATGACATCATCGTAGCCATTACGACCATTATTAAATCACAGTCGCCATGACAACCATTATGACATCTTCGTCGCCATGACGACCATTATGACATCATGACATCACCGTTGCCATGACGACCATTATGACATCATCGTCGCCATGACAACCATTATGACATCATCGTCGCCATGGCGACCATTATGACACCACCGTTGCCATGACGACCATTATGACATCATCGTCGCCTTGACGACAATTATGACATCATCATCGCCATGACGACCATTATGACATCATCATCGCCATGATGACCGTTATGACATTATCGTCGCCATGACGACCCTTATGACATCATCGTCGCCATGGCAACCATTATGACATCATCATCGCCATGACAACCATTATGATATCATCGTCGCCATGATGACCATTATGACATCATCGTCGCCATGACAATCATTATGACATCATCGTCGCCATGGCGACCATTATGACATCACTGTCGCCATGACGACCATTATGACATCGTCGTAGCCATTACGACTATTATTAAATCACAGTCGCCATGAGAACCATTATGACATCTTCGTCGCCATGACGACCATTATGACATCATGACATCACCATTGCCATGATGACCATTATGACATCACCGTTGCCATGACGACCATTATGACATCATCGTCGCCATGACGACCATTATGACATCATCGTCGCCATGACAACCATTATGACATCATCGTAGCCATTACGAGGATTATTAAATCACAGTCGCCATGACAACCATTATGACATCTTCGTCGCCATGACGACCATTATGACATCATGACATCACCGTTGCCATGACGACCATTATGAGATCATCGTCGCCATGACAACCATTATGACATCATCGTCGCCATGGCGACCATTATGACACCACCGTTGCCATGACGACCATTATGACATCATCGTCGCCTTGACGACAATTATGACATCATCATCGCCATGACGACCATTATGACATCATCATCGCCATGATGACCGTTATGACATTATCGTCGCCATGACGACCCTTATGACATCATCGTCGCCATGGCAACCATTATGACATCATCATCGCCATGACAACCATTATGATATCATCGTCGCCATGATGACCATTATGACATCATCGTCGCCATGACAATCATTATGACATCATCGTCGCCATGGCGACCATTATGACATCACTGTCGCCATGACGACCATTATGACATCGTCGTAGCCATTACGACCATTATTAAATCACAGTCGCCATGAGAACCATTATGACATCTTCGTCGCCACGACGACCATTATGACATCATGACATCACCATTGCCATGATGACCATTATGACATCACCGTTGCCATGACGACCATTATGACATCATCGTCGCCATGACGACCATTATGACATCATCGTCGCCATGACAACCATTATGACATCACAATCGCCATGACGACCATTATGGCATCATCATCGCCATGATGACCCTTTATGACATTATCGTCGCCATGACGACCCTTATGACATCATCGTCGCCATGGCAACCATTATGACATCATCATCGCCATGACAACCAATATGATATCTTCGTCGCCATGATGACTATTATGACATCATCGTCGCCATGACAACCATTATGACATCATCGTCGCCATGGCGACCATTATGACATCACCGTTGCCATGACGACCATTATGACATCATCGTAGCCATTACGACCATTATTAAATCACAGTCGCCATGACAACCATTATGACATCATCGTCGCCATGGCGACCATTATGACATCACCGTTGCCATGACGACCATTATGACATCACCATTGCCATGACGACCATTATGACATCATCGTCGCCATGACGACCATTATGACATCATCGTTGCCATGACAACCATTATGACATCATCATCGCCATGACAACCAATATGATATCATCGTCGCCATGATGACCATTATGACATCATCGTCGCCATGACAACCATTATGACATCATATTCGCAATGTCGACCATTATGACATCACCGTCGCCATGACGACCATTATGACATCATGACATCACCGTTGCCATGACGACCATTATGACATCACCGTTTCCATGACGACCATTATGACATCACCGTCGCCATGACGACCATTATGACATCATCGCCGCCATGACAACCATTATGACATCACAATCGCCATGACGACCATTATGACATCATCGTCGCCATGGCGACCATTATGACATCATCATCGCAATGATGACCGTTATGACAATATCCTCGCCATGACGACCCTTATGACATCATCGTCGCCATGGCAACCATTATGACATCATCATCGCCATGACAACCAATATGATATCATTGTCGCCATGACAACCATTATGACTTCATCATCGCCATGGCAACCATTATGACATCACGGTCGCCATGTCGACCATTATGACATCATCGTAGCCATTATGACCATTATTAAATCACAGTCGCCATGACAACCATTATGACATCTTCGTCGCCATGACGACCATTATGACATCATGACATCACCGTTGCCATGACGACCATTATGACATCACCGTTGCCATGATGACCATTATGACATCATTGTCGCCATGACAACCATTATGACATCACAATCGCCATGGGGACCATTATGACATCATCATCGCCAAGATGACCGTTATGACAATATCGTCGCCATGATGACCCTTATGACATCATCGTCGCCATGGCAACCATTATGACATCATCATCGCCATGACAACCAATATGATATCATTGTCGCCATGACAACCATTATGACATCATCATCGCCATGACAACCAATGTGATATCATCGTCGCCATGATGAACAATATGACATCTTGACATCACCGTTGCTATGATGACCATTATGACATCACCGTTGCCTTGGCAACCATTATGACATCACGGTCGCCATGTCGACCATTATGACATCATCGTAGCCATTACGACCATTATTAAATCACAGTTGCCATGACAACCATTATGACATCTTCGTTGCCATGACGACCATTATGACATCATGACATCACCGTTGCTATGACGACCATTATGACATCACCGTTGCCATGACGACCATTATGACATCATCGTAGCCATTACGACCATTATTAAATCACAGTCACCATGACAACCATTATGACATCTTCGTCGCCATGACGACCATTATGACATCATGACACCACCGTTGCCATGACGACTATTATGACATCATCGTCGCCTTGACGACAATTATGACATCATCATCGCCATGACGACCATTATGACATCATCGTCGCCATGATGACCGTTATGACATTATCGTCGCCATGACGACCCTTATGACATCATCGTCGCCATGGCAACCATTATGACATCATCATCGCCATGACAACCAATATGATATCATCGTCGCCATGATGACCATTATGACATCATCGTCGCCATGACAACCATTACGACATCATCGTCGCCATGGCGACCATTATGACATCACCATTGCCATGACGACCATTATGACATCGTCGTAGCCATTACGACCATTATTAAATCACAGTCGCCATGACAACCATTATGACATCTTCGTCGCCATGACGACCAATATGACATCATGACATCACCGTTGCCATGACGACCATTATGACATCACCGTTGCCATGACGACCATTATGACATCACCGTTGCCATGACGACCATTATGACATCATCGTCGCCATGACGACCATTATGACATCATCGTCGCCATGACAACCATTATGACATCATCGTCGCCATGGCAACCATTATGACATCATAATCGCCATGACAACCAATATGATATCATCGTCGCCATGATGACCATTATGACATCATCGTCGCCATGACAACCATTATGACATCATATTCGCCATGTCGACCATTATGACATCACCGTCGCCATGATGACCATTATGACATCATCGCAGCCATTACGACCATTATTAAATCACAGTCGCCATGACAACCATTATGACATCTTCGTCGCCATGATGACCATTATGACATCATGACATCACCGTTGCCATGACGACCATTATGACATCACCGTTGCCATGAAGACCATTATGACATCATCGTCGCCATGACGACCATTATGACATCATCGTCGCCATGACAACCATTATGACATTACAATCGCCATGACGACCATTATGGCATCATCATCGCAATGATGACCCTTTATGACATTATCGTCGCCATGACGACCCTTATGACATCATCGTCGCCATGGCAACCATTATGATATCATCATCGCCATGACAACCAATATGATATCATCGTCGCCATGATGACCATTATGACATCATCGTCGCCATGACGACCATTATGACATCATCATCGCCATGACAACCATTATGACATCATCGTCGCCATGGCGACCATTATAACATCACCGTTGCCATGACGACCATTATGACATCATCGTAGCCATTACGACCATTATTAAATCACAGTCGCCATGACAACCATTATGACATCTTCGTCGCCATGACGACCATTATGACATCATGACATCACCGTTGCCATGACGACCATTATGACATCACCGTTGCCATAACGACCATTATTACATTAGCGTCGCCATGACGACCATTATGACATCATCGTCGCCATGGCAACCATTATGACATCATCATCGCCATGACAACCAATATGATATCATTGTCGCCATGACAACCATTATGACATCATCGTCGCCATGACAACCATTATGATATCATATTCGCCATGACGACCATTATGACATCATCGTCGCCATGGCGACCATTATGACATCATCATCGCCATGATGACCGTTATGACAATATCGTCGCCATGACGACCCTTATGACATCATCGTCGCCATGGCAACCATTATTACATCATCATCGCCATGACAACCAATATGATATCATTGTCGCCATGACAACCATTATGACATCATCGTCGCCATGGCAACCATTATGACATCACGGTCGCCATGGCAACCATTATGACATCATCGTAGCCATTATGACCATTATTAAATCACAGTCGCCATGACAACCATTATGACATCTTCGTCGCCATGACGACCATTATGACATCATGACATCACCGTTGCTATGACGACCATTATGACATCACCGTTGCCATGACGACCATTATGACATCATCGTAGCCATTGCGACCATTATTAAATCACAGTCGCCATGACAACCATTATGACATCTTCGTCGCCATGACGACCATTATGACATCATGACATCACCGTTGCCATGACGACCATTATGACATCATCGTCGCCATGACAACCATTATGACATCATCGTCGCCATGGCGACCATTATGACACCACCGTTGCCATGACGACCATTATGACATCATCGTCGCCTTGACAACAATTATGACATCATCATCGCCATGACGACCATTATGACATCATCATCGCCATGATGACCGTTATGACATTATCGTCGCTATGACGACCCTTATGACATCATCGTCGCCATGGCAACCATTATGACATCATCATCGCCATGACAACCATTATGATATCATCGTCGCCATGATGACCATTATGACATCATCGTCGCCATGACAATCATTATGACATCATGGTCGCCATGGCGACCATTATGACATCACTGTCGCCATGACGACCATTATGACATCGTCGTAGCCATTACGACCATTATTAAATCACAGTCGCCATGAGAACCATTATGACATCTTCGTCGCCATGACGACCATTATGACATCATGACATCACCATTGCCATGATGACCATTATGACATCACCGTTGCCATCACGACCATTATGACATCATCGTCGCCATGACGACCATTATGACATCATCGTCGCCATGACAACCATTATGACATCACAATCGCCATGACGACCATTATGGCATCATCATCGCCATGATGACCCTTTATGACATTATCGTCGCCATGACGACCCTTATGACATCATCGTCGCCATGGCAACCATTATGACATCATCATCGCCATGACAACCAATATGATATCTTCGTCGCCATGATGACTATTATGACATCATCGTCGCCATGATGACTATTATGACATCATCGTCGCCATGACAACCATTATGACATCATCGTCGCCATGGCGACCATTATGACATCACCGTTGCCATGACGACCATTATGACATCATCGTAGCCATTACGACCATTATTAAATCACAGTCGCCATGACAACCATTATGACATCATCGTCGCCATGGCGACCATTATGACATCACCGTTGCCATGACGACCATTATGACATCACCATTGCCATGACGACCATTATGACATCATCGTCGCCATGACGACCATTATGACATCATCGTCGCCATGACAACCATTATGACATCATCATCGCCATGACAACCAATATGATATCATCATCGCCATGATGACCATTATGACATCATCGTCGCCATGACAACCATTATGACATCATATTCGCAATGTCGACCATTATGACATCACCGTCGCCATGACGACCATTATGACATCATGACATCACCGTTGCCATGACGACCATTATGACATCACCGTTTCCATGACGACCATTATGACATCACCGTCGCCATGACGACCATTATGACATCATCGCCGCCATGACAACCATTATGACATCACAATCGCCATGACGACCATTATGACATCATCGTCGCCATGGCGACCATTATGACATCATCATCGCAATGATGACCGTTATGACAATATCCTCGCCATGACGACCCTTATGACATCATCGTCGCCATGGCAACCATTATGACATCATCATCGCCATGACAACCAATATGATATCATTGTCGCCATGACAACCATTATGACTTCATCGTCGCCATGGCAACCATTATGACATCACGGTCGCCATGTCGACCATTATGACATCATCGTAGCCATTATGACCATTATTAAATCACAGTTGCCATGACAACCATTATGACATCTTCGTCTCCATGATGACCATTATGACATCATGACATCACCGTTGCTATGACGACCATTATGACATCACCGTTGCCATGACGACCATTATGACATCATCGTAGCCATTACGACCATTATTAAATCACAGTCGCCATGACAACCATTATGACATCTTCGTCGCCATGACGACCATTATGACATCATGACATCACCGTTGCCATGACGACCATTATGACATCACCGTTGCCATGACGACCATTATTACATCATCATCGCCATGACAACCATTATGATATCATCGTCGCCATGACAATCATTATGACATCATCGTCGCCATGGCGACCATTATGACATCACTGTCGCCATGACGACCATTATGACATCGTCGTAGCCATTACGACCATTATTAAATCACAGTCGCCATGAGAACCATTATGACATCTTCGTCGCCATGACGACCATTATGACATCATGACATCACCATTGCCATGATGACCATTATGACATCACCGTTGCCATGACGACCATTATGACATCATCGTCGCCATGACGACCATTATGACATCATCGTCGCCATGACAACCATTATGACATCACAATCGCCATGACGACCATTATGGCATCATCATCGCCATGATGACCCTTTATGACATTATCGTCGCCATGACGACCCTTATGACATCATCGTCGCCATGGCAACCTTTATGACATCATCATCGCCATGACAACCAATATGATATCTTCGTCGCCATGATGACTATTATGACATCATCGTCGCCATGATGACTATTATGACATCATCGTCGCCATGACAACCATTATGACATCATCGTCGCCATGGCGACCATTATGACATCACCGTTGCCATGACGACCATTATGACATCATCGTAGCCATTACGACCATTATTAAATCACAGTCGCCATTACAACCATTATGACATCATCGGCGCCATGGCGACCATTATGACATCACCGTTGCCATGACGACCATTATGACATCACCATTGCCATGACGACCATTATGACATCATCGTCGCCATGACGACCATTATGACATCATCGTCGCCATGACAACCATTATGACATCATCATCGCCATGACAACCAATATGATATCATCGTCGCCATGATGACCATTATGACATCATCGTCGCCATGACAACCATTATGACATCATATTCGCAATGTCGACCATTATGACATCACCGTCGCCATGACGACCATTATGACATCATAACATCACCGTTGCCATGACGACCATTGTGACATCACCGTTTCCATGACGACCATTATGACATCACCGTCGCCATGACGACCATTATGACATCATCGCCGCCATGACAACCATTATGACATCACAATCGCCATGACGACCATTATGACATCATCGTCGCCATGGCGACCATTATGACATCAACATCGCAATGATGACCGTTATGACAATATCCTCGCCATGACGACCCTTATGACATCATCGTCGCCATGGCAACCATTATGACATCATCATCGCCATGACAACCAATATGATATCATTGTCGCCATGACAACCATTATGACTTCATCGTCGCCATGGCAACCATTATGACATCACGGTCGCCATGTCGACCATTATGACATCATCGTAGCCATTATGACCATTATTAAATCACAGTCGCCATGACAACCATTATGACATCTTCGTCTCCATGATGACCATTATGACATCATGACATCACCGTTGCTATGACGACCATTATGACATCACCGTTGCCATGACGACCATTATGACATCATCGTAGCCATTACGACCATTATTAAATCACAGTCGCCATGACAACCATTATGACATCTTCGTCGCCATGACGACCATTATGACATCATGACATCACCGTTGCCATGACGACCATTATGACATCACCGTTGCCATGACGACCATTATGACATCATTGTCGCCATGACAACCATTATGACATCACAATCGCCATGGCGACCATTATGACATCATCATCGCCAAGATGACCGTTATGACAATATCGTCGCCATGACGACCCTTATGACATCATCGTCGCCATGGCAACCATTATGACATCATCATCGCCATGACAACCAATATGATATCATTGTCGCCATGACAACCATTATGACATCATCATCGCCATGACAACCAATGTGATATCATCGTCGCCATGATGAACAATATGACATCTTGACATCACCGTTGCTATGATGACCATTATGACATCACCGTTGCCATGGCAACCATTATGACATCACGGTCGCCATGTCGACCATTATGACATCATCGTAGCCATTACGACCATTATTAAATCACAGTTGCCATGACAACCATTATGACATCTTCGTTGCCATGACGACCATTATGACATCATGACATCACCGTTGCTATGACGACCATTATGACATCACCGTTGCCATGACGACCATTATGACATCATCGTAGCCATTACGACCATTATTAAATCACAGTCGCCATGACAACCATTATGACATCTTCGTCGCCATGACGACCATTATGACATCATGACACCACCGTTGCCATGACGACTATTATGACATCATCGTCGCCTTGACGACAATTATGACATCATCATCGCCATGACGACCATTATGACATCATCGTCGCCATGATGACCGTTATGACATTATCGTCGCCATGACGACCCTTATGACATCATCGTCGCCATGGCAACCATTATGACATCATCATCGCCACGACAACCAATATGATATCATCGTCGCCATGATGACCATTATGACATCATCGTCGCCATGACAACCATTATGACATCATGACATCACCGTTGCCATGACGACCATTATGACATCACCGTTGCCATGACGACCATTATGACATCATCGTCGCCATGACTTTCATTATGACATCATCGTCGCCATGACAACCATTATGACATCACAATCGCCATGACGACCATTATGGCATCATCATCGCCATGATGACCCTTTATGACATTATCGTCGCCATGACGACCCTTATGACATCATTGTCGCCATGGCAACCATTATGACATCATCATCGCCATGACAACCAATATGATATCATCGTCGCCATGATGACATTAGGACATCATCGTCGCCATGACAACCATTATGACATCATCGTCGCCATGGCGACCATTATGACATCACCGTTGCCATGACGACCATTATGACATCATCGTAGCCATTACGACCATTATTAAATCACAGTCGCCATGACAACCATTATGACATCTTCGTCGCCACGATGACCATTATGACATCATGACATCACCGTTGCTATGACGACCATTATGACATCACCGTTGCCATGACGACCATTATGACATCACCGTTGCCATGACGACCATTATGACATCAACGTCGCCATGACGACCATTTTGACATCATCGTCGCCATGACAACCATTATGACATCACAATCGCCATGACGACCATTATGATATCATCGTCGCCATGGCGACCATTATGACATAATCATCGCCAAGATGACCGTTATGACAATATCGTTGCCATGATGACCCTTATGACATCATCGTTGCCATGGCAACCATTATGACATCATCATCGCCATGACAACCAATATGATATTATTGTCGCCATGACAACCATTATGACATCATCATCGCCAAGACAACCAATGTGATATCATCGTCGCCATGATGAACAATATGACATCATGACATCACCGTTGCTATGACGACCATTATGACATCACCGTTGCCATGGCAACCATTATGACATCACGGTCGCCATGTCGACCATTATGACATCATCGTAGCCATTACGACCATTATTAAATCACAGTCGCCATGACAACCATTATGGCATCTTCGTCGCCATGGCGACCATTATGACACCACCGTTGCCATGACGACTATTATGACATCATCGTCGCCTTGACGACAATTATGACATCATCATCGCCATGACGACCATTATGACATCATCATCGCCATGATGACCGTTATGACATTATCGTTGCCATGACGACCCTTATGACATCATCGTCGCCATGGCAACCATTATGACATCATCATCGCCATGACAACCAATATGATATCATCGTCGCCATGATGACCATTATGACATCATCGTCGCCATGACAACCATTATGACATCATCGTCGCCATGGCGACCATTATGACATCACCGTCGCCATGACGACCATTATGACATCATCGTCGCCATGACAACCATTATAACATCATCGTCGCCATGGCAACCATTATGACATCATCATCGCCATGACATCCAATATGATATCATTGTCGCCATGACAACCATTATGACATCATCGTCGCCATGACAACCATTATGACATCATATTCGCCATGACGACCATTATGACATCATCGTCGCCATGGCGACCATTATGACATCATCGTCGCCATGGCGACCATTATGACATCATCATCGCCATGATGACCGTTATGACATTATCGTCGCCATGATGACCCTTATGACATCATTGTCGCCATGGCAACCATTATGACATCATCATCGCAATGACAACCAATATGATATCATCGTCGCCATGATGACCATTATGACATCATCGTCGCCATGACAACCATTATGACATCATATTCGCCATGGCGACCATTATGACATCACCGTCGCCATGACGACCATTATGGCATCATCATCGCCATGATGACACTTTAGGACATTATCGTCGCCATGACGACCCTTATGACATCATCGTCGCCATGGCAACCATTATGACATCATCATCTCCATGACAACCAATATGATATCATCGTCACCATGAGGACCATTATGACATCATCGTCGCCAAGACAACCATTATGACATCATCGTCGCCATGGCGACCATTATGATATCACCGTTGCCATGACGACCATTATGACATCATCGTAGCCATTACGACCATTATTAAATCACAGTCGCCATGACAACCATTATGACATCTTCGTCGCCATGACGACCATTATGACATCATGACATCACCATTGCTATGACGACCATTATGACATCACCGTTGCCATGACGACCATTATGACATCACCGTTGCCATGACGACCATTATGACATCATCGTCGCCATGACGACCATTTTGACATCATCGTCGCCATGACAACCATTATGACATCACAATCGCCATGACAACCATTATGACATCACAATCGCCATGACGACCATTATGACATCATCATCGCCAAGATGACCGTTATGACAATATCGTCGACATGACGACCCTTATGACATCATCGTCGCCATGGCAACCATTATGACATCATCATCGCCATGACAACCAATATGATATCATTGTCGCCATGACAACCATTATGACATCATCATCGCCATGACAACCAATGTGATATCATCGTCGCCATGATGAACAATATGACATCATGACATCACCGTTGATCTGACGACCATTATGACATCACCGTTGCCATGGCAACCATTATGACATCACGGTCGCCATGTCGACCATTATGACATCATCGTAGCCATTACGACCATTATTAAATCACAGTCGCCATGACAACCATTATGACATCTTCGTCGCCATGACGACCATTATGACATCATGACATCACCGTTGCTATGACGACCATTATGACATCACCGTTGCCATGACGACCATTATGACATCATCGTAGCCATTACGACCATTATTAAATCACAGTCGCCATGACAACCATTATGGCATCTTCGTCGCCATGACGACCATTATGACATCATGACATCACCGTTGCCATGACGACCATTATGACATCATCGTAGCCATTACGACCATTATTAAATCACAGTCGCCATGACAACCATTATGGCATCTTCGTCGCCATGACGACCATTATGACATCATGACATCACCGTTGCCATGACGACTATTATGACATCATCGTCGCCTTGACGACAATTATGACATCATCATCGCCATGACGACCATTATGACATCATCATCGCCATGATGAACGTTATGACATTATCGTCGCCATGACGACCCTTATGACATCATCGTTGCCATGGCAACCATTATGACATCATCATCGCCATGACAACCAATATGATATCATCGTCGCCATGATGACCATTATGACATCATCGTCGCCATGACAACCATTATGACATCATCGTCGCCATGGCGACCATTATGACATCACCGTCGCCATGACGACCATTATGACATCATCGTCGCCATGACAACCATTATAACATCATCGTCGCCATGGCAACCATTATGACATCATCATCGCCATGACAACCATTATGACATCATCGTCGCCATGACAACCATTATGACATCATCGTCGCCATGACAACCATTATGACATCACAATCGCCATGACGACCATTATGGCATCATCATCGCCATGATGACCCTTTATGACATTATCGTCGCCATGACGACCCTTATGACATCATTGTCGCCATGGCAACCATTATGACATCATCATCGCCATGACAACCAATATGATATCATCGTCGCCATGATGACATTATTACATCATCGTCGCCATGACAACCATTATGACATCATCGTCGCCATGGCGACCATTATAACATCACCGTTGCCATGACGACCATTATGACATCATCGTAGCCATTACGACCATTATTAAATCACAGTCGCCATGACAACCATTATGACATCTTCGTCGCCACGATGACCATTATGACATCATGACATCACCGTTGCTATGACGACCATTATGACATCACCGTTGCCATGACGACCATTATGACATCACCGTTGCCATGACGACCATTATGACATCAATGTCGCCATGACGACCATTTTGACATCATCGTCGCCATGACAACCATTATGACATCACAATCGCCATGACGACCATAATGATATCATCGTCGCCATGGCGACCATTATGACATAATCATCGCCAAGATGACCGTTATGACAATATCGTTGCCATGATGACCCTTATGACATCATCGTTGCCATGGCAACCATTATGACATCATCATCGCCATGACAACCAATATGATATTATTGTCGCCATGACAACCATTATGACATCATCATCGCCAAGACAACCAATGTGATATCATCGTCGCCATGATGAACAATATGACATCATGACATCACCGTTGCTATGACGACCATTATGACATCACCGTTGCCATGGCAACCATTATGACATCACGGTCGCCATGTCGACCATTATGACATCATCGTAGCCATTACGACCATTATTAAATCACAGTCGCCATGACAACCATTATGGCATCTTCGTCGCCATGGCGACCATTATGACACCACCGTTGCCATGACGACTATTATGACATCATCGTCGCCTTGACGACAATTATGACATCATCATCGCCATGACGACCATTATGACATCATCATCGCCATGATGACCGTTATGACATTATCGTTGCCATGACGACCCTTATGACATCATCGTCGCCATGGCAACCATTATGACATCATCATCGCCATGACAACCAATATGATATCATCGTCGCCATGATGACCATTATGACATCATCGTCGCCATGACAACCATTATGACATCATCGTCGCCATGGCGACCATTATGACATCACCGTCGCCATGACGACCATTATGACATCATCGTCGCCATGACAACCATTATAACATCATCGTCGCCATGGCAACCATTATGACATCATCATCGCCATGACATCCAATATGATATCATTGTCGCCATGACAACCATTATGACATCATCGTCGCCATGACAACCATTATGACATCATATTCGCCATGACGACCATTATGACATCATCGTCGCCATGGCGACCATTATGACATCATCGTCGCCATGGCGACCATTATGACATCATCATCGCCATGATGACCGTTATGACATTATCGTCGCCATGACGACCCTTATGACATCATTGTCGCCATGGCAACCATTATGACATCATCATCGCAATGACAACCAATATGATATCATCGTCGCCATGATGACCATTATGACATCATCGTCGCCATGACAACCATTATGACATCATATTCGCCATGGCGACCATTATGACATCACCGTCGCCATGACGACCATTATGGCATCATCATCGCCATGATGACACTTTAAGACATTATCGTCGCCATGACGACCCTTATGACATCATCGTCGCCATGGCAACCATTATGACATCATCATCTCCATGACAACCAATATGATATCATCGTCACCATGAGGACCATTATGACATCATCGTCGCCAAGACAACCATTATGACATCATCGTCGCCATGGCGACCATTATGACATCACCGTTGCCATGACGACCATTATGACATCATCGTAGCCATTACGACCATTATTAAATCACAGTCGCCATGACAACCATTATGACATCTTCGTCGCCATGACGACCATTATGACATCATGACATCACCATTGCTATGACGACCATTATGACATCACCGTTGCCATGACGACCATTATGACATCACCGTTGCCATGACGACCATTATGACATCATCGTCGCCATGACGACCATTTTGACATCATCGTCGCCATGACAACCATTATGACATCACAATCGCCATGACGACCATTATGACATCATCATCGCCAAGATGACCGTTATGACAATATCGTCGACATGACGACCCTTATGACATCATCGTCGCCATGGCAACCATTATGACATCATCATCGCCATGACAACCAATATGATATCATTGTCGCCATGACAACCATTATGACATCATCATCGCCATGACAACCAATGTGATATCATCGTCGCCATGATGAACAATATGACATCATGACATCACCGTTGATCTGACGACCATTATGACATCACCGTTGCCATGGCAACCATTATGACATCACGGTCGCCATGTCGACCATTATGACATCATCGTAGCCATTACGACCATTATTAAATCACAGTCGCCATGACAACCATTATGACATCTTCGTCGCCATGACGACCATTATGACATCATGACATCACCGTTGCTATGACGACCATTATGACATCACCATTGCCATGACGACCATTATGACATCATCGTAGCCATTACGACCATTATTAAATCACAGTCGCCATGACAACCATTATGGCATCTTCGTCGCCATGACGACCATTATGACATCATGACATCACCGTTGCCATGACGACCATTATGACATCATCGTAGCCATTACGACCATTATTAAATCACAGTCGCCATGACAACCATTATGGCATCTTCGTCGCCATGACGACCATTATGACATCATGACATCACCGTTGCCATGACGACTATTATGACATCATCGTCGCCTTGACGACAATTATGACATCATCATCGCCATGACGACCATTATGACATCATCATCGCCATGATGAACGTTATGACATTATCGTCGCCATGACGACCCTTATGACATCATCGTTGCCATGGCAACCATTATGACATCATCATCGCCATGACAACCAATATGATATCATCGTCGCCATGATGAACAATATGACATCATGACATCACCGTTGATCTGACGACCATTATGACATCACGGTCGCCATGTCGACCATTATGACATCATCGTAGCCATTACGACCATTATTAAATCACAGTCGCCATGACAACCATTATGACATCTTCGTCGCCATGACGACCATTATGACATCATGACATCACCGTTGCTATGATGACCATTATGACATCACCGTTGCCATGACGACCATTATGACATCATCGTAGCCATTACGACCATTATTAAATCACAGTCGCCATGACAACCATTATGGCATCTTCGTCGCCATGACGACCATTATGACATCATGACATCACCGTTGCCATGACGACCATTATGACATCATCGTAGCCATTACGACCATTATTAAATCACAGTCGCCATGACAACCATTATGGCATCTTCGTCGCCATGACGACCATTATGACATCACCGTTGCCATGACGACTATTATGACATCATCGTCGCCTTGACGACAATTATGACATCATCATCGCCATGACGACCATTATGACATCATCATCGCCATGATGAACGTTATGACATTATCGTCGCCATGACGACCCTTATGACATCATCGTTGCCATGGCAACCATTATGACATCATCATCGCCATGACAACCAATATGATATCATCGTCGCCATGATGACCATTATGACATCATCGTCGCCATGACAACCATTATGACATCATCGTCGCCATGGCGACCATTATGACATCACCGTCGCCATGACGACCATTATGACATCATCGTCGCCATGACAACCATTATAACATCATCGTCGCCATGGCAACCATTATGACATCATCATCGCCATGACAACCATTATGACATCATATTCGCCATGACGACCATTACGACATCATCGTCGCCATGGCGACCATTATGACATCATCATCGCCATGATGACCGTTATGACATTATCATCGCCATGACAACCCTTATGACATCATCGTCGCCATGGCAACCATTATGACATCATCATCGCCATGACAACCAATATGATATCATCGTCGCCATGATGACCATTATGACATCATCGTCGCCATGACAACCATTATGACATCATATTCGCCATGGCGACCATTATGACATCACCGTCGCCATGACGACCATTATGACATCATCGTCGGCATGACGACCATTATGACATCATCGTCGCCATGACAACCATTATGACATCACAATCGCCATGACGACCATTATGGCATCATCATCGCCATGATGACCCTTTATGACATTATCGTCGCCATGACGACCCTTATGACATCATCGTCGCCATGACAACCATTATGACATCATCGTCACCATGGCGACCATTATGACATCACCGTTGCCATGACGACCATTATGACATCATCGTAGCCATTACGACCATTATTAAATCACAGTCGCCATGACAACCATTATGACATCTTCGTCGCCATGACGACCATTATGACATCATGACATCACCGTTGCTATGACAACCATTATGACATCATCATCGCCATGACAACCAATGATATCATCGTCGCCATGATGACCATTATGACATCATCGTCGCCATGACAACCATTATGACATCATCATCGCCATGGCGACCATTAAGACATCACCGTTGCCATGACGACCATTATGACATCATCGTAGCCATTACGACCATTATTAAATCACAGTCGCCATGACAACCATTATGACATCTTCGTCGCCATGACGATCATTATGACATCATGACATCACCGTTGCTATGACGACCATGATGACATCACCATTGCCATGACGACCATGATGACATCAACGTTGCCATGACGACCATTATGACATCATCGTCGCCATGACGACCATTTTGACATCATCGTCACCATGACAACCATTATGACATCACAATCGCCATGACGACCATTATGACATCATCGTCGCCATGGCGACCATTATGACATCATCATCGCCAAGATGACCGTTATGACAATATCGTCGCCATGACGACCCTTATGACATCATCGTCGCCATGGCAACCATTATGACATCATCATCGCCATGACAACCAATATGATATCATCGTCGCCATGACAACCATTATGACATCATCATCGCCAAGACAACCAATGTGATATCATCGTCACCATGATGAACAATATGACATCATGACAACACCGTTGCTATGACGACCATTATGACATCACCATTGCCATGGCAACCATTATGACATCACGGTCGCCATGTCGACCATTATGACGTCATCGTAGCCATTACGACCATTATTAAATCACAGTCGCCATGACAACCATTATGACATCTTCGTCGCCATGACGACCATTATGACATCACCGTTGCCATGACGACCATTATGACATCATCGTAGCCATTACGACCATTATTAAATCACAGTCGCCATGACAACCTTTATGACAACTTCGTCGCCATGACGACCATTATGACATCATGACATCACCGTTGCCATGACGATCATTATGACATCATCGTCGCCATGACAACCATTATGACATCATCTTCGCCATGGCGACCATTATGACACCACCGTTGCCATGACGACTATTATGACATCATCGTCACCTTGACGACAATTATGACATCATCATCGCCATGACAACCATTATGACATCATCATCGCCATGATGACCGTTATGACATTATCGTCTCCATGACGACCCTTATGACATCATCGTCGCCATGGCAACCATTATGACATCATCATCGCCATGACAACCAATATGATATCATCGTCGCCATGATGACCATTATGACATCATCATCGCCATGACAACCATTATGACATCATCGTCGCCATGGCGACCATTATGACATCACCGTCGCCATGACGACCATTATGACATCATCGTCGCCATGACAACCATTATAACATCATCGTCGCCATGGCAACCATTATGACATCATCATCGCCATGACAACCAATATGATATCATTGTCGCCATGACAACCATTATGACATCATCGTCACCATGACAACCATTATGACATCATATTCGCCATGACGACCATTATGACATCATCGTCGCCATGGCGACCATTATGACATCATCATCGCCATGATGACCGTTATGACATTATCGTCGCAATGACGACCCTTATGACATCATTGTCGCCATGGCAACCATTATGACATCATCATCGCCATGACAACCAATATGATATCATCGTCGCCATGATGACCATTATGACATCACCGTCGCCATGACGACCATTATGACATCATCGCAGCCATTACGACCATTATTAAATCACTGTCGCCATGACAACCATTATGACATATTCGTCGCCATGACGACCATTATGACATCATGACATCACCATTGCCATGACGACCATTATGACATCACCATTGCCATGACGACCATTATGACATCATCGTCGCCATGACGACCATTATGACATCATCGTCGCCATGACAACCTTTATGACATCACAATCGCCATGACGACCATTATGGCATCATCATCGCCATGATGACCCTTTATGACATTATCGTCGCCATGACGACCCTTATGACATCATCGTCGCCATGGCAACCATTATGACATCATCATCGCCATGACAACCAATATGATATCTTCGTCGCCATGATGACCATTATGACATCATCGTCGCCATGACAACCATTATGACATAATCGTCGCCATGGCGACCATTATGACATCACCGTTGCCATGACGACCATTATGACATCATCGTAGCCATTACGACCATTATTAAATCACAGTCGCCATGACAACCATTATGACATCTTCGTCGCCATGATGACCATTATGACATCATGACATCACCGTTGCCATGACGACCATTATGACATCACCGTTGCCATGAAGACCATTATGACATCGTCGCCATGACGACCATTATGACATCATTGTCGCCATGACAACCATTAAGACATCACAATCGCCATGACGACCATTATGGCATCATCATCGCCATGATGACCCTTTATGACATTATCGTCGCCATGACGACCCTTATGACATCATCGTCGCCATGGCAACCATTATGACATCATCATCGCCATGACAACCAATATGATATCATCGTCGCAATGATGACCATTATGACATCATCGTCGCCATGACAACCATTATGACATCATCGTCGCCATGGCGACCATTATGACATCACCGTTGCCATGACGACCATTATAACATCATCGTAGCCATTACGACCATTATTAAATCACAGTCGCCATGACAACCATTATGACATCTTCGTCGCCATGACGACCATTATGACATCATGACATCACCGTTGCCATGACGACCATTATGACATCACCGTTGCCATGACGACCATTATTACATTAGCGTTGCCATGACGACCATTATGTCATCATCGTCGCCATGACAACCATTATGACATCATCGTCGCCATGGCAACCATTATGACATCATCATCGCCATGACAACCAATATGATATCATTGTCGCCATGACAACCATTATGACATCATCGTCGCCATGACAACCATTATGACATCATATTCGCCATGACGACCATTATGACATCATCGTCGCCAAGGCGACCATTATGACATCATCATCGCCATGATGACCGTTATGACAATATCGTCGCCATGACGACCCTTATGACATCATCGTCGCCATGGCAACCATTATGACATCATCATCGCCATGACAACCAATATATCATTGTCGCCATGACAACCATTATGACATCATCGTCGCCATGGCAACCATTATGACATCACGGTCGCCATGTCGACCATTATGACATCATCGTAGGCATTACGACCATTATTAAATCACAGTCGCCATGACAACCATTATGACATCTTCGTCGCCAAGACGACCATTATGACATCATGACATCACCGTTGCCATGACGACCATTATGACATCATCGTCGCCATGACAACCATTATGACATCATCGTCGCCATGGCGACCATTATGACACCACCGTTGCCATGACGACCATTATGACATCATCGTCGCCTTGACGACAATTATGACATCATCATCGCCATGACGACCATTATGACATCATCATCGCCATGATGACCGTTATGACATTATCGTCGCCATGACTACCCTTATGACATCATCGTCGCCATGGCAACCATTATGACATCATCATCGCCATGACAACCATTATGATATCATCGTCGCCATGATGACCATTATGACATCATCGTCGCCATGACAATCATTATGACATCATCGTCGCCATGGCGACCATTATGACATCACTGTCGCCATGACGACCATTATGACATCGTCGTAGCCATTACGACCATTATTAAATCACAGTCGCCATGAGAACCATTATGACATCTTCGTCGCCATGACGACCATTATGACATCATGACATCACCATTGCCATGATGACCATTATGACATCACCGTTGCCATGACGACCATTATGACATCATCGTCGCCATGACGACCATTATGACATCATCGTCGCCATGACAACCATTATGACATCACAATCGCCATGACGACCATTATGGCATCATCATCGCCATGATGACCCTTTATGACATCATCGTCGCCATGACAACCATTATGACATCATATTCGCCATGACGACCATTATGACATCATCGTCGCCATGGCAACCATTATGACATCATCATCGCCATGACATCCAATATGATATCATTGTCGCCATGACAACCATTATGACATCATCGTCGCCATGACAACCATTATGACATCATATTCGCCATGACGACCATTATGACATCATCGTCGCCATGGCGACCATTATGACATCATCGTCGCCATGGCGACCATTATGACATCATCATCGCCATGATGACCGTTATGACATTATCGTCGCCATGACGACCCTTATGACATCATTGTCGCCATGGCAACCATTATGACATCATCATCGCAATGACAACCAATATGATATCATCGTCGCCATGATGACCATTATGACATCATCGTCGCCATGACAACCATTATGACATCATATTCGCCATGGCGACCATTATGACATCACCGTCGCCATGACGACCATTATGGCATCATCATCGCCATGATGACACTTTAAGACATTATCGTCGCCATGACGACCCTTATGACATCATCGTCGCCATGGCAACCATTATGACATCATCATCTCCATGACAACCAATATGATATCATCGTCACCATGAGGACCATTATGACATCATCGTCGCCAAGACAACCATTATGACATCATCGTCGCCATGGCGACCATTATGACATCACCGTTGCCATGACGACCATTATGACATCATCGTAGCCATTACGACCATTATTAAATCACAGTCGCCATGACAACCATTATGACATCTTCGTCGCCATGACGACCATTATGACATCATGACATCACCATTGCTATGACGACCATTATGACATCACCGTTGCCATGACGACCATTATGACATCACCGTTGCCATGACGACCATTATGACATCATCGTCGCCATGACGACCATTTTGACATCATCGTCGCCATGACAACCATTATGACATCACAATCGCCATGACGACCATTATGACATCATCATCGCCAAGATGACCGTTATGACAATATCGTCGACATGACGACCCTTATGACATCATCGTCGCCATGGCAACCATTATGACATCATCATCGCCATGACAACCAATATGATATCATTGTCGCCATGACAACCATTATGACATCATCATCGCCATGACAACCAATGTGATATCATCGTCGCCATGATGAACAATATGACATCATGACATCACCGTTGATCTGACGACCATTATGACATCACCGTTGCCATGGCAACCATTATGACATCACGGTCGCCATGTCGACCATTATGACATCATCGTAGCCATTACGACCATTATTAAATCACAGTCGCCATGACAACCATTATGACATCTTCGTCGCCATGACGACCATTATGACATCATGACATCACCGTTGCTATGACGACCATTATGACATCACCATTGCCATGACGACCATTATGACATCATCGTAGCCATTACGACCATTATTAAATCACAGTCGCCATGACAACCATTATGGCATCTTCGTCGCCATGACGACCATTATGACATCATGACATCACCGTTGCCATGACGACCATTATGACATCATCGTAGCCATTACGACCATTATTAAATCACAGTCGCCATGACAACCATTATGGCATCTTCGTCGCCATGACGACCATTATGACATCATGACATCACCGTTGCCATGACGACTATTATGACATCATCGTCGCCTTGACGACAATTATGACATCATCATCGCCATGACGACCATTATGACATCATCATCGCCATGATGAACGTTATGACATTATCGTCGCCATGACGACCCTTATGACATCATCGTTGCCATGGCAACCATTATGACATCATCATCGCCATGACAACCAATATGATATCATCGTCGCCATGATGACCATTATGACATCATCGTCGCCATGACAACCATTATGACATCATCGTCGCCATGGCGACCATTATGACATCACCGTCGCCATGACGACGATTATGACATCATCGTCGCCATGACAACCATTATAACATCATCGTCGCCATGGCAACCATTATGACATCATCATCGCCATGACAACCATTATGACATCATCGTCGCCATGACAACCATTATGACATCATCGTCGCCATGACAACCATTATGACATCACAATCGCCATGACGACCATTATGGCATCATCATCGCCATGATGACCCTTTATGACATTATCGTCGCCATGACGACCCTTATGACATCATTGTCGCCATGGCAACCATTATGACATCATCATCGCCATGACAACCAATATGATATCATCGTCGCCATGATGACATTAGGACATCATCGTCGCCATGACAACCATTATGACATCATCGTCGCCATGGCGACCATTATGACATCACCGTTGCCATGACGACCATTATGACATCATCGTAGCCATTACGACCATTATTAAATCACAGTCGCCATGACAACCATTATGACATCTTCGTCGCCACGATGACCATTATGACATCATGACATCACCGTTGCTATGACGACCATTATGACATCACCGTTGCCATGACGACCATTATGACATCACCGTTGCCATGACGACCATTATGACATCAACGTCGCCATGACGACCATTTTGACATCATCGTCGCCATGACAACCATTATGACATCACAATCGCCATGACGACCATTATGATATCATCGTCGCCATGGCGACCATTATGACATAATCATCGCCAAGATGACCGTTATGACAATATCGTCGCCATGATGACCCTTATGACATCATCGTCGCCATGGCAACCATTATGACATCATCATCGCCATGACAACCAATATGATATTATTGTCGCCATGACAACCATTATGACATCATCATCGCCAAGACAACCAATGTGATATCATCGTCGCCATGATGAACAATATGACATCATGACATCACCGTTGCTATGACGACCATTATGACATCACCGTTGCCATGGCAACCATTATGACATCACGGTCGCCATGTCGACCATTATGACATCATCGTAGCCATTACGACCATTATTAAATCACAGTCGCCACGACAACCATTATGACATCTTCGTCGCCATGGCGACCATTATGACACCACCGTTGCCATGACGACTATTATGACATCATCGTCGCCTTGACGACAATTATGACATCATCATCGCCATGACGACCATTATGACATCATCATCGCTATGATGACCGTTATGACATTATCGTTGCAATGACGACCCTTATGACATCATCGTCGCCATGGCAACCATTATGACATCATCATCGCCATGACAACCAATATGATATCATCGTCGCCATGATGACCATTATGACATCATCGTCGCCATGACAACCATTATGACATCATCGTCGCCATGGCGACCATTATGACATCACTGTCGCCATGACGACCATTATGACATCATCGTCGCCATGACAACCATTATAACATCATCGTCGCCATGGCAACCAATATGACATCATCATCGCCATGACATCCAATATGATATCATTGTCGCCATGACAACCATTATGACATCATCGTCGCCATGACAACCATTATGACATCATATTCGCCATGACGACCATTATGACATCATCGTCGCCATGGCGACCATTATGACATCATCGTCGCCATGGCGACCATTATGACATCATCATCGCCATGATGACCGTTATGACATTATCGTCGCCATGACGACCCTTATGACATCATTGTCGCCATGGCAACCATTATGACATCATCATCGCAATGACAACCAATATGATATCATCGTCGCCATGATGACCATTATGACATCATCGTCGCCATGACAACCATTATGACATCATATTCGCCATGGCGACCATTATGACATCACCGTCGCCATGATGACTATTATGGCATCATCATCGCCATGATGACACTTTAGGACATTATCGTCGCCATGACGACCCTTATGACATCATCGTCGCCATGGCAACCATTATGACATCATCATCTCCATGACAACCAATATGATATCATCGTCACCATGAGGACCATTATGACATCATCGTCGCCAAGACAACCATTATGACATCATCGTCGCCATGGCGACCATTATGACATCACCGTTGCCATGACGACCATTATGACATCATCGTAGCCATTACGACCATTATTAAATCACAGTCGCCATGACAACCATTATGACATCTTCGTCGCCATGACGACCATTATGACATCATGACATCACCATTGCTATGACGACCATTATGACATCACCGTTGCCATGACGACCATTATGACATCACCGTTGCCATGACGACCATTATGACATCATCGTCGCCATGACGACCATTTTGACATCATCGTCGCCATGACAACCATTATGACATCACAATCGCCATGACGACCATTATGACATCATCATCGCCAAGATGACCGTTATGACAATATCGTCGACATGACGACCCTTATGACATCATCGTCGCCATGGCAACCATTATGACATCATCATCGCCATGACAACCAATATGATATCATTGTCGCCATGACAACCATTATGACATCATCATCGCCATGACAACCAATGTGATATCATCGTCGCCATGATGAACAATATGACATCATGACATCACCGTTGATCTGACAACCATTATGACATCACGGTCGCCATGTCGACCATTATGACATCATCGTAGCCATTACGACCATTATTAAATCACAGTCGCCATGACAACCATTATGACATCTTCGTCGCCATGACGACCATTATGACATCATGACATCACCGTTGCTATGACGACCATTATGACATCACCGTTGCCATGACGACCATTATGACATCATCGTAGCCATTACGACCATTATTAAATCACAGTCGCCATGACAACCATTATGGCATCTTCGTCGCCATGACGACCATTATGACATCATGACATCACCGTTGCCATGACGACCATTATGACATCATCGTAGCCATTACGACCATTATTAAATCACAGTCGCCATGACAACCATTATGGCATCTTCGTCGCCATGACGACCATTATGACATCACCGTTGCCATGACGACTATTATGACATCATCGTCGCCTTGACGACAATTATGACATCATCATCGCCATGACGACCATTATGACATCATCATCGCCATGATGAACGTTATGACATTATCGTCGCCATGACGACCCTTATGACATCATCGTTGCCATGGCAACCATTATGACATCATCATCGCCATGACAACCAATATGATATCATCGTCGCCATGATGACCATTATGACATCATCGTCGCCATGACAACCATTATGACATCATCGTCGCCATGGCGACCATTATGACATCACCGTCGCCATGACGACCATTATGACATCATCGTCGCCATGACAACCATTATAACATCATCGTCGCCATGGCAACCATTATGACATCATCATCGCCATGACAACCATTATGACATCATATTCGCCATGACGACCATTACGACATCATCGTCGCCATGGCGACCATTATGACATCATCATCGCCATGATGACCGTTATGACATTATCATCGCCATGACAACCCTTATGACATCATCGTCGCCATGGCAACCATTATGACATCATCATCGCCATGACAACCAATATGATATCATCGTCGCCATGATGACCATTATGACATCATCGTCGCCATGACAACCATTATGACATCATATTCGCCATGGCGACCATTATGACATCACCGTCGCCATGACGACCATTATGACATCATCGTCGGCATGACGACCATTATGACATCATCGTCGCCATGACAACCATTATGACATCACAATCGCCATGACGACCATTATGGCATCATCATCGCCATGATGACCCTTTATGACATTATCGTCGCCATGACGACCCTTATGACATCATCGTCGCCATGACAACCATTATGACATCATCGTCACCATGGCGACCATTATGACATCACCGTTGCCATGACGACCATTATGACATCATCGTAGCCATTACGACCATTATTAAATCACAGTCGCCATGACAACCATTATGACATCTTCGTCGCCATGACGACCATTATGACATCATGACATCACCGTTGCTATGACAACCATTATGACATCATCATCGCCATGACAACCAATGATATCATCGTCGCCATGATGACCATTATGACATCATCGTCGCCATGACAACCATTATGACATCATCATCGCCATGGCGACCATTAAGACATCACCGTTGCCATGACGACCATTATGACATCATCGTAGCCATTACGACCATAATTAAATCACAGTCGCCATGACAACCATTATGACATCTTCGTCGCCATGACGATCATTATGACATCATGACATCACCGTTGCTATGACGACCATTATGACATCACCATTGCCATGACGACCATGATGACATCAACGTTGCCATGACGACCATTATGACATCATCGTCGCCATGACGACCATTTTGACATCATCGTCACCATGACAACCATTATGACATCACAATCGCCATGACGACCATTATGACATCATCGTCGCCATGGCGACCATTATGACATCATCATCGCCAAGATGACCGTTATGACAATATCGTCGCCATGACGACCCTTATGACATCATCGTCGCCATGGCAACCATTATGACATCATCATCGCCATGACAACCAATATGATATCATCGTCGCCATGACAACCATTATGACATCATCATCGCCAAGACAACCAATGTGATATCATCGTCACTATGATGAACAATATGACATCATGACAACACCGTTGCTATGACGACCATTATGACATCACCATTGCCATGGCAACCATTATGACATCACGGTCGCCATGTCGACCATTATGACGTCATCGTAGCCATTACGACCATTATTAAATCACAGTCGCCATGACAACCATTATGACATCTTCGTCGCCATGACGACCATTATGACATCACCGTTGCCATGACGACCATTATGACATCATCGTAGCCATTACGACCATTATTAAATCACAGTCGCCATGACAACCTTTATGACAACTTCGTCGCCATGACGACCATTATGACATCATGACATCACCGTTGCCATGACGATCATTATGACATCATCGTCGCCATGACAACCATTATGACATCATCTTCGCCATGGCGACCATTATGACACCACCGTTGCCATGACGACTATTATGACATCATCGTCACCTTGACGACAATTATGACATCATCATCGCCATGACAACCATTATGACATCATCATCGCCATGATGACCGTTATGACATTATCGTCTCCATGACGACCCTTATGACATCATCGTCGCCATGGCAACCATTATGACATCATCATCGCCATGACAACCAATATGATATCATGGTCGCCATGATGACCATTATGACATCATCATCGCCATGACAACCATTATGACATCATCGTCGCCATGGCGACCATTATGACATCACCGTCGCCATGACGACCATTATGACATCATCGTCGCCATGACAACCATTATAACATCATCGTCGCCATGGCAACCATTATGACATCATCATCGCCATGACAACCAATATGATATCATTGTCGCCATGACAACCATTATGACATCATCGTCACCATGACAACCATTATGACATCATATTCGCCATGACGACCATTATGACATCATCGTCGCCATGGCGACCATTATGACATCATCATCGCCATGATGACCGTTATGACATTATCGTCGCAATGACGACCCTTATGACATCATTGTCGCCATGGCAACCATTATGACATCATCATCGCCATGACAACCAATATGATATCATCGTCGCCATGATGACCATTATGACATCACCGTCGCCATGACGACCATTATGACATCATCGCAGCCATTACGACCATTATTAAATCACTGTCGCCATGACAACCATTATGACATATTCGTCGCCATGACGACCATTATGACATCATGACATCACCATTGCCATGACGACCATTATGACATCACCATTGCCATGACGACCATTATGACATCATCGTCGCCATGACGACTATTATGACATCATCGTCGCCATGACAACCTTTATGACATCACAATCGCCATGACGACCATTATGGCATCATCATCGCCATGATGACCCTTTATGACATTATCGTCGCCATGACGACCCTTATGACATCATCGTCGCCATGGCAACCATTATGACATCATCATCGCCATGACAACCAATATGATATCTTCGTCGCCATGATGACCATTATGACATCATCGTCGCCATGACAACCATTATGACATAATCGTCGCCATGGCGACCATTATGACATCACCGTTGCCATGACGACCATTATGACATCATCGTAGCCATTACGACCATTATTAAATCACAGTCGCCATGACAACCATTATGACATCTTCGTCGCCATGATGACCATTATGACATCATGACATCACCGTTGCCATGACGACCATTATGACATCACCGTTGCCATGAAGACCATTATGACATCGTCGCCATGACGACCATTATGACATCATTGTCGCCATGACAACCATTAAGACATCACAATCGCCATGACGACCATTATGGCATCATCATCGCCATGATGACCCTTTATGACATTATCGTCGCCATGACGACCCTTATGACATCATCGTCGCCATGGCAACCATTATGACATCATCATCGCCATGACAACCAATATGATATCATCGTCGCAATGATGACCATTATGACATCATCGTCGCCATGACAACCATTATGACATCATCGTCGCCATGGCGACCATTATGACATCACCGTTGCCATGACGACCATTATAACATCATCGTAGCCATTACGACCATTATTAAATCACAGTCGCCATGACAACCATTATGACATCTTCGTCGCCATGACGACCATTATGACATCATGACATCACCGTTGCCATGACGACCATTATGACATCACCGTTGCCATGACGACCATTATTACATTAGCGTTGCCATGACGACCATTATGTCATCATCGTCGCCATGACAACCATTATGACATCATCGTCGCCATGGCAACCATTATGACATCATCATCGCCATGACAACCAATATGATATCATTGTCGCCATGACAACCATTATGACATCATCGTCGCCATGACAACCATTATGACATCATATTCGCCATGACGACCATTATGACATCATCGTCGCCATGGCGACCATTATGACATCATCATCGCCATGATGACCGTTATGACAATATCGTCGCCATGACGACCCTTATGACATCATCGTCGCCATGGCAACCATTATGACATCATCATCGCCATGACAACCAATATATCATTGTCGCCATGACAACCATTATGACATCATCGTCGCCATGGCAACCATTATGACATCACGGTCGCCATGTCGACCATTATGACATCATCGTAGGCATTACGACCATTATTAAATCACAGTCGCCATGACAACCATTATGACATCTTCGTCGCCAAGACGACCATTATGACATCATGACATCACCGTTGCCATGACGACCATTATGACATCATCGTCGCCATGACAACCATTATGACATCATCGTCGCCATGGCGACCATTATGACACCACCGTTGCCATGACGACCATTATGACATCATCGTCGCCTTGACGACAATTATGACATCATCATCGCCATGACGACCATTATGACATCATCATCGCCATGATGACCGTTATGACATTATCGTCGCCATGACGACCCTTATGACATCATCGTCGCCATGGCAACCATTATGACATCATCATCGCCATGACAACCATTATGATATCATCGTCGCCATGATGACCATTATGACATCATCGTCGCCATGACAATCATTATGACATCATCGTCGCCATGGCGACCATTATGACATCACTGTCGCCATGACGACCATTATGACATCGTCGTAGCCATTACGACCATTATTAAATCACAGTCGCCATGAGAACCATTATGACATCTTCGTCGCCATGACGACCATTATGACATCATGACATCACCATTGCCATGATGACCATTATGACATCACCGTTGCCATGACGACCATTATGACATCATCGTCGCCATGACGACCATTATGACATCATCGTCGCCATGACAACCATTATGACATCACAATCGCCATGACGACCATTATGGCATCATCATCGCCATGATGACCCTTTATGACATTATCGTCGCCATGACGACCCTTATGACATCATCGTCACCATGGCAACCATTATGACATCATCATCGCCATGACAACCAATATGATATCTTCGTCGCCATGATGACTATTATGACATCATCGTCGCCATGATGACTATTATGACATCATCGTCGCCATGACAACCATTATGACATCATCGTCGCCATGGCGACCATTATGACATCACCGTTGCCATGACGACCATTATGACATCATCGTAGCCATTACGACCATTATTAAATCACAGTCGCCATGACAACCATTATGACATCATCGTCGCCATGGCGACCATTATGACATCACCGTTGCCATGACGACCATTATGACATCACCATTGCCATGACGACCATTATGACATCATCGTCGCCATGACGACCATTATGACATCATCGTCGCCATGACAACCATTATGACATCATCATCGCCATGACAACCAATACGATATCATCGTCGCCATGATGACCATTATGACATCATCGTCGCCATGACAACCATTATGACATCATATTCGCAATGTCGACCATTATGACATCACCGTCGCCATGACGACCATTATGACATCATGACATCACCGTTGCCATGACGACCATTATGACATCACCGTTTCCATGACGACCATTATGACATCACCGTCGCCATGACGACCATTATGACATCATCGCCGCCATGACAACCATTATGACATCACAATCGCCATGACGACCATTATGACATCATCGTCGCCATGGCGACCATTATGACATCATCATCGCAATGATGACCGTTATGACAATATCCTCGCCATGACGACCCTTATGACATCATCGTCGCCATGGCAACCATTATGACATCATCATCGCCATGACAACCAATATGATATCATTGTCGCCATGACAACCATTATGACTTCATCGTCGCCATGGCAACCATTATGACATCACGGTCGCCATGTCGACCATTATGACATCATCGTAGCCATTATGACCATTATTAAATCACAGTCGCCATGACAACCATTATGACATCTTCGTCTCCATGATGACCATTATGACATCATGACATCACCGTTGCTATGACGACCATTATGACATCACCGTTGCCATGACGACCATTATGACATCATCGTAGCCATTACGACCATTATTAAATCACAGTCGCCATGACAACCATTATGACATCTTCGTCGCCATGACGACAATTATGACATCATGACATCACCGTTGCCATGACGACCATTATGACATCACCGTTGTCATGACGACCATTATGACATCATCATCGCCATGACAACCATTATGATATCATCGTCGCCATGATGACCATTATGACATCATCGTCGCCATGACAATCATTATGACATCATCGTCGCCATGGCGACCATTATGACATCACTGTCGCCATGACGACCATTATGACATCGTCGTAGCCATTACGACCATTATTAAATCACAGTCGCCATGAGAACCATTATGACATCTTCGTCGCCATGACGACCATTATGACATCATGACATCACCATTGCCATGATGACCATTATGACATCACCGTTGCCATGACGACCATTATGACATCATCGTCGCCGTGACGACCATTATGACATCATCGTCGCCATGACAACCATTATGACATCACAATCGCCATGACGACCATTATGGCATCATCATCGCCATGATGACCCTTTATGACATTATCGTCGCCATGACGACCCTTATGACATCATCGTCGCCATGGCAACCATTATGACATCATCATCGCCATGACAACCAATATGACATCATCGTCGCCATGATGACTATTATGACATCATCGTCGCCATGACAACCATTATGACATCATCGTCGCCATGGCGACCATTATGACATCACCGTTGCCATGACGACCATTATGACATCATCGTAGCCATTACGACCATTATTAAATCACAGTCGCCATGGCGACCATTATGACATCACCGTTGCCATGGCGACCATTATGACATCACCGTTGCCATGGCGACCATTATGACATCACCATTGCCATGACGACCATTATGACATCATCGTCGCCATGACGACCATTATGACATCATCGTCGCCATGACAACCATTATGACATCATCATCGCCATGACAACCAATATGATATCATCGTCGCCATGATGACCATTATGACATCATCGTCGCCATGACAACCATTATGACATCATATTCGCAATGTCGACCATTATGACATCACCGTCGCCATGACGACCATTATGACATCATGACATCACCGTTGCCATGACGACCATTATGACATCACCGATTCCATGACGACCATTATGACATCACCGTCGCCATGACGACCATTATGACATCATCGCCGCCATGACAACCATTATGACATCACAATCGCCATGACGACCATTATGACATCATCGTTGCCATGGCGACCATTATGACATCATCATCGCAATGATGACCGTTATGACAATATCCTCGCCATGACGACCCTTATGACATCATCGTCGCCATGGCAACCATTATGACATCATCATCGCCATGACAACCAATATGATATCATTGTCGCCATGACAACCATTATGACTTCATCGTCGCCATGGCAACCATTATGACATCACGGTCGCCATGTCGACCATTATGACATCATCGTAGCCATTATGACCATTATTAAATCACAGTCGCCATGACAACCATTATGACATCTTCGTCTCCATGATGACCATTATGACATCATGACATCACCGTTGCTATGACGACCATTATGACATCACCGTTGCCATGACGACCATTATGACATCATCGTAGCCATTACGACCATTATTAAATCACAGTCGCCATGACAACCATTATGACATCTTCGTCGCCATGACGACCATTATGACATCATGACATCACCATTGCCATGACGACCATTATGACATCACCGTTGCCATGACGACCATTATGACATCATTGTCGCCATGACAACCATTATGACATCACAATCGCCATGGCGACCATTATGACATCATCATCGCCATGACAACCATTATGACATCATCATCGCCATGACAACCAATGTGATATCATCGTCGCCATGATGAACAATATGACATCTTGACATCACCGTTGCTATGATGACCATTATGACATCACCGTTGCCATGGCAACCATTATGACATCACGGTCGCCATGTCGACCATTATGACATCATCGTAGCCATTACGACCATTATTAAATCACAGTTGCCATGACAACCATTATGACATCTTCGTTGCCATGACGACCATTATGACATCATGACATCACCGTTGCTATGACGACCATTATGACATCACCGTTGCCATGACGACCATTATGACATCATCGTAGCCATTACGACCATTATTAAATCACAGTCACCATGACAACCATTATGACATCTTCGTCGCCATGACGACCATTATGACATCATGACACCACCGTTGCCATGACGACTATTATGACATCATCGTCGCCTTGACGACAATTATGACATCATCATCGCCATGACGACCATTATGACATCATCGTCGCCATGATGACCGTTATGACATTATCGTCGCCATGACGACCCTTATGACATCATCGTCGCCATGGCAACCATTATGACATCATCATCGCCATGACAACCGATATGATATCATCGTCGCCATGATGACCATTATGACATCATCGTTGCCATGACAACCATTATGACATCATGACATCACCGTTGCCATGACGACCATTATGACATCACCGTTGCCATGACGACCATTATGACATCATCGTCGCCTTGACTTTCATTATGACATCATCGTCGCCATGACAACCATTATGACATCACAATCGCCATGACGACCATTATGGCATCATCATCGCCATGATGACCCTTTATGACATTATCGTCGCCATGACGACCCTTATGACATCATTGTCGCCATGGCAACCATTATGACATCATCATCGCCATGACAACCAATATGATATCATCGTCGCCATGATGACATTAGGACATCATCGTCGCCATGACGACCATTATGACATCATCGTAGCCATTACGACCATTATTAAATCACAGTCGCCATGACAACCATTATGACATCTTCGTCGCCACGATGACCATTATGACATCATGACATCACCGTTGCTATGACGACCATTATGACATCACCGTTGCCATGACGACCATTATGACATCACCGTTGCCATGACGACCATTATGACATCAACGTCGCCATGACGACCATTTTGACATCATCGTCGCCATGACAACCATTATGACATCACAATCGCCATGACGACCATTATGATATCATCGTCGCCATGGCGACCATTATGACATAATCATCGCCAAGATGACCGTTATGACAATATCGTCGCCATGATGACCCTTATGACATCATCGTCGCCATGGCAACCATTATGACATCATCATCGCCATGACAACCAATATGATATTATTGTCGCCATGACAACCATTATGACATCATCATCGCCAAGACAACCAATGTGATATCATCGTCGCCATGATGAACAATATGACATCATGACATCACCGTTGCTATGACGACCATTATGACATCACCGTTGCCATGGCAACCATTATGACATCACGGTCGCCATGTCGACCATTATGACATCATCGTAGCCATTACGACCATTATTAAATCACAGTCGCCATGACAACCATTATGACATCTTCGTCGCCATGGCGACCATTATGACACCACCGTTGCCATGACGACTATTATGACATCATCGTCGCCTTGACGACAATTATGACATCATCATCGCCATGACGACCATTATGACATCATCATCGCCATGATGACCGTTATGACATTATCGTTGCCATGACGACCCTTATGACATCATCGTCGCCATGGCAACCATTATGACATCATCATCGCCATGACAACCAATATGATATCATCGTCGCCATGATGACCATTATGACATCATCGTCGCCATGACAACCATTATGACATCATCGTCGCCATGGCGACCATTATGACATCACCGTCGCCATGACGACCATTATGACATCACCGTCGCCATGACAACCATTATAACATCATAGTCGCCATGGCAACCATTATGACATCATCATCGCCATGACATCCAATATGATATCATTGTCGCCATGACAACCATTATGACATCATCGTCGCTATGACAACCATTATGACATCATATTCGCCATGACGACCATTATGACATCATCGTCGCCATGGCGACCATTATGACATCATCGTCGCCATGGCGACCATTATGACATCATCATCGCCATGATGACCGTTATGACATTATCGTCGCCATGACGACCCTTATGACATCATTGTCGCCATGGCAACCATTATGACATCATCATCGCAATGACAACCAATATGATATCATCGTCGCCATGATGACCATTATGACATCATCGTCGCCATGACAACCATTATGACATCATATTCGCCATGGCGACCATTATGACATCACCGTCGCCATGACGACCATTATGGCATCATCATCGCCATGATGACACTTTAGGACATTATCGTCGCCATGACGACCCTTATGACATCATCGTCGCCATGGCAACCATTATGACATCATCATCTCCATGACAACCAATATGATATCATCGTCACCATGAGGACCATTATGACATCATCGTCGCCAAGACAACCATTATGACATCATCGTCGCCATGGCGACCATTATGACATCACCGTTGCCATGACGACCATTATGACATCATCGTAGCCATTACGACCATTATTAAATCACAGTCGCCATGACAACCATTATGACATCTTCGTCGCCATGACGACCATTATGACATCATGACATCACCATTGCTATGACGACCATTATGACATCACCGTTGCCATGACGACCATTATGACATCACCGTTGCCATGACGACCATTATGACATCATCGTCGCCATGACGACCATTTTGACATCATCGTCGCCATGACAACCATTATGACATCACAATCGCCATGACGACCATTATGACATCATCATCGCCAAGATGACCGTTATGACAATATCGTCGACATGACGACCCTTATGACATCATCGTCGCCATGGCAACCATTATGACATCATCATCGCCATGACAACCAATATGATATCATTGTCGCCATGACAACCATTATGACATCATCATCGCCATGACAACCAATGTGATATCATCGTCGCCATGATGAACAATATGACATCATGACATCACCGTTGATCTGACGACCATTATGACATCACCGTTGCCATGGCAACCATTATTACATCACGGTCGCCATGTCGACAATTATGACATCATCGTAGCCATTACGACCATTATTAAATCACAGTCGCCATGACAACCATTATGACATCTTCGTCGCCATGACGACCATTATGACATCATGACATCACCGTTGCTATGACGACCATGATGACATCACCGTTGCCATGACGACCATTATGACATCACCGATTCCATGACGACCATTATGACATCACCGTCGCCATGACGACCATTATGACATCATCGCCGCCATGACAACCATTATGACATCACAATCGCCATGACGACCATTATGACATCATCGTTGCCATGGCGACCATTATGACATCATCATCGCAATGATGACCGTTATGACAATATCCTCGCCATGACGACCCTTATGACATCATCGTCGCCATGGCAACCATTATGACATCATCATCGCCATGACAACCAATATGATATCATTGTCGCCATGACAACCATTATGACTTCATCGTCGCCATGGCAACCATTATGACATCACGGTCGCCATGTCGACCATTATGACATCATCGTAGCCATTATGACCATTATTAAATCACAGTCGCCATGACAACCATTATGACATCTTCGTCTCCATGATGACCATTATGACATCATGACATCACCGTTGCTATGACGACCATTATGACATCACCGTTGCCATGACGACCATTATGACATCATCGTAGCCATTACGACCATTATTAAATCACAGTCGCCATGACAACCATTATGACATCTTCGTCGCCATGACGACCATTATGACATCATGACATCACCGTTGCCATGACGACCATTATGACATCACCGTTGCCATGACGACCATTATGACATCATTGTCGCCATGACAACCATTATGACATCACAATCGCCATGGCGACCATTATGACATCATCATCGCCATGACAACCATTATGACATCATCATCGCCATGACAACCAATGTGATATCATCGTCGCCATGATGAACAATATGACATCTTGACATCACCGTTGCTATGATGACCATTATGACATCACCGTTGCCATGGCAACCATTATGACATCACGGTCGCCATGTCGACCATTATGACATCATCGTAGCCATTACGACCATTATTAAATCACAGTTGCCATGACAACCATTATGACATCTTCGTTGCCATGACGACCATTATGACATCATGACATCACCGTTGCTATGACGACCATTATGACATCACCGTTGCCATGACGACCATTATGACATCATCGTAGCCATTACGACCATTATTAAATCACAGTCACCATGACAACCATTATGACATCTTCGTCGCCATGACGACCATTATGACATCATGACACCACCGTTGCCATGACGACTATTATGACATCATCGTCGCCTTGACGACAATTATGACATCATCATCGCCATGACGACCATTATGACATCATCGTCGCCATGATGACCGTTATGACATTATCGTCGCCATGACGACCCTTATGACATCATCGTCGCCATGGCAACCATTATGACATCATCATCGCCATGACAACCGATATGATATCATCGTCGCCATGATGACCATTATGACATCATCGTTGCCATGACAACCATTATGACATCATGACATCACCGTTGCCATGACGACCATTATGACATCACCGTTGCCATGACGACCATTATGACATCATCGTCGCCTTGACTTTCATTATGACATCATCGTCGCCATGACAACCATTATGACATCACAATCGCCATGACGACCATTATGGCATCATCATCGCCATGATGACCCTTTATGACATTATCGTCGCCATGACGACCCTTATGACATCATTGTCGCCATGGCAACCATTATGACATCATCATCGCCATGACAACCAATATGATATCATCGTCGCCATGATGACATTAGGACATCATCGTCGCCATGACGACCATTATGACATCATCGTAGCCATTACGACCATTATTAAATCACAGTCGCCATGACAACCATTATGACATCTTCGTCGCCACGATGACCATTATGACATCATGACATCACCGTTGCTATGACGACCATTATGACATCACCGTTGCCATGACGACCATTATGACATCACCGTTGCCATGACGACCATTATGACATCAACGTCGCCATGACGACCATTTTGACATCATCGTCGCCATGACAACCATTATGACATCACAATCGCCATGACGACCATTATGATATCATCGTCGCCATGGCGACCATTATGACATAATCATCGCCAAGATGACCGTTATGACAATATCGTCGCCATGATGACCCTTATGACATCATCGTCGCCATGGCAACCATTATGACATCATCATCGCCATGACAACCAATATGATATTATTGTCGCCATGACAACCATTATGACATCATCATCGCCAAGACAACCAATGTGATATCATCGTCGCCATGATGAACAATATGACATCATGACATCACCGTTGCTATGACGACCATTATGACATCACCGTTGCCATGGCAACCATTATGACATCACGGTCGCCATGTCGACCATTATGACATCATCGTAGCCATTACGACCATTATTAAATCACAGTCGCCATGACAACCATTATGACATCTTCGTCGCCATGGCGACCATTATGACACCACCGTTGCCATGACGACTATTATGACATCATCGTCGCCTTGACGACAATTATGACATCATCATCGCCATGACGACCATTATGACATCATCATCGCCATGATGACCGTTATGACATTATCGTTGCCATGACGACCCTTATGACATCATCGTCGCCATGGCAACCATTATGACATCATCATCGCCATGACAACCAATATGATATCATCGTCGCCATGATGACCATTATGACATCATCGTCGCCATGACAACCATTATGACATCATCGTCGCCATGGCGACCATTATGACATCACCGTCGCCATGACGACCATTATGACATCATCGTCGCCATGACAACCATTATAACATCATAGTCGCCATGGCAACCATTATGACATCATCATCGCCATGACATCCAATATGATATCATTGTCGCCATGACAACCATTATGACATCATCGTCGCTATGACAACCATTATGACATCATATTCGCCATGACGACCATTATGACATCATCGTCGCCATGGCGACCATTATGACATCATCGTCGCCATGGCGACCATTATGACATCATCATCGCCATGATGACCGTTATGACATTATCGTCGCCATGACGACCCTTATGACATCATTGTCGCCATGGCAACCATTATGACATCATCATCGCAATGACAACCAATATGATATCATCGTCGCCATGATGACCATTATGACATCATCGTCGCCATGACAACCATTATGACATCATATTCGCCATGGCGACCATTATGACATCACCGTCGCCATGACGACCATTATGGCATCATCATCGCCATGATGACACTTTAGGACATTATCGTCGCCATGACGACCCTTATGACATCATCGTCGCCATGGCAACCATTATGACATCATCATCTCCATGACAACCAATATGATATCATCGTCACCATGAGGACCATTATGACATCATCGTCGCCAAGACAACCATTATGACATCATCGTCGCCATGGCGACCATTATGACATCACCGTTGCCATGACGACCATTATGACATCATCGTAGCCATTACGACCATTATTAAATCACAGTCGCCATGACAACCATTATGACATCTTCGTCGCCATGACGACCATTATGACATCATGACATCACCATTGCTATGACGACCATTATGACATCACCGTTGCCATGACGACCATTATGACATCACCGTTGCCATGACGACCATTATGACATCATCGTCGCCATGACGACCATTTTGACATCATCGTCGCCATGACAACCATTATGACATCACAATCGCCATGACGACCATTATGACATCATCATCGCCAAGATGACCGTTATGACAATATCGTCGACATGACGACCCTTATGACATCATCGTCGCCATGGCAACCATTATGACATCATCATCGCCATGACAACCAATATGATATCATTGTCGCCATGACAACCATTATGACATCATCATCGCCATGACAACCAATGTGATATCATCGTCGCCATGATGAACAATATGACATCATGACATCACCGTTGATCTGACGACCATTATGACATCACCGTTGCCATGGCAACCATTATTACATCACGGTCGCCATGTCGACCATTATGACATCATCGTAGCCATTACGACCATTATTAAATCACAGTCGCCATGACAACCATTATGACATCTTCGTCGCCATGACGACCATTATGACATCATGACATCACCGTTGCTATGACGACCATGATGACATCACCGTTGCCATGACGACCATTATGACATCATCGTAGCCATTACGACCATTATTAAATCACAGTCGCCATGACAACCATTATGGCATCTTCGTCGCCATGACGACCATTATGACATCATGACATCACCGTTGCCATGACGACCATTATGACATCATCGTAGCCATTACGACCATTATTAAATCACAGTCGCCATGACAACCATTATGGCATCTTCGTTGCCATGACGACCATTATGACATCATGACATCACCGTTGCCATGACGACTATTATGACATCATCGTCGCCTTGACGACAATTATGACATCATCATCGCCATGACGACCATTATGACATCATCATCGCCATGATGAACGTTATGACATTATCGTCGCCATGACGACCCTTATGACATCATCGTTGCCATGGCAACCATTATGACATCATCATCGCCATGACAACCAATATGATATCATCGTCGCCATGATGACCATTATGACATCATCGTCGCCATGACAACCATTATGACATCATCGTCGCCATGGCGACCATTATGACATCACCGTCGCCATGACGACCATTATGACATCATCGTCGCCATGACAACCATTATAATATCATCGTCGCCATGGCAACCATTATGACATCATCATCGCCATGACAACCATTATGACATCATATTCGCCATGACGACCATTACGACATCATCGTCGCCATGGCGACCATTATGACATCATCATCGCCATGATGACCGTTATGACATTATCATCGCCATGACAACCCTTATGACATCATCGTCGCCATGGCAACCATTATGACATCATCATCGCCATGACAACCAATATGATATCATCGTCGCCATGATGACCATTATGACATCATCGTCGCCATGACAACCATTATGACATCATATTCGCCATGGCGACCATTATGACATCACCGTCGCCATGACGACCATTATGACATAATCGTCGGCATGACGACCATTATGACATCATCGTCGCCATGACAACCATTATGACATCACAATCGCCATGACGACCATTATGGCATCATCATCGCCATGATGACCCTTTATGACATTATCGTCGCCATGACGACCCTTATGACATCATCGTCGCCATGACAACCATTATGACATCATCGTCACCATGACGACCATTATGACATCACCGTTGCCATGACGACCATTATGACATCATCGTAGCCATTACGACCATTATTAAATCACAGTCGCCATGACAACCATTATGACATCTTCGTCGCCATGACGACCATTATGACATCATGACATCACCGTTGCTATGACAACCATTATGACATCATCATCGCCATGACAACCAATGATATCATCGTCGCCATGATGACCATTATGACATCATCGTCGCCATGACAACCATTATGACATCATCATCGCCATGGCGACCATTAAGACATCACCGTTGCCATGACGACCATTATGACATCATCGTAGCCATTACGACCATTATTAAATCACAGTCGCCATGACAACCATTATGACATCTTCGGCGCCATGACGATCATTATGACATCATGACATCACCGTTGCTATGACGACCATTATGACATCACCATTGCCATGACGACCATTATGACATCAACGTTGCCATGACGACCATTATGACATCATCGTCGCCATGACGACCATTTTGACATCATCGTCACCATGACAACCATTATGACATCACAATCGCCATGACGACCATTATGACATCATCGTCGCCATGGCGACCATTATGACATCATCATCGCCAAGATGACCGTTATGACAATATCGTCGCCATGACGACCCTTATGACATCATCGTCGCCATGGCAACCATTATGACATCATCATCGCCATGACAACCAATATGATATCATTGTCGCCATGACAACCATTATGACATCATCATCGCCAAGACAACCAATGTGATATCATCGTCACCATGATGAACAATATGACATCATGACAACACCGTTGCTATGACGACCATTATGACATCACCATTGCCATGGCAACCATTATGACATCACGGTCGCCATGTCGACCATTATGACGTCATCGTAGTCATTACGACCATTATTAAATCACAGTCGCCATGACAACCATTATGACATCTTCGTCGCCATGACGACCATTATGACATCATGACATCACCGTTGCTATGACGACCATTATGACATCACCGTTGCCATGACGACCATTATGACATCGTCGTAGCCATTACGACCATTATTAAATCACAGTCGCCATGACAACCTTTATGACAACTTCGTCGCCATGACGACCATTATGACATCATGACATCACCGTTGCCATGACGATCATTATGACATCATCGTCGCCATGACAAGCATTATGACATCATCTTCGCCATGGCGACCATTATGACACCACCGTTGCCATGACGACTATTATGACATCATCGTCACCTTGACGACAATTATGACATCATCATCGCCATGACAACCATTATGACATCATCATCGCCATGATGACCGTTATGACATTATCGTCGCCATGACGACCCTTATGACATCATCGTCGCCATGGCAACCATTATGACATCATCATCGCCATGACAACCAATATGATATCATCGTCGCCATGATGACCATTATGACATCATCATCGCCATGACAACCATTATGACATCATCGTCGCCATGGCGACCATTATGACATCACCGTCGCCATGACGACCATTATGACATCATCGTCGCCATGACAACCATTATAACATCATCGTCGCCATGGCAACCATTATGACATCATCATCGCCATGACAACCAATATGATATCATTGTCGCCATGACAACCATTATGACATCATCGTCACCATGACAACCATTATGACATCATATTCGCCATGACGACCATTATGACATCATCGTCGCCATGGCGACCATTATGACATCATCATCGCCATGATGACCGTTATGACATTATCGTCGCAATGACGACCCTTATGACATCATTGTCGCCATGGCAACCATTATGACATCATCATCGCCATGACAACCAATATGATATCATCGTCGCCATGATGACCAATATGACATCACCGTCGCCATGACGACCATTATGACATCATCGCAGCCATTATGACCATTATTAAATCACAGTCGCCATGACAACCATTATGACATATTCGTCGCCATGACGACCATTATGACATCATGACATCACCATTGCCATGACGACCATTATGACATCACCATTGCCATGACGACCATTATGACATCATCGTCGCCATGACGACCATTATGACATCATCGTCGCCATGACAACCTTTATGACATCACAATCGCCATGACGACCATTATGGCATCATCATCGCCATGATGACCCTTTATGACATTATCGTCGCCATGACGACCCTTATGACATCATCGTCGCCATGGCAACCATTATGACATCATCATCGCCATGACAACCAATATGATATCTTCGTCGCCATGATGACCATTATGACATCATCGTCGCCATGGCGACCATTATGACATCACCGTTGCCATGACGACCATTATGACATCATCGTAGCCATTACGACCATTATTAAATCACAGTCGCCATGACAACCATTATGACATCTTCGTCGCCATGATGACCATTATGACATCATGACATCACCGTTGCCATGACGACCATTATGACATCACCGTTGCCATGACGACCATTATGACATTAGCGTCGCCATGACGACCATTATGACATCATCGTCGCCATGACAACCATTATGACATCATCGTCGCCATGGCAACCATTATGACATCATCATCGCCATGACAACCAATATGATATCATTGTCGCCATGACAACCATTATGACATCATATTCGCCATGACAACCATTATGACATCATCGTCGCCATGACGACCATTATGACATCATCGTCGCCATGACAACCATTATGACATCACAATCGCCATGACGACCATTATGGCATCATCATCGCCATGATGACCCTTTATAACATTATCGTCGCCATGACGACCCTTATGACATCATCGTCGCCATGGCAACCATTATGACATCATCATCGCCATGACAACCAATATGATATCTTCGTCGCCATGATGACCATTATGACATCATCGTCGCCATGACAACCATTATGACATCATCGTCGCCATGGCGACCATTATGACATCACCGTTGCCATGACGACCATTATGACATCATCGTAGCCATTACGACCATTATTAAATCACAGTCGCCATGACAACCATTATGACATCTTCGTCGCCATGACGACCATTATGACATCATCGTCGCCATGACAACCATTATGACATCATCGTCGCCATGGCAACTATTATGACATCATCATCGCCATGACAACCAATATGATATCATTGTCGCCATGACAACCATTATGACATCATATTCGCCATGACAACCATTATGACATCATCGTCGCCATGACGACCATTATGACATCATCGTCGCCATGGCGACCATTATGACATCATCATCGCCATGATGACCGTTATGACAATATCGTCGCCATGACGACACTTATGACATCATCTTCGCCATGGCAACCATTATGACATCATCATCGCCATGACAACCAATATGATATCATTGTCGCCATGACAAACATTATGACATCATCGTCGCCATGGCAACCATTATGACATCACGGTCGCCATGTCGACCATTATGACATCATCGTAGCCATTACGACCATTATTAAATCACAGTCGCTATGACAACCATTATGACATCTTCGTCGCCATGACGACCATTATGACATCATGACATCACCGTTGCTATGACGACCATCATGACATCACCGTTGCCATGACGACTATTATGACATCATCGTAGCCATTACGACCATTATTAAATCACAGTCGCCATGACAAAAATTATGACATCTTCGTGCCATGACGACCATTATGACATCATGACATCACCGTTGCCATGACGACCATTATGACATCATCGTCGCCATGGCGACCATTATGACACCACCGTTGCCATGACGACCATTATGACATCATCGTCGCCTTGACGACAATTATGACATCTTCATCGCCATGACGACCATTATGACATCATCATCGCCATGATGACCGCTATGACATCATCATCGCCATGTCGACCATTATGACATCATCGTCGCCATGACGACCGTTATGACATCATCGTCGCCATGGCAACCATTATGACATCATCATCGCCATGACAACCAATATGATATCATCGTCGCAATGATGACCATTATGACATCATCGTCGCCAGGACAACCATTATGACATCATCGTCGCCATGGCGACCATTATGACATCACCATTGCCATGACGACCATTATGACATCATCGTAGCCATTACGACCATTATTAAATCACAGTCGCCATGACAACCATTATGACATCTTCGTCGCCATGACGACCATTATGACATCATGACATCACCGTTGCCATGACGACCATTATGACATCACCGTTGCCATGACGACCATTATTACATTAGCGTCGCCATGACGACCATTATGACATCATCGTCGCCATGACAACCATTATGACATCATCGTCGCCATGGCAACCATTATGACATCATCATCTCCATGACGACCAATATGATATCATTGTCGCCATGACAACCATTATGACATCATCGTCGCCATGACAACCATTATGACATCATATTCGCCATGACGACCATTATGACATCATCGTCGCCATGGCGACCATTATGACATCATCATCGCCATGATGACCGTTATGACAATATCGTCGCCATGACGACCCTTATGACATCATCGTCGCCATGGCAACCATTATGACATCATCATCGCCATGACAACCAATATGATATCATTGTCGCCATGACAACCATTATGACATCATCGTCGCCATGGCAACCATTATGACATCACGGTCGCCATGTCGACCATTATGACATCATCGTAGCCATTACGACCATTATTAAATCACAGTCGCCATGACAACCATTATGACATCTTCGTCGCCATGACGACCATTATGACATCATGACATCACCGTTGCCATGACGACCATTCTGACATCATCGTCGCCATGACAACCATTATGACATCATCGTCGCCATGGCGACCATTATGACACCACCGTTGCCATGACGAACATTATGACATCATCGTCGCCATGACGACCATTATGACATCATCATCGCCATGTCGACCATTATGACATCATCGTCGCCATGACGACCGCTATGACATCATCATCGCCATGTCGACCATTATGACATCATCGTCGCCATGACGACCGTTATGACATCATCGTCGCCATGGCGACCATTATGACATCATCATCGCCATGGCGACCAATATGATATCATCGTCGCCATGATGAACATTATGTCATCATCGTCGCCATGGCAACCATTATGACATCATCATCGCCATGGCGACCATTATGACATCAACGTCGCCATGACGACCATTATTAAATCATCGTAGCCATTACGACCATTATTAAATCACAGTCGCCATGACAACCATTATGACATCTTCGTCGCCATGATGACCATTATGACATCATGACATCACCGTTGCCATGACGACCATTAGGACATCACCGTTGCCATGAAGACCATTATGACATCGTCGCCATGACGACCATTATGACATCATTGTCGCCATGACAACCATTAAGACATCACAATCGCCATGACGACCATTATGGCATCATCATCGCCATGATGACCCTTTATGACATTATCGTCGCCATGACGACCCTTATGACATCATCGTCGCCATGGCAACCATTATGACATCATCATCGCCATGACAACTAATATGATATCATCGTCGCAATGATGACCATTATGACATCATCGTCGCCATGACAACCATTATGACATCATCGTCGCCATGGCGACCATTATGACATCACCGTTGCCATGACGACCATTATGACATCATCGTAGCCATTACGACCATTATTAAATCACAGTCGCCATGACAACCATTATGACATCTTCGTCGCCATGACGACCATTATGACATCATGACATCACCGTTGCCATGACGACCATTATGACATCACCGTTGCCATGACGACCATTATTACATTAGCGTTGCCATGACGACCATTATGTCATCATCGTCGCCATGACAACCATTATGACATCATCGTCGCCATGGCAACCATTATGACATCATCATCGCCATGACAACCAATATGATATCATTGTCGCCATGACAACCATTATGACATCATCGTCGCCATGACAACCATTATGACATCATATTCGCCATGACGACCATTATGACATCATCGTCGCCATGGCGACCATTATGACATCATCATCGCCATGATGACCGTTATGACAATATCGTCGCCATGACGACCCTTATGACATCATCGTCGCCATGGCAACCATTATGACATCATCATCGCCATGACAACCAATATATCATTGTCGCCATGACAACCATTATGACATCATCGTCGCCATGGCAACCATTATGACATCACGGTCGCCATGTCGACCATTATGACATCATCGTAGGCATTACGACCATTATTAATTCACAGTCGCCATGACAACCATTATGACATCTTCGTCGCCATGACGACCATTATGACATCATGACATCACCGTTGCTATGACGACCATTATGACATCACCGTTGCCATGACGACCATTTTGACATCATCATAGCCATTACGACCATTATTAAATCACAGTCGCCATGACAACCATTATGACATCTTCGTCGCCATGACGACCATTATGACATCATGATATCACCGTTGCCATGACGACCATTATGACATCATCATCGCCATGATGACCGCTATGACATCATCATCGCCATGTCGACCATTATGACATCATCGTCGCCATGACGACCATTATGACATCATCGTCGCCATGGCGACCATTATGACATCATCATCGCCATGGCGACCAATATGATATCATCGTCGCCATGATGACCATTATGTCATCATGGTCGCCATGGCAACCATTATGACATCATCATCGCCATGGCGACCATTATGACATCACCGTCACCATGACGACCATTATTAAATCATCGTAGCCATTACGACCATTATTAAATCACAGTCGCCATGACAACCATTATGACATCTTCGTCGCCATGATGACCATTATGACATCATGACATCACCGTTGCCATGACGACCAGTATGACATCACCGTTGCCATGAAGACCATTATGACATCATCGTCGCCATGATAACCCTTTATGACATTATCGTCGCCATGACGACCCTTATGACATCATCGTCGCCATGGCAACCATTATGACATCATCATCGCCATGACAACCAATATGATATCATCGTCGCAATGATGACCATTATGACATCATCGTCGCCATGACAACCATTATGACATCATCGTCGCCATGGCGACCATTATGACTCCACCGTTGCTATGACGACCATTATGACATCATCGTAGCCATTACGACCATTATTAAATCAAAGTCGCCATGACAACCATTATGACATCTTCGTCGCCATGACGACCATTATGACATCATGACATCACCGTTGCATGACGACCATTATGACATCACCGTTGCCATGACGACCATTATTACATTAGCGTCGCCATGACGACCATTATGACATCATCGTCGCCATGACAACCATTATGACATCATCGTCGCCATGGCAACCATTATGACATCATCATCGCCATGACAACCAATATGATATCATTGTCGCCATGACAACCATTATGACATCATCGTCGCCATGACAACCATTATAACATCATATTCGCCATGACGACCATTATGACATCATCGTCGCCATGGCGACCATTATGACATCATCATCGCCATGATGACCGTTATGACAATATCGTCGCCATGACGACCCTTATGACATCATCATCGCCATGGCAACCATTATGACATCATCATCGCCATGACAACCAATATGATATCATTGTCGCCATGACAACCATTATGACATCATCGTCGCCATGGCAACCATTATGACATCACGGTCGCCATGTCGACCATTATGACATCATCGTAGCCATTACGACCATTATTAAATCACAGTCGCCATGACAACCATTATGACATCTTCGTCGCCATGACGACCATTATGACATCATGACATCACCGTTGCTATGACGACCATTATGACATCACCGTTGCCATGACGACCATTATGACATCATCGTAGCCATTACGACCATTATTAAATCACAGTCGCCATGACAACCATTATGACATCTTCGTCGCCATGACGACCATTATGACATCATGACATCACCGTTGCCATGACGACCACTATGACATCATCGTCGCCATGACAACCATTATGACATCATCGTCGCCATGACAACCATTATGACATCATCGTCGCCATGGCGACCATTATGACACCACCGTTGCCATGACGACCATTATGACATCATCGTCGCCTTGACGACAATTATGACATCATCATCGCCATGACGACCATTATGACATCATCATCGCCATGATGACCGTTATGACATTATCGTCGCCATGACGACCATTATGACATCATCGTCGCCATGACAACCATTATGACATCACAATCGCCATGACAACCATTATGGCATCATCATCGCCATGATGACCCTTTATGACATTATCGTCGCCATGACGACCCTTATGACATCATCGTCGCCATGGCAACCATTATGACATCATCATCGCCATGACAACCAATATGATATCTTCGTTGCCATGATGACTATTATGACATCATCGTCGCCATGACAACCATTATGACATCATCGTCGCCATGGCGACCATTATGACATCACCGTTGCCATGACGACCATTATGACATCATCGTAGCCATTACGACCATTATTAAATCACAGTCGCCATGACAACCATTATGACATCATCTTCGCCATGGCGACCATTATGACATCACCGTTGCCATGACGACCATTATGACATCACCGTTGCCATGACGACCATTATGACATCACCGTCGCCATGACAACCATTATGACATCATCGTCGCCATGACAACCATTATGACATCATCGTCGCCATGGCAACCATTATGACATCATCATCGCCATGACAACCAATATATCATCGTCGCCATGATGACCATTATGACATCATCGTCGCCATGACAACCATTATGACATCATATTCGCAATGTCGACCATTATGACATCACCGTCGCCATGACGACCATTATGACATCATCGTAGCCATTACGACCATTATTAAATCACAGTCGCCATGACAACCATTATGACATCTTCGTCACCATGACGACCATTATGACATCATGACATCACCGTTGCCATGACGACCATTATGACATCACCGTTGCCATGACGACCATTATGACATCATCGTCGCCATGACGACCATTATGACATCATCGTCGCCATGACAACCATTATGACATCACAATCGCCATGACGACCATTATGACATCATCGTCGCCATGGCGACCATTATGACATCATCATCGCCATGATGACCGTTATGACAATATCGTCGCCATGACGACCCTTATGACATCATCGTCGCCATGGCAACCATTATGACATCATCATCGCCATGACAACCAATATGATATCATTTTCGCCATGACAACCATTATGACATCATCGTCGCCATGGCAACCATTATGACATCACGGTCGCCATGTCGACCATTATGACATCATCGTAGCCATTACGACCATTATTAAATCACAGTCGCCATGACAACCATTATGACATCTTCGTCGCCATGACGACCATTATGACATCATGACATCACCGTTGCTATGACGACCATTATGACATCACCGTTGCCATGACGACCATTTTGACATCATCATAGCCATTACGACCATTATTAAATCACAGTCGCCATGACAACGATTATGACATCTTCGTCGCCATGACGACCATTATGACATCATGACATCACCGTTGCCATGACGACCATTATGACATCATCGTCGCCATGACAACCATTATGACATCATCATCGCCATGGCGGCCATTATGACACCAACGTTGCCATGACGACCATTATGACATCATCGTCGCCTTGACGACAATTATGACATCATCATCGTCATGACGACCATTATGACATCATCATCGCCATGGCGACCAATATGATATCATCGTCGCCATGATGACCATTATGTCATCATCGTCGCCATGATGACCATTATGTCATCATCGTCGCCATGGCAACCATTATGACATCATCATCGCCATGGCGACCATTATGACATCACCGTCGCCATGACGACCATTATTAAATCATCGTAGCCATTACGACCATTATTAAATCACAGTCGCCATGACAACCATTATGACATCTTCGTCGCCATGATGACCATTATGACATCATGACATCACCGTTGCCATGACGACCTTTATGACATCACCGTTGCCATGAAGACCATTATGACATCATCATCGCCATGACGACCATTATGACATCATCGTCGCCATGACAACCATTATGACATCACAATCGCCATGACGACCATTATGGCATCATCATCGCCATGATGACCCTTTATGACATTATCGTCGCCATGACGACCCTTATGACATCATCGTCGCCATGGCAACAATTATGACATCATCATCGCCATGACAACCAATATGATATCATCATCGCAATGATGACCATTATGACATCATCGTCGCCATGACAACCATTATGACATCATCGTCGCCATGGCGACCATTATGACTCCACCGTTGCCATGACGACCATTATGACATCATCGTAGCCATTACAACCATTATTAAATCAAAGTCGCCATGACAACCATTATGACATCTTCGTCGCCATGACGACCATTATGACATCATGACATCACCGTTGCCATGACGACCATTATGACATCACCGTTGCCATGACGACCATTATTACATTAGCGTCGCTATGACTACCATTATGACATCATCGTCGCCATGACAACCATTATGACATCATCGTCGCCATGGCAACCATTATGACATCATCATCACCATGACAACCAATATGATATCATTGTCGCCATGACAACCATTATGACATCACCGTCGCCATGACAACCATTATGACATCATATTCGCCATGACGACCATTATGACATCATCGTCGCCATGGCGACCATTATGACATCATCATCGCCATGATGACCGTTATGACAATATCGTCGCCATGACGACCCTTATGACATCATCGTCGCCATGGCAACCATTATGACATCATCATCGCCATGACAACCAATATGATATCATTGTCGCCATGACAACCATTATGACATCATCGTCGCCATGGCAACCATTATGACATCACGGTCGCCATGTCGACCATTATGACATCATCGTAGCCATTACGACCATTATTAAATCACAGTCGCCATGACAACCATTATGACATCTTCGTCGCCATGACGACCATTATGACATCATGACATCACCGTTGCTATGACGACCATTATGACATCACCGTTGCCATGACGACCATTATGACATCATCGTAGCCATTACGACCATTATTAAATCACAGTCGCCATGACAACCATTATGACATCTTCGTCGCCATGACGACCATTATGACATCATGACATCACCGTTGCCATGACGACCATTATGACATCATCGTCGCCATGACAACCATTTTGACATCATCGTCGCCATGGCGACCATTATGACACCACCGTTGCCATGACGACCATTATGACATCATCGTCGCCTTGACGACAATTATGACATCATCATCGCCATGACGACCATTATGACATCATCATCGCCATGATGACCGTTATGACATTATCGTCGCCATGACGACCATTATGACATCATCGTCGCCATGACAACCATTATGACATCACAATCGCCATGACGACCATTATGGCATCATCATCGCCATGATGACCCTTTATGACATTATCGTCGCCATGACGACCCTTATGACATCATCGTCGCCATGGCAACCATTATGACATCATCATCGCCATGACAACCAATATGATATTTTCGTTGCCATGATGACTATTATGACATCATCGTCGTCATGACAACCATTATGACATCATCGTCGCCATGTCGACCATTATGACATCACCGTTGCCATGACGACCATTATGACATCATCGTAGCCATTACGACCATTATTAAATCACAGTCGCCATGACAACCATTATGACATCATCGTCGCCATGGCGACCATTATGACATCACCGTTGCCATGACGACCATTATGACATCACCGTTGCCATGACGACCATTATGACATCACCGTCGCCATGACAACCATTATGACATCATCGTCGCCATGACAACCATTATGACATCATCGTCGCCATGGCAACCATTATGACATCATCATCGCCATGACAACCAATATGATATCATCGTCGCCATGATGACCATTATGACATCATCGTCGCTATGACAACCATTATGACATCATATTCGCAATGTCGACCATTATGACATCACCGTCGCCATGACGACCACTATGACATCATCGCAGCCATTACGACCATTATTAAATCACAGTCGCCATGACAACCATTATGACATCTTCGTCACCATGACGACCATTATGACATCATGACATCACCGTTGCCATGACGACCATTATGACATCACCGTTGCCATGACGACCATTATGACATCATCGTCGCCATGACGACCATTATGACATCATCGTCGCCATGACAACCATTATGACATCACAATCGCCATGACGACCATTATGACATCATCGTCGCCATGGCGACCATTATGACATCATCATCGCCATGATGACCGTTATGACAATATCGTCGCCATGACGACCCTTATAACATCATCGTCGCCATGGCAACCATTATGACATCATCATCGCCATGACAACCAATATGATATCATTGTCGCCATGACAACCATTATGACATCATCGTCGCCATGGCAACCATTATGACATCACGGACGCCATGTTGACCATTATGACATCATCGTAGCCATTACGACCATTATTAAATCACAGTCGCCATGACAACCATTATGACATCTTCGTCGCCATGACGACCATTATGTCATCATGACATCACCGTTGCTATGACGACCATTATGACATCACCGTTGCCATGACGACCATTTTGACATCATCATAGCCATTACGACCATTATTAAATCACAGTCGCCATGACAACCATTATGACATCTTCGTCGCCATGACGACCATTATGACATCATGACATCACCGTTGCCATGACGACCATTATGACATCATCATCGCCATGACAACCATTATGACATCATCGTCGCCATGGCGACCATTATGACACCACCGTTGCCATGACGACCATTATGACATCATCGTCGCCTTGACGACAATCATGACATCATCATCGCCATGACGACCATTATGACATCATCATCGCCATGATGACCGCTATGACATCATCATCGCCATGTCGACCATTATGACATCATCATCGCCATGGCGACCAATATGATATCATCGTCGCCATGATGACCATTATGTCATCATCGTCGCCATGATGACCATTATGTCATCATCGTCGCCATGATGACCATTATGTCATCATCGTCGCCATGGCAACCATTATGACATCATCATCGCCATGGCGACCATTATGACATCACCGTCGCCATTACGACCATTATTAAATCATCGTAGCCATTACGACCATTATTAAATCACAGTCGCCATGACAACCATTATGACATCTTCGTCGCCATGATGACCATTATGACATCATGACATCACCGTTGCCATGACGACCTTTATGACATCACCGTTGCCATGAAGACCATTATGACATCATCGTCGCCATGATGACCATTATGACATCATCGTCGCCATGACAACCATTATGACATCATCGTCGCCATGGCGACCATTATGACATCACCGTTGCCATGACGACCATTATGACATCATCGTAGCCATTACGACCATTATTAAATCACAGTCGCCATGACAACCATTATGACATCTTCGTCGCCATGACGACCATTATGACATCATGACATCACCGTTGCCATGACGACCATTATGACATCACCGTTGCCATGACGACCATTATTACATTAGCGTCGCCGTGACAACCATTATGACATCATCGTCGCCATGGCAACCATTATGACATCATCATCGCCATGACAACCAATATGATATCATTGTCGCCATGACAACCATTATGACATCATCGTCGCCATGACAACCATTATGACATCATATTCGCCATGACGACCATTATGACATCATCGTCGCCATGGTGACCATTATGACATCATCATCGCCATCATGACCGTTATGACAATATCGTCGCCATGACGACCCTTATGACATCATCGTCGCCATGACAACCATTATGACATCATATTCGCAATGTCGACCATTATGACATCACCGTCACCATGACGACCATTATGACATCATCGCAGCCATTATGACCATTATTAAATCACAGTCGCCATGACAACCATTATGACATCTTCGTCGCCATGACGACCATTATGACATCATGACATCAATGTTGCCATGACGACCATTATGACATCACCGTTGCCATGACGACCATTATGACATCACCGTCGCCATGACGACCATTATGACATCATCGTCGCCATGACAACCATTATGACATCTAAATCGCCATGACGACCCTTATGACATCATGGTCGCCATGGCAACCATTATGACATCATCGTCGCCATGACAACCATTATGACATCATATTCGCCATGACGACCATTATGACATCATCGTCGCCATGGTGACCATTATGACATCATCATCGCCATGATGACCGTTATGACAATATCGTCGCCATGACGACCCTTATGACATCATCGTCGCCATGACAACCATTATGACATCATATTCGCAATGTCGACCATTATGACATCACCGTCACCATGACGACCATTATGACATCATCGCAGCCATTATGACCATTATTAAATCACAGTCGCCATGACAACCATTATGACATCTTCGTCGCCATGACGACCATTATGACATCATGACATCAATGTTGCCATGACGACCATTATGACATCACAATCGCCATGACGACCATTATGACATCATCATCGCCAAGATGACCGTTATGACAATATCGTCGCCATGGCAACCATTATGACATCATCATCGCCATGACAACCAATATGATATCATTGTCGCCATGACAACCATTATGACATCATCGTCGCCATGACAACCATTATGACATCACGGTCGCCATGTCGACCATTATGACATCATCTTAGCCATTACGACCATTATTAAATCACAGTCGCCATGACAACCATTATGACATCTTCGTCGCCATGACGACCATTATGACATCATGACATCACCGTTGCCATGAAGACCATTATGACATCATCATCGCCATGATGACCGTTATGACATTATCGTCGCCATGACGACTCTTATGACATCATCGTCGCCATGGCAACCATTATGACATCATCATCGCCATGACAACCAATATGATATCATCGTCGCCATGATGACCATTATGACATCATCGTCGCCATGACAACCATTATGACATCATCGTCGCCATGGCGACCATTATGACATCTCCGTCGCCATGACGACCATTATGACATCGTCGTAGCCATTACGACCATTATTAAATCACAGTCGCCATGACAACCATTATGACATCTTCGTCGCCATGACGACCATTATGACATCATGACATCACCATTGCCATGACGACCATTATGACATCACCGTTGCCATGACGACCATTATGACATCATCGTCGCCATGACGACCATTATGACATCATTGTCGCCATGACAACCATTATGACATCACAATCGCCATGACGACCATTATGGCATCATCATCGCCATGATGACCCTTTATGACATTATCGTCGCCATGACGACCCTTATGACATCATCGCCATGACAACCAATATGATATCTTCGTCGCCATGATGACTATTATGACATCATCGTCGCCATGACAACCATTATGACATCACCGTCGCCATGGCGACCATTATGACATCTCCGTTGCCATGACGACCATTATGACATCATCGTAGCCATTACGACCATTATTAAATCACAGTCGCCATGACAACCATTATGACATCATCGTCGCCATGGCGACCATTATGCCATCACCGTTGCCATGACGACCATTATGACATCACCGTTGCCATGACGACCATTATGACATCACCGTTGCCATGACGACCATTATGACATCATCGTCGCCATGACGACCATTATGACATCATCGTCGCCATGACAACCATTATGACATCATCGTCGCCATGGCAACCATTATGACATCATCATCACCATGACAACCAATATGATATCATCGTCGCCATGATGACCATCATGACATCATCGTCGCCATGACAACCATTATGACATCATATTCGCAATGTCGACCATTATGACATCACCGTCGCCATGACGACCATTATGACATCATCGCAGCCATTACGACCATTACTAAATCACAGTCGCCATGACAACCATTATGACATCTTCGTCACCATGACGACCATTATGACATCATGACATCACCGTTGCCATGACGACCATTATGACATCACCGTTGCCATGACGACCATTATGACATCACCGTCGCCATGACGACCATTATGACATCATCGTCGCCATGACAACCATTATGACATCACAATCGCCATGACAACCATTATGACATCACGGTCGCCATGTCGACCATTATGTCATCAACGTAGCCATTATGACCATTATTAAATCACAGTCGCCATGACAACCATTATGACATCTTCGTCGCCATGATGACCATTATGACATCATGACATCACCGTTGCTATGACGACCATTATGACATCACCGTTGCCATGACGACCATTATGACATCATCGTCGCCATGATGACCATTATGACATCATCGTCGCCATGACAACCATTATGACATCACAATCGCCATGACGACCATTATGACATCATCATCGCCAAGATGACCGTTATGACAATATCGTTGCCATGACGACCCTTATGACATCATTGTCGCCATGACAACCATTATGACATCATCATCGCCATGACAACCAATGTGATATCATCGTCGCCATGATGACCATTATGACATCATGACATCACCGTTGCTATGACGACCATTATGACATCACCGTTGCCATGGCAACCATTATGACATCACGGTCGCCATGTCGACCATTATCACATCATCGTAGCCATTACGACCATTATTAAATCACAGTTGCCATGACAACCATTATGACATCTTCGTCGCCATGACGTCCATTATGACATCATGACATCACCGTTGCTATGACGACCATTATGACATCACCGTTGCCATGACGACCATTATGACATCATCGTAGCCATTACGACCATTATTAAATCACAGTCGCCATGAAAACCATTATGACATCTTCGTCGCCATGACGACCATTATGACATCAAGACACCACCGTTGCCATGACGACTATTATGACATCATCGTCGCCTTGACGACAATTATGACATCATCATCGCCATGATGACCGTTATGACATTATCGTCGCCATGACGACCCTTATGACATCATCGTCGCCATGGCAACCATTATGACATCATCATCGCCATGACAACCAATATGATATCATCGTCGCCATGATGACCATTATGACATAATCGTCGCCATGACGACCATTATGACATCATCGTCGCCATGGCGACCATTATGACATCACCGTCGCCATGACGACCATTATGACATCGTCGTAGCCATTACGACCATTATTAAATCACAGTCGCCATGACAACCATTATGACATCTTCGTCGCCATGACGACCATTATGACATCATGACATCACCGTTGCCATGACGACCATTATGACATCACCGTTGCCATGACGACCCTTATGACATCATCGTCGCCATGGCAACCATTATGACATCATCATCGCCATGACAACCAATATGATATCTTCGTCGCCATGATGACCATTATGACATCATCGTCGCCATGACAACCATTATGACATCATCGTCGCCATGGCGACCATTATGACATCACCGTTGCCATGACGACCATTATGACATCATCGTAGCCATTACGACCATTATTAAATCACAGCCGCCATGACAACCATTATGACATCTTCGTCGCCATGACGACCATTATGACATCATATTCGCCATGTCGACCATTATGACATCACCGTCGCCATGGCAACCATTATGACATCACGGTCGCAATGTCGACCATTATGACATCATCATAGCCATTATGACCATTATTAAATCACAGTCGCCATGACAACCATTATGACATCTTCGTCGCCATGATGACAATTATGACATCATGACATCACCGTTGCTATGACGACCATTATGACATCACCGTTGCCATGACGACCATTATGACATCATCGTAGCCATTACGACCATTATTAAATCACAGTCGCCATGACAACCATTATGACATCTTCGTCGCCATGACGACCATTATGACATCATGACATCACCGTTGCCATGACGACCATTATGACATCATCGTCGCCATGGCGACCATTATGACACCACCGTTGCCATGACGACCATTATGACATCATCGTCGCCATGACGACCCTTATGACATCATCATCGCCATGTCGACCATTATGACATCATCGTCGCCATGACGACCGTTATGACATCATCATCGCCATGTCGACCATTATGACATCATCGTCGCCATGACGACCGTTATGACATCATCGTCGCCATGGCGACCATTATGACATCATCATCGCCATGGTGACCAATATGATATTATCGTCGCCATGATGACCATTATGTCATCATCGTCGCCATGGCAACCATTATGACATCATCATCGCCATGGCGACCATTATGACATCAACGTCGCCATGACGACCATTATTAAATCATCGTAGCCTTTACGACCATTATTAAATCACAGTCGCCATGACAACCATTATGACATCTTCGTCGCCATGATGACCATTATGACATCATGACATCACCGTTGCCATGAAGACCATTATGACATCATCGTCGCAATGACGACCATTATGACATCATCGTCGCCATGACAACCATTATGACATCACAATCGCCATGACGACCATTATGGCATCATCATCGCCATGATGACCCTTTATGACATTATCGTCGCCATGACGACCCTTATGACATCATCGTCGCCATGACAACCAATATGATATCATCGTCGCCATGATGACCATTATGACATCATCGTCGCCATGACAACCATTATGACATCATCGTCGCCATGGCGACCATTATGACATCACCGTTGCCATGACGACCATTATGACATCATCGTAGCCATTACGACCATTATTAAATCACAGTCGCCATGACAACCATTATGACATATTCGTCGCCATGACAACCATTATGACATCATGACATCACCGTTGCCATGACGACCATTATGACATCACCGTCGCCATGACGACCATTATTACATTAGCGTCGCCATGACGACCATTATGACATCATCGTCGCCATGGCAACCATTATGACATCATCGTCGCCATGGCAACCATTATGACATCATCATCGCCATGACAACCAATATGATATCATTGTCGCCATGACAACCATTATGACTTCATCGTCGCCATGGCAACCATTATGACATCACGGTCGCCATGTCGACCATTATGACATCAACGTAGCCATTATGACCATTATTAAATCACAGTCGCCATGACAACCATTATGACATCTTCGTCCCCATGATGACCATTATGACATCATGACATCACCGTTGCTATGACGACCATTTTGACATCACCGTTGCCATGACGACCATCATGACATCATCGTAGCCATTACGACCATTATTAAATCACAGTCGCCATGACAACCATTATGACATCTTCGTCGCCATGACGACCATTATGACATCATGACATCACCGTTGCCATGACGACCATTATGACATCATCGTCGCCATGACGACCATTATGACATCATCGTCGCCATGACAACCATTATGACATCACAATCGCCATGACGACCATTATGACATCATCATCGCCAAGATGACCGTTATGACAATATCGTCGCCATGACGACCCTTATGACATCATCGTCGCCATGGCAACCATTATGACATCATCATCGCCATGACAACCAATATGATATCATTGTCGCCATGACAACCATTATGACATCATCATCGCCATGACAACCAATGTGATATCATCGTCGCCATGATGACCATTATGACATCATGACATCACCGTTGCTATGACGACCATTATGACATCACCGTTGCCATGGCAACCATTATGACATCACGGTCGCCATGTCGACCATTATGACATCATCGTAGCCATTACGACCATTATTAAATCACAGTTGCCATGACAACCATTATGACATCTTCGTCGCCATGACGACCATTATGACATCATGACATCACCGTTGCTATGACGACCATTATGACATCACCGTTGCCATGACGACCATTATGACATCATCGTAGCCATTACGACCATTATTAAATCACAGTCGCCATGACAACCATTATGACATCTTCGTCGCCATGACGACCATTATGACATCAAGACACCACCGTTGCCATGACGACTATTATGACATCATCGTCGCCTTGACGACAATTAGGACATCATCATCGCCATGACGACCATTATGACATCATCATCGCCATGATGACCGTTATGACATTATCGTCGCCATGACGGCCCTTATGACATCATCGTCGCCATGGCAACCATTATGACATCATCATCGCCATGACAACCAATATGATATCATCGTCGCCATGATGACCATTATGACATCATCGTCGCCATGACAACCATTATGACATCATCGTCGCCATGGCGACCATTATGACATCACCGTCGCCATGACGACCATTATGACATCGTCGTAGCCATTACGACCATTATTAAATCACAGTCGCCATGACAACCATTAGGACATCTTCGTCGCCTTGACGACAATTATGACATCATGACATCACCGTTGCCATGACGACCATTATGACATCACCGTTGCCATGACGACCATTATGACATCATCGTCGCCATGACGACCATTATGACATCATCGTCGCCATGACAACCATTATGACATCACAATCGCCATGACGACCATTATGGCATCATCATCGCCATGATGACCCTTTATGACATTATCGTCGCCATGACGACCCTTATGACATCATCGTCGCCATGGCAACCATTATGACATCATCATCGCCTTGACAACCAATATGATATCTTCGTCGCCATGATGACCATTATGACATCAGCGTCGCCATGACAACCATTATGACATCATCGTCGCCATGGCGACCATTATGACATCACCCTTGCCATGACGACCATTATGACATCATCGTAGCCATTACGACCATTACTAAATCACAGCCGCCATGACAACCATTATGACATCTTCGTCGCCATGACGACCATTATGACATCATGACATCACCGTTGCCATGACGACCATTATGACATCACCGTTGCCATGACGACCATTATGACATCATCGTCGCCATGACGACCATTATGACATCATCGTCGCCATGACAACCATTATGACATCACAATCGCCATGACGACCATTATGACATCATCGTCGCCATGGCGACCATTATGACATCATCATCGCCATGATGACCGTTATGACAATATCGTCGCCATGACGACCCTTATGACATCATCGTCGCCATGGCAATCATTATGACATCATCATCGCCATGACAACCAATATGATATCATTGTCGCCATGACAACCATTATGACTTCATCGTCGCCATGGCAACCATTATGACATCACGGTCGCCATGTCGACCATTATGACATAATCGTAGCCATTATGACCATTATTAAATCACAGTCGCCATGACAACCATTATGACATCTTCGTCTCCATGATGACCATTATGACATCATGACATCACCGTTGCTATGACGACCATTATGACATCACCGTTGCCATGACGACCATTATGACATCATCGTAGCCATTACGACCATTATTAAATCACAGTCGCCATGACAACCATTATGACATCTTCGTCGCCATGACGACCATTATGACATCATGACATCACCATTGCCATGACGAAGATTATGACATCATCGTCGCCATGGCGACCATTATGACACCACTGTTGCCATGACGACCATTATGACATCATCGTCGCCATGACGACCATTATGACATCATCATCGCCATGTCGACCATTATGACATCATCGTCGCCATGACGACCGTTATGACATCATCATCGCCATGTCGACCATTATGACATCATCGTCACCATGACGACCGTTATGACATCATCGTCACCATTGCGACCATTATGACATCATCATCGCCATGGCGACCAATATGATACCATCGTCGCCATGATGACCATTATGTCATCATCGTCGCCATGGTAACCATTATGACATCATCGTCGCCATGGCGACCATTATGACATCAACGTCGCCATGGCGACGTTTATGACATCAACGTCGCCATGACGACCATTATTAAATCATCGTAGCCATTACGACCATTATTAAATCACAGTCGCCATGACAACCATTATGACATCTTCGTAGCCATGATGACCATTATGACATCATGACATCACCGTTGCCATGAAGACCATTATGACATCATCGTCGCCATGACGACCATTATGACATCATCGTCGCCATGACAACCATTATGACATCACAATCGCCATGACGACCATTATGGCATCATCATCGCCATGATGACCCTTTATGACATTATCGTCGCCATGACGACCCTTATGACATCATCGTCGCCATGGCAACCATTATGACATCATCATCGCCATGACAACCAATATGATATCATCGTCGCCATGATGACCATTATGATATCATCGTCGCCATGACAACCATTATGACATCATCGTCGCCATGGCGACCATTATGACATCACTGTTGCCATGACGACCATTATGACATCATCGTAGCCATTACGACCATTATTAAATCACAGTCGCCATGACAACCATTATGACATCTTCGTCGCCATGACGACCATTATGACATCATGACATCACCGTTGCCATGACGACCATTATGACATCACCATTGCCATGACGACCATTATTACATTAGCGTCGCCATGACGACCATTATGACATCATCGTCGCCATGACAACCATTATGACATCATCGTCGCCATGGCAACCATTATGACATCATCATCGCCATGACAACCAATATGATATCATTGTCGCCATGACAACCATTATGACATCATCGTCGCCATGACAACCATTATGACATCATATTCGCCATGACGACCATTATGACATCATCGTCGCCATGGCGACCATTATGACATCATCATCGCCATGATGACCGTTATGACAATATCGTCGCCATGACGACCCTTATGACATCATCGTCGCCATGGCAACCATTATGACATCATCATCGCCATGACAACCAATATGATATCATTGTCGCCATGACAACCATTATGACATCATCGTCGCCATGGCAACCATTATGACATCACGGTCGCCATGTCGACCATTATGACATCATCGCAGCCATTACGACCATTATTAAATCACAGTCGCCATGACAACCATTATGACATCATCGTCGCCATGGCAACCATTATGACATCATCATCGCCATGACAACCAATATGATATCATTGTCGCCATGACAACCATTATGACATCATCATCGCCATGACAACCAATGTGATATCATCGTCGCCATGATGAACAATATGACATCTTGACATCACCGTTGCTATGACGACCATTATGACATCACCGTTGCCATGACGACCATTATGACATCATCACACCACCGTTGCCATGACGACTATTATGACATCATCGTCGCCATGACGACCATTATGACATCATCATCGCCATGATGACCGTTATGACATTATCGTCGCCATGACGACCATTATGACATCATCATCGCCATGATGACCGTTATGACATTATCGTCGCCATGACGACCATTATGACATCATCGTCGCCATGGCAACCATTATGACATCATTATCGCCATGACAACCAATATGATATCATCGTCGCCATGATGACCATTATGACATCATCGTCGCCATGGCGACCATTATGACATCACCGTCGCCATGACGACCATTATGACATCGTCGTAGCCATTACGACCATTATTAAATCACAGTCGCCATGACAACCATTATGACATCTTCGTCGCCATGACGACCATTATGACATCATGACATCACCGTTGCCATGACGACCATTATGACATCACCGTTGCCATGACGACCCTTATGACATCATCGTCGCCATGGCAACCATTATGACATCATCATCGCCATGACAACCAATATGATATCTTCGTCGCCATGATGACCATTATGACATCATCGTCGCCATGACAACCATTATGACATCATCGTCGCCATGGCGACCATTATGACATCACCGTTGCCATGACGACCATTATGACATCATCGTAGCCATTACGACCATTATTAAATCACAGCCGCCATGACAACCATTATGACATCTTCGTCGCCATGACGACCATTATGACATCATATTCGCCATGTCGACCATTATGACATCACCGTCGCCATGGCAACCATTATGACATCACGGTCGCAATGTCGACCATTATGACATCATCATAGCCATTATGACCATTATTAAATCACAGTCGCCATGACAACCATTATGACATCTTCGTCGCCATGATGACCATTATGACATCATGACATCACCGTTGCTATGACGACCATTATGACATCACCGTTGCCATGACGACCATTATGACATCATCGTAGCCATTACGACCATTATTAAATCACAGTCGCCATGACAACCATTATGACATCTTCGTCGCCATGACGACCATTATGACATCATCGTCGCCATGACAACCATTATGACATCATCGTCGCCATGGCAACTATTATGACATCATCATCGCCATGACAACCAATATGATATCATTGTCGCCATGACAACCATTATGACATCATATTCGCCATGACAACCATTATGACATCATCGTCGCCATGACGACCATTATGACATCATCGTCGCCATGGCGACCATTATGACATCATCATCGCCATGATGACCGTTATGACAATATCGTCGCCATGACGACACTTATGACATCATCTTCGCCATGGCAACCATTATGACATCATCATCGCCATGACAACCAATATGATATCATTGTCGCCATGACAAACATTATGACATCATCGTCGCCATGGCAACCATTATGACATCACGGTCGCCATGTCGACCATTATGACATCATCGTAGCCATTACGACCATTATTAAATCACAGTCGCTATGACAACCATTATGACATCTTCGTCGCCATGACGACCATTATGACATCATGACATCACCGTTGCTATGACGACCATCATGACATCACCGTTGCCATGACGACTATTATGACATCATCGTAGCCATTACGACCATTATTAAATCACAGTCGCCATGACAAAAATTATGACATCTTCGTGCCATGACGACCATTATGACATCATGACATCACCGTTGCCATGACGACCATTATGACATCATCGTCGCCATGGCGACCATTATGACACCACCGTTGCCATGACGACCATTATGACATCATCGTCGCCTTGACGACAATTATGACATCTTCATCGCCATGACGACCATTATGACATCATCATCGCCATGATGACCGCTATGACATCATCATCGCCATGTCGACCATTATGACATCATCGTCGCCATGACGACCGTTATGACATCATCGTCGCCATGGCAACCATTATGACATCATCATCGCCATGACAACCAATATGATATCATCGTCGCAATGATGACCATTATGACATCATCGTCGCCAGGACAACCATTATGACATCATCGTCGCCATGGCGACCATTATGACATCACCATTGCCATGACGACCATTATGACATCATCGTAGCCATTACGACCATTATTAAATCACAGTCGCCATGACAACCATTATGACATCTTCGTCGCCATGACGACCATTATGACATCATGACATCACCGTTGCCATGACGACCATTATGACATCACCGTTGCCATGACGACCATTATTACATTAGCGTCGCCATGACGACCATTATGACATCATCGTCGCCATGACAACCATTATGACATCATCGTCGCCATGGCAACCATTATGACATCATCATCTCCATGACGACCAATATGATATCATTGTCGCCATGACAACCATTATGACATCATCGTCGCCATGACAACCATTATGACATCATATTCGCCATGACGACCATTATGACATCATCGTCGCCATGGCGACCATTATGACATCATCATCGCCATGATGACCGTTATGACAATATCGTCGCCATGACGACCCTTATGACATCATCGTCGCCATGGCAACCATTATGACATCATCATCGCCATGACAACCAATATGATATCATTGTCGCCATGACAACCATTATGACATCATCGTCGCCATGGCAACCATTATGACATCACGGTCGCCATGTCGACCATTATGACATCATCGTAGCCATTACGACCATTATTAAATCACAGTCGCCATGACAACCATTATGACATCTTCGTCGCCATGACGACCATTATGACATCATGACATCACCGTTGCCATGACGACCATTCTGACATCATCGTCGCCATGACAACCATTATGACATCATCGTCGCCATGGCGACCATTATGACACCACCGTTGCCATGACGACCATTATGACATCATCGTCGCCATGACGACCATTATGACATCATCATCGCCATGTCGACCATTATGACATCATCGTCGCCATGACGACCGCTATGACATCATCATCGCCATGTCGACCATTATGACCTCATCGTCGCCATGACGACCGTTATGACATCATCGTCGCCATGGCGACCATTATGACATCATCATCGCCATGGCGACCAATATGATATCATCGTCGCCATGATGAACATTATGTCATCATCGTCGCCATGGCAACCATTATGACATCATCATCGCCATGGCGACCATTATGACATCAACGTCGCCATGGCGACGTTTATGACATCACCGTCGCCATGACGACCATTATTAAATCATCGTAGCCATTACGACCATTATTAAATCACAGTCGCCATGACAACCATTATGACATCTTCGTCGCCATGATGACCATTATGACATCATGACATCACCGTTGCCATGACGACCATTATGACATCACCGTTGCCATGAAGACCATTATGACATCGTCGCCATGACGACCATTATGACATCATTGTCGCCATGACAACCATTAAGACATCACAATCGCCATGACGACCATTATGGCATCATCATCGCCATGATGACCCTTTATGACATTATCGTCGCCATGACGACCCTTATGACATCATCGTCGCCATGGCAACCATTATGACATCATCATCGCCATGACAACTAATATGATATCATCGTCGCAATGATGACCATTATGACATCATCGTCGCCATGACAACCATTATGACATCATCGTCGCCATGGCGACCATTATGACATCACCGTTGCCATGACGACCATTATGACATCATCGTAGCCATTACGACCATTATTAAATCACAGTCGCCATGACAACCATTATGACATCTTCGTCGCCATGACGACCATTATGACATCATGACATCACCGTTGCCATGACGACCATTATGACATCACCGTTGCCATGACGACCATTATTACATTAGCGTTGCCATGACGACCATTATGTCATCATCGTCGCCATGACAACCATTATGACATCATCGTCGCCATGGCAACCATTATGACATCATCATCGCCATGACAACCAATATGATATCATTGTCGCCATGACAACCATTATGACATCATCGTCGCCATGACAACCATTATGACATCATATTCGCCATGACGACCATTATGACATCATCGTCGCCATGGCGACTATTATGACATCATCATCGCCATGATGACCGTTATGACAATATCGTCGCCATGACGACCCTTATGACATCATCGTCGCCATGGCAACCATTATGACATCATCATCGCCATGACAACCAATATATCATTGTCGCCATGACAACCATTATGACATCATCGTCGCCATGGCAACTATTATGACATCACGGTCGCCATGTCGACCATTATGACATCATCGTAGGCATTACGACCATTATTAATTCACAGTCGCCATGACAACCATTATGACATCTTCGTCGCCATGACGACCATTATGACATCATGACATCACCGTTGCTATGACGACCATTATGACATCACCGTTGCCATGACGACCATTTTGACATCATCATAGCCATTACGACCATTATTAAATCACAGTCGCCATGACAACCATTATGACATCTTCGTCGCCATGACGACCATTATGACATCATGATATCACCGTTGCCATGACGACCATTATGACATCATCATCGCCATGATGACCGCTATGACATCATCATCGCCATGTCGACCATTATGACATCATCGTCGCCATGACGACCATTATGACATCATCGTCGCCATGGCGACCATTATGACATCATCATCGCCATGGCGACCAATATGATATCATCGTCGCCATGATGACCATTATGTCATCATGGTCGCCATGGCAACCATTATGACATCATCATCGCCATGGCGACCATTATGACATCACCGTCGCCATGACGACCATTATTAAATCATCGTAGCCATTACGACCATTATTAAATCACAGTCGCCATGACAACCATTATGACATCTTCGTCGCCATGATGACCATTATGACATCATGACATCACCGTTGCCATGACGACCAGTATGACATCACCGTTGCCATGAAGACCATTATGACATCATCGTCGCCATGATAACCCTTTATGACATTATCGTCGCCATGACGACCCTTATGACATCATCGTCGCCATGGCAACCATTATGACATCATCATCGCCATGACAACCAATATGATATCATCGTCGCAATGATGACCATTATGACATCATCGTCGCCATGACAACCATTATGACATCATCGTCGCCATGGCGACCATTATGACTCCACCGTTGCCATGACGACCATTATGACATCATCGTAGCCATTACGACCAATATTAAATCAAAGTCGCCATGACAACCATCATGACATCACCGTTGCCATGACGACCATTATGACATCATGACATCACCGTTGCCATGACGACCATTATGACATCACCGTTGCCATGACGACCATTATTACATTAGCGTCGCCATGACGACCATTATGACATCATCGTCGCCATGACAACCATTATGACATCATCGTCGCCATGGCAACCATTATGACATCATCATCGCCATGACAACCAATATGATATCATTGTCGCCATGACAACCATTATGACATCATCGTCGCCATGACAACCATTATAACATCATATTCGCCATGACGACCATTATGACATCATCGTCGCCATGGCGACCATTATGACATCATCATCGCCATGATGACCGTTATGACAATATCGTCGCCATGACGACCCTTATGACATCATCATCGCCATGGCAACCATTATGACATCATCATCGCCATGACAACCAATATGATATCATTGTCGCCATGACAACCATTATGACATCATCGTCGCCATGGCAACCATTATGACATCACGGTCGCCATGTCGACCATTATGACATCATCGTAGCCATTACGACCATTATTAAATCACAGTCGCCATGACAACCATTATGACATCTTCGTCGCCATGACGACCATTATGACATCATGACATCACCGTTGCTATGACGACCATTATGACATCACCGTTGCCATGACGACCATTATGACATCATCGTAGCCATTACGACCATTATTAAATCACAGTCGCCATGACAACCATTATGACATCTTCGTCGCCATGATGACCATTATGACATCATGACATCACCGTTGCCATGACGACCACTATGACATCATCGTCGCCATGACAACCATTATGACATCATCGTCGCCATGACAACCATTATGACATCATCGTCGCCATGGCGACCATTATGACACCACCGTTGCCATGACGACCATTATGACATCATCGTCGCCTTGACGACAATTATGACATCATCATCGCCATGACGACCATTATGACATCATCATCGCCATGATGACCGTTATGACATTATCGTCGCCATGACGACCATTATGACATCATCGTCGCCATGACAACCATTATGACATCACAATCGCCATGACAACCATTATGGCATCATCATCGCCATGATGACCCTTTATGACATTATCGTCACCATGACGACCCTTATGACATCATCGTCGCCATGGCAACCATTATGACATCATCATCGCCATGACAACCAATATGATATCTTCGTTGCCATGATGACTATTATGACATCATCGTCGCCATGACAACCATTATGACATCATCGTCGCCATGGCGACCATTATGACATCACCGTTGCCATGACGACCATTATGACATCATCGTAGCCATTACGACCATTATTAAATCACAGTCGCCATGACAACCATTATGACATCATCTTCGCCATGGCGACCATTATGACATCACCGTTGCCATGACGACCATTATGACATCACCGTTGCCATGACGACCATTATGGCATCACCGTCGCCATGACAACCATTATGACATCATCGTCGCCATGACAACCATTATGACATCATCGTCGCCATGGCAACCATTATGACATCATCATCGCCATGACAACCAATATATCATCGTCGCCATGATGACCATTATGACATCATCGTCGCCATGACAACCATTATGACATCATATTCGCAATGTCGACCATTATGACATCACCGTCGCCATGACAACCATTATGACATCATCGTAGCCATTACGACCATTATTAAATCACAGTCGCCATGACAACCATTATGACATCTTCGTCACCATGACGACCATTATGACATCATGACATCACCGTTGCCATGACGACCATTATGACATCACCGTTGCCATGACGACCATTATGACATCATCGTCGCCATGACGACCATTATGACATCATCGTCGCCATGACAACCATTATGACATCACAATCGCCATGACGACCATTATGACATCATCGTCGCCATGGCGACCATTATGACATCATCATCGCCATGATGACCGTTATGACAATATCGTCGCCATGACGACCCTTATGACATCATCGTCGCCATGGCAACCATTATGACATCATCATCGCCATGACAACCAATATGATATCATTGTCGCCATGACAACCATTATGACATCATCGTCGCCATGGCAACCATTATGACATCACGGTCGCCATGTCGACCATTATGACATCATCGTAGCCATTACGACCATTATTAAATCACAGTCGCCATGACAACCATTATGACATCTTCGTCGCCATGACGACCATTATGACATCATGACATCACCGTTGCTATGACGACCATTATGACATCACCGTTGCCATGACGACCATTTTGACATCATCATAGCCATTACGACCATTAATAAATCACAGTCGCCATGACAACGATTATGACATCTTCGTCGCCATGACGACCATTATGACATCATGACATCACCGTTGCCATGACGACCATTATGACATCATCGTCGCCATGACAACCATTATGACATCATCATCGCCATGGCGGCCATTATGACACCACCGTTGCCATGACGACCATTATGACATCATTGTCGCCTTGACGACAATTATGACATCATCATCGCCATGACGACCATTATGACATCATCATCGCCATGGCGACCAATATGATATCATCGTCGCCATGATGACCATTATGTCATCATCGTCGCCATGATGACCATTATGTCATCATCGTCGCCATGGCAACCATTATGACATCATCATCGCCATGGCGACCATTATGACATCACCGTCGCCATGACGACCATTATTAAATCATCGTAGCCATTACGACCATTATTAAATCACAGTCGCCATGACAACCATTATGACATCTTCGTCGCCATGATGACCATTATGACATCATGACATCACCGTTGCCATGACGACCTTTATGACATCACCGTTGCCATGAAGACCATTATGACATCATCATCGCCATGACGACCATTATGACATCATCGTCGCCATGACAACCATTATGACATTACAATCGCCATGACGACCATTATGGCATCATCATCGCCATGATGACCCTTTATGACATTATCGTCGCCATGACGACCCTTATGACATCATCGTCGCCATGGCAACAATTATGACATCATCATCGCCATGACAACCAATATGATATCATCATCGCAATGATGACCATTATGACATCATCGTCGCCATGACAACCATTATGACATCATCGTCGCCATGGCGACCATTATGACTCCACCGTTGCCATGACGACCATTATGACATCATCGTAGCCATTACAACCATTATTAAATCAAAGTCGCCATGACAACCATTATGACATCTTCGTCGCCATGACGACCATTATGACATCATGACATCACCGTTGCCATGACGACCATTATGACATCACCGTTGCCATGACGACCATTATTACATTAGCGTCGCTATGACTACCATTATGACATCATCGTCGCCATGACAACCATTATGACATCATCGTCGCCATGGCAACCATTATGACATCATCATCACCATGACAACCAATATGATATCATTGTCGCCATGACAACCATTATGACATCATCGTCGCCATGACAACCATTATGACATCATATTCGCCATGACGACCATTATGACATCATCGTCGCCATGGCGACCATTATGACATCATCATCGCCATGATGACCGTTATGACAATATCGTCGCCATGACGACCCTTATGACATCATCGTCGCCATGGCAACCATTATGACATCATCATCGCCATGACAACCAATATGATATCATTGTCGCCATGACAACCATTATGACATCATCGTCGCCATGGCAAGCATTATGACATCACGGTCGCCATGTCGACCATTATGACATCATCGTAGCCATTACGACCATTATTAAATCACAGTCGCCATGACAACCATTATGACATCTTCGTCGCCATGACGACCATTATGACATCATGATATCACCGTTGCTATGACGACCATTATGACATCACCGTTGCCATGACGACCATTATGACATCATCGTAGCCATTACGACCATTATTAAATCACAGTCGCCATGACAACCATTATGACATCTTCGTCGCCATGACGACCATTATGACATCATGACATCACCGTTGCCATGACGACCATTATGACATCATCGTCGCCATGACAACCATTTTGACATCATCGTCGCCATGGCGACCATTATGACACCACCGTTGCCATGACGACCATTATGACATCATCGTCGCCTTGACGACAATTATGACATCATCATCGCCATGACGACCATTATGACATCATCATCGCCATGATGACCGTTATGACATTATCGTCGCCATGACGACCATTATGACATCATCGTCGCCATGACAACCATTATGACATCATATTCGCCATGACGACCATTATGACATCATCGTCGCCATGGCGACCATTATGACATCATCATCGCCATGATGACCGTTATGACAATATCGTCGCCATGACGACCCTTATGACATCATCGTCGCCATGGCAACCATTATGACATCATCATCGCCATGACAACCAATATGATATCATTGTCGCCATGACAACCATTATGACATCATCGTCGCCATGGCAACCATTATGACATCACGGTCGCCATGTCGACCATTATGACATCATCGTAGCCATTACGACAATTATTAAATCACAGTCGCCATGACAACCATTATGACATCTTCGTCGCCATGACGACCATTATGACATCATGACATCACCGTTGCCATGACGACCATTCTGACATCATCGTCGCCATGACGACCATTCTGACATCATCGTCGCCATGACAACCATTATGACATCATCGTCGCCATGATGACCATTATGACATCATGACATCACCGTTGCCATGACGACCATTATGACATCACCGTTGCCATGAAGACCATTATGACATCGTCGCCATGACGACCATTATGACATCATTGTCGCCATGACAACCATTAAGACATCACAATCGCCATGACGACCATTATGGCATCATCATCGCCATGATGACCCTTTATGACATTATCGTCGCCATGACGACCCTTATGACATCATCGTCGCCATGGCAACCATTATGACATCATCATCGCCATGACAACTAATATGATATCATCGTCGCAATGATGACCATTATGACATCATCGTCGCCATGACAACCATTATGACATCATCGTCGCCATGGCGACCATTATGACATCACCGTTGCCATGACGACCATTATGACATCATCGTAGCCATTACGACCATTATTAAATCACAGTCGCCATGACAACCATTATGACATCTTCGTCGCCATGACGACCATTATGACATCATGACATCACCGTTGCCATGACGACCATTATGACATCACCGTTGCCATGACGACCATTATTACATTAGCGTTGCCATGACGACCATTATGTCATCATCGTCGCCATGACAACCATTATGACATCATCGTCGCCATGGCAACCATTATGACATCATCATCGCCATGACAACCAATATGATATCATTGTCGCCATGACAACCATTATGACATCATCGTCGCCATGACAACCATTATGACATCATATTCGCCATGACGACCATTATGACATCATCGTCGCCATGGCGACCATTATGACATCATCATCGCCATGATGACCGTTATGACAATATCGTCGCCATGACGACCCTTATGACATCATCGTCGCCATGGCAACCATTATGACATCATCATCGCCATGACAACCAATATGATATCATTGTCGCCATGACAACCATTATGACATCATCGTCGCCATGGCAAGCATTATGACATCACGGTCGCCATGTCGACCATTATGACATCATCGTAGCCATTACGACCATTATTAAATCACAGTCGCCATGACAACCATTATGACATCTTCGTCGCCATGACGACCATTATGACATCATGATATCACCGTTGCTATGACGACCATTATGACATCACCGTTGCCATGACGACCATTATGACATCATCGTAGCCATTACGACCATTATTAAATCACAGTCGCCATGACAACCATTATGACATCTTCGTCGCCATGACGACCATTATGACATCATGACATCACCGTTGCCATGACGACCATTATGACATCATCGTCGCCATGACAACCATTTTGACATCATCGTCGCCATGGCGACCATTATGACACCACCGTTGCCATGACGACCATTATGACATCATCGTCGCCTTGACGACAATTATGACATCATCATCGCCATGACGACCATTATGACATCATCATCGCCATGATGACCGTTATGACATTATCGTCGCCATGACGACCATTATGACATCATCGTCGCCATGACAACCATTATGACATCATATTCGCCATGACGACCATTATGACATCATCGTCGCCATGGCGACCATTATGACATCATCATCGCCATGATGACCGTTATGACAATATCGTCGCCATGACGACCCTTATGACATCATCGTCGCCATGGCAACCATTATGACATCATCATCGCCATGACAACCAATATGATATCATTGTCGCCATGACAACCATTATGACATCATCGTCGCCATGGCAACCATTATGACATCACGGTCGCCATGTCGACCATTATGACATCATCGTAGCCATTACGACAATTATTAAATCACAGTCGCCATGACAACCATTATGACATCTTCGTCGCCATGACGACCATTATGACATCATGACATCACCGTTGCCATGACGACCATTCTGACATCATCGTCGCCATGACGACCATTCTGACATCATCGTCGCCATGACAACCATTATGACATCATCGTCGCCATGATGACCATTATGACATCATGACATCACCGTTGCCATGACGACCATTATGACATCACCGTTGCCATGAAGACCATTATGACATCGTCGCCATGACGACCATTATGACATCATTGTCGCCATGACAACCATTAAGACATCACAATCGCCATGACGACCATTATGGCATCATCATCGCCATGATGACCCTTTATGATATTATCGTCGCCATGACGACCCTTATGACATCATCGTCGCCATGGCAACCATTATGACATCATCATCGCCATGACAACTAATATGATATCATCGTCGCAATGATGACCATTATGACATCATCGTCGCCATGACAACCATTATGACATCATCGTCGCCATGGCGACCATTATGACATCACCGTTGCCATGACGACCATTATGACATCATCGTAGCCATTACGACCATTATTAAATCACAGTCGCCATGACAACCATTATGACATCTTCGTCGCCATGACGACCATTATGACATCATGACATCACCGTTGCCATGACGACCATTATGACATCACCGTTGCCATGACGACCATTATTACATTAGCGTTGCCATGACGACCATTATGTCATCATCGTCGCCATGACAACCATTATGACATCATCGTCGCCATGGCAACCATTATGACATCATCATCGCCATGACAACCAATATGATATCATTGTCGCCATGACAACCATTATGACATCATCGTCGCCATGACAACCATTATGACATCATATTCGCCATGACGACCATTATGACATCATCGTCGCCATGGCGACCATTATGACATCATCATCGCCATGATGACCGTTATGACAATATCGTCGCCATGACGACCCTTATGACATCATCGTCGCCATGGCAACCATTATGACATCATCATCGCCATGACAACCAATATATCATTGTCGCCATGACAACCATTATGACATCATCGTCGCCATGGCAACTATTATGACATCACGGTCGCCATGTCGACCATTATGACATCATCGTAGGCATTACGACCATTATTAATTCACAGTCGCCATGACAACCATTATGACATCTTCGTCGCCATGACGACCATTATGACATCATGACATCACCGTTGCTATGACGACCATTATGACATCACCGTTGCCATGACGACCATTTTGACATCATCATAGCCATTACGACCATTATTAAATCACAGTCGCCATGACAACCATTATGACATCTTCGTCGCCATGACGACCATTATGACATCATGATATCACCGTTGCCATGACGACCATTATGACATCATCATCGCCATGATGACCGCTATGACATCATCATCGCCATGTCGACCATTATGACATCATCGTCGCCATGACGACCATTATGACATCATCGTCGCCATGGCGACCATTATGACATCATCATCGCCATGGCGACCAATATGATATCATCGTCGCCATGATGACCATTATGTCATCATGGTCGCCATGGCAACCATTATGACATCATCATCGCCATGGCGACCATTATGACATCACCGTCGCCATGACGACCATTATTAAATCATCGTAGCCATTACGACCATTATTAAATCACAGTCGCCATGACAACCATTATGACATCTTCGTCGCCATGATGACCATTATGACATCATGACATCACCGTTGCCATGACGACCAGTATGACATCACCGTTGCCATGAAGACCATTATGACATCATCGTCGCCATGATAACCCTTTATGACATTATCGTCGCCATGACGACCCTTATGACATCATCGTCGCCATGGCAACCATTATGACATCATCATCGCCATGACAACCAATATGATATCATCGTCGCAATGATGACCATTATGACATCATCGTCGCCATGACAACCATTATGACATCATCGTCGCCATGGCGACCATTATGACTCCACCGTTGCCATGACGACCATTATGACATCATCGTAGCCATTACGACCATTATTAAATCAAAGTCGCCATGACAACCATTATGACATCTTCGTCGCCATGACGACCATTATGACATCATGACATCACCGTTGCCATGACGACCATTATGACATCACCGTTGCCATGACGACCATTATTACATTAGCGTCGCCATGACGACCATTATGACATCATCGTCGCCATGACAACCATTATGACATCATCGTCGCCATGGCAACCATTATGACATCATCATCGCCATGACAACCAATATGATATCATTGTCGCCATGACAACCATTATGACATCATCGTCGCCATGACAACCATTATAACATCATATTCGCCATGACGACCATTATGACATCATCGTCGCCATGGCGACCATTATGACATCATCATCGCCATGATGACCGTTATGACAATATCGTCGCCATGACGACCCTTATGACATCATCATCGCCATGGCAACCATTATGACATCATCATCGCCATGACAACCAATATGATATCATTGTCGCCATGACAACCATTATGACATCATCGTCGCCATGGCAACCATTATGACATCACGGTCGCCATGTCGACCATTATGACATCATCGTAGCCATTACGACCATTATTAAATCACAGTCGCCATGACAACCATTATGACATCTTCGTCGCCATGACGACCATTATGACATCATGACATCACCGTTGCTATGACGACCATTATGACATCACCGTTGCCATGACGACCATTATGACATCATCGTAGCCATTACGACCATTATTAAATCACAGTCGCCATGACAACCATTATGACATCTTCGTCGCCATGACGACCATTATGACATCATGACATCACCGTTGCCATGACGACCACTATGACATCATCGTCGCCATGACAACCATTATGACATCATCGTCGCCATGACAACCATTATGACATCATCGTCGCCATGGCGACCATTATGACACCACCGTTGCCATGACGACCATTATGACATCATCGTCGCCTTGACGACAATTATGACATCATCATCGCCATGACGACCATTATGACATCATCATCGCCATGATGACCGTTATGACATTATCGTCGCCATGACGACCATTATGACATCATCGTCGCCATGACAACCATTATGACATCACAATCGCCATGACAACCATTATGGCATCATCATCGCCATGATGACCCTTTATGACATTATCGTCGCCATGACGACCCTTATGACATCATCGTCGCCATGGCAACCATTATGACATCATCATCGCCATGACAACCAATATGATATCTTCGTTGCCATGATGACTATTATGACATCATCGTCGCCATGACAACCATTATGACATCATCGTCGCCATGGCGACCATTATGACATCACCGTTGCCATGACGACCATTATGACATCATCGTAGCCATTACGACCATTATTAAATCACAGTCGCCATGACAACCATTATGACATCATCTTCGCCATGGCGACCATTATGACATCACCGTTGCCATGACGACCATTATGACATCACCGTTGCCATGACGATCATTATGGCATCACCGTCGCCATGACAACCATTATGACATCATCGTCGCCATGACAACCATTATGACATCATCGTCGCCATGGCAACCATTATGACATCATCATCGCCATGACAACCAATATATCATCGTCGCCATGATGACCATTATGACATCATCGTCGCCATGACAACCATTATGACATCATATTCGCAATGTCGACCATTATGACATCACCGTCGCCATGACGACCATTATGACATCATCGTAGCCATTACGACCATTATTAAATCACAGTCGCCATGACAACCATTATGACATCTTCGTCACCATGACGACCATTATGACATCATGACATCACCGTTGCCATGACGACCATTATGACATCACCGTTGCCATGACGACCATTATGACATCATCGTCGCCATGACGACCATTATGACATCATCGTCGCCATGACAACCATTATGACATCACAATCGCCATGACGACCATTATGACATCATCGTCGCCATGGCGACCATTATGACATCATCATCATCGCCATGATGACCGTTATGACAATATCGTCGCCATGACGACCCTTATGACATCATCGTCGCCATGGCAACCATTATGACATCATCATCGCCATGACAACCAATATGATATCATTGTCGCCATGACAACCATTATGACATCATCGTCGCCATGGCAACCATTATGACATCACGGTCGCCATGTCGACCATTATGACATCATCGTAGCCATTACGACCATTATTAAATCACAGTCGCCATGACAACCATTATGACATCTTCGTCGCCATGACGACCATTATGACATCATGACATCACCGTTGCTATGACGACCATTATGACATCACCGTTGCCATGACGACCATTTTGACATCATCATAGCCATTACGACCATTATTAAATCACAGTCGCCATGACAACGATTATGACATCTTCGTCGCCATGACGACCATTATGACATCATGACATCACCGTTGCCATGACGACCATTATGACATCATCGTCGCCATGACAACCATTATGACATCATCATCGCCATGGCGGCCATTATGACACCACCGTTGCCATGACGACCATTATGACATCATTGTCGCCTTGACGACAATTATGACATCATCATCGCCATGACGACCATTATGACATCATCATCGCCATGGCGACCAATATGATATCATCGTCGCCATGATGACCATTATGTCATCATCGTCGCCATGATGACCATTATGTCATCATCGTCGCCATGGCAACCATTATGACATCATCATCGCCATGGCGACCATTATGACATCACCGTCGCCATGACGACCATTATTAAATCATCGTAGCCATTACGACCATTATTAAATCACAGTCGCCATGACAACCATTATGACATCTTCGTCGCCATGATGACCATTATGACATCATGACATCACCGTTGCCATGACGACCTTTATGACATCACCGTTGCCATGAAGACCATTATGACATCATCATCGCCATGACGACCATTATGACATCATCGTCGCCATGACAACCATTATGACATTACAATCGCCATGACGACCATTATGGCATCATCATCGCCATGATGACCCTTTATGACATTATCGTCGCCATGACGACCCTTATGACATCATCGTCGCCATGGCAACAATTATGACATCATCATCGCCATGACAACCAATATGATATCATCATCGCAATGATGACCATTATGACATCATCGTCGCCATGACAACCATTATGACATCATCGTCGCCATGGCGACCATTATGACTCCACCGTTGCCATGACGACCATTATGACATCATCGTAGCCATTACAACCATTATTAAATCAAAGTCGCCATGACAACCATTATGACATCTTCGTCGCCATGACGACCATTATGACATCATGACATCACCGTTGCCATGACGACCATTATGACATCACCGTTGCCATGACGACCATTATTACATTAGCGTCGCTATGACTACCATTATGACATCATCGTCGCCATGACAACCATTATGACATCATCGTCGCCATGGCAACCATTATGACATCATCATCACCATGACAACCAATATGATATCATTGTCGCCATGACAACCATTATGACATCATCGTCGCCATGACAACCATTATGACATCATATTCGCCATGACGACCATTATGACATCATCGTCGCCATGGCGACCATTATGACATCATCATCGCCATGATGACCGTTATGACAATATCGTCGCCATGACGACCCTTATGACATCATCGTCGCCATGGCAACCATTATGACATCATCATCGCCATGACAACCAATATGATATCATTGTCGCCATGACAACCATTATGACATCATCGTCGCCATGGCAACCATTATGACATCACGGTCGCCATGTCGACCATTATGACATCATCGTAGCCATTACGACAATTATTAAATCACAGTCGCCATGACAACCATTATGACATCTTCGTCGCCATGACGACCATTATGACATCATGATATCACCGTTGCTATGACGACCATTATGACATCACCGTTGCCATGACGACCATTATGACATCATCGTAGCCATTACGACCATTATTAAATCACAGTCGCCATGACAACCATTATGACATCTTCGTCGCCATGACGACCATTATGACATCATGACATCACCGTTGCCATGACGACCATTATGACATCATCGTCGCCATGACAACCATTTTGACATCATCGTCGCCATGGCGACCATTATGACACCACCGTTGCCATGACGACCATTATGACATCATCGTCGCCTTGACGACAATTATGACATCATCATCGCCATGACGACCATTATGACATCATCATCGCCATGATGACCGTTATGACATTATCGTCGCCATGACGACCATTATGACATCATCGTCGCCATGACAACCATTATGACATCATATTCGCCATGACGACCATTATGACATCATCGTCGCCATGGCGACCATTATGACATCATCATCGCCATGATGACCGTTATGACAATATCGTCGCCATGACGACCCTTATGACATCAACGTCGCCATGGCAACCATTATGACATCATCATCGCCATGACAACCAATATGATATCATTGTCGCCATGACAACCATTATGACATCATCGTCGCCATGGCAACCATTATGACATCACGGTCGCCATGTCGACCATTATGACATCATCGTAGCCATTACGACAATTATTAAATCACAGTCGCCATGACAACCATTATGACATCTTCGTCGCCATGACGACCATTATGACATCATGACATCACCGTTGCCATGACGACCATTCTGACATCATCGTCGCCATGACGACCATTCTGACATCATCGTCGCCATGACAACCATTATGACATCATCGTCGCCATGATGACCATTATGACATCATGACATCACCGTTGCCATGACGACCATATGACATCACCGTTGCCATGAAGACCATTATGACATCGTCGCCATGACGACCATTATGACATCATTGTCGCCATGACAACCATTAAGACATCACAATCGCCATGACGACCATTATGGCATCATCATCGCCATGATGACCCTTTATGACATTATCGTCGCCATGACGACCCTTATGACATCATCGTCGCCATGGCAACCATTATGACATCATCATCGCCATGACAACTAATATGATATCATCGTCGCAATGATGACCATTATGACATCATCGTCGCCATGACAACCATTATGACATCATCGTCGCCATGGCGACCATTATGACATCACCGTTGCCATGACGACCATTATGACATCATCGTAGCCATTACGACCATTATTAAATCACAGTCGCCATGACAACCATTATGACATCTTCGTCGCCATGACGACCATTATGACATCATGACATCACCGTTGCCATGACGACCATTATGACATCACCGTTGCCATGACGACCATTATTACATTAGCGTTGCCATGACGACCATTATGTCATCATCGTCGCCATGACAACCATTATGACATCATCGTCGCCATGGCAACCATTATGACATCATCATCGCCATGACAACCAATATGATATCATTGTCGCCATGACAACCATTATGACATCATCGTCGCCATGACAACCATTATGACATCATATTCGCCATGACGACCATTATGACATCATCGTCGCCATGGCGACCATTATGACATCATCATCGCCATGATGACCGTTATGACAATATCGTCGCCATGACGACCCTTATGACATCATCGTCGCCATGGCAACCATTATGACATCATCATCGCCATGACAACCAATATATCATTGTCGCCATGACAACCATTATGACATCATCGTCGCCATGGCAACTATTATGACATCACGGTCGCCATGTCGACCATTATGACATCATCGTAGGCATTACGACCATTATTAATTCACAGTCGCCATGACAACCATTATGACATCTTCGTCGCCATGACGACCATTATGACATCATGACATCACCGTTGCTATGACGACCATTATGACATCACCGTTGCCATGACGACCATTTTGACATCATCATAGCCATTACGACCATTATTAAATCACAGTCGCCATGACAACCATTATGACATCTTCGTCGCCATGACGACCATTATGACATCATGATATCACCGTTGCCATGACGACCATTATGACATCATCATCGCCATGATGACCGCTATGACATCATCATCGCCATGTCGACCATTATGACATCATCGTCGCCATGACGACCATTATGACATCATCGTCGCCATGGCGACCATTATGACATCATCATCGCCATGGCGACCAATATGATATCATCGTCGCCATGATGACCATTATGTCATCATGGTCGCCATGGCAACCATTATGACATCATCATCGCCATGGCGACCATTATGACATCACCGTCGCCATGACGACCATTATTAAATCATCGTAGCCATTACGACCATTATTAAATCACAGTCGCCATGACAACCATTATGACATCTTCGTCGCCATGATGACCATTATGACATCATGACATCACCGTTGCCATGACGACCAGTATGACATCACCGTTGCCATGAAGACCATTATGACATCATCGTCGCCATGATAACCCTTTATGACATTATCGTCGCCATGACGACCCTTATGACATCATCGTCGCCATGGCAACCATTATGACATCATAATCGCCATGACAACCAATATGATATCATCGTCGCAATGATGACCATTATGACATCATCGTCGCCATGACAACCATTATGACATCATCGTCGCCATGGCGACCATTATGACTCCACCGTTGCCATGACGACCATTATGACATCATCGTAGCCATTACGACCATTATTAAATCAAAGTCGCCATGACAACCATTATGACATCTTCGTCGCCATGACGACCATTATGACATCATGACATCACCGTTGCCATGACGACCATTATGACATCACCGTTGCCATGACGACCATTATTACATTAGCGTCGCCATGACGACCATTATGACATCATCGTCGCCATGACAACCATTATGACATCATCGTCGCCATGGCAACCATTATGACATCATCATCGCCATGACAACCAATATGATATCATTGTCGCCATGACAACCATTATGACATCATCGTCGCCATGACAACCATTATAACATCATATTCGCCATGACGACCATTATGACATCATCGTCGCCATGGCGACCATTATGACATCATCATCGCCATGATGACCGTTATGACAATATCGTCGCCATGACGACCCTTATGACATCATCATCGCCATGGCAACCATTATGACATCATCATCGCCATGACAACCAATATGATATCATTGTCGCCATGACAACCATTATGACATCATCGTCGCCATGGCAACCATTATGACATCACGGTCGCCATGTCGACCATTATGACATCATCGTAGCCATTACGACCATTATTAAATCACAGTCGCCATGACAACCATTATGACATCTTCGTCGCCATGACGACCATTATGACATCATGACATCACCGTTGCTATGACGACCATTATGACATCACCGTTGCCATGACGACCATTATGACATCATCGTAGCCATTACGACCATTATTAAATCACAGTCGCCATGACAACCATTATGACATCTTCGTCGCCATGACGACCATTATGACATCATGACATCACCGTTGCCATGACGACCACTATGACATCATCGTCGCCATGACAACCATTATGACATCATCGTCGCCATGACAACCATTATGACATCATCGTCGCCATGGCGACCATTATGACACCACCGTTGCCATGACGACCATTATGACATCATCGTCGCCTTGACGACAATTATGACATCATCATCGCCATGACGACCATTATGACATCATCATCGCCATGATGACCGTTATGACATTATCGTCGCCATGACGACCATTATGACATCATCGTCGCCATGACAACCATTATGACATCACAATCGCCATGACAACCATTATGGCATCATCATCGCCATGATGACCCTTTATGACATTATCGTCGCCATGACGACCCTTATGACATCATCGTCGCCATGGCAACCATTATGACATCATCATCGCCATGACAACCAATATGATATCTTCGTTGCCATGATGACTATTATGACATCATCGTCGCCATGACAACCATTATGACATCATCGTCGCCATGGCGACCATTATGACATCACCGTTGCCATGACGACCATTATGACATCATCGTAGCCATTACGACCATTATTAAATCACAGTCGCCATGACAACCATTATGACATCATCTTCGCCATGGCGACCATTATGACATCACCGTTGCCATGACGACCATTATGACATCACCGTTGCCATGACGACCATTATGGCATCACCGTCGCCATGACAACCATTATGACATCATCGTCGCCATGACAACCATTATGACATCATCGTCGCCATGGCAACCATTATGACATCATCATCGCCATGACAACCAATATATCATCGTCGCCATGATGACCATTATGACATCATCGTCGCCATGACAACCATTATGACATCATATTCGCAATGTCGACCATTATGACATCACCGTCGCCATGACGACCATTATGACATCATCGTAGCCATTACGACCATTATTAAATCACAGTCGCCATGACAACCATTATGACATCTTCGTCACCATGACGACCATTATGACATCATGACATCACCGTTGCCATGACGACCATTATGACATCACCGTTGCCATGACGACCATTATGACATCATCGTCGCCATGACGACCATTATGACATCATCGTCGCCATGACAACCATTATGACATCACAATCGCCATGACGACCATTATGACATCATCGTCGCCATGGCGACCATTATGACATCATCATCGCCATGATGACCGTTATGACAATATCGTCGCCATGACGACCCTTATGACATCATCGTCGCCATGGCAACCATTATGACATCATCATCGCCATGACAACCAATATGATATCATTGTCGCCATGACAACCATTATGACATCATCGTCGCCATGGCAACCATTATGACATCACGGTCGCCATGTCGACCATTATGACATCATCGTAGCCATTACGACCATTATTAAATCACAGTCGCCATGACAACCATTATGACATCTTCGTCGCCATGACGACCATTATGACATCATGACATCACCGTTGCTATGACGACCATTATGACATCACCGTTGCCATGACGACCATTTTGACATCATCATAGCCATTACGACCATTATTAAATCACAGTCGCCATGACAACGATTATGACATCTTCGTCGCCATGACGACCATTATGACATCATGACATCACCGTTGCCATGACGACCATTATGACATCATCGTCGCCATGACAACCATTATGACATCATCATCGCCATGGCGGCCATTATGACACCACCGTTGCCATGACGACCATTATGACATCATCGTCGCCTTGACGACAATTATGACATCATCATCGCCATGACGACCATTATGACATCATCATCGCCATGGCGACCAATATGATATCATCGTCGCCATGATGACCATTATGTCATCATCGTCGCCATGATGACCATTATGTCATCATCGTCGCCATGGCAACCATTATGACATCATCATCGCCATGGCGACCATTATGACATCACCGTCGCCATGACGACCATTATTAAATCATCGTAGCCATTACGACCATTATTAAATCACAGTCGCCATGACAACCATTATGACATCTTCGTCGCCATGATGACCATTATGACATCATGACATCACCGTTGCCATGACGACCTTTATGACATCACCGTTGCCATGAAGACCATTATGACATCATCATCGCCATGACGACCATTATGACATCATCGTCGCCATGACAACCATTATGACATTACAATCGCCATGACGACCATTATGGCATCATCATCGCCATGATGACCCTTTATGACATTATCGTCGCCATGACGACCCTTATGACATCATCGTCGCCATGGCAACAATTATGACATCATCATCGCCATGACAACCAATATGATATCATCATCGCAATGATGACCATTATGACATCATCGTCGCCATGACAACCATTATGAAATCATCGTCGCCATGGCGACCATTATGACTCCACCGTTGCCATGACGACCATTATGACATCATCGTAGCCATTACAACCATTATTAAATCAAAGTCGCCATGACAACCATTATGACATCTTCGTCGCCATGACGACCATTATGACATCATGACATCACCGTTGCCATGACGACCATTATGACATCACCGTTGCCATGACGACCATTATTACATTAGCGTCGCTATGACTACCATTATGACATCATCGTCGCCATGACAACCATTATGACATCATCGTCGCCATGGCAACCATTATGACATCATCATCACCATGACAACCAATATGATATCATTGTCGCCATGACAACCATTATGACATCATCGTCGCCATGACAACCATTATGACATCATATTCGCCATGACGACCATTATGACATCATCGTCGCCATGGCGACCATTATGACATCATCATCGCCATGATGACCGTTATGACAATATCGTCGCCATGACGACCCTTATGACATCATCGTCGCCATGGCAACCATTATGACATCATCATCGCCATGACAACCAATATGATATCATTGTCGCCATGACAACCATTATGACATCATCGTCGCCATGGCAACCATTATGACATCACGGTCGCCATGTCGACCATTATGACATCATCGTAGCCATTACGACCATTATTAAATCACAGTCGCCATGACAACCATTATGACATCTTCGTCGCCATGACGACCATTATGACATCATGATATCACCGTTGCTATGACGACCATTATGACATCACCGTTGCCATGACGACCATTATGACATCATCGTAGCCATTACGACCATTATTAAATCACAGTCGCCATGACAACCATTATGACATCTTCGTCGCCATGACGACCATTATGACATCATGATATCACCGTTGCTATGACGACCATTATGACATCACCGTTGCCATGACGACCATTATGACATCATCGTCGCCATGACAACCATTTTGACATCATCGTCGCCATGGCGACCATTATGACACCACCGTTGCCATGACGACCATTATGACATCATCGTCGCCTTGACGACAATTATGACATCATCATCGCCATGACGACCATTATGACATCATCATCGCCATGATGACCGTTATGACATTATCGTCGCCATGACGACCATTATGACATCATCGTCGCCATGACAACCATTATGACATCATATTCGCCATGACGACCATTATGACATCATCGTCGCCATGGCGACCATTATGACATCATCATCGCCATGATGACCGTTATGACAATATCGTCGCCATGACGACCCTTATGACATCATCGTCGCCATGGCAACCATTATGACATCATCATCGCCATGACAACCAATATGATATCATTGTCGCCATGACAACCATTATGACATCATCGTCGCCATGGCAACCATTATGACATCACGGTCGCCATGTCGACCATTATGACATCATCGTAGCCATTACGACAATTATTAAATCACAGTCGCCATGACAACCATTATGACATCTTCGTCGCCATGACGACCATTATGACATCATGACATCACCGTTGCCATGACGACCATTCTGACATCATCGTCGCCATGACGACCATTCTGACATCATCGTCGCCATGACAACCATTATGACATCATCGTCGCCATGGCGACCATTATGACACCACCGTTGCCATGACGACCATTATGACATCATCGTCGCCATGACGACCATTATGACATCATCATCGCCATGTCGACCATTATGACATCATCGTCGCCATGACGACCGCTATGACATCATCATCGCCATGTCGACCATTATGACATCATCGTCGCCATGACGACCGTTATGACATCATCGTCGCCATGGCGACCATTATGACATCATCATCGCCATGGCGACCAATATGATATCATCGTCGCCATGATGAACATTATGTCATCATCGTCGCCATGGCAACCATTATGACATCATCATCGCCATGGCGACCATTATGACATCAACGTCGCCATGGCGACGTTTATGACATCACCGTCGCCATGACGACCATTATTAAATCATCGTAGCCATTACGACCATTATTAAATCACAGTCGCCATGACAACCATTATGACATCTTCGTCGCCATGATGACCATTATGACATCATGACATCACCGTTGCCATGACGACCATTATGACATCACCGTTGCCATGAAGACCATTATGACATCGTCGCCATGACGACCATTATGACATCATTGTCGCCATGACAACCATTAAGACATCACAATCGCCATGACGACCATTATGGCATCATCATCGCCATGATGACCCTTTATGACATTATCGTCGCCATGACGACCCTTATGACATCATCGTCGCCATGGCAACCATTATGACATCATCATCGCCATGACAACTAATATGATATCATCGTCGCAATGATGACCATTATGACATCATCGTCGCCATGACAACCATTATGACATCATCGTCGCCATGGCGACCATTATGACATCACCGTTGCCATGACGACCATTATGACATCATCGTAGCCATTACGACCATTATTAAATCACAGTCGCCATGACAACCATTATGACATCTTCGTCGCCATGACGACCATTATGACATCACCGTTGCCATGACGACCATTATGACATCACCGTTGCCATGACGACCATTATTACATTAGCGTTGCCATGACGACCATTATGTCATCATCGTCGCCATGACAACCATTATGACATCATCGTCGCCATGGCAACCATTATGACATCATCATCGCCATGACAACCAATATGATATCATTGTCGCCATGACAACCATTATAACATCATCGTCGCCATGACAACCATTATGACATCATATTCGCCATGACGACCATTATGACATCATCGTCGCCATGGCGACCATTATGACATCATCATCGCCATGATGACCGTTATGACAATATCATCGCCATGACGACCCTTATGACATCATCGTCGCCATGGCAACCATTATGACATCATCATCGCCATGACAACCAATATATCATTGTCGCCATGACAACCATTATGACATCATCGTCGCCATGGCAACCATTATGACATCACGGTCGCCATGTCGACCATTATGACATCATCGTAGGAATTACGACCATTATTAATTCACAGTCGCCATGACAACCATTATGACATCTTCGTCGCCATGACGACCATTATGACATCATGACATCACCGTTGCTATGACGACCATTATGACATCACCGTTGCCATGACGACCATTTTGACATCATCATAGCCATTACGACCATTATTAAATCACAGTCGCCATGACAACCATTATGACATCTTCGTCGCCATGACGACCATTATGACATCATGATATCACCGTTGCCATGACGACCATTATGACATCATCATCGCCATGATGACCGCTATGACATCATCATCGCCATGTCGACCATTATGACATCATCGTCGCCATGACGACCATTATGACATCATCGTCGCCATGGCGACCATTATGACATCATCATCGCCATGGCGACCAATATGATATCATCGTCGCCATGATGACCATTATGTCATCATGGTCGCCATGGCAACCATTATGACATCATCATCGCCATGGCGACCATTATGACATCACCGTCGCCATGACGACCATTATTAAATCATCGTAGCCATTACGACCATTATTAAATCACAGTCGCCATGACAACCATTATGACATCTTCGTCGCCATGATGACCATTATGACATCATGACATCACCGTTGCCATGACGACCAGTATGACATCACCGTTGCCATGAAGACCATTATGACATCATCGTCGCCATGATAACCCTTTATGACATTATCGTCGCCATGACGACCCTTATGACATCATCGTCGCCATGGCAACCATTATGACATCATCATCGCCATGACAACCAATATGATATCATCGTCGCAATGATGACCATTATGACATCATCGTCGCCATGACAACCATTATGACATCATCGTCGCCATGGCGACCATTATGACTCCACCGTTGCCATGACGACCATTATGACATCATCGTAGCCATTACGACCATTATTAAATCAAAGTCGCCATGACAACCATTATGACATCTTCGTCGCCATGACGACCATTATGACATCATGACATCACCGTTGCCATGACGACCATTATGACATCACCGTTGCCATGACGACCATTATTACATTAGCGTCGCCATGACGACCATTATGACATCATCGTCGCCATGACAACCATTATGACATCATCGTCGCCATGGCAACCATTATGACATCATCATCGCCATGACAACCAATATGATATCATTGTCGCCATGACAACCATTATGACATCATCGTCGCCATGACAACCATTATAACATCATATTCGCCATGACGACCATTATGACATCATCGTCGCCATGGCGACCATTATGACATCATCATCGCCATGATGACCGTTATGACAATATCGTCGCCATGACGACCCTTATGACATCATCATCGCCATGGCAACCATTATGACATCATCATCGCCATGACAACCAATATGATATCATTGTCGCCATGACAACCATTATGACATCATCGTCGCCATGGCAACCATTATGACATCACGGTCGCCATGTCGACCATTATGACATCATCGTAGCCATTACGACCATTATTAAATCACAGTCGCCATGACAACCATTATGACATCTTCGTCGCCATGACGACCATTATGACATCATGACATCACCGTTGCTATGACGACCATTATGACATCACCGTTGCCATGACGACCATTATGACATCATCGTAGCCATTACGACCATTATTAAATCACAGTCGCCATGACAACCATTATGACATCTTCGTCGCCATGACGACCATTATGACATCATGACATCACCGTTGCCATGACGACCACTATGACATCATCGTCGCCATGACAACCATTATGACATCATCGTCGCCATGACAACCATTATGACATCATCGTCGCCATGGCGACCATTATGACACCACCGTTGCCATGACGACCATTATGACATCATCGTCGCCTTGACGACAATTATGACATCATCATTGCCATGACGACCATTATGACATCATCATCGCCATGATGACCGTTATGACATTATCGTCGCCATGACGACCATTATGACATCATCGTCGCCATGACAACCATTATGACATCACAATCGCCATGACAACCATTATGGCATCATCATCGCCATGATGACCCTTTATGACATTATCGTCGCCATGACGACCCTTATGACATCATCGTCGCCATGGCAACCATTATGACATCATCATCGCCATGACAACCAATATGATATCTTCGTTGCCATGATGACTATTATGACATCATCGTCGCCATGACAACCATTATGACATCATCGTCGCCATGGCGACCATTATGACATCACCGTTGCCATGACGACCATTATGACATCATCGTAGCCATTACGACCATTATTAAATCACAGTCGCCATGACAACCATTATGACATCATCTTCGCCATGGCGACCATTATGACATCACCGTTGCCATGACGACCATTATGACATCACCGTTGCCATGACGACCATTATGGCATCACCGTCGCCATGACAACCATTATGACATCATCGTCGCCATGACAACCATTATGACATCATCGTCGCCATGGCAACCATTATGACATCATCATCGCCATGACAACCAATATATCATCGTCGCCATGATGACCATTATGACATCATCGTCGCCATGACAACCATTATGACATCATATTCGCAATGTCGACCATTATGACATCACCGTCGCCATGACGACCATTATGACATCATCGTAGCCATTACGACCATTATTAAATCACAGTCGCCATGACAACCATTATGACATCTTCGTCACCATGACGACCATTATGACATCATGACATCACCGTTGCCATGACGACCATTATGACATCACCGTTGCCATGACGACCATTATGACATCATCGTCGCCATGACGACCATTATGACATCATCGTCGCCATGACAACCATTATGACATCACAATCGCCATGACGACCATTATGACATCATCGTCGCCATGGCGACCATTATGACATCATCATCGCCATGATGACCGTTATGACAATATCGTCGCCATGACGACCCTTATGACATCATCGTCGCCATGGCAACCATTATGACATCATCATCGCCATGACAACCAATATGATATCATTGTCGCCATGACAACCATTATGACATCATCGTCGCCATGGCAACCATTATGACATCACGGTCGCCATGTCGACCATTATGACATCATCGTAGCCATTACGACCATTATTAAATCACAGTCGCCATGACAACCATTATGACATCTTCGTCGCCATGACGACCATTATGACATCATGACATCACCGTTGCTATGACGACCATTATGACATCACCGTTGCCATGACGACCATTTTGACATCATCATAGCCATTACGACCATTATTAAATCACAGTCGCCATGACAACGATTATGACATCTTCGTCGCCATGACGACCATTATGACATCATGACATCACCGTTGCCATGACGACCATTATGACATCATCGTCGCCATGACAACCATTATGACATCATCATCGCCATGGCGGCCATTATGACACCACCGTTGCCATGACGACCATTATGACATCATCGTCGCCTTGACGACAATTATGACATCATCATCGCCATGACGACCATTATGACATCATCATCGCCATGGCGACCAATATGATATCATCGTCGCCATGATGACCATTATGTCATCATCGTCGCCATGATGACCATTATGTCATCATCGTCGCCATGGCAACCATTATGACATCATCATCGCCATGGCGACCATTATGACATCACCGTCGCCATGACGACCATTATTAAATCATCGTAGCCATTACGACCATTATTAAATCACAGTCGCCATGACAACCATTATGACATCTTCGTCGCCATGATGACCATTATGACATCATGACATCACCGTTGCCATGACGACCTTTATGACATCACCGTTGCCATGAAGACCATTATGACATCATCATCGCCATGACGACCATTATGACATCATCGTCGCCATGACAACCATTATGACATCACAATCGCCATGATGACCATTATGGCATCATCATCGCCATGATGACCCTTTATGACATTATCGTCGCCATGACGACCCTTATGACATCATCGTCGCCATGGCAACAATTATGACATCATCATCGCCATGACAACCAATATGATATCATCATCGCAATGATGACCATTATGACATCATCGTCGCCATGACAACCATTATGACATCATCGTCGCCATGGCGACCATTATGACTCCACCGTTGCCATGACGACCATTATGACATCATCGTAGCCATTACAACCATTATTAAATCAAAGTCGCCATGACAACCATTATGACATCTTCGTCGCCATGACGACCATTATGACATCATGACATCACCGTTGCCATGACGACCATTATGACATCACCGTTGCCATGACGACCATTATTACATTAGCGTCGCTATGACTACCATTATGACATCATCGTCGCCATGACAACCATTATGACATCATCGTCGCCATGGCAACCATTATGACATCATCATCACCATGACAACCAATATGATATCATTGTCGCCATGACAACCATTATGACATCATCGTCGCCATGACAACCATTATGACATCATATTCGCCATGACGACCATTATGACATCATCGTCGCCATGGCGACCATTATGACATCATCATCGCCATGATGACCGTTATGACAATATCGTCGCCATGACGACCCTTATGACATCATCGTCGCCATGGCAACCATTATGACATCATCATCGCCATGACAACCAATATGATATCATTGTCGCCATGACAACCATTATGACATCATCGTCGCCATGGCAACCATTATGACATCACGGTCGCCATGTCGACCATTATGACATCATCGTAGCCATTACGACCATTATTAAATCACAGTCGCCATGACAACCATTATGACATCTTCGTCGCCATGACGACCATTATGACATCATGATATCACCGTTGCTATGACGACCATTATGACATCACCGTTGCCATGACGACCATTATGACATCATCGTAGCCATTACGACCATTATTAAATCACAGTCGCCATGACAACCATTATGACATCTTCGTCGCCATGACGACCATTATGACATCATGACATCACCGTTGCCATGACGACCATTATGACATCATCGTCGCCATGACAACCATTTTGACATCATCGTCGCCATGGCGACCATTATGACACCACCGTTGCCATGACGACCATTATGACATCATCGTCGCCTTGACGACAATTATGACATCATCATCGCCATGACGACCATTATGACATCATCATCGCCATGATGACCGTTATGACATTATCGTCGCCATGACGACCATTATGACATCATCGTCGCCATGACAACCATTATGACATCACAATCGCCATGACGACCATTATGGCATCATCATCGCCATGATGACCCTTTATGACATTATCGTCGCCATGACGACCCTTATGACATCATCGTCGCCATGGCAACCATTATGACATCATCATCGCCATGACAACCAATATGATATTTTCGTTGCCATGATGACTATTATGACATCATCGTCGCCATGACAACCATTATGACATCATCGTCGCCATGTCGACCATTATGACATCACCGTTGCCATGACGACCATTATGACATCATCGTAGCCATTACGACCATTATTAAATCACAGTCGCCATGACAACCATTATGACATCATCGTCGCCATGGCGACCATTATGACATCACCGTTGCCATGACGACCATTATGACATCACCGTTGCCATGACGACCATTATGACATCACCGTCGCCATGACAACCATTATGACATCATCGTCGCCATGACAACCATTATGACATCATCGTCGCCATGGCAACCATTATGACATCATCATCGCCATGACAACCAATATGATATCATCGTCGCCATGATGACCATTATGACATCATCGTCGCCATGACAACCATTATGACATCATATTCGCAATGTCGACCATTATGACATCACCGTCGCCATGACGACCACTATGACATCATCGCAGCCATTACGACCATTATTAAATCACAGTCGCCATGACAACCATTATGACATCTTCGTCACCATGACGACCATTATGACATCATGACATCACCGTTGCCATGACGACCATTATGACATCACCGTTGCCATGACGACCATTATGACATCATCGTCGCCATGACGACCATTATGACATCATCGTCGCCATGACAACCATTATGACATCACAATCGCCATGACGACCATTATGACATCATCGTCGCCATGGCGACCATTATGACATCATCATCGCCATGATGACCGTTATGACAATATCGTCGCCATGACGACCCTTATAACATCATCGTCGCCATGGCAACCATTATGACATCATCATCGCCATGACAACCAATATGATATCATTGTCGCCATGACAACCATTATGACATCATCGTCGCCATGGCAACCATTATGACATCACGGACGCCATGTTGACCATTATGACATCATCGTAGCCATTACGACCATTATTAAATCACAGTCGCCATGACAACCATTATGACATCTTCGTCGCCATGACGACCATTATGTCATCATGACATCACCGTTGCTATGACGACCATTATGACATCACCGTTGCCATGACGACCATTTTGACATCATCATAGCCATTACGACCATTATTAAATCACAGTCGCCATGACAACCATTATGACATCTTCGTCGCCATGACGACCATTATGACATCATGACATCACCGTTGCCATGACGACCATTATGACATCATCGTCGCCATGACAACCATTATGACATCATCGTCGCCATGGCGACCATTATGACACCACCGTTGCCATGACGACCATTATGACATCATCGTCGCCTTGACGACAATCATGACATCATCATCGCCATGACGACCATTATGGCATCATCATCGCCATGATGACCGCTATGACATCATCATCGCCATGTCGACCATTATGACATCATCATCGCCATGGCGACCAATATGATATCATCGTCGCCATGATGACCATTATGTCATCATCGTCGCCATGATGACCATTATGTCATCATCGTCGCCATGGCAACCATTATGACATCATCATCGCCATGGCGACCATTATGACATCACCGTCGCCATTACGACCATTATTAAATCATCGTAGCCATTACGACCATTATTAAATCACAGTCGCCATGACAACCATTATGACATCTTCGTCGCCATGATGACCATTATGACATCATGACATCACCGTTGCCATGACGACCTTTATGACATCACCGTTGCCATGAAGACCATTATGACATCATCGTCGCCATGACGACCATTATGACATCATCGTCGCCATGACAACCATTATGACATCATCGTCGCCATGGCGACCATTATGACATCACCGTTGCCATGACGACCATTATGACATCATCGTAGCCATTACGACCATTATTAAATCACAGTCGCCATGACAACCATTATGACATCTTCGTCGCCATGACGACCATTATGACATCATGACATCACCGTTGCCATGACGACCATTATGACATCACCGTTGCCATGACGACCATTATTACATTAGCGTCGCCGTGACAACCATTATGACATCATCGTCGCCATGGCAACCATTATGACATCATCATCGCCATGACAACCAATATGATATCATTGTCGCCATGACAACCATTATGACATCATCTTCGCCATGACAACCATTATGACATCATGACATCAATGTTGCCATGACGACCATTATGACATCACCGTTGCCATGACGACCATTATGACATCACCGTCGCCATGACGACCATTATGACATCATCGTCGCCATGACAACCATTATGACATCTAAATCGCCATGACGACCCTTATGACATCATGGTCGCCATGGCAACCATTATGACATCATCGTCGCCATGACAACCATTATGACATCATATTCGCCATGACGACCATTATGACATCATCGTCGCCATGGTGACCATTATGACATCATCATCGCCATGATGACCGTTATGACAATATCGTCGCCATGACGACCCTTATGACATCATCGTCGCCATGACAACCATTATGACATCATATTCGCAATGTCGACCATTATGACATCACCGTCACCATGACGACCATTATGACATCATCGCAGCCATTATGACCATTATTAAATCACAGTCGCCATGACAACCATTATGACATCTTCGTCGCCATGACGACCATTATGACATCATGACATCAATGTTGCCATGACGACCATTATGACATCACCGTTGCCATGACGACCATTATGACATCACCGTCGCCATGACGACCATTATGACATCATCGTCGCCATGACAACCATTATGACATCTAAATCGCCATGACGACCCTTATGACATCATGGTCGCCATGGCAACCATTATGACATCATCGTCGCCATGACAACCATTATGACATCATATTCGCCATGACGACCATTATGACATCATCGTCGCCATGGTGACCATTATGACATCATCATCGCCATGATGACCGTTATGACAATATCGTCGCCATGACGACCCTTATGACATCATCGTCGCCATGACAACCATTATGACATCATATTCGCAATGTCGACCATTATGACATCACCGTCACCATGACGACCATTATGACATCATCGCAGCCATTATGACCATTATTAAATCACAGTCGCCATGACAACCATTATGACATCTTCGTCGCCATGACGACCATTATGACATCATGACATCAATGTTGCCATGACGACCATTATGACATCACAATCGCCATGACGACCATTATGACATCATCATCGCCAAGATGACCGTTATGACAATATCGTCGCCATGGCAACCATTATGACATCATCATCGCCATGACAACCAATATGATATCATTGTCGCCATGACAACCATTATGACATCATCGTCGCCATGACAACTATTATGACATCACGGTCGCCATGTCGACCATTATGACATCATCGTAGCCATTACGACCATTATTAAATCACAGTCGCCATGACAACCATTATGACATCTTCGTCGCCATGACGACCATTATGACATCATGACATCACCGTTGCCATGAAGACCATTATGACATCATCATCGCCATGATGACCGTTATGACATTATCGTCGCCATGACGACTCTTATGACATCATCGTCGCCATGGCAACCATTATGACATCATCATCGCCATGACAACCAATATGATATCATCGTCGCCATGATGACCATTATGACATCATCGTCGCCATGACAACCATTATGACATCATCGTCGCCATGGCGACCATTATGACATCTCCGTCGCCATGACGACCATTATGACATCGTCGTAGCCATTACGACCATTATTAAATCACAGTCGCCATGACAACCATTATGACATCTTCGTCGCCATGACGACCATTATGACATCATGACATCACCATTGCCATGACGACCATTATGACATCACCGTTGCCATGACGACCATTATGACATCATCATCGCCATGACGACCATTATGACATCATTGTCGCCATGACAACCATTATGACATCACAATCGCCATGACGACCATTATGGCATCATCATCGCCATGATGACCCTTTATGACATTATCGTCGCCATGACGACCCTTATGACATCATCGCCATGACAACCAATATGATATCTTCGTCGCCATGATGACTATTATGACATCATCGTCGCCATGACAACCATTATGACATCACCGTCGCCATGGCGACCATTATGACATCTCCGTTGCCATGACGACCATTATGACATCATCGTAGCCATTACGACCATTATTAAATCACAGTCGCCATGACAACCATTATGACATCATCGTCGCCATGGCGACCATTATGCCATCACCGTTGCCATGACGACCATTATGACATCACCGTTGCCATGACGACCATTATGACATCACCGTTGCCATGACGACCATTATGACATCATCGTCGCCATGACGACCATTATGACATCATCGTCGCCATGACAACCATTATGACATCATCGTCGCCATGGCAACCATTATGACATCATCATCACCATGACAACCAATATGATATCATCGTCGCCATGATGACCATCATGACATCATCGTCGCCATGACAACCATTATGACATCATATTCGCAATGTCGACCATTATGACATCACCGTCGCCATGACGACCATTATGACATCATCGCAGCCATTACGACCATTATTAAATCACAGTCGCCATGACAACCATTATGACATCTTCGTCACCATGACGACCATTATGACATCATGACATCACCGTTGCCATGACGACCATTATGACATCACCGTTGCCATGACGACCATTATGACATCACCGTCGCCATGACGACCATTATGACATCATCGTCGCCATGACAACCATTATGACATCACAATCGCCATAACGACCCTTATGACATCATCGTCGCCATGGCAACCATTATGACATCATCATCGCCATGACAACCATTATGACATCACGGTCGCCATGTCCACCATTATGTCATCAACGTAGCCATTATGACCATTATTAAATCACAGTCGCCATGACAACCATTATGACATCTTCGTCGCCATGATGACCATTATGACATCATGACATCACCGTTGCTATGACGACCATTATGACATCACCGTTGCCATGACGACCATTATGACATCATCGTCGCCATGATGACCATTATGACATCATCGTCGCCATGACAACCATTATGACATCACAATCGCCATGACGACCATTATGACATCATCATCGCCAAGATGACCGTTATGACAATATCGTTGCCATGACGACCCTTATGACATCATTGTCGCCATGACAACCATTATGACATCATCATCGCCATGACAACCAATGTGATATCATCGTCGCCATGATGACCATTATGACATCATGACATCACCGTTGCTATGACGACCATTATGACATCACCGTTGCCATGGCAACCATTATGACATCACGGTCGCCATGTCGACCATTATCACATCATCGTAGCCATTACGACCATTATTAAATCACAGTTGCCATGACAACCATTATGACATCTTCGTCGCCATGACGTCCATTATGACATCATGACATCACCGTTGCTATGACGACCATTATGACATCACCGTTGCCATGACGACCATTATGACATCATCGTAGCCATTACGACCATTATTAAATCACAGTCGCCATGAAAACCATTATGACATCTTCGTCGCCATGACGACCATTATGACATCAAGACACCACCGTTGCCATGACGACTATTATGACATCATCGTCGCCTTGACGACAATTATGACATCATCATCGCCATGACGACCATTATGACATCATCATCGCCATGATGACCGTTATGACATTATCGTCGCCATGACGACCCTTATGACATCATCGTCGCCATGGCAACCATTATGACATCATCATCGCCATGACAACCAATATGATATCATCGTCGCCATGATGACCATTATGACATAATCGTCGCCATGACGACCATTATGACATCATCGTCGCCATGGCGACCATTATGACATCACCATCGCCATGACGACCATTATGACATCGTCGTAGCCATTACGACCATTATTAAATCACAGTCGCCATGACAACCATTATGACATCTTCGTCGCCATGACGACCATTATGACATCATGACATCACCGTTGCCATGACGACCATTATGACATCACCGTTGCCATGACGACCCTTATGACATCATCGTCGCCATGGCAACCATTATGACATCATCATCGCCATGACAACCAATATGATATCTTCGTCGCCATGATGACCATTATGACATCATCGTCGCCATGACAACCATTATGACATCATCGTCGCCATGGCGACCATTATGACATCACCGTTGCCATGACGACCATTATGACATCATCGTAGCCATTATGACCATTATTAAATCACAGCCGCCATGTCGACCATTATGACATCACCGTCGCCATGGCAACCATTATGACATCACGGTCGCAATGTCGACCATTATGACATCATCATAGCCATTATGACCATTATTAAATCACAGTCGCCATGACAACCATTATGACATCTTCGTCGCCATGATGACCATTATGACATCATGACATCACCGTTGCTATGACGACCATTATGACATCACCGTTGCCATGACGACCATTATGACATCATCGTAGCCATGACGACCATTATTAAATCACAGTCGCCATGACAACCATTATGACATCTTCGTCGCCATGACGACCATTATGACATCATGACATCACCGTTGCCATGACGACCATTATGACATCATCGTCGCCATGGCGACCATTATGACACCACCGTTGCCATGACGACCATTATGACATCATCGTCGCCATGACGACCCTTATGACATCATCATCGCCATGTCGACCATTATGACATCATCGTCGCCATGACGACCGTTATGACATCATCATCGCCATGTCGACCATTATGACATCATCGTCGCCATGACGACCGTTATGACATCATCGTCGCCATGGCGACCATTATGACATCATCATCGCCATGGTGACCAATATGATATTATCGTCGCCATGATGACCATTATGTCATCATCGTCGCCATGGCAACCATTATGACATCATCATCGCCATGGCGACCATTATGACATCAACGTCGCCATGACGACCATTATTAAATCATCGTAGCCTTTACGACCATTATTAAATCACAGTCGCCATGACAACCATTATGACATCTTCGTCGCCATGATGACCATTATGACATCATGACATCACCGTTGCCATGAAGACCATTATGACATCATCGTCGCCATGACGACCATTATGACATCATCGTCGCCATGACAACCATTATGACATCACAATCGCCATGACGACCATTATGGCATCATCATCGCCATGATGACCCTTTATGACATTATCGTCGCCATGACGACCCTTATGACATCATCGTCGCCATGACAACCAATATGATATCATCGTCGCCATGATGACCATTATGACATCATCGTCGCCATGACAACCATTATGACATCATCGTCGCCATGGCGACCATTATGACATCACCGTTGCCATGACGACCATTATGACATCATCGTAGCCATTACGACCATTATTAAATCACAGTTGCCATGACAACCATTATGACATCTTTGTCGCCATGACAACCATTATGACATCATGACATCACCGTTGCCATGACGACCATTATGACATCACCGTCGCCATGACGACCATTATTACATTAGCGTCGCCATGACGACCATTATGACATCATCGTCGCCATGGCAACCATTATGACATCATCGTCGCCATGGCAACCATTATGACATCATCATCGCCATGACAACCAATATGATATCATTGTCGCCATGACAACCATTATGACTTCATCGTCGCCATGGCAACCATTATGACATCACGGTCGCCATGTCGACCATTATGACATCAACGTAGCCATTATGACCATTATTAAATCACAGTCGCCATGACAACCATTATGACATCTTCGTCCCCATGATGACCATTATGACATCATGACATCACCGTTGCTATGACGACCATTTTGACATCACCGTTGCCATGACGACCATCATGACATCATCGTAGCCATTACGACCATTATTAAATCACAGTCGCCATGACAACCATTATGACATCTTCGTCGCCATGACGACCATTATGACATCATGACATCACCGTTGCCATGACGACCATTATGACATCATCGTCGCCATGACGACCATTATGACATCATCGTCGCCATGACAACCATTATGACATCACAATCGCCATGACGACCATTATGACATCATCATCGCCAAGATGACCGTTATGACAATATCGTCGCCATGACGACCCTTATGACATCATCGTCGCCATGGCAACCATTATGACATCATCATCGCCATGACAACCAATATGATATCATTGTCGCCATGACAACCATTATGACATCATCATCGCCATGACAACCAATGTGATATCATCGTCGCCATGATGACCATTATGACATCATGACATCACCGTTGCTATGACGACCATTATGACATCACCGTTGCCATGGCAACCATTATGACATCACGGTCGCCATGTCGACCATTATGACATCATCGTAGCCATTACGACCATTATTAAATCACAGTTGCCATGACAACCATTATGACATCTTCGTCGCCATGACGACCATTATGACATCATGACATCACCGTTGCTATGACGACCATTATGACATCACCGTTGCCATGACGACCATTATGACATCATCGTAGCCATTACGACCATTATTAAATCACAGTCGCCATGACAACCATTATGACATCTTCGTCGCCATGACGACCATTATGACATCAAGACACCACCGTTGCCATGACGACTATTATGACATCATCGTCGCCTTGACGACAATTAGGACATCATCATCGCCATGACGACCATTATGACATCATCATCGCCATGATGACCGTTATGACATTATCGTCGCCATGACGGCCCTTATGACATCATCGTCGCCATGGCAACCATTATGACATCATCATCGCCATGACAACCAATATGATATCATCGTCGCCATGATGACCATTATGACATCATCGTCGCCATGACAACCATTATGACATCATCGTCGCCATGGCTACCATTATGACATCACCGTCGCCATGACGACCATTATGACATCGTCGTAGCCATTACGACCATTATTAAATCACAGTCGCCATGACAACCATTAGGACATCTTCGTCGCCTTGACGACAATTATGACATCATGACATCACCGTTGCCATGACGACCATTATGACATCACCGTTGCCATGACGACCATTATGACATCATCGTCGCCATGACGACCATTATGACATCATCGTCGCCATGACAACCATTATGACATCACAATCGCCATGACGACCATTATGGCATCATCATCGCCATGATGACCCTTTATGACATTATCGTCGCCATGACGACCCTTATGACATCATCGTCGCCATGGCAACCATTATGACATCATCATCGCCTTGACAACCAATATGATATCTTCGTCGCCATGATGACCATTATGACATCAGCGTCGCCATGACAACCATTATGACATCATCGTCGCCATGGCGACCATTATGACATCACCGTTGCCATGACGACCATTATGACATCATCGTAGCCATTACGACCATTACTAAATCACAGCCGCCATGACAACCATTATGACATCTTCGTCGCCATGACGACCATTATGACATCATGACATCACCGTTGCCATGACGACCATTATGACATCACCGTTGCCATGACGACCATTATGACATCATCGTCGCCATGACGACCATTATGACATCATCGTCGCCATGACAACCATTATGACATCACAATCGCCATGACGACCATTATGACATCATCGTCGCCATGGCGACCATTATGACATCATCATCGCCATGATGACCGTTATGACAATATCGTCGCCATGACGACCCTTATGACATCATCGTCGCCATGGCAATCATTATGACATCATCATCGCCATGACAACCAATATGATATCATTGTCGCCATGACAACCATTATGACTTCATCGTCGCCATGGCAACCATTATGACATCACGGTCGCCATGTCGACCATTATGACATAATCGTAGCCATTATGACCATTATTAAATCACAGTCGCCATGACAACCATTATGACATCTTCGTCTCCATGATGACCATTATGACATCATGACATCACCGTTGCTATGACGACCATTATGACATCACCGTTGCCATGACGACCATTATGACATCATCGTAGCCATTACGACCATTATTAAATCACAGTCGCCATGACAACCATTATGACATCTTCGTCGCCATGACGACCATTATGACATCATGACATCACCATTGCCATGACGAAGATTATGACATCATCGTCGCCATGGCGACCATTATGACACCACCGTTGCCATGACGACCATTATGACATCATCGTCGCCATGACGACCATTATGACATCATCATCGCCATGTCGACCATTATGACATCATCGTCGCCATGACGACCGTTATGACATCATCATCGCCATGTCGACCATTATGACATCATCGTCGCCATGACGACCGTTATGACATCATCGTCGCCATTGCGACCATTATGACATCATCATCGCCATGGCGACCAATATGATACCATCGTCGCCATGATGACCATTATGTCATCATCGTCGCCATGGTAACCATTATGACATCATCATCGCCATGGCGACCATTATGACATCAACGTCGCCATGGCGACGTTTATGACATCAACGTCGCCATGACGACCATTATAAAATCATCGTAGCCATTACGACCATTATTAAATCACAGTCGCCATGACAACCATTATGACATCTTCGTAGCCATGATGACCATTATGACATCATGACATCACCGTTGCCATGAAGACCATTATGACATCATCGTCGCCATGACGACCATTATGACATCATCGTCGCCATGACAACCATTATGACATCACAATCGCCATGACGACCATTATGGCATCATCATCGCCATGATGACCCTTTATGACATTATCGTCGCCATGACGACCCTTATGACATCATCGTCGCCATGGCAACCATTATGACATCATCATCGCCATGACAACCAATATGATATCATCGTCGCCATGATGACCATTATGATATCATCGTCGCCATGACAACCATTATGACATCATCGTCGCCATGGCGACCATTATGACATCACCGTTGCCATGACGACCATTATGACATCATCGTAGCCATTACGACCATTATTAAATCACAGTCACCATGACAACCATTATGACATCACCGTTGCCATGACAACCATTATGACATCTTCGTCGCCATGACGACCATTATGACATCATGACATCACCGTTGCCATGACGACCATTATGACATCACCATTGCCATGACGACCATTATTACATTAGCGTCGCCATGACGACCATTATGACATCATCGTCGCCATGACAACCATTATGACATCATCGTCGCCATGGCAACCATTATGACATCATCATCGCCATGACAACCAATATGATATCATTGTCGTCATGACAACCATTATGACATCATCGTCGCCATGACAACCATTATGACATCATATTCGCCATGACGACCATTATGACATCATCGTCGCCATGGCGACCATTATGACATCATCATCGCCATGATGACCGTTATGACAATATCGTCGCCATGACGACCCTTATGACATCATCGTCGCCATGGCAACCATTATGACATCATCATCGCCATGACAACCAATATGATATCATTGTCGCCATGACAACCATTATGACATCATCGTCGCCATGGCAACCATTATGACATCACGGTCGCCATGTCGACCATTATGACATCATCGCAGCCATTACGACCATTATTAAATCACAGTCGCCATGACAACCATTATGACATCATCGTCGCCATGGCAACCATTATGACATCATCGCCATGACAACCAATATGATATCATTGTCGCCATGACAACCATTATGACATCATCATCGCCATGACAACCAATGTGATATCATCGTCGCCATGATGAACAATATGACATCTTGACATCACCGTTGCTATGACGACCATTATGACATCACCGTTGCCATGACGACCATTATGACATCATCACACCACCGTTGCCATGACGACTATTATGACATCATCGTCGCCATGACGACCATTATGACATCATCATCGCCATGATGACCGTTATGACATTATCGTCGCCATGACGACCATTATGACATCATCATCGCCATGATGACCGTTATGACATTATCGTCGCCATGACGACCATTATGACATCATCGTCGCCATGGCAACCATTATGACATCATTATCGCCATGACAACCAATATGATATCATCGTCGCCATGATGACCATTATGACATCATCGTCGCCATGGCGACCATTATGACATCACCGTCGCCATGACGACCATTATGACATCGTCGTAGCCATTACGACCATTATTAAATCACAGTCGCCATGACAACCATTATGACATCTTCGTCGCCATGACGACCATTATGACATCATGACATCACCGTTGCCATGACGACCATTATGACATCACCGTTGCCATGACGACCCTTATGACATCATCGTCGCCATGGCAACCATTATGACATCATCATCGCCATGACAACCAATATGATATCTTCGTCGCCATGATGACCATTATGACATCATCGTCGCCATGACAACCATTATGACATCATCGTCGCCATGGCGACCATTATGACATCACCGTTGCCATGACGACCATTATGACATCATCGTAGCCATTACGACCATTATTAAATCACAGCCGCCATGACAACCATTATGACATCTTCGTCGCCATGACGACCATTATGACATCATATTCGCCATGTCGACCATTATGACATCACCGTCGCCATGGCAACCATTATGACATCACGGTCGCAATGTCGACCATTATGACATCATCATAGCCATTATGATCATTATTAAATCACAGTCGCCATGACAACCATTATGACATCTTCGTCGCCATGACGACCATTATGACATCATGACATCACCGTTGCTATGACGACCATTATGACATCACCGTTGCCATGACGACCATTATGACATCATCGTAGCCATTACGACCATTATTAAATCACAGTCGCCATGACAACCATTATGACATCTTCGTCGCCATGACGACCATTATGACATCATGACATCACCGTTGCCATGACGACCATTATGACATCATCGTCGCCATGGCGACCATTATGACACCACCGTTGCCATGACGACCATAATGACATCATCGTCGCCATGACGACCCTTATGACATCATCATCGCCATGTCGACCATTATGACATCATCGTCGCCATGACGACCGTTATGACATCATCATCGCCATGTCGACCATTATGACATCATCGTCGCCATGACGACCGTTATGACATCATCGTCGCCATGGCGACCATTATGACATCATCATCGCCATGGTGACCAATATGATATTATCGTCGCCATGATGACCATTATGTCATCATCGTCGCCATGGCAACCATTATGACATCATCATCGCCATGGCGACCATTATGACATCAACGTCGCCATGACGACCATTATTAAATCATCGTAGCCTTTACGACCATTATTAAATCACAGTCGCCATGACAACCATTATGACATCTTCGTCGCCATGATGACCATTATGACATCATGACATCACCGTTGCCATGAAGACCATTATGACATCATCGTCGCCATGACGACCATTATGACATCATCGTCGCCATGACAACCATTATGACATCACAATCGCCATGACGACCATTATGGCATCATCATCGCCATGATGACCCTTTATGACATTATCGTCGCCATGACGACCCTTATGACATCATCGTCGCCATGACAACCAATATGATATCATCGTCGCCATGATGACCATTATGACATCATCGTCGCCATGACAACCATTATGACATCATCGTCGCCATGGCGACCATTATGACATCACCGTTGCCATGACGACCATTATGACATCATCGTAGCCATTACGACCATTATTAAATCACAGTCGCCATGACAACCATTATGACATCTTCGTCGCCATGACAACCATTATGACATCATGACATCACCGTTGCCATGACGACCATTATGACATCACCGTCGCCATGACGACCATTATTACATTAGCGTCGCCATGACGACCATTATGACATCATCGTCGCCATGGCAACCATTATGACATCATCGTCGCCATGGCAACCATTATGACATCATCATCGCCATGACAACCAATATGATATCATTGTCGCCATGACAACCATTATGACTTCATCGTCGCCATGGCAACCATTATGACATCACGGTCGCCATGTCGACCATTATGACATCAACGTAGCCATTATGACCATTATTAAATCACAGTCGCCATGACAACCATTATGACATCTTCGTCCCCATGATGACCATTATGACATCATGACATCACCGTTGCTATGACGACCATTTTGACATCACCGTTGCCATGACGACCATCATGACATCATCGTAGCCATTACGACCATTATTAAATCACAGTCGCCATGACAACCATTATGACATCTTCGTCGCCATGACGACCATTATGACATCATGACATCACCGTTGCCATGACGACCATTATGACATCACCGTTGCCATGACGACCATTATGACATCATCGTCGCCATGACGACCATTGTGACATCATCGTCGCCATGACAACCATTATGACATCACAATCGCCATGACGACCATTATGACATCATCATCGCCAAGATGACCGTTATGACAATATCGTCGCCATGACGACCCTTATGACATCATCGTCGCCATGGCAACCATTATGACATCATCATCGCCATGACAACCAATATGATATCATTGTCGCCATGACAACCATTATGACATCATCATCGCCATGACAACCAATGTGATATCATCGTCGCCATGATGACCATTATGACATCATGACATCACCGTTGCTATGACGACCATTATGACATCACCGTTGCCATGGCAACCATTATGACATCACGGTCGCCATGTCGACCATTATGACATCATCGTAGCCATTACGACCATTATTAAATCACAGTTGCCATGACAACCATTATGACATCTTCGTCGCCATGACGACCATTATGACATCATGACATCACCGTTGCTATGACGACCATTATGACATCACCGTTGCCATGACGACCATTATGACATCATCGTAGCCATTACGACCATTATTAAATCACAGTCGCCATGACAACCATTATGACATCTTCGTCGCCATGACGACCATTATGACATCAAGACACCACCGTTGCCATGACGACTATTATGACATCATCGTCGCCTTGACGACAATTAGGACATCATCATCGCCATGACGACCATTATGACATCATCATCGCCATGATGACCGTTATGACATTATCGTCGCCATGACGGCCCTTATGACATCATCGTCGCCATGGCAACCATTATGACATCATCATCGCCATGACAACCAATATGATATCATCGTCGCCATGATGACTATTATGACATCATCGTCGCCATGACAACCATTATGACATCATCGTCGCCATGGCGACCATTATGACATCACCGTCGCCATGACGACCATTATGACATCGTCGTAGCCATTACGACCATTATTAAATCACAGTCGCCATGACAACCATTAGGACATCTTCGTCGCCTTGACGACAATTATGACATCATGACATCACCGTTGCCATGACGACCATTATGACATCACCGTTGCCATGACGACCATTATGACATCATCGTCGCCATGACGACCATTATGACATCATCGTCGCCATGACAACCATTATGACATCACAATCGCCATGACGACCATTATGGCATCATCATCGCCATGATGACCCTTTATGACATTATCGTCGCCATGACGACCCTTATGACATCATCGTCGCCATGGCAACCATTATGACATCATCATCGCCTTGACAACCAATATGATATCTTCGTCGCCATGATGACCATTATGACATCAGCGTCGCCATGACAACCATTATGACATCATCGTCGCCATGGCGACCATTATGACATCACCGTTGCCATGACGACCATTATGACATCATCGTAGCCATTACGACCATTACTAAATCACAGCCGCCATGACAACCATTATGACATCTTCGTCGCCATGACGACCATTATGACATCATGACATCACCGTTGCCATGACGACCATTATGACATCACCGTTGCCATGACGACCATTATGACATCATCGTCGCCATGACGACCATTATGACATCATCGTCGCCATGACAACCATTATGACATCACAATCGCCATGACGACCATTATGACATCATCGTCGCCATGGCGACCATTATGACATCATCATCGCCATGATGACCGTTATGACAATATCGTCGCCATGACGACCCTTATGACATCATCGTCGCCATGGCAATCATTATGACATCATCATCGCCATGACAACCAATATGATATCATTGTCGCCATGACAACCATTATGACTTCATCGTCGCCATGGCAACCATTATGACATCACGGTCGCCATGTCGACCATTATGACATAATCGTAGCCATTATGACCATTATTAAATCACAGTCGCCATGACAACCATTATGACATCTTCGTCTCCATGATGACCATTATGACATCATGACATCACCGTTGCTATGACGACCATTATGACATCACCGTTGCCATGACGACCATTATGACATCATCGTAGCCATTACGACCATTATTAAATCACAGTCGCCATGACAACCATTATGACATCTTCGTCGCCATGACGACCATTATGACATCATGACATCACCATTGCCATGACGAAGATTATGACATCATCGTCGCCATGGCGACCATTATGACACCACCGTTGCCATGACGACCATTATGACATCATCGTCGCCATGACGACCATTATGACATCATCATCGCCATGTCGACCATTATGACATCATCGTCGCCATGACGACCGTTATGACATCATCATCGCCATGTCGACCATTATGACATCATCGTCGCCATGACGACCGTTATGACATCATCGTCGCCATTGCGACCATTATGACATCATCATCGCCATGGCGACCAATATGATACCATCGTCGCCATGATGACCATTATGTCATCATCGTCGCCATGGTAACCATTATGACATCATCATCGCCATGGCGACCATTATGACATCAACGTCGCCATGGCGACGCTTATGACATCAACGTCGCCATGACGACCATTATTAAATCATCGTAGCCATTACGACCATTATTAAATCACAGTCGCCATGACAACCATTATGACATCTTCGTAGCCATGATGACCATTATGACATCATGACATCACCGTTGCCATGAAGACCATTATGACATCATCGTCGCCATGACGACCATTATGACATCATCGTCGCCATGACAACCATTATGACATCACAATCGCCATGACGACCATTATGGCATCATCATCGCCATGATGACCCTTTATGACATTATCGTCGCCATGACGACCCTTATGACATCATCGTCGCCATGGCAACCATTATGACATCATCATCGCCATGACAACCAATATGATATCATCGTCGCCATGATGACCATTATGATATCATCGTCGCCATGACAACCATTATGACATCATCGTCGCCATGGCGACCATTATGACATCACCGTTGCCATGACGACCATTATGACATCATCGTAGCCATTACGACCATTATTAAATCACAGTCGCCATGACAACCATTATGACATCTTCGTCGCCATGACGACCATTATGACATCATGACATCACCGTTGCCATGACGACCATTATGACATCACCATTGCCATGACGACCATTATTACATTAGCGTCGCCATGACGACCATTATGACATCATCGTCGCCATGACAACCATTATGACATCATCGTCGCCATGGCAACCATTATGACATCATCATCGCCATGACAACCAATATGATATCATTGTCGCCATGACAACCATTATGACATCATCGTCGCCATGACAACCATTATGACATCATATTCGCCATGACGACCATTATGACATCATCGTCGCCATGGCGACCATTATGACATCATCATCGCCATGATGACCGTTATGACAATATCGTCGCCATGACGACCCTTATGACATCATCGTCGCCATGGCAACCATTATGACATCATCATCGCCATGACAACCAATATGATATCATTGTCGCCATGACAACCATTATGACATCATCGTCGCCATGGCAACCATTATGACATCACGGTCGCCATGTCGACCATTATGACATCATCGCAGCCATTACGACCATTATTAAATCACAGTCGCCATGACAACCATTATGACATCATCGTCGCCATGGCAACCATTATGACATCATCATCGCCATGACAACCAATATGATATCATTGTCGCCATGACAACCATTATGACATCATCATCGCCATGACAACCAATGTGATATCATCGTCGCCATGATGAACAATATGACATCTTGACATCACCGTTGCCATGACGACCATTATGACATCATCACACCACCGTTGCCATGACAACTATTATGACATCATCGTCGCCATGACGACCATTATGACATCATCATCGCCATGATGACCGTTATGACATTATCGTCGCCATGACGACCATTATGACATTATCATCGCCATGATGACCGTTATGACATTATCGTCGCCATGACGACCATTATGACATCATCGTCGCCATTGCAACCATTATGACATCATTATCGCCATGACAACCAATATGATATCATCGTCGCCATGATGACCATTATGACATCATCGTCACCATGACAACCATTATGACATCACCGTTGCCATGGCGACCATTATGACATCAACGTTGCCATGACGACCATTATGACATCATCGTTGCCATGACGACCATTATGACATCATCGTCGCCATGACAACCATTATGACATCACAATCGCCATGACGACCATTATGACATCATCGTCGCCATGGCGACCATTATGACATCATCATCGCCATGATGACCGTTATGACAATATCGTCGCCATGACGACCCTTATGACATCATCGTCGCCATGGCAATCATTATGACATCATCATCGCCATGACAACCAATATGATATCATTGTCGCCATGACAACCATTATGACTTCATCGTCGCCATGGCAACCATTATGACATCACGGTCGCCATGTCGACCATTATGACATAATCGTAGCCATTATGACCATTATTAAATCACAGTCGCCATGACAACCATTATGACATCTTCGTCTCCATGATGACCATTATGACATCATGACATCACCGTTGCTATGACGACCATTATGACATCACCGTTGCCATGACGACCATTATGACATCATCGTAGCCATTACGACCATTATTAAATCACAGTCGCCATGACAACCATTATGACATCTTCGTCGCCATGACGACCATTATGACATCATGACATCACCATTGCCATGACGAAGATTATGACATCATCGTCGCCATGGCGACCATTATGACACCACCGTTGCCATGACGACCATTATGACATCATCGTCGCCATGACGACCATTATGACATCATCATCGCCATGTCGACCATTATGACATCATCGTCGCCATGACGACCGTTATGACATCATCATCGCCATGTCGACCATTATGACATCATCGTCGCCATGACGACCGTTATGACATCATCGTCGCCATTGCGACCATTATGACATCATCATCGCCATGGCGACCAATATGATACCATCGTCGCCATGATGACCATTATGTCATCATCGTCGCCATGGTAACCATTATGACATCATCATCGCCATGGCGACCATTATGACATCAACGTCGCCATGGCGACGCTTATGACATCAACGTCGCCATGACGACCATTATTAAATCATCGTAGCCATTACGACCATTATTAAATCACAGTCGCCATGACAACCATTATGACATCTTCGTAGCCATGATGACCATTATGACATCATGACATCACCGTTGCCATGAAGACCATTATGACATCATCGTCGCCATGACGACCATTATGACATCATCGTCGCCATGACAACCATTATGACATCACAATCGCCATGACGACCATTATGGCATCATCATCGCCATGATGACCCTTTATGACATTATCGTCGCCATGACGACCCTTATGACATCATCGTCGCCATGGCAACCATTATGACATCATCATCGCCATGACAACCAATATGATATCATCGTCGCCATGATGACCATTATGATATCATCGTCGCCATGACAACCATTATGACATCATCGTCGCCATGGCGACCATTATGACATCACCGTTGCCATGACGACCATTATGACATCATCGTAGCCATTACGACCATTATTAAATCACAGTCGCCATGACAACCATTATGACATCTTCGTCGCCATGACGACCATTATGACATCATGACATCACCGTTGCCATGACGACCATTATGACATCACCATTGCCATGACGACCATTATTACATTAGCGTCGCCATGACGACCATTATGACATCATCGTCGCCATGACAACCATTATGACATCATCGTCGCCATGGCAACCATTATGACATCATCATCGCCATGACAACCAATATGATATCATTGTCGCCATGACAACCATTATGACATCATCGTCGCCATGACAACCATTATGACATCATATTCGCCATGACGACCATTATGACATCATCGTCGCCATGGCGACCATTATGACATCATCATCGCCATGATGACCGTTATGACAATATCGTCGCCATGACGACCCTTATGACATCATCGTCGCCATGGCAACCATTATGACATCATCATCGCCATGACAACCAATATGATATCATTGTCGCCATGACAACCATTATGACATCATCGTCGCCATGGCAACCATTATGACATCACGGTCGCCATGTCGACCATTATGACATCATCGCAGCCATTACGACCATTATTAAATCACAGTCGCCATGACAACCATTATGACATCATCGTCGCCATGGCAACCATTATGACATCATCATCGCCATGACAACCAATATGATATCATTGTCGCCATGACAACCATTATGACATCATCATCGCCATGACAACCAATGTGATATCATCGTCGCCATGATGAACAATATGACATCTTGACATCACCGTTGCCATGACGACCATTATGACATCATCACACCACCGTTGCCATGACAACTATTATGACATCATCGTCGCCATGACGACCATTATGACATCATCATCGCCATGATGACCGTTATGACATTATCGTCGCCATGACGACCATTATGACATCATCATCGCCATGATGACCGTTATGACATTATCGTCGCCATGACGACCATTATGACATCATCGTCGCCATGGCAACCATTATGACATCATTATCGCCATGACAACCAATATGATATCATCGTCGCCATGATGACCATTATGACATCATCGTCACCATGACAACCATTATGACATCACCGTTGCCATGGCGACCATTATGACATCAACGTTGCCATGACGACCATTATGACATCATCGTTGCCATGACGACCATTATGACATCATCGTCGCCATGACAACCATTATGACATCACAATCGCCATGACGACCATTATGACATCATCGTCGCCATGGCGACCATTATGACATCATCATCGCCATGATGACCGTTATGACAATATCGTCGCCATGACGACCCTTATGACATCATCGTCGCCATGGCAATCATTATGACATCATCATCGCCATGACAACCAATATGATATCATTGTCGCCATGACAACCATTATGACTTCATCGTCGCCATGGCAACCATTATGACATCACGGTCGCCATGTCGACCATTATGACATAATCGTAGCCATTATGACCATTATTAAATCACAGTCGCCATGACAACCATTATGACATCTTCGTCTCCATGATGACCATTATGACATCATGACATCACCGTTGCTATGACGACCATTATGACATCACCGTTGCCATGACGACCATTATGACATCATCGTAGCCATTACGACCATTATTAAATCACAGTCGCCATGACAACCATTATGACATCTTCGTCGCCATGACGACCATTATGACATCATGACATCACCATTGCCATGACGAAGATTATGACATCATCGTCGCCATGACGACCATTATGACACCACCGTTGCCATGACGACCATTATGACATCATCGTCGCCATGACGACCATTATGACATCATCATCGCCATGTCGACCATTATGACATCATCGTCGCCATGACGACCGTTATGACATCATCATCGCCATGTCGACCATTATGACATCATCGTCGCCATGACGACCGTTATGACATCATCGTCGCCATTGCGACCATTATGACATCATCATCGCCATGGCGACCAATATGATACCATCGTCGCCATGATGACCATTATGTCATCATCGTCGCCATGGTAACCATTATGACATCATCATCGCCATGGCGACCATTATGACATCAACGTCGCCATGGCGACGCTTATGACATCAACGTCGCCATGACGACCATTATTAAATCATCGTAGCCATTACGACCATTATTAAATCACAGTCGCCATGACAACCATTATGACATCTTCGTAGCCATGATGACCATTATGACATCATGACATCACCGTTGCCATGAAGACCATTATGACATCATCGTCGCCATGACGACCATTATGACATCATCGTCGCCATGACAACCATTATGACATCACAATCGCCATGACGACCATTATGGCATCATCATCGCCATGATGACCCTTTATGACATTATCGTCGCCATGACGACCCTTATGACATCATCGTCGCCATGGCAACCATTATGACATCATCATCGCCATGACAACCAATATGATATCATCGTCGCCATGATGACCATTATGATATCATCGTCGCCATGACAACCATTATGACATCATCGTCGCCATGGCGACCATTATGACATCACCGTTGCCATGACGACCATTATGACATCATCGTAGCCATTACGACCATTATTAAATCACAGTCGCCATGACAACCATTATGACATCTTCGTCGCCATGACGACCATTATGACATCATGACATCACCGTTGCCATGACGACCATTATGACATCACCATTGCCATGACGACCATTATTACATTAGCGTCGCCATGACGACCATTATGACATCATCGTCGCCATGACAACCATTATGACATCATCGTCGCCATGGCAACCATTATGACATCATCATCGCCATGACAACCAATATGATATCATTGTCGCCATGACAACCATTATGACATCATCGTCGCCATGACAACCATTATGACATCATATTCGCCATGACGACCATTATGACATCATCGTCGCCATGGCGACCATTATGACATCATCATCGCCATGATGACCGTTATGACAATATCGTCGCCATGACGACCCTTATGACATCATCGTCGCCATGGCAACCATTATGACATCATCATCGCCATGACAACCAATATGATATCATTGTCGCCATGACAACCATTATGACATCATCGTCGCCATGGCAACCATTATGACATCACGGTCGCCATGTCGACCATTATGACATCATCGCAGCCATTACGACCATTATTAAATCACAGTCGCCATGACAACCATTATGACATCATCGTCGCCATGGCAACCATTATGACATCATCATCGCCATGACAACCAATATGATATCATTGTCGCCATGACAACCATTATGACATCATCATCGCCATGACAACCAATGTGATATCATCGTCGCCATGATGAACAATATGACATCTTGACATCACCGTTGCCATGACGACCATTATGACATCATCACACCACCGTTGCCATGACAACTATTATGACATCATCGTCGCCATGACGACCATTATGACATCATCATCGCCATGATGACCGTTATGACATTATCGTCGCCATGACGACCATTATGACATCATCATCGCCATGATGACCGTTATGACATTATCGTCGCCATGACGACCATTATGACATCATCGTCGCCATGGCAACCATTATGACATCATTATCGCCATGACAACCAATATGATATCATCGTCGCCATGATGACCATTATGACATCATCGTCACCATGACAACCATTATGACATCACCGTTGCCATGGCGACCATTATGACATCAACGTTGCCATGACGACCATTATGACATCATCGTTGCCATGACGACCATTATGACATCATCGTCGCCATGACAACCATTATGACATCACAATCGCCATGACGACCATTATGACATCATCGTCGCCATGGCGACCATTATGACATCATCATCGCCATGATGACCGTTATGACAATATCGTCGCCATGACGACCCTTATGACATCATCGTCGCCATGGCAATCATTATGACATCATCATCGCCATGACAACCAATATGATATCATTGTCGCCATGACAACCATTATGACTTCATCGTCGCCATGGCAACCATTATGACATCACGGTCGCCATGTCGACCATTATGACATAATCGTAGCCATTATGACCATTATTAAATCACAGTCGCCATGACAACCATTATGACATCTTCGTCTCCATGATGACCATTATGACATCATGACATCACCGTTGCTATGACGACCATTATGACATCACCGTTGCCATGACGACCATTATGACATCATCGTAGCCATTACGACCATTATTAAATCACAGTCGCCATGACAACCATTATGACATCTTCGTCGCCATGACGACCATTATGACATCATGACATCACCATTGCCATGACGAAGATTATGACATCATCGTCGCCATGGCGACCATTATGACACCACCGTTGCCATGACGACCATTATGACATCATCGTCGCCATGACGACCATTATGACATCATCATCGCCATGTCGACCATTATGACATCATCGTCGCCATGACGACCGTTATGACATCATCATCGCCATGTCGACCATTATGACATCATCGTCGCCATGACGACCGTTATGACATCATCGTCGCCATTGCGACCATTATGACATCATCATCGCCATGGCGACCAATATGATACCATCGTCGCCATGATGACCATTATGTCATCATCGTCGCCATGGTAACCATTATGACATCATCATCGCCATGGCGACCATTATGACATCAACGTCGCCATGGCGACGCTTATGACATCAACGTCGCCATGACGACCATTATTAAATCATCGTAGCCATTACGACCATTATTAAATCACAGTCGCCATGACAACCATTATGACATCTTCGTAGCCATGATGACCATTATGACATCATGACATCACCGTTGCCATGAAGACCATTATGACATCATCGTCGCCATGACGACCATTATGACATCATCGTCGCCATGACAACCATTATGACATCACAATCGCCATGACGACCATTATGGCATCATCATCGCCATGATGACCCTTTATGACATTATCGTCGCCATGACGACCCTTATGACATCATCGTCGCCATGGCAACCATTATGACATCATCATCGCCATGACAACCAATATGATATCATCGTCGCCATGATGACCATTATGATATCATCGTCGCCATGACAACCATTATGACATCATCGTCGCCATGGCGACCATTATGACATCACCGTTGCCATGACGACCATTATGACATCATCGTAGCCATTACGACCATTATTAAATCACAGTCGCCATGACAACCATTATGACATCTTCGTCGCCATGACGACCATTATGACATCATGACATCACCGTTGCCATGACGACCATTATGACATCACCATTGCCATGACGACCATTATTACATTAGCGTCGCCATGACGACCATTATGACATCATCGTCGCCATGACAACCATTATGACATCATCGTCGCCATGGCAACCATTATGACATCATCATCGCCATGACAACCAATATGATATCATTGTCGCCATGACAACCATTATGACATCATCGTCGCCATGACAACCATTATGACATCATATTCGCCATGACGACCATTATGACATCATCGTCGCCATGGCGACCATTATGACATCATCATCGCCATGATGACCGTTATGACAATATCGTCGCCATGACGACCCTTATGACATCATCGTCGCCATGGCAACCATTATGACATCATCATCGCCATGACAACCAATATGATATCATTGTCGCCATGACAACCATTATGACATCATCGTCGCCATGGCAACCATTATGACATCACGGTCGCCATGTCGACCATTATGACATCATCGCAGCCATTACGACCATTATTAAATCACAGTCGCCATGACAACCATTATGACATCATCGTCGCCATGGCAACCATTATGACATCATCATCGCCATGACAACCAATATGATATCATTGTCGCCATGACAACCATTATGACATCATCATCGCCATGACAACCAATGTGATATCATCGTCGCCATGATGAACAATATGACATCTTGACATCACCGTTGCCATGACGACCATTATGACATCATCACACCACCGTTGCCATGACAACTATTATGACATCATCGTCGCCATGACGACCATTATGACATCATCATCGCCATGATGACCGTTATGACATTATCGTCGCCATGACGACCATTATGACATCATCATCGCCATGATGACCGTTATGACATTATCGTCGCCATGACGACCATTATGACATCATCGTCGCCATGGCAACCATTATGACATCATTATCGCCATGACAACCAATATGATATCATCGTCGCCATGATGACCATTATGACATCATCGTCACCATGACAACCATTATGACATCACCGTTGCCATGGCGACCATTATGACATCAACGTTGCCATGACGACCATTATGACATCATCGTTGCCATGACGACCATTATGACATCATCGTCGCCATGACAACCATTATGACATCACAATCGCCATGACGACCATTATGACATCATCGTCGCCATGGCGACCATTATGACATCATCATCGCCATGATGACCGTTATGACAATATCGTCGCCATGACGACCCTTATGACATCATCGTCGCCATGGCAATCATTATGACATCATCATCGCCATGACAACCAATATGATATCATTGTCGCCATGACAACCATTATGACTTCATCGTCGCCATGGCAACCATTATGACATCACGGTCGCCATGTCGACCATTATGACATAATCGTAGCCATTATTACCATTATTAAATCACAGTCGCCATGACAACCATTATGACATCTTCGTCTCCATGATGACCATTATGACATCATGACATCACCGTTGCTATGACGACCATTATGACATCACCGTTGCCATGACGACCATTATGACATCATCGTAGCCATTACGACCATTATTAAATCACAGTCGCCATGACAACCATTATGACATCTTCGTCGCCATGACGACCATTATGACATCATGACATCACCATTGCCATGACGAAGATTATGACATCATCGTCGCCATGGCGACCATTATGACACCACCGTTGCCATGACGACCATTATGACATCATCGTCGCCATGACGACCATTATGACATCATCATCGCCATGTCGACCATTATGACATCATCGTCGCCATGACGACCGTTATGACATCATCATCGCCATGTCGACCATTATGACATCATCGTCGCCATGACGACCGTTATGACATCATCGTCGCCATTGCGACCATTATGACATCATCATCGCCATGGCGACCAATATGATACCATCGTCGCCATGATGACCATTATGTCATCATCGTCGCCATGGTAACCATTATGACATCATCATCGCCATGGCGACGATTATGACATCAACGTCGCCATGGCGACGTTTATGACATCAACGTCACCATGACGACCATTATTAAATCATCGTAGCCATTACGACCATTATTAAATCACAGTCGCCATGACAACCATTATGACATCTTCGTCGCCATGACGACCATTATGACATCATGACATCACCGTTGCCATGACGACCATTATGACATCACCATTGCCATGACGACCATTATTACATTAGCGTCGCCATGACGACCATTATGACATCATCGTCGCCATGACGACCATTATGACATCATCGTCGTCATGACAACCATTATGACATCACAATCACCATGACGACCATTATGGCATCATCATCGCCATGATGACCCTTTATGACATTATCGTCGCCATGACGACCCTTATGACATCATAGTCGCCATGGCAACCATTATGACATCATCATCGCCATGACAACCAATATGATATCATCGTCGCCATGATGACCATTATGATATCATCGTCGCCATGACAACCATTATGACATCATCGTCGCCATGGCGACCATTATGACATCACCGTTGCCATGACGACCATTATGACATCATCGTAGCCATTACGACCATTATTAAATCACAGTCGCCATGACAACCATTATGACATCTTCGTCGCCATGACGACCATTATGACATCATGACATCACCGTTGCCATGACGACCATTATGACATCACCATTGCCATGACGACCATTATTACATTAGCGTCGCCATGACGACCATTATGACATCATCGTCGCCATGACAACCATTATGACATCATCGTCGCCATGGCAACCATTATGACATCATCATCGCCATGACAACCAATATGATATCATTGTCGCCATGACAACCATTATGACATCATCGTCGCCATGACAACCATTATGACATCATATTCGCCATGACGACCATTATGACATCATCGTCGCCATGGCGACCATTATGACATCATCATCGCCATGATGACCGTTATGACAATATCGTCGCCATGACGACCCTTATGACATCATCGTCGCCATGGCAACCATTATGACATCATCATCGCCATGACAACCAATATGATATCATTGTCGCCATGACAACCATTATGACATCATCGTCGCCATGGCAACCATTATGACATCACGGTCGCCATGTCGACCATTATGACATCATCGCAGCCATTACGACCATTATTAAATCACAGTCGCCATGACAACCATTATGACATCATCGTCGCCATGGAAACCATTATGACATCATCATCGCCATGACAACCAATATGATATCATTGTCGCCATGACAACCATTATGACATCATCATCGCCATGACAACCAATGTGATATCATCGTCGCCATGATGAACAATATGACATCTTGACATCACCGTTGCTATGACGACCATTATGACATCACCGTTGCCATGACGACCATTATGACATCATCACACCACCGTTGCCATGACGACTATTATGACATCATCGTCGCCATGACGACCATTATGACATCATCATCGCCATGATGACCGTTATGACATTATCGTCGCCATGACGACCATTATGACATCATCATCGCCATGATGACCGTTATGACATTATCGTCGCCATGACGACCATTATGACATCATCGTCGCCATGGCAACCATTATGACATCATTATCGCCATGACAACCAATATGATATCATCGTCGCCATGATGACCATTATGACATCATCGTCACCATGACAACCATTATGACATCATCGTCGCCATGGCGACCATTATGACATCACCGTTGCCATGACGACCATTATGACATCATCGTAGCCATTACGACCATTATTAAATCACAGTCGCCATGACAACCATTATGACATCTTCGTCGCCATGATGACCAATATGACATCATGACATCACCGTTGCCATGACGACCATTATGACATCACCGTTGCCATTACGACCATTATGACATCATCGTCGCCATGACGACCATAATGACATCATCGTCGCCATGACAACCATTATGACATCATCGTCGCCATGGCAACCATTATGACATCATCATCGCCATGACAACCAATATGATATCATCGTCGCCATGATGACCATTATGACATCATCGTCGCCATGACAACCATTATGACATCATATTCGCCATGTCGACCATTATGACATCACCGTCGCCATGACGACCATTATGACATCATCGCAGCCATTACGACCATTATTAAATCACAGTCGCCATGACAACCATTATGACATCTTCGTCGCCATGATGACCCATATGACATCATGACATCACCGTTGCCATGACGACCATTATGACATCACCGTTGCCATGAAGACCATTATGACATCATCGTCGCCATGACGACCATTATGACATCATCGTCGCCATGACAACCATTATGACATTACAATCGCCATGACGACCATTATGGCATCATCATCGCCATGATGACCCTTTATGACATTATCGTCGCCATGACGACCCTTATGACATCATCGTCGCCATGGCAACCATTATGACATCATCATCGCCATGACAACCAATATGATATCATCGTCGCCATGATGACCATTATGACATCATCGTCGCCATGACAACCATTATGACATCATCGTCGCCATGGCGACCATTATGACATCACCGTTGCCATGACGACCATTATGACATCATCGTAGCCATTACGACCATTATTAAATCACAGTCGCCATGACAACCATTATGACATCTTCGTCGCCATGACGACCATTATGACATCATGACATCACCGTTGCCATGACGACCATTATGACATCACCGTTGCCATGACGACCATTATTACATTAGCGTCGCCATGACGACCATTATGACATCATCGTCGCCATGGCAACCATTATGACATCATCATCGCCATGACAACCAATATGATATCATTGTCGCCATGACAACCATTATGACATCATCGTCGCCATGACAACCATTATGACATATTCTCCATGACGACCATTATGACATCATCGTCGCCATGGCGACCATTATGACATCATCATCGCCATGATGACCGTTCTGACAATATCGTCGCCATGACGACCCTTATGACATCATCGTCGCCATGGCAACCATTATGACATCATCATCGCCATGACAACCAATATGATATCATTGTCGCCATGACAACCATTATGACATCATCGTCGCCATGGCAACCATTATGACATCACGGTCGCCATGGCAACCATTATGACATCATCGTAGCCATTACGACCATTATTAAATCACAGTCGCCATGACAACCATTATGACATCTTCGTCGCCATGACGACCATTATGACATCATGACATCACCGTTGCTATGACGACCATTATGACATCACCGTTGCCATGACGACCATTATGACAACATCGTAGCCATTACGACCATTATTAAATCACAGTCGCCATGACAACCATGATGACATCTTCGTCGCCATGACAACCATTATGACATCATCGTCGCCATGGCGACCATTATGACACCACCGTTGCCATGACGACCATTATGACATCATCGTCGCCTTGACGACAATTATGACATCATCATCGCCATGACGACCATTATGACATCATCATCACCATGATGACCGTTATGACATTATCGTCGCCATGACGACCCTTATGACATCATCGTCGCCATGGCAACCATTATGACATCATCATCGCCATGACAACCAATATGATATCATCGTCGCCATGATGACCATTATGACATCATCGTCGCCATGACGACCATTATGACATCATCGTCGCCATGACGACCATTATGACATCATCGTCGCCATGGCGACCATTATGACATCACCGTCGCCACGGCGACCATTATGACATCACCGTCGCCATGGCGACCATTATGACATCGACGTAGCCATTACGACCATTATTAAATCACAGTCACCATGAGAACCATTATGACATCTTCGTCGCCATGACGACCATTATGACATCATGACATCACCATTGCCATGACGACCATTATGACATCACCGTTGCCATGACGACCATTATGACATCATCGTCGCCATGACCACCATTATGGCATCATCATCGCCATGATGACCCTTTATGACATTATCGTCGCCATGACGACCCTTATGACATCATCGTCGCCATGGCAACCATTATGACATCATCATCGCCATGACAACCAATATGATATCTTCGTCGCCATGATGACTATTATGACATCATCGTCGCCATGACAACCATTATGACATCATCGTCGCCATGGCGACCATTATGACATCACCGTTGCCATGACGACCATTATGACATCATCGTAGCCATTACGACCATTATTAAATCACAGTCGCCATGACAACCATTATGACATCATCGTCGCCATGGCGACCATTATGACATCACCGTTGCCATGACGACCATTATGACATCACCGTTGCCATGATGACCATTATGACATCATCGTCGCCATGACGACCATTATGACATCATCGTCGCCATGACAACCATTATGACATCATCGTCGCCATGGCAACCATTATGACATCATCATCGCCATGACAACCAATATGATATCATCGTCGCCATGATGACCATTATGACATCATCGTCGCCATGACAACCATTATGACATCATATTCGCAATGTCGACCATTATGACATCACCGTCGCCATGACGACCATTATGACATCATGACATCACCGTTGCCATGATGACCATTATGACATCACCGTTGCCATGACGACCATTATGACATCATCGTCGCCATGACGACCATTATGACATTATCGTCGCCATGACAACCATTATGACATCATCGTCGCCATGGCAACCATTATGACATCATCATCGCCATGACAACCAATATGATATCATCGTCGCCATGATGACCATTATGACATCATCATCGCCATGACAACCATTATGACATCATATTCGTCATGTCGACCATTATGACATCACCGTCGCCATGACAACCATTATGACATCATCGCAGCCATTACGACCATTATTAAATCACAGTCGCCATGACAACCATTATGACATCTTCGTCGCCATGATGACCATTATGACATCATGACATCACCGTTGCCATGACGACCATTATGACATCACCGTTGCCATGAAGACCATTATGACATCATCGTCGCCATGACGACCATTATGACATCATCGTCGCCATGACGACCATTATGACATCATCGTCGCCATGACAACCATTATGACATTACAATCGCCATGACGACCATTATGGCATCATCATCGCCATGATGACCCTTTATGACATTATCGTCGCCATGACGAACCTTATGACATCATCGTCGCCATGGCAACCATTATGACATCATCATCGCCATGACAACCAATATGATATCATCGTCGCCATGATGACCATTATGACATCATCGTCGCCATGACAACCATTATGACATCATCGTCGCCATGACAACCATTATGACATCATCGTCGCCATGGCGACCATTATGACATCACCGTTGCCATGACGACCATTATGACATCATCGTAGCCATTACGACCATTATTAAATCACAGTCGCCATGACAACCATTATGACATCTTCGTCGCCATGACGACCATTATGACATCATGACATCACCGTTGCCATGACGACCATTATGACATCACCGTTGCCATGACGACCATTATTACATTAGCGTCGCCATGACGATGATTATGACATCATCGTCGCCATGGCAACCATTATGACATCATCATCGCCATGACAACCAATATGATATCATTGTCGCCATGACAACCATTATGACATCATCGTCGCCATGACAACCATTATGACATCATATTCTCCATGACGACCATTATGACATCATCGTCGCCATGGCGACCATTATGACATCATCATCGCCATGATGACCGTTATGACAATATCGTCGCCATGACGACCCTTATGACATCATCGTCGCCATGGCAACCATTATGACATCATCATCGCCATTACAGCCAATATGATATCATTGTCGCCATGACAACCATTATGACATCATCGTCGCCATGGCAACCATTATGACATCACGGTCGCCATGGCAACCATTATTACATCATCTTAGCCATTACGAACATTATTAAATCACAGTCGCCATGACAACCATTATGACATCTTCGTCGCCATGACGACCATTATGACATCATGACATCACCGTTGCTATGACGACCATTATGACATCACCGTTGCCATGACGACCATTATGACATCATCGTAGCCATTACGACCATTATTAAATCACAGTCGCCATGACAACCATTATGACATCTTCGTCGCCATGACAACCATTATGACATCATCGTCGCCATGGCGACCATTATGACACCACCGTTGCCATGACGACCATTATGACATCATCGTCGCCTTGACGACAATTATGACATCATCATCGCCATGACGACCATTATGACATCATCATCGCCATGATGACCGTTATGACATTATCGTCGCCATGACGACCCTTATGACATCATCGTCGCCATGTCAACCATTATGACATCATCATCGCCATGACAACCAATATGATATCATCGTCGCCATGATGACCATTATGACATCATCGTCGCCATGACGACCATTATGACATCATCGTCGCCATGGTGACCATTATGACATCATCGTCGCCATGGCGACCATTATGACATCACCGTCGCCATGACGACCATTATGACATCGTCGTAGCCATTACGACCATTATTAAATCACAGTCGCCATGAGAACCATTATGACATCTTCGTCGCCATGACGACCATTATGACATCATGACATCACCATTGCCATGACGACCATTATGACATCACCGTTGCCATGATGACCATTATGACATCATCGTCGCCATGACGACCATTATGACATCATCGTCGCCATGGTGACCATTATGACATCATCGTCGCCATGGCGACCATTATGACATCACCGTCGCCATGACGACCATTATGACATCGTCGTAGCCATTACGACCATTATTAAATCACAGTCGCCATGAGAACCATTATGACATCTTCGTCGCCATGACGACCATTATGACATCATGACATCACCATTGCCATGACGACCATTATGACATCACCGTTGCCATGATGACCATTATGACATCATCGTCGCCATGGTGACCATTATGACATCATCGTCGCCATGGCGACCATTTTGACATCACCGTCGCCATGACGACCATTATGACATCGTCGTAGCCATTACGACCATTATTAAATCACAGTCGCCATGAGAACCATTATGACATCTTCGTCGCCATGACGACCATTATGACATCATGACATCACCATTGCCATGACGACCATTATGACATCACCGTTGCCATGATGACCATTATGACATCATCGTCGCCATGACGACCATTATGACATCATCGTCGCCATGGTGACCATTATGACATCATCGTCGCCATGGCGACCATTATGACATCACCGTCGCCATGACGACCATTATGACATCGTCGTAGCCATTACGACCATTATTAAATCACAGTCGCCATGAGAACCATTATGACATCTTCGTCGCCATGACGACCATTATGACATCATGACATCACCATTGCCATGACGACCATTATGACATCACCGTTGCCATGATGACCATTATGACATCATCGTCGCCATGGCAACCATTATGACATCATCATCGCCATGACAACCAATATGATATCTTCGTCGCCATGATGACTATTATGACATCATCGTTGCCATGACAACCATTATGACATCATCGTCGCCATGGCGACCATTATGACATCACCGTTGCCATGACGACCATTATGACATCATTTATAGCCATTACGACCATTATTAAATCACAGTCGCCATGACAACCATTATGACATCATCGTCGCCATGGCGACCATTATGACATCACCGTTGCCATGACGACCATTATGACATCACCGTTGCCATGACGACCATTATGACATCATCGTCGCCATGACGACCATTATGACATCATCGTCGCCATGACAACCATTATGACATCATCGTCGCCATGGCAACCATTATGACATCATCATCGCCATGACAACCAATATGATATCATCATCGCCATGATGACCATTATGACATCATCGTCGCCATGACAACCATTATGACATCATATTCGCAATGTCGACCATTATGACATCACCGTCGCCATGACGACCATTATGACATCATGACATCACCGTTGCCATGATGACCATTATGACATCACCGTTGCCATGACGACCATTATGACATCACCGTCGCCATGACGACCATTATGACATCATCGCCGCCATGACAACCATTATGACATCACAATCGCCATGACAACCATTATGACATCATCGTCGCCATGTCGACCATTATGACATCATCATCGCAATGATGACCATTATGACAATATCCTCGCCATGACGACCCTTATGACATCATCGTCGCCATGGCAACCATTATGACATCATCATCGCCATGACAACCAATATGATATCATTGTCGCCATGACAACCATTATGACTTCATCGTCGCCATGGCAACCATTATGACATCACGGTCGCCATGTCGACCATTATGACATCATCGTAGCCATTATGACCATTATTAAATCACAGTCGCCATGACAACCATTATGACATCTTCGTCTCCATGATGACCATTATGACATCATGACATCACCGTTGCTATGACGACCATTATGACATCACCGTTGCCATGACGACCATTATGACATCATCGTAGCCATTACGACCATTATTAAATCACAGTCGCCATGACAACCATTATGACATCTTCGTCGCCATGACGACCATTATGACATCATGACATCACCGTTGCCATGACGACCATTATGACATCACCGTTGCCATGACGACCATTATGACATCATTGTCGCAATGACGACCATTATAACATCATCGTCGCCATGACAACCATTATGACATTACAATCTCCATGACAACCAATATGATATCATTGTCGCCATGACAACCATTATGACATCATCATCGCCATGACAACCAATGTGATATCATCGTCGCCATGATGAACAATATGACATCTTGACATCACCGTTGCTATGACGACCATTATGACATCACCGTTGCCATGGCAACCATTATGACATCACGGTCGCCATGTCGACCATTATGACATCATCGTAGCCATTACGACCATTATTAAATCACAGTTGCCATGACAACCATTATGACATCTTCGTTGCCATGACGACCATTATGACATCATGACATCACCGTTGCTATGACGACCATTATGACATCACCGTTGCCATGACGACCATTATGACATCATCGTAGCCATTACGACCATTATTAAATCACAGTCGCCATGACAACCATTATGACATCTTCGTCGCCATGACGACCATTATGACATCATGACATCACCGTTGCCATGACGACTATTATGACATCATCATCGCCATGACGACCATTATGACATCATCGTCGCCATGATGACCGTTATGACATTATCGTCGCCATGACGACCCTTATGACATCATCGTCGCCATGGCAACCATTATGACATCATCATCGCCATGACAACCAATATGATATCATCGTCGCCATGATGACCATTATGACATCATGACATCACCGTTGCCATGACGACCATTATAACATCACCGTTGCCATGACGACCATTATGACATCATCGTCGCCATGACAACCATTATGACATCACAATCGCCATGACGACCATTATGGCATCATCATCGCCATGACGACCATTATGACATCATCGTCGCCATGATGACCGTTATGACATTATCGTCGCCATCACGACCCTTATGACATCATCGTCGCCATGGCAACCATTATGACATCATCATCGCCATGACAACCAATATGATATCATCGTCGCCATGATGACATTATGACATCATCATCGCCATGACAACCATTATGACTTCATCGTCGCCATGGCGACCATTATGACATCACCGTTGCCATGACGACCATTATGACATCATCGTAGCCATTACGACCTTTATTAAATCACAGTCGCCATGACAACCATTATGACATCTTCGTCGCCATGATGACCATTATGACATCATGACATCACCGTTGCTATGACGACCATTATGACATCACCGTTGCCATGACGACCATTATGACATCATCGTCGCCATGACGACCATTTTGACAGCATCGTCGCCATGACAACCATTATGACATCACAATCGCCATGACGACCATTATGATATCATCGTCGCCAAGATGACCGTTATGACAATATCGTCGCCATGACGACCCTTATGACATCATCGTCGCCATGGCAACCATTATGACATCATCATCGCCATGACAACCAATATGATATTATTGTCGCCATGACAACCATTATGACATCATCATCGCCAAGACAACCAATGTGATATCATCGTCGCCATGATGAACAATTGACATCATGACATCACCGTTGCTATGACGACCATTATGACATAACCGTTGCCATGGCAACCATTATGACATCACGGTCGCCATGTCGACCATTATGACATCATCGTAGCCATGACTACCATTATTAAATCACAGTCGCCATGACAACCATTATGACATCTTCGTCGCCATGACGACCATTATGACATCATGACACCACCGTTGCCATGACGACTATTATGACATCATCATCGCCATGACGACCATTATGACATCATCGTCGCCATGATGACCGTTATGACATTATCGTCGCCATGACGACCCTTATGACATCATCGTCGCCATGGCAACCATTATGACATCATCATCGCCATGGCAACCAATATGATATCATCGTCGCCATGATGACCATTATGACATCATCGTCGCCATGACAACCATTATGACATCATGACATCACCGTTGCCATGACGACCATTATGACATCACCGTTGCCATGACGACCATTATGACATCATCGTCGCCATGACGACCATTATGACATCATCGTCGCCATGACAACCATTATGACATCACAATCGCCATGACAACCATTATGGCATCATCATCGCCATGATGACCCTTTATGACATTATCGTCGCCATGACGACCCTTATGACATCATCGTCGCCATGGCAACCATTATGACATCATCATCGCCATGACAACCAATATGATATCATCGTCGCCATGATGACATTATGACATCATCATCACCATGACAACCATTATGACATCATCGTCGCCATGGCGACCATTATGACATCACCGTTGCCATGACGACCATTATGACATCATCGTAGCCATTACGACCATTATTAAATCACAGTCGCCATGACAACCATTATGACATCTTCGTCGCCATGATGACCATTATGACATCATGACATCACCGTTGCTATGACGACCATTATGACATCACCGTTGCCATGACGATCATTATGACATCATCGTCGCCATGACGACCATTTTGACATCATCGTCGCCATGACAACCATTATGACATCACAATCGCCATGACGACCATTATGATATCATCGTCGCCATGGCGACCATTATGACATCATCATCGCCAAGATGACCGTTATGACAATATCATCGCCATGACGACCCTTATGACATCATCGTCGCCATGGCAACCATTATGACATCATCATCGCCATGACAACCAATATGATATTATTGTCGCCATGACAACCATTATGACATCATCATCGCCAAGACAACCAATGTGATATCATCGTCGCCATGATGAACAATTGACATCATGACATCACCGTTGCTATGATGACCATTATGACATCACCGTTGCCATGGCAACCATTATGACATCACGGTCGCCATGTCGACCATTATGACATCATCGTAGCCATGACGACCATTATTAAATCACAGTCGCCATGACAAGCATTATGACATCTTCGTCGCCATGACGACCATTATGACATCATGACATCACCGTTGCTATGACGACCATTAAGACATCACCGTTGCCATGACGACCAATATGACATCATCGTAGCCATTACGACCATTATTAAATCACAGTCGCCATGACAACCATTATGACAACTTCGTCGCCATAACGACCATTATGACATCATGACATCACCGTTGCCATGACGACCATTATGATATCATCGTCGCCATGACAACCATTATGACATCATCGTCGCCATGGCGACCATTATGACATCATCGTCGCCATGGCGACCATTATGACACCACCGTTGCCATGACGACTATTATGACATCATCGTCGCCTTGACGACAATTATGACATCATCATCGCCATGACGACCATTATGACATCATCATCGCCATGATGACCGTTATGACATTATCGTCGCCATGACGACCCTTATGACATCATCGTCGCCATGGCAACCATTATGACATCATCATCGCCATGACAACCAATATGATATCATCGTCGCCATGATGACCATTATGACATCATCGTCGCCATGACAACCATTATGACATCATCGTCGCCATGGCGACCATTATGACATCACCGTCGCCATGACGACCATTATGACATCATCGTCGCCATGACAACCATTATAACATCATCGTCGCCATGGCAACCATTATGACATCATCATCGCCATGACAACCAATATGATATCATTGTCGCCATGACAACCATTATGACATCATCGTCGCCATGACAACCATTATGACATCATATTCGCCATGACGACCATTATGACATCATCGTCCCCATGGCGACCATTATGACATCGTCGTCGCCATGGTGACCATTATGACATCATCATCGCCATGATGACCGTTATGACATTATCGTCGCCATGACGACCCTTATGACATCATCGTCGCCATGGCAACCATTATGACATCATCATCGCCATGACAACCAATATGATATCATCGTCACCATGAGGACCATTATGACATCATCGTCGCCAAGACAACCATTATGACATCATCATCGCCAAGACAACCAATGTGATATCATCGTCGCCATGATGAACAATTGACATCATGACATCACCGTTGCTATGATGACCATTATGACATCACCGTTGCCATGGCAACCATTATGACATCACGGTCGCCATGTCGACCATTATGACATCATCGTAGCCATGACGACCATTATTAAATGACAGTCGCCATGACAACCATTATGACATCTTCGTCGCCATGACGACCATTATGACATCATGACATCACCGTTGCTATGACGACCATTAAGACATCACCGTTGCCATGACGACCATTATGACATCATCGTAGCCATTACGACCATTATTAAATCACAGTCGCCATGACAACCATTATGACAACTTCGTCTCCATAACGACCATTATGACATCATGACATCACCGTTGCCATGACGACCATTATGATATCATCGTCGCCATGACAACCATTATGACATCATCGTCGCCATGGCGACCATTATGACACCACCGTTGCCATGACGACTATTATGACATCATCGTCGCCTTGACGACAATTATGACATCATCATCGCCATGACGACCATTATGACATCATCATCGCCATGATGACCGTTATGACATTATCGTCGCCATGACGACCCTTATGACATCATCGTCGCCATGGCAACCATTATGACATCATCATCGCCATGACAACCAATATGATATCATCGTCGCCATGATGACCATTATGACATCATCGTCGCCATGACAACCATTATGACATCATCGTCGCCATGGCGACCATTATGACATCACCGTCGCCATGACGACCATTATGACATCATCGTCGCCATGACAACCATTATAACATCATCGTCGCCATGGCAACCATTATGACATCATCATCGCCATGACAACCAATATGATATCATTGTCGCCATGACAACCATTATGACATCATCGTCGCCATGACAACCATTATGACATCATATTCGCCATGACGACCATTATGACATCATCGTCCCCATGGCGACCATTATGACATCGTCGTCGCCATGGTGACCATTATGACATCATCATCGCCATGATGACCGTTATGACATTATCGTCGCCATGACGACCCTTATGACATCATCGTCGCCATGGCAACCATTATGACATCATCATCGCCATGACAACCAATATGATATCATCGTCACCATGAGGACCATTATGACATCATCGTCACCAAGACAACCATTATGACATCATCGTCGCCATGGCGACCATTATGACATCACCGTTGCCATGACGACCATTATGACATCATCGTAGCCATTACGACCATTATTAAATCACAGTCGCCATGACAACCATTATGACATCTTCGTCGCCATGACGACCATTATGACATCATGACATCACCGTTGCTATGACGACCATTATGACATCACCGTTGCCATGACGACCATTATGACATCACCGTTGCCATGACGACCATTATGACATCATCGTCGCCATGACGACCATTTTGACATCATCGTCGCCATGACAACCATTATGACATCACAATCGCCATGACGACCATTATGACATCATCGTCGCCATGGCGACCATTATGACATCATCATCGCCAAGATGACCGTTATGACAATATCGTCGCCATGACGACCCTTATGACATCATCGTCGCCATGGCAATCATTATGACATCATCATCGCCATGACAACCAATATGATATCATTGTCGCCATGACAACCATTATGACATCATCATCGCCAAGACAACCAATGTGATATCATCGTCGCCATGATGAACAATTGACATCATGACATCACCGTTGCTATGACGACCATTATGACATCACCGTTGCCATGGCAACCATTATGACATCACGGTCGCCATGTCGACCATTATGACATCATCGTAGCCATGACTACCATTATTAAATCACAGTCGCCATGACAACCATTATGACATCTTCGTCGCCATGACGACCATTATGACATCATGACACCACCGTTGCCATGACGACTATTATGACATCATCATCGCCATGACGACCATTATGACATCATCGTCGCCATGATGACCGTTATGACATTATCGTCGCCATGACGACCCTTATGACATCATCGTCGCCATGGCAACCATTATGACATCATCATCGCCATGACAACCAATATGATATCATCGTCGCCATGATGACCATTATGACATCATCGTCGCCATGACAACCATTATGACATCATGACATCACCGTTGCCATGACGACCATTATGACATCACCGTTGCCATGACGACCATTATGACATCATCGTCGCCATGACGACCATTATGACATCATCGTCGCCATGACAACCATTATGACATCACAATCGCCATGACAACCATTATGGCATCATCATCGCCATGATGACCCTTTATGACATTATCGTCGCCATGACGACCCTTATGACATCATCGTCGCCATGGCAACCATTATGACATCATCATCGCCATGACAACCAATATGATATCATCGTCGCCATGATGACATTATGACATCATCATCACCATGACAACCATTATGACCTCATCGTCGCCATGGCGACCATTATGACATCACCGTTGCCATGACGACCATTATGACATCATCGTAGCCATTACGACCATTATGACATCATCGCCGCCATGACAACCATTATGACATCACAATCGCCATGACAACCATTATGACATCATCGTCGCCATGTCGACCATTATGACATCATCATCGCAATGATGACCATTATGACAATATCCTCGCCATGACGACCCTTATGACATCATCGTCGCCATGGCAACCATTATGACATCATCATCGCCATGACAACCAATATGATATCATTGTCGCCATGACAACCATTATGACTTCATCGTCGCCATGGCAACCATTATGACATCACGGTCGCCATGTCGACCATTATGACATCATCGTAGCCATTATGACCATTATTAAATCACAGTCGCCATGACAACCATTATGACATCTTCGTCTCCATGATGACCATTATGACATCATGACATCACCGTTGCTATGACGACCATTATGACATCACCGTTGCCATGACGACCATTATGACATCATCGTAGCCATTACGACCATTATTAAATCACAGTCGCCATGACAACCATTATGACATCTTCGTCGCCATGACGACCATTATGACATCATGACATCACCGTTGCCATGACGACCATTATGACATCACCGTTGCCATGACGACCATTATGACATCATTGTCGCAATGACGACCATTATAACATCATCGTCGCCATGACAACCATTATGACATTACAATCTCCATGACAACCAATATGATATCATTGTCGCCATGACAACCATTATGACATCATCATCGCCATGACAACCAATGTGATATCATCGTCGCCATGATGAACAATATGACATCTTGACATCACCGTTGCTATGACGACCATTATGACATCACCGTTGCCATGGCAACCATTATGACATCACGGTCGCCATGTCGACCATTATGACATCATCGTAGCCATTACGACCATTATTAAATCACAGTTGCCATGACAACCATTATGACATCTTCGTTGCCATGACGACCATTATGACATCATGACATCACCGTTGCTATGACGACCATTATGACATCACCGTTGCCATGACGACCATTATGACATCATCGTAGCCATTACGACCATTATTAAATCACAGTCGCCATGACAACCATTATGACATCTTCGTCGCCATGACGACCATTATGACATCATGACATCACCGTTGCCATGACGACTATTATGACATCATCATCGCCATGACGACCATTATGACATCATCGTCGCCATGATGACCGTTATGACATTATCGTCGCCATGACGACCCTTATGACATCATCGTCGCCATGGCAACCATTATGACATCATCATCGCCATGACAACCAATATGATATCATCGTCGCCATGATGACCATTATGACATCATGACATCACCGTTGCCATGACGACCATTATAACATCACCGTTGCCATGACGACCATTATGACATCATCGTCGCCATGACAACCATTATGACATCACAATCGCCATGACGACCATTATGGCATCATCATCGCCATGACGACCATTATGACATCATCGTCGCCATGATGACCGTTATGACATTATCGTCGCCATCACGACCCTTATGACATCATCGTCGCCATGGCAACCATTATGACATCATCATCGCCATGACAACCAATATGATATCATCGTCGCCATGATGACATTATGACATCATCATCGCCATGACAACCATTATGACTTCATCGTCGCCATGGCGACCATTATGACATCACCGTTGCCATGACGACCATTATGACATCATCGTAGCCATTACGACCTTTATTAAATCACAGTCGCCATGACAACCATTATGACATCTTCGTCGCCATGATGACCATTATGACATCATGACATCACCGTTGCTATGACGACCATTATGACATCACCGTTGCCATGACGACCATTATGACATCATCGTCGCCATGACGACCATTTTGACAGCATCGTCGCCATGACAACCATTATGACATCACAATCGCCATGACGACCATTATGATATCATCGTCGCCAAGATGACCGTTATGACAATATCGTCGCCATGACGACCCTTATGACATCATCGTCGCCATGGCAACCATTATGACATCATCATCGCCATGACAACCAATATGATATTATTGTCGCCATGACAACCATTATGACATCATCATCGCCAAGACAACCAATGTGATATCATCGTCGCCATGATGAACAATTGACATCATGACATCACCGTTGCTATGACGACCATTATGACATAACCGTTGCCATGGCAACCATTATGACATCACGGTCGCCATGTCGACCATTATGACATCATCGTAGCCATGACTACCATTATTAAATCACAGTCGCCATGACAACCATTATGACATCTTCGTCGCCATGACGACCATTATGACATCATGACACCACCGTTGCCATGACGACTATTATGACATCATCATCGCCATGACGACCATTATGACATCATCGTCGCCATGATGACCGTTATGACATTATCGTCGCCATGACGACCCTTATGACATCATCGTCGCCATGGCAACCATTATGACATCATCATCGCCATGGCAACCAATATGATATCATCGTCGCCATGATGACCATTATGACATCATCGTCGCCATGACAACCATTATGACATCATGACATCACCGTTGCCATGACGACCATTATGACATCACCGTTGCCATGACGACCATTATGACATCATCGTCGCCATGACGACCATTATGACATCATCGTCGCCATGACAACCATTATGACATCACAATCGCCATGACAACCATTATGGCATCATCATCGCCATGATGACCCTTTATGACATTATCGTCGCCATGACGACCCTTATGACATCATCGTCGCCATGGCAACCATTATGACATCATCATCGCCATGACAACCAATATGATATCATCGTCGCCATGATGACATTATGACATCATCATCACCATGACAACCATTATGACATCATCGTCGCCATGGCGACCATTATGACATCACCGTTGCCATGACGACCATTATGACATCATCGTAGCCATTACGACCATTATTAAATCACAGTCGCCATGACAACCATTATGACATCTTCGTCGCCATGATGACCATTATGACATCATGACATCACCGTTGCTATGACGACCATTATGACATCACCGTTGCCATGACGATCATTATGACATCATCGTCGCCATGACGACCATTTTGACATCATCGTCGCCATGACAACCATTATGACATCACAATCGCCATGACGACCATTATGATATCATCGTCGCCATGGCGACCATTATGACATCATCATCGCCAAGATGACCGTTATGACAATATCATCGCCATGACGACCCTTATGACATCATCGTCGCCATGGCAACCATTATGACATCATCATCGCCATGACAACCAATATGATATTATTGTCGCCATGACAACCATTATGACATCATCATCGCCAAGACAACCAATGTGATATCATCGTCGCCATGATGAACAATTGACATCATGACATCACCGTTGCTATGATGACCATTATGACATCACCGTTGCCATGGCAACCATTATGACATCACGGTCGCCATGTCGACCATTATGACATCATCGTAGCCATGACGACCATTATTAAATCACAGTCGCCATGACAAGCATTATGACATCTTCGTCGCCATGACGACCATTATGACATCATGACATCACCGTTGCTATGACGACCATTAAGACATCACCGTTGCCATGACGACCAATATGACATCATCGTAGCCATTACGACCATTATTAAATCACAGTCGCCATGACAACCATTATGACAACTTCGTCGCCATAACGACCATTATGACATCATGACATCACCGTTGCCATGACGACCATTATGATATCATCGTCGCCATGACAACCATTATGACATCATCGTCGCCATGGCGACCATTATGACATCATCGTCGCCATGGCGACCATTATGACACCACCGTTGCCATGACGACTATTATGACATCATCGTCGCCTTGACGACAATTATGACATCATCATCGCCATGACGACCATTATGACATCATCATCGCCATGATGACCGTTATGACATTATCGTCGCCATGACGACCCTTATGACATCATCGTCGCCATGGCAACCATTATGACATCATCATCGCCATGACAACCAATATGATATCATCGTCGCCATGATGACCATTATGACATCATCGTCGCCATGACAACCATTATGACATCATCGTCGCCATGGCGACCATTATGACATCACCGTCGCCATGACGACCATTATGACATCATCGTCGCCATGACAACCATTATAACATCATCGTCGCCATGGCAACCATTATGACATCATCATCGCCATGACAACCAATATGATATCATTGTCGCCATGACAACCATTATGACATCATCGTCGCCATGACAACCATTATGACATCATATTCGCCATGACGACCATTATGACATCATCGTCCCCATGGCGACCATTATGACATCGTCGTCGCCATGGTGACCATTATGACATCATCATCGCCATGATGACCGTTATGACATTATCGTCGCCATGACGACCCTTATGACATCATCGTCGCCATGGCAACCATTATGACATCATCATCGCCATGACAACCAATATGATATCATCGTCACCATGAGGACCATTATGACATCATCGTCGCCAAGACAACCATTATGACATCATCATCGCCAAGACAACCAATGTGATATCATCGTCGCCATGATGAACAATTGACATCATGACATCACCGTTGCTATGATGACCATTATGACATCACCGTTGCCATGGCAACCATTATGACATCACGGTCGCCATGTCGACCATTATGACATCATCGTAGCCATGACGACCATTATTAAATGACAGTCGCCATGACAACCATTATGACATCTTCGTCGCCATGACGACCATTATGACATCATGACATCACCGTTGCTATGACGACCATTAAGACATCACCGTTGCCATGACGACCATTATGACATCATCGTAGCCATTACGACCATTATTAAATCACAGTCGCCATGACAACCATTATGACAACTTCGTCTCCATAACGACCATTATGACATCATGACATCACCGTTGCCATGACGACCATTATGATATCATCGTCGCCATGACAACCATTATGACATCATCGTCGCCATGGCGACCATTATGACACCACCGTTGCCATGACGACTATTATGACATCATCGTCGCCTTGACGACAATTATGACATCATCATCGCCATGACGACCATTATGACATCATCATCGCCATGATGACCGTTATGACATTATCGTCGCCATGACGACCCTTATGACATCATCGTCGCCATGGCAACCATTATGACATCATCATCGCCATGACAACCAATATGATATCATCGTCGCCATGATGACCATTATGACATCATCGTCGCCATGACAACCATTATGACATCATCGTCGCCATGGCGACCATTATGACATCACCGTCGCCATGACGACCATTATGACATCATCGTCGCCATGACAACCATTATAACATCATCGTCGCCATGGCAACCATTATGACATCATCATCGCCATGACAACCAATATGATATCATTGTCGCCATGACAACCATTATGACATCATCGTCGCCATGACAACCATTATGACATCATATTCGCCATGACGACCATTATGACATCATCGTCCCCATGGCGACCATTATGACATCGTCGTCGCCATGGTGACCATTATGACATCATCATCGCCATGATGACCGTTATGACATTATCGTCGCCATGACGACCCTTATGACATCATCGTCGCCATGGCAACCATTATGACATCATCATCGCCATGACAACCAATATGATATCATCGTCACCATGAGGACCATTATGACATCATCGTCACCAAGACAACCATTATGACATCATCGTCGCCATGGCGACCATTATGACATCACCGTTGCCATGACGACCATTATGACATCATCGTAGCCATTACGACCATTATTAAATCACAGTCGCCATGACAACCATTATGACATCTTCGTCGCCATGACGACCATTATGACATCATGACATCACCGTTGCTATGACGACCATTATGACATCACCGTTGCCATGACGACCATTATGACATCACCGTTGCCATGACGACCATTATGACATCATCGTCGCCATGACGACCATTTTGACATCATCGTCGCCATGACAACCATTATGACATCACAATCGCCATGACGACCATTATGACATCATCGTCGCCATGGCGACCATTATGACATCATCATCGCCAAGATGACCGTTATGACAATATCGTCGCCATGACGACCCTTATGACATCATCGTCGCCATGGCAATCATTATGACATCATCATCGCCATGACAACCAATATGATATCATTGTCGCCATGACAACCATTATGACATCATCATCGCCAAGACAACCAATGTGATATCATCGTCGCCATGATGAACAATTGACATCATGACATCACCGTTGCTATGACGACCATTATGACATCACCGTTGCCATGGCAACCATTATGACATCACGGTCGCCATGTCGACCATTATGACATCATCGTAGCCATGACTACCATTATTAAATCACAGTCGCCATGACAACCATTATGACATCTTCGTCGCCATGACGACCATTATGACATCATGACACCACCGTTGCCATGACGACTATTATGACATCATCATCGCCATGACGACCATTATGACATCATCGTCGCCATGATGACCGTTATGACATTATCGTCGCCATGACGACCCTTATGACATCATCGTCGCCATGGCAACCATTATGACATCATCATCGCCATGACAACCAATATGATATCATCGTCGCCATGATGACCATTATGACATCATCGTCGCCATGACAACCATTATGACATCATGACATCACCGTTGCCATGACGACCATTATGACATCACCGTTGCCATGACGACCATTATGACATCATCGTCGCCATGACGACCATTATGACATCATCGTCGCCATGACAACCATTATGACATCACAATCGCCATGACAACCATTATGGCATCATCATCGCCATGATGACCCTTTATGACATTATCGTCGCCATGACGACCCTTATGACATCATCGTCGCCATGGCAACCATTATGACATCATCATCGCCATGACAACCAATATGATATCATCGTCGCCATGATGACATTATGACATCATCATCACCATGACAACCATTATGACCTCATCGTCGCCATGGCGACCATTATGACATCACCGTTGCCATGACGACCATTATGACATCATCGTAGCCATTACGACCATTATTAAATCACAGTCGCCATGACAACCATTATGACATCTTCGTCGCCATGATGACCATTATGACATCATGACATCACCGTTGCTATGACGACCATTATGACATCACCGTTGCCATGACGATCATTATGACATCATCGTCGCCATGACGACTATTTTGACATCATCGTCGCCATGACAACCATTATGACATCACAATCGCCATGACGACCATTATGATATCATCGTCGCCATGGCGACCATTATGACATCATCATCGCCAAGATGACCGTTATGACAATATCGTCGCCATGACGACCCTTATGACATCATCGTCGCCATGGCAACCATTATGACATCATCATCGCCATGACAACCAATATGATATTATTGTCGCCATGACAACCATTATGACATCATCATCGCCAAGACAACCAATGTGATATCATCGTCGCCATGATGAACAATTGACATCATGACATCACCGTTGCTATGATGACCATTATGACATCACCGTTGCCATGGCAACCATTATGACATCACGGTCGCCATGTCGACCATTATGACATCATCGTAGCCATGACGACCATTATTAAATCACAGTCGCCATGACAACCATTATGACATCTTCGTCGCCATGACGACCATTATGACATCATGACATCACCGTTGCTATGACGACCATTAAGACATCACCGTTGCCATGACGACCATTATGACATCATCGTAGCCATTACGACCATTATTAAATCACAGTCGCCATGACAACCATTATGACAACTTCGTCGCCATAACGACCATTATGACATCATGACATCACCGTTGCCATGACGACCATTATGATATCATCGTCGCCATGACAACCATTATGACATCATCGTCGCCATGGCGACCATTATGACACCACCGTTGCCATGACGACTATTATGACATCATCGTCGCCTTGACGACAATTATGACATCATCATCGCCATGACGACCATTATGACATCATCATCGCCATGATGACCGTTATGACATTATCGTCGCCATGACGACCCTTATGACATCATCGTCGCCATGGCAACCATTATGACATCATCATCGCCATGACAACCAATATGATATCATCGTCGCCATGATGACCATTATGACATCATCGTCGCCATGACAACCATTATGACATCATCGTCGCCATGGCGACCATTATGACATCACCGTCGCCATGACGACCATTATGACATCATCGTCGCCATGACAACCATTATAACATCATCGTCGCCATGGCAACCATTATGACATCATCATCGCCATGACAACCAATATGATATCATTGTCGCCATGACAACCATTATGACATCATCGTCGCCATGACAACCATTATGACATCATATTCGCCATGACGACCATTATGACATCATCGTCCCCATGGCGACCATTATGACATCGTCGTCGCCATGGTGACCATTATGACATCATCATCGCCATGATGACCGTTATGACATTATCGTCGCCATGACGACCCTTATGACATCATCGTCGCCATGGCAACCATTATGACATCATCATCGCCATGACAACCAATATGATATCATCGTCACCATGAGGACCATTATGACATCATCGTCGCCAAGACAACCATTATGACATCATCATCGCCAAGACAACCAATGTGATATCATCGTCGCCATGATGAACAATTGACATTATGACATCACCGTTGCTATGATGACCATTATGACATCACCGTTGCCATGGCAACCATTATGACATCACGGTCGCCATGTCGACCATTATGACATCATCGTAGCCATGACGACCATTATTAAATCACAGTCGCCATGACAACCATTATGACATCTTCGTCGCCATGACGACCATTATGACATCATGACATCACCGTTGCTATGACGACCATTAAGACATCACCGTTGCCATGACGACCATTATGACATCATCGTAGCCATTACGACCATTATTAAATCACAGTCGCCATGACAACCATTATGACAACTTCGTCGCCATAACGACCATTATGACATCATGACATCACCGTTGCCATGACGACCATTATGATATCATCGTCGCCATGACAACCATTATGACATCATCGTCGCCATGGCGACCATTATGACACCACCGTTGCCATGACGACTATTATGACATCATCGTCGCCTTGACGACAATTATGACATCATCATCGCCATGACGACCATTATGACATCATCATCGCCATGATGACCGTTATGACATTATCGTCACCATGAGACCCTTATGACATCATCGTCGCCATGGCAACCATTATGGCATCATCATCGCCATGACAACCAATATGATATCATCGTCGCCATGATGACCATTATGACATCATCGTCGCCATGACAACCATTATGACATCATCGTCGCCATGGCGACCATTATGACATCACCGTCGCCATGACGACCATTATGACATCATCGTCGCCATGACAACCATTATAACATCATCGTCGCCATGGCAACCATTATGACATCATCATCGCCATGACAACCAATATGATATCATTGTCGCCATGACAACCATTATGACATCATCGTCGCCATGACAACCATTATGACATCATATTCGCCATGACGACCATTATGACATCATCGTCCCCATGGCGACCATTATGACATCGTCGTCGCCATGGTGACCATTATGACATCATCATCGCCATGATGACCGTTATGACATTATCGTCGCCATGACGACCCTTATGACATCATCGTCGCCATGGCAACCATTATGACATCATCATCGCCATGACAACCAATATGATATCATCGTCACCATGAGGACCATTATGACATCATCGTCACCAAGACAACCATTATGACATCATCGTCGCCATGGCGACCATTATGACATCACCGTTGCCATGACGACCATTATGACATCATCGTAGCCATTACGACCATTATTAAATCACAGTCGCCATGACAACCATTATGACATCTTCGTCGCCATGACGACCATTATGACATCATGACATCACCGTTGCTATGACGACCATTATGACATCACCGTTGCCATGACGACCATTATGACATCACCGTTGCCATGACGACCATTATGACATCATCGTCGCCATGACGACCATTTTGACATCATCGTCGCCATGACAACAATTATGACATCACAATCGCCATGACGACCATTATGACATCATCGTCGCCATGGCGACCATTATGACATCATCATCGCCAAGATGACCGTTATGACAATATCGTCGCCATGACGACCCTTATGACATCATCGTCGCCATGGCAATCATTATGACATCATCATCGCCATGACAACCAATATGATATCATTGTCGCCATGACAACCATTATGACATCATCATCGCCATGACAACCAATGTGATATCATCGTCGCCATGATGAACAATATGACATCATGACATCACCGTTGCTATGACGACCATTATGACATCACCGTTGCCATGGCAACCATTATGACATCACGGTCGCCATGTCGACCATTATGACATCATCGTAGCCATTACGACCATTATTAAATCACAGTCGCCATGACAACCATTATGACATCTTCGTCGCCATGACGACCATTATGACATCATGACATCACCGTTGCCATGACGACCATTATGACATCATCGTCGCCAAGACAACCATTATGACATCATCGTCGCCATGGCGACCATTATGACACCACCGTTGCCATGACGACTATTATGACATCATCGTCGCCTTGACGACAATTATGACATCATCATCGCCATGACGACCATTATGACATCATCATCGCCATGATGACCGTTATGACATTATCGTCGCCATGACGACCCTTATGACATCATCGTCGCCATGGCAACCATTATGACATCATCATCGCCATGACAACCAATATGATATCATCGTCGCCATGATGACCATTATGACATCATCGTCGCCATGACAACCATTATGACATCATCGTCGCCATGGCGACCATTATGACACCACCGTCGCCATGACGACCATTATGACATCATCGTCGCCATGACAACCATTATAACATCATCGTCGCCATTGCAACCATTATGACATCATCATCGCCATGACAACCATTATGACATCATATTCGCCATGACGACCATTACGACATCATCGTCGCCATGGCGACCATTATGACATCATCATCGCCATGATGACCGTTATGAAATTATCGTCGCCATGACGACCCTTATGACATCATCGTCGCCATGGCAACCATTATGACATCATCATCGCCATGACAACCAATATGATATCATCGTCGCCATGATGACCATTATGACATCATCGTCGCCATGACAACCATTATGACATCATATTCGCCATGGCGACCATTATGACATCACCGTCGCCATGACGACCATTATGACATCATCGTCGCCATGACGACCATTATGACATCATCGTCGCCGTGACAACCATTATGACATCACAATCGCCATGACGACCATTATGGCATCATCATCGCCATGATGACCCTTTATGACATTATCGTCGCCATGACGAACCTTATGACATCATCGTCGCCATGGCAACCATTATGACATCATCATCGCCATGACAACCAATATGATATCATCGTCGCCATGATGACCATTATGACATCATCGTCGCCATGACAACCATTATGACATCATCGTCGCCATGGCGACCATTATGACATCACCGTTGCCATGACAACCATTATGACATCGTCGTAGCCATTACGACCATTATTAAATTACAGTTGCCATGACAACCATTATGACATCTTCGTCGCCATGACGACCATTATGACATCATGACATCACCGTTGCTATGACGACCATTATGACATCACCATTGCCATGACGACCATTATGACATCACCGTTGCCATGACTACCATTATGACATCATCGTCGCCATGACGACCATTTTGACATCATTGTCGCCATGACAACCATTATGACATCACAATCGCCATGACGACCATTATGACATCATCGTCGCCATGGCGACCATTATGACATCATGACATCACCGTTCCCATGACGACCATTATGACATCACCATTGCCATGACGACCATTATGACATCACCGTTGCCATGACGACCATTATGACATCATCGTCGCCATGACGACCATTTTGAAATCATCGTCGCCATGACAACCATTATGACATCACAATCGCCATGACGACCATTATGACATCATCGTCGCCATGGCGACCATTATGACATCATGACATCACCGTTGCCATGACGACCATTATGACATCACCATTGCCATGACGACCATTATGACATCATCGTCGCCATGACGACCATTATAACATCATTGTCGCCATGACAACCATTATGACATCATCGTCGCCATGACAACCGTCATGACATCACAATCGCCATGACGACCATTATGACATCATCGTCGCCATGGCGACCATTATGACATCATGATCACCAAGATGACCGTTATGACAATATCATCGCCATGACGACCCTTATGACATCATCGTCGCCATGGAAACCATTATGACATCATCATCGCCATGACAACCAATATGATATCATTGTCGCCATGACAACCATTATGACATCATCATCGCCATGACAACCAATGTGATATCATCGTCGCCATGATGAACAATATGACATCTTGACATCACCGTTGCTATGACGACCATTATGACATAACCGTTGCCATGGCAACCATTATGACATCACGGTCGCCATGTCGACCATTATGACATCATCGTAGCCATTACGACTATTATTAAATCACAGTTGCCATGACAACCATTATGACATCTTTGTCGCCATGACGACCATTATGACATCATGACATCACCGTTGCTATGACGACCATTATGACATCACCGTTGCCATGACGACCATTATGACATCATCATAGCCATTACGACCATTATTAAATCACAGTCGCCATGACAACCATTATGACATCATGACACCACCGTTGCCATGACGACTATTATGACATCATCGTCGCCTTGACGACCATTATGACATCATCATCGCCATGACGACCATTATGACATCATCATCGCCATGACGACCCTTATGACATCATCGTCGCCATGGCAACCATTATGACATCATCATCGCCATGACAACCAATATGATATCATCGTCGCCATGATGACCATTATGACATCATCGTCGCCATGACAACCATTATGACATCATCGTCGCCATGGCGACCATTATGACATCACCGTAGCCATGACGACCATTATGACATCGTCGTAGCCAATACGACCATTATTAAATCACAGTCGCCATGACAACCATTATGACATCTTCGTCGCCATGACGACCATTATGACATCATGACATCACCGTTGCCATGACGACCATTATGACATCATCGTCGCCATGACGACCATTATGACATCACAATCGCCATGACGACCATTATGGCATCATCATCGCCATGATGACCCTTTATGACATCATCGTCGCCATGACGACCCTTATGACATCATCGTCGCCATGGCAACCATTATGACATCATCATCGCCATGACAACCAATATGATATCTTCGTCGCCATGATGACCATTATGACATCATCGTCGCCATGACAACCATTATGACATCATCGTCGCCATGGCGACCATTATGACATCACCGTTGCCATAACGACCATTATGACATCATCGTAGCCATTACGACCATTATTAAATCACAGTCGCCATGACAACCATTATGACATCTTCGTCGCCTTGACGACCATTATGACATCATGACATCACCGTTGCCATGACGACCATTATGACATCACCGTTGCCATGACGACCATTATGACATCATCGTCGCCATGACGACCATTATGACATCATCGTCGCCATGGCAACCATTATGACATCATCGTCGCCATGGCATCCATTATGACATCATCATCGCCATGACAACCAATATGATATCATCGTCGCCATGATGACCATAATGACATCATCGTCGCCATGACAACCATTATGATATCATATTCGCCATGTCGACCATTATGACATCATCGCAGCCATTACGACCATTATTAAATCACAGTCGCCATGACAACCATTATGACATCACAATCGCCATGACGACCATTATGGCATCATCATAGCCATGATGACCCTTTATGACATTATCGTCGCCATGACGACCCTTATGACATCATCGTCGCCATGGCAACCATTATGACATCATATTCGCCATGGCGACCATTATGACATCACCGTTGCCATGAAGACCATTATGACATCATCGTAGCCATTACGACCATTATTAAATCACAGTCGCCATGACAACCATTATAACATCATCGTCGCCATGGCAACCATTATGACATCATCGTCTCCATGACAACCATTATGACATCATATTCGCCATGGCGACCATTATGACATCACCGTCGCCATGACGACCATTATGACATCGTCGTCGCCATGACGACCATTATGACATCATCGTCGCCATGACAAACATTATGACATCACAATCGCCATGACGACCATTATGGCATCATCATCGCCATGATGACCCTTTATGACATTATCGTCGCCATGACGACCCTTATGACATCATCGTCGCCATGGCAACCATTATGACATCATCATCGCCATGACAACCAATATGATATCATCGTCGCCATGATGACCATTATGACATCATCGTCGCCATGACAACCATTATGACATCATCGTCGCCATGGCGACCATTATGACATCACCGTTGCCGTGACGACCATTATGACATCGTCGTAGCCATTACGACCATTATTAAATTACAGTTGCCATGACAACCATTATGACATCTTCGTCGCCATGACGACCATTATGACATCATGACATCACCGTTGCTATGACGACCATTATGACATCACCATTGCCATGACGACCATTATGACATCACCGTTGCCATGACTACCATTATGACATCATCGTCGCCATGACGACCATTTTGACATCATTGTCGCCATGACAACCATTATGACATCACAATCGCCATGACGACCATTATGACATCATCGTCGCCATGGCGACCATTATGACATCATGACATCACCGTTGCCATGACGACCATTATGACATCACCATTGCCATGACGACCATTATGACATCATCGTCGCCATGACGACCATTATGACATCATTGTCGCCATGACAACCATTATGACATCATCGTCGCCATGACAACCGTTATGACATCACAATCGCCATGACGACCATTATGACATCATCGTCGCCATGGCGACCATTATGACATCATGATCACCAAGATGACCGTTATGACAATATCATCGCCATGACGACCCTTATGACATCATCGTCGCCATGGAAACCATTATGACATCATCATCGCCATGACAACCAATATGATATCATTGTCGCCATGACAACCATTATGACATCATCATCGCCATGACAACCAATGTGATATCATCGTCGCCATGATGAACAATATGACATCTTGACATCACCGTTGCTATGACGACCATTATGACATAACCGTTGCCATGGCAACCATTATGACATCACGGTCGCCATGTCGACCATTATGACATCATCGTAGCCATTACGACCATTATTAAATCACAGTTGCCATGACAACCATTATCACATCTTTGTCGCCATGACGACCATTATGACATCATGACATCAACGTTGCTATGACGACCATTATGACATCACCGTTGCCATGACGACCATTATGACATCATCATAGCCATTACGACCATTATTAAATCACAGTCGCCATGACAACCATTATGACAACATGACACCACCGTTGCCATGACGACTATTATGACATCATCGTCGCCTTGACGACAATTATGACATCATCATCGCCATGACGACCATTATGACATCATCATCGCCATGACGACCCTTATGACATCATCGTCGCCATGGCAACCATTATGACATCATCATCGCCATGACAACCAATATGATATCATCGTCGCCATGATGACCATTATGACATCATCGTCGCCATGACAACCATTATGACATCATCGTCGCCATGGCGACCATTATGACATCACCGTCGCCATGACGACCATTATGACATCGTCGTAGCCATTACGACCATTATTAAATCACAGTCGCCATGACAACCATTATGACATCTTCGTCGCCATGACGACCATTATGACATCATGACATCACCGTTGCCATGACGACCATTATGACATCACCATTGCCATGACGACCATTATGACATCATCGTCGCCATGACGACCATTATGACATCATCGTCGCCATGACAACCATTATGACATCACAATCGCCATGACGACCATTATGGCATCATCATCGCCATGATGACCCTTTATGACATCATCGTCGCCATGACGACCCTTATGACATCATCGTCGCCATGGCAACCATTATGACATCATCATCGCCATGACAACCAATATGATATCTTCGTCGCCATGATGACCATTATGACATCATCGTCGCCATGACAACCATTATGACATCATCGTCGCCATGGCGACCATTATGACATCACCGTTGCCATAACGACCATTATGACATCATCGTAGCAATTACGACCATTATTAAATCACAGTCGCCATGACAACCATTATGACATCTTCGTCGCCTTGACGACCATTATGACATCATGACATAACCGTTGCCATGACGACCATTATGACATCACCGTTGCCATGACGACCATTATGACATCATCGTCGCCATGACGACCATTATGACATCATCGTCGCCATGGCAACCATTATGACATCATCGTCGCCATGGCATCCATTATGACATCATCATCGCCATGACAACCAATATGATATCATCGTCGCCATGATGACCATAATGACATCATCGTCGCCATGACAACCATTATGACATCATATTCGCCATGTCGACCATTATGACATCATCGCAGCCATTACGACCATTATTAAATCACAGTCGCCATGACAACCATTATGACATCACAATCGCCATGACGACCATTATGGCATCATCATAGCCATGATGACCCTTTATGACATTATCGTCGCCATGACGACCCTTATGACATCATCGTCGCCATGGCAACCATTATGACATCATATTCGCCATGGCGACCATTATGACATCACCGTTGCCATGAAGACCATTATGACATCATCGTAGCCATTACGACCATTATTAAATCACAGTCGCCATGACAACCATTATGACATCATCGTCGCCATGACGACCATTATGACATCATGATATCACCATTGCCATGACGACCATTATGACATCACCGTTGCCATGACGACCATTATTACATCATCGTCGCCATGACGACCATTATGACATCATCGTCGCCATGACAACCATTATGACATCATCGTCGCCATGGCAACCATTATTACATCATCGTCGCCATGACGACCATTATGACATCATCGTCGCCATGACAACCAGTATGACATCATCGTCGCCATGGCAACCATTATGACATCATCATCGCCATGACAACCAATATGATATCATCGTCGCCATGACAACCATTATGACATCATATTCGCCATTACGACCATTATTAAATCACAGTCGCCATGACAACCATTATGACATCTTCGTCGCCATGACGACCATTATGACATCATGACATCACCGTTGCCATGACGACCATTATGACATCATCGTCGCCATGACAACCATTATGACATCATCGTCGCCATGGCGACCATTATGACACCACCGTTGCCATGACGACAATTATGACATCACGGTCGCCATGTCGACCATTATGACATCATCGTAGCCATTACGACCATTATTAAATCATCGTCGCCATGACAACCATTATGACATCATCGTCGCCATGGCGACCATTATGACATCATCGTCGCCATGGCGACCATTATGACACCACCGTTGCCATGACGACCATTATGACATCATCGTCGCCATGACGACCATTATGACATCATCGTCGCCATGGCAACCATTATGACATCATCGTCGCCATGGCATCCATTATGACATCATCATCGCCATGACAACCAATATGATATCATCGTCGCCATGATGACCATAATGACATCATCGTCGCCATGACAACCATTATGACATCATATTCGCCATGTCGACCATTATGACATCATCGCAGCCATTACGACCATTATTAAATCACAGTCGCCATGACAACCATTATGACATCACAATCGCCATGACGACCATTATGGCATCATCATAGCCATGATGACCCTTTATGACATTATCGTCGCCATGACGACCCTTATGACATCATCGTCGCCATGGCAACCATTATGACATCATATTCGCCATGGCGACCATTATGACATCATCATCGCCATGACAACCAATATGATATCATCGTCACCATGAGGACCATTATGACATCATCGTCACCAAGACAACCATTATGACATCATCGTCGCCATGGCGACCATTATGACATCACCGTTGCCATGACGACCATTATGACATCATCGTAGCCATTACGACCATTATTAAATCACAGTCGCCATGACAACCATTATGACATCTTCGTCGCCATGACGACCATTATGACATCATGACATCACCGTTGCTATGACGACCATTATGACATCACCGTTGCCATGACGACCATTATGACATCACCGTTGCCATGACGACCATTATGACATCATCGTCGCCATGACGACCATTTTGACATCATCGTCGCCATGACAACCATTATGACATCACAATCGCCATGACGACCATTATGACATCATCGTCGCCATGGCGACCATTATGACATCATCATCGCCAAGATGACCGTTATGACAATATCGTCGCCATGACGACCCTTATGACATCATCGTCGCCATGGCAATCATTATGACATCATCATCGCCATGACAACCAATATGATATCATTGTCGTCATGACAACCATTATGACATCATCATCGCCAAGACAACCAATGTGATATCATCGTCGCCATGATGAACAATTGACATCATGACATCACCGTTGCTATGACGACCATTATGACATCACCGTTGCCATGGCAACCATTATGACATCACGGTCGCCATGTCGACCATTATGACATCATCGTAGCCATGACTACCATTATTAAATCACAGTCGCCATGACAACCATTATGACATCTTCGTCGCCATGACGACCATTATGACATCATGACACCACCGTTGCCATGACGACTATTATGACATCATCATCGCCATGACGACCATTATGACATCATCGTCGCCATGATGACCGTTATGACATTATCGTCGCCATGACGACCCTTATGACATCATCGTCGCCATGGCAACCATTATGACATCATCATCGCCATGACAACCAATATGATATCATCGTCGCCATGATGACCATTATGACATCATCGTCGCCATGACAACCATTATGACATCATGACATCACCGTTGCCATGACGACCATTATGACATCACCGTTGCCATGACGACCATTATGACATCATCGTCGCCATGACGACCATTATGACATCATCGTCGCCATGACAACCATTATGACATCACAATCGCCATGACAACCATTATGGCATCATCATCGCCATGATGACCCTTTATGACATTATCGTCGCCATGACGACCCTTATGACATCATCGTCGCCATGGCAACCATTATGACATCATCATCGCCATGACAACCAATATGATATCATCGTCGCCATGATGACATTATGACATCATCATCACCATGACAACCATTATGACATCATCGTCGCCATGGCGACCATTATGACATCACCGTTGCCATGACGACCATTATGACATCATCGTAGCCATTACGACCATTATTAAATCACAGTCGCCATGACAACCATTATGACATCTTCGTCGCCATGATGACCATTATGACATCATGACATCACCGTTGCTATGACGACCATTATGACATCACCGTTGCCATGACGATCATTATGACATCATCGTCGCCATGACGACTATTTTGACATCATCGTCGCCATGACAACCATTATGACATCACAATCGCCATGACGACCATTATGATATCATCGTCGCCATGGCGACCATTATGACATCATCATCGCCAAGATGACCGTTATGACAATATCGTCGCCATGACGACCCTTATGACATCATCGTCGCCATGGCAACCATTATGACATCATCATCGCCATGACAACCAATATGATATTATTGTCGCCATGACAACCATTATGACATCATCATCGCCAAGACAACCAATGTGATATCATCGTCGCCATGATGAACAATTGACATCATGACATCACCGTTGCTATGATGACCATTATGACATCACCGTTGCCATGGCAACCATTATGACATCACGGTCGCCATGTCGACCATTATGACATCATCGTAGCCATGACGACCATTATTAAATCACAGTCGCCATGACAACCATTATGACATCTTCGTCGCCATGACGACCATTATGACATCATGACATCACCGTTGCTATGACGACCATTAAGACATCACCGTTGCCATGACGACCATTATGACATCATCGTAGCCATTACGACCATTATTAAATCACAGTCGCCATGACAACCATTATGACAACTTCGTCGCCATAACGACCATTATGACATCATGACATCACCGTTGCCATGACGACCATTATGATATCATCGTCGCCATGACAACCATTATGACATCATCGTCGCCTTGACGACAATTATGACATCATCATCGCCATGACGACCATTATGACATCATCATCGCCATGGCAACCATTATGACATCATATTCGCCATGGCGACCATTATGACATCACCGTCGCCATGACGACCATTATGACATCATCGTCGCCATGACGACCATTATGACATCATCGTCGCCATGACAACCATTATGACATCACAATCGCCATGACGACCATTATGGCATCATCATCGCCATGATGACCCTTTATGACATTATCGTCGCCATGACGAACCTTATGACATCATCGTCGCCATGGCAACCATTATGACATCATCATCGCCATGACAACCAATATGATATCATCGTCGCCATGATGACCATTATGACATCATCGTCGCCATGACAACCATTATGACATCATCGTCGCCATGGCGACCATTATGACATCACCGTTGCCATGACAACCATTATGACATCGTCGTAGCCATTACGACCATTATTAAATTACAGTTGCCATGACAACCATTATGACATCTTCGTCGCCATGACGACCATTATGACATCATGACATCACCGTTGCTATGACGACCATTATGACATCACCATTGCCATGACGACCATTATGACATCACCGTTGCCATGACTACCATTATGACATCATCGTCGCCATGACGACCATTTTGACATCATTGTCGCCATGACAACCATTATGACATCACAATCGCCATGACGACCATTATGACATCATCGTCGCCATGGCGACCATTATGACATCATGACATCACCGTTCCCATGACGACCATTATGACATCACCATTGCCATGACGACCATTATGACATCACCGTTGCCATGACGACCATTATGACATCATCGTCGCCATGACGACCATTTTGAAATCATCGTCGCCATGACAACCATTATGACATCACAATCGCCATGACGACCATTATGACATCATCGTCGCCATGGCGACCATTATGACATCATGACATCACCGTTGCCATGACGACCATTATGACATCACCATTGCCATGACGACCATTATGACATCATCGTCGCCATGACGACCATTATAACATCATTGTCGCCATGACAACCATTATGACATCATCGTCGCCATGACAACCGTCATGACATCACAATCGCCATGACGACCATTATGACATCATCGTCGCCATGGCGACCATTATGACATCATGATCACCAAGATGACCGTTATGACAATATCATCGCCATGACGACCCTTATGACATCATCGTCGCCATGGAAACCATTATGACATCATCATCGCCATGACAACCAATATGATATCATTGTCGCCATGACAACCATTATGACATCATCATCGCCATGACAACCAATGTGATATCATCGTCGCCATGATGAACAATATGACATCTTGACATCACCGTTGCTATGACGACCATTATGACATAACCGTTGCCATGGCAACCATTATGACATCACGGTCGCCATGTCGACCATTATGACATCATCGTAGCCATTACGACTATTATTAAATCACAGTTGCCATGACAACCATTATGACATCTTTGTCGCCATGACGACCATTATGACATCATGACATCACCGTTGCTATGACGACCATTATGACATCACCGTTGCCATGACGACCATTATGACATCATCATAGCCATTACGACCATTATTAAATCACAGTCGCCATGACAACCATTATGACATCATGACACCACCGTTGCCATGACGACTATTATGACATCATCGTCGCCTTGACGACCATTATGACATCATCATCGCCATGACGACCATTATGACATCATCATCGCCATGACGACCCTTATGACATCATCGTCGCCATGGCAACCATTATGACATCATCATCGCCATGACAACCAATATGATATCATCGTCGCCATGATGACCATTATGACATCATCGTCGCCATGACAACCATTATGACATCATCGTCGCCATGGCGACCATTATGACATCACCGTAGCCATGACGACCATTATGACATCGTCGTAGCCAATACGACCATTATTAAATCACAGTCGCCATGACAACCATTATGACATCTTCGTCGCCATGACGACCATTATGACATCATGACATCACCGTTGCCATGACGACCATTATGACATCATCGTCGCCATGACGACCATTATGACATCACAATCGCCATGACGACCATTATGGCATCATCATCGCCATGATGACCCTTTATGACATCATCGTCGCCATGACGACCCTTATGACATCATCGTCGCCATGGCAACCATTATGACATCATCATCGCCATGACAACCAATATGATATCTTCGTCGCCATGATGACCATTATGACATCATCGTCGCCATGACAACCATTATGACATCATCGTCGCCATGGCGACCATTATGACATCACCGTTGCCATAACGACCATTATGACATCATCGTAGCCATTACGACCATTATTAAATCACAGTCGCCATGACAACCATTATGACATCTTCGTCGCCTTGACGACCATTATGACATCATGACATCACCGTTGCCATGACGACCATTATGACATCACCGTTGCCATGACGACCATTATGACATCATCGTCGCCATGACGACCATTATGACATCATCGTCGCCATGGCAACCATTATGACATCATCGTCGCCATGGCATCCATTATGACATCATCATCGCCATGACAACCAATATGATATCATCGTCGCCATGATGACCATAATGACATCATCGTCGCCATGACAACCATTATGATATCATATTCGCCATGTCGACCATTATGACATCATCGCAGCCATTACGACCATTATTAAATCACAGTCGCCATGACAACCATTATGACATCACAATCGCCATGACGACCATTATGGCATCATCATAGCCATGATGACCCTTTATGACATTATCGTCGCCATGACGACCCTTATGACATCATCGTCGCCATGGCAACCATTATGACATCATATTCGCCATGGCGACCATTATGACATCACCGTTGCCATGAAGACCATTATGACATCATCGTAGCCATTACGACCATTATTAAATCACAGTCGCCATGACAACCATTATAACATCATCGTCGCCATGGCAACCATTATGACATCATCGTCTCCATGACAACCATTATGACATCATATTCGCCATGGCGACCATTATGACATCACCGTCGCCATGACGACCATTATGACATCATCGTCGCCATGACGACCATTATGACATCATCGTCGCCATGACAAACATTATGACATCACAATCGCCATGACGACCATTATGGCATCATCATCGCCATGATGACCCTTTATGACATTATCGTCGCCATGACGACCCTTATGACATCATCGTCGCCATGGCAACCATTATGACATCATCATCGCCATGACAACCAATATGATATCATCGTCGCCATGATGACCATTATGACATCATCGTCGCCATGACAACCATTATGACATCATCGTCGCCATGGCGACCATTATGACATCACCGTTGCCGTGACGACCATTATGACATCGTCGTAGCCATTACGACCATTATTAAATTACAGTTGCCATGACAACCATTATGACATCTTCGTCGCCATGACGACCATTATGACATCATGACATCACCGTTGCTATGACGACCATTATGACATCACCATTGCCATGTCGACCATTATGACATCACCGTTGCCATGACTACCATTATGACATCATCGTCGCCATGACGACCATTTTGACATCATTGTCGCCATGACAACCATTATGACATCACAATCGCCATGACGACCATTATGACATCATCGTCGCCATGGCGACCATTATGACATCATGACATCACCGTTGCCATGACGACCATTATGACATCACCATTGCCATGACGACCATTATGACATCATCGTCGCCATGACGACCATTATGACATCATTGTCGCCATGACAACCATTATGACATCATCGTCGCCATGACAACCGTTATGACATCACAATCGCCATGACGACCATTATGACATCATCGTCGCCATGGCGACCATTATGACATCATGATCACCAAGATGACCGTTATGACAATATCATCGCCATGACGACCCTTATGACATCATCGTCGCCATGGAAACCATTATGACATCATCATCGCCATGACAACCAATATGATATCATTGTCGCCATGACAACCATTATGACATCATCATCGCCATGACAACCAATGTGATATCATCGTCGCCATGATGAACAATATGACATCTTGACATCACCGTTGCTATGACGACCATTATGACATAACCGTTGCCATGGCAACCATTATGACATCACGGTCGCCATGTCGACCATTATGACATCATCGTAGCCATTACGACCATTATTAAATCACAGTTGCCATGACAACCATTATGACATCTTTGTCGCCATGACGACCATTATGACATCATGACATCACCGTTGCTATGACGACCATTATGACATCACCGTTGCCATGACGACCATTATGACATCATCATAGCCATTACGACCATTATTAAATCACAGTCGCCATGACAACCATTATGACAACATGACACCACCGTTGCCATGACGACTATTATGACATCATCGTCGCCTTGACGACAATTATGACATCATCATCGCCATGACGACCATTATGACATCATCATCGCCATGACGACCCTTATGACATCATCGTCGCCATGGCAACCATTATGACATCATCATCGCCATGACAACCAATATGATATCATCGTCGCCATGATGACCATTATGACATCATCGTCGCCATGACAACCATTATGACATCATCGTCGCCATGGCGACCATTATGACATCACCGTCGCCATGACGACCATTATGACATCGTCGTAGCCATTACGACCATTATTAAATCACAGTCTCCATGACAACCATTATGACATCTTCGTCGCCATGACGACCATTATGACATCATGACATCACCGTTGCCATGACGACCATTATGACATCACCATTGCCATGACGACCATTATGACATCATCGTCGCCATGACGACCATTATGACATCATCGTCGCCATGACAACCATTATGACATCACAATCGCCATGACGACCATTATGGCATCATCATCGCCATGATGACCCTTTATGACATCATCGTCGCCATGACGACCCTTATGACATCATCGTCGCCATGGCAACCATTATGACATCATCATCGCCATGACAACCAATATGATATCTTCGTCGCCATGATGACCATTATGACATCATCGTCGCCATGACGACCATTATGACATCATCGTCGCCATGGCGACCATTATGACATCACCGTTGCCATAACGACCATTATGACATCATCGTAGCAATTACGACCATTATTAAATCACAGTCGCCATGACAACCATTATGACATCTTCGTCGCCTTGACGACCATTATGACATCATGACATAACCGTTGCCATGACGACCATTATGACATCACCGTTGCCATGACGACCATTATGACATCATCGTCGCCATGACGACCATTATGACATCATCGTCGCCATGGCAACCATTATGACATCATCGTCGCCATGGCATCCATTATGACATCATCATCGCCATGACAACCAATATGATATCATCGTCGCCATGATGACCATAATGACATCATCGTCGCCATGACAACCATTATGACATCATATTCGCCATGTCGACCATTATGACATCATCGCAGCCATTACGACCATTATTAAATCACAGTCGCCATGACAACCATTATGACATCACAATCGCCATGACGACCATTATGGCATCATCATAGCCATGATGACCCTTTATGACATTATCGTCGCCATGACGACCCTTATGACATCATCGTCGCCATGGCAACCATTATGACATCATATTCGCCATGGCGACCATTATGACATCACCGTTGCCATGAAGACCATTATGACATCATCGTAGCCATTACGACCATTATTAAATCACAGTCGCCATGACAACCATTATGACATCATCGTCGCCATGACGACCATTATGACATCATGACATCACCGTTGCTATGACGACCATTATGACATCACCGTTGCCATGACGACCATTATGACATCATCATAGCCATTACGACCATTATTAAATCACAGTCGCCATGACAACCATTATGACAACATGACACCACCGTTGCCATGACGACTATTATGACATCATCGTCGCCTTGACGACAATTATGACATCATCATCGCCATGACGACCATTATGACATCATCATCGCCATGACGACCCTTATGACATCATCGTCGCCATGGCAACCATTATGACATCATCATCGCCATGACAACCAATATGATATCATCGTCGCCATGATGACCATTATGACATCATCGTCGCCATGACAACCATTATGACATCATCGTCGCCATGGCGACCATTATGACATCACCGTCGCCATGACGACCATTATGACATCGTCGTAGCCATTACGACCATTATTAAATCACAGTCGCCATGACAACCATTATGACATCTTCGTCGAAATGACGACCATTATGACATCATGACATCACCGTTGCCATGACGACCATTATGACATCACCATTGCCATGACGACCATTATGACATCATCGTCGCCATGACGACCATTATGACATCATCGTCGCCATGACAACCATTATGACATCACAATCGCCATGACGACCATTATGGCATCATCATCGCCATGATGACCCTTTATGACATCATCGTCGCCATGACGACCCTTATGACATCATCGTCGCCATGGCAACCATTATGACATCATCATCGCCATGACAACCAATATGATATCTTCGTCGCCATGATGACCATTATGACATCATCGTCGCCATGACAACCATTATGACATCATCGTCGCCATGGCGACCATTATGACATCACCGTTGCCATAACGACCATTATGACATCATCGTAGCAATTACGACCATTATTAAATCACAGTCGCCATGACAACCATTATGACATCTTCGTCGCCTTGACGACCATTATGACATCATGACATAACCGTTGCCATGACGACCATTATGACATCACCGTTGCCATGACGACCATTATGACATCATCGTCGCCATGACGACCATTATGACATCATCGTCGCCATGGCAACCATTATGACATCATCGTCGCCATGGCATCCATTATGACATCATCATCGCCATGACAACCAATATGATATCATCGTCGCCATGATGACCATAATGACATCATCGTCGCCATGACAACCATTATGACATCATATTCGCCATGTCGACCATTATGACATCATCGCAGCCATTACGACCATTATTAAATCACAGTCGCCATGACAACCATTATGACATCACAATCGCCATGACGACCATTATGGCATCATCATAGCCATGATGACCCTTTATGACATTATCGTCGCCATGACGACCCTTATGACATCATCGTCGCCATGGCAACCATTATGACATCATATTCGCCATGGCGACCATTATGACATCACCGTTGCCATGAAGACCATTATGACATCATCGTAGCCATTACGACCATTATTAAATCACAGTCGCCATGACAACCATTATGACATCATCGTCGCCATGACGACCATTATGACATCATGATATCACCATTGCCATGACGACCATTATGACATCACCGTTGCCATGACGACCATTATTACATCATCGTCGCCATGACGACTATTATGACATCATCGTCGCCATGACAACCATTATGACATCATCGTCGCCATGGCAACCATTATTACATCATCGTCGCCATGACGACCATTATGACATCATCGTCGCCATGACAACCAGTATGACATCATCGTCGCCATGGCAACCATTATGACATCATCATCGCCATGACAACCAATATGATATCATCGTCGCCATGACAACCATTATGACATCATATTCGCCATTACGACCATTATTAAATCACAGTCGCCATGACAACCATTATGACATCTTCGTCGCCATGACGACCATTATGACATCATGACATCACCGTTGCCATGACGACCATTATGACATCATCGTCGCCATGACAACCATTATGACATCATCGTCGCCATGGCGACCATTATGACACCACCGTTGCCATGACGACAATTATGACATCACGGTCGCCATGTCGACCATTATGACATCATCGTAGCCATTACGACCATTATTAAATCATCGTCGCCATGACAACCATTATGACATCATCGTCGCCATGGCGACCATTATGACACCACCGTTGCCATGACGACCATTATGACATCATCGTCGCCATGACGACCATTATGACATCATCGTCGCCATGGCAACCATTATGACATCATCGTCGCCATGGCATCCATTATGACATCATCATCGCCATGACGACCATTATGACATCATCATCACCATGATGACCGCTATGACATCATCATCGCCATGTCGACCATTATGACATCATCGTCGCCATGACGACCGTTATGACATCATCGTCGCCATGGCAACCATTATGACATCATCATCGCCATGACAACCAATATGATATCATCGTCGCAATGATGACCATTATGACATCATCGTCGCCATGACAACCATTATGACATCATCGTCGCCATGGCGACCATTATGACATCACCGTTGCCATGACGACCATTATGACATCATCGTAGCCATTACGACCATTATTAAATCACAGTCGCCATGACAACCATTATGACATCTTCGTCGCCATGACGACCATTATGACATCATGACATCACCGTTGCCATGTCGACCATTATGACATCATCGTCGCCATGACAACCATTATGACATCATCGTCGCCATGGCGACCATTATGACATCACCGTCGCCATGACGACCATTATGACATCGTCGTAGCCATGACGACCATTATTAAATCACAGTCGCCATGACGACCATTATGACATCTTCGTCGCCATGACGACCATTATGACATCATGACATCACCGTTGCCATGACGACCATTATGACATCACCATTGCCATGACGACCATTATGACATCATCGTCGCCATGAAAACCATTATGACATCATCGTCGCCATGACAACCATTATGACATCACAATCGCCATGACGACCATTATGGCATCATCATCGCCATGATGACCCTTTATGACATCATCGTCGCCATGACGACCCTTATGACATCATCGTCGCCATGGCAACCATTATGACATCATCATCGCCATGACAACCAATATGATATCTTCGTCGCCATGATGACCATTATGACATCATCGTCGCCATGACAACCATTATGACATCATCGTCGCCATGGCGACCATTATGACATCACCGTTGCCATAACGACCATTATGACATCATCGTAGCAATTACGACCATTATTAAATCACAGTCGCCATGACAACCATTATGACATCTTCGTCGCCTTGACGACCATTATGACATCATGACATCACCGTTGCCATGACGACCATTATGACATCACCGTTGCCATGACGACCATTATGACATCATCGTCGCCATGACGACCATTATGACATCATCGTCGCCATGGCAATCATTATGACATCATCGTCGCCATGGCATCCATTATGACATCATCATCGCCATGACAACCAATATGATATCATCGTCGCCATGATGACCATAATGACATCATCGTCGCCATGACAACCATTATGACATCATATTCGCCATGTCGACCATTATGGCATCATCATAGCCATGATGACCCTTTATGACATTATCGTCGCCATGACGACCCTTATGACATCATCGTCGCCATGGCAACCATTATGACATCATATTCGCCATGGCGACCATTATGACATCACCGTTGCCATGAAGACCATTATGACATCATCGTAGCCATTACGACCATTATTAAATCACAGTCGCCATGACAACCATTATGACATCATCGTCGCCATGACGACCATTATGACATCATGATATCACCATTGCCATGACGACCATTATGACATCACCGTTGCCATGACGACCATTATTACATCATCGTCGCCATGACGACCATTATGACATCATCGTCGCCATGACAACCATTATGACATCATCGTCGCCATGGCAACCATTATTACATCATCGCCGCCATGACGACCATTATGACATCATCGTCGCCATGACAACCATTATGACATCATCGTCGCCATGGCAACCATTATGACATCATCATCGCCATGACAACCAATATGATATCATCGTCGCCATGACAACCATTATGACATCATATTCGCCATTACGACCATTATTAAATCACAGTCGCCATGACAACCATTATGACATCTTCGTCGCCATGACGACCATTATGACATCATGACATCACCGTTGCCATGACGACAATTATGACATCATCGTCGCCATGACAACCATTATGACATCATCGTCGCCATGGCGACCATTATGACACCACCGTTGCCATGACGACTATTATGACATCACGGTCGCCATGTCGACCATTATGACATCATCGTAGCCATTACGACCATTATTAAATCACAGTCGCTATGACAACCATTATGACATCTTCGGCGCCATGACGACCATTATGACATCATGACATCACCGTTGCTATGACGACCATTATGACATCACCGTTGCCATGACGACCATTATGACATCATCGTAGCCATGACGACCATTATTAAATCACAGTCGCCATGACAACCATTATGACATCTTCGTGCCATGACGACCATTATGACATCATGACATCACCGTTGCCATGACGACCATTATGACATCATCGTCGCCATGGCGACCATTATGACACCACCGTTGCCATGACGACCATTATGACATCATCGTCGCCTTGACGACAATTATGACATCATCATCGCCATGACGACCATTATGACATCATCATCACCATGATGACCGCTATGACATCATCATCGCCATGTCGACCATTATGACATCATCTTCGCCATGACGACCGTTATGACATCATCGTCGCCATGGCAACCATTATGACATCATCATCGCCATGACAACCAATATGATATCATCGTCGCAATGATGACCATTATGACATCATCGTCGCCATGACAACCATTATGACATCATCGTCGCCATGGCGACCAGTATGACATCACCGTTGCCATGACGACCATTATGACATCATCGTAGCCATTACGACCATTATTAAATCACAGTCGCCATGACAACCATTATGACATCTTCGTCGCCATGACGACCATTATGACATCATGACATCACCGTTGCCATGACGACCATTATGACATCACCGTTGCCATGACGACCATTATTACATTAGCGTCGCCATGACGACCATTATGACATCATCGTCGCCATGACAACCATTATGACATCATCGTCGCCATGACAACCATTATGACATCATCATCGCCATGACGACCAATATGATATCATTGTCGCCATGACAACCATTATGACATCATCGTCGCCATGACAACCATTATGACATCATATTCGCCATGACGACCATTATGACATCATCGTCGCCATGGCGACCATTATGACATCATCATCGCCATGATGACCATTATGACAATATCGTCGCCATGGCGACCCTTATGACATCATCGTCGCCATGGCAACCATTATGACATCATCATCGCCATGACAACCAATATGATATCATTGTCGCCATGACAACCATTGTGACATCATCGTCGCCATGGCAACCATTATGACATCACGGTCGCCATGTCGACCATTATGACATCATCATAGCCATTACGACCATTATTAAATCACAGTCGCCATGACAACCATTATGACATCTTCGTCGCCATGACGACCATTATGACATCATGACATCACCGTTGCCATGACGACCATTATGACATCATCATCGCCATGGCGACCAATATCATATCATCGTCGCCATGATGACCATTATGTCATCATCGTCGCCATGGCAACCATTATGACATCATCATCGCCATGGCGACCATTATGACATCAACGTCGCCATGGCGACGTTTATGATATCACCGTCGCCATGACGACCATTATTAAATCATCGTAGCCATTACGACCATTATTAAATCACAGTCGCCATGACAACCATTATGACATCTTCGTCGCCATGATGACCATTATGACATCATGACATCACCGTTGCCATGACGACCATTATGACATCACCGTTGCCATGAAGACCATTATGACATCATCGTCGCCATGACGACCATTATGACATCATCGTCGCCATGACAACCATTATGACATCACAATCGCCATGACGACCATTATGGCATCATCATCGCCATGATGACCCTTTATGACAATATCGTCGCCATGACGACCCTTATGACATCATCGTCGCCATGGCAACCATTATGACATCAACATCGCCATGACAACCAATATGATATCATCGTCGCAATGATGACCATTATGACATCATCGTCGCCATGACAACCATTATGACATCATCGTCGCCATGGCGACCATTATGACATCACCGTTGCCATGACGACCATTATGACATCATCGTAGCCATTACGACCATTAATAAATCACAGTCGCCATGACAACCATTATGACATCTTCGTCGCCATGACGACCATTATGACATCATGACATCACCGTTGCCATGACGACCATTATGACATCACCGTTGCCATGACGACCATTATTACATTAGCGTCGCCATGACAACCATTATGACATCATCGTCGCCATGACAACCATTATGACATCATCGTCGCCATGGCAACCATTATGACATCATCATCGCCATGACAACCAATATGATATCATCGTCGCCATGACAACCATTATGACATCATATTCGCCATTACGACCATTATTAAATCACAGTCGCCATGACAACCATTATGACATCTTCGTCGCCATGACGACCATTATGACATCATGACATCACCGTTGCCATGACGACCATTATGACATCATCGTCGCCATGACAACCATTATGACATCATCGTCGCCATGGCGACCATTATGACACCACCGTTGCCATGACGACTATTATGACATCACGGTCGCCATGTCGACCATTATGACATCATCGTAGCCATTACGACCATTATTAAATCACAGTCGCTATGACAACCATTATGACATCTTCGGCGCCATGACGACCATTATGACATCATGACATCACCGTTGCTATGACGACCATTATGACATCACCGTTGCCATGACGACCATTATGACATCATCGTAGCCATGACGACCATTATTAAATCACAGTCGCCATGACAACCATTATGACATCTTCGTGCCATGACGACCATTATGACATCATGACATCACCGTTGCCATGACGACCATTATGACATCATCGTCGCCATGGCGACCATTATGACACCACCGTTGCCATGACGACCATTATGACATCATCGTCGCCTTGACGACAATTATGACATCATCATCGCCATGACGACCATTATGACATCATCATCACCATGATGACCGCTATGACATCATCATCGCCATGTCGACCATTATGACATCATCGTCGCCATGACGACCGTTATGACATCATCGTCGCCATGGCAACCATTATGACATCATCATCGCCATGACAACCAATATGATATCATCGTCGCAATGATGACCATTATGACATCATCGTCGCCATGACGACCATTATGACATCATCGTAGCCATTACGACCATTATTAAATCACAGTCGCCATGACAACCATTATGACATCTTCGTCGCCATGACGACCATTATGACATCATGACATCACCGTTGCCATGACGACCATTATGACATCACCGTTGCCATGACGACCATTATTACATTAGCGTCGCCATGACGACCATTATGACATCATCGTCGCCATGACAACCATTATGACATCATCGTCGCCATGACAACCATTATGACATCATCATCGCCATGACGACCAATATGATATCATTGTCGCCATGACAACCATTATGACATCATCGTCGCCATGACAACCATTATGACATCATATTCGCCATGACGACCATTATGACATCATCGTTGCCATGGCGACCATTATGACATCATCATCGCCATGATGACCATTATGACAATATCGTCGCCATGGCGACCCTTATGACATCATCGTCGCCATGGCAACCATTATGACATCATCATCGCCATGACAACCAATATGATATCATTGTCGCCATGACAACCATTGTGACATCATCGTCGCCATGGCAACCATTATGACATCACGGTCGCCATGTCGACCATTATGACATCATCGTAGCCATTACGACCATTATTAAATCACAGTCGCCATGACAACCATTATGACATCTTCGTCGCCATGACGACCATTGTGACATCATGACATCACCGTTGCCATGACGACCATTCTGACATCATCGTCGCCATGACAACCATTATAACATCATCGTCGCCATGACGACCGTTATGACATCATCGTCGCCATGGCGACCATTATGACATCATCATCGCCATGGCGACCAATATCATATCATCGTCGCCATGATGACCATTATGTCATCATCGTCGCCATGGCAACCATTATGACATCATCATCGCCATGGCGACCATTATGACATCAACGTCGCCATGGCGACGTTTATGACATCACCGTCGCCATGACGACCATTATTAAATCATCGTAGCCATTACGACCATTATTAAATCACAGTCGCCATGACAACCATTATGACATCTTCGTCGCCATGATGACCATTATGACATCATGACATCACCGTTGCCATGACGACCATTATGACATCACCGTTGCCATGAAGACCATTATGACATCATCGTCGCCATGACGACCATTATGACATCATCGTCGCCATGACAACCATTATGACATCACAATCGCCATGACGACCATTATGGCATCATCATCGCCATGATGACCCTTTATGACAATATCGTCGCCATGACGACCCTTATGACATCATCGTCGCCATGGCAACCATTATGACATCATCATCGCCATGACAACCAATATGATATCATCGTCGCAATGATGACCATTATGACATCATCGTCGCCATGACAACCATTATGACATCATCGTCGCCATGGCGACCATTATGACATCACCGTTGCCATGATGACCATTATGACATCATCGTAGCCATTACGACCATTAATAAATCACAGTCGCCATGACAACCATTATGACATCTTCGTCGCCATGACGACCATTATGACATCATGACATCACCGTTGCCATGACGACCATTATGACATCACCGTTGCCATGATGACCATTATTACATTAGCGTCGCCATGACGACCATTATGACATCATCGTCGCCATGACAACCATTATGACATCATCGTCGCCATGGCAACCATTATGACATCATCATCGCCATGACAACCAATATGATATCATTGTCGCCATGACAACCATTATGACATCATCGTCGCCATGACAACCATTATGACATCATATTCGCCATGACGACCATTATGACATCATCGTCGCCATGGCGACCATTATGACATCATCGTCGCCATGATGACCGTTATGACAATATCGTCGCCATGACGACCCTTATGACATCATCGTCGCCATGGCAACCATTATGACATCATCATCGCCATGACAACCAATATATCATTGTCGCCATGACAACCATTATGACATCATCATCGCCATGGCAACCATTATGACATCACGGTCGCCATGTCGACCATTATGACATCATCGTAGCCATTACGACCATTATTAAATCACAGTCGCCATGACAACCATTATGACATCTTCGTCGCCATGACGACCATTATGACATCACCGTTGCTATGACGACCATTATGACATCACCGTTGCCATGACGACCATTTTGACATCATCATAGCCATTACGACCATTATTAAATCACAGTCGCCATGACAACCATTATGACATCTTCGTCGCCATGACGACCATTATGACATCATGATATCACCGTTGCCATGACGACCATTATGACATCATCGTCGCCATGACAACCATTATGACATCATCGTCGCCATGGCGACCATTATGACACCACCGTTGCCATGACGACCATTATGACATCATCGTCGCCTTGACGACAATTATGACATCATCATCGCCATGACGACCATTATGACATCATCATCGCCATGATGACCGCTATGACATCATCATCGCCATGTCGACCATTATGACATCATCGTCGCCATGACGACCGTTATGACATCATCGTCGCCATGGCGACCATTATGACATCATCATCGCCATGGCGACCAATATGATATCATCGTCGCCATGATGACCATTATGTCATCATCGTCGCCATGGCAACCATTATGACATCATCATCGCCATGGCGACCATTATGACATCACCGTCGCCATGACGACCATTATTAAATCATCGTAGCCATTAAGACCATTATTAAATCACAGTCGCCATGACAACCATTATGACATCTTCGTCGCCATGATGACCATTATGACATCATGACATCACCGTTGCCATGACGACCATTATGACATCACCGTTGCCATGAAGACCATTATGACATCATCGTCGCCATGACGACCATTATGACATCATCGTCGCCATGACAACCATTATGAAAACACAATCGCCATGACGACCATTATGGCATCATCATCGCCATGATGACCCTTTATGACATTATCGTCGCCATGACGACCCTTATGACATCATCGTCGCCATGGCAACCATTATGACATTATCATCGCCATGACAACCAATATGATATCATCGTCGCAATGATGACCATTATGACATCATCGTCGCCATGACAACCATTATGACATCATCGTCGCCATGGCGACCATTATGACTCCACCGTTGCCATGACGACCATTATGACATCATCGTAGCCATTACGACCATTATTAAATCAAAGTCGCCATGACAACCATTATGACATCTTCGTCGCCATGACGACCATTATGACATCATGACATCACCGTTGCCATGACGACCATTATGACATCACCGTTGCCATGACGACCATTATTACATTAGCGTCGCCATGACGACCATTATGACATCATCGTCGCCATGACAACCATTATGACATCATCGTCGCCATGGCAACCATTATGACATCATCATCGCCATGACAACCAATATGATATCATTGTCGCCATGACAACCATTATGACATCATCGTCGCCATGACAACCATTATGACATCATATTCGCCATGACGACCATTATGACATCATCATCGCCATGGCGACCATTATGACATCATCATCGCCATGATGACCGTTATGACAATATCGTCGCCATGACGACCCTTATGACATCATCATCGCCATGGCAACCATTATGACATCATCATCGCCATGACAACCAATATGATATCATTGTCGCCATGACAACCATTATGACATCATCGTCGCCATGGCAACCATTATGACATCACGGTCGCCATGTCGACCATTATGACATCATCGTAGCCATTACGACCATTATTAAATCACAGTCGCCATGACAACCATTATGACATCTTCGTCGCCATGACGACCATTATGACATCATGACATCACCGTTGCTATGACGACCATTATGACATCATCGTAGCCATTACGACCATTATTAAATCACAGTCGCCATGACAACCATTATGACATCTTCGTCGCCATGACGACCATTATGACATCATGACATCACCGTTGCCATGACGACCATTATGACATCATCGTCGCCATGACAACCATTATGACATCATCGTCGCCATGGCGACCATTATGACACCACCGTTGCCATGACGACCATTATGACATCATCGTCGCCTTGACGACAATTATGACATCATCATCGCCATGACGACCATTATGACATCATCATCGCCATGATGACCGTTATGACATTATCGTCGCCATGACAACCATTATGACATCACAATCGCCATGACGACCATTATGGCATCATCATCGCCATGATGACCCTTTATGACATTATCGTCGCCATGACGACCCTTATGACATCATCATCGCCATGACAACCAATATGATATCTTCGTTGCCATGATGACTATTATGACATTATCGTCGCCATGACAACCATTATGACATCATCGTCGCCATGGCGACCATTATGACATCACCGTTGCCATGACGACCATTATTACATTAGCGTCGCCATGACGACCATTATGACATCATCGTCGCCATGACAACCATTATGACATCATCGTCGCCATGACAACCATTATGACATCATCATCGCCATGACGACCAATATGATATCATTGTCGCCATGACAACCATTATGACATCATCGTCGCCATGACAACCATTATGACATCATATTCGCCATGACGACCATTATGACATCATCGTCGCCATGGCGACCATTATGACATCATCATCGCCATGATGACCATTATGACAATATCGTCGCCATGGCGACCCTTATGACATCATCGTCGCCATGGCAACCATTATGACATCATCATCGCCATGACAACCAATATGATATCATTGTCGCCATGACAACCATTGTGACATCATCGTCGCCATGGCAACCATTATGACATCACGGTCGCCATGTCGACCATTATGACATCATCATAGCCATTACGACCATTATTAAATCACAGTCGCCATGACAACCATTATGACATCTTCGTCGCCATGACGACCATTATGACATCATGACATCACCGTTGCCATGACGACCATTATGACATCATCATCGCCATGGCGACCAATATCATATCATCGTCGCCATGATGACCATTATGTCATCATCGTCGCCATGGCAACCATTATGACATCATCATCGCCATGGCGACCATTATGACATCAACGTCGCCATGGCGACGTTTATGATATCACCGTCGCCATGACGACCATTATTAAATCATCGTAGCCATTACGACCATTATTAAATCACAGTCGCCATGACAACCATTATGACATCTTCGTCGCCATGATGACCATTATGACATCATGACATCACCGTTGCCATGACGACCATTATGACATCACCGTTGCCATGAAGACCATTATGACATCATCGTCGCCATGACGACCATTATGACATCATCGTCGCCATGACAACCATTATGACATCACAATCGCCATGACGACCATTATGGCATCATCATCGCCATGATGACCCTTTATGACAATATCGTCGCCATGACGACCCTTATGACATCATCGTCGCCATGGCAACCATTATGACATCAACATCGCCATGACAACCAATATGATATCATCGTCGCAATGATGACCATTATGACATCATCGTCGCCATGACAACCATTATGACATCATCGTCGCCATGGCGACCATTATGACATCACCGTTGCCATGACGACCATTATGACATCATCGTAGCCATTACGACCATTAATAAATCACAGTCGCCATGACAACCATTATGACATCTTCGTCGCCATGACGACCATTATGACATCATGACATCACCGTTGCCATGACGACCATTATGACATCACCGTTGCCATGACGACCATTATTACATTAGCGTCGCCATGACAACCATTATGACATCATCGTCGCCATGACAACCATTATGACATCATCGTCGCCATGGCAACCATTATGACATCATCATCGCCATGACAACCAATATGATATCATCGTCGCCATGACAACCATTATGACATCATATTCGCCATTACGACCATTATTAAATCACAGTCGCCATGACAACCATTATGACATCTTCGTCGCCATGACGACCATTATGACATCATGACATCACCGTTGCCATGACGACCATTATGACATCATCGTCGCCATGACAACCATTATGACATCATCGTCGCCATGGCGACCATTATGACACCACCGTTGCCATGACGACTATTATGACATCACGGTCGCCATGTCGACCATTATGACATCATCGTAGCCATTACGACCATTATTAAATCACAGTCGCTATGACAACCATTATGACATCTTCGGCGCCATGACGACCATTATGACATCATGACATCACCGTTGCTATGACGACCATTATGACATCACCGTTGCCATGACGACCATTATGACATCATCGTAGCCATGACGACCATTATTAAATCACAGTCGCCATGACAACCATTATGACATCTTCGTGCCATGACGACCATTATGACATCATGACATCACCGTTGCCATGACGACCATTATGACATCATCGTCGCCATGGCGACCATTATGACACCACCGTTGCCATGACGACCATTATGACATCATCGTCGCCTTGACGACAATTATGACATCATCATCGCCATGACGACCATTATGACATCATCATCACCATGATGACCGCTATGACATCATCATCGCCATGTCGACCATTATGACATCATCGTCGCCATGACGACCGTTATGACATCATCGTCGCCATGGCAACCATTATGACATCATCATCGCCATGACAACCAATATGATATCATCGTCGCAATGATGACCATTATGACATCATCGTCGCCATGACGACCATTATGACATCATCGTAGCCATTACGACCATTATTAAATCACAGTCGCCATGACAACCATTATGACATCTTCGTCGCCATGACGACCATTATGACATCATGACATCACCGTTGCCATGACGACCATTATGACATCACCGTTGCCATGACGACCATTATTACATTAGCGTCGCCATGACGACCATTATGACATCATCGTCGCCATGACAACCATTATGACATCATCGTCGCCATGACAACCATTATGACATCATCATCGCCATGACGACCAATATGATATCATTGTCGCCATGACAACCATTATGACATCATCGTCGCCATGACAACCATTATGACATCATATTCGCCATGACGACCATTATGACATCATCGTTGCCATGGCGACCATTATGACATCATCATCGCCATGATGACCATTATGACAATATCGTCGCCATGGCGACCCTTATGACATCATCGTCGCCATGGCAACCATTATGACATCATCATCGCCATGACAACCAATATGATATCATTGTCGCCATGACAACCATTGTGACATCATCGTCGCCATGGCAAGCATTATGACATCACGGTCGCCATGTCGACCATTATGACATCATCGTAGCCATTACGACCATTATTAAATCACAGTCGCCATGACAACCATTATGACATCTTCGTCGCCATGACGACCATTGTGACATCATGACATCACCGTTGCCATGACGACCATTCTGACATCATCGTCGCCATGACAACCATTATAACATCATCGTCGCCATGACGACCGTTATGACATCATCGTCGCCATGGCGACCATTATGACATCATCATCGCCATGGCGACCAATATCATATCATCGTCGCCATGATGACCATTATGTCATCATCGTCGCCATGGCAACCATTATGACATCATCATCGCCATGGCGACCATTATGACATCAACGTCGCCATGGCGACGTTTATGACATCACCGTCGCCATGACGACCATTATTAAATCATCGTAGCCATTACGACCATTATTAAATCACAGTCGCCATGACAACCATTATGACATCTTCGTCGCCATGATGACCATTATGACATCATGACATCACCGTTGCCATGACGACCATTATGACATCACCGTTGCCATGAAGACCATTATGACATCATCGTCGCCATGACGACCATTATGACATCATCGTCGCCATGACAACCATTATGACATCACAATCGCCATGACGACCATTATGGCATCATCATCGCCATGATGACCCTTTATGACAATATCGTCGCCATGACGACCCTTATGACATCATCGTCGCCATGGCAACCATTATGACATCATCATCGCCATGACAACCAATATGATATCATCGTCGCAATGATGACCATTATGACATCATCGTCGCCATGACAACCATTATGACATCATCGTCGCCATGGCGACCATTATGACATCACCGTTGCCATGACAACCATTATGACATCATCGTCGCCATGGCGACCATTATGACACCACCGTTGCCATGACGACCATTATGACATCATCGTCGCCTTGACGACAATTATGACATCATCATCGCCATGACGACCATTATGACATCATCATCGCCATGATGACCGCTATGACATCATCATCGCCATGTCGACCATTATGACATCATCGTCGCCATGACGACCGTTATGACATCATCGTCGCCATGGCGACCATTATGACATCATCATCGCCATGGCGACCAATATGATATCATCGTCGCCATGATGACCATTATGTCATCATCGTCGCCATGGCAACCATTATGACATCATCATCGCCATGGCGACCATTATGACATCACCGTCGCCATGACGACCATTATTAAATCATCGTAGCCATTAAGACCATTATTAAATCACAGTCGCCATGACAACCATTATGACATCTTCGTCGCCATGATGACCATTATGACATCATGACATCACCGTTGCCATGACGACCATTATGACATCACCGTTGCCATGAAGACCATTATGACATCATCGTCGCCATGACGACCATTATGACATCATCGTCGCCATGACAACCATTATGAAAACACAATCGCCATGACGACCATTATGGCATCATCATCGCCATGATGACCCTTTATGACATTATCGTCGCCATGACGACCCTTATGACATCATCGTCGCCATGGCAACCATTATGACATTATCATCGCCATGACAACCAATATCATATCATCGTCGCAATGATGACCATTATGACATCATCGTCGCCATGACAACCATTATGACATCATCGTCGCCATGGCGACCATTATGACTCCACCGTTGCCATGACGACCATTATGACATCATCGTAGCCATTACGACCATTATTAAATCAAAGTCGCCATGACAACCATTATGACATCTTCGTCGCCATGACGACCATTATGACATCATGACATCACCGTTGCCATGACGACCATTATGACATCACCGTTGCCATGACGACCATTATTACATTAGCGTCGCCATGACGACCATTATGACATCATCGTCGCCATGACAACCATTATGACATCATCGTCGCCATGGCAACCATTATGACATCATCATCGCCATGACAACCAATATGATATCATTGTCGCCATGACAACCATTATGACATCATCGTCGCCATGACAACCATTATGACATCATATTCGCCATGACGACCATTATGACATCATCATCGCCATGGCGACCATTATGACATCATCATCGCCATGATGACCGTTATGACAATATCGTCGCCATGACGACCCTTATGACATCATCATCGCCATGGCAACCATTATGACATCATCATCGCCATGACAACCAATATGATATCATTGTCGCCATGACAACCATTATGACATCATCGTCGCCATGGCAACCATTATGACATCACGGTCGCCATGTCGACCATTATGACATCATCGTAGCCATTACGACCATTATTAAATCACAGTCGCCATGACAACCATTATGACATCTTCGTCGCCATGACGACCATTATGACATCATGACATCACCGTTGCTATGACGACCATTATGACATCATCGTAGCCATTACGACCATTATTAAATCACAGTCGCCATGACAACCATTATGACATCTTCGTCGCCATGACGACCATTATGACATCATGACATCACCGTTGCCACGACGACCATTATGACATCATCGTCGCCATGACAACCATTATGACATCATCGTCGCCATGGCGACCATTATGACACCACCGTTGCCATGACGACCATTATGACATCATCGTCGCCTTGACGACAATTATGACATCATCATCGCCATGACGACCATTATGACATCATCATCGCCATGATGACCGTTATGACATTATCGTCGCCATGACAACCATTATGACATCACAATCGCCATGACGACCATTATGGCATCATCATCGCCATGATGACCCTTTATGACATTATCGTCGCCATGATGACCCTTATGACATCATCATCGCCATGACAACCAATATGATATCTTCGTTGCCATGATGACTATTATGACATTATCGTCGCCATGACAACCATTATGACATCATCGTCGCCATGGCGACCATTATGACATCACCTTTGCCATGACGACCATTATGACATAATCGTAGCCATTACGACCATTATTAAATCACAGTCGCCATGACAACCATTATGACATCATCGTCGCCATGGCGATCATTATGACATCACCGTTGCCATGACGACCATTATGACATCACCGTTGCCATGACGACCATTATGACATCACCGTCGCCATGACGACCATTATGACATCATCGTCGCCATGACAACCATTATGACATCATCGTCGCCATGGCAACCATTATGACATCATCATCGCCATGACATCCAATATGATATCATCGTCGCCATGATGACCATTATGACATCATCGTCACCATGACAACCATTATGACATCATATTCGCAATGTCGACCATTATGACATCACCATCGCCATGACGACCATTATGACATCATCGCAGCCATTACGACCATTATTAAATCACAGTCGCCATGACAACCATTATGACATCTTCGTCACCATGACGACCATTATGACATCATGACATCTCCGTTGCCATGACGACCATTATGACATCACCGTTGCCATGACGACCATTATGACATCATCGTCGCCATGATGACCATTATGACATCATCGTCGCCATGACAACCATTATGACATCACAATCGCCATGACGACCATTATGACATCATCGTCGCCATGACAACCATTATGACATCATGACATCACCGTTGCCATGACGACCATTATGACATCACCGTTGCCATGACGACCATTATTACATTAGCGTCGCCATGACGACCATTATGACATCATCGTCGCCATGGCAACCATTATGACATCATCGTCGCCATGGCAACCATTATGACATCATCATCGCCATGACAACCAATATGATATCATTGTCGCCATGACAACTATTATGACTTCATCGTCGCCATGGCAACCATTATGACATCACGGTCGCCATGTCGACCATTATGACATCAACATAGCCATTATGACCATTATTAAATCACAGTCGCCATGACAACCATTATGACATCTTCGTCGCCATGATGACCATTATGACATCATGACATCACCGTTGCTATGACGACCATTATGACATCACCGTTGCCATGACGACCATCATGACATCATCGTAGCCATTACGACCATTATTAAATCACAGTCGCCATGACAACCATTATGACATCATCGTCGCCATGGCGACCATTATGACATCACCGTTGCCATGACGACCATTATGACATCATCGTAGCCATTACGACCATTATTAAATCACAGTCGCCATGACAACCATTATGACATCTTCGTCGCCATGACGACCATTATGACATCATGACATCACCGTTGCCATGACGACCATTATGACATCACCGTTGCCATGACGACCATTATTACATTAGCGTCGCCATGACGACCATTATGACATCATCGTCGCCATGACAACCATTATGACATCATCGTCGCCATGACAACCATTATGACATCATCATCGCCATGACGACCAATATGATATCATTGTCGCCATGACAACCATTATGACATCATCGTCGCCATGACAACCATTATGACATCATATTCGCCATGACGACCATTATGACATCATCGTTGCCATGGCGACCATTATGACATCATCATCGCCATGATGACCATTATGACAATATCGTCGCCATGGCGACCCTTATGACATCATCGTCGCCATGGCAACCATTATGACATCATCATCGCCATGACAACCAATATGATATCATTGTCGCCATGACAACCATTGTGACATCATCGTCGCCATGGCAACCATTATGACATCACGGTCGCCATGTCGACCATTATGACATCATCGTAGCCATTACGACCATTATTAAATCACAGTCGCCATGACAACCATTATGACATCTTCGTCGCCATGACGACCATTGTGACATCATGACATCACCGTTGCCATGACGACCATTCTGACATCATCGTCGCCATGACAACCATTATAACATCATCGTCGCCATGACGACCGTTATGACATCATCGTCGCCATGGCGACCATTATGACATCATCATCGCCATGGCGACCAATATCATATCATCGTCGCCATGATGACCATTATGTCATCATCGTCGCCATGGCGACCATTATGACATCAACGTCGCCATGGCGACGTTTATGACATCACCGTCGCCATGACGACCATTATTAAATCATCGTAGCCATTACGACCATTATTAAATCACAGTCGCCATGACAACCATTATGACATCTTCGTCGCCATGATGACCATTATGACATCATGACATCACCGTTGCCATGACGACCATTATGACATCACCGTTGCCATGAAGACCATTATGACATCATCGTCGCCATGACGACCATTATGACATCATCGTCGCCATGACAACCATTATGACATCACAATCGCCATGACGACCATTATGGCATCATCATCGCCATGATGACCCTTTATGACAATATCGTCGCCATGACGACCCTTATGACATCATCGTCGCCATGGCAACCATTATGACATCATCATCGCCATGACAACCAATATGATATCATCGTCGCAATGATGACCATTATGACATCATCGTCGCCATGACAACCATTATGACATCATCGTCGCCATGGCGACCATTATGACATCACCGTTGCCATGATGACCATTATGACATCATCGTAGCCATTACGACCATTAATAAATCACAGTCGCCATGACAACCATTATGACATCTTCGTCGCCATGACGACCATTATGACATCATGACATCACCGTTGCCATGACGACCATTATGACATCACCGTTGCCATGATGACCATTATTACATTAGCGTCGCCATGACGACCATTATGACATCATCGTCGCCATGACAACCATTATGACATCATCGTCGCCATGGCAACCATTATGACATCATCATCGCCATGACAACCAATATGATATCATTGTCGCCATGACAACCATTATGACATCATCGTCGCCATGACAACCATTATGACATCATATTCGCCATGACGACCATTATGACATCATCGTCGCCATGGCGACCATTATGACATCATCGTCGCCATGATGACCGTTATGACAATATCGTCGCCATGACGACCCTTATGACATCATCGTCGCCATGGCAACCATTATGACATCATCATCGCCATGACAACCAATATATCATTGTCGCCATGACAACCATTATGACATCATCATCGCCATGGCAACCATTATGACATCACGGTCGCCATGTCGACCATTATGACATCATCGTAGCCATTACGACCATTATTAAATCACAGTCGCCATGACAACCATTATGACATCTTCGTCGCCATGACGACCATTATGACATCACCGTTGCTATGACGACCATTATGACATCACCGTTGCCATGACGACCATTTTGACATCATCATAGCCATTACGACCATTATTAAATCACAGTCGCCATGACAACCATTATGACATCTTCGTCGCCATGACGACCATTATGACATCATGATATCACCATTGCCATGACGACCATTATGACATCATCGTCGCCATGACAACCATTATGACATCATCGTCGCCATGGCGACCATTATGACACCACCGTTGCCATGACATCCATTATGACATCATCGTCGCCTTGACGACAATTATGACATCATCATCGCCATGACGACCATTATGACATCATCATCGCCATGATGACCGCTATGACATCATCATCGCCATGTCGACCATTATGACATCATCGTCGCCATGACGACCGTTATGACATCATCGTCGCCATGGCGACCATTATGACATCATCATCGCCATGGCGACCAATATGATATCATCGTCGCCATGATGACCATTATGTCATCATCGTCGCCATGGCAACCATTATGACATCATCATCGCCATGGCGACCATTATGACATCACCGTCGCCAAGACGACCATTATTAAATCATCGTAGCCATTAAGACCATTATTAAATCACAGTCGCCATGACAACCATTATGACATCTTCGTCGCCATGATGACCATTATGACATCATGACATCACCGTTGCCATGACGACCATTATGACATCACCGTTGCCATGAAGACCATTATGACATCATCGTCGCCATGACGACCATTATGACATCATCGTCGCCATGACAACCATTATGAAAACACAATCGCCATGACGACCATTATGGCATCATCATCGCCATGATGACCCTTTATGACATTATCGTCGCCATGACGACCCTTATGACATCATCGTCGCCATGGCAACCATTATGACATTATCATCGCCATGACAACCAATATGATATCATCGTCGCAATGATGACCATTATGACATCATCGTCGCCATGACAACCATTATGACATCATCGTCGCCATGGCGACCATTATGACTCCACCGTTGCCATGACGACCATTATGACATCATCGTAGCCATTACGACCATTATTAAATCAAAGTCGCCATGACAACCATTATGACATCTTCGTCGCCATGACGACCATTATGACATCATGACATCACCGTTGCCATGACGACCATTATGACATCACCGTTGCCATGACGACCATTATTACATTAGCGTCGCCATGACGACCATTATGACATCATCGTCGCCATGACAACCATTATGACATCATCGTCGCCATGGCAACCATTATGACATCATCATCGCCATGACAACCAATATGATATCATTGTCGCCATGACAACCATTATGACATCATCGTCGCCATGACAACCATTATGACATCATATTCGCCATGACGACCATTATGACATCATCATCGCCATGGCGACCATTATGACATCATCATCGCCATGATGACCGTTATGACAATATCGTCGCCATGACGACCCTTATGACATCATCATCGCCATGGCAACCATTATGACATCATCATCGCCATGACAGCCAATATGATATCATTGTCGCCATGACAACCATTATGACATCATCGTCGCCATGGCAACCATTATGACATCACGGTCGCCATGTCGACCATTATGACATCATCGTAGCCATTACGACCATTATTAAATCACAGTCGCCATGACAACCATTATGACATCTTCGTCGCCATGACGACCATTATGACATCATGACATCACCGTTGCTATGACGACCATTATGACATCATCGTAGCCATTACGACCATTATTAAATCACAGTCGCCATGACAACCATTATGACATCTTCGTCGCCATGACGACCATTATGACATCATGACATCACCGTTGCCATGACGACCATTATGACATCATCGTCGCCATGACAACCATTATGACATCATCGTCGCCATGGCGACCATTATGACACCACCGTTGCCATGACGACCATTATGACATCATCGTCGCCTTGACGACAATTATGACATCATCATCGCCATGACGACCATTATGACATCATCATCGCCATGATGACCGTTATGACATTATCGTCGCCATGACAACCATTATGACATCACAATCGCCATGACGACCATTATGGCATCATCATCGCCATGATGACCCTTTATGACATTATCGTCGCCATGACGACCCTTATGACATCATCATCGCCATGACAACCAATATGATATCTTCGTTGCCATGATGACTATTATGACATTATCGTCGCCATGACAACCATTATGACATCATCGTCGCCATGGCGACCATTATGACATCACCTTTGCCATGACGACCATTATGACATAATCGTAGCCATTACGACCATTATTAAATCACAGTCGCCATGACGACCATTATGACATCATCGTCGCCATGACAACCATTATGACATCATCGTCGCCATGGCAACCATTATGACATCATCATCGCCATGACATCCAATATGATATCATCGTCGCCATGATGACCATTATGACATCATCGTCGCCATGACAACCATTATGACATCATATTCGCAATGTCGACCATTATGACATCACCGTCGCCATGACGACCATTATGACATCATCGCAGCCATTACGACCATTATTAAATCACAGTCGCCATGACAACCATTATGACATCTTCGTCACCATGACGACCATTATGACATCATGACATCTCCGTTGCCATGACGACCATTATGACATCACCGTTGCCATGACGACCATTATGACATCATCGTCGCCATGACAACCATTATGACATCATGACATCACCGTTGCCATGACGACCATTATGACATCACCGTTGCCATGACGTCCATTATTACATAAGCGTCGCCATGACGACCATTATGACATCATCGTCGCCATGGCAACCATTATGACATCATCGTCGCCATGGCAACCATTATGACATCATCATCGCCATGACAACCAATATGATATCATTGTCGCCATGACAACTATTATGACTTCATCGTCGCCATGGCAACCATTATGACATCACGGTCGCCATGTCGACCATTATGACATCAACGTAGCCATTATGACCATTATTAAATCACAGTCGCCATGACAACCATTATGACATCTTCGTCGCCATGATGACCATTATGACATCATGACATCACCGTTGCTATGACGACCATTATGACATCACCGTTGCCATGACGACCATCATGACATCATCGTAGCCATTACGACCATTATTAAATCACAGTCGCCATGACAACCATTATGACATCTTCGTCGCCATGACGACCATTATGACATCATGACATCACCGTTGCCATGACGACCATTTTGACATCACCGTTGCCATAACGACCATTATGACATCATCGTCGCCATGACGACCCTTATGACATCATCGTCGCCATGGCAACCATTATGACATCATCATCGCCATGACAACCAATATGATATCATTGTCGCCATGACAACCATTATGACATCATCATCGCCATGACAACCAATGTGATATCATCGTCGCCATGATGACCATTATGACATCATGACATCACCGTTGCTATGACGACCATTATGACATCACCGTTGCCATGGCAACCATTATGACATCACGGTCGCCATGTCGACCATTATGACATCATCGTAGCCATTACGACCATTATTAAATCACAGTTGCCATGACAACCATTATGACATCTTCGTCGCCATGACGACCATTATGACATCATGACATCACCGTTGCTATGACGACCATTATGACATCACCGTTGCCATGACGACCATTATGACATCATCGTAGCCATTACGACCATTATTAAATCACAGTCGCCATGACAACCATTATGACATCTTCGTCGCCATGACGACCATTATGACATCAAGACACCACCGTTGCCATGACGACAATTATGACATCATCATCGCCATGACGACCATTATGACATCATCATCGCCATGATGACCGTTATGACATTATCGTCGCCATGACGACCCTTATGACATCATCGTCGCCATGGCAACCATTATGACATCATCATCGCCATGACAACCAATATGATATCATCGTCGCCATGATGACCATTATGACATCATCGTCGCCATGACAACCATTATGACATCATCGTCGCCATGGCGACCATTATGACATCACCGTCGCCATGACGACCATTATGACATCGTCGTAGCCATTACGACCATTATTAAATCACAGTCGCCATGACAACCATTATGACATCTTCGTCGCCTTGACGACCATTATGACATCATGACATCACCGTTGCCATGACGACCATTATGACATCACCGTTGCCATGACGACCATTATGACATCATCGTCGCCATGACGACCATTATGACATCATCGTCGCCATGACAACCATTATGACATCACAATCGCCATGACGACCATTATGGCATCATCATCGCCATGATGACCCTTTATGACATTATCGTCGCCATGACGACCCTTATGACATCATCGTCGCCATGGCAACCATTATGACATCATCATCGCCATGACAACCAATATGATATCTTCGTCGCCATGATGACCATTATGACATCATCGTCGCCATGACAACCATTATGACATCATCGTCGCCATGGCGACCATTATGACATCACCGTTGCCATGACGACCATTATGACATCATCGTAGCCATTACGACCATTATTAAATCACAGTCGCCATGACAACCATTATGACATCTTCGTCGCCATGACGACCATTATGAAATCATCGTCGCCATGACAACCATTATGACATCATCGTCGCCATGACAACCATTATGACATCATCGTCGCCATGGCGACCATTATGACATCATCGTCGCCATGGCGACCATTATGACATCATCATCGCCATGATGACCGTTATGACAATATCGTCGCCATGACGACACTTATGAAATCATCGTCGCCATGGCAACCATTATGACATCATCATCGCCATGACAACCAATATGATATCATTGTCGCCATGACAACCATTATGACATCATCATCGCCATGGCAACCATTATGACATCACGGTCGCCATGTCGACCATTATGACATCATCGTAGCCATTACGACCATTATTAAATCACAGTCGCCATGACAACCATTATGACATCATCATCGCCATGTCGACCGTTATGACATCATCGTCGCCATGACGACCATTATGACATCATCGTCGACATGGCGACCATTATGACATCATCATCGCCATGGCGACCAATACGTGCCGCATGTCATTGGGGCTCCACATGCATGTCGCATGTCATGGGGACCCCACATACAAGGCGCATGTCATGGGGGCTCCACATTAATGCCACGAGTCATGGGGGGGCCAAAACACAAGCCGAATGTCATGGGGGCCCAACGTGCATATCGCATGTCATGGGGACCCCAAATGCATGCCGAATGTCATGGGGGGGCCACAACAATGCCGCATGTCATTGGGGGACCAAATGCATGCCGCATGTTATGGGGGCCGCAAATGCATGCCGCATGTCTTGAGGGCCCCACAAGCTTGTAGTATGTCATGGGTGGCCCAAATGCATGCCACATGTCATAGGGGCCCCACGTGCATGCCGCATGTCATGAGGGCCCCAAACGCATGGCGCATGTCATGGGGGACCCAAGTACGTGTCGCATATCATGGGGGCCCCAAGTGCATGCCGAATGTCAAGGGGGACCCCATATGCATGACGCATATCATGGTGCCCCAAATGCATGCCGCATGTCATGGGGGCCCCAAATGCATGCCGTATGTCAAGGGGGCCCCACATGGATGCCGGATGTCATGGGGGCCACAAATGCATGCCGCATGTCATGGGGGCCACAAATGCATGCCGCATGTCATGGGGGCCCCACGTGCTTTCCGCATGTCATAGGCCACCACGTGCATTCTGCATGTCATGGGGCCCCAAATGCATGTCGCATGTCATGGGGCCCCAAATGCATGCCACATGTCATGGGGGCCCCAAATGTATGCCTCATGTCATGGGGGCCCCAAATGCATGCAGCTTGTCAAGGGGGCCCCACATGCATGCCGTATGTCATGGGGGACCCATGTGCATTCCGCATTTCATGGGGCCCCCACGTGCATTCCGCTTGTCATGGGGCCCCCAAGTGCATGCCGCATGTCATGGGGGCCCCAAATGCATGTCGCATGTCATGGGGCCCCAAATGCATGCCGCATGTCATGGGGGCCCCAAATGCATACCGCATGTCATGGGGGACCCAAATGCATGCCGCATGTCATGGGGGCCCCAAATGTATGCCGCATGCCATGAGGGCAATAAATACGTGCCGCATGTCATGTGGGACTCAAATGCATGTCTCATGTCATGGGGGACCCACATGTATGCCGCATGTCATGAGGGCCATAAATACATGCCGCATGTCATGGGGGCCCCAAATGCATGCCGCATGTCATGGGGGCCCCACATGTATGCCGCATGTCATGAGGGCCATAAATACATGCCGCATGTCAAGGGGGCCCCACATGCAAGCCGCATGTCATGGGGGCCAAATGTGAATTCTGCATATCATGGGGCCCCCCACGTTCATTCCGCATGTCATGGGGCCCCAAATGCATGCCACATGTCATGGGGGCCCCAAATGTATGCCGCATGTCATGAGGGCCATAAATATGTGCCGCATGTCTTGGGGGCCCCACGTGCATGCCGCATGTCATGTGGTCCCCACATGCATGCCGGGTGTCATACGGGCCCCAAATGCATGTCGCTTGTCATGGTGGCCCCACAGCAATGCCGTATGTCATTGGGGGCCCGAATGCAAGTCGCATTTCATGGGGACCCCACATACAAGGCGCATGTCATGGGGGCTCCACATGCATGTCGCATGTCTTGGGGTCCCCACATGCATGTCGGGTGTCATACGGGCCCCAAATGCATGCCGCATGTCATGGGGACCCCACAACAATGCCGCATGTCATTGGGGGCCCAAATGCATGCCTTATGTCATGGGGGCCCCACATGCATGGTGCATGTCATGGGGGCCCAAAAGTCATGCTACATGTCATGGGGGCCCCACGTGCATGCCGCATGTCATGGGGGACCAAATGCATATCGCATGTCATGGGGGCCCCAAATGCATGCCGCATGTAATGGGTGCCCCAAATGTATGCCGCATGTCATGGGGGCCCCACGTGCATGCCGCATGCCATGAGGTCCCCAAATGCATGGTGCATGTCATGGGGGCCCCAAACACGTGCCGCATGACATGGGGCCCCATATACATGGCGCATGTCATGGGGCTCCACATGCATGCCGCATGTCATGGGGGCCCCAAATTTATGCCGCATGGCATGAGGGCCATAAATATGTGCCGCATGTCATGGGGATACAAATGCATGCCGCATGTCATGGGGGCCCCACATGTATGCCGCATGTCATGAGGGCCATAAATACATGCAGCATGTCAGTGGGGGCCCCAAATGCATGACGCATGTCATGGAGGCCCCACATGTATGCCGCATGTCATGAGTGCCATAAATACATGCCGCATGTCAAGGGGGCCCCAAATATGTGCCACATGTTATGGGGTCCCAAATACGTGCCGAAAGTCATGTCATGGGGGCCCAGGTTCATACCACATGTCATGGTTGCCCCAAATGCATGCCGCATGTCATGGAGGCCCCAGATGGATGCCGCTTGTCATGGGGGCCCCACATGCATACCGCATGTTATGGGGGACCTAAATGCATGCCGCATGTCATGGGGGCCCCAAATGTATGCAGCATGTCATGAGGGCCATAAATACGTGCTGCATGTCATGGGGGACCAAAATGCATGCCGCATGTCATGGGGCCCCACATGTATGCCGCATGTCATGAGGGCCATGAATACATGCCGCATGTCATGGGGGCCCCAAATGCATGCCGCATGTCATGGGGGCCCCACATGTATGCCGCATGTCATGAGGGCCATAAGTACATGCCGCATGTCATGGGGGCCCCAAATGCATGCCGCATGTCATGGGGGCCCAATGTGCATTCCGCATGTCATGGGTCCCCCACGTGCATTCCGCATGTCATGGGGGCCCCAAATGTATGCCGCATGTCATGAGGGCCATAAATAAGTGCCGCATGTCACGGGGGCCCCACGTGCATGCCGCTTGTCATGGGGTCCCCACATGCATGCCGGGTGTCATACGGGCCCCAAATGCATGTCGTGTGTCATGGGGGCCCCACAACAATGCCGCATGTCATTGGCGGCCCAAATGCATGCCACATGTCATGGGGGCCCCAAATACGTGCCGCATGTCATGGGGGCTCCACATGCATGTCGCATGTCATGGGGACCCCACATACAAGGCACATGCATGTCGGGTGTCATACGGGCCCCAAATGCATACCGCATGTCATGGGGACCCCAAATGCATGCTGAATGTCATGGGGGCCCCCAATACGTGCCGCATATCATGGGGGCCCCACATGCATGGCGCATGTCATGGGGGCACCAAATGCATGACGCATGTCATGGGGTCCCAAATACATGTCACATGTCATGTGGGCCTCACATGCATGCCACATGTCATGGGGGCCCCAAATACGTGCCGCAAGTCATGGGGGCCCCAGGTGCATACCGCATGTCTTTGGGGCCCCAAACATGTGCTGCATGACTTGGGGCTCCACATGCATGCCGCATGTCATGGGGGCCCCAAATGCATGCCGCATGTCATGGGGGTCCAAAATGTGTTCCGCATGTCATGGGGGCCCAAATGCATGCCGCATGTCATGGGGGCCCACGTGCATGCCGCATGTCATGGGGGCCCCAAATGCATGCCGCATGTCATGAGGGACCCACAAGCATGTCGCATGTCATGGGTGGCCCAAATGCATGCCGCATGTCATGGGGGCCCCACGTGCATGCCGCATGTCATGAGGGCCCCAAACGCATGGCGTATGTCATGGGGGCCCCAAGTAAGTGCCGCATATCATTTGTGGCCCCAAATGCATGCCGCATGTCAAGGGGGCCCCACATGCATGCCGCATGTCATGGGGTCCCCAAATGTATGCCACATGTCATGAGGGCCATAAATATGTGCAACATGTCGTGGAGGCCCCACGTGCATGCCGCATATCATGGGGGGACCAAATGTATGCCGCTTGTCAAGGGGGCCCCAAATGCATGCCGCATGTCATGGGGGCACCACGTGCATGCCGCATGTCATTGGGGGTCCAAATACATGCCGCATTTCATGGGGGCCCCCAATACGTGCAGCATGTCATGGGGGCGCCACATGCATGGCGCATGTCTTGGGGGCCCAAATGCATGCCTTATGTCATGGGGGCCCCAAATATGTTCCTCTTGTCATGGGGGCCCCACGTGCATGCCGCATGTCATGGGGTCCCCACATGCATGCCGCATGTCATGGGGACCCCACAACAATGCAGTGGAGCCCCACATGCATGCGCATGTCATCGGGGCTCCACATGAATGCCACGAGTCATGGGGGGCCAAAACAGAAGCCGAATGTCATGGGGGCCCAACATGCATATCGCATGTCATGGGGACCCCAAATGCATGCCGAATGTCATGGGGGGGCCAAATACCTGCCGCATATCTTGAGGGCCCCACATCCATGGCACATGTCATGGGGGCCCCAAAGGCATGTCGCATGTCATGGGGGTCCCACATGCGTGGCACATGTCATGGGGGCCCCACATGCAAGCCACATGTCATGGGGGCCCCAAATACGTGCCGTATGTCATGGGGGCCCCACGTGCATGCCGCATGTCATGGGGTCCCCTCATGCATGCTGGGTCTCATACGGGCCCCAAATGCATGCCGCGTGTCATGGGGGCCCCACAACAATGCCGCATGTCATTGGGGGCCCAAATGCATGCCGCATGTCATGGGGGCCCCAAATACGTGCCGCATGTCATGGGGGCTCCACATGCATGTCACATGTCATGGGGACCCCACATACAAGGCGCATGTCATGGGGGCTCCACGTGCATGTCGCATGTCATGGGGTCCCCACATGCATGCCGCATGTCATGGGGGCCCCACAACAATGCCGCATGTCATTGGGGGACCAAATGCATGCCGCATGTCATGAGGGCCCCACAAGCTTGTAGCATGTCATGGGGGCCCAAATGCATGCCACATGTCATAGGGGCCCCACGTGCATGCCGCATGTCATGAGGGCCCCAAACGCATGGCGCATGTCATGGGGGACCCAAGTACGTGTCGCATATCATGGGGGCCCCAAGTGCATGCCGAATGTCAAGGGGCCCCCATATGCATGGCGCATATCATGGGGCCCCAAATGCATGCCGCATGTCATGGGGGCCCCAAATGCATTCCGTATGTCAAGGGGGGCCCACATGCATGCCGGATGTCATGGGGGCCACAAATGCATGCCGCATGTCATGGGGGCCGCACGTGCTTTCCGCATGTCATAGGCCACCACGTGCATTCTGCATGTCATGGGGCCCCAAATGCATTTCGCATGTCATGGGGCCCCAAATGCATGCCGCATGTCATGGGGGCCCCAAATGTATGCCTCATGTCATGGGGGCCCCAAATGCATGCAGCTTGTCAAGGGGGCCCCACATGCATGCCGTATGTCATGGGGGACCCATGTGCATTCCGCATGTCTTGGGGCCCCCACGTGCATTCCGCTTGTCATGGGGCCCCCAAGTGCAAGCCGCATGTCATGGGGGCCCCAAATGCAAGTCGCATGTCATGGGGCCCCAAATGCATGCTGCATGTCATGGGGGCCCCAAATGCATACCGCATGTCATGGGGGCCCCAAATGCATACCGCATTTCATGGGGGACCCAAATCCATGCCACATGTCATGGGGGCCCCAAATGTATGCCGCATGTCATGAGGGCAATAAATACGTGCCGCATGTCATGTGGGACTCAAATGCATGTCTCATGTCATGGGGGACCCACATGTATGCCGCATGTCATGAGGGCCATAAATACATGCCGCATGTCATGGGGGCCCCAAATGCATGCCGCATGTCATGGGGGCCCCACATGTATGCCGCATGTCATGAGGGCCAAATGTGAATTCTGCATATCATGGGGCCCCCCACGTGCATTCCGCATGTCATGGGGCCCCAAATGCATGCCACATGTCATGGGGGCCCCAAATGTATGCCGCATGTCATGAGGGCCATAAATATGTGCCGCATGTCTTGGGGGCCCCACGTGCATGCCGCATGTCATGTGGTCGCCACATGCATGCCGGGTGTCATACGGGCCTCAAATGCATGTCGCGTGTCATGGTGGCCCCACAACAATGCCGTATGTCATTGGGGGCCCGAATGGATGTCGCATTTCATGGGGACCCCACATACAAGGCGCATGTCATGGGGGCTCCACATGCATGTCGCATGTCATGGGGGCCCCAAATGCATGCCACATGTCATGGGGGCCACACATGCATGGTGCATGTCATGGGGGCCCAAAAGTCATGCTACATGTCATGGGGGTCCCACGGGCATGCCGCATGTCATGGGGGACCAAATGCATACCGCATGTCATGGGGGCCCCAAATGCATGCCGCATGTCATGAGAGCCCCACATGCATGTCGCATGTCATGGGTGCCCCAAATGTATGCCGCATGTCATGGGGGCCCCACGTGCATGCCGCATGCCATGAGGTCCCCAAATGCATGGTGCATGTCATGGGGGCCCCAAACACGTGCAGCATGACATGGGGCCCCATATGCATGGCGCATGTCATGGGGCTCCACATGCATGCCGCATGTCATGGGGGCCTCAAATGTATGCCGCTTGTCATGGGGGCCCAAATGCATGCCGCATGTCATGGGGGCCCCAAATTTATGCCGCATGGCATGAGGGCCATAAATATGTGCCGCATGTCATGGGGACACAAATGCATGCCGCATGTCATGGGGGCCCCACATGTATGCCGCATGTCATGAGGGCCATAAATACATGCAGCATGTCAGTGGGGGCCCCAAATGCATGACGCATGTCATGGGGGCCCCACATGTATGCCGCATGTCATGAGTGCCATAAATACATGCCGCATGTCAAGGGCGCCCCAAATATGTGCCACATGTCATGGGGTCCCAAATACATGCCGAAAGTCATGTCATGGGGGCCCACGTTCATGCCACATGTCATGGTTGCCCCAAATGCATGCCGCATGTCATGGAGGCCCCAGATGGATGCCGCTTGTCATGGGGGCCCCACTTGCATACCGCATGTTATGTGGGACCTAAGTGCATGCCGCATGTCATGGGGGCCCCAAATGTATGCAGCATGTCATGAGGGCCATAAATACGTGCTGCATGTCATGGGGGACCAAAATGCATGCCGCATGTCATGGGGGCCCCACATGTATGCCGCATGTCATGAGGGCCATGAATACATGCCGCATGTCATGGGGGCCCCAAATGCATGCCGCATGTCATGGGGGCCCCACATGTATGCCGCATGTCATGAGGGCCATAAGTACATGCCGCATGTCAAGGGGGCCCCACATGCAAGCCGCATGTCATGGGGGCCCCAAATGCATGCCGCATGTCATGGGGGCCCAATGTGCATTCCGCATGTCATGGGTCCCCCACGTGCATTCCGCACGTCATGGGGCCCCAAATGCATGCCGCATGTCATGGGGGCCCCAAATGTATGCCGCATGTCATGAGGGCCATAAATAAGTGCCGCATGTCATGGGGGCCCCACGTGCATGCCGCATGTCATGGGGTCCCCACATGCATGCCGGGTGTCATACGGGCCCCAAATGCATGCCGCGTGTCATGGGGGCCCCACAACAATGCCGCATGTCATTGGCGGCCCAAATGCATGCCGCATGTCATGGGGGCCCCAAATACGTGCCGCATGTCATGGGGGCTCCACATGCATGTCGCATGTCATGGGGACCCCACATACAAGGCGCATGTCATGAGGGCTCCACATGCATGTCGCATGTCATGGGGTCCCCACATGCATGTCGGGTGTCATACGGGCCCCAAATGCATACCGCATGTCATGGGGACCCCAAATGCATGCTGAATGTCATGGGGGCCCCCAATACGTGCCGCATGTCATGGGGGCACCAAATGCATGACGCATGTCATAGGGTCCCAAATACATGTCACATGTCATGGGGGCCAAAAATACGTGCCGCAAGTCATGGGGGCCCCAGGTGCATACCGCATGTCTTTGGGGCCCCAAACATGTGCTGCATGACTTGGGGCTCCACATGCATGCCGCATGTCATGGGGGCCCCATATGCATGCCGCATGTCATGGGGGCCCCAAATGCATGCCGCATGTCATGGGGGCCCAAAATGTGTTCCGCATGTCATGGGGGGCCCAAATGCATACCGCATGTCATGGGGGCCCACGTGCATGCCGCATGTCATGGGGTCCCCACATGCATGCCGCATGTCATGGGGACCCCACAACAATGCAGTGGAGCCCCACATGCATGCGCATGTCATCGGGGCTCCACATGAATGCCACGAGTCATGGGGGGCCAAAACAGAAGCCGAATGTCATGGGGGCCCAACATGCATATCGCATGTCATGGGGACCCCAAATGCATGCCGAATGTCATGGGGGGGCCAAATACCTGCCGCATATCTTGAGGGCCCCACATCCATGGCACATGTCATGGGGGCCCCAAAGGCATGTCGCATGTCATGGGGGTCCCACATGCGTGGCACATGTCATGGGGGCCCCACATGCAAGCCACATGTCATGGGGGCCCCAAATACGTGCCGTATGTCATGGGGGCCCCACGTGCATGCCGCATGTCATGGGGTCCCCTCATGCATGCTGGGTCTCATACGGGCCCCAAATGCATGCCGCGTGTCATGGGGGCCCCACAACAATGCCGCATGTCATTGGGGGCCCAAATGCATGCCGCATGTCATGGGGGCCCCAAATACGTGCCGCATGTCATGGGGGCTCCACATGCATGTCACATGTCATGGGGACCCCACATACAAGGCGCATGTCATGGGGGCTCCACGTGCATGTCGCATGTCATGGGGTCCCCACATGCATGCCGCATGTCATGGGGGCCCCACAACAATGCCGCATGTCATTGGGGGACCAAATGCATGCCGCATGTCATGAGGGCCCCACAAGCTTGTAGCATGTCATGGGGGCCCAAATGCATGCCACATGTCATAGGGGCCCCACGTGCATGCCGCATGTCATGAGGGCCCCAAACGCATGGCGCATGTCATGGGGGACCCAAGTACGTGTCGCATATCATGGGGGCCCCAAGTGCATGCCGAATGTCAAGGGGCCCCCATATGCATGGCGCATATCATGGGGCCCCAAATGCATGCCGCATGTCATGGGGGCCCCAAATGCATTCCGTATGTCAAGGGGGCCCCACATGCATGCCGGATGTCATGGGGGCCACAAATGCATGCCGCATGTCATGGGGGCCGCACGTGCTTTCCGCATGTCATAGGCCACCACGTGCATTCTGCATGTCATGGGGCCCCAAATGCATTTCGCATGTCATGGGGCCCCAAATGCATGCCGCATGTCATGGGGGCCCCAAATGTATGCCTCATGTCATGGGGGCCCCAAATGCATGCAGCTTGTCAAGGGGGCCCCACATGCATGCCGTATGTCATGGGGGACCCATGTGCATTCCGCATGTCTTGGGGCCCCCACGTGCATTCCGCTTGTCATGGGGCCCCCAAGTGCAAGCCGCATGTCATGGGGGCCCCAAATGCAAGTCGCATGTCATGGGGCCCCAAATGCATGCTGCATGTCATGGGGGCCCCAAATGCATACCGCATGTCATGGGGGCCCCAAATGCATACCGCATTTCATGGGGGACCCAAATCCATGCCACATGTCATGGGGGCCCCAAATGTATGCCGCATGTCATGAGGGCAATAAATACGTGCCGCATGTCATGTGAGACTCAAATGCATGTCTCATGTCATGGGGGACCCACATGTATGCCGCATGTCATGAGGGCCATAAATACATGCCGCATGTCATGGGGGCCCCAAATGCATGCCGCATGTCATGGGGGCCCCACATGTATGCCGCATGTCATGAGGGCCAAATGTGAATTCTGCATATCATGGGGCCCCCCACGTGCATTCCGCATGTCATGGGGCCCCAAATGCATGCCACATGTCATGGGGGCCCCAAATGTATGCCGCATGTCATGAGGGCCATAAATATGTGCCGCATGTCTTGGGGGCCCCACGTGCATGCCGCATGTCATGTGGTCGCCACATGCATGCCGGGTGTCATACGGGCCTCAAATGCATGTCGCGTGTCATGGTGGCCCCACAACAATGCCGTATGTCATTGGGGGCCCGAATGGATGTCGCATTTCATGGGGACCCCACATACAAGGCGCATGTCATGGGGGCTCCACATGCATGTCGCATGTCATGGGGGCCCCAAATGCATGCCACATGTCATGGGGGCCACACATGCATGGTGCATGTCATGGGGGCCCAAAAGTCATGCTACATGTCATGGGGGTCCCACGGGCATGCCGCATGTCATGGGGGACCAAATGCATACCGCATGTCATGGGGGCCCCAAATGCATGCCGCATGTCATGAGAGCCCCACATGCATGTCGCATGTCATGGGTGCCCCAAATGTATGCCGCATGTCATGGGGGCCCCACGTGCATGCCGCATGCCATGAGGTCCCCAAATGCATGGTGCATGTCATGGGGGCCCCAAACACGTGCAGCATGACATGGGGCCCCATATGCATGGCGCATGTCATGGGGCTCCACATGCATGCCGCATGTCATGGGGGCCTCAAATGTATGCCGCTTGTCATGGGGGCCCAAATGCATGCCGCATGTCATGGGGGCCCCAAATTTATGCCGCATGGCATGAGGGCCATAAATATGTGCCGCATGTCATGGGGACACAAATGCATGCCGCATGTCATGGGGGCCCCACATGTATGCCGCATGTCATGAGGGCCATAAATACATGCAGCATGTCAGTGGGGGCCCCAAATGCATGACGCATGTCATGGGGGCCCCACATGTATGCCGCATGTCATGAGTGCCATAAATACATGCCGCATGTCAAGGGCGCCCCAAATATGTGCCACATGTCATGGGGTCCCAAATACATGCCGAAAGTCATGTCATGGGGGCCCACGTTCATGCCACATGTCATGGTTGCCCCAAATGCATGCCGCATGTCATGGAGGCCCCAGATGGATGCCGCTTGTCATGGGGGCCCCACTTGCATACCGCATGTTATGTGGGACCTAAGTGCATGCCGCATGTCATGGGGGCCCCAAATGTATGCAGCATGTCATGAGGGCCATAAATACGTGCTGCATGTCATGGGGGACCAAAATGCATGCCGCATGTCATGGGGGCCCCACATGTATGCCGCATGTCATGAGGGCCATGAATACATGCCGCATGTCATGGGGGCCCCAAATGCATGCCGCATGTCATGGGGGCCCCACATGTATGCCGCATGTCATGAGGGCCATAAGTACATGCCGCATGTCAAGGGGGCCCCACATGCAAGCCGCATGTCATGGGGGCCCCAAATGCATGCCGCATGTCATGGGGGCCCAATGTGCATTCCGCATGTCATGGGTCCCCCACGTGCATTCCGCACGTCATGGGGCCCCAAATGCATGCCGCATGTCATGGGGGCCCCAAATGTATGCCGCATGTCATGAGGGCCATAAATAAGTGCCGCATGTCATGGGGGCCCCACGTGCATGCCGCATGTCATGGGGTCCCCACATGCATGCCGGGTGTCATACGGGCCCCAAATGCATGCCGCGTGTCATGGGGGCCCCACAACAATGCCGCATGTCATTGGCGGCCCAAATGCATGCCGCATGTCATGGGGGCCCCAAATACGTGCCGCATGTCATGGGGGCTCCACATGCATGTCGCATGTCATGGGGACCCCACATACAAGGCGCATGTCATGAGGGCTCCACATGCATGTCGCATGTCATGGGGTCCCCACATGCATGTCGGGTGTCATACGGGCCCCAAATGCATACCGCATGTCATGGGGACCCCAAATGCATGCTGAATGTCATGGGGGCCCCCAATACGTGCCGCATGTCATGGGGGCACCAAATGCATGACGCATGTCATAGGGTCCCAAATACATGTCACATGTCATGGGGGCCAAAAATACGTGCCGCAAGTCATGGGGGCCCCAGGTGCATACCGCATGTCTTTGGGGCCCCAAACATGTGCTGCATGACTTGGGGCTCCACATGCATGCCGCATGTCATGGGGGCCCCATATGCATGCCGCATGTCATGGGGGCCCCAAATGCATGCCGCATGTCATGGGGGCCCAAAATGTGTTCCGCATGTCATGGGGGGCCCAAATGCATACCGCATGTCATGGGGGCCCACGTGCATGCCGCATGTCATGGGGGCCCCAAATGCATGCCGCATGTCATGAGGGACCCACGTGCATGCCGCATGTCATGAGGGCCCAAACGCATGGCGTATGTCATGGGGGCCCCAAGTAAGTGCCGCATATCATTTGTGGCCCCAAATGCATGCCGCATGTCAAGAGGGCCCCACATGCATGCCGCATGTCATAGGAGCCCCAAATGTATGCCGCATGTCATGAGGGCCATAAATACGTTAAGCATGTCATGGGGGCCCCAAGTGCATGCTGCATATAATGGGGGTCCCAAATGCATGCCTTATGTCATTGGGGCCCCAAATACGTGCAGGATGACATGGGGGCCCCACTTGCATGCCGCATGTCAGTGGGGCCCCACATGCATGCTGCATGTCATCAGGGCTCCACATGCATGCCGCGAGTCATGGGGGCCCCACACGCATGCCGCATGTCATGGGGACCCCACGTGCATACCGCATGTCATGGGGGCACCAAATGCATGCCGCATGTCATGGGGTCCCAAATACATGCTGCATGTCTTTGGGGCCCCAAATGCATAGCGCATGTCATGGGGGCCCCAAATGCATGCCGTATGTCATGGGGGCCCCACATGCGTGGCACATGTGATGGGGGCCCCACGTGCATTCCGCATGTCTTGGGGCCCCAAATGCATGCCGCATGTCATGGGGTCCCCAAATGTATGCCACATGTCATGAGGGCCATAAATATGTGCAACATGTCGTGGAGGCCCCACATGCATGCCGCATATCATGGGGGGACCAAATGCATGCCGCTTGTCATGGGGGCCCCAAATGCATGCCGCATGTCATGGGGCACCACGTGCATGCCGCATGTCATTGGGGGTCCTAATACATGCCGCATTTCATGGGGGCCCCCAATACGTGCCGCATGTCATGGGGGCGCCACATGCATGGCGCATGTCTTGGGGGCCCAAATGCATGCCTTATGTCATGGGGGCCCCAAATACGTTCCTCTTGGCATGGGGGCCCCACGTGCATGCCGCTTGGCAGTGGGGCCCCACATGCATGCCGCATGTCATCGGGGCTCCACATGAATGCCACGAGTCATGGGGGGCCAAAACACAAGCCGAATGTCATGGGGGCCCAACGTGCATATCGCATGACATGGGGACCCCAAATGCATGCCGAATGTCATGGGGGGGCCAAATACCTGCCACATATCTTGAGGGCCCCACATCCATGGCACATGTCATGGGGGCCCCAAAGGCATGTCGCATGTCATGAGGGCCCCACATGCGTGGCACATGTCATGGGGGCCCCACATGCAAACCACATGTCATGGGGGCCCCAAATACGTGCCGTATGTCATGGGGGCCCCACGTGCATGCCGCATGTCATGGGGTCCCCTCATGCATGCTGGGTGTCATACGGGCCCCAAATGCATGCCGCGTGTCATGGGGGCCCCACAACAATGCCGCATGTCATTGGGGGCCCAAATGCATGCCGCATGTCATGGGGGCCCCAAATACGTGCCGCATGTCATGGGGGCTCCACATGCATGTCGCATGTCATGGGGACCCCACATACAAGGCGCATGTCATGGGGGCTCCACGTGCATGTCGCATGTCATGGGGTCCCCACATGCATGTCGGGTGTCATACGGGCCCCAAATGCATGCCGCATGTCATGGGGGCCCCACAACAATGCCGCATGTCATTGGGGGACCAAATGCATGCCGCATGTTATGGGGGCCGCAAATGCATGCCGCATGTCATGAGGGCCCCACAAGCTTGTAGCATGTCATGGGTGGCCCAAATGCATGCCACATGTCATAGGGGCCCCACGTGCATGCCGCATGTCATGAGGGCCCCAAACGCATGGCGCATGTCATGGGGGACCCAAGTACGTGTCGCATATCATGGGGGCCCCAAGTGCATGCCGAATGTCAAGGGGGACCCAATATGCATGACGCATATCATGGGGCCCCAAATGCATGCCGCATGTCATGGGGGCCCCAAATGCATGCTGTATGTCAAGGGGGCCCCACATGCATGCCGGATGTCATGGGGGCCACAAATGCATGCCGCATGTCATGGGGGCCCCACGTGCTTTCCGCATGTCATGGGGCCCCAAATGCATGCCGCATGTCATGGGGGCCCCAAATGTATGCCTCATGTCATGGGGGCCCCACATGCATGCCGTATGTCATGGGGGACCCATGTGCATTCTGCATGTCATGGGGCCCCCACGTGCATTCCGCTTGTCATGGGGCCCCCACGTGCATGCCGCATGTCATGGGGGCCCCAAATGCATGTTGCATGTCATGGGGTCCCAAATGCATGCCGCATGTCATGGGGGCCCCAAATGCATACCGCATGTCATGGGGGACCCAAATGCATGCCGCATGTCATGGGGGCCCCAAATGTATGCCGCATGTCATGAGGGCAATAAATACGTGCCGCATGTCATGTGGGACTCAAATGCATGTCTCATGTCATGAGGGACCCACATGTATGCCGCATGTCATGAGGGCCATAAATACATGCCGCATGTCATGGGGGCCCCACATGCAAGCCGCATGTCATGGGGGCCAAATGTGAATTCTGCATATCATGGGGACCCCACGTGCATTCTGCATAACATGTGGCCCCCCACGTGCATGCCACATGTCATGGGGGCCCCAAATGTATGCCGCATGTCATGAGGGCCATAAATATGTGCCGCATGTCTTGGGGGCCCCACGTGCATGCCGCATGTCATGTGGTCCCCACATGCATGCTGGGTGTCATACGGGCCACAAATGCATGTCGCGTGTCATGGTGGCCCCACAACAATGCCGCATGTCATTGGGGGCCCAAATGCATGCCTTATGTCATGGGGGCCCGAATGCATGTCGCATTTCATGGGGACCCCACATACAAGGCGCATGTCATGGGGGCTCCACATGCATGTCGCATGTCATGGGGTCCCCACATGCATGTCGGGTGTCATACGGGCCCCAAATGCATGCCGCATGTCATGGGGGCCCCACAACAATGCCGCATGTCATTGGGGGCCCAAATGCATGCCTTATGTCATGGGGGGCCCACATGCATGGTGCATGTCATGGGGGCCCAAAAGTCATGCTACATGTCATGGGGGCCCCACGTGCATGCCGCATGTCATGGGGGACCAAATGCATACCGCATGTCATGGGGGCCCCAAATGCATGCCGCATGTCATGAGAGCCCCACATGCATGTCGCATGTCATGGGTGCCCCAAATGTATGCCGCATGTCATGGGGGCCCCACGTGCATGCCGCATGCCATGAGGTCCCCAAATGCATGGTGCATGTCATGGGGCCCCCAAACACGTGCCGCATGACATAGGACCCCATATGCATGGCGCATGGCATGGGGCTCCACATGCATGCCGCATGTCATGGGGGCCCCATATGCATGCCGCATGTCATGGGGGCCCCAAATGCATGACGCATGTCATGGGGGCCTCAAATGTATGCCGCTTGTCATGGGGGCCCAAATGCATGCCGCATGTCATGAGGGCCCCAAATTTATGCCGCATGGCATGAGGGCCATAAATATGTGCCGCATGTCATGGGGACACAAATGCATGCCGCATGTCATGGGGGCCCCACATGTATGCCGCATGTCATGAGGGCCATAAATACATGCAGCATGTCAGTGGGGGCCCCAAATGCATGACGCATGTCATGGGGGCCCCACATGTATGCCGCATGTCATGAGTGCCATAAATACATGCCGCATGTCAAGGGGGCCCCAAATATGTGCCACATGTCATGGGGTCCCAAATACGTGCCGAAAGTCATGTCATGGGGGCCCACGTTCATGCCACATGTCATGGTTGCCCCAAATACATGCCGCATGTCATGGAGGCCCCAGATGGATGCCGCTTGTCATGGGGGCCCCACATGCATACCGCATGTTATGGGGGACCTAAATGCATGTCGCATGTCATGGGGGCCCCAAATGTATGCAGCATGTCATGAGGGCCATAAATACGTGCTGCATGTCATGGGGGACCAAAATGCATGCCGCATGTCATGGGGGCCCCACATGTATGCCGCATGTCATGAGGGCCATGAATACATGCCGCATGTCATGGGGGCCCCAAATGCATGCCGCATGTCATGGGGGCCCCACATGTATGCCGCATGTCATGAGGGCGATAAGTACATGCCGCATGTCAAGGGGGCCCCACATGCAAGCCGCATGTCATGGGGGCCCAATGTGCATTCCGCATGTCATGGGTCCCCCACGTGCATTCCGCATGTCATGGGGCCCCACAACAATGCCGCATCTCATTGTAGGACCAAATGCATGCCGCATGTCATGAGGGCCCCACAAGCTTGTTGCATGTCATGGGTGGCACAAATGCATGCCGCATGTCATGGGGGCCCCACGTGCATGCCACATGTCATGAGGGCCCCAAACGCATGCCGCATGTCATGGGGGCCCCACGTGCATGCCACATGTCATGAGGGCCCCAAACGCATGGCGCATGTCATGGGGGACCCAAGTATGTGTCGCATATCATGGGGGCCCCAAGTGCATGCTGCATGTCAAGGGGGACGCCGCATGTAATGGGGCCCCAAATGCATGCCGCATGTCATGGGGGCCCCAAATGCATGCCGCATGTCAAGGGGGCCCCACATGCATGCCGGATGTCATGGGGGCCACAAATGCATGCCGCATGTCATGGGGGGCCCACGTGCTTTCCGCATGTCATAGGCCACCACATGCATTCTGCATGTCATGGGGCCCCAAATGCATGTCGCATGTCATGGGGGCCCCAAATGTATGCCTCATGTCATGGGGGCCCCAAATGCATGCTGCTTGTCAAGGGGGCCCCACATGCATGCCGCATGTCAAGGGGGACCCATGTGCATTCCGCATGTCATGGGGCCCCCACGTGCATTCCGCATGTCATGGGGCCCCAAATGCATGCCGCATGTCATGGGGGCCCCAAATGCATGCCGCATGTCAAGGAGGCCCCACATGCATGCCGGATGTCATGGGGGCCACAAATGCATTCCGCATGTCATGGGGGCCCAAATGCATGCCGCTTGTCATGGTGTCCCCACATGCATTCCGGGTGTCCTACGGTCCCCAAATGCATGCCGAATGTCATGGGGGCCCCACGTGCATGCCGCATGTCATGGGGGCCCCAAATATATGCCTCATGTCATGGGGGCGCCAAATGCACGCCGCATGTCATGGGGGCCCCATGTGCATTCCGCATGTCATGGGGCCCCCACGTGCATTCCGCATGTCATGGGGCCCCAAATGCATGCCGCATGTCATGGGGGCCCTAAATGTATGCAGCATGTCATGGGGCCCCCACGTGCATTCCGCATGTCATGGGGGCCCCACATGCATGCCACATGTAATGGGGGTCCCACATGCAAACCGCGTGCCATGGGGGCCCAAAATGGATGATGCTTGTCATGGGGGCACCACGTGCATACCGCATGTCATGGGGGACCCAAATTCATGACACATGTCATGGGTAGCCCAAATGCATCCCGCATGTCATGGGGTCCCCAAATACGTGCCGAAAGTCATGTCATGGTGGCCCACGTTCATGCCACATGTCATGGGTGCCCCAAATGCATGCCGCATGTCATGGAGGCCCCAGATAGATGCCGCTTGTCATGGGGGCCCCACATGCATACCGCATGTCATGGGGGACCCAAATGCATGCCGCATGTCATGGGAGCCCCAAATGTATGCCGCATGTCATGGGGGCCCCAAATGCATGACGCATGTCATGGGGGCCCCAAATGTATGCCGCTTGTCATAGGGGCCCCAAATGCATGCCGCATGTCATGAGAGTGCCACATGCATTCCGCATGTCATGGGGCCCCCACGTGCATGTCGCATGTCATGGGTTCCCCAAATGCATGCCGCATGTCATGAGGGCCCCACGTGCATGCCGCATGTCATCGGGGGCCCAAATGCATGACGCATGTCATGGGGGCCCAACGTGCATGCCGCATGTCATGAGGGCCCCAAATGCATGCCGCATGTCATGGGGGCCCCTAATGTATGCCAAACGTCATTGGGGCCCCAAATGCATGCCGTATGTCATGGGGGCCCCACGTGCCTTCCGCATTTCATGGGGGCCCCACGTGCATTCCACAAGTCATGGGGCCCCAAATGCATGCCGCACGTCATGGGGTCCCAAATGCATGCCGCATGTCATGGGGGCCCCACATGTATGCCGCATGTCATGGGGGCCCCACATGTCATGAGGGCCATAAATACATGCCGCATGTCAAGGGGGCACCAAATACGTGCCACATGTCATGGGGGCCCCACGTGCATACCGCATGTCATGGGGGCACCAAATGCATGCCGCATGTCATGAAAGCCCCACGTGCATGCCGCATGTCATGGGGGCCCCACATGCATGCCACATGTCATGGGGGCCCCAAATGCATGCCACATGTCAGGGGGGCCCCAAATGCATGCCGTATGTCATGGGTGACCCAAATGCATGCCGCTTGTCATGGGTACCCCAAATGCATGCCGCATGTCATGTGTACTCCAAATGCATGCCCCATGTCATGGGGGACCCACGTGCATACCGCATGTCATGGGGACCCCCTATGCATGCCTCATGTCATGGGGGCCCCAAATGCATACTGCATGTCATGGGAGCTCCACATGCATGCCGCATGTCATGTGGCCCCACGTGCATGCCGCATGTCATGGCGCCAATTTCATGCCGCATGTCATGGGGGACACTCATGCATACCGCATGTAATGGGGGCAACACGTGCATACCGCATATCATGGGGCCCCACGTGCATACCGCATGGCATTGGGCCCAAAATGCATGCCGCATGTCATGGGGCCCCATGTGCATGCCACATTCCATGAGGCCCACATGCATACCGCATGTTATTGGGGGAACATGTGCATACCGCATATCATGGGCCCCACATGCATACCGCATGTCATAGGTGCCCCAAATGCATGCCGCATGTCATGTGGCCCCACGTGCATGCCGCATGTCATGGGGCCCCATGTGCATGCCGAATGTCATGGGGGTACCAATTTCATGCCGCATGTCATGGGGGACACTCATGCATACCGCATGTAATGGGGGCAACACGTGCATACCGCATATCATTGGGCCCCACGTGCATACCGCATGGCATTGGGGCCCAAAATGAATGCCGCATGTCATGGGGCCCCATGTGCATGCCACATGCCATGGGGCCCACATGCATACCGCATGTCATTGGGGGAACATGTGCATACCGCATATCATGGGCCCCACATGCATACCGCATGTCATAGGTGCCCCAAATGCATGCCGCATGTCATGGGGCCCCATGTGCATGCCACATGTCATGGGGGCCCCAAATGCATGCCACATGTCATGGAGGCCCCAAATGCATGCCGCATGTCATTGGGGCCCCAAATGCATACTGCCTGTCATGGGACCTCCACATGCATGCCACATGTCATGGGGCCCCATGTGCATGCTGCATGTCATGGGGGCCCCAAATGCATGCCGCATGTCATGGGGGCCCCAAATGCATACTGCCTGTCATGGGACCTCCACATGCATGCCACATGTCATGGGGCCCCATGTGCATGCTGCATGTCATGGGGGCCCCAAATGCATGCCGCATGTCATGGGGGCCCCAAATGTATGCCGTATGTCATGAGGGCCATATATGTGTGCCGCATGTCATAGGGGCCCCACGTGCATGCCGCATGTCATGGGCGCCCCACATGCATGCTGGTTGTCAGGGGGGCCCAAATGCATGGCGCATGTCATGGGGGACCCAAATTCGTGCCGCATGTCATGAGGGCCCATATGCATGGCGCATGTTATGGGGGCCCCACGTGCATGCAGCTTGTCTTAGGGGCCCCAAGTACGTGCCGCATAATGGGGTCCCACATGCATGGTGCGTGTCATGGGGGCCCCACATGCATGCCGCATGTCATGACATGCGGCATGCATGTGGGACCCCCATGACACGTGGCATGCATGTGGCCCCCAAATTCATGCTGCATGTCATGGGGGCCCCAATTGCATGACCCATGTTATGGAGGCTCCACATGCATGCCGCATGTCATGTGGGCCACAAATGCATGACGCATGTCATGGGGGCCCCAAAAGTATGCTGCATATCATGGGGAGCCCCAAATACGTGTGCATGTCATGGGGTCCCCACGTAAATCCGCATGCCATGGGGGCCCCAAATGCATGCCGCATGTCATGGAGGCCCCAAATGTATGCCACATGTCATGGGGACCCCAAATACGTGACGCATGTCATGGGGGCCCCACGTGCATGTCGCATGTCATGTGGGCCCCACATGAATGCCACATGTCATGTCATGTTGGCCCCACATGCATGATGCGTGTCATGGGAGCCCCAAATGCATGCCCCATGTCATGGGGGCCCCACGTGCACGCCGCATGTCATGGGGGCCCCAAATGCATGCCGCATGTCATGGGGGCCCCAAATACGTGCCACATGTCAAGGGGGCCCCACATGCATGCCGCATGTCATGGGGGCCCCACATGCATGCCTCGTGTCATGGGGACCCCAAACACATGTCGCATGTCATGGGGGCCCAATGTGCATGCCGCATGTCATGGGGGTCCCAAATGCATGCAGCATGTCATGGGAGCCCCAAATGCTTGCCGCATGTCATTTGGGTCCCACATGCATGCCACATGTCATGGGGGCCCCACATGCATGCCGCGTGTCATGGGAGCCCAAAATGCATGCCCCCTTTCATGGGGGCACCACGTGCATGCCGCATGTCATGGGGACCCCAAATACGTGACGCATGTCATGGGGGCCCCACGTGCATGTCGCATGTCATGTGGGCCCCACATGAATGCCACATGTCATGTCATGTTGGCCCCACATGAATGACACGTGTTATGGGAGCCCCAAATGCATGCCGCATGTCATGGGAGCCCCAAATGCTTGCCGCATGTCATTTGGGTCCCACATGCATGCCACATGTCATGGGGGCCCCACATGCATGCCGCGTGTCATGGGAGCCGAAAATGCATGCCCCCTTTCATGGGGGCACCACGTGCATGCCGCATGTCATGGGGGCCCCAAATTCCTGCCGCATGTCATGGGGTCCCCAAATGCATGCCGCATGTCATGAGGGCCCACATGCATGGCGCATGTTATGGGGGCCCCACGTGCATGCCGCTTGTCTTGGGGGCCCCAAATACATGTCTCATGTCATGGGAGCCTCACATGCATGGCGCATGTCATGTGGGCCCCACATGCATGCCGCATGTCATGGGGGACCCACGTGCATTCAGCATGTCAAGGGGGGCCCAAATGTATGCCACATGTCATCGTAGCCCCACATGCATGCCGCATGTCATGGGGGGCCCAAATGCATGCCACATGTCATGGGGGCACCACGTGCATGCCGCATGTCATGGGGGCCCCAAATGCATGCCGCATGTCATGGGGCCCCAAATGCATGCCGCATGTTATGGGGGCCCTAAATGTTTGCCGCATGTCTTGGGAGCCCCAAATATGTGCCACATGTCATGGGGGCCCCCACGTGCATGCCGCATGTCATGGGGGCCCCAAATGCATGCCCCATGTCATGGGGGGCCCATGTGCTTGCCGCATTTCATGGGGTCCCCAAATGCATGATTCATGTCATGTGGTCCCCAAAGGCATGCTGCATGTCATGGGGGTCAAAAAATGTGACCCATGACATGGGGCCCCCAAATGTATGCCGCATGTCATGGGTGCCCCACGTGCATGCGATAGGTCATGGTTGCTCCACGTGCATGCTGCATGTGAAGGCGGGCCAAAAGTGCACGGCGCAGGTCACAAGTACCCCAAATGCAAGTCACATGTCATAAGGGACATAAATACGTGTCACATGTCATGGGGGCCCCAAATGCATGATGCATGTTATGGGGGCCCCAAATGTATGCCGCATGTCATGGGGGCGCTAAATGCATGCAGCATGTCAAGGGGGCCCCAAATGCATGCCCCATGTCATGGGGGCCCCAGGTGCATGCCGCAAGTCATGGTGGCCCAAATGCATGCCGCATTTCATAGGGGCCACAAATGACTGCCGCATTTCATGGGGGCCCCACGTGCATGCCGCATGTCATGGCGTCTCCACTTGCATGCCGCATGTCATGGGGGCCCCAAATGCATGCCGCATGTCATGGGGGCCCACATGCATACCGCTTGTCATGGGGGCAACACGTGCATACCGCATATCATGGGGCCCCACGTGCATGCCGCATGTCATGGGGGCCCCACATGCATGCCGCATGTCATGGGGGCCCCACTTGCATGCCACTTGTCATTGGACCCCGAATGCATGCCGCATGTCATGGGGCCCCAAATGTATGCCGCAAGTCATGGGGGCCCCACGTGCATGTCGCATGTCATGGGTGCCCCACGTGCATGACACATGTCATGGTTGCAACACGTGCATTCTGCATGTCAAGGCGGCCCCTAAGTGCACGGCGCATGTCACGATTACTCCAAATGCATGTCACATGTCATGAGGGCCCCACGCGCATGCCGCATGTCATAAGGGGCCCCACATGCATTCCGCATGTCATTGGGGCCCCACGTGCATGCCGCTTGTCAAGGGGGCTCCAAATGCATGCCGCATATCAAGCGGGCCCCACGTGCATGCCGCATGTCATGGGGCCCCATGTGCATGCTGAATGTCAAAGGGGTCCCACGTGCATGCCGCATGTCACGGGTACCCCAAATGCATGCCACATGTCATGGTGGCCCCACATGCATGCCTCATGTCAAGGGGGGCCCAAATGCATGCCTCATGTCACGTGTACCCCAAATGCATGCCGCATGTCATGTGGCCCCAAGTGCATGCAGCAGGTCATGGGGCCCCAGGTGCAAGCCGCTTGTCATGAGGGCCAAGAAAGCATGCCGCATGTCATAGGGGCCCCAAATGCATGCCTCATGTCATGGGGGCCCCAAATGCATGCCTCATGTCGTGGGTGCCCCACGTGCATGCCGCATGTCATGGGGGCCCCACATGCATGCCACATGTCATGGGGGACCCATGTGCATGCCGCATGTCATGGGGGCCCCAAATGCATGCCACATGTCATGGGTACCCCAAATGCATGTTCCATGTCATGGGGTTCCCAAATGCATGCTGCTTGTCTTGAGAACCCAAAATGCATGCCGCATGCCATGGGGACCCTAAATGCATGCCTCTTGTCATGGGGGCCCCATGTGCATGCCGCATGTCATGGGGCCCCATGTGCATGCCGAATGTCCTGGGGGTACCACGTGCATGCCACATGTCATGGGGGCCCCACATGCATGCTGCATGTCATGGGGGCCCCAAATGCAAAGTGCATGTCATGGGGGCCTCACGTGCATACCGCATGTCATGGGGACCCCCAAAGCTCGACTCATGTCATAAGGCCCCAAATGCATACTGCATGTCATGGGAGCTCCACATGCATGCCGCATGTCATGGGGGACCCACATGCATACCACATATCATTGGGGCAACACGTGTATACCGCATATCATGGGGCCCCACGTGCATAACGCATGTCATTGGGGCCCCAAATGCATGCTGCATGTCATGGGGCCCCATGTGCATGCCACACGTCATGGGGGCACACATGCATAATAGATGTCATGGGGGCAACACGTGCATGTCGCAAGTCATGGGGCACCATGTGAATGCCACATGTCATGGGGGCCTCAAATGCATGCCACATGTCATGGAGGCCCCAAATGCATGCCGAATGTCATTGGGGCCCCAAATGCATACTGCCTGTCATGGGATCTCCATATGCATGTCGCATGTCATGTGGCCCCATGTGCATGCCGCATGTCATGGGGGGCCCACATGCATGCCGCATGTCATGGGGGGCCACATGCATGCCGCATGTCATGGAGGCACCAAATGCATACCGCATGTCATGGGGCTCCACGTGCATACCGCATGTCATGGGCCCCCAAGTGCATGCCGCATGTCATGGATGCCCCAAATGCATGCCGCATGTCATGGGGGCCAAAAAAACATGCCGCTTGTCATAGGGGCCCCAAATGCATGCCGCATGTAGGCCCCACGTGCATGCCACATTTCATTGGGGGCCCCAAATGCATGCTGCATGTCAGGGACCACAAATACATGCTGCATGTCATGGGGGCCCCAAATATGTGCCACATATCATGGGGGCACCAAATGCATGGGCCATGTCATAGGGGCCCCACATGCATGCCGCATGTCATGGGGCCCCAAATGCATGCTACATGTCATGGGGGCCTCAAATGCATGCTGCATGTGATGGGAGACCCAAATGCATGCCACATGTCATGGTAGCCCCACATGCATGCCAAATGTCGGGGGGCCCCAAATACGTGCCACATTTCATGAGGGCCCCACATGCCTGGTGCATGTCATAGGGCCCCACATTCATGATGCATGTCATGGAGGCCCCACATGCATGCCGCATGTCATGGGGCCTCACATGCATGCCGCATGTCATGGGGGCCCCAAATGTATTCTGCATGTCATGGGGGCCCCAAATGCATGCCGCATGTCATGGGGGCCCCACGTGCATTCCGCATGTCATGGGGCTCTACATGCATGCCGCATGTCATGGGGGCACCAAGTGCATGCCTCATGTCATGGGGGCCCCAAATGCATGCCGCATGTCATGGTGGCTCCAAAAGCATGCCGCATGTCATGGGGGCCCCAAATGCATGCCACATGTCATGGGGGCCCCAAGAGCATACCGCATGACATGGGGGCCCCAAGTGCTTGAGGCATGTCATGGGGGCCCAACATGCATGCCGCATGTCTTGGGTACCCCAAATGCATGTCGCATGTCATTTGGGCCCCACATGCATGAAGCATGTCATGGGGGCACCAAATGCATTCTACATATCATGGAGGCCCCACGTGCATGCCACATGTCATGGGGGCCCCAAATGCAAGCCACATGTCATGGGGGCCAAAAAAGCATGCCGCGTGTCATAGGGGCCCCAAATGCATTCCGAATGTCATGGGGGTCACACATTCATGTCGCATGTCATGGGGGCCCCACGTGCATTCCACATTTCATTGGGGGCCACAAATGCATGCTGCATGTCTGGGGCCCCAAATGCATGCTGCATGTCATGGGGGCCCCAAATGCATGCAACATGTCATGGTAGCCCCACATGCATGCCACATGTCATGGGGGACCCACGTGCATGCCGCATGTCATGAAAGCCCCACGTGCATGCCGCATGTCATGGGGGCCCCACATGCATGCCACATGTCATGGGGGCCCCAAATGCATGCCACATGTCAGGGGGGCCCCAAATGCATGCCGTATGTCATGGGTGACCCAAATGCATGCCGCTTGTCATGGGTACCCCAAATGCATGCCGCATATCATGTGTACCCCAAATGCATACCCCATGTCATGGGGGACCCACGTGCATACCGCATGTCATGGGGACCCCCTATGCATGCCTCATGTCATGGGGGCCCCAAATGCATACTGCATGTCTTGGGAGCTCCACATGCATGCCGCATGTCTTGTGGCCCCACGTGCATGCCGCATGTCATGGGGCCCCATGTGGATGCCGAATGTCATGGGGGTACCAATTTCATGCCGCATGTCATGGGGGACACTCATGCATACCGCATGTAATGGGGGCAACACGTGCATACCGCATATCATGGGGCCCCACGTGCATACCGCATGGCATTGGTCCCAAAATGCATGCCGCATGTCATGGGGCCCCATGTGCATGCCACATGCCATGGGGTCCACATGCATACCGCATGTCATTGGGGGAACATGTGCATACCGCATATCATGGGCCCCACATGCATACCGCATGTCATAGGTGCCCCAAATGCATGCCGCATGTCATGGGGCCCCATGTGCATGCCACATGTCATGGGGGCCCCAAATGCATGCCACATGTCATGGAGGCCCCAAATGCATGCCGCATGTCATTGGGGCCCCAAATGCATACTGCCTGTCATGGGACCTCTACATGCATGCCGCATGTCATGGGGCCCAATGTGCATGCTGCATGTCATGGGGGCCCCAAATGCATGCCGCATGTTATGTGGCCCCAAGTGCATGACGTATGTTATGGGGCCCCGTGTGCATGCCGCATGTCATGGGGGCCCACATGCATGCCACATGTCATGGGGGCACCACATGCATACCGCATGTCATGGGGCTCCACGTGCATACCGCATGTCATGGGGCCCCACGTGCATGACGCATGTTATGGGTGCCCCAAATGCATGCCGCATGTCATGGGGGCCAAAAATGCATGCCACATGTCATGGGGGCCACACGTGCATGACACATGTCATGGGGGCTCCACATGCATGCCACATGTCAATGAGGCCCCACGTGCATGCCACATTTCATTGGGGGCCCAAATGCACGCTGCATGTCAGAGGCCACAAATGCATGCTGCATGTCATGGGGCCCCACATGCATGCCCCATGTCTTGGGGGCCTCAAATTCATGCTGCACGTGATGGGGGACCCAAATGCATGCCACATGTCATGGGGGCCCCAAATGCATGCCGCATGTCATGTGGCCCCAAGTGCATGACGCATGTCATGGGGCCCCTTGTGCATGCCGCATGTCATGAGGGCCCACATGCATGCCACATGTCATGGGGGCACCACATGCATACCGCATGTCATGGGGCTCCACGTGCATACCGCATGTCATGGGGCCCCACGTGCATGACGCATGTTATGGGTGCCCCAAATGCATGCCGCATGTCATGAGGGCCAAAAATGAATGCCACATGTCAAGGGGGCCACACGTGCATGACACATGTCATGGGGGCTCCACGTGCATGCCACATTTCATTGGGGGCCCAAATGCATGCTGCATGTCAGAGGCCACAAATGCATGATGCATGTCATGGGGCCCCACATGCATGCCCCATGTCTTGGGGGCCTCAAATGCATGCTGCACGTGATGGGGGACCCAAATGCATGGCACATGTCATGGTAGCCGACACGCATGCCGCATGTCATGGGGGCCTCAAATACGTGCCACATGTCATGGGGGCCCCACATGCATGGTGCATGTCATAGGGGCCCCACATGCATGCCGCATGTCATGGGGCCCCACATGCATGCCGTATGTCATGGGGGCCTCAAATGTATGCTGCATGTCATGGGGGCCCCAAATGCATGCCGCATGTCATGGGGTCCCCACATGCATTCCGCATGTCATGGGGGCTCTACATCCATGCCGCATGTCATGAGGGCACCAAGTGCATGCCGCATGTCATGGGGGCCCCAAATGCATGCCGCATATCATGGGGGCTCCAAATGAATGCCGCATGTCATGGGGCCCCAAATGCATGCCACATGTCATGGTGGCCCCAAGAGCATGCCGCGTGACATGGGGGCCCCACGTGCTTGACGCATGTCATGGGGCCCCACATGCATGCCGCATGTCTTGAGTACCCCAAATGCATGTCGCATGTCATTTGGGCCCCACATGCATGACGCATGTCATGGTGTCCCCAAATGCATTCTACATATCATGGAGGCCCCACGTCCATGCCGCATGTCATGGGGGCCCCAAATGCAAGCCGCCTGTCATGGGGGCCAAAAAAGCATTCCGCATGTCAAGGGGACCCCAAATGCATGCCTCATGTCATGGGGGCCACAAATGCATGCTGCATGTCATGGGGCCCCACATGCATGCCCCATGTCTTGGGGGCCTCAAATGCATGCTGCACGTGATGGGGGACCCAAATGCATGGCACATGTCATGGTAGCCGACACGCACGCCGCATGTCATGGGGGCCTCAAATACGTGCCACATGTCATGGGGGCCCCACATGCATGGTGCATGTCATAGGGGCCCCACATGCATGCCGCATGTCATGGGGCCCCACATGCATGCCGCATGTCATGGGGGCCTAAAATGTATGCTGCATGTCATGGGGGCCCCAAATGCATGCCGCATGTCATGGGGTCCCCACATGCATTCTGCATGTCATGGGGGCTCTACATCCATGCCGCATGTCATGAGGGCACCAAGTGCATGCCGCATGTCATGGGGGCCCCAAATGCATGCCGCATGTCATGGGGGCTCCAAATGAAAGCCGCATGTTATGGGGGCCCCAAATGCATGCCACATGTCATGGTGGCCCCAAGAGCATGCCGCGTGACATGGGGGCCCCACGTGCTTGACGCATGTCATGGGGGCCCCACATGCATGACGCATGTCTTGAGTACCCCAAATGCATGTCGCATGTCATTTGGGCCCCACATGCATGACGCATGTCATGGTGGCCCCAAATGCATTCTACATATCATGGAGGCCCCACGTCCATGCCGCATGTCATGGGGGCCCCAAATGCAAGCCGCCTGTCATGGGGGCCAAAAAAGCATTCCGCATGTCAAGGGGACCCCAAATGCATGCCTCATGTCATGGGGGCCCCAAATGCATGCTGCGTGTCTTGGGAACCCCAAATGCATGTCGCATGTCATGTGGCCCCACGTGCATGCCGCATGTCATGGGGACCCATGTGCTTGCCGAATGTCATGGGGGTACCACGTGCATGCCACATATCATGGGGTCCCCACATGCATGCCTCATGTCATGGGGGCCCCAAATGCAAAGTGCATGTCATGGGGGCCTCACGTGCATACCGCATGTCATGGGGACCCCCAAAGCTTGACTCATGTCATGGGGGCCCCAAATGCATACTGCATGTCATTGGGGCCCCAAATGCATGCCGCATGTCATGGGGCCCCATGTTCATGCCACACGTCATGGGGGCCCACATGCATAACGCATGTCATGGGGGCAATACGTGCATACCGCATATCATGGGGCCCCACGTGCATACCGCATGTCATGGGGGCCCCAAATGCAGGTCACATGTCATGGGGCACCATGTGCATGCCACATGTCATGGGGGCCTCAAATGCATGCCACATGTCATGGAGGCTCCAAATGCATGCCGAATGTCATTGGGGCCCCAAATGCATACAACCTGTCATGGGATCTCCATATGCATGCCGCATGTCATGGGGCCCCATGTGCATGCCGCATGTCATGTGGCCCCAAGTGCATGCCGCATGTCATGGGGCCCCATGAGCATTCCGCATGTCATGGGGGTTCCATGTGCATGCCACATGGAATGGGGAACCCACATGCATGCCGCATGTCATGGGGGCCCACATGCATGCCGCATGTCATGGGGGCCCACATGCATGCCGCATGTCATGGAGGCACCAAATGCATACCGCATGTCATGGGGCTCCACGTGCATACCGCATGTCATGGGGCCCCAAGTGCATGCCGCATGTCATGGATGCCCCAAATGCATGTCGCATGTCATGGGGGCCAAAAAAACATGCCGCTTGTCATAGGGGCCCCAAATGCATTCCGCATGTCATGGGGGTCACAAGTGCATGCCCCATGTCATGGGGGCTCCACATGCATGCCACATGTCATGTAGGCCCCACGTGCATGCCGCATTTCATTGGGGGCCCCAAATGCATGCTGCATGTCAGGGGCCACAAATGCATGCCACATGTCATGGAGGCTCCAAATGCATGCCGAATGTCATTGGGGCCCCAAATGCATACAACCTGTCATGGGATCTCCATATGCATGCCGCATGTCATGGGGCCCCATGTGCATGCCGCATGTCATGTGGCCCCAAGTGCATGCCGCATGTCATGGGGCCCCATGAGCATTCCGCATGTCATGGGGGTTCCATGTGCATGCCACATGGAATGGGGAACCCACATGCATGCCGCATGTCATGGGGGCCCACATGCATGCCGCATGTCATGGGGGCCCACATGCATGCCGCATGTCATGGAGGCACCAAATGCATACCGCATGTCATGGGGCTCCACGTGCATACCGCATGTCATGGGGCCCCAAGTGCATGCCGCATGTCATGGATGCCCCAAATGCATGTCGCATGTCATGGGGGCCAAAAAAACATGCCGCTTGTCATAGGGGCCCCAAATGCATTCCGCATGTCATGGGGGTCACACGTGCATGCCCCATGTCATGGGGGCTCCACATGCATGCCACATGTCATGTAGGCCCCACGTGCATGCCGCATTTCATTGGGGGCCCCAAATGCATGCTGCATGTCAGGGGCCACAAATGCATGCTGCATGTCATGGGGGCCCCAAATACGTGCCACATATCATGGGGGCACCAAATGCATGGGCCGTGTCATAGGGGCTCCACATGCATGCCGCATGTCATGGGGCCCCAAATGCATGCTGCATGTCATGTGGTCCCCAGTTGCATTCCGAATATCATGGGGGCTCTACATGCATGCCGCATGTCATGGGGGCACCAAGTGCAAGCCTCATGTCATGGGGGCCCCAAATGCATCACGCATGTCATGGTGGCTCCAAATGCATGCCGCATGTCATGGGGGCCCCAAATGCATGCCACATGTCATGGGGGCCCCAAGAGCATGCCGCATGACATGGGGGCCCCACGTGCTTGAGGCATCTCATGGGGGCCCAACATGCATGCCGCATGTCTTGGGTACCATAAATGCATGACGCATGTCATTTGGGCCCCACATGCATGAAGCATGTTATGGGGGCCCCAAATGCAAACCACATGTCATGGGGGCCAAAAAAGCATGCCGCATGTCATAGGGGCCCCAAATGCATTCCGCATGTCATGGGGGCCCCACGTGCATTCCGCATTTCATTGGGGGCCCCAAATGCATGCTGCATGTCATGGTAGCCCCACATGCATGGGCCATGTCAAGGGGCCCCACATGAATGCCGCATGTCATGGGGGCCCCAAATGCATGCCGCATGTCATGGGGGCCCCACATACATGCCGCATGTCATGGGTACCCCAAATGCATGCCACATGTCATGGGGGACCCACGTGCATGCCGCATGTCATGGAAGCCCCACGTGCATGCCGCATGTCATGGGGGCCCCACATGCATGCCACATGTCATGGGGGGCCCAAATGCATGCCACATGTCATGGGGGCCCCAAATGCATGCCGTATGTCATGGGTGCCCAAAATGCATGCCGCATGTCATGGGTACACCAAATGCATGCCGCATGTCATGTGTACCCCAAATGCATGCCCCATGTCATGAGGGACCCACGTGCATACTGCATGTCATGGGAGCTCCACATGCATGCCGCATGTCATGTGGCCCCACGTGCATGCCGCATGTCATGGGGCCCCATGTGCATGCCGAATGTCATTGGGGTACCAATTTCATGCCGCATGTCATGGGGGACACTCATGCATACCGCATGTCACGGGGGCAACACGTGCATAACGCATATCATGGGGCCCCACATGCATGCCGCATGTCATGTGGCCCCATGTGCATGCCACATGCCATGGGGGCCCACATGCATACCGCATGTCATGGAGTGAACATGTGCATACCGCATATCATGGGCCCCACGTGCATACCGCATGTCATAGGTGCCCCAAATGCATGCTGCATGTCATGGGGCCCCATGTGCATGCCACATGTCATGGGGGCCCCAAATGCATGCCACATGTCATGGAGGCCCCAAATGCATACCGCATGTCATGGGGCTCCACGTGCATACCGCATGTCATGGGGCCCCATGTGCATGACGCATGCCATGTGTGCCCCAAATGCATGCCGCATGTCATGGGGGCCAAAAAAGCATGCCGCATGTCATAGAGGCCCCAAATGCATGCCACATGTCATGGGGGCCGCAAGAGTATACCGCATGACATGGGGGCCCCAAGTGCTTGAGGCATGTCATGGGGGCCCAACATGCATGCCGCATGTCTTGGGTACCCCAAATGCATGTCGCATGCCATTTGGGCCCCACATGCATGAAGCATGTCATGGGGGCCCCAAATGCATTCTACATATCATGGAGGCCCCACGTGCATGCCGCAAGTCATGGGGGCCCCAAATGCAAGCCACATGTCATGGGGGCCAAAAAAGCATGCCGCATGTCATAGGGGCCCCAAATGCATTCCGCATGTCAACAGCTGGACCTTTGGATTTTGGAAATGTTTGCGTTTTTTGACCAGATTCGCGTCAGGCGCTCCCACACTCGTCCCGAGGGGACGAGCATCTCCGGAATTTGCGATTAAGCCTCGACGTCCGCGCTACAGTTTTCTGGCTCTGGAACGCACGCGGTTTGGAGCTGGACGCCGATATTCGGCGTGCCGCACTCTTATCACATGCCGGACGCGCTGTACTTTTTTCGTAACGTTTCGAGATGAAAACATTTTTCTCTCTGCCATCTTCTTTAATAGCCAGCTCTCACCTACAATAGCCAGCCCTCACGAAAAAACTTTGCCGCTGGACGACGCAACGCTCGCCATTTTACAGATCCAGCCCGGGAGATGCTCTGCACGCCGCCCCGGGTCGATCCGACGCCATTAAGGCTCCGAAAAAAGGCTTGCAAAAACCTCGTCTGTGCCAGGTCCGAAAAACAAGCCATTTAGCCAGCCCTCACAACATTTCATCACTTGGAAATGACCACCAGATGGCATCTGTGCTTTAAATATCATTCATTACTTGTCAGCCAGAATTCAGCTGCATTTCTGGAAATTGAACACTGGATGGCAGCTGTGCTTTAAAAGCCATTCACTCGTTCATGATAGACCCTCACAGGAAACACACAATAAGGAGATTTTTCACTTATCCTTCGGTGGAAAGGCTGTGATGGGGGGAGGGGATGATGATGTAGCATTTTTGTCTCTGTTGTTTCACTGAGATTAGGACTTTCAACGTGCTGCTGCCTGACCTTGTAAAACATTAACTCTTTTAACACAGATAGTGACCATATAATCAAATGAGAATAAGGAGTTTAATTAAAGGCATTTAAAAAGTTGCAATTTTATTACATCATTATTTAAAAAGACACAAAAATGGCAGCAATAATCACTGGTATTGAGGCCAATAATCACATCCATAGATGGAGCCCATATTTCATATCAAAAATAGGTAAAAGTAAATAGAGCATGTGACCATGTTGTAAAACACTTAAAGTTGTGTAAAAACCGTGGCGTAGGAACGGGCGGTGAAATAAGCGCGCCAAAAAAAACTATAAAGTTTAAGGTTTTTTTCCGTAATTCATCAGATGAGCGTGATAACGGACGCTGCGCTGAATGGCGGCGCGTAGGAACGGGCGGTGAAATAAGCGCGCCTAAACAACTATAAAGTTTACATTTTTTTTCCGTAATCCATCAGATGAGCGTGATAACGGTTGCTGTGCTGAACGGCGGCACGTAGGAACGGGCGGTGAAATAAGTGCGCCAAAAAAACTATAAAGTTTACGTTTTATTTCTGTAATTCATCAGATGAGCGTGATAACGGACGCTGCGCTGAACGGCGGCGCGTAGGAACGGGCGGTGAAATAAGCGCGCCAAAAAAACTATAAAGTTTACGCTTTCATTCCATAATTCATCAGATGAGCGTGATAACGGACGCTGCGCTGAACGGCGAAGCGTAGGAACGGGCGGTGAAATAAGCGCGCCAAAAAAACTATAAAGTTTACGTTTTTTTTCCGTAATTCATCAGATGAGCGTGATAACGGAAGCTGCGCTGAACGGTGGCGCGTAGTAACAGGCGGTGAAATAAGCGCGCCAAAAAACTATAAAGTTTACTTTTTTTCCATAATTCATTAGATGAGCGTGATAACGGAAGCTGCGCTGAACGGCGGCGCGTAGGAACGGGCGGTGAAATAAGCGCGCCAAAAAAACTATAAAGTTTACGTTTTTTTTCCGTAATTCATCAGATGAGCGTGATAACGGAAGGTGCGCTGAACCGCGGCGCGTAGGAACGGGCGGTGAAATAAGCGCGCCAAAGAAACTGTAAAGTTTACGTTTTTTTCCATAATTCATTAGATGAGCATGATAACGGAAGCTGTGCTGAACGGCGGCGCGTAGGAAAAGGCAGTGAAATAAGCGCGCCAAAGAAACTATAAAGTTTACGTTTTTTTTCCGTAATTTATCAGATGAGCGTGATAACGGACGCAGCCCTTAACGGCGGCGTCAGAGCGACTTTTTTTTGTTGCAGATTGAATTTTAAGTGCTTTTGGTATCATCAAACCTGTAGCCAGCTCTCATCCTCATTGAGCTATTCCAAGGGTGAGGGCTGGCTACGGGTCGCCCTGGAGGCACCTGTAGCCAGCTCTCATCCTCATTGAGCTATTCCAAGGGTGAGGGCTGGCTAGGGGTCACCCTGAAGGCACCTGTAGCCAGCTCTCATCCTCATTGAGCTATTCCAAGGGTGAGGGCTGGCTAGGGGTCGCCCTGGAGGCACCTGTAGCCAGCTCTCATCCTCATTGAGCTATTCCAAGGGTGAGGGCTGGCTAGGGGTCGCCCTGGAGGCACCTGTAGCCAGCTCTCATCCTCATTGAGCTATTCCAAGGGTGAGGGCTGGCTACGGGTCGCCCTGGAGGCACCTGTAGCCAGCTCTCATCCTCATTGAGCTATTCCAAAGGTGAGGGCTGGCTACGGGTCGCCCTGGAGGCACCTGTAGCCAGCTCTCATCCTCATTGAGCTATTCCAAGGGTGAGGGCTGGCTAGGGGTCGCCCTGGAGGCACCTGTAGCCAGCTCTCATCCTCATTGAGCTATTCCAAGGGTGAGGGCTGGCTACGTGTCGCCCTGGAGGCACCTGTAGCCAGCTCTCATCCTCATTGAGCGTGATAACGGACGCTGCGCTGAACGGCGGCGCGTAGGAACGGGCGGTGAAATAAGCGCACCAAAAAAACTATAAAATTTACGTTTTTTTTCCGTAATTCATCAGATGAGCGTGATAACGGAAGCTGCGTTGAACGGCGGCGCGTAGGAACGGGCGGTGAAATAAGCACGCCAAAAAAACTATAAAGTTTACGTTTTTTTCCGTAATTCATCAGATGAGCGTGATAACGGACGCTGCGCTGAATGGCGGCGCGTAGGAACGGGCGGTGAAATAAGCGCGCCAAAAAACTATAAAGTTTACGTTTTTTTTCCCGTAATTCATCAGATGAGCATGATAAAGGATGCTGTGCTGAACGGCGGCACGTAGGAACGGGCGGTGAAATAAGTGCACCAAAAAAACGATAAAGTTTACGTTTTTTTTCTGTAATTTATCAGATGAGCGTGATAACGGACGCAGCCCTTAACGGCGGCGTCAGAGCGACTTTTTTTTGTTGCAGATTGAATTTTAAGTGCTTTTGGTATCATCAAACCTGTAGCCAGCTCTCATCCTCATTGAGCTATTCCAAGGGTGAGGGCTGGCTAAGGGTCGCCCTGGAGGCACCTGTAGCCAGCTCTCATCCTCATTGAGCTGCTCCAAGGGTGAGGGCTGGCTAAGGGTCGCCCTGGAGGCACCTGTAGCCAGCTCTCATCCTCATTGAGCTGCTCCAAGGGTGAGGGCTGGCTAGGGGTCGCCCTGGAGGCACCTGTAGCCAGCTCTCATCCTCATTGAGCTGCTCCAAGGGTGAGGGCTGGCTAGGGGTCGCCCTGGAGGCACCTGTAGCCAGCTCTCATCCTCATTGAGCTGCTCCAAGGGTGAGGGCTGGCTAGGGGTCGCCCTGGAGGCACCTGTAGCCAGCTCTCATCCTCATTGAGCTGCTCCAAGGGTGAGGGCTGGCTAGGGGTCGCCCTGGAGGCACCTGTAGCCAGCTCTCATCCTCATTGAGCTGCTCCAAGGGTGAGTGCTGGCTAGGGGTCGCCCTGGAGGCACCTGTAGCCAGCTCTCATCCTCATTGAGCTGCTCCAAGGGTGAGGGCTGGCTAGGGGTCGCCCTGGAGGCACCTGTAGCCAGCTCTCATCCTCATTGAGCTGCTCCAAGGGTGAGGGCTGGCTAGGGGTCGCCCTGGAGGCACCTGTAGCCAGCTCTCATCCTCATTGAGCTGCTCCAAGGGTGAGGGCTGGCTAGGGGTCGCCCTGGAGGCACCTGTAGCCAGCTCTCATCCTCATTGAGCTGCTCCAAGGGTGAGGGCTGGCTAGGGGTCGCCCTGGAGGCACCTGTAGCCAGCTCTCATCCTCATTGAGCGTGATAACGGACGCTGCGCTGAACGGCGGCGCATAGGAACGGGCGGTGAAATAAGCGCGCCAAAAAAACTATAATGTTTACGTTTTTTTTCCGTAATTCATCAGATGAGGGTGATAACGGACACTGCGCTGAACGGCGGCGCGTAGGAACGGGCGGTGAAATAAGCGCGCCAAAAAAACTATAAAATTTACGTTTTTTTTCCGTAATCCATCAGATGAGCGTGATAACGGAAGCTGCGCTGAACGGCGACGCGTAGGAACCGGCGGTGAAATAAGCGCGCCAAAAAATCTATAAAGTGTAGGTTTTTTTCCCATAATTCATTAGATGAGCGTGATAACGGACGCTGCGTTGAACGGCGGCGCGTAGGAACGGGCGGTGAAATAAGCGCGCCAAAAAAACTATAAAGTTTACGTTTTTTTTCCGTAATTCATCAGATGAGCGTGATAACGGACGCTGCGCTGAATGGCGGCGCGTAGGAACGGGCGGTGAAATAAGCGCGCCAAAAAAACTATAAAGTTTACGTTTTTTTTCCGTAATTCATCAGATGAGCGTGATAACGGATGCTGTGCTGAACGGCGGCACGTAGGAACGGGCGGTGAAATAAGTGCGCCAAAAAAACGATAAAGTTTACGTTTTTTTTCTGTAATTTATCAGATGAGCATGATAACGGACGCAGCCCTTAACGGCGGCGTCAGAGCGACTTTTTTTTGTTGCAGATTGAATTTTAAGTGCTTTTGGTATCATCAAACCTGTAGCCAGCTCTCATCCTCATTGAGCTATTCCAAGGGTGAGGGCTGGCTAAGGGTCGCCCTGGAGGCACCTGTAGCCAGCTCTCATCCTCATTGAGCTGCTCCAAGGGTGAGGGCTGGCTACGGGTCGCCCTGGAGGCACCTGTAGCCAGCTCTCATCCTCATTGAGCTGCTCCAAGGGTGAGGGCTGGCTAGGGGTCGCCCTGGAGGCACCTGTAGCCAGCTCTCATCCTCATTGAGCTGCTCCAAGGGTGAGGGCTGGCTAGGGGTCGCCCTGGAGGCACCTGTAGCCAGCTCTCATCCTCATTGAGCTGCTCCAAGGGTGAGGGCTGGCTAGGGGTCGCCCTGGAGGCACCTGTAGCCAGCTCTCATCCTCATTGAGCGTGATAACGGACGCTGCGCTGAACGGCGGCGCATAGGAACGGGCGGTGAAATAAGCGCGCCAAAAAAACTATAAAGTTTACGTTTTTTTTCCGTAATTCATCAGATGAGGGTGATAACGGACACTGCACTGAAAGGCGGCGCGTAGGAACGGGCGGTGAAATAAGCGCGCCAAAAAAACTATAAAATTTATGTTTTTTTTCCGTAATTCATCAGATGAGCGTGATAACGGAAGCTGCGCTGAACGGCGGCGCGTAGGAACCGGCGGTGAAATAAGCGCGCCAAAAAATCTATAAAGTGTACGTTTTTTTTCCATAATTCATTAGATGAGCGTGATAACGGAAGCTGCGTTGAACGGCGGCGTGTAGGAACGTGCGGTGAAATAAGCGCGCCAAAAAAACTATAAAGTTTACGGTTTTTTTCCATAATTCATCAGATGAGCGTGATAACGGACGCTGCGCTGAATGGCGGCGCGTAGGAACGGGCGGTGAAATAAGCGCGCCAAAAAAACTATAAAGTTTACTTTTTTTTCCGTAATTCATCAGATGAGCGTGATAACGGATGCTGTGCTGAACGGCGGCACGTAGGAACGGGCGGTGAAATAAGTGCGCCAAAAAAACGATAAAGTTTACGTTTTTTTTCTGTAATTTATCAGATGAGCGTGATAACGGACGCAGCCCTTAACGGCGGCGTCAGAGCGACTTTTTTTTGTTGCAGATTGAATTTTAAGTGCTTTTGGTATCATCAAACCTGTAGCCAGCTCTCATCCTCATTGAGCTATTCCAAGGGTGAGGGCTGGCTAAGGGTCACCCTAGAGGCACCTGTAGCCAGCTCTCATCCTCATTGAGCTGCTCCAAGGGTGAGGGCTGGCTACGGGTCGCCCTGGAGGCACCTGTAGCCAGCTCTCATCCTCATTGAGCTGCTCCAAGGGTGAGGGCTGGCTAGGGGTCGCCCTGGAGGCACCTGTAGCCAGCTCTCATCCTCATTGAGCTGCTCCAAGAGTGAGGGCTGGCTAGGGGTCGCCCTGGAGGCACCTGTAGCCAGCTCTCATCCTCATTGAGCTGCTCCAAGGGTGAGGGCTGGCTAGGGGTCGCCCTGGAGGCACCTGTAGCCAGCTCTCATCCTCATTGAGCTGCTCCAAGGGTGAGGGCTGGCTAGGGGTCGCCCTGGAGGCACCTGTAGCCAGCTGTCATCCTCATTGAGCTGCTCCAAGGGTGAGGGCTGGCTAGGGGTCGCCCTGGAGGCACCTGTAGCCAGCTCTCATCCTCATTGAGCTGCTCCAAGGGTGAGGGCTGGCTAGGGGTCGCCCTGGAGGCACCTGTAGCCAGCTCTCATCCTCATTGAGCTGCTCCAAGGGTGAGGGCTGGCTAGGGGTCGCCCTGGAGGCACCTGTAGCCAGCTCTCATCCTCATTGTGCTGCTCCAAGGGTGAGGGCTGGCTAGGGGTCGCCCTGGAGGCACCTGTAGCCAGCTCTCATCCTCATTAAGCTGCTCCAAGGGTGAGGGCTGGCTAGGGGTCGCCCTGGAGGCACCTGTAGCCAGCTCTCATCCTCATTGAGCTATTCCAAGGGTGAGGGATGGCTACGGGTCGCCCTGAATGTACCTGTAGCCAGCTCTCATCCTCATTGAGCTATTCCAAGGGTGAGGGCTGGCTAGAGGCAGCCGTGGACACACGATAGCCAGCCCTCATGGTGTTTGTGTTATTAAAGAAAAAAAATAAATTTGAGGGCTGGCTAGAGGCAGCCGTGGACACATGATAGCCAGCCCTCATGGTGTTTGTGTTATTAAAGAAAAAAAATAAATTTGATGGCTGGCTAGAGGCAGCCGTGGACACATTATATATATATATATATATATTTCTGCAGTATCTGTGCATTATGAATCGTGATATGTGTTAAAGGGGCCCACTGAGACTTTCGCCTAGGGCCCACAAAAACCTGGAGCCGGCCCTGCCCATGTGTGGTGATTATTGATTCCAGTACTAATAGGAATAGCAGGGGCACTAACAGCATGAATGGGGTGTTTATTTATTTGTATTTTGGATATTGTTTCTTCTGGTGTGTGAATATATGGCACTGACCAGTTTAATGCCCTGTATTTGTGTGGTTTTTGCCTTGGATTCTTACATTTTATTATATTGTCTGCTATAGTATATATTTTGTGCTATAGTGCATTACCTCTAATACTGGTGGCGGATTTGCCAGTCAGTATATTAATGTGCAAAATTGATCACCAGGGACAGCCTAAGTGTATATTTGATCTTTACTTGATCTATTACAATCATGTGTTTTTCTGGGATGGATTTTGGAGTAGGTGGGCTTTCCATTAGTGGGTAATTCCACTATATTAACTTTTACTTGTGTTTTCATGAATTGGATTGTGACATTGATTGTATGTATTTATAAAAAATATAATTCATTGTAATTTATTGAAGTATTGTCTAGATTGGGTGATCACTGCACAAGAGCATACCCCTTTTCTTCTTGCCGATGTTTATATATATTTCGTATGATGCATGTTGATCCCATAGTGATTAGATGGTGCCCTCCATAACTTTGAGTTTGTGACAAAAGTATTCTTGGGGTGATACCTTTATCGACTAACCAGAAAATATATATATATATATATATATATATGCAAGCTTTCAGAGCATAGAGGCTTCTTCTTCAGGCAACATTACAAATGAATTCATAAGATAAAAGGCACAGCATTGGAGAGATGTTACAAGAAGACATTTGTTCATGAGGTGTAAGTTGCAAAAGGCCTTGGGAATGTTTAATTATCTGGAGGTGTGAATTGTGTCCATGTAGTGAGTCATAAAGCTATGTTTTATCGTTAGTCCTGTTGTCAGTGAATTGAACATCCTTATCAATTTGAATTCCCAAATGTTTCTTTCTCTGTTGCCCTTGAAGTGACCTTTTAGTATCAAAACTTTTAGATTTTTCATACAGTGTCCCCTTCAGTGTCCAATTCAGACCTTCAGATAATTAAACATTCCCAAGGCCTTTCATTCATACAAAAAAACTAATTTGCTCTCCCTAACATATCAGTAGAAGACATCACAACTTACACCTCATGAAGAAATGTCTTGTTGTAACATCTCAAGTCCTTCTGCAGCCTTATCTCAATTGAATTAACATACAAACCAAAGCTTTTTTTTTTTTCTTTTTTCAAATGCTTCCTCAGGGTATATGAGAGCCTACAGTAGTTGGTGTATCTGAGTCTATATTCTGGCTTTTGAAGGAGCAACTTGCTAATTCTTACTATTGCTAGAAAATGGAATCTCCTGGAAATCCAGACCTGTTTCTCTGCAAGATATGCCTGAAGCTCTATAAAAACCTGCGCAGGCATCTAAAGACCGTATGCATGAAAACCCGTCAGGCGGAGATCGACAATGAAATCAAGAATACAAAAAGGAACATGCACAAGGTGGCTGAATCCCTTTCTGTTGTGCCTTATGACAGCCTCGATTTCAAAAACAGCCAATTTACAAGTGCTCAGGACTTCTTCACAGAATTTTTGGAAAGTCGAGGTTGCATCGTGACCGGAAAACCATCTGAAAGGTATGTATATGTTTCTTCATAATATTTCAGGGTTTTCTAGCATTTACCTATTCATTACCTATCCTAATTTTGCACGTAATTTTGTTTTTTACCTATATACATCTTATGCAATATATCTTAGCTGAGTGCTATCAAAATGGCTGAAAGACATGCCAACATAGTGCCAAAAAGTCTACCCCTACCCATCTAAGTAAGCTTCATACTTTATACTTTTATTTTTCTGTTAATCTAGATAGAAAAAAGGCTTGTTTTTTTTCAGTGAGCTAGTGTTACTTTTACCATATATTGTACTGTAAAATTGGGAAAAAATTCTATGTGCGCTTAAATTGCAAAACTGTGCAATTGCACTTTTTAACACTGCGTTCACTACATGGAGTGATGCCTCAGCTCAGCTCAGTATAACTTTGCGGATACCAAAAATGTATACTTTTGCTTTTATCTAAGTGCTGGAGAAAATTCTGAATTTTTTTTAAAAAAAAGTTTTGCACTTTGTGGTCATTTTTTCCAACCTATAGCATTATTTTTTGTGATCCATGTGATGACATTTTTTTGTGGCTAGGAGTGATGTATTCAAAGATATCATTTTTAGGTAGACAGTGTTTTGATCACCCAGTATTGAATTTTATTGGCGCATGTGTGTGCATATATATATATATATAATTTTTTTTTTTTCTTCAATATAATAAAATATAATAACATAATGTAATTACCTTATAATAATGTAAATATAATATGGCATACTATAATAATATATTAATAATAGAATTAATACACTATAAAAATATAAAATTGTATCTAATACAAGATAATATACATATAATATAACAATATAATATATTATATTATATTAAATATAATATAATGCTATATTAAATAATATATTACTAATATAATATGATATAATTAAAATGTATATAATCTAATATTGTAAATATAATATAATGTAGTAATAATAGAATTATAGTATGATATAATTACAATATAATAAGAATATCGTTTATGTGACAGCTGGCTACTGATGGTCCTAGATGTCCCTGTAGCTGGCTCTCACTTCTACTCCTAACTCAGATGTCTCAAAGCTCTCCTTTGCTATTGGGTCAAAACTAAGATTGTTGTCACTAGAATGGCCCTACAGGCACCACAATAGTGGTAAAGGGCCTTGACCAACCATCCAAGTCGCCTGCAAAGTTCTATATGTTGATACTCTCAATTATAGAGGAATTAATGCAGATTTTGGGTTTCTTTTTAGGCCATCCACTGAAGAAGAGGAGCCTATGACACTTCCTCCTGAGGTTGAAGAAGCTAGGTAAGAACTATGTGTAGCGCTGGCGTCCCTGCCCTCTGCTAGGCAGGGACGCTGCTCCCCTCACCGCTCTGCTGTCAGCGCGCGCTCCGTCCCGGCGTCCTCTCCCCGCTCTGCTGTCAGCGCGCGCTCCGTCCCGGCGTCCTCCTCCTGCCCTGCTCTCAGCGCGCGCTCCTTCCCGGCCCCTGTGCTTAGGGCGCGCGCGCGCGCGCTCCCCTCCTCTTAAAGGGGCCGCGCGCGCCGCCCTAAAGAGTCCCCGGCCAATGGCCGGAGGACTTCATCATTTATAAGGCACCTCCTCCAAAATGGAGGTGCCCGAGCAATGTTGTTTGCACCTGTGTCTCACCTGTGCTTCAGCCCTCAGGTCCCGTTGCCAGTTACCTGCCAGTTACCTGCCAGTTTCCTGCCAGTTACCTGCCTGATTCCTGCCTGAATACTTGTTACCTGTCTGCCAGTCTGAGGTCCGACGGTCTGCCTTACTACTCCTGTCAGTCTGTCTAAAGGACCAGCCTGCCCGCTCACCTGGGAGCGCACATCAGCTACCTGCCTACTTTCCTGAGGTCCGACGGTCTACCTTACAACTCCGGTCAGTCTGTCTATGGACCAGCTTGCCCGCTCACCTGGGAGCGCTTCTCCGTTACCTGCCTGCTTGCCAGCCCGGAGGCTCCGTTGTCACGTGCTGTGACCATCAGCTACTTCAGACTCTTGTCCGCTCACCTGGGAGCGCATCTCCGTTACCTGCCTGCTTGCCAGCCCGGAGGTTCCGTTGTCACGTGCGGTGACCACCAGCTATTCCAGAGACTCTTGCCCGCTCACCTGGGAGCGCTTCTCCGTTACCTACCTGCCTGCCAGCCCGGAGGTCCCGCCGTCACGTGCCGTGACCACCAGCTATTCCAGAGACTCTCGCTTGCTCACCTGGGAGCACACATCTACCATCTGCCTGCTAGCCTACCCGGAGGCTCTGCCATCACAGGTCGTACCTACCCCTTACCCAGAGACTGCCCTGATCACTTGCCGTAACTCCCTGTCCGTTCACCCAGAGACTGCCACCCGTTCCCTTACAAGGGCCGCCCCCTTGTATAGTAGCTCAGAGGTTCCGCCTCCCGGACCCGTTACACTATGCACCAGATTTCTAAAAACATTTGTAACAGCTTTACTATTATTAGTAAAGGAAGCTTATGATGTCAATAATCACCCTAATATATTCTTGCCTCTTTCAGTTCGAATGCCACGATGCCCATGCGGAAAAAACTTGCTGTGGTTGGGTTTCATAAGATGCACAGCTTAAGTTCCTCAATTTTACTGGCTTTTAAAAACTATTTAAAGGGAAAATGTACCGAATCGACCATAACGCCGATGGTAAGTGTAATTTTATCATTTTGCGTGTGTTTGAGGAATCCTTACAGATGTGAACCCTGATGCATGATCATTTTTTTAAATTTTAGATACGAATCGTTTCTCGCTTTCTTTATTATGTAAACCCGGAAGACATCTCTGCTGACTTTTTAAAGAACTTGAAGGCCACTAGAGAATATTTTATTTCCTTGGAAAGCTTAAAGACCAATGAAGAAACAATAAAAAAGCATATTAGTCACCTGCGGAGATTTGTAACTTTTGTATGCTCAAAGGACTACCCCTATCTCCTTGACGAAGAAGCAAAAAATGCAGTTGAGCCCTTTAAGGAGACTTTGAGTGTTGTAGAAAAGAGATTAAACAAGAAGCTTGCAAAAGGCAGGAAGAGGGGGTAAGTAGCTCAAGTTTATACTACACCTGCAATTTAAATTTTTACTGTCATGGGGATGTAAAATGCCATAAAAACATCATGGGAAAGGTTGATTATTAGAAAGTCTAGATTTATTTATTACTTGTTCTGCCATGCAAGGTTGGAACAAAGTAATATTTAGCTCTTAGAAGCTCAGGCAAATCCCATATTTCCATTTCAATTGAATTCAAAATATTTTAACTTGCTAAAATGAGTTCATAATCACAAATGCGCTGAGGTTACATCTTCTGGCTCCATTATGGGATCGGTAAAATGGAACCCCTAGATAAAAGATTTGTCGAATGATGGAAACAAAGAATGCTAAATGTATCTAATGGGCTAACATGCAAAAAAAATAAATAAAAAGAATGAACCTGTAATATAACTCATTTTATCATCCACAGATTGGAATCCACGCCTGTGACTATGGCTGATTGCTGCAAAATTTTGAAAGTGGCAAAGCCTCACGTGACTGATATTTTTACACAGGCAGAAATTAGTAAGATGTTGAGTGATAAGGAGAAGACCCTAGCATGTTATTATCTTCAGGCTGTTATTATCTATAAGCATCTACATAAGCCATCTGAGGCAAAAAATCTAATGGTAGGTTTAATTTAATTAACCAACTTAGCATATTGCTGACAGATGCTGCTTCACCATATCTTATGTATTTTCAATGTTTTTCTCTTAGTTAAAAGACTGGCTTGAAAGGGAGAAGTTAGATGTTGATGGACAGACCTTAACAGTGGTAAAGACAAAAAAAAATCTTTTGATACTGCAGGAGGAGGATGAGAAGGTAAAATGTTAAAAACATAACTCCTATAAAGCTGTGCTGTAGGTTCTTCAAGGTTTTGCCATTTGCAATCGCATCTTTAACACAGAGTTTCACTTTGACAGAATTTCAATACATATTTCGAAAAGATTAGGACAACTAATCAACCCAAGGATGCAGATACGGTGCCTACATTCTTTGTGTCCTGCAATGGACAACACATCAAGAATCCCGGCAAAGACATGGAGCGCTTCCATAATAAGTTTGTAAAAAATGAGGCCCTCCTTCTCTGCACTACCAAGCATTTAACAAGACTAACAAATGTTTTATCCACAGGTATCAGCTGCCCGTAAAAACATGGGTGATGGCAATAGACGCATACAAAAAGTGGGCTGAAGAATGTCTTTCACAGGTGGAAAGAGACCAGGCCAATGCGTACGTGCACTTTGTGTCCAGACCCGACATGGTGGATAAATCTCCATTTGCTGCAGGGATGTTAATTGTGGCTACACTGAAGGGAGATGAGCAAGCAGGAACCTCTGTGTAAGAGACCTAACTTTATCCCCACAGGCATTCCCAAAATCCATCTTTTTATTGCATGAGACTTAAGTAATTATGCCTTATTGTATATATGATTTCAACCAAATTCTTGGTTAAGTCGTCTAGTAGGTAACAATGCCTTTATCAGTTTTTCGTAACTTAACTGTTTTTTTTTTAACTTCACAGATGTACATTGCCCAAGAGAAGGAGGATCAGGGGAGAAGAGGACTGTGAGGGACAAGCAGATGAGGAAGAGACAGAAGGCGCTGGGTAGGAGACTGAACAGACACCCTATGATGCCACCACAATTAATTTCTCCACAGTACCATCCACACACAGTATGATGACCCAACTGTGCCTCCCTCCACTACCCTGGTGATGAATGGTGATCCCAGCACAGTATAATCCTCAATTGTGATTCCCATACAGCCCTCCATGCAGTACATGGGGCCTACGTGCAGTATCATGGCCCCTACTATCACTGTACGTCGTATTAATACCCCCACACAGCCTTCCGCACAGTGTGATGGACCCCACGCAGACCTTTACACTGTATATTTGCTGGCATACAATATAGTGGCCCTCAAATAGTCATCCATAAGATATAAAGGCTCCTTCATAGCCATCCACATATTATAATGCCCTCCATAAATCCATTCAAATATTATAATGGCCCCGCATACCTTATGGATGGGAAATGGGCCCTACATAGTAGTTCTCCATATGGTATAATGCACCTCCCATTGCCTTCTATATAGAATAATACTTTCCCATAGTTTTCTGTATATTACAATGCATCACCCATAGTCCTCCATATAACTTATTGTAACCTCCATATAACATATTGCAGCCTTTATGCAATATTATGTAATCTCCATACTACTCAATATATAAAGCAGCCTCTATAGTTCATCATATTGTATAATGTAGGCTCTATAATCCTCCATATAGTATAATGTAGCTTCTTTAATTATCCATATTGCATAATGTAGCCTCTATAATCCTCTGTATAGCATACAGCTTCTATATTCCTTCATATAGCATAATGTAGCATCTGTCATCTTGCATATAGGATAATGTGGCCCTACAGTCCTGTCCTCCATATCATAATGGGGCCCCATAGTTAATGGTTAATATATTTAATTTTGTATTAAGCAAAAAATCATTCTCTAACCAATAATCTATTATACAAATAAATAGCGGCACTTTCCATAAAGTAATTCTGCCTTTTAGTATATGATGAATTCCAAATTCTTGGTTAAGTAGTCCGGTGAGGAACAACACCATTTTTAGTATATTCTAATTTACCATCTATCCATTAAACTTTACAGAAGTTCCATTGACATCACAGGAGAAGGCGGCGGCAATCGGAGACATTCTGAAGCGGCAGAAATCCATGAGGAAGAGGCAGTCCAGCAGACTGACAATGCTCAAAAAGAGCTCTATTTCAACAGATTAATTGAAAAGTACCCTGTAGGAGTAAACACCCAATTACCATCCCTGTCCACCTGCAGTCAGTACACAGAGCGTTTCGCACACTACTGTCGGGACAAGTGGAGGCGAGACCAATACAATCTACGCGTTTCAAGTGCTGTCGGTAAGTTTTTTTTCTCTTTCTTTAAATTTAAATCTGTCTACTTGATGTTATTGTATTCTTTGGGATGTGCTGCCTGAATATTTTTTTTGCTGAATATTTTACAGTATTTTCTCTTTTTTAGATTATTTCAGGCTTTTCCCCAAAGAAGATGATTTAAAGCACTATCTGAATCAACAGCATTGGACGTCCAACCTACCTGTCCTAGTAGATGTCCAACGTGGATGGAAGCCCAAACCAAAAAGAGGGGATACAGAGAACATTGCCAGACTTCAAGAAAAGCTAAAATTGCAAACGTGGACAGGCCTAATGACTGTAAATGAACGAGGCAAAGGTGAAGGACTGTGCACAACTCGTGCTTTTAGTAAAGGAGAAGTCATTTGTGACTATCATGGAGTGCTTAGAGAAGGAGCTGAGGCTTGCAAAATACAGGCAACTCTGAACGAGGATGAATGTTATATGTTTTTTTTCTTCATTGGTGAAAAGCAGTGGTGTATTGATGCCAGGGAGGTTCCGTGCAGTTGTCACCCAGACATGCCTTCCACATTTGGGCGAAAAATGAATCATTCTTATAAAAATTACAACGTCAAACCAGTCCTTAAATTTATAATTGATGGTAACACGCCATCAATACTATTTCTGGCTAATTGCGATATCAAACCAGGGACAGCGCTTTTGTTCGATTATGGAGTAAAACCTAATGACTATGGAGAAGGTTCAGATATCCCATGGCTGACAACGTGACATTTAAGGTACCATTACACTCTTCAATATCGTGTGCGATATTGCACAAGCGTCAGGTGTTTCACATCGCACACACTATCCTTAATTGATCGTACGTGCGCTGTTACATGCTATATCGTAGATAACGCATGTACAATGTTGCGATGCAGCGCTATTCTGTACCATGCTGCGATTCTGCAAATTCAATGCAAAGTATAGGTGAATCGTATGGTTCCATGCTTCAATGCTGCAGCCTGCACGATGGTTAATTACACGACGATCGTGAGATTTGAGGTCAGGATCTCAAATCAAACAAATAATACTGGATAAATAAATATCCAGTTCTACATGCAGACATGCTATACACATCTACTCCCATTCACACTTAAATGATATCACAGCAGACCTCGGTCATATCAGACCTGCCAACTTATACCACTCTAAGTGCCCAGAAAATGTAATGTTATTATTTATATCAGGCGGAGAGCACCAATCGAACCTAGGGTCACAACAAGGTCCATGAAGACAGGGATGCAGTTGAGGAAAAGGAAACACCCAGGGTAATTGGTCAATATACTCATTCACATTGTCCTTGAACAATAAACATTTCTGTTTTAACATATGTAGGAAACCATTTATGATACTTTGGACAAGTAGTGGCTCTTGTTCCAGATTTGCTGCAAGCCCTAATTGACCACCTACCAGCGCCACTGCTCCTTTTATTACTGTTTTAACATATGTATTCCCCTTCTTTCCTTTAAAGAGATTAAGAAGACGGCAGTGATCAGCTCCCAAGAAAGAATGAGGCGTTTCGGAGACTAAAGTTCCGGTCTTGTTAAAGTTTTTGAATTCATGTTTTATTTGTTTCTTTTCTGTTCTAGGTTGTTCTACAATTCCAGGTGAACGGGGCCCTCGAAGCAATGGGAGAAGATTTTCTTTATTATAAACATTTGTACTGTTTGTATTAGTGTTAAAGGGATTCTGTCACCAGGTTTTAGCCATCTCATCTGAGCGCACCATAATGTGGACACAGAGATCTTTATTCCAGTGATGTATCACTTACTAGGCTGCTCAGTGTAGTTTGCATTAAAACACTGTTAAATCATCTGGAGATTATCATTAGAGCACTACTCCAGTAGTCCAGTCATACTTGGGAGCTGCCAAATCTGCAACAGAGAAAACAGTAATTTTATCAAAATGACAGCAAGGAGCTCAGTAAGTGAAACATTGCTGGATCAGGATTTCTATCTCTACATTATGCTGCTGTCAGATGGGATGTCAAAAACCTGGTGACACAGTCCCTTTAATAACTATTTTAAAGCTAAATATAAATAGTCCTATGGCTATGATGAAACAATTCTGACAACTGTTCAAATGGCACAATCATTTACTACCGTCAGGTTTCTGAGCCATTTAGTCTAATGCTTTGTCAGTATTACTAGAATCCATAATAATTTAAAGGTCAGGTAGCCATAAAAGTGCTCCTGCCAGTCAGAGCAGTGCAGTCCCTGGAAATCGGGCCTAGGGAAGCAGAATATATTACCATCCCTAACAACGGTAAGCATGACCCCCAGCTGTCCAGCAACCCGACATGTAGAACTGCCTATAAAAATGACCATTTGTCCAGTCAGTGCATCACTCTCTGGTGCCCTTTTACACTGGCACACTGCTTTCTGTCTCTCTCTCTCTTTCTCTCTCCACAGTGCAATGCTCTCTGGTGCTCTTTCACTCTCTCTCCAGTGCACCACTCTCTGACGTGTTCTCTTTCTCCCTACTGCACCGCTCTCTGGCACTCCTCTGTCTTTATAGTGCACTGCTCTCTTTTGTGCTCTCTCAGTCTCCAGTGCATCACTGGCGCTCGCTTTTGATCTCTCCCCATTGCACCACTCTCTCGCATGCTCTCTCTCTGGTGCTCTCTTTCCGTCCAAAGTGCCTTTTTTTGTCTCTGTGCCTTCACGAGCTTCTCAATCTCTGTCTTTGCCCATCTGTGGCTCTCTATCGGTCTCTGTGCCTCTCTGTCCCTCCCTGTGCTTCTATTTACCTTTTGCATCCCTCTATGTGCCTACCTTTGCCCCTTTGCTCCCTTCTTTGCCTCTATGTGCCTCTTAATGACTCTCTCACGAGCACACCTCTTTCTGTAGGTCAAAGGTAAGAAGCACTACTCAAGTTGCAGCAGAGAAGATGAATTGGTAAGTAACCACAAAGCTACACAGTGTTTAACACTTGTGTATTTTTTAAGAATCTTGTTGGTGTAGGATGCTTCCTGAACATTAAAGTGAATGGTCAGGAAACATCTTTAAGCTACAGGATCCTTGAAAAATATGCAAGTTTTTATGGGATGATTTGTCAGGCTATCAACAATCACACAGGGCCACATGCCCGTCAACAGGGCAATAGCCGACTCCACAAGGCCAATGACCCTTTGCAAAGGGCCAGAGGTCCCTTTCCGCAGGGCCATAGGCATTTCCACAGGGCCATAACCCCCTCCAACTCTCTCCACAGGACCACAGGCTACTACCGGGCCACAGGCTTTTCCACAGTGCCACAAGCCCCATCCAGCTCTCTTCACAGGCAATCATGTTGCACTTTTGCAACAAAAGAGTCAATCTTTGTTGCAGTTCGGCAACATTAGAGTCAACCCTGTTGCAGATCGGACACAAAGCTTGAAAATTTAGATGTTTACTGCAGAGGACTTCATAGGCCCCCATCTTACTCCAGAGCCTTCCACAGGCCCCTCCAGCCCGCTCCACAGGCCACAACTCCCTCCAGCTCGCTTTACATCGCCACATGCCCATCTGCGGGGCAACAGACCCCTATGCAGGGTCACAGGCCTTTCCACAGGGCCGCAACCCCTTCAGCTCTCTCCAAAGGACGACTGGCTCCTTCTGCCGGGCCACAAGCCTTTCCACAGGGCCACAATCCCCTCCAACTCTCTACACAGGACAACAGGCTCTCTTTACAGGGCCATAGCTCCCCTCCACAGGGCCAAATGCACTTTCCACACGGCAAAAATCCCCTCCAGCTCTCTCCACAGAGTCACGAGGTTCGTCTGCAGGGCACAAGCCCCTTCATCAAGGCCAAGGGGCCTTTCTACAGGGCCACTGGCCTTTAAATAGGGCCACAACCCCCTCTGGCACTCTCAGCAGGGCCACAGGCTCCTTCTACATGTGTACAGGCATTTACACAGGGCCACAACCACCTTTACCTCTCTCCACAGGGCAACAGGGCCCTTTCACTATGCAATAGGCCTTTCCATAAGGCCACAACCCCCTCTCTCTCTCTCAAAAAGGACAGAGGCTCCCTTTACAAGGAAACAGCCCCCTCCACAAGGCCAAAGGCCTTTTTCAAAGGGCCACAGGTCCCTTCCGCAGGGCCATAGGCATTTCCCCAAGGCAATAGCCCCCTCCAGCTCTCTCCACAGGACCACAGGCTCCTTCTACAAGGCTACAACCCATTTCAGCTCTTTCATCAGGGCCACAGCCTCCTCCACCCCACTTTAATCAGTTAAAAGGACTCATTTGAGTGACCATTGGTCAGCTCGAGTAAAGGAACCTGATATAGTATACTGCACTGTTTAATATTCTTTTTTTTCTTTACACAGGTTGAATGCTGGCAAAGAAATGTCACCTATGCCATGATCCTTTATACCAGTTTTCTTGATTGACATGTTATTTTTGGAGCCAAATGAGAAAATTGGGAAATGGAAAGCTCCCCCCTCCTTCCAATTAGTGGATCCGGTCAGGTGCTCAGTGGCGGTAGGCCACCGCCTGAAAGCCAAACATGAAAAAAGGAATGCTGGCACCGGTTTCCATATGATGAATTTTACTTTATTCCATGAAGATCAATACATTAAAAAGAAGGCATCTTTACAGGCAATCCGCCCCATCATGTCATTTTTGGTTTAAGCCTAATTTCTTTCAATAAATAAAATGGAATAAATGTGTCACTTTTTTGCCTATACTAGTAGTTGTGGGGTATTATGACATCACAATAGAATTAATACTTACCCTTTCCGATGCTTTTTAGGGCTATCCGGTGCAGAACCAAGGCCAAATGCCAACCGACAGGACCTTCCTGTGACATCATGGAAGGTCCTGTCGCTCAGCACGTGGCCTTGGCTCTGCACCGGATAGACCGAAAAGGCGCCTGAAAGGGTAAGTATTAATTCTTTATTATTTTTAATACATCTGGATTTATTTAATTTTGATTTCGTACTGTATAGTAATACATTACAAAATGAAATGGGGGCTGGCAGACATGTCACAAAGGGGAGGAGGAACAGGATTCTTCTTCCTCCTCTGTGACATCACTTCTCCTCCGGACCGGGTGGTGTGTGAACACAGCCTCAGGCTGCGTGCCCACGTAGCGATTTACAAGCGTATATGTTGCGTAATTTACGCAGCGGAAACGCTTGTGAAACACTTGGTAATCTGCACCCCATGGTACTCAGTGGCATTCCGCAATGTTAATGCCCATGCTGTAGATTTTTCCGCAGCGTTTCTGCTGCGCTTAAAAATCCTTTCCACAGGGCCACAACACCTTCAGCTCTCTCCACAGGACCACAGGCCTTTCCACAGTGCTACAAGTCCCTCCAGCTCTCTCCACAGGCAATCATGTTGCATGTTGTTTACCGCAAAAGGACTTCATAGGCCCAAATCTTACTTTAGACCCTTCCACAGGCCCCTCCAGCCCGCTCCACATGGCCTTTTCCGCAGGCCACAACTCCCTCCAGCTCTCTTTACATCGCCACATGCCCCTCTGTGGGGCCACAGACCCCTATACAGGGTCACAGGCCATTCCACAGGGCCACAATCCCCTCCAACTCTTCTCCACAGGACAACAAGCTCTCTTTACCGGGCCACAGCTCCCCTCCACATGCACTTTCTGCATGGACACAGCCCCCTTTAGCTCTCTAAACAGAGACACAAGGCCCGTCTGCAGGGCACAAGCCCCCTCTTCAAGGCCAAAAGGCCTTTCTACATGGCCATAGTCATTTCCATAGGGCACGAGCCCCTCCAGCTCTCTCCACAGAGCAACGGACCCCTATACAGGGTCACAGGCCTTTCCACAGGGCCACAACACCTTCAGCTCTCTCCACAGGACCACAGGCTCCTACTGGGCCACAGGCCTTTCCACAGTGCCACAAGCCCCTCCAGCTCTCTCCACAGGCAATCATGTTGCATGTTGTTTACTTCAAAGGACTTCATAGGCCCAAATCTTACTCCATAGCCTTCCACAGGCCTTTCCAGCCCGCTCCACATGGCCTTTTCCTCAGGCCACAACTCCCTCCAGCTCTCTTTACATCGCCACATGCCCCTCTGCGGGGCCACAGACCCCTATACAGGGTCACAGGCCTTTCCACAGGGCCTCAACCCCTTCAGCTGTCTCCACAGGACCACAGGCTTTTCCACAGCCCACAACTCCTTCCAGCTCTCACCACAGGGCCACAGCCCTTTCCACAAGGCTAAAGGGCCTATCCATAGGGCCACAGACCTTTCCACAGGGCCACAACACCCTCCAGCTCTCTCCACAGGCCAAGAAGCTCTCTTTACAGGGCCATAGCTCACCTCCACAGGGCCAAATGCACTTTCCTCACGGCCACAACTCCCAACAGCTCTCTCCACAGAGACACAGGGCCTGTCTGCAGGGCACAAGCCCCCTCTTCAAGGCCAAAAGGCCTTTCTACATGGCCATAGTCATTTCCATAGGGCACGAGCCCCTCCAGCTCTCTCCACAGAGCAACGGACCCCTATACAGGGTCACAGGCCTTTCCACAGGGCCTCAACCCCTTCAGCTCTCCCCACAGGACCACTGCCTCCTTCTGCCAGGCTACAAGCCTTTCCACAGGGCCACAATCCCCTCCAACTCTTCTCCACAGGGCCAAATGCACTTTCTGCACGGCCACAGCCCCCTTTAGCTCTCTCCACAGAGACACAAGGCCCGTCTGCAGGGTACAAGCCCCCTCTTCAAGGCCAAAAGGCCTTTCTACATGGCCATAGTCATTTCCATAGGGCATGAGCCCCTCCAGCTCTCTCCACAGGGCAACGGACCGCTATACAGGGTCACAGGCCACAACACCTTCAGCTCTTCCACAGGACCACAGGCTCCAGCCCGGCCACAGGCCTTTCCACAGTGCTACAAGTCCCTCCAGCTCTCTCCACAGGCAATCATGTTTCATGTTGTTTACCGCAAAAGGACTTCATAGGCCCAAATCTTACTTCAGACCCTTCCACAGGCCCCTCCAGCCCGCTCCACATGGCCTTTTCCGCAGGCCACAACTCCCTCCAGCTCTCTTTATGTGACACCCCAGGGGTCTGGTTGCCACAGTGATAGAGATATTACGTCTGAGAGCAGGTGGGAGGTCTCTTGGTCAGGGATCCTATGCATGCCACACCTCCTGCCCAGTCCTGGGAGGGGAAGAACTTCCCCTATATAAACCTAGGGCTGAGGCAGGGTTAGTGAGTAGAGAAGAAGTAGAGAAGAGAAGCAGCATAGGAAGAAACAACAGGAGCTCTGTGGGAGCAGTGCTACAAGGAGTCAGGGGCTGGCAGCTGCAGAGCTCGCCCTGACTGAGAAGATTTCTTACCGGACCCGGAGTCCGAGGCTGTGGGGACTAACTCCTACCCAGCAGCAGAATCCGTCAGGCAGGGGATTCCAGGTCCTCTGGCCAAGAAACCCGAAGGCACGGTCACACGCATGGGACCAGCACCGCCGTCGTGGAGCGGAAGCTACTAGAAGGCCCCGAGTCACCGGCCATACGGGTGAGCACCACACGGTACACTCAGGGACGTGGGCTACTTATACCCGCCTCTAGCAAGGTAGCCAGAAGAGTACAGTTAGTTTGGGAGGCATACAACTCCGCCTGGCCAGGGGAGATCCCATCTGCTCAAGGACTGACCAGGCCCCAATCGCTAGCCAGTACTCCGGGAGGGTCTATCTTTGTCACCAGTAAAGACCCTGAACTACACCGTACCGTCTCTGAGTGGTTCCTGCTACCCCCATCATCCGCGTTAGCTGCCCTGAGGCCATACCCCTCCCGTTGGGGGTTATACCACCATCGCTGCACCCATACTACCGGCCTCAGCGGACTGTTCTGCAGCGGCGGCCTTGTGACCGCAAATCAACGGGTGGCGTAGTCGACACAGAAACAACAACTACCAAGACTGCCAGCCACTCAGTTTGACTCCCTGGGCACGGACCGGGTCACCGCCACGAGACTACTACCCCCATCTGATCCGGATCCGGGTAAGCTCCCCCGTGCGCGCGATGCCGCGTGAAGCAGCAGGACCAGGGCCGCGTTCCACCGTCATGGGACTATCCAGTATTCCCATCGGGTAAGGAGTAAGCAAGCCGCTACGTTTAACCCCTTGACTCACTACAACTGGGAGGAAACGCAAGACAGTGACCCTGCCGTCTGACTGGTGAAGGAGATGCTGACTCGGCCAGAGGCTCGCCTTGATCCAGACGCTCCGGAGGAAGCCAAGCAACTATGGGCTGAGAAGAGTCGACTGTTCCTTTACAAGGGGAAGTTGTGCCGCAAAATGGTTAACTCCCGGACGCATGAACTAATCTGGCAAGTAGTGGTGCCACGAAGAGACGCAGCCATGGTGATGGAGGCATACCACGACGGGGCTGGACACTTCGGATGGAAGAAGCTGGAGTTCCTGCTGCGCGAGCGGTTCCACTGGGTAGGCATGAGAGGAACCATCGAGAGGTGGTGCAGAGACTGTGGCCCGTGCAACCTAAGAAGGAAGGACCGTGCCAGCCAGAAGACTCCCCTGCAGTCCATCGTCACCCGGCAGCCATTGGAACTGGTAGCCTTGGATCATGTAAAACTGACCCCAAGCAGAAGTGGCTACGTCTACGCACTAACCATCGTGGATCACTACTCCCATTTCTTGGTTGTCGTCCCCGTCAAGGACTTAACAGCTCGAACAGCAGCTAGAGCCTTCCAGCAGCATTTCTGCCGTCCACACGGGTACCCGGACCAAGTGTTGACAGACCAGGGACCTGCCTTTGAAGCGGGGGTCTTCCAAGAATTCTGCACTTTGTATGGCTGCCGGAAGATAAGGACAACACCCTATCATCCGCAAACTAATGGACTTTGTGAGAAAATGAACCAGGTGGTAATGGATCTTCTGAAAACGTTGCCCCTGGAAGAACGCAGTCTGTGGCCTGAGAAGCTGCCCGATCTGGTGGACCTATACAACCACATCCCGGTAGGTTCCACCAACTGTACCCCGGCTTACCTAATGAGGGCGAGACCTGGTAAGTTACCTGTTGACCTGGAAATGGGAGTCCTGACACCCGAGGACACTTCACCAGAAGCAGACTGGGACACAGAGAGGCAGCAGCAGTACCGGAGAGTACAGGAGAGTGTGGAGCGAAGTCTCTGTCAGGCTAGGGAAAGACAAGAGAAAACTTACAACCAGTATGCTCCCGCTGTTCCCCTGGTACCCGGAGAGCAGGTCTTGAAGAGAAAAAGACGGCTCCACAAGTTGGACGACCAGTGGGAGAAGGACCCGTACACCGTACTGCCCTCAAGCCACGACAACCCAAAGGTCTGTACCATCAGTAAAGACGGAGGGGAAACCACGACCATTGTATCCCGGGATCACCTGAAGAAGTGTCCCGAACAGCTACGGAACCCTGAAGAGGAACAAGAAGACCCTCGACCCGTAGAGGAAAGGGAAGACATGGTTAGTACTGTGCTCGGAGACTTCCCTCGGTCTTGGACTCAAGTCAATGGCGCAGTTGTGGTACCCGTACTCACCTTCCTCCAACCAGCATCCCAAGCACCTACGGAGCGACAGGTAGAGCTGGAAGAGCAGCCGGTCCAGGAGGCAGAAGACTCCACACAAGCAGAACAGGAGGATCAACCCTCTGCTTATAGTGAGCCTGCCGTACCCCTAGTGAGCCAAGGAGCCGGTAGACAGCTGCCCAGTTTACCCTAGACAGCTCCTACACCCTGTAGTTCAGGGCTAGACAGTCAGCTCCGTAGGTCCACTAGGGCCACTAGAGGCCAGTTACCCGCACGTTGGAGGATTTGAAGTGTATAAATTGTTTTATTTGTGGTTACCTGTTTTTCTTGTTGCTTGTGTATAATTATGTGTTTCTAGTTGTTTATAGGAGTCTTTGGTGGATTTACCGGGAATCCTGTGTACATAGTTGGAGCGTAACCCAGGACGGACTAAAGACTGTTAAGGACTCGGGGCAGGACAGACCCCTACCTGGTTACGTCTCCCTGTTTTGGTGAAATGGACACCTTGTTTTCTTCAAAAACTGCACCCTGTTGCGGACACGCCGTGACCATCTTTATGTGTTTTTCTTATTGTATTATTATGGTTTATACCTTGTTATGTTTTTCCAAAAATATGTTTAGTCCCGGAGTACTAAATTTCACTAGGGGGGAATGTGACACCCCAGGGGTCTGGTTGCCACAGTGATAGAGATATTACGTCTGAGAGCAGGTGGGAGGTCTCTTGGTCAGGGATCCTATGCATGCCACACCTCCTGCCCAGTCCTGGGAGGGGAAGAACTTCCCCTATATAAACCTAGGGCTGAGGCAGGGTTAGTGAGTAGAGAAGAAGTAGAGAAGAGAAGCAGCATAGGAAGAAACAACAGGAGCTCTGTGGGAGCAGTGCTACAAGGAGTCAGGGGCTGGCAGCTGCAGAGCTCGCCCTGACTGAGAAGATTTCTTACCGGACCCGGAGTCCGAGGCTGTGGGGACTAACTCCTACCCAGCAGCAGAATCTGTCAGGCAGGGGATTCCAGGTCCTCTGGCCAAGAAACCCGAAGGCACGGTCACACGCATGGGACCAGCACCGCCGTCGTGGAGCGGAAGCTAATAGAAGGCCCCGAGTCACCGGCCATACGGGTGAGCACCACACGGTACACTCAGGGACGTGGGCTACTTATACCCGCCTCTAGCAAGGTAGCCAGAAGAGTACAGTTAGTTTGGGAGGCCTACAACTCCGCCTGGCCAGGGGAGATCCCATCTGCTCAAGGACTGACCAGGTCCCAATCGCTAGCCAGTACTCCGGGAGGGTCTATCTTTGTCACCAGTAAAGACCCTGAACTACACCGTACCGTCTCCGAGTGGTTCCTGCTACCCCCATCATCCACGTTAGCTGCCCTGAGGCCATACCCCTCCCGTTGGGGGTTATACCACCATCGCTGCACCCATACTACCGGCCTCAGCGGACTGTTCTGCAGCGGCGGCCTTGTGACCGCAAATCAACGGGTGGCGTAGTCGACACAGAAACAACAACTACCAAGACTGCCAGCCACTCAGTTTGACTCCCTGGGCACGGACCGGGTCACCGCCACGAGACTACTACCCCCATCTGATCCGGATCCGGGTAAGCTCCCCCGTGCGCGCGATGCCGCGTGAAGCAGCAGGCCCAGGGGCGCGTCATTTACATCGCCACATGCCCCTCTGCGGGGCCACAGACCCCTATACAGGGTCACAGGCCTTTCCACAGGGCCTCAACCCCTCCAGCTCTCTCCACAGGCAATCATGTTGCATGTTGTTTACTGCAAAGGACTTCATAGGCCCAAATCTTACTCCAGAGCCTTCCACAGGCCTTTCCAGCCCACTCCACATGGCCTTTTCCTCAGACCACAACTCCCTCCAGCTCTCTTTACATCGCCACATGCACCCTCTGCGGGGCCACAGACCCCTATACAGGGTCACAGGCCTTTCCACAGGGCCTCAACCCCTTCAGCTGTCTCCACAGGACCACAGGCTTTTCCACAGCCCACAACTCCTTCCACCTCTCAACACAGGGCCAAAGCCCCTTTCACAAGGCCAAAGGGCCTATTCACAGGGCCACAAACCTTTCCACATGGCCACAACACCCTCCAGCTCTCTCCACAGGACAAGAAGCTCTCTTTACAGGGCCATAGCTCACCTCCACAGGGCCAAATTCACTTTCCACACGGCCACAACTCCCAACAGCCCTCTCCACAGAGTCACAGGGCCCGTCTGCAGGGCACAAGCCCCCTCTTCAAAGCCAAAAGGCCTTTCTGCATGGCCATAGTCATTTCCATAGGGCACGAGCCCCTCAAGCTCTCTCCACAGGGCAACGGACCGCGATACAGGGTCACAGGCCTTTCCACAGGGTCACAACACCTTCAGCTCTCTCCACAGGACCACAGGCTCCTACCCGGCGACAGGCTTTTCCACAGTGCTACAAGTCCCTCTAGCTCTCTCCACAGGCAATCATGTTGCATGTTGTTTACCGAAAAAAAGGACTTCATAGGCCCAAATCTTGCTTCAGACCCTTCCACAGGCCCCTCCAGCCCGCTCCACATGGCCTTTTCCGCAGGCCACAACTCCCTCCAGCTCTCTTTACATTGCCACATGCCCCTCTGCGGGGCCACAGACCCCTATACAGGGTCACAGGCCTTTCCACAGGGCCTCAACCCCTTCAGCTCTCTCCACAGGACCACTGGCTCCTTCTGCCGGGCCACAAGCATTTCCACAGGGCCACAATCCCCTCCAACTCTTCTCCACAGGACAACAAGCTCTCTTTACAGAGCCATAGCTCCCCTCCACAGGGCCAAATGCACTTTCTGCACGGCTACAGCCCCCTTTAGCTCTCTCCACAGAGACACAGGGCCCGTCTGCAGGACACAAGCCCCCTCTTCAAGGCCAAAGGGCCTTTCTACATGGCCATAGTCATTTCCATAGGGCACAAGCCCCTCCAGCTCTCTCCACAGGGCAACGGACCCCTATACAGGGTCACAGGCCTTTCCACAGGGCCACAACACCTTCAGCTCTCTCCACAGGACCACAGGCTCCTACCCGGCCACAGGCTTTTCCACAGTGCTACAAGTCCCTCTAGCTCTCTCCACAGGCAATCATGTTGCATGTTGTTTACCGAAAAAAGGACTTCATAGGCCCAAATCTTACTTCAGACCCTTCCACAGGCCCCTCCAGCCCGCTCCACATGGCCTTTTCCGCAGGCCACAACTCCCTCCAGCTCTCTTTACATCGCCACATGCCCCTCTGCAGGGCCACAGACCCCTATACAGGGTCACAGGCCTTTCCACAGGGCCTCAACCCCTTCAGCTCTCTCCACAGGACCACTGGCTCCTTCTGCCGGGCCACAAGCATTTCCACAGGGCCACAATCCCCTCCAACTCTTCTCCACAGGACAACAAGCTCTCTTTACAGAGCCATAGCTCCCCTCCACAGGGCCAAATGCACTTTCTGCACGGCCACAGCCCCCTTTAGCTCTCTCCACAGAGACACAGGGCCCGTCTGCAGGACACAAGCCCCCTCTTCAAGGCCAAAGGGCCTTTCCACATGGCCATAGTCATTTCCATAGGGCACAAGCCCCTCCAGCTCTCTCCACAGGGCAACGGACCCCTATACAGGGTCACAGGCCTTTCCACAGGGCCACAACACCTTCAGCTCTCTCCACAGGACCACAGGCTACTACCGGGCCACAGGTCTTTCCACAGTGCCACAAGCACCATCCAGCTCTCTCCACAGGCAATCATGTTGCACTTTTGCAACAAGAGTCAATTTTTGTTGCAGTTCGGCAACATTGGAGTCAACCCTGTTGCAAATCGGACACGAAGCTTGAAAATTTAGATGTTTACTGCAAAGGACTTCATAGGCCCCCATCTTACTCCAGAGCCTTCCACAGGCCCCTCCAGCACGCTCCACATGGCCTTTTCCACAGGCCACAACTCCATCCAGCTGTCTTTACATCGCCACATGCCCCTCTGCGGGGCAACAGACCCCTATACAGGGTCACAGGCCTCTCCACAGGGCCTCAACCCCTTCAGCTCTCTCCACAGGACCACTGGCTCCTTCTGCCGGCCACAAGCCTTTCCACAGGGCCACAATCCCCTCCAATTCCACAGGACAACAAGCTCTCTTTACAGGGCCATACCTTCCCTCCACAGGGCCAAATGCACTTTCCACATGGCCACAACCCCCTCCAGCTCTCTACACAGAGTCATGGGGCCCTTCTGCAGGGCACAAGCCACTTCATCAAGGCCAAGGGGCCTTTCTACAGGGCCACTGGCCTTTAAATAGTGCCACAACCTCCTCTGGCTCTCTCAAGAGGGCCACAGGCTCCTTCTACAGGGCAAGGGCCCCCTCCACAAGGCCAAAGGCCCTTTGCAAAGAGCCATTGGTCCATTCCACAGGGCCATAGTCATTTCCATAGGGCCATAACCCCCTCAAGCTCTCTCCACAGAACAACAGGCTCCTTCTACAGGTTTACAGGCATTTATACAGGGCCACAACCGCCTTCACCTCTCTCCACAGGGCCCTTTCACTGTGTCATAGGCTTTTCCATAAGGCCACAACCCCCTCTGTCTCTCTCAAAAAGGACAGAGGCTCCCTTTACAAGGCCACAGCCCCCTCCACAAGTCCAAAGGCCTTTTTCAAAGGGCCACAGGTCCCTTCCACAGAGCCATAGGCATTTCCCCAAGGCAATAACCCCCTCCAGCTCTCTCCACAGGCTCCTTCTACAAGGCTACAACCCTTTTCAGCTCTTTCATCAGGGCCACAGCCTCCTCCACCCCCCTTTAGTCAGTTAAAAGGACTCATTTGAGTGACCTATTGACCATTGGTCAGCTCGAGTAAAGGAACCTGATATAGTATACTGCACTGTTTAATATTCTTTTTTTCTTTACACAGGTTGAATGCTTGCAAAGAAATGTCACCTATGCCATGCTCCTTTATACCAGTTTTCTTGATTGACATGTTATTTTTGGAGCCAAATGAGAAAATTGGGAAATGGAAAGCTCCCCCCTCCTTCCAATCAGTGGATCCGGTCAGGTGCTCAGTGGCGGTAGGCCACCGCCTGAAAGCCAAACATGAAAAAAGGAATGCTGGCACCGGTGTCCATATGATGAATTTTACTTTATTCCATGAAGATCAATACATTAAAAAGAAGGCATCTTTACAGGCAATCCGCCCCATCATGTCATTTTTGGTTTAAGCCTAATTTCTTTCAATAAATAAAATGGAATAAATGTGTCACTTTTTTGCCTCTACTAATAGTTGTGGGGTATTATGACATCACAATAGAATTAATACTTTCCCTTTCCGATGCCTTTTAGGGCTATCCGGTGCAGAACCAAGGCCAAATACCAACCGACAGGACCTTCCTGTGACATCATGGAAGGTCCTGTCGCTCAGGACGTGGCCTTGGCTCTGCACCGGATAGACCGAAAAGCGTCTGAAAGGGTAAGTATTAATTCTTTATTATTTTTAATACATCTTGATTTATTTAATTTTGATTTCGTACTGTATAGTAATATATTACAAAATGAAAGGGGGGCTGGCAGACATGTCACAAAGGGGAGGAGGAACAGGATTCTTCATCCTCCTCTGTGACATCACTTCTCCTCCGGGCCGGAAAAAAGCGTGGTGTGTGAACACAGCCTCAGGCTGCGTGCCCACGTAGCGATTTACAAGCGTATATGTTGCGTAATTTACGCAGCGGAAACGCTTGTGAAACACTTGTTAATTCGCACCCCATGGTACTTAGTGGCATTCCGCAATGTTAATGCCCATGCTGCGGATTTTTCCGCAGCGTTTCTGCTGCGCTTAAAAATCCTTTCCACAGGGCCACAACACCTTCAGCTCTCTCCACAGGACCACAGGCTCCTACTGGGCCACAGGCCTTTCCACAGTGCCACAAGCCCCTCCAGCTCTCTCCACAGGCAATCATGTTGCATGTTGTTTACTGCAAAGGACTTCATAGGCTCAAATCTTACTCCAGAGCCTTCCACAGGCCCCTCCAGCCCGCTCCACATGGCCTTTTTCGTCAGGCCACAACTCCCTCCAGCTCTCTTTACATCGCCACATGCCCCTCTGCGGGGCCACAGACCCCTATACAGGGTCACAGGCCTTTCCACAGGGCCTCAACCCCTTCAGCTCTCTCCACAGGACCACTGGCTCCTTCTGCCGGGCCACAAGCATTTCCACAGGGCCACAATCCCCTCCAACTCTTCTCCACAGGACAACAAGCTCTCTTCACAGAGCCATAGCTCCCCTCCACAGGGCCAAATGCACTTTCTGCACGGCCACAGCCCCCTTTAGCTCTCTCCACAGAGACACAGGGCCCGTCTGCAGGACACAAGCCCCCTCTTCAAGGCCAAAGGGCCTTTCTACATGGCCATAGTCATTTCCATAGGGCACAAGCCCCTCCAGCTCTCTCCACAGGGCAACGGACCCCTATACAGGGTCACAGGCCTTTCCACAGGGCCACAACACCTTCAGCTCTCTCCACAGGACCACAGGCTACTACCGGGCCACAGGTCTTTCCACAGTGCCACAAGCACCATCCAGCTCTCTCCACAGGCAATCATGTTGCACTTTTGCAACAAGAGTCAATTTTTGTTGCAGTTCGGCAACATTGGAGTCAACCCTGTTGCAAATCGGACACGAAGCTTGAAAATTTAGATGTTTACTGCAAAGGACTTCATAGGCCCCCATCTTACTCCAGAGCCTTCCACAGGCCCCTCCAGCACGCTCCACATGGCCTTTTCCACAGGCCACAACTCCATCCAGCTGTCTTTACATCAACACATGCCCCTCTGCGGGGCAACAGACCCCTATACAGGGTCACAGGCCTCTCCACAGGGCCTCAACCCTTTCAGCTCTCTCCACAGGACCACTGGCTCCTTCTGCCGGGCCACAAGCCTTTCCACAGGGCCACAATCCCCTCCAATTCCACAGGACAACAGGCTCTCTTTACAGGGCCATAGCTCCCCTCCACAGGGCCAAATGCACTTTCCACATGGCCACAACCCCCTCCAGCTCTCTACACAGAGTCATGGGGCCCGTCTGCAGGGCACAAGCCCCTTCATCAAGGCCAAGGGGCCTTTCTACAGGGCCACTGGCCTTTAAATAGTGCCACAACCTCCTCTGGCTCTCTCAAGAGGGCCACAGGCTCCTTCTACAGGGCAAGGGCCCCCTCCACAAGGCCAAAGGCCCTTTGCAAAGGGCCATAGGTCCATTCCACAGGGCCATAGTCATTTCCATAGGGCCATAACCCCCCTCAAGCTCTCTCCACAGAACCGCAGGCTCCTTCTACAGGTTTACAGGCATATACACAGGGCCACATCCGCCTTCACCTCTCTCCACAAGGCGACAGGGCCCTTTCACTGTGTCATAGGCCTTTCCATAAGGCCACAACCCCCTCTGTCTCTCTCAAAAAGGACAGAGGCTCCCTTTACAAGGCCACAGCCCCCTCCACAAGGCCAAAGGCCTTTTTCAAAGGGCCACAGGTCCCTTTCGCAGGGCCATAGGCATTTCCCCAAGGCAATAACCCCCTCCAGCTCTCTCCACAGGACCACAGGCTCCTTCTACAAGACTACAACCCCTTTGAGCTCTTTCATCAGGGCCACAGCCTCCTCCGCCCCCCTTTAATCAGTTAAAAGGGCTCAATTGAGTGACCACAACACCTTCAGCTCTCTCCACAGGACCACAGGCTCCTACTGAGCCACCGGACTTTCCACAGTGCCACAAGCCCCTCTAGCTCTCTCCACAGGCAATCATGTTGCATGTTTTTTAGTGCAAAGGACTTCATAGGCCCAAATCTTACTCCAGAGCCTTCCACAGGCCCCTCCAGCCGGCTCCACATGGCCTTTTCCTCAGTCCACAGCTCCCTCCAGCTCTCTTTACAATGCCACATGCCCCTCTGCGGGGCCACAGACCCCTATACAGGGTCACAGGCCTTTCCACAGGGCCTCAACCCCTTCAGCTCTCTCCACAGGACCACAGGCTTTTCCACAGCCCACAACTCCTTCCAGCTCTCACCACAGGGCCACAGCCCCTTCCACAAGGCTAAAGGGCCTATCCATAGGGCCACAGACCTTTCCACAGGGCCACAACACGCTCCAGCTCTCTACACAGGACAAGAAGCTCTCTTTACAGGGCCATAGCTCACCTCCACAGGGCCAAATGCACTTTCCACACGGCCACAACTCCCAACAGCCCTCTCCACAGAGTCACAGGGCCCGTCTGCAGGGCACAAGCCCCTCTTCAAGGCCAAAAGGCCTTTCTACATGGCCATAGTCATTCCCATAGGGCAAGAGCACCTCCAGCTCTCTCCACAGGGCAACGGACCCCTGTACAGAGTCACAGTCCTTTCCACAGGGCCACAACAGCTTCAGCTCTCTCCACAGGCAATCATGTTGCATGTTGTTTACTGCAGAGGACTTCATAGGCCCAAACCTTACTCCAGAGCCTTCCACAGGCCCCTCCAGCCCGCTCCACATGGCCTTTTCCTCAGGCCACAACTCCCTCCAGCTCTCTTTACATCGCCACATGCCCCTCTGCAGGGCCATAGACCCCTATACAGGGTCACATGCCTTTCCACAGGGCCTCAACCCCTTCAGCTCTCTCCACAGGACCACTGCCTCCTTCTGCCGGGCTACAAGCCTTTCCCCAGGGCCACAATCCCCTCCAACTCTTCTCCACAGGACAACAAGCTCACTTTACAGGGCCATAGCTCCCCTCCACAGGGCCAAATGCACTTTCTGCATGGTCACAGCCCCCTTTAGCTCTCTCCACAGAGACACAAGGCCCGTCTGCAGGGCACAAGCCCCCTCTTCAAGGCCAAAAGGCCTTTCTACATGGCCATAGTCATTTCCATAGGGCACAAGCCCCTCCAGCTCTCTCCACAGGGCAACGGACCCCTATACAGGGTCACAGGCCTTTCCACAGGGCCACAACACTTTCAGCTCTCTCCACAGGACCACAGGCTCCTACTGGGCCACAGGCCTTTCCACAGTGCCACAAGCCTCTCCAGCTCTCTCCACAGGCAATCATGTTGCATGTTGTTTACTGCAAAGGACTTCATAGGCCCAAATCTTACTCCAGAGCCTTCCACAGGCCTTCCCATCCCACTCCACATGGCCTTTTCCTCAGGCCACAACTCCCTCCAGCTCTCTTTACATCGCCACATGCCCCTCTGCGGGGCCACAGACCCCTATACAGAGTCACAGGCCTTTCCACAGGGCCTCAACCCCTTCAGCTGTCTCCACAGGACCACAGGCTTTTCCACAGCCCACAACTCCTTCCACCTCTCACCACAGGGCCACAGCCCCTTCCACAAAGCCAAAGGGCCTATCCATAGGGCCACAAACCTTTCCACATGGCCACAACACCCTCCAGCTCTCTCCACAGGACAAGAAGCTCTCTTTACAGGGCCATAGCTCACCTCCACAGTGCCAAATGCACTTTCCACACGGCCACAACTCCCAACAGCCCTCTCCACAGAGTCACAGGGCCCGTCTGCAGGGCACAAGCCCCCTCTTCAAAGCCAAAAGGCCTTTCTGCATGGCCATAGTCATTTCCATAGGGCACGAGCCCCTCAAGCTCTCTCCACAGGGCAACGGACCGCTATGCAGGGTCACAGGCCTTTCCACAGGGCCACAACACCTTCAGCTCTCTCCACAGGACCACAGGCTCCTACCCGGCCACAGGCTTTTCCACAGTGCTACAAGTCCCTCTAGCTCTCTCCACAGGCAATCATGTTGCATGTTGTTTACCGAAAAAAGGACTTCATAGGCCCAAATCTTACTTCAGACCCTTCCACAGGCCCCTCCAGCCCGCTCCACATGGCCTTTTCCGCAGGCCACAACTCCCTCCAGCTCTCTTTACATCGCCACATGCCCCTCTGCAGGGCCACAGACCCCTATACAGGGTCACAGGCCTTTCCACAGGGCCTCAACCCCTTCAGCTCTCTCCACAGGACCACTGGCTCCTTCTGCCGGGCCACAAGCATTTCCACAGGGCCACAATCCCCTCCAACTCTTCTCCACAGGACAACAAGCTCTCTTTACAGAGCCATAGCTCCCCTCCACAGGGCCAAATGCACTTTCTGCACGGCTACAGCCCCCTTTAGCTCTCTCCACAGAGACACAGGGCCCGTCTGCAGGACACAAGCCCCCTCTTCAAGGCCAAAGGGCCTTTCTACATGGCCATAGTCATTTCCATAGGGCACAAGCCCCTCCAGCTCTCTCCACAGGGCAACGGACCCCTATACAGGGTCACAGGCCTTTCCTCAGGGCCACAACACCTTCAGCTCTCTCCACAGGACCACAGGCTCCTACCCGGCCACAGGCTTTTCCACAGTGCTACAAGTCCCTCTAGCTCTCTCCACAGGCAATCATGTTGCATGTTGTTTACCGAAAAAAGGACTTCATAGGCCCAAATCTTACTTCAGACCCTTCTACAGGTCCCTCCAGCCCGCTCCACATGGCCTTTTCCGCAGGCCACAACTCCATCCAGCTCTCTTTACATCGCCACATGCCCCTCTGCGGGGCAACAGACCCCTATACAGGGTCACAGGCCTCTCCACAGGGCCTCAACCCCTTCAGCTCTCTCCACAGGACCACTGGCTCCTTCTGCCAGCCACAAGCCTTTCCACAGGGCCACAATCTCCTCCAATTCCACAGGACAACAGGCTCTCTTTACAGGGCCATAGCTCCCCTCCACAGGGCCAAATGCACTTTCCACATGGCCACAACCCCCTCCAGCTCTCTACACAGAGTCATGGGGCCCCGTCTGCAGGGCACAAGCCCCTTCATCAAGGCCAAGGGGCCTTTCTACAGGGCCACTGGCCTTTAAATAGTGCCACAACCTCCTCTGGCTCTCTCAAGAGGGCCACAGGCTCCTTCTACAGGGCAAGGGCCCCCTCCACAAGGCCAAAGGCCCTTTGCAAAGAGCCATAGGTCCATTCCACAGGGCCATAGTCATTTCCATAGGGCCATAACCCCCTCAACTCTCTCCACAGAACAGGCTCCTTCTACAGGTTTACAGGCATTTATACAGGGCCACAACCGCCTTCACCTCTCTCCACAGGGCCCTTTCACTGTGTCATAGGCTTTTCCATAAGGCCACAACCCCCTCTGTCTCTCTCAAAAAGGACAGAGGCTCCCTTTACAAGGCCACAGCCCCCTCCACAAGTCCAAAGGCCTTTTTCAAAGGGCCACAGGTCCCTTCCACAGAGCCATAGGCATTTCCCCAAGGCAATAACCCCCTCCAGCTCTCTCCACAGGCTCCTTCTACAAGGCTACAACCCTTTTCAGCTCTTTCATCAGGGCCACAGCCTCCTCCACCCCCCTTTAGTCAGTTAAAAGGACTCATTTGAGTGACCTATTGACCATTGGTCAGCTCGAGTAAAGGAACCTGATATAGTATACTGCACTGTTTAATATTCTTTTTTTCTTTACACAGGTTGAATGCTTGCAAAGAAATGTCACCTATGCCATGCTCCTTTATACCAGTTTTCTTGATTGACATGTTATTTTTGGAGCCAAATGAGAAAATTGGGAAATGGAAAGCTCCCCCCTCCTTCCAATCAGTGGATCCGGTCAGGTGCTCAGTGGCGGTAGGCCACCGCCTGAAAGCTAAACATGAAAAAAGGAATGCTGGCACCGGTTTCCATACGATGAATTTTACTTTATTCCATGAAGATCAATACATTAAAAAGAAGGCATCTTTACAGGCAATCCGCCCCATCATGTCATTTTTGGTTTAAGCCTAATTTCTTTCAATAAATAAAATGGAATAAATGTGTCACTTTTTTGCCTCTACTAATAGTTGTGGGGTATTATGACATCACAATAGAATTAATACTTACCCTTTCCGATGCCTTTTAGGGCTATCCGGTGCAGAACCAAAGCCAAATACCAAGCGACAGGACCTTCCTGTGACATCATGGAAGGTCCTGTCGCTCAGCACGTGGCCTTGGCTCTGCACCAGATAGACCAAAAAGGCGTCTGAAAGGGTAAGTATTAATTCTTTATTATTTTTAATACATCTTGATTAATTTAATTTTGATTTCGTACTGTATAGTATTATATTGCAAAATGAAATGGGGGCTGGCAGACATGTCACAAAGGGGAGGAGGAACAGGATTCTTCATCCTCCTCTGTGACATCACTTCTCCTCCGGACCGGAAAAAAGCGTGGTATGTGAACACAGCCTCAGGCTGCGTGCCCATGTAGCGATTTACAAGCGTATATGTTGCGTAATTTACGCAGCGGAAACGCTTGTGAAACACTTGGTAATCCGCACCCCATGGTACTCAGTGGCATTCCGCAATGTTAATGCCCATGCTGCGGATTTTTCCGCAGCGTTTCTGCTGCGCTTAAAATCCTTTCCACAGGGCCACAAAACCTTCAGCTCTCTCCACAATACCACAGGCTCCTACTGGGCCACAGGCCTTTCCACAGTGCCACAAGCCCCTCCAGCTCTCTCCACAGGCAATCATGTTGCATGTTGTTTACTGCAAAGGACTTCATAGGCCCAAATCTTACTCCAGAGCCTTCCACAGGCCTCTCCAGCCCGCTCCACATGGCCTTTTCCTCAGGCCACAACTCCCTCCATCTCTCTTTACATCGCCACATGCCCCTCTGCGGGGCCACAGACTCCTATACAGGGTCACAGGCCTTTCCACAGGGCCTCAACCCCTTCAGCTCTCTCCACAGCACCACTGCCTACTTCTGCCGGGCCACAAGCCTTTCCACAGAGCCACAATCCCCTCCAACTCTTCTCCACAGGACAACAAGCTCTCTTTACTGGGCCATAGCTCCCCTCCACAGGGCCAAATGCACTTTCTGCACGGCCACAGCCCCCTTTAGCTCTCTCCACAGAGACACAAGGCCCGTATGCAGGGCACAAGCCCCCTCTTCAAGGCCAAAAGGCCTTTCTACATGGCCATAGTCATTTCCATAGGGCACGAGCACCTCCAGCTCTCTCCACAGGGCAACGGACCCCTATACAGGGTCACAGGCCTTTCCACAGGGCCACAACAGCTTCAGCTCTCTCCACAGGACCACAGGCTCCTACCCGGCCACACGCCTTTCCACAGTGCTACAAGTCCCTCCAGCTCTCTCCACAGGCAATCATGTTGCATGTTGTTTGCCGCAAAAAGACTTCATAGGCCCAAATCTTACTTCAGACCCTGACACAGGCCCCTCCAGCCCGCTCTACATGGCTTTTTCCGCAGGCCACAACTCCCTCCAGCTCTCTTTACATCGCCACATGCCCCTCTGCGGGGCCACAGACCCCTATACAGGGTCACAGGCCTTTCCACAGGGCCTCAACCCCTTCAGCTCTCTCCACAGGACCACTGGCTCCTTCTGCCGAGCCACAAGCATTTCCACAGGGCCACAATCCGCTCAAACTCTTCTCCACAGGACAACAAGCTAACTTTACAGGGACATAGCTCCCTTCCTCAAAGCCAGCCCTCATGGTGTTTGTGTTATTAAAGAAAAAAAAAATTTGAGGGCTGGCTAGAGGCAGCCGTGGACACACGATTGCCAGCCCTCATGGTGTTTGTGTTATTAAAGAAAAAATAATAATTTTAGGGCTGGCTAGAGGCAGTCGTGGACACACCATAGCAAGCCCTCATGGTGTTTGTGTTATTAAAGAAAAAAAAAAATTAAGGGCTGGCTAGAGGCAGCCGTGGACACACGATAGCCAGCCCTCATGGTGTTTGTGTTATTAAAGAAAAAAAATAAATTTGAGGGCTGGCTAGAGGCAGCCGTGGACACACGATAGCCAGCTCTCATGGTGTTTGTGTTATTAAAGAAAAAAAATAAATTTGAGGGCTGGCTAGAGGCAGCCATGGACACACGATAGCCAGCCCTCATGGTGTTTGTGTTATTAAAGAAAAAAAAAATTTGAGGGCTGGCTAGAGGCAGCCGTGCACAAACGATAACCAGCCCTCATGGTGTTTGTGTTATTAAAGAAAAAAAATAAATTTGAGGGCTGGCTAGAGGCAGCCGTGGACACACGATAGCCAGCCCACATGGTGTTTGTGTTATTAAAGAAAATAAATAAATTTGAGGGCTGGCTAGAGGCAGCCGTGGACACACGATAGCCAGCCCTCATGGTGTTTGTGTTATTAAAGAAAAAAAATAAATTTGAGGGCTGGCTAGAGGCAGCAGTGGACACACGATAGCCAGCCCTCATGGTGTTTGTGTTATTAAAGAAAAAAAATAAATTTGAGGGCTGGCTAGAGGCAGCCGTGGACACACGATAGCCAGCCCACATGGTGTTTGTGTTATTAAAGAAAATAAATAAATTTGAGGGCTGGCTAGAGGCAGCCGTGGACAAACGATAACCAGCCCAGATGGTGTTTGTGTTATTAAAGAAAAAAAATAAATTTGAGGGCTGGCTAGAGGCAACCGTGGACACACGATAGCCATCCCTCATGGTGTTTGTGTTATTAAAGAAAATAAATAAATTTGAGGGCTGGCTAGAGGCAACCGTGGACACACGATAGCCAGCCCACATGGTGTTTGTGTTATTAAAGAAAAAATATAAATTTGATGGCTGGCTAGAGGCAGCCGTGGACACACTATATATATATATATATATATATATATATATATATATATATATATATATATATATATATATATATATATATATATATATATATATATATATATTATATATATATATATATATATATTTCTGCAGTATCTGTGCATTATGAATCGTGATATGTGTTAAAGGGGCCCACTGAGACTTTCGCCTAGGGCCCACAAAAACCTGGAGCCGGCCCTGCCCATGTGTGGTGATTATTGATTCCAGTACTAATAGGAATAGCAGGGGCACTAACAGCATGAATGGGGTGTTTATTTATTTGTGTTTTGGATATTGTTTCTTCTGGTGTGTGAATATATGGCACTGACCAGTTTAATGCCCTGTATTTGTGTGGTTTTTGCCTTGGATTCTTACATTTTATTATATTGTCTGCTATAGTATATATTTTGTGCTATAGTGCATTACCTCTAATACTGGTGGCGGATTTGCCAGTCAGTATATTAATGTGCAAAATTGATCACCAGGGACAGCCTAAGTGTATATTTGATCTTTACTTGATATATTACAATCATGTGTTTTTCTGGGATGGATTTTGGAGTAGGTGGGCTTTCCATTAGTGGGTAATTCCACTATATTAACTTTTACTTGTGTTTTCATGAATTGGATTGTGACATTGTTTGTATGTATTTTTAAAAAATATAATTCATTGTAATTTATTGAAGTATTGTCTAGATTGGGTGATCACTGTGTGACACCCCAGGGGTCTGGTTGCCACAGTGATAGAGATATTACGTCTGAGAGCAGGTGGGAGGTCTCTTGGTCAGGGATCCTATGCATGCCACACCTCCTGCCCAGTCCTGGGAGGGGAAGAACTTCCCCCATATAAACCTAGGGCTGAGGCAGGGTTAGTGAGTAGAGAAGAAGTAGAGACAGAGAAGCAGATATAGGAAAAGAACATCAGGAGCTCTGTGGGAACAGTGCTACAAGGAGTCAGGGGCTGGCAGCTGCAGAGCTCGCCCTGACTGAGAAGTATCACCGGACCCGGAGTCCGAGGCTGTGGGGACTAATCTCTACCCAGCAGCAGAAACCGACCGGCAGGGGATTGCAGGTCCTCTGGCCCAGAAACCCGAAGGCACGGTCACACGCGTGGGACCAGCACCGCCATCGTGGAGCGGAAGCCATTAGAAGGCCCCAAGTCACCGGCCATACGGGTGAGCACCACACGGTACACTCAGGGACGTGGGCTACTTTTACCCGCCTCTAGCAAGGTAGCCAGAAGAGTACAGTTAGTTGGGAAGGCCTACAACTCCGCCTGGCCAGGGGAGATCCCATCTGCTCAAGGACTGACCAGGCCCCGATTGCTAGCAAGTACTCCGGGAGGGTCTATCTTTGTCACCAGTAAAGACCCTGAACTACACCGCATCGTCTCTGAGTGGTTCCTGCTACCCCCATCATCCACGACGGCTGCCCTGAGGCCATACCCCTCCCGTTGGGGGTTATACCATCCACGCTGCACCATCCTTCCACCGGCCTCAGCGGTCTGCCCTGCAGCGGCAGCTCCATAGCTGCATTCAACGGGTGGCGTAGTCATCTACCATCTACTGCTAATAGACTGCCACTTAGTCTGACTCCCTGGGCACGGACCGGGTCACCGCCACGAGACTACTACCCCCATCTGATCCGGCTCCGGGTAGGCTCCCGCGTGCGCAACACTGCGCGACTCAGGCCCAGGGGCGCGTCAACTTTTGGCGTAGTCGGCAGGATCTTGTGCCCGCAACCACCGGGTACTGCGTGCCTGAAAAAGAGACTTTTAAAACTTACCATCCGTGAAGTTTTCCTGCCATCCGGCCCCATCTTCAGCCTTCTTCCCGCCATCCGTGAAGATTCCCGCCATCCGGCGCCATCTTCCGCCTTCTTCCCGCCATCCGAGAGGTTTTCCCGCCATCCGGCGCCATCTTCAGCCTTCTTCCCGCCATCCGTGGAGTTTTCCCGCCGTTGGCCGCCATCTTGAAGACGCCGCGCGGGAAGAAGAGGGGCGTGGACTCCGAAAGCGCGCGAGAACTGAAGCCCCGCCTCACGTCCGGACGTTGCGTAAGGTCCTGGAAGGAGCCCAGCAGACGCCGACGTCACAGGAGCGCGACGGAAGGTCCTCAACCCTGACGATCCACTGCGGAGCCGCGGCCTACGGAACAGGATCATCGCAAGGTAGGCCACGGTCCACTAGGGGGGAGAAGGATGTCGGATACGGAGGAGAGCTTCACCGCTTCAACCCCCGCCAGCGCCACCGCTGTTGCGGTCATGCCTTTCACCATGCCCTATATCCCGGGGGCAGCCTGGCTACCCCAGTACTCAGGGGAGTCCCATACCCTGCATGACTTTAGAGAAAAGCTGGATAGCCTCTTCCAGGTGTACCCCCTCACAGAGGAGCAAAAAGTCCTGGCCACCTCGGGGGGGAACTGACGCGGGAATACTAACCCGGCTGAGGGACACCTTTGATACCCGCACCTCAGCCGAGATCAAGCTTAGATTCTACGGGTGCAAACAGCGGGCACATGAGAGTATAAGGGACTATGCCCTGAACCTACAAGAGGCCCTGAGAGCCATTAAGCAGACCGACCCTGACGGCGTGGGAGACGAGGACAGGCTGTTGACTGAACAATTTATAGAGGGTTTATATTGCAATGCCCACCGAACCCAGTTGCGGGCAATGGCCTTACAGGACCCTCATCTGGGATTTGCACAGTTCAAGGACAGAGCCATCCGGGTGCTTCGAGAACCGGCACCCGGTGGCGTTGTGACCCACAGACGCCCCACTGCCACTTACCACCAGGAGGCGGCGCCCTTGTCGGCAGGGCCTGTGGGAGCTGATGCGCAGGCTTTGAACAATGACCCGGCTCCAGACCTGCACCATCAGGTCCAAGAGCTAGCTAAAAGCGTTGCTGCGCTAACACGAACTGTGCAGTCTTTACAGGTTTCCACTCCAGGGAAGATCCAGCTGGCATCCGGACCGGAGGACATCCCGTGGCGTCGACCAAGGAGGACCCCACCGGCCAGAGGAAGACCCAGCGACCGATACAACGAGGACGGACGACCCATCTGCCGCCGCTGCAATCAACCCGGACATATGGCAAGGTACTGTCCTTTAAACTGGCACAACCTGGGGTAGAGGGCCAACCCCCAGGAAAAAGATCACCAGGCCCATCGAACTGGCGCGACAAATATGTGGGAGGACGTCCAGTCTTACCCGTGGTACTGGATGGCATTCCTATGAGTGCCCTGCTGGACACCGGGTCACAGGTCACCACCATCCAGTACGTGCTCTTCAAGCAGTACTGGAATGACTCGGATATCACCCGCTACCCTGACGACGACTTGAGTATCATCACCAGCAATGGTCAGCCCGTGCCACAGATTGGATTTAAAGAGGTGACCATTAAAATCGGTAGAGTCGAATTGGCGGCACAGGGACTGATCATTGTAGACATTGACAAACACGAGAGTCACCCAAAGATAACTCTAGGAACTAATGTAATTGAAAATTGTCTTGCAGAGGTGATTTTCCTTTTACAGCAGGTTGCCAAGAACGCCAGCTCCGGCCAGCAGCGAGTGCTCCAGAAAGAGATCCGGGCACTGATGCGACGGCAACAGCTAGAACTCTCCGGTGGTGAGATTGGTAGCGTGCGAATGTGTGACCCTTTCCCTATTGCCATGCCCCCAAAAAGTGAAATGATGATTTGGTGCCGGGCAGCTATTGGTCTGAGAGGTAGAGATTACCAGGCAATGGTAGAACCAGTTTACTCAGACAGTAGGCCCACCATTTTGACAGCACGGGGGGTGGTCAATGTACGCCATGGGAGGGTGCCCGTTCGCATAATAAATATCGGGAAGAGGGAAGTGTACCTGCCCCGGTGTGCCACGCTAGCCAAATTGTATACCATCAATCAAGATTCCATACAGTCCGTAGAACCCTTGCCTCCATCTTCCCCGGAGGAAGGTAACGGCTCTAAGAAAACGATGGAGGACTGGTGTCAGCAACTACATTTGGGTACTGACTCCACTCCCTCACACCAGAAACAGGGAGTCTATCGGGTGGTTCAAGAGTACGAGAGAGTGTTTAGTAAACACCCGTTAGACTTCGGGCGAGTCAAGGGGGTAGAACACCACATCCCCACGGGAGACCATCCTCCCATAAAAGAGAGGTATCGACCCGTACCCCCTGCACACTACCAACACGCCAAGGGGATGCTTAGAGACATGAAGGAGGCTGGGGTGATCAGGGATAGCTGCAGCCCCTGGGCAGCTCCACTAGTCTTAGTCAAAAAGAAAGACAACACCATGAGGATGTGTGTAGATTACCGGAAAATCAACCGTATCACACACAAGGATGCGTACCCCTTACCAAGGATAGAGGAGTCTTTGGCTGCTTTAAGATCTGCTAACTTCTTCTCTACCTTGGATCTCACTAGTGGGTACTGGCAGGTTCCTGTAGCAGAGGCGGACCGGGAGAAGACCGCATTCACCACCCCGATGGGACTTAGCGAGTTTACCTGCATGCCGTTCGGACTCTGCAACGCACCAGGAACCTTCCAACGATTAATGGAGTGCTGTCTGGGCCACAGAAACTTCGAGACGGTCTTGTTGTACCTGGACGATGTCATCGTATATTCCAAGACGTATGAGGACCACCTGAAACACCTGGCGGAAGTGTTCGAAGCTCTGGCAAGCTACGGCCTAAAGGTGAAACCCTCCAAGTGCCACCTCCTGAAACCAAAGGTGCAGTACCTGGGACACGTGGTGAGCGCTGACGGAGTGGCTCCCGACCCTGATAAGATCACCGCAATTAAGGAATGGCCAAGTCCCTCCAGTGTAAAAGAAGTGCGGCAGTTCCTCGGGTTGGTAGGCTATTACCGCAGATTCACCCCGGTTTCACCAAAAAGGCAGCTCCTATGCAGGACCTCCTGATAGGCCAGTCCCGGAAGGTCAAGAACCAGAAGCCGCCCTTCAAATGGAAGAAGTTAGAAGAAGAGTCCTTCCGCCAGCTGAAGATGGCCCTCACGGGGGATGAAATCCTGGCGTACCCTGATTACAGCCAGCCCTTTATCCTCTACACCGACGCAAGTAACATCGGGCTAGGAGCCGTGCTGTCCCAGATCCAGCAGGGGAAAGAACGAGTAATCGCTTACGCCAGCCGAAAACTGCGACCCACCGAGAGAAACCCTGAGAATTACAGCTCATTTAAGCTAGAGTTCCTGGCAGTGGTGTGGGCAGTCACCGAACGCTTTAAGCACTACCTCGCTTCTTCCCGGTTCATCGTGTACACGGATAACAACCCGTTGACACACCTGGACACGGCAAGACTCGGTGCCCTAGAGCAGAGATGGATGGCCCGTCTGTCCAACTACGAGTTCACAATCAAATACCGGGCAGGACGCTCCAATACCAACGCGGACGCCCTGTCCAGGATGCCAAACCTACCGGACGTAGGAGAAGATCCAGAGGGACTGGAAGAAGTTGAACTCCCCGCGTTCCACCGTCATGGGACTATCCAGTATTCCCATCGGGTAAAGAGTAAGCAAGCCGCTACGTTTAACCCCTTGCCTCACTACAACTGGGAGGAAACGCAAGACAGTGACCCTGCCGTCCGACTGGTGAAGGAGATGCTGACTCGGCCAGAGGCTCGCCTTGACCCAGACGCTCCGGTGGAAGCCAAGCAACTATGGGCTGAGAAGAGTCGACTGTTCCTTTACAAGGGGAAGTTGTGCCGCAGAATGGTTAACTCCCGGACGCATGAACTAATCTGGCAAGTAGTGGTGCCACGAAGAGACGCAGCCATGGTGATGGAGGCATACCACGACGGGGCTGGACACTTCGGATGGAAGAAGCTGGAGTTCCTGCTGCGCGAGCGGTTTCACTGGGTAGGCATGAGGGGAACCATCGAGAGGTGGTGCAGAGACTGTGGCCCGTGCAACCTAAGAAGGAAGGACCGTGCCAGCCAGAAGACTCCCCTGCAGTCCATCGTCACCCGGCAGCCGTTGGAACTGGTAGCCTTGGATCATGTAAAACTGACCCCAAGCAGAAGTGGCTACGTCTACGCACTAACCATCGTGGATCACTACTCCCGGTTCTTGGTTGTCGTCCCCGTCAAGGACTTAACAGCTCGAACAGCAGCTAGAGCCTTCCAGCAGCATTTCTGCCGTCCACACGGGTACCCGGACCAAGTGTTGACAGACCAGGGACCTGCCTTTGAAGCGGAGGTCTTCCAAGAATTCTGCACTCTGTATGGCTGCCGGAAGAGAAGGACAACACCCTATCATCCACAAACTAATGGACTTTTTGAGAAAATGAACCAGGTGGTAATGGATCTTCTGAAAACGTTGCCCCTGGAAGAACGCAGTCTGTGGCCTGAGAAGCTGCCCGATCTGGTGGACCTATACAACCACATCCCGGTAGGTTCCACCAACTGTACCCCGGCTTACCTAATGAGGGCGAGACCTGGTAAGTTACCTGTTGACCTGGAAATGGGAGTCCTGACACCCGAGGACACTTCACCAGAAGCAGACTGGGACACAGAGAGGCAGCAGCAGTACCGGAGAGTACAGGAGAGTGTGGAGCGAAGTCTCTGTCAGGCTAGGGAAAGACAAGAGAAAACTTACAACCAGTATGCTCCCGCTGTTCCCCTGGTACCCGGAGAGCAGGTCTTGAAGAGAAAAAGACGGCTCCACAAGTTGGACGACCAGTGGGAGAAGGACCCGTACACCGTACTGCCCTCAAGCCACGACAACCCAAAGGTCTGTACCATCAGTAAAGACGGAGGGGAAACCACGACCATTGTATCCCGGGACCACCTGAAGAAGTGTCCCGAACAGCTACGGAACCCTGAAGAGGAACAAGAAGACCCTCGACCCGTAGAGGAAAGGGAAGACATGGTTAGTACTGTGCTCGGAGACTTCCCTCGGTCTTGGACTCAAGTCAATGGCGCAGTTGTGGTACCCGTACTCACCTTCCTCCAACCAGCATCCCAAGCACCTACGGAGCGAAAGGTAGAGCTGGAAGAGCAGCCGGTCCAGGAGGCAGAAGACTCCACACAAGCAGAACAGGAGGATCAACCCTCTGCTTATAGTGAGCCTGCCGTACCCCTAGTGAGCCAAGGAGCCGGTAGACAGCTGCCCAGTTTACCCTTGACAGCTCCTACACCCTGTAGTTCAAGGCTAGACAGTCAGCTCCGTAGGTCCACTAGGGCCACTAGAGGCCAGTTACCCGCACGTTGGAGGATTTGAAGTGTATAAATTGTTTTATTTGTGGTTACCTGTTTTTCTTGTTGCTTGTGTATAATTATGTGTTTCTAGTTGTTTATAGGAGTCTTTGGTGGATTTACCGGGAATCCTGTGTACATAGTTGGAGCGTAACCCAGGACGGACTAAAGACTTAAGGACTCGGGGTAGGACAGACCCCTACCTGGTTACGTCTCCCTGTTTTGGTGAAATGGACACCTTGCTTTTCTTCAAAAACTGCACCCGGTTGCGGACACGCCGTGACCATCTTTATATGTTTTTCTTATTGTACTATTATTGTTTATACCTTGTTATGTTTTTCCAAAAATATGTTTAGTCCCGGAGTACTAAATTTCACTAGGGGGGAATGTGACACCCCAGGGGTCTGGTTGCCACAGTGATAGAGATATTACGTCTGAGAGCAGGTGGGAGGTCTCTTGGTCAGGGATCCTATGCATGCCACACCTCCTGCCCAGTCCTGGGAGGGGAAGAACTTCCCCCATATAAACCTAGGGCTGAGGCAGGGTTAGTGAGTAGAGAAGAAGTAGAGACAGAGAAGCAGATATAGGAAAAGAACATCAGGAGCTCTGTGGGAACAGTGCTACAAGGAGTCAGGGGCTGGCAGCTGCAGAGCTCGCCCTGACTGAGAAGTATCACCGGACCCGGAGTCCGAGGCTGTGGGGACTAATCTCTACCCAGCAGCAGAAACCGACCGGCAGGGGATTGCAGGTCCTCTGGCCCAGAAACCCGAAGGCACGGTCACACGCGTGGGACCAGCACCGCCATCGTGGAGCGGAAGCCATTAGAAGGCCCCAAGTCACCGGCCATACGGGTGAGCACCACACGGTACACTCAGGGACGTGGGCTACTTTTACCCGCCTCTAGCAAGGTAGCCAGAAGAGTACAGTTAGTTGGGAAGGCCTACAACTCCGCCTGGCCAGGGGAGATCCCATCTGCTCAAGGACTGACCAGGCCCCAATTGCTAGCAAGTACTCCGGGAGGGTCTATCTTTGTCACCAGTAAAGACCCTGAACTACACCGCATCGTCTCTGAGTGGTTCCTGCTACCCCCATCATCCACGACGGCTGCCCTGAGGCCATACCCCTCCCATTGGGGGTTATACCATCCACGCTGCACCATCCTTCCACCGGCCTCAGCGGTCTGCCCTGCAGCGGCAGCTCCATAGCTGCATTCAACGGGTGGCGTAGTCATCCACCATCTACTGCTAATAGACTGCCACTTAGTCTGACTCCCTGGGCACGGACCGGGTCACCGCCACGAGACTACTACCCCCATCTGATCCGGCTCCGGGTAGGCTCCCGCGTGCGCAACGCTGCGCGACTCAGGCCCAGGGGCGCGTCAACTGCACAAGAGCATACCCCTTTTCTTCTTGCCGATGTTTATATATATTTGGTATGCTGCATGTTGATCCCATAGTGATTAGATGGTGCCCTCCATAACTTTGAGTTTGTGACATGGACAGATTTTTCACACTTCTACAATTGAGTTCACTCTCAACTTTTCAGACGTCTGCAGACGGAGTCTCTTATCTTTTCTGTACTACAAGATGTTTTGCTGACAATTGGCCAAATACACAAGTTCTTCTGCAGCCTTATCTCAAATGAAATAACATACAAACCTTAGCTTTTTTTTTTCTTTTTTCAAATGCTTCCTCAGGGCTGGCTGGAGACAGCCATGGGCACACGAGTGCCAGCCCTCGTGGTTTTAATGTTATTAAAAAAAATAAAAAAATTTGAGGGCTGGCTGGTGACAGCCATGGGCACACGATAGCCAGCCTTCATGGTTGCATTTCTTATAAATAAAAATATAAACCTTTAGGGCTGGCTGGCGAGAGCCGTGTGCACGCGGATAGCCAGCCTTCATGGGGGTGTTATATTTATATCCCACCAAGGACAACATCTGAAACGAGTTTGTATGTTCTCCCCGTATTTGCATGGGTTTCCTCCGGGTTCTCCGGTTTCCTCCCACACTCCAAAGACACACTGATAGGGAATCTAGATTGTGAGCCCCAATGGGGACAGCGACAATAATGTATGAAAAGCGCTGTGGAATATGTAAGCGCTATATAAAAATAAAAATAAGATGATGATAAAAAATATAAACCTTGAGGGCCAGCTGGAGACAGCCGTGGGCACACGATAGCCAGCCCTCATGCTCTTTACAGAGCCATAGCTCCCCTCCACAGGGCCAAATGCACTTTCCACATGGCCACAATCCCCTCCAGCTCTCTCCACAGAGTCACTGGGCCCGTCTGCTGGGCACAAGCCCCTTCATCAAGGCCAAGGGGCCAGTCTACAGGGCCACTGGCCTTTAAATAGGGCCACAACCCCCTCTGGCTCTCTCAACAGGGCCACAGGCTCCTTCTGCAGGGCAACAGCCCCCTCCACAAGGCCAAAGGCCCTTTGCAAAGGGCTATAGGTCCATTCCACAGGGCCATAGTCATTTCCATAGGGCCATAACCCCCCTCAAGCTCTCTCCACAGAACCACAGGCTCCTTCTACAGGTTTACAGGCATTTACACAGGGCCACAACCGCCTTCACCTCTCTCCACAGGGCCCTTTCACTGTGTCATAGGCCTTTCCATAAGGCCACAACCCCCTCTGTCTCTCTTAAAAAGGACAGAGGCTCCCTTTACAAGGCAACAGCCCCCTCCAAAAGGCCAAAGGCCTTTTTCAAAGGGTCATAGGTCCCCTCCGCAGGGCCATAGGCATTTCCCCAAGGCAATAACCCCCTCCAGCTCTCTCCAGAGGACCACAGGCTCCTTCTACAAGGCTACAACCCCTTTCAGCTCTTTCATCAGGGCCACAGCCTCCTCCACCCCCCTTTAATCAGTTAAAAGGGCTCATTTGCGTGACCACAACACCTTCAGCTCTCTCCACAGGACCACAGGCTCCTACCCGGCCACAGGCCTTTCCACAGTGCTACAAGTCCCTCCAGTTCTCTCCACAGGCAATCATGTTGCATGTTGTTTACCGCAAAAGGACTTCATAGGCCCAAATCTTACTTTAGACCCTTCCACAGGCCCCTCCAGCCCGCTCCACATGGCCTTTTCCGCAGGCCACAACTCCCTCCAGCTCTCTTTACATCGCCACATGCCCCTCTGCGGGGCCACAGACCCCTATACAGGGTCACAGGCCAATCCACAGGGCCACAATCCCCTCCAACTCTTCTCCACAGGACAACAAGCTCTCTTTACCGGGCCATAGCTCCCCTCCACAGGGCCAAATGCACTTTCTGCACGGCCACAGCCCCCTTTAGCTCTCTCCACAGAGACACAAGGCCCGTCTGCAGGGCACAAGCCCCCTCTTCAAGGCCAAAAGGCCTTTCTACTGGCCATAGTCATTTCCATAGGGCACGAGCCCCTCCAGCTCTCTCCACAGGGCAACGGACCCCTATACAGGGTCACAGGCCTTTCCACAGGGCCACAAGCCCCTCCAGCTCTCTCCACAGGCAATCATGTTGCATGTTGTTTACTGCAAAGGACTTCATAGGCCCAAATCTTACTCCAGAGCCTTCCACAGGCCTCTCCAGCCCGCTCCACATGGCCTTTTCCTCAGGCCACAACTCCCTCCAGCTCTCTTTACATAGCCACATGCCCCTCTGCGGGGCCACAGACCCCTATACAGGGTCACAGGCCTTTCCACAGGGCCTCAACCCCTTCAGCTGTCTCCACAGGACCACAGGCTTTTCCACAGCCCACAACTCTTTCCAGCTCTCACCACAGGGCCACAGCCCCTTCCACAAGGCTAAAGGGCCTATCCATAGGGCCACAGACCTTTCCACAGGGCCACAACACCCTCCAGCTCTCTCCACAGGACAAGAAGCTCTCTTTACAGGGCCATAGCTCACCTCCACAGGGCCAAATGCACTTTCCACACGGCCACAACTCCCAACAGCTCTCTCCACAGAGTCACAGGGCCCGTCTGCAGGGCACAAGCGCCCTCTTCAAGGCCAAAGGGCCTTTCTACATGGCTATAGTCATTTCCATAGGGCACGAGCCCCTCCAGCTCTCTCCACAGGGCAACGGACCCCTATACAGGGTCACAGGCCTTTCCACAGGGCCACAACACCTTCAGCTCTCTCCACAGGATCACAAGCTCCTACTGGGCCACAGGCCTTTCCACAGTGCCACAAGCCCCTCCAGCTCTCTCCACAGGCAATCATGTTGCATGTTGTTTACTGCAAAGGACTTCATAGGCTCAAATCTTACTCCAGAGCCTTCCACAGGCCACCAGCCCGCTCCACATGGCCTTTTCCTCAGGCCACAACTCCCTCCAGCTCTCTTTACATCGCCACATGCCCCTCTGCGGGGCCACAGACCCCTATACAGGGTCACAGGCCTTTCCACAGGGCCTCAACCCCTTCAGCTGTCTCCACAGGACCACAGGCTTTTCCACAGCCCACAACTCCTTCCAGCTCTCACCACAGGGCCACAGCCCTTTCCACAAGGCTAAAGGGCCTATCCATAGGGCCACAGACCTTTCCACAGGGCCACAACACCCTCCAGCTCTCTCCACAGGACAAGAAGCTCTCTTTACAGGGCCATAGCTCACCTCCACAGGGCCAAATGCACTTTCCACACGGCCACAACTCCCAACAGCTCTCTCCACAGAGTCACAGGGCCCGTCTGCAGGGCACAAGCCCCCTCTTCAAGGCCAAAAGGCCTTTCTACATGGCCATAGTCATTTCCATAGGGCACGAGCCCCTCCAGCTCTCTCCACAGGGCAACGGACCCCTATACAGGGTCACAGGCCTTTCCACAGGGCCACAACACCTTCAGCTCTCTCCACAGGACCACAGGCTCCTACTGGGCCACAGGCCTATCCACAGTGCCACAAGCCCCTCCAGCTCTCTCCACAGGCAATCATGTTGCATGTTGTTTACTGCAAAGGACTTCATAGGCCCAAATCTTACTCCAGAGCCTTCCACAGGCCTCTCCAGCCCGCTCCACATGGCCTTTTCCTCAGGCCACAACTCCCTCCAGCTCTCTTTACATCGCCACATGCCCCTCTGCGGGGCCACAGACCCCTATACAGGGTCACAGGCCTTTCCACAGGGCCTCAACCCCTTCAGCTGTCTCCACAGGACCACAGGCTTCTCCACAGCCCACAACTCCTTCCAGCTCTCACCACAGGGCCACAGCCCCTTCCACAAGGCTAAAGGGCCTATCCATAGGGCCACAGACCTTTCCACAGGGCCACAAAACCCTCCAGCTCTCTCCACAGGACAAGAAGCTCTCTTTACAGGGCCATAGCTCACCTCCACAAGGCCAAATGCACTTTCCACACGGCCACAACTCCCAACAGCTCTCTCCACAGAGTCACAGGGCACGTCTGCAGGGCACAAGCCCCCTCTTCAAGGCCAAAAGGCCTTTCTACATGGCCATAGTCATTTCCATAGGGCACGAGCCCCTCCAGCTCTCTCCACAGGGCAACGGACCCCTATACAGGGTCACAGGCCTTTCCACAGGGCCTCAACCCCTTCAGCTGTCTCCACAGGACCACAGGCTTTTCCACAGCCCACAACTCCTTCCAGCTCTCACCACAGGGCCACAGCCCTTTCCACAAGGCTAAAGGGCCTATCCATAGGGCCACAGGCCTTTCCACAGTGCCACAAGCCCCTCCAGCTCTCTCCACAGACAATCATGTTGCATGTTGTTTACTGCAAAGGACTTCATAGGCCCAAATCTTACTCCAGAGCCTTCCACAGGCCTCTCCAGCCCGCTCCACATGGCCTTTTCCTCAGGCCACAACTCCCTCCAGCTCTCTTTACATCGCCACATGCCCCTCTGCGGGGCCACAGACCCCTATACAGGGTCACAGGCCTTTCCACAGGGCCTCAACCCCTTCAGCTGTCTCCACAGGACCACAGGCTTTTCCACAGCCCACAACTCCTTCCAGCTCTCACCACAGGGCCACAGCCCTTTCCACAAGGCTAAAGGGCCTATCCATAGGGCCACAGACCTTTCCACAGGGCCACAACACCCTCCAGCTCTCTCCACAGGACAAGAAGCTCTCTTTACAGGGCCATAGCTCACCTCCACAGGGCCAAATGCACTTTCCACACGGCCACAACTCCCAACAGCTCTCTCCACAGAGTCACAGGGCCCGTCTGCAGGGCACAAGCCCCCTCTTCAAGGCCAAAAGGCCTTTCTACATGGCCATAGTCATTTCCATAGGGCACGAGCCCCTCCAGCTCTCTCCACAGGGCAACGGACCCCTATACAGGGTCACAGGCCTTTCCACAGGGCCACAACACCTTCAGCTCTCTCCACAGGACCACAGGCTCCTACTGGGCCACAGGCCTATCCACAGTGCCACAAGCCCCTCCAGCTCTCTCCACAGGCAATCATGTTGCATGTTGTTTACTGCAAAGGACTTCATAGGCCCAAATCTTACTCCAGAGCCTTCCACAGGCCTCTCCAGCCCGCTCCACATGGCCTTTTCCTCAGGCCACAACTCCCTCCAGCTCTCTTTACATCGCCACATGCCCCTCTGCGGGGCCACAGACCCCTATACAGGGTCACAGGCCTTTCCACAGGGCCTCAACCCCTTCAGCTGTCTCCACAGGACCACAGGCTTCTCCACAGCCCACAACTCCTTCCAGCTCTCACCACAGGGCCACAGCCCCTTCCACAAGGCTAAAGGGCCTATCCATAGGGCCACAGACCTTTCCACAGGGCCACAAAACCCTCCAGCTCTCTCCACAGGACAAGAAGCTCTCTTTACAGGGCCATAGCTCACCTCCACAAGGCCAAATGCACTTTCCACACGGCCACAACTCCCAACAGCTCTCTCCACAGAGTCACAGGGCACGTCTGCAGGGCACAAGCCCCCTCTTCAAGGCCAAAAGGCCTTTCTACATGGCCATAGTCATTTCCATAGGGCACGAGCCCCTCCAGCTCTCTCCACAGGGCAACGGACCCCTATACAGGGTCACAGGCCTTTCCACAGGGCCTCAACCCCTTCAGCTGTCTCCACAGGACCACAGGCTTTTCCACAGCCCACAACTCCTTCCAGCTCTCACCACAGGGCCACAGCCCTTTCCACAAGGCTAAAGGGCCTATCCATAGGGCCACAGGCCTTTCCACAGTGCCACAAGCCCCTCCAGCTCTCTCCACAGACAATCATGTTGCATGTTGTTTACTGCAAAGGACTTCATAGGCCCAAATCTTACTCCAGAGCCTTCCACAGGCCTCTCCAGCCCGCTCCACATGGCCTTTTCCTCAGGCCACAACTCCCTCCAGCTCTCTTTACATCGCCACATGCCCCTCTGCGGGGCCACAGACCCCTATACAGGGTCACAGGCCTTTCCACAGGGCCTCAACCCCTTCAGCTCTCTCCACAGCACCATTGCCTACTTCTGCCGGGCCACAAGCCTTTCCACAGAGCCACAGTCCCCTCCAACTCTTCTCCACAGGACAACAAGCTCTCTTTACAGGGCCATAGCTCCCCTCCACAGGGCCAAATGCACTTTCTGCACGGCCACAGCCCCCTTTAGCTCTCTCCACAGAGACACAAGGCCCGTATGCAGGGCACAAGCCCCCTCTTCAAGGCCAAAAGGCCTTTCTACATGGCCATAGTCATTTCCATAGGGCACGAGCACCTCCAGCTCTCTCCACAGGGCAACGGACCCCTATACAGGGTCACAGGCCTTTCCACAGGACCACAACACCTTCAGCTCTCTCCACTGGACCACAGGCTCCTACCCGGCCACACGCCTTTCCACAGTGCTACAAGTCCCTCCAGCTCTCTCCACAGGCAATCATGTTGCATGTTGTTTGCCGCAAAAAGACTTCATAGGCCCAAATCTTACTTCAGACCCTTCCACAGGCCCCTCCAGCCCGCTCTACATGGCCTTTTCCGCAGGCCACAACTCCCTCCTGCTCTCTTTACATCGCTACATGCCCCTCTGCGGGGCCACAGACCCCTATACAGGGTCACAGGCCTTTCCACAGGGCCTCAACCCCTTCAGCTCTCTCCACAGTACCACTGGCTCATTCTGCCGAGCCACAAGCATTTCCACAGGGCCACAATCCCCTCAAACTCTTCTCCACAGGACAACAAGCTAACTTTACAGGGCCATAGCTCCCTTCCTCATAGCCAGCCCTCATGTTGTTTGTGTTATTAAAGAAAAAAAAAATTTGAGGGCTGGCTAGAGGCAGCCGTGGACACACGATAGCCAGCCCTCATGGTGTTTGTGTTATTAAAGAAAAAAAAAATTGAGGGCTGGCTAGAGGCAGCCGTGGACACATGATAGCCAGCCCTCATGGTGTTTGTGTTATTTAAGAAAAAAAAAATTTGAGGGCTGGCTAGAGGCAGCCGTGGACACATGATATCCAGCCCTCATGGTGTTTGTGTTATTAAAGAAAAAATAATAATTTTAGGGCTGGCTAGAGGCAGCCGTGGACACATGATAGCCAGCCCTCATGGTGTTTGTGTTATAAAAGAAAAAATAATAATTTGAGGGCTGGCTAGAGGCAGCCGTGGACACACGATAGCCAGCCCTCATGGTGTTTGTGTTATTAATGAAAAAAAAATTGGGGGGCTGGCTAGAGGCAGCCGTGGACACACCATAGCAAGCCCTCATGGTGTTTGTGTTATTAAAGAAAAAAAAAATTGGGTGGCTGTCTAGAGGCAGCCGTGAACACACGATAGCCAGCCCTCATGCTGTTTGTGTTATTAAAGAAAAAAAAAATTGGGGGGCTGGCTAGAGGCAGCCGTGGACACATGATAGCCAGCCCTCATGGTGTTTGTGTTATTAAAGAAAAAAAAAATTGGGGGGCTGGCTAGAGGCAGCCGTGAACACACGATAGCCAGCTCTCATGGTGTTTGTGTTATTAAAGAAAAAAAAAATTGGGGGGCTGGCTAGAGGCAGCCGTGGACACACGATAGCCAGCCCTCATGGTGTTTGTGTTATTAAAGAAAAAAAAAAATTGAGGGCTGGCTAGAGGCAGCCGTGGACACATGATAGCCAGCCCTCATGGTGTTTGTGTTATTTAAGAAAAAAAAAATTTGAGGGCTGGCTAGAGGCAGCCGTGGACACATGATAGCCAGCCCTCATGGTGTTTGTGTTATTAAAGAAAAAACAATAATTTTAGGGCTGGCTAGAGGCAGCCGTGGACACATGATAGCCAGCCCTCATGGTGTTTGTGTTATAAAAGAAAAAATAATAATTTGAGGGCTGGCTAGAGGCAGCCGTGGACACACGATAGCCAGCCCTCATGGTGTTTGTGTTATTAATGAAAAAAAAATTGGGGGGCTGGCTAGAGGCAGCCGTGGACACACCATAGCAAGCCCTCATGGTGTTTGTGTTATTAAAGAAATAAAAAATTTAAGGGCTGGCTAGAGGCAGCCGTGGACACACGATAGCCAGCCCTCATGGTGTTTGTGTTATTAAAGAAAAAAAATAAATTTGAGGGCTGGCTAGAGGCAGCCGTGGACACATGAAAGCCAGCCCTCATGGTGTTTGTATTATTAAAGAAAAAAAAAATTGGGGGGCTGGCTAGAGGCAGCCGTGGACACATGATAGCCAGCCCTCATGGTGTTTGTGTTATTAAAGAAAAAAAAATTGGGGGGCTGGCTAGAGGCAGCCGTGGACACACGATAGCCAGCCCTCATGGTGTTTGTGTTATTAAAGAAAAAAAAAAATTGGGGGGCTGTCTAGAGGCAGCCGTGAACACACGATAGCCAGCCCTCATGCTGTTTGTGTTATTAAAGAAAAAAAAAATTGGGGGGCTGGCTAGAGGCAGCCGTGGACACATGATAGCCAGCCCTCATGGTGTTTGTGTTATTAAAGAAAAAAAAAATTGGGGGGCTGGCTAGAGGCAGCCGTGAACACACGATAGCCAGCTCTCATGGTGTTTGTGTTATTAAAGAAAAAAAAAATTGGGGGGCTGGCTAGAGGCAGCCGTGGACACACGATAGCCAGCCCTCATGGTGTTTGTGTTATTAAAGAAAAAAAAAATTGGGGGGCTGGCTAGAGGCAGCCGTGGACACACGATAGCCAGCCCTCATGGTGTTTGTGTTATTAAAGAAAAAAAAAAAATTTGGGGGGCTGGCTAGAGGCAGCCGTGAACACACGATAGCCAGCCCTCATGCTGTTTGTGTTATTAAAGAAAAAAAAAATTGGGGGGCTGGCTAGAGGCAGCCGTGGACACATGATAGCCAGCCCTCATGGTGTTTGTGTTATTAAAGAAAAAAAAAATTTGAGGGCTGGCTAGAGGCAGCCGTGAACACAATGCTTCATTTCTGCATCGTGGTTACATAGCCTTAGTGTTATTAAAGCAAAAAAAATTTGAGAGTTGGCTATAGACATTATATGCCCAATATGAGGGCTGGCTGCAGGTAATCCAGGACAACCAGCAGCAAGCTCTCATGCTTGCGTGCACATTAGAAAGAGAAACATCGCCATCTGGTGTTTTTACAATCCTACAATAAAAAATTAAAAAGTTGGACAACATTGCCACCCGGTGGAGTTTCCTCAGAACACACAATGTCAAGAAAAAAGTCAATGAGGGCTGGCTATTGGTCAATCAGGTAAGTGATTTAGCCAGCTCTAATGTTACATTTTTTTGCATTTTTATTGCGTAGACCCCCTCAGGAGCGATATTTCAGGCCGCAGAGCGTGCAGTTTCGAGCAGAAATTTTGCCTTAACCCTGAAAAAAATTTAGCGCATCCCACCGCGTGCGTAAGCGTCCCAAATGCCAAAAAACAAATTTCCCCCATCAGTCCCTATATATTACTATAGTACAGAAGGTCATACTACCATATTGACTCTTTAATCCAGTTCCAATGTATCAAGGTCAAGCCTGTTCCACAAATGCAACAAATGTTGCATTCCGGCAACAAAAGTCGGCCATCTTGTGTCCCGTTTGCAACAAAAGGTCAACTTTTGTTGCCTTTCGGCAACATTTCAGGTCAAGCCTGTTGCAAACGGGACACGAAGCCTCTGATTTTGACCAAAGGTGCACCTCAGCTCATGGGGGTCACACTTGCATGTCGCATGTCATGGGGGCCCCATGTGCATTCCACATTTCATTGGGGGCCTCAAATGCATGCTGCATGTCTGGGGCCCCAAATGCATGCTGCATGTGATGGGGGCCCCAAATGCATGCAACATGTCATGGTAGCCCCACATGCATGGGCCATTCATGGGGCCACACATGAATGCCGCATGTCATGGGGGCCCCAAATGCATGCCGCATGTCATGGGGGCCCCACATACATGCCGCATGTCATGGGGGCCCCAAATGCATGCCGCATGTCATGGGGGCCCCACATACATGCCGCATGTCATGGGTACCCCAAATGCATGCCACATGTCATGGGGGACCCACGTGCATGCCGCATGTCATGGAAGCCCCACGTGCATGCCGCATGTCATGGGGGCCCCACATGCATGCCACATGTCATGGGGGCCCCAAATGCATGCCACATGTCAGGGGGGCCCCAAATGCATGCCGTATGTCATGGGTGACCCAAATGCATGCCGCTTGTCATGGGTACCCCAAATGCATGCCGCATGTCATGTGTACCCCAAATGCATGCCCCATGTCATGGGGGACCCACGTGCATACCGCATGTCATGGGGACCCCCTATGCATGCCTCATGTCATGGGGGCCCCAAATGCATACTGCATGTCATGGGAGCTCCACATGCATGCCGCATGTCATGTGGCCCCACGTGCATGCCGCATGTCATGGCGCCAATTTCATGCCACATGTCATGGGGGACACTTATGCATACCGCATGTAATGGGGGCAACACGTGCATACCGCATATCATGGGGCCCCACGTGCATACCGCATGGCATTGGGCCCAAAATGCATGCCGCATGTCATGGGGCCCCATGTGCATGCCACATGCCATGAGGCCCACATGCATACCGCATGTCATTGAGGGAACATGTGCATACCGCATATCATGGGCCCCACATGCATACCGCATGTCATAGGTGCCCCAAATGCATGCCGCATGTCATGTGGCCCCACGTGCATGCCGCATGTCATGGGGCCCCATGTGCATGCCGAATGTCATGGGGGTACCAATTTCATGCCGCATGTCATGGGGGACACTCATGCATACCGCATGTAATGGGGGCAACACGTGCATACCGCATATCATTGGGCCCCACGTGCATACCGCATGGCATTGGGGCCCAAAATGCATGCCGCATGTCATGGGGCCCCATGTGCATGCCACATGCCATGGGGCCCACATGCATACCGCATGTCATTGGGGGAACATGTGCATACCGCATATCATGGGCCCCACATGCATACCGCATGTCATAGGTGCCCCAAATGCATGCCGCATGTCATGGGGCCCCATGTGCATGCCACATGTCATGGGGGCCCCAAATGCATGCCACATGTCATGGAGGCCCCAAATGCATGCCGCATGTCATTGGGGCCCCAAATGCATACTGCCTGTCATGGGACCTCCACATGCATGCCACATGTCATGGGGCCCCATGTGCATGCTGCATGTCATGGGGGCCCCAATTGCATGCCGCATGTCATGTGGCCCCAAGTGCATGACGCATGTCATGGGGCCCCTTGTGCATGCCGCATGTCATGAGGGCCCACATGCATTCCACATGTCATGGGGGCACCACATGCATATCGCATGTCATGGGGCTCCACGTGCATACCGCATGTCATGGGGCCCCACGTGCATGACGCATGTTATGGGTGCCCCAAATGCATGCCGCATGTCATGGGGGCCAAAAATGAATGCCACATGTCATGGGGGCCACACGTGCATGACACATGTCATGGGGGCTCCACGTGCATGCCACATTTCATTGGGGCCCCAAATGCATGCTGCATGTCAGAGGCCACAAATGCATGCTGCATGTCATGGGGGACCAAATGCATGCCGCATGTCATGGGGGCACCAAATACGTGCCGCATGTCATGAGGGCCCCACATGCATGGCGCATGTCATGGGGGCCCCAAATGAATGCCGCATGTCATGGGGGCCACAAATATGTGCTGCATGTCATGGGGGCCCAACATGCATGCCGCATGTCTTGGGGCCCCAAATATTTGCCGCATGTCATGGGGGCCCCACATGCATGCCGCGTGTCATGGGGTCCCCACTTGAATTCCGCATGTCATGGGGGCCCCACATGCATGCCGCATGTCATCGAGACCACACATGCATGACTCGTGTCATGGGGGCCCCAAACGCATGCAGCGTTACATGTGGGCCCTAAATGTATGCCGCATGTTATGCGGGCCCCAAATAAGTGCCACATGTCGGGGGCTCCACATGCATGCCGCATGTCATGGGTGCCCCACATGCATGCCAAATTTCATGGGGGCCCCAAATGCATGCCCCATGTCATGGGGGGCCCACGTGCATGCCGCATGTCATGGGGTCCCCAAATGCATGCCTCATGTCATGGGGTCCCCAAATGCACGCCGCATGTCAAGGGGGGCCCAAATGTATGCCACATGTCATGGGGGCCCCACGTGCATGCCTCATGTCATGGGGGACCAAATGCATGCCGCATGTCATGGGGGCCAAAAATGAATGCCACATGTCATGGGGGCTCCACGTGCATGCCACATTTCATTGGGGGCCCAAATGCATGCTGCATGTCAGAGGCCACAAATGCATGCTGCATGTCATGGGGCCCCACATGCATGCCCCATGTCTTGGGGGCCTCAAATGCATGCTGCACGTGATGGGGGACCCAAATGCATGGCACATGTCATGGTAGCCGACACGCATGCCGCATGTCATGGGGGCACCAAATACGTGCCGCATGTCATGGGGGCCCCACATGCATGGTGCATGTCATAGGGGCCCCACATGCATGCCGCATGTCATGGGGCCCCACATGCATGCCGCATCTCATGGGGGCCTCAAATGTATGCTGCATGTCATGGGGGCCCCAAATGCATGTCATGGGGTCCCCACATGCATTCCGCATGTCATGGGGGCTCTACATCCATGCCGCATGTCATGAGGGCACCAAGTGCATGCCGCATGTCATGGGGGCCCCAAATGCATGCCGCATGTCATGGGGGCTCCAAATGAATGCCGCATGTCATGGGGGCCCCAAATGCATGCCACATGTCATGGTGGCCCCAAGAGCATGCCACGTGACATGGGGGACCCACGTGCTTGACGCATGTCATGGGGGCCCCACATGCATGCCGCATGTCTTGAGTACCCCAAATGCATGTTGCATGTCATTTGGGCCCCACATGCATGACGCATGTCATGGTGGCCCCAAATGCATTCTACATATCATGGAGGCCCCACGTCCATGCCGCATGTCATGGGGGCCCCAAATGCAAGCCTCCTGTCATGGGGGACAAAAAAGCATGCCGCATGTCATGGGGGCCACACGTGCAGGTCGCATGTCATGGGGGCTCCACATGCATAACGCACGTCATGGGGCTCCACGTGAATAGCACATATCATGGGGCCCCAGGTGCAAGCCGCATGTCACGAGGGCTAAAAAAGCATGCCGCATGTCATAGGGGCCCAAAATGCATGCCTCATGTCATGGGGGCCCCAAATGCATGCCTCATGTCGTGGGTGCCCCACGTGCATGCCGCATGTCATGGGGGCCCCACATGCATGCCACATGTCATGGGTACCCCAAATGCATGTTCCATGTCATGGGGTTCCCAAATGCATGCTGCTTGTCTTGAGAACCCAAAATGCATTCCGCATGTCAAGGGGACCCCAAATGCATGCCTCATGTCATGGGGGCCCCAAATGCATGCTGCGTGTCTTGGGAACCCCAAATGCATGTCACATGTCATGTGGCCCCACGTGCATACCGCATGGCACTGGGGCCCAAAATGCATGCCACATGCCATGGGGGCCCACATGCATACCGCATGTCATGGAGTGAACATGTGCATACCGCATATCATGGGCCCCACGTGCATACCGCATGTCATAGGTGCCCCAAATGCATGCCGCATGTCATGGGGCCCCATGTGCATGCCACATGTCATGGGGGCCCCAAATGCATACCATATGTCATGGAGGCCCCAAATGCATGCCACATGTCATTGGGGCCCCAAATGCATACTGCCTGTCATGGGATCTCCACATGCATGCCGCATGTCATGGGGCCCAATGTGCATGCCGCATGTCATGGGGGCCCCAAATGCATGCCACATGTCATGTGGCCCCAAGTGCATGACGCATGTCATGGGGCCCCATGTGCATGCCGCATGTCATGGGGGTCCCAAGTGCATGCCGCATGTAATGGGGTACCCACATGCATGCCGCATGGCATGGGGCTCCACGTGCATACCGCATGTCATGGGGCCCCACGTGCATGACGCATGTTATGGGTGCCCCAAATGCATGCCGCATGTCATTGGGGCCAAAAAAGCATGCCACTTGTCATAGGGGCCCCAAATGCATGCCACATTTCATTGGGGGCCCCAAATGCATGCTGCATGTCAGAGGCCACAAATGCATGCTGCATGTCATGGGGCCCCACATGCATGCCACATGTCTTGGGGGCCTCAAATGCATGCCACATGTCATGGTAGCCCACACGCATGCCGCATGTCATGGGGGCCCCAAATACGTGCCACATGTCATGGGGGCCCCACATGCATGGTGCATGTCATGGGGGCCCCAAATGCATGGTGCATGTCATAGGGGCCCCACATGCATGCCGCATGTCATGGGGCCCCGCATGCATGACGCATGTCATGGGGGCCTCAAATGTATGCTGCATGTCATGGGGGCCCCAATTGCATGCCGCATGTCATGGGGTCCCCACATGCATTCCGCATATCATGGGGGCTCTACATCCATGCCGCATGTCATGAGGGCACCAAGTGCATGCCTCATGTCATGGGGGCTCCAAATGAATGCCGCATGTCATGGGGGCCCCAAGAGCATGCCGCATGACATGGGGGCCCCACGTGCTTGATGCATGTCATGGGGCCCCCACATGCATGCCGCATGTCTTGAGTACCCCAAATGCATGTCGCATGTCATTTGGGCCCCACATGCATGACTCTTGTCATGGTGGCCCCAAATGCATTCTACATATCATGTAGGCCCCACGTGCATGCCGCATGTCATGGGGGCCCCAAATGCAAGCCGCCTGTCATGGGGGCCAAAAAAGCATGCCACATGTCATAGGGTCGCCAAATGCATGCCGCATGTAATGGGGGCCACACGTGCAAGTCGCATGTCATGGGGGCTCCACATGCATGCCGAATGTCATGGGGGCCCCACTAGCATTCCGCATTTCATTGGGGGCCCCAAATGCATGCTGCATGTTAGGGGCCCCAAATGCATGCTGCATGTGATGGGGGCCCCAAATGCATGCAACATGTCATGGGAACCCCACATGCATGGGCCATGTCATGGGGCCCCACATGAATGCTGCATGTCATGGCGGCGACAAATGCATGCCACATGTCATGGGGGCCCCACATACATGCCGCAAGTCATGGGTACCCCGCGTGCATGACGCATGTCATGGGGGCCCCACATGCATGCCACATGTCATGGGGGCCCCAAATGCATGCCACATGTCATGGGGTCCCCAAATGCATGCCTTATGTCATGGGGGCCCCAAATGCATGCAGCATGTCATGTGTACCCCAAATGCATGCCCCATGTCATGGGGGACCCACTTGCATACTGCATGTCATGGGGACCCCAAATGCATGCCCCATGTCATGGGGCCCCATGTGCATGACGCATGTCATGGGGGTCCCAAGTGCATTGCATGCCGCATGTAATGGGGTACCCACATGCATGCCGCATGTCATGGGGGCCCACATGCATGCCGCATGCCATGTGTGCCCCAAATGCATGCCGCATGTCATGGGGGCCAAAAAATCATGCCGCATGTCATAGGGGCCCCAAATGCATGCCACATGTCATGGGGGCCTCAAGAGCATACCGCATGACATGGGGGCCCAACATGCATGCCGCATGTCTTGGGTACCCCAAATGCATGTCGCATGTCATTTGGGCCCCACATGCATGAAGCATGTCATGGGGGCCCCAAATGCATTCTACATATCATGGAGGCCCCACGTGCATGCCGCATGTCATGGGGGCCCCAAATGCAAGCCGCCTGTCATGGGGGCCAAAAAAGCATGCCGCATGTCATGGGGGCCACACGTGCAGGTCGCATGTCATGGGGGCTCCACATGCATAACGCACGTCATGGGGCTCCACGTGAATAGCACATATCATGGGGCCCCAGGTGCAAGCCGCATGTCACGAGGGCCAAAAAAGCATGCCGCATGTCATAGGGGCCCAAAATGCATGCCACATGTCATGGGGGCCCCAAATGCATGCCTCATGTCGTGGGTGCCCCACGTGCATGTCGCATGTCATGGGGGCCCCATATGCATGCCACATGTCATGGGGGACCCATGTGCATGCCGCATGTCATGGGGGCCCCAAATGCATGCCACATGTCATGGGTACCCCAAATGCATGTTCCATGTCATGGGGTTCCCAAATGCATGCTGCTTGTCTTGAGAACCCAAAATGCATTCCGCATGTCAAGGGGACCCCAAATGCATGCCTCATGTCATGGGGGCCCCAAATGCATGCTGCGTGTCTTGGGAACCCCAAATGCATGTCGCATGTCATGTGGCCCCACGTGCATGTCGCATGTCATGGGGACCCATGTGCATGCTGAATGTCATGGGGGTACAACGTGCATGCCACATATCATGGGGGCCCCACATGCATGCCGCATGTCATGGGGGCCCCAAATGCAAAGTGCATGTCATGGGGGCCTCACGTGCATACCGCATGTCATGGGGACCCCCAAAGCTTGACTCATGTCATGGGGGCCCCAAATGCATACTGCATGTCATGGGAGCTCCACATGCATGCCGCATGTCATGTGGCCCCACGTGCATGCCGCATGTCATGGGGGACCCAAATGCATGCCACATGTCATTGGGGCCCCAAATGCATACTGCCTGTCACGGGATCTCCACATGCATGCCGCATGTCATGGGGCCCAATGTGCATGTCGCATGTCATGGGGGCCCCAAATGCATGCCACATGTCATGTGGCCCCAAGTGCATAACGCATGTCATGGGGCCCCAAGTGCATGCCGCATGTCATGGGGGTCCCAAGTGCATGCCGCATGTAATGGGGTACCCACATGCATGCCGCATGGCATGGGGCTCCACGTGCATACCGCATGTCATGGGGCCCCACGTGCATGACGCATGTTATGGGTGCCCCAAATGCATGCCGCATGTCATGGGGGCCAAAAAAGCATGCCACTTGTCATAGGGGCCCCAAATGCATGCCACATTTCATTGGGGGCCCCAAATGCATGCTGCATGTCAGAGGCCACAAATGCATGCTGCATGTCATGGGGCCCCACATGCATGCCACATGTCTTGGGGGCCTCGAATGCATGCCACATGTCATGGTAGCCCACACGCATGCCGCATGTCATGGGGGCCCCAAATACGTGCCACATGTCATGGGGGCCCCACATGCATGGTGCATGTCATGGGGGCCCCACATGCATGGTGCATGTCATAGGGGCCCCACATGCATGCCGCATGTCATGGGGCCCCGCATGCATGCCGCATGTCATGGGGGCCTCAAATGTATGCTGCATGTCATGGGGGCCCCAATTGCATGCCGCATGTCATGGGGTCCCCACATGCATTCCGCATATCATGGGGGCTCTACATCCATGCCGCATGTCATGGGGGCCCCAAATGCATGCCTCATGTCATGGGGGCTCCAAATGAATGCCGCATGTCATGGGGGCCCCAAATGCATGCCACATGTCATGGGGGACCCACGTGCATGCCGCATGTCATGGAAGCCCCACGTGCATGCCGCATGTCATGGGGGCCCCACATGCATGCCACATGTCATGGGGGCCCCAAATGCATGCCACATGTCAGGGGGGCCCCAAATGCATGCCGTATGTCATGGGTGACCCAAATGCATGCCGCTTGTCATGGGTACCCCAAATGCATGCCGCATGTCATGTGTACCCCAAATGCATGCCTCATGTCATGTGGCCCCACGTGCATGCCGCATGTCATGGCGCCAATTTCATGCCACATGTCATGGGGGACACTTATGCATACCGCATGTAATGGGGGCAACACGTGCATACCGCATATCATGGGGCCCCACGTGCATACCGCATGGCATTGGGCCCAAAATGCATGCCGCATGTCATGGGGCCCCATGTGCATGCCACATGCCATGAGGCCCACATGCATACCGCATGTCATTGAGGGAACATGTGCATACCGCATATCATGGGCCCCACATGCATACCGCATGTCATAGGTGCCCCAAATGCATGCCGCATGTCATGTGGCCCCACGTGCATGCCGCATGTCATGGGGCCCTATGTGCATGCCGAATGTCATGGGGGTACCAATTTCATGCCGCATGTCATGGGGGACACTCATGCATACCGCATGTAATGGGGGCAACACGTGCATACCGCATATCATTGGGCCCCACGTGCATACCGCATGGCATTGGGGCCCAAAATGCATGCCGCATGTCATGGGGCCCCATGTGCATGCCACATGCCATGGGGCCCACATGCATACCGCATGTCATTGGGGGAACATGTGCATACCGCATATCATGGGCCCCACATGCATACCGCATGTCATAGGTGCCCCAAATGCATGCCGCATGTCATGGGGCCCCATGTGCATGCCACATGTCATGGGGGCCCCAAATGCATGCCACATGTCATGGAGGCCCCAAATGCATGCCGCATGTCATTGGGGCCCCAAATGCATACTGCCTGTCATGGGACCTCCACATGCATGCCACATGTCATGGGGCCCCATGTGCATGCTGCATGTCATGGGGGCCCCAATTGCATGCCGCATGTCATGTGGCCCCAAGTGCATGACGCATGTCATGGGGCCCCTTGTGCATGCCGCATGTCATGAGGGCCCACATGCATTCCACATGTCATGGGGGCACCACATGCATATAGCATGTCATGGGGCTCCACGTGCATACCGCATGTCATGGGGCCCCACGTGCATGACGCATGTTATGGGTGCCCCAAATGCATGCCGCATGTCATGGGGGCCAAAAATGAATGCCACATGTCATGGGGGCCACACGTGCATGACACATGTCATGGGGGCTCCACGTGCATGCCACATTTCATTGGGGGCCCAAATGCATGCTGCATGTCAGAGGCCACAAATGCATGCTGCATGTCATGGGGGACCAAATGCATGCCGCATGTCATGGGGGCACCAAATACGTGCCGCATGTCATGAGGGCCCCACATGCATGGCGCATGTCATGGGGGCCCCAAATGAATGCCGCATGTCATGGGGGCCACAAATATGTGCTGCATGTCATGGGGGCCCAACATGCATGCCGCATGTCTTGGGGCCCCAAATATTTGCCGCATGTCATGGGGGCCCCACATGCATGCCGCGTGTCATGGGGTCCCCACTTGAATTCCGCATGTCATGGGGGCCCCACATGCATGCCGCATGTCATCGAGACCACACATGCATGACTCGTGTCATGGGGGCCCCAAACGCATGCAGCGTTACATGTGGGCCCTAAATGTATGCCGCATGTTATGCGGGCCCCAAATAAGTGCCACATGTCGGGGGCTCCACATGCATGCCGCATGTCATGGGTGCCCCACATGCATGCCAAATTTCATGGGGGCCCCAAATGCATGCCCCATGTCATGGGGGGCCCACGTGCATGCCGCATGTCATGGGGTCCCCAAATGCATGCCTCATGTCATGGGGTCCCCAAATGCACGCCGCATGTCAAGGGGGGCCCAAATGTATGCCACATGTCATGGGGGCCCCACGTGCATGCCTCATGTCATGGGGGACCAAATGCATGCCGCATGTCATGGGGGCCAAAAATGAATGCCACATGTCATGGGGGCCACACGTGCATGACACATGTCATGGGGGCTCCACGTGCATGCCACATTTCATTGGGGGCCCAAATGCATGCTGCATGTCAGAGGCCACAAATGCATGCTGCATGTCATGGGGCCCCACATGCATGCCCCATGTCTTGGGGGCCTCAAATGCATGCTGCACGTGATGGGGGACCCAAATGCATGGCACATGTCATGGTAGCCGACACGCATGCCGCATGTCATGGGGGCACCAAATACGTGCCGCATGTCATGGGGGCCCCACATGCATGGTGCATGTCATAGGGGCCCCACATGCATGCCGCATGTCATGGGGCCCCACATGCATGCCGCATCTCATGGGGGCCTCAAATGTATGCTGCATGTCATGGGGGCCCCAAATGCATGTCATGGGGTCCCCACATGCATTCCGCATGTCATGGGGGCTCTACATCCATGCCGCATGTCATGAGGGCACCAAGTGCATGCCGCATGTCATGGGGGCCCCAAATGCATGCCGCATGTCATGGGGGCTCCAAATGAATGCCGCATGTCATGGGGGCCCCAAATGCATGCCACATGTCATGGTGGCCCCAAGAGCATGCCACGTGACATGGGGGACCCACGTGCTTGACGCATGTCATGGGGGCCCCACATGCATGCCGCATGTCTTGAGTACCCCAAATGCATGTTGCATGTCATTTGGGCCCCACATGCATGACGCATGTCATGGTGGCCCCAAATGCATTCTACATATCATGGAGGCCCCACGTCCATGCCGCATGTCATGGGGGCCCCAAATGCAAGCCTCCTGTCATGGGGGACAAAAAAGCATGCCGCATGTCATGGGGGCCACACGTGCAGGTCGCATGTCATGGGGGCTCCACATGCATAACGCACGTCATGGGGCTCCACGTGAATAGCACATATCATGGGGCCCCAGGTGCAAGCCGCATGTCACGAGGGCTAAAAAAGCATGCCGCATGTCATAGGGGCCCAAAATGCATGCCTCATGTCATGGGGGCCCCAAATGCATGCCTCATGTCGTGGGTGCCCCACGTGCATGCCGCATGTCATGGGGGCCCCACATGCATGCCACATGTCATGGGTACCCCAAATGCATGTTCCATGTCATGGGGTTCCCAAATGCATGCTGCTTGTCTTGAGAACCCAAAATGCATTCCGCATGTCAAGGGGACCCCAAATGCATGCCTCATGTCATGGGGGCCCCAAATGCATGCTGCGTGTCTTGGGAACCCCAAATGCATGTCACATGTCATGTGGCCCCACGTGCATACCGCATGACACTGGGGCCCAAAATGCATGCCACATGCCATGGGGGCCCACATGCATACCGCATGTCATGGAGTGAACATGTGCATACCGCATATCATGGGCCCCACGTGCATACCGCATGTCATAGGTGCCCCAAATGCATGCCGCATGTCATGGGGCCCCATGTGCATGCCACATGTCATGGGGGCCCCAAATGCATGCCACATGTCATTGGGGCCCCAAATGCATACTGCCTGTCATGGGATCTCCACATGCATGCCGCATGTCATGGGGCCCAATGTGCATGCCGCATGTCATGGGGGCCCCAAATGCATGCCACATGTCATGTGGCCCCAAGTGCATGACGCATGTCATGGGGCCCCATGTGCATGCCGCATGTCATGGGGGTCCCAAGTGCATGCCGCATGTAATGGGGTACCCACATGCATGCCGCATGGCATGGGGCTCCACGTGCATACCGCATGTCATGGGGCCCCACGTGCATGACGCATGTTATGGGTGCCCCAAATGCATGCCGCATGTCATTGGGGCCAAAAAAGCATGCCACTTGTCATAGGGGCCCCAAATGCATGCCACATTTCATTGGGGGCCCCAAATGCATGCTGCATGTCAGAGGCCACAAATGCATGCTGCATGTCATGGGGCCCCACATGCATGCCACATGTCTTGGGGGCCTCAAATGCATGCCACATGTCATGGTAGCCCACACGCATGCCGCATGTCATGGGGGCCCCAAATACGTGCCACATGTCATGGGGGCCCCACATGCATGGTGCATGTCATGGGGGCCCCAAATGCATGGTGCATGTCATAGGGGCCCCACATGCATGCCGCATGTCATGGGGCCCCGCATGCATGACGCATGTCATGGGGGCCTCAAATGTATGCTGCATGTCATGGGGGCCCCAATTGCATGCCGCATGTCATGGGGTCCCCACATGCATTCCGCATATCATGGGGGCTCTACATCCATGCCGCATGTCATGAGGGCACCAAGTGCATGCCTCATGTCATGGGGGCTCCAAATGAATGCCGCATGTCATGGGGGCCCCAAATGCATGACGCATGTCATGGGGGCCCCAAGAGCATGCCGCATGACATGGGGGCCCCACGTGCTTGATGCATGTCATGGGGGCCCCACATGCATGCCGCATGTCTTGAGTACCCCAAATGCATGTCGCATGTCATTTGGGCCCCACATGCATGACTCTTGTCATGGTGGCCCCAAATGCATTCTACATATCATGTAGGCCCCACGTGCATGCCGCATGTCATGGGGGCCCCAAATGCAAGCCGCCTGTCATGGGGGCCAAAAAAGCATGCCACATGTCATAGGGTCGCCAAATGCATGCCGCATGTAATGGGGGCCACACGTGCAAGTCGCATGTCATGGGGGCTCCACATGCATGCCGAATGTCATGGGGGCCCCACTAGCATTCCGCATTTCATTGGGGGCCCCAAATGCATGCTGCATGTTAGGGGCCCCAAATGCATGCTGCATGTGATGGGGGCCCCAAATGCATGCAACATGTCATGGGAACCCCACATGCATGGGCCATGTCATGGGGCCCCACATGAATGCTGCATGTCATGGCGGCGACAAATGCATGCCACATGTCATGGGGGCCCCACATACATGCCGCAAGTCATGGGTACCCCGCGTGCATGACGCATGTCATGGGGGCCCCACATGCATGCCACATGTCATGGGGGCCCCAAATGCATGCCACATGTCATGGGGTCCCCAAATGCATGCCTTATGTCATGGGGGCCCCAAATGCATGCAGCATGTCATGTGTACCCCAAATGCATGCCCCATGTCATGGGGGACCCACTTGCATACTGCATGTCATGGGGACCCCAAATGCATGCCCCATGTCATGGGGCCCCATGTGCATGACGCATGTCATGGGGGTCCCAAGTGCATTGCATGCCGCATGTAATGGGGTACCCACATGCATGCCGCATGTCATGGGGGCCCACATGCATGCCACATGCCATGTGTGCCCCAAATGCATGCCGCATGTCATGGGGGCCAAAAAATCATGCCGCATGTCATAGGGGCCCCAAATGCATGCCACATGTCATGGGGGCCTCAAGAGCATACCGCATGACATGGGGGCCCAACATGCATGCCGCATGTCTTGGGTACCCCAAATGCATGTCGCATGTCACTTGGGCCCCACATGCATGAAGCATGTCATGGGGGCCCCAAATGCATTCTACATATCATGGAGGCCCCACGTGCATGCCGCATGTCATGGGGGCCCCAAATGCAAGCCACCTGTCATGGGGGCCAAAAAAGCATGCCGCATGTCATGGGGGCCACACGTGCAGGTCGCATGTCATGGGGGCTCCACATGCATAACGCACGTCATGGGGCTCCACGTGAATAGCACATATCATGGGGCCCCAGGTGCAAGCCGCATGTCACGAGGGCCAAAAAAGCATGCCGCATGTCATAGGGGCCCAAAATGCATGCCACATGTCATGGGGGCCCCAAATGCATGCCTCATGTCGTGGGTGCCCCACGTGCATGTCGCATGTCATGGGGGCCCCATATGCATGCCACATGTCATGGGGGACCCATGTGCATGCCGCATGTCATGGGGGCCCCAAATGCATGCCACATGTCATGGGTACCCCAAATGCATGTTCCATGTCATGGGGTTCCCAAATGCATGCTGCTTGTCTTGAGAACCCAAAATGCATTCCGCATGTCAAGGGGACCCCAAATGCATGCCTCATGTCATGGGGGCCCCAAATGCATGCTGCGTGTCTTGGGAACCCCAAATGCATGTCGCATGTCATGTGGCCCCACGTGCATGCCGCATGTCATGGGGACCCATGTGCATGCTGAATGTCATGGGGGTACAACGTGCATGCCACATATCATGGGGGCCCCACATGCATGCCGCATGTCATGGGGGCCCCAAATGCAAAGTGCATGTCATGGGGGCCTCACGTGCATACCGCATGTCATGGGGACCCCCAAAGCTTGACTCATGTCATGGGGGCCCCAAATGCATACTGCATGTCATGGGAGCTCCACATGCATGCCGCATGTCATGTGGCCCCACGTGCATGCCGCATGTCATGGGGGACCCAAATGCATGCCACATGTCATTGGGGCCCCAAATGCATACTGCCTGTCACGGGATCTCCACATGCATGCCGCATGTCATGGGGCCCAATGTGCATGTCGCATGTCATGGGGGCCCCAAATGCATGCCACATGTCATGTGGCCCCAAGTGCATAACGCATGTCATGGGGCCCCAAGTGCATGCCGCATGTCATGGGGGTCCCAAGTGCATGCCGCATGTAATGGGGTACCCACATGCATGCCGCATGGCATGGGGCTCCACGTGCATACCGCATGTCATGGGGCCCCACGTGCATGACGCATGTTATGGGTGCCCCAAATGCATGCCGCATGTCATGGGGGCCAAAAAAGCATGCCACTTGTCATAGGGGCCCCAAATGCATGCCACATTTCATTGGGGGCCCCAAATGCATGCTGCATGTCAGAGGCCACAAATGCATGCTGCATGTCATGGGGCCCCACATGCATGCCACATGTCTTGGGGGCCTCGAATGCATGCCACATGTCATGGTAGCCCACACGCATGCCGCATGTCATGGGGGCCCCAAATACGTGCCACATGTCATGGGGGCCCCACATGCATGGTGCATGTCATGGGGGCCCCACATGCATGGTGCATGTCATAGGGGCCCCACATGCATGCCGCATGTCATGGGGCCCCGCATGCATGCCGCATGTCATGGGGGCCTCAAATGTATGCTGCATGTCATGGGGGCCCCAATTGCATGCCGCATGTCATGGGGTCCCCACATGCATTCCGCATATCATGGGGGCTCTACATCCATGCCGCATGTCATGGGGGCCCCAAATGCATGCCTCATGTCATGGGGGCTCCAAATGAATGCCGCATGTCATGGGGGCCCCAAATGCATGCCACATGTCATGGGGGACCCACGTGCATGCCGCATGTCATGGAAGCCCCACGTGCATGCCGCATGTCATGGGGGCCCCACATGCATGCCACATGTCATGGGGGCCCCAAATGCATGCCACATGTCAGGGGGGCCCCAAATGCATGCCGTATGTCATGGGTGACCCAAATGCATGCCGCTTGTCATGGGTACCCCAAATGCATGCCGCATGTCATGTGTACCCCAAATGCATGCCTCATGTCATGTGGCCCCACGTGCATGCCGCATGTCATGGCGCCAATTTCATGCCACATGTCATGGGGGACACTTATGCATACCGCATGTAATGGGGGCAACACGTGCATACCGCATATCATGGGGCCCCACGTGCATACCGCATGGCATTGGGCCCAAAATGCATGCCGCATGTCATGGGGCCCCATGTGCATGCCACATGCCATGAGGCCCACATGCATACCGCATGTCATTGAGGGAACATGTGCATACCGCATATCATGGGCCCCACATGCATACCGCATGTCATAGGTGCCCCAAATGCATGCCGCATGTCATGTGGCCCCACGTGCATGCCGCATGTCATGGGGCCCTATGTGCATGCCGAATGTCATGGGGGTACCAATTTCATGCCGCATGTCATGGGGGACACTCATGCATACCGCATGTAATGGGGGCAACACGTGCATACCGCATATCATTGGGCCCCACGTGCATACCGCATGGCATTGGGGCCCAAAATGCATGCCGCATGTCATGGGGCCCCATGTGCATGCCACATGCCATGGGGCCCACATGCATACCGCATGTCATTGGGGGAACATGTGCATACCGCATATCATGGGCCCCACATGCATACCGCATGTCATAGGTGCCCCAAATGCATGCCGCATGTCATGGGGCCCCATGTGCATGCCACATGTCATGGGGGCCCCAAATGCATGCCACATGTCATGGAGGCCCCAAATGCATGCCGCATGTCATTGGGGCCCCAAATGCATACTGCCTGTCATGGGACCTCCACATGCATGCCACATGTCATGGGGCCCCATGTGCATGCTGCATGTCATGGGGGCCCCAATTGCATGCCGCATGTCATGTGGCCCCAAGTGCATGACGCATGTCATGGGGCCCCTTGTGCATGCCGCATGTCATGAGGGCCCACATGCATTCCACATGTCATGGGGGCACCACATGCATATAGCATGTCATGGGGCTCCACGTGCATACCGCATGTCATGGGGCCCCACGTGCATGACGCATGTTATGGGTGCCCCAAATGCATGCCGCATGTCATGGGGGCCAAAAATGAATGCCACATGTCATGGGGGCCACACGTGCATGACACATGTCATGGGGGCTCCACGTGCATGCCACATTTCATTGGGGGCCCAAATGCATGCTGCATGTCAGAGGCCACAAATGCATGCTGCATGTCATGGGGGACCAAATGCATGCCGCATGTCATGGGGGCACCAAATACGTGCCGCATGTCATGAGGGCCCCACATGCATGGCGCATGTCATGGGGGCCCCAAATGAATGCCGCATGTCATGGGGGCCACAAATATGTGCTGCATGTCATGGGGGCCCAACATGCATGCCGCATGTCTTGGGGCCCCAAATATTTGCCGCATGTCATGGGGGCCCCACATGCATGCCGCGTGTCATGGGGTCCCCACTTGAATTCCGCATGTCATGGGGGCCCCACATGCATGCCGCATGTCATCGAGACCACACATGCATGACTCGTGTCATGGGGGCCCCAAACGCATGCAGCGTTACATGTGGGCCCTAAATGTATGCCGCATGTTATGCGGGCCCCAAATAAGTGCCACATGTCGGGGGCTCCACATGCATGCCGCATGTCATGGGTGCCCCACATGCATGCCAAATTTCATGGGGGCCCCAAATGCATGCCCCATGTCATGGGGGGCCCACGTGCATGCCGCATGTCATGGGGTCCCCAAATGCATGCCTCATGTCATGGGGTCCCCAAATGCACGCCGCATGTCAAGGGGGGCCCAAATGTATGCCACATGTCATGGGGGCCCCACGTGCATGCCTCATGTCATGGGGGACCAAATGCATGCCGCATGTCATGGGGGCCAAAAATGAATGCCACATGTCATGGGGGCCACACGTGCATGACACATGTCATGGGGGCTCCACGTGCATGCCACATTTCATTGGGGGCCCAAATGCATGCTGCATGTCAGAGGCCACAAATGCATGCTGCATGTCATGGGGCCCCACATGCATGCCCCATGTCTTGGGGGCCTCAAATGCATGCTGCACGTGATGGGGGACCCAAATGCATGGCACATGTCATGGTAGCCGACACGCATGCCGCATGTCATGGGGGCACCAAATACGTGCCGCATGTCATGGGGGCCCCACATGCATGGTGCATGTCATAGGGGCCCCACATGCATGCCGCATGTCATGGGGCCCCACATGCATGCCGCATCTCATGGGGGCCTCAAATGTATGCTGCATGTCATGGGGGCCCCAAATGCATGTCATGGGGTCCCCACATGCATTCCGCATGTCATGGGGGCTCTACATCCATGCCGCATGTCATGAGGGCACCAAGTGCATGCCGCATGTCATGGGGGCCCCAAATGCATGCCGCATGTCATGGGGGCTCCAAATGAATGCCGCATGTCATGGGGGCCCCAAATGCATGCCACATGTCATGGTGGCCCCAAGAGCATGCCACGTGACATGGGGGACCCACGTGCTTGACGCATGTCATGGGGGCCCCACATGCATGCCGCATGTCTTGAGTACCCCAAATGCATGTTGCATGTCATTTGGGCCCCACATGCATGACGCATGTCATGGTGGCCCCAAATGCATTCTACATATCATGGAGGCCCCACGTCCATGCCGCATGTCATGGGGGCCCCAAATGCAAGCCTCCTGTCATGGGGGACAAAAAAGCATGCCGCATGTCATGGGGGCCACACGTGCAGGTCGCATGTCATGGGGGCTCCACATGCATAACGCACGTCATGGGGCTCCACGTGAATAGCACATATCATGGGGCCCCAGGTGCAAGCCGCATGTCACGAGGGCTAAAAAAGCATGCCGCATGTCATAGGGGCCCAAAATGCATGCCTCATGTCATGGGGGCCCCAAATGCATGCCTCATGTCGTGGGTGCCCCACGTGCATGCCGCATGTCATGGGGGCCCCACATGCATGCCACATGTCATGGGTACCCCAAATGCATGTTCCATGTCATGGGGTTCCCAAATGCATGCTGCTTGTCTTGAGAACCCAAAATGCATTCCGCATGTCAAGGGGACCCCAAATGCATGCCTCATGTCATGGGGGCCCCAAATGCATGCTGCGTGTCTTGGGAACCCCAAATGCATGTCACATGTCATGTGGCCCCACGTGCATACCGCATGACACTGGGGCCCAAAATGCATGCCACATGCCATGGGGGCCCACATGCATACCGCATGTCATGGAGTGAACATGTGCATACCGCATATCATGGGCCCCACGTGCATACCGCATGTCATAGGTGCCCCAAATGCATGCCGCATGTCATGGGGCCCCATGTGCATGCCACATGTCATGGGGGCCCCAAATGCATGCCACATGTCATTGGGGCCCCAAATGCATACTGCCTGTCATGGGATCTCCACATGCATGCCGCATGTCATGGGGCCCAATGTGCATGCCGCATGTCATGGGGGCCCCAAATGCATGCCACATGTCATGTGGCCCCAAGTGCATGACGCATGTCATGGGGCCCCATGTGCATGCCGCATGTCATGGGGGTCCCAAGTGCATGCCGCATGTAATGGGGTACCCACATGCATGCCGCATGGCATGGGGCTCCACGTGCATACCGCATGTCATGGGGCCCCACGTGCATGACGCATGTTATGGGTGCCCCAAATGCATGCCGCATGTCATTGGGGCCAAAAAAGCATGCCACTTGTCATAGGGGCCCCAAATGCATGCCACATTTCATTGGGGGCCCCAAATGCATGCTGCATGTCAGAGGCCACAAATGCATGCTGCATGTCATGGGGCCCCACATGCATGCCACATGTCTTGGGGGCCTCAAATGCATGCCACATGTCATGGTAGCCCACACGCATGCCGCATGTCATGGGGGCCCCAAATACGTGCCACATGTCATGGGGGCCCCACATGCATGGTGCATGTCATGGGGGCCCCAAATGCATGGTGCATGTCATAGGGGCCCCACATGCATGCCGCATGTCATGGGGCCCCGCATGCATGACGCATGTCATGGGGGCCTCAAATGTATGCTGCATGTCATGGGGGCCCCAATTGCATGCCGCATGTCATGGGGTCCCCACATGCATTCCGCATATCATGGGGGCTCTACATCCATGCCGCATGTCATGAGGGCACCAAGTGCATGCCTCATGTCATGGGGGCTCCAAATGAATGCCGCATGTCATGGGGGCCCCAAATGCATGACGCATGTCATGGGGGCCCCAAGAGCATGCCGCATGACATGGGGGCCCCACGTGCTTGATGCATGTCATGGGGGCCCCACATGCATGCCGCATGTCTTGAGTACCCCAAATGCATGTCGCATGTCATTTGGGCCCCACATGCATGACTCTTGTCATGGTGGCCCCAAATGCATTCTACATATCATGTAGGCCCCACGTGCATGCCGCATGTCATGGGGGCCCCAAATGCAAGCCGCCTGTCATGGGGGCCAAAAAAGCATGCCACATGTCATAGGGTCGCCAAATGCATGCCGCATGTAATGGGGGCCACACGTGCAAGTCGCATGTCATGGGGGCTCCACATGCATGCCGAATGTCATGGGGGCCCCACTAGCATTCCGCATTTCATTGGGGGCCCCAAATGCATGCTGCATGTTAGGGGCCCCAAATGCATGCTGCATGTGATGGGGGCCCCAAATGCATGCAACATGTCATGGGAACCCCACATGCATGGGCCATGTCATGGGGCCCCACATGAATGCTGCATGTCATGGCGGCGACAAATGCATGCCACATGTCATGGGGGCCCCACATACATGCCGCAAGTCATGGGTACCCCGCGTGCATGACGCATGTCATGGGGGCCCCACATGCATGCCACATGTCATGGGGGCCCCAAATGCATGCCACATGTCATGGGGTCCCCAAATGCATGCCTTATGTCATGGGGGCCCCAAATGCATGCAGCATGTCATGTGTACCCCAAATGCATGCCCCATGTCATGGGGGACCCACTTGCATACTGCATGTCATGGGGACCCCAAATGCATGCCCCATGTCATGGGGCCCCATGTGCATGACGCATGTCATGGGGGTCCCAAGTGCATTGCATGCCGCATGTAATGGGGTACCCACATGCATGCCGCATGTCATGGGGGCCCACATGCATGCCGCATGCCATGTGTGCCCCAAATGCATGCCGCATGTCATGGGGGCCAAAAAATCATGCCGCATGTCATAGGGGCCCCAAATGCATGCCACATGTCATGGGGGCCTCAAGAGCATACCGCATGACATGGGGGCCCAACATGCATGCCGCATGTCTTGGGTACCCCAAATGCATGTCGCATGTCATTTGGGCCCCACATGCATGAAGCATGTCATGGGGGCCCCAAATGCATTCTACATATCATGGAGGCCCCACGTGCATGCCGCATGTCATGGGGGCCCCAAATGCAAGCCGCCTGTCATGGGGGCCAAAAAAGCATGCCGCATGTCATGGGGGCCACACGTGCAGGTCGCATGTCATGGGGGCTCCACATGCATAACGCACGTCATGGGGCTCCACGTGAATAGCACATATCATGGGGCCCCAGGTGCAAGCCGCATGTCACGAGGGCCAAAAAAGCATGCCGCATGTCATAGGGGCCCAAAATGCATGCCACATGTCATGGGGGCCCCAAATGCATGCCTCATGTCGTGGGTGCCCCACGTGCATGCCGCATGTCATGGGGGCCCCATATGCATGCCACATGTCATGGGGGACCCATGTGCATGCCGCATGTCATGGGGGCCCCAAATGCATGCCACATGTCATGGGTACCCCAAATGCATGTTCCATGTCATGGGGTTCCCAAATGCATGCTGCTTGTCTTGAGAACCCAAAATGCATTCCGCATGTCAAGGGGACCCCAAATGCATGCCTCATGTCATGGGGGCCCCAAATGCATGCTGCGTGTCTTGGGAACCCCAAATGCATGTCGCATGTCATGTGGCCCCACGTGCATGCCGCATGTCATGGGGACCCATGTGCATGCTGAATGTCATGGGGGTACAACGTGCATGCCACATATCATGGGGGCCCCACATGCATGCCGCATGTCATGGGGGCCCCAAATGCAAAGTGCATGTCATGGGGGCCTCACGTGCATACCGCATGTCATGGGGACCCCCAAAGCTTGACTCATGTCATGGGGCCCCAAATGCATACTGCATGTCATGGGAGCTCCACATGCATGCCGCATGTCATGTGGCCCCACGTGCATGCCGCATGTCATGGGGGACCCAAATGCATGCCACATGTCATTGGGGCCCCAAATGCATACTGCCTGTCACGGGATCTCCACATGCATGCCGCATGTCATGGGGCCCAATGTGCATGTCGCATGTCATGGGGGCCCCAAATGCATGCCACATGTCATGTGGCCCCAAGTGCATGACGCATGTCATGGGGCCCCAAGTGCATGCCGCATGTCATGGGGGTCCCAAGTGCATGCCGCATGTAATGGGGTACCCACATGCATGCCGCATGGCATGGGGCTCCACGTGCATACCGCATGTCATGGGGCCCCACGTGCATGACACATGTTATGGGTGCCCCAAATGCATGCCGCATGTCATGGGGGCCAAAAAAGCATGCCACTTGTCATAGGGGCCCCAAATGCATGCCACATTTCATTGGGGGCCCCAAATGCATGCTGCATGTCAGAGGCCACAAATGCATGCTGCATGTCATGGGGCCCCACATGCATGCCACATGTCTTGGGGGCCTCGAATGCATGCCACATGTCATGGTAGCCCACACGCATGCCGCATGTCATGGGGGCCCCAAATACGTGCCACATGTCATGGGGGCCCCACATGCATGGTGCATGTCATGGGGGCCCCACATGCATGGTGCATGTCATAGGGGCCCCACATGCATGCCGCATGTCATGGGGCCCCGCATGCATGACGCATGTCATGGGGGCCTCAAATGTATGCTGCATGTCATGGGGGCCCCAATTGCATGCCGCATGTCATGGGGTCCCCACATGCATTCCGCATATCATGGGGGCTCTACATCCATGCCGCATGTCATGGGGGCCCCAAATGCATGCCTCATGTCATGGGGGCTCCAAATGAATGCCGCATGTCATGGGGGCCCCAAATGCATGCCTCATGTCATGGGGGCCCCAATTGCATGCCGCATGTCATGGGGTCCCCACATGCATTCCGCATATCATGGGGGCTCTACATCCATGCCGCATGTCATGGGGGCCCCAAATGCATGCCTCATGTCATGGGGGCTCCAAATGAATGCCGCATGTCATGGGGGCCCCAAATGCATGACGCATGTCATGGGGGCCCCAAGAGCATGCCGCATGACATGGGGGCCCCACGTGCTTGATGCATGTCATGGGGGCCCCACATGCATGCCGCATGTCTTGAGTACCCCAAATGCATGTCGCATGTCATTTGGGCCCCACATGCATGACTCTTGTCATGGTGGCCCCAAATGCATTCTACATATCATGTAGGCCCCACTTGCATGCCGCATGTCATGGGGGCCCCAAATGCAAGCCGTCTGTCATGGGGGCCAAAAAAGCATTCCACATGTCATAGGGTCGCCAAATGCATGCCGCATGTAATGGGGGCCACACGTGCAAGTCGCATGTCATGGGGGCTCCACATGCATGCCGAATGTCATGGGGGCCCCACTAGCATTCCGCATTTCATTGGGGGCCCCAAATGCATGCTGCATGTTAGGGGCCCCAAATGCATGCTGCATGTGATGGGGGCCCCAAATGCATGCAACATGTCATGGGAACCCCACATGCATGGGCCATGTCATTGGGCCCCACATGAATGCTGCATGTCATGGCGGCGACAAATGCATGCCACATGTCATGGGGGCCCCACATACATGCCACAAGTCATGGGTACCCCGCGTGCATGACGCATGTCATGGGGGCCCCACATGCATGCCACATGTCATGGGGGCCCCAAATGCATGCCACATGTCATGGGGTTCCCAAATGCATGCCTTATGTCATGGGGGCCCCAAATGCATGCCGCATGTCATGCGTACCCCAAATGCATGCCGCATGTCATGTGTACCCCAAATGCATGCCCCATGTCATGGGGGACCCACTTGCATACCGCATGTCATGGGGACCCCAAATGCATGCCCCATGTCATGGGGCCCCATGTGCATGCCGCATGTCATGGGGGTCCCAAGTGCATTGCATGCCGCATGTAATGGGGTACCCACATGCATGCCGTATGTCATGGGGGCCCACATGCATGCCGCATGCCATGTGTGCCCCAAATGCATGCCGCATGTCATGGGGGCCAAAAAATCATGCCGCATGTCATAGGGGCCCCAAATGCATGCCACATGTCATGGGGGCCTCAAGAGCATACCGCATGACATGGGGGCCCAACATGCATGCCGCATGTCTTGGGTACCCCAAATGCATGTCGCATGTCATTTGGGCCCCACATGCATGAAGCATGTCATGGGGGCCCCAAATGCATTCTACATATCATGGAGGCCCCACGTGCATGCCGCATGTCATGGGGGCCCCAAATGCAAGCCGCCTGTCATGGGGGCCAAAAAAGCATGCCGCATGTCATGGGGGCCACACGTGCAGGTCGCATGTCATGGGGGCTCCACATGCATAACGCACGTCATGGGGCTCCACGTGAATAGCACATATCATGGGGCCCCAGGTGCAAGCCGCATGTCACGAGGGCCAAAAAAGCATGCCGCATGTCATAGGGGCCCAAAATGCATGCCACATGTCATGGGGGCCCCAAATGCATGCCTCATGTCGTAAGTGCCCCACGTGCATGCCGCATGTCATGGGGGCCCCATATGCATGCCACATGTCATGGGGGACCCATGTGCATGCCGCATGTCATGGGGGCCCCAAATGCATGCCACATGTCATGGGTACCCCAAATGCATGTTCCATGTCATGGGGTTCCCAAATGCATGCTGCTTGTCTTGAGAACCCAAAATGCATTCCGCATGTCAAGGGGACCCCAAATGCATGCCTCATGTCATGGGGGCCCCAAATGCATGCTGCGTGTCTTGGGAACCCCAAATGCATGTCGCATGTCATGTGGCCCCACGTGCATGCCGCATGTCATGGGGACCCCACATGCATGCCGCATGTCATGGGGGCCCCAAATGCAAAGTGCATGTCATGGGGGCCTCACGTGCATACCGCATGTCATGGGGACCCCCAAAGCTTGACTCATGTCATGGGGGCCCCAAATGCATACTGCATGTCATGGGAGCTCCACATGCATGCCGCATGTCATGTGGCCCCACGTGCATGCCGCATGTCATGGGGGACCCAAATGCATACCGCATATCATGGGGCAACACGTGCATACCGCATATCATGGGGCCCCACGTGCATACCGCATGTCATTGGGGCCCCAAATGCATGCCGCATGTCATGGGGCCCCATGTTCATGCCACACGTCATGGGGGCCCACATGCATAACGCATGTCATGGGGGCAATACGTGCCTACCGCATATCATGGGGCCCCACGTGCATACCGCATGTCATGGGGGCCCCAAATTCAGGTCGCATGTCATGGGGCACCATGTGCATGCCACATGTCATGGGGGCCTCAAATGCATGCCACATGTCATGGAGGCCCCAAATGCATGCCGAATGTCATTGGGGCCCCAAATGCATACAACCTGTCATGGGATCTCCATATGCATGCCGCATGTCATGGGGCCCCATGTGCATGCCGCATGTCATGTGGCCCCAAGTGCATGCCGCATGTCATGGGGCCCCATGAGCATTCCGCATGTCATGGGGGTTCCATGTGCATGCCACATGTAATGGGGAACCCACATGCATGACGCATGTCATGGGGGCCCACATGCATGCCGCATGTCATGGGGGCCCACATGCATGCCGCATGTCATGGAGGCACCAAATGCATACCGCATGTCATGGGGCTCCACGTGCATACCGCATGTCATGGGGCCCCAAGTGCATGCCGCATGTCATGGATGCCCCAAATGCATGCCGCATGTCATGGGGGCCAAAAAAACATGCCGTTTGTCATAGGGGCCCCAAATGCATGCCGCATGTCATGGGGGTCACACGTGCATGCCCCATGTCATGGGGGCTCCACATGCATGCCACATGTCATGTAGGCCCCACGTGCATGCCGCATTTCATTGGGGGCCCCAAATGCATGCTGCATGTCAGGGGCCACAAATGCATGCTGCATGTCATGGGGGCCCCAAATACGTGCCACATATCATGGGGGCACCAAATGCATGGGCCATGTCATAGGGGCCCCACATGCATGCCGCATGTCATGGGGCCCCAAATGCATGCTGCATGTCATGTGGTCCCCACTTGCATTCCGAATATCATGGGGGCTCTACATGCATGCCGCATGTCATGGGGGAACCAAGTGCAAGCCTCATGTCATGGGGGCCCCAAATGCATCACGCATGTCATGGTGGCTCCAAATGCATGCCGCATGTCATGGGGGGCCCAAATGCATACCGCATGTCATGGGGGCCCCAAATGCATGCCACATGTCATGGGGGCCCCAAGAGCATGCCGCATGACATGGGGGCCCCACGTGCTTGAGGCATGTCATGGGGGCCCAACATGCATGCCACATGTCTTGGGTACCATAAATCCATGTCGCATGTCATTTGGGCCCTACATGCATGAAGCATGTCATGGGGGCCCCAAATGCAAGCCTCATGTCATGGGGGCCAAAAAAGCATGCTGCATGTCATAGGGGCCCCAAATGCACTCCGCATGTCATGGGGGCCCCACGTGCATTCCACATTTCATTGGGGGCCCCAAATGCATGCTGCATGTCTGGGGCCCCAAATGCATGCTGCATGTGATGGGGGCCCCAAATGCATGCAATATGTCATGGTAGCCCCACGTGCATGGGCCTTGTCATGGGGCCCCACATGAATGCCGCATGTCATGGGGGCCCCAAATGCATGCCGCATGTCATGGGGGTCCCACATACATGCCGCATGTCATGGGTACCCCAAATGCATGCCACATGTCATGGGGGACCCACGTGCATGCCGCATGTCATGGAAGCCCCATGTGCTTGCCACATGTCATGGGGGCCCCACATGCATGCCACATGTCATGGGGGCCCCAAATGCATGCCACATGTCATGGGGGTCCCACATACATGCCGCATGTCATGGGTACCCCAAATGCATGCCACATGTCATGGGGGACCCACGTGCATGCCGCATGTCATGGAAGCCCCATGTGCTTGCCGCATGTCATGGGGGCCCCACATGCATGCCACATGTCATGGGGGCCCCAAATGCATGCCACATGTCATGGGGGCCCCAAATGCATGCCGTATGTCATGGGTGCCCAAAATGCATGCCGCATGTCATGGGTACCCCAAATGCATGCCGCATGTCATGTGTACTCCAAATGCATGCCCCATGTCATGAGGGACCCACGTGCATACTGCATGTCATGGGAGCTCCACATGCATGCCGCATTTCATGTGGCCCCACGTGCATGCCGCATGTCATGGGGCCCCATGTGCATGCCGAATGTCATGGGGGTACCAATTTCATGCCGCATGTCATGGGGGACACTCATGCATACCGCATGTCATGGGGGCAACACGTGCATACCGCATATCATGGGGCCCCACGTGCATACCGCATGGCATTGGGGCCCAAAATGCATGCCGCATGTCATGTGGCCCCATGTGCATGCCACATGCCATGGGGGCCCACATGCATACCGCATGTCATGGAGTGAACATGTGCATACCGCATATCATGGGCAACCACGTGCATACCGCATGTCATAGGTGCCCCAAATGCATGCCGTATGTCATGGGTGCCCAAAATGCATGCCGCATGTCATGTGTACCCCAAATGCATGCCCCATGTCATGGGGGACCCACGTGCATACCGCATGTCATGGGGACCCCCTGTGCATGCCTCATGTCATGGGGGCCCCAAATGCATACTGCATGTCATGGGAGCTCCACATGCATGCCGCATGTCATGTGGCCCCACGTGCATGCCGCATGTCATGGCGCCCCATGTGCATGCCGAATGTCATGGGGGTACCAATTTCATGCCGCATGTCATGGGGGACACTCATGCATACCGCATGTCATGGGGGCAACACGTGCATACCGCATATCATGGGGCCCCACGTGCATACCGCATGGCATTGGGGCCCAAAATGCATGCCGCATGTCATGTGGCCCCATGTGCATGCCACATGCCATGGGGCCCACATGCATACCGCATGTCATTGGTGGAACATGTGCATACCGCATATCATGGGCCCCACATGCATACCGCATGTCATAGGTGCCCCAAATGCATGCCGCATGTCATGTGGCCCCACGTGCATGCCGCATGTCATGGGGCCCCATGTGCATGCCGAATGTCATGGGGGTACCAATTTCATGCCGCATGTCATGTGGGACACTCATGCATACCGCATGTAATGGGGGCAACACGTGCATACCGCATATCATTGGGCCCCACGTGCATACCGCATGGCATTGGGGCCCCAAATGCATGCCACATGTCATGGGGGCCCCACGAGCATGCCGCATGTCATGTGGTCCCCACATGCATGCTGGGTGTCATACGGGCCCCAAATGCATGTCGCGTGTCATGGTGGCCCCACAACAATGCCGTATGTCATTGGGGGCCCGAATGCATGTCGCATTTCATGGGGACCCCACATACAAGGCGCATGTCATGAGGGCTCCACATGCATGTCGCATGTCATGGGGTCCCCACATGCATGTCGGGTGTCATACGGGCCCCAAATGCATGCCGCATGTCATGGGGGCCCCACAACAATGCCGCATGTCATTGGGGGCCAAAATGCATGCCTTATGTCATGGGGGCCCCACATGCATGGTGCATGTCATGGGGGCCCAAAAGTCATGCTACATGTCATGGGGGCCCCACGTGCATGCCGCATGCCATGAGGTCCCCAAATGCATGGTGCATGTCATGGGGGCCCCAAACACGTGCCGCATGACATTGGGCCCCATATGCATGGCGCATGTCATGGGGCTCCACATGCATGCCACATGTCATGGGGGCCCCATATGCATGCCGCATGTCATGGGGGCCCCAAATGCATAACGCATGTCATGGGGGCCTCAAATGTATGCCGCTTGTCATGGGGGCCCAAATGCATGCCGCATGTCATGGGGGCCCCAAATTTATGCCGCATGGCATGAGGGCCATAAATATGTGCCGCATGTCATGGGGACACAAATGCATGCTGCATGTCATGGGGGCCCCACATGTATGCCGCATGTCATGAGGGCCATAAATACATGCAGCATGTCAGTGGGGGCCCCAAATGCATGACGCAAGTCATGGGGGCCCCACATGTATGCCGCATGTCATGAGTGCCATAAATACATGCCGCATGTCAAGGGGGCCCCAAATATGTGCCACATGTCATGGGGTCCCAAATACGTGCCGAAAGTCATGTCATGGGGGCCCACGTTCATGCCACATGTCATGGTTGCCCCAAATGCATGCCGCATGTCATGGAGGCCCCAGATGGATGCCGCTTGTCATGGGTGCCCCACATGCATACCGCATGTTATGGGGGACCTAAATGCATGTCGCATGTCATGGGGGCCCCAAATGTATGCAGCATGTCATGAGGGCCATAAATACGTGCTGCATGTCATGGGGGACCAAACTGCATGCCGCATGTCATGGGGGCCCCACATGCATGCCGAATGTCATGGGGGTACCAATTTCATGCCGCATGTCATGGGGGACACTCATGCATACCGCATGTCATGGGGGCAACACGTGCATACCGCATATCATGGGGCCCCACGTGCATACCGCATGGCATTGGGGCCCAAAATGCATGCCGCATGTCATGTGGCCCCATGTGCATGCCACATGCCATGGGGGCCCACATGCATACCGCATGTCATGGAGTGAACATGTGCATACCGCATATCATGGGCAACCACGTGCATACCGCATGTCATAGGTGCCCCAAATGCATGCCGTATGTCATGGGTGCCCAAAATGCATGCCTCATGTCATGGGTACCCCAAATGCATGCCGCATGTCATGTGTACCCCAAATGCATGCCCCATGTCATGGGGGACCCACGTGCATACCGCATGTCATGGGGACCCCCTGTGCATGCCTCATGTCATGGGGGCCCCAAATGCATACTGCATGTCATGGGAGCTCCACATGCATGCCGCATGTCATGTGGCCCCACGTGCATGCCGCATGTCATGGCGCCCCATGTGCATGCCGAATGTCATGGGGGTACCAATTTCATGCCGCATGTCATGGGGGACACTCATGCATACCGCATGTCATGGGGGAAACACGTGCATACCGCATATCATGGGGCCCCACGTGCATACCGCATGGCATTGGGGCCCAAAATGCATGCCGCATGTCATGTGGCCCCATGTGCATGCCACATGCCATGGGGCCCACATGCATACCGCATGTCATTGGGGGAACATGTGCATACCGCATATCATGGGCCCCACATGCATACCGCATGTCATAGCTGCCCCAAATGCATGCCGCATGTCATGTGGCCCCACGTGCATGCCGCATGTCATGGGGCCCCATGTGCATGCCGAATGTCATGGGGGTACCAATTTCATGCCGCATGTCATGTGGGACACTCATGCATACCGCATGTAATGGGGGCAACACGTGCATACCGCATATCATTGGGCCCCACGTGCATACCGCATGGCATTGGGGCCCCAAATGCATGCCACATGTCATGGGGGCCCCACGAGCATGCCGCATGTCATGTGGTCCCCACATGCATGCTGGGTGTCATACGGGCCCCAAATGCATGTCGCGTGTCATGGTGGCCCCACAACAATGCCGTATGTCATTGGGGGCCCGAATGCATGTCGCATTTCATGGGGACCCCACATACAAGGCGCATGTCATGGGGGCTCCACATGCATGTCGCATGTCATGGGGTCCCCACATGCATGTCGGGTGTCATACGGGCCCCAAATGCATGCCGCATGTCATGGGGGCCCCACAACAATGCCGCATGTCATTGGGGGCCCAAATGCATGCCTTATGTCATGGGGGCCCCACATGCATGGTGCATGTCATGGGGGCCCAAAAGTCATGCTACATGTCATGGGGGCCCCACGTGCATGCCGCATGCCATGAGGTCCCCAAATGCATGGTGCATGTCATGGGGGCCCCAAACACGTGCCGCATGACATTGGGCCCCATATGCATGGCGCATGTCATGGGGCTCCACATGCATGCCACATGTCATGGGGGCCCCATATGCATGCCGCATGTCATGGGGGCCCCAAATGCATAACGCATGTCATGGGGGCCTCAAATGTATGCCGCTTGTCATGGGGGCCCAAATGCATGCCGCATGTCATGGGGGCCCCAAATTTATGCCGCATGGCATGAGGGCCATAAATATGTGCCGCATGTCATGGGGACACAAATGCATGCCGCATGTCATGGGGGCCCCACATGTATGCCGCATGTCATGAGGGCCATAAATACATGCAGCATGTCAGTGGGGGCCCCAAATGCATGACGCAAGTCATGGGGGCCCCACATGTATGCCGCATGTCATGAGTGCCATAAATACATGCCGCATGTCAAGGGGGCCCCAAATATGTGCCACATGTCATGGGGTCCCAAATACGTGCCGAAAGTCATGTCATGGGGGCCCACGTTCATGCCACATGTCATGGTTGCCCCAAATGCATGCAGCATGTCATGGAGGCCCCAGATGGATGCCGCTTGTCATGGGTGCCCCACATGCATACCGCATGTTATGGGGGACCTAAATGCATGTCGCATGTCATGGGGGCCCCAAATGTATGCAGCATGTCATGAGGGCCATAAATACGTTCTGCATGTCATGGGGGACCAAACTGCATGCCGCATGTCATGGGGGCCCCACACGCATGCCGCATGTCATGAGGGCCATGAATACATGCCGCATGTCATGGGGGCCCCAAATGCATGCCGCATGTCATGGGAGCCCCACATGTATGCCGCATGTCATGAGGGCCATAAGTACATGCCGCATGTCAAGGGGGCCCCACATGCAAGCCGCATGTCATGGGGGCCCCAAATTCATGCCGCATGTCATGGGGGCCCAATGTGCATTCCGCATGTCATGGGTCCCCCACGTGCATTCCGCATGTAATGGGCCCCAAATGCATGCCGCATGTCATGGGGACCCCAAATGTATGCCGCATGTCATGAGGGCCATAAATAAGTGCCGCATGTCACGGGGGCCCCACGTGCATGCCGCATGTCATGGGGTCCCCACATGCATGCCGGGTGTCATACGGGCCCCAAATGCATGCAGCGTGTCATGGGGGCCCCACAACAATGCCGCATGTCATTGGCGGCCCAAATGCATGCCGCATGTCATGGGGGCCCCAAATACGTGCCGCATGTCATGGGGGCTCCACATGCATGTCGCATGTCATGGGGACCCCACATACAAGGCGCATGTCATCAGGGCTCCACATGCATATCATGGGGTCCCCACATGCATGTCGGGTGTTATACGGACCCCAAATGCATGCCCCATGTCATGGGGGCCCCACAACAATGCCGCATCTCATTGTAGGACCAAATGCATGCCGCATGTCATGGGGGCCCCAAATGCATGCCGCATGTCATGAGGGCCCCACAAGCTTGTTGCATGTCATGGGTGGCCCAAATGCATGCCGCATGTCATGGGGGCCCCACGTGCATGCCACATGTCATGAGGACCCCAAACGCATGGCGCATGTCATGGGGGACCCAAGTATGTGTCGCATATCATGGGGGCCCCAAGTGCATGCCGCATGTCAAGGGGGACGCCGCATGTAATGGGGCCCCAAATGCATGCCGCATGTCATGGGGCCCCCAAATGCATGCCGCATGTGTAGGGGGCCCCACATGCATGCCGGATGTCATGGGGGCCACAAATGCATGCCGCATGTCATGGGGGTCCCACGTGCTTTCCGCATGTCATAGGCCACCACATGCATTCTGCATGTCATGGGGCCCCAAATGCATGTCGCATGTCATGGGGGCCCCAAATGTATGCCTCATGTCATGGGGGCCCCAAATGCATGCTGCTTGTCAAGGGGGCCCCACATGCATGCCGCATGTCAAGGGGGACCCATGTGCATTCCGCATGTCATGGGGCCCCCACGTGCATTCCGCATGTCATGGGGCCCCAAATGCATGCCGCATGTCATGGGGGCCCCAAATGCATGCCACATGTCAAGGGGGCCCCACATGCATGCCGGATGTCATGGGGGCCACAAATGCATGCCGCATGTCATGGGGCCCAAATGCATGCCGCTTGTCATGGTGTCCCCACATGCATTCCGGGTGTCCTACAGTCCCCAAATGCATGCCGAATGTCATGGGGGCCCCACGTGCATGCCACATGTCATGGGGGCCCCAAATGCACGCCGCATGTCATGGGGGCCCCACGTGCATTCCGCATGTCATGGGGCCCCAAATGCATGCCGCATGTCATGGGGGCCCCAAATGTATGCAGCATGTCATGGGGCCCCCACGTGCATTCCGCATGTCATGGGGGCCCCACATGCATGCCACAGGTAATGGGGGTCCCACATGCAAACCGCGTGCCATGGGGGCCCAAAATGGATGATGCTTGTCATGGGGGCACCACGTGCATACCGCATGTCATGGGGGACCCAAATTCATGACACATGTCATGGGTACCCCAAATGCATCCCGCATGTCATGGGGTCCCCAAATACGTGCCGAAAGTCATGTCATGGTGGCCCACGTTCATGCCACATGTCATGGGTGCCCCAAATGCATGCCACATGTCATGGAGGCCCCAGATAGATGCCGCTTGTCATGGGGGCCCCACATGCATACCGCATGTCATGGGGGACCCAAATGCATGCTGCATGTCATGGGAGCCCCAAATGTATGCCGCATGTCATGGGGGCCCCAAATGCATGACGCATGTCATGGGGGCCCCAAATGTATGCCGCTTGTCATAGGTGCCCCAAATGCATGCCGCATGTCATGAGAGTGCCACATGCATTCCGCATGTCATGGGGCCCCCACGTGCATGCCGCATGTCATGGGTTCCCCAAATGCATGCCGCATGTCATGAGGGCCCCACGTGCATGCCGCATGTCATCGGGGGCCCAAATGCATGCCGCATGTCATGGGGGCCCAACGTGCATGCCGCATGTCATGAGGGCCCCAAATGCATGCCGCATGTCATGGGGGCCCCTAATGTATGCCAAACGTCATTGGGGCCCCAAATGCATGCCGTATGTCATGGGGGCCCCACGTGCCTTCCGCATTTCATGGGGGCCCCACGTGCATTCCACAAGTCATGGGGCCCCAAATGCATGCCGCACGTCATGGGGTCCCAAATGCATGCCGCATGTCATGGGGGCCCCACATGTATGCCTCATGTCATGAGGGCCCCAAATGCATGCCGCATGTCATGGGGGCCCCACATGTATGCCACATGTCATGAGGGCCATGAATACATGCCGCATGTCAAGGGGGCACCAAATACGTGCCACATGTCCTGGGGGCCCCACGTGCATACCGCATGTCATGGGGGCACCAAATGCATGCCGCATGTCATGGAAGCCCCACGTGCATGCCGCATGTCATGGGGGCCCCACATGCATGCCACATGTCATGGGGGCCCCAAATGCATGCCGTATGTCATGGGTGACCCAAATGCATGCCGCTTGTCATGGGTACCCCAAATGCATGCCGCATGTCATGTGTACCCCAAATGCATGCCCCATGTCATGGGGGACCCACGTGCATACCGCATGTCATGGGGACCCCCTATGCATGCCTCATGTCATGGGGGCCCCAAATGCATACTGCATGTCATGGGAGCTCCACATGCATGCCGCATGTCATGTGGCCCCACGTGCATGCCGCATGTCATGGTGCCAATTTCATGCCGCATGTCATGGGGGACACTCATGCATACCGCATGTAATGGGGGCAACACGTGCATACCGCATATCATGGGGCCCCACGTGCATACCGCATGGCATTGGGCCCAAAATGCATGCCGCATGTCATGGGGCCCCATGTGCATGCCACATGCCATGAGGCCCACATGCATACCGCATGTCATTGGGGGAACATGTGCATACCGCATATCATGGGCCCCACATGCATACCGCATGTCATAGGTGCCCCAAATGCATGCCGCATGTCATGTGGCCCCACGTGCATGCCGCATGTCATGGGGCCCCATGTGCATGCCGAATGTCATGGGGGTACCAATTTCATGCCGCATGTCATGGGGGACACTCATGCATACCGCATGTAATGGGGGCAACACGTGCATACCGCATATCATTGGGCCCCACGTGCATACCGCATGGCATTGGGGCCCAAAATGCATGCCGCATGTCATGGGGCCCCATGTGCATGCCACATGCCATGGGGCCCACATGCATACCGCATGTCATTGGGGGAACATGTGCATACCGCATATCATGGGCCCCACATGCATACCGCATGTCATAGGTGCCCCAAATGCATGCCGCATGTCATGGGGCCCCATGTGCATGCCACATGTCATGGGGGCCCCTAATGCATGCCACATGTCATGGAGGCCCCAAATGCATGCCACATGTCATTGGGGCCCCAAATGCATACTGCCTGTCATGGGACCTCCACATGCATGCCACATGTCATGGGGCCCCATGTGCATGCTGCATGTCATGGGGGCCCCAAATGCATGCCGCATGTCATGGGGGCCCCAAATGTATGCCGTATGTCATGAGGGCCATATATGTGTGCCGCATGTCATAGGGGCCCCACGTGCATGCCGCATGTCATGGGCGCCCCACATGCATGCTGGTTGTCAGGGGGGCCCAAATGCATGGCGCATGTCATGGGGGACCCAAATTCGTGCCGCATGTCATGAGGGCCCACATGCATGGCGCATGTTATGGGGGCCCCACGTGCATGCAGCTTGTCTTAGGGGCCCCAAGTACATGCCGCATAATGGGGTCCCACATGCATGGTGCGTGTCATGGGGGCCCCACATGCATGCCGCATGTCATGACATGCGGCATGCATGTGGGACCCCCATGACACATGGCATGCATGTGGCCCCCAAATTCATGCTGCATGTCATGGGGGCCCCAATTGCATGACCCATGTTATGGAGGCTCCACATGCATGCCGCATGTCATGGGGGCCACAAATGCATGACGCATGTCATGGGGGCCCCAAAAGTATGCTGCATATCATGGGGAGCCCCAAATACGTGTGCATGTCATGGGGTCCCCACGGCAATCCGCATGCCATGGGGGCCCCAAATGCATGCCGCATGTCATGAAGGCCCCAAATGTATGCCACATGTCATGGGGACCCCAAATACGTGACGCATGTCATGGGGGCCCCACGTGCATGTCGCATGTCATGTGGGCCCCACATGAATGCCACATGTCATGTCATGTTGGCCCCACATGCATGACGCGTGTCATGGGAGCCCCAAATGCATGCCCCATGTCATGGGGGCCCCACGTGCACGCCGCATGTCATGGGGGCCCCAAATGCATGCCGCATGTCATGGGGGCCCCAAATACGTGCCACATGTCAAGGGGGCCCCACATGCATGCCGCATGTCATGGGGGCCCCACATGCATGCCACGTGTCATGGGGACCCCAAACGCATGTCGCATGTCATGGGGGCCCCACGTGAATGCCGCATGTCATGGGGACTCCAAATACATGCCGCATGTCATGGGGGCCCCAAATGCATGCCCCATGTCATGGGGGCCCAATGTGCATGCCGCATGTCATGGGGGTCCCAAATGCATGCAGCATGTCATGGGAGCCCCAAATGCTTGCCGCATGTCATTTGGGTCCCACATGCATGCCACATGTCATGGGGGCCCCACATGCATGCCGCGTGTCATGGGAGCCCAAAATGCATGCCCCCTTTCATGGGGGCACCACGTGCATGCCGCATGTCATGGGGACCCCAAATACGTGACGCATGTCATGGGGGCCCCAAAAGTATGCTGCATATCATGGGGAGCCCCAAATACGTGTGCATGTCATGGGGTCCCCACGGCAATCCGCATGCCATGGGGGCCCCAAATGCATGCCGCATGTCATGAAGGCCCCAAATGTATGCCACATGTCATGGGGACCCCAAATACGGGACGCATGTCATGGGGGCCCCACGTGCATGTCGCATGTCATGTGGGCCCCACATGAATGCCACATGTCATGTCATGTTGGCCCCACATGCATGACGCGTGTCATGGGAGCCCCAAATGCATGCCCCATGTCATGGGGGCCCCACGTGCACGCCGCATGTCATGGGGGCCCCAAATGCATGCCGCATGTCATGGGGGCCCCAAATACGTGCCACATGTCAAGGGGGCCCCACATGCATGCCGCATGTCATGGGGGCCCCACATGCATGCCTCGTGTCATGGGGACCCCAAACGCATGTCGCATGTCATGGGGGCCCCACGTGAATGCCGCATGTCATGGGGACTCCAAATACATGCCGCATGTCATGGGGGCCCCAAATGCATGCCCCATGTCATGGGGGCCCAATGTGCATGCCGCATGTCATGGGGGTCCCAAATGCATGCAGCATGTCATGGGAGCCCCAAATGCTTGCCGCATGTCATTTGGGTCCCACATGCATGCCACATGTCATGGGGGCCCCACATGCATGCCGCGTGTCATGGGAGCCCAAAATGCATGCCCCCTTTCATGGGGGCACCACGTGCATGCCGCATGTCATGGGGACCCCAAATACGTGACGCATGTCATGGGGGCCCCACGTGCATGTCGCATGTCATGTGGGCCCCACATGAATGCCACATGTCATGTCATGTTGGCCCCACATGCATGACGCGTGTCATGGGAGCCCCAAATGCATGCCGCATGTCATGGGAGCCCCAAATGCTTTCCGCATGTCATTTGGGTCCCACATGCATGCCACATGTCATGGGGGCCCCACATGCATGCCGCGTGTCATGGGAGCCCAAAATGCATGCCCCCTTTCATGGGGGCACCACGTGCATGCCGCATGTCATGGGGGCTCCAAATTCCTGCCGCATGTCATGGGGTCCCCAAATGCATGCCGCATGTCATGAGGGCCCACATGCATGGCGCATGTTATGGGGGCCCCACGTGCATGCCGCTTGTCTTGGGGGCCCCAAATACATGTCGCATGTCATGGGAGCCTCACATGTATGGCGCATGTCATGTGGGCCCCACATGCATGCCGCATGTCATGGGGGACCCACGTGCATTCAGCATGTCAAGGGGGGCCCAAATGCATGCCACATGTCATCGTAGCCCCACATGCATGCCGCATGTCATGGGGGGCCCAAATGCATGCCACATGTCATGGGGGCACCACGTGCATGCCACATGTCATGGGGGCCCCAAATGCATGCCGCATGTCATGGGGCCCCAAATGCATGCCGCATGTTATGGGGGCCCTAAATGTTTGCCGCATGTCATGGGAGCCCCAAATACGTGCCACATGTCATGGGGGCCCCACGTGCATGCCGCATGTCATGGGGGCCCCAAATGCATGCCCCATGTCATGGGGGCCCATGTGCTTGCCGCATTTCATGGGGTCCCCAAATGCATGATTCATGTCATGTGGTCCCCAAAGGCATGCCGCATGTCATGGGGGTCAAAAAATGTGACCCATGACATGGGGCCCCCAAATGTATGCCGCATGTCATGGGGGACCCACGTGCATGCCGCATGTCATGGGTGCCCCACGTGCATGCGATAGGTCATGGTTGCTCCACGTGCATGCTGCATGTGAAGGCGGGCCAAAAGTGCACGGCGCAGGTCACAAGTACCCCAAATGCAAGTCACATGTCATGAGGGACATAAATACGTGTCACATGTCATGGGGGCCCCAAATGCATGATGCATGTCATGGGGGCCCCAAATGTATGCCGCATGTCATGGGGGCCCTAAATGCATGCAGCATGTCAAGGGGGCCCCAAATGCATGCCCCATGTCATGGGGGCCCCAGGTGCATGCCGCAAGTCATGGGGGCCCAAATGCATGCCGCATTTCATAGGGGCCACAAATGACTGCCGCATTTCATGGGGGCCCCACGTGCATGCCGCATGTCATGGCGTCTCCACTTGCATGCCACATGTCATGGGGGCCCCACTTGCATGACGCTTGTCATTGGGCCAAATGCATGCCGCATGTCATGGAGGCCCCAAATGCATGCCGCATGTCATGGGGGCCCACATGCATACCGCTTGTCATGGGGGCAACACGTGCATACCGCATATCATGGAGCCCCATGTGCATGCCGCATGTCATGGGGGCCCCACATGCATGCCGCATGTCATGGGGGCCCCACTTGCATGCCGCTTGTCATTGGACCCCGAATGCATGCCGCATGTCATGGGGGCCCCAAATGTATGCCGCAAGTCATGGGGGCCCCACGTGCATGTCGCATGTCATGGGTGCCCCACGTGCATGACACATGTCATGGTTGCAACACGTGCATTCTGCATGTCAAGGCGGCCCCTAAGTGCACGGCGCATGTCACGATTACCCCAAATGCATGTCACATGTCATGAGGGCCCCACGCGCATGCCGCATGTCATAAGGGGCCCCACATGCATTCCGCATGTCATTGGGGTCCCACGTGCATGCCGCTTGTCAAGGGGGCTCCAAATGCATGCCGCATATCAAGGGGGCCCCACGTGCATGCCGCATGTCATGGGGCCCCATGTGCATGCTGAATGTCAAAGGGGTCCCACGTGCATGCCGCATGTCACGGGTACCCCAAATGCATGCCACATGTCATGGTGGCCCCACATGCATGCCTCATGTCAAGGGGGGCCCAAATGCATGCCTCATGTCACGTGTACCCCAAATGCATGCCGCATGTCATGTGGCCCCAAGTGCATGCAGCAGGTCATGGGGCCCCATGTGCATGCCGCATGTCATGGGGGTCCCACCCGCATGCCGCATGTCATGGGGGACCCACATGCATGCCGCATGTCATTTGGGCCAACATGCATGCCGCATGTCATGGCGGCACCACATGCATACCGCATGTCATGGGGCTCCACGTGCATAGCACATGTCATGGGGCCCCAGGTGCAAGCCGCTTGTCATGAGGGCCAAGAAAGCATGCCGCATGTCATAGGGGCCCCAAATGCATGCCTCATGTCATGGGGGCCCCAAATGCATGCCTCATGTCGTGGGTGCCCCACGTGCATGCCGCATGTCATGGGGGCCCCACATGCATGCCACATGTCATGGGGGACCCATGTGCATGCCGCATGTCATGGGGGCCCCAAATGCATGCCACATGTCATGGGTACACCAAATGCATGTTCCATGTCATGGGGTTCCCAAATGCATGCTGCTTGTCTTGAGAACCCAAAATGCATGCCGCATGCCATGGGGACCCTAAATGCATGCCTCATGTCATGGGGGCCCCATGTGCATGCCGCATGTCATGGGGCCCCATGTGCATGCCGAATGTCCTGGGGGTACCACGTGCATGCCACATGTCATGGGGGCCCCACATGCATGCTGCATGTCATGGGGGCCCCAAATGCAAAGTGCATGTCATGGGGGCCTCACGTGCATACCGCATGTCATGGGGACCCCCAAAGCTCGACTCATGTCATAAGGCCCCAAATGCATACTGCATGTCATGGGAGCTCCACATGCATGCCGCATGTCATGGGGAACCCACATGCATACCACATATCATTGGGGCAACACGTGTATACCGCATATCATGGGGCCCCACGTGCATAACGCATGTCATTGGGGCCCCAAATGCATGCTGCATGTCATGGGGCCCCATGTGCATGCCACACGTCATGGGGGCCCACATGCAAAATGCATGTCATGGGGGCAACACGTGCATGTCGCAAGTCATGGGGCACCATGTGAATGCCACATGTCATGGGGGCCTCAAATGCATGCCACATGTCATGGAGGCCCCAAATGCATGCCGAATGTCATTGGGGCCCCAAATGCATACTGACTGTCATGGGATCTCCATATGCATGCCGCATGTCATGTGGCCCCATGTGCATGCCGCATGTCATGGGGGCCCCACATGCATGCCGCATGTCATGGGGGCCCACATGCATGCCGCATGTCATGGGGGCCCACATGCATGCCGCATGTCATGGAGGCACCAAATGCATACCGCATGTCATGGGGCTCCACGTGCATACCGCATGTCTTGGGCCCCCAAGTGCATGCCGCATGTCATGGATGCCCCAAATGCATGCCGCATGTCATGGGGGCCAAAAAAACATGCCGCTTGTCATAGGGGCCCCAAATGCATGCCGCATGTCATGGGGGTCACACGTGCATGCCCCTTGTCATGGGGGCTCCACATGCATGCCACATGTCATGTAGGCCCCACGTGCATGCCACATTTCATTGGGGGCCCCAAATGCATGCTGCATGTCAGGGGCCACAAATGCATGCTGCATGTCATGGGGGCCCCAAATACGTGCCACATATCATGGGGGCACCAAATGCATGGGCCATGTCATAGGGGCCCCACATGCATGCCGCATGTCATGGGGCCCCAAATGCATGCTACATGTCATGGGGGCCTCAAATGCATGCTGCATGTGATGGGAGACCCAAATGCATGCCACATGTCATGGTAGCCCCACATGCATGCCAAATGTCATGGGGGCCCCAAATACGTGCCACATTTCATGAGGGCCGCACATGCCTGGTGCATGTAGGGCCCCACATTCATGATGCATGTCATGGAGGCCCCACATGCATGCCGCATGTCATGGGGCCTCACATGCATGCCGCATGTCATGGGGGGCCCAAATGTATGCTGCATGTCATGAGGGCCCCAAATGCATGCCGCATGTCATGTGGTCCCCACGTGCATTCCGCATGTCATGGGGGCTCTACATGCATGCCGCATGTCATGGGGGCACCAAGTGCATGCCTCATGTCATGGGGGCCCCAAATGCATGCCGCATGTCATGGTGGCTCCAAAAGCATGCCGCATATCATGGGGGCCCCAAATGCATGCCACATGTCATGGGGGCCCCAAGAGCATACCGCATGACATGGGGGCCCCAAGTGCTTGAGGCATGTCATGGGGGCCTAACATGCATGCCGCATGTCTTGGGTACCCCAAATGCATGTCGCATGTCATTTGGGCCCCACATGCATGAAGCATGTCATGGGGGCACCAAATGCATTCTACATATCATGGAGGCCCCACGTGCATGCCACATGTCATGGGGGCCCCAAATGCAAGCCACATGTCATGGGGGCCAAAAAAGCATGCCGCGTGTCATAGGGGCCCCAAATGCATTCCGAATGTCATGGGGGTCACACATTCATGTCGCATGTCATGGGGGCCCCACGTGCATTCCACATTTCATTGGGGGCCACAAATGCATGCTGCATGTCTGGGGCCCCAAATGCATGCTGCATGTGATGGGGGCCCCAAATGCATGCAACATGTCATGGTAGCCCCACATGCATGCCACATGTCATGGGGGACCCACGTGCATGCCGCATGTCATGAAAGCCCCACGTGCATGCCGCATGTCATGGGGGCCCCACATGCATGCCACATGTCATGGGGGCCCCAAATGCATGCCACATGTCAGGGGGGCCCCAAATGCATGCCGTATGTCATGGGTGCCCCAAATGCATGCCGCTTGTCATGGGTACCCCAAATGCATGCCGCATATCATGTGTACCCCAAATGCATACCCCATGTCATGGGGGACCCACGTGCATACCGCATGTCATGGGGACCCCCTATGCATGCCTCATGTCATGGGGGCCCCAAATGCATACTGCATGTCTTGGGAGCTCCACATGCATGCCGCATGTCTTGTGGCCCCACGTGCATGCCGCATGTCATGGGGCCCCATGTGGATGCCGAATGTCATGGGGGTGCCAATTTCATGCCGCATGTCATGGGGGACACTCATGCATACCGCATGTAATGGGGGCAACACGTGCATACCGCATATCATGGGGCCCCACGTGCATACCGCATGGCATTGGTCCCAAAATGCATGCCGCATGTCATGGGGCCCCATGTGCATGCCACATGCCATGGGGTCCACATGCATACCGCATGTCATTGGGGGAACATGTGCATACCGCATATCATGGGCCCCACATGCATACCGCATGTCATAGGTGCCCCAAATGCATGCCGCATGTCATGGGGCCCCATGTGCATGCCACATGTCATGGGGGCCCCAAATGCATGCCACATGTCATGGAGGCCCCAAATGCATGCCGCATGTCATTGGGGCCCCAAATGCATACTGCCTGTCATGGGACCTCCACATGCATGCCGCATGTCATGGGGCCCCATGTGCATGCTGCATGTCATGGGGGCCCCAAATGCATGCCGCATGTCATGAGGGCCCCTTGTGCATGCCGCATGTCATGAGGGCCCACATGCATGCCACATGTCATGGGGGCACCACATGCATACCGCATGTCATGGGGCTCCACGTGCATACCGCATGTCATGGGGCCCCACGTGCATGAAGCATGTTATGGGTGCCCCAAATGCATGCCGCATGTCATGGGGGCCAAAAATGAATGCCACATGTCATGGGGGCCACACGTGCATGACACATGTCATGGGGGCTCCACGTGCATGCCACATTTCATTGGGGGCCCAAATGCATGCTGCATGTCAGAGGCCACAAATGCATGCTGCATGTCATGGGGCCCCACATGCATGCCCCATGTCTTGGGGGCCTCAAATGCATGCTGCACGTGATGGGGGACCCAAATGCATGGCACATGTCATGGTAGCCGACACGCATGCCGCATGTCATGGGGGCCTCAAATACGTGCCACATGTCATGGGGGCCCCACATGCATGGTGCATGTCATAGGGGCCCCACATGCATGCCGCATGTCATGGGGCCCCACATGCATGCCGTATGTCATGGGGGCCTCAAATGTATGCTGCATGTCATGGGGGCCCCAAATGCATGCCGCATGTCATGGGGTCCCCACATGCATTCCGCATGTCATGGGGGCTCTACATTCATGCCGCATGTCATGAGGGCACCAAGTGCATGCCGCATGTCATGGGGCCCCAAATGCATGCCGCATGTCATGGGGGCTCCAAATGAATGCCGCATGTCATGGGGGCCCCAAATGCATGCCACATGTCATGGTGGCCCCAAGAGCATGCCGCGTGACATGGGGGCCCCACGTGCTTGACGCATGTCATGGGGGCCCCACATGCATGCCGCATGTCTTGAGTACCCCAAATGCATGTCGCATGTCATTTGGGCCCCACATGCATGACGCATGTCATGGTGTCCCCAAATGCATTCTACATAACATGGAGGCCCCACGTCCATGCCGCATGTCATGGGGGCCCCAAATGCAAGCCGCCTGTCATGGGGGCCAAAAAAGCATTCCGCATGTCAAGGGGACCCCAAATGCATGCTGCATGTCATGGGGCCCCACATGCATGCCCCATGTCTTGGGGGCCTCAAATGCATGCTGCACGTGATGGGGGACCCAAATGCATGGCACATGTCATGGTAGCCGACACGCATGCCGCATGTCATGGGGGCCTCAAATACGTGCCACATGTCATGGGGCCCCACATGCATGGTGCATGTCATAGGGGCCCCACATGCATGCCGCATGTCATGGGGCCCCACATGCATGCCGCATGTCATGGGGGCCTCAAATGTATGCTGCATGTCATGGGGGCCCAAATGCATGCCGCATGTCATGGGGTCCCCACATGCATTCCGCATGTCATGGGGGCTCTACATCCATGCCGCATGTCATGAGGGCACCAAGTGCATGCCGCATGTCATGGGGGCCCCAAATGCATGCCGCATGTCATGGGGGCTCCAAATGAATGCCGCATGTCATGGGGGCCCCAAATGCATGCCACATGTCATGGTGGCCCCAAGAGCATGCCGCGTGACATGGGGGCCCCACGTGCTTGACGCATGTCATGGGGGCCCCACATGCATGACGCATGTCTTGAGTACCCCAAATGCATGTCGCATGTCATTTGGGCCCCACATGCATGATGCATGTCATGGTGGCCCCAAATGCATTCTACATATCATGGAGGCCCCACATCCATGCCGCATGTCACGGGGGCCCCAAATGCAAGCCGCCTGTCATGGGGGCCAAAAAAGCATTCCGCATGTCAAGGGGACCCCAAATGCATGCCTCATGTCATGGGGGCCCCAAATGCATGCTGCGTGTCTTGGGAACCCCAAATGCATGTCGCATGTCATGTGGCCCCACGTGCATGCCGCATGTCATGGGGACCCATGTGCATGCCGAATGTCATGGGGGTACCACGTGCATGCCTCATGTCATGGGGGCCCCAAATGCAAAGTGCATGTCATGGGGGCCTCACGTGCATACCGCATGTCATGGGGACCCCCAAAGCTTGACTCATGTCATGGGGGCCCCAAATGCATACTGCATGTCATGGGAGCTCCACATGCATGCCGCATGTCATGTGGCCCCACATGCATGCCGCATGTCATGGGGGACCCAAATGCATACCGCATATCATGGGGGCAACACGTGTATACCGCATATCATGGGGCCCCACGTGCATACCGCATGTCATTGGGGCCCCAAATGCATGCCGCATGTCATGGGGCCCCATGTTCATGCCACACGTCATGGGGGCCCACATGCATAACGCATGTCATGGGGGCAATACGTGCATACCGCATATCATGGGGCCCCACGTGCATACCGCATGTCATGGGGGCCCCAAATGCAGGTCGCATGTCATGGGGCACCATGTGCATGCCACATGTCATGGGGGCCTCAAATGCATGCCACATGTCATGGAGGCTCCAAATGCATGCCGAATGTCATTGGGGCCCCAAATGCATACAACCTATCATGGGATCTCCATATGCATGCCGCATGTCATGGGGCCCCATGTGCATGCCGCATGTCATGTGGCCCCAAGTGCATGCCGCATGTCATGGGGCCCCATGAGCATTCCGCATGTCATGGGGGTTCCATGTGCATGCCACATGGAATGGGGAACCCACATGCATTCCGCATGTCATGGAGGCACCAAATGCATACCGCATGTCATGGGGCTCCACGTGCATACCGCATGTCATGGGGCCCCAAGTGCATGCCGCATGTCATGGATGCCCCAAATGCATGCCGCATGTCATGGGGGCCAAAAAAACATGCCGCTTGTCATAGGGGCCCCAAATGCATTCCGCATGTCATGGGGGTCACACGTGCATGCCCCATGTCATGGGGGCTCCACATGCATGCCACATGTCATGTAGGCCCCACGTGCATGCCGCATTTCATTGGGGGCCCCAAATGCATGCTGCATGTCAGGGGCCACAAATGCATGCTGCATGTCATGGGGGCCCCAAATACGTGCCACATATCATGGGGGCACCAAATGCATGTGCCATGTCATAGGGGCCCCACATGCATGCCGCATGTCATGGGGCCCCACATGCATGCTGCATGTCATGTGGTCCCCACTTGCATTCCGAATATCATGGGGGCTCTACATGTATGCCGCATGTCATGGGGGCACCAACTGCATGCCTCATGTCATGGGGGCCCCAAATGCATCATGCATGTCATGGTGGCTCCAAATGCATGCCGCATGTCATGGGGGCCCCAAATGCGTGCCACATGTCATGGGGGCCCCAAGAGCATGCCGCATGACATGGGGACCCCACGTGCTTGAGGCATGTCATGGGGGCCCAACATGCATGCCGCATATCTTGGGTACCATAAATGCATGTCGCATGTCATTTGGGCCCCACATGCATGAAGCATGTCATGGGGGCCCCAAATGCAAGCCACATGTCATGGGGGCCAAAAAAGCATGCCGCATGTCATAGGGGCCCCAAATGCATTCCGCATGTCATGGGGGCCCCACGTGCATTCCGCATTTCATTGGGTGCCCCAAATGCATGCTGCATGTCTGGGGCCCCAAATGCATGCTGCATGTGATGGGGGCCCCAAATGCATGCAACATGTCATGGTAGCCCCACATGCATGGGCCATGTCAAGGGGCCCCACATGAATGCCGCATGTCATGGGGGCCCCAAATGCATGCCGCATGTCATGGGTACCCCAAATGCATGCCACATGTCATGGGGGACCCACGTGCATGCCGCATTTCATGGAAGCCCCACGTGCATGCCGCATGTCATGGGGGCCCCACATGCATGCCACATGTCATGGGGGCCCCAAATGCATGCCACATGTCATGGGGGCCCCAAATGCATGCCACATGTCATGGGTGCCCAAAATGCATGCCGCATGTCATGGGTACACCAAATTCATGCCGCATGTCATGTGTACCCCAAATGCATGCCCCATGTCATGAGGGACCCACGTGCATACTGCATGTCATGGGAGCTCCACATGCATGCCGCATGTCATGTGGCCCCACGTGCATGCCGCATGTCATGGGGCCCCATGTGCATGCCGAATGTCATGGGGGTACCAATTTCATGCCGCATGTCATGGGGGACACTCATGCATACCGCATGTCATGGGGACAACACGTGCATAACGCATATCATGGGGCCCCACGTGCATACCGCATGGCATTGGGGCCCAAAATGCATGCCGCATGTCATGTGGCCCCATGTGCATGCCACATGCCATGGGGGCCCACATGTATACCGCATGTCATGGAGTGAACATGTGCATACCGCATATCATGGGCCCCACGTGCATACCGCATGTCATAGGTGCCCCAAATGCATGCCGCATGTCATGGGGCCCCATGTGCATGCCACATGTCATGGGGGCCCCAAATGCATGCCACATGTCATGGAGGCCCCAAATGCATACCGCATGTCATGGGGCTCCACGTGCATACCGCATGTCATGGGGCCCCACGTGCATGACGCATGCCATGTGTGCCCCAAATGCATGCCGCATGTCATGGGGGCCAAAAAAGCATGCCGCATGTCATAGGGGCCCCAAATGCATGCCACATGTCATGGGGGCCGTAAGAGCATACCGCATGACATGGGGGCCCAACATGCATGCCGCATGTCTTGGGTACCCCAAATGCATGTCGCATGTCATTTGGGCCCCACATGCATGAAGCATGTCATGGGGGCCCCAAATGCATTCTACATATCATGGAGGCCCCACGTGCATGCCGCATGTCATGGGGGCCCCAAATGCAAGCCACATGTCATGGGGGCCAAAAAAGCATGCCGCATGTCATAGGGGCCCCAAATGCATTCCGCATGTCAACAGCTGGACCTTTGGATTTTGGAAATGTTTGCGCTTTTTGACCAGATTCGCGTCAGGCGCTCCCACACTCGTCCCGAGGGGACGAGCATCTCCGGAATTTGCGATTAAGCCTCGGCGTCCACGCTACAGTTTTCTGGCTCTGGAACGCACACGGTTTGGAGCTGGACGCCGATATTCGGCGTGCCGCACTCTTATCACATGCCGGACGCGCTGTACTTTTTTCGTAACGTTTCGAGGTGAAAACATTTTTCCAAAGAAATCCTCTCTGCCATCTTCTGTAACAGCCAGCTCTCACCTACAATAGCCAGCCCTCACGAAAAAACTTTGCCGCTGGACGACGCAACGCTCGCCATTTTACAGATCCAGCCCGGGAGATGCTCTGCACGCCGCCCCGGGTCGATCCGACGCCATTAAGGCTCCGAAAAAAGGCTTGCAAAAACCTCGTCTGTGCCAGGTCCGAAAAACAAGCCATTTAGCCAGCCCTCACAACATTTCATCACTTGGAAATGACCACCAGATGGCATCTGTGCTTTAAATATCATTCATTACTTGTCAGCCAGAATTCAGCTGCATTTCTGGAAATTGAACACTGGATGGCAGCTGTGCTTTAAAAGCCATTCACTCGTTCATGATAGACCCTCACAGGAAACACACAATAAGGAGATTTTTCACTTATCCTTCGGTGGAAAGGCTGTGATGGGGGGAGGGGATGATGATGTAGCATTTTTGTCTCTGTTGTTTCACTGAGATTAGGACTTTCAGGGTATGTGCACACGATGCAGAAATGAAGCAGAAAATTTCTGCATCATTTCTGCATCTCCCTGGCAGAAAAAACGCATGCAGATTGTGCATGCGTTTTTCCTGCAGAATACATGCGGATCCACATGCAGATTCACATGCGTTTCCGCATGCAGATTGACAAGCGCTTTCCAGTCGATGTTAGCATCACCTGGAAAGTGCTTGATAACTAGGTCACACTATATAAATCCATGCAAACAGCATGGATTTATACAGTGTGAACCGAGAGAGTGTATATACTTACCTCCGATGGCCCGCGCTGTCCTGCTCACTCCGTTCTCCCGGCTGCCGGCAACTTTGAATTGAAAGACCTGCCGACGTCAGCGTCACGTGACCCGTCACATGACTCTGACGTCACCGCAGGTCCTACAACTCACTGCAAGTGCCGGGAACCAAGCGGGAGCGCTGCGCGGGCCGACAGAAGGTAAGAATACATTTATTTTTTATTTTATTCTTGTTTTACAGCTTTTTTAATGGTACCTGGGTGTGGATGAGACTCTCCTCTCCTCCACACCCGGGTACCATCCGCACATTAGAACGCACCAATTACGCAAGTACAAATGCTGTCTTGCGGAATTGGCGCGTTCTAATGCAAGTCAATGGTGGCGAAATCGCCGCGTTTCCGCAAAATTAATTGACATGCTGCGGATTTTTGACCGCAGCGTTAACGCTGCGGAAAAATCCGCATCATGGGCACAGCACATGCGGATTTCCATTGGGGAACATTGCTTCCCTTCTACCATGCGTTTTTCATGCGTTTCCGCGGCGTTTACGCAACTGCAAAAACGCCGCGGAAACGCATGAAATACGCATCGTGTGAACACAGCCTCAAAGTGCTGCTGCCTGACCTTGTAAAACATTAACTCTTTTAACACAGATTGTGACCATATAATCAAATGAGAATAAGGAGTTTAATTAAAGGCATTTAAAAAGTTGCAATTTTATTACATCATTATTTAAAAAGACACAAAAATGGCAGCAATAATCACTGGTATTGAGGCCAATAATCACATCCATAGATGGAGCCCATATTTCATATCAAAAATAGGTAAAAGTAAATAGAGCATGTGACCATGTTGTAAAACACTTAAAGTTGTGTAAAAACCGTGGCGTAGGAACGGGCGGTGAAATAAGCGCGCCAAAAAAACTATAAAGTTTACGCTTTCATTCCATAATTCATCAGATGAGCGTGATAACGGACGCTGCGCTGAATGGCGGCACGTAGGAACGGGGGATGAAATAAGCGCGCCAAAACAACTATAAAGTTTACGTTTTTTTTCCGTAATCCATCAGATGAGCGTGATAACGGACGCTGCGCTGAATGGCGGCACGTAGGAACGGGCGGTGAAATAAGCGCGCCAAAAAAACTATAAAGTTTACGTTTTTTTTCCGTAATTCATCAGATGAGCGTGATAACGGATGCTGTGCTGAACGGCGGCACGTAGGAACGGGCGGTGAAATAAGTGCACCAAAAAAACGATAAAGTTTACGTTTTTTTTTCTGTAATTCATCAGATGAGCGTGATAACGGACGCTGCGCTGAACGGCGAAGCGTAGGAACGGGCGGTGAAATAAGCGCGCCAAAAAAACTATAAAGTTTACGTTTTTTTTCCGTAATTCATCAGATGAGCGTGATAACGGAAGCTGCGCTGAACGGTGGCGCGTAGTAACAGGCGGTGAAATAAGCGCGCCAAAAAACTATAAAGTTTACTTTTTTTCCATAATTCATTAGATGAGCGTGATAACGGAAGCTGCGCTGAACGGCGGCGCGTAGGAACGGGCGGTGAAATAAGCGCACCAAAAAAACTATAAAGTTTACGTTTTTTTTCCGGAATTCATCAGATGAGCGTGATAACGGAAGGTGCGCTGAACTGCGGCGCGTAGGAACGGGCGGTGAAATAAGCGCGCCAAAGAAAATATAAAGTTTACGTTTTTTTCCATAATTCATTAGATGAGCATGATAACGGAAGCTGTGCTGCACGGCGGCGCGTAGGAAAAGGCAGTGAAATAAGCGCGCCAAAGAAACTATAAAGTTTACGTTTTTTTTCCGTAATTTATCAGATGAGCGTGATAACGACTTTTTTTTGTTGCAGATTGAATTTTAAGTGCTTTTGGTATCATCAAACCTGTAGCCAGCTCTCATCCTCATTGAGCTATTCCAAGGGTGAGGGCTGGCTACGGGTCGCCCTGGAGGCACCTGTAGCCAGCTCTCATCCTCATTGAGCTATTCCAAGGGTGAGGGCTGGCTAGGGGTCGCCCTGGAGGCACCTGTAGCCAGCTCTCATCCTCATTGAGCTATTCCAAGGGTGAGGGCTGGCTAGGGGTCGCCCTGGAGGCACCTGTAGCCAGCTCTCATCCTCATTGAGCTATTCCAAGGGTGAGGGCTGGCTACGGGTCGCCCTGGAGGCACCTGTAGCCAGCTCTCATCCTCATTGAGCTATTCCAAAGGTGAGGGCTGGCTACGGGTCGCCCTGGAGGCACCTGTAGCCAGCTCTCATCCTCATTGAGCTATTCCAAGGGTGAGGGCTGGCTACGGGTCGCCCTGGAGGCACCTGTAGCCAGCTCTCATCCTCATTGAGCTATTCCAAGGGTGAGGGCTGGCTAGGGGTCGCCCTGGAGGCACCTGTAGCCAGCTCTCATCCTCATTGAGCTATTCCAAGGGTGAGGGCTGGCTACGTGTCGCCCTGGAGGCACCTGTAGCCAGCTCTCATCCTCATTGAGCGTGATAACGGACGCTGCGCTGAACGGCGGCGCATAGGAACGGGCGGTGAAATAAGCGCGCCAAAAAAACTATAAAGTTTACGTTTTTTTTCCCGTAATTCATCAGATGAGGGTGATAACGGACGCTGCGCTGAACGGCGGCGCGTAGGAACGGGCGGTGAAATAAGCGCGCCAAAAAAACTATAAAATTTACGTTTTTTTTCCGTAATTCATCAGATGAGCGTGATAACGGAAGCTGCGCTGAACGGCGGCGCGTAGGAACGGGCGGTGAAATAAGCACGCCAAAAAAGCTATAAAGTGTACGTTTTTTTTCCATAATTCATTAGATGAGCGTGATAACGGAAGCTGCGTTGAACGGCGGCACGTAGGAACGGGCGGTGAAATAAGCGCGCCAAAAAAACTATAAAGTTTACGTTTTTTTTCCGGAATTCATCAGATGAGCGTGATAACGGTCGCTGCGCTGAATGGCGGCGCGTAGGAACGGGCGGTGAAATAAGCGCGCCAAAAGACTATAAAGTTTACGTTTTTTTTCCGTAATTCATCAGATGAGCGTGATAAAGGATGCTGTGCTGAACGGCGGCACGTAGGAACGGGCGGTGAAATAAGTGCGCCAAAAAAACGATAAAGTTTACGTTTTTTTTCTGTAATTTATCAGATGAGCGTGATAACGGACGCAGCCCTTAACGGCGGCGTCAGAGCAACTTTTTTTTGTTGCAGATTGAATTTTAAGTGCTTTTGGTATCATCAAACCTGTAGCCAGCTCTCATCCTCATTGAGCTATTTCAAGGGTGAGGGCTGGCTAAGGGTCGCCCTGGAGGCACCTGTAGCCAGCTCTCATCCTCATTGAGCTGCTCCAAGGGTGAGGGCTGGCTACGGGTCGCCCTGGAGGCACCTGTAGCCAGCTCTCATCCTCATTGAGCTGCTCCAAGGGTGAGGGCTGGCTACGGGTCGCCCTGGAGGCACCTGTAGCCAGCTCTCATCCTCATTGAGCTGCTCCAAGGGTGAGGGCTGGCTAGGGGTCGCCCTGGAGGCACCTGTAGCCAGCTCTCATCCTCATTGAGCTGCTCCAAGGGTGAGGGCTGGCTAGGGGTCGCCCTGGAGGCACCTGTAGCCAGCTCTCATCCTCATTGAGCTGCTCCAAGGGTGAGGGCTGGCTAGGGGTCGCCCTGGAGGCACCTGTAGCCAGCTCTCATCCTCATTGAGCTGCTCCAAGGGTGAGGGCTGGCTAGGGGTCGCCCTGGAGGCACCTGTAGCCAGCTCTCATCCTCATTGAGCTGCTCCAAGGGTGAGGGCTGTCTAGGGGTCGCCCTGGAGGCACCTGTAGCCAGCTCTCATCCTCATTGAGCTGCTCCAAGGGTGAGGGCTGGCTAGGGGTCGCTCTGGAGGCACCTGTAGCCAGCTCTCATCCTCATTGAGCTGCTCCAAGGGTGAGGGCTGGCTAGGGGTCGCCCTGGAGGCACCTGTAGCCAGCTCTCATCCTCATTGAGCTGCTCCAAGGGTGAGGGCTGGCTAGGGGTCGCCCTGGAGGCACCTGTAGCCAGCTCTCATCCTCATTGAGCTATTCCAAGGGTGAGGGCTGGCTACGTGTCGCCCTGGAGGCACCTGTAGCCAGCTCTCATCCTCATTGAGCGTGATAACGGACGCTGCGCTGAACGGCTGCGCATAGGAACGGGCGGTGAAATAAGCGCGCCAAAAAAACTATAAAGTTTACGTTTTTTTTCCGTAATTCATCAGATGAGGGTGATAACGGACGCTGCGCTGAACGGCGGCGCGTAGGAACGGGCGGTGAATTAAGCGCGCCAAAAAAACTATAAAATTTAAGTTTTTTTTCCGTAATTCATCAGATGAGCGTGATAACGGAAGCTGCGCTGAACGGCGGCACGTAGGAACGGGCGGTGAAATAAGCGCGCCAAAAAGCTATAAAGTGTACGTTTTTTTTCCGTAATTCATCAGATGAGCGTGATAACGGACGCTGCGCTGAAAGGCGGCGCGTAGGAACGGGCGGTGAAATAAGCGCGCCAAAAAAACTATAAAGTTTACGTTTTTTTTCCGTAATTCATCAGATGAGCGTGATAACGGATGCTGTGCTGAACGGCGGCACGTAGGAACGGGCGGTGAAATAAGTGCGCCAAAAAAACGATAAAGTTTACATTTTTTTTCTGTAATTTATCAGATGAGCGTGATAACGGACGCAGCCCTTAACGGCGGCGTCAGAGCAACTTTTTTTTGTTGCAGATTGAATTTTAAGTGCTTTTGGTATCATCAAACCTGTAGCCAGCTCTCATCCTCATTGAGCTATTTCAAGGGTGAGGGCTGGCTAAGGGTCGCCCTGGAGGCACCTGTAGCCAGCTCTCATCCTCATTGAGCTGCTCCAAGGGTGAGGGCTGGCTACGGGTCGCCCTGGAGGCACCTGTAGCCAGCTCTCATCCTCATTGAGCTGCTCCAAGGGTGAGGGCTGGCTACGGGTCGCCCTGGAGGCACCTGTAGCCAGCTCTCATCCTCATTGAGCTGCTCCAAGGGTGAGGGCTGGCTACGGGTCGCCCTGGAGGCACCTGTAGCCAGCTCTCATCCTCATTGAGCTGCTCCAAGGGTGAGGGCTGGCTAGGGGTCGCCCTGGAGGCACCTGTAGCCAGCTCTCATCCTCATTGAGCTGCTCCAAGGGTGAGGGCTGGCTAGGGGTCGCCCTGGAGGCACCTGTAGCCAGCTCTCATCCTCATTGAGCTGCTCCAAGGGTGAGGGCTGGCTAGGGGTCGCCCTGGAGGCACCTGTAGCCAGCTCTCATCCTCATTGAGCTGCTCCAAGGGTGAGGGCTGGCTAGGGGTCGCCCTGGAGGCACCTGTAGCCAGCTCTCATCCTCATTGAGCTGCTCCAAGGGTGAGGGCTGGCTAGGGGTCGCCCTGGAGGCACCTGTAGCCAGCTCTCATCCTCATTGAGCTGCTCCAAGGGTGAGGGCTGGCTAGGGGTCGCCCTGGAGGCACCTGTAGCCAGCTCTCATCCTCATTGAGCTGCTCCAAGGGTGAGGGCTGGCTAGGGGTCGCCCTGGAGGCACCTGTAGCCAGCTCTCATCCTCATTGAGCTGCTCCAAGGGTGAGGGCTGGCTAGGGGTCGCCCTGGAGGCACCTGTAGCCAGCTCTCATCCTCATTGAGCTGCTCCAAGGGTGAGGGCTGGCTAGGGGTCGCCCTGGAGGCACCTGTAGCCAGCTCTCATCCTCATTGAGCTGCTCCAAGGGTGAGGGCTGGCTAGGGGTCGCCCTGGAGGCACCTGTAGCCAGCTCTCATCCTCATTGAGCTATTCCAAGGGTGAGGGCTGGCTACGTGTCGCCCTGGAGGCACCTGTAGCCAGCTCTCATCCTCATTGAGCGTGATAACGGACGCTGCGCTGAACGGCTGCGCATAGGAACGGGCGGTGAAATAAGCGCGCCAAAAAAACTATAAAGTTTACGTTTTTTTTCCGTAATTCATCAGATGAGGGTGATAACGGACGCTGCGCTGAACGGCGGCGCGTAGGAACGGGCGGTGAAATAAGCGCGCCAAAAAAGCTATAAAGTGTACGTTTTTTTTCCGTAATTCATCAGATGAGCGTGATAACGGACGCTGCGCTGAAAGGCGGCGCGTAGGAACGGGCGGTGAAATAAGCGCGCCAAAAAAACTATAAAGTTTACGTTTTTTTTCCGTAATTCATCAGATGAGCGTGATAACGGATGCTGTGCTGAACGGCGGCACGTAGGAACGGGCGGGGAAATAAGTGCGCCAAAAAAACGATAAAGTTTACATTTTTTTTCTGTAATTTATCAGATGAGCGTGATAACAGACGCAGCCCTTAACGGCCGCGTCAGAGCTAATTTTTTTTGTTGCAGATTGAATTTTAAGTGCTTTTGGTATCATCAAACCTGTAGCCAGCTCTCATCCTCATTGAGCTATTCCAACGGTGAGGGCTGGCTAAGGGTCGCCCTGGAGGCACCTGTAGCCAGCTCTCATCCTCATTGAGCTGCTCCAAGGGTGAGGGCTGGTTACGGGTCGCCCTGGAGGCACCTGTAGCCAGCTCTCATCCTCATTGAGCTGCTCCAAGGGTGAGGGCTGGCTAGGGGTCGCCCTGGAGGCACCTGTAGCCAGCTCTCATCCTCATTGAGCTGCTCCAAGGGTGAGGGCTGGCTAGGGGTCGCCCTGGAGGCACCTGTAGCCAGCTCTCATCCTCATTGAGCTGCTCCAAGGGTGAGGGCTGGCTAGGGGTCGCCCTGGAGGCACCTGTAGCCAGCTCTCATCCTCATTGAGCTGCTCCAAGGGTGAGGGCTGGCTAGGGGTCGCCCTGGAGGCACCTGTAGCCAGCTCTCATCCTCATTGAGCGTGATAACGGACGCTGCGCTGAACGGCGGCGCATAGGAACGGGCGGTGAAATAAGCGCGCCAAAAAAACTATAAAGTTTACGTTTTTTTTCCGTAATTCATTAGATGAGCGTGATAACGGACGCTGCGCTGAACGGCGGCGCGTAGGAACGGGCGGTGAAATAAGCGCGCCAAAAAAACTATAAAGTTTACGTTTTTTTTGCGGAATTCATCAGATGAGCGTGATAACGGACGCTGCGCTGAATGGCGGCGCGTAGGAACGGGCGGTGAAATAAGCGCACCAAAAAAACTATAAAGTTTACGTTTTTTTTCCGTAATTCATCAGATGAGCGTGATAACGGATGCTGTGCTGAACGGCGGCACGTAGGAACGGGCGGTGAAATAAGCGCGCCAAAAAAACTATAAAGTTTACGTTTTTTTTCCGTAATTCATCAGATGAGCATGATAACGGACGCTGCGCTGAACGGCGGCGCGTAGGAACGGGCGGTGAAATAAGCGCGCCAAAAAAACTATAAAATTTACGTTTTTTTTCCGTAATTCATCAGATGAGCGTGATAACAGAAGCTGCGCTGAACGGCGGCGCGTAGGAACGGGCGGTGAAATAAGCGCGCCAAAAAAGCTATAAAGTGTACGTTTTTTTTCCATAATTCATTAGATGAGCGTGATAACGGAAGCTGCGTTGAACGGCGGCGCGTAGGAACGGGCGGTGAAATAAGCGCGCCAAAAAAACTATAAAGTTTGCGTTTTTTTTCCGGAATTCATCAGATGAGCGTGATAACGGACGCTGCGCTGAATGGCGGCGCGTAGGAACGGGCGGTGAAATAAGCGCGCCAAAAAAACTATAAAGTTTACGTTTTTTTTCCGTAATTCATCAGATGAGCATGATAACGGACGCAGCCCTTAACGGCGGCGTCAGAGCGACTTTTTTTTGTTGCAGATTGAATTTTAAGTGCTTTTGGTATCATCAAACCTGTAGCCAGCTCTCATCCTCATTGAGCTATTCCAAGGGTGAGGGCTGGCTAAGGGTCGCCCTGGAGGCACCTGTAGCCAGCTCTCATCCTCATTGAGCTGCTCCAAGGGTGAGGGCTGGCTAGGGGTCGCCCTGGAGGCACCTGTAGCCAGCTCTCATCCTCATTGAGCTGCTCCAAGGGTGAGGGCTGGCTAGGGGTCGCCCTGGAGGCACCTGTAGCCAGCTCTCATCCTCATTGAGCTGCTCCAAGGGTGAGGGCTGGCTAGGGGTCGCCCTGGAGGCACCTGTAGCCAGCTCTCATCCTCATTGAGCTGCTCCAAGGGTGAGGGCTGGCTAGGGGTCGCCCTGGAGGCACCTGTAGCCAGCTCTCATCCTCAATGAGCTGCTCCAAGGGTGAGGGCTGGCTAGGGGTCGCCCTGGAGGCACCTGTAGCCAGCTCTCATCCTCATTGAGCTGCTCCAAGGGTGAGGGCTGGCTAGGGGTCGCCCTGGAGGCACCTGTAGCCAGCTCTCATCCTCATTGAGCTGCTCCAAGGGTGAGGGCTGGCTAGGGGTCGCCCTGGAGGCACCTGTAGCCAGCTCTCATTCTCATTGAGCTGCTCCAAGGGTGAGGGCTGGCTAGGGGTCGCCCTGGAGGCACCTGTAGCCAGCTCTCATCCTCATTGAGCTGCTCCAAGGGTGAGGGCTGGCTACGGGTCGCCCTGGAGGCACCTGTAGCCAGCTCTCATCCTCATTGAGCTATTCCAAGGGTGAGGGATGGCTACGGGTCGCCCTGGATGTACCTGTAGCCAGCTCTCATCCTCATTGAGCTACTCCAAGGGTGAGGGCTGGCTAGAGGCAGCCGTGGACACACGATAGCCAGCCCTCATGGTGTTTGTGTTATTACTGAAAATAAATAAATTTGAGGGCTGGCTAGAGGCAGCCGTGGACACATGATAGCCAGCCCTCATGGTGTTTGTGTTATTAAAGAAAAAAAATAAATTTGATGGCTGGCTAAAGGCAGCCGTGGACACACTATATCAACCCAAGGATGCAGATACGGTGCCTACATTCTTTGTGTCCTGCAATGGACAACACATCAAGAATCCCGGCAAAGACATGGAGCGCTTCTATAATAAGTTCGTAAAAAATGAGGCCCTCCTTCTCTGCACTACCAAGCATTTAACAAGACTAACAAATGTTTTATCCACAGGTATCAGCTGCCCGTAAAAACATGGGTGATGGCAATAGACGCATACAAAAAGTGGGCTGAAGAATGTCTTTCACAGGTGGAAAGAGACCAGGCCAATGCGTACGTGCACTTTGTGTCCAGACCCGACATGGTGGATAAATCTCCATTTGCTGCAGGGATGTTAATTGTGGCTACACTGAAGGGAGATGAGCAAGCAGGAACCTCTGTGTAAGAGACCTAACTTTATCCCCACAGGCATTCCCAAAATCCATCTTTTTATTGCATGAGACTTAAGTAATTATGCCTTATTGTATATATGATTTCAACCAAATTCTTGGTTAAGTCGTCTAGTAGGTAACAATGCCTTTATCAGTTTTTCCTAACTTAACTGTTTTTTTTTTAACTTCACAGATGTACATTGCCCAAGAGAAGGAGGATCAGGGGAGAAGAGGACTGTGAGGGACAAGCAGATGAGGAAGAGACAGAAGGCGCTGGGTAGGAGACTGAACAGACACCCTATGGTGCCACCATAATTAATTTCTCCACAGTACCATCCACACACAGTATGATGACCCAACTGTGCCTCCCTCCACTACCCTGGTGATGAATGGTGATCCCAGCACAGTATAATCCTCAATTGTGATTCCCATACAGCCCTCCATGCAGTACATGGGGCCTACGTGCAGTATCATGGCCCCTACTATCACTGTACGTCGTATTAATACCCCCACACAGCCTTCCGCACAGTGTGATGGACCCCACGCAGACCTTCACACTGTATATTTGCTGGCATACAATATAGTGGCCCTCAAATAGTCATCCATAAGATATAAAGGCTCCTTCATAGCCATCCACATATTATAATGCCCTCCATAAATCCATTCAAATATTATAATGGCCCCGCATACCTTATGGATGGGAAATGGGCCCTACATAGTAGTTCTCCATATGGTATAATGCACCTCCCATTGCCTTCTATATAGAATAATACTTTCCCATAGTTTTCTGTATATTACAATGCATCACCCATAGTCCTCCATATAACTTATTGTAACCTCCATATAACATATTGCAGCCTTTATGCAATATTATGTAATCTCCATACTACTCAATATATAAAGCAGCCTCTATAGTTCATCATATTGTATAATGTAGGCTCTATAATCCTCCATATAGTATAATGTAGCTTCTTTAATTATCCATATTGCATAATGTAGCCTCTATAATCCTCTGTATAGCATACAGCTTCTATATTCCTTCATATAGCATAATGTAGCATCTGTCATCTTGCATATAGGATAATGTGGCCCTACAGTCCTGTCCTCCATATCATAATGGGGCCCCATAGTTAATGGTTAATATATTTAATTTTGTATTAAGCAAAAAATCATTCTCTAACCAATAATCTATTATACAAATAAATAGCGGCACTTTCCGTAAAGTAATTCTGCCTTTTAGTATATGATGAATTCCAAATTCTTGGTTAAGTAGTCCGGTGAGGAACAACACCATTTTTAGTATATTCTAATTTACCATCTATCCATTAAACTTTACAGAAGTTCCATTGACATCACAGGAGAAGGCGGCGGCAATCGGAGACATTCTGAAGCGGCAGAAATCCATGAGGAAGAGGCAGTCCAGCAGACTGACAATGCTCAAAAAGAGCTCTATTTCAACAGATTAATTGAAAAGTACCCTGTAGGAGTAAACACCCAATTACCATCCCTGTCCACCTCCAGTCAGTACACAGAGCGTTTCGCACACTACTGTCGGGACAAGTGGAGGCGAGACCAATACAATCTACGCGTTTCAAGTGCTGTCGGTAAGTTTTTTTTCTCTTTCTTTAAATTTAAATCTGTCTACTTGATGTTATTGTATTCTTTGGGATGTGCTGCCTGAATATTTTTTTTGCTGAATATTTTACAGTATTTTCTCTTTTTTAGATTATTTCAGGCTTTTCCCCAAAGAAGATGATTTAAAGCACTATCTGAATCAACAGCATTGGACGTCCAACCTACCTGTCCTAGTAGATGTCCAACGTGGATGGAAGCCCAAACCAAAAAGAGGGGATACAGAGAACATTGCCAGACTTCAAGAAAAGCTAAAATTGCAAACGTGGACAGGCCTAATGATTGTAAATGAACGAGGCAAAGGTGAAGGACTGTGCACAACTCGTGCTTTTAGTAAAGGAGAAGTCATTTGTGACTATCATGGAGTGCTTAGAGAAGGAGCTGAGGCTTGCAAAATACAGGCAACTCTGAACGAGGATGAATGTTATATGTTTTTTTTCTTCATTGGTGAAAAGCAGTGGTGTATTGATGCCAGGGAGGTTCCGTGCAGTTGTCACCCAGACATGCCTTCCACATTTGGGCGAAAAATGAATCATTCTTATAAAAATTAGAACGTCAAACCAGTCCTTAAATTTATAATTGATGGTAACACGCCATCAATACTATTTCTGGCTAATTGCGATATCAAACCAGGGACAGCGCTTTTGTTCGATTATGGAGTGAAACCTAATGACTATGGAGAAGGTTCAGATATCCCATGGCTGACAACGTGACATTTAAGGTGCCATTACACTCTTCAATATCGTGTGCGATATTGCACAAGCGTCAGGTGTTTCACATCGCACACACTATCCTTAATTGATCGTACGTGCGCTGTTACATGCTATATCGTAGATAACGCATGTACAATGTTGCGATGCAGCGCTATTCTGTACCATGCTGCGATTCTGCAAATTCAATGCAAAGTATAGGTGAATCGTATGGTTCCATGCTTCAATGCTGCAGCCTGCATGATGGTTAATTACACGACGATCGTGAGATTTGAGGTCAAGATCTCAAATCAAACAAATAATACTGGATAAATAAATATCCAGTTCTACATGCAGACATGCTATACACATCTACTCCCATTCACACTTAAATGATATCACAGCAGACCTCGGTCATATCAGAGTGGTATAAGTTGGCAGGTCTAAGTGCCCAGAAAATGTAATGTTATTATTTATATCAGGCGGATAGCACCAATCGAACCTAGGGTCACAACAAGGTCCATGAAGACAGGGATGCAGTTGAGGAAAAGGAAACACCCAGGGTAATTGGTCAATATACTCATTCACATTGTCCTTGAACAATAAACATTTCTGTTTTAACATATGTATTCCCCTTCTTTCCTTTAAAGAGATTAAGAAGACGGCAGTGATCAGCTCCCAAGAAAGAATGAGGCGTTTCGGAGACTAAAGTTCCGGTCTTGTTAAAGTTTTTGAATTCATGTTTTATTTGTTTCTTTTCTGTTCTAGGTTGTTCTACAATTCCAGGTGAACGGGGCCCTCGAAGCAATGGGAGAAGATTTTCTTTATTATAAACATTTGTACTGTTTGTATTAGTGTTAAAGGGATTCTGTCACCAGGTTTTAGCCATCTCATCTGAGCGCACCATAATGTGGACACAGAGATCTTTATTCCAGTGATGTATCACTTACTAGGCTGCTCAGTGTAGTTTGCATTAAAACACTGTTAAATCATCTGGAGATTATCATTAGAGCACTACTCCAGTAGTCCAGTCATACTTGGGAGCTGCCAAATCTGCAACAGAGAAAACAGTAATTTTATCAAAATGACAGCAAGGAGCTCAGTAAGTGAAACATTGCTGGATCAGGATTTCTATCTCTACATTATGCTGCTGTCAGATGGGATGTCAAAAACCTGGTGACACAGTCCCTTTAATAACTATTTTAAAGCTAAATATAAATAGTCCTATGGCTATGATGAAACAATTCTGACAACTGTTCAAATGGCACAATCATTTACTACCGTCAGGTTTCTGAGCCGTTTAGTCTAATGCTTTGTCAGTATTACTAGAATCCATAATAATTTAAAGGTCAGGTAGCCATAAAAGTGCTCCTGCCAGTCAGAGCAGTGCAGTCCCTGGAAATCGGGCCTAGGGAAGCAGAATATATTACCATCCCTAACAACGGTAAGCATGACCCCCAGCTGTCCAGCAACCCGACATGTAGAACTGCCTATAAAAATGACCATTTGTCCAGTCAGTGCATCACTCTCTGGTGCCCTTTTACACTGGCACACTGCTTTCTGTCTCTCTCTCTCTTTCTCTCTCCGCAGTGCAATGCTCTCTGGTGCTCTTTCACTCTCTCTCCAGTGCACCACTCTCTGACGTGTTCTCTTTCTCCCTACTGCACCGCTCTCTGGCACTCCTCTGTCTTTATAGTGCACTGCTCTCTTTTGTGCTCTCTCAGTCTCCAGTGCATCACTGGCGCTCGCTTTTGATCTCTCCCCATTGCACCACTCTCTCGCATGCTCTCTCTCTGTTGCTCTCTTTCCGTCCAAAGTGCCTTTTTTTGTCTCTGTGCCTTCACGAGCTTCTCAATCTCTGTCTTTGCCCATCTGTGCCTCTCTGTCCCTCCCTGTGCTTCTATTTACCTTTTGCATCCCTCTATGTGCCTACCTTTGCCCCTTTGCTCCCTTATTTGCCTCTATGTGCCTCTTAATGACTCTCTCACGAGCACACCTCTTTCTGTTGGTCAAAGGTAAGAAGCACTACTCAAGTTGCAGCAGAGAAGATGAATTGGTAAGTAACCACAAAGCTACACAGTGTTTAACACTTGTGTATTTTTTAAGAATCTTGCTGGTGTAGGATGCTTCCTGAACATTAAAGTGAATGGTCAGGAAACATCTTTAAGCTACAGGATCCTTGAAAAATATGCAAGTTTTTATGGGATGATTTGTCAGGCTATGAACAATCACACAGGGCCACATGCCCGTCAACAGGGCAATAGCCGACTCCACAAGGCCAATGACCCTTTGCAAAGGGCCAGAGGTCCCTTTCCGCAGGGCCATAGGCATTTCCACAGGGCCATAACCCCCTCCAACTCTCTCCACAGGACCACAGGCTACTACCGGGCCACAGGCTTTTCCACAGTGCCACAAGCCCCATCCAGCTCTCTTCACAGGCAATCATGTTGCACTTTTGCAACAAAAGAGTCAATCTTTGTTGCAGTTCGGCAACATTAGAGTCAACCCTGTTGCAGATCGGACACAAAGCTTGAAAATTTAGATGTTTACTGCAGAGGACTTCATAGGCCCCCATCTTACTCCAGAGCCTTCCACAGGCCCCTCCAGCCCGCTCCACAGGCCACAACTCCCTCCAGCTCGCTTTACATCGCCACATGCCCATCTGCGGGGCAACAGACCCCTATGCAGGGTCACAGGCCTTTCCACAGGGCCACAACCCCTTCAACTCTCTCCAAAGGACCACTGGCTCCTTCTGCCGGGCCACAAGCCTTTCCACAGGGCCACAATCCCCTCCAACTCTCTACACAGGACAACAGGCTCTCTTTACAGGGCCATAGCTCCCCTCCACAGGGCCAAATGCACTTTCCACACGGCAAAAATCCCCTCCAGCTCTCTCCACAGAGTCACGGGGTTCGTCTGCAGGGCAAAAGCCCCTTCATCAAGGCCAAGGGGCCTTTCTACAGGGCCACTGGCCTTTAAATAGGGCCACAACCCCCTCTGGCACTCTCAGCAGGGCCACAGGCTCCTTCTACAGGTGTACAGGCATTTACACAGGGCCACAACCACCTTTACCTCTCTCCACAGGGCAACAGGGCCCTTTCACTATGCAATAGGCCTTTCCATAAGGCCACAACCCCCTCTCTCTCTCTCAAAAAGGACAGAGGCTCCCTTTACAAGGAAACAGCCCCATCCACAAGGCCAAAGGCCTTTTTCAAAGGGCCACAGGTCCCTTCCGCAGGGCCATAGGCATTTCCCCAAGGCAATAACCCCCTCCAGCTCTCTCCAAAGGACCACAGGCTCCTTCTACAAGGCTACAACCCATTTCAGCTCTTTCATCAGGGCCACAGCCTCCTCCACCCCACTTTAATCAGTTAAAAGGACTCATTTGAGTGACCATTGGTCAGCTCGAGTAAAGGAACCTGATATAGTATAGTGCACTGTTTAATATTCTTTTTTTTCTTTACACAGGTTGAATGCTGGCAAAGAAATGTCACCTATGCCATGCTCCTTTATACCAGTTTTCTTGATTGACATGTTATTTTTGGAGCCAAATGAGAAAATTGGGAAATAGAAAGCTCCCCCCTCCTTCCAATTAGTGGATCCGGTCAGGTGCTCAGTGGCGGTAGGCCACCGCCTGAAAGCCAAACATGAAAAAAGGAATGCTGGCACCGGTTTCCATATGATGAATTTTACTTTATTCCATGAAGATCAATACATTAAAAAGAAGGCATCTTTACAGGCAATCCGCCCCATCATGTCATTTTTGGTTTAAGCCTAATTTCTTTCAATAAATAAAATGGAATAAATGTGTCACTTTTTTGCCTATACTAGTAGTTGTGGGGTATTATGACATCACAATAGAATTAATACTTACCCTTTCCGATGCCTTTTAGGGCTATCCGGTGCAGAACCAAGGCCAAATACCAACCGACAGGACCTTCCTGTGACATCATGGAAGGTCCTGTCGCTCAGCACGTGGCCTTGGCTCTGCACCGGATAGACCGAAAAGGCGCCTGAAAGGGTAAGTATTAATTCTTTATTATTTTTAATACATCTGGATTTATTTAATTTTGATTTCGTACTGTATAGTAATACATTACAAAATGAAATGGGGGCTGGCAGACATGTCACAAAGGGGAGGAGGAACAGGATTTTTCTTCCTCCTCTGTGACATCACTTCTCCTCCGGACCGGGTGGCGTGTGAACACAGCCTCGGGCTGCGTGCCCACGTAGCGATTTACAAGCGTATATGTTGCGTAATTTACGCAGCGGAAACGCTTGTGAAACACTTGGTAATCTGCACCCCATGGTACTCAGTGGCATTCCGCAATGTTAATGCCCATGCTGTAGATTTTTCCGCAGCGTTTCTGCTGCGCTTAAAAATCCTTTCCACAGGGCCACAACACCTTCAGCTCTCTCCACAGGACCACAGGCCTTTCCACAGTGCTACAAGTCCCTCCAGCTCTCTCCACAGGCAATCATGTTGCATGTTGTTTACCGCAAAAGGACTTCATAGGCCCAAATCTTACTTTAGACCCTTCCACAGGCCCCTCCAGCCCGCTCCACATGGCCTTTTCCGCAGGCCACAACTCCCTCCAGCTCTCTTTACATCGCCACATGCCCCTCTGCGGGGCCACAGACCCCTATACAGGGTCACAGGCCATTCCACAGGGCCACAATCCCCTCCAACTCTTCTCCACAGGACAACAAGCTCTCTTTACCGGGCCATAGCTCCCCTCCACATGCACTTTCTGCATGGACATGACGCGCCCCTGGGCCTGTGTCGCACTGCGTTGCGCACGCGGGAGCTTACCCGGAGCCGGATCTCTTGAGGGTTGTAGTCTCGTGGCGGTGATCCGGTCCGTGCCCAGGGAGTCAGACTAAGTGGCGCTGTATCAGCGGTAGATGTTGGACGACTACGCCACCCGTTGAGTACAGCTAAGGAGCTGCTGCTGCAGGGCAGACCGCTGAGGCCGGTGGTAGGATTGTGCAGCGTGATAGCATAACCCCCAACGGGAGGGGTATGGCCTCAGGGCAGCCGACGTGGACGATGGGGGTAGCAGGAACCACTCGGAGACAGTACGGTGTAGTTCAGGGTCTTTACTGGTGACAAAGACAGACCCTCCCGGAGTACTGGCTAGCGATTGGGGCCTGGTCAGTCCTTGAGCAGATGGGATCTCCCCTGGCCAGGCGGAGTTGTAGGCCTCCCAAACTGACTGTACTCTTCTGGCTACCTTGCTAGAGGCGGGTATAAGTAGCCCACGTCCCTGAGTGTACCGTGTGGTGCTCACCCGTATGGCCGGTGACTCGGGGCCTTCTAGTAGCTTCCGCTCCACGACGGCGGTGCTGGTCCCACGCGTGTGACCGTGCCTTCGGGTTTCTGGGCCAGAGGACCTGCAATCCCCTGCCGGTCGGTTTCTGCTGCTGGATAGGAGTTAGTCCCCACAGCCTCGGACTCCGGGTCCGGTGAGAAATCTTCTCAGTCAGGGCGAGCTCTGCAGCTGCCAGCCCCTGACTCCTTGTTGCACTGCTCCTACAGAGCTCCTGTAGTTTCTTCCTATGCTGCTTCTCTTCTCTACCTCTTCTCTACTCACTAACCCTGCCTCAGCCCTAGGTTTATATAGGGGAAGTTCTTCCCCTCCCAGGACTGGGCAGGAGGTGTGGCATGCATAGGATCCCTGACCAAGAGACCTCCCACCTGCTCTCAGACGTAATATCTCTATCACTGTGGCAACCAGACCCCTGGGGTGTCACATTCCCCCCTAGTGAAATTTAGTACTCCGGGACTAAACATATTTTTGGAAAAACATAACAAGGTATAACAATAATGATACAATAAGAAAAACACATAAAGGTGGTCACGGCATGTCCGTAACCGGGTGCAGTCTTTGAAGAAAAGCAAGGTGTCCATTTCACCAAAACAGGGAGACGTAACCAGGTAGGGGTCTGTCCTGCCCCGAGTCCTTAACAGTCTTTAGTCCGTCCTGGGTTACGCTCCAACTATGTACACAGGATTCCCGGTAAATCCACCAAAGACTCCTATAAACAACTAGAAACACATAATTATACACAAGCAACAAGAAAAACAGGTAACCACAAATAAAACAATTTATACACTTCAAATCCTCCAACGTGCGGGTAACTGGCCTCTAGTGGCCCTAGTGGACCTACGGAGCTGACTGTCTAGCCCTGAACTACAGGGTGTAGGAGCTGTCAAGGGTAAACTGGGCAGCTGTCTACCGGCTCCTTGGCTCACTAGGGGTACGGCAGGCTCACTATAAGCAAAGGGTTGATCCTCCTGTTCTGCTTGTGTGGAGTCTTCTGCCTCCTGGACCGGCTGCTCTTCCAGCTCTACCTGTCGCTCCATAGGTGCTTGGGATGCTGGTTGGAGGAAGGTGAGTACGGGTACCACAACTGCGCCATTGACTTGAGTCCAAGACCGAGGGAAGTCTCCGAGCACAGTACTAACCATGTCTTCCCTTTCCTCTACGGGTCGAGGGTCTTCTTGTTCCTCTTCAGGGTTCCGTAGCTGTTCGGGACACTTCTTCAGGTGATCCCGGGATACAATGGTCGTGGTTTCCCCTCCGTCTTTACTGATGGTACAGACCTTTGGGTTGTCGTGGCTTGAGGGCAGTATGGTGTACGGGTCCTTCTCCCACTGGTCGTCCAACTTGTGGAGCCGTCTTTTTCTCTTCAAGACCTGCTCTCCGGGTACCAGGGGAACAGCGGGAGCATACTGGTTGTAAGTTTTCTCTTGTCTTTCCCTAGCCTGACAGAGACTTCGCTCCACACTCTCCTGTACTCTCCGGTACTGCTGCTGCCTCTCTGTGTCCCAGTCTGCTTCTGGTGAAGTGTCCTCGGGTGTCAGGACTCCCATTTCCAGGTCAACAGGTAACTTACCAGGTCTCGCCCTCATTAGGTAAGCCGGGGTACAGTTGGTGGAACCTACCGGGATGTGGTTGTATAGGTCCACCAGATCGGGCAGCTTCTCAGGCCACAGACTGCGTTCTTCCAGGGGCAACGTTTTCAGAAGATCCATTACCACCTGGTTCATTTTCTCACAAAGTCCATTAGTTTGCGGATGATAGGGTGTTGTCCTGATCTTCCGGCAGCCATACAGATTGCAGAATTCCTGGAAGACCTCCGCTTCAAAGGCAGGTCCCTGATCCGTCAGCACTTGGTCCGGGTACCCGTGCGGACGGCAGAAGTGCTGCTGGAAGGCTCTAGCTGCCGTTTGAGCTGTTAAGTCCTTAACGGGGACGACAACCAAGAACCGGGAGTAATGATCCACAATGGTTAACGCGTAGACGTAGCCACTTCTGCTTGGGGTCAGTTTTACATGATCCAAGGCTACCAGTTCCAACGGCTGCTTGGTGACGATGGACTGAAGGGGGGTCTTCTGGCTGGCACGGTCCTTCCTTCTTAGGTTGCACGGGCCACAGTCTCTGCACCACCTCTCGATGGTTCCCCTCATGCCTACCCAGTGGAACCGCCCGCGCAGCAGGAACTCCAGCTTCTTCCATCCGAAGTGTCCAGCCCCGTCGTGGTATGCCTCCATCACCATGGCTGCGTCTCTTCGTGGCACCACTACTTGCCAGATTAGTTCATGCGTCCGGGAGTTAACCATTCTGCGGCACAACTTCCCCTTGTAAAGGAACAGTCGACTCTTCTCAGCCCACAGTTGTTTGGCTTCCTCCGGAGCGTCTGGGTCAAGGCGAGCCTCTGGCCGAGTCAGCATCTCCTTCACCAGTCGGACGGCAGGGTCACTGTCTTGCGTTTCCTCCCAGTTGTAGTGAGGCAAGGGGTTAAACGTAGCGGCTTGCTTACTCCTTACCCGATGGGAATACTGGATAGTCCCATGACGGTGGAACGCGGGGAGTTCGACTTCTTCCAGTCCCTCTGGATCTTCCCCTACGTCCGGTAGGTTTGGCATCCTGGACAGGGCGTCCGCATTGGTATTGGAGCGTCCTGCCCGGTATTTGATTGTGAACTCGTAGTTGGACAGACGGGCCATCCATCTCTGCTCTAAGGCACCGAGTCTTGCCGTGTCCAGGTGTGTCAACGGGTTGTTATCCGTGTACACGGTGAACCGGGAAGAAGCGAGGTAGTGCTTAAAGCGTTCGGTGACTGCCCACACCACTGCCAGGAACTCTAGCTTAAATGAGCTGTAATTTTCAGGGTTTCTTTCGGTGGGTCGCAGTTTTCGACTGGCGTAAGCGATTACTCGTTCTTTCCCCTGCTGGATCTGGGACAGTACGGCTCCTAGCCCGATGTTACTTGCGTCGGTGTAGAGGATAAAGGGCTGGCTGTAATCAGGGTACGCCAGGATTTCATCCCCCGTGAGGGCCATCTTCAGCTGGCGGAAGGACTCTTCTTCTAACTTCTCCCATTTGAAGGGCGGCTTCTGGTTCTTGGCCTTCCGGGACTGGCCTATCAGGAGGTCCTGCATAGGAGCTGCCTTTTTGGTGAAACCGGGGATGAATCTGCGGTAATAGCCTACCAACCCGAGGAACTGCCGCACTTCCTTTACACTGGAGGGACTTGGCCATTCCTTAATTGCGGTGATCTTATCAGGGTCGGGAGCCACTCCGTCAGCGCTCACCACGTGTCCCAGGTACTGCACCTTTGGTTTTAGGAGGTGACACTTGGAGGGTTTTACCTTTAGGCCGTAGTTTGCCAGAGCTTCGAACACTTCCGCCAGGTATTTCAGGTGGTCCTCATAAGTCTTGGAATATACGATGACATCGTCCAGGTACAACAGGACCGTCTCGAAGTTTTTGTGGCCCAGACAGCACTCCATTAATCGTTGAAAGGTTCCTGGTGCGTTACAGAGTCCGAACGGCATGCAGGTAAACTCGCTAAGTCCCATCGGGGTGGTGAATGCGGTCTTCTACCGGTCCTCCTCTGCTACAGGAACCTGCCAGTACCCACTAGTGAGATCCAAGGTAGAGAAGAAGTTAGCAGATCTTAAAGCAGCCAAAGACTCCTCTATCCTTGGTAAGGGGTACGCATCCTTGTGTGTGATACGGTTGATTTTCCGGTAATCTACACACATCCTCATGGTGTTGTCTTTCTTTTTGACTAAGACTAGTGGAGCTGCCCAGGGGCTACAGCTATCCCTGATCACCCCAGCCTCCTTCATGTCCCTAAGCATCCCCTTGGCGTGTTGGTAGTGTGCAGGGGGTACGGGTCGATACCTCTCTTTTATGGGAAGATGGTCTCCCGTGGGGATGCGGTGTTCTACCCCCTTGACTCGCCCGAAGTCTAACGGGTGTTTACTAAACACTCTCTCGTACTCTTGAACCACCCGATAGACTCCCTGTCTCTGGTGTGAGGGAGTGGAGTCAGTACCCAAATGTAGTTGCTGACACCAGTCCTCCATTGTTTCCTTAGAGCCGTTACTTTCCTCCGGGGAAGATGGAGGCAAGGGTTCTACGGACTGTATGGAGTTTTGATTGATGGTATACAATTTGGCTAGCGTAGCATACCGGGGCAGGTACACTTCCCTCTTCCCGATATTTATTATGCGAACGAGCACCCTCCCATGGCGTACATTGACCACCCCCCGTGCTGTCAAAATGGTGGGCCTACTGTCTGAGTAAACTGGTTCTACCATTGCCTGGTAATCTCTACCTCTCAGACCAATAGCTGCCCGGCACCAAATCATCATTTCACTTTTTGGGGGCATGGCAATAGGGAAAGGGTCACACATTCTTACGCTACCAATCTCACCACCGGAGAGTTCTATCTGTTGCCGTCGCATCAGTGCCCGGATCTCTTTCTGGAGCACTCGCTGCTGGCCGGAGCTGGCGTTCTCGGCAACCTGCTGTAAAAGGAAAATCACCTCTGCAAGACAATTTTCAATTACATTAGTTCCTAGAGTTATCTTTGGGTGACTCTCGTGTTTGTCAATGTCTACAATGATCAGTCCCTGTGCTGCCAATTCGACTCTACCGATTTTAATGGTCACCTCTTTAAATCCAATCTGTGGCACGGGCTGACCATTGCTGGCGATGATACTCAAGTCGTCGTCAGGGTAGCGGGTGATATCCGAGTCATTCCAGTACTGCTTGAAGAGCACGTACTGGATGGTGGTGACCTGTGACCCGGTGTCCAGCAGGGCACTCATAGGAATGCCATCCAGTACCACGGGTAAGACTGGACGTCCTCCCACATATTTGTCGCACCAGTTCGATGGGCCTGGTGATCTTTTTCCTGGGGGTTGGCCCTCTACCCCAGGTTGTGCCAGTTTAAAGGACAGTACCTTGCCATATGTCCGGGTTGATTGCAGCGGCGGCAGATGGGTCGTCCGTCCTCGTTGTATCGGTCGCTGGGTCTTCCTCTGGCCGGTGGGGTCCTCCTTGGTCGACGCCACGGGATGTCCTCCGGTCCGGATGCCAGCTGGATCTTCCCTGGAGTGGAAACCTGTAAAGACTGCACAGTTCGGGTTAGCGCAGCAACGCTTTTAGCTAGCTCTTGGACCTGATGGTGCAGGTCTGGAGCCGGGTCATTGTTCAAAGCCTGCGCATCAGCTCCCACAGGCCCTGCCGACAAGGGCGCCGCCTCCTGGTGGTAAGTGGTAGTGGGGCGTCTGTGGGTCACAACGCCACCTGGTGCCGGTTCTCGAAGCACCCGGATGGCTCTGTCCTTGAACTGTGCAAATCCCAGATGAGGGTCCTGTAAGGCCATTGCCCGCAACTGGGTTCGGTGGGCATTGCAATATAAACCCTCTATAAATTGTTCAGTCAACAGCCTGTCCTCGTCTCCCACGCCGTCAGGGTCGGTCTGCTTAATGGCTCTCAGGGCCTCTTGTAGGTTTAGGGCATAGTCCCTTATACTCTCATGTGCCCGCTGTTTGCACCCGTAGAATCTAAGCTTGATCTCGGCTGAGGTGCGGGTATCAAAGGTGTCCCTCAGCCGGGTTAGTATCCCTGCGACAGTCCTCCCCCCAGGTGGCCAGGATTTTACCTCCCTTTGGGCTGCCCCGGTTAATTGGGCCACCAGGATGCTCACTTTTTGCTCCTCTGTGAGGGGGTACACCTGGAAGAGGCTATCCAGCTTTTCTCTAAAGTCATGCAGGGTATGTGACTCCCCCGAGTACTGGGGTAGCCAGGCTGCCCCCGGGATATAGGGCATGGTGAAAGGCATGACCGCCACAGCGGTGGCGCTGGCGGGGGTTGAAGCGGTGAAGCTCTCCTCCGTATCCGACATCCTTCTCCCCCCTTGTGGACCGTGGCCTACCTTGCGATGATCCTCTTCCGTAGGCCGCGGCTCCGCAGTGGATCGTCAGGGTTGAGGACCTTCCGTCGCGCTCCTGTGACGTCGGCGTCTGCTGGGCTCCTTCCAGGACCTTACGCAACGTCCGGACGTGAGGCGGGGCTTCAGTTCTCGCGCGCTTTCGGAGTCCACGCCCCTCTTCTTCCCGCGCGGCGTCCTCAAGATGGCGTCCAATGGCGGGAAAACTCCACGTATGGCGGGAAGAAGGCTGAAGATGGCGCCGGATGGCAGGAAAACTCCACCGATGGCGGGAAGGAAGCGGGAGATGGCGCCGGATGGCGGGAATCTTCACCACAGGTAAGTTTGAACAGTCTTTCAGGCACGCAGTACCCGGTGGTTGCGGGCACGAGATCCTGCCGACTACGCCAAAAGTTGACGCGCCCCTGGGCCTGTGTCGCGCTGCGTTGCGCACGCGGGAGCTTACCTGGAGCCGGATCTCTTGAGGGTTGTAGTCTCGTGGCGGTGATCCGGTCCGTGCCCAGGGAGTCAGACTAAGTGGCGCTGTATCAGCGGTAGATGTTGGACGACTACGCCACCCGTTGAGTACAGCTAAGGAGCTGCTGCTGCAGGGCAGACCGCTGAGGCCGGTGGTAGGATTGTGCAGCGTGATAGCATAACCCCCAACGGGAGGGGTATGGCCTCAGGGCAGCCGACGTGGACGATGGGGGTAGCAGGAACCACTCGGAGACGGTACGGTGTAGTTCAGGGTCTTTACTGGTGACAAAGATAGACCCTCCCGGAGTACTGGCTAGCGATTGGGGCCTGGTCAGTCCTTGAGCAGATGGGATCTCCCCTGGCCAGGCGGAGTTGTAGGCCTCCCAAACTGACTGTACTCTTCTGGCTACCTTGCTAGAGGCGGGTATAAGTAGCCCACGTCCCTGAGTGTACCGTGTGGTGCTCACCCGTATGGCCGGTGACTCGGGGCCTTCTAGTAGCTTCCGCTCCACGACGGCGGTGCTGGTCCCACGCGTGTGACCGTGCCTTCGGGTTTCTGGGCCAGAGGACCTGCAATCCCCTGCCGGTCGGTTTCTGCTGCTGGATAGGAGTTAGTCCCCACAGCCTCGGACTCCGGGTCCGGTGAGAAATCTTCTCAGTCAGGGCGAGCTCTGCAGCTGCCAGCCCCTGACTCCTTGTTGCACTGCTCCTACAGAGCTCCTGTAGTTTCTTCCTATGCTGCTTCTCTTCTCTACCTCTTCTCTACTCACTAACCCTGCCTCAGCCCTAGGTTTATATAGGGGAAGTTCTTCCCCTCCCAGGACTGGGCAGGAGGTGTGGCATGCATAGGATCCCTGACCAAGAGACCTCCCACCTGCTCTCAGACGTAATATCTCTATCACTGTGGCAACCAGACCCCTGGGGTGTCACAGACACAGCCCCCTTTAGCTCTCTCCACAGAGACACAAGGCCCGTCTGCAGGGCACAAGCCCCCTCTTCAAGGCCAAAAGGCCTTTCTACATGGCCATAGTCATTTCCATACGGCACGAGCCCCTCCAGCTCTCTCCACAGGGCAACGGACCCCTATACAGGGTCACAGGCCTTTCCACAGGGCCACAACACCTTCAGCTCTCTCCACAGGACCACAGGCTCCTACGGGGCCACAGGCCTTTCCACAGTGCCACAAGCCCCTCCAGCTCTCTCCACAGGCAATCATGTTGCATGTTGTTTACTGCAAAGGACTTCATAGGCCCAAATCTTACTCCATAGCCTTCCACAGGCCTTTCCAGCCCGCTCCACATGGCCTTTTCCTCAGGCCACAACTCCCTCCAGCTCTCTTTACATCGCCACATGCCCCTCTGCGGGGCCACAGACCCCTATACAGGGTCACAGGCCTTTCCACAGGGCCTCAACCCCTTCAGCTGTCTCCACAGGACCACAGGCTTTTCCACAGCCCACAACTTCTTCCAGCTCTCACCACAGGGCCACAGCCCTTTCCACAAGGCTAAAGGGCCTATCCATAGGGCCACAGACATTTCCACAGGGCCACAACACCCTCCAGCTCTCTCCACAGGACAAGAAGCTCTCTTTACAGGGCCATAGCTCACCTCCACAGGGCCAAATGCACTTTCCACACGGCCACAACTCCCAACAGCTCTCTCCACAGAGACACAGGGCCCGTCTGCAGGGCACAAGCCCCCTCTTCAAGGCCAAAAGGCCTTTCTACATGGCCATAGTCATTTCCATAGGGCACGAGCCCCTCCAGCTCTCTCCACAGAGCAACGGACCCCTATACAGGGTCACAGGCCTTTCCACAGGGCCACAACACCTTCAGCTCTCTCCACAGGACCACAGGCTCCTACTGGGCCACAGGCCTTTCCACAGTGCCACAAGCCCCTCCAGCTCTCTCCACAGGCAATCATGTTGCATGTTGTTTACTGCAAAGGACTTCATAGGCTCAAATCTTACTCCAGAGCCTTCCACAGGCCCCTCCAGCCCGCTCCACATGGCCTTTTTCGTCAGGCCACAACTCCCTCCAGCTCTCTTTACATCGCCACATGCCCCTCTGCGGGGCCACAGACCCCTATACAGGGTCACAGGCCTTTCCACAGGGCCTCAACCCCTTCAGCTCTCTCCACAGGACCACTGGCTCCTTCTGCCGGGCCACAAGCATTTCCACAGGGCCACAATCCCCTCCAACTCTTCTCCACAGGACAACAAGCTCTCTTTACAGAGCCATAGCGCCCCTCCACAGGGCCAAATGCACTTTCTGCACGGCCACAGCCCCCTTTAGCTCTCTCCACAGAGACACAGGGCCCGTCTGCAGGACACAAGCCCCCTCTTCAAGGCCAAAGGGCCTTTCTACATGGCCATAGTCATTTCCATAGGGCACAAGCCCCTCCAGCTCTCTCCACAGGGCAACGGACCCCTATACAGGGTCACAGGCCTTTCCACAGGGCCACAACACCTTCAGCTCTCTCCACAGGACCACAGGCTACTACCGGGCCACAGGTCTTTCCACAGTGCCACAAGCACCATCCAGCTCTCTCCACAGGCAATCATGTTGCACTTTTGCAACAAGAGTCAATTTTTGTTGCAGTTCGGCAACATTGGAGTCAACCCTGTTGCAAATCGGACACGAAGCTTGAAAATTTAGATGTTTACTGCAAAGGACTTCATAGGCCCCCATCTTACTCCAGAGCCTTCCACAGGCCCCTCCAGCACGCTCCACATGGCCTTTTCCACAGGCCACAACTCCATCCAGCTGTCTTTACATCGCCACATGCCCCTCTGCGGGGCAACAAACCCCTATACAGGGTCACAGGCCTCTCCACAGGGCCTCAACCCTTTCAGCTCTCTCCACAGGACCACTGGCTCCTTCTGCCGGGCCACAAGCCTTTCCACAGGGCCACAATCCCCTCCAATTCCACAGGACAACAGGCTCTCTTTACAGGGCCATAGCTCCCCTCCACAGGGCCAAATGCACTTTCCACATGGCCACAACCCCCTCCAGCTCTCTACACAGAGTCATGGGGCCCGTCTGCAGGGCACAAGCCCCTTCATCAAGGCCAAGGGGCCTTTCTACAGGGCCACTGGCCTTTAAATAGTGCCACAACCTCCTCTGGCTCTCTCAAGAGGGCCACAGGCTCCTTCTACAGGGCAAGGGCCCCCTCCACAAGGCCAAAGGCCCTTTGCAAAGGGCCATAGGTCCATTCCACAGGGCCATAGTCATTTCCATAGGGCCATAACCCCCCTCAAGCTCTCTCCACAGAACCGCAGGCTCCTTCTACAGGTTTACAGGCATATACACAGGGCCACATCCGCCTTCACCTCTCTCCACAAGGCGACAGGGCCCTTTCACTGTGTCATAGGCCTTTCCATAAGGCCACAACCCCCTCTGTCTCTCTCAAAAAGGACAGAGGCTCCCTTTACAAGGCAACAGCCCCCTCCACAAGGCCAAAGGCCTTTTTCAAAGGGCCACAGGTCCCTTTCGCAGGGCCATAGGCATTTCCCCAAGGCAATAACCCCCTCCAGCTCTCTCCACAGGACCACAGGCTCCTTCTACAAGACTACAACCCCTTTGAGCTCTTTCATCAGGGCCACAGCCTCCTCCGCCCCCCTTTAATCAGTTAAAAGGGCTCAATTGAGTGACGACAACACCTTCAGCTCTCTCCACAGGACCAAAGGCTCCTACTGAGCCATAGGACTTTCCACAGTGCCACAAGCCCCTCTAGCTCTCTCCACAGGCAATCATGTTGCATGTTTTTTAGTGCAAAGGACTTCATATGCCCAAATCTTACTCCAGAGCCTTCCACAGGCCCCTCCAGCCGGCTCCACATGGCCTTTTCCTCAGGCCACAACTCCCTCCAGCTCTCTTTACATCGCCACATGCCCCTCTGCGGGGCCACAGACCCCTATACAGGGTCACAGGCCTTTCCACAGGGCCTCAACCCCTTCAGCTCTCTCCACAGGACCACAGGCTTTTCCACAGCCCACAACTCCTTCCAGCTCTCACCACAGGGCCACAGCCCCTTCCACAAGGCTAAAGAGCCTATCCATAGGGCCACAGACCTTTCCACAGGGCCACAACACGCTCCAGCTCTCTCCACAGGACAAGAAGCTCTCTTTACAGGGCCATAGCTCACCTCCACAGGGCCAAATGCACTTTCCACACGGCCACAACTCCCAACAGCCCTCTCCACAGAGTCACAGGGCCCGTCTGCAGGGCACAAGCCCCTCTTCAAGGCCAAAAGGCCTTTCTACATGGCCATAGTCATTCCCATAGGGCACGAGCACGTCCAGCTCTCTCCACAGGGCAACGGACCCCTGTACAGGGTCACAGTCCTTTCCACAGGGCCACAACAGCTTCAGCTCTCTCCACAGGCAATCATGTTGCATGTTGTTTACTGCAGAGGACTTCATAGGCCCAAACCTTACTCCAGAGCCTTCCACAGGCCCCTCCAGCCCGCTCCACATGGCCTTTTCCTCAGGCCACAACTCCCTCCAGCTCTCTTTACATCGCCACATGCCCCTCTGCGGGGCCACAGACCCCTATACAGGGTCACATGCCTTTCCACAGGGCCTCAACCCCTTCAGCTCTCTCCACAGGACCACTGCCTCCTTCTGCCGGGCTACAAGCCTTTCCACAGGGCCACAATCCCCTACAACTCTTCTCCACAGGACAACAAGCTCTCTTTACAGGGCCATAGCTCCCCTCCACAGGGCCAAATGCACTTTCTGCACGGCCACAGCCCCCTTTAGCTCTCTCCACAGAGACACAAGGCCCGTCTGCAGGGCACAAGCCCCCTCTTCAAGGCCAAAAGGCCTTTCTACATGGCCATAGTCATTTCCATAGGGCACGAGCCCCTCCAGCTCTCTCCACAGGGCAACGGACCGCTATACAGGGTCACAGGCCTTTCCACAGGGCCACAACACCTTCAGCTCTTCCACAGGACCACAGGCTCCAGCCCGGCCACAGGCCTTTCCACAGTGCTACAAGTCCCTCCAGCTCTCTCCACAGGCAATCATGTTTCATGTTGTTTACCGCAAAAGGACTTCATAGGCCCAAATGTTACTTCAGACCCTTCCACAGGCCCCTCCAGCCCGCTCCACATGGCCTTTTCCGCAGGCCACAACTCCCTCCAGCTCTCTTTACATCGCCACATGCCCCTCTGCGGGGCCACAGACCCCTATACAGGGTCACAGGCCTTTCCACAGGGCCTCAACCCCTTCAGCTTTCTCCACAGGACCACAGGCTTTTCCACAGCCCACAACTCCTTCCAGCTCTCACCACAGGGCCACAGCCCCTTCCACAAGGCTAAAGGGCCTATCCATAGGGCCACAGACATTTCCACAGGGCCACAACACCCTCCAGCTCTCTCCACAGGACAAGAAGCTCTCTTTACAGGGCCATAGCTCACCTCCACAGGGCCAAATGCACTTTCCACATGGCCACAACTCCCAACAGCTCTCTCCACAGAGTCACAAGGCCCGTCTGCAGGGCACAAGCCCCCTCTTCAAGGCCAAAAGGCCTTTCTACATGGCCATAGTCATTTACATAGGGCACGAGCCCCTCCAGCTCTCTCCACAGGGCAACGGACCCCTATACAGGGTCACAGGCCTTTCCCCAGGCCACAATCCCCTCCAACTCTTCTCCACACGACAACAAGCTCTCTTTACCGGGCCATAGCTCCCCTCCACGGGGCCAAATGCACTTTCTGCATGGCCACAGCCCCCTTTAGCTCTCTCCACAGAGACACAAGGCCCGTCTGCAGGGCACAAGCCCCCTCTTCAAGGCCAAAAGGCCTTTCTACATGGCCATAGTCATTTTCATAGGGCACAAGCCCCTCCAGCTCTCTCCACAGGGCAACGGACCCCTATACAGGGTCACAGGCCTTTCCACAGGGCCACAACACTTTCAGCTCTCTCCACAGGACCACAGGCTCCTACTGGGCCACAGGCCTTTCCACAGTGCCACAAGCCCCTCCAGCTCTCTCCACAGGCAATCATGTTGCATGTTGTTTACTGCAAAGGACTTCATAGGCCCAAATCTTACTCCAGAGCCTTCCACAGGCCTTTCCAGCCCACTCCACATGGCCTTTTCCTCAGACCACAACTCCCTCCAGCTCTCTTTACATCGCCACATGCACCCTCTGCGGGGCCACAGACCCCTATACAGGGTCACAGGCCTTTCCACAGGGCCTCAACCCCTTCAGCTGTCTCCACAGGACCACAGGCTTTTCCACAGCCCACAACTCCTTCCACCTCTCACCACAGGGCCAAAGCCCCTTCCACAAGGCCAAAGGGCCTATCCATAGGGCCACAAACCTTTCCACATGGCCACAACACCCTCCAGCTCTCTCCACAGGACAAGAAGCTCTCTTTACAGGGCCATAGCTCACCTCCACAGGGCCAAATGCAATTTCCACACGGCCACAACTCCCAACAGCCCTCTCCACAGAGTCACAGGGCCCGTCTGCAGGGCACAAGCCCCCTCTTCAAAGCCAAAAGGCCTTTCTGCATGGCCATAGTCATTTCCATAGGGCACGAGCCCCTCAAGCTCTCTCCACAGGGCAACGGACCGCTATACAGGGTCACAGGCCTTTCCACAGGGCCACAACACCTTCAGCTCTCTCCACAGGACCACAGGCTCCTACCCGGCGACAGGCTTTTCCACAGTGCTACAAGTCCCTCTAGCTCTCTCCACAGGCAATCATGTTGCATGTTGTTTACCGAAAAAAGGACTTCATAGGCCCAAATCTTACTTCAGACCCTTCCACAGGCCCCTCCAGCCCGCTCCACATGGCCTTTTCCGCAGGCCACAACTCCCTCCAGCTCTCTTTACATCGCCACATGCCCCTCTGCGGGGCCACAGACCCCTATACAGGGTCACAGGCCTTTCCACAGGGCCTCAACCCCTTCAGCTCTCTCCACAGGACCACTGGCTCCTTCTGCCGGGCCACAAGCATTTCCACAGGGCCACAATCCCCTCCAACTCTTCTCCACAGGACAACAAGCTCTCTTTACAGAGCCATAGCTCCCCTCCACAGGGCCAAATGCACTTTCTGCACGGCTACAGCCCCCTTTAGCTCTCTCCACAGAGACACAGGGCCCGTCTGCAGGACACAAGCCCCCTCTTCAAGGCCAATGGGCCTTTCTACATGGCCATAGTCATTTCCATAGGGCACAAGCCCCTCCAGCTCTCTCCACAGGGCAACGGACCCCTATACAGGGTCACAGGCCTTTCCACAGGGCCACAACACCTTCAGCTCTCTCCACAGGACCACAGGCTCCTACCCGGCCACAGGCTTTTCCACAGTGCTACAAGTCCCTCTAGCTCTCTCCACAGGCAATCATGTTGCATGTTGTTTACCGAAAAAAGGACTTCATAGGCCCAAATCTTACTTCAGACCCTTCCACAGGCCCCTAGAGCCCGCTCCACATGGCCTTTTCCGCAGGCCACAACTCCCTCCAGCTCTCTTTACATCGCCACATACCCCTCTGCAGGGCCACAGACCCCTATACAGGGTCACAGGCCTTTCCACAGGGCCTCAACCCCTTCAGCTCTCTCCACAGGACCACTGGCTCCTTCTGCCGGGCCACAAGCATTTCCACAGGGCCACAATCCCCTCCAACTCTTCTCCACACGACAACAAGCTCTCTTTACAGAGCCATAGCTCCCCTCCACAGGGCCAAATGCACTTTCTGCACGGCCACAGCCCCCTTTAGCTCTCTCCACAGAGACACAGGGCCCGTCTGCAGGATACAAGCCCCCTCTTCAAGGCCAAAGGGCCTTTCCACATGGCCATAGTCATTTCCATAGGGCACAAGCCCCTCCAGCTCTCTCCACAGGGCAATGGACCCCTATACAGGGTCACAGGCCTTTCCACAGGGCCACAACACCTTCAGCTCTCTTCACAGGACCACAGGCTACTACCGGGCCACAGGTCTTTCCACAGTGCCACAAGCACCATCCAGCTCTCTCCACAGGCAATCATGTTGCACTTTTGCAACAAGAGTCAATTTTTGTTGCAGTTCGGCAACATTGGAGTCAACCCTGTTGCAAATCGGACACGAAGCTTGAAAATTTAGATGTTTACTGCAAAGGACTTCATAGGCCCCCATCTTACTCCAGAGCCTTCCACAGGCCCCTCCAGCACGCTCCACATGGCCTTTTCCACAGGCCACAACTCCATCCAGCTGTCTTTACATCGCCACATGCCCCTCTGCGGGGCAACAGACCCCTATACAGGGTCACAGGCCTCTCCACAGGGCCTCAACCCCTTCAGCTCTCTCCACAGGACCACTGGCTCCTTCTGCCGGCCACAAGCCTTTCCACAGGGCCACAATCCCCTCCAATTCCACAGGACAACAGGCTCTCTTTACAGGGCCATAGCTCCCCTCCACAGGGCCAAATGCACTTTCCACATGGCCACAACCCCCTCAAGCTCTCTCCACAGAACAACAGGCTCCTTCTACAGGTTTACAGGCATTTATACAGGGCCACAACCGCCTTCACCTCTCTCCACAGGGCCCTTTCACTGTGTCATAGGCTTTTCCATAAGGCCACAACCCCCTCTGTCTCTCTCAAAAAGGACAGAGGCTCCCTTTACAAGGCCACAGCCCCCTCCACAAGTCCAAAGGCCTTTTTCAAAGGGCCACAGGTCCCTTCCACAGAGCCATAGGCATTTCCCCAAGGCAATAACCCCCTCCAGCTCTCTCCACAGGCTCCTTCTACAAGGCTACAACCCTTTTCAGCTCTTTCATCAGGGCCACAGCCTCCTCCACCCCCCTTTAGTCAGTTAAAAGGACTCATTTGAGTGACCTATTGACCATTGGTCAGCTCGAGTAAAGGAACCTGATATAGTATACTGCACTGTTTAATATTCTTTTTTTCTTTACACAGGTTGAATGCTTGCAAAGAAATGTCACCTATGCCATGCTCCTTTATACCAGTTTTCTTGATTGACATGTTATTTTTGGAGCCAAATGAGAAAATTGGGAAATGGAAAGCTCCCCCCTCCTTCCAATCAGTGGATCCGGTCAGGTGCTCAGTGGCGGTAGGCCACCGCCTGAAAGCCAAACATGAAAAAAGGAATGCTGGCACCGGTTTCCATATGATGAATTTTACTTTATTCCATGAAGATCAATACATTAAAAAGAAGGCATCTTTACAGGCAATCCGCCCCATCATGTCATTTTTGGTTTAAGCCTAATTTCTTTCAATAAATAAAATGGAATAAATGTGTCACTTTTTTGCCTCTACTAATAGTTGTGGGGTATTATGACATCACAATAGAATTAATACTTACCGTTTCCGATGCCTTTTAGGGCTATCCGGTGCAGAACCAAGGCAAAATACCAACCGACAGGACCTTCCTGTGACCTCATGGAAGGTCCTGTCGCTCAGGACGTGGCCTTGGCTCTGCACCGGATAGACCGAAAAGCGTCTGAAAGGGTAAGTATTAATTCTTTATTAGTTTTAATACATCTTGATTTATTTAATTTTGATTTCGTACTGTATAGTAATATATTACAAAATGAAAGGGGGGCTGGCAGACATGTGACAAAGGGGAGGAGGAACAGGATTCTTCATCCTCCTCTGTGACATCACTTCTCCTCCGGGCCGGAAAAAAGCGTGGTGTGTGAACACAGCCTCAGGCTGCGTGCCCACGTAGCGATTTACAAGCGTATATGTTGCGTAATTTACGCAGCGGAAACGCTTGTGAAACACTTGTTAATCCGCACCCCATGGTACTTAGTGGCATTCCGCAATGTTAATGCCCATGCTGCGGATTTTTCCGCAGCGTTTCTGCTGCGCTTAAAAATCCTTTCCACAGGGCCACAAGCCCCTCCAGCTCTCTCCACAGGCAATCATGTTGCATGTTGTTTACTGCAAAGGACTTCATAGGCTCAAATCTTACTCCAGAGCCTTCCACAGGCCCCTCCAGCCCGCTCCACATGGCCTTTTTCGTCAGGCCACAACTCCCTCCAGCTCTCTTTACATCGCCACATGCCCCTCTGCGGGGCCACAGACCCCTATACAGGGTCACAGGCCTTTCCACAGGGCCTCAACCCCTTCAGCTCTCTCCACAGGACCACTGGCTCCTTCTGCCGGGCCACAAGCATTTCCACAGGGCCACAATCCCCTCCAACTCTTCTCCACAGGACAACAAGCTCTCTTTACAGAGCCATAGCGCCCCTCCACAGGGCCAAATGCACTTTCTGCACGGCCACAGCCCCCTTTAGCTCTCTCCACAGAGACACAGGGCCCGTCTGCAGGACACAAGCCCCCTCTTCAAGGCCAAAGGGCCTTTCTACATGGCCATAGTCATTTCCATAGGGCACAAGCCCCTCCAGCTCTCTCCACAGGGCAACGGACCCCTATACAGGGTCACAGGCCTTTCCACAGGGCCACAACACCTTCAGCTCTCTCCACAGGACCACAGGCTACTACCGGGCCACAGGTCTTTCCACAGTGCCACAAGCACCATCCAGCTCTCTCCACAGGCAATCATGTTGCACTTTTGCAACAAGAGTCAATTTTTGTTGCAGTTCGGCAACATTGGAGTCAACCCTGTTGCAAATCGGACACGAAGCTTGAAAATTTAGATGTTTACTGCAAAGGACTTCATAGGCCCCCATCTTACTCCAGAGCCTTCCACAGGCCCCTCCAGCACGCTCCACATGGCCTTTTCCACAGGCCACAACTCCATCCAGCTGTCTTTACATCGCCACATGCCCCTCTGCGGGGCAACAAACCCCTATACAGGGTCACAGGCCTCTCCACAGGGCCTCAACCCTTTCAGCTCTCTCCACAGGACCACTGGCTCCTTCTGCCGGGCCACAAGCCTTTCCACAGGGCCACAATCCCCTCCAATTCCACAGGACAACAGGCTCTCTTTACAGGGCCATAGCTCCCCTCCACAGGGCCAAATGCACTTTCCACATGGCCACAACCCCCTCCAGCTCTCTACACAGAGTCATGGGGCCCGTCTGCAGGGCACAAGCCCCTTCATCAAGGCCAAGGGGCCTTTCTACAGGGCCACTGGCCTTTAAATAGTGCCACAACCTCCTCTGGCTCTCTCAAGAGGGCCACAGGCTCCTTCTACAGGGCAAGGGCCCCCTCCACAAGGCCAAAGGCCCTTTGCAAAGGGCCATAGGTCCATTCCACAGGGCCATAGTCATTTCCATAGGGCCATAACCCCCCTCAAGCTCTCTCCACAGAACCGCAGGCTCCTTCTACAGGTTTACAGGCATATACACAGGGCCACATCCGCCTTCACCTCTCTCCACAAGGCGACAGGGCCCTTTCACTGTGTCATAGGCCTTTCCATAAGGCCACAACCCCCTCTGTCTCTCTCAAAAAGGACAGAGGCTCCCTTTACAAGGCAACAGCCCCCTCCACAAGGCCAAAGGCCTTTTTCAAAGGGCCACAGGTCCCTTTCGCAGGGCCATAGGCATTTCCCCAAGGCAATAACCCCCTCCAGCTCTCTCCACAGGACCACAGGCTCCTTCTACAAGACTACAACCCCTTTGAGCTCTTTCATCAGGGCCACAGCCTCCTCCGCCCCCCTTTAATCAGTTAAAAGGGCTCAATTGAGTGACGACAACACCTTCAGCTCTCTCCACAGGACCAAAGGCTCCTACTGAGCCATAGGACTTTCCACAGTGCCACAAGCCCCTCTAGCTCTCTCCACAGGCAATCATGTTGCATGTTTTTTAGTGCAAAGGACTTCATATGCCCAAATCTTACTCCAGAGCCTTCCACAGGCCCCTCCAGCCGGCTCCACATGGCCTTTTCCTCAGGCCACAACTCCCTCCAGCTCTCTTTACATCGCCACATGCCCCTCTGCGGGGCCACAGACCCCTATACAGGGTCACAGGCCTTTCCACAGGGCCTCAACCCCTTCAGCTCTCTCCACAGGACCACAGGCTTTTCCACAGCCCACAACTCCTTCCAGCTCTCACCACAGGGCCACAGCCCCTTCCACAAGGCTAAAGAGCCTATCCATAGGGCCACAGACCTTTCCACAGGGCCACAACACGCTCCAGCTCTCTCCACAGGACAAGAAGCTCTCTTTACAGGGCCATAGCTCACCTCCACAGGGCCAAATGCACTTTCCACACGGCCACAACTCCCAACAGCCCTCTCCACAGAGTCACAGGGCCCGTCTGCAGGGCACAAGCCCCTCTTCAAGGCCAAAAGGCCTTTCTACATGGCCATAGTCATTCCCATAGGGCACGAGCACGTCCAGCTCTCTCCACAGGGCAACGGACCCCTGTACAGGGTCACAGTCCTTTCCACAGGGCCACAACAGCTTCAGCTCTCTCCACAGGCAATCATGTTGCATGTTGTTTACTGCAGAGGACTTCATAGGCCCAAACCTTACTCCAGAGCCTTCCACAGGCCCCTCCAGCCCGCTCCACATGGCCTTTTCCTCAGGCCACAACTCCCTCCAGCTCTCTTTACATCGCCACATGCCCCTCTGCGGGGCCACAGACCCCTATACAGGGTCACATGCCTTTCCACAGGGCCTCAACCCCTTCAGCTCTCTCCACAGGACCACTGCCTCCTTCTGCCGGGCTACAAGCCTTTCCACAGGGCCACAATCCCCTACAACTCTTCTCCACAGGACAACAAGCTCTCTTTACAGGGCCATAGCTCCCCTCCACAGGGCCAAATGCACTTTCTGCACGGCCACAGCCCCCTTTAGCTCTCTCCACAGAGACACAAGGCCCGTCTGCAGGGCACAAGCCCCCTCTTCAAGGCCAAAAGGCCTTTCTACATGGCCATAGTCATTTCCATAGGGCACGAGCCCCTCCAGCTCTCTCCACAGGGCAACGGACCGCTATACAGGGTCACAGGCCTTTCCACAGGGCCACAACACCTTCAGCTCTTCCACAGGACCACAGGCTCCAGCCCGGCCACAGGCCTTTCCACAGTGCTACAAGTCCCTCCAGCTCTCTCCACAGGCAATCATGTTTCATGTTGTTTACCGCAAAAGGACTTCATAGGCCCAAATCTTACTTCAGACCCTTCCACAGGCCCCTCCAGCCCGCTCCACATGGCCTTTTCCGCAGGCCACAACTCCCTCCAGCTCTCTTTACATCGCCACATGCCCCTCTGCGGGGCCACAGACCCCTATACAGGGTCACAGGCCTTTCCACAGGGCCTCAACCCCTTCAGCTTTCTCCACAGGACCACAGGCTTTTCCACAGCCCACAACTCCTTCCAGCTCTCACCACAGGGCCACAGCCCCTTCCACAAGGCTAAAGGGCCTATCCATAGGGCCACAGACATTTCCACAGGGCCACAACACCCTCCAGCTCTCTCCACAGGACAAGAAGCTCTCTTTACAGGGCCATAGCTCACCTCCACAGGGCCAAATGCACTTTCCACATGGCCACAACTCCCAACAGCTCTCTCCACAGAGTCACAAGGCCCGTCTGCAGGGCACAAGCCCCCTCTTCAAGGCCAAAAGGCCTTTCTACATGGCCATAGTCATTTACATAGGGCACGAGCCCCTCCAGCTCTCTCCACAGGGCAACGGACCCCTATACAGGGTCACAGGCCTTTCCCCAGGCCACAATCCCCTCCAACTCTTCTCCACACGACAACAAGCTCTCTTTACCGGGCCATAGCTCCCCTCCACGGGGCCAAATGCACTTTCTGCATGGCCACAGCCCCCTTTAGCTCTCTCCACAGAGACACAAGGCCCGTCTGCAGGGCACAAGCCCCCTCTTCAAGGCCAAAAGGCCTTTCTACATGGCCATAGTCATTTTCATAGGGCACAAGCCCCTCCAGCTCTCTCCACAGGGCAACGGACCCCTATACAGGGTCACAGGCCTTTCCACAGGGCCACAACACTTTCAGCTCTCTCCACAGGACCACAGGCTCCTACTGGGCCACAGGCCTTTCCACAGTGCCACAAGCCCCTCCAGCTCTCTCCACAGGCAATCATGTTGCATGTTGTTTACTGCAAAGGACTTCATAGGCCCAAATCTTACTCCAGAGCCTTCCACAGGCCTTTCCAGCCCACTCCACATGGCCTTTTCCTCAGACCACAACTCCCTCCAGCTCTCTTTACATCGCCACATGCACCCTCTGCGGGGCCACAGACCCCTATACAGGGTCACAGGCCTTTCCACAGGGCCTCAACCCCTTCAGCTGTCTCCACAGGACCACAGGCTTTTCCACAGCCCACAACTCCTTCCACCTCTCACCACAGGGCCAAAGCCCCTTCCACAAGGCCAAAGGGCCTATCCATAGGGCCACAAACCTTTCCACATGGCCACAACACCCTCCAGCTCTCTCCACAGGACAAGAAGCTCTCTTTACAGGGCCATAGCTCACCTCCACAGGGCCAAATGCAATTTCCACACGGCCACAACTCCCAACAGCCCTCTCCACAGAGTCACAGGGCCCGTCTGCAGGGCACAAGCCCCCTCTTCAAAGCCAAAAGGCCTTTCTGCATGGCCATAGTCATTTCCATAGGGCACGAGCCCCTCAAGCTCTCTCCACAGGGCAACGGACCGCTATACAGGGTCACAGGCCTTTCCACAGGGCCACAACACCTTCAGCTCTCTCCACAGGACCACAGGCTCCTACCCGGCGACAGGCTTTTCCACAGTGCTACAAGTCCCTCTAGCTCTCTCCACAGGCAATCATGTTGCATGTTGTTTACCGAAAAAAGGACTTCATAGGCCCAAATCTTACTTCAGACCCTTCCACAGGCCCCTCCAGCCCGCTCCACATGGCCTTTTCCGCAGGCCACAACTCCCTCCAGCTCTCTTTACATCGCCACATGCCCCTCTGCGGGGCCACAGACCCCTATACAGGGTCACAGGCCTTTCCACAGGGCCTCAACCCCTTCAGCTCTCTCCACAGGACCACTGGCTCCTTCTGCCGGGCCACAAGCATTTCCACAGGGCCACAATCCCCTCCAACTCTTCTCCACAGGACAACAAGCTCTCTTTACAGAGCCATAGCTCCCCTCCACAGGGCCAAATGCACTTTCTGCACGGCTACAGCCCCCTTTAGCTCTCTCCACAGAGACACAGGGCCCGTCTGCAGGACACAAGCCCCCTCTTCAAGGCCAATGGGCCTTTCTACATGGCCATAGTCATTTCCATAGGGCACAAGCCCCTCCAGCTCTCTCCACAGGGCAACGGACCCCTATACAGGGTCACAGGCCTTTCCACAGGGCCACAACACCTTCAGCTCTCTCCACAGGACCACAGGCTCCTACCCGGCCACAGGCTTTTCCACAGTGCTACAAGTCCCTCTAGCTCTCTCCACAGGCAATCATGTTGCATGTTGTTTACCGAAAAAAGGACTTCATAGGCCCAAATCTTACTTCAGACCCTTCCACAGGCCCCTAGAGCCCGCTCCACATGGCCTTTTCCGCAGGCCACAACTCCCTCCAGCTCTCTTTACATCGCCACATACCCCTCTGCAGGGCCACAGACCCCTATACAGGGTCACAGGCCTTTCCACAGGGCCTCAACCCCTTCAGCTCTCTCCACAGGACCACTGGCTCCTTCTGCCGGGCCACAAGCATTTCCACAGGGCCACAATCCCCTCCAACTCTTCTCCACACGACAACAAGCTCTCTTTACAGAGCCATAGCTCCCCTCCACAGGGCCAAATGCACTTTCTGCACGGCCACAGCCCCCTTTAGCTCTCTCCACAGAGACACAGGGCCCGTCTGCAGGATACAAGCCCCCTCTTCAAGGCCAAAGGGCCTTTCCACATGGCCATAGTCATTTCCATAGGGCACAAGCCCCTCCAGCTCTCTCCACAGGGCAATGGACCCCTATACAGGGTCACAGGCCTTTCCACAGGGCCACAACACCTTCAGCTCTCTTCACAGGACCACAGGCTACTACCGGGCCACAGGTCTTTCCACAGTGCCACAAGCACCATCCAGCTCTCTCCACAGGCAATCATGTTGCACTTTTGCAACAAGAGTCAATTTTTGTTGCAGTTCGGCAACATTGGAGTCAACCCTGTTGCAAATCGGACACGAAGCTTGAAAATTTAGATGTTTACTGCAAAGGACTTCATAGGCCCCCATCTTACTCCAGAGCCTTCCACAGGCCCCTCCAGCACGCTCCACATGGCCTTTTCCACAGGCCACAACTCCATCCAGCTGTCTTTACATCGCCACATGCCCCTCTGCGGGGCAACAGACCCCTATACAGGGTCACAGGCCTCTCCACAGGGCCTCAACCCCTTCAGCTCTCTCCACAGGACCACTGGCTCCTTCTGCCGGCCACAAGCCTTTCCACAGGGCCACAATCCCCTCCAATTCCACAGGACAACAGGCTCTCTTTACAGGGCCATAGCTCCCCTCCACAGGGCCAAATGCACTTTCCACATGGCCACAACCCCCTCAAGCTCTCTCCACAGAACAACAGGCTCCTTCTACAGGTTTACAGGCATTTATACAGGGCCACAACCGCCTTCACCTCTCTCCACAGGGCCCTTTCACTGTGTCATAGGCTTTTCCATAAGGCCACAACCCCCTCTGTCTCTCTCAAAAAGGACAGAGGCTCCCTTTACAAGGCCACAGCCCCCTCCACAAGTCCAAAGGCCTTTTTCAAAGGGCCACAGGTCCCTTCCACAGAGCCATAGGCATTTCCCCAAGGCAATAACCCCCTCCAGCTCTCTCCACAGGCTCCTTCTACAAGGCTACAACCCTTTTCAGCTCTTTCATCAGGGCCACAGCCTCCTCCACCCCCCTTTAGTCAGTTAAAAGGACTCATTTGAGTGACCTATTGACCATTGGTCAGCTCGAGTAAAGGAACCTGATATAGTATACTGCACTGTTTAATATTCTTTTTTTCTTTACACAGGTTGAATGCTTGCAAAGAAATGTCACCTATGCCATGCTCCTTTATACCAGTTTTCTTGATTGACATGTTATTTTTGGAGCCAAATGAGAAAATTGGGAAATGGAAAGCTCCCCCCTCCTTCCAATCAGTGGATCCGGTCAGGTGCTCAGTGGCGGTAGGCCACCGCCTGAAAGCCAAACATGAAAAAAGGAATGCTGGCACCGGTTTCCATATGATGAATTTTACTTTATTCCATGAAGATCAATACATTAAAAAGAAGGCATCTTTACAGGCAATCCGCCCCATCATGTCATTTTTGGTTTAAGCCTAATTTCTTTCAATAAATAAAATGGAATAAATGTGTCACTTTTTTGCCTCTACTAATAGTTGTGGGGTATTATGACATCACAATAGAATTAATACTTACCGTTTCCGATGCCTTTTAGGGCTATCCGGTGCAGAACCAAGGCAAAATACCAACCGACAGGACCTTCCTGTGACCTCATGGAAGGTCCTGTCGCTCAGGACGTGGCCTTGGCTCTGCACCGGATAGACCGAAAAGCGTCTGAAAGGGTAAGTATTAATTCTTTATTAGTTTTAATACATCTTGATTTATTTAATTTTGATTTCGTACTGTATAGTAATATATTACAAAATGAAAGGGGGGCTGGCAGACATGTGACAAAGGGGAGGAGGAACAGGATTCTTCATCCTCCTCTGTGACATCACTTCTCCTCCGGGCCGGAAAAAAGCGTGGTGTGTGAACACAGCCTCAGGCTGCGTGCCCACGTAGCGATTTACAAGCGTATATGTTGCGTAATTTACGCAGCGGAAACGCTTGTGAAACACTTGTTAATCCGCACCCCATGGTACTTAGTGGCATTCCGCAATGTTAATGCCCATGCTGCGGATTTTTCCGCAGCGTTTCTGCTGCGCTTAAAAATCCTTTCCACAGGGCCACAACACCTTCAGCTCTCTCCACAGGACCACAGGCTCCTACTGGGCCACAGGCCTTTCCACAGTGCCACAAGCCCCTCCAGCTCTCTCCACAGGCAATCATGTTGCATGTTGTTTACTGCAAAGGACTTCATAGGCTCAAATCTTACTCCAGAGCCTTCCACAGGCCCCTCCAGCCCGCTCCACATGGCCTTTTTCGTCAGGCCACAACTCCCTCCAGCTCTCTTTACATCGCCACATGCCCCTCTGCGGGGCCACAGACCCCTATACAGGGTCACAGGCCTTTCCACAGGGCCTCAACCCCTTCAGCTCTCTCCACAGGACCACTGGCTCCTTCTGCCGGGCCACAAGCATTTCTATAGGGCCACAATCCCCTCCAACTCTTCTCCACAGGACAACAAGCCCTCTTTACAGAGCCATAGCTCCCCTCCACAGGGCCAAATGCACTTTCTGCACGGCCACAGCCCCCTTTAGCTCTCTCCACAGAGACACAGGGCCCGTCTGCAGGACACAAGCCCCCTCTTCAAGGCCAAAGGGCCTTTCTACATGGCCATAGTCATTTCCATAGGGCACAAGCCCCTCCAGCTCTCTCCACAGGGCAACGGACCCCTATACAGGGTCACAGGCCTTTCCACAGGGCCACAACACCTTCAGCTCTCTCCACAGGACCACAGGCTACTACCGGGCCACAGGTCTTTCCACAGTGCCACAAGCACCATCCAGCTCTCTCCACAGGCAATCATGTTGCACTTTTGCAACAAGAGTCAATTTTTGTTGCAGTTCGGCAACATTGGAGTCAACCCTGTTGCAAATTGGACACGAAGCTTGAAAATTTAGATGTTTACTGCAAAGGACTTCATAGGCCCCCATCTTACTCCAGAGCCTTCCACAGGCCCCTCCAGCACGCTCCACATGGCCTTTTCCACAGGCCACAACTCCATCCAGCTGTCTTTACATCGCCACATGCCCCTCTGCGGGGCAACAGACCCCTATACAGGGTCACAGGCCTCTCCACAGGGCCTCAACCCCTTCAGCTCTCTCCACAGGACCACTGGCTCCTTCTGCCGGCCACAAGCCTTTCCACAGGGCCACAATCCCCTCCAATTCCACAGGACAACAGGCTCTCTTTACAGGGCCATAGCTCCCCTCCACAGGGCCAAATGCACTTTCCACATGGCCACAACCCCCTCCAGCTCTCTACACAGAGTCATGGGGCCCGTCTGCAGGGCACAAGCCCCTTCATCAAGGCCAAGGGGCCTTTCTACAGGGCCACTGGCCTTTAAATAGTGCCACAACCTCCTCTGGCTCTCTCAAGAGGGCCACAGGCTCCTTCTACAGGGCAAGGGCCCCCTCCACAAGGCCAAAGGCCCTTTGCAAAGAGCCATAGGTCCATTCCACAGGGCCATAGTCATTTCCATAGGGCCATAACCCCCTCAAGCTCTCTCCACAGAACAACAGGCTCCTTCTACAGGTTTACAGGCATTTATACAGGGCCACAACCGCCTTCACCTCACTCCACAGGGCCCTTTCACTGTGTCATAGGCTTTTCCATAAGGCCACAACCCCCTCTGTCTCTCTCAAAAAGGACAGAGGCTCCCTTTACAAGGCCACAGCCCCCTCCACAAGTCCAAAGGCCTTTTTCAAAGGGCCACAGGTCCCTTCCACAGAGCCATAGGCATTTCCCCAAGGCAATAACCCCCTCCAGCTCTCTCCACAGGCTCCTTCTACAAGGCTACAACCCTTTTCAGCTCTTTCATCAGGGCCACAGCCTCCTCCACCCCCCTTTAGTCAGTTAAAAGGACTCATTTGAGTGACCTATTGACCATTGGTCAGCTCGAGTAAAGGAACCTGATATAGTATACTGCACTGTTTAATATTCTTTTTTTCTTTACACAGGTTAAATGCTTGCAAAGAAATGTCACCTATGCATGCTCCTTTATACCAGTTTTCTTGATTGACATGTTATTTTTGGAGCCAAATGAGAAAATTGGGAAATGGAAAGCTCCCCCCTCCTTCCAATCAGTGAATCCAGTCAGGTGCTCAGTGGCGGTAGGCCACCGCCTGAAAGCCAAACATGAAAAAAGGAATGCTGGCACCGGTTTCCATACGATGAATTTTACTTTATTCCATGAAGATCAATACATTAAAAAGAAGGCATCTTTACAGGCAATCCGCCCCATCATGTCATTTTTGGTTTAAGCCTAATTTCTTTCAATAAATAAAATGGAATAAATGTGTCACTTTTTTGCCTCTACTAATAGTTGTGGGGTATTATGACATCACAATAGAATTAATACTTACCCTTTCCGATGCCTTTTAGGGCTATCCGGTGCAGAACCAAAGCCAAATACCAAGCGACAGGACCTTCCTGTGACATCATGGAAGGTCCTGTCGCTCAGCACGTGGCCTTGGCTCTGCACCAGATAGACCAAAAAGGCGTCTGAAAGGGTAAGTATTAATTCTTTATTATTTTTAATACATCTTGATTTATTTAATTTTGATTTCGTACTGTATAGTATTATATTGCAAAATGAAATGGGGGCTGGCAGACATGTCACAAAGGGGAGGAGGAACAGGATTCTTCATCCTCCTCTGTGACATCACTTCTCCTCCGGACTGGAAAAAAGCGTGGTATGTGAACACAGCCTCAGGCTGCGTGCCCATGCAATGTTAATGCCCATGCTGCGGATTTTTCCGCAGCGTTTCTGCTGCGCTTAAAATCCTTTCCACAGGGCCACAAAACCTTCAGCTCTCTCCACAGTACCACAGGCTCCTACTGGGCCACAGGCCTTTCCACAGTGCCACAAGCCCCTCCAGCTCTCTCCACAGGCAATCATGTTGCATGTTGTTTACTGCAAAGGACTTCATAGGCTCAAATCTTACTCCAGAGCCTTCCACAGGCCTCTCCAGCCCGCTCCACATGGCCTTTTCCTCAGGCCACAACTCCCTCCATCTCTCTTTACATCGCCACATGCCCCTCTGCGGGGCCACAGACTCCTATACAGGGTCACAGGCCTTTCCACAGGGCCTCAACACCTTCAGCTCTCTCCACAGCACCACTGCCTACTTCTGCCAGGCCACAAGCCTTTCCACAGAGCCACAATCCCCTCCAACTCTTCTCCACAGGACAACAAGCTCTCTTTACTGGGCCATAGCTCCCCTCCACAGGGCCAAATGCACTTTCTGCACGGCCACAGCCCCCTTTAGCTCTCTCCACAGAGACACAAGGCCCGTATGCAGGGCACAAGCCCCCTCTTCAAGGCCAAAAGGCCTTTCTACATGGCCATAGTCATTTCCATAGGGCACGAGCACCTCCAGCTCTCTCCACAGGGCAACGGACCCCTATACAGGGTCACAGGCCTTTCCACAGGGCCACAACAGCTTCAGCTCTCTCCACAGGACCACAGGCTCCTACCCGGCCACACGCCTTTCCACAGTGCTACAAGTCCCTCCAGCTCTCTCCACAGGCAATCATGTTGCATGTTGTTTGCCACAAAAAGACTTCATAGGCCCAAATCTTACTTCAGACCCTTCCACAGGCCCCTCCAGCCCGCTCTACATGGACTTTTCCGCAGGCCACAACTCCCTCCAGCTCTCTTTACATCGCCACATGCCCCTCTGCGGGGCCACAGACCCCTATACAGGGTCACAGGCCTTTCCACAGGGCCTCAACCCCTTCAGCTCTCTCCACAGGACCACTGGCTCCTTCTGCCGAGCCACAAGCATTTCCACAGGGCCACAATCCGCTCAAACTCTTCTCCACAGGACAACAAGCTAACTTTACAGGGCCATAGCTCCCTTCCTCAAAGCCAGCCCTCATGGTGTTTGTGTTATTAAAGAAAAAATAATAATTTTAGGGCTGGCTAGAGGCAGCCGTGGACACACCATAGCAAGCCCTCATGGTGTTTGTGTTATTAAAGAAAAAAAAATTTAAGGGCTGGCTAGAGGCAGCCGTGGACACACGATAGCCAGCCCTCATGGTGTTTGTGTTATTAAAGAAAAAAAAAATTTAAGGGCTGGCTAGAGGCAGCCGTGGACACACGATAGCCAGCCCTCATGGTGTTTGTGTTATTAAAGAAAAAAAATAAATTTGAGGGCTGGCTAGAGGCAGCCGTGGACACACGATAGCCAGCTCTCATGGTGTTTGTGTTATTAAAGAAAAAAAATAAATTTGAGGGCTGGCTAGAGGCAGCCATGGACACACGATAGCCAGCCCTCATGGTGTTTGTGTTATTAAAGAAAAAAAAAATTTGAGGGCTGGCTAGAGGCAGCCGTGGACAAACGATAACCAGCCCTCATGGTGTTTGTGTTATTAAAGAAAAATAATAAATTTGAGGGCTGGCTAGAGGCAGCCGTGGACACACGATAGCCAGCCCACATGGTGTTTGTGTTATTAAAGAAAATAAATAAATTTGAGGGCTGGCTAGAGGCAGCCGTGGACACACGATAGCCAGCCCTCATGGTGTTTGTGTTATTAAAGAAAAAAAATAAATTTGAGGGCTGGCTAGAGGCAGCAGTGGACACACGATAGCCAGCCCTCATGGTGTTTGTGTTATTAAAGAAAAAAAATAAATTTGAGGGCTGGCTAGAGGCAGCCGTGGACACACGATAGCCAGCCCACATGGTGTTTGTGTTATTAAAGAAAATAAATAAATTTGAGGGCTGGCTAGAGGCAGCCGTGGACAAACGATAACCAGCCCAGATGGTGTTTGTGTTATTAAAGAAAAAAAATAAATTTGAGGGCTGGCTAGAGGCAACCGTGGACACACGATAGCCAGCCCACATGGTGTTTGTGTTATTAAAGAAAAAAAATAAATTTGAGGGCTGGCTAGAGGCAGCCGTGGACACACGATAGCCAGCCCTCATGGTGTTTGTGTTATTAAAGAAAATATATAAATTTGAGGGCTGGCTAGAGGCAACCGTGGACACACGATAGCCAGCCCACATGGTGTTTGTGTTATTAAAGAAAATAAATAAATTTGAGGGCTGGCTAGAGGCAGCCGTGGACACACGATAGCCAGCCCACATGGTGTTTGTGTTATTAAAGAAAAAATATAAATTTGATGGCTGGCTAGAGGCAGCCGTGGACACACTATATATATATATATATATATATATATATATATATATATATAATATATATATTTCTGCATTATCTGTGCATTATGAATCGTGATATGTGTTAAAGGGGCCCACTGAGACTTTCGCCTAGGGCCCACAAAAACCTGGAGCCGGCCCTGCCCATGTGTGGTGATTATTGATTCCAGTACTAATAGGAATAGCAGGGGCAATAACAGCATGAATGGGGTGTTTATTTATTTGTGTTTTGGATATTGTTTCTTCTGGTGTGTGAATATATGGCACTGACCAGTTTAATGCCCTGTATTTGTGTGGTTTTTGCCTTGGATTCTTACATTTTATTATATTGTCTGCTATAGTATATATTTTGTGCTATAGTGCATTACCTCTAATACTGGTGGCGGATTTGCCAGTCAGTATATTAATGTGCAAAATTGATCACCAGGGACAGCCTAAGTGTATATTTGATCTTTACTTGATATATTACAATCATGTGTTTTTCTGGGATGGATTTTGGAGTAGGTGGGCTTTCCATTAGTGGGTAATTCCACTATATTAACTTTTACTTGTGTTTTCATGAATTGGATTGTGACATTGTTTGTATGTATTTATAAAAAATATAATTCATTGTAATTTATTGAAGTATTGTCTAGATTGGGTGATCACTGCACAAGAGCATACCCCTTTTCTTCTTGCCGATGTTTATATATATTTGGTATGCTGCATGTTGATCCCATAGTGATTAGATGGTGCCCTCCATAACTTTGAGTTTGTGACATGGACAGATTTTTCACACTTCTACAATTGAGTTCACTCTCAACTTTTCAGACGTCTGCAGACGGAGTCTCTTATCTTTTCTGTACTACAAGATGTTTTGCTGACAATTGGCCAAATACACAAGTCCTTCTGCAGCCTTATCTCAAATGAAATAACATACAAACCTTAGCTTTTTTTTTTCTTTTTTCAAATGCTTCCTCAGGGCTGGCTGGAGACAGCCATGGGCACACGAGAGCCAGCCCTCGTGGTTTTAATGTTATTAAAAAAAATAAAAAAATTTGAGGGCTGGCTGGTGACAGCCATGGGCACACGATAGCCAGCCTTCATGGTTGCATTTCTTATAAATAAAAATATAAACCTTTAGGGCTGGCTGGCGAGAGCCGTGTGCACGCGGATAGCCAGCCTTCATGGGGGTGTCATATTTATATCCCACCAAGGACAACATCTGAAACGAGTTTGTATGTTCTCCCCGTATTTGCATGGGTTTCCTCCGGGTTCTCCGGTTTCCTCCCACACTCCAAAGACACACTGATAGGGAATCTAGATTGTGAGCCCCAATGGGGACAGCGACAATAATGTATGAAAAGCGCTGTGGAATATGTAAGCGCTATATAAAAATAAAAATAAGATGATGATAAAAAATATAAACCTTGAGGGCCGGCTAGAGACAGCCGTGGGCACACGATAGCCAGCCCTCATGCTCTTTACAGAGCCATAGCTCCCCTCCACAGGGCCAAATGCACTTTCCACATGGCCACAATCCCCTCCAGCTCTCTCCACAGAGTCACTGGGCCCGTCTGCTGGGCACAAGCCCCTTCATCAAGGCCAAGGGGCCAGTCTAGAGGGCCACTGGCCTTTAAATAGGGCCACAACCCCCTCTGGCTCTCTCAACAGGGCCACAGGCTCCTTCTGCAGGGCAACAGCCCCCTCCACAAGGCCAAAGGCCCTTTGCAAAGGGCTATAGGTCCATTCCACAGGGCCATAGTCATTTCCATAGGGCCATAACCCCCCTCAAGCTCTCTCCACAGAACCACAGGCTCCTTCTACAGGTTTACAGGCATTTACACAGGGCCACAACCGCCTTCACCTCTCTCCACAGGGCCCTTTCACTGTGTCATAGGCCTTTCCATAAGGCCACAACCCCTTCTGTCTCTCTTAAAAAGGACAGAGGCTCCCTTTACAAGGCAACAGCCCCCTCCAAAAGGCCAAAGGCCTTTTTCAAAGGGTCATAGGTCCCCTCCGCAGGGCCATAGGCATTTCCCCAAGGCAATAACCCCCTCCAGCTCTCTCCAGAGGACCACAGGCTCCTTCTACAAGGCTACAACCCCTTTCAGCTCTTTCATCAGGGCCACAGCCTCCTCCACCCCCCTTTAATCAGTTAAAAGGGCTCATTTGCGTGACCACAACACCTTCAGCTCTCTCCACAGGACCACAGGCTCCTACCCGGCCACAGGCCTTTCCACAGTGCTACAAGTCCCTCCAGCTCTCTCCACAGGCAATCATGTTGCATGTTGTTTACCGCAAAAGGACTTCATAGGCCCAAATCTTACTTTAGACCCTTCCACAGGCCCCTCCAGCCCGCTCCACATGGCCTTTTCCGCAGGCCACAACTCCCTCCAGCTCTCTTTACATCGCCACATGCCCCTCTGCGGGGCCACAGACTCCTATACAGGGTCACAGGCCATTCCACAGGGCCACAATCCCCTCCAACTCTTCTCCACAGGACAACAAGCTCTCTTTACCGGGCCATGGCTCCCCTCCACGGGGCCAAATGCACTTTCTGCACGGCCACAGCCCCCTTTAGCTCTCTCCACAGAGACGCAAGGCCCGTCTGCAGGGCACAAGCCCCCTCTTCAAGACCAAAAGGCCTTTCTACATGGCCATAGTCATTTCCATAGGGCACAAGCCCCTCCAGCTCTCTCCACAGGGCAACGGACCCCTATACAGGGTCACAGGCCTTTCCACAGGGCCACAACACCTTCAGCTCTCTCCACAGGACCACAGGCTCCTACTGGGCCACAGGCCTTTCCACAGTGCCACAAGCCCCTCCAGCTCTCTCCACAGGCAATCATGTTGCATGTTGTTTACTGCAAAGGACTTCATAGGCTCAAATCTTACTCCAGAGCCTTCCACAGGCCTCCAGCCCGCTCCACATGGCCTTTTCCTCAGGCCACAACTCCCTCCAGCTCTCTTTACATCGCCACATGCCCCTCTGCGGGGCCACAGACCCCTATACAGGGTCACAGGCCTTTCCACAGGGCCTCAACCCCTTCAGCTGTCTCCACAGGACCACAGGCTTTTCCACAGCCCACAACTCCTTCCAGCTCTCACCACAGGGCCACAGCCCTTTCCACAAGGCTAAAGGGCCTATCCATAGGGCCACAGACCTTTCCACAGGGCCACAACACCCTCCAGCTCTCTCCACAGGACAAGAAGCTCTCTTTACAGGGCCATAGCTCACCTCCACAGGGCCAAATGCACTTTCCACACGGCCACAACTCCCAACAGCTCTCTCCACAGAGTCACAGGGCCCGTCTGCAGGGCACAAGCCCCCTCTTCAAGGCCAAAAGGCCTTTCTACATGGCCATAGTCATTTCCATAGGGCACGAGCCCCTCCAGCTCTCTCCACAGGGCAACGGACCCCTATACAGGGTCACAGGCCTTTCCACAGGGCCACAACACCTTCAGCTCTCTCCACAGGACCACAGGCTCCTACTGGGCCACAGGCCTTTCCACAGTGCCACAAGCCCCTCCAGCTCTCTCCACAGGCAATCATGTTGCATGTTGTTTACTGCAAAGGACTTCATAGGCCCAAATCTTACTCCAGAGCCTTCCACAGGCCTCTCCAGCCCGCTCCACATGGCCTTTACCTCAGGCCACAACTCCCTCCAGCTCTCTTTACATCGCCACATGCCCCTCTGCGGGGCCACAGACCCCTATACAGGGTCACAGGCCTTTCCACAGGGCCTCAACCCCTTCAACTGTCTCCACAGGACCACAGGCTTTTCCACAGCCCACAACTCCTTCCAGCTCTCACCACAGGGCCACAGCCCCTTCCACAAGGCTAAAGGGCCTATCCATAGGGCCACAGACCTTTCCACAGGGCCACAACACCCTCCAGCTCTCTCCACAGGACAAGAAGCTCTCTTTACAGGGCCATAGCTCACCTCCACAGGGCCAAATGCACTTTCCACACGGCCACAACTCCCAACAGCTCTCTCCACAGAGTCACAGGGCCCGTCTGCAGGGCACAAGCCCCCTCTTCAAGGCCAAAAGGCCTTTCTACATGGCCATAGTCATTTCCATAGGTCACGAGCCCCTCCAGCTCTCTCCACAGGGCAATGGACCACTATACAGGGTCACAGGCCTTTCCACAGGGCCACAACACCTTCAGCTCTCTCCACAGGACCACAGGCTCCTACTGGGCCACAGGCCTTTCCACAGTGCCACAAGCCCCTCCAGCTCTCTCCACAGGCTATCATGTTGCATGTTGTTTACTGCAAAGGACTTCATAGGCCCAAATCTTACTCCAGAGCCTTCCACAGGCCTCTCCAGCCCGCTCCACATGGCCTTTTCCTCAGGCCACAACTCCCTCCAGCTCTCTTTACATCGCCACATGCCCCTCTGCGGGGCCACAGACCCCTATACAGGGTCACAGGCCTTTCCACAGGGCCTCAACCCCTTCAGCTGTCTCCACAGGACCACAGGCTTCTCCACAGCCCACAACTCCTTCCAGCTCTCACCACAGGGCCACAACCCCTTCCACAAGGCTAAAGGGCCTATCCATAGGGCCACAGACCTTTCCACAGGGCCACAAAACCCTCCAGCTCTCTCCACAGGACAAGAAGCTCTCTTTACAGGGCCATAGCTCACCTCCACAAGGCCAAATGCACTTTCCACACAGCCACAACTCCCAACAGCTCTCTCCACAGAGTCACAGGGCACGTCTGCAGGGCACAAGCCCCCTCTTCAAGGCCAAAAGGCCTTTCTACATGGCCATAGTCATTTCCATAGGGCACGAGCCCCTCCAGCTCTCTCCACAGGGCAACGGACCCCTATATAGGGTCACAGGCCTTTCCACAGGGCCTCAACCCCTTCAGCTGTCTCCACAGGACCACAGGCTTTTCCACAGCCCACAACTCCTTCCAGCTCTCACCACAGGGCCACAGCCCTTTCCACAAGGCTAAAGGGCCTATCCATAGGGCCACAGGCCTTTCCACAGTGCCACAAGCCCCTCCAGCTCTCTCCACAGACAATCATGTTGCATGTTGTTTACTGCAAAGGACTTCATAGGCCCAAATCTTACTCCAGAGCCTTCCACAGGCCTCTCCAGCCCGCTCCACATGGCCTTTTCCTCAGGCCACAACTCCCTCCAGCTCTCTTTACATCGCCACATGCCCCTCTGCGGGGCCACAGACCCCTATACAGGGTCACAGGCCTTTTCACAGGGCCTCAACCCCTTCAGCTCTCTCCACAGCACCATTGCCTACTTCTGCCGGGCCACAAGCCTTTCTACAGAGCCACAATCCCCTCCAACTCTTCTCCACAGGACAACAAGCTCTCTTTACAGGGCCATAGCTCCCCTCCACAGGGCCAAATGCACTTTCTGCACGGCTACAGCCCCCTTTAGCTCTCTCCACAGAGACACAAGGCCCGCATGCAGGGCACAAGCCCCCTCTTCAAGGCCAAAAGGCCTTTCTACATGGCCATAGTCATTTCCATAGGGCACGAGCACCTCCAGCTCTCTCCACAGGGCAACGGACCCCTATACAGGGTCACAGGCCTTTCCACAGGGCCACAACACCTTCAGCTCTCTCCACTGGACCACAGGCTCCTACCCGGCCACACGCCATTCCACAGTGCTACAAGTCCCTCCAGCTCTCTCCACAGGCAATCATGTTGCATGTTGTTTGCCGCAAAAAGACTTCATAGGCCCAAATCTTACTTCAGACCCTTCCACAGGCCCCTCCAGCCCGCTCTACATGGCCTTTTCCGCAGGCCACAACTCCCTCCTGCTCTCTTTACATCGCTACATGCCCCTCTGCGGGGCCACAGACCCCTATACAGGGTCACAGGCCTTTCCACAGGGCCTCAACCCCTTCAGCTCTCTCCACAGTACCACTGGCTCATTCTGCCGAGCCACAAGCATTTCCACAGGGCCACAATCCCCTCAAACTCTTCTCCACAGGACAACAAGCTAACTTTACAGGGCCATAGCTCCCTTCCTCATAGCCAGCCCTCATGGTGTTTGTGTTATTAAAGAAAAAAAAAATTTGAGGGCTGGCTAGAGGCAGCCGTGGACACACGATAGCCAGCCCTCATGGTGTTTGTGTTATTAAAGAAAAAATAATAATTTGAGGGCTGGCTAGAGGCAGCCGTGGACACACGATAGCCAGCCCTCATGGTGTTTGTGTTATTAATAAAAAAAAAATTGGGGGGCTGGCTAGAGGCAGCCGTGGACACACCATAGCAAGCCCTCATGGTGTTTGTGTTATTAAAGAAATAAAAAATTTAAGGGCTGGCTAGAGGCAGCCGTGGACACATGATAGCCAGCCCTCATGGTGTTTGTGTTATTAAAGAAAAAAAAATTGGGGTGCTGGCTAGAGGCAGCCGTGGACACACGATAGCCAGCCCTCATGGTGTTTGTGTTATTAAAGAAAAAAAAAATTGGGGGGCTGTCTAGAGGCAGCCGTGAACACACGATAGCCAGCCCTCATGCTGTTTGTGTTATTAAAGAAAAAAAAAATTGGGGGGCTGGCTAGAGGCAGCCGTGGACACATGATAGCCAGCCCTCATGGTGTTTGTGTTATTAAAGAAAAAAAAATTGGGGGGCTGGCTAGAGGCAGCCGTGAACACACGATAGCCAGCTCTCATGGTGTTTGTGTTATTAAAGAAAAAAAAAATTGGGGGGCTGGCTAGAGGCAGCCGTGGACACACGATAGCCAGCCCTCATGGTGTTTGTGTTATTAAAGAAAAAAAAAAAATTGGGGGGCTGGCTAGAGGCAGCCGTGAACACACGATAGCCAGCCCTCATGGTGTTTGTGTTATTAAAGAAAAAAAAAATTGGGGGGCTGGCTAGAGGCAGCCGTGGACACACGATAGCCAGCCCTCATGGTGTTTGTGTAATTAAAGAAAAAAAAAATTGGGGGGCTGGCTAGAGGCAGCCGTGGACACACGATAGCCAGCCCTCATGGTGTTTGTGTTATTAAAGAAAAAAAAAAATTGGGGGGCTGGCTAGAGGCAGCCGTGAACACACGATAGCCAGCCCTCATGGTGTTTGTGTTATTAAAGAAAAAAAAATTGGGGCGCTGGCTAGAGGCAGCCGTGGACACACGATAGCCAGCCCTCATGGTGTTTGTGTTATTAAAGAAAAAAAAAATTGGGTGGCTGGCTAGAGGCAGCCGTGGACACATGATAGCCAGCCCTCATGGTGTTTGTGTTATTAAAGAAAAAAAAAATTTGAGGGCTGGCTAGAGGCAGCCGTGGACACACGATAGCCAGCCCTCATGGTGTTTGTGTTATTAAAGAAAAAAAAAATTGGGGGTCTGGCTAGAGGCAGCCGTGAACACACGATAGCCAGCCCTCATGGTGTTTGTGTTATTAAAGAAAAAAAAAATTGGGGGGCTGGCTAGAGGCAGCCGTGGACACACGATAGCCAGCCCTCATGGTGTTTGTGTCATTAAAGAAAAAAAAAAATTGGGGGGCTGGCTAGAGGCAGCCGTGAACACACGATAGCCATCCCTCATGGTGTTTGTGTTATTAAAGAAAAAAAAATTGGGGGGCTGGCTAGAGGCAGCCGTGGACACACGACAGCCAGCCCTCATGGTGTTTGTGTTATTAAAGAAAAAAAAAATTGGGGGGCTGGCTAGAGGCAGCCGTGGACACATGATAGCCAGCCCTCATGGTGTTTGTGTTATTAAAGAAAAAAAAAATTTGAGGGCTGGCTAGAGGCAGCCGTGGACACACGATAGCCAGCCCTCATGGTGTTTGTGTTATTAAAGAAAAAAAAAATTGGGGGTCTGGCTAGAGGCAGCCGTGAACACACGATAGCCAGCCCTCATGGTGTTTGTGTTATTAAAGAAAAAAAAAATTGGGGGGCTGGCTAGAGGCAGCCGTGGACACACGATAGCCAGCCCTCATGCTGTTTGTGTTATTAAAGAAAAAAAAAATTGGGGGGCTGGCTAGAGGCAGCCGTGGACACATGATAGCCAGCCCTCATGGTGTTTGTGTTATTAAAGAAAAAAAAAATTTGAGGGCTGGCTAGAGGCAGCCGTGAACACAATGCTTCATTTCTGCATCGTGGTTACATAGCCTTAGTGTTATTAAAGCAAAAAAAATTTGAGAGTTGGCTATAGACATTATATGCCCAATATGAGGGCTGGCTGCAGGTAATCCAGGACAACCAGCAGCAAGCTCTCATGCTTGCCTGCACATTAGAAAGAGAAACATCGCCATCTGGTGTTTTTACAATCCTACAATAAAAAATTAAAAAGTTGGACAACATTGCCACCCGGTGGAGTTTCCTCAGAACACACAATGTCAAGAAAAAAGTCAATGAGGGCTGGCTATTGGTCAATCAGGTAAGTGATTTAGCCAGCTCTAATGTTACATTTTTTTGCATTTTTATTGCGTAGACCCCCTCAGGAGCGATATTTCAGGCCGCAGAGCGTGCAGTTTCGAGCAGAAATTTTGCCTTAACCCTGAAAAAAATTTAGCGCATCCCACCGCGTGCGTAAGCGTCCCAAATGCCAATAAACAAATTCCCCCCATCAGTCCCTATATATTACTATAGTACAGAAGGTCATACTACCATATTGACTCTTTAATCCAGTTCCAATGTATCAAGGTCAAGCCTGTTGCACAAATGCAACAAATGTTGCATTCCGGCAACAAAAGTCGGCCATCTTGTGTCCCGTTTGCAACAAAAGGTCAACTTTTGTTGCCTTTCGGCAACATTTCAGGTCAAGCCTGTTGCAAACGGGACACGAAGCCTCTGATTTTGACCAAAGGTGCACCTCAACTCATGGGGGTCACACTTGCATGTCGCATGTCATGGGGGCCCCACGTGCATTCCACATTTCATTGGGGGCCCCAAATGCATGCTGCATGTCTGGGGCCCCAAATGCATGCTGCATGTGATGGGGGCCCCAAATGCATGCAACATGTCATGGTAGCCCCACATGCATGGGCCATTCATGGGGCCACACATGAATGCCGCATGTCATGGGGGCCCCAAATGCATGCCGCATGTCATGGGGGCCCCACATACATGCCGCATGTCATGGGTACCCCAAATTCATGCCACATGTCATGGGGGACCCACGTGCATGCCGCATGTCATGGAAGCCCCACGTGCATGCCGCATGTCATGGGGGCCCCACATGCATGCCACATGTCATGGGGGCCCCAAATGCATGCCACATGTCAGGGGGGCCCCAAATGCATGCCGTATGTCATGGGTGACCCAAATACATGCCGCTTGTCATGGGTACCCCAAATGCATGCCGCATGTCATGTGTACCCCAAATGCATGCCCCATGTCATGGGGGACCCACGTGCATACCGCATGTCATGGGGACCCCCTATGCATGCCTCATGTCATGGGGGCCCCAAATGCATACTGCATGTCATGGGAGCTCCACATGCATGCCGCATGTCATGTGGCCCCACGTGCATGCCGCATGTCATGGCGCAAATTTCATGCCACATGTCATGGGGGACACTCATGCATACCGCATGTAATGGGGGCAACACGTGCATACCGCATATCATGGGGCCCCACGTGCATACCGCATGGCATTGGGCCCAAAATGCATGCCGCATGTCATGGGGCCCCATGTGCATGCCACATGCCATGAGGCCCACATGCATACCGCATGTCATTGGGGGAACATGTGCATACCGCATATCATGGGCCCCACATGCATACCGCATGTCATAGGTGCCCCAAATGCATGCCGCATGTCATGTGGCCCCACGTGCATGCCGCATGTCATGGGGCCCCATGTGCATGCCGAATGTCATGGGGGTACCAATTTCATGCCGCATGTCATGGGGGACACTCATGCATACCGCATGTAATGGGGGTCTACACGTGCATACCGCATATCATTGGGCCCCACGTGCATACCGCATGGCATTGGGGCCCAAAATGCATGCCGCATGTCATGGGGCCCCATGTGCATGCCACATGCCATGGGGCCCACATGCATACCGCATGTCATTGGGGGAACATGTGCATACCGCATATCATGGGCCCCACATGCATACCGCATGTCATAGGTGCCCCAAATGCATGCCGCATGTCATGGGGCCCCATGTGCATGCCACATGTCATGGGGGCCCCAAATGCATGCCACATGTCATGGAGGCCCCAAATGCATGCCGCATGTCATTGGGGCCCCAAATGCATACTGCCTGTCATGGGACCTCCACATGCATGCCACATGTCATGGGGCCCCATGTGCATGCTGCATGTCATGGGGGCCCCAATTGCATGCCGCATGTCATGTGGCCCCAAGTGCATGACGCATGTCATGGGGCCCCTTGTGCATGCCGCATGTCATGAGGGCCCACATGCATTCCACATGTCATGGGGGCACCACATGCATACCGCATGTCATGGGGCTCCATGCGCATACCGCATGTCATGGGGCCCCACGTGCATGACGCATGTTATGGGTGCCCCAAATGCATGCCGCATGTCATGGGGGCCAAAAATGAATGCCACATGTCATGGGGGCCACACGTGCATGACACATGTCATGGGGGCTCCACGTGCATGCCACATTTCATTGGTGGCCCAAATGCATGCTGCATGTCAGAGGCCACAAATGCATGCTGCATGTCATGGGTCCCCACATGCATGCCCCATGTCTTGGGGGCCTCAAATGCATGCTGCACGTGATGGGGGACCCAAATGCATGGCACATGTCATGGTAGCCGACACGCATGCCGCATGTCATGGGGGCATCAAATACGTGCCGCATGTCATGGGGGCCTCAAATGTATGCTGCATGTCATGGGGGCCCCAAATGCATGTCATGGGGTCCCCACATGCATTCCGCATGTCATGGGGGCGCTACATCCATGCCGCATGTCATGAGGGCACCAAGTGCATGCCGCATGTCATGGGGGCCCCAAATGCATGCCGCATGTCATGGGGGCTCCAAATGAATGCCGCATGTCATGGGGGCCCCAAATGCATGCCACATGTCATGGTGGCCCCAAGAGCATGCCGCGTGACATGGGGGACCCACGTGCTTGATGCATGTCATGGGGGCCCCACATGCATGCCGCATGTCTTGAGTACCCCAAATGCATGTCGCATGTCATTTGGGCCCCACATGCATGATGCATGTCATGGTGGCCCCAAATGCATTCTACATATCATGGAGGCCCCACATGCATGCCCCATGTCTTGGGGGCCTCAAATGCATGCTGCACGTGATGGGGGACCCAAATGCATGGCACATGTCATGGTAGCCGACACGCATGCCGCATGTCATGGGGGCATCAAATACGTGCCGCATGTCATGGGGGCCTCAAATGTATGCTGCATGTCATGGGGGCCCCAAATGCATGTCATGGGGTCCCCACATGCATTCCGCATGTCATGGGGGCTCTACATCTATGCCGCATGTCATGAGGGCACCAAGTGCATGCCGCATGTCATGGGGGCCCCAAATGCATGCCGCATGTCATGGGGGCTCCAAATGAATGCCGCATGTCATGGGGGCCCCAAATGCATGCCACATGTCATGGTGGCCCCAAGAGCATGCCGCGTGACATGGGGGACCAACGTGCTTGATGCATGTCATGGGGGCCCCACATGCATGCCGCATGTCTTGAGTACCCCAAATGCATGTCGCATGTCATTTGGGCCCCACATGCATGATGCATGTCATGGGGGCCCCAAATGCAAGTCGCCTGTCATGGGGGCCAAAAAAGCATGCCGCATGTCATGGGGGCCACACGTGCAGGTCGCATGTCATGGGGGCTCCACATGCATAACGCACGTCATGGGGCTCCACGTGAATAGCGCATATCATGGGGCCCCAGGTGCAAGCCGCATGTCACGAGGGCCAAAAAAGCATGCCGCATGTCATAGGGGCCCAAAATGCATGCCTCATGTCATGGGGGCCCCAAATGCATGCCTCATGTCGTGGGTGCCCCACGTGCATGCCGCATGTCATGGGGGCCCCACATGCATGCCACATGTCATGGGTACCCCAAATGCATGTTACATGTCATGGGGTTCCCAAATGCATGCTGCTTGTCTTGAGAACCCAAAATGCATTCCGCATGTCAAGGGGACCCCAAATGCATGCCTCATGTCATGGGGGCCCCAAATGCATGCTGCGTGTCTTGGGAACCCCAAATGCATGTCACATGTCATGTGGCCCCACGTGCATACCGCATGGCACTGGGGCCCAAAATGCATGCCACATGCCATGGGGGCCCACATGCATACCGCATGTCATGGAGTGAACATGTGCATACCGCATATCATGGGCCCCACGTGCATACCGCATGTCATAGGTGCCCCAAATGCATGCCGCATGTCATGGGGCCCCATGTGCATGCCACATGTCATGGGGGCTCCAAATGCATGCCACATGTCATGGAGGCCCCAAATGCATGCCGTATGTCATTGGGGCCCCAAATGCATACTGCCTGTCATGGGATCTCCACATGCATGCCGCATGTCATGGGGCCCAATGTGCATGCCGCATGTCATGGGGGCCCCAAATGCATTCCACATGTCATGTGGCCCCAAGTGCATGACGCATGTCATGGGGCCCCATGTGCATGCCGCATGTCATGGGGGTCCCAAGTGCATGCCACATGTAATGGGGTACCCACATGGGGCCCAAAAAAGCATGCCACTTGTCATAGGGGCCCCAAATGCATGCCACATTTCATTGGGGGCCCCAAATGCATGCTGCATGTCAGAGGCCACAAATGCATGCTGCATGGCATGGGGCCCCACATGCATGCCACATGTCTTGGGGGCCTCAAATGCATGCCACATGTCATGGTAGCCCACACGCATGCCGCATGTCATGGGGGCCCCAAATACGTGCCACATGTCATGGGGGCCCCACATGCATGGTGCATGTCATGGGGGCCCCAAATGCATGGTGCATGTCATAGGGGCCCCACATGCATGCCGCATGTCATGGGGCCCCGCATGCATGACGCATGTCATGGGGGCCTCAAATGTATGCTGCATGTCATGGGGGCCCCAATTGCATGCCGCATGTCATGGGGTCCCCACATGCATTCCGCATATCATGGGGGCTCTACATCCATGCCGCATGTCATGAGGGCACCAAGTGCATGCCGCATGTCATGGGGGCCCCAAATGCATGCCTCATGTCATGGGGGCTCCAAATGAATGCCGCATGTCATGGGGGCCCCAAATGCATGCCACATGCCATGGGGGCCCCAAGAGCATGCCGCATGACATGGGGGCCCCACGTGCTTGATGCATGTCATGGGGGCCCCACATGCATGCCGCATGTCTTGAGTACCCCAAATGCATGTCGCATGTCATTTGGGCCCCACATGCATGACTCTTGTCATGGTGGCCCCAAATGCATTCTACATATCATGTAGGCCCCACGTGCATGCCGCATGTCATGGGGGCCCCAAATGCAAGCCGCCTGTCATGGGGGCCAAAAAAGCATGCCACATGTCATAGGGTCGCCAAATGCATGCCGCATGTAATGGGGGCCACACGTGCAAGTCGCATGTCATGGGGGCTCCACATGCATGCCGAATGTCATGGGGGCCCCACTAGCATTCCGCATTTCATTGGGGGCCCCAAATGCATGCTGCATGTTAGGGGCCCCAAATGCATGCTGCATGTGATGGGGGCCCCAAATGCATGCAACATGTCATGGGAACCCCACATGCATGGGCCATGTCATGGGGCCCCACATGAATGCTGCATGTCATGGCGGCGACAAATGCATGCCACATGTCATGGGGGCCCCACATACATGCCACAAGTCATGGGTACCCCGCGTGCATGACGCATGTCATGGGGGCCCCACGTGCATGCCACATGTCATGGGGGCCCCAAATGCATGCCACATGTCATGGGGTCCCCAAATGCATGCCTTATGTCATGGGGGCCCCAAATGCATGCCGCATGTCATGCATACCCCAAATGCATGCCGCATGTAATGTGTACCCCAAATGCATGCCCCATGTCATGGGGGACCCACTTGCATACCGCATGTCATGGGGACCCCAAATGCATGCCCCATGTCATGGGGCCCCATGTGCATGCCGCATGTCATGGGGGTCCCAAGTGCATTGCATGCCGCATGTAATGGGGTACCCACATGCATGCCGCATGTCATGGGGGCCCACATGCATGCCGCATGCCATGTGTGCCCCAAATGCATGCCGCATGTCATGGGGGCCAAAAAATCATGCCGCATGTCATAGGGGCCCCAAATGCATGCCAAATGTCATGGGGGCCTCAAGAGCATACCGCATGACATGGGGGCCCAACGTGCATGCCGCATGTCTTGGGTACCCCAAATGCATGTCGCATGTCATTTAGGCCCCACGTGCATGCCGCATGTCATGGGGGCCCCGAATGCAAGCCGCCTGTCATGGGGGCCAAAAAAGCATGCCGCATGTCATGGGGGCCACACGTGCAGGTCGCATGTCATGGGGGCTCCACATGCATAACGCACGTCATGGGGCTCCACGTGAATAGCACATATCATGGGGCCCCAGGTGCAAGCCGCATGTCACGAGGGCCAAAAAAGCATGCCGCATGTCATAGGGGCCCAAAATGCATGCCACATGTCATGGGGGCCCCAAATGCATGCCTCATGTCGTGGGTGCCCCACGTGCATGCCGCATGTCATGGGGGCCCCATATGCATGCCACATGTCATGGGGGACCCATGTGCATGCCGCATGTCATGGGGGCCCCAAATGCATGCCACATGTCATGGGTACCCCAAATGCATGTTCCATGTCATGGGGTTCCCAAATGCATGCTGCTTGTCTTGAGAACCCAAAAGGCATTCCGCATGTCAAGGGGACCCCAAATGCATGCCTCATGTCATGGGGGCCCCAAATGCATGCTGCGTGTCTTGGGAACCCCAAATGCATGTCGCATGTCATGTGGCCCCCACGTGCATGCCGCATGTCATGGGGACCCATGTGCATGCTGAATGTCATGGGGGTACGACGTGCATGCCACATATCATGGGGGCCCCACATGCATGCCGCATGTCATGGGGGCCCCAAATGCAAAGTGCATGTCATGGGGGCCTCACGTGCATACCGCATGTCATGGGGACCCCCAAATGCATGCCGCATGTCATGGGGCCCCATGTTCATGCCACACGTCATGGGGGCCCACATGCATAACGCATGTCATGGGGGCAATACGTGCCTACCGCATATCATGGGGCCCCACGTGCATACCGCATGTCATGGGGGCCCCAAATTCAGGTCGCATGTCATGGGGCACCATTTGCATGCCACATGTCATGGGGGCCTCAAATGCATGCCACATGTCATGGAGGCCCCAAATGCATGCCGAATGTCATTGGGGCCCCAAATGCATACAACCTGTCATGGGATCTCCATATGCATGCCGCATGTCATGGGGCCCCATGTGCATGCCGCATGTCATGTGGCCCCAAGTGCATGCCGCATGTCAAGGGGGTTCCATGTGCATGCCACATGTAATGGGGAACCCACATGCATGCCGCATGTCATGGGGGCCCACATGCATGCCGCATGTCATGGAGGCACCAAATGCATACCGCATGTCATGGGACTCCACGTGCATACCGCATGTCATGGGGCCCCAAGTGCATGCCGCATGTCATGGATGCCCCAAATGCATACCGCATGTCATGGGGGCCAAAAAAACATGCCGCTTGTCATAGGGGCCCCAAATGCATGCCACATCTCATGGGGGTCACACGTGCATGCCCCATGTCATGGGGGCTCCACATGCATGCCACATGTCATGTAGGCCCCACGTGCATGCCGCATTTCATTGGGGGCCCCAAATGCATGCTGCATGTCAGGGGCCACAAATGCATGCTGCATGTCATGGGGGCCCCAAATACGTGCCACATATCATGGGGGCACCAAATGCATGGGCCATGTCATAGGGGCCCCACATGCATGCCGCATGTCATGGGGCCCCAAATGCATGCTGCATGTCATGTGGTCCCCACTTGCATTCCGAATATCATGGGGGCTCTACATGCATGCCGCATGTCATGGGGGAACCAAGTGCAAGCCTCATGTCATGGGGGCCCCAAATGCATCACGCATGTCATGGTGGCTCCAAATGCATGCCGCATGTCATGGGGGCCCCAAATGCATGCCGCATGTCATGGGGGCCCCAAATGCATGCCACATGTCATGGGGGCCCCAAGAGCATGCCGCATGACATGGGGGCCCCACGTGCTTGAGGCATGTCATGGGGGCCCAACATGCATGCCACATGTCTTGGGTACCATAAATGCATGTCGCATGTCATTTGGGCCCTACATGCATGAAGCATGTCATGGGGGCCCCAAATGCAAGCCTCATGTCATGGGGGCCAAAAAAGCATGCCGCATGTCATAGGGGCCCCAAATGCACTCCGCATGTCATGGGGGCCCCACGTGCATTCCACATTTCATTGGGGGCCCCAAATGCATGCTGCATGTCTGGGGCCCAAATGCATGCTGCATGTGATGGGGGCCCCAAATGCATGCAACATGTCATGGTAGCCCCACGTGCATGGGCCATGTCATGGGGCCCCACATGAATGCCGCATGTCATGGGGGCCCCAAATGCATGCCGCATGTCATGGGGGTCCCACATACATGCCACATGTCATGGGGGACCCACGTGCATGCCGCATGTCATGGAAGCCCCACGTGCTTGCCGCATGTCATGGGGGCCCCACATGCATGCCACATGTCATGGGGGCCCCAAATGCATGCCGCATGTCATGGGGGCCCCACATACATGCCGCATGTCATGGGTACCCCAAATGCATTCCACATGTCATGGGGGACCCACATGCATGCCGCATTTCATGGAAGCCCCACGTGCATGTCGCATGTCATGGGGGCCCCACATGCATGCCACATGTCATGGGGGCCCCAAATGCATGCCACATGTCATGGGGGCCCCAAATGCATGCCGTATGTCATGGGTGCCCAAAATGCATGCCGCATGTCATGGGTACCCCAAATACATGCCGCATGTCATGTGTACTCCAAATGCATGCCCCATGTCATGAGGGACCCACGTGCATACTGCATGTCATGGGAGCTCCACATGCATGCCGCATGTCATGTGGCCCCACGTGCATGCCGCATGTCATGGGGCCCCATGTGCATGCCGAATGTCATGGGGGTACCAATTTCATGCCGCATGTCATGGGGGACACTCATGCATACCGCATGTCATGGGGGCAACACGTGCATACCGCATATCATGGGGCCCCACGTGCATACCGCATGGCATTGGGGCCCAAAATGCATGCCGCATGTCATGTGGCCCCATGTGCATGCCACATGCCATGGGGGCCCACATGCATACCGCATGTCATGGAGTGAACATGTGCATACCGCATATCATGGGCCCCACGTGCATACCGCATGTCAAAGGTGCCCCAAATGCATGCCGTATGTCATGGGTGCCCAAAATGCATGCCTCATGTCATGGGTACCCCAAATGCATGCCGCATGTCATGTGTACCCCAAATGCATGCCCCATGTCATGAGGGACCCACGTGCATACTGCATGTCATGGGAGCTCCACATGCATGCCGCATGTCATGTGGCCCCACGTGCATGCCGCATGTCATGGGGCCCCATGTGCATGCCGAATGTCATGGGGGTACCAATTTCATGCCGCATGTCATGGGGGACACTCATGCATACCGCATGTCATGGGGGCAACACGTGCATACCGCATATCATGGGGCCCCACGTGCATACCGCATGGCATTGGGGCCCAAAATGCATGCCGCATGTCATGTGGCCCCATGTGCATGCCACATGCCATGGGGGCCCACATGCATACCGCATGTCATGGAGTGAACATGTGCATACCGCATATCATGGGCCCCACGTGCATACCGCATGTCATAGGTGCCCCAAATGCATGCCGCATGTCATGGGGCCCCATGTGCATGCCACATGTCATGGGGGCCCCAAATGCATGCCACATGTCATGCGGGCCCCAAATGCATGCCGCGTGTCATTGGGGCCCCAAATGCATACTGCCTGTCATGGGATCTCCACATGCATGCCGCATGTCATGGGGCCCCATGTGCATGCCGCATGTCATGGGGGCTCCACATGCATGCCACATGTCATGTGGCCCCAAGTGCATAACGCATGTCATGGGGCCCCATGTGCATGCCGCATGTCATGTGGGTCCCAGGTGCATGCCGCATGTAATGTTGTACCCACATGCATGACGCATGTCATGGGGGCAACACATGCATACCGCATCTCATGGGGCTCCATGTGCATACCGCATGTAATGGGGGCCAAAAAAGCATGCCGCATGTCATAGGGGCCCCAAATGCATGCCACATGTCATAGGGGCCGCAAGAGCATACCGCATGACATGGGAGCCCCAAGTGCTTGAGGCATGTCATGGGGGCCCAACATGCATGCCGCATGTCTTGGGTACCCCAAATGCATGTCGCATGTCATTTGGGCCCCACATGCATGAAGCATGTCATGGGGGCCCAAATGCATTCTACATATCATGGAGGTCCCACGTGCATGCCGCATGTCATGGGGGCCCCAAATGCAAGCCACATGTCATGGGGGCCAAAAAAGCATGCCGCATGTCATAGGGGCCCCAAATGCATTCCGCATGTCATGGGGGTCACACGTGCATGTCGCATGTCATGGGGGCCCCACGTGCATTCCACATTTCATTGGGGGCCCCAAATGCATGCTGCATGTCTGGGGCCCCAAATGCATGCTGCATGTGATGGGGTCCCCAAATGCATGCAACATGTCATGGTAGCCCCACATGCATGGGCCATTCATGGGGCCACACATGAATGCCGCATGTCATGGGGGCCCCAAATGCATGCCGCATGTCATGGGTACCCCAAATGCATGCCACATGTCATGGGGGACCCATGTGCATGCCGCATGTCATGGAAGCCCCACGTGCATGCCGCATGTCATGGGGGCCCCACATGCATGCCACATGTCATGGGGGCCCCAAATGCATGCCACATGTCATGGGGGCCCCAAATGCATGCCACATGTCAGGGGGGCCCCAAATGCATGCCGTATGTCATGGGTGACCCAAATGCATGCCGCTTGTCATGGGTACCCCAAATGCATGCCGCATGTCTTGTGTACCCCAAATGCATGCCCCATGTCATGGGGGACCCACGTGCATACCGCATGTCATGGGGACCCCCTGTGCATGCCTCATGTCATGGGGGCCCCAAATGCATACTGCATGTCATGGGAGCTCCACATGCATGCCGCATGTCATGTGGCCCCACGTGCATGCCGCATGTCATGGCGCCCCATGTGCATGCCACATGCCATGGGGCCCACATGCATACCGCATGTCATTGGGGGAACATGTGCATACCGCATATCATGGGCCCCACATGCATACCGCATGTCATAGGTGCCCCAAATGCATGCCGCATGTCATGTGGCCCCACGTGCATGCCGCATGTCATGGGGCCCCATGTGCATGCCGAATGTCATGGGGGTACCAATTTCAAGCCGCATGTCATGTGGGACACTCATGCATACCGCATGTAATGGGGGCAACACGTGCATACCGCATATCATTGGGCCCCACGTGCATACCGCATGGCATTGGGGCCCCAAATGCATGCCACATGTCATGGGGGCCCCAAATGTATGCCGCATGTCATGAGGGCCATAAATATGTGCCGCATGTCTTGGGGGCCCCACGAGCATGCCGCATGTCATGTGGTCCCCACATGCATGCTGGGTGTCATACGGGCCCCAAATGCATGTCGCGTGTCATGGTGGCCCCACAACAATGCCGTATGTCATTGGGGGCCCGAATGCATGTCGCATTTCATGGGGACCCCACATACAAGGCGCATGTCATGGGGGCTCCACATGCATGTCGCATGTCATGGGGTCCCCACATGCATGTCGGGTGTCATACGGGCCCCAAATGCATGCCTTATGTCATGGGGGCCCCACATGCATGGTGCATGTCATGGGGGCCCAAAAGTCATGCTACATGTCATGGGGGCCCCACGTGCATGCCGCATGTCATGGGGGACCAAATGCATACCGCATGTCATGGGGGCCCCAAATGCATGCCGCATGTCATGAGAGCCCCACATGCATGTCGCATGTCATGGGTGCCCCAAATGTATGCCGCATGTCATGGGGGCCCCACGTGCATGCCGTATGCCATGAGGTCCCCAAATGCATGGTGCATGTCATGGGGGCCCCAAACACGTGCCGCATGACATTGGGCCCCATATGCATGGCGCATGTCATGGGGCTCCACATGCATGCCACATGTCATGGGGCCCCATATGCATGCCGCATGTCATGGGGGCCCCAAATGCATGACGCATGTCATGGGGGCCTCAAATGTATGCCGCTTGTCATGGGGGCCCAAATGCATGCCGCATGTCATGGGGGCCCCAAATTTATGCCGCATGGCATGAGGGCCATAAATATGTGTCGCATGTCATGGGGACACAAATGCATGCCGCATGTCATGGGGGCCCCACATGTATGCCGCATGTCATGAGGGCCATAAATACATGCAGCATGTCAGTGGGGGCCCCAAATGCATGACGCATGTCATGGGGGCCCCACATGTATGCCGCATGTCATGAGTGCCATAAATACATGCCGCATGTCAAGGGGGCCCCAAATATGTGCCACATGTCATGGGGTCCCAAATACGTGCCGAAAGTCATGTCATGGGGGCCCACGTTCATGCCACATGTCATGGTTGCCCCAAATGCATGCCGCATGTCATGGAGGCCCCAGATGGATGCCGCTTGTCATGGGTGCCCCACATGCATACCGCATGTTATGGGAGACCTAAATGCATGTCGCATGTCATGGGGGCCCCAAATGTATGCAGCATGTCATGAGGGCCATAAATACGTGCTGCATGTCATGGGGGACCAAACTGCATGCCGCATGTTATGGGGGCCCCACATGTATGCCGCATGTCATGAGGGCCATGAATACATGCCGCATGTCATGGGGGCCCCAAATGCATGCCGCATGTCATGGGGGCCCCACATGTATGCCGCATGTCATGAGGGCCATAAGTACATGCCGCATGTCAAGGGGGCCCCACATGCAAGCCGCATGTCATGGGGGCCCCAAATTCATGCCGCATGTCATGGGGGCCCAATGTGCATTCCGCATGTCATGGGTCCCCCACGTGCATTCCGCATGTCATGGGGCCCCAAATGCATGCCGCATGTCATGGGGGCCCCAAATGTATGCCGCATGTCATGAGGGCCATAAATAAGTGCCGCATGTCATGGGGGCCCCACGTGCATGCCGCATGTCATGGGGTCCCCACATGCATGCCGGGTGTCATACGGGCCCCAAATGCATGCAGCGTGTCATGGGGGCCCCACAACAATGCCGCATGTCATTGGTGGCCCAAATGCATGCCGCATGTCATGGGGGCCCCAAATATGTGCCGCATGTCATGGGGGCTCCACATGCATGTCGCATGTCATGGGGACCCCACATACAAGGCGCATGTCATCAGGGCTCCACATGCATGTCGCATGTCATGGGGTCCCCACATGCATGCCGGGTGTCATACGGGCCCCAAATGCATGCAGCGTGTCATGGGGGCCCCACAACAATGCCGCATGTCATTGGTGGCCCAAATGCATGCCGCATGTCATGGGGGCCCCAAATACGTGCCGCATGTCATGGGGGCTCCACATGCATGTCGCATGTCATGGGGACCCCACATACAAGGCGCATGTCATCAGGGCTCCACATGCATGTCGCATGTCATGGGGTCCCCACATGCATGTCGGGTGTTATACGGGCCCCAAATGCATGCCCCATGTCATGGGGGCCCCACAACAATGCCGCATCTCATTGTAGGACCAAATGCATGCCGCATGTCATGGGGGCCCCAAATGCATGCCGCATGTCATGAGGGCCCCACAAGCTTGTTGCATGTCATGGGTGGCCCAAATACATGCCGCATGTCATGGGGGCCCCACGTGCATGCCACATGTCATGAGGGCCCCAAACGCATGGCGCATGTCATGGGGGACCCAAGTATGTGTCGCATATCATGGGGGCCCCAAGTGCATGCCGCATGTCAAGGGGGACGCCGCATGTAATGGGGCCCCAAATGCATGCCGCATGTCATGGGGGCCCCAAATGCATGCCGCATGTCAAGGGGGCCCCACATGCATGCCGGATGTCATGGGGGCCACAAATGCATGCCGCATGTCATGGGGGCCCCACGTGCTTTCCGCATGTCATAGGCCACCACATGCATTCTGCATGTCATGGGGCCCCAAATGCATGTCGCATGTCATGGGGGCCCCAAATGTATGCCTCATGTCATGGGGGCCCCAAATGCATGCTGCTTGTCAAGGGGGCCCCACATGCATGCCGTATGTCAAGGGGGACCCATGTGCATTCCGCATGTCATGGGGCCCCCACGTGCATTCCGCATGTCATGGGGCCCCAAATGCATGCCGCATGTCATGGGGGCCCCAAATGCATGGCGCATGTCATGGGGCCCCAAATGCATGCCGCATGTCAAGGGGGCCCCACATGCATGCCGGATGTCATGGGGGCCACAAATGCATGCCGCATGTCATGGTGTCCCCACATGCATTCCGGGTGTCCTACGGTCCCCAAATGCATGCCGAATGTCATGGGGGCCCCACGTGCATGCCGCATGTCATGGGGGCCCCAAATATATGCCTCATGTCATGGGGGCCCCAAATGCACGCCGCATGTCATGGGGGCCCCATGTGCATTCCGCATGTCATGGGGCCCCCACGTGCATTCCGCATGTCATGGGGCCCCAAATGCATGCCGCATGTCATGGGGGCCCCAAATGTATGCAGCATGTCATGTGGCCCCCACGTGCATTCCGCATGTCATGGGGGCCCCACATGCATGCCACATATAATGGGGGTCCCACATGCAAACCGCGTGCCATGGGGGCCCAAAATGGATGATGCTTGTCATGGGGGCACCACGTGCATACCGCATGTCATGGGGGACCCAAATTCATGACACATGTCATGGGTACCCCAAATGCATCCCGCATGTCATGGGGTCCCCAAATACGTGCCGAAAGTCATGTCATGGTGGCCCACGTTCATGCCACATGTCATGGGTGCCCCAAATGCATGCCGCATGTCATGGAGGCCCCAGATAGATGCCGCTTGTCATGGGGGCCCCACATGCATACCGCATGTCATGGGGGACCCAAATGCATGCCGCATGTCATGGGAGCCCCAAATGTATGCCGCATGTCATGGGGGCCCCAAATGCATGACGCATGTCATGGGGGCCCCAAATGTATGCCGCTTGTCATAGGGGCCCCAAATGCATGCCGCATGTCATGGTGGCCCCACGTGCATGCCGCATGTCATCGGGGGCCCAAATGCATGCCGCATGTCATGGGTACCCCAAATGCATGCCGCATGTCTTGTGTACCCCAAATGCATGCCCCATGTCATGGGGGACCCACGTGCATACCGCATGTCATGGGGACCCCCTGTGCATGCCTCATGTCATGGGGGCCCCAAATGCATACTGCATGTCATGGGAGCTCCACATGCATGCCGCATGTCATGCGGCCCCACGTGCATGCCGCATGTCATGGCGCCCCATGTGCATGCCACATGCCATGGGGCCCACATGCATACCGCATGTCATTGGGGGAACATGTGCATACCGCATATCATGGGCCCCACATGCATACCGCATGTCATAGGTGCCCCAAATGCATGCCGCATGTCATGTGGCCCCACGTGCATGCCGCATGTCATGGGGCCCCATGTGCATGCCGAATGTCATGGGGGTACCAATTTCAAGCCGCATGTCATGTGGGACACTCATGCATACCGCATGTAATGGGGGCAACACGTGCATACCGCATATCATTGGGCCCCACGTGCATACCGCATGGCATTGGGGCCCCAAATGCATGCCACATGTCATGGGGGCCCCAAATGTATGCCGCATGTCATGAGGGCCATAAATATGTGCCGCATGTCTTGGGGGCCCCACGAGCATGCCGCATGTCATGTGGTCCCCACATGCATGCTGGGTGTCATACGGGCCCCAAATGCATGTCGCGTGTCATGGTGGCCCCACAACAATGCCGTATGTCATTGGGGGCCCGAATGCATGTCGCATTTCATGGGGACCCCACATACAAGGCGCATGTCATGGGGGCTCCACATGCATGTCGCATGTCATGGGGTCCCCACATGCATGTCGGGTGTCATACGGGCCCCAAATGCATGCCTTATGTCATGGGGGCCCCACATGCATGGTGCATGTCATGGGGGCCCAAAAGTCATGCTACATGTCATGGGGGCCCCACGTGCATGCCGCATGTCATGGGGGACCAAATGCATACCGCATGTCATGGGGGCCCCAAATGCATGCCGCATGTCATGAGAGCCCCACATGCATGTCGCATGTCATGGGTGCCCCAAATGTATGCCGCATGTCATGGGGGCCCCACGTGCATGCCGTATGCCATGAGGTCCCCAAATGCATGGTGCATGTCATGGGGGCCCCAAACACGTGCCGCATGACATTGGGCCCCATATGCATGGCGCATGTCATGGGGCTCCACATGCATGCCACATGTCATGGGGCCCCATATGCATGCCGCATGTCATGGGGGCCCCAAATGCATGACGCATGTCATGGGGGCCTCAAATGTATGCCGCTTGTCATGGGGGCCCAAATGCATGCCGCATGTCATGGGGGCCCCAAATTTATGCCGCATGGCATGAGGGCCATAAATATGTGTCGCATGTCATGGGGACACAAATGCATGCCGCATGTCATGGGGGCCCCACATGTATGCCGCATGTCATGAGGGCCATAAATACATGCAGCATGTCAGTGGGGGCCCCAAATGCATGACGCATGTCATGGGGGCCCCACATGTATGCCGCATGTCATGAGTGCCATAAATACATGCCGCATGTCAAGGGGGCCCCAAATATGTGCCACATGTCATGGGGTCCCAAATACGTGCCGAAAGTCATGTCATGGGGGCCCACGTTCATGCCACATGTCATGGTTGCCCCAAATGCATGCCGCATGTCATGGAGGCCCCAGATGGATGCCGCTTGTCATGGGTGCCCCACATGCATACCGCATGTTATGGGAGACCTAAATGCATGTCGCATGTCATGGGGGCCCCAAATGTATGCAGCATGTCATGAGGGCCATAAATACGTGCTGCATGTCATGGGGGACCAAACTGCATGCCGCATGTCATGGGGGCCCCACATGTATGCCGCATGTCATGAGGGCCATGAATACATGCCGCATGTCATGGGGGCCCCAAATGCATGCCGCATGTCATGGGGGCCCCACATGTATGCCGCATGTCATGAGGGCCATAAGTACATGCCGCATGTCAAGGGGGCCCCACATGCAAGCCGCATGTCATGGGGGCCCCAAATTCATGCCGCATGTCATGGGGACCCAATGTGCATTCCGCATGTCATGGGTCCCCCACGTGCATTCCGCATGTCATGGGGCCCCAAATGCATGCCGCATGTCATGGGGGCCCCAAATGTATGCCGCATGTCATGAGGGCCATAAATAAGTGCCGCATGTCATGGGGGCCCCACGTGCATGCCGCATGTCATGGGGTCCCCACATGCATGCCGGGTGTCATACGGGCCCCAAATGCATGCAGCGTGTCATGGGGGCCCCACAACAATGCCGCATGTCATTGGTGGCCCAAATGCATGCCGCATGTCATGGGGGCCCCAAATATGTGCCGCATGTCATGGGGGCTCCACATGCATGTCGCATGTCATGGGGACCCCACATACAAGGCGCATGTCATCAGGGCTCCACATGCATGTCGCATGTCATGGGGTCCCCACATGCATGCCGGGTGTCATACGGGCCCCAAATGCATGCAGCGTGTCATGGGGGCCCCACAACAATGCCGCATGTCATTGGTGGCCCAAATGCATGCCGCATGTCATGGGGGCCCCAAATACGTGCCGCATGTCATGGGGGCTCCACATGCATGTCGCATGTCATGGGGACCCCACATACAAGGCGCATGTCATCAGGGCTCCACATGCATGTCGCATGTCATGGGGTCCCCACATGCATGTCGGGTGTTATACGGGCCCCAAATGCATGCCCCATGTCATGGGGGCCCCACAACAATGCCGCATCTCATTGTAGGACCAAATGCATGCCGCATGTCATGGGGGCCCCAAATGCATGCCGCATGTCATGAGGGCCCCACAAGCTTGTTGCATGTCATGGGTGGCCCAAATACATGCCGCATGTCATGGGGGCCCCACGTGCATGCCACATGTCATGAGGGCCCCAAACGCATGGCGCATGTCATGGGGGACCCAAGTATGTGTCGCATATCATGGGGGCCCCAAGTGCATGCCGCATGTCAAGGGGGACGCCGCATGTAATGGGGCCCCAAATGCATGCCGCATGTCATGGGGGCCCCAAATGCATGCCGCATGTCAAGGGGGCCCCACATGCATGCCGGATGTCATGGGGGCCACAAATGCATGCCGCATGTCATGGGGGCCCCACGTGCTTTCCGCATGTCATAGGCCACCACATGCATTCTGCATGTCATGGGGCCCCAAATGCATGTCGCATGTCATGGGGGCCCCAAATGTATGCCTCATGTCATGGGGGCCCCAAATGCATGCTGCTTGTCAAGGGGGCCCCACATGCATGCCGCATGTCAAGGGGGACCCATGTGCATTCCGCATGTCATGGGGCCCCCACGTGCATTCCGCATGTCATGGGGCCCCAAATGCATGCCGCATGTCATGGGGGCCCCAAATGCATGGCGCATGTCATGGGGCCCCAAATGCATGCCGCATGTCAAGGGGGCCCCACATGCATGCCGGATGTCATGGGGGCCACAAATGCATGCCGCATGTCATGGTGTCCCCACATGCATTCCGGGTGTCCTACGGTCCCCAAATGCATGCCGAATGTCATGGGGGCCCCACGTGCATGCCGCATGTCATGGGGGCCCCAAATATATGCCTCATGTCATGGGGGCCCCAAATGCACGCCGCATGTCATGGGGGCCCCATGTGCATTCCGCATGTCATGGGGCCCCCACGTGCATTCCGCATGTCATGGGGCCCCAAATGCATGCCGCATGTCATGGGGGCCCCAAATGTATGCAGCATGTCATGTGGCCCCCACGTGCATTCCGCATGTCATGGGGGCCCCACATGCATGCCACATATAATGGGGGTCCCACATGCAAACCGCGTGCCATGGGGGCCCAAAATGGATGATGCTTGTCATGGGGGCACCACGTGCATACCGCATGTCATGGGGGACCCAAATTCATGACACATGTCATGGGTACCCCAAATGCATCCCGCATGTCATGGGGTCCCCAAATACGTGCCGAAAGTCATGTCATGGTGGCCCACGTTCATGCCACATGTCATGGGTGCCCCAAATGCATGCCGCATGTCATGGAGGCCCCAGATAGATGCCGCTTGTCATGGGGGCCCCACATGCATACCGCATGTCATGGGGGACCCAAATGCATGCCGCATGTCATGGGAGCCCCAAATGTATGCCGCATGTCATGGGGGCCCCAAATGCATGACGCATGTCATGGGGGCCCCAAATGTATGCCGCTTGTCATAGGGGCCCCAAATGCATGCCGCATGTCATGGTGGCCCCACGTGCATGCCGCATGTCATCGGGGGCCCAAATGCATGCCGCATGTCATGGGGGCCCAACGTGCATGCCGCATGTCATGAGAGTGCCACATGCATTCCGCATGTCATGGGGCCCCCACGTGCATGCCGCATGTCTTGGGTTCCCCAAATGCATGCCGCATGTCATGGTGGCCCCACGTGCATGCCGCATGTCATCGGGGGCCCAAATGCATGCCGCATATCATGGGGGCCCAACGTGCATGCCGCATGTCATGAGGGCCCCAAATGCATGCCGCATGTCATGGGGGCCCCTAATGTATGCCAAACGTCATTGGGGCCCCAAATGCATGCCGTATGTCATGGGGGCCCCACGTGCCTTCCGCATTTCATGGGGGCCCCACGTGCATTCCACAAGTCATGGGGCCCCAAATGCATGCCGCACGTCATGGGGTCCCAAATGCATGCCGCATGTCATGGGGGCCCCACATGTATGCCTCATGTCATGGGGGCCCCAAATGCATGCCGCATGTCATGGGGGCCCCACATGTATGCCGCATGTCATGAGGGCCATAAATACATGCCGCATGTCAAGGGGGCACCAAATACGTGCCACATGTCAAGAGGGCCCCAAATGCATGCCCCATGTCATGGGGGCCCCAGGTGCATGCCGCAAGTCATGGGGGCCCAACTGCATGCCGCATTTCATAGGGGCCACAAATGACTGCCGCATTTCATGGGGGCCCCACGTGCATGCCGCATGTCATGGCGTCTCCACTTGCATGCCGCATGTCATGGGGGACCCACTTGGATGACGCTTGTCATTGGGCCAAATGCATGCCGCATGTCATGGAGGCCCCAAATGCATGCCGCATGTCATGGGGGCCCACATGCATACCGCTTGTCATGGGGGCAACACGTGCATACCGCATATCATGGGGCCCCACGTGCATTCCGCATGTCATGGGGGCCCCACATGCATGCCGCATGTCATGGGGGCCCCACTTGCATGCCGCTTGTCATTGGACCCCGAATGCATGCCGCATGTCATGGGGGCCCCAAATGTATGCCGCAAGTCATGGGGGCCCCACGTGCATGTCGCATGTCATGGGTGCCCCACGTGCATGACACATGTCATGGCTGCAACACGTGCATTCTGCATGTCAAGGCGGCGCCTAAGTGCACGGCGCATGTCACGATTACCCCAAATGCATGTCACATGTCATGAGGGCCCCACGCGCTTGCCGCATGTCATAAGGGGCCCCACATGCATTCCGCTTGTCAAGGGGGCTCCAAATGCATGCCGCATATCAAGGGGGCCCCACGTGCATGCCGCATGTCATGGGGCCCCATGTGCATGCTGAATGTCAAAGGGGTCCCACGTGCATGCCGCATGTCACGGGTACCCCAAATGCATGCCACATGTCATGGTGGCCCCACATGCATGCCTCATGTCAAGGGGGGCCCAAATGCATGCCTCATGTCACGTGTACCCCAAATGCATGCCGCATGTCATGTGGCCCCAAGTGCATGCAGCAGGTCATGGGGCCCCATGTGCATGACGCATGTCATGGGGGTCCCACCCGCATGCCGCATGACATGGGGGACCCACATGCATGCCGCATGTCATTTGGGCCAACATGCATGCCGCATGTCATGGCGGCACCACATGCATACCGCATGTCATGGGGCTCCACGTGCATAGCACATGTCATGGGGCCCCAGGTGCAAGCCGCTTGTCATGAGGGCCAAGAAAGCATGCCGCATGTCATAGGGGCCCCAAATGCATGCCTCATGTCATGGGGGCCCCAAATGCATGCCACATGTCGTGGGTGCCCCACGTGCATGCCGCATGTCATGGGGGCCCCACATGCATGCCACATGTCATGGGGGACCCATGTGCATGCCGCATGTCATGGGGGCCCCAAATGCATGCCACATGTCATGGGTACCCCAAATGCATGTTCCATGTCATGGGGTTCCCAAATGCATGCTGCTTGTCTTGAGAACCCAAAATGCATGCCGCATGCCATGGGGACCCAAAATGCATGCCTCATGTCATGGGGGCCCCATGTGCATGCCGCATGTCATGGGGCCCCATGTGCATGCCGAATGTCCTGGGGGTACCACGTGCATGCCACATGTCATGGGGGCCCCAAATGCAAAGTGCATGTCATGGGGGCCTCACGTGCATACCGCATGTCATGGGGACCCCCAAAGCTCGACTCATGTCATAAGGCCCCAAATGCATACTGCATGTCATGGGAGCTCCACATGCATGCCGCATGTCATGGGGGACCCACATGCATACCACATATCATTGGGGCAACACGTGTATACCGCATATCATGGGGCCCTACGTGCATAACGCATGTCATTGGGGCCCCAAATGCATGCTGCATGTCATGGGGCCCCATGTGCATGCCACACGTCATGGGGGCCCACATGCATAATGCATGTCATGGGGGCAACACGTGCATGTCGCAAGTCTTGGGGCACCATGTGAATGCCACATGTCATGGGGGCCTCAAATGCATGCCACATGTCATGGAGGCCCCAAATGCATGCCAAATGTCATTGGGGCCCCAAATGCATACTGCCTGTCATGGGATCTCCATATGCATGCCGCATGTCATGTGGCCCCATGTGCATGCCGCATGTCATGGGGGCCCCACATGCATGCCACATGTCATGGGGGCCCACATGCATGCCGCATGTCATGGAGGCACCAAATGCATACCGCATGTCATGGGGCTCCACGTGCATACCGCATGTCTTGGGCCCCCAAGTGCATGCCGCATGTCATGGATGCCCCAAATGCATGCCGCATGTCATGGGGGCCAAAAAAAACATGCCGCTTGTCATAGGGGCCCCAAATGCATGCCGCATGTCATGGGGGTCACACGTGCATGCCCCTTGTCATGGGGGCTCCACATGCATGCCACATGTCATGTAGGCCCCACGTGCATGCCACATTTCATTGGGGGCCCCAAATGCATGCTGCATGTCATGGGCCACAAATGCATGTTGCATGTCATGGGGGCCCCAAATACGTGCCACATATCATGGTGGCACCAAATGCATGGGCCATGTCATAGGGGCCCCACATGCATGCCGCATGTCATGGGGCCCCAAATGCATGCTACATGTCATGGGGGCCTCAAATGCATGCTGCATGTGATGGGAGACCCAAATGCATGCCACATGTCATGGTAGCCCCACATGCATGCCAAATGTCATGGGGGCCCCAAATACGTGCCACATTTCATGAGGGCCCCACATGCCTGGTGCATGTCATAGGGCCCCACATTCATGATGCATGTCATGGAGGCCCCACATGCATGCCGCATGTCATGGGGCCTCACATGCATGCCGCATGTCATGGGGGCCCCAAATGTATGCTGCATGTCATGGGGGCCCCAAATGCATGCCGCATGTCATGTGGTCCCACGTGCATGCCGCATGTCATGGGGGCACCAAGTGCATGCCTCATGTCATGGGGGCCCCAAATGCATGCCGCATGTCATGGTGGCTCCAAAAGCATGCCGCATGTCATGGTGGCCCCAAATGCATGCCACATGTCATGGGGGCCCCAAGAGCATACCGCATGACATGGGGGCCCCAAGTGCTTGAGGCATGTCATGGGGGCCCAACATGCATGCCGCATGTCTTGGGTACCCCAAATGCATGTCGCATGTCATTTGGGCCCCACATGCATGAAGCATGTCATGGGGGCACCAAATGCATTCTATATATCATGGAGGCCCCACGTGCATGCCACATGTCATGGGGGCCCCAAATGCAAGCCACATGTCATGGGGGCCAAAAAAGCATGCCGCGTGTCATAGGGGCCCCAAATGCATTCCGAATGTCATGGGGGTCACACATTCATGTCGCATGTCATGGGGGCCCCACGTGCATTCCACATTTCATTGGGGGCCCCAAATGCATGCTGCATGTCTGGGGCCCCAAATGCATACTGCATGTCATGGGAGCTCCACATGCATGCCGCATGTCATGTGGCCCCACGTGCATGCCGCATGTCATGGCGCCCCATGTGCATGCCACATGCCATGGGGCCCACATGCATACCGCATGTCATTGGGGGAACATGTGCATACCGCATATCATGGGCCCCACATGCATACCGCATGTCATAGGTGCCCCAAATGCATGCCGCATGTCATGTGGCCCCACGTGCATGCCGCATGTCATGGGGCCCCATGTGCATGCCGAATGTCATGGGGGTACCAATTTCAAGCCGCATGTCATGTGGGACACTCATGCATACCGCATGTAATGGGGGCAACACGTGCATACCGCATATCATTGGGCCCCACGTGCATACCGCATGGCATTGGGGCCCCAAATGCATGCCACATGTCATGGGGGCCCCAAATGTATGCCGCATGTCATGAGGGCCATAAATATGTGCCGCATGTCTTGGGGGCCCCACGAGCATGCCGCATGTCATGTGGTCCCCACATGCATGCTGGGTGTCATACGGGTCCCAAATGCATGTCGCGTGTCATGGTGGCCCCACAACAATGCCGTATGTCATTGGGGGCCCGAATGCATGTCGCATTTCATGGGGACCCCACATACAAGGCGCATGTCATGGGGGCTCCACATGCATGTCGCATGTCATGGGGTCCCCACATGCATGTCGGGTGTCATACGGGCCCCAAATGCATGCCTTATGTCATGGGGGCCCCACATGCATGGTGCATGTCATGGGGGCCCAAAAGTCATGCTACATGTCATGGGGGCCCCACGTGCATGCCGCATGTCATGGGGGACCAAATGCATACCGCATGTCATGGGGGCCCCAAATGCATGCCGCATGTCATGAGAGCCCCACATGCATGTCGCATGTCATGGGTGCCCCAAATGTATGCCGCATGTCATGGGGGCCCCACGTGCATGCCGTATGCCATGAGGTCCCCAAATGCATGGTGCATGTCATGGGGGCCCCAAACACGTGCCGCATGACATTGGGCCCCATATGCATGGCGCATGTCATGGGGCTCCACATGCATGCCACATGTCATGGGGCCCCATATGCATGCCGCATGTCATGGGGGCCCCAAATGCATGACGCATGTCATGGGGGCCTCAAATGTATGCCGCTTGTCATGGGGACCCAAATGCATGCCGCATGTCATGGGGGCCCCAAATTTATGCCGCATGGCATGAGGGCCATAAATATGTGTCGCATGTCATGGGGACACAAATGCATGCCGCATGTCATGGGGGCCCCACATGTATGCCGCATGTCATGAGGGCCATAAATACATGCAGCATGTCAGTGGGGGCCCCAAATGCATGACGCATGTCATGGGGGCCCCACATGTATGCCGCATGTCATGAGTGCCATAAATACATGCCGCATGTCAAGGGGGCCCCAAATATGTGCCACATGTCATGGGGTCCCAAATACGTGCCGAAAGTCATGTCATGGGGGCCCACGTTCATGCCACATGTCATGGTTGCCCCAAATGCATGCCGCATGTCATGGAGGCCCCAGATGGATGCCGCTTGTCATGGGTGCCCCACATGCATACCGCATGTTATGGGAGACCTAAATGCATGTCGCATGTCATGGGGGCCCCAAATGTATGCAGCATGTCATGAGGGCCATAAATACGTGCTGCATGTCATGGGGGACCAAACTGCATGCCGCATGTCATGGGGGCCCCACATGTATGCCGCATGTCATGAGGGCCATGAATACATGCCGCATGTCATGGGGGCCCCAAATGCATGCCGCATGTCATGGGGGCCCCACATGTATGCCGCATGTCATGAGGGCCATAAGTACATGCCGCATGTCAAGGGGGCCCCACATGCAAGCCGCATGTCATGGGGGCCCCAAATTCATGCCGCATGTCATGGGGACCCAATGTGCATTCCGCATGTCATGGGTCCCCCACGTGCATTCCACATGTCATGGGGGCCCCAAATGTATGCCGCATGTCATGAGGGCCATAAATAAGTGCCGCATGTCATGGGGGCCCCACGTGCATGCCGCATGTCATGGGGTCCCCACATGCATGCCGGGTGTCATACGGGCCCCAAATGCATGCAGCGTGTCATGGGGGCCCCACAACAATGCCGCATGTCATTGGTGGCCCAAATGCATGCCGCATGTCATGGGGGCCCCAAATATGTGCCGCATGTCATGGGGGCTCCACATGCATGTCGCATGTCATGGGGACCCCACATACAAGGCGCATGTCATCAGGGCTCCACATGCATGTCGCATGTCATGGGGTCCCCACATGCATGCCGGGTGTCATACGGGCCCCAAATGCATGCAGCGTGTCATGGGGGCCCCACAACAATGCCGCATGTCATTGGTGGCCCAAATGCATGCCGCATGTCATGGGGGCCCCAAATACGTGCCGCATGTCATGGGGGCTCCACATGCATGTCGCATGTCATGGGGTCCCCACATGCATGTCGGGTGTTATACGGGCCCCAAATGCATGCCCCATGTCATGGGGGCCCCACAACAATGCCGCATCTCATTGTAGGACCAAATGCATGCCGCATGTCATGGGGGCCCCAAATGCATGCCGCATGTCATGAGGGCCCCACAAGCTTGTTGCATGTCATGGGTGGCCCAAATACATGCCGCATGTCATGGGGGCCCCACGTGCATGCCACATGTCATGAGGGCCCCAAACGCATGGCGCATGTCATGGGGGACCCAAGTATGTGTCGCATATCATGGGGGCCCCAAGTGCATGCCGCATGTCAAGGGGGACGCCGCATGTAATGGGGCCCCAAATGCATGCCGCATGTCATGGGGGCCCCAAATGCATGCCGCATGTCAAGGGGGCCCCACATGCATGCCGGATGTCATGGGGGCCACAAATGCATGCCGCATGTCATGGGGGCCCCACGTGCTTTCCGCATGTCATAGGCCACCACATGCATTCTGCATGTCATGGGGCCCCAAATGCATGTCGCATGTCATGGGGGCCCCAAATGTATGCCTCATGTCATGGGGGCCCCAAATGCATGCTGCTTGTCAAGGGGGCCCCACATGCATGCCGCATGTCAAGGGGGACCCATGTGCATTCCGCATGTCATGGGGCCCCCACGTGCATTCCGCATGTCATGGGGCCCCAAATGCATGCCGCATGTCATGGGGGCCCCAAATGCATGGCGCATGTCATGGGGCCCCAAATGCATGCCGCATGTCAAGGGGGCCCCACATGCATGCCGGATGTCATGGGGGCCACAAATGCATGCCGCATGTCATGGTGTCCCCACATGCATTCCGGGTGTCCTACGGTCCCCAAATGCATGCCGAATGTCATGGGGGCCCCACGTGCATGCCGCATGTCATGGGGGCCCCAAATATATGCCTCATGTCATGGGGGCCCCAAATGCACGCCGCATGTCATGGGGGCCCCATGTGCATTCCGCATGTCATGGGGCCCCCACGTGCATTCCGCATGTCATGGGGCCCCAAATGCATGCCGCATGTCATGGGGGCCCAAATGTATGCAGCATGTCATGGGGCCCCCACGTGCATTCCGCATGTCATGGGGGCCCCACATGCATGCCACATATAATGGGGGTCCCACATGCAAACCGCGTGCCATGGGGGCCCAAAATGGATGATGCTTGTCATGGGGGCACCACGTGCATACTGCATGTCATGGGGGACCCAAATTCATGACACATGTCATGGGTACCCCAAATGCATTTCGCATGTCATGGGGTACCCAAATACGTGCCGAAAGTCATGTCATGGTGGCCCACGTTCATGCCACATGTCATGGGTGCCCCAAATGCATGCCGCATGTCATGGAGGCCCCAGATAGATGCCGCTTGTCATGGGGGCCCCACATGCATACCGCATGTCATGGGGGACCCAAATGCATGCCGCATGTCATGGGAGCCCCAAATGTATGCCGCATGTCATGGGGGCCCCAAATGCATGACGCATGTCATGGGGGCCCCAAATGTATGCCGCTTGTCATAGGGGCCCCAAATGCATGCCGCATGTCATGGTGGCCCCACGTGCATGCCGCATGTCATCGGGGGCCCAAATGCATGCCGCATGTCATGGGGGCCCAACGTGCATGCCGCATGTCATGAGAGTGCCACATGCATTCCGCATGTCATGGGGCCCCCACGTGCATGCCGCATGTCTTGGGTTCCCCAAATGCATGCCGCATGTCATGGTGGCCCCACGTGCATGCCGCATGTCATCGGGGGCCCAAATGCATGCCGCATGTCATGGGGGCCCAACGTGCATGCCGCATGTCATGAGGGCCCCAAATGCATGCCGCATGTCATGGGGGCCCCTAATGTATGCCAAACGTCATTGGGGCCCCAAATGCATGCCGTATGTCATGGGGGCCCCACGTGCCTTCCGCATTTCATGGGGGCCCCACGTGCATTCCACAAGTCATGGGGCCCCAAATGCATGCCGCACGTCATGGGGTCCCAAATGCATGCCGCATGTCATGGGGGCCCCACATGTATGCCTCATGTCATGGGGGCCCCAAATGCATGCCGCATGTCATGGGGGCCCCACATGTATGCCGCATGTCATGAGGGCCATAAATACATGCCACATGTCAAGGGGGCACCAAATACGTGCCACATGTCAAGGGGGCCCCAAATGCATGCCCCATGTCATGGGGGCCCCAGGTGCATGCCGCAAGTCATGGGGGCCCAACTGCATGCCGCATTTCATAGGGGCCACAAATGACTGCCGCATTTCATGGGGGCCCCACGTGCATGCCGCATGTCATGGCGTCTCCACTTGCATGCCGCATGTCATGGGGGACCCACTTGGATGACGCTTGTCATTGGGCCAAATGCATGCCGCATGTCATGGAGGCCCCAAATGCATGCCGCATGTCATGGGGGCCCACATGCATACCGCTTGTCATGGGGGCAACACGTGCATACCGCATATCATGGGGACCCACGTGCATTCCGCATGTCATGGGGGCCCCACATGCATGCCGCATGTCATGGGGGCCCCACTTGCATGCCGCTTGTCATTGGACCCCGAATGCATGCCGCATGTCATGGGGGCCCCAAATGTATGCCGCAAGTCATGGGGGCCCCACGTGCATGTCGCATGTCATGGGTGCCCCACGTGCATGACACATGTCATGGCTGCAACACGTGCATTCTGCATGTCAAGGCGGCGCCTAAGTGCACGGCGCATGTCACGATTACCCCAAATGCATGTCACATGTCATGAGGGCCCCACGCGCTTGCCGCATGTCATAAGGGGCCCCACATGCATTCCGCTTGTCAAGGGGGCTCCAAATGCATGCCGCATATCAAGGGGGCCCCACGTGCATGCCGCATGTCATGGGGCCCCATGTGCATGCTGAATGTCAAAGGGGTCCCACGTGCATGCCGCATGTCACGGGTACCCCAAATGCATGCCACATGTCATGGTGGCCCCACATGCATGCCTCATGTCAAGGGGGGCCCAAATGCATGCCTCATGTCACGTGTACCCCAAATGCATGCCGCATGTCATGTGGCCCCAAGTGCATGCAGCAGGTAATGGGGCCCCATGTGCATGCCGCATGTCATGGGGGTCCCACCCGCATGCCTCATGACATGGGGGACCCACATGCATGCCGCATGTCATTTGGGCCAACATGCATGCCGCATGTCATGGCGGCACCACATGCATACCGCATGTCATGGGGCTCCACGTGCATAGCACATGTCATGGGGCCCCAGGTGCAAGCCGCTTGTCATGAGGGCCAAGAAAGCATGCCGCATGTCATAGGGGCCCCAAATGCATGCCTCATGTCATGGGGGCCCCAAATGCATGCCTCATGTCGTGGGTGCCCCACGTGCATGCCGCATGTCATGGGGGCCCCACATGCATGCCACATGTCATGGGGGACCCATGTGCATGCCGCATGTCATGGGGGCCCCAAATGCATGCCACATGTCATGGGTACCCCAAATGCATGTTCCATGTCATGGGGTTCCCAAATGCATGCTGCTTGTCTTGAGAACCCAAAATGCATGCCGCATGCCATGGGGACCCAAAATGCATGCCTCATGTCATGGGGGCCCCATGTGCATGCCGCATGTCATGGGGCCCCATGTGCATGCCGAATGTCCTGGGGGTACCACGTGCATGCCACATGTCATGGGGGCCCCAAATGCAAAGTGCATGTCATGGGGGCCTCACGTGCATACCGCATGTCATGGGGACCCCCAAAGCTCGACTCATGTCATAAGGCCCCAAATGCATACTGCATGTCATGGGAGCTCCACATGCATGCCGCATGTCATGGGGGACCCACATGCATACCACATATCATTGGGGCAACACGTGTATACCGCATATCATGGGGCCCTACGTGCATAACGCATGTCATTGGGGCCCCAAATGCATGCTGCATGTCATGGGGCCCCATGTGCATGCCACACGTCATGGGGGCCCACATGCATAATGCATGTCATGGGGGCAACACGTGCATGTCGCAAGTCATGGGGCACCATGTGAATGCCACATGTCATGGGGGCCTCAAATGCATGCCACATGTCATGGAGGCCCCAAATGCATGCCGAATGTCATTGGGGCCCCAAATGCATACTGCCTGTCATGGGATCTCCATATGCATGCCGCATGTCATGTGGCCCCATGTGCATGCCGCATGTCATGGGGGCCCCACATGCATGCCGCATGTCATGGGGGCCCACATGCATGCCGCATGTCATGGAGGCACCAAATGCATACCGCATGTCATGGGGCTCCACGTGCATACCGCATGTCTTGGGCCCCCAAGTGCATGCCGCATGTCATGGATGCCCCAAATGCATGCCGCATGTCATGGGGGCCAAAAAAAACATGACGCTTGTCATAGGGGCCCCAAATGCATGCCGCATGTCATGGGGGTCACACGTGCATGCCCCTTGTCATGGGGGCTCCACATGCATGCCACATGTCATGTAGGCCCCACGTGCATGCCACATTTCATTGGGGGCCCCAAATGCATGCTGCATGTCATGGGCCACAAATGCATGTTGCATGTCATGGGGGCCCCAAATACGTGCCACATATCATGGTGGCACCAAATGCATGGGCCATGTCATAGGGGCCCCACATGCATGCCGCATGTCATGGGGCCCCAAATGCATGCTACATGTCATGGGGGCCTCAAATGCATGCTGCATGTGATGGGAGACCCAAATGCATGCCACATGTCATGGTAGCCCCACATGCATGCCAAATGTCATGGGGGCCCCAAATACGTGCCACATTTCATGAGGGCCCCACATGCCTGGTGCATGTCATAGGGCCCCACATTCATGATGCATGTCATGGAGGCCCCACATGCATGCCGCATGTCATGGGGCCTCACATGCATGCCGCATGTCATGGGGGCCCCAAATGTATGCTGCATGTCATGGGGGCCCCAAATGCATGCCGCATGTCATGTGGTCCCACGTGCATGCCGCATGTCATGGGGGCACCAAGTGCATGCCTCATGTCATGGGGGCCCCAAATGCATGCCGCATGTCATGGTGGCTCCAAAAGCATGCCGCATGTCATGGTGGCCCCAAATGCATGCCACATGTCATGGGGGCCCCAAGAGCATACCGCATGACATGGGGGCCCCAAGTGCTTGAGGCATGTCATGGGGGCCCAACATGCATGCCGCATGTCTTGGGTACCCCAAATGCATGTCGCATGTCATTTGGGCCCCACATGCATGAAGCATGTCATGGGGGCACCAAATGCATTCTATATATCATGGAGGCCCCACGTGCATGCCACATGTCATGGGGGCCCCAAATGCAAGCCACATGTCATGGGGGCCAAAAAAGCATGCCGCGTGTCATAGGGGCCCCAAATGCATTCCGAATGTCATGGGGGTCACACATTCATGTCGCATGTCATGGGGGCCCCACGTGCATTCCACATTTCATTGGGGGCCCCAAATGCATGCTGCATGTCTGGGGCCCCAAATGCATACTGCATGTCATGGGAGCTCCACATGCATGCCGCATGTCATGTGGCCCCACGTGCATGCCGCATGTCATGGCGCCCCATGTGCATGCCACATGCCATGGGGCCCACATGCATACCGCATGTCATTGGGGGAACATGTGCATACCGCATATCATGGGCCCCACATGCATACCGCATGTCATAGGTGCCCCAAATGCATGCCGCATGTCATGTGGCCCCACGTGCATGCCGCATGTCATGGGGCCCCATGTGCATGCCGAATGTCATGGGGGTACCAATTTCAAGCCGCATGTCATGTGGGACACTCATGCATACCGCATGTAATGGGGGCAACACGTGCATACCGCATATCATTGGGCCCCACGTGCATACCGCATGGCATTGGGGCCCCAAATGCATGCCACATGTCATGGGGGCCCCAAATGTATGCCGCATGTCATGAGGGCCATAAATATGTGCCGCATGTCTTGGGGGCCCCACGAGCATGCCGCATGTCATGTGGTCCCCACATGCATGCTGGGTGTCATACGGGTCCCAAATGCATGTCGCGTGTCATGGTGGCCCCACAACAATGCCGTATGTCATTGGGGGCCCGAATGCATGTCGCATTTCATGGGGACCCCACATACAAGGCGCATGTCATGGGGGCTCCACATGCATGTCGCATGTCATGGGGTCCCCACATGCATGTCGGGTGTCATACGGGCCCCAAATGCATGCCTTATGTCATGGGGGCCCCACATGCATGGTGCATGTCATGGGGGCCCAAAAGTCATGCTACATGTCATGGGGGCCCCACGTGCATGCCGCATGTCATGGGGGACCAAATGCATACCGCATGTCATGGGGGCCCCAAATGCATGCCGCATGTCATGAGAGCCCCACATGCATGTCGCATGTCATGGGTGCCCCAAATGTATGCCGCATGTCATGGGGGCCCCACGTGCATGCCGTATGCCATGAGGTCCCCAAATGCATGGTGCATGTCATGGGGGCCCCAAACACGTGCCGCATGACATTGGGCCCCATATGCATGGCGCATGTCATGGGGCTCCACATGCATGCCACATGTCATGGGGCCCCATATGCATGCCGCATGTCATGGGGGCCCCAAATGCATGACGCATGTCATGGGGGCCTCAAATGTATGCCGCTTGTCATGGGGACCCAAATGCATGCCGCATGTCATGGGGGCCCCAAATTTATGCCGCATGGCATGAGGGCCATAAATATGTGTCGCATGTCATGGGGACACAAATGCATGCCGCATGTCATGGGGGCCCCACATGTATGCCGCATGTCATGAGGGCCATAAATACATGCAGCATGTCAGTGGGGGCCCCAAATGCATGACGCATGTCATGGGGGCCCCACATGTATGCCGCATGTCATGAGTGCCATAAATACATGCCGCATGTCAAGGGGGCCCCAAATATGTGCCACATGTCATGGGGTCCCAAATACGTGCCGAAAGTCATGTCATGGGGGCCCACGTTCATGCCACATGTCATGGTTGCCCCAAATGCATGCCGCATGTCATGGAGGCCCCAGATGGATGCCGCTTGTCATGGGTGCCCCACATGCATACCGCATGTTATGGGAGACCTAAATGCATGTCGCATGTCATGGGGGCCCCAAATGTATGCAGCATGTCATGAGGGCCATAAATACGTGCTGCATGTCATGGGGGACCAAACTGCATGCCGCATGTCATGGGGGCCCCACATGTATGCCGCATGTCATGAGGGCCATGAATACATGCCGCATGTCATGGGGGCCCCAAATGCATGCCGCATGTCATGGGGGCCCCACATGTATGCCGCATGTCATGAGGGCCATAAGTACATGCCGCATGTCAAGGGGGCCCCACATGCAAGCCGCATGTCATGGGGCCCCCAAATTCATGCCGCATGTCATGGGGACCCAATGTGCATTCCGCATGTCATGGGTCCCCCACGTGCATTCCACATGTCATGGGGGCCCCAAATGTATGCCGCATGTCATGAGGGCCATAAATAAGTGCCGCATGTCATGGGGGCCCCACGTGCATGCCGCATGTCATGGGGTCCCCACATGCATGCCGGGTGTCATACGGGCCCCAAATGCATGCAGCGTGTCATGGGGGCCCCACAACAATGCCGCATGTCATTGGTGGCCCAAATGCATGCCGCATGTCATGGGGGCCCCAAATATGTGCCGCATGTCATGGGGGCTCCACATGCATGTCGCATGTCATGGGGACCCCACATACAAGGCGCATGTCATCAGGGCTCCACATGCATGTCGCATGTCATGGGGTCCCCACATGCATGCCGGGTGTCATACGGGCCCCAAATGCATGCAGCGTGTCATGGGGGCCCCACAACAATGCCGCATGTCATTGGTGGCCCAAATGCATGCCGCATGTCATGGGGGCCCCAAATACGTGCCGCATGTCATGGGGGCTCCACATGCATGTCGCATGTCATGGGGTCCCCACATGCATGTCGGGTGTTATACGGGCCCCAAATGCATGCCCCATGTCATGGGGGCCCCACAACAATGCCGCATCTCATTGTAGGACCAAATGCATGCCGCATGTCATGGGGGCCCCAAATGCATGCCGCATGTCATGAGGGCCCCACAAGCTTGTTGCATGTCATGGGTGGCCCAAATACATGCCGCATGTCATGGGGGCCCCACGTGCATGCCACATGTCATGAGGGCCCCAAACGCATGGCGCATGTCATGGGGGACCCAAGTATGTGTCGCATATCATGGGGGCCCCAAGTGCATGCCGCATGTCAAGGGGGACGCCGCATGTAATGGGGCCCCAAATGCATGCCGCATGTCATGGGGGCCCCAAATGCATGCCGCATGTCAAGGGGGCCCCACATGCATGCCGGATGTCATGGGGGCCACAAATGCATGCCGCATGTCATGGGGGCCCCACGTGCTTTCCGCATGTCATAGGCCACCACATGCATTCTGCATGTCATGGGGCCCCAAATGCATGTCGCATGTCATGGGGGCCCCAAATGTATGCCTCATGTCATGGGGGCCCCAAATGCATGCTGCTTGTCAAGGGGGCCCCACATGCATGCCGCATGTCAAGGGGGACCCATGTGCATTCCGCATGTCATGGGGCCCCCACGTGCATTCCGCATGTCATGGGGCCCCAAATGCATGCCGCATGTCATGGGGGCCCCAAATGCATGGCGCATGTCATGGGGCCCCAAATGCATGCCGCATGTCAAGGGGGCCCCACATGCATGCCGGATGTCATGGGGGCCACAAATGCATGCCGCATGTCATGGTGTCCCCACATGCATTCCGGGTGTCCTACGGTCCCCAAATGCATGCCGAATGTCATGGGGGCCCCACGTGCATGCCGCATGTCATGGGGGCCCCAAATATATGCCTCATGTCATGGGGGCCCCAAATGCACGCCGCATGTCATGGGGGCCCCATGTGCATTCCGCATGTCATGGGGCCCCCACGTGCATTCCGCATGTCATGGGGCCCCAAATGCATGCCGCATGTCATGGGGGCCCAAATGTATGCAGCATGTCATGGGGCCCCCACGTGCATTCCGCATGTCATGGGGGCCCCACATGCATGCCACATATAATGGGGGTCCCACATGCAAACCGCGTGCCATGGGGGCCCAAAATGGATGATGCTTGTCATGGGGGCACCACGTGCATACTGCATGTCATGGGGGACCCAAATTCATGACACATGTCATGGGTACCCCAAATGCATTTCGCATGTCATGGGGTACCCAAATACGTGCCGAAAGTCATGTCATGGTGGCCCACGTTCATGCCACATGTCATGGGTGCCCCAAATGCATGCCGCATGTCATGGAGGCCCCAGATAGATGCCGCTTGTCATGGGGGCCCCACATGCATACCGCATGTCATGGGGGACCCAAATGCATGCCGCATGTCATGGGAGCCCCAAATGTATGCCGCATGTCATGGGGGCCCCAAATGCATGACGCATGTCATGGGGGCCCCAAATGTATGCCGCTTGTCATAGGGGCCCCAAATGCATGCCGCATGTCATGGTGGCCCCACGTGCATGCCGCATGTCATCGGGGGCCCAAATGCATGCCGCATGTCATGGGGGCCCAACGTGCATGCCGCATGTCATGAGAGTGCCACATGCATTCCGCATGTCATGGGGCCCCCACGTGCATGCCGCATGTCTTGGGTTCCCCAAATGCATGCCGCATGTCATGGTGGCCCCACGTGCATGCCGCATGTCATCGGGGGCCCCAAATGCATGCCGCATGTCATGGGGGCCCAACGTGCATGCCGCATGTCATGAGGGCCCCAAATGCATGCCGCATGTCATGGGGGCCCCTAATGTATGCCAAACGTCATTGGGGCCCCAAATGCATGCCGTATGTCATGGGGGCCCCACGTGCCTTCCGCATTTCATGGGGGCCCCACGTGCATTCCACAAGTCATGGGGCCCCAAATGCATGCCGCACGTCATGGGGTCCCAAATGCATGCCGCATGTCATGGGGGCTCCACATGTATGCCTCATGTCATGGGGGCCCCAAATGCATGCCGCATGTCATGGGGGCCCCACATGTATGCCGCATGTCATGAGGGCCATAAATACATGCCACATGTCAAGGGGGCACCAAATACGTGCCACATGTCAAGGGGGCCCCAAATGCATGCCCCATGTCATGGGGGCCCCAGGTGCATGCCGCAAGTCATGGGGGCCCAACTGCATGCCGCATTTCATAGGGGCCACAAATGACTGCCGCATTTCATGGGGGCCCCACGTGCATGCCGCATGTCATGGCGTCTCCACTTGCATGCCGCATGTCATGGGGGACCCACTTGGATGACGCTTGTCATTGGGCCAAATGCATGCCGCATGTCATGGAGGCCCCAAATGCATGCCGCATGTCATGGGGGCCCACATGCATACCGCTTGTCATGGGGGCAACACGTGCATACCGCATATCATGGGGACCCACGTGCATTCCGCATGTCATGGGGGCCCCACATGCATGCCGCATGTCATGGGGGCCCCACTTGCATGCCGCTTGTCATTGGACCCCGAATGCATGCCGCATGTCATGGGGGCCCCAAATGTATGCCGCAAGTCATGGGGGCCCCACGTGCATGTCGCATGTCATGGGTGCCCCACGTGCATGACACATGTCATGGCTGCAACACGTGCATTCTGCATGTCAAGGCGGCGCCTAAGTGCACGGCGCATGTCACGATTACCCCAAATGCATGTCACATGTCATGAGGGCCCCACGCGCTTGCCGCATGTCATAAGGGGCCCCACATGCATTCCGCTTGTCAAGGGGGCTCCAAATGCATGCCGCATATCAAGGGGGCCCCACGTGCATGCCGCATGTCATGGGGCCCCATGTGCATGCTGAATGTCAAAGGGGTCCCACGTGCATGCCGCATGTCACGGGTACCCCAAATGCATGCCACATGTCATGGTGGCCCCACATGCATGCCTCATGTCAAGGGGGGCCCAAATGCATGCCTCATGTCACGTGTACCCCAAATGCATGCCGCATGTCATGTGGCCCCAAGTGCATGCAGCAGGTAATGGGGCCCCATGTGCATGCCGCATGTCATGGGGGTCCCACCCGCATGCCTCATGACATGGGGGACCCACATGCATGCCGCATGTCATTTGGGCCAACATGCATGCCGCATGTCATGGCGGCACCACATGCATACCGCATGTCATGGGGCTCCACGTGCATAGCACATGTCATGGGGCCCCAGGTGCAAGCCGCTTGTCATGAGGGCCAAGAAAGCATGCCGCATGTCATAGGGGCCCCAAATGCATGCCTCATGTCATGGGGGCCCCAAATGCATGCCTCATGTCGTGGGTGCCCCACGTGCATGCCGCATGTCATGGGGGCCCCACATGCATGCCACATGTCATGGGGGACCCATGTGCATGCCGCATGTCATGGGGGCCCCAAATGCATGCCACATGTCATGGGTACCCCAAATGCATGTTCCATGTCATGGGGTTCCCAAATGCATGCTGCTTGTCTTGAGAACCCAAAATGCATGCCGCATGCCATGGGGACCCAAAATGCATGCCTCATGTCATGGGGGCCCCATGTGCATGCCGCATGTCATGGGGCCCCATGTGCATGCCGAATGTCCTGGGGGTACCACGTGCATGCCACATGTCATGGGGGCCCCAAATGCAAAGTGCATGTCATGGGGGCCTCACGTGCATACCGCATGTCATGGGGACCCCCAAAGCTCGACTCATGTCATAAGGCCCCAAATGCATACTGCATGTCATGGGAGCTCCACATGCATGCCGCATGTCATGGGGGACCCACATGCATACCACATATCATTGGGGCAACACGTGTATACCGCATATCATGGGGCCCTACGTGCATAACGCATGTCATTGGGGCCCCAAATGCATGCTGCATGTCATGGGGCCCCATGTGCATGCCACACGTCATGGGGGCCCACATGCATAATGCATGTCATGGGGGCAACACGTGCATGTCGCAAGTCATGGGGCACCATGTGAATGCCACATGTCATGGGGGCCTCAAATGCATGCCACATGTCATGGAGGCCCCAAATGCATGCCGAATGTCATTGGGGCCCCAAATGCATACTGCCTGTCATGGGATCTCCATATGCATGCCGCATGTCATGTGGCCCCATGTGCATGCCGCATGTCATGGGGGCCCCACATGCATGCCGCATGTCATGGGGGCCCACATGCATGCCGCATGTCATGGAGGCACCAAATGCATACCGCATGTCATGGGGCTCCACGTGCATACCGCATGTCTTGGGCCCCCAAGTGCATGCCGCATGTCATGGATGCCCCAAATGCATGCCGCATGTCATGGGGGCCAAAAAAAACATGACGCTTGTCATAGGGGCCCCAAATGCATGCCGCATGTCATGGGGGTCACACGTGCATGCCCCTTGTCATGGGGGCTCCACATGCATGCCACATGTCATGTAGGCCCCACGTGCATGCCACATTTCATTGGGGGCCCCAAATGCATGCTGCATGTCATGGGCCACAAATGCATGTTGCATGTCATGGGGGCCCCAAATACGTGCCACATATCATGGTGGCACCAAATGCATGGGCCATGTCATAGGGGCCCCACATGCATGCCGCATGTCATGGGGCCCCAAATGCATGCTACATGTCATGGGGGCCTCAAATGCATGCTGCATGTGATGGGAGACCCAAATGCATGCCACATGTCATGGTAGCCCCACATGCATGCCAAATGTCATGGGGGCCCCAAATACGTGCCACATTTCATGAGGGCCCCACATGCCTGGTGCATGTCATAGGGCCCCACATTCATGATGCATGTCATGGAGGCCCCACATGCATGCCGCATGTCATGGGGCCTCACATGCATGCCGCATGTCATGGGGGCCCCAAATGTATGCTGCATGTCATGGGGGCCCCAAATGCATGCCGCATGTCATGTGGTCCCCACGTGCATTCCGCATGTCATGGGGGCTCTACATGCATGCCGCATGTCATGGGGGCACCAAGTGCATGCCTCATGTCATGGGGGCCCCAAATGCATGCCGCATGTCATGGTGGCTCCAAAAGCATGCCGCATGTCATGGGGGCCCCAAATGCATGCCACATGTCATGGGGGCCCCAAGAGCATACCGCATGACATGGGGGCCCCAAGTGCTTGAGGCATGTCATGGGGGCCCAACATGCATGCCGCATGTCTTGGGTACCCCAAATGCATGTCGCATGTCATTTGGGCCCCACATGCATGAAGCATGTCATGGGGGCACCAAATGCATTCTATATATCATGGAGGCCCCACGTGCATGCCACATGTCATGGGGGCCCCAAATGCAAGCCACATGTCATGGGGGCCAAAAAAGCATGCCGCGTGTCATAGGGGCCACAAATGCATTCCGAATGTCATGGGGGTCACACATTCATGTCGCATGTCATGGGGGCCCCACGTGCATTCCACATTTCATTGGGGGCCCCAAATGCATGCTGCATGTCTGGGGCCCCAAATGCATGCTGCATGTGATGGGGGCCCCAAATGCATGCAACATGTCATGGTAGCCCCACATGCATGCCACATGTCATGGGGGACCCACGTGCATGCCGCATGTCATGAAAGCCCCACGTGCATGCCGCATGTCATGGGGGCCCCACATGCATGCCACATGTCATGGGGGCCCCAAATGCATGCCACATGTCAGGGGGGCCCCAAATGCATGCCGTATGTCATGGGTGCCCCAAATGCATGCCGCTTGTCATGGGTACCCCAAATGCATGCCGCATATCATGTGTACCCCAAATGCTTACCCCATGTCATGGGGGACCCACGTGCATACCGAATGTCATGGGGACCCCCTATGCATGCCTCATGCCATGGGGGCCCCAAATGCATACTGCATGTCTTGGGAGCTCCACATGCATGCCGCATGTCTTGTGGCCCCACGTGCATGCCGCATGTCATGGGGCCCCATGTGGATGCCGAATGTCATGGGGGTGCCAATTTCATGCCGCATGTCATGGGGGACACTCATGCATACCGCATGTAATGGGGGCAACACGTGCATACCGCATATCATGGGGCCCCACGTGCATACCGCATGGCATTGGTCCCAAAATGCATGCCGCATGTCATGGGGCCCCATGTGCATGCCACATGCCATGGGGTCCACATGCATACCGCATGTCATTGGGGGAACATGTGCATACCGCATATCATGGGCCCCACATGCATACCGCATGTCATAGGTGCCCCAAATGCATGCCGCATGTCATGGGGCCCCATGTGCATGCCACATGTCATGGGGGCCCCAAATGCATGCCACATGTCATGGAGGCCCCAAATGCATGCCGCATGTCATTGGGGCCCCAAATGCATACTGCCTGTCATGGGACCTCCACATGCATGCCGCATGTCATGGGGCCCCATGTGCATGCTGCATGTCATGGGGGCCCCAAATGCATGGCGCATGTTATGTGGCCCCAAGTGCATGACGTATGTTATGGGGCCCCATGTGCATGCCGCATGTCATGGGGGCCCACATGCATGCCACATGTCATGGGGGCACCACATGCATGCCGCATGTCATGGAGCTCCACGTGCATACCGCATGTCATGGGGCCCCACGTGCATTCCGCATGTTATGGGTGCCCCAAATGCATGCCGCATGTCATGGGGGCCAAAAATGCATGCCACATGTCATGGGGGCCACACGTGCATGACACATGTCATGGGGGCTCCACATGCATGCCACATGTCAATGAGGCCCCACGTGCATGACACATTTCATTGGGGGCCCAAATGCACGCTGCATGTCAGAGGCCGCAAATGCATGCTGCATGTCATGGGGCCCCACATGCATGCCCCATGTCTTGGGAGCCTCAAATGCATGACGCATGTCATGGGGCCCCTTGTGCATGCCGCAAGTCATGAGGGCCCACATGCATGCCACATGTCATGGGGGCACCACATGCATACCGCATGTCATGGGGCCCCACGTGCATGACGCATGTTATGGGTGCCCCAAATGCATGCCGCATGTCATGGGGGCCAAAAATGAATGCCACATGTCATGGGGGCCACACGTGCATGACACATGTCATGGGGGCTCCACGTGCATGCCACATTTCATTGGGGGCCCAAATGCATGCTGCATGTCAGAGGCCACAAATGCATGCTGCATGTCATGGGGCCCCACATGCATGCCCCATGTCTTGGGGGCCTCAAATGCATGCTGCACGTTATGGGGGACCCAAATGCATGGCACATGTCATGGTAGTCGACACGCATGCCGCATGTCATGGGGGCCTCAAATACGTGCCACATGTCATGGGGGCCCCACATGCATGGTGCATGTCATAGGGGCCCCACATGCATGCCGCATGTCATGGGGCCCCGCATGCATGCCGTATGTCATGGGGGCCTCAAATGTATGCTGCATGTCATGGGGGCCCCAAATGCATGCCGCATGTCATGGGGTCCCCACATGCATTCCGCATGTCATGGGGGCTCTACATCCATGTCGCATGTCATGAGGGCACCAAGTGCATGCCGCATGTCATGGGGGCCCCAAATGCATTCTACATATCATGGAGGCCCCACGTCCATGCCGCATGTCATGGGGGCCCCAAATGCAAGCCGCCTGTCATGGGGGCCAAAAAAGCATTCCGCATGTCAAGGGGACCCCAAATGCATGCCTCATGTCATGGGGGCCACAAATGCATGCTGCATGTCATGGGGCCCCACATGCATGTCCCATGTCTTGGGGGCCTCAAATGCATGCTGCACGTGATGGGGGACCCAAATGCATGGCACATGTCATGGTAGCCGACACGCATGCCGCATGTCATGGGGGCCTCAAATACGTGCCACATGTCATGGGGGCCCCACATGCATGGTGCATGTCATAGGGGCCCCACATGCATGCCGCATGTCATGGGGCCCCACATGCATGCCGCATGTCATGGGGGCCTCAAATGTATGCTGCATGTCATGGGGGGCCCAAATGCATGCCGCATGTCATGGGGTCCCCACATGCATTCCGCATGTCATGGGGGCTCTACATCCATGCCGCATGTCATGAGGGCACCAAGTGCATGCCGCATGTCATGGGGGCCCCAAATGCATGCCGCATGTCATGGTGGCTCCAAATGAATGCCGCATGTCATGGGGGCCCCAAATGCATGCCACATGTCATGGTGGCTCCAAGAGCATACCGCGTGACATGGGGGCCCCACGTGCTTGACGCATGTCATGGGGGCCCCACATGCATGACGCATGTCTTGAGTACCCCAAATGCATGTCGCATGTCATTTGGGCCCCACATGCATGACGCATGTCATGGTGGCCCCAAATGCATTCTACATATCATGGAGGCCCCACGTCCATGCCGCATGTCATGGGGGCCCCAAATGCAAGCCGCCTGTCATGGGGGCCAAAAAAGCATTCCGCATGTCAAGGGGACCCCAAATGCATGCCTCATGTCATGGGGGCCCCAAATGCATGCTGCGTGTCTTGGGAACCCCAAATGCATGTCGCATGTCATGTGGCCCCACGTGCATGCCGCATGTCATGGGGACCCATGTGCATGCCGAATGTCATGGGGGTACCACGTGCATGCCACATATCATGGGGTCCCCACATGCATGCCTCATGTCATGGGGGCCCCAAATGCAAAGTGCATGTCATGGGGGCCTCACGTGCATACCGCATGTCATGGGGACCCCCAAAGCTTGACTCATGTCATGGGGGCCCCAAATGCATACTGCATGTCATGGGAGCTCCACATGCATGCCGCATGTCATGTGGCCCCACGTGCATACCGCATGTCATGGGGGACCCAAATGCATACCGCGTATCATGGGGGCAACACGTGTATACCGCATATCATGGGGCCCCACGTGCATACCGCATGTCATTGGGGCCCCAAATGCATGCCGCATGTCATGGGGCCCCATGTTCATGCCACACGTCATGGGGGCCCACATGCATAATGCATGTCATGGGGGCAATACGTGCATACCGCATATCATGGGGCCCCACGTGCATACCGCATTTCATGGGGGCCCCAAATGCAGGTCGCATGTCATGGGGCACCATGTGCATGCCACATGTCATGGGGGCCTCAAATGCATGCCACATGTCATGGAGGCTCCAAATGCATGCCGAATGTCATTGGGGCCCCAAATGCATACAACCTGTCATGGGATCTCCATATGCATGCCGCATGTCATGGGGCCCCATGTGCATGCCGCATGTCATGTGGCCCCAAGTGCATGCCGCATGTCATGGGGCCCCATGAGCATTCCGCATGTCATGGGGGTTCCATGTGCATGCCACATGGAATAGGGAACCCACATGCATGCCGCATGTCATGGGGGCCCACATGCATGCCGCATGTCATGGGGGCCCACATGCATGCCGCATGTCATGGAGGCACTAAATGCATACCGCATGTCATGGGGCTCCACGTGCATACCGCATGTCATGGGGCCCCAAGTGCATGCCGCATGTCATGGATGCCCCAAATGCATGCCGATTGTCACAGGGGCCCCAAATGCATTCCGCATGTCATGGGGGTCACACGTGCATGCCCCATGTCATGGGGGCTCCACATGCATGCCACATGTCATGTAGGCCCCACGTGCATGCCGCATTTCATTGGGGGCCCCAAATGCATGCTGCATGTCAGGGGCCACAAATGCATGCTGCATGTCATGGGGGCCCCAAATACGTGCCACATATCATGGGGGCACCAAATGCATGGGCCATGTCATAGGGGCCCCACATGCATGCCGCATGTCATGGGGCCCCAAATGCATGCTGCATGTCATGTGGTCCCCACTTGCATTCCGAATATCATGGGGGCTCTACATGCATGCCGCATGTCATGGGGGCACCAAGTGCATGCCTCATGTCATGGGGGCCCCAAATGCATCACGCATGTCATGGTGGCTCCAAATGCATGCCGCATGTCATGGGGGCCCCAAATGCATGCCACATGTCATGGGGGCCCCAAGAGCATGCCGCATGACATGGGGGCCCCACGTGCTTGAGGCATGTCATGGGGGCCCAACATGCATGCTGCATGTCTTGGGTACCATAAATGCATGTCGCATGTCATTTGGACCCCACATGCATGAAGCATGTCATGGGGGCCAGAAATGCAAGCCACATGTCATGGGGGCCAAAAAAGCATGCCGCATGTCATAGGGGCCCCAAATGCATTCCGCATGTCATGGGGGCCCCACGTGCATTCCGCATTTCATTGGGGCCCCCAAATGCATGCTGCATGTCTGGGGCCCCAAATGCATGCTGCATGTGATGGGGGCCCCAAATGCATGCAACATGTCATGGTAGCCCCACATGCATGGGCCATGTCAAGGGGCCCCAAATGAATGCCGCATGTCATGGGGGCCCCAAATGCATGCCGCATGTCATGGGGGCCCCACATACATGCCGCATGTCATGGGTACCCCAAATGCATGCCACATGTCATGGGGGACCCACGTGCATGCCGCATGTCATGGAAGCCCCACGTGTATGCCGCATGTCATGGGGGCCCCACATGCATGCCACATGTCATGGGGGCCCCAAATGCGTGCCACATGTCATGGGGGCCCTAAATGCATGCCACATGTCATGGGTGCCCAAAATGCATGCCGCATGTCATGGGTACACCAAATGCATGCCGCATGTCATGTGTACCCCAAATGCATGCCCCATGTCATGAGGGACCCACGTGCATACTGCATGTCATGGGAGCTCCACATGCATGCCGCATGTCATGTGGCCCCACGTGCATGCCGCATGTCATGGGGCCCCATGTGCATGCCGAATGTCATGGGGGTACCAATTTCATGCCGCATGTCATGGGGGACACTCATGCATACCGCATGTCATGGGGCTCCACGTGCATACCGCATGTCATGGGGCCCCATGTGCATGCCGAATGTCATGGGGGTACCAATTTCATGCCGCATGTCATGGGGGACACTCATGCATACCGCATGTCATGGGGCTCCACGTGCATACCGCATGTCATGGGGCCCCACGTGCATGGCGCATGCCATGTGTGCCCCAAATGCATGCCGCATGTCATGGGGGCCAAAAAAGCATGCCGCATGTCATAGGGGCTCCAAATGCATGCCACATGTCATGGGGGCCACAAGAGCATACCGCATGACATGGGGACCCCAAGTGCTTGAGGCATGTCATGGGGGCCCAACATGCATGCCGCATGTCTTGGGTACCCCAAATGCATGTCATTTGGGCCCCACATGCATGAAGCATGTCATGGGGGCCCCAAATGCATTCTACATATCATGGAGGCCCCACGTGCATGCCGCATGTCATGGGGGCCCCAAATGCAAGCCACATGTCATGGGGGCCAAAAAAGCATGCCGCATGTCATAGGGGCCCCAAATGCATTCCGCATGTCAACAGCTGGACCTTTGGATTTTGGAAATGTTTGCGTTTTTTGACCAGATTCGCGTCAGGCGCTCCCACACTCGTCCCGAGGGGACGAGCATCTCCGGAATTTGCGATTAGCCTCGGCGTCCGCGCTACAGTTTTCTGGCTCTGGAACGCACGCGGTTTGGAGCTGGACGCCGATATTCGGCGTGCCGCACTCTTATCACATGCCGGACGCGCTGTACTTTTTTCGTAACGTTTCGAGATGAAAACATTTTTCCAAAGAAATCCTCTCTGCCATCTTCTTTAATAGCCAGCTCTCACCTACAATAGCCAGCCCTCACGAAAAAACTTTGCCGCTGGACGACGCAACGCTCGCCATTTTACAGATCCAGCCCGGGAGATGCTCTGCACGCCGCCCTGGGTCGATCCGACGCCATTAAGGCTCCGAAAAAAGGCTTGCAAAAACCTCGTCTGTGCCAGGTCCGAAAAACAAGCCATTTAGCCAGCCCTCACAACATTTCATCACTTGGAAATGACCACCAGATGGCATCTGTGCTTTAAATATCATTCATTACTTGTCAGCCAGAATTCAGCTGCATTTCTGGAAATTGAACACTGGATGGCAAGCTGTGCTTTAAAAGCCATTCACTCGTTCATGATAGACCCTCACAGGAAACACACAATAAGGAGATTTTTCACTTATCCTTCGGTGGAAAGGCTGTGATGGGGGGAGGGGATGATGATGTAGCATTTTTGTCTCTGTTGTTTCACTGAGATTAGGACTTTCAAAGTGCTGCTGCCTGACCTTGTAAAACATTAACTCTTTTAACACAGATTGTGACCATATAATCAAATGAGAATAAGGAGTTTAATTAAAGGCATTTAAAAAGTTGCAATTTTATTACATCATTATTTAAAAAGACACAAAAATGGCAGCAATAATCACTGGTATTGAGGCCAATAATCACATCCATAGATGGAGCCCATATTTCATATCAAAAATAGGTAAAAGTAAATAGAGCATGTGACCATGTTGTAAAACACTTAAAGTTGTGTAAAAACCGTGGCGAAGGAACGGGCGGTGAAATAAGCGCGCCAAAAAAACTATAAAGTTTAAGGTTTTTTTCCGTAATTCATCAGATAAGCGTGATAACGGACGCTGCGCTGAATGGCGGCGCGTAGGAACGGGCGGTGAAATAAGCGCGCCTAAACAACTATAAAGTTTACATTTTTTTTCCGTAATCCATCAGATGAACATGATAACGGTTGCTGTGCTGAACGGCGGCACGTAGGAACGGGCGGTGAAATAAGTGCGCCAAAAAAACTATAAAGTTTACGTTTTATTTCTGTAATTCATCAGATGAGCGTGATAACGGACGCTGCGCTGAACGGCGGCGCGTAGGAACGGGCGGTGAAATAAGCGCGCCAAAAAAACTATAAAGTTTACGCTTTCATTCCATAATTCATCAGATGAGCGTGATAACGGACGCTGCGCTGAATGGCGGCACGTAGGAACGGGGGATGAAATAAGCGCGCCAAAACAACTATAAAGTTTACGTTTTTTTCCGTAATCCATCAGATGAGCGTGATAACGGACGCTGCGCTGAATGGCGGCACGTAGAATGGGCGGTGAAATAAGCGCGCCAAAAAAACTATAAAGTTTACGTTTTTTTTCCGTAATTCATCAGATGAGCGTGATAACGGAAGCTGCGCTGAACGGTGGCGCGTAGTAACAGGCGGTGAAATAAGCGCGCCAAAAAACTATAAAGTTTACTTTTTTTCCATAATTCATTAGATGAGCGTGATAACGGAAGCTGCGCTGAATGGCGGCGCGTAGGAACGGGCGGTGAAATAAGCGCACCAAAAAAACTATAAAGTTTACATTTTTTTTCCGTAATTCATCAGATGAGCGTGATAACGGAAGGTGCGCTGAACCGCGGCGCGTAGGAACGGGCGGTGAAATAAGCGCGCCAAAGAAACTATAAAGTTTACGTTTTTTTCCATAATTCATTAGATGAGCATGATAACGGAAGCTGTGCTGAACGGCGGCGCGTAGGAAAAGGCAGTGAAATAAGCGCGCCAAAGAAACTATAAAGTTTACGTTTTTTTTCCGTAATTTATTAGATGAGCGTGATAACGGACGCAGCCCTTAACGGCGGCGTCAGAGCGACTTTTTTTTGTTGCAGATTGAATTTTAAGTGCTTTTGGTATCATCAAACCTGTAGCCAGCTCTCATCCTCATTGATTGAGCTATTCCAAGGGTGAGGGCTGGCTACGGGTCGCCCTGGAGGCACCTGTAGCCAGCTCTCATCCTCATTGAGCTATTCCAAGGGTGAGGGCTGGCTAGGGGTCGCCCTGGAGGCACCTGTAGCCAGCTCTCATCCTCATTGAGCTATTCCAAGGGTGAGGGCTGGCTAGGGGTCGCCCTGGAGGCACCTGTAGCCAGCTCTCATCCTCATTGAGCTATTCCAAGGGTGAGGGCTGGCTAGGGGTCGCCCTGGAGGCACCTGTAGCCAGCTCTCATCCTCATTGAGCTATTCCAAGGGTGAGGGCTGGCTACGGGTCGCCCTGGAGGCACCTGTAGCCAGCTCTCATCCTCATTGAGCTATTCCAAAGGTGAGGGCTGGCTAGGGGTCGCCCTGGAGGCACCTGTAGCCAGCTCTCATCCTCATTGAGCTATTCCAAGGGTGAGGGCTGGCTACGGGTCGCCCTGGAGGCACCTGTAGCCAGCTCTCATCCTCATTGAGCTATTCCAAGGGTGAGGGCTGGCTAGGGGTCGCCCTGGAGGCACCTGTAGCCAGCTCTCATCCTCATTGAGCTATTCCAAGGGTGAGGGCTGGCTACGTGTCGCCCTGGAGGCACCTGTAGCCAGCTCTCATCCTCATTGAGCGTGATAACGGACGCTGCGCTGAACGGCGGTGCATAGGAACGGGCGGTGAAATAAGCGCGCCAAAAAAACTATAAAGTTTACATTTTTTTTTCCGTAATTCATCAGATGAGGGTGATAACGGACGCTGCGCTGAACGGCGGCGCGTAGGAACGGGCGGTGAAATAAGCGCGCCAAAAAAACTATAAAATTTACGTTTTTTTTCCGTAATTCATCAGATGAACGTGATAACGGAAGCTGCGCTGAACGGCGGCGCGTAGGAACGGGCGGTGAAATAAGCGCGCCAAAAAAGCTATAAAGTGTACGTTTTTTTTCCATAATTCATTAGATGAGCGTGATAACGGAAGCTGCGTTGAACGGCGGCGCGTAGGAACGGGCGGTGAAATAAGCGCGCCAAAAAAACTATAAAGTTTACGTTTTTTTTCCGTAATTCATCAGATGAGCGTGATAACGGACGCTGCGCTGAATGGCGGCGCGTAGGAACGGGCGGTGAAATAAGTGCGCCAAAAAACTATAAAGTTTACGTTTTTTTCCGTAATTCATCAGATGAGCGTGATAAAGGATGCTGTGCTGAACGGCGGCACGTAGGAACGGGCGGTGAAATAAGTGCGCCAAAAAAACGATAAAGTTTACGTTTTTTTTCTGTAATTTATCAGATGAGCGTGATAACGGACGCAGCCCTTAACGGCGGCGTCAGAGCGACTTTTTTTTGTTGCAGATTGAATTTTAAGTGCTTTTGGTATCATCAAACCTGTAGCCAGCTCTCATCCTCATTGAGCTATTTCAAGGGTGAGGGCTGGCTAAGGGTCGCCCTGGAGGCACCTGTAGCCAGCTCTGATCCTCATTGAGCTGCTCCAAGGGTGAGGGCTGGCTACGGGTCGCCCTGGAGGCACCTGTAGCCAGCTCTCATCCTCATTGAGCTGCTCCAAGGGTGAGGGCTGGCTAGGGGTCGCCCTGGAGGCACCTGTAGCCAGCTCTCATCCTCATTGAGCTGCTCCAAGGGTGAGGGCTGGCTAGGGGTCGCCCTGGAGGCACCTGTAGCCAGCTCTCATCCTCATTGAGCTGCTCCAAGGGTGAGGGCTGGCTAGGGGTCGCCCTGGAGGCACCTGTAGCCAGCTCTCATCCTCATTGAGCTGCTCCAAGGGTGAGGGCTGGCTAGGGGTCGCCCTGGAGGCACCTGTAGCCAGCTCTCATCCTCATTGAGCTGCTCCAAGGGTGAGGGCTGGCTAGGGGTCGCCCTGGAGGCACCTGTAGCCAGCTCTCATCCTCATTGAGCTGCTCCAAGGGTGAGGGCTGGCTAGGGGTCGCCCTGGAGGCACCTGTAGCCAGCTCTCATCCTCATTGAGCTGCTCCAAGGGTGAGGGCTGGCTAGGGGTCGCCCTGGAGGCACCTGTAGCCAGCTCTCATCCTCATTGAGCTATTCCAAGGGTGAGGGCTGGCTACGTGTCGCCCTGGAGGCACCTGTAGCCAGCTCTCATCCTCATTGAGCGTGATAACGGACGCTGCGCTGAACGGCGGCGCATAGGAACGGGCGGTGAAATAAGCGCGCCAAAAAAACTATAAAGTTTACGTTTTTTTTCCGGAATTCATCAGATGAGCGTGATAACGGACGCTGCGCTGAATGGCGGCGCGTAGGAACGGGCGGTGAAATAAGCGCGCCAAAAAAACTATAAAGTTTACGTTTTTTTTCCGTAATTCATCAGATGAGCGTGATAACGGATGCTGTGCTGAACGGCGGCACGTAGGAACGGGCGGTGAAATAAGTGCGCCAAAAAAACGATAAAGTTTACGTTTTTTTTCTGTAATTTATCAGATGAGCGTGATAACGGACGCAGCCCTTAACGGCGGCGTCAGAGCGACTTTTTTTTGTTGCAGATTGAATTTTAAGTGCTTTTGGTATCATCAAACCTGTAGCCAGCTCTCATCCTCATTGAGCTATTCCAAGGGTGAGGGCTGGCTAAGGGTCGCCCTGGAGGCACCTGTAGCCAGCTCTCATCCTCATTGAGCTGCTCCGAGGGTGAGGGCTGGCTAGGGGTCGCCCTGGAGGCACCTGTAGCCAGCTCTCATCCTCATTGAGCTGCTCCGAGGGTGAGGGCTGCCTAGGGGTCGCCCTGGAGGCACCTGTAGCCAGCTCTCATCCTCATTGAGCTGCTCCGAGGGTGAGGGCTGGCTAGGGGTCGCCCTGGAGGCACCTGTAGCCAGCTCTCATCCTCATTGAGCTGCTCCGAGGGTGAGGGCTGGCTAGGGGTCGCCCTGGAGGCACCTGTAGCCAGCTCTCATCCTCATTGAGCTGCTCCGAGGGTGAGGGCTGGCTAGGGGTCGCCCTGGAGGCACCTGTAGCCAGCTCTCATCCTCATTGAGCTGCTCCGAGGGTGAGGGCTGGCTAGGGGTCGCCCTGGAGGCACCTGTAGCCAGCTCTCATCCTCATTGAGCTGCTCCAAGGGTGAGGGCTGGCTAGGGGTCGCCCTGGAGGCACCTGTAGCCAGCTCTCATCCTCATTGAGCTGCTCCAAGGGTGAGGGCTGGCTAGGGGTCGCCCTGGAGGCACCTGTAGCCAGCTCTCATCCTCATTGAGCTGCTCCAAGGGTGAGGGCTGGCTAGGGGTCGCCCTGGAGGCACCTGTAGCCAGCTCTCATCCTCATTGAGCTGCTCCAAGGGTGAGGGCTGGCTAGGGGTCGCCCTGGAGGCACCTGTAGCCAGCTCTCATCCTCATTGAGCTGCTCCAAGGGTTAGGGCTGGCTAGGGGTCGCCCTGGAGGCACCTGTAGCCAGCTCTCATCCTCATTGAGCTGCTCCAAGGGTAAGGGCTGGCTACGTGTCACCCTGGAGGCACCTGTAGCCAGCTCTCATCCTCATTGAGTGTGATAACGGACGCTGCGCTGAACGGCGCCGCATAGGAACGGGCGGTGAAATAAGCGCGCCAAAAAAGCTATAAAGTGTACGTTTTTTTTCCATAATTCATTAGATGAGCGTGATAACGGAAGCTGCGTTGAACGGCGGCGCGTAGGAAAGGGCGGTGAAATAAGCGCGCCAAAAAAACTATAAAGTTTACGTTTTTTTTCCGTAATTCATCAGATGAGCGTGATAACGGATGCTGTGCTGAACGGCGGCACGTAGGAACGGGCGGTGAAATAAGTGCGCCAAAAAAACGATAAAGTTTACGTTTTTTTTCTGTAATTTATCAGATGAGCGTGATAACGGACGCAGCCCTTAACGGCGGCGTCAGAGCGACTTTTTTTTGTTGCAGATTGAATTTTAAGTGCTTTTGGTATCATCAAACCTGTAGCCAGCTCTCTTCCTCATTAAGCTATTCCAAGGGTGAGGGCTGGCTAAGGGTCGCCCTGGAGGCACCTGTAGCCAGCTCTCATCCTCATTGAGCTGCTCCAAGGGTGAGGGCTGGCTACGGGTCGCCCTGGAGGCACCTGTAGCCAGCTCTCATCCTCATTGAGCTGCTCCAAGGGTGAGGGCTGGCTAGGGGTCGCCCTGGAGGCAACTGTAGCCAGCTCTCATCCTCATTGAGCTGCTCCAAGGGTGAGGGCTGGCTAGGGGTCACCCTGGAGGCACCTGTAGCCAGCTCTCATCCTCATTGAGCTGCTCCAAGGGTGAGGGCTGGCTAGGGGTCGCCCTGGAAGCACCTGTAGCCAGCTCTCATCCTCATTGAGCTGCTCCAAGGGTGAGGGCTGGCTACGGGTCGCCCTGGAGGCACCTGTAGCCAGCTCTCATCCTCATTGAGCTGCTCCAAGGGTGAGGGCTGGCTAGGGGTCGCCCTGGAGGCACCTGTAGCCAGCTCTCATCCTCATTGAGCTGCTCCAAGGGTGAGGGCTGGCTAGGGGTCACCCTGGAGGCACCTGTAGCCAGCTCTCATCCTCATTGAGCTGCTCCAAGGGTGAGGGCTGGCTAGGGTTCGCCCTGGAGGCACCTGTAGCCAGCTCTCATCCTCATTGAGCTGCTCCAAGGGTGAGGGCTGGCTACGGGTCGCCCTGGAGGCACCTGTAGCCAGCTCTCATCCTCATTGAGCTGCTCCAAGGGTGAGGGCTGGCTACGGGTCGCCCTGGAGGCACCTGTAGCCAGCTCTCATCCTCATTGAGCTATTCCAAGGGTGAGGGATGGCTACGGGTCGCCCTGGATGTACCTGTAGCCAGCTCTCATCCTCATTGAGCTGCTCCAAGGGTGAGGACTGGCTAGGGGTCGCCCTGGAGGCACCTGTAGCCAGCTCTCATCCTCATTGAGCTGCTCCAAGGGTGAGGGCTGGCTACGGGTCGCCCTGGAGGCACCTGTAGCCAGCTCTCATCCTCATTGAGCTGCTCCAAGGGTGAGGGCTGGCTACGGGTCGCCCTGGAGGCACCTGTAGCCAGCTCTCATCCTCATTGAGCTATTCCAAGGGTGAGGGATGGCTACGGGTCGCCCTGGATGTACCTGTAGCCAGCTCTCATCCTCATTGAGCTATTCCAAGGGTGAGGGCTGGCTAGAGGCAGCCGTGGACACACGATAGCCAGCCCTCATGGTGTTTGTGTTATTAAAGAAAAAAAATAAATTTGAGGGCTGGCTAGAGGCAGCCGTGGACACATGATAGCCAGCCCTCATGGTGTTTGTGCTATTAAAGAAAAAAAATTAATTTGATGGCTGGCTAGAGGCAGCCGTGGACACACTATATATATATATATATATATATATATATATATATATATATATATATATATATATATATATACAATACAGACCAAAAGTTTGGACACACCTTCTCATTTAAAGATTTTTCTGAATTTTCATTACTTTGAAAATTGTACATTCACACTGAAGGCATCACAACTGTGAATTAACACATGTGGAATTATATACTTAACAAAAAAGTGTGAAACAACTGAAAATATGTCTTATATTCTAGGTTCTTCAAAGTAGCCACCTTTTGCTTTGATGACTGCTTTGCACACTCTTGGCATTCTCTTGATGAGCTTCAAGAGGTAGTCACCGGAAATGGTTTTCACATCACAGGTGTGCCCTGTCAGGTTTAATAAGTGGGATTTCTTGCCTTATAAATCGAGTTGGGACCATCAGTTGTGTTGTGCAGAAGCCTGGTGGAAGCACAGCTGATAGTCGTATTGAATAGACTGTTAGAATTTGTATTATGGCAAGAAAAAAGCAGCTAAGTAAAGAAAAACGAGTGGCCATCATTACTTTAAGTAATGAAGGTCAGTCAGTCCGAAAAATTGGGCAAACTTTGAAAGTGTCCCTAAGTGCAGTTGCAAAAACCATCAAGCGCTACAAAGAAACTGGCTCACATGAGGACCGCCCCAGGAAAGCAAGACCAAGAATCACCACTGCTTCTGAGGATAAGTTTATTCGAGTCACCAGCCTCAGAAATCGCAGGTTAACAGCAGCTCAGATTAGAGACCAGGTCAATGCCACACAGAGTTCTAGCAGCAGACACATCTCTACAACAACTGTTAAGAGGAGACTTCGTGCAGCAGGCCTTCATGGTAAAATAGCTGCTAGAAAACCACTGCTAAGGACAGGCAACAAGCAGGAGAGACTTGTTTGGGCTAAAGAACACAAGGAATGGACATTAGACCAGTGGAAATCTGTGCTTTGGTCTGATGAGTTCAAATTTGAGATCTTTGGTTCCAGCCACCGTGTCTTTGTGCGACGCAGAAAAGGTGAACGGATGGACTCTACATGCCTGGTTCCCACCGTGAAGCATGGAGGAGGAGGTGTGATGGTGTGGAGGTGCTTTGCTGGTGACACCGTTGGGGATTTATTCAAAATTGAAGGCATACTGAACCAGCATGGCTACCACAGCATCTTGCAGCGGCATGCTATTCCATCCGGTTTGCGTTTAGTTGGACCATCATTTATTTTTCAACAGGACAATGACCCCAAACACACCTTCAGGCTGTGTAAGGGCTATTTGACAAAGAAGGAGAGTGATGGGGTGCTACGCCAGATGACCTGGCCTCCAGTCACCAGACCTGAACCCAATCGAGATGGTTTGGGGTGAGCTGGACCGCAGAGTGAAGGCAAAAGGGCCAACAAGTGCTAAACATCTCTGGGAACTCCTTCAAGATTGTTGGAAGACCATTTCTGGTGACTACCTCTTGAAGCTCATCAAGAGAATGCCAAGAGTGTGCAAAGCAGTCATCAAAGCGAAAGGTGGCTACTTTGAAGAACCTAGAATATAAGACATATTTTCAGCTGTTTCACACTTTTTTGTTAAGTATATAATTCCACATGTGTTAATTCATAGTTTTGATGCCTTCAGTGTGAATGTACAATTTTCACAGTCATGAAAATACAGAAAAATCTTTAAATGAGAAGGTGAGTCCAAACTTTTGGTCTGTACTGTATATATATATTTCTGCAGTATCTGTGCATTATGAATCGTGATATGTGTTAAAGGGGCCCACTGAGACTTTCGCCTAGGGCCCACAAAAACCTGGAGCCGGCCCTGCCCATGTGTGGTGATTATTGATTCCAGTACTAATAGGAATAGCAGGGGCACTAACAGCATGAATGGGGTGTTTATTTATTTGTATTTTGGATATTGTTTCTTCTGGTGTGTGAATATATGGCACTGACCAGTTTAATGCCCTGTATTTGTGTGGTTTTTGCCTTGGATTCTTACATTTTATTATATTGTCTGCTATAGTATATATTTTGTGCTATAGTGCATTACCTCTAATACTGGTGGCGGATTTGCCAGTCAGTATATTAATGTGCAAAATTGATCACCAGGGACAGCCTAAGTGTATATTTGATCTTTACTTGATCTATTACAATCATGTGTTTTTCTGGGATGGATTTTGGAGTAGGTGGGCTTTCCATTAGTGGGTAATTCCACTATATTAACTTTTACTTGTGTTTTCATGAATTGGATTGTGACATTGATTGTATGTATTTATAAAAAATATAATTCATTGTAATTTATTGAAGTATTGTCTAGATTGGGTGATCACTGCACAAGAGCATACCCCTTTTCTTCTTGCCGATGTTTATATATATTTCGTATGCTGCATGTTGATCCCATAGTGATTAGATGGTGCCCTCCATAACTTTGAGTTTGTGACAAAAGTATTCTTGGGGTGATACCTTTATCGACTAACCAGAAAATATATATATATATATATGCAAGCTTTCAGAGCATAGAGGCTTCTTCTTCAGGCAACATTACAAATGAATTCATAAGATAAAAGGCACAGCATTGGAGAGATGTTACAAGAAGACATTTGTTCATGAGGTGTAAGTTGCAAAAGGCCTTGGGGATGTTTAATTATCTGGAGGTGTGAATTGTGTCCATGTAGTGAGTCATAAAGCTATGTTTTATGGTTAGTCCTGTTGTCAGTGAATTGAACATCCTTATCAATTTGAATTCCCAAATGTTTCTTTCTCTGTTGCCCTTGAAGTGACCTTTTAGTATCAAAACTTTTAGATTTTTCATACAGTGTCCCCTTCAGTGTCCAATTCAGACCTTCAGATAATTAAACATTCCCAAGGCCTTTCATTCATACAAAAAAACTAATTTGCTCTCCCTAACATATCAGTAGAAGACATCACAACTTACACCTCATGAAGAAATGTCTTGTTGTAACATCTCAAGTCCTTCTGCAGCCTTATCTCAATTGAATTAACATACAAACCAAAGCTTTTTTTTTTTTTCTTTTTTCAAATGCTTCCTCAGGGTATATGAGAGCCTACAGTAGTTGGTGTATCTGAGTCTATATTCTGGCTTTTGAAGGAGCAACTTGCTAATTCTTACTATTGCTAGAAAATGGACTCTCCTGGAAATCCAGACCTGTTTCTCTGCAAAATATGCCTGAAGCTCTATAAAAACCTGCGCAGGCATCTAAAGACCGTATGCATGAAAACCCGTCAGGCGGAGATCGACAATGAAATCAAGAATACAAAAAGGAACATGCACAAGGTGGCTGAATCCCTTTCTGTTGTGCCTTATGACAGCCTCGATTTCAAAAACAGCCAATTTACAAGTGCTCAGGACTTCTTCACAGAATTTTTGGAAAGTCGAGCTTGCATCGTGACCGGAAAACCATCTGAAAGGTATGTATATGTTTCTTCATAATATTTCAGGGTTTTCTAGCATTTACCTATTCATTACCTATCCTAATTTTGCACGTAATTTTGTTTTTTACCTATATACATATTATGCAATATATCTTAGTTGAGTGCTATCAAAATGGCTGAAAGACATGCCAACATAGTGCCAAAAAGTCTACCCCTACCCATCTAAGTAAGCTTCATACTTTATACTTTTATTTTTCTGTTAATCTAGATAGAAAAAAGGCTTGTTTTTTTTTCAGTGAGCTAGTGTTACTTTTACCATATATTGTACTGTAAAATTGGGAAAAAATTCTATGTGCGCTTAAATTGCAAAACTGTGCAATTGCACTTTTTAACACTGCGTTCACTACATGGAGTGATGCCTCAGCTCAGCTCAGTATAACTTTGCGGATACCAAAAATGTATACTTTTGCTTTTATCTAAGTGCTGGAGAAAATTCTGAATTTTTAAAAAAAAAAAGTTTTGCACTCTGTGGTCATTTTTTCCAACCTATAGCATTATTTTTTGTGATCCATGTGATGACATTTTTTTGTGGCTAGGAGTGATGTATTCAAAGATATCATTTTTAGGTAGACAGTGTTTTGATCACCCAGTATTGAATTTTATTGGCGCATGTGTGTGCATATATATATATATATAATTTTTTTTTTTTTCTTCAATATAATAAAATATAATAACATAATGTAATTACCTTATAATAATGTAAATATAATATGGCATACTATAATAATATATTAATAATAAAATTAATACACTATAAAAATATAAAATTGTATCTAATACAAGATAATATACATATAATATAACAATATAATATATTATATTAAATATAATATAATGCTATATTAAATAATATATTACTAATATAATATGATATAATTAAAATGTATATAATCTAATATTGTAAATATAATATAATGTAGTAATAATAGAATTATAGTATGATATAATTACAATATAATAAGAATATCGTTTATGTGACAGCTGGCTACTGATGGTCCTAGATGTCCCTGTAGCTGGCTCTCACTTCTACTCCTAACTCAGATGTCTCAAAGCTCTCCTTTGCTATTGGGTCAAAACTAAGATTGTTGTCACTAGAATGGCCCTACAGGCACCACAATAGTGGTAAAGGGCCTTGACCAACCATCCAAGTCGCCTGCAAAGTTCTATATGTTGATACTCTCAATTATAGAGGAATTAATGCAGATTTTGGGTTTCTTTTTTAGGCCATCCACTGAAGAAGAGGAGCCTATGACACTTCCTCCTGAGGTTGAAGAAGCTAGGTAAGAACTATGCACCAGATTTCTAAAAACATTTGTAACAGCTTTACTATTATTAGTAAAGGAAGCTTATGATGTCAATAATCACCCTAATATATTCTTGCCTCTTTCAGTTCGAATGCCACGATGCCCATGCGGAAAAAACTTGCTGTGGTTGGGTTTCATAAGATGCACAGCTTAAGTTCCTCAATTTTACTGGCTTTTAAAAACTATTTAAAGGGAAAATGTACCGAATCGACCATAACGCCGATGGTAAGTGTAATTTTATCATTTTGCGTGTGTTTGAGGAATCCTTACAGATGTGAACCCTGATGCATGATCATTTTTTTAAATTTTAGATACGAATCGTTTCTCGCTTTCTTTATTAAGTAAACCCGGAAGACATCTCTGCTGACTTTTTAAAGAACTTGAAGGCCACTAGAGAATATTTTATTTCCTTGGAAAGCTTAAAGACCAATGAAGAAACAATAAAAAAGCATATTGGTCACCTGCGGAGATTTGTAACTTTTGTATGCTCAAAGGACTACCCCTATCTCCTTGACGAAGAAGCAAAAAATGCAGTTGAGCCCTTTAAGGAGACTTTGAGTGTTGTAGAAAAGAGATTAAACAAGAAGCTTGCAAAAGGCAGGAAGAGGGGGTAAGTAGCTCAAGTTTATACTACACCTGCAATTTAAATTTTTACTGTCATGGGGATGTAAAATGCCATAAAAACATCATGGGAAAGGTTGATTATTAGAAAGTCTAGATTTATTTATTACTTGTTCTGCCATGCAAGGTTGGAACAAAGTAATATTTAGCTCTTAGAAGCTCAGGCAAATCCCATATTTCCATTTCAATTGAATTCAAAATATTTTAACTTGCTAAAATGAGTTCATAATCACAAATGCGCTGAGGTTACATCTTCTGGCTCCATTATGGGATCGGTAAAATGGAACCCCTAGATAAAAGATTTGTCGAATGATGGAAACAAAGAATGCTAAATGTATCTAATGGGCTAACATGCAAAAAAAATAAATAAAAAGAATGAACCTGTAACATAACTCATTTTATCATCCACAGATTGGAATCCACGCCTGTGACTATGGCTGATTGCTGCAAAATTTTGAAAGTGGCAAAGCCTCACGTGACTGATATTTTTACACAGGCAGAAATTAGTAAGATGTTGAGTGATAAGGAGAAGACCCTAGCATGTTATTATCTTCAGGCTGTTATTATCTATAAGCATCTACGTAAGCCATCTGAGGCAAAAAATCTAATGGTAGGTTTAATTTAATTAACCAACTTAGCATATTGCTGACAGATGCTGCTTCACCATATCTTATGTATTTTCAATGTTTTTCTCTTAGTTAAAAGACTGGCTTGAAAGGGAGAAGTTAGATGTTGATGGACAGACCTTAACAGTGGTAAAGACAAAAAAAAATCTTTTGATGCTGCAGGAGGAGGATGAGAAGGTAAAATGTTAAAAACATAACTCCTATAAAGCTGTGCTGTAGGTTCTTCAAGGTTTTGCCATTTGCAATCGCATCTTTAACACAGAGTTTCACTTTGACAGAATTTCAATACATATTTCGAAAAGATTAGGACAACTAATCAACCCAAGGATGCAGATACGGTGCCTACATTCTTTGTGTCCTGCAATGGACAACACATCAAGAATCCCGGCAAAGACATGGAGCGCTTCCATAATAAGTTCGTAAAAAATGAGGCCCTCCTTCTCTGCACTACCAAGCATTTAACAAGACTAACAAATGTTTTATCCACAGGTATCAGCTGCCCGTAAAAACATGGGTGATGGCAATAGACGCATACAAAAAGTGGGCTGAAGAATGTCTTTCACAGGTGGAAAGAGACCAGGCCAATGCGTACGTGCACTTTGTGTCCAGACCCGACTTGGTGGATAAATCTCCATTTGCTGCAGGGATGTTAATTGTGGCTACACTGAAGGGAGATGAGCAAGCAGGAACCTCTGTGTAAGAGACCTAACTTTATCCCCACAGGCATTCCCAAAATCTATCTTTTTATTGCATGAGACTTAAGTAATTATGCCTTATTGTATATATGATTTCAACCAAATTCTTGGTTAAGTCGTCTAGTAGGTAACAATGCCTTTATCAGTTTTTCCTAACTTAACTGTTTTTTTTTTAACTTCACAGATGTACATTGCCCAAGAGAAGGAGGATCAGGGGAGAAGAGGACTGTGAGGGACAAGCAGATGAGGAAGAGACAGAAGGCGCTGGGTAGGAGACTGAACAGACGCCCTATGATGCCACCACAATTAATTTCTCCACAGTACCATCCACACACAGTATGATGACCCAACTGTGCCTCCCTCCACTACCCTGGTGATGAATGGTGATCCCAGCACAGTATAATCCTCAATTGTGATTCCCATACAGCCCTCCATGCAGTACATGGGGCTTACGTGCAGTATCATGGCCCCTACAATCACTGTACGTCGTATTAATACCCCCACACAGCCTTCCGCACAGTGTGATGGACCCCACGCAGACCTTCACACTGTATATTTGCTGGCATACAATATAGTGGCCCTCAAATAGTCATCCATAAGATATAAAGGCTCCTTCATAGCCATCCACATATTATAATGCCCTCCATAAATCCATTCAAATATTATAATGGCCCCGCATACCTTATGGATGGGAAATGGGCCTTACATAGTAGTTCTCCATATGGTATAATGCACCTCCCATTGCCTTCTATATAGAATAATACTTTCCCATAGTTTTCTGTATATTACAATGCATCACCCATAGTCCTCCATATAACTTATTGTAACCTCCATATAACATATTGCAGCCTTTATGCAATATTATGTAATCTCCATACTACTCAATATATAAAGCAGCCTCTATAGTTAATCATATTGTATAATGTAGGCTCTATAATCCTCCATATAGTATAATGTAGCTTCTTTAATTATCCATATTGCATAATGTAGCCTCTATAATCCTCTGTATAGCATACAGCTTCTATATTCCTTCATATAGCATAATGTAGCATCTGTCATCTTGCATATAGGATAATGTGGCCCTACAGTCCTGTCCTCCATATCATAATGGGGCCCCATAGTTAATGGTTAATATATTTAATTTTGTATTAAGCAAAATATCATTCTCTAACCAATAATCTATTATACAAATAAATAGCGGCACTTTCCGTAAAGTAATTCTGCCTTTTAGTATATGATGAATTCCAAATTCTTGGTTAAGTAGTCCGGTGAGGAACAACACCATTTTTAATATATTCTAATTTACCATCTATCCATTAAACTTTACAGAAGTTCCATTGACATCACAGGAGAAGGCGGCGGCAATCGGAGACATTCTGAAGTGGCAGAAATCCATGAGGAAGAGGCAGTCCAGCAGACTGACAATGCTCAAAAAGAGCTCTATTTCAACAGATTAATTGAAAAGTACCCTGTAGGAGTAAACACCCAATTACCATCCCTGTCCACCTGCAGTCAGTACACAGAGCGTTTCGCACACTACTGTCGGGACAAGTGGAGGCGAGACCAATACAATCTACGCGTTTCAAGTGCTGTCGGTAAGTTTTTTTTCTCTTTCTTTAAATTTAAATCTGTCTACTTGATGTTATTGTATTCTTTGGGATGTGCTGCCTGAATATTTTTTTTGCTGAATATTTTACAGTATTTTCTCTTTTTTAGATTATTTCAGGCTTTTCCCCAAAGAAGATGATTTAAAGCACTATCTGAATCAACAGCATTGGACGTCCAACCTACCTGTCCTAGTAGATGTCCAACGTGGATGGAAGCCCAAACCAAAAAGAGGGGATACAGAGAACATTGCCAGACTTCAAGAAAAGCTAAAATTGCAAACGTGGACAGGCCTAATGATTGTAAATGAACGAGGCAAAGGTGAAGGACTGTGCACAACTCGTGCTTTTAGTAAAGGAGAAGTCATTTGTGACTATCATGGAGTGCTTAGAGAAGGAGCTGAGGCTTGCAAAATACAGGCAACTCTGAACGAGGATGAATGTTATATGTTTTTTTTCTTCATTGGTGAAAAGCAGTGGTGTATTGATGCCAGGGAGGTTCCGTGCAGTTGTCACCCAGACATGCCTTCCACATTTTTGCGAAAAATGAATCATTCTTATAAAAATTACAACGTCAAACCAGTCCTTAAATTTATAATTGATGGTAACACGCCATCAATACTATTTCTGGCTAATTGCGATATCAAACCAGGGACAGCGCTTTTGTTCGATTATGGAGTGAAACCTAATGACTATGGAGAAGGTTCAGATATCCCATGGCTGACAACGTGACATTTAAGGTACCATTACACTCTTCAATATCGTGTGCGATATTGCACAAGCGTCAGGTGTTTCACATCGCACACACTATCCTTAATTGATCGTACGTGCGCTGTTACATGCTATATCGTAGATAACGCATGTACAATGTTGCGATGCAGCGCTATTCTGTACCATGCTGCGATTCTGCAAATTCAATGCAAAGTATAGGTGAATCGTATGGTTCCATGCTTCAATGCTGCAGCCTGCACGATGGTTAATTACACGACGATCGTGAGATTTGAGGTCAGGATCTCAAATCAAACAAATAATACTGGATAAATAAATATCCAGTTCTACATGCAGACATGCTATACACATCTACTCCCATTCACACTTAAATGATATCACAGCAGACCTCTGTCATATCAGACCTGCCAACTTATACCACTCTAAGTGCCCAGAAAATGTAATGTTATTATTTATATCAGGCGGAGAGCACCAATCGAACCTAGGGTCACAACAAGGTCCATGAAGACAGGGATGCAGTTGAGGAAAAGGAAACACCCAGGGTAATTGGTCAATATACTCATTCACATTGTCCTTGAACAATAAACATTTCTGTTTTAACATATGTATTCCCCTTCTTTCCTTTAAAGAGATTAAGAAGACGGCAGTGATCAGCTCCCAAGAAAGAATGAGGCGTTTCGGAGACTAAAGTTCCGGTCTTGTTAAAGTTTTTGAATTCATGTTTTATTTGTTTCTTTTCTGTTCTAGGTTGTTCTACAATTCCAGGTGAACGGGGCCCTCGAAGCAATGGGAGAAGATTTTCTTTATTATAAACATTTGTACTGTTTGTATTAGTGTTAAAGGGATTCTGTCACCAGGTTTTAGCCATCTCATCTGAGCGCACCATAATGTGGACACAGAGATCTTTATTCCAGTGATGTATCACTTACTAGGCTGCTCAGTGTAGTTTGCATTAAAACACTGTTAAATCATCTGGAGATTATCATTAGAGCACTACTCCAGTAGTCCAGTCATACTTGGGAGCTGCCAAATCTCCAACAGAGAAAACAGTAATTTTATCAAAATGACAGCAAGGAGCTCAGTAAGTGAAACATTGCTGGATCAGGATTTCTATCTCTACATTATGCTGCTGTCAGATGGGATGTCAAAAACCTGGTGACACAGTTCCTTTAATAACTATTTTAAAGCTAAATATAAATAGTCCTATGGCTATGATGAAACAATTCTGACAACTGTTCAAATGGCACAATCATTTACTACCGTCAGGTTTCTGAGCCGTTTAGTCTAATGCTTTGTCAGTATTACTAGAATCCATAATAATTTAAAGGTCAGGTAGCCATAAAAGTGCTCCTGCCAGTCAGAGCAGTGCAGTCCCTGGAAATCGGGCCTAGGGAAGCAGAATATATTACCATCCCTAACAACGGTAAGCATGACCCCCAGCTGTCCAGCAACCCGACATGTAGAACTGCCTATAAAAATGACCATTTGTCCAGTCAGTGCATCACTCTCTGGTGCCCTTTTACACTGGCACACTGCTTTCTGTCTCTCTCTCTCTTTCTCTCTCCGCAGTGCAATGCTCTCTGGTGCTCTTTCACTCTCTCTCCAGTGCACCACTCTCTGACGTGTTCTCTTTCTCCCTACTGCACCGCTCTCTGGCACTCCTCTGTCTTTATAGTGCACTGCTCTCTTTTGTGCTCTCTCAGTCTCCAGTGCATCACTGGCGCTCGCTTTTGATCTCTCCCCATTGCACCACTCTCTCGCATGCTCTCTCTCTGGTGCTCTCTTTCCGTCCAAAGTGCCTTTTTTTGTCTCTGTGCCTTCACGAGCTTCTCAATCTCTGTCTTTGCCCATCTGTGGCTCTCTATCGGTCTCTGTGCCTCTCTGTCCCTCCCTGTGCTTCTATTTACCTTTTGCATCCCTCTATGTGCCTACCTTTGCCCCTTTGCTCCCTTATTTGCCTCTATGTGCCTCTTAATGACTCTCTCACGAGCACACCTCTTTCTGTAGGTCAAAGGTAAGAAGCACTACTCAAGTTGCAGCAGAGAAGATGAATTGGTAAGTAACCACAAAGCTACACAGTGTTTAACACTTGTGTATTTTTTAAGAATCTTGTTGGTGTAGGATGCTTCCTGAACATTAAAGTGAATGGTCAGGAAACATCTTTAAGCTACAGGATCCTTGAAAAATATGCAAGTTTTTATGGGATGATTTGTCAGGCTATCAACAATCACACAGGGCCACATGCCCGTCAACAGGGCAATAGCCGACTCCACAAGGCCAATGACCCTTTGCAAAGGGCCAGAGGTCCCTTTCCGCAGGGCCATAGGCATTTCCACAGGGCCATAACCCCCTCCAACTCTCTCCACAGGACCACAGGCTACTACCGGGCCACAGGCTTTTCCACAGTGCCACAAGCCCCATCCAGCTCTCTTCACAGGCAATCATGTTGCACTTTTGCAACAAAAGAGTCAATCTTTGTTGCAGTTCGGCAACATTAGAGTCAACCCTGTTGCAGATCGGACACAAAGCTTGAAAATTTAGATGTTTACTGCAGAGGACTTCATAGGCCCCCATCTTACTCCAGAGCCTTCCACAGGCCCCTCCAGGCCGCTCCACAGGCCACAACTCCCTCCAGCTCGCTTTACATCGCCACATGCCCATCTGCGGGGCAACAGACCCCTATGCAGGGTCACAGGCCTTTCCACAGGGCCGCAACCCCTTCAGCTCTCTCCAAAGGACCACTGGCTCCTTCTGCCGGGCCACAAGCCTTTCCACAGGGCCACAATCCCCTCCAACTCTCTACACAGGACAACAGGCTCTCTTTACAGGGCCATAGCTCCCCTCCACAGGGCCAAATGCACTTTCCACACGGCAAAAATCCCCTCCAGCTCTCTCCACAGAGTCACGGGGTTCGTCTGCAGGGCACAAGCCCCTTCATCAAGGCCAAGGGGCCTTTCTACAGGGCCACTGGCCTTTAAATAGGGCCACAAACCCCTCTGGCACTCTCAACAGGGCCACAGGCTCCTTCTACAGGTGTACAGGCATTTACACAGGGCCACAACCACCTTTACCTCTCTCCACAGGGCAACAGGGCCCTTTCACTATGCAATAGGCCTTTCCATAAGGCCACAACCCCCTCTCTCTCTCTCAAAAAGGACAGAGGCTCCCTTTACAAGGAAACAGCCCCCTCCACAAGGCCAAAGGCCTTTTTCAAAGGGCCACAGGTCCCTTCCGCAGGGCCATAGGCATTTCCATAAGGCAATAACCCCCTCCAGCTCTCTCCACAGGACCACAGGCTCCTTCTACAAGGCTACAACCCATTTCAGCTCTTTCATCAGGGCCACAGCCTCCTCCACCCCACTTTAATCAGTTAAAAGGACTCATTTGAGTGACCATTGGTCAGCTCGAGTAAAGGAACCTGATATAGTATAGTGCACTGTTTAATATTCTTTTTTTTCTTTACACAGGTTGAATGCTGGCAAAGAAATGTCACCTATGCCATGCTCCTTTATACCAGTTTTCTTGATTGACATGTTATTTTTGGAGCCAAATGAGAAAATTGGGAAATAGAAAGCTCCCCCCTCCTTCCAATTAGTGGATCCGGTCAGGTGCTCAGTGGCGGTAGGCCACCGCCTGAAAGCTAAACATGAAAAAAGGAATGCTGGCACCGGTGTCCATATGATGAATTTTACTTTATTCCATGAAGATCAATACATTAAAAAGAAGGCATCTTTACAGGCAATCCGCCCCATCATGTCATTTTTGGTTTAAGCCTAATTTCTTTCAATAAATAAAATGGAATAAATGTGTCACTTTTTTGCCTATACTAGTAGTTGTGGGGTATTATGACATCACAATAGAATTAATACTTACCCTTTCCGATGCCTTTTAGGGCTATCCGGTGCAGAACCAAGGCCAAATACCAACCGACAGGACCTTCCTGTGACATCATGGAAGGTCCTGTCGCTCAGCACGTGGCCTTGGCTCTGCACCGGATAGACCGAAAAGGCGCCTGAAAGGGTAAGTATTAATTCTTTATTATTTTTAATACATCTGGATTTATTTAATTTTGATTGCGTACTGTATAGTAATACATTACAAAATGAAATGGGGGCTGGCAGACATGTCACAAAGGGGAGGAGGAACAGGATTTTTCTTCCTCCTCTGTGACATCACTTCTCCTCCGGACCGGGTGGTGTGTGAACACAGCCTTGGGCTGCGTGCCCACGTAGCGATTTACAAGCGTATATGTTGTGTAATTTACGCAGCGGAAACGCTTGTGAAACACTTGGTAATCTGCACCCCATGGTACTCAGTGGCATTCCGCAATGTTAATGCCCATGCTGTAGATTTTTCTGCAGCGTTTCTGCTGCGCTTAAAAATCCTTTCCACAGGGCCACAACACCTTCAGCTCTCTCCACAGGACCACAGGCCTTTCCACAGTGCTACAAGTCCCTCCAGCTCTCTCCACAGGCAATCATGTTGCATGTTGTTTACCGAAAAAAAGGACTTCATAGGCCCAAATCTTACTTTAGACCCTTCCACAGGCCCCTCCAGCCCGCTCCACATGGCCTTTTCCGCAGGCCACAACTCCCTCCAGCTCTCTTTACATCGCCACATGCCCCTCTGCGGGGCCACAGACCCCTATACAGGGTCACAGGCCATTCCACAGGGCCACAATCCCCTCCAACTCTTCTCCACAGGACAACAAGCTCTCTTTACCGGGCCATAGCTCCCCTCCACATGCACTTTCTGCTTGGACATGACGCGCCCCTGGGCCTGTGTCGCGCTGCGTTGCGCACGCGGGAGCTTACCCGGAGCCGGATCTCTTGAGGGTTGTAGTCTCGTGGCGGTGATCCGGTCCGTGCCCAGGGAGTCAGACTAAGTGGCGCTGTATCAGCGGTAGATGTTGGATGACTACGCCACCCGTTGAGTACAGCTAAGGAGCTGCTGCTGCAGGGCAGACCGCTGAGGCCGGTGGTAGGATTGTGCAGCGTGATAGCATAACCCCCAACGGGAGGGGTATGGCCTCAGGGCAGCCGACATGGACGATGGGGGTAGCAGGAACCACTCGGAGACGGTACGGTGTAGTTCAGGGTCTTTACTGGTGACAAAGATAGACCCTCCCGGAGTACTGGCTAGCGATTGGGGCCTGGTCAGTCCTTGAGCAGATGGGATCTCCCCTGGCCAGGCGGAGTTGTAGGCCTCCCAAACTGACTGTACTCTTCTGGCTACCTTGCTAGAGGCGGGTATAAGTAGCCCACGTCCCTGAGTGTACCGTGTGGTGCTCACCCGTATGGCCGGTGACTCGGGGCCTTCTAGTAGCTTCCGCTCCATGACGGCGGTGCTGGTCCCACGCGTGTGACCGTGCCTTCGGGTTTCTGGGCCAGAGGACCTGCAATCCCCTGCCGGTCGGTTTCTGCTGCTGGATAGGAGTTAGTCCCCACAGCCTCGGACTCCGGGTCCGGTGAGAAATCTTCTCAGTCAGGGCGAGCTCTGCAGCTGCCAGCCCCTGACTCCTTGTTGCACTGCTCCTACAGAGCTCCTGTAGCTTCTTCCTATGCTGCTTCTCTTCTCTACCTCTTCTCTACTCACTAACCCTGCCTCAGCCCTAGGTTTATATAGGGGAAGTTCTTCCCCTCCCAGGACTGGGCAGGAGGTGTGGCATGCATAGGATCCCTGACCAAGAGACCTCCCACCTGCTCTCAGACGTAATATCTCTATCACTGTGGCAACCAGACCCCTGGGGTGTCACATTCCCCCCTAGTGAAATTTAGTACTCCGGGACTAAACATATTTTTGGAAAAGCATAACAAGGTATAACAATAATGATACAATAAGAAAAACACATAAAGGTGGTCACGGCATGTCCGTAACCGGGTGCAGTCTTTGAAGAAAAGCAAGGTGTCCATTTCACCAAAACAGGGAGACGTAACCAGGTAGGGGTCTGTCCTGCCCCGAGTCCTTAACAGTCTTTAGTCTGTCCTGGGTTACGCTCCAACTATGTACACAGGATTCCCGGTAAATCCACCAAAGACTCCTATAAACAACTAGAAACACATAATTATACACAAGCAACAAGAAAAACAGGTAACCACAAATAAAACAATTTATACACTTCAAATCCTCCAACGTGCGGGTAACTGGCCTCTAGTGGCCCTAGTGGACCTACGGAGCTGACTGTCTAGCCCTGAACTACAGGGTGTAGGAGCTGTCAAGGGTAAACTGGGCAGCTGTCTACCGGCTCCTTGGCTCACTAGGGGTACGGCAGGCTCACTATAAGCAGAGGGTTGATCCTCCTGTTCTGCTTGTGTGGAGTCTTCTGCCTCCTGGACCGGCTGCTCTTCCAGCTCTACCTGTCGCTCCGTAGGTGCTTGGGATGCTGGTTGGAGGAAGGTGAGTACGGGTACCACAACTGCGCCATTGACTTGAGTCCAAGACCGAGGGAAGTCTCCGAGCACAGTACTAACCATGTCTTCCCTTTCCTCTACGGGTCGAGGGTCTTCTTGTTCCTCTTCAGGGTTCCGTAGCTGTTCGGGACACTTCTTCAGGTGATCCCGGGATACAATGGTCGTGGTTTCCCCTCCGTCTTTACTGATGGTACAGACCTTTGGGTTGTCGTGGCTTGAGGGCAGTACGGTGTACGGGTCCTTCTCCCACTGGTCGTCCAACTTGTGGAGCCGTCTTTTTCTCTTCAAGACCTGCTCTCCGGGTACCAGGGGAACAGCGGGAGCATACTGGTTGTAAGTTTTCTCTTGTCTTTCCCTAGCCTGACAGAGACTTCGCTCCACACTCTCCTGTACTGCTGCTGCCTCTCTGTGTCCCAGTCTGCTTCTGGTGAAGTGTCCTCGGGTGTCAGGACTCCCATTTCCAGGTCAACAGGTAACTTACCAGGTCTCGCCCTCATTAGGTAAGCCGGGGTACAGTTGGTGGAACCTACCGGGATGTGGTTGTATAGGTCCACCAGATCGGGCAGCTTCTCAGGCCACAGAATGCGTTCTTCCAGGGGCAACGTTTTCAGAAGATCCATTACAACCTGGTTCATTTTCTCACAAAGTCCATTAGTTTGCGGATGATAGGGTGTTGTCCTTATCTTCCGGCAGCCATACAGATTGCAGAATTCCTGGAAGACCTCCGCTTCAAAGGCAGGTCCCTGATCCGTCAGCACTTGGTCCGGGTACCCGTGCGGACGGCAGAAGTGCTGCTGGAAGGCTCTAGCTGCCGTTTGAGCTGTTAAGTCCTTAACGGGGACGACAACCAAGAACCGGGAGTAATGATCCACAATGGTTAACGCGTAGACGTAGCCACTTCTGCTTGGGGTCAGTTTTACATGATCCAAGGCTACCAGTTCCAACGGCTGCTTGGTGACGATGGACTGAAGGGGGGTCTTCTGGCTGGCACGGTCCTTCCTTCTTAGGTTGCACGGGCCACAGTCTCTGCACCACCTCTCGATGGTTCCCCTCATGCCTACCCAGTGGAACCGCCCGCGCAGCAGGAACTCCAGCTTCTTCCATCCGAAGTGTCCAGCCCCGTCGTGGTATGCCTCCATCACCATGGCTGCGTCTCTTCGTGGCACCACTACTTGCCAGATTAGTTCATGCGTCCGGGAGTTAACCATTCTGTGGCACAACTTCCCCTTGTAAAGGAACAGTCGACTCTTCTCAGCCCACAGTTGTTTGGCTTCCTCCGGAGCGTCTGGGTCAAGGCGAGCCTCTGGCCGAGTCAGCATCTCCTTCACCAGTCGGACGGCAGGGTCACTGTCTTGCGTTTCCTCCCAGTTGTAGTGAGGCAAGGGGTTAAACGTAGCGGCTTGCTTACTCCTTACCCGATGGGAATACTGGATAGTCCCATGACGGTGGAACGCGGGGAGTTCGACTTCTTCCAGTCCCTCTGGACCTTCCCCTACGTCCGGTAGGTTTGGCATCCTGGACAGGGCGTCCGCGTTGGTATTGGAGCGTCCTGCCCGGTATTTGATTGTGAACTCGTAGTTGGACAGACGGGCCATCCATCTCTGCTCTAAGGCACCGAGTCTTGCCGTGTCCAGGTGTGTCAACGGGTTGTTATCCGTGTACACGGTGAACCGGGAAGAAGCGAGGTAGTGTTTAAAGCGTTCGGTGACTGCCCACACCACTGCCAGGAACTCTAGCTTAAATGAGCTGTAATTTTCAGGGTTTCTTTCGGTGGGTCGCAGTTTTCGACTGGCGTAAGCGATTACTCGTTCTTTCCCCTGCTGGATCTGGGACAGTACGGCTCCTAGCCCGATGTTACTTGCGTCGGTGTAGAGGATAAAGGGCTGGCTGTAATCAGGGTACGCCAGGATTTCATCCCCCGTGAGGGCCATCTTCAGCTGGCGGAAGGACTCTTCTTCTAACTTCTCCCATTTGAAGGGCGGCTTCTGGTTCTTGGCCTTCCGGGACTGGCCTATCAGGAGGTCCTGCATAGGAGCTGCCTTTTTGGTGAAACCGGGGATGAATCTGCGGTAATAGCCTACCAACCCGAGGAACTGCCGCACTTCCTTTACACTGGAGGGACTTGGCCATTCCTTAATTGCGGTGATCTTATCAGGGTCGGGAGCCACTCCGTCAGCGCTCACCACGTGTCCCAGGTACTGCACCTTTGGTTTTAGGAGGTGACACTTGGAGGGTTTTACCTTTAGGCCGTAGTTTGCCAGAGCTTCGAACACTTCCGCCAGGTGTTTCAGGTGGTCCTCATAAGTCTTGGAATATACGATGACATCGTTCAGGTACAACAGGACCGTCTCGAAGTTTTTGTGGCCCAGACAGCACTCCATTAATCGTTGAAAGGTTCCTGGTGCGTTACAGAGTCCGAACGGCATGCAGGTAAACTCGCTAAGTCCCATCGGGGTGGTGAATGCGGTCTTCTCCCGGTCTGCCTCTGCTACAGGAACCTGCCAGTACCCACTAGTGAGATCCAAGGTAGAGAAGAAGTTAGCAGATCTTAAAGCAGCCAAAGACTCCTCTATCCTTGGTAAGGGGTACGCATCCTTGTGTGTGATACGGTTGATTTTCCGGTAATCTACACACATCCTCATGGTGTTGTCTTTCTTTTTGACTAAGACTAGTGGAGCTGCCCAGGGGCTACAGCTATCCCTGATCACCCCAGCCTCCTTCATGTCCCTAAGCATCCCCTTGGCGTGTTGGTAGTGTGCAGGGGGTACGGGTCGATACCTCTCTTTTATGGGAAGATGGTCTCCCGTGGGGATGCGGTGTTCTACCCCCTTGACTCGCCCGAAGTCTAACGGGTGTTTACTAAACACTCTCTCGTACTCTTGAACCACCCGATAGACTCCCTGTCTCTGGTGTGAGGGAGTGGAGTCAGTACCCAAATGTAGTTGCTGACACCAGTCCTCCATTGTTTCCTTAGAGCCGTTACTTTCCTCCGGGGAAGATGGAGGCAAGGGTTCTACGGACTGTATGGAGTTTTGATTGATGGTATACAATTTGGCTAGCGTAGCATACCGGGGCAGGTACACTTCCCTCTTCCCGATATTTATTATGCGAACGGGCACCCTCCCATGGCGTACATTGACCACCCCCCGTGCTGTCAAAATGGTGGGCCTACTGTCTGAGTAAACTGGTTTTACCATTGCCTGGTAATCTCTACCTCTCAGACCAATAGCTGCCCGGCACCAAATCATCATTTCACTTTTTGGGGGCATGGCAATAGGGAAAGGGTCACACATTCTTACGCTACCAATCTCACCACCGGAGAGTTCTATCTGTTGCCGTCGCATCAGTGCCCGGATCTCTTTCTGGAGCACTCGCTGCTGGCCGGAGCTGGCGTTCTTGGCAACCTGCTGTAAAAGGAAAATCACCTCTGCAAGACAATTTTCAATTACATTAGTTCCTAGAGTTATCTTTGGGTGACTCTCGTGTTTGTCAATGTCTACAATGATCAGTCCCTGTGCTGCCAATTCGACTCTACCGATTTTAATGGTCACCTCTTTAAATCCAATCTGTGGCACGGGCTGACCATTGCTGGCGATGATACTCAAGTCGTCGTCAGGGTAGCGGGTGATATCCGAGTCATTCCAGTACTGCTTGAAGAGCACGTACGGGATGGTGGTGACCTGTGACCCGGTGTCCAGCAGGGCACTCATAGGAATGCCATCCAGTACCACGGGTAAGACTGGACGTCCTCCCACATATTTGTCGCGCCAGTTCGATGGGCCTGGTGATCTTTTTCCTGGGGGTTGGCCCTCTACCCCAGGTTGTGCCAGTTTAAAGGACAGTACCTTGCCATATGTCCGGGTTGATTGCAGCGGCGGCAGATGGGTCGTCCGTCCTCGTTGTATCGGTCGCTGGGTCTTCCTCTGGCCGGTGGGGTCCTCCTTGGTCGATGCCACGGGATGTCCTCCGGTCCGGATGCCAGCTGGATCTTCCCTGGAGTGGAAACCTGTAAAGACTGCACAGTTCGGGTTAGCGCAGCAACGCTTTTAGCTAGCTCTTGGACCTGATGGTGCAGGTCTGGAGCCGGGTCATTGTTCAAAGCCTGCGCATCAGCTCCCACAGGCCCTGCTGACAAGGGCGCCGCCTCCTGGTGGTAAGTGGTAGTGGGGCGTCTGTGGGTCACAACGCCACCTGGTGCCGGTTCTCGAAGCACCCGGATGGCTCTGTCCTTGAACTGTGCAAATCCCAGATGAGGGTCCTGTAAGGCCATTGCCCGCAACTGGGTTCGGTGGGCATTGCAATATAAACCCTCTATAAATTGTTCAGTCAACAGCCTGTCCTCGTCTCCCACGCCGTCAGGGTCGGTCTGCTTAATGGCTCTCAGGGCCTCTTGTAGGTTTAGGGCATAGTCCCTTATACTCTCATGTGCCCGCTGTTTGCACCCGTAGAATCTAAGCTTGATCTCGGCTGAGGTGCGGGTATCAAAGGTGTCCCTCAGCCGGGTTAGTATCCCTGCGACAGTCCTCCCCCCAGGTGGCCAGGATTTTACCTCCCTTTGGGCTGCCCCGGTTAATTGGGCCACCAGGATGCTCACTTTTTGCTCCTCTGTGAGGGGGTACACCTGGAAGAGGCTATCCAGCTTTTCTCTAAAGTCATGCAGGGTATGTGACTCCCCCGAGTACTGGGGTAGCCAGGCTGCCCCCGGGATATAGGGCATGGTGAAAGGCATGACCGCCACAGCGGTGGCGCTGGCGGGGGTTGAAGCGGTGAAGCTCTCCTCCGTATCCGACATCCTTCTCCCCCCTAGTGGACCGTGGCCTACCTTGCGATGATCCTCTTCCGTAGGCCGCGGCTCCGCAGTGGATCGTCAGGGTTGAGGACCTTCCGTCGCGCTCCTGTGACGTCGGCGTCTGCTGGGCTCCTTCCAGGACCTTACGCAACGTCCGGACGTGAGGCGGGGCTTCAGTTCTCGCGCGCTTTCGGAGTCCACGCCCCTCTTCTTCCCGCGCGGCGTCCTCAATATGGCGTCCAATGGCGGGAAAACTCCACGTATGGCGGGAAGAAGGCTGAAGATGGCGCCGGATGGCGGGAAAACTTCACCGATGGCGGGAAGGAAGCGGGAGATGGCGCCGGATGGCGGGAATCTTCACCACAGGTAAGTTTGAACAGTGTTTTTCAGGCACGCAGTACCCGGTGGTTGCGGGCACGAGATCCTGCCGACTACGCCAAAAGTTGATGCGCCCCTGGGCCTGTGTCGCGCTGCGTTGCGCACGCGGGAGCTTACCCAGAGCCGGATCTCTTGAGGGTTGTAGTCTCGTGGCGGTGATCCGGTCCGTGCCCAGGGAGTCAGACTAAGTGGCGCTGTATCAGCGGTAGATGTTGGACGACTACGCCACCCGTTGAGTACAGCTAAGGAGCTGCTGCTGCAGGGCAGACCGCTGAGGCCGGTGGTAGGATTGTGCAGCCTGATAGCATAACCCCCAACGGGAGGGGTATGGCCTCAGGGCAGCCGACGTGGACGATGGGGGTAGCAGGAACCACTCGGAGACGGTACGGTGTAGTTCAGGGTCTTTACTGGTGACAAAGATAGACCCTCCCGGAGTACTGGCTAGCGATTGGGGCCTGGTCAGTCCTTGAGCAGATGGGATCTCCCCTGGCCAGGCGGAGTTGTAGGCCTCCCAAACTGACTGTACTCTTCTGGCTACCTTGCTAGAGGCGGGTATAAGTAGCCCACGTCCCTGAGTGTACCGTGTGGTGCTCACCCGTATGGCCGGTGACTCGGGGCCTTCTAGTAGCTTCCGCTCCACGACGGCGGTGCTGGTCCCACGCGTGTGACCGTGCCTTCGGGTTTCTGGGCCAGAGGACCTGCAATCCCCTGCCGGTCGGTTTCTGCTGCTGGATAGGAGTTAGTCCCCACAGCCTCGGACTCCGGGTCCGGTGAGAAATCTTCTCAGTCAGGGCGAGCTCTGCAGCTGCCAGCCCCTGACTCCTTGTTGCACTGCTCCTACAGAGCTCCTGTAGTTTCTTCCTATGCTGCTTCTCTTCTCTACCTCTTCTCTACTCACTAACCCTGCCTCAGCCCTAGGTTTATATAGGGGAAGTTCTTCCCCTCCCAGGACTGGGCAGGAGGTGTGGCATGCATAGGATCCCTGACCAAGAGACCTCCCACCTGCTCTCAGACGTAATATCTCTATCACTGTGGCAACCAGACCCCTGGGGTGTCACAGACACAGCCCCCTTTAGCTCTCTCCACAGAGACACAAGGCCCGTCTGCAGGGCACAAGCCCCCTCTTCAAGGCCAAAAGGCCTTTCTACATGGCCATAGTCATTTCCATAGGGCACGAGCCCCTCCAGCTCTCTCCACAGGGCAACGGACCCCTATACAGGGTCACAGGCCTTTCCACAGGGCCTCAACACCTTCATCTCTCTCCACAGGACCACAGGCTCCTACTGGGCCACAGGCCTTTCCACAGTGCCACAAGCCCCTCCAGCTCTCTCCACAGGCAATCATGTTGCATGTTGTTTACTGCAAAGGACTTCATAGGCCCAAATCTTACTCCATAGCCTTCCACAGGCCTTTCCAGCCCGCTCCACATGGCCTTTTCCTCAGGCCACAACTCCCTCCAGCTCTCTTTACATCGCCACATGCCCCTCTGCGGGGCCACAGACCCCTATACAGGGTCACAGGCCTTTCCACAGGGCCTCAACCCCTTCAGCTGTCTCCACAGGACCACAGGCTTTTCCACAGCCCACAACTCCTTCCAGCTCTCACCACAGGGCCACAGCCCTTTCCACAAGGCTAAAGGGCCTATCCATAGGGCCACAGACCTTTCCACAGGGCCACAACACCCTCCAGCTCTCTCCACAGGACAAGAAGCTCTCTTTACAGGGCCATAGCTCACCTCCACAGGGCCAAATGCACTTAACACACGGCCACAACTCCCAACAGCTCTCTCCACAGAGACACAGGGCCTGTCTGCAGGGCACAAGCCCCCTCTTCAAGGCCAAAAGGCCTTTCTACATGGCCATAGTCATTTCCATAGGGCACGAGCCCCTCCAGCTCTCCCACAGAGCAACGGACCCCTATACAGGGTCACAGGCCTTTCCACAGGGCCACAACACCTTCAGCTCTCTCCACAGGACCACAGGCTCCTACTGGGCCACAGGCCTTTCCACAGTGCCACAAGCCCCTCCAGCTCTCTCCACAGGCAATCATGTTGCATGTTGTTTACTGCAAAGGACTTCATAGGCTCAAATCTTACTCCAGAGCCTTCCACAGGCCCCTCCAGCCCGCTCCACATGGCCTTTTTCGTCAGGCCACAACTCCCTCCAGCTCTCTTTACATCGCCACATGCCCCTCTGCGGGGCCACAGACCCCTATACAGGGTCACAGGCCTTTCCACAGGGCCTCAACCCCTTCAGCTCTCTCCACAGGACCACTGGCTCCTTCTGCCGGGCCACAAGCATTTCCACAGGGCCACAATCCCCTCCAACTCTTCTCCACAGGACAACAAGCTCTCTTTACAGAGCCATAGCTCCCCTCCACAGGGCCAAATGCACTTTCTGCACGGCCACAGCCCCCTTTAGCTCTCTCCACAGAGACACAAGGCCCGTCTGCAGGGCACAAGCCCCCTCTTCAAGGCCAAAAGGCCTTTCTACATGGCCATAGTCATTTCCATAGGGCACGAGCCCCTCCAGCTCTCTCCACAGGGCAACGGACCGCTATGCAGGGTCACAGGCCTTTCCACAGGGCCACAACACCTTCAGCTCTTCCACAGAACCACAGGCTCCAGCTCGGCCACAGGCCTTTCCACAGTGCTACAAGTCCCTCCAGCTCTCTCCACAGGCAATCATGTTTCATGTTGTTTACCGCAAAAGGACTTGATAGGCCCAAATCTTACTTCAGACCCATCCACAGGCCCCTCCAGCCCGCTCCACATGGCCTTTTCCGCAGGCCACAACTCCCTCCAGCTCTCTTTACATCGCCACATGCCCCTCTGCGGGGCCACAGACCCCTATACAGGGTCACAGGCCTTTCCACAGGGCCTCAACCCCTTCAGCTCTCTCCACAGGACCACAGGCTTTTCCACAGCCCACAACTCCTTCCAGCTCTCACCACAGGGCCACAGCCCCTTCCACAAGGCTAAAGGGCCTATCCATAGGGCCACAGACCTTTCCACAGGGCCACAACACCCTCCAGCTCTCTCCACAGGACAAGAAGCTCTCTTTACAGGGCCATAGCTCACCTCCACAGGGCCAAATGCACTTTCCACACGGTCACAACTCCCAACAGCTCTCTCCACAGAGTCACAAGGCCCGTCTGCAGGGCACAAGCCCCCTCTTCAAGGCCAAAAGGCCTTTCTACATGGGCATAGTCATTTCCATAGGGCACGAGCCCCTCCAGCTCTCTCCACAGGGCAATGGACCCCTATACAGGGTCACAGGCCTTTCCCCAGGGCCACAATCCCCTCCAACTCTTCTCCACACGACAACAAGCTCTCTTTACCGGGCCATAGCTCCCCTCCACAGGGCCAAATGCACTTTCTGCATGGCCACAGCCCCCTTTAGCTCTCTCCACAGAGACACAAGGCCCGTCTGCAGGGCACAAGCCCCCTCTTCAAGGCCAAAAGGCCTTTCTACATGGCCATAGTCATTTCCATAGGGCACGAGCCCCTCCAGCTCTCTCCACAGGGCAACGGACCCCTATACAGGGTCACAGGCCTTTCCACAGGGCCACAACACCTTCAGCTCTCTCCACAGGACCACAGGCTCCTACTGGGCCACAGGCTTTTCCACAGTGCCACAAGCCCCTCCAGCTCTCTCCACAGGCAATCATGTTGCATGTTGTTTACTGCAAAGGACTTCATAGGCCCAAATCTTACTCCATAGCCTTCCACAGGCCTTTCCAGCCCGCTCCACATGGCCTTTTCCTCAGGCCACAACTCCCTCCAGCTCTCTTTACATCGCCACATGCCCCTCTGCGGGGCCACAGACCCCTATACAGGGTCACAGGCCTTTCCACAGGGCCTCAACCCCTTCAGCTGTCTCCACAGGACCACAGGCTTTTCCACAGCCCACAACTCCTTCCAGCTCTCACCACAGGGCCACAGCCCTTTCCACAAGGCTAAAGGGCCTATCCATAGGGCCACAGACCTTTCCACAGGGCCACAACACCCTCCAGCTCTCTCCACAGGACAAGAAGCTCTCTTTACAGGGCCATAGCTCACCTCCACAGGGCCAAATGCACTTTCCACACGGCCACAACTCCCAACAGCTCTCTCCACAGAGACACAGGGCCCGTCTGCAGGGCACAAGCCCCCTCTTCAAGGCCAAAAGGCCTTTCTACATGGCCATAGTCATTTCCATAGGGCACGAGCCCCTCAAGCTCTCTCCACAGAGCAACGGACCCCTATACAGGGTCACAGGCCTTTCCACAGGGCCACAACACCTTCAGCTCTCTCCACAGGACCACAGGCTCCTACTGGGCCACAGGCCTTTCCACAGTGCCACAAGCCCCTCCAGCTCTCTCCATAGGCAATCATGTTGCATGTTGTTTACTGCAAAGGACTTCATAGGCTCAAATCTTACTCCAGAGCCTTCCACAGGCCCCTCCAGCCCGCTCCACATGGCCTTTTTCGTCAGGCCACAACTCCCTCCAGCTCTCTTTACATCGCCACATGCCCCTCTGCGGGGCCACAGACCCCTATACAGGGTCACAGGCCTTTCCACAGGGCCTCAACCCCTTCAGCTCTCTCCACAGGACCACTGGCTCCTTCTGCCGGGCCACAAGCATTTCCACAGGGCCACAATCCCCTCCAACTCTTCTCCACAGGACAACAAGCTCTCTTTACAGAGCCATAGCGCCCCTCCACAGGGCCAAATGCACTTTCTGCACGGCCACAGCCCCCTTTAGCTCTCTCCACAGAGACACAGGGCCCGTCTGCAGGACACAAGCCCCCTCTTCAAGGCCAAAGGGCCTTTCTACATGGCCATAGTCATTTCCATAGGGCACAAGCCCCTCCAGCTCTCTCCACAGGGCAACGGACCCCTATACAGGGTCACAGGCCTTTCCACAGGGCCACAACACCTTCAGCTCTCTCCACAGGACCACAGGCTACTACCGGGCCACAGGTCTTTCCACAGTGCCACAAGCACCATCCAGCTCTCTCCACAGGCAATCATGTTGCACTTTTGCAACAAGAGTCAATTTTTGTTGCAGTTCGGCAACATTGGAGTCAACCCTGTTGCAAATCGGACACAAAGCTTGAAAATTTAGATGTTTACTGCAAAGGACTTCATAGGCCCCCATCTTACTCCAGAGCCTTCCACAGGCCCCTCCAGCATGCTCCACATGGCCTTTTCCACAGGCCACAACTCCATCCAGCTGTCTTTACATCGCCACATGCCCCTCTGCGGGGCAACAGACCCCTATACAGGGTCACAGGCCTCTCCACAGGGCCTCAACCCTTTCAGCTCTCTCCACAGGACCACTGGCTCCTTCTGCAGGGCCACAAGCCTTTCCACAGGGCCACAATCCCCTCCAATTCCACAGGACAACAGGCTCTCTTTACAGGGCCATAGCTCCCCTCCACAGGGCCAAATGCACTTTCCACATGGCCACAACCCCCTCCAGCTCTCTACACAGAGTCATGGGGCCCGTCTGCAGGGCACAAGCCCCTTCATCAAGGCCAAGGGGCCTTTCTACAGGGCCACTGGCCTTTAAATAGTGCCACAACCTCCTCTGGCTCTCTCAAGAGGGCCACAGGCTTATTCTACAGGGCAAGGGCCCCCTCCACAAGGCCAAAGGCCCTTTGCAAAGGGCCATAGGTCCATTCTACAGGGCCATAGTCATTTCCATAGGGCCATAACCCCCCTCAAGCTCTCTCCACAGAACTGCAGGCTCCTTCTACAGGTTTACAGGCATATACACAGGGCCACATCCGCCTTCACCTCCCTCCACAAGGCGACAGGGCCCTTTCACTGTGTCATAGGCCTTTCCATAAGGCCACAACCCCCTCTGTCTCTCTCAAAAAGGACAGAGGCTCCCTTTACAAGGCAACAGCCCCCTCCACAAGGCCAAAGGCCTTTTTCAAAGGGCCACAGGTCCCTTTCGCAGGGCCATAGGCATTTCCCCAAGGCAATAACCCCCTCCAGCTCTCTCCACAGGACCACAGGCTCCTTCTACAAGACTACAACCCCTTTGAGCTCTTTCATCAGGGCCACAGCCTCCTCCGCCCCCCTTTAATCAGTTAAAAGGGCTCAATTGAGTGACCACAACACCTTCAGCTCTCTCCACAGGACCACAGGCTCCTACTGAGCCACAGGACTTTCCACAGTGCCACAAGCCCCTCTAGCTCTCTCCACAGGCAATCATGTTGCATGTTTTTTAGTGCAAAGGACTTCATATGCCCAAATCTTACTCCAGAGCCTTCCACAGGCCCCTCCAGCCGGCTCCACATGGCCTTTTCCTCAGGCCACAACTCCCTCCAGCTCTCTTTACATCGCCACATGCCCCTCTGCGGGGCCACAGACCCCTATACAGGGTCACAGGCCTTTCCACAGGGCCTCAACCCCTTCAGCTCTCTCCACAGGACCACAGGCTTTTCTACAGCCCACAACTCCTTCCAGCTCTCACCACAGGGCCACAGCCCCTTCCACAAGGCTAAAGAGCCTATCCATAGGGCCACAGACCTTTCCACAGGGCCACAACACGCTCCAGCTCTCTCCACAGGACAAGAAGCTCTCTTTACAGGGCCATAGCTCACCTCCATAGGGCCAAATGCACTTTCCACACGGCCACAACTCCCAACAGCCCTCTCCACAGAGTCACAGGGCCCGTCTGCAGGGCACAAGCCCCTCTTCAAGGCCAAAAGGCCTTTCTACATGGCCATAGTCATTCCCATAGGGCACGAGCACCTCCAGCTCTCTCCACAGGGCAACGGACCCCTGTACAGGGTCACAGTCCTTTCCACAGGGCCACAACAGCTTCAGCTCTCTCCACAGGCAATCATGTTGCATGTTGTTTACTGCAGAGGACTTCATAGGCCCAAACCTTACTCCAGAGCCTTCCACAGGCCCCTCCAGCCGGCTCCACATGGCCTTTTCCTCAGGCCACAACTCCCTCCAGCTCTCTTTACATCGCCACATGCCCCTCTGCGGGGCCACAGACCCCTATACAGGGTCACATGCCTTTCCACAGGGCCTCAACCCCTTCAGCTCTCTCCACAGGACCACTGCCTCATTCTGCCGGGCTACAAGCCTTTCCACAGGGCCACAATCCCCTCCAACTCTTCTCCACAGGACAACAAGCTCTCTTTACAGGGCCATAGCTCCCCTCCACAGGGCCAAATGCACTTTCTGCACGGCCACAGCCCCCTTTAGCTCTCTTCACAGAGACACAAGGCCCGTCTGCAGGGCACAAGCCCCCTCTTCAAGGCCAAAAGGCCTTTCTACATGGCCATAGTCATTTCCATAGGGCACGAGCCCCTCCAGCTCTCTCCACAGGGCAACGGACCGCTATACAGGGTCACAGGCCTTTCCACAGGGCCACAACACCTTCAGCTCTTCCACAGGACCACAGGCTCCAGCCCGGCCACAGGCCTTTCCACAGTGCTACAAGTCCCTCCAGCTCTCTCCACAGGCAATCATGTTTCATGTTGTTTACCGCAAAAGGACTTCATAGGCCCAAATCTTACTTCAGACCCTTCCACAGGCGCTTCCAGCCCGCTCCACATGGCCTTTTCCGCAGGCCACAACTCCCTCCAGCTCTCTTTACATCGCCACATGCCCCTCTGCGGGGCCACAGACCCCTATACAGGGTCACAGGCCTTTCCACAGGGCCTCAACCCCTTCAGCTGTCTCCACAGGACCACAGGCTTTTCCACAGCCCACAACTCCTTCCAGCTCTCACCACAGGGCCACAGCCCCTTCCACAAGGCTAAAGGGCCTATCCATAGGGCCACAGACATTTCCACAGGGCCACAACACCCTCCAGCTCTCTCCACAGGACAAGAAGCTCTCTTTACAGGGCCATAGCTCACCTCCACAGGGCCAAATGCACTTTCCACACGGCCACAACTCCCAACAGCTCTCTCCACAGAGTCACAAGGCCCGTCTGCAGGGCACAAGCCCCCTCTTCAAGGCCAAAAGGCCTTTCTACATGGCCATAGTCATTTCCATAGGGCACGAGCCCCTCCAGCTCTCTCCACAGGGCAACGGACCCCTATACAGGGTCACAGGCCTTTGCCCAGGGCCACAATCCCCTCCAACTCTTCTCCACACGACAACAAGCTCTCTTTACCGGGCCATAGCTCCCCTCCACAGGGCCAAATGCACTTTCTGCATGGCCACAGCCCCCTTTAGCTCTCTCCACAGAGACACAAGGCCCGTCTGCAGGGCACAAGCCCCCTCTTCAAGGCCAAAAGGCCTTTCTACATGGCCATAGTCATTTCCATAGGGCACAAGCCCCTCCAGCTCTCTCCACAGGGCAACGGACCCCTATACAGGGTCACAGGCCTTTCCACAGGGCCACAACACTTTCAGCTCTCTCCACAGGACCACAGGCTCCTACTGGGCCACAGGCCTTTCCACAGTGCCACAAGCCCCTCCAGCTCTCTCCACAGGCAATCATGTTGCATGTTGTTTACTGCAAAGGACTTCATAGGCCCAAATCTTACTCCAGAGCCTTCCACAGGCCTTTCCAGCCCACTCCACATGGCCTTTTCCTTAGACCACAACTCCCTCCAGCTCTCTTTACATCGCCACATGCACCCTCTGCGGGGCCACAGACCCCTATACAGGGTCAAAGGCCTTTCCACAGGGCCTCAACCCCTTCAGCTGTCTCCACAGGACCACAGGCTTTTCCACAGCCCACAACTCCTTCCACCTCTCACCACAGGGCCAAAGCCCCTTCCACAAGGCCAAAGGGCCTATCCATAGGGCCACAAAACTTTCCACATGGCCACAACACCCTCCAGCTCTCTCCACAGGACAAGAAGTTCTCTTTACAGGGCCATAGCTCACCTCCACAGGGCCAAATGCAATTTCCACACGGCCACAACTCCCAACAGCCCTCTCCACAGAGTCACAGGGCCCGTCTGCAGGGCACAAGCCCCCTCTTCAAAGCCAAAAGGCCTTTCTGCATGGCCATAGTCATTTCCATAGGGCACGAGCCCCTCAAGCTCTCTCCACAGGGCAACGGACCGCTATACAGGGTCACAGGCCTTTCCACAGGCCCACAACACCTTCAGCTCTCTCCACAGGACCACAGGCTCCTACTCGGCGACAGGCTTTTCCACAGTGCTACAAGTCCCTCTAGCTCTCTCCACAGGCAATCATGTTGCATGATGTTTACCGAAAAAAGGACTTCATAGGCTCAAATCTTACTTCAGACCCTTCCACAGGCCCCTCCAGCCCGCTCCACATGGCCTTTTCCGCAGGCCACAACTCCCTCCAGCTCTCTTTACATCGCCACATGCCCCTCTGCAGGGCCACAGATCCCTATACAGGGTCACAGGCCTTTCCACAGGGCCTCAACCCCTTCAGCTCTCTCCACAGGACCACTGGCTCCTTCTGCCGGGCCACAAGCATTTCCACAGGGCCACAATCCCCTCCAACTCTTCTCCACAGGACAACAAGCTCTCTTTACAGAGCCATAGCTCCCCTCCACAGGGCCAAATGCACTTTCTGCACGGCTACAGCCCCCTTTAGCTCTCTCCACAGAGACACAGGGCCCGTCTGCAGGACACAAGCCCCCTCTTCAAGGCCAAAGGGCCTTTCTACATGGCCATAGTCATTTCCATAGGGCACAAGCCCCTCCAGCTCTCTCCACAGGGCAACGGACCCCTATACAGGGTCACAGGCCTTTCCACAGGGCCACAACACCTTCAGCTCTCTCCACAGGACCACAGGCTCCTACCCGGCCACAGGCTTTTCCACAGTGCTACAAGTCCCTCTAGCTCTCTCCACAGGCAATCATGTTGCATGTTGTTTACCGAAAAAAGGACTTCATAGGCCCAAATATTACTTCAGACCCTTCCACAGGCCCCTCCAGCCCGTTCCACATGGCCTTTTCCGCAGGCCACAACTCCCTCCAGCTCTCTTTACATCGCCACATGCCCCTCTGCAGGGCCACAGACCCCTATACAGGGTCACAGGCCTTTCCACAGGGCCTCAACCCCTTCAGCTCTCTCCACAGGACCACTGGCTCCTTCTGCCGGGCCACAAGCATTTCCACAGGGCCACAATCCCCTCCAACTCTTCTCCACAGGACAACAAGCTCTCTTTACAGAGCCATAGCTCCCCTCCACAGGGCCAAATGCACTTTCTGCACGGCCACAGCCCCCTTTAGCTCTCTCCACAGAGACACAGGGCCCGTCTGCAGGATACAAGCCCCCTCTTCAAGGCCAAAGGGCCTTTCCACATGGCCATAGTCATTTCCATAGGGCACAAGCCCCTCCAGCTCTCTCCACAGGGCAACGGACCCCTATACAGTGTCACAGGCCTTTCCACAGGGCCACAACACCTTCAGCTCTCTCCACAGGACCACAGGCTACTACCGGGCCACAGGTCTTTCCACAGTGCCACAAGCACCATCCAGCTCTCTCCACAGGCAATCATGTTGCACTTTTGCAACAAGAGTCAATTTTTGTTGCAGTTCGGCAACATTGGAGTCAACCCTGTTGCAAATCGGACACGAAGCTTGAAAATTTAGATGTTTACTGCAAAGGACTTCATAGGCCCCCATCTTACTCCAGAGCCTTCCACGGGCCCCTCCAGCACGCTCCACATGGCCTTTTCCACAGGCCACAACTCCATCCAGCTGTCTTTACATCGCCACATGCCCCTCTGCGGGGCAACAGACCCCTATACAGGGTCACAGGCCTCTCCACAGGGCCTCAACCCTTCAGCTCTCTCCACAGGACCACTGGCTCCTTCTGCCGGCCACAAGCCTTTCCACAGGGCCACAATCCCCTCCAATTCCACAGGACAACAGGCTCTCTTTACAGGGCCATAGCTCCCCTCCACAGGGCCAAATGCACTTTCCACATGGCCACAACCCCCTCCAGCTCTCTACACAGAGTCATGGGGCCCGTCTGCAGGGCACAAGCCCCTTCATCAAGGCCAAGGGGCCTTTCTACAGGGCCACTGGCCTTTAAATAGTGCCACAACCTCCTCTGGCTCTCTCAAGAGGGCCACAGGCTCCTTCTACAGGGCAAGGGCACCCTCCACAAGGCCAAAGGCCCTTTGCAAAGAGCCATAGGTCCATTCCACAGGGCCATAGTCATTTCCATAGGGCCATAACCCCCTCAAGCTCTCTCCACAGAACAACAGGCTCCTTCTACAGGTTTACAGGCATTTATACAGGGCCACAACCGCCTTCACCTCTCTCCACAGGGCCCTTTCACTGTGTCATAGGCTTTTCCATAAGGCCACAACCCCCTCTGTCTCTCTCAAAAAGGACAGAGGCTCCCTTTGCAAGGCCACAGCCCCCTCCACAAGTCCAAAGGCCTTTTTCAAAGGGCCACAGGTCCCTTCCACAGAGCCATAGGCATTTCCCCAAGGCAATAACCCCCTCCAGCTCTCTCCACAGGCTCCTTCTACAAGGCTACAACCCTTTTCAGCTCTTTCATCAGGGCCACAGCCTCCTCCACCCCCCTTTAGTCAGTTAAAAGGACTCATTTGAGTGACCTATTGACCATTGGTCAGCTCGAGTAAAGGAACCTGATATAGTATACTGCACTGTTTAATATTCTTTTTTTCTTTACACAGGTTGAATGCTTGCAAAGAAATGTCACCTATGCCATGCTCCTTTATACCAGTTTTCTTGATTGACATGTTATTTTTGGAGCCAAATGAGAAAATTGGGAAATGGAAAGCTCCCCCCTCCTTCCAATCAGTGGATCCGGTCAGGTGCTCAGTGGCTGTAGGCCACCGCCTGAAAGCCAAACATGAAAAAAGGAATGCTGGCACCGGTTTCCATATGATGAATTTTACTTTATTCCATGAAGATCAATACATTAAAAAGAAGGCATCTTTACAGGCAATCCGCCCCATCATGTCATTTTTGGTTTAAGCCTAATTTCTTTCAATAAATAAAATGGAATAAATGTGTCACTTTTTTGCCTCTACTAATAGTTGTGGGGTATTATGACATCACAATAGAATTAATACTTACCCTTTCCGATGCCTTTTAGGGCTATCCGGTGCAGAACCAAGGCCAAATACCAACCGACAGGACCTTCCTGTGACATCATGGAAGGTCCTGTCGCTCAGGACGTGGCCTTGGCTCTGCACCGGATAGACCGAAAAGCGTCTGAAAGGGTAAGTATTAATTCTTTATTATTTTTAATACATCTTGATTTATTTAATTTTGATTTCGTACTGTATAGTAATATATTACAAAATGAAAGGGGGGCTGGCAGACATGTCACAAAGGGGAGGAGGAACAGGATTCTTCATCCTCCTCTGTGACATCACTTCTCCTCCGGGCCGGAAAAAAGCGTGGTGTGTGAACACAGCCTCAGGCTGCGTGCCCACGTAGCGATTTACAAGCGTATATGTTGCGTAATTTACGCAGCGGAAACGCTTGTGAAACACTTGTTAATCCGCACCCCATGGTACTTAGTGGCATTCCGCAATGTTAATGCCCATGCTGCGGATTTTTCCGCAGCGTTTCTGCTGCGCTTAAAAATCCTTTCCACAGGGCCACAACACCTTCAGCTCTCTCCACAGGACCACAGGCTCCTACTGGGCCACAGGCCTTTCCACAGTGCCACAAGCCCCTCCAGCTCTCTCCACAGGCAATCATGTTGCATGTTGTTTACTGCAAAGTACTTCATAGGCTCAAATCTTACTCCAGAGCCTTCCACAGGCCCCTCCAGCCCGCTCCACATGGCCTTTTTCGTCAGGCCACAACTCCCTCCAGCTCTCTTTACATCGCCACATGCCCCTCTGCGGGGCCACAGACCCCTATACAGGGTCACAGGCCTTTCCACAGGGCCTCAACCCCTTCAGCTCTCTCCACAGGACCACTGGCTCCTTCTGCCGGGCCACAAGCATTTCCACAGGGCCACAATCCCCTCCAACTCTTCTCCACAGGACAACAAGCTCTCTTTACAGAGCCATAGCTCCCCTCCACAGGGCCAAATGCACTTTCTGCACGGCCACAGCCCCCTTTAGCTCTCTCCACAGAGACACAGGGCCCATCTGCAGGACACAAGCCCCCTCTTCAAGGCCAAAGGGCCTTTCTACATGGCCATAGTCATTTCCATAGGGCACAAGCCCCTCCAGCTCTCTCCACAGGGCAACGGACCCCTATACAGGGTCACAGGCCTTTCCACAGGGCCACAACACCTTCAGCTCTCTCCACAGGACCACAGGCTACTACCGGGCCACAGGTCTTTCCACAGTGCCACAAACACCATCCAGCTCTCTCCACAGGCAATCATGTTGCACTTTTGCAACAAGAGTCAATTTTTGTTGCAGTTCGGCAACATTGGAGTCAACCCTGTTGCAAATCGGACACGAAGCTTGAAAATTTAGATGTTTACTGCAAAGGACTTCATAGGCCCCCATCTTACTCCAGAGCCTTCCACAGGCCACTCCAGCATGCTCCACATGGCCTTTTCCACAGGCCACAACTCCATCCAGCTCTCTTTACATCGCCACATGCCCCTCTGCGGGGCAACAGACCCCTATACAGGGTCACAGGCCTCTCCACAGGGCCTCAACCCTTTCAGCTCTCTCCACAGGACCACTGGCTCCTTCTGCCGGGCCACAAGCCTTTCCACAGGGCCACAATCCCCTCCAATTCCACAGGACAACAGGCTCTCTTTACAGGGCCATAGCTCCCCTCCACAGGGCCAAATGCACTTTCCACATGGCCACAACCCCCTCCAGCTCTCTACACAGAGTCACTGGGCCCGTCTGCAGGGCACAAGCCCCTTCATCAAGGCCAAGGGGCCTTTCTACAGGGCCACTGGCCTTTAAATAGTGCCACAACCTCCTCTGGCTCTCTCAAGAGGGCCACAGGCTCCTTCTACAGGGCAAGGGCCCCCTCCACAAGGCCAAAGGCCCTTTGCAAAGGGCCATAGGTCCATTCCACAGGGCCATAGTCATTTCCACAGGGCCATAACCCCCCTCAAGCTCTCTCCACAGAACCGCAGGCTCCTTCTACAGGTTTACAGGCATATACACAGGGCCACATCCGCCTTCACCTCTCTCCACAAGGCGACAGGGCCCTTTCACTGTGTCATAGGCCTTTCCATAAGGCCACAACCCCCTCTGTCTCTCTCAAAAAGGACAGAGGCTCCCTTTACAAGGCAACAGCCCCCTCCACAAGGCCAAAGGCCTTTTTCAAAGGGCCACAGGTCCCTTTCGCAGGGCCATAGGCATTTCCCCAAGGCAATAACCCCCTCCAGCTCTCTCCACAGGACCACAGGCTCCTTCTACAAGACTACAACCCCTTTGAGCTCTTTCATCAGGGCCACAGCCTCCTCCGCCCCCCTTTAATCAGTTAAAATTGCTCAATTGAGTGACCACAACACCTTCAGCTCTCTCCACCGGACCACAGGCTCCTACTGAGCCACAGGACTTTCCACAGTGCCACAAGCCCCTCTAGCTCTCTCCACAGGCAATCATGTTGCATGTTTTTTAGTGCAAAGGACTTCATAGGCCCAAATCTTACTCCAGAGCCTTCCACAGGCCCCTCCAGCCGGCTCCACATGGCCTTTTCCTCAGGCCACAACTCCCTCCAGCTCTCTTTACATCACCACATGCCCCTCTGCGGGGCCACAGACCCCTATACAGGGTCACAGGCCTTTCCACAGGGCCTCAACCCCTTCAGCTCTCTCCACAGGACCACAGGCTTTTCCACAGCCCACAACTCCTTCCAGCTCTCACCACAGGGCCACAGCCCCTTCCACAAGGCTAAAGGGCCTATCCATAGGGCCACAGACCTTTCCACAGGGCCACAACACGCTCCAGCTCTCTCCACAGGACAAGAAGCTCTCTTTACAGGGCCATAGCTCACCTCCACAGGGCCAAATGCACTTTCCACACGGCCACAACTCCCAACAGCCCTCTCCACAGAGTCACAGGGCCCGTCTGCAGGGCACAAGCCCCTCTTCAAGGCCAAAAGGCCTTTCTACATGGCCATAGTCATTCCCATAGGGCACGAGCACCTCCAGCTCTCTCCACAGGGCAACGGACCCCTGTACAGGGTCACAGTCCTTTCCACAGGGCCACAACAGCTTCAGCTCTCTCCACAGGCAATCATGTTGCATGTTGTTTACTGCAGAGGACTTCATAGGCCCAAACCTTACTCCAGAGCCTTCCACAGGCCCCTCCAGCCGGCTCCACATGGCCTTTTCCTCAGGCCACAACTCCCTCCAGCTCTCTTTACATCGCCACATGCCCCTCTGCGGGGCCATAGACCCCTATACAGGGTCACATGCCTTTCCACAGGGCCTCAACCCCTTCAGCTCTCTCCACAGGACCACTGCCTACTTCTGCCAGGCTACAAGCCTTTCCACAGGGCCACAATCCCCTCCAACTCTTCTCCACAGGACAACAAGCTCTCTTTACAGGGCCATAGCTCCCCTCCACAGGGCCAAATGCACTTTCTGCACGGCCACAGCCCCCTTTAGCTCTCTCCACAGAGACACAAGGCCCGTCTGCAGGGCACAAGCCCCCTCTTCAAGGCCAAAAGGCCTTTCTACATGGCCATAGTCATTTCCATAGGGCACGAGCCCCTCCAGCTCTCTCCACAGGGCAACGGACCGCTATACAGGGTCACAGGCCTTTCCACAGGGCCACAACACCTTCAGCTCTTCCAGAGGACCACAGGCTCCAGCCCGGCCACAGGCCTTTCCACAGTGCTACAAGTCCCTCCAGCTCTCTCCACAGGCAATCATGTTTCATGTTGTTTACCGCAAAAGGACTTCATAGGCCCAAATCTTACTTCAGACCCTTCCACAGGCCCCTCCAGCCCGCTCCACATGGCCTTTTCCGCAGGCCACAACTCCCTCCAGCTCTCTTTACATCGCCACATGCCCCTCTGCGGGGCCACAGACCCCTATACAGGGTCACAGGCCTTTCCACAGGGCCTCAACCCCTTCAGCTCTCTCCACAGGACCACTGGCTCCTTCTGCCGAGCCACAAGCATTTCCACAGGGCCACAATCCGCTCAAACTCTTCTCCACAGGACAACAAGCTAACTTTACAGGGCCATAGCTCCCTTCCTCAAAGCCAGCCCTCATGGTGTTTGTGTTATTAAAGAAAAAATAATAATTTTAGGGCTGGCTAGAGGCAGCCGTGGACACACCATAGCAAGCCCTCATGGTGTTTGTGTTATTAAAGAAAAAAAAAATTTAAGGGCTGGCTAGAGGCAGCCGTGGACACACGATAGCCAGCCCTCATGATGTTTGTGTTATTAAAGAAAAAAAAAATTTAAGGGCTGGCTAGAGGCAGCCGTGGACACACGATAGCCAGCCCTCATGGTGTTTGTGTTATTAAAGAAAAAAAATAAATTTGAGGGCTGGCTAGAGGCAGCCGTGGACACACGATAGCCAGCTCTCATGGTGTTTGTGTTATTAAAGAAAAAAAATAAATTTGAGGGCTGGCTAGAGGCAGCCATGGACACACGATAGCCAGCCCTCATGGTGTTTGTGTTATTAAAGAAAAAAAAAATTTGAGGGCTGGCTAGAGGCAGCCGTGGACAAACGATAACCAGCCCTCATGGTGTTTGTGTTATTAAAGAAAAATAATAAATTTGAGGGCTGGCTAGAGGCAGCCGTGGACACACGATAGCCAGCCCACATGGTGTTTGTGTTATTAAAGAAAATAAATAAATTTGAGGGCTGGCTAGAGGCAGCCGTGGACACACGATAGCCAGCCCTCATGGTGTTTGTGTTATTAAAGAAAAAAAATAAATTTGAGGGCTGGCTAGAGGCAGCAGTGGACACACGATAGCCAGCCCTCATGGTGTTTGTGTTATTAAAGAAAAAAAATAAATTTGAGGGCTGGCTAGAGGCAGCCGTGGACACACGATAGCCAGCCCTCATGGTGTTTGTGCTATTAAAGAAAATAAATAAATTTGAGGGCTGGCTAGAGGCAACCGTGGACACACGATAGCCAGCCCACATGGTGTTTGTGTTATTAAAGAAAATAAATAAATTTGAGGGCTGGCTAGAGGCAGCCGTGGACACACGATAGCCAGCCCACATGGTGTTTGTGTTATTAAAGAAAAAATATAAATTTGATGGCTGGCTAGAGGCAGCCGTGGACACACTATATATATATATATATATATATATATATATATATATTATATATATATATATATATTTCTGTAGTATCTGTGCATTATGAATCGTGATATGTGTTAAAGGGGCCCACTGAGACTTTCGCCTAGGGCCCACAAAAACCTGGAGCCGGCCCTGCCCATGTGTGGTGATTATTGATTCCAGTACTAATAGGAATAGCAGGGGCACTAACAGCATGAATGGGGTGTTTATTTATTTGTGTTTTGGATATTGTTTCTTCTGGTGTGTGAATATATGGCACTGACCAGTTTAATGCCCTGTATTTGTGTGGTTTTTGCCTTGGATTCTTACATTTTATTATATTGTCTGCTATAGTATATATTTTGTGCTATAGTGCATTACCTCTAATACTGGTGGCGGATTTGCCAGTCAGTATATTAATGTGCAAAATTGATCACCAGGGACAGCCTAAGTGTATATTTGATCTTTACTTGATATATTACAATCATGTGTTTTTCTGGGATGGATTTTGGAGTAGGTGGGCTTTCCATTAGTGGGTAATTCCACTATATTAACTTTTACTTGTGTTTTCATGAATTGGATTGTGACATTGTTTGTATGTATTTATAAAAAATATAATTCATTGTAATTTATTGAAGTATTGTCTAGATTGGGTGATCACTGCACAAGAGCATACCCCTTTTCTTCTTGCCGATGTTTATATATATTTGGTATGCTGCATGTTGATCCCATAGTGATTAGATGGTGCCCTCCATAACTTTGAGTTTGTGACATGGACAGATTTTTCACACTTCTACAATTGAGTTCACTCTCAACTTTTCAGACGTCTGCAGACGGAGTCTCTTATCTTTTCTGTACTACAAGATGTTTTGCTGACAATTGGCCAAATACACAAGTCCTTCTGCAGCCTTATCTCAAATGAAATAACATACAAACCTTAGCTTTTTTTTTCCTTTTTTCAAATGCTTCCTCAGGGCTGGCTGGAGACAGCCATGGGCACACGAGAGCCAGCCCTCGTGGTTTTAATGTTATTAAAAAAAATAAAAAAATTTGAGGGCTGGCTGGTGACAGCCATGGGCACACGATAGCCAGCCTTCATGGTTGCATTTCTTATAAATAAAAATATAAACCTTTAGGGCTGGCTGGCGAGAGCCGTGTGCACGCGGATAGCCAGCCTTCATGGGGGTGTTATATTTATATCCCACCAAGGACAACATCTGAAACGAGTTTGTATGTTCTCCCCGTGTTTGCATGGGTTTCCTCCGGGTTCTCCGGTTTCCTCCCACACTCCAAAGACACACTGATAGGGAATCTAGATTGTGAGCCCCAATGGGGACAGCGACAATAATGTATGTAAAGCGCTGTGGAATATGTAAGCGCTATATAAAAATAAAAATAAGATGATGATAAAAAATATAAACCTTGAGGGCCGGCTGGAGACAGCCGTGGGCACACGATAGCCAGCCCTCATGCTCTTTACAGAGCCATAGCTCCCCTCCACAGGGCCAAATGCACTTTCCACATGGCCACAATCCCCTCCAGCTCTCTCCACAGAGTCACTGGGCCCGTCTGCTGGGCACAAGCCCCTTCATCAAGGCCAAGGGGCCAGTCTACAGGGCCACTGGCCTTTAAATAGGGCCACAACCCCCTCTGGCTCTCTCAACAGGGCCACAGGCTCCTTCTGCAGGGCAACAGCCCCCTCCACAAGGCCAAAGGCCCTTTGCAAAGGGCTATAGGTCCATTCCACAGGGCCATAATCATTTCCATAGGGCCATAACCCCCCTCAAGCTCTCTCCACAGAACCACAGGCTCCTTCTACAGGTTTACAGGCATTTACACAGGGCCACAACCGCCTTCACCTCTCTTCACAGGGCCCTTTCACTGTGTCATAGGCCTTTCCATAAGGCCACAACCCCCTCTGTCTCTCTTAAAAAGGACAGAGGCTCCCTTTACAAGGCAACAACCCCCTCCAAAAGGCCAAAGGCCTTTTTCAAAGGGTCATAGGTCCCCTCCGCAGGGCCATAGGCATTTCCCCAAGGCAATAACCCCCTCCAGCTCTCTCCAGAGGACCACAGGCTCCTTCTACAAGGCTACAACCCCTTTCAGCTCTTTCATCAGGGCCACAGCCTCCTCCACCCCCCTTTAATCAGTTAAAAGGGCTCATTTGCATGACCACAACACCTTCAGCTCTCTCCACAGGACCACAGGCTCCTACCCGGCCACAGGCCTTTCCACAGTGCTACAAGTCCCTCCAGCTCTCTCCACAGGCAATCATGTTGCATGTTGTTTACCGCAAAAGGACTTCATAGGCCCAAATCTTACTTTAGACCCTTCCACAGGCCCCTCCAGGCCGCTCCACATGGCCTTTTCCGCAGGCCACAACTCCCTACAGCTCTATTTACATCGCCACATGCCCCTCTGCGGGGCCACAGACCCCTATATAGGGTCACAGGCCATTCCACAGGGCCACAATCCCCTCCAACTCTTCTCCACAGGACAACAAGTTCTCTTTACCGGGCCATAGCTCCCCTCCACAGGGCCAAATGCACTTTCTGCACGGCCACAGCCCCCTTTAGCTCTCTCCACAGAGACACAAGGCCCGTCTGCAGGGCACAAGCCCCCTCTTCAAGGCCAAAAGGCCTTTCTACATGGCCTTAGTCATTTCCATAGGGCACGAGCCCCTCCAGCTCTCTCCACAGGGCAATGGACCCCTATACAGGGTCACAGGCCTTTCCACAGGGCCACAACACCTTCAGCTCTCTCCACAGGACCACAGGCTCCTACTGGGCCACAGGCCTTTCCACAGTGCCACAAGCCCCTCCAGCTCTCTCCACAGGCAATCATGTTGCATGTTGTTTACTGCAAAGGACATCATAGGCTCAAATCTTACTCCAGAGCCTTCCACAGGCCTCCAGCCCGCTCCACATGGCCTTTTCCTCAGGTCACAACTCCCTCCAGCTCTCTTTACATCGCCACATGCCCCTCTGCGGGGCCACAGACCCCTATACAGGGTCACAGGCCTTTCCACAGGGCCTCAACCCCTTCAGCTGTCTCCACAGGACCACAGGCTTTTCCACAGCCCACAACTCCTTCCAGCCCTCACCACAGGGCCACAGCCCTTTCCACAAGGCTAAAGGGCCTATCCATATGGCCACAGACCTTTCCACATGGCCACAACACCCTCCAGCTCTCTCCACAGGACAAGAAGCTCTCTTTACAGGGCCATAGCTCACCTCCACAGGGCCAAATGCACTTTCCACACGGCCACAACTCCCAACAGCTCTCTCCACAGAGTCACAGTGTTATGTTCTGCTACCAGAGCTAAGGAAAGAGAGGAGATCTGTCCCTACGATAGAACTCAGTTGAATCCCTACGATGTAACAGGGAACCTGATCCTGCGATCAGACCTGCTAAAGTCCTAAGCTAGTCTGTACGGAGACCTATAGATGTGGGGAAGGAATCCCTACAAGTACTAAGGACTGGGAGGAATATGGGACACCTCCTAACAGAAATAGTAGCAGACAGACGAACAAACAAAATATATAGAACATAGAGGTCCGTAGACCAAGCAAACTAACAGAGTAAGATACAGAGCAAAGGCTAGCTAGAAAGTAGTAATACAATGAAGTCCAGCAAAGCCAGAAAAGCGGAGCAGGCTTAAATAGGCCAACAAGGTCATGTGACCAGCAAAGGAAAAAAAACCTAAGAGCAAGGTTCTAACACACAGGGCCCGTCTGCAGGGCACAAGCCCCCTCTTCAAGGCCAAAAGGCCTTTCTACATGGCCATAGTCATTTCCATAGGGCACGAGCCCCTCCAGCTCTCTCCACAGGGCAACAGACCCCTATACAGGATCACAGGCCTTTCCACAGGGCCACAACACCTTCAGCTCTCTCCACAGGACCACAGGCTCCTACTGGGCCACAGGCCTTTCCACAGTGCCACAAGCCCCTCCAGCTCTCTCCACAGGCAATCATGTTGCATGTTGTTTACTGCAAAGGACTTCATAGGCTCAAATCTTACTCCAGAGCCTTCCACGGGCCTCTCCAGCCCACTCCACATGGCCTTTTCCTCAGGCCACAACTCCCTCCAGCTCTCTTTACATCGCCACATGCCCCTCTGCGGGGCCACAGACCCCTATACAGGGTCACAGGCCTTTCCACAGGGCCTCAACCCCTTCAACTGTCTCCACAGGACCACAGGCTTTTCCACAGCCCACAACTCCTTCCAGCTCTCACCACAGGGCCACAGCCCTTTCCACAAGGCTTAAGGGCCTATCCATAGAGCCACAGACCTTTCCACAGTGCCACAACACCTTCCAGCTCTCTCCACAGGACAAGAAGCTCTCTTTACCGGGCCATAGCTCACCTCCACAAGGCCAAATGCACTTTCCACACGGTCACAACTCCCAACAGCTCTCTCCACAGAGTCACAGGGCATGTCTGCAGGGCACAAGCCCCCTCTTCAAGGCCAAAAGGCCTTTCTACATGGCCATAGTCATTTCCATAGGGCACGAGCCCCTCCAGCTCTCTCCACAGGGCAACGGACCCCTATACAGGGTCACAGGCCTTTCCACAGGGCCACAACACCTTCAGCTCTCTCCACAGGACCACAGGCTCCTACTGGGCCACAGGCCTTTCCACAGTGCCACAAGCCCCTCGAGCTCTCTCCACAGGCAATCATGTTGCATGTTGTTTACTGCAAAGGACTTCATAGGCCCAAATCTTACTCCAGAGCCTTCCACAGGCCTCTCCAGCCCGCTCCACATGGCCTTTACCTCAGGCCACAACTCCCTCCAGCTCTCTTTACATCGCCACATGCCCCTCTGCGGGGCCACAGACCCCTATACAGGGTCACAGGCCTTTCCTCAGGGCCTCAACCCCTTCAGCTGTCTCCACAGGACCACAGGCTTTTTCACAGCCCACAACTCCTTCCAGCTCTCACCACAGGGCCACAGCCCCTTCCACAAGGCTAAAGGGCCTATCCATAGGGCCACAGACCTTTCCACAGGGCCAAAACACCCTCCAGCTCTCTCCACAGGACAAGAAGCTCTCTTTACAGGGCCATAGCTCACCTCCACAGGGCCAAATGCACTTTCCACACGGCCACAACTCCCAACAGCTCTCTCCACAGAGTCACAGGGCCCGTCTGCAGGGCACAAGCCCCCTCTTCAAGGCCAAAAGGCCTTTCTACATGGCCATAGTCATTTCCATAGGGCACGAGCCCCTCCAGCTCTCTCCACAGGGCAATGGACCACTATACAGGGTCACAGGCCTTTCCACAGGGCCACAACACCTTCAGCTCTCTCCACAGGACCACAGGCTCCTACTGGGCCACAGGCCTTTCCACAGTGCCACAAGCCCCTCCAGCTCTCACCACAGGGCCACAGCCCTTTCCACAAGGCTAAAGGGCCTATCCTTAGGGCCACAGGCCTTTCCACAGTGCCACAAGCCCCTCCAGCTCTCTCCACAGACAATCATGTTGCATGTTGTTTACTGCAAAGGACTTCATAGGCCCAAATCTTACTCCAGAGCCTTCCACAGGCCTCTCCAGCCCGCTCCACATGGCCTTTTCCTCAGGCCACAACTCCCTCCAGCTCTCTTTACATCGCCACATGCCCCTCTGCGGGGCCACAGACCCCTATACAGGGTAACAGGCCTTTCCACAGGGCCTCAACCCCTTCAGCTCTCTCCACAGCACCATTGCCTACTTCTGCCGGGCCACAAGCCTTTCCACAGAGCCACAATCCCCTCCAACTCTTCTCCACAGGACAACAAGCTCTCTTTACAGGGCCATAGCTCCCCTCCACAGGGCCAAATGCACTTTCTGCACGGCCACAGCCCCCTTTAGCTCTCTCCACAGAGACACAAGGCCCGTATGCAGGGCACAAGCCCCCTCTTCAAGGCCAAAAGGCCTTTCTACATGGCCATAGTCATTTCCATAGGGCACGAGCACCTCCAGCTCTCTCCACAGGGCAACGGACCCCTATACAGGGTCACAGGCCTTTCCACAGGGCCACAAAACCTTGTTGCATGTTGTTTGCCGCAAAAAGACTTCATAGGCCCAAATCTTACTTCAGACCCTTCCACAGGCCCCTCCAGCCCGCTCTACATGGCCTTTTCCGCAGGCCACAACTCCCTCCTGCTCTCTTTACATCGCTACATGCCCCTCTGCGGGGCCACAGACCCCTATACAGGGTCACAGGCCTGTCCACAGGGCCTCAACCCCTTCAGCTCTCTCCACAGTACCACTGGCTCATTCTGCCGAGCCACAAGCATTTCCACAGGGCCACAATCCCCTCAAACTCTTCTCCACAGGACAACAAGCTAACTTTACAGGGCCATAGCGCCCTTCCTCATAGCCAGCCCTCATGGTGTTTGTGTTATTAAAGAAAAAAAAATTTGAGGGCTGGCTAGAGGCAGCCGTGGACACACGATAGCCAGCCCTCATGGTGTTTGTGTTATTAAAGAAAAAAAAAATTTGAGGGCTGGCTAGAGGCAGCCGTGGACACATGATAGCCAGCCCTCATGGTGTTTGTGTTATTAAAGAAAAAACAATAATTTTAGGGCTGGCTAGAGGCAGCCGTGGACACATGATAGCCAGCCCTCATGGTGTTTGTGTTATAAAAGAAAAAATAATAATTTGAGGGCTGGCTAGAGGCAGCCGTGGACACACGATAGCCAGCCCTCATGGTGTTTGTGTTATTAATGAAAAAAAAATTGGGGGGCTGGCTAGAGGCAGCCGTGGACACACCATAGCAAGCCCTCATGGTGTTTGTGTTATTAAAGAAAAAAAAAATTTAAGGGCTGGCTAGAGGCAGCCGTGGACACACGATAGCCAGCCCTCATGGTGTTTGTGTTATTAAAGAAAAAAAATAAATTTGAGGGCTGGCTAGAGGCAGCCGTGGACACATGATAGCCAGCCCTCATGGTGTTTGTGTTATTAAAGAAAAAAAAAATTGGGGGGCTGGCTAGAGGCAGCCGTGGACACATGATAGCCAGCCATCATGGTGTTTGTGTTATTAAAGAAAAAAAAATTGGGGGGCTGGCTAGAGGCAGCCGTGGACACACGATAGCCAGCCCTCATGGTGTTTGTGTTATTAAAGAAAAAAAAAAAATTGGGGGGCTGGCTAGAGGCAGCCGTGAACACACGATAGTCAGCCCTCATGCTGTTTGTGTTATTAAAGAAAAAAAAAATTGGGGGGCTGGCTAGAGGCAGCCGTGGACACATGATAGCCAGCCCTCATGGTGTTTGTGTTATTAAAGAAAAAAAAAATTGGGGGGCTGGCTAGAGGCAGCCGTGAACACACGATAGCCAGCCCTCATGGTGTTTGTGTTATTAAAGAAAAAAAAAATTGGGGGGCTGGCTAGAGGCAGCCGTGGACACACGATAGCCAGCCCTCATGGTGTTTGTGTTATTAAAGAAAAAAAAAAAATTGGGGGGCTGGCTAGAGGCAGCCGTGAACACACGATAGCCAGCCTCATGGTGTTTGTTTTATTAAAGAAAAAAAAAATTGGGGGGCTGGCTAGAGGCAGCCATGGACACACGATAGCCAGCCCTCATGGTGTTTGTGTTATTAAAGAAAAAAAAAAATTGGGGGGCTGGCTAGAGGCAGCCGTGAACACACGATAGCCAGCCCTCATGGTGTTTGTGTTATTAAAGAAAAAAAAAATTGGGGGGCTGGCTAGAGGAAGCCGTGAACACACGATAGCCAGCCCTCATGGTGTTTGTGTTATTAAAGAAAAAAAAAATTGGGGGGCTGGCTAGAGGCAGCCGTGAACACACGATAGCCAGCCCTCATGGTGTTTGTGTTATTAAAGAAAAAAAAATTGGGGGGCTGGCTAGAGGCAGCCATGGACACACGATAGCCAGCCCTCATGGTGTTTGTGTTATTAAAGATAAAAAAATTGGGGGGCTGGCTAGAGGCAGCCGTGGACACACGATAGCCAGCCCTCATGCTGTTTGTGTTATTAAAGAAAAAAAAAATTGGGGGGCTTGCTAGAGGCAGTCGTGGACACACGATAGCCAGCCCTCATGCTGTTTGTGTTATTAAAGAAAAAAAAAATTGGGGGGCTGGCTAGAGGCAGCCGTGGACACATGATAGCCAGCCCTCATGGTGTTTGTGTTATTAAAGAAAAAAAAATTTGAGGGCTGGCTAGAGGCAGCCATGGACACACGATAGCCAGCCCTCATGGTGTTTGTGTTATTAAAGAAAAAAAAAATTGGGGGGCTGGCTAGAGGCAGCCGTGAACACACGATAGCCAGCCCTCATGCTGTTTGTGTTATTAAAGAAAAAAAAAATTGGGGGGCTGGCTAGAGGCAGCCGTGGACACATGATAGCCAGCCCTCATGGTGTTTGTGTTATTAAAGAAAAAAAAAATTTGAGGGCTGGCTAGAGGCAGCCGTGAACACAATGCTTCATTTCTGCATCGTGGTTACATAGCCTTAGTGTTATTAAAGCAAAAAAAATTTGAGAGTTGGCTATAGACATTATATGCCCAATATGAGGGCTGGCTGCAGGTAATCCAGGACAACCAGCAGCAAGCTCTCATGCTTGCGTGCACATTAGAAAGAGAAACATCGCCATCTGGTGTTTTTACAATCCTACAATAAAAAATTAAAAAGTTGGACAACATTGCCTCCCGGTGGAGTTTCCTCAGAACACACAATGTCAAGAAAAAAGTCAATGAGGGCTGGCTATTGGTCAATCAGGTAAGTGATTTAGCCAGTTCTAATGTTACATTTTTTTGCATTTTTATTGCGTAGACCCCCTCAGGAGCGATATTTCAGGCCGCAGAGCGTGCAGTTTCGAGCAGAAATTTTGCCTTAACCCTGAAAAAAATTTAGCGCATCCCACCGCGTGCGTAAGCGTCCCAAATGCCAAAAAACAAATTTCCCCCATCAGTCCCTATATATTACTATAGTACAGAAGGTCATACTACCATATTGACTCTTTAATCCAGTTCCAATGTATCAAGGTCAAGCCTGTTGCACAAATGCAACAAATGTTGCATTCCGGCAACAAAAGTCGGCCATCTTGTGTCCCGTTTGCAACAAAAGGTCAACTTTTGTTGCCTTTCGGCAACATTTCAGGTCAAGCCTGTTGCAAACGGGACACGAAGCCTCTGATTTTGACCAAAGGTGCACCTCAACTCATGGGGGTCACACTTGCATGTCGCATGTCATGGGGGCCCCACGTGCATTCCACATTTCATTGGGGGCCCCAAATGCATGCTGCATGTCTGGGGCCCCAAATGCATGCTGCATGTGATGGGGGCCCCAAATGCATGCAACATGTCATGGTAGCCCCACATGCATGGGCCATTCATGGGGCCACACATGAATGCCGCATGTCATGGGGGCCCCAAATGCATGCTGCATGTCATGGGGGCCCCACATACATGCCGCATGTCATGGGTACCCCAAATGCATGCCACATGTCATGGGGGACCCACGTGCATGCCGCATGTCATGGAAGCCCCACGTGCATGCCGCATGTCATGGGGGCCCCACATGCATGCCACATGTCATGGGGGCCCCAAATGCATGCCACATGTCAGGGGGGCCCCAAATGCATGCCGTATGTCATGGGTGACCCAAATGCATGCCGCTTGTCATGGGTACCCCAAATGCATGCCGCATGTCATGTGTACCCCAAATGCATGCCCCATGTCATGTGTACCCCAAATGCATGCCCCATGTCATGGGGGACCCACGTGCATACCGCATGTCATGGGGACCCCCTATGCATGCCTCATGTCATGGGGGCCCCAAATGCATACTGCATGTCATGGGAGCTCCACATGCATGCCGCATGTCATGTGGCCCCACGTGCATGCCGCATGTCATGGCGCCAATTTCATGCCACATGTCATGGGGGACACTCATGCATACCGCATGTAATGGGGGCAACACGTGCATACCGCATATCATGGGGCCCCACGTGCATACCGCATGGCATTGGGCCCAAAATGCATGCCGCATGTCATGGGGCCCCATGTGCATGCCACATGCCATGAGGCCCACATGCATAACGCATGTCATTGGGGGAACATGTGCATACCGCATATCATGGGCCCCACATGCATACCGCATGTCATAGGTGCCCCAAATGCATGCCGCATGTCATGTGGCCCCACGTGCATGCCGCATGTCATGGGGCCCCATGTGCATGCCGCATGTCATGGGGGTACCAATTTCATGCCGCATGTAATGGGGGACACTCATGCATACCGCATGTAATGGGGGCAACACGTGCATACCGCATATCATTGGGCCCCACGTGCATACCGCATGGCATTGGGGCCCAAAATGCATGCCGCATGTCATGGGGCCCCATGTGCATGCCACATGCCATGGGGCCCACATGCATACCGCATGTCATTGGGGGAACATGTGCATACCGCATATCATGGGCCCCACATGCATACCGCATGTCATAGGTGCCCCAAATGCATGCCGCATGTCATGGGGCCCCATGTGCATGCCACATGTCATGGGGGCCCCAAATGCATGCCACATGTCATGGAGGCCCCAAATGCATGCCGCATGTCATTGGGGCCCCAAATGCATACTGCCTGTCATGGGACCTCCACATGCATGCCACATGTCATGGGGCCCCATGTGCATGCTGCATGTCATGGGGGCCCCAAGTGCATGACGCATGTCATGGGGCCCCAAGTGCATGACGCATGTCATGGGGCCCCTTGTGCATGCCGCATGTCATGAGGGCCCACATGCATTCCACATGTCATGGGGGCACCACATGCATACCGCATGTCATGGGGCTCCACGTGCATACCGCATGTCATGGGGCCCCACGTGCATGACGCATGTTATGGGTGCCCCAAATGCATGCCGCATGTCATGGGGGCCAAAAATGAATGCCACATGTCATGGGGGCCACACGTGCATGACACATGTCATGGGGGCTCCACGTGCATGCCACATTTCATTGGGGGCCCAAATGCATGCTGCATGTCAGAGGCCACAAATGCATGCTGCATGTCATGGGGGACCAAATGCATGCCGCATGTCATGGGGGCACCAAATACGTGCCGCATGTCATGAGGGCCCCACATGCATGGCGCATGTCATGGGGGCCCCAAATGCATGCCGCATGTCATGGGGGCCACAAATATGTGTTGCATGTCATGGGGGCCCAACATGCATGCCGCATGTCTTGGGGCCCCAAATATTTGCCGCATGTCATGGGGGCCCCACATGCATGCCGCGTGTCATGGGGTGCCCACTTGCATTCCGCATGTCATGGGGGCCCCACATGCATGCCGCATGTCATCGAGACCACACATGCATGACTCGTGTCATGGGGGCCCCAAACGCATGCAGCATTACATGTGGGCCCTAAATGTATGCCGCATGTTATGCGGGCCCCAAATAAGTGCCACATGTCGGGGGCTCCACATGCATGCCGCATGTCATGGGTGCCCCACATGCATGCCACATTTCATGGGGGCCCCAAATGCATGCCCCATGTCATGGGGGGCCCACGTGCATGCCGCATGTCATGGGGTCCCCAAATGCATGCCTCATGTCATGGGGGGCCCAAATGTATGCCGTATGTCATGGGGGCCCCACGTGCATGCCTCATGTCATGGGGGACCAAATGCATGCCACATGTCATGGGGGCCAAAAATGAATGCCACATGTCATGGGGGCCACACGTGCATGACACATGTCATGGGGGCTCCACGTGCATGCCACATTTCATTGGGGGCCCAAATGCATGCTGCATGTCAGAGGCCACAAATGCATGCTGCATGTCATGGGGCCCCACATGCATGCCCCATGTCTTGCGGGCCTCAAATGCATGCTGCACGTGATGGGGGACCCAAATGCATGGCACATGTCATGGTAGCCGACACGCATGCCGCATGTCATGGGGGCACCAAATACGTGCCGCATGTCATGGGGGCCCCACATGCATGGTGCATGTCATAGGGGCCCCACATGCATGCCGCATGTCATGGGGCCCCACATGCATGCCGCATGTCATGGGGCCTCAAATGTATGCTGCATGTCATGGGGGCCCCAAATGCATGTCATGGGGTCCCCACATGCATTCCGCATGTCATGGGGGCTCTACATCCATGCCGCATGTCATGAGGGCACCAAGTGCATGCCGCATGTCATGGGGGCCCCAAATGCATGCCGCATGTCATGGGGGCTCCAAATGAATGCCGCATGTCATGGGGGCCCCAAATGCATGCCACATGTCATGGTGGCCCCAAGAGCATGCCGCGTGACATGGGGGACCCACGTGCTTGACGCATGTCATGGGGGCCCCACATGCATGCCGCATGTCTTGAGTACCCCAAATGCATGTCGCATGTCATTTGGGCCCCACATGCATGACGCATGTCATGGTGGCCCCAAATGCATTCTACATATCATGGAGGCCCCACGTCCATGCCGCATGTCATGGGGGCCACACGTGCAGGTCGCATGTCATGGGGGCTCCACATGCATAACGCACGTCATGGGGCTCCACGTGAATAGCACATATCATGGGGCCCCAGGTGCAAGCCGCATGTCACGAGGGCCAAAAAAGCATGCCGCATGTCATAGGGGCCCAAAATGCATGCCTCATGTCATGGGGGCCCCAAATGCATGCCTCATGTCGTGGGTGCCCCACGTGCATGCCGCATGTCATGGGGGCCCCACATGCATGCCACATGTCATGGGTACCCCAAATGCATGTTCCATGTCATGGGGTTCCCAAATGCATGCTGCTTGTCTTGAGAACCCAAAATGCATTCCGCATGTCAAGGGGACCCCAAATGCATGCCTCATGTCATGGGGGCCCCAAATGCATGCTGCGTGTCTTGGGAACCCCAAATGCATGTCACATGTCATGTGGCCCCATGTGCATACCGCATGGCACTGGGGCCCAAAATGCATGCCACATGCCATGGGGGCCCACATGCATACCGCATGTCATGGAGTGAACATGTGCATACCGCATATCATGGGCCCCACGTGCATACCGCATGTCATAGGTGCCCCAAATGCATGCCGCATGTCATGGGGCCCCATGTGCATGCCACATGTCATGGGGGCCCCAAATGCATGCCACATGTCATTGGGGCCCCAAATGCATACTGCCTGTCATGGGATCTCCACATGCATGCCGCATGTCATGGGGCCCCATGTGCATGCCGCATGTCATGGGGGCCCCAAATGCATGCCACATGTCATGTGGCCCCAAGTGCATGACGCATATCATGGGGCCCCATGTGCATGCCGCATGTCATGGGGGTCCCAAGTGCATGCCGCATGTAATGGGGTACCCACATGCATGCCGCATGGCATGGGGCTCCACGTGCATACCGCATGTCATGGGGCCCCACGTTCATGACGCATGTTATGGGTGCCCCAAATGCATGCCGCATGTCATGGGGGACAAAAAAGCATGCCACTTGTCATAGGGGCCCCAAATGCATGCCACATTTCATTGGGGGCCCCAAATGCATGCTGCATGTCAGAGGCCACAAATGCATGCTGCATGTCATGGGGCCCCACATGCATGCCACATGTCTTGGGGGCCTCAAATGCATGCCACATGTCATGGTAGCCCACACGCATGCCGCATGTCATGGGGGCCCCAAATACGTGCCACATGCTGCATGTCATGGGGGCCCCAAATGCATGTCATGGGGTCCCCACATGCATTCCGCATGTCATGGGGGCTCTACATCCATGCCGCATGTCATGAGGGCACCAAGTGCATGCCGCATGTCATGGGGGCCCCAAATGCATGCCTCATGTCATGGGGGCTCCAAATGAATGCCGCATGTCATGGGGGCCCCAAATGCATGCCACATGTCATGGGGGCCCCAAGAGCATGCCGCATGACATGGGGGCCCCACGTGCTTGATGCATGTCATGGGGGCCCCACATGCATGCCGCATGTCTTGAGTACCCCAAATGCATGTCGCATGTCATTTGGGCCCCACATGCATGACTCTTGTCATGGTGGCCCCAAATGCATTCTACATATCATGTAGGCCCCACGTGCATGCTGCATGTCATGGGGGCCCCAAATGCAAGCCGCCTGTCATGGGGGCCAAAAAAGCATGCCGCATGTCATAGGGTCGCCAAATGCATGCCGCATGTAATGGGGGCCACACATGCAAGTCGCATGTCATGGGAGCTCCACATGCATGCCGAATGTCATGGGGGCCCCACTAGCATTCCGCATTTCATTGGGGGCCCCAAATGCATGCTGCATGTTAGGGGCCCCAAATGCATGCTGCATGTGATGGGGGCCCCAAATGCATGCAACATGTCATGGGAACCCCACATGCATGGGCCATGTCATGGGGCCCCACATGAATGCTGCATGTCATGGCGGCGACAAATGCATGCCACATGTCATGGGGGCCCCACATACATGCCGCAAGTCATGGGTACCCCGCGTGCATGACGCATGTCATGGGGGCGCAACATGCATGCCACATGTCATGGGGGCCCCAAATGCATGCCACATGTCATGGGGTCCCCAAATGCATGCCACATGTCATGGGGTCCCCAAATGCATGCCTTATGTCATGGGGGCCCCAAATGCATGCCGCATGTCATGCGTACCCCAAATGCATGCCGCATGTCATGTGTACCCCAAATGCATGCCCCATGTCATGGGGGACCCACTTGCATACCGCATGTCATGGGGACCCCAAATGCATGCCCCATGTCATGGGGCCCCATGTGCATGACGCATGTCATGGGGGTCCCAAGTGCATTGCATGCCGCATGTAATGGGGTACCCACATGCATGCCGCATGTCATGGGGGCCCACATGCATGCCGCATGCCATGTGTGCCCCAAATGCATGCCGAATGTCATGGGGGCCAAAAAATCATGCCGCATGTCATAGGGGCCCCAAATGCATGCCACATGTCATGGGGGCCTCAAGAGCATACCGCATGACATGGGGGCCCCAAGTGCTTGAGGCATGTCATGGGGGCCCAACATGCATGCCGCATGTCTTGGGTACCCCAAATGCATGTCGCATGTCATTTGGGCCCCACATGCATGAAGCATGTCATGGGGGCCCCAAATGCATTCTACATATCATGGAGGCCCCACATGCATGCCGCATGTCATGGGGGCCCCAAATGCAAGCCGCCTGTCATGGGGGCCAAAAAAGCATGCCGCATGTCATGGGGGCCACACGTGCAGGTCGCATGTCATGGGGGCTCCATATGCATAACGCACGTCATGGGGCTCCACGTGAATAGCACATATCATGGGGCCCCAGGTGCAAGCCGCATGTCACGAGGGCCAAAAAAGCATGCCGCATGTCATAGGGGCCCAAAATGCATGCCACATGTCATGGGGGCCCCAAATGCATGCCTCATGTCGTGGGTGCCCCACGTGCATGCCGCATGTCATGGGGGCCCCATATGCATGCCACATGTCATGGGGGACCCATGTGCATGCCGCATGTCATGGGGGCCCCAAATGCATGCCACATGTCATGGGTACCCCAAATGCATGTTCCATGTCATGGGGTTCCCAAATGCATGCTGCTTGTCTTGAGAAACCAAAATGCATTCCGCATGTCAAGGGGACCCCAAATGCATGCCTCATGTCATGGGGGCCCCAAATGCATGCTGCGTGTCTTGGGAACCCCAAATGCATGACGCATGTCATGTGGCCCCACGTGCATGCCGCATGTCATGGGGACCCATGTGCATGCCGAATGTCATGGGGGTACGACGTGCATGCTACATATCATGGGGGCCCCACATGCATGCCGCATGTCATGGGGGCCCCAAATGCAAAGTGCATGTCATGGGGGCCTCACGTGCATACCGCATGTCATGGGGACCCCCAAAGCTTGACTCATGTCATGGGGGGCCCAAATGCATACTGCATGTTATGGGAGCTCCACATGCATGCCGCATGTCATGTGGCCCCACGTGCATGCCGCATGTCATGGGGGACCCAAATGCATACCGCATATCATGGGGGCAACACGTGCATACCGCATATCATGGGGCCCCAAATGCATGCCGCATATCATGGGGCCCCATGTTCATGCCACACGTCATGGGGGCCCACATGCATAACGCATGTCATGGGGGCAATACGTGCCTACCGCATATCATGGGGCCCCACGTGCATACCGCATGTCATGGGGGCCCCAAATGCAGGTCGCATGTCATGGGGCACCATGTGCATGCCACATGTCATGGGGGCCTCAAATGCATGCCACATGTCATGGAGGCCCCAAATGCATGCCGAATGTCATTGGGGCCCCAAATGCATACAACCTGTCATGGGATCTCCATATGCATGCCGCATGTCATGGGGCCCCATGTGCATGCCGCATGTCATGTGGCCCCAAGTGCATGCCGCATGTCATGGGGCCCCATGAGCATTCCGCATGTCATGGGGGTTCCATGTGCATGCCACATGTAATGGGGAACCCACTTGCATGCCGCATGTCATGGGGGCCCACATGCATGCCGCATGTCATGGGGGCCCACATGCATGCCGCATGTCATGGAGGCACCAAATGCATACCACATGTCATGGGGCTCCACGTGCATACCGCATGTCATGGGGCCCCAAGTGCATGCCGCATGTCATGGATGCCCTCAAAAAACATGCCGCTTGTCATAGGGGCCCCAAATGCATGCCGCATGTCATGGGGGTCACACGTGCATGCCCCATGTCATGGGGGCTCCACATGCATGCCACATGTCATGTAGGCCCCACGTGCATGCCGCATTTCATTGGGGGCCCCAAATGCATGCTGCATGTCAGGGGCCACAAATGCATGCTGCATGTCATGGGGGCCCCTAATACGTGCCACATATCATGGGGGCACCAAATGCATGGGCCATGTCATAGGGGCCCCACATGCATGCCGCATGTCATGGGGCCCCAAATGCATGCTGCATGTCATGTGGTCCCCACTTGCATTCCGAATATCATGGGGGCTCTACATGCATGCCGCATGTCAGGGGGGAACCAAGTGCAAGCCTCATGTCATGGGGGCCCCAAATGCATCACGCATGTCATGGTGGCTCCAAATGCATGCCGCTTGTCATGGGGGCCCCAAATGCATGCCGCATGTCATGGGGGCCCCAAATGCATGCCACATGTCATGGAGGCCCCAAGAGCATGCCGCATGACATGGGGGCCCCACGTGCTTGAGGCATGTCATGGGGGCCCAACATGCATGCCACATGTCTTGGGTACCATAAATGCATGTCGCATGTCATTTGGGCCCTACATGCATGAAGCATGTCATGGGGGCCCCAAATGCAAGCCTCATGTCATGGGGGCCAGAAAAGCATGCCGCATGTCATAGGGGCCCCAAATGCACTCCGCATGTCATGGGGGCCCCACGTGCATTCCACATTTCATTGGGGGCCCCAAATGCATGCTGCATGTCTGGGACCCCAAATGCATGCTGCATGTGATGGGGGCCCCAAATGCATGCAACATGTCATGGTAGCCCCACGTGCATGGGCCATGTCATGGGGCCCCACATGAATGCCGCATGTCATGGAGGCACCAAATGCATGCCGCATGTCATGGGGGTCCCACATACATGCCGCATGTCATGGGTACCCCAAATGCATGTCACATGTCATGGGGGACCCACGTGCATGCCGCATGTCATGGAAGCCCCACGTGCTTGCCGCATGTCATGGGGGCCCCACATGCATGCCACATGCCATGGGGGCCCCAAATGCATGCCACATGTCATGGGGGCCCCACATACATGCCGCATGTCATGGGTACCCCAAATGCATTCCACATGTCATGGGGGACCCACGTGCATGCCGCATGTCATGGAAGCCCCACGTGCATGTCGCATGTCATGGGGGCCCCACATGTATGCCACATGTCATGGGGGCCCCAAATGCATGCCACATGTCATGGGGGCCCCAAATGCATGCCGTATGTCATGGGTGCCCAAAATGCATGCCGCATGTCATGGGTACCCCAAATGCATGCCGCATGTCATGTGTACTCCAAATGCATGCCCCATGTCATGAGGGACCCACGTGCATACTGCATGTCATGGGAGCTCCACATGCATGCCGAATGTCATGTGGCCCCACGTGTATGCCGCATGTCATGGGGCCCCATGTGCATGCCGAATGTCATGGGGGTACCAATTTCATGCCGCATGTCATGGGGGACACTCATGCATACCGCATGTCATGGGGGCAACACGTGCATACCGCATATCATGGGGCCCCACGTGCATACCGCATGGCATTGGGGCCCAAAATGCATGCCGCATGTCATGTGGCCCCATGTGCATGCCACATGCCATGGGGGCCCACATGCATACCGCATGTCATGGAGTGAACATGTGCATACCGCATATCATGGGCCCCACGTGCATACCGCATGTCATAGGTGCCCCAAATGCATGCCGTATGTCATGGGTGCCCAAAATGCATGCCTCATGTCATGGGTACCCCAAATGCATGCCGCATGTCATGTGTACCCCAAATGCATGCCCCATGTCATGAGGGACCCACGTGCATACTGCATGTCATGGGAGCTCCACATGCATGCCGCATGTCATGTGGCCCCACGTGCATGCCGCATGTCATGGGGCCCCATGTGCATGCCGAATGTCATGGGGGTACCAATTTCATGCCGCATGTCATGGGGGACACTCATGCATACCGCATGTCATGGGGGCAACACGTGCATACCGCATATCATGGGGCCCCACGTGCATACCGCATGGCATTGGGGCCCAAAATGCATGCCGCATGTCATGTGGCCCCATGTGCATGCCACATGCCATGGGGGTCCACATGCATACCGCATGTCATGGAGTGAACATGTGCATACCGCATATCATGGGCACCACGTGCATACCGCATGTCATAGGTGCCCCAAATGCATGCCGCATGTCATGGGGCCCCATGTGCATGCCACATGTCATGGGGGCCCCAAACGCATGCCACATGTCATGGAGGCCCCAAATGCATGCCGCATGTCATTGGGGCCCCAAATGCATACTGCCTGTCATGGGATCTCCACATGCATGCCGCATGTCATGGGGCCCCATGTGCATGCCGCATGTCATGGGGGCCCCAAATGCATGCCACATGTCATGTGGCCCCAAGTGCATGACGCATGTCATGGGGCCCCATGTGCATGCCGCATGTCATGTGGGTCCCAAGTGCATGCCGCATGTAATGGGGTACCCACATGCATGCCGCATGTCATGGGGGCCCACATGCATGCCGCATGTCATGGGGGCAACACATGCATACCACATCTCATGGGGCTCCATGTGCATACCGCATGTAATGGGGGGCAAAAAAGCATGCCGCATGTCATAGGGGCCCCAAATGCATGCCACATGTCATGGGGGCCGCAGGAGCATACCGCATGACATGGGGGCCCCAAGTGCTTGAGGCATGTCATGGGGGCCCAACATGCATGCCGCATGTCTTAGGTACCCCAAATGCATGTCGCATGTCATTTGGGCCCCACATGCATGAAGCATGTCATGGGGGCCCCAAATGCATTCTACATATCATGGAGGCCCCACGTGCATGCCGCATGTCATGGGGGCCCCAAATGCAAGCCACATGTCATGGGGGCCAAAAAAGCATGCCGCATGTCATAGGGGCCCCAAATGCATTCCGCATGTCATGGTGGTCACACGTGCATGTCGCATGTCATGGGGGCCCCACGTGCATTCCACATTTCATTGGGGGCCCCAAATGCATGCTGCATGTCTGGGGCCCCAAATGCATGCTGCATGTGATGGGGTCCCCAAATGCATGCAACATGTCATGGTAGCCCCACATGCATGGGCCATTCATGGGGCCACACATGAATGCCGCATGTCATGGGGGCCCCAAATGCATGCCGCATGTCATGGGGGCCCCACATACATGCCGCATGTCATGGGTACCCCAAATGCATGCCACATGTCATGGGGGACCCATGTGCATGCCGCATGTCATGGAAGCCCCACATGCATGCCACATGTCATGGGGGCCCCAAATGCATGCCACATGTCAGGGGGGCCCCAAATGCATGCCGTATGTCATGGGTGACCCAAATGCATGCCGCTTGTCATGGGTACCCCAAATGCATGCCGCATGTCTTGTGTACCCCAAATGCATGCCCCATGTCATGGGGGACCCACGTGCATACCGCATGTCATGGGGACCCCCTGTGCATGCCTCATGTCATGGGGGCCCCAAATGCATACTGCATGTCATGGGAGCTCCACATGCATGCCGCATGTCATGTGGCCCCACGTGCATGCCGCATGTCATGGCGCCCCATGTGCATGCCACATGCCATGGGGCCCACATGCATACCGCATGTCATTGGGGGAACATGTGCATACCGCATATCATGGGCCCCACATGCATACCGCATGTCATAGGTTCCCCAAATGCATGCCGCATGTCATGTGGCCCCACGTGCATGCCGCATGTCATGGGGCCCCATGTGCATGCCGAATGTCATGGGGGTACCAATTTCATGCCGCATGTCATGTGGGACACTCATGCATACCGCATGTAATGGGGGCAACACGTGCATACCGCATATCATTGGGCCCCACGTGCATACCGCATGGCATTGGGGCCCCAAATGCATGCCACATGTCATTGGGGCCCCAAATGTATGCCGCATGTCATGAGGGCCATAAATATGTGCCGCATGTCTTGGGGGCCCCACGAGCATGCCGCATGTCATGTGGTCCCCACATGCATGCTGGGTGTCATACGGGCCCCAAATGCATGTCGCGTGTCATGGTGGCCCCACAACAATGCCGTATGTCATTGGGGGCCCAAATGCATGTCGCATTTCATGGGGACCCCACATACAAGGCGCATGTCATGGGGGCTCCACATGCATGTCGCATATCATGGGGTCCCCACATGCATGTCGGGTGTCATACGGGCCCAAAATGCATGCCGCATGTCATGGGGGCCCCACAACAATGCCGCATGTCATTGGGGGCCCAAATGCATGCCTTATGTCATGGGGGCCCCACATGCATGGTGCATGTCATGGGGGCCCAAAAGTCATGCTACATGTCATGGGGGCCCCACGTGCATGCCGCATGTCATGGGGGACCAAATGCATACCGCATGTCATGGGGGCCCCAAATGCATGCCGCATGTCATGAGAGCCCCACATGCATGTCGCATGTCATGGGTGCCCCAAATGTATGCCGCATGTCATGGGGGCCCCACGTGCATGCCGCATGCCATGAGGTCCCCAAATGCATGGTGCATGTCATGGGGGCCCCAAACACGTGCCGCATGACATGGGGCCCCATATGCATGGCGCATGTCATGGGGCTCCACATGCATGCCACATGTCATGGGGGCCCCATATGCATGCCGCATGTCATGGGGTCCCCAAATGCATGACGCATGTCATGGGGGCCTCAAATGTATGCCGCTTGTCATGGGGGCCCAAATGCATGCCGCATGTCATGGGGGCCCCAAATTTATGCCGCATGTCATGGGGACACAAATGCATGCCGCATGTCATGGGGGCCCCACATGTATGCCGCATGTCATGAGGGCCATAAATACATGCCACATGTCATGGGGTCCCAAATACGTGCCGAAAGTCATGTCATGGGGGCCCACGTTCATGCCACATGTCATGGTTGCCCCAAATGCATGCCGCATGTCATGGAGGCCCCAGATGGATGCCGCTTGTCATGGGGGCCCCACATGCATACCGCATGTCATGGGGGCCCCAAATGTATGCAGCATGTCATGAGGGCCATAAATACGTGCTGCATGTCATGGGGGACCAAAATGCATGCCGCATGTCATGGGGGCCCCACATGTATGCCGCATGTCATGAGGGCCATGAATACATGCCGCATGTCATGGGGGCCCCAAATGCATGCCGCATGTCATGGGGGCCCCACATGTATGCCGCATGTCATGAGGGCCATAAGTACATGCCGCATGTCAAGGGAGCCCCGCATGCATGCCGCATGTCATGGGGGCCCCAAATTCATGCCGCATGTCATGGGGGCCCAATGTGCATTCCGCATGTCATGGGTCCCCCACGTGCATTCCGCATGTCATGGGGCCCCAAATGCATGCCGCATGTCATGGGGGCCCCAAATGTATGCCGCATGTCATGAGGGCCATAAATAAGTGCCGCATGTCATGGGGGCCCCACGTGCATGCCGCATGTCATGGGGTCCCCACATGCATGCCGGGTGTCATACGGGCCCCAAATGCATGCAGCGTGTCATGGGGGCCCCACAACAACGCCGCATGTCATTGGCGGCCCAAATGCATGCCGCATGCCATGGGGGCTCCACATGCATGTTGCATGTCATGGGGACCCCACATACAAGGCGCATGTCATCAGGGCTCCACATGCATGTCGCATGTCATGGGGTTCCCCACATGCATGTCGGGTGTTATACGGGCCCCAAATGCATGCCCCATGTCATGGGGGCCCCACAACAATACCGCATCTCATTGTAGGACCAAATGCATGCCGCATGTCATGAGGGCCCCACAAGCTTGTTGCATGTCATGGGTGGCCCAAATGCATGCCGCATGTCATGGGTGGCCCAAATGCATGCCGCATGTCATGGGGGCCCCACGTGCATGCCACATGTCATGAGGGCCCCAAACGCATGGCGCATGTCATGGGGGACCCAAGTATGTGTCGCATATCATGGGGGCCCCAAGTGCATGCCGCATGTCAAGGGGGACGCCGCATGTAATGGGGCCCCAAATGCATGCCGCATGTCAAGGGGGCCCCACATGCATGCCGGATGTCATGGGGGCCCCATGTGCATTCCGCATGTCATGGGGCCCCCACGTGCATTCCGCATGTCATGGGGCCCCCACGTGCATTCCGCATGTCATGGGGGCCCCAAATGTATGCAGCATGTCATGGGGCCCCCACGTGCATTCCGCATGTCATGGGGGCCCCACATGCATGCCACATGTAATGGGGGTCCCACATGCAAACCGCGTGCCATGGGGGCCCAAAATGGATGATGCTTGTCATGGGGGCACCACGTGCATACCGCATGTCATGGGGGACCCAAATTCATGACACATGTCATGGGTACCCCAAATGCATCCCGCATGTCATGGGGTCCCCAAATACGTGCCAAAAGTCATGTCATGGTGGCCCACGTTCATGCCACATGTCATGGGTGCCCCAAATGCATGCCGCATGTCATGGAGGCCCCAGATAGATGCCGCTTGTCATGGGGGCCCCACATGCATACCGCATGTCATGGGGGACCCAAATGCATGCCGCATGTCATGGGAGCCCCAAATGTATGCCGCATGTCATGGGGGCCCCAAATGCATGACGCATGTCATGGGGGCCCCAAATGTATGCCGCTTGTCATAGGGGCCCCAAATGCATGCCGCATGTCATGAGAGTGCCAAATGCATTCCGCATGTCATGGGCCCCCCACGTGCATGCCGCATGTCATGGGTTCCCCAAATGCATGCCGCATGTCATGAGGGCCCCACGTGCATGCCGCATGTCATCGGGGGCCCAAATGCATGCCGCATGTCATGGGGGCCCAACGTGCATGCCGGATGTCATGGGGGCCACAAATGCATGCCGCATGTCATGGGGGCCCAAATGCATGCCGCTTGTCATGGTGTCCCCACATGCATTCCGGGTGTCCTACGGTCCCCAAATGCATGCCGAATGTCATAGGGGCCCCATGTGCATTCCGCATGTCATGGGGCCCCCACGTGCATTCCGCATGTCATGGGGCCCCCACGTGCATTCCGCATGTCATGGGGGCCCCAAATGTATGCAGCATGTCATGGGGCCCCCACGTGCATTCCGCATGTCATGGGGGCCCCACATGCATGCCACATGTAATGGGGGTCCCACATGCAAACCGCGTGCCATGGGGGCCCAAAATGGATGATGCTTGTCATGGGGGCACCACGTGCATACCGCATGTCATGGGGGACCCAAATTCATGACACATGTCATGGGTACCCCAAATGCATCCCGCATGTCATGGGGTCCCCAAATACGTGCCAAAAGTCATGTCATGGTGGCCCACGTTCATGCCACATGTGATGGGTGCCCCAAATGCATGCCGCATGTCATGGAGGCCCCAGATAGATGCCGCTTGTCATGGGGGCCCCACATGCATACCGCATGTCATGGGGGACCCAAATGCATGCCGCATGTCATGGGAGCCCCAAATGTATGCCGCATGTCATGGGGGCCCCAAATGCATGACGCATGTCATGGGGGCCCCAAATGTATGCCGCTTGTCATAGGGGCCCCAAATGCATGCCGCATGTCATGAGAGTGCCACATGCATTCCGCATGTCATGGGCCCCCCACGTGCATGCCGCATGTCATGGGTTCCCCAAATGCATGCCGCATGTCATGAGGGCCCCACGTGCATGCCGCATGTCATCGGGGGCCCAAATGCATGCCGCATGTCATGGGGGCCCAACGTGCATGCCGCATGTCATGAGGGCCCCAAATGCATGCCGCATGTCATGGGGGCCCCTAATGTATGCCAAACGTCATTGGGGCCCCAAATGCATGCCGTATGTCATGGGGGCCCCACGTGCCTTCCGCATTTCATGGGGGCCCCACGTGCATTCCACAAGTCATGGGGCCCCAAATGCATGCCGCACGTCATGTGGTCCCAAATGCATGCCGCATGTCATGGGGGCCCCACATGTATGCCTCATGTCATGGGGGCCCCAAATGCATGCCGCATGTCATGGGGGCCCCACATGTATGCCGCATGTCATGAGGGCCATAAATACATGCCGCATGTCAAGGGGGCACCAAATACGTGCCACATGCCATGGGGGCCCCACGTGCATACCGCATGTCATGGGGGCACCAAATGCATGCCGCATGTCATGGAAGCCCCACGTGCATGCCGCATGTCATGGGGGCCCCACATGCATGCCACATGTCATGGGGGACCCAAATGCATGCCTCATGTCAGGGGGGCCCCAAATGCATGCCGTATGTCATGGGTGACCCAAATGCATGCCGCTTGTCATGGGTACCCCAAATGCATGCCGCATGTCATGTGTACCCCAAATGCATGCCCCATGTCATGGGGGACCCACGTGCATACCGCATGTCATGGGGACCCCCTATGCATGCCTCATGTCATGGGGTCCCCAAATGCATACTGCATGTCATGGGAGCTCCACATGCATGCCGCATATCATGTGGCCCCACGTGCATGCCGCATGTCATGGCGCCAATTTCATGCCGCATGTCATGGGGGACACTCATGCATACCGCATGTAGTGGGGGCAACACGTGCATACCGCATATCATGGGGCCCCACGTGCATGCCGCATGTCATGGGGCCCCATGTGCATGCCGAATGTCATGGGGGTACCAATTTCATGCCGCATGTCATGGGGGACACTCATGCATACCGCATGTAATGGGGGCAACACGTGCATACCGCATATCATTGGGCCCCACGTGCATACCGCATGGCATTGGGGCCCAAAATGCATGGCGCATGTCATGGGGCCCCATGTGCATGCCACATGCCATGGGGCCCAGATGCATACCGCATGTCATTGGGGGAACATGTGCATACCGCATATCATGGGCCCCACATGCATACCGCATGTCATAGGTGCCCCAAATGCATGCCGCATGTCATGGGGCCCCATGTGCATGCCACATGTCATGGGGGCCCCAAATGCATGCCACATGTCATGGAGGCCCCAAATGCATGCCGCATGTCATTGGGGCCCCAAATGCATAGTGCCTGTCATGGGACCTCCACATGCATGCCACATGTCATGGGGCCCCATGTGCATGCTGCATGTCATGGGGGCCCCAAATGCATGCCGCATGTCATGGGGGCCCCAAATGTATGCCGTATGTCATGAGGGCCATATATGTGTGCCGCATGTCATAGGGGCCCCACGTGCATGCCGCATGTCATGGGCGCCCCACATGCATGCTGGTTGTCAGGGGGGCCCAAATGCATGGCGCATGTCATGGGGGACCCAAATTCGTGCCGCATGTCATGAGGGCCCACATGCATGGCGCATGTTATGGGGGCCCCACGTGCATGCAGCTTGTCTTAGGGGCCCCAAGTACGTGCCGCATAATGGGGTCCCACATGCATGGTGCGTGTCATGGGGGCCCCACATGCATGCCGCATGTCATGACATGCGGCATGCATGTGGGACCCCCATGACACGTGGCATGCATGTGGCCCCCAAATTCATGCTGCATGTCATGGGGGCCCCAATTGCATGACCCATGTTATGGAGGCTCCACATGCATGCCGCATGTCATGGGGGCCACAAATGCATGACGCATGTCATGGGGGCCCCAAAAGTATGCTGCATATCATGGGGAGCCCCAAATACGTGTGCATGTCATGGGGTCCCCACGGCAATCCGCATGCCATGGGGGCCCCAAATGCATGCCGCATGTCATGGAGGCCCCAAATGTATGCCACATGTCATGGGGACCCCAAATACGTGACGCATGTCATGGGGGCCCCACGTGCATGTCGCATGTCATGTGGGCCCCACATGAATGCCACATGTCATGTCATGTTGGCCCCACATGCATGACGCGTGTCATGGGAGCCCCAAATGCATGCCCCATGTCATGGGGGCCCCACGTGCACGCCGCATGTCATGGGGGCCCCAAATGCATGCCGCATGTCATGGGGGCCCCAAATACGTGCCACATGTCAAGGGGGCCCCACATGCATGCCGCATGTCATGGGGGCCCCACATGCATGCCTCATGTCATGGGGACCCCAAACGCATGTCGCATGTCATGGGGGCCCCACATGAATGCCGCATGTCATGGGGACTCCAAATACATGCCGCATGTCATGGGGGCCCCAAATGCATGCCCCATGTCATGGGGGCCCAATGTGCATGCCGCATGTCATGGGGGTCCCAAATGCATGCAGCATGTCATGGGAGCCCCAAATGCTTGCCGCATGTCATTTGGGTCCCACATGCATGCCACATGTCATGGGGGCTCCACATGCATGCCGCGTGTCATGGGAGCCCAAAATGCATGCCCCCTTTCATGGGGGCACCACGTGCATGCCGCATGTCATGGGGACCCCAAATACGTGACGCATGTCATGGGGGCCCCACGTGCATGTCGCATGTCATGTGGGCCCCACATGAATGCCACATGTCATGTCATGTTGGCCCCACATGCATGACGCGTGTCATGGGAGCCCCAAATGCTTGCCGCATGTCATTTGGGTCCCACATGCATGCCACATGTCATGGGGGCCCCACATGCATGCCGCGTGTCATGGGAGCCGAAAATGCATGCCCCCTTTCATGGGGGCACCACGTGCATGCCGCATGTCATGGGGTCCCCAAATGCATGCCGCATGTCATGAGGGCCCACATGCATGGCACATGTTATGGGGGCCCCACATGCATGCCGCTTGTCTTGGGGGCCCCAAATACATGTCGCATGTCATGGGAGCCTCACATGCATGGCGCATGTCATGTGGGCCCCACATGCATGCCGCATGTCATGGGGGACCCACGTGCATTCAGCATGTCAAGGGGGGCCCAAATGCATGCCACATGTCATCGTAGCCCCACATGCATGCCGCATGTCATGGGGGGCCCAAATGCATGCCGCATGTCATGGGGGCCCAAATGCATGCCACATGTCATGGGGGCACCACGTGCATGCCGCATGTCATGGGGCCCCAAATGCATGCCGCATGTTATGGGGGCCCTAAATGTTTGCCGCATGTCATGGGAGCCCCAAATACGTGCCACATGTCATGGGGGCCCCACGTGCATGCCGCATGTCATGGGGGCCCCAAATGCATGCCCCATGTCATGGGGGGCCCATGTGCTTGCCGCATTTCATGGGGTCCCCAAATGCATGATTCATGTCATGTGGTCCCCAAAGGCATGCCGCATGTCATGGGGGTCAAAAAATGTGACCCATGACATGGGGCCCCCAAATGTATGCCGCATGTCATGGGGGACCCACGTGCATGCCTCATGTCATGGGTGCCCCACGTGCATGCGATAGGTCATGGTTGCTCCACGTGCATGCTGCATGTGAAGGCGGGCCAAAAGTGCACGGCGCAGTTCACAAGTACCCCAAATGCAAGTCACATGTCATGAGGGACATAAATACGTGTCACATGTCATGGGGGCCCCAAATGCATGATGCATGTCATGGGGGCCCCAAATGTATGCCGCATGTCATGGGGGCCCTAAATGCATGCAGCATGTCAAGGGGGCCCCAAATGCATGCCCCATGTCATGGGGGCCCCAGGTGCATGCCGCAAGTCATGGGGGCCCAAATGCATGCCGCATTTCATAGGGGCCACAAATGACTGCTGCATTTCATGGGGGCCCCACGTGCATGCCGCATGTCATGGCGTCTCCACTTGCATGCCGCATGTCATGGGGGCCCCACTTGCATGACGCTTGTCATTGGGCCAAATGCATGCCGCATTGTCATGGAGGCCCCAAATGCATGCCGCATGTCATGGGGGCCCACATGCATACCGCTTGTCATGGGGGCAACACGTGCATACCACATATCATGGGGCCCCACGTGCATGCCGCATGTCATGGGGGCCCCACATGCATGCCGCATGTCATGGGGGCCCCACTTGCATGCCGCTTGTCATTGGACCCCGAATGCATGCCGCATGTCATGGGGGCCCCAAATGTATGCCGCAAGTCATGGGGGCCCCACGTGCATGTCGCATGTCATGGGTGCCCCACGTGCATGACACATGTCATGGTTGCAACACGTGAATTCTGCATGTCAAGGCGGCCCCTAAGTGCACGGCGCATGTCACGATTACCCCAAATGCATGTCACATGTCATGAGGGCCCCACGCGCTTGCCGCATGTCATAAGGGGCCCCACATGCATTCCGCATGTCATTGGGGCCCCACGTGCATGCCGCTTGTCAAGGGGGCTCCAAATGCATGCAGCATATCAAGGGGGCCCCACGTGCATGCCGCATGTCATGGGGCCCCATGTGCATGCTGAATGTCAAAGGGGTCCCACGTGCATGCCGCATGTCACGGGTACCCCAAATGCATGCCACATGTCATGGTGGCCCCACATGCATGCCTCATGTCAAGGGGAGCCCAAATGCATGCCTCATGTTACGTGTACCCCAAATGCATGCCGCATGTCATGTGGCCCCAAGTGCATGCAGCAGGTCATGGGGCCCCATGTGCATGCCGCATGTCATGGGGGTCCCACCCGCATGCCGCATGTCATTTGGGCCAACATGCATGCCGCATGTCATGGCGGCACCACATGCATACCGCATGTCATGGGGCTCCACATGCATAGCACATGTCATGGTGCCCCAGGTGCAAGCCGCTTGTCATGAGGGCCAAGAAAGCATGCCGCATGTCATAGGGGCCCCAAATGCATGCCTCATGTCGTGGGTGCCCCACGTGCATGCCGCATGTCATGGGGGCCCCACATGCATGCCACATGTCATGGGTACCCCAAATGCATGTTCCATGTCATGGGGTTCCCAAATGCATGCTGCTTGTCTTGAGAACCCAAAATGCATGCCGCATGCCATGGGGACCCTAAATGCATGCCTCATGTCATGTGGCCCCAAGTGCATGCAGCAGGTCATGGGGCCCCATGTGCATGCCGAATGTCCTGGGGGTACCACGTGCATGCCACATGTCATGGGGGCCCCACATGCATGCTGCATGTCATGGGGGCCCCACATGCATGCTGCATGTCATGGGGGCCCCAAATGCAAAGTGCATGTCATGGGGGCCTCACGTGCATACCGCATGTCATGGGGACCCCCAAAGCTCGACTCATGTCATAAGGCCCCAAATGCATACTGCATGTCATGGGAGCTCCACATGCATGCCGCATGTCATGGGGGACCCACATGCATATCACATATCATTGGGGCAACACGTGTATACCGCATATCATGGGGCCCCACGTGCATAACGCATGTCATTGGGGCCCCAAATGCATGCTGCATGTCATGGGGCCCCATGTGCATGCCACACGTCATGGGGGCCCACATGCATAATGCATGTCATGGGGGCAACACGTGCATGTCGCAAGTCATGGGGCACCATGTGAATGCCACATGTCATGGGGGCCTCAAATGCATGCCACATGTCATGGAGGGCCCAAATGCATGCCGAATGTCATTGGGGCCCCAAATGCATACTGCCTGTCATGGGATCTCCATATGCATGCCACATGTCATGTGGCCCCATGTGCATGCCGCATGTCATGGGGGCCCACATGCATGCCGCATGTCATGGAGGCACCAAATGCATACCGCATGTCATGGGGCTCCACGTGCATACCGCATGTCTTGGGCCCCCAAGTGCATGCCGCATGCCCCAAATGCATGCCGCATGTCATGGGGGCAAAAAAAAACATGCCGCTTGTCATAGGGGCCCCAAATGCATGCCGCATGTCATGGGGGTCACACGTGCATGCCCCTTGTCATGGGGGCTCCACATGCATGCCACATGTCATGTAGGCCCCACGTGCATGCCACATTTCATTGGGGGCCCCAAATGCATGCTGCATGTCAGGGGCCACAAATGCATGCTGCATGTCATGGGGGCCCCAAATACGTGCCACATATCATGGGGGCACCAAATGCATGGGCCATGTCATAGGGGCCCCACATGCATGCCGCATGTCATGGGGCCCCAAATGCATGCCACATGTCATCGTAGCCCCACATGCATGCCGCATGTCATGGGGGCCCCAAATGCATGCCGCATGTCATGGGGGCCCAAATGCATGCCACATGTCATGGGGGCACCACGTGCATGCCGCATGTCATGGGGCCCCAAATGCATGCCGCATGTTATGGGGGTCCTAAATGTTTGCCGCATGTCATGGGAGCCCCAAATACGTGCCACATGTCATGGGGGCCCCACGTGCATGCCGCATGTCATGGGGGCCCCAAATGCATGCCCCATGTAATGGGGGGCCCATGTGCTTGCCGCATTTCATGGGGTCCCCAAATGCATGATTCATGTCATGTGGTCCCCAAAGGCATGCCGCATGTCATGGGGGTCAAAAAATGTGACCCATGACATGGGGCCCCCAAATGTATGCCGCATGTCATGGGGGACCCACGTGCATGCCTCATGTCATGGGTGCCCCACGTGCATGCGATAGGTCATGGTTGCTCCACGTGCATGCTGCATGTGAAGGCGGGCCAAAAGTGCACGGCGCAGTTCACAAGTACCCCAAATGCAAGTCACATGTCATGAGGGACATAAATACGTGTCACATGTCATGGGGGCCCCAAATGCATGATGCATGTCATGGGGGCCCCAAATGTATGCCGCATGTCATGGGGGCCCTAAATGCATGCAGCATGTCAAGGGGGCCCCAAATGCATGCCCCATGTCATGGGGGCCCCAGGTGCATGCCGCAAGTCATGGGGGCCCAAATGCATGCCGCATTTCATAGGGGCCACAAATGACTGCCGCATTTCATGGGGGCCCCACGTGCATGCCGCATGTCATGGCGTCTCCACTTGCATGCCGCATGTCATGGGGGCCCCACTTGCATGACGCTTGTCATTGGGCCAAATGCATGCCGCATTGTCATGGAGGCCCCAAATGCATGCCGCATGTCATGGGGGCCCACATGCATACCGCTTGTCATGGGGGCAACACGTGCATACCGCATATCATGGGGCCCCACGTGCATGCCGCATGTCATGGGGGCCCCACATGCATGCCGCATGTCATGGGGGCCCCACTTGCATGCCGCTTGTCATTGGACCCCGAATGCATGCCGCATGTCATGGGGGCCCCAAATGTATGCCGCAAGTCATGGGGGCCCCACGTGCATGTCGCATGTCATGGGTGCCCCACGTGCATGACACATGTCATGGTTGCAACACGTGAATTCTGCATGTCAAGGCGGCCCCTAAGTGCACGGCGCATGTCACGATTACCCCAAATGCATGTCACATGTCATGAGGGCCCCACGCGCTTGCCGCATGTCATAAGGGGCCCCACATGCATTCCGCATGTCATTGGGGCCCCACGTGCATGCCGCTTGTCAAGGGGGCTCCAAATGCATGCAGCATATCAAGGGGGCCCCACGTGCATGCCGCATGTCATGGGGCCCCATGTGCATGCTGAATGTCAAAGGGGTCCCACGTGCATGCCGCATGTCACGGGTACCCCAAATGCATGCCACATGTCATGGTGGCCCCACATGCATGCCTCATGTCAAGGGGAGCCCAAATGCATGCCTCATGTTACGTGTACCCCAAATGCATGCCGCATGTCATGTGGCCCCAAGTGCATGCAGCAGGTCATGGGGCCCCATGTGCATGCCGCATGTCATGGGGGTCCCACCCGCATGCCGCATGTCATTTGGGCCAACATGCATGCCGCATGTCATGGCGGCACCACATGCATACCGCATGTCATGGGGCTCCACATGCATAGCACATGTCTTGGTGCCCCAGGTGCAAGCCGCTTGTCATGAGGGCCAAGAAAGCATGCCGCATGTCATAGGGGCCCCAAATGCATGCCTCATGTCGTGGGTGCCCCACGTGCATGCCGCATGTCATGGGGGCCCCACATGCATGCCACATGTCATGGGTACCCCAAATGCATGTTCCATGTCATGGGGTTCCCAAATGCATGCTGCTTGTCTTGAGAACCCAAAATGCATGCCGCATGCCATGGGGACCCTAAATGCATGCCTCATGTCATGTGGCCCCAAGTGCATGCAGCAGGTCATGGGGCCCCATGTGCATGCCGAATGTCCTGGGGGTACCACGTGCATGCCACATGTCATGGGGCCCCCACATGCATGCTGCATGTCATGGGGGCCCCAAATGCAAAGTGCATGTCATGGGGGCCTCACGTGCATACCGCATGTCATGGGGACCCCCAAAGCTCGACTCATGTCATAAGGCCCCAAATGCATACTGCATGTCATGGGAGCTCCACATGCATGCCGCATGTCATGGGGGACCCACATGCATATCACATATCATTGGGGCAACACGTGTATACCGCATATCATGGGGCCCCACGTGCATAACGCATGTCATTGGGGCCCCAAATGCATGCTGCATGTCATGGGGCCCCATGTGCATGCCACACGTCATGGGGGCCCACATGCATAATGCATGTCATGGGGGCAACACGTGCATGTCGCAAGTCATGGGGCACCATGTGAATGCCACATGTCATGGGGGCCTCAAATGCATGCCACATGTCATGGAGGGCCCAAATGCATGCCGAATGTCATTGGGGCCCCAAATGCATACTGCCTGTCATGGGATCTCCATATGCATGCCACATGTCATGTGGCCCCATGTGCATGCCGCATGTCATGGGGGCCCCACATGCATGCCGCATGTCATGGGGGCCCACATGCATGCCGCATGTCATGGAGGCACCAAATGCATACCGCATGTCATGGGGCTCCACGTGCATACCGCATGTCTTGGGCCCCCAAGTGCATGCCGCATGCCCCAAATGCATGCCGCATGTCATGGGGGCCAAAAAAACATGCCGCTTGTCATAGGGGCCCCAAATGCATGCCGCATGTCATGGGGGTCACACGTGCATGCCCCTTGTCATGGGGGCTCCACATGCATGCCACATGTCATGTAGGCCCCACGTGCATGCCACATTTCATTGGGGGCCCCAAATGCATGCTGCATGTCAGGGGCCACAAATGCATGCTGCATGTCATGGGGGCCGCAAATACGTGCCACATATCATGGGGGCACCAAATGCATGGGCCATGTCATAGGGGCCCCACATGCATGCCGCATGTCATGGGGCCCCAAATGCATGCTACATGTCATGGGGGCCTCAAATGCATGCTGCATGTGATGGGAGACCCAAATGCATGCCACATGTCATGGTAGCCCCACATGCATGCCAAATGTCATGGGGGCCCCAAATACGTGCCACATTTCATGAGGGCCCCACATGCCTGGTGCATGTCATAGGGCCCCACATTCATGATGCATGTCATGGAGGCCCCACATGCATGCCGCATGTCATGGGGCCTCACATGCATGCCGCATGTCATGGGGGCCCCAAATGTATTCTGCATGTCATGGGGGCCCCAAATGCATGCCGCATGTCATGTGGTCCCCACGTGCATTCCGCATGTCATGGGGGCTCTACATGCATGCCGCATGTCATGGGGGCACCAAGTGCATGCCTCATGTCATGGGGGCCCCAAATGCATGCCGCATGTCATGGTGGCTCCAAAAGCATGCCGCATGTCATGGGGGCCCCAAATGCATGACACATGTCATGGTGGCCCCAAGAGCATACCGCATGACATGGGGGCCCCAAGTGCTTGAGGCATGTCATGGGGGCCCAACATGCATGCCGCATGTCTTGGGTACCCCAAATGCATGTCGCATGTCATTTGGGCCCCACATGCATGAAGCATGTCATGGGGGCACCAAATGCATTCTACATATCATGGAGGCCCCACGTGCATGCCACATGTCATGGGGGCCCCAAATGCAAGCCACATGTCATGGGGGCCAAAAAAGCATGCCGCGTGTCATATGGGCCCCAAATGCATTCCGAATGTCATGGGGGTCACACATTCATGTCGCATGTCATGGGGGCCCCACGTGCATTCCACATTTCATTGGGGGCCACAAATGCATGCTGCATGTCTGGGGCCCCAAATGCATGCTGCATGTGATGGGGGCCCCAAATGCATGCAACATGTCATGGTAGCCCCACATGCATGCCACATGTCATGGGGGACCCACGTGCATGCCGCATGTCATGAAAGCCCCACGTGCATGCCGCATGTCATGGGGGCCCCACATGCATGCCACATGTCATGGGGGCCCCAAATGCATGCCACATGTCAGGGGGGCCCCAAATGCATGCCGTATGTCATGGGTGCCCCAAATGCATGCCGCTTGTCATGGGTACCCCAAATGCATGCCGCATATCATGTGTACCCCAAATGCATACCCCATGTCATGGGGGACCCACGTGCATACCGCATGTCATGGGGACCCCCTATGCATGCCTCATGTCATGGGGGCCCCAAATGCATACTGCATGTCTTGGGAGCTCCACATGCATGCCGCATGTCTTGTGGCCCCACGTGCATGCCGCATGTCATGGGGCCCCATGTGGATGCCGAATGTCATGGGGGTGCCAATTTCATGCCGCATGTCATGGGGGACACTCATGCATACCGCATGTAATGGGGGCAACACGTGCATACCGCATATCATGGGGCCCCACGTGCATACCACATGGCATTGGTCCCAAAATGCATGCCGCATGTCATGGGGCCCCACGTGCATAACGCATGTCATTGGGGCCCCAAATGCATGCTGCATGTCATGGGGCCCCATGTGCATGCCACACGTCATGGGGGCCCACATGCATAATGCATGTCATGGGGGCAACACGTGCATGTCGCAAGTCATGGGGCACCATGTGAATGCCACATTTCATGGGGGCCTCAAATGCATGCCACATGTCATGGAGGGCCCAAATGCATGCCGAATGTCATTGGGGCCCCAAATGCATACTGCCTGTCATGGGATCTCCATATGCATGCCACATGTCATGTGGCCCCATGTGCATGCCGCATGTCATGGGGGCCCCACATGCATGCCGCATGTCATGGGGGCCCACATGCATGCCGCATGTCATGGAGGCACCAAATGCATACCGCATGTCATGGGGCTCCACGTGCATACCGCATGTCTTGGGCCCCCAAGTGCATGCCGCATGCCCCAAATGCATGCCGCATGTCATGGGGGCCAAAAAAACATGCCGCTTGTCATAGGGGCCCCAAATGCATGCCGCATGTCATGGGGGTCACACGTGCATGCCCCTTGTCATGGGGGCTCCACATGCATGCCACATGTCATGTAGGCCCCACGTGCATGCCACATTTCATTGGGGGCCCCAAATGCATGCTGCATGTCAGGGGCCACAAATGCATGCTGCATGTCATGGGGGCCCCAAATACGTGCCACATATCATGGGGGCACCAAATGCATGGGCCATGTCATAGGGGCCCCACATGCATGCCGCATGTCATGGGGCCCCAAATGCATGCCACATGTCATCGTAGCCCCACATGCATGCCGCATGTCATGGGGGGCCCAAATGCATGCCGCATGTCATGGGGGCCCAAATGCATGCCACATGTCATGGGGGCACCACGTGCATGCCGCATGTCATGGGGCCCCAAATGCATGCCGCATGTTATGGGGGCCCTAAATGTTTGCCGCATGTCATGGGAGCCCCAAATACGTGCCACATGTCATGGGGGCCCCACGTGCATGCCGCATGTCATGGGGGCCCCAAATGCATGCCCCATGTCATGGGGGGCCCATGTGCTTGCCGCATTTCATGGGGTCCCCAAATGCATGATTCATGTCATGTGGTCCCCAAAGGCATGCCGCATGTCATGGGGGTCAAAAAATGTGACCCATGACATGGGGCCCCCAAATGTATGCCGCATGTCATGGGGGACCCACGTGCATGCCTCATGTCATGGGTGCCCCACGTGCATGCGATAGGTCATGGTTGCTCCACGTGCATGCTGCATGTGAAGGCGGGCCAAAAGTGCACGGCGCAGTTCACAAGTACCCCAAATGCAAGTCACATGTCATGAGGGACATAAATACGTGTCACATGTCATGGGGGCCCCAAATGCATGATGCATGTCATGGGGGCCCCAAATGTATGCCGCATGTCATGGGGGCCCTAAATGCATGCAGCATGTCAAGGGGGCCCCAAATGCATGCCCCATGTCATGGGGGCCCCAGGTGCATGCCGCAAGTCATGGGGGCCCAAATGCATGCCGCATTTCATAGGGGCCACAAATGACTGCCGCATTTCATGGGGGCCCCACGTGCATGCCGCATGTCATGGCGTCTCCACTTGCATGCCGCATGTCATGGGGGCCCCACTTGCATGACGCTTGTCATTGGGCCAAATGCATGCCGCATTGTCATGGAGGCCCCAAATGCATGCCGCATGTCATGGGGGCCCACATGCATACCGCTTGTCATGGGGGCAACACGTGCATACCGCATATCATGGGGCCCCATGTGCATGCCGCATGTCATGGGGGCCCCACATGCATGCCGCATGTCATGGGGGCCCCACTTGCATGCCGCTTGTCATTGGACCCCGAATGCATGCCGCATGTCATGGGGGCCCCAAATGTATGCCGCAAGTCATGGGGGCCCCACGTGCATGTCGCATGTCATGGGTGCCCCACGTGCATGACACATGTCATGGTTGCAACACGTGAATTCTGCATGTCAAGGCGGCCCCTAAGTGCACGGCGCATGTCACGATTACCCCAAATGCATGTCACATGTCATGAGGGCCCCACGCGCTTGCCGCATGTCATAAGGGGCCCCACATGCATTCCGCATGTCATTGGGGCCCCACGTGCATGCCGCTTGTCAAGGGGGCTCCAAATGCATGCAGCATATCAAGGGGGCCCCACGTGCATGCCGCATGTCATGGGGCCCCATGTGCATGCTGAATGTCAAAGGGGTCCCACGTGCATGCCGCATGTCACGGGTACCCCAAATGCATGCCACATGTCATGGTGGCCCCACATGCATGCCTCATGTCAAGGGGAGCCCAAATGCATGCCTCATGTTACGTGTACCCCAAATGCATGCCGCATGTCATGTGGCCCCAAGTGCATGCAGCAGGTCATGGGGCCCCATGTGCATGCCGCATGTCATGGGGGTCCCACCCTCATGCCGCATGTCATTTGGGCCAACATGCATGCCGCATGTCATGGCGGCACCACATGCATACCACATGTCATGGGGCTCCACATGCATAGCACATGTCATGGTGCCCCAGGTGCAAGCCGCTTGTCATGAGGGCCAAGAAAGCATGCCGCATGTCATAGGGGCCCCAAATGCATGCCTCATGTCGTGGGTGCCCCACGTGCATGCCGCATGTCATGGGGGCCCCACATGCATGCCACATGTCATGGGTACCCCAAATGCATGTTCCATGTCATGGGGTTCCCAAATGCATGCTGCTTGTCTTGAGAACCCAAAATGCATGCCGCATGCCATGGGGACCCTAAATGCATGCCTCATGTCATGTGGCCCCAAGTGCATGCAGCAGGTCATGGGGCCCCATGTGCATGCCGAATGTCCTGGGGGTACCACGTGCATGCCACATGTCATGGGGGCCCCACATGCATGCTGCATGTCATGGGGGCCCCAAATGCAAAGTGCATGTCATGGGGGCCTCACGTGCATACCGCATGTCATGGGGACCCCCAAAGCTCGACTCATGTCATAAGGCCCCAAATGCATACTGCATGTCATGGGAGCTCCACATGCATGCCGCATGTCATGGGGGACCCACATGCATATCACATATCATTGGGGCAACACGTGTATACCGCATATCATGGGGCCCCACGTGCATAACGCATGTCATTGGGGCCCCAAATGCATGCTGCATGTCATGGGGCCCCATGTGCATGCCACACGTCATGGGGGCCCACATGCATAATGCATGTCATGGGGGCAACACGTGCATGTCGCAAGTCATGGGGCACCATGTGAATGCCACATGTCATGGGGGCCTCAAATGCATGCCACATGTCATGGAGGGCCCAAATGCATGCCGAATGTCATTGGGGCCCCAAATGCATACTGCCTGTCATGGGATCTCCATATGCATGCCACATGTCATGTGGCCCCATGTGCATGCCGCATGTCATGGGGGCCCCACATGCATGCCGCATGTCATGGGGGCCCACATGCATGCCGCATGTCATGGAGGCACCAAATGCATACCGCATGTCATGGGGCTCCACGTGCATACCGCATGTCTTGGGCCCCCAAGTGCATGCCGCATGCCCCAAATGCATGCCGCATGTCATGGGGGCCAAAAAAACATGCCGCTTGTCATAGGGGCCCCAAATGCATGCCGCATGTCATGGGGGTCACACGTGCATGCCCCTTGTCATGGGGGCTCCACATGCATGCCACATGTCATGTAGGCCCCACGTGCATGCCACATTTCATTGGGGGCCCCAAATGCATGCTGCATGTCAGGGGCCACAAATGCATGCTGCATGTCATGGGGGCCCCAAATACGTGCCACATATCATGGGGGCACCAAATGCATGGGCCATGTCATAGGGGCCCCACATGCATGCCGCATGTCATGGGGCCCCAAATGCATGCTACATGTCATGGGGGCCTCAAATGCATGCTGCATGTGATGGGAGACCCAAATGCATGCCACATGTCATGGTAGCCCCACATGCATGCCAAATGTCATGGGGGCCCCAAATACGTGCCACATTTCATGAGGGCCCCACATGCCTGGTGCATGTCATAGGGCCCCACATTCATGATGCATGTCATGGAGGCCCCACATGCATGCCGCATGTCATGGGGCCTCACATGCATGCCGCATGTCATGGGGGCCCCAAATGTATTCTGCATGTCATGGGGGCCCCAAATGCATGCCGCATGTCATGTGGTCCCCACGTGCATTCCGCATGTCATGGGGGCTCTACATGCATGCCGCATGTCATGGGGGCACCAAGTGCATGCCTCATGTCATGGGGGCCCCAAATGCATGCCGCATGTCATGGTGGCTCCAAAAGCATGCCGCATGTCATGGGGGCCCCAAATGCATGACACATGTCATGGTGGCCCCAAGAGCATACCGCATGACATGGGGGCCCCAAGTGCTTGAGGCATGTCATGGGGGCCCAACATGCATGCCGCATGTCTTGGGTACCCCAAATGCATGTCGCATGTCATTTGGGCCCCACATGCATGAAGCATGTCATGGGGGCACCAAATGCATTCTACATATCATGGAGGCCCCACGTGCATGCCACATGTCATGGGGGCCCCAAATGCAAGCCACATGTCATGGGGGCCAAAAAAGCATGCCGCGTGTCATATGGGCCCCAAATGCATTCCGAATGTCATGGGGGTCACACATTCATGTCGCATGTCATGGGGGCCCCACGTGCATTCCACATTTCATTGGGGGCCACAAATGCATGCTGCATGTCTGGGGCCCCAAATGCATGCTGCATGTGATGGGGGCCCCAAATGCATGCAACATGTCATGGTAGCCCCACATGCATGCCACATGTCATGGGGGACCCACGTGCATGCCGCATGTCATGAAAGCCCCACGTGCATGCCGCATGTCATGGGGGCCCCACATGCATGCCACATGTCATGGGGGCCCCAAATGCATGCCACATGTCAGGGGGGCCCCAAATGCATGCCGTATGTCATGGGTGCCCCAAATGCATGCCGCTTGTCATGGGTACCCCAAATGCATGCCGCATATCATGTGTACCCCAAATGCATACCCCATGTCATGGGGGACCCACGTGCATACCGCATGTCATGGGGACCCCCTATGCATGCCTCATGTCATGGGGGCCCCAAATGCATACTGCATGTCTTGGGAGCTCCACATGCATGCCGCATGTCTTGTGGCCCCACGTGCATGCCGCATGTCATGGGGCCCCATGTGGATGCCGAATGTCATGGGGGTGCCAATTTCATGCCGCATGTCATGGGGGACACTCATGCATACCGCATGTAATGGGGGCAACACGTGCATACCGCATATCATGGGCCCCACATGCATACCGCATGTCATAGGTGCCCCAAATGCATGCCGCATGTCATGGGGCCCCATGTGCATGCCGCATGTCATGGGGCCCCATGTGCATGCCGCATGTCATGGGTCCCCCAAATGCATGCCGCATGTCATGAGGGCCCCACGTGCATGCCGCATGTCATCGGGGGCCCAAATGCATGCCGCATGTCATGGGGGCCCAACGTGCATGCCGCATGTCATGAGGGCCCCAAATGCATGCCGCATGTCATGGGGGCCCCTAATGTATGCCAAACGTCATTGGGGCCCCAAATGCATGCCGTATGTCATGGGGGCCCCACGTGCCTTCCGCATTTCATGGGGGCCCCACGTGCATTCCACAAGTCATGGGACCCCAAATGCATGCCGCACGTCATGTGGTCCCAAATGCATGCCGCATGTCATGGGGGCCCCACATGTATGCCTCATGTCATGGGGGTCCCAAATGCATGCCGCATGTCATGGGGGCCCCACATGTATGCCGCATGTCATGAGGGCCATAAATACATGCCGCATGTCAAGGGGGCACCAAATACGTGCCACATGCCATGGGGGCCCCACGTGCATACCGCATGTCATGGGGGCACCAAATGCATGCCGCATGTCATGGAAGCCCCACGTGCATGCCGCATGTCATGGGGGCCCCACATGCATGCCACATGTCATGGGGGCCCCAAATGCATGCCTCATGTCAGGGGGGCCCCAAATGCATGCCGTATGTCATGGGTGACCCAAATGCATGCCGCTTGTCATGGGTACCCCAAATGCATGCCGCATGTCATGTGTACCCCAAATGCATGCCCCATGTCATGGGGGACCCACGTGCATACCGCATGTCATGGGGACCCCCTATGCATGCCTCATGTCATGGGGTCCCCAAATGCATACTGCATGTCATGAGAGCTCCACATGCATGCCGCATATCATGTGGCCCCACGTGCATGCCACATGCCATGGGGCCCAGATGCATACCGCATGTCATTGGGGGAACATGTGCATACCGCATATCATGGGCCCCACATGCATACCGCATGTCATAGGTGCCCCAAATGCATGCCGCATGTCATGGGGCCCCATGTGCATGCCACATGCCATGGGGCCCAGATGCATACCGCATGTCATTGGGGGAACATGTGCATACCGCATATCATGGGCCCCACATGCATACCGCATGTCATAGGTGCCCCAAATGCATGCCGCATGTCATGGGGCCCCATGTGCATGCCACATGTCATGGGGGCCCCAAATGCATGCCACATGTCATGGAGGCCCCAAATGCATGCCGCATGTCATTGGGGCCCCAAATGCATAGTGCCTGTCATGGGACCTCCACATGCATGCCACATGTCATGGGGCCCCATGTGCATGCTGCATGTCATGGGGGCCCCAAATGCATGCCGCATGTCATGGGGCCCCAAATGTATGCCGTATGTCATGAGGGCCATATATGTGTGCCGCATGTCATAGGGGCCCCACGTGCATGCCGCATGTCATGGGCGCCCCACATGCATGCTGGTTGTCAGGGGGGCCCAAATGGATGGCGCATGTCATGGGGGACCCAAATTCGTGCCGCATGTCATGAGGGCCCACATGCATGGCGCATGTTATGGGGGCCCCACGTGCATGCAGCTTGTCTTAGGGGCCCCAAGTACGTGCCGCATAATGGGGTCCCACATGCATGGTGCGTGTCATGGGGGCCCCACATGCATGCCGCATGTCATGACATGCGGCATGCATGTGGGACCCCCATGACACTGGCATGCATGTGGCCCCCAAATTCATGCTGCATGTCATGGGGGCCCCAATTGCATGACCCATGTTATGGAGGCTCCACATGCATGCCGCATGTCATGGGGGCCACAAATGCATGACGCATGTCATGGGGGCCCCAAAAGTATGCTGCATATCATGGGGAGCCCCAAATACGTGTGCATGTCATGGGGTCCCCACGGCAATCCGCATGCCATGGGGGCCCCAAATGCATGCCGCATGTCATGGAGGCCCCAAATGTATGCCACATGTTATGGGGACCCCAAATACGTGACGCATGTCATGGGGGCCCCACGTGCATGTCGCATGTCATGTGGGCCCCACATGAATGCCACATGTCATGTCATGTTGGCCCCACATGCATGACGCGTGTCATGGGAGCCCCAAATGCATGCCCCATGTCATGGGGGCCCCACGTGCACGCCGCATGTCATGGGGGCCCCAAATGCATGCCGCATGTCATGGGGGCCCCAAATACGTGCCACATGTCAAGGGGGCCCCACATGCATGCCGCATGTCATGGGGGCCCCACATGCATGCCTCATGTCATGGGGACCCCAAACGCATGTCGCATGTCATGGGGGCCCCACATGAATGCCGCATGTCATGGGGACTCCAAATACATGCCGCATGTCATGGGGGCCCCAAATGCATGCCCCATGTCATGGGGGCCCAATGTGCATGCCGCATGTCATGGGGGTCCCAAATGCATGCAGCATGTCATGGGAGCCCCAAATGCTTGCCGCATGTCATTTGGGTCCCACATGCATGCCACATGTCATGGGGGCCCCACATGCATGCCGCGTGTCATGGGAGCCCAAAATGCATGCCCCCTTTCATGGGGGCACCACGTGCATGCCGCATGTCATGGGGACCCCAAATACGTGACGCATGTCATGGGGGCCCCACGTGCATGTCGCATGTCATGTGGGCCCCACATGAATGCCACATGTCATGTCATGTTGGCCCCACATGCATGACGCGTGTCATGGGAGCCCCAAATGCTTGCCGCATGTCATTTGGGTCCCACATGCATGCCACATGTCATGGGGGCCCCACATGCATGCCGCGTGTCATGGGAGCCCAAAATGCATGCCCCCTTTCATGGGGGCACCACGTGCATGCCGCATGTCATGGGGACCCCAAATACGTGACGCATGTCATGGGGGCCCCACGTGCATGTCGCATGTCATGTGGGCCCCACATGAATGCCACATGTCATGTCATGTTGGCCCCACATGCATGACGCGTGTCATGGGAGCCCCAAATGCTTGCCGCATGTCATTTGGGTCCCACATGCATGCCACATGTCATGGGGGCCCCACATGCATGCCGCGTGTCATGGGAGCCCAAAATGCATGCCCCCTTTCATGGGGGCACCACGTGCATGCCGCATGTCATGGGGGCCCCAAATTCCTGCCGCATGTCATGGGGTCCCCAAATGCATGCCGCATGTCATGAGGGCCCACATGCATGGCGCATGTTATGGGGGCCCCACATGCATGCCGCTTGTCTTGGGGGCCCCAAATACATGTCGCATGTCATGGGAGCCTCACATGCATGGCGCATGTCATGTGGGCCCCACATGCATGCCGCATGTCATGGGGGACCCACGTGCATTCAGCATGTCAAGGGGGGCCCAAATGCATGCCACATGTCATCGTAGCCCCACATGCATGCCACATGTCATGGGGGCACCACGTGCATGCCGCATGTCATGGGGCCCCAAATGCATGCCGCATGTTATGGGGGCCCTAAATGTTTGCCGCATGTCATGGGAGCCCCAAATACGTGTTACATGTCATGGGGGCCCCACGTGCATGCCGCATGTCATGGGGTCCCCAAATGCATGATTCATGTCATGTGGTCCCCAAAGGCATGCCGCATGTCATGGGGGTCAAAAAATGTGACCCATGACATGGGGCCCCCAAATGTATGCCGCATGTCATGGGGGACCCACGTGCATGCCTCATGTCATGGGTGCCCCACGTGCATGCGATAGGTCATGGTTGCTCCACGTGCATGCTGCATGTGAAGGCGGGCCAAAAGTGCACGGCGCAGTTCACAAGTACCCCAAATGCAAGTCACATGTCATGAGGGACATAAATACGTGTCACATGTCATGGGGGCCCCAAATGCATGATGCATGTCATGGGGGCCCCAAATGTATGCCGCATGTCATGGGGGCCCTAAATGCATGCAGCATGTCAAGGGGGCCCCAAATGCATGCCCCATGTCATGGGGGCCCCAGGTGCATGCCGCAAGTCATGGGGGCCCAAATGCATGCCGCATTTCATAGGGGCCACAAATGACTGCCGCATTTCATGGGGGCCCCACGTGCATGCCGCATGTCATGGCGTCTCCACTTGCATGCCGCATGTCATGGGGGCCCCACTTGCATGACGCTTGTCATTGGATCAAATGCATGCCGCATTGTCATGGAGGCCCCAAATGCATGCCGCATGTCATGGGGGCCCACATGCATACCGCTTGTCATGGGGGCAACACGTGCATACCGCATATCATGGGGCCCCACGTGCATGCCGCATGTCATGGGGGCCCCACATGCATGCCGCATGTCATGGGGGCCCCACTTGCATGCCGCTTGTCATTGGACCCCGAATGCATGCCGCATGTCATGGGGGCCCCAAATGTATGCCGCAAGTCATGGGGGCCCCACGTGCATGTCGCATGTCATGGGTGCCCCACGTGCATGACACATGTCATGGTTGCAACACGTGAATTCTGCATGTCAAGGCGGCCCCTAAGTGCACGGCGCATGTCACGATTACCCCAAATGCATGTCACATGTCATGAGGGCCCCACGCGCTTGCCGCATGTCATAAGGGCCCCACATGCATTCCGCATGTCATTGGGGCCCCACGTGCATGCCGCTTGTCAAGGGGGCTCCAAATGCATGCAGCATATCAAGGGGGCCCCACGTGCATGCCGCATGTCATGGGGCCCCATGTGCATGCTGAATGTCAAAGGGGTCCCACGTGCATGCCGCATGTCACGGGTACCCCAAATGCATGCCACATGTCATGGTGGCCCCAAGTGCATGCAGCAGGTCATGGGGCCCCATGTGCATGCCGAATGTCCTGGGGGTACCACGTGCATGCCACATGTCATGGGGGCCCCACATGCATGCTGCATGTCATGGGGGCCCCAAATGCAAAGTGCATGTCATGGGGGCCTCACGTGCATACCGCATGTCATGGGGACCCCCAAAGCTCGACTCATGTCATAAGGCCCCAAATGCATACTGCATGTCATGGGAGCTCCACATGCATGCCGCATGTCATGGGGGACCCACATGCATATCACATATCATTGGGGCAACACGTGTATACCGCATATCATGGGGCCCCACGTGCATAACGCATGTCATTGGGGCCCCAAATGCATGCTGCATGTCATGGGGCCCCATGTGCATGCCACACGTCATGGGGGCCCACATGCATAATGCATGTCATGGGGGCAACACGTGCATGTCGCAAGTCATGGGGCACCATGTGAATGCCACATGTCATGGGGGCCTCAAATGCATGCCACATGTCATGGAGGGCCCAAATGCATGCCGAATGTCATTGGGGCCCCAAATGCATACTGCCTGTCATGGGATCTCCATATGCATGCCACATGTCATGTGGCCCCATGTGCATGCCGCATGTCATGGGGGCCCCACATGCATTCCGCATGTCATGGAGGCACCAAATGCATACCGCATGTCATGGGGCTCCACGTGCATACCGCATGTCTTGGGCCCCCAAGTGCATGCCGCATGCCATGGATGCCCCAAATGCATGCCGCATGTCATGGGGGCCAAAAAAACATGCCGCTTGTCATAGGGGCCCCAAATGCATGCCGCATGTCATGGGGGTCACACGTGCATGCCCCTTGTCATGGGGGCTCCACATGCATGCCACATGTCATGTAGGCCCCACGTGCATGCCACATTTCATTGGGGGCCCCAAATGCATGCTGCATGTCAGGGGCCACAAATGCATGCTGCATGTCATGGGGGCCCCAAATACGTGCCACATATCATGGGGGCACCAAATGCATGGGCCATGTCATAGGGGCCCCACATGCATGCCGCATGTCATGGGGCCCCAAATGCATGCTACATGTCATGGGGGCCTCAAATGCATGCTGCATGTGATGGGAGACCCAAATGCATGCCACATGTCATGGTAGCCCCACATGCATGCCAAATGTCATGGGGGCCCCAAATACGTGCCACATTTCATGAGGGCCCCACATGCCTGGTGCATGTCATAGGGCCCCACATTCATGATGCATGTCATGGAGGCCCCACATGCATGCCGCATGTCATGGGGCCTCACATGCATGCCGCATGTCATGGGGGCCCCAAATGTATGCTGCATGTCATGGGGGCCCCAAATGCATGCCGCATGTCATGTGGTCCCCACGTGCATTCCGCATGTCATGGGGGCTCTACATGCATGCCGCATGTCATGGGGGCACCAAGTGCATGTCTCATGTCATGGGGGCCCCAAATGCATGCCGCATGTCATGGTGGCTCCAAAAGCATGCCGCATGTCATGGGGGCCCCAAATGCATGACACATGTCATGGTGGCCCCAAGAGCATACCGCATGACATGGGGGCCCCAAGTGCTTGAGGCATGTCATGGGGGCCCAACATGCATGCCGCATGTCTTGGGTACCCCAAATGCATGTCGCATGTCATTTGGGCCCCACATGCATGAAGCATGTCATGGGGGCACCAAATGCATTCTACATATCATGGAGGCCCCACGTGCATGCCACATGTCATGGGGGCCCCAAATGCAAGCCACATGTCATGGGGGCCAAAAAAGCATGCCGCGTGTCATATGGGCCCCAAATGCATTCCGAATGTCATGGGGGTCACACATTCATGTCGCATGTCATGGGGGCCCCACGTGCATTCCACATTTCATTGGGGGCCACAAATGCATGCTGCATGTCTGGGGCCCCAAATGCATGCTGCATGTGATGGGGGCCCCAAATGCATGCAACATGTCATGGTAGCCCCACATGCATGCCACATGTCATGGGGGACCCACGTGCATGCCGCATGTCATGAAAGCCCCACGTGCATGCCGCATGTCATGGGGGCCCCACATGCATGCCACATGTCATGGGGGCCCCAAATGCATGCCACATGTCAGGGGGGCCCCAAATGCATGCCGTATGTCATGGGTGCCCCAAATGCATGCCGCTTGTCATGGGTACCCCAAATGCATGCCGCATATCATGTGTACCCCAAATGCATACCCCATGTCATGGGGGACCCCCTATGCATGCCTCATGTCATGGGGGCCCCAAATGCATACTGCATGTCTTGGGAGCTCCACATGCATGCCGCATGTCTTGTGGCCCCACGTGCATGCCGCATGTCATGGGGCCCCATGTGGATGCCGAATGTCATGGGGGTGCCAATTTCATGCCGCATGTCATGGGGGACACTCATGCATACCGCATGTAATGGGGGCAACACGTGCATACCGCATATCATGGGGCCCCACGTGCATACCACATGGCATTGGTCCCAAAATGCATGCCGCATGTCATGGGGCCCCATGTGCATGCCACATGCCATGGGGTCCACATGCATACCGCATGTCATTGGGGAAACATGTGCATATCGCATATCATGGGCCCCACATGCATACCGCATGTCATAGGTGCCCCAAATGCATGCCGCATGTCATGGGGCCCCATGTGCATGCCGCATGTCATGGGGCCCCATGTGCATGCCACATGTCATGGGGGCCCCAAATGCATGCCACATGTCATGGAGGCCCCAAATGCATGCCGCATGTCATGGAGGCCCCAGATAGATGCCGCTTGTCATGGGGGCCCCACATGCATACCGCATGTCATGGGGGACCCAAATGCATGCCGCATGTCATGGGAGCCCCAAATGTATGCCGCATGTCATGGGGGCCCCAAATGCATGACGCATGTCATGGGGGCCCCAAATGTATGCCGCTTGTCATAGGGTCCCCAAATGCATGCCGCATGTCATGAGAGTGCCACATGCATTCCGCATGTCATGGGCCCCCCACGTGCATGCCGCATGTCATGGGTTCCCCAAATGCATGCCGCATGTCATGAGGGCCCCACATGCATGCCGCATGTCATCGGGGGCCCAAATGCATGCCGCATGTCATGGGGGCCCAACGTGCATGCCGCATGTCATGAGGGCCCCAAATGCATGCCGCATGTCATGGGGGCCCCTAATGTATGCCAAACGTCATTGGGGCCCCAAATGCATGCCGTATGTCATGGGGGCCCCACGTGCCTTCCGCATTTCATGGGGGCCCCACGTGCATTCCACAAGTCATGGGGCCCCAAATGCATGCCGCACGTCATGTGGTCCCAAATGCATGCCGCATGTCATGGGGGCCCCACATGTATGCCTCATGTCATGGGGGCCCCAAATGCATGCCGCATGTCATGGGGGCCCCACATGTATGCCGCATGTCATGAGGGCCATAAATACATGCCGCATGTCAAGGGGGCACCAAATACGTGCCACATGCCATGGGGGCCCCACGTGCATACCGCATGTCATGGGGGCACCAAATGCATGCCGCATGTCATGGAAGCCCCAAGTGCATGCCGCATGTCATGGGGGCCCCACATGCATGCCACATGTCATGGGGGCCCCAAATGCATGCCTCATGTCAGGGGGGCCCCAAATGCATGCCGTATGTCATGGGTGACCCAAATGCATGCCGCTTGTCATGGGTACCCCAAATGCATGCCGCATGTCATGTGTACCCCAAATGCATGCCCCATGTCATGGGGGACCCACGTGCATACCGCATGTCATGGGGACCCCCTATGCATGCCTCATGTCATGGGGTCCCCAAATGCATACTGCATGTCATGGGAGCTCCACATGCATGCCGCATTACATGTGGCCCCACGTGCATGCCACATGCCATGGGGCCCAGATGCATACCGCATGTCATTGGGGGAACATGTGCATACCGCATATCATGGGCCCCACATGCATACCGCATGTCATAGGTGCCCCAAATGCATGCCGCATGTCATGGGGCCCCATGTGCATGCCACATGCCATGGGGCCCAGATGCATACCGCATGTCATTGGGGGAACATGTGCATACCGCATATCATGGGCCCCACATGCATACCGCATGTCATAGGTGCCCCAAATGCATGCCGCATGTCATGGGGCCCCATGTGCATGCCACATGTCATGGGGGCCCCAAATGCATGCCACATGTCATGGAGGCTCCAAATGCATGCCGCATGTCATTGGGGCCCCAAATGCATAGTGCCTGTCATGGGACCTCCACATGCATGCCACATGTCATGGGGCCCCATGTGCATGCTGCATGTCATGGGGGCCCCAAATGCATGCCGCATGTCATGGGGCCCCAAATGTATGCCGTATGTCATGAGGGCCATATATGTGTGCCGCATGTCATAGGGGCCCCACGTGCATGCCGCATGTCATGGGCGCCCCACATGCATGCTGGTTGTCAGGGGGGCCCAAATGCATGGCGCATTTCATGGGGGACCCAAATTCGTGCCGCATGTCATGAGGGCCCACATGCATGGCGCATGTTATGGGGGCCCCACGTGCATGCAGCTTGTCTTAGGGGCCCCAAGTACGTGCCGCATAATGGGGTCCCACATGCATGGTGCGTGTCATGGGGGCCCCACATGCATGCCGCATGTCATGACATGCGGCATGCATGTGGGACCCCCATGACACGTGGCATGCATGTGGCCCCCAAATTCATGCTGCATGTCATGGGGGCCCCAATTGCATGACCCATGTTATGGAGGCTCCACATGCATGCCGCATGTCATGGGGGCCACAAATGCATGACGCATGTCATGGGGGCCCCAAAAGTATGCTGCATATCATGGGGAGCCCCAAATACGTGTGCATGTCATGGGGTCCCCACGGCAATCCGCATGCCATGGGGGCCCCAAATGCATGCCGCATGTCATGGAGGCCCCAAATGTATGCCACATGTTATGGGGACCCCAAATACGTGACGCATGTCATGGGGGCCCCACGTGCATGTCGCATGTCATGTGGGCCCCACATGAATGCCACATGTCATGTCATGTTGGCCCCACATGCATGACGCGTGTCATGGGAGCCCCAAATGCATGCCCCATGTCATGGGGGCCCCACGTGCACGCCGCATGTCATGGGGGCCCCAAATGCATGCCGCATGTCATGGGGGCCCCAAATACGTGCCACATGTCAAGGGGGCCCCACATGCATGCCGCATGTCATGGGGGCCCCACATGCATGCCTCATGTCATGGGGACCCCAAACGCATGTCGCATGTCATGGGGGCCCCACATGAATGCCGCATGTCATGGGGACTCCAAATACATGCCGCATGTCATGGGGGCCCCAAATGCATGCCCCATGTCATGGGGGCCCAATGTGCATGCCGCATGTCATGGGGGTCCCAAATGCATGCAGCATGTCATGGGAGCCCCAAATGCTTGCCACATGTCATTTGGGTCCCACATGCATGCCACATGTCATGGGGGCCCCACATGCATGCCGCGTGTCATGGGAGCCCAAAATGCATGCCCCCTTTCATGGGGGCACCACGTGCATGCCGCATGTCATGGGGACCCCAAATACGTGACGCATGTCATGGGGGCCCCACGTGCATGTCGCATGTCATGTGGGCCCCACATGAATGCCACATGTCATGTCATGTTGGCCCCACATGCATGACGCGTGTCATGGGAGCCCCAAATGCTTGCCGCATGTCATTTGGGTCCCACATGCATGCCACATGTCATGGGGGCCCCACATGCATGCCGCGTGTCATGGGAGCCCAAAATGCATGCCCCCTTTCATGGGGGCACCACGTGCATGCCGCATGTCATGGGGGCCCCAAATTCCTGCCGCATGTCATGGGGTCCCCAAATGCATGCCGCATGTCATGAGGGCCCACATGCATGGCGCATGTTATGGGGGCCCCACATGCATGCCGCTTGTCTTGGGGGCCCCAAATACATGTCGCATGTCATGGGAGCCTCACATGCATGGCGCATGTCATGTGGGCCCCACATGCATGCCGCATGTCATGTGGGACCCACGTGCATTCAGCATGTCAAGGGGGGCCCAAATGCATGCCACATGTCATCGTAGCCCCACATGCATGCCACATGTCATGGGGGCACCACGTGCATGCCGCATGTCATGGGGCCCCAAATGCATGCCGCATGTTATGGGGGCCCTAAATGTTTGCCGCATGTCATGGGAGCCCCAAATACGTGCCACATGTCATGGGGGCCCCACGTGCATGCCGCATGTCATGGGGTCCCCAAATGCATGATTCATGTCATGTGGTCCCCAAAGGCATGCCGCATGTCATGGGGGTCAAAAAATGTGACCCATGACATGGGGCCCCCAAATGTATGCCGCATGTCATGGGGGACCCACGTGCATGCCTCGTGTCATGGGTGCCCCACGTGCATGCGATAGGTCATGGTTGCTCCACGTGCATGCTGCATGTGAAGGCGGGCCAAAAGTGCACGGCGCAGTTCACAAGTACCCCAAATGCAAGTCACATGTCATGAGGGACATAAATACGTGTCACATGTCATGGGGGCCCCAAATGCATGATGCATGTCATGGGGGCCCCAAATGTATGCCGCATGTCATGGGGGCCCTAAATGCATGCAGCATGTCAAGGGGGCCCCAAATGCATGCCCCATGTCATGGGGGCCCCAGGTGCATGCCGCAAGTCATGGGGGCCCAAATGCATGCCGCATTTCATAGGGGCCACAAATGACTGCCGCATTTCATGGGGGCCCCACGTGCATGCCGCATGTCATGGCGTCTCCACTTGCATGCCGCATGTCATGGGGGCCCCACTTGCATGACGCTTGTCATTGGGTCAAATGCATGCCGCATTGTCATGGAGGCCCCAAATGCATGCCGCATGTCATGGGGGCCCACATGCATACCGCTTGTCATGGGGGCAACACGTGCATACCGCATATCATGGGGCCCCACGTGCATGCCGCATGTCATGGGGGCCCCACATGCATGCCGCATGTCATGGGGGCCCCACTTGCATGCCGCTTGTCATTGGACCCCGAATGCATGCCGCATGTCATGGGGGCCCCAAATGTATGCCGCAAGTCATGGGGGCCCCACGTGCATGTCGCATGTCATGGGTGCCCCACGTGCATGACACATGTCATGGTTGCAACACGTGAATTCTGCATGTCAAGGCGGCCCCTAAGTGCACGGCGCATGTCACGATTACCCCAAATGCATGTCACATGTCATGAGGGCCCCACGCGCTTGCCGCATGTCATAAGGGCCCCACATGCATTCCGCATGTCATTGGGGCCCCACGTGCATGCCGCTTGTCAAGGGGGCTCCAAATGCATGCAGCATATCAAGGGGGCCCCACGTGCATGCCGCATGTCATGGGGCCCCATGTGCATGCTGAATGTCAAAGGGGTCCCACGTGCATGCCGCATGTCACGGGTACCCCAAATGCATGCCACATGTCATGGTGGCCCCAAGTGCATGCAGCAGGTCATGGGGCCCCATGTGCATGCCGAATGTCCTGGGGGTACCACGTGCATGCCACATGTCATGGGGGCCCCACATGCATGCTGCATGTCATGGGGGCCCCAAATGCAAAGTGCATGTCATGGGGGCCTCACGTGCATACCGCATGTCATGGGGACCCCCAAAGCTCGACTCATGTCATAAGGCCCCAAATGCATACTGCATGTCATGGGAGCTCCACATGCATGCCGCATGTCATGGGGGACCCACATGCATATCACATATCATTGGGGCAACACGTGTATACCGCATATCATGGGGCCCCACGTGCATAACGCATGTCATTGGGGCCCCAAATGCATGCTGCATGTCATGGGGCCCCATGTGCATGCCACACATCATGGGGGCCCACATGCATAATGCATGTCATGGGGGCAACACGTGCATGTCGCAAGTCATGGGGCACCATGTGAATGCCACATGTCATGGGGGCCTCAAATGCATGCCACATGTCATGGAGGGCCCAAATGCATGCCGAATGTCATTGGGGCCCCAAATGCATACTGCCTGTCATGGGATCTCCATATGCATGCCGCATGTCATGGGGGCCCCACATGCATTCCGCATGTCATGGAGGCACCAAATGCATACCGCATGTCATGGGGCTCCACGTGCATACCGCATGTCTTGGGCCCCCAAGTGCATGCCGCATGCCATGGATGCCCCAAATGCATGCCGCATGTCATGGGGGCCCAAAAAACATGCCGCTTGTCATAGGGGCCCCAAATGCATGCCGCATGTCATGGGGGTCACACGTGCATGCCCCTTGTCATGGGGGCTCCACATGCATGCCACATGTCATGTAGGCCCCACGTGCATGCCACATTTCATTGGGGGCCCCAAATGCATGCTGCTTGTCAGGGGCCACAAATGCATGCTGCATGTCATGGGGGCCCCAAATACGTGCCACATATCATGGGGGCACCAAATGCATGGGCCATTTCATAGGGGCCCCACATGCATGCCGCATGTCATGGGGCCCCAAATGCATGCTACATGTCATGGGGGCCTCAAATGCATGCTGCATGTGATGGGAGACCCAAATGCATGCCACATGTCATGGTAGCCCCACATGCATGCCAAATGTCATGGGGGCCCCAAATACGTGCCACATTTCATGAGGGCCCCACATGCCTGGTGCATGTCATAGGGCCCCACATTCATGATGCATGTCATGGAGGCCCCACATGCATGCCGCATGTCATGGGGCCTCACATGCATGCCGCATGTCATGGGGGCCCCAAATGTATGCTGCATGTCATGGGGGCCCCAAATGCATGCCGCATGTCATGTGGTCCCCACGTGCATTCCGCATGTCATGGGGGCTCTACATGCATGCCGCATGTCATGGGGGCACCAAGTGCATGCCTCATGTCATGGGGGCCCCAAATGCATGCCGCATGTCATGGTGGCTCCAAAAGCATGCCGCATGTCATGGGGGCCCCAAATGCATGACACATGTCATGGTGGCCCCAAGAGCATACCGCATGACATGGGGGCCCCAAGTGCTTGAGGCATGTCATGGGGGCCCAACATGCATGCCGCATGTCTTGGGTACCCCAAATGCATGTCGCATGTCATTTGGGCCCCACATGCATGAAGCATGTCATGGGGGCACCAAATGCATTCTACATATCATGGAGGCCCCACGTGCATGCCACATGTCATGGGGGCCCCAAATGCAAGCCACATGTCATGGGGGCCAAAAAAGCATGCCGCGTGTCATATGGGCCCCAAATGCATTCCGAATGTCATGGGGGTCACACATTCATGTCGCATGTCATGGGGGCCCCACGTGCATTCCACATTTCATTGGGGGCCACAAATGCATGCTGCATGTCTGGGGCCCCAAATGCATGCTGCATGTGATGGGGGCCCCAAATGCATGCAACATGTCATGGTAGCCCCACATGCATGCCACATGTCATGGGGGACCCACGTGCATGCCGCATGTCATGAAAGCCCCACGTGCATGCCGCATGTCATGGGGGCCCCACATGCATGCCACATGTCATGGGGGCCCCAAATGCATGCCACATGTCAGGGGGGCCCCAAATGCATGCCGTATGTCATGGGTGCCCCAAATGCATGCTGCTTGTCATGGGTACCCCAAATGCATGCCGCATATCATGTGTACCCCAAATGCATACCCCATGTCATGGGGGACCCCCTATGCATGCCTCATGTCATGGGGGCCCCAAATGCATACTGCATGTCTTGGGAGCTCCACATGCATGCCGCATGTCTTGTGGCCCCACGTGCATGCCGCATGTCATGGGGCCCCATGTGGATGCCGAATGTCATGGGGGTGCCAATTTCATGCCGCATGTCATGGGGGACACTCATGCATACCGCATGTAATGGGGGCAACACGTGCATACCGCATATCATGGGGCCCCACGTGCATACCACATGGCATTGGTCCCAAAATGCATGCCGCATGCCATGGGGCCCCATGTGCATGCCACATGCCATGGGGTCCACATGCATACCGCATGTCATTGGGGGAACATGTGCATACCGCATATCATGGGCCCCACATGCATACCGCATGTCATAGGTGCCCCAAATGCATGCCGCATGTCATGGGGCCCCATGTACATGCCGCATGTCATGGGGCCCCATGTGCATGCCACATGTCATGGGGGCCCCAAATGCATGCCACATGTCATGGAGGCCCCAAATGCATGCCGCATGTCATTGGGGCCCCAAATGCATACTGCCTGTCATGGGACCTCCACATGCATGCCGCATGTCATGGGGCCCCATGTGCATGCTGCATGTCATGGGGGCCCCAAATGCATGCCGCATGTTATGTGGCCCCAAGTGCATGACGTATGTTATGGGGCCCCAGGTGCATGCCGCATGTCATGGGGGCCCACATGCATGCCACATGTCATGGGGGCACCACATGCATACCGCATGTCATGGGGCTCCACGTGCATACCGCATGTCATGGGGCCCCACGTGCATGACGCATGTTATGGGTGCCCCAAATGCATGCCGCATGTCATGGGGGCCAAAAATGCATGCCACATGTCATGGGGGCCACACGTGCATGACACATGTCATGGGGGCTCCACATGCATGCCACATGTCAATGAGGCACCCACGTGCATGCCACATTTCATTGGGGGCCCAAATGCACGCTGCATGTCAGAGGCCACAAATGCATGCTGCATGTCATGGGGCCCCACATGCATGCCCCATGTCTTGGGGGCCTCAAATGCATGCTGCATGTCATGGGGGCCCCAAATGCATGCCGCATGTCATGTGGCCCCAAGTGCATGACGCATGTCATGGGGCCCCTTGTGCATGCCGCATGTCATGAGGGCCCACATGCATGCCACATGTCATGGGGGCACCACATGCATTCCGCATGTCATGGGGCTCCACGTGCATACCGCATGTCATGGGGCCCCACGTGCATGACGCATGTTATGGGTGCCCCAAATGCATGCCGCATGTCATGGGGGCCAAAAATGAATGCCACATGTCATGGGGGCCACACGTGCATGACACATGTCATGGGGGCTCCACGTGCATGCCACATTTCATTGGGGGCCCAAATGCCTGCTGCATGTCAGAGGCCACAAATGCATGCTGCATGTCATGGGGCCCCACATGCATGCCCCATGTCTTGGGGGCCTCAAATGCATGCTGCACGTGATGGGGGACCCAAATGCATGGCACATGTCATGGTAGCCGACACGCATGCCGCATGTCATGGGGGCCTCCAATACGTGCCACATGTCATGGGGGCCCCACATGCATGGTGCATGTCATAGGGGCCCCACATGCATGAAGTATGTCATGGGGGCCTCAAATGTATGCTGCATGTCATGGGGGCCCCAAATGCATGCCGCATGTCATGGGGTCCCCACATGCATTCCGCATGTCATGGGGGCTCTACATCCATGCCGCATGTCATGAGGGCACCAAGTGCATGCCGCATGTCATGGGGGCCCCAAATGCATGCCGCATGTCATGGGGGCCCCAAATGCATGCCACATGTCATGGTGGCCCCAAGAGCATGCCGCGTGACATGGGGGCCCCACGTGCTTGACGCATGTCATGGGGGCCCCACATGCATGCCGCATGTCTTGAGTACCCCAAATGCATGTCGCATGTCATTTGGGCCCCACATGCATGACGCATGTCATGGTGTCCCCAAATGCATTCTACATATCATGGAGGCCCCACGTCCATGCCGCATGTCATGGGGGCCCCAAATGCAAGCCGCCTGTCATGGGGGCCAAAAAAGCATTCCGCATGTCAAGGGGACCCCAAATGCATGCCTCATGTCATGGGGGCCACAAATGCATGCAGCATGTCATGGGGTCCCACATGCATGCCCCATGTCTTGGGGGCCTCAAATGCATGCTGCACGTGATGGGGGACCCAAATGCATGGCACATGTCATGGTAGCCGACACGCATGCCGCATGTCATGGGGGCCTCAAATACGTGCCACATGTCATGGGGGCCCCACATGCATGCCGCATGTCATGGGGCCCCACATGCATGCCGCATGTCATGGGGGCCTCAAATGTATGCTGCATGTCATGGGGGCCCCAAATGCATGCCGCATGTCATGGGGGCTCTACATCCATGACGCATGTCATGAGGGCACCAAGTGCATGCCGCATGTCATGGGGGCCCCAAATGCATGCCGCATGTCATGGGGGCTCCAAATGAATGCCGCATGTCATGGGGGCCCCAAATGCATGCCACATGTCATGGTGGCCCCAAGAGCATGCCGCGTGACATGGGGGCCCCACGTGCTTGACGCATGTCTTGGGGGCCCCACATGCATGACGCATGTCTTGAGTACCCCAAATGCATGTCGCATGTCATTTGGGCCCCACATGCATGACTCATGTCATGGTGGCCCCAAATGCATTCTACATATCATGGAGGCCCCACGTCCATGCCGCATGTCATGGGGGCCCCAAATGCAAGCCGCCTGTCATGGGGGCCAAAAAAGCATTCCGCATGTCAAGGGGACCCCAAATGCATGCCTCATGTCATGGGGGCCCCAAATGCATGCTGCGTGTCTTGGGAACCCCAAATGCATGTCGCATGTCATGTGGCCCCACGTGCATGCCGCATGTCATGGGGACCCATGTGCATGCCGAATGTCATGGGGGTACCACGTGCATGCCACATATCATGGGGTCCCCACATGCATGCCTCATGTCATGGGGGCCCCAAATGCAAAGTGCATGTCATGGGGGCCTCACGTGCATACCGCATGTCATGGGGACCCCCAAAGCTTGACTCATATCATGGGGGCCCCAAATGCATACTGCATGTCATGGGAGCTCCACATGCATGCCGCATGTCATGTGGCCCCATGTGCATGCCGCATGTCATGGGGGCCAAAAAAACATGCCGCTTGTCATAGGGGCCCCAAATGCATTCCGCATGTCATGGGGGTCACACGTTCATGCCCCATGTCATGGGGGCTCCACATGCATGCCACATGTCATGTAGGCCCCACGTGCATGCCACATTTCATTGGGGGCCCCAAATGCATGCTGCATGTCAGGGGCCACAAATGCATGCTGCATGTCATGGGGGCCCCAAATACGTGCCACATATCATGGGGGCACCAAATGCATGGGCCATGTCATAGGGGCCCCACATGCATGCCGCATGTCATGGGGCCCCAAATGCATGCTGCATGTCATGTGGTCCCCACTTGCATTCCGAATATCATGGGGGCTCTACATGCATGCCGCATGTCATGGGGGCACCAACTGCATGCCTCATGTCATGGGGGCCCAAAATGCATCACGCATGTCATGGTGGCTCCAAATGCATGCCGCATGTCATGGGGGCCCCAAATGCGTGCCACATGTCATGGGGGCCCCAAGAGCATGCCGCATGACATGGGGGCCCCACGTGCTTGAAGCATGTCATGGGGGCCCAACATGCATGCCGCATGTCTTGGGTACCATAAATGCATGTCGCATGTCATTTGGACCCCACATGCATGAAGCATGTCATGGGGGCCCCAAATGCAAGCCACATGTCATGGGGGCCAAAAAAGCATGCCGCATGTCATAGGGGCCCCAAATGCATTCCGCATGTCATGGGGGCCCCACGTGCATTCCGCATTTCATTGGGGCCCCAAATGCATGCTGCATGTCTGGGGCCCCAAATGCATGCTGCATGTGATGGGGGCCCCAAATGCATGCAACATGTCATGGTAGCCCCACATGCATGGGCCATGTCAAGGGGCCCCACATGAATGCCGCATGTCATGGGGGCCCCAAATGCATGCCGCATGTCATGGGGGCCCCACATACATGCCGCATGTCATGGGTACCCCAAATGCATGCCACATGTCATGGGGGATCCACGTGCATGCCGCATGTCATGGAAGCCCCACGTGCATGCCGCATGTCATGGAAGCCCCACGTGCATGCCGCATGTCATGGGGGCCCCACATGCATGCCACATGTCATGGGGGCCCCAAATGCATGCCACATGTCATGGGGGCCCCAAATGCATGCCACATGTCATGGGTGCCCAAAATGCATGCCGCATGTCATGGGTACACCAAATGCATGCCGCATGTCATGTGTACCCCAAATGCATGCCCCATGTCATGAGGGACCCATGTGCATACTGCATGTCATGGGAGCTCCACATGCATGCCGCATGTCATGTGGCCCCACGTGCATGCCGCATGTCATGGGTACACCAAATGCATGCCGCATGTCATGTGTACCCCAAATGCATGCCCCATGTCATGAGGGACCCACGTGCATACTGCATGTCATGGGAGCTCCACATGCATGCCGCATGTCATGTGGCCCCACGTGCATGCCGCATGTCATGGGGCCCCATGTGCATGCCGAATGTCATGGGGGTACCAATTTCATGCCGCATATCATGGGGGACACTCATGCATACCGCATGTCATGGGGGCAACACGTGCATAACGCATATCATGGGGCCCCACGTGCATACCGCATGGCATTGGGGCCCAAAATGCATGCCGCATGTCATGTGGCCCCATGTGCATGCCACATGCCATGGGGGCCCACATGCATACCGCATGTCATGGAGTGAACATGTGCATACCGCATATCATGGGCCCCACGTGCATACCGCATGTCATAGGTGCCCCAAATGCATGCCGCATGTCATGGGGCCCCATGTGCATGCCACATGTCATGGGGGCCCCAAATGCATGCCACATGTCATGGAGGCCCCAAATGCATACCGCATGTCATGGGGCTCCACGTGCATACCGCATGTCATGGGGCCCCACGTGCATGACGCATGCCATGTGTGCCCCAAATGCATGCCGCATGTCATGGGGGCCAAAAAAGCATGCCGCATGTCATAGGGGCCCCAAATGCATGCCACATGTCATGGGGGCCGTAAGAGCATACCGCATGACATGGGGGCCCCAAGTGCTTGAGGCATGTCATGGGGGCCCAACATGCATGCCGCATGTCTTGGGTACCCCAAATGCATGTCGCATGTCATTTGGGCCCCACATGCATGAAGCATGTCATAGAGGCCCCAAATGCATTCTACATATCATGGAGGCCCCACGTGCATGCCGCATGTTATGGGGGCCCCAAATGCAAGCCACATGTCATGGGGGCCAAAAAAGCATGCCGCATGTCATAGGGGCCCCAAATGCATTCCGCATGTCAACAGCTGGACCTTTGGATTTTGGAAATGTTTGCGTTTTTTGACCAGATTCGCGTCAGGCGCTCCCACACTCGTCCCGAGGGGACGAGCATCTCCGGAATTTGCGATTAAGCCTCGGCGTCCGCGCTACAGTTTTCTGGCTCTGGAACGCACGCGGTTTGGAGCTGGACGCCGATATTCGGCGTGCCGCACTCTTATCACATGCCGGACGCGCTGTACTTTTTTCGTAACGTTTCGAGATGAAAACATTTTTCCAAAGAAATCCTCTCTGCCATCTTCTTTAACAGCCAGCTCTCACCTACAATAGCCAGCCCTCACGAAAAAACTTTGCCGCTGGACGACGCAACGCTCGCCATTTTACAGATCCAGCCCGGGAGATGCTCTGCACGCCGCCCCGGGTCTATCCGACGCCATTAAGGCTCCGAAAAAAGGCTTGCAAAAACCTCGTCTGTGCCAGGTCCGAAAAACAAGCCATTTAGCCAGCCCTCACAACATTTCATCACTTGGAAATGACCACCAGATGGCATCTGTGCTTTAAATATCATTCATTACTTGTCAGCCAGAATTCAGCTGCATTTCTGGAAATTGAACACTGGATGGCAAGCTGTGCTTTAAAAGCCATTCACTCGTTCATGATAGACCCTCACAGGAAACACACAATAAGGAGATTTTTCACTTATCCTTCGGTGGAAAGGCTGTGATGGGGGGAGGGGATGATGATGTAGCATTTTTGTCTCTGTTGTTTCACTGAGATTAGGACTTTCAAAGTGCTGCTGCCTGACCTTGTAAAACATTAACTCTTTTAACACAGATTGTGACCATATAATCAAATGAGAATAAGGAGTTTAATTAAAGGCATTTAAAAAGTTGCAATTTTATTACATCATTATTTAAAAAGACACAAAAATGGCAGCAATAATCACTGGTATTGAGGCCAATAATCACATCCATAGATGGAGCCCATATTTCATATCAAAAATAGGTAAAAGTAAATAGAGCATGTGACCATGTTGTAAAACACTTAAAGTTGTGTAAAAACCGTGGCGAAGGAACGGGCGGTGAAATAAGCGCGCCAAAAAAACTATAAAGTTTAAGGTTTTTTTCCGTGATTCATCAGATGAGCGTGATAACGGACGCTGCGCTGAACGGCGGCGCGTAGGAACGGGCGGTGAAATAAGCGCGCCTAAACAACTATAAAGTTTACATTTTTTTTCCGTAATCCATCAGATGAGCGTGATAACGGTTGCTGTGCTGAACGGCGGCACGTAGCAATGGGCGGTGAAATAAGTGCGCCAAAAAAACTATAAAGTTTACGTTTTATTTCTGTAATTCATCAGATGAGCGTGATAACGGACGCTGCGCTGAACGGCGGCGCGTAGGAACGGGAGGTGAAATAAGCGCGCAAAAAAAACTATAAAGTTTACGCTTTCATTCCATAATTCATCAGATGAGCGTGATAACGGACGCTGCGCTGAATGGCGGCACGTAGGAACGGGGGATGAAATAAGCGCGCCAAAACAACTATAAAGTTTACGTTTTTTTTCCGTAATCCATCAGATGAGCGTGATAACGGACGCTGCGCTGAATGGCGGCACGTAGGAACGGGCGGTGAAATAAGCGCGCCAAAAAAACTATAAAGTTTACGTTTTTTTTCCGTAATTCATCAGATGAGCGTGATAACGGATGCTGTGCTGAACGACGGCACGTAGGAACGGGCGGTGAAATAAGTGCACCAAAAAAACGATAAAGTTTACGGGTTTTTTTCTGTAATTCATCAGATGAGCGTGATAACGGACGCTGCGCTGAACGGCGAAGCGTAGGAACGGGCGGTGAAATAAGCGCGCCAAAAAAACTATAAAGTTTACGTTTTTTTTCCGTAATTCATCAGATGAGCGTGATAACGGAAGCTGCGCTGAACGGTGGCGCGTAGTAACAGGCGGTGAAATAAGCGCGCCAAAAAACTATAAAGTTTACTTTTTTTCCATAATTCATTAGTTGAGCGTGATAACGGAAGCTGCGCTGAACGGCGGCGCGTAGGAACGGGCGGTGAAATAAGCGCACCAAAAAAACTATAAAGTTTACGTTTTTTTTCCGTAATTCATCAGATGAGCGTGATAACGGAAGGTGCGCTGAACCGCGGCGCGTAGGAACGGGCGGTGAAATAAGCGCACCAAAGAAGCTATAAAGTTTACGTTTTTTTCCATAATTCATTAGATGAGCATGATAACGGAAGCTGTGCTGAACAGCGGCGCGTAGGAAAAGGCAGTGAAATAAGCGCGCCAAAGAAACTATAAAGTTTACGTTTTTTTTCCGTAATTTATCAGATGAGCGTGATAACGGACGCCGCCCTTAACGGCGGCGTCAGAGCGACTTTTTTTTGTTGCAGATTGAATTTTAAGTGCTTTTGGTATCATCAAACCTGTAGCCAGCTCTCATCCTCATTGAGCTATTCCAAGGGTGAGGGCTGGCTAGGGGTCGCCCTGGAGGCACCTGTAGCCAGCTCTCATCCTCATTGAGCTATTCCAAGGGTGAGGGCTGGCTAGGGGTCGCCCTGGAGGCACCTGTAGCCAGCTCTCATCCTCATTGAGCTATTCCAAGGGTGAGGGCTGGCTAGGGGTCGCCCTGGAGGCACCTGTAGCCAGCTCTCATCCTCATTGAGCTATTCCAAGGGTGAGGGCTGGCTACGGGTCGCCCTGGAGGCACCTGTAGCCAGCTCTCATCCTCATTGAGCTATTCCAAGGGTGAGGGCTGGCTACGGGTCGCCCTGGAGGCACCTGTAGCCAGCTCTCATCCTCATTGAGCTATTCCAAGGGTGAGGGCTGGCTAGGGGTCGCCCTGGAGGCACCTGTAGCCAGCTCTCATCCTCATTGAGCTATTCCAAGGGTGAGGGCTGGCTACGTGTCGCCCTGGAGGCACCTGTAGCCAGCTCTCATCCTCATTGAGCGTGATAACGGACGCTGCGCTGAACGGCGGCGCATAGGAACGGGCGGTGAAATAAGCGCGCCAAAAAAACTATAAAGTTTACGTTTTTTTTTCCGTAATTCATCAGATGAGGGTGATAACGGACGCTGCGCTGAACGGCGGCGCGTAGGAACGGGCGGTGAAATAAGCGCGCCAAAAAAACTATAAAATTTACGTTTTTTTTCCGTAATTCATCAGATGAGCGTGATAACGGAAGCTGCGCTGAACGGCGGCGCGTAGGAACGGGCGGTGAAATAAGCGCGCCAAAAAAGCTATAAAGTGTACATTTTTTTTCCATAATTCATTAGATGAGCGTGATAACGGAAGCTGCGTTGAACGGCGGCGTGTAGGAACGGGCGGTGAAATAAGCGCGCCAAAAAAACTATAAAGTTTACGTTTTTTTTCCGTAATTCATCAGATGAGCGTGATAACGGACGCTGCGCTGAATGGCGGCGCGTAGGAACGGGCGGTGAAATAAGCGCGCCAAAAAACTATAAAGTTTACGTTTTTTTTCCGTAATTCATCAGATGAGCGTGATAAAGGATGCTGTGCTGAACGGCGGCACGTAGGAACGGGCGGTGAAATAAGTGCGCCAAAAAAACGATAAAGTTTACGTTTTTTTTCTGTAATTTATCAGATGAGCAAGATAACGGACGCAGCCCTTAACGGCGGCATCAGAGCGACTTTTTTTTGTTGCAGATTGAATTTTAAGTGCTTTTGGTATCATCAAACCTGTAGCCAGCTCTCATCCTCATTGAGCTATTTCAAGGGTGAGGGCTGGCTAAGGGTCGCCCTGGAGGCACCTGTAGCCAGCTCTCATCCTCATTGAGCTGCTCCAAGGGTGAGGGCTGGCTACGGGTCGCCCTGGAGGCACCTGTAGCCAGCTCTCATCCTCATTGAGCTGCTCCAAGGGTGAGGGCTGGCTAGGGGTCGCCCTGGAGGCACCTGTAGCCAGCTCTCATCCTCATTGAGCTGCTCCAAGGGTGAGGGCTGGCTAGGGGTCGCCCTGGAGGCACCTGTAGCCAGCTCTCATCCTCATTGAGCTGCTCCAATGGTGAGGGCTGGCTAGGGGTCGCCCTGGAGGCACCTGTAGCCAGCTCTCATCCTCATTGAGCTGCTCCAAGGGTGAGGGCTGGCTAGGGGTCGCCCTGGAGGCACCTGTAGCCAGCTCTCATCCTCATTGAGCTGCTCCAAGGGTGAGGGCTGGCTAGGGGTCGCCCTGGAGGCACCTGTAGCCAGCTCTCATCCTCATTGAGCTATTCCAAGGGTGAGGGCTGGCTAGGGGTCGCCCTGGAGGCACCTGTAGCCAGCTCTCATCCTCATTGAGCTATTCCAAGGGTGAGGGCTGGCTACGGGTCGCCCTGGAGGCACCTGTAGCCAGCTCTCATCCTCATTGAGCTATTCCAAGGGAGAGGGCTGGCTAGGGGTCGCCCTGGAGGCACCTGTAGCCAGCTCTCATCCTCATTGAGCTATTCCAAGGGTGAGGGCTGGCTACGTGTCGCCCTGGAGGCACCTGTAGCCAGCTCTCATCCTCATTGAACGTGATAACGGACGCTGCGCTGAACGGCGGCGCATAGGAACGGGCGGTGAAATAAGCGCGCCAAAAAAACTATAAAGTTTACGGTTTTTTTTCCGTAATTCATCAGATGAGGGTGATAACGGACGCTGCGCTGAACGGCGGCGCGTAGGAACGGGCGGTGAAATAAGCGCGCCAAAAAAGCTATAAAGTGTACATTTTTTTTCCATAATTCATTAGATGAGCGTGATAACGGAAGCTGCGTTGAACGGCGGCGCGTAGGAACGGGCGGTGAAATAAGCGCGCCAAAAAAACTATAAAGTTTACGTTTTTTTTCCATAATTCATTAGATGAGCGTGATAACGGAAGCTGCGTTGAACAGCGGCGCGTAGGAACGGGCGGTGAAATAAGCGCGCCAAAAAAACTATAAAGTTTACGTTTTTTTTTCGTAATTCATCAGATGAGCGTGATAACAGACGCTGCGCTGAATGGCGGCGCGTAGGAACGGGCGGTGAAATAAGCGCGCCAAAAAAACTATAAAGTTTACGTTTTTTTTCCGTAATTCATCAGATGAGCGTGATAACGGATGCTGTGCTGAACGGCGGCACGTAGGAACGGGCGGTGAAATAAGTGCGCCAAAAAAACGATAAAGTTTACGTTTTTTTTCTGTAATTTATCAGATGAGCGTGATAACGGACGCAGCCCTTAACGGCGGCGTCAGAGCGAATTTTTTTTGTTACAGATTGAATTTTAAGTGCTTTTGGTATCATCAAACCTGTAGCCAGCTCTCATCCTCATTGAGCTATTCCAACGGTGAGGGCTGGCTAAGGGTCGCCCTGGAGGCACCTGTAGCCAGCTCTCATCCTCATTGAGCTGCTCCAAGGGTGAGGGCTGGCTAGGGGTCGCCCTGGAGGCACCTGTAGCCAGCTCTCATCCTCATTGAGCTGCTCCAAGGGTGAGGGCTGGCTAGGGGTCGCCCTGGAGGCACCTGTAGCCAGCTCTCATCCTCATTGAGCTGCTCCAAGGGTGAGGGCTGGCTAGGGGTCGCCCTGGAGGCACCTGTAGCCAGCTCTCATCCTCATTGAGCTGCTCCAAGGGTGAGGGCTGGCTAGGGGTCGCCCTGGAGGCACCTGTAGCCAGCTCTCATCCTCATTGAGCTGCTCCAAGGGTGAGGGCTGGCTAGGGGTCGCCCTGGAGGCACCTGTAGCCAGCTCTCATCCTCATTGAGCTGCTCCAAGGGTGAGGGCTGGCTAGGGGTCGCCCTGGAGGCACCTGTAGCCAGCTCTCATCCTCATTGAGCTGCTCCAAGGGTGAGGGCTGGCTAGGGGTCGCCCTGGAGGCACCTGTAGCCAGCTCTCATCCTCATTGTGCTGCTCCAAGGGTGAGGGCTGGCTAGGGGTCGCCCTGGAGGCACCTGTAGCCAGCTCTCATCCTCATTGAGCTATTCCAAGGGTGAGGGCTGGCTACGTGTCGCCCTGGAGGCACCTGTAGCCAGCTCTCATCCTCATTGAGCGTGATAACGGACGCTGCGCTGAACGGCGGCGCATAGGAACGGGCGGTGAAATAAGCGCGCCAAAAAAACTATAAAGTTTACGTTTTTTTTCCGTAATTCATCAGATGAGGGTGATAACGGACGCTGCGCTGAACGGCGGCGCGTAGGAACGGGCGGTGAAATAAGCGCGCCAAAAAAGCTATAAAGTGTACGTTTTTTTTCCATAATTCATTAGATGAGCGTGATAACGGAAGCTGCGTTGAACGGCGGCGCGTAGGAGCGGGCGGTGAAATAAGCGCGCCAAAAAAACTATAAAGTTTACGTTTTTTTTCCGGAATTCATCAGATGAGCGTGATAACGGACGCTGCGCTGAATGGCGGCGCGTAGGAACGGGCGGTGAAATAAGCGCGCCAAAAAAACTATAAAGTTTACGTTTTTTTTCCGTAATTCATCAGATGAGCGTGATAACGGATGCTGTGCTGAACGGCGGCACGTAGGAACGGGCGGTGAAATAAGTGCGTCAAAAAAACGATAAAGTTTACGTTTTTTTTCTGTAATTTATCAGATGAGCGTGATAACGGACGCAGCCCTTAACGGCGGCGTCAGAGCGACTTTTTTTTGTTGCAGATTGAATTTTAAGTGCTTTTGGTATCATCAAACCTGTAGCCAGCTCTCATCCTCATTGAGCTATTCCAAGGGTGAGGGCTGGCTAAGGGTCGCCCTGGAGGCACCTGTAGCCAGCTCTCATCCTCATTGAGCTGCTCCAAGGGTGAGGGCTGGCTAGGGGTCGCCCTGGAGGCACCTGTAGCCAGCTCTCATCCTCATTGAGCTGCTCCAAGGGTGAGGGCTGGCTACGGGTCGCCCTGGAGGCACCTGTAGCCAGCTCTCATCCTCATTGAGCTGCTCCAAGGGTGAGGGCTGGCTAGGGTTCGCCCTGGAGGCACCTGTAGCCAGCTCTCATCCTCATTGAGCTGCTCCAAGGGTGAGGGCTGGCTAGGGGTCGCCCTGGAGGCACCTGTAGCCAGCTCTCATCCTCATTGAGCCGCTCCAAGGGTGAGGGCTGGCTAGGGGTCGCCCTGGAGGCACCTGTAGCCAGCTCTCATCCTCATTGAGCCGCTCCAAGGGTGAGGGCTGGCTAGGGGTCGCCCTGGAGGCACCTGTAGCCAGCTCTCATCCTCATTGAGCCGCTCCAAGGGTGAGGGCTGGCTAGGGGTCGCCCTGGAGGCACCTGTAGCCAGCTCTCATCCTCATTGAGCCGCTCCAAGGGTAAGGGCTGGCTACGTGTCGCCCTGGAGGCACCTGTAGCCAGCTCTCATCCTCACTGAGCGTGATAACGGACGCTGCGCTGAACGGCGGCGCATAGGAACGGGCGGTGAAATAAGCGCGCCAAAAAAACTATAAAGTTTACGGTTTTTTTCCGTAATTCATCAGATGAGGGTGATAACGGACGCTGCGCTGAACGGCGGCGCGTAGGAACGGGCGGTGAAATAAGCGCGCCAAAAAAACTATAAAATTTACGTTTTTTTTTCCGTAATTCATCAGATGAGCGTGATAACGGAAGCTGCGCTGAACGGCGGCGCGTAGGAACGGGCGGTGAAATAAGCGCGCCAAAAAAGCTATAAAGTGTACGTTTTTTTTCCATAATTCATTAGATGAGCGTGATAACGGAAGCTGCGTTGAACGTCGGCGCGTAGGAACGGGCGGTGAAATAAGCGCGCCAAAAAAACTATAAAGTTTACGTTTTTTTTCCGTAATTCATCAGATGAGCGTGATAACGGACGCTGCGCTGAATGGCGGCGCGTAGGAACGGGCGGTGAAATAAGCGCGCCAAAAAAACTATAAAGTTTACGTTTTTTTTCCGTAATTCATCAGATGAGCGTGATAACGGATGCTGTGCTGAACGGCGGCACGTAGGAACGGGCGGTGAAATAAGTGCGCCAAAAAAGCGATAAAGTTTACGTTTTTTTCTGTAATTTATCAGATGAGCGTGATAACGGACGCAGCCCTTAACGGCGGCGTCAGAGCGACTTTTTTTTGTTGCAGTTTGAATTTTAAGTGCTTTTGGTATCATCAAACCTGTAGCCAGCTCTCATCCTCATTAAGCTATTCCAAGGGTGAGGGCTGGCTAAGGGTCGCCCTGGAGGCACCTGTAGCCAGCTCTCATCCTCATTGAGCTACTCCAAGGGTGAGGGCTGGCTACGGGTCGCCCTGGAGGTACCTGTAGCCAGCTCTCATCCTCATTGAGCTGCTCCAAGGGTGAGGGCTGGCTAGGGGTCGCCCTGGAGGCACCTGTAGCCAGCTCTCATCCTCATTGAGCTGCTCCAAGGGTGAGGGCTGGCTAGGGTTCGCCCTGGAGGCACCTGTAGCCAGCTCTCATCCTCATTGAGCTGCTCCAAGGGTGAGGGCTGGCTAGGGGTCGCCCTGGAGGCACCTGTAGCCAGCTCTCATCCTCATTGAGCTGCTCCAAGGGTGAGGGCTGGCTAGGGGTCGCCCTGGAGGCACCTGTAGCCAGCTCTCATCCTCATTGAGCTGCTCCAAGGGTGAGGGCTGGCTAGGGGTCGCCCTGGAGGCACCTGTAGCCAGCTCTCATCCTCATTGAGCTGCTCCAAGGGTGAGGGCTGGCTAGGGGTCGCCCTGGAGGCACCTGTAGCCAGCTCTCATCCTCATTGAGCTGCTCCAAGGGTGAGGGCTGGCTAGGGGTCGCCCTGGAGGCACCTGTAGCCAGCTCTCATCCTCATTGAGCTGCTCCAAGGGTGAGGGCTGGCTAGGGGTCGCCCTGGAGGCACCTGTAGCCAGCTCTCATCCTCATTGAGCTGCTCCAAGGGTGAGGGCTGGCTAGGGTTCGCCCTGGAGGCACCTGTAGCCAGCTCTCATCCTCATTGAGCTGCTCCAAGGGTGAGGGCTGGCTAGGGGTCGCCCTGGAGGCACCTGTAGCCAGCTCTCATCCTCATTGCGCTGCTCCAAGGGTGAGGGCTGGCTAGGGGTCGCCCTGGAGGCACCTGTAGCCAGCTCTCATCCTCATTGAGCTGCTCCAAGGGTGAGGGCTGGCTAGGGGTCGCCCTGGAGGCACCTGTAGCCAGCTCTCATCCTCATTGAGCTGCTCCAAGGGTGAGGGCTGGCTAGGGGTCGCCCTGGAGGCACCTGTAGCCAGCTCTCATCCTCATTGAGCTGCTCCAAGGGTGAGGGCTGGCTAGGGGTCGCCCTGGAGGCACCTGTAGCCAGCTCTCATCCTAATTGAGCTGCTCCAAGGGTGAGGGCTGGCTAGGGGTCGCCCTGGAGGCACCTGTAGCCAGCTCTCATCCTCATTAAGCTATTCCAAGGGTGAGGGCTGGCTACGTGTCGCCCTGGAGACACCTGTAGCCAGCTCTCATCCTCATTGAGCGTGATAACGGACGCTGCGCTGAACGGCTTTGCATAGGAACGGGCGGTGAAATAAGCGCGCCAAAAAAACTATAAAGTTTACGTTTTTTTTCCGTAATTCATCAGATGAGGGTGATAACGGACGCTGCGCTGAACGGCGGCGCGTAGGAACGGGCGGTGAAATAAGCGCGCCAAAAAAACTATAAAATTTACGTTTTTTTTCCGTAATTCATCAGATGAGCGTGATAACGGAAGCTGCGCTGAACGGCGGCGCGTAGGAACGGGCGGTGAAATAAGCGCGCCAAAAATGCTATAAAGTGTACGTTTTTTTTCCATAATTCATTAGATGAGGGTGATAACGGAAGCTGCGTTGAACGGCGGCGCGTAGGAACGGGCGGTGAAATAAGCGCGCCAAAAAAACTATAAAGTTTATGTTTTTTTTCCGGAATTCATCAGATGAGCGTGATAACGGACGCTGCGCTGAATGGCGGCGCGTAGGAACGGGCGGTGAAATAAGCGCCAAAAAAACTATAAAGTTTACGTTTTTTTTCCGTAATTCATCAGATGAGCGTGATAACGGATGCTGTGCTGAACGGCGGCACGTAGGAACGGGCGGTGAAATAAGTGCGCCAAAAAAACGATAAAGTTTACGTTTTTTTTCTGTAATTTATCAGATGAGAGTGATAACGGACGCAGCCCTTAACAGCGGCGTCAGAGCGACTTTTTTTTGTTGCAGATTGAATTTTAAGTGCTTTTGGTATCATCAAACCTGTAGCCAGCTCTCATCCTGTAGCCAGCTCTCATCCTCATTGAGCTATTCCAAGGGTGAGGGCTGGCTAAGGGTCGCCCTGGAGGCACCTGTAGCCAGCTCTCATCCTCATTGAGCTGCTCCAAGGATGAGGGCTGGCTAGGGGTCGCCCTGGAGGCACCTGTAGCCAGCTCTCATCCTCATTGAGCTGCTCCAAGGGTGAGGGCTGGCTAGGGGTCGCCCTGGAGGCACCTGTAGTCAGCTCTCATCCTCATTGAGCTGCTCCAAGGGTGAGGGCTGGCTAGGGGTCGCCCTGGAGGCACCTGTAGCCAGCTCTCATCCTCATTGAGCTGCTCCAAGGGTGAGGGCTGGCTAGGGGTCGCCCTGGAGGCACCTGTAGCCAGCTCTCATCCTCATTGAGCTGCTCCAAGGGTGAGGGCTGGCTAGGGGTCGCCCTGGAGGCACCTGTAGCCAGCTCTCATCCTCATTGAGCTGCTCCAAGGGTGAGGGCTGGCTAGGGGTCGCCCTGGAGGCACCTGTAGCCAGCTCTCATCCTCATTGAGCTGCTCCAAGGGTGAGGGCTGGCTAGGGGTCGCCCTGGAGGCACCTGTAGCCAGCTCTCATCCTCATTGAGCTGCTCCAAGGGTGAGGGCTGGCTACGGGTCGCCCTGGAGGCACCTGTAGCCAGCTCTCATCCTCATTGAGCTGCTCCAAGGGTGAGGGCTGGCTACGGGTCGCCCTGGAGGCACCTGTAGCCAGCTCTCATCCTCATTGAGCTATTCCAAGGGTGAGGGATGGCTACGGGTCGCCCTGGATGTACCTGTAGCCAGCTCTCATCCTCATTGAGCTATTCCAAGGGTGAGGGCTGGCTAGAGGCAGCCGTGGACACACGATAGCCAGCCCTCATGGTGTTTGTGTTATTAAAGAAAAAAAATAAATTTGAGGGCTGGCTAGAGGCAGCCGTGGACACACACATATATATATATATATATATATATATATATATATATATATATATATATATATATTTCTGCAGTATCTGTGCATTATGAATCGTGATATGTGTTAAAGGGGCCCACTGAGACTTTCGCCTAGGGCCCACAAAAACCTGGAGCCGGCCCTGCCCATGTGTGGTGATTATTGATTCCAGTACTAATAGGAATAGCAGGGGCACTAACAGCATGAATGGGGTGTTTATTTGTATTTTGGATATTGTTTCTTCTGGTGTGTGAATATATGGCACTGACCAGTTTAATGCCCTGTATTTGTGTGGTTTTTGCCTTGGATTCTTACATTTTATTATATTGTCTGCTATAGTATATATTTTGTGCTATAGTGCATTACCTCTAATACTGGTGGCGGATTTGCCAGTCAGTATATTAATGTGCAAAATTGATCACCAGGGACAGCCTAAGTGTATATTTGATCTTTACTTGATCTATTACAATCATGTGTTTTTCTGGGATGGATTTTGGAGTAGGTGGGCTTTCCATTAGTGGGTAATTCCACTATATTAACTTTTACTTGTGTTTTCATGAATTGGATTGTGACATTGTATGTATTTATAAAAAATATAATTCATTGTAATTTATTGAAGTATTGTCTAGATTGGGTGATCACTGCACAAGAGCATACCCCTTTTCTTCTTGCCGATGTTTATATATATTTCGTATGCTGCATGTTGATCCCATAGTGATTAGATGGTGCCCTCCATAACTTTGAGTTTGTGACAAAAGTATTCTTGGGGTGATACCTTTATCGACTAACCAGAAAATATATATATATATATATATGCAAGCTTTCAGAGCATAGAGGCTTCTTCTTCAGGCAACATTACAAATGAATTCATAAGATAAAAGGCACAGCATTGGAGAGATGTTACAAGAAGACATTTGTTCATGAGGTGTAAGTTGCAAAAGGCCTTGGGAATGTTTAATTATCTGGAGGTGTGAATTGTGTCCATGTAGTGAGTCATAAAGCTATGTTTTATCGTTAGTCCTGTTGTCAGTGAATTGAACATCCTTATCAATTTGAATTCCCAAATGTTTCTTTCTCTGTTGCCCTTGAAGTGACCTTTTAGTATCAAAACTTTTAGATTTTTCATACAGTGTCCCCTTCAGCGTCCAATTCAGACCTTCAGATAATTAAACATTCCCAAGGCCTTTCATTCATACAAAAAAACTAATTTGCTCTCCCTAACATATCAGTAGAAGACATCACAACTTACACCTCATGAAGAAATGTCTTGTTGTAACATCTCAAGTCCTTCTGCAGCCTTATCTCAATTGAATTAACATACAAACCAAAGCTTTTTTTTTTTTTCTTTTTTCAAATGCTTCCTCAGGGCATATGAGAGCCTACAGTAGTTGGTGTATCTGAGTCTATATTCTGGCTTTTGAAGGAGCAACTTGCTAATTCTTACTATTGCTAGAAAATGGACTCTCCTGGAAATCCAGACCTGTTTCTCTGCAAGATATGCCTGAAGCTCTATAAAAACCTGCGCAGGCATCTAAAGACCGTATGCATGAAAACCCGTCAGGCGGAGATCGACAATGAAATCAAGAATACAAAAAGGAACATGCACAAGGTGGCTGAATCCCTTTCTGTTGTGCCTTATGACAGCCTCGATTTCAAAAACAGCCAATTTACAAGTGCTCAGGACTTCTTCACAGAATTTTTGGAAAGTCGAGGTTGCATCGTGACCGGAAAACCATCTGAAAGGTATGTATATGTTTCTTCATAATATTTCAGGGTTTTCTAGCATTTACCTATTCATTACCTATCCTAATTTTGCACGTAATTTTGTTTTTTACCTATATACATCTTATGCAATATATCTTAGTTGAGTGCTATCAAAATGGCTGAAAGACATGCCAACATAGTGCCAAAAAGTCTACCCCTACCCATCTAAGTAAGCTTCATACTTTATACTTTTATTTTTCTGTTAATCTAGATAGAAAAAAGGCTTGTTTTTTTTCAGTGAGCTAGTGTTACTTTTACCATATATTGTACTGTAAAATTGGGAAAAAATTCTATGTGCGCTTAAATTGCAAAACTGTGCAATTGCACTTTTTAACACTGCGTTCACTACATGGAGTGATGCCTCAGCTCAGCTCAGTATAACTTTGCGGATACCAAAAATGTATACTTTTGCTTTTATCTAAGTGCTGGAGAAAATTCTGAATTTTTTTTAAAAAAAAGTTTTGCACTTTGTGGTCATTTTTTCCAACCTATAGCATTATTTTTTGTGATCCATGTGATGACATTTTTTTGTGGCTAGGAGTGATGTATTCAAAGATATCATTTTTAGGTAGACAGTGTTTTGATCACCCAGTATTGAATTTTATTGGCGCATGTGTGTGCATATATATATATATATACATATATAATTTTTTTTTTCTTCAATATAATAAAATATAATAACATAATGTAATTACCTTATAATAATGTAAATATAATATGGCATACTATAATAATATATTAATAATAGAATTAATACACTATAAAAATATAAAATTGTATCTAATACAAGATAATATACATATAATATAACAATATAATATATTATATTATATTAAATATAATATAATGCTATATTAAATAATATATTACTAATATAATATGATATAATTAAAATGTATATAATCTAATATTGTAAATATAATATAATGTAGTAATAATAGAATTATAGTATGATATAATTACAATATAATAAGAATATCGTTTATGTGACAGCTGGCTACTGATGGTCCTAGATGTCCCTGTAGCTGGCTCTCACTTCTACTCCTAACTCAGATGTCTCAAAGCTCTCCTTTGCTATTGGGTCAAAACGAAGATTGTTGTCACTAGAATGGCCCTACAGGCACCACAATAGTGGTAAAGGGCCTTGACCAACCATCCAAGTCGCCTGCAAAGTTCTATATGTTGATACTCTCAATTATAGAGGAATTAATGCAGATTTTGGGTTTCTTTTTTAGGCCATCCACTGAAGAAGAGGAGCCTATGACACTTCCTCCTGAGGTTGAAGAAGCTAGGTAAGAACTATGCACCAGATTTATAAAAACATTTGTAACAGCTTTACTATTATTAGTAAAGGAAGCTTATGATGTCAATAATCACCCTAATATATTCTTGCCTTTTTCAGTTCGAATGCCACGATGCCCATGCGGAAAAAACTTGCTGTGGTTGGGTTTCATAAGATGCACAGCTTAAGTTCCTCAATTTTACTGGCTTTTAAAAACTATTTAAAGGGAAAATGTACCGAATCAACCATAACGCCGATGGTAAGTGTAATTTTATCATTTTGCGTGTGTTTGAGGAATCCTTACAGATGTGAACCCTGATGCATGATCATTTTTTTAAATTTTAGATACGAATCGTTTCTCGCTTTCATTATTATGTAAACCCGGAAGACATCTCTGCTGACTTTTTAAAGAACTTGAAGGCCACTAGAGAATATTTTATTTCCTTGGAAAGCTTAAAGACCAATGAAGAAACAATAAAAAAGCATATTAGTCACCTGCGGAGATTTGTAACTTTTGTATGCTCAAAGGACTACCCCTATCTCCTTGACGCAGAAGCAAAAAATGCAGTTGAGCCCTTTAAGACTTTGAGTGTTGTAGAAAAGAGATTAAACAAGAAGCTTGCAAAAGGCAGGAAGAGGGGGTAAGTAGCTCAAGTTTATACTACACCTGCAATTTAAATTTTTACTGTCATGGGGATGTAAAATGCCATAAAAACATCATGGGAAAGGTTGATTATTAGAAAGTCTAGATTTATTTATTACTTGTTCTGCCATGCAAGGTTGGAACAAAGTAATATTTAGCTCTTAGAAGCTCAGGCAAATCCCATATTTCCATTTCAATTGAATTTAAAATATTTTAACTTGCTAAAATGAGTTCATAATCACAAATGCACTGAGGTTACATCTTCTGGCTCCATTATGGGATCGGTAAAATGGAACCCCTAGATAAAAGATTTGTCGAATGATGGAAACAAAGAATGCTAAATGTATCTAATGGGCTAACATGCAAAAAAAATAAATAAAAAGAATGAACCTGTAACATAACTCATTTTATCATCCACAGATTGGAATCCACGCCTGTGACTATGGCTGATTGCTGCAAAATTTTGAAAGTGGCAAAGCCTCACGTGACTGATATTTTTACACAGGCAGAAATTAGTAAGATGTTGAGTGATAAGGAGAAGACCCTAGCATGTTATTATCTTCCGGCTGTTATTATCTATAAGCATCTACGTAAGCCATCTGAGGCAAAAAATCTAATGGTAGGTTTAATTTAATTAACCAACTTAGCATATTGCTGACAGATGCTGCTTCACCATATCTTATGTATTTTCAATGTTTTTCTCTTAGTTAAAAGACTGGCTTGAAAGGGAGAAGTTAGATGTTGATGGACAGTCCTTAACAGTGGTAAAGACAAAAAAAATCTTTTGATACTGCAGGAGGAGGATGAGAAGGTAAAATGTTAAAAACATAACTCCTATAAAGCTGTGCTGTAGGTTCTTCAAGGTTTTACCATTTGCAATCGCATCTTTAACACAGAGTTTCACTTTGACAGAATTTCAATACATATTTCGAAAAGATTAGGACAACTAATCAACCCAAGGATGCAGATACGGTGCCTACATTCTTTGTGTCCTGCAATGGACAACACATCAAGAATCCCGGCAAAGACATGGAGCGCTTCCATAATAAGTTCGTAAAAAATGAGGCCCTCCTTCTCTGCACTACCAAGCATTTAACAAGACTAACAAATGTTTTATCCACAGGTATCAGCTGCCCGTAAAAACATGGGTGATGGCAATAGACGCATACAAAAAGTGTGCTGAAGAATGTCTTTCACAGGTGGAAAGAGACCAGGCCAATGCGTACGTGCACTTTGTGTCCAGACCCGACATGGTGGATAAATCTCCATTTGCTGCAGGGATGTTAATTGTGGCTACACTGAAGGGAGATGAGCAAGCAGGAACCTCTGTGTAAGAGACCTAACTTTATCCCCACAGGCATTCCCAAAATCCATCTTTTTATTGCATGAGACTTAAGTAATTATGCCTTATTGTATATATGATTTCAACCAAATTCTTGGTTAAGTCGTCTAGTAGGTAACAATGCCTTTATCAGTTTTTCCTAACTTAACTGTTTTTTTTTTAACTTCACAGATGTACATTGCCCAAGAGAAGGAAGATCAGGGGAGAAGAGGACTGTGAGGGACAAGCAGATGAGGAAGAGACAGAAGGCGCTGGGTAGGAGACTGAACAGACACCCTATGATGCCACCACAATTAATTTCTCCACAGTACCATCCACACACAGTATGATGACCCAACTGTGCCTCCCTCCACTACCCTGGTGATGAATGGTGATCCCAGCACAGTATAATCCTCAATTGTGATTCCCATACAGCCCTCCATGCAGTACATGGGGCCTACGTGCAGTATCATGGCCCCTACTATCACTGTACGTCGTATTAATACCCCCACACAGCCTTCCGCACAGTGTGATGGACCCCACGCAGACCTTCACACTGTATATTTGCTGGCATACAATATAGTGGCCCTCAAATAGTCATCCATAAGATATAAAGGCTCCTTCATAGCCATCCACATATTATAATGCCCTCCATAAATCCATTCAAATATTATAATGGCCCCGCATACCTTATGGATGGGAAATGGGCCCTACATAGTAGTTCTCCATATGGTATAATGCACCTCCCATTGCCTTCTATATAGAATAATACTTTCCCATAGTTTTCTGTATATTACAATGCATCACCCATAGTCCTCCATATAACTTATTGTAACCTCCATATAACATATTGCAGCCTTTATGCAATATTATGTAATCTCCATACTACTCAATATATAAAGCAGCCTCTATAGTTCATCATATTGTATAATGTAGGCTCTATAATCCTCCATATAGTATAATGTAGCTTCTTTAATTATCCATATTGCATAATGTAGCCTCTATAATCCTCTGTATAGCATACAGCTTCTATATTCCTTCATATAGCATAATGTAGCATCTGTCATCTTGCATATAGGATAATGTGGCCCTACAGTCCTGTCCTCCATATCATAATGGGGCCCCATAGTTAATGGTTAATATATTTAATTTTGTATTAAGCAAAAAATCATTCTCTAACCAATAATCTATTATACAAATAAATAGCGGCACTTTCCGTAAAGTAATTCTGCCTTTTAGTATATGATGAATTCCAAATTCTTGGTTAAGTAGTCCGGTGAGGAACAACACCATTTTTAGTATATTCTAATTTACCATCTATCCATTAAACTTTACAGAAGTTCCATTGACATCACAGGAGAAGGCGGCGGCAATCGGAGACATTCTGAAGCGGCAGAAATCCATGAGGAAGAGGCAGTCCAGCAGACTGACAATGCTCAAAAAGATCTATTTCAACAGATTAATTGAAAAGTACCCTGTAGGAGTAAACACCCAATTACCATCCCTGTCCACCTGCAGTCAGTACACAGAGCGTTTCGCACACTACTGTCGGGACAAGTGGAGGCGAGACCAATACAATCTACGCGTTTCAAGTGCTGTCGGTAAGTTTTTTTTCTCTTTCTTTAAATTTAAATCGGTCTACTTGATGTTATTGTATTCTTTGGGATGTGCTGCCTGAATATTTTTTTTGCTGAATATTTTACAGTATTTTCTCTTTTTTAGATTATTTCAGGCTTTTCCCCAAAGAAGATGATTTAAAGCACTATCTGAATCAACAGCATTGGACGTCCAACCTACCTGTCCTAGTAGATGTCCAACGTGGATGGAAGCCCAAACCAAAAAGAGGGGATACAGAGAACATTGCCAGACTTCAAGAAAAGCTAAAATTGCAAACGTGGACAGGCCTAATGATTGTAAATGAACGAGGCAAAGGTGAAGGACTGTGCACAACTCGTGCTTTTAGTAAAGGAGAAGTCATTTGTGACTATCATGGAGTGCTTAGAGAAGGAGCTGAGGCTTGCAAAATACAGGCAACTCTGAACGAGGATGAATGTTATATGTTTTTTTTCTTCATTGGTGAAAAGCGGTGGTGTATTGATGCCAGGGAGGTTCCGTGCAGTTGTCACCCAGACATGCCTTCCACATTTGGGCGAAAAATGAATCATTCTTATAAAAATTACAACGTCAAACCAGTCCTTAAATTTATAATTGATGGTAACACGCCATCAATACTATTTCTGGCTAATTGCGATATCAAACCAGGGACAGCGCTTTTGTTCGATTATGGAGTGAAACCTAATGACTATGGAGAAGGTTCAGATATCCCATGGCTGACAACGTGACATTTAAGGTACCATTACACTCTTCAATATCGTGTGCGATATTGCACAAGCGTCAGGTGTTTCACATCGCACACACTATCCTTAATTGATCGTACGTGCGCTGTTACATGCTATATCGTAGATAACGCATGTACAATGTTGCGATGCAGCGCTATTCTGTACCATGCTGCGATTCTGCAAATTCAATGCAAAGTATAGGTGAATCGTATGGTTCCATGCTTCAATGCTGCAGCCTGCACGATGGTTAATTACACGACGATCGTGAGATTTGAGGTCAGGATCTCAAATCAAACAAATAATACTGGATAAATAAATATCCAGTTCTACATGCAGACATGCTATACACATCTACTCCCATTCACACTTAAATGATATCACAGCAGACCTCGGTCATATCAGACCTGCCAACTTATACCACTCTAAGTGCCCAGAAAATGTAATGTTATTATTTATATCAGGCGGAGAGCACCAATCGAACCTAGGGTCACAACAAGGTCCATGAAGACAGGGATGCAGTTGAGGAAAAGGAAACACCCAGGGTAATTGGTCAATATACTCATTCACATTGTCCTTGAACAATAAACATTTCTGTTTTAACATATGTATTCCCCTTTTTTCCTTTAAAGAGATTAAGAAGACGGCAGTGATCAGCTCCCAAGAAAGAATGAGGCGTTTCGGAGACTAAAGTTCCGGTCTTGTTAAAGTTTTTGAATTCATGTTTTATTTGTTTCTTTTCTGTTCTAGGTTGTTCTACAATTCCAGGTGAACGGGGCCCTCGAAGCAATGGGAGAAGATTTTCTTTATTATAAACATTTGTACTGTTTGTATTAGTGTTAAAGGGATTCTGTCACCAGGTTTTAGCCATCTCATCTGAGCGCACCATAATGTGGACACAGAGATCTTTATTCCAGTGATGTATCACTTACTAGGCTGCTCAGTGTAGTTTGCATTAAAACACTGTTAAATCATCTGGAGATTATCATTAGAGCACTACTCCAGTAGTCCAGTCATACTTGGGAGCTGCCAAATCTGCAACAGAGAAAACAGTAATTTTATCAAAATGACAGCAAGGAGCTCAGTAAGTGAAACATTGCTGGATCAGGATTTCTATCTCTACATTATGCTGCTGTCAGATGGGATGTCAAAAACCTGGTGACACAGTCCCTTTAATAACTATTTTAAAGCTAAATATAAATAGTCCTATGGCTATGATGAAACAATTCTGACAACTGTTCAAATGGCACAATCATTTACTACCGTCAGGTTTCTGAGCCGTTTAGTCTAATGCTTTGTCAGTATTACTAGAATCCATAATAATTTAAAGGTCAGGTAGCCATAAAAGTGCTCCTGCCAGTCAGAGCAGTGCAGTCCCTGGAAATCGGGCCTAGGGAAGCAGAATATATTACCATCCCTAACAACGGTAAGCATGACCCCCAGCTGTCCAGCAACCCGACATGTAGAACTGCCTATAAAAATGACCATTTGTCCAGTCAGTGCATCACTCTCTGGTGCCCTTTTACACTGGCACACTGCTTTCTGTCTCTCTCTCTCTTTCTCTCTCCGCAGTGCAATGCTCTCTGGTGCTCTTTCACTCTCTCTCCAGTGCACCACTCTCTGACGTGTTCTCTTTCTCCCTACTGCACCGCTCTCTGGCACTCCTCTGTCTTTATAGTGCACTGCTCTCTTTTGTGCTCTCTCAGTCTCCAGTGCATCACTGGCGCTCGCTTTTGATCTCTCCCCATTGCACCACTCTCTCGCATGCTCTCTCTCTGGTGCTCTCTTTCCGTCCAAAGTGCCTTTTTTTGTCTCTGTGCCTTCACGAGCTTCTCAATCTCTGTCTTTGCCCATCTGTGGCTCTCTATCGGTCTCTGTGCCTCTCTGTCCCTCCCTGTGCTTCTATTTACCTTTTGCATCCCTCTATGTGCCTACCTTTGCCCCTTTGCTCCCTTATTTGCCTCTATGTGCCTCTTAATGACTCTCTCACGAGCACACCTCTTTCTGTAGGTCAAAGGTAAGAAGCACTACTCAAGTTGCAGCAGAGAAGATGAATTGGTAAGTAACCACAAAGCTACACAGTGTTTAACACTTGTGTATTTTTTAAGAATCTTGTTGGTGTAGGATGCTTCCTGAACATTAAAGTGAATGGTCAGGAAACATCTTTAAGCTACAGGATCCTTGAAAAATATGCAAGTTTTTATGGGATGATTTGTCAGGCTATCAACAATCACACAGGGCCACATGCCCGTCAACAGGGCAATAGCCGACTCCACAAGGCCAATGACCCTTTGCAAAGGGCCAGAGGTCCCTTTCCGCAGGGCCATAGGCATTTCCACAGGGCCATAACCCCCTCCAACTCTCTCCACAGGACCACAGGCTACTACCGGGCCACAGGCTTTTCCACAGTGCCACAAGCCCCATCCAGCTCTCTTCACAGGCAATCATGTTGCACTTTTGCAACAAAAGAGTCAATCTTTGTTGCAGTTCGGCAACATTAGAGTCAACCCTGTTGCAGATCGGACACAAAGCTTGAAAATTTAGATGTTTACTGCAGAGGACTTCATAGGCCCCCATCTTACTCCAGAGCCTTCCACAGGCCCCTCCAGCCCGCTCCACCGGCCACAACTCCCTCCAGCTCGCTTTACATCGCCACATGCCCATCTGCGGGGCAACAGACCCCTATGCAGGGTCACAGGCCTTTCCACAGGGCCGCAACCCCTTCAGCTCTCTCCAAAGGACCACTGGCTCCTTCTGCCGGGCCACAAGCCTTTCCACAGGGCCACAATCCCCTCCAACTCTCTACACAGGACAACAGGCTCTCTTTACAGGGCCATAGCTCCCCTCCACAGGGCCAAATGCACTTTCCACACGGCAAAAATCCCCTCCAGCTCTCTCCACAGAGTCACGGGGTTCGTCTGCAGGGCACAAGCCCCTTCATCAAGGCCAAGGGGCCTTTCTACAGGGCCACTGGCCTTTAAATAGGGCCACAACCCCCTCTGGCACTCTCAACAGGGCCACAGGCTCCTTCTACAGGTGTACAGGCATTTACACAGGGCCACAACCACCTTTACCTCTCTCCACAGGGCAACAGGGCCCTTTCACTATGCAATAGGCCTTTCCATAAGGCCACAACCCCCTCTCTCTCTCTCAAAAAGGACAGAGGCTCCCTTTACAAGGAAACAGCCCCCTCCACAAGGCCAAAGGCCTTTTTCAAAGGGCCACAGGTCCCTTCCGCAGGGCCATAGGCATTTCCCCAAGGCAATAACCCCCTCCAGCTCTGTCCACAGGACCACAGGCTCCTTCTACAAGGCTACAACCCATTTCAGCTCTTTCATCAGGGCCACAGCCTCCTCTACCCCACTTTAATCAGTTAAAAGGACTCATTTGAGTGACCATTGGTCAGCTCGAGTAAAGGAACCTGATATAGTATAGTGCACTGTTTAATATTCTTTTTTTTCTTTACACAGGTTGAATGCTGGCAAAGAAATGTCACCTATGCCATGCTCCTTTATACCAGTTTTCTTGATTGACATGTTATTTTTGGAGCCAAATGAGAAAATTGGGAAATAGAAAGCTCCCCCTCCTTCCAATTAGTGGATCCGGTCAGGTGCTCAGTGGCGGTAGGCCACCGCCTGAAAGCCAAACATGAAAAAAGGAATGCTGGCACCGGTTTCCATACGATGAATTTTACTTTATTCCATGAAGATCAATACATTAAAAAGAAGGCATCTTTACAGGCAATCCGCCCCATCATGTCATTTTTGGTTTAAGCCTAATTTCTTTCAATAAATAAAATGGAATAAATGTGTCACTTTTTTGCCTATACTAGTAGTTGTGGGGTATTATGACATCACAATAGAATTAATACTTACCCTTTCCGATGCCTTTTAGGGCTATCCGGTGCAGAACCAAGGCCAAATACCAACCGACAGGACCTTCCTGTGACATCATGGAAGGTCCTGTCGCTCAGCACGTGGCCTTGGCTCTGCACCGGATAGACCGAAAAGGCGCCTGAAAGGGTAAGTATTAATTCTTTATTATTTTTAATACATCTGGATTTATTTAATTTTGATTTCGTACTGTATAGTAATACATTACAAAATGAAATGGGGGCTGGCAGACATGTCACAAAGGGGAGGAGGAACAGGATTTTTCTTCCTCCTCTGTGACATCACTTCTCCTCCGGACCGGGTGGTGTGTGAACACAGCCTCGGGCTGCGTGCCCACGTAGCGATTTACAAGCGTATATGTTGCGTAATTTACGCAGCGGAAACGCTTGTGAAACACTTGGTAATCTGCACCCATTGGTACTCAGTGGCATTCCGCAATGTTAATGCCCATGCTGTAGATTTTTCCGCAGCGTTTCTGCTGCGCTTAAAAATCCTTTCCACAGGGCCACAACACCTTCAGCTCTCTCCACAGGACCACAGGCCTTTCCACAGTGCTACAAGTCCCTCCAGCTCTCTCCACAGGCAATCATGTTGCATGTTGTTTACCGCAAAAGGACTTCATAGGCCCAAATCTTACTTTAGACCCTTCCACAGGCCCCTCCAGCCCGCTCCACATGGCCTTTTCCGCAGGCCACAACTCCCTCCAGCTCTCTTTACATCGCCACATGCCCCTCTGCAGGGCCACAGACCCCTATACAGGGTCACAGGCCATTCCACAGGGCCACAATCCCCTCCAACTCTTCTCCACAGGACAACAAGCTCTCTTTACCGGGCCATAGCTCCCCTCCACATGCACTTTCTGCATGGACATGACGCGCCCCTGGGCCTGTGTCGTGCTGCGTTGCGCACGCGGGAGCTTACCCGGAGCCGGATCTCTTGAGGGTTGTAGTCTCGTGGCGGTGATCCGGTCCGTGCCCAGGGAGTCAGACTAAGTGGCGCTGTATCAGCGGTAGATGTTGGACGACTACGCCACCCGTTGAGTACAGCTAAGGAGCTGCTGCTGCAGGGCAGACCGCTGAGGCCGGTGGTAGGATTGTGCAGCGTGATAGCATAGCCCCCAACGGGAGGGGTATGGCCTCAGGGCAGCCGACGTGGACGATGGGGGTAGCAGGAACCACTCGGAGACGGTACGGTGTAGTTCAGGGTCTTTACTGGTGACAAAGATAGACCCTCCCGGAGTACTGGCTAGCGATTGGGGCCTGGTCAGTCCTTGAGCAGATGGGATCTCCCCTGGCCAGGCGGAGTTGTAGGCCTCCCAAACTGACTGTACTCTTCTGGCTACCTTGCTAGAGGCGGGTATAAGTAGCCCACGTCCCTGAGTGTACCGTGTGGTGCTCACCCGTATGGCCGGTGACTCGGGGCCTTCTAGTAGCTTCCGCTCCACGACGGCGGTGCTGGTCCCACGCGTGTGACCGTGCCTTCGGGTTTCTGGGCCAGAGGACCTGCAATCCCCTGCCGGCCGGTTTCTGCTGCTGGATAGGAGTTAGTCCCCACAGCCTCGGACTCCGGGTCCGGTGAGAAATCTTCTCAGTCAGGGCGAGCTCTGCAGCTGCCAGCCCCTGACTCCTTGTTGCACTGCTCCTACAGAGCTCCTGTAGTTTCTTCCTATGCTGCTTCTCTTCTCTACCTCTTCTCTACTCACTAACCCTGCCTCAGCCCTAGGTTTATATAGGGGAAGTTCTTCCCCTCCCAGGACTGGGCAGGAGGTGTGGCATGCATAGGATCCCTGACCAAGAGACCTCCCACCTGCTCTCAGACGTAATATCTATATCACTGTGGCAACCAGACCCCTGGGGTGTCACATTCCCCCCTAGTGAAATTTATTACTCCGGGACTAAACATATTTTTGGAAAAACATAACAAGGTATAACAATAATGATACAATAAGAAAAACACATAAAGGTGGTCACGGCATGTCCGTAACCGGGTGCAGTCTTTGAAGAAAAGCAAGGTGTCCATTTCACCAAAACAGGGAGACGTAACCAGGTAGGGGTCTGTCCTGCCCCGAGTCCTTAACAGTCTTTAGTCCGTCCTGGGTTATGCTCCAACTATGTACACAGGATTCCCGGTAAATCCACCAAAGACTCCTATAAACAACTAGAAACACATAATTATACACAAGCAACAAGAAAAACAGGTAACCACAAATAAAACAATTTATACACTTCAAATCCTCCAACGTGCGGGTAACTGGCCTCTAGTGGCCCTAGTGGACCTACGGAGCTGACTGTCTAGCCCTGAACTACAGGGTGTAGGAGCTGTCAAGGGTAAACTGGGCAGCTGTCTACCGGCTCCTTGGCTCACTAGGGGTACGGCAGGCTCACTATAAGCAGAGGGTTGATCCTCCTGTTCTGCTTGTGTGGAGTCTTCTGCCTCCTGGACCGGCTGCTCTTCCAGCTCTACCTGTCGCTCCGTAGGTGCTTGGGATGCTGGTTGGAGGAAGGTGAGTACGGGTACCACAACTGCGCCATTGACTTGAGTCCAAGACCGAGGGAAGTCTCCGAGCACAGTACTAACCATGTCTTCCCTTTCCTCTACGGGTCGAGGGTCTTCTTGTTCCTCTTCAGGGTTCCGTAGCTGTTCGGGACACTTCTTCAGGTGATCCCGGGATACAATGGTCGTGGTTTCCCCTCCGTCTTTACTGATGGTACAGACCTTTGGGTTGTCGTGGCTTGAGGGCAGTACGGTGTACGGGTCCTTCTCCCACTGGTCGTCCAACTTGTGGAGCCGTCTTTTTCTCTTCAAGACCTGCTCTCCGGGTACCAGGGGAACAGCGGGAGCATACTGGTTGTAAGTTTTCTCTTGTCTTTCCCTAGCCTGACAGAGACTTCGCTCCACACTCTCCTGTACTCTCCGGTACTGCTGCTGCCTCTCTGTGTCCCAGTCTGCTTCTGGTGAAGTGTCCTCGGGTGTCAGGACTCCCATTTCCAGGTCAACAGGTAACTTACCAGGTCTCGCCCTCATTAGGTAAGCCGGGGTACAGTTGGTGGAACCTACCGGGATGTGGTTGTATAGGTCCACCAGATCGGGCAGCTTCTCAGGCCACAGACTGCGTTCTTCCAGGGGCAACGTTTTCAGAAGATCCATTACCACCTGGTTCATTTTCTCACAAAGTCCATTAGTTTGCGGATGATAGGGTGTTGTCCTGATCTTCCGGCAGCCATACAGATTGCAGAATTCCTGGAAGACCTCCGCTTCAAAGGCAGGTCCCTGATCCGTCAGCACTTGGTCCGGGTACCCGTGCGGACGGCAGAAGTGCTGCTGGAAGGCTCTAGCTGCCGTTTGAGCTGTTAAGTCCTTAACGGGGACGACAACCAAGAACCGGGAGTAATGATCCACAATGGTTAACGCGTAGACGTAGCCACTTCTGCTTGGGGTCAGTTTTACATGATCCAAGGCTACCAGTTCCAACGGCTGCTTGGTGACGATGGACTGAAGGGGGGTCTTCTGGCTGGCACGGTCCTTCCTTCTTAGGTTGCACGGGCCACAGTCTCTGCACCACCTCTCGATGGTTCCCCTCATGCCTACCCAGTGGAACCGCCCGCGCAGCAGGAACTCCAGCTTCTTCCATCCGAAGTGTCCAGCCCCGTCGTGGTATGCCTCCATCACCATGGCTGCGTCTCTTCGTGGCACCACTACTTGCCAGATTAGTTCATGCGTCCGGGAGTTAACCATTCTGCGGCACAACTTCCCCTTGTAAAGGAACAGTCGACTCTTCTCAGCCCACAGTTGTTTGGCTTCCTCCGGAGCGTCTGGGTCAAGGCGAGCCTCTGGCCGAGTCAGCATCTCCTTCACCAGTCGGACGGCAGGGTCACTGTCTTGCGTTTCCTCCCAGTTGTAGTGAGGCAAGGGGTTAAACGTAGCGGCTTGCTTACTCCTTACCCGATGGGAATACTGGATAGTCCCATGACGGTGGAACGCGGGGAGTTCGACTTCTTCCAGTCCCTCTGGATCTTCCCCTACGTCCGGTAGGTTTGGCATCCTGGACAGGGCGTCCGCGTTGGTATTGGAGCGTCCTGCCCGGTATTTGATTGTGAACTCGTAGTTGGACAGACGGGCCATCCATCTCTGCTCTAAGGCACCGAGTCTTGCCGTGTCCAGGTGTGTCAACGGGTTGTTATCCGTGTACACGGTGAACCGGGAAGAAGCGAGGTAGTGCTTAAAGCGTTCGGTGACTGCCCACACCACTGTCAGGAACTCTAGCTTAAATGAGCTGTAATTTTCAGGGTTTCTTTCGGTGGGTCGCAGTTTTCGACTGGCGTAAGCGATTACTCGTTCTTTCCCCTGCTGGATCTGGGACAGTACGGCTCCTAGCCCGATGTTACTTGCGTCGGTGTAGAGGATAAAGGGCTGGCTGTAATCAGGGTACGCCAGGATTTCATCCCCCATGAGGGCCATCTTCAGCTGGCGGAAGGACTCTTCTTCTAACTTCTCCCATTTGAAGGGCGGCTTCTGGTTCTTGGCCTTCCGGGACTGGCCTATCAGGAGGTCCTGCATAGGAGCTGCCTTTTTGGTGAAACCGGGGATGAATCTGCGGTAATAGCCTACCAACCCGAGGAACTGCCGCACTTCCTTTACACTGGAGGGACTTGGCCATTCCTTAATTGCGGTGATCTTATCAGGGTCGGGAGCCACTCCGTCAGCGCTCACCACGTGTCCCAGGTACTGCACCTTTGGTTTTAGGAGGTGACACTTGGAGGGTTTTACCTTTAGGCCGTAGTTTGCCAGAGCTTCGAACACTTCCGCCAGGTGTTTCAGGTGGTCCTCATAAGTCTTGGAATATACGATGACATTGTCCAGGTACAACAGGACCGTCTCGAAGTTTTTGTGGCCCAGACAGCACTCCATTAATCGTTGAAAGGTTCCTGGTGCGTTACAGAGTCCGAACGGCATGCAGGTAAACTCGCTAAGTCCCATCGGGGTGGTGAATGCGGTCTTCTCCCGGTCCGCCTCTGCTACAGGAACCTGCCAGTACCCACTAGTGAGATCCAAGGTAGAGAAGAAGTTAGCAGATCTTAAAGCAGCCAAAGACTCCTCTATCCTTGGTAAGGGGTACGCATCCTTGTGTGTGATACGGTTGATTTTCCGGTAATCTACACACATCCTCATGGTGTTGTCTTTCTTTTTGACTAAGACTAGTGGAGCTGCCCAGGGGCTACAGCTATCCCTGATCACCCCAGCCTCCTTCATGTCCCTAAGCATCCCCTTGGCGTGTTGGTAGTGTGCAGGGGGTACGGGTCGATACCTCTCTTTTATGGGAAGATGGTCTCCCGTGGGGATGCGGTGTTCTACCCCCTTGACTCGCCCGAAGTCTAACGGGTGTTTACTAAACACTCTCTCGTACTCTTGAACCACCCGATAGACTCCCTGTCTCTGGTGTGAGGGAGTGGAGTCAGTACCCAAATGTAGTTGCTGACACCAGTCCTCCATTGTTTCCTTAGAGCTGTTACTTTCCTCCGGGGAAGATGGAGGCAAGGGTTCTACGGACTGTATGGAGTTTTGATTGATGGTATACAATTTGGCTAGCGTAGCATACCGGGGCAGGTACACTTCCCTCTTCCCGATATTTATTATGCGAACGGGCACCCTCCCATGGCGTACATTGACCACCCCCCGTGCTGTCAAAATGGTGGGCCTACTGTCTGAGTAAACTGGTTCTACCATTGCCTGGTAATCTCTACCTCTCAGACCAATAGCTGCCCGGCACCAAATCATCATTTCACTTTTTGGGGGCATGGCAATAGGGAAAGGGTCACACATTCTTACGCTACCAATCTCACCACCGGAGAGTTCTATCTGTTGCCGTCGCATCAGTGCCCGGATCTCTTTCTGGAGCACTCGCTGCTGGCCGGAGCTGGCGTTCTTGGCAACCTGCTGTAAAAGGAAAATCACCTCTGCAAGACAATTTTCAATTACATTAGTTCCTAGAGTTATCTTTGGGTGACTCTCGTGTTTGTCAATGTCTACAATGATCAGTCCCTGTGCTGCCAATTCGACTCTACCGATTTTAATGGTCACCTCTTTAAATCCAATCTGTGGCACGGGCTGACCATTGCTGGCGATGATACTCAAGTCGTCGTCAGGGTAGCGGGTGATATCCGAGTCATTCCAGTACTGCTTGAAGAGCACGTACGGGATGGTGGTGACCTGTGACCCGGTGTCCAGCAGGGCACTCATAGGAATGCCATCCAGTACCACGGGTAAGACTGGACGTCCTCCCACATATTTGTCGCGCCAGTTCGATGGGCCTGGTGATCTTTTTCCTGGGGGTTGGCCCTCTACCCCAGGTTGTGCCAGTTTAAAGGACAGTACCTTGCCATATGTCCGGGTTGATTGCAGCGGCGGCAGATGGGTCGTCCGTCCTCGTTGTATCGGTCGCTGGGTCTTCCTTTGGCCGGTGGGGTCCTCCTTGGTCGACGCCACGGGATGTCCTCCGGTCCGGATGCCAGCTGGATCTTCCCTGGAGTGGAAACCTGTAAAGACTGCACAGTTCGGGTTAGCGCAGCAACGCTTTTAGCTAGCTCTTGGACCTGATGGTGCAGGTCTGGAGCCGGGTCATTGTTCAAAGCCTGCGCATCAGCTCCCACAGGCCCTGCCGACAAGGGCGCCGCCTCCTGGTGGTAAGTGGTAGTGGGGCGTCTGTGGGTCACAACGCCACCTGGTGCCGGTTCTCGAAGCACCCGGATGGCTCTGTCCTTGAACTGTGCAAATCCCAGATGAGGGTCCTGTAAGGCCATTGCCCGCAACTGGGTTCGGTGGGCATTGCAATATAAACCCTCTATAAATTGTTCAGTCAACAGCCTGTCCTCGTCTCCCACGCCGTCAGGGTCGGTCTGCTTAATGGCTCTCAGGGCCTCTTGTAGGTTTAGGGCATAGTCCCTTATACTCTCATGTGCCCGCTGTTTGCACCCGTAGAATCTAAGCTTGATCTCGGCTGAGGTGCGGGTATCAAAGGTGTCCCTCAGCCGGGTTAGTATCCCTGCGACAGTCCTCCCCCCAGGTGGCCAGGATTTTACCTCCCTTTGGGCTGCCCCGGTTAATTGGGCCACCAGGATGCTCACTTTTTGCTCCTCTGTGAGGGGGTACACCTGGAAGAGGCTATCCAGCTTTTCTCTAAAGTCATGCAGGGTATGTGACTCCCCCGAGTACTGGGGTAGCCAGGCTGCCCCCGGGATATAGGGCATGGTGAAAGGCATGACCGCCACAGCGGTGGCGCTGGCGGGGGTTGAAGCGGTGAAGCTCTCCTCCGTATCCGACATCCTTCTCCCCCCTAGTGGACCGTGGCCTACCTTGCGATGATCCTCTTCCGTAGGCCGCGGCTCCGCAGTGGATCGTCAGGGTTGAGGACCTTCCGTCGCGCTCCTGTGACGTCGGCGTCTGCTGGGCTCCTTCCAGGACCTTACGCAACGTCCGGACGTGAGGCGGGGCTTCAGTTCTCACGCGCTTTCGGAGTCCACGCCCCTCTTCTTCCCGCGCGGCGTCCTCAAGATGGCGTCCAATGGCGGGAAAACTCCACGTATGGCGGAAAGAAGGCTGAAGATGGCGCCGGATGGCGGGAAAACTCCACCGATGGCGGGAAGGAAGCGGGAGATGGCGCCGGATGGCGGGAATCTTCACCACTGGTAAGTTTGAACAGTCTTTTTCAGGCACGCAGTACCCGGTGGTTGCGGGCACGAGATCCTGCCGACTACGCCAAAAGTTGACGCGCCCCTGGGCCTGTGTCGCGCTGCGTTGCGCACGCGGGAGCTTACCCGGAGCCGGATCTCTTGAGGGTTGTAGTCTCATGGCGGTGATCCGGTCCGTGCCCAGGGAGTCAGACTAAGTGGCGCTGTATCAGCGGTAGATGTTGGACGACTACGCCACCCGTTGAGTACAGCTAAGGAGCTGCTGCTGCAGGGCAGACCGCTGAGGCCGGTGGTAGGATTGTGCAGCGTGATAGCATAACCCCCAACGGGAGGGGTATGGCCTCAGGGCAGCCGACGTTAACGATGGGGGTAGCAGGAACCACTCGGAGACGGTACGGTGTAGTTCAGGGTCTTTACTGGTGACAAAGATAGACCCTCCCGGAGTACTGGCTAGCGATTGGGGCCTGGTCAGTCCTTGAGCAGATGGGATCTCCCCTGGCCAGGCGGAGTTGTAGGCCTCCCAAACTGACTGTACTCTTCTGGCTACCTTGCTAGAGGCGGGTATAAGTAGCCCACGTCCCTGAGTGTACCGTGTGGTGCTCACCCGTATGGCCGGTGACTCGGGGCCTTCTAGTAGCTTCCGCTCCACGACGGCGGTGCTGGTCCCACGCGTGTGACCGTGCCTTCGGGTTTCTGGGCCAGAGGACCTGCAATCCCCTGCCGGTCGGTTTCTGCTGCTGGATAGGAGTTAGTCCCCACAGCCTTGGACTCCGGGTACGGTGAGAAATCTTCTCAGTCAGGGCGAGATCTGCAGCTGCCAGCCCCTGACTCCTTGTTGCACTGCTCCTACAGAGCTCCTGTAGTTTCTTCCTATGCTGCTTCTCTTCTCTACCTCTTCCCTACTCACTAACCCTGCCTCAGCCCTAGGGGTGTCACAGACACAGCCCCCTTTAGCTCTCTCCACAGAGACACAAGGCCCGTCTGCAGGGCACAAGCCCCCTCTTCAAGGCCAAAAGGCCTTTCTACATGGCCATAGTCATTTCCATAGGGCACGAGCCCCTCCAGCTCTCTCCACAGAGCAACGGACCCCTATACAGGGTCACAGGCCTTTCCACAGGGCCACAACACCTTCAGCTCTCTCCACAGGACCACAGGCTCCTACTGGGCCACAGGCCTTTCCACAGTGCCACAAGCCCCTCCAGCTCTCTCCACAGGCAATCATGTTGCATGTTGTTTACTGCAAAGGACTTCATAGGCCCAAATCTTACTCCATAGCCTTCCACAGGCCTTTCCAGCCCGCTCCACATGGCCTTTTCCGCAGGCCACAACTCCCTCCAGCTCTCTTTACATCGCCACATGCCCCTCTGCGGGGCCACAGACCCCTATACAGGGTCACAGGCCTTTCCACAGAGCCTCAACCCCTTCAGCTCTCTCCACAGGACCACAGGCTTTTCCACAGCCCACAACTCCTTCCAGCTCTCACCACAGGGCCACAGCCCCTTCCACTAGGCTAAAGGGCCTATCCATAGGGCCACAGACATTTCCACAGGGCCACAACACCCTCCAGCTCTCTCCACAGGACAAGAAGCTCTCTTTACAGGGCCATAGCTCACCTCCACAGGGCCAAATGCACTTTCCACACGGCCACAACTCCCAACAGCTCTCTCCACAGAGTCACAAGGCCCGTCTGCAGGGTACAAGCCCCATCTTCAAGGCCAAAAGGCCTTTCTACATGGCCATAGTCATTTCCATAGGGCACGAGCCCCTCCAGCTCTCTCCACAGGGCAATGGACCCCTATACAGGGTCACAGGCCTTTCCCCAGGGCCACAATCCCCTCCAACTCTTCTCCACACGACAACAAGCTCTCTTTACCGGGCCATAGCTCCCCTCCACAGGGCCAAATGCACTTTCTGCATGGCCACAGCCCCCTTTAGCTCTCTCCACAGAGACACAAGGCCCGTCTGCAGGGCACAAGCCCCCTCTTCAAGGCCAAAAGGCCTTTCTACATGGCCATAGTCATTTCCATAGGGCACGAGCCCCTCCAGCTCTCTCCACAGGGCAACGGACCCCTATACAGGGTCACAGGCCTTTCCACAGGGCCACAACACCTTCAGCTCTCTCCACAGGACCACAGGCTCCTACTGGGCCACAGGCCTTTCCACAGTGCCACAAGCCCCTCCAGCTCTCTCCACAGGCAATCATGTTGCATGTTGTTTACTGCAAAGGACTTCATAGGCCCAAATCTTACTCCATAGCCTTCCACAGGCCTTTCCAGCCCGCTCCACATGGCCTTTTCCTCAGGCCACAACTCCCTCCAGCTCTCTTTACATCGCCACATGCCACTCTGCGGGGCCACAGACCCCTATACAGGGTCACAGGCCTTTCCACAGGGCCTCAACCCCTTCAGCTGTCTCCACAGGACCACAGGCTTTTCCACAGCCCACAACTCCTTCCAGCTCTCACCACAGGGCCACAGCCCTTTCCACAAGGCTAAAGGGCCTATCCATAGGGCCACAGACCTTTCCACAGGGCCACAACACCCTCCAGCTCTCTCCACAGGACAAGAAGCTCTCTTTACAGGGCCATAGCTCACCTCCACAGGGTCAAATGCACTTTCCACACGGCCACAACTCCCAACAGCTCTCTCCACAGAGACACAGGGCCCGTCTGCAGGGCACAAGCCCCCTCTTCAAGGCCAAAATGCCTTTCTACATGGCCATAGTCATTTCCATAGGGCACGAGCCCCTCCAGCTCTCTCCACAGAGCAACGGACCCCTATACAGGGTCACAGGCCTTTCCACAGGGCCACAACACCTTCAGCTCTCTCCACAGGACCACAGGCTCCTACTGGGCCACAGGCCTTTCCACAGTGCCACAAGCCCCTCCAGCTCTCTCCACAGGCAATCATGTTGCATGTTGTTTACTGCAAAGGACTTCATAGGCTCAAATCTTACTCCAGAGCCTTCCACAGGCCCCTCCAGCCCGCTCCACATGGCCTTTTTCGTCAGGCCACAACTCCCTCCAGCTCTCTTTACATCGCCACATGCCCCTCTGCGGGGCCACAGACCCCTATACAGGGTCACAGGCCTTTCCACAGGGCCTCAACCCCTTCAGCTCTCTCCACAGGACCACTGGCTCCTTCTGCCGGGCCACAAGCATTTCCACAGGGCCACAATCCCCTCCAACTCTTCTCCACAGGACAACAAGCTCTCTTTACAGAGCCATAGCGCCCCTCCACAGTGCCAAATGCACTTTCTGCACGGCCACAGCCCCCTTTAGCTCTCTCCACAGAGACACAGGGCCCGTCTGCAGGACACAAGCCCCCTCTTCAAGGCCAAAGGGCCTTTCTACATGGCCATAGTCATTTCCATAGGGCACAAGCCCCTCCAGCTCTCTCCACAGGGCAACGGACCCCTATACAGGGTCACAGGCCTTTCCACAGGGCCACAACACCTTCAGCTCTCTCCACAGGACCACAGGCTACTACCGGGCCACAGGTCTTTCCACAGTGCCACAAGCACCATCCAGCTCTCTCCACAGGCAATCATGTTGCACTTTTGCAACAAGAGTCAATTTTTGTTGCAGTTCGGCAACATTGGAGTCAACCCTGTTGCAAATCGGACACGAAGCTTGAAAATTTAGATGTTTACTGCAAAGGACTTCATAGGCCCCCATCTTACTCCAGAGCCTTCCACAGGCCCCTCCAGCCGGCTCCACATGGCCTTTTCCTCAGGCCACAACTCTCTCCAGCTATGTTTACATCGCCACATGCCCCTCTGCGGGGCCACAGGCCCCTATACAGGGTCACAGGCCTTTCCACAGGGCCTCAACCCCTTCAGCTCTCTCCACAGGACCACAGGCTTTTCCACAGCCCACAACTCCTTCCAGCTCTCACCACAGGGCCACAGCCCCTTCCACAAGGCTAAAGAGCCTATCCATAGGGCCACAGACCTTTCCACAGGGCCACAACACGCTCCAGCTCTCTCCACAGGACAAGAAGCTCTCTTTACAGGGCCATAGCTCACCTCCACAGGGCCAAATGCACTTTCCACACGGCCACAACTCCCAACAGCCCTCTCCACAGAGTCACAGGGCCCGTCTGCAGGGCACAAGCCCCTCTTCAAGGCCAAAAGGCCTTTCTACATGGCCATAGTCATTCCCATAGGGCACGAGCACCTCCAGCTCTCTCCACAGGGCAACGGACCCCTGTACAGGGTCACAGTCCTTTCCACAGGGCCACAACCGCCTTCACCTCTCTCCACAGGGCCCTTTCACTGTGTCATAGGCTTTTCCATAAGGCCACAACCCCCTCTGTCTCTCTCAAAAAGGACAGAGGCTCCCTTTACAAGGCCACAGCCCCCTCCACAAGTCCAAAGGCCTTTTTCAAAGGGCCACAGGTCCCTTCCACAGAGCCATAGGCATTTCCCCAAGGCAATAATCCCCTCCAGCTCTCTCCACAGGCTCCTTCTACAAGGCTACAACCCTTTTCAGCTCTTTCATCAGGGCCACAGCCTCCTCCACCCCCCTTTAGTCAGTTAAAAGGACTCATTTGTGTGACCTATTGACCATTGGTCAGCTCGAGTAAAGGAACCTGATATAGTATACTGCACTGTTTAATATTCTTTTTTTCTTTACACAGGTTGAATGCTTGCAAAGAAATGTCACCTATGCCATGCTCCTTTATACCAGTTTTCTTGATTGACATGTTATTTTTGGAGCCAAATGAGAAAATTGGGAAATGGAAAGCTCCCCCCTCCTTCCAATCAGTGGATCCGGTCAGGTGCTCAGTGGCGGTAGGCCACCGCCTGAAAGCCAAACATGAAAAAAGGAATGCTGGCACCGGTTTCCATACGATGAATTTTACTTTATTCCATGAAGATCAATACATTAAAAAGAAGGCATCTTTATAGGCAATCCGCCCCATCATGTCATTTTTGGTTTAAGCCTAATTTCTTTCATTAAATAAAATGGAATAAATGTGTCACTTTTTTGCCTCTACTAATAGTTGTGGGGTATTATGACATCACAATAGAATTAATACTTACCCTTTCTGATGCCTTTTAGGGCTATCCGGTGCAGAACCAAAGCCAAATACCAAGCGACAGGACCTTCCTGTGACGACATGGAAGGTCCTGTCGCTCAGCACGTGGCCTTGGCTCTGCACCAGATAGACCAAAAAGGCGTCTGAAAGGGTAAGTATTAATTCTTTATTATTTTTAATACATCTTGATTTATTTAATTTTGATTTCATACTGTATAGTATTATATTGCAAAATGAAATGGGGGCTGGCAGACATGTCACAAAGGGGAGGAGGAACAGGATTCTTCATCCTCCTCTGTGACATCACTTCTCCTCCGGACCGGAAAAAAGCGTGGTATGTGAACACAGCCTCAGGCTGCGTGCCCATGTGGCGATTTACAAGCGTATATGTTGCGTAATTTACGCAGCGGAAACGCTTGTGAAACACTTGGTAATCCGCACCCCATGGTACTCAGTGGCATTCCGCAATGTTAATGCCCATGCTGCGGATTTTTCCGCAGCGTTTCTGCTGCGCTTAAAATCCTTTCCACAGGGCCACAAAACCTTCAGCTCTCTCCACAGTACCACAGGCTCCTACTGGGCCACAGGCCTTTCCACAGTGCCACAAGCCCCTCCAGCTCTCTCCACAGGCAATCATGTTGCATGTTGTTTACTGCAAAGGACTTCATAGGCCCAAATCTTACTCCAGAGCCTTCCACAGGCCTCTCCAGCCCGCTCCACATGGCCTTTTCCTCAGGCCACAACTCCCTCCATCTCTCTTTACATCGCCACATGCCCCTCTGCGGGGCCACAGACTCCTATACAGGGTCACAGGCCTTTCCACAGGGCCTCAACACCTTCAGCTCTCTCCACAGCACCACTGCCTACTTCTGCCAGGCCACAAGCCTTTCCACAGAGCCACAATCCCCTCCAACTCTTCTCCACAGGACAACAAGCTCTCTTTACTGGGCCATAGCTCCCCTCCACAGGGCCAAATGCACTTTCTGCACGGCCACAGCCCCCTTTAGCTCTCTCCACAGAGACACAAGGCCCGTATGCAGGGCACAAGCCCCCTCTTCAAGGCCAAAAGGCCTTTCTACATGGCCATAGTCATTTCCATAGGGCACGAGCACCTCCAGCTCTCTCCACAGGGCAACGGACCCCTATACAGGGTCACAGGCCTTTCCACAGGGCCACAACAGCTTCAGCTCTCTCCACAGGACCACAGGCTCCTACCCGGCCACACGCCTTTCCACAGTGCTACAAGTCCCTCCAGCTCTCTCCACAGGCAATCATGTTGCATGTTGTTTGCCACAAAAAGACTTCATAGGCCCAAATCTTACTTCAGACCCTTCCACAGGCCCCTCCAGCCCGCTCTACATGGCCTTTTCCGCAGGCCACAACTCCCTCCAGCTCTCTTTACATCGCCACATGCCCCTCTGCGGGGCCACAGACCCCTATACAGGGTCACAGGCCTTTCCACAGGGCCTCAACCCCTTCAGCTCTCTCCACAGGACCACTGGCTCCTTCTGCCGAGCCACAAGCATTTCCACAGGGCCACAATCCGCTCAAACTCTTCTCCACAGGACAACAAGCTAACTTTACAGGGCCATAGCTCCCTTCCTCAAAGCCAGCCCTCATGGTGTTTGTGTAATTAAAGAAAAAATAATAATTTTAGGGCTGGCTAGAGGCAGCCGTGGACACACCATAGCAAGCCCTCATGGTGTTTGTGTTATTAAAGAAAAAAAAAAATTTAAGGGCTGGCTAGAGGCAGCCGTGGACACACGATAGCCAGCCCTCATGTTGTTTGTGTTATTAAAGAAAAAAAAAATTTAAGGGCTGGCTAGAGGCAGCTGTGGACACACGATAGCCAGCCCTCATGGTGTTTGTGTTATTAAAGAAAAAAAATAAATTTGAGGGCTGGCTAGAGGCAGCCGTGGACACACGATAGCCAGCTCTCATGGTGTTTGTGTTATTAAAGAAAAAAAATAAATTTGAGGGCTGGCTAGAGGCAGCCATGGACACACGATAGCCAGCCCTCATGGTGTTTGTGTTATTAAAGAAAAAAAAAATTTGAGGGCTGGCTAGAGGCAGCCGTGGACAAACGATAACCAGCCCTCATGGTGTTTGTGTTATTAAAGAAAAAAAATAAATTTGAGGGCTGGCTAGAGGCAGCCGTGGACACACGATAGCCAGCCCACATGGTGTTTGTGTTATTAAAGAAAATAAATAAATTTGAGGGCTGGCTAGAGGCAGCCGTGGACACACGATAGCCAGCCCTCATGGTGTTTGTGTTATTAAAGAAAAAAAATAAATTTGAGGGCTGGCTAGAGGCAGCAGTGGACACACGATAGCCAGCCCTCATGGTGTTTGTGTTATTAAAGAAAAAAAATAAATTTGAGGGCTGGCTAGAGGCAGCCGTGGACACACGATAGCCAGCCCACATGGTGTTTGTGTTATTAAAGAAAATAAATAAATTTGAGGGCTGGCTAGAGGCAGCCGTGGACAAACGATAACCAGCCCAGATGGTGTTTGTGTTATTAAAGAAAAAAAATAAATTTGAGGGCTGGCTAGAGGCAACCGTGGACACACGATAGCCAGCCCTCATGGTGTTTGTGTTATTAAAGAAAAAAAATAAATTTGAGGGCTGGCTAGAGGCAGCCGTGGACACACGATAGCCAGCCCTCATGGTGTTTGTGTTATTAAAGAAAAAAAATAAATTTGAGGGCTGGCTAGAGGCAGCCGTGGACACACGATAGCCAGCCCACATGGTGTTTGTGTTATTAAAGAAAAAATATAAATTTGATGGCTGGCTAGAGGCAGCCGTGGACACACTATATATATATATATATATATATATATATATATATATTATATATATATATATATATATATATATATATATATATATATATATATATATATTTCTGCAGTATCTGTGCATTATGAATCGTGATATGTGTTAAAGGGGCCCACTGAGTCTTTCGCCTAGGGCCCACAAAAACCTGGAGCCGGCCCTGCCCATGTGTGGTGATTATTGATTCCAGTACTAATAGGAATAGCAGGGGCACTAACAGCATGAATGGGGTGTTTATTTATTTGTGTTTTGGATATTGTTTCTTCTGGTGTGTGAATATATGGCACTGACCAGTTTAATGCCCTGTATTTGTGTGGTTTTTGCCTTGGATTCTTACATTTTATTATATTGTCTGCTATAGTATATATTTTGTGCTATAGTGCATTACCTCTAATACTGGTGGCGGATTTGCCAGTCAGTATATTAATGTGCAAAATTGATCACCAGGGACAGCCTAAGTGTATATTTGATCTTTACTTGATATATTACAATCATGTGTTTTTCTGGGATGGATTTTGGAGTAGGTGGGCTTTCAATTAGTGGGTAATTCCACTATATTAACTTTTACTTGTGTTTTCATGAATTGGATTGTGACATTGTTTGTATGTATTTATAAAAAATATAATTCATTGTAATTTATTGAAGTATTGTCTAGATTGGGTGATCACTGCACAAGAGCATATCCCTTTTCTTCTTGCCGATGTTTAGATATATTTGGTATGCTGCATGTTGATCCCATAGTGATTAGATGGTGCCCTCCATAACTTTGAGTTTGTGACATGGACAGATTTTTCACACTTCTACAATTGAGTTCACTCTCAACTTTTCAGACGTCTGCAGACGGAGTCTCTTATCTTTTCTGTACTACAAGATGTTTTGCTGACAATTGGCCAAATACACAAGTCCTTCTGCAGCCTTATCTCAAATGAAATAACATACAAACCTTAGCTTTTTTTTTTCTTTTTTCAAATGCTTCCTCAGGGCTGGCTGGAGACAGCCATGGGCACACGAGAGCCAGCCCTCGTGGTTTTAATGTTATTAAAAAAAATAAAAAAATTTGAGGGCTGGCTGGTGACAGCCATGGGCACACGATAGCCAGCCTTCATGGTTGCATTTCTTATAAATAAAAATATAAACCTTTAGGGCTGGCTGGCGAGAGCCGTGTGCACGCGGATAGCCAGCCTTCATGGGGGTGTTATATTTATATCCCACCAAGGACAACATCTGAAACGAGTTTGTATGTTCTCCCCGTGTTTGCATGGGTTTCCTCCGGGTTCTCCGGTTTCCTCCCACACTCCAAAGACACACTGATAGGGAATCTAGATTGTGAGCCCCAATGGGGACAGCGACAATAATGTATGTAAAGCGCTGTGGAATATGTAAGCGCTATATAAAAATAAAAATAAGATGATGATAAAAAATATAAACCTTGAGGGCCGGCTGGAGACAGCCGTGGGCACACGATAGCCAGCCCTCATGCTCTTTACAGAGCCATAGCTCCCCTCCACAGAGCCAAATGCACTTTCCACATGGCCACAATCCCCTCCAGCTCTCTCCACAGAGTCACTGGGCCCGTCTGCTGGGCACAAGCCCCTTCATCAAGGCCAAGGGGCCAGTCTACAGGGCCACTGGCCTTTAAATAGGGCCACAACCCCCTCTGGCTCTCTCAACAGGGCCACAGGCTCCTTCTGCAGGGCAACAGCCCCCTCCACAAGGCCAAAGGCCCTTTGCAAAGGGCTATAGGTCCATTCCACAGGGCCATAGTCATTTCCATAGGGCCATAACCCCCCTCAAGCTCTCTCCACAGAACCACAGGCTCCTTCTACAGGTTTACAGGCATTTACACAGGGCCACAACCGCCTTCACCTCTCTCCACAGGGCCCTTTCACTGTGTCATAGGCCTTTCCATAAGGCCACAACCCCCTCTGTCTCTCTTAAAAAGGACAGAGGCTCCCTTTACAAGGCAACAACCCCCTCCAAAAGGCCAAAGGCCTTTTTCAAAGGGTCATAGGTCCCCTGCGCAGGGCCATAGACATTTCCCCAAGGCAATAACCCCCTCCAGCTCTCTCCAGAGGACCACAGGCTCCTTCTACAAGGCTACAACTCCTTTCAGCTCTTTCATCAGGGCCACAGCCTCCTCCACCCCCCTTTAATCAGTTAAAAGGGCTCATTTGCGTGACCACAACACCTTCAGCTCTCTCCACAGGACCACAGGCTCCTACCCGGCCACAGGCCTTTCCACAGTGCTACAAGTCCCTCCAGCTCTCTCCACAGGCAATCATGTTGCATGTTGTTTACCGCAAAAGGACTTCATAGGCCCAAATCTTACTTTAGACCCTTCCACAGGCCCCTCCAGCCCGCTCCACATGGCCTTTTCCGCAGGCCACAACTCCCTCCAGCTCTCTTTACATCGCCACATGCCCCTCTGCGGGGCCACAGACCCCTATACAGGGTCACAGGCCATTCCACAGGGCCACAATCCCCTCCAACTCTTCTCCACAGGACAACAAGCTCTCTTTACCGGGCCATAGCTCCCCTCCACAGGGCCAAATGCACTTTCTGCACGGCCACAGCCCCCTTTAGCTCTCTCCACAGAGACACAAGGCCCGTCTGCAGGGCACAAGCCCCCTCTTCAAGGCCAAAAGGCCTTTCTACATGGCCATAGTCATTTCCATAGGGCACGAGCCCCTCCAGCTCTCTCCACAGGGCAACGGACCCCTATACAGGGTCACAGGCATTTCCACAGGGCCACAAACCCCTCCAGCTCTCTCCACAGGCAATCATGTTGCATGTTGTTTACTGCAAAGTACTTCATAGGCCCAAATCTTACTCCAGAGCCTTCCACAGGCCTCTCCAGCCCGCTCCACATGGCCTTTTCCTCAGGCCACAACTCCCTCCAGCTGTCTTTACATCGCCACATGCCCCTCTGCGGGGCCACAGACCCCTATACAGGGTCACAGGCCTTTCCACAGGGCCTCAACCCCTTCAGCTGTCTCCACAGGACCACAGGCTTTTCCACAGCCCACAACTCTTTCCAGCTCTCACCACAGGGCCACAGCCCCTTCCACAAGGCTAAAGGGCCTATCCATAGGGCCACAGACCTTTCCACAGGGCCACAACACCCTCCAGCTCTCTCCACAGGACAAGAAGCTCTCTTTACAGGGCCATAGCTCACCTCCACAGGGCCAAATGCACTTTCCACACGGCCACAACTCCCAACAACTCTCTCCACAGAGTCACAGGGCCCGTCTGCAGGGCACAAGCGCCCTCTTCAAGGCCAAAAGGCCTTTCTACATGGCTATAGTCATTTCCATAGGGCACGAGCCCCTCCAGCTCTCTCCACAGGGCAACGGACCCCTATACAGGGTCACAGGCCTTTCCACAGGGCCACAACACCTTCAGCTCTCTCCACAGGACCACAGGCTCCTACTGGGCCATAGGCCTTTCCACAGTGCCACAAGCCCCTCCAGCTCTCTCCACAGGCAATCATGTTGCATGTTGTTTACTGCAAAGGACTTCATAGGCTCAAATCTTACTCCAGAGCCTTCCACAGGCCTCCAGCCCGCTCCACATGGCCTTTTCCTCAGGCCACAACTCCCTCCAGCTCTCTTTACATCGCCACATGCCCCTCTGCGGGGCCACAGACCCCTATACAGGATCACAGGCCTTTCCACAGGGCCTCAACCCCTTCAGCTGTCTCCACAGGACCACAGGCTTTTCCACAGCCCACAACTCCTTCCAGCTCTCACCACAGGGCCACAGCCCTTTCCACAAGGCTAAAGGGCCTATCCATAGGGCCACAGACCTTTCCACAGGGCCACAACACCCTCCAGCTCTCTCCACAGGACAAGAAGCTCTCTTTACAGGGCCATAGCTCACCTCCACAGGGCCAAATGCACTTTCCACACGGCCACAACTCCCAACAGCTCTCTCCACAGAGTCACAGTGTTATGTTCTGCTACCAGAGCTAAGGAAAGAGAGGAGATCTGTCCCTACGATAGAACTCAGCTGAATCCCTACGATGTAACAGGGAACCTGATCCTGCGATCAGACCTGCTAAAGTCCTAAGCTAGTCTGTACGGAGACCTATAGATGTGGGGAAGGAATCCCTACAAGTACTAAGGACTGGGAGGAATATGGGACACCTCCTAACAGAAATAGTAGCAGACAGACGAACAAACAAAATATATAGAACATAGAGGTCCGTAGACCAAGAAAACTAACAGAGTAAGATACAGAGCAAAGGCTAGCTAGAAAGTAGTAATACAATGAAGTCCAGCAAAGCCAGAAGGGCGGAGCAGGCTTAAATAGGCCAACAAGGTCATGTGACCAGCAAAGGAAAAAAAAACCTAAGAGCAAGGTTCTAACAGTACCCCCCCTTCTAAGAGGATCCTCCGGATCCCCTAGGACCAGGCTTATCAGGAAATCTCCTGTGAAACGCTCTGATAAGTCTGGACGCGGAAACATCATCCGACCTCACCCAAGAGTTATCCTCGGGTCCGAAACCTTTCCAGGCCACAAGATACTGCAAACTACCTCTATACAGTCTAGAGTTAAGGATGCGAGAAATTTCATATTCCCCGTCCTCCACCACCGGAGGAACAGAGGCAGAGGCGTCACAATCCGATACAACAGCTTTTTTGAACAGAGAGACATGAAATACCGGATTAATTCTCCAGGAGGTAGGAACCTCCAACCCAACAGCAGATTGGTTGACAACCTGAAGCACCTTAAAGGGCCCTACAAACTTGGGACCCAATTTCTTAGAAGGAATCCTCAACCGCAGATTCCTAGAGGACAACCAAACCATGTCACCAACAGCGAACAAAACCTCCTGTCGTTTCCTATCAAAGTAGTCCTTAGATTTTCTGTTGGCCTCCTGAAGATTACCACGCACATCCGTCCAAACTCTCTCCAAATCACCGGAAAAATTCTCCTCCTCAGGCACGGCGGATCCCAACTTGGAGAACGACCCAAACGACGGAAGTCTCCCAGAACAACAAAAAAAAGGCGAACAACCAGCAGAAGAAGATGTATGATTGTTCAGAGCAAATTCAGCAAGTGGCAGAAACTCAGACCACCCCTCTTGATTGTCTGCCACAAAACAACGCAAGAACTGCTCAACATCCTGGTTTTTCCTTTCTGTCTGGCCATTAGATTCAGGATGATATCCGGACGAGAACGATAAATGAACTCCCAACCTGTCACAAAAGGCACGCCAAAAACGAGCCACGAACTGAGGACCCCTATCAGAAACAATGTCAGTAGGAACGCCATGAAGTCTGACAATTTCCTTGACAAAGGCCTTAGCGAGAGTTTTAGCGCAGGGCAGTTTGACAAAGGGAACCAAGTGACACATCTTGCTAAAACGGTCCACGACCACCCAGATGACAGTAAAATCCTCAGAGGGGGGAAGGTCAGTTATAAAGTCCATAGCCAAATGTGTCCAAGGAGCACTGGGAACCTCCAAAGGACAAAGCAACCCCGCAGCAGGAGTATGAGAGGACTTAGATCTAGCACATATAGTACATTGACGCACCCACTTAATGACTTCCTTCTGCCATCCAGGCCACCAAAAACTGCGACCCACCAGTCTCTTGGTCTCAGAGATTCCGGGATGACCTGCCAACCGAGATTCATGACACTCAACAAATAAATCTCTCCTAAAGGTCCCAGGCACAAACAACCTCCCATGGGGAGTGTTAGATGGGGCATTCTCCTGTGCTTTAAGAATCTCATCTTCCAAAACGGAGTCCAAAGCAGCTATCACAACACCTTCTTGTAAAATGTTTTCCTCTTTCTCAGCACCGACTATGGGAGAAAAACTGCGAGACAAGGCATCCGCCTTAACATTCTTAGTACCAGGGATGTAAGTAACGGAGAAATTAAACCGCGAGAAAAACAGTGCCCACCTAGCCTGACGGGCATTCAGACGCTTGGCAGCATCAAGATATATCAGATTTTTATGATCCGTAAGAACCTGAACGGGAAATTCCACACCTTCCAAGAAGTGACGCCAGTGTTCAAATGCGAGTTTAATAGCCAATAATTCCCGATTACCAATATCGTAATTCAGTTCAGTCTCCGAAAATTTTTTTGAAAAAAAGGCACAGGGATGTAATCCATCCCCGTTATCCTGAGACAATACTGCGCCAACCCCCACAGAGGAAGCATCAACCTCAACCAAAAACGGCTTAGTCACATCAGGCTGCATAAGGATGGGAGCAGAGGTGAACCTCTCCTTGAGATACACAAAAGCTTCAATGGCCTCAGAAGACCACTGAACCGCATCAGCACCTTTACTGGTGAGATCGGTCAGAGGTTTGACAATACTAGAAAAATTTTTTATGAATTTTCTGTAATAATTGGCGAAACCTAAAAACCTCTGTATCGATTTCAAACCAATAGGCCTAGGCCATTCCTGTACAGCTTGAACTTTAACCGGGTCCATCTCAAAACCTTCGCTGGAGATAATGTAACCCAAAAAACTAATTCTCTGTACAGCGAACTCACATTTCTCCAGCTTAGCAAAAAGCGAATTGTCCATTAACAACTGTAATACCTCACGTACGCTCCGCCAATGAGACTCCAGATCCGGCGAATAAATCAAAATGTCATCCAAATACACAACCACATTTTTGCCGATCAAAGGTCTCAGGATGTCATTAATAAGATTCTGAAAAAATGCAGGAGCATTAGTAAGACCAAAAGGCATAACCAGATTCTCAAAATGACCCACAGGAGTGTTAAAAGCAGTCTTCCATTCATCACCCTCCTTCATGCGCAACAGATTGTATGCCCCCTTAAGGTCAATTTTAGAGAACCACTTGGCCCCCATTAACTGGTTAAACAGATCAGGAATCAATGGCAGTGGGTAAGGATTGCGTACAGTAATTTTGTTAATCTCACGAAAATCCAGACAAGGACGTAAACCGCCGTCCTTTTTTTTTACAAAAAAAAATCCAACCGCCACAGGAGACTTAGAGGGCCTAATGTGACCGGCGGCCAAACTTGTCTGTATGTATTCCTCCAAAGCTTTCCTCTCAGGAATAGTAAGGTTAAATAAACGACTTTTAGGAAGAGTCGCTCCAGGGACAAATTCAATAGAACAATCATAGTCTCTATGGGGAGGCAAAACCTGCGATTCCTTCTCAGAAAAAACTCTCCAAAAATCCTGAATAGGAACAGGCAATTCTCCCCTATCCAAAGCTGCAATACGCCCGTTACAACACTTGTCATAACTTTTATGGCTCCAGGATTTAATTTCATTGGTAGACCAATCCAGTACAGGATTGTGAAATTTTAACCAGGGCAATCCCAATATTACTGGAGAAGGCAAGTTATTCAAAACTACCAAATCCAATTTCTCATGGTGAACACCATTAATAGTGAGAGGAAATTCACAGACCTTGAGAGTAATATTCTTCAAAGGGGAACCATCCACAGAAACCACAGCAATGGGGGATGATAAAGGTTCGGGTTTTAAATTGAGTCTTTCCAAGAATCCCCCATCAATTACATTCAGAGTAGACCCACAATCGACAAACACCCGAAATTCCATTAATTTTTCCTGAGCAATCGTGGAAGCAGCTAAAAATACACCCTTGGAATTTAAACAGGCAATATGGGCATGACTGACCATTTTTTTTTCTTTCTTCATACGAAGCTCACAGCCTTTAATCAAATGACCAGATTTTCCGCAATAGAAACACAAGCCTTCAGAAAATCGACGGTCTTTTTCTTGAGAGCGAGGTGCCACCGATCCAGTCTCCATCGGTTCACCACTGTTAGTACACACATTCTCATAACCAGAAACTGACATAGCAGAGGATTTGCTCTCATTAACCCTAGCACGCAGTCTCCTATCCACCCGTATAGCTAATTGCATAGCCTGTTGCAAATCTTCAGGTGTAGGATAAGCAATTAGCAGGTCTTTAACCCTTTCACTGAGCCCAGCAAGAAATAGACTTTTCAGAGCAGAATCGTTCCACCCTATTTGAGTAGACCAACGACGGAAATGAGTACAATATTTTTCCACATTACCTGATCCCTGTTTCAAACGTCTCAACTCAGTCTCAGCTGATGCAACACGGTCAGGATCATCATATAATAGTCCCAAAGCAGAAAAAAAACTATCCACTGATCTGAAGCATGTATCACTAGGTTGCAAAGAAAAGGCCCACTCCTGAGGCTCTTTGCGCAAAAGTGACATTATGAACCATATGCGCTGGGATTCATCCCCAGAGGACTTGGGTGTCAAACGAAAATACAATAAGCAAGCATTTTTAAATGAAAAAAACTCTCGATGTTCACCAAAAAATAAATCCGGCAAACATACCTTAGGCTCCAAGAAATGTGCTCCAGGACAGCTACTCACGTGCTGACGGAGCTCGGCCACCTCCAGAGAGAGTCCCTGCAGGCGATGAGCCAAATCCTGAACCAACACCATGATGGAACAGAAAAATCTTTCCTTAGAGAATTTGCAGGCTGGACTTACTGTTATGTTCTGCTACCAGAGCTAAGGAAAGAGAGGAGATCTGTCCCTACGATAGAACTCAGTTGAATCCCTACGATGTAACAGGGAACCTGATCCTGCGATCAGACCTGCTAAAGTCCTAAGCTAGTCTGTACGGAGACCTATAGATGTGGGGAAGGAATCCCTACAAGTACTAAGGACTGGGAGGAATATGGGACACCTCCTAACAGAAATAGTAGCAGACAGACGAACAAACAAAATATATAGAACATAGAGGTCCGTAGACCAAGCAAACTAACAGAGTAAGATACAGAGCAAAGGCTAGCTAGAAAGTAGTAATACAATGAAGTCCAGCAAAGCCAGAAGGGCGGAGCAGGCTTAAATAGGCCAACAAGGTCATGTGACCAGCAAAGGAAAAAAAAACTAAGAGCAAGGTTCTAACACACAGGGCCCGTCTGCAGGGCACAAGCCCCCTCTTCAAGGCCAAAAGGCCTTTCTACATGGCCATAGTCATTTCCATAGGGCACGAGCCCCTCCAGCTCTCTCCACAGGGCAACAGACCCCTATACAGGATCACAGGCCTTTCCACAGGGCAACAACACCTTCAGCTCTCTCCACAGGACCACAGGCTCCTACTGGGCCACAGGCCTTTCCAAAGTGCCACAAGCCCCTCCAGCTCTCTCCACAGGCAATCATGTTGCATGTTGTTTACTGCAAAGGACTTCATAGGCCCAAATCTTACTCCAGAGCCTTCCACAGGCCTCTCCAGCCCGCTCCACATGGCCTTTTCCTCAGGCCACAACTCCCTCCAGCTCTCTTTACATCGCCACATGCCACTCTGCGGGGCCACAGACCCCTATACAGGGTCACAGGCCTTTCCACAGGGCCTCAACCCCTTCAGCTGTCTCCACAGGACCACAGGCTTTTCCACAGCCCACAACTCCTTCCAGCTCTCACCACAGGGCCACAGCCCTTTCCACAAGGCTTAAGGGCCTATCCATAGAGCCACAGACCTTTCCACAGTGCCACAACACCTTCCAGCTCTCTCCACAGGACAAGAAGCTCTCTTTACCGGGCCATAGCTCACCTCCACAAGGCCAAATGCACTTTCCACACGGTCACAACTCCCAACAGCTCTCTCCACAGAGTCACAGGGCATGTCTGCAGGGCACAATCCCCCTCTTCAAGGCCAAAAGGCCTTTCTACATGGCCATAGTCATTTCCATAGGGCACGAGCCCCTCCAGCTCTCTCCACAGGGCAACGGACCCCTATACAGGGTCACAGGCCTTTCCACAGGGCCACAACACCTTCAGCTCTCTCCACAGGACCACAGGCTCCTACTGGGCCACAGGCCTTTCCACAGTGCCACAAGCCCCTCCAGCTCTCTCCACAGGCAATCATGTTGCATGTTGTTTACTGCAAAGGACTTTATAGGCCCAAATCTTACTCCAGAGCCTTCCACAGGCCTCTCCAGCCCGCTCCACATGGCCTTTACCTCAGGCCACAACTCCCTCCAGCTCTCTTTACATCGCCACATGCCCCTCTGCGGGGCCACAGACCCCTATACAGGGTCACAGGCCTTTCCACAGGGCCTCAACCCCTTCAGCTGTCTCCACAGGACCACAGGCTTTTCCACAGCCCACAACTCCTTCCAGCTCTCACCACAGGGCCACAGCCCCTTCCACAAGGCTAAAGGGCCTATCCATAGGGCCACAGACCTTTCCACAGGGCCACAACACCCTCCAGCTCTCTCCACAGGACAAGAAGCTCTCTTTACAGGGCCATAGCTCACCTCCACAGGGCCAAATGCACTTTCCACACGGCCACAACTCCCAACAGCTCTCTCCACAGAGTCACAGGGCCCGTCTGCAGGGCACAAGCCCCCTCTTCAAGGCCAAAAGGCCTTTCTACATGGCCATAGTCATTTCCATAGGGCACGAGCCCCTCCAGCTCTCTCCACAGGGCAATGGACCACTATACAGGGTCACAGGCCTTTCCACAGGGCCACAACACCTTCAGCTCTCTCCACAGGACCACAGGCTCCTACTGGGCCACAGGCCTTTCCACAGTGCCACAAGCCCCTCCAGCTCTCACCACAGGGCCACAGCCCTTTCCACAAGGCTAAAGGGCTTATCCATAGGGCAACAGGCCTTTCCACAGTGCCACAAGCCCCTCCAGCTCTCTCCACAGACAATCATGTTGCATGTTGTTTACTGCAAAGGACTTCATAGGCCCAAATCTTACTCCAGAGCCTTCCACAGGCCTCTCCAGCCCGCTCCACATGGCCTTTTCCTCAGGCCACAACTCCCTCCAGCTCTCTTTACATCGCCACATGCCCCTCTGCGGGGCCACAGACCCCTATACAGGGTCACAGGCCTTTCCACAGGGCCTCAACCCCTTCAGCTCTCTCCACAGCACCATTGCCTACTTCTGCCGGGCCACAAGCCTTTCCACAGAGCCACAATCCCCTCCAACTCTTCTCCACAGGACAACAAGCTCTCTTTACAGGGCCATAGCTCCCCTCCACAGGGCAAAATGCACTTTCTGCACGGCCGCAGGCCCCTTTAGCTCTCTCCACAGAGACACAAGGCCCGTATGCAGGGCACAAGCCCCCTCTTCAAGGCCAAAAGGCCTTTCTACATGGCCATAGTCATTTCCATAGGGCACGAGCACCTCCAGCTCTCTCCACAGGGCAACGGACCCCTATACAGGGTCACAGGCCTTTCCACAGGGCCACAAAACCTTCAGCTCTCTCCACTGGACCACAGGCTCCTACCCGGCCACACGCCTTTCCACAGTGCTACAATTCCCTCCAGCTCTCTCCACAGGCAATCATGTTGCATGTTGTTTGCCGCAAAAAGACTTCATAGGCCCAAATCTTACTTCAGACCCTTCCACAGGCCCCTCCAGCCCGCTCTACATGGCCTTTTCCGCAGGCCACAACTCCCTCCTGCTCTCTTTACATCGCTACATGCCCCTCTGCGGGGCCACAGACCCCTATACAGGGTCACAGGCCTTTCCACAGGGCCTCAACCCCTTCAGCTCTCTCCACAGTACCACTGGCTCATTCTGCCGAGCCACAAGCATTTCCACAGGGCCACAATCCCCTCAAACTCTTCTCCACAGGACAACAAGCTAACTTTACAGGGCCATAGCTCCCTTCCTCATAGCCAGCCCTCATGGTGTTTGTGTTATTAAAGAAAAAAAAAATTTGAGGGCTGGCTAGAGGCAGCCGTGGACACACGATAGCCAGCCCTCATGGTGTTTGTGTTATTAAAGAAAAAAAAATAATTGAGGGCTGGCTAGAGGCAGCCGTGGACACATGATAGCCAGCCCTCATGGTGTTTGTGTTATTTAAGAAAAAAAAAATTTGAGGGCTGGCTAAAGGCAGCCGAGGACACATGATAGCCAGCCCTCATGGTGTTTGTGTTATTAAAGAAAAAATAATAATTTTAGGGCTGGCTAGAGGCAGCCGTGGACACATGATAGCCAGCCCTCATGGTGTTTGTGTTATTAATGAAAAAAAAATTGGGGGGCTGGCTAGAGGCAGCCGTGGACACACCATAGCAAGCCCTCATGGTGTTTGTGTTATTAAAGAAAAAAAAAAATTAAGGGCTGGGTAGAGGCAGCCGTGGACACACGATAGCCAGCCCTCATGGTGTTTGTGTTATTAAAGAAAAAAAATAAATTTGAGGGCTGGCTAGAGGCAGCCGTGGACACATGATGGCCAGCCCTCATGGTGTTTGTGTTATTAAAGAAAAAAAAAATTGGGGGGCTGGCTAGAGGCAGCCGTGGACACACGATAGCCAGCCCTCATGGTGTTTGTGTTATTAAAGAAAAAAAAAAATTGGGGGGCTGGCTAGAGGCAGCCGTGAACACACGATAGCCAGCCCTCATGCTGTTTGTGCTATTAAAGAAAAAAAAAATTGGGGGGCTGGCTAGAGGCAGCCATGGACACATGATAGCCAGCCCTCATGGTGTTTGTGTTATTAAAGAAAAAAAAAATTGGGGGGCTGGCTAGAGGCAGCCGTGAACACACGATAGCCAGCCCTCATGGTGTTTGTGTTATTAAAGAAAAAAAAAATTGGGGGACTGGCTAGAGGCAGCCGTGGACACACGATAGCCAGCCCTCATGGTGTTTGTGTTATTAAAGAAAAAAAAAAAAAATTGGGGGGCTGGCTAGAGGCAGCCGTGAACACACGATAGCCAGCCCTCATGGTGTTTGTGTTATTAAAGAAAAAAAAAATTGGGGGGCTGGCTAGAGGCAGCCGTGGACACACGATAGCCAGCCCTCATGGTGTTTGTGTTATTAAAGAAAAAAAAAATTGGGGGGCTTGCTAGAGGCAGCCGTGGACACACGATAGCCAGCCCTCATGGTGTTTGTGTTATTAAAGAAAAAAAAAAAAATTGGGGGGCTGGCTAGAGGCAGCCGTGAACACACGATAGCCAGCCCTCATGGTGTTTGTGTTATTAAAGAAAAAAAAATTGGGGGGCTGGCTAGAGGCAGCCGTGGACACACGATAGCCAGCCCTCATGGTGTTTGTGTTATTAAAGAAAAAAAAAATTGGGGGGCTGGCTAGAGGAAGCCGTGAACACACGATAGCCAGCCCTCATGGTGTTTGTGTTATTAAAGAAAAAAAAAAATTGGGGGGCTGGCTAGAGGCAGCCGTGGACACACGATAGCCAGCCCTCATGCTGTTTGTGTTATTAAAGAAAAAAAAAATTGGGGGGCTGGCTAGAGGCAGCCGTGAACACACAATAGCCAGCCCTCATGGTGTTTGTGTTATTAAAGAAAAAAAAATTGGGGGGCTGGCTAGAGGCAGCCGTGGACACACGATAGCCAGCCCTCATGGTGTTTGTGTTATTAAAGAAAAAAAAAAATGGGGGGCTGGCTAGAGGCAGCCGTGGACACACGATAGCCAGCCCTCATGCTGTTTGTGTTATTAAAGAAAAAAAAAAATTGGGGGGCTTGCTAGAGGCAGCCGTGGACACACGATAGCCAGCCCTCATGCTGTTTGTGTTATTAAAGAAAAAAAAAATTGGGGGGCTGGCTAGAGGCAGCCGTGGACACACGATAGCCAGCCCTCATGGTGTTTGTGTTATTAAAGAAAAAAAAAATTTGAGGGCTGGCTAGAGGCAGCCGTGGACACACGATAGCCAGCCCTCATGGTGTTTGTGTTATTAAAGAAAAAAAAAATTGGGGGGCTGGCTAGAGGCAGCCGTGAACACACGATAGCCAGCCCTCATGGTGTTTGTGTTATTAAACAAAAAAAAAATTGGGGGGCTGGCTAGAGGCAGCCGTGGACACACGATAGCCAGCCCTCATGGTGTTTGTGTTATTAAAGAAAAAAAAAAATTGGGGGGCTGGCTAGAGGCAGCCGTGGACACACGATAGCCAGCCCTCATGCTGTTTGTGTTATTAAAGAAAAAAAAAAATTGGGGGGCTTGCTAGAGGCAGCCGTGGACACACGATAGCCAGCCCTCATGCTGTTTGTGTTATTAAAGAAAAAAAAAATTGGGGGGCTGGCTAGAGGCAGCCGTGGACACATGATAGCCAGCCCTCATGGTGTTTGTGTTATTAAAGAAAAAAAAAATTTGAGGGCTGGCTAGAGGCAGCCGTGGACACACGATAGCCAGCCCTCATGGTGTTTGTGTTATTAAAGAAAAAAAAAATTGGGGGGCTGGCTAGAGGCAGCCGTGAACACACGATAGCCAGCCCTCATGGTGTTTGTGTTATTAAAGAAAAAAAAATTGGGGGGCTGGCTAGAGGCAGCCGTGGACACACGATAGCCAGCCCTCATGCTGTTTGTGTTATTAAAGAAAAAAAAAATTGGGGGGCTGGCTAGAGGCATCCGTGGACACATGATAGCCAGCCCTCATGCTGTTTGTGTTATTAAAGAAAAAAAAAATTGGGGGGCTGGCTAGAGGCAGCCGTGGACACATGATAGCCAGCCCTCATGGTGTTTGTGTTATTAAAGAAAAAAAAAAATTGAGGGCTGGCTAGAGGCAGCCGTGAACACAATGCTTCATTTCTGCATCGTGGTTACATAGCCTTAGTGTTATTAAAGCAAAAAAAATTTGAGAGTTGGCTATAGACATTATATGCCCAATATGAGGGCTGGCTGCAGGTAATCCAGGACAACCAGCAGCAAGCTCTCATGCTTGCGTGCACATTAGAAAGAGAAACATCGCCATCTGGTGTTTTTACAATCCTACAATAAAAAATTAAAAAGTTGGACAACATTGCCACCCGGTGGAGTTTCCTCAGAACACACAATGTCAAGAAAAAAGTCAATGAGGGCTGGCTATTGGTGAATCAGGTAAGTGATTTAGCCAGCTCTAATGTTACATTTTTTTGCATTTTTATTGCGTAGACCCCCTCAGGAGCGATATTTCAGGCCGCAGAGCGTGCAGTTTCGAGCATAAATTTTGCCTTAACCCTGAAAAAAATTTAGCGCATCCCACCGCGTGCGTAAGCGTCCCAAATGCCAAAAAACAAATTTCCCCCATCAGTCCCTATATATTACTATAGTACAGAAGGTCATACTACCATATTGACTCTTTAATCCAGTTCCAATGTATCAAGGTCAAGCCTGTTGCACAAATGCAACAAATGTTGCATTCCGGCAACAAAAGTCGGCCATCTTGTGTCCCGTTTGCAACAAAAGGTCAACTTTTGTTGCCTTTCGGCAACATTTCAGGTCAAGCCTGTTGCAAACGGGACACGAAGCCTCTGATTTTGACCAAAGGTGCACCTCAACTCATGGGGGTCACACTTGCATGTCGCATGTCATGGGGGCCCCACGTGCATTCCACATTTCATTGGGGGCCCCAAATGCATGCTGCATGTCTGGGGCCCCAAATGCATGCTGCATGTGATGGGGGCCCCAAATGCATGCAACATGTCATGGTAGCCCCACATGCATGGGCCATTCATGGGACCACACATGAATGCCGCATGTCATGGGGGCCCCAAATGCATGCCGCATGTCATGGGGGCCCCCCATACATGCCGCATGTCATGGGTACCCCAAATGCATGCCACATGTCATGGGGGACCCACGTGCATGCCGCATGTCATGGAAGCCCCACGTGCATGCCGCATGTCATGGGGGCCCCACGTGCATGCCACATGTCATGGGGGCCCCAAATGCATGCCACATGTCAGGGGGGCCCCAAATGCATGCCGTATGTCATGGGTGACCCAAATGCATGCCGCTTGTCATGGGTACCCCAAATGCATGCCGCATGTCATGTGTACCCCAAATGCATGCCCCATGTCATGGGGGACCCACGTGCATACCGCATGTCATGGGGACCCCCTATGCATGCCTCATGTCATGGGGGCCCCAAATGCATACTGCATGTCATGGGAGCTCCACATGCATGCCGCATGTCATGTGGCCCCACGTGCATGCCGCATGTCATGGCGCCAATTTCATGCCGCATGTCATGGGGGACACTCATGCATACCGCATGTAATGGGGGCAACACGTGCATACCGCATATCATGGGGCCCCACGTGCATACCGCATGGCATTGGGCCCAAAATGCATGCCGCATGTCATGGGGCCCCATGTGCATGCCACATGCCATGAGGCCCACATGCATACCGCATGTCATTGGGGGAACATGTGCATACCGCATATCATGGGCCCCACATGCATACCGCATGTCATAGGTGCCCCAAATGCATGCCGCATGTCATGTGGCCCCACGTGCATGCCGCATGTCATGGGGCCCCATGTGCATGCCGAATGTCATGGGGGTACCATTTTCATGCCGCATGTCATGGGGGACACTCATGCGTGGCACATGTGATGGGGGCCCCACATGCATTCCACATGTAATGGGCGCCCCACGTGCATTCCGCATGTCATGGGGCCCCAAATGCATGCCGCATGTCATGGGGTCCCCAAATGTATGCCACATGTCATGAGGGCCATAAATATGTGCAACATGTCGTGGAGGCCCCACGTGCATGCCGCATATCATGGGGGGACCAAATGCATGCCGCTTGTCATGGGGGCCCCAAATGCATGCCGCATGTCATGGGGGCACCACGTGCATGCCGCATGTCATTGGGGGTCCAAATACATGCCGCATTTCATGGGGGCCCCCAATACGTGCCGCATGTCATGGGGGCGCCACATGCATGGCGCATGTCTTGGGGGCCCAAATGCATGCCTTATGTCATGGGGGCCCCAAATACGTTCCTCTTGTCATGGGGGCCCCATGTGCATGCCGCATGGCAGTGGGGCCCCACATGCATGCCGCATGTCATCGGGGCTCCACATGAATGCCACGAGTCATGGGGGGCCAAAACACAAGCCGAATGTCATGGGGGCCCAACGTGCATATCGCATGTCATGGGGACCCCAAATGCATGCCGAATATCATGGGGGGGCCAAATACCTGCCGCATATCTTGAGGGCCCCACATCCATGGCACATGTCATGGGGGCCCCAAAGGCATGTCGCATGTCATGGGGGCCCCACATGCGTGGCACATGTCATGGGGGCCCCACATGCAAGCCACATGTCATGGGGGCCCCAAATACGTGCCGTATTTCATGGGGGCCCCACGTGCATGCCGCATGTCATGGGGTCCCCTCATGCATGCTGGGTGTCATACGGGCCCCAAATGCATGCCGCGTGTCATGGGGGCCCCACAACAATGCCGCATGTCATTGGGGGCCCAAATGCATGCCGCATGTCATGGGGGCCCCAAATACGTGCCGCATGTCATGGAGGCTCCACATGCATGTCGCATGTCATGGGGACCCCACATACAAGGCGCATGTCATGGGGGCTCCACATGCATGTCACATGTCATGGGGTCCCCACATGCATGTCGGGTGTCATACGGGCCCCAAATGCATGCCGCATGTCATGGGGGCCCCACAACAATGCCGCATGTCATTGGGGGACCAAATGCATGCCGCATGTTATGGGGGCCGCAAATGCATGCCGCATGTCTTGAGGGCCCCACAAGCTTGTAGTATGTCATGGGTGGCCCAAATGCATGCCACATGTCATAGGGGCCCCACGTGCATGCCGCATGTCATGAGGGCCCCAAACGCATGGCGTATGTCATGGGGGCCCCAAGTAAGTGCCGCATATCATTTGTGGCCCCAAATGCATGCCGCATGTCAAGGGGGCCCCACATGCATGCCGCATGTCATGGGGTCCCCAAATGTATGCCACATGTCATGAGGGCCATAAATATTTGCAACATGTCGTGGAGGCCCCACGTGCATGCCGCATATCATGGGGGCACCAAATGTATGCCGCTTGTCATGGGGGCCCCAAATGCATGCCGCATGTCATGGGGGCACCACGTGCATGCCGCATGTCATTGGGGGTCCAAATACATGCCGCATTTCATGGGGGCCCCCAATACGTGCAGCATGTCATGGGGGCGCCACATGCATGGCGCATGTCTTGGGGGCCCAAATGCATGCCTTATGTCATGGGGGCCCCAAATACGTTCCTCTTGTCATGTGGGCCCCACGTGCATGCCGCATGTCATGGGGTCCCCACATGCATGCCGCATGTCATGGGGACCCCACAACAATGCAGTGGGGCCCCACATGCATGCCGCATGTCATCGGGGCTCCACATGAAAGCCACGAGTCATGGGGGGCCAAAACACAAGCCGAATGTCATGGGGGCCCAACGTGCATATCGCATGTCATGGGGACCCCAAATGCATGCCGAATGTCATGGGGGGGCCAAATACCTGCCACATATCTTGAGGGCCCCACATCCATGGCACATGTCATGGGGGCCCCAAAGGCATGTCGCATGTCATGGGGGCCCCACATGCGTGGCACATGTCATGGGGGCCCCACATGCAAGCCACATGTCATGGGGGCCCCAAATACGTGCCGTATGTCATGGGGGCCCCACGTGCATGCCGCATGTCATGGGGTCCCCTCATGCATGCTGGGTGTCATACGGGCCCCAAATGCATGCCGCGTGTCATGGGGGCCCCACAACAATGCCGCATGTCATTGGGGGCCCAAATGCATGCCGCATGTCATGGGGGCCCCAAATACATGCCGCATGTCATGGGGGCTCCACATGCATGTCACATGTCATGGGGACCCCACATACAAGGCGCATGTCATGGGGGCTCCACGTGCATGTCGCATGTCATGGGGTCCCCACATGCATGCCGCATGTCATGGGGGCCCCACAACAATGCCGCATGTCATTGGGGGACCAAATGCATGCGGCATGTTATGGGGGCCGCAAATGCATGCCGCATGTCATGAGGGCCCAAATGCATGCCACATGTCATAGGGGCCCCACGTGCATGCCGCATGTCATGAGGGCCCCAAACGCATGGCGCATGTCATGGGGGACCCAAGTACGTGTCGCATGTCATGGGGCCCCAAATGCATGCCGCATGTCATGGGGGCCCCAAATGTATGCCTCATGTCATGGGGGCCCCAAATGCATGCAGCTTGTCAAGGGGGCCCCACATGCATGCCGTATGTCATGGGGGACCCATGTGCATTCCGCATGTCATGGGGCCCCCACGTGCATTCCGCTTGTCATGGGGCCCCCAAGTGCATGCCGCATGTCATGGGGGCCCCAAATTCAAGTCGCATGTCATGGGGCCCCAAATGCATGCCGCATGTCATGGGGGCCCCAAATGCATACCGCATGTCATGGGGGACCCAAATCCATGCCGCATGTCATGGGGGCCCCAAATGTATGCCGCATGTCATGAGGGCAATAAATACGTGCCGCATGTCATGTGGGACTCAAATGCATGTCTCATGTCATGGGGGACCCACATGTATGCCGCATGTCATGAGGGCCATAAATACATGCCGCATGTCATGGGGGCCCCAAATGCATGCCGCATGTCATGGGGGCCCCACATGTATGCCGCATGTCATGAGGGCCAAATGTGAATTCTGCATATCATGGGGCCCCCCACGTGCATTCTGCATGTCATGGGGCCCCAAATGCATGCCACATGTCATGGGGGCCCCAAATGTATGGCGCATGTCATGAGGGCCATAAATATGTGCCGCATGTCTTGGGGGCCCCACGTGCATGCCGCATGTCATTTGGTCCCCACATGCATGCCGGGTGTCATACGGGCCTCAAATGCATGTCGCGTGTCATGGGGGCCCCACAACAATGCCGCATGTCATTGGGGGCCCAAATGCATGCCTTATGTCATGGGGGCCCCACATGCATGGTGCATGTCATGGGGGCCCAAAAGTCATGCTACATGTCATGGGGGCCCCACGGGCATGCCGCATGTCATGGGGGACCAAATGCATACCGCATGTCATGGGGGCCCCAAATGCATGCCGCATGTCATGAGAGCCCCACATGCATGTTGCATGTCATGGGTGCCCCAAATGTATGCCGCATGTCATGGGGGCCCCACGTGCATGCCGCATGCCATGAGGTCCCCAAATGCATGGTGCATGTCATGGGGGCCCCAAACACGTGCCGCATGACATGGGGCCCCATATGCATGGCGCATGTCATGGGGCTCCACATGCATGCCGCATGTCATGGGGGCCCCATATGCATGCCGCATGTCATGGGGGCCCCAAATGCATGACGCATGTCATGGGGGCCTCAAATGTATGCCGCTTGTCATGGGGGCCCAAATGCATGCCGCATGTCATGGGGGCCCCAAATTTATGCCGCATGGCATGAGGGCCATAAATATGTGCCGCATGTCATGGGGACACAAATGCATGCCGCATGTCATGGGGGCCCTACATGTATGCCGCATGTCATGAGGGCCATAAATACATGCAGCATGTCAGTGGGGGCCCCAAATGCATGACGCATGTCATGGGGGCCCCACATGTATGCCGCATGTCATGAGTGCCATAAATACATGCCGCATGTCAAGGGGGCCCCAAATATGTGCCACATGTCATGGGGTCCCAAATACGTGCCGAAAGTCATGTCATGGGGGCCCACGTTCATGCCACATGTCATGGTTGCCCCAAATGCATGCCGCATGTCATGGAGGCCCCAGATGGATGCCGCTTGTCATGGGGGCCCCACATGCATACCGCATTTTATGTGGGACCTAAGTGCATGCCGCATGTCATGGGGGCCCCAAATGTATGCAGCATGTCATGAGGGCCATAAATACGTGCTGCATGTCATGGGGGCCCCAAATGCATGCCGCATGTCATGGGGGCCCCACATGTATGCCGCATGTCATGTCGGCCATAAGTACATGCCGCATGTCAAGGGGGCCCCACATGCAAGCCGCATGTCATGGGGGCCCCAAATGCATGCCGCATGTCATGGGGGCCCAATGTGCATTCCGCATGTCATGGGTCCCCCACGTGCATTCCGCATGTCATGGGGCCCCAAATGCATGCCGCATGTCATGGGGGCCCCAAATGTATGCCGCATGTCATGAGGGCCATAAATAAGTGCCGCATGTCATGGGGGCCCCACGTGCATGCCGCATGTCATGGGGTCCCCACATGCATGCCGGGTGTCATACGGGCCCCAAATGCATGCCGCGTGTCATGGGGGCCCCACAACAATGCCGCATGTCATTGGCGGCCCAAATGCATGCCGCATGTCATGGGGGCCCCAAATACGTACCCGCATGTCATGGGGGCTCCACATGCATGTCGCATGTCATGGGGACCCCACATACAAGGCGCATGTCATGAGGGCTCCACATGCATGTCGCATGTCATGGGGTCCCCACATGCATGTCGGGTGTCATACGGGCCCCAAATGCATACCGCATGTCATGGGGACCCCAAATGCATGCTGAATGTCATGGGGGCCCCCAATACGTGCCGCATTTCATGGGGGCCCCACATGCATGGCGCATGTCATGGGGGCACCAAATGCATGACGCATGTCATGGGGTCCCAAATACATGTCACATGTCATGTGGGCCTCACATGCATGCCACATGTCATGGGGGCCCCAAATACGTGCCGCAAGTCATGGGGGCCCAGGTGCATACCGCATGTCTTTGGGGCCCCAAACATGTGCTGCATGACTTGGGGCTCCACATGCATGCCGCATGTCATGGGGGCCCCATATGCATGCCGCATGTCATGGGGGCCCCAAATGCATGCCGCATGTCATGGGGGCCCAAAATGTGTTCCGCATGTCATGGGGGGCCCAAATGCATACCGCATGTCATGGGGGCCCACGTGCTTGCCGCATGTCATGGGGCCCCAAATGCATGCCGCATGTCATGAGGGACCCACAAGCATGTCGCATGTCATGGGTGGCCCAAATGCATGCCGCATGTCATGGGGGCCCCACGTGCATGCCGCATGTCATGAGGTCCCCAAACGCATGGCGTATGTCATGGGGGCCCCAAGTAAGTGCCGCATATAATTTGTGGCCCCAAATGCATGCCGCATGTCAAGGGGGCCCCACATGCATGCCGCATGTCATGGGGTCCCCAAATGTATGCCACATGTCATGAGGGCCATAAATATGTGCAACATGTCGTGGAGGCCCCACGTGCATGCCGCATATCATGGGGGGACCAAATGTATGCCGCTTGTCATGGGGGCCCCAAATGCATGCCGCATGTCATGGGGGCACCACGTGCATGCCGCATGTCATTGGGGGTCCAAATACATGCCGCATTTCATGGGGGCCCCCAATACGTGCAGCATGTCATGGGGGCGCCACATGCATGGCGCATGTCTTGGGGGCCCAAATGCATGCCTTATGTCATGGGGGCCCCAAATACGTTCCTCTTGTCATGGGGGCCCCACGTGCATGCCGCATGTCATGGGGTCCCCACATGCATGCCGCATGTCATGGGGACCCCACATGCATGCCGCATGTCATGGGGACCCCACAACAATGCAGTGGGGCCCCACATGCATGCCGCATGTCATCAGGGCTCCACATGAAAGCCACGAGTCATGGGGGGCCAAAACACAAGCCGAATGTCATGGGGGCCCAACGTGCATATCGCATGTCATGGGGACCCCAAATGCATGCCGAATGTCATGGGGGGGCCAAATACCTGCCACATATCTTGAGGGCCCCACATCCATGGCACATGTCATGGGGGCCCCAAAGGCATGTCGCATGTCATGGGGGCCCCACATGCGTGGCACATGTCATGGGGGCCCCACATGCAAGCCACATGTCATGGGGGCCCCAAATACGTGCCGCATGTCATGGGGTCCCCTCATGCATGCTGGGTGTCATACGGGCCCCAAATGCATGCCGCGTGTCATGGGGGCCCCACAACAATGCCGCATGTCATTGGGGGCCCAAATGCATGCCGCATGTCATGGGGGCCCCAAATTCATGCCGCATGTCATGGGGGCTCCACATGCATGTCACATGTCATGGGGACCCCACATACAAGGCGCATGTCATGGGGGCTCCACGTGCATGTCGCATGTCATGGGGTCCCCACATGCATGCCGCATGTCATGGGGGCCCCACAACAATGCCGCATGTCATTGGGGGACCAAATGCATGCGGCATGTTATGGGGGCCGCAAATGCATGCCGCATGTCATGAGGGCCCCACAAGCTTGTAGCATGTCATGGGGGCCCAAATGCATGCCACATGTCATAGGGGCCCCACGTGCATGCCGCATGTCATGAGGGCCCCAAACGCATGGCGCATGTCATGGGGGACCCAAGTACGTGTCGCATATCATGGGGGCCCCAAGTGCATGCCGAATGTCAAGGGGGACCCCATATGCATGACGCATATCATGGGGCCCCAAATGCATGCCGCATGTCATGGGGGCCCCAAATGCATTCCGTATGTCAAGGGGGCCCCACATGCATGCCGGATGTCATGGGGGCCACAAATGCATGGCGCATGTCATGGGGGACCCAAGTACGTGTCGCATATCATGGGGGCCCCAAGTGCATGCCGAATGTCAAGGGGGACCCCATATGCATGACGCATATCATGGGGCCCCAAATGCATGCCGCATGTCATGGGGGCCCCAAATGCATTCCGTATGTCAAGGGGGCCCCACATGCATGCCGGATGTCATGGGGGCCACAAATGCATGCCGCATGTCATGGGGGCCCCACGTGCTTTCCGCATGTCATAGGCCACCACGTGCATTCTGCATGTCATAGGGCCCCAAATGCATGTCGCATGTCATGGGGCCCCAAATGCATGCCGCATGTCATGGGGGCCCCAAATGTATGCCTCATGTCATGGGGGCCCCAAATGCATGCAGCTTGTCAAGGGGACCCCACATGCATGCCGGATGTCATGGGGGCCACAAATGCATGGCGCATGTCATGGGGGACCCAAGTACGTGTCGCATATCATGGGGGCCCCAAGTGCATGCCGAATGTCAAGGGGGACCCCATATGCATGACGCATATCATGGGGCCCCAAATGCATGCCGCATGCCATGGGGGCCCCAAATGCATTCCGTATGTCAAGGGGGCCCCACATGCATGCCGGATGTCATGGGGGCCACAAATGCATGCCACATGTCATGGGGGCCACACGTGCTTTCCGCATGTCATAGGCCACCACGTGCATTCTGCATGTCATAGGGCCCCAAATGCATGTCGCATGTCATGGGGCCCCAAATGCATGCCGCATGTCATGGGGGCCCCAAATGTATGCCTCATGTCATGGGGGCCCCAAATGCATGCAGCTTGTCAAGGGGGCCCCACATGCATGCCGTATGTCATGGGGGACCCATGTGCATTCCGCATGTCATGGGGCCCCCACGTGCATTCCGCTTGTCATGGGGCCCCCAAGTGCATGCCGCATGTCATGGGGGCCCCAAATTCAAGTCGCATGTCATGGGGCCCCAAATGCATGCCGCATGTCATGGGGGCCCCAAATGCATACCGCATGTCATGGGGGACCCAAATCCATGCCGCATGTCATGGGGGCCCCAAATGTATGCCGCATGTCATGAGGGCAATAAATACGTGCCGCATGTCATGTGGGACTCAAATGCATGTCTCATGTCATGGGGGACCCACATGTATGCCGCATGTCATGAGGGCCATAAATACATGCCGCATGTCATGGGGGCCCCAAATGCATGCCGCATGTCATGGGGGCCCCACATGTATGCCGCATGTCATGAGGGCCAAATGTGAATTCTGCATATCATGGGGCCCCCCACTTGCATTCTGCATGTCATGGGGCCCCAAATGCATGCCACATGTCATGGGGGCCCCAAATGTATGGCGCATGTCATGAGGGCCATAAATATGTGCCGCATGTCTTGGGGGACCCACGTGCATGCCGCATGTCATTTGGTCCCCACATGCATGCCGGGTGTCATACGGGCCTCAAATGCATGTCGCGTGTCATGGGGGCCCCACAACAATGCCGCATGTCATTGGGGGCCCAAATGCATGCCTTATGTCATGGGGGCCCCACATGCATGGTGCATGTCATGGGGGCCCAAAAGTCATGCTACATGTCATGGGGGCCCCACGGGCATGCCGCATGTCATGGGGGACCAAATGCATACCGCATATCATGGGGGCCCCAAATGCATGCCGCATGTCATGAGAGCCCCACATGCATGTTGCATGTCATGGGTGCCCCAAATGTATGCCGCATGTCATGGGGGCCCCACGTGCATGCCGCATGCCATGAGGTCCCCAAATGCATGGTGCATGTCATGGGGGCCCCAAACACGTGCCGCATGACATGGGGCCCCATATGCATGGCGCATGTCATGGGGCTCCACATGCATGCCGCATGTCATGGGGGCCCTATATGCATGCCGCATGTCATGGGGGCCCCAAATGCATGACGCATGTCATGGGGGCCTCAAATGTATGCCGCTTGTCATGGGGGCCCAAATGCATGCCGCATGTCATGGGGGCCCCAAATTTATGCCGCATGGCATGAGGGCCATAAATATGTGCCGCATGTCATGGGGACACAAATGCATGCCGCATGTCATGGGGGCCCTACATGTATGCCGCATGTCATGAGGGCCATAAATACATGCAGCATGTCAGTGGGGGCCCCAAATGCATGACGCATGTCATGGGGGCCCCACATGTATGCCGCATGTCATGAGTGCCATAAATACATGCCGCATGTCAAGGGGGCCCCAAATATGTGCCACATGTCATGGGGTCCCAAATACGTGCCGAAAGTCATGTCATGGGGGCCCACGTTCATGCCACATGTCATGGTTGCCCCAAATGCATGCCGCATGTCATGGAGGCCCCAGATGGATGCCGCTTGTTATGGGGGCCCCACATGCATACCGCATTTTATGTGGGACCTAAGTGCATGCCGCATGTCATGGGGGCCCCAAATGTATGCAGCATGTCATGAGGGCCATAAATACGTGCTGCATGTCATGGGGGCCCCAAATGCATGCCGCATGTCATGGGGGCCCCACATGTATGCCGCATGTCATGTCGGCCATAAGTACATGCCGCATGTCAAGGGGGCCCCACATGCAAGCCGCATGTCATGGGGGCCCCACGTGCATGCCGCATGTCATGGGGTCCCCACATGCATGCCGGGTGTCATACGGGCCCCAAATGCATGCCGCGTGTCATGGGGGCCCCACAACAATGCCGCATGTCATTGGCGGCCCAAATGCATGCCGCATGTCATGGGGGCCCCAAATACGTGCCGCATGTCATGGGGGCTCCACATGCATGTCGCATGTCATGGGGACCCCACATACAAGGCGCATGTCATGAGGGCTCCACATGCATGTCGCATGTCATGGGGTCCCCACATGCATGTCGGGTGTCATACGGGCCCCAAATGCATACCGCATGTCATGGGGACCCCAAATGCATGCTGAATGTCATGGGGGCCCCCAATACGTGCCGCATTTCATGGGGGCCCCACATGCATGGCACATGTCATGGGGGCACCAAATGCATGACGCATGTCATGGGGTCCCAAATACATGTCACATGTCATGTGGGCCTCACATGCATGCCACATGTCATGGGGGCCCCAAATACGTGCCGCAAGTCATGGGGGCCCCAGGTGCATACCGCATGTCTTTGGGGCCCCAAACATGTGCTGCATGACTTGGGGCTCCACATGCATGCCGCATGTCATGGGGGCCCCATATGCATGCCGCATGTCATGGGGGCCCCAAATGCATGCCGCATGTCATGGGGGCCCAAAATGTGTTCCGCATGTCATGGGGGGCCCAAATGCATACCGCATGTCATGGGGGCCCACGTGCATGCCGCATGTCATGGGGCCCCAAATGCATGCCGCATGTCATGAGGGACCCACAAGCATGTCGCATGTCATGGGTGGCCCAAATGCATGCCGCATGTCATGGGGGCCCCACGTGCATGCCGCATGTCATGAGGTCCCCAAACGCATGGCGTATGTCATGGGGGCCCCAAGTAAGTGCCGCATATAATTTGTGGCCCCAAATGCATGCCGCATGTCAAGGGGGCCCCACATGCATGCCGCATGTCATGGGAGCCCCAAATGTATGCCACATGTCATGGGGGCCCCACGTGCATTCCACATTTCATGGGGCCCCACGTGCATGCCGCATGTCATGGGGGACCCAAATACATGCCGCATGTCATGGGGCCCCAAATGCATGCCGCATATCATGGGGGCACCAAATGCATGCCACATGTCAAGGGTGCCCCACATGCATGCCGGATGTCATGGGGGCCCCAAATGCATGCCGCATGTCAATGGGGACCCAACACATGCAAGCCGCATGTCATGGGGGCCCCAAATGCATGCCGCATGTCATGGGGGCCCCAAATGCATGGCGCATGTCATGGGGGCCCCAAGTATGTGCCACATATCATGGGGGCCCCAAATGCATGCCGCATGTCATGGGGGCCCCAAATGCATGCCGAATGTCATTGGGGTCCCAAATGCATGCCGCTTGTGATTGGGTTCCCCACATACATGCCAGATGTCATGGGGGCCCCAAATGCATGTTGCATGTCATGGGAGCCCCAAATATATGCCTCATGTCATGGGGGCCCCAAATGCATGCCGCATGTCAAGGGGGCCCCACATGCATGCCGCATGTCATAGGAGCCCCAAATGTATGCCGCATGTCATGAGGGCCATAAATACGTTAAGCATGTCATAGGGGCCCCAAGTGCATGCTGCATATAATGGGGGTCCCAAATGCATGCCTTATGTCATTGGGGCCCCAAATACGTGCAGGATGACATGGGGGCCCCACTTGCATGCCGCATGTCAGTGGGGCCCCACATGCATGCCGCATGTCATCAGGGCTCCACATGCATGCCGCGAGTCATGGGGGCCCCAAATGCATGCCGCATGTCATGGGGCCCCCACGTGCATACCGCATGTCATGGGGGCACCAAATGCATGCCGCATGTCATGGGGTCCCAAATACATGCTGCATGTCTTTGGGGCCCCAAATGCATGGCGCATGTCATGGGGGCCCCAAATGCATGCCGCATGTCATGGGGGCCCCACATGCGTGGCACATGTGATGGGGGCCCCACATGCATTCCACATGTCATGGGCGCCCCACGTGCATTCCGCATGTCATGGGGCCACAAATGAATGCCGCATGTCATGGGGTCCCCAAATGTATGCCACATGTCATGAGGGCCATAAATATGTGCAACATGTCGTGGAGGCCCCACATGCATGCCGCATATCATGGGGGGACCAAATGCATGCCGCTTGTCATGGGGGCCCCAAATGCATGCCGCATGTCATGGGGGCACCACGTGCATGCCGCATGTCATTGGGGGTCCAAATACATGCCGCATTTCATGGGGGCCCCCAATACGTGCCGCATGTCATGGGGGCGCCACATGCATGGCGCATGTCTTGGGGGCCCAAATGCATGCCTTATGTCATGGGGGCCCCAAATACGTTCCTCTTGTCATGGGGGCCCCACGTGCATGCCGCTTGGCAGTGGGGCCCCACATGCATGCCGCATGTCATCGGGGCTCCACATGAATGCCACGAGTCATGGGGGGCCAAAACACAAGCCGAATGTCATGGGGGCCCAACGTGCATGTCGCATGTCATGGGGACCCCAAATGCATGCCGAATGTCATGGGGGGGCCAAATACCTGCCACATATCTTGAGTTCCCCACATCCATGGCACATGTCATGGGGGCCCCAAAGGCATGTCGCATGTCATGGGGGCCCCACATGCGTGGCATATGTCATGGGGGCCCCACATGCAAGCCACATGTCATGGGGGCCCCAAATACGTGCCGTATTTCATGGGGGCCCCACGTGCATGCCGCATGTCATGGGGTCCCCTCATGCATGCTGGGTGTCATACGGGCCCCAAATGCATGCCGCGTGTCATGGGGGCCCCACAACAATGCCGCATGTCATTGGGGGCCCAAATGCATGCCGCATGTCATGGGGGCCCCAAATACGTGCCGCATGTCATGGGGGCTCCACATGCATGTCGCATGTCATGGGGACCCCACATACAAGGCGCATGTCATGGGGGCTCCACGTGCATGTCGCATGTCATGGGGTCCCCACATGCATGTCGGGTGTCATACGGGCCCCAAATGCATGCCGCATGTCATGGGGGCCCCACAACAATGCCGCATGTCATTGGGGGACCAAATGCATGCCGCATGTTATGGGGGCCGCAAATGCATGCCGCATGTCATGAGGGCCCCACAAGCTTGTAGCATGTCATGGGTGGCCCAAATGCATGCCACATGTCATAGGGGCCCCACGTGCATGCCGCATGTCATGAGGGCCCCAAACGCATGGCGCATGTCATGGGGGACCCAAGTACGTGTCGCATATCATGGGGGCCCCAAGTGCATGCCGAATGTCAAGGGGGCCCCACAACAATGCCGCATCTCATTGTAGGACCAAATGCATGCCGCATGTCATGGGGGCCCCAAATGCATGCCGCATGTCATGAGGGCCCCACAAGCTTGTTGCATGTCATGGGTGGCCCAAATGCATGCCGCATGTCATGGGGGCCCCACGTGCATGCCACATGTCATGAGGGCCCCAAACGCATGCCGCATGTCATGGGGGCCCCACGTGCATGCCACATGTCATGAGGGCCCCAAACGCATGGCGCATGTCATGGGGGACCCAAGTATGTGTCGCATATCATGGGGGCCCCAAGTGCATGCCGCATGTCAAGGGGGACGCCGCATGTAATGGGGCCCCAAATGCATGCCGCATGTCATGGGGGCCCCAAATGCATGCTGTATGTCAAGGGGGCCCCACATGCATGCCGGATGTCATGGGGGCCACAAATGCATGCCGCATGTCATGGGGGCCCCACGTGCTTTCCGCATGTCATAGGCCACCACGTGCATTCTGCATGTCATGGGGCCCCAAATGCATGCCGCATGTCATGGGGGCCCCAAATGTATGCCTCATGTCATGGGGGCCCCAAATGCATGCAGCTTGTCAAGGGGGCCCCACATGCATGCCGTATGTCATGGGGGACCCATGTGCATTCCGCATGTCATGCGGCCCCCACGTGCATTCCGCTTGTCATGGGGCCCCCAAGTGCATGCCGCATGACATGGGGGCCCCAAATGCATGTTGCATGTCATGGGGCCCCAAATGCATGCCGCATGTCATGGGGGCCCCAAATGCATACCGCATGTCATGGGGGACCCAAATGCATGCCGCATGTCATGGGGGCCCCAAATGTATGCCGCATGTCATGAGGGCAATAAATACGTGCCGCATGTCATGGGACTCAAATGCATGTCTCATGTCATGAGGGACCCACATGTATGCCGCATGTCATGAGGGCCATAAATACATGCCGCATGTCATGGGGGCCCCAAATGCATGCCGCATGTCATGGGGGCCCCACATGTATGCCGCATGTCATGAGGGCCCCACGTGCATGCCGCATGCCATGAGGTCCCCAAATGCATGGTGCATGTCATGGGGGCCCCAAACACGTGCCGCATGACATGGGGCCCCATATGCATGGCGCATGTCATGGGGCTCCACATGCATGCCGCATGTCATGGGGGCCCCATATGCATGCCGCATGTCATGGGGGCCCCAAATGCATGACGCATGTCATGGGGGCCTCAAATGTATGCCGCTTGTCATGGGGGCCCAAATGCATGCCGCATGTCATGGGGGCCCCAAATTTATGCCGCATGGCATGAGGGCCATAAATATGTGCCGCATGTCATGGGGACACAAATGCATGCCGCATGTCATGGGGGCCCCACATGTATGCCGCATGTCATGAGGGCCATAAATACATGCAGCATGTCAGTGGGGGCCCCAAATGCATGACGCATGTCATGGGGGCCCCACATGTATGCCGCATGTCATGAGTGCCATAAATACATGCCGCATGTCAAGGGGGCCCCAAATATGTGCCACATGTCATGGGGTCCCAAATACGTGCCGAAAGTCATGTCATGGGGGCCCACGTTCATGCCACATGTCATGGTTGCCCCAAATGCATGCCGCATGTCATGGAGGCCCCAGATGGATGCCGCTTGTCATGGGGGCCCCACATGCATACCGCATGTTATGGGGGACCTAAATGCATGTCGCATGTCATGGGGGCCCAAAATGTATGCAGCATGTCATGAGGGCCATAAATATGTGCTGCATGTCATGGGGGACCAAAATGCATGCCGCATGTCATGGGGGCCCCACATGCATGCCGCATGTCATGGGGGCCCCACATGTATGCCGCATGTCATGAGGGCCATAAGTACATGCCGCATGTCAAGGGGGCCCCACATGCAAGCCGCATGTCATGGGGGCCCCAAATGCATGCCGCATGTCATAAGGGCCCAATGTGCATTCCGCATGTCATGGGTCCCCCACGTGCATTCCGCATGTCATGGGGCCCCAAATGCATGCCGCATGTCATGGGGGCCCCAAATGTATGCCGCATGTCATGAGGGCCATAAATAAGTGCCACATGTCATGGGGGTCCCTCGTGCATGCCGCATGTCATGGGGTCCCCACATGCATGCTGGGTGTCATACGGGCCCCAAATGCATGCCGCGTGTCATGGGGGCCCCACAACAATGCCGCATGTCATTGGCGGCCCAAATGCATGCCGCATGTCATGGGGGCCCCAAATACGTGCCGCATGTCATGGGGGCTCCACATGCATGTCGCATGTCATGGGGACCCCACATACAAGGCGCATGTCATCAGGGCTCCACATGCATGTTGCATGTCATGGGGTCCCCACATGCATGTCGGGTGTTATACGGGCCCCAAATGCATGCCCCATGTCATGGGGGCCCCACAACAATGCCGCATCTCATTGTAGGACCAAATGCATGCCGCATGTCATGGGGGCCCCAAATGCATGCCGCATGTCATGAGGGCCCCACAAGCTTGTTGCATGTCATGGGTGGCCCAAATGCATGCCGCATGTCATGGGGGCCCCACGTGCATGCCACATGTCATGAGGGCCCCAAACGCATGCCGCATGTCATGGGGGCCCCACGTGCATGCCACATGTCATGAGGGCCCCAAACGCATGGCGCATGTCATGGGGGACCCAAGTATGTGTCGCATATCATGGGGGCCCCAAGTGCATGCCGCATGTCAAGGGGGACGCCGCATGTAATGGGGCCCCAAATGCATGCCGCATGTCATGGGGGCCCCAAATGCATGCCGCATGTCAAGGGGGCCCCACATGCATGCCGGATGTCATGGGGGCCACAAATGCATGCCGCATGTCATGGGGGCCCCACGTGCTTTCCGCATGTCATAGGCCACCACATGCATTCTGCATGTCATGGGGCCCCAAATGCATGTCGCATGTCATGGGGGCCCCAAATGTATGCCTCATGTCATGGGGGCCCCAAATGCATGCTGCTTGTTAAGGGGGCCCCACATGCATGCCGCATGTCAAGGGGGACCCATGTGCATTCCGCATGTCATGGGGCCCCCACATGCATTCCGCATGTCATGGGGCCCCAAATGCATGCCGCATGTCATGGGGGCCCCAAATGCATGCCACATGTCAAGGGGGCCCCACATGCATGCCGCATGTCATGGGGGCCCAAATGCATGCCGCTTGTCATGGTGTCCCCACATGCATTCCGGGTGTCCTACGGTCCCCAAATGCATGCCGAATGTCATGGGGGCCCCACGTGCATGCCGCATGTCATGGGGGCCCCAAATATATGCCTCATGTCATGGGGGCCCCAAATGCATGCCGCATGTCATGGGGGCCCCATGGGCATTCCGCATGTCATGGGGCCCCCACGTGCATTCCGCATGTCATGGGGCCCCAAATGCATGCCGCATGTCATGGGGGCCCCAAATGTATGCAGCATGTCATGGGGCCCCCACGTGCATTCCGCATGTCATTGGGGCCCCACATGCATGCCACATGTAATGGGGGTCCCACATGCAAACCGCGTGCCATGGGGGCCCAAAATGGATGATGCTTGTCATGGGGGCACCACGTGCATACTGCATGTCATGGGGGACCCAAATTCATGACACATGTCATGGGTACCCCAAATGCATCCCGCATGTCATGGGGTCCCCAAATACGTGCCGAAAGTCATGTCATGGTGGCCCACGTTCATGCCACATGTCATGGGTGTCCCAAATGCATGCCGCATGTCATGGAGGCCCCAGATAGATGCCGCTTGTCATGGGGGCCCCACATGCATACCGCATGTCATGGGGGACCCAAATGCATGCCGCATGTCATGGGAGCCCCAAATGTATGCCGCATGTCATGGGGGCCCCAAATGCATGACGCATGTCATGGGGGCCCCAAATGTATGCCGCTTGTCATAGGGGCCCCAAATGCATGCCGCATGTCATGAGAGTGCCACATACATTCCGCATGTCATGGGGCCCCCACGTGCATGTCGCATGTCATGGGTTCCCCAAATGCATGCCGCATGTCATGAGGGCCCCACGTGCATGCCGCATGTCATCGGGGGCCCAAATGCATGCCGCATGTCATGGGGGCCCCACATGTATGCCGCATGTCATGAGGGCCATAAATACATGCAGCATGTCAGTGGGGGCCCCAAATGCATGACGCATGTCATGGGGGCCCCACATGTATGCCGCATGTCATGAGTGCCATAAATACATGCCGCATGTCAAGGGGGCCCCAAATATGTGCCACATGTCATGGGGTCCCAAATACGTGCTGAAAGTCATGTCATGGGGGCCCACGTTCATGCCACATGTCATGGTTGCCCCAAATGCATGCCGCATGTCATGGAGGCCCCAGATGGATGCCGCTTGTCATGGGGGCCCCACATGCATACCGCATGTTATGGGGGACCTAAATGCATGTCGCATGTCATGGGGGCCCCAAATGTATGCAGCATGTCATGAGGGCCATAAATACGTGCTGCATGTCATGGGGGACCAAAATGCATGCCGCATGTCATGGGGCCCCCACATGTATGCCGCATGTCATGGGGGCCCCAAATGCATGCCGCATGTCATGGGGGCCCCACATGTATGCCGCATGTCATGAGGGCCATAAGTACATGCCGCATGTCAAGGGGGCCCCACATGCAAGCCGCATGTCATGGGGGCCCCAAATGTATGCCGCATGTCATGAGGGCCATAAATAAGTGCCGCATGTCATGGGGGCCCCACGTGCATGCCGCATGTCATGGGGTCCCCACATGCATGTCGGGTGTCATACGGGCCCCAAATGCATGCCGCGTGTCATGGGGGCGCCACAACAATGCCGCATGTCATTGGCGGCCCAAATGCATGCCGCATGTCATGGGGGCCCCAAATACGTGCCGCATGTCATGGGGGCTCCACATGCATGTCGCATGTCATGGGGACCCCACATACAAGGCGCATGTCATCAGGGCTCCACATGCATGTTGCATGTCATGGGGTCCCCACATGCATGTCGGGTGTTATACGGGCACCAAATGCATGCCCCATGTCATGGGGGCCCCACAACAATGCCGCATCTCATTGTAGGACCAAATGCATGCCGCATGTCATGGGGGCCCCAAATGCATGCCGCATGTCATGAGGGCCCCACAAGCTTGTTGCATGTCATGGGTGGCCCAAATGCATGCCGCATGTCATGGGGGCCCCACGTGCATGCCACATGTCATGAGGGCCCCAAACGCATGGCGCATGTCATGTTGGACCCAAGTATGTGTCGCATATCATGGGGGCCCCAAGTGCATGCCGCATGTCAAGGGGGACGTCGCATGTAATGGGGCCCCAAACGCATGCTGCATGTCATGGGGGCCCCAAATGCATGCCGCATGTCAAGGGGGCCCCACATGCATGCCGGATGTCATGGGGGCCACAAATGCATGCCGCATGTCATGGGGGCCCCATGTGCTTTCCGCATGTCATAGGCCACCACATGCATTCTGCATGTCATGGGGCCCCAAATGCATGTCGCATGTCATGGGGGCCCGAAATGTATGCCTCATGTCATGGGGGCCCTAAATGCATGCTGCTTGTTAAGGGGGCCCCACATGCATGCCGCATGTCAAGGGGGACCCATGTGCATTCCGCATGTCATGGGGCCCCCACATGCATTCCGCATGTCATGGGGCCCCAAATGCATGCCGCATGTCATGGGGGCCCCAAATGCATGCCGCATATCAAGGGGGCCCCACGTGCATGTCGCATGTCATGGGGGCCCCAAATATATGCCTCATGTCATGGGGGCCCCAAATGCACGCCGCATGTCATGGGGGCCCCATGTGCATTCCGCATGTCATGGGGCCCCCACGTGCATTCCGCATGTCATGGGGCCCCAAATGCATGCCGCATGTCATGGGGGCCCCAAATGTATGCAGCATGTCATGGGGCCCCCACGTGCATTCCGCATGTCATGGGGGCCCCACATGCATGCCACATGTAATGGGGGTCCCACATGCAAACCGCGTGCCATGGGGGCCCAAAATGGATGATGCTTGTCATGGGGGCACCACGTGCATACCGCATGTCATGGTGGCCCACGTTCATGCCACATGTCATGGGTGCCCCAAATGCATGCCGCATGTCATGGAGGCCCCAGATAAATGTCGCTTGTCATGGGGGCTCCACATGCATACCGCATGTCATGGGGGACCCAAATGCATGCCGCATGTCATGGGAGCCCCAAATGTATGCCGCATGTCATGGGGGCCCCAAATGCATGACGCATGTCATGGGGACCCCAAATGTATGCCGCTTGTCATAGGGGCCCCAAATGCATGCCGCATGTCATGAGAGTGCCACATGCATTCCGCATGTCATGGGGCCCCCACGTGCATGTCGCATGTCATGGGTTCCCCAAATGCATGCCGCATGTCATGAGGGCCCCACGTGCATGCCGCATGTCATCGGGGGCCCAAATGCATGCCGCATGTCATGGGGGCCCAACGTGCATGCCGCATGTCATGAGGGCCCCAAATGCATGCCGCATATCATGGGGGCCCCTAATGTATGCCAAACGTCATTGGGGCCCCAAATTCATGCCGTATGTCATGGGGGCCCCACGTGCCTTCCGCATTTCATGGGGGCCCCACGTGCATTCCACAAGTCATGGGGCCCCAAATGCATGCCCCATGTCATGGGGGACCCACGTGCATACCGCATGTCATGGGGACCCCCTATGCATGCCTCATGTCATGGGGGCCCCAAATGCATACTGCATGTCATGGGAGCTCCACATGCATGCCGCATGTCATGTGGCCCCACGTGCATGCCGCATGTCATGGTGCCAATTTCATGCCGCATGTCATGGGGGACACTCATGCATACCGCATGTAATGGGGGCAACACGTGCATACCGCATATCATGGGGCCCCACGTGCATACCGCATATCATGGGGCCCCACGTGCATACCGCATGGCATTGGGCCCAAAATGCATGCCGCATGTCATGGGGCCCCATGTGCATGCCACATTCCATGAGGCCCACATGCATACCGCATGTCATTGGGGGAACATGTGCATACCGCATATCATGGGCCCCACATGCATACCGCATGTCATAGGTGCCCCAAATGCATGCCGCATGTCATGTGGCCCCACGTGCATGCCGCATGTCATGGGGCCCCATGTGCATGCCGAATGTCATGGGGGTACCAATTTCATGCCGCATGTCATGGGGGACACTCATGCATACCGCATGTAATGGGGGCAACACGTGCATACCGCATATCATTGGGCCCCACGTGCATACCGCATGGCATTGGGGCCCAAAATGCATGCCGCATGTCATGGGGCCCCATGTGCATGCCACATGCCATGGGGCCCACATGCATACCGCATGTCATTGGGGGAACATGTGCATACCGCATATCATGGGCCCCACATGCATACCGCATGACATAGGTGCCCCAAATGCATGCCGCATGTCATGGGGCCCCATGTGCATGCCACATGTCATGGGGGCCCCAAATGCATGCCACATGTCATGGAGGCCCCAAATGCATGCCGCATGTCATTAGGGCACCAAATGCATACTGCCTGTCATGGGACCTCCACATGCATGCCACATGTCATGGGGCCCCATGTGCATGCTGCATGTCATGGGGGCCCCAAATGCATGCCGCATGTCATGGGGGCCCCAAATGTATGCCGTATGTCATGAGGGCCATATATGTGTGCCGCATGTCATAGGGGCCCCACGTGCATGCCGCATGTCATGGGCGCCCCACATGCATGCTGGTTGTCAGGGGGCCCCAAATGCATGGCGCATGTCATGGGGGACCCAAATTCGTGCCGCATGTCATGAGGGCCCATATGCATGGCGCATGTTATGGGGGCCCCACGTGCATGCAGCTTGTCTTAGGGGCCCCAAGTACGTGCCGCATAATGGGGTCCCACATGCATGGTGCGTGTCATGGGGGCCCCACATGCATGCCGCATGTCATGACATGCGGCATGCATGTGGGACCCCCATGACACGTGGCATGCATGTGGCCCCCAAATTCATGCTGCATGTCATGGGGGCCCCAATTGCATGACCCATGTTATGGAGGCTCCACATGCATGCTGCATGTCATGGGGGCCACAAATGCATGACGCATGTCATGGGGGCCCCAAAAGTATGCTGCATATCATGGGGAGCCCCAAATACGTGTGCATGTCATGGGGTCCCCACGGCAATCCGCATGCCATGGGGGCCCCAAATGCATGCCGCATGTCATGGAGGCCCCAAATGTATGCCACATGTCATGGGGACCCCAAATACGTGACGCATGTCATGGGGGCCCCACGTGCATGTCGCATGTCATGTGGGCCCCACATGAATGCCACATTTCATGTCATGTTGGCCCCACATGCATGACGCGTGTCATGGGAGCCCCAAATGCATGCCCCATGTCATGGGGGCCCCACGTGCACGCCGCATGTCATGGGGGCCCCAAATGCATGCCGCATGTCATGGGGGCCCCAAATACGTGCCACATGTCAAGGGGGCCCCACATGCATGCCGCATGTCATGGGGGCCCCACATGCATGCCTCGAGTCATGGGGACCCCAAACGCATGTCCCATGTCATGGGGGCCCAATGTGCATGCCGCATGTCATGGGGGTCCCAAATGCATGCAGCATGTCATGGGAGCCCCAAATGCTTGCCGCATGTCATTTGGGTCCCACATGCATGCCACATGTCATGGGGGCCCCACATGCATGCCGCGTGTCATGGGAGCCCAAAATGCATGCCCCCTTTCATGGGGGCACCACGTGCATGCCGCATGTCATGAGGACCCCAAATACGTGACGCATGTCATGGGGGCCCCACGTGCATGTCGCATGTCATGTGGGCCCCACATGAATGGCACATGTCATGTCATGTTGGCCCCACATGCATGACGCGTGTCATGGGAGCCCCAAATGCATGCCGCATGTCATGGGAGCCCCAAATGCTTGTCGCATGTCATTTGGGTCCCACATGCATGCCACATGTCATGGGAGCCCAAAATGCATGCCCCCTTTCATGGGGGCACCACGTGCATGCCGCATGTCATGGGGGCCCCAAATTCCTGCCGCATGTCATGGGGTCCCCAAATGCATGCCGCATGTCATGAGGGCCCACATGCATGGCGCATGTTATGGGGGCCCCACGTGCATGCCGCTTGTCTTGGGGGCCCCAAATACATGTCGCATGTCATGGGAGCCTCACATGCATGGCGCATGTCATGTGGGCCCCACATGCATGCCGCATGTCATGGGGGACCCACGTGCATTCATCATGTCAAGGGGGGCCCAAATGTATGCCACATGTCATCGTAGCCCCACATGCATGCCGCATGTCATGGGGGGCCCAAATGCATGCCACATGTCATGGGTGCACCACGTGCATGCCGCATGTCATGGGGTCCCAAATGCATGCCGCATGTCATGGGGCCCCAAATGCATGCCGCATGTTATGGGGGCCCTAAATGTTTGCCGCATATCATGGGAGCCCCAAATACGTGCCACATGTCATGGGGGCCCCACGTGCATGCCGCATGTCATGGGGGCCCCAAATGCATGCCCCATGTCATGGGGGGCCCATGTGCTTGCCGCATTTCATGGGGTCCCCAAATGCATGATTCATGTCATGTGGTCCCCAAAGGCATGCCGCATGTCATGGGGGACCCACGTGCATGCCGCATGTCATGGGTGCCCCACGTGCATGCGATAGGTCATGGTTGCTCCACGTGCATGCTGCATGTGAAGGCGGGCCAAAAGTGCACGGCGCAGGTCACAAGTACCCCAAATGCAAGTCACATGTCATGAGGGACATAAATACGTGTCACATGTCATGGGGGCCCCAAATGCATGATGCATGTTATGGGGGCCCCAAATGTATGCCGCATGTCATGGGGGCGCTAAATGCATGCAGCATGTCAAGGGGGCCCCAAATGCATGCCCCATGTCATGGGGGCCCCAGGTGCATGCCGCAAGTCATGGGGGCCCAAATGCATGCCGCATTTCATAGGGGCCACAAATGACTGCCGCATTTCATGGGGGCCCCACGTGCATGCCGCATGTCATGGCGTCTCCACTTGCATGCCGCATGTCATGGGGGCCCCACTTGCATGACGCTTGTCATTGGGCCAAATGCATGCCGTATGTCATGGAGGCCCCAAATGCATGCCGCATGTCATGGGGGCCCACATGCATACCGCTTGTCATGGGGGCAACACGTGCATACCGCATATCATGGGGCCCCACGAGCATGCTGCATGTCACGGGGGCCCCACTTGCATGCCGCTTGTCATTGGACCCCGAATGCATGCCGCATGTCATGGGGGCCCCAAATGTATGCCGCAAGTCATGGGGGCCCCACGTGCATGTCGCATGTCATGGGTGCCCCACGTGCATGACACATGTCATGGTTGCAACACGTGCATTCTGCATGTCAAGGCGGCCCCTAAGTGCACGGTGCATGTCACGATTACCCCAAATGCATGTCACATGTCATGAGGGCCCCACGCGCATGCCGCATGTCATAAGGGGCCCCACATGCATTCCGCATGTCATTGGGGCCCCACGTGCATGCCGCTTGTCAAGGGGGCTCCAAATGCATGCCGCATATCAAGGGGGCCCCACGTGCATGCCGCATGTCATGGGGCCCCATGTGCATGCTGAATGTCAAAGGGGTACCACGTGCATGCCGCATGTCACGGGTACCCCAAATGCATGCCACATGTCATGGTGGCCCCACATGCATGCCTCATGTCAAGGGGGGCCCAAATGCATGCCTCATGTCACGTGTACCCCAAATGCATGCCGCATGTCATGTGGCCCCAAGTGCATGCAGCAGGTCATGGGGCCCCATGTGCATGTCGCATGTCATGGGGGTCCCACCCGTATGCCGCATGTCATGGCGGACCCACATGCATGCCGCATGTCATTTGGGCCAACATGCATGCCGCATGTCATGGCGGCACCACATGCATACCGCATGTCATGGGGCTCCACGTGCATAGCACATGTCATGGGGCCCCAGGTTCAAGCCGCTTGTCATGAGGGCCAAGAACGCATGCCGCATGTCATAGGGGCCCCAAATGCATGCCTCATGTCATGGGGGCCCCAAATGCATGCCTCATGTCATGGGTGCCCCACGTGCATGCCGCATGTCATGGGGGCCCCACATGCATGCCACATGTCATGGGGGACCCATGTGCATGCCGCATGTCATGGGGGCCCCAAATGCATGCCACATGTCATGGGTACCCCAAATGCATGTTCCATGTCATGGGGTTCCCAAATGCATGCTGCTTGTCTTGAGAACCCAAAATGCATGCCGCATGCCATGGGGACCCTAAATGCATGCCTCATGTCATGGGGGCCCCATGTGCATGCCGCATGTCATGGGGCCCCATGTGCATGCCGAATGTCCTGGGGGTACCACGTGCATGCCACATGTCATGGGGGCCCCACATGCATGCTGCATGTCATGGGGGCCCCAAATGCAAAGTGCATGTCATGGGGGCCTCACGTGCATACCGCATGTCATGGGGACCCCCAAAGCTCGACTCATGTCATAAGGCCACAAATGCATACTGCATGTCATGGGAGCTCCACATGCATGCCGCATGTCATGGGGGACCCACATGCATACCACATATCATTGGGGCAACACGTGTATACCGCATATCATGGGGCCCCACGTGCATAACGCATGTCATTGGGGCCCCAAATGCATGCTGCATGTCATGGGGCCCCATGTGCATGCCACACGTCATGGGGGCCCACATGCATAATGCATGTCATGGGGGCAACACGTGCATGTCGCAAGTCATGGGGCACCATGTGAATGCCACATGTCATGGGGGCCTCAAATGCATGCCACATGTCATGGAGGCCCCAAATGCATGCCGAATGTCATGGGGGCCCCAAATGCATACTGCCTGTCATGGGATCTCCATATGCATGCCGCATGTCATGTGGCCCCATGTGCATGCCGCATGTCATGGGGCCCCACATGCATGCCGCATGTCATGGGGGCCCACATGCATGCCGCATGTCATGGAGGCACCAAATGCATACCGCATGTCATGGGGCTCCACGTGCATACCGCATGTCTTGGGCCCCCAAGTGCATGCCGCATGTCATGGATGCCCCAAATGCATGCCGCATGTCATGGGGGCCAAAAAAACATGCCGCTTGTCATAGGGGCCCCAAATGCATGCCGCATGTCATGGGGGTCACACGTGCATGCCCCTTGTCATGGGGGCTCCACATGCATGCCACATGTCATGTAGGCCCCACGTGCATGCCACATTTCATTGGGGGCCCCAAATGCATGCTGCATGTCAGTGGCCACAAATGCATGCTGCATGTCATGGGGGCCCCAAATACGTGCCACATATCATGGGGGCACCAAATGCATGGGCCATGTCATAGGGGCCCCACATGCATGCCGCATGTCATGGGGCCCCAAATGCATGCTACATGTCATGGGGGCCTCAAATGCATGCTGCATGTGATGGGAGACCCAAATGCATGCCACATGTCATGGTAGCCCCACATGCATGCCAAATGTCATGGGGGCCCCAAATACGTGCCACATTTCATGAGGGCCCCACATGCCTGGTGCATGTCATAGGGCCCCACATTCATGATGCATGTCATGGAGCCTCACATGCATGCCGCATGTCATGGGGGCCCCAAATGTATGCTGCATGTCATGGGGGCCCCAAATGCATGCCGCATGTCATGTGGTCCCCACGTGCATTCCGCATGTCATGGGGGCTCTACATGCATGCCGCATGTCATGGGGGCACCAAGTGCATGCCTCATGTCATGGGGGCCCCAAATGCATGCCGCATGTCATGGTGGCTCCAAAAGCATGCCGCATGTCATGGGGGCCCCAAATGCATGCCACATGTCATGGGGGCCCCAAGAGCATACCGCATGACATGGGGGCCCCAAGTGCTTGAGGCATGTCATGGGGGCCCAACATGCATGCCGCATGTCTTGGGTACCCCAAATGCATGTCGCATGTCATTTGGGCCCCACATGCATGAAGCATGTCATGGGGGCACCAAATGCATTCTACATACCATGGAGGCCCCACGTGCATGCCACATGTCATGGGGGCCAAAAAAGCATGCCGCGTGTCATAGGGGCCCCAAATGCATTCCGAATGTCATGGGGGTCACACATTCATGTCGCATGTCATGGGGGCCCCACGTGCATTCCACATTTCATTGGGGGCCCCAAATGCATGCTGCATGTCTGGGGCCCCAAATGCATGCTGCATGTGATGGGGGCCCCAAATGCATGCAACATGTCATGGTAGCCCCACATGCATGCCACATGTCATGGGGGACCCACGTGCATGCCGCATGTCATGAAAGCCCCACGTGCATGCCGCATGTCATGGGGGCCCCACATGCATGCCACATGTCATGGGGGCCCCAAATGCATGCCACATGTCAGGGGGGCCCCAAATGCATGCCGTATGTCATGGGTGACCCAAATGCATGCCGCTTGTCATGGGTACCCCAAATGCATGCCGCATATCATGTGTACCCCAAATGCATACCCCATGTCATGGGGGACCCACGTGCATACCGCATGTCATGGGGACCCCCTATGCATGCCTCATGTCATGGGGGCCCCAAATGCATAATGCATGTCTTGGGAGCTCCACATGCATGCCGCATGTCTTGTGGCCCCACGTGCATGCCGCATGTCATGGGGCCCCATGTGGATGCCGAATGTCATGGGGGTACCAATTTCATGCCGCATGTCATGGGGGACACTCATGCATACCGCATGTAATGGGCGCAACACGTGCATACCGCATATCATGGGGCCCCACGTGCATACCGCATGGCATTGGTCCCAAAATGCATGCCGCATGTCATGGGGCCCCATGTGCATGCCACATGCCATGGGGTCCACATGCATACCGCATGTCATTGGGGGAACATGTGCATACCGCATATCATGGGCCCCACATGCATACCGCATGTCATAGGTGCCCCAAATGCATGCCGCATGTCATGGGGCCCCATGTGCATGCCACATGTCATGGGGGCCCCAAATGCATGCCACATGTCATGGAGGCCCCAAATGCATGCCGCATGTCATTGGGGCCCCAAATGCATACTGCCTGTCATGGGACCTCCACATGCATGCCGCATGTCATGGGGCCCCATGTGCATGCTGCATGTCATGGGGGCCCCAAATGCATGCCGCATGTTATGTGGCCCCAAGTGCATAACGTATGTTATGGGGCCCCATGTGCATGCCGCATGTCATGGGGGCACCACATGCATGTCGCATGTCATGGGGTCCCCACATGCATGCCGTATGTCATGGGGGACCCATGTGCATTCCGCATGTCATGCGGCCCCCACGTGCATTCCGCTTGTCATGGGGCCCCCAAGTGCATGCCGCATGACATGGGGGCCCCAAATGCATGTTGCATGTCATGGGGCCCCAAATGCATGCCGCATGTCATGGGGGCCCCAAATGCATACCGCATGTCATGGGGGACCCAAATGCATGCCGCAAGTCATGGGGGCCCCAAATGTATGCCGCATGTCATGAGGGCAATAAATACGTGCCGCATGTCATGGGACTCAAATGCATGTCTCATGTCAAGAGGGACCCACATGTATGCCGCATGTCATGAGGGCCATAAATACATGCCGCATGTCATGGGGGCCCCAAATGCATGCCGCATGTCATGGGGGCCCCACATGTATGCCGCATGTCATGAGGGCCATAAATACATGCCGCATGTCAAGGGGGCCCCACATGCAAGCCGCATGTCATGGGGGCCAAATGTGAATTCTGCATATCATGGGGCCCCCACGTGCATTCTGCATATCATGGGCCCCCCCACATGCATTCCGCATGTCATGGGGCCCCAAATGCATGCCGCATGTCATGAGGGCCATAAATATGTGCCGCATGTCTTGGGGGCCCCACGTGCATGCCGCATGTCATGTGGTACCCACATGCATGCTGGGTGTCATACGGGCCCCAAATGCATGTCGCGTGTCATGGTGGCCCCACAACAATGCCGTATGTCATTGGGGGCCCGAATGCATGTCGCATTTCATGGGGACCCCACATACAAGGCGCATGTCATGGGGGCTCCACATGCATGTCGCATGTCATGGGGTCCCCACATGCATGTCGGGTGTCATACGGGCCCCAAATGCATGCCGCATGCCATGGGGACCCCACAACAATGCCGCATGTCATTGGGGGCCCAAATGCATGCCTTATGTCATGGGGGCCCCACATGCATGGTGCATGTCATGGGGGCCCAAAAGTCATGCTACATGTCATGGGGGCCCCACGTGCATGCCGCATGTCATGGGGGACCAAATGCATACCGCATGTCATGGGGGCCCCAAATGCATGCCGCATGTCATGGGGGCCCCACGTGCATGCCGCATGCCATGAGGTCCCAAATGCATGTCGCATGTCATGGGTGCCCAAAATGTATGCCGCATGTCATGGGGGCCCCACGTGCATGCCGCATGCCATGAGGTCCCCAAATGCACGGTGCATGTCATGGGGGCCCCAAACACGTGCCGCATGACATGGGGCCCCATATGCATGGCGCATGTCATGGGGCTCCACATGCATGCCGCATGTCATGGGGGCCCCATATGCATGCCGCATGTCATGGGGCCCCCAAATGCATGACGCATGTCATGGGGGCCTCAAATGTATGCCGCTTGTCATGGGGGCCCAAATGCATGCCGCATGTCATGGGGCCCCAAATTTATGCCGCATGGCATGAGGGCCATAAATATGTGCCGCATGTCATGGGGACACAAATGCATGCCGCATGTCATGGGGGCCCCACATGTATGCCGCATGTCATGAGGGCCATAAATACATGCAGCATGTCAGTGGGGGCCCCAAATGCATGACGCATGTCATGGGGGCCCCACATGTATGCCGCATGTCATGAGTGCCATAAATACATGCCGCATGTCAAGGGGGCCCCAAATATGTGCCACATGTCATGGGGTCCCAAATACGTGCCGAAAGTCATGTCATGGGGGCCCACGTTCATGCCACATGTCATGGTTGCCCCAAATGCATGCCGCATGTCATGGAGGCCCCAGATGGATGCCGCTTGTCATGGGGGCCCCACATGCATACCGCATGTTATGGGGGACCTAAATGCATGTCGCATGTCATGGGGGCCCAAAATGTATGCAGCATGTCATGAGGGCCATAAATATGTGCTGCATGTCATGGGGGACCAAAATGCATGCCGCATGTCATGGGGGCCCCACATGCATGCCGCATGTCATGGGGGCCCCACATGTATGCCGCATGTCATGAGGGCCATAAGTACATGCCGCATGTCAAGGGGGCCCCACATGCAAGCCGCATGTCATGGGGGCCCCAAATGCATGCCGCATGTCATAAGGGCCCAATGTGCATTCCGCATGTCATGGGTCCCCCACGTGCATTCCGCATGTCATGGGGCCCCAAATGCATGCCGCATGTCATGGGGGCCCCAAATGTATGCCGCATGTCATGAGGGCCATAAATAAGTGCCGCATGTCATGGGGGCCCCACGTGCATGCCGCATGTCATGGGGTCCCCACATGCATGCTGGGTGTCATACGGGCCCCAAATGCATGCCGCGTGTCATGGGGGCCCCACAACAATGCCGCATGTCATTGGCGGCCCAAATGCATGCCGCATGTCATGGGGGCCCCAAATACGTGCCGCATGTCATGGGGGCTCCACATGCATGTCGCATGTCATGGGGACCCCACATACAAGGCGCATGTCATCAGGGCTCCACATGCATGTTGCATGTCATGGGGTCCCCACATGCATGTCGGGTGTTATACGGGCCCCAAATGCATGCCCCATGTCATGGGGGCCCCACAACAATGCCGCATCTCATTGTAGGACCAAATGCATGCCGCATGTCATGGGGGCCCCAAATGCATGCCGCATGTCATGAGGGCCCCACAAGCTTGTTGCATGTCATGGGTGGCCCAAATGCATGCCGCATGTCATGGGGGCCCCACGTGCATGCCACATGTCATGAGGGCCCCAAACGCATGCCGCATGTCATGGGGGCCCCACGTGCATGCCACATGTCATGAGGGCCCCAAACGCATGGCGCATGTCATGGGGGACCCAAGTATGTGTCGCATATCATGGGGGCCCCAAGTGCATGCCGCATGTCAAGGGGGACGCCGCATGTAATGGGGCCCCAAATGCATGCCGCATGTCATGGGGGCCCCAAATGCATGCCGCATGTCAAGGGGGCCCCACATGCATGCCGGATGTCATGGGGGCCACAAATGCATGCCGCATGTCATGGGGGCCCCACGTGCTTTCCGCATGTCATAGGCCACCACATGCATTCTGCATGTCATGGGGCCCCAAATGCATGTCGCATGTCATGGGGGCCCCAAATGTATGCCTCATGTCATGGGGGCCCCAAATGCATGCTGCTTGTTAAGGGGGCCCCACATGCATGCCGCATGTCAAGGGGGACCCATGTGCATTCCGCATGTCATGGGGCCCCCACATGCATTCCGCATGTCATGGGGCCCCAAATGCATGCCGCATGTCATGGGGGCCCCAAATGCATGCCACATGTCAAGGGGGCCCCACATGCATGCCGGATGTCATGGGGGCCACAAATGCATGCCGCATGTCATGGGGGCCCAAATGCATGCCGCTTGTCATGGTGTCCCCACATGCATTCCGGGTGTCCTACGGTCCCCAAATGCATGCCGAATGTCATGGGGGCCCCACGTGCATGCCGCATGTCATGGGGGCCCCAAATATATGCCTCATGTCATGGGGGCCCCAAATGCACGCCGCATGTCATGGGGGCCCCATGTGCATTCTGCATGTCATGGGGCCCCCACGTGCATTCCGCATGTCATGGGGCCCCAAATGCATGCCGCATGTCATGGGGGCCCCAAATGTATGCAGCATGTCATGGGGCCCCCACGTGCATTCCGCATGTCATTGGGGCCCCACATGCATGCCACATGTAATGGGGGTCCCACATGCAAACCGCGTGCCATGGGGGCCCAAAATGGATGATGCTTGTCATGGGGGCACCACGTGCATACTGCATGTCATGGGGGACCCAAATTCATGACACATGTCATGGGTACCCCAAATGCATCCCGCATGTCATGGGGTCCCCAAATACGTGCCGAAAGTCATGTCATGGTGGCCCACGTTCATGCCACATGTCATGGGTGTCCCAAATGCATGCCGCATGTCATGGAGGCCCCAGATAGATGCCGCTTGTCATGGGGGCCCCACATGCATACCGCATGTCATGGGGGACCCAAATGCATGCCGCATGTCATGGGAGCCCCAAATGTATGCCGCATGTCATGGGGGCCCCAAATGCATGACGCATGTCATGGGGGCCCCAAATGTATGCCGCTTGTCATAGGGGCCCCAAATGCATGCCGCATGTCATGAGAGTGCCACATACATTCCGCATGTCATGGGGCCCCCACGTGCATGTCGCATGTCATGGGTTCCCCAAATGCATGCCGCATGTCATGAGGGCCCCACGTGCATGCCGCATGTCATCGGGGGCCCAAATGCATGCCGCATGTCATGGGGGCCCCACATGTATGCCGCATGTCATGAGGGCCATAAATACATGCAGCATGTCAGTGGGGGCCCCAAATGCATGACGCATGTCATGGGGGCCCCACATGTATGCCGCATGTCATGAGTGCCATAAATACATGCCGCATGTCAAGGGGGCCCCAAATATGTGCCACATGTCATGGGGTCCCAAATACGTGCTGAAAGTCATGTCATGGGGGCCCACGTTCATGCCACATGTCATGGTTGCCCCAAATGCATGCCGCATGTCATGGAGGCCCCAGATGGATGCCGCTTGTCATGGGGGCCCCACATGCATACCGCATGTTATGTGGGACCTAAATGCATGTCGCATGTCATGGGGGCCCCAAATGTATGCAGCATGTCATGAGGGCCATAAATACGTGCTGCATGTCATGGGGGACCAAAATGCATGCCGCATGTCATGGGCCCCCCACATGTATGCCGCATGTCATGGGGGCCCCAAATGCATGCCGCATGTCATGGGGGCCCCACATGTATGCCGCATGTCATGAGGGCCATAAGTACATGCCGCATGTCAAGGGGGCCCCACATGCAAGCCGCATGTCATGGGGGCCCCAAATGTATGCCGCATGTCATGAGGGCCATAAATAAGTGCCGCATGTCATGGGGGCCCCACGTGCATGCCGCATGTCATGGGGTCCCCACATGCATGTCGGGTGTCATACGGGCCCCAAATGCATGCCGCGTGTCATGGGGGCGCCACAACAATGCCGCATGTCATTGGCGGCCCAAATGCATGCCGCATGTCATGGGGGCCCCAAATACGTGCCGCATGTCATGGGGGCTCCACATGCATGTCGCATGTCATGGGGACCCCACATACAAGGCGCATGTCATCAGGGCTCCACATGCATGTTGCATGTCATGGGGTCCCCACATGCATGTCGGGTGTTATACGGGCACCAAATGCATGCCCCATGTCATGGGGGCCCCACAACAATGCCGCATCTCATTGTAGGACCAAATGCATGCCGCATGTCATGGGGGCCCCAAATGCATGCCGCATGTCATGAGGGCCCCACAAGCTTGTTGCATGTCATGGGTGGCCCAAATGCATGCCGCATGTCATGGGGTCCCCACGTGCATGCCACATGTCATGAGGACCCCAAACGCATGGCGCATGTCATGTTGGACCCAAGTATGTGTCGCATATCATGGGGGCTCCAAGTGCATGCCGCATGTCAAGGGGGACGTCGCATGTAATGGGGCCCCAAACGCATGCTGCATGTCATGGGGGCCCCAAATGCATGCCGCATGTCAAGGGGGCCCCACATGCATGCCGGATGTCATGGGGGCCACAAATGCATGCCGCATGTCATGGGGCCCCATGTGCTTTCCGCATGTCATAGGCCACCACATGCATTCTGCATGTCATGGGGCCCCAAATGCATGTCGCATGTCATGGGGGCCCGAAATGTATGCCTCATGTCATGGGGGCCCTAAATGCATGCTGCTTGTTAAGGGGGCCCCACATGCATGCCGCATGTCAAGGGGGACCCATGTGCATTCCGCATGTCATGGGGCCCCCACATGCATTCCGCATGTCATGGGGCCCCAAATGCATGCCGCATGTCATGGGGGCCCCAAATGCATGCCGCATATCAAGGGGGCCCCACGTGCATGTCGCATGTCATGGGGGCCCCAAATATATGCCTCATGTCATGGGGGCCCCAAATGCACGCCGCATGTCATGGGGGCCCCATGTGCATTCCGCATGTCATGGGGCCCCCACGTGCATTCCGCATGTCATGGGGCCCCAAATGCATGCCGCATGTCATGGGGGCCCCAAATGTATGCAGCATGTCATGGGGCCCCCACGTGCATTCCGCATGTCATGGGGGCCCCACATGCATGCCACATGTAATGGGGGTCCCACATGCAAACCGCGTGCCATGGGGGCCCAAAATGGATGATGCTTGTCATGGGGGCACCACGTGCATACCGCATGTCATGGTGGCCCACGTTCATGCCACATGTCATGGGTGCCCCAAATGCATGCCGCATGTCATGGAGGCCCCAGATAGATGTCGCTTGTCATGGGGGCTCCACATGCATACCGCATGTCATGGGGGACCCAAATGCATGCCGCATGTCATGGGAGCCCCAAATGTATGCCGCATGTCATGGGGGCCCCAAATGCATGACGCATGTCATGGGGCCCCAAATGTATGCCGCTTGTCATAGGGGCCCCAAATGCATGCCGCATGTCATGAGAGTGCCACATGCATTCCGCATGTCATGGGGCCCCCACGTGCATGTCGCATGTCATGGGTTCCCCAAATGCATGCCGCATGTCATGAGGGCCCCACATGCATGCCGCATGTCATCGGGGGCCCAAATGCATGCCGCATGTCATGGGGGCCCAACGTGCATGCCGCATGTCATGAGGGCCCCAAATGCATGCCGCATATCATGGGGGCCCCTAATGTATGCCAAACGTCATTGGGGCCCCAAATTCATGCCGTATGTCATGGGGGCCCCACGTGCCTTCCGCATTTCATGGGGGCCCCACGTGCATTCCACAAGTCATGGGGCCCCAAATGCATGCCCCATGTCATGGGGGACCCACGTGCATACCGCATGTCATGGGGACCCCCTATGCATGCCTCATGTCATGGGGGCCCCAAATGCATACTGCATGTCATGGGAGCTCCACATGCATGCCGCATGTCATGTGGCCCCACGTGCATGCCGCATGTCATGGTGCCAATTTCATGCCGCATGTCATGGGGGACACTCATGCATACCGCATGTAATGGGGGCAACACGTGCATACCGCATATCATGGGGCCCCACGTTCATACCGCATATCATGGGGCCCCACGTGCATACCGCATGGCATTGGGCCCAAAATGCATGCCGCATGTCATGGGGCCCCATGTGCATGCCACATTCCATGAGGCCCACATGCATACCGCATGTCATTGGGGGAACATGTGCATACCGCATATCATGGGCCCCACATGCATACCGCATGTCATAGGTGCCCCAAATGCATGCCGCATGTCATGTGGCCCCACGTGCATGCCGCATGTCATGGGGCCCCATGTGCATGCCGAATGTCATGGGGGTACCAATTTCATGCCGCATGTCATGGGGGACACTCATGCATACCGCATGTAATGGGGGCAACACGTGCATACCGCATATCATTGGGCCCCACGTGCATACCGCATGGCATTGGGGCCCAAAATGCATGCCGCATGTCATGGGGCCCCATGTGCATGCCACATGCCATGGGGCCCACATGCATACCGCATGTCATTGGGGGAACATGTGCATACCGCATATCATGGGCCCCACATGCATACCGCATGACATAGGTGCCCCAAATGCATGCCGCATGTCATGGGGCCCCATGTGCATGCCACATGTCATGGGGGCCCCAAATGCATGCCACATGTCATGGAGGCCCCAAATGCATGCCGCATGTCATTAGGGCACCAAATGCATACTGCCTGTCATGGGACCTCCACATGCATGCCACATGTCATGGGGCCCCATGTGCATGCTGCATGTCATGGGGGCCCCAAATGCATGCCGCATGTCATGGGGGCCCCAAATGTATGCCGTATGTCATGAGGGCCATATATGTGTGCCGCATGTCATAGGGGCCCCACGTGCATGCCGCATGTCATGGGCGCCCCACATGCATGCTGGTTGTCAGGGGGCCCCAAATGCATGGCGCATGTCATGGGGGACCCAAATTCGTGCCGCATGTCATGAGGGCCCATATGCATGGCGCATGTTATGGGGGCCCCACGTGCATGCAGCTTGTCTTAGGGGCCCCAAGTACGTGCCGCATAATGGGGTCCCACATGCATGGTGCGTGTCATGGGGGCCCCACATGCATGCCGCATGTCATGACATGCGGCATGCATGTGGGACCCCCATGACACGTGGCATGCATGTGGCCCCCAAATTCATGCTGCATGTCATGGGGGCCCCAATTGCATGACCCATGTTATGGAGGCTCCACATGCATGCCGCATGTCATGGGGGCCACAAATGCATGACGCATGTCATGGGGGCCCCAAAAGTATGCTGCATATCATGGGGAGCCCCAAATACGTGTGCATGTCATGGGGTCCCCACGGCAATCCGCATGCCATGGGGGCCCCAAATGCATGCCGCATGTCATGGAGGCCCCAAATGTATGCCACATGTCATGGGGACCCCAAATACGTGACGCATGTCATGGGGGCCCCACGTGCATGTCGCATGTCATGTGGGCCCCACATGAATGCCACATTTCATGTCATGTTGGCCCCACATGCATGACGCGTGTCATGGGAGCCCCAAATGCATGCCCCATGTCATGGGGGCCCCACGTGCACGCCGCATGTCATGGGGGCCCCAAATGCATGCCGCATGTCATGGGGGCCCCAAATACGTGCCACGTGTCAAGGGGGCCCCACATGCATGCCGCATGTCATGGGGGCCCCACATGCATGCCTCGAGTCATGGGGACCCCAAACGCATGTCCCATGTCATGGGGGCCCAATGTGCATGCCGCATGTCATGGGGGTCCCAAATGCATGCAGCATGTCATGGGAGCCCCAAATGCTTGCCGCATGTCATTTGGGTCCCACATGCATGCCACATGTCATGGGGGCCCCACATGCATGCCGCGTGTCATGGGAGCCCAAAATGCATGCCCCCTTTCATGGGGGCACCACGTGCATGCCGCATGTCATGAGGACCCCAAATACGTGACGCATGTCATGGGGGCCCCACGTGCATGTCGCATGTCATGTGGGCCCCACATGAATGGCACATGTCATGTCATGTTGGCCCCACATGCATGACGCGTGTCATGGGAGCCCCAAATGCATGCCGCATGTCATGGGAGCCCCAAATGCTTGTCGCATGTCATTTGGGTCCCACATGCATGCCACATGTCATGGGAGCCCAAAATGCATGCCCCCTTTCATGGGGGCACCACGTGCATGCCGCATGTCATGGGGGCCCCAAATTCCTGCCGCATGTCATGGGGTCCCCAAATGCATGCCGCATGTCATGAGGGCCCACATGCATGGCGCATGTTATGGGGGCCCCACGTGCATGCCGCTTGTCTTGGGGGCCCCAAATACATGTCGCATGTCATGGGAGCCTCACATGCATGGCGCATGTCATGTGGGCCCCACATGCATGCCGCATGTCATGGGGGACCCACGTGCATTCATCATGTCAAGGGGGGCCCAAATGTATGCCACATGTCATCGTAGCCCCACATGCATGCCGCATGTCATGGGGGGCCCAAATGCATGCCACATGTCATGGGTGCACCACGTGCATGCCGCATGTCATGGGGTCCCAAATGCATGCCGCATGTCATGGGGCCCCAAATGCATGCCGCATGTTATGGGGGCCCTAAATGTTTGCCGCATATCATGGGAGCCCCAAATACGTGCCACATGTCATGGGGGCCCCACGTGCATGCCGCATGTCATGGGGGCCCCAAATGCATGCCCCATGTCATGGGGGGCCCATGTGCTTGCCGCATTTCATGGGGTCCCCAAATGCATGATTCATGTCATGTGGTCCCCAAAGGCATGCCGCATGTCATGGGGGACCCACGTGCATGCCGCATGTCATGGGTGCCCCACGTGCATGCGATAGGTCATGGTTGCTCCACGTGCATGCTGCATGTGAAGGCGGGCCAAAAGTGCACGGCGCAGGTCACAAGTACCCCAAATGCAAGTCACATGTCATGAGGGACATAAATACGTGTCACATGTCATGGGGGCCCCAAATGCATGATGCATGTTATGGGGGCCCCAAATGTATGCCGCATGTCATGGGGGCGCTAAATGCATGCAGCATGTCAAGGGGGCCCCAAATGCATGCCCCATGTCATGGGGGCCCCAGGTGCATGCCGCAAGTCATGGGGCCCCAAATGCATGCCGCATTTCATAGGGGCCACAAATGACTGCCGCATTTCATGGGGGCCCCACGTGCATGCCGCATGTCATGGCGTCTCCACTTGCATGCCGCATGTCATGGGGGCCCCACTTGCATGACGCTTGTCATTGGGCCAAATGCATGCCGTATGTCATGGAGGCCCCAAATGCATGCCGCATGTCATGGGGGCCCACATGCATACCGCTTGTCATGGGGGCAACACGTGCATACCGCATATCATGGGGCCCCACGAGCATGCTGCATGTCACGGGGGCCCCACTTGCATGCCGCATGTCATTGGACCCCGAATGCATGCCGCATGTCATGGGGGCCCCAAATGTATGCCGCAAGTCATGGGGGCCCCACGTGCATGTCGCATGTCATGGGTGCCCCACGTGCATGACACATGTCATGGTTTCAACACGTGCATTCTGCATGTCAAGGCGGCCCCTAAGTGCACGGTGCATGTCACGATTACCCCAAATGCATGTCACATGTCATGAGGGCCCCACGCGCATGCCGCATGTCATAAGGGGCCCCACATGCATTCCGCATGTCATTGGGGCCCCACGTGCATGCCGCTTGTCAAGGGGGCTCCAAATGCATGCCGCATATCAAGGGGGCCCCACGTGCATGCCGCATGTCATGGGGCCCCATGTGCATGCTGAATGTCAAAGGGGTCCCACGTGCATGCCGCATGTCACGGGTACCCCAAATGCATGCCACATGTCATGGTGGCCCCACATGCATGCCTCATGTCAACGGGGGCCCAAATGCATGCCTCATGTCACGTGTACCCCAAATGCATGCCGCATGTCATGTGGCCCCAAGTGCATGCAGCAGGTCATGGGGCCCCATGTGCATGTCGCATGTCATGGGGGTCCCACCCGTATGCCGCATGTCATGGCGGACCCACATGCATGCCGCATGTCATTTGGGCCAACATGCATGCCGCATGTCATGGCGGCACCACATGCATACCGCATGTCATGGGGCTCCACGTGCATAGCACATGTCATGGGGCCCCAGGTGCAAGCGGCTTGTCATGAGGGCCAAGAACGCATGCCGCATGTCATAGGGGCCCCAAATGCATGCCTCATGTCATGGGGGCCCCAAATGCATGCCTCATGTCGTGGGTGCCCCACGTGCATGCCGCATGTCATGGGGGCCCCACATGCATGCCACATGTCATGGGGGACCCATGTGCATGCCGCATGTCATGGGGGCCCCAAATGCATGCCACATGTCATGGGTACCCCAAATGCATGTTCCATGTCATGGGGTTCCCAAATGCATGCTGCTTGTCTTGAGAACCCAAAATGCATGCCGCATGCCATGGGGACCCTAAATGCATGCCTCATGTCATGGGGGCCCCATGTGCATGCCGCATGTCATGGGGCCCCATGTGCATGCCGAATGTCCTGGGGGTACCACGTGCATGCCACATGTCATGGGGGCCCCACATGCATGCTGCATGTAATGGGGGCCCCAAATGCAAAGTGCATGTCATGGGGGCCTCACGTGCATACCGCATGTCATGGGGACCCCCAAAGCTCGACTCATGTCATAAGGCCACAAATGCATACTGCATGTCATGGGAGCTCCACATGCATGCCGCATGTCATGGGGGACCCACATGCATACCACATATCATTGGGGCAACACGTGTATACCGCATATCATGGGGCCCCACGTGCATAACGCATGTCATTGGGGCCCCAAATGCATGCTGCATGTCATGGGGCCCCATGTGCATGCCACACGTCATGGGGGCCCACATGCATAATGCATGTCATGGGGGCAACACGTGCATGTCGCAAGTCATGGGGCACCATGTGAATGCCACATGTCATGGGGGCCTCAAATGCATGCCACATGTCATGGAGGCCCCAAATGCATGCCGAATGTCATGGGGGCCCCAAATGCATACTGCCTGTCATGGGATCTCCATATGCATGCCGCATGTCATGTGGCCCCATGTGCATGCCGCATGTCATGGGGCCCCACATGCATGCCGCATGTCATGGGGGCCCACATGCATGCCGCATGTCATGGAGGCACCAAATGCATACCGCATGTCATGGGGCTCCACGTGCATACCGCATGTCTTGGGCCCCCAAGTGCATGCCGCATGTCATGGATGCCCCAAATGCATGCCGCATGTCATGGGGGCAAAAAAAACATGCCGCTTGTCATAGGGGCCCCAAATGCATGCCGCATGTCATGGGGGTCACACGTGCATGCCCCTTGTCATGGGGGCTCCACATGCATGCCACATGTCATGTAGGCCCCACGTGCATGCCACATTTCATTGGGGGCCCCAAATGCATGCTGCATGTCAGTGGCCACAAATGCATGCTGCATGTCATGGGGGCCCCAAATACGTGCCACATATCATGGGGGCACCAAATGCATGGGCCATGTCATAGGGGCCCCACATGCATGCCGCATGTCATGGGGCCCCAAATGCATGCTACATGTCATGGGGGCCTCAAATGCATGCTGCATGTGATGGGAGACCCAAATGCATGCCACATGTCATGGTAGCCCCACATGCATGCCAAATGTCATGGGGGCCCCAAATACGTGCCACATTTCATGAGGGCCCCACATGCCTGGTGCATGTCATAGGGCCCCACATTCATGATGCATGTCATGGAGCCTCACATGCATGCCGCATGTCATGGGGGCCCCAAATGTATGCTGCATGTCATGGGGGCCCCAAATGCATGCCGCATGTCATGTGGTCCCCACGTGCATTCCGCATGTCATGGGGGCTCTACATGCATGCCGCATGTCATGGGGGCACCAAGTGCATGCCTCATGTCATGGGGGCCCCAAATGCATGCCGCATGTCATGGTGGCTCCAAAAGCATGCCGCATGTCATGGGGGCCCCAAATGCATGCCACATGTCATGGGGGCCCCAAGAGCATACCGCATGACATGGGGGCCCCAAGTGCTTGAGGCATGTCATGGGGGCCCAACATGCATGCCGCATGTCTTGGGTACCCCAAATGCATGTCGCATGTCATTTGGGCCCCACATGCATGAAGCATGTCATGGGGGCACCAAATGCATTCTACATACCATGGAGGCCCCACGTGCATGCCACATGTCATGGGGGCCCCAAATGCAAGCCACATGTCATGGGGGCCAAAAAAGCATGCCGCGTGTCATAGGGGCCCCAAATGCATTCCGAATGTCATGGGGGTCACACATTCATGTCGCATGTCATGGGGGCCCCACGTGCATTCCACATTTCATTGGGGGCCCCAAATGCATGCTGCATGTCTGGGGCCCCAAATGCATGCTGCATGTGATGGGGGCCCCAAATGCATGCAACATGTCATGGTAGCCCCACATGCATGCCACATGTCATGGGGGACCCACGTGCATGCCGCATGTCATGAAAGCCCCACGTGCATGCCGCATGTCATGGGGGCCCCACATGCATGCCACATGTCATGGGGGCCCCAAATGCATGCCACATGTCAGGGGGGCCCCAAATGCATGCCGTATGTCATGGGTGACCCAAATGCATGCCGCTTGTCATGGGTACCCCAAATGCATGCCGCATATCATGTGTACCCCAAATGCATACCCCATGTCATGGGGGACCCACGTGCATACCGCATGTCATGGGGACCCCCTATGCATGCCTCATGTCATGGGGGCCCCAAATGCATAATGCATGTCTTGGGAGCTCCACATGCATGCCGCATGTCTTGTGGCCCCACGTGCATGCCGCATGTCATGGGGCCCCATGTGGATGCCGAATGTCATGGGGGTACCAATTTCATGCCGCATGTCATGGGGGACACTCATGCATACCGCATGTAATGGGCGCAACACGTGCATACCGCATATCATGGGGCCCCACGTGCATACCGCATGGCATTGGTCCCAAAATGCATGCCGCATGTCATGGGGCCCCATGTGCATGCCACATGCCATGGGGTCCACATGCATACCGCATGTCATTGGGGGAACATGTGCATACCGCATATCATGGGCCCCACATGCATACCGCATGTCATAGGTGCCCCAAATGCATGCCGCATGTCATGGGGCCCCATGTGCATGCCACATGTCATGGGGGCCCCAAATGCATGCCACATGTCATGGAGGCCCCAAATGCATGCCGCATGTCATTGGGGCCCCAAATGCATACTGCCTGTCATGGGACCTCCACATGCATGCCGCATGTCATGGGGCCCCATGTGCATGCTGCATGTCATGGGGGCCCCAAATGCATGCCGCATGTTATGTGGCCCCAGGTGCATAACGTATGTTATGGGGCCCCATGTGCATGCCGCATGTCATGGGGGCACCACATGCATGTCGCATGTCATGGGGTCCCCACATGCATGCCGTATGTCATGGGGGACCCATGTGCATTCCGCATGTCATGCGGCCCCCACGTGCATTCCGCTTGTCATGGGGCCCCCAAGTGCATGCCGCATGACATGGGGGCCCCAAATGCATGTTGCATGTCATGGGGCCCCAAATGCATGCCGCATGTCATGGGGGCCCCAAATGCATACCGCATGTCATGGGGGACCCAAATGCATGCCGCAAGTCATGGGGGCCCCAAATGTATGCCGCATGTCATGAGGGCAATAAATACGTGCCGCATGTCATGGGACTCAAATGCATGTCTCATGTCAAGAGGGACCCACATGTATGCCGCATGTCATGAGGGCCATAAATACATGCCGCATGTCATGGGGGCCCCAAATGCATGCCGCATGTCATGGGGGCCCCACATGTATGCCGCATGTCATGAGGGCCATAAATACATGCCGCATGTCAAGGGGGCCCCACATGCAAGCCGCATGTCATGGGGGCCAAATGTGAATTCTGCATATCATGGGGCCCCCACGTGCATTCTGCATATCATGGGCCCCCCCACATGCATTCCGCATGTCATGGGGCCCCAAATGCATGCCGCATGTCATGAGGGCCATAAATATGTGCCGCATGTCTTGGGGGCCCCACGTGCATGCCGCATGTCATGGGGGACCAAATGCATACCGCATGTCATGGGGGCCCCAAATGCATGCCGCATGTCATGGTGGCCCCACGTGCATGCCGCATGCCATGAGGTCCCAAATGCATGTCGCATGTCATGGGTGCCCCAAATGTATGCCGCATGTCATGGGGGCCCCACGTGCATGCCGCATGCCATGAGGTCCCCAAATGCATGGTGCATGTCATGGGGGCCCCAAACACGTGCCGCATGACATGGGGCCCCATATGCATGGCGCATGTCATGGGGCTCCACATGCATGCCGCATGTCATGGGGGCCCCATATGCATGCCGCATGTCATGGGGGCCCCAAATGCATGACGCATGTCATGGGGGCCTCAAATGTATGCCGCTTGTCATGGGGGCCCAAATGCATGCCGCATGTCATGGGGGCCCCAAATTTATGCCGCATGGCATGAGGGCCATAAATATGTGCCGCATGTCATGGGGACACAAATGCATGCCGCATGTCATGGGGGCCCCACATGTATGCCGCATGTCATGAGGGCCATAAATACATGCAGCATGTCAGTGGGGGCCCCAAATGCATGACGCATGTCATGGGGGCCCCACATGTATGCCGCATGTCATGAGTGCCATAAATACATGCCGCATGTCAAGGGGGCCCCAAATATGTGCCACATGTCATGGGGTCCCAAATACGTGCCGAAAGTCATGTCATGGGGGCCCACGTTCATGCCACATGTCATGGTTGCCCCAAATGCATGCCGCATGTCATGGAGGCCCCAGATGGATGCCGCTTGTCATGGGGGCCCCACATGCATACCGCATGTTATGGGGGACCTAAATGCATGTCGCATGTCATGGGGGCCCAAAATGTATGCAGCATGTCATGAGGGCCATAAATATGTGCTGCATGTCATGGGGGACCAAAATGCATGCCGCATGTCATGGGGGCCCCACATGCATGCCGCATGTCATGGGGGCCCCACATGTATGCCGCATGTCATGAGGGCCATAAGTACATGCCGCATGTCAAGGGGGCCCCACATGCAAGCCGCATGTCATGGGGGCCCCAAATGCATGCCGCATGTCATAAGGGCCCAATGTGCATTCCGCATGTCATGGGTCCCCCACGTGCATTCCGCATGTCATGGGGCCCCAAATGCATGCCGCATGTCATGGGGGCCCCAAATGTATGCCGCATGTCATGAGGGCCATAAATAAGTGCCGCATGTCATGGGGGCCCCACGTGCATGCCGCATGTCATGGGGTCCCCACATGCATGCTGGGTGTCATACGGGCCCCAAATGCATGCCGCGTGTCATGGGGGCCCCACAACAATGCCGCATGTCATTGGCGGCCCAAATGCATGCCGCATGTCATGGGGGCCCCAAATACGTGCCGCATGTCATGGGGGCTCCACATGCATGTCGCATGTCATGGGGACCCCACATACAAGGCGCATGTCATCAGGGCTCCACATGCATGTTGCATGTCATGGGGTCCCCACATGCATGTCGGGTGTTATACGGGCCCCAAATGCATGCCCCATGTCATGGGGGCCCCACAACAATGCCGCATCTCATTGTAGGACCAAATGCATGCCGCATGTCATGGGGGCCCCAAATGCATGCCGCATGTCATGAGGGCCCCACAAGCTTGTTGCATGTCATGGGTGGCCCAAATGCATGCCGCATGTCATGGGGGCCCCACGTGCATGCCACATGTCATGAGGGCCCCAAACGCATGCCGCATGTCATGGGGGCCCCACGTGCATGCCACATGTCATGAGGGCCCCAAACGCATGGCGCATGTCATGGGGGACCCAAGTATGTGTCGCATATCATGGGGGCCCCAAGTGCATGCCGCATGTCAAGGGGGACGCCGCATGTAATGGGGCCCCAAATGCATGCCGCATGTCATGGGGGCCCCAAATGCATGCCGCATGTCAAGGGGGCCCCACATGCATGCCGGATGTCATGGGGGCCACAAATGCATGCCGCATGTCATGGGGGCCCCACGTGCTTTCCGCATGTCATAGGCCACCACATGCATTCTGCATGTCATGGGGCCCCAAATGCATGTCGCATGTCATGGGGGCCCCAAATGTATGCCTCATGTCATGGGGGCCCCAAATGCATGCTGCTTGTTAAGGGGGCCCCACATGCATGCCGCATGTCAAGGGGGACCCATGTGCATTCCGCATGTCATGGGGCCCCCACATGCATTCCGCATGCCATGGGGCCCCAAATGCATGCCGCATGTCATGGGGGCCCCAAATGCATGCCACATGTCAAGGGGGCCCCACATGCATGCCGGATGTCATGGGGGCCACAAATGCATGCCGCATGTCATGGGGGCCCAAATGCATGCCGCTTGTCATGGTGTCCCGACATGCATTCCGGGTGTCCTACGGTCCCCAAATGCATGCCGAATGTCATGGGGGCCCCACGTGCATGCCGCATGTCATGGGGGCCCCAAATATATGCCTCATGTCATGGGGGCCCCAAATGCACGCCGCATGTCATGGGGGCCCCATGTGCATTCTGCATGTCATGGGGCCCCCACGTGCATTCCGCATGTCATGGGGCCCCAAATGCATGCCGCATGTCATGGGGGCCCCAAATGTATGCAGCATGTCATGGGGCCCCCACGTGCATTCCGCATGTCATGGGGGCCCCACATGCATGCCACATGTAATGGGGGTCCCACATGCACACCGCGTGCCATGGGGGCCCAAAATGGATGATGCTTGTCATGGGGGCACCACGTGCATACTGCATGTCATGGGGGACCCAAATTCATGACACATGTCATGGGTACCCCAAATGCATCACGCATGTCATGGGGTCCCCAAATACGTGCCGAAAGTCATGTCATGGTGGCCCACGTTCATGCCACATGTCATGGGTGTCCCAAATGCATGCCGCATGTCATGGAGGCCCCAGATAGATGCCGCTTGTCATGGGGGCCCCACATGCATACCGCATGTCATGGGGGACCCAAATGCATGCCGCATGTCATGGGAGCCCCAAATGTATGCCGCATGTCATGGGGGCCCCAAATGCATGACGCATGTCATGGGGGCCCCAAATGTATGCCGCTTGTCATAGGGGCCCCAAATGCATGCCGCATGTCATGAGAGTGCCACATACATTCCGCATGTCATGGGGCCCCCACGTGTATGTCGCATGTCATGGGTTCCCCAAATGCATGCCGCATGTCATGAGGGCCCCACGTGCATGCCGCATGTCATCGGGGGCCCAAATGCATGCCGCATGTCATGGGGGCCCCACATGTATGCCGCATGTCATGAGGGCCATAAATACATGCAGCATGTCAGTGGGGGCCCCAAATGCATGACGCATGTCATGGGGGCCCCACATGTATGCCGCATGTCATGAGTGCCATAAATACATGCCGCATGTCAAGGGGGCCCCAAATATGTGCCACATGTCATGGGGTCCCAAATACGTGCTGAAAGTCATGTCATGGGGGCCCACGTTCATGCCACATGTCATGGTTGCCCCAAATGCATGCCGCATGTCATGGAGGCCCCAGATGGATGCCGCTTGTCATGGGGGCCCCACATGCATACCGCATGTTATGGGGGACCTAAATGCATGTCGCATGTCATGGGGGCCCCAAATGTATGCAGCATGTCATGAGGGCCATAAATACGTGCTGCATGTCATGGGGGACCAAAATGCATGCCGCATGTCATGGGGCCCCCACATGTATGCCGCATGTCATGGGGGCCCCAAATGCATGCCGCATGTCATGGGGGCCCCACATGTATGCCGCATGTCATGAGGGCCATAAGTACATGCCGCATGTCAAGGGGGCCCCACATGCAAGCCGCATGTCATGGGGGCCCCAAATGCATGCCGCATGTCATGGGGGCCCAATGTGCATTCCGCATGTCATGGGTCCCCCACGTGCATTCCGCATGTCATGGGGCCCCAAATGCATGCCGCATGTCATGGGGGCCCCAAATGTATGCCGCATGTCATGAGGGCCATAAATAAGTGCCGCATGTCATGGGGGCCCCACGTGCATGCCGCATGTCATGGGGTCCCCACATGCATGCCGGGTGTCATACGGGCCCCAAATGCATGCCGCGTGTCATGGGGGCCCCACAACAATGCCGCATGTCATTGGCGGCCCAAATGCATGCCGCATGTCATGGGGGCCCCAAATACGTGCCGCATGTCATGGGGGCTCCACATGCATGTCGCATGTCATGGGGACCCCACATACAAGGCGCATGTCATCAGGGCTCCACATGCATGTTGCATGTCATGGGGTCCCCACATGCATGTCGGGTGTTATACGGGCCCCAAATGCATGCCCCATGTCATGGGGGCCCCACAACAATGCCGCATCTCATTGTAGGACCAAATGCATGCCGCATGTCATGGGGGCCCCAAATGCATGCCACATGTCATGAGGGCCCCACAAGCTTGTTGCATGTCATGGGTGGCCCAAATGCATGCCGCATGTCATGGGGGCCCCACGTGCATGCCACATGTCATGAGGGCCCCAAACGCATGTCGCATGTCATGTTGGACCCAAGTATGTGTCGCATATCATGGGGGCCCCAAGTGCATGCCGCATGTCAAGGGGGATGCCGCATGTAATGGGGGCCCCAAATGCATGCCGCATGTCATGGGGACCCCAAATGCATGCCGCATGTCAAGGGGGCCCCACATGCATGCCGGATGTCATGGGGGCCACAAATGCATGCCGCATGTCATGGGGGCCCCACGTGCTTTCCGCATGTCATAGGCCACCACATGCATTCTGCATGTCATGGGGCCCCAAATGCATGTCGCATGTCATGGGGGCCCGAAATGTATGCCTCATGTCATGGGGGCCCTAAATACATGCTGCTTGTTAAGGGGGCCCCACATGCATGCCGCATGTCAAGGGGGACCCATGTGCATTCCGCATGTCATGGGGCCCCCACATGCATTCCGCATGTCATGGGGCCCCAAATGCATGCCGCATGTCATGTGGGCCCCAAATGCATGCCGCATATCAAGGGGGCCCCACGTGCATGTCGCATGTCATGGGGGCCCCAAATATATGCCTCATGTCATGGGGCCCCAAATGCACGCCGCATGTCATGGGGGCCCCATGTGCATTCCGCATGTCATGGGGCCCCCACGTGCATTCCGCATGTCATGGGGCCCCAAATGCATGCCGCATGTCATGGGGGCCCCAAATGTATGCAGCATGTCATGGGGCCCCCACGTGCATTCCGCATGTCATGGGGGCCCCACATGCATGCCACATGTAATGGGGGTCCCACATGCAAACCGCGTGCCATGGGGGCCCAAAATGGATGATGCTTGTCATGGGGGCACCACGTGCATACCGCATGTCATGGTGGCCCACGTTCATGCCACATGTCATGGGTGCCCCAAATTCATGCCGCATGTCATGGAGGCCCCAGATAGATGTCGCTTGTCATGGGGGCTCCACATGCATACCGCATGTCATGGGGGACCCAAATGCATGCCGCATGTCATGGGAGCCCCAAATGTATGCCGCATGTCATGGGGGCCCCAAATGCATGACGCATGTCATGGGGGCCCCAAATGTATGCCGCTTGTCATAGGGGCCCCAAATGCATGCCGCATGTCATGAGAGTGCCACATGCATTCCGCATGTCATGGGGCCCCCACGTGCATGTCGCATGTCATGGGTTCCCCAAATGCATGCCGCATGTCATGAGGGCCCCACGTGCATGCCGCATGTCATCGGGGGCCCAAATGCATGCCGCATGTCATGGGGGCCCAACGTGCATGCCGCATGTCATGAGGGCCCCAAATGCATGCCGCATATCATGGGGGCCCCTAATGTATGCCAAACGTCATTGGGGCCCCAAATTCATGCCGTATGTCATGGGGGCCCCACGTGCCTTCCGCATTTCATGGGGGCCCCACGTGCATTCCACAAGTCATGGGGCCCCAAATGCATGCCCCATGTCATGGGGGACCCACGTGCATACCGCATGTCATGGGGACCCCCTATGCATGCCTCATGTCATGGGGGCCCCAAATGCATACTGCATGTCATGGGAGCTCCACATGCATGCCGCATGTCATGTGGCCCCACGTGCATGCCGCATGTCATGGCGCCAATTTCATGCCGCATGTCATGGGGGACACTCATGCATACCGCATGTAATGGGGGCAACACGTGCATACCGCATATCATGGGGCCCCACGTGCATACCGCATATCATGGGGCCCCACGTGCATACCGCATGGCATTGGGCCCAAAATGCATGCCGCATGTCATGGGGCCCCATGTGCATGCCACATTCCATGAGGCCCACATGCATACCGCATGTCATTGGGGGAACATGTGCATACCGCATATCATGGGCCCCACATGCATACCGCATGTCATAGGTGCCCCAAATGCATGCCGCATGTCATGTGGCCCCACGTGCATGCCGCATGTCATGGGGCCCCATGTGCATGCCGAATGTCATGGGGGTACCAATTTCATGCCGCATGTCATGGGGGACACTCATGCATACCGCATGTAATGGGGGCAACACGTGCATACCGCATATCATTGGGCCCCACGTGCATACCGCATGGCATTGGGGCCCAAAATGCATGCCGCATGTCATGGGGCCCCATGTGCATGCCACATGCCATGGGGCCCACATGCATACCGCATGTCATTGGGGGAACATGTGCATACCGCATATCATGGGCCCCACATGCATACCGCATGTCATTAGGGCCCCAAATGCATACTGCCTGTCATGGGACCTCCACATGCATGCCACATGTCATGGGGCCCCATGTGCATGCTGCATGTCATGGGGGCCCCAAATGCATGCCGCATGTCATGGGGGCCCCAAATGTATGCCGTATGTCATGAGGGCCATATATGTGTGCCGCATGTCATGGGCGCCCCACATGCATGCTGGTTGTCAGGGGGGCCCAAATGCATGGCGCATGTCATGGGGGACCCAAATTCGTGCCGCATGTCATGAGGGCCCATATGCATGGCGCATGTTATGGGGGCCCCACGTGCATGCAGCTTGTCTTAGGGGCCCCAAGTACGTGCCGCATAATGGGGTCCCACATGCATGGTGCGTGTCATGGGGGCCCCACATGCATGCCGCATGTCATGACATGCGGCATGCATGTGGGACCCCCATGACACGTGGCATGCATGTGGCCCCCAAATTCATGCTGCATGTCATGGGGGCCCCAATTGCATGACCCATGTTATGGAGGCTCCACATGCATGCCGCATGTCATGGGGGCCACAAATGCATGACGCATGTCATGGGGGCCCCAAAAGTATGCTGCATATCATGGGGAGCCCCAAATACGTGTGCATGTCATGGGGTCCCCACGGCAATCCGCATGCCATGGGGGCCCCAAATGCATGCCGCATGTCATGGAGGCCCCAAATGTATGCCACATGTCATGGGGACCCCAAATACGTGACGCATGTCATGGGGGCCCCACGTGCATGTCGCATGTCATGTGGGCCCCACATGAATGCCACATTTCATGTCATGTTGGCCCCACATGCATGACGCGTGTCATGGGAGCCCCAAATGCATGCCCCATGTCATGGGGGCCCCACGTGCACGCCGCATGTCATGGGGGCCCCAAATGCATGCCGCATGTCATGGGGGCCCCAAATACGTGCCACATGTCAAGGGGGCCCCACATGCATGCCGCATGTCATGGGGGCCCCACATGCATGCCTCGAATCATGGGGACCCCAAACGCATGTCCCATGTCATGGGGGCCCAATGTGCATGCCGCATGTCATGGGGGTCCCAAATGCATGCAGCATGTCATGGGAGCCCCAAATGCTTGCCGCATGTCATTTGGGTCCCACATGCATGCCACATGTCATGGGGGCCCCACATGCATGCCGCGTGTCATGGGAGCCCAAAATGCATGCCCCCTTTCATGGGGGCACCACGTGCATGCCGCATGTCATGAGGACCCCAAATACGTGACGCATGTCATGGGGGCCCCACGTGCATGTCGCATGTCATGTGGGCCCCACATGAATGGCACATGTCATGTCATGTTGGCCCCACATGCATGACGCGTGTCATGGGAGCCCCAAATGCATGCCGCATGTCATGGGAGCCCCAAATGCTTGTCGCATGTCATTTGGGTCCCACATGCATGCCACATGTCATGGGAGCCCAAAATGCATGCCCCCTTTCATGGGGGCACCACGTGCATGCCGCATGTCATGGGGGCCCCAAATTCCTGCCGCATGTCATGGGGTCCCCAAATGCATGCCGCATGTCATGAGGGCCCACATGCATGGCGCATGTTATGGGGGCCCCACGTGCATGCCGCTTGTCTTGGGGGCCCCAAATACATGTCGCATGTCATGGGAGCCTCACATGCATGGCGCATGTCATGTGGGCCCCACATGCATGCCGCATGTCATGGGGGACCCACGTGCATTCATCATGTCAAGGGGGGCCCAAATGTATGCCACATGTCATCGTAGCCCCACATGCATGCCGCATGTCATGGGGGGGGCCCCAAATGCATGCCACATGTCATGGGTGCACCACGTGCATGCCGCATGTCATGGGGTCCCAAATGCATGCCGCATGTCATGGGGCCCCAAATGCATGCCGCATGTTATGGGGGCCCTAAATGTTTGCCGCATATCATGGGAGCCCCAAATACGTGCCACATGTCATGGGGGCCCCACGTGCATGCCGCATGTCATGGGGGCCCCAAATGCATGCCCCATGTCATGGGGGGCCCATGTGCTTGCCGCATTTCATGGGGTCCCCAAATGCATGATTCATGTCATGTGGTCCCCAAAGGCATGCCGCATGTCATGGGGGACCCACGTGCATGCGATAGGTCATGGTTGCTCCACGTGCATGCTGCATGTGAAGGCGGGCCAAAAGTGCACGGCGCAGGTCACAAGTACCCCAAATGCAAGTCACATGTCATGAGGGACATAAATACGTGTCACATGTCATGGGGACCCCAAATGCATGATGCATGTTATGGGGGCCCCAAATGTATGCCGCATGTCATGGGGGCGCTAAATGCATGCAGCATGTCAAGGGGGCCCCAAATGCATGCCCCATGTCATGGGGGCCCCAGGTGCATGCCGCAAGTCATGGGGGCCCAAATGCATGCCGCATTTCATAGGGGCCACAAATGACTGCCGCATTTCATGGGGGCCCCACGTGCATGCCGCTTGTCATGGCGTCTCCACTTGCATGCCGCATGTCATGGGGGCCCCACTTGCATGACGCTTGTCATTGGGCCAAATGCATGCCGCATGTCATGGAGGCCCCAAATGCATGCCGCATGTCATGGGGGCCCACATGCATACCGCTTGTCATGGGGGCAACACGTGCATACCGCATATCATGGGGCCCCACGAGCATGCTGCATGTCATGGGGGCCCCACATGCATGCCGCATGTCATGGGGGCCCCACTTGCATGCCGCTTGTCATTGGACCCCGAATGCATGCCGCATGTCATGGGGGCCCCAAATGTATGCCGCAAGTCATGGGGGCCCCACGTGCATGTCGCATGTCATGGGTGCCCCACGTGCATGACACATGTCATGGTTGCAACACGTGCATTCTGCATGTCAAGGCGGCCCCTAAGTGCACGGTGCATGTCACGATTACCCCAAATGCATGTCACATGTCATGAGGGCCCCACGCGCATGCCGCATGTCATAAGGGGCCCCACATGCATTCCGCATGTCATTGGGGCCCCACGTGCATGCCGCTTGTCAAGGGGGCTCTAAATGCATGCCGCATATCAAGGGGGCCCCACGTGCATGCCGCATGTCATGGGGCCCCATGTGCATGCTGAATGTCAAAGGGGTCCCACGTGCATGCCGCATGTCACGGGTACCCCAAATGCATGCCACATGTCATGGTGGCCCCACATGCATGCCTCATGTCAAGGGGGGCCCAAATGCATGCCTCATGTCACGTGTACCCCAAATGCATGCCGCATGTCATGTGGCCCCAAGTGCATGCAGCAGGTCATGGGGCCCCATGTGCATGCAGCAGGTCATGGGGCCCCATGTGCATGTCGCATGTCATGGGGGTCCCACCCGTATGCCGCATGTCATGGCGGACCCACATGCATGCCGCATGTCATTTGGGCCAACATGCATGCCGCATGTCATGGCGGCACCACATGCATACCGCATGTCATGGGGCTCCACGTGCATAGCACATGTCATGGGGCCCCAGGTGCAAGCCGCTTGTCATGAGGGCCAAGAACGCATGCCGCATGTCATAGGGGCCCCAAATGCATGCCTCATGTCGTGGGTGCCCCACGTGCATGCCGCATGTCATGGGGGCCCCACATGCATGCCACATGTCATGGGGGACCCATGTGCATGCCGCATGTCATGGGGGCCCCAAATGCATGCCACATGTCATGGGTACCCCAAATGCATGTTCCATGTCATGGGGTTCCCAAATGCATGCTGCTTGTCTTGAGAACCCAAAATGCATGCCGCATGCCATGGGGACCCTAAATGCATGCCTCATGTCATGGGGGCCCCATGTGCATGCCGCATGTCATGGGGCCCCATGTGCATGCCGAATGTCCTGGGGGTACCACGTGCATGCCACATGTCATGGGGGCCCCACATGCATGCTGCATGTCATGGGGCCCCCAAATGCAAAGTGCATGTCATGGGGGCCTCACGTGCATACCGCATGTCATGGGGACCCCCAAAGCTCGACTCATGTCATAAGGCCACAAATGCATACTGCATGTCATGGGAGCTCCACATGCATGCCGCATGTCATGGGGGACCCACATGCATACCACATATCATTGGGGCAACACGTGTATACCGCATATCATGGGGCCCCACGTGCATAACGCATGTCATTGGGGCCCCAAATGCATGCTGCATGTCATGGGGCCCCATGTGCATGCCACACGTCATGGGGGCCCACATGCATAATGCATGTCATGGGGGCAACACGTGCATGTCGCAAGTCATGGGGCACCATGTGAATGCCACATGTCATGGGGGCCTCAAATGCATGCCACATGTCATGGAGGCCCCAAATGCATGCCGAATGTCATGGGGGCCCCAAATGCATACTGCCTGTCATGGGATCTCCATATGCATGCCGCATGTCATGTGGCCCCATGTGCATGCCGCATGTCATGGGGCCCCACATGCATGCCGCATGTCATGGGGGCCCACATGCATGCCGCATGTCATGGAGGCACCAAATGCATACCGCATGTCATGGGGCTCCACGTGCATACCGCATGTCTTGGGCCCCCAAGTGCATGCCGCATGTCATGGATGCCCCAAATGCATGCCGCATGTCATGGGGGCCAAAAAAACATGCCGCTTGTCATAGGGGCCCCAAATGCATGCCGCATGTCATGGGGGTCACACGTGCATGCCCCTTGTCATGGGGGCTCCACATGCATGCCACATGTCATGTAGGCCCCACGTGCATGCCACATTTCATTGGGGGCCCCAAATGCATGCTGCATGTCAGTGGCCACAAATGCATGCTGCATGTCATGGGGGCCCCAAATACGTGCCACATATCATGGGGGCACCAAATGCATGGGCCATGTCATAGGGGCCCCACATGCATGCCGCATGTCATGGGGCCCCAAATGCATGCTACATGTCATGGGGGCCTCAAATGCATGCTGCATGTGATGGGAGACCCAAATGCATGCCACATGTCATGGTAGCCCCACATGCATGCCAAATGTCATGGGGGCCCCAAATACGTGCCACATTTCATGAGGGCCCCACGTGCCTGGTGCATGTCATAGGGCCCCACATTCATGATGCATGTCATGGATCCTCACATGCATGCCGCATGTCATGGGGGCCCCAAATGTATGCTGCATGTCATGGGGGCCCCAAATGCATGCCGCATGTCATGTGGTCCCCACGTGCATTCCGCATGTCATGGGGGCTCTACATGCATGCCGCATGTCATGGGGGCACCAAGTGCATGCCTCATGTCATGGGGGCCCCAAATGCATGCCGCATGTCATGGTGGCTCCAAAAGCATGCCGCATGTCATGGGGGCACCAAGTGCATGCCTCATGTCATGGGGGCCCCAAATGCATGCCGCATGTCATGGTGGCTCCAAAAGCATGCCACATGTCATGGGGGCCCCAAATGCATGCCACATGACATGGGGGCCCCAAGTGCTTGAGGCATGTCATGGGGGCCCAACATGCATGCCGCATGTCTTGGGTACCCCAAATGCATGTCGCATGTCATTTGGGCCCCACATGCATGAAGCATGTCATGGGGGCACCAAATGCATTCTACATACCATGGAGGCCCCACGTGCATGCCACATGTCATGGGGGCCCCAAATGCAAGCCACATGTCATGGGGGCCAAAAAAGCATGCCGCGTGTCATAGGGGCCCCAAATGCATTCCGAATGTCATGGGGGTCACACATTCATGTTGCATGTCATGGGGGCCCCACGTGCATTCCACATTTCATTGGGGGCCCCAAATGCATGCTGCATGTCTGGGGCCCCAAATGCATGCTGCATGTGATGGGGGCCCCAAATGCATGCAACATGTCATGGTAGCCCCACATGCATGCCACATGTCATGGGGGACCCACGTGCATGCCGCATGTCATGAAAGCCCCACGTGCATGCCGCATGTCATGGGGGCCCCACATGCATGCCACATGTCATGGGGGCCCCAAATGCATGCCACATGTCAGGGGGGCCCCAAATGCATGCCGTATGTCATGGGTGACCCAAATGCATGCCGCTTGTCATGGGTACCCCAAATGCATGCCGCATATCATGTGTACCCCAAATGCATACCCCATGTCATGGGGGACCCACGTGCATACCGCATGTCATGGGGACCCCCTATGCATGCCTCATGTCATGGGGGCCCCAAATGCATAATGCATGTCTTGGGAGCTCCACATGCATGCCGCATGTCTTGTGGCCCCACGTGCATGCCGCATGTCATGGGGCCCCATGTGGATGCCGAATGTCATGGGGGTACCAATTTCATGCCGCATGTCATGGGGGACACTCATGCATACCGCATGTAATGGGCGCAACACGTGCATACCGCATATCATGGGGCCCCACGTGCATACCGCATGGCATTGGTCCCAAAATGCATGCCGCATGTCATGGGGCCCCATGTGCATGCCACATGCCATGGGGTCCACATGCATACCGCATGTCATTGGGGGAACATGTGCATACCGCATATCATGGGCCCCACATGCATACCGCATGTCATAGGTGCCCCAAATGCATGCCGCATGTCATGGGGCCCCATGTGCATGCCACATGTCATGGGGGCCCCAAATGCATGCCACATGTCATGGAGGCCCCAAATGCATGCCGCATGTCATTGGGGCCCCAAATGCATACTGCCTGTCATGGGACCTCCACATGCATGCCGCATGTCATGGGGCCCCATGTGCATGCTGCATGTCATGGGGGGCCCAAATGCATGCCGCATGTTATGTGGTCCCAAGTGCATAACGTATGTTATGGGGCCCCATGTGCATGCCGCATGTCATGGGGGCACCACATGCATACCGCATGTCATGGGGCTCCACGTGCATACCGCATGTCATGGGGCCCCACGTGCATGATGCATGTTATGGGTGCCCCAAATGCATGCCGCATGTCATGGGGGCCAAAAATGCATGCCACATGTCATGGGGGCCACACGTGCATGACACATGTCATGGGGGCTCCACATGCATGCCGCATGTCATGTGGCCCCACGTGCATGCCGCATGTCATGGGGGACCCAAATGCATACCGCATATCATGGGGGCAACATGTGTATACCGCATATCATGGGGCCCCACGTGCATACCGCATGTCATTGGGGCCCCAAATGCATGCCGCATGTCATGGGGCCCCATGTTCATGCCACACGTCATGGGGGCCCACATGCATAACGCATGTCATGGGGGCAATACGTGCATACCGCATATCATGGGGCCCCACGTGCATACCGCATGTCATGGGGGCCCCAAATGCAGGTCGCATGTCATGGGGCACCATGTGCATGCCACATGTCATGGGGGCCTCAAATGCATGCCACATGTCATGGAGGCTCCAAATGCATGCCGAATGTCATTGGGGCCCCAAATGCATACAACCTGTCATGGGATCTCCATATGCATGCCGCATGTCATGGGGCCCCATGTGCATGCCGCATGTCATGTGGCCCCAAGTGCATGCCGCATGTCATGGGGCCCCATGAGCATTCCGCATGTCATGGGGGTTCCATGTGCATGCCACATGGAATGGGGAACCCACATGCATGCCGCATGTCATGGGGGCCCACATGCATGCCGCATGTCATGGGGTCCCACATGCATGCCGCATGTCATGGAGGCACCAAATGCATACGGCATGTCATGGGGCTCCACGTGCATTCCGTATGTCATGGGGCCCCAAGTGCATGCCGCATGTCATGGATGCCCCAAATGCATGCCGCATGTCATGGGGGCCAAAAAAACATGCCGCTTGTCATAGGGGCCCCAAATGCATTCCGCATGTCATGGGGGTCACACGTGCATGCCCCATGTCATGTGGGCTCCACATGCATGCCACATGTCATGTAGGCCCCACGTGCATGCCGCATTTCATTGGGGGGCCCAAATGCATGCTGCATGTCAGGGGCCACAAATGCATGCTGCATGTCATGGGGGCCTCAAATACGTGCCACATATCATGGGGGCACCAAATGCATGGGCCATGTCATAGGGGCCCCACATGCATGCCGCATGTCATGGGGCCCCAAATGCATGCTGCATGTCATGTGGTCCCCACTTGCATTCCGAATATCATGGGGGCTCTACATGCATGCCGCATGTCATGGGGGCACCAAGTGCATGCCTCATGTCATGGGGGCCCCAAATGCATCACGCATGTCATGGTGGCTCCAAATGCATGCCGCATGTCATGGGGGCCCCAAATGCATGCCACATGTCATGGGGGCCCCAAGAGCATGCCGCATGACATGGGGGCCCCATGTGCTTGAGGCATGTCATGGGGGCCCAACATGCATGCCGCATGTCTTGGGTACCATAAATGCATGTCGCATGTCATTTGGGCCCCACATGCATGAAGCATGTCATGGGGGCCCCAAATGCAAGCCACATGTCATGGGGGCCAAAAAAGCATGTCGCATGTCATAGGGGCCCCAAATGCATTCCGCATGTCATGGGGGCCCCACGTGCATTCCACATTTCATTGGGGGCCCCAAATGCATGCTGCATGTCTGGGGCCCCAAATGCATGCTGCATGTGATGGGGGCCCCAAATGCATGCAACATGTCATGGTAGCCCCACATGCATGGGCCATGTCAAGGGGCCCCACATGAATGCCGCATGTCATGGGGGCTCCAAATGCATGCCGCATGTCATGGGGGCCCCACATACATGCCGCATGTCATGGGTACCCCAAATGCATGCCACATGTCATGGGGGACCCACGTGCATGCCGCATGTCATGGAAGCCCCACGTGCATGCCGCATGTCATGGGGGCCCCACATGAATGCCACATGTCATGGGGGCCCCAAATGCATGCCACATGTCATGGGGGCCCCAATTGCATGCCGTATGTCATGGGTGCCCAAAATGCATGCCGCATGTCATGGGTACACCAAATGCATGCCGCATGTCATGTGTACCCCAAATGCATGCCCCATGTCATGAGGGACCCACGTGCATACTGCATGTCATGGGAGCTCCACATGCATGCCGCATGTCATGTGGCCCCACGTGCATGCCGCATGTCATGGGGCCCCATGTGCATGCCGAATGTCATGGGGGTACCAATTTCATGCCGCATGTCATGGGGGACACTCATGCATACCGCATGTCATGGGGGCAACACGTGCATAACGCATATCATGGGGCCCCACGTGCATACCGCATGGCATTGGGGCCCAAAATGCATGCCGCATGTCATGTGGCCCCATGTGCATGCCACATGCCATGGGGGCCCACATGCATACCGCATGTCATGGAGTGAACATGTGCATACCGCATATCATGGGCCCCACGTGCATACCGCATGTCATAGGTGCCCCAAATGCATGCCGCATGTCATGGGGCCCCATGTGCATGCCACATGTCATGGGGGCCCCAAATGCATGCCACATGTCATGGAGGCCCCAAATGCATACCGCATGTCATGGGGCTCCACGTGCATACCGCATGTCATGGGGCCCCACGTGCATGACGCATGCCATGTGTGCCCCAAATGCATGCCGCATGTCATGGGGGCCAAAAAAGCATGCCGCATGTCATAGGGGCCCCAAATGCATGCCACATGTCATGGGGGCCGCAAGAGCATACCGCATGACATGGGGGCCCCAAGTGCTTGAGGCATGTCATGGGGGCCCAACATGCATGCCGCATGTCTTGGGTACCCCAAATGCATGAGCGTGATAACAGACGCTGCGCTGAACGGCGGCGCGTAGGAACGGGCGGTGAAATAAGCGCGCCAAAAAAACTATAAAGTTTACGCTTTCATTCCATAATTCATCAGATGAGCGTGATAACGGACGCTGCGCTGAATGGCGGCACGTAGGAACGGGGGATGAAATAAGCGTGCCAAAACAACTATAAAGTTTACTTTTTTTTCCGTAATCCATCAGATGAGCGTGATAACGGACGCTGCGCTGAATGGCGGCACGTAGGAACGGGCGGTGAAATAAGCGCGCCAAAAAAACTATGAAGTTTACGTTTTTTTTCCGTAATTCATCAGATGAGCGTGATAACGGATGCTGTGCTGAACGGCGGCACGTAGGAACGGGCGGTGAAATAAGCGCGCCAAAAAAACTATAAAGTTTACGTTTTTTTTCCGTAATTCATCAGATGAGCGTGATAACGGACGCTGCGCTGAACGGCGGCACGTAGGAACGGGCGGTGAAATAAGTGCGCCAAAAAAACTATAAAGTTTACGTTTTTTTTCCGTAATTCATCAGATGAGCGTGATAACGGAAGCTGCGCTGAACGGTGGCGCGTAGTAACAGGCGGTGAAATAAGCGCGCCAAAAAACTATAAAGTTTACTTTTTTTCCATAATTCATTAGATGAGCGTGATAACGGAAGCTGCGCTGAACGGCGGCGCGTAGGAACGGGCGGTGAAATAAGCGCGCCAAAAAAACTATAAAGTTTACGTTTTTTTTCCGTAATTCATCAGATGAGCGTGATAACGGAAGGTGCGCTGAACCGCGGCGCGTAGGAACGGGCTGTGAAATAAGCGCGCCAAAGAAACTATAAAGTTTACGTTTTTTTCCATAATTCATTAGATGAGCATGATAACGGAAGCTGTGCTGAACGGCGGCGCGTAGGAAAAGGCAGTGAAATAAGCGCGCCAAAGAAATTATAAAGTTTACGTTTTTTTTCCATAATTTATCAGATGAGCGTGATAACGGACGCAGCCCTTAACGGCGGCGTCAGAGCGACTTTTTTTTGTTGCAGATTGAATTTTAAGTGCTTTTGGTATCATCAAACCTGTAGCCAGCTCTCATCCTCATTGAGCTATTCCAAGGGTGAGGGCTGGCTAGGGGTCGCCCTGGAGGCACCTGTAGCCAGCTCTCATCCTCATTGAGCTATTCCAAGGGTGAGGGCTGGCTAGGGGTCGCCCTGAAGGCACCTGTAGCCAGCTCTCATCCTCATTGAGCTATTCCAAGGGTGAGGGCTGGCTAGGGGTCGCCCTGGAGGCACCTGTAGCCAGCTCTCATCCTCATTGAGCTATTCCAAGGGTGAGGGCTGGCTAGGGGTCGCCCTGGAGGCACCTGTAGCCAGCTCTCATCCTCATTGAGCTATTCCAAGGGTGAGGGCTGGCTACGGGTCGCCCTGGAGGCACCTGTAGCCAGCTCTCATCCTCATTGAGCTATTCCAAAGGTGAGGGCTGGCTACGGGTCGCCCTGGAGGCACCTGTAGCCAGCTCTCATCCTCATTGAGCGTGATAACGGACGCTGCGCTGAACGGCGGCGCATAGGAACGGGCGGTGAAATAAGCGCGCCAAAAAAACTATAAAATTTACGTTTTTTTTCCGTAATTCATCAGATGAGCGTGATAACGGAAGCTGCACTGAACGGCGGCGCGTAGGAACGGGCGGTGAAATAAGCGCGCCAAAAAAGCTATAAAGTGTACTTTTTTTTCCATAATTCATTAGATGAGCGTGATAACGGAAGCTGCGTTGAACGGCGGCACGTAGGAAGGGGCGGTGAAATAAGCGCGCCAAAAAAACTATAAAGTTTACGTTTTTTTCCGTAATTCATCAGATGAGCGTGATAACGGACGCTGCGCTGAATGGCGGCGCGTAGGAACGGGCGGTGAAATAAGCGCGCCAAAAAAACTATAAAGTTTACGTTTTTTTTCCGTAATTCATCAGATGAGCGTGATAACGGATGCTGTGCTGAACGGCGGCACGTAGGAACGGGCGGTGAAATAAGTGCGCCAAAAAAACGATAAAGTTTACGTTTTTTTTCTGTAATTTATCAGATGAGCGTGATAACGGACGCAGCCTTTAACGGCGGCGTCAGAGCGACTTTTTTTTGTTGCAGATTGAATTTTAAGTGCTTTTGGTATCATCAAACCTGTAGCCAGCTCTCATCCTCATTGAGCTATTCCAAGGGTGAGGGCTGGCTAAGGGTCGCCCTGGAGGCAACTGTAGCCAGCTCTCATCCTCATTGAGCTGCTCCAAGGGTGAGGGCTGGCTACGGGTCGCCCTGGAGGCACCTGTAGCCAGCTCTCATCCTCATTGAGCTGCTCCAAGGGTGAGGGCTGGCTAGGGGTCGCCCTGGAGGCACCTGTAGCCAGCTCTCATCCTCATTGAGCTGCTCCAAGGGTGAGGGCTGGCTAGGGGTCGCCCTGGAGGCACCTGTAGCCAGCTCTCATCCTCATTGAGCTGCTCCAAGGGTGAGGGCTGGCCAGGGGTCGCCCTGGAGGCACCTGTAGCCAGCTCTCATCCTCATTGAGCTGCTCCAAGGGTGAGGGCTGGCTAGGGGTCGCCCTGGAGGCACCTGTAGCCAGCTCTCATCCTCATTGAGCTGCTCCAAGGGTGAGGGCTGGCTAGGGGTCGCCCTGGAGGCACCTGTAGCCAGCTCTCATCCTCATTGAGCTGCTCCAAGGGTGAGGGCTGGCTAGGGGTCGCCCTGGAGGCACCTGTAGCCAGCTCTCATCCTCATTGAGCTGCTCCAAGGGTGAGGGCTGGCTAGGGGTCGCCCTGGAGGCACCTGTAGCCAGCTCAAATCCTCATTGAGCTGCTCCAAGGGTGAGGGCTGGCTAGGGGTCGCCCTGGAGGCACCTGTTGTTAGAACCTTGCTGTTAGGTTTTTTTTCCTTTGGTGGTCACATGACCTTGTTGGCCTATTTAATCCTGCTCCGCCCTTCTGGCTTTGCTGGACTTCATTGTATATCTACTTTCTAGCTAGCCTGTGCTCTGTGTCTTGCTCTGTTAGTTTGCTTGGTCTACGGACCTCTATGTTCTATCTATTTTGTTTGTTCGTCTGTCTGCTACTTTTTTCTGTTAGGAGGTGTCCCATATTCCTCCCAGTCCTTAGTACTTGTAGGGATTCCCTCCCCACATCTATAGGTCTCCGTACAGACTAGATTAGGACTTTAGCAGGTCTGATCGCAGGATCAGGTTCCCTGTTACATCGTAGGGATTCAGCTGAGTCTTATAGTAGGGACAGATCTCCTCTCTTTCCTTAGCTTTGGTAGCAGAACATAACACCTGTAGCCAGCTCTCATCCTCATTGAGCTGCTCCAAGGGTGAGGGCTGGCTAGGGGTCGCCCTGGAGGCACCTGTAGCCAGCTCTCATCCTCATTGAGCTGCTCCAAGGGTGAGGGCTGGCTAGGGGTCGCCCTGGAGGCACCTGTAGCCAGCTCTCATCCTCATTGAGCTGCTCCAAGGGTGAGGGCTGGCTAGGGGTCGCCCTGGAGGCACCTGCAGCCAGCTCTCATCCTCATTGAGCTGCTCCAAGGGTGAGGGCTGGCTAGGGGTCGCCCTGGAGGCACCTGCAGCCAGCTCTCATCCTCATTGAGCTGCTCCAAGGGTGAGGGCTGGCTAGGGGTCGCCCTGGAGGCACCTGTAGCCAGCTCTCATCCTCATTGAGCTATTCCAAGGGTGAGGGCTGGCTACGGGTCGCCCTGGAGGCACCTGTAGCCAGCTCTCATCCTCATTGAGCTATTCCAAAGGTGAGGGCTGGCTACGGGTCGCCCTGGAGGCACCTGTAGCCAGCTCTCATCCTCATTGAGCGTGATAACGGACGCTGCGCTGAACGGCGGCGCATAGGAACGGGCGGTGAAATAAGCGCGCCAAAAAAACTATAAAGTTTACGTTTTTTTTCCGTAATTCATCAGATGAGGGTGATAACGGACGCTGCGCTGAACGGTGGCGCGTAGGAACGGGCGGTGAAATAAGCGCGCCAAAAAAACTATAAAATTTACGTTTTTTTTCCGTAATTCATCAGATGAGCGTGATAACGGAAGCTGCGCTGAACGGCGGCGCGTAGGAACGGGCGGTGAAATAAGCGCGCCAAAAAAGCTATAAAGTGTACTTTTTTTTCCATAATTCATTAGATGAGCGTGATAACGGAAGCTGCGTTGAACGGCGGCACGTAGGAATGGGCGGTGAATTAAGCGCGCCAAAAAAACTATAAAGTTTACGTTTTTTTCCGTAATTCATCAGATGAGCGTGATAACGGACGCTGCGCTGATGGCGGCGCGTAGGAACGGGCGGTGAAATAAGCGCGCCAAAAAAACTATAAAGTTTACGTTTTTTTTCCGTAATTCATCAGATGAGCGTGATAACGGATGCTGTGCTGAACGGCGGCACGTAGGAACGGGCGGTGAAATAAGTGCGCCAAAAAAACGATAAAGTTTACGTTTTTTTTCTGTAATTTATCAGATGAGCGTGATAACGGATGCAGCCCTTAACGGCGGCGTCAGAGCGACTTTTTTTTGTTGCAGATTGAATTTTAAGTGCTTTTGGTATCATCAAACCTGTAGCCAGCTCTCATCCTCATTGAGCTATTCCAAGGGTGAGGGCTGGCTAAGGGTCGCCCTGGAGGCACCTGTAGCCAGCTCTCATCCTCATTGAGCTGCTCCAAGGGTGAGGGCTGGCTAGGGGTCGCCCTGGAGGCACCTGTAGCCAGCTCTCATCCTCATTGAGCTGCTCCAAGGGTGAGGGCTGGCTAGGGGTCGCCCTGGAGGCACCTGTAGCCAGCTCTCATCCTCATTGAGCTGCTCCAAGGGTGAGGGCTGGCTAGGGGTCGCCTGGAGGCACCTGTAGCCAGCTCTCATCCTCATTGAGCTGCTCCAAGGGTGAGGGCTGGCTAGGGGTCGCCCTGGAGGCACCTGTAGCCAGCTCTCATCCTCATTGAGCTGCTCCAAGGGTGAGGGCTGGCTAGGGGTCGCCCTGGAGGCACCTGTAGCCAGCTCTCATCCTCATTGAGCTGCTCCAAGGGTGAGGGCATGGCTAGGGGTCGCCCTGGAGGCACCTGTAGCCAGCTCTCATCCTCATTGAGCTGCTCCAAGGGTGAGGGCTGGCTAGGGGTCGCCCTGGAGGCACCTGTAGCCAGCTCTCATCCTCATTGAGCTGCTCCAAGGGTGAGGGCTGGCTAGGGGTCGCCCTGGAGGCACCTGTAGCCAGCTCTCATCCTCATTGAGCTGCTCCAAGGGTGAGGGCTGGCTAGGGGTCGCCCTGGAGGCACCTGTTGTTAGAACCTTGCTGTTAGGTTTTTTTTCCTTTGGTGGTCACATGACCTTGTTGGCCTATTTAATCCTGCTCCGCCCTTCTGGCTTTGCTGGACTTCATTGTATATCTACTTTCTAGCTAGCCTGTGCTCTGTGTCTTGCTCTGTTAGTTTGCTTGGTCTACGGACCTCTATGTTCTATCTATTTTGTTTGTTCGTCTGTCTGCTACTTTTTTCTGTTAGGAGGTGTCCCATATTCCTCCCAGTCCTTAGTACTTGTAGGGATTCCCTCCCCACATCTATAGGTCTCCGTACAGACTAGATTAGGACTTTAGCAGGTCTGATCGCAGGATCAGGTTCCCTGTTACATCGTAGGGATTCAGCTGAGTCTTATAGTAGGGACAGATCTCCTCTCTTTCCTTAGCTTTGGTAGCAGAACATAACACCTGTAGCCAGCTCTCATCCTCATTGAGCTGCTCCAAGGGTGAGGGCTGGCTAGGGGTCGCCCTGGAGGCACCTGTAGCCAGCTCTCATCCTCATTGAGCTGCTCCAAGGGTGAGGGCTGGCTAGGGGTCGCCCTGGAGGCACCTGTAGCCAGCTCTCATCCTCATTGAGCTGCTCCAAGGGTGAGGGCTGGCTAGGGGTCGCCCTGGAGGCACCTGCAGCCAGCTCTCATCCTCATTGAGCTGCTCCAAGGGTGAGGGCTGGCTAGGGGTCGCCCTGGAGGCACCTGCAGCCAGCTCTCATCCTCATTGAGCTGCTCCAAGGGTGAGGGCTGGCTAGGGGTCGCCCTGGAGGCACCTGTAGCCAGCTCTCATCCTCATTGAGCTATTCCAAGGGTGAGGGCTGGCTACGGGTCGCCCTGGAGGCACCTGTAGCCAGCTCTCATCCTCATTGAGCTATTCCAAAGGTGAGGGCTGGCTACGGGTCGCCCTGGAGGCACCTGTAGCCAGCTCTCATCCTCATTGAGCGTGATAACGGACGCTGCGCTGAACGGCGGCGCATAGGAACGGGCGGTGAAATAAGCGCGCCAAAAAAACTATAAAGTTTACGTTTTTTTTCCGTAATTCATCAGATGAGGGTGATAACGGACGCTGCGCTGAACGGTGGCGCGTAGGAACGGGCGGTGAAATAAGCGCGCCAAAAAAACTATAAAATTTACGTTTTTTTTCCGTAATTCATCAGATGAGCGTGATAACGGAAGCTGCGCTGAACGGCGGCGCGTAGGAACGGGCGGTGAAATAAGCGCGCCAAAAAAGCTATAAAGTGTACTTTTTTTTCCATAATTCATTAGATGAGCGTGATAACGGAAGCTGCGTTGAACGGCGGCACGTAGGAATGGGCGGTGAATTAAGCGCGCCAAAAAAACTATAAAGTTTACGTTTTTTTCCGTAATTCATCAGATGAGCGTGATAACGGACGCTGCGCTGATGGCGGCGCGTAGGAACGGGCGGTGGAATAAGCGCGCCAAAAAAACTATAAAGTTTACGTTTTTTTTCCGTAATTCATCAGATGAGCGTGATAACGGATGCTGTGCTGAACGGCGGCACGTAGGAACGGGCGGTGAAATAAGTGCGCCAAAAAAACGATAAAGTTTACGTTTTTTTTCTGTAATTTATCAGATGAGCGTGATAACGGATGCAGCCCTTAACGGCGGCGTCAGAGCGACTTTTTTTTGTTGCAGATTGAATTTTAAGTGCTTTTGGTATCATCAAACCTGTAGCCAGCTCTCATCCTCATTGAGCTATTCCAAGGGTGAGGGCTGGCTAAGGGTCGCCCTGGAGGCACCTGTAGCCAGCTCTCATCCTCATTGAGCTGCTCCAAGGGTGAGGGCTGGCTAGGGGTCGCCCTGGAGGCACCTGTAGCCAGCTCTCATCCTCATTGAGCTGCTCCAAGGGTGAGGGCTGGCTAGGGGTCGCCCTGGAGGCACCTGTAGCCAGCTCTCATCCTCATTGAGCTGCTCCAAGGGTGAGGGCTGGCTAGGGGTCGCCTGGAGGCACCTGTAGCCAGCTCTCATCCTCATTGAGCTGCTCCAAGGGTGAGGGCTGGCTAGGGGTCGCCCTGGAGGCACCTGTAGCCAGCTCTCATCCTCATTGAGCTGCTCCAAGGGTGAGGGCTGGCTAGGGGTCGCCCTGGAGGCACCTGTAGCCAGCTCTCATCCTCATTGAGCTGCTCCAAGGGTGAGGGCATGGCTAGGGGTCGCCCTGGAGGCACCTGTAGCCAGCTCTCATCCTCATTGAGCTGCTCCAAGGGTGAGGGCTGGCTAGGGGTCGCCCTGGAGGCACCTGTAGCCAGCTCTCATCCTCATTGAGCTGCTCCAAGGGTGAGGGCTGGCTAGGGGTCGCCCTGGAGGCACCTGTAGCCAGCTCTCATCCTCATTGAGCTGCTCCAAGGGTGAGGGCTGGCTAGGGGTCGCCCTGGAGGCACCTGTTGTTAGAACCTTGCTGTTAGGTTTTTTTTCCTTTGCTGGTCACATGACCTTGTTGGCCTATTTAATCCTGCTCCGCCCTTCTGGCTTTGCTGGACTTCATTGTATATCTACTTTCTAGCTAGCCTGTGCTCTGTGTCTTGCTCTGTTAGTTTGCTTGGTCTACGGACCTTTATGTTCTATCTATTTTGTTTGTTCGTCTGTCTGCTACTATTTCTGTTAGAAGGTGTCCCATATTCCTCCCAGTCCTTAGTACTTGTAGGGATTCCCTCCCCACATCTATAGGTCTCCGTACAGACTAGATTAGGACTTTAGCAGGTCTGATCGCAGGATCAGGTTCCCTGTTACATCGTAGGGATTCAGCTGAGTCTTATAGTAGGGACAGATCTCCTCTCTTTCCTTAGCTTTGGTAGCAGAACATAACACCTGTAGCCAGCTCTCATCCTCATTGAGCTGCTCCAAGGGTGAGGGCTGGCTAGGGGTCGCCCTGGAGGCACCTGTAGCAAGCTCTCATCCTCATTGAGCTGCTCCAAGGGTGAGGGCTGGCTAGGGGTCGCCCTGGAGGCACCTGCAGCCAGCTCTCATCCTCATTGAGCTGCTCCAAGGGTGAGGGCTGGCTAGGGGTCGCCCTGGAGGCACCTGTAGCCAGCTCTCATCCTCATTGAGCTGCTCCAAGGGTGAGGGCTGGCTAGGGGTCGCCCTGGAGGCACCTGTAGCCAGCTCTCATCCTCATTGAGCTGCTCCAAGGGTGAGGGCTGGCTAGGGGTCGCCCTGGAGGCACCTGTTGTTAGAACCTTGCTGTTAGGTTTTTTTTCCTTTGCTGGTCACATGACCTTGTTGGCCTATTTAATCCTGCTCCGCCCTTCTGGCTTTGCTGGACTTCATTGTATATCTACTTTCTAGCTAGCCTGTGCTCTGTGTCTTGCTCTGTTAGTTTGCTTGGTCTACGGACCTTTATGTTCTATCTATTTTGTTTGTTCGTCTGTCTGCTACTATTTCTGTTAGAAGGTGTCCCATATTCCTCCCAGTCCTTAGTACTTGTAGGGATTCCCTCCCCACATCTATAGGTCTCCGTACAGACTAGATTAGGACTTTAGCAGGTCTGATCGCAGGATCAGGTTCCCTGTTACATCGTAGGGATTCAGCTGAGTCTTATAGTAGGGACAGATCTCCTCTCTTTCCTTAGCTTTGGTAGCAGAACATAACACCTGTAGCCAGCTCTCATCCTCATTGAGCTGCTCCAAGGGTGAGGGCTGGCTAGGGGTCGCCCTGGAGGCACCTGTAGCAAGCTCTCATCCTCATTGAGCTGCTCCAAGGGTGAGGGCTGGCTAGGGGTCGCCCTGGAGGCACCTGCAGCCAGCTCTCATCCTCATTGAGCTGCTCCAAGGGTGAGGGCTGGCTAGGGGTCGCCCTGGAGGCACCTGCAGCCAGCTCTCATCCTCATTGAGCTGCTCCAAGGGTGAGGGCTGGCTAGGGGTCGCCCTGGAGGCACCTGTAGCCAGCTCTCATCCTCATTGAGCTGCTCCAAGGGTGAGGGCTGGCTAGGGGTCGCCCTGGAAGCACCTGTAGCCAGCTCTCATCCTCATTGAGCTGCTCCAAGGGTGAGGGCTGGCTAGGGGTCGCCCTGGAGGCACCTGTAATCAGCTCTCTTCCTCATTGAGCTGCTCCAAGGGTGAGGGCTGGCTAGGGGTCGCCCTGGAGGCACCTGTAGCCAGCTCTCATCCTCATTGAGCTGCTCCAAGGGTGAGGGCTGGCTAGGGGTCGCCCTGGAGGCACCTGTAGCCAGCTCTCATCCTCATTGAGCTGCTCCAAGGGTGAGGGCTGGCTAGGGGTCGCCCTGGAGGCACCTGTAGCCAGCTCTCATCCTCATTGTGCTATTCCAAGGGTGAGGGCTGGCTACGTGTCGCCCTGGAGGCACCTGTAGCCAGCTCTCATCCTCATTGAGCGTGATAACGGACGCTGCGCTGAACGGCGGCGCATAGGAACGGGCGGTGAAATAAGCGCGCCAAAAAAACTATAAAGTTTACGCTTTTTTTCCGTAATTCATCAGATGAGGGTGATAACGGACGCTGCGCTGAACGGCGGCGCGTAGGAACGGGCGGTGAAATAAGCGCGCCAAAAAAACTATAAAATTTACGTTTTTTTTCTGTAATTCATCAGATGAGCGTGATAACGGACGCTGCGCTAAATGGCGGCGCGTAGGAACGGGCGGTGAAATAAGCGCGCGAAAAAAACTATAAAGTTTACGTTTTTTTTCCGTAATTCATCAGATGAGCGTGATAACGGATGCTGTGCTGAACGGCGGCGCGTAGGAACGGGCGGTGAAATAAGAGCGCCAAAAAAACTATAAAGTTTACGTTTTTTTTCCGGAATTCATCAGATGAGCGTGATAACGGACGCTGCGCTAAATGGCGGCGCGTAGGAACGGGCGGTGAAATAAGCGCGCCAAAAAAACTATAAAGTTTACGTTTTTTTTCCGTAATTCATCAGATGAGCGTGATAACGGATGCTGTGCTGAACGGCAGCACGTAGGAACGGGCGGTGAAATAAGTGCGACAAAAAAACGATAAAGTTTACATTTTTTTCTGTAATTTATCAGATGAGCGTGATAACGGACGCAGCCCTTAACGGCGGTGTCAGAGCGACTTTTTTTTGTTGCAGATTGAATTTTAAGTGCTTTTGGTATCATCAAACCTGTAGCCAGCTCTCATCCTCATTGAGCTATTCCAAGGGTGAGGGCTGGCTAAGGGTCGCCCTGGAGGCACCTGTAGCCAGCTCTCATCCTCATTGAGCTGCTCCAAGGGTGAGGGCTGGCTACGGGTCGCCCTGGAGGCACCTGTAGCCAGCTCTCATCCTCATTGAGCTGCTCCAAGGGTGAGGGCTGGCTACGGGTCGCCCTGGAGGCACCTGTAGCCAGCTCTCATCCTCATTGAGCTGCTCCAAGGGTGAGGGCTGGCTAGGGGTCGCCCTGGAGGCACCTGTAGCCAGCTCTCATCCTCATTGAGCTGCTCCAAGGGTGAGGGCTGGCTAGGGGTCGCCCTGGAGGCACCGGTAGCCAGCTCTCATCCTCATTGAGCTGCTCCAAGGGTGAGGGCTGGCTAGGGGTCGCCCTGGAGGCACCTGTAGCCAGCTCTCATCCTCATTGAGCTGCTCCAAGGGTGAGGGCTGGCTTGGGGTCGCCCTGGAGGCACCTGTAGCCAGCTCTCATCCTCATTGAGCTGCTCCAAGGGTGAGGGCTGGCTAGGGGTCGCCCTGGAGGCACCTGTAGCCAGCTCTCATCCTCATTGAGCTGCTCCAAGGGTGAGGGCTGGCTAGGGGTCGCCCTGGAGGCACCTGTAGCCAGCTCTCATCCTCATTGAGCTGCTCCAAGGGTGAGGGCTGGCTAGGGGTCGCCCTGGAGGCACCTGTAGCCAGCTCTCATCCTCATTGAGCTGCTCCAAGGGTGAGGGCTGGCTAGGGGTCGCCCTGGAGGCACCTGTAGCCAGCTCTCATCCTCATTGAGCTGCTCCAAGGGTGAGGGCTGGCTAGGAGTCGCCCTGGAGGCACCTGTAGCCAGCTCTCATCCTCATTGAGCTGCTCCAAGGGTGAGGGCTGGCTAGGGGTCGCCCTGGAGGCACCTGTAGCCAGCTCTCATCCTCATTGAGCTGCTCCAAGGGTGAGGGCTGGCTAGGGGTCGCCCTGGAGGCACCTGTAGCCAGCTCTCATCCTCATTGAGCTGCTCCAAGGGTGAGGGCTGGCTAGGGGTCGCCCTGGAGGCACCTGTAGCCAGCTCTCATCCTCATTGAGCTGCTCCAAGGGTGAGGGCTGGCTAGGGGTCGCCCTGGAGGCACCTGTAGCCAGCTCTCATCCTCATTGAGCTGCTCCAAGGGTGAGGGCTGGCTACGGGTCGCCCTGGAGGCACCTGTAGCCAGCTCTCATCCTCATTGAGCTGCTCCAAGGGTGAGGGCTGGCTACGGGTCGCCCTGGAGGCACCTGTAGCCAGCTCTCATCCTCATTGAGCTATTCCAAGGGTGAGGGATGGCTACGGGTCGCCCTGGATGTACCTGTAGCCAGCTCTCATCCTCATTGAGCTATTCCAAGGGTGAGGGCTGGCTAGAGGCAGCCGTGGACACACGATAGCCAGCCCTCATGGTGTTTGTGTTATTAAAGAAAAAAAATAAATTTGAGGGCTGGCTAGAGGCAGCCGTGGACACATGATAGCCAGCCCTCATGGTGTTTGTGTTATTAAAGAAAAAAAATAAATTTGATGGCTGGCTAGAGGAAGCCGTGGACACACTATATATATATATATATATATATATATATATTTATATATATATATATATATATATATTTCTGCAGTATCTGTGCATTATGAATCGTGATATGTGTTAAAGGGGCCCACTGAGACTTTCGCCTAGGGCCCACAAAAACCTGGAGCCGGCCCTGCCCATGTGTGGTGATTATTGATTCCAGTACTAATAGGAATAGCAGGGGCACTAACAGCATGAATGGGGTGTTTATTTATTTGTATTTTGGATATTGTTTCTTCTGGTGTGTGAATATATGGCACTGACCAGTTTAATGCCCTGTATTTGTGTGGTTTTTGCCTTGGATTCTTACACTTTATTATATTGTCTGCTATAGTATATATTTTGTGCTATAGTGCATTACCTCTAATACTGGTGGCGGATTTGCCAGTCAGTATATTAATGTGCAAAATTGATCACCAGGGACAGCCTAAGTGTATATTTGATCTTTACTTGATCTATTACAATCATGTGTTTTTCTGGGATGGATTTTGGAGTAGGTGGGCTTTCCATTAGTGGGTAATTCCACTATATTAACTTTTACTTGTGTTTTCATGAATTGGATTGTGACATTGATTGTATGTATTTATAAAAAATATAATTCATTGTAATTTATTGAAGTATTGTCTAGATTGGATGATCACTGCACAAGAGCATACCCCTTTTCTTCTTGCCGATGTTTATATATATTTCGTATGCTGCATGTTGATCCCATAGTGATTAGATGGTGCCCTCCATAACTTTGAGTTTGTGACAAAAGTATTCTTGGGGTGATACCTTTATCGACTAACCAGAAAATATATATATATATATATGCAAGCTTTCAGAACATAGAGGCTTCTTCTTCAGGCAACATTACAAATGAATTCATAAGTAGTGTTGAGCGATACCTTCCGATATCGGGAAATATCGGATCGGATTGGATCGGACCGATACCGAAAAAGTATCGGATATCGCCGATTCCGATACCGGAAACCAATGCAAGTCAATGGGACATAAATATCGGAATTAAAATAAACCCTTTCTTTCCTTGTAGGTTATTTCTACATGAAGGAAAACAACTAAGAATAATGTAGAATGTATTGGGGGAGGTGGGGGAGACAATAAAGGCATAGAGGTTTAGCCCAGTCAAATGGAATAGCAGGAATTAATATTTTTTTATTATGTTCTGAGTTACGGAAATATTAACTATGTTAAGTATTTTTATATTTTGTCAGATATTTATGTTTCACTACTTCCATGCTCTTCACCTTCTTTTTTACTTCTCCCACACTTTCTCCTTCATCATCCTCAGCATCTTTTTCATCCACTTCTTCTTCACCTTCTTCTTCTTCACCTTCTTCGTATTATTCTTTTTTTTACATTCTTCATATTCTACTTCTTCATCTTCTTCATATTCTTCTTCTTCATCATATTCTTATTTGTGACAGGCATTCCTGTAGTTGTTATCTATAAAAGGTTGGACATTACACCTTTCGTTCTGCCCGTCACAAAAGATTTACAACAGGATTTGTCCGCGTTCAGTTTGGCCTGCAGCAGCAGGTCTTTTCCAGGGGCACCACGAGGAGGAACGGACTCACCCCCATACACTGCTTAGTCATCTTCTGCTTATAATTTAGATATTATCTTTTGCTCTGATTTTTAGTCTTATGCTTAATGTTCTTCCGCTTTTTGTTCTGCAGCTTCTTGTATTTCTGCTTCTTGGTTTTCTGTCTCTTGTTTTTCTGTATCTTGGTGCTTGTCTTCTCTTCTTTGTCTTCTTGGTCAACTTCTTCAGGGTCATCTTCTTGGTCTTCTTCGGGGTGGTCTTCAGGGTCGTCGTCTTCGGGGGTCCTCGTCTTCGGGGTCCTCGTCTTCTTCGGGTTGGTCTTCTGGGTCCTCGTCTTCGGGGTCCTCGTCTTCTTCGGGGTGGTCTTCAGGGTCCTCGTCTTCTTCGGGGTGGTCTTCAGGGTCCTCGTCTTCTTCGGGGTGGTCTTCAGGGTCCTCGTCTTCAGGGTCATTGTCTTCGGGGTCCTCGTCTTCTTAGGGTTGGTCTTCAGGGTCCTCGTCTTCAGGGTCCTCGTCAGGGAGATCCAGAGTGATTACCAAGAACCATTTCAAAAAGCTTGAACTTGGAAATGTAGCAGAAGGTACAAGAAAGCTGAGGAACTACCGAGGACCAGCTGACGGTACTGGAACCCGGATGGATAGCAGAAGGTACAAGAGCCAATGGAACTACCGAGGACCAGCTGATGTTACTGGAACTCGGTTACTAAGCAGGAGGTACCTGTGCCAGAAAGCACTACCAAGGACCAGCAGACGTTGGTGGAACTTGGATACCGAGAAGGAGGCACCTAATCCAAAGGCACTGCCGAGAACCAGCTGACGGTACTGGAACCCGGATGGGTAGCAGAAGGTACAAGAGCCAATGGAACTACCGAGGACCAGCTGATGTTACTGGAACCCGGATGGGTAGCAGAAGGTACAAGAGCCAATGGAACTACCGAGGACCAGCTGATGTTACTGGAACTCGGTTACTAAGCAGGAGGTACCTGTGCCAGAAAGCACTACCAAGGACCAGCAGACGTTGGTGGAACTTGGATACCGAGAAGGAGGCACCTAATCCAAAGGCACTGCCGAGAACCAGCTGACGGTACTGGAACCCGGATGGGTAGCAGAAGGTACCCATGTAAAAAAAAAGTTCAAGGCCGCGAGCCGGCCGCAGTTACCAAAACCCACAGTCCTACAGAGGGTGCTTGTCCTATTGGCACTATGGAACCAGCCTTCATTGCCAGATCCCGCAGCCCACATAGGAGTCACCTAAACTGCAGGCACCATAGAGTCGGCTAACCCGACCGCAACACGACAGGACAACGCATTGGAGGCAAAGTGACGTTGACACTACCCGGAAACAGCTGGCGTGCTGGAACCAGGCTGGGCAGGAGGGAGTACCCGTGCCAAAGACACTGCCGAGAACCAGCTGACGGTACTGGAACCCGGATGGGTAGCAGAAGGTACAAGAGCCAATGGAACTGCCGAGAACCAGCTGGCGGTGCTGGAGCCCAGGGTAAATACTAAAAACAGAAGAGCCAGAGGTGTATTTGGAGGAGGTTTTAAATCCGTACTACAGTGGATGTGGACAAAGCAGGAGAATTTGCCGGACACACAGCTGGGGATCAGCTGACGTTACTGAATCCCAATAACACTGGAGCAAGCGTTGACTGTGCAGACGGCACTTCTGAGCAGCAACTAGCGGTATTGGAGCCCAGGGTAAATACTAAAAACGGAGGAGCCAGAGGTGTAATTGGAGCAAGTTTTAAATAAGTAGCACAGTGAATATGGACAGAGCAGGAGAAATTGCCGTGAACACAGCAGGGGAACAGCTGACGTTACCGAACCCCAATAACACCGCAGCAAGTGTTGACTGTGCAGACGGCACTTCCGAGCGCCAACTGGCGGTGCTGGAGCCCAGGGATAAGAATGAAAACAGAGGAGCCAGAGGTGTAATTCGAGCAACTTTAAAATGTGTAGTACAGTGGATTTGGACAAAGCAGGAGAAATTGCCGTCCGCACAGCAGGAGAACAGCTGACGTTACTGAACCCCAATAACATGGTAGCAAGTGTTGACTGTGCAGACAGCACTTCCGAGCGCCAACTGGCGGTGCTGGAGCCCAGGGATAAGAATGAAAACAGAGGAGCCAGAGGTGTAATTCGAGCAACTTTAAAATGTGTAGTACAGTGGATGTGGACAAAGCAGGAGAAATTGCCGTCCGCACAGCAGGAGAACAGCTGACGTTACTGAACCCCAATAACACGGCAGCAAGTGTTGACTGTGCAGACAGCACTTCCGAGCGCCAACTGGCGGTGTTGGAGCCCAGGGTAAATACTAAAAACGGAGGAGCCAGAGGTGTAATTGGAGCAAGTTTTAAATAAGTAGCACAGTGAATATGGACAGAGCAGGAGAAATTGCCGTGAACACAGCAGGGGAACAGCTGACGTTACTGAACCCCAATAACATGGTAGCAAGTGTTGACTGTGCAGACAGCACTTCCGAGCGCCAACTGGCGGTGCTGGAGCCCAGGGATAAGAATGAAAACAGAGGAGCCAGAGGTGTAATTCGAGCAACTTTAAAATGTGTAGTACAGTGGATGTGGACAAAGCAGGAGAAATTGCCGTCCGCACAGCAGGAGAACAGCTGACGTTACTGAACCCCAATAACACGGCAGCAAGTGTTGACTGTGCAGACGGCACTTCCGAGCGCCAACTGGCGGTGTTGGAGCTCAGGGATTACAGTTCAGGTGGTAGAAACATGAACAGAACAGGAGACCTGGATACTGTTGCCAACCAATTATTTATTCTGGAAGAGGACTGGCAAATTCATGAGAGATCCAGGCCTTGTTCATTTTGAGAAAAGTAAGCCGGTCAACGTTATCGGAGGATAGTCGCATGCGACGGTCTGTTAGTACACCACCTGCGGCACTAAAGACGCGTTCCGATAATACACTAGCAGCAGGGCAAGCTAGCACCTCCAGTGCATACTGACTAAGCTCTGGCCATGTATCCAGCTTACAGACCCAAAACTTGAAGGGAGAAGAGCCGTCTGGGAGTACACTAAGAGGGCAAGACATGTAGTCTGTCACCATCTGACGGAAACGTTGCCTCCTGCTGACTGGAGCTGTCTGTGATGGTGTAGACATTTGTGGCGGCGGGGACACAAAACTTTGCCACATTTCGGCCATACTGGTCTTGCCTTGTGCTGAGGCGCTGCTTCTGCTCCCTCTTTGTGCAGAGCTTCCTCCACTGCCTCGACGCACTGAGCTGCTTTGTAAAGCACTAGCAGCACTGCTCTCGGTTGGAATGGAGAACATGATGGAATGCACCAGTGCGTCTTGGTACTCCCGCATTTTACGCTCCCGGTTCAATGGTGTTATGAGGCTTTGTAAGTTGTCCCGGTAGCGAGGATCTAGGAGGGTGGACACCCAATAATCAGCCGTGTTGAGAATGTGGGCGATGCGGCGGTCGTTTCTGAGGCACTGCAGCATGAAATCAACCATGTGCTGCAGACTGCCAACTGGCCAAGAAACGCTGTCCCCTGCTTGAGGCGTGATCTCTGCCTGCTCTGCATCACCCCACCCTCGCTCTAGATACTGACTACTAGAGCATTGTGTACCTCCCTCCTCTGGACAGATGTCTTCCTCATCCATTGACTCCTCCTCATCCTCCTCACAAAGTGTCCCCTGCCTAGGCCTTTGTGAGGAACCACGTTGCGCAGACTGTAGAGAAGCAGATGGCATTTGTGACTCCTCATCCTCCACCTCTTCCAAAACCTCGTCCCTTAGTGCTTGCAGTGTTTTTTCAAGCAGGCAGATAAGGGGGATAGTCATGCTGACTAGTGCATCATCTGCACTCGCCATCCGCGTGGAATAATCGAAGGCACGCAAAACGTGGCAAATGTCCTTCATAGAGGCCCACTCAGTGGTGGTGAAGTGTGAACGGCGCGCACTGCGACTTGTTTGCGCCTGCTGCAGCTGGTACTCCATTACTGCTGCCTGCTGCTCACACAACCTCTCCAACATATGTAACGTTGAATTCCACCTGGTGGGTAGGTCACATATGATGCGATGTTCCGGAAGACATAATCGGCGCTGCAGAGCTGCAATGCGTGATCTTGCATTGCTGGAACGCCGCAAGTGAGCGCACTCTATGCGGACCTTGTGAAGCAGTGCATCAAGATCCGGATAGTCCCTCAAAAAACTCTGCACGACCAAGTTGAGCACATGTGCCAGACATGGGATGTGAGTGAGGTTGCCTAGGCCCAGAGCTGCCACCAGATTTCGGCCATTGTCACACACTACCATGCCTGGCTGGAGATTCGCTGGCACAAACCACACGTCACTCTGCTGCTTGATGGCATTCCAGAGCTCCTGCGCTGTGTGGCTTCGATTCCCCAAAGAAATTAATTTTAATACGGCCTGTTGACGTTTGGCCACGGCTGTGCTCATATCGGTCATCATAACAGGTAACCGTTCACGGGTCGATGTGGAGGTAGACCGTGACGGCTCCTGCAGCGCTGATTCAGAGGAACTGGAGTATGAGGAGGAGTCAATGTGTACAGACTGGATTCCTGCAATCCTTGGAGTTGGCAGAACACGTACAGCGCCACTCTCAAGATCTGTACCCGGCTCCACAACATTTACCCAATGGGCAGTGAGGGAAAGGTATCGTCCCTGTCCATGCTTACTGGTCCACGCATCAGTGGTCAGGTGGACCTTGCTACTGACGGCGTTTTGTAGCGCATGTTTAATTTTTCCCTCCACATGATGTTGCAGGGCAGGGACGGCTTGCCTGCTGAAATAAAAGCGGCTGGGCACGTTGTATTGTGGGACTGCCAATGCCATAAAGTTACGGAATGTGTCAGTCTCCACCAGCCTGAATGATAGCATTTCAAGGGCCAGTAGTTTAGCAATGCCAGCATTCAGAGCCTGTGCTCGGGGGTGGTTTGCCGAGTATGGGCGCCTTTTCTCCCATGCCTGTGCTAACGATGGCTGTAGACTGGCCTGGGAGTGTGAGGATGACTGGGAAAGTGGTGCTGTGGGTGGAATTACACTGTGTCTCTGTACAACAGTGCCAGAGATTCTTCCATGGCGATCCTGTGAGGAAGCCGAACCAGCTGTGTGTGAGCTGGAGGAAGAGGCTACAACACGAGCTGAAGAGGTGGTAGGTGGCGCTGTAGGTTGGCCTAGGTCTTCAGTGTGTTTGTGTAACTCCACCACGTGCTTGGTCCGCACATGTTTCCACATATTTGTGGTATTGAGGTTGCTGACACTTTTCCCTCTTTTCACCTTCTGATTACACAGCTTGCATTTGACAAAGCAAATGTCATCTGCAACTGTGTCAAAAAAGGACCAGGCACTGCAAGTCTTGGGAGCGCCCGCTTTGCATTTTGGAAGAGCCATGCTCCTAATGGGTGCCGAAGTGGAGGCTACAGGCAACCAAGTCTGCCCCCTCCCTCTCCCTCCTTTTTGGGCCGTTCGGGGAATCTCTTCCTCAGAGCTGCTCCCACCACCTTCCTGTCCCTCACGCCATGATGGGTCAAGGACCTCATCATCTACACCACCCTCTTCAAACAACTGCTTCTCCTGGGTAGTCTCGACAGCACAGTACGCACCAGAAAGTGGCACCTGAGTCTCATCATCAGATGCGTACTGAGGTGTGCTGCTGACCATAGGCACTGGCCCACCCGCCTCTTCAGATTCAGAGAGACAAAACGGTTGCGCATCACTGCATACTACCTCTTCTTCAAATTCTCGAATTCTGCTTGGCTGGCCCCCTCTTTCCAAGCCAAGAGATTCAGAGAACAGAAGTAGAGATGGCTCCTGTCCAGGGCTCTCTGACTGCCTGGGCAATTTGGCAGGTGGTGAAGAGACAGATGGGTGCTCTTCAGTGCTCAGGACCTGAGAGGATCTGGAACTAATTGAAGTCGATGCGTTAGCTGCCATCCATCCGACAACGGCTTCAATTTGGTCCTCGCGCAGCAGTGGGGTACGGCTAGCTCCTACAAAGCTGCGCATAAAGGACTGTTCCCTGGTAAAACTGGGGGACGCTGAGTCACTGGTGCCCGCAGCAGGCACAGAATCCCCACGTCCTCTCCCTGCAGGCACAGAATCCTCACGTCCTCTCCCTGCAGAAACTCCACGCCCACGCCCACGACCACGACCACATGCCTTACTCCCTGCCTTCTTCATCTTGGTAGACTGATAAAGATAGGCAGAAAAGTACTAAGGGCTTAGTGTGCTTATTCCTGAACAGCTGCTAACAGGTATAAGAAACACTAATTTTATAAAGTGTGGACTAGACTTTAATATGAGCTAATGTGGCCTACACAACTGTAAAGTGGAGTGTTTGGTGAACTTTATTTAGGTTTTTTTTGTCACAAAAAGACACTGGATGTGCCTAAAGATGTAATAACGATAGTATCACAAACTTTTTGTAGCTATTACAATGTAGGAAGGTAACCTACAATGCAATAGATGAGGCTGCAAAAAATAGGCTAATACTAATCTGGCTGGGGCTGCAGGGCCCAATGCTGCAGAAAGGCTCCTCTATCTACTCCTATATAGTGTGTTTGGAATCAATTTAGCTGAATATGGATGGAACCACCACACTAATAGGAGATATCAGGAAAAATTATGAATTGGCAATAAAGGACAATGTATGAGGCAGTGACACACACTGAGTGCACTACAACCAGACGGGGTTGAAGCACACACTACAGGGTGAGCTGCACTCACACACCAGACCTTGCAGACAGCGGTGAACAGTACAGATGCAGAGCACTGTGCACTAGTGCTGCAAGACGGAAAAAAAATTCTCTATCTACTCCTATATAGTGTGTTTGGAACCAATTTAGCTGAATACAGATGGAACCACCACACTAATAGGAGATATCAGGAAAAATTATGAATTGGCAATAAAGGACAATGTATGAGGCAGTGACACACACTGAGTGCACTACAACCAGACGGGGTTGAAGCACACACTACAGGGTGAGCTGCACTCACACACCAGACCTTGCAGACAGCGGTGAACAGTACAGATGCAGAGCACTGTGCACTAGTGCTGCAAGACGGAAAAAAATTTCTCTATCTACTCCTATATAGTGTGTTTGGAACCAATTTAGCTGAATACAGATGGAACCACCACACTAATAGGAGATATCAGGAAAAATTATGAATTGGCAATAAAGGACAATGTATGAGGCAGTGACACACACTGAGTGCACTACAACCAGACGGGGTTGAAGCACACACTACAGGGTGAGCTGCACTCACACACCAGACCTTGCAGACAGCGGTGAACAGTACAGATGCAGAGCACTGTGCACTAGTGCTGCAAGACGGAAAAAAAATTCTCTATCTACTCCTATATAGTGTGTTTGGAACCAATTTAGCTGAATACAGATGGAACCACCACACTAATAGGAGATATCAGGAAAAATTATGAATTGGCAAAAAAGGACAATGTATGAGGCAGTGACACACACTGAGTGCACTACAACCAGACTTGGCTGAAGCACACACTACAGGGTGAGCTGCACTCACACACACAGACCTTGCAGATAGCGGTGAACAGCACAGGGAACTGTGCACTAGCACTGCAAGGCACAGTGATTTAGAAAGTAGCTTGGGTAAAGCAGTATAGAGCAAATAGGTAGCTAAAACTGTCCCTCAGAACAACAGCGTCCTATCCCTAACTGAATTCACAGCAGAGTGAGCTCAAAATGGCGGCGGTGGCTTTTATAGTGCATCATGACATCATTTCAGCAGCCAATCACAGCCATGCCATTAGTTAAGATGCCTACATGCCTAACAGGATGTGCCCACACTTCTTAGGATCCTCATTGGCTGAATAAAATGAAAATGTCTCATTGCATTATGGGAACTTCCGATTCCGGTATACGATATTGCAATAGTATCGGAATTAAGTATCGGAATTCCGATACCGCGAATATCGGCCGATACCCGATATTTCAGTATCGGAATGCTCAACACTATTCATAAGATAAAAGGCACAGCATTGGAGAGATGTTACAAGAAGACATTTGTTCATGAGGTGTAAGTTGCAAAAGGCCTTGGGAATGTTTAATTATCTGGAGGTGTGAATTGTGTCCATGTAGTGAGTCATAAAGCTATGTTTTATCGTTAGTCCTGTTGTCAGTGAATTGAACATCCTTATCAATTTGAATTCCCAAATGTTTCTTTCTCTGTTGCCCTTGAAGCGACCTTTTAGTATCAAAACTTTTAGATTTTTCATACAGTGTCCCCTTCAGTGTCCAATTCAGACCTTCAGATAATTAAACATTCCCAAGGCCTTTCATTCATATAAAAAAACTAATTTGCTCTCCCTAACATATCAGTAGAAGACATCACAACTTACACCTCATGAAGAAATGTCTTGTTGTAACATCTCAAGTCCTTCTGCAGCCTTATCTCAATTGAATTAACATACAAACCAAAGCTTTTTTTTTTTTTCTTTTTTCAAATGCTTCCTCAGGGTATATGAGAGCCTACAGTAGTTGGTGTATCTGAGTCTATATTCTGGCTTTTGAAGGAGCAACTTGCTAATTCTTACTATTGCTAGAAAATGGACTCTCCTGGAAATCCAGACCTGTTTCTCTGCAAGATATGCCTGAAGCTCTATAAAAACCTGCGCAGGCATCTAAAGACCGTATGCATGAAAACCCGTCAGGCGGAGATCGACAATGAAATCAAGAATACAAAACGGAACATGCACAAGGTGGCTGAATCCCTTTCTGTTGTGCCTTATGACAGCCTCGATTTCAAAAACAGCCAATTTACAAGTGCTCAGGACTTCTTCACAGAATTTTTGGAAAGTCGAGGTTGCATCGTGACCGGAAAATCATCTGAAAGGTATGTATATGTTTCTTCATAATATTTCAGGGTTTTCTAGCATTTACCTATTCATTACCTATCCTAATTTTGCACGGAATTTTGTTTTTTACCTATATACATCTTATGCAATATATCTTAGTTGAGTGCTATCAAAATGGCTGAAAGACATGCCAACATAGTGCCAAAAAGTCTACCCCTACCCATCTAAGTAAGCTTCATACTTTATACTTTTATTTTTCTGTTAATCTAGATAGAAAAAAGGCTTGTTTTTTTTCAGTGAGCTAGTGTTACTTTTACCATATATTGTACTGTAAAATTGGGAAAAAATTCTATGTGCGCTTAAATTGCAAAACTGTGCAATTGCACTTTTTAACACTGCGTTCACTACATGGAGTGATGCCTCAGCTCAGCTCAGTATAACTTTGCGGATACCAAAAATGTATACTTTTGCTTTTATCTAAGTGCTGGAGAAAATTCTGAATTTTTTTTAAAAAAAAGTTTTGCACTTTGTGGTCATTTTTTCCAACCTATAGCATTATTTTCTGTGATCCATGTGATGACATTTTTTTGTGGCTAGGAGTGATGTATTCAAAGATATCATTTTTAGGTAGACAGTGTTTTGATCACCCAGTATTGAATTTTATTGGCGCATGTGTGTGCATATATAAATATATATAATTTTTTTTTTTTCTTCAATATAATAAAATATAATAACATAATGTAATTACCTTATAATAATGTAAATATAATATGGCATACTATAATAATATATTAATAATAGAATTAATACACTATAAAAATATAAAATTGTATCTAATACAAGATAATATACATATAATATAACATAATATATTATATTATATTAAATATAATATAATGCTATATTAAATAATATATTACTAATATAATATGATATAATTAAAATGTATATAATCTAATATTGTAAATATAATATAATGTAGTAATAATAGAATTATAGTATGATATAATTACAATATAATAAGAATATCGTTTATGTGACAGCTGGCTACTCATGGTCCTAGATGTCCCTGTAGCTGGCTCTCACTTCTACTCCTAACTCAGATGTCTCAAAGCTCTCCTTTGCTATTGGGTCAAAACTAAGATTGTTGTCACTAGAATGGCCCTACAGGCACCACAATAGTGGTAAAGGGCCTTGACCAACCATCCAAGTCGCCTGCAAAGTTCTATATGTTGATACTCTCAATTATAGAGGAATTAATGCAGATTTTGGGTTTCTTTTTAGGCCATCCACTGAAGAAGAGGAGCCTATGACACTTCCTCCTGAGGTTGAAGAAGCTAGGTAAGAACTATGCACCAGATTTCTAAAAACATTTGTAACAGCTTTACTATTATTAGTAAAGGAAGCTTATGATGTCAATAATCACCCTAATATATTCTTGCCTCTTTCAGTTCGAATGCCACGATGCCCATGCGGAAAAAACTTGCTGTGGTTGGGTTTCATAAGATGCACAGCTTAAGTTCCTCAATTTTACTGGCTTTTAAAAACTATTGAAAGGGAAAATGTACCGAATCGACCATAACGCCGATGGTAAGTGTAATTTTATCATTTTGCGTGTGTTTGAGGAATCCTTACAGATGTGAACCCTGATGCATGATCATTTTTTTAAATTTTAGATACGAATCGTTTCTCGCTTTCTTTATTAAGTAAACCCGGAAGACATCTCTGCTGACTTTTTAAAGAACTTGAAGGCCACTAGAGAATATTTTATTTCCTTGGAAAGCTTAAAGACCAATGAAGAAACAATAAAAAAGCATATTAGTCACCTGCGGAGATTTGTAACTTTTGTATGCTCAAAGGACTACCCCTATCTCCTTGACAAAGAAGCAAAAAATGCAGTTGAGCCCTTTAAGGAGACTTTGAGTGTTGTAGAAAAGAGATTAAACAAGAAGCTTGCAAAAGGCAGGAAGAGGGGGTAAGTAGCTCAAGTTTATACTACACCTGCAATTTAAATTTTTACTGTCATGGGGATGTAAAATGCCATAAAAACATCATGGGAAAGGTTGATTATTAGAAAGTCTAGATTTATTTATTACTTGTTCTGCCATGCAAGGTTGGAACAAAGTAATATTTAGCTCTTAGAAGCTCAGGCAAATCCCATATTTCCATTTCAATTGAATTCAAAATATTTTAACTTGCTAAAATGAGTTCATAATCACAAATGCGCTGAGGTTACATCTTCTGGCTCCATTATGGGATCGGTAAAATGGAACCCCTAGATAAAAGATTTGTCGAATGATGGAAACAAAGAATGCTAAATGTATCTAATGGGCTAACATGCAAAAAAAATAAATAAAAAGAATGAACCTGTAACATAACTCATTTTATCATCCACAGATTGGAATCCACGCCTGTGACTATGGCTGATTGCTGCAAAATTTTGAAAGTGGCAAAGCCTCACGTGACTGATATTTTTACACAGGCAGAAATTAGTAAGATGTTGAGTGATAAGGAGAAGACCCTAGCATGTTATTATCTTCAGGCTGTTATTATCTATAAGCATCTACGTAAGCCATCTGAGGCAAAAAATCTAATGGTAGGTTTAATTTAATTAACCAACTTAGCATATTGCTGACAGATGCTGCTTCACCATATCTTATGTATTTTCAATGTTTTTCTCTTAGTTAAAAGACTGGCTTGAAAGGGAGAAGTTAGATGTTGATGGACAGACCTTAACAGTGGTAAAGACAAAAAAAAATCTTTTGATACTGCAGGAGGAGGATGAGAAGGTAAAATGTTAAAAACATAACTCCTATAAAGCTGTGCTGTAGGTTCTTCAAGGTTTTGCCATTTGCAATCGCATCTTTAACACAGAGTTTCACTTTAACAGAATTTCAATACATATTTCGAAAAGATTAGGACAACTAATCAACCCAAGGATGCAGATACGGTGCCTACATTCTTTGTGTCCTGCAATGGACAACACATCAAGAATCCCGGCAAAGACATGGAGCGCTTCCATAATAAGTTTGTAAAAAATGAGGCCCTCCTTCTCTGCACTACCAAGCATTTAACAAGACTAACAAATGTTTTATCCACAGGTATCAGCTGCCCGTAAAAACATGGGTGATGGCAATAGACGCATACAAAAAGTGGGCTGAAGAATGTCTTTCACAGGTGGAAAGAGACCAGGCCAATGCGTACGTGCACTTTGTGTCCAGACCCGACATGGTGGATAAATCTCCATTTGCTGCAGGGATGTTAATTGTGGCTACACTGAAGGGAGATGAGCAAGCAGGAACCTCTGTGTAAGAGACCTAACTTTATCCCCACAGGCATTCCCAAAATCCATCTTTTTATTGCATGAGACTTAAGTAATTATGCCTTATTGTATATATGATTTCAACCAAATTCTTGGTTAAGTCATCTAGTAGGTAACAATGCCTTTATCAGTTTTTCCTAACTTAACTGTTTTTTTTTTTAACTTCACAGATGTACATTGCCCAAGAGAAGGAGGATCAGGGGAGAAGAGGACTGTGAGGGACAAGCAGATGAGGAAGAGACAGAAGGCGCTGGGTAGGAGACTGAAAAGACACCCTATGATGCCACCACAATTAATTTCTCCACAGTACCATCCACACACAGTATGATGACCCAACTGTGCCTCCCTCCACTACCCTGGTGATGAATGGTGATCCCAGCACAGTATAATCCTCAATTGTGATTCCCATACAGCCCTCCATGCAGTACATGGGGCATACGTGCAGTATCATGGCCCCTACTATCACTGTACGTCGTATTAATACCCCCACACAGCCTTCCGCACAGTGTGATGGACCCCACGCAGACCTTCACACTGTATATTTGCTGGCATACAATATAGTGGCCCTCAAATAGTCATCCATAAGATATAAAGGCTCCTTCATAGCCATCCACATATTATAATGCCCTCCATAAATCCATTCAAATATTATAATGGCCCCGCATACCTTATGGATGGGAAATGGGCCCTTCATAGTAGTTCTCCATATGGTATAATGCACCTCCCATTGCCTTCTATATAGAATAATACTTTCCCATAGTTTTCTGTATATTACAATGCATCACCCATAGTCCTCCATATAACTTATTGTAACCTCCATATAACATATTGCAGCCTTTATGCAATATTATGTAATCTCCATACTACTCAATATATAAAGCAGCCTCTATAGTTCATCATATTGTATAATGTAGGCTCTATAATCCTCCATATAGTATAATGTAGCTTCTTTAATTATCCATATTGCATAATGTAGCCTCTATAATCCTCTGTATAGCATACAGCTTCTATATTCCTTCATATAGCATAATGTAGCATCTGTCATCTTGCATATAGGATAATGTGGCCCTACAGTCCTGTCCTCCATATCATAATGGGGCCCCATAGTTAATGGTTAATATATTTAATTTTGTATTAAGCAAAAAATCATTCTCTAACCAATAATCTATTATACAAATAAATAGCGGCACTTTCCGTAAAGTAATTCTGCCTTTTAGTATATGATGAATTCCAAATTCTTGGTTAAGTAGTCCGGTGAGGAACAACACCATTTTTAGTATATTCTAATTTACCATCTATCCATTAAACTTTACAGAAGTTCCATTGACATCACAGGAGAAGGCGGCGGCAATCGGAGACATTCTGAAGCGGCAGAAATCCATGAGGAAGAGGCAGTCCAGCAGACTGACAATGCTCAAAAAGAGCTCTATTTCAACAGATTAATTGAAAAGTACCCTGTAGGAGTAAACACCCAATTACCATCCCTGTCCACCTGCAGTCAGTACACAGAGCGTTTCGCACACTACTGTCGGGACAAGTGGAGGCGAGACCAATACAATCTACGCGTTTCAAGTGCTGTCGGTAAGTTTTTTTTCTCTTTCTTTAAATTTAAATCTGTCTACTTGATGTTATTGTATTCTTTGGGATGTGCTGCCTGAATATTTTTTTTGCTGAATATTTTACAGTATTTTCTCTTTTTTAGATTATTTCAGGCTTTTCCCCAAAGAAGATGATTTAAAGCACTATCTGAATCAACAGCATTGGACGTCCAACCTACCTGTCCTAGTAGATGTCCAACGTGGATGGAAGCCCAAACCAAAAAGAGGGGATACAGAGAACATTGCCAGACTTCAAGAAAAGCTAAAATTGCAAACGTGGACAGGCCTAATGATTGTAAATGAACGAGGCAAAGGTGAAGGACTGTGCACAACTCGTGCTTTTAGTAAAGGAGAAGTCATTTGTGACTATCATGGAGTGCTTAGAGAAGGAGCTGAGGCTTGCAAAATACAGGCAACTCTGAACGAGGATGAATGTTATATGTTTTTTTTCTTCATTGGTGAAAAGCGGTGGTGTATTGATGCCAGGGAGGTTCCGTGCAGTTGTCACCCAGACATGCCTTCCACATTTGGGCGAAAAATGAATCATTCTTATAAAAATTAGAACGTCAAACCAGTCCTTAAATTTATAATTGATGGTAACACGCCATCAATACTATTTCTGGCTAATTGCGATATCAAACCAGGGACAGCGCTTTTGTTCGATTATGGAGTGAAACCTAATGACTATGGAGAAGGTTCAGATATCCCATGGCTGACAACGTGACATTTAAGGTACCATTACACTCTTCAATATCGTGTGCGATATTGCACAAGCGTCAGGTGTTTCACATCGCACACACTATCCTTAATTGATCGTACGTGCGCTGTTACATGCTATATCGTAGATAACGCATGTACAATGTTGCGATGCAGCGCTATTCTGTACCATGCTGCGATTCTGCAAAGTATAGGTGAATCGTATGGTTCCATGCTTCAATGCTGCAGCCTGCACGATGGTTAATTACACGACGATCGTGAGATTTGAGGTCAGGATCTCAAATCAAACAAATAATACTGGATAAATAAATATCCAGTTCTACATGCAGACATGCTATACACATCTACTCCCATTCACACTTAAATGATATCACAGCAGACCTCGGTCATATCAGAGTGGTATAAGTTGGCAGGTCTAAGTGCCCAGAAAATGTAATGTTATTATTTATATCAGGCGGAGAGCACCAATCGAACCTAGGGTCACAACAAGGTCCATGAAGACAGGGATGCAGTTGAGGAAAAGGAAACACCCAGGGTAATTGGTCAATATACTCATTCACATTGTCCTTGAACAATAAACATTTCTGTTTTAACATATGTATTCCCCTTCTTTCCTTTAAAGAGATTAAGAAGACGGCAGTGATCAGCTCCCAAGAAAGAATGAGGCGTTTCGGAGACTAAAGTTCCGGTCTTGTTAAAGTTTTTGAATTCATGTTTTATTTGTTTCTTTTCTGTTCTAGGTTGTTCTACAATTCCAGGTGAACGGGGCCCTCGAAGCAATGGGAGAAGATTTTCTTTATTATAAACATTTGTACTGTTTGTATTAGTGTTAAAGGGATTCTGTCACCAGGTTTTAGCCATCTCATCTGAGCGCACCATAATGTGGACACAGAGATCTTTATTCCAGTGATGTATCACTTACTAGGCTGCTCAGTGTAGTTTGCATTAAAACACTGTTAAATCATCTGGAGATTATCATTAGAGCACTACTCCAGTAGTCCAGTCATACTTGGGAGCTGCCAAATCTGCAACAGAGAAAACAGTAATTTTATCAAAATGACAGCAAGGAGCTCAGTAAGTGAAACATTGCTGGATCAGGATTTCTATCTCTACATTATGCTGCTGTCAGATGGGATGTCAAAAACCTGGTGACACAGTCCCTTTAATAACTATTTTAAAGCTAAATATAAATAGTCCTATGGTTATGATGAAACAATTCTGACAACTGTTCAAATGGCACAATCATTTACTACCGTCAGGTTTCTGAGCCGTTTAGTCTAATGCTTTGTCAGTATTACTAGAATCCATAATAATTTAAAGGTCAGGTTGCCATAAAAGTGCTCCTGCCAGTCAGAGCAGTGTAGTCCCTGGAAATCGGGCCTAGGGAAGCAGAATATATTACCATCCCTGACAACGGTAAGCATGACCCCCAGCTGTCCAGCAACCCGACAAGTAGAACTGCCTATAAAAATGACCATTTGTCCAGTCAGTGCATCACTCTCTGGTGCCCTTTTACACTGGCACACTGCTTTCTGTCTCTCTCTCTCTTTCTCTCTCCGCAGTGCAATGCTCTCTGGTGCTCTTTCACTCTCTCTCCAGTGCACCACTCTCTGACGTGTTCTCTTTCTCCCTACTGCACCGCTCTCTGGCACTCCTCTGTCTTTATAGTGCACTGCTCTCTTTTGTGCTCTCTCAGTCTCCAGTGCATCACTGGCGCTCGCTTTTGATCTCTCCCCATTGCACCACTCTCTCGCATGCTCTCTCTCTGGTGCTCTCTTTCCGTCCAAAGTGCCTTTTTTTGTCTCTGTGCCTTCACGAGCTTCTCAATCTCTGTCTTTGCCCATCTGTGGCTCTCTATCGGTCTCTGTGCCTCTGTCCCTCCCTGTGCTTCTATTTACCTTTTGCATCCCTCTATGTGCCTACCTTTGCCCCTTTGCTCCCTTATTTGCCTCTATGTGCCTCTTAATGACTCTCTCACGAGCACACCTCTTTCTGTAGGTCAAAGGTAAGAAGCACTACTCAAGTTGCAGCAGAGAAGATGAATTGGTAAGTAACCACAAAGCTACACAGTGTTTAACACTTGTGTATTTTTTAAGAATCTTGTTGGTGTAGGATGCTTCCTGAACATTAAAGTGAATGGTCAGGAAACATCTTTAAGCTACAGGATCCTTGAAAAATATGCAAGTTTTTATGGGATGATTTGTCAGGCTATCAACAATCACACAGGGCCACATGCCCGTCAACAGGGCAATAGCCGACTCCACAAGGCCAATGACCCTTTGCAAAGGGCCAGAGGTCCCTTTCCGCAGGGCCATAGGCATTTCCACAGGGCCATAACCCCCTCCAACTCTCTCCACAGGACCACAGGCTACTACCGGGCCACAGGCTTTTCCACAGTGCCACAAGCCCCATCCAGCTCTCTTCACAGGCAATCATGTTGCACTTTTGCAACAAAAGAGTCAATCTTTGTTGCAGTTCGGCAACATTAGAGTCAACCCTGTTGAAGATCGGACACAAAGCTTGAAAATTTAGATGTTTACTGCAGAGGACTTCATAGGCCCCCATCTTACTCCAGAGCCTTCCACAGGCCCCTCCAGCCCGCTCCACAGGCCACAACTCCCTCCAGCTCGCTTTACATCGCCACATGCCCATCTGCGGGGCAACAGACCCCTATGCAGGGTCACAGGCCTTTCCACAGGGCCGCAACCCCTTCAGCTCTCTCCAAAGGACCACTGGCTCCTTCTGCCGGGCCACAAGCCTTTCCACAGTGCCACAATCCCCTCCAACTCTCTACACAGGACAACAGGCTCTCTTTACAGGGCCATAGCTCCCCTCCACAGGGCCAAATGCACTTTCCACACGGCAAAAATCCCCTCCAGCTCTCTCCACAGAGTCACGGGGTTCGTCTGCAGGGCACAAGCCCCTTCATCAAGGCCAAGGGGCCTTTCTACAGGGCCACTGGCCTTTAAATAGGGCCACAACCCCCTCTGGCACTCTCAACAGGGCCACAGGCTCCTTCTACAGGTGTACAGGCATTTACACAGGGCCACAACCACCTTTACCTCTCTCCACAGGGCAACAGGGCCCTTTCACTATGCAATAGGCCTTTCCATAAGGCCACAACCCCCTCTCTCTCTCTCAAAAAGGACAGAGGCTCCCTTTACAAGGAAACAGCCCCCTCCACAAGGCCAAAGGCCTTTTTCAAAGGGCCACAGGTCCCTTCCACAGGGCCATAGGCATTTCCCCAAGGCAATAACCCCCTCCAGCTCTCTCCACAGGACCACAGGCTCCTTCTACAAGGCTACAACCCATTTCAGCTCTTTCATCAGGGCCACAGCCTCCTCCACCCCACTTTAATCAGTTAAAAGGACTCATTTGAGTGACCATTGGTCAGCTCGAGTAAAGGAACCTGATATAGTATACTGCACTGTTTAATATTCTTTTTTTTCTTTACACAGGTTGAATGCTGGCAAAGAAATGTCACCTATGCCATGCTCCTTTATACCAGTTTTCTTGATTGACATGTTATTTTTGGAGCCAAATGAGAAAATTGGGAAATAGAAAGCTCCCCCTCCTTCCAATTAGTGGATCCGGTCAGGTGCTCAGTGGCGGTAGGCCACCGCCTGAAAGCCAAACATGAAAAAAGGAATGCTGTCACCGGTTTCCATATGATGAATTTTACTTTATTCCATGAAGATCAATACATTAAAAAGAAGGCATCTTTACAGGCAATCCGCCCCATCATGTCATTTTTGGTTTAAGCCTAATTTCTTTCAATAAATAAAATGGAATAAATGTGTCACTTTTTTGCCTATACTAGTAGTTGTGGGGTATTATGACATCACAATAGAATTAATACTTACCCTTTCCGATGCCTTTTAGGGCTATCCGGTGCAGAACCAAGGCCAAATACCAACCGACAGGACCTTCCTGTGACATCATGGAAGGTCCTGTCGCTCAGCACGTGGCCTTGGCTCTGCACCGGATAGACCGAAAAGGCGCCTGAAAGGGTAAGTATTAATTCTTGATTTCGTACTGTATAGTAATACATTACAAAATGAAATGGGGGCTGGCAGACATGTCACAAAGGGGAGGAGGAACAGGATTTTTCTTCCTCCTCTGTGACATCACTTCTCCTCCGGACCGGGTGGTGTGTGAACACAGCCTCAGGCTGCGTGCCCACGTAGCGATTTACAAGCGTATATGTTGCGTAATTTACGCAGCGGAAACGCTTGTGAAACACTTGGTAATCTGCACCCCATGGTACTCAGTGGCATTCCGCAATGTTAATGCCCATGCTGTAGATTTTTCCGCAGCGTTTCTGCTGCGCTTAAAAATCCTTTCCACAGGGCCACAACACCTTCAGCTCTCTCCACAGGACCACAGGCCTTTCCACAGTGCTACAAGTCCCTCCAGCTCTCTCCACAGGCAATCATGTTGCATGTTGTTTACCGCAAAAGGACTTCATAGGCCCAAATCTTACTTTAGACCCTTCCACAGGCCCCTCCAGCCCGCTCCACATGGCCTTTTCCGCAGGCCACAACTCCCTCCAGCTCTCTTTACATCGCCACATGCCCCTCTGCGGGGCCACAGACCCCTATACAGGGTCACAGGCCATTCCACAGGGCCACAATCCCCTCCAACTCTTCTCCACAGGACAACAAGCTCTCTTTACCGGGCCATAGCTCCCCTCCACATGCACTTTCTGCATGGACATGACGCGCCCCTGGGCCTGTGTCGCGCTGCGTTGCGCACGCGGGAGCTTACCCGGAGCCGGATCTCTTGAGGGTTGTAGTCTCGTGGCGGTGATCCGGTCCGTGCCCAGGGAGTCAGACTAAGTGGCGCTGTATCAGCGGTAGATGTTGGACGACTACGCCACCCGTTGAGTACAGCTAAGGAGCTGCTGCTGCAGGGCAGACCGCTGAGGCCGGTGGTAGGATTGTGCAGCGTGATAGCATAACCCCCAACGGGAGGGGTATGGCCTCAGGGCAGCCGACGTGGACGATGGGGGTAGCAGGAACCACTCGGAGACGGTACGGTGTAGTTCAGGGTCTTTACTGGTGACAAAGATAGACCCTCCCGGAGTACTGGCTAGCGATTGGGGCCTGGTCAGTCCTTGAGCAAATGGGATCTCCCCTGGCCAGGCGGAGTTGTAGGCCTCCCAAACTGACTGTACTCTTCTGGCTACCTTGCTAGAGGCGGGTATAAGTAGCCCACGTCCCTGAGTGTACCGTGTGGTGCTCACCCGTATGGCCGGTGACTCGGGGCCTTCTAGTAGCTTCCGCTCCACGACGGCGGTGCTGGTCCCACGCGTGTGACTGTGCCTTCGGGTTTCTGGGCCAGAGGACCTGCAATCCCCTGCCGGTCGGTTTCTGCTGCTGGATAGGAGTTAGTCCCCACAGCCTCGGACTCCGGGTCCGGTGAGAAATCTTCTCAGTCAGGGCGAGCTCTGCAGCTGCCAGCCCCTGACTCCTTGTTGCACTGCTCCTACAGAGCTCCTGTAGTTTCTTCCTATGCTGCTTCTCTTCTCTACCTCTTCTCTACTCACTAACCCTGCCTCAGCCCTAGGTTTATATAGGGGAAGTTCTTCCCCTCCCAGGACTGGGCAGGAGGTGTGGCATGCATAGGATCCCTGACCAAGAGACCTCCCACCTGCTCTCAGACGTAATATCTCTATCACTGTGGCAACCAGACCCCTGGGGTGTCACATTCCCCCCTAGTGAAATTTATTACTCCGGGACTAAACATATTTTTGGAAAAACATAACAAGGTATAACAATAATGATACAATAAGAAAAACACATAAAGGTGGTCACGGCATGTCCGTAACCGGGTGCAGTCTTTGAAGAAAAGCAAGGTGTCCATTTCACCAAAACAGGGAGACGTAACCAGGTAGGGGTCTGTCCTGCCCCGAGTCCTTAACAGTCTTTAGTCCGTCCTGGGTTACGCTCCAACTATGTACACAGGATTTCCGGTAAATCCACCAAAGACTCCTATAAACAACTAGAAACACATAATTATACACAAGCAACAAGAAAAACAGGTAACCACAAATAAAACAATTTATACACTTCAAATCCTCCAACGTGCGGGTAACTGGCCTCTAGTGGCCCTAGTGGACCTACGGAGCTGACTGTCTAGCCCTGAACTACAGGGTGTAGGAGCTGTCAAGGGTAAACTGGGCAGCTGTCTACCGGCTCCTTGGCTCACTAGGGGTACGGCAGGCTCACTATATGCAGAGGGTTGATCCTCCTGTTCTGCTTGTGTGGAGTCTTCTGCCTCCTGGACCGGCTGCTCTTCCAGCTCTACCTGTCGCTCCGTAGGTGCTTGGGATGCTGGTTGGAGGAAGGTGAGTACGGGTACCACAACTGCGCCATTGACTTGAGTCCAAGACCGAGGGAAGTCTCCGAGCACAGTACTAACCATGTCTTCCCTTTCCTCTACGGGTCGAGGGTCTTCTTGTTCCTCTTCAGGGTTCCGTAGCTGTTCGGGACACTTCTTCAGGTGATCCTGGGATACAATGGTCGTGGTTTCCCCTCCGTCTTTACTGATGGTACAGACCTTTGGGTTGTCGTGGCTTGAGGGCAGTACGGTGTACGGGTCCTTCTCCCACTGGTCGTCCAACTTGTGGAGCCGTCTTTTTCTCTTCAAGACCTGCTCTCCGGGTACCAGGGGAACAGCGGGAGCATACTGGTTGTAAGTTTTCTCTTGTCTTTCCCTAGCCTGACAGAGACTTCGCTCCACACTCTCCTGTACTCTCCGGTACTGCTGCTGCCTCTCTGTGTCCCAGTCTGCTTCTGGTGAAGTGTCCTCGGGTGTCAGGACTCCCATTTCCAGGTCAACAGATAACTTACCAGGTCTCGCCCTCATTAGGTAAGCCGGGGTACAGTTGGTGGAACCTACCGGGATGTGGTTGTATAGGTCCACCAGATCGGGCAGCTTCTCAGGCCACAGACTGCGTTCTTCCAGGGGCAACGTTTTCAGAAGATCCATTACCACCTGGTTCATTTTCTCACAAAGTCCATTAGTTTGCGGATGATAGGGTGTTGTCCTTATCTTCCGGCAGCCATACAGATTGCAGAATTCCTGGAAGACCTCCGCTTCAAAGGCAGGTCCCTGATCCGTCAGCACTTGGTCCGGGTACCCGTGCGGACGGCAGAAGTGCTGCTGGAAGGCTCTAGCTGCCGTTTGAGCTGTTAAGTCCTTAACGGGGACGACAACCAAGAACCGGGAGTAATGATCCACAATGGTTAACGCGTAGACGTAGCCACTTCTGCTTGGGGTCAGTTTTACATGATCCAAGGCTACCAGTTCCAACGGCTGCTTGGTGACGATGGACTGAAGGGGGGTCTTCTGGCTGGCACGGTCCTTCCTTCTTAGGTTGCACGGGCCACAGTCTCTGCACCACCTCTCGATGGTTCCCCTCATGCCTACCCAGTGGAACCGCCCGCGCAGCAGGAACTCCAGCTTCTTCCATCCGAAGTGTCCAGCCCCGTCGTGGTATGCCTCCATCACCATGGCTGCGTCTCTTCGTGGCACCACTACTTGCCAGATTAGTTCATGCGTCCGGGAGTTAACCATTCTGCGGCACAACTTCCCCTTGTAAAGGAACAGTCGACTCTTCTCAGCCCACAGTTGTTTGGCTTCCTCCGGAGCGTCTGGGTCAAGGCGAGCCTCTGGCCGAGTCAGCATCTCCTTCACCAGTCGGACGGCAGGGTCACTGTCTTGCGTTTCCTCCCAGTTGTAGTGAGGCAAGGGGTTAAACGTAGCGGCTTGCTTACTCCTTACCTGATGGGAATACTGGATAGTCCCATGACGGTGGAACGCGGGGAGTTCGACTTCTTCCAGTCCCTCTGGATCTTCCCCTACGTCCGGTAGGTTTGGCATCCTGGACAGGGCGTCCGCGTTGGTATTGGAGCGTCCTGCCCGGTATTTGATTGTGAACTCGTAGTTGGACAGACGGGCCATCCATCTCTGCTCTAAGGCACCGAGTCTTGCCGTGTCCAGGTGTGTCAACGGGTTGTTATCCGTGTACACGGTGAACCGGGAAGAAGCGAGGTAGTGCTTAAAGCGTTCGGTGACTGCCCACACCACTGTCAGGAACTCTAGCTTAAATGAGCTGTAATTTTCAGGGTTTCTTTCGGTGGGTCGCAGTTTTCGACTGGCGTAAGCGATTACTCGTTCTTTCCCCTGCTGGATCTGGGACAGTACGGCTCCTAGCCCGATGTTACTTGCGTCGGTGTAGAGGATAAAGGGCTGGCTGTAATCAGGGTACGCCAGGATTTCATCCCCCGTGAGGGCCATCTTCAGCTGGCGGAAGGACTCTTCTTCTAACTTCTCCCATTTGAAGGGCGGCTTCTGGTTCTTGGCCTTCCGGGACTGGCCTATCAGGAGGTCCTGCATAGGAGCTGCCTTTTTGGTGAAACCGGGGATGAATCTGCGGTAATAGCCTACCAACCCGAGGAACTGCCGCACTTCCTTTACACTGGAGGGACTTGGCCATTCCTTAATTGCGGTGATCTTATCAGGGTCGGGAGCCACTCCGTCAGCGCTCACCACGTGTCCCAGGTACTGCACCTTTGGTTTTAGGAGGTGACACTTGGAGGGTTTTACCTTTAGGCCGTAGTTTGCCAGAGCTTCGAACACTTCCGCCAGGTGTTTCGGGTGGTCCTCATAAGTCTTGGAATATACGATGACATCGTCCAGGTACAACAGGACCGTCTCGAAGTTTTTGTGGCCCAGACAGCACTCCATTAATCGTTGAAAGGTTCCTGGTGCGTTACAGAGTCCGAACGGCATGCAGGTAAACTCGCTAAGTCCCATCGGGGTGGTGAATGCGGTCTTCTCCCGGTCCGCCTCTGCTACAGGAACCTGCCAGTACCCACTAGTGAGATCCAAGGTAGAGAAGAAGTTAGCAGATCTTAAAGCAGCCAAAGACTCCTCTATCCTTGGTAAGGGGTACGCATCCTTGTGTGTGATACGGTTGATTTTCCGGTAATCTACACACATCCTCATGGTGTTGTCTTTCTTTTTGACTAAGACTAGTGGAGCTGCCCAGGGGCTACAGCTATCCCTGATCACCCCAGCCTCCTTCATGTCCCTAAGCATCCCCTTGGCGTGTTGGTAGTGTGCAGGGGGTACGGGTCGATACCTCTCTTTTATGGGAAGATGGTCTCCCGTGGGGATGCGGTGTTCTACCCCCTTGACTCGCCCGAAGTCTAACGGGTGTTTACTAAACACTCTCTCGTACTCTTGAACCACCCGATAGACTCCCTGTCTCTGGTGTGAGGGAGTGGAGTCAGTACCCAAATGTAGTTGCTGACACCAGTCCTCCATTGTTTCCTTAGAGCCGTTACTTTCCTCCGGGGAAGATGGAGGCAAGGGTTCTACGGACTGTATGGAGTTTTGATTGATGGTATACAATTTGGCTAGCGTAGCATACCGGGGCAGGTACACTTCCCTCTTCCCGATATTTATTATGCGAACGGGCACCCTCCCATGGCGTACATTGACCACCCCCCGTGCTGTCAAAATGGTGGGCCTACTGTCTGAGTAAACTGGTTCTACCATTGCCTGGTAATCTCTACCTCTCAGACCAATAGCTGCCCGGCACCAAATCATCATTTCACTTTTTGGGGGCATGGCAATAGGGAAAGGGTCACACATTCTTACGCTACCAATCTCACCACCGGAGAGTTCTATCTGTTGCCGTCGCATCAGTGCCCGGATCTCTTTCTGGAGCACTCGCTGCTGGCCGGAGCTGGCGTTCTTGGCAACCTGCTGTAAAAGGAAAATCACCTCTGCAAGACAATTTTCAATTACATTAGTTCCTAGAGTTATCTTTGGGTGACTCTCGTGTTTGTCAATGTCTACAATGATCAGTCCCTGTGCTGCCAATTCGACTCTACCGATTTTAATGGTCACCTCTTTAAATCCAATCTGTGGCACGGGCTGACCATTGCTGGCGATGATACTCAAGTCGTCGTCAGGGTAGCGGGTGATATCCGAGTCATTCCAGTACTGCTTGAAGAGCACGTACGGGATGGTGGTGACCTGTGACCCGGTGTCCAGCAGGGCACTCATAGGAATGCCATCCAGTACCACGGGTAAGACTGGACGTCCTCCCACATATTTGTCGCGCCAGTTCGATGGGCCTGGTGATCTTTTTCCTGGGGGTTGGCCCTCTACCCCAGGTTGTGCCAGTTTAAAGGACAGTACCTTGCCATATGTCTGGGTTGATTGCAGCGGCGGCAGATGGGTCGTCCGTCCTCGTTGTATCGGTCGCTGGGTCTTCCTCTGGCCGGTGGGGTCCTCCTTGGTCGACGCCACGGGATGTCCTCCGGTCCGGATGCCAGCTGGATCTTCCCTGGAGTGGAAACCTGTAAAGACTGCACAGTTCGGGTTAGCGCAGCAACGCTTTTAGCTAGCTCTTGGACCTGATGGTGCAGGTCTGGAGCCGGGTCATTGTTCAAAGCCTGCGCATCAGCTCCCACAGGCCCTGCCGACAAGGGCGCCGCCTCCTGGTGGTAAGTGGTAGTGGGGCGTCTGTGGGTCACAACGCCACCTGGTGCCGGTTCTTGAAGCACCCGGATGGCTCTGTCCTTGAACTGTGCAAATCCCAGATGAGGGTCCTGCAAGGCCATTGCCTGCAACTGGGTTCGGTGGGCATTGCAATATAAACCCTCTATAAATTGTTCAGTCAACAGCCTGTCCTCGTCTCCCACGCCGTCAGGGTCGGTCTGCTTAATGGCTCTCAGGGCCTCTTGTAGGTTTAGGGCATAGTCCCTTATACTCTCATGTGCCCGCTGTTTGCACCCGTAGAATCTAAGCTTGATCTCGGCTGAGGTGCGGGTATCAAAGGTGTCCCTCAGCCGGGTTAGTATCCCTGCGACAGTCCTCCCCCCAGGTGGCCAGGATTTTACCTCCCTTTGGGCTGCCCCGGTTAATTGGGCCACCAGGATGCTCACTTTTTGCTCCTCTGTGAGGGGGTACACCTGGAAGAGGCTATCCAGCTTTTCTCTAAAGTCATGCAGGGTATGTGACTCCCCCGAGTACTGGGGTAGCCAGGCTGCCCCCGGGATATAGGGTATGGTGAAAGGCATGACCGCCACAGCGGTGGCGCTGGCGGGGGTTGAAGCGGTGAAGCTCTCCTCCGTATCCGACATCCTTCTCCCCCCTAGTGGACCGTGGCCTACCTTGCGATGATCCTCTTCCGTAGGCCGCGGCTCCGCAGTGGATCGTCAGGGTTGAGGACCTTCCGTCGCGCTCCTGTGACGTCGGCGTCTGCTGGGCTCCTTCCAGGACCTTACGCAACGTCCGGACGTGAGGCGGGGCTTCAGTTCTCGCGCGCTTTCGGAGTCCACGCCCCTCTTCTTCCCGCGCGGCGTCCTCAAGATGGCGTCCAATGGCGGGAAAACTCCACGTATGGCGGGAAGAAGGCTGAAGATGGCGCCGGATGGCGGGAAAACTCCACCGATGGCGGGAAGGAAGCGGGAGATGGCGCCGGATGGCGGGAATCTTCACCACAGGTAAGTTTGAACAGTCTTTTTCAGGCACGCAGTACCCGGTGGTTGCGGGCACGAGATCCTGCCGACTACGCCAAAAGTTGACGCGCCCCTGGGCCTGTGTCGCGCTGCGTTGCGCACGCGGGAGCTTACCCGGAGCCGGATCTCTTGAGGGTTGTAGTCTCGTGGCGGTGATCCGGTCCGTGCCCAGGGAGTCAGACTAAGTGGCGCTGTATCAGCGGTAGATGTTGGACGACTACGCCACCCGTTGAGTACAGCTAAGGAGCTGCTGCTGCAGGGCAGACCGCTGAGGCCGGTGGTAGGATTGTGCAGCGTGATAGCATAACCCCCAACGGGAGGGGTATGGCCTCAGGGCAGCCGACGTGGACGATGGGGGTAGCAGGAACCACTCGGAGACGGTACGGTGTAGTTCAGGGTCTTTACTGGTGACAAAGATAGACCCTCCCGGAGTACTGGCTAGCGATTGGGGCCTGGTCAGTCCTTGAGCAGATGGGATCTCCCCTGGCCAGGCGGAGTTGTAGGCCTCCCAAACTGACTGTACTCTTCTGGCTACCTTGCTAGAGGCGGGTATAAGTAGCCCACGTCCCTGAGTGTACCGTGTGGTGCTCACCCGTATGGCCGGTGACTCGGGGCCTTCTAGTAGCTTCCGCTCCACGACGGCGGTGCTGGTCCCACGCGTGTGACCGTGCCTTCGGGTTTCTGGGCCAGAGGACCTGCAATCCCCTGCCGGTCGGTTTCTGCTGCTGGATAGGAGTTAGTCCCCACAGCCTTGGACTCCGGGTCCGGTGAGAAATCTTCTCAGTCAGGGCGAGCTCTGCAGCTGCCAGCCCCTGACTCCTTGTTGCACTGCTCCTACAGAGCTCCTGTAGTTTCTTCCTATGCTGCTTCTCTTCTCTACCTCTTCTCTACTCACTAACCCTGCCTCAGCCCTAGGTTTATATAGGGGAAGTTCTTCCCCTCCCAGGACTGGGCAGGAGGTGTGGCATGCATAGGATCCCTGACCAAGAGACCTCCCACCTGCTCTCAGACGTAATATCTCTATCACTGTGGCAACCAGACCCCTGGGGTGTCACAGACACAGCCCCCTTTAGCTCTCTCCACAGAGACACAAGGCCCGTCTGCAGGGCACAAGCCCCCTCTTCAAGGCCAAAAGGCCTTTCTACATGGCCATAGTCATTTCCATAGGGCACGAGCCCCTCCAGCTCTCTCCACAGGGCAACGGACCCCTATACAGGGTCACAGGCCTTTCCACAGGGCCACAACACCTTCAGCTCTCTCCACAGGACCACAGGCTCCTACTGGGCCACAGGCCTTTCCACAGTGCCACAAGCCCCTCCAGCTCTCTCCACAGGCAATCATGTTGCATGTTGTTTACTGCAAAGGACTTCATAGGCCCAAATCTTACTCCATAGCCTTCCACAGGCCTTTCCAGCCCGCTCCACATGGCCTTTTCCTCAGGCCACAACTCCCTCCAGCTCTCTTTACATCGCCACATGCCCCTCTGCGGGGCCACAGACCCCTATACAGGGTCACAGGCCTTTCCACAGGGCCTCAACCCCTTCAGCTGTCTCCACAGGACCACAGGCTTTTCCACAGCCCACAACTCCTTCCAGCTCTCACCACAGGGCCACAGCCCTTTCCACAAGGCTAAAGGGCCTATCCATAGGGCCACAGACCTTTCCACAGGGCCACAACACCCTCCAGCTCTCTCCACAGGACAAGAAGCTCTCTTTACAGGGCCATAGCTCACCTCCACAGGGCCAAATGCACTTTCCACACGGCCACAACTCCCAACAGCTCTCTCCACAGAGACACAGGGCCTGTCTGCAGGGCACAAGCCCCCTCTTCAAGGCCAAAAGGCCTTTCTACATGGCCATAGTCATTTCCATAGGGCAAGAGCCCCTCCAGCTCTCTCCACAGAGCAACGGACCCCTACACAGGGTCACAGGCCTTTCCACAGGGCCACAACACCTTCAGCTCTCTCCACAGGACCACAGGCTCCTACTGGGCCACAGGTCTTTCCACAGTACCACAAGCCCCTCCAGCTCTCTCCACAGGCAATCATGTTGCATGATGTTTACTGCAAAGGACTTCATAGGCTCAAATCTTACTCCAGAGCCTTCCACAGGCCCCTCCAGCCCGCTCCACATGGCCTTTTTCGTCAGGCCACAACTCCCTCCAGCTCTCTTTACATCGCCACATGCCCCTCTGCGGGGCCACAGACCCCTATACAGGGTCACAGGCCTTTCCACAGGGCCTCAACCCCTTCAGCTCTCTCCACAGGACCACTGGCTCCTTCTGCCGGGCCACAAGCATTTCCACAGGGCCACAATCCCCTCCAACTCTTCTCCACAGGACAACAAGCTCTCTTTACAGAGCCATAGCGCCCCTCCACAGGGCCAAATGCACTTTCTGCACGGCCACAGCCCCCTTTAGCTCTCTCCACAGAGACACAGGGCCCGTCTGCAGGACACAAGCCCCCTCTTCAAGGCCAAAGGGCCTTTCTACATGGCCATAGTCATTTCCATAGGGCACAAGCCCCTCCAGCTCTCTCCACAGGGCAACGGACCCCTATACAGGGTCACAGGCCTTTCCACAGGGCCACAACACCTTCAGCTCTCTCCACAGGACCACAGGCTACTACCGGGCCACAGGTCTTTCCACAGTGCCACAAGCACCATCCAGCTCTCTCCACAGGCAATCATGTTGCACTTTTGCAACAAGAGTCAATTTTTGTTGCAGTTCGGCAACATTGGAGTCAACCCTGTTGCAAATCGGACACGAAGCTTGAAAATTTAGATGTTTACTGCAAAGGACTTCATAGGCCCCCATCTTACTCCAGAGCCTTCCACAGGCCCCTCCAGCACGCTCCACATGGCCTTTTCCACAGGCCACAACTCCATCCAGCTGTCTTTACATCGCCATATGCCCCTCTGCGGGGTAACAGACCCCTATACAGGGTCACAGGCCTCTCCACAGGGCCTCAACCCTTTCAGCTCTCTCCACAGGACCACTGGCTCCTTCTGCCGGGCCACAAGCCTTTCCACAGGGCCACAATCCCCTCCAATTCCACAGGACAACAGGCTCTCTTTACAGGGCCATAGCTCCCCTCCACAGGGCCAAATGCACTTTCCACATGGCCACAACCCCCTCCAGCTCTCTACACAGAGTCATGGGGCCCGTCTGCAGGGCACAAGCCCCTTCATCAAGGCCAAGGGGCCTTTCTACAGGGCCACTGGCCTTTAAATAGTGCCACAACCTCCTCTGGCTCTCTCAAGAGGGCCACAGGCTCCTTCTACAGGGCAAGGGCCCCCTCCACAAGGCCAAAGGCCCTTTGCAAAGAGCCATAGGTCCATTCCACAGGGCCATAGTCATTTCCATAGGGCCATAACCCCCTCAAGCTCTCTCCACAGAACCGCAGGCTCCTTCTACAGGTTTACAGGCATATACACAGGGCCACATCCGCCTTCACCTCTCTCCACAAGGCGACAGGGCCCTTTCACTGTGTCATAGGCCTTTCCATAAGGCCACAACCCTCTCTGTCTCTCTCAAAAAGGACAGAGGCTCCCTTTACAAGGCAACAGCCCCCTCCACAAGGCCAAAGGCCTTTTTCAAAGGGCCACAGGTCTCTTTCGCAGGGCCATAGGCATTTTCCCAAGGCAATAACCCCCTCCATCTCTCTCCACAGGACCACAGGCTCCTTCTACAAGACTACAACCCCTTTGAGCTCTTTCATCAGGCCCACAGCCTCCTCCGCCCCCCTTTAATCAGTTAAAAGGGCTCAATTGAGTGACCACAACACGTTCAGCTCTCTCCACAGGACCACAGGCTCCTACTGAGCCACAGGACTTTCCACAGTGCCACAAGCCCCTCTAGCTCTCTCCACAGGCAATCATGTTGCATGTTTTTTAGTGCAAAGGACTTCATAGGCCCAAATCTTACTCCAGAGCCTTCCACAGGCCCCTCCAGCCGGCTCCACATGGCCTTTTCCTCAAGCCACAACTCCCTCCAGCTCTCTTTACATCGCCACATGCCCCTCTGCGGGGCCACAGACCCCTATACAGGGTCACAGGCCTTTCCACAGGGCCTCAACCCCTTCAGCTCTCTCCACAGGACCACAGGCTTTTCCACAGCCCACAACTCCTTCCAGCTCTCACCACAGGGCCACAGCCCCTTCCACAAGGCTAAAGGGCCTATCCATAGGGCCACAGACCTTTCCACAGGGCCACAACATGCTCCAGCTCTCTCCACAGGACAAGAAGCTCTCTTTACAGGGCCATAGCTCACCTCCACAGGGCCAAATGCACTTTCCACACGGCCACAACTCCCAATAGCCCTCTCCACAGAGTCACAGGGCCCGTCTGCAGGGCACAAGTCCCTCTTCAAGGCCAAAAGGCCTTTCTACATGGCCATAGTCATTCCCATAGGGCACGAGCACCTCCAGCTCTCTCCACAGGGCAACCGACCTCTGTACAGGGTCACAGTCCTTTCCACAGGGCCACAACAGCTTCAGCTCTCTCCACGGGCAATCATGTTGCATGTTGTTTACTGCAGAGGACTTCATAGGCCCAAACCTTACTCCAGAGCCTTCCACAGGCCCCTCCAGCCCGCTCCACATGGCCTTTTCCTCAGGCCACAACTCCCTCCAGCTGTCTTTACATCGCCACATGCCCCTCTGCGGGGCCACAGACCCCTATACAGGGTCACATGCCTTTCCACAGGGCCTCAACCCCTTCAGCTCTCTCCACAGGACCACTGCCTCCTTCTGCCGGGCTACAAGCCTTTCCACAGGGACACAATCCCCTCCAACTCTTCTCCACAGGACAACAAGCTCTCTTTACAGGGCCATAGCTCCCCTCCACAGGGCCAAATGCACTTTCTGCACGGCCACAGCCCCCTTTAGCTCTCTCCACAGAGACACAAGGCCCGTCTGCAGGGCACAAGCCCCCTCTTCAAGGCCAAAAGGCCTTTCTACATGGCCATAGTCATTTCCATAGGGCACGAGCCCCTCCAGCTCTCTCCACAGGGCAACGGACCGCTATACAGGGTCACAGGCCTTTCCACAGGGCCACAACACCTTGAGCTCTTCCACAGGACCACAGGCTCAAGCCCGGCCACAGGCCTTTCCACAGTGCTACAAGTCCCTCCAGCTCTCTCCACAGGCAATCATGTTTCATGTTGTTTACCGCAAAAGGACTTCATAGGCCCAAATCTTACTTCAGACCCTTCCACAGGCCCCTCCAGCCCGCTCCACATGGCCTTTTCCGCAGGCCACAACTCCCTCCAGCTCTCTTTACATCGCCACATGCCCCTCTGCGGGGCCACAGACCCCTATACAGGGTCACAGGCCTTTCCACAGGGCCTCAACCCCTTCAGCTGTCTCCACAGGACCACAGGCTTTTCCACAGCCCACAACTCCTTCCAGCTCTCACCACAGGGCCACAGCCCTTTCCACAAGGCTAAAGGGCCTATCCATAGGGCCACAGACCTTTCCACAGGGCCACAACACCCTCCAGCTCTCTCCACAGGACAAGAAGCTCTCTTTACAGGGCCATAGCTCACCTCCACAGGGCCAAATGCACTTTCCACACGGCCACAACTCCCAACAGCTCTCTCCACAGAGACACAGGGCCCGTCTGCAGGGCACAAGCCCCCTCTTCAAGGCCAAAAGGCCTTTCTACATGGCCATAGTCATTTCCATAGGGCACGAGCCCCTCCAGCTCTCTCCACAGAGCAACGGACCCCTATACAGGGTCACAGGCCTTTCCACAGGGCCACAACACCTTCAGCTCTCTCCACAGGACCACAGGCTCCTACTGGGCCACAGGCCTTTCCACAGTGCCACAAGCCCCTCCGGCTCTCTCCACAGGCAATCATGTTGCATGTTGTTTACTGCAAAGGACTTCATAGGCTCAAATCTTACTCCAGAGCCTTCCACAGGCCCCTCCAGCCCGCTCCACATGGCCTTTTTCGTCAGGCCACAACTCCCTCCAGCTCTCTTTACATCGCCACATGCCCCTCTGCGGGGCCACAGACCCCTATACAGGGTCACAGGCCTTTCCACAGGGCCTCAACCCCTTCAGCTCTCTCCACAGGACCACTGGCTCCTTCTGCCGGGCCACAAGCATTTCCACAGGGCCACAATCCCCTCCAACTCTTCTCCACAGGACAACAAGCTCTCTTTACAGAGCCATAGCGCCCCTCCACAGGGCCAAATGCACTTTCTGCACAGCCACAGCCCCCTTTAGCTCTCTCCACAGAGACACAGGGCCCGTCTGCAGGACACAAGCCCCCTCTTCAAGGCCAAAGGGCCTTTCTACATGGCCATAGTCATTTCCATAGGGCACAAGCCCCTCCAGCTCTCTCCACAGGGCAACGGACCCCTATACAGGGTCACAGGCCTTTCCACAGGGCCACAACACCTTCAGCTCTCTCCACAGGACCACAGGCTACTACCGGGCCACAGGTCTTTCCACAGTGCCACAAGCACCATCCAGCTCTCTCCACAGGCAATCATGTTGCACTTTTGCAACAAGAGTCAATTTTTGTTGCAGTTCGGCAACATTGGAGTCAACCCTGTTGCAAATCGGACACGAAGCTTGAAAATTTAGATGTTTACTGCAAAGGACTTCATAGGCCCCCATCTTACTCCAGAGCCTTCCACAGGCCCCTCCAGCACGCTCCACATGGCCTTTTCCACAGGCCACAACTCCATCCAGCTGTCTTTACATCGCCACATGCCCCTCTGCGGGGCAACAGACCCCTATACAGGGTCACAGGCCTCTCCACAGGGCCTCAACCCTTTCAGCTCTCTCCACAGGACCACTGGCTCCTTCTGCCGGGCCACAAGCCTTTCCACAGGGCCACAATCCCCTCCAATTCCACAGGACAACAGGCTCTCTTTACAGGGCCATAGCTCCCCTCCACAGGGCCAAATGCACTTTCCACATGGCCACAACCCCCTCCAGCTCTCTACACAGAGTCATGGGGCCCGTCTGCAGGGCACAAGCCCCTTCATCAAGGCCAAGGGGCCTTTCTACAGGGCCACTGGCCTTTAAATAGTGCCACAACCTCCTCTGGCTCTCTCAAGAGGGCCACAGGCTCCTTCTACAGGGCAAGGGCCCCCTCCACAAGGCCAAAGGCCCTTTGCAAAGGGCCATAGGTCCATTCCACAGGGCCATAGTCATTTCCATAGGGCCATAACCCCCCTCAAGCTCTCTCCACAGAACCGCAGGCTCCTTCTACAGGTTTACAGGCATATACACAGGGCCACATCCGCCTTCACCTCTCTCCACAAGGCGACAGGGCCCTTTCACTGTGTCATAGGCCTTTCCATAAGGCCACAACCCCCTCTGTCTCTCTCAAAAAGGACAGAGGCTCCCTTTACAAGGCAACAGCCCCCTCCACAAGGCCAAAGGCCTTTTTCAAAGGGCCACAGGTCCCTTTCGCAGGGCCATAGGCATTTCCCCAAGGCAATAACCCCCTCCAGCTCTCTCCACAGGACCACAGGCTCCTTCTACAAGACTACAATCCCTTTGAGCTCTTTCATCAGGGCCATAGCCTCCTCCGCCCCCCTTTAATCAGTTAAAAGGGCTCAATTGAGTGACCACAACACGTTCAGCTCTCTCCACAGGACCACAGGCTCCTACTGAGCCACAGGACTTTCCACAGTGCCACAAGCCCCTCTAGCTCTCTCCACAGGCAATCATGTTGCATGTTTTTTAGTGCAAAGGACTTCATATGCCCAAATCTTACTCCAGAGCCTTCCACAGGCCCCTCAAGCCGGCTCCACATGGCCTTTTCCTCAGGCCACAACTCCCTCCAGCTCTCTTTACATCGCCACATGCCCCTCTGTGGGGCCACAGACCCCTATACAGGGTCACAGGCCTTTCCACAGGGCCTCAACCACTTCAGCTCTCTCCACAGGACCACAGGCTTTTCCACAGCCCACAACTCCTTCCAGCTCTCACCACAGGGCCACAGCCCCTTCCACAAGGCTAAAGAACCTATCCATAGGGCCACAGACCTTTCCACAGGGCCACAACATGCTCCAGCTCTCTCCACAGGACAAGAAGCTCTCTTTACAGGGCCATAGCTCACCTCCACAGGGCCAAATGCACTTTCCACACGGCCACAACTCCCAACAGCCCTCTCCACAGAGTCACAGGGCCCGTCTGCAGGGCACAAGCCCCTCTTCAAGGCCAGAAGGCCTTTCTATATGGCCATAGTCATTCCCATAGGGCACGAGCACCTCCAGCTCTCTCCACAGGGCAATGGACCCCTGTACAGGGTCACAGTCCTTTCCACAGGGCCACAACAGCTTTAGCTCTCTCCACAGGCAATCATGTTGCATGTTGTTTACTGCAGAGGACTTCATAGGCCCAAACCTTACTCCAGAGCCTTCCACAGGCCCCTCCAGCCCGCTCCACATGGCCTTTTCCTCAGGCCACAACTCCCTCCAGCTCTCTTTACATCGCCACATGCCCCTCTGCGGGGCCACAGACCCCTATACAGGGTCACATGCCTTTCCACAGGGCCTCAACCCCTTCAGCTCTCTCCACAGGACCACTGCCTCCTTCTGCCGGGCTACAAGCCTTTCCACAGGGCCACAATCCCCTCCAACTCTTCTCCACAGGACAACAAGCTCTCTTTACAGGGCCATAGCTCCCCTCCACAGGGCCAAATGCACTTTCTGCACGGCCACAGCCCCCTTTCGCTCTCTCCACAGAGACACAAGGCCCGTCTCCAGGGCACAAGCCCCCTCTTCAAGGCCAAAAGGCCTTTCTACATGGCCATAGTCATTTCCATAGGGCACGAGCCCCTCCAGCTCTCTCCACAGGGCAACGGACCGCTATACAGGGTCACAGGCCTTTCCACAGGGCCACAACACCTTCAGCTCTTCCACAGGACCACAGGCTCCAGCCCGGCCACAGGCCTTTCCACAGTGCTACAAGTCCCTCCAGCTCTCTCCACAGGCAATCATGTTTCATGTTGTTTACCGCAAAAGGACTTCATAGGCCCAAATCTTACTTCAGACCCTTCCACAGGCCCCTCCAGCCCGCTCCACATGGCCTTTTCCGCAGGCCACAACTCCCTCCAGCTCTCTTTACATCGCCACATGCCCCTCTGCGGGGCCACAGACCCCTATACAGGGTCACAGGCCTTTCCACAGGGCCTCAACCCCTTCAGCTCTCTCCACAGGACCACAGGCTTTTCCACAGCCCACAACTCCTTCCAGCTCTCACCACAGGGCCACAGCCCCTTCCACAAGGCTAAAGGGCCTATCCATAGTGCCACAGACATTTCCACAGGGCCACAACACCCTCCAGCTCTCTCCACAGGACAAGAAGCTCTCTTTACAGGGCCATAGCTCACCTCCACAGGGCCAAATGCACTTTCCACACGGCCACAACTCCCAACAGCTCTCTCCACAGAGTCACAAGGCCCGTCTGCAGGGCACAAGCCCCCTATTCAAGGACAAAAGGCCTTTCTACATGGCCATAGTCATTTCCATAGGGCACGAGCCCCTCCAGCTCTCTCCACAGGGCAACGGACCCCTATACAGGGTCACAGGCCTTTCCCCAGGGCCACAATCCCCTCCAACTCTTCTCCACATGACAACAAGCTCTCTTTACTGGGCCATAGCTCCACTCCACAGGGCCAAATGCACTTTCTGCATGGCCACAGCCCCCTTTAGCTCTCTCCACAGAGACACAAGGCCCGTCTGCAGGGCACAAGCCCCCTCTTCAAGGCCAAAAGGCCTTTCTACATGGCCATAGTCATTTCCATAGGGCACAAGCCACTCCAGCTCTCTCCACAGGGCAACGGACCCCTATACAGGGTCACAGGCCTTTCCACAGGGCCACAACACTTTCAGCTCTCTCCACAGGACCACAGGCTCCTACTGGGCCACAGGCCTTTCCACAGTGCCACAAGCCCCTCCAGCTCTCTCCACAGGCAATCATGTTGCATGTTGTTTACTGCAAAGGACTTCATAGGCCCAAATCTTACTCCAGAGCCTTCCACAGGCCTTTCCAGCCCACTCCACATGGCCTTTTCCTCAGACCACAACTCCCTCCAGCTCTCTTTACATCGCCACATGCACCCTCTGCGGGGCCACAGACCCCTATACAGGGTCACAGGCCTTTCCACAGGGCCTCAACCCCTTCAGCTGTCTCCACAGGACCACAGGCTTTTCCACAGCCCACAACTCCTTCCACCTCTCACCACAGGGCCAAAACCCCTTCCACAAGGCCAAAGGGCCTATCCATAGGGCCACAAACCTTTCCACATGGCCACAACACCCTCCAGCTCTCTCCACAGGACAAGAAGCTCTCTTTACAGGGCCATAGCTCACCTCCACAGGGCCAAATGCAATTTCCACATGGCCACAACTCCCAACAGCCCTCTCCACAGAGTCACAGGGCCCGTCTGCAAAGCACAAGCCCCCTCTTCAAAGCCAAAAGGCCTGTCTGCATGGCCATAGTCATTTCCATAGGGCACGAGCCCCTCAAGCTCTCTCCACAGGGCAACGGACCGCTATACAGGGTCACAGGCCTTTCCACAGGGCCTCAACCCCTTCAGCTCTCTCCACAGGACCACTGGCTCCTTCTGCCGGGCCACAACCATTTCCACAGGGCCACAATCCCCTCCAACTCTTCTCCACAGGACAACAAGCTCTCTTTACAGAGCCATAGCTCCCCTCCACAGGGCCAAATGCACTTTCTGCACGGCTACAGCCCCCTTTAGCTCTCTCCATAGAGACACAGGGCCCGTCTGCAGGACACAAGCCCCCTCTTCAAGGCCAAAGGGCCTTTCTACATGGCCATAGTCATTTCCATAGGGCACAAGCCCCTCCAGCTCTCTCCACAGGGCAACGGACCCCTATACAGGGTCACAGGCCTTTCCACAGGGCCACAACACCTTCAGCTCTCTCCACAGGACCACAGGCTCCTACCCGGCCACAGGCTTTTCCACAGTGCTACAAGTCCCTCTAGCTCTCTCCACAGGCAATCATGCTGCATGTTGTTTACCGAAAAAAGGACTTCATAGGCCCAAATCTTACTTCAGACCCTTCCACAGGCCCCTCCAGCCCGCTCCACATGGCCTTTTCCGCAGGCCACAACTCCCTCCAGCTCTCTTTACATCGCCACATGCCCCTCTGCAGGGCCACAGACCCCTATACAGGGTCACAGGCCTTTCCACAGGGCCTCAACCCCTTCAGCTCTCTCTACAGGACCACTGGCTCCTTCTGCCGGGCCACAAGCATTTCCACAGGGCCACAATCCCCTCCAACTCTTCTCCACACGACAACAAGCTCTCTTTACAGAGCCATAGCTCACCTCCACAGGGCCAAATGCACTTTCTGCACGGCCACAGCCCCCTTTAGCTCTCTCCACAGAGACACAGGGCCCGTCTGCAGGACACAAGCCCCCTCTTCAAGGCCAAAGGGCCTTTCTACATGGCCATAGTCATTTCCATAGGGCACAAGCCCCTCCAGCTCTCTCCACAGGGCAACGGACCCCTATACAGGGTCACAGGCCTTTCCACAGGGCCACAACACCTTCAGCTCTCTCCACAGGACCACAGGCTACTACCGGGCCACAGGTCTTTCCACAGTGCCACAAGCACCATCCAGCTCTCTCCACAGGCAATCATGTTGCACTTTTGCAACAAGAGTCAATTTTTGTTGCAGTTCGGCAACATTGGAGTCAACCCTGTTGCAAATCGGACACGAAGCTTGAAAATTTAGATGTTTACTGCAAAGGACTTCATAGGCCCCCATCTTACTCCAGAGCCTTCCACAGGCCCCTCCAGCACGCTCCACATGGCCTTTTCCACAGGCCACAACTCCATCCAGCTCTCTTTACATCGCCACATGCCCCTCTGCGGGGCAACAGACCCCTATACAGGGTCACAGGCCTCTCCACAGGGCCTCAACCCCTTCAGCTCTCTCCACAGGACCACTGGCTCCTTCTGCCGGCCACAAGGCTTTCCACAGGGCCACAATCCCCTCCAATTCCACAGGACAACAGGCTCTCTTTACAGGGCCATAGCTCCCCTCCACAGGGCCAAATGCACTTTCCACATGGCCACAACCCCCTCCAGCTCTCTACACAGAGTCATGGGGCCCGTCTGCAGGGCACAAGCCCCTTCATCAAGGCCAAGGGGCCTTTCTACAGGGCCACTGGCCTTTAAATAGTGCCACAACCTCCTCTGGCTCTCTCAAGAGGGCCACAGGCTCCTTCTACAGGGCAAGGGCCCCCTCCACAAGGCCAAAGGCCCTTTGCAAAGAGCCATAGGTCCATTCCACAGGGCCATAGTCATTTCCATAGGGCCATAACCCCCTCAAGCTCTCTCCACAGAACAACAGGCTCCTTCTACAGGTTTACAGGCATTTATACAGGGCCACAACCGCCTTTACCTCTCTCCACAGGGCCCTTTCACTGTGTCATAGGCTTTTCCATAAGGCCACAACCCCCTCTGTCTCTCTCAAAAAGGACAGAGGCTCCCTTTACAAGGCCACAGCCCCCTCCACAAGTCCAAACGCCTTTTTCAAAGGGCCACAGGTCCCTTCCACAGAGCCATAGGCATTTCCCCAAGGCAATAACCCCCTCCAGCTCTCTCCACAGGCTCCTTCTAAAATGCTACAACCCTTTTCCGCTCTTTCATCAGGGCCACAGCCTCCTCCACCCCCCTTTAGTCAGTTAAAAGGACTCATTTGAGTGACCTATTGACCATTGGTCAGCTCGAGTAAAGGAACCTGATATAGTATACTGCACTGTTTAATATTCTTTTTTTCTTTACACAGGTTGAATGCTTGCAAAGAAATGTCACCTATGCCATGCTCCTTTATACCAGTTTTCTTGATTGACGTGTTATTTTTGGAGCCAAATGAGAAAATTGGGAAATGGAAAGCTCCCCCCTCCTTCCAATCAGTGGATCCGGTCAGGTGCTCAGTGGCGGTAGGCCACCGCCTGAAAGCCAAACATGAAAAAAGGAATGCTGGCACCGGTTTCCATACGATGAATTTTACTTTATTCCATGAAGATCAATACATTAAAAAGAAGGCATCTTTACAGGCAATCCGCCCCATCATGTCAGTTTTGGTTTAAGCCTAATTTCTTTCAATAAATAAAATGGAATAAATGTGTCACCTTTTTGCCTCTACTAATAGTTGTGGGGTATTATGACATCACAATAGAATTAATACTTACCCTTTCCGATGCCTTTTAGGGCTATCCGGTGCAGAACCAAAGCCAAATACCAAGCGACAGGACCTTCCTGTGACATCATGGAAGGTCCTGTCGCTCAGCACGTGGCCTTGGCTCTGCACCAGATAGACCAAAAAGGCGTCTGAAAGGGTAAGTATTAATTCTTTATTATTTTTAATGCATCTTGATTTATTTAATTTTGATTTCGTACTGTATAGTATTATATTGCAAAATGAAATGGGGGCTGGCAGACATGTCACAAAGGGGAGGAGGAACAGGATTCTTCATCCTCCTCTGTGACATCACTTCTCCTCCGGACCGGAAAAAAGCGTGGTATGTGAACACAGCCTCAGGCTGCGTGCCCATGTAGCGATTTACAAGCGTATATGCTGCGTAATTTACGCAGCGGAAACGCTTGTGAAACACTTGGTAATCCGCACCCCATGGTACTCAGTGGCATTCCGCAATGTTAATGCCCATGCTGCGGATTTTTCCGCAGCGTTTCTGCTGCGCTTAAAATCCTTTCCACAGGGCCACAAAACCTTCAGCTCTCTCCACAGTACCGCAGGCTCCTACTGGGCCACAGGCCTTTCCACAGTGCCACAAGCCCCTCCAGCTCTCTCCACAGGCAATCATGTTGCATGTTGTTTACTGCAAAGGACTTCATAGGCCCAAATCTTACTCCAGAGCCTTCCACAGGCCTCTCCAGCCCGCTCCACATGGCCTTTTCCTCAGGCCACAACTCCCTCCATCTCTCTTTACATCGCCACATGCCCCTCTGCGGGGCCACAGACTCCTATACAGGGTCACAGGCCTTTCCACAGGGCCTCAACACCTTCAGCTCTCTCCACAGCACCACTGCCTACTTCTGCCGAGCCACAAGCCTTTCCACAGAGCCACAATCCCCTCCAACTCTTCTCCACAGGACAACAAGCTCTCTTTACTGGGCCATAGCTCCCCTCCACAGGGCCAAATGCACTTTCTGCACGGCCACAGCCCCCTTTAGCTCTCTCCACAGAGACACAAGGCCCGTATGCAGGGCACAAGCCCCCTCTTCAAGGCCAAAAGGCCTTTCTACATGGCCATAGTCATTTCCATAGGGCACGAGCACCTCCAGCTCTCTCCACAGGGCAACGGACCCCTATACAGGGTCACAGGCCTTTCCACAGGGCCACAACAGCTTCAGCTCTCTCCACAGGACCACAGGCTCCTACCCGGCCACACGCCTTTCCACAGTGCTACAAGTCCCTCCAGCTCTCTCCACAGGCAATCATGTTGCATGTTATTTGCCACAAAAAGACTTCATAGGCCCAAATCTTACTTCAGACCCTTCCACAGGCCCCTCCAGCCCGCTCCACATGGCCTTTTCCGCAGGCCACAACTCCCTCCAGCTCTCTTTACATCGCCACATGCCCCTCTGCGGGGCCACAGACCCCTATACAGGGTCACAGGCCTTTCCACAGGGCCTCAACCCCTTCAGCTCTCTCCACAGGACCACTGGCTCCTTCTGCCGAGCCACAAGCATTTCCACAGGGCCACAATCCGCTCAAACTCTTCTCCACAGGACAACAAGCTAACTTTACAGGGCCATAGCTCCCTTCCTCAAAGCCAGCCCTCATGGTGTTTGTGTTATTAAAGAAAAAATAATAATTTTAGGGCTGGCTAGAGGCAGCCGTGGACACACCATAGCAAGCCCTCATGGTGTTTGTGTTATTAAAGAAAAAAAAAATTTAAGGGCTGGCTAGAGGCAGCCGTGGACACACGATAGCCAGCCCTCATGGTGTTTGTGTTATTAAAGAAAAAAAAAATTTAAGGGCTGGCTAGAGGCAGCCGTGGACACACGATAGCCAGCCCTCATGGTGTTTGTGTTATTAAAGAAAAAAAATAAATTTGAGGGCTGGCTAGAGGCAGCCGTGGACACACGATAGCCAGCCCACATGGTGTTTGTGTTATTAAAGAAAATAAATAAATTTGAGGGCTGGCTAGAGGCAGCCGTGGACAAACGATAACCAGCCCAGATGGTGTTTGTGTTATTAAAGAAAAAAAATAAATTTGAGGGCTGGCTAGAGGCAACCGTGGACACACGATAGCCAGCCCACATGGTGTTTGTGTTATTAAAGAAAAAAAATAAATTTGAGGGCTGGCTAGAGGCAGCCGTGGACACACGATAGCCAGCCCTCATGGTGTTTGTGTTATTAAAGAAAATATATAAATTTGAGGGCTGGCTAGAGGCAACCGTGGACACACGATAGCCAGCCCTCATGGTGTTTGTGTTATTAAAGAAAATAAATTTGAGGGCTGGCTAGAGGCAACCGTGGACACACGATAGCCAGCCCACATGGTGTTTGTGTTATTAAAGAAAATAAATAAATTTGAGGGCTGGCTAGAGGCAACCGTGGACACACGATAGCCAGCCCACATGGTGTTTGTGTTATTAAAGAAAATAAATAAATTTGAGGGCTGGCTAGAGGCAACCGTGGACACACGATAGCCAGCCCACATGGTGTTTGTGTTATTAAAGAAAAAATATAAATTTGATGGCTGGCTAGAGGCAGCCGTGGACACACTATATATATATATATATATATATATATTTTATATATATATATATATATATATATATATATATATATATTTCTGCAGTATCTGTGCATTATGAATCGTGATATGTGTTAAAGGGGCCCACTGAGACTTTCGCCTAGGGCCCACAAAAACCTGGAGCCGGCCCTGCCCATGTGTGGTGATTATTGATTCCAGTACTAATAGGAATAGCAGGGGCACTAACAGCATGAATGGGGTGTTTATTTATTTGTGTTTTGGATATTGTTTCTTCTGGTGTGTGAATATATGGCACTGACCAGTTTAATGCCCTGTATTTGTGTGGTTTTTGCCTTGGATTCTTACATTTTATTATATTGTCTGCTATAGTATATATTTTGTGCTATAGTGCATTACCTCTAATACTGGTGGCGGATTTGCCAGTCAGTATATTAATGTGCAAAATTGATCACCAGGGACAGCCTAAGTGTATATTTGATCTTTACTTGATATATTACAGTCATGTGTTTTTCTGGGATGGATTTTGGAGTAGGTGGGCTTTCCATTAGTGGGTAATTCCACTATATTAACTTTTACTTGTGTTTTCATGAATTGGATTGTGACATTGTTTGTATGTATTTATAAAAAATATAATTCATTGTAATTTATTGAAGTATTGTCTAGATTGGGTGATCACTGCACAAGAGCATACCCCTTTTCTTCTTGCCGATGTTTATATATATTTGGTATGCTGCATGTTGATCCCATAGTGATTAGATGGTGCCCTCCATAACTTTGAGTTTGTGACATGGACAGATTTTTCACACTTCTACAATTGAGTTCACTCTCAACTTTTCAGACGTCTGCAGACGGAGTCTCTTATCTTTTCTGTACTACAAGATGTTTTGCTGACAATTGGCCAAATACACAAGTCCTTCTGCAGCCTTATCTCAAATGAAATAACATACAAACCTTAGCTTTTTTTTTCCTTTTTTCAAATGCTTCCTCAGGGCTGGCTGGAGACAGCCATGGGCACACGAGAGCCAGCCCTCGTGGTTTTAATGTTATTAAAAAAAATAAAAAAATTTGAGGGCTGGCTGGTGACAGCCATGGGCACACGATAGCCAGCCTTCATGGTTGCATTTCTTATAAATAAAAATATAAACCTTTAGGGCTGGCTGGCGAGAGCCGTGTGCACGCGGATAGCCAGCCTTCATGGGGGTGTTATATTTATATCCCACCAAGGACAACATCTGAAACGAGTTTGTATGTTCTCCCCGTGTTTGCATGGGTTTCCTCCGGGTTCTCCGGTTTCCTCCCACACTCCAAAGACACACTGATAGGGAATCTAGATTGTGAGCCCCAATGGGGACAGCGACAATAATGTATGTAAAGCGCTGTGGAATATGTAAGCGCTATATAAAAATAAAAATAAGATGATGATAAAAAATATAAACCTTGAGGGCCGGCTGGAGACAGCCGTGGGCACACGATAGCCAGCCCTCATGCTCTTTACAGAGCCATAGCTCCCCTCCACAGGGCCAAATGCACTTTCCACATGGCCACAATCCCCTCCAGCTCTCTCCACAGAGTCACTGGGCCCGTCTGCTGGGCACAAGCCCCTTCATCAAGGCTAAGGGGCCAGTCTACAGGGCCACTGGCCTTTAAATAGGGCCACAACCCCCTCTGGCTCTTTCAACAGGGCCACAGGCTCCTTCTGCAGGGCAACAGCCCCCTCCACAAGGCCAAAGGCCCTTTGCAAAGGGCTATAGGTCCATTCCACAGGGCCATAGTCATTTCCATAGGGCCATAACCCCCCTCAAGCTCTCTCCACAGAACCACAGGCTCCTTCTACAGGTTTACAGGCATTTACACAGGGCCACAACCGCCTTCACCTCTCTCCACAGGGCCCTTTCACTGTGTCATAGGCCTTTCCATAAGGCCACAACCCCCTCTGTCTCTCTTAAAAAGGACAGAGGCTCCCTTTACAAGGCAACAGCCCCCTCCAAAAGGCCAAAGGCCTTTTTCAAAGGGTCATAGGTCCCCTCCGCAGGGCCATAGGCATTTCCCCAAGGCAATAACCCCCTCCAGCTCTCTCCAGAGGACCACAGGCTCCTTCTACAAGGCTACAACCCCTTTCAGCTCTTTCATCAGGGCCACAGCCTCCTCCACCCCCCTTTAATCAGTTAAAAGGGCTCATTTGCGTGACCACAACACCTTCAGCTCTCTCCACAGGACCACAGGCTCCTACCCGGCCACAGGCCTTTCCACAGTGCTACAAGTCCCTCCAGCTCTCTCCACAGGCAATCATGTTGCATGTTGTTTACCGCAAAAGGACTTCATAGGCCCAAATCTTACTTTAGACCCTTCCACAGGCCCCTCCAGCCCGCTCCACATGGCCTTTTCCGCAGGCCACAACTCCCTCCAGCTCTCTTTACATCGCCACATGCCCCTCTGCGGGGCCACAGACCCCTATACCGGGTCACAGGCCATTCCACAGGGCCACAATCCCCTCCAACTCTTCTCCACTGGACAACAAGCTCTCTTTACCGGGCCATAGCTCCCCTCCACAGGGCCAAATGCACTTTCTGCACGGCCACAGCCCCCTTTAGCTCTCTCCACAGAGACACAAGGCCCGTCTGCAGGGCACAAGCCCCCTCTTCAAGGCCAAAAGGCCTTTCTACATGGCCATAGTCATTTCCATAGGGCACGAGCCCCTCCAGCTCTCTCCACAGGGCAACGGACTCCTATACAGGGTCACAGGCCTTTCCACAGGGCCACAAGCCCCTCCAGCTCTCTCCACAGGCAATCATGTTGCATGTTGTTTACTGCAAAGGACTTCATAGGCCCAAATCTTACTCCAGAGCCTTCCACAGGCCTCTCCAGCCCGCTCCACATGGCCTTTTCCTCAGGCCACAACTCCCTCCAGCTCTCTTTACATCGCCACATGCCCCTCTGCGGGGCCACAGACCCCTATACAGGGTCACAGGCCTTTCCACAGGGCCTCAACCCCTTCAGCTGTCTCCACAGGACCACAGGCTTTTCCACAGCCCACAACTCTTTCCAGCTCTCACCACAGGGCCACAGCCCCTTCCACAAGGCTAAAGAGCCTATCCATAGGGCCACAGACCTTTCCACAGGGCCACAACACCCTCCAGCTCTCTCCACAGGACAAGAAGCTCTCTTTACAGGGCCATAGCTCACCTCCACAGGGCCAAATGCACTTTCCACACGGCCACAACTCCCAACAGCTCTCTCCACAGAGTCACAGGGCCCGTATGCAGGGCACAAGCGCCCTCTTCAAGGCCAAAAGGCCTTTCTACATGGCTATAGTCATTTCCATAGGGCACGAGCCCCTCCAGCTCTCTCCACAGGGCAACGGACCCCTATACAGGGTCACAGGCCTATCCACAGGGCCACAACACCTTCAGCTCTCTCCACAGGACCACAGGCTCCTACTGGGCCACAGGCCTTTCCACAGTGCCACAAGCCCCTCCAGCTCTCTCCACAGGCAATCATGTTGCATGTTGTTTACTGCAAATGACTTCATAGGCTCAAATCTTACTCCAGAGCCTTCCACAGGCCTCCAGCCCGCTCCACATGGCCTTTTCCTCAGGCCACAACTCCCTCCAGCTCTCTTTACATCGCCACATGCCCCTCTGCGGGGCCACAGACCCCTATACAGGGTCACAGGCCTTTCCACAGGGCCTCAACCCCTTCAGCTGTCTCCACAGGACCACAGGCTTTTCCACAGCCCACAACTCCTTCCAGCTCTCACCACAGGGCCACAGCCCTTTCCACAAGGCTAAAGGGCCTATCCATAGGGCCACAGACCTTTCCACAGGGCCACAACACCCTCCAGCTCTCTCCACAGGACAAGAAGCTCTCTTTACAGGGCCATAGCTCACCTCCACAGGGCCAAATGCACTTTCCACACGGCCACAACTCCCAACAGCTCTCTCCACAGAGTCACAGGGCCCGTCTGCAGGGCACAAGCCCCCTCTTCAAGGCCAAAAGGCCTTTCTACATGGCCATGGTCATTTCCATAGGGCACGATCCCCTCCAGCTCTCTCCACAGGGCAACGGACCCCTATACAGGGTCACAGGCCTTTCCACAGGGCCACAACACCTTCAGCTCTCTCCACAGGACCACAGGCTCCTACTGGGCCACAGGCCTTTCCACAGTGCCACAAGCCCCTCCAGCTCTCTCCACAGGCAATCATGTTGCATGTTGTTTACTGCAAAGGACTTCATAGGCCCAAATCTTACTCCAGAGCCTTCAGCAGGCCTCTCCAGCCCGCTCCACATGGCCTTTACCTCAGGCCACAACTCCCTCCAGCTCTCTTTACATCGCCACATGCCCCTCTGCGGGGCCACAGACCCCTATACAGGGTCACAGGCCTTTCCACAGGGCCTCAACCCCTTCAGCTGTCTCCACAGGACCACAGGCTTTTCCACAGCCCACAACTCCTTCCAGCTCTCACCACAGGGCCACAGCCCCTTCCACAAGGCTAAAGGGCCTATCCATAGGGCCACAGACCTTTCCACAGGGCCACAACACCCTCCAGCTCTCTCCACAGGACAAGAAGCTCTCTTTACAGGGCCATAGCTCACCTCCACAGGGCCAAATGCACTTTCCACACGGCCACAACTCCCAACAGCTCTCTCCACAGAGTCACAGGGCCCGTCTGCAGGGCACAAGCCCCCTCTTCAAGGCCAAAAGGCCTTTCTACATGGCCATAGTCATTTCCATAGGGCACGAGCCCCTCCAGCTCTCTCCACAGGGCAATGGACCACTATACAGGGTCACAGGCCTTTCCACAGGGCCACAACACCTTCAGCTCTCTCCACAGGACCACAGGCTCCTACTGGGCCACAGGCCTTTCCACAGTGCCACAAGCCCCTCCAGCTCTCTCCACAGGCAATCATGTTGCATGTTGTTTACTGCAAAGGACTTCATAGGCCCAAATCTTACTCCAGAGCCTTCCACAGGCCTCTCCAGCCCGCTCCACATGGCCTTTTCCTCAGGCCACAACTCCCTCCAGCTCTCTTTACATCGCCACATGCCCCTCTGCGGGGCCACAGACCCCTATACAGGGTCACAGGCCTTTCCACAGGGCCTCAACCCCTTCAGCTGTCTCCACAGGACCACAGGCTTCTCCACAGCCCACAACTCCTTCCAGCTCTCACCACAGGGCCACAGCCCCTTCCACAAGGCTAAAGGGCCTATCCATAGGGCCACAGACCTTTCCACAGGGCCACAAAACCCTCCAGCTCTCTCCACAGGACAAGAAGCTCTCTTTACAGGGCCATAGCTCACCTCCACAAGGCCAAATGCACTTTCCACACGGCCACAACTCCCAACAGCTCTCTCCACAGAGTCACAGGGCACGTCTGCAGGGCACAAGCCCCCTCTTCAAGGCCAAAAGGCCTTTCTACATGGCCATAGTCATTTCCATAGGGCACGAGCCCCTCCAGCTCTCGCCACAGGGCAACGGACCCCTATACAGGGTCACAGGCCTTTCCACAGGGCCTCAACCCCTTCAGCTGTCTCCACAGGACCACAGGCTTTTCCACAGCCCACAACTCCTTCCAGCTCTCACCACAGGGCCACAGCCCTTTCCACAAGGCTAAAGGGCCTATCCATAGGGCCACAGGCCTTTCCACAGTGTCACAAGCCCCTCCAGCTCTCTCCACAGACAATCATGTTGCATGTTGTTTACTGCAAAGGACTTCATAGGCCCAAATCTTACTCCAGAGCCTTCCACAGGCCTCTCCAGCCCGCTCCACATGGCCTTTTCCTCAGGCCACAACTCCCTCCAGCTCTCTTTACATCGCCACATGCCCCTCTGCGGGGCCACAGACCCCTATACAGGGTCACAGTCCTTTCCACAGGGCCTCAACCCCTTCAGCTCTCTCCACAGCACCATTGCCTACTTCTGCCGGGCCACAAGCCTTTCCACAGAGCCACAATCCCCTCCAACTCTTCTCCACAGGACAACAAGCTCTCTTTACAGGGCCATAGCTCCCCTCCACAGGGCCAAATGCACTTTCTGCACGGCCACAGCCCCCTTTAGCTCTCTCCACAGAGACACAAGGCCCGTATGCAGGGCACAAGCCCCCTCTTCAAGGCCAAAAGGCCTTTCTACATGGCCATAGTCATTTCCATAGGGCACGAGCACCTCCAGCTCTCTCACAGGGCAACGGACCCCTATACAGGGTCACAGGCCTTTCCACAGGGCCACAACACCTTCAGCTCTCTCCACTGGACCACAGGCTCCTACCTGGCCACACGCCTTTCCACAGTGCTACAAGTCCCTCCAGCTCTCTCCACAGGCAATCATGTTGCATGTTGTTTGCCGCAAAAAGACTTCATAGGCCCAAATCTTACTTCAGACCCTTCCACAGGCCCCTCCAGCCCGCTCTACATGGCCTTTTCCGCAGGCCACAACTCCCTCCTGCTCTCTTTACATCGCTACATGCCCCTCTGCGGGGCCACAGACCCCTATACAGGGTCACAGGCCTTTCCACAGGGCCTCAACCCCTTCAGCTCTCTCCACAGTACCACTGGCTCATTCTGCCGAGCCACAAGCATTTCCACAGGGCCACAATCCCCTCAAACTCTTCTCCACAGGACAACAAGCTAACTTTACAGGGCCATAGCTCCCTTCCTCATAGCCAGCCCTCATGGTGTTTGTGTTATTAAAGAAAAAAAAATTTGAGGGCTGGCTAGAGGCAGCCGTGGACACACGATAGCCAGCCCTCATGGTGTTTGTGTTATTAAAGAAAAAATAATAATTTTAGGGCTGGCTAGAGGCAGCCGTGGACACATGATAGCCAGCCCTCATGGTGTTTGTGTTATAAAAGAAAAAATAATAATTTGAGGGCTGGCTAGAGGCAGCCGTGGACACACGATAGCCAGCCCTCATGGTGTTTGTGTTATTAAAGAAAAAAAAAATTGGGGGGCTGGCTAGAGGCAGCCGTGAACACACGATAGCCAGCCCTCATGGTGTTTGTGTTATTAAAGAAAAAAAAAATTGGGGGGCTGGCTAGAGGCAGCCGTGGACACACGATAGCCAGCCCTCATGGTGTTTGTGTTATTAAAGAAAAAAAAAAAAATTGGGGGGCTGGCTAGAGGCAGCCGTGAACACACGATAGCCAGCCCTCATGGTGTTGGTGTTATTAAAGAAAAAAAAAATTGGGGGGCTGGCTAGAGGCAGCCGTGGACACACGATAGCCAGCCCTCATGGTGTTTGTGTTATTAAAGAAAAAAAAAATTGGGGGGCTGGCTAGAGGCAGCCGTGGACACACGATAGCCAGCCCTCATGGTGTTTGTGTTATTAAAGAAAAAAAAAAAAAATTGGGGGGCTGGCTAGAGGCAGCCGTGAACACACGATAGCCAGCCCTCATGGTGTTTGTGTTATTAAAGAAAAAAAAATTGGGGGGCTGGCTAGAGGCAGCCATGGACCCACGATAGCCAGCCCTCATGGTGTTTGTGTTATTAAAGAAAAAAAAAATTGGGGGGCTGGCTAGAGGCAGCCGTGAACACACGATAGCCAGCCCTCATGGTGTTTGTGCTATTAAAGAAAAAAAAAAATTGGGGGGCTGGCTAGAGGCAGCCGTGGACACACGATAGCCAGCCCTCATGGTGTTTGTGTTATTAAAGAAAAAAAAATTGGGGGGCTGGCTAGAGGCAGCCGTGAACACACGATAGCCAGCCCTCATGGTGTTTGTGTTATTAAAGAAAAAAAAATTGGGGGGCTGGCTAGAGGCAGCCGTGGACACACGATAGCCAGCCCTCATGGTGTTTGTGTTATTAAAGAAAAAAAAAAATTGGGGGGCTGGCTAGAGGCAGCCATGGACACACGATAGCCAGCCCTCATGCTGTTTGTGTTATTAAAGAAAAAAAAAATTGGGGGGCTTGCTAGAGGCAGCCGTGGACACACGATAGCCAGCCCTCATGCTGTTTGTGTTATTAAAGAAAAAAAAAATTGGGGGGCTGGCTAGAGGCAGCCGTGGACACATGATAGCCAGCCCTCATGCTGTTTGTGTTATTAAAGAAAAAAAAAATTTGAGGGCTGGCTAGAGGCAGCCGTGGACACACGATAGCCAGCCCTCATGGTGTTTGTGTTATTAAAGAAAAAAAAAATTGGGGGGCTGGCTAGAGGCAGCCGTGAACACACGATAGCCAGCCCTCATGGTGTTTGTGTTATTAAAGAAAAAAAAAATTGGGGGGCTGGCTAGAGGCAGCCGTGGACACACGATAGCCAGCCCTCATGCTGTTTGTGTTATTAAAGAAAAAAAAAATTGGGGGGCTGGCTAGAGGCAGCCGTGGACACATGATAGCCAGCCCTCATGGTGTTTGTGTTATTAAAGAAAAAAAAAATTTGAGGGCTGGCTAGAGGCAGCCGTGAACACAATGCTTCATTTCTGCATCGTGGTTACATAGCCTTAGTGTTATTAAAGCAAAAAAAATTTGAGAGTTGGCTATAGACATTATATGCCCAATATGAGGGCTGGCTGCAGGTAATCCAGGACAACCAGCAGCAAGCTCTCATGCTTGCGTGCACATTAGAAAGAGAAACATCGCCGTCTGGTGATTTTACAATCCTACAATAAAAAATTAAAAAGTTGGACAACATTGCCACCCGGTGGAGTTTCCTCAGAACACACAATGTCAAGAAAAAAGTCAATGAGGGCTGGCTATTGGTCAATCAGGTTAGTGATTTAGCCAGCTCTAATGTTACATTTGTTTGCATTTTTATTGCGCAGACCCCCTCAGGAGCGATATTTCAGGCCGCAGAGCGTGCAGTTTCGAGCAGAAATTTTGCCTTAACCCTGAAAAAAATTTAGCGCATCCCACCGCGTGCGTAAGCGTCCCAAATGCCAAAAAACAAATTTCCCCCATCAGTCCCTATATATTACTATAGTACAGAAGGTCATACTACCATATTGACTCTTTAATCCAGTTCCAATGTATCAAGGTCAAGCCTGTTGCACAAATGCAACAAATGTTGCATTCCGGCAACAAAAGTCGGCCATCTTGTGTCCCGTTTGCAACAAAAGGTCAACTTTTGTTGCCTTTCGGCAACATTTCAGGTCAAGCCTGTTGCAAACGGGACACGAAGCCTCTGATTTTGACCTAAGGTGCACCTCAACTCATGGGGGTCACACTTGCATGTCGCATGTCATGGGGGCCCCACGTGCATTCCACATTTCATTGGGGGCCCCAAATGCATGCTGCATGTCTGGGGCCCCAAATGCATGCTGCATGTGATGGGGGCCCCAAATGCATGCAACATGTCATGGTAGCCCCACATGCATGGGCCATTCATGGGGCCCCACATACATGCCGCTTTTCATGGGTACCCCAAATGCATGCCACATGTCATGGGGGACCCACGTGCATGCCGCATGTCATGGGGGCCCCACATGCATGCCACATGTCATGGGGGCCCCAAATGCATGCCACATGTCAGGGGGGCCCCAAATGCATGCCGTATGTCATGGGTGACCCAAATGCATGCCGCTTGTCATGGGTACCCCAAATGCATGCCGCATGTCATGTGTACCCCAAATGCATGCCCCATGTCATGGGGGACCCACGTGCATACCGCATGTCATGGGGACCCCCTATGCATGCCTCATGTCATGGGGGCCCCAAATGCATACTGCATGTCATGGGAGCTCCACATGCATGCCGCATGTCATGTGGCCCCACGTGCATGCCGCATGTCATGGCGCCAATTTCATGCCACATGTCATGGGGGACACTCATGCATACCGCATGTAATGGGGGCAACACGTGCATACCGCATATCATGGGGCCCCACGTGCATACCGCATGGCATTGGGCCCAAAATGCATGCCGCATGTCATGGGGCCCCATGTGCATGCCACATGCCATGAGGCCCACATGCATACCGCATGTCATTGGGGGAACATGTGCATACCGCATATCATGGGCCCCACATGCATACCGCATGTCATAGGTGCCCCAAATGCATGACGCATGTCATGTGGCCCCACGTGCATGCCGCATGTCATGGGGCCCCATGTGCATGCCGCATGTCATGGGGGTACCAATTTCATGCCGCATGTCATGGGGGACACTCATGCATACCGCATGTAATGGGGGCAACACATGCATACCGCATATCATTGGGCCCCACGTGCATACCGCATGGCATTGGGGCCCAAAATGCATGCCGCATGTCATGGGGCCCCATGTGCATGCCACATGCCATGGGGCCCACATGCATACCGCATGTCATTGGGGGAACATGTGCATACCGCATATCATGGGCCCCACATGCATACCGCATGTCATAGGTGCCCCAAATGCATGCCGCATGTCATGGGGCCCCATGTGCATGCCACATGTCATGGGGGCCCCAAATGCATGCCACATGTCATGGAGGCCCCAAATGCATGCCGCATGTCATTGGGGCCCCAAATGCATACTGCCTGTCATGGGACCTCCACATGCATGCCACATGCCATGGGGCCCCATGTGCATGCTGCATGTCATGGGGGCCCCAATTGCATGCCGCATGTCATGTGGCCCCAAGTGCATGACGCATGTCATGGGGCCCCTTGTGCATGACGCATGTCATGAGGGCCCACATGTATTCCACATGTCATGGGGGCACCACATGCATACCGCATGTCATGGGGCTCCACGTGCATACCGCATGTCATGGGGCCCCACGTGCATGACGCATGTTATGGGTGCCCCAAATGCATGCCGCATGTCATGGGGGCCAAAAATGAATGCCACATGTCATGGGGGCCACACGTGCATGACACATGTCATGGGGGCTCCACGTGCATGCCACATTTCATTGGGGGCCCAAATGCATGCTGCATGTCAGAGGCCACAAATGCATGCTGCATGTCATGGGGGACCAAATGCATGCCGCATGTCATGGGGGCACCAAATACGTGCCGCATGTCATGAGGGCCCCACATGCATGGCGCATGTCATGGGGGCCCCAAATGCATGCCACATGTCATGGGGGCCACAAATATGTGCTGCATGTCATGGGGGCCCAACATGCATGCCGCATGTCTTGGGGCCCCAAATATTTGCCGCATGTCATGGGGGCCCCACATGCATGCCACGTGTCATGGGGTCCCCACTTGCATTCCGCATGTCATGGGGGCCCCACATGCATGCCGCATGTCATCGAGACCACACATGCATGACTCGTGTCATGGGGGCCCCAAACGCATGCAGCATTACATGTGGGCCCTAAATGTATGCCGCAGGTTATGCGGGCCCCAAATAAGTGCCACATGTCGGGGGCTCCACATGCATGCCGCATGTCATGGGTGCCCCACATGCATGCCACATTTCATGGGGGCCCCAAATGCATGCCCCATGTCATGGGGGCCCACGTGCATGCCGCATGTCATGGGGTCCCCAAATGCATGCCTCATGTCATGGGGTCCCCAAATGCATGCCGCATGTCAAGGGGGGCCCAAATGTATGCCGCATGTCATGGGGGCCCCACGTGCATGCCTCATGTCATGGGGGACCAAATGCATGCCGCATGTCATGGGGGCCAAAAATGAATGCCACATGTCATGGGGGCCACACGTGCATGACACATGTCATGGGGGCTCCACGTGCATGCCACATTTCATTGGGGGCCCAAATGCATGCTGCATGTCAGAGGCCACAAATGCATGCTGCATGTCATGAGGCCCCACATGCATGCCCCATGTCTTGGGGGCCTCAAATGCATGCTGCACGTGATGGGGGACCCAAATGCATGGCACATGTCATGGTAGCCGACACGCATGCCGCATGTCATGGGGGCACCAAATACGTGCCGCATGTCATGGGGGCCCCACATGCATGGTGCATGTCATAGGGGCCCCACATGCATGCCGCATGTCATGGGGCCCCACATGCATGCCGCATGTCATGGGGGCCTCAAATGTATGCTGCATGTCATGGGGGCCCCAAATGCATGTCATGGGGTCCCCACATGCATTCCGCATGTCATGGGGGCTCTACATCCATGCCGCATGTCATGAGGGCACCAAGTGCATGCCGCATGTCATGGGGGCCCCAAATGCATGCCGCATGTCATGGGGGCTCCAAATGAATGCCGCATGTCATGGGGGCCCCAAATGCATGCCACATGTCATGGTGGCCCCAAGAGCATGCCGCGTGACATGGGGGACCCACGTGCTTGACGCATGTCATGGGGGCCCCACATGCATGCCGCATGTCTTGAGTACCCCAAATGCATGTCGCATGTCATTTGGGCCCCACATGCATGACGCATGTCATGGTGGCCCCAAATGCATTCTACATATCATGGAGGCCCCACGTCCATGCCGCATGTCATGGGGGCCCCAAATGCAAGTCGCCTGTCATGGGGGCCAAAAAAGCATGCCGCATGTCATGGGGGCCACACGTGCAGGTCGCATGTCATGGGGGCTCCACATGCATAACGCACGTCATGGGGCTCCACGTGAATAGCACATATCATGGGGCCCCAGGTGCAAGCCGCATGTCACGAGGGCCAAAAAAGCATGCCGCATGTCATAGGGGCCCAAAATGCATGCCTCATGTCATGGGGGCCCCAAATGCATGCCTCATGTCGTGGGTGCCCCACGTGCATGCCGCATGTCATGGGGGCCCCACATGCATGCCACATGTCATGGGTACCCAAAATGCATGTTCCATGTCATGGGGTTCCCAAATGCATGCCACATGTCATGGGGTCCCCAAATGCATGCCTTATGTCATGGGGGCCCCAAATGCATGCTGCATGTCATGCGTACCCCAAATGCATGCCGCATGTCATGTGTACCCCAAATGCATGCCCCATGTCATGGGGGACCCACTTGCATACCGCATGTCATGGGGACCCCAAATGCATGCCCCATGTCATGGGGCCCCATGTGCATGCCGCATGTCATGGGGGTCCCAAGTGCATTGCATGCCGCATGTAATGGGGTACCCACATGCATGCCGCATGTCATGGGGGCCCACATGCATGCCGCATGTCATGGGGGCCAAAAAATCATGCCGCATGTCATAGGGGCCCCAAATGCATGCCACATGTCATGGGGGCCTCAAGAGCATACCGCATGACATGGGGGCCCCAAGTGCTTGAGGCATGTCATGGGGGCCCAACATGCATGCCGCATGTCTTGGGTACCCCAAATGCATGTCGCATGTCATTTGGGCCCCACATGCATGAAGCATGTCATGGGAGCCCCAAATGCATTCTACATATCATGGAGGCCCCACGTGCATGCCGCATGTCATGGGGGCCCCAAATGCAAGCCGCCTGTCATGGGGGCCAAAAAAGCATGCCGCATGTCATGGGGGCCACACGTGCAGGTCGCATGTCATGGGGGCTCCACATGCATAACGCACGTCATGGGGCTCCACGTGAATAGCACATATCATGGGGCCCCAGGTGCAAGCCGCATGTCACGAGGGCCAAAAAAGCATGCCGCATGTCATAGGGGCCCAAAATGCATGCCACATGTCATGGGGGCCCCAAATGCATGCCTCATGTCGTGGGTGCCCCACGTGCATGCCGCATGTCATGGGGGCCCCACATGCATGCCACATGTCATGGGGGACCCATGTGCATGCCGCATGTCATGGGGGCCCCAAATGCATGCCACATGTCATGGGTACCCCAAATGCATGTTCCATGTCATGGGGTTCCCAAATGCATGCTGCTTGTCTTGAGAACCCAAAATGCATTCCGCATGTCAAGGGGACCCCAAATGCATGCCTCATGTCATGGGGGCCCCAAATGCATGCTGCGTGTCTTGGGAACCCCAAATGCATGTCGCATGTCATGTGGCCCCACGTGCATGCCGCATGTCATGGGGACCCATGTGCATGCCGAATGTCATGGGGGTACGACGTGCATGCCACATATCATGGGGGCCCCACATGCATGCCGCATGTCATGGGGGCCCCAAATGCAAAGTGCATGTCATGGGGGCCTCACGTGCATTCCGCATGTCATAGGGACCCCCAAACAATACTGCATGTCATGGGAGCTCCACATGCATGCCGCATGTCATGTGGCCCCACGTGCATGCCGCATGTCATGGGGGACCCAAATGCATACCGCATATCATGGGGGCAACACGTGCATACCGCATATCATGGGGCCCCACGTGCATACCGCATGTCATTGGGGCCCCAAATGCATGCCGCATATCATGGGGCCCCATGTTCATGCCACACGTCATGGGGGCCCACATGCCTAACGCATGTCATGGGGGCAATACGTGCCTACCGCATATCATGGGGCCCCACGTGCATACCGCATGTCATGGGGGCCCCAAATGCAGGTCGCATGTCATGGGGCACCATGTGCATGCCACATGTCATGGGGGCCTCAAATGCATGCCACATGTCATGGAGGCCCCAAATGCATGCCGAATGTCATTGGGGCCCCAAATGCATACAACCTGTCATGGGATCTCCATATGCATGCCGCATGTCATGGGGCCCCATGTGCATGCCGCATGTCATGTGGCCCCAAGTGCATGCCGCATGTCATGGGGCCCCATGAGCATTCCGCATGTCATGGGGGTTCCATGTGCATGCCATATGGAATGGGGAACCCACATGCATGCCGCATGTCATGGGGGCCCACATGCATGCAGCATGTCACGGGGGCCCACATGCATGCCGCATGTCATGGGGCCCCAAGTGCATGCCGCATGTCATGGATGCCCCAAATGCATGACGCATGTCATGGGGACCAAAAAACATGCCGCTTGTCATAGGGGCCCCAAATGCATGCCGCATGTCATGGGGGTCACACGTGCATGCCCCATGTCATGTAGGCCCCACGTGCATGCCGCATTTCATTGGGGGCCCCAAATGCATGCTGCATGTCAGGGGCCAGAAATGCATGCTGCATGTCATGGGGGCCCCAAATACGTGCCACATATCATGGGGGCACCAAATGCATGGGCCATGTCATAGGGGCCCCACATGCATGCCGCATGTCATGGGTCCCCAAATGCATGCTGCATGTCATGTGGTTCCCACTTGCATTCAGAATATCATGGGGGCTCTACATGCATGCCGCATGTCATGGGGGAACCAAGTGCAAGCCTCATGTCATGGGGGCCCCAAATGCATCACGCATGTCATGGTGGCTCCAAATGCATGCCGCATGTCATGGGGGCCCCAAATGCATGCCGCATGTCATGGGGGCCCCAAATGCATGCCACATGTCATGGGGGCCCCAAGAGCATGCCGCATGACATGGGGGCCCCACGTGCTTGAGGCATGTCATGGGGGCCCAACATGCATGCCACATGTCTTGGGTACCATAAATGCATGTCGCATGTCATTTGGGCCCTATATGCATGAAGCATGTCATGGGGGCCCCAAATGCAAGCCTCATGTCATGGGGGCCAAAAAAGCATGCCGCATGTCATAGGGGCCCCAAATGCACTCCGCATGTCATGGGGGCCCCACGTGCATTCCACATTTCATTGGGGGCCCCAAATGCATGCCGCATGTCATGGGGGCCCCAAATGCATGCCGCATGTCATGGGGGTCCCACATACATGCCGCATGTCATGGGTACCCCAAATGCATGCCACATGTCATGGGGGACCCACGTGCATGCCGCATGTCATGGAAGCACCACGTGCTTGCCGCATGTCATGGGGGCCCCACATGCATGCCACATGTCATGAGGGCCCCAAATGCATGCCGCATGTCATGGGGGCCCCACATACATGCCGCATGTCATGGGTACCCCAAATGCATTCCACATGTCATGGAGGCCCCACATGCATGCCACATGTCATGGGGGGCCCAAATGCATGCCACATGTCATGGGGGGCCCAAATGCATGCCGTATGTCATGGGTGCCCAAAATGCATGCCGCATGTCATGGGTACCCCCTATGCATGCCCCATGTCATGAGGGACCCACGTGCATACTGCATGTCATGGGAGCTCCACATGCATGCCGCATGTCATGGGGCCCCACGTGCATGCCGCATGTCATGGGGCCCCATGTGCATGCCGAATGTCATGGGGGTACCAATTTCATGCCGCATGTCATGGGGGACACTCATGCATACCGCATGTCATGGGGGCAACACGTGCATACCGCATATCATGGGGCCCCACGTGCATACCGCATGGCATTGGGGCCCAAAATGCATGCCGCATGTCATGTGGCCCCATGTGCATGCCACATGCCATGGGGGCCCACATGCATACCGCATGTCATGGAGTGAACATGTGCATACCGCATATCATGGGCCCCACGTGCATACCGCATGACATAGATGCCCCAAATGCATGCCGCATGTCATGGGGCCCCATGTGCATGCCACATGTCATGGGGGCCCCAAATGCATGCCACATGTCATGGAGGCCCCAAATGCATGCCGCATGTCATTGGGGCCCCAAATGCATACTGCCTGTCATGGGATCTCCACATGCATGCCGCATGTCATGGGGCCCCATGTGCATACCGCATGTAATGGGGGCCAAAAAAGCATGCCGCATGTCATAGGGGCCCCAAATGCATGCCACATGTCATGGGGGCCGCAAGAACATACCGCATGACATGGGGGCCCCAAGTGCTTGAGGCATGTCATGGGGGCCCAACATGCATGCCGCATGTCTTGGGTACCCCAAATGCATGTCGCATGTCATTTGGGCCCCACATGCATGAAGCATGTCATGGGGGCCCCAAATGCATTCTACATATCATGGAGGCCCCACGTGCATGCCGCATGTCATGGAAGCCCCACGTGCATGCCGCTTGTCATGGGTACCCCAAATGCATGCCGCATGTCTTGTGTACCCCAAATGCATACCGCATGTCATGGGGACCCCCTGTGCATGCCTCATGACATGGGGGCCCAAAATGCATACTGCATGTCATGGGAGCTCCACATGCATGCCGCATGTCATGTGGCCCCACGTGCATGCCGCATGTCATGGCGCCCCATGTGCATGCCACATGCCATGGGGCCCACATGCATACCGCATGTCATTGGGGGAACATGTGCATACCGCATATCATGGGCCCCACATGCATACCGCATGTCATAGGTGCCCCAAATGCATGCCGCATGTCATGGGGCCCCATGTGCATGCCGAATGTCATGGGGGTACCAATTTCATGCCGCATGTCATGTGGGACACTCATGCATACCGCATGTAATGGGGGCAACACGTGCATACCGCATATCATTCGGCCCCACGTGCATACCGCATGGCATTGGGGCCCCAAATGCATGCCACATGTCATGGGGGCCCCAAATGTATGCCGCATGTCATGAGGGCCATAAATATGTGCTGCATGTCTTGGGGGCCCCACGAGCATGCCGCATGTCATGTGGTCCCCACATGCATGCTGGGTGTCATACGGGCCCCAAATGCATGTTGCGTGTCATGGTGGCCCCACAACAATGCCGTATGTCATTGGGGGCCCGAATGCATGTCGCATTTCATGGGGACCCCACATACAAGGCGCATGTCATGGGGGCTCCACATGCATGTCGCATGTCATGGGGTCCCCACATGCATGTCGGGTGTCATACGGGCCCCAAATGCATGCCGCACGTCATGGGGTCCCAAATGTATGCCGCATGTCATGGGGGCCCCACATGTATGCCTCATGTCATGGGGGCCCCAAATGCATGCTGCATGTCATAGGGGCCCCACATGTATGCCGCATGTCATGAGGGCCATAAATACATGCCGCATGTCAAGGGGGCACCAAATACGTGCCACATGTCATGGGGGCCCCACGTGCATACCGCATGTCATGGGGGCACCAAATGCATGCCGCATGTCATGGAAGCCCCACGTGCATGCCGCATGTCATGGGGGCCCCACATGCATGCCACATGTCATGGGGGCCCCAAATGCATGCCACATGTCAGGGGGGCCCCAAATGCATGCCGTATGTCATGGGTGACCCAAATGCATGCCGCTTGTCATGGGTACCCCAAATGCATGCCGCATGTCATGTGTACCCCAAATGCATGCCCCATGTCATGGGGGACCCACGTGCATACCGCATGTCATGGGGACCCCCTATGCATGCCTCATGTCATGGGGGCCCCAAATGCATACTGCATGTCATGGGAGCTCCACATGCATGCCGCATGTAATGTGGCCCCACGTGCATGCCGCATGTCATGGCGCCAATTTCATGCCACATGTCATGGGGGACACTCATGCATACCGCATGTAATGGGGGCAACACGTGCATACCGCATATCATGGGGCCCCACATGCATACCGCATGGCATTGGGCCCAAAATGCATGCCGCATGTCATGGGGCCCCATGTGCATGCCACATGCCATGAGGCCCACATGCATACCGCATGTCATTGGGGGAACATGTGCATACCGCATATCATGGGCCCCACATGCATACCGCATGTCATAGGTGCCCCAAATGCATGCCGCATGTCATGTGGCCCCACGTGCATGCCGCATGTCATGGGGCCCCATGTGCATGCCGAATGTCATGGGGGTACCAATTTCATGCCGCATGTCATGGGGGACACTCATGCATACCGCATGTAATGGGGGCAACACGTGCATACCGCATATCATTGGGCCCCACGTGCATACCGCATGGCATTGGGGCCGAAAATGCATGCCGCATGTCATGGGGCCCCATGTGCATGCCACATGCCATCGGGCCCACATGCATACCGCATGTCATTGGGGGAACATGTGCATACCGCATATCATGGGCCCCACATGCATACCGCATGTCATAGGTGCCCCAAATGCATGCCGCATGTCATGGGGCCCTATGTGCATGCCACATGTCATGGGGGCCCCAAATGCATGCCACATGTCATGGAGGCCCCAAATGCATGCCGCATGTCATTGGGGCCCCAAATGCATACTGCCTGTCATGGGACCTCCACATGCATGCCACATGTCATGGGGCCCCATGTGCATGCTGCATGTCATGGGGGCCCCAAATGTATGCCGCATGTCATGAGGGCCATATATCTGTGCCGCATGTCATAGGGGCCCCACGTGCATGCCGCATGTCATGGGCGCCCCACATGCATGCTGGTTGTCAGGGGGGCCCAAATGCATGGCGCATGTCATGGGGGACCCAAATTCGTGCCGCATGTCATGAGGGCCCACATGCATGGCGCATGTTATGGGGGCCCCACGTGCATGCAGCTTGTCTTAGGGGCCCCAAGTACGTGCCGCATAATGGGGTCCCACATGCATGGTGCGTGTCATGGGGGGCCCACATGCATGCCGCATGTCATGACATGCGGCATGCATGTGGGACCCCCATGACACGTGGCATGCATGTGGCCCCCAAATTCATGCTGCATGTCATAGGGGCCCCAATTGCATGACCCATGTTATGGAGGCTCCACATGCATGCCGCATGTCATGGGGGCCACAAATGCATGACGCATGTCATGGGGGCCCCAAAAGTATGCTGCATATCATGGGGAGCCCCAAATACGTGTGCATGTCATGGGGTCCCCACGGCAATCCGCATGCCATGGGGGCCCCAAATGCATGCCGCATGTCATGGAGGCCCCAAATGTATGCCACATGTCATGGGGACCCCAAATACGTGACGCATGTCATGGGGGCCCCACGTGCATGACGCGTGTCATGGGAGCCCCAAATGCATGCCCCATGTCATGGGGGCCCCACGTGCACGCCGCATGTCATGGGGGCCCCAAATGCATGCCGCATGTCATGGGGGCCCCAAATACGTGCCACATGTCAAGGGGGCCCCACATGCATGCCGCATGTCATGGGGGCCCCACATGCATGCCTCGTGTCATGGGGACCCCAAACGCATGTCGCATGTCATGGGGGCCCCACGTGAATGCCGCATGTCATGGGGACTCCAAATACATGCCGCATGTCATGGGGGCCCCAAATGCATGCCCCATGTCATGGGGGCCCAATGTGCACGCCGCATGTCATGGGGGCCCCAAATGCATGCCGCATGTCATGGGGGCCCCAAATACGTGCCACATGTCAAGGGGGCCCCACATGCATGCCGCATGTCATGGGGGCCCCACATGCATGCCTCGTGTCATGGGGACCCCAAACGCATGTCGCATGTCATGGGGGCCCCACGTGAATGCCGCATGTCATGGGGACTCCAAATACATGCCGCATGTCATGGGGGCCCCAAATGCATGCCCCATGTCATGGGGGCCCAATGTGCATGCCGCATGTCATGGGGGTCCCAAATGCATGCAGCATGTCATGGGAGCCCCAAATGCTTGCCGCATGTCATTTGGGTCCCACATGCATGCCACATGTCATGGGGGCCCCACATGCATGCCGCGTGTCATGGGAGCCCAAAATGCATGCCCCCTTTCATGGGGGCACCACGTGCATGCCGCATGTCATGGGGACCCCAAATACGTGACGCGTGTCATGGGGGCCCCACGTGCATGTCGCATGTCATGTGGGCCCCACATGAATGCCACATGTCATGTCATGTTGGCCCCACATGCATGACGCGTGTCATGGGAGCCCCAAATGCATGCCGCATGTCATGGGAGCCCCAAATGCTTGCCGCATGTCATTTGGGTCACACATGCATGCCACATGTCATGGGGGCCCCACATGCATGCCGCGTGTCATGGGAGCCCAAAATGCATGCCCCCTTTCATGGGGGCACCACGTGCATGCCGCATGTCATGGGGGCCCCAAATACATGTCGCATGTCATGGGAGCCTCACATGCATGGCGCATGTCATGTGGGCCCCACATGCATGCCGCATGTCATGGGGGACCCACGTGCATTCAGCATATCAAGGGGGGCCCAAATGCATGCCACATGTCATCGTAGCCCCACATGCATGCCGCATGTCACGGGGGGCCAAATGCATGCCACATGTCATGGGGGCACCACGTGCATGCCGCATGTCATGGGGGCCCCAAATGCATGCCGCATGTCATGGGGCCCCAAATGCATGCCGCATGTTATGGGGGCCCTAAATGTTTGCCGCATGTCATGGGAGCCCCAAATACGTGCCACATGTCATGGGGGCCCCATGTGCATGCCGCATGTCATGGGGGGCCCATGTGCTTGCCGCATTTCATGGGGTCCCCAAATGCATGATTCATGTCATGTGGTCCCCAAAGGCATGCCGCATGTCATGGGGGTCAAAAAATGTGACCCATGACATAGGGCCCCCAAATGTATGCCGCATGTCATGGGGGACCCACGTGCATGCCGCATGTCATGGGTGCCCCACGTGCATGCGATAGGTCATGGTTGCTCAGCGTGCATGCTGCATGTGAAGGCGGGCCAAAAGTGCACGGCGTAGGTCACAAGTACCCCAAATGCAAGTCACATGTCATGAGGGACATAAATACGTGTCACATGTCATGGGGGCCCCAAATGCATGATGCATGTCATGGGGGCCCCAAATGTATGCCGCATGTCATGGGGGCCCTAAATGCATGCAGCATGTCAAGGGGGCCCCAAATGCATGCCCCATGTCATGGGGGCCCCAGGTGCATGCCGCAAGTCATGGGGGCCCAAATGCATGCCGCATTTCATAGGGGCCACAAATGACTGCCGCATTTCATGGGGGCCCCACGTGCATGCCGCATGCCATGGCGTCTCCACTTGCATGCCGCATGTCATGGGGGCCCCACTTGCATGACGCTTGTCATTGGGCCAAATGCATGCCGCATGTCATGGAGGCCCCAAATGCATGCCGCATGTCATGGGGGCCCACATGCATACCGCTTGTCATGGCGGCAACACGTGCATACCGCATATCATGGGGCCCCACGTGCATGCTGCATGTCATGGGGGCCCCACATGCATGCCGCATGTCATGGGGGCCCCACTTGCATGCCGCTTGTCATTGGACCCCGAATGCATGCCGCATGTCATGGGGGCCCCAAATGTATGCCGCAGGTCATGGGGGCCCCACGTGCATGTCGCATGTCATGGGTGCCCCACGTGCATGACACATGTCATGGTTGCAACACGTGCATTCTGCATGTCAAGGCGGCCCCTAAGTGCACGGCGCATGTCACGATTACCCCAAATGCATGTCACATGTCATGAGGGCCCCACACGCTTGCCGCATGTCATAAGGGGCCCCACATGCATTCTGCATGTCATTGGGGCCCCACGTGCATGCCGCTTGTCAAGGGGGCTCCAAATGCATGCCGCATATCAAGGGGGCCCCACGTGCATGCCGCATGTCATGGGGCCCCATGTGCATGCTGAATGTCAAAAGGGTCCCACGTGCATGCCGCATGTCACGGGTACCCCAAATGCATGCCACATGTCATGGTGGCCCCACATGCATGCCTCATGTCAAGGGGGGCCCAAATGCATGCCTCATGTCACGTGTACCCCAAATGCATGCCGCATGTCATGTGGCCCCAAGTGCATGCAGCAGGTCATGGGGCCCCATGTGCATGCCGCATGTCATGGGGGTCCCACCCGCATGCCGCATGACATGGGGGACCCACATGCATGCCGCATGTCATTTGGGCCAACATGCATGCCGCATGTCATGGCGGCACCACATGCATACCGCATGTCATGGGGCTCCACGTGCATAGCACATGTCATGGGGCCCCAGGTGCAAGCCGCTTGTCATGAGGGCCAAGAAAGCATGACGCATGTCATAGGGGCCCCAAATGCATGCCTCATGTCATGGGGGCCCCAAATGCATGCCTCATGTCGTGGGTGCCCCACGTGCATGCTGCATGTCATGGGGGCCCCAAATGCAAAGTGCATGTCATGGGGACCCCCAAAGCTCGACTCATGTCATAAGGCCCCAAATGCATACTGCATGTCATGGGAGCTCCACATGCATGCCGCATGTCATGGGGGACCCACATGCATACCATATATCATTGGGGCAACATGTGTATACCGCATATCATGGGGCCCCACGTGCATAACGCATGTCATTGGGGCCCCAAATGCATGCTGCATGTCATGGGGCCCCATGTGCATGCCACACGTCATGGGGGCCCACATGCATAATGCATGTCATGGGGGCAACACGTGCATGTCGCAAGTCATGGGGCACCATGTGAATGCCACATGTCATGGGGGCCTCAAATGCATGCCACATGTCATGGAGGCCCCAAATGCATGCCGAATGTCATTGGGGCCCCAAATGCATACTGCCTGTCATGGGATCTCCATATGCATGCCGCATGTCATGTGGCCCCATGTGCATGCCGCATGTCATGGGGGCCCCACATGCATGCCGCATGTCATGGGGGCACCAAATGCATACCGCATGTCATGGGGCTCCACGTGCATACCGCATGTATTGGGCCCCCAAGTGCATGCCGCATGTCATGGATGCCCCAAATGCATACCGCATGTCATGGGGGCCAAAAAAACATGCCGCTTGTCATAGGGGCCCCAAATGCATGCCGCATGTCATGGGGGTCACACGTGCATGCCCCTTGTCATGGGGGCTCCACATGCATGCCACATGTCATGTAGGCCCCACGTGCATGCCACATTTCATTGGGGGCCCCAAATGCATGCTGCATGTCAGGGGCCACAAATGCATGCTGCATGTCATGGGGGCCCCAAATATGTGCCACATATCATGGGGGCACCAAATGCATGGGCCATGTCATAGGGGCCCCACATGCATGCCGCATGTCATGGGGCCCCAAATGCATGCTACATGTCATGGGGGCCTCAAATGCATGCTGCATGTGATGGGAGACCCAAATGAATGCCACATGTCATGGTAGCCCCACATGCATGCCAAATGTCATGGGGGCCCCAAATACGTGCCACATTTCATGAGGGCCCCACATGCCTGGTGCATGTCATAAGGCCCCACATTCATGATGCATGTCATGGAGGCCCCATATGCATGCCGCATGTCATGGGGCCTCACATGCATGCCGCATGTCATGGGGGCCCCAAATGTATGCTGCATGTCATGGGGGCCCCAAATGCATGCCGCATGTCATGTGGTCCCCACGTGCATTCCGCATGTCATGGGGGCTCTACATGCATGCCGCATGTCATGGGGGCACCAAGTGCATGCCTCATGTCATGGGGGCCCCAAATGCATGCCGCATGTCATGGTGGCTCCAAAAGCATGCCGCATGTCATGGGGGCCCCAAATGCATGCCACATGTCATGGGGGCCCCAAGAGCATACCGCATGACATGGGGGCCCCAAGTGCTTGAGGCATGTCATGGGGGCCCAACATGAATGCCGCATGTCTTGGGTACCCCAAATGCATGTCGCATGTCATTTGGGCCCCACATACATGAAGCATGTCATGGGGGCACCAAATGCATTCTACATATCATGGAGGCCCCACGTGCATGCCACATGTCATGGGGGCCCCAAATGCAAGCCACATGTCATGGGGGCCAAAAAAGCATGCCGCGTGTCATAGGGGCCCCAAATGCATTCCGAATGTCATGGGGGTCACACATTCATGTCGCATGTCATGGGGGCTCCACGTGCATTCCACATTTCATTGGGGGCCCCAAATGCATGCTGCATGTCTGGGGCCCCAAATGCATGCTGCATGTGATGGGGGCCCCAAATGCATGCAACATGTCATGGTAGCCCCACATGCATGCCACATGTCATGGGGGACCCACGTGCATGCCGTATGTCATGAAAGCCCCACGTGCATGCCGCATGTCATGGGGGCCCCACATGCATGCCACATGTCATGGGGGCCCCAAATGCATGCCACATGTCAGGGGGGCCCCAAATGCATGCCACATGTCAGGGGGGCCCCAAATGCATGCCGTTTGTCATGGGTACCCCAAATGCATGCCGCATATCATGTGTACCCCAAATGCATACCCCATGTCATGGGGGACCCACGTGCATACCGAATGTCATGGGGAACCCCTATGCATGCCTCATGCCATGAGGGCCCCAAATGCATACTGCATGTCTTGGGAGCTCCACATGCATGCCTCATGTCTTGTGGCCCCACGTGCATACCGCATATCATGGGGCCCCACGTGCATACCGCATGGCATTGGTCCCAAAATGCATGCCGCATGTCATGGGGCCCCATGTGCATGCCACATGCCATGGGGTCCACATGCATACCGCATGTCATTGGGGGAACATGTGCATACCGCATATCATGGGCCCCACATGCATACCGCATGTCATAGGTGCCCCAAATGCATGCCGCATGTCATGGGGCCCCGTGTGCATGCCACATGTCATGGGGGCCCCAAATGCATGCCACATGTCATGGAGGCCCCAAATGCATGGCGCATGTCATTGGGGCCCCAAATGCATACTGCCTGTCATGGGACCTCCACATGCATGCCGCATGTCATGGGGCCCCATGTGCATGCTGCATGTCATGGGGGCCCCAAATGCATGCCGCATGTTATGTGGCCCCAAGTGCATGACGTATGTTATGGGGCCCCATGTGCATGCCGCATGTCATGGGGGCCCACATGCATGCCACATGTCATGGGGGCACCACATGCATACCGCATGTCATGGGGCTCCACGTGCATACCGCATGTTATGGGGCCCCACGTGCATGACGCATGTTATGGGTGCCCCAAATGCATGCCGCATGTCATGGGGGCCAAAAATGCATGCCACATGTCATGGGGGCCACACGTGCATGACATATGTCATGGGGGCTCCACATGCATGCCACATGTCAATGAGGCCCCACGTGCATGCCACATTTCATTGGGGGCCCAAATGCACGCTGCATGTCAGAGGCCACAAATGCATGCTGCATGTCATGGGGCCCCACATGCATGCCCCATGTCTTGGGGGCCTCAAATGCATGCTGCATGTCATGGGGGCCCCAAATGCATGCCGCATGTCATGTGGCCCCAAGTGCATGACGCATGTCATGGGGCCCCTTGTGCATGCCACATGTCATGAGGGCCCACATGCATGCCACATGTCATGGGGGCACCACGTGCATGCCGCATGTCATGAAATCCCCACGTGCATGCCGCATGTCATGGGGGCCCCACATGCATGCCACATGTCATGGGGGCCCCAAATGCATGCCACATGTCAGGGGGGCCCCAAATGCATGCCGTATGTCATGGGTGCCCCAAATGCATGCCGCTTGTCATGGGTACCAGAAATGCATGCCGCATATCATGTGTACCCCAAATGCATACCCCATGTCATGGGGGACCCACGTGCATACCGAATGTCATGGGGACCCCCTATGCATGCCTCATGCCATGAGGGCCCCAAATGCATACTGCATGTCTTGGGAGCTCCACATGCATGCCTCATGTCTTGTGGCCCCACGTGCATACCGCATATCATGGGGCCCCACGTGCATACCGCATGGCATTGGTCCCAAAATGCATGCCACATGTCATGGGGCCCCATGTGCATGCCACATGCCATGGGGTCCACATGCATACCGCATGTCATTGGGGGAACATGTGCATACCGCATATCATGGGCCCCACATGCATACCGCATGTCATAGGTGCCCCAAATGCATGCCGCATGTCATGGGGCCCCATGTGCATGCCACATGTCATGGGGGCCCCAAATGCATGCCACATGTCATGGAGGCCCCAAATGCATGCCGCATGTCATTGGGGCCCCAAATGCATACTGCCTGTCATGGGACCTCCACATGCATGCCGCATGTCATGGGGCCCCATGTGCATGCTGCATGTCATGGGGGCCCCAAATGCATGCCGCATGTTATGTGGCCCCAAGTGCATGACGTATGTTATGGGGCCCCATGTGCATGCCGCATGTCATGGGGGCCCACATGCATGCCACATGTCATGGGGGCACCACATGCATACCGCATGTCATGGGGCTCCACGTGCATACCGCATGTCATGGGGCCCCACGTGCATGACGCATGTTATGGGTGCCCCAAATGCATGCCGCATGTCATGGGGGCCAAAAATGCATGCCACATGTCATGGGGGCCACACGTGCATGACACATGTCATGGGGGCTCCACATGCATGCCACATGTCAATGAGGCCCCACGTGCATGCCACATTTCATTGGGGGCCCAAATGCACGCTGCATGTCAGAGGCCACAAATGCATGCTGCATGTCATGGGGCCCCACATGCATGCCCCATGTCTTGGGGGCCTCAAATGCATGCTGCATGTCATGGGGGCCCCAAATGCATGCCGCATGTCATGTGGCCCCAAGTGCATGACGCATGTCATGGGGCCCCTTGTGCATGCCGCATGTCATGAGGGCCCACATGCATGCCACATGTCATGGGGGCACCACATGCATACCGCATGTCATGGGGCTCCACGTGCATACCGCATGTCATGGTGCCCCACGTGCATGACGCATGTTATGGGTGCCCCAAATGCATGCCGCATGTCATGGGGGCCAAAAATGAATGCCACATGTCATGGGGGCCACACGTGCATGACACATGTCATGGGGGCTCCACGTGCATGCCACATTTCATTGGGGGCCCAAATGCATGCTGCATGTCAGAGGCCACAAATGCATGCTGCATGTCATGGGGCCCCACATGCATGCCCCATGTCTTGGGGGCCTCAAATGCATGTTGCACGTGATGGGGACCCAAATGCATGGCACATGTCATGGTAGCCGACACGCATGCCGCATGTCATGGGGGCCTCAAATACGTGCCACATGTCATGGTGGCCCCACATGCATGGTGCATGTCATAGGGGCCCCACATGCATGCCGCATGTCATGGGGCCCCACATGCATGCCGTATGTCATGGGGGCCTCAAATGTATGCTGCATGTCATGGGGGCCCCAAATGCATGCCACATGTCATGGTGGCCCCAAGAGCATGCCGCGTGACATGGGGGCCCCACGTGCTTGACGCATGTCTGTCATGGGGTCCCCACATGCATGCCGCATGTCTTGAGTACCCCAAATGCATGTCGCATGTCATGGGGGCTCTACATCCATGCCGCATGTCATGAGGGCACCAAGTGTATGCCGCATGTCATGGGGGCCCCAAATGCATGCCGCATGTCATGGGGGCTCCAAATGAATGCCGCATGTCATGGGGGCCCCAAATGCATGCCACATGTCATGGTGGCCCCAAGAGCATGCCGCGTGACATGGGGGCCCCACGTGCTTGACGCATGTCTGTCATGGGGTCCCCACATGCATGCCGCATGTCTTGAGTACCCCAAATGCATGTCGCATGTCATTTGGGCCCCACATGCATGACGCATGTCATGGTGTCCCCAAATGCATTCTACATATCATGGAGGCCCCACGTCCATGCCGCATGTCATGGGGGCCCCAAATGCAAGCCGCCTGTCATGGGGGCCAAAAAAGCATTCCGCATGTCAAGGGGACCCCAAATGCATGCCTCATGTCATGGGGGCCACAAATGCATGCTGCATGTCATGGGGCCCCACATGCATGCCCCATGTCTTGGGGGCCTCAAATGCATGCTGCACGTGATGGGGGACCCAAATGCATGGCACATGTCATGGTAGCCGACACGCATGCCGCATGTCATGGGGGCCTCAAATACGTGCCACATGTCATGGGGGCCCCACATGCATGGTGCATGTCATAGGGGCCCCACATGCATGCCGCATGTCATGGGGCCCCACATGCATGCCGCATGTCATGGGGGCCTCAAATGTATGCTGCATGTCATGGGGGCCCCAAATGCATGCCTCATGTCATGGGGGCCACAAATGCATGCTGCATGTCATGGGGCCCCACATGCATGCCCCATGTCATGTGGCCCCACGTGCATGCCGCATGTCATGGGGACCCATGTGCATGCCGAATGTCATGGGGGTACCACGTGCATGCCACATATCATGGGGTCCCCACATGCATGCCTCATGTCATGGGGGCCCCAAATGCAAAGTGCATGTCATGGGGGCCTCACGTGCATACCGCATGTCATGGGGACCCCCAAAGCTTGACTTATGTCATGGGGGCCCCAAATGCATACTGCATGTCATGGGAGCTCCACATGCATGCCGCATGTCATGTGGCCCCACGTGCATGCCGCATGTCATGGGGGACCCAAATGCATACCGCATATCATGGGGGCAACACGTGTATACCGCATATCATGGGGCCCCACGTGCATACCGCATGTCATTGGGGCCCCAAATGCATGCCGCATGTCATGGGGCCCCATGTTCATGCCACACGTCATGGGGGCCCACATGCATAACGCATGTCATGGGGGCAATACGTGCATACCGCATATCATGGGGCCCCACGTGCATACCGCATGTCATGGGGGCCCCAAATGCAGGTTGCATGTCATGGGGCACCATGTGCATGCCACATGTCATGGGGGCCTCAAATGCATGCCACATGTCATGGAGGCTTCAAATGCATGCCGAATGTCATTGGGGCCCCAAATGCATACAACCTGTCATGGGATCTCCATATGCATGCCGCATGTCATGGGGCCCCATGTGCATGCCGCATGTCATGTGGCCCCAAGTGCATGCCGCATGTCATGGGGCCCCATGAGCATTCCGCATGTCATGGGGGTTCCATGTGCATGCCACATGGAATGGGGAACCCACATGCATGCCGCATGTCATGGGGGCCCACATGCATGCCGCATGTCACGGGGGCCCACATGCATGCCGCATGTCACGGGGGCCCACATGCATGCCGCATGTCATAGGGGCCCACATGCATGCCGCATGTCATGGAGGCACCAAATGCATACCGCATGTCATGGGGCTCCACGTGCATACCGCATGTCATGGGGCCCCAAGTGCATGCCGCATGTCATGGATGCCCCAAATGCATGCCGCATGTCATGGGGGCCAAAAAAACATGCCGCTTGTCATAGGGGCCCCAAATGCATTCCGCATGTCATGGGGGTCACACGTGCATGCCCCATGTCATGGGGGCTCCACATGCATGCCACATGTCATGTAGGCCCCACGTGCATGCCGCATTTCATTGGGGGCCCCAAATGCATGCTGCATGTCAGGGGCCACAAATGCATGCTGCATGTCATGGGGGCCCCAAATACGTGCCACATATCATGGGGGCACCAAATGCATGGGCCATGTCATAGGGGCCCCACATGCATGCCGCATGTCATGGGGCCCCAAATGCATGCTGCATGTCATGTGGTCCCCACTTGCATTCCGAATATCATGGGGGCTCTACATGCATGCCGCATGTCATGGGGGCACCAAGTGCATGCCTCATGTCATGGGGGCCCCAAATGCATCACGCATGTCATGGTGGCTCCAAATGCATGCCGCATGTCATGGGGGCCCCAAATGCATGCCACATGTCATGGGGGCCCCAAGAGCATGCCGCATGACATGGGGGCCCCACGTGCTTGAGGCATGTCATGGGGGCCCAACATGCATGCCGCATGTCTTGGGTACCATAAATGCATGTCGCATGTCATTTGGGCCCCACATGCATGAAGCATGTCATGGGGGCCCCAAATGCAAGCCACATGTCATGGGGGCCAAAAAAGCATGCCGCATGTCATAGGGGCCCCAAATGCATTCCGCATGTCATGGGGGCCCCACGTGCATTCCGCATTTCATTGGGGGCCCCAAATGCATGCTGCATGTCTGGGGCCCCAAATGCATGCCGCATGTGATGGGGTCCCCAAATGCATGCAACATGTCATGGTAGCCCCACATGAATGCCGCATGTCATGGGGGCCCCAAATGCATGCCGCATGTCATGGGGGCCCCAAATGCATGCCGCATGTCATGGGGGCCCCACATACATGCCGCATGTCATGGGGGCCCCACATACATGCCGCATGTCATGGGTACCCCAAATGCATGCCACATGTCATGGGGGACCCACGTGCATGCCGCATGTCATGGAAGCCCCACGTGCATGCCGCATGTCATGGGGGCCCCACATGCATGCCACATGTCATGGGGGCCCCAAATGCATGCCACATGTCATGGGGGCCCCAAATGCATGCCACATGTCATGGGTGCCCCAAATGCATGCCGCATGTCATGGGTACACCAAATGCATGCCGCTTGTCATGTGTACCCCAAATGCATGCCCCATGTCATACATAGTTACATAGTTACATAGTTTATAAGGCCGAAAAAAGACAAGCGTCCATCCAGTTCAGCCTATTTCTTGTGCACTGCAGCTATTCCGCAGCGTTGATCCAGGGGAAGGCAACAAAAAACCATGCGGTATAGGCCAATTTACATCATTGAGAAAAAATTCACTTCCCGACACCAATCTGGCAGTCAGATTAAATCCCTGGATTAATTAACTAAGCATAAGATGTAATTTTATTTTTCTCAAGAAAGGCGTCCAGGCCTCTCTTGAACTCATTAAGTGAGTTGGACATCACCACTTCCTCTCCCAGAGAGTTCCAGAGTCTCGCGGCTCTGACCGTAAAAAATCCCCTTCTATGCTGGTGCAGGAACCTCCTTTCCTCCAGACGCATAGTGTGCCCCCTCGTCTTTGTCACCATCCTTGGTATAAACAGGTCATGGGAGAGATCTCTGTACTGCCCCCTGATGTATTTATACATGTTTATGAGGTCTCCCCTAAGGCTTCTCATTTCCAACGTAAATAGGCCTAATTTTGACAACCTCTCTGGGTATTCTAGGCCCTCCATTCCCTTTATTACCTTAGTCGCCCTCCTTTGTACCCCCTCTAGCTCCAATATGTCTTTCCTGAGCACCGGAGCCCAGAACTGTGCACAATATTCTAAGTGCGGCCTTACCAGCGCTTTATACAGAGGAAGAACAATGTTCTCATCATATGCCCCTATTCCTCTTCTGATGCATGCCATGACTCTATTTGCCTTCGCTGCAGCTGCCTGACACTGGGCACTCCAATTTAATTTGCTATTAACCAAGACGCCCAGGTCCTTCTCCATGTCAGATTTCCCCAACGGTTTCCCATTTAATATGTATGGGTGACTGCTGTTTTTCTTTCCCATGTGCATGACCTTACATTTATCGGCATTGAACCCCATTTGCCATTTTTTGGCCCAACTCCCCAATTTATCTAAATCCTCCTGTAGCTGTGCCCTATCCTCATCTGTATTAACTACTTTACAAAGTTTAGTATCATCTGCAAATATTGCTATTTTACTATGTAACCCTTCCACTAGATCATTAATAAATATATTAAATAATATAGGGCCCAAGACAGACCCTTGAGGCACCCCGCTAGTAACCCTGACACACCCTGAGCTTACTCCATTGATAACCACCCTCTGCTTTCTATCACTCAGCCAGCTATTTACCCACTTGCACACATTATCCCCCAGACCAAGCATTCTCATTTTATAAACCAACCTTTTGTGTGGCACGGTATCAAACGCTTTGGAGAAGTCAAGGTATACAACATCCACTGACTCTCCCCGGTCCAGCTGTGAGCTCACCTCCTCGTAGAAGGCGATCAGGTTTGTTTGGCAGGAGCGATCCCTCATGAATCCATGTTGATATGGAGTTAGACAGTTATTATCATTAAGATATTCTACAATAGCATCTCTAAGAAATCCTTCAAACAATTTACCCACAACAGACGTTAAGCTGACTGGTCTATAGTTCCCAGGGTCACTTTTAGACCCCTTTTTGAATATTGGTACCACATTTGCTTGGCGCCAGTCTAGTGGGACAGTCCCTGTCCATAAAGAGTGCTTGAATATAAGATACAGCGGTCTGTCTATCACATTACTTAATTCTTTTAGTACCCGGGGGTGTATGCCATCTGGGCCTGGTGACTTGTCTATTTTGATATTATTTAGGCGTTTCTGAACTTCCTCCTGGGTTAGGTGGGTGATATTTAGCGGAGGGTTTACTTTATCACTCTGCATTTCCTCCGATAAATTGTTTTCTTTTGTGAAAACAGTGGAGAAGAAGCTATTGAGTAGGTTTGCTTTACCCTCATCGCCCTCTATGATTTTACCCAGGTTATTTTTCAATGGGCCAACTCCATCAGTTTTAATCCTTTTACTGTTTATATAGTTAAAGAACAGTTTGGGATTCGTTTTACTTTCCTTGGCAATTAGTCTCTCTGTCTCCTCTTTTGCTATTCTTATTTGTTTCTTACAGATTTTGATTTTTTCCCTATAAGATATTAGCGCTTCCTCGCTGCCTTCATGTTTAAGTTTACCAAAAGCCATTTTTTTGTTTTTCATTGCCCTCTTGACTTCCTTATTTAGCCACATTGGCTTCCTCCTATTCCTAGCCCTTTTATTCCCATAAGGTATGTACCTTCTACAGTGACTATGTAGGACTGTTTTGAAAATTTCCCATTTTCTATCCGTGCTCCTATTACTAAAGATACTATCCCAGTCTATAAGGTGAAGGGCATCTCTTAGCTGATCAAACTTTGCCCTCCTGAAGTTCAGTGTTTTTGTGACTCCCTTGCTGGGCACCCTACTGAAGCACATGTGGAATTGTATAATGTTGTGGTCACTATTTCCCAGTCATGAGGGACCCACGTGCATACTGCATGTCATGGGAGCTCCACATGCATGCCGCATGTCATGGGGCCCCATGTGCATGCCGAATGTCATGGGGGTACCAATTTCATGCCGCATGTCATGGGGGACACTCATGCATACCGCATGTCATGGGGGCAACACGTGCATAACGCATATCATGGGGCCCCACGTGCATACCGCATGGCATTGGGGCCTAAAATGCATGCCGCATGTCATGTGGCCCCATGTGCATGCCACATGCCATGGGGGCCCACATGCATACCGCATGTCATGGAGTGAACATGTGCATACCGCATATCATGGGCCCCACGTGCATACCGCATGTCATGGGGCCCCATGTGCATGCCACATGTCATGGGGGCCCCAAATGCATGCCACATGTCATGGAGGCCCCAAATGCATACCGCATGTCATGGGGCTCCACGTGCATACCGCATGTCATGGGGCCCCACATGCATGACGCATGCCATGTGTGCCCCAAATGCATGCCGCATGTCATGGGGGCCAAAAAAGCATGCCGCATGTCATAGGGGCCCCAAATGCATGCCACATGTCATGGGGGCCGCAAGAGCATACCGCATGACATGGGGGCCCCAAGTGCTTGAGGCATGTCATGGGGGCCCAACATGCATGCCGCATGTCTTGGGTACCCCAAATGCATGTCGCATGTCATTTGGGCCCCACATGCATGAAGCATGTCATGGGGGCCCCACATGCATTCTACATATCATGGAGGCCCCACGTGCATGCCGCATGTCATGGGGGCCCCAAATGCAAGCCACATGTCATGGGGGCCAAAAAAGCATGCCGCATGTCAACAGCTGGACCTTTGGATTTTGGAAATGTTTGCGTTTTTTGACCAGATTCGCGTCAGGCGCTCCCACACTCGTCCCGAGGGGACGAGCATCTCCGGAATTTGCGATTAAGCCTCGGCGTCCGCGCTACAGTTTTCTGGCTCTGGAACGCACGCGGTTTGGAGCTGGACGCCGATATTCGGCGTGCCGCACTCTTATCACATGCCGGACGCGCTGTACTTTTTTCGTAACGTTTCGAGATGAAAACATTTTTCCAAAGAAATCCTCTCTGCCATCTTCTTTAATAGCCAGCTCTCACCTACAATAGCCAGCCCTCACGAAAAAACTTTGCCGCTGGACGACGCAACGCTCGCCATTTTACAGATCCAGCCCGGGAGATGCTCTGCACGCCGCCCCGGGTCGATCCGACGCCATTAAGGCTCCGAAAAAAGGCTTGCAAAAACCTCGTCTGTGCCAGGTCCGAAAAAACAAGCCATTTAGCCAGCCCTCACAACATTTCATCACTTGGAAATGACCACCAGATGGCATCTGTGCTTTAAATATCATTCATTACTTGTCAGCCAGAATTCAGCTGCATTTCTGGAAATTGAACACTGGATGGCAAGCTGTGCTTTAAAAGCCATTCACTCGTTCATGATAGACCCTCACAGGAAACACACAATAAGGAGATTTTTCACTTATCCTTCGGTGGAAAGGCTGTGATGGGGGGAGGGGATGATGATGTAGCATTTTTGTCTCTGTTGTTTCACTGAGATTAGGACTTTCAAAGTGCTGCTGCCTGACCTTGTAAAACATTAACTCTTTTAACACAGATTGTGACCATATAATCAAATGAGAATAAGGAGTTTAATTAAAGGCATTTAAAAAGTTGCAATTTTATTACATCATTATTTAAAAAGACACAAAAATGGCAGCAATAATCACTGGTATTGAGGCCAATAATCACATCCATAGATGGAGCCCATATTTCATATCAAAAATAGGTAAAAGTAAATAGAGCATGTGACCATGTTGTAAAACACTTAAAGTTGTGTAAAAACCGTGGCGTAGGAACGGGCGGTGAAATAAGCGCGCCAAAAAAACTATAAAGTTTAAGTTTTTTTTCCGTAATTCATCAGATGAGCGTGATAACGGACGCTACGCTGAATGGCGGCGCGTAGGAACGGGCGGTGAAATAAGCGCGCCTAAACAACTATAAAGTTTACATTTTTTTTCCGTAATCCATCAGATGAGCGTGATAACGGTTGCTGTGCTGAACGGCGGCACGTAGGAACGGGCGGTGAAATAAGTGCGCCAAAAAAACTATAAAGTTTACGTTTTATTTCTGTAATTCATCAGATGAGCGTGATAACGGACGCTGCGCTGAACGGCGGCGCGTAGGAACGGGCGGTGAAATAAGCGCGCCAAAAAAACTATAAAGTTTACGCTTTCATTCCATAATTCATCAGATGAGCGTGATAACGGACGCTGCGCTGAATGGCGGCACGTAGGAACGGGGGATGAAATAAGCGCGCCAAAACAACTATAAAGTTTACGTTTTTTTTCCGTAATCCATCAGATGAGCGTGATAACGGACGCTGCGCTGAATGGCGGCACGTAGGAACGGGCGGTGAAATAACCGCGCCAAAAAAACTATAAAGTTTACGTTTTTTTTCCGTAATTCATCAGATGAGCGTGATAACGGATGCTGTGCTGAACGGCGGCACGTAGGCACGGGCGGTGAAATAAGTGCACCAAAAAAACGATAAAGTTTACGTTTTTTTTTCTGTAATTCATCAGATGAGCGTGATAACGGACGCTGCGCTGAACGGCGAAGCGTAGGAACGGGCGGTGAAATAAGCGCGCCAAAAAAACTATAAAGTTTACGTTTTTTTTTCCGTAATTCATCAGATGAGCGTGATAACGGAAGCTGCGCTGAACGGTGGCGCGTAGTAACAGGCGGTGAAATAAGCACGCCAAAAAACTATAAAGTTTACTTTTTTCCATAATTCATTAGATGAGCGTGATAACGGAAGCTGCGCTGAACCGCGGCGCGTAGGAACGGGCGGTGAAATAAGCGCGCCAAAGAAACTATAAAGTTTAAGTTTTTTTTCCGTAATTCATCAGATGAGCGTGATAACGGACGCTGCGCTGAATGGCGGCGCGTAGGAACGGGCGGTGAAATAAGCGCGCCTAAACAACTATAAAGTTTACATTTTTATTCCGTAATCCATCAGATGAGCGTGATAACAGTTGCTGTGCTGAACGGCGGCACGTAGGAACGGGCGGTGAAATAAGTGCGCCAAAAAAACTATAAAGTTTACGTTTTATTTCTGTAATTCATCAGATGAGTGTGATAACGGACGCTGCGCTGAACGGCGGCGCGTAGGAACGGGCGGTGAAATAAGCGCGCCAAAAAAACTATAAAGTTTACGCTTTCATTCCATAATTCATCAGATGAGCGTGATAACGGACGCTGCGCTGAATGGCGGCACGTAGGAACGGGGGATGAAATAAGCGCGCCAAAACAACTATAAAGTTTACGTTTTTTTTCCGTAATCCATCAGATGAGCGTGATAACGGACGCTGCGCTGAATGGCGGCACGTAGGAACGGGCGGTGAAATAACCGCGCCAAAAAAACTATAAAGTTTACGTTTTTTTTCCGTAATTCATCAGATGAGCGTGATAACGGAAGCTGCGCTGAACGGTGGCGCGTAGTAACAGGCGGTGAAATAAGCGCGCCAAAAAACTATAAAGTTTACTTTTTTTCCATAATTCATTAGATGAGCGTGATAACGGAAGCTGCGCTGAACCGCGGCGCGTAGGAACGGGCGGTGAAATAAGCGCGCCAAAGAAACTATAAAGTTTACGTTTTTTTCCATAATTCATTAGATGAGCATGATAACGGAAGCTGTGCTGAACGGCGGCGCGTAGGAAAAGGCAGTGAAATAAGCGCGCCAAAGAAACTATAAAGTTTACGTTTTTTTTCCGTAATTTATCAGATGAGCGTGATAACGGACGCAGCCCTTAACGGCGGCGTCAGAGCGACTTTTTTTTGTTGCAGATTGAATTTTAAGTGCTTTTGGTATCATCAAACCTGTAGCCAGCTCTCATCCTCATTGAGCTATTCCAAGGGTGAGGGCTGGCTACGGGTCGCCCTGGAGGCACCTGTAGCCAGCTCTCATCCTCATTGAGCTATTCCAAGGGTGAGGGCTGGCTAGGGGTCGCCCTGGAGGCACCTGTAGCCAGCTCTCATCCTCATTGAGCTATTCCAAAGGTGAGGGCTGGCTACGGGGCGCCCTGGAGGCACCTGTAGCCAGCTCTCATCCTCATTGAGCTATTCCAAGGGTGAGGGCTGGCTACGGGTCGCCCTGAAGGCACCTGTAGCCAGCTCTCATCCTCATTGAGCTATTCCAAGGGTGAGGGCTGGCTAGGGGTCGCCCTGGAGGCACCTGTAGCCAGCTCTCATCCTCATTGAGCTATTCCAAGGGTGAGGGCTGGCTACGTGTCGGCCTGGAGGCACCTGTAGCCAGCTCTCATCCTCATTGAGCGTGATAACGGACGCTGCGCTGAACGGCGGCGCATAGGAACGGGCGGTGAAATAAGCGCGCCAAAAAAACTATAAAGTTTAAGTTTTTTTTTCCGTAATTCATCAGATGAGGGTGATAACGGACGCTGCGCTGAACGGCGGCACGTAGGAACGGGCGGTGAAATAAGCGCGCCAAAAAAACTATAAAATTTACGCTTTTTTTTCCGTAATTCATCAGATGAGCGTGATAACGGAACCTGCGTTGAACGGCGGCGCGTAGGAACGGGCGGTGAAATAAGCGCGCCAAAAAAACCATAAAGTTTACGTTTTTTTTCCGTAATTCATCAGATGAGCGTGATAACGGAGGCTGCGCTGAATGGCGGCGCGTAGGAACGGGCGGTGAAATAAGCGCGCCAAAAAACTATAAAGTTTACGTTTTTTTTCCGTAATTCATCAGATGAGCGTGATAAAGGATGCTGTGCTGAACGGCGGCACGTAGGAACGGGCGGTGAAATAAGTGCGCCAAAAAAACGATAAAGTTTACGTTTTTTTTCTGTAATTTATCAGATGAGCGTGATAACGGACGCAGCCCTTAACGGCGGCGTCAGAGCGACTTTTTTTTGTTGCAGATTGAATTTTAAGTGCTTTTGGTATCATCAAACCTGTAGCCAGCTCTCATCCTCATTGAGCTATTCCAACGGTGAGGGCTGGCTAAGGGTCGCCCTGGAGGCACCTGTAGCCAGCTCTCATCCTCATTGAGCTGCTCCAAGGGTGAGGGCTGGTTACGGGTCGCCCTGGAGGCACCTGTAGCCAGCTCTCATCCTCATTGAGCTGCTCCAAGGTTGAGGGCTGGCTAGGGGTCGCCCTGGAAGCACCTGTAGCCAGCTCTCATCCTCATTGAGCTGCTCCAAGGGTGAGGGCTGGCTAGGGGTCGCCCTGGAGGCACCTGTAGCCAGCTCTCATCCTCATTGAGCTGCTCCAAGGGTGAGGGCTGGCTAGGGGTCGCCCTGGAGGCACCTGTAGCCAGCTCTCATCCTCATTGAGCTGCTCCAAGGGTGAGGGCTGGCTAGGGGTCGCCCTGGAGGCACCTGTAGCCAGCTCTCATCCTCATTGAGCTGCACCAAGGGTGAGGGCTGGCTAGGGGTCGCCCTGGAGGCACCTGTAGCCAGCTCTCATCCTCATTGAGCTGCTCCAAGGGTGAGGGCTGGCTAGGGGTCGCCCTGGAGGCACCTGTAGCCAGCTCTCATCCTCATTGAGCTGCTCCAAGGGTGAGGGCTGGCTAGGGGTCGCCCTGGAGGCACCTGTAGCCAGCTCTCATCCTCATTGAGCTGCTCCAAGGGTGAGGGCTGGCTAGGGGTCGCCCTGGAGGCACCTGTAGCCAGCTCTCATCCTCATTGAGCTGCTCCAAGGGTGAGGGCTGGCTTGGGGTCGCCCTGGAGGCACCTGTAGCCAGCTCTCATCCTCATTGAGCTGCTCCAAGGTTGAGGGCTGGCTAGGGGTCGCCCTGGAGGCACCTGTAGCCAGCTCTCATCCTCATTGAGCTGCTCCAAGGGTGAGGGCTGGCTGCGGGTCGCCCTGGAGGCACCTGTAGCCAGCTCTCATCCTCATTGAGCTGCTCCAAGGGTGAGGGCTGGCTAGGGGTCGCCCTGGAGGCACCTGTAGCCAGCTCTCATCCTCATTGAGCTATTCCAAGGGTGAGGGCTGGCTACGTGTCGCCCTGGAGGCACCTGTAGCCAGCTCTCATTCTCATTGAGCGTGATAACGGACGCTGCGCTGAACGGCGGCGCATAGGAACGGGCGGTGAAATAAGCGCGCCAAAAAAACTATAAAGTTTACGTTTTTTTTCCGTAATTCATCAGATGAGGGTGATAACGGACGCTGCGCTGAACGGCGGCGCGTAGGAACGGGCGGTGAAATAAGCGCGCCAAAAAAACTATAAAATTTACGTTTTTTTTCCGTAACACATCAGATGAGCGTGATAACGGAAGCTGCGCTGAACGGCGGCCCGTAGGAACGGGCGGTGAAATAAGCGCGCCAAAAAAGCTATAAAGTGTACGTTTTTTTTCCATAATTCATTAGATGAGCGTGATAACGGAAGCTCCGTTGAACGGCGGCGCGTAGGAACGGGCGGTGAAATAAGCGCGCCAAAAAAACTATAAAGTTTACGTTTTTTTTCCGGAATTCATCAGATGAGCGTGATAACGGACGCTGCGCTGAATGGCGGCGCGTAGGAACGGGCGGTGAAATAAGCGCGCCAAAAAAACTATAAAGTTTACGTTTTTTTTCCGTAATTCATCAGATGAGCGTGATAACGGATGCTGTGCTGAACGGCGGCACGTAGGAACGGGCGGTGAAATAAGTGCGCCAAAAAAACGATAAAGTTTACGTTTTTTTTTCTGTAATTTATCAGATGAGCGTGATAACGGACGCAGCCCTTAACAGCGCCGTCAGAGCGACTTTTTTTTGTTGCAGATTGAATTTTAAGTGCTTTTGGTATCATCAAACCTGTAGCCAGCTCTCATCCTCATTGAGCTATTCCAAGGGTGAGGGCTGGCTAAGGGTCGCCCTGGAGGCACCTGTAGCCAGCTCTCATCCTCATTGAGCTGCTCCAAGGGTGAGGGCTGGCTAGGGGTCGCCCTGGAGGCACCTGTAGCCAGCTCTCATCCTCATTGAGCTGCTCCAAGGGTGAGGGCTGGCTAGGGGTCGCCCTGGAGGCACCTGTAGCCAGCTCTCATCCTCATTGAGCTGCTCCAAGGGTGAGGGCTGGCTAGGGGTCGCCCTGGAGGCACCTGTAGCCAGCTCTCATCCTCATTGAGCTGCTCCAAGGGTGAGGGCTGGCTAGGGGTCGCCCTGGAGGCACCTGTAGCCAGCTCTCATCCTCATTGAGCTGCTCCAAGGGTGAGGGCTGGCTAGGGGTCGCCCTGGAGGCACCTGTAGCCAGCTCTCATCCTCATTGAGCTGCTCCAAGGGTGAGGGCTGGCTAGGGGTCGCCCTGGAGGCACCTGTAGCCAGCTCTCATCCTCATTGAGCTGCTCCAAGGGTGAGGGCTGGCTACGGGTCGCCCTGGAGGCACCTGTAGCCAGCTCTCATCCTCATTGAGCTATTCCAAGGGTGAGGGATGGCTACGGGTCGCCCTGGATGTACCTGTAGCCAGCTCTCATCCTCATTGAGCTATTCCAAGGGTGAGGGCTGGCTAGAGGCAGCCGTGGACACACGATAACCAGCCCTCATGGTGTTTGTGTTATTAAAGAAAAAAAATAAATTTGAGGGCTGGCTAGAGGCAGCCGTGGACACATGATAGCCAGCCCTCATGGTGTTTGTGTTATTAAAGAAAAAAAATAAATTTGATGGCTGGCTAGAGGAAGCCGTGGACACACTATATATATATATATATTTATATATATATATATATATATATATATATATATATATATATATATTTCTGCAGTATCTGTGCATTATGAATCGTGATATGTGTTAAAGGGGCCCACTGAGACTTTCGCCTAGGGCCCACAAAAACCTGGAGCCGGCCCTGCCCATGTGTGGTGATTATTGATTCCAGTACTAATAGGAATAGCAGGGGCACTAACAGCATGAATGGGGTGTTTATTTATTTGTATTTTGGATATTGTTTCTTCTGGTGTGTGAATATATGGCACTGACCAGTTTAATGCCCTGTATTTGTGTGGTTTTTGCCTTGGATTCTTACATTTTATTATATTGTCTGCTATAGTATATATTTTGTGCTATAGTGCATTACCTCTAATACTGGTGGCGGATTTGCCAGTCAGTATATTAATGTGCAAAATTGATCACCAGGGACAGCCTAAGTGTATATTTGATCTTTACTTGATCTATTACAATCATGTGTTTTTCTGGGATGGATTTTGGAGTAGGTGGGCTTTCCATTAGTGGGTAATTCCACTATATTAACTTTTACTTGTGTTTTCATGAATTGGATTGTGACATTGATTGTATGTATTTATAAAAAATATAATTCATTGTAATTTATTGAAGTATTGTCTAGATTGGGTGATCACTGCACAAGAGCATACCCCTTTTCTTCTTGCCGATGTTTATATATATTTCGTATGCTGCATGTTGATCCCATAGTGATTAGATGGTGCCCTCCATAACTTTGAGTTTGTGACAAAAGTATTCTTGGGGTGATACCTTTATCGACTAACCAGAAAATATATATATATATATATGCAAGCTTTCAGAGCATAGAGGCTTCTTCTTCAGGCAACATTACAAATGAATTCATAAGATAAAAGGCACAGCATTGGAGAGATGTTACAAGAAGACATTTGTTCATGAGGTGTAAGTTGCAAAAGGCCTTGGGAATGTTTAATTATCCTGAGGTGTGAATTGTGTCCATGTAGTGAGTCATAAAGCTATGTTTTATCGTTAGTCCTGTTGTCAGTGAATTGAACATCCTTATCAATTTGAATTCCCAAATGTTTCTTTCTCTGTTGCACTTGAAGTGACCTTTTAGTATCAAAACTTTTAGATTTTTCATACAGTGTCCCCTTCAGTGTCCAATTCAGACCTTCAGATAATTAAACATTCCCAAGGCCTTTCATTCATATAAAAAAACTAATTTGCTCTCCCTAACATATCAGTAGAAGACATCACAACTTACACCTCATGAAGAAATGTCTTGTTGTAACATCTCAAGTCCTTCTGCAGCCTTATCTCAATTGAATTAACATACAAACCAAAGCTTTTTTTTTTTTTCTTTTTTCAAATGCTTCCTCAGGGCATATGAGAGCCTACAGTAGTTGGTGTATCTGAGTCTATATTCTGGCTTTTGAAGGAGCAACTTGCTAATTCTTACTATTGCTAGAAAATGGACTCTCCTGGAAATCCAGACCTGTTTCTCTGCAAGATATGCCTGAAGCTCTATAAAAACCTGCGCAGGCATCTAAAGACCGTATGCATGAAAACCCGTCAGGCGGAGATCGACAATGAAATCAAGAATACAAAAAGGAACATGCACAAGGTGGCTGAATCCCTTTCTGTTGTGCCTTATGACAGCCTCGATTTCAAAAACAGCCAATTTACAAGTGCTCAGGACTTCTTCACAGAATTTTTGGAAAGTCGAGGTTGCATCGTGACCGGAAAACCATCTGAAAGGTATGTATATGTTTCTTCATAATATTTCAGGGTTTTCTAGCATTTACCTATTCATTACCTATCCTAATTTTGCACGTAATTTTGTTTTTTACCTATATACATCTTATGCAATATATCTTAGTTGAGTGCTATCAAAATGGCTGAAAGACATGCCAACATAGTGCCAAAAAGTCTACCCCTACCCATCTAAGTAAGCTTCATACTTTATACTTTTATTTTTCTGTTAATCTAGATAGAAAAAAGGCTTGTTTTTTTTCAGTGAGCTAGTGTTACTTTTACCATATATTGTACTGTAAAATTGGGAAAAAATTCTATGTGCGCTTAAATTGCAAAACTGTGCAATTGCACTTTTTAACACTGCGTTCACTACATGGAGTGATGCCTCAGCTCAGCTCAGTATAACTTTGCGGATACCAAAAATGTATACTTTTGCTTTTATCTAAGTGCTGGAGAAAATTCTGAATTTTTTTTAAAAAAAAAGTTTTGCACTTTGTGGTCATTTTTTCCAACCTATAGCATTATTTTTTGTGATCCATGTGATGATATTTTTTTTGTGGCTAGGAGTGATGTATTCAAAGATATCATTTTTAGGTAGACAGTGTTTTGATCACCCAGTATTGAATTTTATTGGCGCATGTGTGTGCATAAATATATATATATATAATTTTTTTTTTCTTCAATATAATAAAATATAATAACATAATGTAATTACCTTATAATAATGTAAATATAATATGGCATACTATAATAATATATTAATAATAGAATTAATACACTATAAAAATATAAAATTGTATCTAATACAAGATAATATACATATAATATAACAATATAATATATTATATTATATTAAATATAATATAATGCTATATTAAATAATATATTACTAATATAATATGATATAATTAAAATGTATATAATCTAATATTGTAAATATAATATAATGTAGTAATAATAGAATTATAGTATGATATAATTACAATATAATAAGAATATCGTTTATGTGACAGCTGGCTACTGATGGTCCTAGATGTCCCTGTAGCTGGCTCTCACTTCTACTCCTAACTCAGATGTCTCAATGCTCTCCTTTGCTATTGGGTCAAAACTAAGATTGTTGTCACTAGAATGGCCCTACAGGCACCACAATAGTGGTAAAGGGCCTTGACCAACCATCCAAGTCGCCTGCAAAGTTCTATATGTTGATACTCTCAATTATAGAGGAATTAATGCAGATTTTGGGTTTCTTTTTTAGGCCATCCACTGAAGAAGAGGAGCCTATGACACTTCCTCCTGAGGTTGAAGAAGCTAGGTAAGAACTATGCACCAGATTTCTAAAAACATTTGTAACAGCTTTACTATTATTAGTAAAGGAAGCTTATGATGTCAATAATCACCCTAATATATTCTTGCCTCTTTCAGTTCGAATGCCACGATGCCCATGCGGAAAAAACTTGCTGTGGTTGGGTTTCATAAGATGCACAGCTTAAGTTCCTCAATTTTACTGGCTTTTAAAAACTATTGAAAGGGAAAATGTACCGAATCGACCATAACGCCGATGGTAAGTGTAATTTTATCATTTTGCGTGTGTTTGAGGAATCCTTACAGATGTGAACCCTGATGCATGATCATTTTTTTAAATTTTAGATACGAATCGTTTCTCGCTTTCTTTATTATGTAAACCCGGAAGACTTCTCTGCTGACTTTTTAAAGAACTTGAAGGCCACTAGAGAATATTTCATTTCCTTGGAAAGCTTAAAGACCAATGAAGAAACAATAAAAAAGCATATTAGTCACCTGCGGAGATTTGTAACTTTTGTATGCTCAAAGGACTACCCCTATCTCCTTGACGAAGAAGCAAAAAATGCAGTTGAGCCCTTTAAGGAGACTTTGAGTGTTGTAGAAAAGAGATTAAACAAGAAGCTTGCAAAAGGCAGGAAGAGGGGGTAAGTAGCTCAAGTTTATACTACACCTGCAATTTAAATTTTTACTGTCATGGGGATGTAAAATGCCATAAAAACATCATGGGAAAGGTTGATTATTAGAAAGTCTAGATTTATTTATTACTTGTTCTGCCATGCAAGGTTGGAACAAAGTAATATTTAGCTCTTAGAAGCTCAGGCAAATCCCATATTTCCATTTCAATTGAATTCAAAATATTTTAACTTGCTAAAATGAGTTCATAATCACAAATGCGCTGAGGTTACATCTTCTGGCTCCATTGTGGGATCGGTAAAATGGAACCCCTAGATAAAAGATTTGTCGAATGATGGAAACAAAGAATGCTAAATGTATCTAATGGGCTAACATGCAAAAAAAATAAATAAAAAGAATGAACCTGTAACATAACTCATTTTATCATCCACAGATTGGAATCCACGCCTGTGACTATGGCTGATTGCTGCAAAATTTTGAAAGTGGCAAAGCCTCACGTGACTGATATTTTTACACAGGCAGAAATTAGTAAGATGTTGAGTGATAAGGAGAAGACCCTAGCATGTTATTATCTTCAGGCTGTTATTATCTATAAGCATCTACGTAAGCCATCTGAGGCAAAAAATCTAATGGTAGGTTTAATTTAATTAACCAACTTAGCATATTGCTGACAGATGCTGCTTCACCATATCTTATGTATTTTCAATGTTTTTCTCTTAGTTAAAAGACTGGCTTGAAAGGGAGAAGTTAGATGTTGATGGACAGACCTTAACAGTGGTAAAGACAAAAAAAATCTTTTGATACTGCAGGAGGAGGATGAGAAGGTAAAATGTTAAAAACATAACTCCTATAAAGCTGTGCTGTAGGTTCTTCAAGGTTTTACCATTTGCAATCGCATCTTTAACACAGAGTTTCACTTTGACAGAATTTCAATACATATTTCGAAAAGATTAGGACAACTAATCAACCCAAGGATGCAGATACGGTGCCTACATTCTTTGTGTCCTGCAATGGACAACACATCAAGAATCCCGGCAAAGACATGGAGCGCTTCCATAATAAGTTTGTAAAAAATGAGGCCCTCCTTCTCTGCACTACCAAGCATTTAACAAGACTAACAAATGTTTTATCCACAGGTATCAGCTGCCCGTAAAAACATGGGTGATGGCAATAGACGCATACAAAAAGTGGGCTGAAGAATGTCTTTCACAGGTGGAAAGAGATCAGGCCAATGCGTACGTGCACTTTGTGTCCAGACCCGACATGGTGGATAAATCTCCATTTGCTGCAGGGATGTTAATTGTGGCTACACTGAAGGGAGATGAGCAAGCAGGAACCTCTGTGTAAGAGACCTAACTTTATCCCCACAGGCATTCCCAAAATCCATCTTTTTATTGCATGAGACATAAGTAATTATGCCTTATTGTATATATGATTTCAACCAAATTCTTGGTTAAGTCATCTAGTAGGTAACAATGCCTTTATCAGTTTTTCCTAACTTAACTGTTTTTTTTTTAACTTCACAGATGTACATTGCCCAAGAGAAGGAGGATCAGGGGAGAAGAGGACTGTGAGGGACAAGCAGATGAGGAAGAGACAGAAGGCGCTGGGTAGGAGACTGAACAGACACCCTATGATGCCACCACAATTAATTTCTCCACAGTACCATCCACACACAGTATGATGACCCAACTGTGCCTCCCTCCACTACCCTGGTGATGAATGGTGATCCCAGCACAGTATAATCCTCAATTGTGATTCCCATACAGCCCTCCATGCAGTACATGGGGCCTACGTGCAGTATCATGGCCCCTACTATCACTGTACGTCGTATTAATACCCCCACACAGCCTTCCGCACAGTGTGATGGACCCCACGCAGACCTTCACACTGTATATTTGCTGGCATACAATATAGTGGCCCTCAAATAGTCATCCATAAGATATAAAGGCTCCTTCATAGCCATCCACATATTATAATGCCCTCCATAAATCCATTCAAATATTATAATGGCCCCGCATACCTTATGGATGGGAAATGGGCCCTACATAGTAGTTCTCCATATGGTATAATGCACCTCCCATTGCCTTCTATATAGAATAATACTTTCCCATAGTTTTCTGTATATTACAATGCATCACCCATAGTCCTCCATATAACTTATTGTAACCTCCATATAACATATTGCAGCCTTTATGCAATATTATGTAATCTCCATACTACTCAATATATAAAGCAGCCTCTATAGTTAATCATATTGTATAATGTAGGCTCTATAATCCTCCATATAGTATAATGTAGCTTCTTTAATTATCCATATTGCATAATGTAGCCTCTATAATCCTCTGTATAGCATACAGCTTCTATATTCCTTCATATAGCATAATGTAGCATCTGTCATCTTGCATATAGGATAATGTGGCCCTACAGTCCTGTCCTCCATATCATAATGGGGCCCCATAGTTAATGGTTAATATATTTAATTTTGTATTAAGCAAAAAATCATTCTCTAACCAATAATCTATTATACAAATAAATAGCGGCACTTTCCGTAAAGTAATTCTGCCTTTTAGTATATGATGAATTCCAAATTCTTGGTTAAGTAGTCCGGTGAGGAACAACACCATTTTTAGTATATTCTAATTTACCATCTATCCATTAAACTTTACAGAAGTTCCATTGACATCACAGGAGAAGGCGGCGGCAATCGGAGACATTCTGAAGCGGCAGAAATCCATGAGGAAGAGGCAGTCCAGCAGACTGACAATGCTCAAAAAGAGCTCTATTTCAACAGATTAATTGAAAAGTACCCTGTAGGAGTAAACACCCAATTACCATCCCTGTCCACCTGCAGTCAGTACACAGAGCGTTTCGCACACTACTGTCGGGACAAGTGGAGGCGAGACCAATACAATCTACGCGTTTCAAGTGCTGTCGGTAAGTTTTTTTTCTCCTTCTTTAAATTTAAATCTGTCTACTTGATGTTATTGTATTCTTTGGGATGTGCTGCCTGAATATTTTTTTTGCTGAATATTTTACAGTATTTTCTCTTTTTTAGATTATTTCAGGCTTTTCCCCAAAGAAGATGATTTAAAGCACTATCTGAATCAACAGCATTGGACGTCCAACCTACCTGTCCTAGTAGATGTCCAACGTGGATGGAAGCCCAAACCAAAAAGAGGGGATACAGAGAACATTGCCAGACTTCAAGAAAAGCTAAAATTGCAAACGTGGACAGGCCTAATGATTGTAAATGAACGAGGCAAAGGTGAAGGACTGTGCACAACTCGTGCTTTTAGTAAAGGAGAAGTCATTTGTGACTATCATGGAGTGCTTAGAGAAGGAGCTGAGGCTTGCAAAATACAGGCAACTCTGAACGAGGATGAATGTTATATGTTTTTTTTCTTCATTGGTGAAAAGCAGTGGTGTATTGATGCCAGGGAGGTTCCGTGCAGTTGTCACCCAGACATGCCTTCCACATTTGGGCGAAAAATGAATCATTCTTATAAAAATTACAACGTCAAACCAGTCCTTAAATTTATAATTGATGGTAACACGCCATCAATACTATTTCTGGCTAATTGCAATATCAAACCAGGGACAGCGCTTTTGTTCGATTATGGAGTGAAACCTAATGACTATGGAGAAGGTTCAGATATCCCATGGCTGACAACGTGACATTTAAGGTACCATTACACTCTTCAATATCGTGTGCGATATTGCACAAGCGTCAGGTGTTTCACATCGCACACACTATCCTTAATTGATCGTACGTGCGCTGTTACATGCTATATCGTAGATAACGCATGTACAATGTTGCGATGCAGCGCTATTCTGTACCATGCTGTGATTCTGCAAATTCAATGAAAAGTATAGGTGAATCGTATGGTTCCATGCTTCAATGCTGCAGCCTGCACGATGGTTAATTACACGACGATCGTGAGATTTGAGGTCAGGATCTCAAATCAAACAAATAATACTGGATAAATAAATATCCAGTTCTACATGCAGACATGCTATACACATCTACTCCCATTCACACTTAAATGATATCACAGCAGACCTCGGTCATATCAGAGTGGTATAAGTTGGCAGGTCTAAGTGCCCAGAAAATGTAATGTTATTATTTATATCAGGCGGAGAGCACCAATCGAACCTAGGGTCACAACAAGGTCCATGAAGACAGGGATGCAGTTGAGGAAAAGGAAACACCCAGGGTAATTGGTCAATATACTCATTCACATTGTCCTTGAACAATAAACATTTCTGTTTTAACATATGTATTCCCCTTCTTTCCTTTAAAGAGATTAAGAAGACGGCAGTGATCAGCTCCCAAGAAAGAATGAGGCGTTTCGGAGACTAAAGTTCCGGTCTTGTTAAAGTTTTTGAATTCATGTTTTATTTGTTTCTTTTCTGTTCTAGGTTGTTCTACAATTCCAGGTGAACGGGGCCCTCGAAGCAATGGGAGAAGATTTTCTTTATTATAAACATTTGTACTGTTTGTATTAGTGTTAAAGGGATTCTGTCACCAGGTTTTAGCCATCTCATCTGAGCGCACCATAATGTGGACACAGAGATCTTTATTCCAGTGATGTATCACTTACTAGGCTGCTCAGTGTAGTTTGCATTAAAACACTGTTAAATCATCTGGAGATTATCATTAGAGCACTACTCCAGTAGTCCAGTCATACTTGGGAGCTGCCAAATCTGCAACAGAGAAAACAGTAATTTTATCAAAATGACAGCAAGGAGCTCAGTAAGTGAAACATTGCTGGATCAGGATTTCTATCTCTACATTATACTGCTGTCAGATGGGATGTCAAAAACCTGGTGACACAGTCCCTTTAATAACTATTTTAAAGCTAAATATAAATAGTCCTATGGCTATGATGAAACAATTCTGACAACTGTTCAAATGGCACAATCATTTACTACCGTCAGGTTTCTGAGCCGTTTAGTCTAATGCTTTGTCAGTATTACTAGAATCCATAATAATTTAAAGGTCAGGTAGCCATAAAAGTGCTCCTGCCAGTCAGAGCAGTGCAGTCCCTGGAAATCGGGCCTAGGGAAGCAGAATATATTACCATCCCTAACAACGGTAAGCATGACCCCCAGCTGTCCAGCAACCCGACATGTAGAACTGCCTATAAAAATGACCATTTGTCCAGTCAGTGCATCACTCTCTGGTGCCCTTTTACACTGGCACACTGCTTTCTGTCTCTCTCTCTCTTTCTCTCTCCGCAGTGCAATGCTCTCTGGTGCTCTTTCACTCTCTCTCCAGTGCACCACTCTCTGACGTGTTCTCTTTCTCCCTACTGCACCGCTCTCTGGCACTCCTCTGTCTTTATAGTGCACTGCTCTCTTTTGTGCTCTCTCAGTCTCCAGTGCATCACTGGCGCTCGCTTTTGATCTCTCCCCATTGCACCACTCTCTCGCATGCTCTCTCTCTGGTGCTCTCTTTCCGTCCAAAGTGCCTTTTTTTGTCTCTGTGCCTTCACGAGCTTCTCAATCTCTGTCTTTGCCCATCTGTGGCTCTCTATCGGTCTCTGTGCCTCTCTGTCCCTCCCTGTGCTTCTATTTACCTTTTGCATCCCTCTATGTGCCTACCTTTGCCCCTTTGCTCCCTTCTTTGCCTCTATGTGCCTCTTAATGACTCTCTCACGAGCACACCTCTTTCTGTAGGTCAAAGGTAAGAAGCACTACTCAAGTTGCAGCAGACAAGATGAATTGGTAAGTAACCACAAAGCTACACAGTGTTTAACACTTGTGTATTTTTTAAGAATCTTGTTGGTGTAGGATGCTTCCTGAACATTAAAGTGAATGGTCAGGAAACATCTTTAAGCTACAGGATCCTTGAAAAATATGCAAGTTTTTATGGGATGATTTGTCAGGCTATCAACAATCACACAGGGCCACATGCCCGTCAACAGGGCAATAGCCGACTCCACAAGGCCAATGACCCTTTGCAAAGGGCCAGAGGTCCCTTTCCGCAGGGCCATAGGCATTTCCACAGGGCCATAACCCCCTCCAACTCTCTCCACAGGACCACAGGCTACTACCGGGCCACAGGCTTTTCCACAGTGCCACAAGCCCCATCCAGCTCTCTTCACAGGCAATCATGTTGCACTTTTGCAACAAAAGAGTCAATCTTTGTTGCAGTTCGGCAACATTAGAGTCAACCCTGTTGCAGATCGGACACAAAGCTTGAAAATTTAGATGTTTACTGCAGAGGACTTCATAGGCCCCCATCTTACTCCAGAGCCTTCCACAGGCCCCTCCAGCCCGCTCCACAGGCCACAACTCCCTCCAGCTCGCTTTACATCGCCACATGCCCATCTGCGGGGCAACAGACCCCTATGCAGGGTCACAGGCCTTTCCACAGGGCCGCAACCCCTTCAGCTCTCTCCAAAGGACCACTGGCTCCTTCTGCCGGGCCACAAGCCTTTCCACAGGGCCACAATCCCCTCCAACTCTCTACACAGGACAACAGGCTCTCTTTACAGGGCCATAGCTCCCCTCCACAGGGCCAAATGCACTTTCCACACGGCAAAAATCCCCTCCAGCTCTCTCCACAGAGTCACGGGGTTCGTCTGCAGGGCACAAGCCCCTTCATCAAGGCCAAGGGGCCTTTCTACAGGGCCACTGGCCTTTAAATAGGGCCACAACCCCCTCTGGCACTCTCAACAGGGCCACAGGCTCCTTCTACAGGTGTACAGGCATTTACACAGGGCCACAACCACCTTTACCTCTCTCCACAGGGCAACAGGGCCCTTTCACTATGCAATAGGCCTTTCCATAAGGCCACAACCCCCTCTCTCTCTCTCAAAAAGGACAGAGGCTCCCTTTACAAGGAAACAGCCCCCTCCACAAGGCCAAAGGCCTTTTTCAAAGGGCCACAGGTCCCTTCCGCAGGGCCATAGGCATTTCCCCAAGGCAATAACCCCCTCCAGCTCTCTCCACAGGACCACAGGCTCCTTCTACAAGGCTACAACCCATTTCAGCTCTTTCATCAGGGCCACAGCCTCCTCCACCCCACTTTAATCAGTTAAAAGGACTCATTTGAGTGACCATTGGTCAGCTCGAGTAAAGGAACCTGATATAGTATACTGCACTGTTTAATATTCTTTTTTTTCTTTACACAGGTTGAATGCTGACAAAGAAATGTCACCTATGCCATGCTCCTTTATACCAGTTTTCTTGATTGACATGTTATTTTTGGAGCCAAATGAGAAAATTGGGAAATAGAAAGCTCCCCCCTCCTTCCAATTAGTGGATCCGGTCAGGTGCTCAGTGGCGGTAGGCCACCGCCTGAAAGCCAAACATGAAAAAAGGAATGCTGGCACCGGTTTCCATATGATGAATTTTACTTTATTCCATGAAGATCAATACATTAAAAAGAAGGCATCTTTACAGGCAATCCGCCCCATCGTGTCATTTTTGGTTTAAGCCTAATTTCTTTCAATAAATAAAATGGAATAAATGTGTCACTTTTTTGCCTATACTAGTAGTTGTGGGGTATTATGACATCACAATAGAATTAATACTTACCCTTTCCGATGCCTTTTAGGGCTATCCGGTGCAGAACCAAGGCCAAATACCAACCGACAGGACCTTCCTGTGACATCATGGAAGGTCCTGTCGCTCAGCACGTGGCCTTGGCTCTGCACCGGATAGACCGAAAAGGCGCCTGAAAGGGTAAGTATTAATTCTTTATTATTTTTAATACATCTGGATTTATTTAATTTTGATTTCGTACTGTATAGTAATACATTACAAAATGAAATGGGGGCTGGCAGACATGTCACAAAGGGGAGGAGGAACAGGATTTTTCTTCCTCCTCTGTGACATCACTTCTCCTCCGGACCGGGTGGTGTGTGAACACAGCCTCAGGCTGCGTGCCCACGTAGCGATTTACAAGCGTATATGTTGCGTAATTTACGCAGCGGAAACGCTTGTGAAACACTTGGTAATCTGCACCCCATGGTACTCAGTGGCATTCCGCAATGTTAATGCCCATGCTGTAGATTTTTCCGCAGCGTTTCTGCTGCGCTTAAAAATCCTTTCCACAGGGCCACAACACCTTCAGCTCTCTCCACAGGACCACAGGCCTTTCCACAGTGCTACAAGTCCCTCCAGCTCTCTCCACAGGCAATCATGTTGCATGTTGTTTACCGCAAAAGGACTTCATAGGCCCAAATCTTACTTTAGACCCTTCCACAGGCCCCTCCAGCCCACTCCACATGGCCTTTTCCGCAGGCCACAACTCCCTCCAGCTCTCTTTACATCGCCACATGCCCCTCTGCGGGGCCACAGACCCCTATACAGGGTCACAGGCCATTCCACAGGGCCAAAATCCCCTCCAACTCTTCTCCACAGGACAACAAGCTCTCTTTACCGGGCCATAGCTCCCCTCCACATGCACTTTCTGCATGGACAAAGCCCCCTTTATCTCTCTCCACAGAGACACAAGGCCCGTCTGCAGGGCACAAGCCCCCTCTTCAAGGCCAAAAGGCCTTTCTACATGGCCATAGTCATTTCCATAGGGCACGAGCCCCTCCAGCTCTCTCCACAGGGCAACGGACCCCTATACAGGGTCACAGGCCTTTCCACAGGGCCACAACACCTTCAGCTCTCTCCACAGGACCACAGGCTCCTACTGGGCCACAGGCCTTTCCACAGTGCCACAAGCCCCTCCAGCTCTCTCCACAGGCAATCATGTTGCATGTTGTTTACTGCAAAGGACTTCATAGGCCCAAATCTTACTCCATAGCCTTCCACAGGCCTTTCCAGCCCGCTCCACATGGCCTTTTCCTCAGGCCACAACTCCCTCCAGCTCTCTTTACATCGCCACATGCCCCTCTGCGGGGCCACGGACCCCTATACAGGGTCACAGGCCTTTCCACAGGGCCTCAACCCCTTCAGCTGTCTCCACAGGACCACAGGCTTTTCCACAGCCCACAACTCCTTCCAGCTCTCACCACAGGGCCACAGCCCTTTCCACAAGGCTAAAGGGCCTATCCATAGGGCCACAGACCTTTCCACAGGGCCACAACACCCTCCAGCTCTCTCCACAGGACAAGAAGCTCTCTTTACAGGGCCATAGCTCACCTCCACAGGGCCAAATGCACTTTCCACACGGCCACAACTCCCAACAGCTCTCTCCACAGGACCACTGGCTCCTTCTGCCGGGCCACAAGCATTTCCACAGGGCCACAATCCCCTCCAACTCTTCTCCACAGGACAACAAGCTCTCTTTACAGAGCCATAGCTCCCCTCCACAGGGCCAAATGCACTTTCTGCACGGCTACAGCCCCCTTTAGCTCTCTCCACAGAGACACAGGGCCCGTCTGCAGGACACAAGCCCCCTCTTCAAGGCCAAAGGGCCTTTCTACATGGCCATAGTCATTTCCATAGGGCACAAGCCCCTCCAGCTCTCTCCACAGGGCATCGGACCCCTATACAGGGTCACAGGCCTTTCCACAGGGCCACAACACCTTCAGCTCTCTCCACAGGACCACAGGCTCCTACCCGGCCACAGGCTTTTCCACAGTGCTACAAGTCCCTCTAGCTCTCTCCACAGGCAATCATGTTGCATGTTGTTTACCGAAAAAAGGACTTCATAGGCCCAAATCTTACTTCAGACCCTTCCACAGGCCCCTCCAGCCCGCTCCACATGGCCTTTTCCGCAGGCCACAACTCCCTCCAGCTCTCTTTACATCGCCACATGCCCCTCTGCAGGGCCACAGACCCCTATACAGGGTCACAGGCCTTTCCACAGGGCTTCAACCCCTTCAGCTCTCTCCACAGGACCACTGGCTCCTTCTGCCGGGCCACAAGCATTTCCACAGGGCCACAATCCCCTCCAACTCTTCTCCACAGGACAACAAGCTCTCTTTACAGAGCCATAGCTCCCCTCCACAGGGCCAAATGCACTTTCTGCACGGCCACAGCCCCCTTTAGCTCTCTCCACAGAGACACAGGGCCCGTCTGCAGGACACAAGCCCCCTCTTCAAGGCCAAAGGGCCTTTCCACATGGCCATAGTCATTTCCATAGGGCACAAGCCCCTCCAGCTCTCTCCACAGGGCAACGGACCCCTATACAGGGTCACAGGCCTTTCCACAGGGCCACAACACCTTCAGCTCTCTCCACAGGACCACAGGCTACTACCGGGCCACAGGTCTTTCCACAGTGCCACAAGCACCATCCAGCTCTCTCCACAGGCAATCATGTTGCACTTTTGCAACAAGAGTCAATTTTTGTTGCAGTTCGGCAACATTGGAGTCAACCCTGTTGCAAATCGGACACGAAGCTTGAAAATTTAGACGTTTACTGCAAAGGACTTCATAGGCCCCCATCTTACTCCAGAGCCTTCCACAGGCCCCTCAAGCACGCTCCACATGGCCTTTTCCACAGGCCACAACTCCATCCAGCTGTCTTTACATCGCCACATGCCCCTCTGCGGGGCAACAGACCCCTATACAGGGTCACAGGCCTCTCCACAGGGCCTCAACCCCTTCAGCTCTCTCCACAGGACCACTGGCTCCTTCTGCCGGCCACAAGCCTTTCCACAGGGCCACAATCCCCTCCAATTCCACAGGACAACAGGCTCTCTTTACAGGGCCATAGCTCCCCTCCACAGGGCCAAATGCACTTTCCACATGGCCACAACCCCCTCCAGCTCTCTACACAGAGTCATGGGGCCCGTCTGCAGGGCACAAGCCCCTTCATCAAGGCCAAGGGGCCTTTCTACAGGGCCACTGGCCTTTAAATAGTGCCACAACCTCCTCTGGCTCTCTCAAGAGGGCCACAGGCTCCTTCTACAGGGCAAGGGCCCCCTCCACAAGGCCAAAGGCCCTTTGCAAAGGGCCATAGGTCCATTCCACAGGGCCATAGTCATTTCCATAGGGCCATAACCCCCCTCAAGCTCTCTCCACAGAACCGCAGGCTCCTTCTACAGGTTTACAGGCATATACACAGGGCCACATCCGCCTTCACCTCTCTCCACAAGGTGACAGGTCCCTTTCACTGTGTCATAGGCCTTTCCATAAGGCCACAACCCCCTCTGTCTCTCTCAAAAAGGACAGAAGCTCCCTTTACAAGGCAACAGCCCCCTCCACAAGGCCAAAGGCCTTTTTCAAAGGGCCACAGGTCCCTTTCGCAGGGCCATAGGCATTTCCCCAAGGCAATAACCCCCTCCAGCTCTCTCCACAGGACCACAGGCTCCTTCTACAAGACTACAACCCCTTTGAGCTCTTTCATCAGGGCCACAGCCTCCTCCGCCCCCCTTTAATCAGTTAAAAGGGATCAATTGAGTGACCACAACACCTTCAGCTCTCTCCACAGAAACACAGGCTCCTACTGAGCCACAGGACTTTCCACAGTGCCACAAGCCCCTCTAGCTCTCTCCACAGGCAATCATGTTGCATGTTTTTTAGTGCAAAGGACTTCATAGGCCCAAATCTTACTCCAGAGGCTTCCACAGGCCCCTCCAGCCGGCTCCACATGGCCCTTTCCGCAGGCCACAACTCCCTCCAGCTCTCTTTACATCGCCACATGCCCCTCTGCGGGGCCACAGACCCCTATACAGGGTCACAGGCCTTTCCACAGGGCCTCAACCCCTTCAGCTCTCTCCACAGGACCACAGGCTTTTCCACAGCCCACAACTCCTTCCAGCTCTCACCACAGGGCCTCAGCCCCTTCCACAAGGCTAAAGGGCCTATCCATAGGGCCACAGACCTTTCCACAGGGCCACAACATGCTCCAGCTCTCTCCACAGGACAAGAAGCTCTCTTTACAGGGCCATAGCTCACCTCCACAGGGCCAAATGCACTTTCCACATGGCCACAACTCCCAACAGCCCTCTCCACAGAGTCACAGAGCCCGTCTGCAGGGCACAAGCCCCTCTTCAAGGCCAAAAGGCCTTTCTACATGGCCATAGTCATTCCCATAGGGCACGAGCACCTCCAGCTCTCTCCACAGGGCAACGGACCCCTGTACAGGGTCACAGTCCTTTCCACAGGGCCACAACAGCTTCAGCTCTCTCCACAGGCAATCATGTTGCATGTTGTTTACTGCAGAGGACTTCATAGGCCCAAACCTTACTCCAGAGCCTTCCACAGGCCCCTCCAGCCCGCTCCACATGGCCTTTTCCTCAGGCCACAACTCCCTCCAGCTCTCTTTACATCGCCACATGCCCCTCTGCGGGGCCATAGACCCCTATACAGGGTCACATGCCTTTCCACAGGGCCTCAACCCCTTCAGCTCTCTCCACAGGACCACTGCCTCCTTCTGCCGGGCTACAAGCCTTTCCACAGGGCCACAATCCCCTCCAACTCTTCTCCACAGGACAACAAGCTCTCTTTACAGGGCCATAGCTCCCCTCCACAGGGCCAAATGCACTTTCTGCACGGCCACAGCCCCCTTTAGCTCTCTCCACAGAGACACAAGGCCCGTCTGCAGGGCACAAGCCCCGTCTTCAAGGCCAAAAGGCCTTTCTACATGGCCATAGTCATTTCCATAGGGCATGAGCCCCTCCAGCTCTCTCCACAGGGCAACGGACCGCTATACAGGGTCACAGGCCTTTCCACAGGGCCACAACACCTTCAGCTCTTCCACAGGACCACAGGCTCCAGCCCGGCCACAGGCCTTTCCACAGTGCTACAAGTCCCTCCAGCTCTCTCCACAGGCAATCATGTTTCATGTTGTTTACCGCAAAAGGACTTCATAGGAGCAAATCTTACTTCAGACCCTTCCACAGGCCCCTCCAGCCCGCTCCACATGGCCTTTTCCGCAGGACACAACTCCCTCCAGCTCTCTTTACATCGCCACATGCCCCTCTGCGGGGCCACAGACCCCTATACAGGGTCACAGGCCTTTCCACAGGGCCTCAACCCCTTCAGCTCTCTCCACAGGACCACAGGCTTTTCCACAGCCCACAACTCCTTCCAGCTCTCACCACAGGGCCACAGCCCCTTCCACAAGGCTAAAGGGCCTATCCATAGGGCCACAGACATTTACACAGGGCCACAACACCCTCCAGCTCTCTCCACGGGACAAGAAGCTCTCTTTACAGGGCCATAGCTCACCTCCACAGGGCCAAATGCACTTTCCACACGGCCACAACTCCCAACAGCTCTCTCCACAGAGTCACAAGGCCCGTCTGCAGGGCACAAGCCCCCTCTTCAAGGCCATCTACATGGCCATAGTCATTTCCATAGGGTACGAGCCCCTCCAGCTCTCTCCACAGGGCAACGGACCCCTATACAGGGTCACAGGCCTTTCCCCAGGGCCACAATCCCCTCCAACTCTTCTCCACACGACAACAAGCTCTCTTTACCGGGCCATAGCTCCCCTCCACAGGGCCAAATGCACTTTCTGCATGGCCACAGCCCCCTTTAGCTCTCTCCACAGAGACACAAGGCCCGTCTGCAGGGCACAAGCCCCCTCTTCAAGGCCATAAGGCCTTTCTACATGGCCATAGTCATTTCCATAGGGCACGAGCCCCTCCAGCTCTCTCCACAGGGCAACGGACCCCTATACAGGGTCACAGGCCTTTCCACAGGGCCACAACACTTTCAGCTCTCTCCACAGGACCACAGGCTCCTACTGGGCCACAGGCCTTTCCACAGTGCCACAAGCCCCTCCAGCTCTCTCCACAGGCAATCATGTTGCATGTTGTTTACTGCAAAGGACTTCATAGGCCCAAATCTTACTCCAGAGCCTTCCACAGGCCTTTCCAGCCCACTCCACATGGCCTTTTCCTCAGGCCACAACTCCCTCCAGCTCTCTTTACATCGCCACATGCCCCTCTGCGGGGCCACAGACCCCTATACAGAGTCACAGGCCTTTCCACAGGGCCTCAACCCCTTCAGCTGTCTCCACAGGACCACAGGCTTTTCCACAGCCCACAACTCCTTCCACCTCTCACCACAGGGCCACAGCCCCTTCCACAAGGCCAAAGGGCCTATCCATAGGGCCACAAACCTTTCCACATGGCCACAACACCCTCCAGCTCTCTCCACAGGACAAGAAGCTCTCTTTACAGGGCCATAGCTCACCTCCATAGGGCCAAATGCACTTTCCAAACGGCCACAACTCCCAACAGCCCTCTCCACAGAGTCACAGGGCCCGTCTGCAGGGTACAAGCCCCCTCTTCAAAGCCAAAAGGCCTTTCTGCATGGCCATAGTCATTTCCATAGGGCACGAGCCCCTCAAGCTCTCTCCACAGGGCAACGGACCGCTATACAGGGTCACAGGCCTTTCCACAGGGCCACAACACCTTCAGCTCTCTCCACAGGACCACAGGCTCCTACCCGGCGACAGGCTTTTCCACAGTGCTACAAGTCCCTCTAGCTCTCTCCACAGGCAATCATGTTGCATGTTGTTTACCGAAAAAAGGACTTCATAGGCCCAAATCTTACTTCAGACCCTTCCACAGGCCCCTCCAGCCCGCTCCACATGGCCTTTTCCGCAGGCCACAACTCCCTCCAGCTCTCTTTACATCGCCACATGCCCCTCTGCGGGGCCACAGACCCCTATACAGGGTCACAGGCCTTTCCACAGGGCCTCAACCCCTTCAGCTCTCTCCACAGGACTACTGGCTCCTTCTGCCGGGCCACAAGCATTTGCACAGGGCCACAATCCCCTCCAACTCTTCTCCACAGGACAACAAGCTCTCTTTACAGAGCCATAGCTCCCCTCCACAGGGCCAAATGCACTTTCTGCACGGCTACAGCCCCCTTTAGCTCTCTCCACAGAGACACAGGGCCTGTCTGCAGGACACAAGCCCCCTCTTCAAGGCCAAAGGGCCTTTCTACATGGCCATAGTCATTTCCATAGGGCACAAGCCCCTCCAGCTCTCTCCACAGGGCAACGGACCCCTATACAGGGTCACAGGCCTTTCCACAGGGCCACAACACCTTCAGCTCTCTCCACAGGACCACAGGCTCCTACCCGGCCACAGGCTTTTCCACAGTGCTACAAGTCCCTCTAGCTCTCTCCACAGGCAATCATGTTGCATGTTGTTTACCGAAAAAAGGACTTCATAGGCCCAAATCTTACTTCAGACCCTTCCACAGGCCCCTCCAGCCCGCTCCATATGGCCTTTTCCGCAGGCCACAACTCCCTCCAGCTCTCTTTACATCGCCACATGCCCCTCTGCAGGACCACAGACCCCTATACAGGGTCACAGGCCTTTCCACAGGGCCTCAACCCCTTCAGCTCTCTCCACAGGACCACTGGCTCCTTCTGCCGGGCCACAAGCATTTCCACAGGGCCACAATCCCCTCCAACTCTTCTCCACAGGACAACAAGCTCTCTTTACAGAGCCATAGCTCACCTCCACAGGGCCAAATGCACTTTCTGCACGGCCACAGCCCCCTTTAGCTCTCTCCACAGAGACACAGGGCCCGTCTGCAGGACACAAGCCCCCTCTTCAAGGCCAAAGGGCCTTTCTACATGGCCATAGTCATTTCCATAGGGCACAAGCCCCTCCAGCTCTCTCCACAGGGCAACGGACCCCTATACAGGGTCACAGGCCTTTCCACAGGGCCACAACACCTTCAGCTCTCTCCACAGGACCACAGGCTACTACCGGGCCACAGGTCTTTCCACAGTGCCACAAGCACCATCCAGCTCTCTCCACAGGCAATCATGTTGCACTTTTGCAACAAGAGTCAATTTTTGTTGCAGTTCGGCAACATTGGAGTCAACCCTGTTGCAAATCGGACACGAAGCTTGAAAATTTAGACGTTTACTGCAAAGGACTTCATAGGCCCCCATCTTACTCCAGAGCCTTCCACAGGCCCCTCCAGCACGCTCCACATGGCCTTTTCCACAGGCCACAACTCCATCCAGCTCTCTTTACATCGCCACATGCCCCTCTGCGGGGCAACAGACCCCTATACAGGGTCACAGGCCTCTCCACAGGGCCTCAACCCCTTCAGCTCTCTCCACAGGACCACTGGCTCCTTCTGCCGGCCACAAGCCTTTCCACAGGGCCACAATCCCCTCCAATTCCACAGGACAACAGGCTCTCTTTACAGGGCCATAGCTCCCCTCCACAGGGCCAAATGCACTTTCCACATGGCCACAACCCCCTCCAGCTCTCTACACAGAGTCATGGGGCCCGTCTGCAGGGCACAAGCCCCTTCATCAAGGCCAAGGGGCCTTTCTACAGGGCCACTGGCCTTTAAATAGTGCCACAACCTCCTCTGGCTCTCTCAAGAGGGCCACAGGCTCCTTCTACAGGGCAAGGGCCCCCTCCACAAGGCCAAAGGCCCTTTGCAAAGAGCCATAGGTCCATTCCACAGGGCCATAGTCATTTCCATAGGGCCATAACCCCCTCAAGCTCTCTCCACAGAACAACAGGCTCCTTCTACAGGTTTACAGGCATTTATACAGGGCCACAACCGCCTTCACCTCTCTCCACAGGGCCCTTTCACTGTGTCATAGGCTTTTCCATAAGACCACAACCCCCTCTGTCTCTCTCAAAAAGGACAGAGGCTCCCTTTAAAAGGCCACAGCCCCCTCCACAAGTCCAAAGGCCTTTTTCAAAGGGCCACAGGTCCCTTCCACAGAGCCATAGGCATTTCCCCAAGGCAATAACCCCCTCCAGCTCTCTCCACAGGCTCCTTCTACAAGGCTACAACCCTTTTCAGCTCTTTCATCAGGGCCACAGCCTCCTCCACCCCCCTTTAGTCAGTTAAAAGGACTCATTTGAGTGACCTATTGACCATTGGTCAGCTCGAGTAAAGGAACCTGATATAGTATACTGCACTGTTTAATATTCTTTTTTTCTTTACACAGGTTGAATGCTTGCAAAGAAATGTCACCTATGCCATGCTCCTTTATACCAGTTTTCTTGATTGACATGTTATTTTTGGAGCCAAATGAGAAAATTGGGAAATGGAAAGCTCCCCCCTCCTTCCAATCAGTGGATCCGGTCAGGTGCTCAGTGGCGGTAGGCCACCGCCTGAAAGCCAAACATGAAAAAAGGAATGCTGGCACCGGTTTCCATACGATGAATTTTACTTTATTCCATGAAGATCAATACATTAAAAAGAAGGCATCTTTACAGGCAATCCGCCCGCCCCATCATGTCATTTTTGGTTTAAGCCTAATTTCTTTCAATAAATAAAATGGAATAAATGTGTCACTTTTTTGCCTCTACTAATAGTTGTGGGGTATTATGACATCACAATAGAATTAATACTTACCCTTTCCGATGCCTTTTAGGGCTATCCGGTGCAGAACCAAAGCCAAATACCAAGCGACAGGACCTTCCTGTGACATCATGGAAGGTCCTGTCGCTCAGCACGTGGCCTTGGCTCTGCACCAGATAGACCAAAAAGACGTCTGAAAGGGTAAGTATTAATTCTTTATTATTTTTAATACATCTTGATTTATTTAATTTTGATTTCGTACTGTATAGTATTATATTGCAAAATGAAATGGGGGCTGGCAGACATGTCACAAAGGGGAGGAGGAACAGGATTCTTCATCCTCCTCTGTGACATCACTTCTCCTCCGGACCGGAAAAAAGCGTGGTATGTGAACACAGCCTCAGGCTGCGTGCCCATGTAGCGATTTACAAGCGTATATGTTGCGTAATTTACGCAGCGGAAACGCTTGTGAAACACTTGGTAATCCGCACCCCATGGTACTCAGTGGCATTCCGCAATGTTAATGCCCATGCTGCGGATTTTTCCGCAGCGTTTCTGCTGCGCTTAAAATCCTTTCCACAGGGCCACAAAACCTTCAGCTCTCTCCACAGTACCACAGGCTCCTACTGGGCCACAGGCCTTTCCACAGTGCCACAAGCCCCTCCAGCTCTCTCCACAGGCAATCATGTTGCATGTTGTTTACTGCAAAGGACTTCATAGGCCCAAATCTTACTCCAGAGCCTTCCACAGGCCTCTCCAGCCCGCTCCACATGGCCTTTTCCTCAGGCCACAACTCCCTCCATCTCTCTTTACATCGCCACATGCCCCTCTGCGGGGCCACAGACTCCTATACAGGGTCACAGGCCTTTCCACAGGGCCTCAACACCTTCAGCTCTCTCCACAGCACCACTGCCTACTTCTGCCGGGCCACAAGCCTTTCCACAGAGCCACAATCCCCTCCAACTCTTCTCCACAGGACAACAAGCTCTCTTTACTGGGCCATAGCTCCCCTCCACAGGGCCAAATGCACTTTCTGCACGGCCACAGCCCCCTTTAGCTCTCTCCACAGAGACACAAGGCCCGTATGCAGGGCACAAGCCCCCTCTTCAAGGCCAAAAGGCCTTTCTACATGGCCATAGTCATTTCCATAGGGCACGAGCACCTCCAGCTCTCTCCACAGGGCAACGGACCCCTATACAGGGTCACAGGCCTTTCCACAGGGCCACAACAGCTTCAGCTCTCTCCACAGGACCACAGGCTCCTACCCGGCCACACGCCTTTCCACAGTGCTACAAGTCCCTCCAGCTCTCTCCACAGGCAATCATGTTGCATGTTGTTTGCCGCAAAAAGACTTCATAGGCCCAAATCTTACTTCAGACCCTTCCACAGGCCCCTCCAGCCCGCTCTACATGGCCTTTTCCGCAGGCCACAACTCCCTCCAGCTCTGTTTACATCGCCACATGCCCCTCTGCGGGGCCACAGACCCCTATACAGGGTCACAGGCCTTTCCACAGGGCCTCAACCCCTTCAGCTCTCTCCACAGGACCACTGGCTCCTTCTGCCGAGCCACAAGCATTTCCACAGGCCACAATCCGCTCAAACTCTTCTCCACAGGACAACAAGCTAACTTTACAGGGCCATAGCTCCCTTCCTCAAAGCCAGCCCTCATGGTGTTTGTGTTATTAAAGAAAAAATATTAATTTTAGGGCTGGCTAGAGGCAGCCGTGGACACACCATAGCAAGCCCTCATGGTGTTTGTGTTATTAAAGAAAAAAAAAATTTAAGGGCTGGCTAGAGGCAGCCGTGGACACACGATAGCCAGCCCTCATGGTGTTTGTGTTATTAAAGAAAAAAAAAATTTAAGGGCTGGCTAGAGGCAGCCGTGGACACACGATAGCCAGCCCTCATGGTGTTTGTGTTATTAAAGAAAAAAAATAAATTTGAGGGCTGGCTAGAGGCAGCCGTGGACACACGATAGCCAGCTCTCATGGTGTTTGTGTTATTAAAGAAAAAAAATAAATTTGAGGGCTGGCTAGAGGCAGCCATGGACACACGATAGCCAGCCCTCATGGTGTTTGTGTTATTAAAGAAAAAAAAAATTTGAGGGCTGGCTAGAGGCAGCCGTGGACAAACGATAACCAGCCCTCATGGTGTTTGTGTTATTAAAGAAAAAAAATAAATTTGAGGGCTGGCAAGAGGCAGCCGTGGACACACGATAGCCAGCCCTCATGGTGTTTGTGTTATTAAAGAAAAAAAAAAAATTTGAGGGCTGGCTAGAGGCAGCAGTGGACACACGATAGCCAGCCCTCATGGTGTTTGTGTTATTAAAGAAAAAAAATAAATTTGAGGGCTGGCTAGAGGCAGCCGTGGACACACGATAGCCAGCCCACATGGTGTTTGTGTTATTAAAGAAAATAAATAAATTTGAGGGCTGGCTAGAGGCAGCCGTGGACAAACGATAACCAGCCCAGATGGTGTTTGTGTTATTAAAGAAAAAAAATAAATTTGAGGGCTGGCTAGAGGCAACCGTGGACACAAGATAGCCAGCCCACATGGTGTTTGTGTTATTAAAGAAAAAAAATAAATTTGAGGGCTGGCTAGAGGCAGCCGTGGACACACGATAGCCAGCCCTCATGGTGTTTGTGTTATTAAAGAAAATATATAAATTTGAGGGCTGGCTAGAGGCAACCGTGGACACACGATAGCCAGCCCACATGGTGTTTGTGTTATTAAAGAAAATAAATAAATTTGAGGGCTGGCTAGAGGCAGCCGTGGACACACGATAGCCAGCCCTCATGGTGTTTGTGTTATTAAAGAAAATAAATAAATTTGAGGGCTGGCTAGAGGCAGCCGTGGACACACGATAACCAGCCCAGATGGTGTTTGTGTTATTAAAGAAAAAAAATAAATTTGAGGGCTGGCTAGAGGCAGCCATGGACAAACGATAACCAGCCCTCATGGTGTTTGTGTTATTAAAGAAAAAAAATAAATTTGATGGCTGGCTAGAGGCAGCCGTGGACACACTATATATATATATACATATATATATTATATATATATATATATATATTTCTGCAGTATCTGTGCATTATGAATCGTGACATGTGTTAAAGGGGCCCACTGAGACTTTCGCCTAGGGCCCACAAAAACCTGGAGCCGGCCCTGCCCATGTGTGGTGATTATTGATTCCAGTACTAATAGGAATAGCAGGGGCACTAACAGCATGAATGGGGTGTTTATTTATTTGTGTTTTGGATATTGTTTCTTCTGGTGTGTGAATATATGGCACTGACCAGTTTAATGCCCTGTATTTGTGTGGTTTTTGCCTTGGATTCTTACATTTTATTATATTGTCTGCTATAGTATATATTTTGTGCTATAGTGCATTACCTCTAATACTGGTGGCGGATTTGCCAGTCAGTATATTAATGTGCAAAATTGATCACCAGGGACAGCCTAAGTGTATATTTGATCTTTACTTGATATATTACAGTCATGTGTTTTTCTGGGATGGATTTTGGAGTAGGTGGGCTTTCCATTAGTGGGTAATTCCACTATATTAACTTTTACTTGTGTTTTCATGAATTGGATTGTGACATTGTTTGTATGTATTTATAAAAAATATAATTCATTGTAATTTATTGAAGTATTGTCTAGATTGGGTGATCACTGCACAAGAGCATACCCCTTTTCTTCTTGCCGATGTTTATATATATTTGGTATGCTGCATGTTGATCCCATAGTGATTAGATGGTGCCCTCTATAACTTTGAGTTTGTGACATGGACAGATTTTTCACACTTCTACAATTGAGTTCACTCTCAACTTTTCAGACGTCTGCAGACGGAGTCTCTTATCTTTTCTGTACTACAAGATGTTTTGCTGACAATTGGCCAAATACACAAGTCCTTCTGCAGCCTTATCTCAAATGAAATAACATACAAACCTTAGCTTTTTTTTTTTTTTTCAAATGCTTCCTCAGGGCTGGCTGGAGACAGCCATGGGCACACGAGAGCCAGCCCTCGTGGTTTTAATGTTATTAAAAAAAATAAAAAAATTTGAGGGCTGGCTGGTGACAGCCATGGGCACACGATAGCCAGCCTTCATGGTTGCATTTCTTATAAATAAAAATATAAACCTTTAGGGTTGGCTGGCGAGAGCCGTGTGCACGCGGATAGCCAGCCTTCATGGGGGTGTTATATTTATATCCCACCAAGGACAACATCTGAAACGAGTTTGTATGTTCTCCCCGTGTTTGCATGGGTTTCCTCCTGGTTCTCCGGTTTCCTCCCACACTCCAAAGACACACTGATAGGGAATCTAGATTGTGAGCCCCAATGGGGACAGCGACAATAATGTATGTAAAGCGCTGTGGAATATGTAAGCGCTATATAAAAATAAAAATAAGATGATGATAAAAAATATAAACCTTGAGGGCCGGCTGGAGACAGCCGTGGGCACACGATAGCCAGCCCTCATGCTCTTTACAGAGCCATAGCTCCCCTCCACAGGGCCAAATGCACTTTCCACATGGCCACAATCCCCTCCAGCTCTCTCCACAGAGTCACTGGGCCCGTCTGCTGGGCACAAGCCCCTTCATCAAGGCCAAGGGGCCAGTCTACAGGGCCACTGGCCTTTAAATAGGGCCACAACCCCCTCTGGCTCTCTCAACAGGGCCACAGGCTCCTTCTGCAGGGCAACAGCCCCCTCCACAAGGCCAAAGGCCCTTTGCAAAGGGCTATAGGTCCATTCCACAGGGCCATAGTCATTTCCATAGGGCCATAACCCCCCTCAAGCTCTCTCCACAGAACCACAGGCTCCTTCTACAGGTTTACAGGCATTTACACAGGGCCACAACCGCCTTCACCTCTCTCCACAGGGCCCTTTCACTGTGTCATAGGCCTTTCCATAAGGCCACAACCCCCTCTGTCTCTCTTAAAAAGGACAGAGGCTCCCTTTACAAGGCAACAGCCCCCTCCAAAAGGCCAAAGGCCTTTTTCAAAGGGTCATAGGTCCCCTCCGCAGGGCCATAGGCATTTCCCCAAGGCAATAACCCCCTCCAGCTCTCTCCAGAGGACCACAGGCTCCTTCTACAAGGCTACAACCCCTTTCAGCTCTTTCATCAGGGCCACAGCCTCCTCCACCCCCCTTTAATCAGTTAAAAGGGCTCATTTGCGTGACCACAACACCTTCAGCTCTCTCCACAGGACCACAGGCTCCTACCCGGCCACAGGCCTTTCCACAGTGCTACAAGTCCCTCCAGCTCTCTCCACAGGCAATCATGTTGCATGTTGTTTACCGCAAAAGGACTTCATAGGCCCAAATCTTACTTTAGACCCTTCCACAGGCCCCTCCAGCCCGCTCCACATGGCCTTTTCCGCAGGCCACAACTCCCTCCAGCTCTCTTTACATCGCCACATGCCCCTCTGCGGGGCCACAGACCCCTATACAGGGTCACAGGCCATTCCACAGGGCCACAATCCCCTCCAACTCTTCTCCACAGGACAACAAGCTCTCTTTACCGGGCCATAGCTCCCCTCCACAGGGCCAAATGCACTTTCTGCACGGCCACAGCCCCCTTTAGCTCTCTCCACAGAGACACAAGGCCCGTCTGCAGGGCACAAGCCCCCTCTTCAAGGCCAAAAGGCCTTTCTACATGGCCATAGTCATTTCCATAGGGCACGAGCCCCTCCAGCTCTCTCCACAGGGCAACGGACCCCTATACAGGGTCACAGGCCTTTCCACAGGGCCACAAGCCCCTCTAGCTCTCTCCACAGGCAATCATGTTGCATGTTGTTTACTGCAAAGGACTTCATAGGCCCAAATCTTACTCCAGAGCCTTCCACAGGCCTCTCCAGCCCGCTCCACATGGCCTTTTCCTCAGGCCACAACTCCCTCCAGCTCTCTTTACATCGCCACATGCCCCTCTGCGGGGCCACAGACCCCTATACAGGGTCACAGGCCTTTCCACAGGGCCTCAACCCCTTCAGCTGTCTCCACAGGACCACAGGCTTTTCCACAGCCCACAACTCTTTCCAGCTCTCACCACAGGGCCACAGCCCCTTCCACAAGGCTAAAGGGCCTATCCATAGGGCCACAGACCTTTCCACAGGGCCACAACACCCTCCAGCTCTCTCCACAGGACAAGAAGCTCTCTTTACAGGGCCATAGCTCACCTCCACAGGGCCAAATGCACTTTCCACACGGCCACAACTCCCAACAGCTCTCTCCACAGAGTCACAGGGCCCGTCTGCAGGGCACAAGCTCCCTCTTCAAGGCCAAAAGGCCTTTCTACATGGCTATAGTCATGTCAATAGGGCACGAGCCCCTCCAGCTCTCTCCACAGGGCAACGGACCCCTATACAGGGTCACAGGCCTTTCCACAGGGCCACAACACCTTCAGCTCTCTCCACAGGACCACAGGCTCCTACTGGGCCACAGGCCTTTCCACAGTGCCACAAGCCCCTCCAGCTCTCTCCACAGGCAATCATGTTGCATGTTGTTTACTGCAAAGGACTTCATAGGCTCAAATATTACTCCAGAGCCTTCCACAGGCCTCCAGCCCGCTCCACATGGCCTTTTCCTCAGGCCACAACTCCCTCCAGCTCTCTTTATGACGCGCCCCTGGGCCTGCTGCTTCGCGCGGCATCGCGCGCACGGGGGAGCTTACCCGGATCCGGATCAGATGGGGGTAGTAGTCTCGTGGCGGTGACCCGGTCCGTGCCCAGGGAGTCAAACTGAGCGGCGATGTATTAGCGGTAGATGTTGGACGACTACGCCACCCGCTGAATGCAGCGAAGGAGCTGCCGCTGCAGGGCAGACCGCTGAGGCCGGTGGTAGGATTGTGCAGAGTGATAGTATCACCCCCAACGGGAGGGGTATGGCCTCAGGGCAGCCGACGTGGCTGATGGGGGAAGCAGGAATCACTCAGAGACGATGCGGTGTAGTTCAGGGTCTTTACTGGTGATAAAGATAGACCCTCCCGGAGTACTGGCTAGCGATCGGGGCCTGGTCAGTCTTTGAGCAGATGGGATTTCCCCTGGCCAGGCGGAGTTGTAGGCCTCCCCAACTAATTGTACTCTTCTGGCTACCTTGCTAGAGGCGGGTAAAAGTAGCCCACGTCCCTGAGTGTACCGTGTGGTGCTCACCCGTATGGCCGGTGACTCGGGGCCTTCTTGTGGCGTCCGCTCCACGACGGCGGTGCTGGTCCCACGCGTATGACCGTGCCTTCGGGTGTCTTGACCAGAGGACCTGAAATCCCCTGCCGGTCGGTTTCTGCTGCTGGGTAAAGATTAGTCCCCACAGCCTCGGACTCCGGGTCCGGTGATAGCTTCTCAGTCAGGGCGAGCTCTGCAGCTGCCAGCCCCTGACTCCTTATAGCACTGCTCCACAGAGCTCCTGATGTTCTTTTCCTATATCTGCTTCTCTTCTCTGTCTCTACTTCTTCTCTACTCACTAACCCTGCCTCAGCCCTAGGTTTATATAGGGGAAGTTCTTCCCCTCCCAGGACTGGGCAGGAGGTGTGGCATGCATAGGATCCCTGACCAAGAGACCTCCCACCTGCTCTCAGACATAACATTGCTGTTACTGTGGAAACCAGACCCCTGGGGTGCCACATTCCCCCCTAGTGAAATTTAGTACTCCGGGACTAAACATATTTTTAGAAAAACATAACAAGGTATAAACATTTATAATATAATAAGAAAAACACATAAAGATGGTTACGGCGTGTCCGCAACCGGGTGCAGTTTTGAACAAAAACAAGGTGTCCATTTCACCAAAACAGGGAGACGTAACCAGGTAGGGGTCTGTCCTGCCCCGAGTCCTTAACAGTCTTTAGTCCATTCCTAGGTTACGCTCCAACCAATTGTACAAGGATTCCCGGTAAATCCACCAAGGACTCCTAAAAATAACTAGAAACACATAATTATTTACAAGTAACAGACAGGTGACCACAATAAAACAATTTAAACACTTCAAATCCTCCAACGTGCGGGTAACTGGCCTCTAGTGGCCCTAGTGGACCTACGGAGCTGACTGTCTGGCCCTGAACTACAGGGTGTAGGAGCTGTCAAGGGTAAACTGGGCAGCTGTTTACGGGCTCTTTGGCTCACTAGGGGTACGGCAGGCTCACTATGAGCAGAGGGTTGATTCTCCTGTTCTGCTTGTGTGGAGTCTGCTGCCTCCTGGACCGGCTGCTCTTCCAGCTCTACCTGTTGCTCCGTAGGCACTTGGGATGCTGGTTGGAGGAACGTGAGGACGGGTACCACAACTGCACCATTGACTTGAGTCCAGGACCGAGGGAAGTCTCCGAGCACAGTACTAACCATATCTTCCCTTTCCTCTACGGGTCGAGGGTCTTCTTGCTCTCCTTCTGGGTTCCGTAGCTGTTCGGGACACTTCTTCAGGTGATCCCAGGATACAATGGCTGTGGTTTCCCCTCCGTCTTTACTGATGGTACAAACCTTCGGGTTGTCATGGCTTGAGGGCAGTACGGTGTACGGGTCCTTCTCCCACTGGTCGTCCAACTTGTGGAGCCGTCTCTTCCTCTTCAAGACCTGCTCTCCGGGTACCAGGGGAACAGCGGGAGCATACTGGTTGTAAGTTTTCTCTTGTCTTTCCCTAGCGAGACAGAGACTTCGTTCCACGCTCTCCTGTACTTTCCGGTACTGCTGCTGCCTCTCTGTGTCCCAGTCTGCTTCCGGTGAAGTGTCCTCGGGTGTCAGGACTCCCATCTCCAGGTCAACAGGTAGCTTACCAGGCCTTGCCCTCATTAGGTAAGCCGGGGTACAGTTGGTGGAACCTACAGGGATGTAGTTGTATAGGTCCACCAGGTCGGGCAGCTTCTCAGGCCACAAACTGCGTTCTTCCAGGGGCAACGTTTTCAGAAGATCCATAACCACCTGGTTCATTTTCTCATAAAGTCCATTAGTTTGCGGATGATAGGGTGTCGTCCTTATCTTCCGGCAGCCATACAGATTGCAGAATTCCGGGAAGACCTCCGCTTCAAAGGCAGGTCCCTGATCCGTCAGCACTTGGTCCGGGTACCCGTGTGGACGGCAGAAATGCTGCTGGAAGGCTCTAGCTGCCGTTTGAGCTGTTAAGTCCTTAACGGGGACGACAACCAAGAACCGGGAGTAATGATCCACAATGGTTAACGCGTAGACGTAGCCACTTCTGCTTGGGGTCAGTTTTACATGATCCAAGGCTACCAGTTCCAACGGCTGCTTGGTGACGATGGACTGAAGGGGGGTCTTCTGGCTGGCACGGTCCTTCCTTCTTAGGTTGCACGGGCCACAGTCTCTGCACCACCTCTCGATGGTTCCCCTCATGCCTACCCAGTGGAACCGCCCGCGCAACAGGAACTCCAGCTTCTTCCATCCGAAGTGTCCAGCCCCGTCGTGGTATGCCTCCATCACCATGGCTGCGTCTCTTCGTGGCACCACTACTTGCCAGATTAGTTCATGCGTCCGGGAGTTAACCATTCTGCGGCACAACTTCCCCTTGTAAAGGAACAGTCGACTCTTCTCAGCCCACAGTTGTTTGGCTTCCTCCGGAGCGTCTGGGTCAAGGCGAGCCTCTGGCCGAGTCAGCATCTCCTTCACCAGTCGGACGGCAGGGTCACTGTCTTGCGTTTCCTCCCAGTTGTAGTGAGGCAAGGGGTTAAACGTAGCGGCTTGCTTACTCCTTACCCGATGGGAATACTGGATAGTCCCATGACGGTGGAAAGCGGGGAGTTCGACTTCTTCCAGCCCCTCTGAATCTTCTCCTACGTCCGGTAGGTTTGGCATCCTGGACAGGGCGTCCGCGTTGGTATTGGAGCGTCCTGCCCGGTATTTGATTGTGAACTCGTAGTTGGACAGACGGGCCATCCATCTCTGCTCTAAGGCACCGAGTCTTGCCGTGTCCAGGTGTGTCAACGGGTTGTTATCCGTTTACACGGTGAACCGGGAAGAAGCGAGGTAGTGCTTAAAGCGTTCGGTGACTGCCCACACCACTGCCAGGAACTCTAGCTTAAATGAGCTGTAATTCTCAGGGTTTCTTTCGGTGGGTCGCAGTTTTCGACTGGCGTAAGCGATTACTCGTTCTTTCCCCTGCTGGATCTGGGACAGTACGGCTCCTAGCCCGATGTTACTTGCGTCGGTGTAGAGGATAAAGGGCTGGCTGTAATCAGGGTACGCCAGGATTTCATCCCCCGTGAGGGCCATCTTCAGCTGGCGGAAGGACTCTTCTTCTAACTTCTCCCATTTGAAGGGCGGCTTCTGGTTCTTGGCCTTCCGGGACTGGCCTATCAGGAGGTCCTGCATAGGAGCTGCCTTTTTGGTGAAACCGGGGATGAATCTGCGGTAATAGCCTACCAACCCGAGGAACTGCCGCACTTCCTTTACACTGGAGGGACTTGGCCATTCCTTAATTGCGGTGATCTTATCAGGGTCGGGAGCCACTCCGTCAGCGCTCACCACGTGTCCCAGGTACTGCACCTTTGGTTTTAGGAGGTGACACTTGGAGGGTTTTACCTTTAGGCCGTAGTTTGCCAGAGCTTCGAACACTTCCGCCAAGTGTTTCAGGTGGTCCTCATAAGTCTTGGAATATACGATGACATCGTCCAGGTACAACAGGACCGTCTCGAAGTTTTTGTGGCCCAGACAGCACTCCATTAATCGTTGAAAGGTTCCTGGTGCGTTACAGAGTCCGAACGGCATGCAGGTAAACTCGCTAAGTCCCATCGGGGTGGTGAATGCGGTCTTCTCCCGGTCCGCCTCTGCTACAGGAACCTGCCAGTACCCACTAGTGAGATCCAAGGTAGAGAAGAAGTTAGCAGATCTTAAAGCAGCCAAAGACTCCTCTATCCTTGGTAAGGGGTACGCATCCTTGTGTGTGATACGGTTGATTTTCCGGTAATCTACACACATCCTCATGGTGTTGTCTTTCTTTTTGACTAAGACTAGTGGAGCTGCCCAGGGGCTACAGCTATCCCTGATCACCCCAGCCTCCTTCATGTCCCTAAGCATCCCCTTGGCGTGTTGGTAGTGTGCAGGGGGTACGGGTCGATACCTCTCTTTTATGGGAAGATGGTCTCCCGTGGGGATGCGGTGTTCTACCCCCTTGACTCGCCCGAAGTCTAACGGGTGTTTACTAAACACTCTCTCGTACTCTTGAACCACCCGATAGACTCCCTGTCTCTGGTGTGAGGGAGTGGAGTCAGTACCCAAATGTAGTTGCTGACACCAGTCCTCCATTGTTTCCTTAGAGCCGTTACTTTCCTCCGGGGAAGATGGAGGCAAGGGTTCTACGGACTGTATGGAGTTTTGATTGATGGTATACAATTTGGCTAGCGTGGCATACCGGGGCAGGTACACTTCCCTCTTCCCGATATTTATTATGCGAACGGGCACCCTCCCATGGCGTACATTGACCACCCCCCGTGCTGTCAAAATGGTGGGCCTACTGTCTGAGTAAACTGGTTCTACCATTGCCTGGTAATCTCTACCTCTCAGACCAATAGCTGCCCGGCACCAAATCATCATTTCACTTTTTGGGGGCATGGCAATAGGGAAAGGGTCACACATTCTTACGCTACCAATCTCACCACCGGAGAGTTCTATCTGTTGCCGTCGCATCAGTGCCCGGATCTCTTTCTGGAGCACTCGCTGCTGGCCGGAGCTGGCATTCTTGGCAACCTGCTGTAAAAGGAAAATCACTTCTGCAAGACAATTTTCAATTACATTAGTTCCTAGAGTTATCTTTGGGTGACTCTCGTGCTTGTCAATGTCTACAATGATCAGTCCCTGTGCCGCCAGTTCAACTCTACCGATCTTAATGGTCACCTCTTTAAATCCAATCTGTGGCACGGGCTGACCATTGCTGGCGATGATACTCAAATCGTCGTCAGGGTAGCGGGTGATATCCGAGTCATTCCAGTACTGCTTGAAGAGCACGTACGGGATAGTGGTAACCTGTGACCCGGTGTCCAGTAGGGCACTCATAGGGATGCCATCCAGTACCACAGGCAAGACTGGACGTCCTCCCACATATTTGTCGCGCCAGTTCGATGGGCCTGATGATCTTTTTCCTGGGGGTTGGCCCTCTACCCCAGGTTGTGCCAGTTTAAAGGACAGTACCTTGCCATATGTCCGGGTTGATTGCAGCGGCGGCAGATGGGTTGTCCGTCCTCGTTGTATCGGTCGCTGGGTCTTCCTCTGGCCGGCGGGGTCCTCCTTGGTCGACGCCACAGGATGTCCTCCGGTCCGGATGCCAGCTGGATCTTCCCTGGAGTGGAAACCTGTAAAGACTGCACAGTTCGGGTTAGCGCGGCAACGCTTTTAGCTAGCTCTTAGACCTGATGGTGCAGGTCTGGAGCCGGGTCATTGTTCAAAGCCTGCGCATCAGCTCCCACAGGCCCTGCCGACAAGGGCGCCGCCTCCTGGTGGTAAGTGGTAGCGGGGCGTCTGTGGGTCACAACGCCACCTGGTGCCGGTTCTCGGAGCACCCGGATGGCTCTGTCCTTGAACTGTGCAAATCCCAGATGAGGGTCCTGTAAGGCCATTGCCCGCAACTGGGTTCGGTGGGCATTGCAATATAAACCCTCTATAAATTGTTCAGTCAACAGCCTGTCCTCGTCTCCCACGCCGTCAGGGTCGGTCTGCTTAATGGCTCTCAGGGCCTCTTGTAGGTTCAGAGCATAGTTCCTTATACTCTCTTGTGCTCGCTGCTTGCACCCGTAGAATCTAAGCTTGATCTCGGCTGAGGTGCGGGTATCAAAGGTGTCCCTCAGCCGGGTTAGTATCCCTGCGACAGTCCTCCCCCCAGGTGGCCAGGACTTTACCTCCCTTTGGGCTGCCCCAGTTAATTGGGCCACCAGGATGCTCACTTTTTGCTCTTCTGTGAGGGGATACACCTGGAAGAGGCTATCCAGCTTTTCTCTAAAGTCATGCAGGGTATGTGACTCCCCTGAGTACTGGGGTAGCCAGGCCGCTCCCGGGATATAGGGCATGGTGAAAGGCATGACTGCAGCAGCGGTGGCGCTGGCGGGGGTTGAGACAGTGAAGCTCTCCTCCGTATCCGACATCTTCCTCCCCCCTAGTGGACCGTGGCCTACCTCGCGATGATCCTCTTCCGTAGGCCGCGGCTCCGCAGTGGATCGTCAGGGTTGAGGACCTTCCGTCGCGCTCCTGTGACGTCGGCGTCTGCTGGACTCCTTCCAGGACCTTACGCAACGTCCGGACGTGAGGCGGGGCTTCGGTTCTCGCGCGCTTTCGGAGTCCACGCCCCTCTTCTTCCCGCGCGGCGTCTTCAAGATGGCGTCCAACGGCGGGAAAACTCCACGGATGGCGGGAAGAAGGCAGAAGATGGCGCCGGATGGCGGGAAAACTTCGCGGATGGCGGGAAGAAGGTAGAAGATGGCGCCGGATGGCGGGAAACCTCCACGGATGGCGGGAATCTTCACCACTGGTAAGTTTGAACAGTCTTTTTCAGGCACGCAGTACCCGGTGGTTGCGGGCACGAAATCCTGCCGACTACGCCAAAAGTTGACGCGCCCCTGGGCCTGCTGCTTCGCGCGGCATCGCGCGCACGGGGGAGCTTACCCGGATCCGGATCAGATGGGGGTAGTAGTCTCGTGGCGGTGACCCGGTCCGTGCCCAGGGAGTCAAACTGAGCGGCGATGTATTAGCGGTAGATGTTGGACGACTACGCCACCCGTTGAATGCAGCGAAGGAGCTGCCGCTGCAGGGCAGACCGCTGAGGCCGGTGGTAGGATTGTGCAGCGTGATAGTATCACCCCCAATGGGAGGGGTATGGCCTCAGGGCAGCCGACGTGGCTGATGGGGGAAGCAGGAATCACTCAGAGACGATGCGGTGTAGTTCAGGGTCTTTACTGGTGATAAAGATAGACCCTCCCGGAGTACTGGCTAGCGATCGGGGCCTGGTCAGTCTTTGAGCAGATGGGATTTCCCCTGGCCAGGCGGAGTTGTAGGCCTCCCCAACTAATTGTACTCTTCTGGCTACCTTGCTAGAGGCGGGTAAAAGTAGCCCACGTCCCTGAGTGTACCGTGTGGTGCTCACCCGTATGGCCGGTGACTCGGGGCCTTCTTGTGGCGTCCGCTCCACGACGGCGGTGCTGGTCCCACGCGTGTGACCGTGCCTTCGGGTGTCTTGACCAGAGGACCTGAAATCCCCTGCCGGTCGGTTTCTGCTGCTGGGTAAAGATTAGTCCCCACAGCCTCGGACTCCGGGTCCGGTGATAGCTTCTCAGTCAGGGCGAGCTCTGCAGCTGCCAGCCCCTGACTCCTTATAGCACTGCTCCCACAGAGCTCCTGATGTTCTTTTCCTATATCTGCTTCTCTTCTCTGTCTCTACTTCTTCTCTACTCACTAACCCTGCCTCAGCCCTAGGTTTATATAGGGGAAGTTCTTCCCCTCCCAGGACTGGGCAGGAGGTGTGGCATGCATAGGATCCCTGACCAAGAGACCTCCCACCTGCTCTCAGACATAACATTGCTGTTACTGTGGAAACCAGAGCCCTGGGGTGCCACATTTACATCGCCACATGCCCCTCTGCGGGGCCACAGACCCCTATACAGGGTCACAGGCCTTTCCACAGGGCCTCAACCCCTTCAGCTGTCTCCACAGGACCACAGGCTTTTCCACAGCCCACAACTCCTTCCAGCTCTCACCACAGGGCCACAGCCCTTTCCACAAGGCTAAAGGGCCTATCCATAGGGCCACAGACCTTTCCACAGGGCCACAACACCCTCCAGCTCTCTCCACAGGACAAGAAGCTCTCTTTACAGGGCCATAGCTCACCTCCACAGGGCCAAATGCACTTTCCACACGGCCACAACTCCCAACAGCTCTCTCCACAGAGTCACAGTGTTATGTTCTGCTACCAGAGCTAAGGAAAGAGAGGAGATCTGTCCCTACGATAGAACTCAGCTGAATCCCTACGATGTAACAGGGAACCTGATCCTGCGATCAGACCTGCTAAAGTCCTAAGCTAGTCTGTACGGAGACCTATAGATGTGGGGAAGGAATCCCTACAAGTACTAAGGACTGGGAGGAATATGGGACACCTCCTAACAGAAATAGTAGCAGACAGACGAACAAACAAAATATATAGAACATAGAGGTCCGTAGACCAAGCAAACTAACAGAGTAAGATACAGAGCAAAGGCTAGCTAGAAAGTAGTAATACAATGAAGTCCAGCAAAGCCAGAAGGGCGGAGCAGGCTTAAATAGGCCAACAAGGTCATGTGACCAGCAAAGGAAAAAAAACCTAAGAGCAAGGTTCTAACAGTACCCCCCCTTCTAAGAGGATCCTCCGGATCCCCTAGGACCAGGCTTATCAGGAAATCTCCTGTGAAACGCTCTGATAAGTCTGGACGCGGAAACATCATCCGACCTCACCCAAGAGTTATCCTCGGGTCCGAAACCTTTCCAGGCCACAAGATACTGCAAACTACCTCTATACAGTCTAGAGTTAAGGATGCGAGAAATTTCATATTCCCCGTCCTCCACCACCGGAGGAACAGAGGCAGAGGCGTCACAATCCGATACAACAGCTTTTTTCAACAGAGAGACATGAAATACCGGATTAATTCTCCAGGAGGTAGGAACCTCCAACCTAACAGCAGATTGGTTGACAACCTGAAGCACCTTAAAGGGCCCTACAAACTTGGGACCCAATTTCTTAGAAGGAATCCTCAACCGCAGATTCCTAGAGGACAACCAGACCATGTCACCAACAGCGAACAGAACCTCCTGTCGTTTCCTATCAAAGTAGTCCTTAGATTTTCTGTTGGCCTCCTGAAGATTACCACGCACATCCGTCCAAACTCTCTCCAAATCACCGGAAAAATTCTCCTCCTCAGGCACGGCGGATCCCAACTTGGAGAACGACCCAAACGACGGATGTCTCCCAGAACAACAAAAAAAAGGCGAACAACCAGCAGAAGAAGATGTATGATTGTTCAGAGCAAATTCAGCAAGTGGCAGAAACTCAGACCACCCCTCTTGATTGTCTGCCACAAAACAACGCAAGAACTGCTCAACATCCTGGTTTTTCCTTTCTGTCTGGCCATTAGATTCAGGATGATATCCAGACGAGAACGATAAATGAACTCCCAACCTGTCACAAAAGGCACGCCAAAAACGAGCCACGAACTGAGGACCCCTATCAGAAACAATGTCAGTAGGAACGCCATGAAGTCTGACAATTTCCTTGACAAAGGCCTTAGCGAGAGTTTTAGCGCAGGGCAGTTTGACAAAGGGAACCAAGTGACACATCTTGCTAAAACGGTCCACGACCACCCAGATGACAGTAAAACCCTCAGAGGGGGGAAGGTCAGTTATAAAGTCCATAGCCAAATGTGTCCAAGGAGCACTGGGAACCTCCAAAGGACAAAGCAACCCCGCAGCAGGAGTATGAGAGGACTTAGATCTAGCACATATAGTACATTGACGCACCCACTTAATGACTTCCTTCTGCCATCCAGGCCACCAAAAACTGCGACCCACCAGTCTCTTGGTCTCAGAGATTCCGGGATGACCTGCCAACCGAGATTCATGACACTCAACAAATAAATCTCTCCTAAAGGTCCCAGGCACAAACAACCTCCCATGGGGAGTGTTAGATGGGGCATTCTCCTGTGCTTTAAGAATCTCATCTTCCAAAACGGAGTCCAAAGCAGCTATCACAACACCTTCTTGTAAAATGTTCTCCTCTTTCTCAGCACCGACTATGGGAGAAAAACTGCGAGACAAGGCATCCGCCTTAACATTCTTAGTACCAGGGATGTAAGTAACGGAGAAATTAAACCGCGAGAAAAACAGTGCCCACCTAGCCTGACGGGCATTCAGGCGCTTGGCAGCATCAAGATATATCAGATTTTTATGATCCGTAAGAACCTGAACGGGAAATTCCGCACCTTCCAAGAAGTGACGCCAGTGTTCAAATGCGAGTTTAATAGCCAATAATTCCCGATTACCAATATCGTAATTCAGTTCAGTCTCCGAAAATTTTTTTGAAAAAAAGGCACAGGGATGTAATCCATCCCCGTTATCCTGAGACAATACTGCGCCAACCCCCACAGAGGAAGCATCAACCTCAACCAAAAACGGCTTAGTCACATCAGGCTGCATAAGGATGGGAGCAGAGGTGAACCTCTCCTTGAGATACACAAAAGCTTCAATGGCCTCAGAAGACCACTGAACCGCATCAGCACCTTTCCTGGTGAGATCGGTCAGAGGTTTGACAATACTAGAAATTTTTTTTATGAATTTTCTGTAATAATTGGCGAAACCTAAAAACCTCTGTATCGATTTCAAACCAATAGGCCTAGGCCATTCCTGTACAGCTTGAACTTTAACCGGGTCCATCTCAAAACCTTCGCTGGAGATAATGTAACCCAAAAAACTAATTCTCTGTACAGCGAACTCACATTTCTCCAGCTTAGCAAAAAGCGAATTGTCCATTAACAACTGTAATACCTCACGTACGCTCCGCCAATGAGACTCCAGATCCGGCGAATAAATCAAAATGTCATCCAAATACACAACCACATTTTTGCCGATCAAAGGTCTCAGGATGTCATTAATAAGATTCTGAAAAAATGCAGGAGCATTAGTAAGACCAAAAGGCATAACCAGATTCTCAAAATGACCCACAGGAGTGTTAAAAGCAGTCTTCCATTCATCACCCTCCTTCATGCGCAACAGATTGTATGCCCCCTTAAGGTCAATTTTAGAGAACCACTTGGCCCCCATTAACTGGTTAAACAGATCAGGAATCAATGGCAGTGGGTAAGGATTGCGTACAGTAATTTTGTTAATCTCACGAAAATCCAGACAAGGACGTAAACCGCCGTCCTTTTTTTTTACAAAAAAAAATCCAACCGCCACAGGAGACTTAGAGGGCCTAATGTGACCGGCGGCCAAACTTGTCTGTATGTATTCCTCCAAAGCTTTCCTCTCAGGAATAGTAAGGTTAAATAAACGACTTTTAGGAAGAGTCGCTCCAGGGACAAATTCAATAGAACAATCATAGTCTCTATGGGGAGGCAAAACCTGCGATTCCTTCTCAGAAAAAACTCTCCAAAAATCCTGAATAGGAACAGGCAATTCTCCCCTATCCAAAGCTGCAATACGCCCGTTACAACACTTGTCATAACATTTATGGCTCCAGGATTTAATTTCATTGGTAGACCAATCCAGTACAGGATTGTGAAATTTTAACCAGGGCAATCCCAATATTACTGGAGAAGGCAAGTTATTCAAAACTACCAAATCCAATTTCTCATGGTGAACACCATTAATAGTGAGAGGAAATTCACAGACCTTGAGAGTAATATTCTTCAAAGGGGAACCATCCACAGAAACCACAGCAATGGGGGATGATAAAGGTTCGGGTTTTAAATTGAGTCTTTCCAAGAATCCCCCATCAATTACATTCAGAGTAGACCCACAATCGACAAACACCCAAAATTCCATTAATTTTTCCTGAGCAATCGTGGAAGCAGCTAAAAATACACCCTTGGAATTTAAACAGGCAATACGGACATGACTGACCATTTTTTTTTCTTTCTTCATACGAAGCTCACAGCCTTTAATCAAATGACCAGATTTTCCGCAATAGAAACACAAGCCTTCAGAAAATCGACGGTCTTTTTCTTGAGAGCGAGGTGCCACCGATCCAGTCTCCATCGGTTCACCACTGTTAGTACACACATTCTCATAACCAGAAACTGACATAGCAGAGGATTTGCTCTCATTAACCCTAGCACGCAGTCTCCTATCCACCCGTATAGCTAATTGCATAGCCTGTTGCAAATCTTCAGGTGTAGGATAAGCAATTAGCAGGTCTTTAACCCTTTCACTGAGCCCAGCAAGAAATAGACTTTTCAGAGCAGAATCGTTCCACCCTATTTGAGTAGACCAACGACGGAAATGAGTACAATATTTTTCCACATTACCTGATCCCTGTTTCAAACGTCTCAACTCAGTCTCAGCTGATGCAACACGGTCAGGATCATCATATAATAGTACCAAAGCAGAAAAAAAACTATCCACTGATCTGAAGCATGTATCACTAGGTTGCAAAGAAAAGGCCCACTCCTGAGGCTCTTTGCGCAAAAGTGACATTATGAACCCTATGCGCTGGGATTCATCCCCAGAGGACTTGGGTCTCAAACGAAAATACAACAAGCAAGCATTTTTAAATGAAAAAAACTCTCGATGTTCACCAAAAAATAAATCCGGCAAACATACCTTAGGCTCCAAGAAATGTGCTCCAGGACAGCTACTCACGTGCTGACGGAGCTCGGCCACCTCCAGAGAGAGTCCCTGCAGGCGATGAGCCAAATCCTGAACCGACACCATGATGGAACAGAAAAATCTTTCCTTAGAGAATTTGCAGGCTGGACTTACTGTTATGTTCTGCTACCAGAGCTAAGGAAAGAGAGGAGATCTGTCCCTACGATAGAACTCAGCTGAATCCCTACGATGTAACAGGGAACCTGATCCTGCGATCAGACCTGCTAAAGTCCTAAACTAGTCTGTACGGAGACCTATAGATGTGGGGAAGGAATCCCTACAAGTACTAAGGACTGGGAGGAATATGGGACACCTCCTAACAGAAATAGTAGCAGACAGACGAACAAACAAAATATATAGAACATAGAGGTCCGTAGACCAAGCAAACTAACAGAGTAAGATACAGAGCAAAGGCTAGCTAGAAAGTAGTAATACAATGAAGTCCAGCAAAGCCAGAAGGGCGAAGCAGGCTTAAATAGGCCAACAAGGTCATGTGACCAGCAAAGGAAAAAAAACCTAAGAGCAAGGTTCTAACACACAGGGCCCATCTGCAGGGCACAAGCCCCCTCTTCAAGGCCAAAAGGCCTTTCTACATGGCCATAGTCATTTCCATAGGGCACGAGCCCCTCCAGCTCTCTCCACAGGGCAACAGACCCCTATACAGGATCACAGGCCTTTCCACAGGGCCACAACACCTTCAGCTCTCTCCACAGGACCACAGGCTCCTACTGGGCCACAGGCCTTTCCAAAGTGCCACAAGCCCCTCCAGCTCTCTCCACAGGCAATCATGTTGCATGTTGTTTACTGCAAAGGACTTCATAGGCTCAAATCTTACTCCAGACCCTTCCACAGGCCTCTCCAGCCCGCTCCACATGGCCTTTTCCTCAGGCCACAACTCCCTCCAGCTCTCTTTACATCGCCACATGCCCCTCTGCGGGGCCACAGACCCCTATACAGGGTCACAGGCCTTTCCACAGGGCCTCAACCCCTTCAGCTCTCTCCACAGTACCACTGGCTCATTCTGCCGAGCCACAAGCATTTCCACAGGGCCACAATCCCCTCAAACTCTTCTCCACAGGACAACAAGCTAACTTTACAGGGCCATAGCTCCCTTCCTCATAGCCAGCCCTCATGGTGTTTGTGTTATTAAAGAAAAAAAAATTTGAGGGCTGGCTAGAGGCAGCCGTGGACACATGATAGCCAGCCCTCATGGTGTTTGTGTTATTAAAGAAAAAAAAAATTTGAGGGCTGGCTAGAGGCAGCCGTGAACACAATGCTTCATTTCTGCATCGTGGTTACATAGCCTTAGTGTTATTAAAGCAAAAAAAATTTGAGAGTTGGCTATAGACATTATATGCCCAATATGAGGGCTGGCTGCAGGTAATCCAGGACAACCAGCAGCAAGCTCTCATGCTTGCGTGCACATTAGAAAGAGAAACATCGCCATCTGGTGTTTTTACAATCCTACAATAAAAAATTAAAAAGTTGGACAACATTGCCACCCGGTGGAGTTTCCTCAGAACACACAATGTCAAGAAAAAAGTCAATGAGGGCTGGCTATTGGTCAATCAGGTAAGTGAGTTAGCCAGCTCTAATGTTACATTTTTTTGCATTTTTATTGCGTAGACCCCCTCAGGAGCGATATTTCAGGCCGCAGAGCGTGCAGTTTCGAGCAGAAATTTTGCCTTAACCCTGAAAAAAAATTAGCGCATCCCACCGCGTGCGTAAGCGTCCCAAATGCCAAAAAACAAATTTCCCCCATCAGTCCCTATATATTACTATAGTACAGAAGGTCATACTACCATATTGACTCTTTAATCCAGTTCCAATGTATCAAGGTCAAGCCTGTTGCACAAATGCAACAAATGTTGCATTCCGGCAACAAAAGTCGGCCATCTTGTGTCCCGTTTGCAACAAAAAGTCAACTTTTGTTGCCTTTCGGCAACATTTCAGGTCAAGCCTGTTGCAAACGGGACACGAAGCCTCTGATTTTGACCAAGGGTGCACCTCAACTCATGGGGGTCACACTTGCATGTCGCATGTCATGGGGGCCCCACGTGCATTCCACATTTCATTGGGGGCCCCAAATGCATGCTGCATGTCTGGGGCCCCAAATGCATGCTGCATGTGATGGGGGCCCCAAATGCATGCAACATGTCATGGTAGCCCCACATGCATGGGCCATTCATGGGGCCACACATGAATGCCGCATGTCATGGGGGCCCCAAATGCATGCCGCATGTCATGGGGGCCCCACATACATGCCGCATGTCATGGGTACCCCAAATGCATGCCACATGTCATGGGAGACCCACGTGCATGCCGCATGTCATGGAAGCCCCACGTGCATGCCGCATGTCATGGGGGCCCCACATGCATGCCACATGTCATGGGGGCCCCAAATGCATGCCACATGTCAGGGGGGCCCCAAATGCATGCCGTATGTCATGGGTGACCCAAATGCATGCCGCTTGTCATGGGTAACCCAAGTGCATGCCGCATGTCATGTGTACCCCAAATGCATGCCCCATGTCATGGATGACCCACGTGCATACCGCATGTCATGGGGACCCCCTATGCATGCCTCATGTCATGGGGGCCCCAAATGCATACTGCATGTCATGGGAGGTCCACATGCATGCCGCATGTCATGTGGCCCCACGTGCATGCCGCATGTCATGGCGCCAATTTCATGCCGCATGTCATGGGGGACACTCATGCATACCGCATGTAATGGGGGCAACACGTGCATACCGCATATCATGGGGCCCCACGTGCATACCGCATGGCATTGGGCCCAAAATGCATGCCGCATGTCATGGGGCCCCATGTGCATGCCACATGCCATGAGGCCCACATGCATACCGCATGTCATTGGGGGAACATGTGCATACCGCATATCATGGGCCCCACATGCATACCGCATGTCATAGGTGCCCCAAATGCATGCCGCATGTCATGTGGCCCCACGTGCATGCCGCATGTCATGGGGCCCCATGTGCATGCCGAATGTCATGGGGGTACCAATTTCATGCCGCATGTCATGGGGGACACTCATGCGTGGCACATGTGATGGGGGCCCCACATGCAATCCACATGTCATGGGCGCCCCACGTGCATTCCGCATGTCATGGGGCCCCAAATGCATGCCGCATGTCATGGGGTCCCCAAATGTATGCCACATGTCATGAGGGCCATAAATATGTGCAACATGTCGTGGAGGCCCCACGTGCATGCCGCATATCATGGGGGGACCAAATGCATGCTGCTTGTCATGGGGGCCCCAAATGCATGCCGCATGTCATGGGGGCACCACGTGCATGCCGCATGTCATTGGGGGTCCAAATACATGCCGCATTTCATGGGGGCCCCCAATACGTGCCGCATGTCATGGGGGCGCCACATGCATGGTGCATGTCTTGGGGGCCCAAATGCATGCCTTATGTCATGGGGGCCCCAAATACGTTCCTCTTGTCATGGGGGCCCCATGTGCATGCCGCATGGCAGTGGGGCCCCACATGCATGCCGCATGTCATCGGGGCTCCACATGAATGCCACGAGTCATGGGGGGCCAAAACACAAGCCGAATGTCATGGGGGCCCAACGTGCATATCGCATGTCATGGGGACCCCAAATGCATGCCGAATGTCATGGGGGGGCCAAATACCTGCCGCATATCTTGAGGGCCCCACATCCATGGCACATGTCATGGGGGCCCCAAAGGCATGTCGCATGTCATGGGGGCCCCACATGCGTGGCACATGTCATGGGGGCCCCACATGCAAGCCACATGTCATGGGGGCCCCAAATACGTGCCGTATGTCATGGGGGCCCCACGTGCATGTCGCATGTCATGGGGACCCCACATACAAGGCGCATGTCATGGGGGCTCCACGTGCATGTCACATGTCATGGGGTCCCCACATGCATGTCGGGTGTCATACGGGCCCCAAATGCATGCCGCATGTCATGGGGGCCCCACAACAATGCCGCATGTCATTGGGGGACCAAATGCATGCCGCATGTTATGGGGGCCGCAAATGCATGCCGCATGTCTTGAGGGCCCCACAAGCTTGTAGTATGTCATGGGTGGCCCAAATGCATGCCACATGTCATAGGGGCCCCACGTGCATGCCGCATGTCATGAGGGCCCCAAACGCATGGCGCATGTCATGGGGGACCCAAGTACGTGTCGCATATCATGGGGGCCCCAAGTGCATGCCGAATGTCAAGAGGGACCCCATATGCATGACGCATATCATGGGGCCCCAAATGCATGCCGCATGTCATGGGGGCCCCAAATGCATGCTGTTTGTCAAGGGGGCCCCACATGCATGCCGGATGTCATGGGGGCCACAAATGCATGCCGCATGTCATGGGGGCCCCACGTGCTTTCCGCATGTCATAGGCCACCACGTGCATTCTGCATGTCATGGGGCCCCAAATGCATGTCGCATGTCATGGGGCCCCAAATGCATGCCGCATGTCATGGGGCCCCAAATGTATGCCTCATGTCATGGGGGCCCCAAATGCATGCAGCTTGTCAAGGGGGCCCCACATGCATGCCGTATGTCATGGGGGACCCATGTGCATTCCGCATGTCATGGGGCCCCCACATGCATTCCGCTTGTCATAGGGCCCCCAAGTGCATGCCGCATGTCATGGGGGCCCCAAATGCATGTCGCATGTCATGGGGCCCCAAATGCATGCCGCATGTCATGGGGGCCCCAAATGCATACCGCATGTCATGGGGGACCCAAATGCATGCCGCATGTCATGGGGGCCCCAAATGTATGCCGCATGTCATGAGGGCAATAAATACGTGCCGCATGTCATGTAGGACTCAAATGCATGTCTCATGTCATGGGGGACCCACATGTATGCCGCATGTCATGAGGGCCATAAATACATGCCGCATGTCATGGGGGCCCCAAATGCATGCCGCATGTCATGGGGGCCCCACATGTATGCAGCATGTCATGAGGGCCATAAATACATGCCGCATGTCAAGGGGGCCCCACATGCAAGCCGCATGTCATGGGGGCCAAATGTGAATTCTGCATATCATGGGGCCCCCCACGTGCATTCCGCATGTCATGGGGCCCCAAATGCATTCCACATGTCATGGGGGCCCCAAATGTATGGCGCATGTCATGAGGGCCATAAATATGTGCCGCATGTCTTGGGGGCCCCACGTGCATGCCGCATGTCATGTGGTCCCCACATGCATGCCGGGTGTCATACGGGCCCCAAATGCATGTCGCGTGTCATGGTGGCCCCACAGCAATGCCGTATGTCATTGGGGGCCCAAATGCATGTCGCTTTTCATGGGGACCCCACATACAAGGCGCATGTCATGGGGGCTCCACATGCATGTCGCATGTCATGGGGTCCCCACATGCATGTCGGGTGTCATACGGGCCCCAAATGCATGCCGCATGTCATGGGGGCCCCACAACAATGCCGCATGTCATTGGGGGCCCAAATGCATGCCTTATGTCATGGGGGCCCCAAATACGTGCCGCATGTCATGGGGGCTCCACATGCATGTCGCATGTCATGGGGACCCCACATACAAGGTGCATGTCATGGGGGCTCCACGTGCATGTCACATGTCATGGGGTCCCCACATGCATGTCGGGTGTCATACGGGCCCCAAATGCATGCCGCATGTCATGGGGGCCCCACAACAATGCCGCATGTCATTGGGGGACCAAATGCATGCCGCATGTTATGGGGGCCGCAAATGCATGCCGCATGTCTTGAGGGCCCCACAAGCTTGTAGTATGTCATGGGTTGTCCAAATTCATGCCACATGTCATAGGGGCCCCACGTGCATGCCGCATGTGATGAGGGCCCCAAACGCATGGCGCATGTCATGGGGGACCCAAGTACGTGTCGCATATCATGGGGGCCCCAAGTGCATGCCGAATGTCAAGGGGGACCCCATATGCATGACGCATATCATGGGGCCCCAAATGCATGCCGCATGTCATGGGTACCCCACGTGCATGCGAAATGTCAAGGGGGGCCCAAATGCATGCCTCATGTCACGTGTACCCCAAATGCATGCCGCATGTCATGTGGCCCCAAGTGCATGCAGCAGGTCATGGGGCCCCCATGACATGTGGCATGCATTTGGTGTACCCATGATATGCGGCATGCACGTGGGGCCCCCATGACATGCGGCATACATTTGGGGCCCCCATGACATGCGTAATGCCTGCGGGGCCCCCATGACTTGAGGCATGCATTTGGGGCCCCCATGAAATGCGCCATGCATGTGGGCCCATATGACATGCGGCATGCATTTGTGGGCCCCAAGACATGCGGCATGCATGTGGGGCCCCTATGACATGCGGCATGCATTTGGGGGGCCCCATGACATGCGGCATGCACGTGGGGCCCCCATGACGTGCAGCATGCATGTGGCCCTCATGACATGCAGCATGCATTTGGGGCCACTATGACATGCGGCATGCATTTGGGGCCCCCATGACTTGAGGCATGCATTTGGGGCCCCCATGACATGCGGCATGCATTTGGGGCCCCCATGACATGCGGAATGCCTACGGGGCCCCCATGACATGCGGCATGCATGCGGGGCCCTCATGACATGCGGCATGAATTTGGGGCCCCCAATACATGCGGCATGCACGTTGGGCCCCCATGACATGCGGCATACATGTGGGCCCCCCATGACATGCGCCATGCATGTGGGGCCCCTATGATATGCGGCATACATTTGGGGCTACCATTACATGCGGCATACACGTGGGGCCCCCATGACATGCGGCATGCATTTGGGGCTCCCATGACATGCGGAATGCCTGCGGGGCCACCATGACATGCGGCATGCATTTGGGGCCTGCATAACATGCTGCATGCATTTGGGGTACATGAGACATGCGGCATGCACGTGGGGCCCCCATGACCTGAGTCATGCATTTGGGGCCCCCATGACATGCGGCATGGACATGGGGCCCCCATGACATGTGGCATGCATTTGGGGTCCCCATGACATGTGGCATGCATTTGGGGCCCCCAATATATGCGGCATGCATTTGGGGCCCCATGACTTGAGCCATGCATTTGGGGCCACCATGACATGCGGCATGCACGTGGGGACCTCATGACATGCAGCATGCATTTGGGGCCCCCATGACTTGAGCCATGCATTTGGGGCCCCCATGACATGCGGCATGCACGTGGGGCCATCATGACATGCAGCATGCATTTGGGCCCACTATGACATGCGGCAAGCATTTGGGCCCCCATGACATGCGGCATGCATGTGGGGCACCCATGACATGCGCCATGCATGTGGGGCCCCTATGACATGCGGCATGCATTTGGGGCACCGATGGCTTGCGCCATGCACGTGGGGCTCCTATGACATGCGGCATGAATTTGGGGGCCCCATTACATGTGGCATGCACGTGGAGCCCCCATGACATGCGGCATGCATTTGGGGCCCCCATGACATGCGGCATTCATATGGGGCCCACATGACATGCGTCATGCATTTGGGCCCCCATGACATGCGGCATGCATTTGGGGCCTGCATAACATGCTGCATGCATTTGGGGTACCTGAGACATGCGGCATGCACATGGGGCCCCCATAACATGCTGCATGCATTTGGGGTGCCCGAGACATGCGGCATGCACGTGGGGCCCCTATGACATGCCGCATGCATTTGGGGCTCCCATTACATGTGGCATGCACATGGGGCCCCCATGACATGCGGCATATGCTTGGGGCCCCAATGACATGCGGCATGAGTTTGGATCCCCCATGACATGCGGCATGCATTTGGGGCCCCCATGACATGCGGCATGCATTTGGGTCCCCCATGAAAAGTGGCATGCATATGGGGCCCCCATGAAATGTGGCATGCATGTGGGCCCCCCATGACATGTGCCATGCATGTGGGGCCCCTATGACATGCGGCATGCATGTGGGACCCCCATGACATGCGGCATGCACGTGGGGTCCCCATGACATGCAGCATGCATGTGGGGCCCCCATGACGTGCAGCATGCATTTGGGCCACTATGACATGCGGCATGCATTTGGGGCCCCCATGACTTGAGGCATGCATTTGGGGCCTCCATGACATGCGGCATGCATGCGGGGCCCCCATAACATGCGGAATGCCTCCGGGGCCCCCATGACATGCGGCATGCATGCGGGGCTCTCATGACATGCGGCATGAATTTGGGGCCCCCAATACATGCGGCATGCACGTTGGGCCCCCATGACATGCGGCATACATGTGTTCCCCCCATGACATGCGCCTTGCATGTGGGGCCCCTATGATATGCGGCATACATTTGGGGCTCCCATTACATGCGGCATGCACGTGGGGCCCCCATGACATGCGGCATGCCTTTGGGGCCCCCATGACATGCGGAATGCCTGCGGGGCCACCATGACATGCGGCATGCATTTGGGGCCTGCATAACATGCTGCATGCATTTGGGGTACCTGAGACATGCGGCATGCACGTGGGGCCCCATGACATGCTGCATGTATTTGGGGTGCCCGAGACATGCGGCATGCACGTGGGGCCCCTATGACATGCCGCATGCATTTGGGTCCCCTATGACATGCGGCACCCATGACATGCGGAATGTATTTGGGGCCCCCAGGACATGCGGCATGCATTTGGGGCCCCCATGACATGTGGCATGCATTTGGGGCCGCCATAACATGCGACATGCATTTGGGGCCCCCATGTCATGCGGAATGCAAGTGGGGCCCCCAGGACATGCGGCATGCACGTGGGGCCCCTATGACATGCCGCATGCATTTGGGTCCCCTATGACATGCGGCACCCATGACATGCGGAATGTATTTGGGGCCCCCAAGACATGCGGCATGCATGTGGTGCCCCTATGACATGCGGCATGCATTTGGGGGCCTGCATAACATGCTGCATGCATTTGGGGTACCTGAGACATGCGGCATGCACGTGGGGCCCCCATAACATGCTGCATGCATTTGGGGTGCCCGAGACATGCGGCATGCACGTGGGGCCCCTATGACATGCCGCATGCATTTGGGTCCCCCATGACATGCGGCATGCACGTGGGGCCCCCATGACCTGAGTCATGCATTTCGGGCCCCCATGACATGCGGCATGCATGTGGGGCACCCATGACATGCGGAATGTATTTGGGGGGCCCATGACATGCGGCATGGACATGGGGCCCCCATGACATGCGGCATGCTCGTGGGCCCACCAGGACATGCAGCATGCATTTGGGGCCCCCATGACATGTGGCATGCATTTGTGGCCCCCATGACATGCGGCATACGCTTGGGTCCCCCATGACATGCGGCATGCACGTGGGGCCCCCATGACCTGAGTCATGCATTTGGGGCCGCCATGACATGCGGCATGCATTTGGGGCCCCCATGTCATGCGGAATGCAAGTGGGGCCCCCAGGACATGCGGCATGCATTTGGGGACCCCATGACATGCGGCATGCACGTGGGGCCCCCAGGACATGCGGCATGCATTTGGGGCCCCCATGACATGTGGCATGCATTTGGGGCCCCCATGGCATGCGGCATGCATTTGGGACCCCCATGACATGCGGCCTGCATTTGGATCCCCCATTACATGCTGCATGCACGTGGGGCCCCCATGACATGTGGCATGCATTTGGGGCCCCCATGTCATTTGGAATGCACGTGAGGCCACCATGACATGCGGAATGCATGTGGGGCCCCCATGACATGAGTCATGCATTTGGGGCCACCATGACATGCGGCATGCATTTGGGGCCCCCATGACATGCGGAATGCACGTGAGGCCCCCATGACATGCGGAATGCCTGCGGGGCCCCAATTACATGCGGCATGCATGCAGGGCCCTCATGACATGCAGCATGCATTTGGGGCCCCAATATATGCGGCATGCACGTGGGGCCCCCATGATATGTGGCATGCATTTGGGTCCCCCATGACTTGAGCCATGCATTTGGGGCCCCCATGACATGCGGCATGCACGTGAGGCCCTCATGACATGCAGCATGCATTTGGGGCCCCCATGACATGAGTCATGCATTTGGGGCCGCCATGACATGCGGCATGCATTTGGGGCCCCCATGACATGCGGCATGCATTTGGGTCCCTTATGAAATGCGGCATGCATGTGGGCCCCCATGACATGCGCCATGCATGTGGGGCCCTATGACATGCGGCATGCACGTGAGGCCCTCATGACATGCAGCATGCATTTGGGGCCCCCATGACATGAGTCATGCATTTGGGGCCGCCATGACATGCGGCATGCACGTGGGGCCCCCATGACATGCGGCATGCATGTGGGGCCCCCATGACATGCTCCATGCATGTGGGGCCCCTAACGCATGCGGCATGCATTTGGGGGGCCCCATGACATGCGGCATGCACGTGGGGCCCCCATGACATGCGGCATACATTTGTGGCCCCCGTGACATGAGGCATGCACGTGGGGCCCCCATGACATGCGGCAAGCACGCGGGGCCCCAATGACATGTAGCATGTACGTGGGGCCCCCATGACAAGCGGAATGCACGTGAGGCCCCCATGACATGCGGAATGCATGCATTTGGGTCACCGATGAAATTCGGCATGCATGTGGGGCCCCCATGACATGTGGCATGCAAGTGGGGCCCCATGATATGCGTCATGCATTTATGGCCCCCATGACATGCGGCATGCATTTGGGCCTCCATGACATGCGGCAAGCACGTGGGGCCCCAATGACATGCAGCATGCACGTGGGGCCCCCATGACATGCGGAATGCACATGAGGCCCCCATGACATGCGGAATGCCTGCGGGGCCCCAATGACATGCGGCATGCATGCGGGGCCCTCATGACATGCATCATTCATTTGGGGCCCCCAATATATGCGGCATGCACGTGGCCCCCCATGATATGTGGCATGCATTTGGGGCCCCCATGACTTGAGCCATGCATGTGGGGCCCCCATGACATGCGGCATGCATGTGGGGCCCCCATGACATGCGCCATGCATGTGGGGCCCCTATGACATGCGGCATGCATTTGGTGCACCCATGACTTGCGCCATGCACGTGGGGCTCCTATGACATGCGGCATGAATTTGGGGGCCCCATTACATGCGGCATACGCTTGGGGCCCCAATGACATGCGGCATGAGTTTGGATCCCCCATGACATGCGGCATGCACGTGGGCCCCTCATGACATGAGTCATGCATTTGGGGCCGCCATGACATGCGCCATGTATCTGGGGCCCCCATGACATGCGGCATGCATGTGGGGCCCCCACGACATGCGGCATGCACGTGGGGCCCCCAGGACATGCGGCATGCATTTGAGCCCCCATGACATGCGGCATGCATTTGGGGCCACTATGACATGCGTCATGCATTTGGGGCCCCCATGACATGTGGCATGCATGTGGGACCCCCATGATATGCGGCATGCATTTGTGGCCCCCATAACTTGAGCCATGCATTTGGGGCCGCCATGACATGCGGCATGCATGTGGGGCCCTCATGAAATGCAGCATGCATTTGGGGCCACTATGACATGCGGCATGCATTTGGGGCCCCCATGACATGCGGCATGCACGTGGGGCCCCCATGACATGCTGCATGCGTTTGGGGCCCCCATGATATGCGGCATGCATTTGGGGCCCCCATGACTTGAGGCATGCATTTGGGGCCCCCATGACATGCGTAATGCCTGCGGGGCCCCCATGACTTGAGGCATGCATTTGGGGCCCCCATGAAATGCACCATGCATGTGGGGCCCCTATGACATGCGGCATGCATTTGTGGGCACCAAGACATGCGGCATGCATGTGGGGCCCTTATGACATGCGGCATGCATTTGGGGGGCCCCATGACATGCGGCATGCACGTGGGGCCCCCATGACGTGCAGCATGCATGTGGCCCTCATGACATGCAGCATTCATTTGGGGCCACTATGACATGCGGCATGCATTTGGGGCCCCCATGACTTGAGGCATGCATTTGGGGCCCCCATGACATGCGGCATGCATTTGGGGCCCCCATGACATGCGGAATGCCTACGGGGCCCCCATGACATGCGGCATGCATGCGGGGCCCTCATGACATGCGGCATGAATTTGGGGCCCCCAATACATGCGGCATGCACGTTGGGCCCCCATGACCTGCGGCATACATGTGGGCCCCCCATGACATGCGCCATGCATGTGGGGCCCCTATGACATGCGGCATACATTTGGGGCCCCCATGACTTGAGGCATGCATGTGGGGCCCCTATGACATGCTCCATGCATGTGGGGCCCCTAACGCATGCGGCATGCATTTGGGGGGCCCCATGACATGCGGCATGCACGTGGGGCCCCCATGACATGCGGCATACATTTGTGGCCCCCGTGACATGAGGCATGCACGTGGGGCCCCCATGACATGCGGCAAGCACGCGGGGCCCCAATGACATGCAGCATGTACGTGGGGCCCCCATGACAAGCGGAATGCACGTGAGGCCCCCATGACATGCGGAATGCCTGCGGGTCCCCAATAACATGCGGCATGCATGCATTTGGGTCTCCCATGAAATGCGGCATGCATGTGGGGCCCCCATGACATGTGGCATGCATGTGGGGCCCCATGATATGCGTCATGCATTTATAGCCCCCATGACATGCGGCATGCATTTGGTGCCTCCATGACATGCGGAAAGAACGTGGGGCCCCAATGACATGCAGTATGCACGTGGGGCCCCCAATATATGCGGCATGCACGTGGGGCCCCCATTATATGTGTCATGCATTTGGGGCCCCCATGACTTGAGTCATGCATTTGGGGCCCCCATGACATGCGGCATGCACGTGAGGCCCTCATGACATGCAGCATGCATTTGGGGCCCCCATGACATGAGTCATGCACTTGGGGCCCCCAATATATGCGGCATGCACGTGGGGCCCCCATGATATGCGTCATGCATTTGGGCCCCCATGACATGCCACATGCATTTGGGGCCTGCATAACATGCTGCATGCATTTGGGGTACCTGAGGCATGCGGCATGCACGTGGGGCCCCTATGACATGCCGCATGCATTTGGGGCCCCCATTACATGCGGCATGCATTTGGGGCCCCCATGACATGCGGTATGCATTTGCGGGCCCCATGACATGCGGCATGCATTTGGGGCCCCCATGACATGCGGCATGCACGTGGGGGCCAAGGAAATGCGGCATGCATTTGGGCCCCCATGACATGCGGCATGCATTTGGGACCACTATGACATGCGTTATGCATTTGGGGCCCCCATGACATGCGGCATGCATGTGGGACCCCGATGATATGCGGCATGCATTTGGGACCACCATGATATGCGCCATGCATGTGGGGCCCCTATGACATGCGGCATGCATTTGTGGGCCCCAAGACATACGGCATGCACGTGGGCCCCCATGACATGCTGCATGCGTTTGGGGTGCCCATGATATGCGGCATGCACGTGGGGCCCCCATGACATGCGTCATGCATTTGGGGACCCCATGACATGCGGCAAGCACGCGGGGCCCCCATGACGTGCAGCATGCATGTGGCCCTCATGACATGCAGCATGCATTTGGGGCCACTATGACATGCGGCATGAATTTGGGGCCCCCAATACATGCGGCATGCACGTTGGGCCCCCATGACATGCGGCATACATGTGGGCCCCCCATGACATGCGCCATGCATGTGGGGCCCCTATGACATGCGGCATACATTTGGGGCTACCATTACATGCGGCATGCACGTTGGGCCGCCATAACATGCGGCATGCATTTGGGGCCCCCATGACATGCGGAATGCCTGCGGGGCCACCATGACATGCGGCATGCATTTGGGGCCTGCATAACATGCTGCATGCATTTGGGGTACATGAGACATGCGGCATGCACGTGGGGCCCCCATGACCTGAGTCATGCATTTGGGGCCCCCATGACATGCGGCATGGAAATGGGGCCCCATGACATGTGGCATCCATTTGGGGTCCCCATGACATGTGGCATGCATTTGGGGCCCCCAATATATGCGGCATGCATTTGGGGCCCCATGACTTGAGCAATGCATTTGGGGCCCCCATGACATGCGGCATGCACGTGGGGGCCTCATGACATGCAGCATGCATTTGGGGCCCCCATGACTTGAGCCATGCATTTGGGACCCCCATGACATGCGGCATGCACGTGGGGCCATCATGACATGCAGCATGCATTTGGGGCCACTATGACATGCGGCAAGCATTTGGGCCCCCATGACATGCGGCATGCATGTGGGGCACCCATGACATGCGCCATGCATGTGGGGCCCCTATGACATGCGGCATGCATTTGGGGCACCGATGACTTGCGCCATGCACGTGGGGCTCCTATGACATGCGGCATGAATTTGGGGGCCCTATTACATGTGGCATGCACGTGGAGCCCCCATGACATGCAGCATGCATTTGGGGCCCCCATGACATGCGGCATTCATATGGGGCCCACATGACATGTGTCATGCATTTGGGCCCCCATGACATGCGGCATGCATTTGGGGCCTGCATAACATGCTGCATGCATTTGGGGTACCTGAGACATGCGGCATGCACATGGGGCCCCCATAACATGCTGCATGCATTTGGGGTGCCCGAGACATGCGGCATGCACGTGGGGCCCCTATGACATGCCGCATGCATTTGGGGCTCCCATGAAATGTGGCATGCACATGGGGCCCCCATGAAATGTGGCATGCATGTGGGCCCCCCATGACATGTGCCATGCATTTGGGGACCCCATAACATGCGGAATGCCTCCGGGGCCCCCATGACATGCGGCATGCATGCGGGGCTCTCATGACATGCGGCATGAATTTGGGGCCCCCAATACATGCGGCATGCACTTTGGGCTCCCATGACATTCGGCATACATGTGGGCCCCCCATGACATGCGCCTTGCATGTGGGGCCCCTATGATATGCGGCATACATGGGGGGCTCCCATTACATGCGGCATGCACGTGGGGCCCCCATGACATGCGGCATGCACGTGGGGCCCCTATGACATGCCGCATGCATTTGGGTCCCCTATGACATGCGGCACCCATGACATGCGGAATGTATTTGGGGGGCCCATGACATGCGGCATGGACATGGGGCCCCCATGACATGCGGCATGCTCGTGCGGCCCCCAGGACATGCGGCATGCATTTGGGGGGCCCCATGACATGCGGCATGCACGTGGGGCCCCCATGAAATGCGGCATTTATTTGGGGCCCCCATGACATGTGGAATGCCTGCGGGGCCCTCATGACATGCGGAATGCACGTGGGGCCCCCATGACGTGCAGCATGCATGTGGCCCTCATGACATGCAGCATGCATTTGGGGCCACTATGACATGCGGCATGCATTTGGGGCCCCCATGACTTGAGGCATGCATGTGGGGCCCCCATGACATGCGGCATGCATTTGGGGCCCCCATGACATGCGGAATGCCTCCGGGGCCCCCATGACATGCGGCATGCATGCGGGGCCCTCATGACATGCGGCATGAATTTGGGGCCCCCAATACATGCGGCATGCACGTTGGGCCCCCATGACATGCGGCATACATGTGGGGCCCCCATGACATGCGCCATGCATGTGGTGCCCCTATGACATGCGGCATGCATTTGGGGCCTGCATAACATGCTGCATGCATTTGGGGTACCTGAGACATGCGGCATGCACGTGGGGCCCCCATAACATGCTGCATGCATTTGGGGTGCCCGAGACATGCGGCATGCAAGTGGGGCCCCTATGACATGCCGCATGCATTTGGGTACCCCATGACATGCGGCGTGCACGTGGGGTCCCCATGTCATGCGGAATTCAAGTGGGGCCCCCAGGACATGCGGCATGCATTTGGGGCCCCCATGACATGCGGCATGCACGTGGGGCCCCCAGGACATGCGGCATGCATTTGGGGCCCCCATGACATGTGGCATGCATTTGGGGCCCCCATGACATGCGGCATGCATTTGGGACCCCCATGACATGCGGCCTGCATTTGGATCCCCCATTACATGCTGCATGCACGTGGGGCCCCCATGACATGTGGCATGCATTTGGGGCCCCCACGTCATGCGGAATGCACGTGAGGCCACCATGACATGCGGAATGCATTTGTGGGCCCCAAGACATGCGGCATGCATGTGGGGCCCCTATGACATGCGGCATGCATTTGGGGGGCCCCATGACATGCGGCATGCACGTGGGGCCCCATGATGTGCAGCATGCATTTGGGGCCACTATGACATGCGGCATGCATTTGGGGCCCCCATGACTTGAGGCATGCATTTGGGGCCCCCATGACATGCGGCATGCATTTGGGGCCCCCATGACATGCGGAATGCCTACGGGGCCCCCATGACATGCGGCATGCATGCGGGGCCCTCATGACATGCGGCATGAATTTGGGGCCCCCAATATATGCGGCATGCACGTTGGGCCCCCATGACATGCGGCATACATGTGGTCCCCCCATGACATGCGCCATGCAAGTGGGGCTCCCATGACATTCGGCATACATGTGGGCCCCCCATGACATGCGCCTTGCATGTGGGGCCCCTATGATATGCGGCATACATGGGGGGCTCCCATTACATGCGGCATGCACGTGGGGCCCCCATGACATGCGGCATGCCTTTGGGGCCCCCATGACATGCGGAATGCCTGCGGGGCCACCATGACATGCGGCATGCACGTGGGGCCCCTATGACATGCCGCATGCATTTGGGTCCCCTATGACATGCGGCACCCATGACATGCGGAATGTATTTGGGGGGCTCATGACATGCGGCATGGACATGGGGCCCCCATGACATGCGGCATGCTCGTGCGGCCCCCAGGACATGCGGCATGCATTTGGGGGGCCCCATGACATGCGGCATGCACGTGGGGCCCCCATGAAATGCGGCATTTATTTGGGGCCCCCATGACATGTGGAATGCCTGCGGGGCCCTCATGACATGCGGAATGCACGTGGGGCCCCCATGACGTGCAGCATGCATGTGGCCCTCATGACATGCAGCATGCATTTGGGGCCACTATGACATGCGGCATGCATTTGGGGCCCCCATGACTTGAGGCATGCATGTGGGGCCCCCATGACATGCGGCATGCATTTGGGGCCCCCATGACATGCGGAATGCCTCCGGGGCCCCCATGACATGCGGCATGCATGCGGGCCCCTCATGACATGCGGCATGAATTTGGGGCCCCCAATACATGCGGCATGCACGTTGGGCCCCCATGACATGCGGCATACATGTGGGCCCCCATGACATGCGCCATGCATGTGGTGCCCCTATGACATGCGGCATGCATTTGGGGCCTGCATAACATGCTGCATGCATTTGGGGTAGCTGAGACATGCGGCATGCACGTGGGGCCCCCATAACATGCTGCATGCATTTGGGGTGCCCGAGACATGCAGCATGCACGTGGGGCCCCTATGACATGCCGCATGCATTTGGGTCCCCCATGACATGCGGCGTGCACGTGGGGTCCCCATGTCATGCGGAATGCAAGTGGGGCCCCCAGGACATGCGGCATGCATTTTGGGGCCCCCATGACATGCGGCATGCACGTGGGCCCCCCAGGACATGCGGCATGCATTTGGGGCCCCCATGACATGTGGCATGCATTTGGGGCCCCCATGACATGCGGCATGCATTTGGGACCCCCATGACATGCGGCCTGCATTTGGATCCCCCATTACATGCTGCATGCACGTGGGGCCCCCATGACATGTGGCATGCATTTGGGGCCCCCACGTCATGCGGAATGCACGTGAGGCCACCATGACATGCGGAATGCATTTGTGGGCCCCAAGACATGCGGCATGCATGTGGGGCCCCTATGACATGCGGCATGCATTTGAGGGGCCCCATGACATGCGGCATGCACGTGGGGCCCCATGATGTGCAGCATGCATTTGGGGCCACTATGACATGCGGCATGCATTTGGGGCCCCCATGACTTGAGGCATGCATTTGGGGCCCCCATGACATGCGGCATGCATTTGGGGCCCCCATGACATGCGGAATGCCTACGGGGCCCCCATGACATGCGGCATGCATGCGGGGCCCTCATGACATGCGGCATGAATCTGGGGCCCCCAATATATGCGGCATGCACGTTGGGCCCCCATGACATGCGGCATACATGTGGGCCCCCCATGACATGCGCCATGCATGTGGGGCCCCTATGACATGCGGCATACATTAGGGGCTACCATTACATGCGGCATGCACGTGGGGCCCCCATGACATGCGGCATGCATTTGGGGCCCCCATGACATGCGGAATGCCTGCGGGGCCACCATGACATGCGGCATGCATTTGGGGCCTGCATAACATGCTGCATGCACTTGGGGTACATGAGACATGTGGCATGCACGTGGGGCCCCCATGACCTGAGTCATGCATTTGGGGCCCCCATGACATGCGGCATGGACATGGGGCCCCCATGACATGTGGCATGCATTTGGGGTCCCCATGACATGTGGCATGCATTTGGGGCCCCCAATATATGCGGCATGCATTTGGGGCCCCATGACTTGAGCCATGCATTTGGGGCCCCCATGACATGCGGCATGCACGTGGGGACCTCATGACATGCAGCATGCATTTGGGGCCCCCATGACTTGAGCCATGCATTTGGGGCCCCCATGACATGCGGCATGCACGTGGGGCCATCATGAAATGCAGCATGCATTTGGGGCCACTATGACATGCGGCAAGCATTTGGGCCCCCATGGCATGCGGCATGCATGTGAGGCACCCATGACATGCGCCATGCATGTGGGGCCCCTATGACATGCGGCATGCATTTGGGGCACCGATGGCTTGCGCCATGCACGTGGGGCTCCTATGACATGCGGCATGAATTTGGGGGCCCCATTACATGTGGCATGCACGTGGAGCCCCCATGACATGCGGCATGCATTTGGGGCCCCCATGACATGCGGCATTCATATGGGGCCCACATGACATGCGTCATGCATTTGGGCCCCCATGACATGCGGCATGCATTTGGGGCCTGCATAACATGCTGCATGCATTTGGGGTACCTGAGACATGCGGCATGCACATGGGCCCCCCATAACATGCTGCATGCATTTGGGGTGCCCGAGACATGCGGCATGCACGTGGGGCCCCTATGACATGCCGCATGCATTTGGGGCTCCCATTACATGTGGCATGCACATGGGGCCCCCATGACATGCGGCATATGCTTGGGGCCCCAATGACATGCGGCATGAGAATGGGGCCCCCATGAAATGTGGCATGCATGTGGGCCCCCCATGACATGTGCCATGCATGTGGGGCCCCATGACGTGCAGCATGCATGTGGCCCTCATGACATGCAGCATGCATCTGGGCCACTATGACATGCGGCATGCATTTGGGGCCCCCATGACTTGAGGCATGCATTTTGGGCCCCCATGACATGCGGCATGCATTTGTGGCCCCCATAACATGCGGAATGCCTCTGGGGCCCCCATGACATGCGGCATGCATGCGGGGCTCTCATGACATGCGGCATGAATTTGGGCCCCCCAATACATGCGGCATGCACGTTGGGCCCCCATGACATGCGACATACATGTGGGCCCCCCATGACATGCGCCTTGCATGTGGGGCCCCTATGATATGCGGCATACATTTGGGGCTCCCATTACATGCGGCATGCACGTGGGGCCCCCATGACATGCGGAATGCCTGCGGGGCCACCATGACATGCGGCATGCATTTGGGGCCTGCATAACATGCTGCATGCATTTGGGGTACCTGAGACATGCGGCATGCACGTGGGCCCCCATGACATGCTGCATGTATTTGGGGTGCCCGAGACATGCGGCATGCACGTGGGGCCCCTATGATATGCCGCATGCATTTGGGTCCCATATGACATGCGGCACCCATGACATGCGGAATGTATTTGGGGCCCCCAGGACATGCGGCATGCATTTGGGGCCACCATGACATGTGGCATGCATTTGGGGCCGCCATAACATGCGGCATGCATTTGGGGCCCCCATGTCATGCGGAATGCAAGTGGGGCCCCCAGGACATGCGCCATGCATGTGGGGCCCCTATGACATGCGGCATGCATTTGTGGGCCCCAAGACATGCGGCATGCATGTGGGGCCCTATGACATGCGGCATGCATTTGGGGGGCCCCATGACATGCGGCATGCACGTGGGGCCCCCATGAAATGCGGCATTTATTTGGGGCCCCCATGACATGTGGAATGCCTGCGGGGCCCCCATGACATGCGGAATGCACGTGGGGCCCCCATGACGTGCAGCATGCATGTGGCCCTCATGACATGCAGCATGCATTTGGGGCCACTATGACATGCGGCATGCATTTGGGGCCCCCATGACTTGAGGCATGCATGTGGGGCCCCCATGACATGCGGCATGCATTTGGGGCCCCCATGACATGCGGAATGCCTCCGGGCCCCCATGACATGCGGCATGCATGCGGGCCCTCATGACATGCGGCATGAATTTGGGGCCCCCAATACATGCGGCATGCACATTGGGCCCCCATGACATGCGGCATACATGTGGGCCCCCCATGACATGCGCCATGCATGTGGTGCCCCTATGACATGCGGCATGCATTTGGGGCCTGCATAACATGCTGCATGCATTTGTGGTACCTGAGACATGCGGCATGCACGTGGGCCCCCCATAACATGCTGCATGCATTTGGGGTACCTGAGACATGCGGCATGCACGTGGGGCCCCCATAACATGCTGCATGCATTTGGGGTGCCCGAGACATGCGGCATGCATTTGGGTCCCTTATGAAATGCGGCATGCATGTGGGGCCCCCATGACATGTGGCATGCATGTGGCCCCCCCATGACATGCGCCATGCATGTGGGGCCCCTATGACATGCGGCATACATTTGGGGCCCCCATGACTTGAGGCATGCATGTGGGGCCCCTATGACATGCTCCATGCATGTGGGGCCCCTAACGCATGCGGCATGCATTTGGGGGGCCCCATGACATGCGGCATGCACGTGGGGCCCCCATGACATGCGGCATACATTTCTGGCCCCCGTGACATGAGGCATGCACGTGGGGCCCCCATGACATGCGGCAAGCACGCGGGGCCCCAATGACATGCAGCATGTACGTGGGGCCCCCATGACAAGCGGAATGCACGTGAGGCCCCCATGACATGCGGAATGCCTGCGGGTCCCCAATAACATGCGGCATGCATGCATTTGGGTCTCCCATGAAATGCGGCATGCATGTGGGGCCCCCATGACATGTGGCATGCATGTGGGGCCCCATGATATGCGTCATGCATTTATGGCCCCCATGACATGCGGCATGCATTTGGTGCCTCCATGACATGCGGAAAGAACGTGGGGCCCCAATGACATGCAGTATGCACGTGGGGCCCCCAATATATGCGGCATGCACGTGGGGCCCCCATTATATGTGTCATGCATTTGGGGCCCCCATGACTTGAGTCATGCATTTGGGGCCCCCATGACATGCGGCATGCACGTGAGGCCCTCATGACATGCAGCATGCATTTGGGGCCCCCATGACATGAGTCATGCACTTGGGGCCCCCAATATATGCGGCATGCACGTGGGGCCCCCATGATATGCGTCATGCATTTGGGCCCCCATGACATGCCACATGCATTTGGGGCCTGCATAACATGCTGCATGCATTTGGGGTACCTGAGGCATGCGGCATTCACGTGGGGCCCCCATAACATGCTGCATGCATTTGGGGTGCCCGAGACATGCGGCATGCACGTGGGGCCCCTATGACATGCCGCATGCATTTGGGGCCCCCATTACATGCGGCATGCATTTGGGGCCCCCATGACATGCGGTATGCATTTGCGGGCCCCATGACATGCGGCATGCATTTGGGGCCCCCATGACATGCGGCATGCACGTGGGGGCCAAGGAAATGTGGCATGCATTTGGGCCCCCATGACATGCGGCATGCATTTGGGACCACTATGACATGCGTTATGCATTTGGGGCCCCCATGACATGCGGCATGCATGTGGGACCCCGATGATATGCGGCATGCATTTGGGGCCCCCATGACATGCGGCATGCATGTGGGACCACCATGATATGCGCCATGCATGTGGGGCCCCTATGACATGCGGCATGCATTTGTGGGCCCCAAGACATACGGCATGCACGTGGGCCCCCCATGACATGCTGCATGCGTTTTGGGTGCCCATGATATGCGGCATGCACGTGGGGCCCCCATGACATGCGTCATGCATTTGGGGACCCCATGACATGCGGCAAGCACGCGGTGCCCCCATGACGTGCAGCATGCATGTGGCCCTCATGACATGCAGCATGCATTTGGGGCCACTATGACATGCGGCATGAATTTGGGGCCCCCAATACATGCGGCATGCACATTGGGCCCCCATGACATGCGGCATACATGTGGGCCCCCCATGACATGCGCCATGCATGTGGGGCCCCTATGACATGCGGCATACATTTGGGGCTACCATTACATGCGGCATGCACGTTGGGCCGCCATGACATGCGGCATGCATTTGGGGCCCTTATGACATGCGGAATGCCTGCGGGGCCACCATGACATGCGGCATGCATTTGGGGCCTGCATAACATGCTGCATGCATTTGGGGTACATGAGACATGCGGCATGCACGTGGGGCCCCCATGACCTGAGTCATGCATTTGGGGCCCCCATGACATGCGGCATGGACATGGGGCCCCATGACATGTGGCATGCATTTGGGGTCCCCATGACATGTGGCATGCATTTGGGGCCCCCAATATATGCGGCATGCATTTGGGGCCCCATGACTTGAGCGATGCATTTGGGGCCCCCATGACATGCGGCATGCACGTGGGGGCCTCATGACATGCAGCATGCATTTGGGGCCCCCATGACTTGAGCCATGCATTTGGGGCCCCCATGACATGCGGCATGCACGTGGGGCCATCATGACATGCAGCATGCATTTGGGGCCACTATGACATGCGGCAAGCATTTGGGCCCCCATGACATGCGGCATGCATGTGGGGCACCCATGACATGCGCCATGCATGTGGGGCCCCTATGACATGCGGCATGCATTTGGGGCACCGATGACTTGCGCCATGCACGTGGGGCTCCTATGACATGCGGCATGAATTTGGGGGCCCTATTACATGTGGCATGCACGTGGAGCCCCCATGACATGCAGCATGCATTTGGGGCCCCCATGACATGCGGCATTCATATGGGGCCCACATGACATGTGTCATGCATTTGGGCCCCCATGACATGCGGCATGCATTTGGGGCCTGCATAACATGCTGCATGCATTTGGGGTACCTGAGACATGCGGCATGCACATGGGGCCCCCATAACATGCTGCATGCATTTGGGGTGCCCGAGACATGCGGCATGCACGTGGGGCCCCTATGACATGCCGCATGCATTTGGGGCTCCCATGAAATGTGGCATGCACATGGGGCCCCCATGAAATGTGGCATGCATGTGGGCCCCCCATGACATGTGCCATGCATTTGGGGACCCCATAACATGCGGAATGCCTCCGGGGCCCCCATGACATGCGGCATGCATGCGGGGCTCTCATGACATGCGGCATGAATTTGGGGCCCCCAATACATGCGGCATGCACTTTGGGCTCCCATGACATTCGGCATACATGTGGGCCCCCCATGACATGCGCCTTGCATGTGGGGCCCCTATGATATACGGCATACATGGGGGGCTCCCATTACATGCGGCATGCACGTGGGGCCCCCATGACATGCGGCATGCCTTTGGGGCCCCCATGACATGCGGAATGCATTTGGGGCCTGCATAACATGCTGCATGCATTTGGGGTACCTGAGACATGCGGCGTGCACGTGGGGCCCCATGACATGTTGCATGTATTTGGGGTGCCCGAGACATGCGGCATGCACGTGGGGCCCCTATGACATGCCACATGCATTTGGGTCCCCTATGACATGCGGCACCCATGACATGCGGAATGTATTTGGGGGGCCCATGACATGCGGCATGGACATGGGGCCCCCATGACATGCGGCATGCATTTGGGGCCCCCAGGACATGCGGCATGCATTTGGGGGGCCCCATGACATGCGGCATGCACGTGGGGCCCCCATGAAATGCGGCATTTATTTGGGGCCCCCATGACATGTGGAATGCCTGCGGGGCCCCCATGACATGCGGAATGCACGTGGGGCCCCCATGACGTGCAGCATGCATGTGGCCCTCATGACATGCAGCATGCATTTGGGGCCACTATGACATGCGGCATGCATTTGGGCCCCCCATGACTTGAGGCATGCATGTGGGGCCCCCATGACATGCGGCATGCATTTGTGGCCCCCATGACATGCGGAATGCCTCCGGGGCCCCCATGACATGCGGCATGCATGCGGGGCCCTCATGACATGCGGCATGAATTTGGGGCCCCCAATACATGCGGCATGCACGTTGGGCCCCCATGACATGCGGCATACATGTGGGCCCCCCATGACATGCGCCATGCATGTGGTGCCCCTATGACATGCGGCATGCATTTGGGGCCTGCATAACATGCTGCATGCATTTGGGGTACCTGAGACATGCGGCATGCACGTGGGGCCCTCATATCATGCTGCATGCATTTGGGGTGCCCGAGACATGCGGCATGCACGTGGGGCCCCTATGACATGCCGCATGCATTTGGGTCCCCCATGACATGCGGCGTGCACGTGGGGTCCCCATGTCATGCGGAATGCAAGTGGGGCCCCCAGGACATGCGGCATGCATTTGGGACCCCCATGACATGCGGCATGCACGTGGGGCCCACAGGACATGCGGCATGCATTTGGGGCCCCCATGACATGTGGCATGCATTTGGGGCCCCCATGACATGCGGCATGCATTTGGGACCCCCATGACATGCGGCCTGCATTTGGATCCCCCATTACATTCTGCATGCACGTGGGGCCCCCATGACATGTGGCATGCATTTGGGGCCCCCACGTCATGCGGAATGCACGTGAGGCCACCATGATATGCGGAATGCATGTGGGGCCCCCATGACATGAGTCATGCATTTGGGGCCGCCATGACATGCGGCATGCATTTGGGGCCCCCATGACATGCGGCATGCATTTGGGTCCCTTATGAAATGCGGCATGTATGTGGGGCCCCCATGACATGTGGCATGCATGTGGGCCCCCCATGACATGCGCCATGCATGTGGGGCCCCTATGACATGCGGCATGCATGTGGGACCCCCATGACATGCGGCATGCACGTGGGGCCCCCATGACATGCGGCATATGCTTGGGGCCCCAATGACATGCGGCATGAGTTTGGATCCCCCATGACATGCGGCATGCACGTGGGCCCCCCATAACATGAGTCATGCATTTGGGGCCGCCATGACATGCGGCATGCATTTGGGGCCCCCATGACATGCGGCATGCATGTGGGGCCCCCATGACATGCGGTATGCATTTGCGGGCCCCATGACATGCGGCATGCATTTGGGGCCCCCACGACATGCGGCATGCACGTGGGGCCCCCAGGACATGCGGCATGCATTTGAGGCCCCATGACTTGCGGCATGCATTTGGGCCACTATGACATGCGGCATGCATTTGTGGCCCCCATAACTTGAGCCATGCATTTGGGGCCCCCATGACATGCGGCATGCATGTGGGGCCCTCATGACATGCAGCATGCATTTGGGGCCACTATGACATGCGGCATGCATTTGGGGCCCCCATGACATGCGGCATGCACTTGGGGCCCCCATGACATGCTGCATGCGTTTGGGGCCCCCATGATATGCGGCATGCATTTTTGCCCCATGACTTGAGGCATGCATTTGGGGCCCCCATGACATGCGTAATGCCTGCGGGGCCCCCATGACTTGAAGCATGCATTTGGGGCCCCCATGAAATGCGCCATGCATGTGGGGCCCCTATGACATGCGGCATGCATTTGTGGGCCCCAAGACATGCGGCATGCATGTGGGGCCCCTATGACATGCGGCATGCATTTGGGGGGCCCCATGACATGCGGCATGCACGTGGGGCCCCATGATGTGCAGCATGCATGTGGCCCTCATGACATGCAGCATGCATTTGGGGCCACTATGACATGCGGCATGCATTTGGGGCCCCCATGACTTGAGGCATGCATTTGGGGCCCCCATGACATGCGGCATGCATTTGGGGCCCCCATGACATGCGGAATGCCTACGGGGCCCCCATGACATGCGGCATGCATGCGGGGCCCTCATGACATGCGGCATGAATTTGGGGCCCCCAATATATGCGGCATGCACGTTGGGCCCCCATGACATGCGGCATACATGTGGGCCCCCCATGACATGCGGAATGCCTGCGGGGCCACCATGATATGCGGCATGCATTTGGGGCCTGCATAACATGCTGCATGCCCTTGGGGTACATGAGACATGCGGCATGCACGTGGGGCCCCCATGACCTGAGTCATGCATTTGGGGCCCCCATGACATGCGGCATGGACATGGGGCCCCCATGACATGTGGCATGCATTTGGGGTCCCCATGACATGTGGCATGCATTTGGGGCCCCCAATATATGCGGCATGCATTTGGGGCCCCATGACTTGAGCCATGCATTTGGGGCCCCCATGACATGCGGCATGCACGTGGGGACCTCATGACATGCAGCATGCATTTGGGGCCCCCATGACTTGAGCCATGCATTTGGGGCCCCCATGACATGCGGCATGCACGTGGGGCCATCATGACATGCAGCATGCATTTGGGGCCACTATGACATGCGGCAAGCATTTGGGCCCCCATGACATGCGGCATGCATGTGGGGCACCCATGACATGCGCCATGCATGTGGGGCCCCTATGACATGCGGCATGCATTTGGGGCACCGATGGCTTGCGCCATGCACGTGGGGCTCCTATGACATGCGGCATGAATTTACGGGCCCCATTACATGTGGCATGCACGTGGAGCCCCCATGACATGCGGCATGCATTTGGGGCCCCCATGACATGCGGCATTCATATGGGGCCCACATGACATGCATCATGCATTTGGGCCCCCATGACATGCGGCATGCATTTGGGGCCTGCATAACATGCTGCATGCATTTAGGGTACCTGAGACATGCGGCATGCACATGGGCCCCCCATAACATGCTGCATACATTTGGGGTGCCCGAGACATGCGGCATGCACGTGGGGCCCCTATGACATGCCGCATGCATTTGGGGCTCCCATTACATGTGGCATGCACATGGGGCCCCCATGACATGCGGCATATGCTTGGGGCCCCAATAACATGCGGCATGAGAATGGGGCCCCCATGAAATGTGGCATGCATGTGGGTCCCCCATGACATGTGCCATGCATGTGGGGTCCCTATGACATGCGGCATGCATGTGGGACCCCCATGACATGCGACATGCACGTGGGGCCCCATGACATGCAGCATGCATGTGGGGCCCCATGACGTGCAGCATGCATGTGGCCCTCATGACATGCAGCATGCATCTGGGCCACTATGACATGCGGCATGCATTTGGGGCCCCCATGACTTGCGGCATGCATTTGGGGCCCCCATAACATGCGGAATGCCTCTGGGGCCCCCATGACATGCGGCATGCATGCGGGGCTCTCATGACATGCGGCATGAATTTGGGGCCCCCAATACATGCGGCATGCACGTTGGGCCCCCATGACATGCGACATACATGTGGGCCCCCCATGACATGCGCCTTGCATGTGGGGCCCCTATGATATGCGGCATACATTTGGGGCTCCCATTACATGCGGCATGCACGTGGGGCCCCCATGACATGCGGCATGCCTTTGGGGCCCCCATGACATGCGGAATGCCTGCGGGGCCACCATGACATGCGGCATGCATTTGGGGCCTGCATAACATGCTGCATGCATTTGGGGTACCTGAGACATGCGGCATGCACGTGGGGCCCCATGACATGCTGCATGTATTTGGGGTGCCCGAGACATGCGGCATGCACGTGGGGCCCCTATGATATGCCGCATGCATTTGGGTCCCATATGACATGCGGCACCCATGACATGCGGAATGTATTTGGGGCCCCCATGACATGCGGAATGCCTCCGGGGCCCCCATGACATGCGGCATGCATGCGGGGCCCTCATGACATGCGGCATGAATTTGGGGCAACCAATACATGCGGCATGCACATTGGGCCCCCATGACATGCGGCATACATGTGGGCCCCCCATGACATGCGCCATGCATGTGGTGCCCCTATGACATGCGGCATGCATTTGGGGCCTGCATAACATGCTGCATGCATTTGTGGTACCTGAGACATGCGGCATGCACGTGGGGCCCCCATAACATGCTGCATGCATTTGGGGTACCTGAGACATGCGGCATGCACGTGGGGCCCCCATAACATGCTGCATGCATTTGGGGTGCCCGAGACATGCGGCATGCATTTGGGTCCCTTATGAAATTCGGCATGCATGTGGGGCCCCCATGACATGTGGCATGCATGTGGGCCCCCCATGACATGCGCCATGCATGTGGGGCCCCTATGACATGCGGCATACATTTGGGGCCCCCATGACTTGAGGCATGCATGTGGGGCCCCTATGACATGCTCCATGCATGTGGGGCCCCTAACGCATGCGGCATGCATTTGGGGGGCCCCATGACATGCGACATGCACGTGGGGCCCCCATGACATGCGGCATACATTTGTGGCCCCCGTGACATGAGGCATGCACGTGGGGCCCCCATGACATGCGGCAAGCACGCGGGGCCCTAATGACATGCAGCATGTACGTGGGGCCCCCATGACAAGCGGAATGCACGTGAGGCCCCCATGACATGCGGAATGCCTGCGGGTCCCCAATAACATGCGGCATGCATGCATTTGGGTCTCCCATGAAATGCGGCATGCATGTGGGGCCCCCATGACATGTGGCATGCATGTGGGGCCCCATGATATGCGTCATGCATTTATGGCCCCCATGACATGCGGCATGCATTTGGTGCCTCCATGACATGCGGAAAGAACGTGGGGCCCCAATGACATGCAGTATGCACGTGGGGCCCCCAATATATGCGGCATGCACGTGGGGCCCCCATTATATGTGTCATGCATTTGGGGCCCCCATGACTTGAGTCATGCATTTGGGGCCCCCATGACATGCGGCATGCACGTGAGGCCCTCATGACATGCAGCATGCATTTGGGGCCCCCATGACATGAGTCATGCACTTGGGGCCCCCAATATATGCGGCATGCACGTGGGGCCCCCATGATATGCGTCATGCATTTGGGCCCCCATGACATGCCACATGCATTTGGGGCCTGCATAACATGCTGCATGCATTTGGGGTACCTGAGGCATGCGGCATTCACGTGGGGCCCCCATAACATGCTGCATGCATTTGGGGTGCCCGAGACATGCGGCATGCACGTGGGGCCCCTATGACATGCCGCATGCATTTGGGGCCCCCATTACATGCGGCATGCATTTGGGGCCCCCATGACATGCGGTATGCATTTGGGGCCCCCATGACATGCGGCATGCACGTGGGGGCCAAGGAAATGCGGCATGCATTTGGGCCCCCATGACATGCGGCATGCATTTGGGACCACTATGACATGCGTTATGCATTTGGGGCCCCCATGACATGCGGCATGCATGTGGGACCCCGATGATATGCGGCATGCATTTGGGGCCCCCATGACATGCGGCATGCATGTGGGACCACCATGATATGCGCCATGCATGTGGGGCCCCTATGACATGCGGCATGCATTTGTGGGCCCCAAGACATACGGCATGCACGTGGGCCCCCCATGACATGCTGCATGCGTTTGGGGTGCCCATGATATGCGGCATGCACGTGGGGCCCCCATGACATGCGTCATGCATTTGGGGACCCCATGACATGCGGCAAGCACGCGGGGCCCCCATGACGTGCAGCATGCATGTGGCCCTCATGACATGCAGCATGCATTTGGGGCCACTATGACATGCGGCATGAATTTGGGGCCCCCAATACATGCGGCATGCACGTTGGGCCCCCATGACATGCGGCATACATGTGGGCCCCCCATGACATGTGCCATGCATGTGGGGCCCCTATGACATGCGGCATACATTTGGGGCTACCATTACATGCGGCATGCCTGCGGGGCCACCATGACATGCGGCATGCATTTGGGGCCTGCATAACATGCTGCATGCATTTGGGGTACATGAGACATGCGGCATGCACGTGGGGCCCCCATGACCTGAGTCATGCATTTGGGGCCACATGACATGCGGCATGGACATGGGGCCCCATGACATGTGGCATGCATTTGGGGTCCCCATGACATGTGGCATGCATTTGGGGCCCCCAATATATGCGGCATGCATTTGGGGCCCCATGACTTGAGCGATGCATTTGGGGCCCCCATGACATGCGGCATGCACGTGGGGGCCTCATGACATGCAGCATGCATTTGGGGCCCCCATGACTTGAGCCATGCATTTGGGGCCCCCATGACATGCGGCATGCACGTGGGGCCATCATGACATGCAGCATGCATTTGGGGCCACTATGACATGCGGCAAGCATTTGGGCCCCCATGACATGCGGCATGCATGTGGGGCACCCATGACATGCGCCATGCATGTGGGGCCCCTATGACATGCGGCATGCATTTGGGACCCCCATGACATGCGGCCTGCATTTGGATCCCCCATTACATGCTGCATGCACGTGGGGCCCCCATGACATGTGGCATGCATTTGGGGCCCCCATGTCATGCGGAATGCACGTGAGGCCACCATGACATGCGGAATGCATGTGGGGCCCCCATGACATGAGTCATGCATTTGGGGCCACCATGACATGCGGCATGCATTTGGGGCCCCCATGACATGCGGAATGCACGTGAGGCCCCCATGACATGCGGAATGCCTGCGGGGCCCCAATTACATGCGGCATGCATGCAGGGCCCTCATGACATGCAGCATGCATTTGGGGCCCCCAATATATGCGGCATGCACGTGGGGCCCCCATGATATGTGGCATGCATTTGGGTCCCCCATGACTTGAGCCATGCATTTGGGGCCCCCATGACATGCGGCATGCACGTGAGGCCCTCATGACATGCAGCATGCATTTGGGGCCCCCATGACATGAGTCATGCATTTGGGGCCGCCATGACATGCGGCATGCATTTGGGGCCCCCATGACATGCGGCATGCATTTGGGTCCCTTATGAAATGCGGCATGCATGTGGGCCCCCATGACATGCGCCATGTATGTGGGGCCCCTATGACATGCGGCATGCACGTGAGGCCCTCATGACATGCAGCATGCCTTTGGGGCCCCCATGACATGAGTCATGCATTTGGGTCCGCCATGACATGCGGCATGCACGTGGGGCCCCCATGACGTGCGGCATGCATGTGGGGCCCCCATGACATGCTCCATGCATGTGGGGCCCCTAACGCATGCGGCATGCATTTGGGGGGCCCCATGACATGCGGCATGCACGTGGGGCCCCCATGACATGCGGCATACATTTGTGGCCCCCGTGACATGAGGCATGCACGTGGGGCCCCCATGACATGCGGCAAGCACGCGGGGCCCCAATGACATGTAGCATGTACGTGGGGCCCCCATGACAAGCGGAATGCACGTGAGGCCCCCATGACATGCGGAATGCATGCATTTGGGTCACCGATGAAATTCGGCATGCATGTGGGGCCCCCATGACATGTGGCATGCAAGTGGGGCCCCATGATATGCGTCATGCATTTATGGCCCCCATGACATGCGGCATGCATTTGGGCCTCCATGACATGCGGCAAGCACGTGGGGCCCCAATGACATGCAGCATGCATGTGGGGCCCCCATGACATGCGGAATGCACATGAGGCCCCCATGACATGCGGAATGCCTGCGGGGCCCCAATGACATGCGGCATGCATGCGGGGCCCTCATGACATGCATCATTCATTTGGGGCCCCCAATATATGCGGCATGCACGTGGCCCCCCATGATATGTGGCATGCATTTGGGGCCCCCATGACTTGAGCCATGCATGTGGGGACTCCATGACATGCGGCATGCATTTGGTGCACCCATGACTTGCGCCATGCACGTGGGGCTCCTATGACATGCGGCATGAATTTGGGGGCCCCATTACATGCGGCATACGCTTGGGGCCCCAATGACATGCGGCATGAGTTTGGATCCCCCATGACATGCGGCATGCACGTGGGGCCCCCATGACATGAGTCATGCATTTGGGGCCGCCATGACATGCGCCATGTATCTGGGGCTCCCATGACATGAGTCATGCATTTGGGGCCGCCATGACATGCGCCATGTATCTGGGGCTCCCATGACATGCGGCATGCATGTGGGGCCCCCACGACATGCGGCATGCACGTGGGGCCCCCAGGACATGCGGCATGCATTTGAGCCCCCATGACATGCGGCATGCATTTGGGGCCCCCATGACATGTGGCATGCATGTGGGACCCCCAAGATATGCGGCATGCATTTGTGGCCCCCATAACTTGAGCCATGCATTTGGGGCCGCCATGACATGCGGCATGCATGTGGGTCCCTCATGAAATGCAGCATGCATTTGGGGCCACTATGACATGCGGCATGCATTTTGGGCCCCCATGACATGCGGCATGCACGTGGGGCCCCCATGACATGCTGCATGCGTTTGGGCCCCCCATGATATGCGGCATGCATTTGGGGCCCCCATGACTTGAGGCATGCATTTGGGGCCCCCATGACATGCGTAATGCCTGCGGGGCCCCCATGACTTGAGGCATGCATTTGGGGCCCCCATGAAATGCACCATGCATGTGGGGCCCCTATGACATGCGGCATGCATTTGTGGGCCCCAAGACATGCGGCATGCATGTGGGGCCCTTATGACATGCGGCATGCATTTGGGGGGCCCCATGACATGCGGCATGCACGTGGGGCCCCCATGACGTGCAGCATGCATGTGGCCCTCATGACATGCAGCATGCATTTGGGGCCACTATGACATGCGGCATGCATTTGGGGCCCCCATGACTTGAGGCATGCATTTGGGGCCCCCATGACATGCGGCATGCATTTGGGGCCCCCATGACATGCGGAATGCCTACGGGGCCCCCATGACATGCGGCATGCATGCGGGGCCCTCATGACATGCGGCATGAATTTGGGGCCCCCAATACATGCGGCATGCACGTTGGGCCCCCATGACATGCGGCATACATGTGGGCCCCCCATGACATGCGCCATGCATGTGGGGCCCCTATGACATGCGGCATACATTTGGGGCCCCCATGACTCGAGGCATGCATGTGGGGCCCCTATGACATGCTCCATGCATGTGGGGCCCCTAACGCATGCGGCATGCATTTGGGGGGCCCCATGACATGCGGCATGCACGTGGGGCCCCCATGACATGCGGCATACATTTGTGGCCCCCGTGACATGAGGCATGCACGTGGGGCCCCCATGACATGCAGCATGTACGTGGGGCCCCCATGACAAGCGGAATGCACGTGAGGCCCCCATGACATGCGGAATGCCTGCGGGTCCCCAATAACATGCGGCATGCATGCATTTGGGTCTCCCATGAAATGCGGCATGCATGTGGGGCCCCCATGACATGTGGCATGCATGTGGGGCCCCATGATATGCGTCATGCATTTATGGCCCCCATGACATGCGGCATGCATTTGGTGCCTCCATGACATGCGGAAAGAACGTGGGGCCCCAAAGACATGCAGTATGCACGTGGGGCCCCCAATATATGCGGCATGCACGTGGGGCCCCCATTATATGTGTCATGCATTTGGGGCCCCCATGACTTGAGTCATGCATTTGGGGCCCCCATGACATGCGGCATGCACGTGAGGCCCTCATGACATGCAGCATGCATTTGGGGCCCCCATGACATGAGTCATGCACTTGGGGCCCCCAATATATGCGGCATGCACGTGGGGCCCCCATGATATACGTCATGCATTTGGGCCCCCATGACATGCCACATGCATTTGGGGCCTGCATAACATGCTGCATGCATTTGGGGTACCTGAGGCATGCGGCATTCACGTGGGGCCCCCATAACATGCTGCATGCATTTGGGGTGCCCGAGACATGCGGCATGCACGTGGGGCCCCTATGACATGCCGCATGCATTTGGGGCCCCCATTACATGCGGCATGCATTTGGGGCCCCCATGACATGCGGTATGCATTTGCGGGCCCCATGACATGCGGCATGCATTTGGGGCCCCCATGACATGCGGCATGCACGTGGGGGCCAAGGAAATGCGGCATGCATTTGGGCCCCCATGACATGCGGCATGCATTTGGGACCACTATGACATGCGTTATGCATTTGGGGCCCCCATGACATGCGGCATGCATGTGGGACCCCGATGATATGCGGCATGCATTTGGGGCCCCCATGACATGCAGCATGCATGTGGGACCACCATGATATGCGCCATGCATGTGGGGCCCCTATGACATGCGGCATGCATTTGTGGGCCCCAAGACATACGGCATGCACGTGGGCCCCCCATGACATGCTGCATGCGTTTGGGGTGCCCATGATATGCGGCATGCACGTGGGGCCCCCATGACATGCGTCATGCATTTGGGGACCCCATGACATGCGGCAAGCACGCGGGGCCCCCATGACGTGCAGCATGCATGTGGCCCTCATGACATGCAGCATGCATTTGGGGCCACTATGACATGCGGCATGAATTTGGGGCCCCCAATACATGCGGCATGCACGTTGGGCCCCCATGACATGCGTCATACATGTGGGCCCCCCATGACATGCGCCATGCATGTGGGGCCCCTATGACATGCGGCATACATTTGGGGCTACCATTACATGCGGCATGCACGTTGGGCCGCCATAACATGCGGCATGCATTTGGGGCCCCCATGACATGCGGAATGCCTGCGGGGCCACCATGACATGCGGCATGCATTTGGGGCCTGCATAACATGCTGCATGCATTTGGGGTACATGAGACATGTGGCATGCACGTGGGGCCCCCATGACCTGAGTCATGCATTTGGGGCCCCCATGACATGCGGCATGGAAATGGGGCCCCATGACATGTGGCATGCATTTGGGGTCCCCATGACATGTGGCATGCATTTGGGGCCCCCAATATATGCGGCATGCATTTGGGGCCCCATGACTTGAGCGATGCATTTGGGGCCCCCATGACATGCGGCATGCACGTGGGGGCCTCATGACATGCAGCATGCATTTGGGGCCCCCATGACTTGAGCCATGCATTTGGGACCCCCATGACATGCGGCATGCACGTGGGGCCATCATGACATGCAGCATGCATTTGGGGCCACTATGACATGCGGCAAGCATTTGGGCCCCCATGACATGCGGCATGCATGTGGGGCACCCATGACATGCGCCATGCATGTGGGGCCCCTATGACATGCGGCATGCATTTGGGGCACCGATGACTTGCGCCATGCACGTGGGGCTCCTATGACATGCGGCATGAATTTGGGGGCCCTATTACATGTGGCATGCACGTGGAGCCCCCATGACATGCGGCATTCATATGGGGCCCACATGACATGTGTCATGCATTTGGGCCCCCATGACATGCGGCATGCATTTGGGGCCTGCATAACATGCTGCATGCATTTGGGGTACCTGAGACATGCGGCATGCACATGGGGCCCCCATAACATGCTGCATGCATTTGGGGTGCCCGAGACATGCGGCATGCACGTGGGGCCCCTATGACATGCCGCATGCATTTGGGGCTCCCATGAAATGTGGCATGCACATGGGCCCCCATGAAATGTGGCATGCATGTGGGCCCCCCATGACATGTGCCATGCATTTGGGGACCCCATAACATGCGGAATGCCTCCGGGGCCCCCATGACATGCGGCATGCATGCGGGGCTCTCATGACATGCGGCATGAATTTGGGGCCCCCAATACATGCGGCATGCACTTTGGGCTCCCATGACATTCGGCATACATGTGGGCCCCCCATGACATGCGCCTTGCATGTGGGGCCCCTATGATATGCGGCATACATGGGGGGCTCCCATTACATGCGGCATGCACGTGGGGCCCCCATGACATGCGGCATGCCTTTGGGGCCCCCATGACATGCGGAATGCCTGCGGGGCCACCATGACATGCGGCATGCATTTGGGGCCTGCATAACATGCTGCATGCATTTGGGGTACCTGAGACATGCGGCGTGCAAGTGGGGCCCCATGACATGTTGCATGTATTTGGGGTGCCCGAGACATGCGGCATGCACGTGGGGCCCCTATGACATGCCGCATGCATTTGGGTCCCCTATGACATGCGGCACCCATGACATGCGGAATGTATTTGGGGGGCCCATGACATGCGGCATGGACATGGGGCCCCCATGACATGCGGCATGCTCGTGGGGCCCCCAGGACATGCGGCATGCATTTGGGGGGCCCCATGACATGCGGCATGCACGTGGGGCCCCCATGAAATGCGGCATTTATTTGGGGCCCCCATGACATGTGGAATGCCTGCGGGGCCCCCATGACATGCGGAATGCACGTGGGGCCCCCATGACGTGCAGCATGCATGTGGCCCTCATGACATGCAGCATGCATTTGGGGCCACTATGACATGCGGCATGCATTTGGGGCCCCCATGACTTGAGGCATGCATGTGGGGCCCCCATGACATGCGGCATGCATTTGGGGCCCCCATGACATGCGGAATGCCTCCGGGGCCCCCATGACATGCGGCATGCATGCGGGGCCCTCATGACATGCGGCATGAATTTGGGGCCCCCAATACATGCGGCATGCACGTCGGGCCCCCATGACATGCGGCATACATGTGGGCCCCCCATGACATGCGCCATGCATGTGGTGCCCCTATGACATGCGGCATGCATTTGGGGCCTGCATAACATGCTGCATGCATTTGGGGTACCTGAGACATGCGGCATGCACGTGGGGCCCCCATAACATGCTGCATGCATTTGGGGTGCCCGAGACATGCGGCATGCATGTGGGGCCCCTATGACATGCCGCATGCATTTGGGTCCCCCATGACATGCGGCGTGCACGTGGGGTCCCCATGTCATGCGGAATGCAAGTGGGGCCCCACAGGACATGCGGCATGCATTTGGGGCCCCCATGACATGCGGCATGCACGTGGGGCCCCCAGGACATGCGGCATGCATTTGGGGCCCCCATGACATGTGGCATGCATTTGGGGCCCCCATGACATGCGGCATGCATTTGGGACCCCCATGACATGCGGCCTGCATTTGGATCCCCCATTACATGCTGCATGCACGTGGGGCCCCCATGACATGTGGCATGCATTTGGGGCCCCCACGTCATGCGGAATGCATGTGAGGCCACCATGACATGCGGAATGCATTTGTGGGCCCCAAGACATGCGGCATGCATGTGGGGCCCCTATGACATGCGGCATGCATTTGGGGGGCCCCATGACATGCGGCATGCACGTGGGGCCCCATGATGTGCAGCATGCATTTGGGGCCACTATGACATGCGGCATGCATTTGGGGCCCCCATGACTTGAGGCATGCATTTGGGGCCCCCATGACATGCGGCATGCATTTGGGGCCCCCATGACATGCGGAATGCCTACGGGGCCCCCATGACATGCGGCATGCATGCGGGGCCCTCATGACATGCGGCATGAATTTGGGGCCCCCAATATATGCGGCATGCACGTTGGGCCCGAATGACATGCGGCATACATGTGGGCCCCCCATGACATGCGCCATGCATGTGGGGCCCCTATGACATGCGGCATACATTTGGGGCTACCATTACATGCGGCATGCACGTGGGGCCCCCATGACATGCGGCATGCATTTGGGGCCCCCATGACATGCGGAATGCCTGCGGGGCCACCATGACATGCGGCATGCATTTGGGGCCTGCATAACATGCTGCATGCACTTGGGGTACATGAGACATGCGGCATGCACGTGGGGCCCCCATGACCTGAGTCATGCATTTGGGGCCCCCATGACATGCGGCATGGACATGGGGCCCCCATGACATGTGGCATGCATTTGGGGTCCCCATGACATGTGGCATGCATTTGGGGCCCCCAATATATGCGGCATGCATTTGGGGCCCCATGACTTGAGCCATGCATTTGGGGCCCCCATGACATGCGGCATGCACGTGGGGACCTCATGACATGCAGCATGCATTTGGGGCCCCCATGACTTGAGCCATGCATTTGGGGCCCCCATGACATGCGGCATGCACGTGGGGCCATCATGACATGCAGCATGCATTTGGGGCCACTATGACATGCGGCAAGCATTTGGGCCCCCATGGCATGCGGCATGCATGTGAGGCACCCATGACATGCGCCATGCATGTGGGGCCCCTATGACATGCGGCATGCATTTGGGGCACCGATGGCTTGCGCCATGCACGTGGGGCTCCTATGACATGCGGCATGAATTTGGGGGCCCCATTACATGTGGCATGCACGTGGAGCCCCCATGACATGCGGCATGCATTTGGGGCCCCCATGACATGCGGCATTCATATGGGGCCCACATGACATGCGTCATGCATTTGGGCCCCCATGACATGCGGCATGCATTTGGGGCCTGCATATCATGCTGCATGCATTTGGGGTACCTGAGACATGCGGCATGCACATGGGCCCCCCATAACATGCTGCATGCATTTGGGGTGCCCGAGACATGCGGCATGCACGTGGGGCCCCTATGACATGCCGCATGCATTTGGGGCTCCCATTACATGTGGCATGCACATGGGGCCCCCATGACATGCGGCATATGCTTGGGGCCCCAATGACATGCGGCATGAGAATGGGGCCCCCATGAAATGTGGCATGCATGTGGGCCCCCCATGACATGTGCCATGCATGTGGGGTGCCTATGACATGCGGCATGCATGTGGGACCCCCATGACATGCGGCATGCACGTGGGGCCCCATGACATGCAGCATGCATGTGGGGCCCCATGACGTGCAGCATGCATGTGGCCCTCATGACATGCAGCATGCATCTGGGCCACTATGACATGCGGCATGCATTTGGGGCCCCCATGACTTGAGGCATGCATTTTGGGCCCCCATGACATGCGGCATGCATTTGGGGCCCCCATAACATGCGGAATGCCTCTGGGGCCCCCATGACATGCGGCATGCATGCGGGGCTCTCATGACATGCGGCATGAATTTGGGCCCCCCAATACATGCGGCATGCACGTTGGGCCGCCATGACATGCGACATACATGTGGGCCCCCCATGACATGCGCCTTGCATGTGGGGCCCCTATGATATGCGGCATACATTTGGGGCTCCCATTACATGCGGCATGCACGTGGGGCCCCCATGACATGCGGAATGCCTGCGGGGCCACCATGACATGCGGCATGCATTTGGGGCCTGCATAACATGCTGCATGCATTTGGGGTACCTGAGACATGCGGCATGCACGTGGGGCCCCATGACATGCTGCATGTATTTGGGGTGCCCGAGACATGCGGCATGCACGTGGGGCCCCTATGATATGCCGCATGCATTTGGGTCCCATATGACATGCGGCACCCATGACATGCGGAATGTATTTGGGGAGCCCAGGACATGCGGCATGCATTTGGGGCCACCATGACATGTGGCATGCATTTGGGGCCGCCATAACATGCGGCATGCATTTGGGGCCCCCATGTCATGCGGAATGCAAGTGGGGCCCCCAGGACATGCGCCATGCATGTGGGGCCCCTATGACATGCGGCATGCATTTGTGGGCCCCAAGACATGCGGCATGCATGTGGGGCCCTATGACATGCGGCATGCATTTGGGGGGCCCCATGACATGCGGCATGCACGTGGGGCCCCCATGAAATGCGGCATTTATTTGGGGCCCCCATGACATGTGGAATGCCTGCGGGGCCCCCATGACATGCGGAATGCACGTGGGGCCCCCATGACGTGTAGCATGCATGTGGCCCTCATGACATGCAGCATGCATTTGGGGCCACTATGACATGCGGCATGCATTTGGGGCCCCCATGAGTTGAGGCATGCATGTGGGGCCCCCATGACATGCGGCATGCATTTGGGGCCCCCATGACATGCGGAATGCCTCCGGGGCCCCCATGACATGCGGCATGCATGCGGGCCCTCATGACATGCGGCATTAATTTGGGGCCCCCAATACATGCGGCATGCACATTGGGCCCCCATGACATGCGGCATACATGTGGGCCCCCCATGACATGCGCCATGCATGTGGTGCCCCTATGACATGCGGCATGCATTTGGGGCCTGCATAACATGCTGCATGCATTTGTGGTACCTGAGACATGCGGCATGCACGTGGGGCCCCCATAACATGCTGCATGCATTTGGGGTGCCCGAGACATGCGGCATGCATTTGGGTCCCTTATGAAATGCGGCATGCATGTGGGGCCCCCATGACATGTGGCATGCATGTGGGCCCCCCATGACATGCGCCATGCATGTGGGGCCCCTATGACATGCGGCATACATTTGGGGCCCCCATGACTTGAGGCATGCATGTGGGGCCCCTATGACATGCTCCATGCATGTGGGGCCCCTAACGCATGCGGCATGCATTTGGGGGGCCCCATGACATGCGGCATGCACGTGGGGCCCCCATGACATGCGGCATACATTTGTGGCCCCCGTGACATGAGGCATGCATGTGGGCCCCCCATGACATGCGCCATGCATGTGGGGCCCCTATGACATGCGGCATACATTTGGGGCCCCCATGACTTGAGGCATGCATGTGGGGCCCCTATGACATGCTCCATGCATGTGGGGCCCCTAACGCATGCAGCATGCATTTGGGGGGCCCCATGACATGCGGCAAGCACGCGGGGCCCCAATGACATGCAGCATGTACGTGGGGCCCCCATGACAAGCGGAATGCACGTGAGGCCCCCATGACATGCGGAATGCCTGCGGGTCCCCAATAACATGCGGCATGCATGCATTTGGGTCTCCCATGAAATGCGGCATGCATGTGGGGCCCCAATGACATGTGGCATGCATGTGGGGCCCCATGATATGCGTCATGCATTTATGGCCCCCATGACATGCGGCATGCATTTGGTGCCTCCATGACATGCGGAAAGAACGTGGGGCCCCAATGACATGCAGTATGCACGTGGGGCCCCCAATATATGTGGCATGCACGTGGGGCCCCCATTATATGTGTCATGCATTTGGGGCCCCCATGACTTGAGTCATGCATTTGGGGCCCCCATGACATGCGGCATGCACGTGAGGCCCTCATGACATGCAGCATGCATTTGGGGCCCCATGACATGAGTCATGCACTTGGGGCCCCCAATATATGCGGCATGCACGTGGGGCCCCCATGATATGCGTCATGCATTTGGGCCCCCATGACATGCCACATGCATTTGGGGCCTGCATAACATGCTGCATGCATTTGGGGTACCTGAGGCATGCGGCATTCACGTGGGGCCCCCATAACATGCTGCATGCATTTGGGGTGCCCGAGACATGCGGCATGCACGTGGGGCCCCTATGACATGCCGCATGCATTTGGGGCCCCCATTACATGCGGCATGCATTTGGGGCCCCCATGACATGCGGTATGCATTTGCGGGCCCCATGACATGCGGCATGCATTTGGGGCCCCCATGACATGCGGCATGCACGTGGGGGCCAAGGAAATGCGGCATGCATTTGGGCCCCCATGACATGCGGCATGCATTTGGGACCACTATGACATGCGTTATGCATTTGGGGCCCCCATGACATGCGGCATGCATGTGGGACCCCGATGATATGCGGCATGCATTTGGGGCCCCCATGACATGCGGCATGCATGTGGGACCACCATGATATGCGCCATGCATGTGGGGCCCCTATGACATGCGGCATGCATTTGTGGGCCCCAAGACATACGGCATGCACGTGGGCCCCCCATGACATGCTGCATGCGTTTGGGGTGCCCATGATATGCGGCATGCACGTGGGGCCCCCATGACATGCGTCATGCATTTGGGGACCCCATGACATGCGGCAAGCACGCGGTGCCCCCATGACGTGCAGCATGCATGTGGCCCTCATGACATGCAGCATGCATTTGGGGCCACTATGACATGCGGCATGAATTTGGGGCCCCCAATACATGCGGCATGCACGTTGGGCCCCCATGACATGCGGCATACATGTGGGCCCCCCATGACATGCGCCATGCATGTGGGGCCCCTATGACATGCGGCATACATTTGGGGCTACCATTACATGCGGCATGCACGTTGGGCCGCCATGACATGCGGCATGCATTTGGGGCCCCCATGACATGCGGAATGCCTGCGGGGCCACCATGACATGCGGCATGCATTTGGGGCCTGCATAACATGCTGCATGCATTTGGGGTACATGAGACATGCGGCATGCACGTGGGGCCCCCATGACCTGAGTCATGCATTTGGGGCCCCCATGACATGCGGCATGGACATGGGGCCCCATGACATGTGGCATGCATTTGGGGTCCCCATGACATGTGGCATGCATTTGGGGCCCCCAATATATGCGGCATGCATTTGGGGCCCCATGACTTGAGCGATGCATTTGGGGCCCCCATGACATGCGGCATGCACGTGGGGGCCTCATGACATGCAGCATGCATTTGGGGCCCCCATAACTTGAGCCATGCATTTGGGGCCCCCATGACATGCGGCATGCACGTGGGGCCATCATGACATGCAGCATGCATTTGGGGCCACTATGACATGCGGCAAGCATTTGGCCCCCATGACATGCGGCATGCATGTGGGGCACCCATGACATGCGCCATGCATGTGGGGCCCCTATGACATGCGGCATGCATTTGGGGCACCGATGACTTGCGCCATGCACGTGGGGCTCCTATGACATGCGGCATGAATTTGGGGGCCCTATTACATGTGGCATGCACGTGGAGCCCCCATGACATGCAGCATGCATTTGGGGCCCCCATGACATGCGGCATTCATATGGGGCCCACATGACATGTGTCATGCATTTGGGCCCCCATGACATGCGGCATGCATTTGGGGCCTGCATAACATGCTGCATGCATTTGGGGTACCTGAGACATGCGGCATGCACATGGGGCCCCCATAACATGCTGCATGCATTTGGGGTGCCCGAGACATGCGGCATGCACGTGGGGCCCCTATGTCATGCCGCATGCATTTGGGGCTCCCATGAAATGTGGCATGCACATGGGGCCCCCATGAAATGTGGCATGCATGTGGGCCCCCCATGACATGTGCCATGCATTTGGGGACCCCATAACATGCGGAATGCCTCCGGGGCCCCCATGACATGCGGCATGCATGCGGGGCTCTCATGACATGCGGCATGAATTTGGGGCCCCCAATACATGCGGCATGCACTTTGGGCTCCCATGACATTCGGCATACATGTGGGCCCCCCATGACATGCGCCTTGCATGTGGGGCCCCTATGATATGCGGCATACATGGGGGGCTCCCATTACATGCGGCATGCACGTGGGGCCCCCATGACATGCGGCATGCCTTTGGGGCCCCCATGACATGCGGAATGCCTGCGGGGCCACCATGACATGCGGCATGCATTTGGGGCCTGCATAACATGCTGCATGCATTTGGGGTACCTGAGACATGCGGCGTGCACGTGGGGCCCCATGACATGTTGCATGTATTTGGGGTGCCCGAGACATGCGGCATGCACGTGGGGCCCCTATGACATGCCACATGCATTTGGGTCCCCTATGACATGCGGCACCCATGACATGCGGAATGTATTTGGGGGGCCCATGACATGCGGCATGGACATGGGGCCCCCATGACATGCGGCATGCTCGTGGGGCCCCCAGGACATGCGGCATGCATTTGGGGGGCCCCATGACATGCGGCATGCACGTGGGGCCCCCATGAAATGCGGCATTTATTTGGGGCCCCCATGACATGTGGAATGCCTGCGGGGCCCCCATGACATGCGGAATGCACGTGGGGCCCCCATGACGTGCAGCATGCATGTGGCCCTCATGACATGCAGCATGCATTTGGGGCCACTATGACATGCGGCATGCATTTGGGCCCCCCATGACTTGAGGCATGCATGTGGGGCCCCCATGACATGCGGCATGCATTTGTGGCCCCCATGACATGCGGAATGCCTGCGGGGCCCCCATGACATGCGGAATGCACGTGGGGCCCCCATGACGTGCAGCATGCATGTGGCCCTCATGACATGCAGCATGCATTTGGGGCCACTATGACATGCGGCATGCATTTGGGCCCCCCATGACTTGAGGCATGCATGTGGGGCCCCCATGACATGCGGCATGCATTTGTGGCCCCCATGACATGCGGAATGCCTCCGGGGCCCCCATGACATGCGGCATGCATGCGGGGCCCTCATGACATGCGGCATGAATTTGGGGCCCCCAATACATGCGGCATGCACGTTGGGCCCCCATGACATGCGGCATACATGTGGGCCCCCCATGACATGCGCCATGCATGTGGTGCCCCTATGACATGCGGCATGCATTTGGGGCCTGCATAACATGCTGCATGCATTTGGGGTACCTGAGACATGCGGCATGCACGTGGGGCCCCCATAACATGCTGCATGCATTTGGGGTGCCCGAGACATGCGGCATGCACGTGGGGCCCCTGTGACATGCCGCATGCATTTGGGTCCCCCATGACATGCGGCGTGCACGTGGGGTCCCCATGTCATGCGGAATGCAAGTGGGGCCCCCAGGACATGCGGCATGCATTTGGGACCCCCATGACATGCGGCATGCACGTGGGGCCCCCAGGACATGCGGCATGCATTTGGGGCCCCCATGACATGTGGCATGCATTTGGGGCCCCCATGACATGCGGCATGCATTTGGGACCCCCATGACATGCGGCCTGCATTTGGATCCCCCATTACATGCTGCATGCACGTGGGGCCCCCATGACATGTGGCATGCATTTGGGGCCCCCACGTCATGCGGAATGCACGTGAGGCCACCATGACATGCGGAATGCATGTGGGGCCCCCATGACATGAGTCATGCATTTGGGGCCGCCATGACATGCGGCATGCATTTGGGGCCCCCATGACATGCGGCATGCATTTGGGTCCCTTATGAAATGCGGCATGCATGTGGGGCCCCCATGACATGTGGCATGCATGTGGGCCCCCCATGACATGCACCATGCATGTGGGGCCCCTATGACATGCGGCATGCATGTGGGACCCCCATGACATGCGGCATGCACGTGGGGCCCCCATGACATGCGGCATATGCTTGGGGCCCCAATGACATGCGGCATGAGTTTGGATCCCCCATGACATGCGGCATGCACGTGGGCCCCCCATAACATGAGTCATGCATTTGGGGCCGCCATGACATGCGGCATGCATTTGGGGCCCCCATGACATGCGGCATGCATGTGGGGCCCCCATGACATGCGGTATGCATTTGCGGGCCCCATGACATGCGGCATGCATTTGGGGCCACTATGACATGCGTCATGCATTTGGGGCCCCCATGACATGTGGCATGCATGTGGGACCCCCATGATATGCGGCATGCATTTGTGGCCCCCATAACTTGAGCCATGCATTTGGGGCCCCCATGACATGCGCCATGCATGTGGGGCCCTCATGACATGCAGCATGCATTTGGGGCCACTATGACATGCGGCATGCATTTGGGGCCCCCATGACATGCGGCATGCACGTGGGGCCCCCATGACATGCTGCATGCGTTTGGGGCCCCCATGATATGCGGCATGCATTTTTGCCCCATGACTTGAGGCATGCATTTGGGGCCCCCATGACATGCGTAATGCCTGCGGGGCCCCCATGACTTGAGGCATGCATTTGGGGCCCCCATGGAATGCGCCATGCATGTGGGGCCCCTATGACATGCGGCATGCATTTGTGGGCCCCAAGACATGCGGCATGCATGTGGGGCCCCTATGACATGCGGCATGCATTTGGGGGGCCCCATGACATGCGGCATGCACGTGGGGCCCCATGATGTGCAGCATGCATGTGGCCCTCATGACATGCAGCATGCATTTGGGGCCACTATGACATGCGGCATGCATTTGGGGCCCCCATGACTTGAGGCATGCATTTGGGGCCCCCATGACATGCGGCATGCATTTGGGGCCCCCATGACATGCGGAATGCCTACGGGGCCCCCATGACATGCGGCATGCATGCGGGGCCCTCATGACATGCGGCATGAATTTGGGGCCCCCAATATATGCGGCATGCACGTTGGGCCCCCATGACATGCGGCATACATGTGGGCCCCCCATGACATGCGGAATGCCTGCGGGGCCACCATGATATGCGGCATGCATTTGGGGCCTGCATAACATGCTGCATGCACTTGGGGTACATGAGACATGCGGCATGCACGTGGGGCCCCCATGACCTGAGTCATGCATCTGGGGCCCCCATGACATGCGGCATGGACATGGGGCCCCCATGACATGTGGCATGCATTTGGGGTCCCCATGACATGTGGCATGCATTTGGGGCCCCCAATATATGCGGCATGCATTTGGGGCCCCATGACTTGAGCCATGCATTTGGGGCCCCCATGACATGCGGCATGCACGTGGGGACCTCATGACATGCAGCATGCATTTGGGGCCCCCATGACTTGAGCCATGCATTTGGGGCCCCCATGACATGCGGCATGCACGTGGGGAAATCATGACATGCAGCATGCATTTGGGGCTCCCATTACATGTGGCATGCACATGGGGCCCCCATGACATGCGGCATATGCTTGGGGCCCCAATGACATGCGGCATGAGAATGGGGCCCCCATGAAATGTGGCATGCATGTGGGCCCCCCATGACATGTGCCATGCATGTGGGGTCCCTATGACATGCGGCATGCATGTGGGACCCCCATGACATGCGGCATGCACGTGGGGCCCCATGACATGCAGCATGCATGTGGGGCCCCATGACGTGCAGCATGCATGTGGCCCTCATGACATGCAGCATGCATCTGGGCCACTATGACATGCGGCATGCATTTGGGGCCCCCATGACTTGAGGCATGCATTTTGGGCCCCCATGACATGCGGCATGCATTTGGGGCCCCCATAACATGCGGAATGCCTCTGGGGCCCCCATGACATGCGGCATGCATGCGGGGCCCCCAATACATGCGGCATGCACGTTGGGCCCCCATGACATGCGACATACATGTGGGCCCCCCATGACATGCGCCTTGCATGTGGGGCCCCTATGATATGCGGCATACATTTGGGGCTCCCATTACATGCGGCATGCACGTGGGGCCCCCATGACATGCGGCATGCCTTTGGGGCCCCCATGACATGCGGAATGCCTGCGGGGCCACCATGACATGCGGCATGCATTTGGGGCCTGCATAACATGCTGCATGCATTTGGGGTACCTGAGACATGCGGCATGCACGTGGGGCCCCATGACAGGCTGCATGTATTTGGGGTGCCCGAGACATGCGGCATGCACGTGGGGCCCCTATGATATGCCGCATGCATTTGGGTCCCATATGACATGCGGCACCCATGACATGCGGAATGTATTTGGGGCCCCCATGACATGCGGAATGCCTCCGGGGCCCCCATGACATGCGGCATGCATGCGGGGCCCTCATGACATGCGGTATGAATTTGGGGCCCCCAATACATGCGGCATGCACATTGGGCCCCCATGACATGCGGCATACATGTGGGCCCCCCATGACATGCGCCATGCATGTGGTGCCCCTATGACATGCGGCATGCATTTGGGGCCTGCATAACATGCTGCATGCATTTGGGGTGCCCGAGACATGCGGCATGCATTTGGGTCCCTTATGAAATGCGGCATGCATGTGGGGCCCCCATGACATGTGGCATGCATGTGGGCCCCCCATGACATGCGCCATGCATGTGGGGCCCCTATGACATGCGGCATACATTTGGGGCCCCCATGACTTGAGGCATGCATGTGGGGCCCCTATGACATGCTCCATGCATGTGGGGCCCCTAACGCATGCGGCATGCATTTGGGGGGCCCCATGACATGCGACATGCACGTGGGGCCCCCATGACATGCGGCATACATTTGTGGCCCCCGTGACATGAGGCATGCACGTGGGGCCCCCATGACATGCGGCAAGCACGCGGGGCCCCAATGACATGCAGCATGTACGTGGGGCCCCCATGACAAGCGGAATGCACGTGAGGCCCCCATGACATGCGGAATGCCTGCGGGTCCCCAATAACATGCGGCATGCATGCATTTGGGTCTCCCATGAAATGCGGCATGCATGTGGGGCCCCCATGACATGTGGCATGCATGTGGGGCCCCATGATATGCGTCATGCATTTATGGCCCCCATGACATGCGGCATGCATTTGGTGCCTCCATGACATGCGGAAAGAACGTGGGGCCCCAATGACATGCAGTATGCACGTGGGGCCCCCAATATATGCGGCATGCACGTGGGGCCCCCATTATATGTGTCATGCATTTGGGGCCCCCATGACTTGAGTCATGCATTTGGGGCCCCCATGACATGCGGCATGCACGTGAGGCCCTCATGACATGCAGCATGCATTTGGGGCCCCCATGACATGAGTCATGCACTTGGGGCCCCCAATATATGCGGCATGCACGTGGGGCCCCCATGATATGCATCATGCATTTGGGCCCCCATGACATGCCACATGCATTTGGGGCCTGCATAACATGCTGCATGCATTTGGGGTACCTGAGGCATGCGGCATTCACGTGGGGCCCCCATAACATGCTGCATGCATTTGGGGTGCCCGAGACATGCGGCATGCACGTGGGGCCCCTATGACATGCCGCATGCATTTTGGGCCCCCATTACATGCGGCATGCATTTGGGGCCCCCATGACATGCGGCATGCATGTGGGACCCCGATGATATGCGGCATGCATTTGGGGCCCCCATGACATGCGGCATGCATGTGGGACCACCATGATATGCGCCATGCATGTGGGGCCCCTATGACATGCGGCATGCATTTGTGGGCCCCAAGACATACGGCATGCACGTGGGCCCCCCATGACATGCTGCATGCGTTTGGGGTGCCCATGATATGCGGCATGCACGTGGGGCCCCCATGACATGCGTCATGCATTTGGGGACCCCATGACATGCGGCAAGCACGCGGGGCCCCCATGACGTGCAGCATGCATGTGGCCCTCATGACATGCAGCATGCATTTGGGGCCACTATGACATGCGGCATGAATTTGGGGCCCCCAATACATGCGGCATGCACGTTGGGCCCCCATGACATGCGGCATACATGTGGGCCCCCCATGACATGCGCCATGCATGTGGGGCCCCTATGACATGCGGCATACATTTGGGGCTACCATTACATGCGGCATGCCTGCGGGGCCACCATGACATGCGGCATGCATTTGGGGCCTGCATAACATGCTGCATGCATTTGGGGTACATGAGACATGCGGCATGCACGTGGGGCCCCCATGACCTGAGTCATGCATTTGGGGCCACATGACATGCGGCATGGACATGGGGCCCCATGACATGTGGCATGCATTTGGGGTCCCCATGACATGTGGCATGCATTTGGGGCCCCCAATATATGCGGCATGCATTTGGGGCCCCATGACTTGAGCGATGCATTTGGGGCCCCCATGACATGCGGCATGCACGTGGGGGCCTCATGACATGCAGCATGCATTTGGGGCCCCCATGACTTGAGCCATGCATTTGGGGCCCCCATGACATGCGGCATGCACGTGGGGCCATCATGACATGCAGCATGCATTTGGGGCCACTATGACATGCGGCAAGCATTTGGGCCCCCATGACATGCGGCATGCATGTGGGGCACCCATGACATGCGCCATGCATGTGGGGCCCCTATGACATGCGGCATGCATTTGGGACCCCCATGACATGCGGCCTGCATTTGGATCCCCCATTACATGCTGCATGCACGTGGGGCCCCCATGACATGTGGCATGCATTTGGGGCCCCCATGTCATGCGGAATGCACGTGAGGCCACCATGACATGCGGAATGCATGTGGGGCCCCCATGACATGAGTCATGCATTTGGGGCCACCATGACATGCGGCATGCATTTGGGGCCCCCATGACATGCGGAATGCACGTGAGGCCCCCATGACATGCGGAATGCCTGCGGGGCCCCAATTACATGCGGCATGCATGCAGGGCCCTCATGACATGCAGCATGCATTTGGGGCCCCCAATATATGCGGCATGCACGTGGGGCCCCCATGATATGTGGCATGCATTTGGGTCCCCCATGACTTGAGCCATGCATTTGGGGCCCCCATGACATGCGGCATGCACGTGAGGCCCTCATGACATGCAGCATGCATTTGGGGCCCCCATGACATGAGTCATGCATTTGGGGCCGCCATGACATGCGGCATGCATTTGGGGCCCCCATGACATGCGGCATGCATTTGGGTCCCTTATGAAATGCGGCATGCATGTGGGCCCCCATGACATGCGCCATGTATGTGGGGCCCCTATGACATGCGGCATGCACGTGAGGCCCTCATGACATGCAGCATGCATTTGGGGCCCCCATGACATGAGTCATGCATTTGGGGCCGCCATGACATGCGGCATGCACGTGGGGCCCCCATGACATGCGGCATGCATGTGGGGCCCCCATGACATGCTCCATGCATGTGGGGCCCCTAACGCATGCGGCATGCATTTGGGGGGCCCCATGACATGCGGCATGCACGTGGGGCCCCCATGACATGCTTCATACATTTGTGGCCCCCGTGACATGAGGCATGCACGTGGGGCCCCCATGACATGCGGCAAGCACGCGGGGCCCCAATGACATGTAGCATGTACGTGGGGCCCCCATGACAAGCGGAATGCACGTGAGGCCCCCATGACATGCGGAATGCATGCATTTGGGTCACCGATGAAATTCGGCATGCATGTGGGGCCCCCATGACATGTGGCATGCAAGTGGGGCCCCATGATATGCGTCATGCATTTATGGCCCCCATGACATGCGGCATGCATTTGGGCCTCCATGACATGCGGCAAGCACGTGGGGCCCCAATGACATGCAGCATGCACGTGGGGCCCCCATGACATGCGGAATGCACATGAGGCCCCCATGACATGCGGAATGCCTGCGGGGCCCCAATGACATGCGGCATGCATGCGGGGCCCTCATGACATGCATCATTCATTTGGGGCCCCCAATATATGCGGCATGCACGTGGCCCCCCATGATATGTGGCATGCATTTGGGGCCCCCATGACTTGAGCCATGCATGTGGGGACTCCATGACATGCGGCATGCATGTGGGGCCCCCATGACATGCGCCATGCATGTGGGGCCCCTATGACATGCGGCATGCATTTGGTGCACCCATGACTTGCGCCATGCACGTGGGGCTCCTATGACATGCGGCATGAATTTGGGGGCCCCATTACATGCGGCATACGCTTGGGGCCCCAATGACATGCGGCATGAGTTTGGATCCCCCATGACATGCGGCATGCACGTGGGGCCCCCATGACATGAGTCATGCATTTGGGGCCGCCATGACATGCGCCATGTATCTGGGGCTCCCATGACATGCGGCATGCATGTGGGGCCCCCACGACATGCGGCATGCACGTGGGGCCCCCAGGACATGCGGCATGCATTTGAGCCCCCATGACATGCGGCATGCATTTGGGGCCACTATGACATGCGTCATGCATTTGGGGCCCCCATGACATGTGGCATGCATGTGGGACCCCCATGATATGCGGCATGCATTTGTGGCCCCCATAACTTGAGCCATGCATTTGGGGCCGCCACGACATGCGGCATGCACGTGGGGCCCTCATGAAATGCAGCATGCATTTGGGGCCACTATGACATGCGGCATGCATTTGGGGCCCCCATGACATGCGGCATGCACGTGGGGCCCCCATGACATGCTGCATGCGTTTGGGGCCCCCATGATATGCGGCATGCATTTGGGGCCCCCATGACTTGAGGCATGCATTTGGGGCCCCCATGACATGCGTAATGCCTGCGGGGCCCCCATGACTTGAGGCATGCATTTGGGGCCCCCATGAAATGCACCATGCATGTGGGGCCCCTATGACATGCGGCATGCATTTGTGGGCCCCAAGACATGCGGCATGCATGTGGGGCCCTTATGACATGCGGCATGCATTTGGGGGGCCCCATGACATGCGGCATGCACGTGGGGCCCCCATGACGTGCAGCATGCATGTGGCCCTCATGACATGCAGCATGCATTTGGGGCCACTATGACATGCGGCATGCATTTGGGGCCCCCATGACTTGAGGCATGCATTTGGGGCCCCCATGACATGCAGCATGCATTTGGGGCCCCCATGACATGCGGAATGCCTACGGGGCCCCCATGACATGCGGCATGCATGCGGGGCCCTCATGACATGCGGCATGAATTTGGGGCCCCCAATACATGCGGCATGCACGTTGGGCCCCCATGACATGCGGCATACATGTGGGCCCCCCATGACATGCGCCATGCATGTGGGGCCCCTATGACATGCGGCATACATTTGGGGCCCCCATGACTTGAGGCATGCATGTGGGGCCCCTATGACATGCTCCATGCATGTGGGGCCCCTAACGCATGCGGCATGCATTTGGGGGGCCCCATGACATGCGGCATGCACGTGGGGCCCCCATGACATGCGGCATACATTTGTGGCCCCCGTGACATGAGGCATGCACGTGGGGCCCCCATGACATGCGGCAAGCACGCGGGGCCCCAATGACATGCAGCATGTACGTGGGGCCCCCATGACAAGCGGAATGCACGTGAGGCCCCCATGACATGCGGAATGCCTGCGGGTCCCCAATAACATGCGGCATGCATGCATTTGGGTCTCCCATGAAATGCGGCATGCATGTGGGGCCCCCATGACATGTGGCATGCATGTGGGGCCCCATGATATGCGTCATGCATTTATGGCCCCCATGACATGCGGCATGCATTTGGTGCCTCCATGACATGCGGAAAGAACGTGGGGCCCCAATGACATGCAGTATGCACGTGGGGCCCCCAATATATGCGGCATGCACGTGGGGCCCCCATTATATGTGTCATGCATTTGGGGCCCCCATGACTTGAGTCATGCATTTGGGGCCCCCATGACATGCGGCATGCACGTGAGGCCCTCATGACATGCAGCATGCATTTGGGGCCCCCATGACATGAGTCATGCACTTGGGGCCCCCAATATATGCGGCATGCACGTGGGGCCCCCATGATATGCGTCATGCATTTGGGCCCCCATGACATGCCACATGCATTTGGGGCCTGCATAACATGCTGCATGCATTTGGGGTACCTGAGGCATGCGGCATTCACGTGGGGCCCCCATAACATGCTGCATGCATTTGGGGTGCCCGAGACATGCGGCATGCACGTGGGGCCCCTATGACATGCCGCATGCATTTGGGGCCCCCATTACATGCGGCATGCATTTGGGGCCCCCATGACATGCGGTATGCATTTGCGGGCCCCATGACATGCGGCATGCATTTGGGGCCCCCATGACATGCGGCATGCACGTGGGGGCCAAGGAAATGCGGCATGCATTTGGGCCCCCATGACATGCGGCATGCATTTGGGACCACTATGACATGCGTTATGCATTTGGGGCCCCCATGACATGCGGCATGCATGTGGGACCCCGATGATATGCGGCATGCATTTGGGGCCCCCATGACATGCAGCATGCATGTGGGACCACCATGATATGCGCCATGCATGTGGGGCCCCTATGACATGCGGCATGCATTTGTGGGCCCCAAGACATACGGCATACACGTGGGCCCCCATGACTTGCTGCATGCGTTTGGGGTGCCCATGATATGCGGCATGCACGTGGGGCCCCCATGACATGCGTCATGCATTTGGGGACCCCATGACATGCGGCAAGCACGCGGGGCCCCCATGACGTGCAGCATGCATGTGGCCCTCATGACATGCAGCATGCATTTGGGGCCACTATGACATGCGGCATGAATTTGGGGCCCCCAATACATGCGGCATGCACGTTGGGCCCCCATGACATGCGGCATACATGTGTGCCCCCCATGACATGCGCCATGCATGTGGGGCCCCTATGACATGCGGCATACATTTGGGGCTACCATTACATGCGGCATGCACGTTGGGCCGCCATAACATGCGGCATGCATTTGGGGCCCCCATGACATGCGGAATGCCTGCGGGGCCACCATGACATGCGGCATGCATTTGGGGCCTGCATAACATGCTGCATGCATTTGGGGTACATGAGACATGCGGCATGCACGTGGGGCCCCCATGACCTGAGTCATGCATTTGGGGCCCCCATGACATGCGGCATGGAAATGGGGCCCCATGACATGTGGCATGCATTTGGGGTCCCCATGACATGTGGCATGCATTTGGGGCCCCCAATATATGCGGCATGCATTTGGGGCCCCATGACTTGAGCGATGCATTTGGGGCTCCCATGACATGCGGCATGCACGTGGGGGCCTCATGACATGCAGCATGCATTTGGGGCCCCCATGACTTGAGCCATGCATTTGGGACCCCCATGACATGCGGCATGCACGTGGGGCCATCATGACATGCAGCATGCATTTGGGGCCACTATGACATGCGGCAAGAATTTGGGCCCCCATGACATGCGGCATGCATGTGGGGCACCCATGACATGCGCCATGCATGTGGGGCCCCTATGACATGCGGCATGCATTTGGGGCACCGATGACTTGCGCCATGCACGTGGGGCTCCTATGACATGCGGCATGAATTTGGGGGCCCTATTACATGTGGCATGCACGTGGAGCCCCCATGACATGCAGCATGCATTTGGGGCCCCCATGACATGCGGCATTCATATGGGGCCCACATGACATGTGTCATGCATTTGGGCCCCCATGACATGCGGCATGCATTTGGGGCCTGCATAACATGCTGCATGCATTTGGGGTACCTGAGACATGCGGCATGCACATGGGGCCCCCATAACATGCTGCATGCATTTGGGGTGCCCGAGACATGCGGCATGCACGTGGGGCCCCTATGACATGCCGCATGCATTTGGGGCTCCCATGAAATGTGGCATGCACATGGGGCCCCCATGAAATGTGGCATGCATGTGGGCCCCCCATGACATGTGCCATGCATTTGGGGACCCCATAACATGCGGAATGCCTCCGGGGCCCCCATGACATGCGGCATGCATGCGGGGCTCTCATGACATGCGGCATGAATTTGGGGCCCCCAATACATGCGGCATGCACTTTGGGCTCCCATGACATTCGGCATACATGTGGGCCCCCCATGACATGCGCCTTGCATGTGGGGCCCCTATGATATGCGGCATACATGGGGGGCTCCCATTACATGCGGCATGCACGTGGGGCCCCCATGACATGCGGCATGCCTTTGGGGCCCCCATGACATGCGGAATGCCTGCGGGGCCACCATGACATGCGGCATGCATTTGGGGCCTGCATAACATGCTGCATGCATTTGGGGTACCTGAGACATGCGGCGTGCACGTGGGGCCCCATGACATGTTGCATGTATTTGGGGTGCCCGAGACATGCGGCATGCACGTGGGGCCCCTATGACATGCCACATGCATTTGGGTCCCCTATGACATGCGGCACCCATGACATGCGGAATGTATTTGGGGGGCCCATGACATGCGGCATGGACATGGGGCCCCCATGACATGCGGAATGCTCGTGGGGCCCCCAGGACATGCGGCATGCATTTGGGGGGCCCCATGACATGCGGCATGCACGTGGGGCCCCCATGAAATGCGGCATTTATTTGGGGCCCCCATGACATGTGGAATGCCTGCGGGGCCCCCATGACATGCGGAATGCACGTGGGGCCCCCATGACGTGCAGCATGCATGTGGCCCTCATGACATGCAGCATGCATTTGGGGCCACTATGACATGCGGCATGCATTTGGGCCCCCCATGACTTGAGGCATGCATGTGGGGCCCCCATGACATGCGGCATGCATTTGTGGCCCCCATGACATGCGGAATGCCTCCGGGGCCCCCATGACATGCGGCATGCATGCGGGGCCCTCATGACATGCGGCATGAATTTGGGGCCCCCAATACATGCGGCATGCACGTCGGGCCCCCATGACATGCGGCATACATGTGGGCCCCCCATGACATGCGCCATGCATGTGGTGCCCCTATGACATGCGGCATGCATTTGGGGCCTGCATAACATGCTGCATGCATTTGGGGTACCTGAGACATGCGGCATGCACGTGGGGCCCCCATAACATGCTGCATGCATTTGGGGTGCCCGAGACATGCGGCATGCACGTGGGGCCCCTGTGACATGCCGCATGCATTTGGGTCCCCCATGACATGCGGCATGCACGTGGGGTCCCCATGTCATGCGGAATGCAAGTGGGGCCCCCAGGACATGCGGCATGCATTTGGGACCCCCATGACATGCGGCATGCACGTGGGGCCCCCAGGACATGCGGCATGCATTTGGGGCCCCCATGACATGTGGCATGCATTTGGGGCCCCCATGACATGCGGCATGCATTTGGGACCCCCATGACATGCGGCCTGCATTTGGATCCCCCATTACATGCTGCATGCACGTGGGGCCCCCATGACATGTGGCATGCATTTGGGGCCCCCACGTCATGCGGAATGCACGTGAGGCCACCATGACATGCGGAATGCATGTGGGGCCCCCATGACATGAGTCATGCATTTGGGGCCGCTATGACATGCGGCATGCATTTGGGGCCCCCATGACATGCGGCATGCATTTGGGTCCCTTATGAAATGCGGCATGCATGTGGGGCCCCCATGACATGTGGCATGCATGTGGGCCCCCCATGACATGCACCATGCATGTGGGGCCCCTATGACATGCGGCATGCATGTGGGACCCCCATGACATGCGGCATGCACGTGGGGCCCCCATGACATGCGGCATATGCTTGGGGCCCCAATGACATGCGGCATGAGTTTGGATCCCCCATGACATGCGGCATGCACGTGGGCCCCCCATAACATGAGTCATGCATTTGGGGCCGCCATGACATGCGGCATGCATTTGGGGCCCCCATGACATGCGGCATGCATGTGGGGCCCCCATGACATGCGGTATGCATTTGCGGGCCCCATGACATGCGGCATGCATTTGGGGCCACTATGACATGCGTCATGCATTTGGGCCCCCCATGACATGTGGCATGCATGTGGGACCCCCATGATATGCGGCATGCATTTGTGGCCCCCATAACTTGAGCCATGCATTTGGGGCCCCCATGACATGCGGCATGCATGTGGGGCCCTCATGACATGCAGCATGCATTTGGGGCCACTATGACATGCGGCATGCATTTGGGGCCCCCATGACATGCAGCATGCACGTGGGGCCCCCATGACATGCTGCATGCGTTTGGGGCCCCCATGATATGCGGCATGCATTTTTGCCCCATGACTTGAGGCATGCATTTGGGGCCCCCATGACATGCGTAATGCCTGCGGGGCCCCCATGACTTGAGGCATGCATTTGGGGCCCCCATGAAATGCGCCATGCATGTGGGGCCCCTATGACATGCGGCATGCATTTGTGGGCCCCAAGACATGCGGCATGCATGTGGGGCCCCTATGACATGCGGCATGCATTTGGGGGGCCCCATGACATGCGGCATGCACGTGGGGCCCCATGATGTGCAGCATGCATGTGGCCCTCATGACATGCAGCATGCATTTGGGGCCACTATGACATGCGGCATGCATTTGGGGCCCCCATGACTTGAGGCATGCATTTGGGGCCCCCATGACATGCGGCATGCATTTCGGGCCCCCATGACATGCGGAATGCCTACGGGGCCCCCATGACATGCGGCATGCATGCGGGGCCCTCATGACATGCGGCATGAATTTGGGGCCCCCAATATATGCGGCATGCACGTTGGGCCCCCATGACATGCGGCATACATGTGGGCCCCCCATGACATGCGGAATGCCTGCGGGGCCACCATGATATGCGGCATGCATTTGGGGCCTGCATAACATGCTGCATGCACTTGGGGTACATGAGACATGCGGCATGCACGTGGGGCCCCCATGACCTGAGTCATGCATTTGGGGCCCCCATGACATGCGGCATGGACATGGGGCCCCCATGACATGTGGCATGCATTTGGGGTCCCCATGACATGTGGCATGCATTTGGGGCCCCCAATATATGCGGCATGCATTTGGGGCCCCATGACTTGAGCCATGCATTTGGGGCCCCCATGACATGCGGCATGCACGTGGGGACCTCATGACATGCAGCATGCATTTGGGGCCCCCATGACTTGAGCCATGCATTTGGGGCCCCCATGACATGCGGCATGCACGTGGGGAAATCATGACATGCAGCATGCATTTGGGGCTCCCATTACATGTGGCATGCACATGGGGCCCCCATGACATGCGGCATATGCTTGGGGCCCCAATGACATGCGGCATGAGAATGGGGCCCCCATGAAATGTGGCATGCATGTGGGCCCCCCATGACATGTGCCATGCATGTGGGGTCCCTATGACATGCGGCATGCATGTGGGACCCCCATGACATGCGGCATGCACGTGGGGCCCCATGACATGCAGCATGCATGTGGGGCCCCATGACGTGCAGCATGCATGTGGCCCTCATGACATGCAGCATGCATCTGGGCCACTATGACATGCGGCATGCATTTGGGGCCCCCATGACTTGAGGCATGCATTTTGGGCCCCCATGACATGCGGCATGCATTTGGGGCCCCCATAACATGCGGAATGCCTCTGGGGCCCCCATGACATGCGGCATGCATGCGGGGCCCCCAATACATGCGGCATGCACGTTGGGCCCCCATGACATGCGACATACATGTGGGCCCCCCATGACATGCGCCTTGCATGTGGGGCCCCTATGATATGCGGCATACATTTGGGGCTCCCATTACATGCGGCATGCACGTGGGGCCCCCATGACATGCGGCATGCCTTTGGGGCCCCCATGACATGCGGAATGCCTGCGGGGCCACCATGACATGCGGCATGCATTTGGGGCCTGCATAACATGCTGCATGCATTTGGGGTACCTGAGACATGCGGCATGCACGTGGGGCCCCATGACAGGCTGCATGTATTTGGGGTGCCCGAGACATGCGGCATGCACGTGGGGCCCCTATGATATGCCGCATGCATTTGGGTCCCATATGACATGCGGCACCCATGACATGCGGAATGTATTTGGGGCCCCCATAACATGCGGAATGCCTCCGGGGCCCCCATGACATGCGGCATGCATGCGGGGCCCTCATGACATGCGGTATGAATTTGGGGCCCCCAATACATGCGGCATGCACATTGGGCCCCCATGACATGCGGCATACATGTGGGCCCCCCATGACATGCGCCATGCATGTGGTGCCCCTATGACATGCGGCATGCATTTGGGGCCTGCATAACATGCTGCATGCATTTGGGGTGCCCGAGACATGCGGCATGCATTTGGGTCCCTTATGAAATGCGGCATGCATGTGGGGCCCCCATGACATGTGGCATGCATGTGGGCCCCCCATGACATGCGCCATGCATGTGGGGCCCCTATGACATGCGGCATACATTTGGGGCCCACATGACTTGAGGCATGCATGTGGGGCCCCTATGACATGCTCCATGCATGTGGGGCCCCTAACGCATGTGGCATGCATTTGGGGGGCCCCATGACATGCGACATGCACGTGGGGCCCCCATGACATGCGGCATACATTTGTGGCCCCCGTGACATGAGGCATGCACGTGGGGCCCCCATGACATGCGGCAAGCACGCGGGGCCCCAATGACATGCAGCATGTACGTGGGGCCCCCATGACAAGCGGAATGCACGTGAGGCCCCCATGACATGCGGAATGCCTGCGGGTCCCCAATAACATGCGGCATGCATGCATTTGGGTCTCCCATGAAATGCGGCATGCATGTGGGGCCCCCATGACATGTGGCATGCATGTGGGGCCCCATGATATGCGTCATGCATTTATGGCCCCCATGACATGCGGCATGCATTTGGTGCCTCCATGACATGCGGAAAGAACGTGGGGCCCCAATGACATGCAGTATGCACGTGGGGCCCCCAATATATGCGGCATGCACGTGGGGCCCCCATTATATGTGTCATGCATTTGGGGCCCCCATGACTTGAGTCATGCATTTGGGGCCCCCATGACATGCGGCATGCACGTGAGGCCCTCATGACATGCAGCATGCATTTGGGGCCCCCATGACATGAGTCATGCACTTGGGGCCCCCAATATATGCGGCATGCACGTGGGGCCCCCATGATATGCATCATGCATTTGGGCCCCCATGACATGCCACATGCATTTGGGGCCTGCATAACATGCTGCATGCATTTGGGGTACCTGAGGCATGCAGCATTCACGTGGGGCCCCCATAACATGCTGCATGCATTTGGGGTGCCCGAGACATGCGGCATGCACGTGGGGCCCCTATGACATGCCGCATGCATTTTGGGCCCCCATTACATGCGGCATGCATTTGGGGCCCCCATGACATGCGGCATGCATGTGGGACCCCGATGATATGCGGCATGCATTTGGGGCCCCCATGACATGCGGCATGCATGTGGGACCACCATGATATGCGCCATGCATGTGGGGCCCCTATGACATGCGGCATGCATTTGTGGGCCCCAAGACATACGGCATGCACGTGGGCCCCCCATGACATGCTGCATGCGTTTGGGGTGCCCATGATATGCGGCATGCACGTGGGGCCCCCATGACATGTGTCATGCATTTGGGGACCCCATGACATGCGGCAAGCACGCGGGGCCCCCATGACGTGCAGCATGCATGTGGCCCTCATGACATGCAGCATGCATTTGGGGCCACTATGACATGCGGCATGAATTTGGGGCCCCCAATACATGCGGCATGCACGTTGGGCCCCCATGACATGCGGCATACATGTGGGCCCCCCATGACATGCGCCATGCATGTGGGGCCCCTATGACATGCGGCATACATTTGGGGCTACCATTACATGCGGCATGCCTGCGGGGCCACCATGACATGCGGCATGCATTTGGGGCCTGCATAACATGCTGCATGCATTTGGGGTACATGAGACATGCGGCATGCACGTGGGGCCCCCATGACCTGAGTCATGCATTTGGGGCCACATGACATGCGGCATGTACATGGGGCCCCATGACATGTGGCATGCATTTGGGGTCCCCATGACATGTGGCATGCATTTGGGGCCCCCAATATATGCGGCATGCATTTGGGGCCCCATGACTTGAGCGATGCATTTGGGGCCCCCATGACATGCGGCATGCACGTGGGGGCCTCATGACATGCAGCATGCATTTGGGGCCCCCATGACTTGAGCCATGCATTTGGGGCCCCCATGACATGCGGCATGCACGTGGGGCCATCATGACATGCAGCATGCATTTGGGGCCACTATGACATGCGGCAAGCATTTGGGCCCCCATGACATGCGGCATGCATGTGGGGCACCCATGACATGCGCCATGCATGTGGGGCCCCTATGACATGCGGCATGCATTTGGGACCCCCATGACATGCGGCCTGCATTTGGATCCCCCATTACATGCTGCATGCACGTGGGGCCCCCATGACATGTGGCATGCATTTGGGGCCCCCATGTCATGCGGAATGCACGTGAGGCCACCATGACATGCGGAATGCATGTGGGGCCCCCATGACATGAGTCATGCATTTGGGGCCACCATGACATGCGGCATGCATTTGGGGCCCCCATGACATGCGGAATGCACGTGAGGCCCCCATGACATGCGGAATGCCTGCGGGGCCCCAATTACATGCGGCATGCATGCAGGGCCCTCATGACATGCAGCATGCATTTGGGGCCCCCAATATATGCGGCATGCACGTGGGGCCCCCATGATATGTGGCATGCATTTGGGTCCCCCATGACTTGAGCCATGCATTTGGGGCCCCCATGACATGCGGCATGCACGTGAGGCCCTCATGACATGCAGCATGCATTTGGGGCCCCCATGACATGAGTCATGCATTTGGGGCCGCCATGACATGCGGCATGCATTTGGGGCCCCCATGACATGCGGCATGCATTTGGGTCCCTTATGAAATGCGGCATGCATGTGGGCCCCCATGACATGCGCCATGTATGTGGGGCCCCTATGACATGCGGCATGCACGTGAGGCCCTCATGACATGCAGCATGCATTTGGGGCCCCCATGACATGAGTCATGCATTTGGGGCCGCCATGACATGCGGCATGCACGTGGGGCCCCCATGACATGCGGCATGCATGTGGGGCCCCCATGACATGCTCCATGCATGTGGGGCCCCTAACGCATGCGGCATGCATTTGGGGGGCCCCATGACATGCGGCATGCACGTGGGGCCCCCATGACATGCGGCATACATTTGTGGCCCCCGTGACATGAGGCATGCACGTGGGGCCCCCATGACATGCGGCAAGCACGCGGGGCCCCAATGACATGTAGCATGTACGTGGGGCCCCCATGACAAGCGGAATGCACGTGAGGCCCCCATGACATGCGGAATGCATGCATTTGGGTCACCGATGAAATTCGGCATGCATGTGGGGCCCCCATGACATGTGGCATGCAAGTGGGGCCCCATGATATGCGTCATGCATTTATGGCCCCCATGACATGCGGCATGCATTTGGGCCTCCATGACATGCGGCAAGCACGTGGGGCCCCAATGACATGCAGCATGCACGTGGGGCCCCCATGACATGCAGAATGCACATGAGGCCCCCATGACATGCGGAATGCCTGCGGGGCCCCAATGACATGCGGCATGCATGCGGGGCCCTCATGACATGCATCATTCATTTGGGGCCCCCAATATATGCGGCATGCACGTGGCCCCCCATGATATGTGGCATGCATTTGGGGCCCCCATGACTTGAGCCATGCATGTGGGGCCTCCATGACATGCGGCATGCATGTGGGGCCCCCATGACATGCGCCATGCATGTGGGGCCCCTATGACATGCGGCATGCATTTGGTGCACCCATGACTTGCGCCATGCACGTGGGGCTCCTATGACATGCGGCATGAATTTGGGGGCCCCATTACATGCGGCATACGCTTGGGGCCCCAATGACATGCGGCATGAGTTTGGATCCCCCATGACATGCGGCATGCACGTGGGGCCCCCATGACATGAGTCATGCATTTGGGGCCGCCATGACATGCGCCATGTATCTGGGGCTCCCATGACATGCGGCATGCATGTGGGGCCCCCACGACATGCGACATGCACGTGGGGCCCCCAGGACATGCGGCATGCATTTGAGCCCCCATGACATGCGGCATGCATTTGGGGCCACTATGACATGCGTCATGCATTTGGGGCCCCCATGACATGTGGCATGCATGTGGGACCCCCATGATATGCGGCATGCATTTGTGGCCCCCATAACTTGAGCCATGCATTTGGGGCCGCCACGACATGCGGCATGCACGTGGGGCCCTCATGAAATGCAGCATGCATTTGGGGCCACTATGACATGCGGCATGCATTTGGGGCCCCCATGACATGCGGCATGCACGTGGGGCCCCCATGACATGCTGCATGCGTTTGGGGCCCCCATGATATGCGGCATGCATTTGGGGCCCCCATGACTTGAGGCATGCATTTGGGGCCCCCATGACATGCGTAATGCCTGCGGGGCCCCCATGACTTGAGGCATGCATTTGGGGCCCCCATGAAATGCACCATGCATGTGGGGCCCCTATGACATGCGGCATGCATTTGTGGGCCCCAAGACATGCGGCATGCATGTGGGGCCCTTATGACATGCGGCATGCATTTGGGGGGCCCCATGACATGCGGCATGCACGTGGGGCCCCCATGACGTGCAGCATGCATGTGGCCCTCATGACATGCAGCATGCATTTGGGGCCACTATGACATGCGGCATGCATTTGGGGCCCCCATGACTTGAGGCATGCATTTGGGGCCCCCATGACATGCAGCATGCATTTGGGGCCCCCATGACATGCGGAATGCCTACGGGGCCCCCATGACATGCGGCATGCATGCGGGGCCCTCATGACATGCGGCATGAATTTGGGGCCCCCAATACATGCGGCATGCACGTTGGGCCCCCATGACATGCGGCATACATGTGGGCCCCCCATGACATGCGCCATGCATGTGGGGCCCCTATGACATGCGGCATACATTTGGGGCCCCCATGACTTGAGGCATGCATGTGGGGCCCCTATGACATGCTCCATGCATGTGGGGCCCCTAACGCATGCGGCATGCATTTGGGGGGCCCCATGACATGCGGCATGCACGTGGGGCCCCCATGACATGCGGCATACATTTCTGGCCCCCGTGACATGAGGCATGCACGTGGGGCCCCCATGACATGCGGCAAGCACGCGGGGCCCCAATGACATGCAGCATGTACGTGGGGCCCCCATGACAAGCGGAATGCACGTGAGGCCCCCATGACATGCGGAATGCCTGCGGGTCCCCAATAACATGCGGCATGCATGCATTTGGGTCTCCCATGAAATGCGGCATGCATGTGGGGCCCCCATGACATGTGGCATGCATGTGGGGCCCCCTGATATGCGTCATGCATTTATGGCCCCCATGACATGCGGCATGCATTTGGTGCCTCCATGACATGCGGAAAGAACGTGGGGCCCCAATGACATGCAGTATGCACGTGGGGCCCCCAATATATGCGGCATGCACGTGGGGCCCCCATTATATGTGTCATGCATTTGGGGCCCCCATGACTTGAGTCATGCATTTGGGGCCCCCATGACATGCGGCATGCACGTGAGGCCCTCATGACATGCAGCATGCATTTGGGGCCCCCATGACATGAGTCATGCACTTGGGGCCCCCAATATATGCGGCATGCACGTGGGGCCCCCATGATATGCGTCATGCATTTGGGCCCCCATGACATGCCACATGCATTTGGGGCCTGCATAACATGCTGCATGCATTTGGGGTACCTGAGGCATGCGGCATTCACGTGGGGCCCCCATAACATGCTGCATGCATTTGGGGTGCCCGAGACATGCGGCATGCACGTGGGGCCCCTATGACATGCCGCATGCATTTGGGGCCCCCATTACATGCGGCATGCATTTGGGGCCCCCATGACATGCGGTATGCATTTGCGGGCCCCATGACATGCGGCATGCATTTGGGGCCCCCATGACATGCGGCATGCACGTGGGGGCCAAGGAAATGCGGCATGCATTTGGGCCCCCATGACATGCGGCATGCATTTGGGACCACTATGACATGCGTTATGCATTTGGGGCCCCCATGACATGCGGCATGCATGTGGGACCCCGATGATATGCGGCATGCATTTGGGGCCCCCATGACATGCGGCATGCATGTGGGACCACCATGATATGCGCCATGCATGTGGGGCCCCTATGACATGCGGCATGCATTTGTGGGCCCCAAGACATACGGCATGCACGTGGGCCCCCCATGACATGCTGCATGCGTTTTGGGTGCCCATGATATGCGGCATGCACGTGGGGCCCCCATGACATGCGTCATGCATTTGGGGACCCCATGACATGCGGCAAGCACGCGGTGCCCCCATGACGTGCAGCATGCATGTGGCCCTCATGACATGCAGCATGCATTTGGGGCCACTATGACATGCGGCATGAATTTGGGGCCCCCAATACATGCGGCATGCACATTGGGCCCCCATGACATGCGGCATACATGTGGGCCCCCCATGACATGCGCCATGCATGTGGGGCCCCTATGACATGCGGCATACATTTGGGGCTACCATTACATGCGGCATGCACGTTGGGCCGCCATGACATGCGGCATGCATTTGGGGCCCTTATGACATGCGGAATGCCTGCGGGGCCACCATGACATGCGGCATGCATTTGGGGCCTGCATAACATGCTGCATGCATTTGGGGTACATGAGACATGCGGCATGCACGTGGGGCCCCCATGACCTGAGTCATGCATTTGGGGCCCCCATGACATGCGGCATGGACATGGGGCCCCATGACATGTGGCATGCATTTGGGGTCCCCATGACATGTGGCATGCATTTGGGGCCCCCAATATATGCGGCATGCATTTGGGGCCCCATGACTTGAGCGATGCATTTGGGGCCCCCATGACATGCGGCATGCACGTGGGGGCCTCATGACATGCAGCATGCATTTGGGGCCCCCATGACTTGAGCCATGCATTTGGGGCCCCCATGACATGCGGCATGCACGTGGGGCCATCATGACATGCAGCATGCATTTGGGGCCACTATGACATGCGGCAAGCATTTGGGCCCCCATGACATGCGGCATGCATGTGGGGCACCCATGACATGCGCCATGCATGTGGGGCCCCTATGACATGCGGCATGCATTTGGGGCACCGATGACTTGCGCCATGCACGTGGGGCTCCTATGACATGCGGCATGAATTTGGGGGCCCTATTACATGTGGCATGCACGTGGAGCCCCCATGACATGCAGCATGCATTTGGGGCCCCCATGACATGCGGCATTCATATGGGGCCCACATGACATGTGTCATGCATTTGGGCCCCCATGACATGCGGCATGCATTTGGGGCCTGCATAACATGCTGCATGCATTTGGGGTACCTGAGACATGCGGCATGCACATGGGGCCCCCATAACATGCTGCATGCATTTGGGGTGCCCGAGACATGCGGCATGCACGTGGGGCCCCTATGACATGCCGCATGCATTTGGGGCTCCCATGAAATGTGGCATGCACATGGGGCCCCCATGAAATGTGGCATGCATGTGGGCCCCCCATGACATGTGCCATGCATTTGGGGACCCCATAACATGCGGAATGCCTCCGGGGCCCCCATGACATGCGGCATGCATGCGGGGCTCTCATGACATGCGGCATGAATTTGGGGCCCCCAATACATGCGGCATGCACTTTGGGCTCCCATGACATTCGGCATACATGTGGGCCCCCCATGACATGCGCCTTGCATGTGGGGCCCCTATGATATACGGCATACATGGGGGGCTCCCATTACATGCGGCATGCACGTGGGGCCCCCATGACATGCGGCATGCCTTTGGGGCCCCCATGACATGCGGAATGCATTTGGGGCCTGCATAACATGCTGCATGCATTTGGGGTACCTGAGACATGCGGCGTGCACGTGGGGCCCCATGACATGTTGCATGTATTTGGGGTGCCCGAGACATGCGGCATGCACGTGGGGCCCCTATGACATGCCACATGCATTTGGGTCCCCTATGACATGCGGCACCCATGACATGCGGAATGTATTTGGGGGGCCCATGACATGCGGCATGGACATGGGGCCCCCATGACATGCGGCATGCATTTGGGGCCCCCAGGACATGCGGCATGCATTTGGGGGGCCCCATGACATGCGGCATGCACGTGGGGCCCCCATGAAATGCGGCATTTATTTGGGGCCCCCATGACATGTGGAATGCCTGCGGGGCCCCCATGACATGCGGAATGCACGTGGGGCCCCCATGACGTGCAGCATGCATGTGGCCCTCATGACATGCAGCATGCATTTGGGGCCACTATGACATGCGGCATGCATTTGGGCCCCCCATGACTTGAGGCATGCATGTGGGGCCCCCATGACATGCGGCATGCATTTGTGGCCCCCATGACATGCGGAATGCCTCCGGGGCCCCCATGACATGCGGCATGCATGCGGGGCCCTCATGACATGCGGCATGAATTTGGGGCCCCCAATACATGCGGCATGCACGTTGGGCCCCCATGACATGCGGCATACATGTGGGCCCCCCATGACATGCGCCATGCATGTGGTGCCCCTATGACATGCGGCATGCATTTGGGGCCTGCATAACATGCTGCATGCATTTGGGGTACCTGAGACATGCGGCATGCACGTGGGGCCCCCATATCATGCTGCATGCATTTGGGGTGCCCGAGACATGCGGCATGCACGTGGGGCCCCTATGACATGCCGCATGCATTTGGGTCCCCCATGACATGCGGCGTGCACGTGGGGTCCCCATGTCATGCGGAATGCAAGTGGGGCCCCCAGGACATGCGGCATGCATTTGGGACCCCCATGACATGCGGCATGCACGTGGGGCCCACAGGACATGCGGCATGCATTTGGGGCCCCCATGACATGTGGCATGCATTTGGGGCCCCCATGACATGCGGCATGCATTTGGGACCCCCATGACATGCGGCCTGCATTTGGATCCCCCATTACATTCTGCATGCACGTGGGGCCCCCATGACATGTGGCATGCATTTGGGGCCCCCACGTCATGCGGAATGCACGTGAGGCCACCATGATATGCGGAATGCATGTGGGGCCCCCATGACATGAGTCATGCATTTGGGGCCGCCATGACATGCGGCATGCATTTGGGGCCCCCATGACATGCGGCATGCATTTGGGTCCCTTATGAAATGCGGCATGCATGTGGGGCCCCCATGACATGTGGCATGCATGTGGGCCCCCCATGACATGCGCCATGCATGTGGGGCCCCTATGACATGCGGCATGCATGTGGGACCCCCATGACATGCGGCATGCACGTGGGGCCCCCATGACATGCGGCATATGCTTGGGGCCCCAATGACATGCGGCATGAGTTTGGATCCCCCATGACATGCGGCATGCACGTGGCCCCCCATAACATGAGTCATGCATTTGGGGCCGCCATGACATGCGGCATGCATTTGGGGCCCCCATGACATGCGGCATGCATGTGGGGCCCCCATGACATGCGGTATGCATTTGCGGGCCCCATGACATGCGGCATGCATTTGGGGCCCCCACAACATGCGGCATGCACGTGGGGCCCCCAGGACATGCGGCATGCATTTGAGGCCCCATGACTTGCGGCATGCATTTGGGCCACTATGACATGCGGCATGCATTTGTGGCCCCCATAACTTGAGCCATGCATTTGGGGCCCCCATGACATGCGGCATGCATGTGGGGCCCTCATGACATGCAGCATGCATTTGGGGCCACTATGACATGCGGCATGCATTTGGGGCCCCCATGACATGCGGCATGCACTTGGGGCCCCCATGACATGCTGCATGCGTTTGGGGCCCCCATGATATGCGGCATGCATTTTTGCCCCATGACTTGAGGCATGCATTTGGGGCCCCCATGACATGCGTAATGCCTGCGGGGCCCCCATGACTTGAAGCATGCATTTGGGGCCCCCATGAAATGCGCCATGCATGTGGGGCCCCTATGACATGCGGCATGCATTTGTGGGCCCCAAGACATGCGGCATGCATGTGGGGCCCCTATGACATGCGGCATGCATTTGGGGGGCCCCATGACATGCGGCATGCACGTGGGGCCCCATGATGTGCAGCATGCATGTGGCCCTCATGACATGCAGCATGCATTTGGGGCCACTATGACATGCGGCATGCATTTGGGGCCCCCATGACTTGAGGCATGCATTTGGGGCCCCCATGACATGCGGCATGCATTTGGGGCCCCCATGACATGCGGAATGCCTACGGGGCCCCCATGACATGCGGCATGCATGCGGGGCCCTCATGACATGCGGCATGAATTTGGGGCCCCCAATATATGCGGCATGCACGTTGGGCCCCCATGACATGCGGCATACATGTGGGCCCCCCATGACATGCGGAATGCCTGCGGGGCCACCATGATATGCGGCATGCATTTGGGGCCTGCATAACATGCTGCATGCCCTTGGGGTACATGAGACATGCGGCATGCACGTGGGGCCCCCATGACCTGAGTCATGCATTTGGGGCCCCCATGACATGCGGCATGGACATGGGGCCCCCATGACATGTGGCATGCATTTGGGGTCCCCATGACATGTGGCATGCATTTGGGGCCCCCAATATATGCGGCATGCATTTGGGGCCCCATGACTTGAGCCATGCATTTGGGGCCCCCATGACATGCGGCATGCACGTGGGGACCTCATGACATGCAGCATGCATTTGGGGCCCCCATGACTTGAGCCATGCATTTGGGGCCCCCATGACATGCGGCATGCACGTGGGGCCATCATGACATGCAGCATGCATTTGGGGCCACTATGACATGCGGCAAGCATTTGGGCCCCCATGACATGCGGCATGCATGTGGGGCACCCATGACATGCGCCATGCATGTGGGGCCCCTATGACATGCGGCATGCATTTGGGGCACCGATGGCTTGCGCCATGCACGTGGGGCTCCTATGACATGCGGCATGAATTTACGGGCCCCATTACATGTGGCATGCACGTGGAGCCCCCATGACATGCGGCATGCATTTGGGGCCCCCATGACATGCGGCATTCATATGGGGCCCACATGACATGCGTCATGCATTTGGGCCCCCATGACATGCGGCATGCATTTGGGGCCTGCATAACATGCTGCATGCATTTAGGGTACCTGAGACATGCGGCATGCACATGGGCCCCCCATAACATGCTGCATACATTTGGGGTGCCCGAGACATGCGGCATGCACGTGGGGCCCCTATGACATGCCGCATGCATTTGGGGCTCCCATTACATGTGGCATGCACATGGGGCCCCCATGACATGCGGCATATGCTTGGGGCCCCAATAACATGCGGCATGAGAATGGGGCCCCCATGAAATGTGGCATGCATGTGGGTCCCCCATGACATGTGCCATGCATGTGGGGTCCCTATGACATGCGGCATGCATGTGGGACCCCCATGACATGCGACATGCACGTGGGGCCCCATGACATGCAGCATGCATGTGGGGCCCCATGACGTGCAGCATGCATGTGGCCCTCATGACATGCAGCATGCATCTGGGCCACTATGACATGCGGCATGCATTTGGGGCCCCCATGACTTGCGGCATGCATTTGGGGCCCCCATAACATGCGGAATGCCTCTGGGGCCCCCATGACATGCGGCATGCATGCGGGGCTCTCATGACATGCGGCATGAATTTGGGGCCCCCAATACATGCGGCATGCACGTTGGGCCCCCATGACATGCGACATACATGTGGGCCCCCCATGACATGCGCCTTGCATGTGGGGCCCCTATGATATGCGGCATACATTTGGGGCTCCCATTACATGCGGCATGCACGTGGGGCCCCCATGACATGCGGCATGCCTTTGGGGCCCCCATGACATGCGGAATGCCTGCGGGGCCACCATGACATGCGGCATGCATTTGGGGCCTGCATAACATGCTGCATGCATTTGGGGTACCTGAGACATGCGGCATGCACGTGGGGCCCCATGACATGCTGCATGTATTTGGGGTGCCCGAGACATGCGGCATGCACGTGGGGCCCCTATGATATGCCGCATGCATTTGGGTCCCATATGACATGCGGCACCCATGACATGCGGAATGTATTTGGGGCCCCCATGACATGCGGAATGCCTCCGGGGCCCCCATGACATGCGGCATGCATGCGGGGCCCTCATGACATGCGGCATGAATTTGGGGCAACCAATACATGCGGCATGCACATTGGGCCCCCATGACATGCGGCATACATGTGGGCCCCCCATGACATGCGCCATGCATGTGGTGCCCCTATGACATGCGGCATGCATTTGGGGCCTGCATAACATGCTGCATGCATTTGTGGTACCTGAGACATGCGGCATGCACGTGGGGCCCCCATAACATGCTGCATGCATTTGGGGTACCTGAGACATGCGGCATGCACGTGGGGCCCCCATAACATGCTGCATGCATTTGGGGTGCCCGAGACATGCGGCATGCATTTGGGTCCCTTATGAAATTCGGCATGCATGTGGGGCCCCCATGACATGTGGCATGCATGTGGGCCCCCCATGACATGCGCCATGCATGTGGGGCCCCTATGACATGCGGCATACATTTGGGGCCCCCATGACTTGAGGCATGCATGTGGGGCCCCTATGACATGCTCCATGCATGTGGGGCCCCTAACGCATGCGGCATGCATTTGGGGGGCCCCATGACATGCGACATGCACGTGGGGCCCCCATGACATGCGGCATACATTTGTGGCCCCCGTGACATGAGGCATGCACGTGGGGCCCCCATGACATGCGGCAAGCACGCGGGGCCCTAATGACATGCAGCATGTACGTGGGGCCCCCATGACAAGCGGAATGCACGTGAGGCCCCCATGACATGCGGAATGCCTGCGGGTCCCCAATAACATGCGGCATGCATGCATTTGGGTCTCCCATGAAATGCGGCATGCATGTGGGGCCCCCATGACATGTGGCATGCATGTGGGGCCCCATGATATGCGTCATGCATTTATGGCCCCCATGACATGCGGCATGCATTTGGTGCCTCCATGACATGCGGAAAGAACGTGGGGCCCCAATGACATGCAGTATGCACGTGGGGCCCCCAATATATGCGGCATGCACGTGGGGCCCCCATTATATGTGTCATGCATTTGGGGCCCCCATGACTTGAGTCATGCATTTGGGGCCCCCATGACATGCGGCATGCACGTGAGGCCCTCATGACATGCAGCATGCATTTGGGGCCCCCATGACATGAGTCATGCACTTGGGGCCCCCAATATATGCGGCATGCACGTGGGGCCCCCATGATATGCGTCATGCATTTGGGCCCCCATGACATGCCACATGCATTTGGGGCCTGCATAACATGCTGCATGCATTTGGGGTACCTGAGGCATGCGGCATTCACGTGGGGCCCCCATAACATGCTGCATGCATTTGGGGTGCCCGAGACATGCGGCATGCACGTGGGGCCCCTATGACATGCCGCATGCATTTGGGGCCCCCATTACATGCGGCATGCATTTGGGGCCCCCATGACATGCGGTATGCATTTGGGGCCCCCATGACATGCGGCATGCACGTGGGGGCCAAGGAAATGCGGCATGCATTTGGGCCCCCATGACATGCGGCATGCATTTGGGACCACTATGACATGCGTTATGCATTTGGGGCCCCCATGACATGCGGCATGCATGTGGGACCCCGATGATATGCGGCATGCATTTGGGGCCCCCATGACATGCGGCATGCATGTGGGACCACCATGATATGCGCCATGCATGTGGGGCCCCTATGACATGCGGCATGCATTTGTGGGCCCCAAGACATACGGCATGCACGTGGGCCCCCCATGACATGCTGCATGCGTTTGGGGTGCCCATGATATGCGGCATGCACGTGGGGCCCCCATGACATGCGTCATGCATTTGGGGACCCCATGACATGCGGCAAGCACGCGGGGCCCCCATGACGTGCAGCATGCATGTGGCCCTCATGACATGCAGCATGCATTTGGGGCCACTATGACATGCGGCATGAATTTGGGGCCCCCAATACATGCGGCATGCACGTTGGGCCCCCATGACATGCGGCATACATGTGGGCCCCCCATGACATGTGCCATGCATGTGGGGCCCCTATGACATGCGGCATACATTTGGGGCTACCATTACATGCGGCATGCCTGCGGGGCCACCATGACATGCGGCATGCATTTGGGGCCTGCATAACATGCTGCATGCATTTGGGGTACATGAGACATGCGGCATGCACGTGGGGCCCCCATGACCTGAGTCATGCATTTGGGGCCACATGACATGCGGCATGGACATGGGGCCCCATGACATGTGGCATGCATTTGGGGTCCCCATGACATGTGGCATGCATTTGGGGCCCCCAATATATGCGGCATGCATTTGGGGCCCCATGACTTGAGCGATGCATTTGGGGCCCCCATGACATGCGGCATGCACGTGGGGGCCTCATGACATGCAGCATGCATTTGGGGCCCCCATGACTTGAGCCATGCATTTGGGGCCCCCATGACATGCGGCATGCACGTGGGGCCATCATGACATGCAGCATGCATTTGGGGCCACTATGACATGCGGCAAGCATTTGGGCCCCCATGACATGCGGCATGCATGTGGGGCACCCATGACATGCGCCATGCATGTGGGGCCCCTATGACATGCGGCATGCATTTGGGACCCCCATGACATGCGGCCTGCATTTGGATCCCCCATTACATGCTGCATGCACGTGGGGCCCCCATGACATGTGGCATGCATTTGGGGCCCCCATGTCATGCGGAATGCACGTGAGGCCACCATGACATGCGGAATGCATGTGGGGCCCCCATGACATGAGTCATGCATTTGGGGCCACCATGACATGCGGCATGCATTTGGGGCCCCCATGACATGCGGAATGCACGTGAGGCCCCCATGACATGCGGAATGCCTGCGGGGCCCCAATTACATGCGGCATGCATGCAGGGCCCTCATGACATGCAGCATGCATTTGGGGCCCCCAATATATGCGGCATGCACGTGGGGCCCCCATGATATGTGGCATGCATTTGGGTCCCCCATGACTTGAGCCATGCATTTGGGGCCCCCATGACATGCGGCATGCACGTGAGGCCCTCATGACATGCAGCATGCATTTGGGGCCCCCATGACATGAGTCATGCATTTGGGGCCGCCATGACATGCGGCATGCATTTGGGGCCCCCATGACATGCGGCATGCATTTGGGTCCCTTATGAAATGCGGCATGCATGTGGGCCCCCATGACATGCGCCATGTATGTGGGGCCCCTATGACATGCGGCATGCACGTGAGGCCCTCATGACATGCAGCATGCCTTTGGGGCCCCCATGACATGAGTCATGCATTTGGGTCCGCCATGACATGCGGCATGCACGTGGGGCCCCCATGACGTGCGGCATGCATGTGGGGCCCCCATGACATGCTCCATGCATGTGGGGCCCCTAACGCATGCGGCATGCATTTGGGGGGCCCCATGACATGCGGCATGCACGTGGGGCCCCCATGACATGCGGCATACATTTGTGGCCCCCGTGACATGAGGCATGCACGTGGGGCCCCCATGACATGCGGCAAGCACGCGGGGCCCCAATGACATGTAGCATGTACGTGGGGCCCCCATGACAAGCGGAATGCACGTGAGGCCCCCATGACATGCGGAATGCATGCATTTGGGTCACCGATGAAATTCGGCATGCATGTGGGGCCCCCATGACATGTGGCATGCAAGTGGGGCCCCATGATATGCGTCATGCATTTATGGCCCCCATGACATGCGGCATGCATTTGGGCCTCCATGACATGCGGCAAGCACGTGGGGCCCCAATGACATGCAGCATGCATGTGGGGCCCCCATGACATGCGGAATGCACATGAGGCCCCCATGACATGCGGAATGCCTGCGGGGCCCCAATGACATGCGGCATGCATGCGGGGCCCTCATGACATGCATCATTCATTTGGGGCCCCCAATATATGCGGCATGCACGTGGCCCCCCATGATATGTGGCATGCATTTGGGGCCCCCATGACTTGAGCCATGCATGTGGGGACTCCATGACATGCGGCATGCATTTGGTGCACCCATGACTTGCGCCATGCACGTGGGGCTCCTATGACATGCGGCATGAATTTGGGGGCCCCATTACATGCGGCATACGCTTGGGGCCCCAATGACATGCGGCATGAGTTTGGATCCCCCATGACATGCGGCATGCACGTGGGGCCCCCATGACATGAGTCATGCATTTGGGGCCGCCATGACATGCGCCATGTATCTGGGGCTCCCATGACATGAGTCATGCATTTGGGGCCGCCATGACATGCGCCATGTATCTGGGGCTCCCATGACATGCGGCATGCATGTGGGGCCCCCACGACATGCGGCATGCACGTGGGGCCCCCAGGACATGCGGCATGCATTTGAGCCCCCATGACATGCGGCATGCATTTGGGGCCCCCATGACATGTGGCATGCATGTGGGACCCCCAAGATATGCGGCATGCATTTGTGGCCCCCATAACTTGAGCCATGCATTTGGGGCCGCCATGACATGCGGCATGCATGTGGGGCCCTCATGAAATGCAGCATGCATTTGGGGCCACTATGACATGCGGCATGCATTTTGGGCCCCCATGACATGCGGCATGCACGTGGGGCCCCCATGACATGCTGCATGCGTTTGGGCCCCCCATGATATGCGGCATGCATTTGGGGCCCCCATGACTTGAGGCATGCATTTGGGGCCCCCATGACATGCGTAATGCCTGCGGGGCCCCCATGACTTGAGGCATGCATTTGGGGCCCCCATGAAATGCACCATGCATGTGGGGCCCCTATGACATGCGGCATGCATTTGTGGGCCCCAAGACATGCGGCATGCATGTGGGGCCCTTATGACATGCGGCATGCATTTGGGGGGCCCCATGACATGCGGCATGCACGTGGGGCCCCCATGACGTGCAGCATGCATGTGGCCCTCATGACATGCAGCATGCATTTGGGGCCACTATGACATGCGGCATGCATTTGGGGCCCCCATGACTTGAGGCATGCATTTGGGGCCCCCATGACATGCGGCATGCATTTGGGGCCCCCATGACATGCGGAATGCCTACGGGGCCCCCATGACATGCGGCATGCATGCGGGGCCCTCATGACATGCGGCATGAATTTGGGGCCCCCAATACATGCGGCATGCACGTTGGGCCCCCATGACATGCGGCATACATGTGGGCCCCCCATGACATGCGCCATGCATGTGGGGCCCCTATGACATGCGGCATACATTTGGGGCCCCCATGACTCGAGGCATGCATGTGGGGCCCCTATGACATGCTCCATGCATGTGGGGCCCCTAACGCATGCGGCATGCATTTGGGGGGCCCCATGACATGCGGCATGCACGTGGGGCCCCCATGACATGCGGCATACATTTGTGGCCCCCGTGACATGAGGCATGCACGTGGGGCCCCCATGACATGCAGCATGTACGTGGGGCCCCCATGACAAGCGGAATGCACGTGAGGCCCCCATGACATGCGGAATGCCTGCGGGTCCCCAATAACATGCGGCATGCATGCATTTGGGTCTCCCATGAAATGCGGCATGCATGTGGGGCCCCCATGACATGTGGCATGCATGTGGGGCCCCATGATATGCGTCATGCATTTATGGCCCCCATGACATGCGGCATGCATTTGGTGCCTCCATGACATGCGGAAAGAACGTGGGGCCCCAAAGACATGCAGTATGCACGTGGGGCCCCCAATATATGCGGCATGCACGTGGGGCCCCCATTATATGTGTCATGCATTTGGGGCCCCCATGACTTGAGTCATGCATTTGGGGCCCCCATGACATGCGGCATGCACGTGAGGCCCTCATGACATGCAGCATGCATTTGGGGCCCCCATGACATGAGTCATGCACTTGGGGCCCCCAATATATGCGGCATGCACGTGGGGCCCCCATGATATACGTCATGCATTTGGGCCCCCATGACATGCCACATGCATTTGGGGCCTGCATAACATGCTGCATGCATTTGGGGTACCTGAGGCATGCGGCATTCACGTGGGGCCCCCATAACATGCTGCATGCATTTGGGGTGCCCGAGACATGCGGCATGCACGTGGGGCCCCTATGACATGCCGCATGCATTTGGGGCCCCCATTACATGCGGCATGCATTTGGGGCCCCCATGACATGCGGTATGCATTTGCGGGCCCCATGACATGCGGCATGCATTTGGGGCCCCCATGACATGCGGCATGCACGTGGGGGCCAAGGAAATGCGGCATGCATTTGGGCCCCCATGACATGCGGCATGCATTTGGGACCACTATGACATGCGTTATGCATTTGGGGCCCCCATGACATGCGGCATGCATGTGGGACCCCGATGATATGCGGCATGCATTTGGGGCCCCCATGACATGCAGCATGCATGTGGGACCACCATGATATGCGCCATGCATGTGGGGCCCCTATGACATGCGGCATGCATTTGTGGGCCCCAAGACATACGGCATGCACGTGGGCCCCCCATGACATGCTGCATGCGTTTGGGGTGCCCATGATATGCGGCATGCACGTGGGGCCCCCATGACATGCGTCATGCATTTGGGGACCCCATGACATGCGGCAAGCACGCGGGGCCCCCATGACGTGCAGCATGCATGTGGCCCTCATGACATGCAGCATGCATTTGGGGCCACTATGACATGCGGCATGAATTTGGGGCCCCCAATACATGCGGCATGCACGTTGGGCCCCCATGACATGCGTCATACATGTGGGCCCCCCATGACATGCGCCATGCATGTGGGGCCCCTATGACATGCGGCATACATTTGGGGCTACCATTACATGCGGCATGCACGTTGGGCCGCCATAACATGCGGCATGCATTTGGGGCCCCCATGACATGCGGAATGCCTGCGGGGCCACCATGACATGCGGCATGCATTTGGGGCCTGCATAACATGCTGCATGCATTTGGGGTACATGAGACATGTGGCATGCACGTGGGGCCCCCATGACCTGAGTCATGCATTTGGGGCCCCCATGACATGCGGCATGGAAATGGGGCCCCATGACATGTGGCATGCATTTGGGGTCCCCATGACATGTGGCATGCATTTGGGGCCCCCAATATATGCGGCATGCATTTGGGGCCCCATGACTTGAGCGATGCATTTGGGGCCCCCATGACATGCGGCATGCACGTGGGGGCCTCATGACATGCAGCATGCATTTGGGGCCCCCATGACTTGAGCCATGCATTTGGGACCCCCATGACATGCGGCATGCACGTGGGGCCATCATGACATGCAGCATGCATTTGGGGCCACTATGACATGCGGCAAGCATTTGGGCCCCCATGACATGCGGCATGCATGTGGGGCACCCATGACATGCGCCATGCATGTGGGGCCCCTATGACATGCGGCATGCATTTGGGGCACCGATGACTTGCGCCATGCACGTGGGGCTCCTATGACATGCGGCATGAATTTGGGGGCCCTATTACATGTGGCATGCACGTGGAGCCCCCATGACATGCGGCATTCATATGGGGCCCACATGACATGTGTCATGCATTTGGGCCCCCATGACATGCGGCATGCATTTGGGGCCTGCATAACATGCTGCATGCATTTGGGGTACCTGAGACATGCGGCATGCACATGGGGCCCCCATAACATGCTGCATGCATTTGGGGTGCCCGAGACATGCGGCATGCACGTGGGGCCCCTATGACATGCCGCATGCATTTGGGGCTCCCATGAAATGTGGCATGCACATGGGCCCCCATGAAATGTGGCATGCATGTGGGCCCCCCATGACATGTGCCATGCATTTGGGGACCCCATAACATGCGGAATGCCTCCGGGGCCCCCATGACATGCGGCATGCATGCGGGGCTCTCATGACATGCGGCATGAATTTGGGGCCCCCAATACATGCGGCATGCACTTTGGGCTCCCATGACATTCGGCATACATGTGGGCCCCCCATGACATGCGCCTTGCATGTGGGGCCCCTATGATATGCGGCATACATGGGGGGCTCCCATTACATGCGGCATGCACGTGGGGCCCCCATGACATGCGGCATGCCTTTGGGGCCCCCATGACATGCGGAATGCCTGCGGGGCCACCATGACATGCGGCATGCATTTGGGGCCTGCATAACATGCTGCATGCATTTGGGGTACCTGAGACATGCGGCGTGCAAGTGGGGCCCCATGACATGTTGCATGTATTTGGGGTGCCCGAGACATGCGGCATGCACGTGGGGCCCCTATGACATGCCGCATGCATTTGGGTCCCCTATGACATGCGGCACCCATGACATGCGGAATGTATTTGGGGGGCCCATGACATGCGGCATGGACATGGGGCCCCCATGACATGCGGCATGCTCGTGGGGCCCCCAGGACATGCGGCATGCATTTGGGGGGCCCCATGACATGCGGCATGCACGTGGGGCCCCCATGAAATGCGGCATTTATTTGGGGCCCCCATGACATGTGGAATGCCTGCGGGGCCCCCATGACATGCGGAATGCACGTGGGGCCCCCATGACGTGCAGCATGCATGTGGCCCTCATGACATGCAGCATGCATTTGGGGCCACTATGACATGCGGCATGCATTTGGGGCCCCCATGACTTGAGGCATGCATGTGGGGCCCCCATGACATGCGGCATGCATTTGGGGCCCCCATGACATGCGGAATGCCTCCGGGGCCCCCATGACATGCGGCATGCATGCGGGGCCCTCATGACATGCGGCATGAATTTGGGGCCCCCAATACATGCGGCATGCACGTCGGGCCCCCATGACATGCGGCATACATGTGGGCCCCCCATGACATGCGCCATGCATGTGGTGCCCCTATGACATGCGGCATGCATTTGGGGCCTGCATAACATGCTGCATGCATTTGGGGTACCTGAGACATGCGGCATGCACGTGGGGCCCCCATAACATGCTGCATGCATTTGGGGTGCCCGAGACATGCGGCATGCATGTGGGGCCCCTATGACATGCCGCATGCATTTGGGTCCCCCATGACATGCGGCGTGCACGTGGGGTCCCCATGTCATGCGGAATGCAAGTGGGGCCCCACAGGACATGCGGCATGCATTTGGGGCCCCCATGACATGCGGCATGCACGTGGGGCCCCCAGGACATGCGGCATGCATTTGGGGCCCCCATGACATGTGGCATGCATTTGGGGCCCCCATGACATGCGGCATGCATTTGGGACCCCCATGACATGCGGCCTGCATTTGGATCCCCCATTACATGCTGCATGCACGTGGGGCCCCCATGACATGTGGCATGCATTTGGGGCCCCCACGTCATGCGGAATGCATGTGAGGCCACCATGACATGCGGAATGCATTTGTGGGCCCCAAGACATGCGGCATGCATGTGGGGCCCCTATGACATGCGGCATGCATTTGGGGGGCCCCATGACATGCGGCATGCACGTGGGGCCCCATGATGTGCAGCATGCATTTGGGGCCACTATGACATGCGGCATGCATTTGGGGCCCCCATGACTTGAGGCATGCATTTGGGGCCCCCATGACATGCGGCATGCATTTGGGGCCCCCATGACATGCGGAATGCCTACGGGGCCCCCATGACATGCGGCATGCATGCGGGGCCCTCATGACATGCGGCATGAATTTGGGGCCCCCAATATATGCGGCATGCACGTTGGGCCCGAATGACATGCGGCATACATGTGGGCCCCCCATGACATGCGCCATGCATGTGGGGCCCCTATGACATGCGGCATACATTTGGGGCTACCATTACATGCGGCATGCACGTGGGGCCCCCATGACATGCGGCATGCATTTGGGGCCCCCATGACATGCGGAATGCCTGCGGGGCCACCATGACATGCGGCATGCATTTGGGGCCTGCATAACATGCTGCATGCACTTGGGGTACATGAGACATGCGGCATGCACGTGGGGCCCCCATGACCTGAGTCATGCATTTGGGGCCCCCATGACATGCGGCATGGACATGGGGCCCCCATGACATGTGGCATGCATTTGGGGTCCCCATGACATGTGGCATGCATTTGGGGCCCCCAATATATGCGGCATGCATTTGGGGCCCCATGACTTGAGCCATGCATTTGGGGCCCCCATGACATGCGGCATGCACGTGGGGACCTCATGACATGCAGCATGCATTTGGGGCCCCCATGACTTGAGCCATGCATTTGGGGCCCCCATGACATGCGGCATGCACGTGGGGCCATCATGACATGCAGCATGCATTTGGGGCCACTATGACATGCGGCAAGCATTTGGGCCCCCATGGCATGCGGCATGCATGTGAGGCACCCATGACATGCGCCATGCATGTGGGGCCCCTATGACATGCGGCATGCATTTGGGGCACCGATGGCTTGCGCCATGCACGTGGGGCTCCTATGACATGCGGCATGAATTTGGGGGCCCCATTACATGTGGCATGCACGTGGAGCCCCCATGACATGCGGCATGCATTTGGGGCCCCCATGACATGCGGCATTCATATGGGGCCCACATGACATGCGTCATGCATTTGGGCCCCCATGACATGCGGCATGCATTTGGGGCCTGCATATCATGCTGCATGCATTTGGGGTACCTGAGACATGCGGCATGCACATGGGCCCCCCATAACATGCTGCATGCATTTGGGGTGCCCGAGACATGCGGCATGCACGTGGGGCCCCTATGACATGCCGCATGCATTTGGGGCTCCCATTACATGTGGCATGCACATGGGGCCCCCATGACATGCGGCATATGCTTGGGGCCCCAATGACATGCGGCATGAGAATGGGGCCCCCATGAAATGTGGCATGCATGTGGGCCCCCCATGACATGTGCCATGCATGTGGGGTGCCTATGACATGCGGCATGCATGTGGGACCCCCATGACATGCGGCATGCACGTGGGGCCCCATGACATGCAGCATGCATGTGGGGCCCCATGACGTGCAGCATGCATGTGGCCCTCATGACATGCAGCATGCATCTGGGCCACTATGACATGCGGCATGCATTTGGGGCCCCCATGACTTGAGGCATGCATTTTGGGCCCCCATGACATGCGGCATGCATTTGGGGCCCCCATAACATGCGGAATGCCTCTGGGGCCCCCATGACATGCGGCATGCATGCGGGGCTCTCATGACATGCGGCATGAATTTGGGCCCCCCAATACATGCGGCATGCACGTTGGGCCGCCATGACATGCGACATACATGTGGGCCCCCCATGACATGCGCCTTGCATGTGGGGCCCCTATGATATGCGGCATACATTTGGGGCTCCCATTACATGCGGCATGCACGTGGGGCCCCCATGACATGCGGAATGCCTGCGGGGCCACCATGACATGCGGCATGCATTTGGGGCCTGCATAACATGCTGCATGCATTTGGGGTACCTGAGACATGCGGCATGCACGTGGGGCCCCATGACATGCTGCATGTATTTGGGGTGCCCGAGACATGCGGCATGCACGTGGGGCCCCTATGATATGCCGCATGCATTTGGGTCCCATATGACATGCGGCACCCATGACATGCGGAATGTATTTGGGGAGCCCAGGACATGCGGCATGCATTTGGGGCCACCATGACATGTGGCATGCATTTGGGGCCGCCATAACATGCGGCATGCATTTGGGGCCCCCATGTCATGCGGAATGCAAGTGGGGCCCCCAGGACATGCGCCATGCATGTGGGGCCCCTATGACATGCGGCATGCATTTGTGGGCCCCAAGACATGCGGCATGCATGTGGGGCCCTATGACATGCGGCATGCATTTGGGGGGCCCCATGACATGCGGCATGCACGTGGGGCCCCCATGAAATGCGGCATTTATTTGGGGCCCCCATGACATGTGGAATGCCTGCGGGGCCCCCATGACATGCGGAATGCACGTGGGGCCCCCATGACGTGTAGCATGCATGTGGCCCTCATGACATGCAGCATGCATTTGGGGCCACTATGACATGCGGCATGCATTTGGGGCCCCCATGAGTTGAGGCATGCATGTGGGGCCCCCATGACATGCGGCATGCATTTGGGGCCCCCATGACATGCGGAATGCCTCCGGGGCCCCCATGACATGCGGCATGCATGCGGGCCCTCATGACATGCGGCATTAATTTGGGGCCCCCAATACATGCGGCATGCACATTGGGCCCCCATGACATGCGGCATACATGTGGGCCCCCCATGACATGCGCCATGCATGTGGTGCCCCTATGACATGCGGCATGCATTTGGGGCCTGCATAACATGCTGCATGCATTTGTGGTACCTGAGACATGCGGCATGCACGTGGGGCCCCCATAACATGCTGCATGCATTTGGGGTGCCCGAGACATGCGGCATGCATTTGGGTCCCTTATGAAATGCGGCATGCATGTGGGGCCCCCATGACATGTGGCATGCATGTGGGCCCCCCATGACATGCGCCATGCATGTGGGGCCCCTATGACATGCGGCATACATTTGGGGCCCCCATGACTTGAGGCATGCATGTGGGGCCCCTATGACATGCTCCATGCATGTGGGGCCCCTAACGCATGCGGCATGCATTTGGGGGGCCCCATGACATGCGGCATGCACGTGGGGCCCCCATGACATGCGGCATACATTTGTGGCCCCCGTGACATGAGGCATGCATGTGGGCCCCCCATGACATGCGCCATGCATGTGGGGCCCCTATGACATGCGGCATACATTTGGGGCCCCCATGACTTGAGGCATGCATGTGGGGCCCCTATGACATGCTCCATGCATGTGGGGCCCCTAACGCATGCAGCATGCATTTGGGGGGCCCCATGACATGCGGCAAGCACGCGGGGCCCCAATGACATGCAGCATGTACGTGGGGCCCCCATGACAAGCGGAATGCACGTGAGGCCCCCATGACATGCGGAATGCCTGCGGGTCCCCAATAACATGCGGCATGCATGCATTTGGGTCTCCCATGAAATGCGGCATGCATGTGGGGCCCCAATGACATGTGGCATGCATGTGGGGCCCCATGATATGCGTCATGCATTTATGGCCCCCATGACATGCGGCATGCATTTGGTGCCTCCATGACATGCGGAAAGAACGTGGGGCCCCAATGACATGCAGTATGCACGTGGGGCCCCCAATATATGTGGCATGCACGTGGGGCCCCCATTATATGTGTCATGCATTTGGGGCCCCCATGACTTGAGTCATGCATTTGGGGCCCCCATGACATGCGGCATGCACGTGAGGCCCTCATGACATGCAGCATGCATTTGGGGCCCCCATGACATGAGTCATGCACTTGGGGCCCCCAATATATGCGGCATGCACGTGGGGCCCCCATGATATGCGTCATGCATTTGGGCCCCCATGACATGCCACATGCATTTGGGGCCTGCATAACATGCTGCATGCATTTGGGGTACCTGAGGCATGCGGCATTCACGTGGGGCCCCCATAACATGCTGCATGCATTTGGGGTGCCCGAGACATGCGGCATGCACGTGGGGCCCCTATGACATGCCGCATGCATTTGGGGCCCCCATTACATGCGGCATGCATTTGGGGCCCCCATGACATGCGGTATGCATTTGCGGGCCCCATGACATGCGGCATGCATTTGGGGCCCCCATGACATGCGGCATGCACGTGGGGGCCAAGGAAATGCGGCATGCATTTGGGCCCCCATGACATGCGGCATGCATTTGGGACCACTATGACATGCGTTATGCATTTGGGGCCCCCATGACATGCGGCATGCATGTGGGACCCCGATGATATGCGGCATGCATTTGGGGCCCCCATGACATGCGGCATGCATGTGGGACCACCATGATATGCGCCATGCATGTGGGGCCCCTATGACATGCGGCATGCATTTGTGGGCCCCAAGACATACGGCATGCACGTGGGCCCCCCATGACATGCTGCATGCGTTTGGGGTGCCCATGATATGCGGCATGCACGTGGGGCCCCCATGACATGCGTCATGCATTTGGGGACCCCATGACATGCGGCAAGCACGCGGTGCCCCCATGACGTGCAGCATGCATGTGGCCCTCATGACATGCAGCATGCATTTGGGGCCACTATGACATGCGGCATGAATTTGGGGCCCCCAATACATGCGGCATGCACGTTGGGCCCCCATGACATGCGGCATACATGTGGGCCCCCCATGACATGCGCCATGCATGTGGGGCCCCTATGACATGCGGCATACATTTGGGGCTACCATTACATGCGGCATGCACGTTGGGCCGCCATGACATGCGGCATGCATTTGGGGCCCCCATGACATGCGGAATGCCTGCGGGGCCACCATGACATGCGGCATGCATTTGGGGCCTGCATAACATGCTGCATGCATTTGGGGTACATGAGACATGCGGCATGCACGTGGGGCCCCCATGACCTGAGTCATGCATTTGGGGCCCCCATGACATGCGGCATGGACATGGGGCCCCATGACATGTGGCATGCATTTGGGGTCCCCATGACATGTGGCATGCATTTGGGGCCCCCAATATATGCGGCATGCATTTGGGGCCCCATGACTTGAGCGATGCATTTGGGGCCCCCATGACATGCGGCATGCACGTGGGGGCCTCATGACATGCAGCATGCATTTGGGGCCCCCATAACTTGAGCCATGCATTTGGGGCCCCCATGACATGCGGCATGCACGTGGGGCCATCATGACATGCAGCATGCATTTGGGGCCACTATGACATGCGGCAAGCATTTGGCCCCCATGACATGCGGCATGCATGTGGGGCACCCATGACATGCGCCATGCATGTGGGGCCCCTATGACATGCGGCATGCATTTGGGGCACCGATGACTTGCGCCATGCACGTGGGGCTCCTATGACATGCGGCATGAATTTGGGGGCCCTATTACATGTGGCATGCACGTGGAGCCCCCATGACATGCAGCATGCATTTGGGGCCCCCATGACATGCGGCATTCATATGGGGCCCACATGACATGTGTCATGCATTTGGGCCCCCATGACATGCGGCATGCATTTGGGGCCTGCATAACATGCTGCATGCATTTGGGGTACCTGAGACATGCGGCATGCACATGGGGCCCCCATAACATGCTGCATGCATTTGGGGTGCCCGAGACATGCGGCATGCACGTGGGGCCCCTATGTCATGCCGCATGCATTTGGGGCTCCCATGAAATGTGGCATGCACATGGGGCCCCCATGAAATGTGGCATGCATGTGGGCCCCCCATGACATGTGCCATGCATTTGGGGACCCCATAACATGCGGAATGCCTCCGGGGCCCCCATGACATGCGGCATGCATGCGGGGCTCTCATGACATGCGGCATGAATTTGGGGCCCCCAATACATGCGGCATGCACTTTGGGCTCCCATGACATTCGGCATACATGTGGGCCCCCCATGACATGCGCCTTGCATGTGGGGCCCCTATGATATGCGGCATACATGGGGGGCTCCCATTACATGCGGCATGCACGTGGGGCCCCCATGACATGCGGCATGCCTTTGGGGCCCCCATGACATGCGGAATGCCTGCGGGGCCACCATGACATGCGGCATGCATTTGGGGCCTGCATAACATGCTGCATGCATTTGGGGTACCTGAGACATGCGGCGTGCACGTGGGGCCCCATGACATGTTGCATGTATTTGGGGTGCCCGAGACATGCGGCATGCACGTGGGGCCCCTATGACATGCCACATGCATTTGGGTCCCCTATGACATGCGGCACCCATGACATGCGGAATGTATTTGGGGGGCCCATGACATGCGGCATGGACATGGGGCCCCCATGACATGCGGCATGCTCGTGGGGCCCCCAGGACATGCGGCATGCATTTGGGGGGCCCCATGACATGCGGCATGCACGTGGGGCCCCCATGAAATGCGGCATTTATTTGGGGCCCCCATGACATGTGGAATGCCTGCGGGGCCCCCATGACATGCGGAATGCACGTGGGGCCCCCATGACGTGCAGCATGCATGTGGCCCTCATGACATGCAGCATGCATTTGGGGCCACTATGACATGCGGCATGCATTTGGGCCCCCCATGACTTGAGGCATGCATGTGGGGCCCCCATGACATGCGGCATGCATTTGTGGCCCGCATGACATGCGGAATGCCTGCGGGGCCCCCATGACATGCGGAATGCACGTGGGGCCCCCATGACGTGCAGCATGCATGTGGCCCTCATGACATGCAGCATGCATTTGGGGCCACTATGACATGCGGCATGCATTTGGGCCCCCCATGACTTGAGGCATGCATGTGGGGCCCCCATGACATGCGGCATGCATTTGTGGCCCCCATGACATGCGGAATGCCTCCGGGGCCCCCATGACATGCGGCATGCATGCGGGGCCCTCATGACATGCGGCATGAATTTGGGGCCCCCAATACATGCGGCATGCACGTTGGGCCCCCATGACATGCGGCATACATGTGGGCCCCCCATGACATGCGCCATGCATGTGGTGCCCCTATGACATGCGGCATGCATTTGGGGCCTGCATAACATGCTGCATGCATTTGGGGTACCTGAGACATGCGGCATGCACGTGGGGCCCCCATAACATGCTGCATGCATTTGGGGTGCCCGAGACATGCGGCATGCACGTGGGGCCCCTGTGACATGCCGCATGCATTTGGGTCCCCCATGACATGCGGCGTGCACGTGGGGTCCCCATGTCATGCGGAATGCAAGTGGGGCCCCCAGGACATGCGGCATGCATTTGGGACCCCCATGACATGCGGCATGCACGTGGGGCCCCCAGGACATGCGGCATGCATTTGGGGCCCCCATGACATGTGGCATGCATTTGGGGCCCCCATGACATGCGGCATGCATTTGGGACCCCCATGACATGCGGCCTGCATTTGGATCCCCCATTACATGCTGCATGCACGTGGGGCCCCCATGACATGTGGCATGCATTTGGGGCCCCCACGTCATGCGGAATGCACGTGAGGCCACCATGACATGCGGAATGCATGTGGGGCCCCCATGACATGAGTCATGCATTTGGGGCCGCCATGACATGCGGCATGCATTTGGGGCCCCCATGACATGCGGCATGCATTTGGGTCCCTTATGAAATGCGGCATGCATGTGGGGCCCCCATGACATGTGGCATGCATGTGGGCCCCCCATGACATGCACCATGCATGTGGGGCCCCTATGACATGCGGCATGCATGTGGGACCCCCATGACATGCGGCATGCACGTGGGGCCCCCATGACATGCGGCATATGCTTGGGGCCCCAATGACATGCGGCATGAGTTTGGATCCCCCATGACATGCGGCATGCACGTGGGCCCCCCATAACATGAGTCATGCATTTGGGGCCGCCATGACATGCGGCATGCATTTGGGGCCCCCATGACATGCGGCATGCATGTGGGGCCCCCATGACATGCGGTATGCATTTGCGGGCCCCATGACATGCGGCATGCATTTGGGGCCACTATGACATGCGTCATGCATTTGGGGCCCCCATGACATGTGGCATGCATGTGGGACCCCCATGATATGCGGCATGCATTTGTGGCCCCCATAACTTGAGCCATGCATTTGGGGCCCCCATGACATGCGCCATGCATGTGGGGCCCTCATGACATGCAGCATGCATTTGGGGCCACTATGACATGCGGCATGCATTTGGGGCCCCCATGACATGCGGCATGCACGTGGGGCCCCCATGACATGCTGCATGCGTTTGGGGCCCCCATGATATGCGGCATGCATTTTTGCCCCATGACTTGAGGCATGCATTTGGGGCCCCCATGACATGCGTAATGCCTGCGGGGCCCCCATGACTTGAGGCATGCATTTGGGGCCCCCATGGAATGCGCCATGCATGTGGGGCCCCTATGACATGCGGCATGCATTTGTGGGCCCCAAGACATGCGGCATGCATGTGGGGCCCCTATGACATGCGGCATGCATTTGGGGGGCCCCATGACATGCGGCATGCACGTGGGGCCCCATGATGTGCAGCATGCATGTGGCCCTCATGACATGCAGCATGCATTTGGGGCCACTATGACATGCGGCATGCATTTGGGGCCCCCATGACTTGAGGCATGCATTTGGGGCCCCCATGACATGCGGCATGCATTTGGGGCCCCCATGACATGCGGAATGCCTACGGGGCCCCCATGACATGCGGCATGCATGCGGGGCCCTCATGACATGCGGCATGAATTTGGGGCCCCCAATATATGCGGCATGCACGTTGGGCCCCCATGACATGCGGCATACATGTGGGCCCCCCATGACATGCGGAATGCCTGCGGGGCCACCATGATATGCGGCATGCATTTGGGGCCTGCATAACATGCTGCATGCACTTGGGGTACATGAGACATGCGGCATGCACGTGGGGCCCCCATGACCTGAGTCATGCATTTGGGGCCCCCATGACATGCGGCATGGACATGGGGCCCCCATGACATGTGGCATGCATTTGGGGTCCCCATGACATGTGGCATGCATTTGGGGCCCCCAATATATGCGGCATGCATTTGGGGCCCCATGACTTGAGCCATGCATTTGGGGCCCCCATGACATGCGGCATGCACGTGGGGACCTCATGACATGCAGCATGCATTTGGGGCCCCCATGACTTGAGCCATGCATTTGGGGCCCCCATGACATGCGGCATGCACGTGGGGAAATCATGACATGCAGCATGCATTTGGGGCTCCCATTACATGTGGCATGCACATGGGGCCCCCATGACATGCGGCATATGCTTGGGGCCCCAATGACATGCGGCATGAGAATGGGGCCCCCATGAAATGTGGCATGCATGTGGGCCCCCCATGACATGTGCCATGCATGTGGGGTCCCTATGACATGCGGCATGCATGTGGGACCCCCATGACATGCGGCATGCACGTGGGGCCCCATGACATGCAGCATGCATGTGGGGCCCCATGACGTGCAGCATGCATGTGGCCCTCATGACATGCAGCATGCATCTGGGCCACTATGACATGCGGCATGCATTTGGGGCCCCCATGACTTGAGGCATGCATTTTGGGCCCCCATGACATGCGGCATGCATTTGGGGCCCCCATAACATGCGGAATGCCTCTGGGGCCCCCATGACATGCGGCATGCATGCGGGGCCCCCAATACATGCGGCATGCACGTTGGGCCCCCATGACATGCGACATACATGTGGGCCCCCCATGACATGCGCCTTGCATGTGGGGCCCCTATGATATGCGGCATACATTTGGGGCTCCCATTACATGCGGCATGCACGTGGGGCCCCCATGACATGCGGCATGCCTTTGGGGCCCCCATGACATGCGGAATGCCTGCGGGGCCACCATGACATGCGGCATGCATTTGGGGCCTGCATAACATGCTGCATGCATTTGGGGTACCTGAGACATGCGGCATGCACGTGGGGCCCCATGACAGGCTGCATGTATTTGGGGTGCCCGAGACATGCGGCATGCACGTGGGGCCCCTATGATATGCCGCATGCATTTGGGTCCCATATGACATGCGGCACCCATGACATGCGGAATGTATTTGGGGCCCCCATGACATGCGGAATGCCTCCGGGGCCCCCATGACATGCGGCATGCATGCGGGGCCCTCATGACATGCGGTATGAATTTGGGGCCCCCAATACATGCGGCATGCACATTGGGCCCCCATGACATGCGGCATACATGTGGGCCCCCCATGACATGCGCCATGCATGTGGTGCCCCTATGACATGCGGCATGCATTTGGGGCCTGCATAACATGCTGCATGCATTTGGGGTGCCCGAGACATGCGGCATGCATTTGGGTCCCTTATGAAATGCGGCATGCATGTGGGGCCCCCATGACATGTGGCATGCATGTGGGCCCCCCATGACATGCGCCATGCATGTGGGGCCCCTATGACATGCGGCATACATTTGGGGCCCCCATGACTTGAGGCATGCATGTGGGGCCCCTATGACATGCTCCATGCATGTGGGGCCCCTAACGCATGCGGCATGCATTTGGGGGGCCCCATGACATGCGACATGCACGTGGGGCCCCCATGACATGCGGCATACATTTGTGGCCCCCGTGACATGAGGCATGCACGTGGGGCCCCCATGACATGCGGCAAGCACGCGGGGCCCCAATGACATGCAGCATGTACGTGGGGCCCCCATGACAAGCGGAATGCACGTGAGGCCCCCATGACATGCGGAATGCCTGCGGGTCCCCAATAACATGCGGCATGCATGCATTTGGGTCTCCCATGAAATGCGGCATGCATGTGGGGCCCCCATGACATGTGGCATGCATGTGGGGCCCCATGATATGCGTCATGCATTTATGGCCCCCATGACATGCGGCATGCATTTGGTGCCTCCATGACATGCGGAAAGAACGTGGGGCCCCAATGACATGCAGTATGCACGTGGGGCCCCCAATATATGCGGCATGCACGTGGGGCCCCCATTATATGTGTCATGCATTTGGGGCCCCCATGACTTGAGTCATGCATTTGGGGCCCCCATGACATGCGGCATGCACGTGAGGCCCTCATGACATGCAGCATGCATTTGGGGCCCCCATGACATGAGTCATGCACTTGGGGCCCCCAATATATGCGGCATGCACGTGGGGCCCCCATGATATGCATCATGCATTTGGGCCCCCATGACATGCCACATGCATTTGGGGCCTGCATAACATGCTGCATGCATTTGGGGTACCTGAGGCATGCGGCATTCACGTGGGGCCCCCATAACATGCTGCATGCATTTGGGGTGCCCGAGACATGCGGCATGCACGTGGGGCCCCTATGACATGCCGCATGCATTTTGGGCCCCCATTACATGCGGCATGCATTTGGGGCCCCCATGACATGCGGCATGCATGTGGGACCCCGATGATATGCGGCATGCATTTGGGGCCCCCATGACATGCGGCATGCATGTGGGACCACCATGATATGCGCCATGCATGTGGGGCCCCTATGACATGCGGCATGCATTTGTGGGCCCCAAGACATACGGCATGCACGTGGGCCCCCCATGACATGCTGCATGCGTTTGGGGTGCCCATGATATGCGGCATGCACGTGGGGCCCCCATGACATGCGTCATGCATTTGGGGACCCCATGACATGCGGCAAGCACGCGGGGCCCCCATGACGTGCAGCATGCATGTGGCCCTCATGACATGCAGCATGCATTTGGGGCCACTATGACATGCGGCATGAATTTGGGGCCCCCAATACATGCGGCATGCACGTTGGGCCCCCATGACATGCGGCATACATGTGGGCCCCCCATGACATGTGCCATGCATGTGGGGCCCCTATGACATGCGGCATACATTTGGGGCTACCATTACATGCGGCATGCCTGCGGGGCCACCATGACATGCGGCATGCATTTGGGGCCTGCATAACATGCTGCATGCATTTGGGGTACATGAGACATGCGGCATGCACGTGGGGCCCCCATGACCTGAGTCATGCATTTGGGGCCACATGACATGCGGCATGGACATGGGGCCCCATGACATGTGGCATGCATTTGGGGTCCCCATGACATGTGGCATGCATTTGGGGCCCCCAATATATGCGGCATGCATTTGGGGCCCCATGACTTGAGCGATGCATTTGGGGCCCCCATGACATGCGGCATGCACGTGGGGGCCTCATGACATGCAGCATGCATTTGGGGCCCCCATGACTTGAGCCATGCATTTGGGGCCCCCATGACATGCGGCATGCACGTGGGGCCATCATGACATGCAGCATGCATTTGGGGCCACTATGACATGCGGCAAGCATTTGGGCCCCCATGACATGCGGCATGCATGTGGGGCACCCATGACATGCGCCATGCATGTGGGGCCCCTATGACATGCGGCATGCATTTGGGACCCCCATGACATGCGGCCTGCATTTGGATCCCCCATTACATGCTGCATGCACGTGGGGCCCCCATGACATGTGGCATGCATTTGGGGCCCCCATGTCATGCGGAATGCACGTGAGGCCACCATGACATGCGGAATGCATGTGGGGCCCCCATGACATGAGTCATGCATTTGGGGCCACCATGACATGCGGCATGCATTTGGGGCCCCCATGACATGCGGAATGCACGTGAGGCCCCCATGACATGCGGAATGCCTGCGGGGCCCCAATTACATGCGGCATGCATGCAGGGCCCTCATGACATGCAGCATGCATTTGGGGCCCCCAATATATGCGGCATGCACGTGGGGCCCCCATGATATGTGGCATGCATTTGGGTCCCCCATGACTTGAGCCATGCATTTGGGGCCCCCATGACATGCGGCATGCACGTGAGGCCCTCATGACATGCAGCATGCATTTGGGGCCCCCATGACATGAGTCATGCATTTGGGGCCGCCATGACATGCGGCATGCATTTGGGGCCCCCATGACATGCGGCATGCATTTGGGTCCCTTATGAAATGCGGCATGCATGTGGGCCCCCATGACATGCGCCATGTATGTGGGGCCCCTATGACATGCGGCATGCACGTGAGGCCCTCATGACATGCAGCATGCCTTTGGGGCCCCCATGACATGAGTCATGCATTTGGGTCCGCCATGACATGCGGCATGCACGTGGGGCCCCCATGACGTGCGGCATGCATGTGGGGCCCCCATGACATGCTCCATGCATGTGGGGCCCCTAACGCATGCGGCATGCATTTGGGGGGCCCCATGACATGCGGCATGCACGTGGGGCCCCCATGACATGCGGCATACATTTGTGGCCCCCGTGACATGAGGCATGCACGTGGGGCCCCCATGACATGCGGCAAGCACGCGGGGCCCCAATGACATGTAGCATGTACGTGGGGCCCCCATGACAAGCGGAATGCACGTGAGGCCCCCATGACATGCGGAATGCATGCATTTGGGTCACCGATGAAATTCGGCATGCATGTGGGGCCCCCATGACATGTGGCATGCAAGTGGGGCCCCATGATATGCGTCATGCATTTATGGCCCCCATGACATGCGGCATGCATTTGGGCCTCCATGACATGCGGCAAGCACGTGGGGCCCCAATGACATGCAGCATGCATGTGGGGCCCCCATGACATGCGGAATGCACATGAGGCCCCCATGACATGCGGAATGCCTGCGGGGCCCCAATGACATGCGGCATGCATGCGGGGCCCTCATGACATGCATCATTCATTTGGGGCCCCCAATATATGCGGCATGCACGTGGCCCCCCATGATATGTGGCATGCATTTGGGGCCCCCATGACTTGAGCCATGCATGTGGGGACTCCATGACATGCGGCATGCATTTGGTGCACCCATGACTTGCGCCATGCACGTGGGGCTCCTATGACATGCGGCATGAATTTGGGGGCCCCATTACATGCGGCATACGCTTGGGGCCCCAATGACATGCGGCATGAGTTTGGATCCCCCATGACATGCGGCATGCACGTGGGGCCCCCATGACATGAGTCATGCATTTGGGGCCGCCATGACATGCGCCATGTATCTGGGGCTCCCATGACATGAGTCATGCATTTGGGGCCGCCATGACATGCGCCATGTATCTGGGGCTCCCATGACATGCGGCATGCATGTGGGGCCCCCACGACATGCGGCATGCACGTGGGGCCCCCAGGACATGCGGCATGCATTTGAGCCCCCATGACATGCGGCATGCATTTGGGGCCCCCATGACATGTGGCATGCATGTGGGACCCCCAAGATATGCGGCATGCATTTGTGGCCCCCATAACTTGAGCCATGCATTTGGGGCCGCCATGACATGCGGCATGCATGTGGGGCCCTCATGAAATGCAGCATGCATTTGGGGCCACTATGACATGCGGCATGCATTTTGGGCCCCCATGACATGCGGCATGCACGTGGGGCCCCCATGACATGCTGCATGCGTTTGGGCCCCCCATGATATGCGGCATGCATTTGGGGCCCCCATGACTTGAGGCATGCATTTGGGGCCCCCATGACATGCGTAATGCCTGCGGGGCCCCCATGACTTGAGGCATGCATTTGGGGCCCCCATGAAATGCACCATGCATGTGGGGCCCCTATGACATGCGGCATGCATTTGTGGGCCCCAAGACATGCGGCATGCATGTGGGGCCCTTATGACATGCGGCATGCATTTGGGGGGCCCCATGACATGCGGCATGCACGTGGGGCCCCCATGACGTGCAGCATGCATGTGGCCCTCATGACATGCAGCATGCATTTGGGGCCACTATGACATGCGGCATGCATTTGGGGCCCCCATGACTTGAGGCATGCATTTGGGGCCCCCATGACATGCGGCATGCATTTGGGGCCCCCATGACATGCGGAATGCCTACGGGGCCCCCATGACATGCGGCATGCATGCGGGGCCCTCATGACATGCGGCATGAATTTGGGGCCCCCAATACATGCGGCATGCACGTTGGGCCCCCATGACATGCGGCATACATGTGGGCCCCCCATGACATGCGCCATGCATGTGGGGCCCCTATGACATGCGGCATACATTTGGGGCCCCCATGACTCGAGGCATGCATGTGGGGCCCCTATGACATGCTCCATGCATGTGGGGCCCCTAACGCATGCGGCATGCATTTGGGGGGCCCCATGACATGCGGCATGCACGTGGGGCCCCCATGACATGCGGCATACATTTGTGGCCCCCGTGACATGAGGCATGCACGTGGGGCCCCCATGACATGCAGCATGTACGTGGGGCCCCCATGACAAGCGGAATGCACGTGAGGCCCCCATGACATGCGGAATGCCTGCGGGTCCCCAATAACATGCGGCATGCATGCATTTGGGTCTCCCATGAAATGCGGCATGCATGTGGGGCCCCCATGACATGTGGCATGCATGTGGGGCCCCATGATATGCGTCATGCATTTATGGCCCCCATGACATGCGGCATGCATTTGGTGCCTCCATGACATGCGGAAAGAACGTGGGGCCCCAAAGACATGCAGTATGCACGTGGGGCCCCCAATATATGCGGCATGCACGTGGGGCCCCCATTATATGTGTCATGCATTTGGGGCCCCCATGACTTGAGTCATGCATTTGGGGCCCCCATGACATGCGGCATGCACGTGAGGCCCTCATGACATGCAGCATGCATTTGGGGCCCCCATGACATGAGTCATGCACTTGGGGCCCCCAATATATGCGGCATGCACGTGGGGCCCCCATGATATACGTCATGCATTTGGGCCCCCATGACATGCCACATGCATTTGGGGCCTGCATAACATGCTGCATGCATTTGGGGTACCTGAGGCATGCGGCATTCACGTGGGGCCCCCATAACATGCTGCATGCATTTGGGGTGCCCGAGACATGCGGCATGCACGTGGGGCCCCTATGACATGCCGCATGCATTTGGGGCCCCCATTACATGCGGCATGCATTTGGGGCCCCCATGACATGCGGTATGCATTTGCGGGCCCCATGACATGCGGCATGCATTTGGGGCCCCCATGACATGCGGCATGCACGTGGGGGCCAAGGAAATGCGGCATGCATTTGGGCCCCCATGACATGCGGCATGCATTTGGGACCACTATGACATGCGTTATGCATTTGGGGCCCCCATGACATGCGGCATGCATGTGGGACCCCGATGATATGCGGCATGCATTTGGGGCCCCCATGACATGCAGCATGCATGTGGGACCACCATGATATGCGCCATGCATGTGGGGCCCCTATGACATGCGGCATGCATTTGTGGGCCCCAAGACATACGGCATGCACGTGGGCCCCCCATGACATGCTGCATGCGTTTGGGGTGCCCATGATATGCGGCATGCACGTGGGGCCCCCATGACATGCGTCATGCATTTGGGGACCCCATGACATGCGGCAAGCACGCGGGGCCCCCATGACGTGCAGCATGCATGTGGCCCTCATGACATGCAGCATGCATTTGGGGCCACTATGACATGCGGCATGAATTTGGGGCCCCCAATACATGCGGCATGCACGTTGGGCCCCCATGACATGCGTCATACATGTGGGCCCCCCATGACATGCGCCATGCATGTGGGGCCCCTATGACATGCGGCATACATTTGGGGCTACCATTACATGCGGCATGCACGTTGGGCCGCCATAACATGCGGCATGCATTTGGGGCCCCCATGACATGCGGAATGCCTGCGGGGCCACCATGACATGCGGCATGCATTTGGGGCCTGCATAACATGCTGCATGCATTTGGGGTACATGAGACATGTGGCATGCACGTGGGGCCCCCATGACCTGAGTCATGCATTTGGGGCCCCCATGACATGCGGCATGGAAATGGGGCCCCATGACATGTGGCATGCATTTGGGGTCCCCATGACATGTGGCATGCATTTGGGGCCCCCAATATATGCGGCATGCATTTGGGGCCCCATGACTTGAGCGATGCATTTGGGGCCCCCATGACATGCGGCATGCACGTGGGGGCCTCATGACATGCAGCATGCATTTGGGGCCCCCATGACTTGAGCCATGCATTTGGGACCCCCATGACATGCGGCATGCACGTGGGGCCATCATGACATGCAGCATGCATTTGGGGCCACTATGACATGCGGCAAGCATTTGGGCCCCCATGACATGCGGCATGCATGTGGGGCACCCATGACATGCGCCATGCATGTGGGGCCCCTATGACATGCGGCATGCATTTGGGGCACCGATGACTTGCGCCATGCACGTGGGGCTCCTATGACATGCGGCATGAATTTGGGGGCCCTATTACATGTGGCATGCACGTGGAGCCCCCATGACATGCGGCATTCATATGGGGCCCACATGACATGTGTCATGCATTTGGGCCCCCATGACATGCGGCATGCATTTGGGGCCTGCATAACATGCTGCATGCATTTGGGGTACCTGAGACATGCGGCATGCACATGGGGCCCCCATAACATGCTGCATGCATTTGGGGTGCCCGAGACATGCGGCATGCACGTGGGGCCCCTATGACATGCCGCATGCATTTGGGGCTCCCATGAAATGTGGCATGCACATGGGCCCCCATGAAATGTGGCATGCATGTGGGCCCCCCATGACATGTGCCATGCATTTGGGGACCCCATAACATGCGGAATGCCTCCGGGGCCCCCATGACATGCGGCATGCATGCGGGGCTCTCATGACATGCGGCATGAATTTGGGGCCCCCAATACATGCGGCATGCACTTTGGGCTCCCATGACATTCGGCATACATGTGGGCCCCCCATGACATGCGCCTTGCATGTGGGGCCCCTATGATATGCGGCATACATGGGGGGCTCCCATTACATGCGGCATGCACGTGGGGCCCCCATGACATGCGGCATGCCTTTGGGGCCCCCATGACATGCGGAATGCCTGCGGGGCCACCATGACATGCGGCATGCATTTGGGGCCTGCATAACATGCTGCATGCATTTGGGGTACCTGAGACATGCGGCGTGCAAGTGGGGCCCCATGACATGTTGCATGTATTTGGGGTGCCCGAGACATGCGGCATGCACGTGGGGCCCCTATGACATGCCGCATGCATTTGGGTCCCCTATGACATGCGGCACCCATGACATGCGGAATGTATTTGGGGGGCCCATGACATGCGGCATGGACATGGGGCCCCCATGACATGCGGCATGCTCGTGGGGCCCCCAGGACATGCGGCATGCATTTGGGGGGCCCCATGACATGCGGCATGCACGTGGGGCCCCCATGAAATGCGGCATTTATTTGGGGCCCCCATGACATGTGGAATGCCTGCGGGGCCCCCATGACATGCGGAATGCACGTGGGGCCCCCATGACGTGCAGCATGCATGTGGCCCTCATGACATGCAGCATGCATTTGGGGCCACTATGACATGCGGCATGCATTTGGGGCCCCCATGACTTGAGGCATGCATGTGGGGCCCCCATGACATGCGGCATGCATTTGGGGCCCCCATGACATGCGGAATGCCTCCGGGGCCCCCATGACATGCGGCATGCATGCGGGGCCCTCATGACATGCGGCATGAATTTGGGGCCCCCAATACATGCGGCATGCACGTCGGGCCCCCATGACATGCGGCATACATGTGGGCCCCCCATGACATGCGCCATGCATGTGGTGCCCCTATGACATGCGGCATGCATTTGGGGCCTGCATAACATGCTGCATGCATTTGGGGTACCTGAGACATGCGGCATGCACGTGGGGCCCCCATAACATGCTGCATGCATTTGGGGTGCCCGAGACATGCGGCATGCATGTGGGGCCCCTATGACATGCCGCATGCATTTGGGTCCCCCATGACATGCGGCGTGCACGTGGGGTCCCCATGTCATGCGGAATGCAAGTGGGGCCCCACAGGACATGCGGCATGCATTTGGGGCCCCCATGACATGCGGCATGCACGTGGGGCCCCCAGGACATGCGGCATGCATTTGGGGCCCCCATGACATGTGGCATGCATTTGGGGCCCCCATGACATGCGGCATGCATTTGGGACCCCCATGACATGCGGCCTGCATTTGGATCCCCCATTACATGCTGCATGCACGTGGGGCCCCCATGACATGTGGCATGCATTTGGGGCCCCCACGTCATGCGGAATGCATGTGAGGCCACCATGACATGCGGAATGCATTTGTGGGCCCCAAGACATGCGGCATGCATGTGGGGCCCCTATGACATGCGGCATGCATTTGGGGGGCCCCATGACATGCGGCATGCACGTGGGGCCCCATGATGTGCAGCATGCATTTGGGGCCACTATGACATGCGGCATGCATTTGGGGCCCCCATGACTTGAGGCATGCATTTGGGGCCCCCATGACATGCGGCATGCATTTGGGGCCCCCATGACATGCGGAATGCCTACGGGGCCCCCATGACATGCGGCATGCATGCGGGGCCCTCATGACATGCGGCATGAATTTGGGGCCCCCAATATATGCGGCATGCACGTTGGGCCCGAATGACATGCGGCATACATGTGGGCCCCCCATGACATGCGCCATGCATGTGGGGCCCCTATGACATGCGGCATACATTTGGGGCTACCATTACATGCGGCATGCACGTGGGGCCCCCATGACATGCGGCATGCATTTGGGGCCCCCATGACATGCGGAATGCCTGCGGGGCCACCATGACATGCGGCATGCATTTGGGGCCTGCATAACATGCTGCATGCACTTGGGGTACATGAGACATGCGGCATGCACGTGGGGCCCCCATGACCTGAGTCATGCATTTGGGGCCCCCATGACATGCGGCATGGACATGGGGCCCCCATGACATGTGGCATGCATTTGGGGTCCCCATGACATGTGGCATGCATTTGGGGCCCCCAATATATGCGGCATGCATTTGGGGCCCCATGACTTGAGCCATGCATTTGGGGCCCCCATGACATGCGGCATGCACGTGGGGACCTCATGACATGCAGCATGCATTTGGGGCCCCCATGACTTGAGCCATGCATTTGGGGCCCCCATGACATGCGGCATGCACGTGGGGCCATCATGACATGCAGCATGCATTTGGGGCCACTATGACATGCGGCAAGCATTTGGGCCCCCATGGCATGCGGCATGCATGTGAGGCACCCATGACATGCGCCATGCATGTGGGGCCCCTATGACATGCGGCATGCATTTGGGGCACCGATGGCTTGCGCCATGCACGTGGGGCTCCTATGACATGCGGCATGAATTTGGGGGCCCCATTACATGTGGCATGCACGTGGAGCCCCCATGACATGCGGCATGCATTTGGGGCCCCCATGACATGCGGCATTCATATGGGGCCCACATGACATGCGTCATGCATTTGGGCCCCCATGACATGCGGCATGCATTTGGGGCCTGCATATCATGCTGCATGCATTTGGGGTACCTGAGACATGCGGCATGCACATGGGCCCCCCATAACATGCTGCATGCATTTGGGGTGCCCGAGACATGCGGCATGCACGTGGGGCCCCTATGACATGCCGCATGCATTTGGGGCTCCCATTACATGTGGCATGCACATGGGGCCCCCATGACATGCGGCATATGCTTGGGGCCCCAATGACATGCGGCATGAGAATGGGGCCCCCATGAAATGTGGCATGCATGTGGGCCCCCCATGACATGTGCCATGCATGTGGGGTGCCTATGACATGCGGCATGCATGTGGGACCCCCATGACATGCGGCATGCACGTGGGGCCCCATGACATGCAGCATGCATGTGGGGCCCCATGACGTGCAGCATGCATGTGGCCCTCATGACATGCAGCATGCATCTGGGCCACTATGACATGCGGCATGCATTTGGGGCCCCCATGACTTGAGGCATGCATTTTGGGCCCCCATGACATGCGGCATGCATTTGGGGCCCCCATAACATGCGGAATGCCTCTGGGGCCCCCATGACATGCGGCATGCATGCGGGGCTCTCATGACATGCGGCATGAATTTGGGCCCCCCAATACATGCGGCATGCACGTTGGGCCGCCATGACATGCGACATACATGTGGGCCCCCCATGACATGCGCCTTGCATGTGGGGCCCCTATGATATGCGGCATACATTTGGGGCTCCCATTACATGCGGCATGCACGTGGGGCCCCCATGACATGCGGAATGCCTGCGGGGCCACCATGACATGCGGCATGCATTTGGGGCCTGCATAACATGCTGCATGCATTTGGGGTACCTGAGACATGCGGCATGCACGTGGGGCCCCATGACATGCTGCATGTATTTGGGGTGCCCGAGACATGCGGCATGCACGTGGGGCCCCTATGATATGCCGCATGCATTTGGGTCCCATATGACATGCGGCACCCATGACATGCGGAATGTATTTGGGGAGCCCAGGACATGCGGCATGCATTTGGGGCCACCATGACATGTGGCATGCATTTGGGGCCGCCATAACATGCGGCATGCATTTGGGGCCCCCATGTCATGCGGAATGCAAGTGGGGCCCCCAGGACATGCGCCATGCATGTGGGGCCCCTATGACATGCGGCATGCATTTGTGGGCCCCAAGACATGCGGCATGCATGTGGGGCCCTATGACATGCGGCATGCATTTGGGGGGCCCCATGACATGCGGCATGCACGTGGGGCCCCCATGAAATGCGGCATTTATTTGGGGCCCCCATGACATGTGGAATGCCTGCGGGGCCCCCATGACATGCGGAATGCACGTGGGGCCCCCATGACGTGTAGCATGCATGTGGCCCTCATGACATGCAGCATGCATTTGGGGCCACTATGACATGCGGCATGCATTTGGGGCCCCCATGAGTTGAGGCATGCATGTGGGGCCCCCATGACATGCGGCATGCATTTGGGGCCCCCATGACATGCGGAATGCCTCCGGGGCCCCCATGACATGCGGCATGCATGCGGGCCCTCATGACATGCGGCATTAATTTGGGGCCCCCAATACATGCGGCATGCACATTGGGCCCCCATGACATGCGGCATACATGTGGGCCCCCCATGACATGCGCCATGCATGTGGTGCCCCTATGACATGCGGCATGCATTTGGGGCCTGCATAACATGCTGCATGCATTTGTGGTACCTGAGACATGCGGCATGCACGTGGGGCCCCCATAACATGCTGCATGCATTTGGGGTGCCCGAGACATGCGGCATGCATTTGGGTCCCTTATGAAATGCGGCATGCATGTGGGGCCCCCATGACATGTGGCATGCATGTGGGCCCCCCATGACATGCGCCATGCATGTGGGGCCCCTATGACATGCGGCATACATTTGGGGCCCCCATGACTTGAGGCATGCATGTGGGGCCCCTATGACATGCTCCATGCATGTGGGGCCCCTAACGCATGCGGCATGCATTTGGGGGGCCCCATGACATGCGGCATGCACGTGGGGCCCCCATGACATGCGGCATACATTTGTGGCCCCCGTGACATGAGGCATGCATGTGGGCCCCCCATGACATGCGCCATGCATGTGGGGCCCCTATGACATGCGGCATACATTTGGGGCCCCCATGACTTGAGGCATGCATGTGGGGCCCCTATGACATGCTCCATGCATGTGGGGCCCCTAACGCATGCAGCATGCATTTGGGGGGCCCCATGACATGCGGCAAGCACGCGGGGCCCCAATGACATGCAGCATGTACGTGGGGCCCCCATGACAAGCGGAATGCACGTGAGGCCCCCATGACATGCGGAATGCCTGCGGGTCCCCAATAACATGCGGCATGCATGCATTTGGGTCTCCCATGAAATGCGGCATGCATGTGGGGCCCCAATGACATGTGGCATGCATGTGGGGCCCCATGATATGCGTCATGCATTTATGGCCCCCATGACATGCGGCATGCATTTGGTGCCTCCATGACATGCGGAAAGAACGTGGGGCCCCAATGACATGCAGTATGCACGTGGGGCCCCCAATATATGTGGCATGCACGTGGGGCCCCCATTATATGTGTCATGCATTTGGGGCCCCCATGACTTGAGTCATGCATTTGGGGCCCCCATGACATGCGGCATGCACGTGAGGCCCTCATGACATGCAGCATGCATTTGGGGCCCCCATGACATGAGTCATGCACTTGGGGCCCCCAATATATGCGGCATGCACGTGGGGCCCCCATGATATGCGTCATGCATTTGGGCCCCCATGACATGCCACATGCATTTGGGGCCTGCATAACATGCTGCATGCATTTGGGGTACCTGAGGCATGCGGCATTCACGTGGGGCCCCCATAACATGCTGCATGCATTTGGGGTGCCCGAGACATGCGGCATGCACGTGGGGCCCCTATGACATGCCGCATGCATTTGGGGCCCCCATTACATGCGGCATGCATTTGGGGCCCCCATGACATGCGGTATGCATTTGCGGGCCCCATGACATGCGGCATGCATTTGGGGCCCCCATGACATGCGGCATGCACGTGGGGGCCAAGGAAATGCGGCATGCATTTGGGCCCCCATGACATGCGGCATGCATTTGGGACCACTATGACATGCGTTATGCATTTGGGGCCCCCATGACATGCGGCATGCATGTGGGACCCCGATGATATGCGGCATGCATTTGGGGCCCCCATGACATGCGGCATGCATGTGGGACCACCATGATATGCGCCATGCATGTGGGGCCCCTATGACATGCGGCATGCATTTGTGGGCCCCAAGACATACGGCATGCACGTGGGCCCCCCATGACATGCTGCATGCGTTTGGGGTGCCCATGATATGCGGCATGCACGTGGGGCCCCCATGACATGCGTCATGCATTTGGGGACCCCATGACATGCGGCAAGCACGCGGTGCCCCCATGACGTGCAGCATGCATGTGGCCCTCATGACATGCAGCATGCATTTGGGGCCACTATGACATGCGGCATGAATTTGGGGCCCCCAATACATGCGGCATGCACGTTGGGCCCCCATGACATGCGGCATACATGTGGGCCCCCCATGACATGCGCCATGCATGTGGGGCCCCTATGACATGCGGCATACATTTGGGGCTACCATTACATGCGGCATGCACGTTGGGCCGGCATGACATGCGGCATGCATTTGGGGCCCCCATGACATGCGGAATGCCTGCGGGGCCACCATGACATGCGGCATGCATTTGGGGCCTGCATAACATGCTGCATGCATTTGGGGTACATGAGACATGCGGCATGCACGTGGGGCCCCCATGACCTGAGTCATGCATTTGGGGCCCCCATGACATGCGGCATGGACATGGGGCCCCATGACATGTGGCATGCATTTGGGGTCCCCATGACATGTGGCATGCATTTGGGGCCCCCAATATATGCGGCATGCATTTGGGGCCCCATGACTTGAGCGATGCATTTGGGGCCCCCATGACATGCGGCATGCACGTGGGGGCCTCATGACATGCAGCATGCATTTGGGGCCCCCATAACTTGAGCCATGCATTTGGGGCCCCCATGACATGCGGCATGCACGTGGGGCCATCATGACATGCAGCATGCATTTGGGGCCACTATGACATGCGGCAAGCATTTGGCCCCCATGACATGCGGCATGCATGTGGGGCACCCATGACATGCGCCATGCATGTGGGGCCCCTATGACATGCGGCATGCATTTGGGGCACCGATGACTTGCGCCATGCACGTGGGGCTCCTATGACATGCGGCATGAATTTGGGGGCCCTATTACATGTGGCATGCACGTGGAGCCCCCATGACATGCAGCATGCATTTGGGGCCCCCATGACATGCGGCATTCATATGGGGCCCACATGACATGTGTCATGCATTTGGGCCCCCATGACATGCGGCATGCATTTGGGGCCTGCATAACATGCTGCATGCATTTGGGGTACCTGAGACATGCGGCATGCACATGGGGCCCCCATAACATGCTGCATGCATTTGGGGTGCCCGAGACATGCGGCATGCACGTGGGGCCCCTATGTCATGCCGCATGCATTTGGGGCTCCCATGAAATGTGGCATGCACATGGGGCCCCCATGAAATGTGGCATGCATGTGGGCCCCCCATGACATGTGCCATGCATTTGGGGACCCCATAACATGCGGAATGCCTCCGGGGCCCCCATGACATGCGGCATGCATGCGGGGCTCTCATGACATGCGGCATGAATTTGGGGCCCCCAATACATGCGGCATGCACTTTGGGCTCCCATGACATTCGGCATACATGTGGGCCCCCCATGACATGCGCCTTGCATGTGGGGCCCCTATGATATGCGGCATACATGGGGGGCTCCCATTACATGCGGCATGCACGTGGGGCCCCCATGACATGCGGCATGCCTTTGGGGCCCCCATGACATGCGGAATGCCTGCGGGGCCACCATGACATGCGGCATGCATTTGGGGCCTGCATAACATGCTGCATGCATTTGGGGTACCTGAGACATGCGGCGTGCACGTGGGGCCCCATGACATGTTGCATGTATTTGGGGTGCCCGAGACATGCGGCATGCACGTGGGGCCCCTATGACATGCCACATGCATTTGGGTCCCCTATGACATGCGGCACCCATGACATGCGGAATGTATTTGGGGGGCCCATGACATGCGGCATGGACATGGGGCCCCCATGACATGCGGCATGCTCGTGGGGCCCCCAGGACATGCGGCATGCATTTGGGGGGCCCCATGACATGCGGCATGCACGTGGGGCCCCCATGAAATGCGGCATTTATTTGGGGCCCCCATGACATGTGGAATGCCTGCGGGGCCCCCATGACATGCGGAATGCACGTGGGGCCCCCATGACGTGCAGCATGCATGTGGCCCTCATGACATGCAGCATGCATTTGGGGCCACTATGACATGCGGCATGCATTTGGGCCCCCCATGACTTGAGGCATGCATGTGGGGCCCCCATGACATGCGGCATGCATTTGTGGCCCCCATGACATGCGGAATGCCTGCGGGGCCCCCATGACATGCGGAATGCACGTGGGGCCCCCATGACGTGCAGCATGCATGTGGCCCTCATGACATGCAGCATGCATTTGGGGCCACTATGACATGCGGCATGCATTTGGGCCCCCCATGACTTGAGGCATGCATGTGGGGCCCCCATGACATGCGGAATGTATTTGGGGCCCCCATGACATGCGGAATGCCTCCGGGGCCCCCATGACATGCGGCATGCATGCGGGGCCCTCATGACATGCGGTATGAATTTGGGGCCCCCAATACATGCGGCATGCACATTGGGCCCCCATGACATGCGGCATACATGTGGGCCCCCCATGACATGCGCCATGCATGTGGTGCCCCTATGACATGCGGCATGCATTTGGGGCCTGCATAACATGCTGCATGCATTTGGGGTGCCCGAGACATGCGGCATGCATTTGGGTCCCTTATGAAATGCGGCATGCATGTGGGGCCCCCATGACATGTGGCATGCATGTGGGCCCCCCATGACATGCGCCATGCATGTGGGGCCCCTATGACATGCGGCATACATTTGGGGCCCCCATGACTTGAGGCATGCATGTGGGGCCCCTATGACATGCTCCATGCATGTGGGGCCCCTAACGCATGCGGCATGCATTTGGGGGGCCCCATGACATGCGACATGCACGTGGGGCCCCCATGACATGCGGCATACATTTGTGGCCCCCGTGACATGAGGCATGCACGTGGGGCCCCCATGACATGCGGCAAGCACGCGGGGCCCCAATGACATGCAGCATGTACGTGGGGCCCCCATGACAAGCGGAATGCACGTGAGGCCCCCATGACATGCGGAATGCCTGCGGGTCCCCAATAACATGCGGCATGCATGCATTTGGGTCTCCCATGAAATGCGGCATGCATGTGGGGCCCCCATGACATGTGGCATGCATGTGGGGCCCCATGATATGCGTCATGCATTTATGGCCCCCATGACATGCGGCATGCATTTGGTGCCTCCATGACATGCGGAAAGAACGTGGGGCCCCAATGACATGCAGTATGCACGTGGGGCCCCCAATATATGCGGCATGCACGTGGGGCCCCCATTATATGTGTCATGCATTTGGGGCCCCCATGACTTGAGTCATGCATTTGGGGCCCCCATGACATGCGGCATGCACGTGAGGCCCTCATGACATGCAGCATGCATTTGGGGCCCCCATGACATGAGTCATGCACTTGGGGCCCCCAATATATGCGGCATGCACGTGGGGCCCCCATGATATGCATCATGCATTTGGGCCCCCATGACATGCCACATGCATTTGGGGCCTGCATAACATGCTGCATGCATTTGGGGTACCTGAGGCATGCGGCATTCACGTGGGGCCCCCATAACATGCTGCATGCATTTGGGGTGCCCGAGACATGCGGCATGCACGTGGGGCCCCTATGACATGCCGCATGCATTTTGGGCCCCCATTACATGCGGCATGCATTTGGGGCCCCCATGACATGCGGCATGCATGTGGGACCCCGATGATATGCGGCATGCATTTGGGGCCCCCATGACATGCGGCATGCATGTGGGACCACCATGATATGCGCCATGCATGTGGGGCCCCTATGACATGCGGCATGCATTTGTGGGCCCCAAGACATACGGCATGCACGTGGGCCCCCCATGACATGCTGCATGCGTTTGGGGTGCCCATGATATGCGGCATGCACGTGGGGCCCCCATGACATGCGTCATGCATTTGGGGACCCCATGACATGCGGCAAGCACGCGGGGCCCCCATGACGTGCAGCATGCATGTGGCCCTCATGACATGCAGCATGCATTTGGGGCCACTATGACATGCGGCATGAATTTGGGGCCCCCAATACATGCGGCATGCACGTTGGGCCCCCATGACATGCGGCATACATGTGGGCCCCCCATGACATGTGCCATGCATGTGGGGCCCCTATGACATGCGGCATACATTTGGGGCTACCATTACATGCGGCATGCCTGCGGGGCCACCATGACATGCGGCATGCATTTGGGGCCTGCATAACATGCTGCATGCATTTGGGGTACATGAGACATGCGGCATGCACGTGGGGCCCCCATGACCTGAGTCATGCATTTGGGGCCACATGACATGCGGCATGGACATGGGGCCCCATGACATGTGGCATGCATTTGGGGTCCCCATGACATGTGGCATGCATTTGGGGCCCCCAATATATGCGGCATGCATTTGGGGCCCCATGACTTGAGCGATGCATTTGGGGCCCCCATGACATGCGGCATGCACGTGGGGGCCTCATGACATGCAGCATGCATTTGGGGCCCCCATGACTTGAGCCATGCATTTGGGGCCCCCATGACATGCGGCATGCACGTGGGGCCATCATGACATGCAGCATGCATTTGGGGCCACTATGACATGCGGCAAGCATTTGGGCCCCCATGACATGCGGCATGCATGTGGGGCACCCATGACATGCGCCATGCATGTGGGGCCCCTATGACATGCGGCATGCATTTGGGACCCCCATGACATGCGGCCTGCATTTGGATCCCCCATTACATGCTGCATGCACGTGGGGCCCCCATGACATGTGGCATGCATTTGGGGCCCCCATGTCATGCGGAATGCACGTGAGGCCACCATGACATGCGGAATGCATGTGGGGCCCCCATGACATGAGTCATGCATTTGGGGCCACCATGACATGCGGCATGCATTTGGGGCCCCCATGACATGCGGAATGCACGTGAGGCCCCCATGACATGCGGAATGCCTGCGGGGCCCCAATTACATGCGGCATGCATGCAGGGCCCTCATGACATGCAGCATGCATTTGGGGCCCCCAATATATGCGGCATGCACGTGGGGCCCCCATGATATGTGGCATGCATTTGGGTCCCCCATGACTTGAGCCATGCATTTGGGGCCCCCATGACATGCGGCATGCACGTGAGGCCCTCATGACATGCAGCATGCATTTGGGGCCCCCATGACATGAGTCATGCATTTGGGGCCGCCATGACATGCGGCATGCATTTGGGGCCCCCATGACATGCGGCATGCATTTGGGTCCCTTATGAAATGCGGCATGCATGTGGGCCCCCATGACATGCGCCATGTATGTGGGGCCCCTATGACATGCGGCATGCACGTGAGGCCCTCATGACATGCAGCATGCCTTTGGGGCCCCCATGACATGAGTCATGCATTTGGGTCCGCCATGACATGCGGCATGCACGTGGGGCCCCCATGACGTGCGGCATGCATGTGGGGCCCCCATGACATGCTCCATGCATGTGGGGCCCCTAACGCATGCGGCATGCATTTGGGGGGCCCCATGACATGCGGCATGCACGTGGGGCCCCCATGACATGCGGCATACATTTGTGGCCCCCGTGACATGAGGCATGCACGTGGGGCCCCCATGACATGCGGCAAGCACGCGGGGCCCCAATGACATGTAGCATGTACGTGGGGCCCCCATGACAAGCGGAATGCACGTGAGGCCCCCATGACATGCGGAATGCATGCATTTGGGTCACCGATGAAATTCGGCATGCATGTGGGGCCCCCATGACATGTGGCATGCAAGTGGGGCCCCATGATATGCGTCATGCATTTATGGCCCCCATGACATGCGGCATGCATTTGGGCCTCCATGACATGCGGCAAGCACGTGGGGCCCCAATGACATGCAGCATGCATGTGGGGCCCCCATGACATGCGGAATGCACATGAGGCCCCCATGACATGCGGAATGCCTGCGGGGCCCCAATGACATGCGGCATGCATGCGGGGCCCTCATGACATGCATCATTCATTTGGGGCCCCCAATATATGCGGCATGCACGTGGCCCCCCATGATATGTGGCATGCATTTGGGGCCCCCATGACTTGAGCCATGCATGTGGGGACTCCATGACATGCGGCATGCATTTGGTGCACCCATGACTTGCGCCATGCACGTGGGGCTCCTATGACATGCGGCATGAATTTGGGGGCCCCATTACATGCGGCATACGCTTGGGGCCCCAATGACATGCGGCATGAGTTTGGATCCCCCATGACATGCGGCATGCACGTGGGGCCCCCATGACATGAGTCATGCATTTGGGGCCGCCATGACATGCGCCATGTATCTGGGGCTCCCATGACATGAGTCATGCATTTGGGGCCGCCATGACATGCGCCATGTATCTGGGGCTCCCATGACATGCGGCATGCATGTGGGGCCCCCACGACATGCGGCATGCACGTGGGGCCCCCAGGACATGCGGCATGCATTTGAGCCCCCATGACATGCGGCATGCATTTGGGGCCCCCATGACATGTGGCATGCATGTGGGACCCCCAAGATATGCGGCATGCATTTGTGGCCCCCATAACTTGAGCCATGCATTTGGGGCCGCCATGACATGCGGCATGCATGTGGGGCCCTCATGAAATGCAGCATGCATTTGGGGCCACTATGACATGCGGCATGCATTTTGGGCCCCCATGACATGCGGCATGCACGTGGGGCCCCCATGACATGCTGCATGCGTTTGGGCCCCCCATGATATGCGGCATGCATTTGGGGCCCCCATGACTTGAGGCATGCATTTGGGGCCCCCATGACATGCGTAATGCCTGCGGGGCCCCCATGACTTGAGGCATGCATTTGGGGCCCCCATGAAATGCACCATGCATGTGGGGCCCCTATGACATGCGGCATGCATTTGTGGGCCCCAAGACATGCGGCATGCATGTGGGGCCCTTATGACATGCGGCATGCATTTGGGGGGCCCCATGACATGCGGCATGCACGTGGGGCCCCCATGACGTGCAGCATGCATGTGGCCCTCATGACATGCAGCATGCATTTGGGGCCACTATGACATGCGGCATGCATTTGGGGCCCCCATGACTTGAGGCATGCATTTGGGGCCCCCATGACATGCGGCATGCATTTGGGGCCCCCATGACATGCGGAATGCCTACGGGGCCCCCATGACATGCGGCATGCATGCGGGGCCCTCATGACATGCGGCATGAATTTGGGGCCCCCAATACATGCGGCATGCACGTTGGGCCCCCATGACATGCGGCATACATGTGGGCCCCCCATGACATGCGCCATGCATGTGGGGCCCCTATGACATGCGGCATACATTTGGGGCCCCCATGACTCGAGGCATGCATGTGGGGCCCCTATGACATGCTCCATGCATGTGGGGCCCCTAACGCATGCGGCATGCATTTGGGGGGCCCCATGACATGCGGCATGCACGTGGGGCCCCCATGACATGCGGCATACATTTGTGGCCCCCGTGACATGAGGCATGCACGTGGGGCCCCCATGACATGCAGCATGTACGTGGGGCCCCCATGACAAGCGGAATGCACGTGAGGCCCCCATGACATGCGGAATGCCTGCGGGTCCCCAATAACATGCGGCATGCATGCATTTGGGTCTCCCATGAAATGCGGCATGCATGTGGGGCCCCCATGACATGTGGCATGCATGTGGGGCCCCATGATATGCGTCATGCATTTATGGCCCCCATGACATGCGGCATGCATTTGGTGCCTCCATGACATGCGGAAAGAACGTGGGGCCCCAAAGACATGCAGTATGCACGTGGGGCCCCCAATATATGCGGCATGCACGTGGGGCCCCCATTATATGTGTCATGCATTTGGGGCCCCCATGACTTGAGTCATGCATTTGGGGCCCCCATGACATGCGGCATGCACGTGAGGCCCTCATGACATGCAGCATGCATTTGGGGCCCCCATGACATGAGTCATGCACTTGGGGCCCCCAATATATGCGGCATGCACGTGGGGCCCCCATGATATACGTCATGCATTTGGGCCCCCATGACATGCCACATGCATTTGGGGCCTGCATAACATGCTGCATGCATTTGGGGTACCTGAGGCATGCGGCATTCACGTGGGGCCCCCATAACATGCTGCATGCATTTGGGGTGCCCGAGACATGCGGCATGCACGTGGGGCCCCTATGACATGCCGCATGCATTTGGGGCCCCCATTACATGCGGCATGCATTTGGGGCCCCCATGACATGCGGTATGCATTTGCGGGCCCCATGACATGCGGCATGCATTTGGGGCCCCCATGACATGCGGCATGCACGTGGGGGCCAAGGAAATGCGGCATGCATTTGGGCCCCCATGACATGCGGCATGCATTTGGGACCACTATGACATGCGTTATGCATTTGGGGCCCCCATGACATGCGGCATGCATGTGGGACCCCGATGATATGCGGCATGCATTTGGGGCCCCCATGACATGCAGCATGCATGTGGGACCACCATGATATGCGCCATGCATGTGGGGCCCCTATGACATGCGGCATGCATTTGTGGGCCCCAAGACATACGGCATGCACGTGGGCCCCCCATGACATGCTGCATGCGTTTGGGGTGCCCATGATATGCGGCATGCACGTGGGGCCCCCATGACATGCGTCATGCATTTGGGGACCCCATGACATGCGGCAAGCACGCGGGGCCCCCATGACGTGCAGCATGCATGTGGCCCTCATGACATGCAGCATGCATTTGGGGCCACTATGACATGCGGCATGAATTTGGGGCCCCCAATACATGCGGCATGCACGTTGGGCCCCCATGACATGCGTCATACATGTGGGCCCCCCATGACATGCGCCATGCATGTGGGGCCCCTATGACATGCGGCATACATTTGGGGCTACCATTACATGCGGCATGCACGTTGGGCCGCCATAACATGCGGCATGCATTTGGGGCCCCCATGACATGCGGAATGCCTGCGGGGCCACCATGACATGCGGCATGCATTTGGGGCCTGCATAACATGCTGCATGCATTTGGGGTACATGAGACATGTGGCATGCACGTGGGGCCCCCATGACCTGAGTCATGCATTTGGGGCCCCCATGACATGCGGCATGGAAATGGGGCCCCATGACATGTGGCATGCATTTGGGGTCCCCATGACATGTGGCATGCATTTGGGGCCCCCAATATATGCGGCATGCATTTGGGGCCCCATGACTTGAGCGATGCATTTGGGGCCCCCATGACATGCGGCATGCACGTGGGGGCCTCATGACATGCAGCATGCATTTGGGGCCCCCATGACTTGAGCCATGCATTTGGGACCCCCATGACATGCGGCATGCACGTGGGGCCATCATGACATGCAGCATGCATTTGGGGCCACTATGACATGCGGCAAGCATTTGGGCCCCCATGACATGCGGCATGCATGTGGGGCACCCATGACATGCGCCATGCATGTGGGGCCCCTATGACATGCGGCATGCATTTGGGGCACCGATGACTTGCGCCATGCACGTGGGGCTCCTATGACATGCGGCATGAATTTGGGGGCCCTATTACATGTGGCATGCACGTGGAGCCCCCATGACATGCGGCATTCATATGGGGCCCACATGACATGTGTCATGCATTTGGGCCCCCATGACATGCGGCATGCATTTGGGGCCTGCATAACATGCTGCATGCATTTGGGGTACCTGAGACATGCGGCATGCACATGGGGCCCCCATAACATGCTGCATGCATTTGGGGTGCCCGAGACATGCGGCATGCACGTGGGGCCCCTATGACATGCCGCATGCATTTGGGGCTCCCATGAAATGTGGCATGCACATGGGCCCCCATGAAATGTGGCATGCATGTGGGCCCCCCATGACATGTGCCATGCATTTGGGGACCCCATAACATGCGGAATGCCTCCGGGGCCCCCATGACATGCGGCATGCATGCGGGGCTCTCATGACATGCGGCATGAATTTGGGGCCCCCAATACATGCGGCATGCACTTTGGGCTCCCATGACATTCGGCATACATGTGGGCCCCCCATGACATGCGCCTTGCATGTGGGGCCCCTATGATATGCGGCATACATGGGGGGCTCCCATTACATGCGGCATGCACGTGGGGCCCCCATGACATGCGGCATGCCTTTGGGGCCCCCATGACATGCGGAATGCCTGCGGGGCCACCATGACATGCGGCATGCATTTGGGGCCTGCATAACATGCTGCATGCATTTGGGGTACCTGAGACATGCGGCGTGCAAGTGGGGCCCCATGACATGTTGCATGTATTTGGGGTGCCCGAGACATGCGGCATGCACGTGGGGCCCCTATGACATGCCGCATGCATTTGGGTCCCCTATGACATGCGGCACCCATGACATGCGGAATGTATTTGGGGGGCCCATGACATGCGGCATGGACATGGGGCCCCCATGACATGCGGCATGCTCGTGGGGCCCCCAGGACATGCGGCATGCATTTGGGGGGCCCCATGACATGCGGCATGCACGTGGGGCCCCCATGAAATGCGGCATTTATTTGGGGCCCCCATGACATGTGGAATGCCTGCGGGGCCCCCATGACATGCGGAATGCACGTGGGGCCCCCATGACGTGCAGCATGCATGTGGCCCTCATGACATGCAGCATGCATTTGGGGCCACTATGACATGCGGCATGCATTTGGGGCCCCCATGACTTGAGGCATGCATGTGGGGCCCCCATGACATGCGGCATGCATTTGGGGCCCCCATGACATGCGGAATGCCTCCGGGGCCCCCATGACATGCGGCATGCATGCGGGGCCCTCATGACATGCGGCATGAATTTGGGGCCCCCAATACATGCGGCATGCACGTCGGGCCCCCATGACATGCGGCATACATGTGGGCCCCCCATGACATGCGCCATGCATGTGGTGCCCCTATGACATGCGGCATGCATTTGGGGCCTGCATAACATGCTGCATGCATTTGGGGTACCTGAGACATGCGGCATGCACGTGGGGCCCCCATAACATGCTGCATGCATTTGGGGTGCCCGAGACATGCGGCATGCATGTGGGGCCCCTATGACATGCCGCATGCATTTGGGTCCCCCATGACATGCGGCGTGCACGTGGGGTCCCCATGTCATGCGGAATGCAAGTGGGGCCCCACAGGACATGCGGCATGCATTTGGGGCCCCCATGACATGCGGCATGCACGTGGGGCCCCCAGGACATGCGGCATGCATTTGGGGCCCCCATGACATGTGGCATGCATTTGGGGCCCCCATGACATGCGGCATGCATTTGGGACCCCCATGACATGCGGCCTGCATTTGGATCCCCCATTACATGCTGCATGCACGTGGGGCCCCCATGACATGTGGCATGCATTTGGGGCCCCCACGTCATGCGGAATGCATGTGAGGCCACCATGACATGCGGAATGCATTTGTGGGCCCCAAGACATGCGGCATGCATGTGGGGCCCCTATGACATGCGGCATGCATTTGGGGGGCCCCATGACATGCGGCATGCACGTGGGGCCCCATGATGTGCAGCATGCATTTGGGGCCACTATGACATGCGGCATGCATTTGGGGCCCCCATGACTTGAGGCATGCATTTGGGGCCCCCATGACATGCGGCATGCATTTGGGGCCCCCATGACATGCGGAATGCCTACGGGGCCCCCATGACATGCGGCATGCATGCGGGGCCCTCATGACATGCGGCATGAATTTGGGGCCCCCAATATATGCGGCATGCACGTTGGGCCCGAATGACATGCGGCATACATGTGGGCCCCCCATGACATGCGCCATGCATGTGGGGCCCCTATGACATGCGGCATACATTTGGGGCTACCATTACATGCGGCATGCACGTGGGGCCCCCATGACATGCGGCATGCATTTGGGGCCCCCATGACATGCGGAATGCCTGCGGGGCCACCATGACATGCGGCATGCATTTGGGGCCTGCATAACATGCTGCATGCACTTGGGGTACATGAGACATGCGGCATGCACGTGGGGCCCCCATGACCTGAGTCATGCATTTGGGGCCCCCATGACATGCGGCATGGACATGGGGCCCCCATGACATGTGGCATGCATTTGGGGTCCCCATGACATGTGGCATGCATTTGGGGCCCCCAATATATGCGGCATGCATTTGGGGCCCCATGACTTGAGCCATGCATTTGGGGCCCCCATGACATGCGGCATGCACGTGGGGACCTCATGACATGCAGCATGCATTTGGGGCCCCCATGACTTGAGCCATGCATTTGGGGCCCCCATGACATGCGGCATGCACGTGGGGCCATCATGACATGCAGCATGCATTTGGGGCCACTATGACATGCGGCAAGCATTTGGGCCCCCATGGCATGCGGCATGCATGTGAGGCACCCATGACATGCGCCATGCATGTGGGGCCCCTATGACATGCGGCATGCATTTGGGGCACCGATGGCTTGCGCCATGCACGTGGGGCTCCTATGACATGCGGCATGAATTTGGGGGCCCCATTACATGTGGCATGCACGTGGAGCCCCCATGACATGCGGCATGCATTTGGGGCCCCCATGACATGCGGCATTCATATGGGGCCCACATGACATGCGTCATGCATTTGGGCCCCCATGACATGCGGCATGCATTTGGGGCCTGCATATCATGCTGCATGCATTTGGGGTACCTGAGACATGCGGCATGCACATGGGCCCCCCATAACATGCTGCATGCATTTGGGGTGCCCGAGACATGCGGCATGCACGTGGGGCCCCTATGACATGCCGCATGCATTTGGGGCTCCCATTACATGTGGCATGCACATGGGGCCCCCATGACATGCGGCATATGCTTGGGGCCCCAATGACATGCGGCATGAGAATGGGGCCCCCATGAAATGTGGCATGCATGTGGGCCCCCCATGACATGTGCCATGCATGTGGGGTGCCTATGACATGCGGCATGCATGTGGGACCCCCATGACATGCGGCATGCACGTGGGGCCCCATGACATGCAGCATGCATGTGGGGCCCCATGACGTGCAGCATGCATGTGGCCCTCATGACATGCAGCATGCATCTGGGCCACTATGACATGCGGCATGCATTTGGGGCCCCCATGACTTGAGGCATGCATTTTGGGCCCCCATGACATGCGGCATGCATTTGGGGCCCCCATAACATGCGGAATGCCTCTGGGGCCCCCATGACATGCGGCATGCATGCGGGGCTCTCATGACATGCGGCATGAATTTGGGCCCCCCAATACATGCGGCATGCACGTTGGGCCGCCATGACATGCGACATACATGTGGGCCCCCCATGACATGCGCCTTGCATGTGGGGCCCCTATGATATGCGGCATACATTTGGGGCTCCCATTACATGCGGCATGCACGTGGGGCCCCCATGACATGCGGAATGCCTGCGGGGCCACCATGACATGCGGCATGCATTTGGGGCCTGCATAACATGCTGCATGCATTTGGGGTACCTGAGACATGCGGCATGCACGTGGGGCCCCATGACATGCTGCATGTATTTGGGGTGCCCGAGACATGCGGCATGCACGTGGGGCCCCTATGATATGCCGCATGCATTTGGGTCCCATATGACATGCGGCACCCATGACATGCGGAATGTATTTGGGGAGCCCAGGACATGCGGCATGCATTTGGGGCCACCATGACATGTGGCATGCATTTGGGGCCGCCATAACATGCGGCATGCATTTGGGGCCCCCATGTCATGCGGAATGCAAGTGGGGCCCCCAGGACATGCGCCATGCATGTGGGGCCCCTATGACATGCGGCATGCATTTGTGGGCCCCAAGACATGCGGCATGCATGTGGGGCCCTATGACATGCGGCATGCATTTGGGGGGCCCCATGACATGCGGCATGCACGTGGGGCCCCCATGAAATGCGGCATTTATTTGGGGCCCCCATGACATGTGGAATGCCTGCGGGGCCCCCATGACATGCGGAATGCACGTGGGGCCCCCATGACGTGTAGCATGCATGTGGCCCTCATGACATGCAGCATGCATTTGGGGCCACTATGACATGCGGCATGCATTTGGGGCCCCCATGAGTTGAGGCATGCATGTGGGGCCCCCATGACATGCGGCATGCATTTGGGGCCCCCATGACATGCGGAATGCCTCCGGGGCCCCCATGACATGCGGCATGCATGCGGGCCCTCATGACATGCGGCATTAATTTGGGGCCCCCAATACATGCGGCATGCACATTGGGCCCCCATGACATGCGGCATACATGTGGGCCCCCCATGACATGCGCCATGCATGTGGTGCCCCTATGACATGCGGCATGCATTTGGGGCCTGCATAACATGCTGCATGCATTTGTGGTACCTGAGACATGCGGCATGCACGTGGGGCCCCCATAACATGCTGCATGCATTTGGGGTGCCCGAGACATGCGGCATGCATTTGGGTCCCTTATGAAATGCGGCATGCATGTGGGGCCCCCATGACATGTGGCATGCATGTGGGCCCCCCATGACATGCGCCATGCATGTGGGGCCCCTATGACATGCGGCATACATTTGGGGCCCCCATGACTTGAGGCATGCATGTGGGGCCCCTATGACATGCTCCATGCATGTGGGGCCCCTAACGCATGCGGCATGCATTTGGGGGGCCCCATGACATGCGGCATGCACGTGGGGCCCCCATGACATGCGGCATACATTTGTGGCCCCCGTGACATGAGGCATGCATGTGGGCCCCCCATGACATGCGCCATGCATGTGGGGCCCCTATGACATGCGGCATACATTTGGGGCCCCCATGACTTGAGGCATGCATGTGGGGCCCCTATGACATGCTCCATGCATGTGGGGCCCCTAACGCATGCAGCATGCATTTGGGGGGCCCCATGACATGCGGCAAGCACGCGGGGCCCCAATGACATGCAGCATGTACGTGGGGCCCCCATGACAAGCGGAATGCACGTGAGGCCCCCATGACATGCGGAATGCCTGCGGGTCCCCAATAACATGCGGCATGCATGCATTTGGGTCTCCCATGAAATGCGGCATGCATGTGGGGCCCCAATGACATGTGGCATGCATGTGGGGCCCCATGATATGCGTCATGCATTTATGGCCCCCATGACATGCGGCATGCATTTGGTGCCTCCATGACATGCGGAAAGAACGTGGGGCCCCAATGACATGCAGTATGCACGTGGGGCCCCCAATATATGTGGCATGCACGTGGGGCCCCCATTATATGTGTCATGCATTTGGGGCCCCCATGACTTGAGTCATGCATTTGGGGCCCCCATGACATGCGGCATGCACGTGAGGCCCTCATGACATGCAGCATGCATTTGGGGCCCCCATGACATGAGTCATGCACTTGGGGCCCCCAATATATGCGGCATGCACGTGGGGCCCCCATGATATGCGTCATGCATTTGGGCCCCCATGACATGCCACATGCATTTGGGGCCTGCATAACATGCTGCATGCATTTGGGGTACCTGAGGCATGCGGCATTCACGTGGGGCCCCCATAACATGCTGCATGCATTTGGGGTGCCCGAGACATGCGGCATGCACGTGGGGCCCCTATGACATGCCGCATGCATTTGGGGCCCCCATTACATGCGGCATGCATTTGGGGCCCCCATGACATGCGGTATGCATTTGCGGGCCCCATGACATGCGGCATGCATTTGGGGCCCCCATGACATGCGGCATGCACGTGGGGGCCAAGGAAATGCGGCATGCATTTGGGCCCCCATGACATGCGGCATGCATTTGGGACCACTATGACATGCGTTATGCATTTGGGGCCCCCATGACATGCGGCATGCATGTGGGACCCCGATGATATGCGGCATGCATTTGGGGCCCCCATGACATGCGGCATGCATGTGGGACCACCATGATATGCGCCATGCATGTGGGGCCCCTATGACATGCGGCATGCATTTGTGGGCCCCAAGACATACGGCATGCACGTGGGCCCCCCATGACATGCTGCATGCGTTTGGGGTGCCCATGATATGCGGCATGCACGTGGGGCCCCCATGACATGCGTCATGCATTTGGGGACCCCATGACATGCGGCAAGCACGCGGTGCCCCCATGACGTGCAGCATGCATGTGGCCCTCATGACATGCAGCATGCATTTGGGGCCACTATGACATGCGGCATGAATTTGGGGCCCCCAATACATGCGGCATGCACGTTGGGCCCCCATGACATGCGGCATACATGTGGGCCCCCCATGACATGCGCCATGCATGTGGGGCCCCTATGACATGCGGCATACATTTGGGGCTACCATTACATGCGGCATGCACGTTGGGCCGGCATGACATGCGGCATGCATTTGGGGCCCCCATGACATGCGGAATGCCTGCGGGGCCACCATGACATGCGGCATGCATTTGGGGCCTGCATAACATGCTGCATGCATTTGGGGTACATGAGACATGCGGCATGCACGTGGGGCCCCCATGACCTGAGTCATGCATTTGGGGCCCCCATGACATGCGGCATGGACATGGGGCCCCATGACATGTGGCATGCATTTGGGGTCCCCATGACATGTGGCATGCATTTGGGGCCCCCAATATATGCGGCATGCATTTGGGGCCCCATGACTTGAGCGATGCATTTGGGGCCCCCATGACATGCGGCATGCACGTGGGGGCCTCATGACATGCAGCATGCATTTGGGGCCCCCATAACTTGAGCCATGCATTTGGGGCCCCCATGACATGCGGCATGCACGTGGGGCCATCATGACATGCAGCATGCATTTGGGGCCACTATGACATGCGGCAAGCATTTGGCCCCCATGACATGCGGCATGCATGTGGGGCACCCATGACATGCGCCATGCATGTGGGGCCCCTATGACATGCGGCATGCATTTGGGGCACCGATGACTTGCGCCATGCACGTGGGGCTCCTATGACATGCGGCATGAATTTGGGGGCCCTATTACATGTGGCATGCACGTGGAGCCCCCATGACATGCAGCATGCATTTGGGGCCCCCATGACATGCGGCATTCATATGGGGCCCACATGACATGTGTCATGCATTTGGGCCCCCATGACATGCGGCATGCATTTGGGGCCTGCATAACATGCTGCATGCATTTGGGGTACCTGAGACATGCGGCATGCACATGGGGCCCCCATAACATGCTGCATGCATTTGGGGTGCCCGAGACATGCGGCATGCACGTGGGGCCCCTATGTCATGCCGCATGCATTTGGGGCTCCCATGAAATGTGGCATGCACATGGGGCCCCCATGAAATGTGGCATGCATGTGGGCCCCCCATGACATGTGCCATGCATTTGGGGACCCCATAACATGCGGAATGCCTCCGGGGCCCCCATGACATGCGGCATGCATGCGGGGCTCTCATGACATGCGGCATGAATTTGGGGCCCCCAATACATGCGGCATGCACTTTGGGCTCCCATGACATTCGGCATACATGTGGGCCCCCCATGACATGCGCCTTGCATGTGGGGCCCCTATGATATGCGGCATACATGGGGGGCTCCCATTACATGCGGCATGCACGTGGGGCCCCCATGACATGCGGCATGCCTTTGGGGCCCCCATGACATGCGGAATGCCTGCGGGGCCACCATGACATGCGGCATGCATTTGGGGCCTGCATAACATGCTGCATGCATTTGGGGTACCTGAGACATGCGGCGTGCACGTGGGGCCCCATGACATGTTGCATGTATTTGGGGTGCCCGAGACATGCGGCATGCACGTGGGGCCCCTATGACATGCCACATGCATTTGGGTCCCCTATGACATGCGGCACCCATGACATGCGGAATGTATTTGGGGGGCCCATGACATGCGGCATGGACATGGGGCCCCCATGACATGCGGCATGCTCGTGGGGCCCCCAGGACATGCGGCATGCATTTGGGGGGCCCCATGACATGCGGCATGCACGTGGGGCCCCCATGAAATGCGGCATTTATTTGGGGCCCCCATGACATGTGGAATGCCTGCGGGGCCCCCATGACATGCGGAATGCACGTGGGGCCCCCATGACGTGCAGCATGCATGTGGCCCTCATGACATGCAGCATGCATTTGGGGCCACTATGACATGCGGCATGCATTTGGGCCCCCCATGACTTGAGGCATGCATGTGGGGCCCCCATGACATGCGGCATGCATTTGTGGCCCCCATGACATGCGGAATGCCTGCGGGGCCCCCATGACATGCGGAATGCACGTGGGGCCCCCATGACGTGCAGCATGCATGTGGCCCTCATGACATGCAGCATGCATTTGGGGCCACTATGACATGCGGCATGCATTTGGGCCCCCCATGACTTGAGGCATGCATGTGGGGCCCCCATGACATGCGGCATGCATTTGTGGCCCCCATGACATGCGGAATGCCTCCGGGGCCCCCATGACATGCGGCATGCATGCGGGGCCCTCATGACATGCGGCATGAATTTGGGGCCCCCAATACATGCGGCATGCACGTTGGGCCCCCATGACATGCGGCATACATGTGGGCCCCCCATGACATGCGCCATGCATGTGGTGCCCCTATGACATGCGGCATGCATTTGGGGCCTGCATAACATGCTGCATGCATTTGGGGTACCTGAGACATGCGGCATGCACGTGGGGCCCCCATAACATGCTGCATGCATTTGGGGTGCCCGAGACATGCGGCATGCACGTGGGGCCCCTGTGACATGCCGCATGCATTTGGGTCCCCCATGACATGCGGCGTGCACGTGGGGTCCCCATGTCATGCGGAATGCAAGTGGGGCCCCCAGGACATGCGGCATGCATTTGGGACCCCCATGACATGCGGCATGCACGTGGGGCCCCCAGGACATGCGGCATGCATTTGGGGCCCCCATGACATGTGGCATGCATTTGGGGCCCCCATGACATGCGGCATGCATTTGGGACCCCCATGACATGCGGCCTGCATTTGGATCCCCCATTACATGCTGCATGCACGTGGGGCCCCCATGACATGTGGCATGCATTTGGGGCCCCCACGTCATGCGGAATGCACGTGAGGCCACCATGACATGCGGAATGCATGTGGGGCCACCATGACATGAGTCATGCATTTGGGGCCGCCATGACATGCGGCATGCATTTGGGGCCCCCATGACATGCGGCATGCATTTGGGTCCCTTATGAAATGCGGCATGCATGTGGGGCCCCCATGACATGTGGCATGCATGTGGGCCCCCCATGACATGCACCATGCATGTGGGGCCCCTATGACATGCGGCATGCATGTGGGACCCCCATGACATGCGGCATGCACGTGGGGCCCCCATGACATGCGGCATATGCTTGGGGCCCCAATGACATGCGGCATGAGTTTGGATCCCCCATGACATGCGGCATGCACGTGGGCCCCCCATAACATGAGTCATGCATTTGGGGCCGCCATGACATGCGGCATGCATTTGGGGCCCCCATGACATGCGGCATGCATGTGGGGCCCCCATGACATGCGGTATGCATTTGCGGGCCCCATGACATGCGGCATGCATTTGGGGCCACTATGACATGCGTCATGCATTTGGGGCCCCCATGACATGTGGCATGCATGTGGGACCCCCATGATATGCGGCATGCATTTGTGGCCCCCATAACTTGAGCCATGCATTTGGGGCCCCCATGACATGCGCCATGCATGTGGGGCCCTCATGACATGCAGCATGCATTTGGGGCCACTATGACATGCGGCATGCATTTGGGGCCCCCATGACATGCGGCATGCACGTGGGGTCCCCATGACATGCTGCATGCGTTTGGGGCCCCCATGATATGCGGCATGCATTTTTGCCCCATGACTTGAGGCATGCATTTGGGGCCCCCATGACATGCGTAATGCCTGCGGGGCCCCCATGACTTGAGGCATGCATTTGGGGCCCCCATGGAATGCGCCATGCATGTGGGGCCCCTATGACATGCGGCATGCATTTGTGGGCCCCAAGACATGCGGCATGCATGTGGGGCCCCTATGACATGCGGCATGCATTTGGGGGGCCCCATGACATGCGGCATGCACGTGGGGCCCCATGATGTGCAGCATGCATGTGGCCCTCATGACATGCAGCATGCATTTGGGGCCACTATGACATGCGGCATGCATTTGGGGCCCCCATGACTTGAGGCATGCATTTGGGGCCCCCATGACATGCGGCATGCATTTGGGGCCCCCATGACATGCGGAATGCCTACGGGGCCCCCATGACATGCGGCATGCATGCGGGGCCCTCATGACATGCGGCATGAATTTGGGGCCCCCAATATATGCGGCATGCACGTTGGGCCCCCATGACATGCGGCATACATGTGGGCCCCCCATGACATGCGGAATGCCTGCGGGGCCACCATGATATGCGGCATGCATTTGGGGCCTGCATAACATGCTGCATGCACTTGGGGTACATGAGACATGCGGCATGCACGTGGGGCCCCCATGACCTGAGTCATGCATTTGGGGCCCCCATGACATGCGGCATGGACATGGGGCCCCCATGACATGTGGCATGCATTTGGGGTCCCCATGACATGTGGCATGCATTTGGGGCCCCCAATATATGCGGCATGCATTTGGGGCCCCATGACTTGAGCCATGCATTTGGGGCCCCCATGACATGCGGCATGCACGTGGGGACCTCATGACATGCAGCATGCATTTGGGGCCCCCATGACTTGAGCCATGCATTTGGGGCCCCCATGACATGCGGCATGCACGTGGGGAAATCATGACATGCAGCATGCATTTGGGGCTCCCATTACATGTGGCATGCACATGGGGCCCCCATGACATGCGGCATATGCTTGGGGCCCCAATGACATGCGGCATGAGAATGGGGCCCCCATGAAATGTGGCATGCATGTGGGCCCCCCATGACATGTGCCATGCATGTGGGGTCCCTATGACATGCGGCATGCATGTGGGACCCCCATGACATGCGGCATGCACGTGGGGCCCCATGACATGCAGCATGCATGTGGGGCCCCATGACGTGCAGCATGCATGTGGCCCTCATGACATGCAGCATGCATCTGGGCCACTATGACATGCGGCATGCATTTGGGGCCCCCATGACTTGAGGCATGCATTTTGGGCCCCCATGACATGCGGCATGCATTTGGGGCCCCCATAACATGCGGAATGCCTCTGGGGCCCCCATGACATGCGGCATGCATGCGGGGCCCCCAATACATGCGGCATGCACGTTGGGCCCCCATGACATGCGACATACATGTGGGCCCCCCATGACATGCGCCTTGCATGTGGGGCCCCTATGATATGCGGCATACATTTGGGGCTCCCATTACATGCGGCATGCACGTGGGGCCCCCATGACATGCGGCATGCCTTTGGGGCCCCCATGACATGCGGAATGCCTGCGGGGCCACCATGACATGCGGCATGCATTTGGGGCCTGCATAACATGCTGCATGCATTTGGGGTACCTGAGACATGCGGCATGCACGTGGGGCCCCATGACAGGCTGCATGTATTTGGGGTGCCCGAGACATGCGGCATGCACGTGGGGCCCCTATGATATGCCGCATGCATTTGGGTCCCATATGACATGCGGCACCCATGACATGCGGAATGTATTTGGGGCCCCCATGACATGCGGAATGCCTCCGGGGCCCCCATGACATGCGGCATGCATGCGGGGCCCTCATGACATGCGGTATGAATTTGGGGCCCCCAATACATGCGGCATGCACATTGGGCCCCCATGACATGCGGCATACATGTGGGCCCCCCATGACATGCGCCATGCATGTGGTGCCCCTATGACATGCGGCATGCATTTGGGGCCTGCATAACATGCTGCATGCATTTGGGGTGCCCGAGACATGCGGCATGCATTTGGGTCCCTTATGAAATGCGGCATGCATGTGGGGCCCCCATGACATGTGGCATGCATGTGGGCCCCCCATGACATGCGCCATGCATGTGGGGCCCCTATGACATGCGGCATACATTTGGGGCCCCCATGACTTGAGGCATGCATGTGGGGCCCCTATGACATGCTCCATGCATGTGGGGCCCCTAACGCATGCGGCATGCATTTGGGGGGCCCCATGACATGCGACATGCACGTGGGGCCCCCATGACATGCGGCATACATTTGTGGCCCCCGTGACATGAGGCATGCACGTGGGGCCCCCATGACATGCGGCAAGCACGCGGGGCCCCAATGACATGCAGCATGTACGTGGGGCCCCCATGACAAGCGGAATGCACGTGAGGCCCCCATGACATGCGGAATGCCTGCGGGTCCCCAATAACATGCGGCATGCATGCATTTGGGTCTCCCATGAAATGCGGCATGCATGTGGGGCCCCCATGACATGTGGCATGCATGTGGGGCCCCATGATATGCGTCATGCATTTATGGCCCCCATGACATGCGGCATGCATTTGGTGCCTCCATGACATGCGGAAAGAACGTGGGGCCCCAATGACATGCAGTATGCACGTGGGGCCCCCAATATATGCGGCATGCACGTGGGGCCCCCATTATATGTGTCATGCATTTGGGGCCCCCATGACTTGAGTCATGCATTTGGGGCCCCCATGACATGCGGCATGCACGTGAGGCCCTCATGACATGCAGCATGCATTTGGGGCCCCCATGACATGAGTCATGCACTTGGGGCCCCCAATATATGCGGCATGCACGTGGGGCCCCCATGATATGCATCATGCATTTGGGCCCCCATGACATGCCACATGCATTTGGGGCCTGCATAACATGCTGCATGCATTTGGGGTACCTGAGGCATGCGGCATTCACGTGGGGCCCCCATAACATGCTGCATGCATTTGGGGTGCCCGAGACATGCGGCATGCACGTGGGGCCCCTATGACATGCCGCATGCATTTTGGGCCCCCATTACATGCGGCATGCATTTGGGGCCCCCATGACATGCGGCATGCATGTGGGACCCCGATGATATGCGGCATGCATTTGGGGCCCCCATGACATGCGGCATGCATGTGGGACCACCATGATATGCGCCATGCATGTGGGGCCCCTATGACATGCGGCATGCATTTGTGGGCCCCAAGACATACGGCATGCACGTGGGCCCCCCATGACATGCTGCATGCGTTTGGGGTGCCCATGATATGCGGCATGCACGTGGGGCCCCCATGACATGCGTCATGCATTTGGGGACCCCATGACATGCGGCAAGCACGCGGGGCCCCCATGACGTGCAGCATGCATGTGGCCCTCATGACATGCAGCATGCATTTGGGGCCACTATGACATGCGGCATGAATTTGGGGCCCCCAATACATGCGGCATGCACGTTGGGCCCCCATGACATGCGGCATACATGTGGGCCCCCCATGACATGCGCCATGCATGTGGGGCCCCTATGACATGCGGCATACATTTGGGGCTACCATTACATGCGGCATGCCTGCGGGGCCACCATGACATGCGGCATGCATTTGGGGCCTGCATAACATGCTGCATGCATTTGGGGTACATGAGACATGCGGCATGCACGTGGGGCCCCCATGACCTGAGTCATGCATTTGGGGCCACATGACATGCGGCATGGACATGGGGCCCCATGACATGTGGCATGCATTTGGGGTCCCCATGACATGTGGCATGCATTTGGGGCCCCCAATATATGCGGCATGCATTTGGGGCCCCATGACTTGAGCGATGCATTTGGGGCCCCCATGACATGCGGCATGCACGTGGGGGCCTCATGACATGCAGCATGCATTTGGGGCCCCCATGACTTGAGCCATGCATTTGGGGCCCCCATGACATGCGGCATGCACGTGGGGCCATCATGACATGCAGCATGCATTTGGGGCCACTATGACATGCGGCAAGCATTTGGGCCCCCATGACATGCGGCATGCATGTGGGGCACCCATGACATGCGCCATGCATGTGGGGCCCCTATGACATGCGGCATGCATTTGGGACCCCCATGACATGCGGCCTGCATTTGGATCCCCCATTACATGCTGCATGCACGTGGGGCCCCCATGACATGTGGCATGCATTTGGGGCCCCCATGTCATGCGGAATGCACGTGAGGCCACCATGACATGCGGAATGCATGTGGGGCCCCCATGACATGAGTCATGCATTTGGGGCCACCATGACATGCGGCATGCATTTGGGGCCCCCATGACATGCGGAATGCACGTGAGGCCCCCATGACATGCGGAATGCCTGCGGGGCCCCAATTACATGCGGCATGCATGCAGGGCCCTCATGACATGCAGCATGCATTTGGGGCCCCCAATATATGCGGCATGCACGTGGGGCCCCCATGATATGTGGCATGCATTTGGGTCCCCCATGACTTGAGCCATGCATTTGGGGCCCCCATGACATGCGGCATGCACGTGAGGCCCTCATGACATGCAGCATGCATTTGGGGCCCCCATGACATGAGTCATGCATTTGGGGCCGCCATGACATGCGGCATGCATTTGGGGCCCCCATGACATGCGGCATGCATTTGGGTCCCTTATGAAATGCGGCATGCATGTGGGCCCCCATGACATGCGCCATGTATGTGGGGCCCCTATGACATGCGGCATGCACGTGAGGCCCTCATGACATGCAGCATGCATTTGGGGCCCCCATGACATGAGTCATGCATTTGGGGCCGCCATGACATGCGGCATGCACGTGGGGCCCCCATGACATGCGGCATGCATGTGGGGCCCCCATGACATGCTCCATGCATGTGGGGCCCCTAACGCATGCGGCATGCATTTGGGGGGCCCCATGACATGCGGCATGCACGTGGGGCCCCCATGACATGCTTCATACATTTGTGGCCCCCGTGACATGAGGCATGCACGTGGGGCCCCCATGACATGCGGCAAGCACGCGGGGCCCCAATGACATGTAGCATGTACGTGGGGCCCCCATGACAAGCGGAATGCACGTGAGGCCCCCATGACATGCGGAATGCATGCATTTGGGTCACCGATGAAATTCGGCATGCATGTGGGGCCCCCATGACATGTGGCATGCAAGTGGGGCCCCATGATATGCGTCATGCATTTATGGCCCCCATGACATGCGGCATGCATTTGGGCCTCCATGACATGCGGCAAGCACGTGGGGCCCCAATGACATGCAGCATGCACGTGGGGCCCCCATGACATGCGGAATGCACATGAGGCCCCCATGACATGCGGAATGCCTGCGGGGCCCCAATGACATGCGGCATGCATGCGGGGCCCTCATGACATGCATCATTCATTTGGGGCCCCCAATATATGCGGCATGCACGTGGCCCCCCATGATATGTGGCATGCATTTGGGGCCCCCATGACTTGAGCCATGCATGTGGGGACTCCATGACATGCGGCATGCATGTGGGGCCCCCATGACATGCGCCATGCATGTGGGCCCCTATGACATGCGGCATGCATTTGGTGCACCCATGACTTGCGCCATGCACGTGGGGCTCCTATGACATGCGGCATGAATTTGGGGGCCCCATTACATGCGGCATACGCTTGGGGCCCCAATGACATGCGGCATGAGTTTGGATCCCCCATGACATGCGGCATGCACGTGGGGCCCCCATGACATGAGTCATGCATTTGGGGCCGCCATGACATGCGCCATGTATCTGGGGCTCCCATGACATGCGGCATGCATGTGGGGCCCCCACGACATGCGGCATGCACGTGGGGCCCCCAGGACATGCGGCATGCATTTGAGCCCCCATGACATGCGGCATGCATTTGGGGCCACTATGACATGCGTCATGCATTTGGGGCCCCCATGACATGTGGCATGCATGTGGGACCCCCATGATATGCGGCATGCATTTGTGGCCCCCATAACTTGAGCCATGCATTTGGGGCCGCCACGACATGCGGCATGCACGTGGGGCCCTCATGAAATGCAGCATGCATTTGGGGCCACTATGACATGCGGCATGCATTTGGGGCCCCCATGACATGCGGCATGCACGTGGGGCCCCCATGACATGCTGCATGCGTTTGGGGCCCCCATGATATGCGGCATGCATTTGGGGCCCCCATGACTTGAGGCATGCATTTGGGGCCCCCATGACATGCGTAATGCCTGCGGGGCCCCCATGACTTGAGGCATGCATTTGGGGCCCCCATGAAATGCACCATGCATGTGGGGCCCCTATGACATGCGGCATGCATTTGTGGGCCCCAAGACATGCGGCATGCATGTGGGGCCCTTATGACATGCGGCATGCATTTGGGGGGCCCCATGACATGCGGCATGCACGTGGGGCCCCCATGACGTGCAGCATGCATGTGGCCCTCATGACATGCAGCATGCATTTGGGGCCACTATGACATGCGGCATGCATTTGGGGCCCCCATGACTTGAGGCATGCATTTGGGGCCCCCATGACATGCAGCATGCATTTGGGGCCCCCATGACATGCGGAATGCCTACGGGGCCCCCATGACATGCGGCATGCATGCGGGGCCCTCATGACATGCGGCATGAATTTGGGGCCCCCAATACATGCGGCATGCACGTTGGGCCCCCATGACATGCGGCATACATGTGGGCCCCCCATGACATGCGCCATGCATGTGGGGCCCCTATGACATGCGGCATACATTTGGGGCCCCCATGACTTGAGGCATGCATGTGGGGCCCCTATGACATGCTCCATGCATGTGGGGCCCCTAACGCATGCGGCATGCATTTGGGGGGCCCCATGACATGCGGCATGCACGTGGGGCCCCCATGACATGCGGCATACATTTGTGGCCCCCGTGACATGAGGCATGCACGTGGGGCCCCCATGACATGCGGCAAGCACGCGGGGCCCCAATGACATGCAGCATGTACGTGGGGCCCCCATGACAAGCGGAATGCACGTGAGGCCCCCATGACATGCGGAATGCCTGCGGGTCCCCAATAACATGCGGCATGCATGCATTTGGGTCTCCCATGAAATGCGGCATGCATGTGGGGCCCCCATGACATGTGGCATGCATGTGGGGCCCCATGATATGCGTCATGCATTTATGGCCCCCATGACATGCGGCATGCATTTGGTGCCTCCATGACATGCGGAAAGAACGTGGGGCCCCAATGACATGCAGTATGCACGTGGGGCCCCCAATATATGCGGCATGCACGTGGGGCCCCCATTATATGTGTCATGCATTTGGGGCCCCCATGACTTGAGTCATGCATTTGGGGCCCCCATGACATGCGGCATGCACGTGAGGCCCTCATGACATGCAGCATGCATTTGGGGCCCCCATGACATGAGTCATGCACTTGGGGCCCCCAATATATGCGGCATGCACGTGGGGCCCCCATGATATGCGTCATGCATTTGGGCCCCCATGACATGCCACATGCATTTGGGGCCTGCATAACATGCTGCATGCATTTGGGGTACCTGAGGCATGCGGCATTCACGTGGGGCCCCCATAACATGCTGCATGCATTTGGGGTGCCCGAGACATGCGGCATGCACGTGGGGCCCCTATGACATGCCGCATGCATTTGGGGCCCCCATTACATGCGGCATGCATTTGGGGCCCCCATGACATGCGGTATGCATTTGCGGGCCCCATGACATGCGGCATGCATTTGGGGCCCCCATGACATGCGGCATGCACGTGGGGGCCAAGGAAATGCGGCATGCATTTGGGCCCCCATGACATGCGGCATGCATTTGGGACCACTATGACATGCGTTATGCATTTGGGGCCCCCATGACATGCGGCATGCATGTGGGACCCCGATGATATGCGGCATGCATTTGGGGCCCCCATGACATGCAGCATGCATGTGGGACCACCATGATATGCGCCATGCATGTGGGGCCCCTATGACATGCGGCATGCATTTGTGGGCCCCAAGACATACGGCATACACGTGGGCCCCCATGACTTGCTGCATGCGTTTGGGGTGCCCATGATATGCGGCATGCACGTGGGGCCCCCATGACATGCGTCATGCATTTGGGGACCCCATGACATGCGGCAAGCACGCGGGGCCCCCATGACGTGCAGCATGCATGTGGCCCTCATGACATGCAGCATGCATTTGGGGCCACTATGACATGCGGCATGAATTTGGGGCCCCCAATACATGCGGCATGCACGTTGGGCCCCCATGACATGCGGCATACATGTGTGCCCCCCATGACATGCGCCATGCATGTGGGGCCCCTATGACATGCGGCATACATTTGGGGCTACCATTACATGCGGCATGCACGTTGGGCCGCCATAACATGCGGCATGCATTTGGGGCCCCCATGACATGCGGAATGCCTGCGGGGCCACCATGACATGCGGCATGCATTTGGGGCCTGCATAACATGCTGCATGCATTTGGGGTACATGAGACATGCGGCATGCACGTGGGGCCCCCATGACCTGAGTCATGCATTTGGGGCCCCCATGACATGCGGCATGGAAATGGGGCCCCATGACATGTGGCATGCATTTGGGGTCCCCATGACATGTGGCATGCATTTGGGGCCCCCAATATATGCGGCATGCATTTGGGGCCCCATGACTTGAGCGATGCATTTGGGGCTCCCATGACATGCGGCATGCACGTGGGGGCCTCATGACATGCAGCATGCATTTGGGGCCCCCATGACTTGAGCCATGCATTTGGGACCCCCATGACATGCGGCATGCACGTGGGGCCATCATGACATGCAGCATGCATTTGGGGCCACTATGACATGCGGCAAGAATTTGGGCCCCCATGACATGCGGCATGCATGTGGGGCACCCATGACATGCGCCATGCATGTGGGGCCCCTATGACATGCGGCATGCATTTGGGGCACCGATGACTTGCGCCATGCACGTGGGGCTCCTATGACATGCGGCATGAATTTGGGGGCCCTATTACATGTGGCATGCACGTGGAGCCCCCATGACATGCAGCATGCATTTGGGGCCCCCATGACATGCGGCATTCATATGGGGCCCACATGACATGTGTCATGCATTTGGGCCCCCATGACATGCGGCATGCATTTGGGGCCTGCATAACATGCTGCATGCATTTGGGGTACCTGAGACATGCGGCATGCACATGGGGCCCCCATAACATGCTGCATGCATTTGGGGTGCCCGAGACATGCGGCATGCACGTGGGGCCCCTATGACATGCCGCATGCATTTGGGGCTCCCATGAAATGTGGCATGCACATGGGGCCCCCATGAAATGTGGCATGCATGTGGGCCCCCCATGACATGTGCCATGCATTTGGGGACCCCATAACATGCGGAATGCCTCCGGGGCCCCCATGACATGCGGCATGCATGCGGGGCTCTCATGACATGCGGCATGAATTTGGGGCCCCCAATACATGCGGCATGCACTTTGGGCTCCCATGACATTCGGCATACATGTGGGCCCCCCATGACATGCGCCTTGCATGTGGGGCCCCTATGATATGCGGCATACATGGGGGGCTCCCATTACATGCGGCATGCACGTGGGGCCCCCATGACATGCGGCATGCCTTTGGGGCCCCCATGACATGCGGAATGCCTGCGGGGCCACCATGACATGCGGCATGCATTTGGGGCCTGCATAACATGCTGCATGCATTTGGGGTACCTGAGACATGCGGCGTGCACGTGGGGCCCCATGACATGTTGCATGTATTTGGGGTGCCCGAGACATGCGGCATGCACGTGGGGCCCCTATGACATGCCACATGCATTTGGGTCCCCTATGACATGCGGCACCCATGACATGCGGAATGTATTTGGGGGGCCCATGACATGCGGCATGGACATGGGGCCCCCATGACATGCGGAATGCTCGTGGGGCCCCCAGGACATGCGGCATGCATTTGGGGGGCCCCATGACATGCGGCATGCACGTGGGGCCCCCATGAAATGCGGCATTTATTTGGGGCCCCCATGACATGTGGAATGCCTGCGGGGCCCCCATGACATGCGGAATGCACGTGGGGCCCCCATGACGTGCAGCATGCATGTGGCCCTCATGACATGCAGCATGCATTTGGGGCCACTATGACATGCGGCATGCATTTGGGCCCCCCATGACTTGAGGCATGCATGTGGGGCCCCCATGACATGCGGCATGCATTTGTGGCCCCCATGACATGCGGAATGCCTCCGGGGCCCCCATGACATGCGGCATGCATGCGGGGCCCTCATGACATGCGGCATGAATTTGGGGCCCCCAATACATGCGGCATGCACGTCGGGCCCCCATGACATGCGGCATACATGTGGGCCCCCCATGACATGCGCCATGCATGTGGTGCCCCTATGACATGCGGCATGCATTTGGGGCCTGCATAACATGCTGCATGCATTTGGGGTACCTGAGACATGCGGCATGCACGTGGGGCCCCCATAACATGCTGCATGCATTTGGGGTGCCCGAGACATGCGGCATGCACGTGGGGCCCCTGTGACATGCCGCATGCATTTGGGTCCCCCATGACATGCGGCATGCACGTGGGGTCCCCATGTCATGCGGAATGCAAGTGGGGCCCCCAGGACATGCGGCATGCATTTGGGACCCCCATGACATGCGGCATGCACGTGGGGCCCCCAGGACATGCGGCATGCATTTGGGGCCCCCATGACATGTGGCATGCATTTGGGGCCCCCATGACATGCGGCATGCATTTGGGACCCCCATGACATGCGGCCTGCATTTGGATCCCCCATTACATGCTGCATGCACGTGGGGCCCCCATGACATGTGGCATGCATTTGGGGCCCCCACGTCATGCGGAATGCACGTGAGGCCACCATGACATGCGGAATGCATGTGGGGCCCCCATGACATGAGTCATGCATTTGGGGCCGCTATGACATGCGGCATGCATTTGGGGCCCCCATGACATGCGGCATGCATTTGGGTCCCTTATGAAATGCGGCTTGCATGTGGGGCCCCCATGACATGTGGCATGCATGTGGGCCCCCCATGACATGCACCATGCATGTGGGGCCCCTATGACATGCGGCATGCATGTGGGACCCCCATGACATGCGGCATGCACGTGGGGCCCCCATGACATGCGGCATATGCTTGGGGCCCCAATGACATGCGGCATGAGTTTGGATCCCCCATGACATGCGGCATGCACGTGGGCCCCCCATAACATGAGTCATGCATTTGGGGCCGCCATGACATGCGGCATGCATTTGGGGCCCCCATGACATGCGGCATGCATGTGGGGCCCCCATGACATGCGGTATGCATTTGCGGGCCCCATGACATGCGGCATGCATTTGGGGCCACTATGACATGCGTCATGCATTTGGGCCCCCCATGACATGTGGCATGCATGTGGGACCCCCATGATATGCGGCATGCATTTGTGGCCCCCATAACTTGAGCCATGCATTTGGGGCCCCCATGACATGCGGCATGCATGTGGGGCCCTCATGACATGCAGCATGCATTTGGGGCCACTATGACATGCGGCATGCATTTGGGGCCCCCATGACATGCGGCATGCACGTGGGGCCCCCATGACATGCTGCATGCGTTTGGGGCCCCCATGATATGCGGCATGCATTTTTGCCCCATGACTTGAGGCATGCATTTGGGGCCCCCATGACATGCGTAATGCCTGCGGGGCCCCCATGACTTGAGGCATGCATTTGGGGCCCCCATGAAATGCGCCATGCATGTGGGGCCCCTATGACATGCGGCATGCATTTGTGGGCCCCAAGACATGCGGCATGCATGTGGGGCCCCTATGACATGCGGCATGCATTTGGGGGGCCCCATGACATGCGGCATGCACGTGGGGCCCCATGATGTGCAGCATGCATGTGGCCCTCATGACATGCAGCATGCATTTGGGGCCACTATGACATGCGGCATGCATTTGGGGCCCCCATGACTTGAGGCATGCATTTGGGGCCCCCATGACATGCGGCATGCATTTGGGGCCCCCATGACATGCGGAATGCCTACGGGGCCCCCATGACATGCGGCATGCATGCGGGGCCCTCATGACATGCGGCATGAATTTGGGGCCCCCAATATATGCGGCATGCACGTTGGGCCCCCATGACATGCGGCATACATGTGGGCCCCCCATGACATGCGGAATGCCTGCGGGGCCACCATGATATGCGGCATGCATTTGGGGCCTGCATAACATGCTGCATGCACTTGGGGTACATGAGACATGCGGCATGCACGTGGGGCCCCCATGACCTGAGTCATGCATTTGGGGCCCCCATGACATGCGGCATGGACATGGGGCCCCCATGACATGTGGCATGCATTTGGGGTCCCCATGACATGTGGCATGCATTTGGGGCCCCCAATATATGCGGCATGCATTTGGGGCCCCATGACTTGAGCCATGCATTTGGGGCCCCCATGACATGCGGCATGCACGTGGGGACCTCATGACATGCAGCATGCATTTGGGGCCCCCATGACTTGAGCCATGCATTTGGGGCCCCCATGACATGCGGCATGCACGTGGGGAAATCATGACATGCAGCATGCATTTGGGGCTCCCATTACATGTGGCATGCACATGGGGCCCCCATGACATGCGGCATATGCTTGGGGCCCCAATGACATGCGGCATGAGAATGGGGCCCCCATGAAATGTGGCATGCATGTGGGCCCCCCATGACATGTGCCATGCATGTGGGGTCCCTATGACATGCGGCATGCATGTGGGACCCCCATGACATGCGGCATGCACGTGGGGCCCCATGACATGCAGCATGCATGTGGGGCCCCATGACGTGCAGCATGCATGTGGCCCTCATGACATGCAGCATGCATCTGGGCCACTATGACATGCGGCATGCATTTGGGGCCCCCATGACTTGAGGCATGCATTTTGGGCCCCCATGACATGCGGCATGCATTTGGGGCCCCCATAACATGCGGAATGCCTCTGGGGCCCCCATGACATGCGGCATGCATGCGGGGCCCCCAATACATGCGGCATGCACGTTGGGCCCCCATGACATGCGACATACATGTGGGCCCCCCATGACATGCGCCTTGCATGTGGGGCCCCTATGATATGCGGCATACATTTGGGGCTCCCATTACATGCGGCATGCACGTGGGGCCCCCATGACATGCGGCATGCCTTTGGGGCCCCCATGACATGCGGAATGCCTGCGGGGCCACCATGACATGCGGCATGCATTTGGGGCCTGCATAACATGCTGCATGCATTTGGGGTACCTGAGACATGCGGCATGCACGTGGGGCCCCATGACAGGCTGCATGTATTTGGGGTGCCCGAGACATGCGGCATGCACGTGGGGCCCCTATGATATGCCGCATGCATTTGGGTCCCATATGACATGCGGCACCCATGACATGCGGAATGTATTTGGGGCCCCCATGACATGCGGAATGCCTCCGGGGCCCCCATGACATGCGGCATGCATGCGGGGCCCTCATGACATGCGGTATGAATTTGGGGCCCCCAATACATGCGGCATGCACATTGGGCCCCCATGACATGCGGCATACATGTGGGCCCCCCATGACATGCGCCATGCATGTGGTGCCCCTATGACATGCGGCATGCATTTGGGGCCTGCATAACATGCTGCATGCATTTGGGGTGCCCGAGACATGCGGCATGCATTTGGGTCCCTTATGAAATGCGGCATGCATGTGGGGCCCCCATGACATGTGGCATGCATGTGGGCCCCCCATGACATGCGCCATGCATGTGGGGCCCCTATGACATGCGGCATACATTTGGGGCCCACATGACTTGAGGCATGCATGTGGGGCCCCTATGACATGCTCCATGCATGTGGGGCCCCTAACGCATGTGGCATGCATTTGGGGGGCCCCATGACATGCGACATGCACGTGGGGCCCCCATGACATGCGGCATACATTTGTGGCCCCCGTGACATGAGGCATGCACGTGGGGCCCCCATGACATGCGGCAAGCACGCGGGGCCCCAATGACATGCAGCATGTACGTGGGGCCCCCATGACAAGCGGAATGCACGTGAGGCCCCCATGACATGCGGAATGCCTGCGGGTCCCCAATAACATGCGGCATGCATGCATTTGGGTCTCCCATGAAATGCGGCATGCATGTGGGGCCCCCATGACATGTGGCATGCATGTGGGGCCCCATGATATGCGTCATGCATTTATGGCCCCCATGACATGCGGCATGCATTTGGTGCCTCCATGACATGCGGAAAGAACGTGGGGCCCCAATGACATGCAGTATGCACGTGGGGCCCCCAATATATGCGGCATGCACGTGGGGCCCCCATTATATGTGTCATGCATTTGGGGCCCCCATGACTTGAGTCATGCATTTGGGGCCCCCATGACATGCGGCATGCACGTGAGGCCCTCATGACATGCAGCATGCATTTGGGGCCCCCATGACATGAGTCATGCACTTGGGGCCCCCAATATATGCGGCATGCACGTGGGGCCCCCATGATATGCATCATGCATTTGGGCCCCCATGACATGCCACATGCATTTGGGGCCTGCATAACATGCTGCATGCATTTGGGGTACCTGAGGCATGCAGCATTCACGTGGGGCCCCCATAACATGCTGCATGCATTTGGGGTGCCCGAGACATGCGGCATGCACGTGGGGCCCCTATGACATGCCGCATGCATTTTGGGCCCCCATTACATGCGGCATGCATTTGGGGCCCCCATGACATGCGGCATGCATGTGGGACCCCGATGATATGCGGCATGCATTTGGGGCCCCCATGACATGCGGCATGCATGTGGGACCACCATGATATGCGCCATGCATGTGGGGCCCCTATGACATGCGGCATGCATTTGTGGGCCCCAAGACATACGGCATGCACGTGGGCCCCCCATGACATGCTGCATGCGTTTGGGGTGCCCATGATATGCGGCATGCACGTGGGGCCCCCATGACATGTGTCATGCATTTGGGGACCCCATGACATGCGGCAAGCACGCGGGGCCCCCATGACGTGCAGCATGCATGTGGCCCTCATGACATGCAGCATGCATTTGGGGCCACTATGACATGCGGCATGAATTTGGGGCCCCCAATACATGCGGCATGCACGTTGGGCCCCCATGACATGCGGCATACATGTGGGCCCCCCATGACATGCGCCATGCATGTGGGGCCCCTATGACATGCGGCATACATTTGGGGCTACCATTACATGCGGCATGCCTGCGGGGCCACCATGACATGCGGCATGCATTTGGGGCCTGCATAACATGCTGCATGCATTTGGGGTACATGAGACATGCGGCATGCACGTGGGGCCCCCATGACCTGAGTCATGCATTTGGGGCCACATGACATGCGGCATGGACATGGGGCCCCATGACATGTGGCATGCATTTGGGGTCCCCATGACATGTGGCATGCATTTGGGGCCCCCAATATATGCGGCATGCATTTGGGGCCCCATGACTTGAGCGATGCATTTGGGGCCCCCATGACATGCGGCATGCACGTGGGGGCCTCATGACATGCAGCATGCATTTGGGGCCCCCATGACTTGAGCCATGCATTTGGGGCCCCCATGACATGCGGCATGCACGTGGGGCCATCATGACATGCAGCATGCATTTGGGGCCACTATGACATGCGGCAAGCATTTGGGCCCCCATGACATGCGGCATGCATGTGGGGCACCCATGACATGCGCCATGCATGTGGGGCCCCTATGACATGCGGCATGCATTTGGGACCCCCATGACATGCGGCCTGCATTTGGATCCCCCATTACATGCTGCATGCACGTGGGGCCCCCATGACATGTGGCATGCATTTGGGGCCCCCATGTCATGCGGAATGCACGTGAGGCCACCATGACATGCGGAATGCATGTGGGGCCCCCATGACATGAGTCATGCATTTGGGGCCACCATGACATGCGGCATGCATTTGGGGCCCCCATGACATGCGGAATGCACGTGAGGCCCCCATGACATGCGGAATGCCTGCGGGGCCCCAATTACATGCGGCATGCATGCAGGGCCCTCATGACATGCAGCATGCATTTGGGGCCCCCAATATATGCGGCATGCACGTGGGGCCCCCATGATATGTGGCATGCATTTGGGTCCCCCATGACTTGAGCCATGCATTTGGGGCCCCCATGACATGCGGCATGCACGTGAGGCCCTCATGACATGCAGCATGCATTTGGGGCCCCCATGACATGAGTCATGCATTTGGGGCCGCCATGACATGCGGCATGCATTTGGGGCCCCCATGACATGCGGCATGCATTTGGGTCCCTTATGAAATGCGGCATGCATGTGGGCCCCCATGACATGCGCCATGTATGTGGGGCCCCTATGACATGCGGCATGCACGTGAGGCCCTCATGACATGCAGCATGCATTTGGGGCCCCCATGACATGAGTCATGCATTTGGGGCCGCCATGACATGCGGCATGCACGTGGGGCCCCCATGACATGCGGCATGCATGTGGGGCCCCCATGACATGCTCCATGCATGTGGGGCCCCTAACGCATGCGGCATGCATTTGGGGGGCCCCATGACATGCGGCATGCACGTGGGGCCCCCATGACATGCGGCATACATTTGTGGCCCCCGTGACATGAGGCATGCACGTGGGGCCCCCATGACATGCGGCAAGCACGCGGGGCCCCAATGACATGTAGCATGTACGTGGGGCCCCCATGACAAGCGGAATGCACGTGAGGCCCCCATGACATGCGGAATGCATGCATTTGGGTCACCGATGAAATTCGGCATGCATGTGGGGCCCCCATGACATGTGGCATGCAAGTGGGGCCCCATGATATGCGTCATGCATTTATGGCCCCCATGACATGCGGCATGCATTTGGGCCTCCATGACATGCGGCAAGCACGTGGGGCCCCAATGACATGCAGCATGCACGTGGGGCCCCCATGACATGCAGAATGCACATGAGGCCCCCATGACATGCGGAATGCCTGCGGGGCCCCAATGACATGCGGCATGCATGCGGGGCCCTCATGACATGCATCATTCATTTGGGGCCCCCAATATATGCGGCATGCACGTGGCCCCCCATGATATGTGGCATGCATTTGGGGCCCCCATGACTTGAGCCATGCATGTGGGGCCTCCATGACATGCGGCATGCATGTGGGGCCCCCATGACATGCGCCATGCATGTGGGGCCCCTATGACATGCGGCATGCATTTGGTGCACCCATGACTTGCGCCATGCACGTGGGGCTCCTATGACATGCGGCATGAATTTGGGGGCCCCATTACATGCGGCATACGCTTGGGGCCCCAATGACATGCGGCATGAGTTTGGATCCCCCATGACATGCGGCATGCACGTGGGGCCCCCATGACATGAGTCATGCATTTGGGGCCGCCATGACATGCGCCATGTATCTGGGGCTCCCATGACATGCGGCATGCATGTGGGGCCCCCACGACATGCGACATGCACGTGGGGCCCCCAGGACATGCGGCATGCATTTGAGCCCCCATGACATGCGGCATGCATTTGGGGCCACTATGACATGCGTCATGCATTTGGGGCCCCCATGACATGTGGCATGCATGTGGGACCCCCATGATATGCGGCATGCATTTGTGGCCCCCATAACTTGAGCCATGCATTTGGGGCCGCCACGACATGCGGCATGCACGTGGGGCCCTCATGAAATGCAGCATGCATTTGGGGCCACTATGACATGCGGCATGCATTTGGGGCCCCCATGACATGCGGCATGCACGTGGGGCCCCCATGACATGCTGCATGCGTTTGGGGCCCCCATGATATGCGGCATGCATTTGGGGCCCCCATGACTTGAGGCATGCATTTGGGGCCCCCATGACATGCGTAATGCCTGCGGGGCCCCCATGACTTGAGGCATGCATTTGGGGCCCCCATGAAATGCACCATGCATGTGGGGCCCCTATGACATGCGGCATGCATTTGTGGGCCCCAAGACATGCGGCATGCATGTGGGGCCCTTATGACATGCGGCATGCATTTGGGGGGCCCCATGACATGCGGCATGCACGTGGGGCCCCCATGACGTGCAGCATGCATGTGGCCCTCATGACATGCAGCATGCATTTGGGGCCACTATGACATGCGGCATGCATTTGGGGCCCCCATGACTTGAGGCATGCATTTGGGGCCCCCATGACATGCAGCATGCATTTGGGGCCCCCATGACATGCGGAATGCCTACGGGGCCCCCATGACATGCGGCATGCATGCGGGGCCCTCATGACATGCGGCATGAATTTGGGGCCCCCAATACATGCGGCATGCACGTTGGGCCCCCATGACATGCGGCATACATGTGGGCCCCCCATGACATGCGCCATGCATGTGGGGCCCCTATGACATGCGGCATACATTTGGGGCCCCCATGACTTGAGGCATGCATGTGGGGCCCCTATGACATGCTCCATGCATGTGGGGCCCCTAACGCATGCGGCATGCATTTGGGGGGCCCCATGACATGCGGCATGCACGTGGGGCCCCCATGACATGCGGCATACATTTGTGGCCCCCGTGACATGAGGCATGCACGTGGGGCCCCCATGACATGCGGCAAGCACGCGGGGCCCCAATGACATGCAGCATGTACGTGGGGCCCCCATGACAAGCGGAATGCACGTGAGGCCCCCATGACATGCGGAATGCCTGCGGGTCCCCAATAACATGCGGCATGCATGCATTTGGGTCTCCCATGAAATGCGGCATGCATGTGGGGCCCCCATGACATGTGGCATGCATGTGGGGCCCCATGATATGCGTCATGCATTTATGGCCCCCATGACATGCGGCATGCATTTGGTGCCTCCATGACATGCGGAAAGAACGTGGGGCCCCAATGACATGCAGTATGCACGTGGGGCCCCCAATATATGCGGCATGCACGTGGGGCCCCCATTATATGTGTCATGCATTTGGGGCCCCCATGACTTGAGTCATGCATTTGGGGCCCCCATGACATGCGGCATGCACGTGAGGCCCTCATGACATGCAGCATGCATTTGGGGCCCCCATGACATGAGTCATGCACTTGGGGCCCCCAATATATGCGGCATGCACGTGGGGCCCCCATGATATGCGTCATGCATTTGGGCCCCCATGACATGCCACATGCATTTGGGGCCTGCATAACATGCTGCATGCATTTGGGGTACCTGAGGCATGCGGCATTCACGTGGGGCCCCCATAACATGCTGCATGCATTTGGGGTGCCCGAGACATGCGGCATGCACGTGGGGCCCCTATGACATGCCACATGCATTTGGGGCCCCCATTACATGCGGCATGCATTTGGGGCCCCCATGACATGCGGTATGCATTTGCGGGCCCCATGACATGCGGCATGCATTTGGAGCCCCCATGACATGCGGCATGCACGTGGGGGCCAAGGAAATGCGGCATGCATTTGGGCCCCCATGACATGCGGCATGCATTTGGGACCACTATGACATGCGTTATGCATTTGGGGCCCCCATGACATGCGGCATGCATGTGGGACCCCGATGATATGCGGCATGCATTTTGGGCCCCCATGACATGCAGCATGCATGTGGGACCACCATGATATGCGCCATGCATGTGGGGCCCCTATGACATGCGGCATGCATTTGTGGGCCCCAAGACATACGGCATGCACGTGGGCCCCCATGACTTGCTGCATGCGTTTGGGGTGCCCATGATATGCGGCATGCACGTGGGGCCCCCATGACATGCGTCATGCATTTGGGGACCCCATGACATGCGGCAAGCACGCGGGGCCCCCATGACGTGCAGCATGCATGTGGCCCTCATGACATGCAGCATGCATTTGGGGCCACTATGACATGCGGCATGAATTTGGGGCCCCCAATACATGCGGCATGCACGTTGGGCCCCCATGACATGCGGCATACATGTGTGCCCCCCATGACATGCGCCATGCATGTGGGGCCCCTATGACATGCGGCATACATTTGGGGCTACCATTACATGCGGCATGCACGTTGGGCCGCCATAACATGCGGCATGCATTTGGGGCCCCCATGACATGCGGAATGCCTGCGGGGCCACCATGACATGCGGCATGCATTTGGGGCCTGCATAACATGCTGCATGCATTTGGGGTACATGAGACATGCGGCATGCACGTGGGGCCCCCATGACCTGAGTCATGCATTTGGGGCCCCCATGACATGCGGCATGGAAATGGGGCCCCATGACATGTGGCATGCATTTGGGGTCCCCATGACATGTGGCATGCATTTGGGGCCCCCAATATATGCGGCATGCATTTGGGGCCCCATGACTTGAGCGATGCATTTGGGGCTCCCATGACATGCGGCATGCACGTGGGGGCCTCATGACATGCAGCATGCATTTGGGGCCCCCATGACTTGAGCCATGCATTTGGGACCCCCATGACATGCGGCATGCACGTGGGGCCATCATGACATGCAGCATGCATTTGGGGCCACTATGACATGCGGCAAGAATTTGGGCCCCCATGACATGCGGCATGCATGTGGGGCACCCATGACATGCGCCATGCATGTGGGGCCCCTATGACATGCGGCATGCATTTGGGGCACCGATGACTTGCGCCATGCACGTGGGGCTCCTATGACATGCGGCATGAATTTGGGGGCCCTATTACATGTGGCATGCACGTGGAGCCCCCATGACATGCAGCATGCATTTGGGGCCCCCATGACATGCGGCATTCATATGGGGCCCACATGACATGTGTCATGCATTTGGGCCCCCATGACATGCGGCATGCATTTGGGGCCTGCATAACATGCTGCATGCATTTGGGGTACCTGAGACATGCGGCATGCACATGGGGCCCCCATAACATGCTGCATGCATTTGGGGTGCCCGAGACATGCGGCATGCACGTGGGGCCCCTATGACATGCCGCATGCATTTGGGGCTCCCATGAAATGTGGCATGCACATGGGGCCCCCATGAAATGTGGCATGCATGTGGGCCCCCCATGACATGTGCCATGCATTTGGGGACCCCATAACATGCGGAATGCCTCCGGGGCCCCCATGACATGCGGCATGCATGCGGGGCTCTCATGACATGCGGCATGAATTTGGGGCCCCCAATACATGCGGCATGCACTTTGGGCTCCCATGACATTCGGCATACATGTGGGCCCCCCATGACATGCGCCTTGCATGTGGGGCCCCTATGATATGCGGCATACATGGGGGGCTCCCATTACATGCGGCATGCACGTGGGGCCCCCATGACATGCGGCATGCCTTTGGGGCCCCCATGACATGCGGAATGCCTGCGGGGCCACCATGACATGCGGCATGCATTTGGGGCCTGCATAACATGCTGCATGCATTTGGGGTACCTGAGACATGCGGCGTGCAAGTGGGGCCCCATGACATGTTGCATGTATTTGGGGTGCCCGAGACATGCGGCATGCACGTGGGGCCCCTATGACATGCCGCATGCATTTGGGTCCCCTATGACATGCGGCACCCATGACATGCGGAATGTATTTGGGGGGCCCATGACATGCGGCATGGACATGGGGCCCCCATGACATGCGGCATGCTCGTGGGGCCCCCAGGACATGCGGCATGCATTTGGGGGGCCCCATGACATGCAGCATGCACGTGGGGCCCCCATGAAATGCGGCATTTATTTGGGGCCCCCATGACATGTGGAATGCCTGCGGGGCCCCCATGACATGCGGAATGCACGTGGGGCCCCCATGACGGGCAGCATGCATGTGGCCCTCATGACATGCAGCATGCATTTGGGGCCACTATGACATGCGGCATGCATTTGGGGCCCCCATGACTTGAGGCATGCATGTGGGGCCCCCATGACATGCGGCATGCATTTGGGGCCCCCATGACATGCGGAATGCCTCCGGGGCCCCCATGACATGCGGCATGCATGCGGGGCCCTCATGACATGCGGCATGAATTTGGGGCCCCCAATACATGCGGCATGCACGTCGGGCCCCCATGACATGCGGCATACATGTGGGCCCCCCATGACATGCGCCATGCATGTGGTGCCCCTATGACATGCGGCATGCATTTGGGGCCTGCATAACATGCTGCATGCATTTGGGGTACCTGAGACATGCGGCATGCACGTGGGGCCCCCATAACATGCTGCATGCATTTGGGGTGCCCGAGACATGCGGCATGCACGTGGGGCCCCTATGACATGCCGCATGCAATTGGGTCCCCCATGACATGCGGCGTGCACGTGGGGTCCCCATGTCATGCGGAATGCAAGTGGGGCCCCCAGGACATGCGGCATGCATTTGGGGCCCCCATGACATGCGGCATGCATTTGGGGCCCCCATGACATGCGGCATGCATTTGGGACCCCCATGACATGCGGCCTGCATTTGGATCCCCCATTACATGCTGCATGCACGTGGGGGCCCCCATGACATGTGGCATGCATTTGGGGCCCCCACGTCATGCGGAATGCACGTGAGGCCACCATGACATGCGGAATGCATGTGGGCCCCCATGACATGAGTCATGCATTTGGGGCCGCCATGACATGCGGCATGCATTTTGGGTCCCCATGACATGCGGCATGCATTTGGGTCCCTTATGAAATGCGGCATGCATATGGGGCCCCCATGACATGTGGCATGCATGTGGGCCCCCCATGACATGCGCCATGAATGTGGGGCCCCTATGACATGCGGCATGCATGTGGGACCCCCATGACATGCGGCATGCACGTGGGGCCCCCATGACATGCGGCATATGCTTGGGGCCCCAATGACATGCGGCATGAGTTTGGATCCCCCATGACATGCGGCATGCACGTGGGGCCCCCATAACATGAGTCATGCATTTGGGGCCTCCATGACATGCGGCATGCATTTGGGGCCCCCATGACATGTGGCATGCATGTGAGGCCCCCATGACATGCGGTATGCATTTGCGGCCCCATGACATGCGGCATGCATTTGGGGCCCCCACGACATGCGGCATGCACGTGGGGCCCCCAGGACATGCGGCATGCATTTGAGGCCCCATGACATGCGGCATGCATTTGGGGCCACTATGACATGCGTCATGCATTTGGGGCCCCCATGACATGTGGCATGCATGTGGGACCCCCATGATATGCGGCATGCATTTGTGGCCCCCATAACTTGAGCCATGCATTTGGGGCCCCCATGACATGCGGCATGCATGTGGGGCCCTCATGACATGCAGCATGCATTTGGGGCCACTATGACATGCGGCATGCATTTGGGGCCCCCATGACATGCGGCATGCACGTGGGGCCCCCATGACATGCTGCATGCGTTTGGGGCCCCCATGATATGCGGCATGCATTTTTGCCCCATGACTTGAGGCATGCATTTGGGGCCCCCATGACATGCGTAATGCCTGCGGGGCCCCCATGACTTGAGGCATGCATTTGGGGCCCCCATGAAATGCGCCATGCATGTGGGGCCCCTATGACATGCGGCATACATTTGTGGGCCCCAAGACATGCGGCATGCATGTGGGGCCCCTATGACATGCGGCATGCATTTGGGGGCCCCCATGACATGCGGCATGCACGTGGGGCCCCCATAACATGAGTCATGCATTTGGGGCCTCCATGACATGCGGCATGCATTTGGGGCCCCCATGACATGTGGCATGCATGTGGGGCCCCCATGACATGCGGTATGCATTTGCGGCCCCATGACATGCGGCATGCATTTGGGGCCCCCACGACATGCGGCATGCACGTGGGCCCCCCAGGACATGCGGCATGCATTTGAGGCCCCATGACATGCGGCATGCATTTGGGGCCCCCACGACATGCGGCATGCACGTGGGGCCCCCAGGACATGCGGCATGCATTTGAGGCCCCATGACATGCGGCATGCATTTGGGGCCACTATGACATGCGTCATGCATTTGGGGCCCCCATGACATGTGGCATGCATGTGGGACCCCCATGATATGCGGCATGCATTTGTGGCCCCCGTGACATGAGGCATGCACGTGGGGCCCCCATGACATGCGGCAAGCACGCGGGTCCCCAATGACATGCAGCATGTACGTGGGGCCCCCATGACAAGCGGAATGCACGTGAGGCCCCCATGACATGCGGAATGCCTGCGGGTCCCCAATAACATGCGGCATGCATGCATTTGGGTCTCCCATGAAATGCGGCATGCATGTGGGGCCCCCATGACATGTGGCATGCATGTGGGGCCCCATGATATGCGTCATGCATTTATGGCCCCCATGACATGCGGCATGCATTTGGGACCCCCATGACATGCGGCCTGCATTTGGATCCCCCATTACATGCTGCATGCACGTGGGGCCCCCATGACATGTGGCATGCATTTGGGGCCCCCATGTCATGCGGAATGCACGTGAGGCCACCATGACATGCGGAATGCATGTGGGGCCCCCATGACATGAGTCATGCATTTGGGGCCACCATGACATGCGGCATGCATTTGGGGCCCCCATGACATGCGGAATGCACGTGAGGCCCCCATGACATGCGGAATGCCTGCGGGGCCCCAATTACATGCGGCATGCATGCAGGGCCCTCATGACATGCAGCATGCATTTGGGGCCCCCAATATATGCGGCATGCACGTGGGGCCCCCATGATATGTGGCATGCATTTGGGTCCCCCATGACTTGAGCCATGCATTTGGGGCCCCCATGCCATGCGGCATGCACGTGAGGCCCTCATGACATGCAGCATGCATTTGGGGCCCCCATGACATGAGTCATGCATTTGGGGCCGCCATGACATGCGGCATGCATTTGGGGCCCCCATGACATGCGGCATGCATTTGGGTCCCTTATGAAATGCGGCATGCATGTGGGCCCCCATGACATGCGCCATGTATGTGGGGCCCCTATGACATGCGGCATGCACGTGAGGCCCTCATGACATGCAGCATGCATTTGGGGCCCCCATGACATGAGTCATGCATTTGGGGCCGCCATGACATGCGGCATGCACGTGGGGCCCCCATGACATGCGGCATGCATGTGGGGCCCCCATGACATGATCCATGCATGTGGGGCCCCTAACGCATGCGGCATGCATTTGGGGGGCCCCATGACATGCGGCATGCACGTGGGGCCCCCATGACATGCGGCATACATTTGTGGCCCCCGTGACATGAGGCATGCACGTGGGGCCCCCATGACATGCGGCAAGCACGCGGGGCCCCAATGACATGTAGCATGTACGTGGGGCCCCCATGACAAGCGGAATGCACGTGAGGCCCCGATGACATGCGGAATGCATGCATTTGGGTCACCGATGAAATTCGGCATGCATGTGGGGCCCCCATGACATGTGGCATGCAAGTGGGGCCCCATGATATGCGTCATGCATTTATGGCCCCCATGACATGCGGCATGCATTTGGGCCTCCATGACATGCGGCAAGCACGTGGGGCCCCAATGACATGCAGCATGCACGTGGGGCCCCCATGACATGCGGAATGCACATGAGGCCCCCATGACATGCGGAATGCCTGCGGGGCCCCAATGACATGCGGCATGCATGCGGGGCCCTCATGACATGCATCATTCATTTGGGCCCCCCAATATATGCGGCATGCACGTGGCCCCCCATGATATGTGGCATGCATTTGGGGCCCCCATGACTTGAGCCATGCATGTGGGGCCTCCATGACATGCGGCATGCATGTGGGGCCCCCATGACATGCGCCATGCATGTGGGGCCCCTATGACATGCGGCATGCATTTGGTGCACCCATGACTTGCGCCATGCACGTGGGGCTCCTATGACATGCGGCATGAATTTGGGGGCCCCATTACATGCGGCATACACTTGGGGCCCCAATGACATGCGGCATGAGTTTGGATCCCCCATGACATGCGGCATGCACGTGGGGCCCCCATGACATGAGTCATGCATTTGGGGCCGCCATGACATGCGCCATGTATCTGGGGCTCCCATGACATGCGGCATGCATGTGGGGCCCCCACGACATGCGGCATGCACGTGGGGCCCCCAGGACATGCGGCATGCATTTGAGCCCCCATGACATGCGGCATGCATTTGGGGCCACTATGACATGCGTCATGCATTTGGGGCCCCCATGACATGTGGCATGCATGTGGGACCCCCATGATATGCGGCATGCATTTGTGGCCCCCATAACTTGAGCCATGCATTTGGGGCCGCCATGACATGCGGCATGCATGTGGGGCCCTCATGAAATGCAGCATGCATTTGGGGCCACTATGACATGCGGCATGCATTTGGGGCCCCCATGACATGCGGCATGCACGTGGGGCCCCCATGACATGCTGCATGCGTTTGGGGCCTCCATGACATGCGGCATGCCTTTGGGGCCCCCATGACATGCGGAATGCCTGCGGGGCCACCATGACATGCGGCATGCATTTGGGGCCTGCATAAGATGCTGCATGCATTTGGGGTACCTGAGACATGCGGCGTGCAAGTGGGGCCCCATGACATGTTGCATGTATTTGGGGTGCCCGAGACATGCGGCATGCACGTGGGGCCCCTATGACATGCCGCATGCATTTGGGTCCCCTATGACATGCGGCACCCATGACATGCGGAATGTATTTGGGGGGCCCATGACATGCGGCATGGACATGGGGCCCCCATGACATGCGGCATGCTCGTGGGGCCCCCAGGACATGCGGCATGCATTTGGGGGGCCCCATGACATGCAGCATGCACGTGGGGCCCCCATGAAATGCGGCATTTATTTGGGGCCCCCATGACATGTGGAATGCCTGCGGGGCCCCCATGACATGCGGAATGCACGTGGGGCCCCCATGACGTGCAGCATGCATGTGGCCCTCATGACATGCAGCATGCATTTGGGGCCACTATGACATGCGGCATGCATTTGGGGCCCCCATGACTTGAGGCATGCATGTGGGGCCCCCATGACATGCGGCATGCATTTGGGGCCCCCATGACATGCGGAATGCCTCCGGGGCCCCCATGACATGCGGCATGCATGCGGGGCCCTCATGACATGCGGCATGAATTTGGGGCCCCCAATACATGCGGCATGCACGTCGGGCCCCCATGACATGCGGCATACATGTGGGCCCCCCATGACATGCGCCATGCATGTGGTGCCCCTATGACATGCGGCATGCATTTGGGGCCTTCATAACATGCTGCATGCATTTGGGGTACCTGAGACATGCGGCATGCACGTGGGGCCCCCAAACATGCTGCATGCATTTGGGGTGCCCGAGACATGCGGCATGCACGTGGGGCCCCTATGACATGCCGCATGCATTTGGGTCCCCCATGACATGCGGCGTGCACGTGGGGTCCCCATGTCATGCGGAATGCAAGTGGGGCCCCCAGGACATGCGGCATGCATTTGGGGCCCCCATGACATGCGGCATGCATTTGGGGTCCCCATGACATGCGGCATGCATTTGGGACCCCCATGACATGCGGCCTGCATTTGGATCCCCCATTACATGCTGCATGCACGTGGGGCCCCCATGACATGTGGCATGCATTTGGGGCCCCCATGTCATGCGGAATGCACGTGAGGCCACCATGACATGCGGAATGCATGTGGGCCCCCATGACATGAGTCATGCATTTGGGGCCGCCATGACATGCGGCATGCATTTTGGGTCCCCATGACATGCGGCATGCATTTGGGTCCCTTATGAAATGCGGCATGCATATGGGGCCCCCATGACATGTGGCATGCATGTGGGCCCCCCATGACATGCGCCATGAATGTGGGGCCCCTATGACATGCGGCATGCATGTGGGACCCCCATGACATGCGGCATGCACGTGGGGCCCCCATGACATGCGGCATATGCTTGGGGCCCCAATGACATGCGGCATGAGTTTGGATCCCCCATGACATGCGGCATGCACGTGGGGCCCCCATAACATGAGTCATGCATTTGGGGCCTCCATGACATGCGGCATGCATTTGGGGCCCCCATGACATGTGGCATGCATGTGGGGCCCCCATGACATGCGGTATGCATTTGCGGCCCCATGACATGCGGCATGCATTTGGGGCCCCCACGACATGCGGCATGCACGTGGGGCCCCCAGGACATGCGGCATGCATTTGAGGCCCCATGACATGCGGCATGCATTTGGGGCCACTATGACATGCGTCATGCATTTGGGGCCCCCATGACATGTGGCATGCATGTGGGACCCCCATGATATGCGGCATGCATTTGTGGCCCCCATAACTTGAGCCATGCATTTGGGGCCCCCATGACATGCGGCATGCATGTGGGGCCCTCATGACATGCAGCATGCATTTGGGGCCACTATGACATGCGGCATGCATTTGGGGCCCCCATGACATGCGGCATGCACGTGGGGCCCCCATGACATGCTGCATGCGTTTGGGGCCCCCATGATATGCGGCATGCATTTTTGCCCCATGACTTGAGGCATGCATTTGGGGCCCCCATGACATGCGTAATGCCTGCGGGGCCCCCATGACTTGAGGCATGCATTTGGGGCCCCCATGAAATGCGCCATGCATGTGGGCCCCCTATGACATGCGGCATGCAATTGTGGGCCCCAAGACATGCGGCATGCATGTGGGGCCCCTATGACATGTGGCATGCATTTGGGGGCCCCCATGACATGCGGCATGCACGTGGGGCCCCCATAACATGAGTCATGCATTTGGGGCCTCCATGACATGCGGCATGCATTTGGGGCCCCCATGACATGTGGCATGCATGTGGGGCCCCCATGACATGCGGTATGCATTTGCGGCCCCATGACATGCGGCATGCATTTGGGGCCCCCACGACATGCGGCATGCACGTGGGGCCCCCAGGACATGCGGCATGCATTTGAGGCCCCATGACATGCGGCATGCATTTGGGGCCCCCACGACATGCGGCATGCACGTGGGGCCCCCAGGACATGCGGCATGCATTTGAGGCCCCATGACATGCGGCATGCATTTGGGGCCACTATGACATGCGTCATGCATTTGGGGCCCCCATGACATGTGGCATGCATGTGGGACCCCCATGATATGCGGCATGCATTTGTGGCCCCCATAACTTGAGCCATGCATTTGGGGCCCCCATGACATGCGGCATGCATGTGGGGCCCTCATGACATGCAGCATGCATTTGGGGCCACTATGACATGCGGCATGCATTTGGGGCCCCCATGACATGCGGCATGCACGTGGGCCCCCCATGACATGCTGCATGCGTTTGGGGCCCCCATGATATGCGGCATGCATTTTTGCCCCATGACTTGAGGCATGCATTTGGGGCCCCCATGACATGCGTAATGCCTGCGGGGCCCCCATGACTTGAGGCATGCATTTGGGGCCCCCATGAAATGCGCCATGCATGTGGGGCCCCTATGACATGCGGCATGCATGTGGGGCCCCTATGACATGCGGCATGCATTTGGGGGGCCCCATGACATGCGGCATGCACGTGGGGCCCCATGATGTGCAGCATGCATGTGGCCCTCATGACATGCAGCATGCATTTGGGGCCACTATGACATGCGGCATGCATTTGGGGCCCCCATGACCTGAGGCATGCATTTGGGGCCCCCATGACATGCGGCATGCATTTGGGGCCCCCATGACATGCGGAATGCCTACGGGGCCCCCATGACATGCGGCATGCATGCGGGGCCCTCATGACATGCGGCATGAATTTGGGGCCCCCAATATATGCGGCATGCACGTTGGGCCCCCATGACATGCGGCATACATGTGGGCCCCCCATGACATGCGCCATGCATGTGGGGCCCCTATGACATGCGGCATACATTTGGGGCTACCATTACATGCGGCATGCACGTGGGGCCCCCACGACATGCGTCATGCATTTGGGGTCCCCATGACATGTGGCATGCATGTGGGACCCCCATGATATGCGGCATGCATTTGTGGCCCCCATAACTTGAGCCATGCATTTGGGGCCCCCATGACATGCGGCATGCATGTGGGGCCCTCATGACATGCAGCATGCATTTGGGGCCACTATGACATGCGGCATGCATTTGGGGCCCCCATGACATGCGGCATGCATGTGGGGCCCCCATGACATGCTGCATGCGTTTGGGGCCCCCATGATATGCGGCATGCATTTTTGCCCCATGACTTGAGGCATGCATTTGGGGCCCCCATGACATGCGTAATGCCTGCGGGGCCCCCATGACTTGAGGCATGCATTTGGGGCCCCCATGAAATGCGCCATGCATGTGGGGCCCCTATGACATGCGGCATGCATTTGTGGGCCCCAAGACATGCGGCATGCATGTGGGGCCCCTATGACATGCGGCATGCATTTGGGGGGCCCCATGACATGCGGCATGCACGTGGGGCCCCATGATGTGCAGCATGCATGTGGCCCTCATGACATGCAGCATGCATTTGGGGCCACTATGACATGCGGCATGCATTTGGGGCCCCCATGACTTGAGGCATGCATTTGGGGCCCCCATGACATGCGGCATGCATTTGGGGCCCCCATGACATGCGGAATGCCTACGGGGCCCCCATGACATGCGGCATGCATGCGGGGCCCTCATGACATGCGGCATGAATTTGGGGCCCCCAATATATGCGGCATGCACGTTGGGCCCCCATGACATGCGGCATACATGTGGGCCCCCCATGACATGCGCCATGCATGTGGGGCCCCTATGACATGCGGCATACATTTGGGGCTACCATTACATGCGGCATGCACGTGGGGCCCCCATGACATGCGGCATGCATTTGGGGCCCCCATGACATGCGGAATGCCTGCGGGGCCACCATGACATGCGGCATGCATTTGGGGCCTGCATAACATGCTGCATGCACTTGGGGTACATGAGACATGCGGCATGCACGTGGGCCCCCCATGACCTGAGTCATGCATTTGGGGCCCCCATGACATGCGGCATGGACATGGGGCCCCCATGACATGTGGCATGCATTTGGGGTCCCCATGACATGTGGCATGCATTTGGGGCCCCCAATATATGCGGCATGCATTTGGGGCCCCATGACTTGAGCCATGCATTTGGGGCCCCCATGACATGCGGCATGCACGTGGGGACCTCATGACATGCAGCATGCATTTGGGGCCCCCATGACTTGAGCCATGCATTTGGGGCCCCCATGACATGCGGCATGCACGTGGGGCCATCATGACATGCAGCATGCATTTGGGGCCACTATGACATGCGGCAAGCATTTGGGCCCCCATGACATGCGGCATGCATGTGGGGCACCCATGACATGCGCCATGCATGTGGGGCCCCTATGACATGCGGCATGCATTTGGGGCACCGATGGCTTGCGCCATGCACGTGGGGCTCCTATGACATTCGGCATGAATTTGGGGGCCCCATTACATGTGGCATGCACGTGGAGCCCCCATGACATGCGGCATGCATTTGGGGCCCCCATGACATGCGGCATTCATATGGGGCCCACATGACATGCGTCATGCATTTGGGCCCCCATGACATGCGGCATGCATTTGGGGCCTGCATAACATGCTGCATGCATTTGGGGTACCTGAGACATGCGGCATGCACATGGGCCCCCCATAACATGCTGCATGCATTTGGGGTGCCCGAGACATGCGGCATGCACGTGGGGCCCCTATGACATGCCGCATGCATTTGGGGCTCCCATTACATGTGGCATGCACATGGGGCCCACATGACATGCGGCATATGCTTGGGGCCCCAATGACATGCGGCATGAGAATGGGGCCCCCATGAAATGTGGCATGCATGTGGGCCCCCCATGACATGTGCCATGCATGTGGGGTGCCTATGACATGCGGCATGCATGTGGGACCCCCATGACATGCGGCATGCACGTGGGGCCCCATGACATGCAGCATGCATGTGGGGCCCCATGACGTGCAGCATGCATGTGGCCCTCATGTCATGCAGCATGCATCTGGGCCACTATGACATGCGGCATGCATTTGGGGCCCCCATGACATGTGGCATGCATGTGGGGCCCCCATGACATGCGGTATGCATTTGCGGCCCCATGACATGCGGCATGCATTTGGGGCCCCCACGACATGCGGCATGCACGTGGGGCCCCCAGGACATGCGGCATGCATTTGAGGCCCCATGACATGCGGCATGCATTTGGGGCCACTATGACATGCGTCATGCATTTGGGGCCCCCATGACATGTGGCATGCATGTGGGACCCCCATGATATGCGGCATGCATTTGTGGCCCCCATAACTTGAGCCATGCATTTGGGGCCCCCATGACATGCGGCATGCATTTGGGGCCCCCATGACATGCGGCATGCACGTGGGGCCCCCATGACATGCTGCATGCGTTTGGGGCCCCCATGATATGCGGCATGCATTTTTGCCCCATGACTTGAGGCATGCATTTGGGGCCCCCATGACATGCGTAATGCCTGCGGGGCCCCCATGACTTGAGGCATGCATTTGGGGCCCCCATGAAATGCGCCATGCATGTGGGGCCCCTATGACATGCGGCATGCATTTGTGGGCCCCAAGACATGCGGCATGCATGTGGGGCCCCTATGACATGCGGCATGCATTTGGGGGCCCCCATGACATGCGGCATGCACGTGGGGCCCCCATAACATGAGTCATGCATTTGGGGCCTCCATGACATGCGGCATGCATTTGGGGCCCCCATGACATGTGGCATGCATGTGGGGCCCCCATGACATGCGGTATGCATTTGCGGCCCCATGACATGCGGCATGCATTTGGGGCCCCCACGACATGCGGCATGCACGTGGGGCCCCCAGGACATGCGGCATGCATTTGAGGCCCCATGACATGCGGCATGCATTTGGGGCCCCCACGACATGCGGCATGCACGTGGGGCCCCCAGGACATGCGGCATGCATTTGAGGCCCCATGACATGCGGCATGCATTTGGGGCCACTATGACATGCGTCATGCATTTGGGGCCCCCATGACATGTGGCATGCATGTGGGACCCCCATGATATGCGGCATGCATTTGTGGCCCCCGTGACATGAGGCATGCACGTGGGGCCCCCATGACATGCGGCAAGCACGCGGGGCCCCAATGACATGCAGCATGTACGTGGGGCCCCCATGACAAGCGGAATGCACGTGAGGCCCCCATGACATGCGGAATGCCTGCGGGTCCCCAATAACATGCGGCATGCATGCATTTGGGTCTCCCATGAAATGCGGCATGCATGTGGGGCCCCCATGACATGTGGCATGCATGTGGGGCCCCATGATATGCGTCATGCATTTATGGCCCCCATGACATGCGGCATGCATTTGGTGCCTCCATGACATGCGGAAAGAACGTGGGGCCCCAATGACATGCAGTATGCACGTGGGGCCCCCAATATATGCGGCATGCACGTGGGGCCCCCATTATATGTGTCATGCATTTGGGGCCCCCATGACTTGAGTCATGCATTTGGGGCCCCCATGACATGCGGCATGCACGTGAGGCCCTCATGACATGCAGCATGCATTTGGGGCCCCCATGACATGAGTCATGCACTTGGGGCCCCCAATATATGCGGCATGCACGTGGGGCCCCCATGATATGCGTCATGCATTTGGGCCCCCATGACATGCCACATGCATTTGGGGCCTGCATAACATGCTGCATGCATTTGGGGTACCTGAGGCATGCGGCATTCACGTGGGGCCCCCATAACATGTTGCATGCATTTGGGGTGCCCGAGACATGCGGCATGCACGTGGGGCCCCTATGACATGCCGCATGCATTTGGGGCCCCCATTACATGCGGCATGCATTTGGGGCCCCCATGACATGCGGTATGCATGTGGGACCCCGATGATATGCGGCATGCATTTGGGGCCCCCATGACATGCGGCATGCATGTGGGACCACCATGATATGCGCCATGCATGTGGGGCCCCTATGACATGCGGCATGCATTTGTGGGCCCCAAGACATACGGCATGCACGTGGGCCCCCCATGACATGCTGCATGCGTTTGGGGTGCCCATGATATGCGGCATGCACGTGGGGCCCCCATGACATGCGTCATGCATTTGGGGACCCCATGACATGCGGCAAGCACGCGGGGCCCCCATGACGTGCAGCATGCATGTGGCCCTCATGACATGCAGCATGCATTTGGGGCCACTATGACATGCGGCATGAATTTGGGGCCCCCAATACATGCGGCATGCACGTTGGGCCCCCATGACATGCGGCATACATGTGGGCCCCCCATGACATGCGCCATGCATGTGGGGCCCCTATGACATGCGGCATACATTTGGGGCTACCATTACATGCGGCATGCCTGCGGGGCCACCATGACATGCGGCATGCATTTGGGGCCTGCATAACATGCTGCATGCATTTGGGGTACATGAGACATGCGGCATGCACGTGGGGCCCCCATGACCTGAGTCATGCATTTGGGGCCACATGACATGCGGCATGGACATGGGGCCCCATGACATGTGGCATGCATTTGGGGTCCCCATGACATGTGGCATGCATTTGGGGCCCCCAATATATGCGGCATGCATTTGGGGCCCCATGACTTGAGCGATGCATTTGGGGCCCCCATGACATGCGGCATGCACGTGGGGGCCTCATGACATGCAGCATGCATTTGGGGCCCCCATGACTTGAGCCATGCATTTGGGGCCCCCATGACATGCGGCATGCACGTGGGGCCATCATGACATGCAGCATGCATTTGGGGCCACTATGACATGCGGCAAGCATTTGGGCCCCCATGACATGCGGCATGCATGTGGGGCACCCATGACATGCGCCATGCATGTGGGGCCCCTATGACATGCGGCATGCATTTGGGACCCCCATGACATGCGGCCTGCATTTGGATCCCCCATTACATGCTGCATGCACGTGGGGCCCCCATGACATGTGGCATGCATTTGGGGCCCCCATGTCATGCGGAATGCACGTGAGGCCACCATGACATGCGGAATGCATGTGGGGCCCCCATGACATGAGTCATGCATTTGGGGCCACCATGACATGCGGCATGCATTTGGGGCCCCCATGACATGCGGAATGCACGTGAGGCCCCCATGACATGCGGAATGCCTGCGGGGCCCCAATTACATGCGGCATGCATGCAGGGCCCTCATGACATGCAGCATGCATTTGGGGCCCCCAATATATGCGGCATGCACGTGGGGCCCCCATGATATGTGGCATGCATTTGGGTCCCCCATGACTTGAGCCATGCATTTGGGGCCCCCATGACATGCGGCATGCACGTGAGGCCCTCATGACATGCAGCATGCATTTGGGGCCCCCATGACATGAGTCATGCATTTGGGGCCGCCATGACATGCGGCATGCATTTGGGGCCCCCATGACATGCGGCATGCATTTGGGTCCCTTATGAAATGCGGCATGCATGTGGGCCCCCATGACATGCGCCATGTATGTGGGGCCCCTATGACATGCGGCATGCACGTGAGGCCCTCATGACATGCAGCATGCATTTGGGGCCCCCATGACATGAGTCATGCATTTGGGGCCGCCATGACATGCGGCATGCACGTGGGGCCCCCATGACATGCGGCATGCATGTGGGGCCCCCATGACATGCTCCATGCATGTGGGGCCCCTAACGCATGCGGCATGCATTTGGGGGCCCCATGACATGCGGCATGCACGTGGGGCCCCCATGACATGCGGCATACATTTGTGGCCCCCGTGACATGAGGCATGCACGTGGGGCCCCCATGACATGCGGCAAGCACGCGGGGCCCCAATGACATGTAGCATGTACGTGGGGCCCCCATGACAAGCGGAATGCACGTGAGGCCCCGATGACATGCGGAATGCATGCATTTGGGTCACCGATGAAATTCGGCATGCATGTGGGGCCCCCATGACATGTGGCATGCAAGTGGGGCCCCATGATATGCGTCATGCATTTATGGCCCCCATGACATGCGGCATGCATTTGGGCCTCCATGACATGCGGCAAGCACGTGGGGCCCCAATGACATGCAGCATGCACGTGGGGCCCCCATGACATGCGGAATGCACATGAGGCCCCCATGACATGCGGAATGCCTGCGGGGCCCCAATGACATGCGGCATGCATGCGGGGCCCTCATGACATGCATCATTCATTTGGGGCCCCCAATATATGCGGCATGCACGTGGCCCCCCATGATATGTGGCATGCATTTGGGGCCCCCATGACTTGAGCCATGCATGTGGGGCCTCCATGACATGCGGCATGCATGTGGGGCCCCCATGACATGCGCCATGCATGTGGGGCCCCTATGACATGCGGCATGCATTTGGTGCACCCATGACTTGCGCCATGCACGTGGGGCTCCTATGACATGCGGCATGAATTTGGGGGCCCCATTACATGCGGCATACGCTTGGGGCCCCAATGACATGCGGCATGAGTTTGGATCCCCCATGACATGCGGCATGCACGTGGGGCCCCCATGACATGAGTCATGCATTTGGGGCCGCCATGACATGCGCCATGTATCTGGGGCTCCCATGACATGCGGCATGCATGTGGGGCCCCCACGACATGCGGCATGCACGTGGGGCCCCAGGACATGCGGCATGCATTTGAGCCCCCATGACATGCGGCATGCATTTGGGGCCACTATGACATGCGTCATGCATTTGGGGCCCCCATGACATGTGGCATGCATGTGGGACCCCCATGATATGCGGCATGCATTTGTGGCCCCCATAACTTGAGCCATGCATTTGGGGCCGCCATGACATGCGGCATGCATGTGGGGCCCTCATGAAATGCAGCATGCATTTGGGGCCACTATGACATGCGGCATGCATTTGGGGCCCCCATGACATGCGGCATGCACGTGGGGCCCCCATGACATGCTGCATGCGTTTGGGGCCCCCATGACATGCGGCATGCCTTTGGGGCCCCCATGACATGCGGAATGCCTGCGGGGCCACCATGACATGCGGCATGCATTTGGGGCCTGCATAAGATGCTGCATGCATTTGGGGTACCTGAGACATGCGGCGTGCAAGTGGGGCCCCATGACATGTTGCATGTATTTGGGGTGCCCGAGACATGCGGCATGCACGTGGGGCCCCTATGACATGCCGCATGCATTTGGGTCCCCTATGACATGCGGCACCCATGACATGCGGAATGTATTTGGGGGGCCCATGACATGCGGCATGGACATGGGGCCCCCATGACATGCGGCATGCTCGTGGGGCCCCCAGGACATGCGGCATGCATTTGGGGGGCCCCATGACATGCAGCATGCACGTGGGGCCCCCATGAAATGCGGCATTTATTTGGGGCCCCCATGACATGTGGAATGCCTGCGGGGCCCCCATGACATGCGGAATGCACGTGGGGCCCCCATGACGTGCAGCATGCATGTGGCCCTCATGACATGCAGCATGCATTTGGGGCCACTATGACATGCGGCATGCATTTGGGGCCCCCATGACTTGAGGCATGCATGTGGGGCCCCCATGACATGCGGCATGCATTTGGGGCCCCCATGACATGCGGAATGCCTCCGGGGCCCCCATGACATGCGGCATGCATGCGGGGCCCTCATGACATGCGGCATGAATTTGGGGCCCCCAATACATGCGGCATGCACGTCGGGCCCCCATGACATGCGGCATACATGTGGGCCCCCCATGACATGCGCCATGCATGTGGTGCCCCTATGACATGCGGCATGCATTTGGGGCCTGCATAACATGCTGCATGCATTTGGGGTACCTGAGACATGCGGCATGCACGTGGGGCCCCCATAACATGCTGCATGCATTTGGGGTGCCCGAGACATGCGGCATGCACGTGGGGCCCCTATGACATGCCGCATGCATTTGGGTCCCCCATGACATGCGGCGTGCACGTGGGGTCCCCATGTCATGCGGAATGCAAGTGGGGCCCCCAGGACATGCGGCATGCATTTGGGGCCCCCATGACATGCGGCATGCATTTGGGGCCCCCATGACATGCGGCATGCATTTGGGACCCCCATGACATGCGGCCTGCATTTGGATCCCCCATTACATGCTGCATGCACGTGGGGCCCCCATGACATGTGGCATGCATTTGGGGCCCCCATGTCATGCGGAATGCACGTGAGGCCACCATGACATGCGGAATGCATGTGGGCCCCCATGACATGAGTCATGCATTTGGGGCCGCCATGACATGCGGCATGCATTTTGGGTCCCCATGACATGCGGCATGCATTTGGGTCCCTTATGAAATGCGGCATGCATATGGGGCCCCCATGACATGTGGCATGCATGTGGGCCCCCCATGACATGCGCCATGAATGTGGGGCCCCTATGACATGCGGCATGCATGTGGGACCCCCATGACATGCGGCATGCACGTGGGGCCCCCATGACATGCGGCATATGCTTGGGGCCCCAATGACATGCGGCATGAGTTTGGATCCCCCATGACATGCGGCATGCACGTGGGGCCCCCATAACATGAGTCATGCATTTGGGGCCTCCATGACATGCGGCATGCATTTGGGGCCCCCATGACATGTGGCATGCATGTGGGGCCCCCATGACATGCGGTATGCATTTGCGGCCCCATGACATGCGGCATGCATTTGGGGCCCCCACGACATGCGGCATGCACGTGGGGCCCCCAGGACATGCGGCATGCATTTGAGGCCCCATGACATGCGGCATGCATTTGGGGCCACTATGACATGCGTCATGCATTTGGGGCCCCCATGACATGTGGCATGCATGTGGGACCCCCATGATATGCGGCATGCATTTGTGGCCCCCATAACTTGAGCCATGCATTTGGGGCCCCAATGACATGCGGCATGCATGTGGGGCCCTCATGACATGCAGCATGCATTTTTGCCCCATGACTTGAGGCATGCATTTGGGGCCCCCATGACATGCGTAATGCCTGCGGGGCCCCCATGACTTGAGGCATGCATTTGGGGCCCCCATGAAATGCGCCATGCATGTGGGGCCCCTATGACATGCGGCATGCATTTGTGGGCCCCAAGACATGCGGCATGCATGTGGGGCCCCTATGACATGCGGCATGCATTTGGGGGCCCCCATGACATGCGGCATGCACGTGGGGCCCCCATAACATGAGTCATGCATTTGGGGACTCCATGACATGCGGCATGCATTTGGGGCCCCCATGACATGTGGCATGCATGTGGGGCCCCCATGACATGCGGTATGCATTTGCGGCCCCATGACATGCGGCATGCATTTGGGGCCCCCACGACATGCGGCATGCACGTGGGGCCCCCAGGACATGCGGCATGCATTTGAGGCCCCATGACATGCGGCATGCATTTGGGGCCCCCACGACATGCGGCATGCACGTGGGGCCCCCAGGACATGCGGCATGCATTTGGGGCCACTATGACATGCGTCATGCATTTGGGGCCCCCATGACATGTGGCATGCATGTGGGACCCCCATGATATGCGGCATGCATTTGTGTCCCCCATAACTTGAGCCATGCATTTGGGGCCCCCATGACATGCGGCATGCATGTGGGGCCCTCATGACATGCAGCATGCATTTGGGGCCACTATGACATGCGGCATGCATTTGGGGCCCCCATGACATGCGGCATGCACGTGGGCCCCCCATGACATGCTGCATGCGTTTGGGGCCCCCATGATATGCGGCATGCATTTTTGCCCCATGACTTGAGGCATGCATTTGGGGCCCCCATGACATGCGTAATGCCTGCGGGGCCCCCATGACTTGAGGCATGCATTTGGGGCCCCCATGAAATGCGCCATGCATGTGGGGCCCCTATGACATGCGGCATGCATGTGGGGCCCCTATGACATGCGGCATGCATTTGGGGGCCCCCATGACATGCGGCATGCACGTGGGGCCCCATGATGTGCAGCATGCATGTGGCCCTCATGACATGCAGCATGCATTTGGGGCCACTATGACATGCGGCATGCATTTGGGGCCCCCATGACTTGAGGCATGCATTTGGGGCCCCCATGACATGCGGCATGCATTTGGGGCCCCCATGACATGCGGAATGCCTACGGGGCCCCCATGACATGCGGCATGCATGCGGGGCCCTCATGACATGCGGCATGAATTTGGGGCCCCCAATATATGCGGCATGCACGTTGGGCCCCCATGACATGCGGCATACATGTGGGCCCCCCATGACATGCGCCATGCATGTGGGGCCCCTATGACATGCGGCATACATTTGGGGCTACCATTACATGCGGCATGCACGTGGGGCCCCCACGACATGCGTCATGCATTTGGGGTCCCCATGACATGTGGCATGCATGTGGGACCCCCATGATATGCGGCATGCATTTGTGGCCCCCATAACTTGAGCCATGCATTTGGGGCCCCCATGACATGCGGCATGCATGTGGGGCCCTCATGACATGCAGCATGCATTTGGGGCCACTATGACATGCGGCATGCATTTGGGGCCCCCATGACATGCGGCATGCACGTGGGGCCCCCATGACATGCTGCATGCGTTTGGGGCCCCCATGATATGCGGCATGCATTTTTGCCCCATGACTTGAGGCATGCATTTGGGGCCCCCATGACATGCGTAATGCCTGCGGGGCCCCCATGACTTGAGGCATGCATTTGGGGCCCCCATGAAATGCGCCATGCATGTGGGGCCCCTATGACATGCGGCATGCATTTGTGGGCCCCAAGACATGCGGCATGCATGTGGGGCCCCTATGACATGCGGCATGCATTTGGGGGGCCCCATGACATGCGGCATGCACGTGGGGCCCCATGATGTGCAGCATGCATGTGGCCCTCATGACATGCAGCATGCATTTGGGGCCACTATGACATGCGGCATGCATTTGGGGCCCCCATGACTTGAGGCATGCATTTGGGGCCCCCATGACATGCGGCATGCATTTGGGGCCCCCATGACATGCGGAATGCCTACGGGGCCCCCATGACATGCGGCATGCATGCGGGGCCCTCATGACATGCGGCATGAATTTGGGGCCCCCAATATATGCGGCATGCACGTTGGGCCCCCATGACATGCGGCATACATGTGGGCCCCCCATGACATGCGCCATGCATGTGGGGCCCCTATGACATGCGGCATACATTTGGGGCTACCATTACATGCGGCATGCACGTGGGGCCCCCATGACATGCGGCATGCATTTGGGGCCCCCATGACATGCGGAATGCCTGCGGGGCCACCATGACATGCGGCATGCATTTGGGGCCTGCATAACATGCTGCATGCACTTGGGGTACATGAGACATGCGGCATGCACGTGGGCCCCCCATGACCTGAGTCATGCATTTGGGGCCCCCATGACATGCGGCATGGACATGGGGCCCCCATGACATGTGGCATGCATTTGGGGTCCCCATGACATGTGGCATGCATTTGGGGCCCCCAATATATGCGGCATGCATTTGGGGCCCCATGACTTGAGCCATGCATTTGGGGCCCCCATGACATGCGGCATGCACGTGGGGACCTCATGACATGCAGCATGCATTTGGGGCCCCCATGACTTGAGCCATGCATTTGGGGCCCCCATGACATGCGGCATGCACGTGGGGCCATCATGACATGCAGCATGCATTTGGGGCCACTATGACATGCGGCAAGCATTTGGGCCCCCATGACATGCGGCATGCATGTGGGGCACCCATGACATGCGCCATGCATGTGGGGCCCCTATGACATGCGGCATGCATTTGGGGCACCGATGGCTTGCGCCATGCACGTGGGGCTCCTATGACATTCGGCATGAATTTGGGGGCCCCATTACATGTGGCATGCACGTGGAGCCCCCATGACATGCGGCATGCATTTGGGGCCCCCATGACATGCGGCATTCATATGGGGCCCACATGACATGCGTCATGCATTTGGGCCCCCATGACATGCGGCATGCATTTGGGGCCTGCATAACATGCTGCATGCATTTGGGGTACCTGAGACATGCGGCATGCACATGGGCCCCCCATAACATGCTGCATGCATTTGGGGTGCCCGAGACATGCGGCATGCACGTGGGGCCCCTATGACATGCCGCATGCATTTGGGGCTCCCATTACATGTGGCATGCACATGGGGCCCACATGACATGCGGCATATGCTTGGGGCCCCAATGACATGCGGCATGAGAATGGGGCCCCCATGAAATGTGGCATGCATGTGGGCCCCCCATGACATGTGCCATGCATGTGGGGTGCCTATGACATGCGGCATGCATGTGGGACCCCCATGACATGCGGCATGCACGTGGGGCCCCATGACATGCAGCATGCATGTGGGGCCCCATGACGTGCAGCATGCATGTGGCCCTCATGACATGCAGCATGCATCTGGGCCACTATGACATGCGGCATGCATTTGGGGCCCCCATGACTTGAGGCATGCATTTTGGGCCCCCATGACATGCGGCATGCATTTGGGGCCCCCATAACATGCGGAATGCCTCTGGGGCCCCCATGACATGCGGTATGCATGCGGGGCTCTCATGACATGCGGCATGAATTTGGGGCCCCCAATACATGCGGCATGCACGTTGGGCCCCCATGACATGCGACATACATGTGGGCCCCCCATGACATGCGCCTTGCATGTGGGGCCCCTATGATATGCGGCATACATTTGGGGCTCCCATTACATGCGGCATGCACGTGGGGCCCCCATGACATGCGGCATGCCTTTGGGCCCCCCATGACATGCGGAATGCCTGCGGGGCCACCATGACATGCGGCATGCATTTGGGGCCTGCATAACATGCTGCATGCATTTGGGGTACCTGAGACATGCGGCATGCACGTGGGGCCCCATGACATGCTGCATGTATTTGGGGTGCCCGAGACATGCGGCATGCATGTGGGGCCCCTATGATATGCCGCATGCATTTGGGTCCCATATGACATGCAGCACCCATGACATGCGGAATGTATTTGGGGCCCCCAGGACATGCGGCATGCATTTGGGGCCCCCATGACATGTGGCATGCATTTGGGGCCGCCATAACATGCGGCATGCATTTGGGGCCCCCATGTCATGCGGAATGCAAGTGGGGCCCCCAGGACATGCGCCATGCATGTGGGGCCCCTATGACATTCGGCATGCATTTGTGGGCCCCAAGACATGCGGCATGCATGTGGGGCCCTATGACATGCGGCATGCATTTGGGGGGGCCCATGACATGCGGCATGCACGTGGGGCCCCCATGAAATGCGGCATTTATTTGGGGCCCCCATGACATGTGGAATGCCTGCGGGGCCCCCATGACATGCGGAATGCACGTGGGGCCCCCATGACGTGCAGCATGCATGTGGCCCTCATGACATGCAGCATGCATTTGGGGCCACTATGACATGCGGCATGCATTTGGGGCCCCCATGACTTGAGGCATGCATGTGGGGCCCCCATGACATGCGACATGCATTTGGGGCCCCCATGACATGCGGAATGCCTCCGGGGCCCCCATGACATGCGGCATGCATGCGGGGCCCTCATGACATGCGGCATGAATTTGGGGCCCCCAATACATGCGGCATGCACATTGGGCCCCCATGACATGCGGCATACATGTGGGCCCCCCATGACATGCGCCATGCATGTGGTGCCCCTATGACATGCGGCATGCATTTGGGGCCTGCATAACATGCTGCATGCATTTGTGGTACCTGAGACATGCGGCATGCACGTGGGGCCCCCATAACATGCTGCATGCATTTGGGGTACCTGAGACATGCGGCATGCACGTGAGGCCCTCATGACATGCAGCATGCATTTGGGGCCCCCATGACATGAGTCATGCACTTGGGGCCCCCAATATATGCGGCATGCATGTGGGGCCCCCATGATATGCGTCATGCATTTGGGCCCCCATGACATGCCACATGCATTTGGGGCCTGCATAACATGCTGCATGCATTTGGGGTACCTGACGCATGCGGCATTCACGTGGGGCCCCCATAACATGCTGCATGCATTTGGGGTGCCCGAGACATGCGGCATGCACGTGGGGCCCCTATGACATGCCGCATGCATTTGGGGCCCCCATTACATGCGGCATGCATTTGGGGCCCCCATGACGTGCGGTATGCATTTGCGGGCCCCATGACATGCGGCATGCATTTGGGGCCCCCATGACATGCGGCATGCACGTGGGGGCCAAGGAAATGCGGCATGCATTTGGGCCCCCATGACATGCGGCATGCATTTGGGACCACTATGACATGCGTTATGCATTTGGGGCCCCCATGACATGCGGCATGCATGTGGGACCCCGATGATATGCGGCATGCATTTGGGGCCCCCATGACATGCGGCATGCATGTGGGACCACCATGATATGCGCCATGCATGTGGGGCCCCTATGACATGCGGCATGCATTTGTGGGCCCCAAGACATACGGCATGCACGTGGGCCCCCCATGACATGCTGCATGCGTTTGGGGTGCCCATGATATGCGGCATGCACGTGGGGCCCCCATGACATGCGTCATGCATTTGGGGACCCCATGACATGCGGCAAGCACGCGGGGCCCCCATGACATGCGCCATGCATTTGGGGCACCGATGACTTGCGCCATGCACGTGGGGCTCCTATGACATGCGGCATGAATTTGGGGGCCCTATTACATGTGGCATGCACGTGGAGCCCCCATGACATGCAGCATGCATTTGGGGCCCCCATGACATGCGGCATTCATATGGGGCCCACATGACATGTGTCATGCATTTGGCCCCCATGACATGCGGCATGCATTTGGGGCCTGCATAACATGCTGCATGCATTTGGGGTACCTGAGACATGCGGCATGCACATGGGGCCCCCATAACATGCTGCATGCATTTGGGGCCCCCATGAAATGTGCCATGCATGTGGGGCCCCTATGACATGCGGCATGCATTTGTGGGCCCCAAGACATGCGGCATGCATGTGGGGCCCCTATGACATGCGGCATGCATTTGGGGGCCCCATGACATGCGGCATGCATGTGGGGCCCCCATGATGTGCAGCATGCATGTGGCCCTCATGACATGCAGCATGCATTTGGGGCCACTATGACATGCGGCATGCACGTGGGGCCCCCAGGACATGCGGCATGCATTTGGGGCCCCCATCACATGTGGCATGCATTTGGGGCCCCCATGACATGCGCCATGTATGTGGGGCCCCTATGACATGCGGCATGCATTTGTGGGCCCCAAGACATGCGGCATGCATGTGGGGCCCTATGACATGCGGCATGCATTTGGGGGGCCCCATGACATGCGGCATGCACGTGGGGCCCCCATGAAATGCGGCATTTATTTGGGGCCCCCATGACATGTGGAATGCCTGCGGGGCCCCCATGACATGCGGAATGCACGTGGGGCCCCCATGACGTGCAGCATGCATGTGGCCCTCATGACATGCAGCATGCATTTGGGGCCACTATGACATGCGCCATGGGGGCTCCACGTGCATGCCACATGTAATGGGGCCCCCAAATTCATGCCGCATGTCATAGGAGCCCCACGTGCATGGCACAAGTCATGGGTGCCCCAAATGCATGCCGCATGTCATAGGGGCCCCACATGTATGGCGCATGTCATGGGGGCCCCACATGCATGCCGCATGTCATGGGGGCCCCAAATGCATGGCTCAAGTCATGGGGGCCCCAAATGCATGCTGCATGTCATGAGGGCCTCACGTGCATGCCGCATGTCATGGGGGCCCCAAATGCATGGCTCAAGTCATGGGGGCTCCAAATGCATGCCGCATATATTGGGGGCCCCAAATGCATGCTGCATGTCATGAGGGCCCCGCATGCATGCCGCATGTAATTGGGGCCCCGCAGGCATTCCGCATGTCATGGGGGCCTCACGTGCATTCCGCTTGTCATGGGGGCCCCACGTACATGCTGCATGTCATTGGGGCCCCGCGTGCTTGCCGCATGTCATGGGGGCCCCACGTGCATGCCTCATATCACAGGGGCCACAAATGTATGCCGCATGTCATGGGGGCCCCACATGTATGCCGCATGTCATGGGGCCCCCAAATGCATGCCGCATGCGTTAGGGGCCCCACATGCATGGAGCATGTCATGGGGGCCCCACATGCATGCCGCATGTCATGGGGGCCCCACGTGCATGCCGCATGTCATGGGGGTCCCACATGCATGCCACATGTCATGGGGGCCCCACATGCATGCCGCATTTAATAAGGGACCCAAATGCATGCCGCATGTCATGGCGGCCCCAAATGCATGACTCATGTCATGGGGGCCCCACATGCATTTCTCATGTCAAGGTGGTCTCACGTGCATTCCGCATGACATGGGGGACCCAAATGCATGCCGCATGTAATGGGGGCCCCACGTGCATGCAGCATCTAATGGGGGATACAAATTCAGGCCGCATGTCATGTGGGTCCTAAATGCATGCGGCATGTCATGGGGGCCCCAAATGCATGCCACATGTCATGGGGGCCACAAATGCATGCCACATGTCCTGGGGGCCCCACGTGCATGCCGCATTTCATGGGGGCCTCAAATGCATGCCGCATGTCCTGGGGGCCCCACTTGCATTCCGCATGACATGGGTGCCCCACATGCATGCCGCATGTCATGGGGGCCCCAAATGCATGACTCAGGTCATAGGGGCCCCACGTGCATGCCGCATGTCTCGGGCACCCCAAATAAATGCAGCATGTCATGGGGGCCCCACGTGCATGCCGCATGTCTCAGGTACCCCAAATGCATGCAGCATGTTATGCAGGCCCCAAATGCATGCCGCATGTCATGGTGGCCCCGCAGGCATTCCGCATGTCATAGCGGCCCCAAATGCATGCCGCATGTCATGGGAGCCCCAAATGTATGCCGCATGTCATAGGGGCCCCACATGGCGCATGTCATGGGGGGCCAACGTGCATGCCGCATGTATTGGGGGTCCCAAATTCATGCCGCATGTCATGAGGGCCCCGCATGCATGCCGCATGTCATGGGGGCCCCGGAGGCATTCCGCATGTCATGGGGCCCCCAAATGCATGCCTCAAGTCATGGGGGCCCCAAATGCATGCCGCATGTCATAGTGGCCACAAATGCATGCTGCACGTCATGGGGGCCCCATGTGCATGCCGCATGTCATGGGGGCCCAAATAAATGCCGCATTTCATGGGGGCCCCACGTGCATGACGCATGTCATGGGGCCCCCCAAATGCATGTCGCATGTCATAGGGGCCCCACATGCATGCCGCATGTCATGGGGGCCCCATGTGCATGCCACATGTAATGGGGCCCCCAAACGCATGCAGCATGTCATAGGGGCCCCACATGCATGGAGCATGTCATGGGGGCCCCACATGCATGCCGCATGTCATGGGGGCCCCACGTGCATACCGCATGTCATGGGGGTCCCACATGCATGCCGCATGTCATAGGGGCCCCACATGCATGGCGCATGTCATGGCGGCCCCAAATGCATGACTCATGTCATGGGGCCCCACGTGCATGCCGCATGTCATGGGGGATCCAAACTCATGCCGCATGTCATTGGGGCCCCAAGCATATGCCGCATGTCATGGGTGCCCCATGTGCATGCCACATGTAAAGGGGGCCCCAAATGCATGCGGCATGTCATAGGGGCCCCACGTGCATGCCGCATGTCTCGGGCACCCCAAATGCATGCAGCATGTTCTGGGGGCCCCAAATTCATGCCGCATGTCATAGGGGCCCCACTTGCATGCCGCATGTCATGGAGGCCCCAAATGCATGCCACATGTCATAGGGGCCCCACATGCATGGAGCATGTCATGGGGGCCCCACGTGCATGCCGCATGTCATAGGGGCCCCACATGCATGGCACATGTCATGGGGGGCCCACATGCATGCCACATGTCATGAGGGCCCCACATGCATGCCACATTTCATGGGGGACCCAAATGCATGCCGCATGTCATGGGGGCCACAAATGCATGCCGCATGTCATGGCGGCCCCAAATGCATGACTCATGTCATGGGGGCCCCACGTGCATGCCGCATGTCATGGGGGATCCAAACTCATGCCGCATGTCATTGGGGCCCCAAGCATATGCCGCATGTCATGGGGGCCCCATGTGCATGCCACATGTAATGGGGGCCCCAAATGCATGCGGCATGTCATAGGGGCCCCACATGCATGGCGCATGTCATGGGGGCCCCACATGCATGCCGCATGTTATGGGGGCCCCAAATGCATGGCTCAAGTCATGGGGGCTCCAAATGCATGCCGCATATATTGGGGGCCCCAAATGCATGCCGCATATCATGGTGCCCCACATGCTTGCCACATGTCATGGGGGCCCCACATGCATGCCGCATTTCATGGTTGACCCAAATGCATGCATGCCGCATGGCATTGGGCCCCGCAGGCATTCCGCATGTCATGGGGGCCCCACGTGCATGCCGCATGTCATGGGCCCCCCCAAATGCATGCCGCATGTCATAGGGGCCCCACATGCATGCCACATGTCATGGGGGCCCCACATGCATGCCGCATTTCATGGGTGACCCAAATGCATGCATGCCGCATGGCATTGGGGCCCCGCAGGCATTCCGCATGTCATGGGGGCCCCAAATGCATGCCGCATGTCCTGGGGGCCCCACGAGCATGCCGCATGCCATGGGGGCCCCATGTCCATGCCGCATGTCATGGGCCCCCCAAATACATTCCGCATGTCATGGGTGCCCCACATGCATGCCGTATGTCATGGGGGCCCCAAATGCATGATTCAGGTCATGGGGGCCCCACGTGCATGCCGCATGTCATGGGGGACCCAAATGCATGCGGCATGTGATAGGGGCCCCACGTGCATGCCGCATGTCTCGGGCACCCCAAATACATGCAGAATGTCATAGGGGCCCCACGTGCATGGCGCATGTCATGGGGGGCCCACATATATGCCGCATGTCATGGGGGCCCCAAATGTATGCCGCATGTCATGGGGGCCCAAATGCATGCCTCAAGTCATGGGGGCCCCAAATGCATGCCGCATGTCATAGTGGCCCCAAATGCATGCTGCATGTCATGAGGGCCACATGCATGCTGCACGTCATGGGGGCCCCACGTGCATGCCGCATGTCATGGGGGCCCCGCAGGCATTCCACATGTCATGGGGCCCCCAAATGCATGCCGCATGTCATTGGGCCCGCAAATGCATACCGCATGTCATGGGGGCCCCACATGCATGCCGCATGTCATGGGGGCCCCAAATGCATGCCGCATGTCATGGCGGCCCCAAATGCATGACTCATGTCATGGGGGCCCCACGTGCATGCCGCATGTCATGGGGGATCCAAACTCATGCCGCATGTCATTGGGGCCCCAAGCATATGCCGCATGTCATGGGGGCCCCATGTGCATGCCACATGTAATGGGGGCCCCAAATGCATGCGGCATGTCATAGGGGCCACACGTGCATGCCGCATGTCTCGGGCACCCCAAATGCATGCAGCATGTTATGGGGGCCCCACGTGCATGCCGCATGTCTCAGGTACCCCAAATGCATGCAGCATGTTATGCAGGCCCCAAATGCATGCTGCATGTCATGGGGGACCAAATGCATGACGCATGTCATGGGGGCCCCACATGCATGAAGCATGTCATGGGGGCCCCAAATGCATGCCGCATGTCATGAGGGCTTCACATGCATGCCGCATGTAATGGGGCCCCCAAATTCATGCCGCATGTCATAGGGGCCCCACATGCATGCCGCATATCATGGGGGCCCCACATGCATGCCACATTTCAAGGGGGACCCAAATGCATGCCGCATGTCATGGGGGCCCCAAATGCATGCCGCATGTCATGGCGGCCCCAAATGCATGACTCATGTCATGGGGGCCCCACGTGCATGCCGCATGTCATGGGGGATCCAAACTCATGCCGCATGTCATTGGGGCCCCAAGCATATGCCACATGTCATGGGGGCCCCATGTGCATGTCACATGTAATGGGGGCCCCAAATGCATGTGGCATGTCATAGGGGCCCCACGTGCATGCCGCATGTCTCGGGCACCCCAAATGCATGCAGCATGTTATGGGGGTCCCATGTGCATGCCGCATGTCTCAGGTACCCCAAATGCATGCAGCATGTTATGCAGGCCCCAAATGCATGCCGCATGTCATGGGGGCCCAAATGCATGACGGATGTCATGTGGGCCCCACATGAATGCCGCATGTCATGGGGGCCCCAAATGCATGCCGCATGTCATGGGGGCTCCACGTGCATGCCACATGTAATGGGGCCCCCAAATGCATGCCGCATGTCATAGGGGCCCCACATGTATGGCGCATGTCATGGGGGCCCCAAATGCATGGCTCAAGTCATGGGGCCCCCAAATGCATGCTGCATGTCATGAGGGCCTCACGTGCATGCCGCATGTCATGGGGGCCCCAAATGCATGGCTCAAGTCATGGGGGCCCCAAATGATTGCCGCATATATTGGGGGCCCCAAATGCATGCTGCATGTCATGAGGGCCCCGCATGCATGCCGCATGTAATTGGGGCCCCGCAGTCATTCCGCATGTCATGGGGGCCTCACGTGCATTCCGCTTGTCATGGGGGCCCCACGTACATGCTGCATGTCATTGGGGCCCGCGTGCTTGCCTCATGTCATGGGGGCCCCACGTGCATGCCTCATATCACAGGGGCCACAAATGTATGCCGCATGTCATGGGGGCCCCACGTGCATGCCGCATGTCTTGGACCCCCCAAATGCATGCCGCATGCGTTAGGGGCCCCACATGCATGGAACATGTCATGGGGGCCCCACATGCATGCCGCATGTCATGGGGGCCCCACGTGCATGCCGCATGTCATGGGGGGCCCACATGCATGCCACATGTCATGGGGGCCCCACATGCATGCCGCATTTAATAAGGGACCCAAATGCATGCCGCATGTCATGGCGGCCCCAAATGCATGACTCATGTCATGGGGGCCCCACATGCATTTCTCATGTCAAGGTGGCCTCACGTGCATTCCGCATGACATGGGGGACCCAAATGCATGCAGCATGTAATGGGGGATCCAAATGCAGGCCGCATGTCATGGGGGTCCTAAATGCATGCCGCATGTCATGGGGGCCCCAAATGCATGCCACATGTCATGGGGGATCCAAATGCAGGCCGCATGTCATGGGGGTCCTAAATGCATGCCGCATGTCATGGGGGCCACAAATGCATGCCACATGTCATGGGGGCCACAAATGCATGCCGCATGTCCCACTTGCATTCCGCATGACATGGGTGCCCCACATGCATGCCGCATGTCATGGGGGCCCCAAATGCATGACTCAGGTCATAGGGGCCCCACGTGCATGCCGCATGTCTCGGGCACCCCAAATACATGCAGCATGTCATGGGGGCCCCACGTGCATGCCGCCTGTCTCAGGTACCCCAAATGCATGCAGCATGTTATGCAGGCCAAAATGCATGCCGCATGTCATGGTGGCCCCGCAGGCATTCCGCATGTCATAGCGGCCCCAAATGCATGCCGCATGTCATGGGGGCCCCACGTGCATGCCGCATGTAATGGGAGCCCCAAATGTATGCCGCATGTCATAGGGGCCCCACATGGCGCATGTCATGGGGGGCCAACGTGCATGCCGCATGTATTGGGGGCCCCAAATTCATGCCGCATGTCATGAGGGCCCCGCATGCATGCCGCATGTCATGGGGGCCCCGGAGGCATTCCGCATGTCATGGGGCCCCCAAATGCATGCCTCAAGTCATGGGGGCCCCAAATGCATGCCGCATGTCATAGTGGCCACAAATGCATGCTGCATGTCATGAGGGCCACATGCATGCTGCACGTCATGGGGGCCCCACATGCATGCCGCATGTCATGGGGGCCCAAATAAATGCCACATTTCATGGGGGCCCCACGTGCATGACGCATGTCATGGGGCCCCCCAAATGCATGTCGCATGTCATAGGGCCCCCACATGCATGCCGCATGTATTGGGGCCCACAAATGCATGCCGCATGTCATAGGGGCCCCACATGCATGGCGCATTTCATGGGGCCCCAAATGCATGCCTCAAGTCATGGGGGCCCCAAATGCATGCCGCATATCATGGGGGCCCCAAACGCATGCAGCATGTCATGGGGGCCCCACGTGCATGCCGTATGTATTGGGGCCCACAAATGCATGCCGCATGTCATAGGGGCCCCACATGCATGGCACATTTCATGGGGGCCCTTCATGCATGCCACATATCATGGTGGTCCCACATGCATTCCGCATGTCATGGGGGCCCCAAATGCATGTCGCATGTCATAGTGGCCCCAAATGCATGCTGCATGTCATGAGGGCCCCACATGCATGCCGCATGTCATGGGGGCCCCAAATGCATGCCGCATATCATCGGGGTCCCACATGCATGCCGCATGTCATGGGAGCCCCAAATGCATAACGCATGTCATAGTGGCCCCAAATGCATGCCGCATGTCATGGGGGCCCAAATGCATGCCGCATTTCCTGGGGGCCCCACGTGCATGCCGCATGTCATGGGGGCCCCAAATGCATGCCGCATGTAATGGGGCCCGCAAATGCATACTGCATGTCATGGGGGCCCCACATGCATGCCGCATGTCATGGGGGCCCCAAATGCATGCCGCATGTCATGGCGGCCCCAAATGCATGACTCATGTCATGGGGGCCCCACGTGCATGCCGCATGTCATGGGGGATCCAAACTCATGCCGCATGTCATTGGGGCCCCAAGCATATGCCGCATGTCATGGGGGCCCCATGTGCATGCCACATGTAATGGGGGCCCCAAATGCATGCGGCATGTCATAGGGGCCCCACGTGCATGCCGCATGTCTCGGGCACCCCAAATGCATGCAGCATGTTATGGGGGCCCCACGTGAATGCCGCATGTCTCAGGTACCCCAAATGCATGCAGCATGTTATGCAGGCCCCAAATGCATGCCGAATGTCATGGGGTCCCAAATGCATGACGCATGTCATGGGGGCCCCACATGCATGAAGCATGTCATGGGGGCCCCAAATGCATGCCACATATCATGGGGGCCCCACGTGCATGCCGCATATATTGGGGGCCCCAAATGCATGACTCATGTCATGGGGGCCCCAAATGCATGCTGCATGTCATGAGGGCCTCACGTGCATGCCGCATGTCATGGGGGCCCCAAATGCATGGCTCAAGTCATGGGGGCCCCAAATGCATGCCACATATCATGGGGGCCCCACGTGCATGCCACATATCATGGGGGCCCCACGTGCATGCCGCATATATTGGGGGCCCCAAATGCATAACTCATGTCATGGGGGCCCCAAATGCATGGCTCAAGTCATGGGGGCCCCAAATGCATGCCACATATCATGGGGGCCCCACGTGCATGCCGCATATATTGGGGCCCCAAATGCATGCTGCATGTCATGAGGGCCCCGCATGCATGCCGCATGTCATTGGGGCCCCGCATGCAGGCCGCATGTCATTGGGGCCCCGCAGGCATTCCGCATGTCATGGGGGCCTCACGTGCATTCGGCATGTCATGGGGGCCCCACGTGCATGCTGCATGTCACTGGGGCCCCACGTGCTTGACGCATGTCATGGAGGCCCAAATGCATGCCGCATGTCATGGGGGCCATAAATGCATGACGCATATCATGGGGCGCCACATGCATGCCACATGTCATGGGGGCCCCACATGCATGCCGCATTTCATGGGTGACCCAAATGCATGCATGCCATATGTCATGGGGGCCCCACGTGCATGCCGCATGTCATGGGGGATCCAACCTCATGCCACATGTCATTGGGGCCCCAAGCATATGCCGCATGTCATGGGGGCCCCATGTGCATGCCACATGTAATGGGGGCCCTAAAACGCATGCGGCATGTCATAGGGGCCACACGTGCATGCCGCATGTCTCGGGCACCCCAAATGCATGCAGCATGTCATGGGGGCCCCAAATGCATGCCGCATGTCATGGGGGCTTCACATGCATGCCGCATGTAATGGGGCCCCCACATGCATGCCGCATTTCATAAGGGACCCAAATGCATGCCGCATGTCATGGTGGCCCCAAATGCATGCCGCATGTCATGGCGGCCCCAAATGCATGACTCATGTCATGGGGGCCCCAAATGCATGCTGCATGTCATGAGGGCCTCACGTGCATGCCACATGTCATGGGGGCCCCAAATGCATGGCTCAAGTCATGGGGGACCCAAATGCATGCCACATATCATGGGGGCCCCACGTGCATGCCGCATATATTGGGGACCCCAAATGCATGCTGCATGTCATGAGGGCCCCGCATGCATGCCGCATGTAATTGGGGCCCCGCAGGAATTCCGCATGTCATGGGGGCCTCACGTGCATTCCGCATGTCATGGGGGCCCCACGTGCTTGCCGCATGTCATGGAGGCCCAAATGCATGCCGCATGTCATGGGGCCATAAATGCATGACGCATATCATGGGGCCCCACATGCATGCCACATGTCATGGGGACCCTACATGCATGCCGCATTTCATGGGTGACCCAAATGCATGCATGCCGCATGTCATTGGGGCCCCGCAGGCATTCCGCATGTCATGGGGGCCTCACGTGCATTCGGCATGTCATGGGGGCCCCACGTGCATGCTGCATGTCACTGGGGCCCCACGTGCTTGACGCATGTCATGGAGGCCCAAATGCATGCCGCAAGTCATGGGGGCCATAAATGCATGACGCATATCATGGGGCGCCACATGCATGCCACATGTCATGGGGGCCCCACATGCATGCCGCATTTCATGGGTGACCCAAATGCATGCATGCCATATGTCATGGGGGCCCCACGTGCATGCCGCATGTCATGGGGGATCCAAACTCATGCCACATGTCATTGGGGCCCCAAGCATATGACGCATGTCATGGGGGCCCCATGTGCATGCCACATGTAATGGGGGCCCTAAAATGCATGTGGCATGTCATAGGGGCCACACGTGCATGCCACATGTCTCGGGCACCCCAAATGCATGCAGCATGTTATGGGGGCCCCACGTGCATGCCGCATGTCTCAGGTACCCCAAATGCATGCAGCATGTTATGCAGGCCCCAAATGCATGCCGCATGTCATGGGGGCCCAAATGCATGATGCATGTCATGGGGCCCCACATGCATGAAGCATGTCATGGGGGCCCCAAATGCATGCCGCATATCATGGGGCCCCCAAATGCATGCCGCATGTCATGGGGGCTTCACATGCATGCCGCATGTAATGGGGCCCCCACATGCATGCCGCATTTCATAAGGGACCCAAATGCATGCCGCATGTCATGGTGGCCCCAAATGCATGCCGCATGTCATGGCGGCCCCAAATGCATGACTCATGTCATGGGGGCCCCAAATGCATGCTGCATGTCATGAGGGCCTCACGTGCATGCCACATGTCATGGGGGCCCCAAATGCATGGCTCAAGTCATGGGGGACCCAAATGCATGCATGCCGCATGTCATTGGGGCCCCGCAGGCATTCCGCATGTCATGGGGGCCTCACGTGCATTCGGCATGTCATGGGGGCCCCACGTGCTTGCCGCATGTCATGGAGGCCCAAATGCATGCCGCATGTCATGGGGCCATAAATGCATGACGCATATCATGGGGCCCCACATGCATGTCACATGTCATGGGGACCCTACATGCATGCCGCATTTCATGGGTGACCCAAATGCATGCATGCCGCATGTCATTGGGGCCCCGCAGGCATTCCGCATGTCATGGGGGCCTCACGTGCATTCGGCATGTCATGGGGGCCCCACGTGCATGCTGCATGTCACTGGGGCCCCACGTGCTTGACGCATGTCATTGAGGCCCAAATGCATGCCGCATGTCATGGGGGCCATAAATGCATGACGCATATCATGGGGCGCCACATGCATGCCACATGTCATGGGGGCCCCACATGCATGCCACATTTCATGGGTGACCCAAATGCATGCATGCCATATGTCATGGGGGCCCCACGTGCATGCCGCATGTCATGGGGGATCCAAACTCATGCCACATGTCATTGGGGCCCCAAGCATATGCCGCATGTCATGGGGGCCCCATGTGCATGCCACATGTAATGGGGCCCTAAAATGCATGCAGCATGTCATAGGGGCCACACGTGCATGCCGCATGTCTCGGGCACCCCAAATGCATGCAGCATGTTATGGGGGCCCCACGTGCATGCCGCATGTCTCAGGTACCCCAAATGCATGCAGCATGTTATGCAGGCCCCAAATGCATGCCGCATGTCATGGGGGCCCAAATGCATGATGCATGTCATGGGGCCCCACATGCATGAAGCATGTCATGGGGGCCCCAAATGCATGCCGCATGTCATGGGGGCCCCAAATGCATGCCGCATGTCATTGGGGCTTCACATGCATGCCGCATGTAATGAGGGCCCCACATGCATGCCGCATTTCATAAGGGACCCAAATGCATGCTGCATGTCATGGTGGCCCCAAATGCATGCCGCATGTCATGGCGGCCCCAAATGCATGACTCATGTCATGGGGGCCCCAAATGCATGCTGCATGTCATGAGGGCCTCACGTGCATGCCACATGTCATGGGGGCCCCAAATGCATGGCTCAAGTCATGGGGGACCCAAATGCATGCCACATATCATGGGGGCCCCACATGCATGCCGCATATATTGGGGACCCCAAATGCATGCTGCATGTCATGAGGGCCCCGCATGCATGCCGCATGTAATTGGGGCCCCGCAGGAATTCCGCATGTCATGGGGGCCTCACGTGCATTCCGCATGTCATGGGGGCCCCACGTGCTTGCCGCATGTCATGGAGGCCCAAATGCATGCCGCATGTCATGGGGCCATAAATGCATGACGCATATCATGGGGCCCCACATGCATGCCACATGTCATGGGGACCCTACATGCATGCCGCATTTCATGGGTGACCCAAATGCATGCATGCCGCATGGCATTGGGGCCCCGCAGGCATTCCGCATGTCATGGGGGCCCCACATGCATGCCGCATTTCATAAGGGACCCAAATGCAGGCCGCATGTCATGGGGGTCCCAAATGCATGCCGCATGTCATGGGGGCCCCAAATGCATGCCACATGTCATGGGGGCCCCAAATGCATGCCGCATGTCCTGGGGGCCCCAAATGCATGACTCAGGTCATGGGGGCCCCATGTGCATGCCGCATGTCATGGGGGACCCACGTGCATGCCGCATGTCATGGGCCCCCCAAATACATTCCGCATGTCATGGGTGCCCCACATGCATGCCGCATGTCATGGGGGCAGCAAATGCATGACTCAGGTCATGGGGGCCCCACGTGCATGCCGCATGTCATGGGGGACCCAAATGCATGCGACATGTCATAGGGGCCCCACATGCATGCCGCATGTCTCGGGCACCCCAAATACATGCATCATGTCATGGGGGCCCCACGTGCATGCCGCATGTCTCAGGTACCCCAAATGCATGCAGCATGTTATGCAGGCCCCAAATGCATGCCGCATGTCATAGGGGCCCCGCATGCATGGCGCATGTCATGGGGGCCCACATGTATGCCGCATGTCATGGGGGCCCAACGTGCATGCCGCATGTATTTGGGGCCCCAAATTCATGCCGCATGTCATGAGGGCCCCGCATGCATGCCGCATGTCATGGGGGCCCCGGAGGCATTCCGCATGTCGTGGGGGCCCCAAATGCATGCCGCATGTCATAGGGGCCCCACATGCATGCCTCAAGTCATGGGGGCCCCAAATGCATTCTGCATGTCATGGGGGCCCCGCAGGCATTCCACATGTCTTGGGGGCCCCAAATAAATGCCGCATTTCATGGGGGCCCCACGTGCATGCCGCATGTCATGGGGCCCCGCAAATGCATGCCGCATGTCATAGGTGCCCCACATGCATGCCTCATGTCTTGGGGCCCACAAATGCATGCCACTTGTCATAGGGGCCCCACATGCATGGCGCATGTCATGGGGGCCCCAAATGCATGCCACATGTCATGGGGGCCCCAAATGCATGACTCAGGTCATGGGGGCCCCACGTGCATGCCGCATGTCATAGGGGACCCAAATGCATGCGGCATGTCATAGGGGCCCCACGTGCATGCCGCATGTCTCGGGCACCCCAAATACATGCAGCATGTCATGGGGCCCCACGTGCATGCCGCATGTCTCAGGTACCCCAAATGCATGCAGCATGTTATGCAGGCCTCAAATGCATGCCGCATATCATGGGGGCCCCGGAGGCATTCCGCATGTCATGGGGGCCCCAAATGCATGCCTCAAGTCATGGGGGCCCCAAATGCATGCCGCATGTCATAGTGGCCCAAATGCATGCTGCATGTCATGAGGGCCACATGCATGCTGCACGTCATGGGGGCCCCACGTGCATGCGGCATGTCATGGGGGCCCCACGTGCATGCCGCATATCATGGGGGTCCCACATGCATGCCGCATGTCATAGGGGCCCCACATGCATGGCACATGTCATGGGGGGCCCACATGCATGCCACATGTCATGGGGGCCCCATATGCATGCCACATTTCATGGGGGACCCAAATGCATGCCGCATGTCATGGGGGCCCCAAATGCATGCCGCATGTCATGGCGGCCCCAAATGCATGACTCATGTCATGGGGGCCCCACGTGCATGCCGCATGTCATGGGGGATGCAAACTCATGCCGCATGTCATTGGGGCCCCAAGCATATGCCACATGTAATGGGGCCCCCAAATGCATGCGGCATGTCATAGGGGCCCCACGTGCATGCCGCATGTCTCGGGCACCCCAAATGCATGCAGCATGTTATGGGAGCCCCATGTGCATGCCGCATGTCTCAGGTACCCAAAATGCATGCAGCATGTTATGCAGGCCCCAAATGCATGCCGCATGGGGGCCCAAATGCATGACGCATGTCATGTGGGCCCCTCATGAATGCCGCATGTCATCGGGGCCCCAAATGCATGCCGCATGTCATGGTGGCTCCACCTGCATGCCACATTTAATGGGGCCCCCAAATTCATGCCGCATGTCATAGGAGCCCCACGTGCATGGCGCAAGTCATCGGTGCCCCAAATGCATGCCGCATGTCATAGGGGCCCCACATGCATGGCACATGTCATGGGGGCCCCACATGCATGCCGCATGTCATGGGGGCCCAAATGCTTGCCGCATGTCATAGTGGCCCCAAATGCATGCTGCATGTCATGATGGCCCCACGTGCATGCCGCATGTCCTGGGGGCCCCAAATGCATGGCTCAAGTCATGGGGGCCCCAAATGCATGCTGCATGTCATGAGGGCCCCACGTGCATGCCGCATGTCATGGGGCCCCAAATGCATGGCTCAAGTCAAGGGGCCCCAAATGCATGCCGCATATATTGGGGGCCCCAAATGCATGCCGCATGTCATGGGGACCCCAAATGCATGCCACATGTCATGGGGGCCCCATGTCCATGCCGCATGTCATGGGGGCCCCAAATGCATGACTCAGGTCATTGTGTCCCCACGTGCATGCCGCATGTCTCAGGTACCCCAAATGCATGCAGCATGTTATGCAAGCCCCAAATGCATGCCGCATGTCATGGTGGCCCCGCAGGCATTCCACATGTCATGGGGGCCCCAAATGCATGCCGCATGTCATGGGGGCCCCACGTGCATGCCGCATGTCATGGGGGCCCCACATGCATGGCGCATGTCATGGGGGGCCCACGTGTATGCCGCATGTCATGGGGGCCCAACGTGCATGCCGCATGTATTGGGGGCCCCAAATTCATGCCGCATGTCATGAGGGCCCCGCATGCATGCCGCATGTCATGGGGGCCCCGGAGGCATAACGCATGTCATGGGGCCCCAAATGCATGCCGCATGTCATGGGGGCCCCACGTGCATGCCGTATGTCTTGGGGCCCCGCAAATGCATGCTGCATGTCATAGGGGCCCCACATGCATGCCACATGTCATGGGGGCCCCAAATGCATGACGCATGTCATAGTGGCCCCAAATGCATGCCGCATGTCATGGGGGCTCAAATGCATGCCACATATCCTGGGGGCCCCACGTGCATGCCGCATGTCATGGGGGCCCCAAATGCATGCCGCATGTCATGGGGCCCGCAAATGCATACCGCATGTCATGGGGGCCCCACATGCATGCAGCATGTCATGGGGGCCCCAAATGCATGCCGCATGTCATGGCGACCCCAAATGCATGACTCATGTCATGGGGGCCCCACGTGCATGTCGCATGTCATGGGGGATCCAAACTCATGCCGCATGTCATTGGGGCCCCAAGCATATGCCGCATGTCATGGGGGCCCCATGTGCATGCCACATGTAATGGGGGCCCCAAATGCATGCGGCATGTCATAGGGGCCCCACGTGCATGCCGCATGTCTCGGGCACCCCAAATGCATGCAGCATGTTATGGGGGCCCCACGTGCATGCCGCATGTCTCAGGTACCCCAAATGCATGCAGCATGTTATGCAGGCCCCAAATGCATGCCGCATGTCATGGGGGCCCAAATGCAAGACGCATGTCATGGGGGCCCCACATGCATGAAGCATGTCATGGGGCCAAAAAATGCATGCCGCATGTCATGGGGGCTTCACATGCATGCCGCATGTAATGGGGCCCCCAAATTCATGCCGCATGTCATAGGGGCCCCACATGCATGCCGCATGTCATGGAGGCCCCAAATGCATGCCGCATGTTACAGGGGCCCCACATGCATGCCGCATGTCATGGGGGCCCCAAATGAATGTCGCATGTCAAGGGGGCCCCACGTGCATGCCGCATGTCATGGGGACCCACATGCATGCCGCATGTCATGGAGGCCCTCAAATGCATCCCGCATGTCATGGGGGCCCCACATGCATGCCGCATGTCATGGGGACCCAAATGCTTGCCGCATGTCATGGGGGCCATAAATGCATGCCGCATGTCATGGGGGCCCCAACTGCAGGCCGCATATCATGGGGCCCCACATGCATGCCGCATTTCATGGGGGACCCAAATGCATGCCGCATGTCATGGGGGCCCCATGTGCATGCCACATGTAATGGGGGCCCCAAATGCATGCCGCATGTCATGGGGGATCCAAAGTCATGCCGCATGTTATTGGGGCCCCAAGCATATGCAGCATGTCATGGGGGCCTCACGAGCATTCCGCATGTCATGGGGGACCCACGTGCATGCCGCATGTAATGGTGCCCCCAAATTCATGCCGCATGTCATAGGGGCCCCACGTGCATGGCGCAAGTCATGGGTGCCCCACATGCATGCCGAATGTCTCAGGTACCCCAAATGCATGCAGCATGTTATGCACGTCCCAAATGCATGCCGCATGTCATGGGGGCCCAAATGCATGCCGCATTTCATGGGGGCCCCACATGCATGCCGCATGTCATGGGGGCCCCACGTGCATGGCGCATGTCATGGGAGCCCCACATGCATGCCACATGTCATGGGGGATCCAAACTCATGCCGCATGTCATTGGGGCCCAAAGCATATGCCGCATGTCATGGGGGCCCCATGTGCATGCCACATGTAATGGGGGCCCCAAATGCATGCGGCTTGTCATAGGGGCCCCACGTGCATGCCGCATGTCTCGGGCACCCCAAATGCATGCAGCATGTTATGGGGGCCCCACGTGCATGCCGAATGTCTCAGGTACCCCAAATGAATGCAGCATGTTATGCAGGCCCCAAATGCATGCTGCAAGTCATGGGGGCCCAAATGCATGACGCATGTCATGTGGGCCCCACATGAATGCCGCATGTCATGGCGGCCCCAAATGCATGACTCAGGTCATGGGGACCCCACCTGCATGCCGCATGTCATGGGGGCCTCACGAGCATTCGGCATGTCATGGGGGCCCCACGTGCATGCCGCATGTCATGGCGGCCCCAAATGCATGACTCATGTCATGGGGGTCCACATGCATGCCGCATGTCATGGGGGCCCCACATGCATGCTGCATGTCATGGCGGCCCCAAATGCATGACTCATGTCATGGGGGCTCCACATGCATGCCGCATGTCATGGGGCCCCCAAATGCATGCCGCATGTCATGGGGCCCTCACATGCATGCCCCATGTCATGGGGGCCCCAAATGCATGCTCCATGTCATGGGGGCCCCAAATGCATGCCGCATGTCATGGGGGATCCAAAGTCATGCCGCATGTCATTGGGGCCCCAAGCATATGCCGCATGTCATGGGGGCCTCACGAGCATTCCGCATGTCATGGGGGCCCCACGTGCATGCCGCATGTAATGGTGCCCCCAAATTCATGCCGCATGTCATAGGGGCCCCAAGCATATGCCGCATGTCATGGGGGCCTCACGAGCATTCCGCATGTCATGGGGACCCACATGAATGCCGCATGTCATGGAGGCCCCAAATGCATGCCGCATGTCATGGGGGCCCCACATGCATGCCCCATGTCATGGGGGCCCCAAATGCATGCCGCATGTCATGGGGGATCCAAAGTCATGCCGCATGTCATTGGGGCCCCAAGCATATGCCGCATGTCATGGGGGCCTCACGAGCATTCCGCATGTCATGGGGGCCCCACGTGCATGCCGCATGTAATGGTGCCCCCAAATTCATGCCGCATGTCATAGGGGCCCCACGTGCATGGCGCAAGTCATGGGTGCCCCACAGGCATGTCGAATGTCTCAGGTACCCCAAATGCATGCAGCATGTTATGCACGCCCCAAATGCATGCCGCATGTCATGTGGGCCCAAATGCAGGCCGCATTTCATGGGGGCCCCACATGCATGCCGTATGTCATGGGGGCCCCACGTGCATGGCGCATGTCATGGGAGCCCCACATGCATGCCACATGTCATGGGGGCCCCAAATGAATGTCGCATGTCAAGGGGGCCCCACGTGCATGCCGCATGTCATGAGGACCCACATGCATGCCGCATGTCATGGAGGCCCCCAAATGCATCCCGCATGTCATGGGGGCCCCACATGCATGCCGCATGTCATGGGGGCCCCACATGCATGCCGCATGTCATGGGGACCCACATGCATGCCGCATGTCATGGAGGCCCCAAATGCAAGCCGCATGTCATGGAGGCCCCAAATGCATGACGCATATCATGGGGGCCCCAAACACATGCAGCATGTCATGGGGGCCCCACGTGCATGCCGTATGTCTTGGGGCCCACAAATGCATGCCTCAAGTCATGGGGGCCCCAAATGCATGACTCATGTCATGAGGGCCCCACGTGCATGCCGCATGTCATGGGGGATCCAAACTCATGCCGCATGTCATTGGGGCCCAAAGCATATGACGCATGTCATGGGGGCCCCATGTGCATGCCACATGTAATGGGGGCCCCAAATGCATGCGGCATGTCATAGGGGCCCCACGTGCATGCCGCATGTCTCGGGCACCCCAAATGCATGCAGCATGTTATGGGGGCCCCACGTGCATGCCGAATGTCTCAGGTACCCCAAATGCATGCAGCATGTTATGCAGGCCCCAAATGCATGCTGCAAGTCATGGGGGCTCAAATGCATGACGCATGTTATGTGGGCCCCAAATGCATGTGGCATGTCATAGGGGCCCCACGTGCATGCCGCATGTCTCGGGCACCCCAAATGCATGCAGCATGTTATGTGGGGGCCCCACGTGCATGCCGAATGTATCAGGTACCCCAAATGCATGCAGCATGTAATGCAGGCCCCAAATGCATGCTGCAAGTCATGGGGGCCCAAATGCATGACGCATGTCATGTGGGCCCCACGTGCATGCCGCATGGAATGGGGCCCCCAAATTCATGCCGCATGTCATAGGGCCCCACGTGCATGGCGCAAGTCATGGGTGCCCCACATGCATGCCGAATGTCTCAGGTACCCCAAATGCATGCAGCATGTTATGCAGGCCCCAAATGCATGCCGCATGTCATGGGGACCCAAATGCATGCCGCATTTCATGGGGACCCACATGCATGTCGCATGTCATGGAGGCCCCAAATGCATGCCGAATGTCATGGAGGCCCCAAATGCATGCCGCATGTCATGGGGGTCCCACATGCATGCCGCATGTCATGGGGTCCCACATGCATGCCGCATGTCATGGGGGCCCAAATGCTTGCCGCATGTCCTGGGGGCCATAAATGTATGCCGCATGTCATGGGGGCCCAACGTGCATGCCGCATGTATTGGGGCCCCAAATTCATGCCGCATGTCATGAGGGCACCGCATGCATGCCGCATGTCATGGGGGCCCCGGAGGCATTCCGCATGTCATGGGGGCCCCAAATGCATGCCGCATGTCATGGGAGCCCCAAATGCATGCCTCAAGTCATGGGGGCCCCAAATGCATGCCGCATGTCATGAGGGCCCCACGTGCATGCCGCATGTCATGGGGGCCCCAAATGAATGTCGCATGTCAAGGGGGCCCCACGTGCATGCCGCATGTCATGGGGACCCACATGCATGCCGCATGTCATGGAGGCCCCCAAATGCATCCCGCATGTCATGGGGGCCCCACATGCATGCCGCATGTCATGGGGCCCCCAAATGCATGCCGCATGTCATGGGGGCCCACATGCTTGCCGCATGTCATGGGGGCCCCACGTGCATGCCACATGTCATGGGGGATCCAAACTCATGCCGCATGTCATTGAGGCCCAAAGCATATGCCGCATGTCATGGGGGCCCCATGTGCATGCCACATGTAATGGGGGCCCCAAATGCATGCGGCTTGTCATAGGGCACCACGTGCATGCCGCATGTCTCGGGCACCCCAAATGCATGCAGCATGTTATGGGGGCCCCACGTGCATGCCGAATGTCTCAGGTACCCCAAATGAATGCAGCATGTTATGCAGGCCCCAAATGCATGCTGCAAGTCATGGGGGCCCAAATGCATGACGAATGTCATGTGGGCCCCAAATGCATGTGGCATGTCATAGGGGCCCCACGTGCATGCCGCATGTCTCGGGCACCCCAAATGCATGCAGCATGTTATGGGGGCCCCACGTACATGCCAAATGTCTCAGGTACCAAAAATGCATGCAGCATGTTATGCAGGCCCCAAATGCATGCTGCATGTCATGGGGCCCCAAATGCATGAAGCATGTCATGTGGGCCCCACATGAATGCCGCATGTCATGGCGGCCCCACATGCATGACTCAGGTCATGGGGACCCCACCTGCATGCCGCATGTCATGGGGGCCTCACGAGCATTCGGCATGTCATTGGGGCCCCACGTGCATGCCGCATGTCATGGCGGCCCCAATTGCATGACTCATGTCATGGGGGCCCACATGCATGCCGCATGTCATGGGGTCCCCACTTGCATGCTGCATGTCATGGCGGCCCCAAATGCATGACTCATGTCATGGGGGCTCCACATGCATGCTGCATGTCATGGGGCCCCCAAATGCATGCCGCATGTCATGGGGGCCCCACATGCATGCCCCATGTCATGGGGCCCCCAAATGCATGCCGCATGTCATGGGGGCCCCACATGCATGCCCCATGTCATGGGGCCCCCAAATGCATGCCGCATGTCATGGGGGATCCAAAGTCATGCCGCTTGTCATTGGGGCCCCAAGCATATGCCGCATGTCATGGGGGCCTCACGAGCATTCCGCATGTCATGGGGGCACCACGTGCATGCCGCATGTAATGGTGCCCCCAAATTCATGCCGCATGTCATAGGGGCCCCACGTGCATGGCGCAAGTCATGGGTGCCCCACATGCATGTCGAATGTCTCAGGTACCCCAAATGCATGCAGCATGTTATGCACGCCCCAAATGCATGCCGCATGTCATGGGGGCCCCACATGCATGCCATATGTCATGGGGGACCCACGTGCATGGCGCATGTCATGGGAGCCCCACATGCATGCCACATGTCATGGGGGGCCCCAAATGAATGTCGCATGTCAAGGGGGCCCCACGTGCATGCCGCATGTCATGGGGACCCACATGCATGCCGCATGTCATGGATGCCCCCAAATGCATCCCGCATGTCATGGGGGCCCCACTTGCATGCCGCATATCATGGGGACCCACATGCATGCCGCATGTCATGGAGGCCCCAAATGCATGCCGCATGTCATGGAGGCCCCAAATGCATGACGCATATCATGGGGGCCCCAAACACATGCAGCATGTCATGGGGGCCCCACGTGCATGCCGTATGTCTTGGGGCCCACAAATGCATGCCTCAAGTCATGGGGGCCCCAAATGCATGACTCATGTCATGGGGGCCCCACGTGCATGCCGCATGTCATGGGGGATCCAAACTCATGCCGCATGTCATTGGGGCCCAAAGCATATGCCGCATGTCATGGGGGCCCCACGTGCATGCCACATGTAATGGGGGCCCCGAATGCATGCGGCATGTCATAGGGGCCCCACGTGCATGCCGCATGTCTCGGGCACCGCAAATGCATGCAGCATGTTATGCAGGCCCCAAATGCATGCTGCAAGTCAAGGAGGCTCAAATGCATGACTCATGTCATGTGGTCCCCAAATGCATGTGGCATGTCATAGGGGCCCCACGTGCATGCCGCATGTCATGGGGACCCACATGCATGCCGCATGTGATGGAGGCCCCCAAATGCATCCCGCATGTCATGGGGGCCCCACATGCATGCCGCATGTCATGGGGCCCCCAAATGCATGCCGCATGTCATGGGGGCCCAAATGATTGCCGCATGTCATGGGGGCCCCACGTGCATGCCACATGTCATGGGGGATCCAAACTCATGCCCCATGTCATTGGGGCCCAAAGCATATGACGCATGTCACGGGGGCCCCATGTGCATGCCACATGTAATGGGGGCCCCAAATGCATGCGGCTTGTCATAGGGGCCCCACGTGCATGCCGCATGTCTCGGGCACCCCAAATGCATGCAGCATGTTATGGGTGCCCCACATGCATGCCGCATGTCATGGGGACCCACATGCATGCCGCATGTCATGGAGGCCCCAAATGCATGTCGCATGTCATGGAGGCCCCAAATGCATGCCGCATGCCATGGGGGCCCCACATGCATGCCGCATGTCATGGGGCCCCCAAATGCATGCCGCATGTCATGTGGGCCCCACATGCATGTCCCATGTCATGGGGGCCCCAAATGCATGCCACATGTCATGGGGGCCCCAAATGAATGTCGCATGTCATTGGGGCCCCAAGCATATGCCGCATGTCATGGGGGCCTCAGGAGCATTCCGCATGTCATGGGGGCCCCACATGCATGCCGCATTTCATGGGGGCCCCACATGCATGCCGCATGCCATGGGGGCCCCACGTGCATGGCGCATGTCATGGGAGCCCCACATGCATGCCACATGTCATGGGGGCCCCAAATGAATGTCGCATTTCAAAGGGGCTCCACGTGCATGCCGCATATATTGGGGACCCCAAATGCATGCCGCATGTCATGAGGGCCCCGCATGCATGCCGGATGTCAATTGGGCCCTGCAGGCATTCCGCATGTCATGGGGGCGTCACATGCATTCCGCATGTCATAGGGGCCCCACGTGCATGCTGCATGTCATTGGGGCCCCATGTGCTTGCCGCATTTCATGGGTGCCCAAATGCATGCCTCATGTCATGGGGGCCATAAATGCATGCCGCATGTCATCGGTGCCCAACGTGCATGCCACATGTATTGGGGGCCCAATGTGCATGCCGCATGTATTGGGGGCCCCAACTACAGGCCGCATATCATGGGGCCCCACATGCATGCCGCATTTCATGGGGGACCCAAAATGCATGCCGCATGTCATGGGGGCCCCCAAATGCATGCCGCATGTCATGGGGGCCCCAACTGCAGGCCGCATATCATGGGGCCCCACATGCATGCCGCATTTCATGCGGGCCCCAAATGTATGCCACATGTAATGGGGGCCCCAAATGCATGTGGCATGTCATAGGGGCCCCACGTGCATGCCGCATGTCTCGGGCACCCCAAATGCATGCAGCATGTTATGGGGGCCCCACGTGCATGCCGAATGTCTCAGGTACCCCAAATGCATGCAGCATGTTATGCAGGCCCCAAGTGCATGCTGCAAGTCATGGGGGCCCAAATGCATGACGCATGTCATGTGGGCCCCAAATGAATGCCGCATGTCATGGTGGATCCAAATGCATGACTCAGGTCATGGGGGCCCCACGTGCATGCCGCATGTCATGGGAGCCTCACGAGCATTCCGCATGTCATGGGGGCCCCACGTGCATGCCGCATGTCATGGGTGCCCCACATGCATGCCGAATGTCTCAGGTACCCCAAATGCATGCAGCATGTTATGCATGCCCCAATGCATGCCCCATGTCATGGGGGCCCAAATGCATGCCGCATTTCATGGGGCCCCCACATGCATGCCGCATGTCATGGGGGCCCCAAATGCATGCTGCATGTCATGGGGGCTCCACATGCATGCCGCATTTCATGGGTGACCCAAATGCATGCATGCCGCATGGCATTGGGGCCCCGCAGGCATTCCGCATGTCATGGGGGCCTCACGTGCTTGCCGCATGTCATGGGGGCCCCACGTGCATGCCTCATGTCACGGGGGCCACAAATGTATGCCACATGTCATGCGGGCCCCACGTGCATGCCGCATGTCATGGGGCCCCCCAAATGCATGCCGCATGTCATGGGGGCCCCACATGCATGGAGCATGTCATGGGGGCCCCCCATGCATGCCGCATGTCATGGGGGCCCCACGTGCATGGCGCATGTCATGGGGGCCCACATGCATGCCACATGTCATGGAGGCCCCACATGCATGACTCATGTCTTGGGGGCCCCACATGCATTCCGCATGTCAAGGTGGCCTCACGTGCATTCCGCATGACATGGGGGCCCCAAATGCATGCCACATGTCATGGGGGCCCCACATCCATGCAGCATGTAATGGGGGACCCAAATGCATGCCGCATCACCTGGGGGCCCCACTTGCATTCCGCATGACATGGGGGCCCCAAATGCATGCCGCATGTCATGGCGGCCCCAAATGCATGACTCAGGTCATGGGGGCCCCACGTGCATGCCGCATGTCATGGGGGACCCAAGCGTATGCCTCATGTCATGGGGGCCCCAAATGCATGCCACATGTCATGGGGGCCCCAAATGCATGCCGCATGTCCTGGGGGCCCCATGAGCATGCCGATTGTCATGGTGGCCCCATGTCCATGCCGCATGTCATGGGCCCCCCAAATACATTCCGCATGTCATGGGTGCCCCACATGCATGCCGAATGTCTCAGTTACCCCAAATGCATGCAGCATGTAATGCACGCCCCAAAAGCATGCCGCATTTCATGGGGACCCCACATGCATGCCGCATGTCATGGGGGCCCCACGTGCATGGCGCATGTCACGGGAGCCCCACATGTCATGGGGGCCCCAAATGAATGTCGCATGTCAAGGGGGCCCCACGTGCATGCCGCATGTCATGGGGACCCAAATGCTTGCCGCATGTCATGGGGGCCATAAATGCATGCCGCATGTCATGGGGGCCCAACGTGCATGCCGCATCTATTGGGGGCCCCAAATTCATGTCTCATGTCATGAGGGCCCTGCATGTATACCGCATGTCATGGGGGCCCCAAATGCATGCCTCAAGTCATGGGGGCCCCAAATGCATGCCGCATATCATGGGGGCCCCACGTTCATGCCGTATGTCTTGGGGCCCACAAATGCATGCCTCAAGTCATGGGGGCCCCAAATGCATGACTCATGTCATGGGGGCCACACGTGCATGCCGCATGTCATGGGGGATCCAAACTCATGCCGCATGTCATTGGGGCCCAAAGCATATGCCGCATGTCATGGGGGCCCCATGTGCATGCCACATGTAATCGGGGCCGCAAATGCATGTGGCATGTCATAGGGGCCCCACGTGCATGCCGCATTTCTCGGGCACCCCATTGCAATGCAATGAATGTCGCATGTCAAGGGGGCCCCACGTGCATGCCGCATGTCATGGGGACCCACATGCATGCCGCATGTCATGGAGGCCCCCAAATGCATGCCGCATGTCATGGGGGCCCCACATGCATGCCGCATGTCATGGGGCCCCCCAAATGCATACCGCATGTCATGGGGCCCCACATGCATGACGCATGCCATGTGTGCCCCAAATGCATGCCGCATGTCATGGGGGCCAAAAAAGCATGCCGCATGTCATAGGGGCCCCAAATGCATGCCACATGTCATGGGGGCCGCAAGAGCATACCGCATGACATGGGGGCCCCAAGTGCTTGAGGCATGTCATGGGGGCCCAACATGCATGCCGCATGTCTTGGGTACCCCAAATGCATGTCGCATGTCATTTGGGCCCCACATGCATGAAGCATGTCATGGGGGCCCCACATGCATTCTACATATCATGGAGGCCCCACGTGCATGCCGCATGTCATGGGGGCCCCAAATGCAAGCCACATGTCATGGGGGCCAAAAAAGCATGCCGCATGTCAACAGCTGGACCTTTGGATTTTGGAAATGTTTGCGTTTTTTGACCAGATTCGCGTCAGGCGCTCCCACACTCGTCCCGAGGGGACGAGCATCTCCGGAATTTGCGATTAAGCCTCGGCGTCCGCGCTACAGTTTTCTGGCTCTGGAACGCACGCGGTTTGGAGCTGGACGCCGATATTCGGCGTGCCGCACTCTTATCACATGCCGGACGCGCTGTACTTTTTTCGTAACGTTTCGAGATGAAAACATTTTTCCAAAGAAATCCTCTCTGCCATCTTCTTTAATAGCCAGCTCTCACCTACAATAGCCAGCCCTCACGAAAAAACTTTGCCGCTGGACGACGCAACGCTCGCCATTTTACAGATCCAGCCCGGGAGATGCTCTGCACGCCGCCCCGGGTCGATCCGACGCCATTAAGGCTCCGAAAAAAGGCTTGCAAAAACCTCGTCTGTGCCAGGTCCGAAAAAACAAGCCATTTAGCCAGCCCTCACAACATTTCATCACTTGGAAATGACCACCAGATGGCATCTGTGCTTTAAATATCATTCATTACTTGTCAGCCAGAATTCAGCTGCATTTCTGGAAATTGAACACTGGATGGCAAGCTGTGCTTTAAAAGCCATTCACTCGTTCATGATAGACCCTCACAGGAAACACACAATAAGGAGATTTTTCACTTATCCTTCGGTGGAAAGGCTGTGATGGGGGGAGGGGATGATGATGTAGCATTTTTGTCTCTGTTGTTTCACTGAGATTAGGACTTTCAAAGTGCTGCTGCCTGACCTTGTAAAACATTAACTCTTTTAACACAGATTGTGACCATATAATCAAATGAGAATAAGGAGTTTAATTAAAGGCATTTAAAAAGTTGCAATTTTATTACATCATTATTTAAAAAGACACAAAAATGGCAGCAATAATCACTGGTATTGAGGCCAATAATCACATCCATAGATGGAGCCCATATTTCATATCAAAAATAGGTAAAAGTAAATAGAGCATGTGACCATGTTGTAAAACACTTAAAGTTGTGTAAAAACCGTGGCGTAGGAACGGGCGGTGAAATAAGCGCGCCAAAAAAACTATAAAGTTTAAGTTTTTTTTCCGTAATTCATCAGATGAGCGTGATAACGGACGCTACGCTGAATGGCGGCGCGTAGGAACGGGCGGTGAAATAAGCGCGCCTAAACAACTATAAAGTTTACATTTTTTTTCCGTAATCCATCAGATGAGCGTGATAACGGTTGCTGTGCTGAACGGCGGCACGTAGGAACGGGCGGTGAAATAAGTGCGCCAAAAAAACTATAAAGTTTACGTTTTATTTCTGTAATTCATCAGATGAGCGTGATAACGGACGCTGCGCTGAACGGCGGCGCGTAGGAACGGGCGGTGAAATAAGCGCGCCAAAAAAACTATAAAGTTTACGCTTTCATTCCATAATTCATCAGATGAGCGTGATAACGGACGCTGCGCTGAATGGCGGCACGTAGGAACGGGGGATGAAATAAGCGCGCCAAAACAACTATAAAGTTTACGTTTTTTTTCCGTAATCCATCAGATGAGCGTGATAACGGACGCTGCGCTGAATGGCGGCACGTAGGAACGGGCGGTGAAATAACCGCGCCAAAAAAACTATAAAGTTTACGTTTTTTTTCCGTAATTCATCAGATGAGCGTGATAACGGATGCTGTGCTGAACGGCGGCACGTAGGAACGGGCGGTGAAATAAGTGCACCAAAAAAACGATAAAGTTTACGTTTTTTTTTCTGTAATTCATCAGATGAGCGTGATAACGGACGCTGCGCTGAACGGCGAAGCGTAGGAACGGGCGGTGAAATAAGCGCGCCAAAAAAACTATAAAGTTTACGTTTTTTTTTCCGTAATTCATCAGATGAGCGTGATAACGGAAGCTGCGCTGAACGGTGGCGCGTAGTAACAGGCGGTGAAATAAGCACGCCAAAAAACTATAAAGTTTACTTTTTTCCATAATTCATTAGATGAGCGTGATAACGGAAGCTGCGCTGAACCGCGGCGCGTAGGAACGGGCGGTGAAATAAGCGCGCCAAAGAAACTATAAAGTTTAAGTTTTTTTTCCGTAATTCATCAGATGAGCGTGATAACGGACGCTGCGCTGAATGGCGGCGCGTAGGAACGGGCGGTGAAATAAGCGCGCCTAAACAACTATAAAGTTTACATTTTTATTCCGTAATCCATCAGATGAGCGTGATAACAGTTGCTGTGCTGAACGGCGGCACGTAGGAACGGGCGGTGAAATAAGTGCGCCAAAAAAACTATAAAGTTTACGTTTTATTTCTGTAATTCATCAGATGAGTGTGATAACGGACGCTGCGCTGAACGGCGGCGCGTAGGAACGGGCGGTGAAATAAGCGCGCCAAAAAAACTATAAAGTTTACGCTTTCATTCCATAATTCATCAGATGAGCGTGATAACGGACGCTGCGCTGAATGGCGGCACGTAGGAACGGGGGATGAAATAAGCGCGCCAAAACAACTATAAAGTTTACGTTTTTTTTCCGTAATCCATCAGATGAGCGTGATAACGGACGCTGCGCTGAATGGCGGCACGTAGGAACGGGCGGTGAAATAACCGCGCCAAAAAAACTATAAAGTTTACGTTTTTTTTCCGTAATTCATCAGATGAGCGTGATAACGGAAGCTGCGCTGAACGGTGGCGCGTAGTAACAGGCGGTGAAATAAGCGCGCCAAAAAACTATAAAGTTTACTTTTTTTCCATAATTCATTAGATGAGCGTGATAACGGAAGCTGCGCTGAACCGCGGCGCGTAGGAACGGGCGGTGAAATAAGCGCGCCAAAGAAACTATAAAGTTTACGTTTTTTTCCATAATTCATTAGATGAGCATGATAACGGAAGCTGTGCTGAACGGCGGCGCGTAGGAAAAGGCAGTGAAATAAGCGCGCCAAAGAAACTATAAAGTTTACGTTTTTTTTCCGTAATTTATCAGATGAGCGTGATAACGGACACAGCCCTTAACGGCGGCGTCAGAGCGACTTTTTTTTGTTGCAGATTGAATTTTAAGTGCTTTTGGTATCATCAAACCTGTAGCCAGCTCTCATCCTCATTGAGCTATTCCAAGGGTGAGGGCTGGCTACGGGTCGCCCTGGAGGCACCTGTAGCCAGCTCTCATCCTCATTGAGCTATTCCAAGGGTGAGGGCTGGCTAGGGGTCGCCCTGGAGGCACCTGTAGCCAGCTCTCATCCTCATTGAGCTATTCCAAAGGTGAGGGCTGGCTACGGGGCGCCCTGGAGGCACCTGTAGCCAGCTCTCATCCTCATTGAGCTATTCCAAGGGTGAGGGCTGGCTACGGGTCGCCCTGAAGGCACCTGTAGCCAGCTCTCATCCTCATTGAGCTATTCCAAGGGTGAGGGCTGGCTAGGGGTCGCCCTGGAGGCACCTGTAGCCAGCTCTCATCCTCATTGAGCTATTCCAAGGGTGAGGGCTGGCTACGTGTCGGCCTGGAGGCACCTGTAGCCAGCTCTCATCCTCATTGAGCGTGATAACGGACGCTGCGCTGAACGGCGGCGCATAGGAACGGGCGGTGAAATAAGCGCGCCAAAAAAACTATAAAGTTTACGTTTTTTTTTCCGTAATTCATCAGATGAGGGTGATAACGGACGCTGCGCTGAACGGCGGCACGTAGGAACGGGCGGTGAAATAAGCGCGCCAAAAAAACTATAAAATTTACGCTTTTTTTTCCGTAATTCATCAGATGAGCGTGATAACGGAACCTGCGTTGAACGGCGGCGCGTAGGAACGGGCGGTGAAATAAGCGCGCCAAAAAAACCATAAAGTTTACGTTTTTTTTCCGTAATTCATCAGATGAGCGTGATAACGGAGGCTGCGCTGAATGGCGGCGCGTAGGAACGGGCGGTGAAATAAGCGCGCCAAAAAACTATAAAGTTTACGTTTTTTTTCCGTAATTCATCAGATGAGCGTGATAAAGGATGCTGTGCTGAACGGCGGCACGTAGGAACGGGCGGTGAAATAAGTGCGCCAAAAAAACGATAAAGTTTACGTTTTTTTTCTGTAATTTATCAGATGAGCGTGATAACGGACGCAGCCCTTAACGGCGGCGTCAGAGCGACTTTTTTTTGTTGCAGATTGAATTTTAAGTGCTTTTGGTATCATCAAACCTGTAGCCAGCTCTCATCCTCATTGAGCTATTCCAACGGTGAGGGCTGGCTAAGGGTCGCCCTGGAGGCACCTGTAGCCAGCTCTCATCCTCATTGAGCTGCTCCAAGGGTGAGGGCTGGTTACGGGTCGCCCTGGAGGCACCTGTAGCCAGCTCTCATCCTCATTGAGCTGCTCCAAGGTTGAGGGCTGGCTAGGGGTCGCCCTGGAAGCACCTGTAGCCAGCTCTCATCCTCATTGAGCTGCTCCAAGGGTGAGGGCTGGCTAGGGGTCGCCCTGGAGGCACCTGTAGCCAGCTCTCATCCTCATTGAGCTGCTCCAAGGGTGAGGGCTGGCTAGGGGTCGCCCTGGAGGCACCTGTAGCCAGCTCTCATCCTCATTGAGCTGCTCCAAGGGTGAGGGCTGGCTAGGGGTCGCCCTGGAGGCACCTGTAGCCAGCTCTCATCCTCATTGAGCTGCACCAAGGGTGAGGGCTGGCTAGGGGTCGCCCTGGAGGCACCTGTAGCCAGCTCTCATCCTCATTGAGCTGCTCCAAGGGTGAGGGCTGGCTAGGGGTCGCCCTGGAGGCACCTGTAGCCAGCTCTCATCCTCATTGAGCTGCTCCAAGGGTGAGGGCTGGCTAGGGGTCGCCCTGGAGGCACCTGTAGCCAGCTCTCATCCTCATTGAGCTGCTCCAAGGGTGAGGGCTGGCTAGGGGTCGCCCTGGAGGCACCTGTAGCCAGCTCTCATCCTCATTGAGCTGCTCCAAGGGTGAGGGCTGGCTTGGGGTCGCCCTGGAGGCACCTGTAGCCAGCTCTCATCCTCATTGAGCTGCTCCAAGGTTGAGGGCTGGCTAGGGGTCGCCCTGGAGGCACCTGTAGCCAGCTCTCATCCTCATTGAGCTGCTCCAAGGGTGAGGGCTGGCTGCGGGTCGCCCTGGAGGCACCTGTAGCCAGCTCTCATCCTCATTGAGCTGCTCCAAGGGTGAGGGCTGGCTAGGGGTCGCCCTGGAGGCACCTGTAGCCAGCTCTCATCCTCATTGAGCTATTCCAAGGGTGAGGGCTGGCTACGTGTCGCCCTGGAGGCACCTGTAGCCAGCTCTCATTCTCATTGAGCGTGATAACGGACGCTGCGCTGAACGGCGGCGCATAGGAACGGGCGGTGAAATAAGCGCGCCAAAAAAACTATAAAGTTTACGTTTTTTTTCCGTAATTCATCAGATGAGGGTGATAACGGACGCTGCGCTGAACGGCGGCGCGTAGGAACGGGCGGTGAAATAAGCGCGCCAAAAAAACTATAAAATTTACGTTTTTTTTCCGTAACACATCAGATGAGCGTGATAACGGAAGCTGCGCTGAACGGCGGCCCGTAGGAACGGGCGGTGAAATAAGCGCGCCAAAAAAGCTATAAAGTGTACGTTTTTTTTCCATAATTCATTAGATGAGCGTGATAACGGAAGCTCCGTTGAACGGCGGCGCGTAGGAACGGGCGGTGAAATAAGCGCGCCAAAAAAACTATAAAGTTTACGTTTTTTTTCCGGAATTCATCAGATGAGCGTGATAACGGACGCTGCGCTGAATGGCGGCGCGTAGGAACGGGCGGTGAAATAAGCGCGCCAAAAAAACTATAAAGTTTACGTTTTTTTTCCGTAATTCATCAGATGAGCGTGATAACGGATGCTGTGCTGAACGGCGGCACGTAGGAACGGGCGGTGAAATAAGTGCGCCAAAAAAACGATAAAGTTTACGTTTTTTTTTCTGTAATTTATCAGATGAGCGTGATAACGGACGCAGCCCTTAACAGCGCCGTCAGAGCGACTTTTTTTTGTTGCAGATTGAATTTTAAGTGCTTTTGGTATCATCAAACCTGTAGCCAGCTCTCATCCTCATTGAGCTATTCCAAGGGTGAGGGCTGGCTAAGGGTCGCCCTGGAGGCACCTGTAGCCAGCTCTCATCCTCATTGAGCTGCTCCAAGGGTGAGGGCTGGCTAGGGGTCGCCCTGGAGGCACCTGTAGCCAGCTCTCATCCTCATTGAGCTGCTCCAAGGGTGAGGGCTGGCTAGGGGTCGCCCTGGAGGCACCTGTAGCCAGCTCTCATCCTCATTGAGCTGCTCCAAGGGTGAGGGCTGGCTAGGGGTCGCCCTGGAGGCACCTGTAGCCAGCTCTCATCCTCATTGAGCTGCTCCAAGGGTGAGGGCTGGCTAGGGGTCGCCCTGGAGGCACCTGTAGCCAGCTCTCATCCTCATTGAGCTGCTCCAAGGGTGAGGGCTGGCTAGGGGTCGCCCTGGAGGCACCTGTAGCCAGCTCTCATCCTCATTGAGCTGCTCCAAGGGTGAGGGCTGGCTAGGGGTCGCCCTGGAGGCACCTGTAGCCAGCTCTCATCCTCATTGAGCTGCTCCAAGGGTGAGGGCTGGCTACGGGTCGCCCTGGAGGCACCTGTAGCCAGCTCTCATCCTCATTGAGCTATTCCAAGGGTGAGGGCTGGCTAGGGGTCGCCCTGGAGGCACCTGTAGCCAGCTCTCATCCTCATTGAGCTATTCCAAAGGTGAGGGCTGGCTACGGGGCGCCCTGGAGGCACCTGTAGCCAGCTCTCATCCTCATTGAGCTATTCCAAGGGTGAGGGCTGGCTACGGGTCGCCCTGAAGGCACCTGTAGCCAGCTCTCATCCTCATTGAGCTATTCCAAGGGTGAGGGCTGGCTAGGGGTCGCCCTGGAGGCACCTGTAGCCAGCTCTCATCCTCATTGAGCTATTCCAAGGGTGAGGGCTGGCTACGTGTCGGCCTGGAGGCACCTGTAGCCAGCTCTCATCCTCATTGAGCGTGATAACGGACGCTGCGCTGAACGGCGGCGCATAGGAACGGGCGGTGAAATAAGCGCGCCAAAAAAACTATAAAGTTTACGTTTTTTTTTCCGTAATTCATCAGATGAGGGTGATAACGGACGCTGCGCTGAACGGCGGCACGTAGGAACGGGCGGTGAAATAAGCGCGCCAAAAAAACTATAAAATTTACGCTTTTTTTTCCGTAATTCATCAGATGAGCGTGATAACGGAACCTGCGTTGAACGGCGGCGCGTAGGAACGGGCGGTGAAATAAGCGCGCCAAAAAAACCATAAAGTTTACGTTTTTTTTCCGTAATTCATCAGATGAGCGTGATAACGGAGGCTGCGCTGAATGGCGGCGCGTAGGAACGGGCGGTGAAATAAGCGCGCCAAAAAACTATAAAGTTTACGTTTTTTTTCCGTAATTCATCAGATGAGCGTGATAAAGGATGCTGTGCTGAACGGCGGCACGTAGGAACGGGCGGTGAAATAAGTGCGCCAAAAAAACGATAAAGTTTACGTTTTTTTTCTGTAATTTATCAGATGAGCGTGATAACGGACGCAGCCCTTAACGGCGGCGTCAGAGCGACTTTTTTTTGTTGCAGATTGAATTTTAAGTGCTTTTGGTATCATCAAACCTGTAGCCAGCTCTCATCCTCATTGAGCTATTCCAACGGTGAGGGCTGGCTAAGGGTCGCCCTGGAGGCACCTGTAGCCAGCTCTCATCCTCATTGAGCTGCTCCAAGGGTGAGGGCTGGTTACGGGTCGCCCTGGAGGCACCTGTAGCCAGCTCTCATCCTCATTGAGCTGCTCCAAGGTTGAGGGCTGGCTAGGGGTCGCCCTGGAAGCACCTGTAGCCAGCTCTCATCCTCATTGAGCTGCTCCAAGGGTGAGGGCTGGCTAGGGGTCGCCCTGGAGGCACCTGTAGCCAGCTCTCATCCTCATTGAGCTGCTCCAAGGGTGAGGGCTGGCTAGGGGTCGCCCTGGAGGCACCTGTAGCCAGCTCTCATCCTCATTGAGCTGCTCCAAGGGTGAGGGCTGGCTAGGGGTCGCCCTGGAGGCACCTGTAGCCAGCTCTCATCCTCATTGAGCTGCACCAAGGGTGAGGGCTGGCTAGGGGTCGCCCTGGAGGCACCTGTAGCCAGCTCTCATCCTCATTGAGCTGCTCCAAGGGTGAGGGCTGGCTAGGGGTCGCCCTGGAGGCACCTGTAGCCAGCTCTCATCCTCATTGAGCTGCTCCAAGGGTGAGGGCTGGCTAGGGGTCGCCCTGGAGGCACCTGTAGCCAGCTCTCATCCTCATTGAGCTGCTCCAAGGGTGAGGGCTGGCTAGGGGTCGCCCTGGAGGCACCTGTAGCCAGCTCTCATCCTCATTGAGCTGCTCCAAGGGTGAGGGCTGGCTTGGGGTCGCCCTGGAGGCACCTGTAGCCAGCTCTCATCCTCATTGAGCTGCTCCAAGGTTGAGGGCTGGCTAGGGGTCGCCCTGGAGGCACCTGTAGCCAGCTCTCATCCTCATTGAGCTGCTCCAAGGGTGAGGGCTGGCTGCGGGTCGCCCTGGAGGCACCTGTAGCCAGCTCTCATCCTCATTGAGCTGCTCCAAGGGTGAGGGCTGGCTAGGGGTCGCCCTGGAGGCACCTGTAGCCAGCTCTCATCCTCATTGAGCTATTCCAAGGGTGAGGGCTGGCTACGTGTCGCCCTGGAGGCACCTGTAGCCAGCTCTCATTCTCATTGAGCGTGATAACGGACGCTGCGCTGAACGGCGGCGCATAGGAACGGGCGGTGAAATAAGCGCGCCAAAAAAACTATAAAGTTTACGTTTTTTTTCCGTAATTCATCAGATGAGGGTGATAACGGACGCTGCGCTGAACGGCGGCGCGTAGGAACGGGCGGTGAAATAAGCGCGCCAAAAAAACTATAAAATTTACGTTTTTTTTCCGTAACACATCAGATGAGCGTGATAACGGAAGCTGCGCTGAACGGCGGCCCGTAGGAACGGGCGGTGAAATAAGCGCGCCAAAAAAGCTATAAAGTGTACGTTTTTTTTCCATAATTCATTAGATGAGCGTGATAACGGAAGCTCCGTTGAACGGCGGCGCGTAGGAACGGGCGGTGAAATAAGCGCGCCAAAAAAACTATAAAGTTTACGTTTTTTTTCCGGAATTCATCAGATGAGCGTGATAACGGACGCTGCGCTGAATGGCGGCGCGTAGGAACGGGCGGTGAAATAAGCGCGCCAAAAAAACTATAAAGTTTACGTTTTTTTTCCGTAATTCATCAGATGAGCGTGATAACGGATGCTGTGCTGAACGGCGGCACGTAGGAACGGGCGGTGAAATAAGTGCGCCAAAAAAACGATAAAGTTTACGTTTTTTTTTCTGTAATTTATCAGATGAGCGTGATAACGGACGCAGCCCTTAACAGCGCCGTCAGAGCGACTTTTTTTTGTTGCAGATTGAATTTTAAGTGCTTTTGGTATCATCAAACCTGTAGCCAGCTCTCATCCTCATTGAGCTATTCCAAGGGTGAGGGCTGGCTAAGGGTCGCCCTGGAGGCACCTGTAGCCAGCTCTCATCCTCATTGAGCTGCTCCAAGGGTGAGGGCTGGCTAGGGGTCGCCCTGGAGGCACCTGTAGCCAGCTCTCATCCTCATTGAGCTGCTCCAAGGGTGAGGGCTGGCTAGGGGTCGCCCTGGAGGCACCTGTAGCCAGCTCTCATCCTCATTGAGCTGCTCCAAGGGTGAGGGCTGGCTAGGGGTCGCCCTGGAGGCACCTGTAGCCAGCTCTCATCCTCATTGAGCTGCTCCAAGGGTGAGGGCTGGCTAGGGGTCGCCCTGGAGGCACCTGTAGCCAGCTCTCATCCTCATTGAGCTGCTCCAAGGGTGAGGGCTGGCTAGGGGTCGCCCTGGAGGCACCTGTAGCCAGCTCTCATCCTCATTGAGCTGCTCCAAGGGTGAGGGCTGGCTAGGGGTCGCCCTGGAGGCACCTGTAGCCAGCTCTCATCCTCATTGAGCTGCTCCAAGGGTGAGGGCTGGCTACGGGTCGCCCTGGAGGCACCTGTAGCCAGCTCTCATCCTCATTGAGCTATTCCAAGGGTGAGGGATGGCTACGGGTCGCCCTGGATGTACCTGTAGCCAGCTCTCATCCTCATTGAGCTATTCCAAGGGTGAGGGCTGGCTAGAGGCAGCCGTGGACACACGATAACCAGCCCTCATGGTGTTTGTGTTATTAAAGAAAAAAAATAAATTTGAGGGCTGGCTAGAGGCAGCCGTGGACACATGATAGCCAGCCCTCATGGTGTTTGTGTTATTAAAGAAAAAAAATAAATTTGATGGCTGGCTAGAGGAAGCCGTGGACACACTATATATATATATATATTTATATATATATATATATATATATATATATATATATTTCTGCAGTATCTGTGCATTATGAATCGTGATATGTGTTAAAGGGGCCCACTGAGACTTTCGCCTAGGGCCCACAAAAACCTGGAGCCGGCCCTGCCCATGTGTGGTGATTATTGATTCCAGTACTAATAGGAATAGCAGGGGCACTAACAGCATGAATGGGGTGTTTATTTATTTGTATTTTGGATATTGTTTCTTCTGGTGTGTGAATATATGGCACTGACCAGTTTAATGCCCTGTATTTGTGTGGTTTTTGCCTTGGATTCTTACATTTTATTATATTGTCTGCTATAGTATATATTTTGTGCTATAGTGCATTACCTCTAATACTGGTGGCGGATTTGCCAGTCAGTATATTAATGTGCAAAATTGATCACCAGGGACAGCCTAAGTGTATATTTGATCTTTACTTGATCTATTACAATCATGTGTTTTTCTGGGATGGATTTTGGAGTAGGTGGGCTTTCCATTAGTGGGTAATTCCACTATATTAACTTTTACTTGTGTTTTCATGAATTGGATTGTGACATTGATTGTATGTATTTATAAAAAATATAATTCATTGTAATTTATTGAAGTATTGTCTAGATTGGGTGATCACTGCACAAGAGCATACCCCTTTTCTTCTTGCCGATGTTTATATATATTTCGTATGCTGCATGTTGATCCCATAGTGATTAGATGGTGCCCTCCATAACTTTGAGTTTGTGACAAAAGTATTCTTGGGGTGATACCTTTATCGACTAACCAGAAAATATATATATATATATATGCAAGCTTTCAGAGCATAGAGGCTTCTTCTTCAGGCAACATTACAAATGAATTCATAAGATAAAAGGCACAGCATTGGAGAGATGTTACAAGAAGACATTTGTTCATGAGGTGTAAGTTGCAAAAGGCCTTGGGAATGTTTAATTATCCTGAGGTGTGAATTGTGTCCATGTAGTGAGTCATAAAGCTATGTTTTATCGTTAGTCCTGTTGTCAGTGAATTGAACATCCTTATCAATTTGAATTCCCAAATGTTTCTTTCTCTGTTGCACTTGAAGTGACCTTTTAGTATCAAAACTTTTAGATTTTTCATACAGTGTCCCCTTCAGTGTCCAATTCAGACCTTCAGATAATTAAACATTCCCAAGGCCTTTCATTCATATAAAAAAACTAATTTGCTCTCCCTAACATATCAGTAGAAGACATCACAACTTACACCTCATGAAGAAATGTCTTGTTGTAACATCTCAAGTCCTTCTGCAGCCTTATCTCAATTGAATTAACATACAAACCAAAGCTTTTTTTTTTTTTCTTTTTTCAAATGCTTCCTCAGGGCATATGAGAGCCTACAGTAGTTGGTGTATCTGAGTCTATATTCTGGCTTTTGAAGGAGCAACTTGCTAATTCTTACTATTGCTAGAAAATGGACTCTCCTGGAAATCCAGACCTGTTTCTCTGCAAGATATGCCTGAAGCTCTATAAAAACCTGCGCAGGCATCTAAAGACCGTATGCATGAAAACCCGTCAGGCGGAGATCGACAATGAAATCAAGAATACAAAAAGGAACATGCACAAGGTGGCTGAATCCCTTTCTGTTGTGCCTTATGACAGCCTCGATTTCAAAAACAGCCAATTTACAAGTGCTCAGGACTTCTTCACAGAATTTTTGGAAAGTCGAGGTTGCATCGTGACCGGAAAACCATCTGAAAGGTATGTATATGTTTCTTCATAATATTTCAGGGTTTTCTAGCATTTACCTATTCATTACCTATCCTAATTTTGCACGTAATTTTGTTTTTTACCTATATACATCTTATGCAATATATCTTAGTTGAGTGCTATCAAAATGGCTGAAAGACATGCCAACATAGTGCCAAAAAGTCTACCCCTACCCATCTAAGTAAGCTTCATACTTTATACTTTTATTTTTCTGTTAATCTAGATAGAAAAAAGGCTTGTTTTTTTTCAGTGAGCTAGTGTTACTTTTACCATATATTGTACTGTAAAATTGGGAAAAAATTCTATGTGCGCTTAAATTGCAAAACTGTGCAATTGCACTTTTTAACACTGCGTTCACTACATGGAGTGATGCCTCAGCTCAGCTCAGTATAACTTTGCGGATACCAAAAATGTATACTTTTGCTTTTATCTAAGTGCTGGAGAAAATTCTGAATTTTTTTTAAAAAAAAAGTTTTGCACTTTGTGGTCATTTTTTCCAACCTATAGCATTATTTTTTGTGATCCATGTGATGATATTTTTTTTGTGGCTAGGAGTGATGTATTCAAAGATATCATTTTTAGGTAGACAGTGTTTTGATCACCCAGTATTGAATTTTATTGGCGCATGTGTGTGCATAAATATATATATATATAATTTTTTTTTTCTTCAATATAATAAAATATAATAACATAATGTAATTACCTTATAATAATGTAAATATAATATGGCATACTATAATAATATATTAATAATAGAATTAATACACTATAAAAATATAAAATTGTATCTAATACAAGATAATATACATATAATATAACAATATAATATATTATATTATATTAAATATAATATAATGCTATATTAAATAATATATTACTAATATAATATGATATAATTAAAATGTATATAATCTAATATTGTAAATATAATATAATGTAGTAATAATAGAATTATAGTATGATATAATTACAATATAATAAGAATATCGTTTATGTGACAGCTGGCTACTGATGGTCCTAGATGTCCCTGTAGCTGGCTCTCACTTCTACTCCTAACTCAGATGTCTCAATGCTCTCCTTTGCTATTGGGTCAAAACTAAGATTGTTGTCACTAGAATGGCCCTACAGGCACCACAATAGTGGTAAAGGGCCTTGACCAACCATCCAAGTCGCCTGCAAAGTTCTATATGTTGATACTCTCAATTATAGAGGAATTAATGCAGATTTTGGGTTTCTTTTTTAGGCCATCCACTGAAGAAGAGGAGCCTATGACACTTCCTCCTGAGGTTGAAGAAGCTAGGTAAGAACTATGCACCAGATTTCTAAAAACATTTGTAACAGCTTTACTATTATTAGTAAAGGAAGCTTATGATGTCAATAATCACCCTAATATATTCTTGCCTCTTTCAGTTCGAATGCCACGATGCCCATGCGGAAAAAACTTGCTGTGGTTGGGTTTCATAAGATGCACAGCTTAAGTTCCTCAATTTTACTGGCTTTTAAAAACTATTGAAAGGGAAAATGTACCGAATCGACCATAACGCCGATGGTAAGTGTAATTTTATCATTTTGCGTGTGTTTGAGGAATCCTTACAGATGTGAACCCTGATGCATGATCATTTTTTTAAATTTTAGATACGAATCGTTTCTCGCTTTCTTTATTATGTAAACCCGGAAGACTTCTCTGCTGACTTTTTAAAGAACTTGAAGGCCACTAGAGAATATTTCATTTCCTTGGAAAGCTTAAAGACCAATGAAGAAACAATAAAAAAGCATATTAGTCACCTGCGGAGATTTGTAACTTTTGTATGCTCAAAGGACTACCCCTATCTCCTTGACGAAGAAGCAAAAAATGCAGTTGAGCCCTTTAAGGAGACTTTGAGTGTTGTAGAAAAGAGATTAAACAAGAAGCTTGCAAAAGGCAGGAAGAGGGGGTAAGTAGCTCAAGTTTATACTACACCTGCAATTTAAATTTTTACTGTCATGGGGATGTAAAATGCCATAAAAACATCATGGGAAAGGTTGATTATTAGAAAGTCTAGATTTATTTATTACTTGTTCTGCCATGCAAGGTTGGAACAAAGTAATATTTAGCTCTTAGAAGCTCAGGCAAATCCCATATTTCCATTTCAATTGAATTCAAAATATTTTAACTTGCTAAAATGAGTTCATAATCACAAATGCGCTGAGGTTACATCTTCTGGCTCCATTGTGGGATCGGTAAAATGGAACCCCTAGATAAAAGATTTGTCGAATGATGGAAACAAAGAATGCTAAATGTATCTAATGGGCTAACATGCAAAAAAAATAAATAAAAAGAATGAACCTGTAACATAACTCATTTTATCATCCACAGATTGGAATCCACGCCTGTGACTATGGCTGATTGCTGCAAAATTTTGAAAGTGGCAAAGCCTCACGTGACTGATATTTTTACACAGGCAGAAATTAGTAAGATGTTGAGTGATAAGGAGAAGACCCTAGCATGTTATTATCTTCAGGCTGTTATTATCTATAAGCATCTACGTAAGCCATCTGAGGCAAAAAATCTAATGGTAGGTTTAATTTAATTAACCAACTTAGCATATTGCTGACAGATGCTGCTTCACCATATCTTATGTATTTTCAATGTTTTTCTCTTAGTTAAAAGACTGGCTTGAAAGGGAGAAGTTAGATGTTGATGGACAGACCTTAACAGTGGTAAAGACAAAAAAAATCTTTTGATACTGCAGGAGGAGGATGAGAAGGTAAAATGTTAAAAACATAACTCCTATAAAGCTGTGCTGTAGGTTCTTCAAGGTTTTACCATTTGCAATCGCATCTTTAACACAGAGTTTCACTTTGACAGAATTTCAATACATATTTCGAAAAGATTAGGACAACTAATCAACCCAAGGATGCAGATACGGTGCCTACATTCTTTGTGTCCTGCAATGGACAACACATCAAGAATCCCGGCAAAGACATGGAGCGCTTCCATAATAAGTTTGTAAAAAATGAGGCCCTCCTTCTCTGCACTACCAAGCATTTAACAAGACTAACAAATGTTTTATCCACAGGTATCAGCTGCCCGTAAAAACATGGGTGATGGCAATAGACGCATACAAAAAGTGGGCTGAAGAATGTCTTTCACAGGTGGAAAGAGATCAGGCCAATGCGTACGTGCACTTTGTGTCCAGACCCGACATGGTGGATAAATCTCCATTTGCTGCAGGGATGTTAATTGTGGCTACACTGAAGGGAGATGAGCAAGCAGGAACCTCTGTGTAAGAGACCTAACTTTATCCCCACAGGCATTCCCAAAATCCATCTTTTTATTGCATGAGACATAAGTAATTATGCCTTATTGTATATATGATTTCAACCAAATTCTTGGTTAAGTCATCTAGTAGGTAACAATGCCTTTATCAGTTTTTCCTAACTTAACTGTTTTTTTTTTAACTTCACAGATGTACATTGCCCAAGAGAAGGAGGATCAGGGGAGAAGAGGACTGTGAGGGACAAGCAGATGAGGAAGAGACAGAAGGCGCTGGGTAGGAGACTGAACAGACACCCTATGATGCCACCACAATTAATTTCTCCACAGTACCATCCACACACAGTATGATGACCCAACTGTGCCTCCCTCCACTACCCTGGTGATGAATGGTGATCCCAGCACAGTATAATCCTCAATTGTGATTCCCATACAGCCCTCCATGCAGTACATGGGGCCTACGTGCAGTATCATGGCCCCTACTATCACTGTACGTCGTATTAATACCCCCACACAGCCTTCCGCACAGTGTGATGGACCCCACGCAGACCTTCACACTGTATATTTGCTGGCATACAATATAGTGGCCCTCAAATAGTCATCCATAAGATATAAAGGCTCCTTCATAGCCATCCACATATTATAATGCCCTCCATAAATCCATTCAAATATTATAATGGCCCCGCATACCTTATGGATGGGAAATGGGCCCTACATAGTAGTTCTCCATATGGTATAATGCACCTCCCATTGCCTTCTATATAGAATAATACTTTCCCATAGTTTTCTGTATATTACAATGCATCACCCATAGTCCTCCATATAACTTATTGTAACCTCCATATAACATATTGCAGCCTTTATGCAATATTATGTAATCTCCATACTACTCAATATATAAAGCAGCCTCTATAGTTAATCATATTGTATAATGTAGGCTCTATAATCCTCCATATAGTATAATGTAGCTTCTTTAATTATCCATATTGCATAATGTAGCCTCTATAATCCTCTGTATAGCATACAGCTTCTATATTCCTTCATATAGCATAATGTAGCATCTGTCATCTTGCATATAGGATAATGTGGCCCTACAGTCCTGTCCTCCATATCATAATGGGGCCCCATAGTTAATGGTTAATATATTTAATTTTGTATTAAGCAAAAAATCATTCTCTAACCAATAATCTATTATACAAATAAATAGCGGCACTTTCCGTAAAGTAATTCTGCCTTTTAGTATATGATGAATTCCAAATTCTTGGTTAAGTAGTCCGGTGAGGAACAACACCATTTTTAGTATATTCTAATTTACCATCTATCCATTAAACTTTACAGAAGTTCCATTGACATCACAGGAGAAGGCGGCGGCAATCGGAGACATTCTGAAGCGGCAGAAATCCATGAGGAAGAGGCAGTCCAGCAGACTGACAATGCTCAAAAAGAGCTCTATTTCAACAGATTAATTGAAAAGTACCCTGTAGGAGTAAACACCCAATTACCATCCCTGTCCACCTGCAGTCAGTACACAGAGCGTTTCGCACACTACTGTCGGGACAAGTGGAGGCGAGACCAATACAATCTACGCGTTTCAAGTGCTGTCGGTAAGTTTTTTTTCTCCTTCTTTAAATTTAAATCTGTCTACTTGATGTTATTGTATTCTTTGGGATGTGCTGCCTGAATATTTTTTTTGCTGAATATTTTACAGTATTTTCTCTTTTTTAGATTATTTCAGGCTTTTCCCCAAAGAAGATGATTTAAAGCACTATCTGAATCAACAGCATTGGACGTCCAACCTACCTGTCCTAGTAGATGTCCAACGTGGATGGAAGCCCAAACCAAAAAGAGGGGATACAGAGAACATTGCCAGACTTCAAGAAAAGCTAAAATTGCAAACGTGGACAGGCCTAATGATTGTAAATGAACGAGGCAAAGGTGAAGGACTGTGCACAACTCGTGCTTTTAGTAAAGGAGAAGTCATTTGTGACTATCATGGAGTGCTTAGAGAAGGAGCTGAGGCTTGCAAAATACAGGCAACTCTGAACGAGGATGAATGTTATATGTTTTTTTTCTTCATTGGTGAAAAGCAGTGGTGTATTGATGCCAGGGAGGTTCCGTGCAGTTGTCACCCAGACATGCCTTCCACATTTGGGCGAAAAATGAATCATTCTTATAAAAATTACAACGTCAAACCAGTCCTTAAATTTATAATTGATGGTAACACGCCATCAATACTATTTCTGGCTAATTGCAATATCAAACCAGGGACAGCGCTTTTGTTCGATTATGGAGTGAAACCTAATGACTATGGAGAAGGTTCAGATATCCCATGGCTGACAACGTGACATTTAAGGTACCATTACACTCTTCAATATCGTGTGCGATATTGCACAAGCGTCAGGTGTTTCACATCGCACACACTATCCTTAATTGATCGTACGTGCGCTGTTACATGCTATATCGTAGATAACGCATGTACAATGTTGCGATGCAGCGCTATTCTGTACCATGCTGTGATTCTGCAAATTCAATGAAAAGTATAGGTGAATCGTATGGTTCCATGCTTCAATGCTGCAGCCTGCACGATGGTTAATTACACGACGATCGTGAGATTTGAGGTCAGGATCTCAAATCAAACAAATAATACTGGATAAATAAATATCCAGTTCTACATGCAGACATGCTATACACATCTACTCCCATTCACACTTAAATGATATCACAGCAGACCTCGGTCATATCAGAGTGGTATAAGTTGGCAGGTCTAAGTGCCCAGAAAATGTAATGTTATTATTTATATCAGGCGGAGAGCACCAATCGAACCTAGGGTCACAACAAGGTCCATGAAGACAGGGATGCAGTTGAGGAAAAGGAAACACCCAGGGTAATTGGTCAATATACTCATTCACATTGTCCTTGAACAATAAACATTTCTGTTTTAACATATGTATTCCCCTTCTTTCCTTTAAAGAGATTAAGAAGACGGCAGTGATCAGCTCCCAAGAAAGAATGAGGCGTTTCGGAGACTAAAGTTCCGGTCTTGTTAAAGTTTTTGAATTCATGTTTTATTTGTTTCTTTTCTGTTCTAGGTTGTTCTACAATTCCAGGTGAACGGGGCCCTCGAAGCAATGGGAGAAGATTTTCTTTATTATAAACATTTGTACTGTTTGTATTAGTGTTAAAGGGATTCTGTCACCAGGTTTTAGCCATCTCATCTGAGCGCACCATAATGTGGACACAGAGATCTTTATTCCAGTGATGTATCACTTACTAGGCTGCTCAGTGTAGTTTGCATTAAAACACTGTTAAATCATCTGGAGATTATCATTAGAGCACTACTCCAGTAGTCCAGTCATACTTGGGAGCTGCCAAATCTGCAACAGAGAAAACAGTAATTTTATCAAAATGACAGCAAGGAGCTCAGTAAGTGAAACATTGCTGGATCAGGATTTCTATCTCTACATTATACTGCTGTCAGATGGGATGTCAAAAACCTGGTGACACAGTCCCTTTAATAACTATTTTAAAGCTAAATATAAATAGTCCTATGGCTATGATGAAACAATTCTGACAACTGTTCAAATGGCACAATCATTTACTACCGTCAGGTTTCTGAGCCGTTTAGTCTAATGCTTTGTCAGTATTACTAGAATCCATAATAATTTAAAGGTCAGGTAGCCATAAAAGTGCTCCTGCCAGTCAGAGCAGTGCAGTCCCTGGAAATCGGGCCTAGGGAAGCAGAATATATTACCATCCCTAACAACGGTAAGCATGACCCCCAGCTGTCCAGCAACCCGACATGTAGAACTGCCTATAAAAATGACCATTTGTCCAGTCAGTGCATCACTCTCTGGTGCCCTTTTACACTGGCACACTGCTTTCTGTCTCTCTCTCTCTTTCTCTCTCCGCAGTGCAATGCTCTCTGGTGCTCTTTCACTCTCTCTCCAGTGCACCACTCTCTGACGTGTTCTCTTTCTCCCTACTGCACCGCTCTCTGGCACTCCTCTGTCTTTATAGTGCACTGCTCTCTTTTGTGCTCTCTCAGTCTCCAGTGCATCACTGGCGCTCGCTTTTGATCTCTCCCCATTGCACCACTCTCTCGCATGCTCTCTCTCTGGTGCTCTCTTTCCGTCCAAAGTGCCTTTTTTTGTCTCTGTGCCTTCACGAGCTTCTCAATCTCTGTCTTTGCCCATCTGTGGCTCTCTATCGGTCTCTGTGCCTCTCTGTCCCTCCCTGTGCTTCTATTTACCTTTTGCATCCCTCTATGTGCCTACCTTTGCCCCTTTGCTCCCTTCTTTGCCTCTATGTGCCTCTTAATGACTCTCTCACGAGCACACCTCTTTCTGTAGGTCAAAGGTAAGAAGCACTACTCAAGTTGCAGCAGACAAGATGAATTGGTAAGTAACCACAAAGCTACACAGTGTTTAACACTTGTGTATTTTTTAAGAATCTTGTTGGTGTAGGATGCTTCCTGAACATTAAAGTGAATGGTCAGGAAACATCTTTAAGCTACAGGATCCTTGAAAAATATGCAAGTTTTTATGGGATGATTTGTCAGGCTATCAACAATCACACAGGGCCACATGCCCGTCAACAGGGCAATAGCCGACTCCACAAGGCCAATGACCCTTTGCAAAGGGCCAGAGGTCCCTTTCCGCAGGGCCATAGGCATTTCCACAGGGCCATAACCCCCTCCAACTCTCTCCACAGGACCACAGGCTACTACCGGGCCACAGGCTTTTCCACAGTGCCACAAGCCCCATCCAGCTCTCTTCACAGGCAATCATGTTGCACTTTTGCAACAAAAGAGTCAATCTTTGTTGCAGTTCGGCAACATTAGAGTCAACCCTGTTGCAGATCGGACACAAAGCTTGAAAATTTAGATGTTTACTGCAGAGGACTTCATAGGCCCCCATCTTACTCCAGAGCCTTCCACAGGCCCCTCCAGCCCGCTCCACAGGCCACAACTCCCTCCAGCTCGCTTTACATCGCCACATGCCCATCTGCGGGGCAACAGACCCCTATGCAGGGTCACAGGCCTTTCCACAGGGCCGCAACCCCTTCAGCTCTCTCCAAAGGACCACTGGCTCCTTCTGCCGGGCCACAAGCCTTTCCACAGGGCCACAATCCCCTCCAACTCTCTACACAGGACAACAGGCTCTCTTTACAGGGCCATAGCTCCCCTCCACAGGGCCAAATGCACTTTCCACACGGCAAAAATCCCCTCCAGCTCTCTCCACAGAGTCACGGGGTTCGTCTGCAGGGCACAAGCCCCTTCATCAAGGCCAAGGGGCCTTTCTACAGGGCCACTGGCCTTTAAATAGGGCCACAACCCCCTCTGGCACTCTCAACAGGGCCACAGGCTCCTTCTACAGGTGTACAGGCATTTACACAGGGCCACAACCACCTTTACCTCTCTCCACAGGGCAACAGGGCCCTTTCACTATGCAATAGGCCTTTCCATAAGGCCACAACCCCCTCTCTCTCTCTCAAAAAGGACAGAGGCTCCCTTTACAAGGAAACAGCCCCCTCCACAAGGCCAAAGGCCTTTTTCAAAGGGCCACAGGTCCCTTCCGCAGGGCCATAGGCATTTCCCCAAGGCAATAACCCCCTCCAGCTCTCTCCACAGGACCACAGGCTCCTTCTACAAGGCTACAACCCATTTCAGCTCTTTCATCAGGGCCACAGCCTCCTCCACCCCACTTTAATCAGTTAAAAGGACTCATTTGAGTGACCATTGGTCAGCTCGAGTAAAGGAACCTGATATAGTATACTGCACTGTTTAATATTCTTTTTTTTCTTTACACAGGTTGAATGCTGACAAAGAAATGTCACCTATGCCATGCTCCTTTATACCAGTTTTCTTGATTGACATGTTATTTTTGGAGCCAAATGAGAAAATTGGGAAATAGAAAGCTCCCCCCTCCTTCCAATTAGTGGATCCGGTCAGGTGCTCAGTGGCGGTAGGCCACCGCCTGAAAGCCAAACATGAAAAAAGGAATGCTGGCACCGGTTTCCATATGATGAATTTTACTTTATTCCATGAAGATCAATACATTAAAAAGAAGGCATCTTTACAGGCAATCCGCCCCATCGTGTCATTTTTGGTTTAAGCCTAATTTCTTTCAATAAATAAAATGGAATAAATGTGTCACTTTTTTGCCTATACTAGTAGTTGTGGGGTATTATGACATCACAATAGAATTAATACTTACCCTTTCCGATGCCTTTTAGGGCTATCCGGTGCAGAACCAAGGCCAAATACCAACCGACAGGACCTTCCTGTGACATCATGGAAGGTCCTGTCGCTCAGCACGTGGCCTTGGCTCTGCACCGGATAGACCGAAAAGGCGCCTGAAAGGGTAAGTATTAATTCTTTATTATTTTTAATACATCTGGATTTATTTAATTTTGATTTCGTACTGTATAGTAATACATTACAAAATGAAATGGGGGCTGGCAGACATGTCACAAAGGGGAGGAGGAACAGGATTTTTCTTCCTCCTCTGTGACATCACTTCTCCTCCGGACCGGGTGGTGTGTGAACACAGCCTCAGGCTGCGTGCCCACGTAGCGATTTACAAGCGTATATGTTGCGTAATTTACGCAGCGGAAACGCTTGTGAAACACTTGGTAATCTGCACCCCATGGTACTCAGTGGCATTCCGCAATGTTAATGCCCATGCTGTAGATTTTTCCGCAGCGTTTCTGCTGCGCTTAAAAATCCTTTCCACAGGGCCACAACACCTTCAGCTCTCTCCACAGGACCACAGGCCTTTCCACAGTGCTACAAGTCCCTCCAGCTCTCTCCACAGGCAATCATGTTGCATGTTGTTTACCGCAAAAGGACTTCATAGGCCCAAATCTTACTTTAGACCCTTCCACAGGCCCCTCCAGCCCACTCCACATGGCCTTTTCCGCAGGCCACAACTCCCTCCAGCTCTCTTTACATCGCCACATGCCCCTCTGCGGGGCCACAGACCCCTATACAGGGTCACAGGCCATTCCACAGGGCCAAAATCCCCTCCAACTCTTCTCCACAGGACAACAAGCTCTCTTTACCGGGCCATAGCTCCCCTCCACATGCACTTTCTGCATGGACAAAGCCCCCTTTATCTCTCTCCACAGAGACACAAGGCCCGTCTGCAGGGCACAAGCCCCCTCTTCAAGGCCAAAAGGCCTTTCTACATGGCCATAGTCATTTCCATAGGGCACGAGCCCCTCCAGCTCTCTCCACAGGGCAACGGACCCCTATACAGGGTCACAGGCCTTTCCACAGGGCCACAACACCTTCAGCTCTCTCCACAGGACCACAGGCTCCTACTGGGCCACAGGCCTTTCCACAGTGCCACAAGCCCCTCCAGCTCTCTCCACAGGCAATCATGTTGCATGTTGTTTACTGCAAAGGACTTCATAGGCCCAAATCTTACTCCATAGCCTTCCACAGGCCTTTCCAGCCCGCTCCACATGGCCTTTTCCTCAGGCCACAACTCCCTCCAGCTCTCTTTACATCGCCACATGCCCCTCTGCGGGGCCACGGACCCCTATACAGGGTCACAGGCCTTTCCACAGGGCCTCAACCCCTTCAGCTGTCTCCACAGGACCACAGGCTTTTCCACAGCCCACAACTCCTTCCAGCTCTCACCACAGGGCCACAGCCCTTTCCACAAGGCTAAAGGGCCTATCCATAGGGCCACAGACCTTTCCACAGGGCCACAACACCCTCCAGCTCTCTCCACAGGACAAGAAGCTCTCTTTACAGGGCCATAGCTCACCTCCACAGGGCCAAATGCACTTTCCACACGGCCACAACTCCCAACAGCTCTCTCCACAGGACCACTGGCTCCTTCTGCCGGGCCACAAGCATTTCCACAGGGCCACAATCCCCTCCAACTCTTCTCCACAGGACAACAAGCTCTCTTTACAGAGCCATAGCTCCCCTCCACAGGGCCAAATGCACTTTCTGCACGGCTACAGCCCCCTTTAGCTCTCTCCACAGAGACACAGGGCCCGTCTGCAGGACACAAGCCCCCTCTTCAAGGCCAAAGGGCCTTTCTACATGGCCATAGTCATTTCCATAGGGCACAAGCCCCTCCAGCTCTCTCCACAGGGCATCGGACCCCTATACAGGGTCACAGGCCTTTCCACAGGGCCACAACACCTTCAGCTCTCTCCACAGGACCACAGGCTCCTACCCGGCCACAGGCTTTTCCACAGTGCTACAAGTCCCTCTAGCTCTCTCCACAGGCAATCATGTTGCATGTTGTTTACCGAAAAAAGGACTTCATAGGCCCAAATCTTACTTCAGACCCTTCCACAGGCCCCTCCAGCCCGCTCCACATGGCCTTTTCCGCAGGCCACAACTCCCTCCAGCTCTCTTTACATCGCCACATGCCCCTCTGCAAGGCCACAGACCCCTATACAGGGTCACAGGCCTTTCCACAGGGCTTCAACCCCTTCAGCTCTCTCCACAGGACCACTGGCTCCTTCTGCCGGGCCACAAGCATTTCCACAGGGCCACAATCCCCTCCAACTCTTCTCCACAGGACAACAAGCTCTCTTTACAGAGCCATAGCTCCCCTCCACAGGGCCAAATGCACTTTCTGCACGGCCACAGCCCCCTTTAGCTCTCTCCACAGAGACACAGGGCCCGTCTGCAGGACACAAGCCCCCTCTTCAAGGCCAAAGGGCCTTTCCACATGGCCATAGTCATTTCCATAGGGCACAAGCCCCTCCAGCTCTCTCCACAGGGCAACGGACCCCTATACAGGGTCACAGGCCTTTCCACAGGGCCACAACACCTTCAGCTCTCTCCACAGGACCACAGGCTACTACCGGGCCACAGGTCTTTCCACAGTGCCACAAGCACCATCCAGCTCTCTCCACAGGCAATCATGTTGCACTTTTGCAACAAGAGTCAATTTTTGTTGCAGTTCGGCAACATTGGAGTCAACCCTGTTGCAAATCGGACACGAAGCTTGAAAATTTAGACGTTTACTGCAAAGGACTTCATAGGCCCCCATCTTACTCCAGAGCCTTCCACAAGCCCCTCCAGCACGCTCCACATGGCCTTTTCCACAGGCCACAACTCCATCCAGCTGTCTTTACATCGCCACATGCCCCTCTGCGGGGCAACAGACCCCTATACAGGGTCACAGGCCTCTCCACAGGGCCTCAACCCCTTCAGCTCTCTCCACAGGACCACTGGCTCCTTCTGCCGGCCACAAGCCTTTCCACAGGGCCACAATCCCCTCCAATTCCACAGGACAACAGGCTCTCTTTACAGGGCCATAGCTCCCCTCCACAGGGCCAAATGCACTTTCCACATGGCCACAACCCCCTCCAGCTCTCTACACAGAGTCATGGGGCCCGTCTGCAGGGCACAAGCCCCTTCATCAAGGCCAAGGGGCCTTTCTACAGGGCCACTGGCCTTTAAATAGTGCCACAACCTCCTCTGGCTCTCTCAAGAGGGCCACAGGCTCCTTCTACAGGGCAAGGGCCCCCTCCACAAGGCCAAAGGCCCTTTGCAAAGGGCCATAGGTCCATTCCACAGGGCCATAGTCATTTCCATAGGGCCATAACCCCCCTCAAGCTCTCTCCACAGAACCGCAGGCTCCTTCTACAGGTTTACAGGCATATACACAGGGCCACATCCGCCTTCACCTCTCTCCACAAGGTGACAGGTCCCTTTCACTGTGTCATAGGCCTTTCCATAAGGCCACAACCCCCTCTGTCTCTCTCAAAAAGGACAGAAGCTCCCTTTACAAGGCAACAGCCCCCTCCACAAGGCCAAAGGCCTTTTTCAAAGGGCCACAGGTCCCTTTCGCAGGGCCATAGGCATTTCCCCAAGGCAATAACCCCCTCCAGCTCTCTCCACAGGACCACAGGCTCCTTCTACAAGACTACAACCCCTTTGAGCTCTTTCATCAGGGCCACAGCCTCCTCCGCCCCCCTTTAATCAGTTAAAAGGGATCAATTGAGTGACCACAACACCTTCAGCTCTCTCCACAGAAACACAGGCTCCTACTGAGCCACAGGACTTTCCACAGTGCCACAAGCCCCTCTAGCTCTCTCCACAGGCAATCATGTTGCATGTTTTTTAGTGCAAAGGACTTCATAGGCCCAAATCTTACTCCAGAGGCTTCCACAGGCCCCTCCAGCCGGCTCCACATGGCCCTTTCCGCAGGCCACAACTCCCTCCAGCTCTCTTTACATCGCCACATGCCCCTCTGCGGGGCCACAGACCCCTATACAGGGTCACAGGCCTTTCCACAGGGCCTCAACCCCTTCAGCTCTCTCCACAGGACCACAGGCTTTTCCACAGCCCACAACTCCTTCCAGCTCTCACCACAGGGCCTCAGCCCCTTCCACAAGGCTAAAGGGCCTATCCATAGGGCCACAGACCTTTCCACAGGGCCACAACATGCTCCAGCTCTCTCCACAGGACAAGAAGCTCTCTTTACAGGGCCATAGCTCACCTCCACAGGGCCAAATGCACTTTCCACATGGCCACAACTCCCAACAGCCCTCTCCACAGAGTCACAGAGCCCGTCTGCAGGGCACAAGCCCCTCTTCAAGGCCAAAAGGCCTTTCTACATGGCCATAGTCATTCCCATAGGGCACGAGCACCTCCAGCTCTCTCCACAGGGCAACGGACCCCTGTACAGGGTCACAGTCCTTTCCACAGGGCCACAACAGCTTCAGCTCTCTCCACAGGCAATCATGTTGCATGTTGTTTACTGCAGAGGACTTCATAGGCCCAAACCTTACTCCAGAGCCTTCCACAGGCCCCTCCAGCCCGCTCCACATGGCCTTTTCCTCAGGCCACAACTCCCTCCAGCTCTCTTTACATCGCCACATGCCCCTCTGCGGGGCCATAGACCCCTATACAGGGTCACATGCCTTTCCACAGGGCCTCAACCCCTTCAGCTCTCTCCACAGGACCACTGCCTCCTTCTGCCGGACTACAAGCCTTTCCACAGGGCCACAATCCCCTCCAACTCTTCTCCACAGGACAACAAGCTCTCTTTACAGGGCCATAGCTCCCCTCCACAGGGCCAAATGCACTTTCTGCACGGCCACAGCCCCCTTTAGCTCTCTCCACAGAGACACAAGGCCCGTCTGCAGGGCACAAGCCCCGTCTTCAAGGCCAAAAGGCTTTTCTACATGGCCATAGTCATTTCCATAGGGCATGAGCCCCTCCAGCTCTCTCCACAGGGCAACGGACCGCTATACAGGGTCACAGGCCTTTCCACAGGGCCACAACACCTTCAGCTCTTCCACAGGACCACAGGCTCCAGCCCGGCCACAGGCCTTTCCACAGTGCTACAAGTCCCTCCAGCTCTCTCCACAGGCAATCATGTTTCATGTTGTTTACCGCAAAAGGACTTCATAGGAGCAAATCTTACTTCAGACCCTTCCACAGGCCCCTCCAGCCCGCTCCACATGGCCTTTTCCGCAGGACACAACTCCCTCCAGCTCTCTTTACATCGCCACATGCCCCTCTGCGGGGCCACAGACCCCTATACAGGGTCACAGGCCTTTCCACAGGGCCTCAACCCCTTCAGCTCTCTCCACAGGACCACAGGCTTTTCCACAGCCCACAACTCCTTCCAGCTCTCACCACAGGGCCACAGCCCCTTCCACAAGGCTAAAGGGCCTATCCATAGGGCCACAGACATTTACACAGGGCCACAACACCCTCCAGCTCTCTCCACGGGACAAGAAGCTCTCTTTACAGGGCCATAGCTCACCTCCACAGGGCCAAATGCACTTTCCACACGGCCACAACTCCCAACAGCTCTCTCCACAGAGTCACAAGGCCCGTCTGCAGGGCACAAGCCCCCTCTTCAAGGCCATCTACATGGCCATAGTCATTTCCATAGGGTACGAGCCCCTCCAGCTCTCTCCACAGGGCAACGGACCCCTATACAGGGTCACAGGCCTTTCCCCAGGGCCACAATCCCCTCCAACTCTTCTCCACACGACAACAAGCTCTCTTTACCGGGCCATAGCTCCCCTCCACAGGGCCAAATGCACTTTCTGCATGGCCACAGCCCCCTTTAGCTCTCTCCACAGAGACACAAGGCCCGTCTGCAGGGCACAAGCCCCCTCTTCAAGGCCAAAAGGCCTTTCTACATGGCCATAGTCATTTCCATAGGGCACGAGCCCCTCCAGCTCTCTCCACAGGGCAACGGACCCCTATACAGGGTCACAGGCCTTTCCACAGGGCCACAACACTTTCAGCTCTCTCCACAGGACCACAGGCTCCTACTGGGCCACAGGCCTTTCCACAGTGCCACAAGCCCCTCCAGCTCTCTCCACAGGCAATCATGTTGCATGTTGTTTACTGCAAAGGACTTCATAGGCCCAAATCTTACTCCAGAGCCTTCCACAGGCCTTTCCAGCCCACTCCACATGGCCTTTTCCTCAGGCCACAACTCCCTCCAGCTCTCTTTACATCGCCACATGCCCCTCTGCGGGGCCACAGACCCCTATACAGAGTCACAGGCCTTTCCACAGGGCCTCAACCCCTTCAGCTGTCTCCACAGGACCACAGGCTTTTCCACAGCCCACAACTCCTTCCACCTCTCACCACAGGGCCACAGCCCCTTCCACAAGGCCAAAGGGCCTATCCATAGGGCCACAAACCTTTCCACATGGCCACAACACCCTCCAGCTCTCTCCACAGGACAAGAAGCTCTCTTTACAGGGCCATAGCTCACCTCCATAGGGCCAAATGCACTTTCCAAACGGCCACAACTCCCAACAGCCCTCTCCACAGAGTCACAGGGCCCGTCTGCAGGGTACAAGCCCCCTCTTCAAAGCCAAAAGGCCTTTCTGCATGGCCATAGTCATTTCCATAGGGCACGAGCCCCTCAAGCTCTCTCCACAGGGCAACGGACCGCTATACAGGGTCACAGGCCTTTCCACAGGGCCACAACACCTTCAGCTCTCTCCACAGGACCACAGGCTCCTACCCGGCGACAGGCTTTTCCACAGTGCTACAAGTCCCTCTAGCTCTCTCCACAGGCAATCATGCTGCATGTTGTTTACCGAAAAAAGGACTTCATAGGCCCAAATCTTACTTCAGACCCTTCCACAGGCCCCTCCAGCCCGCTCCACATGGCCTTTTCCGCAGGCCACAACTCCCTCCAGCTCTCTTTACATCGCCACATGCCCCTCTGCGGGGCCACAGACCCCTATACAGGGTCACAGGCCTTTCCACAGGGCCTCAACCCCTTCAGCTCTCTCCACAGGACTACTGGCTCCTTCTGCCGGGCCACAAGCATTTGCACAGGGCCACAATCCCCTCCAACTCTTCTCCACAGGACAACAAGCTCTCTTTACAGAGCCATAGCTCCCCTCCACAGGGCCAAATGCACTTTCTGCACGGCTACAGCCCCCTTTAGCTCTCTCCACAGAGACACAGGGCCTGTCTGCAGGACACAAGCCCCCTCTTCAAGGCCAAAGGGCCTTTCTACATGGCCATAGTCATTTCCATAGGGCACAAGCCCCTCCAGCTCTCTCCACAGGGCAACGGACCCCTATACAGGGTCACAGGCCTTTCCACAGGGCCACAACACCTTCAGCTCTCTCCACAGGACCACAGGCTCCTACCCGGCCACAGGCTTTTCCACAGTGCTACAAGTCCCTCTAGCTCTCTCCACAGGCAATCATGTTGCATGTTGTTTACCGAAAAAAGGACTTCATAGGCCCAAATCTTACTTCAGACCCTTCCACAGGCCCCTCCAGCCCGCTCCATATGGCCTTTTCCGCAGGCCACAACTCCCTCCAGCTCTCTTTACATCGCCACATGCCCCTCTGCAGGACCACAGACCCCTATACAGGGTCACAGGCCTTTCCACAGGGCCTCAACCCCTTCAGCTCTCTCCACAGGACCACTGGCTCCTTCTGCCGGGCCACAAGCATTTCCACAGGGCCACAATCCCCTCCAACTCTTCTCCACAGGACAACAAGCTCTCTTTACAGAGCCATAGCTCACCTCCACAGGGCCAAATGCACTTTCTGCACGGCCACAGCCCCCTTTAGCTCTCTCCACAGAGACACAGGGCCCGTCTGCAGGACACAAGCCCCCTCTTCAAGGCCAAAGGGCCTTTCTACATGGCCATAGTCATTTCCATAGGGCACAAGCCCCTCCAGCTCTCTCCACAGGGCAACGGACCCCTATACAGGGTCACAGGCCTTTCCACAGGGCCACAACACCTTCAGCTCTCTCCACAGGACCACAGGCTACTACCGGGCCACAGGTCTTTCCACAGTGCCACAAGCACCATCCAGCTCTCTCCACAGGCAATCATGTTGCACTTTTGCAACAAGAGTCAATTTTTGTTGCAGTTCGGCAACATTGGAGTCAACCCTGTTGCAAATCGGACACGAAGCTTGAAAATTTAGACGTTTACTGCAAAGGACTTCATAGGCCCCCATCTTACTCCAGAGCCTTCCACAGGCCCCTCCAGCACGCTCCACATGGCCTTTTCCACAGGCCACAACTCCATCCAGCTCTCTTTACATCGCCACATGCCCCTCTGCTGGGCAACAGACCCCTATACAGGGTCACAGGCCTCTCCACAGGGCCTCAACCCCTTCAGCTCTCTCCACAGGACCACTGGCTCCTTCTGCCGGCCACAAGCCTTTCCACAGGGCCACAATCCCCTCCAATTCCACAGGACAACAGGCTCTCTTTACAGGGCCATAGCTCCCCTCCACAGGGCCAAATGCACTTTCCACATGGCCACAACCCCCTCCAGCTCTCTACACAGAGTCATGGGGCCCGTCTGCAGGGCACAAGCCCCTTCATCAAGGCCAAGGGGCCTTTCTACAGGGCCACTGGCCTTTAAATAGTGCCACAACCTCCTCTGGCTCTCTCAAGAGGGCCACAGGCTCCTTCTACAGGGCAAGGGCCCCCTCCACAAGGCCAAAGGCCCTTTGCAAAGAGCCATAGGTCCATTCCACAGGGCCATAGTCATTTCCATAGGGCCATAACCCCCTCAAGCTCTCTCCACAGAACAACAGGCTCCTTCTACAGGTTTACAGGCATTTATACAGGGCCACAACCGCCTTCACCTCTCTCCACAGGGCCCTTTCACTGTGTCATAGGCTTTTCCATAAGACCACAACCCCCTCTGTCTCTCTCAAAAAGGACAGAGGCTCCCTTTAAAAGGCCACAGCCCCCTCCACAAGTCCAAAGGCCTTTTTCAAAGGGCCACAGGTCCCTTCCACAGAGCCATAGGCATTTCCCCAAGGCAATAACCCCCTCCAGCTCTCTCCACAGGCTCCTTCTACAAGGCTACAACCCTTTTCAGCTCTTTCATCAGGGCCACAGCCTCCTCCACCCCCCTTTAGTCAGTTAAAAGGACTCATTTGAGTGACCTATTGACCATTGGTCAGCTCGAGTAAAGGAACCTGATATAGTATACTGCACTGTTTAATATTCTTTTTTTCTTTACACAGGTTGAATGCTTGCAAAGAAATGTCACCTATGCCATGCTCCTTTATACCAGTTTTCTTGATTGACATGTTATTTTTGGAGCCAAATGAGAAAATTGGGAAATGGAAAGCTCCCCCCTCCTTCCAATCAGTGGATCCGGTCAGGTGCTCAGTGGCGGTAGGCCACCGCCTGAAAGCCAAACATGAAAAAAGGAATGCTGGCACCGGTTTCCATACGATGAATTTTACTTTATTCCATGAAGATCAATACATTAAAAAGAAGGCATCTTTACAGGCAATCCGCCCGCCCCATCATGTCATTTTTGGTTTAAGCCTAATTTCTTTCAATAAATAAAATGGAATAAATGTGTCACTTTTTTGCCTCTACTAATAGTTGTGGGGTATTATGACATCACAATAGAATTAATACTTACCCTTTCCGATGCCTTTTAGGGCTATCCGGTGCAGAACCAAAGCCAAATACCAAGCGACAGGACCTTCCTGTGACATCATGGAAGGTCCTGTCGCTCAGCACGTGGCCTTGGCTCTGCACCAGATAGACCAAAAAGACGTCTGAAAGGGTAAGTATTAATTCTTTATTATTTTTAATACATCTTGATTTATTTAATTTTGATTTCGTACTGTATAGTATTATATTGCAAAATGAAATGGGGGCTGGCAGACATGTCACAAAGGGGAGGAGGAACAGGATTCTTCATCCTCCTCTGTGACATCACTTCTCCTCCGGACCGGAAAAAAGCGTGGTATGTGAACACAGCCTCAGGCTGCGTGCCCATGTAGCGATTTACAAGCGTATATGTTGCGTAATTTACGCAGCGGAAACGCTTGTGAAACACTTGGTAATCCGCACCCCATGGTACTCAGTGGCATTCCGCAATGTTAATGCCCATGCTGCGGATTTTTCCGCAGCGTTTCTGCTGCGCTTAAAATCCTTTCCACAGGGCCACAAAACCTTCAGCTCTCTCCACAGTACCACAGGCTCCTACTGGGCCACAGGCCTTTCCACAGTGCCACAAGCCCCTCCAGCTCTCTCCACAGGCAATCATGTTGCATGTTGTTTACTGCAAAGGACTTCATAGGCCCAAATCTTACTCCAGAGCCTTCCACAGGCCTCTCCAGCCCGCTCCACATGGCCTTTTCCTCAGGCCACAACTCCCTCCATCTCTCTTTACATCGCCACATGCCCCTCTGCGGGGCCACAGACTCCTATACAGGGTCACAGGCCTTTCCACAGGGCCTCAACACCTTCAGCTCTCTCCACAGCACCACTGCCTACTTCTGCCGGGCCACAAGCCTTTCCACAGAGCCACAATCCCCTCCAACTCTTCTCCACAGGACAACAAGCTCTCTTTACTGGGCCATAGCTCCCCTCCACAGGGCCAAATGCACTTTCTGCACGGCCACAGCCCCCTTTAGCTCTCTCCACAGAGACACAAGGCCCGTATGCAGGGCACAAGCCCCCTCTTCAAGGCCAAAAGGCCTTTCTACATGGCCATAGTCATTTCCATAGGGCACGAGCACCTCCAGCTCTCTCCACAGGGCAACGGACCCCTATACAGGGTCACAGGCCTTTCCACAGGGCCACAACAGCTTCAGCTCTCTCCACAGGACCACAGGCTCCTACCCGGCCACACGCCTTTCCACAGTGCTACAAGTCCCTCCAGCTCTCTCCACAGGCAATCATGTTGCATGTTGTTTGCCGCAAAAAGACTTCATAGGCCCAAATCTTACTTCAGACCCTTCCACAGGCCCCTCCAGCCCGCTCTACATGGCCTTTTCCGCAGGCCACAACTCCCTCCAGCTCTGTTTACATCGCCACATGCCCCTCTGTGGGGCCACAGACCCCTATACAGGGTCACAGGCCTTTCCACAGGGCCTCAACCCCTTCAGCTCTCTCCACAGGACCACTGGCTCCTTCTGCCGAGCCACAAGCATTTCCACAGGCCACAATCCGCTCAAACTCTTCTCCACAGGACAACAAGCTAACTTTACAGGGCCATAGCTCCCTTCCTCAAAGCCAGCCCTCATGGTGTTTGTGTTATTAAAGAAAAAATATTAATTTTAGGGCTGGCTAGAGGCAGCCGTGGACACACCATAGCAAGCCCTCATGGTGTTTGTGTTATTAAAGAAAAAAAAAATTTAAGGGCTGGCTAGAGGCAGCCGTGGACACACGATAGCCAGCCCTCATGGTGTTTGTGTTATTAAAGAAAAAAAAAATTTAAGGGCTGGCTAGAGGCAGCCGTGGACACACGATAGCCAGCCCTCATGGTGTTTGTGTTATTAAAGAAAAAAAATAAATTTGAGGGCTGGCTAGAGGCAGCCGTGGACACACGATAGCCAGCTCTCATGGTGTTTGTGTTATTAAAGAAAAAAAATAAATTTGAGGGCTGGCTAGAGGCAGCCATGGACACACGATAGCCAGCCCTCATGGTGTTTGTGTTATTAAAGAAAAAAAAAATTTGAGGGCTGGCTAGAGGCAGCCGTGGACAAACGATAACCAGCCCTCATGGTGTTTGTGTTATTAAAGAAAAAAAATAAATTTGAGGGCTGGCAAGAGGCAGCCGTGGACACACGATAGCCAGCCCTCATGGTGTTTGTGTTATTAAAGAAAAAAAAAAAAATTTGAGGGCTGGCTAGAGGCAGCAGTGGACACACGATAGCCAGCCCTCATGGTGTTTGTGTTATTAAAGAAAAAAAATAAATTTGAGGGCTGGCTAGAGGCAGCCGTGGACACACGATAGCCAGCCCACATGGTGTTTGTGTTATTAAAGAAAATAAATAAATTTGAGGGCTGGCTAGAGGCAGCCGTGGACAAACGATAACCAGCCCAGATGGTGTTTGTGTTATTAAAGAAAAAAAATAAATTTGAGGGCTGGCTAGAGGCAACCGTGGACACAAGATAGCCAGCCCACATGGTGTTTGTGTTATTAAAGAAAAAAAATAAATTTGAGGGCTGGCTAGAGGCAGCCGTGGACACACGATAGCCAGCCCTCATGGTGTTTGTGTTATTAAAGAAAATATATAAATTTGAGGGCTGGCTAGAGGCAACCGTGGACACACGATAGCCAGCCCACATGGTGTTTGTGTTATTAAAGAAAATAAATAAATTTGAGGGCTGGCTAGAGGCAGCCGTGGACACACGATAGCCAGCCCTCATGGTGTTTGTGTTATTAAAGAAAATAAATAAATTTGAGGGCTGGCTAGAGGCAGCCGTGGACACACGATAACCAGCCCAGATGGTGTTTGTGTTATTAAAGAAAAAAAATAAATTTGAGGGCTGGCTAGAGGCAGCCATGGACAAACGATAACCAGCCCTCATGGTGTTTGTGTTATTAAAGAAAAAAAATAAATTTGATGGCTGGCTAGAGGCAGCCGTGGACACACTATATATATATATACATATATATATTATATATATATATATATATATTTCTGCAGTATCTGTGCATTATGAATCGTGACATGTGTTAAAGGGGCCCACTGAGACTTTCGCCTAGGGCCCACAAAAACCTGGAGCCGGCCCTGCCCATGTGTGGTGATTATTGATTCCAGTACTAATAGGAATAGCAGGGGCACTAACAGCATGAATGGGGTGTTTATTTATTTGTGTTTTGGATATTGTTTCTTCTGGTGTGTGAATATATGGCACTGACCAGTTTAATGCCCTGTATTTGTGTGGTTTTTGCCTTGGATTCTTACATTTTATTATATTGTCTGCTATAGTATATATTTTGTGCTATAGTGCATTACCTCTAATACTGGTGGCGGATTTGCCAGTCAGTATATTAATGTGCAAAATTGATCACCAGGGACAGCCTAAGTGTATATTTGATCTTTACTTGATATATTACAGTCATGTGTTTTTCTGGGATGGATTTTGGAGTAGGTGGGCTTTCCATTAGTGGGTAATTCCACTATATTAACTTTTACTTGTGTTTTCATGAATTGGATTGTGACATTGTTTGTATGTATTTATAAAAAATATAATTCATTGTAATTTATTGAAGTATTGTCTAGATTGGGTGATCACTGCACAAGAGCATACCCCTTTTCTTCTTGCCGATGTTTATATATATTTGGTATGCTGCATGTTGATCCCATAGTGATTAGATGGTGCCCTCTATAACTTTGAGTTTGTGACATGGACAGATTTTTCACACTTCTACAATTGAGTTCACTCTCAACTTTTCAGACGTCTGCAGACGGAGTCTCTTATCTTTTCTGTACTACAAGATGTTTTGCTGACAATTGGCCAAATACACAAGTCCTTCTGCAGCCTTATCTCAAATGAAATAACATACAAACCTTAGCTTTTTTTTTTTTTTTCAAATGCTTCCTCAGGGCTGGCTGGAGACAGCCATGGGCACACGAGAGCCAGCCCTCGTGGTTTTAATGTTATTAAAAAAAATAAAAAAATTTGAGGGCTGGCTGGTGACAGCCATGGGCACACGATAGCCAGCCTTCATGGTTGCATTTCTTATAAATAAAAATATAAACCTTTAGGGTTGGCTGGCGAGAGCCGTGTGCACGCGGATAGCCAGCCTTCATGGGGGTGTTATATTTATATCCCACCAAGGACAACATCTGAAACGAGTTTGTATGTTCTCCCCGTGTTTGCATGGGTTTCCTCCTGGTTCTCCGGTTTCCTCCCACACTCCAAAGACACACTGATAGGGAATCTAGATTGTGAGCCCCAATGGGGACAGCGACAATAATGTATGTAAAGCGCTGTGGAATATGTAAGCGCTATATAAAAATAAAAATAAGATGATGATAAAAAATATAAACCTTGAGGGCCGGCTGGAGACAGCCGTGGGCACACGATAGCCAGCCCTCATGCTCTTTACAGAGCCATAGCTCCCCTCCACAGGGCCAAATGCACTTTCCACATGGCCACAATCCCCTCCAGCTCTCTCCACAGAGTCACTGGGCCCGTCTGCTGGGCACAAGCCCCTTCATCAAGGCCAAGGGGCCAGTCTACAGGGCCACTGGCCTTTAAATAGGGCCACAACCCCCTCTGGCTCTCTCAACAGGGCCACAGGCTCCTTCTGCAGGGCAACAGCCCCCTCCACAAGGCCAAAGGCCCTTTGCAAAGGGCTATAGGTCCATTCCACAGGGCCATAGTCATTTCCATAGGGCCATAACCCCCCTCAAGCTCTCTCCACAGAACCACAGGCTCCTTCTACAGGTTTACAGGCATTTACACAGGGCCACAACCGCCTTCACCTCTCTCCACAGGGCCCTTTCACTGTGTCATAGGCCTTTCCATAAGGCCACAACCCCCTCTGTCTCTCTTAAAAAGGACAGAGGCTCCCTTTACAAGGCAACAGCCCCCTCCAAAAGGCCAAAGGCCTTTTTCAAAGGGTCATAGGTCCCCTCCGCAGGGCCATAGGCATTTCCCCAAGGCAATAACCCCCTCCAGCTCTCTCCAGAGGACCACAGGCTCCTTCTACAAGGCTACAACCCCTTTCAGCTCTTTCATCAGGGCCACAGCCTCCTCCACCCCCCTTTAATCAGTTAAAAGGGCTCATTTGCGTGACCACAACACCTTCAGCTCTCTCCACAGGACCACAGGCTCCTACCCGGCCACAGGCCTTTCCACAGTGCTACAAGTCCCTCCAGCTCTCTCCACAGGCAATCATGTTGCATGTTGTTTACCGCAAAAGGACTTCATAGGCCCAAATCTTACTTTAGACCCTTCCACAGGCCCCTCCAGCCCGCTCCACATGGCCTTTTCCGCAGGCCACAACTCCCTCCAGCTCTCTTTACATCGCCACATGCCCCTCTGCGGGGCCACAGACCCCTATACAGGGTCACAGGCCATTCCACAGGGCCACAATCCCCTCCAACTCTTCTCCACAGGACAACAAGCTCTCTTTACCGGGCCATAGCTCCCCTCCACAGGGCCAAATGCACTTTCTGCACGGCCACAGCCCCCTTTAGCTCTCTCCACAGAGACACAAGGCCCGTCTGCAGGGCACAAGCCCCCTCTTCAAGGCCAAAAGGCCTTTCTACATGGCCATAGTCATTTCCATAGGGCACGAGCCCCTCCAGCTCTCTCCACAGGGCAACGGACCCCTATACAGGGTCACAGGCCTTTCCACAGGGCCACAAGCCCCTCTAGCTCTCTCCACAGGCAATCATGTTGCATGTTGTTTACTGCAAAGGACTTCATAGGCCCAAATCTTACTCCAGAGCCTTCCACAGGCCTCTCCAGCCCGCTCCACATGGCCTTTTCCTCAGGCCACAACTCCCTCCAGCTCTCTTTACATCGCCACATGCCCCTCTGCGGGGCCACAGACCCCTATACAGGGTCACAGGCCTTTCCACAGGGCCTCAACCCCTTCAGCTGTCTCCACAGGACCACAGGCTTTTCCACAGCCCACAACTCTTTCCAGCTCTCACCACAGGGCCACAGCCCCTTCCACAAGGCTAAAGGGCCTATCCATAGGGCCACAGACCTTTCCACAGGGCCACAACACCCTCCAGCTCTCTCCACAGGACAAGAAGCTCTCTTTACAGGGCCATAGCTCACCTCCACAGGGCCAAATGCACTTTCCACACGGCCACAACTCCCAACAGCTCTCTCCACAGAGTCACAGGGCCCGTCTGCAGGGCACAAGCTCCCTCTTCAAGGCCAAAAGGCCTTTCTACATGGCTATAGTCATGTCAATAGGGCACGAGCCCCTCCAGCTCTCTCCACAGGGCAACGGACCCCTATACAGGGTCACAGGCCTTTCCACAGGGCCACAACACCTTCAGCTCTCTCCACAGGACCACAGGCTCCTACTGGGCCACAGGCCTTTCCACAGTGCCACAAGCCCCTCCAGCTCTCTCCACAGGCAATCATGTTGCATGTTGTTTACTGCAAAGGACTTCATAGGCTCAAATATTACTCCAGAGCCTTCCACAGGCCTCCAGCCCGCTCCACATGGCCTTTTCCTCAGGCCACAACTCCCTCCAGCTCTCTTTATGACGCGCCCCTGGGCCTGCTGCTTCGCGCGGCATCGCGCGCACGGGGGAGCTTACCCGGATCCGGATCAGATGGGGGTAGTAGTCTCGTGGCGGTGACCCGGTCCGTGCCCAGGGAGTCAAACTGAGCGGCGATGTATTAGCGGTAGATGTTGGACGACTACGCCACCCGCTGAATGCAGCGAAGGAGCTGCCGCTGCAGGGCAGACCGCTGAGGCCGGTGGTAGGATTGTGCAGAGTGATAGTATCACCCCCAACGGGAGGGGTATGGCCTCAGGGCAGCCGACGTGGCTGATGGGGGAAGCAGGAATCACTCAGAGACGATGCGGTGTAGTTCAGGGTCTTTACTGGTGATAAAGATAGACCCTCCCGGAGTACTGGCTAGCGATCGGGGCCTGGTCAGTCTTTGAGCAGATGGGATTTCCCCTGGCCAGGCGGAGTTGTAGGCCTCCCCAACTAATTGTACTCTTCTGGCTACCTTGCTAGAGGCGGGTAAAAGTAGCCCACGTCCCTGAGTGTACCGTGTGGTGCTCACCCGTATGGCCGGTGACTCGGGGCCTTCTTGTGGCGTCCGCTCCACGACGGCGGTGCTGGTCCCACGCGTATGACCGTGCCTTCGGGTGTCTTGACCAGAGGACCTGAAATCCCCTGCCGGTCGGTTTCTGCTGCTGGGTAAAGATTAGTCCCCACAGCCTCGGACTCCGGGTCCGGTGATAGCTTCTCAGTCAGGGCGAGCTCTGCAGCTGCCAGCCCCTGACTCCTTATAGCACTGCTCCACAGAGCTCCTGATGTTCTTTTCCTATATCTGCTTCTCTTCTCTGTCTCTACTTCTTCTCTACTCACTAACCCTGCCTCAGCCCTAGGTTTATATAGGGGAAGTTCTTCCCCTCCCAGGACTGGGCAGGAGGTGTGGCATGCATAGGATCCCTGACCAAGAGACCTCCCACCTGCTCTCAGACATAACATTGCTGTTACTGTGGAAACCAGACCCCTGGGGTGCCACATTCCCCCCTAGTGAAATTTAGTACTCCGGGACTAAACATATTTTTAGAAAAACATAACAAGGTATAAACATTTATAATATAATAAGAAAAACACATAAAGATGGTTACGGCGTGTCCGCAACCGGGTGCAGTTTTGAACAAAAACAAGGTGTCCATTTCACCAAAACAGGGAGACGTAACCAGGTAGGGGTCTGTCCTGCCCCGAGTCCTTAACAGTCTTTAGTCCATTCCTAGGTTACGCTCCAACCAATTGTACAAGGATTCCCGGTAAATCCACCAAGGACTCCTAAAAATAACTAGAAACACATAATTATTTACAAGTAACAGACAGGTGACCACAATAAAACAATTTAAACACTTCAAATCCTCCAACGTGCGGGTAACTGGCCTCTAGTGGCCCTAGTGGACCTACGGAGCTGACTGTCTGGCCCTGAACTACAGGGTGTAGGAGCTGTCAAGGGTAAACTGGGCAGCTGTTTACGGGCTCTTTGGCTCACTAGGGGTACGGCAGGCTCACTATGAGCAGAGGGTTGATTCTCCTGTTCTGCTTGTGTGGAGTCTGCTGCCTCCTGGACCGGCTGCTCTTCCAGCTCTACCTGTTGCTCCGTAGGCACTTGGGATGCTGGTTGGAGGAACGTGAGGACGGGTACCACAACTGCACCATTGACTTGAGTCCAGGACCGAGGGAAGTCTCCGAGCACAGTACTAACCATATCTTCCCTTTCCTCTACGGGTCGAGGGTCTTCTTGCTCTCCTTCTGGGTTCCGTAGCTGTTCGGGACACTTCTTCAGGTGATCCCAGGATACAATGGCTGTGGTTTCCCCTCCGTCTTTACTGATGGTACAAACCTTCGGGTTGTCATGGCTTGAGGGCAGTACGGTGTACGGGTCCTTCTCCCACTGGTCGTCCAACTTGTGGAGCCGTCTCTTCCTCTTCAAGACCTGCTCTCCGGGTACCAGGGGAACAGCGGGAGCATACTGGTTGTAAGTTTTCTCTTGTCTTTCCCTAGCGAGACAGAGACTTCGTTCCACGCTCTCCTGTACTTTCCGGTACTGCTGCTGCCTCTCTGTGTCCCAGTCTGCTTCCGGTGAAGTGTCCTCGGGTGTCAGGACTCCCATCTCCAGGTCAACAGGTAGCTTACCAGGCCTTGCCCTCATTAGGTAAGCCGGGGTACAGTTGGTGGAACCTACAGGGATGTAGTTGTATAGGTCCACCAGGTCGGGCAGCTTCTCAGGCCACAAACTGCGTTCTTCCAGGGGCAACGTTTTCAGAAGATCCATAACCACCTGGTTCATTTTCTCATAAAGTCCATTAGTTTGCGGATGATAGGGTGTCGTCCTTATCTTCCGGCAGCCATACAGATTGCAGAATTCCGGGAAGACCTCCGCTTCAAAGGCAGGTCCCTGATCCGTCAGCACTTGGTCCGGGTACCCGTGTGGACGGCAGAAATGCTGCTGGAAGGCTCTAGCTGCCGTTTGAGCTGTTAAGTCCTTAACGGGGACGACAACCAAGAACCGGGAGTAATGATCCACAATGGTTAACGCGTAGACGTAGCCACTTCTGCTTGGGGTCAGTTTTACATGATCCAAGGCTACCAGTTCCAACGGCTGCTTGGTGACGATGGACTGAAGGGGGGTCTTCTGGCTGGCACGGTCCTTCCTTCTTAGGTTGCACGGGCCACAGTCTCTGCACCACCTCTCGATGGTTCCCCTCATGCCTACCCAGTGGAACCGCCCGCGCAGCAGGAACTCCAGCTTTTTCCATCCGAAGTGTCCAGCCCCGTCGTGGTATGCCTCCATCACCATGGCTGCGTCTCTTCGTGGCACCACTACTTGCCAGATTAGTTCATGCGTCCGGGAGTTAACCATTCTGCGGCACAACTTCCCCTTGTAAAGGAACAGTCGACTCTTCTCAGCCCACAGTTGTTTGGCTTCCTCCGGAGCGTCTGGGTCAAGGCGAGCCTCTGGCCGAGTCAGCATCTCCTTCACCAGTCGGACGGCAGGGTCACTGTCTTGCGTTTCCTCCCAGTTGTAGTGAGGCAAGGGGTTAAACGTAGCGGCTTGCTTACTCCTTACCCGATGGGAATACTGGATAGTCCCATGACGGTGGAAAGCGGGGAGTTCGACTTCTTCCAGCCCCTCTGAATCTTCTCCTACGTCCGGTAGGTTTGGCATCCTGGACAGGGCGTCCGCGTTGGTATTGGAGCGTCCTGCCCGGTATTTGATTGTGAACTCGTAGTTGGACAGACGGGCCATCCATCTCTGCTCTAAGGCACCGAGTCTTGCCGTGTCCAGGTGTGTCAACGGGTTGTTATCCGTGTACACGGTGAACCGGGAAGAAGCGAGGTAGTGCTTAAAGCGTTCGGTGACTGCCCACACCACTGCCAGGAACTCTAGCTTAAATGAGCTGTAATTCTCAGGGTTTCTTTCGGTGGGTCGCAGTTTTCGACTGGCGTAAGCGATTACTCGTTCTTTCCCCTGCTGGATCTGGGACAGTACGGCTCCTAGCCCGATGTTACTTGCGTCGGTGTAGAGGATAAAGGGCTGGCTGTAATCAGGGTACGCCAGGATTTCATCCCCCGTGAGGGCCATCTTCAGCTGGCGGAAGGACTCTTCTTCTAACTTCTCCCATTTGAAGGGCGGCTTCTGGTTCTTGGCCTTCCGGGACTGGCCTATCAGGAGGTCCTGCATAGGAGCTGCCTTTTTGGTGAAACCGGGGATGAATCTGCGGTAATAGCCTACCAACCCGAGGAACTGCCGCACTTCCTTTACACTGGAGGGACTTGGCCATTCCTTAATTGCGGTGATCTTATCAGGGTCGGGAGCCACTCCGTCAGCGCTCACCACGTGTCCCAGGTACTGCACCTTTGGTTTTAGGAGGTGACACTTGGAGGGTTTTACCTTTAGGCCGTAGTTTGCCAGAGCTTCGAACACTTCCGCCAAGTGTTTCAGGTGGTCCTCATAAGTCTTGGAATATACGATGACATCGTCCAGGTACAACAGGACCGTCTCGAAGTTTTTGTGGCCCAGACAGCACTCCATTAATCGTTGAAAGGTTCCTGGTGCGTTACAGAGTCCGAACGGCATGCAGGTAAACTCGCTAAGTCCCATCGGGGTGGTGAATGCGGTCTTCTCCCGGTCCGCCTCTGCTACAGGAACCTGCCAGTACCCACTAGTGAGATCCAAGGTAGAGAAGAAGTTAGCAGATCTTAAAGCAGCCAAAGACTCCTCTATCCTTGGTAAGGGGTACGCATCCTTGTGTGTGATACGGTTGATTTTCCGGTAATCTACACACATCCTCATGGTGTTGTCTTTCTTTTTGACTAAGACTAGTGGAGCTGCCCAGGGGCTACAGCTATCCCTGATCACCCCAGCCTCCTTCATGTCCCTAAGCATCCCCTTGGCGTGTTGGTAGTGTGCAGGGGGTACGGGTCGATACCTCTCTTTTATGGGAAGATGGTCTCCCGTGGGGATGCGGTGTTCTACCCCCTTGACTCGCCCGAAGTCTAACGGGTGTTTACTAAACACTCTCTCGTACTCTTGAACCACCCGATAGACTCCCTGTCTCTGGTGTGAGGGAGTGGAGTCAGTACCCAAATGTAGTTGCTGACACCAGTCCTCCATTGTTTCCTTAGAGCCGTTACTTTCCTCCGGGGAAGATGGAGGCAAGGGTTCTACGGACTGTATGGAGTTTTGATTGATGGTATACAATTTGGCTAGCGTGGCATACCGGGGCAGGTACACTTCCCTCTTCCCGATATTTATTATGCGAACGGGCACCCTCCCATGGCGTACATTGACCACCCCCCGTGCTGTCAAAATGGTGGGCCTACTGTCTGAGTAAACTGGTTCTACCATTGCCTGGTAATCTCTACCTCTCAGACCAATAGCTGCCCGGCACCAAATCATCATTTCACTTTTTGGGGGCATGGCAATAGGGAAAGGGTCACACATTCTTACGCTACCAATCTCACCACCGGAGAGTTCTATCTGTTGCCGTCGCATCAGTGCCCGGATCTCTTTCTGGAGCACTCGCTGCTGGCCGGAGCTGGCATTCTTGGCAACCTGCTGTAAAAGGAAAATCACTTCTGCAAGACAATTTTCAATTACATTAGTTCCTAGAGTTATCTTTGGGTGACTCTCGTGCTTGTCAATGTCTACAATGATCAGTCCCTGTGCCGCCAGTTCAACTCTACCGATCTTAATGGTCACCTCTTTAAATCCAATCTGTGGCACGGGCTGACCATTGCTGGCGATGATACTCAAATCGTCGTCAGGGTAGCGGGTGATATCCGAGTCATTCCAGTACTGCTTGAAGAGCACGTACGGGATAGTGGTAACCTGTGACCCGGTGTCCAGTAGGGCACTCATAGGGATGCCATCCAGTACCACAGGCAAGACTGGACGTCCTCCCACATATTTGTCGCGCCAGTTCGATGGGCCTGATGATCTTTTTCCTGGGGGTTGGCCCTCTACCCCAGGTTGTGCCAGTTTAAAGGACAGTACCTTGCCATATGTCCGGGTTGATTGCAGCGGCGGCAGATGGGTTGTCCGTCCTCGTTGTATCGGTCGCTGGGTCTTCCTCTGGCCGGCGGGGTCCTCCTTGGTCGACGCCACAGGATGTCCTCCGGTCCGGATGCCAGCTGGATCTTCCCTGGAGTGGAAACCTGTAAAGACTGCACAGTTCGGGTTAGCGCGGCAACGCTTTTAGCTAGCTCTTAGACCTGATGGTGCAGGTCTGGAGCCGGGTCATTGTTCAAAGCCTGCGCATCAGCTCCCACAGGCCCTGCCGACAAGGGCGCCGCCTCCTGGTGGTAAGTGGTAGCGGGGCGTCTGTGGGTCACAACGCCACCTGGTGCCGGTTCTCGGAGCACCCGGATGGCTCTGTCCTTGAACTGTGCAAATCCCAGATGAGGGTCCTGTAAGGCCATTGCCCGCAACTGGGTTCGGTGGGCATTGCAATATAAACCCTCTATAAATTGTTCAGTCAACAGCCTGTCCTCGTCTCCCACGCCGTCAGGGTCGGTCTGCTTAATGGCTCTCAGGGCCTCTTGTAGGTTCAGAGCATAGTTCCTTATACTCTCTTGTGCTCGCTGCTTGCACCCGTAGAATCTAAGCTTGATCTCGGCTGAGGTGCGGGTATCAAAGGTGTCCCTCAGCCGGGTTAGTATCCCTGCGACAGTCCTCCCCCCAGGTGGCCAGGACTTTACCTCCCTTTGGGCTGCCCCAGTTAATTGGGCCACCAGGATGCTCACTTTTTGCTCTTCTGTGAGGGGATACACCTGGAAGAGGCTATCCAGCTTTTCTCTAAAGTCATGCAGGGTATGTGACTCCCCTGAGTACTGGGGTAGCCAGGCCGCTCCCGGGATATAGGGCATGGTGAAAGGCATGACTGCAGCAGCGGTGGCGCTGGCGGGGGTTGAGACAGTGAAGCTCTCCTCCGTATCCGACATCTTCCTCCCCCCTAGTGGACCGTGGCCTACCTCGCGATGATCCTCTTCCGTAGGCCGCGGCTCCGCAGTGGATCGTCAGGGTTGAGGACCTTCCGTCGCGCTCCTGTGACGTCGGCGTCTGCTGGACTCCTTCCAGGACCTTACGCAACGTCCGGACGTGAGGCGGGGCTTCGGTTCTCGCGCGCTTTCGGAGTCCACGCCCCTCTTCTTCCCGCGCGGCGTCTTCAAGATGGCGTCCAACGGCGGGAAAACTCCACGGATGGCGGGAAGAAGGCAGAAGATGGCGCCGGATGGCGGGAAAACTTCGCGGATGGCGGGAAGAAGGTAGAAGATGGCGCCGGATGGCGGGAAACCTCCACGGATGGCGGGAATCTTCACCACTGGTAAGTTTGAACAGTCTTTTTCAGGCACGCAGTACCCGGTGGTTGCGGGCACGAAATCCTGCCGACTACGCCAAAAGTTGACGCGCCCCTGGGCCTGCTGCTTCGCGCGGCATCGCGCGCACGGGGGAGCTTACCCGGATCCGGATCAGATGGGGGTAGTAGTCTCGTGGCGGTGACCCGGTCCGTGCCCAGGGAGTCAAACTGAGCGGCGATGTATTAGCGGTAGATGTTGGACGACTACGCCACCCGTTGAATGCAGCGAAGGAGCTGCCGCTGCAGGGCAGACCGCTGAGGCCGGTGGTAGGATTGTGCAGCGTGATAGTATCACCCCCAATGGGAGGGGTATGGCCTCAGGGCAGCCGACGTGGCTGATGGGGGAAGCAGGAATCACTCAGAGACGATGCGGTGTAGTTCAGGGTCTTTACTGGTGATAAAGATAGACCCTCCCGGAGTACTGGCTAGCGATCGGGGCCTGGTCAGTCTTTGAGCAGATGGGATTTCCCCTGGCCAGGCGGAGTTGTAGGCCTCCCCAACTAATTGTACTCTTCTGGCTACCTTGCTAGAGGCGGGTAAAAGTAGCCCACGTCCCTGAGTGTACCGTGTGGTGCTCACCCGTATGGCCGGTGACTCGGGGCCTTCTTGTGGCGTCCGCTCCACGACGGCGGTGCTGGTCCCACGCGTGTGACCGTGCCTTCGGGTGTCTTGACCAGAGGACCTGAAATCCCCTGCCGGTCGGTTTCTGCTGCTGGGTAAAGATTAGTCCCCACAGCCTCGGACTCCGGGTCCGGTGATAGCTTCTCAGTCAGGGCGAGCTCTGCAGCTGCCAGCCCCTGACTCCTTATAGCACTGCTCCCACAGAGCTCCTGATGTTCTTTTCCTATATCTGCTTCTCTTCTCTGTCTCTACTTCTTCTCTACTCACTAACCCTGCCTCAGCCCTAGGTTTATATAGGGGAAGTTCTTCCCCTCCCAGGACTGGGCAGGAGGTGTGGCATGCATAGGATCCCTGACCAAGAGACCTCCCACCTGCTCTCAGACATAACATTGCTGTTACTGTGGAAACCAGAGCCCTGGGGTGCCACATTTACATCGCCACATGCCCCTCTGCGGGGCCACAGACCCCTATACAGGGTCACAGGCCTTTCCACAGGGCCTCAACCCCTTCAGCTGTCTCCACAGGACCACAGGCTTTTCCACAGCCCACAACTCCTTCCAGCTCTCACCACAGGGCCACAGCCCTTTCCACAAGGCTAAAGGGCCTATCCATAGGGCCACAGACCTTTCCACAGGGCCACAACACCCTCCAGCTCTCTCCACAGGACAAGAAGCTCTCTTTACAGGGCCATAGCTCACCTCCACAGGGCCAAATGCACTTTCCACACGGCCACAACTCCCAACAGCTCTCTCCACAGAGTCACAGTGTTATGTTCTGCTACCAGAGCTAAGGAAAGAGAGGAGATCTGTCCCTACGATAGAACTCAGCTGAATCCCTACGATGTAACAGGGAACCTGATCCTGCGATCAGACCTGCTAAAGTCCTAAGCTAGTCTGTACGGAGACCTATAGATGTGGGGAAGGAATCCCTACAAGTACTAAGGACTGGGAGGAATATGGGACACCTCCTAACAGAAATAGTAGCAGACAGACGAACAAACAAAATATATAGAACATAGAGGTCCGTAGACCAAGCAAACTAACAGAGTAAGATACAGAGCAAAGGCTAGCTAGAAAGTAGTAATACAATGAAGTCCAGCAAAGCCAGAATGGCGGAGCAGGCTTAAATAGGCCAACAAGGTCATGTGACCAGCAAAGGAAAAAAAACCTAAGAGCAAGGTTCTAACAGTACCCCCCCTTCTAAGAGGATCCTCCGGATCCCCTAGGACCAGGCTTATCAGGAAATCTCCTGTGAAACGCTCTGATAAGTCTGGACGCGGAAACATCATCCGACCTCACCCAAGAGTTATCCTCGGGTCCGAAACCTTTCCAGGCCACAAGATACTGCAAACTACCTCTATACAGTCTAGAGTTAAGGATGCGAGAAATTTCATATTCCCCGTCCTCCACCACCGGAGGAACAGAGGCAGAGGCGTCACAATCCGATACAACAGCTTTTTTCAACAGAGAGACATGAAATACCGGATTAATTCTCCAGGAGGTAGGAACCTCCAACCTAACAGCAGATTGGTTGACAACCTGAAGCACCTTAAAGGGCCCTACAAACTTGGGACCCAATTTCTTAGAAGGAATCCTCAACCGCAGATTCCTAGAGGACAACCAGACCATGTCACCAACAGCGAACAGAACCTCCTGTCGTTTCCTATCAAAGTAGTCCTTAGATTTTCTGTTGGCCTCCTGAAGATTACCACGCACATCCGTCCAAACTCTCTCCAAATCACCGGAAAAATTCTCCTCCTCAGGCACGGCGGATCCCAACTTGGAGAACGACCCAAACGACGGATGTCTCCCAGAACAACAAAAAAAAGGCGAACAACCAGCAGAAGAAGATGTATGATTGTTCAGAGCAAATTCAGCAAGTGGCAGAAACTCAGACCACCCCTCTTGATTGTCTGCCACAAAACAACGCAAGAACTGCTCAACATCCTGGTTTTTCCTTTCTGTCTGGCCATTAGATTCAGGATGATATCCAGACGAGAACGATAAATGAACTCCCAACCTGTCACAAAAGGCACGCCAAAAACGAGCCACGAACTGAGGACCCCTATCAGAAACAATGTCAGTAGGAACGCCATGAAGTCTGACAATTTCCTTGACAAAGGCCTTAGCGAGAGTTTTAGCGCAGGGCAGTTTGACAAAGGGAACCAAGTGACACATCTTGCTAAAACGGTCCATGACCACCCAGATGACAGTAAAACCCTCAGAGGGGGGAAGGTCAGTTATAAAGTCCATAGCCAAATGTGTCCAAGGAGCACTGGGAACCTCCAAAGGACAAAGCAACCCCGCAGCAGGAGTATGAGAGGACTTAGATCTAGCACATATAGTACATTGACGCACCCACTTAATGACTTCCTTCTGCCATCCAGGCCACCAAAAACTGCGACCCACCAGTCTCTTGGTCTCAGAGATTCCGGGATGACCTGCCAACCGAGATTCATGACACTCAACAAATAAATCTCTCCTAAAGGTCCCAGGCACAAACAACCTCCCATGGGGAGTGTTAGATGGGGCATTCTCCTGTGCTTTAAGAATCTCATCTTCCAAAACGGAGTCCAAAGCAGCTATCACAACACCTTCTTGTAAAATGTTCTCCTCTTTCTCAGCACCGACTATGGGAGAAAAACTGCGAGACAAGGCATCCGCCTTAACATTCTTAGTACCAGGGATGTAAGTAACGGAGAAATTAAACCGCGAGAAAAACAGTGCCCACCTAGCCTGACGGGCATTCAGGCGCTTGGCAGCATCAAGATATATCAGATTTTTATGATCCGTAAGAACCTGAACGGGAAATTCCGCACCTTCCAAGAAGTGACGCCAGTGTTCAAATGCGAGTTTAATAGCCAATAATTCCCGATTACCAATATCGTAATTCAGTTCAGTCTCCGAAAATTTTTTTGAAAAAAAGGCACAGGGATGTAATCCATCCCCGTTATCCTGAGACAATACTGCGCCAACCCCCACAGAGGAAGCATCAACCTCAACCAAAAACGGCTTAGTCACATCAGGCTGCATAAGGATGGGAGCAGAGGTGAACCTCTCCTTGAGATACACAAAAGCTTCAATGGCCTCAGAAGACCACTGAACCGCATCAGCACCTTTCCTGGTGAGATCGGTCAGAGGTTTGACAATACTAGAAATTTTTTTTATGAATTTTCTGTAATAATTGGCGAAACCTAAAAACCTCTGTATCGATTTCAAACCAATAGGCCTAGGCCATTCCTGTACAGCTTGAACTTTAACCGGGTCCATCTCAAAACCTTCGCTGGAGATAATGTAACCCAAAAAACTAATTCTCTGTACAGCGAACTCACATTTCTCCAGCTTAGCAAAAAGCGAATTGTCCATTAACAACTGTAATACCTCACGTACGCTCCGCCAATGAGACTCCAGATCCGGCGAATAAATCAAAATGTCATCCAAATACACAACCACATTTTTGCCGATCAAAGGTCTCAGGATGTCATTAATAAGATTCTGAAAAAATGCAGGAGCATTAGTAAGACCAAAAGGCATAACCAGATTCTCAAAATGACCCACAGGAGTGTTAAAAGCAGTCTTCCATTCATCACCCTCCTTCATGCGCAACAGATTGTATGCCCCCTTAAGGTCAATTTTAGAGAACCACTTGGCCCCCATTAACTGGTTAAACAGATCAGGAATCAATGGCAGTGGGTAAGGATTGCGTACAGTAATTTTGTTAATCTCACGAAAATCCAGACAAGGACGTAAACCGCCGTCCTTTTTTTTTACAAAAAAAAATCCAACCGCCACAGGAGACTTAGAGGGCCTAATGTGACCGGCGGCCAAACTTGTCTGTATGTATTCCTCCAAAGCTTTCCTCTCAGGAATAGTAAGGTTAAATAAACGACTTTTAGGAAGAGTCGCTCCAGGGACAAATTCAATAGAACAATCATAGTCTCTATGGGGAGGCAAAACCTGCGATTCCTTCTCAGAAAAAACTCTCCAAAAATCCTGAATAGGAACAGGCAATTCTCCCCTATCCAAAGCTGCAATACGCCCGTTACAACACTTGTCATAACATTTATGGCTCCAGGATTTAATTTCATTGGTAGACCAATCCAGTACAGGATTGTGAAATTTTAACCAGGGCAATCCCAATATTACTGGAGAAGGCAAGTTATTCAAAACTACCAAATCCAATTTCTCATGGTGAACACCATTAATAGTGAGAGGAAATTCACAGACCTTGAGAGTAATATTCTTCAAAGGGGAACCATCCACAGAAACCACAGCAATGGGGGATGATAAAGGTTCGGGTTTTAAATTGAGTCTTTCCAAGAATCCCCCATCAATTACATTCAGAGTAGACCCACAATCGACAAACACCCAAAATTCCATTAATTTTTCCTGAGCAATCGTGGAAGCAGCTAAAAATACACCCTTGGAATTTAAACAGGCAATACGGACATGACTGACCATTTTTTTTTCTTTCTTCATACGAAGCTCACAGCCTTTAATCAAATGACCAGATTTTCCGCAATAGAAACACAAGCCTTCAGAAAATCGACGGTCTTTTTCTTGAGAGCGAGGTGCCACCGATCCAGTCTCCATCGGTTCACCACTGTTAGTACACACATTCTCATAACCAGAAACTGACATAGCAGAGGATTTGCTCTCATTAACCCTAGCACGCAGTCTCCTATCCACCCGTATAGCTAATTGCATAGCCTGTTGCAAATCTTCAGGTGTAGGATAAGCAATTAGCAGGTCTTTAACCCTTTCACTGAGCCCAGCAAGAAATAGACTTTTCAGAGCAGAATCGTTCCACCCTATTTGAGTAGACCAACGACGGAAATGAGTACAATATTTTTCCACATTACCTGATCCCTGTTTCAAACGTCTCAACTCAGTCTCAGCTGATGCAACACGGTCAGGATCATCATATAATAGTACCAAAGCAGAAAAAAAACTATCCACTGATCTGAAGCATGTATCACTAGGTTGCAAAGAAAAGGCCCACTCCTGAGGCTCTTTGCGCAAAAGTGACATTATGAACCCTATGCGCTGGGATTCATCCCCAGAGGACTTGGGTCTCAAACGAAAATACAACAAGCAAGCATTTTTAAATGAAAAAAACTCTCGATGTTCACCAAAAAATAAATCCGGCAAACATACCTTAGGCTCCAAGAAATGTGCTCCAGGACAGCTACTCACGTGCTGACGGAGCTCGGCCACCTCCAGAGAGAGTCCCTGCAGGCGATGAGCCAAATCCTGAACCGACACCATGATGGAACAGAAAAATCTTTCCTTAGAGAATTTGCAGGCTGGACTTACTGTTATGTTCTGCTACCAGAGCTAAGGAAAGAGAGGAGATCTGTCCCTACGATAGAACTCAGCTGAATCCCTACGATGTAACAGGGAACCTGATCCTGCGATCAGACCTGCTAAAGTCCTAAACTAGTCTGTACGGAGACCTATAGATGTGGGGAAGGAATCCCTACAAGTACTAAGGACTGGGAGGAATATGGGACACCTCCTAACAGAAATAGTAGCAGACAGACGAACAAACAAAATATATAGAACATAGAGGTCCGTAGACCAAGCAAACTAACAGAGTAAGATACAGAGCAAAGGCTAGCTAGAAAGTAGTAATACAATGAAGTCCAGCAAAGCCAGAAGGGCGAAGCAGGCTTAAATAGGCCAACAAGGTCATGTGACCAGCAAAGGAAAAAAAACCTAAGAGCAAGGTTCTAACACACAGGGCCCATCTGCAGGGCACAAGCCCCCTCTTCAAGGCCAAAAGGCCTTTCTACATGGCCATAGTCATTTCCATAGGGCACGAGCCCCTCCAGCTCTCTCCACAGGGCAACAGACCCCTATACAGGATCACAGGCCTTTCCACAGGGCCACAACACCTTCAGCTCTCTCCACAGGACCACAGGCTCCTACTGGGCCACAGGCCTTTCCAAAGTGCCACAAGCCCCTCCAGCTCTCTCCACAGGCAATCATGTTGCATGTTGTTTACTGCAAAGGACTTCATAGGCTCAAATCTTACTCCAGACCCTTCCACAGGCCTCTCCAGCCCGCTCCACATGGCCTTTTCCTCAGGCCACAACTCCCTCCAGCTCTCTTTACATCGCCACATGCCCCTCTGCGGGGCCACAGACCCCTATACAGGGTCACAGGCCTTTCCACAGGGCCTCAACCCCTTCAGCTCTCTCCACAGTACCACTGGCTCATTCTGCCGAGCCACAAGCATTTCCACAGGGCCACAATCCCCTCAAACTCTTCTCCACAGGACAACAAGCTAACTTTACAGGGCCATAGCTCCCTTCCTCATAGCCAGCCCTCATGGTGTTTGTGTTATTAAAGAAAAAAAAATTTGAGGGCTGGCTAGAGGCAGCCGTGGACACATGATAGCCAGCCCTCATGGTGTTTGTGTTATTAAAGAAAAAAAAAATTTGAGGGCTGGCTAGAGGCAGCCGTGAACACAATGCTTCATTTCTGCATCGTGGTTACATAGCCTTAGTGTTATTAAAGCAAAAAAAATTTGAGAGTTGGCTATAGACATTATATGCCCAATATGAGGGCTGGCTGCAGGTAATCCAGGACAACCAGCAGCAAGCTCTCATGCTTGCGTGCACATTAGAAAGAGAAACATCGCCATCTGGTGTTTTTACAATCCTACAATAAAAAATTAAAAAGTTGGACAACATTGCCACCCGGTGGAGTTTCCTCAGAACACACAATGTCAAGAAAAAAGTCAATGAGGGCTGGCTATTGGTCAATCAGGTAAGTGAGTTAGCCAGCTCTAATGTTACATTTTTTTGCATTTTTATTGCGTAGACCCCCTCAGGAGCGATATTTCAGGCCGCAGAGCGTGCAGTTTCGAGCAGAAATTTTGCCTTAACCCTGAAAAAAAATTAGCGCATCCCACCGCGTGCGTAAGCGTCCCAAATGCCAAAAAACAAATTTCCCCCATCAGTCCCTATATATTACTATAGTACAGAAGGTCATACTACCATATTGACTCTTTAATCCAGTTCCAATGTATCAAGGTCAAGCCTGTTGCACAAATGCAACAAATGTTGCATTCCGGCAACAAAAGTCGGCCATCTTGTGTCCCGTTTGCAACAAAAAGTCAACTTTTGTTGCCTTTCGGCAACATTTCAGGTCAAGCCTGTTGCAAACGGGACACGAAGCCTCTGATTTTGACCAAGGGTGCACCTCAACTCATGGGGGTCACACTTGCATGTCGCATGTCATGGGGGCCCCACGTGCATTCCACATTTCATTGGGGGCCCCAAATGCATGCTGCATGTCTGGGGCCCCAAATGCATGCTGCATGTGATGGGGGCCCCAAATGCATGCAACATGTCATGGTAGCCCCACATGCATGGGCCATTCATGGGGCCACACATGAATGCCGCATGTCATGGGGGCCCCAAATGCATGCCGCATGTCATGGGGGCCCCACATACATGCCGCATGTCATGGGTACCCCAAATGCATGCCACATGTCATGGGAGACCCACGTGCATGCCGCATGTCATGGAAGCCCCACGTGCATGCCGCATGTCATGGGGGCCCCACATGCATGCCACATGTCATGGGGGCCCCAAATGCATGCCACATGTCAGGGGGGCCCCAAATGCATGCCGTATGTCATGGGTGACCCAAATGCATGCCGCTTGTCATGGGTAACCCAAGTGCATGCCGCATGTCATGTGTACCCCAAATGCATGCCCCATGTCATGGATGACCCACGTGCATACCGCATGTCATGGGGACCCCCTATGCATGCCTCATGTCATGGGGGCCCCAAATGCATACTGCATGTCATGGGAGGTCCACATGCATGCCGCATGTCATGTGGCCCCACGTGCATGCCGCATGTCATGGCGCCAATTTCATGCCGCATGTCATGGGGGACACTCATGCATACCGCATGTAATGGGGGCAACACGTGCATACCGCATATCATGGGGCCCCACGTGCATACCGCATGGCATTGGGCCCAAAATGCATGCCGCATGTCATGGGGCCCCATGTGCATGCCACATGCCATGAGGCCCACATGCATACCGCATGTCATTGGGGGAACATGTGCATACCGCATATCATGGGCCCCACGTGCATACCGCATGTCATAGGTGCCCCAAATGCATGCCGCATGTCATGTGGCCCCACGTGCATGCCGCATGTCATGGGGCCCCATGTGCATGCCGAATGTCATGGGGGTACCAATTTCATGCCGCATGTCATGGGGGACACTCATGCGTGGCACATGTGATGGGGGCCCCACATGCAATCCACATGTCATGGGCGCCCCACGTGCATTCCGCATGTCATGGGGCCCCAAATGCATGCCGCATGTCATGGGGTCCCCAAATGTATGCCACATGTCATGAGGGCCATAAATATGTGCAACATGTCGTGGAGGCCCCACGTGCATGCCGCATATCATGGGGGGACCAAATGCATGCTGCTTGTCATGGGGGCCCCAAATGCATGCCGCATGTCATGGGGGCACCACGTGCATGCCGCATGTCATTGGGGGTCCAAATACATGCCGCATTTCATGGGGGCCCCCAATACGTGCCGCATGTCATGGGGGCGCCACATGCATGGTGCATGTCTTGGGGGCCCAAATGCATGCCTTATGTCATGGGGGCCCCAAATACGTTCCTCTTGTCATGGGGGCCCCATGTGCATGCCGCATGGCAGTGGGGCCCCACATGCATGCCGCATGTCATCGGGGCTCCACATGAATGCCACGAGTCATGGGGGGCCAAAACACAAGCCGAATGTCATGGGGGCCCAACGTGCATATCGCATGTCATGGGGACCCCAAATGCATGCCGAATGTCATGGGGGGGCCAAATACCTGCCGCATATCTTGAGGGCCCCACATCCATGGCACATGTCATGGGGGCCCCAAAGGCATGTCGCATGTCATGGGGGCCCCACATGCGTGGCACATGTCATGGGGGCCCCACATGCAAGCCACATGTCATGGGGGCCCCAAATACGTGCCGTATGTCATGGGGGCCCCACGTGCATGTCGCATGTCATGGGGACCCCACATACAAGGCGCATGTCATGGGGGCTCCACGTGCATGTCACATGTCATGGGGTCCCCACATGCATGTCGGGTGTCATACGGGCCCCAAATGCATGCCGCATGTCATGGGGGCCCCACAACAATGCCGCATGTCATTGGGGGACCAAATGCATGCCGCATGTTATGGGGGCCGCAAATGCATGCCGCATGTCTTGAGGGCCCCACAAGCTTGTAGTATGTCATGGGTGGCCCAAATGCATGCCACATGTCATAGGGGCCCCACGTGCATGCCGCATGTCATGAGGGCCCCAAACGCATGGCGCATGTCATGGGGGACCCAAGTACGTGTCGCATATCATGGGGGCCCCAAGTGCATGCCGAATGTCAAGAGGGACCCCATATGCATGACGCATATCATGGGGCCCCAAATGCATGCCGCATGTCATGGGGGCCCCAAATGCATGCTGTTTGTCAAGGGGGCCCCACATGCATGCCGGATGTCATGGGGGCCACAAATGCATGCCGCATGTCATGGGGGCCCCACGTGCTTTCCGCATGTCATAGGCCACCACGTGCATTCTGCATGTCATGGGGCCCCAAATGCATGTCGCATGTCATGGGGCCCCAAATGCATGCCGCATGTCATGGGGCCCCAAATGTATGCCTCATGTCATGGGGGCCCCAAATGCATGCAGCTTGTCAAGGGGGCCCCACATGCATGCCGTATGTCATGGGGGACCCATGTGCATTCCGCATGTCATGGGGCCCCCACATGCATTCCGCTTGTCATAGGGCCCCCAAGTGCATGCCGCATGTCATGGGGGCCCCAAATGCATGTCGCATGTCATGGGGCCCCAAATGCATGCCGCATGTCATGGGGGCCCCAAATGCATACCGCATGTCATGGGGGACCCAAATGCATGCCGCATGTCATGGGGGCCCCAAATGTATGCCGCATGTCATGAGGGCAATAAATACGTGCCGCATGTCATGTAGGACTCAAATGCATGTCTCATGTCATGGGGGACCCACATGTATGCCGCATGTCATGAGGGCCATAAATACATGCCGCATGTCATGGGGGCCCCAAATGCATGCCGCATGTCATGGGGGCCCCACATGTATGCAGCATGTCATGAGGGCCATAAATACATGCCGCATGTCAAGGGGGCCCCACATGCAAGCCGCATGTCATGGGGGCCAAATGTGAATTCTGCATATCATGGGGCCCCCCACGTGCATTCCGCATGTCATGGGGCCCCAAATGCATTCCACATGTCATGGGGGCCCCAAATGTATGGCGCATGTCATGAGGGCCATAAATATGTGCCGCATGTCTTGGGGGCCCCACGTGCATGCCGCATGTCATGTGGTCCCCACATGCATGCCGGGTGTCATACGGGCCCCAAATGCATGTCGCGTGTCATGGTGGCCCCACAGCAATGCCGTATGTCATTGGGGGCCCAAATGCATGTCGCTTTTCATGGGGACCCCACATACAAGGCGCATGTCATGGGGGCTCCACATGCATGTCGCATGTCATGGGGTCCCCACATGCATGTCGGGTGTCATACGGGCCCCAAATGCATGCCGCATGTCATGGGGGCCCCACAACAATGCCGCATGTCATTGGGGGCCCAAATGCATGCCTTATGTCATGGGGGCCCCAAATACGTGCCGCATGTCATGGGGGCTCCACATGCATGTCGCATGTCATGGGGACCCCACATACAAGGTGCATGTCATGGGGGCTCCACGTGCATGTCACATGTCATGGGGTCCCCACATGCATGTCGGGTGTCATACGGGCCCCAAATGCATGCCGCATGTCATGGGGGCCCCACAACAATGCCGCATGTCATTGGGGGACCAAATGCATGCCGCATGTTATGGGGGCCGCAAATGCATGCCGCATGTCTTGAGGGCCCCACAAGCTTGTAGTATGTCATGGGTTGTCCAAAATCATGCCACATGTCATAGGGGCCCCACGTGCATGCCGCATGTCATGAGGGCCCCAAACGCATGGCGCATGTCATGGGGGACCCAAGTACGTGTCGCATATCATGGGGGCCCCAAGTGCATGCCGAATGTCAAGGGGGACCCCATATGCATGACGCATATCATGGGGCCCCAAATGCATGCCGCATGTCATGGGTACCCCACGTGCATGCGAAATGTCAAGGGGGGCCCAAATGCATGCCTCATGTCACGTGTACCCCAAATGCATGCCGCATGTCATGTGGCCCCAAGTGCATGCAGCAGGTCATGGGGCCCCCATGACATGTGGCATGCATTTGGTGTACCCATGATATGCGGCATGCACGTGGGGCCCCCATGACATGCGGCATACATTTGGGGCCCCCATGACATGCGTAATGCCTGCGGGGCCCCCATGACTTGAGGCATGCATTTGGGGCCCCCATGAAATGCGCCATGCATGTGGGCCCATATGACATGCGGCATGCATTTGTGGGCCCCAAGACATGCGGCATGCATGTGGGGCCCCTATGACATGCGGCATGCATTTGGGGGGCCCCATGACATGCGGCATGCACGTGGGGCCCCCATGACGTGCAGCATGCATGTGGCCCTCATGACATGCAGCATGCATTTGGGGCCACTATGACATGCGGCATGCATTTGGGGCCCCCATGACTTGAGGCATGCATTTGGGGCCCCCATGACATGCGGCATGCATTTGGGGCCCCCATGACATGCGGAATGCCTACGGGGCCCCCATGACATGCGGCATGCATGCGGGGCCCTCATGACATGCGGCATGAATTTGGGGCCCCCAATACATGCGGCATGCACGTTGGGCCCCCATGACATGCGGCATACATGTGGGCCCCCCATGACATGCGCCATGCATGTGGGGCCCCTATGATATGCGGCATACATTTGGGGCTACCATTACATGCGGCATACACGTGGGGCCCCCATGACATGCGGCATGCATTTGGGGCTCCCATGACATGCGGAATGCCTGCGGGGCCACCATGACATGCGGCATGCATTTGGGGCCTGCATAACATGCTGCATGCATTTGGGGTACATGAGACATGCGGCATGCACGTGGGGCCCCCATGACCTGAGTCATGCATTTGGGGCCCCCATGACATGCGGCATGGACATGGGGCCCCCATGACATGTGGCATGCATTTGGGGTCCCCATGACATGTGGCATGCATTTGGGGCCCCCAATATATGCGGCATGCATTTGGGGCCCCATGACTTGAGCCATGCATTTGGGGCCACCATGACATGCGGCATGCACGTGGGGACCTCATGACATGCAGCATGCATTTGGGGCCCCCATGACTTGAGCCATGCATTTGGGGCCCCCATGACATGCGGCATGCACGTGGGGCCATCATGACATGCAGCATGCATTTGGGCCCACTATGACATGCGGCAAGCATTTGGGCCCCCATGACATGCGGCATGCATGTGGGGCACCCATGACATGCGCCATGCATGTGGGGCCCCTATGACATGCGGCATGCATTTGGGGCACCGATGGCTTGCGCCATGCACGTGGGGCTCCTATGACATGCGGCATGAATTTGGGGGCCCCATTACATGTGGCATGCACGTGGAGCCCCCATGACATGCGGCATGCATTTGGGGCCCCCATGACATGCGGCATTCATATGGGGCCCACATGACATGCGTCATGCATTTGGGCCCCCATGACATGCGGCATGCATTTGGGGCCTGCATAACATGCTGCATGCATTTGGGGTACCTGAGACATGCGGCATGCACATGGGGCCCCCATAACATGCTGCATGCATTTGGGGTGCCCGAGACATGCGGCATGCACGTGGGGCCCCTATGACATGCCGCATGCATTTGGGGCTCCCATTACATGTGGCATGCACATGGGGCCCCCATGACATGCGGCATATGCTTGGGGCCCCAATGACATGCGGCATGAGTTTGGATCCCCCATGACATGCGGCATGCATTTGGGGCCCCCATGACATGCGGCATGCATTTGGGTCCCCCATGAAAAGTGGCATGCATATGGGGCCCCCATGAAATGTGGCATGCATGTGGGCCCCCCATGACATGTGCCATGCATGTGGGGCCCCTATGACATGCGGCATGCATGTGGGACCCCCATGACATGCGGCATGCACGTGGGGTCCCCATGACATGCAGCATGCATGTGGGGCCCCCATGACGTGCAGCATGCATTTGGGCCACTATGACATGCGGCATGCATTTGGGGCCCCCATGACTTGAGGCATGCATTTGGGGCCTCCATGACATGCGGCATGCATGCGGGGCCCCCATAACATGCGGAATGCCTCCGGGGCCCCCATGACATGCGGCATGCATGCGGGGCTCTCATGACATGCGGCATGAATTTGGGGCCCCCAATACATGCGGCATGCACGTTGGGCCCCCATGACATGCGGCATACATGTGTTCCCCCCATGACATGCGCCTTGCATGTGGGGCCCCTATGATATGCGGCATACATTTGGGGCTCCCATTACATGCGGCATGCACGTGGGGCCCCCATGACATGCGGCATGCCTTTGGGGCCCCCATGACATGCGGAATGCCTGCGGGGCCACCATGACATGCGGCATGCATTTGGGGCCTGCATAACATGCTGCATGCATTTGGGGTACCTGAGACATGCGGCATGCACGTGGGGCCCCATGACATGCTGCATGTATTTGGGGTGCCCGAGACATGCGGCATGCACGTGGGGCCCCTATGACATGCCGCATGCATTTGGGTCCCCTATGACATGCGGCACCCATGACATGCGGAATGTATTTGGGGCCCCCAGGACATGCGGCATGCATTTGGGGCCCCCATGACATGTGGCATGCATTTGGGGCCGCCATAACATGCGGCATGCATTTGGGGCCCCCATGTCATGCGGAATGCAAGTGGGGCCCCCAGGACATGCGGCATGCACGTGGGGCCCCTATGACATGCCGCATGCATTTGGGTCCCCTATGACATGCGGCACCCATGACATGCGGAATGTATTTGGGGCCCCCAAGACATGCGGCATGCATGTGGTGCCCCTATGACATGCGGCATGCATTTGGGGGCCTGCATAACATGCTGCATGCATTTGGGGTACCTGAGACATGCGGCATGCACGTGGGGCCCCCATAACATGCTGCATGCATTTGGGGTGCCCGAGACATGCGGCATGCACGTGGGGCCCCTATGACATGCCGCATGCATTTGGGTCCCCCATGACATGCGGCATGCACGTGGGGCCCCCATGACCTGAGTCATGCATTTCGGGCCCCCATGACATGCGGCATGCATGTGGGGCACCCATGACATGCGGAATGTATTTGGGGGGCCCATGACATGCGGCATGGACATGGGGCCCCCATGACATGCGGCATGCTCGTGGGCCCACCAGGACATGCAGCATGCATTTGGGGCCCCCATGACATGTGGCATGCATTTGTGGCCCCCATGACATGCGGCATACGCTTGGGTCCCCCATGACATGCGGCATGCACGTGGGGCCCCCATGACCTGAGTCATGCATTTGGGGCCGCCATGACATGCGGCATGCATTTGGGGCCCCCATGTCATGCGGAATGCAAGTGGGGCCCCCAGGACATGCGGCATGCATTTGGGGACCCCATGACATGCGGCATGCACGTGGGGCCCCCAGGACATGCGGCATGCATTTGGGGCCCCCATGACATGTGGCATGCATTTGGGGCCCCCATGGCATGCGGCATGCATTTGGGACCCCCATGACATGCGGCCTGCATTTGGATCCCCCATTACATGCTGCATGCACGTGGGGCCCCCATGACATGTGGCATGCATTTGGGGCCCCCATGTCATTTGGAATGCACGTGAGGCCACCATGACATGCGGAATGCATGTGGGGCCCCCATGACATGAGTCATGCATTTGGGGCCACCATGACATGCGGCATGCATTTGGGGCCCCCATGACATGCGGAATGCACGTGAGGCCCCCATGACATGCGGAATGCCTGCGGGGCCCCAATTACATGCGGCATGCATGCAGGGCCCTCATGACATGCAGCATGCATTTGGGGCCCCAATATATGCGGCATGCACGTGGGGCCCCCATGATATGTGGCATGCATTTGGGTCCCCCATGACTTGAGCCATGCATTTGGGGCCCCCATGACATGCGGCATGCACGTGAGGCCCTCATGACATGCAGCATGCATTTGGGGCCCCCATGACATGAGTCATGCATTTGGGGCCGCCATGACATGCGGCATGCATTTGGGGCCCCCATGACATGCGGCATGCATTTGGGTCCCTTATGAAATGCGGCATGCATGTGGGCCCCCATGACATGCGCCATGCATGTGGGGCCCTATGACATGCGGCATGCACGTGAGGCCCTCATGACATGCAGCATGCATTTGGGGCCCCCATGACATGAGTCATGCATTTGGGGCCGCCATGACATGCGGCATGCACGTGGGGCCCCCATGACATGCGGCATGCATGTGGGGCCCCCATGACATGCTCCATGCATGTGGGGCCCCTAACGCATGCGGCATGCATTTGGGGGGCCCCATGACATGCGGCATGCACGTGGGGCCCCCATGACATGCGGCATACATTTGTGGCCCCCGTGACATGAGGCATGCACGTGGGGCCCCCATGACATGCGGCAAGCACGCGGGGCCCCAATGACATGTAGCATGTACGTGGGGCCCCCATGACAAGCGGAATGCACGTGAGGCCCCCATGACATGCGGAATGCATGCATTTGGGTCACCGATGAAATTCGGCATGCATGTGGGGCCCCCATGACATGTGGCATGCAAGTGGGGCCCCATGATATGCGTCATGCATTTATGGCCCCCATGACATGCGGCATGCATTTGGGCCTCCATGACATGCGGCAAGCACGTGGGGCCCCAATGACATGCAGCATGCACGTGGGGCCCCCATGACATGCGGAATGCACATGAGGCCCCCATGACATGCGGAATGCCTGCGGGGCCCCAATGACATGCGGCATGCATGCGGGGCCCTCATGACATGCATCATTCATTTGGGGCCCCCAATATATGCGGCATGCACGTGGCCCCCCATGATATGTGGCATGCATTTGGGGCCCCCATGACTTGAGCCATGCATGTGGGGCCCCCATGACATGCGGCATGCATGTGGGGCCCCCATGACATGCGCCATGCATGTGGGGCCCCTATGACATGCGGCATGCATTTGGTGCACCCATGACTTGCGCCATGCACGTGGGGCTCCTATGACATGCGGCATGAATTTGGGGGCCCCATTACATGCGGCATACGCTTGGGGCCCCAATGACATGCGGCATGAGTTTGGATCCCCCATGACATGCGGCATGCACGTGGGGCCCTCATGACATGAGTCATGCATTTGGGGCCGCCATGACATGCGCCATGTATCTGGGGCCCCCATGACATGCGGCATGCATGTGGGGCCCCCACGACATGCGGCATGCACGTGGGGCCCCCAGGACATGCGGCATGCATTTGAGCCCCCATGACATGCGGCATGCATTTGGGGCCACTATGACATGCGTCATGCATTTGGGGCCCCCATGACATGTGGCATGCATGTGGGACCCCCATGATATGCGGCATGCATTTGTGGCCCCCATAACTTGAGCCATGCATTTGGGGCCGCCATGACATGCGGCATGCATGTGGGGCCCTCATGAAATGCAGCATGCATTTGGGGCCACTATGACATGCGGCATGCATTTGGGGCCCCCATGACATGCGGCATGCACGTGGGGCCCCCATGACATGCTGCATGCGTTTGGGGCCCCCATGATATGCGGCATGCATTTGGGGCCCCCATGACTTGAGGCATGCATTTGGGGCCCCCATGACATGCGTAATGCCTGCGGGGCCCCCATGACTTGAGGCATGCATTTGGGGCCCCCATGAAATGCACCATGCATGTGGGGCCCCTATGACATGCGGCATGCATTTGTGGGCACCAAGACATGCGGCATGCATGTGGGGCCCTTATGACATGCGGCATGCATTTGGGGGGCCCCATGACATGCGGCATGCACGTGGGGCCCCCATGACGTGCAGCATGCATGTGGCCCTCATGACATGCAGCATTCATTTGGGGCCACTATGACATGCGGCATGCATTTGGGGCCCCCATGACTTGAGGCATGCATTTGGGGCCCCCATGACATGCGGCATGCATTTGGGGCCCCCATGACATGCGGAATGCCTACGGGGCCCCCATGACATGCGGCATGCATGCGGGGCCCTCATGACATGCGGCATGAATTTGGGGCCCCCAATACATGCGGCATGCACGTTGGGCCCCCATGACCTGCGGCATACATGTGGGCCCCCCATGACATGCGCCATGCATGTGGGGCCCCTATGACATGCGGCATACATTTGGGGCCCCCATGACTTGAGGCATGCATGTGGGGCCCCTATGACATGCTCCATGCATGTGGGGCCCCTAACGCATGCGGCATGCATTTGGGGGGCCCCATGACATGCGGCATGCACGTGGGGCCCCCATGACATGCGGCATACATTTGTGGCCCCCGTGACATGAGGCATGCACGTGGGGCCCCCATGACATGCGGCAAGCACGCGGGGCCCCAATGACATGCAGCATGTACGTGGGGCCCCCATGACAAGCGGAATGCACGTGAGGCCCCCATGACATGCGGAATGCCTGCGGGTCCCCAATAACATGCGGCATGCATGCATTTGGGTCTCCCATGAAATGCGGCATGCATGTGGGGCCCCCATGACATGTGGCATGCATGTGGGGCCCCATGATATGCGTCATGCATTTATAGCCCCCATGACATGCGGCATGCATTTGGTGCCTCCATGACATGCGGAAAGAACGTGGGGCCCCAATGACATGCAGTATGCACGTGGGGCCCCCAATATATGCGGCATGCACGTGGGGCCCCCATTATATGTGTCATGCATTTGGGGCCCCCATGACTTGAGTCATGCATTTGGGGCCCCCATGACATGCGGCATGCACGTGAGGCCCTCATGACATGCAGCATGCATTTGGGGCCCCCATGACATGAGTCATGCACTTGGGGCCCCCAATATATGCGGCATGCACGTGGGGCCCCCATGATATGCGTCATGCATTTGGGCCCCCATGACATGCCACATGCATTTGGGGCCTGCATAACATGCTGCATGCATTTGGGGTACCTGAGGCATGCGGCATGCACGTGGGGCCCCTATGACATGCCGCATGCATTTGGGGCCCCCATTACATGCGGCATGCATTTGGGGCCCCCATGACATGCGGTATGCATTTGCGGGCCCCATGACATGCGGCATGCATTTGGGGCCCCCATGACATGCGGCATGCACGTGGGGGCCAAGGAAATGCGGCATGCATTTGGGCCCCCATGACATGCGGCATGCATTTGGGACCACTATGACATGCGTTATGCATTTGGGGCCCCCATGACATGCGGCATGCATGTGGGACCCCGATGATATGCGGCATGCATTTGGGACCACCATGATATGCGCCATGCATGTGGGGCCCCTATGACATGCGGCATGCATTTGTGGGCCCCAAGACATACGGCATGCACGTGGGCCCCCATGACATGCTGCATGCGTTTGGGGTGCCCATGATATGCGGCATGCACGTGGGGCCCCCATGACATGCGTCATGCATTTGGGGACCCCATGACATGCGGCAAGCACGCGGGGCCCCCATGACGTGCAGCATGCATGTGGCCCTCATGACATGCAGCATGCATTTGGGGCCACTATGACATGCGGCATGAATTTGGGGCCCCCAATACATGCGGCATGCACGTTGGGCCCCCATGACATGCGGCATACATGTGGGCCCCCCATGACATGCGCCATGCATGTGGGGCCCCTATGACATGCGGCATACATTTGGGGCTACCATTACATGCGGCATGCACGTTGGGCCGCCATAACATGCGGCATGCATTTGGGGCCCCCATGACATGCGGAATGCCTGCGGGGCCACCATGACATGCGGCATGCATTTGGGGCCTGCATAACATGCTGCATGCATTTGGGGTACATGAGACATGCGGCATGCACGTGGGGCCCCCATGACCTGAGTCATGCATTTGGGGCCCCCATGACATGCGGCATGGAAATGGGGCCCCATGACATGTGGCATCCATTTGGGGTCCCCATGACATGTGGCATGCATTTGGGGCCCCCAATATATGCGGCATGCATTTGGGGCCCCATGACTTGAGCGATGCATTTGGGGCCCCCATGACATGCGGCATGCACGTGGGGGCCTCATGACATGCAGCATGCATTTGGGGCCCCCATGACTTGAGCCATGCATTTGGGACCCCCATGACATGCGGCATGCACGTGGGGCCATCATGACATGCAGCATGCATTTGGGGCCACTATGACATGCGGCAAGCATTTGGGCCCCCATGACATGCGGCATGCATGTGGGGCACCCATGACATGCGCCATGCATGTGGGGCCCCTATGACATGCGGCATGCATTTGGGGCACCGATGACTTGCGCCATGCACGTGGGGCTCCTATGACATGCGGCATGAATTTGGGGGCCCTATTACATGTGGCATGCACGTGGAGCCCCCTGACATGCAGCATGCATTTGGGGCCCCCATGACATGCGGCATTCATATGGGGCCCACATGACATGTGTCATGCATTTGGGCCCCCATGACATGCGGCATGCATTTGGGGCCTGCATAACATGCTGCATGCATTTGGGGTACCTGAGACATGCGGCATGCACATGGGGCCCCCATAACATGCTGCATGCATTTGGGGTGCCCGAGACATGCGGCATGCACGTGGGGCCCCTATGACATGCCGCATGCATTTGGGGCTCCCATGAAATGTGGCATGCACATGGGGCCCCCATGAAATGTGGCATGCATGTGGGCCCCCCATGACATGTGCCATGCATTTGGGGACCCCATAACATGCGGAATGCCTCCGGGGCCCCCATGACATGCGGCATGCATGCGGGGCTCTCATGACATGCGGCATGAATTTGGGGCCCCCAATACATGCGGCATGCACTTTGGGCTCCCATGACATTCGGCATACATGTGGGCCCCCCATGACATGCGCCTTGCATGTGGGGCCCCTATGATATGCGGCATACATGGGGGGCTCCCATTACATGCGGCATGCACGTGGGGCCCCCATGACATGCGGCATGCACGTGGGGCCCCTATGACATGCCGCATGCATTTGGGTCCCCTATGACATGCGGCACCCATGACATGCGGAATGTATTTGGGGGGCCCATGACATGCGGCATGGACATGGGGCCCCCATGACATGCGGCATGCTCGTGCGGCCCCCAGGACATGCGGCATGCATTTGGGGGGCCCCATGACATGCGGCATGCACGTGGGGCCCCCATGAAATGCGGCATTTATTTGGGGCCCCCATGACATGTGGAATGCCTGCGGGGCCCTCATGACATGCGGAATGCACGTGGGGCCCCCATGACGTGCAGCATGCATGTGGCCCTCATGACATGCAGCATGCATTTGGGGCCACTATGACATGCGGCATGCATTTGGGGCCCCCATGACTTGAGGCATGCATGTGGGGCCCCCATGACATGCGGCATGCATTTGGGGCCCCCATGACATGCGGAATGCCTCCGGGGCCCCCATGACATGCGGCATGCATGCGGGGCCCTCATGACATGCGGCATGAATTTGGGGCCCCCAATACATGCGGCATGCACGTTGGGCCCCCATGACATGCGGCATACATGTGGGGCCCCCATGACATGCGCCATGCATGTGGTGCCCCTATGACATGCGGCATGCATTTGGGGCCTGCATAACATGCTGCATGCATTTGGGGTACCTGAGACATGCGGCATGCACGTGGGGCCCCCATAACATGCTGCATGCATTTGGGGTGCCCGAGACATGCGGCATGCAAGTGGGGCCCCTATGACATGCCGCATGCATTTGGGTACCCCATGACATGCGGCGTGCACGTGGGGTCCCCATGTCATGCGGAATTCAAGTGGGGCCCCCAGGACATGCGGCATGCATTTGGGGCCCCCATGACATGCGGCATGCACGTGGGGCCCCCAGGACATGCGGCATGCATTTGGGGCCCCCATGACATGTGGCATGCATTTGGGGCCCCCATGACATGCGGCATGCATTTGGGACCCCCATGACATGCGGCCTGCATTTGGATCCCCCATTACATGCTGCATGCACGTGGGGCCCCCATGACATGTGGCATGCATTTGGGGCCCCCACGTCATGCGGAATGCACGTGAGGCCACCATGACATGCGGAATGCATTTGTGGGCCCCAAGACATGCGGCATGCATGTGGGGCCCCTATGACATGCGGCATGCATTTGGGGGGCCCCATGACATGCGGCATGCACGTGGGGCCCCATGATGTGCAGCATGCATTTGGGGCCACTATGACATGCGGCATGCATTTGGGGCCCCCATGACTTGAGGCATGCATTTGGGGCCCCCATGACATGCGGCATGCATTTGGGGCCCCCATGACATGCGGAATGCCTACGGGGCCCCCATGACATGCGGCATGCATGCGGGGCCCTCATGACATGCGGCATGAATTTGGGGCCCCCAATATATGCGGCATGCACGTTGGGCCCCCATGACATGCGGCATACATGTGGGCCCCCCATGACATGCGCCATGCAAGTGGGGCTCCCATGACATTCGGCATACATGTGGGCCCCCCATGACATGCGCCTTGCATGTGGGGCCCCTATGATATGCGGCATACATGGGGGGCTCCCATTACATGCGGCATGCACGTGGGGCCCCCATGACATGCGGCATGCCTTTGGGGCCCCCATGACATGCGGAATGCCTGCGGGGCCACCATGACATGCGGCATGCACGTGGGGCCCCTATGACATGCCGCATGCATTTGGGTCCCCTATGACATGCGGCACCCATGACATGCGGAATGTATTTGGGGGGCCCATGACATGCGGCATGGACATGGGGCCCCCATGACATGCGGCATGCTCGTGCGGCCCCCAGGACATGCGGCATGCATTTGGGGGGCCCCATGACATGCGGCATGCACGTGGGGCCCCCATGAAATGCGGCATTTATTTGGGGCCCCCATGACATGTGGAATGCCTGCGGGGCCCTCATGACATGCGGAATGCACGTGGGGCCCCCATGACGTGCAGCATGCATGTGGCCCTCATGACATGCAGCATGCATTTGGGGCCACTATGACATGCGGCATGCATTTGGGGCCCCCATGACTTGAGGCATGCATGTGGGGCCCCCATGACATGCGGCATGCATTTGGGGCCCCCATGACATGCGGAATGCCTCCGGGGCCCCCATGACATGCGGCATGCATGCGGGCCCCTCATGACATGCGGCATGAATTTGGGGCCCCCAATACATGCGGCATGCACGTTGGGCCCCCATGACATGCGGCATACATGTGGGCCCCCATGACATGCGCCATGCATGTGGTGCCCCTATGACATGCGGCATGCATTTGGGGCCTGCATAACATGCTGCATGCATTTGGGGTAGCTGAGACATGCGGCATGCACGTGGGGCCCCCATAACATGCTGCATGCATTTGGGGTGCCCGAGACATGCGGCATGCACGTGGGGCCCCTATGACATGCCGCATGCATTTGGGTCCCCCATGACATGCGGCGTGCACGTGGGGTCCCCATGTCATGCGGAATGCAAGTGGGGCCCCCAGGACATGCGGCATGCATTTTGGGGCCCCCATGACATGCGGCATGCACGTGGGCCCCCCAGGACATGCGGCATGCATTTGGGGCCCCCATGACATGTGGCATGCATTTGGGGCCCCCATGACATGCGGCATGCATTTGGGACCCCCATGACATGCGGCCTGCATTTGGATCCCCCATTACATGCTGCATGCACGTGGGGCCCCCATGACATGTGGCATGCATTTGGGGCCCCCACGTCATGCGGAATGCACGTGAGGCCACCATGACATGCGGAATGCATTTGTGGGCCCCAAGACATGCGGCATGCATGTGGGGCCCCTATGACATGCGGCATGCATTTGAGGGGCCCCATGACATGCGGCATGCACGTGGGGCCCCATGATGTGCAGCATGCATTTGGGGCCACTATGACATGCGGCATGCATTTGGGGCCCCCATGACTTGAGGCATGCATTTGGGGCCCCCATGACATGCGGCATGCATTTGGGGCCCCCATGACATGCGGAATGCCTACGGGGCCCCCATGACATGCGGCATGCATGCGGGGCCCTCATGACATGCGGCATGAATCTGGGGCCCCCAATATATGCGGCATGCACGTTGGGCCCCCATGACATGCGGCATACATGTGGGCCCCCCATGACATGCGCCATGCATGTGGGGCCCCTATGACATGCGGCATACATTAGGGGCTACCATTACATGCGGCATGCACGTGGGGCCCCCATGACATGCGGCATGCATTTGGGGCCCCCATGACATGCGGAATGCCTGCGGGGCCACCATGACATGCGGCATGCATTTGGGGCCTGCATAACATGCTGCATGCACTTGGGGTACATGAGACATGCGGCATGCACGTGGGGCCCCCATGACCTGAGTCATGCATTTGGGGCCCCCATGACATGCGGCATGGACATGGGGCCCCCATGACATGTGGCATGCATTTGGGGTCCCCATGACATGTGGCATGCATTTGGGGCCCCCAATATATGCGGCATGCATTTGGGGCCCCATGACTTGAGCCATGCATTTGGGGCCCCCATGACATGCGGCATGCACGTGGGGACCTCATGACATGCAGCATGCATTTGGGGCCCCCATGACTTGAGCCATGCATTTGGGGCCCCCATGACATGCGGCATGCACGTGGGGCCATCATGACATGCAGCATGCATTTGGGGCCACTATGACATGCGGCAAGCATTTGGGCCCCCATGGCATGCGGCATGCATGTGAGGCACCCATGACATGCGCCATGCATGTGGGGCCCCTATGACATGCGGCATGCATTTGGGGCACCGATGGCTTGCGCCATGCACGTGGGGCTCCTATGACATGCGGCATGAATTTGGGGGCCCCATTACATGTGGCATGCACGTGGAGCCCCCATGACATGCGGCATGCATTTGGGGCCCCCATGACATGCGGCATTCATATGGGGCCCACATGACATGCGTCATGCATTTGGGCCCCCATGACATGCGGCATGCATTTGGGGCCTGCATAACATGCTGCATGCATTTGGGGTACCTGAGACATGCGGCATGCACATGGGCCCCCCATAACATGCTGCATGCATTTGGGGTGCCCGAGACATGCGGCATGCACGTGGGGCCCCTATGACATGCCGCATGCATTTGGGGCTCCCATTACATGTGGCATGCACATGGGGCCCCCATGACATGCGGCATATGCTTGGGGCCCCAATGACATGCGGCATGAGAATGGGGCCCCCATGAAATGTGGCATGCATGTGGGCCCCCCATGACATGTGCCATGCATGTGGGGCCCCATGACGTGCAGCATGCATGTGGCCCTCATGACATGCAGCATGCATCTGGGCCACTATGACATGCGGCATGCATTTGGGGCCCCCATGACTTGAGGCATGCATTTTGGGCCCCCATGACATGCGGCATGCATTTGTGGCCCCCATAACATGCGGAATGCCTCTGGGGCCCCCATGACATGCGGCATGCATGCGGGGCTCTCATGACATGCGGCATGAATTTGGGCCCCCCAATACATGCGGCATGCACGTTGGGCCCCCATGACATGCGACATACATGTGGGCCCCCCATGACATGCGCCTTGCATGTGGGGCCCCTATGATATGCGGCATACATTTGGGGCTCCCATTACATGCGGCATGCACGTGGGGCCCCCATGACATGCGGAATGCCTGCGGGGCCACCATGACATGCGGCATGCATTTGGGGCCTGCATAACATGCTGCATGCATTTGGGGTACCTGAGACATGCGGCATGCACGTGGGGCCCCATGACATGCTGCATGTATTTGGGGTGCCCGAGACATGCGGCATGCACGTGGGGCCCCTATGATATGCCGCATGCATTTGGGTCCCATATGACATGCGGCACCCATGACATGCGGAATGTATTTGGGGCCCCCAGGACATGCGGCATGCATTTGGGGCCACCATGACATGTGGCATGCATTTGGGGCCGCCATAACATGCGGCATGCATTTGGGGCCCCCATGTCATGCGGAATGCAAGTGGGGCCCCCAGGACATGCGCCATGCATGTGGGGCCCCTATGACATGCGGCATGCATTTGTGGGCCCCAAGACATGCGGCATGCATGTGGGGCCCTATGACATGCGGCATGCATTTGGGGGGCCCCATGACATGCGGCATGCACGTGGGGCCCCCATGAAATGCGGCATTTATTTGGGGCCCCCATGACATGTGGAATGCCTGCGGGGCCCCCATGACATGCGGAATGCACGTGGGGCCCCCATGACGTGCAGCATGCATGTGGCCCTCATGACATGCAGCATGCATTTGGGGCCACTATGACATGCGGCATGCATTTGGGGCCCCCATGACTTGAGGCATGCATGTGGGGCCCCCATGACATGCGGCATGCATTTGGGGCCCCCATGACATGCGGAATGCCTCCGGGCCCCCATGACATGCGGCATGCATGCGGGCCCTCATGACATGCGGCATGAATTTGGGGCCCCCAATACATGCGGCATGCACATTGGGCCCCCATGACATGCGGCATACATGTGGGCCCCCCATGACATGCGCCATGCATGTGGTGCCCCTATGACATGCGGCATGCATTTGGGGCCTGCATAACATGCTGCATGCATTTGTGGTACCTGAGACATGCGGCATGCACGTGGGGCCCCCATAACATGCTGCATGCATTTGGGGTACCTGAGACATGCGGCATGCACGTGGGGCCCCCATAACATGCTGCATGCATTTGGGGTGCCCGAGACATGCGGCATGCATTTGGGTCCCTTATGAAATGCGGCATGCATGTGGGGCCCCCATGACATGTGGCATGCATGTGGCCCCCCCATGACATGCGCCATGCATGTGGGGCCCCTATGACATGCGGCATACATTTGGGGCCCCCATGACTTGAGGCATGCATGTGGGGCCCCTATGACATGCTCCATGCATGTGGGGCCCCTAACGCATGCGGCATGCATTTGGGGGGCCCCATGACATGCGGCATGCACGTGGGGCCCCCATGACATGCGGCATACATTTCTGGCCCCCGTGACATGAGGCATGCACGTGGGGCCCCCATGACATGCGGCAAGCACGCGGGGCCCCAATGACATGCAGCATGTACGTGGGGCCCCCATGACAAGCGGAATGCACGTGAGGCCCCCATGACATGCGGAATGCCTGCGGGTCCCCAATAACATGCGGCATGCATGCATTTGGGTCTCCCATGAAATGCGGCATGCATGTGGGGCCCCCATGACATGTGGCATGCATGTGGGGCCCCATGATATGCGTCATGCATTTATGGCCCCCATGACATGCGGCATGCATTTGGTGCCTCCATGACATGCGGAAAGAACGTGGGGCCCCAATGACATGCAGTATGCACGTGGGGCCCCCAATATATGCGGCATGCACGTGGGGCCCCCATTATATGTGTCATGCATTTGGGGCCCCCATGACTTGAGTCATGCATTTGGGGCCCCCATGACATGCGGCATGCACGTGAGGCCCTCATGACATGCAGCATGCATTTGGGGCCCCCATGACATGAGTCATGCACTTGGGGCCCCCAATATATGCGGCATGCACGTGGGGCCCCCATGATATGCGTCATGCATTTGGGCCCCCATGACATGCCACATGCATTTGGGGCCTGCATAACATGCTGCATGCATTTGGGGTACCTGAGGCATGCGGCATTCACGTGGGGCCCCCATAACATGCTGCATGCATTTGGGGTGCCCGAGACATGCGGCATGCACGTGGGGCCCCTATGACATGCCGCATGCATTTGGGGCCCCCATTACATGCGGCATGCATTTGGGGCCCCCATGACATGCGGTATGCATTTGCGGGCCCCATGACATGCGGCATGCATTTGGGGCCCCCATGACATGCGGCATGCACGTGGGGGCCAAGGAAATGCGGCATGCATTTGGGCCCCCATGACATGCGGCATGCATTTGGGACCACTATGACATGCGTTATGCATTTGGGGCCCCCATGACATGCGGCATGCATGTGTGACCCCGATGATATGCGGCATGCATTTGGGGCCCCCATGACATGCGGCATGCATGTGGGACCACCATGATATGCGCCATGCATGTGGGGCCCCTATGACATGCGGCATGCATTTGTGGGCCCCAAGACATACGGCATGCACGTGGGCCCCCCATGACATGCTGCATGCGTTTTGGGTGCCCATGATATGCGGCATGCACGTGGGGCCCCCATGACATGCGTCATGCATTTGGGGACCCCATGACATGCGGCAAGCACGCGGTGCCCCCATGACGTGCAGCATGCATGTGGCCCTCATGACATGCAGCATGCATTTGGGGCCACTATGACATGCGGCATGAATTTGGGGCCCCCAATACATGCGGCATGCACATTGGGCCCCCATGACATGCGGCATACATGTGGGCCCCCCATGACATGCGCCATGCATGTGGGGCCCCTATGACATGCGGCATACATTTGGGGCTACCATTACATGCGGCATGCACGTTGGGCCGCCATGACATGCGGCATGCATTTGGGGCCCCCATGACATGCGGAATGCCTGCGGGGCCACCATGACATGCGGCATGCATTTGGGGCCTGCATAACATGCTGCATGCATTTGGGGTACATGAGACATGCGGCATGCACGTGGGGCCCCCATGACCTGAGTCATGCATTTGGGGCCCCCATGACATGCGGCATGGACATGGGGCCCCATGACATGTGGCATGCATTTGGGGTCCCCATGACATGTGGCATGCATTTGGGGCCCCCAATATATGCGGCATGCATTTGGGGCCCCATGACTTGAGCGATGCATTTGGGGCCCCCATGACATGCGGCATGCACGTGGGGGCCTCATGACATGCAGCATGCATTTGGGGCCCCCATGACTTGAGCCATGCATTTGGGGCCCCCATGACATGCGGCATGCACGTGGGGCCATCATGACATGCAGCATGCATTTGGGGCCACTATGACATGCGGCAAGCATTTGGGCCCCCATGACATGCGGCATGCATGTGGGGCACCCATGACATGCGCCATGCATGTGGGGCCCCTATGACATGCGGCATGCATTTGGGGCACCGATGACTTGCGCCATGCACGTGGGGCTCCTATGACATGCGGCATGAATTTGGGGGCCCTATTACATGTGGCATGCACGTGGAGCCCCCATGACATGCAGCATGCATTTGGGGCCCCCATGACATGCGGCATTCATATGGGGCCCACATGACATGTGTCATGCATTTGGGCCCCCATGACATGCGGCATGCATTTGGGGCCTGCATAACATGCTGCATGCATTTGGGGTACCTGAGACATGCGGCATGCACATGGGGCCCCCATAACATGCTGCATGCATTTGGGGTGCCCGAGACATGCGGCATGCACGTGGGGCCCCTATGACATGCCGCATGCATTTGGGGCTCCCATGAAATGTGGCATGCACATGGGGCCCCCATGAAATGTGGCATGCATGTGGGCCCCCCATGACATGTGCCATGCATTTGGGGACCCCATAACATGCGGAATGCCTCCGGGGCCCCCATGACATGCGGCATGCATGCGGGGCTCTCATGACATGCGGCATGAATTTGGGGCCCCCAATACATGCGGCATGCACTTTGGGCTCCCATGACATTCGGCATACATGTGGGCCCCCCATGACATGCGCCTTGCATGTGGGGCCCCTATGATATACGGCATACATGGGGGGCTCCCATTACATGCGGCATGCACGTGGGGCCCCCATGACATGCGGCATGCCTTTGGGGCCCCCATGACATGCGGAATGCATTTGGGGCCTGCATAACATGCTGCATGCATTTGGGGTACCTGAGACATGCGGCGTGCACGTGGGGCCCCATGACATGTTGCATGTATTTGGGGTGCCCGAGACATGCGGCATGCACGTGGGGCCCCTATGACATGCCACATGCATTTGGGTCCCCTATGACATGCGGCACCCATGACATGCGGAATGTATTTGGGGGGCCCATGACATGCGGCATGGACATGGGGCCCCCATGACATGCGGCATGCTCGTGGGGCCCCCAGGACATGCGGCATGCATTTGGGGGGCCCCATGACATGCGGCATGCACGTGGGGCCCCCATGAAATGCGGCATTTATTTGGGGCCCCCATGACATGTGGAATGCCTGCGGGGCCCCCATGACATGCGGAATGCACGTGGGGCCCCCATGACGTGCAGCATGCATGTGGCCCTCATGACATGCAGCATGCATTTGGGGCCACTATGACATGCGGCATGCATTTGGGCCCCCCATGACTTGAGGCATGCATGTGGGGCCCCCATGACATGTGGCATGCATTTGTGGCCCCCATGACATGCGGAATGCCTCCGGGGCCCCCATGACATGCGGCATGCATGCGGGGCCCTCATGACATGCGGCATGAATTTGGGGCCCCCAATACATGCGGCATGCACGTTGGGCCCCCATGACATGCGGCATACATGTGGGCCCCCCATGACATGCGCCATGCATGTGGTGCCCCTATGACATGCGGCATGCATTTGGGGCCTGCATAACATGCTGCATGCATTTGGGGTACCTGAGACATGCGGCATGCACGTGGGGCCCCCATAACATGCTGCATGCATTTGGGGTGCCCGAGACATGCGGCATGCACGTGGGGCCCCTATGACATGCCGCATGCATTTGGGTCCCCCATGACATGCGGCGTGCACGTGGGGTCCCCATGTCATGCGGAATGCAAGTGGGGCCCCCAGGACATGCGGCATGCATTTGGGACCCCCATGACATGCGGCATGCACGTGGGGCCCACAGGACATGCGGCATGCATTTGGGGCCCCCATGACATGTGGCATGCATTTGGGGCCCCCATGACATGCGGCATGCATTTGGGACCCCCATGACATGCGGCCTGCATTTGGATCCCCCATTACATTCTGCATGCACGTGGGGCCCCCATGACATGTGGCATGCATTTGGGGCCCCCACGTCATGCGGAATGCACGTGAGGCCACCATGATATGCGGAATGCATGTGGGGCCCCCATGACATGAGTCATGCATTTGGGGCCGCCATGACATGCGGCATGCATTTGGGGCCCCCATGACATGCGGCATGCATTTGGGTCCCTTATGAAATGCGGCATGCATGTGGGGCCCCCATGACATGTGGCATGCATGTGGGCCCCCCATGACATGCGCCATGCATGTGGGGCCCCTATGACATGCGGCATGCATGTGGGACCCCCATGACATGCGGCATGCACGTGGGGCCCCCATGACATGCGGCATATGCTTGGGGCCCCAATGACATGCGGCATGAGTTTGGATCCCCCATGACATGCGGCATGCACGTGGGCCCCCCATAACATGAGTCATGCATTTGGGGCCGCCATGACATGCGGCATGCATTTGGGGCCCCCATGACATGCGGCATGCATGTGGGGCCCCCATGACATGCGGTATGCATTTGCGGGCCCCATGACATGCGGCATGCATTTGGGGCCCCCACGACATGCGGCATGCACGTGGGCCCCCCAGGACATGCGGCATGCATTTGAGGCCCCATGACTTGCGGCATGCATTTGGGCCACTATGACATGCGGCATGCATTTGTGGCCCCCATAACTTGAGCCATGCATTTGGGGCCCCCATGACATGCGGCATGCATGTGGGGCCCTCATGACATGCAGCATGCATTTGGGGCCACTATGACATGCGGCATGCATTTGGGGCCCCCATGACATGCGGCATGCACTTGGGGCCCCCATGACATGCTGCATGCGTTTGGGGCCCCCATGATATGCGGCATGCATTTTTGCCCCATGACTTGAGGCATGCATTTGGGGCCCCCATGACATGCGTAATGCCTGCGGGGCCCCCATGACTTGAAGCATGCATTTGGGGCCCCCATGAAATGCGCCATGCATGTGGGGCCCCTATGACATGCGGCATGCATTTGTGGGCCCCAAGACATGCGGCATGCATGTGGGGCCCCTATGACATGCGGCATGCATTTGGGGGGCCCCATGACATGCGGCATGCACGTGGGGCCCCATGATGTGCAGCATGCATGTGGCCCTCATGACATGCAGCATGCATTTGGGGCCACTATGACATGCGGCATGCATTTGGGGCCCCCATGACTTGAGGCATGCATTTGGGGCCCCCATGACATGCGGCATGCATTTGGGGCCCCCATGACATGCGGAATGCCTACGGGGCCCCCATGACATGCGGCATGCATGCGGGGCCCTCATGACATGCGGCATGAATTTGGGGCCCCCAATATATGCGGCATGCACGTTGGGCCCCCATGACATGCGGCATACATGTGGGTCCCCCATGACATGCGGAATGCCTGCGGGGCCACCATGATATGCGGCATGCATTTGGGGCCTGCATAACATGCTGCATGCCCTTGGGGTACATGAGACATGCGGCATGCACGTGGGGCCCCCATGACCTGAGTCATGCATTTGGGGCCCCCATGACATGCGGCATGGACATGGGGCCCCCATGACATGTCGCATGCATTTGGGGTCCCCATGACATGTGGCATGCATTTGGGGCCCCCAATATATGCGGCATGCATTTGGGGCCCCATGACTTGAGCCATGCATTTGGGGCCCCCATGACATGCGGCATGCACGTGGGGACCTCATGACATGCAGCATGCATTTGGGGCCCCCATGACTTGAGCCATGCATTTGGGGCCCCCATGACATGCGGCATGCACGTGGGGCCATCATGACATGCAGCATGCATTTGGGGCCACTATGACATGCGGCAAGCATTTGGGCCCCCATGACATGCGGCATGCATGTGGGGCACCCATGACATGCGCCATGCATGTGGGGCCCCTATGACATGCGGCATGCATTTGGGGCACCGATGGCTTGCGCCATGCACGTGGGGCTCCTATGACATGCGGCATGAATTTACGGGCCCCATTACATGTGGCATGCACGTGGAGCCCCCATGACATGCGGCATGCATTTGGGGCCCCCATGACATGCGGCATTCATATGGGGCCCACATGACATGCGTCATGCATTTGGGCCCCCATGACATGCGGCATGCATTTGGGGCCTGCATAACATGCTGCATGCATTTAGGGTACCTGAGACATGCGGCATGCACATGGGCCCCCCATAACATGCTGCATGCATTTGGGGTGCCCGAGACATGCGGCATGCACGTGGGGCCCCTATGACATGCCGCATGCATTTGGGGCTCCCATTACATGTGGCATGCACATGGGGCCCCCATGACATGCGGCATATGCTTGGGGCCCCAATAACATGCGGCATGAGAATGGGGCCCCCATGAAATGTGGCATGCATGTGGGTCCCCCATGACATGTGCCATGCATGTGGGGTCCCTATGACATGCGGCATGCATGTGGGACCCCCATGACATGCGGCATGCACGTGGGGCCCCATGACGTGCAGCATGCATGTGGCCATCATGACATGCAGCATGCATCTGGGCCACTATGACATGCGGCATGCATTTGGGGCCCCCATGACTTGCGGCATGCATTTGGGGCCCCCATAACATGCGGAATGCCTCTGGGGCCCCCATGACATGCGGCATGCATGCGGGGCTCTCATGACATGCGGCATGAATTTGGGGCCCCCAATACATGCGGCATGCACGTTGGGCCCCCATGACATGCGACATACATGTGGGCCCCCCATGACATGCGCCTTGCATGTGGGGCCCCTATGATATGCGGCATACATTTGGGGCTCCCATTACATGCGGCATGCACGTGGGGCCCCCATGACATGCGGCATGCCTTTGGGGCCCCCATGACATGCGGAATGCCTGCGGGGCCACCATGACATGCGGCATGCATTTGGGGCCTGCATAACATGCTGCATGCATTTGGGGTACCTGAGACATGCGGCATGCACGTGGGGCCCCATGACATGCTGCATGTATTTGGGGTGCCCGAGACATGCGGCATGCACGTGGGGCCCCTATGATATGCCGCATGCCTTTGGGTCCCATATGACATGCGGCACCCATGACATGCGGAATGTATTTGGGGCCCCCATGACATGCGGAATGCCTCCGGGGCCCCCATGACATGCGGCATGCATGCGGGGCCCTCATGACATGCGGCATGAATTTGGGGCAACCAATACATGCGGCATGCACATTGGGCCCCCATGACATGCGGCATACATGTGGGCCCCCCATGACATGCGCCATGCATGTGGTGCCCCTATGACATGCGGCATGCATTTGGGGCCTGCATAACATGCTGCATGCATTTGTGGTACCTGAGACATGCGGCATGCACGTGGGGCCCCCATAACATGCTGCATGCATTTGGGGTACCTGAGACATGCGGCATGCACGTGGGGCCCCCATAACATGCTGCATGCATTTGGGGTGCCCGAGACATGCGGCATGCATTTGGGTCCCTTATGAAATGCGGCATGCATGTGGGGCCCCCATGACATGTGGCATGCATGTGGGCCCCCCATGACATGCGCCATGCATGTGGGGCCCCTATGACATGCGGCATACATTTGGGGCCCCCATGACTTGAGGCATGCATGTGGGGCCCCTATGACATGCTCCATGCATGTGGGGCCCCTAACGCATGCGGCATGCATTTGGGGGGCCCCATGACATGCGACATGCACGTGGGGCCCCCATGACATGCGGCATACATTTGTGGCCCCCGTGACATGAGGCATGCACGTGGGGCCCCCATGACATGCGGCAAGCACGCGGGGCCCTAATGACATGCAGCATGTACGTGGGGCCCCCATGACAAGCGGAATGCACGTGAGGCCCCCATGACATGCGGAATGCCTGCGGGTCCCCAATAACATGCGGCATGCATGCATTTGGGTCTCCCATGAAATGCGGCATGCATGTGGGGCCCCCATGACATGTGGCATGCATGTGGGGCCCCATGATATGCGTCATGCATTTATGGCCCCCATGACATGCGGCATGCATTTGGTGCCTCCATGACATGCGGAAAGAACGTGGGGCCCCAATGACATGCAGTATGCACGTGGGGCCCCCAATATATGCGGCATGCACGTGGGGCCCCCATTATATGTGTCATGCATTTGGGGCCCCCATGACTTGAGTCATGCATTTGGGGCCCCCATGACATGCGGCATGCACGTGAGGCCCTCATGACATGCAGCATGCATTTGGGGCCCCCATGACATGAGTCATGCACTTGGGGCCCCCAATATATGCGGCATGCACGTGGGGCCCCCATGATATGCGTCATGCATTTGGGCCCCCATGACATGCCACATGCATTTGGGGCCTGCATAACATGCTGCATGCATTTGGGGTACCTGAGGCATGCGGCATTCACGTGGGGCCCCCATAACATGCTGCATGCATTTGGGGTGCCCGAGACATGCGGCATGCACGTGGGGCCCCTATGACATGCCGCATGCATTTGGGGCCCCCATTACATGCGGCATGCATTTGGGGCCCCCATGACATGCGGTATGCATTTGGGGCCCCCATGACATGCGGCATGCACGTGGGGGCCAAGGAAATGCGGCATGCATTTGGGCCCCCATGACATGCGGCATGCATTTGGGACCACTATGACATGCGTTATGCATTTGGGGCCCCCATGACATGCGGCATGCATGTGGGACCCCGATGATATGCGGCATGCATTTGGGGCCCCCATGACATGCGGCATGCATGTGGGACCACCATGATATGCGCCATGCATGTGGGGCCCCTATGACATGCGGCATGCATTTGTGGGCCCCAAGACATACGGCATGCACGTGGGCCCCCCATGACATGCTGCATGCGTTTGGGGTGCCCATGATATGCGGCATGCACGTGGGGCCCCCATGACATGCGTCATGCATTTGGGGACCCCATGACATGCGGCAAGCACGCGGGGCCCCCATGACGTGCAGCATGCATGTGGCCCTCATGACATGCAGCATGCATTTGGGGCCACTATGACATGCGGCATGAATTTGGGGCCCCCAATACATGCGGCATGCACGTTGGGCCCCCATGACATGCGGCATACATGTGGGCCCCCCATGACATGTGCCATGCATGTGGGGCCCCTATGACATGCGGCATACATTTGGGGCTACCATTACATGCGGCATGCCTGCGGGGCCACCATGACATGCGGCATGCATTTGGGGCCTGCATAACATGCTGCATGCATTTGGGGTACATGAGACATGCGGCATGCACGTGGGGCCCCCATGACCTGAGTCATGCATTTGGGGCCACATGACATGCGGCATGGACATGGGGCCCCATGACATGTGGCATGCATTTGGGGTCCCCATGACATGTGGCATGCATTTGGGGCCCCCAATATATGCGGCATGCATTTGGGGCCCCATGACTTGAGCGATGCATTTGGGGCCCCCATGACATGCGGCATGCACGTGGGGGCCTCATGACATGCAGCATGCATTTGGGGCCCCCATGACTTGAGCCATGCATTTGGGGCCCCCATGACATGCGGCATGCACGTGGGGCCATCATGACATGCAGCATGCATTTGGGGCCACTATGACATGCGGCAAGCATTTGGGCCCCCATGACATGCGGCATGCATGTGGGGCACCCATGACATGCGCCATGCATGTGGGGCCCCTATGACATGCGGCATGCATTTGGGACCCCCATGACATGCGGCCTGCATTTGGATCCCCCATTACATGCTGCATGCACGTGGGGCCCCCATGACATGTGGCATGCATTTGGGGCCCCCATGTCATGCGGAATGCACGTGAGGCCACCATGACATGCGGAATGCATGTGGGGCCCCCATGACATGAGTCATGCATTTGGGGCCACCATGACATGCGGCATGCATTTGGGGCCCCCATGACATGCGGAATGCACGTGAGGCCCCCATGACATGCGGAATGCCTGCGGGGCCCCAATTACATGCGGCATGCATGCAGGGCCCTCATGACATGCAGCATGCATTTGGGGCCCCCAATATATGCGGCATGCACGTGGGGCCCCCATGATATGTGGCATGCATTTGGGTCCCCCATGACTTGAGCCATGCATTTGGGGCCCCCATGACATGCGGCATGCACGTGAGGCCCTCATGACATGCAGCATGCATTTGGGGCCCCCATGACATGAGTCATGCATTTGGGGCCGCCATGACATGCGGCATGCATTTGGGGCCCCCATGACATGCGGCATGCATTTGGGTCCCTTATGAAATGCAGCATGCATGTGGGCCCCCATGACATGCGCCATGTATGTGGGGCCCCTATGACATGCGGCATGCACGTGAGGCCCTCATGACATGCAGCATGCCTTTGGGGCCCCCATGACATGAGTCATGCATTTGGGTCCGCCATGACATGCGGCATGCACGTGGGGCCCCCATGACGTGCGGCATGCATGTGGGGCCCCCATGACATGCTCCATGCATGTGGGGCCCCTAACGCATGCGCCATGCATTTGGGGGGCCCCATGACATGCGGCATGCACGTGGGGCCCCCATGACATGCGGCATACATTTGTGGCCCCCGTGACATGAGGCATGCACGTGGGGCCCCCATGACATGCGGCAAGCACGCGGGGCCCCAATGACATGTAGCATGTACGTGGGGCCCCCATGACAAGCGGAATGCACGTGAGGCCCCCATGACATGCGGAATGCATGCATTTGGGTCACCGATGAAATTCGGCATGCATGTGGGGCCCCCATGACATGTGGCATGCAAGTGGGGCCCCATGATATGCGTCATGCATTTATGGCCCCCATGACATGCGGCATGCATTTGGGCCTCCATGACATGCGGCAAGCACGTGGGGCCCCAATGACATGCAGCATGCATGTGGGGCCCCCATGACATGCGGAATGCACATGAGGCCCCCATGACATGCGGAATGCCTGCGGGGCCCCAATGACATGCGGCATGCATGCGGGGCCCTCATGACATGCATCATTCATTTGGGGCCCCCAATATATGCGGCATGCACGTGGCCCCCCATGATATGTGGCATGCATTTGGGGCCCCCATGACTTGAGCCATGCATGTGGGGACTCCATGACATGCGGCATGCATTTGGTGCACCCATGACTTGCGCCATGCACGTGGGGCTCCTATGACATGCGGCATGAATTTGGGGGCCCCATTACATGCGGCATACGCTTGGGGCCCCAATGACATGCGGCATGAGTTTGGATCCCCCATGACATGCGGCATGCACGTGGGGCCCCCATGACATGAGTCATGCATTTGGGGCCGCCATGACATGCGCCATGTATCTGGGGCTCCCATGACATGAGTCATGCATTTGGGGCCGCCATGACATGCGCCATGTATCTGGGGCTCCCATGACATGCGGCATGCATGTGGGGCCCCCACGACATGCGGCATGCACGTGGGGCCCCCAGGACATGCGGCATGCATTTGAGCCCCCATGACATGCGGCATGCATTTGGGGCCCCCATGACATGTGGCATGCATGTGGGACCCCCAAGATATGCGGCATGCATTTGTGGCCCCCATAACTTGAGCCATGCATTTGGGGCCGCCATGACATGCAGCATGCATGTGGGGCCCTCATGAAATGCAGCATGCATTTGGGGCCACTATGACATGCGGCATGCATTTGGGGCCCCCATGACATGCGGCATGCACGTGGGGCCCCCATGACATGCTGCATGCGTTTGGGCCCCCCATGATATGCGGCATGCATTTGGGGCCCCCATGACTTGAGGCATGCATTTGGGGCCCCCATGACATGCGTAATGCCTGCGGGGCCCCCATGACTTGAGGCATGCATTTGGGGCCCCCATGAAATGCACCATGCATGTGGGGCCCCTATGACATGCGGCATGCATTTGTGGGCCCCAAGACATGCGGCATGCATGTGGGGCCCTTATGACATGCGGCATGCATTTGGGGGGCCCCATGACATGCGGCATGCACGTGGGGCCCCCATGACGTGCAGCATGCATGTGGCCCTCATGACATGCAGCATGCATTTGGGGCCACTATGACATGCGGCATGCATTTGGGGCCCCCATGACTTGAGGCATGCATTTGGGGCCCCCATGACATGCGGCATGCATTTGGGGCCCCCATGACATGCGGAATGCCTACGGGGCCCCCATGACATGCGGCATGCATGCGGGGCCCTCATGACATGCGGCATGAATTTGGGGCCCCCAATACATGCGGCATGCACGTTGGGCCCCCATGACATGCGGCATACATGTGGGCCCCCCATGACATGCGCCATGCATGTGGGGCCCCTATGACATGCGGCATACATTTGGGGCCCCCATGACTCGAGGCATGCATGTGGGGCCCCTATGACATGCTCCATGCATGTGGGGCCCCTAACGCATGCGGCATGCATTTGGGGGGCCCCATGACATGCGGCATGCACGTGGGGCCCCCATGACATGCGGCATACATTTGTGGCCCCCGTGACATGAGGCATGCACGTGGGGCCCCCATGACATGCAGCATGTACGTGGGGCCCCCATGACAAGCGGAATGCACGTGAGGCCCCCATGACATGCGGAATGCCTGCGGGTCCCCAATAACATGCGGCATGCATGCATTTGGGTCTCCCATGAAATGCGGCATGCATGTGGGGCCCCCATGACATGTGGCATGCATGTGGGGCCCCATGATATGCGTCATGCATTTATGGCCCCCATGACATGCGGCATGCATTTGGTGCCTCCATGACATGCGGAAAGAACGTGGGGCCCCAAAGACATGCAGTATGCACGTGGGGCCCCCAATATATGCGGCATGCACGTGGGGCCCCCATTATATGTGTCATGCATTTGGGGCCCCCATGACTTGAGTCATGCATTTGGGGCCCCCATGACATGCGGCATGCACGTGAGGCCCTCATGACATGCAGCATGCATTTGGGGCCCCCATGACATGAGTCATGCACTTGGGGCCCCCAATATATGCGGCATGCACGTGGGGCCCCCATGATATACGTCATGCATTTGGGCCCCCATGACATGCCACATGCATTTGGGGCCTGCATAACATGCTGCATGCATTTGGGGTACCTGAGGCATGCGGCATTCACGTGGGGCCCCCATAACATGCTGCATGCATTTGGGGTGCCCGAGACATGCGGCATGCACGTGGGGCCCCTATGACATGCCGCATGCATTTGGGGCCCCCATTACATGCGGCATGCATTTGGGGCCCCCATGACATGCGGTATGCATTTGCGGGCCCCATGACATGCGGCATGCATTTGGTGCCCCCATGACATGCGGCATGCACGTGGGGGCCAAGGAAATGCGGCATGCATTTGGGCCCCCATGACATGCGGCATGCATTTGGGACCACTATGACATGCGTTATGCATTTGGGGCCCCCATGACATGCGGCATGCATGTGGGACCCCGATGATATGCGGCATGCATTTGGGGCCCCCATGACATGCAGCATGCATGTGGGACCACCATGATATGCGCCATGCATGTGGGGCCCCTATGACATGCGGCATGCATTTGTGGGCCCCAAGACATACGGCATGCACGTGGGCCCCCCATGACATGCTGCATGCGTTTGGGGTGCCCATGATATGCGGCATGCACGTGGGGCCCCCATGACATGCGTCATGCATTTGGGGACCCCATGACATGCGGCAAGCACGCGGGGCCCCCATGACGTGCAGCATGCATGTGGCCCTCATGACATGCAGCATGCATTTGGGGCCACTATGACATGCGGCATGAATTTGGGGCCCCCAATACATGCGGCATGCACGTTGGGCCCCCATGACATGCGTCATACATGTGGGCCCCCCATGACATGCGCCATGCATGTGGGGCCCCTATGACATGCGGCATACATTTGGGGCTACCATTACATGCGGCATGCACGTTGGGCCGCCATAACATGCGGCATGCATTTGGGGCCCCCATGACATGCGGAATGCCTGCGGGGCCACCATGACATGCGGCATGCATTTGGGGCCTGCATAACATGCTGCATGCATTTGGGGTACATGAGACATGCGGCATGCACGTGGGGCCCCCATGACCTGAGTCATGCATTTGGGGCCCCCATGACATGCGGCATGGAAATGGGGCCCCATGACATGTGGCATGCATTTGGGGTCCCCATGACATGTGGCATGCATTTGGGGCCCCCAATATATGCGGCATGCATTTGGGGCCCCATGACTTGAGCGATGCATTTGGGGCCCCCATGACATGCGGCATGCACGTGGGGGCCTCATGACATGCAGCATGCATTTGGGGCCCCCATGACTTGAGCCATGCATTTGGGACCCCCATGACATGCGGCATGCACGTGGGGCCATCATGACATGCAGCATGCATTTGGGGCCACTATGACATGCGGCAAGCATTTGGGCCCCCATGACATGCGGCATGCATGTGGGGCACCCATGACATGCGCCATGCATGTGGGGCCCCTATGACATGCGGCATGCATTTGGGGCACCGATGACTTGCGCCATGCACGTGGGGCTCCTATGACATGCGGCATGAATTTGGGGGCCCTATTACATGTGGCATGCACGTGGAGCCCCCATGACATGCGGCATTCATATGGGGCCCACATGACATGTGTCATGCATTTGGGCCCCCATGACATGCGGCATGCATTTGGGGCCTGCATAACATGCTGCATGCATTTGGGGTACCTGAGACATGCGGCATGCACATGGGGCCCCCATAACATGCTGCATGCATTTGGGGTGCCCGAGACATGCGGCATGCACGTGGGGCCCCTATGACATGCCGCATGCATTTGGGGCTCCCATGAAATGTGGCATGCACATGGGCCCCCATGAAATGTGGCATGCATGTGGGCCCCCCATGACATGTGCCATGCATTTGGGGACCCCATAACATGCGGAATGCCTCCGGGGCCCCCATGACATGCGGCATGCATGCGGGGCTCTCATGACATGCGGCATGAATTTGGGGCCCCCAATACATGCGGCATGCACTTTGGGCTCCCATGACATTCGGCATACATGTGGGCCCCCCATGACATGCGCCTTGCATGTAGGGCCCCTATGATATGCGGCATACATGGGGGGCTCCCATTACATGCGGCATGCACGTGGGGCCCCCATGACATGCGGCATGCCTTTGGGGCCCCCATGACATGCGGAATGCCTGCGGGGCCACCATGACATGCGGCATGCATTTGGGGCCTGCATAACATGCTGCATGCATTTGGGGTACCTGAGACATGCGGCGTGCAAGTGGGGCCCCATGACATGTTGCATGTATTTGGGGTGCCCGAGACATGCGGCATGCACGTGGGGCCCCTATGACATGCCGCATGCATTTGGGTCCCCTATGACATGCGGCACCCATGACATGCGGAATGTATTTGGGGGGCCCATGACATGCGGCATGGACATGGGGCCCCCATGACATGCGGCATGCTCGTGGGGCCCCCAGGACATGCGGCATGCATTTGGGGGGCCCCATGACATGCGGCATGCACGTGGGGCCCCCATGAAATGCGGCATTTATTTGGGGCCCCCATGACATGTGGAATGCCTGCGGGGCCCCCATGACATGCGGAATGCACGTGGGGCCCCCATGACGTGCAGCATGCATGTGGCCCTCATGACATGCAGCATGCATTTGGGGCCACTATGACATGCGGCATGCATTTGGGGCCCCCATGACTTGAGGCATGCATGTGGGGCCCCCATGACATGCGGCATGCATTTGGGGCCCCCATGACATGCGGAATGCCTCCGGGGCCCCCATGACATGCGGCATGCATGCGGGGCCCTCATGACATGCGGCATGAATTTGGGGCCCCCAATACATGCGGCATGCACGTCGGGCCCCCATGACATGCGGCATACATGTGGGCCCCCCATGACATGCGCCATGCATGTGGTGCCCCTATGACATGCGGCATGCATTTGGGGCCTGCATAACATGCTGCATGCATTTGGGGTACCTGAGACATGCGGCATGCACGTGGGGCCCCCATAACATGCTGCATGCATTTGGGGTGCCCGAGACATGCGGCATGCATGTGGGGCCCCTATGACATGCCGCATGCATTTGGGTCCCCCATGACATGCGGCGTGCACGTGGGGTCCCCATGTCATGCGGAATGCAAGTGGGGCCCCACAGGACATGCGGCATGCATTTGGGGCCCCCATGACATGCGGCATGCACGTGGGGCCCCCAGGACATGCGGCATGCATTTGGGGCCCCCATGACATGTGGCATGCATTTGGGGCCCCCATGACATGCGGCATGCATTTGGGACCCCCATGACATGCGGCCTGCATTTGGATCCCCCATTACATGCTGCATGCACGTGGGGCCCCCATGACATGTGGCATGCATTTGGGGCCCCCACGTCATGCGGAATGCACGTGAGGCCACCATGACATGCGGAATGCATTTGTGGGCCCCAAGACATGCGGCATGCATGTGGGGCCCCTATGACATGCGGCATGCATTTGGGGGGCCCCATGACATGCGGCATGCACGTGGGGCCCCATGATGTGCAGCATGCATTTGGGGCCACTATGACATGCGGCATGCATTTGGGGCCCCCATGACTTGAGGCATGCATTTGGGGCCCCCATGACATGCGGCATGCATTTGGGGCCCCCATGACATGCGGAATGCCTACGGGGCCCCCATGACATGCGGCATGCATGCGGGGCCCTCATGACATGCGGCATGAATTTGGGGCCCCCAATATATGCGGCATGCACGTTGGGCCCGAATGACATGCGGCATACATGTGGGCCCCCCATGACATGCGCCATGCATGTGGGGCCCCTATGACATGCGGCATACATTTGGGGCTACCATTACATGCGGCATGCACGTGGGGCCCCCATGACATGCGGCATGCATTTGGGGCCCCCATGACATGCGGAATGCCTGCGGGGCCACCATGACATGCGGCATGCATTTGGGGCCTGCATAACATGCTGCATGCACTTGGGGTACATGAGACATGCGGCATGCACGTGGGGCCCCCATGACCTGAGTCATGCATTTGGGGCCCCCATGACATGCGGCATGGACATGGGGCCCCCATGACATGTGGCATGCATTTGGGGTCCCCATGACATGTGGCATGCATTTGGGGCCCCCAATATATGCGGCATGCATTTGGGGCCCCATGACTTGAGCCATGCATTTGGGGCCCCCATGACATGCGGCATGCACGTGGGGACCTCATGACATGCAGCATGCATTTGGGGCCCCCATGACTTGAGCCATGCATTTGGGGCCCCCATGACATGCGGCATGCACGTGGGGCCATCATGACATGCAGCATGCATTTGGGGCCACTATGACATGCGGCAAGCATTTGGGCCCCCATGGCATGCGGCATGCATGTGAGGCACCCATGACATGCGCCATGCATGTGGGGCCCCTATGACATGCGGCATGCATTTGGGGCACCGATGGCTTGCGCCATGCACGTGGGGCTCCTATGACATGCGGCATGAATTTGGGGGCCCCATTACATGTGGCATGCACGTGGAGCCCCCATGACATGCGGCATGCATTTGGGGCCCCCATGACATGCGGCATTCATATGGGGCCCACATGACATGCGTCATGCATTTGGGCCCCCATGACATGCGGCATGCATTTGGGGCCTGCATAACATGCTGCATGCATTTGGGGTACCTGAGACATGCGGCATGCACATGGGCCCCCCATAACATGCTGCATGCATTTGGGGTGCCCGAGACATGCGGCATGCACGTGGGGCCCCTATGACATGCCGCATGCATTTGGGGCTCCCATTACATGTGGCATGCACATGGGGCCCCCATGACATGCGGCATATGCTTGGGGCCCCAATGACATGCGGCATGAGAATGGGGCCCCCATGAAATGTGGCATGCATGTGGGCCCCCCATGACATGTGCCATGCATGTGGGGTGCCTATGACATGCGGCATGCATGTGGGACCCCCATGACATGCGGCATGCACGTGGGGCCCCATGACATGCAGCATGCATGTGGGGCCCCATGACGTGCAGCATGCATGTGGCCCTCATGACATGCAGCATGCATCTGGGCCACTATGACATGCGGCATGCATTTGGGGCCCCCATGACTTGAGGCATGCATTTTGGGCCCCCATGACATGCGGCATGCATTTGGGGCCCCCATAACATGCGGAATGCCTCTGGGGCCCCCATGACATGCGGCATGCATGCGGGGCTCTCATGACATGCGGCATGAATTTGGGCCCCCCAATACATGCGGCATGCACGTTGGGCCGCCATGACATGCGACATACATGTGGGCCCCCCATGACATGCGCCTTGCATGTGGGGCCCCTATGATATGCGGCATACATTTGGGGCTCCCATTACATGCGGCATGCACGTGGGGCCCCCATGACATGCGGAATGCCTGCGGGGCCACCATGACATGCGGCATGCATTTGGGGCCTGCATAACATGCTGCATGCATTTGGGGTACCTGAGACATGCGGCATGCACGTGGGGCCCCATGACATGCTGCATGTATTTGGGGTGCCCGAGACATGCGGCATGCACGTGGGGCCCCTATGATATGCCGCATGCATTTGGGTCCCATATGACATGCGGCACCCATGACATGCGGAATGTATTTGGGGAGCCCAGGACATGCGGCATGCATTTGGGGCCACCATGACATGTGGCATGCATTTGGGGCCGCCATAACATGCGGCATGCATTTGGGGCCCCCATGTCATGCGGAATGCAAGTGGGGCCCCCAGGACATGCGCCATGCATGTGGGGCCCCTATGACATGCGGCATGCATTTGTGGGCCCCAAGACATGCGGCATGCATGTGGGGCCCTATGACATGCGGCATGCATTTGGGGGGCCCCATGACATGCGGCATGCACGTGGGGCCCCCATGAAATGCGGCATTTATTTGGGGCCCCCATGACATGTGGAATGCCTGCGGGGCCCCCATGACATGCGGAATGCACGTGGGGCCCCCATGACGTGTAGCATGCATGTGGCCCTCATGACATGCAGCATGCATTTGGGGCCACTATGACATGCGGCATGCATTTGGGGCCCCCATGAGTTGAGGCATGCATGTGGGGCCCCCATGACATGCGGCATGCATTTGGGGCCCCCATGACATGCGGAATGCCTCCGGGGCCCCCATGACATGCGGCATGCATGCGGGCCCTCATGACATGCGGCATGAATTTGGGGCCCCCAATACATGCGGCATGCACATTGGGCCCCCATGACATGCGGCATACATGTGGGCCCCCCATGACATGCGCCATGCATGTGGTGCCCCTATGACATGCGGCATGCATTTGGGGCCTGCATAACATGCTGCATGCATTTGTGGTACCTGAGACATGCGGCATGCACGTGGGGCCCCCATAACATGCTGCATGCATTTGGGGTGCCCGAGACATGCGGCATGCATTTGGGTCCCTTATGAAATGCGGCATGCATGTGGGGCCCCCATGACATGTGGCATGCATGTGGGCCCCCCATGACATGCGCCATGCATGTGGGGCCCCTATGACATGCGGCATACATTTGGGGCCCCCATGACTTGAGGCATGCATGTGGGGCCCCTATGACATGCTCCATGCATGTGGGGCCCCTAACGCATGCGGCATGCATTTGGGGGGCCCCATGACATGCGGCATGCACGTGGGGCCCCCATGACATGCGGCATACATTTGTGGCCCCCGTGACATGAGGCATGCATGTGGGCCCCCCATGACATGCGCCATGCATGTGGGGCCCCTATGACATGCGGCATACATTTGGGGCCCCCATGACTTGAGGCATGCATGTGGGGCCCCTATGACATGCTCCATGCATGTGGGGCCCCTAACGCATGCAGCATGCATTTGGGGGGCCCCATGACATGCGGCAAGCACGCGGGGCCCCAATGACATGCAGCATGTACGTGGGGCCCCCATGACAAGCGGAATGCACGTGAGGCCCCCATGACATGCGGAATGCCTGCGGGTCCCCAATAACATGCGGCATGCATGCATTTGGGTCTCCCATGAAATGCGGCATGCATGTGGGGCCCCAATGACATGTGGCATGCATGTGGGGCCCCATGATATGCGTCATGCATTTATGGCCCCCATGACATGCGGCATGCATTTGGTGCCTCCATGACATGCGGAAAGAACGTGGGGCCCCAATGACATGCAGTATGCACGTGGGGCCCCCAATATATGTGGCATGCACGTGGGGCCCCCATTATATGTGTCATGCATTTGGGGCCCCCATGACTTGAGTCATGCATTTGGGGCCCCCATGACATGCGGCATGCACGTGAGGCCCTCATGACATGCAGCATGCATTTGGGGCCCCCATGACATGAGTCATGCACTTGGGGCCCCCAATATATGCGGCATGCATGTGGGGCCCCCATGATATGCGTCATGCATTTGGGCCCCCATGACATGCCACATGCATTTGGGGCCTGCATAACATGCTGCATGCATTTGGGGTACCTGAGGCATGCGGCATTCACGTGGGGCCCCCATAACATGCTGCATGCATTTGGGGTGCCCGAGACATGCGGCATGCACGTGGGGCCCCTATGACATGCCGCATGCATTTGGGGCCCCCATTACATGCGGCATGCATTTGGGGCCCCCATGACATGCGGTATGCATTTGCGGGCCCCATGACATGCGGCATGCATTTGGGGCCCCCATGACATGCGGCATGCACGTGGGGGCCAAGGAAATGCGGCATGCATTTGGGCCCCCATGACATGCGGCATGCATTTGGGACCACTATGACATGCGTTATGCATTTGGGGCCCCCATGACATGCGGCATGCATGTGGGACCCCGATGATATGCGGCATGCATTTGGGGCCCCCATGACATGCGGCATGCATGTGGGACCACCATGATATGCGCCATGCATGTGGGGCCCCTATGACATGCGGCATGCATTTGTGGGCCCCAAGACATACGGCATGCACGTGGGCCCCCCATGACATGCTGCATGCGTTTGGGGTGCCCATGATATGCGGCATGCACGTGGGGCCCCCATGACATGCGTCATGCATTTGGGGACCCCATGACATGCGGCAAGCACGCGGTGCCCCCATGACGTGCAGCATGCATGTGGCCCTCATGACATGCAGCATGCATTTGGGGCCACTATGACATGCGGCATGAATTTGGGGCCCCCAATACATGCGGCATGCACGTTGGGCCCCCATGACATGCGGCATACATGTGGGCCCCCCATGACATGCGCCATGCATGTGGGGCCCCTATGACATGCGGCATACATTTGGGGCTACCATTACATGCGGCATGCACGTTGGGCCGCCATGACATGCGGCATGCATTTGGGGCCCCCATGACATGCGGAATGCCTGCGGGGCCACCATGACATGCGGCATGCATTTGGGGCCTGCATAACATGCTGCATGCATTTGGGGTACATGAGACATGCGGCATGCACGTGGGGCCCCCATGACCTGAGTCATGCATTTGGGGCCCCCATGACATGCGGCATGGACATGGGGCCCCATGACATGTGGCATGCATTTGGGGTCCCCATGACATGTGGCATGCATTTGGGGCCCCCAATATATGCGGCATGCATTTGGGGCCCCATGACTTGAGCGATGCATTTGGGGCCCCCATGACATGCGGCATGCACGTGGGGGCCTCATGACATGCAGCATGCATTTGGGGCCCCCATAACTTGAGCCATGCATTTGGGGCCCCCATGACATGCGGCATGCACGTGGGGCCATCATGACATGCAGCATGCATTTGGGGCCACTATGACATGCGGCAAGCATTTGGCCCCCATGACATGCGGCATGCATGTGGGGCACCCATGACATGCGCCATGCATGTGGGGCCCCTATGACATGCGGCATGCATTTGGGGCACCGATGACTTGCGCCATGCACGTGGGGCTCCTATGACATGCGGCATGAATTTGGGGGCCCTATTACATGTGGCATGCACGTGGAGCCCCCATGACATGCAGCATGCATTTGGGGCCCCCATGACATGCGGCATTCATATGGGGCCCACATGACATGTGTCATGCATTTGGGCCCCCATGACATGCGGCATGCATTTGGGGCCTGCATAACATGCTGCATGCATTTGGGGTACCTGAGACATGCGGCATGCACATGGGGCCCCCATAACATGCTGCATGCATTTGGGGTGCCCGAGACATGCGGCATGCACGTGGGGCCCCTATGTCATGCCGCATGCATTTGGGGCTCCCATGAAATGTGGCATGCACATGGGGCCCCCATGAAATGTGGCATGCATGTGGGCCCCCCATGACATGTGCCATGCATTTGGGGACCCCATAACATGCGGAATGCCTCCGGGGCCCCCATGACATGCGGCATGCATGCGGGGCTCTCATGACATGCGGCATGAATTTGGGGCCCCCAATACATGCGGCATGCACTTTGGGCTCCCATGACATTCGGCATACATGTGGGCCCCCCATGACATGCGCCTTGCATGTGGGGCCCCTATGATATGCGGCATACATGGGGGGCTCCCATTACATGCGGCATGCACGTGGGGCCCCCATGACATGCGGCATGCCTTTGGGGCCCCCATGACATGCGGAATGCCTGCGGGGCCACCATGACATGCGGCATGCATTTGGGGCCTGCATAACATGCTGCATGCATTTGGGGTACCTGAGACATGCGGAGTGCACGTGGGGCCCCATGACATGTTGCATGTATTTGGGGTGCCCGAGACATGCGGCATGCACGTGGGGCCCCTATGACATGCCACATGCATTTGGGTCCCCTATGACATGCGGCACCCATGACATGCGGAATGTATTTGGGGGGCCCATGACATGCGGCATGGACATGGGGCCCCCATGACATGCGGCATGCTCGTGGGGCCCCCAGGACATGCGGCATGCATTTGGGGGGCCCCATGACATGCGGCATGCACGTGGGGCCCCCATGAAATGCGGCATTTATTTGGGGCCCCCATGACATGTGGAATGCCTGCGGGGCCCCCATGACATGCGGAATGCACGTGGGGCCCCCATGACGTGCAGCATGCATGTGGCCCTCATGACATGCAGCATGCATTTGGGGCCACTATGACATGCGGCATGCATTTGGGCCCCCCATGACTTGAGGCATGCATGTGGGGCCCCCATGACATGCGGCATGCATTTGTGGCCCCCATGACATGCGGAATGCCTCCGGGGCCCCCATGACATGCGGCATGCATGCGGGGCCCTCATGACATGCGGCATGAATTTGGGGCCCCCAATACATGCGGCATGCACGTTGGGCCCCCATGACATGCGGCATACATGTGGGCCCCCCATGACATGCGCCATGCATGTGGTGCCCCTATGACATGCGGCATGCATTTGGGGCCTGCATAACATGCTGCATGCATTTGGGGTACCTGAGACATGCGGCATGCACGTGGGGCCCCCATAACATGCTGCATGCATTTGGGGTGCCCGAGACATGCGGCATGCACGTGGGGCCCCTGTGACATGCCGCATGCATTTGGGTCCCCCATGACATGCGGCGTGCACGTGGGGTCCCCATGTCATGCGGAATGCAAGTGGGGCCCCCAGGACATGCGGCATGCATTTGGGACCCCCATGACATGCGGCATGCACGTGGGGCCCCCAGGACATGCGGCATGCATTTGGGGCCCCCATGACATGTGGCATGCATTTGGGGCCCCCATGACATGCGGCATGCATTTGGGACCCCCATGACATGCGGCCTGCATTTGGATCCCCCATTACATGCTGCATGCACGTGGGGCCCCCATGACATGTGGCATGCATTTGGGGCCCCCACGTCATGCGGAATGCACGTGAGGCCACCATGACATGCGGAATGCATGTGGGGCCCCCATGACATGAGTCATGCATTTGGGGCCGCCATGACATGCGGCATGCATTTGGGGCCCCCATGACATGCGGCATGCATTTGGGTCCCTTATGAAATGCGGCATGCATGTGGGGCCCCCATGACATGTGGCATGCATGTGGGCCCCCCATGACATGCACCATGCATGTGGGGCCCCTATGACATGCGGCATGCATGTGGGACCCCCATGACATGCGGCATGCACGTGGGGCCCCCATGACATGCGGCATATGCTTGGGGCCCCAATGACATGCGGCATGAGTTTGGATCCCCCATGACATGCGGCATGCACGTGGGCCCCCCATAACATGAGTCATGCATTTGGGGCCGCCATGACATGCGGCATGCATTTGGGGCCCCCATGACATGCGGCATGCATGTGGGGCCCCCATGACATGCGGTATGCATTTGCGGGCCCCATGACATGCGGCATGCATTTGGGGCCACTATGACATGCGTCATGCATTTGGGGCCCCCATGACATGTGGCATGCATGTGGGACCCCCATGATATGCGGCATGCATTTGTGGCCCCCATAACTTGAGCCATGCATTTGGGGCCCCCATGACATGCGCCATGCATGTGGGGCCCTCATGACATGCAGCATGCATTTGGGGCCACTATGACATGCGGCATGCATTTGGGGCCCCCATGACATGCGGCATGCACGTGGGGCCCCCATGACATGCTGCATGCGTTTGGGGCCCCCATGATATGCGGCATGCATTTTTGCCCCATGACTTGAGGCATGCATTTGGGGCCCCCATGACATGCGTAATGCCTGCGGGGCCCCCATGACTTGAGGCATGCATTTGGGGCCCCCATGAAATGCGCCATGCATGTGGGGCCCCTATGACATGCGGCATGCATTTGTGGGCCCCAAGACATGCGGCATGCATGTGGGGCCCCTATGACATGCGGCATGCATTTGGGGGGCCCCATGACATGCGGCATGCACGTGGGGCCCCATGATGTGCAGCATGCATGTGGCCCTCATGACATGCAGCATGCATTTGGGGCCACTATGACATGCGGCATGCATTTGGGGCCCCCATGACTTGAGGCATGCATTTGGGGCCCCCATGACATGCGGCATGCATTTGGGGCCCCCATGACATGCGGAATGCCTACGGGGCCCCCATGACATGCGGCATGCATGCGGGGCCCTCATGACATGCGGCATGAATTTGGGGCCCCCAATATATGCGGCATGCACGTTGGGCCCCCATGACATGCGGCATACATGTGGGCCCCCCATGACATGCGGAATGCCTGCGGGGCCACCATGATATGCGGCATGCATTTGGGGCCTGCATAACATGCTGCATGCACTTGGGGTACATGAGACATGCGGCATGCACGTGGGGCCCCCATGACCTGAGTCATGCATTTGGGGCCCCCATGACATGCGGCATGGACATGGGGCCCCCATGACATGTGGCATGCATTTGGGGTCCCCATGACATGTGGCATGCATTTGGGGCCCCCAATATATGCGGCATGCATTTGGGGCCCCATGACTTGAGCCATGCATTTGGGGCCCCCATGACATGCGGCATGCACGTGGGGACCTCATGACATGCAGCATGCATTTGGGGCCCCCATGACTTGAGCCATGCATTTGGGGCCCCCATGACATGCGGCATGCACGTGGGGAAATCATGACATGCAGCATGCATTTGGGGCTCCCATTACATGTGGCATGCACATGGGGCCCCCATGACATGCGGCATATGCTTGGGGCCCCAATGACATGCGGCATGAGAATGGGGCCCCCATGAAATGTGGCATGCATGTGGGCCCCCCATGACATGTGCCATGCATGTGGGGTCCCTATGACATGCGGCATGCATGTGGGACCCCCATGACATGCGGCATGCACGTGGGGCCCCATGACATGCAGCATGCATGTGGGGCCCCATGACGTGCAGCATGCATGTGGCCCTCATGACATGCAGCATGCATCTGGGCCACTATGACATGCGGCATGCATTTGGGGCCCCCATGACTTGAGGCATGCATTTTGGGCCCCCATGACATGCGGCATGCATTTGGGGCCCCCATAACATGCGGAATGCCTCTGGGGCCCCCATGACATGCGGCATGCATGCGGGGCCCCCAATACATGCGGCATGCACGTTGGGCCCCCATGACATGCGACATACATGTGGGCCCCCCATGACATGCGCCTTGCATGTGGGGCCCCTATGATATGCGGCATACATTTGGGGCTCCCATTACATGCGGCATGCACGTGGGGCCCCCATGACATGCGGCATGCCTTTGGGGCCCCCATGACATGCGGAATGCCTGCGGGGCCACCATGACATGCGGCATGCATTTGGGGCCTGCATAACATGCTGCATGCATTTGGGGTACCTGAGACATGCGGCATGCACGTGGGGCCCCATGACAGGCTGCATGTATTTGGGGTGCCCGAGACATGCGGCATGCACGTGGGGCCCCTATGATATGCCGCATGCATTTGGGTCCCATATGACATGCGGCACCCATGACATGCGGAATGTATTTGGGGCCCCCATGACATGCGGAATGCCTCCGGGGCCCCCATGACATGCGGCATGCATGCGGGGCCCTCATGACATGCGGTATGAATTTGGGGCCCCCAATACATGCGGCATGCACATTGGGCCCCCATGACATGCGGCATACATGTGGGCCCCCCATGACATGCGCCATGCATGTGGTGCCCCTATGACATGCGGCATGCATTTGGGGCCTGCATAACATGCTGCATGCATTTGGGGTGCCCGAGACATGCGGCATGCATTTGGGTCCCTTATGAAATGCGGCATGCATGTGGGGCCCCCATGACATGTGGCATGCATGTGGGCCCCCCATGACATGCTCCATGCATGTGGGGCCCCTAACGCATGCGGCATGCATTTGGGGGGCCCCATGACATGCGACATGCACGTGGGGCCCCCATGACATGCGGCATACATTTGTGGCCCCCGTGACATGAGGCATGCACGTGGGGCCCCCATGACATGCGGCAAGCACGCGGGGCCCCAATGACATGCAGCATGTACGTGGGGCCCCCATGACAAGCGGAATGCACGTGAGGCCCCCATGACATGCGGAATGCCTGCGGGTCCCCAATAACATGCGGCATGCATGCATTTGGGTCTCCCATGAAATGCGGCATGCATGTGGGGCCCCCATGACATGTGGCATGCATGTGGGGCCCCATGATATGCGTCATGCATTTATGGCCCCCATGACATGCGGCATGCATTTGGTGCCTCCATGACATGCGGAAAGAACGTGGGGCCCCAATGACATGCAGTATGCACGTGGGGCCCCCAATATATGCGGCATGCACGTGGGGCCCCCATTATATGTGTCATGCATTTGGGGCCCCCATGACTTGAGTCATGCATTTGGGGCCCCCATGACATGCGGCATGCACGTGAGGCCCTCATGACATGCAGCATGCATTTGGGGCCCCCATGACATGAGTCATGCACTTGGGGCCCCCAATATATGCGGCATGCACGTGGGGCCCCCATGATATGCATCATGCATTTGGGCCCCCATGACATGCCACATGCATTTGGGGCCTGCATAACATGCTGCATGCATTTGGGGTACCTGAGGCATGCGGCATTCACGTGGGGCCCCCATAACATGCTGCATGCATTTGGGGTGCCCGAGACATGCGGCATGCACGTGGGGCCCCTATGACATGCCGCATGCATTTTGGGCCCCCATTACATGCGGCATGCATTTGGGGCCCCCATGACATGCGGCATGCATGTGGGACCCCGATGATATGCGGCATGCATTTGGGGCCCCCATGACATGCGGCATGCATGTGGGACCACCATGATATGCGCCATGCATGTGGGGCCCCTATGACATGCGGCATGCATTTGTGGGCCCCAAGACATACGGCATGCACGTGGGCCCCCCATGACATGCTGCATGCGTTTGGGGTGCCCATGATATGCGGCATGCACGTGGGGCCCCCATGACATGCGTCATGCATTTGGGGACCCCATGACATGCGGCAAGCACGCGGGGCCCCCATGACGTGCAGCATGCATGTGGCCCTCATGACATGCAGCATGCATTTGGGGCCACTATGACATGCGGCATGAATTTGGGGCCCCCAATACATGCGGCATGCACGTTGGGCCCCCATGACATGCGGCATACATGTGGGCCCCCCATGACATGCGCCATGCATGTGGGGCCCCTATGACATGCGGCATACATTTGGGGCTACCATTACATGCGGCATGCCTGCGGGGCCACCATGACATGCGGCATGCATTTGGGGCCTGCATAACATGCTGCATGCATTTGGGGTACATGAGACATGCGGCATGCACGTGGGGCCCCCATGACCTGAGTCATGCATTTGGGGCCACATGACATGCGGCATGGACATGGGGCCCCATGACATGTGGCATGCATTTGGGGTCCCCATGACATGTGGCATGCATTTGGGGCCCCCAATATATGCGGCATGCATTTGGGGCCCCATGACTTGAGCGATGCATTTGGGGCCCCCATGACATGCGGCATGCACGTGGGGGCCTCATGACATGCAGCATGCATTTGGGGCCCCCATGACTTGAGCCATGCATTTGGGGCCCCCATGACATGCGGCATGCACGTGGGGCCATCATGACATTCAGCATGCATTTGGGGCCACTATGACATGCGGCAAGCATTTGGGCCCCCATGACATGCGGCATGCATGTGGGGCACCCATGACATGCGCCATGCATGTGGGGCCCCTATGACATGCGGCATGCATTTGGGACCCCCATGACATGCGGCCTGCATTTGGATCCCCCATTACATGCTGCATGCACGTGGGGCCCCCATGACATGTGGCATGCATTTGGGGCCCCCATGTCATGCGGAATGCACGTGAGGCCACCATGACATGCGGAATGCATGTGGGGCCCCCATGACATGAGTCATGCATTTGGGGCCACCATGACATGCGGCATGCATTTGGGGCCCCCATGACATGCGGAATGCACGTGAGGCCCCCATGACATGCGGAATGCCTGCGGGGCCCCAATTACATGCGGCATGCATGCAGGGCCCTCATGACATGCAGCATGCATTTGGGGCCCCCAATATATGCGGCATGCACGTGGGGCCCCCATGATATGTGGCATGCATTTGGGTCCCCCATGACTTGAGCCATGCATTTGGGGCCCCCATGACATGCGGCATGCACGTGAGGCCCTCATGACATGCAGCATGCATTTGGGGCCCCCATGACATGAGTCATGCATTTGGGGCCGCCATGACATGCGGCATGCATTTGGGGCCCCCATGACATGCGGCATGCATTTGGGTCCCTTATGAAATGCGGCATGCATGTGGGCCCCCATGACATGCGCCATGTATGTGGGGCCCCTATGACATGCGGCATGCACGTGAGGCCCTCATGACATGCAGCATGCATTTGGGGCCCCATGACATGAGTCATGCATTTGGGGCCGCCATGACATGCGGCATGCACGTGGGGCCCCCATGACATGCGGCATGCATGTGGGGCCCCCATGACATGCTCCATGCATGTGGGGCCCCTAACGCATGCGGCATGCATTTGGGGGGCCCCATGACATGCGGCATGCACGTGGGGCCCCCATGACATGCGGCATACATTTGTGGCCCCCGTGACATGAGGCATGCACGTGGGGCCCCCATGACATGCGGCAAGCACGCGGGGCCCCAATGACATGTAGCATGTACGTGGGGCCCCCATGACAAGCGGAATGCACGTGAGGCCCCCATGACATGCGGAATGCATGCATTTGGGTCACCGATGAAATTCGGCATGCATGTGGGGCCCCCATGACATGTGGCATGCAAGTGGGGCCCCATGATATGCGTCATGCATTTATGGCCCCCATGACATGCGGCATGCATTTGGGCCTCCATGACATGCGGCAAGCACGTGGGGCCCCAATGACATGCAGCATGCACGTGGGGCCCCCATGACATGCGGAATGCACATGAGGCCCCCATGACATGCGGAATGCCTGCGGGGCCCCAATGACATGCGGCATGCATGCGGGGCCCTCATGACATGCATCATTCATTTGGGGCCCCCAATATATGCGGCATGCACGTGGCCCCCCATGATATGTGGCATGCATTTGGGGCCCCCATGACTTGAGCCATGCATGTGGGGCCTCCATGACATGCGGCATGCATGTGGGGCCCCCATGACATGCGCCATGCATGTGGGGCCCCTATGACATGCGGCATGCATTTGGTGCACCCATGACTTGCGCCATGCACGTGGGGCTCCTATGACATGCGGCATGAATTTGGGGGCCCCATTACATGCGGCATACGCTTGGGGCCCCAATGACATGCGGCATGAGTTTGGATCCCCCATGACATGCGGCATGCACGTGGGGCCCCCATGACATGAGTCATGCATTTGGGGCCGCCATGACATGCGCCATGTATCTGGGGCTCCCATGACATGCGGCATGCATGTGGGGCCCCCACGACATGCGGCATGCACGTGGGGCCCCCAGGACATGCGGCATGCATTTGAGCCCCCATGACATGCGGCATGCATTTGGGGCCACTATGACATGCGTCATGCATTTGGGGCCCCCATGACATGTGGCATGCATGTGGGACCCCCATGATATGCGGCATGCATTTGTGGCCCCCATAACTTGAGCCATGCATTTGGGGCCGCCACGACATGCGGCATGCACGTGGGGCCCTCATGAAATGCAGCATGCATTTGGGGCCACTATGACATGCGGCATGCATTTGGGGCCCCCATGACATGCGGCATGCACGTGGGGCCCCCATGACATGCTGCATGCGTTTGGGGCCCCCATGATATGCGGCATGCATTTGGGGCCCCCATGACTTGAGGCATGCATTTGGGGCCCCCATGACATGCGTAATGCCTGCGGGGCCCCCATGACTTGAGGCATGCATTTGGGGCCCCCATGAAATGCACCATGCATGTGGGGCCCCTATGACATGCGGCATGCATTTGTGGGCCCCAAGACATGCGGCATGCATGTGGGGCCCTTATGACATGCGGCATGCATTTGGGGGGCCCCATGACATGCGGCATGCACGTGGGGCCCCCATGACGTGCAGCATGCATGTGGCCCTCATGACATGCAGCATGCATTTGGGGCCACTATGACATGCGGCATGCATTTGGGGCCCCCATGACTTGAGGCATGCATTTGGGGCCCCCATGACATGCAGCATGCATTTGGGGCCCCCATGACATGCGGAATGCCTACGGGGCCCCCATGACATGCGGCATGCATGCGGGGCCCTCATGACATGCGGCATGAATTTGGGGCCCCCAATACATGCGGCATGCACGTTGGGCCCCCATGACATGCGGCATACATGTGGGCCCCCCATGACATGCGCCATGCATGTGGGGCCCCTATGACATGCGGCATACATTTGGGGCCCCCATGACTTGAGGCATGCATGTGGGGCCCCTATGACATGCTCCATGCATGTGGGGCCCCTAACGCATGCGGCATGCATTTGGGGGGCCCCATGACATGCGGCATGCACGTGGGGCCCCCATGACATGCGGCATACATTTGTGGCCCCCGTGACATGAGGCATGCACGTGGGGCCCCCATGACATGCGGCAAGCACGCGGGGCCCCAATGACATGCAGCATGTACGTGGGGCCCCCATGACAAGCGGAATGCACGTGAGGCCCCCATGACATGCGGAATGCCTGCGGGTCCCCAATAACATGCGGCATGCATGCATTTGGGTCTCCCATGAAATGCGGCATGCATGTGGGGCCCCCATGACATGTGGCATGCATGTGGGGCCCCATGATATGCGTCATGCATTTATGGCCCCCATGACATGCGGCATGCATTTGGTGCCTCCATGACATGCGGAAAGAACGTGGGGCCCCAATGACATGCAGTATGCACGTGGGGCCCCCAATATATGCGGCATGCACGTGGGGCCCCCATTATATGTGTCATGCATTTGGGGCCCCCATGACTTGAGTCATGCATTTGGGGCCCCCATGACATGCGGCATGCACGTGAGGCCCTCATGACATGCAGCATGCATTTGGGGCCCCCATGACATGAGTCATGCACTTGGGGCCCCCAATATATGCGGCATGCACGTGGGGCCCCCATGATATGCGTCATGCATTTGGGCCCCCATGACATGCCACATGCATTTGGGGCCTGCATAACATGCTGCATGCATTTGGGGTACCTGAGGCATGCGGCATTCACGTGGGGCCCCCATAACATGCTGCATGCATTTGGGGTGCCCGAGACATGCGGCATGCACGTGGGGCCCCTATGACATGCCGCATGCATTTGGGGCCCCCATTACATGCGGCATGCATTTGGGGCCCCCATGACATGCGGTATGCATTTGCGGGCCCCATGACATGCGGCATGCATTTGGGGCCCCCATGACATGCGGCATGCACGTGGGGGCCAAGGAAATGCGGCATGCATTTGGGCCCCCATGACATGCGGCATGCATTTGGGACCACTATGACATGCGTTATGCATTTGGGGCCCCCATGACATGCGGCATGCATGTGGGACCCCGATGATATGCGGCATGCATTTGGGGCCCCCATGACATGCAGCATGCATGTGGGACCACCATGATATGCGCCATGCATGTGGGGCCCCTATGACATGCGGCATGCATTTGTGGGCCCCAAGACATACGGCATACACGTGGGCCCCCATGACTTGCTGCATGCGTTTGGGGTGCCCATGATATGCGGCATGCACGTGGGGCCCCCATGACATGCGGCATACATTTGGGGCTACCATTACATGCGGCATGCACGTTGGGCCGCCATAACATGCGGCATGCATTTGGGGCCCCCATGACATGCGGAATGCCTGCGGGGCCACCATGACATGCGGCATGCATTTGGGGCCTGCATAACATGCTGCATGCATTTGGGGTACATGAGACATGCGGCATGCACGTGGGGCCCCCATGACCTGAGTCATGCATTTGGGGCCCCCATGACATGCGGCATGGAAATGGGGCCCCATGACATGTGGCATGCATTTGGGGTCCCCATGACATGTGGCATGCATTTGGGGCCCCCAATATATGCGGCATGCATTTGGGGCCCCATGACTTGAGCGATGCATTTGGGGCTCCCATGACATGCGGCATGCACGTGGGGGCCTCATGACATGCAGCATGCATTTGGGGCCCCCATGACTTGAGCCATGCATTTGGGACCCCCATGACATGCGGCATGCACGTGGGGCCATCATGACATGCAGCATGCATTTGGGGCCACTATGACATGCGGCAAGAATTTGGGCCCCCATGACATGCGGCATGCATGTGGGGCACCCATGACATGCGCCATGCATGTGGGGCCCCTATGACATGCGGCATGCATTTGGGGCACCGATGACTTGCGCCATGCACGTGGGGCTCCTATGACATGCGGCATGAATTTGGGGGCCCTATTACATGTGGCATGCACGTGGAGCCCCCATGACATGCAGCATGCATTTGGGGCCCCCATGACATGCGGCATTCATATGGGGCCCACATGACATGTGTCATGCATTTGGGCCCCCATGACATGCGGCATGCATTTGGGGCCTGCATAACATGCTGCATGCATTTGGGGTACCTGAGACATGCGGCATGCACATGGGGCCCCCATAACATGCTGCATGCATTTGGGGTGCCCGAGACATGCGGCATGCACGTGGGGCCCCTATGACATGCCGCATGCATTTGGGGCTCCCATGAAATGTGGCATGCACATGGGGCCCCCATGAAATGTGGCATGCATGTGGGCCCCCCATGACATGTGCCATGCATTTGGGGACCCCATAACATGCGGAATGCCTCCGGGGCCCCCATGACATGCGGCATGCATGCGGGGCTCTCATGACATGCGGCATGAATTTGGGGCCCCCAATACATGCGGCATGCACTTTGGGCTCCCATGACATTCGGCATACATGTGGGCCCCCCATGACATGCGCCTTGCATGTGGGGCCCCTATGATATGCGGCATACATGGGGGGCTCCCATTACATGCGGCATGCACGTGGGGCCCCCATGACATGCGGCATGCCTTTGGGGCCCCCATGACATGCGGAATGCCTGCGGGGCCACCATGACATGCGGCATGCATTTGGGGCCTGCATAACATGCTGCATGCATTTGGGGTACCTGAGACATGCGGCGTGCACGTGGGGCCCCATGACATGTTGCATGTATTTGGGGTGCCCGAGACATGCGGCATGCACGTGGGGCCCCTATGACATGCCACATGCATTTGGGTCCCCTATGACATGCGGCACCCATGACATGCGGAATGTATTTGGGGGGCCCATGACATGCGGCATGGACATGGGGCCCCCATGACATGCGGAATGCTCGTGGGGCCCCCAGGACATGCGGCATGCATTTGGGGGGCCCCATGACATGCGGCATGCACGTGGGGCCCCCATGAAATGCGGCATTTATTTGGGGCCCCCATGACATGTGGAATGCCTGCGGGGCCCCCATGACATGCGGAATGCACGTGGGGCCCCCATGACGTGCAGCATGCATGTGGCCCTCATGACATGCAGCATGCATTTGGGGCCACTATGACATGCGGCATGCATTTGGGCCCCCCATGACTTGAGGCATGCATGTGGGGCCCCCATGACATGCGGCATGCATTTGTGGCCCCCATGACATGCGGAATGCCTCCGGGGCCCCCATGACATGCGGCATGCATGCGGGGCCCTCATGACATGCGGCATGAATTTGGGCCCCCCAATACATGCGGCATGCACGTCGGGCCCCCATGACATGCGGCATACATGTGGGCCCCCCATGACATGCGCCATGCATGTGGTGCCCCTATGACATGCGGCATGCATTTGGGGCCTGCATAACATGCTGCATGCATTTGGGGTACCTGAGACATGCGGCATGCACGTGGGGCCCCCATAACATGCTGCATGCATTTGGGGTGCCCGAGACATGCGGCATGCACGTGGGGCCCCTGTGACATGCCGCATGCATTTGGGTCCCCCATGACATGCGGCGTGCACGTGGGGTCCCCATGTCATGCGGAATGCAAGTGGGGCCCCCAGGACATGCGGCATGCATTTGGGACCCCCATGACATGCGGCATGCACGTGGGGCCCCCAGGACATGCGGCATGCATTTGGGGCCCCCATGACATGTGGCATGCATTTGGGGCCCCCATGACATGCGGCATGCATTTGGGACCCCCATGACATGCGGCCTGCATTTGGATCCCCCATTACATGCTGCATGCACGTGGGGCCCCCATGACATGTGGCATGCATTTGGGGCCCCCACGTCATGCGGAATGCACGTGAGGCCACCATGACATGCGGAATGCATGTGGGGCCCCCATGACATGAGTCATGCATTTGGGGCCGCTATGACATGCGGCATGCATTTGGGGCCCCCATGACATGCGGCATGCATTTGGGTCCCTTATGAAATGCGGCATGCATGTGGGGCCCCCATGACATGTGGCATGCATGTGGGCCCCCCATGACATGCACCATGCATGTGGGGCCCCTATGACATGCGGCATGCATGTGGGACCCCCATGACATGCGGCATGCACGTGGGGCCCCCATGACATGCGGCATATGCTTGGGGCCCCAATGACATGCGGCATGAGTTTGGATCCCCCATGACATGCGGCATGCACGTGGGCCCCCCATAACATGAGTCATGCATTTGGGGCCGCCATGACATGCGGCATGCATTTGGGGCCCCCATGACATGCGGCATGCATGTGGGGCCCCCATGACATGCGGTATGCATTTGCGGGCCCCATGACATGCGGCATGCATTTGGGGCCACTATGACATGCGTCATGCATTTGGGCCCCCCATGACATGTGGCATGCATGTGGGACCCCCATGATATGCGGCATGCATTTGTGGCCCCCATAACTTGAGCCATGCATTTGGGGCCCCCATGACATGCGGCATGCATGTGGGGCCCTCATGACATGCAGCATGCATTTGGGGCCACTATGACATGCGGCATGCATTTGGGGCCCCCATGACATGCGGCATGCACGTGGGGCCCCCATGACATGCTGCATGCGTTTGGGGCCCCCATGATATGCGGCATGCATTTTTGCCCCATGACTTGAGGCATGCATTTGGGGCCCCCATGACATGCGTAATGCCTGCGGGGCCCCCATGACTTGAGGCATGCATTTGGGGCCCCCATGAAATGCGCCATGCATGTGGGGCCCCTATGACATGCGGCATGCATTTGTGGGCCCCAAGACATGCGGCATGCATGTGGGGCCCCTATGACATGCGGCATGCATTTGGGGGGCCCCATGACATGCGGCATGCACGTGGGGCCCCATGATGTGCAGCATGCATGTGGCCCTCATGACATGCAGCATGCATTTGGGGCCACTATGACATGCGGCATGCATTTGGGGCCCCCATGACTTGAGGCATGCATTTGGGGCCCCCATGACATGCGGCATGCATTTGGGGCCCCCATGACATGCGGAATGCCTACGGGGCCCCCATGACATGCGGCATGCATGCGGGGCCCTCATGACATGCGGCATGAATTTGGGGCCCCCAATATATGCGGCATGCACGTTGGGCCCCCATGACATGCGGCATACATGTGGGCCCCCCATGACATGCGGAATGCCTGCGGGGCCACCATGATATGCGGCATGCATTTGGGGCCTGCATAACATGCTGCATGCACTTGGGGTACATGAGACATGCGGCATGCACGTGGGGCCCCCATGACCTGAGTCATGCATTTGGGGCCCCCATGACATGCGGCATGGACATGGGGCCCCCATGACATGTGGCATGCATTTGGGGTCCCCATGACATGTGGCATGCATTTGGGGCCCCCAATATATGCGGCATGCATTTGGGGCCCCATGACTTGAGCCATGCATTTGGGGCCCCCATGACATGCGGCATGCACGTGGGGAAATCATGACATGCAGCATGCATTTGGGGCTCCCATTACATGTGGCATGCACATGGGGCCCCCATGACATGCGGCATATGCTTGGGGCCCCAATGACATGCGGCATGAGAATGGGGCCCCCATGAAATGTGGCATGCATGTGGGCCCCCCATGACATGTGCCATGCATGTGGGGTCCCTATGACATGCGGCATGCATGTGGGACCCCCATGACATGCGGCATGCACGTGGGGCCCCATGACATGCAGCATGCATGTGGGGCCCCATGACGTGCAGCATGCATGTGGCCCTCATGACATGCAGCATGCATCTGGGCCACTATGACATGCGGCATGCATTTGGGGCCCCCATGACTTGAGGCATGCATTTTGGGCCCCCATGACATGCGGCATGCATTTGGGGCCCCCATAACATGCGGAATGCCTCTGGGGCCCCCATGACATGCGGCATGCATGCGGGGCCCCCAATACATGCGGCATGCACGTTGGGCCCCCATGACATGCGACATACATGTGGGCCCCCCATGACATGCGCCTTGCATGTGGGGCCCCTATGATATGCGGCATACATTTGGGGCTCCCATTACATGCGGCATGCACGTGGGGCCCCCATGACATGCGGCATGCCTTTGGGGCCCCCATGACATGCGGAATGCCTGCGGGGCCACCATGACATGCGGCATGCATTTGGGGCCTGCATAACATGCTGCATGCATTTGGGGTACCTGAGACATGCGGCATGCACGTGGGGCCCCATGACAGGCTGCATGTATTTGGGGTGCCCGAGACATGCGGCATGCACGTGGGGCCCCTATGATATGCCGCATGCATTTGGGTCCCATATGACATGCGGCACCCATGACATGCGGAATGTATTTGGGGCCCCCATGACATGCGGAATGCCTCCGGGGCCCCCATGACATGCGGCATGCATGCGGGGCCCTCATGACATGCGGTATGAATTTGGGGCCCCCAATACATGCGGCATGCACATTGGGCCCCCATGACATGCGGCATACATGTGGGCCCCCCATGACATGCGCCATGCATGTGGTGCCCCTATGACATGCGGCATGCATTTGGGGCCTGCATAACATGCTGCATGCATTTGGGGTGCCCGAGACATGCGGCATGCATTTGGGTCCCTTATGAAATGCGGCATGCATGTGGGGCCCCCATGACATGTGGCATGCATGTGGGCCCCCCATGACATGCGCCATGCATGTGGGGCCCCTATGACATGCGGCATACATTTGGGGCCCACATGACTTGAGGCATGCATGTGGGGCCCCTATGACATGCTCCATGCATGTGGGGCCCCTAACGCATGTGGCATGCATTTGGGGGGCCCCATGACATGCGACATGCACGTGGGGCCCCCATGACATGCGGCATACATTTGTGGCCCCCGTGACATGAGGCATGCACGTGGGGCCCCCATGACATGCGGCAAGCACGCGGGGCCCCAATGACATGCAGCATGTACGTGGGGCCCCCATGACAAGCGGAATGCACGTGAGGCCCCCATGACATGCGGAATGCCTGCGGGTCCCCAATAACATGCGGCATGCATGCATTTGGGTCTCCCATGAAATGCGGCATGCATGTGGGGCCCCCATGACATGTGGCATGCATGTGGGGCCCCATGATATGCGTCATGCATTTATGGCCCCCATGACATGCGGCATGCATTTGGTGCCTCCATGACATGCGGAAAGAACGTGGGGCCCCAATGACATGCAGTATGCACGTGGGGCCCCCAATATATGCGGCATGCACGTGGGGCCCCCATTATATGTGTCATGCATTTGGGGCCCCCATGACTTGAGTCATGCATTTGGGGCCCCCATGACATGCGGCATGCACGTGAGGCCCTCATGACATGCAGCATGCATTTGGGGCCCCCATGACATGAGTCATGCACTTGGGGCCCCCAATATATGCGGCATGCACGTGGGGCCCCCATGATATGCATCATGCATTTGGGCCCCCATGACATGCCACATGCATTTGGGGCCTGCATAACATGCTGCATGCATTTGGGGTACCTGAGGCATGCGGCATTCACGTGGGGCCCCCATAACATGCTGCATGCATTTGGGGTGCCCGAGACATGCGGCATGCACGTGGGGCCCATATGACATGCCGCATGCATTTTGGGCCCCCATTACATGCGGCATGCATTTGGGGCCCCCATGACATGCGGCATGCATGTGGGACCCCGATGATATGCGGCATGCATTTGGGGCCCCCATGACATGCGGCATGCATGTGGGACCACCATGATATGCGCCATGCATGTGGGGCCCCTATGACATGCGGCATGCATTTGTGGGCCCCAAGACATACGGCATGCACGTGGGCCCCCCATGACATGCTGCATGCGTTTGGGGTGCCCATGATATGCGGCATGCACGTGGGGCCCCCATGACATGTGTCATGCATTTGGGGACCCCATGACATGCGGCAAGCACGCGGGGCCCCCATGACGTGCAGCATGCATGTGGCCCTCATGACATGCAGCATGCATTTGGGGCCACTATGACATGCGGCATGAATTTGGGGCCCCCAATACATGCGGCATGCACGTTGGGCCCCCATGACATGCGGCATACATGTGGGCCCCCCATGACATGCGCCATGCATGTGGGGCCCCTATGACATGCGGCATACATTTGGGGCTACCATTACATGCGGCATGCCTGCGGGGCCACCATGACATGCGGCATGCATTTGGGGCCTGCATAACATGCTGCATGCATTTGGGGTACATGAGACATGCGGCATGCACGTGGGGCCCCCATGACCTGAGTCATGCATTTGGGGCCACATGACGGCATGGACATGGGGCCCCATGACATGTGGCATGCATTTGGGGTCCCCATGACATGTGGCATGCATTTGGGGCCCCCAATATATGCGGCATGCATTTGGGGCCCCATGACTTGAGCGATGCATTTGGGGCCCCCATGACATGCGGCATGCACGTGGGGGCCTCATGACATGCAGCATGCATTTGGGGCCCCCATGACTTGAGCCATGCATTTGGGGCCCCCATGACATGCGGCATGCGCGTGGGGCCATCATGACATGCAGCATGCATTTGGGGCCACTATGACATGCGGCAAGCATTTGGGCCCCCATGACATGCGGCATGCATGTGGGGCACCCATGACATGCGCCATGCATGTGGGGCCCCTATGACATGCGGCATGCATTTGGGACCCCCATGACATGCGGCCTGCATTTGGATCCCCCATTACATGCTGCATGCACGTGGGGCCCCCATGACATGTGGCATGCATTTGGGGCCCCCATGTCATGCGGAATGCACGTGAGGCCACCATGACATGCGGAATGCATGTGGGGCCCCCATGACATGAGTCATGCATTTGGGGCCACCATGACATGCGGCATGCATTTGGGGCCCCCATGACATGCGGAATGCACGTGAGGCCCCCATGACATGCGGAATGCCTGCGGGGCCCCAATTACATGCGGCATGCATGCAGGGCCCTCATGACATGCAGCATGCATTTGGGGCCCCCAATATATGCGGCATGCACGTGGGGCCCCCATGATATGTGGCATGCATTTGGGTCCCCCATGACTTGAGCCATGCATTTGGGGCCCCCATGACATGCGGCATGCACGTGAGGCCCTCATGACATGCAGCATGCATTTGGGGCCCCCATGACATGAGTCATGCATTTGGGGCCGCCATGACATGCGGCATGCATTTGGGGCCCCCATGACATGCGGCATGCATTTGGGTCCCTTATGAAATGCGGCATGCATGTGGGCCCCCATGACATGCGCCATGTATGTGGGGCCCCTATGACATGCGGCATGCACGTGAGGCCCTCATGACATGCAGCATGCATTTGGGGCCCCCATGACATGAGTCATGCATTTGGGGCCGCCATGACATGCGGCATGCACGTGGGGCCCCCATGACATGCGGCATGCATGTGGGGCCCCCATGACATGCTCCATGCATGTGGGGCCCCTAACGCATGCGGCATGCATTTGGGGGGCCCCATGACATGCGGCATGCACGTGGGGCCCCCATGACATGCGGCATACATTTGTGGCCCCCGTGACATGAGGCATGCACGTGGGGCCCCCATGACATGCGGCAAGCACGCGGGGCCCCAATGACATGTAGCATGTACGTGGGGCCCCCATGACAAGCGGAATGCACGTGAGGCCCCCATGACATGCGGAATGCATGCATTTGGGTCACCGATGAAATTCGGCATGCATGTGGGGCCCCCATGACATGTGGCATGCAAGTGGGGCCCCATGATATGCGTCATGCATTTATGGCCCCCATGACATGCGGCATGCATTTGGGCCTCCATGACATGCGGCAAGCACGTGGGGCCCCAATGACATGCAGCATGCACGTGGGGCCCCCATGACATGCAGAATGCACATGAGGCCCCCATGACATGCGGAATGCCTGCGGGGCCCCAATGACATGCGGCATGCATGCGGGGCCCTCATGACATGCATCATTCATTTGGGGCCCCCAATATATGCGGCATGCACGTGGCCCCCCATGATATGTGGCATGCATTTGGGGCCCCCATGACTTGAGCCATGCATGTGGGGCCTCCATGACATGCGGCATGCATGTGGGGCCCCCATGACATGCGCCATGCATGTGGGGCCCCTATGACATGCGGCATGCATTTGGTGCACCCATGACTTGCGCCATGCACGTGGGGCTCCTATGACATGCGGCATGAATTTGGGGGCCCCATTACATGCGGCATACGCTTGGGGCCCCAATGACATGCGGCATGAGTTTGGATCCCCCATGACATGCGGCATGCACGTGGGGCCCCCATGACATGAGTCATGCATTTGGGGCCGCCATGACATGCGCCATGTATCTGGGGCTCCCATGACATGCGGCATGCATGTGGGGCCCCCACGACATGCGACATGCACGTGGGGCCCCCAGGACATGCGGCATGCATTTGAGCCCCCATGACATGCGGCATGCATTTGGGGCCACTATGACATGCGTCATGCATTTGGGGCCCCCATGACATGTGGCATGCATGTGGGACCCCCATGATATGCGGCATGCATTTGTGGCCCCCATAACTTGAGCCATGCATTTGGGGCCGCCACGACATGCGGCATGCACGTGGGGCCCTCATGAAATGCAGCATGCATTTGGGGCCACTATGACATGCGGCATGCATTTGGGGCCCCCATGACATGCGGCATGCACGTGGGGCCCCCATGACATGCTGCATGCGTTTGGGGCCCCCATGATATGCGGCATGCATTTGGGGCCCCCATGACTTGAGGCATGCATTTGGGGCCCCCATGACATGCGTAATGCCTGCGGGGCCCCCATGACTTGAGGCATGCATTTGGGGCCCCCATGAAATGCACCATGCATGTGGGGCCCCTATGACATGCGGCATGCATTTGTGGGCCCCAAGACATGCGGCATGCATGTGGGGCCCTTATGACATGCGGCATGCATTTGGGGGGCCCCATGACATGCGGCATGCACGTGGGGCCCCCATGACGTGCAGCATGCATGTGGCCCTCATGACATGCAGCATGCATTTGGGGCCACTATGACATGCGGCATGCATTTGGGGCCCCCATGACTTGAGGCATGCATTTGGGGCCCCCATGACATGCAGCATGCATTTGGGGCCCCCATGACATGCGGAATGCCTACGGGGCCCCCATGACATGCGGCATGCATGCGGGGCCCTCATGACATGCGGCATGAATTTGGGGCCCCCAATACATGCGGCATGCACGTTGGGCCCCCATGACATGCGGCATACATGTGGGCCCCCCATGACATGCGCCATGCATGTGGGGCCCCTATGACATGCGGCATACATTTGGGGCCCCCATGACTTGAGGCATGCATGTGGGGCCCCTATGACATGCTCCATGCATGTGGGGCCCCTAACGCATGCGGCATGCATTTGGGGGGCCCCATGACATGCGGCATGCACGTGGGGCCCCCATGACATGCGGCATACATTTGTGGCCCCCGTGACATGAGGCATGCACGTGGGGCCCCCATGACATGCGGCAAGCACGCGGGGCCCCAATGACATGCAGCATGTACGTGGGGCCCCCATGACAAGCGGAATGCACGTGAGGCCCCCATGACATGCGGAATGCCTGCGGGTCCCCAATAACATGCGGCATGCATGCATTTGGGTCTCCCATGAAATGCGGCATGCATGTGGGGCCCCCATGACATGTGGCATGCATGTGGGGCCCCATGATATGCGTCATGCATTTATGGCCCCCATGACATGCGGCATGCATTTGGTGCCTCCATGACATGCGGAAAGAACGTGGGGCCCCAATGACATGCAGTATGCACGTGGGGCCCCCAATATATGCGGCATGCACGTGGGGCCCCCATTATATGTGTCATGCATTTGGGGCCCCCATGACTTGAGTCATGCATTTGGGGCCCCCATGACATGCGGCATGCACGTGAGGCCCTCATGACATGCAGCATGCATTTGGGGCCCCCATGACATGAGTCATGCACTTGGGGCCCCCAATATATGCGGCATGCACGTGGGGCCCCCATGATATGCGTCATGCATTTGGGCCCCCATGACATGCCACATGCATTTGGGGCCTGCATAACATGCTGCATGCATTTGGGGTACCTGAGGCATGCGGCATTCACGTGGGGCCCCCATAACATGCTGCATGCATTTGGGGTGCCCGAGACATGCGGCATGCACGTGGGGCCCCTATGACATGCCACATGCATTTGGGGCCCCCATTACATGCGGCATGCATTTGGGGCCCCCATGACATGCGGTATGCATTTGCGGGCCCCATGACATGCGGCATGCATTTGGAGCCCCCATGACATGCGGCATGCACATGGGGGCCAAGGAAATGCGGCATGCATTTGGGCCCCCATGACATGCGGCATGCATTTGGGACCACTATGACATGCGTTATGCATTTGGGGCCCCCATGACATGCGGCATGCATGTGGGACCCCGATGATATGCGGCATGCATTTTGGGCCCCCATGACATGCAGCATGCATGTGGGACCACCATGATATGCGCCATGCATGTGGGGCCCCTATGACATGCGGCATGCATTTGTGGGCCCCAAGACATACGGCATGCACGTGGGCCCCCATGACTTGCTGCATGCGTTTGGGGTGCCCATGATATGCGGCATGCACGTGGGGCCCCCATGACATGCGTCATGCATTTGGGGACCCCATGACATGCGGCAAGCACGCGGGGCCCCCATGACGTGCAGCATGCATGTGGCCCTCATGACATGCAGCATGCATTTGGGGCCACTATGACATGCGGCATGAATTTGGGGCCCCCAATACATGCGGCATGCACGTTGGGCCCCCATGACATGCGGCATACATGTGGGCCCCCCATGACATGCGCCATGCATGTGGGGCCCCTATGACATGCGGCATACATTTGGGGCTACCATTACATGCGGCATGCACGTTGGGCCGCCATAACATGCGGCATGCATTTGGGGCCCCCATGACATGCGGAATGCCTGCGGGGCCACCATGACATGCGGCATGCATTTGGGGCCTGCATAACATGCTGCATGCATTTGGGGTACATGAGACATGCGGCATGCACGTGGGGCCCCCATGACCTGAGTCATGCATTTGGGGCCCCCATGACATGCGGCATGGAAATGGGGCCCCATGACATGTGGCATGCATTTGGGGTCCCCATGACATGTGGCATGCATTTGGGGCCCCCAATATATGCGGCATGCATTTGGGGCCCCATGACTTGAGCGATGCATTTGGGGCTCCCATGACATGCGGCATGCACGTGGGGGCCTCATGACATGCAGCATGCATTTGGGGCCCCCATGACTTGAGCCATGCATTTGGGACCCCCATGACATGCGGCATGCACGTGGGGCCATCATGACATGCAGCATGCATTTGGGGCCACTATGACATGCGGCAAGAATTTGGGCCCCCATGACATGCGGCATGCATGTGGGGCACCCATGACATGCGCCATGCATGTGGGGCCCCTATGACATGCGGCATGCATTTGGGGCACCGATGACTTGCGCCATGCACGTGGGGCTCCTATGACATGCGGCATGAATTTGGGGGCCCTATTACATGTGGCATGCACGTGGAGCCCCCATGACATGCAGCATGCATTTGGGGCCCCCATGACATGCGGCATTCATATGGGGCCCACATGACATGTGTCATGCATTTGGGCCCCCATGACATGCGGCATGCATTTGGGGCCTGCATAACATGCTGCATGCATTTGGGGTACCTGAGACATGCGGCATGCACATGGGGCCCCCATAACATGCTGCATGCATTTGGGGTGCCCGAGACATGCGGCATGCACGTGGGGCCCCTATGACATGCCGCATGCATTTGGGGCTCCCATGAAATGTGGCATGCACATGGGGCCCCCATGAAATGTGGCATGCATGTGGGCCCCCCATGACATGTGCCATGCATTTGGGGACCCCATAACATGCGGAATGCCTCCGGGGCCCCCATGACATGCGGCATGCATGCGGGGCTCTCATGACATGCGGCATGAATTTGGGGCCCCCAATACATGCGGCATGCACTTTGGGCTCCCATGACATTCGGCATACATGTGGGCCCCCCATGACATGCGCCTTGCATGTGGGGCCCCTATGATATGCGGCATACATGGGGGGCTCCCATTACATGCGGCATGCACGTGGGGCCCCCATGACATGCGGCATGCCTTTGGGGCCCCCATGACATGCGGAATGCCTGCGGGGCCACCATGACATGCGGCATGCATTTGGGGCCTGCATAACATGCTGCATGCATTTGGGGTACCTGAGACATGCGGCGTGCAAGTGGGGCCCCATGACATGTTGCATGTATTTGGGGTGCCCGAGACATGCGGCATGCACGTGGGGCCCCTATGACATGCCGCATGCATTTGGGTCCCCTATGACATGCGGCACCCATGACATGCGGAATGTATTTGGGGGGCCCATGACATGCGGCATGGACATGGGGCCCCCATGACATGCGGCATGCTCGTGGGGCCCCCAGGACATGCGGCATGCATTTGGGGGGCCCCATGACATGCAGCATGCACGTGGGGCCCCCATGAAATGCGGCATTTATTTGGGGCCCCCATGACATGTGGAATGCCTGCGGGGCCCCCATGACATGCGGAATGCACGTGGGGCCCCCATGACGTGCAGCATGCATGTGGCCCTCATGACATGCAGCATGCATTTGGGGCCACTATGACATGCGGCATGCATTTGGGGCCCCCATGACTTGAGGCATGCATGTGGGGCCCCCATGACATGCGGCATGCATTTGGGGCCCCCATGACATGCGGAATGCCTCCGGGGCCCCCATGACATGCGGCATGCATGCGGGGCCCTCATGACATGCGGCATGAATTTGGGGCCCCCATGACATGCGCCATGCATGTGGTGCCACTATGACATGCGGCATGCATTTGGGGCCTGCATAACATGCTGCATGCATTTGGGGTACCTGAGACATGCGGCATGCACGTGGGGCCCCCATAACATGCTGCATGCATTTGGGGTGCCCGAGACATGCGGCATGCACGTGGGGCCCCTATGACATGCCGCATGCAATTGGGTCCCCCATGACATGCGGCGTGCACGTGGGGTCCCCATGTCATGCGGAATGCAAGTGGGGCCCCCAGGACATGCGGCATGCATTTGGGGCCCCCATGACATGCGGCATGCATTTGGGGCCCCCATGACATGCGGCATGCATTTGGGACCCCCATGACATGCGGCCTGCATTTGGATCCCCCATTACATGCTGCATGCACGTGGGGGCCCCCATGACATGTGGCATGCATTTGGGGCCCCCACGTCATGCGGAATGCACGTGAGGCCACCATGACATGCGGAATGCATGTGGGCCCCCATGACATGAGTCATGCATTTGGGGCCGCCATGACATGCGGCATGCATTTTGGGTCCCCATGACATGCGGCATGCATTTGGGTCCCTTATGAAATGCGGCATGCATATGGGGCCCCCATGACATGTGGCATGCATGTGGGCCCCCCATGACATGCGCCATGAATGTGGGGCCCCTATGACATGCGGCATGCATGTGGGACCCCCATGACATGCGGCATGCACGTGGGGCCCCCATGACATGCGGCATATGCTTGGGGCCCCAATGACATGCGGCATGAGTTTGGATCCCCCATGACATGCGGCATGCACGTGGGGCCCCCATAACATGAGTCATGCATTTGGGGCCTCCATGACATGCGGCATGCATTTGGGGCCCCCATGACATGTGGCATGCATGTGAGGCCCCCATGACATGCGGTATGCATTTGCGGCCCCATGACATGCGGCATGCATTTGGGGCCCCCACGACATGCGGCATGCACGTGGGGCCCCCAGGACATGCGGCATGCATTTGAGGCCCCATGACATGCGGCATGCATTTGGGGCCACTATGACATGCGTCATGCATTTGGGGCCCCCATGACATGTGGCATGCATGTGGGACCCCCATGATATGCGGCATGCATTTGTGGCCCCCATAACTTGAGCCATGCATTTGGGGCCCCCATGACATGCGGCATGCATGTGGGGCCCTCATGACATGCAGCATGCATTTGGGGCCACTATGACATGCGGCATGCATTTGGGGCCCCCATGACATGCGGCATGCACGTGGGGCCCCCATGACATGCTGCATGCGTTTGGGGCCCCCATGATATGCGGCATGCATTTTTGTCCCATGACTTGAGGCATGCATTTGGGGCCCCCATGACATGCGTAATGCCTGCGGGGCCCCCATGACTTGAGGCATGCATTTGGGGCCCCCATGAAATGCGCCATGCATGTGGGGCCCCTATGACATGCGGCATGCATTTGTGGGCCCCAAGACATGCGGCATGCATGTGGGGCCCCTATGACATGCGGCATGCATTTGGGGGCCCCCATGACATGCGGCATGCACGTGGGGCCCCCATAACATGAGTCATGCATTTGGGGCCTCCATGACATGCGGCATGCATTTGGGGCCCCCAGGACATGCGGCATGCATTTGAGGCCCCATGACATGCATCATGCATTTGGGGCCCCCACGACATGCGGCATGCACGTGGGGCCCCCAGGACATGCGGCATGCATTTGAGGCCCCATGACATGCGGCATGCATTTGGGGCCACTATGACATGCGTCATGCATTTGGGGCCCCCATGACATGTGGCATGCATGTGGGACCCCCATGATATGCGGCATGCATTTGTGGCCCCCGTGACATGAGGCATGCACGTGGGGCCCCCATGACATGCGGCAAGCACGCGGGTCCCCAATGACATGCAGCATGTACGTGGGGCCCCCATGACAAGCGGAATGCACGTGAGGCCCCCATGACATGCGGAATGCCTGCGGGTCCCCAATAACATGCGGCATGCATGCATTTGGGTCTCCCATGAAATGCGGCATGCATGTGGGGCCCCCATGACATGTGGCATGCATGTGGGGCCCCATGATATGCGTCATGCATTTATGGCCCCCATGACATGCGGCATGCATTTGGGACCCCCATGACATGCGGCCTGCATTTGGATCCCCCATTACATGCTGCATGCACGTGGGGCCCCCATGACATGTGGCATGCATTTGGGGCCCCCATGTCATGCGGAATGCACGTGAGGCCACCATGACATGCGGAATGCATGTGGGGCCCCCATGACATGAGTCATGCATTTGGGGCCACCATGACATGCGGCATGCATTTGGGGCCCCCATGACATGCGGAATGCACGTGAGGCCCCCATGACATGCGGAATGCCTGCGGGGCCCCAATTACATGCGGCATGCATGCAGGGCCCTCATGACATGCAGCATGCATTTGGGGCCCCCAATATATGCGGCATGCACGTGGGGCCCCCATGATATGTGGCATGCATTTGGGTCCCCCATGACTTGAGCCATGCATTTGGGGCCCCCATGCCATGCGGCATGCACGTGAGGCCCTCATGACATGCAGCATGCATTTGGGGCCCCCATGACATGAGTCATGCATTTGGGGCCGCCATGACATGCGGCATGCATTTGGGGCCCCCATGACATGCGGCATGCATTTGGGTCCCTTATGAAATGCGGCATGCATGTGGGCCCCCATGACATGCGCCATGTATGTGGGGCCCCTATGACATGCGGCATGCACGTGAGGCCCTCATGACATGCAGCATGCATTTGGGGCCCCCATGACATGAGTCATGCATTTGGGGCCGCCATGACATGCGGCATGCACGTGGGGCCCCCATGACATGCGGCATGCATGTGGGGCCCCCATGACATGCTCCATGCATGTGGGGCCCCTAACGCATGCGGCATGCATTTGGGGGGCCCCATGACATGCGGCATGCACGTGGGGCCCCCATGACATGCGGCATACATTTGTGGCCCCCGTGACATGAGGCATGCACGTGGGGCCCCCATGACATGCGGCAAGCACGCGGGGCCCCAATGACATGTAGCATGTACGTGGGGCCCCCATGACAAGCGGAATGCACGTGAGGCCCCGATGACATGCGGAATGCATGCATTTGGGTCACCGATGAAATTCGGCATGCATGTGGGGCCCCCATGACATGTGGCATGCAAGTGGGGCCCCATGATATGCGTCATGCATTTATGGCCCCCATGACATGCGGCATGCATTTGGGCCTCCATGACATGCGGCAAGCACGTGGGGCCCCAATGACATGCAGCATGCACGTGGGGCCCCCATGACATGCGGAATGCACATGAGGCCCCCATGACATGCGGAATGCCTGCGGGGCCCCAATGACATGCGGCATGCATGCGGGGCCCTCATGACATGCATCATTCATTTGGGCCCCCCAATATATGCGGCATGCACGTGGCCCCCCATGATATGTGGCATGCATTTGGGGCCCCCATGACTTGAGCCATGCATGTGGGGCCTCCATGACATGCGGCATGCATGTGGGGCCCCCATGACATGCGCCATGCATGTGGGGCCCCTATGACATGCGGCATGCATTTGGTGCACCCATGACTTGCGCCATGCACGTGGGGCTCCTATGACATGCGGCATGAATTTGGGGGCCCCATTACATGCGGCATACACTTGGGGCCCCAATGACATGCGGCATGAGTTTGGATCCCCCATGACATGCGGCATGCACGTGGGGCCCCCATGACATGAGTCATGCATTTGGGGCCGCCATGACATGCGCCATGTATCTGGGGCTCCCATGACATGCGGCATGCATGTGGGGCCCCCACGACATGCGGCATGCACGTGGGGCCCCCAGGACATGCGGCATGCATTTGAGCCCCCATGACATGCGGCATGCATTTGGGGCCACTATGACATGCGTCATGCATTTGGGGCCCCCATGACATGTGGCATGCATGTGGGACCCCCATGATATGCGGCATGCATTTGTGGCCCCCATAACTTGAGCCATGCATTTGGGGCCGCCATGACATGCGGCATGCATGTGGGGCCCTCATGAAATGCAGCATGCATTTGGGGCCACTATGACATGCGGCATGCATTTGGGGCCCCCATGACATGCGGCATGCACGTGGGGCCCCCATGACATGCTGCATGCGTTTGGGGCCTCCATGACATGCGGCATGCCTTTGGGGCCCCCATGACATGCGGAATGCCTGCGGGGCCACCATGACATGCGGCATGCATTTGGGGCCTGCATAAGATGCTGCATGCATTTGGGGTACCTGAGACATGCGGCGTGCAAGTGGGGCCCCATGACATGTTGCATGTATTTGGGGTGCCCGAGACATGCGGCATGCACGTGGGGCCCCTATGACATGCCGCATGCATTTGGGTCCCCTATGACATGCGGCACCCATGACATGCGGAATGTATTTGGGGGGCCCATGACATGCGGCATGGACATGGGGCCCCCATGACATGCGGAATGCCTCCGGGGCCCCCATGACATGCGGCATGCATGCGGGGCCCTCATGACATGCGGCATGAATTTGGGGCCCCCAATACATGCGGCATGCACGTCGGGCCCCCATGACATGCGGCATACATGTGGGCCCCCCATGACATGCGCCATGCATGTGGTGCCCCTATGAAATGCGGCATGCATTTGGGGCCTGCATAACATGCTGCATGCATTTGGGGTACCTGAGACATGCGGCATGCACGTGGGGCCCCCAAACATGCTGCATGCATTTGGGGTGCCCGAGACATGCGGCATGCACGTGGGGCCCCTATGACATGCCGCATGCATTTGGGTCCCCCATGACATGCGGCGTGCACGTGGGGTCCCCATGTCATGCGGAATGCAAGTGGGGCCCCCAGGACATGCGGCATGCATTTGGGGCCCCCATGACATGCGGCATGCATTTGGGGTCCCCATGACATGCGGCATGCATTTGGGACCCCCATGACATGCGGCCTGCATTTGGATCCCCCATTACATGCTGCATGCACGTGGGGCCCCCATGACATGTGGCATGCATTTGGGGCCCCCATGTCATGCGGAATGCACGTGAGGCCACCATGACATGCGGAATGCATGTGGGCCCCCATGACATGAGTCATGCATTTGGGGCCGCCATGACATGCGGCATGCATTTTGGGTCCCCATGACATGCGGCATGCATTTGGGTCCCTTATGAAATGCGGCATGCATATGGGGCCCCCATGACATGTGGCATGCATGTGGGCCCCCCATGACATGCGCCATGAATGTGGGGCCCCTATGACATGCGGCATGCATGTGGGACCCCCATGACATGCGGCATGCACGTGGGGCCCCCATGACATGCGGCATATGCTTGGGGCCCCAATGACATGCGGCATGAGTTTGGATCCCCCATGACATGCGGCATGCACGTGGGGCCCCCATAACATGAGTCATGCATTTGGGGCCTCCATGACATGCGGCATGCATTTGGGGCCCCCATGACATGTGGCATGCATGTGGGGCCCCCATGACATGCGGTATGCATTTGCGGCCCCATGACATGCGGCATGCATTTGGGGCCCCCACGACATGCGGCATGCACGTGGGGCCCCCAGGACATGCGGCATGCATTTGAGGCCCCATGACATGCGGCATGCATTTGGGGCCACTATGACATGCGTCATGCATTTGGGGCCCCCATGACATGTGGCATGCATGTGGGACCCCCATGATATGCGGCATGCATTTGTGGCCCCCATAACTTGAGCCATGCATTTGGGGCCCCCATGACATGCGGCATGCATGTGGGGCCCTCATGACATGCAGCATGCATTTGGGGCCACTATGACATGCGGCATGCATTTGGGGCCCCCATGACATGCGGCATGCACGTGGGGCCCCCATGACATGCTGCATGCGTTTGGGGCCCCCATGATATGCGGCATGCATTTTTGCCCCATGACTTGAGGCATGCATTTGGGGCCCCCATGACATGCGTAATGCCTGCGGGGCCCCCATGACTTGAGGCATGCATTTGGGGCCCCCATGAAATGCGCCATGCATGTGGGCCCCCTATGACATGCGGCATGCAATTGTGGGCCCCAAGACATGCGGCATGCATGTGGGGCCCCTATGACATGCGGCATGCATTTGGGGGCCCCCATGACATGCGGCATGCACGTGGGGCCCCCATAACATGAGTCATGCATTTGGGGCCTCCATGACATGCGGCATGCATTTGGGGCCCCCATGACATGTGGCATGCATGTGGGGCCCCCATGACATGCGGTATGCATTTGCGGCCCCATGACATGCGGCATGCATTTGGGGCCCCCACGACATGCGGCATGCACGTGGGGCCCCCAGGACATGCGGCATGCATTTGAGGCCCCATGACATGCGGCATGCATTTGGGGCCCCCACGACATGCGGCATGCACGTGGGGCCCCCAGGACATGCGGCATGCATTTGAGGCCCCATGACATGCGGCATGCATTTGGGGCCACTATGACATGCGTCATGCATTTGGGGCCCCCATGACATGTGGCATGCATGTGGGACCCCCATGATATGCGGCATGCATTTGTGGCCCCCATAACTTGAGCCATGCATTTGGGGCCCCCATGACATGCGGCATGCATGTGGGGCCCTCATGACATGCAGCATGCATTTGGGGCCACTATGACATGCGGCATGCATTTGGGGCCCCCATGACATGCGGCATGCACGTGGGCCCCCCATGACATGCTGCATGCGTTTGGGGCCCCCATGATATGCGGCATGCATTTTTGCCCCATGACTTGAGGCATGCATTTGGGGCCCCCATGACATGCGTAATGCCTGCGGGGCCCCCATGACTTGAGGCATGCATTTGGGGGTCCCATGAAATGCGCCATGCATGTGGGGCCCCTATGACATGCGGCATGCATGTGGGGCCCCTATGACATGCGGCATGCATTTGGGGGGCCCCATGACATGCGGCATGCACGTGGGGCCCCATGATGTGCAGCATGCATGTGGCCCTCATGACATGCAGCATGCATTTGGGGCCACTATGACATGCGGCATGCATTTGGGGCCCCCATGACTTGAGGCATGCATTTGGGGCCCCCATGACATGCGGCATGCATTTGGGGCCCCCAATATATGCGGCATGCACGTTGGGCCCCCATGACATGCGGCATACATGTGGGCCCCCCATGACATGCGCCATGCATGTGGGGCCCCTATGACATGCGGCATACATTTGGGGCTACCATTACATGCGGCATGCACGTGGGGCCCCCACGACATGCGTCATGCATTTGGGGTCCCCATGACATGTGGCATGCATGTGGGACCCCCATGATATGCGGCATGCATTTGTGGCCCCCATAACTTGAGCCATGCATTTGGGGCCCCCATGACATGCGGCATGCATGTGGGGCCCTCATGACATGCAGCATGCATTTGGGGCCACTATGACATGCGGCATGCATTTGGGGCCCCCATGACATGCGGCATGCACGTGGGGCCCCCATGACATGCTGCATGCGTTTGGGGCCCCCATGATATGCGGCATGCATTTTTGCCCCATGACTTGAGGCATGCATTTGGGGCCCCCATGACATGCGTAATGCCTGCGGGGCCCCCATGACTTGAGGCATGCATTTGGGGCCCCCATGAAATGCGCCATGCATGTGGGGCCCCTATGACATGCGGCATGCATTTGTGGGCCCCAAGACATGCGGCATGCATGTGGGGCCCCTATGACATGCGGCATGCATTTGGGGGGCCCCATGACATGCGGCATGCACGTGGGGCCCCATGATGTGCAGCATGCATGTGGCCCTCATGACATGCAGCATGCATTTGGGGCCACTATGACATGCGGCATGCATTTGGGGCCCCCATGACTTGAGGCATGCATTTGGGGCCCCCATGACATGCGGCATGCATTTGGGGCCCCCATGACATGCGGAATGCCTACGGGGCCCCCATGACATGCGGCATGCATGCGGGGCCCTCATGACATGCGGCATGAATTTGGGGCCCCCAATATATGCGGCATGCACGTTGGGCCCCCATGACATGCGGCATACATGTGGGCCCCCCATGACATGCGCCATGCATGTGGGGCCCCTATGACATGCGGCATACATTTGGGGCTACCATTACATGCGGCATGCACGTGGGGCCCCCATGACATGCGGCATGCATTTGGGGCCCCCATGACATGCGGAATGCCTGCGGGGCCACCATGACATGCGGCATGCATTTGGGGCCTGCATAACATGCTGCATGCACTTGGGGTACATGAGACATGCGGCATGCACGTGGGCCCCCCATGACCTGAGTCATGCATTTGGGGCCCCCATGACATGCGGCATGGACATGGGGCCCCCATGACATGTGGCATGCATTTGGGGTCCCCATGACATGTGGCATGCATTTGGGGCCCCCAATATATGCGGCATGCATTTGGGGCCCCATGACTTGAGCCATGCATTTGGGGCCCCCATGACATGCGGCATGCACGTGGGGACCTCATGACATGCAGCATGCATTTGGGGCCCCCATGACTTGAGCCATGCATTTGGGGCCCCCATGACATGCGGCATGCACGTGGGGCCATCATGACATGCAGCATGCATTTGGGGCCACTATGACATGCGGCAAGCATTTGGGCCCCCATGACATGCGGCATGCATGTGGGGCACCCATGACATGCGCCATGCATGTGGGGCCCCTATGACATGCGACATGCATTTGGGGCACCGATGGCTTGCGCCATGCACGTGGGGCTCCTATGACATTCGGCATGAATTTGGGGGCCCCATTACATGTGGCATGCACGTGGAGCCCCCATGACATGCGGCATGCATTTGGGGCCCCCATGACATGCGGCATTCATATGGGGCCCACATGACATGCGTCATGCATTTGGGCCCCCATGACATGCGGCATGCATTTGGGGCCTGCATAACATGCTGCATGCATTTGGGGTACCTGAGACATGCGGCATGCACATGGGCCCCCCATAACATGCTGCATGCATTTGGGGTGCCCGAGACATGCGGCATGCACGTGGGGCCCCTATGACATGCCGCATGCATTTGGGCCTCCCATTACATGTGGCATGCACATGGGGCCCACATGACATGCGGCATATGCTTGGGGCCCCAATGACATGCGGCATGAGAATGGGGCCCCCATGAAATGTGGCATGCATGTGGGCCCCCCATGACATGTGCCATGCATGTGGGGTGCCTATGACATGCGGCATGCATGTGGGACCCCCATGACATGCGGCATGCACGTGGGGCCCCATGACATGCAGCATGCATGTGGGGCCCCATGACGTGCAGCATGCATGTGGCCCTCATGTCATGCAGCATGCATCTGGGCCACTATGACATGCGGCATGCATTTGGGGCCCCCATGACATGTGGCATGCATGTGGGGCCCCCATGACATGCGGTATGCATTTGCGGCCCCATGACATGCGGCATGCATTTGGGGCCCCCACGACATGCGGCATGCACGTGGGGCCCCCAGGACATGCGGCATGCATTTGAGGCCCCATGACATGCGGCATGCATTTGGGGCCACTATGACATGCGTCATGCATTTGGGGCCCCCATGACATGTGGCATGCATGTGGGACCCCCATGATATGCGGCATGCATTTGTGGCCCCCATAACTTGAGCCATGCATTTGGGGCCCCCATGACATGCGGCATGCATTTGGGGCCCCCATGACATGCGGCATGCACGTGGGGCCCCCATGACATGCTGCATGCGTTTGGGGCCCCCATGATATGCGGCATGCATTTTTGCCCCATGACTTGAGGCATGCATTTGGGGCCCCCATGACATGCGTAATGCCTGCGGGGCCCCCATGACTTGAGGCATGCATTTGGGGCCCCCATGAAATGCGCCATGCATGTGGGGCCCCTATGACATGCGGCATGCATTTGTGGGCCCCAAGACATGCGGCATGCATGTGGGGCCCCTATGACATGCGGCATGCATTTGGGGGCCCCCATGACATGCGGCATGCACGTGGGGCCCCCATAACATGAGTCATGCATTTGGGGCCTCCATGACATGCGGCATGCATTTGGGGCCCCCATGACATGTGGCATGCATGTGGGGCCCCCATGACATGCGGTATGCATTTGCGGCCCCATGACATGCGGCATGCATTTGGGGCCCCCACGACATGCGGCATGCACGTGGGGCCCCCAGGACATGCGGCATGCATTTGAGGCCCCATGACATGCGGCATGCATTTGGGGCCCCCACGACATGCGGCATGCACGTGGGGCCCCCAGGACATGCGGCATGCATTTGAGGCCCCATGACATGCGGCATGCATTTGGGGCCACTATGACATGCGTCATGCATTTGGGGCCCCCATGACATGTGGCATGCATGTGGGACCCCCATGATATGCGGCATGCATTTGTGGCCCCCGTGACATGAGGCATGCACGTGGGGCCCCCATGACATGCGGCAAGCACGCGGGGCCCCAATGACATGCAGCATGTACGTGGGGCCCCCATGACAAGCGGAATGCACGTGAGGCCCCCATGACATGCGGAATGCCTGCGGGTCCCCAATAACATGCGGCATGCATGCATTTGGGTCTCCCATGAAATGCGGCATGCATGTGGGGCCCCCATGACATGTGGCATGCATGTGGGGCCCCATGATATGCGTCATGCATTTATGGCCCCCATGACATGCGGCATGCATTTGGTGCCTCCATGACATGCGGAAAGAACGTGGGGCCCCAATGACATGCAGTATGCACGTGGGGCCCCCAATATATGCGGCATGCACGTGGGGCCCCCATTATATGTGTCATGCATTTGGGGCCCCCATGACTTGAGTCATGCATTTGGGGCCCCCATGACATGCGGCATGCACGTGAGGCCCTCATGACATGCAGCATGCATTTGGGGCCCCCATGACATGAGTCATGCACTTGGGGCCCCCAATATATGCGGCATGCACGTGGGGCCCCCATGATATGCGTCATGCATTTGGGCCCCCATGACATGCCACATGCATTTGGGGCCTGCATAACATGCTGCATGCATTTGGGGTACCTGAGGCATGCGGCATTCACGTGGGGCCCCCATAACATGCTGCATGCATTTGGGGTGCCCGAGACATGCGGCATGCACGTGGGGCCCCTATGACATGCCGCATGCATTTGGGGCCCCCATTACATGCGGCATGCATTTGGGGCCCCCATGACATGCGGTATGCATGTGGGACCCCGATGATATGCGGCATGCATTTGGGGCCCCCATGACATGCGGCATGCATGTGGGACCACCATGATATGCGCCATGCATGTGGGGCCCCTATGACATGCGGCATGCATTTGTGGGCCCCAAGACATACGGCATGCACGTGGGCCCCCCATGACATGCTGCATGCGTTTGGGGTGCCCATGATATGCGGCATGCACGTGGGGCCCCCATGACATGCGTCATGCATTTGGGGACCCCATGACATGCGGCAAGCACGCGGGGCCCCCATGACGTGCAGCATGCATGTGGCCCTCATGACATGCAGCATGCATTTGGGGCCACTATGACATGCGGCATGAATTTGGGGCCCCCAATACATGCGGCATGCACGTTGGGCCCCCATGACATGCGGCATACATGTGGGCCCCCCATGACATGCGCCATGCATGTGGGGCCCCTATGACATGCGGCATACATTTGGGGCTACCATTACATGCGGCATGCCTGCGGGGCCACCATGACATGCGGCATGCATTTGGGGCCTGCATAACATGCTGCATGCATTTGGGGTACATGAGACATGCGGCATGCACGTGGGGCCCCCATGACCTGAGTCATGCATTTGGGGCCACATGACATGCGGCATGGACATGGGGCCCCATGACATGTGGCATGCATTTGGGGTCCCCATGACATGTGGCATGCATTTGGGGCCCCCAATATATGCGGCATGCATTTGGGGCCCCATGACTTGAGCGATGCATTTGGGGCCCCCATGACATGCGGCATGCACGTGGGGGCCTCATGACATGCAGCATGCATTTGGGGCCCCCATGACTTGAGCCATGCATTTGGGGCCCCCATGACATGCGGCATGCACGTGGGGCCATCATGACATGCAGCATGCATTTGGGGCCACTATGACATGCGGCAAGCATTTGGGCCCCCATGACATGCGGCATGCATGTGGGGCACCCATGACATGCGCCATGCATGTGGGGCCCCTATGACATGCGGCATGCATTTGGGACCCCCATGACATGCGGCCTGCATTTGGATCCCCCATTACATGCTGCATGCACGTGGGGCCCCCATGACATGTGGCATGCATTTGGGGCCCCCATGTCATGCGGAATGCACGTGAGGCCACCATGACATGCGGAATGCATGTGGGGCCCCCATGACATGAGTCATGCATTTGGGGCCACCATGACATGCGGCATGCATTTGGGGCCCCCATGACATGCGGAATGCACGTGAGGCCCCCATGACATGCGGAATGCCTGCGGGGCCCCAATTACATGCGGCATGCATGCAGGGCCCTCATGACATGCAGCATGCATTTGGGGCCCCCAATATATGCGGCATGCACGTGGGGCCCCCATGATATGTGGCATGCATTTGGGTCCCCCATGACTTGAGCCATGCATTTGGGGCCCCCATGACATGCGGCATGCACGTGAGGCCCTCATGACATGCAGCATGCATTTGGGGCCCCCATGACATGAGTCATGCATTTGGGGCCGCCATGACATGCGGCATGCATTTGGGGCCCCCATGACATGCGGCATGCATTTGGGTCCCTTATGAAATGCGGCATGCATGTGGGCCCCCATGACATGCGCCATGTATGTGGGGCCCCTATGACATGCGGCATGCACGTGAGGCCCTCATGACATGCAGCATGCATTTGGGGCCCCCATGACATGAGTCATGCATTTGGGGCCGCCATGACATGCGGCATGCACGTGGGGCCCCCATGACATGCGGCATGCATGTGGGGCCCCCATGACATGCTCCATGCATGTGGGGCCCCTAACGCATGCGGCATGCATTTGGGGGCCCCATGACATGCGGCATGCACGTGGGGCCCCCATGACATGCGGCATACATTTGTGGCCCCCGTGACATGAGGCATGCACGTGGGGCCCCCATGACATGCGGCAAGCACGCGGGGCCCCAATGACATGTAGCATGTACGTGGGGCCCCCATGACAAGCGGAATGCACGTGAGGCCCCGATGACATGCGGAATGCATGCATTTGGGTCACCGATGAAATTCGGCATGCATGTGGGGCCCCCATGACATGTGGCATGCAAGTGGGGCCCCATGATATGCGTCATGCATTTATGGCCCCCATGACATGCGGCATGCATTTGGGCCTCCATGACATGCGGCAAGCACGTGGGGCCCCAATGACATGCAGCATGCACGTGGGGCCCCCATGACATGCGGAATGCACATGAGGCCCCCATGACATGCGGAATGCCTGCGGGGCCCCAATGACATGCGGCATGCATGCGGGGCCCTCATGACATGCATCATTCATTTGGGGCCCCCAATATATGCGGCATGCACGTGGCCCCCCATGATATGTGGCATGCATTTGGGGCCCCCATGACTTGAGCCATGCATGTGGGGCCTCCATGACATGCGGCATGCATGTGGGGCCCCCATGACATGCGCCATGCATGTGGGGCCCCTATGACATGCGGCATGCATTTGGTGCACCCATGACTTGCGCCATGCACGTGGGGCTCCTATGACATGCGGCATGAATTTGGGGGCCCCATTACATGCGGCATACGCTTGGGGCCCCAATGACATGCGGCATGAGTTTGGATCCCCCATGACATGCGGCATGCACGTGGGGCCCCCATGACATGAGTCATGCATTTGGGGCCGCCATGACATGCGCCATGTATCTGGGGCTCCCATGACATGCGGCATGCATGTGGGGCCCCCACGACATGCGGCATGCACGTGGGGCCCCAGGACATGCGGCATGCATTTGAGCCCCCATGACATGCGGCATGCATTTGGGGCCACTATGACATGCGTCATGCATTTGGGGCCCCCATGACATGTGGCATGCATGTGGGACCCCCATGATATGCGGCATGCATTTGTGGCCCCCATAACTTGAGCCATGCATTTGGGGCCGCCATGACATGCGGCATGCATGTGGGGCCCTCATGAAATGCAGCATGCATTTGGGGCCACTATGACATGCGGCATGCATTTGGGGCCCCCATGACATGCGGCATGCACGTGGGGCCCCCATGACATGCTGCATGCGTTTGGGGCCCCCATGACATGCGGCATGCCTTTGGGGCCCCCATGACATGCGGAATGCCTGCGGGGCCACCATGACATGCGGCATGCATTTGGGGCCTGCATAAGATGCTGCATGCATTTGGGGTACCTGAGACATGCGGCGTGCAAGTGGGGCCCCATGACATGTTGCATGTATTTGGGGTGCCCGAGACATGCGGCATGCACGTGGGGCCCCTATGACATGCCGCATGCATTTGGGTCCCCTATGACATGCGGCACCCATGACATGCGGAATGTATTTGGGGGGCCCATGACATGCGGCATGGACATGGGGCCCCCATGACATGCGGCATGCTCGTGGGGCCCCCAGGACATGCGGCATGCATTTGGGGGGCCCCATGACATGCAGCATGCACGTGGGGCCCCCATGAAATGCGGCATTTATTTGGGGCCCCCATGACATGTGGAATGCCTGCGGGGCCCCCATGACATGCGGAATGCACGTGGGGCCCCCATGACGTGCAGCATGCATGTGGCCCTCATGACATGCAGCATGCATTTGGGGCCACTATGACATGCGGCATGCATTTGGGGCCCCCATGACTTGAGGCATGCATGTGGGGCCCCCATGACATGCGGCATGCATTTGGGGCCCCCATGACATGCGGAATGCCTCCGGGGCCCCCATGACATGCGGCATGCATGCGGGGCCCTCATGACATGCGGCATGAATTTGGGGCCCCCAATACATGCGGCATGCACGTCGGGCCCCCATGACATGCGGCATACATGTGGGCCCCCCATGACATGCGCCATGCATGTGGTGCCCCTATGACATGCGGCATGCATTTGGGGCCTGCATAACATGCTGCATGCATTTGGGGTACCTGAGACATGCGGCATGCACGTGGGGCCCCCATAACATGCTGCATGCATTTGGGGTGCCCGAGACATGCGGCATGCACGTGGGGCCCCTATGACATGCCGCATGCATTTGGGTCCCCCATGACATGCGGCGTGCACGTGGGGTCCCCATGTCATGCGGAATGCAAGTGGGGCCCCCAGGACATGCGGCATGCATTTGGGACCCCCATGACATGCGGCCTGCATTTGGATCCCCCATTACATGCTGCATGCACGTGGGGCCCCCATGACATGTGGCATGCATTTGGGGCCCCCATGTCATGCGGAATGCACGTGAGGCCACCATGACATGCGGAATGCATGTGGGCCCCCATGACATGAGTCATGCATTTGGGGCCGCCATGACATGCGGCATGCATTTTGGGTCCCCATGACATGCGGCATGCATTTGGGTCCCTTATGAAATGCGGCATGCATATGGGGCCCCCATGACATGTGGCATGCATGTGGGCCCCCCATGACATGCGCCATGAATGTGGGGCCCCTATGACATGCGGCATGCATGTGGGACCCCCATGACATGCGGCATGCACGTGGGGCCCCCATGACATGCGGCATATGCTTGGGGCCCCAATGACATGCGGCATGAGTTTGGATCCCCCATGACATGCGGCATGCACGTGGGGCCCCCATAACATGAGTCATGCATTTGGGGCCTCCATGACATGCGGCATGCATTTGGGGCCCCCATGACATGTGGCATGCATGTGGGGCCCCCATGACATGCGGTATGCATTTGCGGCCCCATGACATGCGGCATGCATTTGGGGCCCCCACGACATGCGGCATGCACGTGGGGCCCCCAGGACATGCGGCATGCATTTGAGGCCCCATGACATGCGGCATGCATTTGGGGCCACTATGACATGCGTCATGCATTTGGGGCCCCCATGACATGTGGCATGCATGTGGGACCCCCATGATATGCGGCATGCATTTGTGGCCCCCATAACTTGAGCCATGCATTTGGGGCCCCAATGACATGCGGCATGCATGTGGGGCCCTCATGACATGCAGCATGCATTTGGGGCCACTATGACATGCGGCATGCATTTGGGGCCCCCATGACATGCGGCATGCACGTGGGGCCCCCATGACATGCTGCATGCGTTTGGGGCCCCCATGATATGCGGCATGCATTTTTGCCCCATGACTTGAGGCATGCATTTGGGGCCCCCATGACATGCGTAATGCCTGCGGGGCCCCCATGACTTGAGGCATGCATTTGGGGCCCCCATGAAATGCGCCATGCATGTGGGGCCCCTATGACATGCGGCATGCATTTGTGGGCCCCAAGACATGCGGCATGCATGTGGGGCCCCTATGACATGCGGCATGCATTTGGGGGCCCCCATGACATGCGGCATGCACGTGGGGCCCCCATAACATGAGTCATGCATTTGGGGACTCCATGACATGCGGCATGCATTTGGGGCCCCCATGACATGTGGCATGCATGTGGGGCCCCCATGACATGCGGTATGCATTTGCGGCCCCATGACATGCGGCATGCATTTGGGGCCCCCACGACATGCGGCATGCACGTGGGGCCCCCAGGACATGCGGCATGCATTTGAGGCCCCATGACATGCGGCATGCATTTGGGGCCCCCACGACATGCGGCATGCACGTGGGGCCCCCAGGACATGCGGCATGCATTTGAGGCCCCATGACATGCGGCATGCATTTGGGGCCACTATGACATGCGTCATGCATTTGGGGCCCCCATGACATGTGGCATGCATGTGGGACCCCCATGATATGCGGCATGCATTTGTGTCCCCCATAACTTGAGCCATGCATTTGGGGCCCCCATGACATGCGGCATGCATGTGGGGCCCTCATGACATGCAGCATGCATTTGGGGCCACTATGACATGCGGCATGCATTTGGGGCCCCCATGACATGCGGCATGCACGTGGGCCCCCCATGACATGCTGCATGCGTTTGGGGCCCCCATGATATGCGGCATGCATTTTTGCCCCATGACTTGAGGCATGCATTTGGGGCCCCCATGACATGCGTAATGCCTGCGGGGCCCCCATGACTTGAGGCATGCATTTGGGGCCCCCATGAAATGCGCCATGCATGTGGGGCCCCTATGACATGCGGCATGCATGTGGGGCCCCTATGACATGCGGCATGCATTTGGGGGCCCCCATGACATGCGGCATGCACGTGGGGCCCCATGATGTGCAGCATGCATGTGGCCCTCATGACATGCAGCATGCATTTGGGGCCACTATGACATGCGGCATGCATTTGGGGCCCCCATGACTTGAGGCATGCATTTGGGGCCCCCATGACATGCGGCATGCATTTGGGGCCCCCATGACATGCGGAATGCCTACGGGGCCCCCATGACATGCGGCATGCATGCGGGGCCCTCATGACATGCGGCATGAATTTGGGGCCCCCAATATATGCGGCATGCACGTTGGGCCCCCATGACATGCGGCATACATGTGGGCCCCCCATGACATGCGCCATGCATGTGGGGCCCCTATGACATGCGGCATACATTTGGGGCTACCATTACATGCGGCATGCACGTGGGGCCCCCACGACATGCGTCATGCATTTGGGGTCCCCATGACATGTGGCATGCATGTGGGACCCCCATGATATGCGGCATGCATTTGTGGCCCCCATAACTTGAGCCATGCATTTGGGGCCCCCATGACATGCGGCATGCATGTGGGGCCCTCATGACATGCAGCATGCATTTGGGGCCACTATGACATGCGGCATGCATTTGGGGCCCCCATGACATGCGGCATGCACGTGGGGCCCCCATGACATGCTGCATGCGTTTGGGGCCCCCATGATATGCGGCATGCATTTTTGCCCCATGACTTGAGGCATGCATTTGGGGCCCCCATGACATGCGTAATGCCTGCGGGGCCCCCATGACTTGAGGCATGCATTTGGGGCCCCCATGAAATGCGCCATGCATGTGGGGCCCCTATGACATGCGGCATGCATTTGTGGGCCCCAAGACATGCGGCATGCATGTGGGGCCCCTATGACATGCGGCATGCATTTGGGGGGCCCCATGACATGCGGCATGCACGTGGGGCCCCATGATGTGCAGCATGCATGTGGCCCTCATGACATGCAGCATGCATTTGGGGCCACTATGACATGCGGCATGCATTTGGGGCCCCCATGACTTGAGGCATGCATTTGGGGCCCCCATGACATGCGGCATGCATTTGGGGCCCCCATGACATGCGGAATGCCTACGGGGCCCCCATGACATGCGGCATGCATGCGGGGCCCTCATGACATGCGGCATGAATTTGGGGCCCCCAATATATGCGGCATGCACGTTGGGCCCCCATGACATGCGGCATACATGTGGGCCCCCCATGACATGCGCCATGCATGTGGGGCCCCTATGACATGCGGCATACATTTGGGGCTACCATTACATGCGGCATGCACGTGGGGCCCCCATGACATGCGGCATGCATTTGGGGCCCCCATGACATGCGGAATGCCTGCGGGGCCACCATGACATGCGGCATGCATTTGGGGCCTGCATAACATGCTGCATGCACTTGGGGTACATGAGACATGCGGCATGCACGTGGGCCCCCCATGACCTGAGTCATGCATTTGGGGCCCCCATGACATGCGGCATGGACATGGGGCCCCCATGACATGTGGCATGCATTTGGGGTCCCCATGACATGTGGCATGCATTTGGGGCCCCCAATATATGCGGCATGCATTTGGGGCCCCATGACTTGAGCCATGCATTTGGGGCCCCCATGACATGCGGCATGCACGTGGGGACCTCATGACATGCAGCATGCATTTGGGGCCCCCATGACTTGAGCCATGCATTTGGGGCCCCCATGACATGCGGCATGCACGTGGGGCCATCATGACATGCAGCATGCATTTGGGGCCACTATGACATGCGGCAAGCATTTGGGCCCCCATGACATGCGGCATGCATGTGGGGCACCCATGACATGCGCCATGCATGTGGGGCCCCTATGACATGCGGCATGCATTTGGGGCACCGATGGCTTGCGCCATGCACGTGGGGCTCCTATGACATTCGGCATGAATTTGGGGGCCCCATTACATGTGGCATGCACGTGGAGCCCCCATGACATGCGGCATGCATTTGGGGCCCCCATGACATGCGGCATTCATATGGGGCCCACATGACATGCGTCATGCATTTGGGCCCCCATGACATGCGGCATGCATTTGGGGCCTGCATAACATGCTGCATGCATTTGGGGTACCTGAGACATGCGGCATGCACATGGGCCCCCCATAACATGCTGCATGCATTTGGGGTGCCCGAGACATGCGGCATGCACGTGGGGCCCCTATGACATGCCGCATGCATTTGGGGCTCCCATTACATGTGGCATGCACATGGGGCCCACATGACATGCGGCATATGCTTGGGGCCCCAATGACATGCGGCATGAGAATGGGGCCCCCATGAAATGTGGCATGCATGTGGGCCCCCCATGACATGTGCCATGCATGTGGGGTGCCTATGACATGCGGCATGCATGTGGGACCCCCATGACATGCGGCATGCACGTGGGGCCCCATGACATGCAGCATGCATGTGGGGCCCCATGACGTGCAGCATGCATGTGGCCCTCATGACATGCAGCATGCATCTGGGCCACTATGACATGCGGCATGCATTTGGGGCCCCCATGACTTGAGGCATGCATTTTGGGCCCCCATGACATGCGGCATGCATTTGGGGCCCCCATAACATGCGGAATGCCTCTGGGGCCCCCATGACATGCGGTATGCATGCGGGGCTCTCATGACATGCGGCATGAATTTGGGGCCCCCAATACATGCAGCATGCACGTTGGGCCCCCATGACATGCGACATACATGTGGGCCCCCCATGACATGCGCCTTGCATGTGGGGCCCCTATGATATGCGGCATACATTTGGGGCTCCCATTACATGCGGCATGCACGTGGGGCCCCCATGACATGCGGCATGCCTTTGGGCCCCCCATGACATGCGGAATGCCTGCGGGGCCACCATGACATGCGGCATGCATTTGGGGCCTGCATAACATGCTGCATGCATTTGGGGTACCTGAGACATGCGGCATGCACGTGGGGCCCCATGACATGCTGCATGTATTTGGGGTGCCCGAGACATGCGGCATGCATGTGGGGCCCCTATGATATGCCGCATGCATTTGGGTCCCATATGACATGCAGCACCCATGACATGCGGAATGTATTTGGGGCCCCCAGGACATGCGGCATGCATTTGGGGCCCCCATGACATGTGGCATGCATTTGGGGCCGCCATAACATGCGGCATGCATTTGGGGCCCCCATGTCATGCGGAATGCAAGTGGGGCCCCCAGGACATGCGCCATGCATGTGGGGCCCCTATGACATTCGGCATGCATTTGTGGGCCCCAAGACATGCGGCATGCATGTGGGGCCCTATGACATGCGGCATGCATTTGGGGGGCCCCATGACATGCGGCATGCACGTGGGGCCCCCATGAAATGCGGCATTTATTTGGGGCCCCCATGACATGTGGAATGCCTGCGGGGCCCCCATGACATGCGGAATGCACGTGGGGCCCCCATGACGTGCAGCATGCATGTGGCCCTCATGACATGCAGCATGCATTTGGGGCCACTATGACATGCGGCATGCATTTGGGGCCCCCATGACTTGAGGCATGCATGTGGGGCCCCCATGACATGCGACATGCATTTGGGGCCCCCATGACATGCGGAATGCCTCCGGGGCCCCCATGACATGCGGCATGCATGCGGGGCCCTCATGACATGCGGCATGAATTTGGGGCCCCCAATACATGCGGCATGCACATTGGGCCCCCATGACATGCGGCATACATGTGGGCCCCCCATGACATGCGCCATGCATGTGGTGCCCCTATGACATGCGGCATGCATTTGGGGCCTGCATAACATGCTGCATGCATTTGTGGTACCTGAGACATGCGGCATGCACGTTGGGCCCCCATAACATGCTGCATGCATTTGGGGTACCTGAGACATGCGGCATGCACGTGGGGCCCCCATAACATGCTGCATGCATTTGGGGTGCCCGAGACATGCGGCATGCATTTGGGTCCCTTATGAAATGCGGCATGCATGTGGGGCCCCCATGACATGTGGCATGCATGTGGGCCCCCCATGACATGCGCCATGCATGTGGGGCCCCTATGACATGCGGCATACATTTGGGGCCCCCATGACTTGAGGCATGCATGTGGGGCCCCTATGACATGCTCCATGCATGTGGGGCCCCTAACGCATGCGGCATGCATTTGGGGGGCCCCATGACATGCGGCATGCACGTGGGGCCCCCATGACATGCGGCATACATTTGTGGCCCCCGTGACATGCGGCATGCATGCATTTGGGTCTCCCATGAAATGCGGCATGCATGTGGGGCCCCATGATATGCGTCATGCATTTATGGCCCCCATGACATGCGGCATGCATTTGGTGCCTCCATGACATGCGGAAAGAACGTGGGGCCCCAATGACATGCAGTATGCACGTGGGGCCCCCAATATATGCGGCATGCACGTGGGGCCCCCATTATATGTGTCATGCATTTGGGGCCCCCATGACTTGAGTCATGCATTTGGGGCCCCCATGACATGCGGCATGCACGTGAGGCCCTCATGACATGCAGCATGCATTTGGGGCCCCCATGACATGAGTCATGCACTTGGGGCCCCCAATATATGCGGCATGCATGTGGGGCCCCCATGATATGCGTCATGCATTTGGGCCCCCATGACATGCCACATGCATTTGGGGCCTGCATAACATGCTGCATGCATTTGGGGTACCTGACGCATGCGGCATTCACGTGGGGCCCCCATAACATGCTGCATGCATTTGGGGTGCCCGAGACATGCGGCATGCACGTGGGGCCCCTATGACATGCCGCATGCATTTGGGGCCCCCATTACATGCGGCATGCATTTGGGGCCCCCATGACGTGCGGTATGCATTTGCGGGCCCCATGACATGCGGCATGCATTTGGGGCCCCCATGACATGCGGCATGCACGTGGGGGCCAAGGAAATGCGGCATGCATTTGGGCCCCCATGACATGCGGCATGCATTTGGGACCACTATGACATGCGTTATGCATTTGGGGCCCCCATGACATGCGGCATGCATGTGGGACCCCGATGATATGCGGCATGCATTTGGGGCCCCCATGACATGCGGCATGCATGTGGGACCACCATGATATGCGCCATGCATGTGGGGCCCCTATGACATGCGGCATGCATTTGTGGGCCCCAAGACATACGGCATGCACGTGGGCCCCCCATGACATGCTGCATGCGTTTGGGGTGCCCATGATATGCGGCATGCACGTGGGGCCCCCATGACATGCGTCATGCATTTGGGGACCCCATGACATGCGGCAAGCACGCGGGGCCCCCATGACATGCGCCATGCATTTGGGGCACCGATGACTTGCGCCATGCACGTGGGGCTCCTATGACATGCGGCATGAATTTGGGGGCCCTATTACATGTGGCATGCACGTGGAGCCCCCATGACATGCAGCATGCATTTGGGGCCCCCATGACATGCGGCATTCATATGGGGCCCACATGACATGTGTCATGCATTTGGCCCCCATGACATGCGGCATGCATTTGGGGCCTGCATAACATGCTGCATGCATTTGGGGTACCTGAGACATGCGGCATGCACATGGGGCCCCCATAACATGCTGCATGCATTTGGGGCCCCCATGAAATGTGCCATGCATGTGGGGCCCCTATGACATGCGGCATGCATTTGTGGGCCCCAAGACATGCGGCATGCATGTGGGGCCCCTATGACATGCGGCATGCATTTGGGGGCCCCATGACATGCGGCATGCATGTGGGGCCCCCATGATGTGCAGCATGCATGTGGCCCTCATGACATGCAGCATGCATTTGGGGCCACTATGACATGCGGCATGCACGTGGGGCCCCCAGGACATGCGGCATGCATTTGGGGCCCCAATCACATGTGGCATGCATTTGGGGCCCCCATGACATGCGCCATGTATGTGGGGCCCCTATGACATGCGGCATGCATTTGTGGGCCCCAAGACATGCGGCATGCATGTGGGGCCCTATGACATGCGGCATGCATTTGGGGGGCCCCATGACATGCGGCATGCACGTGGGGCCCCCATGAAATGCGGCATTTATTTGGGGCCCCCATGACATGTGGAATGCCTGCGGGGCCCCCATGACATGCGGAATGCACGTGGGGCCCCCATGACGTGCAGCATGCATGTGGCCCTCATGACATGCAGCATGCATTTGGGGCCACTATGACATGCGCCATGGGGGCTCCACGTGCATGCCACATGTAATAGGGCCCCCAAATTCATGCCGCATGTCATAGGAGCCCCACGTGCATGGCACAAGTCATGGGTGCCCCAAATGCATGCCGCATGTCATAGGGGCCCCACATGTATGGCGCATGTCATGGGGGCCCCACATGCATGCCGCATGTCATGGGGGCCCCAAATGCATGGCTCAAGTCATGGGGGCCCCAAATGCATGCTGCATGTCATGAGGGCCTCACGTGCATGCCGCATGTCATGGGGGCCCCAAATGCATGGCTCAAGTCATGGGGGCTCCAAATGCATGCCGCATATATTGGGGGCCCCAAATGCATGCTGCATGTCATGAGGGCCCCGCATGCATGCCGCATGTAATTGGGGCCCCGCAGGCATTCCGCATGTCATGGGGGCCTCACGTGCATTCCGCTTGTCATGGGGGCCCCACGTACATGCTGCATGTCATTGGGGCCCCGCGTGCTTGCCGCATGTCATGGGGGCCCCACGTGCATGCCTCATATCACAGGGGCCACAAATGTATGCCGCATGTCATGGGGGCCCCACATGTATGCCGCATGTCATGGGGCCCCCAAATGCATGCCGCATGCGTTAGGGGCCCCACATGCATGGAGCATGTCATGGGGGCCCCACATGCATGCCGCATGTCATGGGGGCCCCACGTGCATGCCGCATGTCATGGGGGTCCCACATGCATGCCACATGTCATGGGGGCCCCACATGCATGCCGCATTTAATAAGGGACCCAAATGCATGCCGCATGTCATGGCGGCCCCAAATGCATGACTCATGTCATGGGGGCCCCACATGCATTTCTCATGTCAAGGTGGTCTCACGTGCATTCCGCATGACATGGGGGACCCAAATGCATGCCGCATGTAATGGGGGCCCCACGTGCATGCAGCATCTAATGGGGGATACAAATTCAGGCCGCATGTCATGTGGGTCCTAAATGCATGCGGCATGTCATGGGGGCCCCAAATGCATGCCACATGTCATGGGGGCCACAAATGCATGCCACATGTCCTGGGGGCCCCACGTGCATGCCGCATTTCATGGGGGCCTCAAATGCATGCCGCATGTCCTGGGGGCCCCACTTGCATTCCGCATGACATGGGTGCCCCACATGCATGCCGCATGTCATGGGGGCCCCAAATGCATGACTCAGGTCATAGGGGCCCCACGTGCATGCCGCATGTCTCGGGCACCCCAAATAAATGCAGCATGTTATGGGGGCCCCACGTGCATGCCGCATGTCTCAGGTACCCCAAATGCATGCAGCATGTTATGCAGGCCCCAAATGCATGCCGCATGTCATGGTGGCCCCGCAGGCATTCCGCATGTCATAGCGGCCCCAAATGCATGCCGCATGTCATGGGAGCCCCAAATGTATGCCGCATGTCATAGGGGCCCCACATGGCGCATGTCATGGGGGGCCAACGTGCATGCCGCATGTATTGGGGGTCCCAAATTCATGCCGCATGTCATGAGGGCCCCGCATGCATGCCGCATGTCATGGGGGCCCCGGAGGCATTCCGCATGTCATGGGGCCCCCAAATGCATGCCTCAAGTCATGGGGGCCCCAAATGCATGCCGCATGTCATAGTGGCCACAAATGCATGCTGCATGTCATGAGGGCCACATGCATGCTGCACGTCATGGGGGCCCCATGTGCATGCCGCATGTCATGGGGGCCCAAATAAATGCCGCATTTCATGGGGGCCCCACGTGCATGACGCATGTCATGGGGCCCCCCAAATGCATGTCGCATGTCATAGGGGCCCCACATGCATGCCGCATGTCATGGGGGCCCCATGTGCATGCCACATGTAATGGGGCCCCCAAACGCATGCAGCATGTCATAGGGGCCCCACATGCATGGAGCATGTCATGGGGGCCCCACATGCATGCCGCATGTCATGGGGGCCCCACGTGCATACCGCATGTCATGGGGGTCCCACATGCATGCCGCATGTCATAGGGGCCCCACATGCATGGCGCATGTCATGGCGGCCCCAAATGCATGACTCATGTCATGGGGCCCCACGTGCATGCCGCATGTCATGGGGGATCCAAACTCATGCCGCATGTCATTGGGGCCCCAAGCATATGCCGCATGTCATGGGTGCCCCATGTGCATGCCACATGTAAAGGGGGCCCCAAATGCATGCGGCATGTCATAGGGGCCCCACGTGCATGCCGCATGTCTCGGGCACCCCAAATGCATGCAGCATGTTCTGGGGGCCCCAAATTCATGCCGCATGTCATAGGGGCCCCACTTGCATGCCGCATGTCATGGAGGCCCCAAATGCATGCCACATGTCATAGGGGCCCCACATGCATGGAGCATGTCATGGGGGCCCCACGTGCATGCCGCATGTCATAGGGGCCCCACATGCATGGCACATGTCATGGGGGGCCCACATGCATGCCACATGTCATGAGGGCCCCACATGCATGCCACATTTCATGGGGGACCCAAATGCATGCCGCATGTCATGGGGGCCACAAATGCATGCCGCATGTCATGGCGGCCCCAAATGCATGACTCATGTCATGGGGGTCCCACGTGCATGCCGCATGTCATGGGGGATCCAAACTCATGCCGCATGTCATTGGGGCCCCAAGCATATGCCGCATGTCATGGGGGCCCCATGTGCATGCCACATGTAATGGGGGCCCCAAATGCATGCGGCATGTCATAGGGGCCCCACATGCATGGCGCATGTCATGGGGGCCCCACATGCATGCCGCATGTTATGGGGGCCCCAAATGCATGGCTCAAGTCATGGGGGCTCCAAATGCATGCCGCATATATTGGGGGCCCCAAATGCATGCCGCATATCATGGTGCCCCACATGCTTGCCACATGTCATGGGGGCCCCACATGCATGCCGCATTTCATGGTTGACCCAAATGCATGCATGCCGCATGGCATTGGGCCCCGCAGGCATTCCGCATGTCATGGGGGCCCCACGTGCATGCCGCATGTCATGGGCCCCCCCAAATGCATGCCGCATGTCATAGGGGCCCCACATGCATGCCACATGTCATGGGGGCCCCACATGCATGCCGCATTTCATGGGTGACCCAAATGCATGCATGCCGCATGGCATTGGGGCCCCGCAGGCATTCCGCATGTCATGGGGGCCCCAAATGCATGCCGCATGTCCTGGGGGCCCCACGAGCATGCCGCATGCCATGGGGGCCCCATGTCCATGCCGCATGTCATGGGCCCCCCAAATACATTCCGCATGTCATGGGTGCCCCACATGCATGCCGTATGTCATGGGGGCCCCAAATGCATGATTCAGGTCATGGGGGCCCCACGTGCATGCCGCATGTCATGGGGGACCCAAATGCATGCGGCATGTGATAGGGGCCCCACGTGCATGCCGCATGTCTCGGGCACCCCAAATACATGCAGAATGTCATAGGGGCCCCACGTGCATGGCGCATGTCATGGGGGGCCCACATATATGCCGCATGTCATGGGGGCCCCAAATGTATGCCGCATGTCATGGGGGCCCAAATGCATGCCTCAAGTCATGGGGGCCCCAAATGCACGCCGCATGTCATAGTGGCCCCAAATGCATGCTGCATGTCATGAGGGCCACATGCATGCTGCACGTCATGGGGGCCCCACGTGCATGCCGCATGTCATGGGGGCCCCGCAGGCATTCCACATGTCATGGGGGCCCCAAATGCATGCCGCATGTCATTGGGCCCGCAAATGCATACCGCATGTCATGGGGGCCCCACATGCATGCCGCATGTCATGGGGGCCCCAAATGCATGCCGCATGTCATGGCGGCCCCAAATGCATGACTCATGTCATGGGGGCCCCACGTGCATGCCGCATGTCATGGGGGATCCAAACTCATGCCGCATGTCATTGGGGCCCCAAGCATATGCCGCATGTCATGGGGGCCCCATGTGCATGCCACATGTAATGGGGGCCCCAAATGCATGCGGCATGTCATAGGGGCCACACGTGCATGCCGCATGTCTCGGGCACCCCAAATGCATGCAGCATGTTATGGGGGCCCCACGTGCATGCCGCATGTCTCAGGTACCCCAAATGCATGCAGCATGTTATGCAGGCCCCAAATGCATGCTGCATGTCATGGGGGACCAAATGCATGACGCATGTCATGGGGGCCCCACATGCATGAAGCATGTCATGGGGGCCCCAAATGCATGCCGCATGTCATGAGGGCTTCACATGCATGCCGCATGTAATGGGGCCCCCAAATTCATGCCGCATGTCATAGGGGCCCCACATGCATGCCGCATATCATGGGGGCCCCACATGCATGCCACATTTCAAGGGGGACCCAAATGCATGCCGCATGTCATGGGGTCCCCAAATGCATGCCGCATGTCATGGCGGCCCCAAATGCATGACTCATGTCATGGGGGCCCCACGTGCATGCCGCATGTCATGGGGGATCCAAACTCATGCCGCATGTCATTGGGGCCCCAAGCATATGCCACATGTCATGGGGGCCCCATGTGCATGTCACATGTAATGGGGGCCCCAAATGCATGTGGCATGTCATAGGGGCCCCACGTGCATGCCGCATGTCTCGGGCACCCCAAATGCATGCAGCATGTTATGGGGGTCCCATGTGCATGCCGCATGTCTCAGGTACCCCAAATGCATGCAGCATGTTATGCAGGCCCCAAATGCATGCCGCATGTCATGGGGGCCCAAATGCATGACGGATGTCATGTGGGCCCCACATGAATGCCGCATGTCATGGGGGCCCCAAATGCATGCCGCATGTCATGGGGGCTCCACGTGCATGCCACATGTAATGGGGCCCCCAAATGCATGCCGCATGTCATAGGGGCCCCACATGTATGGCGCATGTCATGGGGGCCCCAAATGCATGGCTCAAGTCATGGGGCCCCCAAATGCATGCTGCATGTCATGAGGGCCTCACGTGCATGCCGCATGTCATGGGGGCCCCAAATGCATGGCTCAAGTCATGGGGGCCCCAAATGATTGCCGCATATATTGGGGGCCCCAAATGCATGCTGCATGTCATGAGGGCCCCGCATGCATGCCGCATGTAATTGGGGCCCCGCAGTCATTCCGCATGTCATGGGGGCCTCACGTGCATTCCGCTTGTCATGGGGGCCCCACGTACATGCTGCATGTCATTGGGGCCCGCGTGCTTGCCTCATGTCATGGGGGCCCCACGTGCATGCCTCATATCACAGGGGCCACAAATGTATGCCGCATGTCATGGGGGCCCCACGTGCATGCCGCATGTCTTGGACCCCCCAAATGCATGCCGCATGCGTTAGGGGCCCCACATGCATGGAACATGTCATGGGGGCCCCACATGCATGCCGCATGTCATGGGGGCCCCACGTGCATGCCGCATGTCATGGGGGGCCCACATGCATGCCACATGTCATGGGGGCCCCACATGCATGCCGCATTTAATAAGGGACCCAAATGCATGCCGCATGTCATGGCGGCCCCAAATGCATGACTCATGTCATGGGGGCCCCACATGCATTTCTCATGTCAAGGTGGCCTCACGTGCATTCCGCATGACATGGGGGACCCAAATGCATGCAGCATGTAATGGGGGATCCAAATGCAGGCCGCATGTCATGGGGGTCCTAAATGCATGCCGCATGTCATGGGGGCCCCAAATGCATGCCACATGTCATGGGGGATCCAAATGCAGGCCGCATGTCATGGGGGTCCTAAATGCATGCCGCATGTCATGGGGGCCCCAAATGCATGCCACATGTCATGGGGGCCACAAATGCATGCCGCATGTCCCACTTGCATTCCGCATGACATGGGTGCCCCACATGCATGCCGCATGTCATGGGGGCCCCAAATGCATGACTCAGGTCATAGGGGCCCCACGTGCATGCCGCATGTCTCGGGCACCCCAAATACATGCAGCATGTCATGGGGGCCCCACGTGCATGCCACCTGTCTCAGGTACCCCAAATGCATGCAGCATGTTATGCAGGCCAAAATGCATGCCGCATGTCATGGTGGCCCCGCAGGCATTCCGCATGTCATAGCGGCCCCAAATGCATGCCGCATGTCATGGGGGCCCCACGTGCATGCCGCATGTAATGGGAGCCCCAAATGTATGCCGCATGTCATAGGGGCCCCACATGGCGCATGTCATGGGGGGCCAACGTGCATGCCGCATGTATTGGGGGCCCCAAATTCATGCCGCATGTCATGAGGGCCCCGCATGCATGCCGCATGTCATGGGGGCCCCGGAGGCATTCCGCATGTCATGGGGCCCCCAAATGCATGCCTCAAGTCATGGGGGCCCCAAATGCATGCCGCATGTCATAGTGGCCACAAATGCATGCTGCATGTCATGAGGGCCACATGCATGCTGCACGTCATGGGGGCCCCACATGCATGCCGCATGTCATGGGGGCCCAAATAAATGCCACATTTCATGGGGGCCCCACGTGCATGACGCATGTCATGGGGCCCCCCAAATGCATGTCGCATGTCATAGGGGCCCCACATGCATGCCGCATGTATTGGGGCCCACAAATGCATGCCGCATGTCATAGGGGCCCCACATGCATGGCGCATTTCATGGGGCCCCAAATGCATGCCTCAAGTCATGGGGGCCCCAAATGCATGCCGCATATCATGGGGGCCCCAAACGCATGCAGCATGTCATGGGGGCCCCACGTGCATGCCGTATGTATTGGGGCCCACAAATGCATGCCGCATGTCATAGGGGCCCCACATGCATGGCACATTTCATGGGGGCCCTTCATGCATGCCACATATCATGGTGGTCCCACATGCATTCCGCATGTCATGGGGGCCCCAAATGCATGTCGCATGTCATAGTGGCCCCAAATGCATGCTGCATGTCATGAGGGCCCCACATGCATGCCGCATGTCATGGGGGCCCCAAATGCATGCCGCATATCATCGGGGTCCCACATGCATGCCGCATGTCATGGGAGCCCCAAATGCATAACGCATGTCATAGTGGCCCCAAATGCATGCCGCATGTCATGGGGGCCCAAATGCATGCCGCATTTCCTGGGGGCCCCACGTGCATGCCGCATGTCATGGGGGCCCCAAATGCATGCCGCATGTAATGGGGCCCGCAAATGCATACTGCATGTCATGGGGGCCCCACATGCATGCCGCATGTCATGGGGGCCCCAAATGCATGCCGCATGTCATGGCGGCCCCAAATGCATGACTCATGTCATGGGGGCCCCACGTGCATGCCGCATGTCATGGGGGATCCAAACTCATGCCGCATGTCATTGGGGCCCCAAGCATATGCCGCATGTCATGGGGGCCCCATGTGCATGCCACATGTAATGGGGGCCCCAAATGCATGCGGCATGTCATAGGGGCCCCACGTGCATGCCGCATGTCTCGGGCACCCCAAATGCATGCAGCATGTTATGGGGGCCCCACGTGAATGCCGCATGTCTCAGGTACCCCAAATGCATGCAGCATGTTATGCAGGCCCCAAATGCATGCCGAATGTCATGGGGTCCCAAATGCATGACGCATGTCATGGGGGCCCCACATGCATGAAGCATGTCATGGGGGCCCCAAATGCATGCCACATATCATGGGGGCCCCACGTGCATGCCGCATATATTGGGGGCCCCAAATGCATGACTCATGTCATGGGGGCCCCAAATGCATGCTGCATGTCATGAGGGCCTCACGTGCATGCCGCATGTCATGGGGGCCCCAAATGCATGGCTCAAGTCATGGGGGCCCCAAATGCATGCCACATATCATGGGGGCCCCACGTGCATGCCACATATCATGGGGGCCCCACGTGCATGCCGCATATATTGGGGGCCCCAAATGCATAACTCATGTCATGGGGGCCCCAAATGCATGGCTCAAGTCATGGGGGCCCCAAATGCATGCCACATATCATGGGGGCCCCACGTGCATGCCGCATATATTGGGGCCCCAAATGCATGCTGCATGTCATGAGGGCCCCGCATGCATGCCGCATGTCATTGGGGCCCCGCATGCAGGCCGCATGTCATTGGGGCCCCGCAGGCATTCCGCATGTCATGGGGGCCTCACGTGCATTCGGCATGTCATGGGGGCCCCACGTGCATGCTGCATGTCACTGGGGCCCCACGTGCTTGACGCATGTCATGGAGGCCCAAATGCATGCCGCATGTCATGGGGGCCATAAATGCATGACGCATATCATGGGGCGCCACATGCATGCCACATGTCATGGGGGCCCCACATGCATGCCGCATTTCATGGGTGACCCAAATGCATGCATGCCATATGTCATGGGGGCCCCACGTGCATGCCGCATGTCATGGGGGATCCAACCTCATGCCACATGTCATTGGGGCCCCAAGCATATGCCGCATGTCATGGGGGCCCCATGTGCATGCCACATGTAATGGGGGCCCTAAAACGCATGCGGCATGTCATAGGGGCCACACGTGCATGCCGCATGTCTCGGGCACCCCAAATGCATGCAGCATGTCATGGGGGCCCCAAATGCATGCCGCATGTCATGGGGGCTTCACATGCATGCCGCATGTAATGGGGCCCCCACATGCATGCCGCATTTCATAAGGGACCCAAATGCATGCCGCATGTCATGGTGGCCCCAAATGCATGCCGCATGTCATGGCGGCCCCAAATGCATGACTCATGTCATGGGGGCCCCAAATGCATGCTGCATGTCATGAGGGCCTCACGTGCATGCCACATGTCATGGGGGCCCCAAATGCATGGCTCAAGTCATGGGGGACCCAAATGCATGCCACATATCATGGGGGCCCCACGTGCATGCCGCATATATTGGGGACCCCAAATGCATGCTGCATGTCATGAGGGCCCCGCATGCATGCCGCATGTAATTGGGGCCCCGCAGGAATTCCGCATGTCATGGGGGCCTCACGTGCATTCCGCATGTCATGGGGGCCCCACGTGCTTGCCGCATGTCATGGAGGCCCAAATGCATGCCGCATGTCATGGGGCCATAAATGCATGACGCATATCATGGGGCCCCACATGCATGCCACATGTCATGGGGACCCTACATGCATGCCGCATTTCATGGGTGACCCAAATGCATGCATGCCGCATGTCATTGGGGCCCCGCAGGCATTCCGCATGTCATGGGGGCCTCACGTGCATTCGGCATGTCATGGGGGCCCCACGTGCATGCTGCATGTCACTGGGGCCCCACGTGCTTGACGCATGTCATGGAGGCCCAAATGCATGCCGCAAGTCATGGGGGCCATAAATGCATGACGCATATCATGGGGCGCCACATGCATGCCACATGTCATGGGGGCCCCACATGCATGCCGCATTTCATGGGTGACCCAAATGCATGCATGCCATATGTCATGGGGGCCCCACGTGCATGCCGCATGTCATGGGGGATCCAAACTCATGCCACATGTCATTGGGGCCCCAAGCATATGACGCATGTCATGGGGGCCCCATGTGCATGCCACATGTAATGGGGGCCCTAAAATGCATGTGGCATGTCATAGGGGCCACACGTGCATGCCACATGTCTCGGGCACCCCAAATGCATGCAGCATGTTATGGGGGCCCCACGTGCATGCCGCATGTCTCAGGTACCCCAAATGCATGCAGCATGTTATGCAGGCCCCAAATGCATGCCGCATGTCATGGGGGCCCAAATGCATGATGCATGTCATGGGGCCCCACATGCATGAAGCATGTCATGGGGGCCCCAAATGCATGCCGCATATCATGGGGCCCCCAAATGCATGCCGCATGTCATGGGGGCTTCACATGCATGCCGCATGTAATGGGGCCCCCACATGCATGCCGCATTTCATAAGGGACCCAAATGCATGCCGCATGTCATGGTGGCCCCAAATGCATGCCGCATGTCATGGCGGCCCCAAATGCATGACTCATGTCATGGGGGCCCCAAATGCATGCTGCATGTCATGAGGGCCTCACGTGCATGCCACATGTCATGGGGGCCCCAAATGCATGGCTCAAGTCATGGGGGACCCAAATGCATGCATGCCGCATGTCATTGGGGCCCCGCAGGCATTCCGCATGTCATGGGGGCCTCACGTGCATTCGGCATGTCATGGGGGCCCCACGTGCTTGCCGCATGTCATGGAGGCCCAAATGCATGCCGCATGTCATGGGGCCATAAATGCATGACGCATATCATGGGGCCCCACATGCATGTCACATGTCATGGGGACCCTACATGCATGCCGCATTTCATGGGTGACCCAAATGCATGCATGCCGCATGTCATTGGGGCCCCGCAGGCATTCCGCATGTCATGGGGGCCTCACGTGCATTCGGCATGTCATGGGGGCCCCACGTGCATGCTGCATGTCACTGGGGCCCCACGTGCTTGACGCATGTCATGGAGGCCCAAATGCATGCCGCATGTCATGGGGGCCATAAATGCATGACGCATATCATGGGGCGCCACATGCATGCCACATGTCATGGGGGCCCCACATGCATGCCACATTTCATGGGTGACCCAAATGCATGCATGCCATATGTCATGGGGGCCCCACGTGCATGCCGCATGTCATGGGGGATCCAAACTCATGCCACATGTCATTGGGGCCCCAAGCATATGCCGCATGTCATGGGGGCCCCATGTGCATGCCACATGTAATGGGGCCCTAAAATGCATGCAGCATGTCATAGGGGCCACACGTGCATGCCGCATGTCTCGGGCACCCCAAATGCATGCAGCATGTTATGGGGGCCCCACGTGCATGCCGCATGTCTCAGGTACCCCAAATGCATGCAGCATGTTATGCAGGCCCCAAATGCATGCCGCATGTCATGGGGGCCCAAATGCATGATGCATGTCATGGGGCCCCACATGCATGAAGCATGTCATGGGGGCCCCAAATGCATGCCGCATGTCATGGGGGCCCCAAATGCATGCCGCATGTCATTGGGGCTTCACATGCATGCCGCATGTAATGAGGGCCCCACATGCATGCCGCATTTCATAAGGGACCCAAATGCATGCTGCATGTCATGGTGGCCCCAAATGCATGCCGCATGTCATGGCGGCCCCAAATGCATGACTCATGTCATGGGGGCCCCAAATGCATGCTGCATGTCATGAGGGCCTCACGTGCATGCCACATGTCATGGGGGCCCCAAATGCATGGCTCAAGTCATGGGGGACCCAAATGCATGCCACATATCATGGGGGCCCCACATGCATGCCGCATATATTGGGGACCCCAAATGCATGCTGCATGTCATGAGGGCCCCGCATGCATGCCGCATGTAATTGGGGCCCCGCAGGAATTCCGCATGTCATGGGGGCCTCACGTGCATTCCGCATGTCATGGGGGCCCCACGTGCTTGCCGCATGTCATGGAGGCCCAAATGCATGCCGCATGTCATGGGGCCATAAATGCATGACGCATATCATGGGGCCCCACATGCATGCCACATGTCATGGGGACCCTACATGCATGCCGCATTTCATGGGTGACCCAAATGCATGCATGCCGCATGGCATTGGGGCCCCGCAGGCATTCCGCATGTCATGGGGGCCCCACATGCATGCCGCATTTCATAAGGGACCCAAATGCAGGCCGCATGTCATGGGGGTCCCAAATGCATGCCGCATGTCATGGGGGCCCCAAATGCATGCCACATGTCATGGGGGCCCCAAATGCATGCCGCATGTCCTGGGGGCCCCAAATGCATGACTCAGGCCATGGGGGCCCCATGTGCATGCCGCATGTCATGGGGGACCCACGTGCATGCCGCATGTCATGGGCCCCCCAAATACATTCCGCATGTCATGGGTGCCCCACATGCATGCCGCATGTCATGGGGGCAGCAAATGCATGACTCAGGTCATGGGGGCCCCACGTGCATGCCGCATGTCATGGGGGACCCAAATGCATGCGACATGTCATAGGGGCCCCACATGCATGCCGCATGTCTCGGGCACCCCAAATACATGCAGCATGTCATGGGGGCCCCACGTGCATGCCGCATGTCTCAGGTACCCCAAATGCATGCAGCATGTTATGCAGGCCCCAAATGCATGCCGCATGTCATAGGGGCCCCGCATGCATGGCGCATGTCATGGGGGCCCACATGTATGCCGCATGTCATGGGGGCCCAACGTGCATGCCGCATGTATTTGGGGCCCCAAATTCATGCCGCATGTCATGAGGGCCCCGCATGCATGCCGCATGTCATGGGGGCCCCGGAGGCATTCCGCATGTCATGGGGGCCCCAAATGCATGCCGCATGTCATAGGGGCCCCACATGCATGCCTCAAGTCATGGGGGCCCCAAATGCATTCTGCATGTCATGGGGGCCCCGCAGGCATTCCACATGTCTTGGGGGCCCCAAATAAATGCCGCATTTCATGGGGGCCCCACGTGCATGCCGCATGTCATGGGGCCCCGCAAATGCATGCCGCATGTCATAGGTGCCCCACATGCATGCCTCATGTCTTGGGGCCCACAAATGCATGCCACATGTCATAGGGGCCCCACATGCATGGCGCATGTCATGGGGGCCCCAAATGCATGCCACATGTCATGGGGGCCCCAAATGCATGACTCAGGTCATGGGGGCCCCACGTGCATGCCGCATGTCATAGGGGACCCAAATGCATGCGGCATGTCATAGGGGCCCCACGTGCATGCCGCATGTCTCGGGCACCCCAAATACATGCAGCATGTCATGGGGCCCCACGTGCATGCCGCATGTCTCAGGTACCCCAAATGCATGCAGCATGTTATGCAGGCCTCAAATGCATGCCGCATATCATGGGGGCCCCGGAGGCATTCCGCATGTCATGGGGGCCCCAAATGCATGCCTCAAGTCATGGGGGCCCCAAATGCATGCCGCATGTCATAGTGGCCCAAATGCATGCTGCATGTCATGAGGGCCACATGCATGCTGCACGTCATGGGGGCCCCACGTGCATGCGGCATGTCATGGGGGCCCCACGTGCATGCCGCATATCATGGGGGTCCCACATGCATGCCGCATGTCATAGGGGCCCCACATGCATGGCACATGTCATGGGGGGCCCACATGCATGCCACATGTCATGGGGGCCCCATATGCATGCCACATTTCATGGGGGACCCAAATGCATGCCGCATGTCATGGGGGCCCCAAATGCATGCCGCATGTCATGGCGGCCCCAAATGCATGACTCATGTCATGGGGGCCCCACGTGCATGCCGCATGTCATGGGGGATGCAAACTCATGCCGCATGTCATTGGGGCCCCAAGCATATGCCACATGTAATGGGGCCCCCAAATGCATGCGGCATGTCATAGGGGCCCCACGTGCATGCCGCATGTCTCGGGCACCCCAAATGCATGCAGCATGTTATGGGAGCCCCATGTGCATGCCGCATGTCTCAGGTACCCAAAATGCATGCAGCATGTTATGCAGGCCCCAAATGCATGCCGCATGGGGGCCCAAATGCATGACGCATGTCATGTGGGCCCCTCATGAATGCCGCATGTCATCGGGGCCCCAAATGCATGCCGCATGTCATGGTGGCTCCACCTGCATGCCACATTTAATGGGGCCCCCAAATTCATGCCGCATGTCATAGGAGCCCCACGTGCATGGCGCAAGTCATCGGTGCCCCAAATGCATGCCGCATGTCATAGGGGCCCCACATGCATGGCACATGTCATGGGGGCCCCACATGCATGCCGCATGTCATGGGGGCCCAAATGCTTGCCGCATGTCATAGTGGCCCCAAATGCATGCTGCATGTCATGATGGCCCCACGTGCATGCCGCATGTCCTGGGGGCCCCAAATGCATGGCTCAAGTCATGGGGGCCCCAAATGCATGCTGCATGTCATGAGGGCCCCACGTGCATGCCGCATGTCATGGGGCCCCAAATGCATGGCTCAAGTCAAGGGGCCCCAAATGCATGCCGCATATATTGGGGGCCCCAAATGCATGCCGCATGTCATGGGGACCCCAAATGCATGCCACATGTCATGGGGGCCCCATGTCCATGCCGCATGTCATGGGGGCCCCAAATGCATGACTCAGGTCATTGTGTCCCCACGTGCATGCCGCATGTCTCAGGTACCCCAAATGCATGCAGCATGTTATGCAAGCCCCAAATGCATGCCGCATGTCATGGTGGCCCCGCAGGCATTCCACATGTCATGGGGGCCCCAAATGCATGCCGCATGTCATGGGGGCCCCACGTGCATGCCGCATGTCATGGGGGCCCCACATGCATGGCGCATGTCATGGGGGGCCCACGTGTATGCCGCATGTCATGGGGGCCCAACGTGCATGCCGCATGTATTGGGGGCCCCAAATTCATGCCGCATGTCATGAGGGCCCCGCATGCATGCCGCATGTCATGGGGGCCCCGGAGGCATAACGCATGTCATGGGGCCCCAAATGCATGCCGCATGTCATGGGGGCCCCACGTGCATGCCGTATGTCTTGGGGCCCCGCAAATGCATGCTGCATGTCATAGGGGCCCCACATGCATGGCTCATTTCATGGGGGCCCCAAATGCATGCCTCAAGTCATGGGGGCCCCGCAGGCATTACGCATGTCATGGGGGCCCCAAATGCATGCCGCATGTCATGGGGGCCGCAAATGCATGGCTCAAGTTATGGGGGCCACAAATGCATGCCACATATCTTGGGGGTCCCACATGCATGCCACATGTCATGGGGGCCCCAAATGCATGACGCATGTCATAGTGGCCCCAAATGCATGCCGCATGTCATGGGGGCTCAAATGCATGCCACATATCCTGGGGGCCCCACGTGCATGCCGCATGTCATGGGGGCCCCAAATGCATGCCGCATGTCATGGGGCCCGCAAATGCATACCGCATGTCATGGGGGCCCCACATGCATGCAGCATGTCATGGGGGCCCCAAATGCATGCCGCATGTCATGGCGACCCCAAATGCATGACTCATGTCATGGGGGCCCCACGTGCATGTCGCATGTCATGGGGGATCCAAACTCATGCCGCATGTCATTGGGGCCCCAAGCATATGCCGCATGTCATGGGGGCCCCATGTGCATGCCACATGTAATGGGGGCCCCAAATGCATGCGGCATGTCATAGGGGCCCCACGTGCATGCCGCATGTCTCGGGCACCCCAAATGCATGCAGCATGTTATGGGGGCCCCACGTGCATGCCGCATGTCTCAGGTACCCCAAATGCATGCAGCATGTTATGCAGGCCCCAAATGCATGCCGCATGTCATGGGGGCCCAAATGCAAGACGCATGTCATGGGGGCCCCACATGCATGAAGCATGTCATGGGGCCAAAAAATGCATGCCGCATGTCATGGGGGCTTCACATGCATGCCGCATGTAATGGGGCCCCCAAATTCATGCCGCATGTCATAGGGGCCCCACATGCATGCCGCATGTCATGGAGGCCCCAAATGCATGCCGCATGTTACAGGGGCCCCACATGCATGCCGCATGTCATGGGGGCCCCAAATGAATGTCGCATGTCAAGGGGGCCCCACGTGCATGCCGCATGTCATGGGGACCCACATGCATGCCGCATGTCATGGAGGCCCTCAAATGCATCCCGCATGTCATGGGGGCCCCACATGCATGCCGCATGTCATGGGGACCCAAATGCTTGCCGCATGTCATGGGGGCCATAAATGCATGCCGCATGTCATGGGGGCCCCAACTGCAGGCCGCATATCATGGGGCCCCACATGCATGCCGCATTTCATGGGGGACCCAAATGCATGCCGCATGTCATGGGGGCCCCATGTGCATGCCACATGTAATGGGGGCCCCAAATGCATGCCGCATGTCATGGGGGATCCAAAGTCATGCCGCATGTTATTGGGGCCCCAAGCATATGCAGCATGTCATGGGGGCCTCACGAGCATTCCGCATGTCATGGGGGACCCACGTGCATGCCGCATGTAATGGTGCCCCCAAATTCATGCCGCATGTCATAGGGGCCCCACGTGCATGGCGCAAGTCATGGGTGCCCCACATGCATGCCGAATGTCTCAGGTACCCCAAATGCATGCAGCATGTTATGCACGTCCCAAATGCATGCCGCATGTCATGGGGGCCCAAATGCATGCCGCATTTCATGGGGGCCCCACATGCATGCCGCATGTCATGGGGGCCCCACGTGCATGGCGCATGTCATGGGAGCCCCACATGCATGCCACATGTCATGGGGGATCCAAACTCATGCCGCATGTCATTGGGGCCCAAAGCATATGCCGCATGTCATGGGGGCCCCATGTGCATGCCACATGTAATGGGGGCCCCAAATGCATGCGGCTTGTCATAGGGGCCCCACGTGCATGCCGCATGTCTCGGGCACCCCAAATGCATGCAGCATGTTATGGGGGCCCCACGTGCATGCCGAATGTCTCAGGTACCCCAAATGAATGCAGCATGTTATGCAGGCCCCAAATGCATGCTGCAAGTCATGGGGGCCCAAATGCATGACGCATGTCATGTGGGCCCCACATGAATGCCGCATGTCATGGCGGCCCCAAATGCATGACTCAGGTCATGGGGACCCCACCTGCATGCCGCATGTCATGGGGGCCTCACAAGCATTCGGCATGTCATGGGGGCCCCACGTGCATGCCGCATGTCATGGCGGCCCCAAATGCATGACTCATGTCATGGGGGTCCACATGCATGCCGCATGTCATGGGGGCCCCACATGCATGCTGCATGTCATGGCGGCCCCAAATGCATGACTCATGTCATGGGGGCTCCACATGCATGCCGCATGTCATGGGGCCCCCAAATGCATGCCGCATGTCATGGGGCCCTCACATGCATGCCCCATGTCATGGGGGCCCCAAATGCATGCTCCATGTCATGGGGGCCCCAAATGCATGCCGCATGTCATGGGGGATCCAAAGTCATGCCGCATGTCATTGGGGCCCCAAGCATATGCCGCATGTCATGGGGGCCTCACGAGCATTCCGCATGTCATGGGGGCCCCACGTGCATGCCGCATGTAATGGTGCCCCCAAATTCATGCCGCATGTCATAGGGGCCCCAAGCATATGCCGCATGTCATGGGGGCCTCACGAGCATTCCGCATGTCATGGGGACCCACATGAATGCCGCATGTCATGGAGGCCCCAAATGCATGCCGCATGTCATGGGGGCCCCACATGCATGCCCCATGTCATGGGGGCCCCAAATGCATGCCGCATGTCATGGGGGATCCAAAGTCATGCCGCATGTCATTGGGGCCCCAAGCATATGCCGCATGTCATGGGGGCCTCACGAGCATTCCGCATGTCATGGGGGCCCCACGTGCATGCCGCATGTAATGGTGCCCCCAAATTCATGCCGCATGTCATAGGGGCCCCACGTGCATGGCGCAAGTCATGGGTGCCCCACAGGCATGTCGAATGTCTCAGGTACCCCAAATGCATGCAGCATGTTATGCACGCCCCAAATGCATGCCGCATGTCATGTGGGCCCAAATGCAGGCCGCATTTCATGGGGGCCCCACATGCATGCCGTATGTCATGGGGGCCCCACGTGCATGGCGCATGTCATGGGAGCCCCACATGCATGCCACATGTCATGGGGGCCCCAAATGAATGTCGCATGTCAAGGGGGCCCCACGTGCATGCCGCATGTCATGAGGACCCACATGCATGCCGCATGTCATGGAGGCCCCCAAATGCATCCCGCATGTCATGGGGGCCCCACATGCATGCCGCATGTCATGGGGGCCCCACATGCATGCCGCATGTCATGGGGACCCACATGCATGCCGCATGTCATGGAGGCCCCAAATGCAAGCCGCATGTCATGGAGGCCCCAAATGCATGACGCATATCATGGGGGCCCCAAACACATGCAGCATGTCATGGGGGCCCCACGTGCATGCCGTATGTCTTGGGGCCCACAAATGCATGCCTCAAGTCATGGGGGCCCCAAATGCATGACTCATGTCATGAGGGCCCCACGTGCATGCCGCATGTCATGGGGGATCCAAACTCATGCCGCATGTCATTGGGGCCCAAAGCATATGACGCATGTCATGGGGGCCCCATGTGCATGCCACATGTAATGGGGGCCCCAAATGCATGCGGCATGTCATAGGGGCCCCACGTGCATGCCGCATGTCTCGGGCACCCCAAATGCATGCAGCATGTTATGGGGGCCCCACGTGCATGCCGAATGTCTCAGGTACCCCAAATGCATGCAGCATGTTATGCAGGCCCCAAATGCATGCTGCAAGTCATGGGGGCTCAAATGCATGACGCATGTTATGTGGGCCCCAAATGCATGTGGCATGTCATAGGGGCCCCACGTGCATGCCGCATGTCTCGGGCACCCCAAATGCATGCAGCATGTTATGTGGGGGCCCCACGTGCATGCCGAATGTATCAGGTACCCCAAATGCATGCAGCATGTAATGCAGGCCCCAAATGCATGCTGCAAGTCATGGGGGCCCAAATGCATGACGCATGTCATGTGGGCCCCACGTGCATGCCGCATGGAATGGGGCCCCCAAATTCATGCCGCATGTCATAGGGCCCCACGTGCATGGCGCAAGTCATGGGTGCCCCACATGCATGCCGAATGTCTCAGGTACCCCAAATGCATGCAGCATGTTATGCAGGCCCCAAATGCATGCCGCATGTCATGGGGACCCAAATGCATGCCGCATTTCATGGGGACCCACATGCATGTCGCATGTCATGGAGGCCCCAAATGCATGCCGAATGTCATGGAGGCCCCAAATGCATGCCGCATGTCATGGGGGTCCCACATGCATGCCGCATGTCATGGGGTCCCACATGCATGCCGCATGTCATGGGGGCCCAAATGCTTGCCGCATGTCCTGGGGGCCATAAATGTATGCCGCATGTCATGGGGGCCCAACGTGCATGCCGCATGTATTGGGGCCCCAAATTCATGCCGCATGTCATGAGGGCACCGCATGCATGCCGCATGTCATGGGGGCCCCGGAGGCATTCCGCATGTCATGGGGGCCCCAAATGCATGCCGCATGTCATGGGAGCCCCAAATGCATGCCTCAAGTCATGGGGGCCCCAAATGCATGCCGCATGTCATGAGGGCCCCACGTGCATGCCGCATGTCATGGGGGCCCCAAATGAATGTCGCATGTCAAGGGGGCCCCACGTGCATGCCGCATGTCATGGGGACCCACATGCATGCCGCATGTCATGGAGGCCCCCAAATGCATCCCGCATGTCATGGGGGCCCCACATGCATGCCGCATGTCATGGGGCCCCCAAATGCATGCCGCATGTCATGGGGGCCCACATGCTTGCCGCATGTCATGGGGGCCCCACGTGCATGCCACATGTCATGGGGGATCCAAACTCATGCCGCATGTCATTGAGGCCCAAAGCATATGCCGCATGTCATGGGGGCCCCATGTGCATGCCACATGTAATGGGGGCCCCAAATGCATGCGGCTTGTCATAGGGCACCACGTGCATGCCGCATGTCTCGGGCACCCCAAATGCATGCAGCATGTTATGGGGGCCCCACGTGCATGCCGAATGTCTCAGGTACCCCAAATGAATGCAGCATGTTATGCAGGCCCCAAATGCATGCTGCAAGTCATGGGGGCCCAAATGCATGACGAATGTCATGTGGGCCCCAAATGCATGTGGCATGTCATAGGGGCCCCACGTGCATGCCGCATGTCTCGGGCACCCCAAATGCATGCAGCATGTTATGGGGGCCCCACGTACATGCCAAATGTCTCAGGTACCAAAAATGCATGCAGCATGTTATGCAGGCCCCAAATGCATGCTGCATGTCATGGGGCCCCAAATGCATGAAGCATGTCATGTGGGCCCCACATGAATGCCGCATGTCATGGCGGCCCCACATGCATGACTCAGGTCATGGGGACCCCACCTGCATGCCGCATGTCATGGGGGCCTCACGAGCATTCGGCATGTCATTGGGGCCCCACGTGCATGCCGCATGTCATGGCGGCCCCAATTGCATGACTCATGTCATGGGGGCCCACATGCATGCCGCATGTCATGGGGTCCCCACTTGCATGCTGCATGTCATGGCGGCCCCAAATGCATGACTCATGTCATGGGGGCTCCACATGCATGCCGCATGTCATGGGGCCCCCAAATGCATGCCGCATGTCATGGGGGCCCCACATGCATGCCCCATGTCATGGGGCCCCCAAATGCATGCCGCATGTCATGGGGGCCCCACATGCATGCCCCATGTCATGGGGCCCCCAAATGCATGCCGCATGTCATGGGGGATCCAAAGTCATGCCGCTTGTCATTGGGGCCCCAAGCATATGCCGCATGTCATGGGGGCCTCACGAGCATTCCGCATGTCATGGGGGCACCACGTGCATGCCGCATGTAATGGTGCCCCCAAATTCATGCCGCATGTCATAGGGGCCCCACGTGCATGGCGCAAGTCATGGGTGCCCCACATGCATGTCGAATGTCTCAGGTACCCCAAATGCATGCAGCATGTTATGCACGCCCCAAATGCATGCCGCATGTCATGGGGGCCCCACATGCATGCCATATGTCATGGGGGCCCCACGTGCATGGCGCATGTCATGGGAGCCCCACATGCATGCCACATGTCATGGGGGGCCCCAAATGAATTTCGCATGTCAAGGGGGCCCCACGTGCATGCCGCATGTCATGGGGACCCACATGCATGCCGCATGTCATGGATGCCCCCAAATGCATCCCGCATGTCATGGGGGCCCCACATGCATGCCGCATATCATGGGGACCCACATGCATGCCGCATGTCATGGAGGCCCCAAATGCATGCCGCATGTCATGGAGGCCCCAAATGCATGACGCATATCATGGGGGCCCCAAACACATGCAGCATGTCATGGGGGCCCCACGTGCATGCCGTATGTCTTGGGGCCCACAAATGCATGCCTCAAGTCATGGGGGCCCCAAATGCATGACTCATGTCATGGGGGCCCCACGTGCATGCCGCATGTCATGGGGGATCCAAACTCATGCCGCATGTCATTGGGGCCCAAAGCATATGCCGCATGTCATGGGGGCCCCACGTGCATGCCACATGTAATGGGGGCCCCGAATGCATGCGGCATGTCATAGGGGCCCCACGTGCATGCCGCATGTCTCGGGCACCGCAAATGCATGCAGCATGTTATGCAGGCCCCAAATGCATGCTGCAAGTCAAGGAGGCTCAAATGCATGACTCATGTCATGTGGTCCCCAAATGCATGTGGCATGTCATAGGGGCCCCACGTGCATGCCGCATGTCATGGGGACCCACATGCATGCCGCATGTGATGGAGGCCCCCAAATGCATCCCGCATGTCATGGGGGCCCCACATGCATGCCGCATGTCATGGGGCCCCCAAATGCATGCCGCATGTCATGGGGGCCCAAATGATTGCCGCATGTCATGGGGGCCCCACGTGCATGCCACATGTCATGGGGGATCCAAACTCATGCCCCATGTCATTGGGGCCCAAAGCATATGACGCATGTCACGGGGGCCCCATGTGCATGCCACATGTAATGGGGGCCCCAAATGCATGCGGCTTGTCATAGGGGCCCCACGTGCATGCCGCATGTCTCGGGCACCCCAAATGCATGCAGCATGTTATGGGTGCCCCACATGCATGCCGCATGTCATGGGGACCCACATGCATGCCGCATGTCATGGAGGCCCCAAATGCATGTCGCATGTCATGGAGGCCCCAAATGCATGCCGCATGCCATGGGGGCCCCACATGCATGCCGCATGTCATGGGGCCCCCAAATGCATGCCGCATGTCATGTGGGCCCCACATGCATGTCCCATGTCATGGGGGCCCCAAATGCATGCCACATGTCATGGGGGCCCCAAATGAATGTCGCATGTCATTGGGGCCCCAAGCATATGCCGCATGTCATGGGGGCCTCAGGAGCATTCCGCATGTCATGGGGGCCCCACATGCATGCCGCATTTCATGGGGGCCCCACATGCATGCCGCATGCCATGGGGGCCCCACGTGCATGGCGCATGTCATGGGAGCCCCACATGCATGCCACATGTCATGGGGGCCCCAAATGAATGTCGCATTTCAAAGGGGCTCCACGTGCATGCCGCATATATTGGGGACCCCAAATGCATGCCGCATGTCATGAGGGCCCCGCATGCATGCCGGATGTCAATTGGGCCCTGCAGGCATTCCGCATGTCATGGGGGCGTCACATGCATTCCGCATGTCATAGGGGCCCCACGTGCATGCTGCATGTCATTGGGGCCCCATGTGCTTGCCGCATTTCATGGGTGCCCAAATGCATGCCTCATGTCATGGGGGCCATAAATGCATGCCGCATGTCATCGGTGCCCAACGTGCATGCCACATGTATTGGGGGCCCAATGTGCATGCCGCATGTATTGGGGGCCCCAACTACAGGCCGCATATCATGGGGCCCCACATGCATGCCGCATTTCATGGGGGACCCAAAATGCATGCCGCATGTCATGGGGGCCCCCAAATGCATGCCGCATGTCATGGGGGCCCCAACTGCAGGCCGCATATCATGGGGCCCCACATGCATGCCGCATTTCATGCGGGCCCCAAATGTATGCCACATGTAATGGGGGCCCCAAATGCATGTGGCATGTCATAGGGGCCCCACGTGCATGCCGCATGTCTCGGGCACCCCAAATGCATGCAGCATGTTATGGGGGCCCCACGTGCATGCCGAATGTCTCAGGTACCCCAAATGCATGCAGCATGTTATGCAGGCCCCAAGTGCATGCTGCAAGTCATGGGGGCCCAAATGCATGACGCATGTCATGTGGGCCCCAAATGAATGCCGCATGTCATGGTGGATCCAAATGCATGACTCAGGTCATGGGGGCCCCACGTGCATGCCGCATGTCATGGGAGCCTCACGAGCATTCCGCATGTCATGGGGGCCCCACGTGCATGCCGCATGTCATGGGTGCCCCACATGCATGCCGAATGTCTCAGGTACCCCAAATGCATGCAGCATGTTATGCATGCCCCAATGCATGCCCCATGTCATGGGGGCCCAAATGCATGCCGCATTTCATGGGGCCCCCACATGCATGCCGCATGTCATGGGGGCCCCAAATGCATGCTGCATGTCATGGGGGCTCCACATGCATGCCGCATTTCATGGGTGACCCAAATGCATGCATGCCGCATGTCATTGGGGCCCCGCAGGCATTCCGCATGTCATGGGGGCCTCACGTGCATTCGGCATGTCATGGGGGCCCCACGTGCTTGCCGCATGTCATGGAGGCCCAAATGCATGCCGCATGTCATGGGGCCATAAATGCATGACGCATATCATGGGGCCCCACATGCATGTCACATGTCATGGGGACCCTACATGCATGCCGCATTTCATGGGTGACCCAAATGCATGCATGCCGCATGTCATTGGGGCCCCGCAGGCATTCCGCATGTCATGGGGGCCTCACGTGCATTCGGCATGTCATGGGGGCCCCACGTGCATGCTGCATGTCACTGGGGCCCCACGTGCTTGACGCATGTCATGGAGGCCCAAATGCATGCCGCATGTCATGGGGGCCATAAATGCATGACGCATATCATGGGGCGCCACATGCATGCCACATGTCATGGGGGCCCCACATGCATGCCACATTTCATGGGTGACCCAAATGCATGCATGCCATATGTCATGGGGGCCCCACGTGCATGCCGCATGTCATGGGGGATCCAAACTCATGCCACATGTCATTGGGGCCCCAAGCATATGCCGCATGTCATGGGGGCCCCATGTGCATGCCACATGTAATGGGGCCCTAAAATGCATGCAGCATGTCATAGGGGCCACACGTGCATGCCGCATGTCTCGGGCACCCCAAATGCATGCAGCATGTTATGGGGGCCCCACGTGCATGCCGCATGTCTCAGGTACCCCAAATGCATGCAGCATGTTATGCAGGCCCCAAATGCATGCCGCATGTCATGGGGGCCCAAATGCATGATGCATGTCATGGGGCCCCACATGCATGAAGCATGTCATGGGGGCCCCAAATGCATGCCGCATGTCATGGGGGCCCCAAATGCATGCCGCATGTCATTGGGGCTTCACATGCATGCCGCATGTAATGAGGGCCCCACATGCATGCCGCATTTCATAAGGGACCCAAATGCATGCTGCATGTCATGGTGGCCCCAAATGCATGCCGCATGTCATGGCGGCCCCAAATGCATGACTCATGTCATGGGGGCCCCAAATGCATGCTGCATGTCATGAGGGCCTCACGTGCATGCCACATGTCATGGGGGCCCCAAATGCATGGCTCAAGTCATGGGGGACCCAAATGCATGCCACATATCATGGGGGCCCCACATGCATGCCGCATATATTGGGGACCCCAAATGCATGCTGCATGTCATGAGGGCCCCGCATGCATGCCGCATGTAATTGGGGCCCCGCAGGAATTCCGCATGTCATGGGGGCCTCACGTGCATTCCGCATGTCATGGGGGCCCCACGTGCTTGCCGCATGTCATGGAGGCCCAAATGCATGCCGCATGTCATGGGGCCATAAATGCATGACGCATATCATGGGGCCCCACATGCATGCCACATGTCATGGGGACCCTACATGCATGCCGCATTTCATGGGTGACCCAAATGCATGCATGCCGCATGGCATTGGGGCCCCGCAGGCATTCCGCATGTCATGGGGGCCCCACATGCATGCCGCATTTCATAAGGGACCCAAATGCAGGCCACATGTCATGGGGGTCCCAAATGCATGCCGCATGTCATGGGGGCCCCAAATGCATGCCACATGTCATGGGGGCCCCAAATGCATGCCGCATGTCCTGGGGGCCCCAAATGCATGACTCAGGTCATGGGGGCCCCATGTGCATGCCGCATGTCATGGGGGACCCACGTGCATGCCGCATGTCATGGGCCCCCCAAATACATTCCGCATGTCATGGGTGCCCCACATGCATGCCGCATGTCATGGGGGCAGCAAATGCATGACTCAGGTCATGGGGGCCCCACGTGCATGCCGCATGTCATGGGGGACCCAAATGCATGCGACATGTCATAGGGGCCCCACATGCATGCCGCATGTCTCGGGCACCCCAAATACATGCAGCATGTCATGGGGGCCCCACGTGCATGCCGCATGTCTCAGGTACCCCAAATGCATGCAGCATGTTATGCAGGCCCCAAATGCATGCCGCATGTCATAGGGGCCCCGCATGCATGGCGCATGTCATGGGGGCCCACATGTATGCCGCATGTCATGGGGGCCCAACGTGCATGCCGCATGTATTTGGGGCCCCAAATTCATGCCGCATGTCATGAGGGCCCCGCATGCATGCCGCATGTCATGGGGGCCCCGGAGGCATTCCGCATGTCATGGGGGCCCCAAATGCATGCCGCATGTCATAGGGGCCCCACATGCATGCCTCAAGTCATGGGGGCCCCAAATGCATTCTGCATGTCATGGGGGCCCCGCAGGCATTCCACATGTCTTGGGGGCCCCAAATAAATGCCGCATTTCATGGGGGCCCCACGTGCATGCCGCATGTCATGGGGCCCCGCAAATGCATGCCGCATGTCATAGGTGCCCCACATGCATGCCTCATGTCTTGGGGCCCACAAATGCATGCCACATGTCATAGGGGCCCCACATGCATGGCGCATGTCATGGGGGCCCCAAATGCATGCCACATGTCATGGGGGCCCCAAATGCATGACTCAGGTCATGGGGGCCCCACGTGCATGCCGCATGTCATAGGGGACCCAAATGCATGCGGCATGTCATAGGGGCCCCACGTGCATGCCGCATGTCTCGGGCACCCCAAATACATGCAGCATGTCATGGGGCCCCACGTGCATGCCGCATGTCTCAGGTACCCCAAATGCATGCAGCATGTTATGCAGGCCTCAAATGCATGCCGCATATCATGGGGGCCCCGGAGGCATTCCGCATGTCATGGGGGCCCCAAATGCATGCCTCAAGTCATGGGGGCCCCAAATGCATGCCGCATGTCATAGTGGCCCAAATGCATGCTGCATGTCATGAGGGCCACATGCATGCTGCACGTCATGGGGGCCCCACGTGCATGCGGCATGTCATGGGGGCCCCACGTGCATGCCGCATATCATGGGGGTCCCACATGCATGCCGCATGTCATAGGGGCCCCACATGCATGGCACATGTCATGGGGGGCCCACATGCATGCCACATGTCATGGGGGCCCCATATGCATGCCACATTTCATGGGGGACCCAAATGCATGCCGCATGTCATGGGGGCCCCAAATGCATGCCGCATGTCATGGCGGCCCCAAATGCATGACTCATGTCATGGGGGCCCCACGTGCATGCCGCATGTCATGGGGGATGCAAACTCATGCCGCATGTCATTGGGGCCCCAAGCATATGCCACATGTAATGGGGCCCCCAAATGCATGCGGCATGTCATAGGGGCCCCACGTGCATGCCGCATGTCTCGGGCACCCCAAATGCATGCAGCATGTTATGGGAGCCCCATGTGCATGCCGCATGTCTCAGGTACCCAAAATGCATGCAGCATGTTATGCAGGCCCCAAATGCATGCCGCATGGGGGCCCAAATGCATGACGCATGTCATGTGGGCCCCTCATGAATGCCGCATGTCATCGGGGCCCCAAATGCATGCCGCATGTCATGGTGGCTCCACCTGCATGCCACATTTAATGGGGCCCCCAAATTCATGCCGCATGTCATAGGAGCCCCACGTGCATGGCGCAAGTCATCGGTGCCCCAAATGCATGCCGCATGTCATAGGGGCCCCACATGCATGGCACATGTCATGGGGGCCCCACATGCATGCCGCATGTCATGGGGGCCCAAATGCTTGCCGCATGTCATAGTGGCCCCAAATGCATGCTGCATGTCATGATGGCCCCACGTGCATGCCGCATGTCCTGGGGGCCCCAAATGCATGGCTCAAGTCATGGGGGCCCCAAATGCATGCTGCATGTCATGAGGGCCCCACGTGCATGCCGCATGTCATGGGGCCCCAAATGCATGGCTCAAGTCAAGGGGCCCCAAATGCATGCCGCATATATTGGGGGCCCCAAATGCATGCCGCATGTCATGGGGACCCCAAATGCATGCCACATGTCATGGGGGCCCCATGTCCATGCCGCATGTCATGGGGGCCCCAAATGCATGACTCAGGTCATTGTGTCCCCACGTGCATGCCGCATGTCTCAGGTACCCCAAATGCATGCAGCATGTTATGCAAGCCCCAAATGCATGCCGCATGTCATGGTGGCCCCGCAGGCATTCCACATGTCATGGGGGCCCCAAATGCATGCCGCATGTCATGGGGGCCCCACGTGCATGCCGCATGTCATGGGGGCCCCACATGCATGGCGCATGTCATGGGGGGCCCACGTGTATGCCGCATGTCATGGGGGCCCAACGTGCATGCCGCATGTATTGGGGGCCCCAAATTCATGCCGCATGTCATGAGGGCCCCGCATGCATGCCGCATGTCATGGGGGCCCCGGAGGCATAACGCATGTCATGGGGCCCCAAATGCATGCCGCATGTCATGGGGGCCCCACGTGCATGCCGTATGTCTTGGGGCCCCGCAAATGCATGCTGCATGTCATAGGGGCCCCACATGCATGGCTCATTTCATGGGGGCCCCAAATGCATGCCTCAAGTCATGGGGGCCCCGCAGGCATTACGCATGTCATGGGGGCCCCAAATGCATGCCGCATGTCATGGGGGCCGCAAATGCATGGCTCAAGTTATGGGGGCCACAAATGCATGCCACATATCTTGGGGGTCCCACATGCATGCCACATGTCATGGGGGCCCCAAATGCATGACGCATGTCATAGTGGCCCCAAATGCATGCCGCATGTCATGGGGGCTCAAATGCATGCCACATATCCTGGGGGCCCCACGTGCATGCCGCATGTCATGGGGGCCCCAAATGCATGCCGCATGTCATGGGGCCCGCAAATGCATACCGCATGTCATGGGGGCCCCACATGCATGCAGCATGTCATGGGGGCCCCAAATGCATGCCGCATGTCATGGCGACCCCAAATGCATGACTCATGTCATGGGGGCCCCACGTGCATGTCGCATGTCATGGGGGATCCAAACTCATGCCGCATGTCATTGGGGCCCCAAGCATATGCCGCATGTCATGGGGGCCCCATGTGCATGCCACATGTAATGGGGGCCCCGAATGCATGCGGCATGTCATAGGGGCCCCACGTGCATGCCGCATGTCTCGGGCACCGCAAATGCATGCAGCATGTTATGCAGGCCCCAAATGCATGCTGCAAGTCAAGGAGGCTCAAATGCATGACTCATGTCATGTGGTCCCCAAATGCATGTGGCATGTCATAGGGGCCCCACGTGCATGCCGCATGTCATGGGGACCCACATGCATGCCGCATGTGATGGAGGCCCCCAAATGCATCCCGCATGTCATGGGGGCCCCACATGCATGCCGCATGTCATGGGGCCCCCAAATGCATGCCGCATGTCATGGGGGCCCAAATGATTGCCGCATGTCATGGGGGCCCCACGTGCATGCCACATGTCATGGGGGATCCAAACTCATGCCCCATGTCATTGGGGCCCAAAGCATATGACGCATGTCACGGGGGCCCCATGTGCATGCCACATGTAATGGGGGCCCCAAATGCATGCGGCTTGTCATAGGGGCCCCACGTGCATGCCGCATGTCTCGGGCACCCCAAATGCATGCAGCATGTTATGGGTGCCCCACATGCATGCCGCATGTCATGGGGACCCACATGCATGCCGCATGTCATGGAGGCCCCAAATGCATGTCGCATGTCATGGAGGCCCCAAATGCATGCCGCATGCCATGGGGGCCCCACATGCATGCCGCATGTCATGGGGCCCCCAAATGCATGCCGCATGTCATGTGGGCCCCACATGCATGTCCCATGTCATGGGGGCCCCAAATGCATGCCACATGTCATGGGGGCCCCAAATGAATGTCGCATGTCATTGGGGCCCCAAGCATATGCCGCATGTCATGGGGGCCTCAGGAGCATTCCGCATGTCATGGGGGCCCCACATGCATGCCGCATTTCATGGGGGCCCCACATGCATGCCGCATGCCATGGGGGCCCCACGTGCATGGCGCATGTCATGGGAGCCCCACATGCATGCCACATGTCATGGGGGCCCCAAATGAATGTCGCATTTCAAAGGGGCTCCACGTGCATGCCGCATATATTGGGGACCCCAAATGCATGCCGCATGTCATGAGGGCCCCGCATGCATGCCGGATGTCAATTGGGCCCTGCAGGCATTCCGCATGTCATGGGGGCGTCACATGCATTCCGCATGTCATAGGGGCCCCACGTGCATGCTGCATGTCATTGGGGCCCCATGTGCTTGCCGCATTTCATGGGTGCCCAAATGCATGCCTCATGTCATGGGGGCCATAAATGCATGCCGCATGTCATCGGTGCCCAACGTGCATGCCACATGTATTGGGGGCCCAATGTGCATGCCGCATGTATTGGGGGCCCCAACTACAGGCCGCATATCATGGGGCCCCACATGCATGCCGCATTTCATGGGGGACCCAAAATGCATGCCGCATGTCATGGGGGCCCCCAAATGCATTCCGCATGTCATGGGGGCCCCAACTGCAGGCCGCATATCATGGGGCCCCACATGCATGCCGCATTTCATGCGGGCCCCAAATGTATGCCACATGTAATGGGGGCCCCAAATGCATGTGGCATGTCATAGGGGCCCCACGTGCATGCCGCATGTCTCGGGCACCCCAAATGCATGCAGCATGTTATGGGGGCCCCACGTGCATGCCGAATGTCTCAGGTACCCCAAATGCATGCAGCATGTTATGCAGGCCCCAAGTGCATGCTGCAAGTCATGGGGGCCCAAATGCATGACGCATGTCATGTGGGCCCCAAATGAATGCCGCATGTCATGGTGGATCCAAATGCATGACTCAGGTCATGGGGGCCCCACGTGCATGCCGCATGTCATGGGAGCCTCACGAGCATTCCGCATGTCATGGGGGCCCCACGTGCATGCCGAATGTCTCAGGTACCCCAAATGCATGCAGCATGTTATGCATGCCCCAATGCATGCCCCATGTCATGGGGGCCCAAATGCATGCCGCATTTCATGGGGCCCCCACATGCATGCCGCATGTCATGGGGGCCCCAAATGCATGCTGCATGTCATGGGGGCTCCACATGCATGCCGCATTTCATGGGTGACCCAAATGCATGCATGCCGCATGGCATTGGGGCCCCGCAGGCATTCCGCATGTCATGGGGGCCTCACGTGCTTGCCGCATGTCATGGGGGCCCCACGTGCATGCCTCATGTCACGGGGGCCACAAATGTATGCCACATGTCATGCGGGCCCCACGTGCATGCCGCATGTCATGGGGCCCCCCAAATGCATGCCGCATGTCATGGGGGCCCCACATGCATGGAGCATGTCATGGGGGCCCCCCATGCATGCCGCATGTCATGGGGGCCCCACGTGCATGGCGCATGTCATGGGGGCCCACATGCATGCCACATGTCATGGAGGCCCCACATGCATGACTCATGTCTTGGGGGCCCCACATGCATTCCGCATGTCAAGGTGGCCTCACGTGCATTCCGCATGACATGGGGGCCCCAAATGCATGCCACATGTCATGGGGGCCCCACATCCATGCAGCATGTAATGGGGGACCCAAATGCATGCCGCATCACCTGGGGGCCCCACTTGCATTCCGCATGACATGGGGGCCCCAAATGCATGCCGCATGTCATGGCGGCCCCAAATGCATGACTCAGGTCATGGGGGCCCCACGTGCATGCCGCATGTCATGGGGGACCCAAGCGTATGCCTCATGTCATGGGGGCCCCAAATGCATGCCACATGTCATGGGGGCCCCAAATGCATGCCGCATGTCCTGGGGGCCCCATGAGCATGCCGATTGTCATGGTGGCCCCATGTCCATGCCGCATGTCATGGGCCCCCCAAATACATTCCGCATGTCATGGGTGCCCCACATGCATGCCGAATGTCTCAGTTACCCCAAATGCATGCAGCATGTAATGCACGCCCCAAAAGCATGCCGCATTTCATGGGGACCCCACATGCATGCCGCATGTCATGGGGGCCCCACGTGCATGGCGCATGTCACGGGAGCCCCACATGTCATGGGGGCCCCAAATGAATGTCGCATGTCAAGGGGGCCCCACGTGCATGCCGCATGTCATGGGGACCCAAATGCTTGCCGCATGTCATGGGGGCCATAAATGCATGCCGCATGTCATGGGGGCCCAACGTGCATGCCGCATCTATTGGGGGCCCCAAATTCATGTCTCATGTCATGAGGGCCCTGCATGTATACCGCATGTCATGGGGGCCCCAAATGCATGCCTCAAGTCATGGGGGCCCCAAATGCATGCCGCATATCATGGGGGCCCCACGTTCATGCCGTATGTCTTGGGGCCCACAAATGCATGCCTCAAGTCATGGGGGCCCCAAATGCATGACTCATGTCATGGGGGCCACACGTGCATGCCGCATGTCATGGGGGATCCAAACTCATGCCGCATGTCATTGGGGCCCAAAGCATATGCCGCATGTCATGGGGGCCCCATGTGCATGCCACATGTAATCGGGGCCGCAAATGCATGTGGCATGTCATAGGGGCCCCACGTGCATGCCGCATTTCTCGGGCACCCCATTGCAATGCAATGAATGTCGCATGTCAAGGGGGCCCCACGTGCATGCCGCATGTCATGGGGACCCACATGCATGCCGCATGTCATGGAGGCCCCCAAATGCATGCCGCATGTCATGGGGGCCCCACATGCATGCCGCATGTCATGGGGCCCCCCAAATGCATGCCGCATGTCATGGGGGCCCCACATGCATGGAGCATGTCATGGGGCCCCCCATGCATGCCGCATGTCATGGGGGCCCCACGTGCATGGCGCATGTCATGGGGGGCCCACATGCATGCCACATGTCATGGAGGCCCCACATGCATGACTCATGTCTTGGGGGCCCCACATGCATTCCGCATGTCAAGGTGGCCTCACGTGCATTCCGCATGACATGGGGGCCCCAAATGCATGCCACATGTCATGGGGGCCCCACATCCATGCAGCATGTAATGGGGGACCCAAATGCATGCCGCATGTCCTGGGGGCCCCACTTGCATTCCGCATGACATGGGGGCCCCAAATGCATGCCGCATGTCATGGCGGCCCCAAATGCATGACTCAGGTCATGGGGGCCCCACGTGCATGCCGCATGTCATGGGGGACCCAAGCGTATGCCTCATGTCATGGGGGCCCCAAATGCATGCCACATGTCATGGGGGCCCCAAATGCATGCCGCATGTCCTGGGGGCCCCATGAGCATGCCGATTGTCATGGTGGCCCCATGTCCATGCCGCATGTCATGGGCCCCCCAAATACATTCCGCATGTCATGGGTGCCCCACATGCATGCCGAATGTCTCAGTTACCCCAAATGCATGCAGCATGTAATGCACGCCCCAAAAGCATGCCGCATTTCACGGGGACCCCACATGCATGCCGCATGTCATGGGGGCCCCACGTGCATGGCGCATGTCACGGGAGCCCCACATGTCATGGGGGCCCCAAATGAATGTCGCATGTCAAGGGGGCCCCACGTGCATGCCGCATGTCATGGGGACCCAAATGCTTGCCGCATGTCATGGGGGCCATAAATGCATGCCGCATGTCATGGGGGCCCAACGTGCATGCCGCATCTATTGGGGGCCCCAAATTCATGTCTCATGTCATGAGGGCCCTGCATGTATACCGCATGTCATAGGGGCCCCAAATGCATGCCTCAAGTCATGGGGGCCCCAAATGCATGCCGCATATCATGGGGGCCCCACGTTCATGCCGTATGTCTTGGGGCCCACAAATGCATGCCTCAAGTCATGGGGGCCCCAAATGCATGACTCATGTCATGGGGGCCACACGTGCATGCCGCATGTCATGGGGGATCCAAACTCATGCCGCATGTCATTGGGGCCCAAAGCATATGCCGCATGTCATGGGGGCCCCATGTGCATGCCACATGTAATCGGGGCCGCAAATGCATGTGGCATGTCATAGGGGCCCCACGTGCATGCCGCATTTCTCGGGCACCCCATTGCAATGCAATGAATGTCGCATGTCAAGGGGGCCCCACGTGCATGCCGCATGTCATGGGGACCCACATGCATGCCGCATGTCATGGAGGCCCCCAAATGCATGCCGCATGTCATGGGGGCCCCACATGCATGCCGCATGTCATGGGGACCCAAATGCTTGCCGCATGTCATGGGGGCCATAAATGCATGCCGCATGTCATGGGGGCCCCAACTGCAGGCCGCATATCATGGGGCCCCACATGCATGCCGCATTTCATGGGGGACCCAAATGCATGCCACATGTCATGGGGGCCCCAACTGCAGGCCGCATATCATGGGGCCCCACATGCATGCCGCATTTCATGGGGGACCCAAATGCATGCCACATGTCATGGGGGCCCCATGTGCATGCCACATGTAATGGGGGCCCCAAATGCATGCCGCATGTCATGGGGGATCCAAAGTCATGCCGCATGTTATTGGGGCCCCAAGCATATGCCGCATGTCATGGGGGCCCCACGTGCATGCCACATGTCATGGGGGATCCAAACTCATGCCGCATGTCATTGGGGCCCAAAGCATATGCCGCATGTCAGGGGGGCCCCATGTGCATGCCACATGTAATGGGGGCCCCAAATGCATGCGGCTTGTCATAGGGGCCCCATGTGCATGCCACATGTAATGGGGGCCCCAAATGCATGCCGCATGTCATGGGGGATCCAAAGTCATGCCGCATGTTATTGGGGCCCCAAGCATATGCCGCATGTCATGGGGGCCCCACGTGCATGCCACATGTCATGGGGGATCCAAACTCATGCCGCATGTCATTGGGGCCCAAAGCATATGCCGCATGTCAGGGGGGCCCCATGTGCATGCCACATGTAATGGGGGCCCCAAATGCATGCAGCTTGTCATAGGGGCCCCACGTGCATGCCGCATGTCTCGGGCACCCCAAATGCATGCAGCATGTTATGGGGGCCCCACGTGCATGCCGAATGTCTCAGGTACCCCAAATGAATGCAGCATGTTATGCAGGCCCCAAATGCATGCTGCAAGTCATGGGGGCCCAAATGCATGACGCATGTCATGTGGGCCCCACATGAATGTCGCATGTCATGGCGGCCCCAAATGCATGACTCAGGTCATGGGGACCCCACCTGCATGCCGCATGTCATGGGGGCCTCACGAGCATTCGGCATGTCATGGGGGCCCCACGTGCATGCCGCATGTCATGGCGGCCCCAAATGCATGACTCATGTCATGGGGGCCCACATGCATGCCGCATGTCATGGGGGCCCCACATGCATGCTGCATGTCATGGCGGCCCCAAATGCATGACTCATGTCATGGGGGCTCCACATGCATGCCGCATGTCATGGGGCCCCCAAATGCATGCCGCATGTCATGGGACCCCCACATGCATGCCCCATGTCATGGGGGCCCCAAATGCATGCTCCATGTCATGGGGGCCCCAAATGCATGCCGCATGTCATGGGGGATCCAAAGTCATGCCGCATGTCATTGGGGCCCCAAGCATATGCCGCATGTCATGGGGGCCTCACGAGCATTCCGCATGTCATGGGGGCCCCACGTGCATGCCGCATGTAATGGTGCCCCCAAATTCATGCCGCATGTCATAGGGGCCCCAAGTGCATGGCGCAAGTCATGGGTGCCCCACATGCATGCCGCATGTCATGGGGACCCACATGAATGCCGCATGTCATGGAGGCCCCAAATGCATGCCGCAGTCATGGGGGCCCCACATGCATGCCCCATGTCATGGGGGCCCCAAATGCATGCCGCATGTCATGGGGGATCCAAAGTCATGCCGCATGTCATTGGGACCCCAAGCATATGCCGCATGCCATGGGGGCCTCACGAGCATTCCGCATGTCATGGGGGCCCCACGTGCATGCCGCATGTTATGGTGCCCCCAAATTCATGCCGCATGTCATGGGCCCCCCAAATACATTCCGCATGTCATGGGTGCCCCACATGCATGCCGAATGTCTCAGTTACCCCAAATGCATGCAGCATGTAATGCACGCCCCAAAAGCATGCCGCATTTCATGGGGACCCCACATGCATGCCGCATGTCATGGGGGCCCCACGTGCATGGCGCATGTCACGGGAGCCCCACATGTCATGGGGGCCCCAAATGAATGTCGCATGTCAAGGGGGCCCCACGTGCATGCCGCATGTCATGGGGACCCAAATGCTTGCCGCATGTCATGGGGGCCATAAATGCATGCCGCATGTCATGGGGGCCCAACGTGCATGCCGCATCTATTGGGGGCCCCAAATTCATGTCTCATGTCATGAGGGCCCTGCATGTATACCGCATGTCATGGGGGCCCCAAATGCATGCCTCAAGTCATGGGGGCCCCAAATGCATGCCGCATATCATGGGGGCCCCACGTTCATGCCGTATGTCTTGGGGCCCACAAATGCATGCCTCAAGTCATGGGGGCCCCAAATGCATGACTCATGTCATGGGGGCCACACGTGCATGCCGCATGTCATGGGGGATCCAAACTCATGCCGCATGTCATTGGGGCCCAAAGCATATGCCGCATGTCATGGGGGCCCCATGTGCATGCCACATGTAATCGGGGCCGCAAATGCATGTGGCATGTCATAGGGGCCCCACGTGCATGCCGCATTTCTCAGGCACCCCATTGCAATGCAATGAATGTCGCATGTCAAGGGGGCCCCACGTGCATGCCGCATGTCATGGGGACCCACATGCATGCCGCATGTCATGGAGGCCCCCAAATGCATGCCGCATGTCATGGGGGCCCCACATGCATGCCGCATGTCATGGGGACCCAAATGCTTGCCGCATGTCATGGGGGCCATAAATGCATGCCGCATGTCATGGGGGCCCCAACTGCAGGCCGCATATCATGGGGCCCCACATGCATGCCGCATTTCATGGGGGACCCAAATGCATGCCACATGTCATGGGGGCCCCAACTGCAGGCCGCATATCATGGGGCCCCACATGCATGCCGCATTTCATGGGGGACCCAAATGCATGCCACATGTCATGGGGGCCCCATGTGCATGCCACATGTAATGGGGGCCCCAAATGCATGCCGCATGTCATGGGGGATCCAAAGTCATGCCGCATGTTATTGGGGCCCCAAGCATATGCCGCATGTCATGGGGGCCCCACGTGCATGCCACATGTCATGGGGGATCCAAACTCATGCCGCATGTCATTGGGGCCCAAAGCATATGCCGCATGTCAGGGGGGCCCCATGTGCATGCCACATGTAATGGGGGCCCCAAATGCATGCGGCTTGTCATAGGGGCCCCATGTGCATGCCACATGTAATGGGGGCCCCAAATGCATGCCGCATGTCATGGGGGATCCAAAGTCATGCCGCATGTTATTGGGGCCCCAAGCATATGCCGCATGTCATGGGGGCCCCACGTGCATGCCACATGTCATGGGGGATCCAAACTCATGCCGCATGTCATTGGGGCCCAAAGCATATGCCGCATGTCAGGGGGGCCCCATGTGCATGCCACATGTAATGGGGGCCCCAAATGCATGCAGCTTGTCATAGGGGCCCCACGTGCATGCCGCATGTCTCGGGCACCCCAAATGCATGCAGCATGTTATGGGGGCCCCACGTGCATGCCGAATGTCTCAGGTACCCCAAATGAATGCAGCATGTTATGCAGGCCCCAAATGCATGCTGCAAGTCATGGGGGCCCAAATGCATGACGCATGTCATGTGGGCCCCACATGAATGTCGCATGTCATGGCGGCCCCAAATGCATGACTCAGGTCATGGGGACCCCACCTGCATGCCGCATGTCATGGGGGCCTCACGAGCATTCGGCATGTCATGGGGGCCCCACGTGCATGCCGCATGTCATGGCGGCCCCAAATGCATGACTCATGTCATGGGGGCCCACATGCATGCCGCATGTCATGGGGGCCCCACATGCATGCTGCATGTCATGGCGGCCCCAAATGCATGACTCATGTCATGGGGGCTCCACATGCATGCCGCATGTCATGGGGCCCCCAAATGCATGCCGCATGTCATGGGACCCCCACATGCATGCCCCATGTCATGGGGGCCCCAAATGCATGCTCCATGTCATGGGGGCCCCAAATGCATGCCGCATGTCATGGGGGATCCAAAGTCATGCCGCATGTCATTGGGGCCCCAAGCATATGCCGCATGTCATGGGGGCCTCACGAGCATTCCGCATGTCATGGGGGCCCCACGTGCATGCCGCATGTAATGGTGCCCCCAAATTCATGCCGCATGTCATAGGGGCCCCAAGTGCATGGCGCAAGTCATGGGTGCCCCACATGCATGCCGCATGTCATGGGGACCCACATGAATGCCGCATGTCATGGAGGCCCCAAATGCATGCCGCAGTCATGGGGGCCCCACATGCATGCCCCATGTCATGGGGGCCCCAAATGCATGCCGCATGTCATGGGGGATCCAAAGTCATGCCGCATGTCATTGGGACCCCAAGCATATGCCGCATGCCATGGGGGCCTCACGAGCATTCCGCATGTCATGGGGGCCCCACGTGCATGCCGCATGTTATGGTGCCCCCAAATTCATGCCGCATGTCATAGGGGCCCCACGTGCATGGCGCAAGTCATGGGTGCCCCACATGCATGTCGAATGTCTCAGGTACCCCAAATGCATGCAGCATGTTATGCACGCCCCAAATGCATGCCGCATGTCATGTGGGCCCAAATGCAGGCCGCATTTCATGGGGGCCCCACATGCATGCCGTATGTCATGGGGGCCCCACGTGCATGGCGCATGTCATGGGAGCCCCACATGCATGCCACATGTCATGGGGGCCCCAAATGAATGTCGCATGTCATGGGGACCCACATGCATGCCGCATGTCATGGAGGCCCCAAATGCATGCCGCATGCCATGGAGGCCCCACGTGCATGCCGCATGTCATGGGGACCCACATGCATGCCGCATGTCATGGAGGCCCCCAAATGCATCCCGCATGTCATGGGGGCCCCACATGCATGCCGCATGTCATGGGGGCCCCACATGCATGCCGCATGTCATGGGGACCCACATGCATGCCGCATGTCATGGAGGCCCCAAATGCATGCCGCATGCCATGGAGGCCCCAAATGCATGACGCATATCATGGGGGCCCCAAACACATGCAGCATGTCATGGGGGCCCCACATGCATGCCGCATGTCATGGGGGCCCCACATGCATGCCGCATGTCATGGGGACCCACATGCATGCTGCATGTCATGGAGGCCCCAAATGCATGCCGCATGTCATGGAGGCCCCAAATGCATGACGCATATCATGGGGGCCCCAAACACATGCAGCATGTCATGGGGGCCCCACGTGCATGCCGTATGTCTTGGGGCCCACAAATGCATGCCTCAAGTCATGGGGGCCCCAAATGCATGACTCATGTCATGATGGCCCCACGTGCATGCCGCATGTCATGGGGGATCCAAACTCATGCCGCATGTCATTGGGGCCCAAAGCATATGCCGCATGTCATGGGGGCCCCATGTGCATGCCACATGTAATGGGGGCCCCAAATGCATGCGGCATGTCATAGGGGCCCCACGTGCATGCCGCATGTCTCGGGCACCCCAAATGCATGCAGCATGTTATGGGGGCCCCACGTGCATGCCGAATGTCTCAGGTACCCCAAATGCATGCAGCATGTTATGCAGGCCCCAAATGCATGCTGCAAGTCATGGGGGATCAAATGCATGACGCATGTCATGTGGGCCCCAAATGCATGTGGCATGTCATAGGGGCCCCACGTGCATGCCGCATGTTATGTGGGGGCCCCACGTGCATGCCGAATGTATCAGGTACCCCAAATGCATGCAGCATGTTATGCAGGCCCCAAATGCATGCTGCAAGTCATGGGGGCCCAAATGCATGACGCATGTCATGTGGGCCCCACGTGCATGCCGCATGTCATGGCGGCCCCAAATGCATGACTCAGGTCATGGGGACCCCACCTGCATGCCGCATGTCATGGGGGCCTCACGAGCATTCGGCATGTCATTGGGGCCCCACGTGCATGCCGCATGTCATGGCGGCCCCAAATGCATGACTCATGTCATGGGGGCCCACATGCATGCCGCATGTCATGGGGTCCCCACTTGCATGCTGCATGTCATGGCGGCCCCAAATGCATGACTCATGTCATGGGGGCTCCACATGCATGCCGCATGTCATGGGCCCCCAAATGCATGCCGCATGTCATGGGGGCCCCACATGCATGCCCCATGTCATGGGGCCCCCAAATGCATGCCGCATGTCATGGGGGATCCAAAGTCATGCCGCTTGTCATTGGGGCCCCAAGCATATGCCGCATGTCATGGGGGCCTCACGAGCATTCCGCATGTCATGGGGGCCCCACGTGCATGCCGCATGTAATGGTGCCCCCAAATTCATGCCGCATGTCATAGGGGCCCCACGTGCATGGCGCAAGTCATGGGTGCCCCACATGCATGTCGAATGTCTCAGGTACCCCAAATGCATGCAGCATGTTATGCACACCCCAAATGCATGCCGCATGTCATGGGGGCCCCACATGCATGCCGTATGTCATGGGGCCCCACGTGCATGGCGCATGTCATGGGAGCCCCACATGCATGCCACATGTCATGGGGGCCCCAAATGAATGTCGCATGTCAAGGGGGCCCCACGTGCATGGCGCATGTCATGGGAGCCCCACATGCATGCCGCATGTCATGGGGACCCACATGCATGCCGCATGTCATGGAGGCCCCAAATGCATGCCGCATGTAATGGAGGCCCCAAATGCATGACGCATATCATGAGGGCCCCAAACACGTGCAGCATGTCATGGGGGCCCCACGTGCATGCCGTATGTCTTGGGGCCCACAAATGCATGCCTCAAGTCATGGGGGCCCCAAATGCATGACTCATGTCATGGGGGCCCCACGTGCATGCCGCATGTCATGGGGGATCCAAACTCATGCCGCATGTCATTGGGGCCCAAAGCATATGCTGCATGTCATGGGGGCCCCATGTGCATGTCACATGTAATGGGGGCCCCAAATGCATGCGGCATGTCATAGGGGCCCCACGTGCATGCCGCATGTCTCGGGCACCCCAAATGCATGCAGCATGTTATGCAGGCCCCAAATGCATGCTGCAAGTCATGGGGGCTCAAATGCATGACGCATGTCATGTGGTCCCCAAATGCATGTGGCATGTCATAGGGGCCCCACGTGCATGCCACATGTCTCGGGCACCCCAAATGCATGCAGCATGTTATGTGGGGGCCCCACGGGCATGCCGAATGTCTCAGGTACCCCAAATGCATGCAGCATGTTATGCAGGCCCCAAATGCATGCTGCAAGTCATGGGGGATCAAATGCATGACGCATGTCATGTGGGCCCCAAATGCATGTGGCATGTCATAGGGGCCCCACGTGCATGCCGCATGTCTCGGGCACCCCAAATGCATGCAGCATGTTATGTGGGGGCCCCACGTGCATGCCGAATGTATCAGGTACCCCAAATGCATGCAGCATGTTATGCAGGCCCCAAATGCATGCTGCAAGTCATGGGGGCCCAAATGCATGACGCATGTCATGTGGGCCCCACGTGCATGCCGCATGTCATGGCGGCCCCAAATGCATGACTCAGGTCATGGGGACCCCACCTGCATGCCGCATGTCATGGGGGCCTCACGAGCATTCGGCATGTCATTGGGGCCCCACGTGCATGCCGCATGTCATGGCGGCCCCAAATGCATGACTCATGTCATGGGGGCCCACATGCATGCCGCATGTCATGGGGTCCCCACTTGCATGCTGCATGTCATGGCGGCCCCAAATGCATGACTCATGTCATGGGGGCTCCACATGCATGCCGCATGTCATGGGCCCCCAAATGCATGCCGCATGTCATGGGGGCCCCACATGCATGCCCCATGTCATGGGGCCCCCAAATGCATGCCGCATGTCATGGGGGATCCAAAGTCATGCCGCTTGTCATTGGGGCCCCAAGCATATGCCGCATGTCATGGGGGCCTCACGAGCATTCCGCATGTCATGGGGGCCCCACGTGCATGCCGCATGTAATGGTGCCCCCAAATTCATGCCGCATGTCATAGGGGCCCCACGTGCATGGCGCAAGTCATGGGTGCCCCACATGCATGTCGAATGTCTCAGGTACCCCAAATGCATGCAGCATGTTATGCACGCCCCAAATGCATGCCGCATGTCATGGGGGCCCCACATGCATGCCGTATGTCATGGGGGCCCCACGTGCATGGCGCATGTCATGGGAGCCCCACATGCATGCCACATGTCATGGGGGCCCCAAATGAATGTCGCATGTCAAGGGGGCCCCACGTGCATGACTCATGTCATGGGGGCCCCACATGCATGCCGCATGTCATGGGGGATCCAAACTCATGCCGCATGTCATTGGGGCCCAAAGCATATGCTGCATGTCATGGGGGCCCCATGTGCATGCCACATGTAATGGGGGCCCCAAATGCATGCGGCATGTCATAGGGGCCCCACGTGCATGCCGCATGTCTCGGGCACCCCAAATGCATGCAGCATGTTATGCAGGCCCCAAATGCATGCTGCAAGTCATGGGGGCTCAAATGCATGACGCATGTCATGTGGTCCCCAAATGCATGTGGCATGTCATAGGGGCCCCACGTGCATGCCACATGTCTCGGGCACCCCAAATGCATGCGGCATGTTATGTGGGGGCCCCACGGGCATGCCGAATGTATCAGGTACCCCAAATGCATGCAGCATGTTATGCAGGCCCCAAATGCATGCTGCAAGTCATGGGGGCCCAAATGCATTACGCATGTCATGTGGGCCCCACGTGCATGCCGCATGTCATGGGGGCCTCACGAGCATTCCGCATGTCATGGGGGCCACACGTGCATGCCGCATGTCATGGCGGCCCCACTTGCATTCTGCATGTCATGGCAGGCCCAAATGCATGACTCATGTCATGGGGGCTCCACGTGCATGCAGCATGGAATGGGGCCCCCAAATTCATGCCGCATGTCATAGGGCCCCACGTGCATGGCGCAAGTCATGGGTGCCCCACATGCATGCCGAATGTCTCAGGTACCCCAAATGCATGCAGCATGTTATGCAGGCCCCAAATGCATGCCGCATGTCATGGGGGCCCAAATGCATGCAGCATTTCATGGGGACCCACATGCATGCCGCATGTCATGGAGGCCCCAAATGCTTGCCGCATGTCATGGAGGCCCCAAATGCATGCCACATGTCATGGGGGTCCCACATGCATGCCGCATGTCATGGGGGTCCCACATGCATGCCGCATGTCATGGGCCGCAAATGCTTGCTGCATGTCCTGGGGGCCATAAATGTATGCCGCATGTCATGGGGGCCCAACGTGCATGCCGCATGTATTGGGGGCCCCAAATTCATGCTGCATGTCATGAGGGCCCCGCATGCATGCCGCATGTCATGGGGGATCCAAACTCATGCCGCATGTCATTGGGGCCCCAAGTGTATGCCTCATGTCATGGGGGCCCTATGTGCATGCCACATGTAATGGGGGCCCCAAATGCATGTGGCATGTCATAGGGGCCCCACGTGCATGCCGCATGTCTCGGGCACCCCAAATGCATGCAGCATGTTATTGGGGCCCCACGTGCATGCCGAATGTCTCAGGTACCCCAAATGCATGCAGAATGTTATGCAGGCCCCAAATGGATGCTGCATGTCATGGGGGCCCACATGCATGCCGCATGTCATGGGGCCCCCACTTGCATGCCGCATGTCATGGGGGCCCCAAATGCGTGCCGCATGTAATGGGGGACCCAAATGCATGCTACACGTCATGGGGGCCCCACGTGCATGCCGCATGTCATGGGGGCCCAAATGCTTGCCGCATGTCATGGGGGCCATAAATGCATGCCGCATGTCATGGGGGCCCAACGTGCATGCCTCAAGTCATGGGGGCCCCAAATGCCTGCCGCATATCATGGGGGCCCCAAACGCATGCAGCATGTCATGGGGGATCCAAATGCATGCCTCAAGTCATGGGGGCCCCAAATGCATGCCGCATATCATGGGGGCCCCAAACACATGCAGCATGTCATTGGGGCCCCACGTGCATGCCGTATGTCTTGGGGCCCACAAATGCATACCGCATGTCATGTGGGCCCCAAATGCTTGCCGCATGTCATGGGGGACCCACATGCATGCCGCATGTCATGGAGGCCCCAAATGCATGCCGCATGTCATAGGGGCCCCACATGCATGGCGCATGTCATGGGGGCCCCACATGCATGCCGCATGTCATGGGGGCCCAAATGCTTGCCGCATGTCAAGGGGGCCCCACGTGCATGCCACATGTCATGGGGACCCACATGCATGCCGCATGTCATGGAGGCCCCCAAATGCATCCCGCATGTCATGGGGGCCCCACATGCATGCCGCATGTCATGGGGACCATAAATGCATGCCGCATGTCATGGGGGCCCCAACTGCAGGCCGCATATCATTGGGCCCCACATGCATGCCGCATTTCATGGGGGCCCCAAATGCATGCCGCATGTCATGGGCGATCCAAAGTCATGCCGCATGTTATTGGGGCCCCAAGCATATGCCGCATGTCATGGGGGCCTCACGAGCATTCCGCATGTCATGGGGGACCCACGTGCATGCCGCATGTAATGGTGCCCCCAAATTCATGCCGCATGTCATAGGGGCCCCACGTGCATGGCGCAAGTCATGGGTGCCCCACATGCATGCCGAATGTCTCAGGTACCCCAAATGCATGCAGCATGTTATGCACGCCCCAAATGCATGCCGCATGTCATGGGGGCCCAAATGCATGCCACATTTCATGGGGGCCCCACATGCATGCCGCATGTCATGGGGGCCCCACGTGCATGGCGCATGTCATGGGAGCCCCACATGCATGCCACATGTCATGGGGGCCCCAAATGAATGTCGCATGTCAAGGGGGCCCCACGTGCATGCCGCATGTCATGGGGACCCACGTGCATGCCGCATGTTATGGAGGCCCCCAAATGCATCCCGCATGTCATGGGGGCCCCACATGCATGCCGCATGTCATGGGGCTCCCAAATGCATGCCGCATGTCATGGGGGCCCAAATGCTTGCCGCATGTAATGGGGGTCCCACGTGCATGCCACATGTCATGGGGGATCCAAACTCATGCCGCATGTCATTGGGGCCCAAAGCATATGACGCATGTCACGGGGGCCCCATGTGCATGCCACATGTAATGGGTGCCCCAAATGCATGTGGCTTGTCATAGGGGCCCCACGTGCATGCCGCATGTCTCGGGCACCCCAAATGCATGCAGCATGTTATGGGTGCCCCACATGCATGTCACATGTCATGGAGGCCCCAAATGCATGCCGCATGTCATGGGGGCCCCACATGCATGCCGCATGTCATGGGGCCCCCAAATGCATGCCGCATGTCATGTGGGCCCCACATGCATGTCCCATGTCATGGGGGCCCCAAATGCATGCCGCATGTCATGGGGGAACCAAAGTCATGCCGCATGTCATTGGGGCCCCAAGCATATGCAGCATGTCATGGGGGCCTCACGAGCATTCCGCATGTCATGGGGGCCCCACGTGCATGCCGCATTTCATGGGGGCCCCACATGCATGCCGCATGTCATGGGGGCCCCACGTGCATGCCGCATGTCATGGGAGCCCCACATGCATCCCACATGTCATGGGGGCCCCAAATGCATGTCGCATTTCAAAGGGGCTCCACGTGCATGCCGCATGTCATGGGGACCCACATGCATGCCGCATGTCATGGAGGCCCCCAAATGCATCCCGCATGTCATGGGGGCCCCACATGCATGCCGCATGTCATGGGGACCCACATGCATGCCGCATGTCATGGAGGCCACAAATGCATGCCGCATGTCATGGAGGCCCCAAATGTATGACGCATATCATGGGGGCCCCAAACACATGCAGCATGTCATGGGGGCCCCAAGTGCATGCCGCATATCTTGGGGCCCACAAATGCATGCCTCAAGTCATGTGGGCCCCAAATGCATGACTCATGTCATGGGGGCCCCACGTGCATGCCGCATGTCATGGGGGATCCAAACTCATGCCGCATGTCATTGGGGCCCAAAGCATATGCCGCATGTCATGGGGGCCCCATGTGCATGCCACATGTTATGCAGGCCCCAAATGCATGCTGCAAGTCATGGGGGCCCAAATGCATGACACATGTCATGTGGGCCCCAAATGCATGTGGCATGTCATAGGGGACCCACGTGCATGCCGCATGTCTCGGGCACCCCAAATGCATGCAGCATGTTATGTGGGGGCCCCACGTGCATGCCGAATGTATCAGGTGCCCCAAATGCATGCAGCTTGTTATGCATGCCGCATGTCATGGGGGAACCAAAGTCATGCCGCATGTCATTGGGGCCCCAAGCATATGCAGCATGTCATGGGGGCCTCACGAGCATTCCGCATGTCATGGGGGCCCCACGTGCATGCCGCATTTCATGGGGGCCCCACATGCATGCCGCATGTCATGGGGGCCCCACGTGCATGCCGCATGTCATGGGAGCCCCACATGCATCCCACATGTCATGGGGGCCCCAAATGCATGTCGCATTTCAAAGGGGCTCCACGTGCATGCCGCATGTCATGGGGACCCACATGCATGCCGCATGTCATGGAGGCCCCCAAATGCATCCCGCATGTCATGGGGGCCCCACATGCATGCCGCATGTCATGGGGACCCACATGCATGCCGCATGTCATGGAGGCCACAAATGCATGCCGCATGTCATGGAGGCCCCAAATGTATGACGCATATCATGGGGGCCCCAAACACATGCAGCATGTCATGGGGGCCCCACGTGCATGCCGCATGTCATGGGGGATCCAAACTCATGCCGCATGTCATTGGGGCCCAAAGCATATGCCGCATGTCATGGGGGCCCCATGTGCATGCCACATGTTATGCAGGCCCCAAATGCATGCTGCAAGTCATGGGGGCCCAAATGCATGACGCATGTCATGTGGGCCCCAAATGCATGTGGCATGTCATAGGGGACCCACGTGCATGCCGCATGTCTCGGGCACCCCAAATGCATGCAGCATGTTATGTGGGGGCCCCACGTGCATGCCGAATGTATCAGGTGCCCCAAATGCATGCAGCTTGTTATGCATGCCGCATGTCATGGGGGAACCAAAGTCATGCCGCATGTCATTGGGGCCCCAAGCATATGCAGCATGTCATGGGGGCCTCACGAGCATTCCGCATGTCATGGGGGCCCCACGTGCATGCCGCATTTCATGGGGGCCCCACATGCATGCCGCATGTCATGGGGGCCCCACGTGCATGCCGCATGTCATGGGAGCCCCACATGCATCCCACATGTCATGGGGGCCCCAAATGCATGTCGCATTTCAAAGGGGCTCCACGTGCATGCCGCATGTCATGGGGACCCACATGCATGCCGCATGTCATGGAGGCCCCCAAATGCATCCCGCATGTCATGGGGGCCCCACATGCATGCCGCATGTCATGGGGACCCACATGCATGCCGCATGTCATGGAGGCCACAAATGCATGCCGCATGTCATGGAGGCCCCAAATGTATGACGCATATCATAGGGGCCCCAAACACATGCAGCATGTCATGGGGGCCCCAAGTGCATGCCGCATATCTTGGGGCCCACAAATGCATGCCTCAAGTCATGTGGGCCCCAAATGCATGACTCATGTCATGGGGGCCCCACGTGCATGCCGCATGTCATGGGGGATCCAAACTCATGCCGCATGTCATTGGGGCCCAAAGCATATGCCGCATGTCATGGGGGCCCCATGTGCATGCCACATGTTATGCAGGCCCCAAATGCATGCTGCAAGTCATGGGGGCCCAAATGCATGACGCATGTCATGTGGGCCCCAAATGCATGTGGCATGTCATAGGGGACCCACGTGCATGCCGCATGTCTCGGGCACCCCAAATGCATGCAGCATGTTATGTGGGGGCCCCACGTGCATGCCGAATGTATCAGGTGCCCCAAATGCATGCAGCTTGTTATGCAGGCCCCAAATGCATGCTGCAAGTCATGGGGGCCCAAATGCATGACACATGTCATGTGGGCCCCACGTGCATGCCACATGTCATGGGGGCCTCACGAGCATTCCGCATGTCATGGGGGCCCCACTTGCATGCTGTATGTCATGGCGGCCCCAAATGCATGACTCATGTCATGGGGGCTCCACGTGCATGCCGCATGGAATGGGGCCCCCAAATTCATGCCGCATGTCATAGGGCCCCACGTGCATGGCGCAAGTCATGGGTGCCCCACATGCATGCCGAATGTCTCAGGTACCCCAATGCATGCAGTATGTTATGCAGGCCCCAAATGCATGCAGCATGTCATGGGGGCCCAAATGCATGCCGCATTTCATGGGCCCCCCACATGCATGCCGCATGTCATGGGCCCCCCACATGCATGCCGCATGTCATGGGGGCTCCACGTGTATGGCGCAAGTCATGCGTGCCCCACATGCATGCCGCATGTCATCAGGGACCCAAATGCATGCCGCATGTCATAGGGGCCCCACATGCATGTCGCATGTCATGGGAGCCCCACATGCATGCCACATGTCATGGGGGCCCCAAATGAATGTCGCATGTCAAGGGGTCCCCACGTGCATGCCGCATGTCATGGAGGCCACAAATGCATGTCGCATGTCATGGAGGCCCCAAATGCATGCCGCATGTAATGGGGGCCCCACGTGCATGCCGAATGTCTCAGGTACCCCAAATGCATGCAGCATGTTATGCAGGCCCCAAATGCATGCTGCAAGTCATGGGGGCTCAAATGCATGACGCATGTTATGTGGGCCCCAAATGCATGTGGCATGTCATAGGGGCCCCACGTGCATGCCGCATGTCTCGGGCACCCCAAATGCATGCAGCATGTTATGTGGGGGCCCCACGTGCATGCCGAATGTATCAGGTACCCCAAATGCATGCAGCATGTTATGCAGGCCCCAAATGCATGCTGCAAGTCATGGGGGCCCAAATGCATGACGCATGTCATGTGGGCCCCACGTGCATGCCGCATGGAATGGGGCCCCCAAATTCATGCCGCATGTCATAGGGCCCCACGTGCATGGCGCAAGTCATGGGTGCCCCACATGCATGCCGAATGTCTCAGGTACCCCAAATGCATGCAGCATGTTATGCAGGCCCCAAATGCATGCCGCATGTCATGGGGACCCAAATGCATGCCGCATTTCATGGGGACCCACATGCATGTCACATGTCATGGAGGCCCCAAATGCATGCCGAATGTCATGGAGGCCCCAAATGCATGCCGCATGTCATGGGGGTCCCACATGCATGCCGCATGTCATGGGGTCCCACATGCATGCCGCATGTCATGGGGGCCCAAATGCTTGCCGCATGTCCTGGGGGCCATAAATGTATGCCGCATGTCATGGGGGCCCAACGTGCATGCCGCATGTATTGGGGGCCCCAAATTCATGCCGCATGTCATGAGGGCCCCGCATGCATGCCGCATGTCATGGGGGCCCCGGAGGCATTCCGCATGTCATGGGGGCCCCAAATGCATGCCGCATGTCATGGGAGCCCCAAATGCATGCCTCAAGTCATGGGGGCCCCAAATGCATGCCGCATGTCATGAGGGCCCCACGTGCATGCCGCATGTCATGGGGGCCCCAAATGAATGTCGCATGTCAAGGGGGCCCCACGTGCATGCCGCATGTCATGGGGACCCACATGCATGCCGCATGTCATGGAGGCCCCCAAATGCATCCCGCATGTCATGGGGGCCCCACATGCATGCCGCATGTCATGGGGCCCCCAAATGCATGCCGCATGTCATGGGGGCCCAAATGCTTGCCGCATATCATGGGGGCCCCACGTGCATGCCACATGTCATGGGGGATCCAAACTCATGCCGCATGTCATGGGGGCCCCATGTGCATGCCACATGTAATGGGGGCCCCAAATGCATGCGGCTTGTCATAGGGCACCACGTGCATGCCGCATGTCTCGGGCACCCCAAATGCATGCAGCATGTTATGGGGGCCCCACGTGCATGCCGAATGTCTCAGGTACCCCAAATGAATGCAGCATGTTATGCAGGCCCCAAATGCATGCTGCAAGACATGTGGGCCCCACATGAATGCCGCATGTCATGGCGGCCCCACATGCATGACTCAGGTCATGGGGACCCCACCTGCATGCCGCATGTCATGGGGGCCTCACGAGCATTCGGCATGTCATTGGGGCCCCACGTGCATGCCGCATGTCATGGCGGCCCCAATTGCATGACTCATGTCATGGGGGCCCACATGCATGCCGCATGTCATGGGGTCCCCACTTGCATGCTGCATGTCATGGCGGCCCCAAATGCATGACTCATGTCATGGGGGCTCCACATGCATGCCGCATGTCATGGGGCCCCTAAATGCATGCCGCATGTCATGGGGGCCCCACATGCATGCCCCATGTCATGGGGCCCCCAAATGCATGCCGCATGTCATGGGGGATCCAAAGTCATGCCGCTTGTCATTGGGGCCCCAAGCATATGCCGCATGTCATGGGGGCCTCACGAGCATTCCGCATGTCATGGGGGCACCACGTGCATGCCGCATGTAATGGTGCCCCCAAATTCATGCCGCATGTCATAGGGGCCCCACGTGCATGGCGCAAGTCATGGGTGCCCCACATGCATGTCGAATGTCTCAGGTACCCCAAATGCATGCAGCATGTTATGCACGCCCCAAATACATGCCGCATGTCATGGGGGCCCCACATGCATGCCATATGTCATGGGGGCCCCACGTGCATGGCGCATGTCATGGGAGCCCCACATGCATGCCACATGTCATGGGGGGCCCCAAATGAATGTCGCATGTCAAGGGGGCCCCACGTGCATGCCGCATGTCATGGGGACCCACATGCATGCCGCATGTCATGGATGCCCCCAAATGCATCCCGCATGTCATGGGGGCCCCACATGCATGCCGCATATCATGGGGACCCACATGCATGCCGCATGTCATGGAGGCCCCAAATGCATGCCGCATGTCATGGAGGCCCCAAATGCATGACGCATATCATGGGGGCCCCAAACACATGCAGCATGTCATGGGGGCCCCACGTGCATGCCGTATGTCTTGGGGCCCACAAATGCATGCCTCAAGTCATGGGGGCCCCAAATGCATGACTCATGTCATGGGGGCCCCACGTGCATGCCGCATGTCATGGGGGATCCAAACTCATGCCGCATGTCATTGGGGCCCAAAGCATATGCCGCATGTCATGGGGGCCCCACGTGCATGCCACATGTAATGGGGGCCCCAAATGCATGCGGCATGTCATAGGGGCCCCACGTGCATGCCGCATGTCTCGGGCACCCCAAATGCATGCAGCATGTTATGCAGGCCCCAAATGCATGCTGCAAGTCAAGGGGGCTCAAATGCATGACGCATGTCATGTGGTCCCCAAATGCATGTGGCATGTCATAGGGGCCCCACGTGCATGCCGCATGTCTCGGGCACCCCAAATGCATGCAGCATGTTATGTGGGGGCCCCACGTGCATGCCGAATGTATAAGGTACCCCAAATGCATGCAGCATGTTATGCAGGCCCCAAATGCATGCTGCAAGTCATGGGGGCCCAAATGCATGACGCATGTCATGTGGGCCCCACGTGCATGCCGCATGTCATGGGGGCCTCACGAGCATTCCGCATTTCATGGGGGCCCCACGTGCATGCCGCATGTCATGGCGGCCCCACTAGCATTCTGCATGTCATGGCAGGCCCAAATGCATGACTCATGTCATGGGGGCTCCATGTGCATGCCGCATGGAATGGGGCCCCCAAATTCATGCCGCATGTCATAGGGCCCCACGTGCATGGCGCAAGTCATGGGTGCCCCACATGCATGCCGAATGTCTCAGGTACCCCAAATGCATGCAGCATGTTATGCAGGCCCCAAATGCATGCCGCATGTCATGGGGGCCCAAATGCATGCAGCATTTCATGGGGACCCACATGCATGCCGCATGTCATGGAGGCCCCAAATGCAGACCGCATGTCATGGAGGCCCCAAATGCATGCCACATGTCATGGGGGTCCCACATGCATGCCGCATGTCATGGGGGTCCCACATGCATGCCGCATGTCATGGGGGCCCAAATGCTTGCCGCATGTCCTGGGGGCCATAAATGTATGCCGCATGTCATGGGGGCCCAACGTGCATGCCGCATGTATTGGGGGCCCCAAATTCATGCTGCATGTCATGAGGGCCCCGCATGCATGCTGCATGTCATGGGGGCCCCAAATGCATGCCGCATGTCATGGGAGCCCCAAATGCATGTCTCAAGTCATGGGGGCCCCAAATGCATGCCGCATGTCATGAGGGCCCCACGTGCATGCCGCATTTCATGAGGGCCCCACATGAATGCCGCATTTCATGGGGGACCCAAATGCATGCCGCATGTCATGGGCCCCCCAAATGCATGCCGCATGTCATGGCGGTCCCAAATGCATGACTCATGTCATGGGGGCCCCCCGTGCATGCCGCATGTCATGGGGGATCCAAACTCATGCCGCATGTCATTGGGGCCCCAAGCGTATGCCGCATGTCATGGGGGCCCTATGTGCATGCCACATGTAATGGGGGCCCCAAATGCATGTGGCTTGTCATAGGGGCCCCACGTGCATGCCACATGTCTCGGGCACCCCAAATGCATGCAGCATGTTATTGGGGCCCCACGTGCATGCCGAATGTCTCAGGTACCCCAAATGCATGCAGCATGTTATGCAGGCCCCAAATGCATGCTGCATGTCATGGGGGCCCACATGCATGCCACATGTCATGGGGCCCCCACTTGCATGCCGCATGTCATGGGGGCCCCAAATGCGTGCCGCATGTAATGGGGGATCCAAATGCATGCTACACGTCATGGGGGAACCACGTACATGCCGCATGTCATGGGGGCCCAAATGCTTGCCGCATGTCATGGGGGCCATAAATGCATGCCGCATGTCATGGGGGCCCAACGTGCATGCCTCAAGTCATGGGGGTCCCAAATGCCTGCCGCATATCATGGGGGCCCCAAACGCATGCAGCATGTCATGGGGGCCCCAAATGCATGCCTCAAGTCATGGGGGCCCCAAATGCATGCCGCATATCATGGGGGCCCCAAACACATGCAGCATGTCATTGGGGCCCCACGTGCATGCCGCATGTCATGGGGACCCAAATGCTTGCCGCATGTCATGGGGGCCATAAATGCATGCCGCATGTCATGGGGCCCCAACTGCAGGCCGCATATCATTGGGCCCCACATGCATGCCGCATTTCATGGGGGGCCCAAATGCATGCCGCATGTCATGGGGGCCCCATGTGCATGCCACATGTAATGGGGGCCCCAAATGCATGCCGCATGTCATGGGGGATCCAAAGTCATGCCGCATGTTATTGGGGCCCCAAGCATATGCCGCATGTCATGGGGGCCTCACGAGCATTCCGCATGTCATGGGGGACCCAAATGCATGCCGCATGTAATGGTGCCCCCAAATTCATGCCGCATGTCATAGGGGCCCCACGTGCATGGCGCAAGTCAGGGGTGCCCCACATGCATGCCGAATGTCTCAGGTACCCCAAATGCATGCAGCATGTTATGCACGCCCCAAATGCATGCCACATGTCATGGGGGCCCAAATGCATGCCGCATTTCATGGGGGCCCCACATGCATGCCGCATGTCATGGGGGCCCCAAATGCATGACTCATGTCATGGGGGCCCCACGTGCATGCCGCATGTCATGGGGGATCCAAACTCATGCCGCATGTCATTGGGGCCCAAAGCATATGCCGCATGTCATGGGGGCCCCATGTGCATGCCACATGTTATGCAGGCCCCAAATGCATGCTGCAAGTCATGGGGGCCCAAATGCATGACGCATGTCATGTGGGCCCCAAATGCATGTGGCATGTCATAGGGGACCCACGTGCATGCCGCATGTCTCGGGCACCCCAAATGCATGCAGCATGTTATGTGGGGGCCCCACGTGCATGCCGAATGTATCAGGTGCCCCAAATGCATGCAGCTTGTTATGCAGGCCCCAAATGCATGCTGCAAGTCATGGGGGCCCAAATGCATGACACATGTCATGTGGGCCCCACGTGCATGCCACATGTCATGGGGGCCTCACGAGCATTCCGCATGTCATGGGGGCCCCACTTGCATGCTGCATGTCATGGCGGCCCCAAATGCATGACTCATGTCATGGGGGCTCCACGTGCATGCCGCATGGAATGGGGCCCCCAAATTCATGCCGCATGTCATAGGGCCCCACGTGCATGGCGCAAGTCATGGGTGCCCCACATGCATGCCGAATGTCTCAGGTACCCCAATGCATGCAGTATGTTATGCAGGCCCCAAATGCATGCAGCATGTCATGGGGGCCCAAATGCATGCCGCATTTCATGGGCCCCCCACATGCATGCCGCATGTCATGGGGGCTCCACGTGTATGGCGCAAGTCATGCGTGCCCCACATGCATGCCGCATGTCATCAGGGACCCAAATGCATGCCGCATGTCATAGGGGCCCCACATGCATGTCGCATGTCATGGGAGCCCCACATGCATGCCACATGTCATGGGGGCCCCAAATGAATGTCGCATGTCAAGGGGTCCCCACGTGCATGCCGCATGTCATGGAGGCCACAAATGCATGTCGCATGTCATGGAGGCCCCAAATGCATGCCGCATGTAATGGGGGCCCCACGTGCATGCCGAATGTCTCAGGTACCCCAAATGCATGCAGCATGTTATGCAGGCCCCAAATGCATGCTGCAAGTCATGGGGGCTCAAATGCATGACGCATGTTATGTGGGCCCCAAATGCATGTGGCATGTCATAGGGGCCCCACGTGCATGCCGCATGTCTCGGGCACCCCAAATGCATGCAGCATGTTATGTGGGGGCCCCACATGCATGCCGAATGTATCAGGTACCCCAAATGCATGCAGCATGTTATGCAGGCCCCAAATGCATGCTGCAAGTCATGGGGGCCCAAATGCATGACGCATGTCATGTGGGCCCCACGTGCATGCCGCATGGAATGGGGCCCCCAAATTCATGCCGCATGTCATAGGGCCCCACGTGCATGGCGCAAGTCATGGGTGCCCCACATGCATGCCGAATGTCTCAGGTACCCCAAATGCATGCAGCATGTTATGCAGGCCCCAAATGCATGCCGCATGTCATGGGGACCCAAATGCATGCCGCATTTCATGGGGACCCACATGCATGTCACATGTCATGGAGGCCCCAAATGCATGCCGAATGTCATGGAGGCCCCAAATGCATGCCGCATGTCATGGGGGTCCCACATGCATGCCGCATGTCATGGGGTCCCACATGCATGCCGCATGTCATGGGGGCCCAAATGCTTGCCGCATGTCCTGGGGGCCATAAATGTATGCCGCATGTCATGGGGGCCCAACGTGCATGCCGCATGTATTGGGGGCCCCAAATTCATGCCGCATGTCATGAGGGCCCCGCATGCATGCCGCATGTCATGGGGGCCCCGGAGGCATTCCGCATGTCATGGGGGCCCCAAATGCATGCCGCATGTCATGGGAGCCCCAAATGCATGCCTCAAGTCATGGGGGCCCCAAATGAATGTCGCATGTCAAGGGGGCCCCACGTGCATGCCGCATGTCATGGGGACCCACATGCATGCCGCATGTCATGGAGGCCCCCAAATGCATCCCGCATGTCATGGGGGCCCCACATGCATGCCGCATGTCATGGGGCCCCCAAATGCATGCCGCATGTCATGGGGGCCCAAATGCTTGCCGCATATCATGGGGGCCCCACGTGCATGCCACATGTCATGGGGGATCCAAACTCATGCCGCATGTCATTGAGGCCCAAAGCATATGCCGCATGTCATGGGGGCCCCATGTGCATGCCACATGTAATGGGGGCCCCAAATGCATGCGGCTTGTCATAGGGCACCACGTGCATGCCGCATGTCTCGGGCACCCCAAATGCATGCAGCATGTTATGGGGGCCCCACGTGCATGCCGAATGTCTCAGGTACCCCAAATGAATGCAGCATGTTATGCAGGCCCCAAATGCATGCTGCAAGACATGTGGGCCCCACATGAATGCCGCATGTCATGGCGGCCCCACATGCATGACTCAGGTCATGGGGACCCCACCTGCATGCCGCATGTCATGGGGGCCTCACGAGCATTCGGCATGTCATTGGGGCCCCACGTGCATGCCGCATGTCATGGCGGCCCCAATTGCATGACTCATGTCATGGGGGCCCACATGCATGCCGCATGTCATGGGGTCCCCACTTGCATGCTGCATGTCATGGCGGCCCCAAATGCATGACTCATGTCATGGGGGCTCCACATGCATGCCGCATGTCATGGGGCCCCTAAATGCATGCCGCATGTCATGGGGGCCCCACATGCATGCCCCATGTCATGGGGCCCCCAAATGCATGCCGCATGTCATGGGGGATCCAAAGTCATGCCGCTTGTCATTGGGGCCCCAAGCATATGCCGCATGTCATGGGGGCCTCACGAGCATTCCGCATGTCATGGGGGCACCACGTGCATGCCGCATGTAATGGTGCCCCCAAATTCATGCCGCATGTCATAGGGGCCCCACGTGCATGGCGCAAGTCATGGGTGCCCCAAATGCATGTCGAATGTCTCAGGTACCCCAAATGCATGCAGCATGTTATGCACGCCCCAAATGCATGCCGCATGTCATGGGGGCCCCACATGCATGCCATATGTCATGGGGGCCCCACGTGCATGGCGCATGTCATGGGAGCCCCACATGCATGCCACATGTCATGGGGGGCCCCAAATGAATGTCGCATGTCAAGGGGGCCCCACGTGCATGCCGCATGTCATGGGGACCCACATGCATGCCGCATGTCATGGATGCCCCCAAATGCATCCCGCATGTCATGGGGGCCCCACATGCATGCCGCATATCATGGGGACCCACATGCATGCCGCATGTCATGGAGGCCCCAAATGCATGCCGCATGTCATGGAGGCCCCAAATGCATGACGCATATCATGGGGGCCCCAAACACATGCAGCATGTCATGGGGGCCCCACGTGCATGCCGTATGTCTTGGGGCCCACAAATGCATGCCTCAAGTCATGGGGGCCCCAAATGCATGACTCATGTCATGGGGGCCCCACGTGCATGCCGCATGTCATGGGGGATCCAAACTCATGCCGCATGTCATTGGGGCCCAAAGCATATGCCGCATGTCATGGGGGCCCCACGTGCATGCCACATGTAATGGGGGCCCCAAATGCATGCGGCATGTCATAGGGGCCCCACGTGCATGCCGCATGTCTCGGGCACCCCAAATGCATGCAGCATGTTATGCAGGCCCCAAATGCATGCTGCAAGTCAAGGGGGCTCAAATGCATGACGCATGTCATGTGGTCCCCAAATGCATGTGGCATGTCATAGGGGCCCCACGTGCATGCCGCATGTCTCGGGCACCCCAAATGCATGCAGCATGTTATGTGGGGGCCCCACGTGCATGCCGAATGTATAAGGTACCCCAAATGCATGCAGCATGTTATGCAGGCCCCAAATGCATGCTGCAAGTCATGGGGGCCCAAATGCATGACGCATGTCATGTGGGCCCCACGTGCATGCCGCATGTCATGGGGGCCTCACGAGCATTCCGCATTTCATGGGGGCCCCACGTACATGCCGCATGTCATGGCGGCCCCACTAGCATTCTGCATGTCATGGCAGGCCCAAATGCATGACTCATGTCATGGGGGCTCCATGTGCATGCCGCATGGAATGGGGCCCCCAAATTCATGCCGCATGTCATAGGGCCCCACGTGCATGGCGCAAGTCATGGGTGCCCCACATGCATGCCGAATGTCTCAGGTACCCCAAATGCATGCAGCATGTTATGCAGGCCCCAAATGCATGCCGCATGTCATGGGGGCCCAAATGCATGCAGCATTTCATGGGGACCCACATGCATGCCGCATGTCATGGAGGCCCCAAATGCAGACCGCATGTCATGGAGGCCCCAAATGCATGCCACATGTCATGGGGGTCCCACATGCATGCCGCATGTCATGGGGGTCCCACATGCATGCCGCATGTCATGGGGGCCCAAATGCTTGCCGCATGTCCTGGGGGCCATAAATGTATGCCGCATGTCATGGGGGCCCAACGTGCATGCCGCATGTATTGGGGGCCCCAAATTCATGCTGCATGTCATGAGGGCCCCGCATGCATGCTGCATGTCATGGGGGCCCCAAATGCATGCCGCATGTCATGGGAGCCCCAAATGCATGTCTCAAGTCATGGGGGCCCCAAATGCATGCCGCATGTCATGAGGGCCCCACGTGCATGCCGCATTTCATGAGGGCCCCACATGAATGCCGCATTTCATGGGGGACCCAAATGCATGCCGCATGTCATGGGCCCCCCAAATGCATGCCGCATGTCATGGCGGTCCCAAATGCATGACTCATGTCATGGGGGCCCCCCGTGCATGCCGCATGTCATGGGGGATCCAAACTCATGCCGCATGTCATTGGGGCCCCAAGCGTATGCCGCATGTCATGGGGGCCCTATGTGCATGCCACATGTAATGGGGGCCCCAAATGCATGTGGCTTGTCATAGGGGCCCCACGTGCATGCCACATGTCTCGGGCACCCCAAATGCATGCAGCATGTTATTGGGGCCCCACGTGCATGCCGAATGTCTCAGGTACCCCAAATGCATGCAGCATGTTATGCAGGCCCCAAATGCATGCTGCATGTCATGGGGGCCCACATGCATGCCACATGTCATGGGGCCCCCACTTGCATGCCGCATGTCATGGGGGCCCCAAATGCGTGCCGCATGTAATGGGGGATCCAAATGCATGCTACACGTCATGGGGGAACCACGTACATGCCGCATGTCATGGGGGCCCAAATGCTTGCCGCATGTCATGGGGGCCATAAATGCATGCCGCATGTCATGGGGGCCCAACGTGCATGCCTCAAGTCATGGGGGTCCCAAATGCCTGCCGCATATCATGGGGGCCCCAAACGCATGCAGCATGTCATGGGGGCCCCAAATGCATGCCTCAAGTCATGGGGGCCCCAAATGCATGCCGCATATCATGGGGGCCCCAAACACATGCAGCATGTCATTGGGGCCCCACGTGCATGCCGCATGTCATGGGGACCCAAATGCTTGCCGCATGTCATGGGGGCCATAAATGCATGCCGCATGTCATGGGGCCCCAACTGCAGGCCGCATATCATTGGGCCCCACATGCATGCCGCATTTCATGGGGGGCCCAAATGCATGCCGCATGTCATGGGGGCCCCATGTGCATGCCACATGTAATGGGGGCCCCAAATGCATGCCGCATGTCATGGGGGATCCAAAGTCATGCCGCATGTTATTGGGGCCCCAAGCATATGCCGCATGTCATGGGGGCCTCACGAGCATTCCGCATGTCATGGGGGACCCAAATGCATGCCGCATGTAATGGTGCCCCCAAATTCATGCCGCATGTCATAGGGGCCCCACGTGCATGGCGCAAGTCAGGGGTGCCCCACATGCATGCCGAATGTCTCAGGTACCCCAAATGCATGCAGCATGTTATGCACGCCCCAAATGCATGCCACATGTCATGGGGGCCCAAATGCATGCCGCATTTCATGGGGGCCCCACATGCATGCCGCATGTCATGGGGGCCCCACGTGCATGGCGCATGTCATGGGAGCCCCACATGCATGCCGCATGTCATGGGGGCCCCAAATGAATGTCGCATGTCAAGGGGGCCCCACGTGCATGCCGCATGTCATGGGGACCCACATGCATGCCGCATGTCATGGAGGCCCCCAAATGCATCCCGCATGTCATGGGGGCCCCACATGCATGCCGCATGTCATGGGGCCCCCAAATGCATGCCGCATGTCATGGGGGCCCAAATGATTGCCGCATGTCATGGGGGCCCCACGTGCATGCCACATGTCATGGGGGATCCAAACTCATGCCCCATGTCATTGGGGCCCAAAGCATATGACGCATGTCACGGGGGCCCCATGTGCATGCCACATGTAATGGGGGCCCCAAATGCATGCGGCTTGTCATAGGGGCCCCACGTGCATGCCGCATGTCTCGGGCACCCCAAATGCATGCAGCATGTTATGGGTGCCCCACATGCATGCCGCATGTCATGGGGACCCACATGCATGCCGCATGTCATGGAGGCCCCAAATGCATGTCGCATGTCATGGAGGCCCCAAATGCATGCCGCATGCCATGGGGGCCCCACATGCATGCCGCATGTCATGGGGCCCCCAAATGCATGCCGCATGTCATGTGGGCCCCACATGCATGTCCCATGTCATGGGGGCCCCAAATGCATGCCGCATGTCATGGGGGAACCAAAGTCATGCCGCATGTCATTGGGGCCCCAAGCATATGCCGCATGTCATGGGGGCCTCAGGAGCATTCCGCATGTCATGGGGGCCCCACATGCATGCCGCATTTCATGGGGGCCCCACATGCATGCCGCATGTCATGGGGGCCCCACGTGCATGGCGCATGTCATGGGAGCCCCACATGCATGCCACATGTCATGGGGGCCCCAAATGAATGTCGCATTTCAAAGGGGCTCCACGTGCATGCCGCATATATTGGGGACCCCAAATGCATGCCGCATGTCATGAGGGCCCCGCATGCATGCCGCATGTCAATTGGGCCCTGCAGGCATTCCGCATGTCATGGGGGCGTCACATGCATTCCGCATGTCATAGGGGCCCCACGTGCATGCTGCATGTCATTGGGGCCCCATGTGCTTGCCGCATTTCATGGGTGCCCAAATGCATGCCTCATGTCATGGGGGCCATAAATGCATGCCGCATGTCATGGGTGCCCAACGTGCATGCCACATGTATTGGGGGCCCAATGTGCATGCCGCATGTATTGGGGGCCCCAACTACAGGCCGCATATCATGGGGCCCCACATGCATGCCGCATTTCATGGGGGACCCAAAATGCATGCCGCATGTCATGGGGGCCCCCAAATGCATGCCGCATGTCATGGGGGCCCCAACTGCAGGCCGCATATCATGGGGCCCCACATGCATGCCGCATTTCATAGGGGCCCCAAACTCATGCCGCGTGTCACTGGGGCCCCAAGCGTATGCTGCATGTCATGGGGGCCCCACTTGCATGCCGCATGTCATGGGGGCCCCAAATGCATGCCACATGTAATGGGGGCCCCAAATGCATGTGGCATGTCATAGGGGCCCCACTTGCATGCCGCATGTCTCGGGCACCCCAAATGCATGCAGCATGTTATGGGGGCCCCACGTGCATGCCGAATGTCTCAGGTACCCCAAATGCATGCAGCATGTTATGCAGGCCCCAAGTGCATGCTGCAAGTCATGGGGGCCCAAATGCATGACGCATGTCATGTGGGCCCCAAATGAATGCCGCATGTCATGGTGGCTCCAAATGCATGACTCAGGTCATGGGGGCCCCACGTGCATGCCGCATGTCATGGGAGCCTCACGAGCATTCCGCATGTCATGGGGGCCCCACGTGCATGCCGCATGTCATGGGTGCCCCACATGCATGCCGAATGTCTCAGGTACCCCAAATGCATGCAGCATGTTATGCATGCCCCAATGCATGCCGCATGTCATGGGGGCCCAAATGCATGCCGCATTTCATGGGGGCCCCACATGCATGCCGCATGTCATGGGGGCCCCAAATGCATGCTGCATGTCATGGTGGCTCCACATGCATGTCGCATTTCATGGGTGACCCAAATGCATGCATGCCGCATGGCATTGGGGCCCCGCAGGCATTCCGCATGTCATGGGGGCCTCACGTGCTTGCCGCATGTCATGGGGGCCCCACGTGCATGCCTCATGTCACGGGGGCCACAAATGTATGCCACATGTCATGCGGGCCCCACGTGCATGCCGCATGTCATGGGGCCCCCCAAATGCATGCAGCATGTCATGGGGGCCCCACATGCATGGAGCATGTCATGGGGGCCCCCCATGCATGCCGCATGTCATGGGGGCCCCACGTGCATGGCGCATGTCATGGGGGGCCCACATGCATGCCACATGTCACGGAGGCCCCACATGCATGACTCATGTCTTGGGGGCCCCACATGCATTCCGCATGTCAAGGTGGCCTCACGTGCATTCCGCATGACATGGGGGCCCCAAATGCATGCCACATGTCATGGGGGCCCCACATCCATGCAGCATGTAATGGGGGACCCAAATGCATGCCGCATGTCCTGGGGGCCCCACTTGCATTCCGCATGACATGGGGGCCCCAAATGCATGCCGCATGTCATGGCGGCCCCAAATGCATGACTCAGGTCATGGGGGCCCCACGTGCATGCCGCATGTCATGGGGGACCCAAGCGTATGCCTCATGTCATGGGGGCCCCAAATGCATGCCACATGTCATGGGGGCCCCAAATGCATGCCGCATGTCCTGGGGGCCCCATGAGCATGCCGATTGTCATGGTGGCCCCATGTCCATGCCGCATGTCATGGGCCCCCCAAATACATTCCGCATGTCATGGGTGCCCCACATGCATGCCGAATGTCTCAGTTACCCCAAATGCATGCAGCATGTAATGCACGCCCCAAAAGCATGCCGCATTTCATGGGGACCCCACATGCATGCCGCATGTCATGGGGGCCCCACGTGCATGGCGCATGTCACGGGAGCCCCACATGTCATGGGGGCCCCAAATGAATGTCGCATGTCAAGGGGGCCCCACGTGCATGCCGCATGTCATGGGGACCCAAATGCTTGCCGCATGTCATGGGGGCCATAAATGCATGCCGCATGTCATGGGGGCCCAACGTGCATGCCACATCTATTTTGGGCCCCAAATTCATGTCTCATGTCATGAGGGCCCTGCATGTATACCGCATGTCATGGGGGCCCCAAATGCATGCCTCAAGTCATGGGGGCCCCAAATGCATGCCGCATATCATGGGGGCCCCACGTTCATGCCGTATGTCTTGGGGCCCACAAATGCATGCCTCAAGTCATGGGGGCCCCAAATGCATGACTCATGTCATGGGGGCCACACGTGCATGCCGCATGTCATGGGGGATCCAAACTCATGCCGCATGTCATTGGGGCCCAAAGCATATGCCGCATGTCATGGGGGCCCCATGTGCATGCCACCTGTAATCGGGGCCGCAAATGCATGTGGCATGTCATAGGGGCCCCACGTGCATGCCGCATTTCTCGGGCACCCCATTGCAATGCAATGAATGTCGCATGTCAAGGGGGCCCCACGTGCATGCCGCATGTCATGGGGACCCACATGCATGCCGCATGTCATGGAGGCCCCCAAATGCATCCCGCATGTCATGGGGGCCCCACATGCATGCCGCATGTCATGGGGACCCAAATGCTTGCCGCATGTCATGGGGGCCATAAATGCATGCCGCATGTCATGGGGGCCCCAACTGCAGGCCGCATATCATGGGGCCCCACATGCATGCCGCATTTCATGGGGGACCCAAATGCATGCCGCATGTCATGGGGGCCCCATGTGCATGCCACAGGTAATGGGGGCCCCAAATGCATGCCGCATGTCATGGGGGATCCAAAGTCATGCCGCATGTTATTGGGGCCCCAAGCATATGCCGCATGTCATGGGGGCCCCACGTGCATGCCACATGTCATGGGGGATCCAAACTCATGCCGCATGTCATTGGGGCCCAAAGCATATGCCGCATGTCATGGGGGCCCCATGTGCATGCCACATGTAATGGGGGCCCCAAATGCATGCGGCTTGTCATAGGGGCCCCACGTGCATGCCGCATGTCTCGGGCACCCCAAATGCATGCAGCATGTTATGGGGGCCCCACGTGCATGCCGAATGTCTCAGGTACCCCAAATGAATGCAGCATGTTATGCAGGCCAGAATGCATGCTGCAAGTCATGGGGGCCGAAATGCATGACGCATGTCATGTGGGCCCCACATGAATGTCGCATATCATGGCGGCCCCAAATGCATGACTCAGGTCATGGGGACCCCACCTGCATGCCGCATGTCATGGGGGCCTCACGAGCATTCGGCATGTCATGGGGGCCCCACGTGCATGCCGCATGTCTTGGCGGCCCCAAATGCATGACTCATGTCATGGGGGCCCACATGCATGCCGCATGTCATGGGGGCCCCACATGCATGCTGCATGTCATGGCGGCCCCAAATGCATGACTCATGTCATGGGGGCTCCACATGCATGCCGCATGTCATGGGGCCCCCAAATGCATGCCGCATGTCATGGGGCCCCCACATGCATGCCCCATGTCATGGGGGCCCCAAATGCATGCTCCATGTCATGGGGGCCCCAAATGCATGCCGCATGTCATGGGGGATCCAAAGTCATGCCGCATGTCATTGGGGCCCCAAGCATATGCCGCATGTCATGGGGGCCTCACGAGCATTCCGCATGTCATGGGGGCCCCACGTGCATGCCGCATGTAATTGGTGCCCCCAAATTCATGCCGCATGTCATAGGGGCCCCAAGTGCATGGCGCAAGTCATGGGTGCCCCACATGCATGCCGCATGTCATGGGGACCCACATGAATGCCGCATGTCATGGAGGCCCCAAATGCATGCCGCATGTCATGGGGGCCCCACATGCATGCCGTATGTCATGGGGGCCCCACGTGCATGGCGCATGTCATGGGAGCCCCACATGCATGCCACATGTCATGGGGGCCCCAAATGAATGTCGCATGTCATGGGGGCCCCACGTGCATGCCGCATGTCATGGGGACCCACATGCATGCCGCATGTCATGGAGGCCCCCAAATGCATCCCGCATGTCATGGGGGCCCCACATGCATGCCGCATGTCATGGGGGCCCCACATGCATGCCGCATGTCATGGGGACCCACATGCATGCCGCATGTCATGGAGGCCCCAAATGCATGCCGCATGCCATGGGGGCCCCAAATGCATGACGCATATCATGGGGGCCCCAAACACATGCAGCATGTCATGGGGGCCCCACATGCATGCCGCATGTCATGGGGGCCCCACATGCATGCCGCATGTCATGGGGACCCACATGCATGCCGCATGTCATGGAGGCCCCAAATGCATGCCGCATGTCATGGAGGCCCCAAATGCATGACGCATATCATGGGGGCCCCAAACACATGCAGCATGTCCTGGGGGCCCCACGTGCATGCCGTATGTCTTGGGGCCCACAAATGCATGCCTCAAGTCATGGGGGCCCCAAATGCATGACTCATGTCATGATGGCCCCACGTGCATGCCGCATGTCATGGGGGATCCAAACTCATGCCGCATGTCATTGGGGCCCAAAGCATATGCCGCATGTCATGGGGGCCCCATGTGCATGCCACATGTAATGGGGGCCCCAAATGCATGCGGCATGTCATAGGGGCCCCACATGCATGCCGCATGTCTCGGGCACCCCAAATGCATGCAGCATGTTATGGGGGCCCCACGTGCATGCCGAATGTCTCAGGTACCCCAAATGCATGCAGCATGTTATGCAGGCCCCAAATGCATGCTGCAAGTCATGGGGGATCAAATGCATGACGCATGTCATGTGGGCCCCAAATGCATGTGGCATGTCATAGGGGCCCCTCGTGCATGCCGCATGTTATGTGGGGGCCCCACGTGCATGCCGAATGTATCAGGTACCCCAAATGCATGCAGCATGTTATGCAGGCCCCAAATGCATGCTGCAAGTCATGGGGGCCCAAATGCATGACGCATGTCATGTGGGCCCCACGTGCATGCCGCATGTCATGGCGGCCCCAAATGCATGACTCAGGTCATGGGGACCCCACCTGCATGCCGCATGTCATGGGGGCCTCACGAGCATTCGGCATGTCATTGGGGCCCCACGTGCATGCCGCATGTCATGGCGGCCCCAAATGCATGACTCATGTCATGGGGGCCCACATGCATGCCGCATGTCATGGGGTCCCCACTTGCATGCTGCATGTCATGGCGGCCCCAAATGCATGACTCATGTCATGGGGGCTCCACATGCATGCCGCATGTCATGGGCCCCCAAATGCACGCCGCATGTCATGGGGGCCCCACATGCATGCCCCATGTCATGGGGCCCCCAAATGCATGCCGCATGTCATGGGGGATCCAAAGTCATGCCGCTTGTCATTGGGGCCCCAAGCATATGCCGCATGTCATGGGGGCCTCACGAGCATTCCGCATGTCATGGGGGCCCCACGTGCATGCCGCATGTAATGGTGCCCCCAAATTCATGCCGCATGTCATAGGGGCCCCACGTGCATGGCGCAAGTCATGGGTGCCCCACATGCATGTCGAATGTCTCAGGTACCCCAAATGCATGCAGCATGTTATGCACGCCCCAAATGCATGCCGCATGTCATGGGGCCCCACATGCATGCCGTATGTCATGGGGGCCCCACGTGCATGGCGCATGTCATGGGAGCCCCACATGCATGCCACATGTCATGGGGGCCGTAAATGAATGTCGCATGTCAAGGGGGCCCCACGTGCATGGCGCATGTCATGGGAGCCCCACATGCATGCCGCATGTCATGGGGACCCACATGCATGCCGCATGTCATGGAGGCCCCAAATGCATGCCGCATGTCATGGAGGCCCCAAATGCATGACGCATATCATGAGGGCCCCAAACACGTGCAGCATGTCATGGGGGCCCCACGTGCATGCCGTATGTCTTGGGGCCCACAAATGCATGCCTCAAGTCATGGGGGCCCCAAATGCATGACTCATGTCATGGGGGCCCCACGTGCATGCCGCATGTCATGGGGGATCCAAACTCATGCCGCATGTCATTGGGGCCCAAAGCATATGCTGCATGTCATGGGGGCCCCATGTGCATGCCACATGTAATGGGGGCCCCAAATGCATACGGCATGTCATAGGGGCCCCACGTGCATGCCGCATGTCTCGGGCACCCCAAATGCATGCAGCATGTTATGCAGGCCCCAAATGCATGCTGCAAGTCATGGGGGCTCAAATGCATGACGCATGTCATGTGGTCCCCAAATGCATGTGGCATGTCATAGGGGCCCCACGTGCATGCCACATGTCTCGGGCACCCCAAATGCATGCAGCATGTTATGTGGGGGCCCCACGGGCATGCCGAATGTCTCAGGTACCCCAAATGCATGCAGCATGTTATGCAGGCCCCAAATGCATGCTGCAAGTCATGGGGGATCAAATGCATGACGCATGTCATGTGGGCCCCAAATGCATGTGGCATGTCATAGGGGCCCCACGTGCATGCCGCATGTCTCGGGCACCCCAAATGCATGCAGCATGTTATGTGGGGGCCCCACGTGCATGCCGAATGTATCAGGTACCCCAAATGCATGCAGCATGTTATGCAGGCCCCAAATGCATGCTGCAAGTCATGGGGGCCCAAATGCATGACGCATGTCATGTGGGCCCCACGTGCATGCCGCATGTCATGGCGGCCCCAAATGCATGACTCAGGTCATGGGGACCCCACCTGCATGCCGCATGTCATGGGGGCCTCACGAGCATTCGGCATGTCATTGGGGCCCCACGTGCATGCCGCATGTCATGGCGGCCCCAAATGCATGACTCATGTCATGGGGGCCCACATGCATGCCGCATGTCATGGGGTCCCCACTTGCATGCTGCATGTCATGGCGGCCCCAAATGCATGACTCATGTCATGGGGGCTCCACATGCATGCCGCATGTCATGGGCCCCCAAATGCATGCCGCATGTCATGGGGGCCCCACATGCATGCCCCATGTCATGGGGCCCCCAAATGCATGCCGCATGTCATGGGGGATCCAAAGTCATGCCGCTTGTCATTGGGGCCCCAAGCATATGCCGCATGTCATGGGGGCCTCACGAGCATTCCGCATGTCATGGGGGCCCCACGTGCATGCCGCATGTAATGGTGCCCCCAAATTCATGCCGCATGTCATAGGGGCCCCACGTGCATTGCGCAAGTCATGGGTGCCCCACATGCATGTCGAATGTCTCAGGTACCCCAAATGCATGCAGCATGTTATGGACGCCCCAAATGCATGCCGCATGTCATGGGGGCCCCACATGCATGCCGTATGTCATGGGGGCCCCACGTGCATGGCGCATGTCATGGGAGCCCCACATGCATGCCACATGTCATGGGGGCCGTAAATGAATGTCGCATGTCAAGGGGGCCCCACGTGCATGGCGCATGTCATGGGAGCCCCACATGCATGCCGCATGTCATGGGGACCCACATGCATGCCGCATGTCATGGAGGCCCCAAATGCATGCCGCATGTCATGGAGGCCCCAAATGCATGACGCATATCATGAGGGCCCCAAACACGTGCAGCATGTCATGGGGGCCCCACGTGCATGCCGTATGTCTTGGGGCCCACAAATGCATGCCTCAAGTCATGGGGGCCCCAAATGCATGACTCATGTCATGGGGGCCCCACGTGCATGCCGCATGTCATGGGGGATCCAAACTCATGCCGCATGTCATTGGGGCCCAAAGCATATGCTGCATGTCATGGGGGCCCCATGTGCATGCCACATGTAATGGGGGCCCCAAATGCATGCGGCATGTCATAGGGGCCCCACGTGCATGCCGCATGTCTCGGGCACCCCAAATGCATGCAGCATGTTATGCAGGCCCCAAATGCATGCTGCAAGTCATGGGGGCTCAAATGCATGACGCATGTCATGTGGTCCCCAAATGCATGTGGCATGTCATAGGGGCCCCACGTGCATGCCACATGTCTCGGGCACCCCAAATGCATGCAGCATGTTATGTGGGGGCCCCACGGGCATGCCGAATGTCTCAGGTACCCCAAATGCATGCAGCATGTTATGCAGGCCCCAAATGCATGCTGCAAGTCATGGGGGATCAAATGCATGACGCATGTCATGTGGGCCCCAAATGCATGTGGCATGTCATAGGGGCCCCACGTGCATGCCGCATGTCTCGGGCACCCCAAATGCATGCAGCATGTTATGTGGGGGCCCCACGTGCATGCCGAATGTATCAGGTACCCCAAATGCATGCAGCATGTTATGCAGGCCCCAAATGCATGCTGCAAGTCATGGGGGCCCAAATGCATGACGCATGTCATGTGGGCCCCACGTGCATGCCGCATGTCATGGCGGCCCCAAATGCATGACTCAGGTCATGGGGACCCCACCTGCATGCCGCATGTCATGGGGGCCTCACGAGCATTCGGCATGTCATTGGGGCCCCACGTGCATGCCGCATGTCATGGCGGCCCCAAATGCATGACTCATGTCATGGGGGCCCACATGCATGCCGCATGTCATGGGGTCCCCACTTGCATGCTGCATGTCATGGCGGCCCCAAATGCATGACTCATGTCATGGGGGCTCCACATGCATGCCGCATGTCATGGGCCCCCAAATGCATGCCGCATGTCATGGGGGCCCCACATGCATGCCCCATGTCATGGGGCCCCCAAATGCATGCCGCATGTCATGGGGGATCCAAAGTCATGCCGCTTGTCATTGGGGCCCCAAGCATATGCCGCATGTCATGGGGGCCTCACGAGCATTCCGCATGTCATGGGGGCCCCACGTGCATGCCGCATGTAATGGTGCCCCCAAATTCATGCCGCATGTCATAGGGGCCCCACGTGCATGGCGCAAGTCATGGGTGCCCCACATGCATGTCGAATGTCTCAGGTACCCCAAATGCAAGCAGCATGTCATGGGGGCCCCACATGCATGCCGTATGTCATGGGGGCCCCACGTGCATGGCGCATGTCATGGGAGCCCCACATGCATGCCACATGTCATGGGGGCCCCAAATGAATGTCGCATGTCAAGGGGGCCCCACGTGCATGGCTCATGTCATGGGAGCCCCACATGCATGCCGCATGTCATGGGGACCCACATGCATGCCGCATGTCATGGAGGCCCCAAATGCATGCAGCATGTCATGGAGGCCCCAAATGCATGACGCATATCATGAGGGCCCCAAACACGTGCAGCATGTCATGGGGGCCCCACGTGCATGCCTCAAGTCATGGGGGCCCCAAATGCATGACTCATGTCATGGGGGCCCCACGTGCATGCCGCATGTCATGGGGGATCCAAACTCATGCCGCATGTCATTGGGGCCCAAAGCATATGCTGCATGTCATGGGGGCCCCATGTGCATGCCACATGTAATGGGGGCCCCAAATGCATGCGGCATGTCATAGGGGCCCCACGTGCATGCCGCATGTCTCGGGCACCCCAAATGCATGCAGCATGTTATGCAGGCCCCAAATGCATGCTGCAAGTCATGGGGGCTCAAATGCATGACGCATGTCATGTGGTCCCCAAATGCATGTGGCATGTCATAGGGGCCCCACGTGCATGCCACATGTCTCGGGCACCCTAAATGCATGCAGCATGTTATGTGGGGGCCCCACGGGCATGCCGAATGTATCCGGTACCCCTAATGCATGCAGCATGTTATGCAGGCCCCAAATGCATGCTGCAAGTCATGGGGGCCCAAATGCATTACGCATGTCATGTGGGCCCCACGTGCATGCCGCATGTCATGGGGGCCTCACGAGCATTCCGCATTTCATGGGGGCCCCACGTGCATGCCGCATGTCATGGCGGCCCCACTTGCATTCTGCATGTCATGGCAGGCCCAAATGCATGACTCATGTCATGGGGGCTCCACGTGCATGCAGCATGGAATGGGGCCCCCAAATTCATGCCGCATGTCATAGGGCCCCACGTGCATGGCGCAAGTCATGGGTGCCCCACATGCATGCCGAATGTCTCAGGTACCCCAAATGCATGCAGCATGTTATGCAGGCCCCAAATGCATGCCGCATGTCATGGGGGCCCAAATGCATGCAGCATTTCATGGGGACCCACATGCATGCCGCATGTCATGGAGGCCCCAAATGCATGCCGCATGTCATGGAGGCCCCAAATGCATGCCACATGTCATGGGGGTCCCACATGCATGCCGCATGTCATGGGGGTCCCACATGCATGCCGCATGTCATGGGGGCCCAAATGCTTGCCGCATGTCCTGGGGGCCATAAATGTATGCCGCATGTCATGGGGGCCCAACGTGCATGCCGCATGTATTGGGGCCCCCAAATTCATGCTGCATGTCATGAGGGCCTCGCATGCATGCCGCATGTCATGGGGGATCCAAACTCATGCCGCATGTCATTGGGGCCCCAAGCGTATGCCGCATGTCATGGGGGCCCTATGTGCATGCCACATGTAATGGGTTCCCCAAATGCATGTGGCATGTCATAGGGGCCCCACGTGCATGCCGCATGTCTCGGGCACCCCAAATGCATGCAGCATGTTATTGGGGCCCCACGTGCATGCCGAATGTCTCAGGTACCCCAAATGCATGCAGCATGTTATGCAGGCCCCAAATGGATGCTACATGTCATGGGGGCCCACATGCATGCCGCATGTCATGGGGCCCCCACTTGCATGCCGCATGTCATGGGGGCCCCAAATGCGTGCCGCATGTAATGGGGGCCATAAATGTATGCCGCATGTCATGGGGGCCCAACGTGCATGCCGCATGTATTGGGGCCCCCAAATTCATGCTGCATGTCATGAGGGCCTCGCATGCATGCCGCATGTCATGGGGGATCCAAACTCATGCCGCATGTCATTGGGGCCCCAAGCGTATGCCGCATGTCATGGGGGCCCTATGTGCATGCCACATGTAATGGGGGCCCCAAATGCATGTGGCATGTCATAGGGGCCCCACGTGCATGCCGCATGTCTTGGGCACCCCAAATGCATGCAGCATGTTATTGGGGCCCCACGTGCATGCCGCATGTCATGGGGGCCCAAATGCTTGCCGCATGTCATGGGGGCCATAAATGCATGCCGCATGTCATGGGGGCCCAACGTGCATGCCTCAAGTCATGGGGGCCCCAAATGCCTGCCGCATATCATGGGGGCCCCAAACGCATGCAGCATGTCATGAGTTATCCAAATGCATGCCTCAAGTCATGGGGGCCCCAAATGCATGCCGCATATCATGGGGGCCCCAAACACATGCAGCATGTCATTGGGGCCCCACGTGCATGCCGTATGTCTTGGGGCCCACAAATGCATACCGCATGTCATGTGGGCCCCAAATGCTTGCCGCATGTCATGGGGGACCCACATGCATGCCGCATGTCATGGAGGCCCCAAATGCATGCCGCATGTCATAGGGGCCCCACATGCATGGCGCATGTCATGGGGGCCCCACATGCATGCCGCATGTCATGGGGGCCCAAATGCTTGCCGCATGTCAAGGGGGCCCCACGTGCATGCCACATGTCATGGGGACCCACATGCATGCCGCATGTCATGGAGGCCCCCAAATGCATCCCGCATGTCATGGGGGCCCCACATGCATGCCGCATGTCATGGGGACCCAAATGCTTGCCGCATGTCATGGGGGCCATAAATGCATGCCGCATGTCATGGGGGCCCCAACTGCAGGCCGCATATCATTGGGCCCCACATGCATGCCGCATTTCATGGGGGCCCCAAATGCATGCCGCATGTCATGGGCGATCCAAAGTCATGCCGCATGTTATTGGGGCCCCAAGCATATGCCGCATGTCATGGGGGCCTCACGAGCATTCCGCATGTCATGGGGGACCCACGTGCATGCCGCATGTAATGGTGCCCCCAAATTCATGCCGCATGTCATAGGGGCCCCACGTGCATGGCGCAAGTCATGGATGCCCCACATGCATGCCGAATGTCTCAGGTACCCCAAATGCATGCAGCATGTTATGCACGCCCCAAATGCATGCCGCATGTCATGGGGGCCCAAATGCATGCCACATTTCATGGGGGCCCCACATGCATGCCGCATGTCATGGGGGCCCCACGTGCATGGCGCATGTCATGGGAGCCCCACATGCATGCCACATATCATGGGGGCCCCAAATGAATGTCGCATGTCAAGGGGGCCCCACGTGCATGCCGCATGTCATGGGGACCCACGTGCATGCCGCATGTTATGGAGGCCCCCAAATGCATCCCGCATGTCATGGGGGCCCCACATGCATGCCGCATGTCATGGGGCTCCCAAATGCATGCCGCATGTCATGGGGGCCCAAATGCTTGCCGCATGTCATGGGGGCCCCACGTGCATGCCACATGTCATGGGGGATCCAAACTCATGCCGCATGTCATTGGGGCCCAAAGCATATGACGCATGTCACGGGGGCCCCATGTGCATGCCACATGTAATGGGTGCCCCAAATGCATGCGGCTTGTCATAGGGGCCCCACGTGCATGCCGCATGTCTCGGGCACCCCAAATGCATGCAGCATGTTATGGGTGCCCCACATGCATGCCGCATGTCATGGAGGCCCCAAATGCATGTCGCATGTCATGGAGGCCCCAAATGCATGCCGCATGTCATGGGGGCCCCACATGCATGCCGCATGTCATGGGGCCCCCAAATGCATGCCGCATGTCATGTGGGCCCCACATGCATGTCCCATGTCATGGGGGCCCCAAATGCATGCCGCATGTCATGGGGGAACCAAAGTCATGCCGCATGTCATTGGGGCCCCAAGCATATGCAGCATGTCATGGGGGCCTCACGAGCATTCCGCATGTCATGGGGGCCCCACGTGCATGCCGCATTTCATGGGGGCCCCACATGCATGCCGCATGTCATGGGGGCCCCACGTGCATGGCGCATGTCATGGGAGCCCCACATGCATCCCACATGTCATGGGGGCCCCAAATGAATGTCGCATTTCAAAGGGGCTCCACGTGCATGCCGCATGTCATGGGAACCCACATGCATGCCGCATGTCATGGAGGCCCCCAAATGCATCCCGCATGTCATGGGGGCCCCACATGCATGCCGCATGTCATGGGGACCCACATGCATGCCGCATGTCATGGAGGCCACAAATGCATGCCGCATGTCATGGAGGCCCCAAATGTATGACGCATATCATGGGGGCCCCAAACACATGCAGCATGTCATGGGGGCCCCAAGTGCATGCCGCATATCTTGGGGCCCACAAATGCATGCCTCAAGTCATGTGGGCCCCAAATGCATGACTCATGTCATGGGGGCCCCACGTGCATGCCGCATGTCATGGGGGATCCAAACTCATGCCGCATGTCATTGGGGCCCAAAGCATATGCCGCATGTCATGGGGGCCCCATGTGCATGCCACATGTTATGCAGGCCCCAAATGCATGCTGCAAGTCATGGGGGCCCAAATGCATGACGCATGTCATGTGGGCCCCAAATGCATGTGGCATGTCATAGGGGACCCACGTGCATGCCGCATGTCTCGGGCACCCCAAATGCATGCAGCATGTTATGTGGGGGCCCCACGTGCATGCCGAATGTATCAGGTGCCCCAAATGCATGCAGCTTGTTATGCAGGCCCCAAATGCATGCTGCAAGTCATGGGAGCCCAAATGCATGACACATGTCATGTGGGCCCCACGTGCATGCCACATGTCATGGGGGCCTCACGAGCATTCCGCATGTCATGGGGGCCCCACTTGCATGCTGCATGTCATGGCGGCCCCAAATGCATGACTCATGTCATGGGGGCTCCACGTGCATGCCGCATGGAATGGGGCCCCCAAATTCATGCCGCATGTCATAGGGCCCCACGTGCATGGCGCAAGTCATGGGTGCCCCACATGCATGCCGAATGTCTCAGGTACCCCAATGCATGCAGCATGTTATGCAGGCCCCAAATGCATGCCGCATGTCATGGGGGCCCAAATGCATGCCGCATTTCATGGGCCCCCCACATGCATGCCGCATGTCATGGGGGCTCCACTTGTATGGCGCAAGTCATGCGTGCCCCACATGCATGCCGCATGTCATCAGGGACCCAAATGCATGCCGCATGTCATAGGGGCCCCACATGCATGTCGCATGTCATGGGAGCCCCACATGCATGCCACATGTCATGGGGGCCCCAAATGAATGTCGCATGTCAAGGGGTCCCCACGTGCATGCCGCATGTCATGGAGGCCCCAAATGCATGCCGCATGTCATGGAGGCCCCAAATGCATGCCGCATGTAATGGGGGCCCCACATGCATGCCGCATGTCATGGGGCCCCCAAATGCATGCCGCATGTCATGTGGGCCCCACATGCATGCCCCATGTCATGGGGCCCCCAAATGCATGCCGCATGTCATGGGGAACCAAAGTCATGCCGCATGTTATTGGGGCCCCAAGCATATGCCGCATGTCATGGGGGCCTCACGAGCATTCCGCATGTCATGGGGGCCCCACGTGCATGCCGCATTTCATGGGGGCCCCACATGCATGCCGCATGTCAGGGGGGCCCCACGTGCATGGCGCATGTCATGGGAGCCCCACATGCATGCCACATGTCATGGGGGCCCCAAATGAATGTCGCATTTCAAAGGGGCCCCACGTGCATGCCGCATGTCATGGGGACCCACATGCATGCCGCATGTCATGGAGGCCCCCAAATGCATCCCACATGTCATGGGGGCCCCACATGCATGCCGCATGTCATGGGGACCCACATGCATGCCGCATGTCATGGAGGCCACAACTGCATGCCGCATGTCATGGAGGCCCCAAATGCATGACGCATATCATGGGGGCCCCAAACACATGCAGCATGTCATGGGGGCCCCATGTGCATGCCACATGTTATGCAGGCCCCAAATGCATGCTGCAAGTCATGGGGGCCCAAATGCATGACGCATGTCATGTGGGCCCCAAATGCATGTGGCATGTCATAGGGGACCCACGTGCATGCCGCATGTCTCGGGCACCCCAAATGCATGCAGCATGTTATGTGGGGGCCCCACGTGCATGCCGAATGTATCAGGTGCCCCAAATGCATGCAGCTTGTTATGCAGGCCCCAAATGCATGCTGCAAGTCATGGGGGCCCAAATGCATGACGCATGTCATGTGGGCCCCACGTGCATGCCGCATGTCATGGGGGCCTCACGAGCATTCCGCATGTCATGGGGGACCCACGTGCATGCCGCATGTCATGGTGGCCCCAAATGCATGACTCATGTCATGGGGGCCCACATGCATGCCGCATGTCATGGGGGCCCCACTTGCATGCTGCATGTCATGGCGGCCCCAAATGCATGACTCATGTCATGGGGGCTCCACGTGCATGCCGCATGGAATGGGGCCCCCAAATTCATGCCGCATGTCATAGGGCCCCACGTGCATGGCGCAAGTCATGGGTGCCCCACATGCATGCCGAATGTCTCAGGTACTCCAAATGCATGCAGCATGTTATGCAGGCCCCAAATGCATGCCGCATGTCATGGGGGCCCAAATGCATGCCGCATTTCATGGGGGCCCCACATGCATGCCGCATGTCATGGGGGCCCCAAATGCATGCCGCATGTCATGGGGGCTCCACGTGCATGCCACATGTAATGGGGCCCCCAAATTCATGCCCCATGTCATAGGGGCCCCACGTGTATGGCGCAAGTCAAGTGTGCCCCACATGCATGCCGCATGTCATCAGGGACCCAAATGCATGCCGCATGTCATAGGGGCCCCACATGCATGTCGCATGTCATGGGAGCCCCACATGCATGCCACATGTCATGGGGGCCCCAAATGAATGTCGCATGTCAAGGGGTCCCCACGTGCATGCCGCATGTCATGGGGACCCACATGCATGCCACATGTCATGGAATCCCCAAATGCATGACGCATGTCATGGGGGCCCCACATGCATACCGCATGTCATGGGGGCCCCACATGCATGAAGCATGTCATGGGGGCCCCAAATGCATGCCGCATGTCATGGGGGGTCCACATGCATGCCGCATGTAATGGGGCCCCCAAATTAATGCCGCAAGTCATATGGGCCCCACGTGCATGACGCAAGTCATGGGTGCCCCACATGCATGTCGCATGTCATTGGGGCCCCAAATGCATGCCGCATGTCATAGGGGCCCCAAATTCATGGCGCATGTCATGGGGGCCCCACATGCATGCCGCATGTCATGGAGGCCCCAAATGCATGCCGCATGTCATGGGGGATCCACATGCATGCCGCATGTAATGGGGCCCCCAAATTAATGCCGCAAGTCATATGGGCCCCACGTGCATGACGCAAGTCATGGGTGCCCCACATGCATGCCGTATGTCATTGGGGCCCCAAATGCATGCCGCATGTCATAGGGGCCCCACATTCATGGCGCATGTCATGGGGGCCCCACATGCATGCCGCATGTCATGGAGGCCCCAAATGCATGCCGCATGTCATGGGGCCCCAAATGCATGCCGCATGTCATGGGCGTCCCAAATGCATCCCGCATGTCATGGGGGCCCCACATGCATGCCGCATGTCATGGGGACACACATGCATGCCGCATGTCATGGAGGCCCCAAATGCATGCCGCATGTCATGGAGGCCCCAAATGCATGCCGCATGTCATGGGCCCCCCACATGCATGTCGCATGTCATGGGCCCCCAAATGCATGCCGCATGTCATGGGGGTCCCACATGCATGCCGCATGTCATGGGGGTCCCACATGCATGCCGCATGTCATGGGGGCCCAAATGCTTGCCGCATGTCCTGGGGGCCATAAATGTATGCCGCATGTCATGGGGGCCCAACGTGCATGCCGCATGTATTGGGGGCCCCAAATTCATGCCGCATGTCATGAGGGCCCCGCATGCATGCCACATGTCATGGGGGCCCCGGAGGCATTCCGCATGTCATGGGGGCCCCAAATGTATGCCGCATGTCATGGGGGCCCCAAATGCATGCCGCATGTCATGGGGGCCCCAAATGCATGGCTCAAGTTATGGGGGCCCCAAATGCATGCCGCATGTCATTAGGGCCCCACGTGCATGCCGCATGTAATGGGGGCCCCAAATGCATGCGGCATGTCATAGGGGCCCCACGTGCATGCCGCATGGCATTGGGGCCCCGCAGGCATTCCGCATGTCATGGGAGCTTCACGTGCTTTCCGCTTGTCATGGGGGCCCCACGTACATGCTGCATGTCATTGGGGCCCCGCGTGCTTGCCGCATGTCATGGGGGCCCCACGTGCATATCTCATGTCACGGGGGCCACAAATGTATGCCACATGTCATGCGGGCCCCACATGCATGCAGCATGTAATGGGGGACCCAAATGCATGCCGCATGTCCTGGGGGCCCCACTTGCATTAAGCATGACATGGGGGCCCCAAATGCATGCCGCATGTCATGGCGGCCCCAAATGCATGACTCAGGTCATGGGGGCCCCACGTGCATGCCGCATGTCATGGGGGACCCAAGCGTATGCCGCATGTCATGGGGGCCCCAAATGCATGCCACATGTAATCGGGGCCGCAAATGCATGCGGCATGTCATAGGGGCCCCACGTGCATGCCGCATTTCTCGGGCACCCCAAATGCATGCAGCATGTTATGGGGGCCTCACGTGCATGCCGCATGTCTCAGGTACCCCAAATGCATGCAGCATGTTATGCAGGCCCCAAATGAATGCCGCATGTCATGGGGGCCCAAATGCATGAGGCATGTCATGGGGGCCCCACAAGCATGAAGCATGTCATGGGGGCCCCAAATGCATGCCGCATGTCATGGGGGCTCCACAGTCATGCCGCATGTAATGGGGCCCCCAAATTCATGCCGCATGTCATAGGGGCCCCACGTGCATGGCGCAAGTCATGAGTGCCCCACATGCATCCCGCATGTCATTGGGGCCCCAAATGCATGCCGCATGTCATAGGGGCCCCACATTCATGGCGCATGTCATGGGGGCCCCACATGCATGACGCATGTCATGGAGGCCCAAATGCATGTCGCATGTCATGGGGCCCCCAAATGCATGCCGCATGTCATGGGGGCCCCACATGCATGCCGCATGTCATGGGGGCCCAAATGCTTGCCGCATGTCCTGGGGGCCATAAATGTATGCCGCATGTCATGGGGGCCCAACGTCCATGACGCATGTATTGGGGGCCCCAAATTCATGCCGCATGTCATGAGGGCCCCGCATGCATGCCGCATTTCATGGGGGCCCCGGAGCCATTCCGCATGTCATGGGGGCCCCAAATGCATGCCGCATGTCATGGGGCCCCCACATGCATGCCGCATGTCATGGGGGCCCAAATGCTTGCCGCATGTCCTGGGGGCCATAAATGTATACCGCATGTCATGGGGGCCCAACGTCCATGACGCATGTATTGGGGGCCCCAAATTCATGCCGCATGTCATGAGGGCCCCGCATGCATGCCGCATATCGTGGGGGCCCCGGAGGCATTCCCCATGTCATGTCGGCCCCAAATGCATGCCACATATCATGGGGGCCCCGCGTGCATGGCGCATATATTGGGGGCCCCAAATGCATGCCGCATGTCATGAGGGCCCCGCATGCATGCCGCATGTCAATGGGGACCCGCAGGCATTCCGCATGTCATGGGGGCGTCATATGCATTCCGCATGTCATGGGGGCCCCACGTGCATGCTGCATGTCATTGGGGCCCCACGTGCTTGCCGAATGTCATGGGGGCCCAAATGCATGCCGCATGTCATGGGGGCCATAAATGCATGCCGCATGTCATGGGTGCCCAACGGGCATGCCGCATGTATTGGGGGCCCAACGTGCATGCCGCATGTATTCGGGGCCCCAACTGCAGGCCGCATATCATGGGGCCACACATGCATGCCGCATTTCATGGGGGACCCAAATGCATGCCGCATGTCATGGGGGCCCCAAATGCATGCCACATGTCATGGGTGCCCCAAATGCATGCCGCATGTCCTGGGGGCCCCACGTGCATGCCGCATGTCATGGATGCCCCAAATGCATGCCGCATGTCATGGAGGCCCCAAATGTATGCTGCTTGTCATGGGGGCCCCACATGCATGCCGCATGTCATGGGGCCCCCAAATGCATGCCGCATGTTATGGGGGCCCCACATGCATGCCCCATGTCATGGGGGCCCCAAATGCATGCCGCATGTCATGGGGGATCCAAAGTCATGCCGCATGTCATTGGAGCCCCAAGCATATGCCGCATGTCATGGGGGCCTCACGAGCATTCCGCATGTCATGGGGGCCCCACGTGCATGCCGCATGTAATGGGGCCCCCAAATTCATGCCGCATGTCATAGGGCCCCACGTGCATGGCGCAAGTCATGGGTGCCCCACATGCATGCCGAATGTCTCAGGTACCCCAAATGCATGCAGCATGTTATGCAGGCCCCAAATGCATGCCGCATGTCATGGGGGCCCAAATGCATGCCGCATTTCATGGGGGCCCCACATGCATGCCGCATGTCATGGGGGCCCCAAATGCATGCCGCATGTCATGGGGACTCCACGTGCAAGCCGCATGTGATGGGGCCCCCAAATTCATGCCGCATGTCATAGGGGCCCCAAGTGCATGGCGCAAGTCATGGGTGACCCACATGCATGCCGCATGTCATTAGGGCCCCACGTGCATGCCGCATGTAATGGGGGCCCCAAATGCATGCGGCATGTCATAGGGGCCCCACGTGCATGCCGCATGTCTCGGGCACCCCAAATTCATTCAGCATGTTATGGGGGCCCCACGTGCATGCCGCATGTCTCAGGTACCACAAATGCATGCCGCATGTAATGGGGCCCCAAATGCATGCCACATGTCATGGGGGCCCAAATGCATGACGCATGTCATGGGGGCCCCACATGCATGAAGCATGTCATGGGGGCCCCAAATGCATGCCGCATGTCATGGGGGCTCCACATGCATGCCGCATGTAATGGGGCCCCCAAATTCATGCATGCCGCATGGCATTGGGGCCCCGCAGGCATTCCGCATGTCATGGGAGCTTCACGTGCTTTCCGCTTGTCATGGGGGCCCCACGTACATGCTGCATGTCATTGGGGCCCCGCGTGCTTGCCGCATGTCATGGGGGCCCCACGTGCATGCCTCATGTCACAGGGGCCACAAATGTATGCCACATGTCATGCGGGCCCCACGTGCATGCAGCATGTAATGGGGGACCCAAATGCATGCCGCATGTCCTGGGGGCCCCACTTGCATTAAGCATGACATGGGGGCCCCAAATGCATGCCGCATGTCATGGCGGCCCCAAATGCATGACTCAGGTCATGGGGGCCCCACGTGCATGCCGCATGTCATGGGGGACCCAAGCGTATGACGCATGTCATGGGGGCCCCAAATGCATGCCACATGTAATCGGGGCCCCAAATGCATGCAGCATGTTATGGGGGCCTCACGTGCATGCCGCATGTCTCAGGTACCCCAAATGCATGCAGCATGTTATGCAGGCCCCAAATGCATGCCGCATGTCATGGGGGCCCAAATGCATGACGCATGTCATGGGGGCCCCACAAGCATGAAGCATGTCATGGGGGCCCCAAATGCATGCCGCATGTCATGGGGGCTCCACAGTCATGCCGCATGTAATGGGGCCCCCAAATTCATGCCGCATGTCATATGGGCCCCACGTGCATGGCGCAAGTCATGGGTGCCCCACATGCATCCCGCATGTCATTGGGGCCCCAAATGCATGCCGCATGTCATAGGGGCCCCACATTCATGGCGCATGTCATGGGGGCCCCACATGCATGACGCATGTCATGGAGGCCCAAATGCATGCCGCATGTCATGGGGCCCCCAAATGCATGCCGCATGTCATGGGGGCCCCACATGCATGCCGCATGTCATGGGGGCCCAAATGCTTGCCGCATGTCCTGGGGGCCATAAATGTATGCCGCATGTCATGGGGGCCCAACGTCCATGACGCATGTATTGGGGGCCCCAAATTCATGCCGCATGTCATGAGGGCCCCGCATGCATGCCGCATTTCATGGGTGCCCCGGAGCCATTCCGCATGTCATGGGGGCCCCAAATGCATGCCGCATGTCATGGGGCCCCCACATGCATGCCGCATGTCATGGGGGCCCAAATGCTTGCCGCATGTCCTGGGGGCCATAAATGTATACCGCATGTCATGGGAGCCCAACGTCCATGACGCATGTATTGGGGGCCCCAAATTCATGCCGCATGTCATGAGGGCCCCGCATGCATGCCGCATATCATGGGGGCCCCGGAGGAATTCCGCATGTCATGTGGGCCCCAAATGCATGCCACATATCATGGGGGCCCCACGTGCATGGCGCATATATTGGGGGCCCCAAATGCATGCCGCATGTCATGAGGGCCCCGCATGCATGCCGCATGTCAATGGGGACCCGCAGGCATTCCGCATGTCATGGGGGCGTCATATGCATTCCGCATGTCATGGGGGCCCCACGTGCATGCTGCATGTCATTGGGGCCCCACGTGCTTGCCGAATGTCATGGGGGCCCAAATGCATGCCGCATGTCATGGGGGCCATAAATGCATGCCGCATGTCATGGGTGCCCAACGGGCATGCCACATGTATTGGGGGCCCAACGTGCATGCCGCATGTATTCGGGGCCCCAACTGCAGGCCGCATATCATGGGGCCACACATGCATGCCGCATTTCATGGGGGACCCAAATGCATGCCGCATGTCATGGGGGCCCCAAATGCATGCCACATGTCATGGGTGCCCCAAATGCATGCCGCATGTCCTGGGGGCCCCACGTGCATGCCGCATGTCATGGGGGCCCCAAATGAATGTCGCGTGTCAAGGGGGCCCCACTTGCATGCCGCATGTCATGGGGACACACATGCATGTCGCATGTCATGGAGGCCCCCAAATGCATCCCGCATGTCATGGGGGCCCCACATGCATGCCGCATGTCATGGGGACCCAAATGCTTGCCGCATGTCATGGGGCCCATAAATGCATGCCGCATGTCATGGGGGCCCCAACTGCAGGCCACATATCATGGGCCCCCACATGCATGCAGCATTTCATGGGGGACCCAAATGCATGCCGCATTTCATGGGGGACCAAAATGCATGCCGCATGTTATGGGGCCCCCATGTGCATGCCACATGTAATGGGGGCCCCAAATGCATGCCGCATGTCATGGGGATCCAAAGTCATGCCGCATGTTATTGGGGCCCCAAGCATATGCCGCATGTCATGGGGGCCTCACGAGCATTCCGCATGTCATGGGGGACCCATGTGCATGCCGCATGTAATGGTGCCCCCAAATTCATGCCGCATGTCATAGGGGCCCCACGTGCATGGCGCAAGTCATGGGTGCCCCACATGCATGCCGATTGTCTCAGGTACCCCAAATACATGCAGCATGTTATGCACGCCCCAGATGCATGCCGCATGTCATAGGGGCCCAAATGCATGCCGCATTTCATGGGGGACCCACATGCATGCCGCATGTCATGGGGGACCCACGTGCATGGCACATGTCATCGGAGCCCCACATGCATGCCACATGTCATGGGGGCCCCAAATGAATGTCGCATGTCAAGGGGGCCCCATGTGCATGCCGCATGTCATGGGGACCCACATGCATGCCGCATGTCATGGAGGCCCCCAAATGCATCCCCCATGTCATGGGGGCCCCACATGAATGCCGCATGTCATGGGGCAACCAAATGCATGCCGCATGTCATGGGGGCCCCACATGCATGCCGCATGTCATGGGGGCCCAAATGCTTGCCGCATGTCATGGGGGCCCCACGTGCATGCCACATGTCATGGGGGATCCAAACTCATGCCGCATGTCATTGGGGCCCAAAGCATATGCCGCATGTCATGGGGGCCCCATGTGCATGCCACATGTAATGGGGGCCCCAAATGCATGCGGCTTGTCATAGGGGCCCCACGTGCATGCCGCATGTCTCGGGCACCCCAAATGCATGCAGCATGTTATGGGGGCCCCACGTGCATGCCGAATGTCTCAGGTACTCCAAATGCATGCAGCATGTTATGCAGGCCCCAAATGCATGCTGCGAGTCATGGGGGCCCAAATGCATGACGCATGTCATGTGGGCCCCAAATGCATGTGGCATGTCATAGGGGCCCCACGTGCATGCCGCATGTCTCGGGCACCCCAAATGCATGCAGCATGTTATGGGGGCCCCACGTGCATGCCAAATGTCTCAGGTACCCAAAATGCATGCAGCATGTTATGCAGGCCCCAAATGCATGCTGCAAGTCATGGGTGCCCAAATGCATGACGCATGTCATGTGGGCCCCACATGAATGCCGCATGTCATGGCGGCCCCAAATGCATGACTCAGGTCATGGGGACCCCACCTGCATGCCGCATGTCATGGGGGCCTCACGAGCATTCGGCATGTCATGGGGGCCCCACGTGCATGCCGCATGTCATGGCGGCCCCAAATGCATGACTCATGTCATGGGGGCCCACATGCATGCCGCATGTCATGGGGGCCCCACTTGCATGCTGCATGTCATGGCGGCCCCAAATGCATGACTCATGTCATGGGGGCTCCACATGCATGCCGCATGTAATGGGGCCCCCAAATTCATGCCGCATGTCATAGGGCCCCACATGCATGGCGCAAGTCATGGGTGCCCCACATGCATGCCGAATGTCTCAGGTACCCCAAATGCATGCAGCATGTTATGCAGGCCCCAAATGCATGCCGCATGTCATGGGGGCCCAAATGCATGCCGCATTTCATGGGGGCCCCACATGCATGCCGCATGTCATGGGGGCCCCAAATGCATGCCACATTTCATGGGGGACCCAAATGCATGCCGCATGTCATGGGGGCCCCAAATGCATGCCACATGTCATGGGTGCCCCAAATGCATGCCGCATGTCCTGGGGGCCCCACGTGCATGCCACATGTCATGGGGCCCCCAAATGAATGTCGCATGTCAAGGGGGCCCCACGTGCATGCCGCATGTCATGGAGGCCCCCAAATGCATCCCGCATGTCATGGGGGCCCCACATGCACGCCGCATGTCATGGGGCCCCCAAATGCATGCCGCATGTCATGGGGGCCCCACATGCATGCCACATGTCATGGGGGCCCAAATGCTTGCCGCATGTCATGGGGGCCCCACGTGCATGCCACATGTCATGGGGGATCCAAACTCATGCCGCATGTCATTGGGGCCCAAAGCATATGCCGCATGTCATGGGGGACCCATGTGCATGCCACATGTAATGGGGGCCCCAAATGCATGCGGCTTGTCATAGGGGCCCCACGTGCATGCCGCATGTCTCGGGCACCCCAAATGCATGCAGCTTGTTATGGGGGCCCCACGTGCATGCCAAATGTCTCAGGTACCCCAAATGCATGCAGCATGTTATGCAGGCCCCAAATGCATGCTGCAAGTCATGGGGGCCCAAATGCATGACGCATGTCATGTGGGCCCCACATGAATGCCGCATGTCATGGCGGCCCCAAATGCATGACTCAGGTCATGGGGACCCCACCTGCATGCCGCATGTCATGGGGGCCTCACGAGCATTCGGCATGTCATGGGGGCCCCACGTGCATGCCGCATGTCATGGCGGCCCCAAATGCATGACTCATGTCATGGGGGCCCACATGCATGCCGCATGTCATGGGGCCCCACTTGCATGCTGCATGTCATGGCGGCCCCAAATGCATGACTCATGTCATGGGGGCTCCACATGCATGCGCATGTCATTGGGGCCCCCAAATTCATGCCGCATGTCATAGGGCCCCACGTGCATGGCGCAAGTCATGGGTGCCCCACATGCATGCCGAATGTCTCAGTTAACCCAAATGCATGCAGCATGTTATGCAGGCCCCAAATGCATGCCGCATGTCATGGGGGCCCAAATGCATGCCGCATTTCATGGGGGCCCCACATGCATGCCGCATGTCATGGGGACCCCAAATGCATGCCGCATGTCATGGGGACTCCACGTGCATGCCGCATGTAATGGGGCCCCCAAATTCATGCCGCATGTCATAGGGGCCCCAAGTGCATGGCGCAAGTCATCGGTGACCCACATGCATGCCGCATGTCATGAGGACCCACATGCATGCCGCATGTCATGGAGGCCCCAAATGCATGCCGCATGTCATGGAGGCCCCAAATGCATGCTGCTTGTCATGGGGGCCCCACATGCATGCCGCATGTCATGGGTCCCCCAAATGCATGCCGCATGTCATGGGGGCCCCACATGCATGCCCCATGTCATGGGGGCCCCAAATGCATGCCGCATGTCATGGGGGATCCAAAGTCATGCCGCATGTCATTGGGGCCCCAAGCATATGCCGCATGTCATGGGGGCCTCACGAGCATTCCGCATGTCATGGGGGCCCCATGTGCATGCCGCATGTAATGGGGCCCCCAAATTCATGCCGCATGTCATAGGGCCCCACGTGCATGGCACAAGTCATGGGTGTCCCACATGCATGCCGAATGTCTCAGGTACCCCAAATGCATGCAGCAAGTTATGCAGGTCCCAAATGCATGCCGCATGTCATGGGGGCCCAAATGCATGCCGCATTTCATGGGGGCCCCACATGCATGCCGCATGTCATGGGGGCCCCAAATGCATGCCGCATGTCATGGGGACTCCACGTGCAAGCCGCATGTGATGGGGCCCCCAAATTCATGCCGCATGTCATAGGGGCCCCAAGTGCATGGTGCAAGTCATGGGTGCCCCACATGCATGCCGCATGTCATGGGGACCCACATGCATGCCGCATATCATGGGGGCCCCAAATGCATGCCGCATGTCATGGAGGCCCCAAATGCATGCCGCATGTCATGGGGGCCCCACATGCATGCCACATGTCATGGGGCCCCCAAATGCATGCCGCATGTCATGGGGGTCCCACATGGATGCCCCATGTCATGGGGGCCCCAAATGCATGCCGCATGTCATGGGGGATCCAAAGTCATGCCGCATGTCATTGGGGCCCCAAGCATATGCCGCATGTCATGGGGGCCTCACGAGCATTCCGCATGTCAAGGGGGCCCCACGTGCATGCCGCATGTAATGGTGCGCCCAAATTCATGCCGCATGTCATAGGGGCCCCACGTGCATGGCGCAAGTCATGGGTGCCCCACATGCATGCCGAATGTCTCAGGTACCCCAAATGCATGCAGCATGTTATGCACGCCCCAAATGCATGCCGCATGTCATGGGGGCCCCACATGCATGCCACATGTCATGGGGCCCCCAAATGCATGCCACATGTCATGGGGGCCCAAATGCAGGCCACATTTCATGGGGGCCCCACATGCATGCCGCATGTCATGGGGGCCCCACGTGCATGGCGCATGTCATGGGAGCCCCACATGCATGCCACATGTCATGGGGGCCCCAAATGAATGTCGCATGTCAAGGGGGCCCCACATGCATGCCACATGTCATGGGGCCCCCAAATGCATGCCACATGTCATGGGGGCCCAAATGCAGGCCACATTTCATGGGGGCCCCACATGCATGCCGCATGTCATGGGGGCCCCACGTGCATGGCGCATGTCATGGGAGCCCCACATGCATGCCACATGTCATGGGGGCCACAAATGAATGTCGCATGTCAAGGGGGCCCCACGTGCATGCCGCATGTCATGGGGACCCACATGCATGCCGCATGTCATGGAGGCCCCCAAATGCATCCCGCATGTCATGGGGGCCCCACATGCATGCCGCATGTCATGGAGGCCCCAAATGCATGCCGCATGTCATGGAGGCCCCAAATGCATGATGCATATCATGGGGGCCCCAAACACATGCAGCATGTCATGGGGCCCCACATGCATGCCGTATGTCTTGGGGCCCACAAATGCATGCCTCAAGTCATGGGGGCCCCAAATGCATGACTCATGTCATGGGGGCCCCACGTGCATGCCGCATGTCATGGGGGATCCAAACTCATGCCGCATGTCATTGGGGCCCAAAGCAAATGCCGCATGTCATGGGGGCCCCATGTGCATGCCACATGTAATGGGGGCCCCAAATGGATGCGGCATGTCATAGGGGCCCCACGTGCATGCCGCATGTCTCGGGCACCCCAAATGCATGCAGCATGTTATGGGGGCCCCACGCGCATGCCGAATGTCATGGGGGCCTCACGAGCATTCGGCATGTCATGGGGGCCCCACTTGCATGCTGCATGTCATGGCGGCCCCAAATGCATGACTCATGTCATGGGGGCTCCACGTGCATGCCGCATGTAATGGGGCCCCCAAATTCATGCCGCATGTCATAGGGCCCCACGTGCATGGCCCAAGTCATGGGTGCCCCACCTGCATGCCAAATGTCTCAGGTACCCCAAATGCATGCAGCATGTTATGCAGGCCCCAAATGCATGCCGCATGTCATGGGGGCCCAAATGCATGCCACATTTCATGGGGGCCCCACATGCATGCCGCATGTCACGGGGACTCCACGTGCAGGCCGCATGTAATGGGGCCCCCAAATTAATGCCGCATGTCATAGGGGCCCCACGTGCATGGCGCAAGTCATGGGTGCCCCACATGCATTCCGCATGTCATGGGGACCCACATGCATGCCGAATGTCATGGAGGCCCAAAATGCATGTCGCATGTCATGGAGGCCCCAAATGCATGCCGCATGTCATGGGGGATCCAAAGTCATGCCGCATGTCATTGGGGCCCCAAGCATATGCCGCATGTCATGGGGGCCTCACGAGCATTCCGCATGTCAAGGGGGCCCCACGTGCATGCCGCATGTAATGGTGCGCCCAAATTCATGCCGCATGTCATAGGGGCCCCACGTGCATGGCGCAAGTCATGGGTGCCCCACATGCATGCCAAATGTCTCAGGTACCCCAAATGCATGCAGCATGTTATGCACGCCCCAAATGCATGCCACATGTCATGGGGGCCCAAATGCAGGCTGCATTTCATGAGGGCCCCACATGCATGCCGCAGGTCATGGGGGCCCCACGTGCATGGCGCATGTCATGGGAGCCCCACATGCATGCCGCATGTCATGGGGACCCACATGCATGCCGAATGTCATGGAGGCCCAAAATGCATGTCGCATGTCATGGGGGCCCCACGTGCATGCCGCATTTCATGGGGGCCCCACATGCATGCCGCATGTCATGGGGGCCCCACGTGCATGGCGCATGTCATGGGAGCCCCACATGCATGCCACATGTCATGGGGGCCCCAAATGAATGTCGCATTTCAAAGGGGCCCCACGTGCATGCCGCATGTCATGGGGACCCACATGCATGCCGCATGTCATGGAGGCCCCCAAATGCATCCCGCATGTCATGGGGGCCCCACATGCATGCCGCATGTCATGGGGACCCACATGCATGCCGCATGTAATGGAGGCCACAAATGCATGCCGCATGTCATGGAGGCCCCAAATGCATGACGCATATCATGGGGGCCCCAAACACATGCAGCATGTCATGGGGGCCCCAAGTGCATGCCGCATGTCTTGGGGCCCACAAATGCATGCCTCAAGTCATGTGGGCCCCAAATGCATGACTCATGTCATGGGGGCCCCACGTGCATGCCGCATGTCATGGGGGATTCAAACTCATGCCGCATGTCATTGGGGCCCAAAGCATATGCCGCATGTCATGGGGGCCCCATGTGCATGCCACATGTTATGCAGGCCCCAGATGCATGCTGCAAGTCATGGGGGCCCAAATGCATGACGCATGTCATGTGGGACCCAAATGCATGTGGCATGTCATAGGGGCCCCACGTGCATGCCGCATGTCTCGGGCACCCCAAATGCATGCAGCATGTTATGTGGGGGCCCCACGTGCATGCCGAATGTATCAGGTGCCCCAAATGCATGCAGCTTGTTATGCAGGCCCCAAATGCATGCTGCAAGTCATGGGGGCCCAATTGCATGCCGCATGTCATGGGGGCCTCACGAGCATTCCGCATGTCATGGGGGACCCACGTGCATGCCGCATGTCATGGCGGCCCCAAATGCATGACTCATGTCATGGGGGCCCTCATGCATGCCGCATGTCATGGGGGCCCCACTTGCATGCTGCATGTCATGGCGGCCCCAAATGCATGACTCATGTCATGGGGGCTCCACGTGCATGCCGCATGGAATGGGGCCCCCAAATTCATGCCGCATGTCATAGGGCCCCACGTGCATGGGGCAAGTCATGGGTGCCCCACATGCATGCCGAATGTCTCAGGTACCCCAAATGCATGCAGCATGTTATGCAGGCACCAAATGCATGCCGCATGTCATGGGGGCCCAAATGCATGCCGCATGTCATGGGGGCCTCACGAGCATTCCGCATGTCATGGGGGACCCACGTGCATGCCGCATGTCATGGTGGCCCCAAATGCATGACTCATGTCATGAGGGCCCTCATGCATGCCGCATGTCATGGGGGCCCCACTTGCATGCTGCATGTCATGGCGGCCCCAAATGCATGACTCATGTCATGGGGGCTCCACGTGCATGCCGCATGGAATGGGGCCCCCAAATTCATGCCGCATGTCATAGGGACCCCACGTGCATGGCGCAAGTCATGCGTGCCCCACATGCATGCCGCATGTCATCAGGGACCCAAATGCATGCCGCATGTCATAGGGGCCCCACATGCATGTCGCATGTCATGGGGACCCACATGCATGCCACATGTCATGGAATCCCCAAATGCATGCCGCATGCCATGGGGGCCCCACATGCATGCCGCATGTCATGGGGCCCCCAAATGCATGACGCATGTCATGGGGGCCCCACATGCATGAAGCATGTCATGGGGGCCCCAAATGCATGCCGCATGTCATGGGGGCTCCACATGCATGCCGCATGTAATGGGCCCCCCAAATTCATGCCGCATGTCTTAGGTGCCCCACGTGCATGACGCAAGTCATGGGTGCCCCACATGCATGCCGCATGTCATTGGGGCCCCAAATGCATGCCGCATGTCATAGGGGCCCCACATTCATGGCGCATGTCATGGGGGCCCCACATGCATGCCGCATGTCATGGAGGCCCCAAATGCATGCCGCATGTCATGGGGCCCCCAAATGCATGCCGCATGTCATGGGGGTCCCAAATGCATGCCGCATGTCATGGGGACCCACATGCATGCCGCAGGTCATGGAGGCCCCAAATGCATGCCGCATGTCATGGAGGCACCAAATGCATGCCGCATGTCATGGGGGCCCCACATGCATGCCGCATGTCATGGGGCCCCCAAATGCATGCCGCATGTCATGGGGGTCCCACATGCATGCCGCATGTCATGGGGGCCCCGGAGGCATTCCGCATGTCATGGGGGCCCCAAATGCATGCCGCATGTCATGGGGGCCCAAATGCATGCCGCATGTCATGGGGGCCTCACGAGCATTCCGCATGTCATGGGGGACCCACGTGCATGCCGCATGTCATGGCGGCCCCAAATGCATGACTCATGTCATGGGGGCCCTCATGCATGCCGCATGTCATGGGGGCCCCACTTGCATGCTGCATGTCATGGCGGCCCCAAATGCATGACTCATGTCATGGGGGCTCCACGTGCATGCCGCATGGAATGGGGCCCCCAAATTCATGCCGCATGTCATAGGGGCCCCACGTGCATGGCGCAAGTCATGCGTGCCCCACATGCATGCCGCATGTCATCAGGGACCCAAATGCATGCCGCATGTCATAGGGGACCCACATGCATGCCACATGTCATGGAATCCCCAAATGCATGCCGCATGCCATGGGGGCCCCACATGCATGCCGCATGTCATGGGGCCCCCAAATGCATGACGCATGTCATGGGGGCCCCACATGCATGAAGCATGTCATGGGGGCCCCAAATGCATGCCGCATGTCATGGGGGCTCCACATGCATGCCGCATGTAATGGGCCCCCCAAATTCATGCCGCATGTCATAGGTGCCCCACGTGCATGACGCAAGTCATGGGTGCCCCACATGCATGCCGCATGTCATTGGGGCCCCAAATGCATGCCGCATGTCATAGGGGCCCCACATTCATGGCGCATGTCATGGGGGCCCCACATGCATGCCGCATGTCATGGAGGCCCCAAATGCATGCCGCATGTCATGGGGCCCCCAAATGCATGCCGCATGTCATGGGGGTCCCAAATGCATGCCGCATGTCATGGGGACCCACATGCATGCCGCATGTCATGGAGGCCCCAAATGCATGCCGCATGTCATGGAGGCACCAAATGCATGCCGCATGTCATGGGGGCCCCACATGCATGCCGCATGTCATGGGGCCCCCAAATGCATGCCGCATGTCATGGGGGTCCCACATGCATGCCGCATGTCATGGGGGCCCCGGAGGCATTCCGCATGTCATGGGGGCCCCAAATGCATGCCGCATGTCCTGGGGGCCATAAATGTATGCCGCATGTCATGGGGGCCCAACGTGCATGCCGCATGTATTGGGGGCCCCAAATTCATGCCGCATATCATGAGGGCCCTGCATGCATGCCACTCGTCATGGGGGCCCCGGAGGCATTCCGCATGTCATGGGGGCCCCAAATGCATGCCGCATGTCATGGGGGCCCCAAATGCATGCCTCAAGTTATGGGGCCCCAAATGCATGCCGCATGTCATGAGGGCCCCACGTGCATGCCGCATGTCATGGGGGCCCCAAATGCATGGCTCAAGTAATGGGGGCCCCAAATGTATGCCACATATCATGGGGGCCCAAAGCATATGCCGCATGTAATGGGGGCCCCATGTGCATGCCACATGTAATGGGGGCCCCAAATGCATGCGGCATGTCATAGGGGCCCCACGTGCATGCCGCATGTCTCGGGCACCCCAAATGCATTGAGCAAGTTATGGGGGCCCCACGTGCATGCCGCATGTCTCAGGTACCCCAAATGCATACAGCATGTTATGCAGGCCCCAAATGCATGCCGCATGTCACGGGGGCCCAAATGCATGCCGCACATCATGGGGGCCCCACATGCATGAAGCATGTCATGGGGGCCCCAAATGCATGCCGCATGTCATGGGGGCTCCACATGCATGCCGCATGTAATGGGCCCCCCAAATTCATGCATGCCGCATGGCATTGGGGCCCCGCAGGCATTCCGCATGTCATGGGAGCTTCACGTGCTTTCCGCTTGTCATGGGGGCCCCACGTACATGCTGCATGTCATTGGGGCCCCGCGTGCTTGCCGCATGTCATGGGGGCCCCACGTGCATGCCTCATGTCATTGGGGCCCCGCGTGCTTGCCGCATGTCATGGGGGCCCCACGTGCATGCCTCATGTCACGGGGGCCACAAATGGGATGCGGGCCCCACGTGCATGCCGCATGTCACGGGGCCCCCCAAATGCATGCCGCATGTCATGGGGGCCCCACATGCATGGAGCATGTCATGGGGGCCCCCCATGCATGCCGCATGTCATGGGGGCCCCACATGCATGGCGCATGTCATGGGTGGCCCACATGCATGCCACATGTCATGGAGGCCCCACATGCATGACTCATGTCTTGGGGGCCCCACATGCATTCCGCATGTCAAGGTGGCCTCACGTGCATTCCGCATGACATGGGGGCCCCAAATGCATGCCACATGTCATGGGGGCCCCACGTGCATGCAGCATGTAATGGGGGACCCAAATGCATGCCGCATGTCCTGGGGGCCCCACGTGCATTCCGCATGACATGGGGGCCCCAAATGCATGCCGCATGTCATGGCGGCCCCAAATGCATGACTCAGGTCATGGGGGCCCCACGTGCATGCCGCATGTCATGGGGGACCCAAGCGTATGCCGCATGTCATGGGGGCCCCAAATGCATGCTACATGTCATGGGGGCCCCAAATGCATGCCGCATGTCATGGGTACCCAAATGTTTGCCGCATGTCATGGGGGCCATAAATGCATGCCGCATGTCATGGGGGCCCAACGTGCATGCCGCATGTATTGGGGGCCCCAAATTCATGTCTCATGTCATGAGGGCCCTGCATGTATACCGCATGTCATGGGGGCCCCAAATGCATGCCTCAAGTCATGGGGGCCCCAAATGCATGCCGCATATCATGGGGGCCCCACGTTGATGCCGTAAGTCTTGGGGCCCACAAATGCATGCCTCAAGTCATGGGGGCCCCAAATGCATGACTCATGTCATGGAGGTCCCACGTGCATGCCGCATGTCATGGGGGATCCAAACTCATGCCGCATGTCATTGGGGCCCAAAGCATATGCTGCATGTCATGGGGGCCCCATGTGCATGCCACATGTAATCGGGGCCGCAAATGCATGCGGCATGTCATAGGGGCCCCACGTGCATGCCGCATTTCTCGGGCACCCCAAATGCATGCAGCATGTTATGGGGGCCCCACGTGCATGCCGCATGTCTCAGGTACCCCAAATGCATGCAGCATGTTATGCAGGCCCCAAATGCATGCCGCATGTCATGGGGGCCCAAATGCATGAGGCATGTCATGGGGGCCCCACAAGCATGAAGCATGTCATGGGGGCCCCAAATGCATGCCGCATGTCATGGGGGCTCCACATTCATGCCGCATGTAATGGGGCCCCCAAATTCATGCCGCATGTCATAGGGGCCCCACGTGCATGGCGCAAGTCATGGGTGCCCCACATGCATGCCACATGTCATTGGGTCCCCAAATGCATGCCGCATGTCATAGGGGCCCCACATTCATGGCGCATGTCATGGGGGCCCCACATGCATGACGCATGTCATGGAGGCCCAAATGCATGCCGCATGTCATGGGGCCCCCAAATGCATGCCACATGTCATGGGGGCCCCACATGCATGCCGCATGTCATGGGGGCCCAAATGCTTGCCGCATGTCCTGGGGGCCATAAATGTATGCCGCATGTCATGGGGGCCCAACGTCCATGACGCATGTATTGGGGGACCCAAATTCATGCCGCATGTCATGAGGGCCCCGCATGCATGCCGCATATCATGGGGGCCCCGGAGGCATTCCGCATGTCATGGGGGCCCCAAATGCATGCCGCATGTCATGGGGCCCCCACATGCATGCCGCATGTCATCGGGGCCCAAATGCTTGCCGCTTGTCCTGGGGGCCATAAATGTATGCCGCATGTCATGGGTGCCCAACGTCCATGACGCATGTATTGGTGGCCCCAAAATCATGCCGCATGTCATGAGGGCCCCGCATGCATGCCGCATATCATGGGGGCCCCGGAGGCATTCCGCATGTCATGGGGGCCCCAAATGCATGCCACATATCATGGGGGCCCCACGTGCATGGCGCATATATTGGGGCCCCAAATGCATGCCGCATGTCATGAGGGCCCCGCATGCATGCCGCATGTCAATGGGGACCCGCAGGCATTCCGCATGTCATGGGGCCCCACGTGCATGCTGCATGTCATTGGGGCCCCACGTGCTTGCCGAATGTCATGGGGGCAAAAATGCATGCCGCATGTCATGGGGGCCGTAAATGCATGCCGCATGTCATGGGTGCCCAACGGACATGCCGCATGTATTGGGGGCCCAACGTGCATGCCGCATGTATTGGGGGCCCCAACTGCAGGCCGCATATCATGGGGCCACACATGCATGCCGCATTTCATGGGGGACCCAAATGCATGCCGCATGTCCTGGGGGCCCCACGTGCATGCCGCATGTCATGGGGGCCCCAAATGAATGTCGCATGTCGAGGGGGCCCCACTTGCATGCCGCATGTCATGGGGACCCAAATGCATGCCGCATGTCACGGAGGCCCCCAAATGCATCCCGCATGTCATGGGGGCCCCACATGCATGCCGCATGTCATGGGGACCCAAATGCTTGCTGCATGTCATGGGGGCCATAAATGCATGCCGCATGTCATGGGGGCCCCAACTGCAGGCCGCATATCATGGGGGACCACATGCATGCCGCATTTCATGGGGGACCCAAATGCATGCCGCATGTCATGGGGGCCCCATGTGCATGCCACATGTAATGGGGGCCCCAAATGCATGCCGCATGTCATGGGGATCCAAAGTCATGCCGCATGTTATTGGGGCCCCAAGCATATGCCGCATGTCATGGGGGCCTCACGAGCATTCCGCATGTCATGGGGGACCCACGTGCATGCCGCATGTAACGGTGCCCCCAAATTCATGCCGCATGTCATAGGGGCCCCACGTGCATGGCGCAAGTCATGGGTGCCCCACATGCATGCCGATTGTCAAAGGTACCCCAAATGCATGCAGCATGTTATGCACGCCCCAGATGCATGCCGCATGTCATGGGGGCCCAAATGCATGCCGCATTTCATGGGGGCCCAAATGCATGCTGCATTTCATGGGGGCCCCACATGCATGCCGCATGTCATGGGGGCCCCACGTGCATGGCACATGTCATGGGAGCCCCACATGAATGCCATATGTCATGGGGGCCCCAAATGAATGTCGCATGTCAAGGGGGCCCCATGTGCATGCCGCATGTCATGGGGACCCACATGCATGCCGCATGTCATGGAGGCCCCCAAATGCATCCCCCATGTCATGGGGGCCCCACATGCATGCCGCATGTCATGGGGCCCCCAAATGCATGCCGCATGTCATGGGGGCCCCACATGCATGCCGCATGTCATGGGGGCCCAAATGCTTGCCGCATGTCATGGGGGCTCCACGTGCATGCCAAATGTCTCAGGTACCCAAAATGCATGCAGCATGTTATGCAGGCCCCAAATGCATGCTGCAAGTCATGGGGGCCCAAATGCATGATGCATGTCATGTGGGCCCCACATGAATGCCGCATGTCATGGCGGCCCCAAATGCATGACTCAGGTCATGGGGACCCCACCTGCATGCCGCATGTCATGGGGGCCTCACGAGCATTCGGCATGTCATGGGGGCCCCACGTGCATGCCGCATGTCATGGCGGCCCAAATGCATGATGCATGTCATGTGGGCCCCACATGAATGCCGCATGTCATGGCGGCCCCAAATGCATGACTCATGTCATGGGGGCCCACATGCATGCCGCATGTCATGGGGGCCCCACTTGCATGCTGCATGTCATGGCGGCCCCAAATGCATGACTCATGTCATGGGGGCTCCACATGCATGCCGCATGTAATGGGGCCCCCAAATTCATGCCGCATGTCATAGGGCCCCACATGCATGGCGCAAGTCATGGGTGCTCCACATGCATGCCGAATGTCTCAGGTACCCCAAATGCATGCAGCATGTTATGCAGGCCCCAAGTGCATGCCGCATGTCATGGGGGCCCAAATGCATGACACATTTCATGGGGGCCCCACATGCATGCCGCATGTCATGGGGACTGCACGTGCATGCCGCATGTAATGGGGCCCCCAAATTAATGCCGCATGTCATAGGGGCCCCACGTGCATGGCGCAAGTCATGGGTGCCCCACATGCATGCCGAATGTCTCAGGTACCACAAATGCATGCAGCATGTTATGCAGGCCCCAAATGCATGCAGCATGTTATGCACACCCCAAATGCATGCCACATGTCATGGGGGCCCAAATGCAGGCCGCATTTCATGGGGGCCCCACATGCATGCCGCATGTCATGGGGGCCCCACGTGCATGGCGCATGTCATGGGAGCCCCACATGCATGCCACATGTCATGGGGCCCCAAATGAATGTCGCATGTCAAGGGGGCCCCACGTGCATGCCGCATTTCATGGGGACCCACATGCATGCCGCATGTCATGGAGGCCCCCAAATGCATCCCGCATGTCATGGGGGCCCCACATGCATGCCGCATGTCATGGAGGCCCCAAATGCATGCCGCATGTCATGGAGGCCCCAAATGCATGACGCATATCACGGGGGCCCCAAACACATGCAGCATGTCATGGGGCCCCACATGCATGCCGTATGTCTTGGGGCCCACAAATGCATGCCTCAAGTCATGGGGGACCCAAATGCATGACTCATGTCATGGGGGCCCCACGTGCATGCCGCATGTCATGGGGGATCCAAACTCATGCCGCATGTCATTGGTGCCCAAAGCAAATGCCGCATGTCATGGGGGCCCCATGTGCATGCCACATGTAATGGGGGCCCCAAATGCATGCGGCATGTCATGGGGCCCCACATGCATGCCGTATGTCTTGGGGCCCACAAATGCATGCCGCATGTTATGGGGGCCCCACGCGCATGCCGAATGTCATGGGGGCCTCACGAGCATTCGGCATGTCATGGGGGCCCCACGTGCATGCCGCATGTCATGGCGGCCCCAAATGCATGACTCATGTCATGGGGGCCCACATGCATGCCGCATGTCATGGGGGCCCCCCTTGCATGCTGCATGTCTTGGCGGCCCCAAATGCATGACTCATGTCATGGGGGCTCCACGTGCATGCCGCATGTAATGGGGCCCCCAAATTCATGCCGCATGTCATAGGGCCCCACGTGCATGGCCCAAGTCATGGGTGCCCCACATGCATGCCGAATGTCTCAGGTACCCCAAATGCATGCAGCATGTTATGCAGGCCCCAAATGCATGCCGCATGTCATGGGGGCCCAAATGCATGCCACATTTCATGGGGGCCCCACATGCATGCCGCATGTCATGGGGACTCCACGTGCATGCCGCATGTAATGGGGCACCCAAATTAATGCCGCATGTCATAGGGGCCCCACGTGCATGGCGCAAGTCATGGGTGCCCCACATGCATGCCGCATGTCAAGGGGACCCACATGCATGCCGAATGTCATGGAGGCCCAAAATGCATGTCGCATGTCATGGAGGCCCCAAATGCATGCCGCATGTCATGGGGGATCCAAAGTCATGCCGCATGTCATTGGGGCCCCAAGCATATGCCGCATGTCATGGGGGCCTCACGAGCATTCCGCATGTCAAGGGGGCCCCACGTGCATGCCGCATGTAATGGTGCGCCCAAATTCATGCCGCATGTCATAGGGGCCCCACGTGCATGGTGCAAGTCATGGGTGCCCCACATGCATGCCGAATGTCTCAGGTACCCCAAATGCATGCAGCATGTTATGCACGCCCCAAATGCATGCCACATGTCATGGGGGCCCAAATGCAGGCCGCATTTCATGAGGGCCCCACATGCATGCCGAATGTCATGGGGGCCCCACGTGCATGGCGCATGTCATGGGAGCCCCACATGCATGCCACATGTCATGGGGGCCCCAAATGAATGTCGCATGTCAAGGGGGCCCCACGTGCATGCCACATGTCATGGGGACCCACATGCATGCCGCATGTAATGGAGGCCCCCAAATGCATCCCGCATGTCATGGGGGCCCCACATGCATGCCACATGTCATGGAGGCCCCAAATGCATGCCGCATGTCATGGAGGCCCCAAATGCATGACGCATATCATGGGGGCCCCAAACACATGCAGCATGTCATGTGGCCCCACATGCATGCCATATGTCTTGGGGCCCACAAATGCATGCCTCAAGTCATGGGGGCCCCAAATGCATGACTCATGTCATGGGGGCCCCTCGTGCATGCCGCATGTCATGGGGGATCCAAACTCATGCCGCATGTCATTGGGGCCCAAAGCAAATGCCGCATGTCATGGGGGCCCCATGTGCATGCCACATGTAATGGGGGCCCCAAATGCATGCGGCATGTCATAGGGGCCCCACGTGCATGCCGCATGTCTCGGGCACCCCAAATGCATGCAGCATGTTATGGGGGCCCCACGCGCATGCCGAATGTCATGGGGGCCTCACGAGCATTCGGCATGTCATGGGGGCCCCACGTGCATGCCGCATGTCATGGCGGCCCCAAATGCATGACTCATGTCATGGGGGCCCACATGCATGCCGCATGTAATGGGGGCCCCACTTGCATGCTGCATGTCATGGCGGCCCCAAATGCATGACTCATGTCATGGGGGCTCCACGTGCATGCCGCATGTAATGGGGCCCCCAAATTCATGCCGCATGTCATAGGGCCCCATGTGCATGGCCCAAGTCTTGGGTGCCCCACATGCATGCCGAATGTCTCAGGTACCCCAAATTCATGCAGCATGTTATGCAGGCCCCAAATGCATGCCGCATGTCATGGGGGCCCAAATGCATGACACATTTCATGGGGGCCCCACATGCATGCCGCATGTCATGGGGACTGCACGTGCATGCCGCATGTAATGGGGCCCCCAAATTAATGCCGCATGTCATAGGGGCCCCACGTGCATGGCGCAAGTCATGGGTGCCCCACATGCATGCCGCATGTCATGGGGACCCACATGCATGCCGAATGTCATGGAGGCCCAAAATGCATGTCGCATGTCATGGCGGCCCCAAATGCATGACTCATGTCATGGGGGCCCACATGCATGCCGCATGTCATGGGGGCCCCACTTGCATGCTGCATGTCATGGCGGCCCCAAATGCATGACTCATGTCATGGGGGCTCCACGTGCATGCTGCATGTAATGGGGCCCCCAAATTCATGCCGCATGTCATAGGGCCCCATGTGCATGGCCCAAGTCTTGGGTGCCCCACATGCATGCCGAATGTCTCAGGTACCCCAAATGCATGCAGCATGTTATGCAGGCCCCAAGTGCATGCCGCATGTCATGGGGGCCCAAATGCATGACACATTTCATGGGGGCCCCACATGCATGCCGCATGTCATGGGGACTGCACGTGCATGCCGCATGTAATGGGGCCCCCAAATTAATTCCGCATGTCATAGGGGCCCCACGTGCATGGCGCAAGTCATGGGTGCCCCACATGCATGCCGCATGTCATGGGGACCCACATGCATGCCGAATGTCATGGAGGCCCAAAATGCATGTCGCATGTCACGGAGGCCCCAAATGCATGCCGCATGTCATGGGGGCCCCACATGCATGCCACATGTCATGGGGCCTCCAAATGCATGCCGCATGTCATATGGGCCCCACATGCATGCCCCATGTCATGGGGGCCCCAAATGCATGCCGCATGTCATGGGGGAACCAAAGTCATGCCGCATGTCATTGGGGCCCCAAGCATATGCCGCATGTCATGGGGGCCTCACGAGCATTCCGCATGTCATGGGGGCCCCACGTGCATGCCGCATTTCATGGTGGCCCCACATGCATGCCGCATGTCATGGGGGCCCCACGTGCATGGCGCATGTCATGGGAGCCCCACATGCATGCCACATGTCATGGGGGCCCCAAATGAATGTCGCATTTCAAAGGGGCCCCACGTGCATGCCACATGTCATGGGGACCCACATGCATGCCGCATGTCATGGAGGCCCCCAAATGCATCCCGCATGTCATGGGGGCCCCACATGCATGCCGCATGTCATGGGGACCCACATGCATGCCGCATGTAATGGAGGCCACAAATGCATGCCGCATGTCATGGAGGCCCCAAATGCATGACGCATATCATGGGGGCCCCAAACACATGCAGCATGTCATGGGGGCCCCAAGTGCATGCCGCATGTCTTGGGGGATCCAAACTCATGCCGCATGTCATTGGGGCCCAAAGCATATGCCGCATGTCATGGGGGCCCCATGTGCATGCCACATGTTATGCAGGCCCCAAATGCATGCTGCAAGTCATGGGGGCCCAAATGCATGACGCATGTCATGTGGGACCCAAATGCATGTGGCATGTCATAGGGGCCCCACGTGCATGCCGCATGTCTCGGGCACCCCAAATGCATGCAGCATGTTATGTGGGGGCCCCACGTGCATGCCGAATGTATCAGGTGCCCCAAATGCATGCAGCTTGTTATGCAGGCCCCAAATGCATGCTGCAAGTCATGGGGGCCCAAATGCATGACGCATGTCATGTGGGCCCCACGTGCATGCCGCATGTCATGGGGGCCTCACGAGCATTCCGCATGTCATGGGGGACCCACGTGCATGCCGCATGTCATGGCAGCCCCAAATGCATGACTCATGTCATGGGGGCCCTCATGCATGCCTCATGTCATGGGGGCCCCACTTGCATGCTGCATGTCATGGCGGCCCCAAATGCATGACTCATGTCATGGGGGCTCCACGTGCATGCCGCATGGAATGGGGCCCCCAAATTCATGCCGCATGTCATAGGGCCCCACGTGCATGGGGCAGGTCATGGGTGCCCCACATGCATGCCGAATGTCTCAGGTACCCCAAATGCATGCAGCATGTTATGCAGGCACCAAATGCATGCCGCATGTCATGGGGGCCCAAATGCATGCCGCATTTCATGGGGGTCCCACATGCATGCCGCATGTCATGGGGGCCCCAAATGCATGCCGCATGTAATGGGGCCCCCAAATTCATGCCGCATGTCATAGGGGCCCCACGTGCATGGCGCAAGTCATGCGTGCCCCACATGCATGCCGCATGTCATCAGGGACCCAAATGCATGTCGCATGCCATGGGAGACCCACATGCATGCCACATGTCATGGGGGCCCCAAATGAATGTCGCATGTCAAGGGGTCCCCACGTGCATGCCGCATGTCATGGGGACCCACATGCATGCCACATGTCATGGAATCCCCAAATGCATGCCGCATGCCATGGGGGCCCCACATGCATGCCGCATGTCATGGGGCCCCCAAATGCATGACGCATGTCATGGGGGCCCCACATGCATGAAGCATGTCATGGGGGCCCCAAATGCATGCCGCATGTCATGGGGGCTCCACATGCATGCCGCATGTAATGGGCCCCCCAAATTCATGCCGCATGTCATAGGTGCCCCACGTGCATGACGCAAGTCATGGGTGCCCCACATGCATGCCGCATGTCATTGGGGCCCCAAATGCATGCCGCATGTCATAGCGGCCCCACATTCATGGCGCATGTCATGGGGGCCCCACATGCATGCCGCATGTCATGGAGGCCCCAAATGCATGCCGCATGTCATGGGCCCCCCAAATGCATGCCGCATGTCATGGGGGTCCCAAATGCATCCCGCATGTCATGGGGGCCCCACATGCATGCCACATGTCATGGGGACCCACATGCATGCCACATGTCATGGAGGCCCCAAATGCATGCCGCATGTCATGGAGGCACCAAATGCATGCCGCATGTCATGGGGGCCCCACATGCATGCCACATGTCATGGGGCCCCCAAATGCATGCCGCATGTCATGGGGGTCCCACATGCATGCCGCATGTCATGGGGGTCCCACATGCATGCCGCATGTCATGGGGGCCCCGGAGGCATTCCGCATGTCATGGGGGCCCCAAATGCATACCGCTTGTCCTGGGGGCCATAAATGTATGCCGCATGTCATGGGGGCCCAACGTGCATGCCGCATGTATTGGGGGCCCCAAATTCATGCCGCATATCATGAGGGCCCCGCATGCATGCCACATGTCATGGGGCCCCTGGAGGCATTCCGCATGTCATGGGGGCCCCAAATGCATGCCGCATGTCATGGGGGCCCCAAATGCATGCCTCAAGTTATGGGGGCCCCAAATGCATGCCGCATGTCATGAGGGCCCCACGTGCATGCCGCATGTCATGGGGGCCCCAAATGCATGGCTCAAGTAGTGGGGGCCCCAAATGTATGCCACATATCATGGGGGCCCAAAGCATATGCCGCATGTAATGGGGGCCCCATGTGCATGCCACATGTAATGGGGGCCCCAAATGCATGCGGCATGTCATAGGGGCCCCACATGCATGCCGCATGTCTCGGGCACCCCAAATGCATTCAGCATGTTATGGGGGCCCCACGTGCATGCCGCATGTCTCAGGTACCCCAAATGCATACAGCATGTTATGCAGGCCCCAAATGCATGCCGCATGTCATGGGGGCCCAAATGCATGACGCATGTCATGGGGGCCCCACATGCATGAAGCATGTCATGGGGGCCCCAAATGCATGCCGCATGTCATGGGGGCTCCACATGCATGCCGCATGTAATGGGTCCCCCAAATTCATGAATGCCGCATGGCATTGGGGCCCCGCAGGCATTCCGCATGTCATTGGAGCTTCACGTGCTTTCCGCTTGTCATGGGGGCCCCACGTACATGCTGCATGTCATTGGGGCCCCGCGTGCTTGCCGCATGTCATGAGGGCCCCAAGTGCATGCCTCATGTCACAGGGGCCACAAATGGGATGCGGGCCCCACGTGCATGCCGCATGTCATGGGGCCCCCCAAATGTATGCCGCATGTCATGGGGGCCCCACATGCATGGAGCATGTCATGGGGGCCCCCCATGCATGCCGCATGTCATGGGGCCCCACGTGCATGGCGAATGTCATGGGGGGCCCACATGCATGCCACATGTCATGGAGGCCCCACATGCATGACTCATGTCTTGGGGGCCCCACATGCATTCCGCATGTCAAGGTGGCCTCACGTGCATTCCGCATGACATGGGGGCCCCAAATGCATGCCACATGTCATGGGGGCCCCACGTGCATGCAGCATGTAATGGGGGACCCAAATGCATGCCGCATGTCCTGGGGGCCCCACTTGCATTCCGCATGACATGGGGGCCCCAAATGCATGCCGCATGTCATGGCGGCCCCAAATGCATGACTCAGGTCATGGGGGCCCCACGTGCATGCCGCATGTCATGGGGGACCCAAGCGTATGCCGCATGTCATGGGGGCCCCAAATGCATGCTACATGTCATGGGGGCCCCAAATGCATGCCGCATGTCATGGGTACCCAAATGCTTGCCGCATGTCATGGGGGCCATAAATGCATGCCGCATGTCATGGGGGCCCAACGTGCATGCCGCATGTATTGGGGGCCCCAAATTCATGTCTCATGTCATGAGGGCCCTGCATGTATACCGCATGTCATGGGGGCCCCAAATGCATGCTTCAAGTTATGGGGGCCCCAAATGCATGCCGCATATCATGGGGGCCCCACGTTGATGCCGTATGTCTTGGGGCCCACAAATGCATGCCTCAAGTCATGGGGGCCCCAAATGCATGACTCATGTCATGGAGGCCCCACGTGCATGCCACATGTCATGGGGGATCCAAACTCATGCCGCATGTCATTGGGGCCCAAAGCATATGCTGCATGTCATGGGGGCCCCATGTGCATGCCACATGTAATCGGGGCCGCAAATGCATGCGGCATGTCATAGGGGCCCCACGTGCATGCCGCATTTCTCGGGCACCCCAAATGCATGCAGCATGTTATGGGGGCCCCACGTGCATGCCGCATGTCTCAGGTACCCCAAATGCATGCAGCATGTTATGCAGGCCCCAAATGCATGCCGCATGTCATGGGGGCCCCACAAGCATGAAGCATGTCATGGGGGCCCCAAATGCATGCCGCATGTCATGGGGGCTCCACATTCATGCCGCATGTAATGGGGCCCCCAAATTCATGCCGCATGTCATAGGGGCCCCACGTGCATGGCGCAAGTCATGGGTGCCCCACATGCATGCCGCATGTCATTGGGTCCCCAAATGCATGCCGCATGTCATAGGGGCCCCACATTCATGGCGCATGTCATGGGGGCCCCACATGCATGACGCATGTCATGGAGGCCCCAAATGCATGCCGCATGTCATGGGGCCCCCAAATGCATGCCGCATGTCATGGGGGCCCCACATGCATGCCGCATGTCATGGGGGCCCAAATGCTTGCCGCATGTCCTGGGGGCCAAAAAAGTATGCCGCATGTCATGGGGCCCAACGTGCTTGCCACATATCATGGGGGCCCCACGTGCATGGCGCATATATTGGGGGCCCCAAATGCATGCCGCATGCCATGAGGGCCCCGCATGCATGCCGCATGTCAATGGGGACCCGCAGGCATTCCGCATGTCATGGGGCCCCACGTGCATGCTGCATGTCATTGGGGCCCCACGTGCTTGCCGAATGTCATGGGGGCCCAAATGCATGCCGCATGTCATGGGGGCCCCAAATGCATGCGGCATGTCATGGGGCCCCACATGCATGCCGTATGTCTTGGGGCCCACAAATGCATGCCGCATGTTATGGGGGCCCCACGCTCATGCCGAATGTCATGGGGGCCTCACGAGCATTCGGCATGTCATGGGGGCCCCACGTGCATGCCGCATGTCATGGCGGCCCCAAATGCATGACTCATGTCATGGGGGCCCACATGCATGCCGCATGTCATGGGGGCCCCACTTGCATGCTGCATGTCTTGGCGGCCCCAAATGCATGACTCATGTCATGGGGGCTCCACGTGCATGCCGCATGTAATGGGGCCCCCAAATTCATGCCGCATGTCATAGGGCCCCACGTGCATGGCCCAAGTCATGGGTGCCCCACATGCATGCCGAATGTCTCAGGTACCCCAAATGCATGCAGCATGTTATGCAGGCCCCAAATGCATGCCGCATGTCATGGGGGCCCAAATGCATGCCACATTTCATGGGGGCCCCACATGCATGCCGCATGTCATGGGGACTCCACGTGCATGCCGCATGTAATGGGGCACCCAAATTAATGCCGCATGTCATAGGGGCCCCACGTGCATGGCGCAAGTCATGGGTGCCCCACATGCATGCCGCATGTCATGGGGACCCACATGCATGCCGAATGTCATGGAGGCCCAAAATGCATGTCGCATGTCATGGAGGCCCCAAATGCATGCCGCATGTCATGGGGGATCCAAAGTCATGCCGCATGTCATTGGGGCCCCAAGCATATGCCGCATGTCATGGGGGCCTCACGAGCATTCCGCATGTCAAGGGGGCCCCACGTGCATGCCGCATGTAATGGTGCGCCCCAAATTCATGCCGCATGTCATAGGGGCCCCACGTGCATGGTGCAAGTCATGGGTGCCCCACATGCATGCCGAATGTCTCAGGTACCCCAAATGCATGCAGCATGTTATGCACGCCCCAAATGCATGCCACATGTCATGGGGGCCCAAATGCAGGCCGCATTTCATGAGGGCCCCACATGCATGCCGAATGTCATGGGGGCCCCACGTGCATGGCGCATGTCATGGGAGCCCCACATGCATGCCACATGTCATGGGGGCCCCAAATGAATGTCGCATGTCAAGGGGGCCCCACGTGCATGCCACATGTCATGGGGACCCACATGCATGCCGCATGTAATGGAGGCCCCCAAATGCATCCCGCATGTCATGGGGGCCCCACATGCATGCCACATGTCATGGAGGCCCCAAATGCATGCCGCATGTCATGGAGGCCCCAAATGCATGACGCATATCATGGGGGCCCCAAACACATGCAGCATGTCATGTGGCCCCACATGCATGCCATATGTCTTGGGGCCCACAAATGCATGCCTCAAGTCATGGGGGCCCCAAATGCATGACTCATGTCATGGGGGCCCCTCGTGCATGCCACATGTCATGGGGGATCCAAACTCATGCCGCATGTCATTGGGGCCCAAAGCAAATGCCGCATGTCATGGGGGCCCCATGTGCATGCCACATGTAATGGGGGCCCCAAATGCATGCGGCATGTCATAGGGGCCCCACGTGCATGCCGCATGTCTCGGGCACCCCAAATGCATGCAGCATGTTATGGGGGCCCCACGCGCATGCCGAATGTCATGGGGGCCTCACGAGCATTCGGCATGTCATGGGGGCCCCACGTGCATGCCGCATGTCATGGCGGCCCCAAATGCATGACTCATGTCATGGGGGCCCACATGCATGCCGCATGTAATGGGGGCCCCACTTGCATGCTGCATGTCATGGCGTCCCCAAATGCATGACACATGTCATGGGGGCTCCACGTGCATGCCGCATGTAATGGGGCCCCCAAATTCATGCCGCATGTCATAGGGCCCCATGTGCATGGCCCAAGTCTTGGGTGCCCCACATGCATGCCGAATGTCTCAGGTACCCCAAATTCATGCAGCATGTTATGCAGGCCCCAAATGCATGCCGCATGTCATGGGGGCCCAAATGCATGACACATTTCATGGGGGCCCCACATGCATGCCGCATGTCATGGGGACTGCACGTGCATGCCGCATGTAATGGGGCCCCCAAATTAATGCCGCATGTCATAGGGGCCCCACGTGCATGGCGCAAGTCATGGGTGCCCCACATGCATGCCGCATGTCATGGGGACCCACATGCATGCCGAATGTCATGGAGGCCCAAAATGCATGTCGCATGTCATGGCGACCCCAAATGCATGACTCATGTCATGGGGGCCCACATGCATGCCGCATGTCATGGGGGCCCCACTTGCATGCTGCATGTCATGGCGGCCCCAAATGCATGACTCATGTCATGGGGGCTCCACGTGCATGCTGCATGTAATGGGGCCCCCAAATTCATGCCGCATGTCATAGGGCCCCATGTGCATGGCCCAAGTCTTGGGTGCCCCACATGCATGCCGAATGTCTCAGGTACCCCAAATGCATGCAGCATGTTATGCAGGCCCCAAATGCCTGCCGCATGTCATGGGGGCCCAAATGCATGACACATTTCATGGGGGCCCCACATGCATGCCGCATGTCATGGGGACTGCACGTGCATGCCGCATGTAATGGGGCCCCCAAATTAATGCCGCATGTCATAGGGGCCCCACGTGCATGGCGCAAGTCATGGGGGCCCAAATGCATGACGAATGTCATGTGGGCCCCAAATGCACGTGGCATGTCATAGGGGCCCCACGTGCATGCCGCATGTCTCGGGCACCCCAAATGCATGCAGCATGTTATGGGGGCCCCACGTACATGCCAAATGTCTCAGGTACCAAAAATGCATGCAGCATGTTATGCAGGCCCCAAATGCATGCTGCATGTCATGGGGCCCCAAATGCATGACGCATGTCATGTGGGCCCCACATGAATGCCGCATGTCATGGCGGCCCCACATGCATGACTCAGGTCATGGGGACCCCACCTGCATGCCGCATGTCATGGGGGCCTCACGAGCATTCGGCATGTCATTGGGGCCCCACGTGCATGCCGCATGTCATGGCGGCCCCAATTGCATGACTCATGTCATGGGGGCCCACATGCATGCAGCATGTCATGGGGTCCCCACTTGCATGCTGCATGTCATGGCGGCCCCAAATGCATGACTCATGTCATGGGGGCTCCACATGCATGCCGCATGTCATGGGGCCCCCAAATGCATGCCGCATGTCATGGGGGCCCCACATGCATGCCCCTTGTCATGGGGCCCCTAAATGCATGCCGCATGTCATGGGGGATCCAAAGTCATGCCGCTTGTCATTGGGGCCCCAAGCATATGCCGCATGTCATGGGGGCCTCACGAGCATTCCGCATGTCATGGGGGCACCATGTGCATGCCGCATGTAATGGTGCCCCCAAATTCATGCCGCATGTCATAGGGGCCCCACGTGCATGGCGCAAGTCATGGGTGCCCCACATGCATGTCGAATGTCTCAGGTACCCCAAATGCATGCAGCATGTTATGCACGCCCCAAATGCATGCCGCATGTCATGGGGGCCCCACATGCATGCCATATGTCATGGGGGCCCCACGTGCATGGCGCATGTCATGGGAGCCCCACATGCATGCCACATGTCATGGGGGGCCCCAAATGAATGTCGCATGTCAAGGGGGCCCCACGTGCATGCCGCATGTCATGGGGACCCACATGCATGCCGCATGTCATGGATGCCCCCAAATGCATCCCGCATGTCATGGGGGCCCCACATGCATGCCGCATATCATGGGGACCCACATGCATGCCGCATGTCATGGAGGCCCCAAATGCATGCCGCATGTCATGGAGGCCCCAAATGCATGACGCATATCATGGGGGCCCCAAACACATGCAGCATGTCATGGGGGCCCCACGTGCATGCCGTATGTCTTGGGGCCCACAAATGCATGCCTCAGTCATGGGGGCCCCAAATGCATGACTCATGTCATGGGGGCCCCACGTGCATGCCGCATGTCATGGGGGATCCAAACTCATGCCGCATGTCATTGGGGCCCAAAGCATATGCCGCATGTCATGGGGGCCCCACGTGCATGCCACATGTAATGGGGGCCCCGAATGCATGCGGCATGTCATAGGGGCCCCACGTGCATGCCGCATGTCTCGGGCACCGCAAATGCATGCAGCATGTTATGCAGGCCCCAAATGCATGCTGCAAGTCAAGGGGGCTCAAATGCATGACGCATGTCATGTGGTCCCCAAATGCATGTGGCATGTCATAGGGGCCCCACGTGCATGCCGCATGTCATGGGGACCCACATGCATGCCGCATGTCATGGAGGCCCCCAAATGCATCCCGCATGTCATGGGGGCCCCACATGCATGCCGCATGTCATGGGGCCCCCAAATGCATGCCGCATGTCATGGGGGCCCAAATGATTGCCGCATGTCATGGGGGCCCCACGTGCATGCCACATGTCATGGGGGATCCAAACTCATGCCCCATGTCATTGGGGCCCAAAGCATATGACGCATGTCACGGGGGCCCCATGTGCATGCCACATGTAATGGGGGCCCCAAATGCATGCGGCTTGTCATAGGGGCCCCACGTGCATGCCGCATGTCTCGGGCACCCCAAATGCATGCAGCATGTTATGGGTGCCCCACATGCATGCCGCATGTCATGGGGACCCACATGCATGCCGCATGTCATGGAGGCCCCAAATGCATGTCGCATGTCATGGAGGCCCCAAATGCATGCCGCATGCCATGGGGGCCCCACATGCATGCCGCATGTCATGGGGCCCCCAAATGCATGCCGCATGTCATGTGGGCCCCACATGCATGTCCCATGTCATGGGGGCCCCAAATGCATGCCACATGTCATGGGGGCCCCAAATGAATGTCGCATGTCATTGGGGCCCCAAGCATATGCCGCATGTCATGGGGGCCTCAGGAGCATTCCGCATGTCATGGGGGCCCCACATGCATGCCGCATTTCATGGGGGCCCCACATGCATGCCGCATGCCATGGGGGCCCCACGTGCATGGCGCATGTCATGGGAGCCCCACATGCATGCCACATGTCATGGGGGCCCCAAATGAATGTCGCATTTCAAAGGGGCTCCACGTGCATGCCGCATATATTGGGGACCCCAAATGCATGCCGCATGTCATGAGGGCCCCGCATGCATGCCGCATGTCAATTGGGCCCTGCAGGCATTCCGCATGTCATGGGGGCGTCACATGCATTCCGCATGTCATAGGGGCCCCACGTGCATGCTGCATGTCATTGGGGCCCCATGTGCTTGCCGCATTTCATGGGTGCCCAAATGCATGCCTCATGTCATGGGGGCCATAAATGCATGCCGCATGTCATGGGTGCCCAACGTGCATGCCACATGTATTGGGGGCCCAATGTGCATGCCGCATGTATTGGGGGCCCCAACTACAGGCCGCATATCATGGGGCCCCACATGCATGCCGCATTTCATGGGGGACCCAAAATGCATGCCGCATGTCATGGGGGCCCCCAAATGCATGCCGCATGTCATGGGGGCCCCAACTGCAGGCCGCATATCATGGGGCCCCACATGCATGCCGCATTTCATAGGGGCCCCAAACTCATGCCGCGTGTCACTGCGGCCCCAAGCGTATGCTGCATGTCATGGGGGCCCCACTTGCATGCCGCATGTCATGGGGGCCCCAAATGTATGCCACATGTAATGGGGGCCCCAAATGCATGTGGCATGTCATAGGGGCCCCACGTGCATGCCGCATGTCTCGGGCACCCCAAATGCATGCAGCATGTTATGGGGGCCCCACGTGCATGCCGAATGTCTCAGGTACCCCAATTGCATGCAGCATGTTATGCAGGCCCCAAGTGCATGCTGCAAGTCATGGGGGCCCAAATGCATGACGCATGTCATGTGGGCCCCAAATGAATGCCGCATGTCATGGTGGATCCAAATGCATGACTCAGGTCATGGGGGCCCCACGTGCATGCCGCATGTCATGGGAGCCTCACGAGCATTCCGCATGTCATGGGGGCCCCACGTGCATGCCGCATGTCATGGGTGCCCCACATGCATGCCGAATGTCTCAGGTACCCCAAATGCATGCAGCATGTTATGCATGCCCCAATGCATGCCCCATGTCATGGGGGCCCAAATGCATGCCGCATTTCATGGGGCCCCCACATGCATGCCGCATGTCATGGGGCCCCCAAATGCATGCTGCATGTCATGGGGGCTCCACATGCATGCCGCATTTCATGGGTGACCCAAATGCATGCATGCCGCATGGCATTGGGGCCCCGCAGGCATTCCGCATGTCATGGGGGCCTCACGTGCTTGCCGCATGTCATGGGGGCCCCACGTGCATGCCTCATGTCACGGGGGCCACAAATGTATGCCACATGTCATGCGGGCCCCACGTGCATGCCGCATGTCATGGGGCCCCCCAAATGCATGCCGCATGTCATGGGGGCCCCACATGCATGGAGCATGTCATGGGGGCCCCCCATGCATGCCGCATGTCATGGGGGCCCCACGTGCATGGCGCATGTCATGGGGGGCCCACATGCATGCCACATGTCATGGAGGCCCCACATGCATGACTCATGTCTTGGGGGCCCCACATGCATTCCGCATGTCAAGGTGGCCTCACGTGCATTCCGCATGACATGGGGGCCCCAAATGCATGCCACATGTCATGGGGGCCCCACATCCATGCAGCATGTAATGGGGGACCCAAATGCATGCCGCATGTCCTGGGGGCCCCACTTGCATTCCGCATGACATGGGGGCCCCAAATGCATGCCGCATGTCATGGCGGCCCCAAATGCATGACTCAGGTCATGGGGGCCCCACGTGCATGCCGCATGTCATGGGGGACCCAAGCGTATGCCTCATGTCATGGGGGCCCCAAATGCATGCCACATGTCATGGGGGCCCCAAATGCATGCCGCATGTCCTGGGGGCCCCATGAGCATGCCGATTGTCATGGTGGCCCCATGTCCATGCCGCATGTCATGGGCCCCCCAAATACATTCCGCATGTCATGGGTGCCCCACATGCATGCCGAATGTCTCAGTTACCCCAAATGCATGCAGCATGTAATGCACGCCCCAAAAGCATGCCGCATTTCATGGGGACCCCACATGCATGCCGCATGTCATGGGGGCCCCACGTGCATGGCGCATGTCACGGGAGCCCCACATGTCATGGGGGCCCCAAATGAATGTCGCATGTCAAGGGGGCCCCACGTGCATGCCGCATGTCATGGGGACCCAAATGCTTGCCGCATGTCATGGGGGCCATAAATGCATGCCGCATGTCATGGGGGCCCAACGTGCATGCCGCATCTATTGGGGGCCCCAAATTCATGTCTCATGTCATGAGGGCCCTGCATGTATACCGCATGTCATGGGGGCCCCAAATGCATGCCTCAAGTCATGGGGGCCCCAAATGCATGCCGCATATCATGGGGGCCCCACGTTCATGCCGTATGTCTTGGGGCCCACAAATGCATGCCTCAAGTCATGGGGGCCCCAAATGCATGACTCATGTCATGGGGGCCACACGTGCATGCCGCATGTCATGGGGGATCCAAACTCATGCCGCATGTCATTGGGGCCCAAAGCATATGCCGCATGTCATGGGGGCCCCATGTGCATGCCACATGTAATCGGGGCCGCAATTGCATGTGGCATGTCATAGGGGCCCCACGTGCATGCCGCATTTCTCGGGCACCCCATTGCAATGCAATGAATGTCGCATGTCAAGGGGGCCCCACGTGCATGCCGCATGTCATGGGGACCCACATGCATGCCGCATGTCATGGAGGCCCCCAAATGCATGCCGCATGTCATGGGGGCCCCACATGCATGCCGCATGTCATGGGGACCCAAATGCTTGCCGCATGTCATGGGGGCCATAAATGCATGCCGCATGTCATGGGGGCCCCAACTGCAGGCCGCATATCATGGGGCCCCACATGCATGCCGCATTTCATGGGGGACCCAAATGCATGCCACATGTCATGGGGGCCCCATGTGCATGCCACATGTAATGGGGGCCCCAAATGCATGCCGCATGTCATGGGGGATCCAAAGTCATGCCGCATGTTATTGGGGCCCCAAGCATATGCCGCATGTCATGGGGGCCCCACGTGCATGCCACATGTCATGGGGGATCCAAACTCATGCCGCATGTCATTGGGGCCCAAAGCATATGCCGCATGTCAGGGGGCCCCATGTGCATGCCACATGTAATGGGGGCCCCAAATGCATGCGGCTTGTCATAGGGGCCCCACGTGCATGCCGCATGTCTCGGGCACCCCAAATGCATGCAGCATGTTATGGGGGCCCCACGTGCATGCCGAATGTCTCAGGTACCCCAAATGAATGCATCATGTTATGCAGGCCCCAAATGCATGCTGCAAGTCATGGGGGCCCAAATGCATGACGCATGTCATGTGGGCCCCACATGAATGTCGCATGTCATGGCGGCCCCAAATGCATGACTCAGGTCATGGGGACCCCACCTGCATGCCGCATGTCATGGGGGCCTCACGAGCATTCGGCATGTCATGGGGGCCCCACGTGCATGCCGCATGTCATGGCGGCCCCAAATGCATGACTCATGTCATGGGGGCCCACATGCATGCCGCATGTCATGGGGGCCCCACATGCATGCTGCATGTCATGGCGGCCCCAAATGCATGACTCATGTCATGGGGGCTCCACATGCATGCCGCATGTCATGGGGCCCCCAAATGCATGCCGCATGTCATGGGACCGCCACATGCATGCCCCATGTCATGGGGGCCCCAAATGCATGCTCCATGTCATGGGGGCCCCAAATGCATGCCGCATGTCATGGGGGATCCAAAGTCATGCCGCATGTCATTGGGGCCCCAAGCATATGCCGCATGTCATGGGGGCCTCACGAGCATTCCGCATGTCATGGGGGCCCCACGTGCATGCCGCATGTAATGGTGCCCCCAAATTCATGCCGCATGTCATAGGGGCCCCAAGTGCATGGCGCAAGTCATGGGTGCCCCACATGCATGCCGCATGTCATGGGGACCCACATGAATGCCGCATGTCATGGAGGCCCCAAATGCATGCCGCAGTCATGGGGGCCCCACATGCATGCCCCATGTCATGGGGGCCCCAAATGCATGCCGCATGTCATGGGGGATCCAAAGTCATGCCGCATGTCATTGGGGCCCCAAGCATATGCCGCATGCCATGGGGGCCTCACGAGCATTCCGCATGTCATGGGGGCCCCACGTGCATGCCGCATGTTATGGTGCCCCCAAATTCATGCCGCATGTCATAGGGGCCCCACGTGCATGGCGCAAGTCATGGGTGCCCCACATGCATGTCGAATGTCTCAGGTACCCCAAATGCATGCAGCATGTTATGCACGCCCCAAATGCATGCCGCATGTCATGTGGGCCCAAATGCAGGCCGCATTTCATGGGGGCCCCACATGCATGCCGTATGTCATGGGGGCCCCACGTGCATGGCGCATGTCATGGGAGCCCCACATGCATGCCACATGTCATGGGGGCCCCAAATGAATGTCGCATGTCAAGGGGGCCCCACGTGCATGCCGCATGTCATGTGGACCCACATGCATGCCGCATGTCATGGAGGCCCCCAAATGCATCCCGCATGTCATGGGGGCCCCACATGCATGCCGCATGTCATGGGGGCCCCACATGCATGCCGCATGTCATGGGGACCCACATGCATGCCGCATGTCATGGAGGCCCCAAATGCATGCCGCATGCCATGGAGGCCCCAAATGCATGACGCATATCATGGGGACCCCAATCACATGCAGCATGTCATGGGGGCCCCACATGCATGCCGCATGTCATGGGGGCCCCACATGCATGCCGCATGTCATGGAGACCCACATGCATGCCGCATGTCATGGAGGCCCCAAATGCATGCCGCATGTCATGGAGGCCCCAAATGCATGACGCATATCATGGGGGCCCCAAACACATGCAGCATGTCATGGGGGCCCCACGTGCATGCCGTATGTCTTGGGGCCCACAAATGCATGCCTCAAGTCATGGGGGCCCCAAATGCATGACTCATGTCATGATGGCCCCACGTGCATGCCGCATGTCATGGGGGATCCAAACTCATGCCGCATGTCATTGGGGCCCAAAGCATATGCCGCATGTCATGGGGGCCCCATGTGCATGCCACATGTAATGGGGGCCCCAAATGCATGCGGCATGTCATAGGGGCCCCACGTGCATGCCGCATGTCTCGGGCACCCCAAATGCATGCAGCATGTTATGGGGGCCCCACGTGCATGCCGAATGTCTCAGGTACCCCAAATGCATGCAGCATGTTATGCAGGCCCCAAATGCATGCTGCAAGTCATGGGGGATCAAATGCATGACGCATGTCATGTGGGCCCCAAATGCATGTGGCATGTCATAGGGGCCCCACGTGCATGCCGCATGTTATGTGGGGGCCCCACGTGCATGCCGAATGTATCAGGTACCCCAAATGCATGCAGCATGTTATGCAGGCCCCAAATGCATGCTGCAAGTCATGGGGGCCCAAATGCATGACGCATGTCATGTGGGCCCCACGTGCATGCCGCATGTCATGGTGGCCCCAAATGCATGACTCAGGTCATGGGGACCCCACCTGCATGCCGCATGTCATGGGGGCCTCACGAGCATTCGGCATGTCATTGGGGCCCCACGTGCATGCCGCATGTCATGGCGGCCCCAAATGCATGACTCATGTCATGGGGGCCCACATGCATGCCGCATGTCATGGGGTCCCCACTTGCATGCTGCATGTCATGGCGGCCCCAAATGCATGACTCATGTCATGGGGGCTCCACATGCATGCCGCATGTCATGGGCCCCCAAATGCATGCCGCATGTCATGGGGGCCCCACATGCATGCCCCATGTCATGGGGCCCCCAAATGCATGCCGCATGTCATGGGGGATCCAAAGTCATGCCGCTTGTCATTGGGGCCCCAAGCATATGCCGCATGTCATGGGGGCCTCACGAGCATTCCGCATGTCATGGGGGCCCCACGTGCATGCCGCATGTAATGGTGCCCCCAAATTCATGCCGCATGTCATAGGGGCCCCACGTGCATGGCGCAAGTCATGGGTGCCCCACATGCATGTCGAATGTCTCAGGTACCCCAAATGCATGCAGCATGTTATGCACACCCCAAATGCATGCCGCATGTCATGGGGGCCCCACATGCATGCCGTATGTCATGGGGGCCCCACGTGCATGGCGCATGTCATGGGAGCCCCACATGCATGCCACATGTCATGGGGGCCCCAAATGAATGTCGCATGTCAAGGGGGCCCCACGTGCATGGCGCATGTCATGGGAGCCCCACATGCATGCCGCATGTCATGGGGACCCACATGCATGCCGCATGTCATGGAGGCCCCAAATGCATGCCGCATGTCATGGAGGCCCCAAATGCATGACGCATATCATGAGGGCCCCAAACACGTGCAGCATGTCATGGGGGCCCCACGTGCATGCCGTATGTCTTGGGGCCCACAAATGCGTGCCTCAAGTCATGGGGGCCCCAAATGCATGACTCATGTCATGGGGGCCCCACGTGCATGCCGCATGTCATGGGGGATCCAAACTCATGCCGCATGTCATTGGGGCCCAAAGCATATGCTGCATGTCATGGGGGCCCCATGTGCATGCCACATGTAATGGGGGCCCCAAATGCATGCGGCATGTCATAGGGGCCCCACGTGCATGCCGCATGTCTCGGGCACCCCAAATGCATGCAGCATGTTATGCAGGCCCCAAATGCATGCTGCAAGTCATGGGGGCTCAAATGCATGACGCATGTCATGTGGTCCCCAAATGCATGTGGCATGTCATAGGGGCCCCACGTGCATGCCACATGTCTCGGGCACCCCAAATGCATGCAGCATGTTATGTGGGGGCCCCACGGGCATGCCGAATGTCTCAGGTACCCCAAATGCATGCAGCATGTTATGCAGGCCCCAAATGCATGCTGCAAGTCATGGGGGATCAAATGCATGACGCATGTCATGTGGGCCCCAAATGCATGTGGCATGTCATAGGGGCCCCACGTGCATGCCGCATGTCTCGGGCACCCCAAATGCATGCATCATGTTATGTGGGGGCCCCACGTGCATGCCGAATGTATCAGGTACCCCAAATGCATGCAGCATGTTATGCAGGCCCCAAATGCATGCTGCAAGTCATGGGGGCCCAAATGCATGACGCATGTCATGTGGGCCCCACGTGCATGCCGCATGTCATGGCGGCCCCAAATGCATGACTCAGGTCATGGGGACCGCACCTGCATGCCGCATGTCATGGGGGCCTCACGAGCATTCCGCATGTCATTGGGGCCCCACGTGCATGCCGCATGTCATGGCGGCCCCAAATGCATGACTCATGTCATGGGGGCCCACATGCATGCCGCATGTCATGGGGTCCCCACTTGCATGCCGCATGTCATGGGCCCCCAAATGCATGCCGCATGTCATGGGGGCCCCACATGCATGCCCCATGTCATGGGGCCCCCAAATGCATGCCGCATGTCATGGGGGATCCAAAGTCATGCCGCTTGTCATTGGGGCCCCAAGCATATGCCGCATGTCATGGGGGCCTCACGAGCATTCCGCATGTCATGGGGGCCCCACGTGCATGCCGCATGTAATGGTGCCCCCAAATTCATGCCGCATGTCATAGGGGCCCCACGTGCATGGCGCAAGTCATGGGTGCCCCACATGCATGTCGAATGTCTCAGGTACCCCAAATGCATGCAGCATGTTATGCACGCCCCAAATGCATGCCGCATGTCATGGGGGCCCCACATGCATGCCGTATGTCATGGGGGCCCCACATGCATGCCACATGTCATGGGGGCCCCAAATGAATGTCGCATGTCAAGGGGGCCCCACGTGCATGACTCATGTCATGGGGGCCCCACGTGCATGCCGCATGTCATGGGGGATCCAAACTCATGCCGCATGTCATTGGGGCCCAAAGCATATGCTGCATGTCATGGGGGCCCCATGTGCATGCCACATGTAATGGGGGCCCCAAATGCATGCGGCATGTCATAGGGGCCCCACGTGCATGCCGCATGTCTCGGGCACCCCAAATGAATGCAGCATGTTATGCAGGCCCCAAATGCATGCTGCAAGTCATGGGGGCTCAAATGCATGACGCATGTCATGTGGTCCCCAAATGCATGTGGCATGTCATAGGGGCCCCACGTGCATGCCACATGTCTCGGGCACCCCAAATGCATGCGGCATGTTATGTGGGGGCCCCACGGGCATGCCGAATGTATCAGGTACCCCTAATGCATGCAGCATGTTATGCAGGCCCCAAATGCATGCTGCAAGTCATGGGGGCCCAAATGCATTACGCATGTCATGTGGGCCCCACGTGCATGCCGCATGTCATGGGGGCCTCACGAGCATTCCGCATGTCATGGGGGCCCCACGTGCATGCCGCATGTCATGGCGGCCCCACTTGCATTCTGCATGTCATGGCAGGCCCAAATGCATGACTCATGTCATGGGGGCTCCACGTGCATGCAGCATGGAATGGGGCCCCCAAATTCATGCCGCATGTCATAGGGCCCCACGTGCATGGCGCAAGTCATGGGTGCCCCACATGCATGCCGAATGTCTCAGGTACCCCAAATGCATGCAGCATGTTATGCAGGCCCCAAATGCATGCCGCATGTCATGGGGGCCCAAATGCTTGCAGCATTTCATGGGGACCCACATGCATGCCGCATGTCATGGAGGCCCCAAATGCATGCCGCATGTCATGGAGGCCCCAAATGCATGCCACATGTCATGGGGGTCCCACATGCATGCCGCATGTCATGGGGGTCCCACATGCATGCCGCATGTCATGGGCCCCAAATGCTTGCTGCATGTCCTGGGGGCCATAAATGTATGCCGCATGTCATGGGGGCCCAACGTGCATGCCGCATGTATTGGGGGCCCCAAATTCATGCTGCATGTCATGAGGGCCCCGCATGCATGCCGCATGTCATGGGGGATCCAAACTCATGCCGCATGTCATTGGGGCCCCAAGCGTATGCCTCATGTCATGGGGGCCCTATGTGCATGCCACATGTAATGGGGGCCCCAAATGCATGTGGCATGTCATAGGGGCCCCACGTGCATGCCGCATGTCTCGGGCACCCCAAATGCATGCAGCATGTTATTGGGGCCCCACGTGCATGCCGAATGTCTCAGGTACCCCAAATGCATGCAGCATGTTATGCAGGCCCCAAATGGATGCTGCATGTCATGGGGGCCCACATGCATGCCGCATGTCATGGGGCCCCCACTTGCATGCCGCATGTCATGGGGGCCCCAAATGCGTGCCGCATGTAATGGGGGACCCAAATGCATGCTACACGTCATGGGGGCCCCACGTGCATGCCGCATGTCATGGGGGCCCAAATGCTTGCCGCATGTCATGGGGGCCATAAATGCATGCCGCATGTCATGGGGGCCCAACGTGCATGCCTCAAGTCATGGGGGCCCCAAATGCCTGCCGCATATCATGGGGGCCCCAAACGCATGCAGCATGTCATGGGGGATCCAAATGCATGCCTCAAGTCATGGGGGCCCCAAATGCATGCCGCATATCATGGGGGCCCCAAACACATGCAGCATGTCATTGGGGCCCCACGTGCATGCCGTATGTCTTGGGGCCCACAAATGCATACCGCATGTCATGTGGGCCCCAAATGCTTGCCGCATGTCATGGGGGACCCACATGCATGCCGCATGTCATGGAGGCCCCAAATGCATGCCGCATGTCATAGGGGCCCCACATGCATGGCGCATGTCATGGGGGCCCCACATGCATGCCGCATGTCATGGGGGCCCAAATGCTTGCCGCATGTCAAGGGGGCCCCACGTGCATGCCACATGTCATGGGGACCCACATGCATGCCGCATGTCATGGAGGCCCCCAAATGCATCCCGCATGTCATGGGGGCCCCACATGCATGCCGCATGTCATGGGGACCATAAATGCATGCCGCATGTCATGGGGGCCCCAACTGCAGGCCGCATATCATTGGGCCCCACATGCATGCCCCATGTCATGGGGGCCCCAAATGCATGCCGCATGTCATGGGCGATCCAAAGTCATGCCGCATGTTATTGGGGCCCCAAGCATATGCCGCATGTCATGGGGGCCTCACGAGCATTCCGCATGTCATGGGGGACCCACGTGCATGCCGCATGTAATGGTGCCCCCAAATTCATGCCGCATGTCATAGGGGCCCCACGTGCATGGCGCAAGTCATGGGTGCCCCACATGCATGCCGAATGTCTCAGGTACCCCAAATGCATCCAGCATGTTATGCACGCCCCAAATGCATGCCGCATGTCATGGGGGCCCAAATGCATGCCACATTTCATGGGGGCCCCACATGCATGCCGCATGTCATGGGGGCCCCACGTGCATGGCGCATGTCATGGGATCCCCACATGCATGCCACATGTCATGGGGGCCCCAAATGAATGTCGCATGTCAAGGGGGCCCCACGTGCATGCCGCATGTCATGGGGACCCACGTGCATGCCGCATGTTATGGAGGCCCCCAAATGCATCCCGCATGTCATGGGGGCCCCACATGCATGCCGCATGTCATGGGGCTCCCAAATGCATGCCGCATGTCATGGGGGCCAAAATGCTTGCCGCATGTAATGGGGGTCCCACGTTCATGCCACATGTCATGGGGGATCCAAACTCATGCCGCATGTCATTGGGGCCCAAAGCATATGACGCATGTCACGGGGGCCCCATGTGCATGCCACATGTAATGGGTGCCCCAAATGCATGTGGCTTGTCATAGGGGCCCCACGTGCATGCCGCATGTCTCGGGCACCCCAAATGCATGCAGCATGTTATGGGTGCCCCACATGCATGCCGCATGTCATGGAGGCCCCAAATGCATGTCGCATGTCATGGAGGCCCCAAATGCATGCCGCATGTCATGGGGGCCCCACATGCATGCCGCATGTCATGGGGCCCCCAAATGCATGCCGCATGTCATGTGGGCCCCACATGCATGTCCCATGTCATGGGGGCCCCAAATGCATGCCGCATGTCATGGGGGAACCAAAGTCATGCCGCATGTCATTGGGGCCCCAAGCATATGCAGCATGTCATGGGGGCCTCACGAGCATTCCGCATGTCATGGGGGCCCCACGTGCATGCCGCATTTCATGGGGGCCCCACATGCATGCCGCATGTCATGGGGGCCCCACGTGCATGGCGCATGTCATGGGAGCCCCACATGCATCCCACATGTCATGGGGGCCCCAAATGAATGTCGCATTTCAAAGGGGCTCCACGTGCATGCCGCATGTCATGGGGACCCACATGCATGCCGCATGTCATGGAGGCCCCCAAATGCATCCCGCATGTCATGGGGGCCCCACATGCATGCCGCATGTCATGGGGACCCACATGCATGCCGCATGTCATGGAGGCCACAAATGCATGCCGCATGTCATGGAGGCCCCAAATGTATGACGCATATCATGGGGGCCCCAAACACATGCAGCATGTCATGGGGGCCCCAAGTGCATGCCGCATATCTTGGGGCCCACAAATGCATGCCTCAAGTCATGTGGGCCCCAAATGCATGACTCATGTCATGGGGGCCCCACGTGCATGCCGCATGTCATGGGGGATCCAAACTCATGCCGCATGTCATTGGGGCCCAAAGCATATGCCGCATGTCATGGGGGCCCCATGTGCATGCCACATGTTATGCAGGCCCCAAATGCATGCTGCAAGTCATGGGGGCCCAAATGCATGACGCATGTCATGTGGGCCCCAAATGCATGTGGCATGTCATAGGGGACCCACGTGCATGCCGCATGTCTCGGGCACCCCAAATGCATGCAGCATGTTATGTGGGGGCCCCACGTGCATGCCGAATGTATCAGGTGCCCCAAATGCATGCAGCTTGTTATGCAGGCCCCAAATGCATGCTGCAAGTCATGGGGGCCCAAATGCATGACACATGTCATGTGGGCCCCACGTGCATGCCACATGTCATGGGGGCCTCACGAGCATTCCGCATGTCATGGGGGCCCCACTTGCATGCTGCATGTCATGGCGGCCCCAAATGCATGACTCATGTCATGGGGGCTCCACGTGCATGCCGCATGGAATGGGGCCCCCAAATTCATGCCGCATGTCATAGGGCCCCACGTGCATGGCGCAAGTCATGGGTGCCCCACATGCATGCCGAATGTCTCAGGTACCCCAATGCATGCAGTATGTTATGCAGGCCCCAAATGCATGCAGCATGTCATGGGGGCCCAAATGCATGCCGCATTTCATGGGCCCCCCACATGCATGCCGCATGTCATGGGGGCTCCACGTGTATGGCGCAAGTCATGCGTGCCCCACATGCATGCCGCATGTCATCAGGGACCCAAATGCATGCCGCATGTCATAGGGGCCCCACATGCATGTCGCATGTCATGGGAGCCCCACATGCATGCCACATGTCATGGGGGCCCCAAATGAATGTCGCATGTCAAGGGGTCCCCACGTGCATGCCGCATGTCATGGAGGCCACAAATGCATGTCGCATGTCATGGAGGCCCCAAATGCATGCCGCATGTAATGGGGGCCCCACGTGCATGCCGAACGTCTCAGGTACCCCAAATGCATGCAGCATGTTATGCAGGCCCCAAATGCATGCTGCAAGTCATGGGGGCTCAAATGCATGACGCATGTTATGTGGGCCCCAAATGCATGTGGCATGTCATAGGGGCCCCACGTGCATGCCGCATGTCTCGGGCACCCCAAATGCATGCAGCATGTTATGTGGGGGCCCCACGTGCATGCCGAATGTATCAGGTACCCCAAATGCATGCAGCATGTTATGCAGGCCCCAAATGCATGCTGCAAGTCATGGGGGCCCAAATGCATGACGCATGTCATGTGGGCCCCACGTGCATGCCGCATGGAATGGGGCCCCCAAATTCATGCCGCATGTCATAGGGCCCCACGTGCATGGCGCAAGTCATGGGTGCCCCACATGCATGCCGAATGTCTCAGGTACCCCAAATGCATGCAGCATGTTATGCAGGCCCCAAATGCATGCCGCATGTCATGGGGACCCAAATGCATGCCGCATTTCATGGGGACCCACATGCATGTCACATGTCATGGAGGCCCCAAATGCATGCCGAATGTCATGGAGGCCCCAAATGCATGCCGCATGTCATGGGGGTCCCACATGCATGCCGCATGTCATGGGGTCCCACATGCATGCCGCATGTCATGGGGGCCCAAATGCTTGCCGCATGTCCTGGGGGCCATAAATGTATGCCGCATGTCATGGGGGCACAACGTGCATGCCGCATGTATTGGGGGCCCCAAATTCATGCCGTATGTCATGAGGGCCCCGCATGCATGCCGCATGTCATGGGGGCCCCGGAGGCATTCCGCATGTCATGGGGGCCCCAAATGCATGCCGCATGTCATGGGAGCCCCAAATGCATGCCTCAAGTCATGGGGGCCCCAAATGCATGCCGCATGTCATGAGGGCCCCACGTGCATGCCGCATGTCATGGGGGCCCCAAATGAATGTCGCATGTCAAGGGGGCCCCACGTGCATGCCGCATGTCATGGGGACCCACATGCATGCCGCATGTCATGGAGGCCCCCAAATGCATCCCGCATGTCATGGGGGCCCCACATGCATGCCGCATGTCATGGGGCCCCCAAATGCATGCCGCATGTCATGGGGGCCCAAATGCTTGCCGCATATCATGGGGGCCCCACGTGCATGCCACATGTCATGGGGGATCCAAACTCATGCCGCATGTCATTGAGGCCCAAAGCATATGCCGCATGTCATGGGGGCCCCATGTGCATGCCACATGTAATGGGGGCCCCAAATGCATGCGGCTTGTCATAGGGCACCACGTGCATGCCGCATGTCTCGGGCACCCCAAATGCATGCAGCATGTTATGGGGGCCCCACGTGCATGCCGAATGTCTCAGGTACCCCAAATGAATGCAGCATGTTATGCAGGCCCCAAATGCATGCTGCAAGTCATGGGGGCCCAAATGCATGACGCATTTCATGTGGGCCCCAAATGCATGTGGCATGTCATAGGGGCCCCACGTGCATGCCGCATGTCTCGGGCACCCCAAATGCATGCAGCATGTTATGGGGGCCCCACGTGCATGCCGAATGTCTCAGGTACCCCAAATGAATGCAGCATGTTATGCAGGCCCCAAATGCATGCTGCATGTCATGGGGCCCCAAATGCATGACGCATGTCATGTGGGCCCCACATGAATGCCGCATGTCATGGCGGCCCCACATGCATGACTCAGGTCATGGGGACCCCACCTGCATGCCGCATGTCATGGGGGCCTCACGAGCATTCGGCATGTCATTTGGGCCCCACGTGCATGCCGCATGTCATGGCGGCCCGAATTGCATGACTCATGTCATGGGGGCCCACATGCATGCCGCATGTCATGGGGTCCCCACTTGCATGCTGCATGTCATGGCGGCCCCAAATGCATGACTCATGTCATGGGGGCTCCACATGCATGCCGCATGTAATGGGCCCCCAAATGCATGCCGCATGTCATGGGGGCCCCACATGCATGCCCCATGTCATGGGGCCCCCAAATGCATGCCGCATGTCATGGGGGATCCAAAGTCATGCCGCTTGTCATTGGGGCCCCAAGCATATGCCGCATGTCATGGGGGCCTCACGAGCATTCCGCATGTCATGGGGGCACCACGTGCATGCCGCATGTAATGGTGCCCCCAAATTCATGCCGCATGTCATAGGGGCCCCACGTGCATGGCGCAAGTCATGGGTGCCCCACATGCATGTCGAATGTCTCAGGTACCCCAAATGCATGCAGCATGTTATGCACGCCCCAAATGCATGCCGCATGTCATGGGGGCCCCACATGCATGCCATATGTCATGGGGGCCCCACGTGCATGGCGCATGTCATGGGAGCCCCACATGCATGCCACATGTCATGGGGGGCCCCAAATGAATGTCGCATGTAAAGGGGGCCCCACGTGCATGCCGCATGTCATGGGGACCCACATGCATGCCGCATGTCATGGATGCCCCCAAATGCATCCCGCATGTCATGGGGGCCCCACATGCATGCCGCATATCATGGGGACCCACATGCATGCCGCATGTCATGGAGGCCCCAAATGCATGCCGCATGTCATGGAGGCCCCAAATGCATGACGCATATCATGGGGGCCCCAAACACATGCAGCATGTCATGGGGGCCCCACGTGCATGCCGTATGTCTTGGGGCCCACAAATGCATGCCTCAAGTCATGGGGGCCACAAATGCATGACTCATGTCATGGGGGCCCCACGTGCATGCCGCATGTCATGGGGGATCCAAACTCATGCCGCATGTCATTGGGGCCCAAAGCATATGCCGCATGTCATGGGGGCCCCACGTGCATGCCACATGTAATGGGGGCCCCAAATGCATGCGGCATGTCATAGGGGCCCCACGTGCATGCCGCATGTCTCGGGCACCGCAAATGCATGCAGCATGTTATGCAGGCCCCAAATGCATGCTGCAAGTCAAGGGGGCTCAAATGCATGACGCATGTCATGTGGTCCCCAAATGCATGTGGCATGTCATAGGGGCCCCACGTGCATGCCGCATGTCTCGGGCACCCCAAATGCATGCAGCATGTTATGTGGGGGCCCCACGTGCATGCCGAATGTATAAGGTACCCCAAATGCATGCAGCATGTTATGCAGGCCCCAAATGCATGCTGCAAGTCATGGGGGCCCAAATGCATGACGCATGTCATGTGGGCCCCACGTGCATGCCGCATGTCATGGGGGCCTCACGAGCATTCCGCATTTCATGGGGGCCCCACGTGCATGCCGCATGTCATGGCGGCCCCACTAGCATTCTGCATGTCATGGCAGGCCCAAATGCATGACTCATGTCATGGGGGCTCCATGTGCATGCCGCATGGAATGGGGCCCCCAAATTCATGCCGCATGTCATAGGGCCCCACGTGCATGGCGCAAGTCATGGGTGCCCCACATGCATGCCGAATGTCTCAGGTACCCCAAATGCATGCAGCATGTTATGCAGGCCCCAAATGCATGCCGCATGTCATGGGGGCCCAAATGCATGCAGCATTTCATGGGGACCCACATGCATGCCGCATGTCATGGAGGCCCCAAATGCATGCCGCATGTCATGGAGGCCCCAAATGCATGCCACATGTCATGGGGGTCCCACATGCATGCCGCATGTCATGGGGGTCCCAAATGCATGCCGCATGTCATGGGGGCCCAAATGCTTGCCGCATGTCCTGGGGGCCATAAATGTATGCCGCATGTCATGGGGGCCCAACGTGCATGCCGCATGTATTGGGGGCCCCAAATTCATGCTGCATGTCATGAGGGCCCCGCATGCATGCTGCATGTCATGGGGGCCCCAAATGCATGCCGCATGTCATGGGAGCCCCAAATGCATGTCTCAAGTCATGGGGGCCCCAAATGCATGCCGCATGTCATGAGGGCCCCACGTGCATGCCGCATTTCATGAGGGCCCCACATGAATGCCGCATTTCATGGGGGACCCAAATGCATGCCGCATGTCATGGGCCCCCCAAATGCATGCTGCATGTGATGGCGGTCCCAAATGCATGACTCATGTCATGGGGGCCCCCCGTGCATGCCGCATGTCATGGGGGATCCAAACTCATGCCGCATGTCATTGGGGCCCCAAGCGTATGCCGCATGTCATGGGGGCCCTATGTGCATGCCACATGTAATGGGGGCCCCAAATGCATGTGGCATGTCATAGGGGCCCCACGTGCATGCCGCATGTCTCGGGCACCCCAAATGCATGCAGCATGTTATTGGGGCCCCACGTGCATGCCGAATGTCTCAGGTACCCCAAATGCATGCAGCATGTTATGCAGGCCCCAAATGCATGCTGCATGTCATGGGGGCCCACATGCATGCCACATGTCATGGGGCCCCCACTTGCATGCCGCATGTCATGGGGGCCCCAAATGCGTGCCGCATGTAATGGGGGATCCAAATGCATGCTACACGTCATGGGGGAACCACGTACATGCCGCATGTCATGGGGGCCCAAATGCTTGCCGCATGTCATGGGGGCCATAAATGCATGCCGCATGTCATGGGGGCCCAACGTGCATGCCTCAAGTCATGGGGGTCCCAAATGCCTGCCGCATATCATGGGGGCCCCAAACGCATGCAGCATGTCATGGGGGCCCCAAATGCATGCCTCAAGTCATGGGGGCCCCAAATGCATGCCGCATATCATGGGGGCCCCAAACACATGCAGCATGTCATTGGGGCCCCACGTGCATGCCGCATGTCATGGGGACCCAAATGCTTGCCACATGTCATGGGGGCCATAAATGCATGCCGCATGTCATGGGGCCCCAACTGCAGGCCGCATATCATTGGGCCCCACATGCATGCCGCATTTCATGGGGGGCCCAAATGCATGCCGCATGTCATGGGGGCCCCATGTGCATGCCACATGTAATGGGGGCCCCAAATGCATGCCGCATGTCATGGGGGATCCAAAGTCATGCCGCATGTTATTGGGGCCCCAAGCATATGCCGCATGTCATGGGGGCCTCACGAGCATTCCGCATGTCATGGGGGACCCAAATGCATGCCCAATGTAATGGTGCCCCCAAATTCATGCCGCATGTCATAGGGGCCCCACGTGCATGGCGCAAGTCATGGGTGCCCCACATGCATGCCGAATGTCTCAGGTACCCCAAATGCATGCAGCATGTTATGCACGCCCCAAATGCATGCCACATGTCATGGGGGCCCAAATGCATGCCGCATTTCATGGGGGCCCCACATGCATGCCGCATGTCATGGGGGCCCCACGTGCATGGCGCATGTCATGGGAGCCCCACATGCATGCCGCATGTCATGGGGGCCCCAAATGAATGTCGCATGTCAAGGGGGCCCCACGTGCATGCCGCATGTCATGGGGACCCACATGCATGCCGCATGTCATGGAGGCCCCCAAATGCATCCCGCATGTCATGGGGGCCCCACATGCATGCCGCATGTCATGGGGCCCCCAAATGCATGCCGCATGTCATTGGGGCCCAAATGATTGCCGCATGTCATGGGGGCCCCACGTGCATGCCACATGTCATGGGGGATCCAAACTCATGCCCCATGTCATTGGGGCCCAAAGCATATGACGCATGTCACGGGGGCCCCATGTGCATGCCACATGTAATGGGGGCCCCAAATGCATGCGGCTTGTCATAGGGGCCCCACGTGCATGCCGCATGTCTCGGGCACCCCAAATGCATGCAGCATGTTATGGGTGCCCCACATGCATGCCGCATGTCATGGGGACCCACATGCATGCCGCATGTCATGGAGGCCCCAAATGCATGTCGCATGTCATGGAGGCCCCAAATGCATGCCGCATGCCATGGGGGCCCCACATGCATGCCGCATGTCATGGGGCCCCCAAATGCATGCCGCATGTCATGTGGGCCCCACATGCATGTCCCATGTCATGGGGGCCCCAAATGCATGCCGCATGTCATGGGGGAACCAAAGTCATGCCGCATGTCATTGGGGCCCCAAGCATATGCCGCATGTCATGGGGGCCTCAGGAGCATTCCGCATGTCATGGGGGCCCCACATGCATGCCGCATTTCATGGGGGCCCCACATGCATGCCGCATGTCATGGGGGCCCCACGTGCATGGCGCATGTCATGGGAGCCCCACATGCTTGCCACATGTCATGGGGGCCCCAAATGAATGTCGCATTTCAAAGGGGCTCCACGTGCATGCCGCATATATTGGGGACCCCAAATGCATGCCGCATGTCATGAGGGCCCCGCATGCATGCCGCATGTCAATTGGGCCCTGCAGGCATTCCGCATGTCATGGGGGCGTCACATGCATTCCGCATGTCATAGGGGCCCCACGTGCATGCTGCATGTCATTGGGGCCCCATGTGCTTGCCGCATTTCATGGGTGCCCAAATGCATGCCTCATGTCATGGGGGCCATAAATGCATGCCGCATGTCATGGGTGCCCAACGTGCATGCCACATGTATTGGGGGCCCAATGTGCATGCCGCATGTATTGGGGGCCCCAACTACAGGCCGCATATCATGGGGCCCCACATGCATGCCGCATTTCATGGGGGACCCAAAATGCATGCCGCATGTCATGGGGGCCCCCAAATGCATGCCGCATGTCATGGGGGCCCCAACTGCAGGCCGCATATCATGGGGCCCCACATGCATGCCGCATTTCATAGGGGCCCCAAACTCATGCCGCGTGTCACTGGGGCCCCAAGCGTATGCTGCATGTCATGGGGGCCCCACTTGCATGCCGCATGTCATGGGGGCCCCAAATGCATGCCACATGTAATGGGGGCCCCAAATGCATGTGGCATGTCATAGGGGCCCCACGTGCATGCCGCATGTCTCGGGCACCCCAAATGCATGCAGCATGTTATGGGGGCCCCACGTGCATGCCGAATGTCTCAGGTACCCCAAATGCATGCAGCATGTTATGCAGGCCCCAAGTGCATGCTGCAAGTCATGGGGGCCCAAATGCATGACGCATGTCATGTGGGCCCCAAATGAATGCCGCATGTCATGGTGGATCCAAATGCATGACTCAGGTCATGGGGGCCCCACGTGCATGCCGCATGTCATGGGAGCCTCACGAGCATTCCGCATGTCATGGGGGCCCCACGTGCATGCCGCATGTCATGGGTGCCCCACATGCATGCCGAATGTCTCAGGTACCCCAAATGCATGCAGCATGTTATGCATGCCCCAATGCATGCCGCATGTCATGGGGGCCCAAATGCATGCCGCATTTCATGGGGCCCCCTCATGCATGCCGCATGTCATGGGGCCCCAAATGCATGCTGCATGTCATGGGGGCTCCACATGCATGCCGCATTTCATGGGTGACCCAAATGCATGCATGCCGCATGGCATTGGGGCCCCGCAGGCATTCCGCATGTCATGGGGGCCTCACGTGCTTGCCGCATGTCATGGGGGCCCCACGTGCATGCCTCATGTCACGGGGGCCACAAATGTATGCCACATGTCATGCGGGCCCCACATGCATGCCGCATGTCATGGGGCCCCCCAAATGCATGCCGCATGTCATGGGGGCCCCACATGCATGGAGCATGTCATGGGGGCCCCCCATGCATGCCGCATGTCATGGGGGCCCCACGTGCATGGCGCATGTCATGGGGGGCCCACATGCATGCCACATGTCATGGAGGCCCCACATGCATGACTCATGTCTTGGGGGCCCCACATGCATTCCGCATGTCAAGGTGGCCTCACGTGCATTCCGCATGACATGGGGGCCCCAAATGCATGCCACATGTCATGGGGGCCCCACATCCATGCAGCATGTAATGGGGGACCCAAATGCATGCCGCATGTCCTGGGGGCCCCACTTGCATTCCGCTTGACATGGGGGCCCCAAATGCATGCCGCATGTCATGGCGGCCCCAAATGCATGATTCAGGTCATGGGGGCCCCACGTGCATGCCGCATGTCATGGGGGACCCAAGCGTATGCCTCATGTCATGGGGGCCCCAAATGCATGCCACATGTCATGGGGGCCCCAAATGCATGCCGCATGTCCTGGGGGCCCCATGAGCATGCCGATTGTCATGGTGGCCCCATGTCCATGCCGCATGTCATGGGCCCCCCAAATACATTCCGCATGTCATGGGTGCCCCACATGCATGCCGAATTTCTCAGTTACCCCAAATGCATGCAGCATGTAATGCACGCCCCAAAAGCATGCCGCATTTCATGGGGACCCCACATGCATGCCGCATGTCATGGGGGCCCCACGTGCATGGCGCATGTCACGGGAGCCCCACATGTCATGGGGGCCCCAAATGAATGTCGCATGTCAAGGGGGCCCCACGTGCATGCCGCATGTCATGGGGACCCAAATGCTTGCCGCATGTCATGGGGGCCATAAATGCATGCCGCATGTCATGGGGGCCCAACGTGCATGCCGCATCTATTGGGGGCCCCAAATTCATGTCTCATGTCATGAGGGCCCTGCATGTATACCGCATGTCATGGGGGCCCCAAATGCATGCCTCAAGTCATGGGGGCCCCAAATGCATGCCGCATATCATGGGGGCCCCACGTTCATGCCGTATGTCTTGGGGCCCACAAATGCATGCCTCAAGTCATGGGGGCCCCAAATGCATGACTCATGTCATGGGGGCCACACGTGCATGCCGCATGTCATGGGGGATCCAAACTCATGCCGCATGTCATTGGGGCCCAAAGCATATGCCGCATGTCATGGGGGCCCCATGTGCATGCCACATGTAATCGGGGCCGCAAATGCATGTGGCATGTCATAGGGGCCCCACGTGCATGCCGCATTTCTCGGGCACCCCATTGCAATGCAATGAATGTCGCATGTCAAGGGGGCCCCACGTGCATGCCGCATGTCATGGGGACCCACATGCATGCCGCATGTCATGGAGGCCCCCAAATGCATGCCGCATGTCATGGGGGCCCCACATGCATGCCGCATGTCATGGGGACCCAAATGCTTGCCGCATGTCATGGGGGCCATAAATGCATGCCGCATGTCATGGGGGTCCCAACTGCAGGCCGCATATCATGGGGCCCCACATGCATGCCGCATTTCATGGGGGACCCAAATGCATGCCGCATGTCATGGGGGCCCCATGTGCATGCCACATGTAATGGGGGCCCCAAATGCATGCCGCATGTCATGGGGGATCCAAAGTCATGCCGCATGTTATTGGGGCCCCAAGCATATGCCGCATGTCATGGGGGCCCCACGTGCATGCCACATGTCATGGGGGATCCAAACTCATGCCGCATGTCATTGGGGCCCAAAGCATATGCCGCATGTCATGGGGGCCCCATGTGCATGCCACATGTAATGGGGGCCCCAAATGCATGCGGCTTGTCATAGGGGCCCCACGTGGATGCCGCATGTCTCGGGCACCCCACATGCATGCAGCATGTTATGGGGGCCCCACGTGCATGCCGAATGTCTCAGGTACCCCAAATGAATGCAGCATGTTATGCAGGCCCCAAATGCATGCTGCAAGTCATGGGGGCCCAAATGCATGACGCATGTCATGTGGGCCCCACATGAATGTCGCATGTCATGGCGGCCCCAAATGCATGACTCAGGTCATGGGGACCCCACCTGCATGCCACATGTCATGGGGGCCTCACGAGCATTCGGCATGTCATGGGGGCCCCACGTGCATGCCGCATGTCATGGCGGCCCCACATGCATGACTCATGTCATGGGGGCCCACATGCATGCCGCATGTCATGGGGGCCCCAAATGCATGACTCATGTCATGGGGGCTCCACATGCATGCCGCATGTCATGGGGCCCCCAAATGCATGCCGCATGTCATGGGGCCCCCACATGCATGCCCCATGTCATGGGGGCCCCAAATGCATGCTCCATGTCATGGGGGCCCCAAATGCATGCCGCATGTCATGGGGGATCCAAAGTCATGCCGCATGTCATTGGGGCCCCAAGCATATGCCGCATGTCATGGGGGCCTCAGGAGCATTCCGCATGTCATGGGGGCCCCACGTGCATGCCGCATGTAATGGTGCCCCCAAATTCATGCCGCATGTCATAGGGGCCCCAAGTGCATGGCGCAAGTCATGGGTGCCCCACATGCATGCCGCATGTCATGGGGACCCACATGAATGCCGCATGTCATGGAGGCCCCAAATGCATGCCGCATGTTATGGGGGCCCCACGTGCATGCCGAATGTCTCAGGTACCCCAAATGAATGCAGCATGTTATGCAGGCCCCAAATGCATGCTGCAAGTCATGGGGGCCCAAATGCATGACGCATGTCATGTGGGCCCCACATGAATGTCGCATGTCATGGCGGCCCCAAATGCATGACTCAGGTCATGGGGACCCCACCTGCATGCCGCATGTCATGGGGGCCTCACGAGCATTCGGCATGTCATGGGGGCCCCACGTGCATGCCGCATGTCATGGCGGCCCCAAATGCATGACTCATGTCATGGGGGCCCACATGCATGCCGTATGTCATGGGGGCCCCAAATGCATGACTCATGTCATGGGGGCTCCACATGCATGCCGCATGTCATGGGGCCCCCAAATGCATGCCGCATGTCATGGGGCCCCCACATGCATGCCCCATGTCATGGGGGCCCCAAATGCATGCTCCATGTCATGGGGGCCCCAAATGCATGCCGCATGTCATGGGGGATCCAAAGTCATGCCGCATGTCATTGGGGCCCCAAGCATATGCCGCATGTCATGGGGGCCTCAGGAGCATTCCGCATGTCATGGGGGCCCCACGTGCATGCCGCATGTAATGGTGCCCCCAAATTCATGCCGCATGTCATAGGGGCCCCAAGTGCATGGCGCAAGTCATGGGTGCCCCACATGCATGCCGCATGTCATGGGGACCCACATGAATGCCGCATGTCATGGAGGCCCCAAATGCATGCCGCATGTCATGGGGGCCCCACATGCATGCCCCATGTCATGGGGGCCCCAAATGCATGCCGCATGTCATGGGGGATCCAAAGTCATGCCGCATGTCATTGGGGCCCCAAGCATATGCCGCATGTCATGGGGGCCTCACAAGCATTCCGCATGTCATGGGGGCCCCACGTGCATGCCGCATGTTATGGTGCCCCCAAATTCATGCCGCATGTCATAGGGGCCCCACGTGCATGGCGCAAGTCATGGGTGCCCCACATGCATGTCGAATGTCTCAGGTACCCCAAATGCATGCAGCATGTTATGCACGCCCCAAATGCATGCCGCATGTCATGTGGGCCCAAATGCAGGCCGCATTTCATGGGGGCCCCACATGCATGCCGTATGTCATGGGGGCCCCACGTGCATGGCACATGTCATGGGAGCCCCACATGCATGCCACATGTCATGGGGGCCCCAAATGAATGTCGCATGTCAAGGGGGCCCCACGTGCATGCCGCATGTCATGGGGACCCACATGCATGCCGCATGTCATGGAGGCCCCCAAATGCATCCCGCATGTCATGGGGGCCCCACATGCATGCCGCATGTCATGGGGGCCCCACATGCATGCCGCATGTCATGGGGACCCACATGCATGCCGCATGTCATGGAGGCCCCAAATGCATGCCGCATGTCATGGAGGCCCCAAATGCATGACGCATATCATGGGGGCCCCAAACACATGCAGCATGTCATGGGGGCCCCACGTGCATGCCGTATGTCTTGGGGCCCACAAATGCATGCCTCAAGTCATGGGGGCCCCAAATGCATGACTCATGTCATGATGGCCCCACGTGCATGCCGCATGTCATGGGGGATCCAAACTCATGCCGCATGTCATTGGGGCCCAAAGCATATGCCGCATGTCATGGGGGCCCCATGTGCATGCCACATGTAATGGGGGCCCCAAATGCATGCGGCATGTCATAGGGGCCCCACGTGCATGCCGCATGTCTCGGGCACCCCAAATGCATGCAGCATGTTATGGGGGCCCCACGTGCATGCCGAATGTCTCAGGTACCCCAAATGCATGCAGCATGTTATGCAGGCCCCAAATGCATGCTGCAAGTCATGGGGGATCAAATGCATGACGCATGTCATGTGGGCCCCAAATGCATGTGGCATGTCATAGGGGCCCCACGTGCATGCCGCATGTTATGTGGGGGCCCCACGTGCATGCCGAATGTATCAGGTACCCCAAATGCATGCAGCATGTTATGCAGGCCCCAAATGCATGCTGCAAGTCATGGGGGCCCAAATGCATGACGCATGTCATGTGGGCCCCACGTGCATGCCGCATGTCATGGCGGCCCCAAATGCATGACTCAGGTCATGGGGACCCCACCTGCATGCCGCATGTCATGGGGGCCTCACGAGCATTCGGCATGTCATTGGGGCCCCACGTGCATGCCGCATGTCATGGCGGCCCCAAATGCATGACTCATGTCATGGGGGCCCACATGCATGCCGCATGTCATGGGGTCCCCACTTGCATGCTGCATGTCATGGCGGCCCCAAATGCATGACTCATGTCATGGGGGCTCCACATGCATGCCGCATGTCATGGGCCCCCAAATGCATGCCGCATGTCATGGGGGCCCCACATGCATGCCCCATGTCATGGGGCCCCCAAATGCATGCCGCATGTCATGGGGGATCCAAAGTCATGCCGCTTGTCATTGGGGCCCCAAGCATATGCCGCATGTCATGGGGGCCTCACGAGCATTCCGCATGTCATGGGGGCCCCACGTGCATGCCGCATGTAATGGTGCCCCCAAATTCATGCCGCATGTCATAGGGGCCCCACGTGCATGGCGCAAGTCATGGGTGCCCCACATGCATGTCGAATGTCTCAGGTACCCCAAATGCATGCAGCATGTTATGCACGCCCCAAATGCATGCCGCATGTCATGGGGGCCCCACATGCATGCCGTATGTCATGGGGGCCCCACGTGCATGGCGCATGTCATGGGAGCCCCACATGCATGCCACATGTCATGGGGGCCCCAAATGAATGTCGCATGTCAAGGGGGCCCCACGTGCATGGCGCATGTCATGGGAGCCCCACATGCATGCCGCATGTCATGGGGACCCACATGCATGCCGCATGTCATGGAGGCCCCAAATGCATGCCGCATGTCATGGAGGCCCCAAATGCATGACGCATATCATGAGGGCCCCAAACACGTGCAGCATGTCATGGGGGCCCCACGTGCATGCCGTATGTCTTGGGGCCCACAAATGCATGCCTCAAGTCATGGGGGCCCCAAATGCATGACTCATGTCATGGGGGCCCCACGTGCATGCCGCATGTCATGGGGGATCCAAACTCATGCCGCATGTCATTGGGGCCCAAAGCATATGCTGCATGTCATGGGGGCCCCATGTGCATGCCACATGTAATGGGGCCCCAAATGCATGCGGCATGTCATAGGGGCCCCACGTGCATGCCGCATGTCTCGGGCACCCCAAATGCATGCAGCATGTTATGCAGGCCCCAAATGCATGCTGCAAGTCATGGGGGCTCAAATGCATGACGCATGTCATGTGGTCCCCAAATGCATGTGGCATGTCATAGGGGCCCCACGTGCATGCCACATGTCTCGGGCACCCCAAATGCATGCAGCATGTTATGTGGGGGCCCCACGGGCATGCCGAATGTCTCAGGTACCCCAAATGCATGCAGCATGTTATGCAGGCCCCAAATGCATGCTGCAAGTCATGGGGGATCAAATGCATGACGCATGTCATGTGGTCCCCAAATGCATGTGGCATGTCATAGGGGCCCCACGTGCATGCCACATGTCTCGGGCACCCCAAATGCATGCAGCATGTTATGTGGGGGCCCCACGGGCATGCCGAATGTCTCAGGTACCCCAAATGCATGCAGCATGTTATGCAGGCCCCAAATGCATGCTGCAAGTCATGGGGGATCAAATGCATGACGCATGTCATGTGGGCCCCAAATGCATGTGGCATGTCATAGGGGCCCCACGTGCATGCCGCATGTCTCGGGCACCCCAAATGCATGCAGCATGTTATGTGGGGGCCCCACGTGCATGCCGAATGTATCAGGTACCCCAAATGCATGCAGCATGTTATGCAGGCCCCAAATGCATGCTGCAAGTCATGGGGGCCCAAATGCATGACGCATGTCAAGTGGGCCCCACGTGCATGCCGCATGTCATGGCGGCCCCAAATGCATGACTCAGGTCATGGGGACCCCACCTGCATGCCGCATGTCATGGGGGCCTCACGAGCATTCGGCATGTCATTGGGGCCCCACGTGCATGCCGCATGTCATGGCGGCCCCAAATGCATGACTCATGTCATGGGGGCCCACATGCATGCCGCATGTCATGGGGTCCCCACTTGCATGCTGCATGTCATGGCGGCCCCAAATGCATGACTCATGTCATGGGGGCTCCACATGCATGCCGCATGTCATGGGCCCCCAAATGCATGCCGCATGTCATGGGGGCCCCACATGCATGCCCCATGTCATGGGGCCCCCAAATGCATGCCGCATGTCATGGGGGATCCAAAGTCATGCCGCTTGTCATTGGGGCCCCAAGCATATGCCGCATGTCATGGGGGCCCCACGTGCATGCCGCATGTAATGGTGCCCCCAAATTCATGCCGCATGTCATAGGGGCCCCACGTGCATGGCGCAAGTCATGGGTGCCCCACATGCATGTCGAATGTCTCAGGTACCCCAAATGCATGCAGCATGTTATGCACGCCCCAAATGCATGCCGCATGTCATGGGGGCCCCACATGCATGCCGTATGTCATGGGGGCCCCACGTGCATGGCGCATGTCATGGGAGCCCCACATGCATGCCACATGTCATGGGGGCCCCAAATGAATGTCGCATGTCAAGGGGGCCCCACGTGCATGGCGCATGTCATGGGAGCCCCACATGCATGCCGCATGTCATGGGGACCCACATGCATGCCGCATGTCATGGAGGCCCCAAATGCATGCCGCATGTCATGGAGGCCCCAAATGCATGACGCATATCATGAGGGCCCCAAACACGTGCAGCATGTCATGGGGGCCCCACGTGCATGCCGTATGTCTTGGGGCCCACAAATGCATGCCTCAAGTCATGGGGGCCCCAAATGCATGACTCATGTCATGGGGGCCCCACGTGCATGCCGCATGTCATGGGGGATCCAAACTCATGCCGCATGTCATTGGGGCCCAAAGCATATGCTGCATGTCATGGGAGCCCCATGTGCATGCCACATGTAATGGGGGCCCCAAATGCATGCGGCATGTCATAGGGGCCCCACGTGCATGCCGCATGTCTCGGGCACCCCAAATGCATGCAGCATGTTATGCAGGCCCCAAATGCATGCTGCAAGTCATGGGGGCTCAAATGCATGACGCATGTCATGTGGTCCCCAAATGCATGTGGCATGTCATAGGGGCCCCACGTGCATGCCACATGTCTCGGGCACCCCAAATGCATGCAGCATGTTATGTGGGGGCCCCACGGGCATGCCGAATGTATCAGGTACCCCTAATGCATGCAGCATGTTATGCAGGCCCCAAATGCATGCTGCAAGTCATGGGGGCCCAAATGCATTACGCATGTCATGTGGGCCCCACGTGCATGCCGCATGTCATGGGGGCCTCACGAGCATTCCGCATGTCATGGGGGCCCCACGTGCATGCCGCATGTCATGGCGGCCCCACTTGCATTCTGCATGTCATGGCAGGCCCAAATGCATGACTCATGTCATGGGGGCTCCACGTGCATGCAGCATGGAATGGGGCCCCCAAATTCATGCCGCATGTCATAGGGCCCCACGTGCATGGCGCAAGTCATGGGTGCCCCACATGCATGCCGAATGTCTCAGGTACCCCAAATGCATGCAGCATGTTATGCAGGCCCCAAATGCATGCCGCATGTCATGGGGGCCCAAATGCATGCAGCATTTCATGGGGACCCACATGCATGCCGCATGTCATGGAGGCCCCAAATGCATGCCGCATGTCATGGAGGCCCCAAATGCATGCCACATGTCATGGGGGTCCCACATGCATGCCGCATGTCATGGGGGTCCCACATGCATGCCGCATGTCATGGGGGCCCAAATGCTTGCCGCATGTCCTGGGGGCCATAAATGTATGCCGCATGTCATGGGGGCCCAACGTGCATGCCGCATGTATTGGGGGCCCCAAATTCATGCTGCATGTCATGAGGGCCCCGCATGCATGCCGCATGTCATGGGGGATCCAAACTCATGCCGCATGTCATTGGGGCCCCAAGCGTATGCCGCATGTCATGGGGGCCCTATGTGCATGCCACATGTAATGGGGGCCCCAAATGCATGTGGCATGTCATAGGGGCCCCACGTGCATGCCGCATGTCTCGGGCACCCCAAATGCATGCAGCATGTTATTGGGGCCCCACGTGCATGCCGAATGTCTCAGGTACCCCAAATGCATGCAGCATGTTATGCAGGCCCCAAATGGATGCTGCATGTCATGGGGGCCCACATGCATGCCGCATGTCATGGGGCCCCCACTTGCATGCCGCATGTCATGGGGGCCCCAAATGCGTGCCGCATGTAATGGGGGATCCAAATGCATGCTACACGTCATGGGGGCCCCACGTGCATGCCGCATGTCATGGGGGCCCAAATGCTTGCCGCATGTCATGGGGGCCATAAATGCATGCCGCATGTCATGGGGGCCCAACGTGCATGCCTCAAGTCATGGGGGCCCCAAATGCCTGCCGCATATCATGGGGGCCCCAAACGCATGCAGCATGTCATGGGGGATCCAAATGCATGCCTCAAGTCATGGGGGCCCCAAATGCATGCCGCATATCATGGGGGCCCCAAACACATGCAGCATGTCATTGGGGCCCCACGTGCATGCCGTATGTCTTGGGGCCCACAAATGCATACCGCATGTCATGTGGGCCCCAAATGCTTGCCGCATGTCATGGGGGACCCACATGCATGCCGCATGTCATGGAGGCCCCAAATGCATGCCGCATGTCATAGGGGCCCCACATGCATGGCGCATGTCATGGGGGCCCCACATGCATGCCGCATGTCATGGGGGCCCAAATGCTTGCCGCATGTCAAGGGGGCCCCACGTGCATGCCACATGTCATGGGGACCCACATGCATGCCGCATGTCATGGAGGCCCCCAAATGCATCCCGCATGTCATGGGGGCCCCACATGCATGCCGCATGTCATGGGGACCATAAATGCATGCCGCATGTCATGGGGGCCCCAACTGCAGGCCGCATATCATTGGGCCCCACATGCATGCCGCATTTCATGGGGGCCCCAAATGCATGCCGCATGTCATGGGCGATCCAAAGTCATGCCGCATGTTATTGGGGCCCCAAGCATATGCCGCATGTCATGGGGGCCTCACGAGCATTCCGCATGTCATGGGGGACCCACGTGCATGCCGCATGTAATGGTGCCCCCAAATTCATGCCGCATGTCATAGGGGCCCCACGTGCATGGCGCAAGTCATGGGTGCCCCACATGCATGCCGAATGTCTCAGGTACCCCAAATGCATGCAGCATGTTATGCACGCCCCAAATGCATGCCGCATGTCATGGGGGCCCAAATGCATGCCACATTTCATGGGGGCCCCACATGCATGCCGCATGTCATGGGGGCCCCACGTGCATGGCGCATGTCATGGGAGCCCCACATGCATGCCACATGTCATGGGGGCCCCAAATGAATGTCGCAAGTCAAGGGGGCCCCACGTGCTTGCCGCATGTCATGGGGACCCACGTGCATGCCGCATGTTATGGAGGCCCCCACATGCATCCCGCATGTCATGGGGCTCCCAAATGCATGCCGCATGTCATGGGGGCCCAAATGCTTGCCGCATGTCATGGGGGCCCCACGTGCATGCCACATGTCTTGGGGGATCCAAACTCATGCCGCATGTCATTGGGGCCCAAAGCATATGACGCATGTCACGGGGGCCCCATGTGCATGCCACATGTAATGGGTGCCCCAAATGCATGCGGCTTGTCATAGGGGCCCCACGTGCATGCCGCATGTCTCGGGCACCCCAAATGCATGCAGCATGTTATGGGTGCCCCACATGCATGCCGCATGTCATGGAGGCCCCAAATGCATGTCGCATGTCATGGAGGCCCCAAATGCATGCCGCATGTCATGGGGGCCCCACATGCATGCCGCATGTCATGGGGCCCCCAAATGCATGCCGCATGTCATGTGGGCCCCACATGCATGTCCCATGTCATGGGGGCCCCAAATGCATGCCGCATGTCATGGGGGAACCAAAGTCATGCCGCATGTCATTGGGGCCCCAAGCATATGCAGCATGTCATGGGGGCCTCACGAGCATTCCGCATGTCATGGGGGCCCCACGTGCATGCCGCATTTCATGGGGGCCCCACATGCATGCCGCATGTCATGGGGGCCCCACGTGCATGGCGCATGTCATGGGAGCCCCACATGCATCCCACATGTCATGGGGGCCCCAAATGAATGTCGCATTTCAAAGGGGCTCCACGTGCATGCCGCATGTCATGGGGACCCACATGCATGCCGCATGTCATGGAGGCCCCCAAATGCATCCCGCATGTCATGGGGGCCCCACATGCATGCCGCATGTCATGGGGACCCACATGCATGCCGCATGTCATGGAGGCCACAAATGCATGCCGCATGTCATGGAGGCCCCAAATGTATGACGCATATCATGGGGGCCCCAAACACATGCAGCATGTCATGGGGGCCCCAAGTGCATGCCGCATATCTTGGGGCCCACAAATGCATGCCTCAAGTCATGTGGGCCCCAAATGCATGACTCATGTCATGGGGGCCCCACGTGCATGCCGCATGTCATGGGGGATCCAAACTCATGCCGCATGTCATTGGGGCCCAAAGCATATGCCGCATGTCATGGGGGCCCCATGTGCATGCCACATGTTATGCAGGCCCCAAATGCATGCTGCAAGTCATGGGGGCCCAAATGCATGACGCATGTCATGTGGGCCCCAAATGCATGTGGCATGTCATAGGGGCCCCACGTGCATGCCGCATGTCTCGGGCACCCCAAATGCATGCAGCATGTTATGTGGGGGCCCCACGTGCATGCCGAATGTATCAGGTGCCCCAAATGCATGCAGCTTGTTATGCAGGCCCCAAATGCATGCTGCAAGTCATGGGGGCCCAAATGCATGACACATGTCATGTGGGCCCCACGTGCATGCCACATGTCATGGGGGCCTCACGAGCATTCCGCATGTCATGGGGGCCCCACTTGCATGCTGCATGTCATGGCGGCCCCAAATGCATGACTCATGTCATGGGGGCTCCACGTGCATGCCGCATGGAATGGGGCCCCCAAATTCATGCCGCATGTCATAGGGCCCCACGTGCACGGCGCAAGTCATGGGTGCCCCACATGCATGCCGAATGTCTCAGGTACCCCAATGCATGCAGCATGTTATGCAGGCCCCAAATGCATGCAGCATGTCATGGGGGCCCAAATGCATGCCGCATTTCATGGGCCCCCCACATGCATGCCGCATGTCATGGGGGCTCCACGTGTATGGCGCAAGTCATGCGTGCCCCACATGCATGCCGCATGTCATCAGGGACCCAAATGCATGCCGCATGTCATAGGGGCCCCACATGCATGTCGCATGTCATGGGATCCCCACATGCATGCCACATGTCATGGGGGCCCCAAATGAATGTCGCATGTCAAGGGGTCCCCACGTGCATGCCGCATGTCATGGAGGCCACAAATGCATGTCGCATGTCATGGAGGCCCCAAATGCATGCCGCATGTAATGGGGGCCCCACATGCATGCCGCATGTCATGGGGCCCCCAAATGCATGCCGCATGTCATGTGGGCCCCACATGCATGCCCCATGTCATGGGGCCCCCAAATGCATGCCGCATGTCATGGGGGAACCAAAGTCATGCCGCATGTTATTGGGGCCCCAAGCATATGCCGCATGTCATGGGGGCCTCACGAGCATTCCGCATGTCATGGGGGCCCCACGTGCATGCCGCATTTCATGGGGGCCCCACATGCATGCCGCATGTCAGGGGGGCCCCACGTGCATGGCGCATGTCATGGGAGCCCCACATGCATGCCACATGTCATGGGGGCCCCAAATGAATGTCGCATTTCAAAGGGGCCCCACGTGCATGCCGCATGTCATGGGGACCCACATGCATGCCGCATGTCATGGAGGCCCCCAAATGCATCCCACATGTCATGGGGGCCCCACATGCATGCCGCATGTCATGGGGACCCACATGCATGCCGCATGTCATGGAGGCCACAACTGCATGCCGCATGTCATGGAGGCCCCAAATGCATGACGCATTTCATGGGGGCCCCAAACACATGCAGCATGTCATGGGGGCCCCATGTGCATGCCACATGTTATGCAGGCCCCAAATGCATGCTGCAAGTCATGGGGGCCCAAATGCATGACGCATGTCATGTGGGCCCCAAATGCATGTGGCATGTCATAGGGGACCCACGTGCATGCCGCATGTCTCGGGCACCCCAAATGCATGCAGCATGTTATGTGGGGGCCCCACGTGCATGCCGAATGTATCAGGTGCCCCAAATGCATGCAGCTTGTTATGCAGGCCCCAAATGCATGCTGCAAGTCATGGGGGCCCAAATGCATGACGCATGTCATGTGGGCCCCAAATGCATGTGGCATGTCATAGGGGCCCCACGTGCATGCCGCATGTCTCGGGCACCCCAAATGCATGCAGCATGTTATGTGGGGGCCCCACGTGCATGCCGAATGTATCAGGTGCCCCAAATGCATGCAGCTTGTTATGCAGGCCCCAAATGCATGCTGCAAGTCATGGGGGCCCAAATGCATGACACATGTCATGTGGGCCCCACGTGCATGCCACATGTCATGGGGGCCTCACGAGCATTCCACATGTCATGGGGGCCCCACTTGCATGCTGCATGTCATGGCGGCCCCAAATGCATGACTCATGTCATGGGGGCTCCACGTGCATGCCGCATGGAATGGGGCCCCCAAATTCATGCCGCATGTCATAGGGCCCCACGTGCATGGCGCAAGTCATGGGTGCCCCACATGCATGCCGAATGTCTCAGGTACCCCAATGCATGCAGCATGTTATGCAGGCCCCAAATGCATGCAGCATGTCATGGGGGCCCAAATGCATGCCGCATTTCATGGGCCCCCCACATGCATGCCGCATGTCATGGGGGCTCCACGTGTATGGCGCAAGTCATGCGTGCCCCACATGCATGCCGCATGTCATCAGGGACCCAAATGCATGCCGCATGTCATAGGGGCCCCACATGCATGTCGCATGTCATGGGAGACCCATATGCATGCAGCATGTTATGGGTGCCCCACATGCATGCCGCATGTCATGGGGACCCACATGCATGCCGCATGTCATGGAGGCCCCAAATGCATGTCGCATGTCATGGAGGCCCCAAATGCATGCCGCATGCCATGGGGGCCCCACATGCATGCCGCATGTCATGGGGCCCCCAAATGCATGCCGCATGTCATGTCGGCCCCACATGCATGTCCCATGTCATGGGGGCCCCAAATGCATGCCGCATGTCATGGGGGAACCAAAGTCATGCCGCATGTCATTGGGGCCCCAAGCATATGCCGCATGTCATGGGGGCCTCAGGAGCATTCCGCATGTCATGGGGGCCCCACATGCATGCCGCATTTCATGGGGGCCCCACATGCATGCCGCATGTCATGGGGGCCCCACGTGCATGGCGCATGTCATGGGAGCCCCACTTGCATGCCACATGTCATGGGGGCCCCAAATGAATGTCGCATTTCAAAGGGGCTCCACGTGCATGCCGCATATATTGGGGACCCCAAATGCATGCCGCATGTCATGAGGGCCCCGCATGCATGCCGCATGTCAATTGGGCCCTGCAGGCATTCTGCATGTCATGGGGGCGTCACATGCATTCCGCATGTCATAGGGGCCCCACGTGCATGCTGCATGTCATTGGGGCCCCATGTGCTTGCCGCATTTCATGGGTGCCCAAATGCATGCCTCATGTCATGGGGGCCATAAATGCATGCCGCATGTCATGGGTGCCCAACGTGCATGCCACATGTATTGGGGGCCCAATGTGCATGCCGCATGTATTGGGGGCCCCAACTACAGGCCGCATATCATGGGGCCCCACATGCATGCCGCATTTCATGGGGGACCCAAAATGCATGCCGCATGTCATGGGGGCCCCCAAATGCATGCCGCATGTCATGGGGGCCCCAACTGCAGGCCGCATATCATGGGGCCCCACATGCATGCCGCATTTCATAGGGGCCCCAAACTCATGCCGCGTGTCACTGGGGCCCCAAGCGTATGCTGCATGTCATGGGGGCCCCACTTGCATGCCGCATGTCATGGGGGCCCCAAATGCATGCCACATGTAATGGGGGCCCCAAATGCATGTGGCATGTCATAGGGGCCCCACGTGCATGCCGCATGTCTCGGGCACCCCAAATGCATGCAGCATGTTATGGGGGCCCCACGTGCATGCCGAATGTCTCAGGTACCCCAAATGCATGCAGCATGTTATGCAGGCCCCAAGTGCATGCTGCAAGTCATGGGGGCCCAAATGCATGACGCATGTCATGTGGGCCCCAAATGAATGCTGCATGTCATGGTGGATCCAAATGCATGACTCAGGTCATGGGGGCCCCACGTGCATGCCGCATGTCATGGGAGCCTCACGAGCATTCCGCATGTCATGGGGGCCCCACGTGCATGCCGCATGTCATGGGTGCCCCACATGCATGCCGAATGTCTCAGGTACCCCAAATGCATGCAGCATGTTATGCATGCCCCAATGCATGCCGCATGTCATGGGGGCCCAAATGCATGCCGCATTTCATGGGGCCCCCTCATGCATGCCGCATGTCATGGGGGCCCCAAATGCATGCTGCATGTCATGGGGGCTCCACATGCATGCCGCATTTCATGGGTGACCCAAATGCATGCATGCCGCATGGCATTGGGGCCCCGCAGGCATTCCGCATGTCATGGGGGCCTCACGTGCTTGCCGCATGTCATGGGGGCCCCAAATGCATGCCACATGTAATGGGGGCCCCAAATGCATGTGGCATGTCATAGGGGCCCCACGTGCATGCCGCATGTCTCGGGCACCCCAAATGCATGCAGCATGTTATGGGGGCCCCACGTGCATGCCGAATGTCTCAGGTACCCCAAATGCATGCAGCATGTTATGCAGGCCCCAAGTGCATGCTGCAAGTCATGGGGGCCCAAATGCATGACGCATGTCATGTGGGCCCCAAATGAATGCTGCATGTCATGGTGGATCCAAATGCATGACTCAGGTCATGGGGGCCCCACGTGCATGCCGCATGTCATGGGAGCCTCACGAGCATTCCGCATGTCATGGGGGCCCCACGTGCATGCCGCATGTCATGGGTGCCCCACATGCATGCCGAATGTCTCAGGTACCCCAAATGCATGCAGCATGTTATGCATGCCCCAATGCATGCCGCATGTCATGGGGGCCCAAATGCATGCCGCATTTCATGGGGCCCCCTCATGCATGCCGCATGTCATGGGGGCCCCAAATGCATGCTGCATGTCATGGGGGCTCCACATGCATGCCGCATTTCATGGGTGACCCAAATGCATGCATGCCGCATGGCATTGGGGCCCCGCAGGCATTCCGCATGTCATGGGGGCCTCACGTGCTTGCCGCATGTCATGGGGGCCCCACGTGCATGCCTCATGTCACGGGGGCCACAAATGTATGCCACATGTCATGCGGGCCCCACATGCATGCCGCATGTCATGGGGCCCCCCAAATGCATGCCGCATGTCATGGGGGCCCCACATGCATGGAGCATGTCATGGGGGCCCCCCATGCATGCCGCATGTCATGGGGGCCCCACGTGCATGGCGCATGTCATGGGGGGCCCACATGCATGCCACATGTCATGGAGGCCCCACATGCATGACTCATGTCTTGGGGGCCCCACATGCATTCCGCATGTCAAGGTGGCCTCACGTGCATTCCGCATGACATGGGGGCCCCAAATGCATGCCACATGTCATGGGGGCCCCACATCCATGCAGCATGTAATGGGGGACCCAAATGCATGCCGCATGTCCTGGGGGCCCCACTTGCATTCCGCATGACATGGGGGCCCCAAATGCATGCCGCATGTCATGGCGGCCCCAAATGCATGACTCAGGTCATGGGGGCCCCACGTGCATGCCGCATGTCATGGGGGACCCAAGCGTATGCCTCATGTCATGGGGGCCCCAAATGCATGCCACATGTCATGGGGGCCCCAAATGCATGCCGCATGTCCTGGGGGCCCCATGAGCATGCCGATTGTCATGGTGGCCCCATGTCCATGCCGCATGTCATGGGCCCCCCAAATACATTCCGCATGTCATGGGTGCCCCACATGCATGCCGAATTTCTCAGTTACCCCAAATGCATGCAGCATGTAATGCACGCCCCAAAAGCATGCCGCATTTCATGGGGACCCCACATGCATGCCGCATGTCATGGGGGCCCCACGTGCATGGCGCATGTCACGGGAGCCCCACATGTCATGGGGGCCCCAAATGAATGTCGCATGTCAAGGGGGCCCCACGTGCATGCCGCATGTCATGGGGACCCAAATGCTTGCCGCATGTCATGGGGGCCATAAATGCATGCCGCATGTCATGGGGGCCCAACGTGCATGCCGCATCTATTGGGGGCCCCAAATTCATGTCTCATGTCATGAGGGCCCTGCATGTATACCGCATGTCATGGGGGCCCCAAATGCATGCCTCAAGTCATGGGGGCCCCAAATGCATGCCGCATATCATGGGGGCCCCACGTTCATGCCGTATGTCTTGGGGCCCACAAATGCATGCCTCAAGTCATGGGGGCCCCAAATGCATGACTCATGTCATGGGGGCCACACGTGCATGCCGCATGTCATGGGGGATCCAAACTCATGCCGCATGTCATTGGGGCCCAAAGCATATGCCGCATGTCATGGGGGCCCCATGTGCATGCCACATGTAATCGGGGCCGCAAATGCATGTGGCATGTCATAGGGGCCCCACGTGCATGCCGCATTTCTCGGGCACCCCATTGCAATGCAATGAATGTCGCATGTCAAGGGGGCCCCACGTGCATGCCGCATGTCATGGGGACCCACATGCATGCCGCATGTCATGGAGGCCCCCAAATGCATGCCGCATGTCATGGGGGCCCCACATGCATGCCGCATGTCATGGGGACCCAAATGCATGCCGCATGTCATGGGGGATCCAAAGTCATGCCGCTTGTCATTGGGGCCCCAAGCATATGCCGCATGTCATGGGGGCCCCACGTGCATGCCGCATGTAATGGTGCCCCCAAATTCATGCCGCATGTCATAGGGGCCCCACGTGCATGGCGCAAGTCATGGGTGCCCCACATGCATGTCGAATGTCTCAGGTACCCCAAATGCATGCAGCATGTTATGCACGCCCCAAATGCATGCCTCATGTCATGGGGGCCCCACATGCATGCCGTATGTAATCGGGGCCCCACGTGCATGGCGCATGTCATGGGAGCCCCACATGCATGCCACATGTCATGGGGGCCCCAAATGAATGTCGCATGTCAAGGGGGCCCCACGTGCATGGCGCATGTCATGGGAGCCCCACATGCATGCCGCATGTCATGGGGACCCACATGCATGCCGCATGTCATGGAGGCCCCAAATGCATGCCGCATGTCATGGAGGCCCCAAATGCATGACGCATATCATGAGGGCCCCAAACACGTGCAGCATGTCATGGGGGCCCCACGTGCATGCCGTATGTCTTGGGGCCCACAAATGCATGCCTCAAGTCATGGGGGCCCCAAATGCATGACTCATGTCATGGGGGCCCCACGTGCATGCCGCATGTCATGGGGGATCCAAACTCATGCCGCATGTCATTGGGGCCCAAAGCATATGCTGCATGTCATGGGAGCCCCATGTGCATGCCACATGTAATGGGGGCCCCAAATGCATGCGGCATGTCATAGGGGCCCCACGTGCATGCCGCATGTCTCGGGCACCCCAAATGCATGCAGCATGTTATGCAGGCCCCAAATGCATGCTGCAAGTCATGGGGGCTCAAATGCATGACACATGTCATGTGGTCCCCAAATGCATGTGGCATGTCATAGGGGCCCCACGTGCATGCCACATGTCTCGGGCACCCCAAATGCATGCAGCATGTTATGTGGGGGCCCCACGGGCATGCCGAATGTATCAGGTACCCCTAATGCATGCAGCATGTTATGCAGGCCCCAAATGCATGCTGCAAGTCATGGGGGCCCAAATGCATTACGCATGTCATGTGGGCCCCACGTGCATGCCGCATGTCATGGGGGCCTCACGAGCATTCCGCATGTCATGGGGGCCCCACGTGCATGCCGCATGTCATGGCGGCCCCACTTGCATTCTGCATGTCATGGCAGGCCCAAATGCATGACTCATGTCATGGGGGCTCCACGTGCATGCAGCATGGAATGGGGCCCCCAAATTCATGCCGCATGTCATAGGGCCCCACGTGCATGGCGCAAGTCATGGGTGCCCCACATGCATGCCGAATGTCTCAGGTACCCCAAATGCATGCAGCATGTTATGCAGGCCCCAAATGCATGCCGCATGTCATGGGGGCCCAAATGCATGCAGCATTTCATGGGGACCCACATGCATGCCGCATGTCATGGAGGCCCCAAATGCATGCCGCATGTCATGGAGGCCCCAAATGCATGCCACATGTCATGGGGGTCCCACATGCATGCCGCATGTCATGGGGGTCCCACATGCATGCCGCATGTCATGGGGGCCCAAATGCTTGCCGCATGTCCTGGGGGCCATAAATGTATGCCGCATGTCATGGGGGCCCAACGTGCATGCCGCATGTATTGGGGGCCCCAAATTCATGCTGCATGTCATGAGGGCCCCGCATGCATGCCGCATGTCATGGGGGATCCAAACTCATGCCGCATGTCATTGGGGCCCCAAGCGTATGCCGCATGTCATGGGGGCCCTATGTGCATGCCACATGTAATGGGGGCCCCAAATGCATGTGGCATGTCATAGGGGCCCCACGTGCATGCCGCATGTCTCGGGCACCCCAAATGCATGCAGCATGTTATTGGGGCCCCACGTGCATGCCGAATGTCTCAGGTACCCCAAATGCATGCAGCATGTTATGCAGGCCCCAAATGGATGCTGCATGTCATGGGGGCCCACATGCATGCCGCATGTCATGGGGCCCCCACTTGCATGCCGCATGTCATGGGGGCCCCAAATGCGTGCCGCATGTAATGGGGGATCCAAATGCATGCTACACGTCATGGGGGCCCCACGTGCATGCCGCATGTCATGGGGGCCCAAATGCTTGCCGCATGTCATGGGGGCCATAAATGCATGCCGCATGTCATGGGGGCCCAACGTGCATGCCTCAAGTCATGGGGGCCCCAAATGCCTGCCGCATATCATGGGGGCCCCAAACGCATGCAGCATGTCATGGGGGATCCAAATACATGCCTCAAGTCATGGGGGCCCCAAATGCATGCCGCATATCATGGGGGCCCCAAACACATGCAGCATGTCATTGGGGCCCCACGTGCATGCCGTATGTCTTGGGGCCCACAAATGCATACCGCATGTCATGTGGGCCCCAAATGCTTGCCGCATGTCATGGGGGACCCACATGCATGCCGCATGTCATGGAGGCCCCAAATGCATGCCGCATGTCATAGGGGCCCCACATGCATGGCGCATGTCATGGGGGCCCCACATGCATGCCGCATGTCATGGGGGCCCAAATGCTTGCCGCATGTCAAGGGGGCCCCACGTGCATGCCACATGTCATGGGGACCCACATGCATGCCGCATGTCATGGAGGCCCCCAAATGCATCCCGCATGTCATGGGGGCCCCACATGCATGCCGCATGTCATGGGGACCATAAATGCATGCCGCATGTCATGGGGGCCCAAACTGCAGGCCGCATATCATTGGGCCCCACATGCATGCCGCATTTCATGGGGGCCCCAAATGCATGCCGCATGTCATGGGCGATCCAAAGTCATGCCGCATGTTATTGGGGCCCCAAGCATATGCCGCATGTCATGGGGGCCTCACGAGCATTCCGCATGTCATGGGGGACCCACGTGCATGCCGCATGTAATGGTGCCCCCAAATTCATGCCGCATGTCATAGGGGCCCCACGTGCATGGCGCAAGTCATGGGTGCCCCACATGCATGCCGAATGTCTCAGGTACCCCAAATGCATGCAGCATGTTATGCACGCCCCAAATGCATGCCGCATGTCATGGGGGCCCAAATGCATGCCACATTTCATGGGGGCCCCACATGCATGCCGCATGTCATGGGGGCCCCACGTGCATGGCGCATGTCATGGGAGCCCCACATGCATGCCACATGTCATGGGGGCCCCAAATGAATGTCGCAAGTCAAGGGGGCCCCACGTGCATGCCGCATGTCATGGGGACCCACGTGCATGCCGCATGTTATGGAGGCCCCCACATGCATCCCGCATGTCATGGGGCTCCCAAATGCATGCCGCATGTCATGGGGGCCCAAATGCTTGCCGCATGTCATGGGGGCCCCACGTGCATGCCACATGTCTTGGGGGATCCAAACTCATGCCGCATGTCATTGGGGCCCAAAGCATATGACGCATGTCACGGGGGCCCCATGTGCATGCCACATGTAATGGGTGCCCCAAATGCATGCGGCTTGTCATAGGGGCCCCACGTGCATGCCGCATGTCTCGGGCATCCCAAATGCATGCAGCATGTTATGGGTGCCCCACATGCATGCCGCATGTCATGGAGGCCCCAAATGCATGTCGCATGTCATGGAGGCCCCAAATGCATGCCGCATGTCATGGGGGCCCCACATGCATGCCGCATGTCATGGGGCCCCCAAATGCATGCCGCATGTCATGTGGGCCCCACATGCATGTCCCATGTCATGGGGGCCCCAAATGCATGCCGCATGTCATGGGGGAACCAAAGTCATGCCGCATGTCATTGGGGCCCCAAGCATATGCAGCATGTCATGGGGGCCTCACGAGCATTCCGCATGTCATGGGGGCCCCACGTGCATGCCGCATTTCATGGGGGCCCCACATGCATGCCGCATGTCATGGGGGCCCCACGTGCATGGCGCATGTCATGGGAGCCCCACATGCATCCCACATGTCATGGGGGCCCCAAATGAATGTCGCATTTCAAAGGGGCTCCACGTGCATGCCGCATGTCATGGGGACCCACATGCATGCCGCATGTCATGGAGGCCCCCAAATGCATCCCGCATGTCATGGGGGCCCCACATGCATGCCGCATGTCATGGGGACCCACATGCATGCCGCATGTCATGGAGGCCACAAATGCATGCCGCATGTCATGGAGGCCCCAAATGTATGACGCATATCATGGGGGCCCCAAACACATGCAGCATGTCATGGGGGCCCCAAGTGCATGCCGCATATCTTGGGGCCCACAAATGCATGCCTCAAGTCATGTGGGCCCCAAATGCATGACTCATGTCATGGGGGCCCCACGTGCATGCCGCATGTCATGGGGGATCCAAACTCATGCCGCATGTCATTGGGGCCCAAAGCATATGCCGCATGTCATGGGGGCCCCATGTGCATGCCACATGTTATGCAGGCCCCAAATGCATGCTGCAAGTCATGGGGGCCCAAATGCATGACGCATGTCATGTGGGCCCCAAATGCATGTGGCATGTCATAGGGGCCCCACGTGCATGCCGCATGTCTCGGGCACCCCAAATGCATGCAGCATGTTATGTGGGGGCCCCACGTGCATGCCGAATGTATCAGGTGCCCCAAATGCATGCAGCTTGTTATGCAGGCCCCAAATGCATGCTGCAAGTCATGGGGGCCCAAATGCATGACACATGTCATGTGGGCCCCACGTGCATGCCACATGTCATGGGGGCCTCACGAGCATTCCGCATGTCATGGGGGCCCCACTTGCATGCTGCATGTCATGGCGGCCCCAAATGCATGACTCATGTCATGGGGGCTCCACGTGCATGCCGCATGGAATGGGGCCCCCAAATTCATGCCGCATGTCATAGGGCCCCACGTGCACGGCGCAAGTCATGGGTGCCCCACATGCATGCCGAATGTCTCAGGTACCCCAATGCATGCAGCATGTTATGCAGGCCCCAAATGCATGCAGCATGTCATGGGGGCCCAAATGCATGCCGCATTTCATGGGCCCCCCACATGCATGCCGCATGTCATGGGGGCTCCACGTGTATGGCGCAAGTCATGCGTGCCCCACATGCATGCCGGATGTCATCAGGGACCCAAATGCATGCCGCATGTCATAGGGGCCCCACATGCATGTCGCATTTCATGGGAGCCCCACATGCATGCCACATGTCATGGGGGCCCCAAATGAATGTCGCATGTCAAGGGGTCCCCACGTGCATGCCGCATGTCATGGAGGCCACAAATGCATGTCGCATGTCATGGAGGCCCCAAATGCATGCCGCATGTAATGGGGGCCCCACATGCATGCCGCATGTCATGGGGCCCCCAAATGCATGCCGCATGTCATGTGGGCCCCCCATGCATGCCCCATGTCATGGGGCCCCCAAATGCATGCCGCATGTCATGGGGGAACCAAAGTCATGCCGCATGTTATTGGGGCCCCAAGCATATGCCGCATGTCATGGGGGCCTCACGAGCATTCCGCATGTCATGGGGGCCCCACGTGCATGCCGCATTTCATGGGGGCCCCACATGCATGCCGCATGTCAGGGGGGCCCCACGTGCATGGCGCATGTCATGGGAGCCCCACATGCATGCCACATGTCATGGGGGCCCCAAATGAATGTCGCATTTCAAAGGGGCCCCACGTGCATGCCGCATGTCATGGGGACCCACATGCATGCCGCATGTCATGGAGGCCCCCAAATGCATCCCACATGTCATGGGGGCCCCACATGCATGCCGCATGTCATGGGGACCCACATGCATGCCGCATGTCATGGAGGCCACAACTGCATGCCGCATGTCATGGAGGCCCCAAATGCATGACGCATTTCATGGGGGCCCCAAACACATGCAGCATGTCATGGGGGCCCCATGTGCATGCCACATGTTATGCAGGCCCCAAATGCATGCTGCAAGTCATGGGGGCCCAAATGCATGACGCATGTCATGTGGGCCCCAAATGCATGTGGCATGTCATAGGGGACCCACGTGCATGCCGCATGTCTCGGGCACCCCAAATGCATGCAGCATGTTATGTGGGGGCCCCACGTGCATGCCGAATGTATCAGGTGCCCCAAATGCATGCAGCTTGTTATGCAGGCCCCAAATGCATGCTGCAAGTCATGGGGGCCCAAATGCATGACGCATGTCATGTGGGCCCCAAATGCATGTGGCATGTCATAGGGGCCCCACGTGCATGCCGCATGTCTCGGGCACCCCAAATGCATGCAGCATGTTATGTGGGGGCCCCACGTGCATGCCGAATGTATCAGGTGCCCCAAATGCATGCAGCTTGTTATGCAGGCCCCAAATGCATGCTGCAAGTCATGGGGGCCCAAATGCATGACACATGTCATGTGGGCCCCACGTGCATGCCACATGTCATGGGGGCCTCACGAGCATTCCACATGTCATGGGGGCCCCACTTGCATGCTGCATGTCATGGCGGCCCCAAATGCATGACTCATGTCATGGGGGCTCCACGTGCATGCCGCATGGAATGGGGCCCCCAAATTCATGCCGCATGTCATAGGGCCCCACGTGCATGGCGCAAGTCATGGGTGCCCCACATGCATGCCGAATGTCTCAGGTACCCCAATGCATGCAGCATGTTATGCAGGCCCCAAATGCATGCAGCATGTCATGGGGGCCCAAATGCATGCCGCATTTCATGGGCCCCCCACATGCATGCCGCATGTCATGGGGGCTCCACGTGTATGGCGCAAGTCATGCGTGCCCCACATGCATGCCGCATGTCATCAGGGACCCAAATGCATGCCGCATGTCATAGGGGCCCCACATGCATGTCGCATGTCATGGGAGACCCATATGCATGCAGCATGTTATGGGTGCCCCACATGCATGCCGCATGTCATGGGGACCCACATGCATGCCGCATGTCATGGAGGCCCCAAATGCATGTCGCATGTCATGGAGGCCCCAAATGCATGCCGCATGCCATGGGGGCCCCACATGCATGCCGCATGTCATGGGGCCCCCAAATGCATGCCGCATGTCATGTCGGCCCCACATGCATGTCCCATGTCATGGGGGCCCCAAATGCATGCCGCATGTCATGGGGGAACCAAAGTCATGCCGCATGTCATTGGGGCCCCAAGCATATGCCGCATGTCATGGGGGCCTCAGGAGCATTCCGCATGTCATGGGGGCCCCACATGCATGCCGCATTTCATGGGGGCCCCACATGCATGCCGCATGTCATGGGGGCCCCACGTGCATGGCGCATGTCATGGGAGCCCCACTTGCATGCCACATGTCATGGGGGCCCCAAATGAATGTCGCATTTCAAAGGGGCTCCACGTGCATGCCGCATATATTGGGGACCCCAAATGCATGCCGCATGTCATGAGGGCCCCGCATGCATGCCGCATGTCAATTGGGCCCTGCAGGCATTCCGCATGTCATGGGGGCGTCACATGCATTCCGCATGTCATAGGGGCCCCACGTGCATGCTGCATGTCATTGGGGCCCCATGTGCTTGCCGCATTTCATGGGTGCCCAAATGCATGCCTCATGTCATGGGGGCCATAAATGCATGCCGCATGTCATGGGTGCCCAACGTGCATGCCACATGTATTGGGGGCCCAATGTGCATGCCGCATGTATTGGGGGCCCCAACTACAGGCCGCATATCATGGGGCCCCACATGCATGCCGCATTTCATGGGGGACCCAAAATGCATGCCGCATGTCATGGGGGCCCCCAAATGCATGCCGCATGTCATGGGGGCCCCAACTGCAGGCCGCATATCATGGGGCCCCACATGCATGCCGCATTTCATAGGGGCCCCAAACTCATGCCGCGTGTCACTGGGGCCCCAAGCGTATGCTGCATGTCATGGGGGCCCCACTTGCATGCCGCATGTCATGGGGGCCCCAAATGCATGCCACATGTAATGGGGGCCCCAAATGCATGTGGCATGTCATAGGGGCCCCACGTGCATGCCGCATGTCTCGGGCACCCCAAATGCATGCAGCATGTTATGGGGGCCCCACGTGCATGCCGAATGTCTCAGGTACCCCAAATGCATGCAGCATGTTATGCAGGCCCCAAGTGCATGCTGCAAGTCATGGGGGCCCAAATGCATGACGCATGTCATGTGGGCCCCAAATGAATGCTGCATGTCATGGTGGATCCAAATGCATGACTCAGGTCATGGGGGCCCCACGTGCATGCCGCATGTCATGGGAGCCTCACGAGCATTCCGCATGTCATGGGGGCCCCACGTGCATGCCGCATGTCATGGGTGCCCCACATGCATGCCGAATGTCTCAGGTACCCCAAATGCATGCAGCATGTTATGCATGCCCCAATGCATGCCGCATGTCATGGGGGCCCAAATGCATGCCGCATTTCATGGGGCCCCCTCATGCATGCCGCATGTCATGGGGGCCCCAAATGCATGCTGCATGTCATGGGGGCTCCACATGCATGCCGCATTTCATGGGTGACCCAAATGCATGCATGCCGCATGGCATTGGGGCCCCGCAGGCATTCCGCATGTCATGGGGGCCTCACGTGCTTGCCGCATGTCATGGGGGCCCCACGTGCATGCCTCATGTCACGGGGGCCACAAATGTATGCCACATGTCATGCGGGCCCCACATGCATGCCGCATGTCATGGGGCCCCCCAAATGCATGCCGCATGTCATGGGGGCCCCACATGCATGGAGCATGTCATGGGGGCCCCCCATGCATGCCGCATGTCATGGGGGCCCCACGTGCATGGCGCATGTCATGGGGGGCCCACATGCATGCCACATGTCATGGAGGCCCCACATGCATGACTCATGTCTTGGGGGCCCCACATGCATTCCGCATGTCAAGGTGGCCTCACGTGCATTCCGCATGACATGGGGGCCCCAAATGCATGCCACATGTCATGGGGGCCCCACATCCATGCAGCATGTAATGGGGGACCCAAATGCATGCCGCATGTCCTGGGGGCCCCACTTGCATTCCGCATGACATGGGGGCCCCAAATGCATGCCGCATGTCATGGTGGCCCCAAATGCATGACTCAGGTCATGGGGGCCCCACGTGCATGCCGCATGTCATGGGGGACCCAAGCGTATGCCTCATGTCATGGGGGCCCCAAATGCATGCCACATGTCATGGGGGCCCCAAATGCATGCCGCATGTCCTGGGGGCCCCATGAGCATGCCGATTGTCATGGTGGCCCCATGTCCATGCCGCATGTCATGGGCCCCCCAAATACATTCCGCATGTCATGGGTGCCCCACATGCATGCCGAATTTCTCAGTTACCCCAAATGCATGCAGCATGTAATGCACGCCCCAAAAGCATGCCGCATTTCATGGGGACCCCACATGCATGCCGCATGTCATGGGGGCCCCACGTGCATGGCGCATGTCACGGGAGCCCCACATGTCATGGGGGCCCCAAATGAATGTCGCATGTCAAGGGGGCCCCACGTGCATGCCGCATGTCATGGGGACCCAAATGCTTGCCGCATGTCATGGGGGCCATAAATGCATGCCGCATGTCATGGGGGCCCAACGTGCATGCCGCATCTATTGGGGGCCCCAAATTCATGTCTCATGTCATGAGGGCCCTGCATGTATACCGCATGTCATGGGGGCCCCAAATGCATGCCTCAAGTCATGGGGGCCCCAAATGCATGCCGCATATCATGGGGGCCCCACGTTCATGCCGTATGTCTTGGGGCCCACAAATGCATGCCTCAAGTCATGGGGGCCCCAAATGCATGACTCATGTCATGGGGGCCACACGTGCATGCCGCATGTCATGGGGGATCCAAACTCATGCCGCATGTCATTGGGGCCCAAAGCATATGCCGCATGTCATGGGGGCCCCATGTGCATGCCACATGTAATCGGGGCCGCAAATGCATGTGGCATGTCATAGGGGCCCCACGTGCATGCCGCATTTCTCGGGCACCCCATTGCAATGCAATGAATGTCGCATGTCAAGGGGGCCCCACGTGCATGCCGCATGTCATGGGGACCCACATGCATGCCGCATGTCATGGAGGCCCCCAAATGCATGCCGCATGTCATGGGGGCCCCACATGCATGCCGCATGTCATGGGGACCCAAATGCTTGCCGCATGTCATGGGGGCCATAAATGCATGCCGCATGTCATGGGGGTCCCAACTGCAGGCCGCATATCATGGGGGACCCAAATGCATGCCGCATGTCATGGGGGATCCAAAGTCATGCCGCTTGTCATTGGGGCCCCAAGCATATGCCGCATGTCATGGGGGCCCCACGTGCATGCCGCATGTAATGGTGCCCCCAAATTCATGCCGCATGTCATAGGGGCCCCACGTGCATGGCGCAAGTCATGGGTGCCCCACATGCATGTCGAATGTCTCAGGTACCCCAAATGCATGCAGCATGTTATGCACGCCCCAAATGCATGCCTCATGTCATGGGGGCCCCACATGCATGCCGTATGTAATCGGGGCCCCACGTGCATGGCGCATGTCATGGGAGCCCCACATGCATGCCACATGTCATGGGGGCCCCAAATGAATGTCGCATGTCAAGGGGGCCCCACGTGCATGGCGCATGTCATGGGAGCCCCACATGCATGCCGCATGTCATGGGGACCCACATGCATGCCGCATGTCATGGAGGCCCCAAATGCATGCCGCATGTCATGGAGGCCCCAAATGCATGACGCATATCATGAGGGCCCCAAACACGTGCAGCATGTCATGGGGGCCCCACGTGCATGCCGTATGTCTTGGGGCCCACAAATGCATGCCTCAAGTCATGGGGGCCCCAAATGCATGACTCATGTCATGGGGGCCCCACGTGCATGCCGCATGTCATGGGGGATCCAAACTCATGCCGCATGTCATTGGGGCCCAAAGCATATGCTGCATGTCATGGGAGCCCCATGTGCATGCCACATGTAATGGGGGCCCCAAATGCATGCGGCATGTCATAGGGGCCCCACGTGCATGCCGCATGTCTCGGGCACCCCAAATGCATGCAGCATGTTATGCAGGCCCCAAATGCATGCTGCAAGTCATGGGGGCTCAAATGCATGACACATGTCATGTGGTCCCCAAATGCATGTGGCATGTCATAGGGGCCCCACGTGCATGCCACATGTCTCGGGCACCCCAAATGCATGCAGCATGTTATGTGGGGGCCCCACGGGCATGCCGAATGTATCAGGTACCCCTAATGCATGCAGCATGTTATGCAGGCCCCAAATGCATGCTGCAAGTCATGGGGGCCCAAATGCATTACGCATGTCATGTGGGCCCCACGTGCATGCCGCATGTCATGGGGGCCTCACGAGCATTCCGCATGTCATGGGGGCCCCACGTGCATGCCGCATGTCATGGCGGCCCCACTTGCATTCTGCATGTCATGGCAGGCCCAAATGCATGACTCATGTCATGGGGGCTCCACGTGCATGCAGCATGGAATGGGGCCCCCAAATTCATGCCGCATGTCATAGGGCCCCACGTGCATGGCGCAAGTCATGGGTGCCCCACATGCATGCCGAATGTCTCAGGTACCCCAAATGCATGCAGCATGTTATGCAGGCCCCAAATGCATGCCGCATGTCATGGGGGCCCAAATGCATGCAGCATTTCATGGGGACCCACATGCATGCCGCATGTCATGGAGGCCCCAAATGCATGCCGCATGTCATGGAGGCCCCAAATGCATGCCACATGTCATGGGGGTCCCACATGCATGCCGCATGTCATGGGGGTCCCACATGCATGCCGTATGTCATGGGGGCCCAAATGCTTGCCGCATGTCCTGGGGGCCATAAATGTATGCCGCATGTCATGGGGGCCCAACGTGCATGCCGCATGTATTGGGGGCCCCAAATTCATGCTGCATGTCATGAGGGCCCCGCATGCATGCCGCATGTCATGGGGGATCCAAACTCATGCCGCATGTCATTGGGGCCCCAAGCGTATGCCGCATGTCATGGGGGCCCTATATGCATGCCACATGTAATGGGGGCCCCAAATGCATGTGGAATGTCATAGGGGCCCCACGTGCATGCCGCATGTCTCGGGCACCCCAAATGCATGCAGCATGTTATTGGGGCCCCACGTGCATGCCGAATGTCTCAGGTACCCCAAATGCATGCAGCATGTTATGCAGGCCCCAAATGGATGCTGCATGTCATGGGGGCCCACATGCATGCCGCATGTCATGGGGCCCCCACTTGCATGCCGCATGTCATGGGGGCCCCAAATGCGTGCCGCATGTACTGGGGGATCCAAATGCATGCTACACGTCATGGGGGCCCCACGTGCATGCCGCATGTCATGGGGGCCCAAATGCTTGCCGCATGTCATGGGGGCCATAAATGCATGCCGCATGTCATGGGGGCCCAACGTGCATGCCTCAAGTCATGGGGGCCCCAAATGCCTGCCGCATATCATGGGGGCCCCAAACGCATGCAGCATGTCATGGGGGATCCAAATGCATGCCTCAAGTCATGGGGGCCCCAAATGCATGCCGCATATCATGGGGGCCCCAAACACATGCAGCATGTCATTGGGGCCCCACGTGCATGCCGTATGTCTTGGGGCCCACAAATGCATACCGCATGTCATGTGGGCCCCAAATGCTTGCCGCATGTCATGGGGGACCCACATGCATGCCGCATGTCATGGAGGCCCCAAATGCATGCCGCATGTCATAGGGGCCCCACATGCATGGCGCATGTCATGGGGGCCCCACATGCATGCCGCATGTCATGGGGGCCCAAATGCTTGCCGCATGTCAAGGGGGCCCCACGTGCATGCCACATGTCATGGGGACCCACATGCATGCCGCATGTCATGGAGGCCCCCAAATGCATCCCGCATGTCATGGGGGCCCCACATGCATGCCGCATGTCATGGGGACCATAAATGCATGCCGCATGTCATGGGGGCCCCAACTGCAGGCCGCATATCATTGGGCCCCACATGCATGCCGCATTTCATGGGGGCCCCAAATGCATGCCGCATGTCATGGGCGATCCAAAGTCATGCCGCATGTTATTGGGGCCCCAAGCATATGCCGCATGTCATGGGGGCCTCACGAGCATTCCGCATGTCATGGGGGACCCACGTGCATGCCGCATGTAATGGTGCCCCCAAATTCATGCCGCATGTCATAGGGGCCCCACGTGCATGGCGCAAGTCATGGGTGCCCCACATGCATGCCGAATGTCTCAGGTACCCCAAATGCATGCAGCATGTTATGCACGCCCCAAATGCATGCCGCATGTCATGGGGGCCCAAATGCATGCCACATTTCATGGGGGCCCCACATGCATGCCGCATGTCATGGGGGCCCCACGTGCATGGCGCATGTCATGGGAGCCCCACATGCATGCCACATGTCATGGGGGCCCCAAATGAATGTCGCAAGTCAAGGGGGCCCCACGTGCATGCCGCATGTCATGGGGACCCACGTGCATGCCGCATGTTATGGAGGCCCCCAAATGCATCCCGCATGTCATGGGGGCCCCACATGCATGCCGCATGTCATGGGGCTCCCAAATGCATGCCGCATGTCATGGGGGCCCAAATGCTTGCCGCATGTCATGGGGGCCCCACGTGCTTGCCACATGTCTTGGGGGATCCAAACTCATGCCGCATGTCATTGGGGCCCAAAGCATATGACGCATGTCACGGGGGCCCCATGTGCATGCCACATGTAATGGGTGCCCCAAATGCATGCGGCTTGTCATAGGGGCCCCACGTGCATGCCGCATGTCTCGGGCACCCCAAATGCATGCAGCATGTTATGGGTGCCCCACATGCATGCCGCATGTCATGGAGGCCCCAAATGCATGTCGCATGTCATGGAGGCCCCAAATGCATGCCGCATGTCATGGGGGCCCCACATGCATGCCGCATGTCATGGGGCCCCCAAATGCATGCCGCATGTCATGTGGGCCCCACATGCATGTCCCATGTCATGGGGGCCCCAAATGCATGCCGCATGTCATGGGGGAACCAAAGTCATGCCGCATGTCATTGGGGCCCCAAGCATATGCAGCATGTCATGGGGGCCTCACGAGCATTCCGCATGTCATGGGGGCCCCACATGCATGCCGCATTTCATGGGGGCCCCACATGCATGCCGCATGTCATGGGGGCCCCACGTGCATGGCGCATGTCATGGGAGCCCCACATGCATCCCACATGTCATGGGGGCCCCAAATGAATGTCGCATTTCAAAGGGGCTCCACGTGCATGCCGCATGTCATGGGGACCCACATGCATGCCGCATGTCATGGAGGCCCCCAAATGCATCCCGCATGTCATGGGGGCCCCACATGCATGCCGCATGTCATGGGGACCCACATGCATGCCGCATGTCATGGAGGCCACAAATGCATGCCGCATGTCATGAGGCCCCAAATGTATGACGCATATCATGGGGGCCCCAAACACATGCAGCATGTCATGGGGGCCCCAAGTGCATGCCGCATATCTTGGGGCCCACAAATGCATGCCTCAAGTCATGTGGGCCCCAAATGCATGACTCATGTCATGGGGGCCCCACGTGCATGCCGCATGTCATGGGGGATCCAAACTCATGCCGCATGTCATTGGGGCCCAAAGCATATGCCGCATGTCATGGGGGCCCCATGTGCATGCCACATGTTATGCAGGCCCCAAATGCATGCTGCAAGTCATGGGGGCCCAAATGCATGACGCATGTCATGTGGGCCCCAAATGCATGTGGCATGTCATAGGGGCCCCACGTGCATGCCGCATGTCTCGGGCACCCCAAATGCATGCAGCATGTTATGTGGGGGCCCCACGTGCATGCCGAATGTATCAGGTGCCCCAAATGCATGCAGCTTGTTATGCAGGCCCCAAATGCATGCTGCAAGTCATGGGGGCCCAAATGCATGACACATGTCATGTGGGCCCCACGTGCATGCCACATGTCATGGGGGCCTCACGAGCATTCCGCATGTCATGGGGGCCCCACTTGCATGCTGCATGTCATGGCGGCCCCAAATGCATGACTCATGTCATGGGGGCTCCACGTGCATGCCGCATGGAATGGGGCCCCCAAATTCATGCCGCATGTCATAGGGCCCCACGTGCACGGCGCAAGTCATGGGTGCCCCACATGCATGCCGAATGTCTCAGGTACCCCAATGCATGCAGCATGTTATGCAGGCCCCAAATGCATGCAGCATGTCATGGGGGCCCAAATGCATGCCGCATTTCATGGGCCCCCCACATGCATGCCGCATGTCATGGGGGCTCCACGTGTATGGCGCAAGTCATGCGTGCCCCACATGCATGCCGCATGTCATCAGGGACCCAAATGCATGCCGCATGTCATAGGGGCCCCACATGCATGTCGCATGTCATGGGAGCCCCACATGCATGCCACATGTCATGGGGGCCCCAAATGAATGTCGCATGTCAAGGGGTCCCCACGTGCATGCCGCATGTCATGGAGGCCACAAATGCATGTCGCATGTCATGGAGGCCCCAAATGCATGCCGCATGTAATGGGGGCCCCACATGCATGCCGCATGTCATGGGGCCCCCAAATGCATGCCGCATGTCATGTGGGCCCCACATGCATGCCCCATGTCATGGGGCCCCCAAATGCATGCCGCATGTCATGGGGGAACCAAAGTCATGCCGCATGTTATTGGGGCCCCAAGCATATGCCGCATGTCATGGGGGCCTCACGAGCATTCCGCATGTCATGGGGGCCCCACGTGCATGCCGCATTTCATGGGGGCCCCACATGCATGCCGCATGTCAGGGGGGCCCCACGTGCATGGCGCATGTCATGGGAGCCCCACATGCATGCCACATGTCATGGGGGCCCCAAATGAATGTCGCATTTCAAAGGGGCCCCACGTGCATGCCGCATGTCATGGGGACCCACATGCATGCCGCATGTCATGGAGGCCCCCAAATGCATCCCACATGTCATGGGGGCCCCACATGCATGCCGCATGTCATGGGGACCCACATGCATGCCGCATGTCATGGAGGCCACAACTGCATGCCGCATGTCATGGAGGCCCCAAATGCATGACGCATATCATGGGGGCCCCAAACACATGCAGCATGTCATGGGGGCCCCATGTGCATGCCACATGTTATGCAGGCCCCAAATGCATGCTGCAAGTCATGGGGGCCCAAATGCATGACGCATGTCATGTGGGCCCCAAATGCATGTGGCATGTCATAGGGGACCCACGTGCATGCCGCATGTCTCGGGCACCCCAAATGCATGCAGCATGTTATGTGGGGGCCCCACGTGCATGCCGAATGTATCAGGTGCCCCAAATGCATGCAGCTTGTTATGCAGGCCCCAAATGCATGCTGCAAGTCATGGGGGCCCAAATGCATGACGCATGTCATGTGGGCCCCAAATGCATGTGGCATGTCATAGGGGCCCCACGTGCATGCCGCATGTCTCGGGCACCCCAAATGCATGCAGCATGTTATGTGGGGGCCCCACGTGCATGCCGAATGTATCAGGTGCCCCAAATGCATGCAGCTTGTTATGCAGGCCCCAAATGCATGCTGCAAGTCATGGGGGCCCAAATGCATGACACATGTCATGTGGGCCCCACGTGCATGCCACATGTCATGGGGGCCTCACGAGCATTCCACATGTCATGGGGGCCCCACTTGCATGCTGCATGTCATGGCGGCCCCAAATGCATGACTCATGTCATGGGGCTCCACGTGCATGCCGCATGGAATGGGGCCCCCAAATTCATGCCGCATGTCATAGGGCCCCACGTGCATGGCGCAAGTCATGGGTGCCCCACATGCATGCCGAATGTCTCAGGTACCCCAATGCATGCAGCATGTTATGCAGGCCCCAAATGCATGCAGCATGTCATGGGGGCCCAAATGCATGCCGCATTTCATGGGCCCCCCACATGCATGCCGCATGTCATGGGGGCTCCACGTGTATGGCGCAAGTCATGCGTGCCCCACATGCATGCCGCATGTCATCAGGGACCCAAATGCATGCCGCATGTCATAGGGGCCCCACATGCATGTCGCATGTCATGGGAGCCCCACATGCATGCAGCATGTTATGGGTGCCCCACATGCATGCCGCATGTCATGGGGACCCACATGCATGCCGCATGTCATGGAGGCCCCAAATGCATGTCGCATGTCATGGAGGCCCCAAATGCATGCCGCATGCCATGGGGGCCCCACATGCATGCCGCATGTCATGGGGCCCCCAAATGCATGCCGCATGTCATGTGGGCCCCACATGCATGTCCCATGTCATGGGGGCCCCAAATGCATGCCGCATGTCATGGGGGAACCAAAGTCATGCCGCATGTCATTGGGGCCCCAAGCATATGCCGCATGTCATGGGGGCCTCAGGAGCATTCCGCATGTCATGGGGGCCCCACATGCATGCCGCATTTCATGGGGGCCCCACATGCATGCCGCATGTCATGGGGGCCCCACGTGCATGGCGCATGTCATGGGAGCCCCACATGCATGCCACATGTCATGGGGGCCCCAAATGAATGTCGCATTTCAAAGGGGCTCCACGTGCATGCCGCATATATTGGGGACCCCAAATGCATGCCGCATGTCATGAGGGCCCCGCATGCATGCCGCATGTCAATTGGGCCCTGCAGGCATTCCGCATGTCATGGGGGCGTCACATGCATTCCGCATGTCATAGGGGCCCCACGTGCATGCTGCATGTCATTGGGGCCCCATGTGCTTGCCGCATTTCATGGGTGCCCAAATGCATGCCTCATGTCATGGGGGCCATAAATGCATGCCGCATGTCATGGGTGCCCAACGTGCATGCCACATGTATTGGGGGCCCAATGTGCATGCCGCATGTATTGGGGGCCCCAACTACAGGCCGCATATCATGGGGCCCCACATGCATGCCGCATTTCATGGGGGACCCAAAATGCATGCCGCATGTCATGGGGGCCCCCAAATGCATGCCGCATGTCATGGGGGCCCCAACTGCAGGCCGCATATCATGGGGCCCCACATGCATGCCGCATTTCATAGGGGCCCCAAACTCATGCCGCGTGTCACTGGGGCCCCAAGCGTATGCTGCATGTCATGGGGGCCCCACTTGCATGCCGCATGTCATGGGGGCCCCAAATGCATGCCACATGTAATGGGGGCCCCAAATGCATGTGGCATGTCATAGGGGCCCCACGTGCATGCCGCATGTCTCGGGCACCCCAAATGCATGCAGCATGTTATGGGGGCCCCACGTGCATGCCGAATGTCTCAGGTACCCCAAATGCATGCAGCATGTTATGCAGGCCCCAAGTGCATGCTGCAAGTCATGGGGGCCCAAATGCATGACGCATGTCATGTGGGCCCCAAATGAATGCCGCATGTCATGGTGGATCCAAATGCATGACTCAGGTCATGGGGGCCCCACGTGCATGCCGCATGTCATGGGAGCCTCACGAGCATTCCGCATGTCATGGGGGCCCCACGTGCATGCCGCATGTCATGGGTGCCCCACATGCATGCCGAATGTCTCAGGTACCCCAAATGCATGCAGCATGTTATGCATGCCCCAATGCATGCCGCATGTCATGTCGGCCCAAATGCATGCCGCATTTCATGGGGCCCCCTCATGCATGCCGCATGTCATGGGGGCCCCAAATGCATGCTGCATGTCATGGGGGCTCCACATGCATGCCGCATTTCATGGGTGACCCAAATGCATGCATGCCGCATGGCATTGGGGCCCCGCAGGCATTCCGCATGTCATGGGGGCCTCACGTGCTTGCCGCATGTCATGGGGGCACCACGTGCATGCCTCATGTCACGGGGGCCACAAATGTATGCCACATGTCATGCGGGCCCCACATGCATGCCGCATGTCATGGGGCCCCCCAAATGCATGCCGCATGTCATGGGGGCCCCACATGCATGGAGCATGTCATGGGGGCCCCCCATGCATGCCGCATGTCATGGGGGCCCCACGTGCATGGCGCATGTCATGGGGGGCCCACATGCATGCCACATGTCATGGAGGCCCCACATGCATGACTCATGTCTTGGGGGCCCCACATGCATTCCGCATGTCAAGGTGGCCTCACGTGCATTCCGCATGACATGGGGGCCCCAAATGCATGCCACATGTCATGGGGGCCCCACATCCATGCAGCATGTAATGGGGGACCCAAATGCATGCCGCATGTCCTGGGGGCCCCACTTGCATTCCGCATGACATGGGGGCCCCAAATGCATGCCGCATGTCATGGTGGCCCCAAATGCATGACTCAGGTCATGGGGGCCCCACGTGCATGCCGCATGTCATGGGGGACCCAAGCGTATGCCTCATGTCATGGGGGCCCCAAATGCATGCCACATGTCATGGGGGCCCCAAATGCATGCCGCATGTCCTGGGGGCCCCATGAGCATGCCGATTGTCATGGTGGCCCCATGTCCATGCCGCATGTCATGGGCCCCCCAAATACATTCCGCATGTCATGGGTGCCCCACATGCATGCCGAATTTCTCAGTTACCCCAAATGCATGCAGCATGTAATGCACGCCCCAAAAGCATGCCGCATTTCATGGGGACCCCACATGCATGCCGCATGTCATGGGGGCCCCACGTGCATGGCGCATGTCACGGGAGCCCCACATGTCATGGGGGCCCCAAATGAATGTCGCATGTCAAGGGGGCCCCACGTGCATGCCGCATGTCATGGGGACCCAAATGCTTGCCGCATGTCATGGGGGCCATAAATGCATGCCGCATGTCATGGGGGCCCAACGTGCATGCCGCATCTATTGGGGGCCCCAAATTCATGTCTCATGTCATGAGGGCCCTGCATGTATACCGCATGTCATGGGGGCCCCAAATGCATGCCTCAAGTCATGGGGGCCCCAAATGCATGCCGCATATCATGGGGGCCCCACGTTCATGCCGTATGTCTTGGGGCCCACAAATGCATGCCTCAAGTCATGGGGGCCCCAAATGCATGACTCATGTCATGGGGGCCACACGTGCATGCCGCATGTCATGGGGGATCCAAACTCATGCCGCATGTCATTGGGGCCCAAAGCATATGCCGCATGTCATGGGGGCCCCATGTGCATGCCACATGTAATCGGGGCCGCAAATGCATGTGGCATGTCATAGGGGCCCCACGTGCATGCCGCATTTCTCGGGCACCCCATTGCAATGCAATGAATGTCGCATGTCAAGGGGGCCCCACGTGCATGCCGCATGTCATGGGGACCCACATGCATGCCGCATGTCATGGAGGCCCCCAAATGCATGCCACATGTCATGGGGGCCCCACATGCATGCCGCATGTCATGGGGACCCAAATGCTTGCCGCATGTCATGGGGGCCATAAATGCATGCCGCATGTCATGGGGGTCCCAACTGCAGGCCGCATATCATGGGGGACCCAAATGCATGCCGCATGTCATGGGGGATCCAAAGTCATGCCGCTTGTCATTGGGGCCCCAAGCATATGCCGCATGTCATGGGGGCCCCACGTGCATGCCGCATGTAATGGTGCCCCCAAATTCATGCCGCATGTCATAGGGGCCCCACGTGCATGGCGCAAGTCATGGGTGCCCCACATGCATGTCGAATGTCTCAGGTACCCCAAATGCATGCAGCATGTTATGCACGCCCCAAATGCATGCCTCATGTCATGGGGGCCCCACATGCATGCCGTATGTAATCGGGGCCCCACGTGCATGGCGCATGTCATGGGAGCCCCACATGCATGCCACATGTCATGGGGGCCCCAAATGAATGTCGCATGTCAAGGGGGCCCCACGTGCATGGCGCATGTCATGGGAGCCCCACATGCATGCCGCATGTCATGGGGACCCACATGCATGCCGCATGTCATGGAGGCCCCAAATGCATGCCGCATGTCATGGAGGCCCCAAATGCATGACGCATATCATGAGGGCCCCAAACACGTGCAGCATGTCATGGGGGCCCCACGTGCATGCCGTATGTCTTGGGGCCCACAAATGCATGCCTCAAGTCATGGGGGCCCCAAATGCATGACTCATGTCATGGGGGCCCCACGTGCATGCCGCATGTCATGGGGGATCCAAACTCATGCCGCATGTCATTGGGGCCCAAAGCATATGCTGCATGTCATGGGAGCCCCATGTGCATGCCACATGTAATGGGGGCCCCAAATGCATGCGGCATGTCATAGGGGCCCCACGTGCATGCCGCATGTCTCGGGCACCCCAAATGCATGCAGCATGTTATGCAGGCCCCAAATGCATGCTGCAAGTCATGGGGGCTCAAATGCATGACGCATGTCATGTGGTCCCCAAATGCATGTGGCATGTCATAGGGGCCCCACGTGCATGCCACATGTCTCGGGCACCCCAAATGCATGCAGCATGTTATGTGGGGGCCCCACGGGCATGCCGAATGTATCAGGTACCCCTAATGCATGCAGCATGTTATGCAGGCCCCAAATGCATGCTGCAAGTCATGGGGGCCCAAATGCATTACGCATGTCATGTGGGCCCCACGTGCATGCCGCATGTCATGGGGGCCTCACGAGCATTCCGCATGTCATGGGGGCCCCACGTGCATGCCGCATGTCATGGCGGCCCCACTTGCATTCTGCATGTCATGGCAGGCCCAAATGCATGACTCATGTCATGGGGGCTCCACGTGCATGCAGCATGGAATGGGGCCCCCAAATTCATGCCGCATGTCATAGGGCCCCACGTGCATGGCGCAAGTCATGGGTGCCCCACATGCATGCCGAATGTCTCAGGTACCCCAAATGCATGCAGCATGTTATGCAGGCCCCAAATGCATGCCGCATGTCATGGGGGCCCAAATGCATGCAGCATTTCATGGGGACCCACATGCATGCCGCATGTCATGGAGGCCCCAAATGCATGCCGCATGTCATGGAGGCCCCAAATGCATGCCACATGTCATGGGGGTCCCACATGCATGCCGCATGTCATGGGGGTCCCACATGCATGCCGTATGTCATGGGGGCCCAAATGCTTGCCGCATGTCCTGGGGGCCATAAATGTATGCCGCATGTCATGGGGGCCCAACGTGCATGCCGCATGTATTGGGGGCCCCAAATTCATGCTGCATGTCATGAGGGCCCCGCATGCATGCCGCATGTCATGGGGGATCCAAACTCATGCCGCATGTCATTGGGGCCCCAAGCGTATGCCGCATGTCATGGGGGCCCTATATGCATGCCACATGTAATGGGGGCCCCAAATGCATGTGGCATGTCATAGGGGCCCCACGTGCATGCCGCATGTCTCGGGCACCCCAAATGCATGCAGCATGTTATTGGGGCCCCACGTGCATGCCGAATGTCTCAGGTACCCCAAATGCATGCAGCATGTTATGCAGGCCCCAAATGGATGCTGCATGTCATGGGGGCCCACATGCATGCCGCATGTCATGGGGCCCCCACTTGCATGCCGCATGTCATGGGGGCCCCAAATGCGTGCCGCATGTAATGGGGGATCCAAATGCATGCTACACGTCATGGGGGCCCCACGTGCATGCCGCATGTCATGGGGGCCCAAATGCTTGCCGCATGTCATGGGGGCCATAAATGCATGCCGCATGTCATGGGGGCCCAACGTGCATGCCTCAAGTCATGGGGGCCCCAAATGCCTGCCGCATATCATGGGGGCCCCAAACGCATGCAGCATGTCATGGGGGATCCAAATGCATGCCTCAAGTCATGGGGGCCCCAAATGCATGCCGCATATCATGGGGGCCCCAAACACATGCAGCATGTCATTGGGGCCCCACGTGCATGCCGTATGTCTTGGGGCCCACAAATGCATACCGCATGTCATGTGGGCCCCAAATGCTTGCCGCATGTCATGGGGGACCCACATGCATGCCGCATGTCATGGAGGCCCCAAATGCATGCCGCATGTCATAGGGGCCCCACATGCATGGCGCATGTCATGGGGGCCCCACATGCATGCCGCATGTCATGGGGGCCCAAATGCTTGCCGCATGTCAAGGGGGCCCCACGTGCATGCCACATGTCATGGGGACCCACATGCATGCCGCATGTCATGGAGGCCCCCAAATGCATCCCGCATGTCATGGGGGCCCCACATGCATGCCGCATGTCATGGGGACCATAAATGCATGCCGCATGTCATGGGGGCCCCAACTGCAGGCCGCATATCATTGGGCCCCACATGCATGCCGCATTTCATGGGGGCCCCAAATGCATGCCGCATGTCATGGGCGATCCAAAGTCATGCCGCATGTTATTGGGGCCCCAAGCATATGCCGCATGTCATGGGGGCCTCACGAGCATTCCGCATGTCATGGGGGACCCACGTGCATGCCGCATGTAATGGTGCCCCCAAATTCATGCCGCATGTCATAGGGGCCCCACGTGCATGGCGCAAGTCATGGGTGCCCCACATGCATGCCGAATGTCTCAGGTACCCCAAATGCATGCAGCATGTTATGCACGCCCCAAATGCATGCCGCATGTCATGGGGGCCCAAATGCATGCCACATTTCATGGGGGCCCCACATGCATGCCGCATGTCATGGGGGCCCCACGTGCATGGCGCATGTCATGGGAGCCCCACATGCATGCCACATGTCATGGGGGCCCCAAATGAATGTCGCAAGTCAAGGGGGCCCCACGTGCATGCCGCATGTCATGGGGACCCACGTGCATGCCGCATGTTATGGAGGCCCCCAAATGCATCCCGCATGTCATGGGGGCCCCACATGCATGCCGCATGTCATGGGGCTCCCAAATGCATGCCGCATGTCATGGGGGCCCAAATGCTTGCCGCATGTCATGGGGGCCCCACGTGCTTGCCACATGTCTTGGGGGATCCAAACTCATGCCGCATGTCATTGGGGCCCAAAGCATATGACGCATGTCACGGGGGCCCCATGTGCATGCCACATGTAATGGGTGCCCCAAATGCATGCGGCTTGTCATAGGGGCCCCACGTGCATGCCGCATGTCTCGGGCACCCCAAATGCATGCAGCATGTTATGGGTGCCCCACATGCATGCCGCATGTCATGGAGGCCCCAAATGCATGTCGCATGTCATGGAGGCCCCAAATGCATGCCGCATGTCATGGGGGCCCCACATGCATGCCGCATGTCATGGGGCCCCCAAATGCATGCCGCATGTCATGTGGGCCCCACATGCATGTCCCATGTCATGGGGGCCCCAAATGCATGCCGCATGTCATGGGGGAACCAAAGTCATGCCGCATGTCATTGGGGCCCCAAGCATATGCAGCATGTCATGGGGGCCTCACGAGCATTCCGCATGTCATGGGGGCCCCACATGCATGCCGCATTTCATGGGGGCCCCACATGCATGCCGCATGTCATGGGGGCCCCACGTGCATGGCGCATGTCATGGGAGCCCCACATGCATCCCACATGTCATGGGGGCCCCAAATGAATGTCGCATTTCAAAGGGGCTCCACGTGCATGCCGCATGTCATGGGGACCCACATGCATGCCGCATGTCATGGAGGCCCCCAAATGCATCCCGCATGTCATGGGGGCCCCACATGCATGCCGCATGTCATGGGGACCCACATGCATGCCGCATGTCATGGAGGCCACAAATGCATGCCGCATGTCATGAGGCCCCAAATGTATGACGCATATCATGGGGGCCCCAAACACATGCAGCATGTCATGGGGGCCCCAAGTGCATGCCGCATATCTTGGGGCCCACAAATGCATGCCTCAAGTCATGTGGGCCCCAAATGCATGACTCATGTCATGGGGGCCCCACGTGCATGCCGCATGTCATGGGGGATCCAAACTCATGCCGCATGTCATTGGGGCCCAAAGCATATGCCGCATGTCATGGGGGCCCCATGTGCATGCCACATGTTATGCAGGCCCCAAATGCATGCTGCAAGTCATGGGGGCCCAAATGCATGACGCATGTCATGTGGGCCCCAAATGCATGTGGCATGTCATAGGGGCCCCACGTGCATGCCGCATGTCTCGGGCACCCCAAATGCATGCAGCATGTTATGTGGGGGCCCCACGTGCATGCCGAATGTATCAGGTGCCCCAAATGCATGCAGCTTGTTATGCAGGCCCCAAATGCATGCTGCAAGTCATGGGGGCCCAAATGCATGACACATGTCATGTGGGCCCCACGTGCATGCCACATGTCATGGGGGCCTCACGAGCATTCCGCATGTCATGGGGGCCCCACTTGCATGCTGCATGTCATGGCGGCCCCAAATGCATGACTCATGTCATGGGGGCTCCACGTGCATGCCGCATGGAATGGGGCCCCCAAATTCATGCCGCATGTCATAGGGCCCCACGTGCACGGCGCAAGTCATGGGTGCCCCACATGCATGCCGAATGTCTCAGGTACCCCAATGCATGCAGCATGTTATGCAGGCCCCAAATGCATGCAGCATGTCATGGGGGCCCAAATGCATGCCGCATTTCATGGGCCCCCCACATGCATGCCGCATGTCATGGGGGCTCCACGTGTATGGCGCAAGTCATGCGTGCCCCACATGCATGCCGCATGTCATCAGGGACCCAAATGCATGCCGCATGTCATAGGGGCCCCACATGCATGTCGCATGTCATGGGAGCCCCACATGCATGCCACATGTCATGGGGGCCCCAAATGAATGTCGCATGTCAAGGGGTCCCCACGTGCATGCCGCATGTCATGGAGGCCACAAATGCATGTCGCATGTCATGGAGGCCCCAAATGCATGCCGCATGTAATGGGGGCCCCACATGCATGCCGCATGTCATGGGGCCCCCAAATGCATGCCGCATGTCATGTGGGCCCCACATGCATGCCCCATGTCATGGGGCCCCCAAATGCATGCCGCATGTCATGGGGGAACCAAAGTCATGCCGCATGTTATTGGGGCCCCAAGCATATGCCGCATGTCATGGGGGCCTCACGAGCATTCCGCATGTCATGGGGGCCCCACGTGCATGCCGCATTTCATGGGGGCCCCACATGCATGCCGCATGTCAGGGGGGCCCCACGTGCATGGCGCATGTCATGGGAGCCCCACATGCATGCCACATGTCATGGGGGCCCCAAATGAATGTCGCATTTCAAAGGGGCCCCACGTGCATGCCGCATGTCATGGGGACCCACATGCATGCCGCATGTCATGGAGGCCCCCAAATGCATCCCACATGTCATGGGGGCCCCACATGCATGCCGCATGTCATGGGGACCCACATGCATGCCGCATGTCATGGAGGCCACAACTGCATGCCGCATGTCATGGAGGCCCCAAATGCATGACGCATATCATGGGGGCCCCAAACACATGCAGCATGTCATGGGGGCCCCATGTGCATGCCACATGTTATGCAGGCCCCAAATGCATGCTGCAAGTCATGGGGGCCCAAATGCATGACGCATGTCATGTGGGCCCCAAATGCATGTGGCATGTCATAGGGGACCCACGTGCATGCCGCATGTCTCGGGCACCCCAAATGCATGCAGCATGTTATGTGGGGGCCCCACGTGCATGCCGAATGTATCAGGTGCCCCAAATGCATGCAGCTTGTTATGCAGGCCCCAAATGCATGCTGCAAGTCATGGGGGCCCAAATGCATGACGCATGTCATGTGGGCCCCAAATGCATGTGGCATGTCATAGGGGCCCCACGTGCATGCCGCATGTCTCGGGCACCCCAAATGCATGCAGCATGTTATGTGGGGGCCCCACGTGCATGCCGAATGTATCAGGTGCCCCAAATGCATGCAGCTTGTTATGCAGGCCCCAAATGCATGCTGCAAGTCATGGGGGCCCAAATGCATGACACATGTCATGTGGGCCCCACGTGCATGCCACATGTCATGGGGGCCTCACGAGCATTCCACATGTCATGGGGGCCCCACTTGCATGCTGCATGTCATGGCGGCCCCAAATGCATGACTCATGTCATGGGGCTCCACGTGCATGCCGCATGGAATGGGGCCCCCAAATTCATGCCGCATGTCATAGGGCCCCACGTGCATGGCGCAAGTCATGGGTGCCCCACATGCATGCCGAATGTCTCAGGTACCCCAATGCATGCAGCATGTTATGCAGGCCCCAAATGCATGCAGCATGTCATGGGGGCCCAAATGCATGCCGCATTTCATGGGCCCCCCACATGCATGCCGCATGTCATGGGGGCTCCACGTGTATGGCGCAAGTCATGCGTGCCCCACATGCATGCCGCATGTCATCAGGGACCCAAATGCATGCCGCATGTCATAGGGGCCCCACATGCATGTCGCATGTCATGGGAGCCCCACATGCATGCAGCATGTTATGGGTGCCCCACATGCATGCCGCATGTCATGGGGACCCACATGCATGCCGCATGTCATGGAGGCCCCAAATGCATGTCGCATGTCATGGAGGCCCCAAATGCATGCCGCATGCCATGGGGGCCCCACATGCATGCCGCATGTCATGGGGCCCCCAAATGCATGCCGCATGTCATGTGGGCCCCACATGCATGTCCCATGTCATGGGGGCCCCAAATGCATGCCGCATGTCATGGGGGAACCAAAGTCATGCCGCATGTCATTGGGGCCCCAAGCATATGCCGCATGTCATGGGGGCCTCAGGAGCATTCCGCATGTCATGGGGGCCCCACATGCATGCCGCATTTCATGGGGGCCCCACATGCATGCCGCATGTCATGGGGGCCCCACGTGCATGGCGCATGTCATGGGAGCCCCACATGCATGCCACATGTCATGGGGGCCCCAAATGAATGTCGCATTTCAAAGGGGCTCCACGTGCATGCCGCATATATTGGGGACCCCAAATGCATGCCGCATGTCATGAGGGCCCCGCATGCATGCCGCATGTCAATTGGGCCCTGCAGGCATTCCGCATGTCATGGGGGCGTCACATGCATTCCGCATGTCATAGGGGCCCCACGTGCATGCTGCATGTCATTGGGGCCCCATGTGCTTGCCGCATTTCATGGGTGCCCAAATGCATGCCTCATGTCATGGGGGCCATAAATGCATGCCGCATGTCATGGGTGCCCAACGTGCATGCCACATGTATTGGGGGCCCAATGTGCATGCCGCATGTATTGGGGGCCCCAACTACAGGCCGCATATCATGGGGCCCCACATGCATGCCGCATTTCATGGGGGACCCAAAATGCATGCCGCATGTCATGGGGGCCCCCAAATGCATGCCGCATGTCATGGGGGCCCCAACTGCAGGCCGCATATCATGGGGCCCCACATGCATGCCGCATTTCATAGGGGCCCCAAACTCATGCCGCGTGTCACTGGGGCCCCAAGCGTATGCTGCATGTCATGGGGGCCCCACTTGCATGCCGCATGTCATGGGGGCCCCAAACGCATGCCACATGTAATGGGGGCCCCAAATGCATGTGGCATGTCATAGGGGCCCCACGTGCATGCCGCATGTCTCGGGCACCCCAAATGCATGCAGCATGTTATGGGGGCCCCACGTGCATGCCGAATGTCTCAGGTACCCCAAATGCATGCAGCATGTTATGCAGGCCCCAAGTGCATGCTGCAAGTCATGGGGGCCCAAATGCATGACGCATGTCATGTGGGCCCCAAATGAATGCCGCATGTCATGGTGGATCCAAATGCATGACTCAGGTCATGGGGGCCCCACGTGCATGCCGCATGTCATGGGAGCCTCACGAGCATTCCGCATGTCATGGGGGCCCCACGTGCATGCCGCATGTCATGGGTGCCCCACATGCATGCCGAATGTCTCAGGTACCCCAAATGCATGCAGCATGTTATGCATGCCCCAATGCATGCCGCATGTCATGTCGGCCCAAATGCATGCCGCATTTCATGGGGCCCCCTCATGCATGCCGCATGTCATGGGGGCCCCAAATGCATGCTGCATGTCATGGGGGCTCCACATGCATGCCGCATTTCATGGGTGACCCAAATGCATGCATGCCGCATGGCATTGGGGCCCCGCAGGCATTCCGCATGTCATGGGGGCCTCACGTGCTTGCCGCATGTCATGGGGGCACCACGTGCATGCCTCATGTCACGGGGGCCACAAATGTATGCCACATGTCATGCGGGCCCCACATGCATGCCGCATGTCATGGGGCCCCCCAAATGCATGCCGCATGTCATGGGGGCCCCACATGCATGGAGCATGTCATGGGGGCCCCCCATGCATGCCGCATGTCATGGGGGCCCCACGTGCATGGCGCATGTCATGGGGGGCCCACATGCATGCCACATGTCATGGAGGCCCCACATGCATGACTCATGTCTTGGGGGCCCCACATGCATTCCGCATGTCAAGGTGGCCTCACGTGCATTCCGCATGACATGGGGGCCCCAAATGCATGCCACATGTCATGGGGGCCCCACATCCATGCAGCATGTAATGGGGGACCCAAATGCATGCCGCATGTCCTGGGGGCCCCACTTGCATTCCGCATGACATGGGGGCCCCAAATGCATGCCGCATGTCATGGGGACCCAAATGCTTGCCGCATGTCATGGGGGCCATAAATGCATGCCGCATGTCATGGGGGTCCCAACTGCAGGCCGCATATCATGGGGGACCCAAATGCATGCCGCATGTCATGGGGGATCCAAAGTCATGCCGCTTGTCATTGGGGCCCCAAGCATATGCCGCATGTCATGGGGGCCCCACGTGCATGCCGCATGTAATGGTGCCCCCAAATTCATGCCGCATGTCATAGGGGCCCCACGTGCATGGCGCAAGTCATGGGTGCCCCACATGCATGTCGAATGTCTCAGGTACCCCAAATGCATGCAGCATGTTATGCACGCCCCAAATGCATGCCTCATGTCATGGGGGCCCCACATGCATGCCGTATGTAATCGGGGCCCCACGTGCATGGCGCATGTCATGGGAGCCCCACATGCATGCCACATGTCATGGGGGCCCCAAATGAATGTCGCATGTCAAGGGGGCCCCACGTGCATGGCGCATGTCATGGGAGCCCCACATGCATGCCGCATGTCATGGGGACCCACATGCATGCCGCATGTCATGGAGGCCCCAAATGCATGCCGCATGTCATGGAGGCCCCAAATGCATGACGCATATCATGAGGGCCCCAAAAACGTGCAGCATGTCATGGGGGCCCCACGTGCATGCCGTATGTCTTGGGGCCCACAAATGCATGCCTCAAGTCATGGGGGCCCCAAATGCATGACTCATGTCATGGGGGCCCCACGTGCATGCCGCATGTCATGGGGGATCCAAACTCATGCCGCATGTCATTGGGGCCCAAAGCATATGCTGCATGTCATGGGAGCCCCATGTGCATGCCACATGTAATGGGGGCCCCAAATGCATGCGGCATGTCATAGGGGCCCCACGTGCATGCCGCATGTCTCGGGCACCCCAAATGCATGCAGCATGTTATGCAGGCCCCAAATGCATGCTGCAAGTCATGGGGGCTCAAATGCATGACACATGTCATGTGGTCCCCAAATGCATGTGGCATGTCATAGGGGCCCCACGTGCATGCCACATGTCTCGGGCACCCCAAATGCATGCAGCATGTTATGTGGGGGCCCCACGGGCATGCCGAATGTATCAGGTACCCCTAATGCATGCAGCATGTTATGCAGGCCCCAAATGCATGCTGCAAGTCATGGGGGCCCAAATGCATTATGCATGTCATGTGGGCCCCACGTGCATGCCGCATGTCATGGGGGCCTCACGAGCATTCCGCATGTCATGGGGGCCCCACGTGCATGCCGCATGTCATGGCGGCCCCACTTGCATTCTGCATGTCATGGCAGGCCCAAATGCATGACTCATGTCATGGGGGCTCCACGTGCATGCAGCATGGAATGGGGCCCCCAAATTCATGCCGCATGTCATAGGGCCCCACGTGCATGGCGCAAGTCATGGGTGCCCCACATGCATGCCGAATGTCTCAGGTACCCCAAATGCATGCAGCATGTTATGCAGGCCCCAAATGCATGCCGCATGTCATGGGGGCCCAAATGCATGCAGCATTTCATGGGGACCCACATGCATGCCGCATGTCATGGAGGCCCCAAATGCATGCCGCATGTCATGGAGGCCCCAAATGCATGCCACATGTCATGGGGGTCCCACATGCATGCCGCATGTCATGGGGGTCCCACATGCATGCCGCATGTCATGGGGGCCCAAATGCTTGCCGCATGTCCTGGGGGCCATAAATGTATGCCGCATGTCATGGGGGCCCAACGTGCATGCCGCATGTATTGGGGGCCCCAAATTCATGCTGCATGTCATGAGGGCCCCGCATGCATGCCGCATGTCATGGGGGATCCAAACTCATGCCGCATGTCATTGGGGCCCCAAGCGTATGCCGCATGTCATGGGGGCCCTATGTGCATGCCACATGTAATGGGGGCCCCAAATGCATGTGGCATGTCATAGGGGCCCCACGTGCATGCCGCATGTCTCGGGCACCCCAAATGCATGCAGCATGTTATTGGGGCCCCACGTGCATGCCGAATGTCTCAGGTACCCCAAATGCATGCAGCATGTTATGCAGGCCCCAAATGGATGCTGCATGTCATGGGGGCCCACATGCATGCCGCATGTCATGGGGCCCCCACTTGCATGCCGCATGTCATGGGGGCCCCAAATGCGTGCCGCATGTAATGGGGGATCCAAATGCATGCTACACGTCATGGGGGCCCCACGTGCATGCCGCATGTCATGGGGGCCCAAATGCTTGCCGCATGTCATGGGGGCCATAAATGCATGCCGCATGTCATGGGGGCCCAACGTGCATGCCTCAAGTCATGGGGGCCCCAAATGCCTGCCGCATATCATGGGGGCCCCAAACGCATGCAGCATGTCATGGGGGATCCAAATGCATGCCTCAAGTCATGGGGGCCCCAAATGCATGCCGCATATCATGGGGGCCCCAAACACATGCAGCATGTCATTGGGGCCCCACGTGCATGCCGTATGTCTTGGGGCCCACAAATGCATACCGCATGTCATGTGGGCCCCAAATGCTTGCCGCATGTCATGGGGGACCCACATGCATGCCGCATGTCATGGAGGCCCCAAATGCATGCCGCATGTCATAGGGGCCCCACATGCATGGCGCATGTCATGGGGGCCCCACATGCATGCCGCATGTCATGGGGGCCCAAATGCTTGCCGCATGTCAAGGGGGCCCCACGTGCATGCCACATGTCATGGGGACCCACATGCATGCCGCATGTCATGGAGGCCCCCAAATGCATCCCGCATGTCATGGGGGCCCCACATGCATGCCGCATGTCATGGGGACCATAAATGCATGCCGCATGTCATGGGGGCCCCAACTGCAGGCCGCATATCATTGGGCCCCACATGCATGCCGCATTTCATGGGGGCCCCAAATGCATGCCGCATGTCATGGGCGATCCAAAGTCATGCCGCATGTTATTGGGGCCCCAAGCATATGCCGCATGTCATGGGGGCCTCACGAGCATTCCGCATGTCATGGGGGACCCACGTGCATGCCGCATGTAATGGTGCCCCCAAATTCATGTCGCATGTCATAGGGGCCCCACGTGCATGGCGCAAGTCATGGGTGCCCCACATGCATGCCGAATGTCTCAGGTACCCCAAATGCATGCAGCATGTTATGCACGCCCCAAATGCATGCCGCATGTCATGGGGGCCCAAATGCATGCCACATTTCATGGGGGCCCCACATGCATGCCGCATGTCATGGGGGCCCCACGTGCATGGCGCATGTCATGGGAGCCCCACATGCATGCCACATGTCATGGGGGCCCCAAATGAATGTCGCAAGTCAAGGGGGCCCCACGTGCATGCCGCATGTCATGGGGACCCACGTGCATGCCGCATGTTATGGAGGCCCCCAAATGCATCCCGCATGTCATGGGGGCCCCACATGCATGCCGCATGTCATGGGGCTCCCAAATGCATGCCGCATGTCATGGGGGCCCAAATGCTTGCCGCATGTCATGGGGCCCCCACGTGCATGCCACATGTCTTGGGGGATCCAAACTCATGCCGCATGTCATTGGGGCCCAAAGCATATGACGCATGTCACGGGGGCCCCATGTGCATGCCACATGTAATGGGTGCCCCAAATGCATGCGGCTTGTCATAGGGGCCCCACGTGCATGCCGCATGTCTCGGGCACCCCAAATGCATGCAGCATGTTATGGGTGCCCCACATGCATGCCGCATGTCATGGAGGCCCCAAATGCATGTCGCATGTCATGGAGGCCCCAAATGCATGCCGCATGTCATGGGGGCCCCACATGCATGCCACATGTCATGGGGCCCCCAAATGCATGCCGCATGTCATGTGGGCCCCACATGCATGTCCCATGTCATGGGGGCCCCAAATGCATGCCGCATGTCATGGGGGAACCAAAGTCATGCCGCATGTCATTGGGGCCCCAAGCATATGCAGCATGTCATGGGGGCCTCACGAGCATTCCGCATGTCATGGGGGCCCCACATGCATGCCGCATTTCATGGGGGCCCCACATGCATGCCGCATGTCATGGGGGCCCCACGTGCATGGCGCATGTCATGGGAGCCCCACATGCATCCCACATGTCATGGGGGCCCCAAATGAATGTCGCATTTCAAAGGGGCTCCACGTGCATGCCGCATGTCATGGGGACCCACATGCATGCCGCATGTCATGGAGGCCCCCAAATGCATCCCGCATGTCATGGGGGCCCCACATGCATGCCGCATGTCATGGGGACCCACATGCATGCCGCATGTCATGGAGGCCACAAATGCATGCCGCATGTCATGAGGCCCCAAATGTATGACGCATATCATGGGGGCCCCAAACACATGCAGCATGTCATGGGGGCCCCAAGTGCATGCCGCATATCTTGGGGCCCACAAATGCATGCCTCAAGTCATGTGGGCCCCAAATGCATGACTCATGTCATGGGGGCCCCACGTGCATGCCGCATGTCATGGGGGATCCAAACTCATGCCGCATGTCATTGGGGCCCAAAGCATATGCCGCATGTCATGGGGGCCCCATGTGCATGCCACATGTTATGCAGGCCCCAAATGCATGCTGCAAGTCATGGGGGCCCAAATGCATGACGCATGTCATGTGGGCCCCAAATGCATGTGGCATGTCATAGGGGCCCCACGTGCATGCCGCATGTCTCGGGCACCCCAAATGCATGCAGCATGTTATGTGGGGGCCCCACGTGCATGCCGAATGTATCAGGTGCCCCAAATGCATGCAGCTTGTTATGCAGGCCCCAAATGCATGCTGCAAGTCATGGGGGCCCAAATGCATGACACATGTCATGTGGGCCCCACGTGCATGCCACATGTCATGGGGGCCTCACGAGCATTCCGCATGTCATGGGGGCCCCACTTGCATGCTGCATGTCATGGCGGCCCCAAATGCATGACTCATGTCATGGGGGCTCCACGTGCATGCCGCATGGAATGGGGCCCCCAAATTCATGCCGCATGTCATAGGGCCCCACGTGCACGGCGCAAGTCATGGGTGCCCCACATGCATGCCGAATGTCTCAGGTACCCCAATGCATGCAGCATGTTATGCAGGCCCCAAATGCATGCAGCATGTCATGGGGGCCCAAATGCATGCCGCATTTCATGGGCCCCCCACATGCATGCCGCATGTCATGGGGGCTCCACGTGTATGGCGCAAGTCATGCGTGCCCCACATGCATGCCGCATGTCATCAGGGACCCAAATGCATGCCGCATGTCATAGGGGCCCCACATGCATGTCGCATGTCATGGGAGCCCCACATGCATGCCACATGTCATGGGGGCCCCAAATGAATGTCGCATGTCAAGGGGTCCCCACGTGCATGCCGCATGTCATGGAGGCCACAAATGCATGTTGCATGTCATGGAGGCCCCAAATGCATGCCGCATGTAATGGGGGCCCCACATGCATGCCGCATGTCATGGGGCCCCCAAATGCATGCCGCATGTCATGTGGGCCCCACATGCATGCCCCATGTCATGGGGCCCCCAAATGCATGCCGCATGTCATGGGGGAACCAAAGTCATGCCGCATGTTATTGGGGCCCCAAGCATATGCCGCATGTCATGGGGGCCTCACGAGCATTCCGCATGTCATGGGGGCCCCACGTGCATGCCGCATTTCATGGGGGCCCCACATGCATGCCGCATGTCAGGGGGGCCCCACGTGCATGGCGCATGTCATGGGAGCCCCACATGCATGCCACATGTCATGGGGGCCCCAAATGAATGTCGCATTTCAAAGGGGCCCCACGTGCATGCCGCATGTCATGGGGACCCACATGCATGCCGCATGTCATGGAGGCCCCCAAATGCATCCCACATGTCATGGGGGCCCCACATGCATGCCGCATGTCATGGGGACCCACATGCATGCCGCATGTCATGGAGGCCACAACTGCATGCCGCATGTCATGGAGGCCCCAAATGCATGACGCATATCATGGGGGCCCCAAACACATGCAGCATGTCATGGGGGCCCCATGTGCATGCCACATGTTATGCAGGCCCCAAATGCATGCTGCAAGTCATGGGGGCCCAAATGCATGACGCATGTCATGTGGGCCCCAAATGCATGTGGCATGTCATAGGGGACCCACGTGCATGCCGCATGTCTCGGGCACCCCAAATGCATGCAGCATGTTATGTGGGGGCCCCACGTGCATGCCGAATGTATCAGGTGCCCCAAATGCATGCAGCTTGTTATGCAGGCCCCAAATGCATGCTGCAAGTCATGGGGGCCCAAATGCATGACGCATGTCATGTGGGCCCCAAATGCATGTGGCATGTCATAGGGGCCCCACGTGCATGCCGCATGTCTCGGGCACCCCAAATGCATGCAGCATGTTATGTGGGGGCCCCACGTGCATGCCGAATGTATCAGGTGCCCCAAATGCATGCAGCTTGTTATGCAGGCCCCAAATGCATGCTGCAAGTCATGGGGGCCCAAATGCATGACACATGTCATGTGGGCCCCACGTGCATGCCACATGTCATGGGGGCCTCACGAGCATTCCACATGTCATGGGGGCCCCACTTGCATGCTGCATGTCATGGCGGCCCCAAATGCATGACTCATGTCATGGGGGCTCCACGTGCATGCCGCATGGAATGGGGCCCCCAAATTCATGCCGCATGTCATAGGGCCCCACGTGCATGGCGCAAGTCATGGGTGCCCCACATGCATGCCGAATGTCTCAGGTACCCCAATGCATGCAGCATGTTATGCAGGCCCCAAATGCATGCAGCATGTCATGGGGGCCCAAATGCATGCCGCATTTCATGGGCCCCCCACATGCATGCCGCATGTCATGGGGGCTCCACGTGTATGGCGCAAGTCATGCGTGCCCCACATGCATGCCGCATGTCATCAGGGACCCAAATGCATGCCGCATGTCATAGGGGCCCCACATGCATGTCGCATGTCATGGGAGCCCCACATGCATGCAGCATGTTATGGGTGCCCCACATGCATGCCGCATGTCATGGGGACCCACATGCATGCCGCATGTCATGGAGGCCCCAAATGCATGTCGCATGTCATGGAGGCCCCAAATGCATGCCGCATGCCATGGGGGCCCCACATGCATGCCGCATGTCATGGGGCCCCCAAATGCATGCCGCATGTCATGTGGGCCCCACATGCATGTCCCATGTCATGGGGGCCCCAAATGCATGCCGCATGTCATGGGGGAACCAAAGTCATGCCGCATGTCATTGGGGCCCCAAGCATATGCCGCATGTCATGGGGGCCTCAGGAGCATTCCGCATGTCATGGGGGCCCCACATGCATGCCGCATTTCATGGGGGCCCCACATGCATGCCGCATGTCATGGGGGCCCCACGTGCATGGCGCATGTCATGGGAGCCCCACATGCATGCCACATGTCATGGGGGCCCCAAATGAATGTCGCATTTCAAAGGGGCTCCACGTGCATGCCGCATATATTGGGGACCCCAAATGCATGCCGCATGTCATGAGGGCCCCGCATGCATGCCGCATGTCAATTGGGCCCTGCAGGCATTCCGCATGTCATGGGGGCGTCACATGCATTCCGCATGTCATAGGGGCCCCACGTGCATGCTGCATGTCATTGGGGCCCCATGTGCTTGCCGCATTTCATGGGTGCCCAAATGCATGCCTCATGTCATGGGGGCCATAAATGCATGCCGCATGTCATGGGTGCCCAACGTGCATGCCACATGTATTGGGGGCCCAATGTGCATGCCGCATGTATTGGGGGCCCCAACTACAGGCCGCATATCATGGGGCCCCACATGCATGCCGCATTTCATGGGGGACCCAAAATGCATGCCGCATGTCATGGGGGCCCCCAAATGCATGCCGCATGTCATGGGGGCCCCAACTGCAGGCCGCATATCATGGGGCCCCACATGCATGCCGCATTTCATAGGGGCCCCAAACTCATGCCGCGTGTCACTGGGGCCCCAAGCGTATGCTGCATGTCATGGGGGCCCCACTTGCATGCCGCATGTCATGGGGGCCCCAAATGCATGCCACATGTAATGGGGGCCCCAAATGCATGTGGCATGTCATAGGGGCCCCACGTGCATGCCGCATGTCTCGGGCACCCCAAATGCATGCAGCATGTTATGGGGGCCCCACGTGCATGCCGAATGTCTCAGGTACCCCAAATGCATGCAGCATGTTATGCAGGCCCCAAGTGCATGCTGCAAGTCATGGGGGCCCAAATGCATGACGCATGTCATGTGGGCCCCAAATGAATGCCGCATGTCATGGTGGATCCAAATGCATGACTCAGGTCATGGGGGCCCCACGTGCATGCCGCATGTCATGGGAGCCTCACGAGCATTCCGCATGTCATGGGGGCCCCACGTGCATGCCGCATGTCATGGGTGCCCCACATGCATGCCGAATGTCTCAGGTACCCCAAATGCATGCAGCATGTTATGCATGCCCCAATGCATGCCACATGTCATGTCGGCCCAAATGCATGCCGCATTTCATGGGGCCCCCTCATGCATGCCGCATGTCATGGGGGCCCCAAATGCATGCTGCATGTCATGGGGGCTCCACATGCATGCCGCATTTCATGGGTGACCCAAATGCATGCATGCCGCATGGCATTGGGGCCCCGCAGGCATTCCGCATGTCATGGGGGCCTCACGTGCTTGCCGCATGTCATGGGGGCACCACGTGCATGCCTCATGTCACGGGGGCCACAAATGTATGCCACATGTCATGCGGGCCCCACATGCATGCCGCATGTCATGGGGCCCCCCAAATGCATGCCGCATGTCATGGGGGCCCCACATGCATGGAGCATGTCATGGGGGCCCCCCATGCATGCCGCATGTCATGGGGGCCCCACGTGCATGGCGCATGTCATGGGGGGCCCACATGCATGCCACATGTCATGGAGGCCCCACATGCATGACTCATGTCTTGGGGGCCCCACATGCATTCCGCATGTCAAGGTGGCCTCACGTGCATTCCGCATGACATGGGGGCCCCAAATGCATGCCACATGTCATGGGGGCCCCACATCCATGCAGCATGTAATGGGGGACCCAAATGCATGCCGCATGTCCTGGGGGCCCCACTTGCATTCCGCATGACATGGGGGCCCCAAATGCATGCCGCATGTCATGGCGGCCCCAAATGCATGACTCAGGTCATGGGGGCCCCACGTGCATGCCGCATGTCATGGGGGACCCAAGCGTATGCCTCATGTCATGGGGGCCCCAAATGCATGCCACATGTCATGGGGGCCCCAAATGCATGCCGCATGTCCTGGGGGCCCCATGAGCATGCCGATTGTCATGGTGGCCCCATGTCCATGCCGCATGTCATGGGCCCCCCAAATACATTCCGCATGTCATGGGTGCCCCACATGCATGCCGAATTTCCCAGTTACCCCAAATGCATGCAGCATGTAATGCACGCCCCAAAAGCATGCCGCATTTCATGGGGACCCCACATGCATGCCGCATGTCATGGGGGCCCCACGTGCATGGCGCATGTCACGGGAGCCCCACATGTCATGGGGGCCCCAAATGAATGTCGCATGTCAAGGGGGCCCCACGTGCATGCCGCATGTCATGGGGACCCAAATGCTTGCCGCATGTCATGGGGGCCATAAATGCATGCCGCATGTCATGGGGGCCCAACGTGCATGCCGCATCTATTGGGGGCCCCAAATTCATGTCTCATGTCATGAGGGCCCTGCATGTATACCGCATGTCATGGGGGCCCCAAATGCATGCCTCAAGTCATGGGGGACCCAAATGCATGCCGCATATCATGGGGGCCCCACGTTCATGCCGTATGTCTTGGGGCCCACAAATGCATGCCTCAAGTCATGGGGGCCCCAAATGCATGACTCATGTCATGGGGGCCACACGTGCATGCCGCATGTCATGGGGGATCCAAACTCATGCCGCATGTCATTGGGGCCCAAAGCATATGCCGCATGTCATGGGGGCCCCATGTGCATGCCACATGTAATCGGGGCCGCAAATGCATGTGGCATGTCATAGGGGCCCCACGTGCATGCCGCATTTCTCGGGCACCCCATTGCAATGCAATGAATGTCGCATGTCAAGGGGGCCCCACGTGCATGCCGCATGTCATGGGGACCCACATGCATGCCGCATGTCAAGGAGGCCCCCAAATGCATGCCGCATGTCATGGGGGCCCCACATGCATGCCGCATGTCATGGGGACCCAAATGCTTGCCGCATGTCATGGGGGCCATAAATGCATGCCGCATGTCATGGGGGTCCCAACTGCAGGCCGCATATCATGGGGGACCCAAATGCATGCCGCATGTCATGGGGGCCCCATGTGCATGCCACATGTAATGGGGGCCCCAAATGCATGCCGCATGTCATGGGGGATCCAAAGTCATGCCGCATGTTATTGGGGCCCCAAGCATATGCCGCATGTCATGGGGGCCCCACGTGCATGCCACATGTCATGGGGGATCCAAACTCATGCCGCATGTCATTGGGGCCCAAAGCATATGCCGCATGTCATGGGGGCCCCATGTGCATGCCACATGTAATGGGGGCCCCAAATGCATGCGGCTTGTCATAGGGGCCCCACGTGCATGCCGCATGTCTCGGGCACCCCAAATGCATGCAGCATGTTATGGGGGCCCCACGTGCATGCCGAATGTCTCAGGTACCCCAAATGAATGCAGCATGTTATGCAGGCCCCAAATGCATGCTGCAAGTCATGGGGGCCCAAATGCATGACGCATGTCATGTGGGCCCCACATGAATGTCGCATGTCATGGCGGCCCCAAATGCATGACTCAGGTCATGGGGACCCCACCTGCATGCCGCATGTCATGGGGGCCTCACGAGCATTCGGCATGTCATGGGGGCCCCACGTGCATGCCGCATGTCATGGCGGCCCCACATGCATGACTCATGTCATGGGGGCCCACATGCATGCCGCATGTCATGGGGGCCCCAAATGCATGACTCATGTCATGGGGGCTCCACATGCATGCCGCATGTCATGGGGACCCCAAATGCATGCCGCATGTCATGGGGCCCCCACATGCATGCCCCATGTCATGGGGGCCCCAAATGCATGCTCCATGTCATGGGGGCCCCAAATGCATGCCGCATGTCATGGGGGATCCAAAGTCATGCCGCATGTCATTGGGGCCCCAAGCATATGCCGCATGTCATGGGGGCCTCAGGAGCATTCCGCATGTCATGGGGGCCCCACGTGCATGCCGCATGTAATGGTGCCCCCAAATTCATGCCGCATGTCATAGGGGCCCCAAGTGCATGGCGCAAGTCATGGGTGCCCCACATGCATGCCGCATGTCATGGGGACCCACATGAATGCCGCATGTCATGGAGGCCCCAAATGCATGCCGCATGTTATGGGGGCCCCACGTGCATGCCGAATGTCTCAGGTACCCCAAATGAATGCAGCATGTTATGCAGGCCCCAAATGCATGCTGCAAGTCATGGGGGCCCAAATGCATGACGCATGTCATGTGGGCCCCACATGAATGTCGCATGTCATGGCGGCCCCAAATGCATGACTCAGGTCATGGGGACCCCACCTGCATGCCGCATGTCATGGGGGCCTCACGAGCATTCGGCATGTCATGGGGGCCCCACGTGCATGCCGCATGTCATGGCGGCCCCAAATGCATGACTCATGTCATGGGGGCCCACATGCATGCCGTATGTCATGGGGGCCCCAAATGCATGACTCATGTCATGGGGGCTCCACATGCATGCCGCATGTCATGGGGCCCCCAAATGCATGCCGCATGTCATGGGGCCCCCACATGCATGCCCCATGTCATGGGGGCCCCAAATGCATGCTCCATGTCATGGGGGCCCCAAATGCATGCCGCATGTCATGGGGGATCCAAAGTCATGCCGCATGTCATTGGGGCCCCAAGCATATGCCGCATGTCATGGGGGCCTCAGGAGCATTCCGCATGTCATGGGGGCCCCACGTGCATGCCGCATGTAATGGTGCCCCCAAATTCATGCCGCATGTCATAGGGGCCCCAAGTGCATGGCGCAAGTCATGGGTGCCCCACATGCATGCCGCATGTCATGGGGACCCACATGAATGCCGCATGTCATGGAGGCCCCAAATGCATGCCGCATGTCATGGGGGCCCCACATGCATGCCCCATGTCATGGGGGCCCCAAATGCATGCCGCATGTCATGGGGGATCCAAAGTCATGCCGCATGTCATTGGGGCCCCAAGCATATGCCGCATGTCATGGGGGCCTCACGAGCATTCCGCATGTCATGGGGGCCCCACGTGCATGCCGCATGTTATGGTGCCCCCAAATTCATGCCGCATGTCATAGGGGCCCCACGTGCATGGCGCAAGTCATGGGTGCCCCACATGCATGTCGAATGTCTCAGGTACCCCAAATGCATGCAGCATGTTATGCACGCCCCAAATGCATGCCGCATGTCATGTGGGCCCAAATGCAGGCCGCATTTCATGGGGGCCCCACATGCATGCCGTATGTCATGGGGGCCCCACGTGCATGGCGCATGTCATGGGAGCCCCACATGCATGCCACATGTCATGGGGGCCCCAAATGAATGTCGCATGTCAAGGGGGCCCCACGTGCATGCCGCATGTCATGGGGACCCACATGCATGCCGCATGTCATGGAGGCCCCCAAATGCATCCCGCATGTCATGGGGGCCCCACATGCATGCCGCATGTCATGGGGGCCCCACATGCATGCCGCATGTCATGGGGACCCGCATGCATGCCGCATGTCATGGAGGCCCCAAATGCATGCCGCATGCCATGGAGGCCCCAAATGCATGACGCATATCATGGGGGCCCCAAACACATGTAGCATGTCATGGGGGCCCCACATGCATGCCGCATGTCATGGGGGCCCCACATGCATGCCGCATGTCATGGGGACCCACATGCATGCCGCATGTCATGGAGGCCCCAAATGCATACCGCATGTCATGGAGGCCACAAATGCATGACGCATATCATGGGGGCCCCAAACACATGCAGCATGTCATGGGGGCCCCACGTGCATGCCGTATGTCTTGGGGCCCACAAATGCATGCCTCAAGTCATGGGGGCCCCAAATGCATGACTCATGTCATGATGGCCCCACGTGCATGCCGCATGTCATGGGGGATCCAAACTCATGCCGCATGTCATTGGGGCCCAAAGCATATGCCGCATGTCATGGGGGCCCCATGTGCATGCCACATGTAATGGGGGCCCCAAATGCATGCGGCATGTCATAGGGGCCCCACGTGCATGCCGCATGTCTCGGGCACCCCAAATGCATGCAGCATGTTATGGGGGCCCCACGTGCATGCCGAATGTCTCAGGTACCCCAAATGCATGCAGGATGTTATGCAGGCCCCAAATGCATGCTGCAAGTCATGGGGGATCAAATGCATGACGCATGTCATGTGGGCCCCAAATGCATGTGGCATGTCATAGGGGCCCCACGTGCATGCCGCATGTTATGTGGGGGCCCCACGTGCATGCCGAATGTATCAGGTACCCCAAATGCATGCAGCATGTTATGCAGGCCCCAAATGCATGCTGCAAGTCATGGGGGCCCAAATGCATGACGCATGTCATGTGGGCCCCACGTGCATGCCGCATGTCATGGCGGCCCCAAATGCATGACTCAGGTCATGGGGACCCCACCTGCATGCCGCATGTCATGGGGGCCTCACGAGCATTCGGCATGTCATTGGGGCCCCACGTGCATGCCGCATGTCATGGCGGCCCCAAATGCATGACTCATGTCATGGGGGCCCACATGCATGCCGCATGTCATGGGGTCCCCACTTGCATGCTGCATGTCATGGCGGCCCCAAATGCATGACTCATGTCATGGGGGCTCCACATGCATGCCGCATGTCATGGGCCCCCAAATGCATGCCGCATGTCATGGGGGATCCAAAGTCATGCCGCTTGTCATTGGGGCCCCAAGCATATGCCGCATGTCATGGGGGCCTCACGAGCATTCCGCATGTCATGGGGGCCCCACGTGCATGCCGCATGTAATGGTGCCCCCAAATTCATGCCGCATGTTATGCAGGCCCCAAATGCATGCTGCAAGTCATGGGGGCTCAAATGCATGACGCATGTCATGTGGTCCCCAAATGCATGTGGCATGTCATAGGGGCCCCACGTGCATGCCACATGTCTCGGGCACCCCAAATGCATGCAGCATGTTATGTGGGGGCCCCACGGGCATGCCGAATGTCTCAGGTACCCCAAATGCATGCAGCATGTTATGCAGGCCCCAAATGCATGCTGCAAGTCATGGGGGATCAAATGCATGACGCATGTCATGTGGGCCCCAAATGCATGTGGCATGTCATAGGGGCCCCACGTGCATGCCGCATGTCTCGGGCACCCCAAATGCATGCAGCATGTTATGTGGGGGCCCCACGTGCATGCCGAATGTATCAGGTACCCCAAATGCATGCAGCATGTTATGCAGGCCCCAAATGCATGCTGCAAGTCATGGGGGCCCAAATGCATGACGCATGTCATGTGGGCCCCACGTGCATGCCGCATGTCATGGCGGCCCCAAATGCATGACTCAGGTCATGGGGACCCCACCTGCATGCCGCATGTCATGGGGGCCTCACGAGCATTCGGCATGTCATTGGGGCCCCACGTGCATGCCGCATGTCATGGCGGCCCCAAATGCATGACTCATGTCATGGGGGCCCACATGCATGCCGCATGTCATGGGGTCCCCACTTGCATGCTGCATGTCATGGCGGCCCCAAATGCATGACTCATGTCATGGGGGCTCCACATGCATGCCGCATGTCATGGGCCCCCAAATGCATGCCGCATGTCATGGGGGCCCCACATGCATGCCCCATGTCATGGGGCCCCCAAATGCATGCCGCATGTCATGGGGGATCCAAAGTCATGCCGCTTGTCATTGGGGCCCCAAGCATATGCCGCATGTCATGGGGGCCCCACGTGCATGCCGCATGTAATGGTGCCCCCAAATTCATGCCGCATGTCATAGGGGCCCCACGTGCATGGCGCAAGTCATGGGTGCCCCACATGCATGTCGAATGTCTCAGGTACCCAAAATGCATGCAGCATGTTATGCACGCCCCAAATGCATGCCGCATGTCATGGGGGCCCCACATGCATGCCGTATGTCATGGGGGCCCCACGTGCATGGCGCATGTCATGGGAGCCCCACATGCATGCCACATGTCATGGGGGCCCCAAATGAATGTCGCATGTCAAGGGGGCCCCACGTGCATGGCGCATGTCATGGGAGCCCCACATGCATGCCGCATGTCATGGGGACCCACATGCATGCCGCATGTCATGGAGGCCCCAAATGCATGCCGCATGTCATGGAGGCCCCAAATGCATGACGCATATCATGAGGGCCCCAAACACGTGCAGCATGTCATGGGGGCCCCACGTGCATGCCGTATGTCTTGGGGCCCACAAATGCATGCCTCAAGTCATGGGGGCCCCAAATGCATGACTCATGTCATGGGGCCCCACGTGCATGCCGCATGTCATGGGGGATCCAAACTCATGCCGCATGTCATTGGGGCCCAAAGCATATGCTGCATGTCATGGGAGCCCCATGTGCATGCCACATGTAATGGGGGCCCCAAATGCATGCGGCATGTCATAGGGGCCCCACGTGCATGCCGCATGTCTCGGGCACCCCAAATGCATGCAGCATGTTATGCAGGCCCCAAATGCATGCTGCAAGTCATGGGGGCTCAAATGCATGACGCATGTCATGTGGTCCCCAAATGCATGTGGCATGTCATAGGGGCCCCACGTGCATGCCACATGTCTCGGGCACCCCAAATGCATGCAGCATGTTATGTGGGGGCCCCACGGGCATGCCGAATGTATCAGGTACCCCTAATGCATGCAGCATGTTATGCAGGCCCCAAATGCATGCTGCAAGTCATGGGGGCCCAAATGCATTATGCATGTCATGTGGGCCCCACGTGCATGCCGCATGTCATGGGGGCCTCACGAGCATTCCGCATGTCATGGGGGCCCCACGTGCATGCCGCATGTCATGGCAGCCCCACTTGCATTCTGCATGTCATGGCAGGCCCAAATGCATGACTCATGTCATGGGGGCTCCACGTGCATGCAGCATGGAATGGGGCCCCCAAATTCATGCCGCATGTCATAGGGCCCCACGTGCATGGCGCAAGTCATGGGTGCCCCACATGCATGCCGAATGTCTCAGGTACCCCAAATGCATGCAGCATGTTATGCAGGCCCCAAATGCATGCCGCATGTCATGGGGGCCCAAATGCATGCAGCATTTCATGGGGACCCACATGCATGCCGCATGTCATGGAGGCCCCAAATGCATGCCGCATGTCATGGAGGCCCCAAATGCATGCCACATGTCATGGGGGTCCCACATGCATGCCGCATGTCATGGGGGTCCCACATGCATGCCGCATGTCATGGGGGCCCAAATGCTTGCCGCATGTCCTGGGGGCCATAAATGTATGCCGCATGTCATGGGGGCCCAACGTGCATGCCGCATGTATTGGGGGCCCCAAATTCATGCTGCATGTCATGAGGGCCCCGCATGCATGCCGCATGTCATGGGGGATCCAAACTCATGCCGCATGTCATTGGGGCCCCAAGCGTATGCCGCATGTCATGGGGGCCCTATGTGCATGCCACATGTAATGGGGGCCCCAAATGCATGTGGCATGTCATAGGGGCCCCACGTGCATGCCGCATGTCTCGGGCACCCCAAATGCATGCAGCATGTTATTGGGGCCCCACGTGCATGCCGAATGTCTCAGGTACCCCAAATGCATGCAGCATGTTATGCAGGCCCCAAATGGATGCTGCATGTCATGGGGGCCCACATGCATGCCGCATGTCATGGGGCCCCCACTTGCATGCCGCATGTCATGGGGGCCCCAAATGCGTGCCGCATGTAATGGGGGATCCAAATGCATGCTACACGTCATGGGGGCCCCACGTGCATGCCGCATGTCATGGGGGCCCAAATGCTTGCCGCATGTCATGGGGGCCATAAATGCATGCCGCATGTCATGGGGGCCCAACGTGCATGCCTCAAGTCATGGGGGCCCCAAATGCCTGCCGCATATCATGGGGGCCCCAAACGCATGCAGCATGTCATGGGGGATCCAAATGCATGCCTCAAGTCATGGGGGCCCCAAATGCATGCCGCATATCATGGGGGCCCCAAACACATGCAGCATGTCATTGGGGCCCCACGTGCATGCCGTATGTCTTGGGGCCCACAAATGCATACCGCATGTCATGTGGGCCCCAAATGCTTGCCGCATGTCATGGGGGACCCACATGCATGCCGCATGTCATGGAGGCCCCAAATGCATGCCGCATGTCATAGGGGCCCCACATGCATGGCGCATGTCATGGGGGCCCCACATGCATGCCGCATGTCATGGGGGCCCAAATGCTTGCCGCATGTCAAGGGGGCCCCACGTGCATGCCACATGTCATGGGGACCCACATGCATGCCGCATGTCATGGAGGCCCCCAATTGCATCCCGCATGTCATGGGGGCCCCACATGCATGCCGCATGTCATGGGGACCATAAATGCATGCCGCATGTCATGGGGGCCCCAACTGCAGGCCGCATATCATTGGGCCCCACATGCATGCCGCATTTCATGGGGGCCCCAAATACATGCCGCATGTCATGGGCGATCCAAAGTCATGCCGCATGTTATTGGGGCCCCAAGCATATGCCGCATGTCATGGGGGCCTCACGAGCATTCCGCATGTCATGGGGGACCCACGTGCATGCCGCATGTAATGGTGCCCCCAAATTCATGCCGCATGTCATAGGGGCCCCACGTGCATGGCGCAAGTCATGGGTGCCCCACATGCATGCCGAATGTCTCAGGTACCCCAAATGCATGCAGCATGTTATGCACGCCCCAAATGCATGCCGCATGTCATGGGGGCCCAAATGCATGCCACATTTCATGGGGGCCCCACATGCATGCCGCATGTCATGGGGGCCCCACGTGCATGGCGCATGTCATGGGAGCCCCACATGCATGCCACATGTCATGGGGGCCCCAAATGAATGTCGCATGTCAAGGGGGCCCCACGTGCATGCCGCATGTCATGGGGACCCACGTGCATGCCGCATGTTATGGAGGCCCCCAAATGCATCCCGCATGTCATGGGGGCCCCACATGCATGCCGCATGTCATGGGGCTCCCAAATGCATGCCGCATGTCATGGGGGCCCAAATGCTTGCCGCATGTCATGGGGGCCCCACGTGCATGCCACATGTCTTGGGGGATCCAAACTCATGCCGCATGTCATTGGGGCCCAAAGCATATGACGCATGTCACGGGGGCCCCATGTGCATGCCACATGTAATGGGTGCCCCAAATGCATGCGGCTTGTCATAGGGGCCCCACGTGCATGCCGCATGTCTCGGGCACCCCAAATGCATGCAGCATGTTATGGGTGCCCCACATGCATGCCGCATGTCATGGAGGCCCCAAATGCATGTCGCATGTCATGGAGGCCCCAAATGCATGCCGCATGTCATGGGGGCCCCACATGCATGCCGCATGTCATGGGGCCCCCAAATGCATGCCGCATGTCATGTGGGCCCCACATGCATGTCCCATGTCATGGGGGCCCCAAATGCATGCCGCATGTCATGGGGGAACCAAAGTCATGCCGCATGTCATTGGGGCCCCAAGCATATGCAGCATGTCATGGGGGCCTCACGAGCATTCCGCATGTCATGGGGGCCCCACGTGCATGCCGCATTTCATGGGGGCCCCACATGCATGCCGCATGTCATGGGGGCCCCACGTGCATGGCGCATGTCATGGGAGCCCCACATGCATCCCACATGTCATGGGGGCCCCAAATGAATGTCGCATTTCAAAGGGGCTCCACGTGCATGCCGCATGTCATGGGGACCCACATGCATGCCGCATGTCATGGAGGCCCCCAAATGCATCCCGCATGTCATGGGGGCCCCACATGCATGCCGCATGTCATGGGGACCCACATGCATGCCGCATGTCATGGAGGCCACAAATGCATGCCGCATGTCATGGAGGCCCCAAATGTATGACGCATATCATGGGGGCCCCAAACACATGCAGCATGTCATGGGGGCCCCAAGTGCATGCCGCATATCTTGGGGCCCACAAATGCATGCCTCAAGTCATGTGGGCCCCAAATGCATGACTCATGTCATGGGGGCCCCACGTGCATGCCGCATGTCATGGGGGATCCAAACTCATGCCGCATGTCATTGGGGCCCAAAGCATATGCCGCATGTCATGGGGGCCCCATGTGCATGCCACATGTTATGCAGGCCCCAAATGCATGCTGCAAGTCATGGGGGCCCAAATGCATGACGCATGTCATGTGGGCCCCAAATGCATGTGGCATGTCATAGGGGCCCCACGTGCATGCCGCATGTCTCGGGCACCCCAAATGCATGCAGCATGTTATGTGGGGGCCCCACGTGCATGCCGAATGTATCAGGTGCCCCAAATGCATGCAGCTTGTTATGCAGGCCCCAAATGCATGCTGCAAGTCATGGGGGCCCAAATGCATGACACATGTCATGTGGGCCCCACGTGCATGCCACATGTCATGGGGGCCTCACGAGCATTCCGCATGTCATGGGGGCCCCACTTGCATGCTGCATGTCATGGCGGCCCCAAATGCATGACTCATGTCATGGGGGCTCCACGTGCATGCCGCATGGAATGGGGCCCCCAAATTCATGCCGCATGTCATAGGGCCCCACGTGCACGGCGCAAGTCATGGGTGCCCCACATGCATGCCGAATGTCTCAGGTACCCCAATGCATGCAGCATGTTATGCAGGCCCCAAATGCATGCAGCATGTCATGGGGGCCCAAATGCATGCCGCATTTCATGGGCCCCCCACATGCATGCCGCATGTCATGGGGGCTCCACGTGTATGGCGCAAGTCATGCGTGCCCCACATGCATGCCGCATGTCATCAGGGACCCAAATGCATGCCGCATGTCATAGGGGCCCCACATGCATGTCGCATGTCATGGGAGCCCCACATGCATGCCACATGTCATGGGGGCCCCAAATGAATGTCGCATGTCAAGGGGTCCCCACGTGCATGCCGCATGTCATGGAGGCCACAAATGCATGTCGCATGTCATGGAGGCCCCAAATGCATGCCGCATGTAATGGGGGCCATAAATGCATGCCGCATGTCATGGGTGCCCAACGTGCATGCCACATGTATTGGGGGCCCAATGTGCATGCCGCATGTATTGGGGGCCCCAACTACAGGCCGCATATCATGGGGCCCCACATGCATGCCGCATTTCATGGGGGACCCAAAATGCATGCCGCATGTCATGGGGGCCCCCAAATGCATGCCGCATGTCATGGGGGCCCCAACTGCAGGCCGCATATCATGGGGCCCCACATGCATGCCGCATTTCATAGGGGCCCCAAACTCATGCCGCGTGTCACTGGGGCCCCAAGCGTATGCTGAATGTCATGGGGGCCCCACTTGCATGCCGCATGTCATGGGGGCCCCAAATGCATGCCACATGTAATGGGGGCCCCAAATGCATGTGGCATGTCATAGGGGCCCCACGTGCATGCCGCATGTCTCGGGCACCCCAAATGCATGCAGCATGTTATGGGGGCCCCACGTGCATGCCGAATGTCTCAGGTACCCCAAATGCATGCAGCATGTTATGCAGGCCCCAAGTGCATGCTGCAAGTCATGGGGGCCCAAATGCATGACGCATGTCATGTGGGCCCCAAATGAATGCCGCATGTCATGGTGGATCCAAATGCATGACTCAGGTCATGGGGGCCCCACGTGCATGCCGCATGTCATGGGAGCCTCACGAGCATTCCGCATGTCATGGGGGCCCCACGTGCATGCCGCATGTCATGGGTGCCCCACATGCATGCCGAATGTCTCAGGTACCCCAAATGCATGCAGCATGTTATGCATGCCCCAATGCATGCCGCATGTCATGGGGGCCCAAATGCATGCCGCATTTCATGGGGCCCCCTCATGCATGCCGCATGTCATGGGGGCCCCAAATGCATGCTGCATGTCATGGGGGCTCCACATGCATGCCGCATTTCATGGGTGACCCAAATGCATGCATGCCGCATGGCATTGGGGCCCCGCAGGCATTCCGCATGTCATGGGGGCCTCACGTGCTTGCCGCATGTCATGGGGGCCCCACGTGCATGCCTCATGTCACGGGGGCCACAAATGTATGCCACATGTCATGCGGGCCCCACATGCATGCCGCATGTCATGGGGCCCCCCAAATGCATGCCGCATGTCATGGGGGCCCCACATGCATGGAGCATGTCATGGGGGCCCCCCATGCATGCCGCATGTCATGGGGGCCCCACGTGCATGGCGCATGTCATGGGGGGCCCACATGCATGCCACATGTCATGGAGGCCCCACATGCATGACTCATGTCTTGGGGGCCCCACATGCATTCCGCATGTCAAGGTGGCCTCACGTGCATTCCGCATGACATGGGGGCCCCAAATGCATGCCACATGTCATGGGGGCCCCACATCCATGCAGCATGTAATGGGGGACCCAAATGCATGCCGCATGTCCTGGGGGCCCCACTTGCATTCCGCATGACATGGGGGCCCCAAATGCATGCCGCATGTCATGGCGGCCCCAAATGCATGACTCAGGTCATGGGGGCCCCACGTGCATGCCGCATGTCATGGGGGACCCAAGCGTATGCCTCATGTCATGGGGGCCCCAAATGCATGCCACATGTCATGGGGGCCCCAAATGCATGCCGCATGTCCTGGGGGCCCCATGAGCATGCCGATTGTCATGGTGGCCCCATGTCCATGCCGCATGTCATGGGCCCCCCAAATACATTCCGCATGTCATGGGTGCCCCACATGCATGCCGAATTTCTCAGTTACCCCAAATGCATGCAGCATGTAATGCACGCCCCAAAAGCATGCCGCATTTCATGGGGACCCCACATGCATGCCGCATGTCATGGGGGCCCCACGTGCATGGCGCATGTCACGGGAGCCCCACATGTCATGGGGGCCCCAAATGAATGTCGCATGTCAAGGGGGCCCCACGTGCATGCCGCATGTCATGGGGACCCAAATGCTTGCCGCATGTCATGGGGGCCATAAATGCATGCCGCATGTCATGGGGGCCCAACGTGCATGCCGCATCTATTGGGGGCCCCAAATTCATGTCTCATGTCATGAGGGCCCTGCATGTATACCGCATGTCATGGGGGCCCCAAATGCATGCCTCAAGTCATGGGGGCCCCAAATGCATGCCGCATATCATGGGGGCCCCACGTTCATGCCGTATGTCTTGGGGCCCACAAATGCATGCCTCAAGTCATGGGGGCCCCAAATGCATGACTCATGTCATGGGGGCCACACGTGCATGCCGCATGTCATGGGGGATCCAAACTCATGCCGCATGTCATTGGGGCCCAAAGCATATGCCGCATGTCATGGGGGCCCCATGTGCATGCCACATGTAATCGGGGCCGCAAATGCATGTGGCATGTCATAGGGGCCCCACGTGCATGCCGCATTTCTCGGGCACCCCATTGCAATGCAATGAATGTCGCATGTCAAGGGGGCCCCACGTGCATGCCGCATGTCATGGGGACCCACATGCATGCCGCATGTCATGGAGGCCCCCAAATGCATGCCGCATGTCATGGGGGCCCCACATGCATGCCGCATGTCATGGGGACCCAAATGCTTGCCGCATGTCATGGGGGCCATAAATGCATGCCGCATGTCATGGGGGTCCCAACTGCAGGCCGCATATCATGGGGGACCCAAATGCATGCCGCATGTCATGGGGGCCCCATGTGCATGCCACATGTAATGGGGGCCCCAAATGCATGCCGCATGTCATGGGGGATCCAAAGTCATGCCGCATGTTATTGGGGCCCCAAGCATATGCCGCATGTCATGGGGGCCCCACGTGCATGCCACATGTCATGGGGGATCCAAACTCATGCCGCATGTCATTGGGGCCCAAAGCATATGCCGCATGTCATGGGGGCCCCATGTGCATGCCACATGTAATGGGGGCCCCAAATGCATGCGGCTTGTCATAGGGGCCCCACGTGCATGCCGCATGTCTCGGGCACCCCAAATGCATGCAGCATGTTATGGGGGCCCCACGTGCATGCCGAATGTCTCAGGTACCCCAAATGAATGCAGCATGTTATGCAGGCCCCAAATGCATGCTGCAAGTCATGGGGGCCCAAATGCATGACGCATGTCATGTGGGCCCCACATGAATGTCGCATGTCATGGCGGCCCCAAATGCATGACTCAGGTCATGGGGACCCCACCTGCATGCCGCATGTCATGGGGGCCTCACGAGCATTCGGCATGTCATGGGGGCCCCACGTGCATGCCGCATGTCATGGCGGCCCCACATGCATGACTCATGTCATGGGGGCCCACATGCATGCCGCATGTCATGGGGGCCCCAAATGCATGACTCATGTCATGGGGGCTCCACATGCATGCCGCATGTCATGGGGCCCCCAAATGCATGCCGCATGTCATGGGGCCCCCACATGCATGCCCCATGTCATGGGGGCCCCAAATGCATGCTCCATGTCATGGGGGCCCCAAATGCATGCCGCATGTCATGGGGGATCCAAAGTCATGCCGCATGTCATTGGGGCCCCAAGCATATGCCGCATGTCATGGGGGCCTCAGGAGCATTCCGCATGTCATGGGGGCCCCACGTGCATGCCGCATGTAATGGTGCCCCCAAATTCATGCCGCATGTCATAGGGGCCCCAAGTGCATGGCGCAAGTCATGGGTGCCCCACATGCATGCCGCATGTCATGGGGACCCACCTGAATGCCGCATGTCATGGAGGCCCCAAATGCATGCCGCATGTTATGGGGGCCCCACGTGCATGCCGAATGTCTCAGGTACCCCAAATGAATGCAGCATGTTATGCAGGCCCCAAATGCATGCTGCAAGTCATGGGGGCCCAAATGCATGACGCATGTCATGTGGGCCCCACATGAATGTCGCATGTCATGGCGGCCCCAAATGCATGACTCAGGTCATGGGGACCCCACCTGCATGCCGCATGTCATGGGGGCCTCACGAGCATTCGGCATGTCATGGGGGCCCCACGTGCATGCCGCATGTCATGGCGGCCCCAAATGCATGACTCATGTCATGGGGGCCCACATGCATGCCGTATGTCATGGGGGCCCCAAATGCATGACTCATGTCATGGGGGCTCCACATGCATGCCGCATGTCATGGGGCCCCCAAATGCATGCCGCATGTCATGGGGCCCCCACATGCATGCCCCATGTCATGGGGGCCCCAAATGCATACTCCATGTCATGGGGGCCCCAAATGCATGCCGCATGTCATGGGGGATCCAAAGTCATGCCGCATGTCATTGGGGCCCCAAGCATATGCCGCATGTCATGGGGGCCTCAGGAGCATTCCGCATGTCATGGGGGCCCCACGTGCATGCCGCATGTAATGGTGCCCCCAAATTCATGCCGCATGTCATAGGGGCCCCAAGTGCATGGCGCAAGTCATGGGTGCCCCACATGCATGCCGCATGTCATGGGGACCCACATGAATGCCGCATGTCATGGAGGCCCCAAATGCATGCCGCATGTCATGGGGGCCCCACATGCATGCCCCATGTCATGGGGGCCCCAAATGCATGCCGCATGTCATGGGGGATCCAAAGTCATGCCGCATGTCATTGGGGCCCCAAGCATATGCCGCATGTCATGGGGGCCTCACGAGCATTCCGCATGTCATGGGGGCCCCACGTGCATGCCGCATGTTATGGTGCCCCCAAATTCATGCCGCATGTCATAGGGGCCCCACGTGCATGGCGCAAGTCATGGGTGCCCCACATGCATGTCGAATGTCTCAGGTACCCCAAATGCATGCAGCATGTTATGCACGCCCCAAATGCATGCCGCATGTCATGTGGGCCCAAATGCAGGCCGCATTTCATGGGGGCCCCACATGCATGCCGTATGTCATGGGGGCCCCACGTGCATGGCGCATGTCATGGGAGCCCCACATGCATGCCACATGTCATGGGGGCCCCAAATGAATGTCGCATGTCAAGGGGGCCCCACGTGCATGCCGCATGTCATGGGGACCCACATGCATGCCGCATGTCATGGAGGCCCCCAAATGCATCCCGCATGTCATGGGGGCCCCACATGCATGCCGCATGTCATGGGGGCCCCACATGCATGCCGCATGTCATGGGGACCCGCATGCATGCCGCATGTCATGGAGGCCCCAAATGCATGCCGCATGCCATGGAGGCCCCAAATGCATGACGCATATCATGGGGGCCCCAAACACATGCAGCATGTCATGGGGGCCCCACATGCATGCCGCATGTCATGGGGGCCCCACATGCATGCCGCATGTCATGGGGACCCACATGCATGCCGCATGTCATGGAGGCCCCAAATGCATGCCGCATGTCATGGAGGCCCCAAATGCATGACGCATATCATGGGGGCCCCAAACACATGCAGCATGTCATGGGGGCCCCACGTGCATGCCATATGTCTTGGGGCCCACAAATGCATGCCTCAAGTCATGGGGGCCCCAAATGCATGACTCATGTCATGATGGCCCCACGTGCATGCCGCATGTCATGGGGGATCCAAACTCATGCCGCATGTCATTGGGGCCCAAAGCATATGCCGCATGTCATGGGGGCCCCATGTGCATGCCACATGTAATGGGGGCCCCAAATGCATGCGGCATGTCATAGGGGCCCCACGTGCATGCCGCATGTCTCGGGCACCCCAAATGCATGCAGCATGTTATGGGGGCCCCACGTGCATGCCGAATGTCTCAGGTACCCCAAATGCATGCAGCATGTTATGCAGGCCCCAAATGCATGCTGCAAGTCATGGGGGATCAAATGCATGACGCATGTCATGTGGGCCCCAAATGCATGTGGCATGTCATAGGGGCCCCACGTGCATGCCGCATGTTATGTGGGGGCCCCACGTGCATGCCGAATGTATCAGGTACCCCAAATGCATGCAGCATGTTATGCAGGCCCCAAATGCATGCTGCAAGTCATGGGGGCCCAAATGCATGACGCATGTCATGTGGGCCCCACGTGCATGCCGCATGTCATGGCGGCCCCAAATGCATGACTCAGGTCATGGGGACCCCACCTGCATGCCGCATGTCATGGGGGCCTCACGAGCATTCGGCATGTCATTGGGGCCCCACGTGCATGCCGCATGTCATGGCGGCCCCAAATGCATGACTCATGTCATGGGGGCCCACATGCATGCCGCATGTCATGGGGTCCCCACTTGCATGCTGCATGTCATGGCGGCCCCAAATGCATGACTCATGTCATGGGGGCTCCACATGCATGCCGCATGTCATGGGCCCCCAAATGCATGCCGCATGTCATGGGGGCCCCACATGCATGCCCCATGTCATGGGGCCCCCAAATGCATGCCGCATGTCATGGGGGATCCAAAGTCATGCCGCTTGTCATTGGGGCCCCAAGCATATGCCGCATGTCATGGGGGCCTCACGAGCATTCCGCATGTCATGGGGGCCCCACGTGCATGCCGCATGTAATGGTGCCCCCAAATTCATGCCGCATGTCATAGGGGCCCCACGTGCATGGCGCAAGTCATGGGTGCCCCACATGCATGTCGAATGTCTCAGGTACCCCAAATGCATGCAGCATGTTATGCACGCCCCAAATGCATGCCGCATGTCATGGGGGCCCCACATGCATGCCGTATGTCATGGGGGCCCCACGTGCATGGCGCATGTCATGGGAGCCCCACATGCATGCCACATGTCATGGGGGCCCCAAATGAATGTCGCATGTCAAGGGGGCCCCACGTGCATGGCGCATGTCATGGGAGCCCCACATGCATGCCGCATGTCATGGGGACCCACATGCATGCCGCATGTCATGGAGGCCCCAAATGCATGCCGCATGTCATGGAGGCCCCAAATGCATGACGCATATCATGAGGGCCCCAAACACGTGCAGCATGTCATGGGGGCCCCACGTGCATGCCGTATGTCTTGGGGCCCACAAATGCATGCCTCAAGTCATGGGGGCCCCAAATGCATGACTCATGTCATGGGGGCCCCACGTGCATGCCGCATGTCATGGGGGATCCAAACTCATGCCGCATGTCATTAGGGCCCAAAGCATATGCTGCATGTCATGGGGGCCCCATGTGCATGCCACATGTAATGGGGCCCCAAATGCATGCGGCATGTCATAGGGGCCCCACGTGCATGCCGCATGTCTCGGGCACCCCAAATGCATGCAGCATGTTATGCAGGCCCCAAATGCATGCTGCAAGTCATGGGGGCTCAAATGCATGACGCATGTCATGTGGTCCCCAAATGCATGTGGCATGTCATAGGGGCCCCACGTGCATGCCACATGTCTCGGGCACCCCAAATGCATGCAGCATGTTATGTGGGGGCCCCACGGGCATGCCAAATGTCTCAGGTACCCCAAATGCATGCAGCATGTTATGCAGGCCCCAAATGCATGCTGCAAGTCATGGGGGATCAAATGCATGACGCATGTCATGTGGGCCCCAAATGCATGTGGCATGTCATAGGGGCCACACGTGCATGCCGCATGTCTCGGGCACCCCAAATGCATGCAGCATGTTATGTGGGGGCCCCACGTGCATGCCGAATGTATCAGGTACCCCAAATGCATGCAGCATGTTATGCAGGCCCCAAATGCATGCTGCAAGTCATGGGGGCCCAAATGCATGACGCATGTCATGTGGGCCCCACGTGCATGCCGCATGTCATGGCGGCCCCAAATGCATGACTCAGGTCATGGGGACCCCACCTGCATGCCGCATGTCATGGGGGCCTCACGAGCATTCGGCATGTCATTGGGGCCCCACGTGCATGCCGCATGTCATGGCGGCCCCAAATGCATGACTCATGTCATGGGGGCCCACATGCATGCCGCATGTCATGGGGTCCCCACTTGCATGCTGCATGTCATGGCGGCCCCAAATGCATGACTCATGTCATGGGGGCTCCACATGCATGCCGCATGTCATGGGCCCCCAAATGCATGCCGCATGTCATGGGGGCCCCACATGCATGCCCCATGTCATGGGGCCCCCAAATGCATGCCGCATGTCATGGGGGATCCAAAGTCATGCCGCTTGTCATTGGGGCCCCAAGCATATGCCGCATGTCATGGGGGCCCCACGTGCATGCCGCATGTAATGGTGCCCCCAAATTCATGCCGCATGTCATAGGGGCCCCACGTGCATGGCGCAAGTCATGGGTGCCCCACATGCATGTCGAATGTCTCAGGTACCCCAAATGCATGCAGCATGTTATGCACGCCCCAAATGCGTGCCGCATGTCATGGGGGCCCCACATGCATGCCGTATGTCATGGGGGCCCCACGTGCATGGCGCATGTCATGGGAGCCCCACATGCATGCCACATGTCATGGGGGCCCCAAATGAATGTCGCATGTCAAGGGGGCCCCACGTGCATGGCGCATGTCATGGGAGCCCCACATGCATGCCGCATGTCATGGGGACCCACATGCATGCCGCATGTCATGGAGGCCCCAAATGCATGCCGCATGTCATGGAGGCCCCAAATGCATGACGCATATCATGAGGGCCCCAAACACGTGCAGCATGTCATGGGGGCCCCACGTGCATGCCGTATGTCTTGGGGCCCACAAATGCATGCCTCAAGTCATGGGGGCCCCAAATGCATGACTCATGTCATGGGGGCCCCACGTGCATGCCGCATGTCATGGGGGATCCAAACTCATGCCGCATGTCATTGGGGCCCAAAGCATATGCTGCATGTCATGGGAGCCCCATGTGCATGCCACATGTAATGGGGGCCCCAAATGCATGCGGCATGTCATAGGGGCCCCACGTGCATGCCGCATGTCTCGGGCACCCCAAATGCATGCAGCATGTTATGCAGGCCCCAAATGCATGCTGCAAGTCATGGGGGCTCAAATGCATGACGCATGTCATGTGGTCCCCAAATGCATGTGGCATGTCATAGGGGCCCCACGTGCATGCCACATGTCTCGGGCACCCCAAATGCATGCAGCATGTTATGTGGGGGCCCCACGGGCATGCCGAATGTATCAGGTACCCCTAATGCATGCAGCATGTTATGCAGGCCCCAAATGCATGCTGCAAGTCATGGGGGCCCAAATGCATTACGCATGTCATGTGGGCCCCACGTGCATGCCGCATGTCATGGGGGCCTCACGAGCATTCCGCATGTCATGGGGGCCCCACGTGCATGCCGCATGTCATGGCGGCCCCACTTGCATTCTGCATGTCATGGCAGGCCCAAATGCATGACTCATGTCATGGGGGCTCCACGTGCATGCAGCATGGAATGGGGCCCCCAAATTCATGCCGCATGTCATAGGGCCCCACGTGCATGGCGCAAGTCATGGGTGCCCCACATGCATGCCGAATGTCTCAGGTACCCCAAATGCATGCAGCATGTTATGCAGGCCCCAAATGCATGCCGCATGTCATGGGGGCCCAAATGCATGCAGCATTTCATGGGGACCCACATGCATGCCGCATGTCATGGAGGCCCCAAATGCATGCCGCATGTCATGGAGGCCCCAAATGCATGCCACATGTCATGGGGGTCCCACATGCATGCCGCATGTCATGGGGGTCCCACATGCATGCCGCATGTCATGGGGGCCCAAATGCTTGCCGCATGTCCTGGGGGCCATAAATGTATGCCGCATGTCATGGGGGCCCAACGTGCATGCCGCATGTATTGGGGGCCCCAAATTCATGCTGCATGTCATGAGGGCCCCGCATGCATGCCGCATGTCATGGGGGATCCAAACTCATGCCGCATGTCATTGGGGCCCCAAGCGTATGCCGCATGTCATGGGGGCCCTATGTGCATGCCACATGTAATGGGGGCCCCAAATGCATGTGGCATGTCATAGGGGCCCCACGTGCATGCCGCATGTCTCGGGCACCCCAAATGCATGCAGCATGTTATTGGGGCCCCACGTGCATGCCGAATGTCTCAGGTACCCCAAATGCATGCAGCATGTTATGCAGGCCCCAAATGGATGCTGCATGTCATGGGGGCCCACATGCATGCCGCATGTCATGGGGCCCCCACTTGCATGCCGCATGTCATGGGGGCCCCAAATGCGTGCCGCATGTAATGGGGGATCCAAATGCATGCTACACGTCATGGGGGCCCCACGTGCATGCCGCATGTCATGGGGGCCCAAATGCTTGCCGCATGTCATGGGGGCCATAAATGCATGCCGCATGTCATGGGGGCCCAACGTGCATGCCTCAAGTCATGGGGGCCCCAAATGCCTGCCGCATATCATGGGGGCCCCAAACGCATGCAGCATGTCATGGGGGATCCAAATGCATGCCTCAAGTCATGGGGGCCCCAAATGCATGCCGCATATCATGGGGGCCCCAAACACATGCAGCATGTCATTGGGGCCCCACGTGCATGCCGTATGTCTTGGGGCCCACAAATGCATACCGCATGTCATGTGGGCCCCAAATGCTTGCCGCATGTCATGGGGGACCCACATGCATGCCGCATGTCATGGAGGCCCCAAATGCATGCCGCATGTCATAGGGGCCCCACATGCATGGCGCATGTCATGGGGGCCCCACATGCATGCCGCATGTCATGGGGGCCCAAATGCTTGCCGCATGTCAAGGGGGCCCCACGTGCATGCCACATGTCATGGGGACCCACATGCATGCCGCATGTCATGGAGGCCCCCAAATGCATCCCGCATGTCATGGGGGCCCCACATGCATGCCGCATGTCATGGGGACCATAAATGCATGCCGCATGTCATGGGGGCCCCAACTGCAGGCCGCATATCATTGGGCCCCACATGCATGCCGCATTTCATGGGGGCCCCAAATGCATGCCGCATGTCATGGGCGATCCAAAGTCATGCCGCATGTTATTGGGGCCCCAAGCATATGCCGCATGTCATGGGGGCCTCACGAGCATTCCGCATGTCATGGGGGACCCACGTGCATGCCGCATGTAATGGTGCCCCCAAATTCATGCCGCATGTCATAGGGGCCCCACGTGCATGGCGCAAGTCATGGGTGCCCCACATGCATGCCGAATGTCTCAGGTACCCCAAATGCATGCAGCATGTTATGCACGCCCCAAATGCATGCCGCATGTCATGGGGGCCCAAATGCATGCCACATTTCATGGGGGCCCCACATGCATGCCGCATGTCATGGGGGCCCCACGTGCATGGCGCATGTCATGGGAGCCCCACATGCATGCCACATGTCATGGGGGCCCCAAATGAATGTCGCATGTCAAGGGGGCCCCACGTGCATGCCGCATGTCATGGGGACCCACGTGCATGCCGCATGTTATGGAGGCCCCCAAATGCATCCCGCATGTCATGGGGGCCCCACATGCATGCCGCATGTCATGGGGCTCCCAAATGCATGCCGCATGTCATGGGGGCCCAAATGCTTGCCGCATGTCATGGGGGCCCCACGTGCATGCCACATGTCTTGGGGGATCCAAACTCATGCCGCATGTCATTGGGGCCCAAAGCATATGACGCATGTCACGGGGGCCCCATGTGCATGCCACATGTAATGGGTGCCCCAAATGCATGCGGCTTGTCATAGGGGCCCCACGTGCATGCCGCATGTCTCGGGCACCCCAAATGCATGCAGCATGTTATGGGTGCCCCACATGCATGCCGCATGTCATGGAGGCCCCAAATGCATGCCGCATGTCATGGGGGCCCCACATGCATGCCGCATGTCATGGGGCCCCCAAATGCATGCCGCATGTCATGTGGGCCCCACATGCATGTCCCATGTCATGGGGGCCCCAAATGCATGCCGCATGTCATGGGGGAACCAAAGTCATGCCGCATGTCATTGGGGCCCCAAGCATATGCAGCATGTCATGGGGGCCTCACGAGCATTCCGCATGTCATGGGGGCCCCACGTGCATGCCGCATTTCATGGGGGCCCCACATGCATGCCGCGTGTCATGGGGGCCCCACGTGCATGGCGCATGTCATGGGAGCCCCACATGCATCCCACATGTCATGGGGGCCCCAAATGAATGTCGCATTTCAAAGGGGCTCCACGTGCATGCCGCATGTCATGGGGACCCACATGCATGCCGCATGTCATGGAGGCCCCCAAATGCATCCCGCATGTCATGGGGCCCCCACATGCATGCCGCATGTCATGGGGACCCACATGCATGCCGCATGTCATGGAGGCCACAAATGCATGCCGAATGTCATGGAGGCCCCAAATGTATGACGCATATCATGGGGGCCCCAAACACATGCAGCATGTCATGGGGGCCCCAAGTGCATGCCGCATATCTTGGGGCCCACAAATGCATGCCTCAAGTCATGTGGGCCCCAAATGCATGACTCATGTCATGGGGGCCCCACGTGCATGCCGCATGTCATGGGGGATCCAAACTCATGCCGCATGTCATTGGGGCCCAAAGCATATGCCGCATGTCATGGGGGCCCCATGTGCATGCCACATGTTATGCAGGCCCCAAATGCATGCTGCAAGTCATGGGGGCCCAAATGCATGACGCATGTCATGTGGGCCCCAAATGCATGTGGCATGTCATAGGGGCCCCACGTGCATGCCGCATGTCTCGGGCACCCCAAATGCATGCAGCATGTTATGTGGGGGCCCCACGTGCATGCCGAATGTATCAGGTGCCCCAAATGCATGCAGCTTGTTATGCAGGCCCCAAATGCATGCTGCAAGTCATGGGGGCCCAAATGCATGACACATGTCATGTGGGCCCCACGTGCATGCCACATGTCATGGGGGCCTCACGAGCATTCCGCATGTCATGGGGGCCCCACTTGCATGCTGCATGTCATGGCGGCCCCAAATGCATGACTCATGTCATGGGGGCTCCACGTGCATGCCGCATGGAATGGGGCCCCCAAATTCATGCCGCATGTCATAGGGCCCCACGTGCACGGCGCAAGTCATGGGTGCCCCACATGCATGCCGAATGTCTCAGGTACCCCAATGCATGCAGCATGTTATGCAGGCCCCAAATGCATGCAGCATGTCATGGGGGCCCCACATGCATGCCACATGTCATGGGGGCCCCAAATGAATGTCGCATGTCAAGGGGTCCCCACGTGCATGCCGCATGTCATGGAGGCCACAAATGCATGTCACATGTCATGGAGGCCCCAAATGCATGCCGCATGTAATGGGGGCCCCACATGCATGCCGCATGTCATGGGGCCCCCAAATGCATGCCGCATGTCATGTGGGCCCCACATGCATGCCCCATGTCATGGGGCCCCCAAATGCATGCCGCATGTCATGGGGGAACCAAAGTCATGCCGCATGTTATTGGGGCCCCAAGCATATGCCGCATGTCATGGGGGCCTCACGAGCATTCCGCATGTCATGGGGGCCCCACGTGCATGCCGCATTTCATGGGGGCCCCACATGCATGCCGCATGTCAGGGGGGCCCCACGTGCATGGCGCATGTCATGGGAGCCCCACATGCATGCCACATGTCATGGGGGCCCCAAATGAATGTCGCATTTCAAAGGGGCCCCACGTGCATGCCGCATGTCATGGGGACCCACATGCATGCCGCATGTCATGGAGGCCCCCAAATGCATCCCACATGTCATGGGGGCCCCACATGCATGCCGCATGTCATGGGGACCCACATGCATGCCGCATGTCATGGAGGCCACAACTGCATGCCGCATGTCATGGAGGCCCCAAATGCATGACGCATATCATGGGGGCCCCAAACACATGCAGCATGTCATGGGGGCCCCATGTGCATGCCACATGTTATGCAGGCCCCAAATGCATGCTGCAAGTCATGGGGGCCCAAATGCATGACGCATGTCATGTGGGCCCCAAATGCATGTGGCATGTCATAGGGGACCCACGTGCATGCCGCATGTCTCGGGCACCCCAAATGCATGCAGCATGTTATGTGGGGGCCCCACGTGCATGCCGAATGTATCAGGTGCCCCAAATGCATGCAGCTTGTTATGCAGGCCCCAAATGCATGCTGCAAGTCATGGGGGCCCAAATGCATGACGCATGTCATGTGGGCCCCACGTGCATGCCGCATGTCATGGGGGCCTCACGAGCATTCCGCATGTCATGGGGGACCCACGTGCATGCCGCATGTCATGGTGGCCCCAAATGCATGACTCATGTCATGGGGGCCCACAGGCATGCCGCATGTCATGGGGGCCCCACTTGCATGCTGCATGTCATGGCGGCCCCAAATGCATGACTCATGTCATGGGGGCTCCACGTGCATGCCGCATGGAATGGGGCCCCCAAATTCATGCCGCATGTCATAGGGCCCCACGTGCATGGCGCAAGTCATGGGTGCCCCACATGCATGCCGAATGTCTCAGGTACTCCAAATGCATGCAGCATGTTATGCAGGCTTCAAATGCATGCCGCATGTCATGGGGGCCATAAATGCATGCCGCATGTCATGGGGGCCCAACGTGCATGCCTCAAGTCATGGGGGCCCCAAATGCCTGCCGCATATCATGGGGGCCCCAAACGCATGCAGCATGTCATGGGGGCCCCAAATGCATGCCTCAAGTCATGGGGGCCCCAAATGCATGCCGCATATCATGGGGGCCCCAAACACATGCAGCATGTCATTGGGGCCCCACGTGCATGCCGCATGTCATGGGGACCCAAATGCTTGCCGCATGTCATGGGGGCCATAAATGCATGCCGCATGTCATGGGGCCCCAACTGCAGGCCGCATATCATTGGGCCCCACATGCATGCCGCATTTCATGGGGGGCCCAAATGCATGCCGCATGTCATGGGGGCCCCATGTGCATGCCACATGTAATGGGGGCCCCAAATGCATGCCGCATGTCATGGGGGATCCAAAGTCATGCCGCATGTTATTGGGGCCCCAAGCATATGCCGCATGTCATGGGGGCCTCACGAGCATTCCGCATGTCATGGGGGACCCAAATGCATGCCGCATGTAATGGTGCCCCCAAATTCATGCCGCATGTCATAGGGGCCCCACGTGCATGGCGCAAGTCATGGGTGCCCCACATGCATGCCGAATGTCTCAGGTACCCCAAATGCATGCAGCATGTTATGCACGCCCCAAATGCATGCCACATGTCATGGGGGCCCAAATGCATGCCGCATGTCATGGAGGCCCCCAAATGCATCCCGCATGTCATGGGGGCCCCACATGCATGCCGCATGTCATGGGGCCCCCAAATGCATGTCGCATGTCATGGGGGCCCAAATGATTGCCGCATGTCATGGGGGCCCCACGTGCATGCCACATGTCATGGGGGATCCAAACTCATGCCGCATGTCATTGGGGCCCAAAGCATATGACGCATGTCACGGGGGCCCCATGTGCATGCCACATGTAATGGGGGCCCCAAATGCATGCGGCTTGTCATAGGGGCCCCACGTGCATGCCGCATGTCTCGGGCACCCCAAATGCATGCAGCATGTTATGGGTGCCCCACATGCATGCCGCATGTCATGGGGACCCACATGCATGCCGCATGTCATGGAGGCCCCAAATGCATGTCGCATGTCATGGAGGCCCCAAATGCATGCCGCATGCCATGGGGGCCCCACATGCATGCCGCATGTCATGGGGCCCCCAAATGCATGCCGCATGTCATGTGGCCCCACATGCATGTCCCATGTCATGGGGGCCCCAAATGCATGCCGCATGTCATGGGGGAACCAAAGTCATGCCGCATGTCATTGGGGCCCCAAGCATATGCCGCATGTCATGGGGGCCTCAGGAGCATTCCGCATGTCATGGGGGCCCCACATGCATGAAGCATTTCATGGGGGCCCCACATGCATGCCGCATGTCATGGGGGCCCCACGTGCATGGCGCATGTCATGGGAGCCCCACATGCATGCCACATGTCATGGGGGCCCCAAATGAATGTCGCATTTCAAAGGGGCTCCACGTGCATGCCGCATATATTGGGGACCCCAAATGCATGCCGCATGTCATGAGGGCCCCGCATGCATGCCGCATGTCAATTGGGCCCTGCAGGCATTCCGCATGTCATGGGGGCGTCACATGCATTCCGCATGTCATAGGGGCCCCACGTGCATGCTGCATGTCATTGGGGCCCCATGTGCTTGCCGCATTTCATGGGTGCCCAAATGCATGCCTCATGTCATGGGGGCCATAAATGCATGCCGCATGTCATGGGTGCCCAACGTGCATGCCACATGTATTGGGGGCCCAATGTGCATGCCGCATGTATTGGGGGCCCCAACTACAGGCCGCATATCATGGGGCCCCACATGCATGCCGCATTTCATGGGGGACCCAAAATGCATGCCGCATGTCATGGGGGCCCCCAAATGCATGCCGCATGTCATGGGGGCCCCAACTGCAGGCCGCATATCATGGGGCCCCACATGCATGCCGCATTTCATAGGGGCCCCAAACTCATGCCGCGTGTCACTGGGGCCCCAAGCGTATGCTGCATGTCATGGGGGCCCCACTTGCATGCCGCATGTCATGGGGGCCCCAAATGCATGCCACATGTAATGGGGGCCCCAAATGCATGTGGCATGTCATAGGGGCCCCACGTGCATGCCGCATGTCTCGGGCACCCCAAATGCATGCAGCATGTTATGGGGGCCCCACGTGCATGCCGAATGTCTCAGGTACCCCAAATGCATGCAGCATGTTATGCAGGCCCCAAGTGCATGCTGCAAGTCATGGGGGCCCAAATGCATGACGCATGTCATGTGGGCCCCAAATGAATGCCGCATGTCATGGTGGCTCCAAATGCATGACTCAGGTCATGGGGGCCCCACGTGCATGCCACATGTCATGGGAGCCTCACGAGCATTCCGCATGTCATGGGGGCCCCACGTGCATGCCGCATGTCATGGGTGCCCCACATGCATGCCGAATGTCTCAGGTACCCCAAATGCATGCAGCATGTTATGCATGCCCCAATGCATGCCGCATGTCATGGGGGCCCAAATGCATGCCGCATTTCATGGGGGCCCCACATGCATGCCGCATGTCATGGGGGCCCCAAATGCATGCTGCATGTCATGGGGGCTCCACATGCATGTCGCATTTCATGGGTGACCCAAATGCATGCATGCCGCATGGCATTGGGGCCCCGCAGGCATTCCGCATGTCATGGGGGCCTCACGTGCTTGCCGCATGTCATGGGGGCCCCACGTGCATGCCTCATGTCACGGGGGCCACAAATGTATGCCACATGTCATGCGGGCCCCACGTGCATGCCGCATGTCATGGGGCCCCCCAAATGCATGCAGCATGTCATGGGGGCCCCACATGCATGGAGCATGTCATGGGGGCCCCCCATGCATGCCGCATGTCATGGGGGCCCCACGTGCATGGCGCATGTCATGGGGGGCCCACATGCATGCCACATGTCATGGAGGCCCCACATGCATGACTCATGTCTTGGGGGCCCCACATGCATTCCGCATGTCAAGGTGGCCTCACGTGCATTCCGCATGACATGGGGGCCCCAAATGCATGCCACATGTCATGGGGGCCCCACATCCATGCAGCATGTAATGGGGGACCCAAATGCATGCCGCATGTCCTGGGGGCCCCACTTGCATTCCGCATGACATGGGGGCCCCAAATGCATGCCGCATGTCATGGCGGCCCCAAATGCATGACTCAGGTCATGGGGGCCCCACGTGCATGCCGCATGTCATGGGGGACCCAAGCGTATGCCTCATGTCATGGGGGCCCCAAATGCATGCCACATGTCATGGGGGCCCCAAATGCATGCCGCATGTCCTGGGGGCCCCATGAGCATGCCGATTGTCATGGTGGCCCCATGTCCATGCCGCATGTCATGGGCCCCCCAAATACATTCCGCATGTCATGGGTGCCCCACATGCATGCCGAATGTCTCAGTTACCCCAAATGCATGCAGCATGTAATGCACGCCCCAAAAGCATGCCGCATTTCATGGGGACCCCACATGCATGCCGCATGTCATGGGGGCCCCACGTGCATGGCGCATGTCACGGGAGCCCCACATGTCATGGGGGCCCCAAATGAATGTCGCATGTCAAGGGGGCCCCACGTGCATGCCGCATGTCATGGGGACCCAAATGCTTGCCGCATGTCATGGGGGCCATAAATGCATGCCGCATGTCATGGGGGCCCAACGTGCATGCCGCATCTATTTTGGGCCCCAAATTCATGTCTCATGTCATGAGGGCCCTGCATGTATACCGCATGTCATGGGGGCCCCAAATGCATGCCTCAAGTCATGGGGGCCCCAAATGCATGCCGCATATCATGGGGGCCCCACGTTCATGCCGTATGTCTTGGGGCCCACAAATGCATGCCTCAAGTCATGGGGGCCCCAAATGCATGACTCATGTCATGGGGGCCACACGTGCATGCCGCATGTCATGGGGGATCCAAACTCATGCCGCATGTCATTGGGGCCAAAAGCATATGCCGCATGTCATGGGGGCCCCATGTGCATGCCACCTGTAATCGGGGCCGCAAATGCATGTGGCATGTCATAGGGGCCCCACGTGCATGCCGCATTTCTCGGGCACCCCATTGCAATGCAATGAATGTCGCATGTCAAGGGGGCCCCACGTGCATGCCGCATGTCATGGGGACCCACATGCATGCCGCATGTCATGGAGGCCCCCAAATGCATCCCGCATGTCATGGGGGCCCCACATGCATGCCGCATGTCATGGGGACCCAAATGCTTGCCGCATGTCATGGGGGCCATAAATGCATGCCGCATGTCATGGGGGCCCCAACTGCAGGCCGCATATCATGGGGCCCCACATGCATGCCGCATTTCATGGGGGACCCAAATGCATGCCGCATGTCATGGGGGCCCCATGTGCATGCCACATGTAATGGGGGCCCCAAATGCATGCCGCATGTCATGGGGGATCCAAAGTCATGCCGCATGTTATTGGGGCCCCAAGCATATGCCGCATGTCATGGGGGCCCCACGTGCATGCCACATGTCATGGGGGATCCAAACTCATGCCGCATGTCATTGGGGCCCAAAGCATATGCCGCATGTCATGGGGGCCCCATGTGCATGCCACATGTAATGGGGGCCCCAAATGCATGCGGCTTGTCATAGGGGCCCCACGTGCATGCCGCATGTCTCGGGCCCCCCAAATGCATGCAGCATGTTATGGGGGCCCCACGTGCATGCCGAATGTCTCAGGTACCCCAAATGAATGCAGCATGTTATGCAGGCCCCAAATGCATGCTGCAAGTCATGGGGGCCCAAATGCATGACGCATGTCATGTGGGCCCCACATGAATGTCGCATATCATGGCGGCCCCAAATGCATGACTCAGGTCATGGGGACCCCACCTGCATGCCGCATGTCATGGGGGCCTCACGAGCATTCGGCATGTCATGGGGGCCCCACGTGCATGCCGCATGTCATGGCGGCCCCAAATGCATGACTCATGTCATGGGGGCCCACATGCATGCTGCATGTCATGGCGGCCCCAAATGCATGACTCATGTCATGGGGGCTCCACATGCATGCCGCATGTCATGGGGCCCCCAAATGCATGCCGCATGTCATGGGGCACCCACATGCATGCCCCATGTCATGGGGGCCCCAAATGCATGCTCCATGTCATGGGGGCCCCAAATGCATGCCGCATGTCATGGGGGATCCAAAGTCATGCCGCATGTCATTGGGGCCCCAAGCATATGCCGCATGTCATGGGGGCCTCACGAGCATTCCGCATGTCATGGGGGCCCCACGTGCATGCCGCATGTAATGGTGCCCCCAAATTCATGCCGCATGTCATAGGGGCCCCAAGTGCATGGCGCAAGTCATGGGTGCCCCACATGCATGCCGCATGTCATGGGGACCCACATGAATGCCGCATGTCATGGAGGCCCCAAATGCATGCCGCATGTCATGGGGGCCCCACATGCATGCCGTATGTCATGGGGGCCCCACGTGCATGGCGCATGTCATGGGAGCCCCACATGCATGCCACATGTCATGGGGGCCCCAAATGAATGTCGCATGTCAAGGGGGCCCCACGTGCATGCCGCATGTCATGGGGACCCACATGCATGCCGCATGTCATGGAGGCCCCCAAATGCATCCCGCATGTCATGGGGGCCCCACATGCATCCCGCATGTCATGGGGGCCCCACATGCATGCCGCATGTCATGGGGACCCACATGCATGCCGCATGTCATGGAGGCCCCAAATGCATGCCGCATGCCATGGAGGCCCCAAATGCATGACGCATATCATGGGGCCCCAAACACATGCAGCATGTCATGGGGGCCCCACATGCATGCCGCATGTCATGGGGGCCCCACATGCATGCTGCATGTCATGGGGACCCACATGCATGCCGCATGTCATGGAGGCCCCAAATGCATGCCGCATGTCATGGAGGCCCCAAATGCATGACGCATATCATGGGGGCCCCAAACACATGCAGCATGTCATGGGGGCCCCACGTGCATGCCGTATGTCTTGGGGCCCACAAATGCATGCCTCAAGTCATGGGGGCCCCAAATGCATGACTCATGTCATGATGGCCCCACGTGCATGCCGCATGTCATGGGGGATCCAAACTCATGCCGCATGTCATTGGGGCCCAAAGCATATGCCGCATGTCATGGGGGCCCCATGTGCATGCCACATGTAATGGGGGCCCCAAATGCATGCGGCATGTCATAGGGGCCCCACATGCATGCCGCATGTCTCGGGCACCCCAAATGCATGCAGCATGTTATGGGGGCCCCACGTGCATGCCGAATGTCTCAGGTACCCCAAATGCATGCAGCATGTTATGCAGGCCCCAAATGCATGCTGCAAGTCATGGGGGATCAAATGCATGACGCATGTCATGTGGGCCCCACGTGCATGCCGCATGTCATGGCGGCCCCAAATGCATGACTCAGGTCATGGGGACCCCACCTGCATGCCGCATGTCATGGGGGCCTCACGAGCATTCGGCATGTCATTGGGGCCCCACGTGCATGCCGCATGTCATGGCGGCCCCAAATGCATGACTCATGTCATGGGGGCCCACATGCATGCCGCATGTCATGGGGTCCCCACTTGCATGCTGCATGTCATGGCGGCCCCAAATGCATGACTCATGTCATGGGGGCTCCACATGCATGCCGCATGTCATGGGCCCCCAAATGCATGCCGCATGTCATGGGGGCCCCACATGCATGCCCCATGTCATGGGGCCCCCAAATGCATGCCGCATGTCATGGGGGATCCAAAGTCATGCCGCTTGTCATTGGGGCCCCAAGCATATGCCGCATGTCATGGGGGCCTCACGAGCATTCCGCATGTCATGGGGGCCCCACGTGCATGCCGCATGTAATGGTGCCCCCAAATTCATGCCGCATGTCATAGGGGCCCCACGTGCATGGCGCAAGTCATGGGTGCCCCATATGCATGTCGAATGTCTCAGGTACCCCAAATGCATGCAGCATGTTATGCACGCCCCAAATGCATGCCGCATGTCATGGGGCCCCACATGCATGCCGTATGTCATGGGGGCCCCACGTGCATGGCGCATGTCATGGGAGCCCCACATGCATGCCACATGTCATGGGGGCCGTAAATGAATGTCGCATGTCAAGGGGGCCCCTCGTGCATGGCGCATGTCATGGGAGCCCCACATGCATGCCGCATGTCATGGAGGCCACAAATGCATGCCGCATGTCATGGAGGCCCCAAATGTATGACGCATATCATGGGGGCCCCAAACACATGCAGCATGTCATGGGGGCCCCAAGTGCATGCCGCATATCTTGGGGCCCACAAATGCATGCCTCAAGTCATGTGGGCCCCAAATGCATGACTCATGTCATGGGGGCCCCACGTGCATGCCGCATGTCATGGGGGATCCAAACTCATGCCGCATGTCATTGGGGCCCAAAGCATATGCCGCATGTCATGGGGGCCCCATGTGCATGCCACATGTTATGCAGGCCCCAAATGCATGCTGCAAGTCATGGGGGCCCAAATGCATGACGCATGTCATGTGGGCCCCAAATGCATGTGGCATGTCATAGGGGCCCCACGTGCATGCCGCATGTCTCGGGCACCCCAAATGCATGCAGCATGTTATGTGGGGGCCCCACGTGCATGCCGAATGTATCAGGTGCCCCAAATGCATGCAGCTTGTTATGCAGGCCCCAAATGCATGCTGCAAGTCATGGGGGCCCAAATGCATGACACATGTCATGTGGGCCCCACGTGCATGCCACATGTCATGGGGGCCTCACGAGCATTCCGCATGTCATGGGGGCCCCACTTGCATGCTGCATGTCATGGCGGCCCCAAATGCATGACTCATGTCATGGGGGCTCCACGTGCATGCCGCATGGAATGGGGCCCCCAAATTCATGCCGCATGTCATAGGGCCCCACGTGCACGGCGCAAGTCATGGGTGCCCCACATGCATGCCGAATGTCTCAGGTACCCCAATGCATGCAGCATGTTATGCAGGCCCCAAATGCATGCAGCATGTCATGGGGGCCCAAATGCATGCCGCATTTCATGGGCCCCCCACATGCATGCCGCATGTCATGGAGGCTCCACGTGTATGGCGCAAGTCATGCGTGCCCCACATGCATGCCGCATGTCATCAGGGACCCAAATGCATGCCGCATGTCATAGGGGCCCCACATGCATGTCGCATGTCATGGGAGCCCCACATGCATGCCACATGTCATGGGGGCCCCAAATGAATGTCGCATGTCAAGGGGTCCCCACGTGCATGCCGCATGTCATGGAGGCCACAAATGCATGTCACATGTCATGGAGGCCCCAAATGCATGCCGCATGTAATGGGGGCCCCACATGCATGCCGCATGTCATGGGGCCCCCAAATGCATGCCGCATGTCATGTGGGCCCCACATGCATGCCCCATGTCATGGGGCCCCCAAATGCATGCCGCATGTCATGGGGGAACCAAAGTCATGCCGCATGTTATTGGGGCCCCAAGCATATGCCGCATGTCATGGGGGCCTCACGAGCATTCCGCATGTCATGGGGGCCACAACTGCATGCCGCATGTCATGGAGGCCCCAAATGCATGACGCATATCATGGGGGCCCCAAACACATGCAGCATGTCATGGGGGCCCCATGTGCATGCCACATGTTATGCAGGCCCCAAATGCATGCTGCAAGTCATGGGGGCCCAAATGCATGACGCATGTCATGTGGGCCCCAAATGCATGTGGCATGTCATAGGGGACCCACGTGCATGCCGCATGTCTCGGGCACCCCAAATGCATGCAGCATGTTATGTGGGGGCCCCACGTGCATGCCGAATGTATCAGGTGCCCCAAATGCATGCAGCTTGTTATGCAGGCCCCAAATGCATGCTGCAAGTCATGGGGGCCCAAATGCATGACGCATGTCATGTGGGCCCCACGTGCATGCCGCATGTCATGGGGGCCTCACGAGCATTCCGCATGTCATGGGGGACCCACGTGCATGCCGCATGTCATGGTGGCCCCAAATGCATGACTCATGTCATGGGGGCCCACAGGCATGCCGCATGTCATGGGGGCCCCACTTGCATGCTGCATGTCATGGCGGCCCCAAATGCATGACTCATGTCATGGGGGCTCCACGTGCATGCCGCATGGAATGGGGCCCCCAAATTCATGCCGCATGTCATAGGGCCCCACGTGCATGGCGCAAGTCATGGGTGCCCCACATGCATGCCGAATGTCTCAGGTACTCCAAATGCATGCAGCATGTTATGCAGGCCCCAAATGCATGCCGCATGTCATGGGGGCCATAAATGCATGCCGCATGTCATGGGGGCCCAACGTGCATGCCTCAAGTCATGGGGGCCCCAAATGCCTGCCGCATATCATGGGGGCCCCAAACGCATGCAGCATGTCATGGGGGCCCCAAATGCATGCCTCAAGTCATGGGGGCCCCAAATGCATGCCGCATATCATGGGGGCCCCAAACACATGCAGCATGTCATTGGGGCCCCACGTGCATGCCGCATGTCATGGGGACCCAAATGCTTGCCGCATGTCATGGGGGCCATAAATGCATGCCGCATGTCATGGGGCCCCAACTGCAGGCCGCATATCATTGGGCCCCACATGCATGCCGCATTTCATGGGGGGCCCAAATGCATGCCGCATGTCATGGGGGCCCCATGTGCATGCCACATGTAATGGGGGCCCCAAATGCATGCCGCATGTCATGGGGGATCCAAAGTCATGCCGCATGTTATTGGGGCCCCAAGCATATGCCGCATGTCATGGGGGCCTCACGAGCATTCCGCATGTCATGGGGGACCCAAATGCATGCCGCATGTAATGGTGCCCCCAAATTCATGCCGCATGTCATAGGGGCCCCACGTGCATGGCGCAAGTCATGGGTGCCCCACATGCATGCCGAATGTCTCAGGTACCCCAAATGCATGCAGCATGTTATGCACACCCCAAATGCATGCCACATGTCATGGGGGCCCAAATGCATGCCGCATGTCATGGAGGCCCCCAAATGCATCCCGCATGTCATGGGGGCCCCACATGCATGCCGCATGTCATGGGGCCCCCAAATGCATGCCGCATGTCATGGGGGCCCAAATGATTGCCGCATGTCATGGGGGCCCCACGTGCATGCCACATGTCATGGGGGATCCAAACTCATGCCGCATGTCATTGGGGCCCAAAGCATATGACGCATGTCACGGGGGCCCCATGTGCATGCCACATGTAATGGGGGCCCCAAATGCATGCGGCTTGTCATAGGGGCCCCACGTGCATGCCGCATGTCTCGGGCATCCCAAATGCATGCAGCATGTTATGGGTGCCCCACATGCATGCCGCATGTCATGGGGACCCACATGCATGCCGCATGTCATGGAGGCCCCAAATGCATGTCGCATGTCATGGAGGCCCCAAATGCATGCCGCATGCCATGGGGGCCCCACATGCATGCCGCATGTCATGGGGCCCCCAAATGCATGCCGCATGTCATGTGGCCCCACATGCATGTCCCATGTCATGGGGGCCCCAAATGCATGCCGCATGTCATGGGGGAACCAAAGTCATGCCGCATGTCATTGGGGCCCCAAGCATATGCCGCATGTCATGGGGGCCTCAGGAGCATTCCGCATGTCATGGGGGCCCCACATGCATGAAGCATTTCATGGGGGCCCCACATGCATGCCGCATGTCATGGGGGCCCCACGTGCATGGCGCATGTCATGGGAGCCCCACATGCATGCCACATGTCATGGGGGCCCCAAATGAATGTCGCATTTCAAAGGGGCTCCACGTGCATGCCGCATATATTGGGGACCCCAAATGCATGCCGCATGTCATGAGGGCCCCGCATGCATGCCGCATGTCAATTGGGCCCTGCAGGCATTCCGCATGTCATGGGGGCGTCACATGCATTCCGCATGTCATAGGGGCCCCACGTGCATGCTGCATGTCATTGGGGCCCCATGTGCTTGCCGCATTTCATGGGTGCCCAAATGCATGCCTCATGTCATGGGGGCCATAAATGCATGCCGCATGTCATGGGTGCCCAACGTGCATGCCACATGTATTGGGGGCCCAATGTGCATGCCGCATGTATTGGGGGCCCCAACTACAGGCCGCATATCATGGGGCCCCACATGCATGCCGCATTTCATGGGGGACCCAAAATGCATGCCGCATGTCATGGGGGCCCCCAAATGCATGCCGCATGTCATGGGGGCCCCAACTGCAGGCCGCATATCATGGGGCCCCACATGCATGCCGCATTTCATAGGGGCCCCAAACTCATGCCGCGTGTCACTGGGGCCCCAAGCGTATGCTGCATGTCATGGGGGCCCCACTTGCATGCCGCATGTCATGGGGGCCCCAAATGCATGCCACATGTAATGGGGGCCCCAAATGCATGTGGCATGTCATAGGGGCCCCACGTGCATGCCGCATGTCTCGGGCACCCCAAATGCATGCAGCATGTTATGGGGGCCCCACGTGCATGCCGAATGTCTCAGGTACCCCAAATGCATGCAGCATGTTATGCAGGCCCCAAGTGCATGCTGCAAGTCATGGGGGCCCAAATGCATGACGCATGTCATGTGGGCCCCAAATGAATGCCGCATGTCATGGTGGCTCCAAATGCATGACTCAGGTCATGGGGGCCCCACGTGCATGCCACATGTCATGGGAGCCTCACGAGCATTCCGCATGTCATGGGGGCCCCACGTGCATGCCGCATGTCATGGGTGCCCCACATGCATGCCGAATGTCTCAGGTACCCCAAATGCATGCAGCATGTTATGCATGCCCCAATGCATGCCGCATGTCATGGGGGCCCAAATGCATGCCGCATTTCATGGGGGCCCCACATGCATGCCGCATGTCATGGGGGCCCCAAATGCATGCTGCATGTCATGGGGGCTCCACATGCATGTCGCATTTCATGGGTGACCCAAATGCATGCATGCCGCATGGCATTGGGGCCCCGCAGGCATTCCGCATGTCATGGGGGCCTCACGTGCTTGCCGCATGTCATGGGGGCCCCACGTGCATGCCTCATGTCACGGGGGCCACAAATGTATGCCACATGTCATGCGGGCCCCACGTGCATGCCGCATGTCATGGGGCCCCCCAAATGCATGCAGCATGTCATGGGGGCCCCACATGCATGGAGCATGTCATGGGGGCCCCCCATGCATGCCGCATGTCATGGGGGCCCCACGTGCATGGCGCATGTCATGGGGGGCCCACATGCATGCCACATGTCATGGAGGCCCCACATGCATGACTCATGTCTTGGGGGCCCCACATGCATTCCGCATGTCAAGGTGGCCTCACGTGCATTCCGCATGACATGGGGACCCCAAATGCATGCCACATGTCATGGGGGCCCCACATCCATGCAGCATGTAATGGGGGACCCAAATGCATGCCGCATGTCCTGGGGGCCCCACTTGCATTCCGCATGACATGGGGGCCCCAAATGCATGCCGCATGTCATGGCGGCCCCAAATGCATGACTCAGGTCATGGGGGCCCCACGTGCATGCCGCATGTCATGGGGGACCCAAGCGTATGCCTCATGTCATGGGGGCCCCAAATGCATGCCACATGTCATGGGGGCCCCAAATGCATGCCGCATGTCCTGGGGGCCCCATGAGCATGCCGATTGTCATGGTGGCCCCATGTCCATGCCGCATGTCATGGGCCCCCCAAATACATTCCGCATGTCATGGGTGCCCCACATGCATGCCGAATGTCTCAGTTACCCCAAATGCATGCAGCATGTAATGCACGCCCCAAAAGCATGCCGCATTTCATGGGGACCCCACATGCATGCCGCATGTCATGGGGGCCCCACGTGCATGGCGCATGTCACGGGAGCCCCACATGTCATGGGGGCCCCAAATGAATGTCGCATGTCAAGGGGGCCCCACGTGCATGCCGCATGTCATGGGGACCCAAATGCTTGCCGCATGTCATGGGGGCCATAAATGCATGCCGCATGTCATGGGGGCCCAACGTGCATGCCGCATCTATTTTGGGCCCCAAATTCATGTCTCATGTCATGAGGGCCCTGCATGTATACCGCATGTCATGGGGGCCCCAAATGCATGCCTCAAGTCATGGGGGCCCCAAATGCATGCCGCATATCATGGGGGCCCCACGTTCATGCCGTATGTCTTGGGGCCCACAAATGCATGCCTCAAGTCATGGGGGCCCCAAATGCATGACTCATGTCATGGGGGCCACACGTGCATGCCGCATGTCATGGGGGATCCAAACTCATGCCGCATGTCATTGGGGCCAAAAGCATATGCCGCATGTCATGGGGGCCCCATGTGCATGCCACCTGTAATCGGGGCCGCAAATGCATGTGGCATGTCATAGGGGCCCCACGTGCATGCCGCATTTCTCGGGCACCCCATTGCAATGCAATGAATGTCGCATGTCAAGGGGGCCCCACGTGCATGCCGCATGTCATGGGGACCCACATGCATGCCGCATGTCATGGAGGCCCCCAAATGCATCCCGCATGTCATGGGGGCCCCACATGCATGCCGCATGTCATGGGGACCCAAATGCTTGCCGCATGTCATGGGGGCCATAAATGCATGCCGCATGTCATGGGGGCCCCAACTGCAGGCCGCATATCATGGGGCCCCACATGCATGCCGCATTTCATGGGGGACCCAAATGCATGCCGCATGTCATGGGGGCCCCATGTGCATGCCACATGTAATGGGGGCCCCAAATGCATGCCGCATGTCATGGGGGATCCAAAGTCATGCCGCATGTTATTGGGGCCCCAAGCATATGCCGCATGTCATGGGGGCCCCACGTGCATGCCACATGTCATGGGGGATCCAAACTCATGCCGCATGTCATTGGGGCCCAAAGCATATGCCGCATGTCATGGGGGCCCCATGTGCATGCCACATGTAATGGGGGCCCCAAATGCATGCGGCTTGTCATAGGGGCCCCACGTGCATGCCGCATGTCTCGGGCCCCCCAAATGCATGCAGCATGTTATGGGGGCCCCACGTGCATGCCGAATGTCTCAGGTACCCCAAATGAATGCAGCATGTTATGCAGGCCCCAAATGCATGCTGCAAGTCATGGGGGCCCAAATGCATGACGCATGTCATGTGGGCCCCACATGAATGTCGCATATCATGGCGGCCCCAAATGCATGACTCAGGTCATGGGGACCCCACCTGCATGCCGCATGTCATGGGGGCCTCACGAGCATTCGGCATGTCATGGGGGCCCCACATGCATGCCGCATGTCATGGCGGCCCCAAATGCATGACTCATGTCATGGGGGCCCACATGCATGCCGCATGTCATGGGGGCCCCACATGCATGCTGCATGTCATGGCGGCCCCAAATGCATGACTCATGTCATGGGGGCTCCACATGCATGCCGCATGTCATGGGGCCCCCAAATGCATGCCGCATGTCATGGGGCACCCACATGCATGCCCCATGTCATGGGGGCCCCAAATGCATGCTCCATGTCATGGGGGCCCCAAATGCATGCCGCATGTCATGGGGGATCCAAAGTCATGCCGCATGTCATTGGGGCCCCAAGCATATGCCGCATGTCATGGGGGCCTCACGAGCATTCCGCATGTCATGGGGGCCCCACGTGCATGCCGCATGTAATGGTGCCCCCAAATTCATGCCGCATGTCATAGGGGCCCCAAGTGCATGGCGCAAGTCATGGGTGCCCCACATGCATGCCGCATGTCATGGGGACCCACATGAATGCCGCATGTCATGGAGGCCCCAAATGCATGCCGCATGTCATGGGGGCCCCACATGCATGCCGTATGTCATGGGGGCCCCACGTGCATGGCGCATGTCATGGGAGCCCCACATGCATGCCACATGTCATGGGGGCCCCAAATGAATGTCGCATGTCAAGGGGGCCCCACGTGCATGCCGCATGTCATGGGGACCCACATGCATGCCGCATGTCATGGAGGCCCCCAAATGCATCCCGCATGTCATGGGGGCCCCACATGCATGCCGCATGTCATGGGGGCCCCACATGCATGCCGCATGTCATGGGGACCCACATGCATGCCGCATGTCATGGAGGCCCCAAATGCATGCCGCATGCCATGGAGGCCCCAAATGCATGACGCATATCATGGGGCCCCAAACACATGCAGCATGTCATGGGGGCCCCACATGCATGCCGCATGTCATGGGGGCCCCACATGCATGCTGCATGTCATGGGGACCCACATGCATGCCGCATGTCATGGAGGCCCCAAATGCATGCCGCATGTCATGGAGGCCCCAAATGCATGACGCATATCATGGGGGCCCCAAACACATGCAGCATGTCATGGGGGCCCCACGTGCATGCCGTATGTCTTGGGGCCCACAAATGCATGCCTCAAGTCATGGGGGCCCCAAATGCATGACTCATGTCATGATGGCCCCACGTGCATGCCGCATGTCATGGGGGATCCAAACTCATGCCGCATGTCATTGGGGCCCAAAGCATATGCCGCATGTCATGGGGGCCCCATGTGCATGCCACATGTAATGGGGGCCCCAAATGCATGCGGCATGTCATAGGGGCCCCACATGCATGCCGCATGTCTCGGGCACCCCAAATGCATGCAGCATGTTATGGGGGCCCCACGTGCATGCCGAATGTCTCAGGTACCCCAAATGCATGCAGCATGTTATGCAGGCCCCAAATGCATGCTGCAAGTCATGGGGGATCAAATGCATGACGCATGTCATGTGGGCCCCACGTGCATGCCGCATGTCATGGCGGCCCCAAATGCATGACTCAGGTCATGGGGACCCCACCTGCATGCCGCATGTCATGGGGGCCTCACGAGCATTCGGCATGTCATTGGGGCCCCACGTGCATGCCGCATGTCATGGCGGCCCCAAATGCATGACTCATGTCATGGGGGCCCACATGCATGCCGCATGTCATGGGGTCCCCACTTGCATGCTGCATGTCATGGCGGCCCCAAATGCATGACTCATGTCATGGGGGCTCCACATGCATGCCGCATGTCATGGGCCCCCAAATGCATGCCGCATGTCATGGGGGCCCCACATGCATGCCCCATGTCATGGGGCCCCCAAATGCATGCCGCATGTCATGGGGGATCCAAAGTCATGCCGCTTGTCATTGGGGCCCCAAGCATATGCCGCATGTCATGGGGGCCTCACGAGCATTCCGCATGTCATGGGGGCCCCACGTGCATGCCGCATGTAATGGTGCCCCCAAATTCATGCCGCATGTCATAGGGGCCCCACGTGCATGGCGCAAGTCATGGGTGCCCCATATGCATGTCGAATGTCTCAGGTACCCCAAATGCATGCAGCATGTTATGCACGCCCCAAATGCATGCCGCATGTCATGGGGCCCCACATGCATGCCGTATGTCATGGGGGCCCCACGTGCATGGCGCATGTCATGGGAGCCCCACATGCATGCCACATGTCATGGGGGCCGTAAATGAATGTCGCATGTCAAGGGGGCCCCACGTGCATGGCGCATGTCATGGGAGCCCCACATGCATGCCGCATGTCATGGGGACCCACATGCATGCCGCATGTCATGGAGGCCCCAAATGCATGCCGCATGTCATGGAGGCCCCAAATTCATGACGCATATCATGAGGGCCCCAAACACGTGCAGCATGTCATGGGGGCCCCACGTGCATGCCGTATGTCTTGGGGCCCACAAATGCATGCCTCAAGTCATGGGGGCCCCAAATGCATGACTCATGTCATGGGGGCCCCACGTGCATGCCGCATGTCATGGGGGATACAAACTCATGCCGCATGTCATTGGGGCCCAAAGCATATGCTGCATGTCATGGGGGCCCCATGTGCATGCCACATGTAATGGGGGCCCCAAATGCATGCGGCATGTCATAGGGGCCCCACGTGCATGCCGCATGTCTCGGGCACCCCAAATGCATGCATCATGTTATGCAGGCCCCAAATGCATGCTGCAAGTCATGGGGGCTCAAATGCATGACGCATGTCATGTGGTCCCCAAATGCATGTGGCATGTCATAGGGGCCCCACGTGCATGCCACATGTCTCGGGCACCCCAAATGCATGCAGCATGTTATGTGGGGGCCCCACGGGCATGCCGAATGTCTCAGGTACCCCAAATGCATGCAGCATGTTATGCAGGCCCCAAATGCATGCTGCAAGTCATGGGGGATCAAATGCATGACGCATGTCATGTGGGCCCCAAATGCATGTGGCATGTCATAGGGGCCCCACGTGCATGCCGCATGTCTCGGGCACCCCAAATGCATGCAGCATGTTATGTGGGGGCCCCACGTGCATGCCGAATGTATCAGGTACCCCAAATGCATGCAGCATGTTATGCAGGCCCCAAATGCATGCTGCAAGTCATGGGGGCCCAAATGCATGACGCATGTCATGTGGGCCCCACGTGCATGCCGCATGTCATGGCGGCCCCAAATGCATGACTCAGGTCATGGGGACCCCACCTGCATGCCGCATGTCATGGGGGCCTCACGAGCATTCGGCATGTCATTGGGGCCCCACGTGCATGCCGCATGTCATGGCGGCCCCAAATGCATGACTCATGTCATGGGGGCCCACATGCATGCCGCATGTCATGGGGTCCCCACTTGCATGCTGCATGTCATGGCAGCCCCAAATGCATGACTCATGTCATGGGGGCTCCACATGCATGCCGCATGTCATGGGCCCCCAAATGCATGCCGCATGTCATGGGGGCCCCACATGCATGCCCCATGTCATGGGGCCCCCAAATGCATGCCGCATGTCATGGGGGATCCAAAGTCATGCCGCTTGTCATTGGGGCACCAAGCATATGCCGCATGTCATGGGGGCCTCACGAGCATTCCGCATGTCATGGGGGCCCCACGTGCATGCCGCATGTAATGGTGCCCCCAAATTCATGCCGCATGTCATAGGGGCCCCACGTGCATTGCGCAAGTCATGGGTGCCCCACATGCATGTCGAATGTCTCAGGTACCCCAAATGCATGCAGCATGTTATGCACGCCCCAAATGCATGCCGCATGTCATGGGGGCCCCACATGCATGCCGTATGTCATGGGGGCCCCACGTGCATGGCGCATGTCATGGGAGCCCCACATGCATGCCACATGTCATGGGGGCCGTAAATGAATGTCGCATGTCAAGGGGGCCCCACGTGCATGGCGCATGTCATGGGAGCCCCACATGCATGCCGCATGTCATGGGGACCCACATGCATGCCGCATGTCATGGAGGCCCCAAATGCATGCCGCATGTCATGGAGGCCCCAAATGCATGACACATATCATGAGGGCCCCAAACACGTGCAGCATGTCATGGGGGCCCCACGTGCATGCCGTATGTCTTGGGGCCCACAAATGCATGCCTCAAGTCATGGGGGCCCCAAATGCATGACTCATGTCATGGGGGCCCCAAATGAATGTCGCATGTCAAGGGGGCCCCACGTGCATGGCGCATGTCATGGGAGCCCCACATGCATGCCGCATGTCATGGAGGCCCCAAATGCATGCAGCATGTCATGGAGGCCCCAAATGCATGACGCATATCATGAGGGCCCCAAACACGTGCAGCATGTCATGGGGGCCCCACGTGCATGCCTCAAGTCATGGGGGCCCCAAATGCATGACTCATGTCATGGGGGCCCCACGTGCATGCCGCATGTCATGGGGGATCCAAACTCATGCCGCATGTCATTGGGGCCCAAAGCATATGCTGCATGTCATGGGGGCCCCATGTGCATGCCACATGTAATGGGGGCCCCAAATGCATGCGGCATGTCATAGGGGCCCCACGTGCATGCCGCATGTCTCGGGCACCCCAAATGCATGCAGCATGTTATGCAGGCCCCAAATGCATGCTGCAAGTCATGGGGGCTCAAATGCATGACGCATGTCATGTGGTCCCCAAATGCATGTGGCATGTCATAGGGGCCCCACGTGCATGCCACATGTCTCGGGCACCCCAAATGCATGCAGCATGTTATGTGGGGGCCCCACGGGCATGCCGAATGTATCAGGTACCCCTAATGCATGCAGCATGTTATGCAGGCCCCAAATGCATGCTGCAAGTCATGGGGGCCCAAATGCATTACGCATGTCATGTGGGCCCCACGTGCATGCCGCATGTCATGGGGGCCTCACGAGCATTCCGCATTTCATGGGGGCCCCACGTGCATGCCGCATGTCATGGCGGCCCCACTTGCATTCTGCATGTCATGGCAGGCCCAAATGCATGACTCATGTCATGGGGGCTCCACGTGCATGCAGCATGGAATGGGGCCCCCAAATTCATGCCGCATGTCATAGGGCCCCACGTGCATGGCGCAAGTCATGGGTGCCCCACATGCATGCCGAATGTCTCAGGTACCCCAAATGCATGCAGCATGTTATGCAGGCCCCAAATGCATGCCGCATGTCATGGGGGCCCAAATGCATGCAGCATTTCATGGGGACCCACATGCATGCCGCATGTCATGGAGGCCCCAAATGCATGCCGCATGTCATGGAGGCCCCAAATGCATGCCACATGTCATGGGGGTCCCACATGCATGCCGCATGTCATGGGGGTCCCACATGCATGCCGCATGTCATGGGGGCCCAAATGCTTGCCGCATGTCCTGGGGGCCATAAATGTATGCCGCATGTCATGGGGGCCCAACGTGCATGCCGCATGTATTGGGGCCCCCAAATTCATGCTGCATGTCATGAGGGCCTCGCATGCATGCCGCATGTCATGGGGGATCCAAACTCATGCCGCATGTCATTGGGGCCCCAAGCGTATGCCGCATGTCATGGGGGCCCTATGTGCATGCCACATGTAATGGGGGCCCCAAATGCATGTGGCATGTCATAGGGGCCCCACGTGCATGCCGCATGTCTCGGGCACCCCAAATGCATGCAGCATGTTATTGGGGCCCCACGTGCATGCCGAATGTCTCAGGTACCCCAAATGCATGCAGCATGTTATGCAGGCCCCAAATGGATGCTACATGTCATGGGGGCCCACATGCATGCCGCATGTCATGGGGCCCCCACTTGCATGCCGCATGTCATGGGGGCCCCAAATGCGTGCCGCATGTAATGGGGGCCATAAATGTATGCCGCATGTCATGGGGGCCCAACGTGCATGCCGCATGTATTGGGGCCCCCAAATTCATGCTGCATGTCATGAGGGCCTCGCATGCATGCCGCATGTCATGGGGGATCCAAACTCATGCCGCATGTCATTGGGGCCCCAAGCGTATGCCGCATGTCATGTGGGCCCTATGTGCATGCCACATGTAATGGGGGCCCCAAATGCATGTGGCATGTCATAGGGGCCCCACGTGCATGCCGCATGTCTCGGGCACCCCAAATGCATGCAGCATGTTATTGGGGCCCCACGTGCATGCCGCATGTCATGGGGGCCCAAATGCTTGCCGCATGTCATGGGGGCCATAAATGCATGCCGCATGTCATGGGGGCCCAACGTGCATGCCTCAAGTCATGGGGGCCCCAAATGCCTGCCGCATATCATGGGGGCCCCAAACGCATGCAGCATGTCATGGGGGATCCAAATGCATGCCTCAAGTCATGGGGGCCCCAAATGCATGCCGCATATCATGGGGGCCCCAAACACATGCAGCATGTCATTGGGGCCCCACGTGCATGCCGTATGTCTTGGGGCCCACAAATGCATACCGCATGTCATGTGGGCCCCAAATGCTTGCCGCATGTCATGGGGGACCCACATGCATGCCGCATGTCATGGAGGCCCCAAATGCATGCCGCATGTCATAGGGGCCCCACATGCATGGCGCATGTCATGGGGGCCCCACATGCATGCCGCATGTCATGGGGGCCCAAATGCTTGCCGCATGTCAAGGGGGCCCCACGTGCATGCCACATGTCATGGGGACCCACATGCATGCCGCATGTCATGGAGGCCCCCAAATGCATCCCGCATGTCATGGGGGCCCCACATGCATGCCGCATGTCATGGGGACCCAAATGCTTGCCGCATGTCATGGGGGCCATAAATGCATGCCGCATGTCATGGGGGCCCCAACTGCAGGCCGCATATCATTGGGCCCCACATGCATGCCGCATTTCATGGGGGCCCCAAATGCATGCCGCATGTCATGGGCGATCCAAAGTCATGCCGCATGTTATTGGGGCCCCAAGCATATGCCGCATGTCATGGGGGCCTCACGAGCATTCCGCATGTCATGGGGGACCCACGTGCATGCCGCATGTAATGGTGCCCCCAAATTCATGCCACATGTCATAGGGGCCCCACGTGCATGGCGCAAGTCATGGGTGCCCCACATGCATGCCGAATGTCTCAGGTACCCCAAATGCATGCAGCATGTTATGCACGCCCCAAATGCATGCCGCATGTCATGGGGGCCCAAATGCATGCCACATTTCATGGGGGCCCCACATGCATGCCGCATGTCATGGGGGCCCAAATGCTTGCCGCATGTCATGGGGGCCCCACGTGCATGCCACATGTCATGGGGGATCCAAACTCATGCCGCATGTCATTGGGGCCCAAAGCATATGACGCATGTCACGGGGGCCCCATGTGCATGCCACATGTAATGGGTGCCCCAAATGCATGCGGCTTGTCATAGGGGCCCCACGTGCATGCCGCATGTCTCGGGCACCCCAAATGCATGCAGCATGTTATGGGTGCCCCACATGCATGCCGCATGTCATGGAGGCCCCAAATGCATGTCGCATGTCATGGAGGCCCCAAATGCATGCCGCATGTCATGGGGGCCCCACATGCATGCCGCATGTCATGGGGCCCCCAAATGCATGCCGCATGTCATGTGGGCCCCACATGCATGTCCCATGTCATGGGGGCCCCAAATGCATGCCGCATGTCATGGGGGAACCAAAGTCATGCCGCATGTCATTGGGGCCCCAAGCATATGCAGCATGTCATGGGGGCCTCACGAGCATTCCGCATGTCATGGGGGCCCCACGTGCATGCCGCATTTCATGGGGGCCCCACATGCATGCCGCATGTCATGGGGGCCCCACGTGCATGGCGCATGTCATGGGAGCCCCACATGCATCCCACATGTCATGGGGGCCCCAAATGAATGTCGCATTTCAAAGGGGCTCCACGTGCATGCCGCATGTCATGGGAACCCACATGCATGCCGCATGTCATGGAGGCCCCCAAATGCATCCCGCATGTCATGGGGGCCCCACATGCATGCCGCATGTCATGGGGACCCACATGCATGCCGCATGTCATGGAGGCCACAAATGCATGCCGCATGTCATGGAGGCCCCAAATGTATGACGCATATCATGGGGGCCCCAAACACATGCAGCATGTCATGGGGGCCCCAAGTGCATGCCGCATATCTTGGGGCCCACAAATGCATGCCTCAAGTCATGTGGGCCCCAAATGCATGACTCATGTCATGGGGGCCCCACGTGCATGCCGCATGTCATGGGGGATCCAAACTCATGCCGCATGTCATTGGGGCCCAAAGCATATGCCGCATGTCATGGGGGCCCCATGTGCATGCCACATGTTATGCAGGCCCCAAATGCATGCTGCAAGTCATGGGGGCCCAAATGCATGACGCATGTCATGTGGGCCCCAAATGCATGTGGCATGTCATAGGGGACCCACGTGCATGCCGCATGTCTCGGGCACCCCAAATGCATGCAGCATGTTATGTGGGGGCCCCACGTGCATGCCGAATGTATCAGGTGCCCCAAATGCATGCAGCTTGTTATGCAGGCCCCAAATGCATGCTGCAAGTCATGGGGGCCCAAATGCATGACACATGTCATGTGGGCCCCACGTGCATGCCACATGTCATGGGGGCCTCACGAGCATTCCGCATGTCATGGGGGCCCCACTTGCATGCTGCATGTCATGGCGGCCCCAAATGCATGACTCATGTCATGGGGGCTCCACGTGCATGCCGCATGGAATGGGGCCCCCAAATTCATGCCGCATGTCATAGGGCCCCACGTGCATGGCGCAAGTCATGGGTGCCCCACATGCATGCCGAATGTCTCAGGTACCCCAATGCATGCAGCATGTTATGCAGGCCCCAAATGCATGCCGCATGTCATGGGGGCCCAAATGCATGCCGCATTTCATGGGCCCCCCACATGCATGCCGCATGTCATGGGGGCTCCACGTGTATGGCGCAAGTCATGCGTGCCCCACATGCATGCCGCATGTCATCAGGGACCCAAATGCATGCCGCATGTCATAGGGGCCCCACATGCATGTCGCATGTCATGGGAGCCCCACATGCATGCCACATGTCATGGGGGCCCCAAATGAATGTCGCATGTCAAGGGGTCCCCACGTGCATGCCGCATGTCATGGAGGCCCCAAATGCATGCCGCATGTCATGGAGGCCCCAAATGCATGCCGCATGTAATGGGGGCCCCACATGCATGCCGCATGTCATGGGGCCCCCAAATGCATGCCGCATGTCATGTGGGCCCCACATGCATGCCCCATGTCATGGGGCCCCCAAATGCATGCCGCATGTCATGGGGAACCAAAGTCATGCCGCATGTTATTGGGGCCCCAAGCATATGCCGCATGTCATGGGGGCCTCACGAGCATTCCGCATGTCATGGGGGCCCCACGTGCATGCCGCATTTCATGGGGGCCCCACATGCTTGCCGCATGTCAGGGGGGCCCCACGTGCATGGCGCATGTCATGGGAGCCCCACATGCATGCCACATGTCATGGGGGCCCCAAATGAATGTCGCATTTCAAAGGGGCCCCACGTGCATGCCGCATGTCATGGGGACCCACATGCATGCCGCATGTCATGGAGGCCCCCAAATGTATCCCACATGTCATGGGGGCCCCACATGCATGCCGCATGTCATGGAGGCCCCAAATGCATGACGCATATCATGGGGGCCCCAAACACATGCAGCATGTCATGGGGGCCCCATGTGCATGCCACATGTTATGCAGGCCCCAAATGCATGCTGCAAGTCATGGGGGCCCAAATGCATGACGCATGTCATGTGGGCCCCAAATGCATGTGGCATGTCATAGGGGACCCACGTGCATGCCGCATGTCTCGGGCACCCCAAATGCATGCAGCATGTTATGTGGGGGCCCCACGTGCATGCCGAATGTATCAGGTGCCCCAAATGCATGCAGCTTGTTATGCAGGCCCCAAATGCATGCTGCAAGTCATGGGGGCCCAAATGCATGACGCATGTCATGTGGGCCCCACGTGCATGCCGCATGTCATGGGGGCCTCACGAGCATTCCGCATGTCATGGGGGACCCACGTGCATGCCGCATGTCATGGTGGCCCCAAATGCATGACTCATGTCATGGGGGCCCACATGCATGCCGCATGTCATGGGGGCCCCACTTGCATGCTGCATGTCATGGCGGCCCCAAATGCATGACTCATGTCATGGGGGCTCCACGTGCATGCCGCATGGAATGGGGCCCCCAAATTCATGCCGCATGTCATAGGGCCCCACGTGCATGGCGCAAGTCATGGGTGCCCCACATGCATGCCGAATGTCTCAGGTACTCCAAATGCATGCAGCATGTTATGCAGGCCCCAAATGCATGCCGCATGTCATGGGGGCCCAAATGCATGCCGCATTTCATGGGGGACCCACATGCATGCCGCATGTCATGGGGGCCCCAAATGCATGCCGCATGTCATGGGGGCTCCACGTGCATGCCGCATGTAATGGGGCCCCCAAATTCATGCCCCATGTCATAGGGGCCCCACGTGTATGGCGCAAGTCATGTGTGCCCCACATGCATGCCGCATGTCATCAGGGACCCAAATGCATGCCGCATGTCATAGGGGCCCCACATGCATGTCGCATGTCATGGGAGCCCCACATGCATGCCACATGTCATGGGGGCCCCAAATGAATGTCGCATGTCAAGGGGTCCCCACGTGCATGAAGCATGTCATGGGGCCCCCAAATGCATGTCGCATGTCATGGGGGGTCCACATGCATGCCGCATTTAATGGGGCCCCCAAATTAATGCCGCAAGTCATATGGGCCCCACGTGCATGACGCAAGTCATGGGTGCCCCACATGCATGTCGCATGTCATTGGGGCCCCAAATGCATGCCGCATGTCATAGGGGCCCCAAATTCATGGCGCATGTCATGGGGGCCCCACATGCATGCCGCATGTCATGGAGGCCCCAAATGCATGTCGCATGTCATGGGGGATCCACATGCATGCCGCATGTAATGGGGCCCCGAAAATTAATGCCGCAAGTCATATGGGCCCCACGTGCATGACGCAAGTCATGGGTGCCCCACATGCATGCCGCATGTCATTGGGGCCCCAAATGCATGCCGCATGTCATAGGGGCCCCACATTCATGGCGCATGTCATGGGGGCCCCACATGCATGCCGCATGTCATGGAGGCCCCAAATGCATGCCGCATGTCATGGGGCCCCAAATGCATGCCGCATGTCATGGGGGTCCCAAATGCATCCCGCATGTCATGGGGGCCCCACATGCATGCCGCATGTCATGGGGACACACATGCATGCCGCATGTCATGGAGGCCCCAAATGCATGCCGCATGTCATGGAGGCCCCAAATGCATGCCGCATGTCATGGGCCCCCCACATGCATGTCGCATGTCATGGGCCCCCAAATGCATGCCGCATGTCATGGGGGTCCCACATGCATGCCGCATGTCATGGGGGTCCCACATGCATGCCGCATGTCATGGGGGCCCAAATGCTTGCCGCATGTCCTGGGGGCCATAAATGTATGCCGCATGTCATGGGGGCCCAACGTGCATGCCGCATGTATTGGGGGCCCCAAATTCATGCCGCATGTCATGAGGGCCCCGCATGCATGCCACATGTCATGGGGGCCCCGGAGGCATTCCGCATGTCATGGGGGCCCCAAATGTATGCCGCATGTCATGGGGGCCCCAAATGCATGCCGCATGTCATGGGGGCCCCAAATGCATGGCTCAAGTTATGGGGGCCCCAAATGCATGCCGCATGTCATTAGGGCCCCACGTGCATGCCGCATGTAATGGGGGCCCCAAATGCATGCGGCATGTCATAGGGGCCCCACGTGCATGCCGCATGGCATTGGGGCCCCGCAGGCATTCCGCATGTCATGGGAGCTTCACGTGCTTTCCGCTTGTCATGGGGGCCCCACGTACATGCTGCATGTCATTGGGGCCCCGCGTGCTTGCCGCATGTCATGGGGGCCCCACGTGCATGCCTCATGTCACGGGGGCCACAAATGTATGCCACATGTCATGCGGGCCCCACATGCATGCAGCATGTAATGGGGGACCCAAATGCATGCCGCATGTCCTGGGGGCCCCACTTGCATTAAGCATGACATGGGGGCCCCAAATGCATGCCGCATGTCATGGCGGCCCCAAATGCATGACTCAGGTCATGGGGGCCCCACGTGCATGCCGCATGTCATGGGGGACCCAAGCGTATGCCGCATGTCATGGGGGCTCCACAGTCATGCCGCATGTAATGGGGCCCCCAAATTCATGCCGCATGTCATAGGGGCCCCACGTGCATGGCGCAAGTCATGAGTGCCCCACATGCATCCCGCATGTCATTGGGGCCCCAAATGCATGCCGCATGTCATAGGGGCCCCACATTCATGGTGCATGTCATGGGGGCCCCACATGCATGACGCATGTCATGGAGGCCCAAATGCATGTCGCATGTCATGGGGCCCCCAAATGCATGCCGCATGTCATGGGGGCCCCACATGCATGCCGCATGTCATGGGGGCCCAAATGCTTGCCGCATGTCCTGGGGGCCATAAATGTATGCCGCATGTCATGGGGGCCCAACGTCCATGACGCATGTATTGGGGGCCCCAAATTCATGCCGCATGTCATGAGGGCCCCGCATGCATGCCGCATTTCATGGGGGCCCCGGAGCCATTCCGCATGTCATGGGGGCCCCAAATGCATGCCGCATGTCATGGGGCCCCCACATGCATGCCGCATGTCATGGGGGCCCAAATGCTTGCCGCATGTCCTGGGGGCCATAAATGTATACCGCATGTCATGGGGGCCCAACGTCCATGACGCATGTATTGGGGGCCCCAAATTCATGCCGCATGTCATGAGGGCCCCGCATGCATGCCGCATATCATGGGGGCCCCGGAGGCATTCCGCATGTCATGTGGGCCCCAAATGCATGCCACATATCATGGGGGCCCCGCGTGCATGGCGCATATATTGGGGGCCCCAAATGCATGCCGCATGTCATGAGGGCCCCGCATGCATGCCGCATGTCAATGGGGACCCGCAGGCATTCCGCATGTCATGGGGGCGTCATATGCATTCCGCATGTCATGGGGGCCCCACGTGCATGCTGCATGTCATTGGGGCCCCACGTGCTTGCCGAATGTCATGGGGGCCCAAATGCATGCCGCATGTCATGGGGGCCATAAATGCATGCCGCATGTCATGGGTGCCCAACGGGCATGCCGCATGTATTGGGGGCCCAACGTGCATGCCGCATGTATTCGGGGCCCCAACTGCAGGCCGCATATCATGGGGCCACACATGCATGCCGCATTTCATGGGGGACCCAAATGCATGCCGCATGTCATGGGGGCCCCAAATGCATGCCACATGTCATGGGTGCCCCAAATGCATGCCGCATGTCCTGGGGGCCCCACGTGCATGCCGCATGTCATGGATGCCCCAAATGCATGCCGCATGTCATGGAGGCCCCAAATGTATGCTGCTTGTCATGGGGGCCCCACATGCATGCCGCATGTCATGGGGCCCCCAAATGCATGCCGCATGTTATGGGGGCCCCACATGCATGCCCCATGTCATGGGGGCCCCAAATGCATGCCGCATGTCATGGGGGATCCAAAGTCATGCCGCATGTCATTGGAGCCCCAAGCATATGCCGCATGTCATGGGGGCCTCACGAGCATTCCGCATGTCATGGGGGCCCCACGTGCATGCCGCATGTAATGGGGCCCCCAAATTCATGCCGCATGTCATAGGGCCCCACGTGCATGGCGCAAGTCATGGGTGCCCCACATGCATGCCGAATGTCTCAGGTACCCCAAATGCATGCAGCATGTTATGCAGGCCCCAAATGCATGCCGCATGTCATGGGGGCCCAAATGCATGCCGCATTTCATGGGGGCCCCACATGCATGCCGCATGTCATGGGGGCCCCAAATGCATGCCGCATGTCATGGGGACTCCACGTGCAAGCCGCATGTGATGGGGCCCCCAAATTCATGCCGCATGTCATAGGGGCCCCAAGTGCATGGCGCAAGTCATGGGTGACCCACATGCATGCCGCATGTCATAGGGGCCCCACGTGCATGCCGCATGTCTCGGGCACCCCAAATGCATTCAGCATGTTATGGGGGCCCCACGTGCATGCCGCATGTCTCAGGTACCACAAATGCATGCCGCATGTAATGGGGCCCCAAATGCATGCCGCATGTCATGGGGGCCCAAATGCATGACGCATGTCATGGGGGCCCCACATGCATGAAGCATGTCATGGGGGCCCCAAATGCATGCCGCATGTCATGGGGGCTCCACATGCATGCCGCATGTAATGGGGCCCCCAAATTCATGCATGCCGCATGGCATTGGGGCCCCGCAGGCATTCCGCATGTCATGGGAGCTTCACGTGCTTTCCGCTTGTCATGGGGGCCCCACGTACATGCTGCATGTCATTGGGGCCCCGCGTGCTTGCCGCATGTCATGGGGGCCCCACGTGCATGCCTCATGTCACAGGGGCCACAAATGTATGCCACATGTCATGCGGGCCCCACGTGCATGCAGCATGTAATGGGGGACCCAAATGCATGCCGCATGTCCTGGGGGCCCCACTTGCATTAAGCATGACATGGGGGCCCCAAATGCATGCCGCATGTCATGGCGGCCCCAAATGCATGACTCAGGTCATGGGGGCCCCACGTGCATGCCGCATGTCATGGGGGACCCAAGCGTATGACGCATGTCATGGGGGCCCCAAATGCATGCCACATGTAATCGGGGCCCCAAATGCATGCAGCATGTTATGGGGGCCTCACGTGCATGCCGCATGTCTCAGGTACCCCAAATGCATGCAGCATGTTATGCAGGCCCCAAATGCATGCCGCATGTCATGGGGGCCCAAATGCATGACGCATGTCATGGGGGCCCCACAAGCATGAAGCATGTCATGGGGGCCCCAAATGCATGCCGCATGTCATGGGGGCTCCACAGTCATGCCGCATGTAATGGGGCCCCCAAATTCATGCCGCATGTCATAGGGGCCCCACGTGCATGGCGCAAGTCATGGGTGCCCCACATGCATCCCGCATGTCATTGGGGCCCCAAATGCATGCCGCATGTCATAGGGGCCCCACATTCATGGCGCATGTCATGGGGGCCCCACATGCATGACGCATGTCATGGAGGCCCAAATGCATGCCGCATGTCATGGGGCCCCCAAATGCATGCCGCATGTCATGGGGGCCCCACATGCATGCCGCATGTCATGGGGGCCCAAATGCTTGCCGCATGTCCTGGGGGCCATAAATGTATGCCGCATGTCATGGGGGCCCAACGTCCATGACGCATGTATTGGGGGCCCCAAATTCATGCCGCATGTCATGAGGGCCCCGCATGCATGCCGCATTTCATGGGGGCCCCGGAGCCATTCCGCATGTCATGGGGGCCCCAAATGCATGCCGCATGTCATGGGGCCCCCACATGCATGCCGCATGTCATGGGGGCCCAAATGCTTGCCGCATGTCCTGGGGGCCATAAATGTATACCGCATGTCATGGGGGCCCAACGTCCATGACGCATGTATTGGGGGCCCCAAATTCATGCCGCATGTCATGAGGGCCCCGCATGCATGCCGCATATCATGGGGGCCCCGGAGGCATTCCGCATGTCATGTGGGCCCCAAATGCATGCCACATATCATGGGGGCCCCACGTGCATGGCGCATATATTGGGGGCCCCAAATGCATGCCGCATGTCATGAGGGCCCCGCATGCATGCCGCATGTCAATGGGGACCCGCAGGCATTCCGCATGTCATGGGGGCGTCATATGCATTCCGCATGTCATGGGGGCCCCACGTGCATGCTTCATGTCATTGGGGCCCCACGTGCTTGCCGAATGTCATGGGGGCCCAAATGCATGCCGCATGTCATGGGGGCCATAAATGCATGCCGCATGTCATGGGTGCCCAACGGGCATGCCACATGTATTGGGGGCCCAACGTGCATGCCGCATGTATTCGGGGCCCCAACTGCAGGCCGCATATCATGGGGCCACACATGCATGCCGCATTTCATGGGGGACCCAAATGCATGCCGCATGTCATGGGGGCCCCAAATGCATGCCACATGTCATGGGTGCCCCAAATGCATGCCGCATGTCCTGGGGGCCCCACGTGCATGCCGCATGTCATGGGGGCCCCAAATGAATGTCGCGTGTCAAGGGGGCCCCACTTGCATGCCGCATGTCATGGGGACCCACATGCATGTCGCATGTCATGGAGGCCCCCAAATGCATCCCGCATGTCATGGGGGCCCCACATGCATGCCGCATGTCATGGGGACCCAAATGCTTGCCGCATGTCATGGGGCCCATAAATGCATGCCGCATGTCATGGGGGCCCCAACTGCAGGCCGCATATCATGGGCCCCCACATGCATGCCACATTTCATGGGGGACCCAAATGCATGCCGCATTTCATGGGGGACCAAAATGCATGCCGCATGTCATGGGGCCCCCATGTGCATGCCACATGTAATGGGGGCCCCAAATGCATGCCGCATGTCATGGGGATCCAAAGTCATGCCGCATGTTATTGGGGCCCCAAGCATATGCCGCATGTCATGGGGGCCTCACGAGCATTCCGCATGTCATGGGGGACCCATGTGCATGCCGCATGTAATGGTGCCCCCAAATTCATGCCGCATGTCATAGGGGCCCCACGTGCATGGCGCAAGTCATGGGTGCCCCACATGCATGCCGATTGTCTCAGGTACCCCAAATACATGCAGCATGTTATGCACGCCCCAGATGCATGCCGCATGTCATAGGGGCCCAAATGCATGCCGCATTTCATGGGGGACCCACATGCATGCCGCATGTCATGGGGGCCCCACGTGCATGGCACATGTCATGGGAGCCCCACATGCATGCCACATGTCATGGGGGCCCCAAATGAATGTCGCATGTCAAGGGGGCCCCATGTGCATGCCGCATGTCATGGGGACCCACATGCATGCCGCATGTCATGGAGGCCCCCAAATGCATCCCCCATGTCATGGGGGCCCCACATGAATGCCGCATGTCATGGGGCAACCAAATGCATGCCGCATGTCATGGGGGCCCCACATGCATGCCGCATGTCATGGGGGCCCAAATGCTTGCCGCATGTCATGGGGGCCCCACGTGCATGCCACATGTCATGGGGGATCCAAACTCATGCCGCATGTCATTGGGGCCCAAAGCATATGCCGCATGTCATGGGGGCCCCATGTGCATGCCACATGTAATGGGGGCCCCAAATGCATGCGGCTTGTCATAGGGGCCCCACGTGCATGCCGCATGTCTCGGGCACCCCAAATGCATGCAGCATGTTATGGGGGCCCCACGTGCATGCCGAATGTCTCAGGTACTCCAAATGCATGCAGCATGTTATGCAGGCCCCAAATGCATGCTGCGAGTCATGGGGGCCCAAATGCATGACGCATGTCATGTGGGCCCCAAATGCATGTGGCATGTCATAGGGGCCCCACGTGCATGCCGCATGTCTCGGGCACCCCAAATGCATGCAGCATGTTATGGGGGCCCCACGTGCATGCCAAATGTCTCAGGTACCCAAAATGCATGCAGCATGTTATGCAGGCCCCAAATGCATGCTGCAAGTCATGGGTGCCCAAATGCATGACGCATGTCATGTGGGCCCCACATGAATGCCGCATGTCATGGCGGCCCCAAATGCATGACTCAGGTCATGGGGACCCCACCTGCATGCCGCATGTCATGGGGGCCTCACGAGCATTCGGCATGTCATGGGGGCCCCACGTGCATGCCGCATGTCATGGCGGCCCCAAATGCATGACTCATGTCATGGGGGCCCACATGCATGCCGCATGTCATGGGGGCCCCACTTGCATGCTGCATGTCATGGCGGCCCCAAATGCATGACTCATGTCATGGGGGCTCCACATGCATGCCGCATGTAATGGGGCCCCCAAATTCATGCCGCATGTCATAGGGCCCCACATGCATGGCGCAAGTCATGGGTGCCCCACATGCATGCCGAATGTCTCAGGTACCCCAAATGCATGCAGCATGTTATGCAGGCCCCAAATGCATGCCGCATGTCATGGGGGCCCAAATGCATGCCGCATTTCATGGGGGCCCCACATGCATGCCGCATGTCATGGGGGCCCCAAATGCATGCCACATTTCATGGGGGACCCAAATGCATGCCGCATGTCATGGGGGCCCCAAATGCATGCCACATGTCATGGGTGCCCCAAATGCATGCCGCATGTCCTGGGGCCCCCACGTGCATGCCACATGTCATGGGGCCCCCAAATGAATGTCGCATGTCAAGGGGGCCCCACGTGCATGCCGCATGTCATGGAGGCCCCCAAATGCATCCCGCATGTCATGGGGGCCCCACATGCACGCCGCATGTCATGGGGCCCCCAAATGCATGCCGCATGTCATGGGGGCCCCACATGCATGCCGCATGTCATGGGGGCCCAAATGCTTGCCGCATGTCATGGGGGCCCCACGTGCATGCCACATGTCATGGGGGATCCAAACTCATGCCGCATGTCATTGGGGCCCAAAGCATATGCCGCATGTCATGGGGGACCCATGTGCATGCCACATGTAATGGGGGCCCCAAATGCATGCGGCTTGTCATAGGGGCCCCACGTGCATGCCGCATGTCTCGGGCACCCCAAATGCATGCAGCTTGTTATGGGGGCCCCACGTGCATGCCAAATGTCTCAGGTACCCCAAATGCATGCAGCATGTTATGCAGGCCCCAAATGCATGCTGCAAGTCATGGGGGCCCAAATGCATGACGCATGTCATGTGGGCCCCACATGAATGCCGCATGTCATGGCGGCCCCAAATGCATGACTCAGGTCATGGGGACCCCACCTGCATGCCGCATGTCATGGGGGCCTCACGAGCATTCGGCATGTCATGGGGGCCCCACGTGCATGCCGCATGTCATGGCGGCCCCAAATGCATGACTCATGTCATGGGGGCCCACATGCATGCCGCATGTCATTGGGGCCCCCAAATTCATGCCGCATGTCATAGGGCCCCACGTGCATGGCGCAAGTCATGGGTGTCCCACATGCATGCCGAATGTCTCAGGTACCCCAAATGCATGCAGCATGTTATGCAGGCCCCAAATGCATGCCGCATGTCATGGGGGCCCAAATGCATGCCGCATTTCATGGGGGCCCCACATGCATGCCGCATGTCATGGGGACCCCAAATGCATGCCGCATGTCATGGGGACTCCACGTGCATGCCGCATGTAATGGGGCCCCCAAATTCATGCCGCATGTCATAGGGGCCCCAAGTGCATGGCGCAAGTCATGGGTGACCCACATGCATGCCGCATGTCATGAGGACCCACATGCATGCCGCATGTCATGGAGGCCCCAAATGCATGCCGCATGTCATGGAGGCCCCAAATGCATGCTGCTTGTCATGGGGGCCCCACATGCATGCCGCATGTCATGAGGCCCCCAAATGCATGCCGCATGTCATGGGGGCCCCACATGCATGCCCCATGTCATGGGGGCCCCAAATGCATGCCGCATGTCATGGGGGATCCAAAGTCATGCCGCATGTCATTGGGGCCCCAAGCATATGCCGCATGTCATGGGGGCCTCACGAGCATTCCGCATGTCATGGGGGCCCCATGTGCATGCCGCATGTAATGGGGCCCCCAAATTCATGCCGCATGTCATAGGGCCCCACGTGCATGGCACAAGTCATGGGTGCCCCACATGCATGCCGAATGTCTCAGGTACCCCAAATGCAAGCAGCATGTTATGCAGGCCCCAAATGCATGCCGCATGTCATGGGGGCCCAAATGCATGCCGCATTTCATGGGGGCCCCACATGCATGCCGCATGTCATGGGGGCCCCAAATGCATGCCGCATGTCATGGGGACTCCACGTGCAAGCCGCATGTGATGGGGCCCCCAAATTCATGCCGCATGTCATAGGGGCCCCAAGTGCATGGCGCAAGTCATGGGTGACCCACATGCATGCCGCATGTCATGAGGACCCACATGCATGCCGCATGTCATGGAGGCCCCAAATGCATGCCGCATGTCATGGAGGCCCCAAATGCATGCCGAATGTCATGGGGGCCCCACATGCATGCCGCATGTCATGGGGCCCCCAAATGCATGCCGCATGTCATGGGGGCCCCACATGCATGCCCCATGTCATGGGGGCCCAAAATGCATGTTGCATGTCATGGGGGATCCAAAGTCATGCCGCATGTCATTGGGGCCCCAAGCATATGCCGCATGTCATGGGGGCCTCACGAGCATTCCGCATGTCATGGGGGCCCCACGTGCATGCCGCATGTATTGGGGCTCCCAAATTCATGCCACATGTCATAGGGCCCCACGTGCATGGCGCAAGTCATGGGTGTCCCACATGCATGCCGAATGTCTCAGGTACCCCAAATGCATGCAGCAAGTTATGCAGGTCCCAAATGCATGCCGCATGTCATGGGGGCCCAAATGCATGCCGCATTTCATGGGGGCCCCACATGCATGCCGCATGTCATGGGGGCCCCAAATGCATGCCGCATGTCATGGGGACTCCACGTGCAAGCCGCATGTGATGGGGCCCCCAAATTCATGCCGCATGTCATATGGGCCCCAAGTGCATGGTGCAAGGCATGGGTGCCCCACATGCATGCCGCATGTCATGGGGACCCACATGCATGCCGCATATCATGGAGGCCCCAAATGCATGCCGCATGTCATGGAGGCCCCAAATGCATGCCGCATGTCATGGGGGCCCCACATGCATGCCACATGTCATGGGGCCCCCAAATGCATGCCGCATGTCATGGGGGTCCCACATGGATGCCCCATGTCATGGGGGCCCCAAATGCATGCCGCATGTCATGGGGGATCCAAAGTCATGCCGCATGTCATTGGGGCCCCAAGCATATGCCGCATGTCATGGGGGCCTCACGAGCATTCCGCATGTCAAGGGGGCCCCACGTGCATGCCGCATGTAATGGTGCGCCCAAATTCATGCCGCATGTCATAGGGGCCCCACGTGCATGGCGCAAGTCATGGGTGCCCCACATGCATGCCGAATGTCTCAGGTACCCCAAATGCATGCAGCATGTTATGCACGCCCCAAATGCATGCCGCATGTCATGGGGGCCCCACATGCATGCCAAATGTCATGGGGCCCCCAAATGCATGCCACATGTCATGGGGGCCCAAATGCAGGCCACATTTCATGGGGGCCCCACATGCATGCCGCATGTCATGGGGGCCCCACGTGCATGGCGCATGTCATGGGAGCCCCACATGCATGCCACATGTCATGGGGGCCCCAAATGAATGTCGCATGTCAAGGGGGCCCCACATGCATGCCACATGTCATGGGGCCCCCAAATGCATGCCACATGTCATGGGGGCCCAAATGCAGGCCACATTTCATGGGGGCCCCACATGCATGCCGCATGTCATGGGGGCCCCACGTGCATGGCGCATGTCATGGGAGCCCCACATGCATGCCACATGTCATGGGGGCCCCAAATGAATGTCGCATGTCAAGGGGGCCCCACGTGCATGCCGCATGTCATGGGGACCCACATGCATGCCGCATGTCATGGAGGCCCCCAAATGCATCCCGCATGTCATGGGGGCCCCACATGCATGCCGCATGTCATGGAGGCCCCAAATGCATGCCGCATGTCATGGAGGCCCCAAATGCATGATGCATATCATGGGGGCCCCAAACACATGCAGCATGTCATGGGGCCCCACATGCATGCCGTATGTCTTGGGGCCCACAAATGCATGCCTCAAGTCATGGGGGCCCCAAATGCATGACTCATGTCATGGGGGCCCCACGTGCATGCCGCATGTCATGGGGGATCCAAACTCATGCCGCATGTCATTGGGGCCCAAAGCAAATGCCGCATGTCATGGGGGCCCCATGTGCATGCCACATGTAATGGGGGCCCCAAATGCATGCGGCATGTCATAGGGGCCCCACGTGCATGCCGCATGTCTCGGGCACCCCAAATGCATGCAGCATGTTATGGGGGCCCCACGCGCATGCCGAATGTCATGGGGGCCTCACGAGCATTCGGCATGTCATGGGGGCCCCACGTGCATGCCGCATGTCATGGCGGCCCCAAATGCATGACTCATGTCATGGGGGCCCACATGCATGCCGCATGTCATGGGGGCCCCACTTGCATGCTGCATGTCATGGCGGCCCCAAATGCATGACTCATGTCATGGGGGCTCCACGTGCATGCCGCATGTAATGGGGCCCCCAAATTCATGCCGCATGTCATAGGGCCCCACGTGCATGGCCCAAGTCATGGGTGCCCCACCTGCATGCCAAATGTCTCAGGTACCCCAAATGCATGCAGCATGTTATGCAGGCCCCAAATGCATGCCGCATGTCATGGGGGCCCAAATGCATGCCACATTTCATGGGGGCCCCACATGCATGCCGCATGTCACGGGGACTCCACGTGCAGGCCGCATGTAATGGGGCCCCCAAATTAATGCCGCATGTCATAGGGGCCCCACGTGCATGGCGCAAGTCATGGGTGCCCCACATGCATTCCGCATGTCATGGGGACCCACATGCATGCCGAATGTCATGGAGGCCCAAAATGCATGTCGCATGTCATGGAGGCCCCAAATGCATGCCGCATGTCATGGGGGATCCAAAGTCATGCCGCATGTCATTGGGGCCCCAAGCATATGCCGCATGTCATGGGGGCCTCACGAGCATTCCGCATGTCAAGGGGGCCCCACGTGCATGCCGCATGTAATGGTGCGCCCAAATTCATGCCGCATGTCATAGGGGCCCCACGTGCATGGCGCAAGTCATGGGTGCCCCACATGCATGCCAAATGTCTCAGGTACCCCAAATGCATGCAGCATGTTATGCACGCCCCAAATGCATGCCACATGTCATGGGGGCCCAAATGCAGGCTGCATTTCATGAGGGCCCCACATGCATGCCGCATGTCATGGGGGCCCCACGTGCATGGCGCATGTCATGGGAGCCCCACATGCATGCCGCATGTCATGGGGACCCACATGCATGCCGAATGTCATGGAGGCCCAAAATGCATGTCGCATGTCATGGGGGCCCCACGTGCATGCCGCATTTCATGGGGGCCCCACATGCATGCCGCATGTCATGGGGGCCCCACGTGCATGGCGCATGTCATGGGAGCCCCACATGCATGCCACATGTCATGGGGGCCCCAAATGAATGTCGCATTTCAAAGGGGCCCCACGTGCATGCCGCATGTCATGGGGACCCACATGCATGCCGCATGTCATGGAGGCCCCCAAATGCATCCCGCATGTCATGGGGGCCCCACATGCATGCCGCATGTCATGGGGACCCACATGCATGCCGCATGTAATGGAGGCCACAAATGCATGCCGCATGTCATGGAGGCCCCAAATGCATGACGCATATCATGGGGGCCCCAAACACATGCAGCATGTCATGGGGGCCCCAAGTGCATGCCGCATGTCTTGGGGCCCACAAATGCATGCCTCAAGTCATGTGGGCCCCAAATGCATGACTCATGTCATGGGGGCCCCACGTGCATGCCGCATGTCATGGGGGATCCAAACTCATGCCGCATGTCATTGGGGCCCAAAGCATATGCCGCATGTCATGGGGGCCCCATGTGCATGCCACATGTTATGCAGGCCCCAGATGCATGCTGCAAGTCATGGGGGCCCAAATGCATGACGCATGTCATGTGGGACCCAAATGCATGTGGCATGTCATAGGGGCCCCACGTGCATGCCGCATGTCTCGGGCACCCCAAATGCATGCAGCATGTTATGTGGGGGCCCCACGTGCATGCCGAATGTATCAGGTGCCCCAAATGCATGCAGCTTGTTATGCAGGCCCCAAATGCATGCTGCAAGTCATGGGGGCCCAATTGCATGACGCATGTCATGTGGGCCTCACGAGCATTCCGCATGTCATGGGGGACCCACGTGCATGCCGCATGTCATGGCGGCCCCAAATGCATGACTCATGTCATGGGGGCCCTCATGCATGCCGCATGTCATGGGGGCCATACTTGCATGCTGCATGTCATGGCGGCCCCAAATGCATGACTCATGTCATGGGGGCTCCACGTGCATGCCGCATGGAATGGGGCCCCCAAATTCATGCCGCATGTCATAGGGCCCCACGTGCATGGGGCAAGTCATGGGTGCCCCACATGCATGCCGAATGTCTCAGGTACCCCAAATGCATGCAGCATGTTATGCAGGCACCAAATGCATGCCGCATGTCATGGGGGCCCAAATGCATGCCGCATGTCATGGGGGCCTCACGAGCATTCCGCATGTCATGGGGGACCCACGTGCATGCCGCATGTCATGGCGGCCCCAAATGCATGACTCATGTCATGGGGGCCCTCATGCATGCCGCATGTCATGGGGGCCCCACTTGCATGCTGCATGTCATGGCGGCCCCAAATGCATGACTCATGTCATGGGGGCTCCACCTGCATGCCGCATGGAATGGGGCCCCCAAATTCATGCCGCATGTCATAGGGACCCCACATGCATGGCGCAAGTCATGCGTGCCCCACATGCATGCCGCATGTCATCAGGGACCCAAATGCATGCCGCATGTCATAGGGGCCCCACATGCATGTCGCATATCATGGGGACCCACATGCATGCCACATGTCATGGAATCCCCAAATGCATGCCGCATGCCATGGGGGCCCCACATGCATGCCGCATGTCATGGGGCCCCCAAATGCATGACGCATGTCATGGGGGCCCCACATGCATGAAGCATGTCATGGGGGCCCCACATGCATGAAGCATGTCATGGGGGCCCCAAATGCATGCCGCATGTCATGGGGGCTCCACATGCATGCCGCATGTAATGGGCCCCCCAAATTCATGCCGCATGTCATAGGTGCCCCACGTGCATGACGCAAGTCATGGGTGCCCCACATGCATGCCGCGTGTCATTGGGGCCCCAAATGCATGCCGCATGTCATAGGGGCCCCACATTCATGGCGCATGTCATGGGGGCCCCACATGCATGCCGCATGTCATGGAGGCCCCAAATGCATGCCGCATGTCATGGGGCCCCCAAATGCATGCCGCATGTCATGGGGGTCCCAAATGCATGCCGCATGTCATGGGGACCCACATGCATGCCGCATGTCATGGAGGCCCCAAATGCATGCCGCATGTCATGGAGGCACCAAATGCATGCCGCATGTCATGGGGGCCCCACATGCATGCCGCATGTCATGGGGCCCCCAAATGCATGCCTCATGTCATGGGGGTCCCACATGCATGCCGCATGTCATGGGGGCCCCGGAGGCATTCCGCATGTCATGGGGGCCCCAAATGCATGCCGCATGTCCTGGGGGCCATAAATGTATGCCGCATGTCATGGGGGCCCAACGTGCATGCCGCATGTATTGGGGGCCCCAAATTCATGCCGCATATCATGAGGGCCCTGCATGCATGCCACATGTCATGGGGGCCCCGGAGGCATTCCGCATGTCATGGGGGCCCCAAATGCATGCCACATGTCATGGGGGCCCCAAATGCATGCCTCAAGTTATGGGGCCCCAAATGCATGCCGCATGTCATGAGGGCCCCACGTGCATGCCGCATGTCATGGGGGCCCCAAATGCATGGCTCAAGTAATGGGGGCCCCAAATGTATGCCACATATCATGGGGGCCCAAAGCATATGCCGCATGTAATGGGGGCCCCATGTGCATGCCACATGTAATGGGGGCCCCAAATGCATGCGGCATGTCATAGGGGCCCCACGTGCATGCCGCATGTCTCGGGCACCCCAAATGCATTCAGCAAGTTATGGGGGCCCCACGTGCATGCCGCATGTCTCAGGTACCCCAAATGCATACAGCATGTTATGCAGGCCCCAAATGCATGCCGCATGTCACGGGGGCCCAAATGCATGCCGCATGTCATGGGGGCCCCACATGCATGAAGCATGTCATGGGGGCCCCAAATGCATGCCGCATGTCATGGGGGCTCCACATGCATGCCGCATGTAATGGGCCCCCCAAATTCATGCATGCCGCATGGCATTGGGGCCCCGCAGGCATTCCGCATGTCATGGGAGCTTCACGTGCTTTCCGCTTGTCATGGGGGCCCCACGTACATGCTGCATGTCATTGGGGCCCCGCGTGCTTGCCGCATGTCATGGGGGCCCCACGTGCATGCCTCATGTCACGGGGGCCACAAATGGGATGCGGGCCCCACGTGCATGCCGCATGTCATGGGGCCCCCCAAATGCATGCCGCATGTCATGGGGGCCCCACATGCATGGAGCATGTCATGGGGGCCCCCCATGCATTCCGCATGACATGGGGGCCCCAAATGCATGCCGCATGTCATGGCGGCCCCAAATGCATGACTCAGGTCATGGGGGCCCCACGTGCATGCCGCATGTCATGGGGGACCCAAGCGTATGCCGCATGTCATGGGGGCCCCAAATGCATGCTACATGTCATGGGGGCCCCAAATGCATGCCGCATGTCATGGGTACCCAAATGTTTGCCGCATGTCATGGGGGCCATAAATGCATGCCGCATGTCATGGGGGCCCAACGTGCATGCCGCATGTATTGGGGGCCCCAAATTCATGTCTCATGTCATGAGGGCCCTGCATGTATACCGCATGTCATGGGGGCCCCAAATGCATGCCTCAAGTCATGGGGGCCCCAAATGCATGCCGCATATCATGGGGGCCCCACGTTGATGCCGTATGTCTTGGGGCCCACAAATGCATGCCTCAAGTCATGGGGGCCCCAAATGCATGACTCATGTCATGGAGGCCCCACGTGCATGCCGCATGTCATGGGGGATCCAAACTCATGCCGCATGTCATTGGGGCCCAAAGCATATGCTGCATGTCATGGGGGCCCCATGTGCATGCCACATGTAATCGGGGCCGCAAATGCATGCGGCATGTCATAGGGGCCCCACGTGCATGCCGCATTTCTCGGGCACCCCAAATGCATGCAGCATGTTATGGGGGCCCCACGTGCATGCCGCATGTCTCAGGTACCCCAAATGCATGCAGCATGTTATGCAGGCCCCAAATGCATGCCGCATGTCATGGGGGCCCAAATGCATGAGGCATGTCATGGGGGCCCCACAAGCATGAAGCATGTCATGGGGGCCCCAAATGCATGCCGCATGTCATGGGGGCTCCACATTCATGCCGCATGTAATGGGGCCCCCAAATTCATGCCGCATGTCATAGGGGCCCCACGTGCATGGCGCAAGTCATGGGTGCCCCACATGCATGCCACATGTCATTGGGTCCCCAAATGCATGCCGCATGTCATAGGGGCCCCACATTCATGGCGCATGTCATGGGGGCCCCACATGCATGACGCATGTCATGGAGGCCCAAATGCATGCCGCATGTCATGGGGCCCCCAAATGCATGCCACATGTCATGGGGGCCCCACATGCATGCCGCATGTCATGGGGGCCCAAATGCTTGCCGCATGTCCTGGGGGCCATAAATGTATGCCGCATGTCATGGGGGCCCAACGTCCATGACGCATGTATTGGGGGCCCCAAATTCATGCCGCATGTCATGAGGGCCCCGCATGCATGCCGCATATCATGGGGGCCCCGGAGGCATTCCGCATGTCATGGGGGCCCCAAATGCATGCCGCATGTCATGGGGCCCCCACATGCATGCCGCATGTCATCGGGGCCCAAATGCTTGCCGCTTGTCCTGGGGGCCATAAATGTATGCCGCATGTCATGGGTGCCCAACGTCCATGACGCATGTATTGGTGGCCCCAAAATCATGCCGCATGTCATGAGGGCCCCGCATGCATGCCGCATATCATGGGGGCCCCGGAGGCATTCCGCATGTCATGGGGGCCCCAAATGCATGCCACATATCATGGGGGCCCCACGTGCATGGCGCATATATTGGGGCCCCAAATGCATGCCGCATGTCATGAGGGCCCCGCATGCATGCCGCATGTCAATGGGGACCCGCAGGCATTCCGCATGTCATGGGGCCCCACGTGCATGCTGCATGTCATTGGGGCCCCACGTGCTTGCCGAATGTCATGGGGACAAAAATGCATGCCGCATGTCATGGGAGCCATAAATGCATGCCGCATGTCATGGGTGCCCAACGGACATGCCGCATGTATTGGGGGCCCAACGTGCATGCCGCATGTATTGGGGGCCCCAACTGCAGGCCGCATATCATGGGGCCACACATGCATGCCACATTTCATGGGGGACCCAAATGCATGCCGCATGTCCTGGGGGCCCCACGTGCATGCCGCATGTCATGGGGGCCCCAAATGAATGTCGCATGTCGAGGGGGCCCCACTTGCATGCCGCATGTCATGGGGACCCACATGCATGCCGCATGTCACGGAGGCCCCCAAATGCATCCCGCATGTCATGGGGGCCCCACATGCATGCCGCATGTCATGGGGACCCAAATGCTTGCTGCATGTCATGGGGGCCATAAATGCATGCCGCATGTCATGGGGGCCCCAACTGCAGGCCGCATATCATGGGGCCCCACATGCATGCCGCATTTCATGGGGGACCCAAATGCATGCCGCATGTCATGGGGGCCCCATGTGCATGCCACATGTAATGGGGGCCCCAAATGCATGCCACATGTCATGGGGATCCAAAGTCATGCCGCATGTTATTGGGGCCCCAAGCATATGCCGCATGTCATGGGGGCCTCACGAGCATTCCGCATGTCATGGGGGACCCACGTGCATGCCGCATGTAATGGTGCCCCCAAATTCATGCCGCATGTCATAGGGGCCCCACGTGCATGGCGCAAGTCATGGGTGCCCCACATGCATGCCGGTTGTCAAAGGTACCCCAAATGCATGCAGCATGTTATGCACGCCCCAGATGCATGCCGCATGTCATGGGGGCCCAAATGCATGCCGCATTTCATGGGGGCCCAAATGCATGCCGCATTTCATGGGGGCCCCACATGCATGCCGCATGTCATGGGGGCCCCACGTGCATGGCACATGTCATGGGAGCCCCACATGCATGCCGCATGTCATGGGGACCCACATGCATGCCGCATGTCATGGAGGCCCCCAAATGCATCCCCCATGTCATGGGGGCCCCACATGCATGCCGCATGTCATGGGGCCCCCAAATGCATGCCGCATGTCATGGGGGCCCCACATGCATGCCGCATGTCATGGGGGCCCAAATGCTTGCCGCATGTCATGGGGGCTCCACGTGCATGCCAAATGTCTCAGGTACCCAAAATGCATGCAGCATGTTATGCAGGCCCCAAATGCATGCTGCAAGTCATGGGGGCCCAAATGCATGACGCATGTCATGTGGGCCCCACATGAATGCCGCATGTCATGGCGGCCCCAAATGCATGACTCAGGTCATGGGGACCCCACCTGCATGCCGCATGTCATGGGGGCCTCACGAGCATTCGGCATGTCATGGGGGCCCCACGTGCATGCCGCATGTCATGGCGGCCCAAATGCATGACGCATGTCATGTGGGCCCCACATGAATGCCGCATGTCATGGCGGCCCCAAATGCATGACTCATGTCATGGGGGCCCACATGCATGCCGCATGTCATGGGGGCCCCACTTGCATGCTGCATGTCATGGCGGCCCCAAATGCATGACTCATGTCATGGGGGCTCCACATGCATGCCGCATGTAATGGGGCCCCCAAATTCATGCCGCATGTCATAGGGCCCCACATGCATGGCGCAAGTCATGGGTGCTCCACATGCATGCCGAATGTCTCAGGTACCCCAAATGCATGCAGCATGTTATGCAGGCCCCAAATGCATGCCGCATGTCATGGGGGCCCAAATGCATGACACATTTCATGGGGGCCCCACATGCATGCCGCATGTCATGGGGACTGCACGTGCATGCCGCATGTAATGGGGCCCCCAAATTAATGCCGCATGTCATAGGGGCCCCACGTGCATGGCGCAAGTCATGGGTGCCCCACATGCATGCCGAATGTCTCAGGTACCCCAAATGCATGCAGCATGTTATGCAGGCCCCAAATGCATGCAGCATGTTATGCACACCCCAAATGCATGCCACATGTCATGGGGGCCCAAATGCAGGCCGCATTTCATGGGGGCCCCACATGCATGCCGCATGTCATGGGGGCCCCACGTGCATGGCGCATGTCATGGGAGCCCCACATGCATGCCACATGTCATGGGGGCCCCAAATGAATGTCGCATGTCAAGGGGGCCCCACGTGCATGCCGCATTTCAAGGGGACCCACATGCATGCCGCATGTCATGGAGGCCCCCAAATGCATCCCGCATGTCATGGGGGCCCCACATGCATGCCGCATGTCATGGAGGCCCCAAATGCATGCCGCATGTCATGGAGGCCCCAAATGCATGACGCATATCATGGGGGCCCCAAACACATGCAGCATGTCATGGGGCCCCACATGCATGCCGTATGTCTTGGGGCCCACAAATGCATGCCTCAAGTCATGGGGGACCCAAATGCATGACTCATGTCATGGGGGCCCCACGTGCATGCCGCATGTCATGGGGGATCCAAACTCATGCCGCATGTCATTGGTGCCCAAAGCAAATGCCGCATGTCATGGGGGCCCCATGTGCATGCCACATGTAATGGGGGCCCCAAATGCATGCGGCATGTCATGGCGGCCCCAAATGCATGACTCATGTCATGGGGGCTCCACATGCATGCCGCATGTAATGGGGCCCCCAAATTCATGCCGCATGTCATAGGGCCCCACATGCATGGCGCAAGTCATGGGTGCCCCACATGCATGCCGAATGTCTCAGGTACCCCAAATGCATGCAGCATGTTATGCAGGCCCCAAATGCATGCCGCATGTCATGGGGGCCCAAATGCATGCCGCATTTCATGGGGGCCCCACATGCATGCCGCATGTCATGGGGGCCTCAAATGCATGCCACATTTCATGGGGGACCCAAATGCATGCCGCATGTCATGGGGGCCCCAAATGCATGCCACATGTCATGGGTGCCCCAAATGCATGCCGCATGTCCTGGGGGCCCCACGTGCATGCCACATGTCATGGGTGCCCCAAATGCATGCCGCATGTCCTGGGGGCCCCACGTGCATGCCACATGTCATGGGGCCCCCAAATGAATGTCGCATGTCATGGGGGCCCCACGTGCATGCCACATGTCATGGGGGATCCAAACTCATGCCGCATGTCATTGGGGCCCAAAGCATATGCCGCATGTCATGGGGGACCCATGTGCATGCCACATGTAATGGGGGCCCCAAATGCATGCGGCTTGTCATAGGGGCCCCACGTGCATGCCGCATGTCTCGGGCACCCCAAATGCATGCAGCTTGTTATGGGGGCCCCACGTGCATGCCAAATGTCTCAGGTACCCCAAATGCATGCAGCATGTTATGCAGGCCCCAAATGCATGCTGCAAGTCATGGGGGCCCAAATGCATGACGCATGTCATGTGGGCCCCACATGAATGCCGCATGTCATGGCGGCCCCAAATGCATGACTCAGGTCATGGGGACCCCACCTGCATGCCGCATGTCATGGGGGCCTCACGAGCATTCGGCATGTCATGGGGGCCCCACGTGCATGCCGCATGTCATGGCGGCCCCAAATGCATGACTCATGTCATGGGGGCCCACATGCATGCCGCATGTCATTGGGGCCCCCAAATTCATGCCGCATGTCATAGGGCCCCACGTGCATGGCGCAAGTCATGGGTGTCCCACATGCATGCCGAATGTCTCAGGTACCCCAAATGCATGCAGCATGTTATGCAGGCCCCAAATGCATGCCGCATGTCATGGGGGCCCAAATGCATGCCGCATTTCATGGGGGCCCCACATGCATGCCGCATGTCATGGGGACCCCAAATGCATGCCGCATGTCATGGGGACTCCACGTGCATGCCGCATGTAATGGGGCCCCCAAATTCATGCCGCATGTCATAGGGGCCCCAAGTGCATGGCGCAAGTCATGGGTGACCCACATGCATGCCGCATGTCATGAGGACCCACATGCATGCCGCATGTCATGGAGGCCCCAAATGCATGCCGCATGTCATGGAGGCCCCAAATGCATGCTGCTTGTCATGGGGGCCCCACATGCATGCCGCATGTCATGAGGCCCCCAAATGCATGCCGCATGTCATGGGGGCCCCACATGCATGCCCCATGTCATGGGGGCCCCAAATGCATGCCGCATGTCATGGGGGATCCAAAGTCATGCCGCATGTCATTGGGGCCCCAAGCATATGCCGCATGTCATGGGGGCCTCACGAGCATTCCGCATGTCATGGGGGCCCCATGTGCATGCCGCATGTAATGGGGCCCCCAAATTCATGCCGCATGTCATAGGGCCCCACGTGCATGGCACAAGTCATGGGTGCCCCACATGCATGCCGAATGTCTCAGGTACCCCAAATGCATGCAGCATGTTATGCAGGCCCCAAATGCATGCCGCATGTCATGGGGGCCCAAATGCATGCCGCATTTCATGGGGGCCCCACATGCATGCCGCATGTCATGGGGGCCCCAAATGCATGCCGCATATCATGGGGACTCCACGTGCAAGCCGCATGTGATGGGGCCCCCAAATTCATGCCGCATGTCATAGGGGCCCCAAGTGCATGGCGCAAGTCATGGGTGACCCACATGCATGCCGCATGTCATGAGGACCCACATGCATGCCGCATGTCATGGAGGCCCCAAATGCATGCCGCATGTCATGGAGGCCCCAAATGCATGCCGAATGTCATGGGGGCCCCACATGCATGCCGCATGTCATGGGGCCCCCAAATGCATGCCGCATGTCATGGGGGCCCCACATGCATGCCCCATGTCATGGGGCCCCAAAATGCATGTTGCATGTCATGGGGGATCCAAAGTCATGCCGCATGTCATTGGGGCCCCAAGCATATGCCGCATGTCATGGGGGCCTCACGAGCATTCCGCATGTCATGGGGGCCCCACGTGCATGCCGCATGTATTGGGGCTCCCAAATTCATGCCACATGTCATAGGGCCCCACGTGCATGGCGCAAGTCATGGGTGTCCCACATGCATGCCGAATGTCTCAGGTACCCCAAATGCATGCAGCAAGTTATGCAGGTCCCAAATGCATGCCGCATGTCATGGGGGCCCAAATGCATGCCGCATTTCATGGGGGCCCCACATGCATGCCGCATGTCATGGGGGCCCCAAATGCATGCCGCATGTCATGGGGACTCCACGTGCAAGCCGCATGTGATGGGGCCCCCAAATTCATGCCGCATGTCATAGGGGCCCCAAGTGCATGGTGCAAGGCATGGGTGCCCCACATGCATGCCGCATGTCATGGGGACCCACATGCATGCCGCATATCATGGAGGCCCCAAATGCATGCCGCATGTCATGGAGGCCCCAAATGCATGCCGCATGTCATGGGGGCCCCACATGCATGCCACATGTCATGGGGCCCCCAAATGCATGCCGCATGTCATGGGGGTCCCACATGGATGCCCCATGTCATGGGGGCCCCAAATGCATGCCGCATGTCATGGGGGATCCAAAGTCATGCCGCATGTCATTGGGGCCCCAAGCATATGCCGCATGTCATGGGGGCCTCACGAGCATTCCGCATGTCAAGGGGGCCCCACGTGCATGCCGCATGTAATGGTGCGCCCAAATTCATGCCGCATGTCATAGGGGCCCCACGTGCATGGCGCAAGTCATGGGTGCCCCACATGCATGCCGAATGTCTCAGGTACCCCAAATGCATGCAGCATGTTATGCACGCCCCAAATGCATGCCGCATGTCATGGGGGCCCCACATGCATGCCAAATGTCATGGGGCCCCCAAATGCATGCCACATGTCATGGGGGCCCAAATGCAGGCCACATTTCATGGGGGCCCCACATGCATGCCGCATGTCATGGGGGCCCCACGTGCATGGCGCATGTCATGGGAGCCCCACATGCATGCCACATGTCATGGGGGCCCCAAATGAATGTCGCATGTCAAGGGGGCCCCACATGCATGCCACATGTCATGGGGCCCCCAAATGCATGCCACATGTCATGGGGGCCCAAATGCAGGCCACATTTCATGGGGGCCCCACATGCATGCCGCATGTCATGGGGGCCCCACGTGCATGGCGCATGTCATGGGAGCCCCACATGCATGCCACATGTCATGGGGGCCCCAAATGAATGTCGCATGTCAAGGGGGCCCCACGTGCATGCCGCATGTCATGGGGACCCACATGCATGCCGCATGTCATGGAGGCCCCCAAATGCATCCCGCATGTCATGGGGGCCCCACATGCATGCCGCATGTCATGGAGGCCCCAAATGCATGCCGCATGTCATGGAGGCCCCAAATGCATGATGCATATCATGGGGGCCCCAAACACATGCAGCATGTCATGGGGCCCCACATGCATGCCGTATGTCTTGGGGCCCACAAATGCATGCCTCAAGTCATGGGGGCCCCAAATGCATGACTCATGTCATGGGGGCCCCACGTGCATGCCGCATGTCATGGGGGATCCAAACTCATGCCGCATGTCATTGGGGCCCAAAGCAAATGCCGCATGTCATGGGGGCCCCATGTGCATGCCACATGTAATGGGGGCCCCAAATGCATGCGGCATGTCATAGGGGCCCCACGTGCATGCCGCATGTCTCGGGCACCCCAAATGCATGCAGCATGTTATGGGGGCCCCACGCGCATGCCGAATGTCATGGGGGCCTCACGAGCATTCGGCATGTCATGGGGGCCCCACGTGCATGCCGCATGTCATGGCGGCCCCAAATGCATGACTCATGTCATGGGGGCCCACATGCATGCCGCATGTCATGGGGGCCCCACTTGCATGCTGCATGTCATGGCGGCCCCAAATGCATGACTCATGTCATGGGGGCTCCACGTGCATGCCGCATGTAATGGGGCCCCCAAATTCATGCCGCATGTCATAGGGCCCCACGTGCATGGCCCAAGTCATGGGTGCCCCACCTGCATGCCAAATGTCTCAGGTACCCCAAATGCATGCAGCATGTTATGCAGGCCCCAAATGCATGCCGCATGTCATGGGGGCCCAAATGCATGCCACATTTCATGGGGGCCCCACATGCATGCCGCATGTCACGGGGACTCCACGTGCAGGCCGCATGTAATGGGGCCCCCAAATTAATGCCGCATGTCATAGGGGCCCCACGTGCATGGCGCAAGTCATGGGTGCCCCACATGCATTCCGCATGTCATGGGGACCCACATGCATGCCGAATGTCATGGAGGCCCAAAATGCATGTCGCATGTCATGGAGGCCCCAAATGCATGCCGCATGTCATGGGGGATCCAAAGTCATGCCGCATGTCATTGGGGCCCCAAGCATATGCCGCATGTCATGGGGGCCTCACGAGCATTCCGCATGTCAAGGGGGCCCCACGTGCATGCCGCATGTAATGGTGCGCCCAAATTCATGCCGCATGTCATAGGGGCCCCACGTGCATGGCGCAAGTCATGGGTGCCCCACATGCATGCCAAATGTCTCAGGTACCCCAAATGCATGCAGCATGTTATGCACGCCCCAAATGCATGCCACATGTCATGGGGGCCCAAATGCAGGCTGCATTTCATGAGGGCCCCACATGCATGCCGCATGTCATGGGGGCCCCACGTGCATGGCGCATGTCATGGGAGCCCCACATGCATGCCGCATGTCATGGGGACCCACATGCATGCCGAATGTCATGGAGGCCCAAAATGCATGTCGCATGTCATGGGGGCCCCACGTGCATGCCGCATTTCATGGGGGCCCCACATGCATGCCGCATGTCATGGGGGCCCCACGTGCATGGCGCATGTCATGGGAGCCCCACATGCATGCCACATGTCATGGGGGCCCCAAATGAATGTCGCATTTCAAAGGGGCCCCACGTGCATGCCGCATGTCATGGGGACCCACATGCATGCCGCATGTCATGGAGGCCCCCAAATGCATCCCGCATGTCATGGGGGCCCCACATGCATGCCGCATGTCATGGGGACCCACATGCATGCCGCATGTAATGGAGGCCACAAATGCATGCCGCATGTCATGGAGGCCCCAAATGCATGACGCATATCATGGGGGCCCCAAACACATGCAGCATGTCATGGGGGCCCCAAGTGCATGCCGCATGTCTTGGGGCCCACAAATGCATGCCTCAAGTCATGTGGGCCCCAAATGCATGACTCATGTCATGGGGGCCCCACGTGCATGCCGCATGTCATGGGGGATCCAAACTCATGCCGCATGTCATTGGGGCCCAAAGCATATGCCGCATGTCATGGGGGCCCCATGTGCATGCCACATGTTATGCAGGCCCCAGATGCATGCTGCAAGTCATGGGGGCCCAAATGCATGACGCATGTCATGTGGGACCCAAATGCATGTGGCATGTCATAGGGGCCCCACGTGCATGCCGCATGTCTCGGGCACCCCAAATGCATGCAGCATGTTATGTGGGGGCCCCACGTGCATGCCGAATGTATCAGGTGCCCCAAATGCATGCAGCTTGTTATGCAGGCCCCAAATGCATGCTGCAAGTCATGGGGGCCCAATTGCATGACGCATGTCATGTGGGCCCCACGTGCATGCCGCATGTCATGGGGGCCTCACGAGCATTCCGCATGTCATGGGGGACCCACGTGCATGCCGCATGTCATGGCGGCCCCAAATGCATGACTCATGTCATGGGGGCCCTCATGCATGCCGCATGTCATGGGGGCCATACTTGCATGCCGCATGTCATGGAGGCCCCAAATGCATGTCGCATGTCATGGAGGCCCCAAATGCATGCCGCATGCCATGGGGGCCCCACATGCATGCCGCATGTCATGGGGCCCCCAAATGCATGCCGCATGTCATGTGGCCCCACATGCATGTCCCATGTCATGGGGGCCCCAAATGCATGCCGCATGTCATGGGGGAACCAAAGTCATGCCGCATGTCATTGGGGCCCCAAGCATATGCCGCATGTCATGGGGGCCTCAGGAGCATTCCGCATGTCATGGGGGCCCCACATGCATGAAGCATTTCATGGGGGCCCCACATGCATGCCGCATGTCATGGGGGCCCCACGTGCATGGCGCATGTCATGGGAGCCCCACATGCATGCCACATGTCATGGGGGCCCCAAATGAATGTCGCATTTCAAAGGGGCTCCACGTGCATGCCGCATATATTGGGGACCCCAAATGCATGCCGCATGTCATGAGGGCCCCGCATGCATGCCGCATGTCAATTGGGCCCTGCAGGCATTCCGCATGTCATGGGGGCGTCACATGCATTCCGCATGTCATAGGGGCCCCACGTGCATGCTGCATGTCATTGGGGCCCCATGTGCTTGCCGCATTTCATGGGTGCCCAAATGCATGCCTCATGTCATGGGGGCCATAAATGCATGCCGCATGTCATGGGTGCCCAACGTGCATGCCACATGTATTGGGGGCCCAATGTGCATGCCGCATGTATTGGGGGCCCCAACTACAGGCCGCATATCATGGGGCCCCACATGCATGCCGCATTTCATGGGGGACCCAAAATGCATGCCGCATGTCATGGGGGCCCCCAAATGCATGCCGCATGTCATGGGGGCCCCAACTGCAGGCCGCATATCATGGGGCCCCACATGCATGCCGCATTTCATAGGGGCCCCAAACTCATGCCGCGTGTCACTGGGGCCCCAAGCGTATGCTGCATGTCATGGGGGCCCCACTTGCATGCCGCATGTCATGGGGGCCCCAAATGCATGCCACATGTAATGGGGGCCCCAAATGCATGTGGCATGTCATAGGGGCCCCACGTGCATGCCGCATGTCTCGGGCACCCCAAATGCATGCAGCATGTTATGGGGGCCCCACGTGCATGCCGAATGTCTCAGGTACCCCAAATGCATGCAGCATGTTATGCAGGCCCCAAGTGCATGCTGCAAGTCATGGGGGCCCAAATGCATGACGCATGTCATGTGGGCCCCAAATGAATGCCGCATGTCATGGTGGCTCCAAATGCATGACTCAGGTCATGGGGGCCCCACGTGCATGCCACATGTCATGGGAGCCTCACGAGCATTCCGCATGTCATGGGGGCCCCACGTGCATGCCGCATGTCATGGGTGCCCCACATGCATGCCGAATGTCTCAGGTACCCCAAATGCATGCAGCATGTTATGCATGCCCCAATGCATGCCGCATGTCATGGGGGCCCAAATGCATGCCGCATTTCATGGGGGCCCCACATGCATGCCGCATGTCATGGGGGCCCCAAATGCATGCTGCATGTCATGGGGGCTCCACATGCATGTCGCATTTCATGGGTGACCCAAATGCATGCATGCCGCATGGCATTGGGGCCCCGCAGGCATTCCGCATGTCATGGGGGCCTCACGTGCTTGCCGCATGTCATGGGGGCCCCACGTGCATGCCTCATGTCACGGGGGCCACAAATGTATGCCACATGTCATGCGGGCCCCACGTGCATGCCGCATGTCATGGGGCCCCCCAAATGCATGCAGCATGTCATGGGGGCCCCACATGCATGGAGCATGTCATGGGGGCCCCCCATGCATGCCGCATGTCATGGGGGCCCCACGTGCATGGCGCATGTCATGGGGGGCCCACATGCATGCCACATGTCATGGAGGCCCCACATGCATGACTCATGTCTTGGGGGCCCCACATGCATTCCGCATGTCAAGGTGGCCTCACGTGCATTCCGCATGACATGGGGACCCCAAATGCATGCCACATGTCATGGGGGCCCCACATCCATGCAGCATGTAATGGGGGACCCAAATGCATGCCGCATGTCCTGGGGGCCCCACTTGCATTCCGCATGACATGGGGGCCCCAAATGCATGCCGCATGTCATGGCGGCCCCAAATGCATGACTCAGGTCATGGGGGCCCCACGTGCATGCGGCATGTCATGGGGGACCCAAGCGTATGCCTCATGTCATGGGGGCCCCAAATGCATGCCACATGTCATGGGGGCCCCAAATGCATGCCGCATGTCCTGGGGGCCCCATGAGCATGCCGATTGTCATGGTGGCCCCATGTCCATGCCGCATGTCATGGGCCCCCCAAATACATTCCGCATGTCATGGGTGCCCCACATGCATGCCGAATGTCTCAGTTACCCCAAATGCATGCAGCATGTAATGCACGCCCCAAAAGCATGCCGCATTTCATGGGGACCCCACATGCATGCCGCATGTCATGGGGGCCCCACGTGCATGGCGCATGTCACGGGAGCCCCACATGTCATGGGGGCCCCAAATGAATGTCGCATGTCAAGGGGGCCCCACGTGCATGCCGCATGTCATGGGGACCCAAATGCTTGCCGCATGTCATGGGGGCCATAAATGCATGCCGCATGTCATGGGGGCCCAACGTGCATGCCGCATCTATTTTGGGCCCCAAATTCATGTCTCATGTCATGAGGGCCCTGCATGTATACCGCATGTCATGGGGGCCCCAAATGCATGCCTCAAGTCATGGGGGCCCCAAATGCATGCCGCATATCATGGGGGCCCCACGTTCATGCCGTATGTCTTGGGGCCCACAAATGCATGCCTCAAGTCATGGGGGCCCCAAATGCATGACTCATGTCATGGGGGCCACACGTGCATGCCGCATGTCATGGGGGATCCAAACTCATGCCGCATGTCATTGGGGCCAAAAGCATATGCCGCATGTCATGGGGGCCCCATGTGCATGCCACCTGTAATCGGGGCCGCAAATGCATGTGGCATGTCATAGGGGCCCCACGTGCATGCCGCATTTCTCGGGCACCCCATTGCAATGCAATGAATGTCGCATGTCAAGGGGGCCCCACGTGCATGCCGCATGTCATGGGGACCCACATGCATGCCGCATGTCATGGAGGCCCCCAAATGCATCCCGCATGTCATGGGGGCCCCACATGCATGCCGCATGTCATGGGGACCCAAATGCTTGCCGCATGTCATGGGGGCCATAAATGCATGCCGCATGTCATGGGGGCCCCAACTGCAGGCCGCATATCATGGGGCCCCACATGCATGCCGCATTTCATGGGGGACCCAAATGCATGCCGCATTTCATGGGGGACCCAAATGCATGCCGCATGTCATGGGGGCCCCATGTGCATGCCACATGTAATGGGGGCCCCAAATGCATGCCGCATGTCATGGGGGATCCAAAGTCATGCCGCATGTCATGGGGGCCCCACGTGCATGCCACATGTCATGGGGGATCCAAACTCATGCCGCATGTCATTGGGGCCCAAAGCATATGCCGCATGTCATGGGGGCCCCATGTGCATGCCACATGTAATGGGGGCCCCAAATGCATGCGGCTTGTCATAGGGGCCCCACGTGCATGCCGCATGTCTCGGGCCCCCCAAATGCATGCAGCATGTTATGGGGGCCCCACGTGCATGCCGAATGTCTCAGGTACCCCAAATGAATGCAGCATGTTATGCAGGCCCCAAATGCATGCTGCAAGTCATGGGGGCCCAAATGCATGACGCATGTCATGTGGGCCCCACATGAATGTCGCATATCATGGCGGCCCCAAATGCATGACTCAGGTCATGGGGACCCCACCTGCATGCCGCATGTCATGGGGGCCTCACGAGCATTCGGCATGTCATGGGGGCCCCACGTGCATGCCGCATGTCATGGCGGCCCCAAATGCATGACTCATGTCATGGGGGCCCACATGCATGCCGCATGTCATGGGGGCCCCACATGCATGCTGCATGTCATGGCGGCCCCAAATGCATGACTCATGTCATGGGGGCTCCACATGCATGCCGCATGTCATGGGGCCCCCAAATGCATGCCGCATGTCATGGGGCACCCACATGCATGCCCCATGTCATGGGGGCCCCAAATGCATGCTCCATGTCATGGGGGCCCCAAATGCATGCCGCATGTCATGGGGGATCCAAAGTCATGCCGCATGTCATTGGGGCCCCAAGCATATGCCGCATGTCATGGGGGCCTCACGAGCATTCCGCATGTCATGGGGGCCCCACGTGCATGCCGCATGTAATGGTGCCCCCAAATTCATGCCGCATGTCATAGGGGCCCCAAGTGCATGGCGCAAGTCATGGGTGCCCCACATGCATGCCGCATGTCATGGGGACCCACATGAATGCCGCATGTCATGGAGGCCCCAAATGCATGCCGCATGTCATGGGGGCCCCACATGCATGCCGTATGTCATGGGGGCCCCACGTGCATGGCGCATGTCATGGGAGCCCCACATGCATGCCACATGTCATGGGGGCCCCAAATGAATGTCGCATGTCAAGGGGGCCCCACGTGCATGCCGCATGTCATGGGGACCCACATGCATGCCGCATGTCATGGAGGCCCCCAAATGCATCCCGCATGTCATGGGGGCCCCACATGCATGCCGCATGTCATGGGGGCCCCACATGCATGCCGCATGTCATGGGGACCCACATGCATGCCGCATGTCATGGAATCCCCAAATGCATGCCGCATGCCATGGAGGCCCCAAATGCATGACGCATATCATGGGGCCCCAAACACATGCAGCATGTCATGGGGGCCCCACATGCATGCCGCATGTCATGGGGGCCCCACATGCATGCTGCATGTCATGGGGACCCACATGCATGCCGCATGTCATGGAGGCCCCAAATGCATGCCGCATGTCATGGAGGCCCCAAATGCATGACGCATATCATGGGGGCCCCAAACACATGCAGCATGTCATGGGGGCCCCACGTGCATGCCGTATGTCTTGGGGCCCACAAATGCATGCCTCAAGTCATGGGGGCCCCAAATGCATGACTCATGTCATGATGGCCCCACGTGCATGCCGCATGTCATGGGGGATCCAAACTCATGCCGCATGTCATTGGGGCCCAAAGCATATGCCGCATGTCATGGGGGCCCCATGTGCATGCCACATGTAATGGGGGCCCCAAATGCATGCGGCATGTCATAGGGGCCCCACATGCATGCCGCATGTCTCGGGCACCCCAAATGCATGCAGCATGTTATGGGGGCCCCACGTGCATGCCGAATGTCTCAGGTACCCCAAATGCATGCAGCATGTTATGCAGGCCCCAAATGCATGCTGCAAGTCATGGGGGATCAAATGCATGACGCATGTCATGTGGGCCCCACGTGCATGCCGCATGTCATGGCGGCCCCAAATGCATGACTCAGGTCATGGGGACCCCACCTGCATGCCGCATGTCATGGGGGCCTCACGAGCATTCGGCATGTCATTGGGGCCCCACGTGCATGCCGCATGTCATGACGGCCCCAAATGCATGACTCATGTCATGGGGGCCCACATGCATGCCGCATGTCATGGGGTCCCCACTTGCATGCTGCATGTCATGGCGGCCCCAAATGCATGACTCATGTCATGGGGGCTCCACATGCATGCCGCATGTCATGGGCCCCCAAATGCATGCCGCATGTCATGGGGGCCCCACATGCATGCCCCATGTCATGGGGCCCCCAAATGCATGCCGCATGTCATGGGGGATCCAAAGTCATGCCGCTTGTCATTGGGGCCCCAAGCATATGCCGCATGTCATGGGGGCCTCACGAGCATTCCGCATGTCATGGGGGCCCCACGTGCATGCCGCATGTAATGGTGCCCCCAAATTCATGCCGCATGTCATAGGGGCCCCACGTGCATGGCGCAAGTCATGGGTGCCCCATATGCATGTCGAATGTCTCAGGTACCCCAAATGCATGCAGCATGTTATGCACGCCCCAAATGCATGCCGCATGTCATGGGGCCCCACATGCATGCCGTATGTCATGGGGGCCCCACGTGCATGGCGCATGTCATGGGAGCCCCACATGCATGCCACATGTCATGGGGGCCGTAAATGAATGTCGCATGTCAAGGGGGCCCCACGTGCATGGCGCATGTCATGGGAGCCCCACATGCATGCCGCATGTCATGGGGACCCACATGCATGCCGCATGTCATGGAGGCCCCAAATGCATGCCGCATGTCATGGAGGCCCCAAATTCATGACGCATATCATGAGGGCCCCAAACACGTGCAGCATGTCATGGGGGCCCCACGTGCATGCCGTATGTCTTGGGGCCCACAAATGCATGCCTCAAGTCATGGGGGCCCCAAATGCATGACTCATGTCATGGGGGCCCCACGTGCATGCCGCATGTCATGGGGGATACAAACTCATGCCGCATGTCATTGGGGCCCAAAGCATATGCTGCATGTCATGGGGGCCCCATGTGCATGCCACATGTAATGGGGGCCCCAAATGCATGCGGCATGTCATAGGGGCCCCACGTGCATGCCGCATGTCTCGGGCACCCCAAATGCATGCATCATGTTATGCAGGCCCCAAATGCATGCTGCAAGTCATGGGGGCTCAAATGCATGACGCATGTCATGTGGTCCCCAAATGCATGTGGCATGTCATAGGGGCCCCACGTGCATGCCACATGTTTCGGGCACCCCAAATGCATGCAGCATGTTATGTGGGGGCCCCACGGGCATGCCGAATGTCTCAGGTACCCCAAATGCATGCAGCATGTTATGCAGGCCCCAAATGCATGCTGCAAGTCATGGGGGATCAAATGCATGACGCATGTCATGTGGGCCCCAAATGCATGTGGCATGTCATAGGGGCCCCACGTGCATGCCGCATGTCTCGGGCACCCCAAATGCATGCAGCATGTTATGTGGGGGCCCCACGTGCATGCCGAATGTATCAGGTACCCCAAATGCATGCAGCATGTTATGCAGGCCCCAAATGCATGCTGCAAGTCATGGGGGCCCAAATGCATGACGCATGTCATGTGGGCCCCACGTGCATGCCGCATGTCATGGCGGCCCCAAATGCATGACTCAGGTCATGGGGACCCCACCTGCATGCCGCATGTCATGGGGGCCTCACGAGCATTCGGCATGTCATTGGGGCCCCACGTGCATGCCGCATGTCATGGCGGCCCCAAATGCATGACTCATGTCATGGGGGCCCACATGCATGCCGCATGTCATGGGGTCCCCACTTGCATGCTGCATGTCATGGCGGCCCCAAATGCATGACTCATGTCATGGGGGCTCCACATGCATGCCGCATGTCATGGGCCCCCAAATGCATGCCGCATGTCATGGGGGCCCCACATGCATGCCCCATGTCATGGGGCCCCCAAATGCATGCCGCATGTCATGGGGGATCCAAAGTCATGCCGCTTGTCATTGGGGCACCAAGCATATGCCGCATGTCATGGGGGCCTCACGAGCATTCCGCATGTCATGGGGGCCCCACGTGCATGCCGCATGTAATGGTGCCCCCAAATTCATGCCGCATGTCATAGGGGCCCCACGTGCATTGCGCAAGTCATGGGTGCCCCACATGCATGTCGAATGTCTCAGGTACCCCAAATGCATGCAGCATGTTATGCACGCCCCAAATGCATGCCGCATGTCATGGGGGCCCCACATGCATGCCGTATGTCATGGGGGCCCCACGTGCATGGCGCATGTCATGGGAGCCCCACATGCATGCCACATGTCATGGGGGCCGTAAATGAATGTCGCATGTCAAGGGGGCCCCACGTGCATGGCGCATGTCATGGGAGCCCCACATGCATGCCGCATGTCATGGGGACCCACATGCATGCCGCATGTCATGGAGGCCCCAAATGCATGCCGCATGTCATGGAGGCCCCAAATGCATGACACATATCATGAGGGCCCCAAACACGTGCAGCATGTCATGGGGGCCCCACGTGCATGCCGTATGTCTTGGGGCCCACAAATGCATGCCTCAAGTCATGGGGGCCCCAAATGCATGACTCATGTCATGGGGGCCCCACGTGCATGCCGCATGTCATGGGGGATCCAAACTCATGCCGCATGTCATTGGGGCCCAAAGCATATGCTGCATGTCATGGGGGCCCCATGTGCATGCCACATGTAATGGGGGCCCCAAATGCATGCGGCATGTCATAGGGGCCCCACGTGCATGCCGCATGTCTCGGGCACCCCAAATGCATGCAGCATGTTATGCAGGCCCCAAATGCATGCTGCAAGTCATGGGGGCTCAAATGCATGACGCATGTCATGTGGTCCCCAAATGCATGTGGCATGTCATAGGGGCCCCACGTGCATGCCACATGTCTCGGGCACCCCAAATGCATGCAGCATGTTATGTGGGGGCCCCACGGGCATGCCGAATGTCTCAGGTACCCCAAATGCATGCAGCATGTTATGCAGGCCCCAAATGCATGCTGCAAGTCATGGGGGATCAAATGCATGACGCATGTCATGTGGGCCCCAAATGCATGTGGCATGTCATAGGGGCCCCACGTGCATGCCGCATGTCTCGGGCACCCCAAATGCATGCAGCATGTTATGTGGGGGCCCCACGTGCATGCCGAATGTATCAGGTACCCCAAATGCATGCAGCATGTTATGCAGGCCCCAAATGCATGCTGCAAGTCATGGGGGCCCAAATGCATGACGCATGTCATGTGGGCCCCACGTGCATGCCGCATGTCATGGCGGCCCCAAATGCATGACTCAGGTCATGGGGACCCCACCTGCATGCCGCATGTCATGGGGGCCTCACGAGCATTCGGCATGTCATTGGGGCCCCACGTGCATGCCGCATGTCATGGCGGCCCCAAATGCATGACTCATGTCATGGGGGCCCACATGCATGCCGCATGTCATGGGGTCCCCACTTGCATGCTGCATGTCATGGCGGCCCCAAATGCATGACTCATGTCATGGGGGCTCCACATGCATGCCGCATGTCATGGGCCCCCAAATGCATGCCGGATGTCATGGGGGCCCCACATGCATGCCCCATGTCATGGGGCCCCCAAATGCATGCCGCATGTCATGGGGGATCCAAAGTCATGCCGCTTGTCATTGGGGCCCCAAGCATATGCCGCATGTCATGGGGGCCTCACGAGCATTCCGCATGTCATGGGGGCCCCACGTGCATGCCGCATGTAATGGTGCCCCCAAATTCATGCCGCATGTCATAGGGGCCCCACGTGCATGGCGCAAGTCATGGGTGCCCCACATGCATGTCGAATGTCTCAGGTACCCCAAATGCATGCAGCATGTTATGCACGCCCCAAATGCATGCCGCATGTCATGGGGGCCCCACATGCATGCCGTATGTCATGGGGGCCCCACGTGCATGGCGCATGTCATGGGAGCCCCACATGCATGCCACATGTCATGGGGCCCCAAATGAATGTCGCATGTCAAGGGGGCCCCACGTGCATGGCGCATGTCATGGGAGCCCCACATGCATGCCGCATGTCATGGGGACCCACATGCATGCCGCATGTCATGGAGGCCCCAAATGCATGCAGCATGTCATGGAGGCCCCAAATGCATGACGCATATCATGAGGGCCCCAAACACGTGCAGCATGTCATGGGGGCCCCACGTGCATGCCTCAAGTCATGGGGGCCCCAAATGCATGACTCATGTCATGGGGGCCCCACGTGCATGCCGCATGTCATGGGGGATCCAAACTCATGCCGCATGTCATTGGGGCCCAAAGCATATGCTGCATGTCATGGGGGCCCCATGTGCATGCCACATGTAATGGGGGCCCCAAATGCATGCGGCATGTCATAGGGGCCCCACGTGCATGCCGCATGTCTCGGGCACCCCAAATGCATGCAGCATGTTATGCAGGCCCCAAATGCATGCTGCAAGTCATGGGGGCTCAAATGCATGACGCATGTCATGTGGTCCCCAAATGCATGTGGCATGTCATAGGGGCCCCACGTGCATGCCACATGTCTCGGGCACCCCAAATGCATGCAGCATGTTATGTGGGGGCCCCACGGGCATGCCGAATGTATCAGGTACCCCTAATGCATGCAGCATGTTATGCAGGCCCCAAATGCATGCTGCAAGTCATGGGGGCCCAAATGCATTACGCATGTCATGTGGGCCCCACGTGCATGCCGCATGTCATGGGGGCCTCACGAGCATTCCGCATTTCATGGGGGCCCCACGTGCATGCCGCATGTCATGGCGGCCCCACTTGCATTCTGCATGTCATGGCAGGCCCAAATGCATGACTCATGTCATGGGGGCTCCACGTGCATGCAGCATGGAATGGGGCCCCCAAATTCATGCCGCATGTCATAGGGCCCCACGTGCATGGCGCAAGTCATGGGTGCCCCACATGCATGCCGAATGTCTCAGGTACCCCAAATGCATGCAGCATGTTATGCAGGCCCCAAATGCATGCCGCATGTCATGGGGGCCCAAATGCATGCAGCATTTCATGGGGACCCACATGCATGCCGCATGTCATGGAGGCCCCAAATGCATGCCGCATGTCATGGAGGCCCCAAATGCATGCCACATGTCATGGGGGTCCCACATGCATGCCGCATGTCATGGGGGTCCCACATGCATGCCGCATGTCATGGGGGCCCAAATGCTTGCCGCATGTCCTGGGGGCCATAAATGTATGCCGCATGTCATGGGGGCCCAACGTGCATGCCGCATGTATTGGGGCCCCCAAATTCATGCTGCATGTCATGAGGGCCTCGCATGCATGCCGCATGTCATGGGGGATCCAAACTCATGCCGCATGTCATTGGGGCCCCAAGCGTATGCCGCATGTCATGGGGGCCCTATGTGCATGCCACATGTAATGGGGGCCCCAAATGCATGTGGCATGTCATAGGGGCCCCACGTGCATGCCGCATGTCTCGGGCACCCCAAATGCATGCAGCATGTTATTGGGGCCCCACGTGCATGCCGAATGTCTCAGGTACCCCAAATGCATGCAGCATGTTATGCAGGCCCCAAATGGATGCTACATGTCATGGGGGCCCACATGCATGCCGCATGTCATGGGGCCCCCACTTGCATGCCGCATGTCATGGGGGCCCCAAATGCGTGCCGCATGTAATGGGGGCCATAAATGTATGCCGCATGTCATGGGGGCCCAACGTGCATGCCGCATGTATTGTGGCCCCCAAATTCATGCTGCATGTCATGAGGGCCTCGCATGCATGCCGCATGTCATGGGGGATCCAAACTCATGCCGCATGTCATTGGGGCCCCAAGCGTATGCCGCATGTCATGTGGGCCCTATGTGCATGCCACATGTAATGGGGGCCCCAAATGCATGTGGCATGTCATAGGGGCCCCACGTGCATGCCGCATGTCTCGGGCACCCCAAATGCATGCAGCATGTTATTGGGGCCCCACGTGCATGCCGCATGTCATGGGGGCCCAAATGCTTGCCGCATGTCATGGGGGCCATAAATGCATGCCGCATGTCATGGGGGCCCAACGTGCATGCCTCAAGTCATGGGGGCCCCAAATGCCTACCGCATATCATGGGGGCCCCAAACGCATGCAGCATGTCATGGGGGATCCAAATGCATGCCTCAAGTCATGGGGGCCCCAAATGCATGCCGCATATCATGGGGGCCCCAAACACATGCAGCATGTCATTGGGGCCCCACGTGCATGCCGTATGTCTTGGGGCCCACAAATGCATACCGCATGTCATGTGGGCCCCAAATGCTTGCCGCATGTCATGGGGGACCCACATGCATGCCGCATGTCATGGAGGCCCCAAATGCATGCCGCATGTCATAGGGGCCCCACATGCATGGCGCATGTCATGGGGGCCCCACATGCATGCCGCATGTCATGGGGGCCCAAATGCTTGCCGCATGTCAAGGGGGCCCCACGTGCATGCCACATGTCATGGGGACCCACATGCATGCCGCATGTCATGGAGGCCCCCAAATGCATCCCGCATGTCATGGGGGCCCCACATGCATGCCGCATGTCATGGGGACCCAAATGCTTGCCGCATGTCATGGGGGCCATAAATGCATGCCGCATGTCATGGGGGCCCCAACTGCAGGCCGCATATCATTGGGCCCCACATGCATGCCGCATTTCATGGGGGCCCCAAATGCATGCCGCATGTCATGGGCGATCCAAAGTCATGCCGCATGTTATTGGGGCCCCAAGCATATGCCGCATGTCATGGGGGCCTCACGAGCATTCCGCATGTCATGGGGGACCCACGTGCATGCCGCATGTAATGGTGCCCCCAAATTCATGCCGCATGTCATAGGGGCCCCACGTGCATGGCGCAAGTCATGGGTGCCCCACATGCATGCCGAATGTCTCAGGTACCCCAAATGCATGCAGCATGTTATGCACGCCCCAAATGCATGCCGCATGTCATGGGGGCCCAAATGCATGCCACATTTCATGGGGGCCCCACATGCATGCCGCATGTCATGGGGGCCCAAATGCTTGCCGCATGTCATGGGGGCCCCACGTGCATGCCACATGTCATGGGGGATCCAAACTCATGCCGCATGTCATTGGGGCCCAAAGCATATGACGCATGTCACGGGGGCCCCATGTGCATGCCACATGTAATGGGTGCCCCAAATGCATGCGGCTTGTCATAGGGGCCCCACGTGCATGCCGCATGTCTCGGGCACCCCAAATGCATGCAGCATGTTATGGGTGCCCCACATGCATGCCGCATGTCATGGAGGCCCCAAATGCATGTCGCATGTCATGGAGGCCCCAAATGCATGCCGCATGTCATGGGGGCCCCACATGCATGCCGCATGTCATGGGGCCCCCAAATGCATTCCGCATGTCATGTGGGCCCCACATGCATGTCCCATGTCATGGGGGCCCCAAATGCATGCCGCATGTCATGGGGGAACCAAAGTCATGCCGCATGTCATTGGGGCCCCAAGCATATGCAGCATGTCATGGGGGCCTCACGAGCATTCCGCATGTCATGGGGGCCCCACGTGCATGCCGCATTTCATGGGGGCCCCACATGCATGCCGCATGTCATGGGGGCCCCACGTGCATGGCGCATGTCATGGGAGCCCCACATGCATCCCACATGTCATGGGGGCCCCAAATGAATGTCGCATTTCAAAGGGGCTCCACGTGCATGCCGCATGTCATGGGAACCCACATGCATGCCGCATGTCATGGAGGCCCCCAAATGCATCCCGCATGTCATGGGGGCCCCACATGCATGCCGCATGTCATGGGGACCCACATGCATGCCGCATGTCATGGAGGCCACAAATGCATGCCGCATGTCATGGAGGCCCCAAATGTATGACGCATATCATGGGGGCCCCAAACACATGCAGCATGTCATGGGGGCCCCAAGTGCATGCCGCATATCTTGGGGCCCACAAATGCATGCCTCAAGTCATGTGGGCCCCAAATGCATGACTCATGTCATGGGGGCCCCACGTGCATGCCGCATGTCATGGGGGATCCAAACTCATGCCGCATGTCATTGGGGCCCAAAGCATATGCCGCATGTCATGGGGGCCCCATGTGCATGCCACATGTTATGCAGGCCCCAAATGCATGCTGCAAGTCATGGGGGCCCAAATGCATGACGCATGTCATGTGGGCCCCAAATGCATGTGGCATGTCATAGGGGACCCACGTGCATGCCGCATGTCTCGGGCACCCCAAATGCATGCAGCATGTTATGTGGGGGCCCCACGTGCATGCCGAATGTATCAGGTGCCCCAAATGCATGCAGCTTGTTATGCAGGCCCCAAATGCATGCTGCAAGTCATGGGGGCCCAAATGCATGACACATGTCATGTGGGCCCCACGTGCATGCCACATGTCATGGGGGCCTCACGAGCATTCCGCATGTCATGGGGGCCCCACTTGCATGCTGCATGTCATGGCGGCCCCAAATGCATGACTCATGTCATGGGGGCTCCACGTGCATGCCGCATGGAATGGGGCCCCCAAATTCATGCCGCATGTCATAGGGCCCCACGTGCATGGCGCAAGTCATGGGTGCCCCACATGCATGCCGAATGTCTCAGGTACCCCAATGCATGCAGCATGTTATGCAGGCCCCAAATGCATGCCGCATGTCATGGGGGCCCAAATGCATGCCGCATTTCATGGGCCCCCCACATGCATGCCGCATGTCATGGGGGCTCCACGTGTATGGCGCAAGTCATGCGTGCCCCACATGCATGCCGCATGTCATCAGGGACCCAAATGCATGCCGCATGTCATAGGGGCCCCACATGCATGTCGCATGTCATGGGAGCCCCACATGCATGCCACATGTCATGGGGGCCCCAAATGAATGTCGCATGTCAAGGGGTCCCCACGTGCATGCCGCATGTCATGGAGGCCCCAAATGCATGCCGCATGTCATGGAGGCCCCAAATGCATGCCGCATGTAATGGGGGCCCCACATGCATGCCGCATGTCATGGGGCCCCCAAATGCATGCCGCATGTCATGTGGGCCCCACATGCATGCCCCATGTCATGGGGCCCCCAAATGCATGCCGCATGTCATGGGGAACCAAAGTCATGCCGCATGTTATTGGGGCCCCAAGCATATGCCGCATGTCATGGGGGCCTCACGAGCATTCCGCATGTCATGGGGGCCCCACGTGCATGCCGCATTTCATGGGGGCCCCACATGCTTGCCGCATGTCAGGGGGGCCCCACGTGCATGGCGCATGTCATGGGAGCCCCACATGCATGCCACATGTCATGGGGGCCCCAAATGAATGTCGCATTTCAAAGGGGCCCCACGTGCATGCCGCATGTCATGGGGACCCACATGCATGCCGCATGTCATGGAGGCCCCCAAATGTATCCCACATGTCATGGGGGCCCCACATGCATGCCGCATGTCATGGAGGCCCCAAATGCATGACGCATATCATGGGGGCCCCAAACACATGCAGCATGTCATGGGGGCCCCATGTGCATGCCACATGTTATGCAGGCCCCAAATGCATGCTGCAAGTCATGGGGGCCCAAATGCATGACGCATGTCATGTGGGCCCCAAATGCATGTGGCATGTCATAGGGGACCCACGTGCATGCCGCATGTCTCGGGCACCCCAAATGCATGCAGCATGTTATGTGGGGGCCCCACGTGCATGCCGAATGTATCAGGTGCCCCAAATGCATGCAGCTTGTTATGCAGGCCCCAAATGCATGCTGCAAGTCATGGGGGCCCAAATGCATGACGCATGTCATGTGGGCCCCACGTGCATGCCGCATGTCATGGGGGCCTCACGAGCATTCCGCATGTCATGGGGGACCCACGTGCATGCCGCATGTCATGGTGGCCCCAAATGCATGACTCATGTCATGGGGGCCCACATGCATGCCGCATGTCATGGGGGCCCCACTTGCATGCTGCATGTCATGGCGGCCCCAAATGCATGACTCATGTCATGGGGGCTCCACGTGCATGCCGCATGGAATGGGGCCCCCAAATTCATGCCGCATGTCATAGGGCCCCACGTGCATGGCGCAAGTCATGGGTGCCCCACATGCATGCCGAATGTCTCAGGTACTCCAAATGCATGCAGCATGTTATGCAGGCCCCAAATGCATGCCGCATGTCATGGGGGCCCAAATGCATGCCGCATTTCATGGGGGCCCCACATGCATGCCGCATGTCATGGGGGCCCCAAATGCATGCCGCATGTCATGGGGGCTCCACGTGCATGCCGCATGTAATGGGGCCCCCAAATTCATGCCCCATGTCATAGGGGCCCCACGTGTATGGCGCAAGTCATGTGTGCCCCACATGCATGCCGCATGTCATCAGGGACCCAAATGCATGCCGCATGTCATAGGGGCCCCACATGCATGTCGCATGTCATGGGAGCCCCACATGCATGCCACATGTCATGGGGGCCCCAAATGAATGTCGCATGTCAAGGGGTCCCCACGTGCATGAAGCATGTCATGGGGCCCCCAAATGCATGTCGCATGTCATGGGGGGTCCACATGCATGCCGCATTTAATGGGGCCCCCAAATTAATGCCGCAAGTCATATGGGCCCCACGTGCATGACGCAAGTCATGGGTGCCCCACATGCATGTCGCATGTCATTGGGGCCCCAAATGCATGCCGCATGTCATAGGGGCCCCAAATTCATGGCGCATGTCATGGGGGCCCCACATGCATGCCGCATGTCATGGAGGCCCCAAATGCATGTCGCATGTCATGGGGGATCCACATGCATGCCGCATGTAATGGGGCCCCCAAAATTAATGCCGCAAGTCATATGGGCCCCACGTGCATGACGCAAGTCATGGGTGCCCCACATGCATGCCGCATGTCATTGGGGCCCCAAATGCATGCCGCATGTCATAGGGGCCCCACATTCATGGCGCATGTCATGGGGGCCCCACATGCATGCCGCATGTCATGGAGGCCCCAAATGCATGCCGCATGTCATGGGGCCCCAAATGCATGCCGCATGTCATGGGGGTCCCAAATGCATCCCGCATGTCATGGGGGCCCCACATGCATGCCGCATGTCATGGGGACACACATGCATGCCGCATGTCATGGAGGCCCCAAATGCATGCCGCATGTCATGGAGGCCCCAAATGCATGCCGCATGTCATGGGCCCCCCACATGCATGTCGCATGTCATGGGCCCCCAAATGCATGCCGCATGTCATGGGGGTCCCACATGCATGCCGCATGTCATGGGGGTCCCACATGCATGCCGCATGTCATGGGGGCCCAAATGCTTGCCGCATGTCCTGGGGGCCATAAATGTATGCCGCATGTCATGGGGGCCCAACGTGCATGCCGCATGTATTGGGGGCCCCAAATTCATGCCGCATGTCATGAGGGCCCCGCATGCATGCCACATGTCATGGGGGCCCCGGAGGCATTCCGCATGTCATGGGGGCCCCAAATGTATGCCGCATGTCATGGGGGCCCCAAATGCATGCCGCATGTCATGGGGGCCCCAAATGCATGGCTCAAGTTATGGGGGCCCCAAATGCATGCCGCATGTCATTAGGGCCCCACGTGCATGCCGCATGTAATGGGGGCCCCAAATGCATGCGGCATGTCATAGGGGCCCCACGTGCATGCCGCATGGCATTGGGGCCCCGCAGGCATTCCGCATGTCATGGGAGCTTCACGTGCTTTCCGCTTGTCATGGGGGCCCCACGTACATGCTGCATGTCATTGGGGCCCCGCGTGCTTGCCGCATGTCATGGGGGCCCCACGTGCATGCCTCATGTCACGGGGGCCACAAATGTATGCCACATGTCATGCGGGCCCCACATGCATGCAGCATGTAATGGGGGACCCAAATGCATGCCGCATGTCCTGGGGGCCCCACTTGCATTAAGCATGACATGGGGGCCCCAAATGCATGCCGCATGTCATGGCGGCCCCAAATGCATGACTCAGGTCATGGGGGCCCCACGTGCATGCCGCATGTCATGGGGGACCCAAGCGTATGCCGCATGTCATGGGGGCTCCACAGTCATGCCGCATGTAATGGGGCCCCCAAATTCATGCCGCATGTCATAGGGGCCCCACGTGCATGGCGCAAGTCATGAGTGCCCCACATGCATCCCGCATGTCATTGGGGCCCCAAATGCATGCCGCATGTCATAGGGGCCCCACATTCATGGTGCATGTCATGGGGGCCCCACATGCATGACGCATGTCATGGAGGCCCAAATGCATGTCGCATGTCATGGGGCCCCCAAATGCATGCCGCATGTCATGGGGGCCCCACATGCATGCCGCATGTCATGGGGGCCCAAATGCTTGCCGCATGTCCTGGGGGCCATAAATGTATGCCGCATGTCATGGGGGCCCAACGTCCATGACGCATGTATTGGGGGCCCCAAATTCATGCCGCATGTCATGAGGGCCCCGCATGCATGCCGCATTTCATGGGGGCCCCGGAGCCATTCCGCATGTCATGGGGGCCCCAAATGCATGCCGCATGTCATGGGGCCCCCACATGCATGCCGCATGTCATGGGGGCCCAAATGCTTTCCGCATGTCCTGGGGGCCATAAATGTATACCGCATGTCATGGGGGCCCAACGTCCATGACGCATGTATTGGGGGCCCCAAATTCATGCCGCATGTCATGAGGGCCCCGCATGCATGCCGCATATCATGGGGGCCCCGGAGGCATTCCGCATGTCATGTGGGCCCCAAATGCATGCCACATATCATGGGGGCCCCGCGTGCATGGCGCATATATTGGGGGCCCCAAATGCATGCCGCATGTCATGAGGGCCCCGCATGCATGCCGCATGTCAATGGGGACCCGCAGGCATTCCGCATGTCATGGGGGCGTCATATGCATTCTGCATGTCATGGGGGCCCCACGTGCATGCTGCATGTCATTGGGGCCCCACGTGCTTGCCGAATGTCATGGGGGCCCAAATGCATGCCGCATGTCATGGGGGCCATAAATGCATGCCGCATGTCATGGGTGCCCAACGGGCATGCCGCATGTATTGGGGGCCCAACGTGCATGCCGCATGTATTCGGGGCCCCAACTGCAGGCCGCATATCATGGGGCCACACATGCATGCCGCATTTCATGGGGGACCCAAATGCATGCCGCATGTCATGGGGGCCCCAAATGCATGCCACATGTCATGGGTGCCCCAAATGCATGCCGCATGTCCTGGGGGCCCCACGTGCATGCCGCATGTCATGGATGCCCCAAATGCATGCCGCATGTCATGGAGGCCCCAAATGTATGCTGCTTGTCATGGGGGCCCCACATGCATGCCGCATGTCATGGGGCCCCCAAATGCATGCCGCATGTTATGGGGGCCCCACATGCATGCCCCATGTCATGGGGGCCCCAAATGCATGCCGCATGTCATGGGGGATCCAAAGTCATGCCGCATGTCATTGGAGCCCCAAGCATATGCCGCATGTCATGGGGGCCTCACGAGCATTCCGCATGTCATGGGGGCCCCACGTGCATGCCGCATGTAATGGGGCCCCCAAATTCATGCCGCATGTCATAGGGCCCCACGTGCATGGCGCAAGTCATGGGTGCCCCACATGCATGCCGAATGTCTCAGGTACCCCAAATGCATGCAGCATGTTATGCAGGCCCCAAATGCATGCCGCATGTCATGGGGGCCCAAATGCATGCCGCATTTCATGGGGCCCCCACATGCATGCCGCATGTCATGGGGGCCCCAAATGCATGCCGCATGTCATGGGGACTCCACGTGCAAGCCGCATGTGATGGGGCCCCCAAATTCATGCCGCATGTCATAGGGGCCCCAAGTGCATGGCGCAAGTCATGGGTGACCCACATGCATGCCGCATGTCATAGGGGCCCCACGTGCATGCCGCATGTCTCGGGCACCCCAAATGCATTCAGCATGTTATGGGGGCCCCACGTGCATGCCGCATGTCTCAGGTACCACAAATGCATGCCGCATGTAATGGGGCCCCAAATGCATGCCGCATGTCATGGGGGCCCAAATGCATGACGCATGTCATGGGGGCCCCACATGCATGAAGCATGTCATGGGGGCCCCAAATGCATGCCGCATGTCATGGGGGCTCCACATGCATGCCGCATGTAATGGGGCCCCCAAATTCATGCATGCCGCATGGCATTGGGGCCCCGCAGGCATTCCGCATGTCATGGGAGCTTCACGTGCTTTCCGCTTGTCATGGGGGCCCCACGTACATGCTGCATGTCATTGGGGCCCCGCGTGCTTGCCGCATGTCATGGGGGCCCCACGTGCATGCCTCATGTCACAGGGGCCACAAATGTATGCCACATGTCATGCGGGCCCCACGTGCATGCAGCATGTAATGGGGGACCCAAATGCATGCCGCATGTCCTGGGGGCCCCACTTGCATTAAGCATGACATGGGGGCCCCAAATGCATGCCGCATGTCATGGCGGCCCCAAATGCATGACTCAGGTCATGGGGGCCCCACGTGCATGCCGCATGTCATGGGGGACCCAAGCGTATGACGCATGTCATGGGGGCCCCAAATGCATGCCACATGTAATCGGGGCCCCAAATGCATGCAGCATGTTATGGGGGCCTCACGTGCATGCCGCATGTCTCAGGTACCCCAAATGCATGCAGCATGTTATGCAGGCCCCAAATGCATGCCGCATGTCATGGGGGCCCAAATGCATGACGCATGTCATGGGGGCCCCACAAGCATGAAGCATGTCATGGGGGCCCCAAATGCATGCCGCATGTCATGGGGGCTCCACAGTCATGCCGCATGTAATGGGGCCCCCAAATTCATGCCGCATGTCATAGGGGCCCCACGTGCATGGCGCAAGTCATGGGTGCCCCACATGCATCCCGCATGTCATTGGGGCCCCAAATGCATGCCGCATGTCATAGGGGCCCCACATTCATGGCGCATGTCATGGGGGCCCCACATGCATGACGCATGTCATGGAGGCCCAAATGCATGCCGCATGTCATGGGGCCCCCAAATGCATGCCGCATGTCATGGGGGCCCCACATGCATGCCGCATGTCATGGGGGCCCAAATGCTTGCCGCATGTCCTGGGGGCCATAAATGTATGCCGCATGTCATGGGGGCCCAACGTCCATGACGCATGTATTGGGGGCCCCAAATTCATGCCGCATGTCATGAGGGCCCCGCATGCATGCCGCATTTCATGGGGGCCCCGGAGCCATTCCGCATGTCATGGGGGCCCCAAATGCATGCCGCATGTCATGGGGCCCCCACATGCATGCCGCATGTCATGGGGGCCCAAATGCTTGCCGCATGTCCTGGGGGCCATAAATGTATACCGCATGTCATGGGGGCCCAACGTCCATGACGCATGTATTGGGGGCCCCAAATTCATGCCGCATGTCATGAGGGCCCCGCATGCATGCCGCATATCATGGGGGCCCCGGAGGCATTCCGCATGTCATGTGGGCCCCAAATGCATGCCACATATCATGGGGGCCCCACGTGCATGGCGCATATATTGGGGGCCCCAAATGCATGCCGCATGTCATGAGGGCCCCGCATGCATGCCGCATGTCAATGGGGACCCGCAGGCATTCCGCATGTCATGGGGGCGTCATATGCATTCCGCATGTCATGGGGGCCCCACGTGCATGCTGCATGTCATTGGGGCCCCACGTGCTTGCCGAATGTCATGGGGGCCCAAATGCATGCCGCATGTCATGGGGGCCATAAATGCATGCCGCATGTCATGGGTGCCCAACGGGCATGCCACATGTATTGGGGGCCCAACGTGCATGCCGCATGTATTCGGGGCCCCAACTGCAGGCCGCATATCATGGGGCCACACATGCATGCCGCATTTCATGGGGGACCCAAATGCATGCCGCATGTCATGGGGGCCCCAAATGCATGCCACATGTCATGGGTGCCCCAAATGCATGCCGCATGTCCTGGGGGCCCCACGTGCATGCCGCATGTCATGGGGGCCCCAAATGAATGTCGCGTGTCAAGGGGGCCCCACTTGCATGCCGCATGTCATGGGGACCCACATGCATGTCGCATGTCATGGAGGCCCCCAAATGCATCCCGCATGTCATGGGGGCCCCACATGCATGCCGCATGTCATGGGGACCCAAATGCTTGCCGCATGTCATGGGGCCCATAAATGCATGCCGCATGTCATGGGGGCCCCAACTGCAGGCCGCATATCATGGGCCCCCACATGCATGCCGCATTTCATGGGGGACCCAAATGCATGCCGCATTTCATGGGGGACCAAAATGCATGCCGCATGTCATGGGGCCCCCATGTGCATGCCACATGTAATGGGGGCCCCAAATGCATGCCGCATGTCATGGGGATCCAAAGTCATGCCGCATGTTATTGGGGCCCCAAGCATATGCCGCATGTCATGGGGGCCTCACGAGCATTCCGCATGTCATGGGGGACCCATGTGCATGCCGCATGTAATGGTGCCCCCAAATTCATGCCGCATGTCATAGGGGCCCCACGTGCATGGCGCAAGTCATGGGTGCCCCACATGCATGCCGATTGTCTCAGGTACCCCAAATACATGCAGCATGTTATGCACGCCCCAGATGCATGCCGCATGTCATAGGGGCCCAAATGCATGCCGCATTTCATGGGGGACCCACATGCATGCCGCATGTCATGGGGGCCCCACGTGCATGGCACATGTCATGGGAGCCCCACATGCATGCCACATGTCATGGGGGCCCCAAATGAATGTCGCATGTCAAGGGGGCCCCATGTGCATGCCGCATGTCATGGGGACCCACATGCATGCTGCATGTCATGGAGGCCCCCAAATGCATCCCCCATGTCATGGGGGCCCCACATGAATGCCGCATGTCATGGGGCAACCAAATGCATGCCGCATGTCATGGGGGCCCCACATGCATGCCGCATGTCATGGGGGCCCAAATGCTTGCCGCATGTCATGGGGGCCCCACGTGCATGCCACATGTCATGGGGGATCCAAACTCATGCCGCATGTCATTGGGGCCCAAAGCATATGCCGCATGTCATGGGGGCCCCATGTGCATGCCACATGTAATGGGGGCCCCAAATGCATGCGGCTTGTCATAGGGGCCCCACGTGCATGCCGCATGTCTCGGGCACCCCAAATGCATGCAGCATGTTATGGGGGCCCCACGTGCATGCCGAATGTCTCAGGTACTCCAAATGCATGCAGCATGTTATGCAGGCCCCAAATGCATGCTGCGAGTCATGGGGGCCCAAATGCATGACGCATGTCATGTGGGCCCCAAATGCATGTGGCATGTCATAGGGGCCCCACGTGCATGCCGCATGTCTCGGGCACCCCAAATGCATGCAGCATGTTATGGGGGCCCCACGTGCATGCCAAATGTCTCAGGTACCCAAAATGCATGCAGCATGTTATGCAGGCCCCAAATGCATGCTGCAAGTCATGGGTGCCCAAATGCATGACGCATGTCATGTGGGCCCCACATGAATGCCGCATGTCATGGCGGCCCCAAATGCATGACTCAGGTCATGGGGTCCCCACCTGCATGCCGCATGTCATGGGGGCCTCACGAGCATTCGGCATGTCATGGGGGCCCCACGTGCATGCCGCATGTCATGGCGGCCCCAAATGCATGACTCATGTCATGGGGGCCCACATGCATGCCGCATGTCATGGGGGCCCCACTTGCATGCTGCATGTCATGGCGGCCCCAAATGCATGACTCATGTCATGGGGGCTCCACATGCATGCCGCATGTAATGGGGCCCCCAAATTCATGCCGCATGTCATAGGGCCCCACATGCATGGCGCAAGTCATGGGTGCCCCACATGCATGCCGAATGTCTCAGGTACCCCAAATGCATGCAGCATGTTATGCAGGCCCCAAATGCATGCCGCATGTCATGGGGGCCCAAATGCATGCCGCATTTCATGGGGGCCCCACATGCATGCCGCATGTCATGGGGGCCCCAAATGCATGCCACATTTCATGGGGGACCCAAATGCATGCCGCATGTCATGGGGGCCCCAAATGCATGCCACATGTCATGGGTGCCCCAAATGCATGCCGCATGTCCTGGGGCCCCCACGTGCATGCCACATGTCATGGGGCCCCCAAATGAATGTCGCATGTCAAGGGGGCCCCACGTGCATGCCGCATGTCATGGAGGCCCCCAAATGCATCCCGCATGTCATGGGGGCCCCACATGCACGCCGCATGTCATGGGGCCCCCAAATGCATGCCGCATGTCATGGGGGCCCCACATGCATGCCGCATGTCATGGGGGCCCAAATGCTTGCCGCATGTCATGGGGGCCCCACGTGCATGCCACATGTCATGGGGGATCCAAACTCATGCCGCATGTCATTGGGGCCCAAAGCATATGCCGCATGTCATGGGGGACCCATGTGCATGCCACATGTAATGGGGGCCCCAAATGCATGCGGCTTGTCATAGGGGCCCCACGTGCATGCCGCATGTCTCGGGCACCCCAAATGCATGCAGCTTGTTATGGGGGCCCCACGTGCATGCCAAATGTCTCAGGTACCCCAAATGCATGCAGCATGTTATGCAGGCCCCAAATGCATGCTGCAAGTCATGGGGGCCCAAATGCATGACGCATGTCATGTGGGCCCCACATGAATGCCGCATGTCATGGCGGCCCCAAATGCATGACTCAGGTCATGGGGACCCCACCTGCATGCCGCATGTCATGGGGGCCTCACGAGCATTCGGCATGTCATGGGGGCCCCACGTGCATGCCGCATGTCATGGCGGCCCCAAATGCATGACTCATGTCATGGGGGCCCACATGCATGCCGCATGTCATTGGGGCCCCCAAATTCATGCCGCATGTCATAGGGCCCCACGTGCATGGCGCAAGTCATGGGTGTCCCACATGCATGCCGTATGTCTCAGGTACCCCAAATGCATGCAGCATGTTATGCAGGCCCCAAATGCATGCCGCATGTCATGGGGGCCCAAATGCATGCCGCATTTCATGGGGGCCCCACATGCATGCCGCATGTCATGGGGACCCCAAATGCATGCCGCATGTCATGGGGACTCCACGTGCATGCCGCATGTAATGGGGCCCCCAAATTCATGCCGCATGTCATAGGGGCCCCAAGTGCATGGCGCAAGTCATGGGTGACCCACATGCATGCCGCATGTCATGAGGACCCACATGCATGCCGCATGTCATGGAGGCCCCAAATGCATGCCGCATGTCATGGAGGCCCCAAATGCATGCTGCTTGTCATGGGGGCCCCACATGCATGCCGCATGTCATGAGGCCCCCAAATGCATGCCGCATGTCATGGGGGCCCCACATGCATGCCCCATGTCATGGGGGCCCCAAATGCATGCCGCATGTCATGGGGGATCCAAAGTCATGCCGCATGTCATTGGGGCCCCAAGCATATGCCGCATGTCATGGGGGCCTCACGAGCATTCCGCATGTCATGGGGGCCCCATGTGCATGCCGCATGTAATGGGGCCCCCAAATTCATGCCGCATGTCATAGGGCCCCACGTGCATGGCACAAGTCATGGGTGCCCCACATGCATGCCGAATGTCTCAGGTACCCCAAATGCAAGCAGCATGTTATGCAGGCCCCAAATGCATGCCGCATGTCATGGGGGCCCAAATGCATGCCGCATTTCATGGGGGCCCCACATGCATGCCGCATGTCATGGGGGCCCCAAATGCATGCCGCATGTCATGGGGACTCCACGTGCAAGCCGCATGTGATGGGGCCCCCAAATTCATGCCGCATGTCATAGGGGCCCCAAGTGCATGGCGCAAGTCATGGGTGACCCACATGCATGCCGCATGTCATGAGGACCCACATGCATGCCGCATGTCATGGAGGCCCCAAATGCATGCCGCATGTCATGGAGGCCCCAAATGCATGCCGAATGTCATGGGGGCCCCACATGCATGCCGCATGTCATGGGGCCCCCAAATGCATGCCGCATGTCATGGGGGCCCCACATGCATGCCCCATGTCATGGGGGCCCAAAATGCATGTTGCATGTCATGGGGGATCCAAAGTCATGCCGCATGTCATTGGGGCCCCAAGCATATGCCGCATGTCATGGGGGCCTCACGAGCATTCCGCATGTCATGGGGGCCCCACGTGCATGCCGCATGTATTGGGGCTCCCAAATTCATGCCACATGTCATAGGGCCCCACGTGCATGGCGCAAGTCATGGGTGTCCCACATGCATGCCGAATGTCTCAGGTACCCCAAATGCATGCAGCAAGTTATGCAGGTCCCAAATGCATGCCGCATGTCATGGGGGCCCAAATGCATGCCGCATTTCATGGGGGCCCCACATGCATGCCGCATGTCATGGGGGCCCCAAATGCATGCCGCATGTCATGGGGACTCCACGTGCAACCCGCATGTGATGGGGCCCCCAAATTCATGCCGCATGTCATAGGGGCCCCAAGTGCATGGTGCAAGGCATGGGTGCCCCACATGCATGCCGCATGTCATGGGGACCCACATGCATGCCGCATATCATGGAGGCCCCAAATGCATGCCGCATGTCATGGAGGCCCCAAATGCATGCCGCATGTCATGGGGGCCCCACATGCATGCCACATGTCATGGGGCCCCCAAATGCATGCCGCATGTCATGGGGGTCCCACATGGATGCCCCATGTCATGGGGGCCCCAAATGCATGCCGCATGTCATGGGGGATCCAAAGTCATGCCGCATGTCATTGGGGCCCCAAGCATATGCCGCTTGTCATGGGGGCCTCACGAGCATTCCGCATGTCAAGGGGGCCCCACGTGCATGCCGCATGTAATGGTGCGCCCAAATTCATGCCGCATGTCATAGGGGCCCCACGTGCATGGCGCAAGTCATGGGTGCCCCACATGCATGCCGAATGTCTCAGGTACCCCAAATGCATGCAGCATGTTATGCACGCCCCAAATGCATGCCGCATGTCATGGGGGCCCCACATGCATGCCAAATGTCATGGGGCCCCCAAATGCATGCCACATGTCATGGGGGCCCAAATGCAGGCCACATTTCATGGGGGCCCCACATGCATGCCGCATGTCATGGGGGCCCCACGTGCATGGCGCATGTCATGGGAGCCCCACATGCATGCCACATGTCATGGGGGCCCCAAATGAATGTCGCATGTCAAGGGGGCCCCACATGCATGCCACATGTCATGGGGCCCCCAAATGCATGCCACATGTCATGGGGGCCCAAATGCAGGCCACATTTCATGGGGGCCCCACATGCATGCCGCATGTCATGGGGGCCCCACGTGCATGGCGCATGTCATGGGAGCCCCACATGCATGCCACATGTCATGGGGGCCCCAAATGAATGTCGCATGTCAAGGGGGCCCCACGTGCATGCCGCATGTCATGGGGACCCACATGCATGCCGCATGTCATGGAGGCCCCCAAATGCATCCCGCATGTCATGGGGGCCCCACATGCATGCCGCATGTCATGGAGGCCCCAAATGCATGCCGCATGTCATGGAGGCCCCAAATGCATGATGCATATCATGGGGGCCCCAAACACATGCAGCATGTCATGGGGCCCCACATGCATGCCGTATGTCTTGGGGCCCACAAATGCATGCCTCAAGTCATGGGGGCCCCAAATGCATGACTCATGTCATGGGGGCCCCACGTGCATGCCGCATGTCATGGGGGATCCAAACTCATGCCGCATGTCATTGGGGCCCAAAGCAAATGCCGCATGTCATGGGGGCCCCATGTGCATGCCACATGTAATGGGGGCCCCAAATGCATGCGGCATGTCATAGGGGCCCCACGTGCATGCCGCATGTCTCGGGCACCCCAAATGCATGCAGCATGTTATGGGGGCCCCACGCGCATGCCGAATGTCATGGGGGCCTCACGAGCATTCGGCATGTCATGGGGGCCCCACGTGCATGCCGCATGTCATGGCGGCCCCAAATGCATGACTCATGTCATGGGGGCCCACATGCATGCCGCATGTCATGGGGGCCCCACTTGCATGCTGCATGTCATGGCGGCCCCAAATGCATGACTCATGTCATGGGGGCTCCACGTGCATGCCGCATGTAATGGGGCCCCCAAATTCATGCCGCATGTCATAGGGCCCCACGTGCATGGCCCAAGTCATGGGTGCCCCACCTGCATGCCAAATGTCTCAGGTACCCCAAATGCATGCAGCATGTTATGCAGGCCCCAAATGCATGCCGCATGTCATGGGGGCCCAAATGCATGCCACATTTCATGGGGGCCCCACATGCATGCCGCATGTCACGGGGACTCCACGTGCAGGCCGCATGTAATGGGGCCCCCAAATTAATGCCGCATGTCATAGGGGCCCCACGTGCATGGCGCAAGTCATGGGTGCCCCACATGCATTCCGCATGTCATGGGGACCCACATGCATGCCGAATGTCATGGAGGCCCAAAATGCATGTCGCATGTCATGGAGGCCCCAAATGCATGCCGCATGTCATGGGGGATCCAAAGTCATGCCGCATGTCATTGGGGCCCCAAGCATATGCCGCATGTCATGGGGGCCTCACGAGCATTCCGCATGTCAAGGGGGCCCCACGTGCATGCCGCATGTAATGGTGCGCCCAAATTCATGCCGCATGTCATAGGGGCCCCACGTGCATGGCGCAAGTCATGGGTGCCCCACATGCATGCCAAATGTCTCAGGTACCCCAAATGCATGCAGCATGTTATGCACGCCCCAAATGCATGCCACATGTCATGGGGGCCCAAATGCAGGCTGCATTTCATGAGGGCCCCACATGCATGCCGCATGTCATGGGGGCCCCACGTGCATGGCGCATGTCATGGGAGCCCCACATGCATGCCGCATGTCATGGGGACCCACATGCATGCCGAATGTCATGGAGGCCCAAAATGCATGTCGCATGTCATGGGGGCCCCACGTGCATGCCGCATTTCATGGGGGCCCCACATGCATGCCGCATGTCATGGGGGCCCCACGTGCATGGCGCATGTCATGGGAGCCCCACATGCATGCCACATGTCATGGGGGCCCCAAATGAATGTCGCATTTCAAAGGGGCCCCACGTGCATGCCGCATGTCATGGGGACCCACATGCATGCCGCATGTCATGGAGGCCCCCAAATGCATCCCGCATGTCATGGGGGCCCCACATGCATGCCGCATGTCATGGGGACCCACATGCATGCCGCATGTAATGGAGGCCACAAATGCATGCCGCATGTCATGGAGGCCCCAAATGCATGACGCATATCATGGGGGCCCCAAACACATGCAGCATGTCATGGGGGCCCCAAGTGCATGCCGCATGTCTTGGGGCCCACAAATGCATGCCTCAAGTCATGTGGGCCCCAAATGCATGACTCATGTCATGGGGGCCCCACGTGCATGCCGCATGTCATGGGGGATCCAAACTCATGCCGCATGTCATTGGGGCCCAAAGCATATGCCGCATGTCATGGGGGCCCCATGTGCATGCCACATGTTATGCAGGCCCCAGATGCATGCTGCAAGTCATGGGGGCCCAAATGCATGACGCATGTCATGTGGGACCCAAATGCATGTGGCATGTCATAGGGGCCCCACGTGCATGCCGCATGTCTCGGGCACCCCAAATGCATGCAGCATGTTATGTGGGGGCCCCACGTGCATGCCGAATGTATCAGGTGCCCCAAATGCATGCAGCTTGTTATGCAGGCCCCAAATGCATGCTGCAAGTCATGGGGGCCCAATTGCATGACGCATGTCATGTGGGCCCCACGTGCATGCCGCATGTCATGGGGGCCTCACGAGCATTCCGCATGTCATGGGGGACCCACGTGCATGCCGCATGTCATGGCGGCCCCAAATGCATGACTCATGTCATGGGGGCCCTCATGCATGCCGCATGTCATGGGGGCCATACTTGCATGCTGCATGTCATGGCGGCCCCAAATGCATGACTCATGTCATGGGGGCTCCACGTGCATGCCGCATGGAATGGGGCCCCCAAATTCATGCCGCATGTCATAGGGCCCCACGTGCATGGGGCAAGTCATGGGTGCCCCACATGCATGCCGAATGTCTCAGGTACCCCAAATGCATGCAGCATGTTATGCAGGCACCAAATGCATGCCGCATGTCATGGGGGCCCAAATGCATGCCGCATGTCATGGGGGCCTCACGAGCATTCCGCATGTCATGGGGGACCCACGTGCATGCCGCATGTCATGGCGGCCCCAAATGCATGACTCATGTCATGGGGGCCCTCATGCATGCCGCATGTCATGGGGGCCCCACTTGCATGCTGCATGTCATGGCGGCCCCAAATGCATGACTCATGTCATGGGGGCTCCACGTGCATGCCGCATGGAATGGGGCCCCCAAATTCATGCCGCATGTCATAGGGGCCCCACATGCATGGCGCAAGTCATGCGTGCCCCACATGCATGCCGCATGTCATCAGGGACCCAAATGCATGCCGCATGTCATAGGGGCCCCACATGCATGTCGCATATCATGGGGACCCACATGCATGCCACATGTCATGGAATCCCCAAATGCATGCCGCATGCCATGGGGGCCCCACATGCATGCTGCATGTCATGGGGCCCCCAAATGCATGACGCATGTCATGGGGGCCCCACATGCATGAAGCATGTCATGGGGGCCCCAAATGCATGCCGCATGTCATGGGGGCTCCACATGCATGCCGCATGTAATGGGCCCCCCAAATTCATGCCGCATGTCATAGGTGCCCCACGTGCATGACGCAAGTCATGGGTGCCCCACATGCATGCCGCGTGTCATTGGGGCCCCAAATGCATGCCGCATGTCATAGGGGCCCCACATTCATGGCGCATGTCATGGGGGCCCCACATGCATGCCGCATGTCATGGAGGCCCCAAATGCATGCCGCATGTCATGGGGCCCCCAAATGCATGCCGCATGTCATGGGGGTCCCAAATGCATGCCGCATGTCATGGGGACCCACATGCATGCCGCATGTCATGGAGGCCCCAAATGCATGCCGCATGTCATGGAGGCACCAAATGCATGCCGCATGTCATGGGGGCCCCACATGCATGCCGCATGTCATGGGGCCCCCAAATGCATGCCTCATGTCATGGGGGTCCCACATGCATGCCGCATGTCATGGGGGCCCCGGAGGCATTCCGCATGTCATGGGGGCCCCAAATGCATGCCGCATGTCCTGGGGGCCATAAATGTATGCCGCATGTCATGGGGGCCCAACGTGCATGCCGCATGTATTGGGGGCCCCAAATTCATGCCGCATATCATGAGGGCCCTGCATGCATGCCACATGTCATGGGGGCCCCGGAGGCATTCCGCATGTCATGGGGGCCCCAAATGCATGCCACATGTCATGGGGGCCCCAAATGCATGCCTCAAGTTATGGGGCCCCAAATGCATGCCGCATGTCATGAGGGCCCCACGTGCATGCCGCATGTCATGGGGGCCCCAAATGCATGGCTCAAGTAATGGGGGCCCCAAATGTATGCCACATATCATGGGGGCCCAAAGCATATGCCGCATGTAATGGGGGCCCCATGTGCATGCCACATGTAATGGGGGCCCCAAATGCATGCGGCATGTCATAGGGGCCCCACGTGCATGCCGCATGTCTCGGGCACCCCAAATGCATTCAGCAAGTTATGGGGGCCCCACGTGCATGCCGCATGTCTCAGGTACCCCAAATGCATACAGCATGTTATGCAGGCCCCAAATGCATGCCGCATGTCACGGGGGCCCAAATGCATGCCGCATGTCATGGGGGCCCCACATGCATGAAGCATGTCATGGGGGCCCCAAATGCATGCCGCATGTCATGGGGGCTCCACATGCATGCCGCATGTAATGGGCCCCCCAAATTCATGCATGCCGCATGGCATTGGGGCCCCGCAGGCATTCCGCATGTCATGGGAGCTTCACGTGCTTTCCGCTTGTCATGGGGGCCCCACGTACATGCTGCATGTCATTGGGGCCCCGCGTGCTTGCCGCATGTCATGGGGGCCCCACGTGCATGCCTCATGTCACGGGGTCCACAAATGGGATGCGGGCCCCACGTGCATGCCGCATGTCATGGGGCCCCCCAAATGCATGCCGCATGTCATGGGGGCCCCACATGCATGGAGCATGTCATGGGGGCCCCCCATGCATTCCGCATGACATGGGGGCCCCAAATGCATGCCGCATGTCATGGCGGCCCCAAATGCATGACTCAGGTCATGGGGGCCCCACGTGCATGCCGCATGTCATGGGGGACCCAAGCGTATGCCGCATGTCATGGGGGCCCCAAATGCATGCTACATGTCATGGGGGCCCCAAATGCATGCCGCATGTCATGGGTACCCAAATGTTTGCCGCATGTCATGGGGGCCATAAATGCATGCCGCATGTCATGGGGGCCCAACGTGCATGCCGCATGTATTGGGGGCCCCAAATTCATGTCTCATGTCATGAGGGCCCTGCATGTATACCGCATGTCATGGGGGCCCCAAATGCATGCCTCAAGTCATGGGGGCCCCAAATGCATGCCGCATATCATGGGGGCCCCACGTTGATGCCGTATGTCTTGGGGCCCACAAATGCATGCCTCAAGTCATGGGGGCCCCAAATGCATGACTCATGTCATGGAGGCCCCACGTGCATGCCGCATGTCATGGGGGATCCAAACTCATGCCGCATGTCATTGGGGCCCAAAGCATATGCTGCATGTCATGGGGGCCCCATGTGCATGCCACATGTAATCGGGGCCGCAAATGCATGCGGCATGTCATAGGGGCCCCACGTGCATGCCGCATTTCTCGGGCACCCCAAATGCATGCAGCATGTTATGGGGGCCCCACGTGCATGCCGCATGTCTCAGGTACCCCAAATGCATGCAGCATGTTATGCAGGCCCCAAATGCATGCCGCATGTCATGGGGGCCCAAATGCATGAGGCATGTCATGGGGGCCCCACAAGCATGAAGCATGTCATGGGGGCCCCAAATGCATGCCGCATGTCATGGGGGCTCCACATTCATGCCGCATGTAATGGGGCCCCCAAATTCATGCCGCATGTCATAGGGGCCCCACGTGCATGGCGCAAGTCATGGGTGCCCCACATGCATGCCACATGTCATTGGGTCCCCAAATGCATGCCGCATGTCATAGGGGCCCCACATTCATGGCGCATGTCATGGGGGCCCCACATGCATGACGCATGTCATGGAGGCCCAAATGCATGCCGCATGTCATGGGGCCCCCAAATGCATGCCACATGTCATGGGGGCCCCACATGCATGCCGCATGTCATGGGGGCCCAAATGCTTGCCGCATGTCCTGGGGGCCATAAATGTATGCCGCATGTCATGGGGGCCCAACGTCCATGACGCATGTATTGGGGGCCCCAAATTCATGCCGCATGTCATGAGGGCCCCGCATGCATGCCGCATATCATGGGGGCCCCGGAGGCATTCCGCATGTCATGGGGGCCCCAAATGCATGCCGCATGTCATGGGGCCCCCACATGCATGCCGCATGTCATCGGGGCCCAAATGCTTGCCGCTTGTCCTGGGGGCCATAAATGTATGCCGCATGTCATGGGTGCCCAACGTCCATGACGCATGTATTGGTGGCCCCAAAATCATGCCGCATGTCATGAGGGCCCCGCATGCATGCCGCATATCATGGGGGCCCCGGAGGCATTCCGCATGTCATGGGGGCCCCAAATGCATGCCACATATCATGGGGGCCCCACGTGCATGGCGCATATATTGGGGCCCCAAATGCATGCCGCATGTCATGAGGGCCCCGCATGCATGCCGCATGTCAATGGGGACCCGCAGGCATTCCGCATGTCATGGGGCCCCACGTGCATGCTGCATGTCATTGGGGCCCCACGTGCTTGCCGAATGTCATGGGGGCAAAAATGCATGCCGCATGTCATGGGAGCCATAAATGCATGCCGCATGTCATGGGTGCCCAACGGACATGCCGCATGTATTGGGGGCCCAACGTGCATGCCGCATGTATTGGGGGCCCCAACTGCAGGCCGCATATCATGGGGCCACACATGCATGCCACATTTCATGGGGGACCCAAATGCATGCCGCATGTCCTGGGGGCCCCACGTGCATGCCGCATGTCATGGGGGCCCCAAATGAATGTCGCATGTCGAGGGGGCCCCACTTGCATGCCGCATGTCATGGGGACCCACATGCATGCCGCATGTCACGGAGGCCCCCAAATGCATCCCGCATGTCATGGGGGCCCCACATGCATGCCGCATGTCATGGGGACCCAAATGCTTGCTGCATGTCATGGGGGCCATAAATGCATGCCGCATGTCATGGGGGCCCCAACTGCAGGCCGCATATCATGGGGCCCCACATGCATGCCGCATTTCATGGGGGACCCAAATGCATGCCGCATGTCATGGGGGCCCCATGTGCATGCCACATGTAATGGGGGCCCCAAATGCATGCCGCATGTCATGGGGATCCAAAGTCATGCCGCATGTTATTGGGGCCCCAAGCATATGCCGCATGTCATGGGGGCCTCACGAGCATTCCGCATGTCATGGGGGACCCACGTGCATGCCGCATGTAATGGTGCCCCCAAATTCATGCCGCATGTCATAGGGGCCCCACGTGCATGGCGCAAGTCATGGGTGCCCCACATGCATGCCGATTGTCAAAGGTACCCCAAATGCATGCAGCATGTTATGCACGCCCCAGATGCATGCCGCATGTCATGGGGGCCCAAATGCATGCCGCATTTCATGGGGGCCCAAATGCATGCCGCATTTCATGGGGGCCCCACATGCATGCCGCATGTCATGGGGGCCCCACGTGCATGGCACATGTCATGGGAGCCCCACATGCATGCCGCATGTCATGGGGACCCACATGCATGCCGCATGTCATGGAGGCCCCCAAATGCATCCCCCATGTCATGGGGGCCCCACATGCATGCCGCATGTCATGGGGCCCCCAAATGCATGCCGCATGTCATGGGGGCCCCACATGCATGCCGCATGTCATGGGGGCCCAAATGCTTGCCGCATGTCATGGGGGCTCCACGTGCATGCCAAATGTCTCAGGTACCCAAAATGCATGCAGCATGTTATGCAGGCCCCAAATGCATGCTGCAAGTCATGGGGGCCCAAATGCATGACGCATGTCATGTGGGCCCCACATGAATGCCGCATGTCACGGCGGCCCCAAATGCATGACTCAGGTCATGGGGACCCCACCTGCATGCCGCATGTCATGGGGGCCTCACGAGCATTCGGCATGTCATGGGGGCCCCACGTGCATGCCGCATGTCATGGCGGCCCAAATGCATGACGCATGTCATGTGGGCCCCACATGAATGCCGCATGTCATGGCGGCCCCAAATGCATGACTCATGTCATGGGGGCCCACATGCATGCCGCATGTCATGGGGGCCCCACTTGCATGCTGCATGTCATGGCGGCCCCAAATGCATGACTCATGTCATGGGGGCTCCACATGCATGCCGCATGTAATGGGGCCCCCAAATTCATGCCGCATGTCATAGGGCCCCACATGCATGGCGCAAGTCATGGGTGCTCCACATGCATGCCGAATGTCTCAGGTACCCCAAATGCATGCAGCATGTTATGCAGGCCCCAAATGCATGCCGCATGTCATGGGGGCCCAAATGCATGACACATTTCATGGGGGCCCCACATGCATGCCGCATGTCATGGGGACTGCACGTGCATGCCGCATGTAATGGGGCCCCCAAATTAATGCCGCATGTCATAGGGGCCCCACGTGCATGGCGCAAGTCATGGGTGCCCCACATGCATGCCGAATGTCTCAGGTACCCCAAATGCATGCAGCATGTTATGCAGGCCCCAAATGCATGCAGCATGTTATGCACACCCCAAATGCATGCCACATGTCATGGGGGCCCAAATGCAGGCCGCATTTCATGGGGGCCCCACATGCATGCCGCATGTCATGGGGGCCCCACGTGCATGGCGCATGTCATGGGAGCCCCACATGCATGCCACATGTCATGGGGGCCCCAAATGAATGTCGCATGTCAAGGGGGCCCCACGTGCATGCCGCATTTCATGGGGACCCACATGCATGCCGCATGTCATGGAGGCCCCCAAATGCATCCCGCATGTCATGGGGGCCCCACATGCATGCCGCATGTCATGGAGGCCCCAAATGCATGCCGCATGTCATGGAGGCCCCAAATGCATGACGCATATCATGGGGGCCCCAAACACATGCAGCATGTCATGGGGCCCCACATGCATGCCGTATGTCTTGGGGCCCACAAATGCATGCCTCAAGTCATGGGGGACCCAAATGCATGACTCATGTCATGGGGGCCCCACGTGCATGCCGCATGTCATGGGGGATCCAAACTCATGCCGCATGTCATTGGTGCCCAAAGAAAATGCCGCATGTCATGGGGGCCCCATGTGCATGCCACATGTCATGGGGGCCCCAAATGCATGCGGCATGTCATGGGGCCCCACATGCATGCCGTATGTCTTGGGGCCCACAAATGCATGCCGCATGTTATGGGGGCCCCACGCGCATGCCGAATGTCATGGGGGCCTCACGAGCATTCGGCATGTCATGGGGGCCCCACGTGCATGCCGCATGTCATGGCGGCCCCAAATGCATGACTCATGTCATGGGGGCCCACATGCATGCCGCATGTCATGGGGGCCCCACTTGCATGCTGCATGTCTTGGCGGCCCCAAATGCATGACTCATGTCATGGGGGCTCCACGTGCATGCCGCATGTAATGGGGCCCCCAAATTCATGCCGCATGTCATAGGGCCCCACGTGCATGGCCCAAGTCATGGGTGCCCCACATGCATGCCGAATGTCTCAGGTACCCCAAATGCATGCAGCATGTTATGCAGGCCCCAAATGCATGCCACATGTCATGGGGGCCCAAATGCATGCCACATTTCATGGGGGCCCCACATGCATGCCGCATGTCATGGGGACTCCACGTGCATGCCGCATGTAATGGGGCACCCAAATTAATGCCGCATGTCATAGGGGCCCCACGTGCATGGCGCAAGTCATGGGTGCCCCACATGCATGCCGCATGTCATGGGGCCCCCAAATGCATGCCGCATGTCATGGGGGCCCCACATGCATGCCCCATGTCATGGGGGCCCAAAATGCATGTTGCATATCATGGGGGATCCAAAGTCATGCCGCATGTCATTGGGGCCCCAAGCATATGCCGCATGTCATGGGGGCCTCACGAGCATTCCGCATGTCATGGGGGCCCCACGTGCATGCCGCATGTATTGGGGCTCCCAAATTCATGCCACATGTCATAGGGCCCCACGTGCATGGCGCAAGTCATGGGTGTCCCACATGCATGCCGAATGTCTCAGGTACCCCAAATGCATGCAGCAAGTTATGCAGGTCCCAAATGCATGCCGCATGTCATGGGGGCCCAAATGCATGCCGCATTTCATGGGGGCCCCACATGCATGCCGCATGTCATGGGGGCCCCAAATGCATGCCGCATGTCATGGGGACTCCACGTGCAAGCCGCATGTGATGGGGCCCCCAAATTCATGCCGCATGTCATAGGGGCCCCAAGTGCATGGTGCAAGTCATGGGTGCCCCACATGCATGCCGCATGTCATGGGGACCCACATGCATGCCGCATATCATGGAGGCCCCAAATGCATGCCGCATGTCATGGAGGCCCCAAATGCATGCCGCATGTCATGGGGGCCCCACATGCATGCCACATGTCATGGGGCCCCCATATGCATGCCGCATGTCATGGGGGTCCCACATGGATGCCCCATGTCATGGGGGCCCCAAATGCATGCCGCATGTCATGGGGGATCCAAAGTCATGCCGCATGTCATTGGGGCCCCAAGCATATGCCGCATGTCATGGGGGCCTCACGAGCATTCCGCATGTCAAGGGGGCCCCACGTGCATGCCGCATGTAATGGTGCGCCCAAATTCATGCCGCATGTCATAGGGGCCCCACGTGCATGGCGCAAGTCATGGGTGCCCCACATGCATGCCGAATGTCTCAGGTACCCCAAATGCATGCAGCATGTTATGCACGCCCCAAATGCATGCCGCATGTCATGGGGGCCCCACATGCATGCCACATGTCATGGGGCCCCCAAATGCATGCCACATGTCATGGGGGCCCAAATGCAGGCCACATTTCATGGGGGCCCCACATGCATGCCGCATGTCATGGGGGCCCCACGTGCATGGCGCATGTCATGGGAGCCCCACATGCATGCCACATGTCATGGGGGCCCCAAATGAATGTCGCATGTCAAGGGGGACCCGCATGCATGCCACATGTCATGGGGCCCCCAAATGCATGCCACATGTCATGGGGGCCCAAATGCAGGCCACATTTCATGGGGGCCCCACATGCATGCCGCATGTCATGGGGGCCCCACGTGCATGGCGCATGTCATGGGAGCCCCACATGCATGCCACATGTCATGGGGGCCCCAAATGAATGTCGCATGTCAAGGGGGCCCCACGTGCATGCCGCATGTCATGGGGACCCACATGCATGCCGCATGTCATGGAGGCCCCCAAATGCATCCCGCATGTCATGGGGGCCCCACATGCATGCCGCATGTCATGGAGGCCCCAAATGCATGCCGCATGTCATGGAGGCCCCAAATGCATGATGCATATCATGGGGGCCCCAAACACATGCAGCATGTCATGGGGCCCCACATGCATGCCGTATGTCTTGGGGCCCACAAATGCATGCCTCAAGTCATGGGGGCCCCAAATGCATGACTCATGTCATGGGGGCCCCACGTGCATGCCGCATGTCATGGGGGATCCAAACTCATGCCGCATGTCATTGGGGCCCAAAGCAAATGCCGCATGTCATGGGGTCCCCATGTGCATGCCACATGTAATGGGGGCCCCAAATGCATGCGGCATGTCATAGTAGCCCCACGTGCATGCCGCATGTCTCGGGCACCCCAAATGCATGCAGCATGTTATGGGGGCCCCACGCGCATGCCGAATGTCATGGGGGCCTCACGAGCATTCGGCATGTCATGGGGGCCCCACTTGCATGCTGCATGTCATGGCGGCCCCAAATGCATGACTCATGTCATGGGGGCTCCACGTGCATGCCGCATGTAATGGGGCCCCCAAATTCATGCCGCATGTCATAGGGCCCCACGTGCATGGCCCAAGTCATGGGTGCCCCACCTGCATGCCAAATGTCTCAGGTACCCCAAATGCATGCAGCATGTTATGCAGGCCCCAAATGCATGCCGCATGTCATGGGGGCCCAAATGCATGCCACATTTCATGGGGGCCCCACATGCATGCCGCATGTCACGGGGACTCCACGTGCAGGCCGCATGTAATGGGGCCCCCAAATTAATGCCGCATGTCATAGGGGCCCCACGTGCATGGCGCAAGTCATGGGTGCCCCACATGCATTCCGCATGTCATGGGGACCCACATGCATGCTGAATGTCATGGAGGCCCAAAATGCATGTCGCATGTCATGGAGGCCCCAAATGCATGCCGCATGTCATGGGGGATCCAAAGTCATGCCGCATGTCATTGGGGCCCCAAGCATATGCCGCATGTCATGGGGGCCTCACGAGCATTCCGCATGTCAAGGGGGCCCCACGTGCATGCCGCATGTAATGGTGCGCCCAAATTCATGCCGCATGTCATAGGGGCCCCACGTGCATGGCGCAAGTCATGGGTGCCCCACATGCATGCCAAATGTCTCAGGTACCCCAAATGCATGCAGCATGTTATGCACGCCCCAAATGCATGCCACATGTCATGGGGGCCCAAATGCAGGCTGCATTTCATGAGGGCCCCACATGCATGCCGCATGTCATGGGGGCCCCACGTGCATGGCGCATGTCATGGGAGCCCCACATGCATGCTGCATGTCATGGGGACCCACATGCATGCCGAATGTCATGGAGGCCCAAAATGCATGTCGCATGTCATGGGGGCCCCACGTGCATGCCGCATTTCATGGGGGCCCCACATGCATGCCGCATGTCATGGGGGCCCCAAATGAATGTCGCATTTCAAAGGGGCCCCACGTGCATGCCGCATGTCATGGGGACCCACATGCATGCCGCATGTCATGGAGGCCCCCAAATGCATCCCGCATGTCATGGGGGCCCCACATGCATGCCGCATGTCATGGGGACCCACATGCATGCCGCATGTAATGGAGGCCACAAATGCATGCCGCATGTCATGGAGGCCCCAAATGCATGACGCATATCATGGGGGCCCCAAACACATGCAGCATGTCATGGGGGCCCCAAGTGCATGCCGCATGTCTTGGGGCCCACAAATGCATGCCTCAAGTCATGTGGGCCCCAAATGCATGACTCATGTCATGGGGGCCCCACGTGCATGCCGCATGTCATGGGGGATCCAAACTCATGCCGCATGTCATTGGGGCCCAAAGCATATGCCGCATGTCATGGGGGCCCCATGTGCATGCCACATGTTATGCAGGCCCCAGATGCATGCTGCAAGTCATGGGGGCCCAAATGCATGACGCATGTCATGTGGGACCCAAATGCATGTGGCATGTCATAGGGGCCCCACGTGCATGCCGCATGTCTCGGGCACCCCAAATGCATGCAGCATGTTATGTGGGGGCCCCACGTGCATGCCGAATGTATCAGGTGCCCCAAATGCATGCAGCTTGTTATGCAGGCCCCAAATGCATGCTGCAAGTCATGGGGGCCCAATTGCATGACGCATGTCATGTGGGCCCCACGTGCATGTCGCATGTCATGGGGGCCTCACGAGCATTCCGCATGTCATGGGGGACCCACGTGCATGCCGCATGTCATGGCGGCCCCAAATGCATGACTCATGTCATGGGGGCCCTCATGCATGCCGCATGTCATGGGGGCCCCACTTGCATGCTGCATGTCATGGCGGCCCCAAATGCATGACTCATGTCATGGGGGCTCCACGTGCATGCCGCATGGAATGGGGCCCCCAAATTCATGCCGCATGTCATAGGGCCCCACGTGCATGGGGCAAGTCATGGGTGCCCCACATGCATGCCGAATGTCTCAGGTACCCCAAATGCATGCAGCATGTTATGCAGGCACCAAATGCATGCCGCATGTCATGGGGGCCCAAATGCATGCCGCATGTCATGGGGGCCTCACGAGCATTCCGCATGTCATGGGGGACCCACGTGCATGCCGCATGTCATGGCGGCCCCAAATGCATGACTCATGTCATGGGGGCCCTCATGCATGCCGCATGTCATGGGGGCCCCACTTGCATGCTGCATGTCATGGCGGCCCCAAATGCATGACTCATGTCATGGGGGCTCCACGTGCATGCCGCATGGAATGGGGCCCCCAAATTCATGCCGCATGTCATGGGGACCCACATGCATGCCGCATGTCATGGAGGCCCCAAATGCATGCCGCATGTCATGGAGGCACCAAATGCATGCCGCATGTCATGGGGGCCCCACATGCATGCCGCATGTCATGGGGCCCCCAAATGCATGCCGCATGTCATGGGGGTCCCACATGCATGCCGCATGTCATGGGGGCCCCGGAGGCATTCCGCATGTCATGGGGGCCCCAAATGCATGCCACATGTCCTGGGGGCCATAAATGTATGCCGCATGTCATGGGGGCCCAACGTGCATGCCGCATGTATTGGGGGCCCCAAATTCATGCCGCATATCATGAGGGCCCTGCATGCATGCCACATGTCATGGGGGCCCCGGAGGCATTCCGCATGTCATGGGGGCCCCAAATGCATGCCGCATGTCATGGGGGCCCCAAATGCATGCCTCAAGTTATGGGGCCCCAAATGCATGCCGCATGTCATGAGGGCCCCACGTGCATGCCGCATGTCATGGGGGCCCCAAATGCATGGCTCAAGTAATGGGGGCCCCAAATGTATGCCACATATCATGGGGGCCCAAAGCATATGCCGCATGTAATGGGGGCCCCATGTGCATGCCACATGTAATGGGGGCCCCAAATGCATGCGGCATGTCATAGGGGCCCCACGTGCATGCCGCATGTCTCGGGCACCCCAAATGCATTCAGCAAGTTATGGGGGCCCCACGTGCATGCCGCATGTCTCAGGTACCCCAAATGCATACAGCATGTTATGCAGGCCCCAAATGCATGCCGCATGTCACAGGGGCCCAAATGCATGCCGCATGTCATGGGGGCCCCACATGCATGAAGCATGTCATGGGGGCCCCAAATGCATGCCGCATGTCATGGGGGCTCCACCTGCATGCCGCATGTAATGGGCCCCCCAAATTCATGCATGCCGCATGGCATTGGGGCCCCGCAGGCATTCCGCATGTCATGGGAGCTTCACGTGCTTTCCGCTTGTCATGGGGGCCCCACGTACATGCTGCATGTCATTGGGGCCCCGCGTGCTTGCCGCATGTCATGGGGGCCCCACGTGCATGCCTCATGTCACGGGGGCCACAAATGGGATGCGGGCCCCACGTGCATGCCGCATGTCATGGGGCCCCCCAAATGCATGCCGCATGTCATGGGGGCCCCCCATGCATGGAGCATGTCATGGGGGCCCCCCATGCATGCCGCATGTCATGGGGGCCCCACATGCATGGCGCATGTCATGGGGGGCCCACATGCATGCCACATGTCATGGAGGCCCCACATGCATGACTCATGTCTTGGGGGCCCCACATGCATTCCGCATGTCAAGGTGGCCTCACGTGCATTCCGCATGACATGGGGGCCCCAAATGCATGCCACATGTCATGGGGGCCCCACGTGCATGCAGCATGTAATGGGGGACCCAAATGCATGCCGCATGTCCTGGGGGCCCCACGTGCATTCCGCATGACATGGGGGCCCCAAATGCATGCCGCATGTCATGGCGGCCCCAAATGCATGACTCAGGTCATGGGGGCCCCACGTGCATGCCGCATGTCATGGGGGACCCAAGCGTATGCCGCATGTCATGGGGGCCCCAAATGCATGCTACATGTCATGGGGGCCCCAAATGCATGCCGCATGTCATGGGTACCCAAATGTTTGCCGCATGTCATGGGGGCCATAAATGCATGCCGCATGTCATGGGGGCCCAACGTGCATGCCGCATGTATTGGGGGCCCCAAATTCATGTCTCATGTCATGAGGGCCCTGCATGTATACCGCATGTCATGGGGGCCCCAAATGCATGCCTCAAGTCATGGGGGCCCCAAATGCATGCCGCATATCATGGGGGCCCCACGTTGATGCCGTAAGTCTTGGGGCCCACAAATGCATGCCTCAAGTCATGGGGGCCCCAAATGCATGACTCATGTCATGGAGGCCCCACGTGCATGCCGCATGTCATGGGGGATCCAAACTCATGCCGCATGTCATTGGGGCCCAAAGCATATGCTGCATGTCATGGGGGCCCCATGTGCATGCCACATGTAATCGGGGCCGCAAATGCATGCGGCATGTCATAGGGGCCCCACGTGCATGCCGCATTTCTCGGGCACCCCAAATGCATGCAGCATGTTATGGGGGCCCCACGTGCATGCCGCATGTCTCAGGTACCCCAAATGCATGCAGCATGTTATGCAGGCCCCAAATGCATGCCGCATGTCATGGGGGCCCAAATGCATGAGGCATGTCATGGGGGCCCCACAAGCATGAAGCATGTCATGGGGGCCCCAAATGCATGCCGCATGTCATGGGGGCTCCACATTCATGCCGCATGTAATGGGGCCCCCAAATTCATGCCGCATGTCATAGGGGCCCCACGTGCATGGCGCAAGTCATGGGTGCCCCACATGCATGCCACATGTCATTGGGTCCCCAAATGCATGCCGCATGTCATAGGGGCCCCACATTCATGGCGCATGTCATGGGGGCCCCACATGCATGACGCATGTCATGGAGGCCCAAATGCATGCCGCATGTCATGGGGCCCCCAAATGCATGCCACATGTCATGGGGGCCCCACATGCATGACGCATGTCATGGGGGCCCAAATGCTTGCCGCATGTCCTGGGGGCCATAAATGTATGCCGCATGTCATGGGGGCCCAACGTCCATGACGCATGTATTGGGGGCCCCAAATTCATGCCGCATGTCATGAGGGCCCCGCATGCATGCCGCATATCATGGGGGCCCCGGAGGCATTCCGCATGTCATGGGGGCCCCAAATGCATGCCGCATGTCATGGGGCCCCCACATGCATGCCGCATGTCATCGGGGCCCAAATGCTTGCCGCTTGTCCTGGGGGCCATAAATGTATGCCGCATGTCATGGGTGCCCAACGTCCATGACGCATGTATTGGTGGCCCCAAAATCATGCCGCATGTCATGAGGGCCCCGCATGCATGCCGCATATCATGGGGGCCCCGGAGGCATTCCGCATGTCATGGGGGCCCCAAATGCATGCCACATATCATGGGGGCCCCACGTGCATGGCGCATATATTGGGGCCCCAAATGCATGCCGCATGTCATGAGGGCCCCGCATGCATGCCGCATGTCAATGGGGACCCGCAGGCATTCCGCATGTCATGGGGCCCCACGTGCATGCTGCATGTCATTGGGGCCCCACGTGCTTGCCGAATGTCATGGGGGCAAAAATGCATGCCGCATGTCATGGGGGCCATAAATGCATGCCGCATGTCATGGGTGCCCAACGGACATGCCGCATGTATTGGGGGCCCAACGTGCATGCCGCATGTATTGGGGGCCCCAACTGCAGGCCGCATATCATGGGGCCACACATGCATGCCGCATTTATTGGGGGACCCAAATGCATGCCGCATGTCCTGGGGGCCCCACGTGCATGCCGCATGTCATGGGGGCCCCAAATGAATGTCGCATGTCGAGGGGGCCCCACTTGCATGCCGCATGTCATGGGGACCCACATGCATGCCGCATGTCACGGAGGCCCCCAAATGCATCCCGCATGTCATGGGGGCCCCACATGCATGCCACATGTCATGGAGGCCCCAAATGCATGCCGCATGTCATGGAGGCCCCAAATGCATGACGCATATCATGGGGGCCCCAAACACATGCAGCATGTCATGTGGCCCCACATGCATGCCATATGTCTTGGGGCCCACAAATGCATGCCTCAAGTCATGGGGGCCCCAAATGCATGACTCATGTCATGGGGGCCCCTCGTGCATGCCGCATGTCATGGGGGATCCAAACTCATGCCGCATGTCATTGGGGCCCAAAGCAAATGCCGCATGTCATGGGGGCCCCATGTGCATGCCACATGTAATGGGGGCCCCAAATGCATGCGGCATGTCATAGGGGCCCCACGTGCATGCCGCATGTCTCGGGCACCCCAAATGCATGCAGCATGTTATGGGGGCCCCACGCGCATGCCGAATGTCATGGGGGCCTCACGAGCATTCGGCATGTCATGGGGGCCCCACGTGCATGCCGCATGTCATGGCGGCCCCAAATGTATGACTCATGTCATGGGGGCCCACATGCATGCCGCATGTAATGGGGGCCCCACTTGCATGCTGCATGTCATGGCGGCCCCAAATGCATGACTCATGTCAAGGGGGCTCCACGTGCATGCCGCATGTAATGGGGCCCCCAAATTCATGCCGCATGTCATAGGGCCCCATGTGCATGGCCCAAGTCTTGGGTGCCCCACATGCATGCCGAATGTCTCAGGTACCCCAAATTCATGCAGCATGTTATGCAGGCCCCAAATGCATGCCGCATGTCATGGGGGCCCAAATGCATGACACATTTCATGGGGGCCCCACATGCATGCCGCATGTCATGGGGACTGCACGTGCATGCCGCATGTAATGGGGCCCCCAAATTAATGCCGCATGTCATAGGGGCCCCACGTGCATGGCGCAAGTCATGGGTGCCCCACATGCATGCCGCATGTCATGGGGACCCACATGCATGCCGAATGTCATGGAGGCCCAAAATGCATGTCGCATGTCATGGCGGCCCCAAATGCATGACTCATGTCATGGGGGCCCACATGCATGCCGCATGTCATGGGGGCCCCACTTGCATGCTGCATGTCATGGCGGCCCCAAATGCATGACTCATGTCATGGGGGCTCCACGTGCATGCTGCATGTAATGGGGCCCCCAAATTCATGCCGCATGTGATAGGGCCCCATGTGCATGGCCCAAGTCTTGGGTGCCCCACATGCATGCCGAATGTCTCAGGTACCCCAAATGCATGCAGCATGTTATGCAGGCCCCAAATGCATGCCGCATGTCATGGGGGCCCAAATGCATGACACATTTCATGGGGGCCCCACATGCATGCCGCATGTCATGGGGACTGCACGTGCATGCCGCATGTAATGGGACCCCCAAATTAATGCCGCATGTCATAGGGGCCCCACGTGCATGGCGCAAGTCATGGGTGCCCCACATGCATGCCGCATGTCATGGGGACCCACATGCATGCCGAATGTCATGGAGGCCCAAAATGCATGTCGCATGTCATGGAGGCCCCAAATGCATGCCGCATGTCATGGGGGCCCCACATGCATGCCACATGTCATGGGGCCCCCAAATGCATGCCGCATGTCATATGGGCCCCACATGCATGCCCCATGTCATGGGGGCCCCAAATGCATGCCGCATGTCATGGGGGAACCAAAGTCATGCCGCATGTCATTGGGGCCCCAAGCATATGCCGCATGTCATGGGGGCCTCACGAGCATTCCGCATGTCATGGGGGCCCCACGTGCATGACGCATTTCATGGGGGCCCCACATGCATGCCGCATGTCATGGGGGCCCCACGTGCATGGCGCATGTCATGGGAGCCCCACATGCATGCCACATGTCATGGGGGCCCCAAATGAATGTCGCATTTCAAAGGGGCCCCACGTGCATGCCACATGTCATGGGGACCCACATGCATGCCGCATGTCATGGAGGCCCCCAAATGCATCCCGCATGTCATGGGGGCCCCACATGCATGCCGCATGTCATGGGGACCCACATGCATGCCGCATGTAATGGAGGCCACAAATGCATGCCGCATGTCATGGAGGCCCCAAATGCATGACGCATATCATGGGGGCCCCAAACACATGCAGCATGTCATGGGGGCCCCAAGTGCATGCCGCATGTCTTGGGGGATCCAAACTCATGCCGCATGTCATTGGGGCCCAAAGCATATGTCGCATGTCATGGGGGCCCCATGTGCATGCCACATGTTATGCAGGCCCCAAATGCATGCTGCAAGTCATGGGGGCCCAAATGCATGACGCATGTCATGTGGGACCCAAATGCATGTGGCATGTCATAGGGGCCCCACGTGCATGCCGCATGTCTCGGGCACCCCAAATGCATGCAGCATGTTATGTGGGGGCCCCACGTGCATGCCGAATGTATCAGGTGCCTCAAATGCATGCAGCTTGTTATGCAGGCCCCAAATGCATGCTGCAAGTCATGGGGGCCCAAATGCATGACGCATGTCATGTGGGCCCCACGTGCATGCCGCATGTCATGGGGGCCTCACGAGCATTCCGCATGTCATGGGGGACCCACGTGCATGCCGCATGTCATGGCGGCCCCAAATGCATGACTCATGTCATGGGGGCCCTCATGCATGCCGCATGTCATGGGGGCCCCACTTGCATGCTGCATGTCATGGCGGCCCCAAATGCATGACTCATGTCATGGGGGCTCCACGTGCATGCCGCATGGAATGGGGCCCCCAAATTCATGCCGCATGTCATAGGGCCCCACGTGCATGGGGCAGGTCATGGGTGCCCCACATGCATGCCGAATGTCTCAGGTACCCCAAATGCATGCAGCATGTTATGCAGGCACCAAATGCATGCCGCATGTCATGGGGGCCCAAATGCATGCCGCATTTCATGGGGGTCCCACATGCATGCCGCATGTCATGGGGGCCCCAAATGCATGCCGCATGTAATGGGGCCCCCAAATTCATGCCACATGTCATAGGGGCCCCACGTGCATGGCGCAAGTCATGCGTGCCCCACATGCATGCCGCATGTCATCAGGGACCCAAATGCATGTCGCATGCCATGGGAGACCCACATGCATGCCACATGTCATGGGGGCCCCAAATGAATGTCGCATGTCAAGGGGTCCCCACGTGCATGCCGCATGTCATGGGGACCCACATGCATGCCACATGTCATGGAATCCCCAAATGCATGCCGCATGCCATGGGGGCCCCACATGCATGCCACATGTCATGGGGCCCCCAAATGCATGACGCATGTCATGGGGGCCCCACATGCATGAAGCATGTCATGGGGGCCCCAAATGCATGCCGCATGTCATGGGGGCTCCACATGCATGCCGCATGTAATGGGCCCCCCAAATTCATGCCGCATGTCATAGGTGCCCCACGTGCATGACGCAAGTCATGGGTGCCCCACATGCATGCCGCATGTCATTGGGGCCCCAAATGCATGCCGCATGTCATATGGGCCCCACATTCATGGCGCATGTCATGGGGGCCCCACATGCATGCCGCATGTCATGGAGGCCCCAAATGCATGCCGCATGTCATGGGCCCCCCAAATGCATGCCGCATGTCATGGGGGTCCCAAATGCATCCCGCATGTCATGGGGGCCCCACATGCATGCCACATGTCATGGGGACCCACATGCATGCCACATGTCATGGAGGCCCCAAATGCATGCCGCATGTCATGGAGGCACCAAATGCATGCCGCATGTCATGGGGGCCACACATGCATGCCACATGTCATGGGGCCCCCAAATGCATGCCGCATGTCATGGGGGTCCCACATGCATGCCGCATGTCATGTGGGTCCCACATGCATGCCGCATGTCATGGGGGCCCCGGAGGCATTCCGCATGTCATGGGGGCCCCAAATGCATGCCGCTTGTCCTGGGGGCCATAAATGTATGCCGCATGTCATGGGGGCCCAACGTGCATGCCGCATGTATTGGGGGCCCCAAATTCATGCCGCATATCATGAGGGCCCCGCATGCATGCCACATGTCATGGGGGCCCTGGAGGCATTCCGCATGTCATGGGGGCCCCAAATGCATGCCGCATGTCATGGGGGCCCCAAATGCATGCCTCAAGTTATGGGGGCCCCAAATGCATGCCGCATGTCATGAGGGCCCCACGTGCATGCCGCATGTCATGGGGGCCCCAAATGCATGGCTCAAGTAGTGGGGGCCCCAAATGTATGCCACATATCATGGGGGCCCAAAGCATATGCCGCATGTAATGGGGGCCCCATGTGCATGCCACATGTAATGGGGGCCCCAAATGCATGCGGCATGTCATAGGGGCCCCACATGCATGCCGCATGTCTCGGGCACCCCAAATGCATTCAGCATGTCATGGGGGCCCCACATGCATGACGCATGTCATGGAGGCCCAAATGCATGCCGCATGTCATGGGGCCCCCAAATGCATGCCGCATGTCATGGGGGCCCCACATGCATGCCGCATGTCATGGGGGCCCAAATGCTTGCCGCATGTCCTGGGGGCCAAAAAAGTATGCCGCATGTCATGGGGGCCCAACGTGCTTGCCACATATCATGGGGGCCCCACGTGCATGGCGCATATATTGGGGGCCCCAAATGCATGCCGCATGCCATGAGGGCCCCGCATGCATGCCGCATGTCAATGGGGACCCGCAGGCATTCCGCATGTCATGGGGCCCCACGTGCATGCTGCATGTCATTGGGGCCCCACGTGCTTGCCGAATGTCATGGGGGCCCAAATGCATGCCGCATGTCATGGGGGCCATAAATGCATGCCGCATGTCATGGGTGCCCAACGGGCATGCCGCATGTATTGGGGGCCCAACGTGCATGCCGCATGTATTGGGTGCCCCAACTGCAGGCCGCATATCATGGGACCACACATGCATGCCGCATTTCATGGGGGACCCAAATGCATGCCGCATGTCCTGGGGGCCCCACGTGCATGCCGCATGTCATGGGGGCCCCAAATGAATGTCGCATGTCGAGGGGGCCCCACTTGCATGCCGCATGTCATGGGGACCCACATGCATGCCACATGTCATGGAGGCCCCCAAATGCATCCCGCATGTCATGGGGGCCCCACATGCATGCCGCATGTCATGGGGACCCAAATGCTTGCTGCATGTCATGGGGGCCATAAATGCATGCCGCATGTCATGGGGGCCCCAACTGCAGGCCGCATATCATGGGGCCCCACATGCATGCCACATGTAATGGGGGCCCCAAATGCATGCCGCATGTCATGGGGATCCAAAGTCATGCCGCATGTTATTGGGGCCCCAAGCATATGCCGCATGTCATGGGGGCCTCACGAGCATACCGCATGTCATGGGGGACCCACGTGCATGCCGCATGTAATGGTGCCCCCAAATTCATGCCGCATGTCATAGGGACCCCACGTGCATGGCGCAAGTCATGGGTGCCCCACATGCATGCCGATTGTCAAAGGTATCCCAAATGCATGCAGCATGTTATGCACGCCCCAGATGCATGCCGCATGTCACGGGGGCCCAAATGCATGCCGCATTTCATGGGGGCCCCACATGCATGCCGCATGTCATGGGGGCCCCACGTGCATGGCACATGTCATGGGGGCCCCACATGAATGCCACATGTCATGGCGGCCCCAAATGCATGACTCAGGTCATGGGGACCCCACCTGCATGCCGCATGTCATGGGGCCTCACGAGCATTCGGCATGTCATGGAGGCCCCACGTGCATGCCGCATGTCATGGCGGCCCAAATGCATGACGCATGTCATGTGGGCCCCACATGAATGCCGCATGTCATGGCGGCCCCAAATGCATGACTCATGTCATGGGGGCCCACATGCATGCCGCATGTCATGGGGGCCCCACTTGCATGCTGCATGTCATGGCGGCCCCAAATGCATGACTCATGTCATGGGGGCTCCACATGCATGCCGCATGTAGTGGGGCCCCCAAATTCATGCCGCATGTCATAGGGCCCCACATGCATGGCGCAAGTCATGGGTGCCCCACATGCATGCCGAATGTCTCAGGTACCCCAAATGCATGCAGCATGTTATGCAGGCCCCAAATGCATGCCGCATGTCATGGGGGCCCAAATGCATGCCGCATTTCATGGGAGCCCAAACACATGCAGCATGTCATGGGGGCCCCACGTGCATGCCGTATGTCTTGGGGCCCACAAATGCATGCCTCAAGTCATGGGGGCCCCAAATGCATGACTCATGTCATGGGGGCCCCACGTGCATGCCGCATGTCATGGGGGATCCAAACTCATGCCGCATGTCATTGGGGCCCAAAGCAAATGCCGCATGTCATGGGGGCCCCATGTGCATGACACATGTAATGGGGGCCCCAAATGCATGCGGCATGTCATAGGGGCCCCACGTGCATGCCGCATGTCTCGGGCACCCCAAATGCATGCAGCATGTTATGGGGGCCCCACGTGCATGCCGCATGTCTCAGGTACCCCAAATGCATGCAGCATGTTGTGCAGGCCCCAAATGCATGCCGCATGTCATGGGGGCCCAAATGCATGACACATGTCATGGGGGCCCCACAAGCATGAAGCATGTCATGGGGGGCCCAAATGCATGCCGCATGTCATGGGGGCTCCACATTCATGCCGCATGTAATGGGGCCCCCAAATTCATGCCGCATGTCATAGGGGCCCCACGTGCATGGCGCAAGTCATGGGTGCCCCACATGCATGCCGCATGTCATTGGGTCCCCAAATGCATGCCGCATGTCATAGGGGCCCCACATTCATGGCGCATGTCATGGGGGCCCCACATGCATGACACATGTCATGGAGGCCCAAATGCATGCCGCATGTCATGGGGCCTCCAAATGCATGCCGCATGTCATGGGGGCCCCACATGCATGCCGCATGTCATGGGGGCCCAAATGCTTGCCGCATGTCCTGGGGGCCATAAATGTATGCCGCATGTCATGGGGGCCCAACGTCCATGACGCATGTATTGGGGGCCCCAAATTCATGCCGCATGTCATGAGGGCCCCGCATGCATGCCGCATATCATGGGGGCCCCGGAGGCATTCCGCATGTCATGGGGGCCCCAAATGCATGCCGCATGTCATGGGGCCCCCACATGCATGCCGCATGTCATGGGGGCCCAAATGCTTGCCGCATGTCCTGGGGGCAATAAATGTATGCCGCATGTCATGGGGGCCCAACGTCCATGACGCATGTATTGGGGGCCCCCAATATATGTGCCATGCACGTGGGGCCCCCATGATATGTGGCATGCATTTGGGGCCCCCATGACATGCGGAATGCCTCCGGGGCCCCCATGATATGCGGCATGCATGCGGGGCCCTCATCACATGCGGCATGAATTTGGGGCCCCCAATACATGCGTCATGGACGTTGGGCCCCCATGACATGCGGCATACATTTATGGCCCCCAGGACATGCGGCAAGCATTTGGGCCCCCATGACATGCGGCATGCATGTGGGGGCACCATGACATGCGGCATGCATTTGGGGCCCCCATGACATGCGGAATGCCTCCGGGGCCCCCATGATATGCGGCATGCATGCGGGGCCCTCATGACATGCGGCATGAATTTGGGGCCCCCAATACATGCGTCATGGACGTTGGGCCCCCATGACATGCGGCATACATTTATGGCCCCCAGGACATGCGGCAAGCATTTGGGCCCCCATGACATGCGGCATGCATGTGGGGCCCCCATGACATGCGGCATGCATTTGGGGGCCCCATGACATGCATGCCGAATGTCTCAGGTAACCAAATGCATGCAGCATGTTATGCACGCCCCAAATGCATGACACATGTCATGGGGGCCCAAATGCAGGCCACATTTCATGGGGGCCCCACATGCATGCCGCATGTCATGGGGGCCCCACGTGCATGGCGCATGTCATGGGAGCCCCACATGCATGCCACATGTCATGGGGGCCCCAAATGAATGTTGCATGTCAAGGGGGCCCCACGTGCATGCCGCATGTCATGGGGACCCACATGCATGCCGCATGTCATGGAGGCCCCCAAATGCATCCCGCATGTCATGGGGGCCCCACATGCATGCCGCATGTCATGGAGGCCCCAAATGCATGCCGCATGTCATGGAGGCCCCAAATGCATGATGCATATCATGGGGGCCCCAAACACATGCAGCATGTCATGGGGCCCCACATGCATGCCGTATGTCTTGGGGCCCACAAATGCATGCCTCAAGTCATGGGGGCCCCAAATGCATGACTCATGTCATGGGGGCCCCACGTGCATGCCGCATGTCATGGGGGATCCAAACTCATGCCGCATGTCATTGGGGCCCAAAGCAAATGCCGCATGTTATGGGGGCCCCATGTGCATGCCACATGTAATGGGGGCCCCAAATGCATGCGGCATGTCATAGGGGCCCCACGTGCATGCCGCATGTCTCGGGCACCCCAAATGCATGCAGCATGTTATGGGGGCCCCACGCGCATGCCGAATGTCATGGGGGCCTCACGAGCATTCGGCATGTCATGGGGGCCCCACGTGCATGCCGCATGTCATGGCGGCCCCAAATGCATGACTCATGTCATGGGGGCCCACATGCATGCCGCATGTCATGGGGGCCCCACTTGCATGCTGCATGTCATGGCGGCCCCAAATGCATGACTCATGTCATGGGGGCTCCACGTGCATGCCGCATGTAATGGGGCCCCCAAATTCATGCCGCATGTCATAGGGCCCCACGTGCATGGCCCAAGTCATGGGTGCCCCACCTGCATGCCAAATGTCTCAGGTACCACAAATGCATACAGCATGTTATGCAGGCCCCAAATGCATGCCGCATGTCACGGGGGCCCAAATGCATGCCACATTTCATGGGGGCCCCACATGCATGCCGCATGTCACGGGGACTCCACGTGCAGGCCGCATGTAATGGGGCCCCCAAATTAATGCCGCATGTCATAGGGGCCCCACGTGCATGGCGCAAGTCATGGGTGCCCCACATGCATTCCGCATGTCATGGGGACCCACATGCATGCCGAATGTCATGGAGGCCCAAAATGCATGTCGCATGTCATGGAGGCCCCAAATGCATGCCGCATGTCATGGGGGATCCAAAGTCATGCCGCATGTCATTGGGGCCCCCAGCATATGCCGCATGTCATGGGGGCCTCACGAGCATTCCGCATGTCAAGGGGGCCCCACGTGCATGCCGCATGTAATGGTGCGCCCAAATTCATGCCGCATGTCATAGGGGCCCCACGTGCATGGCGCAAGTCATGGGTGCCCCACATGCATGCCGAATGTCTCAGGTACCCCAAATGCATGCAGCATGTTATGCACGCCCCAAATGCATGCCACATGTCATGGGGGCCCAAATGCAGGCTGCATTTCATGAGGGCCCCACATGCATGCCGCATGTCATGGGGACCCACATGCATGCCGCATGTCATGGAGGCCCCCAAATGCATCCCGCATGTCATGGGGGCCCCACATGCATGCCGCATGTCATGGGGACCCACATGCATGCCGCATGTAATGGAGGCCACAAATGCATGCCGCATGTCATGGAGGCCCCAAATGCATGACGCATATCATGGGGGCCCCAAACACATGCAGCATGTCATGGGGGCCCCAAGTGCATGCCGCATGTCTTGGGGCCCACAAATGCATGCCTCAAGTCATGTGGGCCCCAAATGCATGACTCATGTCATGGGGGCCCCACGTGCATGCCGCATGTCATGGGGGATCCAAACTCATGCCGCATGTCATTGGGGCCCAAAGCATATGCCGCATGTCATGGGGGCCCCATGTGCATGCCACATGTTATGCAGGCCCCAGATGCATGCTGCAAGTCATGGGGGCCCAAATGCATGACGCATGTCATGTGGGACCCAAATGCATGTGGCATGTCATAGGGGCCCCACGTGCATGCCGCATGTCTCGGGCACCCCAAATGCATGCAGCATGTTATGTGGGGGCCCCACGTGCATGCCGAATGTATCAGGTGCCCCAAATGCATGCAGCTTGTTATGCAGGCCCCAAATGCATGCTGCAAGTCATGGGGGCCCAATTGCATGACGCATGTCATGTGGGCCCCACGTGCATGCCGCATGTCATGGGGGCCTCACGAGCATTCCGCATGTCATGGGGGACCCACGTGCATGCCGCATGTCATGGCGGCCCCAAATGCATGACTCATGTCATGGGGGCCCTCATGCATGCCGCATGTCATGGGGGCCCCACTTGCATGCTGCATGTCATGGCGGCCCCAAATGCATGACTCATGTCATGGGGGCTCCACGTGCATGCCGCATGGAATGGGGCCCCCAAATTCATGCCGCATGTCATAGGGCCCCACGTGCATGGGGCAAGTCATGGGTGCCCCACATGCATGCCGAATGTCTCAGGTACCCCAAATGCATGCAGCATGTTATGCAGGCACCAAATGCATGCCGCATGTCATGGGGGCCCAAATGCATGCCGCATTTCATGGGGCCCCCACATGCATGCCGCATGTCATGGGGGCCCACATGCATGAAGCATGTCATGGGGGCCCCAAATGCATGCCGCATGTCATGGGGGCTCCACATGCATGCCGCATGTAATGGGCCCCCCAAATTCATGCCGCATGTCATAGGTGCCCCACGTGCATGACGCCCCGGAGGCATTCCGCATGTCATGGGGGCCCCAAATGCATGCCGCATGTCATGGGGGCCCCAAATGCATGCCTCAAGTTATGGGGGCCCCAAATGCATGCCTCAAGTCATGGGGGCCCCAAATGCATGACTCATGTCATGGAGGCCCCACGTGCATGCCGCATGTCATGGGGGATCCAAACTCATGCCGCATGTCATTGGGGCCCAAAGCATATGCTGCATGTCATGGGGGCCCCATGTGCATGCCACATGTAATCGGGGCCGCAAATGCATGCGGCATGTCATAGGGGCCCCACGTGCATGCCGCATTTCTCGGGCACCCCAAATGCATGCAGCATGTTATGGGGGCCCCACGTGCATGCCGCATGTCTCAGGTACCCCAAATGCATGCAGCATGTTATGCAGGCCCCAAATGCATGCCGCATGTCATGGGGGCCCAAATGCATGAGGCATGTCATGGGGGCTCCACAAGCATGAAGCATGTCATGGGGGCCCCAAATGCATGCCGCATGTCATGGGGGCTCCACATTCATGCCGCATGTAATGGGGCCCCCAAATTCATGCCGCATGTCATAGGGGCCCCACGTGCATGGCGCAAGTCATGGGTGCCCCACATGCATGCCACATGTCATTGGGCCCCCAAATGCATGCCGCATGTCATAGGGGCCCCACATTCATGGCGCATGTCATGGGGGCCCCACATGCATGACGCATGTCATGGAGGCCCAAATGCATGCCGCATGTCATGGGGCCCCCAAATGCATGCCACATGTCATGGGGGCCCCACATGCATGCCGCATGTAATGGGGGCCCAAATGCTTGCCGCATGTCCTGGGGGCCATAAATGTATGCCGCATGTCATGGGGGCCCAACGTCCATGACGCATGTATTGGGGGCCCCAAATTCATGCCGCATGTCATGAGGGCCCCGCATGCATGCCGCATATCATGGGGGCCCCGGAGGCATTCCGCATGTCATGGGGGCCCCAAATGCATGCCGCATGTCATGGGGCCCCCACATGCATGCCGCATGTCATCGGGGCCCAAATGCTTGCCGCTTGTCCTGGGGGCCATAAATGTATGCCGCATGTCATGGGGGCCCAACGTCCATGACGCATGTATTGGTGGCCCCAAATTTATGCCGCATGTCATGAGGGCCCCGCATGCATGCCGCATATCATGGGGGCCCCGGAGGCATTCCGCATGTCATGGGGGCCCCAAATGCATGCCGCATGTCATGGGGCCCCCACATGCATGCCGCATGTCATCGGGGCCCAAATGCTTGCCGCTTGTCCTGGGGGCCATAAATGTATGCCGCATGTCATGGGGGCCCAACGTCCATGACGCATGTATTGGTGGCCCCAAATTTATGCCGCATGTCATGAGGGCCCCGCATGCATGCCGCATATCATGGGGGCCCCGGAGGCATTCCGCATGTCATGGGGCCCCAAATGCATGCCACATATCATGGGGGCCCCACGTGCATGGCGCATATATTGGGGCCCCAAATGCATGCCGCATGTCATGAGGGCCCCGCATGCATGCCGCATGTCAATGGGGACCCGCAGGCATTCCGCATGTCATGGGGCCCCACGTGCATGCTGCATGTCATTGGGGCCCCACGTGCTTGCCGAATGTCATGGGGGCCCAAATGCATGCCGCATGTCATGGGGGCCATAAATGCATGCCGCATGTCATGGGTGCCCAACGGACATGCCGCATGTATTGGGGGCCCAACGTGCATGCCGCATGTATTGGGGGCCCCAACTGCAGGCCGCATATCATGGGGCCACACATGCATGCCGCATTTCATGGGGGACCCAAATGCATGCCGCATGTCCTGGGGGCCCCACGTGCATGCCGCATGTCATGGGGGCCCCAAATGAATGTCGCATGTCGAGGGGGCCCCACTTGCATGCCGCATGTCATGGGGACCCACATGCATGCCGCATGTCACGGAGGCCCCCAAATGCATCCCGCATGTCATGGGGGCCCCACATGCATGCCGCATGTCATGGGGACCCAAATGCTTGCTGCATGTCATGGGGGCCATAAATGCATGCCGCATGTCATGGGGGCCCCAACTGCAGGCCGCATATCATGGGGCCCCACATGCATGCCGCGTTTCATGGGGGACCCAAATGCATGCCGCATGTCATGGGGGACCCATGTGCATGCCACATGTAATGGGGGCCCCAAATGCATGCCGCATGTCATGGGGATCCAAAGTCATGCCGCATGTTATTGGGGCCCCAAGCATATGCCGCATGTCATGGGGGCCTCACGAGCCTTCCGCATGTCATGGGGGACCCACGTGCATGCCGCATGTAATGGTGCCCCCAAATTCATGCCGCATGTCATAGGGGCCCCACGTGCATGGCGCAAGTCATGGGTGCCCCACATGCATGCCGATTGTCAAAGGTACCCCAAATGCATGCAGCATGTTATGCACGCCCCAGATGCATGCCGCATGTCATGGGGGCCCAAATGCATGCCGCATTTCATGGGGGCCCAAATGCATGCCGCATTTCATGGGGGCCCCACATGCATGCCGCATGTCATGGGGGCCCCACGTGCATGGCACATGTCATGGGAGCCCCACATGCATGCCATATGTCATGGGGGCCCCAAATGAATGTCGCATGTCAAGGGGGCCCCATGTGCATGCCGCATGTCATGGGGACCCACATGCATGCCGCATGTCATGGAGGCCCCCAAATGCATCCCCCATGTCATGGGGGCCCCACATGCATGCCGCATGTCATGGGGCCCCCAAATGCATGCCGCATGTCATGGGGGCCCCACATGCATGCCGCATGTCATGGGGGCTCAAATGCTTGCCGCATGTCATGGGGGCTCCACGTGCATGCCAAATGTCTCAGGTACCCAAAATGCATGCAGCATGTTATGCAGGCCCCAAATGCATGCTGCAAGTCATGGGGGCCCAAATGCATGACGCATGTCATGTGGGCCCCACATGAATGCCGCATGTCATGGCGGCCCCAAATGCATGACTCAGGTCATGGGGACCCCACCTGCATGCCGCATGTCATGGGGGCCTCACGAGCATTCGGCATGTCATGGGGGCCCCACGTGCATGCCGCATGTCATGGCGGCCCAAATGCATGACGCATGTCATGTGGGCCCCACATGAATGCCGCATGTCATGGCGGCCCCAAATGCATGACTCATGTCATGGGGGCCCACATGCATGCCGCATGTCATGGGGGCCCCACTTGCATGCTGCATGTCATGGCGGCCCCAAATGCATGACTCATGTCATGGGGGCTCCACATGCATGCCGCATGTAATGGGGCCCCCAATTCATGCCGCATGTCATAGGGCCCCACATGCATGGCGCAAGTCATGGGTGCTCCACATGCATGCCGAATGTCTCAGGTACCCCAAATGCATGCAGCATGTTATGCAGGCCCCAAATGCATGCCGCATGTCATGGGGGCCCAAATGCATGACACATTTCATGGGGGCCCCACATGCATGCCGCATGTCATGGGGACTGCACGTGCATGCCGCATGTAATGGGGCCCCCAAATTAATGCCGCATGTCATAGGGGCCCCACGTGCATGGCGCAAGTCATGGGTGCCCCACATGCATGCCGAATGTCTCAGGTACCCCAAATGCATGCAGCATGTTATGCAGGCCCCAAATGCATGCAGCATGTTATGCACACCCCAAATGCATGCCACATGTCATGGGGGCCCAAATGCAGGCCGCATTTCATGGGGGGCCACATGCATGCCGCATGTCATGGGGGCCCCACGTGCATGGCGCATGTCATGGGAGCCCCACATGCATGCCACATGTCATGGGGGCCCCAAATGAATGTCGCATGTCAAGGGGGCCCCACGTGCATGCCGCATTTCATGGGGACCCACATGCATGCCGCATGTCATGGAGGCCCCCAAATGCATCCCGCATGTCATGGGGGCCCCACATGCATGCCGCATGTCATGGAGGCCCCAAATGCATGCCGCATGTCATGGAGGCCCCAAATGCATGACGCATATCATGGGGGCCCCAAACACATGCAACATGTCATGGGGCCCCACATGCATGCCGTATGTCTTGGGGCCCACAAATGCATGCCTCAAGTCATGGGGGACCCAAATGCATGACTCATGTCATGGGGGCCCCACGTGCATGCCGCATGTCATGGGGGATCCAAACTCATGCCGCATGTCATTGGGGCCCAAAGCAAATGCCGCATGTCATGGGGGCCCCATGTGCATGCCACATGTAATGGGGGCCCCAAATGCATGCGGCATGTCATGGGGCCCCACATGCATGCCGTATGTCTTGGGGCCCACAAATGCATGCCGCATGTTATGGGGGCCCCACGCGCATGCCGAATGTCATGGGGGCCTCACGAGCATTCGGCATGTCATGGGGGCCCCACGTGCATGCCGCATGTCATGGCGGCCCCAAATGCATGACTCATGTCATGGGGGCCCACATGCATGCCGCATGTCATGGGGGCCCCACTTGCATGCTGCATGTCTTGGCGGCCCCAAATGCATGACTCATGTCATGGGGGCTCCACGTGCATGCCGCATGTAATGGGGCCCCCAAATTCATGCCGCATGTCATAGGGCCCCACGTGCATGGCCCAAGTCATGGGTGCCCCACATGCATGCCGAATGTCTCAGGTACCCCAAATGCATGCAGCATGTTATGCAGGCCCCAAATGCATGCCGCATGTCATGGGGGCCCAAATGCATGCCACATTTCATGGGGGCCCCACATGCATGCCGCATGTCATGGGGACTCCACGTGCATGCCGCATGTAATGGGGCACCCAAATTAATGCCGCATGTCATAGGGGCCCCACGTGCATGGCGCAAGTCATGGGTGCCCCACATGCATGCCGCATGTCATGGGGACCCACATGCATGCCGAATGTCATGGAGGCCCAAAATGCATGTCGCATGTCATGGAGGCCCCAAATGCATGCCGCATGTCATGGGGGATCCAAAGTCATGCCGCATGTCATTGGGGCCCCAAGCATATGCCGCATGTCATGGGGGCCTCACGAGCATTCCGCATGTCAAGGGGGCCCCACGTGCATGCCGCATGTAATGGTGCGCCCAAATTCATGCCGCATGTCATAGGGGCCCCACGTGCATGGTGCAAGTCATGGGTGCCCCACATGCATGCCGAATGTCTCAGGTACCCCAAATGCATGCAGCATGTTATGCACGCCCCAGATGCATGCCACATGTCATGGGGGCCCAAATGCAGGCCGCATTTCATGAGGGCCCCACATGCATGCCGAATGTCATGGGGGCCCCACGTGCATGGCGCATGTCATGGGAGCCCCACATGCATGCCACATGTCATGGGGGCCCCAAATGAATGTCGCATGTCAAGGGGGCCCCACGTGCATGCCACATGTCATGGGGACCCACATGCATGCCGCATGTAATGGAGGCCCCCAAATGCATCCCGCATGTCATGGGGGCCCCACATGCATGCCACATGTCATGGAGGCCCCAAATGCATGCCGCATGTCATGGAGGCCCCAAATGCATGATGCATATCATGGGGGCCCCAAACACATGCAGCATGTCATGTGGCCCCACATGCATGCCATATGTCTTGGGGCCCACAAATGCATGCCTCAAGTCATGGGGGCCCCAAATGCATGACTCATGTCATGGGGGCCCCTCGTGCATGCCGCATGTCATGGGGGATCCAAACTCATGCCGCATGTCATTGGGGCCCAAAGCAAATGCCGCATGTCATGGGGGCCCCATGTGCATGCCACATGTAATGGGGGCCCCAAATGCATGCGGCATGTCATAGGGGCCCCACGTGCATGCCGCATGTCTCGGGCACCCCAAATGCATGCAGCATGTTATGGGGGCCCCACGCGCATGCCGAATGTCATGGGGGCCTCACGAGCATTCGGCATGTCATGGGGGCCCCACGTGCATGCCGCATGTCATGGCGGCCCCAAATGCATGACTCATGTCATGGGGGCCCACATGCATGCCGCATGTAATGGGGGCCCCACTTGCATGCTGCATGTCATGGCGGCCCCAAATGCATGACTCATGTCATGGGGGCTCCACGTGCATGCCGCATGTAATGGGGCCCCCAAATTCATGCCGCATGTCATAGGGCCCCATGTGCATGGCCCAAGTCTTGGGTGCCCCACATGCATGCCGAATGTCTCAGGTACCCCAAATTCATGCAGCATGTTATGCAGGCCCCAAATGCATGCCGCATGTCATGGGGGCCCAAATGCATGACACATTTCATGGGGGCCCCACATGCATGCCGCATGTCATGGGGACTGCACGTGCATGCCGCATGTAATGGGGCCCCCAAATTAATGCCGCATGTCATAGGGGCCCCACGTGCATGGCGCAAGTCATGGGTGCCCCACATGCATGCCGCATGTCATGGGGACCCACATGCATGCCGAATGTCATGGAGGCCCAAAATGCATGTCGCATGTCATGGCGGCCCCAAATGCATGACTCATGTCATGGGGGCCCACATGCATGCCGCATGTCATGGGGGCCCCACTTGCATGCTGCATGTCATGGCGGCCCCAAATGCATGACTCATGTCATGGGGGCTCCACGTGCATGCTGCATGTAATGGGGCCCCCAAATTCATGCCGCATGTCATAGGGCCCCATGTGCATGGCCCAAGTCTTGGATGCCCCACATGCATGCCGAATGTCTCAGGTACCCCAAATGCATGCAGCATGTTATGCAGGCCCCAAATGCATGCCGCATGTCATGGGGGCCCAAATGCATGACAAATTTCATGGAGGCCCAAAATGCATGTCGCATGTCATGGAGGCCCCAAATGCATGCCGCATGTCATGGGGGCCCCACATGCATGCCACATGTCATGGGGCCCCCAAATGCATGCCGCATGTCATATGGGCCCCACATGCATGCCCCATGTCATGGGGGCCCCAAATGCATGCCGCATGTCATGGGGGAACCAAAGTCATGCCGCATGTCATTGGGGCCCCAAGCATATGCCGCATGTCATGGGGGCCTCACGAGCATTCCGCATGTCATGGGGGCCCCACGTGCATGCCGCATTTCATGGGGGCCCCACATGCATGCCGCATGTCATGGGGGCCCCACGTGCATGGCGCATGTCATGGGAGCCCCACATGCATGCCACATGTCATGGGGGCCCCAAATGAATGTCGCATTTCAAAGGGGCCCCACGTGCATGCCACATGTCATGGGGACCCACATGCATGCCGCATGTCATGGAGGCCCCCAAATGCATCCCGCATGTCATGGGGGCCCCACATGCATGCCGCATGTCATGGGGACCCACATGCATGCCGCATGTAATGGAGGCCACAAATGCATGCCGCATGTCATGGAGGCCCCAAATGCATGACGCATATCATGGGGGCCCCAAACACATGCAGCATGTCATGGGGGCCCCAAGTTCATGCCGCATGTCTTGGGGGATCCAAACTCATGCCGCATGTCATTGGGGCCCAAAGCATATGCCGCATGTCATGGGGGCCCCATGTGCATGCCACATGTTATGCAGGCCCCAAATGCATGCTGCAAGTCATGGGGGCCCAAATGCATGACGCATGTCATGTGGGACCCAAATGCATGTGGCATGTCATAGGGGCCCCACGTGCATGCCGCATGTCTCGGGCACCCCAAATGCATGCAGCATGTTATGTGGGGGCCCCACGTGCATGTCGAATGTATCAGGTGCCCCAAATGCATGCAGCTTGTTATGCAGGCCCCAAATGCATGCTGCAAGTCATGGGGGCCCAAATGCATGACGCATGTCATGTGGGCCCCACGTGCATGCCGCATGTCATGGGGGCCTCACGAGCATTCCGCATGTCATGGGGGACCCACGTGCATGCCGCATGTCATGGCGGCCCCAAATGCATGACTCATGTCATGGGGGCCCCACTTGCATGCTGCATGTCATGGCGGCCCCAAATGCATGACTCATGTCATGGGGGCTCCACGTGCATGCCGCATGGAATGGGGCCCCCAAATTCATGCCGCATGTCATAGGGCCCCACGTGCATGGGGCAGGTCATGGGTGCCCCACATGCATGCCGAATGTCTCAGGTACCCCAAATGCATGCAGCATGTTATGCAGGCACCAAATGCATGCCGCATGTCATGGGGGCCCAAATGCATGCCGCATTTCATGGGGGTCCCACATGCATGCCGCATGTCATGGGGGCCCCAAATGCATGCCGCATGTAATGGGGCCCCCAAATTCATGCCGCATGTCATAGGGGCCCCACGTGCATGGCGCAAGTCATGCGTGCCCCACATGCATGCCGCATGTCATCAGGGACCCAAATGCATGCCGCATGTCATAGGGGCCCCACATGCATGTCGCATGCCATGGGAGACCCACATGCATGCCACATGTCATGGGGGCCCCAAATGAATGTCGCATGTCAAGGGGTCCCCACGTGCATGCCGCATGTCATGGGGACCCACATGCATGCCACATGTCATGGAATCCCCAAATGCATGCCGCATGCCATGGGGGCCCCACATGCATGCCGCATGTCATGGGGCCCCCAAATGCATGACGCATGTCATGGGGGCCCCACATGCATGAAGCATGTCATGGGGGCCCCAAATGCATGCCGCATGTCATGGGGGCTCCACATGCATGCCGCATGTCATTGGGGCCCCAAATGCATGCCGCATGTCATAGGGGCCCCACATTCATGACGCAAGTCATGGGTGCCCCACATGCATGCCGCATGTCATTGGGGCCCCAAATGCATGCCGCATGTCATAGGGGCCCCACATTCATGGCGCATGTCATGGGGGCCCCACATGCATGCCGCATGTCATGGAGGCCCCAAATGCATTCCGCATGTCATGGGCCCCCCAAATGCATGCCGCATGTCATGGGGGTCCCAAATGCATCCCGCATGTCATGGGGGCCCCACATGCATGCCACATGTCATGGGGACCCACATGCATGCCACATGTCATGGAGGCCCCAAATGCATGCCGCATGTCATGGAGGCACCAAATGCATGCCGCATGTCATGGGGGCCCCACATGCATGCCGCATGTCATGGGGCCCCCAAATGCATGCCGCATGTCATGGGGGTCCCACATGCATGCCGCATGTCATGGGGGTCCCACATGCATGCCGCATGTCATGGGGGCCCCGGAGGCATTCCGCATGTCATGGGGGCCCCAAATGCATGCCGCTTGTCCTGGGGGCCATAAATGTATGCCGCATGTCATGGGGGCCCAACGTGCATGCCGCATGTATTGGGGGCCCCAAATTCATGCCGCATATCATGAGGGCCCCGCATGCATGCCACATGTCATGGGGGCCCCGGAGGCATTCCGCATGTCATGTGGGCCCCAAATGCATGCCGCATGTCATGGGGGCCCCAAATGCATGCCTCAAGTTATGGGGGCCCCAAATGTATGCCACATATCATGGGGGCCCAAAGCATATGCCGCATGTAATGGGGGCCCCATGTGCATGCCACATGTAATGGGGGCCCCAAATGCATGCGGCATGTCATAGGGGCCCCACGTGCATGCCGCATGTCTCGGGCACCCCAAATGCATTCAGCATGTTATGGGGGCCCCACGTGCATGCCGCATGTCTCAGGTACCCCAAATGCATACAGCATGTTATGCAGGCCCCAAATGCATGCCGCATGTCATGGCGGCCCCAAATGCATGACTCATGTCATGGGGGCCCACATGCATGCCGCATGTCATGGGGGCCCCACTTGCATGCTGCATGTCATGGCGGCCCCAAATGCATGACTCATGTCATGGGGGCTCCACATGCATGCCGCATGTAATGGGGCCCCCAAATTCATGCCGCATGTCATAGGGCCCCACATGCATGGCGCAAGTCATGGGTGCTCCACATGCATGCCGAATGTCTCAGGTACCCCAAATGCATGCAGCATGTTATGCAGGCCCCAAATGCATGCCGCATGTCATGGGGGCCCAAATGCATGACACATTTCATGGGGGCCCCACATGCATGCCGCATGTCATGGGGACTGCACGTGCATGCCGCATGTAATGGGGCCCCCAAATTAATGCCGCATGTCATAGGGGCCCCACGTGCATGGCGCAAGTCATGGGTGCCCCACATGCATGCCGGATGTCTCAGGTACCCCAAATGCATGCAGCATGTTATGCAGGCCCCAAATGCATGCAGCATGTTATGCAGACCCCAAATGCATGCCACATGTCATGGGGGCCCAAATGCAGGCCGCATTTCATGGGGGGCCACATGCATGCCGCATGTCATGGGGGCCCCACGTGCATGGCGCATGTCATGGGAGCCCCACATGCATGCCACATGTCATGGGGGCACCAAATGAATGTCGCATGTCAAGGGGGCCCCACGTGCATGCCGCATTTCATGGGGACCCACATGCATGCCGCATGTCATGGAGGCCCCCAAATGCATCCCGCATGTCATGGGGGCCCCACATGCATGCCGCATGTCATGGAGGCCCCAAATGCATGCCGCATGTCATGGAGGCCCCAAATGCATGACGCATATCATGGGGGCCCCAAACACATGCAGCATGTCATGGGGCCCCACATGCATGCCGTATGTCTTGGGGCCCACAAATGCATGCCTCAAGTCATGGGGGACCCAAATGCATGACTCATGTCATGGGGGCCCCACGTGTATGCCGCATGTCATGGGGGATCCAAACTCATGCCGCATGTCATTGGGGCCCAAAGCAAATGCCGCATGTCATGGGGGCCCCATGTGCATGCCACATGTAATGGGGGCCCCAAATGCATGCGGCATGTCATGGGGCCCCACATGCATGCCGTATGTCTTGGGGCCCACAAATGCATGCCGCATGTTATGGGGGCCCCACGCGCATGCCGAATGTCATGGGGGCCTCACGAGCATTCGGCATGTCATGGGGGCCCCACGTGCATGCCGCATGTCATGGCGGCCCCAAATGCATGACTCATGTCATGGGGGCCCACATGCATGCCGCATGTCATGGGGGCCCCACTTGCATGCTGCATGTCTTGGCGGCCCCAAATGCATGACTCATGTCATGGGGGCTCCACGTGCATGCCGCATGTAATGGGGCCCCCAAATTCATGCCGCATGTCATAGGGCCCCACGTGCATGGCCCAAGTCATGGGTGCCCCACATGCATGCCGATTGTCTCAGGTACCCCAAATGCATGCAGCATGTTATGCAGGCCCCAAATGCATGCCGCATGTCATGGGGGCCCAAATGCATGCCACATTTCATGGGGGCCCCACATGCATGCCGCATGTCATGGGGACTCCACGTGCATGCCGCATGTAATGGGGCACCCAAATTAATGCCGCATGTCATAGGGGCCCCACGTGCATGGCGCAAGTCATGGGTGCCCCACATGCATGCCGCATGTCATGGGGACCCACATGCATGCCGAATGTCATGGAGGCCCAAAATGCATGTCGCATGTCATGGAGGCCCCAAATGCATGCCACATGTCATGGGGGATCCAAAGTCATGCCGCATGTCATTGGGGCCCAAAGCATATGCCGCATGTCATGGGGGCCTCACGAGCATTCCGCATGTCAAGGGGGCCCCACGTGCATGCCGCATGTAATGGTGCGCCCCAAATTCATGCCGCATGTCATAGGGGCCCCACGTGCATGGTGCAAGTCATGGGTGCCCCACATGCATGCCGAATGTCTCAGGTACCCCAAATGCATGCAGCATGTTATGCACGCCCCAAATGCATGCCACATGTCATGGGGGCCCAAATGCAGGCCGCATTTCATGAGGGCCCCACATGCATGCCGAATGTCATGGGGGCCCCACGTGCATGGCGCATGTCATGGGAGCCCCACATGCATGCCACATGTCATGGTGGCCCCAAATGAATGTCGCATGTCAAGGGGGCCCCACGTGCATGCCACATGTCATGGGGACCCACATGCATGCCGCATGTAATGGAGGCCCCCAAATGCATCCCGCATGTCATGGGGGCCCCACATGCATGCCACATGTCATGGAGGCCCCAAATGCATGCCGCATGTCATGGAGGCCCCAAATGCATGACGCATATCATGGGGGCCCCAAACACATGCAGCATGTCATGGGGCCCCACATGCATGCCATATGTCTTGGGGCCCACAAATGCATGCCTCAAGTCATGGGGGCCCCAAATGCATGACTCATGTCATGGGGGCCCCTCGTGCATGCCGCATGTCATGGGGGATCCAAACTCATGCCGCATGTCATTGGGGCCCAAAGCAAATGCCGCATGTCATGGGGGCCCCATGTGCATGCCACATGTAATGGGGGCCCCAAATGCATGCGGCATGTCATAGGGGCCCCACGTGCATGCCGCATGTCTCGGGCACCCCAAATGCATGCAGCATGTTATGGGGGCCCCACGCGCATGCCGAATGTCATGGGGGCCTCACGAGCATTCGGCATGTCATGGGGGCCCCACGTGCATGCCGCATGTCATGGCGGCCCCAAATGCATGACTCATGTCATGGGGGCCCACATGCATGCCGCATGTAATGGGGGCCCCACTTGCATGCTGCATGTCATGGCGGCCCCAAATGCATGACACATGTCATGGGGGCTCCACGTGCATGCCGCATGTAATGGGGCCCCCAAATTCATGCCGCATGTCATAGGGCCCCATGTGCATGGCCCAAGTCTTGGGTGCCCCACATGCATGCCGAATGTCTCAGGTACCCCAAATTCATGCAGCATGTTATGCAGGCCCCAAATGCCTGCCGCATGTCATGGGGGCCCAAATGCATGACACATTTCATGGGGGCCCCACATGCATGCCGCATGTCATGGGGACTGCACGTGCATGCCGCATGTAATGGGCCCCCCAAATTAATGCCGCATGTCATAGGGGCCCCACGTGCATGGCGCAAGTCATGGGTGCCCCACATGCATGCCGCATGTCCTGGGGGCCCCACTTGCATTCCGCATGACATGGGGGCCCCAAATGCATGCCGCATGTCATGGCGGCCCCAAATGCATGACTCAGGTCATGGGGGACCCACGTGCATGCCGCATGTCATGGGGGACCCAAGCGTATGCCGCATGTCATGGGGGCCCCAAATGCATGCTACATGTCATGGGGGCCCCAAATGCATGCCGCATGTCATGGGTACCCAAATGCTTGCCGCATGTCATGGGGGCCATAAATGCATGCCGCATGTCATGGGGGCCCAACGTGCATGCCGCATGTATTGGGGGCCCCAAATTCATGTCTCATGTCATGAGGGCCCTGCATGTATACCGCATGTCATGGGGGCCCCAAATGCATGCCTCAAGTCATGGGGGCCCCAAATGCATGCCGCATATCATGGGGGCCCCACGTTGATGCCGTATGTCTTGGGGCCCACAAATGCATGCCTCAAGTCATGGGGGCCCCAAATGCATGACTCATGTCATGGAGGCCCCACGTGCATGTCACCTGTCATGGGGGATCCAAACTCATGCCGCATGTCATTGGGGCCCAAAGCATATGCTGCATGTCATGGGGGCCCCATGTGCATGCCACATGTAATCGGGGCCGCAAATGCATGCGGCATGTCATAGGGGCCCCACGTGCATGCCGCATTTCTCGGGCACCCCAAATGCATGCAGCATGTTATGGGGGCACCACGTGCATGCCGCATGTCTCAGGTACCCCAAATGCATGCAGCATGTTATGCAGGCCCCAAATGCATGCCGCATGTCATGGGGGCCCCACAAGCATGAAGCATGTCATGGGGGCCCCAAATGCATGCCGCATGTCATGGGGGCTCCACATTCATGCCGCATGTAATGGGGCCCCCAAATTCATGCCGCATGTCATAGGGGCCCCACGTGCATGGCGCAAGTCATGGGTGCCCCACATGCATGCCGCATGTCATTGGGTCCCCAAATGCATGCCGCATGTCATAGGGGCCCCACATTCATGGCGCATGTCATGGGGGCCCCACATGCATGCCGCATGTCATGGGGGCCCAAATGCTTGCCGCATGTCCTGGGGGCCAAAAAAGTATGCCGCATGTCATGGGGGCCCAACGTGCTTGCCACATATCATGGGGGCCCCACGTGCATGGCGCATATATTGGGGGCCCCAAATGCATGCCGCATGCCATGAGGGCCCCGCATGCATGCCGCATGTCAGTGGGGACCCGCAGGCATTCCGCATGTCATGGGGCCCCACGTGCATGCTGCATGTCATTGGGGCCCCACGTGCTTGCCGAATGTCATGGGGGCCCAAATGCATGCCGCATGTCATGGGGGCCATAAATGCATGCCGCATGTCATGGGTGCCCAACGGGCATGCCGCATGTATTGGGGGCCCAACGTGCATGCCGCATGTATTGGGGGCCCCAACTGCAGGCCGCATATCATGGGACCACACATGCATGCCGCATTTCATGGGGGACCCAAATGCATGCCGCATGTCCTGGGGGCCCCACGTGCATGCCGCATGTCATGGGGGCCCCAAATGAATGTCGCATGTCGAGGGGGCCCCACTTGCATGCCGCATGTCATGGGGACCCACATGCATGCCACATGTCATGGAGGCCCCCAAATGCATCCCGCATGTCATGGGGGCCCCACATGCATGCCGCATGTCATGGGGACCCAAATGCTTGCTGCATGTCATGGGGGCCATAAATGCATGCCGCATGTCATGGGGGCCCCAACTGCAGGCCGCATATCATGGGGCCCCACATGCATGCCGCATTTCATGGGGGACCCAAATGCATGCCGCATGTCATGGGGGCCCCATGTGCATGCCACATGTAATGGGGGCCCCAAATGCATGCCGCATGTCATGGGGGCCCAAATGCTTGCCGCATGTCATGGGGGCCCCACGTGCATGCCAAATGTCTCAGGTACCCAAAATGCATGCAGCATGTTATGCAGGCCCCAAATGCATGCTGCAAGTCATGGGGGCCCAAATGCATGACGCATGTCATGTGGGCCCCACATGAATGCCACATGTCATGGCAGCCCCAAATGCATGACTCAGGTCATGGGGACCCCACCTGCATGCCGCATGTCATGGGGGCCTCACGAGCATTCGGCATGTCATGGGGGCCCCACGTGCATGCCGCATGTCATGGCGGCCCAAATGCATGACGCATGTCATGTGGGCCCCACATGAATGCCGCATGTCATGGCGGCCCCAAATGCATGACTCATGTCATGGGGCCCACATGCATGCCGCATGTCATGGGGGCCCCACTTGCATGCTGCATGTCATGGCGGCCCCAAATGCATGACTCATGTCATGGGGGCTCCACATGCATGCCGCATGTAATGGGGCCCCCAAATTCATGCCGCATGTCATAGGGCCCCACATGCATGGCGCAAGTCATGGGTGCCCCACATGCATGCCGAATGTCTCAGGTACCCCAAATGCATGCAGCATGTTATGCAGGCCCCAAATGCATGCCGCATGTCATGGGGGCCCAAATGCATGCCGCATTTCATGGGAGCCCAAACACATGCAGCATGTCATGGGGGCCCCACGTGCATGCCGTATGTCTTGGGGCCCACAAATGCATGCCTCAAGTCATGGGGGCCCCAAATGCATGACTCATGTCATGGGGGCCCCACGTGCATGCCGCATGTCATGGGGGATCCAAACTCATGCCGCATGTCATTGGGGCCCAAAGCAAATGCCGCATGTCATGGGGGCCCCATGTGCATGACACATGTAATGGGGGCCCCAAATGCATGCGGCATGTCATAGGGGCCCCACGTGCATGCCGCATGTCTCGGGCACCCCAAATGCATGCAGCATGTTATGGGGGCCCCACGTGCATGCCGCATGTCTCAGGTACCCCAAATGCATGCAGCATGTTGTGCAGGCCCCAAATGCATGCCGCATGTCATGGGGGCCCAAATGCATGACACATGTCATGGGGGCCCCACAAGCATGAAGCATGTCATGGGGGCCCCAAATGCATGCCGCATGTCATGGGGGCTCCACATTCATGCCGCATGTAATGGGGCCCCCAAATTCATGCCGCATGTCATAGGGGCCCCACGTGCATGGCGCAAGTCATGGGTGCCCCACATGCATGCCACATGTCATTGGGTCCCCAAATGCATGCCGCATGTCATAGGGGCCCCACATTCATGGCGCATGTCATGGGGGCCCCACATGCATGACACATGTCATGGAGGCCCAAATGCATGCCGCATGTCATGGGGCCCCCAAATGCATGCCGCATGTCATGGGGGCCCCACATGCATGCCGCATGTCATGGGGGCCCAAATGCTTGCCGCATGTCCTGGGGGCCATAAATGTATGCCGCATGTCATGGGGTCCCAACGTCCATGACGCATGTATTGGGGGCCCCAAATTCATGCCGCATGTCATGAGGGCCCCGCATGCATGCCACATATCATGGGGGCCCCGGAGGCATTCCGCATGTCATGGGGGCCCCAAATGCATGCCGCATGTCATGGGGCCCCCACATGCATGCCGCATGTCATGGGGGCCCAAATGCTTGCCGCATGTCCTGGGGGCCATAAATGTATGCCGCATGTCATGGGGGCCCAACGTCCATGACGCATGTATTGGGGGCCCCCAATATATGCGCCATGCACGTGGGGCCCCCATGATATGTGGCATGCATTTGGGGCCCCCATGACATGCGGAATGCCTCTGGGGCCCCCATGATATGCGGCATGCATGCGGGGCCCTCATGACATGCGGCATGAATTTGGGGCCCCCAATACATGCGTCATGGACGTTGGGCCCCCATGACATGCGGCATACATTTATGGCCCCCAGGACATGTGGCAAGCATTTGGGCCCCCATGACATGCGGCATGCATGTGGGGGCCCCATGACATGCGGCATGCATTTGGGGCCCCCATGACATGCGGAATGCCTCCGGGGCCCCCATGACATGCGGGATGCATTTGGGGGCCTCCATGACATGCGGCATGCATGTGGGTCCCCATGACATGCGGCATGCACGTGGGGCCCCCTTGACATGCGACATTCATTTGGGGCCCCCATGACATGTGGCATGCATGTGGGGCTCCCATGACATGCGCCATGCATGTGGGGCCCCCATGACATGCGGCATGCATTTGGGGGCCCCATGACATGCATGCCGAATGTCTCAGGTACCCCAAATGCATGCAGCATGTTATGCACGCCCCAAATGCATGCCACATGTCATGGGGGCCCAAATGCAGGCCACATTTCATGGGGGCCCCACATGCATGCCGCATGTCATGGGGGCCCCACGTGCATGGCGCATGTCATGGGAGCCCCACATGCATGCCACATGTCATGGGGGCCCCAAATGAATGTCGCATGTCAAGGGGGCCCCACGTGCATGCCGCATGTCATGGGGACCCACATGCATGCCGCATGTCATGGAGGCCCCCAAATGCATCCCGCATGTCATGGGGGCCCACATGCATGCCGTATGTCTTGGGGCCCACAAATGCATGCCTCAAGTCATGGGGGCCCCAAATGCATGACTCATGTCATGGGGGCCCCACGTGCATGCCGCATGTCATGGGGGATCCAAACTCATGCCGCATGTCATTGGGGCCCAAAGCAAATGCCGCATGTCATGGGGGCCCCATGTGCATGCCACATGTAATGGGGGCCCCAAATGCATGCGGCATGTCATAGGGGCCCCACGTGCATGCCGCATGTCTCGGGCACCCCAAATGCATGCAGCATGTTATGGGGGCCCCACGCGCATGCCGAATGTCATGGGAGCCTCACGAGCATTCGGCATGTCATGGGGGCCCCACGTGCATGCCGCATGTCATGGCGGCCCCAAATGCATGACTCATGTCATGGGGGCTCCACGTGCATGCCGCATGTAATGGGGCCCCCAAATTCATGCCGCATGTCATAGGGCCCCACGTGCATGGCCCAAGTCATGGGTGCCCCACCTGCATGCCAAATGTCTCAGGTGCCCCAAATGCATGCAGCATGTTATGCAGGCCCCAAATGCATGCCGCATGTCATGGGGGCCCAAATGCATGCCACATTTCATGGGGGCCCCACATGCATGCCGCATGTCACGGGGACTCCACGTGCAGGCCGCATGTAATGGGGCCCCCAAATTTATGCCGCATGTCATAGGGGCCCCACGTGCATGGCGCAAGTCATGGGTGCCCCACATGCATTCCGCATGTCATGGGGACCCACATGCATGCCGAATGTCATGGAGGCCCAAAATGCATGTCGCATGTCATGGAGGCCCCAAATGCATGCCGCATGTCATGGGGGATCCAAAGTCATGCCGCATGTCATTGGGGCCCCAAGCATATGCCGCATGTCATGGGGGCCTCACGAGCATTCCGCATGTCAAGGGGGCCCCACGTGCATGCCGCATGTAATGGTGCGCCCAAATTCATGCCGCATGTCATAGGGGCCCCACGTGCATGGCGCAAGTCATGGGTGCCCCACATGCATGCCGAATGTCTCAGGTACCCCAAATGCATGCAGCATGTTATGCACGCCCCAAATGCATGCCACATGTCATGGGGGCCCAAATGCAGGCTGCATTTCATGAGGGCCCCACATGCATGCCGCATGTCATGGGGGCCCCACGTGCATGGCGCATGTCATGGGAGCCCCACATGCATGCCGCATGTCATGGGGACCCACATGCATGCCGAATGTCATGGAGGCCCAAAATGCATGTCGCATGTCATGGGGGCCCCACGTGCATGCCGCATTTCATGGGGGCCCCACATGCATGCCGCATGTCATGGGGGCCCCACGTGCATGGCGCATGTCATGGGAGCCCCACATGCATGCCACATGTCATGGGGGCCCCAAATGAATGTCGCATTTCAAAGGGGCCCCACGTGCATGCCGCATGTCATGGGGACCCACATGCATGCCGCATGTCATATAGGCCCCCAAATGCATCCCGCATGTCATGGGGGCCCCACATGCATGCCGCATGTCATGGGGACCCACATGCATGCCGCATGTAATGGAGGCCACAAATGCATGCCGCATGTCATGGAGGCCCCAAATGCATGACGCATATCATGGGGGCCCCAAACACATGCAGCATGTCATGGGGGCCCCAAGTGCATGCCGCATGTCTTGGGGCCCACAAATGCATGCCTCAAGTCATGTGGGCCCCAAATGCATGACTCATGTCATGGGGGCCCCACGTGCATGCCGCATGTCATGGGGGATCCAAACTCATGCCGCATGTCATTGGGGCCCAAAGCATATGCCGCATGTCATGGGGGCCCCATGTGCATGCCACATGTTATGCAGGCCCCAGATGCATGCTGCAAGTCATGGGGGCCCAAATGCATGACGCATGTCATGTGGGACCCAAATGCATGTGGCATGTCATAGGGGCCCCACGTGCATGCCGCATGTCTCGGGCACCCCAAATGCATGCAGCATGTTATGTGGGGGCCCCACGTGCATGCCGAATGTATCAGGTGCCCCAAATGCATGCAGCTTGTTATGCAGGCCCCAAATGCATGCTGCAAGTCATGGGGGCCCAATTGCATGACGCATGTCATGTGGGCCCCACGTGCATGCCGCATGTCATGGGGGCCTCACGAGCATTCCGCATGTCATGGGGGACCCACGTGCATGCCGCATGTCATGGCGGCCCCAAATGCATGACTCATGTCATGGGGGCCCTCATGCATGCCGCATGTCATGGGGGCCCCACTTGCATGCTGCATGTCATGGCGGCCCCAAATGCATGACTCATGTCATGGGGGCTCCACGTGCATGCCGCATGGAATGGGGCCCCCAAATTCATGCCGCATGTCATAGGGCCCCACGTGCATGGGGCAAGTCATGGGTGCCCCACATGCATGCCGAATGTCTCAGGTACCCCAAATGCATGCAGCATGTTATGCAGGCACCAAATGCATGCCGCATGTCATGGGGGCCCAAATGCATGCCGCATTTCATGGGGCCCCCACATGCATGCCGCATGTCATGGGGGCCCCACATGCATGAAGCATGTCATGGGGGCCCCAAATGCATGCCGCATGTCATGGGGGCTCCACATGCATGCCGCATGTAATGGGCCCCCCAAATTCATGCCGCATGTCATAGGTGCCCCACGTGCATGACGCAAGTCATGGGTGCCCCACATGCATGCCGCATGTCATTGGGGCCCCAAATGCATGCCGCATGTCATAGGGGCCCCACATTCATGGCGCATGTCATGGGGGCCCCACATGCATGCCGCATGTCATGGAGGCCCCAAATGCATGCCGCATGTCATGGGGCCCCCAAATGCATGCCGCATGTCATGGGGGTCCCAAATGCATGCCGCATGTCATGGGGACCCACATGCATGCCGCATGTCATGGGGACCCACATGCATGCCGCATGTCATGGAGGCCCCAAATGCATGCCGCATGTCATGGAGGCACCAAATGCATGCCACATATCATGGGGGCCCAAAGCATATGCCGCATGTAATGGGGGCCCCATGTGCATGCCACATGTAATGGGGGCCCCAAATGCATGCGGCATGTCATAGGGGCCCCACGTGCATGCCGCATGTCTCGGGCACCCCAAATGCATTCAGCAAGTTATGGGGGCCCCACGTGCATGCCGCATGTCTCAGGTACCCCAAATGCATACAGCATGTTATGCAGGCCCCAAATGCATGCCGCATGTCACGGGGGCCCAAATGCATGCCGCATGTCATGGGGGCCCCACATGCATGAAGCATGTCATGGGGGCCCCAAATGCATGCCGCATGTCATGGGGGCTCCACATGCATGCCGCATGTAATGGGTCCCCCAAATTCATGCATGCCGCATGGCATTGGGGCCCCGCAGGCATTGCGCATGTCATGGGAGCTTCACGTGCTTTCCGCTTGTCATGGGGGCCCCACGTACATGCTGCATGTCATTGGGGCCCCGCGTGCTTGCCGCATGTCATGGGGGCCCCACGTGCATGCCTCATGTCACGGGGGCCACAAATGGGATGCGGGCCCCACGTGCATGCCGCATGTCATGGGGCCCCCCAAATGCATGCCGCATGTCATGGGGGCCCCACATGCATGGAGCATGTCATGGGGGCCCCCCATGCATGCCGCATGTCATGGGGGCCCCACATGCATGGCACATGTCATGGGGGGCCCACATGCATGCCACATGTCATGGAGGCCCCACATGCATGTCTCATGTCTTGGGGGCCCCACATGCATTCCGCATGTCAAGGTGGCCTCACGTGCATTCCGCATGACATGGGGGCCCCAAATGCATGCCACATGTCATGGGGGCCCCACGTGCATGCAGCATGTAATGGGGGACCCAAATGCATGCCGCATGTCCTGGGGGCCCCACGTGCATTCCGCATGACATGGGGGCCCCAAATGCATGCCGCATGTCATGGCGGCCCCAAATGCATGACTCAGGTCATGGGGGCCCCACGTGCATGCCGCATGTCATGGGGGACCCAAGCGTATGCCGCATGTCATGGGGGCCCCAAATGCATGCTACATGTCATGGGGGCCCCAAATGCATGCCGCATGTCATGGGTACCCAAATGTTTGCCGCATGTCATGGGGGCCATAAATGCATGCCGCATGTCATGGGGGCCCAACGTGCATGCCGCATGTATTGGGGGCCCCAAATTCATGTCTCATGTCATGAGGGCCCTGCATGTATACCGCATGTCATGGGGGCCCCAAATGCATGCCTCAAGTCATGGGGGCCCCAAATGCATGCCGCATATCATGGGGGCCCCACGTTGATGCCGTATGTCTTGGGGCCCACAAATGCATGCCTCAAGTCATGGGGGCCCCAAATGCATGACTCATGTCATGGAGGCCCCACGTGCATGCCGCATGTCATGGGGGATCCAAACTCATGCCGCATGTCATTGGGGCCCAAAGCATATGCTGCATGTCATGGGGGCCCCATGTGCATGCCACATGTAATCGGGGCCGCAAATGCATGCGGCATGTCATAGGGGCCCCACGTGCATGCCGCATTTCTCGGGCACCCCAAATGCATGCAGCATGTTATGGGGGCCCCACGTGCATGCCGCATGTCTCAGGTACCCCAAATGCATGCAGCATGTTATGCAGGCCCCAAATGCATGCCGCATGTCATGGGGGCCCAAATGCATGAGGCATGTCATGGGGGCCCCACAAGCATGAAGCATGTCATGGGGGCCCCAAATGCATGCCGCATGTCATGGGGGCTCCACATTCATGCCGCATGTAATGGGGCCCCCAAATTCATGCCGCATGTCATAGGGGCCCCACGTGCATGGCGCAAGTCATGGGTGCCCCACATGCATGCCACATGTCATTGGGTCCCCAAATGCATGCCGCATGTCATAGGGGCCCCACATTCATGGCGCATGTCATGGGGGCCCCACATGCATGACGCATGTCATGGAGGCCCAAATGCATGCCGCATGTCATGGGGCCCCCAAATGCATGCCACATGTCATGGGGGCCCCACATGCATGCCGCATGTCATGGGGGCCCAAATGCTTGCCGCATGTCCTGGGGGCCATAAATGTATGCCGCATGTCATGGGGGCCCAACGTCCATGACGCATGTATTGGGGGCCCCAAATTCATGCCGCATGTCATGAGGGCCCCGCATGCATGCCGCATATCATGGGGGCCCCGGAGGCATTCCGCATGTCATGGGGGCCCCAAATGCATGCCGCATGTCATGGGGCCCCCACATGCATGCCGCATGTCATGGGGGCCCCACATGCATGCCGCATGTCATGAGGGCCCCGCATGCATGCCGCATGTCAATGGGGACCCGCAGGCATTCCGCATGTCATGGGGCCCCACGTGCATGCTGCATGTCATTGGGGCCCCACGTGCTTGCCGAATGTCATGGGGGCCCAAATGCATGCCGCATGTCATGGGGGCCATAAATGCATGCCGCATGTCATGGGTGCCCAACGGACATGCCGCATGTATTGGGGGCCCAACGTGCATGCCGCATGTATTGGGGGCCCCAACTGCAGGCCGCATATCATGGGGCCACACATGCATGCCGCATTTCATGGGGGACCCAAATGCATGCCGCATGTCCTGGGGGCCCCACGTGCATGCCGCATGTCATGGGGGCCCCAAATGAATGTCGCATGTCGAGGGGGCCCCACTTGCATGCCGCATGTCATGGGGACCCACATGCATGCCGCATGTCACGGAGGCCCCCAAATGCATCCCGCATGTCATGGGGGCCCCACATGCATGCCGCATGTCATGGGGACCCAAATGCTTGCTGCATGTCATGGGGGCCATAAATGCATGCCGCATGTCATGGGGGCCCCAACTGCAGGCCGCATATCATGGGGCCCCACATGCATGCCGCGTTTCATGGGGGACCCAAATGCATGCCGCATGTCATGGGGGCCCCATGTGCATGCCACATGTAATGGGGGCCCCAAATGCATGCCGCATGTCATGGGGATCCAAAGTCATGCCGCATGTTATTGGGGCCCCAAGCATATGCCGCATGTCATGGGGGCCTCACGAGCATTCCGCATGTCATGGGGGACCCACGTGCATGCCGCATGTAATGGTGCCCCCAAATTCATGCCGCATGTCATAGGGGCCCCACGTGCATGGCGCAAGTCATGGGTGCCCCACATGCATGCCGATTGTCAAAGGTACCCCAAATGCATGCAGCATGTTATGCACGCCCCAGATGCATGCCGCATGTCATGGGGGCCCAAATGCATGCCGCATTTCATGGGGGCCCAAATGCATGCCGCATTTCATGGGGGCCCCACATGCATGCCACATGTCATGGGGGCCCCACGTGCATGGCACATGTCATGGGAGCCCCACATGCATGCCATATGTCATGGGGGCCCCAAATGAATGTCGCATGTCAAGGGGGCCCCATGTGCATGCCGCATGTCATGGGGACCCACATGCATGCCGCATGTCATGGAGGCCCCCAAATGCATCCCCCATGTCATGGGGGCCCCACATGCATGCCGCATGTCATGGGGCCCCCAAATGCATGCCGCATGTCATGGGGGCCCCACATGCATGCCGCATGTCATGGGGGCCCAAATGCTTGCCGCATGTCATGGGGGCTCCACGTGCATGCCAAATGTCTCAGGTACTCAAAATGCATGCAGCATGTTATGCAGGCCCCAAATGCATGCTGCAAGTCATGGGGGCCCAAATGCATGACGCATGTCATGTGGGCCCCACATGAATGCCGCATGTCATGGCGGCCCCAAATGCATGACTCAGGTCATGGGGACCCCACCTGCATGCCGCATGTCATGGGGGCCTCACGAGCATTCGGCATGTCATGGGGGCCCCACGTGCATGCCGCATGTCATGGCGGCCCAAATGCATGACGCATGTCATGTGGGCCCCACATGAATGCCGCATGTCATGGCGGCCCCAAATGCATGACTCATGTCATGGGGGCCCACATGCATGCCGCATGTCATGGGGGCCCCACTTGCATGCTGCATGTCATGGCGGCCCCAAATGAATGACTCATGTCATGGGGGCTCCACATGCGTGCCGCATGTAATGGGGCCCCCAAATTCATGCCGCATGTCATAGGGCCCCACATGCATGGCGCAAGTCATGGGTGCTCCACATGCATGCCGAATGACTCAGGTACCCCAAATGCATGCAGCATGTTATGCAGGCCCCAAATGCATGCCGCATGTCATGGGGGCCCAAATGCATGACACATTTCATGGGGGCCCCACATGCATGCCGCATGTCATGGGGACTGCACGTGCATGCCGCATGTAATGGGGCCCCCAAATTAATGCCGCATGTCATAGGGGCCCCACGTGCATGGCGCAAGTCATGGGTGCCCCACATGCATGATGAATGTCTCAGGTACCCCAAATGCATGCAGCATGTTATGCAGGCCCCAAATGCATGCAGCATGTTATGCACACCCCAAATGCATGCCACATGTCATGGGGGCCCAAATGCAGGCCGCATTTCACGGGGGCCCCACATGCATGCCGCATGTCATGGGGGCCCCACGTGCATGGCGCATGTCATGGGAGCCCCACATGCATGCCACATGTCATGGGGGCCCCAAATGAATGTCGCATGTCAAGGGGGCCCCACGTGCATGCCGCATTTCATGGGGACCCACATGCATGCCGCATGTCATGGAGGCCCCCAAATGCATCCCGCATGTCATGGGGGCCCCACATGCATGCCGCATGTCATGGAGGCCCCAAATGCATGCCGCATGTCATGGAGGCCCCAAATGCATGACGCATATCATGGGGGCCCCAAACACATGCAGCATGTCATGGGGCCCCACATGCATGCCGTATGTCTTGGGGCCCACAAATGCATGCCTCAAGTCATGGGGGACCCAAATGCATGACTCATGTCATGGGGGCCCCACGTGCATGCCACATGTCATGGGGGATCCAAACTCATGCCGCATGTCATTGGGGCCCAAAGCAAATGCCGCATGTCATGGGGGCCCCATGTGCATGCCACATGTAATGGGGGCCCCAAATGCATGCGGCATGTCATGGGGCCCCACATGCATGCCGTATGTCTTGGGGCCCACAAATGCATGCCGCATGTTATGGGGGCCCCACGCGCATGCCGAATGTCATGGGGGCCTCACGAGCATTCGGCATGTCATGGGGGCCCCACGTGCATGCCGCATGTCATGGCGGCCCCAAATGCATGACTCATGTCATGGGGGCCCACATGCATGCCGCATGTCATGGGGGCCCCACTTGCATGCTGCATGTCTTGGCGGCCCCAAATGCATGACTCATGTCATGGGGGCTCCACGTGCATGCCGCATGTAATGGGGCCCCCAAATTCATGCCGCATGTCATAGGGCCCCACGTGCATGGCCCAAGTCATGGGTGCCCCACATGCATGCCGAATGTCTCAGGTACCCCAAATGCATGCAGCATGTTATGCAGGCCCCAAATGCATGCCGCATGTCATGGGGGCCCAAATGCATGCCACATTTCATGGGGGCCCCACATGCATGCCGCATGTCATGGGGACTCCACGTGCATGCCGCATGTAATGGGGCACCCAAATTAATGCCGCATGTCATAGGGGCCCCACGTGCATGGCGCAAGTCATGGGTGCCCCACATGCATGCCGCATGTCATGGGGACCCACATGCATGCCGAATGTCATGGAGGCCCAAAATGCATGTCGCATGTCATGGAGGCCCCAAATGCATGCCGCATGTCATGGGGGATCCAAAGTCATGCCGCATGTCATTGGGGCCCCAAGCATATGCCGCATGTCATGGGGGCCTCATGAGCATTCCGCATGTCAAGGGGGCCCCACGTGCATGCCGCATGTAATGGTGCGCCCAAATTCATGCCGCATGTCATAGGGGCCCCACGTGCATGGTGCAAGTCATGGGTGCCCCACATGCATGCCGAATGTCTCAGGTACCCCAAATGCATGCAGCATGTTATGCACGCCCCAAATGCATGCCACATGTCATGGGGGCCCAAATGCAGGCCGCATTTCATGAGGGCCCCACATGCATGCCGAATGTCATGGGGGCCCCACGTGCATGGCGCATGTCATGGGAGCCCCACATGCATGCCACATGTCATGGGGGCCCCAAATGAATGTCGCATGTCAAGGGGGCCCCACGTGCATGCCACATGTCATGGGGACCCACATGCATGCCGCATGTAATGGAGGCCCCCAAATGCATCCCGCATGTCATGGGGGCCCCACATGCATGCCACATGTCATGGAGGCCCCAAATGCATGCCGCATGTCATGGAGGCCCCAAATGCATGACGCATATCATGGGGGCCCCAAACACATGCAGCATGTCATGTGGCCCCACATGCATGCCATATGTCTTGGGGCCCACAAATGCATGCCTCAAGTCATGGGGGCCCCAAATGCATGACTCATGTCATGGGGGCCCCTCGTGCATGCCGCATGTCATGGGGGATCCAAACTCATGCCGCATGTCATTGGGGCCCCATGTGCATGCCACATGTAATGGGGGCCCCAAATGCATGCGGCATGTCATAGGGGCCCCACGTGCATGCCGCATGTCTCGGGCACCCCAAATGCATGCAGCATGTTATGGGGGCCCCACGCGCATGCCGAATGTCATGGGGGCCTCACGAGCATTCGGCATGTCATGGGGGCCCCACGTGCATGCCGCATGTCATGGCGGCCCCAAATGCATGACTCATGTCATGGGGGCCCACATGCATGCCGCATGTAATGGGGGCCCCACTTGCATGCTGCATGTCATGGCGGCCCCAAATGCATGACTCATGTCATGGGGGCTCCACGTGCATGCCGCATGTAATGGGGCCCCCAAATTCATGCCGCATGTCATAGGGCCCCATGTGCATGGCCCAAGTGTTGGGTGCCCCACATGCATGCCGAATGTCTCAGGTACCCCAAATTCATGCAGCATGTTATGCAGGCCCCAAATGCATGCCGCATGTCATGGGGGCCCAAATGCATGACACATTTCATGGGGGCCCCACATGCATGCCGCATGTCATGGGGACTGCACGTGCATGCCGCATGTAATGGGGCCCCCAAATTAATGCCGCATGTCATAGGGGCCCCACGTGCATGGCGCAAGTCATGGGTGCCCCACATGCATGCCGCATGTCATGGGGACCCACATGCATGCCGAATGTCATGGAGGCCCAAAATGCATGTCGCATGTCATGGCGGCCCCAAATGCATGACTCATGTCATGGGGGCCCACATGCATGCCGCATGTCATGGGGGCCCCACTTGCATGCTGCATGTCATGGCGGCCCCAAATGCATGACTCATGTCATGGGGGCTCCACGTGCATGCTGCATGTAATGGGGCCCCCAAATTCATGCCGCATGTCATAGGGCCCCATGTGCATGGCCCAAGTCTTGGGTGCCCCACATGCATGCCGAATGTCTCAGGTACCCCAAATGCATGCAGCATGTTATGCAGGCCCCAAATGCATGCCGCATGTCATGGGGGCCCAAATGCATGACACATTTCATGGGGGCCCCACATGCATGCCGCATGTCATGGGGACTGCACGTGCATGCCGCATGTAATGGGGCCCCCAAATTAATGCCGCATGTCATAGGGGCCCCACGTGCATGGCGCAAGTCATGGGTGCCCCACATGCATGCCGCATGTCATGGGGACCCACATGCATGCCGAATGTCATGGAGGCCCAAAATGCATGTCGCATGTCATGGAGGCCCCAAATGCATGCCGCATGTCATGGGGGCCCCACATGCATGCCACATGTCATGGGGCCCCCAAATGCATGCCGCATGTCATATGGGCCCCACATGCATGCCCCATGTCATGGGGGCCCCAAATGCATGCCGCATGTCATGGGGGAACCAAAGTCATGCCGCATGTCATTGGGGCCCCAAGCATATGCCGCATGTCATGGGGGCCTCACGAGCATTCCGCATGTCATGGGGGCCCCACGTGCATGCCGCATTTCATGGGGGCCCCACATGCATGCCGCATGTCATGGGGGCCCCACGTGCATGGCGCATGTCATGGGAGCCCCACATGCATGCCACATGTCATGGGGGCCCCAAATGAATGTCGCATTTCAAAGGGGCCCCACGTGCATGCCACATGTCATGGGGACCCACATGCATGCCGCATGTCATGGAGGCCCCCAAATGCATCCCGCATGTCATGGGGGCCCCACATGCATGCCGCATGTCATGGGGACCCACATGCATGCCGCATGTAATGGAGGCCACAAATGCATGCCGCATGTCATGGAGGCCCCAAATGCATGACGCATATCATGGGGGCCCCAAACACATGCAGCATGTCATGGGGGCCCCAAGTGCATGCCGCATGTCTTGGGGGATCCAAACTCATGCCGCATGTCATTGGGGCCCAAAGCATATGCCGCATGTCATGGGGGCCCCATGTGCATGCCACATGTTATGCAGGCCCCAAATGCATGCTGCAAGTCATGGGGGCCCAAATGCATGACGCATGTCATGTGGGACCCAAATGCATGTGGCATGTCATAGGGGCCCCACGTGCATGCCGCATGTCTCGGGCACCCCAAATGCATGCAGCATGTTATGTGGGGGCCCCACGTGCATGCCGAATGTATCAGGTGCCCCAAATGCATGCAGCTTGTTATGCAGGCCCCAAATGCATGCTGCAAGTCATGGGGGCCCAAATGCATGACGCATGTCATGTGGGCCCCACGTGCATGCCGCATGTCATGGGGGCCTCACGAGCATTCCGCATGTCATGGGGGACCCACGTGCATGCCGCATGTCATGGCGGCCCCAAATGCATGACTCATGTCATGGGGGCCCTCATGCATGCCGCATGTCATGGGGGCCCCACTTGCATGCTGCATGTCATGGCGGCCCCAAATGCATGACTCATGTCATGGGGGCTCCACGTGCATGCCGCATGGAATGGGGCCCCCAAATTCATGCCGCATGTCATAGGGCCCCACGTGCATGGGGCAGGTCATGGGTGCCCCACATGCATGCCGAATGTCTCAGGTACCCCAAATGCATGCAGCATGTTATGCAGGCACCAAATGCATGCCGCATGTCATGGGGGCCCAAATGCATGCCGCATTTCATGGGGGTCCCACATGCATGCCGCATGTCATGGGGGCCCCAAATGCATGCCGCATGTAATGGGGCCCCCAAATTCATGCCGCATGTCATAGGGGCCCCACGTGCATGGCGCAAGTCATGCGTGCCCCACATGCATGCCGCATGTCATAAGGGACCCAAATGCATGCCGCATGTCATAGGGGCCCCACATGCATGTCGCATGCCATGGGAGACCCACATGCATGCCACATGTCATGGGGGCCCCAAATGAATGTCGCATGTCAAGGGGTCCCCACGTGCATGCCGCATGTCATGGGGACCCACATGCATGCCACATGTCATGGAATCCCCAAATGCATGCCGCATGCCATGGGGGCCCCACATGCATGCCGCATGTCATGGGGCCCCCAAATGCATAACGCATGTCATGGGGGCCCCACATGCATGAAGCATGTCATGGGGGCCCCAAATGCATGCCGCATGTCATGGGGGCTCCACATGCATGCCGCATGTAATGGGCCCCCCAAATTCATGCCGCATGTCATAGGTGCCCCACGTGCATGACGCAAGTCATGGGTGCCCCACATGCATGCCGCATGTCATTGGGGCCCCAAATGCATGCCGCATGTCATAGGGGCCCCACATTCATGGCGCATGTCATGGGCCCCCCAAATGCATGCCGCATGTCATGGGGGTCCCAAATGCATCCCGCATGTCATGGGGGCCCCACATGCATGCCACATGTCATGGGGACCCACATGCATGCCACATGTCATGGAGGCCCCAAATGCATGCCGCATGTCATGGAGGCACCAAATGCATGCCGCATGTCATGGGGGCCCCACATGCATGCCGCATGTCATGGGGCCCCCAAATGCATGCCGCATGTCATGGGGGTCCCACATGCATGCCGCATGTCATGGGGGTCCCACATGCATGCCGCATGTCATGGGGGCCCCGGAGGCATTCTGTATGTCATGGGGGCCCCAAATGCATGCCGCTTGTCCTGGGGGCCATAAATGTATGCCGCATGTCATGGGGGCCCAACGTGCATGCCGCATGTATTGGGGGCCCCAAATTCATGCCGCATATCATGAGGGCCTCCGCATGCATGCCACATGTCATGGGGGCCCCGGAGGCATTCCGCATGTCATGGGGGCCCCAAATGCATGCCGCATGTCATGGGGGCCCCAAATGCATGCCTCAAGTTATGGGGGCCCCAAATGCATGCGGCATGTCATAGGGGCCCCACGTGCATGCCGCATGTCTCGGGCACCCCAAATGCATTCAGCATGTTATGGGGGCCCCACGTGCATGCCGCATGTCTCAGGTACCCCAAATGCATACAGCATGTTATGCAGGCCCCAAATGCATGCCGCATGTCATGGGGGCCCAAATGCATGACGCATGTCATGGGGGCCCCACATGCATGAAGCATGTCATGGGGGCCCCAAATGCATGCCGCATGTCATGGGGGCTCCACATGCATGCCGCATGTAATGGGGCCCCCAAATTCATGCATGCCGCATGGCATTGGGGCCCCGCAGGCATTCCGCATGTCATTGGAGCTTCACGTGCTTTCCGCTTGTCATGGGGGCCCCACGTACATGCTGCATGTCATTGGGGCCCCGCGTGCTTGCCGCATGTCATGGGGGCCCCACGTGCATACCTCATGTCACAGGGGCCACAAATGGGATGCGGGCCCCACGTGCATGCCGCATGTCATGGGGCCCCCCAAATGTATGCCGCATGTCATGGGGGCCCCACATGCATGGAGCATGTCATGGGGGCCCCCCATGCATGCCGCATGTCATGGGGCCCCACGTGCATGGCGAATGTCATGGGGGGCCCACATGCATGCCACATGTCATGGAGGCCCCACATGCATGACTCATGTCTTGGGGGCCCCACATGCATTCCGCATGTCAAGGTGGCCTCACGTGCATTCCGCATGACATGGGGGCCCCAAATGCATGCCACATGTCATGGGGGCCCCACGTGCATGCAGCATGTAATGGGGGACCCAAATGCATGCCGCATGTCCTGGGGGCCCCACGTGCATTCCGCATGACATGGGGGCCCCAAATGCATGCCGCATGTCATGGCGGCCCCAAATGCATGACTCAGGTCATGGGGGCCCCACGTGCATGCCGCATGTCATGGGGGACCCAAGCGTATGCCGCATGTCATGGGGGCCCCAAATGCATGCTACATGTCATGGGGGCCTCAAATGCATGCCGCATGTCATGGGTACCCAAATGCTTGCCGCATGTCATGGGGGCCATAAATGCATGCCGCATGTCATGGGGGCCCAACGTGCATGCCGCATGTATTGGGGGCCCCAAATTCATTTCTCATGTCATGAGGGCCCTGCATGTATACCGCATGTCATGGGGGCCCCAAATGCATGCCTCAAGTCATGGGGGCCCCAAATGCATGCCGCATATCATGGGGGCCCCACGTTGATGCCGTATGTCTTGGGGCCCACAAATGCATGCCTCAAGTCATGGGGGCCCCAAATGCATGACTCATGTCATGGAGGCCCCACGTGTATGCCACATGTCATGGGGGATCCAAACTCATGCCGCATGTCATTGGGGCCCAAAGCATATGCTGCATGTCATGGGGGCCCCATGTGCATGCCACATGTAATCGGGGCCGCAAATGCATGCGGCATGTCATAGGGGCCCCACGTGCATGCCGCATTTCTCGGGCACCCCAAATGCATGCAGCATGTTATGGGGGCCCCACGTGCATGCCGCATGTCTCAGGTACCCCAAATGCATGCAGCATGTTATGCAGGCCCCAAATGCATGCCGCATGTCATGGGGGCCCCACAAGCATGAAGCATGTCATGGGGGCCCCAAATGCATGCCGCATGTCATGGGGGCTCCACATTCATGCCGCATGTAATGGGGCCCCCAAATTCATGCCGCATGTCATAGGGGCCCCACGTGCATGGCGCAAGTCATGGGTGCCCCACATGCATGCCGCATGTCATTGGGTCCCCAAATGCATGCCGCATGTCATAGGGGCCCCACATTCATGGCGCATGTCATGGGGGCCCCACATGCATGACGCATGTCATGGAGGCCCAAATGCATGCCGCATGTCATGGGGCCCCCAAATGCATGCCGCATGTCATGGGGGCCCCACATGCATGCCGCATGTCATGGGGGCCCAAATGCTTGCCGCATGTCCTGGGGGCCAAAAAAGTATGCCGCATGTCATGGGGGCCCAACGTGCTTGCCACATATCATGGGGGCCCCACGTGCATGGCGCATATATTGGGGGCCCCAAATGCATGCCGCATGCCATGAGGGCCCCGCATGCATGCCGCATGTCAATGGGGACCCGCAGGCATTCCGCATGTCATGGGGCCCCACGTGCATGCTGCATGTCATTGGGGCCCCACGTGCTTGCCGAATGTCATGGGGGCCCAAATGCATGCCGCATGTCATGGGGGCCATAAATGCATGCCGCATGTCATGGGTGCCCAACGGGCATGCCGCATGTATTGGGGGCCCAACGTGCATGCCGCATGTATTGGGGGCCCCAACTGCAGGCCGCATATCATGGGACCACACATGCATGCCGCATTTCATGGGGGACCCAAATGCATGCCGCATGTCCTGGGGGCCCCACGTGCATGCCGCATGTATTGGGGGCCCCACTTGCATGCCGCATGTCATGGGGACCCACATGCATGCCACATGTCATGGAGGCCCCCAAATGCATCCCGCATGTCATGGGGGCCCCACATGCATGCCGCATGTCATGGGGACCCAAATGCTTGCTGCATGTCATGGGGGCCATAAATGCATGCCGCATGTCATGGGGGCCCCAACTGCAGGCCGCATATCATGGGGCCCCACATGCATGCCGCATTTCATGGGGGACCCAAATGCATGCCGCATGTCATGGGGGCCCCATGTGCATGCCACATGTAATGGGGGCCCCAAATGCATGCCGCATGTCATGGGGATCCAAAGTCATGCCGCATGTTATTGGGGCCCCAAGCATATGCCGCATGTCATGGGGGCCTCACGAGCATTCCGCATGTCATGGGTGACCCACGTGCATGCCGCATGTAATGGGGGCCCCACGTGCATGGCACATGTCATGGGAGCCCCACATGCATGCCATATGTCATGGGGGCCTTAAATGAATGTCGCATGGCAAGGGGGCCCCATGTGCATGCCACATGTAATGGGGGCCCCAAATGCATGCGGCATGTCATAGGGGCCCCACGTGCATGCCGCATGTCTCGGGCACCCCAAATGCATGCAGCATGTTATGGGGGCCCCACGCGCATGCCGAATGTCATGGGGGCCTCACGAGCATTCGGCATGTCATGGGGGCCCCACGTGCATGCCGCATGTCATGGCGGCCCCAAATGCATGACTCATGTCATGGGGGCCCACATGCATGCCGCATGTAATGGGGGCCCCACTTGCATGCTGCATGTCATGGCGGCCCCAAATGCATGACTCATGTCATGGGGGCTCCACGTGCATGCCGCATGTAATGGGGCCCCCAAATTCATGCCGCATGTCATAGGGCCCCATGTGCATGGCCCAAGTGTTGGGTGCCCCACATGCATGCCGAATGTCTCAGGTACCCCAAATTCATGCAGCATGTTATGCAGGCCCCAAATGCATGCCGCATGTCATGGGGGCCCAAATGCATGACACATTTCATGGGGGCCCCACATGCATGCCGCATGTCATGGGGACTGCACGTGCATGCCGCATGTAATGGGGCCCCCAAATTAATGCCGCATGTCATAGGGGCCCCACGTGCATGGCGCAAGTCATGGGTGCCCCACATGCATGCCGCATGTCATGGGGACCCACATGCATGCCGAATGTCATGGAGGCCCAAAATGCATGTCGCATGTCATGGCGGCCCCAAATGCATGACTCATGTCATGGGGGCCCACATGCATGCCGCATGTCATGGGGGCCCCACTTGCATGCTGCATGTCATGGCGGCCCCAAATGCATGACTCATGTCATGGGGGCTCCACGTGCATGCTGCATGTAATGGGGCCCCCAAATTCATGCCGCATGTCATAGGGCCCCATGTGCATGGCCCAAGTCTTGGGTGCCCCACATGCATGCCGAATGTCTCAGGTACCCCAAATGCATGCAGCATGTTATGCAGGCCCCAAATGCATGCCGCATGTCATGGGGGCCCAAATGCATGACACATTTCATGGGGGCCCCACATGCATGCCGCATGTCATGGGGACTGCACGTGCATGCCGCATGTAATGGGGCCCCCAAATTAATGCCGCATGTCATAGGGGCCCCACGTGCATGGCGCAAGTCATGGGTGCCCCACATGCATGCCGCATGTCATGGGGACCCACATGCATGCCGAATGTCATGGAGGCCCAAAATGCATGTCGCATGTCATGGAGGCCCCAAATGCATGCCGCATGTCATGGGGGCCCCACATGCATGCCACATGTCATGGGGCCCCCAAATGCATGCCGCATGTCATATGGGCCCCACATGCATGCCCCATGTCATGGGGGCCCCAAATGCATGCCGCATGTCATGGGGGAACCAAAGTCATGCCGCATGTCATTGGGGCCCCAAGCATATGCCGCATGTCATGGGGGCCTCACGAGCATTCCGCATGTCATGGGGGCCCCACGTGCATGCCGCATTTCATGGGGGCCCCACATGCATGCCGCATGTCATGGGGGCCCCACGTGCATGGCGCATGTCATGGGAGCCCCACATGCATGCCACATGTCATGGGGGCCCCAAATGAATGTCGCATTTCAAAGGGGCCCCACGTGCATGCCACATGTCATGGGGACCCACATGCATGCCGCATGTCATGGAGGCCCCCAAATGCATCCCGCATGTCATGGGGGCCCCACATGCATGCCGCATGTCATGGGGACCCACATGCATGCCGCATGTAATGGAGGCCACAAATGCATGCCGCATGTCATGGAGGCCCCAAATGCATGACGCATATCATGGGGGCCCCAAACACATGCAGCATGTCATGGGGGCCCCAAGTGCATGCCGCATGTCTTGGGGGATCCAAACTCATGCCGCATGTCATTGGGGCCCAAAGCATATGCCGCATGTCATGGGGGCCCCATGTGCATGCCACATGTTATGCAGGCCCCAAATGCATGCTGCAAGTCATGGGGGCCCAAATGCATGACGCATGTCATGTGGGACCCAAATGCATGTGGCATGTCATAGGGGCCCCACGTGCATGCCGCATGTCTCGGGCACCCCAAATGCATGCAGCATGTTATGTGGGGGCCCCACGTGCATGCCGAATGTATCAGGTGCCCCAAATGCATGCAGCTTGTTATGCAGGCCCCAAATGCATGCTGCAAGTCATGGGGGCCCAAATGCATGACGCATGTCATGTGGGCCCCACGTGCATGCCGCATGTCATGGGGGCCTCACGAGCATTCCGCATGTCATGGGGGACCCACGTGCATGCCGCATGTCATGGCGGCCCCAAATGCATGACTCATGTCATGGGGGCCCTCATGCATGCCGCATGTCATGGGGGCCCCACTTGCATGCTGCATGTCATGGCGGCCCCAAATGCATGACTCATGTCATGGGGGCTCCACGTGCATGCCGCATGGAATGGGGCCCCCAAATTCATGCCGCATGTCATAGGGCCCCACGTGCATGGGGCAGGTCATGGGTGCCCCACATGCATGCCGAATGTCTCAGGTACCCCAAATGCATGCAGCATGTTATGCAGGCACCAAATGCATGCCGCATGTCATGGGGGCCCAAATGCATGCCGCATTTCATGGGGGTCCCACATGCATGCCGCATGTCATGGGGGCCCCAAATGCATGCCGCATGTAATGGGGCCCCCAAATTCATGCCGCATGTCATAGGGGCCCCACGTGCATGGCGCAAGTCATGCGTGCCCCACATGCATGCCGCATGTCATAAGGGACCCAAATGCATGCCGCATGTCATAGGGGCCCCACATGCATGTCGCATGCCATGGGAGACCCACATGCATGCCACATGTCATGGGGGCCCCAAATGAATGTCGCATGTCAAGGGGTCCCCACGTGCATGCCGCATGTCATGGGGACCCACATGCATGCCACATGTCATGGAATCCCCAAATGCATGCCGCATGCCATGGGGGCCCCACATGCATGCCGCATGTCATGGGGCCCCCAAATGCATAACGCATGTCATGGGGGCCCCACATGCATGAAGCATGTCATGGGGGCCCCAAATGCATGCCGCATGTCATGGGGGCTCCACATGCATGCCGCATGTAATGGGCCCCCCAAATTCATGCCGCATGTCATAGGTGCCCCACGTGCATGACGCAAGTCATGGGTGCCCCACATGCATGCCGCATGTCATTGGGGCCCCAAATGCATGCCGCATGTCATAGGGGCCCCACATTCATGGCGCATGTCATGGGCCCCCCAAATGCATGCCGCATGTCATGGGGGTCCCAAATGCATCCCGCATGTCATGGGGGCCCCACATGCATGCCACATGTCATGGGGACCCACATGCATGCCACATGTCATGGAGGCCCCAAATGCATGCCGCATGTCATGGAGGCACCAAATGCATGCCGCATGTCATGGGGGCCCCACATGCATGCCGCATGTCATGGGGCCCCCAAATGCATGCCGCATGTCATGGGGGTCCCACATGCATGCCGCATGTCATGGGGGTCCCACATGCATGCCGCATGTCATGGGGGCCCCGGAGGCATTCTGTATGTCATGGGGGCCCCAAATGCATGCCGCTTGTCCTGGGGGCCATAAATGTATGCCGCATGTCATGGGGGCCCAACGTGCATGCCGCATGTATTGGGGGCCCCAAATTCATGCCGCATATCATGAGGGCCTCCGCATGCATGCCACATGTCATGGGGGCCCCGGAGGCATTCCGCATGTCATGGGGGCCCCAAATGCATGCCGCATGTCATGGGGGCCCCAAATGCATGCCTCAAGTTATGGGGGCCCCAAATGCATGCGGCATGTCATAGGGGCCCCACGTGCATGCCGCATGTCTCGGGCACCCCAAATGCATTCAGCATGTTATGGGGGCCCCACGTGCATGCCGCATGTCTCAGGTACCCCAAATGCATACAGCATGTTATGCAGGCCCCAAATGCATGCCGCATGTCATGGGGGCCCAAATGCATGACGCATGTCATGGGGGCCCCACATGCATGAAGCATGTCATGGGGGCCCCAAATGCATGCCGCATGTCATGGGGGCTCCACATGCATGCCGCATGTAATGGGGCCCCCAAATTCATGCATGCCGCATGGCATTGGGGCCCCGCAGGCATTCCGCATGTCATTGGAGCTTCACGTGCTTTCCGCTTGTCATGGGGGCCCCACGTACATGCTGCATGTCATTGGGGCCCCGCGTGCTTGCCGCATGTCATGGGGGCCCCACGTGCATACCTCATGTCACAGGGGCCACAAATGGGATGCGGGCCCCACGTGCATGCCGCATGTCATGGGGCCCCCCAAATGTATGCCGCATGTCATGGGGGCCCCACATGCATGGAGCATGTCATGGGGGCCCCCCATGCATGCCGCATGTCATGGGGCCCCACGTGCATGGCGAATGTCATGGGGGGCCCACATGCATGCCACATGTCATGGAGGCCCCACATGCATGACTCATGTCTTGGGGGCCCCACATGCATTCCGCATGTCAAGGTGGCCTCACGTGCATTCCGCATGACATGGGGGCCCCAAATGCATGCCACATGTCATGGGGGCCCCACGTGCATGCAGCATGTAATGGGGGACCCAAATGCATGCCGCATGTCCTGGGGGCCCCACGTGCATTCCGCATGACATGGGGGCCCCAAATGCATGCCGCATGTCATGGCGGCCCCAAATGCATGACTCAGGTCATGGGGGCCCCACGTGCATGCCGCATGTCATGGGGGACCCAAGCGTATGCCGCATGTCATGGGGGCCCCAAATGCATGCTACATGTCATGGGGGCCTCAAATGCATGCCGCATGTCATGGGTACCCAAATGCTTGCCGCATGTCATGGGGGCCATAAATGCATGCCGCATGTCATGGGGGCCCAACGTGCATGCCGCATGTATTGGGGGCCCCAAATTCATTTCTCATGTCATGAGGGCCCTGCATGTATACCGCATGTCATGGGGGCCCCAAATGCATGCCTCAAGTCATGGGGGCCCCAAATGCATGCCGCATATCATGGGGGCCCCACGTTGATGCCGTATGTCTTGGGGCCCACAAATGCATGCCTCAAGTCATGGGGGCCCCAAATGCATGACTCATGTCATGGAGGCCCCACGTGTATGCCACATGTCATGGGGGATCCAAACTCATGCCGCATGTCATTGGGGCCCAAAGCATATGCTGCATGTCATGGGGGCCCCATGTGCATGCCACATGTAATCGGGGCCGCAAATGCATGCGGCATGTCATAGGGGCCCCACGTGCATGCCGCATTTCTCGGGCACCCCAAATGCATGCAGCATGTTATGGGGGCCCCACGTGCATGCCGCATGTCTCAGGTACCCCAAATGCATGCAGCATGTTATGCAGGCCCCAAATGCATGCCGCATGTCATGGGGGCCCCACAAGCATGAAGCATGTCATGGGGGCCCCAAATGCATGCCGCATGTCATGGGGGCTCCACATTCATGCCGCATGTAATGGGGCCCCCAAATTCATGCCGCATGTCATAGGGGCCCCACGTGCATGGCGCAAGTCATGGGTGCCCCACATGCATGCCGCATGTCATTGGGTCCCCAAATGCATGCCGCATGTCATAGGGGCCCCACATTCATGGCGCATGTCATGGGGGCCCCACATGCATGACGCATGTCATGGAGGCCCAAATGCATGCCGCATGTCATGGGGCCCCCAAATGCATGCCGCATGTCATGGGGGCCCCACATGCATGCCGCATGTCATGGGGGCCCAAATGCTTGCCGCATGTCCTGGGGGCCAAAAAAGTATGCCGCATGTCATGGGGGCCCAACGTGCTTGCCACATATCATGGGGGCCCCACGTGCATGGCGCATATATTGGGGGCCCCAAATGCATGCCGCATGCCATGAGGGCCCCGCATGCATGCCGCATGTCAATGGGGACCCGCAGGCATTCCGCATGTCATGGGGCCCCACGTGCATGCTGCATGTCATTGGGGCCCCACGTGCTTGCCGAATGTCATGGGGGCCCAAATGCATGCCGCATGTCATGGGGGCCATAAATGCATGCCGCATGTCATGGGTGCCCAACGGGCATGCCGCATGTATTGGGGGCCCAACGTGCATGCCGCATGTATTGGGGGCCCCAACTGCAGGCCGCATATCATGGGACCACACATGCATGCCGCATTTCATGGGGGACCCAAATGCATGCCGCATGTCCTGGGGGCCCCACGTGCATGCCGCATGTATTGGGGGCCCCACTTGCATGCCGCATGTCATGGGGACCCACATGCATGCCACATGTCATGGAGGCCCCCAAATGCATCCCGCATGTCATGGGGGCCCCACATGCATGCCGCATGTCATGGGGACCCAAATGCTTGCTGCATGTCATGGGGGCCATAAATGCATGCCGCATGTCATGGGGGCCCCAACTGCAGGCCGCATATCATGGGGCCCCACATGCATGCCGCATTTCATGGGGGACCCAAATGCATGCCGCATGTCATGGGGGCCCCATGTGCATGCCACATGTAATGGGGGCCCCAAATGCATGCCGCATGTCATGGGGATCCAAAGTCATGCCGCATGTTATTGGGGCCCCAAGCATATGCCGCATGTCATGGGGGCCTCACGAGCATTCCGCATGTCATGGGTGACCCACGTGCATGCCGCATGTAATGGGGGCCCCACGTGCATGGCACATGTCATGGGAGCCCCACATGCATGCCATATGTCATGGGGGCCTTAAATGAATGTCGCATGGCAAGGGGGCTCCATGTGCATGCCGCATGTCATGGGGACCCACATGCATGCCGCATGTCACGGGGCCCCCAAATGCATGCCGCATGTCATGGGGGCCCCACATGCATGCCGCATGTCATGGGGCCCAAATGCTTGCCGCATGTCATGGAGGCCCCACGTGCATGCCAAATGTCTCAGGTACCCAAAATGCATGCAGCATGTTATGCAGGCCCCAAATGCATGCTGCAAGTCATGGGGGCCCAAATGCATGACGCATGTCATGTGGGCCCCACATGAATGCCACATATCATGGCGGCCCCAAATGCATGACTCGGGTCATGGGGACCCCACCTGCATGCCGCATGTCATGGGGGCCTCACGAGCATTCGGCATGTCATGGGGGCCCCACGTGCATGCCGCATGTCATGGCGGCCCAAATGCATGACGCATGTCATGTGGGCCCCACATGAATGCCGCATGTCATGGCGGCCCCAAATGCATGACTCATGTCATGGGGGCCCACATGCATGCCGCATGTCATGGGGGCCCCACTTGCATGCTGCATGTCATGGCGGCCCCAAATGCATGACTCATGTCATGGGGGCTCCACATGCATGCCGCATGTAATGGGGCCCCCAAATTCATGCCGCATGTCATAGGGCCCCACATGCATGGCGCAAGTCATGGGTGCCCCACATGCATGCCGAATGTCTCAGGTACCCCAAATGCATGCAGCATGTTATGCAGGCCCCAAATGCATGCCGCATGTCATGGGGGCCCAAATGCATGACACATTTCATGGGGGCCCCACATGCATGCCGCATGTCATGGGGACTGCACGTGCATGCCGCATGTAATGGGCCCCCCAAATTAATGCCGCATGTCATAGGGGCCCCACGTGCATGGCGCAAGTCATGGGTGCCCCACATGCATGCCGCATGTCATGGGGACCCACATGCATGCCGAATGTCATGGAGGCCCAAAATGCATGTCGCATGTCATGGAAGCACCAAATGCATGCCGCATGTCATGGGGCCCCCACATGCATGCCACATGTCATGGGGCCCCCAAATGCATGCCGCATGTCATATGGGCCCCACATGCATGCCTCATGTCATGGGGGCCCCAAATGCATGCCGCATGTCATGGGGGAACCAAAGTCATGCCGCATGTCATTGGGGCCCCAAGCATATGCCGCATGTCATGGGGGCCTCACGAGCATTCCGCATGTCATGGGGGCCCCACGTGCATGCCGCATTTCATGGGGGCCCCACATGCATGCCGCATGTCATGGGGGCCCCACGTGCATGGCGCATGTCATGGGAGCCCCACATGCATGCCACATGTCATGGGGGCCCCAAATGAATGTCGCATTTCAAAGGGGCCCCACGTGCATGCCACATGTCATGGGGACCCACATGCATGCCGCATGTCATGGAGGCCCCCAAATGCATCCCGCATGTCATGGGGGCCCCACATGCATGCCGCATGTCATGGGGACCCCCATGCATGCCGCATGTAATGGAGGCCACAAATGCATGCCGCATGTCATGGAGGCTCCAAATGCATGACGCATATCATGGGGGCCCAAACACATGCAGCATGTCATGGGGGCCCCAAGTGCATGCCGCATGTCTTGGGGGATCCAAACTCATGCCGCATGTCATTGGGGCCCAAAGCATATGCCGCATGTCATGGGGGCCCCATGTGCATGCCACATGTTATGCAGGCCCCAAATGCATGCTGCAAGTCATGGGGGCCCAAATGCATGACGCATGTCATGTGGGACCCAAATGCATGTGGCATGTCATAGGGGCCCCACGTGCATGCCGCATGTCTCGGGCACCCCAAATGCATGCAGCATGTTATGTGGGGGCCCCACGTGCATGCCGAATGTATCAGGTGCCCCAAATGCATGCAGCTTGTTATGCAGGCCCCAAATGCATGCTGCAAGTCATGGGGGCCCAAATGCATGATGCATGTCATGTGGGCCCCACGTGCATGCCGCATGTCATGGGGGCCTCACGAGCATTCCGCATGTCATGGGGGACCCACGTGCATGCCGCATGTCATGACGGCCCCAAATGCATGACTCATGTCATGGGGGCCCTCATGCATGCCGCATGTCATGGGGGCCCCACTTGCATGCTGCATGTCATGGCGGCCCCAAATGCATGACTCATGTCATGGGGGCTCCACGTGCATGCCGCATGGAATGGGGCCCCCAAATTCATGCCGCATGTCATAGGGCCCCACGTGCATGGGGCAGGTCATGGGTGCCCCATATGCATGCCGAATGTCTCAGGTACTCCAAATGCATGCAGCATGTTATGCAGGCACCAAATGCATGCCGCATGTCATGGGGGCCCAAATGCATGCCGCATTTCATGGGGGTCCCACATGCATGCCGCATGTCATGGGGGCCCCAAATGCATGCCGCATGTAATGGGGCCCCCAAATTCATGCCGCATGTCATAGGGGCCCCACGTGCATGGCGCAAGTCATGCGTGCCCCACATGCATGCCGCATGTCATCAGGGACCCAAATGCATGCCGCATGTCATAGGGGCCCCACATGCATGTCGCATGTCATGGGAGCCCCACATGCATGCCACATGTCATGGGGGCCCCAAATGAATGTCGCATGTCAAGGGGTCCCCACGTGCATGCCGCATGTCATGGGGACCCACATGCATGCCACATGTCATGGAATCCCCAAATGCATGCCGCATGCCATGGGGGCCCCACATGCATGCCGCATGTCATGGCCCCCCCAAATGCATGACGCATGTCATGGGGGCCCCACATGCATGAAGCATGTCATGGGGGCCCCAAATGCATGCCGCATGTCATGGGGGCTCCACATGCATGCCGCATGTAATGGGCCCCCCAAATTCATGCCGCATGTCATAGGTGCCCCATGTGCATGACGCAAGTCATGGGTGCCCCACTTGCATGCCGCATGTCATTGGGGACCCAAATGCATGCCGCATGTCATAGGGGCCCCACATTCATGGCGCATGTCATGGGGGCCCCACATGCATGCCGCATGTCATGGAGGCCCCAAATGCATGCCGCATGTCATGGGACCCCCAAATGCATGCCGCATGTCATGGGGGTCCCAAATGCATCCCGCATGTCATGGGGGCCCCACATGCATGCAGCATGTCATGGGGACCCACATGCATGCCGCATGTCATGGAGGCCCCAAATGCATGCCGCATGTCATGGAGGCACCAAATGCATGCCGCATGTCATGGGGGCCCCACATGCATGCCGCATGTCATGGGCCCCCCAAATGCATGCCGCATGTCATGGGGGTCCCACATGCATGCCGCATGTCATGGGGGTCCCACATGCATGCCACATGTCATGGGGGCCCCGGAGGCATTCCGCATGTCATGGGGGCCCCAAATGCATGCCGCATGTCCTGGGGGCCATAAATGTATGCCGCATGTCATGGGGGCCCAACGTGCATGCCGCATGTATTCCGGGCCCCAAATTCATGCCGCATATCATGAGGGCCCCGCATGCATGCCACATGTCATGGGGGCCCCGGAGGCATTCCGCATGTCATGGGGGCCCCAAATGCATGCCGCATGTCATGGGGGCCCCAAATGCATGCCTCAAGTTATGGGGGCCCCAAATGCATGCCGCATGTCATGAGGGCCCCACGTGCATGCCGCATGTCATGGGGGCCCCAAATGCATGGCTCAAGTAATGGGGGCCCCAAATATATGCCACATATCATGGGGGCCCAAAGCATATGCCGCATGTAATGGGGCCCCATGTGCATGCCACATGTAATGGGGGCCCCAAATGCATGCTGCATGTCATAGGGGCCCCACGTGCATGCCGCATGTCTCGGGCACCCCAAATGCATTCAGCATGTTATGGGGGCCCCACGTGCATGCCGCATGTCTCAGGTACCCCAAATGCATACAGCATGTTATGCAGGCCCCAAATGCATGCCGCATGTCATGGGGGCCCAAATGCATGACGCATGTCATGGGGGCCCCACATGCATGAAGCATGTCATGGGGGCCCCAAATGCATGCCGCATGTCATGGGGGCTCCACATGCATGCCGCATGTAATGGGGCCCCCAAATTCATGCATGCCGCATGGCATTGGGGCCCCGCAGGCATTCCGCATGTCATTGGAGCTTCACGTGCTTTCCGCTTGTCATGGGGGCCCCACGTACATGCTGCATGTCATTGGGGCCCCGCGTGCTTGCCGCATGTCATGAGGGCCCCACGTGCATGCCTCATGTCACAGGGGCCACAAATGGGATGCGGGCCCCACGTGCATGCCGCATGTCATGGGGCCCCCCAAATGCATGCCGCATGTCATGGGGGCCCCACATGCATGGAGCATGTCATGGGGGCCCCCCATGCATGCCGCATGTCATGGGGGCCCCACGTGCATGGCGCATGTCATGGGGGGCCCACATGCATGCGACATGTCATGGAGGCCCCACATGCATGACTCATGTCTTGGGGGCCCCACATGCATTCCGCATGTCAAGGTGGCCTCACGTGCATTCCGCATGACATGGGGGCCCCAAATGCATGCCACATGTCATGGGGGCCCCACGTGCATGCAGCATGTAATGGGGGACCCAAATGCATGCCGCATGTCCTGGGGGCCCCACTTGCATTCCGCATGACATGGGGGCCCCAAATGCATGCCGCATGTCATGGCGGCCCCAAATGCATGACTCAGGTCATGGGGGCCCCACGTGCATGCCGCATGTCATGGGGGACCCAAGCGTATGCCGCATGTCATGGGGGCCCCAAATGCATGCTACATGTCATGGGGGCCCCAAATGCATGCCGCATGTCATGGGTACCCAAATGCTTGCCGCATGTCATGGGGGCCATAAATGCATGCCGCATGTCATGGGGGCCCAACGTGCATGCCGCATGTATTGGGGGCCCCAAATTCATGTCTCATGTCATGAGGGCCCTGCATGTATACCGCATTTCATGGGGGCCCCAAATGCATGCCTCAAGTCATGGGGGCCCCAAATGCATGCCGCATATCATGGGGGCCCCACGTTGATGCCGTATGTCTTGGGGCCCACAAATGCATGACTCATGTCATGGAGGCCCCACGTGCATGCCACATGTCATGGGGGATCCAAACTCATGCCGCATGTCATTGGGGCCCAAAGCATATGCTGCATGTCATGGGGGCCCCATGTGCATGCCACATGTAATCGGGGCCGCAAATGCATGCGGCATGTCATAGGGGCCCCACGTGCATGCCGCATTTCTCGGGCACCCCAAATGCATGCAGCATGTTATGGGGGCCCCACGTGCATGCCGCATGTCTCAGGTACCCCAAATGCATGCAGCATGTTATGCAGGCCCCAAATGCATGCCGCATGTCATGGGGGCTCCACATTCATGCCGCATGTAATGGGGCCCCCAAATTCATGCCGCATGTCATAGGGGCCCCACGTGCATGGAGCAAGTCATGGGTGCCCCACATGCATGCCGCATGTCATTGGGTCCCCAAATGCATGCCGCATGTCATAGGGGCCCCACATTCATGCCGCATGTCATGGGGGCCCCACATGCATGACGCATGTCATGGAGGCCCAAATGCATGCCGCATGTCATGGGGCCCCCAAATGCATGCCGCATGTCATGGGGGCCCCACATGCATGCCGCATGTCATGGGGGCCCAAATGCTTGCCGCATGTCCTGGGGGCCATAAATGTATGCCGCATGTCTTGGGGGCCCAACGTGCTTGCCACATATCATGGGGGCCCCACGTGCATGGCACATATATTGGGGGCCCCAAATGCATGCCGCATGCCATGAGGGCCCCGCATGCATGCCGCATGTCAATGGGGACCCGCAGGCATTCCGCATGTCATGGGGCCCCACGTGCATGCTGCATGTCATTGGGGCCCCACGTGCTTGCCGAATGTCATGGGGGCCCAAATGCATGCCGCATGTCATGGGGGCCATAAATGCATGCCGCATGTCATGGGTGCCCAACGGGCATGCCGCATGTATTGGGGGCCCAACGTGCATGCCGCATGTATTGGGGCCCCAACTGCATGCCGCATATCATGGGGCCACACATGCATGCCGCATTTCATGGGGGACCCAAATGCATGCCGCATGTCCTGGGGGCCCCACGTGCATGCCGCATGTCATGGGGGCCCCAAATGAATGTCGCATGTCGAGGGGGCCCCACTTGCATGCCGCATGTCATGGGGACCCACATGCATGCCGCATGTCATGGAGGCCCCCAAATGCATCCCGCATGTCATGGGGGCCCCACATGCATGCCGCATGTCATGGGGACCCAAATGCTTGCTGTATGTCAAGGGGGCCATAAATGCATGCCGCATGTCATGGGGGCCCCAACTGCAGGCCGCATATCATGGGGCCCCACATGCATGCCGCATGTCATGGGGGCCCCAACTGCAGGCCGCATATCATGGGGCCCCACATGCATGCCGCATTTCACTGGGGACCCAAATGCATGCCGCATGTCATGGGGGCCCCATGTGCATGCCACATGTAATGGGGGCCCCAAATGCATGCCGCATGTCATGGGGATCCAAAGTCATGCCGCATGTTATTGGGGCCCAAGCATAAGCCGCATGTCATGGGGGCCTCACGAGCATTCCGCATGTCATGGGGGACCCACATGCATGCCGCATGTAATGGTGCCCCCAAATTCATGCCGCATGTCATAGGGGCCCCACGTGCATGGCGCAAGTCATGGGTGCCCCACATGCATGCCGATTGTCAAAGATACCCCAAATGCATGCAGCATGTTATGCACGCCCCAGATGCATGCCGCATGTCATGGGGGCCCAAATGCATGCCACATTTCATGGGGGCCCCACATGCATGCCGCATGTCATGGGGGCCCCACGTGCATGGCACATGTCATGGGAGCCCCACATGCAGGCCATATGTCATGGGGGCCCCAAATGAATGTCGCATGTCAAGGGGGCCCCATGTGCATGCCGCATGTCATGGGGACCCACATGCATGCCGCATGTCATGGAGGCCCCCAAATGCATCCCCCATGTCATGGGGGCCCCACATGCATGCCGCATGTCATGGGGCCCCCAAATGCATGCCGCATGTCATGGGGGCCCCACATGCATGCCGCATGTCATGGGGGCCCAAATGCTTGTCGCATGTCATGGGGGCCCCACGTGCATGCCAAATGTCTCAGGTACCCAAAATGCATGCAGCATGTTATGCAGGCCCCAAATGCATGCTGCAAGTCATGGGGGCCCAAATGCATGACGCATGTCATGTGGGCCCCACATGAATGCCGCATGTCATGGCGGCCCCAAATGCATGACTCAGGTCATGGGGACCCCACCTGCATGCCGCATGTCATGGGGGCCTCACGAGCATTCGGCATGTCATGGGGGCCCCACGTGCATGCCGCATGTCATGGCGGCCCAAATGCATGACGCATGTCATGTGGGCCCCACATGAATGCCGCATGTCATGGCGGCCCCAAATGCATGACTCATGTCATGGGGGCCCACATGCATGCCGCATGTCATGGGGGCCCCACTTGCATGCTGCATGTCATGGCGGCCCCAAATGCATGACTCATGTCATGGGAGCTCCACATGCATGCCGCATGTAATGGGTCCCCAAATTCATGCCGCATGTCATAGGGCCCCACATGCATGGCGCAAGTCATGGGTGCCCCACATGCATGCCGAATGTCTCAGGTACCCCAAATGCATGCAGCATGTTATGCAGGCCCCAAATGCATGCCGCATGTCATGGGGGTCCAAATGCATGCCGCATTTCATGGGAGCCCAAACACATGCAGCATGTCATGGGGGCCCCACGTGCATGCCGTATGTCTTGGGGCCCACAAATGCATGCCTCAAGTCATGGGGGCCCCAAATGCATGACTCATGTCATAGGGGCCCCACGTGCATGCCGCATGTCATGGGGGATCCAAACTCATGCCGCATGTCATTGGGGCCCAAAGCAAATGCCGCATGTCATGGGGGCCCCATGTGCATGACACATGTAATGGGGGCCCCAAATGCATGCGGCATGTCATAGGGGCCCCACGTGCATGCCGCATGTCTCGGGCACCCCAAAAGCATGCAGCATGTTATGGGGGCCCCACGTGCATGCCGCATGTCTCAGGTACCCCAAATGCATGCAGCATGTTATGCAGGCCCCAAATGCATGCCGCATGTCATGGGGCCCAAATGCATGACACATGTCATGGGGGCCCCACAAGCATGAAGCATGTCATGGGGGCCCCAAATGCATGCCGCATGTCATGGGGGCTCCACATTCATGCCGCATGTAATGGGGCCCCCAAATTCATGCCGCATGTCATAGGGGCCCCACGTGCATGGCGCAAGTCATGGGTGCCCCACATGCATGCCGCATGTCATTGGGTCCCCAAATGCATGCCGCATGTCATAGGGGCCCCACATTCATGGCGCATGTCATGGGGGCCCCACATGCATGATGCATGTCATGGAGGCCCAAATGCATGCCGCATGTCATGGGGCCCCCAAATGCATGCCGCATGTCATGGGGGCCCCACATGCATGCCGCATGTCATGGGGGCCCAAATGCTTGCCGCATGTCCTGGGGGCCATAAATGTATGCCGCATGTCATGGGGGCACAACGTCCATGACGCATGTATTGGTGGCCCCAAATTAATGCCGCATGTCATGAGGACCCCGTATGCATGCCGCATATCATGGGGGCCCCGGAGGCATTCCGCATGTCATGGGGGCCCCAAATGCATGCCGCATGTCATGGGGCCCCCACATGCATGCCGCATGTCATGGGGGCCCAAATCCTTGCCGCATGTCCTGGGGGCCATAAATGTATGCCGCATGTCATGGGGGCCCAACGTCCATGACGCATGTATTGGGGGCCCCAAATTCATGCCGCATGTCATGAGGGCCCCGCATGCATGCTGCATATCATGGGGGCCCCGGAGGCATTCCGCATGTCATGGGGTCCCCAAATGCATGCCACATATCATGGGGGCCCAAATCCTTGCCGCATGTCCTGGGGGCCATAAATGTATGCCGCATGTCATGGGGGCCCAACGTCCATGACGCATGTATTGGGGGCCCCAAATTCATGCCGCATGTCATGAGGGCCCCGCATGCATGCCGCATGTCATGGGTGCCCAACGGGCATGCCGCATGTATTGGGGGCCCAACGTGCATGCCGCATGTATTGGGGGCCCCAACTGCAGGCCGCATATCATGGGGCCACACATGCATGCCGCATTTCATGGGGGACTCAAATGCATGCCGCATGTCATGGGGGGCCCAAATGCATGCCACATGTCATGGGTGCCCCAAATGCATGCCGCATGTCCTGGGGGCCCCACGTGCATGCCGCATGTCATGGGGGACCCAAATGAATGTCGCATGTCAAGGGGGCCCCACTTGCATGCCGCATGTCATGGGGACCCACATGCATGCCGCATGTCATGGAGGCCCCCAAATGCATCCCGCATATCATGGGGGCCCCACATGCATGCCGCATGTCATGGGGACCCAAATGCTTGCCGCATGTCATGGGGGCCATAAATGCATGCCGCATGTCATGGGGGCCCCAACTGCAGGCCGCATGTCATGGGGACCCACATGCATGCCGCATGTCATGGAGGCCCCCAAATGCATCCCGCATTTCATGGGGGCCCCACATGCATGCCGCATGTCATGGGGGCCCAACGTGCATGCCGCATGGATTGGGGGCCCCAAATTCATGTCTCATGTCATGAGGGCCCTGCATGTATGCCGCATGTCATGGGGGCCCCAAATGCATGCCTCAAGTCATGGGGGCCCCAAATGCATGCCGCATATCATGGGGGCCCCAAACACATGCAGCATGTCATGGGGGCAACACGTGCATGTCGTATGTCTTGGGGCCCACAAATGCATGCCTCAAGTCATGGGGGCCCCAAATGCATGCCGCATATCATGGGGGCCCCAAACACATGCAGCATGTCATGGGGGCCCCACGTGCATGCCGTATGTCTTGGGGCCCACAAATGCATGCCTCAAGTCATGGGGGCCCCAAATGCATGACTCATGTCATGGGGGCCCCACGTGCATGCCGCATGTCATGGGGGATCCAAACTCATGCCGCATGTCATTGGGGCCCCATGTGCTTGCCACATGTAATGGGGGCCCCAAATGCATGCGGCATGTCATAGGGGCCCCACGTGCATGCCGCATGTCTAGGGCACCCCAAATGCATGCAGCATGTTATGGGGGCCCCACGTGCATGCCGCATGTCTCAGGTACACCAAATGCATGCAGCATGTTATGCAGGCCCCAAATGCATGCCGCAAGTCATGGGGGCCCAAATGCATGACGCACGTCATGGGGGCCCCACATGCATGAAGCATGTCATGGGGGCCCCAAATGCATGCCGCATGTCATGGGTTCTCCACATGCATGCCGCATGTAATGGGGCCCCCAAATTCATGCCGCATGTCATAGGGGCCCCACGTGCATGGCGCAAGTCATGGGTGCCCCACATGCATGCCGCATGTCATTGGGGCCCCAAATGCATGCCGCATGTCATAGGGGCCCCACATTCATGGCACATGTCATGGGGGCCCCACATGCATGACGCATGTTATGGAGGCCCCAAATGTATGCCGCATGTCATGGGGCCCCCAAATGCATGCCGTATGTCATGGGGGCCCCATATGCATGCCACATGTCATGGGGGCCCAAATGCTTACCGCATGTCCTGGGGGGCCATAAATGTATGCCACATGTCATGGGGGCCCAACGTGCATGACGCATGTATTGGGGGCCCCAAATTCATGCCGCATGTCATGAGGGCCCCGCATGCATGCCGCATGTCATGGGGGCCCTGGAGGCATTCTGCATGTCATGGGGGCCCCAAATGCATGCCGCATGTCATGGGGGCCCCAAATGCATGCCTCAAGTCATGGGGGCCCCAAATACATGCCACATATCATGGGGGCCCCACGTGCATGCCGCATATATTGGGGGCCCCAAATGCATGCCGCATGTCATGAGGGCCCCGCATGCATGCCGCAAGTCAATTGGGCCCCGCAGGCATTCCGCATGTCATGGAGGCGTCACATGCATTCCGCATGTCATGGGGGCCCCACGTGCATGCTGCATGTATTGGGGGCCCCAACTGCAGGCCGCATATCATGGGACCACACATGCATGCCGCATTTCATGGGGGACCCAAATGCATGCCGCATGTCCTGGGGGCCCCACGTGCATGCCGCATGTCATGGGGGCCCCAAATGAATGTCGCATGTCGAGGGGGCCCCACTTGCATGCCGCATGTCATGGGGACCCACATGCATGCCACATGTCATGGAGGCCCCCAAATGCATCCCGCATGTCATGGGGGCCCCACATGCATGCCGCATGTCATGGGGACCCAAATGCTTGCTGCATGTCATGGGGGCCATAAATGCATGCCGCATGTCATGGGGGCCCCAACTGCAGGCCGCATATCATGGGGCCCCACATGCATGCCGCATTTCATGGGGGACCCAAATGCATGCCGCATGTCATGGGGGCCCCATGTGCATGCCACATGTAATGGGGGCCCCAAATGCATGCCGCATGTCATGGGGATCCAAAGTCATGCCGCATGTTATTGGGGCCCCAAGCATATGCCGCATGTCATGGGGGCCTCACGAGCATTCCGCATGTCATGGGGGACCCACGTGCATGCCGCATGTAATGGGGGCCCCACGTGCATGGCACATGTCATGGGAGCCCCACATGCATGCCATATGTCATGGGGGCCCCAAATGAATGTCGCATGTCAAGGGGGCCCCATGTGCATGCCGCATGTCATGGGGACCCACATGCATGCCGCATGTCACGGGGCCCCCAAATGCATGCCGCATGTCATGGGGGCCCCACATGCATGCCGCATGTCATGGGGGCCCAAATGCTTGCCGCATGTCATGGGGGCCCCACGTGCATGCCAAATGTCTCAGGTACCCAAAATGCATGCAGCATGTTATGCAGGCCCCAAATGCATGCTGCAAGTCATGGGGGCCCAAATGCATGACGCATGTCATGTGGGCCCCACATGAATGCCACATATCATGGCGGCCCCAAATGCATGACTCAGGTCATGGGGACCCCACCTGCATGCCGCATGTCATGGGGGCCTCACGAGCATTCGGCATGTCATGGGGGCCCCACGTGCATGCCGCATGTCATGGCGGCCCAAATGCATGACGCATGTCATGTGGGCCCCACATGAATGCCGCATGTCATGGCGGCCCCAAATGCATGACTCATGTCATGGGGGCCCACATGCATGCCGCATGTCATGGGGGCCCCACTTGCATGCTGCATGTCATGGCGGCCCCAAATGCATGACTCATGTCATGGGGGCTCCACATGCATGCCGCATGTAATGGGGCCCCCAAATTCATGCCGCATGTCATAGGGCCCCACATGCATGGCGCAAGTCATGGGTGCCCCACATGCATGCCGAATGTCTCAGGTACCCCAAATGCATGCAGCATGTTATGCAGGCCCCAAATGCATGCCGCATGTCATGGGGGCCCAAATGCATGACACATTTCATGGGGGCCCCACATGCATGCCGCATGTCATGGGGACTGCACGTGCATGCCGCATGTAATGGGCCCCCCAAATTAATGCCGCATGTCATAGGGGCCCCACGTGCATGGCGCAAGTCATGGGTGCCCCACATGCATGCCGCATGTCATGGGGACCCACATGCATGCCGAATGTCATGGAGGCCCAAAATGCATGTCGCATGTCATGGAGGCACCAAATGCATGCCGCATGTCATGGGGCCCCCACATGCATGCCACATGTCATGGGGCCCCCAAATGCATGCCGCATGTCATATGGGCCCCACATGCATGCCTCATGTCATGGGGGCCCCAAATGCATGCCGCATGTCATGGGGGAACCAAAGTCATGCCGCATGTCATTGGGGCCCCAAGCATATGCCGCATGTCATGGGGGCCTCACGAGCATTCCGCATGTCATGGGGGCCCCACGTGCATGCCGCATTTCATGGGGGCCCCACATGCATGCCGCATGTCATGGGGGCCCCACGTGCATGGCGCATGTCATGGGAGCCCCACATGCATGCCACATGTCATGGGGGCCCCAAATGAATGTCGCATTTCAAAGGGGCCCCACGTGCATGCCACATGTCATGGGGACCCACATGCATGCCGCATGTCATGGAGGCCCCCAAATGCATCCCGCATGTCATGGGGGCCCCACATGCATGCCGCATGTCATGGGGACCCACATGCATGCCGCATGTAATGGAGGCCACAAATGCATGCCGCATGTCATGGAGGCCCCAAATGCATGACGCATATCATGGGGGCCCCAAACACATGCAGCATGTCATGGGGGCCCCAAGTGCATGCCGCATGTCTTGGGGGATCCAAACTCATGCCGCATGTCATTGGGTCCCAAAGCATATGCCGCATGTCATGGGGGCCCCATGTGCATGCCACATGTTATGCAGGCCCCAAATGCATGCTGCAAGTCATGGGGGCCCAAATGCATGACGCATGTCATGTGGGACCCAAATGCATGTGGCATGTCATAGGGGCCCCACGTGCATGCCGCATGTCTCGGGCACCCCAAATGCATGCAGCATGTTATGTGGGGGCCCCACGTGCATGCCGAATGTATCAGGTGCCCCAAATGCATGCAGCTTGTTATGCAGGCCCCAAATGCATGCTGCAAGTCATGGGGGCCCAAATGCATGATGCATGTCATGTGGGCCCCACGTGCATGCCGCATGTCATGGGGGCCTCACGAGCATTCCGCATGTCATGGGGGACCCACGTGCATGCCGCATGTCATGACGGCCCCAAATGCATGACTCATGTCATGGGGGCCCTCATGCATGCCGCATGTCATGGGGGCCCCACTTGCATGCTGCATGTCATGGCGGCCCCAAATGCATGACTCATGTCATGGGGGCTCCACGTGCATGCCGCATGGAATGGGGCCCCCAAATTCATGCCGCATGTCATAGGGCCCCACGTGCATGGGGCAGGTCATGGGTGCCCCATATGCATGCCGAATGTCTCAGGTACCCCAAATGCATGCAGCATGTTATGCAGGCACCAAATGCATGCCGCATGTCATGGGGGCCCAAATGCATGCCGCATTTCATGGGGGTCCCACATGCATGCCGCATGTCATGGGGGCCCCAAATGCATGCCGCATGTAATGGGGCCCCCAAATTCATGCCGCATGTCATAGGGGCCCCACGTGCATGGCGCAAGTCATGCGTGCCCCACATGCATGCCGCATGTCATCAGGGACCCAAATGCATGCCGCATGTCATAGGGGCCCCACATGCATGTCGCATGTCATGGGAGCCCCACATGCATGCCACATGTCATGGGGGCCCCAAATGAATGTCGCATGTCAAGGGGTCCCCACGTGCATGCCGCATGTCATGGGGACCCACATGCATGCCACATGTCATGGAATCCCCAAATGCATGCCGCATGCCATGGGGGCCCCACATGCATGCCGCATGTCATGGCCCCCCCAAATGCATGACGCATGTCATGGGGGCCCCACATGCATGAAGCATGTCATGGGGGCCCCAAATGCATGCCGCATGTCATGGGGGCTCCACATGCATGCCGCATGTAATGGGCCCCCCAAATTCATGCCGCATGTCATAGGTGCCCCATGTGCATGACGCAAGTCATGGGTGCCCCACATGCATGCCGCATGTCATTGGGGACCCAAATGCATGCCGCATGTCATAGGGGCCCCACATTCATGGCGCATGTCATGGGGGCCCCACATGCATGCCGCATGTCATGGAGGCCCCAAATGCATGCCGCATGTCATGGGACCCCCAAATGCATGCCGCATGTCATGGGGGTCCCAAATGCATCCCGCATGTCATGGGGGCCCCACATGCATGCCGCATGTCATGGGGACCCACATGCATGCCGCATGTCATGGAGGTCCCAAATGCATGCCGCATGTCATGGAGGCACCAAATGCATGCCGCATGTCATGGGGGCCCCACATGCATGCCGCATGTCATGGGCGCCCCAAATGCATGCCGCATGTCATGGGGGTCCCCCATGCATGCCGCATGTCATGGGGGTCCCACATGCATGCCACATGTCATGGGGGCCCCGGAGGCATTCCGCATGTCATGGGGGCCCCAAATGCATGCCGCATGTCCTGGGGGCCATAAATGTATGCCGCATGTCATGGGGGCCCAACGTGCATGCCGCATGTATTCCGGGCCCCAAATTCATGCCGCATATCATGAGGGCCCCGCATGCATGCCACATGTCATGGGGGCCCCGGAGGCATTCCGCATGTCATGGGGGCCCCAAATGCATGCCGCATGTCATGGGGGCCCCAAATGCATGCCTCAAGTTATGGGGGCCCCAAATGCATGCCGCATGTCATGAGGGCCCCACGTGCATGCCGCATGTCATGGGGGCCCCAAATGCATGGCTCAAGTAATGGGGGCCCCAAATATATGCCACATATCATGGGGGCCCAAAGCATATGCCGCATGTAATGGGGCCCCATGTGCATGCCACATGTAATGGGGGCCCCAAATGCATGCTGCATGTCATAGGGGCCCCACGTGCATGCCGCATGTCTCGGGCACCCCAAATGCATTCAGCATGTTATGGGGGCCCCACGTGCATGCCGCATGTCTCAGGTACCCCAAATGCATACAGCATGTTATGCAGGCCCCAAATGCATGCCGCATGTCATGGGGGCCCAAATGCATGACGCATGTCATGGGGGCCCCACATGCATGAAGCATGTCATGGGGGCCCCAAATGCATGCCGCATGTCATGGGGGCTCCACATGCATGCCGCATGTAATGGGGCCCCCAAATTCATGCATGCCGCATGGCATTGGGGCCCCGCAGGCATTCCGCATGTCATTGGAGCTTCACGTGCTTTCCGCTTGTCATGGGGGCCCCACGTACATGCTGCATGTCATTGGGGCCCCGCGTGCTTGCCGCATGTCATGAGGGCCCCACGTGCATGCCTCATGTCACAGGGGCCACAAATGGGATGCGGGCCCCACGTGCATGCCGAATGCCATGGGGCCCCCCAAATGCATGCCGCATGTCATGGGGGCCCCACATGCATGGAGCATGTCATGGGGGCCCCCCATGCATGCCGCATGTCATGGGGGCCCCACGTGCATGGCGCATGTCATGGGGGGCCCACATGCATGCGACATGTCATGGAGGCCCCACATGCATGACTCATGTCTTGGGGGCCCCACATGCATTCCGCATGTCAAGGTGGCCTCACGTGCATTCCGCATGACATGGGGGCCCCAAATGCATGCCACATGTCATGGGGGCCCCACGTGCATGCAGCATGTAATGGGGGACCCAAATGCATGCCGCATGTCCTGGGGGCCCCACTTACATTCCGCATGACATGGGGGCCCCAAATGCATGCCGCATGTCATGGCGGCCCCAAATGCATGACTCAGGTCATGGGGGCCCCACGTGCATGCCGCATGTCATGGGGGACCCAAGCGTATGCCGCATGTCATGGGGGCCCCAAATGCATGCTACATGTCATGGGGGCCCCAAATGCATGCCGCATGTCATGGGTACCCAAATGCTTGCCGCATGTCATGGGGGCCATAAATGCATGCCGCATGTCATGGGGGCCCAACGTGCATGCCGCATGTATTGGGGGCCCCAAATTCATGTCTCATGTCATGAGGGCCCTGCATGTATACCGCATTTCATGGGGGCCCCAAATGCATGCCTCAAGTCATGGGGGCCCCAAATGCATGCCGCATATCATGGGGGCCCCACGTTGATGCCGTATGTCTTGGGGCCCACAAATGCATGACTCATGTCATGGAGGCCCCACGTGCATGCCACATGTCATGGGGGATCCAAACTCATGCCGCATGTCATTGGGGCCCAAAGCATATGCTGCATGTCATGGGGGCCCCATGTGCATGCCACATGTAATCGGGGCCGCAAATGCATGCGGCATGTCATAGGGGCCCCACGTGCATGCCGCATTTCTCGGGCACCCCAAATGCATGCAGCATGTTATGGGGGCCCCACGTGCATGCCGCATGTCTCAGGTACCCCAAATGCATGCAGCATGTTATGCAGGCCCCAAATGCATGCCGCATGTCATGGGGGCTCCACATTCATGCCGCATGTAATGGGGCCCCCAAATTCATGCCGCATGTCATAGGGGCCCCACGTGCATGGAGCAAGTCATGGGTGCCCCACATGCATGCCGCATGTCATTGGGTCCCCAAATGCATGCCGCATGTCATAGGGGCCCCACATTCATGCCGCATGTCATGGGGGCCCCACATGCATGACGCATGTCATGGAGGCCCAAATGCATGCCGCATGTCATGGGGCCCCCAAATGCATGCCGCATGTCATGGGGGCCCCACATGCATGCCGCATGTCATGGGGGCCCAAATGCTTGCCGCATGTCCTGGGGGCCATAAATGTATGCCGCATGTCTTGGGGGCCCAACGTGCTTGCCACATATCATGGGGGCCCCACGTGCATGGCACATATATTGGGGGCCCCAAATGCATGCCGCATGCCATGAGGGCCCCGCATGCATGCCGCATGTCAATGGGGACCCGCAGGCATTCCGCATGTCATGGGGCCCCACGTGCATGCTGCATGTCATTGGGGCCCCACGTGCTTGCCGAATGTCATGGGGGCCCAAATGCATGCCGCATGTCATGGGGGCTATAAATGCATGCCGCATGTCATGGGTGCCCAACGGGCATGCCGCATGTATTGGGGGCCCAACGTGCATGCCGCATGTATTGGGGCCCCAACTGCAGGCCGCATATCATGGGGCCACACATGCATGCCGCATTTCATGGGGGACCCAAATGCATGCCGCATGTCCTGGGGGCCCCACGTGCATGCCGCATGTCATGGGGGCCCCAAATGAATGTCGCATGTCGAGGGGGCCCCACTTGCATGCCGCATGTCATGGGGACCCACATGCATGCCGCATGTCATGGAGGCCCCCAAATGCATCCCGCATGTCATGGGGGCCCCACATGCATGCCGCATGTCATGGGGACCCAAATGCTTGCTGTATGTCAAGGGGGCCATAAATGCATGCCGCATGTCATGGGGGCCCCAACTGCAGGCCGCATATCATGGGGCCCCACATGCATGCCGCATGTCATGGGGGCCCCAACTGCAGGCCGCATATCATGGGGCCCCACATGCATGCCGCATTTCATGGGGGACCCAAATGCATGCCGCATGTCATGGGGGCCCCATGTGCATGCCACATGTAATGGGGGCCCCAAATGCATGCCGCATGTCATGGGGATCCAAAGTCATGCCGCATGTTATTGGGGCCCCAAGCATATGCCGCATGTCATGGGGGCCTCACGAGCATTCCGCATGTCATGGGGGACCCACATGCATGCCGCATGTAATGGTGCCCCCAAATTCATGCCGCATGTCATAGGGGCCCCACGTGCATGGCGCAAGTCATGGGTGCCCCACATGCATGCCGATTGTCAAAGATACCCCAAATGCATGCAGCATGTTATGCACGCCCCAGATGCATGCCGCATGTCATGGGGGCCCAAATGCATGCCGCATTTCATGGGGGCCCCACATGCATGCCGCATGTCATGGGGGCCCCACGTGCATGGCACATGTCATGGGAGCCCCACATGCAGGCCATATGTCATGGGGGCCCCAAATGAATGTCGCATGTCAAGGGGGCCCCATGTGCATGCCGCATGTCATGGGGACCCACATGCATGCCGCATGTCATGGAGGCCCCCAAATGCATCCCCCATGTCATGGGGGCCCCACATGCATGCCGCATGTCATGGGGCCCCCAAATGCATGCCGCATGTCATGGGGGCCCCACATGCATGCCGCATGTCATGGGGGCCCAAATGCTTGTCGCATGTCATGGGGGCCCCACGTGCATGCCAAATGTCTCAGGTACCCAAAATGCATGCAGCATGTTATGCAGGCCCCAAATGCATGCTGCAAGTCATGGGGGCCCAAATGCATGACGCATGTCATGTGGGCCCCACATGAATGCCGCATGTCATGGCGGCCCCAAATGCATGACTCAGGTCATGGGGACCCCACCTGCATGCCGCATGTCATGGGGGCCTCACGAGCATTCGGCATGTCATGGGGGCCCCACGTGCATGCCGCATGTCATGGCGGCCCAAATGCATGACGCATGTCATGTGGGCCCCACATGAATGCCGCATGTCATGGCGGCCCCAAATGCATGACTCATGTCATGGGGGCCCACATGCATGCCGCATGTCATGGGGGCCCCACTTGCATGCTGCATGTCATGGCGGCCCCAAATGCATGACTCATGTCATGGGAGCTCCACATGCATGCCGCATGTAATGGGGCCCCCAAATTCATGCCGCATGTCATAGGGCCCCACATGCATGGCGCAAGTCATGGGTGCCCCACATGCATGCCGAATGTCTCAGGTACCCCAAATGCATGCAGCATGTTATGCAGGCCCCAAATGCATGCCGCATGTCATGGGGGTCCAAATGCATGCCGCATTTCATGGGAGCCCAAACACATGCAGCATGTCATGGGGGCCCCACGTGCATGCCGTATGTCTTGGGGCCCACAAATGCATGCCTCAAGTCATGGGGGCCCCAAATGCATGACTCATGTCATGGGGGCCCCACGTGCATGCCGCATGTCATGGGGGATCCAAACTCATGCCGCATGTCATTGGGGCCCAAAGCAAATGCCGCATGTCATGGGGGCCCCATGTGCATGACACATGTAATGGGGGCCCCAAATGCATGCGGCATGTCATAGGGGCCCCACGTGCATGCCGCATGTCTCGGGCACCCCAAATGCATGCAGCATGTTATGGGGGCCCCACGTGCATGCCGCATGTCTCAGGAACCCCAAATGCATGCAGCATGTTATGCAGGCCCCAAATGCATGCCGCATGTCATGGGGCCCAAATGCATGACACATGTCATGGGGGCCCCACAAGCATGAAGCATGTCATGGGGGCCCCAAATGCATGCCGCATGTCATGGGGGCTCCACATTCATGCCGCATGTAATGGGGCCCCCAAATTCATGCCGCATGTCATAGGGGCCCCACGTGCATGGCGCAAGTCATGGGTGCCCCACATGCATGCCGCATGTCATTGGGTCCCCAAATGCATGCCGCATGTCATAGGGGCCCCACATTCATGGCGCATGTCATGGGGGCCCCACATGCATGATGCATGTCATGGAGGCCCAAATGCATGCCGCATGTCATGGGGCCCCCAAATGCATGCCGCATGTCATGGGGGGCCCACATGCATGCCGCATGTCATGGGGGCCCAAATGCTTGCCGCATGTCCTGGGGGCCATAAATGTATGCCGCATGTCATGGGGGCACAACGTCCATGACGCATGTATTGGTGGCCCCAAATTAATGCCGCATGTCATGAGGGCCCCGCATGCATGCCGCATATCATGGGGGCCCCGGAGGCATTCCGCATGTCATGGGGGCCCCAAATGCATGCCGCATGTCATGGGGCCCCCACATGCATGCCGCATGTCATGGGGGCCCAAATCCTTGCCGCATGTCCTGGGGGCCATAAATGTATGCCGCATGTCATGGGGGCCCAACGTCCATGACGCATGTATTGGGGGCCCCAAATTCATGCCGCATGTCATGAGGGCCCCGCATGCATGCCGCATATCATGGGGGCCCCGGAGGCATTCCGCATGTCATGGGGTCCCCAAATGCATGCCACATATCATGGGGGCCCCACGTGCATGGCGCATATATTGGGGGCCCCAAATGCATGTCGCATGTCATGTGGGCCCCGCATGCATTCCGCATGTCAATGGGGACCCGCAGGCATTCCGCATGTCATGGGGGCGTCATATGCATTCCGCATGTCATGGGGGCCCCACGTGCATGCTGCATGTCATTGGGGCCCCACATGCTTGCCGAATGTCATGGGGGCCCAAATGCATGCCGCATGTCATGGGGGCCATAAATGCATGCCGCATGTCATGGGTGCCCAACGGGCATGCCGCATGTATTGGGGGCCCAACGTGCATGCCGCATGTATTGGGGGCCCCAACTGCAGGCCGCATATCATGGGGCCACACATGCATGCCGCATTTCATGGGGGACTCAAATGCATGCCGCATGTCATGGGGGGCCCAAATGCATGCCACATGTCATGGGTGCCCCAAATGCATGCCGCATGTCCTGGGGGCCCCACGTGCATGCCGCATGTCATGGGGGCCCCAAATGAATGTCGCATGTCAAGGGGGCCCCACTTGCATGCCGCATGTCATGGGGACCCAACGTGCATGCCGCATGTATTGGGGGCCCCAAATTCATGTCTCATGTCATGAGGGCCCTGCATGTATGCCGCATGTCATGGGGGCCCCAAATGCATGCCTCAAGTCATGGGGGCCCCAAATGCATGCCGCATATCATGGGGGCCCCAAACACATGCAGCATGTCATGGGGGCAACACGTGCATGTCGTATGTCTTGGGGCCCACAAATGCATGCCTCAAGTCATGGGGGCCCCAAATGCATGCCGCATATCATGGGGGCCCCAAACACATGCAGCATGTCATGGGGGCCCCACGTGCATGCCGTATGTCTTGGGGCCCACAAATGCATGCCTCAAGTCATGGGGGCCCCAAATGCATGACTCATGTCATGGGGGCCCCACGTGCATGCCGCATGTCATGGGGGATCCAAACTCATGCCGCATGTCATTGGGGCCCCATGTGCTTGCCACATGTAATGGGGGCCCCAAATGCATGCGGCATGTCATAGGGGCCCCACGTGCATGCCGCATGTCTAGGGCACCCCAAATGCATGCAGCATGTTATGGGGGCCCCACGTGCATGCCGCATGTCTCAGGTACACCAAATGCATGCAGCATGTTATGCAGGCCCCAAATGCATGCCGCAAGTCATGGGGGCCCAAATGCATGACGCACGTCATGGGGGCCCCACATGCATGAAGCATGTCATGGGGGCCCCAAATGCATGCCGCATGTCATGGGTTCTCCACATGCATGCCGCATGTAATGGGGCCCCCAAATTCATGCCGCATGTCATAGGGGCCCCACGTGCATGGCGCAAGTCATGGGTGCCCCACATGCATGCCGCATGTCATTGGGGCCCCAAATGCATGCCGCATGTCATAGGGGCCCCACATTCATGGCACATGTCATGGGGGCCCCACATGCATGACGCATGTTATGGAGGCCCCAAATGTATGCCGCATGTCATGGGGCCCCCAAATGCATGCCGTATGTCATGGGGGCCCCATATGCATGCCACATGTCATGGGGGCCCAAATGCTTACCGCATGTCCTGGGGGGCCATAAATGTATGCCACATGTCATGGGGGCCCAACGTGCATGACGCATGTATTGGGGGCCCCAAATTCATGCCGCATGTCATGAGGGCCCCGCATGCATGCCGCATGTCATGGGGGCCCTGGAGGCATTCTGCATGTCATGGGGGCCCCAAATGCATGCCGCATGTCATGGGGGCCCCAAATGCATGCCTCAAGTCATGGGGGCCCCAAATACATGCCACATATCATGGGGGCCCCACGTGCATGCCGCATATATTGGGGGCCCCAAATGCATGCCGCATGTCATGAGGGCCCCGCATGCATGCCGCAAGTCAATTGGGCCCCGCAGGCATTCCGCATGTCATGGAGGCGTCACATGCATTCCGCATGTCATGGGGGCCCCACGTGCATGCTGCATGTATTGGGGGCCCCAACTGCAGGCCGCATATCATGGGACCACACATGCATGCCGCATTTCATGGGGGACCCAAATGCATGCCGCATGTCCTGGGGGCCCCACGTGCATGCCGCATGTCATGGGGGCCCCAAATGAATGTCGCATGTCGAGGGGGCCCCACTTGCATGCCGCATGTCATGGGGACCCACATGCATGCCACATGTCATGGAGGCCCCCAAATGCATCCCGCATGTCATGGGGGCCCCACATGCATGCCGCATGTCATGGGGACCCAAATGCTTGCTGCATGTCATGGGGGCCATACATGCATGCCGCATGTCATGGGGGCCCCAACTGCAGGCCGCATATCATGGGGCCCCACATGCATGCCGCATTTCATGGGGGACCCAAATGCATGCCGCATGTCATGGGGGCCCCATGTGCATGCCACATGTAATGGGGGCCCCAAATGCATGCCGCATGTCATGGGGATCCAAAGTCATGCCGCATGTTATTGGGGCCCCAAGCATATGCCGCATGTCATGGGGGCCTCACGAGCATTCCGCATGTCATGGGGGACCCACGTGCATGCCGCATGTAATGGGGGCCCCACGTGCATGGCACATGTCATGGGAGCCCCACATGCATGCCATATGTCATGGGGGCCCCAAATGAATGTCGCATGTCAAGGGGGCCCCATGTGCATGCCGCATGTCATGGGGACCCACATGCATGCCGCATGTATTGGGGGCCCCAAATTCATGTCTCATGTCATGAGGGCCCTGCATGTATGCCGCATGTCATGGGGGCCCCAAATGCATGCCTCAAGTCATGGGGGCCCCAAATGCATGCCGCATATCATGGGGGCCCCAAACACATGCAGCATGTCATGGGGGCAACACGTGCATGTCGTATGTCTTGGGGCCCACAAATGCATGCCTCAAGTCATGGGGGCCCCAAATGCATGCCGCATATCATGGGGGCCCCAAACACATGCAGCATGTCATGGGGGCCCCACGTGCATGCCGTATGTCTTGGGGCCCACAAATGCATGCCTCAAGTCATGGGGGCCCCAAATGCATGACTCATGTCATGGGGGCCCCACGTGCATGCCGCATGTCATGGGGGATCCAAACTCATGCCGCATGTCATTGGGGCCCCATGTGCTTGCCACATGTAATGGGGGCCCCAAATGCATGCGGCATGTCATAGGGGCCCCACGTGCATGCCGCATGTCTAGGGCACCCCAAATGCATGCAGCATGTTATGGGGGCCCCACGTGCATGCCGCATGTCTCAGGTACACCAAATGCATGCAGCATGTTATGCAGGCCCCAAATGCATGCCGCAAGTCATGGGGGCCCAAATGCATGACGCACGTCATGGGGGCCCCACATGCATGAAGCATGTCATGGGGGCCCCAAATGCATGCCGCATGTCATGGGTTCTCCACATGCATGCCGCATGTAATGGGGCCCCCAAATTCATGCCGCATGTCATAGGGGCCCCACGTGCATGGCGCAAGTCATGGGTGCCCCACATGCATGCCGCATGTCATTGGGGCCCCAAATGCATGCCGCATGTCATAGGGGCCCCACATTCATGGCACATGTCATGGGGGCCCCACATGCATGACGCATGTTATGGAGGCCCCAAATGTATGCCGCATGTCATGGGGCCCCCAAATGCATGCCGTATGTCATGGGGGCCCCATATGCATGCCACATGTCATGGGGGCCCAAATGCTTACCGCATGTCCTGGGGGGCCATAAATGTATGCCACATGTCATGGGGGCCCAACGTGCATGACGCATGTATTGGGGGCCCCAAATTCATGCCGCATGTCATGAGGGCCCCGCATGCATGCCGCATGTCATGGGGGCCCTGGAGGCATTCTGCATGTCATGGGGGCCCCAAATGCATGCCGCATGTCATGGGGGCCCCAAATGCATGCCTCAAGTCATGGGGGCCCCAAATACATGCCACATATCATGGGGGCCCCACGTGCATGCCGCATATATTGGGGGCCCCAAATGCATGCCGCATGTCATGAGGGCCCCGCATGCATGCCGCAAGTCAATTGGGCCCCGCAGGCATTCCGCATGTCATGGAGGCGTCACATGCATTCCGCATGTCATGGGGGCCCCACGTGCATGCTGCATGTATTGGGGGCCCCAACTGCAGGCCGCATATCATGGGACCACACATGCATGCCGCATTTCATGGGGGACCCAAATGCATGCCGCATGTCCTGGGGGCCCCACGTGCATGCCGCATGTCATGGGGGCCCCAAATGAATGTCGCATGTCGAGGGGGCCCCACTTGCATGCCGCATGTCATGGGGACCCACATGCATGCCACATGTCATGGAGGCCCCCAAATGCATCCCGCATGTCATGGGGGCCCCACATGCATGCCGCATGTCATGGGGACCCAAATGCTTGCTGCATGTCATGGGGGCCATACATGCATGCCGCATGTCATGGGGGCCCCAACTGCAGGCCGCATATCATGGGGCCCCACATGCATGCCGCATTTCATGGGGGACCCAAATGCATGCCGCATGTCATGGGGGCCCCATGTGCATGCCACATGTAATGGGGGCCCCAAATGCATGCCGCATGTCATGGGGATCCAAAGTCATGCCGCATGTTATTGGGGCCCCAAGCATATGCCGCATGTCATGGGGGCCTCACGAGCATTCCGCATGTCATGGGGGACCCACGTGCATGCCGCATGTAATGGGGGCCCCACGTGCATGGCACATGTCATGGGAGCCCCACATGCATGCCATATGTCATGGGGGCCCCAAATGAATGTCGCATGTCAAGGGGGCCCCATGTGCATGCCGCATGTCATGGGGACCCACATGCATGCCGCATGTCACGGGGCCCCCAAATGCATGCCGCATGTCATGGGGGCCCCACATGCATGCCGCATGTCATGGGGGCCCAAATGCTTGCCGCATGTCATGGGGGCCCCACGTGCATGCCAAATGTCTCAGGTACCCAAAATGCATGCAGCATGTTATGCAGGCCCCAAATGCATGCTGCAAGTCATGGGGGCCCAAATGCATGACGCATGTCATGTGGGCCCCACATGAATGCCACATATCATGGCGGCCCCAAATGCATGACTCAGGTCATGGGGACCCCACCTGCATGCCGCATGTCATGGGGGCCTCACGAGCATTCGGCATGTCATGGGGGCCCCACGTGCATGCCGCATGTCATGGCGGCCCAAATGCATGACGCATGTCATGTGGGCCCCACATGAATGCCGCATGTCATGGCGGCCCCAAATGCATGACTCATGTCATGGGGGCCCACATGCATGCCGCATGTCATGGGGGCCCCACTTGCATGCTGCATGTCATGGCGGCCCCAAATGCATGACTCATGTCATGGGGGCTCCACATGCATGCCGCATGTAATGGGGCCCCCAAATTCATGCCGCATGTCATAGGGCCCCACATGCATGGCGCAAGTCATGGGTGCCCCACATGCATGCCGAATGTCTCAGGTACCCCAAATGCATGCAGCATGTTATGCAGGCCCCAAATGCATGCCGCATGTCATGGGGGCCCAAATGCATGACACATTTCATGGGGGCCCCACATGCATGCCGCATGTCATGGGGACTGCACGTGCATGCCGCATGTAATGGGCCCCCCAAATTAATGCCGCATGTCATAGGGGCCCCACGTGCATGGCGCAAGTCATGGGTGCCCCACATGCATGCCGCATGTCATGGGGACCCACATGCATGCCGAATGTCATGGAGGCCCAAAATGCATGTCGCATGTCATGGAGGCACCAAATGCATGCCGCATGTCATGGGGCCCCCACATGCATGCCACATGTCATGGGGCCCCCAAATGCATGCCGCATGTCATATGGGCCCCACATGCATGCCTCATGTCATGGGGGCCCCAAATGCATGCCGCATGTCATGGGGGAACCAAAGTCATGCCGCATGTCATTGGGGCCCCAAGCATATGCCGCATGTCATGGGGGCCTCACGAGCATTCCGCATGTCATGGGGGCCCCACGTGCATGCCGCATTTCATGGGGGCCCCACATGCATGCCGCATGTCATGGGGGCCCCACGTGCATGGTGCATGTCATGGGAGCCCCACATGCATGCCACATGTCATGGGGGCCCCAAATGAATGTCGCATTTCAAAGGGGCCCCACGTGCATGCCACATGTCATGGGGACCCACATGCATGCCGCATGTCATGGAGGCCCCCAAATGCATCCCGCATGTCATGGGGGCCCCACATGCATGCCGCATGTCATGGGGACCCACATGCATGCCGCATGTAATGGAGGCCACAAATGCATGCCGCATGTCATGGAGGCCCCAAATGCATGACGCATATCATGGGGGCCCCAAACACATGCAGCATGTCATGGGGGCCCCAAGTGCATGCCGCATGTCTTGGGGGATCCAAACTCATGCCGCATGTCATTGGGGCCCAAAGCATATGCCGCATGTCATGGGGGCCCCATGTGCATGCCACATGTTATGCAGGCCCCAAATGCATGCTGCAAGTCATGGGGGCCCAAATGCATGACGCATGTCATGTGGGACCCAAATGCATGTGGCATGTCATAGGGGCCCCACGTGCATGCCGCATGTCTCGGGCACCCCAAATGCATGCAGCATGTTATGTGGGGGCCCCACGTGCATGCCGAATGTATCAGGTGCCCCAAATGCATGCAGCTTGTTATGCAGGCCCCAAATGCATGCTGCAAGTCATGGGGGCCCAAAAGCATGATGCATGTCATGTGGGCCCCACGTGCATGCCGCATGTCATGGGGGCCTCACGAGCATTCCGCATGTCATGGGGGACCCACGTGCATGCCGCATGTCATGACGGCCCCAAATGCATGACTCATGTCATGGGGGCCCTCATGCATGCCGCATGTCATGGGGGCCCCACTTGCATGCTGCATATCATGGCGGCCCCAAATGCATGACTCATGTCATGGGGGCTCCACGTGCATGCCGCATGGAATGGGGCCCCCAAATTCATGCCGCATGTCATAGGGCCCCACGTGCATGGGGCAGGTCATGGGTGCCCCATATGCATGCCGAATGTCTCAGGTACCCCAAATGCATGCAGCATGTTATGCAGGCACCAAATGCATGCCGCATGTCATGGGGGCCCAAATGCATGCCGCATTTCATGGGGGTCCCACATGCATGCCGCATGTCATGGGGGCCCCAAATGCATGCCGCATGTAATGGGGCCCCCAAATTCATGCCGCATGTCATAGGGGCCCCACGTGCATGGCGCAAGTCATGCGTGCCCCACATGCATGCCGCATGTCATCAGGGACCCAAATGCATGCCGCATGTCATAGGGGCCCCACATGCATGTCGCATGTCATGGGAGCCCCACATGCATGCCACATGTCATGGGGGCCCCAAATGAATGTCGCATGTCAAGGGGTCCCCACGTGCATGCCGCATGTCATGGGGACCCACATGCATGCCACATGTCATGGAATCCCCAAATGCATGCCGCATGCCATGGGGGCCCCACATGCATGCCGCATGTCATGGCCCCCCCAAATGCATGACGCATGTCATGGGGGCCCCACATGCATGAAGCATGTCATGGGGGCCCCAAATGCATGCCGCATGTCATGGGGGCTCCACATGCATGCCGCATGTAATGGGCCCCCCAAATTCATGCCGCATGTCATAGGTGCCCCATGTGCATGACGCAAGTCATGGGTGCCCCACATGCATGCCGCATGTCATTGGGGACCCAAATGCATGCCGCATGTCATAGGGGCCCCACATTCATGGCGCATGTCATGGGGGCCCCACATGCATGCCGCATGTCATGGAGGCCCCAAATGCATGCCGCATGTCATGGGACCCCCAAATGCATGCCGCATGTCATGGGGGTCCCAAATGCATCCCGCATGTCATGGGGGCCCCACATGCATGCCGCATGTCATGGGGACCCACATGCATGCCGCATGTCATGGAGGCCCCAAATGCATGCCGCATGTCATGGAGGCACCAAATGCATGCCGCATGTCATGGGGCCCCCACATGCATGCCGCATGTCATGGGCGCCCCAAATGCATGCCGCATGTCATGGGGGTCCCCCATGCATGCCGCATGTCATGGGGGTCCCACATGCATGCCACATGTCATGGGGGCCCCGGAGGCATTCCGCATGTCATGGGGGCCCCAAATGCATGCCGCATGTCCTGGGGGCCATAAATGTATGCCGCATGTCATGGGGGCCCAACGTGCATGCCGCATGTATTCCGGGCCCCAAATTCATGCCGCATATCATGAGGGCCCCGCATGCATGCCACATGTCATGGGGGCCCCGGAGGCATTCCGCATGTCATGGGGGCCCCAAATGCATGCCGCATGTCATGGGGGCCCCAAATGCATGCCTCAAGTTATGGGGGCCCCAAATGCATGCCGCATGTCATGAGGGCCCCACGTGCATGCCGCATGTCATGGGGGCCCCAAATGCATGGCTCAAGTAATGGGGGCCCCAAATATATGCCACATATCATGGGGGCCCAAAGCATATGCCGCATGTAATGGGGCCCCATGTGCATGCCACATGTAATGGGGGCCCCAAATGCATGCTGCATGTCATAGGGGCCCCACGTGCATGCCGCATGTCTCGGGCACCCCAAATGCATTCAGCATGTTATGGGGGCCCCACGTGCATGCCGCATGTCTCAGGTACCCCAAATGCATACAGCATGTTATGCAGGCCCCAAATGCATGCCGCATGTCATGGGGGCCCAAATGCATGACGCATGTCATGGGGGCCCCACATGCATGAAGCATGTCATGGGGGCCCCAAATGCATGCCGCATGTCATGGGGGCTCCACATGCATGCCGCATGTAATGGGGCCCCCAAATTCATGCATGCCGCATGGCATTGGGGCCCCGCAGGCATTCCGCATGTCATTGGAGCTTCACGTGCTTTCCGCTTGTCATGGGGGCCCCACGTACATGCTGCATGTCATTGGGGCCCCGCGTGCTTGCCGCATGTCATGAGGGCCCCACGTGCATGCCTCATGTCACAGGGGCCACAAATGGGATGCGGGCCCCACGTGCATGCCGCATGTCATGGGGCCCCCCAAATGCATGCCGCATGTCATGGGGGCCCCACATGCATGGAGCATGTCATGGGGGCCCCCCATGCATGCCGCATGTCATGGGGGCCCCACGTGCATGGCGCATGTCATGGGGGGCCCACATGCATGCGACATGTCATGGAGGCCCCACATGCATGACTCATGTCTTGGGGGCCCCACATGCATTCCGCATGTCAAGGTGGCCTCACGTGCATTCCGCATGACATGGGGGCCCCAAATGCATGCCACATGTCATGGGGGCCCCACGTGCATGCAGCATGTAATGGGGGACCCAAATGCATGCCGCATGTCCTGGGGGCCCCACTTGCATTCCGCATGACATGGGGGCCCCAAATGCATGCCGCATGTCATGGCGGCCCCAAATGCATGACTCAGGTCATGGGGGCCCCACGTGCATGCCGCATGTCATGGGGGACCCAAGCGTATGCCGCATGTCATGGGGGCCCCAAATGCATGCTACATGTCATGGGGGCCCCAAATGCATGCCGCATGTCATGGGTACCCAAATGCTTGCCGCATGTCATGGGGGCCATAAATGCATGCCGCATGTCATGGGGGCCCAACGTGCATGCCGCATGTATTGGGGGCCCCAAATTCATGTCTCATGTCATGAGGGCCCTGCATGTATACCGCATTTCATGGGGGCCCCAAATGCATGCCTCAAGTCATGGGGGCCCCAAATGCATGCCGCATATCATGGGGGCCCCACGTTGATGCCGTATGTCTTGGGGCCCACAAATGCATGACTCATGTCATGGAGGCCCCACGTGCATGCCACATGTCATGGGGGATCCAAACTCATGCCGCATGTCATTGGGGCCCAAAGCATATGCTGCATGTCATGGGGGCCCCATGTGCATGCCACATGTAATCGGGGCCGCAAATGCATTCGGCATGTCATAGGGGCCCCACGTGCATGCCGCATTTCTCGGGCACCCCAAATGCATGCAGCATGTTATGGGGGCCCCACGTGCATGCCGCATGTCTCAGGTACCCCAAATGCATGCAGCATGTTATGCAGGCCCCAAATGCATGCCGCATGTCATGGGGGCTCCACATTCATGCCGCATGTAATGGGGCCCCCAAATTCATGCCGCATGTCATAGGGGCCCCACGTGCATGGAGCAAGGCATGGGTGCCCCACATGCATGCCGCATGTCATTGGGTCCCCAAATGCATGCCGCATGTCATAGGGGCCCCACATTCATGCCGCATGTCATGGGGGCCCCACATGCATGACGCATGTCATGGAGGCCCAAATGCATGCCGCATGTCATGGGGCCCCCAAATGCATGCCGCATGTCATGGGGGCCCCACATGCATGCCGCATGTCATGGGGGCCCAAATGCTTGCCGCATGTCCTGGGGGCCATAAATGTATGCCGCATGTCTTGGGGGCCCAACGTGCTTGCCACATATCATGGGGGCCCCACGTGCATGGCACATATATTGGGGGCCCCAAATGCATGCCGCATGCCATGAGGGCCCCGCATGCATGCCGCATGTCAATGGGGACCCGCAGGCATTCCGCATGTCATGGGGCCCCACGTGCATGCTGCATGTCATTGGGGCCCCACGTGCTTGCCGAATGTCATGGGGGCCCAAATGCATGCCGCATGTCATGGGGGCCATAAATGCATGCCGCATGTCATGGGTGCCCAACGGGCATGCCGCATGTATTGGGGGCCCAACGTGCATGCCGCATGTATTGGGGCCCCAACTGCAGGCCGCATATCATGGGGCCACACATGCATGCCGCATTTCATGGGGGACCCAAATGCATGCCGCATGTCCTGGGGGCCCCACGTGCAAGCCGCATGTCATGGGGGCCCCAAATGAATGTCGCATGTCGAGGGGGCCCCACTTGCATGCCGCATGTCATGGGGACCCACATGCATGCCGCATGTCATGGAGGCCCCCAAATGCATCCCGCATGTCATGGGGGCCCCACATGCATGCCGCATGTCATGGGGACCCAAATGCTTGCTGCATGTCAAGGGGGCCATAAATGCATGCCGCATGTCATGGGGGCCCCAACTGCAGGCCGCATATCATGGGGCCCCACATGCATGCCGCATGTCATGGGGGCCCCAACTGCAGGCCGCATATCATGGGGCCCCACATGCATGCCGCATTTCATGGGGGACCCAAATGCATGCCGCATATCATGGGGGCCCCATGTGCATGCCACATGTAATGGGGGCCCCAAATGCATGCCGCATGTCATGGGGATCCAAAGTCATGCCGCATGTTATTGGGGCCCCAAGCATATGCCGCATGTCATGGGGGCCTCACGAGCATTCCGCATGTCATGGGGGACCCACATGCATGCCGCATGTAATGGTGCCCCCAAATTCATGCCGCATGTCATAGGGGCCCCACATGCATGGCGCAAGTCATGGGTGCCCCACATGCATGCCGATTGTCAAAGATACCCCAAATGCATGCAGCATGTTATGCACGCCCCAGATGCATGCCGCATGTCATGGGGGCCCAAATGAATGCCGCATTTCATGGGGGCCCCACATGCATGCCGCATGTCATGGGGGCCCCACGTGCATGGCACATGTCATGGGAGCCCCACATGCAGGCCATATGTCATGGGGGCCCCAAATGAATGTCGCATGTCAAGGGGGCCCCATGTGCATGCCGCATGTCATGGGGACCCACATGCATGCCGCATGTCATGGGGCCCCCAAATGCATGCCGCATGTCATGGGGGCCCCACATGCATGCCGCATGTCATGGGGGCCCAAATGCTTGTCGCATGTCATGGGGGCCCCACGTGCATGCCAAATGTCTCAGGTACCCAAAATGCATGCAGCATGTTATGCAGGCCCCAAATGCATGCTGCAAGTCATGGGGGCCCAAATGCATGACGCATGTCATGTGGGCCCCACATGAATGCCGCATGTCATGGCGGCCCCAAATGCATGACTCAGGTCATGGGGACCCCACCTGCATGCCGCATGTCATGGGGGCCTCACGAGCATTCGGCATGTCATGGGGGCCCCACGTGCATGCCGCATGTCATGGCGGCCCAAATGCATGACGCATGTCATGTGGGCCCCACATGAATGCCGCATGTCATGGCGGCCCCAAATGCATGACTCATGTCATGGGGGCCCACATGCATGCCGCATGTCATGGGGGCCCCACTTGCATGCTGCATGTCATGGCGGCCCCAAATGCATGACTCATGTCATGGGGGCTCCACATGCATGCCGCATGTAATGGGGCCCCCAAATTCATGCCGCATGTCATAGGGCCCCACATGCATGGCGCAAGTCATGGGTGCCCCACATGCATGCCGAATGTCTCAGGTACCCCAAATGCATGCAGCATGTTATGCAGGCCCCAAATGCATGCCGCATGTCATGGGGGTCCAAATGCATGCCGCATTTCATGGGAGCCCAAACACATGCAGCATGTCATGGGGGCCCCACGTGCATGCCGTATGTCTTGGGGCCCACAAATGCATGCCTCAAGTCATGGGGGCCCCAAATGCATGACTCATGTCATGGGGGCCCCACGTGCATGCCGCATGTCATGGGGTATCCAAACTCATGCCGCATGTCATTGGGGCCCAAAGCAAATGCCGCATGTCATGGGGGCCCCATGTGCATGACACATGTAATGGGGGCCCCAAATGCATGCGGCATGTCATAGGGGCCCCACGTGCATGCCGCATGTCTCGGGCACCCCAAATGCATGCAGCATGTTATGGGGGCCCCACGTGCATGCCGCATGTCTCAGGTACCCCAAATGCATGCAGCATGTTATGCAGGCCCCAAATGCATGCCGCATGTCATGGGGCCCAAATGCATGACACATGTCATGGGGGCCCCACAAGCATGAAGCATGTCATGGGGGCCCCAAATGCATGCCGCATGTCATGGGGGCTCCACATTCATGCCGCATGTAATGGGGCCCCCAAATTCATGCCGCATGTCATAGGGGCCCCACGTGCATGGCGCAAGTCATGGGTGCCCCACATGCATGCCGCATGTCATTGGGTCCCCAAATGCATGCCGCATGTCATAGGGGCCCCACATTCATGGCGCATGTCATGGGGGCCCCACATGCATGATGCATGTCATGGAGGCCCAAATGCATGCCGCATGTCATGGGGCCCCCAAATGCATGCCGCATGTCATGGGGGCCCCACATGCATGCCGCATGTCATGGGGGCCCAAATGCTTGCCGCATGTCCTGGGGGCCATAAATGTATGCCGCATGTCATGGGGGCACAACGTCCATGACGCATGTATTGGTGGCCCCAAATTCATGCCGCATGTCATGAGGGCCCCGCATGCATGCCGCATATCATGGGGGCCCCGGAGGCATTCCGCATGTCATGGGGGCCCCAAATGCATGCCGCATGTCATGGGGCCCCCACATGCATGCCGCATGTCATGGGGGCCCAAATCCTTGCCGCATGTCCTGGGGGCCATAAATGTATGCCGCATGTCATGGGGGCCCCAAATGAATGTCGCATGTCAAGGGGGCCCCACTTGCATGCCGCATGTCATGGGGACCCACATGCATGCCGCATGTCATGGAGGCCCCCAAATGCATCCCGCATATCATGGGAGCCCCACATGCATGCCGCATGTCATGGGGACCCAAATGCTTGCCGCATGTCATGGGGGCCATAAATGCATGCCGCATGTCATGGGGGCCCCAACTGCAGGCCGCATGTCATGGGGACCCACATGCATGCCGCATGTCATGGAGGCCCCCAAATGCATCCCGCATTTCATGGGGGCCCCACATGCATGCCGCATGTCATGGGGGCCCAACGTGCATACCGCATGTATTGGGGGCCCCAAATTCATGTCTCATGTCATGAGGGCCCTGCATGTATGCCGCATGTCATGGGGGCCCCAAATGCATGCCTCAAGTCATGGGGGCCCCAAATGAATGCCGCATATCATGGGGGCCCCAAACACATGCAGCATGTCATGGGGGCAACACGTGCATGTCGTATGTCTTGGGGCCCACAAATGCATGCCTCAAGTCATGGGGGCCCCAAATGCATGCCGCATATCATGGGGGCCCCAAACACATGCAGCATGTCATGGGGGCCCCACGTGCATGCCGTATGTCTTGGGGCCCACAAATGCATGCCTCAAGTCATGGGGGCCCCAAATGCATGACTCATGTCATGGGGGCCCCACGTGCATGCCGCATGTCATGGGGGATCCAAACTCATGCCGCATGTCATTGGGGCCCCATGTGCTTGCCACATGTAATGGGGGCCCCAAATGCATGCGGCATGTCATAGGGGCCCCACGTGCATGCCGCATGTCTAGGGCACCCCAAATGCATGCAGCATGTTATGGGGGCCCCACGTGCATGCCGCATGTCTCAGGTACACCAAATGCATGCAGCATGTTATGCAGGCCCCAAATGCATGCCGCAAGTCATGGGGGCCCAAATGCATGACGCACGTCATGGGGGCCCCACATGCATGAAGCATGTCATGGGGGCCCCAAATGCATGCCGCATGTCATGGGTTCTCCACATGCATGCCGCATGTAATGGGGCCCCCAAATTCATGCCGCATGTCATAGGGGCCCCACGTGCATGGCGCAAGTCATGGGTGCCCCACATGCATGCCGCATGTCATTGGGGCCCCAAATGCATGCCGCATGTCATAGGGGCCCCACATTCATGGCACATGTCATGGGGGCCCCACATGCATGACGCATGTTATGGAGGCCCCAAATGTATGACGCATGTCATGGGGCCCCCAAATGCATGCCGTATGTCATGGGGGCCCCATATGCATGCCACATGTCATGGGGGCCCAAATGCTTACCGCATGTCCTGGGGGGCCATAAATGTATGCCACATGTCATGGGGGCCCAACGTGCATGACGCATGTATTGGGGGCCCCAAATTCATGCCGCATGTCATGAGGGCCCCGCATGCATGCCGCATGTCATGGGGGCCCTGGAGGCATTCTGCATGTCATGGGGGCCCCAAATGCATGCCGCATGTCATGGGGGCCCCAAATGCATGCCTCAAGTCATGGGGGCCCCAAATACATGCCACATATCATGGGGGCCCCACGTGCATGCCACATATATTGGGGGCCCCAAATGCATGCCGCATGTCATGAGGGCCCCGCATGCATGCCGCAAGTCAATTGGGCCCCGCAGGCATTCCGCATGTCATGGAGGCGTCACATGCATTCCGCATGTCATGGGGGCCCCACGTGCATGCTGCATGTCATTGGGGCCCCATGTGCTTGCCGCATTTCATGGGTGCCCAAATGCATGCCTCATGTCATGGGGGCCATAAATGCATGCCGCATGTCATGGGTGCCCAACGTGCATGCCACATGTATTGGGGGCCCAACGTGCATGCAGCATGTATTGGGAGCCCCAACTACAGGCCGCATATCATGGGGCCCAACATGCATGCCGCATTTCATGGGGGACCCAAATGCATGCCGCATGTCATGGGGGCCCCCAAATGCATGCCGCATGTCATGGGGGCCCCAACTGCAGGACGCATATCATGGGGCCCCACATGCATGCCGCATTTCATAGGGGCCCCAAACTCATGCCGCGTGTCACCGGGGCCCCAAGCGTATGCCGCATGTCATGGGGGCCCCACTTGCATGCCGCATGTCATGGGGGCCCCAAATGCGTGCCGCATGTCATGGCGGCCCCAAATGCATGACTCATGTCCTGGGGGCCCCATGTGCATGCCGCATGTCATGGGGGATCCAAACTCATGCCGCATGTCATTGGGGCCCCAAGCGTATGCCGCATGTCATGGGGGCCCCATGTGCATGCCACATGTAATGGGGGCCCCAAATGCATGTGGCATGTCATAGGGGCCCCACGTGCATGCCGCATGTCTCGGGCACCCCAAATGCATGCAGCATGTTATGGGGGCCCCAGGTGCATGCCGAATGTCTCAGGTACCCCAAATGCATGCAGCATGTTATGCAGGCCCCAAGTGCATGCTGCAAGTCATGGGGGCCCAAATGCATGACGCATGTCATGTGGGCCCCACATGAATGCCGCATGTCATGGTGGCTCCAAATGCATGACTCAGGTCATGGGGGCCCCACGTGCATGCCGCATGTCATGGGTGCCCCACTTGCATGCCGAATGTCTCAGGTACCCCAAATGCATGCAGCATGTTATGCAGGCCCCAATGCATGCCGCATGTCATGGGGGCCCAAAGGCATGCCGCATTTCATGGGGGCCCCACATGCATGCCGCATGTCATGGGGGTCTCAAATGCATGCTGCATGTCATGGGGGCTCCACATGCATGCCGCATTTCATGGGTGACCCAAATGCATGCATGCCGCATGGCATTGGGGCCCCGCAGGCATTCCGCATGTCATGGGGGCCTCACGTGCTTGCCGCATGTCATTGGGGCCCCACGTGCATGCCTCATGTCACGGGGGCCACAAATGTATGCCACATGTCATGCGGGCCCCACGTGCATGCCGCATGTCATGGGGCCCCCCAAATGCATGCCGCATGTCATGGGGGCCCCACATGCATGGAGCATGTCCTGGGGGCCCCACTTGCATTCCGCATGACATGGGGTCCCCAATGCTTGCCGCATGTCCTGGGGGCGATAAATGTATGCCGCATGTCATGGGGGCCCAACGTCCATGACGCATGTATTGGGGGCCCCAAATTCATGCCGCATGTCATGAGGGCCCCGCATGCATGCCGCATATCATGGGGGCCCCGGAGGCATTCCGCATGTCATGGGGGCCCCAAATGCATGCCGCATGTCATGGGGCCCCCACATGCATGCCGCATGTCATGGGGGCCCAAATCCTTGCCGCATGTCCTGGGGGCCATAAATGTATGCCGCATGTCATGGGGGCCCAACGTCCATGACGCATGTATTGGGGGCCCCAAATTCATGCCGCATGTCATGAGGGCCCCGCATGCATGCCGCATATCATGGGGGCCCCGGAGGCATTCCGCATGTCATGGGGGCCCCAAATGCATGCCACATATCATGGGGGCCCCACGTGCATGGCGCATATATTGGGGGCCCCAAATGCATGCCGCATGTCATGAGGGCCCCGCATGCTTGCCGCATGTCAATGGGGACCCGCAGGCATTCCGCATGTCATGGGGGCGTCATATGCATTCCGCATGTCATGGGGGACCCACGTGTATGCTGCATGTCATTGGGGCCCCACGTGCTTGCCGAATGTCATGGGGGCCCAAATGCATGCCGCATGTCATGGGGGCCATAAATGCATGCCGCATGTCATGGGTGCCCAACGGGCATGCCGCATGTATTGGGGGCCCAACGTGCATGCCGCATGTCATGGAGGCCCCCAAATGCATCCCGCATTTCATGGGGGCCCCACATGCATGCCGCATGTCATGGGGGCCCAACGTGCATGCCGCATGTATTGGGGGCCCCAAATTCATGTCTCATGTCATGAGGGCCCTGCATGTATGCCGCATGTCATGGGGGCCCCAAATGCATGCCTCAAGTCATGGGGGCCCCAAATGCATGCCGCATATCATGGGGGCCCCAAACACATGCAGCATGTCATGGGGGCCCCACGTGCATGCCGTATGTCTTGGGGCCCACAAATGCATGCCTCAAGTCATGGGGGCCCCAAATGCATGACTCATGTCATGGGGGCCCCACGTGCATGCCGCATGTCATGGGGGATCCAAACTCATGCCGCATGTCATTGGGGCCCCATGTGCTTGCCACATGTAATGGGGGCCCCAAATGCATGCGGCATGTCATAGGGGCCCCACGTGCATGCCGCATGTCTAGGGCACCCCAAATGCATGCAGCATGTTATGGGTGCCCCACGTGCATGCCGCATGTCTCAGGTACACCAAATGCATGCAGCATGTTATGCAGGCCCCAAATGCATGCCGCAAGTCATGGGGGCCCAAATGCATGACGCATGTCATGGGGGCCCCACATGCATGAAGCATGTCATGGGGGCCCCCAAATTCATGCCGCATGTCATAGGGGCCCCACGTGCATGGCGCAAGTCATGGGTGCCCCACATGCATGCCGCATGTCATTGGGGCCCCAAATGCATGCCGCATGTCATAGGGGCCCCACATTCATGGCGCATGTCATGGGGGCCCCACATGCATGACGCATGTTATGGAGGCCCCAAATGTATGCCGCATGTCATGGGGCCCCCAAATGCATGCCGTATGTCATGGGGGCCCCATATGCATGCCACATGTCATGGGGGCCCAAATGCTTACCGCATGTCCTGGGGGCCATAAATGTATGCCACATGTCATGGGGGCCCAACGTGCATGACACATGTATTGGGGGCCCCAAATTCATGCCGCATGTCATGAGGGCCCCGCATGCATGCCGCATGTCATGGGGGCCCTGGAGGCATTCTGCATGTCATGGGGGCCCCAAATGCATGCCGCATGTCATGGGGGCCCCAAATGCATGCCTCAAGTCATGGGGGCCCCAAATGCATGCCACATATCATGGGGGCCCCACGTGCATGCCGCATATATTGGGGGCCCCAAATGCATGCCGCATGTCATGAGGGCCCCGCATGCATGCCGCAAGTCAATTGGGCCCCGCAGGCATTCCGCATGTCATGGAGGCGTCACATGCATTCCGCATGTCATGGGGGCCCCACGTGCATGCTGCATGTCATTGGGGCCCCATGTGCTTGCCGCATTTCATGGGTGCCCAAATGCATGCCTCATGTCATGGGGGCCATAAATGCATGCCGCATGTCATGGGTGCCCAACGTGCATGCCACATGTATTGGGGGCCCAACGTGCATGCCGCATGTATTGGGAGCCCCAACTACAGGCCGCATATCATGGGGCCCCACATGCATGCCGCATTTCATGGGGACCCAAATGCATGCCGCATGTCATGGGGGCCCCCAAATGCATGCCACATGTCATGGGGGCCCCAACTGCAGGACGCATATCATGGGGCCCCACATGCATGCCGCATTTCATAGGGGCCCCAAACTCATAAACTCATGCCGTGTGTCACCGGGGCCCCAAGCGTATGCCGCATGTCATGGGGGCCCCACTTGCATGCCGCATGTCATGGGGGCCCCAAATGCGTGCCGCATGTCATGGCGGCCCCAAATGCATGACTCATGTCCTGGGGGCTCCATGTGCATGCCGCATGTCATGGGGGATCCAAACTCATGCCGCATGTCATTGGGGCCCCAAGCGTATGCCGCATGTCATGGGGGACCCATGTGCATGCCACATGTAATGGGGGCCCCAAATGCATGTGGCATGTCATAGGGGCCCCACGTGCATGCCGCATGTCTCGGGCACCCCAAATGCATGCAGCATGTTATGGGGGCCCCAGGTGCATGCCGAATGTCTCAGGTACCCCAAATGTATGCAGCATGTTATGCAGGCCCCAAGTGCATGCTGCAAGTCATGGGGGCCCAAATGCATGACGCATGTCATGTGGGCCCCACATGAATGCCGCATGTCATGGTGGCTCCAAATGCATGACTCAGGTCATGGGGGCCCCACGTGCATGCCGCATGTTATGGGGGCCTCACGAGCATTCCGCATGTCATGGGGGCCCCACGTGCATGCCGCATGTCATGGGTGCCCCACTTGCATGCCGAATGTCTCAGGTACCCCAAATGCATGCAGCATGTTATGCAGGCCCCAATGCATGCCACATGTCATGGGGGCCCAAATGCATGCCGCATTTCATGGGGGCCCCACATGCATGCCGCATGTCATGGGGGTCTCAAATGCATGCTGCATGTCATGGGGGCTCCACATGCATGCCACATTTCATGGGTGACCCAAATGCATGCATGCCGCATGGCATTGGGGCCCCGCAGGCATTCCGCATGTCATGGGGGCCTCACGTGCTTGCCGCATGTCATTGGGGCCCCACGTGCATGCCTCATGTCACGGGGGCCACAAATGTATGCCACATGTCATGCGGGCCCCACGTGCATGCCGCATGTCATGGGGCCCCCCAAATGCATGCCGCATGTCATGGGGGTCCCAAATGCATGTCGCATGTCATGGGGGCCCCAAATGCATGCCACATGTCATGGGGGCCCCAAATGCATGCCGCATGTCCTGGGGGCCCCACGTGCATGCCGCATGTCATGGGGGCCCCAAATGCATGCTGCATGTCCTGGGGGCCCCACTTGCATTCCTCTTGACATGGGGGCCCCAAATGCATGCCGCATGTCATGGCGGCCCCAAATGCATGACTCAGGTCATGGGGGCCCCACGTGCATGCCGCATGTCATGGGGGACCCAAGCGTATGACGCATGTCATGGGGCACCAAATGCATGCCACATGTCATGGGGGCCTCAAATGCATGCCGCATGTCCTGGGGGCCCCACGAGCATGCCGCATGTCATGGGGGCCCCATGTCCATGCCGCATGTCATGGGCCCCCCAAATACATTCCGCATGTCATGGGTGCCCCACATGCATGCCGAATGTCTCAGGTACCCCAAATGCATGCAGCATGTAATGCACGCCCCAAATGCATGCCGCATTTCATGGGGGCCCCGCATTTATGCCGCATGTCATGGGGGCCCCACGTGCATAGCGCATGTCATGGGAGCCCCACATGCATGCCACATGTCATGGGGGCCCCAAATGAATGTCGCATGTCAAGGGGGCCCCACATGCATGCCGCATGTCATGGGGACCCACATGCATGCCGCATGTCACGGAGGCCCCCAAATGCATCCCGCATTTCATGGGGGCCCCACATGCATGCCGCATGTCATGGGGGCCCAACGTGCATGCCGCATGTATTGGGGCCCCAAATTCATGTCTCATGTCATGAGGGCCCTGCATGTTTGCCGCATGTCATGGAGGCCCCAAATGCATGCCTTAAGTCATGGGGGCCCCAAATGCATGCCGCATATCATGGGGGCCCCAAACACATGCAGCATGTCATGGGGGCAACACGTGCATGTCGTATGTCTTGGGGCCCACAAATGCATGCCTCAAGTCATGGGGGCCCCAAATGCATGCCGCATATCATGGGGGCCCCAAACACATGCAGCATGTCATGGGGGCCCCACGTGCATGCCGTATGTCTTGGGGCCCACAAATGCATGCCTCAAGTCATGGGGGCCCCAAATGCATGACTCATGTCATGGGGGCCCCACGTGCATGCCGCATGTCATGGGGGATCCAAACTCATGCCGCATGTCATTGGGGCCCCACGTGCATGCCGCATGTCATAGGGCACCCCAAATGCATGCAGCATGTTATGGGGCCCCACGTGCATACCGCATGTCTCAGGTACCCCAAATGCATGCAGCATGTTATGCAGGCCCCAAATGCATGCCGCATGTCATGGGGGCCCAAATGCATGACGCATGTCATGGGGGCCTCACATGCATGAAGCATGTCATGGGGGCCCCAAATGCATGCCGCATGTCATGGGTTCTCCACATTCATGCCGCATGTAATGGGGCCCCCAAATTCATGCCGCATGTCATAGGGGCCCCACATGCATGGCGCAAGTCATGGGTGCCCCACATGCTTGCCGCATGTCATTGGGGCCCCAAATGCATGCCGCATGTCATAGGGGCCCCACAATTATGGCGCATGTCATGGGGGCCCCACATGCATGACGCATGTCATGGAGGCCCCAAATGCATGCCGCATGTCACGGGGCCCCCAAATGCATACCGTATGTCATGGGGGCCCCACATGCATGCCACATGTCATGGGGGCCCAAATGCTTACCGCATGTCCTGGGGGCCATAAATGTATGACACATGACATGGGGGCCCAACGTGCATGACGCATGTATTGGGGGCCCCAAATTCATGCCGCATGTCATGAGGGCCCCGCATGCATGCCGCATGTCATGGGGGCCCCGGAGGCATTCCGCATGTCATGGGGGCCCCAAATGCATGCCGCATGTCAATTGGGCCCCGCAGTCATTCCGCATGTCATGGGGGCGTCACATGCATTCCGCATGTCATGGGGGCCCCACGTGCATGCTGCATGTCATTGGGGCCCCATGTGCTTGCCGCATTTCATGGGTGCCCAAATGCATGCCTCATGTCATGGGGGCCATAAATGCATGCCGCATGTCATGGGTGCCCAACGTGCATGCCACATGTATTGGGGGCCCAACGTGCATGCCGCATGTATTGGGGGCCCCAACTACAGGCCGCATATCATGGGGCCCCACATGCATGCCGCATTTCATGGGGGACCCAAATGCATGCCGCATGTCATGGGGGCCCCCAAATGCATGCCGCATGTCATGGGGGCCCCAACTGCAGGCCGCATATCATGGGGCCCCACATGCATGCCGCATTTCATAGGGGCCCCAAACTCATGCCGCGTGTCACCGGGGCCCCAAGCGTATGCCGCATGTCATGGGGGCCCCACTTGCATGCCGCATGTCATGGGGGCCCCAAATGCGTGCCACATGTCATGGCGGCCCCAAATGCATGACTCATGTCCTGGGGGCCCCATGTGCATGCCGCATGTCATGGGGGATCGAAACTCCTGCCGCATGTCATTGGGGCCCCACGCGTATGCCGCATGTCATGGGGGCCCCATGTGCATGCCACATGTAATGGGGGCCCCAAATGCATGTGGCATGTCATAGGGGCCCCACGTGCATGCCGCATGTCTTGGGCACCCCAAATGCATGCAGCATGTTATGGGGGCCCCACGTGCATGCCGAATGTCTCAGGTACCCCAAATGCATGCAGCATGTTATGCAGGCCCCAAGTGCATGCTGCAAGTCATGGGGGCCCAAATGCATGACGCATGTCATGTGGGCCCCACATGAATGACGCATGTCATGGTGGCTCCAAATGCATGACTCAGGTCATGGGGGCCCCACGTGCATGCCGCATGTTATGGGGGCCTCACGAGCATTCCGCATGTCATGGGGGCCCCACGTGCATGCCGAATGTCATGGGTGCCCCACATGCATGCCAAATGTCTCAGGTACCCCAAATGCATGCAGCATGTTATGCAGGCCCCAATGCATGCCGCATGTCATGGGGGCCCAAATGCATGCCGCATTTCATGGGGGCCCCACATGCATGCAGCATGTCATGGGGGCCCCAAATGCATGCTGCATGTCATGGGGGCTCCACATGCATGTCGCATTTCATGGGTGACCCAAATGCATGCATGCCGCATGGCATTGGGGCCCCGCAGGCATTCCGCATGTCATGGGGGCCTCACGTGCTTGCCGCATGTCATTGGGGCCCCACGTGCATGCCTCATGTCACGGGGGCCACAAATGTATGCCACATGTCATGCGGGCCCCACGTGCATGCCGCATGTCATGGGGCCCCCCAAATGCATGCCGCATGTCATGGGGGCCCCACATGCATGGAGCATGTCCTGGGGGCCCCACTTGCATTCCGCATGACATGGGGGCCCCAAATGCATGCCGCATGTCATGGCGGCCCCAAATGCATGACTCAGGTCATGGGGGCCCCACGTGCATGCCGCATGTCATGGGGGACCCAAGCGTATGCCGCATGTCATGGGGGCCCCAAATGCATGCCGCATGTCCTGGGGGCCCCACGAGCATGCCGATTGTCATGGTGGCCCCATGTCCATGCCGCATGTCATGGGCCCCCCAAATACATTCCGCATGTCATGGGTGCCCCACATGCATGCCGAATGTCTCAGTTACCCCAAATGCATGCAGCATGTAATGCACGCCCCAAAAGCATGCCGCATGTCATGGGGGCCCCACATGCATGCCGCATGTCATGGGGGCCCCACGTGCATGGCGCATGTCATGGGAGCCCCACATGCATGCCACATGTCATGGGGGACCCAAATGAATGTCGCATGTCAAGGGGGCCCCACGTGCATGCCGCATGTCATGGGGACCCAAATGCTTGCCGCATGTCATGGGGGCCATAAATGCATGCCGCATGTCATGGGGGCCCAACGTGCATGCCGCATGTACTGGGGGCCCCAAATTCATGTCTCATGTCATGAGGGCCCTGCATGTATACCGCATGTCATGGGGGCCCCAAATGCATGCCTCAAGTCATGGGGGCCCCAAATGCATGCCGCATATCATGGGGGCCCCACGTTCATGCCGTATGTCCTGGGGCCCGCAAATGCATGCCTCAAGTCATGGGGGCCCCAAATGCATGACTCATGTCATGGGGGCCCCACGTGCATGTCGCATGTCATGGGGGATCCAAACTCATGCCGCATGTCATTGGGGCCCAAAGCATATGCCGCATGTCATGGGGGCCCCATGTGCATGCCACATGTAATCGGGGCTGCAAATGCATGCGGCATGTCATAGGGGCCCCACGTGCATGACGCATTTCTCGGGCACCCCAAATGCATGCAGCATGTTATGGGGGCCCCATGTGCATGCCGCATGTCTCAGGTACCCCGAATGCATGCAGCATGTTATGCAGGCCCCAAATGCATGACGCATGTCATGGGGGCCCCACATGCATGAAGCATGTCATGGGGACCCCAAATGCATGCCGCATGTCATGGGGGCTCCACATTCATGCCGCATGTAATGGGGCCCCCAAAATTCATGCCGCATGTCATAGGGGCCCCACGTGCATGGCGCAAGTCATGGGTGCCCCACATGCATGCCGCATGTCATTGGGGCCCCACATTCATGGCGCATGTCATGGGGGCCCCACATGCATGACGCATGTCATGGGAGCCCCACATGCATGCCACATGTCATGGGGGACCCAAATGAATGTCGCATGTCAAGGGGGCCCCACGTGCATGCCGCATGTCATGGGGACCCAAATGCTTGCCGCATGTCATGGGGGCCATAAATGCATGCCGCATGTCATGGGGGCCCAACGTGCATGCCGCATGTACTGGGGGCCCCAAATTCATGTCTCATGTCATGAGGGCCCTGCATGTATACCGCATGTCATGGGGGCCCCAAATGCATGCCTCAAGTCATGGGGGCCCCAAATGCATGCCGCATATCATGGGGGCCCCACGTTCATGCCGTATGTCTTGGGGCCCACAAATGCATGCCTCAAGTCATGGGGGCCCCACATGCATGCCGCATGTCATGGGGGTCTCAAATGCATGCTGCATGTCATGGGGGCTCCACATGCATGCCGCATTTCATGGGTGACCCAAATGCATGCATGCCGCATGGCATTGGGGCCCCGCAGGCATTCCGCATGTCATGGGGGCCTCACGTGCTTGCCGCATGTCATTGGGGCCCCACGTGCATGCCTCATGTCACGGGGGCCACAAATGTATGCCACATGTCATGCGGGCCCCACGTGCATGCCGCATGTCATGGGGCCCCCCAAATGCATGCCGCATGTCATGGGGGCCCCACATGCATGGAGCATGTCCTGGGGGCCCCACTTGCATTCCGCATGACATGGGGTCCCCAATGCTTGCCGCATGTCCTGGGGGCGATAAATGTATGCCGCATGTCATGGGGGCCCAACGTCCATGACGCATGTATTGGGGGCCCCAAATTCATGCCGCATGTCATGAGGGCCCCGCATGCATGCCGCATATCATGGGGGCCCCGGAGGCATTCCGCATGTCATGGGGGCCCCAAATGCATGCCGCATGTCATGGGGCCCCCACATGCATGCCGCATGTCATGGGGGCCCAAATCCTTGCCGCATGTCCTGGGGGCCATAAATGTATGCCGCATGTCATGGGGGCCCAACGTCCATGACGCATGTATTGGGGGCCCCAAATTCATGCCGCATGTCATGAGGGCCCCGCATGCATGCCGCATATCATGGGGGCCCCGGAGGCATTCCGCATGTCATGGGGGCCCCAAATGCATGCCACATATCATGGGGGCCCCACGTGCATGGCGCATATATTGGGGGCCCCAAATGCATGCCGCATGTCATGAGGGCCCCGCATGCTTGCCGCATGTCAATGGGGACCCGCAGGCATTCCGCATGTCATGGGGGCGTCATATGCATTCCGCATGTCATGGGGGACCCACGTGTATGCTGCATGTCATTGGGGCCCCACGTGCTTGCCGAATGTCATGGGGGCCCAAATGCATGCCGCATGTCATGGGGGCCATAAATGCATGCCGCATGTCATGGGTGCCCAACGGGCATGCCGCATGTATTGGGGGCCCAACGTGCATGCCGCATGTCATGGAGGCCCCCAAATGCATCCCGCATTTCATGGGGGCCCCACATGCATGCCGCATGTCATGGGGGCCCAACGTGCATGCCGCATGTATTGGGGGCCCCAAATTCATGTCTCATGTCATGAGGGCCCTGCATGTATGCCGCATGTCATGGGGGCCCCAAATGCATGCCTCAAGTCATGGGGGCCCCAAATGCATGCCGCATATCATGGGGGCCCCAAACACATGCAGCATGTCATGGGGGCCCCACGTGCATGCCGTATGTCTTGGGGCCCACAAATGCATGCCTCAAGTCATGGGGGCCCCAAATGCATGACTCATGTCATGGGGGCCCCACGTGCATGCCGCATGTCATGGGGGATCCAAACTCATGCCGCATGTCATTGGGGCCCCATGTGCTTGCCACATGTAATGGGGGCCCCAAATGCATGCGGCATGTCATAGGGGCCCCACGTGCATGCCGCATGTCTAGGGCACCCCAAATGCATGCAGCATGTTATGGGTGCCCCACGTGCATGCCGCATGTCTCAGGTACACCAAATGCATGCAGCATGTTATGCAGGCCCCAAATGCATGCCGCAAGTCATGGGGGCCCAAATGCATGACGCATGTCATGGGGGCCCCACATGCATGAAGCATGTCATGGGGGCCCCCAAATTCATGCCGCATGTCATAGGGGCCCCACGTGCATGGCGCAAGTCATGGGTGCCCCACATGCATGCCGCATGTCATTGGGGCCCCAAATGCATGCCGCATGTCATAGGGGCCCCACATTCATGGCGCATGTCATGGGGGCCCCACATGCATGACGCATGTTATGGAGGCCCCAAATGTATGCCGCATGTCATGGGGCCCCCAAATGCATGCCGTATGTCATGGGGGCCCCATATGCATGCCACATGTCATGGGGGCCCAAATGCTTACCGCATGTCCTGGGGGCCATAAATGTATGCCACATGTCATGGGGGCCCAACGTGCATGACACATGTATTGGGGGCCCCAAATTCATGCCGCATGTCATGAGGGCCCCGCATGCATGCCGCATGTCATGGGGGCCCTGGAGGCATTCTGCATGTCATGGGGGCCCCAAATGCATGCCGCATGTCATGGGGGCCCCAAATGCATGCCTCAAGTCATGGGGGCCCCAAATGCATGCCACATATCATGGGGGCCCCACGTGCATGCCGCATATATTGGGGGCCCCAAATGCATGCCGCATGTCATGAGGGCCCCGCATGCATGCCGCAAGTCAATTGGGCCCCGCAGGCATTCCGCATGTCATGGAGGCGTCACATGCATTCCGCATGTCATGGGGGCCCCACGTGCATGCTGCATGTCATTGGGGCCCCATGTGCTTGCCGCATTTCATGGGTGCCCAAATGCATGCCTCATGTCATGGGGGCCATAAATGCATGCCGCATGTCATGGGTGCCCAACGTGCATGCCACATGTATTGGGGGCCCAACGTGCATGCCGCATGTATTGGGAGCCCCAACTACAGGCCGCATATCATGGGGCCCCACATGCATGCCGCATTTCATGGGGACCCAAATGCATGCCGCATGTCATGGGGGCCCCCAAATGCATGCCACATGTCATGGGGGCCCCAACTGCAGGACGCATATCATGGGGCCCCACATGCATGCCGCATTTCATAGGGGCCCCAAACTCATAAACTCATGCCGTGTGTCACCGGGGCCCCAAGCGTATGCCGCATGTCATGGGGGCCCCACTTGCATGCCGCATGTCATGGGGGCCCCAAATGCGTGCCGCATGTCATGGCGGCCCCAAATGCATGACTCATGTCCTGGGGGCTCCATGTGCATGCCGCATGTCATGGGGGATCCAAACTCATGCCGCATGTCATTGGGGCCCCAAGCGTATGCCGCATGTCATGGGGGACCCATGTGCATGCCACATGTAATGGGGGCCCCAAATGCATGTGGCATGTCATAGGGGCCCCACGTGCATGCCGCATGTCTCGGGCACCCCAAATGCATGCAGCATGTTATGGGGGCCCCAGGTGCATGCCGAATGTCTCAGGTACCCCAAATGTATGCAGCATGTTATGCAGGCCCCAAGTGCATGCTGCAAGTCATGGGGGCCCAAATGCATGACGCATGTCATGTGGGCCCCACATGAATGCCGCATGTCATGGTGGCTCCAAATGCATGACTCAGGTCATGGGGGCCCCACGTGCATGCCGCATGTTATGGGGGCCTCACGAGCATTCCGCATGTCATGGGGGCCCCACGTGCATGCCGCATGTCATGGGTGCCCCACTTGCATGCCGAATGTCTCAGGTACCCCAAATGCATGCAGCATGTTATGCAGGCCCCAATGCATGCCACATGTCATGGGGGCCCAAATGCATGCCGCATTTCATGGGGGCCCCACATGCATGCCACATGTCATGGGGGTCTCAAATGCATGCTGCATGTCATGGGGGCTCCACATGCATGCCACATTTCATGGGTGACCCAAATGCATGCATGCCGCATGGCATTGGGGCCCCGCAGGCATTCCGCATGTCATGGGGGCCTCACGTGCTTGCCGCATGTCATTGGGGCCCCACGTGCATGCCTCATGTCACGGGGGCCACAAATGTATGCCACATGTCATGCGGGCCCCACGTGCATGCCGCATGTCATGGGGCCCCCCAAATGCATGCCGCATGTCATGGGGGTCCCAAATGCATGTCGCATGTCATGGGGGCCCCAAATGCATGCCACATGTCATGGGGGCCCCAAATGCATGCCGCATGTCCTGGGGGCCCCACGTGCATGCCGCATGTCATGGGGGCCCCAAATGCATGCTGCATGTCCTGGGGGCCCCACTTGCATTCCTCTTGACATGGGGGCCCCAAATGCATGCCGCATGTCATGGCGGCCCCAAATGCATGACTCAGGTCATGGGGGCCCCACGTGCATGCCGCATGTCATGGGGGACCCAAGCGTATGACGCATGTCATGGGGCACCAAATGCATGCCACATGTCATGGGGGCCTCAAATGCATGCCGCATGTCCTGGGGGCCCCACGAGCATGCCGCATGTCATGGGGGCCCCATGTCCATGCCGCATGTCATGGGCCCCCCAAATACATTCCGCATGTCATGGGTGCCCCACATGCATGCCGAATGTCTCAGGTACCCCAAATGCATGCAGCATGTAATGCACGCCCCAAATGCATGCCGCATTTCATGGGGGCCCCGCATTTATGCCGCATGTCATGGGGGCCCCACGTGCATAGCGCATGTCATGGGAGCCCCACATGCATGCCACATGTCATGGGGGCCCCAAATGAATGTCGCATGTCAAGGGGGCCCCACATGCATGCCGCATGTCATGGGGACCCACATGCATGCCGCATGTCACGGAGGCCCCCAAATGCATCCCGCATTTCATGGGGGCCCCACATGCATGCCGCATGTCATGGGGGCCCAACGTGCATGCCGCATGTATTGGGGCCCCAAATTCATGTCTCATGTCATGAGGGCCCTGCATGTTTGCCGCATGTCATGGAGGCCCCAAATGCATGCCTTAAGTCATGGGGGCCCCAAATGCATGCCGCATATCATGGGGGCCCCAAACACATGCAGCATGTCATGGGGGCAACACGTGCATGTCGTATGTCTTGGGGCCCACAAATGCATGCCTCAAGTCATGGGGGCCCCAAATGCATGCCGCATATCATGGGGGCCCCAAACACATGCAGCATGTCATGGGGGCCCCACGTGCATGCCGTATGTCTTGGGGCCCACAAATGCATGCCTCAAGTCATGGGGGCCCCAAATGCATGACTCATGTCATGGGGGCCCCACGTGCATGCCGCATGTCATGGGGGATCCAAACTCATGCCGCATGTCATTGGGGCCCCACGTGCATGCCGCATGTCATAGGGCACCCCAAATGCATGCAGCATGTTATGGGGCCCCACGTGCATACCGCATGTCTCAGGTACCCCAAATGCATGCAGCATGTTATGCAGGCCCCAAATGCATGCCGCATGTCATGGGGGCCCAAATGCATGACGCATGTCATGGGGGCCTCACATGCATGAAGCATGTCATGGGGGCCCCAAATGCATGCCGCATGTCATGGGTTCTCCACATTCATGCCGCATGTAATGGGGCCCCCAAATTCATGCCGCATGTCATAGGGGCCCCACATGCATGGCGCAAGTCATGGGTGCCCCACATGCTTGCCGCATGTCATTGGGGCCCCAAATGCATGCCGCATGTCATAGGGGCCCCACAATTATGGCGCATGTCATGGGGGCCCCACATGCATGACGCATGTCATGGAGGCCCCAAATGCATGCCGCATGTCACGGGGCCCCCAAATGCATACCGTATGTCATGGGGGCCCCACATGCATGCCACATGTCATGGGGGCCCAAATGCTTACCGCATGTCCTGGGGGCCATAAATGTATGACACATGACATGGGGGCCCAACGTGCATGACGCATGTATTGGGGGCCCCAAATTCATGCCGCATGTCATGAGGGCCCCGCATGCATGCCGCATGTCATGGGGGCCCCGGAGGCATTCCGCATGTCATGGGGGCCCCAAATGCATGCCGCATGTCAATTGGGCCCCGCAGTCATTCCGCATGTCATGGGGGCGTCACATGCATTCCGCATGTCATGGGGGCCCCACGTGCATGCTGCATGTCATTGGGGCCCCATGTGCTTGCCGCATTTCATGGGTGCCCAAATGCATGCCTCATGTCATGGGGGCCATAAATGCATGCCGCATGTCATGGGTGCCCAACGTGCATGCCACATGTATTGGGGGCCCAACGTGCATGCCGCATGTATTGGGGGCCCCAACTACAGGCCGCATATCATGGGGCCCCACATGCATGCCGCATTTCATGGGGGACCCAAATGCATGCCGCATGTCATGGGGGCCCCCAAATGCATGCCGCATGTCATGGGGGCCCCAACTGCAGGCCGCATATCATGGGGCCCCACATGCATGCCGCATTTCATAGGGGCCCCAAACTCATGCCGCGTGTCACCGGGGCCCCAAGCGTATGCCGCATGTCATGGGGGCCCCACTTGCATGCCGCATGTCATGGGGGCCCCAAATGCGTGCCACATGTCATGGCGGCCCCAAATGCATGACTCATGTCCTGGGGGCCCCATGTGCATGCCGCATGTCATGGGGGATCGAAACTCCTGCCGCATGTCATTGGGGCCCCACGCGTATGCCGCATGTCATGGGGGCCCCATGTGCATGCCACATGTAATGGGGGCCCCAAATGCATGTGGCATGTCATAGGGGCCCCACGTGCATGCCGCATGTCTTGGGCACCCCAAATGCATGCAGCATGTTATGGGGGCCCCACGTGCATGCCGAATGTCTCAGGTACCCCAAATGCATGCAGCATGTTATGCAGGCCCCAAGTGCATGCTGCAAGTCATGGGGGCCCAAATGCATGACGCATGTCATGTGGGCCCCACATGAATGACGCATGTCATGGTGGCTCCAAATGCATGACTCAGGTCATGGGGGCCCCACGTGCATGCCGCATGTTATGGGGGCCTCACGAGCATTCCGCATGTCATGGGGGCCCCACGTGCATGCCGAATGTCATGGGTGCCCCACATGCATGCCAAATGTCTCAGGTACCCCAAATGCATGCAGCATGTTATGCAGGCCCCAATGCATGCCGCATGTCATGGGGGCCCAAATGCATGCCGCATTTCATGGGGGCCCCACATGCATGCAGCATGTCATGGGGGCCCCAAATGCATGCTGCATGTCATGGGGGCTCCACATGCATGCCGCATTTCATGGGTGACCCAAATGCATGCATGCCGCATGGCATTGGGGCCCCGCAGGCATTCCGCATGTCATGGGGGCCTCACGTGCTTGCCGCATGTCATTGGGGCCCCACGTGCATGCCTCATGTCACGGGGGCCACAAATGTATGCCACATGTCATGCGGGCCCCACGTGCATGCCGCATGTCATGGGGCCCCCCAAATGCATGCCGCATGTCATGGGGGCCCCACATGCATGGAGCATGTCCTGGGGGCCCCACTTGCATTCCGCATGACATGGGGGCCCCAAATGCATGCCGCATGTCATGGCGGCCCCAAATGCATGACTCAGGTCATGGGGGCCCCACGTGCATGCCGCATGTCATGGGGGACCCAAGCGTATGCCGCATGTCATGGGGGCCCCAAATGCATGCCGCATGTCCTGGGGGCCCCACGAGCATGCCGATTGTCATGGTGGCCCCATGTCCATGCCGCATGTCATGGGCCCCCCAAATACATTCCGCATGTCATGGGTGCCCCACATGCATGCCGAATGTCTCAGTTACCCCAAATGCATGCAGCATGTAATGCACGCCCCAAAAGCATGCCGCATGTCATGGGGGCCCCACATGCATGCCGCATGTCATGGGGGCCCCACGTGCATGGCGCATGTCATGGGAGCCCCACATGCATGCCACATGTCATGGGGGACCCAAATGAATGTCGCATGTCAAGGGGGCCCCACGTGCATGCCGCATGTCATGGGGACCCAAATGCTTGCCGCATGTCATGGGGGCCATAAATGCATGCCGCATGTCATGGGGGCCCAACGTGCATGCCGCATGTACTGGGGGCCCCAAATTCATGTCTCATGTCATGAGGGCCCTGCATGTATACCGCATGTCATGGGGGCCCCAAATGCATGCCTCAAGTCATGGGGGCCCCAAATGCATGCCGCATATCATGGGGGCCCCACGTTCATGCCGTATGTCCTGGGGCCCGCAAATGCATGCCTCAAGTCATGGGGGCCCCAAATGCATGACTCATGTCATGGGGGCCCCACGTGCATGTCGCATGTCATGGGGGATCCAAACTCATGCCGCATGTCATTGGGGCCCAAAGCATATGCCGCATGTCATGGGGGCCCCATGTGCATGCCACATGTAATCGGGGCTGCAAATGCATGCGGCATGTCATAGGGGCCCCACGTGCATGACGCATTTCTCGGGCACCCCAAATGCATGCAGCATGTTATGGGGGCCCCATGTGCATGCCGCATGTCTCAGGTACCCCGAATGCATGCAGCATGTTATGCAGGCCCCAAATGCATGACGCATGTCATGGGGGCCCCACATGCATGAAGCATGTCATGGGGACCCCAAATGCATGCCGCATGTCATGGGGGCTCCACATTCATGCCGCATGTAATGGGGCCCCCAAAATTCATGCCGCATGTCATAGGGGCCCCACGTGCATGGCGCAAGTCATGGGTGCCCCACATGCATGCCGCATGTCATTGGGGCCCCACATTCATGGCGCATGTCATGGGGGCCCCACATGCATGACGCATGTCATGGGAGCCCCACATGCATGCCACATGTCATGGGGGACCCAAATGAATGTCGCATGTCAAGGGGGCCCCACGTGCATGCCGCATGTCATGGGGACCCAAATGCTTGCCGCATGTCATGGGGGCCATAAATGCATGCCGCATGTCATGGGGGCCCAACGTGCATGCCGCATGTACTGGGGGCCCCAAATTCATGTCTCATGTCATGAGGGCCCTGCATGTATACCGCATGTCATGGGGGCCCCAAATGCATGCCTCAAGTCATGGGGGCCCCAAATGCATGCCGCATATCATGGGGGCCCCACGTTCATGCCGTATGTCTTGGGGCCCACAAATGCATGCCTCAAGTCATGGGGGCCCCAAATGCATGACTCATGTCATGGGGGCCCCACGTGCATGCCGCATGTCATGGGGGATCCAAACTCATGCCGCATGTCATTGGGGCCCAAAGCATATGCCGCATGTCATGGGGGCCCCATGTGCATGCCACATGTAATCGGGGCCGCAAATGCATGCGGCATGTCATAGGGGCCCCACGTGCATGACGCATTTCTCGGGCACCCCAAATGCATGCAGCATGTTATGGGGGCCCCATGTGCATGCCGCATGTCTCAGGTACCCCAAATGCATGCAGCATGTTATGCAGGCCCCAAATGCATGACGCATGTCATGGGGGCCCCACATGCATGAAGCATGTCATGGGGACCCCAAATGCATGCCGCATGTCATGGGGGCTCCACATTCATGCCGCATGTAATGGGGCCCCCAAAATTCATGCCGCATGTCATAGGGGCCCCACGTGCATGGCGCAAGTCATGGGTGCCCCACATGCATGCCGCATGTCATTGGGGCCCCACATTCATGGCGCATGTCATGGGGGCCCCACATGCATGACGCATGTCATGGAGGCCCAAATGCATGCCGCATGTCATGGGGCCCCCAAATGCATGCCGCATGTCATGGGGGCCCAAATGCTTGCCGCATGTCCTGGGGGCCATAAATGTATGCCGCATGTCATGGGGGCCCAACGTCCATGACGCATGTATTGGAGGCCCCAAATTCATGCGGAATGTCATGAGGGCCCCGCATGCATGCCGCATGTCATGGGGGCCCCGGAGGCATTCCGCATGTCATGGGGCCCCAAATGCATGCCGCATGTCATGGGGGCCCCAAATGCATGCCTCAAGTCATGGGGGCCCCAAATGCATGCCACATATCATGGGGGCCCCACGTGCATGCCGCATATATTGGGGGCCCCAAATGCATGCCGCATGTCATGAGGGCCCCACATGCATGCCACATGTCAATGGGGCCCCGCAGGCATTCCGCATGTCATGGGGGCGTCATATGCATTTCGCATGTCATGGGGGCCCCACGTGCATGCTGCATGTCATTGGGGCCCCACGTGCTTGCCGCATGTCATGGGGGCCCAAATGCATGCCGCATGTCATGGGGACCATAAATGCATGCCGCATGTCATGGGTGCCCAACGTGCATGCCGCATTTATTGGGGGCCCAACGTGCATGCCGCATGTATTGGGGGCCCCAACTGCAGGCCACATATCATGGGGCCCCACATGCATGCCGCATTTCATGGGGGACCCAAATGCATGCCGCATGTCATGGGGGCCCCAAATGCATGCCACATGTCATGGGTGCCCCAAATGCATGCCACATGTCCTGGGGGCCCCACGTGCATGCCGCATGTCATGGGGGCCCCAAATGCATGCCGCATGTCCTGGGGGCCCCAAATGCATGCCACATGTCATGGCGGCCCCAACTGCAGGCCGCATATCATGGGGCCCCACATGCATGCCGCATTTCATGGGGGACCCAAATGCATGCTGCATGTCATGGGGGATCCAAAGTCATGCCGCATGTTATTGGGGCCCCAAGCATATACCGCATGTCATGGGGGCCTCACGAGCATTCCGCATGTCATGGGGGACCCACGTGCATGCCGCATGTAATGGTGCCCCCAAATTCATGCCGCATGTCATAGGGGCCCCACTTGCATGGCGCAAGTCATGGGTGCCCCACATGCATGCCGAATGTCTCAGGTACCCCAAATGCATGCAGCATGGTATGCACGTCCCAAATGCATGCCGCATGTCTAGGGGGCCCAAATGCATGCCGCATGTCATGGGGGCCCCACATGCATGTCGCATGTCATGGGGGCCCCACGTGCATGGCACATGTCATGGGAGCCCCACATGCATGCCACATGTCATTGGGGGCCCCAAATGAATGTCGCATGTCAAGGGGGCCCCACGTGCATGCCGCATGTCATGGGGACCCACATGCATGCCGCATGTCATGGAGGCCCCCAAATGCATCCCGCATGTCATGGGGGCCCCACATGCATGACGCATGTCATGGGGCCCCCAAATGCATGCCGCATGTCATGGGGGCCCCACATGCATGCCGCATGTCATGGGGGCCCAAATGCTTGTCGCATGTCATGGGGGCCCCACGTGCATGCCACATGTCATGGGGGATCCAAACTCATGCCGCATGTCATTTGGGCCCAAAGCATATGCCGCATGTCATGGGGGCCCCATGTGCATGCCACATGTAATGGGGGCCCCAAATGCATGCGGCTTGTCATAGGGGCCCCACGTGCATGCCGCATGTCTCGGGCACCCCAAATGCATGCAGCATGTTATGGGGGCCCCACGTACATGCCAAATGTCTCAGGTACCCAAAATGCATGCAGCATGTTATGCAGTCCCCAAATGCATGCTGCAAGTCATGGGGGCCCAAATGCATGACGCATGTCATGTGGGCCCCACATGAATGCCGCATGTCATGGCGGCCCCAAATGCATGACTCAGGTCATGGGGACCCCACCTGCATGCCGCATGTCATAGGGCCCCACGTGCATGGCGCAAGTCATGGGTGCCCCACATGCATGCCGAATGTCTCAGGTACCCCAAATGCATGCAGCATGTTATGCAGGCCCCAAATGCATGCCGTATGTCATGGGGGCCCAAATGCATGCCGCATTTCATGGGGGCCCCACATGCATGCCACATGTCATGGGGGCCCCAAATGCTTGCCGCATGTCATGGGGACTCCACGTGCATGCCGCATGTCATGGGGGCCCCAAATGCATGCCCCATGTCATGGGGGCCCCAAATGCATGCCGCATGTCATGGGGGATCCAAAGTCATGCCGCATGTCATTGGGGCCCCAAGCATATGCCGCATGTCATGGGGGCATCACGAGCATTCCGCATGTCATGGGGGACCCACGTGCATGCCGCATGTAATGGTGCCCCCAAATTCATGCCGCATGTCATAGGGGCCCCACGTGCATGGCGCAAGTCATGGGTGCCCCACATGCATGTCGAATGTCTCAGGTACCCCAAATGCATGCAGCATGTTATGCACGCCCCGAATGCATGCCGCATGTCATGTGGGCCCAAATGCAGGCCGCATTTCATGGGGGCCCCACATGCATTCCGTATGTCATGGGGGCCTCACGAGCATTCGGCATGTCATGGGGGCCCCACGTGCATGCCGCATGTCATGGCGGCCCCAAATGCATGACTCATGTCATGGGGGCCCACATGCATGCCACATGTCATGGGGGCCCCACTTGCATGCTGCATGTCATGGCGGCCCCAAATGCATGACTCATGTCATGGGGGCTCCACATGCATGCCGCATGTAATAGGGCCCCCAAATTCATGCCGCATGTCATAGGGTCCCACGTGCATGGCGCAAGTCATGGGTGCCCCACATGCATGCCGAATGTCTCAGGTACCCCAAATGCATGCAGCATGTTATGCAGGCCCCAAATGCATGCCGCATGTCATGGGGGCCCAAATGCATGCCGCATGTCATGGAGGATCCAAAGTCATGCCGCATGTCATTGGGGCCCCAAGCATATGCCGCATGTCATGTGGGCCTCACGAGCATTCCGCATGTCATGGGGGCCCCACGTGCATGCCGCATGTAATGGTGCCCCCAAATTCATGCCGCATGTCATAGGGGCCCCAAGTGCATGGCGCAAGTCATGGGTGCCCCACATGCATGCCGCATGTCATGGGGACCCACATGCATGCCGCATGTCATGAAGGCCCCAAATGCATACCGCATGTCATGGGGGCCCCACATGCATGCCCCATGTCATGGGGGCCCCAAATGCATGCCGCATGTCATGGGGGATCCAAAGTCATGCCGCATGTCATTGGGGCCCCAAGCATATGCCGCATGTCATGGGGGCCTCACGAGCATTCCGCATGTCATGGGGGCCCCACGTGCATGCCGCATGTAATGGTGCCCCCAAATTCATGCCGCATATCATAGGGGCCCCACGTGCATGGCGCAAGTCATGGGTACCCCACATGCATGTCGAATGTCTCAGGTACACCAAATGCATGCAGCATGTTATGCACGCCCCAAATGCATGCCGCATGTCATGTGGGCCCAAATGCAGGCCGCATTTCATGGGGGCCCCACATGCATGCCGTATGTCATGGGGGCCCCACGTGCATGGCGCATGTCATGGGAGCCCCACATGCATGCCACATGTCATGGGGGCCCCAAATGAATGTCGCATGTCAAGGGGGCCCCACGTGCATGCCGCATGTCATGTGGACCCACATGCATGCCGCATGTCATGGAGGCCCCCAAATGCATCCCGCATGTCATGGGGGCCCCACATGCATGCCGCATGTCATGGGGACCCACATGCATGCCGCATGTCATGGAGGCCCCAAATGCATGCCGCATGTCATGGAGGCCCCAAATGCATGACACATATCATGGGGGCCCCAAACACATGCAGCATGTCATGGGGGCCCCACGTGCATGCCGTATGTCTTGGGGCCCACAAATGCATGCCTCAAGTCATGGGGGCCCCAAATGCATGACTCACGTCATGGGGGCCCCACGTGCATGCCACATGTCATGGGGGATCCAAACTCATGCCGCATGTCATTGGGGCCCAAAGCATATGCCGCATGTCATGGGGGCCCCATGTGCATGCCGCATGTCTCGGGCACCCCAAATGCATGCATCATGTTATGGGGGCCCCACGTGCATGCCGAATGTCTCAGGTACCCCAAATGCATGCAGCATGTTATGCAGGCCCCAAATGCATGCTGCAAGTCATGGGGGCTCAAATGCATGACGCATGTCATGTGGGCCCCAAATGCATGTGGCATGTCATAGGGGCCCCACGTGCATGCCGCATGTCTCGGGCACCCCAAATGCATGCAGCATGTTAAGTGGGGGCCCCACGTGCATGCCGAATGTATCAGGTACCCCAAATGCATGCAGCATGTTATGCAGGCCCCAAATGCATGCTGCAAGTCATGGGGGCCCAAATGCATGATGCATGTCATGTGGGCCCCACGTGCATGCCGCATGTCATGGGGGCCTCACGAGCATTCCGCATGTCATAGGGCCCCACGTGCATGCCGCATGTCATGGCGGCCCCAAATGCATGACTCATGTCATGGGGGCCCACATGCATGCCGCATGTCATGGGGGCCCCACTTGCATTCTGCATGTCATGGCAGGCCCAAATGCATGACTCATGTCATGGGGGCTCCACGTGCATGCCGCATGGAATGGGGCCCCCAAATTCATGCCGCATGTCATAGGGCCCCACGTGCATGGCGCAAGTCATGGGTGCCCCACATGCATGCCGAATGTCTCAGGTACCCCAAATGCATGCAGCATGTTATGCACGCCCCAAATGCATGCCGCATGTCATGGGGGCCCAAATGCATGCCGCATTTCATGGGGACCCACATGCATGTCGCATGTCATGGAGGCCTCAAATGCATGACTCAGGTCATGGGGACCCCAACTGCATGCCGCATGTCATGGGGGCCCCACTTGCATGCTGCATGTCATGGCGGCCCCAAATGCATGACTCATGTCATGGGGGCTCCACGTGCATGCCGCATGTAATGGGGCCCCCAAATTCATGCCGCATGTCATAGGGCCCCACGTGCATGGCGCAAGTCATGGGTGCCCCACATGCATGCCCAATGTCTCAGGTACCCCAAATGCATGCAGCCTGTTATGCAGGCCCCAAATGCATGCCGCATGTCATGGGGCCCCAAATGCATGCCGCATTTCATGGGGGCCCCACATGCATGCCGCATGTCATGGGGACTCCACGTGCATGCCACATATAATGGGGCCCCCAAATTAATGCCGCATGTCATAGGGGCCCCACGTGCATGGCGCAAGTCATGGGTGCCCCACATGCATGCCGCATGTCATGGGGACCCACATGCATGCCGCATGTCATGGAGGCCCCAAATGCATGTCGCATGTCATGGAGGCCCCAAATGCATGCCGCATGTCATGGGGGATCCAAAATCATGCCGCATGTGATTGGGGCTCCAAGCATATGCCGCATGTCATGGGGGCCTCACGAGCATTCCGCATGTCATGGGGGCCCCATGTGCATGCCGCATGTAATGGTTCCCCCAAATTCATGCCGCATGTCATAGGGGCCCCACGTGCATGGCGCAAGTCATGGGTGCCCCACATGCATGCCGCATGTCATGGGGACCCACATGCATGCCGCATGTCATGGAGGCCCCAAATGCATGTCGCATGTCATGGAGGCCCCAAATGCATGCCGTATGTCATGGGGGCCCAAATGCATGCTGCATTTCATGGGGGCCCCACATGCATGCCGCATGTCATGGGGGCCCCACGTGCATGGCGCATGTCATGGGGGCCCCACGTGCATGGCGCATGTCATGGGAGCCCCACATGCATGCCACATGTCATGGGGGCCCCAAATGAATGTCGCATTTCAAAGGGGCCCCACGTGCATGCCGCATGTCATGGGGACCCCAAATGCATGCCGCATGTCATGGCAGCCCCAAATGCATGACTCATGTCATGGGGGCCCCACGTGCATGCCGCATGTCTTGGGGTATCCAAACTCATGCCACATGTCATTGGGGCCCCAAGCATATGCCGCATGTCATGGGGGCCCCATGTGCATGCCACATGTAATGGGGGCCCCAAATGCATGCGGCATGTCATAGGGGCCCCACGTGCATGCCGCATGTCTCGGGCACCCCCAATGCATGCAGCATGTTATGGGGGCCCCACGTGAATACCGCATGTCTCAGGTACCCCAAATGCATGCAGCATGTTATGCAGGCCCCAAATGAATGCCGAATGTCATGGGGGCCTAAATGCATGACGCATGTCATGGGGGCTCCACATGCATGAAGCATGTCATGGGGGCCCCAAATGCATGCCGCATGTCATGGGGGCTTCACATGTTTGCCGCATGTAATGAGGCCCCCAAATTCATGCCGCATATCATTGGGGCCCCACATGCATGCCGCATGTCATGGGGGCCTCACATGCATGCCGCATGTCATGGAGGCCCAAATGCATGCTGCATGTCATTGGGGCCCCGCAGGTATTCCGCATGTCATGGGGGCCTCACGTGCATTCCGCATGTCATGGGGGCCCCACGTGCATGCTGCATGTCATTGGGGCCCCACGTGCTTGCCGCATGTCATGGAGGCCCAAATGCATGCCGCATGTCATGGGGGCCATAAATGCATGCCGCATATCATGGGGCCCCACATGCATGCCACATGTCATGGGGGCCCCACTTGCATGACGCATGTCATGGAGGCCCAAATGCATGCCGCATGTCATGGGGCCCCCAAATGCATGCCGCATGTCATGGGGACCCACATGCATGCCGCATGTCATGGAGGCCCCCAAATGCATCCCGCATGTCATGGGGGCCCCACATGCATGACGCATGTCATGGGGCCCCCAAATGCATGCCGCATGTCATGGGGGCCCCACATGCATGCCGCATGTCATGGGGGCCCAAATGCTTGTCGCATGTCATGGGGGCCCCACGTGCATGCCACATGTCATGGGGGATCCAAACTCATGCCGCATGTCATTTGGGCCCAAAGCATATGCCGCATGTCATGGGGGCCCCATGTGCATGCCACATGTAATGGGGGCCCCAAATGCATGCGGCTTGTCATAGGGGCCCCACGTGCATGCCGCATGTCTCGGGCACCCCCAATGCATGCAGCATGTTATGGGGGCCCCACGTGAATACCGCATGTCTCAGGTACCCCAAATGCATGCAGCATGTTATGCAGGCCCCAAATGAATGCCGAATGTCATGGGGGCCTAAATGCATGACGCATGTCATGGGGGCTCCACATGCATGAAGCATGTCATGGGGGCCCCAAATGCATGCCGCATGTCATGGGGGCTTCACATGTTTGCCGCATGTAATGAGGCCCCCAAATTCATGCCGCATATCATTGGGGCCCCACATGCATGCCGCATGTCATGGGGGCCTCACATGCATGCCGCATGTCATGGAGGCCCAAATGCATGCTGCATGTCATTGGGGCCCCGCAGGTATTCCGCATGTCATGGGGGCCTCACGTGCATTCCGCATGTCATGGGGGCCCCACGTGCATGCTGCATGTCATTGGGGCCCCACGTGCTTGCCGCATGTCATGGAGGCCCAAATGCATGCCGCATGTCATGGGGGCCATAAATGCATGCCGCATATCATGGGGCCCCACATGCATGCCACATGTCATGGGGGCCCCACTTGCATGACGCATGTCATGGAGGCCCAAATGCATGCCGCATGTCATGGGGCCCCCAAATGCATGCCGCATGTCATGGGGACCCACATGCATGCCGCATGTCATGGAGGCCCCCAAATGCATCCCGCATGTCATGGGGGCCCCACATGCATGACGCATGTCATGGGGCCCCCAAATGCATGCCGCATGTCATGGGGGCCCCACATGCATGCCGCATGTCATGGGGGCCCAAATGCTTGTCGCATGTCATGGGGGCCCCACGTGCATGCCACATGTCATGGGGGATCCAAACTCATGCCGCATGTCATTTGGGCCCAAAGCATATGCCGCATGTCATGGGGGCCCCATGTGCATGCCACATGTAATGGGGGCCCCAAATGCATGCGGCTTGTCATAGGGGCCCCACGTGCATGCCGCATGTCTCGGGCACCCCAAATGCATGCAGCATGTTAGGGGGGCCCCACGTACATGCCAAATGTCTCAGGTACCCAAAATGCATGCAGCATGTTATGCAGTCCCCAAATGCATGCTGCAAGTCATGGGGGCCCAAATGCATGACGCATGTCATGTGGGCCCCACATGAATGCCGCATGTCATGGCGGCCCCAAATGCATGACTCAGGTCATGGGGACCCCACCTGCATGCCGCATGTCATAGGGCCCCACGTGCATGGCGCAAGTCATGGGTGCCCCACATGCATGCCGAATGTCTCAGGTACCCCAAATGCATGCAGCATGTTATGCAGGCCCCAAATGCATGCCGTATGTCATGGGGGCCCAAATGCATGCCGCATTTCATGGGGGCCCCACATGCATGCCACATGTCATGGGGGCCCCAAATGCTTGCCGCATGTCATGGGGACTCCACGTGCATGCCGCATGTCATGGGGGCCCCAAATGCATGCCCCATGTCATGGGGGCCCCAAATGCATGCCGCATGTCATGGGGGATCCAAAGTCATGCCGCATGTCATTGGGGCCCCAAGCATATGCCGCATGTCATGGGGGCATCACGAGCATTCCGCATGTCATGGGGGACCCACGTGCATGCCGCATGTAATGGTGCCCCCAAATTCATGCCGCATGTCATAGGGGCCCCACGTGCATGGCGCAAGTCATGGGTGCCCCACATGCATGTCGAATGTCTCAGGTACCCCAAATGCATGCAGCATGTTATGCACGCCCCGAATGCATGCCGCATGTCATGTGGGCCCAAATGCAGGCCGCATTTCATGGGGGCCCCACATGCATGCCGTATGTCATGGGGGCCTCACGAGCATTCGGCATGTCATGGGGGCCCCACGTGCATGCCGCATGTCATGGCGGCCCCAAATGCATGACTCATGTCATGGGGGCCCACATGCATGCCACATGTCATGGGGGCCCCACTTGCATGCTGCATGTCATGGCGGCCCCAAATGCATGACTCATGTCATGGGGGCTCCACATGCATGCCGCATGTAATAGGGCCCCCAAATTCATGCCGCATGTCATAGGGTCCCACGTGCATGGCGCAAGTCATGGGTGCCCCACATGCATGCCGAATGTCTCAGGTACCCCAAATGCATGCAGCATGTTATGCAGGCCCCAAATGCATGCCGCATGTCATGGGGGCCCAAATGCATGCCGCATGTCATGGAGGATCCAAAGTCATGCCGCATGTCATTGGGGCCCCAAGCATATGCCGCATGTCATGTGGGCCTCACGAGCATTCCGCATGTCATGGGGGCCCCACGTGCATGCCGCATGTAATGGTGCCCCCAAATTCATGCCGCATGTCATAGGGGCCCCAAGTGCATGGCGCAAGTCATGGGTGCCCCACATGCATGCCGCATGTCATGGGGACCCACATGCATGCCGCATGTCATGAAGGCCCCAAATGCATACCGCATGTCATGGGGGCCCCACATGCATGCCCCATGTCATGGGGGCCCCAAATGCATGCCGCATGTCATGGGGGATCCAAAGTCATGCCGCATGTCATTGGGGCCCCAAGCATATGCCGCATGTCATGGGGGCCTCACGAGCATTCCGCATGTCATGGGGGCCCCACGTGCATGCCGCATGTAATGGTGCCCCCAAATTCATGCCGCATATCATAGGGGCCCCACGTGCATGGCGCAAGTCATAGGTACCCCACATGCATGTCGAATGTCTCAGGTACACCAAATGCATGCAGCATGTTATGCACGCCCCAAATGCATGCCGCATGTCATGTGGGCCCAAATGCAGGCCGCATTTCATGGGGGCCCCACATGCATGCCGTATGTCATGGGGGCCCCACGTGCATGGCGCATGTCATGGGAGCCCCACATGCATGCCACATGTCATGGGGGCCCCAAATGAATGTCGCATGTCAAGGGGGCCCCACGTGCATGCCGCATGTCATGGGGACCCACATGCATGCCGCATGTCATGGAGGCCCCCAAATGCATCCCGCATGTCATGGGGGCCCCACATGCATGCCGCATGTCATGGGGACCCACATGCATGCCGCATGTCATGGAGGCCCCAAATGCATGCCGCATGTCATGGAGGCCCCAAATGCATGACACATATCATGGGGGCCCCAAACACATGCAGCATGTCATGGGGGCCCCACGTGCATGCCGTATGTCTTGGGGCCCACAAATGCATGCCTCAAGTCATGGGGGCCCCAAATGCATGACTCATGTCATGGGGGCCCCACGTGCATGCCACATGTCATGGGGGATCCAAACTCATGCCGCATGTCATTGGGGCCCAAAGCATATGCCGCATGTCATGGGGGCCCCATGTGCATGCCACATGTAATGGGGCCCCCAAATGCATGCGGCTTGTCATAGGGGCCCCACGTGCATGCCGCATGTCTCGGGCACCCCAAATGCATGCATCATGTTATGGGGGCCCCACGTGCATGCCGAATGTCTCAGGTACCCCAAATGCATGCAGCATGTTATGCAGGCCCCAAATGCATGCTGCAAGTCATGGGGGCTCAAATGCATGACGCATGTCATGTGGGCCCCAAATGCATGTGGCATGTCATAGGGGCCCCACGTGCATGCCGCATGTCTCGGGCACCCCAAATGCATGCAGCATGTTAAGTGGGGGCCCCACGTGCATGCCACATGTCATGGGGGATCCAAACTCATGCCGCATGTCATTTGGGCCCAAAGCATATGCCGCATGTCATGGGGGCCCCATGTGCATGCCACATGTAATGGGGGCCCCAAATGCATGCGGCTTGTCATAGGGGCCCCACGTGCATGCCGCATGTCTCGGGCACCCCAAATGCATGCAGCATGTTAGGGGGGCCCCACGTACATGCCAAATGTCTCAGGTACCCAAAATGCATGCAGCATGTTATGCAGTCCCCAAATGCATGCTGCAAGTCATGGGGGCCCAAATGCATGACGCATGTCATGTGGGCCCCACATGAATGCCGCATGTCATGGCGGCCCCAAATGCATGACTCAGGTCATGGGGACCCCACCTGCATGCTGCATGTCATAGGGCCCCACGTGCATGGCGCAAGTCATGGGTGCCCCACATGCATGCCGAATGTCTCAGGTACCCCAAATGCATGCAGCATGTTATGCAGGCCCCAAATGCATGCCGTATGTCATGGGGGCCCAAATGCATGCCGCATTTCATGGGGGCCCCACATGCATGCCACATGTCATGGGGGCCCCAAATGCTTGCCGCATGTCATGGGGACTCCACGTGCATGCCGCATGTCATGGGGGCCCCAAATGCATGCCCCATGTCATGGGGGCCCCAAATGCATGCCGCATGTCATGGGGGATCCAAAGTCATGCCGCATGTCATTGGGGCCCCAAGCATATGCCGCATGTCATGGGGGCATCACGAGCATTCCGCATGTCATGGGGGACCCACGTGCATGCCGCATGTAATGGTGCCCCCAAATTCATGCCGCATGTCATAGGGGCCCCACTTGCATGGCGCAAGTCATGGGTGCCCCACATGCATGTCGAATGTCTCAGGTACCCCAAATGCATGCAGCATGTTATGCACGCCCCGAATGCATGCCGCATGTCATGTGGGCCCAAATGCAGGCCGCATTTCATGGGGGCCCCACATGCATGCCGTATGTCATGGGGGCCTCACGAGCATTCGGCATGTCATGGGGGCCCCACGTGCATGCCGCATGTCATGGCGGCCCCAAATGCATGACTCATGTCATGGGGGCCCACATGCATGCCACATGTCATGGGGGCCCCACTTGCATGCTGCATGTCATGGCGGCCCCAAATGCATGACTCATGTCATGGGGGCTCCACATGCATGCCGCATGTAATAGGGCCCCCAAATTCATGCCGCATGTCATAGGGTCCCACGTGCATGGCGCAAGTCATGGGTGCCCCACATGCATGTCGAATGTCTCAGGTACCCCAAATGCATGCAGCATGTTATGCAGGCCCCAAATGCATGCCGCATGTCATGGGGGCCCAAATGCATGCCGCATGTCATGGAGGATCCAAAGTCATGCCGCATGTCATTGGGGCCCCAAGCATATGCCGCATGTCATGTGGGCCTCACGAGCATTCCGCATGTCATGGGGGCCCCACGTGCATGCCGCATGTAATGGTGCCCCCAAATTCATGCCGCATGTCATAGGGGCCCCAAGTGCATGGCGCAAGTCATGGGTGCCCCACATGCATGCCGCATGTCATGGGGACCCACATGCATGCCGCATGTCATGAAGGCCCCAAATGCATACCGCATGTCATGGGGGCCCCACATGCATGCCCCATGTCATGGGGGCCCCAAATGCATGCCGCATGTCATGGGGGATCCAAAGTCATGCCGCATGTCATTGGGGCCCCAAGCATATGCCGCATGTCATGGGGGCCTCACGAGCATTCCGCATGTCATGGGGGCCCCACGTGCATGCCGCATGTAATGGTGCCCCCAAATTCATGCCGCATATCATAGGGGCCCCACGTGCATGGCGCAAGTCATGGGTACCCCACATGCATGTAGAATGTCTCAGGTACACCAAATGCATGCAGCATGTTATGCACGCCCCAAATGCATGCCGCATGTCATGTGGGCCCAAATGCAGGCCGCATTTCATGGGGGCCCCACATGCATGCCGTATGTCATGGGGGCCCCACGTGCATGGCGCATGTCATGGGAGCCCCACATGCATGCCACATGTCATGGGGGCCCCAAATGAATGTCGCATGTCAAGGGGGCCCCACGTGCATGCCGCATGTCATGGGGACCCACATGCATGCCGCATGTCATGGAGGCCCCCAAATGCATCCCGCATGTCATGGGGGCCCCACATGCATGCCGCATGTCATGGGGACCCACATGCATGCCGCATGTCATGGAGGCCCCAAATGCATGCCGCATGTCATGGAGGCCCCAAATGCATGACACATATCATGGGGGCCCCAAACACATGCAGCATGTCATGGGGGCCCCACGTGCATGCCGTATGTCTTGGGGCCCACAAATGCATGCCTCAAGTCATGGGGGCCCCAAATGCATGACTCATGTCATGGGGGCCCCACGTGCATGCCACATGTCATGGGGGATCCAAACTCATGCCGCATGTCATTGGGGCCCAAAGCATATGCCGCATGTCATGGGGGCCCCATGTGCATGCCACATGTAATGGGGCCCCCAAATGCATGCGGCTTGTCATAGGGGCCCCACGTGCATGCCGCATGTCTCGGGCACCCCAAATGCATGCATCATGTTATGGGGGCCCCACGTGCATGCCGAATGTCTCAGGTACCCCAAATGCATGCAGCATGTTATGCAGGCCCCAAATGCATGCTGCAAGTCATGGGGGCTCAAATGCATGACGCATGTCATGTGGGCCCCAAATGCATGTGGCATGTCATAGGGGCCCCACGTGCATGCCGCATGTCTCGGGCACCCCAAATGCATGCAGCATGTTAAGTGGGGGCCCCACGTGCATGCCGAATGTATCAGGTACCCCAAATGCATGCAGCATGTTATGCAGGCCCCAAATGCATGCTGCAAGTCATGGGGGCCCAAATGCATGATGCATGTCATGTGGGCCCCACGTGCATGCCGCATGTCATGGGGGCCTCACGAGCATTCCGCATGTCATGGGGCCCCACGTGCATGCCGCATGTCATGGCGGCCCCAAATGCATGACTCATGTCATGGGGGCCCACATGCATGCCGCATGTCATGGGGGCCCCACTTGCATTCTGCATGTCATGGCAGGCCCAAATGCATGACTCATGTCATGGGGGCTCCACGTGCATGCCGCATGGAATGGGGCCCCCAAATTCATGCCGCATGTCATAGGGCCCCACGTGCATGGCGCAAGTCATGGGTGCCCCACATGCATGCCGAATGTCTCAGGTACCCCAAATGCATGCATCATGTTATGCACGCCCCAAATGCATGCCGCATGTCATGGGGGCCCAAATGCATGCCGCATTTCATGGGGACCCACATGCATGCCGCATGTCATGGAGGCCCCAAATGCATGACTCAGGTCATGGGGACCCCACCTGCATGCCGCATGTCATGGGGGCCCCACTTGCATGCTGCATGTCATGGCGGCCCCAAATGCATGACTCATGTCATGGGGGCTCCACGTGCATGCCGCATGTAATGGGGCCCCCAAATTCATGCCGCATGTCATAGGGCCCCACGTGCATGGCGCAAGTCATGGGTGCCCCACATGCATGCCCAATGTCTCAGGTACCCCAAATGCATGCAGCCTGTTATGCAGGCCCCAAATGCATGCCGCATGTCATGGGGCCCCAAATGCATGCCGCATTTCATGGGGGCCCCACATGCATGCCGCATGTCATGGGGACTCCACGTGCATGCCACATGTAATGGGGCCCCCAAATTAATGCCGCATGTCATAGGGGCCCCACGTGCATGGCGCAAGTCATGGGTGCCCCACATGCATGCCGCATGTCATGGGGACCCACATGCATGCCGCATGTCATGGAGGCCCCAAATGCATGTCGCATGTCATGGAGGCCCCAAATGCATGCCGCATGTCATGGGGGATCCAAAGTCATGCCGCATGTCATTGGGGCTCCAAGCATATGCCGCATGTCATGGGGGCCTCACGAGCATTCCGCATGTCATGGGGGCCCCACGTGCATGCCGCATGTAATGGTTCCCCCAAATTCATGCCGCATGTCATAGCGGCCCCACGTGCATGGCGCAAGTCATGGGTGCCCCACATGCATGCCGCATGTCATGGGGACCCACATGCATGCTGCATGTCATGGAGGCCCCAAATGCATGTCGCATGTCATGGAGGCCCCAAATGCATGCCGTATGTCATGGGGGCCCAAATGCATGCTGCATTTCATGGGGGCCCCACATGCATGCCGCATGTCATGGGGGCCCCACGTGCATGGCGCATGTCATGGGAGCCCCACATGCATGCCACATGTCATGGGGGCCCCAAATGAATGTCGCATTTCAAAGGGGCCCCACGTGCATGCCGCATGTCATGGGGACCCCAAATGCATGCCGCATGTCATGGCAGCCCCAAATGCATGACTCATGTCATGGGGGCCCCACGTGCATGCCGCATGTCTTGGGGTATCCAAACTCATGCCACATGTCATTGGGGCCCCAAGCATATGCCGCATGTCATGGGGGCCCCATGTGCATGCCACATGTAATGGGGGCCCCAAATGCATGCGGCATGTCATAGGGGCCCCACGTGCATGCCGCATGTCTCGGGCACCCCCAATGCATGCAGCATGTTATGGGGGCCCCACGTGAATACCGCATGTCTCAGGTACCCCAAATGCATGCAGCATGTTATGCAGGCCCCAAATGAATGCCGAATGTCATGGGGGCCCAAATGCATGACGCATGTCATGGGGGCTCCACATGCATGAAGCATGTCATGGGGGCCCCAAATGCATGCCGCATGTCATGGGGGCTTCACATGTTTGCCGCATGTAATGAGGCCCCCAAATTCATGCCGCATATCATTGGGGCCCCACGTGCATGCCGCATGTCATGGAGGTCCCAAATGCATGCCGCATGTCATGGGGGCCTCACATGCATGCCGCATGTCATGGAGGCCCAAATGCATGCTGCATGTCATTGGGGCCCCGCAGGTATTCCGCATGTCATGGGGGCCTCACGTGCATTCCGCATGTCATGGGGGCCCCACGTGCATGCTGCATGTCATTGGGGCCCCACGTGCTTGCCGCATGTCATGGAGGCCCAAATGCATGCCGCATGTCATGGGGGCCATAAATGCATGCCGCATATCATGGGGCCCCACATGCATGCCACATGTCATGGGGGCCCCACTTGCATGCCGCATTGCATGGGGGATCCAAATGCATGCCGCATGTCATGGGTGCCCCACATGCATGCCGCATGTCATGGGGGCCCCAAATGCATGACTCAGGTCATGGGGGCCCACGTGCATGTCGCATGTCATGGGGGACCCAAATGCATGCTGCATGTCATAGGGTCCCCACGTGCATGCCGCATGTCCCGGGCACCCCAAATGCATGCTGCATGTCATGAGGGCCACATGCATGCTGCACGTCATGGGGGCCCCACGTGCATGCCGCATGTCATGGGGGCCCCACAGGCATTCCACATGTCATGGGGGCCCCAAATAAATGCTGCATTTCATGGGGGCCCCACGTGCATGCCGCATGCCTCAGGTACCCCAAATGAATGCAGCATGTTATGCAGGCCCCAAATGCATGCTGCAAGTCATGGGGGCCCAAATGCATGACGCATGTCATGTGGGCCCCAAATGCATGTGGCATGTCATAGGGGCCCCACGTGCATGCCGCATGTCTCGGGCACCCCAAATGCATGCATCATGTTATGGGGGCCCCACGTACATGCCAAATGTCTCAGGTACCCAAAATGCATGCAGCATGTTATGCAGGCCCCAAATGCATGCTGCAAGTCATGGGGGCCCAAATGCATGACGCATGTCATGTGGGCCCCACATGAATGCCGCATGTCATGGCGGCCCCAAATGCATGACTCAGGTCATGGGGACCCCACCTGCATGCCGCATGTCATGGGGGCCTCACGAGCATTTGGCATGTCATGGGGGCCCCACGTGCATGCCTCATGTCATGGCGGCCCCAAATGCATTACTCATATCATGGGGGCCCACATGCATGCCGCATGTCATGGGGGCCCCACTTGCATGCTGCATGTCATGGCGGCCCCAAATGCATGACTCATGTCATGGGGGCTCCACATGCATGCCGCATGTAATGGGGCCCCCAAATTCATGCCGCATGTCATAGGGCCCCACTTGCATGGCGCAAGTCATGGGTGCCCCACATGCATGCCGAATGTCTCAGGTACCCCAAATGCATGCAGCATGTTATGCAGGTCCCAAATGCATGCCGCATGTCATGGGGGCCCAAATGCATGCCGCATTTCATGGGGGCCCCACATGCATGCCGCATGTCACGGGGACCCCAAATGCATGCCGAATGTCATGGGGACTCTACGTGCATGCCGCATGTAATGGTTCCCCCAAATTCATGCCGCATGTCATAGGGGCCTCACGTGCATGGCGCAAGTCATGGGTGCCCCACATGCATGCCGCATGTCATGGGGACCCACATGCATGCCGCATGTCATGGAGGCCCCAAATGCATGTCGCATGTCATGGAGGCCCCAAATGCATGCCGTATGTCATGGGGGCCCAAATGCATGCTGCATTTCATGGGGGCCCCACATGCATGCCGCATGTCATGGGGGCCCCACGTGCATGGCGCATGTCATGGGAGCCCCACATGCATGCCACATGTCATGGGGGCCCCAAATGAATGTCGCATTTCAAAGGGGCCCCACGTGCATGCCGCATGTCATGGGGACCCCAAATGCATGCCGCATGTCATGGCAGCCCCAAATGCATGACTCATGTCATGGGGGCCCCACGTGCATGCCGCATGTCTTGGGGTATCCAAACTCATGCCACATGTCATTGGGGCCCCAAGCATATGCCGCATGTCATGGGGGCCCCATGTGCATGCCACATGTAATGGGGGCCCCAAATGCATGCGGCATGTCATAGGGGCCCCACGTGCATGCTGCATGTCTCGGGGGCCCCACTTGCATTCCGCATGACATGGGGGCCCCAAATGCATGCCGCATGTCATGGCGGCCCCAAATGCATGCCACATGTCATGGGGGCCCCAAATGCATGCCGCATGTCCTGGGGGCCCCACGTGCATGCCGCATGTCTCGGGCACCCCAAATGCATGCAGCATGTTATGGGGGCCCCACGTGAATGCCGCATGTCTCAGGTACCCCAAATGCATGCAGCATGTTATGCAGGCCCCAAATGAATGCCGCATGTCATGGGGGCCCAAATGCATGACGCATGTCATGGGGGCTTCACATGCATGAAGCATGTCATGGGGGCCCCAAATGCATGCCGCATGTCATGGGGGCTTCACATGTTTGCCGCATGTAATGAGGCCCCCAAATTCATGCCGCATATCATTGGGGCCCCACATGCATGCCGCATGTCATGGAGGCCCCAAATGCATGCCGCATGTCATGGGGGCCTCACATGCATGCCGCATGTCATGGAGGCCCAAATGCATGCTGCATGTCATTGGGGCCCCGCAGGTATTCCACATGTCATGGGGGCCTCACGTGCATTCCGCATGTCATGGGGGCCCCACGTGCATGCTGCATGTCATTGGGGCCCCACGTGCTTGCCGCATGTCATGGAGGCCCAAATACATGCCGCATGTCATGGGGGCCATAAATGCATGCCGCATATCATGGGGCCCCACATGCATGCCACATGTCATGGGGGCCCCACTTGCATGCCGCATTGCATGGGGGATCCAAATGCATGCCGCATGTCATGGGGGCCCCAAATGCTTTCCGCATGTCATGGGTGCCCCACATGCATGCCGCATGTCATGGGGGCCCCAAATGCATGACTCAGGTCATGGGGGCCCCACGTGCATGTCGCATGTCATGGGGCCCTCCAAATGCATGCCGCATGTCATGAGGGCCCCAAATTCATGCCGCATGTCATGAGGGCCCCGCATGCATGCCTCAAGTCATGGGGGCCCCAAATGCATGCCACATATCATAGTGGCCCCTCATGCATGGCGCATGTCAAGGGGGGCCCACATGTATTCCGCATGTCATGGAGGCCCCGGAGGCATTCCGCATGTCATGGGGGCCCCAAATGCATGCCGCATGTCATGGGGGCCCCACATGCATGCCTCAAGTCATAGGGGCCCCACATGCATGGCGCGTTTCATGGGGGCCCTACATGCATGCCGCATATCATGGTGGTCCCACATGCATGGCGCATGTCATGGGGGCCCCAAATGCATGCCGCATGTCATAGTGGCCCCAAATGCATGCTGCATGTCATGAGGGCCCCACATGCATGCCACATGTCATGGGGGGCCCAAATGCATGCCGCATGTCATGGCGGCCCCAAATGCATGACTCATGTCATGGGGGCCCAAATGCTTGCCGCATGTCCTGGGGGCCATAAATGTATGCCGCATGTCATGGGGGCCCAACGTGCATGCCGCATGTCATGGGGGCCCAAATGCTTGCCGCATGTCCTGGGGGCCATAAATGTATGCCGCATGTCATGGGGGCCCAACGTGCATGCCGCATGTATTGGGGGCCCCAAATTCATGCCGCATGTCATGAGGGCCCCGCATGCATGCCGCATGTCATGGGGCCCCCTGAGGCATTCCGCATGTCATGGGGGCCCCAAATGCATGCCGCATGTCATGGGAGCCCCAAATGCATGCCTCAAGTCATGGGGGCCCCAAATGCATGCCGCATGTCATGAGGGTCCCACGTGCATGCCGCATGTCATGGGGGCCCCAAATGAATGTCGCATGTCAAGGGGACCCCACGTGCATGCCGCATGTCATGGGGACCCACATGCATGCCGCATGTCATGGATGCCCCCAAATGCATCCCGCATGTCATGGGGGCCCCACATGCATGCCCCATGTCATGGGGCCCCCAAATGCATGCCGCATGTCATGGGGGCCCCACATGCATGCCGCATGTCATGGGGGCCCAAATGCTTGCCGCATGTCATGGGGGCCCCACGTGCATGCCACATGTCATGGGGGATCCAAACTCATGCCGCATGTCATTGGGGCCCAAAGCATATGCCGCATGTCATGGGGGCCCCATGTGCAGGCCACATGTAATGGGGGCCCCAAATGCATGCGGCTTGTCATAGGGGCCCCACTTGCATGCCGCATGTCTCGGGCACCCCAAATGCATGCAGCATGTTATGGGGGCCCCACGTGCATGCCGAATGTCTCAGGTACCCCAAATGAATGCAGCATGTTATGCAGGCCCCAAATGCATGCTGCAAGTCATGGGGGCCCAAATGCATGACGCATGTCATGTGGGCCCCAAATGCATGTGGCATGTCATAGGGGCCCCACGTGCATGCCGCATGTCTCGGGCACCCCAAATGCATGCAGCATGTTATGGGGGCCCCACGTACATGCCAAATGTCTCAGGTACCCAAAATGCATGCAGCATGTTATGCAGGCCCCAAATGCATGCTGCAAGTCATGGGGGCCCAAATGCATGACGCATGTCATGTGGGCCCCACATGAATGCCGCATGTCATGGCGGCCCCAAATGCATGACTCAGGTCATGGGGACCCCACCTGCATGCCGCATGTCATGGGGGCCTCACGAGCATTCGGCATGTCATGGGGGCCCCACGTGCATGCCTCATGTCATGGCGGCCCCAAATGCATTACTCATGTCATGGGGGCCCACATGCATGCCGCATGTCATGGGGGCCCCACTTGCATGCTGCATGTCATGGCGGCCCCAAATGCATGACTCATGTCATGGGGGCTCCACATGCATGCCGCATGTAATGGGGCCCCCAAATTCATGCCGCATGTCATAGGGCCCCACGTGCATGGCGCAAGTCATGGGTGCCCCACATGCATGCCGAATGTCTCAGGTACCCCAAATGCATGCAGCATGTTATGCAGGCCCCAAATGCATGCCGCATGTCATGGGGGCCCAAATGCATGCCGCATTTCATGGGGGCCCCACATGCATGCCGCATGTCATGGGGACCCCAAATGCATGCCGCATGTCATGGGGACCCCAAGTGCATGCCGCATGTCATGGGGACTCTACGTGCATGCCGCATGTAATGGGGCCCCCAAATTCATGGCGCATGTCATAGGGGCCCCAAGTGCATGGCGCAATTCATGGGTGCCCCACATGCATGCCGCATGTCATGGGGACCCACATGCATGCCGCATGTCATGGAGGCCCCAAATGCATGCCGCATGTCATGGAGGCCCCAAATGCATGCCGCATGTCATGGGGGCCCCACATTCATGCCGCATGTCATGGGGCCCCCAAATGCACGCCGCATGTCATGGGGGCCCCACATGCATGCCCCATGTCATGGGGGCCCCAAATGCATGCCGCATGTCATGGGGGATCCAAAGTCATGCCGCTTGTCATTGGGGCCCCAAGCATATGCCGCATGTCATGGGGGCCTCACGAGCATTCCGCATGTCATGGGGGCCCCACGTGCATGCCGCATGTAATGGTGCCCACAAATTCATGCCGCATGTCATATGGGCCCCACGTGCATGGTGCAAGTCATGGGTGCCCCACATGCATGTCGAATGTCTCAGGTACCCCAAATGCATGCAGCATGTTATGCACGCCCCAAATGCATGCCGCATGTCATGGGGGCCCCACATGCATGCCGTATGTCATGGGGGCCCCACGTGCATGGCGCATGTCATGGGAGCCCCACATGCATGCCACATGTCATGGGGGCCCCAAATGAATGTCGCATGTCAAGGGGGCCCCAGGTGCATGCCGCATGTCATGGGGACCCACATGCATGCCACATGTCATGGAGGCCCCCAAATGCATCCCGCATGTCATGGGGGTCCCACATGCATGCCGCATGTCATAGGGGCCCCACATGCAGTTCGCATGTCATGGGGGCCCCACATGCATGCCACATGTCATGGAAGCCCCACATGCATGCCGCATTTCATGGGGGACCCAAATGCATGCCACATGTCATGAGGGCCCCAAATGCATGCCGCATGTCATGGCGGCCCCAAATGCATGACTCATGTCATGGGGGCCCCACATGCATTCCGCATGTCAAGGTGGCCTCAGGTGCATTCCGCATGACATGGGGGCCCCAAATGCATGCCACATGTCATGGGGGCCCCACGTGCATGCAGCATGTAATGGGGATCCAAATGCAGGCCGCATGTCATGTGGGTCCCAAATGCATGCCGCATGTCATGGGGGCCCCAAAGGCATGCCACATGTCATGGGGGCCCCAAATGCATGCCGCATGTCTTGGGGGCCCCACGTGCATGCCGCATGTCATGGGGGCCCCAAATGCATGACTCATGTCATGGGGGCCCACATGCATGCCGCATGTCATGGGGGCCCCACTTGCATTCTGCATGTCATGGCGGCCCCAAATGCATGACTCATGTCATGGGGGCTCCACGTGCATGCCGCATGGAATGGGGCCCCAAATGCATGCGGCTTGTCATAGGGGCCCCACGTGCATGCCGCATGTCTCGGGCACCCCAAATGCATGCAGCATGTTATGGGGGCCCCACGTGCATGCCGAATGTCTCAGGTACCCCAAATGAATGCAGCATGTTATGCAGGCCCCAAATGCATGCTGCAAGTCATGGGGGCCCAAATGCATGACGCATGTCATGTGGGCCCCAAATGCATGTGGCATGTCATAGGGGCCCCACGTGCATGCCGCATGTCTCGGGCACCCCAAATGCATGCAGCATGTTATGGGGGCCCCACGTACATGCCAAATGTCTCAGGTACCCAAAATGCATGCAGCATGTTATGCAGGCCCCAAATGCATGCTGCAAGTCATGGGGGCCCAAATGCATGACGCATGTCATGTGGGCCCCACATGAATGCCGCATGTCATGGCGGCCCCAAATGCATGACTCAGGTCATGGGGACCCCACCTGCATGCCGCATGTCATGGGGGCCTCACGAGCATTCGGCATGTCATGGGGGCCCCACGTGCATGCCTCATGTCATGGCGGCCCCAAATGCATTACTCATGTCATGGGGGCCCACATGCATGCCGCATGTCATGGGGGCCCCACTTGCATGCTGCATGTCATGGCGGCCCCAAATGCATGACTCATGTCATGGGGGCTCCACATGCATGCCGCATGTAATGGGGCCCCCAAATTCATGCCGCATGTCATAGGGCCCCACGTGCATGGCGCAAGTCATGGGTGCCCCACATGCATGCCGAATGTCTCAGGTACCCCAAATGCATGCAGCATGTTATGCAGGCCCCAAATGCATGCCGCATGTCATGGGGGCCCAAATGCATGCCACATTTCATGGGGGCCCCACATGCATGCCGCATGTCATGGGGACCCCAAATGCATGCCGCATGTCATGGGGACTCTACGTGCATGCCGCATGTAATGGGGCCCCCAAATTCATGGCGCATGTCATAGGGGCCCCAAGTGCATGGCGCAAGTCATGGGTGCCCCACATGCATGCCGCATGTCATGGGGACCCACATGCATGCCGCATGTCATGGAGGCCCCAAATGCATGCCGCATGTCATGGAGGACCCAAATGCATGCCGCATGTCATGGGGGCCCCACATTCATGCCGCATGTCATGGGGCCCCCAAATGCACGCCGCATGTCATGGGGGCCCCACATGCATGCCCCATGTCATGGGGGCCCCAAATGCATGCCACATGTCATGGGGGCCCCAAATGCATGCCGCATGTCCTGGGGGCCCCACGAGCATGCCGCATGTCATGGGAGCCCCATGTCCATGCCGCATGTCATGGGCCCCCCAAATACATTCCGCATGTCATGGGTGCCCCACATGCATGCCGAATGTCTCAGGTACCCCAAATGCATGCAGCATGTAATGCACGACCCAAATGCATGCCGCATTTCATGGGGGCCCCACATGCATGCCGCATGTCATGGGGGCCCCACGTGCATGGCGCATGTCATGGGAGCCCCACATGCATGCCACATGTCATGGGGGCCCCAAATGAATGTCGCATGTCAAGGGGGCCCCAAGTGCATGCAGCATGTCATGGGGACCCACATGCATGCCGCATGTCAAGGAGGCCCCCAAATGCATCCCGCATTTCATGGGGGCCCCACATGCATGCCGCATGTCATGGGGGCCCAACGTGCATGCCGCATGTATTGGGGCCCACAAATGCATGCCTCAAGTCATGGGGGCCCCAAATGCATGCCGCATGTCATGGCGGCCCCAAATGCATGCCACATGTCATGGGGGCCCCAAATGCATGCCGCATGTCCTGGGGGCCCCACGAGCATGCCGCATGTCATGGGGGACCCATGTCCATGCCGCATGTCATGGGCCCCCCAAATACATTCCGCATGTCATGGGTGCCCCACATGCATGCCGCATGTCATGGGGTCCCCAAATGCATGACTCAGGTCATGGGGGCCCCACGTGCATGCCGCATGTCTCAGGTACCCCAAAATGCATGCAGCATGTTATGTAGGCCCCAAATGCATGCCGCATGTCATGGTGGCCCCGCAGGCATTCCGCATGTCATGGGGGCCCCAAATGCATGCCGCATGTCATGGGGGCCCCACGTGCATGCCGCATGTAATGGGAGCCCCAAATGTATGCCGCATGTCATAGGGGCCCCACATGCATGGCGCATGTCATGGGGGGCCCAAATGCATGACTCAGGTCATGGGGGCCCCACGTGCATGCCGCATGTCTCAGGTACCCCAAAATGCATGCAGCATGTTATGTAGGCCCCAAATGCATGCCGCATGTCATGGTGGCCCCGCAGGCATTCCGCATGTCATGGGGGCCCCAAATGCATGCCGCATGTCATGGGGGCCCCACGTGCATGCCGCATGTATTGGGGGCCCCAAATTCATGCCGCATGTCATGAGGGCCCCGCATGCATGCCTCAAGTCATGGGGGCCCCAAATGCATGCCACATATCATAGTGGCCCCTCATGCATGGCGCATGTCATGGGGGGCCCACATGTATTCCGCATGTCATGGAGGCCCCGGAGGCATTCCGCATGTCATGGGGGCCCCAAATGCATGCCGCATGTCATGGGGGCCCCACATGCATGCCTCAAGTCATAGGGGCCCCACATGCATGGCGCGTTTCATGGGGGCCCTACATGCATGCCGCATATCATGGTGGTCCCACATGCATGGCGCATGTCATGGGGGCCCCAAATGCATGCCGCATGTCATAGTGGCCCCAAATGCATGCTGCATGTCATGAGGGCCCCACATGCATGCCACATGTCATGGGGGGCCCAAATGCATGCCGCATGTCATGGCGGCCCCAAATGCATGACTCATGTCATGGGGGCCCAAATGCTTGCCGCATGTCCTGGGGGCCATAAATGTATGCCGCATGTCATGGGGGCCCAACGTGCATGCCGCATGTCATGGGGGCCCAAATGCTTGCCGCATGTCCTGGGGGCCATAAATGTATGCCGCATGTCATGGGGGCCCAACGTGCATGCCGCATGTATTGGGGGCCCCAAATTCATGCCGCATGTCATGAGGGCCCCGCATGCATGCCGCATGTCATGGGGCCCCCTGAGGCATTCCGCATGTCATGGGGGCCCCAAATGCATGCCGCATGTCATGGGAGCCCCAAATGCATGCCTCAAGTCATGGGGGCCCCAAATGCATGCCGCATGTCATGAGGGTCCCACGTGCATGCCGCATGTCATGGGGGCCCCAAATGAATGTCGCATGTCAAGGGGACCCCACGTGCATGCCGCATGTCATGGGGACCCACATGCATGCCGCATGTCATGGAGGCCCCCAAATGCATCCCGCATGTCATGGGGGCCCCACATGCATGCCCCATGTCATGGGGCCCCCAAATGCATGCCGCATGTCATGGGGGCCCCACATGCATGCCGCATGTCATGGGGGCCCAAATGCTTGCCGCATGTCATGGGGGCCCCACGTGCATGCCACATGTCATGGGGGATCCAAACTCATGCCGCATGTCATTGGGGCCCAAAGCATATGCCGCATGTCATGGGGGCCCCATGTGCAGGCCACATGTAATGGGGGCCCCAAATGCATGCGGCTTGTCATAGGGGCCCCACTTGCATGCCGCATGTCTCGGGCACCTCAAATGCATGCAGCATGTTATGGGGGCCCCACGTGCATGCCGAATGTCTCAGGTACCCCAAATGAATGCAGCATGTTATGCAGGCCCCAAATGCATGCTGCAACTCATGGGGGCCCAAATGCATGACGCATGTCATGTGGGCCCCAAATGCATGTGGCATGTCATAGGGGCCCCACGTGCATGCCGCATGTCTCGGGCACCCCAAATGCATGCAGCATGTTATGGGGGCCCCACGTACATGCCAAATGTCTCAGGTACCCAAAATGCATGCAGCATGTTATGCAGGCCCCAAATGCATGCTGCAAGTCATGGGGGCCCAAATGCATGACGCATGTCATGTGGGCCCCACATGAATGCCGCATGTCATGGTGGCCCCAAATGCATGACTCAGGTCATGGGGACCCCACCTGCATGCCGCATGTCATGGGGGCCTCACGAGCATTCGGCATGTCATGGGGGCCCCACGTGCATGCCTCATGTCATGGCGGCCCCAAATGCATTACTCATGTCATGGGGGCCCACATGCATGCCGCATGTCATGGGGGCCCCACTTGCATGCTGCATGTCATGGCGGCCCCAAATGCATGACTCATGTCATGGGGGCTCCACATGCATGCCGCATGTAATGGGGCCCCCAAATTCATGCCGCATGTCATAGGGCCCCACGTGCATGGCGCAAGTCATGGGTGCCCCACATGCATGCCGAATGTCTCAGGTACCCCAAATGCATGCAGCATGTTATGCAGGCCCCAAATGCATGCCGCATGTCATGGGGGCCCAAATGCATGCCGCATTTCATGGGGGCCCCACATGCATGCCGCATGTCATGGGGACCCCAAATGCATGCCGCATGTCATGGGGACCCCAAATGCATGCCGCATGTCATGGGGACTCTACGTGCATGCCGCATGTAATGGGGCCCCCAAATTCATGGCGCATGTCATAGGGGCCCCAAGTGCATGGCGCAATTCATGGGTGCCCCACATGCATGCCGCATGTCATGGGGACCCACATGCATGCCGCATGTCATGGAGGCCCCAAATGCATGCCGCATGTCATGGAGGCCCCAAATGCATGCCGCATGTCATGGGGGCCCCACATTCATGCCGCATGTCATGGGGCCCCCAAATGCACGCCGCATGTCATGGGGGCCCCACATGCATGCCCCATGTCATGGGGGCCCCAAATGCATGCCGCATGTCATGGGGGATCCAAAGTCATGCCGCTTGTCATTGGGGCCCCAAGCATATGCCGCATGTCATGGGGGCCTCACGAGCATTCCGCATGTCATGGGGGCCCCACGTGCATGCCGCATGTAATGGTGCCCACAAATTCATGCCGCATGTCATATGGGCCCCACGTGCATGGTGCAAGTCATGGGTGCCCCACATGCATGTCGAATGTCTCAGGTACCCCAAATGCATGCAGCATGTTATGCACGCCCCAAATGCATGCCGCATGTCATGGGGGCCCCACATGCATGCCGTATGTCATGGGGGCCCCACGTGCATGGCGCATGTCATGGGAGCCCCACATGCATGCCACATGTCATGGGGGCCCCAAATGAATGTCGCATGTCAAGGGGGCCCCAGGTGCATGCCGCATGTCATGGGGACCCACATGCATGCCACATGTCATGGAGGCCCCCAAATGCATCCCGCAATTCATGGGTGCCCCACATGCATGCCGCATGTCATGGGGACCCACATGCATGCCGCATGTCATGGAGGCCCCAAATGCATGCCGCATGTCATGGAGGCCCCAAATGCATGCCGCATGTCATGGGGGCCCCACATTCATGCCGCATGTCATGGGGCCCCCAAATGCACGCCGCATGTCATGGGGGCCCCACATGCATGCCCCATGTCATGGGGGCCCCAAATGCATGCCGCATGTCATGGGGGATCCAAAGTCATGCCGCTTGTCATTGGGGCCCCAAGCATATGCCGCATGTCATGGGGGCCTCACGAGCATTCCGCATGTCATGGGGGCCCCACGTGCATGCCGCATGTAATGGTGCCCACAAATTCATGTCGCATGTCATATGGGCCCCACGTGCATGGTGCAAGTCATGGGTGCCCCACATGCATGTCGAATGTCTCAGGTACCCCAAATGCATGCAGCATGTTATGCACGCCCCAAATGCATGCCGCATGTCATGGGGGCCCCACATGCATGCCGTATGTCATGGGGGCCCCACGTGCATGGCGCATGTCATGGGAGCCCCACATGCATGCCACATGTCATGGGGGCCCCAAATGAATGTCGCATGTCAAGGGGGCCCCAGGTGCATGCCGCATGTCATGGGGACCCACATGCATGCCACATGTCATGGAGGCCCCCAAATGCATCCCGCATGTCATGGGGGTCCCACATGCATGCCGCATGTCATAGGGGCCCCACATGCAGTTCGCATGTCATGGGGGCCCCACATGCATGCCACATGTCATGGAAGCCCCACATGCATGCCGCATTTCATGGGGGACCCAAATGCATGCCACATGTCATGAGGGCCCCAAATGCATGCCGCATGTCATGGCGGCCCCAAATGCATGACTCATGTCATGGGGGCCCCACATGCATTCCGCATGTCAAGGTGGCCTCAGGTGCATTCCGCATGACATGGGGGCCCCAAATGCATGCCACATGTCATGGGGGCCCCACGTGCATGCAGCATGTAATGGGGATCCAAATGCAGGCCGCATGTCATGTGGGTCCCAAATGCATGCCGCATGTCATGGGGGCCCCAAAGGCATGCCACATGTCATGGGGGCCCCAAATGCATGCCGCATGTCTTGGGGGCCCCACGTGCATGCCGCATGTCATGGGGGCCCCAAATGAATGCCGCATGTCCTGGGGACCCCACGTGCATGCCGCATGTCATGGGGGCTTCACGAGCATTCCACATGTCATGGGGGCCCCACGTGCATGCCGCATGTCATGGCGGCCCCAAATGCATGACTCATGTCATGGGGGCCCACATGCATGCCGCATGTCATGGGGGCCCCACTTGCATTCTGCATGTCATGGCGGCCCCAAATGCATGACTCATGTCATGGGGGCTCCACGTGCATGCCGCATGGAATGGGGCCCCAAATGCATGCGGCTTGTCATAGGGGCCCCACGTGCATGCCGCATGTCTCGGGCACCCCAAATGCATGCAGCATGTTATGGGGGCCCCACGTGCATGCCGAATGTCTCAGGTACCCCAAATGAATGCAGCATGTTATGCAGGCCCCAAATGCATGCTGCAAGTCATGGGGGCCCAAATGCATGACGCATGTCATGTGGGCCCCAAATGCATGTGGCATGTCATAGGGGCCCCACGTGCATGCCGCATGTCTCGGGCACCCCAAATGCATGCAGCATGTTATGGGGGCCCCACGTACATGCCAAATGTCTCAGGTACCCAAAATGCATGCAGCATGTTATGCAGGCCCCAAATGCATGCTGCAAGTCATGGGGGCCCAAATGCATGACGCATGTCATGTGGGCCCCACATGAATGCCGCATGTCATGGCGGCCCCAAATGCATGACTCAGGTCATGGGGACCCCACCTGCATGCCGCATGTCATGGGGGCCTCACGAGCATTCGGCATGTCATGGGGGCCCCACGTGCATGCCTCATGTCATGGCGGCCCCAAATGCATTACTCATGTCATGGGGGCCCACATGCATGCCGCATGTCATGGGGGCCCCACTTGCATGCTGCATGTCATGGCGGCCCCAAATGCATGACTCATGTCATGGGGGCTCCACATGCATGCCGCATGTAATGGGGCCCCCAAATTCATGCCGCATGTCATAGGGCCCCACGTGCATGGCGCAAGTCATGGGTGCCCCACATGCATGCCGAATGTCTCAGGTACCCCAAATGCATGCAGCATGTTATGCAGGCCCCAAATGCATGCCGCATGTCATGGGGGCCCAAATGCATGCCGCATTTCATGGGGGCCCCACATGCATGCCGCATGTCATGGGGACCCCAAATGCATGCCGCATGTCATGGGGACCCCAAATGCATGCCGCATGTCATGGGGACTCTACGTGCATGCCGCATGTAATGGGGCCCCCAAATTCATGGCGCATGTCATAGGGGCCCCAAGTGCATGGCGCAATTCATGGGTGCCCCACATGCATGCCGCATGTCATGGGGACCCACATGCATGCCGCATGTCATGGAGGCCCCAAATGCATGCCGCATGTCATGGAGGCCCCAAATGCATGCCGCATGTCATGGGGGCCCCACATTCATGCCGCATGTCATGGGGCCCCCAAATGCACGCCGCATGTCATGGGGGCCCCACATGCATGCCCCATGTCATGGGGGCCCCAAATGCATGCCGCATGTCATGGGGGATCCAAAGTCATGCCGCTTGTCATTGGGGCCCCAAGCATATGCCGCATGTCATGGGGGCCTCACGAGCATTCCGCATGTCATGGGGGCCCCACGTGCATGCCGCATGTAATGGTGCCCACAAATTCATGCCGCATGTCATATGGGCCCCACGTGCATGGTGCAAGTCATGGGTGCCCCACATGCATGTCGAATGTCTCAGGTACCCCAAATGCATGCAGCATGTTATGCACGCCCCAAATGCATGCCGCATGTCATGGGGGCCCCACATGCATGCCGTATGTCATGGGGGCCCCACGTGCATGGCGCATGTCATGGGAGCCCCACATGCATGCCACATGTCATGGGGGCCCCAAATGAATGTCGCATGTCAAGGGGGCCCCAGGTGCATGCCGCATGTCATGGGGACCCACATGCATGCCACATGTCATGGAGGCCCCCAAATGCATCCCGCAATTCATGGGTGCCCCACATGCATGCCGCATGTCATGGGGACCCACATGCATGCCGCATGTCATGGAGGCCCCAAATGCATGCCGCATGTCATGGAGGCCCCAAATGCATGCCGCATGTCATGGGGGCCCCACATTCATGCCGCATGTCATGGGGCCCCCAAATGCACGCCGCATGTCATGGGGGCCCCACATGCATGCCCCATGTCATGGGGGCCCCAAATGCATGCCGCATGTCATGGGGGATCCAAAGTCATGCCGCTTGTCATTGGGGCCCCAAGCATATGCCGCATGTCATGGGGGCCTCACGAGCATTCCGCATGTCATGGGGGCCCCACGTGCATGCCGCATGTAATGGTGCCCACAAATTCATGCCGCATGTCATATGGGCCCCACGTGCATGGTGCAAGTCATGGGTGCCCCACATGCATGTCGAATGTCTCAGGTACCCCAAATGCATGCAGCATGTTATGCACGCCCCAAATGCATGCCGCATGTCATGGGGGCCCCACATGCATGCCGTATGTCATGGGGGCCCCACGTGCATGGCGCATGTCATGGGAGCCCCACATGCATGCCACATGTCATGGGGGCCCCAAATGAATGTCGCATGTCAAGGGGGCCCCAGGTGCATGCCGCATGTCATGGGGACCCACATGCATGCCACATGTCATGGAGGCCCCCAAATGCATCCCGCATGTCATGGGGGTCCCACATGCATGCCGCATGTCATAGGGGCCCCACATGCAGTTCGCATGTCATGGGGGCCCCACATGCATGCCACATGTCATGGAAGCCCCACATGCATGCCGCATTTCATGGGGGACCCAAATGCATGCCACATGTCATGAGGGCCCCAAATGCATGCCGCATGTCATGGCGGCCCCAAATGCATGACTCATGTCATGGGGGCCCCACATGCATTCCGCATGTCAAGGTGGCCTCAGGTGCATTCCGCATGACATGGGGGCCCCAAATGCATGCCACATGTCATGGGGGCCCCACGTGCATGCAGCATGTAATGGGGATCCAAATGCAGGCCGCATGTCATGTGGGTCCCAAATGCATGCCGCATGTCATGGGGGCCCCAAAGGCATGCCACATGTCATGGGGGCCCCAAATGCATGCCGCATGTCTTGGGGGCCCCACGTGCATGCCGCATGTCATGGGGGCCCCAAATGAATGCCGCATGTCCTGGGGACCCCACGTGCATGCCGCATGTCATGGGGGCTTCACGAGCATTCCACATGTCATGGGGGCCCCACGTGCATGCCGCATGTCATGGCGGCCCCAAATGCATGACTCATGTCATGGGGGCCCACATGCATGCCGCATGTCATGGGGGCCCCACTTGCATTCTGCATGTCATGGCGGCCCCAAATGCATGACTCATGTCATGGGGGCTCCACGTGCATGCCGCATGGAATGGGGCCCCAAATGCATGCGGCTTGTCATAGGGGCCCCACGTGCATGCCGCATGTCTCGGGCACCCCAAATGCATGCAGCATGTTATGGGGGCCCCACGTGCATGCCGAATGTCTCAGGTACCCCAAATGAATGCAGCATGTTATGCAGGCCCCAAATGCATGCTGCAAGTCATGGGGGCCCAAATGCATGACGCATGTCATGTGGGCCCCAAATGCATGTGGCATGTCATAGGGGCCCCACGTGCATGCCGCATGTCTCGGGCACCCCAAATGCATGCAGCATGTTATGGGGGCCCCACGTACATGCCAAATGTCTCAGGTACCCAAAATGCATGCAGCATGTTATGCAGGCCCCAAATGCATGCTGCAAGTCATGGGGGCCCAAATGCATGACGCATGTCATGTGGGCCCCACATGAATGCCGCATGTCATGGCGGCCCCAAATGCATGACTCAGGTCATGGGGACCCCACCTGCATGCCGCATGTCATGGGGGCCTCACGAGCATTCGGCATGTCATGGGGGCCCCACGTGCATGCCTCATGTCATGGCGGCCCCAAATGCATTACTCATGTCATGGGGGCCCACATGCATGCCGCATGTCATGGGGGCCCCACTTGCATGCTGCATGTCATGGCGGCCCCAAATGCATGACTCATGTCATGGGGGCTCCACATGCATGCCGCATGTAATGGGGCCCCCAAATTCATGCCGCATGTCATAGGGCCCCACGTGCATGGCGCAAGTCATGGGTGCCCCACATGCATGCCGAATGTCTCAGGTACCCCAAATGCATGCAGCATGTTATGCAGGCCCCAAATGCATGCCGCATGTCATGGGGGCCCAAATGCATGCCACATTTCATGGGGGCCCCACATGCATGCCGCATGTCATGGGGACCCCAAATGCATGCCGCATGTCATGGGGACTCTACGTGCATGCCGCATGTAATGGGGCCCCCAAATTCATGGCGCATGTCATAGGGGCCCCAAGTGCATGGCGCAAGTCATGGGTGCCCCACATGCATGCCGCATGTCATGGGGACCCACATGCATGCCGCATGTCATGGAGGCCCCAAATGCATGCCGCATGTCATGGAGGCCCCAAATGCATGCCGCATGTCATGGGGGCCCCACATTCATGCCGCATGTCATGGGGCCCCCAAATGCACGCCGCATGTCATGGGGGCCCCACATGCATGCCCCATGTCATGGGGGCCCCAAATGCATGCCACATGTCATGGAGGCCCCAAATGCATGCCGCATGTCCTGGGGGCCCCACGAGCATGCCGCATGTCATGGGAGCCCAATGTCCATGCCGCATGTCATGGGCCCCCCAAATACATTCCGCATGTCATGGGTGCCCCACATGCATGCCGAATGTCTCAGGTACCCCAAATGCATGCAGCATGTAATGCACGACCCAAATGCATGCCGCATTTCATGGGGGCCCCACATGCATGCCGCATGTCATGGGGGCCCCACGTGCATGGCGCATGTCATGGGAGCCCCACATGCATGCCACATGTCATGGGGGCCCCAAATGAATGTCGCATGTCAAGGGGGCCCCAAGTGCATGCAGCATGTCATGGGGACCCACATGCATGCCGCATGTCAAGGAGGCCCCCAAATGCATCCCGCATTTCATGGGGGCCCCACATGCATGCCGCATGTCATGGGGGCCCAACGTGCATGCCGCATGTATTGGGGCCCACAAATGCATGCCTCAAGTCATGGGGGCCCCAAATGCATGCCGCATATCATGGGGGCCCCAAACACATGCAGCATGTCATGGGGGCCCCACGTGCATGCCGCATGTCTAGGGCACCCCAAATGCATGCAGCATGTTATGGGGGCCCCACGTGCATGCCGCATGTCTCAGGTACCCCAAATGCATGCAGCATGTTATGCAGGCCCCAAATGCATGCCGCATGTCATGGTTGCCCAAATGCATGACGCATGTCATGGGGGCCCCACAGGTATGAAGCATGTCATGGGGGCCCCAAATGCATGCCGCATGTCATGGGTTCTCCACATGCATGCCGCATGTAATGGGGCCCCCAAATTCATGCCGCATGTCATAGGGGCCCCACGTGCATGGCACAAGTCATGGGTGCCCCACATGCATGCCGCATGTCATTGGGGCCCCAAATGCATACCGCATGTCATAGGGGCTCCACATTCATGGCACATGTCATGGGGGCCCCACATGCATGACGTATGTCATGGAGGCCCCAAATGCATGCCACATGTCATGGGGCCCCCAAATGCATGCCGTATGTCATGGGGGCCCCACATGTATGCCACATGTCATGGGGTCCAAATGCTTACCGCATGTCCTGGGGGCCATAAATGTATGCCACATGTCATGGGGGCCCAACGTGCATGACGCATGTATTGGGGGCCCCAAATTCATGCCGCATGTCATGAGGGCCCCGCATGCATGCCGCATGTCATGGGGGTCCCGGAGGCATTCCGCATGTCATGGGGGCCCCAAATGCATGCCGCATGTCATGGGGGCCCCAAATGCATGCAACATATCATGGGGGCCCCACGTGCATGCCGCATATATTGGGGACCCCAAATGCATGCCGCATGTCATGAGGGCCCCGCATGCATGCCGCATGTCAATTGGGCCCCGCAGGCATTCCGCATGTCATGGGGGCGTCACATGCATTCCGCATGTCATAGGGGCCCCACGTGCATGCTGCATGTCATTGGGGCCCCATGGGCTTGCCGCATTTCATGGGTGCCCAAATGCATGCCTCATGTCATGGGGGCAATAAATGCATGCCACATGTCATGGGTGCCCAACGTGCATGCCACATGTATAGGGGGCCCAACGTGCATGCCGCATGTATTGGGGTCCCCAACTACAGGCCGCATATCTTGGGGCCCCACATGCATGCCGCATTTCATGGGGGACCCAAATGCATGCCGCATGTCATGGGGGCCCCCAAATGCATGCCGCATGTCATGGGGGCCCCAACTGCAGGCCGCATATCATGGGGCCCCACATGCATGCCGCATTTCATAGGGGCCCCAAACTCATGCCGCGTGTCACTGGGGCCCCAAGCGTATGCCGCATGTCATGGGGACCCCACTTGCATGCTGCATGTCATGGGGGCCCCAAATGCGTGCCACATGTCATGGTGTCCCCAAATGCATGACTCATGTCCTGGGGGCCCCATGTGCATGCCGCATGTCTCGGGCACCCCAAATGCATGCAGCATGTTATGGGGGCCCCACGTGCATGCCGAATGTCTCAGGTACCCCAAATGCATGCAGCATGTTATGCAGGCCCCAAGTGCATGCTGCAAGTCATGGGGGCCCAAATGCATGACGCATGTCATGTGGGCCCCACATGAATGCCGCATGTCATGGTGGCTCCAAATGCATGACTCAGGTCATGGGGGCCCCACGTGCATGCCGCATGTCATGGGAGCCTCACGAGCATTCCGCATGTCATGGGGGACCCACGTGCATGCCGCATGTCATGGGTGCCCCACATGCATGCCAAATGTCTCAGGTACCCCAAATGCATGCAGCATGTTATGCAGGCCCCAATGCATGCCGCATGTCATGGGGGCCCAAATGCATGCCGCATTTCATGGGGCCCCCACATGCATGCCGCATGGCATTGGGGCCCCGCAGGCATTCCGCATGTCATGAGGGCCTCACGTGCTTGCCGCATGTCATGGGGGCCCCACGTGCATGCCTCATGTCACGGGGGCCACAAATGTATGCCACATGTCATGCGGGCCCCACGTGCATGCCGCATGTCATGGGGCCCCCCAAATGCATGCCGCATGTCATGGGGGCCCCACATGCATGAAGCATGTCATGGGGGCCCCCCATGCATGCCGCATGTCATGGGGCCCCACGTGCATGGCGCATGTCATGGGGGGCCCACATGCATGCCACATGTCATGGAGGCCCCACATGCATGACTCATGTCTTGGGGGCCCCACATGCATTCCGCATGTCAAGGTGGCCTCACGTGCATTCCGCATGACATGGGGGCCCCAAATGCATGCCACATGTCATGGGGGCCCCACGTCCATGCAGCATGTAATGGGGGACCCAAATGCATGCCGCATGTCCTGGGGGCCCCACTTGCATTCCGCATGACATAGGGGCCCCAAATGCATGCCGCATGTCATGGCGGCCCCAAATGCATGACTCAGGTCATGGGGGCCCCACGTGCATGCCGCATGTCATGGGGGACCCAAGCGTATGCCTCATGTCATGGGGGCCCCAAATGCATGCCACATGTCATGGGGGCCCCAAATGCATGCCGATTGTCATGGTGGCCCCATGTCCATGCCGCATGTCATGGGCCCCCCACATACATTCCGCATGTCATGGGTGCCCCACATGCATGCCGAATGTCTCAGTTACCCCAAATGCATGCAGCATGTAATGCACGCCCCAAAAGCATGCCGCATTTCATGGGGGCCCCACATGCATGCCGCATGTCATGGGGGCCCCACGTGCATGGCGCATGTCACGGGAGCCCCACATGCATGCCACATGTCATGGGGGCTCCAAATGAATGTCGCATGTCAAGGGGGCCCCACGTGCATGCCGCATGTCATGGGGACCCAAATGCTTGCCGCATGTCATGGGGGCCATAAATGCATGCCGCATGTCATATGGGCCCAACGTGCATGCCGCATCTATTGGGGGCCCCAAATTCATGTCTCATGTCATGAGGGCCCTGCATGTATACCGCATGTCATGGGGGCCCCAAATGCATGCCTCAAGTCATGGGGGCCCCAAATGCATGCCGCATATCATGGGGGCCCCACGTTCATGCCGTATGTCTTGGGGCCCACAAATGCATGCCTCAAGTCATGGGGGCCCCAAATGCATGACTCATGTCATGGGGGCCACACGTGCATGCCGCATGTCATGGGGGATCCAAACTCATGCCGCATGTCATTGGGGCCCAAAGCATATGCCGCATGTCATGGGGGCCCCATGTGCATGCCACATGTAATCGGGGCCGCAAATGCATGTGGCATGTCATAGGGGCCCCACGTGCATGCCGCATTTCTCGGGCACCCCAAATGCATGCAGCATGTTATGGGGGCCCCACGTGCATGCCGCATGTCTCAGGTACCCCAAATGCTTGCAGCATGTTATGCAGGCCCCAAATGCATGCCGCATGTCATGGGGGCCCAAATGCATGACGCATGTCATGGGGGCCCCACATGCATGAAGCATGTTATGGGGACCCCAAATGCATGCCGCATGTCATGGGGGCTCCACATTCATGCCGCATGTAATGGGGCCCCCAAATTCATGCCGCATGTCATAGGGGACCCACGTGCATGGCGCAAGTCATGGGTGCCCCACATGCATGCCGCATGTCATTGGGGCCCCACATGCATGCCGCATGTCATAGGGGCCCCACATTCATGGCGCATGTCATGGGGGCCCCACATGCATGACGAATGTCATGGAGGCCCAAATGCATGCCGCATGTCATGGGGCCCCCAAATGCATGCCACATGTCATGGGGGCCCCACATGCATGCCGAATGTCATGGGGGCCCAAATGCTTGCCGCATGTCCTGGGGGCCATAAATGTATGCCGCATGTCATGGGGGCCCAACGTCCATGACGCATGTATTGGGGGCCCCAAATTCATGCCGCAAGTCATGAGGGCCCCGCATGCATGCCGCATGTCATGGGGGCCCCGGAGGCATTCCGCATGTCATGGGGGCCCCAAATGCATGCCGCATGTCATGGGGGCCCCAAATGCATGCCTGAAGTCATGGGGGCCCCAAATGCATGCCACATATCATGGGGGCCCCACGAGAATGCCGCATATATTCTGGGCCCCAAATGCATGCCGCATGTCATGAGGGCCCCGCATGCATGCCGCATGTCAATGGGCCCCCACAGGCATTCCGCATGTCATGGGGGCGTCATATGCATTCCGCATGTCATGGGGGCCCCACGTGCATGCTGCATGTCATTGGGGCCCCACGTGCTTGCCGCATGTCATGGGGACCCAAATGCATGCCGCATGTCAAGGGGGCCATAAATGCATGCCGCATGTCATGGGTGCCCAACGTACATGCCGCATGTATTGGGGGCCCAACTGCAGGCCACATATCATGGGGCCCCACATGCATGCCGCATGTCATGGGGGCCCCAAATGCATGCCACATGTCATGGGTGCCCCAAATGCATGCCCCATGTCCTGGGGGCCCCACGTGCATGCCGCATATCATGGGGGCCCCAAATGCATGCCGCATGTCCTGGGGGCCCCAAATGCATGCCGCATGTCATGGCGGCCCCAAATGCATGACTCAGGTCATGGGGGCCCCACGTGCATGCCGCATGTCATGGGGGCCCCAAATGAATGTCGCATGTCAAGGGGGCCCCACGTGCATGCCGCATGTCATGGGAACCCACATGCATGCCGCATGTCATGGAGGCCCCCAAATGCATTCCGCATGTCATGGGGCCCCCACATGCATGCCGCATGTCATGGGGACCCAAATGCTTGCCGCATGTCATGGGGGCCATAAATGCATGCCGCATGTCATGGGGGCCCCAACTGCAGGCCACATATCATGGGGCCCCACATGCATGCCGCTTTTCATGGGGGACCCAAATGCATGCCACATGTCATGGGGGCCCCATGTGCATGCCACATGTAATGGGGCCCCCAAATGCATGCCGCATGTCAGGGGGGATCCAAAGTCATGCCGCATGTTATTGGGGCCCCAAGCATATGCCGCATGTCATGGGGGCCTCACGAGCATTCCGCATGTCATGGGGGACCCACGTGCATGCCGCATGTAATGGTGCCCCCAAATTCATGCCGCATGTCATAGGGGCCCCACGTGCATGGCGCAAGTCATGGGTGCCCCACATGCATGCCGAATGTCTCAGGTACCCCAAATGCATGCAGCATGTTATGCACGTCCCAAATGCATGCCGCATGTCATGGGGGCCCAAATGCATGCCGCATTTCATGGGGGCCCCACATGCATGCCGCATGTCATGGCGGCCCCACGTGCATGGCGCATGTTATGGGAGCCCCACATGCATGCCACATGTCATTGGGGGCCCCAAATGAATGTCGCTTGTCAAGGGGGCCCCACGTGCATGCCGCATGTCATGGGGACCCACATGCATGCCGCATGTCATGGAGGCCCCCAAATGCATCCCGCATGTCATGGGGGCCCCACATGCATGCCGCATGTCATGGGGGCCCAAATGCTTGCCGCATGTCATGGGGGCCCCACGTGCATGCCACATGTCATGTGGGATCCAAACTCATGCCGCATGTCATTGGGGCCCAAAGCATATGCCGCATGTCATGGGGGCCCCATGTGCATGCCACATGTAATGGGGGCCCCAAATGCATGCGGCTTGTCATAGGGGCCCCACGTGCATGCCGCATGTCTCGGGCACCCCAAATGCATGCAGCATGTTATGGGGGCCCCACGTGCATGCCGAATGTCTCAGGTACCCCAAATGAATGCAGCATGTTATGCAGGCCCCAAATGCATGCTGCAAGTCATGGGGGCCCAAATGCATGACGCATGTCATGTGGGCCCCACATGCATGCCGCATGTCATGGCGGCCCCAAATGCATGACTCAGTTCATGGGGACCCCACCTGCATGCCGCATGTCATGGGGGCCTCACAAGCATTCGGCATGTCATGGGGGCCCCACGTGCATGCCGCATGTCATGGCGGCCCCAAATGCATGACTCATGTCATGGGGGCCCACATGCATGCCGCATGTCATGGGGGCCCCACATGCATGCTGCATGTCATGGCGGCCCCAAATGCATGACTCATGTCATGGGGGCTCCACATGCATGCCGCATGTCATGGGGCCCCCAAATGCATGCCTCATGTCATGGGGCCCTTACATGCATGCCCCATGTCATGGGGGCCCCAAATGCATGCTCCATGTCATGGGGGCCCCAAATGCATGCCGCATGTCATGGGGGATCCAAAGTCATGCCGCATGTCATTGGGGCCCCAAGCATATGCCGCATGTCATGGGGGCCTCACGAGCATTCCGCATGTCATGGGGGCCCCACGTGCATGGCGCAAGTCATGGGTGCCCCACATGCATGCCGCATGTCATGGGGACCCACATGAATGCCGCATGTCATGGAGGCCCCAAATGCATGCCGCATGTCATGGGGGCCCCACATGCATGCCCCATGTCATGGGGGCCCCAAATGCATGCCGCATGTCATGGGGGATCCAAAGTCATGCCGCATGTCATTGGGGCCCCAAGCATATGCCGCATGTCATGGGGGCCTCACGAGCATTCCGCATGTCATGGGGGCCCCACGTGCATGCCGCATGTAATGGTGCCCCCAAATTCATGCCGCATGTCATAGGGGCCCCACGTGCATGGCGCAAGTCATGGGTGCCCCACATGCATGTCAAATGTCATGTGGGCCCAAATGCAGGCCGCATTTCATGGGGGCCCCACATGCATGCCGTATGTCATGGGGGCCCCACGTGCATGGCGCATGTCATGGGAGCCCCACATGCATGCCACATGTCATGTGGGCCCCAAATGAATGTCGCATGTCAAGGGGGCCCCACGTGCATGCCGCATGTCATGGGGACCCACATGCATGCCGCATGTCACGGAGGCCCCCAAATGCATCCCGCATGTCATGGGGGCCCCACATGCATGCCGCATGTCATGGGGACCCACATGCATGCCGCATGTCATGGAGGCCCCAAATGCATGCCGCATGTCATGGAGGCCCCAAATGCATGACGCATATCATGGGGGCCCCAAACACATGCAGCATGTCATGGGGGCCCCACGTGCATGACGTATGTCTTGGGGCCCACAAATGCATGCCTCAAGTCATGGGGGCCCCAAATGCATGACTCATGTCATGAGGGCCCCACGTGCATGCCGCATGTCATGGGGGATCCAAACTCATGCCGCATGTCATTGGGGCCCAAAGCATATGCCGCATGTCATGGGGGCCCCATGTGCATGCCACATGTAATGGGGGCCCCAAATGCATGCGGCATGTCATAGGGGCCCCACGTGCATGCCGCATGTCTCGGGCACCCCAAATGCATGCAGCATGTTATGGGGGCCCCACGTGCATGCCGAATGTCTCAGGTACCCCAAATGCATGCAGCATGTTATGCAGGCCCCAAATGCATGCTGTAAGTCATGGGGGCTCAAATGCATGACGCATGTCATGTGGGCCCCAAATGCATGTGGCATGTCATAGGGGCCCCATGTGCATGCCGCATGTCTCGGGCACCCCAAATGCATGCAGCATGTTATGTGGGGGCCCCACGTGCATGCCGAATGTATCAGGTACCCCAAATGCATGCAGCATGTTATGCAGGCCCCAAATGCATGCTGCAAGTCATGGGGGCCCAAATGCATGACGCATGTCATGTGGGCCCCACGTGCATGCCGCATGGAATGGGCCCCCCAAATTCATGCCGCATGTCATAGGGCCCCACGTGCATGGCGCAAGTCATGGGTGCTCCACATGCATGCCAAATGTCTCAGGTACCCCAAATGCATGCAGCATGTTATGCAGGCCCCAAATGCATGCCGCATGTCATGGGTGCCCAAATGCATACCGCATTTCATGGGGACCCACATGCATGTCGCATGTCATGGAGGCCCCAAATGCATGCCGCATGTCATGGAGGCCCCAAATGCATGCCGCATGTCATGGGGGTCCCACATGCATGCCACATGTCATGGGGTCCCACATGCATGCCGCATGTCATGGGGGCCCAAATGCTTGCCGCATGTCCTGGGGGCCATAAATGTATGCCGCATGTCATGGGGGCCCAACGTGCATGCCGCATGTATTGGGGGCCCCAAATTCATGCCGCATGTCATGAGGGCCCCGCATGCATGCCGCATGTCATGGGGGCCCCGGAGGCATTCCGCATGTCATGGGGGCCCCAAATGCATGCCGCATGCCATGGGAGCCCCAAATGCATGCCTCAAGTCATGGGGGCCCCAAATGCATGCCGCATGTCATGGGCCCCCCAAATGCATGCCGCATGTCATGGGGGCCCAAATGCTTGCCGCATGTCATGGGGGCCCCACGTGCATGCCACATGTCATGGGGGATCCAAACTCATGCCGCATGTCATTGGGGCCCAAAGCATATGCCGCATGTCATGGGGGCCCCATGTGCATGCCACATGTAATGGGGGCCCCAAATGCATGCGGCTTGTCATAGGGGCCCCACGTGCATGCCGCATGTCTCGGGCACCCCAAATGCATGCAGCATGTTATGGGGGCCCCACGTGCATGCCGAATGTCTCAGGTACCCCAAATGAATGCAGCATGTTATGCAGGCCCCAAATGCATGCTGCAAGTCATGGGGGCCCAAATGCATGACGCATGTCATGTGGGCCCCAAATGCATGTGGCATGTCATAGGGGCCCCACGTGCATGCCGCATGTCTCGGGCACCCCAAATGCATGCAGCATGTTATGGGGGCCCCACGTACATGCCAAATGTCTCAGGTACCCAAAATGCATGCAGCATGTTATGCAGGCCACAAATGCATGCTGCAAGTCATGGGGGCCCAAATGCATGACGCATGTCATGTGGGCCCCACATGAATCCCGCATGTTATGGCGGCCCCAAATGAATGACTCAGGTCATGGGGACCCCACCTGTATGCCCCATGTCATGGGGGCCTCACGAGCATTCGGCATGTCATTGGGGCCCCACGTGCATGCCGCATGTCATGGCGGCCCCAAATGCATGACTCATGTCATGGGGGCCCACATGCATGCCGCATGTCATGGGGTCCCCACTTGCATGCTGCATGTCATGGCGGCCCCAAATGCATGACTCATGTCATGGGGGCTCCACATGCATGTCGCATGTCATGGGGCCCCCAAATGAATGCCGCATGTCATGGGGGCCCCACATGCATGCCCCATGTCATGGGGCCCCCAAATGCATGCCGCATGTCATGGGGGATCCAAAGTCATGCCGCTTGTCATTGGGGCCCCAAGCATATGCCGCATGTAATGGGGGCCTCACGAGCATTCCGCATGTCATGGGGCCCCACGTGCATGCCGCATGTCATGGGGACCCACATGGATGCCGCATGTCATGGAGGCCCCCAAATGCATCCCACATGTCATGGGGGCCCACCATGCATGCCGCATGTCATGGGGACCCACATGCATGCCGCATGTCATGGAGGCCCCAAATGCATGACGCATATCATGGGGGCCCCAAACACATGCAGCATGTCATGGGGGCCCCACGTGCATGCCGTATGTCTTGGGGCCCACAAATGCATGCCTCACGTCATGGGGGCCCCAAATGCATGACTCATGTCATGGGGGCCCCACGTGCATGCCGCATGTCATGGGGGATCCAAACTCATGCCGCATGTCATGGGGGATCCAAACTCATGCCGCATGTCATTGGGGCCCAAAGCATATGCCGCATGTCATGGGGGCCCCATGTGCATGCCACATGTAATGGGGGCCCCAAATGCATGCGGCATGTCATATGGGCCGCAGTGCATGCCGCATGTCTCGGGCACCCCAAATGCATGCAGCATGTTATGCAGGCCCCAAATGCATGCTGCAAGTCATGGGGGCTCAAATGCATGACGCATGTCATGTGGTCCCCAAATGCATGTGGCATGTCATAGGGGCCCCACGTGCATGCCGCATGTCTCGGGCACCCCAAATGCATGCAGCATGTTATGTGGGGGCCCCACGTGCATGCCGAATGTATCAGGTACCCCAAATGCATGCAGCATGTTATGCAGGCCCCAAATGCATGCTGCAAGTCATGGGGGCCCAAATGCATTACGCATGTCATGTGGGCCCCACGTGCATGCCGCATGTCATGGGGGCCTCACGAGCATTCCGCATGTCATGGGGGCCCCACGTGCATGCCGCATGTCATGGCGGCCCCACTTGCATTCTGCATGTCATGGCAGGCCCAAATGCATGACTCATGTCATGGGGGCTCCACGTGCATGCCGCATGGAATGGGGCCCCCAAATTCATGCCGCATGTCATAGGGCCCCACGTGCATGGCGCAAGTCATGGGTGCCCCACATGCATGCCGAATGTCTCAGGTACCCCAAATGCATGCAGCATGTTATGCAGGCCCCAAATGCATGCCGCATGTCATGGGGGCCCAAATGCATGCAGCATTTCATGGGGACCCACATGCATGCCGCATGTCATGGAGGCCCCAAATGCATGCCGCATGTCATGGAGGCCCCAAATGCATGCCACATGTCATGGGGGTCCCACATGCATGCCGCATGTCATGGGGGTCCCACATGCATGCCGCATGTCATGGGGGCCCAAATGCTTGCCGCATGTCCTGGGGGCCATAAATGTATGCCGCATGTCATGGGGGCCCAACGTGCATGCCGCATGTATTGGGGGCCCCAAATTCATGCTGCATGTCATGAGGGCCCCGCATGCATGCCGCATGTCATGGGGGCCCCAAATGCATGCCGCATGTCATGGGAGCCCCAAATGCATGCCTCAAGTCATGGGGGGCCCAAATGCATGCCGCATGTCATGAGGGCCCCACGTGCATGCCGCATTTCATGAGGGCCCCACATGCATGCCGCATTTCATGGGGGACCCAAATGCATGCCGCATGTCATGGGGGCCCCAAATGCATGCCGCATGTCATGGCGGCCCCAAATGCATGACTCATGTCATGGGGGCCCCCCGTGCATGCCGCATGTCATGGGGGATCCAAACTCATGCCGCATGTCATTGGGGCCCCAAGCGTATGCCGCATGTCATGGGGGCCCTATGTGCATGCCACATGTAATGGGGGCCCCAAATGCATGTGGCATGTCATAGGTGCCCCACGTGCATGCCGCATGTCTCGGGCACCCCAAATGCATGCAGCATGTTATTGGGGCCCCACGTGCATGCCGAATGTCTCAGGTACACCAAATGCATGCAGCATGTTATGCAGGCCCCAAATGCATGCTGCATGTCATGGGGGCCCACATGCATGCCGCATGTCATGGGGCCCCCACTTGCATGCCGCATGTCATGGGGGCCCCAAATGTGTGCCGCATGTAATGGGGGATCCAAATGCATGCTACACGTCATGGGGGCCCCACGTGCATGCCGCATGTCATGGGGCCCCAAATGCTTGCCGCATGTCATGGGGGCCATAAATGCATGCCGCATGTCATGGGGGCCCAACGTGCATGCCTCAAGTCATGGGGGCCCCAAATGCCTGCCGCATATCATGGGGGCCCCAAACGCATGCAGCATGTCATGGGGGCCCCAAATGCATGCCTCAAGTCATGGGGGCCCCAAATGCATGCCGCATATCATGGGGGCCAGAAACACATGCAGCATGTCATTGGGGCCCCACGTGCATGCCGTATGTCTTGGGGCCCACAAATGCATACCGCATGTCATGTGGGCCCCAAATGCTTGCCGCATGTCATGGAGGCCCCAAATGCATGTCGCATGTCATAGGGGCCCCACATGCATGGCGCATGTCATGGGGGCCCCACATGCATGCCGCATGTCATGGGGGCCCAAATGCTTGCCGCATGTCAAGGGGGCCCCACGTGCATGCCACATGTCATGGGGACCCACATGCATGCCGCATATCATTGGGCCCCACATGCATGCCGCATTTCATGGGGGGCCCAAATGCATGCCGCATGTCTTGGGGGCCCCATGTGCATGCCACATGTAATGGGGGCCCCAAATGCATGCCGCATGTCATGGGGGATCCAAAGTCATGCCGCATGTTATTGGGGCCCCAAGCATATGCCGCATGTCATGGGGGCCTCACGAGCATTCCGCATGTCATGGGGGACCCACGTGCATGCCGCATGTAATGGTGCCCCCAAATTCATGCCGCATGTCATAGGGGCCCCACGTGCATGGCGCAAGTCATGGGTGCCCCACATGCATGCCGAATGTCTCAGGTACCCCAAATGCATGCAGCATGTTATGCACGCCCCAAATGCATGCCGCATGTCATGGGGGCCCAAATGCATGCCGCATGTCATGGGGGCCCCACGTGCATGGCGCATGTCAAGGGAGCCCCACATGCATGCCACATGTCATGGTGGCCCCAAATGAATGTCACATGTCAAGGGGGCCCCACGTGCATGCCGCATGTCATGGGGACCCACATGCATGCCGCATGTCATGGAGGCAACCAAATGCATCCCGCATGTCATGGGGGCCCCACATGCATGCCGCATATCATGGGGCCCCCAAATGCATGCCGCATGTCATAGGGGCCCAAATGCTTGTCGCATGTCATGGGGGCCCCACGTGCATGCCACATGTCATGGGGGATCCAAACTCATGCCGCATGTCATTGGGGCCCAAAGCATATGACGCATGTCACGGGGGCCCCATGTGCATGCCACATGTAATGGGGGCCCCAAATGCATGCTGCTTGTCATAGGGGCCCCACGTGCATGCCGCATGTCTCGGGCACCCCAAATGCATGCAGCATGTTATGGGTGCCCCACATGCATGCCGCATGTCATGGGGACCCACATGCATGCCGCATGTCATGGAGGCCCCAAATGCATGTCGCATGTCATGGAGGCCCCAAATGCATGCCGCGTGTCATGGGGGCTCCACATGCATGCCGCATGTCATGGGGCCCCCAAATGCATGCCGCATGTCATGTGGGCCCCACATGCATGTCCCATGTCATGGGGGCCCCAAATGCATGCCGCATGTCATGGGGGAACCAAAGTCATGCCGCATGTCATTGGGGCCCCAAGCATATGCCGCATGTCATGGGGGCCTCACGAGCATTCCGCATGTCATGGGGGCCCCACGTGCATGCCGCATTTCATGGGGGCCCCACATGCATGCCGCATGTCATGGGGGCCCCACGTGCATGGCGCATGTCATGGGAGCCCCACAAGCATGCCACATGTCATGGGGGCCCCAAATGAATGTCACATTTCAAAGGGGCTCCACGTGCATGCCGCATGTCATGGGGACCCACATGCATGCCGCATGTCATGGAGGCCCCCAAATGCATCCCGCATGTCATGGGGGCCCCACATGCATGCCGCATGTCATGGAGGCCACAAATGCATGCCGCATGTCATGGAGGCCCCAAATGTATGACGCATATCATGGGGGCCCCAAACACATGCAGCATGTCATGGGGGCCCCAAGTGCATGTCGCATGTCTTGGGGCCCACAAATGCATGCCTCAAGTCATGTGGGCCCCAAATGCATGACTCATGTCATGGGGGCCCCACGTGCATGCCGCATGTCATGGGGGATCCAAACTCATGCCGCATGTCATTGGGGCCCAAAGCATATGCCGCATGTCATGGGGGGCCCATGTGCATGCCACATGTTATGCAGGCCCCAAATGCATGCTGCAAGTCATGGGGGCCCAAATGCATGACGCATGCCATGTGGGCCCCAAATGCATGTGGCATGTCATAGGGGAACCCACGTGCATGCCGCATGTCTCGGGCACCCCAAATGCATGCAGCATGTTATGTGGGGGCCCCACGTGCATGCCGAATGTATCAGGTGCCCCAAATGCATGCAGCTTGTTATGCAGGCCCCAAATGCATGCTGCAAGTCATGGGGGCCCAAATGCATGACGCATGTCATGTGGGCCCCACGTGCATGCCGCATGTCATGGGGGCCTCACGAGCATTCCGGATGTCATGGGGGACCCACGTGCATGCCGCATGTCATGGCGGCCCCAAATGCATGACTCATGTCATGGGGGCCCACATGCATGCCGCATGTCATGGGGGCCCCACTTGCATGCTGCATGTCATGGCGGCCCCAAATGCATGACTCATGTCATGGGGGCTCCACGTGCATGTCGCATGGAATGGGGCCCCCAAATTCATGCCGCATGTCATAGGGCCCCACGTGCATGGCGCAAGTCATGGGTGCCCCACATGCATGCCGAATGTCTCTGGTACCCCAATGCATGCAGCATGTTATGCAGGCCCCAAATGCATGCCGCATGTCATGGGGGCCCAAATGCATGCCGCATTTCATGGGGCCCCCACATGCATGCCGCATGTCATGGGGGCTCCACGTGTATGGCGCAAGTCATGCGTGCCCCACATGCATGCCGCATGTCATCAGGGACCCAAATGCATGCTGCATGTCATAGGGGCCCCACATGCATGTCGCATGTCATGGGAGCCCCACATGCATGCCACATGTCATGGGGGCCCCAAATGAATGTCGCATGTCAAGGGGTCCCCACGTGCATGCCGCATGTCATGGGGACCCACATGCATGCCACATGTCATGGAATCCCCAAATGCATGCCGCATGTCATATGGGCCCCACGTGCATGGCGCAAGTCATGGGTGCCCCACATGCATGCCGCATGTCATGGGACCCACATGCATGCCGCATGTCATGGAGGCCCCAAATGCATGTCGCATGTCATGGAGGCCCCAAATGCATGCCGCATGTAATGATGGCCCCACATGCATGCCGCATGTCATGGGGCCCCCAAATGCATGCCGCATGTCATGTGGGCCCCACATGCATGCCGCATGTCATGGGGGCCCCAAATGCATGCCGCTAGTCATGGGGGAACCAAAGTCATGCCGCATGTCATTGGGGCCCCAAGCATATGCCGCATGTCATGGGGGCCTCACGAGCATTCCGCATGTCATGGGGGCCCCACGTGCATGCCGCATTTCATGGGGGCCCCACATGCATGCCGCATGTCATGGGGGCCCCACGTGCATGCCGCATGTCATGTGGGCCCCACATGCATGCCGCATGTCATGGGGGCCCCAAATGCATGCCGCTAGTCATGGGGGAACCAAAGTCATGCCGCCTGTCATTGGGGCCCCAAGCATATGCCGCATGTCATGGGGGCCTCACGAGCATTCCGCATGTCATGGGGGCCCCACGTGCATGCCGCATTTCATGGGGGCCCCACATGCATGCCGCATGTCATGGGGGCCCCACGTGCATGGCGCATGTCATGGGAGCCCCACATGCATGCCACATGTCATGGGGGCCCCAAATGAACGTCGCATTTCAAAGGGGCCCCACGTGCATGCCGCATGTCATGGGGACCCACATGCATGCCACATGTCATGGAGGCCCCCAAATGCATCCCACATGTAATGGGGCCCCCACATGCATGCCGCATGTCATGGGGACCCACATGCATGCCGCATGTCATGGAGGCCACAAATGCATGCCGCATGTCATGGAGGCCCCAAATGCATGACGCATATCATGGGGGCCCCAAACACATGCCGCATGTCATTGGGGCCCAAAGCATATGCCGCATGTCATGGGGGCCCCATGTGCATGCCACATGTTATGCAGGCCCCAAATGCATGCTGCAAGTCATGGGGGCCCAAATGCATGACGCATGTCATGTGGGCCCCAAATGCATGTGGCATGTCATAGCGGACCCACGTGCATGCCACATGTCTCGGGCACCCCAAATGCATGCAGCATGTTATGTGGGGGCCCCACGTGCATGCCGAATGTATCAGGTGCCCCAAATGCATGCAGCTTGTTATGCAGGCCCCAAATGCATGCTGCAAGTCATGGGGGCCCAAATGCATGACGCATGTCATGTTGGCCCCACGTGCATGCCGCATGTCATGGGGGCCTCACGAGCATTCCGCATGTCATGGGGGACCCACGTGCATGCCGCATGTCATGGCGGCCCCAAATGCATGACTCATGTCATGGGGGCTCCACGTGCATGCCGCATGGAATGGGGCCCCCAAATTCATGCCGCATGTCATAGGGCCCCACGTGCATGGCGCAAGACATGGGTGCCCCACATGCATGCCGAATGTCTCAGGTACCCCAAATGCATGCAGCATGTTATGCAGGCCCCAAATGCATGCCGCATGTCATGGGGGCCCAAATGCATGCCGCATTTCATGGGGCCCCCACATGCATGCCGCATGTCATGGGGGCTCCACGTGTATGGCGCAAGTCATGCGTGCCCCACATGCATGCCGCATGTCATCAGGGACCCAAATGCATGCCGCATGTCATAGGGGCCCCACATGCATGTCGCATGTCATGGGAGCCCCACATGCATGCCACATGTCATGGGGGCCCCAAATGAATGTCGCATGTCAAGGGGTCCCCACGTGCATGCCGCATGTCATGGGGACCCACATGCATGCCACATGTCATGGAATCCCCAAATGCATGCCGCATGTCATGGGGACCCACATGCATGCCGCATGTCATGGAGGCCCCAAATGCATGGCACATGTCATGGAGGCCCCAAATGCATGCCGCATGTAATGGGGGCCCCACATGCATGCCGCATGTCATGGGGCCTCGAAATGCATGCCGCATGTCATGTGGGCCCCACATGCATGCCCCATGTCATGGGGGCCCCAAATGCATGCCGCATGTCATGGGGGAACCAAAGTCATGCCGCATTTCATGGGGGCCCCACATGCATGCCGCATGTCAGGGGGGCCCCACGTGCATGGCGCATGTCATGGGAGCCCCACATGCATGCCACATGTCATGGGGGCCCCAAATGAATGTGGAATTTCAAAGGGGCCCCACGTGCATGCCGCATGTCATGGGGACCCACATGCATGCCGCATGTCATGGAGGCCCCCAAATGCATCCCACATGTCATGGGGGCCCCACATGCATGCCGCATGTCATGGGGACCCACATGCATGCCGCATGTCATGGAGGCCACAAATGCATGCCGCATGTCATGGAGGCCCCAAATGCATGACGCATATCATGGGGGCCCCAAACACATGCAGCATGTCATGGGGGCCCCATGTGCATGCCACATGTTATGCAGGCCCCAAATGCATGCTGCAAGTCATGGGGGCGCAAATGCATGACGCATGTCATGTGGGCCCCAAATGCATGTGGCATGTCATAGGGGACCCAAGTGCATTCCGCATGTCTCGTGCACCCCAAATGCATGCAGCATGTTATGTGGGGGCCCCACGTGCATGCCGAATGTATCAGGTGCCCCAAATGCATGCAGCTTGTTATGCAGGCCCCAAATGCATGCTGCAAGTCATGGGGGCCCAAATGCATGACGCATGTCATGTGGGCCCCACGTGCATGCCTCATGTCATGGGGGCCTCACGAGCATTCCGCATGTCATGGGGGACCCACGTGCATGCCGCATGTCATGGCGGCCCCAAATGCATGACTCATGTCATGGGGACCCACATGCATGCCGCATGTCATGGGGGCCCCACTTGCATGCTGCATGTCATGGCGGCCCCAAATGCATGACTCATGTTATGGGGGCTCCACGTGCATGCCGCATGGAATGGGGCCCCCAAATTCATGCCGCATGTCATAGGGCGCCACGTGCATGGCGCAAGTCATGGGTGCCCCACATGCATGCCGAATGTCTCAGGTACCCCAAATGCATGCAGCATGTTATGCAGGCCCCAAATGCATGCCGCATGTCATGGGGGCCCAAATGCATGCCGCATGTCATATGGGCCCCACGTGCATGACGCAAGTCATGGGTGCCCCACATGCATGCCGCATGTCATTGGGGCCCCAAATGCATGCCGCATGTCATAGGGGCCCCACATTCATGGCGCATGTCATCGGGGCCCCACATGCATGCCGCATGTCATGGAGGCCCCAAATGCATGCCGCATGTCATGGGGCCCCCAAATGCATGACGCATGTCATGGGGTCCCAAATGCATCCCGCATGTCATGGGGGCCCCACATGCATGCCGCATGTCATGGGGACACACATGCATGCCGCATGTCATGGAGGCCCCAAATGCATGCCGCATGTCATGGAGGCCCCAAATGCATGCCGCATGTCATGGGGCCCCCACATGCATGCCGCATGTCATGGGGGTCCCACATGCATGCCGCATGTCATGGGGGCCCAAATGCTTGCCGCATGTCCTGGGGGCCATAAATGTATGCCGCATGTCATGGGGGCCCAACGTGCATGCCGCATGTATTGGGGGCCCCAAATTCATGCCGCATGTCATGAGGGCCCCGCATGCATGCCACATGTCATGGGGGCCCCGGAGGCATTCCGCATGTCATGGGGGCCCCAAATGCATGCCGCATGTCATGGGGGCCCCAAATGCATGGCTCAAGTTATGGGGCCCCCAAATGCATGCCGCATGTCATTAGGGCCCCACGTGCATGCCGCATGTAATGGGGGCCCCAAATGCATGCGGTATGTCATAGGGGCCCCATGTGCATGCCGCATGTCTCGGGCACCCCAAATGCATTCAGCATGTTATGGGGGCCCCACGTGCATGCCGCATGTCTCAGGTACCCCAAATGCATGCAGCATGTTATGCAGGCCCCAAATGCATGCCGCATGTCATGGGGGCCCAAATGCATGACGCATGTCATGGGGGCCCCACATGCATGAAGCATGTCATGGAGGCCCCAAATGCATGACGCATATCATGGGGGCCCCAAACACATGCCGCATGTCATTGGGGCCCAAAGCATATGCCGCATGTCATGGGGGCCCCATGTGCATGCCACATGTTATGCAGGCCCCAAATGCATGCTGCAAGTCATGGGGGCTCAAATGCATGACGCATGTCATGTGGGCCCCAAATGCATGTGGCATGTCATAGCGGACCCACGTGCATGCCACATGTCTCGGGCACCCCAAATGCATGCAGCATGTTATGTGGGGGCCCCACGTGCATGCCGAATGTATCAGGTGCCCCAAATGCATGCAGCTTGTCATGCAGGCCCCAAATGCATGCTGCAAGTCATGGGGGCCCAAATGCATGACGCATGTCATGTGGGCCCCACGTGCATGCCGCATGTCATGGGGGCCTCACGAGCATTCCGCATGTCATGGGGGACCCACGTGCATGCCGCATGTCATGGCGGCCCCAAATGCATGACTCATGTCATGGGGGCTCCACGTGCATGCCGCATGGAATGGGGCCCCCAAATTCATGCCGCATGTCATAGGGCCCCACGTGCATGGCGCAAGACATGGGTGCCCCACATGCATGCCGAATGTCTCAGGTACCCCAAATGCATGCAGCATGTTATGCAGGCCCCAAATGCATGCCGCATGTCATGGGGGCCCAAATGCATGCCGCATTTCATGGGGCCCCCACATGCATGCCGCATGTCATGGGGGCTCCACGTGTATGGCGCAAGTCATGCGTGCCCCACATGCATGCCGCATGTCATCAGGGACCCAAATGCATGCCGCATGTCATAGGGGCCCCACATGCATGTCGCATGTCATGGGAGCCCCACATGCATGCCACATGTCATGGGGGCCCCAAATGAATGTCGCATGCCAAGGGGTCCCCACGTGCATGCCGCATGTCATGGGGACCCACATGCATGCCACATGTCATGGAATCCCCAAATGCATGCCGCATGTCATGGGGACCCACATGCATGCCGCATGTCATGGAGGCCCCAAATGCATGGCGCATGTCATGGAGGCCCCAAATGCATGCCGCATGTAATGGGGGCCCCACATGCATGCCGCATGTCATGGGGCCCCGAAATGCATGCCGCATGTCATGTGGGCCCCACATGCATGCCCCATGTCATGGGAGCCCCAAATGCATGCCGCATGTCATGGGGTAACCAAAGTCATGCCGGATTTCATGGGGGCCCCACATGCATGCCGCATGTCAGGGGGGGCCCACGTGCATGGCGCATGTCATGGGAGCCCCACATGCATGCCACATGTCATGGGGGCCCCAAATGAATGTCGCATTTCAAAGGGGCCCCACGTGCATGCCGCATGTCATGGGGACCCACATGCATGCCGCATGTCATGGAGGCCCCCAAATGCATCCCACATGTCATGGGGGCCCCACATGCATGCCGCATGTCATGGGGACCCACATGCATGCCGCATGTCATGGAGGCCACAAATGCATGCCGCATGTCATGGAGGCCCCAAATGCATGACGCATATCATGGGGGCCCCAAACACATGCAGCATGTCATGGGGGCCCCATGTGCATGCCACATGTTATGCAGGCCCCAAATGCATGCTGCAAGTCATGGGGGCCCAAATGCATGACGCATGTCATGTGGGCCCCAAATGCATGTGGCATGTCATAGGGGACCCACGTGCATGCCGCATGTCTCGGGCACCCCAAATGCATGCAGCATGTTATGTGGGGGCCCCACGTGCATGCCGAATGTATCAGGTGCCCCAAATGCATGCAGCTTGTTATGCAGGCCCCAAATGCATGCTGCAAGTCATGGGGGCCCAAATGCATGCCGCATTTCATGGGGGCCCCACATGCATGCCGCATGTCATGGCGGCCCCACGTGCATGGCGCATGTTATGGGAGCCCCACATGCATGCCACATGTCATTGGGGGCCCCAAATGAATGTCGCTTGTCAAGGGGGCCCCACGTGCATGCCGCATGTCATGGGGACCCACATGCATGCCGCATGTCATGGAGGCCCCCAAATGCATCCCGCATGTCATGGGGGCCCCACATGCATGCCGCATGTCATGGGGGCCCAAATGCTTGCCGCATGTCATGGGGGCCCCACGTGCATGCCACATGTCATGTGGGATCCAAACTCATGCCGCATGTCATTGGGGCCCAAAGCATATGCCGCATGTCATGGGGGCCCCATGTGCATGCCACATGTAATGGGGGCCCCAAATGCATGCGGCTTGTCATAGGGGCCCCACGTGCATGCCGCATGTCTCGGGCACCCCAAATGCATGCAGCATGTTATGGGGGCCCCACGTGCATGCCGAATGTCTCAGGTACCCCAAATGAATGCAGCATGTTATGCAGGCCCCAAATGCATGCTGCAAGTCATGGGGGCCCAAATGCATGACGCATGTCATGTGGGCCCCACAGGCATGCCGCATGTCATGGCGGCCCCAAATGCATGACTCAGTTCATGGGGACCCCACCTGCATGCCGCATGTCATGGGGGCCTCACAAGCATTCGGCATGTCATGGGGGCCCCACGTGCATGCCGCATGTCATGGCGGCCCCAAATGCATGACTCATGTCATGGGGGCCCACATGCATGCCGCATGTCATGGGGGCCCCACATGCATGCTGCATGTCATGGCGGCCCCAAATGCATGACTCATGTCATGGGGGCTCCACATGCATGCCGCATGTCATGGGGCCCCCAAATGCATGCCTCATGTCATGGGGCCCCCACATGCATGCCCCATGTCATGGGGGCCCCAAATGCATGCTCCATGTCATGGGGGCCCCAAATGCATGCCGCATGTCATGGGGGATCCAAAGTCATGCCGCATGTCATTGGGGCCCCAAGCATATGCCGCATGTCATGGGGGCCTCACGAGCATTCCGCATGTCATGGGGGCCCCACGTGCATGGCGCAAGTCATGGGTGCCCCACATGCATGCCGCATGTCATGGGGACCCACATGAATGCCGCATGTCATGGAGGCCCCAAATGCATGCCGCATGTCATGGGGGCCCCACATGCATGCCCCATGTCATGGGGGCCCCAAATGCATGCCGCATGTCATGGGGGATCCAAAGTCATGCCGCATGTCATTGGGGCCCCAAGCATATGCCGCATGTCATGGGGGCCTCACGAGCATTCCGCATGTCATGGGGGCCCCACGTGCATGCCGCATGTAATGGTGCCCCCAAATTCATGCCGCATGTCATAGGGGCCCCACGTGCATGGCGCAAGTCATGGGTGCCCCACATGCATGTCAAATGTCATGTGGGCCCAAATGCAGGCCGCATTTCATGGGGGCCCCACATGCATGCCGTATGTCATGGGGGCCCCACGTGCATGGCGCATGTCATGGGAGCCCCACATGCATGCCACATGTCATGTGGGCCCCAAATGAATGTCGCATGTCAAGGGGGCCCCACGTGCATGCCGCATGTCATGGGGACCCACATGCATGCCGCATGTCACGGAGGCCCCCAAATGCATCCCGCATGTCATGGGGGCCCCACATGCATGCCGCATGTCATGGGGACCCACATGCATGCCGCATGTCATGGAGGCCCCAAATGCATGCCGCATGTCATGGAGGCCCCAAATGCATGACGCATATCATGGGGGCCCCAAACACATGCAGCATGTCATGGGGGCCCCACGTGCATGACGTATGTCTTGGGGCCCACAAATGCATGCCTCAAGTCATGGGGGCCCCAAATGCATGACTCATGTCATGAGGGCCCCACGTGCATGCCGCATGTCATGGGGGATCCAAACTCATGCCGCATGTCATTGGGGCCCAAAGCATATGCCGCATGTCATGGGGGCCCCATGTGCATGCCACATGTAATGGGGGCCCCAAATGCATACGGCATGTCATAGGGGCCCCACGTGCATGCCGCATGTCTCGGGCACCCCAAATGCATGCAGCATGTTATGGGGGCCCCACGTGCATGCCGAATGTCTCAGGTACCCCAAATGCATGCAGCATGTTATGCAGGCCCCAAATGCATGCTGCAAGTCATGGGGGCTCAAATGCATGACGCATGTCATGTGGGCCCCAAATGCATGTGGCATGTCATAGGGGCCCCATGTGCATGCCGCATGTCTCGGGCACCCCAAATGCATGCAGCATGTTATGTGGGGGCCCCACGTGCATGCCGAATGTATCAGGTACCCCAAATGCATGCAGCATGTTATGCAGGCCCCAAATGCATGCTGCAAGTCATGGGGGCCCAAATGCATGACGCATGTCATGTGGGCCCCACGTGCATGCCGCATGGAATGGGCCCCCCAAATTCATGCCGCATGTCATAGGGCCCCACGTGCATGGCGCAAGTCATGGGTGCTCCACATGCATGCCAAATGTCTCAGGTACCCCAAATGCATGCAGCATGTTATGCAGGCCCCAAATGCATGCCGCATGTCATGGGTGCCCAAATGCATACCGCATTTCATGGGGACCCACATGCATGTCGCATGTCATGGAGGCCCCAAATGCATGCCGCATGTCATGGAGGCCCCAAATGCATGCCGCATGTCATGGGGGTCCCACATGCATGCCACATGTCATGGGGTCCCACATGCATGCCGCATGTCATGGGGGCCCAAATGCTTGCCGCATGTCCTGGGGGCCATAAATGTATGCCGCATGTCATGGGGGCCCAACGTGCATGCCGCATGTATTGGGGGCCCCAAATTCATGCCGCATGTCATGAGGGCCCCGCATGCATGCCGCATGTCATGGGGGCCCCGGAGGCATTCCGCATGTCATGGGGGCCCCAAATGCATGCCGCATGCCATGGGAGCCCCAAATGCATGCCTCAAGTCATGGGGGCCCCAAATGCATGCCGCATGTCATGGGCCCCCCAAATGCATGCCGCATGTCATGGGGGCCCAAATGCTTGCCGCATGTCATGGGGGCCCCACGTGCATGCCACATGTCATGGGGGATCCAAACTCATGCCGCATGTCATTGGGGCCCAAAGCATATGCCGCATGTCATGGGGGCCCCATGTGCATGCCACATGTAATGGGGGCCCCAAATGCATGCGGCTTGTCATAGGGGCCCCACGTGCATGCCGCATGTCTCGGGCACCCCAAATGCATGCAGCATGTTATGGGGGCCCCACGTGCATGCCGAATGTCTCAGGTACCCCAAATGAATGCAGCATGTTATGCAGGCCCCAAATGCATGCTGCAAGTCATGGGGGGCCCAAATGCATGACGCATGTCATGTGGGCCCCAAATGCATGTGGCATGTCATAGGGGCCCCACGTGCATGCCGCATGTCTCGGGCACCCCAAATGCATGCAGCATGTTATGGGGGCCCCACGTACATGCCAAATGTCTCAGGTACCCAAAATGCATGCAGCATGTTATGCAGGCCACAAATGCATGCTGCAAGTCATGGGGGCCCAAATGCATGACGCATGTCATGTGGGCCCCACATGAATCCCGCATGTCATGGCGGCCCCAAATGAATGACTCAGGTCATGGGGACCCCACCTGTATGCCCCATGTCATGGGGGCCTCACGAGCATTCGGCATGTCATTGGGGCCCCACGTGCATGCCGCATGTCATGGCGGCCCCAAATGCATGACTCATGTCATGGGGGCCCACATGCATGCCGCATGTCATGGGGTCCCCACTTGCATGCTGCATGTCATGGCGGCCCCAAATGCATGACTCATGTCATGGGGGCTCCACATGCATGTCGCATGTCATGGGGCCCCCAAATGAATGCCGCATGTCATGGGGGCCCCACATGCATGCCCCATGTCATGGGGCCCCCAAATGCATGCCGCATGTCATGGGGGATCCAAAGTCATGCCGCTTGTCATTGGGGCCCCAAGCATATGCCGCATGTAATGGGGGCCTCACGAGCATTCCGCATGTCATGGGGCCCCACGTGCATGCCGCATGTCATGGGGACCCACATGGATGCCGCATGTCATGGAGGCCCCCAAATGCATCCCACATGTCATGGGGGCCCACCATGCATGCCGCATGTCATGGGGACCCACATGCATGCCGCATGTCATGGAGGCCCCAAATGCATGCCGCATGTCATGGAGGCCCCAAATGCATGACGCATATCATGGGGGCCCCAAACACATGCAGCATGTCATGGGGGCCCCACGTGCATGCCGTATGTCTTGGGGCCCACAAATGCATGCCTCACGTCATGGGGGCCCCAAATGCATGACTCATGTCATGGGGGCCCCACGTGCATGCCGCATGTCATGGGGGATCCAAACTCATGCCGCATGTCATGGGGGATCCAAACTCATGCCGCATGTCATTGGGGCCCAAAGCATATGCCGCATGTCATGGGGGCCCCATGTGCATGCCACATGTAATGGGGGCCCCAAATGCATGCGGCATGTCATATGGGCCGCAGTGCATGCCGCATGTCTCGGGCACCCCAAATGCATGCAGCATGTTATGCAGGCCCCAAATGCATGCTGCAAGTCATGGGGGCTCAAATGCATGACGCATGTCATGTGGTCCCCAAATGCATGTGGCATGTCATAGGGGCCCCACGTGCATGCCGCATGTCTCGGGCACCCCAAATGCATGCAGCATGTTATGTGGGGGCCCCACGTGCATGCCGAATGTATCAGGTACCCCAAATGCATGCAGCATGTTATGCAGGCCCCAAATGCATGCTGCAAGTCATGGGGGCCCAAATGCATTACGCATGTCATGTGGGCCCCACGTGCATGCCGCATGTCATGGGGGCCTCACGAGCATTCCGCATGTCATGGGGGCCCCACGTGCATGCCGCATGTCATGGCGGCCCCACTTGCATTCTGCATGTCATGGCAGGCCCAAATGCATGACTCATGTCATGGGGGCTCCACGTGCATGCCGCATGGAATGGGGCCCCCAAATTCATGCCGCATGTCATAGGGCCCCACGTGCATGGCGCAAGTCATGGGTGCCCCACATGCATGCCGAATGTCTCAGGTACCCCAAATGCATGCAGCATGTTATGCAGGCCCCAAATGCATGCCGCATGTCATGGGGGCCCAAATGCATGCAGCATTTCATGGGGACCCACATGCATGCCGCATGTCATGGAGGCCCCAAATGCATGCCGCATGTCATGGAGGCCCCAAATGCATGCCACATGTCATGGGGGTCCCACATGCATGCCGCATGTCATGGGGGTCCCACATGCATGCCGCATGTCATGGGGGCCCAAATGCTTGCCGCATGTCCTGGGGGCCATAAATGTATGCCGCATGTCATGGGGGCCCAACGTGCATGCCGCATGTATTGGGGGCCCCAAATTCATGCTGCATGTCATGAGGGCCCCGCATGCATGCCGCATGTCATGGGGGCCCCAAATGCATGCCGCATGTCATGGGAGCCCCAAATGCATGCCTCAAGTCATGGGGGCCCCAAATGCATGCCGCATGTCATGAGGGCCCCACGTGCATGCCGCATTTCATGAGGGCCCCACATGCATGCCGCATTTCATGGGGGACCCAAATGCATGCCGCATGTCATGGGGGCCCCAAATGCATGCCGCATGTCATGGCGGCCCCAAATGCATGACTCATGTCATGGGGGCCCCCCGTGCATGCCGCATGTCATGGGGGATCCAAACTCATGCCGCATGTCATTGGGGCCCCAAGCGTATGCCGCATGTCATGGGGGCCCTATGTGCATGCCACATGTAATGGGGGCCCCAAATGCATGTGGCATGTCATAGGTGCCCCACGTGCATGCCGCATGTCTCGGGCACCCCAAATGCATGCAGCATGTTATTGGGGCCCCACGTGCATGCCGAATGTCTCAGGTACACCAAATGCATGCAGCATGTTATGCAGGCCCCAAATGCATGCTGCATGTCATGGGGGCCCACATGCATGCCGCATGTCATGGGGCCCCCACTTGCATGCCGCATGTCATGGGGGCCCCAAATGTGTGCCGCATGTAATGGGGGATCCAAATGCATGCTACACGTCATGGGGGCCCCACGTGCATGCCGCATGTCATGGGGCCCCAAATGCTTGCCGCATGTCATGGGGGCCATAAATGCATGCCGCATGTCATGGGGGCCCAACGTGCATGCCTCAAGTCATGGGGGCCCCAAATGCCTGCCGCATATCATGGGGGCCCCAAACGCATGCAGCATGTCATGGGGGCCCCAAATGCATGCCTCAAGTCATGGGGGCCCCAAATGCATGCCGCATATCATGGGGGCCAGAAACACATGCAGCATGTCATTGGGGCCCCACGTGCATGCCGTATGTCTTGGGGCCCACAAATGCATACCGCATGTCATGTGGGCCCCAAATGCTTGCCGCATGTCATGGAGGCCCCAAATGCATGTCGCATGTCATAGGGGCCCCACATGCATGGCGCATGTCATGGGGGCCCCACATGCATGCCGCATGTCATGGGGGCCCAAATGCTTGCCGCATGTCAAGGGGGCCCCACGTGCATGCCACATGTCATGGGGACCCACATGCATGCCGCATATCATTGGGCCCCACATGCATGCCGCATTTCATGGGGGGCCCAAATGCATGCCGCATGTCTTGGGGGCCCCATGTGCATGCCACATGTAATGGGGGCCCCAAATGCATGCCGCATGTCATGGGGGATCCAAAGTCATGCCGCATGTTATTGGGGCCCCAAGCATATGCCGCATGTCATGGGGGCCTCACGAGCATTCCGCATGTCATGGGGGACCCACGTGCATGCCGCATGTAATGGTGCCCCCAAATTCATGCCGCATGTCATAGGGGCCCCACGTGCATGGCGCAAGTCATGAGTGCCCCACATGCATGCCGAATGTCTCAGGTACCCCAAATGCATGCAGCATGTTATGCACGCCCCAAATGCATGCCGCATGTCATGGGGGCCCAAATGCATGCCGCATGTCATGGGGGCCCCACGTGCATGGCGCATGTCAAGGGAGCCCCACATGCATGCCACATGTCATGGTGGCCCCAAATGAATGTCACATGTCAAGGGGGCCCCACGTGCATGCCGCATGTCATGGGGACCCACATGCATGCCGCATGTCATGGAGGCAACCAAATGCATCCCGCATGTCATGGGGGCCCCACATGCATGCCGCATGTCATGGGGCCCCCAAATGCATGCCGCATGTCATAGGGGCCCAAATGCTTGTCGCATGTCATGGGGGCCCCACGTGCATGCCACATGTCATGGGGGATCCAAACTCATGCCGCATGTCATTGGGGCCCAAAGCATATGACGCATGTCACGGGGGCCCCATGTGCATGCCACATGTAATGGGGGCCCCAAATGCATGCTGCTTGTCATAGGGGCCCCACGTGCATGCCGCATGTCTCGGGCACCCCAAATGCATGCAGCATGTTATGGGTGCCCCACATGCATGCCGCATGTCATGGGGACCCCACATGCATGCCGCATGTCATGGAGGCCCCAAATGCATGTCGCATGCCATGGAGGCCCCAAATGCATGCCGCGTGTCATGGGGGCTCCACATGCATGCCGCATGTCATGGGGCCCCCAAATGCATGCCGCATGTCATGTGGGCCCCACATGCATGTCCCATGTCATGGGGGCCCCAAATGCATGCCGCATGTCATGGGGGAACCAAAGTCATGCCGCATGTCATTGGGGCCCCAAGCATATGCCGCATGTCATGGGGGCCTCACGAGCATTCCGCATGTCATGGGGGCCCCACGTGCATGCCGCATTTCATGGGGGCCCCACATGCATGCCGCATGTCATGGGGGCCCCACGTGCATGGCGCATGTCATGGGAGCCCCACAAGCATGCCACATGTCATGGGGGCCCCAAATGAATGTCACATTTCAAAGGGGCTCCACGTGCATGCCGCATGTCATGGGGACCCACATGCATGCCGCATGTCATGGAGGCCCCCAAATGCATCCCGCATGTCATGGGGGCCCCACATGCATGCCGCATGTCATGGAGGCCACAAATGCATGCCGCATGTCATGGAGGCCCCAAATGTATGACGCATATCATGGGGGCCCCAAACACATGCAGCATGTCATGGGGGCCCCAAGTGCATGTCGCATGTCTTGGGGCCCACAAATGCATGCCTCAAGTCATGTGGGCCCCAAATGCATGACTCATGTCATGGGGGCCCCACGTGCATGCCGCATGTCATGGGGGATCCAAACTCATGCCGCATGTCATTGGGGCCCAAAGCATATGCCGCATGTCATGGGGGGCCCATGTGCATGCCACATGTTATGCAGGCCCCAAATGCATGCTGCAAGTCATGGGGGCCCAAATGCATGACGCATGCCATGTGGGCCCCAAATGCATGTGGCATGTCATAGGGGAACCCACGTGCATGCCGCATGTCTCGGGCACCCCAAATGCATGCAGCATGTTATGTGGGGGCCCCACGTGCATGCCGAATGTATCAGGTGCCCCAAATGCATGCAGCTTGTTATGCAGGCCCCAAATGCATGCTGCAAGTCATGGGGGCCCAAATGCATGACGCATGTCATGTGGGCCCCACGTGCATGCCGCATGTCATGGGGGCCTCACGAGCATTCCGGATGTCATGGGGACCCACGTGCATGCCGCATGTCATGGCGGCCCCAAATGCATGACTCATGTCATGGGGGCCCACATGCATGCCGCATGTCATGGGGGCCCCACTTGCATGCTGCATGTCATGGCGGCCCCAAATGCATGACTCATGTCATGGGGGCTCCACGTGCATGTCGCATGGAATGGGGCCCCCAAATTCATGCCGCATGTCATAGGGCCCCACGTGCATGGCGCAAGTCATGGGTGCCCCACATGCATGCCGAATGTCTCTGGTACCCCAATGCATGCAGCATGTTATGCAGGCCCCAAATGCATGCCGCATGTCATGGGGGCCCAAATGCATGCCGCATTTCATGGGGCCCCCACATGCATGCCGCATGTCATGGGGGCTCCACGTGTATGGCGCAAGTCATGCGTGCCCCACATGCATGCCGCATGTCATCAGGGACCCAAATGCATGCTGCATGTCATAGGGGCCCCACATGCATGTCGCATGTCATGGGAGCCCCACATGCATGCCACATGTCATGGGGGCCCCAAATGAATGTCGCATGTCAAGGGGTCCCCACGTGCATGCCGCATGTCATGGGGACCCACATGCATGCCACATGTCATGGAATCCCCAAATGCATGCCGCATGTCATATGGGCCCCACGTGCATGGCGCAAGTCATGGGTGCCCCACATGCATGCCGCATGTCATGGGACCCACATGCATGCCGCATGTCATGGAGGCCCCAAATGCATGTCGCATGTCATGGAGGCCCCAAATGCATGCCGCATGTAATGGGGGCCCCACATGCATGCCGCATGTCATGGGGCCCCCAAATGCATGCCGCATGTCATGTGGGCCCCACATGCATGCCGCATGTCATGGGGGCCCCAAATGCATGCCGCTAGTCATGGGGGAACCAAAGTCATGCCGCATGTCATTGGGGCCCCACGTGCATGGGGGCCTCACGAGCATTCCGCATGTCATGGGGGCCCCACGTGCATGCCGCATTTCATGGGGGCCCCACATGCATGCCGCATGTCATGGGGGCCCCACGTGCATGCCGCATGTCAAGGGGGCCCCAATTGCATGCCGCTAGTCATGGGGGAACCAAAGTCATGCCGCCTGTCATTGGGGCCCCAAGCATATGCCGCATGTCATGGGGGCCTCACGAGCATTCCGCATGTCATGGGGGCCCCACGTGCATGCCGCATTTCATGGGGGCCCCACATGCATGCCGCATGTCATGGGGGCCCCACGTGCATGGCGCATGTCATGGGAGCCCCACATGCATGCCACATGTCATGGGGGCCCCAAATGAACGTCGCATTTCAAAGGGGCCCCACGTGCATGCCGCATGTCATGGGGACCCACATGCATGCCGCATGTCATGGAGGCCCCCAAATGCATCCCACATGTAATGGGGCCCCCACATGCATGCCGCATGTCATGGGGACCCACATGCATGCCGCATGTCATGGAGGCCACAAATGCATGCCGCATGTCATGGAGGCCCCAAATGCATGACGCATATCATGGGGGCCCCAAACACATGCCGCATGTCATTGGGGCCCAAAGCATATGCCGCATGTCATGGGGGCCCCATGTGCATGCCACATGTTATGCAGGCCCCAAATGCATGCTGCAAGTCATGGGGGCCCAAATGCATGACGCATGTCATGTGGGCCCCAAATGCATGTGGCATGTCATAGCGGACCCACGTGCATGCCACATGTCTCGGGCACCCCAAATGCATGCAGCATGTTATGTGGGGGCCCCACGTGCATGCCGAATGTATCAGGTGCCCCAAATGCATGCAGCTTGTTATGCAGGCCCCAAATGCATGCTGCAAGTCATGGGGGCCCAAATGCATGACGCATGTCATGTTGGCCCCACGTGCATGCCGCATGTCATGGGGGCCTCACGAGCATTCCGCATGTCATGGGGGACCCACGTGCATGCCGCATGTCATGGCGGCCCCAAATGCATGACTCATGTCATGGGGGCTCCACGTGCATGCCGCATGGAATGGGGCCCCCAAATTCATGCCGCATGTCATAGGGCCCCACGTGCATGGCGCAAGACATGGGTGCCCCACATGCATGCCGAATGTCTCAGGTACCCCAAATGCATGCAGCATGTTATGCAGGCCCCAAATGCATGCCGCATGTCATGGGGGTCCAAATGCATGCCGCATTTCATGGGGCCCCCACATGCATGCCGCATGTCATGGGGGCTCCACGTGTATGGCGCAAGTCATGCGTGCCCCACATGCATGCCGCATGTCATCAGGGACCCAAATGCATGCCGCATGTCATAGGGGCCCCACATGCATGTCGCATGTCATGGGAGCCCCACATGCATGCCACATGTCATGGGGGCCCCAAATGAATGTCGCATGTCAAGGGGTCCCCACGTGCATGCCGCATGTCATGGGGACCCACATGCATGCCACATGTCATGGAATCCCCAAATGCATGCCGCATGTCATGGGGACCCACATGCATGCCGCATGTCATGGAGGCCCCAAATGCATGGCACATGTCATGGAGGCCCCAAATGCATGCCGCATGTAATGGGGGCCCCACATGCATGCCGCATGTCATGGGGCCTCGAAATGCATGCCGCATGTCATGTGGGCCCCACATGCATGCCCCATGTCATGGGGGCCCCAAATGCATGCCGCATGTCATGGGGGAACCAAAGTCATGCCGCATTTCATGGGGGCCCCACATGCATGCCGCATGTCAGGGGGGCCCCACGTGCATGGCGCATGTCATGGGAGCCCCACATGCATGCCACATGTCATGGGGGCCCCAAATGAATGTGGAATTTCAAAGGGGCCCCACGTGCATGCCGCATGTCATGGGGACCCACATGCATGCCGCATGTCATGGAGGCCCCCAAATGCATCCCACATGTCATGGGGGCCCCACATGCATGCCGCATGTCATGGGGACCCACATGCATGCCGCATGTCATGGAGGCCACAAATGCATGCCGCATGTCATGGAGGCCCCAAATGCATGACGCATATCATGGGGGCCCCAAACACATGCAGCATGTCATGGGGGCCCCATGTGCATGCCACATGTTATGCAGGCCCCAAATGCATGCTGCAAGTCATGGGGGCGCAAATGCATGACGCATGTCATGTGGGCCCCAAATGCATGTGGCATGTCATAGGGGACCCAAGTGCATTCCGCATGTCTCGTGCACCCCAAATGCATGCAGCATGTTATGTGGGGGCCCCACGTGCATGCCGAATGTATCAGGTGCCCCAAATGCATGCAGCTTGTTATGCAGGCCCCAAATGCATGCTGCAAGTCATGGGGGCCCAAATGCATGACGCATGTCATGTGGGCCCCACGTGCATGCCTCATGTCATGGGGGCCTCACGAGCATTCCGCATGTCATGGGGGACCCACGTGCATGCCGCATGTCATGGCGGCCCCAAATGCATGACTCATGTCATGGGGACCCACATGCATGCCGCATGTCATGGGGGCCCCACTTGCATGCTGCATGTCATGGCGGCCCCAAATGCATGACTCATGTTATGGGGGCTCCACGTGCATGCCGCATGGAATGGGGCCCCCAAATTCATGCCGCATGTCATAGGGCGCCACGTGCATGGCGCAAGTCATGGGTGCCCCACATGCATGCCGAATGTCTCAGGTACCCCAAATGCATGCAGCATGTTATGCAGGCCCCAAATGCATGCCGCATGTCATGGGGGCCCAAATGCATGCCGCATGTCATATGGGCCCCACGTGCATGACGCAAGTCATGGGTGCCCCACATGCATGCCGCATGTCATTGGGGCCCCAAATGCATGCCGCATGTCATAGGGGCCCCACATTCATGGCGCATGTCATCGGGGCCCCACATGCATGCCGCATGTCATGGAGGCCCCAAATGCATGCCGCATGTCATGGGGCCCCCAAATGCATGACGCATGTCATGGGGTCCCAAATGCATCCCGCATGTCATGGGGGCCCCACATGCATGCCGCATGTCATGGGGACACACATGCATGCCGCATGTCATGGAGGCCCCAAATGCATGCCGCATGTCATGGAGGCCCCAAATGCATGCCGCATGTCATGGGGGTCCCACATGCATGCCGCATGTCATGGGGGCCCAAATGCTTGCCGCATGTCCTGGGGGCCATAAATGTATGCCGCATGTCATGGGGGCCCAACGTGCATGCCGCATGTATTGGGGGCCCCAAATTCATGCCGCATGTCATGAGGGCCCCGCATGCATGCCACATGTCATGGGGGCCCCAGAGGCATTCCGCATGTCATGGGGGCCCCAAAATGCATGCCGCATGTCATGGGGGCCCCAAATGCATGGCTCAAGTTATGGGGCCCCCAAATGCATGCCGCATGTCATTAGGGCCCCACGTGCATGCCGCATGTAATGGGGGCCCCAAATGCATGCGGTATGTCATAGGGGCCCCATGTGCATGCCGCATGTCTCGGGCACCCCAAATGCATTCAGCATGTTATGGGGGCCCCACGTGCATGCCGCATGTCTCAGGTACCCCAAATGCATGCAGCATGTTATGGGGGCTCCACGTGCATGCCGCATGGAATGGGGCCCCCAAATTCATGCCGCATGTCATAGGGCGCCACGTGCATGGCGCAAGTTATGGGTGCCCCACATGCATGCCGAATGTCTCAGGTACCCCAAATGCATGCAGCATGTTATGCAGGCCCCAAATGCATGCCGCATGTCATGGGGGCCCAAATACATGCCGCATTTCATGGGGGCCCCACATGCATGCCGCATGTCATGGGGGCTCCACATGCATGCCGCATGTAATGGGGCCCCCAAATTCATGCCGCATGTCATATGGGCCCCACGTGCATGACGCAAGTCATGGGTGCCCCAAATGCATGCCGCATGTCATTGGGGCCCCAAATGCATGCCGCATGTCATAGGGGCCCCACATTCATGGCGCATGTCATGGGGGCCCCACATGCATGACGCATGTCATGGAGGCCCCAAATGCATGCCGCATGTCATGGGGCCCCCAAATGCATGCCGCATGTCATGGGGGTCCCAAATGCATCCCGCATGTCATGGGGGCCCCACATGCATGCCGCATATCATGGGGACACACATGCATGCCGCATGTCATGGAGGCCCCAAATGCATGCCGCATGTCATGGAGGCCCCAAATGCATGCCGCATGTCATGGGGCCCCCACATGCATGCCGCATGTCATGGGGGTCCCACATGCATGCCGCATGTCATGGGGGCCCAAATGCTTGCCGCATGTCATGGCGGCCCAACGTGCATGCCGCATGTATTGGGGGCCCCAAATTCAAGCCGCATGTCATGAGGGCCCCGCATGCATGCCACATGTCATGGGGGCCCCGGAGGCATTCCGCATGTCATGGGGGCCCCAAATGCATGCCGCATGTCATGGGGGCCCCAAATGCATGGCTCAAGTTATGGGGGCCCCAAATGCATGCCGCATGTCATTAGGGCCCCACGTGCATGCCGCATGTAATGGGGGCCCCAAATGCATGCGGCATGTCATAGGGGCCCCACGTGCATGCCGCATGTCTCGGGCACCCCAAATGCATTCAGCATGTTATGGGGGCCCCACGTGCATGCCGCATGTCTCAGGTACCCCAATTGCATGCAGCATGTTATGCAGGCCCCAAATGCATGCCGCATGTCATGGGGGCCCAAATGCATGACGTATGTCATGGGGGCCCCACATGCATGAAGCATGTCATGGGGGCCCCAAATGCATGCCGCATGTCATGGGGGCTCCACATGCATGCCGCATGTAATGGGGCCCCCAAATTCATGCATGCCGCATGGCATTGGGGCCCCGCAGGCATTCCACATGTCATGGGAGCTTCACGTGCTTTCCGCTTGTCATGGGGGCCCCACGTACATGCTGCATGTCATTGGGGCCCCGCGTGCATGGCGCATTTCATGGGGCCCCCAAATGCATGCCTCAAGTCATGGGGTCCCCGCAGGCATTACGCATGTCATGGGGGCCCCAAATGCATGCTGCATGTCATGGGGGCCCCACGTGCATGCCGCATATCATGGGGGCCCCAAACGCATGCAGTATGTCATGGGGGCCCCACGTGCATGCCGCATGTCATGGGGGCCCCAAATGCATGACGCATGTCATAGTGGCCCCAAATGCATGCTGCATGTCATGAGGGCCCAAATGCATGACGCATGTCATGTGGGCCCCACATGAATGCCGCATGTCATGGGGGCCCCAAATGCATGCCGCATGTCATGGGGGCTCCACGTGCATGCCACATGTAATGGGGCCCCCAAATTCATGCCGCATGTCATAGGAGCCCCACGTGCATGGCGCAAGTCATGGGTGCCCCAAATGCATGCCGCATGTCATAGGGGCCCCACATGCATGGTGCATGCCATGGGGGCCCACATGCATGCCACATGTCATGGGGGCCCAAATGCATGCTGCATGTCATGATGGCCCCACGTGCATGCCGCTTGTCATGGGGGCCCCAAATGCATGGCTCAAGTCATGGGGGCCCCAAATGCATGCTGCATGTCATGAGGGCCCCACGTGCATGCCGCATGTCATGGGGGCCCCAAATGCATGGCTCAAGTCATGGGGGCCCCAAATGCATGCCGCATATATTGGGGGCCCCAAATGCATGACGCATTTCATGAGGGCCCCGCATGCATGCCGCATGTCATTGGGGCCCCACAGGTATTCCGCATGTCATGGGGGCCTCACGTGCATTCCGCATGTCATGGTGGCCCACGTGCATGCTGCATGTCATTGGGGCCCCACGTGCTTGCCGCATGTCATGGAAGCCCAAATGCATGCCGCATGTCATGGGGGCCATAAATGCATGCCGCATATCATGTGGCCCCACATGCAGGCCTCATGTCATGGGGGCCCCACATGCATGCCGTATTTCATGGGTGACCCAAATGCATGCATGCCGCATGGCATTGGGGCCCCGCAGGCATTCCGCATGTCATGGGGGCCTCACGTGCATTCCGCTTGTCATGGGGGCCCCACGTACATGTTGCATGTCATTGGGGCCCCGCGTGCTTGCCGCATGTCATGGGGGCCCCACGTGCATGCCTCATGTCACGGGGGCCACAAATGTATGCCGCATGTCATGGGGGCCCCACGTGCATGCCGCATGTCATGGGGCCCCCCAAATGCATGCCGCATGTCATAGGGGCCCCACATGCATGGAGCATGTCATGGGGGCCCCACATGCATGCCGCATGTCATGGGGGCCCCACGTGCATGCCGCATGTCATGGGGGCCCCACGTGCATGCCGCATGTCATGGGGGTCCCAAATGCATGACTCAGGTCATGGGGGCCCCACGTGCATGCCGCATGTCATGGGGGACCCAAATGCATGCGGCATGTCATAGGGGCCCCACGTGCATGCCGCATGTCTCGGGCACCGCAAATACATGCAGCATGTCATGGGGGCCCCACGTGCATGCCGCATGTCTCAGGTACCCCAAATGCATGCAGCATGTTATGCAGGCCCCAAATGTATGCCGCATGTCATAGGGGCCCCACATGCATGGCGCATGTCATGGGGGGCCCACATGTATGCCGCATGTCATGGGGGCCCAACGTGCATGCCGCATGTATTGGGGGCCCCAAATTCATGCCGCATGTCATAGTGGCCCCAAATGCATGCTGCATGTCATGAGGGCCCCACATGCATGCCGCATGTCATGGGGGCCCCAAATGCATGCCGCATGTCATGGCGGCCCCAAATGCATGCCTCAAGTCATGGGGGCCCCAAATGCATGCCGCATATCATGGGGGCCCCAAACGCATGCAGCATGTCATGGGGGCCCCACGTGCATGCCGTATGTCTTGGGGCCCACAAATGCATGCCACATGTCATAGGGGCCCCACATGCATGGCACATTTCATGGGGGCCCTACATGCATGCCGCATATCATGGTGGTCCCACATGCATGCCGCATGTCATAGGGGCCCCAAATGCATGCCGCATGTCATAGTGGCCCCAAATGCATGATGCATGTCATGAGGGCCCCACATGCATGCCGCATGTCATGGGGGCCCCAAATGCATGCCGCATGTCATGGCGGCCCCAAATGCATGACTCATGTCATGGGCGCCCCACGTGCATGCCGCATGTCTCGGGCACCGCAAATACATGCAGCATGTCATGGGGGCCCCACGTGCATGCCACATGTCTCAGGTACCCCAAATGCATGCAGCATGTTATGCAGGCCCCAAATGTATGCCGCATGTCATAGGGGCCCCACATGCATGGCGCATGTCATGGGGGGCCCACATGTATGCCGCATGTCATGGGGGCCCAACGTGCATGCCGCATGTATTGGGGGCCCCAAATTCATGCCGCATGTCATGAGGGCCCCACATGCATGCCTCAAGTCATGGGGGCCCCAAATGCATGCCGCATGTCATAGTGGCCCCAAATGCATGCTGCATGTCATGAGGGCCCCACATGCATGCCGCATGTCATGGGGGCCCCAAATGCATGCCGCATGTCATGGCGGCCCCAAATGCATGCCTCAAGTCATGGGGGCCCCAAATGCATGCCGCATATCATGGGGGCCCCAAACGCATGCAGCATGTCATGGGGGCCCCACGTGCATGCCGTATGTCTTGGGGCCCACAAATGCATGCCACATGTCATAGGGGCCCCACATGCATGTCGCATTTCATGGGGGCCCTACATGCATGCCGCATATCATGGTGGTCCCACATGCATGCCGCATGTCATAGGGGCCCCAAATGCATGCCGCATGTCATAGTGGCCCCAAATGCTTGATGCATGTCATGAGGGCCCCACATGCATGCCGCATGTCATGGGGGCCCCAAATGCATGCCGCATGTCATGGCGGCCCCAAATGCATGACTCATGTCATGGGCGCCCCACGTGCATGCCGCATGTCATGGGGGATCCAAACTCATGCCGCATGTCATGGGGGCCCCAAGCATATGCCGCATGTCATGGGGGCCCCATGTGCATGCCACATGTAATGGGGGGCCCAAATGCATGCGGCATGTCATAGGGGCCCCACGTGCATGCCGCATGTCTCGGGCACCCCAAATGCATGCAGCATGTTATGGGGGCCCCACGTGCATGCCGCATGTCTCAGGTACCCCAAATGCATGCAGCATGTTATGCAGGCCCCAAATGCATGCCACATGTCATGGGGGCCCAAATGCATGACGTATGTCATGGGGGACCCATATGCATGAAGCATGTCATGGGGGCCCCAAATGCATGCCGCATGTCATGGGGGCTTCACATGCATGCCGCATGTAATGGGGCCCCCAAATTCATGCCGCATGTCATAGAGGCCCCACATGCATGCCGCATGTCATGGAGGCCCCAAATGCATGCCGCATGTCATAGGGGCCCCACATGCATGGAGCATGTCATGGCGGCCCCAAATGCATGACTCATGTCATGGGCGCCCCACGTGCATGCCGCATGTCTCGGGCACCGCAAATACATGCAGCATGTCATGGGGGCCCCACGTGCATGCCGCATGTCTCAGGTACCCCAAATGCATGCAGCATGTTATGCAGGCCCCAAATGTATGCCGCATGTCATAGGGGCCCCACATGCATGGCGCATGTCATGGGGGGCCCACATGTATGCCGCATGTCATGGGGGCCCAACGTGCATGCCGCATGTATTGGGGGCCCCAAATTCATGCCGCATGTCATGAGGGCCCCACATGCATGCCTCAAGTCATGGGGGCCCCAAATGCATGCCGCATGTCATAGTGGCCCCAAATGCATGCTGCATGTCATGAGGGCCCCACATGCATGCCGCATGTCATGGGGGCCCCAAATGCATGCCGCATGTCATGGCGGCCCCAAATGCATGCCTCAAGTCATGGGGGCCCCAAATGCATGCCGCATATCATGGGGGCCCCAAACGCATGCAGCATGTCATGGGGGCCCCACGTGCATGCCGTATGTCTTGGGGCCCACAAATGCATGCCACATGTCATAGGGGCCCCACATGCATGGCGCATTTCATGGGGGCCCTACATGCATGCCGCATATCATGGTGGTCCCACATGCATGCCGCATGTCATAGGGGCCCCAAATGCATGCCGCATGTCATAGTGGCCCCAAATGCTTGATGCATGTCATGAGGGCCCCACATGCATGCCGCATGTCATGGGGGCCCCAAATGCATGCCGCATGTCATGGCGGCCCCAAATGCATGACTCATGTCATGGGCGCCCCACGTGCATGCCGCATGTCATGGGGGATCCAAACTCATGCCGCATGTCATGGGGGCCCCAAGCATATGCCGCATGTCATGGGGGCCCCATGTGCATGCCACATGTAATGGGGGGCCCAAATGCATGCGGCATGTCATAGGGGCCCCACGTGCATGCCGCATGTCTCGGGCACCCCAAATGCATGCAGCATGTTATGGGGGCCCCACGTGCATGCCGCATGTCTCAGGTACCCCAAATGCATGCAGCATGTTATGCAGGCCCCAAATGCATGCCACATGTCATGGGGGCCCAAATGCATGACGTATGTCATGGGGGACCCATATGCATGAAGCATGTCATGGGGGCCCCAAATGCATGCCGCATGTCATGGGGGCTTCACATGCATGCCGCATGTAATGGGGCCCCCAAATTCATGCCGCATGTCATAGAGGCCCCACATGCATGCCGCATGTCATGGAGGCCCCAAATGCATGCCGCATGTCATAGGGGCCCCACATGCATGGAGCATGTCATGGGGGCCCCAAATGCATGACTCAGGTCATGGGGGCCCCACGTGCATGCCGCATGTCATGGGGGACCCAAATGCATGCGGCATGTCATAGGGGCCCCACGTGCATGCCGCATGTCTCAGGTACCCCAAATGCATGCAGCATGTTATGCAGACCCAAATGTATGCCGCATGTCATAGGGGCCCCACATGCATGGCACATGTCATGGGGGGCCCACATGTATGCCGCATGTCATGGGGGCCCAACGTGCATGCCGCATGTATTGGGGCCCCAAATTCATGCCGCATGTCATGAGGGCCCCGCATGCATGCCGCATGTCATGGGGGCCCCGGAGGCATTCCGCATGTCATGGGGGCCCCAAATACATGCCGCATGTCATGGGGACCCGACACGCATGCCTCAAGTCATGGGGGCCCCAAATGCATGCCGCATGTCATAGTGGCCCCAAATGCATGCTGCATGTCATGAGGGCCACATGCATGCTGCACGTCATGGGGGCCCCACGTGCATACCGCATGTCATGGGGGCCCCGCAGGCATTCCACATGTCATGGGGGCCATAAATAAATGCCGCATTTCATGGGGGCCCCACGTGCATGCCGCATGTCATGGGGCCCCCCAAATGCATGCCGCATGTCATAGGGGCCCCACATGCATGCCGCATGTCTTGGGGCCCACAAATGCATGCCGCATGTCATAGGGGCCAAACATTCATGGCGCATGTCATGGGGACCCCAAATGCATGCCACATGTCATGGGGGCCCCATGTCCATGCCGCATGTCATGGGGGCCCCAAATGCATGACTCAGGTCATGGGGGCCCCACGTGCATGCCGCATGTCTCAGGTACCCCAAATGCATGCAGCATTTTATGCAGGCCCCAAATGCATGCCGCATGTCATGGTGGCCCCGCAGGCATTCTGCATGTCATGGGGGCCCCAAATGCATGCCTCAAGTCATGGGGGACCCAAATGCATGCCGCATGTCATAGTGGCCCCAAATGCATGCTGGATGTCATGAGGGCCACATGCATGCTGCACGTCATGGGGGCCCCACGTGCATGCCGCATGTCATGGGGGCCCCGCAGGCATTCCACATGTCATGGAGGCCCCAAATAAATGCCGCATTTCATGGGGGCCCCACGTGCATGCCGCATGTCATGGGGCCCCCAAATGCATGCCGCATGTCATAGGTGCCCCACATGCATGCCGCATGTCTTGGGGCCCACAAATGCATGCCGCATGTCATAGGGGCCCCACATGCATGGCGCATTTCATGGGGCCCCCAAATGCATGCCTCAAGTCATGGGGGGCCCGCAGGCATTACGCATGTCATGGGGGCCCCACGTGCATGCCACATGTCATGGGGGCCCCAAATGCATGCCGCATGTCATAGTGGCCCCAAATGCAAGCTGCATGTCATGAGGGCCCAAATGCATGACGCATGTCATGTGTTGCCCATATGAATGCCGCATGTCATGGGGGCCCCAAATGCATGCCGCATGTCATGGGGGCTCCACATGCATGCCACATGTAATGGGGCCCCCAAATTCATGCCGCATGTCATAGGAGCCCCACGTGCATGGCGCAAGTCATGGGTGCCCCAAATGCATGCCGCATGTCATAGGGGCCCCACATGCATGGCGCATGCCATGGGGGCCCAAATGCTTGCCGCATGTCATAGTGGCCCCAAATGCATGCTGCATGTCATGATGGCCCCACGTGCATGCCGCATATATTGGGGGCCCCAAATACATGCCGCATGTCATGAGGGTCCCGCATGCATGCCGCATGTCATTGGGGTCCCACAGGCATTCCGCATGTCATGGGGGCCTCACGTGCATTCCGCATGTCATGGGGGCCCCACGTGCATGCTGCATGTCATGGAGGACCAAATGCATGCCCCATGTCATGGGTGACCCAAATGCATGCATGCCGCATGGCATTGGGGCCCCGCAGGCATTCCGCATGTCATGGGGGCCCCACGTGCATGCCGCATGTCATGGGGCCCCCCAAATGCATGCTGCATGTCATGGGGGCCCCACGTGCATGCCGCATGTCATGGGGGTCCCAAATGCATGCCACATGTCATGGGGGCCCCAAATGCATGCTGCATGTCATGGCGGCCCTAAATGCATGACTCATGTCATGGGGGCCCCACATGCATTCCGCATGTCAAGGTGGCCTCACGTGCATTCCGCATGACATGGGGGCCCCAAATGCATGCCACATATCATGGGGGCCCAAATGCATGACGCATGTCATGTGGGCCCCACATGAATGCCGCATGTCATGGGGGCCCCAAATGCATGCCGCATGTCATGGGGGCCCCACGTGCATGCCGCATGTAATGGGAGCCCCAAATGTATGCCGCATGTCATAGGGGCCCCACATGCATGGCCCATGTCATGGGGGGCCCACATGTATGCCGCATGTCATGGGGGCCCAACGTGCATGCCGCATGTATTGGGGGCCCCAAATGCATGCTGCATGTCATGAGGGCCACATGCATGCTGCACGTCATGGGGGCCCCACGTGCATGCTGCATGTCATGGGGGCCCCACGTGCATGCCGCATGTCATGGGGGTCCCACATGCATGCCGCATGTCATAGGGGCCCCACATGCATGGCACATGTCATGGGGGGCCCACATGCATGCCACATGTCATGGGGGCCCCAAATGCATGCGGTATGTCATAGGGGCCCCACATGCATGCCGCATGTCTCGGGCACCCCAAATGCATGCAGCATGTTATGGGGGCCCCAAATGCATGCCGCATGTCTCAGGTACCCCAAATGCATGCAGCATGTTATGCAGGCCCCAAATGCATGCCATGTCATGGGGGCCCAAATGCATGACGCATGTCATGTGGGCCCCAGATGAATGCCGCATGTCATGGGGGCCCCAAATGCATTCCGCATGTCATGGGGGCTCCACGTGCATGCCACATGTAATGGTGCCCCCAAATTCATGCCACATGTCATAGGAGCCCCACGTGCATGGCGCAAGTCATGGGTGCCACAAATGCATGCCGCATGTCATAGGGGCCCCACATGCATGGTGCATGTCATGGGGGCCCCACATGCATGCCGCATGTCATGGGGGCCCAAATGCTTGCCGCATGTCATAGTGGCCTCATATGCATGCTGCATGTCATGATGGCCCCACGTGCATGCCGCATGTCATGGGGCCCCAAATGCATGGCTCAAGTCATGGGGCCCCACATGCATTCCGCATGTCAAGGTGGCCTCAAGTGCATTCCGCATGACATGGGGGCCCCAAATGCATGCCACATGTCATGTGGGCCCCACGTGCATGCAGCATGTAATGGGGGATCCAAATGCAGGCCGCATGTCATGGGGGTCCCAAATGCATGCCGCATGTCATGGGGGCCCCAAATGCATGCCACATGTCATAGGGGCCCCAAATGCATGACTCAGGTCATGGGGTCCCCACGTGCATGCCGCATGTCATCGGGGACACAAGCGTATGCCGCATGTCATGTGGGTCCCAAATGCATGCCGCATGTACTGGGGGTCCCACGAGCATGCCGCATGTCATGGGGGCCCCATGTCCATGCCGCATGTCATGGGCCCCCCAAATACATTCCGCATGTCATGGGTGCCCCACATGCATGCCGCATGTCATGGGGGCCCCAAATGCATGACTCAGGTCATGGGGCCCCACGTGCATGCCGCATGTCTCAGGTACCCCAAATGCATGCAGCATGATATGCAGGCCCCAAATGTATGCCGCATGTCATAGGGGCCCCACATGCATGGCGCATGTCATGGGGGGCCCACATATATGCCGCATGTCATGGGGGCCCAATGTGCATGCCACATGTCATGGGGGCCCCAAAATGCATGACTCAGGTCATGGGGGCCCCACGTGCATGCCGCATGTCTCAGGTACCCCAAATGCATGCAGCATTTTATGCAGGCCCCAAATGCATGCCGCATGTCATGGTCACCCCGCAGGCATTCTGCATGTCATGGGGGCCCCACGTGCATGCCGCATGTCATGGGGGGCCCACATGTATGCCGCATATCATGGGGGCCCAACGTGCATGCCGCATGTATTGGGGGCCCCACGTGCATGCCGCATGTCATGGGGGCCCCAAATGCATGCCGCATGTCCTGGGGGCCCCACTTGCATTCCGCATGTCATGGCGGCCCCAAATGCATGACTCAGGTAATGGGGGCACCACGTGCATGCCGCATGTCATGGGGGACCCAAGCGTATGCCGCATGTCATGGGGGCCCCAAATGCATGCCACATGTCATGGGGACCCCAAATGCATGCCGTATGTCATGGGGGCCCCATGTCCATGACGCATGTCATGGGCCCCCCAAATACATTCCGCATGTCATGGGTGCCCCACATGCATGCCGCATGTCATGGGGGCCCCAAATGCATGACTCAGGTCATGGGGGCCCCACGTGCATGCCGCATGTCATGGGGGACCCAAATGCATGCGGCATGTCATAGGGGCCTCACGTGCATGCCGCATGTCTCGGGCACCCCAAATACATGCAGCATGTCATGGGGGCCCCACGTGCATGCCGCATGTCTCAGGTACCCCAAATGCATGCAGCATGTTATGCAGGCCCCAAATGCATGCCGCATGTCATGGTGGCCCCGCAGGCATTCCGCATGTCATGGGGGTCATGGGCGCCCCAAATGCATGCCGCATGTCATGGGGGCCCCACGTGCATGCCGCATGTAATGGGAGCCCCAAATGTTTGCCGCATGTCATAGGGGCCCCACATGCATGGCGCATGTCATGGGGGGCCCACATGTATGCCGCATGTCATGGGCCCCCCAAATACATTCCGCATGTCATGGGTGCCCCACATGCATGCCGCATGTCATGGGGGCCCCAAATGCATGACTCAGGTCATGGGGGCCCCACGTGCATGCCGCATGTCATGGGGGACCCAAATGCATGCGGCATGTCATAGGGGCCCCACGTGCATGCCGCATGTCTCGGGCACCCCAAATACATGCAGCATGTCATGGGGGCCCCACGTGCATGCCGCATGTCTCAGGTACCCCAAATGCATGCAGCATGTTATGCAGGCCCCAAATGCATGCCGCATGTCATGGTGGCCCCGCAGGCATTCCGCATGTCATGGGGGTCATGGGGGCCCCAAATGCATGCCGCATGTCATGGGGGCCCCACGTGCATGCCGCATGTAATGGGAGCCCCAAATGTTTGCCGCATGTCATAGGGGCCCCACATGCATGGCGCATGTCATGGGGGGCCCACATGTATGCCGCATGTCATGGGGGCCCAACGTGCATGCTGCATGTATTGGGGGCCCCAAATTCATGCTGCATGTCATGAGAGCCCCGCAGGCATGCCACATATCATGGGGGCCCCAAACGCATGCAGCATGTCATGGGGGCCCCACGTGCATGCCGTATGTCTTGGGGCCCACAAATGCATGCCGCATGTCATAGGGGCCCGACATGCATGGCGCATTTAATGGGGGCCCTACATGCATGCCGCATATCATGGTGGTTCCACATGCATGCCGCATGTCATGGGGGCCCCAAATGCATGCCGCATGTCATAGTGGTCCCAAATGCATGCTGCATGTCATGAGGGCCCCACATGCATGCCGCATGTCATTGGGGAACCACATGCATGCCGCATGTCATGGGGGGCCCAAATGCATGCCGCATGTCATGGCGGCCCCAAATGCCTTACTCATGTCTTGGGGGCCCCACGTGCATGCCGCATGTCATGAGGGATCCAAACTCATGCCGCATGTCATTGGGGCCCCAAGCATATGCCGCATGTCATAGGGGCCCCATGTGCATGCCACATGTCATGGGGGCCCCAAATGCATGCGGCATGTCATGCAGGCCCCAAATGTATGCCGCATGTCATGGGGGCACAAATGCATGACGCATGTCATGGGGGCCCCACATGCATGAAGCATGTCATGGGGGCCCCAAATGCATGCCGCATGTCATGGGGGCTTCACATGCATGCCGCATGTAATGGGGCCCCCAAATTCATGCCGCATGTCATAGGGGCCCCACATGCATGCCGCATGTCATGGAGACCCAAAATGCATGCCGCATGTCATAGGGGCCCCACATGCATGGAGCATGTCATGGGGGCCCAACATGCATGCTGCATTTCATGGGGGCCCCACGTGCATGCCGCATGTCATGGGGGTCCCAAATGCATGCCGCATGTCATGGGGGCCCCAAATGCATGCCGCATGTCATGGCGGCCCCAAATGCATGACTCATGTCATGGGGGCCCCACGTGCATGCCACATGTAATGGGGGCCCCAAATGCATGCGGCATATGCTTGGGGCCCCAATGACATGCGGCATGAGTTTGGATCCCCCATGACATGCGGCATGCACGTGGGGCCCCCATGACATGAGTCATGCATTTGGGGCCGACATCACATGCGGCATGCATTTGGGGCCCCCATGACATGCGGCATGTCATAGTGGCCCCAAATGCATGCTGCATGTCATGATGGCCCCACGTGCATGCCGCTTGTCATGGGGGCCCCAAATGCATGGCTCAAGTCATGGGGGCCCCAAATGCATGCTGCATGTCATGAGGGCCCCACGTGCATGCCGCATGTCATGGGGGCCCCAAATGCATGGCTCAAGTCATGGGGGCCCCAAATGCATGCCGCATATATTGGGGCCCCACAGGCATTCCGCATGTCATGGGGGCCTCACGTGCATTCCGCATGTCATGGTGGCCCACGTGCATGCTGCGTGTCATTGGGGCCCCACGTGCTTGCCGCATGTCATGGAGGCCCAAATGCATGCCGCATGTCATGGGGGCCATAAATGCATGCCGCATATCATGTGGCCCCACATGCATGCCACATGTCATGGGGGCCCCACATGCATGCCGTATTTCATGGGTGACCCAAATGCATGCATGCCGCATTGCATTGGGGCCCCGCAGGCATTCCGCATGTCATGGGGGCCTCACGTGCATTCCGCTTGTCATGGGGGCCCCACGTACATGTTGCATGTCATTGGGGCCCCGCGTGCTTGCCGCATGTCATGGGGGCCCCACGTGCATGCCGCATGTATTGGGGGCCCCAAATTCATGCCGCATATCATGAGGGCCCCGCATGCATGCCGCATGTCATGGGGGCCCCGGAGGCATTCCGCATGTCATGGGGGCCCCAAATGCATGCCGCATGTCATGGGGGCCCCAAATGCATGCCTCAAGTCATGGGGGCCCCAAATGCATGCCGCATGTCATGAGGGCCCCGCATGAATGCCGCATGTCATGGGGGCCCCGGAGGCATTCCGCATGTCATGGGGGCCCCAAATGCATGCCGCATGTCCTGGGGGCCCCACATGCATGCCACATGTCATGGGGGCCCCAAATGCATGCCGCATGTCCTGGGGGCCCCACTTGCATTCCGCATGACATGGGGGCCCCAAATGCATGCCGCATGTCATGGCGGCCCCAAATGCATGACTCAGGTAATGGGGGCACCACGTGCATGCCGCATGTCATGGGGGACCCAAGCGTATGCCGCATGTCATGGGGGCCCCAAATGCATGCCACATGTCATGGGGGCCCCAAATGCATGCCTCAGGTCATGTGGGCCCCAAATGCATGCCGCATGTCATAGTGGCCCCAAATGCATGCTGCATGTCATGAGGGCCACATGCATGCTGCACGTCATGGGGGTCCCACGTGCATGCCGCATGTCTCGGGCACCCCAAATGCATGCAGCATGTTATGGGGGCCCCACGTGCATGCCGCATGTCTCAGGTACCCCAAATGCATGCAGCATGTTATGCAGGCCCCAAATGTATGCCGCATGTCATGGGGGCACAAATGCATGACGCATGTCATGGGGGCCCCACATGCATGAAGCATGTCATGGGGGCCCCAAATGCATGCCGCATGTCATGGGGGCTTCACATGCATGCCGCATGTAATGGGGCCCCCAAATTCATGCCGCATGTCATAGGGGCCCCACATGCATGCCGCATGTCATGGAGACCCCAAATGCATGCCGCATGTCATAGGGGCCCCACATGCATGGAGCATGTCATGGGGGCCCAACATGCATGCTGCATTTCATGGGGGCCCCACGTGCATGCCGCATGTCATGGGGGTCCCACATGCATGCCGCATGTCATAGGGGCCCCACATGCATGGCACATGTCATGGGGGGCCCACATGCATGCCACATGTCATGGGGGCCCCACATGCATGCCACATTTCATGGCGGACCCAAATGCATGCCGCATGTCATGGGGGCCCCAAATGCATGCCGCATGTCACGGCGGCCCCAAATGCATGACTCATGTCATGGGGGCCCCACGTGCATGCCGCATGTCATGGGGGATCCAAACTCATGCCGCATGTCATTGGGGCCCCAAGCATATGCCGCATGCATTTGGGGCCCCCATTACATGTGGCATGCAAATGGGGCCCCCATGACATGCGGCATATGCTTGGGGCCCTAATGACATGCGGCATGAGTTTGGATCCCCCATGACATGCGGCATGCACGTGGGGCCCCCATGACATGAGTCATGCATTTGGGGCCGCCATCACATGCGGCATGCATTTGGGGCCCCAATGACATGCGGCATGTCATGGGGGCCCAAATGCTTGCCGCATGTCATGATGGCCCCACGTGCATGCCGCTTGTCATGGGGGCCCCAAATGCATGGCTCAAGTCATGGGGGCCCCAAATGCATGCTGCATGTCATGAGGGCCCCACGTGCATGCTGCATGTCATGGGGCCCCAAATGCATGGCTCAAGTCATGGGGGCCCCAAATGCATGCCGCATATATTGGGGGCCCCAAATGCATGACGCATGCCATGAGGGCCCCGCATGCATGCCGCATGTCATTGGGGCCCCACAGGCATTCCGCATGTCATGGGGGCCTCACGTGCATTCCGCATGTCATGGTGGCCCACGTGCATGCTGCATGTCATTGGGGCCCCATGTGCTTGCCGCATGTCATGGAGGCCCAAATGCATGCCGCATGTCATGGGGGCCATAAATGCATGCCGCATATCATGTGGCCCCACATGCATGCCACATGTCATGGGTGCCCCACATGCATGCCGTATTTCATGGGTGACCCAAATGCATGCATGCCGCATGGCATTGGGGCCCCGCAGGCATTCCGCCTGTCATGGGGGCCTCACGTGCATTCCGCTTGTCATGGGGGCCCCACGTACATGTTGCATGTCATTGGGGCCCCGAGTGCTTGCCGCATGTCATGGGGGCCCCACGTGCATGCCTCATATCACGGGGGCCACAAATGTATGCCGCATGTCATAGGGGCCCCACATGCATGGAGCATGTCATGGGGGCCCCACATGCATGCCGCATGTCATGGGGGCCCCACGTGCATGCAGCATGTCATGGGGGGCCCCACGTGCATGCCACATGTCATGGGGGTCCCAAATGCATGACTCAGGTCATGGGGGCCCCACGTGCATGCCGCATGTCATGGGGGACCCAAATGCATGCGGCATGTCATAGGGGCCCCACGTGCATGCCGCATGTCTCGGGCACCCCAAATACATGCAGCATGTCATGGGGGCCCCACGTGCATGCCGCATGTCTCAGGTACCCCAAATGCATGCAGCATGTTATGCAGGCCCCAAATGTATGCCGCATGTCATAGGGGCCCCACATGCATGGCGCATGTCATGGGGGGCCCACATGTATGCCGCATGTCATGGGGGCCCAACGTGCATGCCGCATGTATTGGGGGCCCCAAATTCATGCCGCATGTCATGAGGGCCCCGCATGCATGCCTCAAGTCATGGGGGCCCCAAATGCATGCCACATATCATAGTGGCCCCTCATGCATGGCGCATGTCATGGGGGGCCCACATGTATTCCGCATGTCATGGAGGCCTCGGAGGCATTCCGCATGTCTTGGGGGCCCCAAATGCATGCCGCATGTCATGGGGGCCCCACATGCATGCCTCAAGTCATAGGGGCCCCACATGCATGGCGCGTTTCATGGGGGCCCTACATGCATGCCGCATATCATGGTGGTCCCACATGCATGCCGCATGTCATGGGGGCCCCAAATGCATGCCGCATGTCATAGTGGCCCCAAATGCATGCTGCATGTCATGAGGGCCCCACATGCATGCCGCATGTCATGGGGGCCCCAAATGCATGCCGTATGTCATGGCGACCCCAAATGCATGCCTCAAGTCATGGGGGCCCCAAATGCATGCCGCATGTCATAGGGACCCTACATGTATGGCGCATTTCATGAGGGCCCTACATGCATGCCGTATGTCTTGGGGCCCACAAATGCATGCCGCATGTCATAGGGGCCCCACATGTATGGCGCATTTCATGGGGGCCCTACATGCATGCCGCATATCATGGTGGTCCCACATGCATGCCGCATGTCATGGGGGCCCCAAATGCATGTCGCATGTCATGGCGACCCCAAATGCATGCCTCAAGTCATGGGGGCCCCAAATGCATGCCGCATATCATGGGGGCCCCAAAGGCATGCAGCATGTCATGGGGGCCCCACGTGCATGCCGTATGTCTTGGGGCCCACAAATGCATGCCGCATGTCATAGGGGCCCCACATTCATGGCGCATTTCATGGGGGCCCTACATGCATGCCGCATATCATGGTGGTCCCACATGCATGCCGCATGTCATGGGGGCCCTAAATGCATGCCGCATGTCATAGTGGCCCCAAATGCATGCTGCATGTCATGAGGGCCCCAAATGCATGCCGCATGTCATGGGGGCCCCAAATGCATGCCGCATGTCATGGCGGCCCCAAATGCATGACTCATGTCATGGGGGCCCCACGTGCATGACGCATGTCATGGGGGATCCAAACTCATGCCGCATGTCATTGGGGCCCCAAGCATATGCCGCATGTCATGGGGGCCCCATGTGCATGCCACATGTCATGGGGGCCCCACATGCATGCCGCATGTCATGGGGGCCCCACGTGCATGCAGCATGTCATGGGGGGCCCCACGTGCATGCCGCATGTCATGGGGGTCCCAAATGCATGACTCAGGTCATGGGGGCCCCACGTGCATGCCGCATGTCATGGGGGACCCAAATGCATGCGGCATGTCATAGGGGCCCCACGTGCATGCCGATTGTCTCGGGCACCCCAAATACATGCAGCATGTCATGGGGGCCCCACGTGCATGCCGCATGTCTCAGGTACCCCAAATGCATGCAGCATGTTATGCAGGCCCCAAATGTATGCCGCATGTCATAGGGGCCCCACATGCATGGCGCATGTCATGGGGGGCCCACATGTATGCCGCATGTCATGGGGGCCCAACGTGCATGCCGCATGTATTGGGGGCCCCAAATTCATGCCGCATGTCATGAGGGCCCCGAATGCATGCCTCAAGTCATGGGAGCCCCAAATGCATGCCACATATCATAGTGGCCCCTCATGCATGGCGCATGTCATGGGGGGCCCACATGTATTCCGCATGTCATGGAGGCCCCGGAGGCATTCCGCATGTCTTGGGGGCCCCAAATGCATGCCGCATGTCATGTGGGCCCCACATGCATGCCTCAAGTCATAGGGGCCCCACATACATGGCACGTTTCATGGGGGCCCTACATGCATGCCGCATATCATGGTGGTCCCACATGCATGCCGCATGTCATGGGGGCCCCAAATGCATGCCGCATGTCATAGTGGCCCCAAATGCATGCTGCATGTCATGAGGGCCCCACATGCATGCCGCATGTCATGGGGGCCCCAAATGCATGCCGCATGTCATGGCGACCCCAAATGCATGCCTCAAGTCATGGGGGCCCCAAATGCATGCCGCATATCATAGGGGCCCCAAACGCATGCAGCATGTCATGGGGGCCCCACGTGCATGCCGTATGTCTTGGGGCCCACAAATGCATGCCACATGTCATAGGGGCCCCACATGCATGGCGCATTTCATGGGGGCCCTACATGCATGCCGCATATCATGGTGGTCCCACATGCATGCCGCATGTCATGGGGGCCCCAAATGCATGCCGCATGTCATGGCGACCCCAAATGCATGCCTCAAGTCATGGGGGCCCCAAATGCATGCCACATATCATGGGGGCCCCAAACGCATGCAGCATGTCATGGGGGCCCCACGTGCATGCCGTATGTCTTGGGGCCCACAAATGCATGCCGCATGTCATAGGGGCCCCACATGCATGGCGCATTTCATGGGGGCCCTACATGCATGCCGCATATGATGGTGGTCCCACATGCATGCCGCATGTCATGGGGGCCCCAAATGCATGCCGCATGTCATAGTGGCCCCAAATGCATGCTGCATGTCATTGGGGCCCCAAGCATATGCCGCATGTCATGGGGGCCCCATGTGCATGCCACATGTAATGGGGGCCCCAAATGCATGCGGCATGTCATAGGGGCCCCACGTGCATGCCGCATGTCTCGGGCACCCCAAATGCATGCCGCATGTCATGGGGGATTCACATGCATGCCGCATGTAATGGGGCCCCCAAATTCATGCCGCATGTCATAGGGGCCCCACATGCATGCCGAATGTCATGGAGGCCACAAAAGCATGTCGCATGTCATAGAGGCCCCACATGCATGGCGCATGTCATGGGGGGCCCACATGTATGCCGCATGTCATGGGGGCCCAACGTGCATGCCGCATGTATTGGGGCCCCAAAATCATGCCGCATGTCATGAGGGCCCCGCATGCATGCCGCATGTCATGGGGGCCCCAAATGCATGCTGCATGTCATGAGGGCCACATGCATGCTGCACGTCACGGGGGCCCCACGTGCATGCCGCATGTCATGGGGGCCCCGCAGGCATTCCACATGTCATGGGGGCCCCAAATAAATTCCGCATTTCATGGGGCCCCACGTGCATGCTGCATGTCATGGGGCCCCCCAAATGCATGCCGCATGTCATAGGGGCCCCACATGCATGCCGCATGTCTTGGGGCCCACAAATGCATGCCGCATGTCATAGGGGCCCCACATGCATGGCGCATTTCATGGGGGCCCTACATGCATGCCGCATATCATGGTGGTCCCACATGCATGCCGCATGTCATGGGGGCCCAAAATGCATGCCGCATGTCATAGTGGCCCCAAATGCATGCTGCATGTCATGAGGGCCCCAAATGCATGCCGCATGTCATGGGGGCCCCAAATGCATGCCGCATGTCATGGCGGCCCCAAATGCATGACTCATGTCATGGGGGCCCCACGTGCATGACGCATGTCATGGGGGATCCAAACTCATGCCGCATGTCATTGGGGCCCCAAGCATATGCCGCATGTCATGGGGGCCCCATGTGCATGCCACATGTAATGGGGGCCCCAAATGCATGCGGCATGTCATAGGGGCCCCACGTGCATGCCGCATGTCATGGGGGGCCCACATGTATGCCGCATGTCATGGGGGCCCAACGTGCATGCCGCATGTATTGGGGCCCCAAATTCATGCCGCAAGTCATGAGGGCCCCGCATGCATGCCGCATGTCATGGGGGCCCCGGAGGCATTCCGCATGTCATGGGGGCCCCGCAGGCATTACGCATGTCATGGGGGCCCCAAATGCATGCCGCATGTCATGGGGGCCCCACGTGCATGCCGCATATCATGGGGGCCCCAAACGCATGCAGCATGTCATGGGGGCCCCACGTGCATGCAGCATGTCATGGGGGCCCCAAATGCATGCAGCATGTCATAGTGGCCCCAAATGCATGCTGCATGTCATGAGGGCCCAAATGCATGACGCATGTCATGTGGGCCCCACATGAATGCCGCATGTCATGGGGGCCCCAAATGCATGCCGCATGTCACGGGGGCTCCACGTGCATGCCACATGTAATGGGGCCCCCAAATTCATGCCGCATGTCATAGGAGCCCCACGTGCATGGCGCAAGTCATGGGTGTTCCAAATGCATGCCGCATGTCATAGGGGCCCCACATGCATGCCACATGTCATGGGGGCCCAAATACTTGCCGCATGTCATAGTGGCCCCAAATGCATGCTGCATGTCATGATGGCCCCACGTGCATGCCGCATGTCATGGGGGCCCCAAATGCATGGCTCAAGTCATGGGGGCCCCAAATGCATGCTGCATGTCATTAGGGCCCCACGTGCATGCCGGATGTCATGGGGGCCCCAAATGCATGGCTCAAGTCATGGGGGCCCCAAATGCATGCCGCATATATTGGGGGCCCCAAATGCATGCCGCATGTCATGAGGGCCCCGCATGCATGCCGCATGTCATTGGGGTCCCACAGGCATTCCGCATGTCATGCGGGCCTCACGTGCATTCCGCATGTCATGGGGGCCCCACGTGCATGCTGCATGTCATTGGGGCCCCACGTGCTTGCCGCATGTCATGGAGGACCAAATGCATGCCGCATGTCATGGGTGACCCAAATGCATGCTGCATGTCATGAGGGCCCCACGTGCATGCCGCATGTCATGGGGGCCCCAAATGCATGGCTCAAGTCATGGGGGCCCCAAATGCATGCTGCATGTCATGAGGGCCCCACGTGCATGCCGCATGTCATGGGGGCCCCAAATGCATGGCTCAAGTCATGGGGGCCCCAAATGCATGCCGCATATATTGGGGGCCCCAAATGCATGACGCATGTCATGAGGGCCCCGCATGCATTCCGCATGTCATTGGGGCCCCACAGGCATTCCGCATGTCATGGGGGCCTCACGTGCATTCCGCATGTCATGGTGGCCCACGTGCATGCTGCATGTCATTGGGGCCCCACGTGCTTGCCGCATGTCATGGAGGCCCAAATGCATGCCGCATGTCATGGGGGCCATAAATGCATGCCGCATATCATGTGGCCCCACATACATGCCACATGTCATGGGGGCCCCACATGCATGCCGTATTTCATGGGTGACCCAAATGCATGCATGCCGCATGGCATTGGGGCCCCGCAGGCATTCCGCATGTCATGGGGGCCCCACGTGCATTCCGCTTGTCATGGGGGCCCCACGTACATGTTGCATGTCATTGGGGCCCCGCGTGCTTGCCGCATGTCATGGGGGATCCAAACTTATGCCGCATGTCATTTTGGCCCCAAGCATATGCCGCATGTCATGGGGGCCCCATGTGCATGCCACATGTAATGGGGGCCCCACGTGCATGCCGCATGTCATGGGGGATCCAAACTCATGCCGCATGTCATTGGGGCCCCAAGCATATGCCGCATGTCATGGGGGCCCCATGTGCATGCCACATGTAATGGGGGCCCCAAATGCCGCATGTCTCGGGCACCCCAAATGCATGCAGCATGTTATGGGGGCCCCACGTGCATGCCGCATGTCTCAGGTACCCCAAATGCATGCAGCATGTTATGCAGGCCCCAAATGCATGCCACATGTCATAGGGGCCCAAGTGCATGATGCATGTCATGGGGGACCCACATGCATGAAGCATGTCATGGGGGCCCCAAATGCATGCCGCATGTCATGGGGGCTTCACATGCATGCCGCATGTCATAGGGGCCCCACATGCATTCCGCATGTCATGGAGGCCCCAAACGCATGCCGCATGTCATAGGGGCCCCACATGCATGGAGCATGTCATGGGGGCCCCAAATGCATGACTCAGGTCATGGGGGCCCCACGTGCATGCCGCATGTCATGGGGGACCCAAATGCATGCGGCATGTCATAGGGGCCCCACTTGCATGCCGCATGTCTCAGGTACCCCAAATGCATGCAGCATGTTATGCAGGCCCCAAATGCATGCCACATGTCATAGGGGCCCAAGTGCATGACGCATGTCATGGGGGACCCACATGCATGAAGCATGTCATGGGGGCCCCAAATGCATGCCGCATGTCATGGGGGCTTCACATGCATGCCGCATGTAATGGGGCCCCCAAATTAATGCCGCATGTCATAGGGGCCCCAAACGCATGCCGCATGTCATAGGGGCCCCACATGCATGGAGCATGTCATGGGGGCCCCAAATGCATGACTCAGGTCATGGGGGCCCCACGTGCATGCCGCATGTCATGGGGGACCCAAATGCATGCGGCATGTCATAGGGGCCCCACTTGCATGCCGCATGTCTCAGGTACCCCAAATGTATGCCGCATGTCATAGGGGCCCCACATGCATGGCGCATGTCATGGGGGGCCCACATGTATGCCGCATGTCATGGGGGCCCAACGTGCATGCCGCATGTATTGTGGCCCCAAATTCATGCCGCATGTCATGAGGGCCCCGCATGCATGACGCATGTCATGGGGGCCCGGAGGCATTCCGCATGTCATGGGGGCCCCAAATGCATGCCGCATGTCATAGTGGCCCCAAATGCATGCTGCATGTCATGAGGGCCACATGCATGCTGCACGTCATGGGGGCCCCACGTGCATGCCGCATGTCATAGGGGCCCCACATGCATTCCGCATGTCATGGAGGCCCCAAACGCATGCCGCATGTCATAGGGGCCCCACATGCATGGAGCATGTCATGGGGGCCCCAAATGCATGACTCAGGTCATGGGGGCCCCACTTGCATGCCGCATGTCTCAGGTACCCCAAATGCATGCAGCATGTTATGCAGGCCCCAAATGCATGCCACATGTCATAGGGGCCCAAGTGCATGACGCATGTCATGGGGGACCCACATGCATGAAGCATGTCATGGGGGCCCCAAATGCATGCCGCATGTCATGGGGGCTTCACATGCATGCCGCATGTAATGGGGCCCCCAAATTAATGCCGCATGTCATAGGGGCCCCACATGCATTCCGCATGTCATGGAGGCCCCAAACGCATGCCGCATGTCATAGGGGCCCCACATGCATGGAGCATGTCATGGGGGCCCCAAATGCATGACTCAGGTCATGGGGGCCCCACGTGCATGCCGCATGTCATGGGGGACCCAAATGCATGCGGCATGTCATAGGGGCCCCACTTGCATGCCGCATGTCTCAGGTACCCCAAATGTATGCCGCATGTCATAGGGGCCCCACATGCATGGCGCATGTCATGGGGGGCCCACATGTATGCCGCATGTCATGGGGGCCCAACGTGCATGCCGCATGTATTGTGGCCCCAAATTCATGCCGCATGTCATGAGGGCCCCGCATGCATGACGCATGTCATGGGGGCCCGGAGGCATTCCGCATGTCATGGGGGCCCCAAATGCATGCCGCATGTCATAGTGGCCCCAAATGCATGCTGCATGTCATGAGGGCCACATGCATGCTGCACGTCATGGGGGCCCCACGTGCATGCCGCATGTCATGTGGGCCCCGCAGGCATTCCACATGTCATGGGGGCCCCAAATAAATGCCGCATTTCATGGGGGCCCCACGTGCATGCCGCATGTCATGGGGCCCCCCAAATGCATGCCGCATGTCATAGGGGCCCCACATGCTTGCCGCATGTCTTGGGGCCCACAAATGCATGCCGCATGTCATAGGGGCCCCACATGCATGGCGCATGTCATGGAGACCCCAAATGCATGCAACATGTCATGGGGGCCCCATGACCATGCCGCATGTCATGGGGGCCCCAAATGCATGACTCAGGTCATGGGGGCCCCACGTGCATGCCGCATGTCTCAGGTACCCCAAATGCATGCAGCATTTTATGCAGGCCCCAAATGCATGCCGCATGTCATGGTGGCCCCGCAGGCATTCTGCATGTCATGGGGGCCCCAAATGCATGCCGCATGTCATGGGGGCCCCACGTGCATGCCACATGTAATGGGAGCCCCAAATTCATGCCGCATGTCATGAGGGCCCCGCATGCATTCCGCATGTCATTGGGGCCCCACAGGCATTCCGCATGTCATGGGGGCCTCACGTGCATTCCGCATGTCATGGTGGCCCACGTGCATGCTGCATTTCATTGGGGCCCCACGTGCTTGCCGCATGTCATGGAGGCCCAAATGCATGCCGCATGTCATGGGGGCCATAAATGCATGCCGCATATCATGTGGCCGCACATACATGCCACATGTCATGGGGGCCCCACATGCATGCCGTATTTCATGGGTGACCCAAATGCATGCATGCCGCATGGCATTGGGGCCCCGCAGGCATTCCGCATGTCATGGGGGCCCCACGTGCATTCCGCTTGTCATGGGGGACCCACGTACATGTTGCATGTCATTGGGGCCCCGCGTGCTTGCCGCATGTCTTGAGGGCCCCACGTGCATGCCTCATGTCACGGGGGCCACAAATGTATGCCGCATGTCATGGGGGCCCCACGTGCATGCCGCATGTCATGGGGCCCCCCAAATGCATGCCGCATGTCATAGGGGCCCCACATGCATGGAGCATGTCATGGGGGCCCCACATGCATGCCGCATGTCATAGTGGCCCTAAATGCATGCTGCATGTCATGAGGGCCACATGCATGCTGCACGTCATGGGGGCCCCACGTGCATGCCGCATGTCATGGGGGCCCCGCAGGCATTCCACATGTCATGGGGGCCCCAAATAAATGCCGCATTTCATGGGGGCCCCACGTGCATGCCGCATGTCATGGGGCCCCCCAAATGCATGCCGCATGTCATAGGGGCCCCACATGCATGACGCATGTCTTGGGGCCCACGAATGCATGACGCATGTCTTGGGGCCCACGAATGCATGCCGCATGTCATAGGGGCCCGACATGCATGGCGCATGTCATGGGGACCCCAAATGCATGCCGCATGTCATGGTGGCCCCGCAGGCATTCTGCATGTCATGGGGGCCCCAAATGCATGCCGCATGACATGGGGGCCCAACGTGCATGCCGCATGTATTGGGGCCCCAAATTCATGTCGCATGTCATGAGGGCCCCGCATGCATGCCGCATGTCATGGGGGCCCCGGAGGCATTCCGCATGTCATGGGGGCCCCAATACATGCCGCATGTCAAGGGGGCCCCACATGCATGCCTCAAGTCATGGGGCCCCAAATGCATGCCGCATGTCATAGTGGCCCCAAATGCATGCTGCATGTCATGAGGGCCACATGCATGCTGCACGTCATGGGGGCCCCACGTGCATGCCGCATATCATGGGGGCCCCGCAGGCATTCCACATGTCATGGGGGCCCCAAATAAATGCCACATTTCATGGGGGCCCCACGTGCATGCCGCATGTCATGGGGCCCCCCAAATGCATGCCGCATGTCATAGGGGCCCCACATGCATGCCGCATGTCTTGGGGCCCACAAATGCATGCCGCATGTCATAGGGGCCCCACATGCATGGCGCATTTCATGGGGCCCCCAAATGCATGCCTCAAGTCATGGGGGCCCCGCAGGCATTACGCATGTCATGGGGGCCCCAAATGCATGCCGCATGTCATGGGGGCCCCACGTGCATGCCGCATATCATGGGGGCCCCAAACGCATGCCGCATGTCATGGGGGCCCCACGTGCATGCCGCATGTCATGGGGGCCCCAAATGCATGCCGCATGTCATAGTGGCCCCAAATGCATGCTGCATGTCATGAGGGCCCAAATTCATGCCGCATGTCATAGGAGCCCCACGTGCATGGCGCAAGTCATGGGTGCCCCAAATGCATGCCGCATGTCATAGGGGCCCCACATGCATGGCGCATGCCATGGGGGCCCCACATGCATGCCACATGTCATGGGGGCCCAAATGCTTGCTGCATGTCATGATGGCCCCACGCGCATGCCGCATGTCATGGGGGCCCCAAATGCATGGCTCAAGTCATGGAGGCCCCAAATGCATGCTGCATGTCATGAGGGCCCCACGTGCATGCCGCATGTCATGGGGGCCCCAAATGCATGGCTCAAGTCATGGGGGCCCCAAATGCATGCCGCATATATTGGGGGGCCCAAATGCATGCCGCATGTCATGAGGGCCCCGCATGCATGCCGCATGTCATTGGGGTCCCACGTGCTTGCCGCATGTCATGGAGGACCAAATGCATGCCGCATGTCATGGGTGACCCAAATGCATGCATGCCGCATGGCATTGGGGCCCCGCAGGAATTCCGCATGTCATGGGGCCCCACGTGCATGCCGCATGTCATGGGGCCCCCCAAATGCATGACGCATGTCATAGGGGCCCCACATGCATGGAGCATGTCATGGGGGACCCACATGCATGCCGCATGTCATAGGGGCCCCACGTGCATGCCGCATGTCATGGGGGTCCCAAATGCATGCCACATGTCATGGGGGCCCCAAATGCATGCCGCATGTCATGGCGGCCCTAAATGCATGACTCATGTCATGGGGGCCCCATATGCATTCCGCATGTCAAGGTGGCCTCACGTGCATTCCACATGACATGGGGGCCCCAAATGCATGCCACATATCATGGGGGCCCCACGTGCATGCCGCATGTCATGGGGGTCCCACATGCATGCCGCATGTCATGGCGGCTCCAAATGCATGACTCATGTCAAGGGGGCCCCACGTGCATGCCGCATGTCATGGGGGCCCCACGTGCATGCCGCATGTCATGGGGGATCCAAACTCATGCCGTATGTCATTGGGGCCCCAAGCATATGCCGCAAGTCATGGGGGCCCCATGTGCATGCCACATGTAATGGGGGCCCCAAATGCATGCGGCATGTCATAGGGGCCCCACGTGCATGCCGCATGTCTCGGGCACCCCAAATGCATGCAGCATGTTATGGGGGCCCCAAATGCATGCCGCATGTTTCAGGTACCCCAAATGCATGCAGCATGTTATGCAGGCCCCAAATGCATGCCGCATGTCATGGGGGCCCAAATGCATGACGCAAGTCATGTGGGCCCCACATGAATGCCGCATGTCATGGGGGCCCCAAATGCATGCCGCATGTCACGGGGGCTCCACGTGCATGCCACATTTAATGGGGCCCCCAAATTCATGCCGCATGTCATAGGAGCCCCACGTGCATGGCGCAAGTCATGGGTGCCCCAAATGCATGCCGCATGTCATAGGGGCCCCACATGCATGGCGCATGTCATGGGGGCCCCACATGCATGCCGCATGTCATGGGGGCCAAATGCTTGCCGCATGTCATAGTGGCCCCAAATGCATGCTGAATGCCATGATGGCCCCACGTGCATGCCGCATGTCATGGGGCCCCAACTGCATGGCTCAAGTCATGGGGCCCCACATGCATTCCGCATGTCAAGGTGGCCTCACGTGCATTCCGCATGACATGGGGGCCCCAAATGCATGCCACATGTCATGTGGGCCCCACGTGCATGCAGCATGTAATGGGGGATCCAAATGCAGGCCGCATGTCATGGGGGTCCCAAATGCATGCCGCATGTCATGGGGGCCCCAAATGCATGCCACATGTCATGGGGGCCCCAAACGCATACCTCAAGTCATGGGGGCCCGGCAGGCATTACGCATGTCATAGGGGCCCCACATGCATGGCGCATTTCATGGGGGCCCCAAATGCATGCCTCAAGTCATGGGGGCCCCGCAGGCATTACGCATGTCATGGGGGCCCCAAATGCATGCCGCATGTCATGGGGGCCCCACGTGCATGCCGCATGTCATGGGGCCCCAAATGCATGCCGCATGTCATAGTGGCCCCAAATGCATGCTGCATGTCATGAGGGCCCAAATGCATGACGCATGTCATGTGGGCCCCACATGAATGCCGCATGTCATGGGGGCCCCAAATGCATGCCGCATGTCATGGGGGCTCCACGTGCATGCCACATGTAATGGGGCCCCCAAATTCATGCCGCATGTCATAGGAGCCCCACGTGCATGGCGCATGCCATGGGGGCCCCACATGCATGCCACATGTCATGGGGGCCCAAATGCTTGTCGCATGTCATAGTGGCCCCAAATGCATGCTGCATGTCATGATGGCCCCACGTGCATGCCGCATGTTATGGTGGCCCCAAATGCATGGCTCAAGTCATGGGGGCCCCAAATGCATGCCACATGTCATGAGGGCCCCGCATGCATGCCGCATGTCATGGGGGCCCCGGAGGCATTCCGCATGTCATGGGGGCCCCAAATGCATGCCGTATGTCATGGGGGCCCCAAATGCATGCCTCAAGTCATGGGGGCCCCAAATGCATGCCGCATGTCATAGTGGCCCCAAATGCATGCTGCATGTCATGAGGGCCACATGCATGCTGCACGTCATGGGGGCCCCACGTGCATGCCGCATGTCATGGGGGCCCCGCAGGCATTCCACATGTCATGGAGGCCCCAAATAAATGACGCATTTCATGGGGGCCCCACGTGCATGCCGCATGTCATGGGGCCCCCCAAATGCATGCCGCATGTCATAGGGGCCCCACATGCATGCCGCATGTCTTGGGGCCCACAAATGCATGCCGCATGTCATAGGGGCCCCACATGCATGGCGCATTTCATGGGGCCCCCAAATGCATGCCTCAAGTCATGGGGTCCCCGCAGGCATTACGCATGTCATGGGGGCCCCAAATGCATGCTGCATGTCATGGGGGCCCCACATGCATGCCGCATATCATGGGGGTCCCAAACGCATGCAGCATGTCATGGGGGCCCCACGTGCATGCCGCATGTCATGGGGGCCCCAAATGCATGCCGCATGTCATAGTGGCCCCAAATGCATGCTGCATGTCATGAGGGCCCAAATGCATGACGCATGTCATGTGGGCCCCACATGAATGCCGCATGTCATGGGGGCCCCAAATGCATGCCGCATGTCATGGGGGCTCCACGTGCATGCCACATGTAATGGGGCCCCCAAATTCATGCCGCATGTCATAGGAGCCCCACGTGCATGGCGCAAGTCATGGGTGCCCCAAATGCATGCCGCATGTCATAGGGGCCCCACATGCATGGTGCATGCCATGGGGGCCCACATGCATGCCACATGTCATGGGGGCCCAAATGCTTGCCGCATGTCATAGTGGCCCCAAATGCATGCTGCATGTCATGATGGCCCCACGTGCATGCCGCTTGTCATGGGGGCCCCAAATGCATGGCTCAAATCATGGGGGCCCCAAATGCATGCTGCATGTCATGAGGGCCCCACGTGCATGCCGCATGTCATGGGGTCCCCAAATGCATGGCGCATATATTGGGGGCCCCAAATGCATGACGCATTTCATGAGGGCCCCTCATGCATGCCGCATGTCATTGGGGCCCCACAGGTATTCCGCATGTCATGGGGGCCTCACGTGCATTCCGCATGTCATGGTGGCCCACGTGCATGCTGCATGTCATTGGGGCCCCACGTGCTTGCCGCATGTCATGGAAGCCCAAATGCATGCCGCATGTCATGGGGGCCATAAATGCATGCCGCATATCATGTGGCCCCACATGCATGCCTCATGTCATGGGGGCCCCACATGCATGCCGTATTTCATGGGTGACCCAAATGCATGCATGCCGCATGGCATTGGGGCCCCGCAGGCATTCCGCATGTCATGGGGGCCTCACGTGCATTCCGCTTGTCATGGGGGCCCCACGTACATGTTGCATGTCATTGGGGCCCCGCGTGCTCTCCGCATGTCATGGGGGCCCCACGTGCATGCCTCATGTCACGGGGGCCACAAATGTATGCCGCATGTCATGGGGGCCCCACGTGCATGCCGCATGTCATGGGGCCCCCCAAATGCATGCCGCATGTCAAAGGGGCCCCACATGCATGGAGCATGTCATGGGGGCCCCACATGCATGCCGCATGTCATGGGGGCCCCACGTGCATGCCGCATGTCATGGGGGCCCCACGTGCATGCCGCATGTCATGGGGGACCCAAATGCATGCGGCATGTCATAGGGGCCCCACGTGCATGCCGCATGTCTCGGGCACCCCAAATATATGCAGCATGTCATGGGGGCCCCACGTGCATGCCGCATGTCTCAGGTACCCCAAATGCATGCAGCATGTTATGCAGGCCCCAAATGTATGCCGCATGTCATAGGGGCCCCACATGCATGGCGCATGTCATGGGGGGCCCACATGTATGCCGCATGTCATGGGGGCCCAACGTGCATGCCGCATGTATTGGGGGCCCCAAATTCATGCCGCATGTCATGAGGGCCCCACATGCATGCCTCAAGTCAGGGGGCCCCAAATGCATGCCACATATCATAGTGGCCCCTCATGCATGGCGCATGTCATGGGGGCCCACATGTATTCCGCATGTCATGGAGGCCCCGGAGGCATTCCGCATGTCATGGGGGCCCCAAATGCATGCCGCATGTCATGGGGGCCCCACATGCATGCCTCAAGTCATAGGGGCCCCACATGCATGGCGAGTTTGATGGGGGCCCTACATGCATGCCGCATATCATGGTGGTCCCACATGCATGCCGCATGTCATGGGGGCCCCAAATGCATGCCGCATGTCATAGTGGCCCCAAATGCATGCTGCATGTCATGAGGGCCCCACATGCATGCCGCATGTCATGGGGGCCCCAAATGCATGCCGCATGTCATGGCGGCCCCAAATGCACGCCTCAAGTCATGGGGGCCCCAAATGCATGCCGCATATCATGGGGGCCCCAAACGCATGCAGCATGTCATGGTGGCCCCACGTGCATGCCGTATGTCTTGGGGCCCACAAATGCATGCCACATGTCATAGGGGCCCCACATGCATGGCGCATTTCATGGGGGCCCTACATGCATGCCGCATATCATGGTGGTTCCACATGCATGCCGCATGTCATAGGGGCCCCAAATGCATGCCGCATGTCATAGTGGCCCCAAATGCATGATGCATGTCATGAGGGCCCCACATGCATGCCGCATGTCATGGGGGCCCCAAATGCATGCCGCATGTCATGGCGGCCCCAAATGCATGACTCATGTCATGGGGGCCCCACGTGCATGCCGCATGTCATGGGGGATCCAAACTCATGCCGCATGTCATTGGGGCCCCAAGCATATGCCGCATGTCATGGGGGCCCCATGTGCATGCCACATGTAATGGGGGCCCCAAATACATGCGGCATGTCATAGGGGCCCCACGTGCATGCCGCATGTCTCGGGCACCCCAAATGCATGCAGCATGTTATGGGAGCCCCACGTGCATGCCGCATGTCTCAGGTACCCCAAATGCATGCAGCATGTTATGCAGGCCCCAAATGCATGCCACATGTCATGGGGGCCCAAATGCATGACGTATGTCATGGGGGACCCATATGCATGAAGCATGTCATGGGGGCCCCAAATGCATGCCGCATGTCATGGGGGCTTCACATGCATGCCGCATGTAATGGGGCCCCCAAATTCATGCCGCATGTCCTAGGGGCCCCACATGCATGCCGCATGTCATGGAGGCCCCAAATGCATGCCGCATGTCATAGGGGCCCCACATGCATGGAGCATGTCATGGGGGCCCCAAATGCATGACTCAGGTCTTGGGGGCCCCACGTGCATGCCGCATGTCTCAGGTACCCCAAATGCATGCAGCATGTTATGCAGGCCCCAAATGTATGCCGCATGTCATAGGGGCCCCACATGCATGGCACATGTCATGGGGGGCCCACATGTATGCCGCATGTCATGGGGGCCCAACGTGCATGCCGCATGTATTGGGGCCCCAAATTCATGCCGCATGTCATGAGGGCCCCGCATGCATGCCGCATGTCATGGGGGCCCCGGAGGCATTCCGCATGTCATGGGGGCCCCAAATACATGCCGCATGTCATGGGGACCCGACACGCATGCCTCAAGTCATGGGGGCCCCAAATGCATGCCGCATGTCATAGTGGCCCCAAATGCATGCTGCATGTCATGAGGGCCACATGCATGCTGCACGTCATGGGGGCCCCACGTGCATACCGCATGTCATGGGGGCCCCGCAGGCATTCCACATGTCATGGGGGCCCCAAAAAAATGACGCATTTCATGGGGGCCCCACGTGCATGCCGCATGTCATGGGGCCCCCCAAATGCATGTCGCATGTCATAGGGGCCCCACATGCATGCCGCATGTCTTGGGGCCCACAAATGCATGCCGCATGTCATAGGGGCCAAACATTCATGGCGCATGTCATGGGGACCCCAAATGCATGCCACATGTCATGGGGGCCCCATGTCCATGCCGCATGTCATGGGGGCCCCAAATGCATGACTCAGGTCATGGGGGCCCCACGTGCATGCCGCATGTCTCAGGTACCCCAAATGCATGCAGCATTTTATGCAGGCCCCAAATGCATGCCGCATGTCATGGTGGCCCCGCAGGCATTCTGCATGTCATGGGGGCCCCAAATGCATGCCTCAAGTCATGGGGGACCCAAATGCATGCCGCATGTCATAGTGGCCCCAAATGCATGCTGCATGTCATGAGGGCCACATGCATGCTGCACGTCATGGGGGCCCCACGTGCATGCCGCATGTCATGGGGGCCCCGCAGGCATTCCACATGTCATGGAGGCCCCAAATAAATGCCGCATTTCATGGGGGCCCCACGTGCATGCCGCATGTCATGGGGCTCCCCGAATGCATGCCGCATGTCATAGGGGCCCCACATGCATGCCGCATGTCTTGGGGCCCACAAATGCATGCCACATGTCATAGGAGCCCCACGTGCATGGCGCATTTCATGGGGCCCCAAAATGCATGCCTCAAGTCATGGGGGGCCCGCAGGCATTATGCATGTCATGGGGGCCCCACGTGCATGCCACATGTCATGGGGGCCCCAAATGCATGCCGCATGTCATAGTGGCCCCAAATGCAAGCTGCATGTCATGAGGGCCCAAATGCATGACGCATGTCATGTGTTGCCCACATGAATGCCGCATGTCATGGAGGCCCCAAATAAATGCCGCATTTCATGGGGGCCCCACGTGCATGCCGCATGTCATGGGGCCCCCCAAATGCATGCCGCATGTCATAGGGGCCCCACATGCATGCCGCATGTCTTGGGGCCCACAAATGCATGCCACATGTCATAGGGGCCCCACATGCATGGCGCATTTCATGGGGCCCCCACGTGCATGCCACATGTCATGGGGCCCCAAATGCATGCCGCATGTCATAGTGGCCCCAAATGCAAGCTGCATGTCATGAGGGCCCAAATGCATGCCGCATGTCATGGGGGCTCCACGTGCATGCCACATGTAATGGGGCCCCCAAATTCATGCCGCATGTCATAGGAGCCCCACGTGCATGGCGCAAGTCATGGGTGCCCCAAATGCATGCCGCATGTCATAGGGGCCCCACATGCATGGCGCATGCCATGGGGGCCCCACATGCATGCCACATGTCATGGGGGCCCAAATGCTTGCCGCATGTCATAGTGGCCCCAAATGCATGCTGCATGTCATGATGGCCCCACGTGCATGCCGCATATATTGGGGGCCCCAAATGCATGCCGCATGTCATGAGGGCCCCGCATGCATGCCGCATGTCATTGGGGTCCCACAGGCATTCCGCATGTCATGGGGGCCTCACGTGCATTCCGCATGTCATGGGGGCACCACGTGCATGCTGCATGTCATGGAGGACCAAATGCATGCCCCATGTCATGGGTGACCCAAATGCATGCATGCCGCAAGGCATTGGGGCCCCGCAGGCATTCCTCATGTCATGGGGGCCCCACGTGCATGCCGCATGTCATGGGGCCCCCCAAATGCATGCTGCATGTCATGGGGGCCCCACGTGCATGCCGCATGTCATGGGGGTCCCAAATGCATGCCACATGTCATGGGGGCCCCAAATGCATGCTGCATGTCATGGCGGCCCTAAATGCATGACTCATGTCATGGGGGCCCCACATGCATTCCGCATGTCAAGGTGGCCTCACGTGCATTCCGCATGACATGGGGGCCCCAAATGCATGCCACATATCATGGGGGCCCAAATGCATGACGCATGTCATGTGGGCCCCACATGAATGCCGCATGTCATGGGGGCCCCAAATGCATGCCGCATGTCATGGGGGCCCCACGTGCATGCCGCATGTAATGGGAGCCCCAAATGTATGCCGCATGTCATAGGGGCCCCACATGCATGGCCCATGTCATGGGGGGCCCACATGTATGCCGCATGTCATGGGGGCCCAACGTGCATGCCGCATGTATTGGGGGCCCCAAATGCATGCTGCATGTCATGAGGGCCACATGCATGCTGCACGTCATGGGGGCCCCACGTGCATGCTGCATGTCATGGGGGCCCCACGTGCATGCCGCATGTCATGGGGGCCCCCAAATGCATGCTGCATGTCATGGGGGCCCCACGTGCATGCCGCATGTCATGGGGGTCCCAAATGCATGCCACATGTCATGGGGGCCCCAAATGCATGCTGCATGTCATGGCGGCCCTAAATGCATGACTCATGTCATGGGGGCCCCACATGCATTCCGCATGTCAAGGTGGCCTCACGTGCATTCCGCATGACATGGGGGCCCCAAATGCATGCCACATATCATGGGGGCCCAAATGCATGACGCATGTCATGTGGGCCCCACATGAATGCCGCATGTCATGGGGGCCCCAAATGCATGCCGCATGTCATGGGGGCCCCACGTGCATGCCGCATGTAATGGGAGCCCCAAATGTATGCCGCATGTCATAGGGGCCCCACATGCATGGCCCATGTCATGGGGGGCCCACATGTATGCCGCATGTCATGGGGGCCCAACGTGCATGCCGCATGTATTGGGGGCCCCAAATGCATGCTGCATGTCATGAGGGCCACATGCATGCTGCACGTCATGGGGGCCCCACGTGCATGCTGCATGTCATGGGGGCCCCACGTGCATGCCGCATGTCATGGGGGTCCCACATGCATGCCGCATGTCATAGGGGCCCCACATGCATGGCACATGTCATGGGGGGCCCACATGCATGCCACATGTCATGGGGGCCCCAAATGCATGCGGTATGTCATAGGGGCCCCACATGCATGCCGCATGTCTTGGGCACCCCAAATGCATGCAGCATGTTATGGGGGCCCCAAATGCATGCCGCATGTCTCAGGTACCCCAAATGCATGCAGCATGTTATGCAGGCCCCAAATGCATGCCATGTCATGGAGGCCCAAATGCATGCCGCATGTCATGGGGGCTCCACGTGCATGCCACATGTAATGGGGCCCCCAAATTCATGCCGCATGTCATAGGAGCCCCACGTGCATGGCGCAAGTCATGGGTGCCCCAAATGCATGCCGCATGTCATAGGGGCCCCACATGCATGGTGCATGTCATGGGGGACCCACATGCATGCCGCATGTCATGGGGGCCCAAATGCTTGCCGCATGTCATAGTGGCCTCAAATGCATGCTGCATGTCATGATGGCCCCACGTGCATGCCGCATGTCATGGGGCCCCAAATGCATGGCTCAAGTCATGGGGCCCCACATGCATTCCGCATGTCAAGGTGGCCTCACGTGCATTCCGCATGACATGGGGGCCCCAAATGCATGTCACATGTCATGTGGGCCCCACGTGCATGCAGCATGTAATGGGGGATCCAAATGCAGGCCGCATGTCATGGGGGTCCCAAATGCATGCCGCATGTCATGGGGGCCCCAAATGCATGCCACATGTCATAGGGGCCCCAAATGCATGACTCAGGTCATGGGGGCCCCACGTGCATGCCGCATGTCATCGGGGACCCAAGCGTATGCCGCATGTCATGGGGGCCCCAAATGCATGCCGCATGTACTGGGGGTCCCATGAGCATGCCGCATGTCATGGGGGCCCCATGTCCATGCCGCATGTCATGGGCCCCCCAAATACATTCCGCATGTCATGGGTGCCCCACATGCATGCCGCATGTCATGGGGGCCCCAAATGCGTGACTCAGGTCATGGGGCCCCACGTGCATGCCGCATGTCATGGGGCCCCCCAAATGCATGCTGCATGTCATGGGGGCCCCACGTGCATGCCGCATGTCATGGGGGTCCCAAATGCATGCCACATGTCATGGGGGTCCCAAATGCATGCTGCATGTCATGGCGGCCCTAAATGCATGACTCATGTCATGGGGGCCCCACATGCATTCCGCATGTCAAGGTGGCCTCACGTGCATTCCGCATGACATGGGGGCCCCAAATGCATGCCACATATCATGGGGGCCCAAATGCATGACGCATGTCATGTGGGCCCCACATGAATGCCGCATGTCATGGGGGCCCCAAATGCATGCCGCATGTCATGGGGGCCCCACGTGCATGCCGCATGTAATGGGAGCCCCAAATGTATGCCGCATGTCATAGGGGCCCCACATGCATGGCCCATGTCATGGGGGGCCCACATGTATGCCGCATGTCATGGGGGCCCAACGTGCATGCCGCATGTATTGGGGGCCCCAAATGCATGCTGCATGTCATGAGGGCCACATGCATGCTGCACGTCATGGGGGCCCCACGTGCATGCTGCATGTCATGGGGGCCCCACGTGCATGCCGCATGTCATGGGGGCCCCCAAATGCATGCTGCATGTCATGGGGGCCCCACGTGCATGCCGCATGTCATGGGGGTCCCAAATGCATGCCACATGTCATGGGGGCCCCAAATGCATGCTGCATGTCATGGCGGCCCTAAATGCATGACTCATGTCATGGGGGCCCCACATGCATTCCGCATGTCAAGGTGGCCTCACGTGCATTCCGCATGACATGGGGGCCCCAAATGCATGCCACATATCATGGGGGCCCAAATGCATGACGCATGTCATGTGGGCCCCACATGAATGCCGCATGTCATGGGGGCCCCAAATGCATGCCGCATGTCATGGGGGCCCCACGTGCATGCCGCATGTAATGGGAGCCCCAAATGTATGCCGCATGTCATAGGGGCCCCACATGCATGGCCCATGTCATGGGGGGCCCACATGTATGCCGCATGTCATGGGGGCCCAACGTGCATGCCGCATGTATTGGGGGCCCCAAATGCATGCTGCATGTCATGAGGGCCACATGCATGCTGCACGTCATGGGGGCCCCACGTGCATGCTGCATGTCATGGGGGCCCCACGTGCATGCCGCATGTCATGGGGGTCCCACATGCATGCCGCATGTCATAGGGGCCCCACATGCATGGCACATGTCATGGGGGGCCCACATGCATGCCACATGTCATGGGGGCCCCAAATGCATGCGGTATGTCATAGGGGCCCCACATGCATGCCGCATGTCTTGGGCACCCCAAATGCATGCAGCATGTTATGGGGGCCCCAAATGCATGCCGCATGTCTCAGGTACCCCAAATGCATGCAGCATGTTATGCAGGCCCCAAATGCATGCCATGTCATGGAGGCCCAAATGCATGACGCATGTCATGTGGGCCCCAGATGAATGCCGCATGTCATGGGGGCCCCAAATGCATGCCGCATGTCATGGGGGCTCCACGTGCATGCCACATGTAATGGGGCCCCCAAATTCATGCCGCATGTCATAGGAGCCCCACGTGCATGGCGCAAGTCATGGGTGCCCCAAATGCATGCCGCATGTCATAGGGGCCCCACATGCATGGTGCATGTCATGGGGGACCCACATGCATGCCGCATGTCATGGGGGCCCAAATGCTTGCCGCATGTCATAGTGGCCTCAAATGCATGCTGCATGTCATGATGGCCCCACGTGCATGCCGCATGTCATGGGGCCCCAAATGCATGGCTCAAGTCATGGGGCCCCACATGCATTCCGCATGTCAAGGTGGCCTCACGTGCATTCCGCATGACATGGGGGCCCCAAATGCATGTCACATGTCATGTGGGCCCCACGTGCATGCAGCATGTAATGGGGGATCCAAATGCAGGCCGCATGTCATGGGGGTCCCAAATGCATGCCGCATGTCATGGGGGCCCCAAATGCATGCCACATGTCATAGGGGCCCCAAATGCATGACTCAGGTCATGGGGGCCCCACGTGCATGCCGCATGTCATCGGGGACGCAAGCGTATGCCGCATGTCATGGGGGCCCCAAATGCATGCCGCATGTACTGGGGGTCCCATGAGCATGCCGCATGTCATGGGGGCCCCATGTCCATGCCGCATGTCATGGGCCCCCCAAATACATTCCGCATGTCATGGGTGCCCCACATGCATGCCGCATGTCATGGGGGCCCCAAATGCGTGACTCAGGTCATGGGGCCCCACGTGCATGCCGCATGTCATGGGGGACCCAAATGCATGCGGCATGTCATAGGGGCCCCACGTGCATGCCGCATGTCTCAGGTACCTCAAATGCATGCAGCATGATATGCAGGCCCCAAATGTATGCCGCATGTCATAGGGGCCCCACATGCATGGCGCATGTCATGGGGGGCCCACATGTATGCCGCATGTCATGGGGGCCCAATGTGCATGCCACATGTCATGGGGGCCCCAAAATGCATGACTCAGGTCATGGGGGCCCCACGTGCATGCCGCATGTCTCAGGTACCCCAAATGCATGCAGCATTTTATGCAGGCCCCAAATGCATGCCGCATGTCATGGTGGCCCCGCAGGCATTCTGCATGTCATGGGGGCCCCACGTGCATGCCGCATGTCATGGGGGGCCCACATGTATGCCGCATATCATGGGGGCCCAACGTGCATGCCGCATGTATTGGGGGCCCCAAATTCATGCCACATGTCATGAGGGCCCCGCATGCATGCCGCATGTCATGGGGGCCCCGGAGGCATTCCGCATGTCATGGGGGCCCCAAATGCATGCCGCATGTCATGGGGGCCCCAAATACATGCCTCAAGTCATGGGGGCTCCAAATGCATGCCGCATGTCATGAGGGCCCCGCATGCATGCCGCATGTCATGGGGGCCCCGGAGGCATTCCGCATGTCATGGGGGCCCCAAATGCATGCCGCATGTCCTGGGGGCCCCACGTGCATACCGCATGTCATGGGGGGCCCAAATGCATGCCGCATGTCCTGGGGGACCCAAGCGTATGCCGCATGTCATGGGGGCCCCAAATGCATGCCACATGTCATGGGGACCCCAAATGCATGCCTCTGGTCATGTGGGCCCCAAATGCATGCCGCATGTCATAGTGGCCCCAATTACATGCTGCATGTCATGAGGGCCACATGCATGCTGCACGTCATGGGGGCCCCACGTGCATGCCGCATGTCATGGGGGCCCCGCAGGCATTCCACATGTCATTGGGGCCCCAAATAAATGCCGCATTTCATGGGGGCCCCAAATGCATGGCGCATGTCCTGGGGGCCCCAAATGCATGTCGCATGTCATGGCGGCCCCAAATGCATGCCACATGTCATGGGGGCCCCAAATGCATGCCGCATGTCCTGGGGACCCCACGAGCATGCCGCATGTCATGGGGGCCCCATGTCCATGACGCATGTCATGGGCCCCCCAAATACATTCCGCATGTCATGGGTGCCCCACATGCATGCCGCATGTCATGGGGGCCCCAAATGCATGACTCAGGTCATGGGGGCCCCACATGCATGCCGCATGTCATGGGGGACCCAAATGCATGCGGCATGTCATAGGGGCCCCACGTGCATGCCGCATGTCTCGGGCACCCCAAATACATGCAGCATGTCATGGGGGCCCCACGTGCATGCCGCATGTCTCAGGTACCCCACGTGCATGCCGCATGTCTCAGGTACCCCAAATGCATGCAGCATGTTATGCAGGCCCCAAATGCATGCCGCATGTCATGGTGGCCCCGCAGGCATTCCGCATGTCATGGGGGTCATGGGGGCCCCAAATGCATGCCGCATGTCATGGGGGCCCCACGTGCATGCCGCATGTAATGGGAGCCCCAAATGTTTGCCGCATGTCATAGGGGCCCCACATGCATGGCGCATGTCATGGGGGGCCCACATGTATGCCGCATGTCATGGGGGCCCAACGTGCATGCTGCATGTATTGGGGGCCCCAAATTCATGCTGCATGTCATGAGGGCCCCGCAGGCATGCCACATATCATGGGGGCCCCAAACGCATGCAGCATGTCATGGGGGCCCCACGTGCATGCCGTATGTCTTGGGGCCCACAAATGCATGCCGCATGTCATAGGGGCCCGACATGCATGGCGCATTTAATGGGGGCCCTACATGCATGCCGCATATCATGGTGGTTCCACATGCATGCCGCATGTCATGGGGGCCCCAAATGCATGCTGCATGTCATGAGGGCCCCACATGCATGCCGCATGTCATTGGGGCCCCACATGCATGCCGCATGTCATGGGGGGCCCAAATGCATGCCGCATGTCATGGCGGCCCCAAATGCCTGACTCATGTCTTGGGGGCCCCACGTGCATGCCGCATGTCATGAGGGATCCAAACTCATGCCGCATGTCATTGGGGCCCCAAGCATATGCCGCATGTCATAGGGGCCCCATGTGCATGCCACATGTAATGGGGGCCCCAAATGCATGCGGCATGTCATGCAGGCCCCAAATGTATGCCGCATGTCATGGGGGCACAAATGCATGAAGCATGTCATGGGGGCCCCACATGCATGAAGCATGTCATGGGGGCCCCAAATGCATGCCGCATGTCATGGGGGCTTCACATGCATGCCGCATGTAATGGGGCCCCCAAATTCATGCCGCATGTCATAGGGGCCCCACATGAATGCCGCATGTCATGGAGACCCAAAATGCATGCCGCATGTCATGGGGGCCCCAAATGCATGGCTCAAGTCATGGGGGCCCCAATTGCATGCCGCATATATTGGGGCCCCACAGGCATTCCACATGTCATGGGGGCCTCACGTGCATTCCGCATGTCATGGAGGCCCACGTGCATGCTGCATGTCATTGGGGCCCCACGTGCTTGCCGCATGTCATGGAGGCCCAAATGCATGCCGCATGTCATGGGGGCCATAAATGCATGCCGCATATCATGTGGCCCCACATGCATGCCACATGTCATGGGGGCCCCACATGCATGCCGTATTTCATGGGTGACCCAAATGCATGCATGCCGCATGGCATTCTGGCCCCGCAGGCATTCCGCATGTCATGGGGGCCTCACGTGCATTCCGCTTGTCATGGGGGCCCCACGTACATGTTGCATGTCATTGGGGCCCCGCGTGCTTGCCGCATGTCATGGGGGCCCCACGTGCATGCCTCATGTCACGGGGGCCACAAATGTATGCCGCATGTCATGGGGGCCCCACGTGCATGCCGCATGTCATGGGGCCCCCCAAATGCATGCCGCATGTCATAGGGGCCCCACATGCATGGAGCATGTCATGGGGGCCCCACATGCATGCCGCATGTCATGGGGGCCCCACGTGCATGCCGCATGTCATGGGGGCCCCACGTGCATGCCGCATGTCATGGGGGTCCCAAATGCATGACTCAGGTCATGGGGGCCCCACGTGCATGCCGCATGTCATGGGGGACCCAAATGCATGCGGCATGTCATAGGGGCCCCACATGCATGCCGCATGTCATGGAGACCCAAAATGCATGCCGCATGCATGGGGGCCCCAAATGCATGGCTCAAGTCATGGGGGCCCCAATTGCATGCCGCATATATTGGGGCCCCACAGGCATTCCACATGTCATGGGGGCCTCACGTGCATTCCGCATGTCATGGAGGCCCACGTGCATGCTGCATGTCATTGGGGCCCCACGTGCTTGCCGCATGTCATGGAGGCCCAAATGCATGCCGCATGTCATGGGGGCCATAAATGCATGCCGCATATCATGTGGCCCCACATGCATGCCACATGTCATGGGGGCCCCACATGCATGCCGTATTTCATGGGTGACCCAAATGCATGCATGCCGCATGGCATTGGGGCCCCGCAGGCATTCCGCATGTCATGGGGGCCTCACGTGCATTCCGCTTGTCATGGGGGCCCCACGTACATGTTGCATGTCATTGGGGCCCCGCGTGCTTGCCGCATGTCATGGGGGCCCCACGTGCATGCCTCATGTCACGGGGGCCACAAATGTATGCCGCATGTCATGGGGGCCCCACGTGCATGCCGCATGTCATGGGGCCCCCCAAATGCATGCCGCATGTCATAGGGGCCCCACATGCATGGAGCATGTCATGGGGGCCCCACATGCATGCCGCATGTCATGGGGGCCCCACGTGCATGCCGCATGTCATGGGGGCCCCACGTGCATGCCGCATGTCATGGGGGTCCCAAATGCATGACTCAGGTCATGGGGGCCCCACGTGCATGCCGCATGTCATGGGGGACCCAAATGCATGCGGCATGTCATAGGGGCCCATCGTGCATGCCGCATGTCTCGGGCACCCCAAATACATGCAGCATGTCATGGGGGGCCCACGTGCATGCCGCATGTCTCAGGTACCCCAAATGCATGCAGCATGTTATGCAGGCCCCAAATGTATGCCGCATGTCATAGGGGCCCCACATGCATGGCGCATGTCATGGGGGGCCCACATGTATGCCGCATGTCATGGGGGCCCTACGTGCATGCCGCATGTATTGGGGGGCCCAAATTCATGCCGCATGTCATGAGGGCCCCGCATGCATGCCTCAAGTCATGGGGGCCCCAAATGCATGCCACATATCATAGTGGCCCCTCTTGCATGGCGCATGTCATGGGGGGCCCACATGTATTCCGCATGTCATGGAGGCCCCGGAGGCATTCCGCATGTCATGGGGGCCCCAAATGCATGCCGCATGTCATGGGGGCCCCACATGCAAGCCTCAAGTCATAGGGGCCCCACATGCATGGCGCGTTTCATGGGGGCCCTACATGCATGCCACATATCATCGTGGTCCCACATGCATGCCGCATGTCATGGGGGGCCCAAATGCATGCCGCATGTCATAGTGGCCCCAAATGCATGCTGCATGTCATGAGGGCCCGACATGCATGCCGCATGTCATGGGGGCCCCAAATGCATGCCGCATGTCATGGCGGCCCCAAATGCATGCCTCAAGTCATGGGGGGCCCAAATGCATGCCGCATATCATGGGGGCCCCAAACGCATGCAGCATGTCATGGGGGCCCCACGTGCATGCCGTATGTCTTGGGGCCCACAAATGCATGCCGCATATCATGGTGGTCCCACATGCATGCCGCATGTCATGGGGGCCCCAAATGCATGCCGCATGTCATAGTGGCCCCAAATGCATGCTGCATGTCATGAGGGCCCCACATGCATGGCACATGTCATGGGGGGCCCACATGCATGCCACATGTCATGGGGGCCCCAAATGCATGCGGTATGTCATAGGGGCCCCACATGCATGCCGCATGTCTCGGGCACCCCAAATGCATGCAGCATGTTATGGGGGCCCCAAATGCATGCCGCATGTCTCAGGTACCCCAAATGCATGCAGCATGTTATGCAGGCCCCAAATGCATGCCATGTCATGGGGGCCCAAATGCATGACGCATGTCATGTGGGCCCCAGATGAATGCCGCATGTCATGGGGGCCCCAAATGCATGCCACATGTAATGGGGCCCCCAAATTCATGCCGCATGTCATAGGAGCCCCACGTGCATGGCGCAAGTCATGGGTGCCCCAAATGCATGCCGCATGTCATAGGGGCCCCACATGCATGGCGCATGTCATGGGGGCCCCACATGCATGCCGCATGTCATGGGGGCCCAAATGCTTGCCGCATGTCATAGTGGCCTCAAATGCATGCTGCATGTCATGATGGCCCCACGTGCATGCCGCATGTCATGGGGCCCCAAATGCATGGCTCAAGTCATGGGGCCCCACATGCATTCCGCATGTCAAGATGGCCTCACGTGCATTCCGCATGACATGGGGGCCCCAAATGCATGCCACATGTCATGTGGGCCCCACGTGCATGCAGCATTTAATGGGGGATCCAAATGCAGGCCGCATGTCATGGGGGTCCCAAATGCATGCCGCATGTCATGGGGGCCCCAAATGCATGCCACATGTCATAGGGGCCCCAAATGCATGACTCAGGTCATGGGGGCCCCACGTGCATGCCGCATGTCATCGGGGACGCAAGCGTATGCCGCATGTCATGGGGGCCCCAAATGCATGCCGCATGTACTGGGGGTCCCACGAGCATGCCGCATGTCATGGGGGCCCCATGTCCATGCCGCATGTCATGGGCCCCCCAAATACATTCCGCATGTCATGGGTGCCCCACATGCATGCCGCATGTCATGGGGGCCCCAAATGCATGACTCAGGTCATGGGGGCCCCACGTGCATACCGCATGTCATGGGGGACCCAAATGCATGCGGCATGTCATAGGGGCCCCACGTGCATGCCGCATGTCTCATGTACCCCAAATGCATGCAGCATGATATGCAGGCCCCAAATGTATGCCGCATGTCATAGGGGCCCCACATGCATGGCGCATGTCATGGGAGGCCCACATGTATGCCGCATGTCATGGGGGCCCAATGTGCATGCCACATGTCATGGGGGCCCCAAATGCATGACTCAGGTCATGGGGGCCCCACGTGCATGCCGCATGTCTCAGGTACCCCAAATGCATGCAGCATTTTATGCAGGCCCCAAATGCATGCCGCATGTCATGGTGGCCCCGCAGGCATTCTGCATGTCATGGGGGCCCCACGTGCATGCCGCATGTATTGGGGGCCCCAAATTCATGCCGCATGTCATGGGGGCCCCGGAGGCATTCCGCATGTCATGGGGGCCCCAAAAGCATGCCGCATGTCATGGGGGCCCCAAATGCATGCCTCAAGTCATGGGGGCCCCAAATGCATGCCGCATGTCATGAGGGCCCCGCATGCATGCCGCATGTCATGGGGGCCCCGGAGGCATTCCGCATGTCATGGGGACCCCAAATGCATGCCGCATGTCCTGGGGGCCCCACGTGCATGACGCATGTCATGGGGGCCCCAAATGCATGCCGCATGTCATGGCGGCCCCAAATGCATGACTCAGGTAATGGGGGCACCACGTGCATGCCGCATGTCATGGGGGACCCAAGCGTATACCGCATGTCATGGGGGCCCCAAATGCATGCCACATGTCATGGGGGCCCCAAATGCATGCCTCAGGTCATGTGGGCCCCAAATGCATGCCGCATGTCATAGTGGCCCCAATTGCATGCTGCATGTCATGAGGGCCACATGCATGCTGCACGTCATGGGGGCCCCACGTGCATGCCGCATGTCATGGGGGCCCCGCAGGCATTCCACATGTCATGGGGGCCCCAAATAAATGCCGCATTTCATGGGGTCCCCAAATGCATGCCGCATGTCCTGGGGGCCCCAAATGCATGCCGCATGTCATGGCGGCCCCAAATGCATAACACATGTCATGGGGGCCCCAAATGCATGCCGCATGTCCTGGGGACCCCACGAGCATGCCGCATGTCATGGGGGCCCCATGTCCATGATGCATGTCATGGGCCCCCCAAATACATTCCGCATGTCATGGGTGCCCCACATGCATGCCGCATGTCATGGGTGCCCCACATGCATGCTGCATGTATTGGGGGCCCCAAATTCATGCTGCATGTCATGAGGGCCCCGCAGGCATGCCACATATCATGGGGGCCCCAAACGCATGCAGCATGTCATGGGGGACCCACGTGCATGCCGTATGTCTTGGGGCCCACAAATGCATGCCGCATGTCATAGGGGCCCGACATGCATGGCGCATTTCATCTGGGCCCTACATGCATGCCGCATATCATGGTGGTTCCACATGCATGCCGCATGTCATGGGGGCCCCAAATGCATGCCGCATGTCATAGTGGCCCCAAATGCATGCTGCATGTCATGAGGGCCCCACATGCATGCCGCATGTCATTGGGGCCCCACATGCATGCCGCATGTCATGGGGGGCCCAAATGCATGCCGCATGTTATGGCGGCCCCAAATGCATGACTCATGTCTTGGGGGCCCCGCGTGCATGCCGCATGTCATGAGGGATCCAAACTCATGCCGCATGTCATTGGGGCCCCAAGCATATGCCGCATGTCATAGGGGCCCCATGTGCATGCCACATGTAATGGGGGCCCCAAATGCATGCAGCATGTCATGCAGGCCCCAAATGTATGCCGCATGTCATGGGGGCACAAATGCATGACGCATGTCATGGGGGCCCCACATGCATGAAGCATGTCATGGGGGCCCCAAATGCATGCCGCATGTCATGGGGGCTTCACATGCATGCCGCATGTAATGGGGCCCCCAAATTCATGCCGCATGTCATGGAGACCCCAAATGCATGCCGCATGTCATAGGGGCCCCACATGCATGGAGCATGTCATGGGGGCCCAACATGCATGCTGCATTTCATGGGGGCCCCACGTGCATGCCGCATGTCATGGGGGTCCCAAATGCATGCCGCATGTCATGGGGGTCCCAAATGCATGCCGCATGTCATGGGGGCCCCAAATGCATGCCGCATGTGATGGCGGCCCCAAATGCATGACTCATGTCATGGGGGCCCCACGTGCATGCCGCATGTCATGGGGGATCCAAACTCATGCCGCATGTCATTGGGGCCCCAAGCATATGCCGCATGCATTTGGGGCCCCCATTACATGTGGCATGCACATGGGGCCCCCATGACATGCGGCATATGCTTGGGGCCCCAATGACATGCGGCATGAGTTTGGATCCCCCATGACATGCGGCATGCACGTGGGGCCCCCATGACATGAGTCATGCATTTGGGGCCGCCATCACATGCGGCATGCATTTGGGGCCCCCATGACATGCGGCATGTCATGGGGGCCCAAATGCTTGCCGCATGTCATAGTGGCCCCAAATGCATGCTGCATGTCATGATGGCCCCACGTGCATGCCGCTTGTCATGGGGGCCCCAAATGCATGGCTCAAGTCATGGGGGCCCCAAAAGCATGCTGCATGTCATGAGGGCCCCACGTGCATGCCGCATGTCATGGGGGCCCCAAATGCATGGCTCAAGTCATGGGGGCCCCAAATGCATGCCGCACATATTGGGGGCCCCAAATGCATGACGCATGTCATGAGGGCCCCGCATGCATGCCACATGTCATTGGGGCCCCACAGGCATTCCGCATGTCATGGGGGCCTCACGTGCATTCCGCATGTCATGGTGGCCCACGTGCATGCTGCATGTCATTGGGGCCCCACGTGCTTGCCGCATGTCATGGAGGCCCAAATGCATGCCGCATGTCATGGGGGCCATAAATGCATGCCGCATATCATGTGGCCCCACATGCATGCCACATGTCATGGGGGCCCCACATGCATGCCGTATTTCATGGGTGACCCAAATGCATGCATGCCGCATGGCATTGGGGCCCCGCAGGCATTCCACATGTCATGGGGGCCTCACGTGCATTCCGCTTGTCATGGGGGCCCCACGTGCATGCCTCATGTCACGGGGGCCACAAATGTATGCCGCATGTCATGGGGGCCCCACGTGCATGCCGCATGTCATGGGGCCCCCAAATGCATGCCGCATGTCATAGGGGCCCCACATGCATTGAGCATGTCATGGGGGCCCCACATGCATGCCGCATGTCATGGGGGCCCCACGTGCATGCCGCATGTCATGGGGGCCCCACGTGCATGCCGCATGTCATGGGGGTCCCAAATGCATGACTCAGGTCATGGGGGCCCCACGTGCATGCCGCATGTCATGGGGGACCCAAATGCATGCGGCATGTCATAGGGCCCCCACGTGCATGCCGCATGTCTCGGGCACCCCAAATACATGCAGCATGTCATGGGCGCCCCACGTGCATGCCGCATGTCTCAGGTACCCCAAATGCATGCAGCATGTTATGCAGGCCCCAAATGTATGCCGCATGTCATAGGGGCCCCACATGCATGGCGCATGTCATGGGGGGCCCACATGTATGCCGCATGTCATGGGGGCCCTACGTGCATGCCGCATGTATTGGGGGGCCCAAATTCATGCCGCATGTCATGAGGGCCCCGCATGCATGCCTCAAGTCATGGGGGCCCCAAATGCATGCCACATATCATAGTGGCCCCTCATGCATGGCGCATGTCATGGGGGGCCCACATGTATTCCGCATGTCATGGAGGCCCCGGAGGCATTCCGCATGTCATGGGGGCCCCAAATGCATGCCGCATGTCATGGGGGCCCCACATGCATGCCTCAAGTCATAGGGGCCCCACATTCATGGCGCGTTTCATGGGGGCCCTACATGCATGCCGCATATCATGGTGGTCCCACATGCATGCCGCATGTCATGGGGGCCCCAAATGCATGCCGCATGTCATAGTGGCCCCAAATGCATGCTGCATGTCATGAGGGCCCCACATGCATGCCGCATGTCATGGGGGCCCCAAATGCATGCCGCATGTCATGGCGGCCCCAAATGCATGCCTCAAGTCATGGGGGCCCCAAATGCATGCAGCATGTCATGGGGGCCCCACGTGCATGCCGTATGTCTTGGGGCCCACAAATGCATGCCGCATATCATGGTGGTCCCACATGCATGCAGCATGTCATGGGGGCCCCAAATTGACATTGACATCTCATTGCACCTTTGATGTTCCAGTGGCTTACTGTTTTAATGCACCTGTCTTGTAAACAAGTATTCTTGAGTTTGAATCCACGGAATACTTTTTTTCATTTACTTTCTAATAAGCTTCCTATAGGTCCAATGGAAATTTGTATTGATTTTGGGCTTGAGATAGCGCAATTGTGAGATATAGAATCTGTATTAAGTGTTCATAAAGAACAAGTTGTCATCATACGCTGTATAGATTGGCATTAAGAATAACATAGTGGAACGAATGGATTTCTATTTTAACTTACATATTAGCGATTCAATGTTCACTGCCCTTCCTGACATCACATTGCACCTGTGATGTTCCAGAGGCTTACTGGATAAATGCACTTGTCTTTTAAATAAGTGTTCAAGAGTTTGAATCCGCGGAAAGCTTCTTTTCATTTACTTACTAATATGCTTTCTATAGTGCCAATGGAAATTTGCATTGATTTTGGGCTTGACATACTGCAATTGTGAGAAATATAATCTGTATTAAGTGTTCATAAAGAACAAGATGTCATCATACGCTGTATAGATTGGCCTTAAGAACAACATAGTGGAAGCAATGGATTTCTTCTACAACTTACCTTTTAGCGATTCAATGTTTACTGCCCTTCTTGACATCTCATTGCACCTGTGATGTTCCAGAGGCTTACTGGATAAATGCACTTGTCTTTTAAATAAGTGTTCAAGAGTTTGAATCCGCGGAAAGCTACTTTTCATTTTCTTACTAATATGCTTCCTATAGGGCCAATGCAAATTTGCATTGATTTTGGGCTTGAGATAGTGCAATTGTGAGAAATAGAATCTGTATTAAGGGTTCATAAAGAACAAGATGTCATCATACGCTGTATAGATTGGCATTAAGAATAACATAGTGGAACGAATGTTTTTCTTTTTTAACTTAACTATTAGCGATTCATTGTTCAGTGCCCTTCTTGACATCACACTGCACCTGTGATGTTCCAGTGGCTTACTGTGTTAATGCACCTGTCTTGTAATCAAGTATTCTTGAGTTTGAATCCACGAAAAACTTTTTTTCATTTACTTTCTAATAAGATTCCTATAGGTCCAATGGAAATTTGTATTGATTTTGGGCTTGAGATAGTGCAATTGTGAGATATAGAATCTGTATTAAGTGTTCATAAAGAACAAGTTGTCATCATACGCTGTATAGATTGGCATTAAGAATAACATAGTGGAACGAATGGATTTCTATTTTAACTTACCTATTAGCGATTCAATGTTCACTGCCCTTCCTGACATCACATTGCACCTGTGATGCTCCAGAGGCTTACTGGATTAATGCACTTATCTTTTAAACAAGTGTTCAAGAGTTTGAATCCACGGAAAGCTTCTTTTCATTTACTTACTAATATGCTTCCTATAGTGCCAATGGAAATTTGCATTGATTTTGGGCTTGACATACTGCAATTGTGAGAAATATAATCTGTATTAAGTGTTCATAAAGAACAAGATGTCATCAGAAGTTGCATAGATTGGCCTTAAGACCAACCTAGTGGAAGCAATGGATTTCTTCTACAACTTACTTTTTAGCGATTCAATGTTTACTGCCCTTCTTGACATCTCATTGCACCTGTGATGTTCCAGAGGCTTACTGAATAAATGCACTTGTCTTTTAAATAAGTGTTCAAGAGTTTGAATCCGCGGAAAGCTACTTTTCATTTACTTATTAATATGCTTCCTATAGGGCCAATGCAAATTTGCATTGATTTTGGGCTTGAGATAGCGCAATTGTGAGATATAGAATCTGTATTAAGTGTTCATAAAGAACAAGTTGTCATCATACGCTGTATAGATTGGCATTAAGAATAACATAGTGGAATGAATGGATTTCTATTTTAACTTACCTATTAGCGATTCAATGTTCACTGCCCTTCCTGACATCACATTGCACCTGTGATGCTCCAGAGGCTTACTGGATTAATGCATTTATCTTTTAAACAAGTGTTCAAGAGTTTGAATCCACGGAAAGCTTCTTTTCATTTACTTACTAATATGCTTCCTATAGGGCCAATGCAAATTTGCATTGATTTTGGGCTTGAGATAGCGCAATTGTGAGATATAGAATCTGTATTAAGTGTTCATAAAGAACAAGTTGTCATCATACGTTGTATAGATTGGCATTAAGAATAACATAGTGGAACGAATGGATTTCTATTTTAACTTACCTATTAGCGATTCAATGTTCACTGCCCTTCCTGACATCACATTGCACCTGTGATGTTCCAGAGGCTTACTGGATGAATGCACTTGTCTTTTAAATAAGTGTTCAAGAGTTTGAATCCGCGGAAAGCTTCTATTCATTTACTTACTAATATGCTTCCTATAGGGCCAATGCAAATTTGCATTGATTTTGGGCTTGAAATAGCGCAATTGTGAGAAATAGAATCTGTATTAAGGGTTCATAAAGAACAAGATGTCATCATACGCTGTATAGATTGGCATTAAGAATAACATAGTGGAAGCAATGGATTTCTTTTATAACTTAGCTTTTAGCGATTCAATGTTTACTGCCCTTCTTGACATCTGATTGCACCTGTGATGTCCAAGTGGCCTACTGGGTTAATGCGCCAGTTTTGTGAACAAGTGTTCATGAGCTCGATTCCATGGAGAGCATTTTTTCAATTACCTCCTAATAAGCTTCCAATACAGCCAATTGAAATTTGCATTGATTTTGGGCTTGAGATAGCGCAATTGTGAGAAATACAATCTATATTAAGTGTTCATAAAGAACAAGTTGTCATCATACGCTGTATAGATTGGCGTTAAGAATAACATAGTGGAACGAATGTTTTTCTTTTTTAACTTAACTATTAGCGATTCAATGTTCACTGCCCTTCTTGACATCACACTGCACCTGTGATGTTCCAGTGGCTTACTGTTTTAATGCACCTGTCTTGTAATCAAGTATTCTTGAGTTCGAATCCACAAAAAACTTTTTTTCATTTACTTTCTAATAAGATTCCTATAGGTCCAATGGAAATTTGTATTGATTTTGGGCTTGAGATAGTGCAATTGTGAGATATAGAATCTGTATTAAGTGTTCATAAAGAACAAGTTGTCATCATACGCTGTATAGATTGGCATTAACAATAACATAGTGGAACAAATGGATTTCTATTTTAACTTACCTATTAGCGATTCAATGTTCACTGCCCTTCCTGACATCACATTGCACCTGTGATGCTCCAGAGGCTTACTGGATTAATGCACTTATCTTTTAAACAAGTGTTCAAGAGTTTGAATCCACGGAAAGCTTCTTTTCATTTACTTACTAATATGCTTCCTATAGTGCCAATGGAAATTTGCATTGATTTTGGGCTTGACATACTGCAATTGTGAGAAATATAATCTGTATTAAGTGTTCATAAAGAACAAGATGTCATCAGAAGTTGCATAGATTGGCCTTAAGACCAACCTAGTGGAAGCAATGGATTTCTTCTACAACTTACTTTTTAGCGATTCAATGTTTACTGCCCTTCTTGACATCTCATTGCACCTGTGATGTTCCAGAGGCTTACTGAATAAATGCACTTGTCTTTTAAATAAGTGTTCAAGAGTTTGAATCCGCGGAAAGCTACTTTTCATTTACTTACTAATATGCTTCCTATAGGGCCAATGCAAATTTGCATTGATTTTGGGCTTGAGATAGCGCAATTGTGAGATATAGAATCTGTATTAAGTGTTCATAAAGAACAAGTTGTCATCATACGCTGTATAGATTGGCATTAAGAATAACATAGTAGAATGAATGGATTTCTATTTTAACTTACCTATTAGCGATTCAATGTTCACTGCCCTTCCTGACATCACATTGCACCTGTGATGCTCCAGAGGCTTACTGGATTAATGCATTTATCTTTTAAACAAGTGTTCAAGAGTTTGAATCCACGGAAAGCTTCTTTTCATTTACTTACTAATATGCTTCCTATAGGGCCAATGCAAATTTGCATTGATTTTGGGCTTGAGATAGCGCAATTGTGAGATATAGAATCTGTATTAAGTGTTCATAAAGAACAAGTTGTCATCATACGTTGTATAGATTGGCATTAAGAATAACATAGTGGAACGAATGGATTTCTATTTTAACTTACCTATTAGCGATTCAATGTTCACTGCCCTTCCTGACATCACATTGCACCTGTGATGTTCCAGAGGCTTACTGGATGAATGCACTTGTCTTTTAAATAAGTGTTCAAGAGTTTGAATCCGCGGAAAGCTTCTATTCATTTACTTACTAATATGCTTCCTATAGGGCCAATGCAAATTTGCATTGATTTTGGGCTTGAAATAGCGCAATTGTGAGAAATAGAATCTGTATTAAGGGTTCATAAAGAACAAGATGTCATCATACGCTGTATAGATTGGCATTAAGAATAACATAGTGGAAGCAATGGATTTCTTTTATAACTTAGCTTTTAGCGATTCAATGTTTACTGCCCTTCTTGACATCTGATTGCACCTGTGATGTCCAAGTGGCCTACTGGGTTAATGCGCCAGTCTTGTGAACAAGTGTTCATGAGCTCGATTCCATGGAGAGCATTTTTTCAATTACCTCCTAATAAGCTTCCAATACAGCCAATTGAAATTTGCATTGATTTTGGGCTTGAGATAGCGCAATTGTGAGAAATACAATCTATATTAAGTGTTCATAAAGAACAAGTTGTCATCATACGCTGTATAGATTGGCGTTAAGAATAACATAGTGGAACGAATGTTTTTCTTTTTTAACTTAACTATTAGCGATTCAATGTTCACTGCCCTTCTTGACATCACACTGCACCTGTGATGTTCCAGTGGCTTACTGTTTTAATGCACCTGTCTTGTAATCAAGTATTCTTGAGTTCGAATCCACAAAAAACTTTTTTTCATTTACTTTCTAATAAGATTCCTATAGGTCCAATGGAAATTTGTATTGATTTTGGGCTTGAGATAGTGCAATTGTGAGATATAGAATCTGTATTAAGTGTTCATAAAGAACAAGTTGTCATCATACGCTGTATAGATTGGCATTAACAATAACATAGTGGAACAAATGGATTTCTATTTTAACTTACCTATTAGCGATTCAATGTTCACTGCCCTTCCTGACATCACATTGCACCTGTGATGCTCCAGAGGCTTACTGGATTAATGCACTTATCTTTTAAACAAGTGTTCAAGAGTTTGAATCCACGGAAAGCTTCTTTTCATTTACTTACTAATATGCTTCCTATAGTGCCAATGGAAATTTGCATTGATTTTGGGCTTGACATACTGCAATTGTGAGAAATATAATCTGTATTAAGTGTTCATAAAGAACAAGATGTCATCAGAAGTTGCATAGATTGGCCTTAAGACCAACCTAGTGGAAGCAATGGATTTCTTCTACAACTTACCTTTTAGCGATTCAATGTTTACTGCCCTTCTTGACATCTCATTGCACCTGTGATGTTCCAGAGGCTTACTGAATAAATGCACTTGTCTTTTAAATAAGTGTTCAAGAGTTTGAATCCGCGGAAAGCTACTTTTCATTTACTTACTAATATGCTTCCTATAGGGCCAATGCAAATTTGCATTGATTTTGGGCTTGAGATAGCGCAATTGTGAGATATAGAATCTGTATTAAGTGTTCATAAAGAACAAGTTGTCATCATACGCTGTATAGATTGGCATTAAGAATAACATAGTGGAATGAATGGATTTCTATTTTAACTTACCTATTAGCGATTCAATGTTCACTGCCCTTCCTGACATCACATTGCACCTGTGATGCTCCAGAGGCTTACTGGATTAATGCATTTATCTTTTAAACAAGTGTTCAAGAGTTTGAATCCACGGAAAGCTTCTTTTCATTTACTTACTAATATGCTTCCTATAGGGCCAATGCAAATTTGCATTGATTTTGGGCTTGAGATAGCGCAATTGTGAGATATAGAATCTGTATTAAGTGTTCATAAAGAACAAGTTGTCATCATACGCTGTATAGATTGGCATTAAGAATAACATAGTGGAACGAATGGATTTCTATTTTAACTTACCTATTAGCGATTCAATGTTCACTGCCCTTCCTGACATCACCTTGCACCTGTGATGTTCCAGAGGCTTACTGGATGAATGCACTTGTCTTTTAAATAAGTGTTCAAGAGTTTGAATCCGCGGAAAGCTTCTATTCATTTACTTACTAATATGCTTCCTATAGGGCCAATGCAAATTTGCATTGATTTTGGGCTTGAAATAGCGCAATTGTGAGAAATATAATCTGTATTAAGTGTTCATAAAGAACAAGATGTCATCATACGCTGTATAGATTGGCCTTAAGAACAACATAGTGGAAGCAATGGATTTCTTCTACAACTTACCTTTTAGCGATTCAATGTTTACTGCCCTTCTTGACATCTCATTGCACCTGTGATGTTCCAGAGGCTTACTGGATAAATGCACTTGTCTTTTAAATAAGTGTTCAAGAGTTTGAATCCGCGGAAAGCTACTTTTCATTTTCTTACTAATATGCTTCCTATAGGGCCAATGCAAATTTGCATTGATTTTGGGCTTGAGATAGTGCAATTGTGAGAAATAGAATCTGTATTAAGGGTTCATAAAGAACAAGATGTCATCATACGCTGTATAGATTGGCATTAAGAATAACATAGTGGAACGAATGTTTTTCTTTTTTAACTTAACTATTAGCGATTCATTGTTCAGTGCCCTTCTTGACATCACACTGCACCTGTGATGTTCCAGTGGCTTACTGTGTTAATGCACCTGTCTTGTAATCAAGTATTCTTGAGTTTGAATCCACGAAAAACTTTTTTTCATTTACTTTCTAATAAGATTCCTATAGGTCCAATGGAAATTTGTATTGATTTTGGGCTTGAGATAGTGCAATTGTGAGATATAGAATCTGTATTAAGTGTTCATAAAGAACAAGTTGTCATCATACGCTGTATAGATTGGCATTAAGAATAACATAGTGGAACGAATGGATTTCTATTTTAACTTACCTATTAGCGATTCAATGTTCACTGCCCTTCCTGACATCACATTGCACCTGTGATGCTCCAGAGGCTTACTGGATTAATGCACTTATCTTTTAAACAAGTGTTCAAGAGTTTGAATCCACGGAAAGCTTCTTTTCATTTACTTACTAATATGCTTCCTATAGTGCCAATGGAAATTTGCATTGATTTTGGGCTTGACATACTGCAATTGTGAGAAATATAATCTGTATTAAGTGTTCATAAAGAACAAGATGTCATCAGAAGTTGCATAGATTGGCCTTAAGACCAACCTAGTGGAAGCAATGGATTTCTTCTACAACTTACTTTTTAGCGATTCAATGTTTACTGCCCTTCTTGACATCTCATTGCACCTGTGATGTTCCAGAGGCTTACTGAATAAATGCACTTGTCTTTTAAATAAGTGTTCAAGAGTTTGAATCCGCGGAAAGCTACTTTTCATTTACTTACTAATATGCTTCCTATAGGGCCAATGCAAATTTGCATTGATTTTGGGCTTGAGATAGCGCAATTGTGAGATATAGAATCTGTATTAAGTGTTCATAAAGAACAAGTTGTCATCATACGCTGTATAGATTGGCATTAAGAATAACATAGTGGAATGAATGGATTTCTATTTTAACTTACCTATTAGCGATTCAATGTTCACTGCCCTTCCTGACATCACATTGCACCTGTGATGCTCCAGAGGCTTACTGGATTAATGCATTTATCTTTTAAACAAGTGTTCAAGAGTTTGAATCCACGGAAAGCTTCTTTTCATTTACTTACTAATATGCTTCCTATAGGGCCAATGCAAATTTGCATTGATTTTGGGCTTGAGATAGCGCAATTGTGAGATATAGAATCTGTATTAAGTGTTCATAAAGAACAAGTTGTCATCATACGTTGTATAGATTGGCATTAAGAATAACATAGTGGAACGAATGGATTTCTATTTTAACTTACCTATTAGCGATTCAATGTTCACTGCCCTTCCTGACATCACATTGCACCTGTGATGTTCCAGAGGCTTACTGGATGAATGCACTTGTCTTTTAAATAAGTGTTCAAGAGTTTGAATCCGCGGAAAGCTTCTATTCATTTACTTACTAATATGCTTCCTATAGGGCCAATGCAAATTTGCATTGATTTTGGGCTTGAAATAGCGCAATTGTGAGAAATAGAATCTGTATTAAGGGTTCATAAAGAACAAGATGTCATCATACGCTGTATAGATTGGCATTAAGAATAACATAGTGGAAGCAATGGATTTCTTTTATAACTTAGCTTTTAGCGATTCAATGTTTACTGCCCTTCTTGACATCACACTGCACCTGTGATGTTCCAGTGGCTTACTGTTTTAATGCACCTGTCTTGTAATCAAGTATTCTTGAGTTCGAATCCACAAAAAACTTTTTTTCATTTACTTTCTAATAAGATTCCTATAGGTCCAATGGAAATTTGTATTGATTTTGGGCTTGAGATAGTGCAATTGTGAGATATAGAATCTGTATTAAGTGTTCATAAAGAACAAGTTGTCATCATACGCTGTATAGATTGGCATTAACAATAACATAGTGGAACAAATGGATTTCTATTTTAACTTACCTATTAGCGATTCAATGTTCACTGCCCTTCCTGACATCACATTGCACCTGTGATGCTCCAGAGGCTTACTGGATTAATGCACTTATCTTTTAAACAAGTGTTCAAGAGTTTGAATCCACGGAAAGCTTCTTTTCATTTACTTACTAATATGCTTCCTATAGTGCCAATGGAAATTTGCATTGATTTTGGGCTTGACATACTGCAATTGTGAGAAATATAATCTGTATTAAGTGTTCATAAAGAACAAGATGTCATCAGAAGTTGCATAGATTGGCCTTAAGACCAACCTAGTGGAAGCAATGGATTTCTTCTACAACTTACCTTTTAGCGATTCAATGTTTACTGCCCTTCTTGACATCTCATTGCACCTGTGATGTTCCAGAGGCTTACTGAATAAATGCACTTGTCTTTTAAATAAGTGTTCAAGAGTTTGAATCCGCGGAAAGCTACTTTTCATTTACTTACTAATATGCTTCCTATAGGGCCAATGCAAATTTGCATTGATTTTGGGCTTGAGATAGCGCAATTGTGAGATATAGAATCTGTATTAAGTGTTCATAAAGAACAAGTTGTCATCATACGCTGTATAGATTGGCATTAAGAATAACATAGTGGAATGAATGGATTTCTATTTTAACTTACCTATTAGCGATTCAATGTTCACTGCCCTTCCTGACATCACATTGCACCTGTGATGCTCCAGAGGCTTACTGGATTAATGCATTTATCTTTTAAACAAGTGTTCAAGAGTTTGAATCCACGGAAAGCTTCTTTTCATTTACTTACTAATATGCTTCCTATAGGGCCAATGCAAATTTGCATTGATTTTGGGCTTGAGATAGCGCAATTGTGAGATATAGAATCTGTATTAAGTGTTCATAAAGAACAAGTTGTCATCATACGCTGTATAGATTGGCATTAAGAATAACATAGTGGAACGAATGGATTTCTATTTTAACTTACCTATTAGCGATTCAATGTTCACTGCCCTTCCTGACATCACATTGCACCTGTGATGTTCCAGAGGCTTACTGGATGAATGCACTTGTCTTTTAAATAAGTGTTCAAGAGTTTGAATCCGCGGAAAGCTTCTATTCATTTACTTACTAATATGCTTCCTATAGGGCCAATGCAAATTTGCATTGATTTTGGGCTTGAAATAGCGCAATTGTGAGAAATAGAATCTGTATTAAGGGTTCATAAAGAACAAGATGTCATCATACGCTGTATAGATTGGCATTAAGAATAACATAGTGGAAGCAATGGATTTCTTTTATAACTTAGCTTTTAGCGATTCAATGTTTACTGCCCTTCTTGACATCTGATTGCACCTGTGATGTCCAAGTGGCCTACTGGGTTAATGCGCCAGTCTTGTGAACAAGTGTTCATGAGCTCGATTCCATGGAGAGCATTTTTTCAATTACCTCCTAATAAGCTTCCAATACAGCCAATTGAAATTTGCATTGATTTTGGGCTTGAGATAGCGCAATTGTGAGAAATACAATCTATATTAAGTGTTCATAAAGAACAAGTTGTCATCATACGCTGTATAGATTGGCATTAAGAATAACATAGTGGAATGAATGGATTTCTATTTTAACTTACCTATTAGCGATTCAATGTTCACTGCCCTTCCTGACATCACATTGCACCTGTGATGCTCCAGAGGCTTACTGGATTAATGCATTTATCTTTTAAACAAGTGTTCAAGAGTTTGAATCCACGGAAAGCTTCTTTTCATTTACTTACTAATATGCTTCCTATAGGGCCAATGCAAATTTGCATTGATTTTGGGCTTGAGATAGCGCAATTGTGAGATATAGAATCTGTATTAAGTGTTCATAAAGAACAAGTTGTCATCATACGCTGTATAGATTGGCCTTAAGAATAACATAGTGGAACGAATGGATTTCTATTTTAACTTACCTATTAGCGATTCAATGTTCACTGCCCTTCCTGACATCACATTGCACCTGTGATGTTCCAGAGGCTTACTGGATGAATGCACTTGTCTTTTAAATAAGTGTTCAAGAGTTTGAATCCGCGGAAAGCTTCTATTCATTTACTTACTAATATGCTTCCTATAGGGCCAATGCAAATTTGCATTGATTTTGGGCTTGAGATAGTGCAATTGTGAGAAATATAATCTGTATTAAGTGTTCATAAAGAACAAGATGTCATCAGAAGCTGACATATAGGGCCAATGCAAATTTGCATTGATTTTGGGCTTGAGATAGCGCAATTGTGAGAAATAGAATCTGTATTAAGGGTTCATAAAGAACAAGATGTCATCATACGCTGTATAGATTGGCATTAAGAATAACATAGTGGAAGCAATGGATTTCTTTTATAACTTACCTTTTAGCGATTCAATGTTTACTGCCCTTCTTGACATCTCGTTGCACCTTTGATGTTCCAGTGGCTTACTGTGTTAATGCACCTGTCTTGTAAACAAGTATTCTTGAGTTTGAATCCACGAAAAACTCTTTTTCATTTACTTTCTAATAAGCTTCCTATAGGTCCAATGGAAATTTGTATTGATTTTGGGCTTGAGATAGCGCAATTGTGAGATATGGAATCTATATTAAGTTTTCATAAAGAACAAGTTGTCATCATACGCTGTATAGATTGGCATTAAGAATAACATAGTGGAATGATAGGATTTCTATTTTAACTTACCTATTAGCGATTCAATGTTCACTGCCCTTCCTGACATCACATTGCCCCTGTGATGCTCCAGAGGCTTACTGGATTAATGCACTTATCTTTTAAACAAGTGTTCAAGAGTTTGAATCCACGGAAAGCTTCTTTTCATTTACTTACTAATATGCTTCCTATAGTGCCAATGGAAATTTGCATTGATTTTGGGCTTGACATACTGCAATTGTGAGAAATATAATCTGTATTAAGTGTTCATAAAGAACAAGATGTCATCAGAAGTTGCATAGATTGGCCTTAAGACCAACCTAGTGGAAGCAATGGATTTCTTCTACAACTTACCTTTTAGCGATTCAATGTTTACTGCCCTTCTTGACATCTCATTGCACCTGTGATGTTCCAGAGGCTTACTGAATAAATGCACTTGTCTTTTAAATAAGTGTTCAAGAGTTTGAATCCGCGGAAAGCTACTTTTCATTTACTTACTAATATGCTTCCTATAGGGCCAATGCAAATTTGCATTGATTTTGGGCTTGAGATAGCGCAATTGTGAGATATAGAATCTGTATTAAGTGTTCATAAAGAACAAGTTGTCATCATACGCTGTATAGATTGGCATTAAGAATAACATAGTGGAATGAATGGATTTCTATTTTAACTTACCTATTAGCGATTCAATGTTCACTGCCCTTCCTGACATCACATTGCACCTGTGATGCTCTAGAGGCTTACTGGATTAATGCATTTATCTTTTAAACAAGTGTTCAAGAGTTTGAATCCACGGAAAGCTTCTTTTCATTTACTTACTAATATGCTTCCTATAGGGCCAATGCAAATTTGCATTGATTTTGGGCTTGAGATAGCGCAATTGTGAGAAATAGAATCTGTATTAAGGGTTCATAAAGAACAAGATGTCATCATACGCTGTATAGATTGGCATTAAGAATAACATAGTGGAAGCAATGGATTTCTTTTATAACTTACCTTTTAGCGATTCAATATTTACTGCCCTTCTTGACATCTCGTTGCACCTTTGATGTTCCAGTGGCTTACTGTGTTAATGCACCTGTCTTGTAAACAAGTATTCTTGAGTTTGAATCCACGAAAAACTCTTTTTCATTTACTTTCTAATAAGCTTCCTATAGGTCCAATGGAAATTTGTATTGATTTTGGGCTTGAGATAGCGCAATTGTGAGATATGGAATCTATATTAAGTTTTCATAAAGAACAAGTTGTCATCATACGCTGTATAGATTGGCATTAAGAATAACATAGTGGAATGATAGGATTTCTATTTTAACTTACCTATTAGCGATTCAATGTTCACTGCCCTTCCTGACATCACATTGCACCTGTGATGCTCCAGAGGCTTACTGGATTAATGCACTTATCTTTTAAACAAGTGTTCAAGAGTTTGAATCCACGGAAAGCTTCTTTTCATTTACTTACTAATATGCTTCCTATAGTGCCAATGGAAATTTGCATTGATTTTGGGCTTGACATACTGCAATTGTGAGAAATATAATCTGTATTAAGTGTTCATAAAGAACAAGATGTCATCAGAAGTTGCATAGATTGGCCTTAAGACCAACCTAGTGGAAGCAATGGATTTCTTCTACAACTTACCTTTTAGCGATTCAATGTTTACTGCCCTTCTTGACATCTCATTGCACCTGTGATGTTCCAGAGGCTTACTGAATAAATGCACTTGTCTTTTAAATAAGTGTTCAAGAGTTTGAATCCGCGGAAAGCTACTTTTCATTTACTTACTAATATGCTTCCTATAGGGCCAATGCAAATTTGCATTGATTTTGGGCTTGAGATAGCGCAATTGTGAGATATAGAATCTGTATTAAGTGTTCATAAAGAACAAGTTGTCATCATACGCTGTATAGATTGGCATTAAGAATAACATAGTGGAACGAATGGATTTCTATTTTAACTTACCTATTAGCGATTCAATGTTCACTGCCCTTCCTGACATCACATTGCACCTGTGATGCTCCAGAGGCTTACTGGATTAATGCACTTATCTTTTAAACAAGTGTTCAAGAGTTTGAATCCACGGAAAGCTTCTTTTCATTTACTTACTAATATGCTTCCTATAGTGCCAATGGAAATTTGCATTGATTTTGGGCTTGACATACTGCAATTGTGAGAAATATAATCTGTATTAAGTGTTCATAAAGAACAAGATGTCATCAGAAGCTGACATATAGGGCCAATGCAAATTTGCATTGATTTTGGGCTTGAGATAGCGCAATTGTGAGAAATAGAATCTGTATTAAGGGTTCATAAAGAACAAGATGTCATCATACGCTGTATAGATTGGCATTAAGAACATAGTGGAAGCAATGGATTTCTTTTATAACTTACCTTTTAGCGATTCAATGTTTACTGCCCTTCTTGACATCTCGTTGCACCTTTGATGTTCCAGTGGCTTACTGTGTTAATGCACCTGTCTTGTAAACAAGTATTCTTGAGTTTGAATCCACGAAAAACTCTTTTTCATTTACTTTCTAATAAGCTTCCTATAGGTCCAATGGAAATTTGTATTGATTTTGGGCTTGAGATAGCGCAATTGTGAGATATGGAATCTATATTAAGTTTTCATAAAGAACAAGTTGTCATCATACGCTGTATAGATTGGCATTAAGAATAACATAGTGGAATGATAGGATTTCTATTTTAACTTACCTATTAGCGATTCAATGTTCACTGCCCTTCCTGACATCACATTGCACCTGTGATGCTCCAGAGGCTTACTGGATTAATGCACTTATCTTTTAAACAAGTGTTCAAGAGTTTGAATCCACGGAAAGCTTCTTTTCATTTACTTACTAATATGCTTCCTATAGTGCCAATGGAAATTTGCATTGATTTTGGGCTTGACATACTGCAATTGTGAGAAATATAATCTGTATTAAGTGTTCATAAAGAACAAGATGTCATCAGAAGTTGCATAGATTGGCCTTAAGACCAACCTAGTGGAAGCAATGGATTTCTTCTACAACTTACCTTTTAGCGATTCAATGTTTACTGCCCTTCTTGACATCTCATTGCACCTGTGATGTTCCAGAGGCTTACTGAATAAATGCACTTGTCTTTTAAATAAGTGTTCAAGAGTTTGAATCCGCGGAAAGCTACTTTTCATTTACTTACTAATATGCTTCCTATAGGGCCAATGCAAATTTGCATTGATTTTGGGCTTGAGATAGCGCAATTGTGAGATATAGAATCTGTATTAAGTGTTCATAAAGAACAAGTTGTCATCATACGCTGTATAGATTGGCATTAAGAATAACATAGTGGAATGAATGGATTTCTATTTTAACTTACCTATTAGCGATTCAATATTCACTGCCCTTCCTGACATCACATTGCACCTGTGAAGCTCCAGAGGCTTACTGGATTAATGCATTTATCTTTTAAACAAGTGTTCAAGAGTTTGAATCCACGGAAAGCTTCTTTTCATTTACTTACTAATATGCTTCCTATAGGGCCAATGCAAATTTGCATTGATTTTGGGCTTGAGATAGCGCAATTGTGAGATATAGAATCTGTATTAAGTGTTCATAAAGAACAAGTTGTCATCATACGCTGTATAGATTGGCCTTAAGAATAACATAGTGGAACGAATGGATTTCTATTTTAACTTACCTATTAGCGATTCAATGTTCACTGCCCTTCCTGACATCACATTGCACCTGTGATGTTCCAGAGGCTTACTGGATGAATGCACTTGTCTTTTAAATAAGTGTTCAAGAGTTTGAATCCGCGGAAAGCTTCTATTCATTTACTTACTAATATGCTTCCTATAGGGCCAATGCAAATTTGCATTGATTTTGGGCTTGAGATAGTGCAATTGTGAGAAATAGAATCTGTATTAATGGTTCATAAAGAACAAGATGTCATCATACGCTGTATAGATTGGCATTAAGAATAACATAGTGGAAGCAATGGATTTCTTTTATAACTTACCTTTTAGCGATTCAATGTTTACTGCCCTTCTTGACATCTCGTTGCACCTTTGATGTTCCAGTGGCTTACTGTGTTAATGCACCTGTCTTGTAAACAAGTATTCTTGAGTTTGAATCCACGAAAAACTCTTTTTCATTTACTTTCTAATAAGCTTCCTATAGGTCCAATGGAAATTTGTATTGATTTTGGGCTTGAGATAGCGCAATTGTGAGATATGGAATCTATATTAAGTTTTCATAAAGAACAAGCTGTCATCATACGCTGTATAGATTGGCATTAAGAATAACATAGTGGAATGATAGGATTTCTATTTTAACTTACCTATTAGCGATTCAATGTTCACTGCCCTTCCTGACATCACATTGCACCTGTGATGCTCCAGAGGCTTACTGGATTAATGCACTTATCTTTTAAACAAGTGTTCAAGAGTTTGAATCCACGGAAAGCTTCTTTTCATTTACTTACTAATATGCTTCCTATAGTGCCAATGGAAATTTGCATTGATTTTGGGCTTGACATACTGCAATTGTGAGAAATATAATCTGTATTAAGTGTTCATAAAGAACAAGATGTCATCAGAAGCTGACATATAGGGCCAATGCAAATTTGCATTGATTTTGGGCTTGAGATAGCGCAATTGTGAGAAATAGAATCTGTATTAAGGGTTCATAAAGAACAAGATGTCATCATACGCTGTATAGATTGGCATTAAGAATAACATAGTGGAAGCAATGGATTTCTTTTATAACTTACCTTTTAGCGATTCAATGTTTACTGCCCTTCTTGACATCTCGTTGCACCTTTGATGTTCCAGTGGCTTACTGTGTTAATGCACCTGTCTTGTAAACAAGTATTCTTGAGTTTGAATCCACGAAAAACTCTTTTTCATTTACTTTCTAATAAGCTTCCTATAGGTCCAATGGAAATTTGTATTGATTTTGGGCTTGAGATAGCGCAATTGTGAGATATGGAATCTATATTAAGTTTTCATAAAGAACAAGTTGTCATCATACGCTGTATAGATTGGCATTAAGAATAACATAGTGGAATGATAGGATTTCTATTTTAACTTACCTATTAGCGATTCAATGTTCACTGCCCTTCCTGACATCACATTGCACCTGTGATGCTCCAGAGGCTTACTGGATTAATGCACTTATCTTTTAAACAAGTGTTCAAGAGTTTGAATCCACGGAAAGCTTCTTTTCATTTACTTACTAATATGCTTCCTATAGTGCCAATGGAAATTTGCATTGATTTTGGGCTTGACATACTGCAATTGTGAGAAATATAATCTGTATTAAGTGTTCATAAAGAACAAGATGTCATCAGAAGTTGCATAGATTGGCCTTAAGACCAACCTAGTGGAAGCAATGGATTTCTTCTACAACTTACCTTTTAGCGATTCAATGTTTACTGCCCTTCTTGACATCTCATTGCACCTGTGATGTTCCAGAGGCTTACTGAATAAATGCACTTGTCTTTTAAATAAGTGTTCAAGAGTTTGAATCCGCGGAAAGCTACTTTTCATTTACTTACTAATATGCTTCCTATAGGGCCAATGCAAATTTGCATTGATTTTGGGCTTGAGATAGCGCAATTGTGAGATATAGAATCTGTATTAAGTGTTCATAAAGAACAAGTTGTCATCATACGCTGTATAGATTGGCATTAAGAATAACATAGTGGAACGAATGGATTTCTATTTTAACTTACCTATTAGCGATTCAATGTTCACTGCCCTTCCTGACATCACATTGCACCTGTGATGTTCCAGAGGCTTACTGGATGAATGCACTTGTCTTTTAAATAAGTGTTCAAGAGTTTGAATCCGCGGAAAGCTTCTATTCATTTACTTACTAATATGCTTCCTATAGGGCCAATGCAAATTTGCATTGATTTTGGGCTTGAGATAGTGCAATTGTGAGAAATAGAATCTGTATTAATGGTTCATAAAGAACAAGATGTCATCATACGCTGTATAGATTGGCATTAAGAATAACATAGTGGAAGCAATGGATTTCTTTTATAACTTACCTTTTAGCGATTCAATGTTTACTGCCCTTCTTGACATCTCGTTGCACCTTTGATGTTCCAGTGGCTTACTGTGTTAATGCACCTGTCTTGTAAACAAGTATTCTTGAGTTTGAATCCACGAAAAACTCTTTTTCATTTACTTTCTAATAAGCTTCCTATAGGTCCAATGGAAATTTGTATTGATTTTGGGCTTGAGATAGCGCAATTGTGAGATATGGAATCTATATTAAGTTTTCATAAAGAACAAGCTGTCATCATACGCTGTATAGATTGGCATTAAGAATAACATAGTGGAATGATAGGATTTCTATTTTAACTTACCTATTAGCGATTCAATGTTCACTGCCCTTCCTGACATCACACTGCACCTGTGATGCTCCAGAGGCTTACTGGATTAATGCACTTATCTTTTAAACAAGTGTTCAAGAGTTTGAATCCACGGAAAGCTTCTTTTCATTTACTTACTAATATGCTTCCTATAGTGCCAATGGAAATTTGCATTGATTTTGGGCTTGACATACTGCAATTGTGAGAAATATAATCTGTATTAAGTGTTCATAAAGAACAAGATGTCATCAGAAGCTGACATATAGGGCCAATGCAAATTTGCATTGATTTTGGGCTTGAGATAGTGCAATTGTGAGAAATAGAATCTGTATTAAGGGTTCATAAAGAACAAGATGTCATCATACGCTGTATAGATTGGCATTAAGAATAACATAGTGGAAGCAATGGATTTCTTTTATAACTTACCTTTTAGCGATTCAATGTTTACTGCCCTTCTTGACATCTCGTTGCACCTTTGATGTTCCAGTGGCTTACTGTGTTAATGCACCTGTCTTGTAAACAAGTATTCTTGAGTTTGAATCCACGAAAAACTCTTTTTCATTTACTTTCTAATAAGCTTCCTATAGGTCCAATGGAAATTTGTATTGATTTTGGGCTTGAGATAGCGCAATTGTGAGATATGGAATCTATATTAAGTTTTCATAAAGAACAAGTTGTCATCATACGCTGTATAGATTGGCATTAAGAATAACATAGTGGAATGATAGGATTTCTATTTTAACTTACCTATTAGCGATTCAATGTTCACTGCCCTTCCTGACATCACATTGCACCTGTGATGCTCCAGAGGCTTACTGGATTAATGCACTTATCTTTTAAACAAGTGTTCAAGAGTTTGAATCCACGGAAAGCTTCTTTTCATTTACTTACTAATATGCTTCCTATAGTGCCAATGGAAATTTGCATTGATTTTGGGCTTGACATACTGCAATTGTGAGAAATATAATCTGTATTAAGTGTTCATAAAGAACAAGATGTCATCAGAAGTTGCATAGATTGGCCTTAAGACCAACCTAGTGGAAGCAATGGATTTCTTCTACAACTTACCTTTTAGCGATTCAATGTTTACTGCCCTTCTTGACATCTCATTGCACCTGTGATGTTCCAGAGGCTTACTGAATAAATGCACTTGTCTTTTAAATAAGTGTTCAAGAGTTTGAATCCGCGGAAAGCTACTTTTCATTTACTTACTAATATGCTTCCTATAGGGCCAATGCAAATTTGCATTGATTTTGGGCTTGAGATAGCGCAATTGTGAGATATAGAATCTGTATTAAGTGTTCATAAAGAACAAGTTGTCATCATACGCTGTATAGATTGGCATTAAGAATAACATAGTGGAATGAATGGATTTCTATTTTAACTTACCTATTAGCGATTCAATGTTCACTGCCCTTCCTGACATCACATTGCACCTGTGATGCTCTAGAGGCTTACTGGATTAATGCATTTATCTTTTAAACAAGTGTTCAAGAGTTTGAATCCACGGAAAGCTTCTTTTCATTTACTTACTAATATGCTTCCTATAGGGCCAATGCAAATTTGCATTGATTTTGGGCTTGAGATAGCGCAATTGTGAGATATAGAATCTGTATTAAGTGTTCATAAAGAACAAGTTGTCATCATACGCTGTATAGATTGGCCTTAAGAATAACATAGTGGAACGAATGGATTTCTATTTTAACTTACCTATTAGCGATTCAATGTTCACTGCCCTTCCTGACATCACATTGCACCTGTGATGTTCCAGAGGCTTACTGGATGAATGCACTTGTCTTTTAAATAAGTGTTCAAGAGTTTGAATCCGCGGAAAGCTTCTATTCATTTACTTACTAATATGCTTCCTATAGGGCCAATGCAAATTTGCATTGATTTTGGGCTTGAGATAGTGCAATTGTGAGAAATAGAATCTGTATTAATGGTTCATAAAGAACAAGATGTCATCATACGCTGTATAGATTGGCATTAAGAATAACATAGTGGAAGCAATGGATTTCTTTTATAACTTACCTTTTAGCGATTCAATGTTTACTGCCCTTCTTGACATCTCATTGCACCTTTGATGTTCCAGTGGCTTACTGTGTTAATGCACCTGTCTTGTAAACAAGTATTCTTGAGTTTGAATCCACGAAAAACTCTTTTTCATTTACTTTCTAATAAGCTTCCTATAGGTCCAATGGAAATTTGTATTGATTTTGGGCTTGAGATAGCGCAATTGTGAGATATGGAATCTATATTAAGTTTTCATAAAGAACAAGTTGTCATCATACGCTGTATAGATTGGCATTAAGAATAACATAGTGGAATGATAGGATTTCTATTTTAACTTACCTATTAGCGATTCAATGTTCACTGCCCTTCCTGACATCACATTGCACCTGTGATGCTCCAGAGGCTTACTGGATTAATGCACTTATCTTTTAAACAAGTGTTCAAGAGTTTGAATCCACGGAAAGCTTCTTTTCATTTACTTACTAATATGCTTCCTATAGTGCCAATGGAAATTTGCATTGATTTTGGGCTTGACATACTGCAATTGTGAGAAATATAATCTGTATTAAGTGTTCATAAAGAACAAGATGTCATCAGAAGTTGCATAGATTGGCCTTAAGACCAACCTAGTGGAAGCAATGGATTTCTTCTACAACTTACCTTTTAGCGATTCAATGTTTACTGCCCTTCTTGACATCTCATTGCACCTGTGATGTTCCAGAGGCTTACTGAATAAATGCACTTGTCTTTTAAATAAGTGTTCAAGAGTTTGAATCCGCGGAAAGCTACTTTTCATTTACTTACTAATATGCTTCCTATAGGGCCAATGCAAATTTGCATTGATTTTGGGCTTGAGATAGCGCAATTGTGAGATATAGAATCTGTATTAAGTGTTCATAAAGAACAAGTTGTCATCATACGCTGTATAGATTGGCATTAAGAATAACATAGTGGAATGAATGGATTTCTATTTTAACTTACCTATTAGCGATTCAATGTTCACTGCCCTTCCTGACATCACATTGCACCTGTGATGCTCCAGAGGCTTACTGGATTAATGCATTTATCTTTTAAACAAGTGTTCAAGAGTTTGAATCCACGGAAAGCTTCTTTTCATTTACTTACTAATATGCTTCCTATAGGGCCAATGCAAATTTGCATTGATTTTGGGCTTGAGATAGCGCAATTGTGAGATATAGAATCTGTATTAAGTGTTCATAAAGAACAAGTTGTCATCATACGCTGTATAGATTGGCCTTAAGAATAACATAGTGGAACGAATGGATTTCTATTTTAACTTACCTATTAGCGATTCAATGTTCACTGCCCTTCCTGACATCACATTGCACCTGTGATGTTCCAGAGGCTTACTGGATGAATGCACTTGTCTTTTAAATAAGTGTTCAAGAGTTTGAATCCGCGGAAAGCTTCTATTCATTTACTTACTAATATGCTTCCTATAGGGCCAATGCAAATTTGCATTGATTTTGGGCTTGAGATAGTGCAATTGTGAGAAATAGAATCTGTATTAATGGTTCATAAAGAACAAGATGTCATCATACGCTGTATAGATTGGCATTAAGAATAACATAGTGGAAGCAATGGATTTCTTTTATAACTTACCTTTTAGCGATTCAATGTTTACTGCCCTTCTTGACATCTCGTTGCACCTTTGATGTTCCAGTGGCTTACTGTGTTAATGCACCTGTCTTGTAAACAAGTATTCTTGAGTTTGAATCCACGAAAAACTCTTTTTCATTTACTTTCTAATAAGCTTCCTATAGGTCCAATGGAAATTTGTATTGATTTTGGGCTTGAGATAGCGCAATTGTGAGATATGGAATCTATATTAAGTTTTCATAAAGAACAAGCTGTCATCATACGCTGTATAGATTGGCATTAAGAATAACATAGTGGAATGATAGGATTTCTATTTTAACTTACCTATTAGCGATTCAATGTTCACTGCCCTTCCTGACATCACATTGCACCTGTGATGCTCCAGAGGCTTACTGGATTAATGCACTTATCTTTTAAACAAGTGTTCAAGAGTTTGAATCCACGGAAAGCTTCTTTTCATTTACTTACTAATATGCTTCCTATCGTGCCAATGGAAATTTGCATTGATTTTGGGCTTGACATACTGCAATTGTGAGAAATATAATCTGTATTAAGTGTTCATAAAGAACAAGATGTCATCAGAAGCTGACATATAGGGCCAATGCAAATTTGCATTGATTTTGGGCTTGAGATAGCGCAATTGTGAGAAATAGAATCTGTATTAAGGGTTCATAAAGAACAAGATGTCATCATACGCTGTATAGATTGGCATTAAGAATAACATAGTGGAAGCAATGGATTTCTTTTATAACTTAGCTTTTAGCGATTCAATGTTTACTGCCCTTCTTGACATCTCATTGTACCTGTGATGTTCCAGTGGCCTACTGGGTTAATGAGCCAGTCTTGTGAACAAGTGTTCATGAGCTCAAATCCATGGAGAGCATTTTTTCAATTACCTCCTAATAAGCTTCCAATACAGCCAATTGAAATTTGCATTGATTTTCTGCTCTAGATAGTGCAATTGTGAGAAATAGAATCTGTATTAAGGGTTCATAAAGAACAAGATGTCATCATACGCTGTATAGATTGGCATTAAGAATAACATAGTGGAAGCAATGGATTTCTTTTATAACTTACCTTTTAGCGATTCAATGTGTACTGCCCTTCTTGACATCTCGTTGCACCTTTGATGTTCCAGTGGCTTACTGTGTTAATGCACCTGTCTTGTAAACAAGTATTCTTGAGTTTGAATCCACGAAAAACTCTTTTTCATTTACTTTCTAATAAGCTTCCTATAGGTCCAATGGAAATTTGTATTGATTTTGGGCTTGAGATAGCGCAATTGTGAGATATGGAATCTATATTAAGTTTTCATAAAGAACAAGTTGTCATCATACGCTGTATAGATTGGCATTAAGAATAACATAGTGGAATGATAGGATTTCTATTTTAACTTACCTATTAGCGATTCAATGTTCACTGCCCTTCCTGACATCACATTGCACCTGTGATGCTCCAGAGGCTTACTGGATTAATGCACTTATCTTTTAAACAAGTGTTCAAGAGTTTGAATCCACGGAAAGCTTCTTTTCATTTACTTACTAATATGCTTCCTATAGTGCCAATGGAAATTTGCATTGATTTTGGGCTTGACATACTGCAATTGTGAGAAATATAATCTGTATTAAGTGTTCATAAAGAACAAGATGTCATCAGAAGTTGCATAGATTGGCCTTAAGACCAACCTAGTGGAAGCAATGGATTTCTTCTACAACTTACCTTTTAGCGATTCAATGTTTACTGCCCTTCTTGACATCTCATTGCACCTGTGATGTTCCAGAGGCTTACTGAATAAATGCACTTGTCTTTTAAATAAGTGTTCAAGAGTTTGAATCCGCGGAAAGCTACTTTTCATTTACTTACTAATATGCTTCCTATAGGGCCAATGCAAATTTGCATTGATTTTGGGCTTGAGATAGCGCAATTGTGAGATATAGAATCTGTATTAAGTGTTCATAAAGAACAAGTTGTCATCATACGCTGTATAGATTGGCATTAAGAATAACATAGTGGAATGAATGGATTTCTATTTTAACTTACCTATTAGCGATTCAATGTTCACTGCCCTTCCTGACATCACATTGCACCTGTGATGCTCCAGAGGCTTACTGGATTAATGCATTTATCTTTTAAACAAGTGTTCAAGAGTTTGAATCCACGGAAAGCTTCTTTTCATTTACTTACTAATATGCTTCCTATAGGGCCAATGCAAATTTGCATTGATTTTGGGCTTGAGATAGCGCAATTGTGAGATATAGAATCTGTATTAAGTGTTCATAAAGAACAAGTTGTCATCATACGCTGTATAGATTGGCCTTAAGAATAACATAGTGGAACGAATGGATTTCTATTTTAACTTACCTATTAGCGATTCAATGTTCACTGCCCTTCCTGACATCACATTGCACCTGTGATGTTCCAGAGGCTTACTGGATGAATGCACTTGTCTTTTAAATAAGTGTTCAAGAGTTTGAATCCGCGGAAAGCTTCTATTCATTTACTTACTAATATGCTTCCTATAGGGCCAATGCAAATTTGCATTGATTTTGGGCTTGAGATAGTGCAATTGTGAGAAATAGAATCTGTATTAATGGTTCATAAAGAACAAGATGTCATCATACGCTGTATAGATTGGCATTAAGAATAACATAGTGGAAGCAATGGATTTCTTTTATAACTTACCTTTTAGCGATTCAATGTTTACTGCCCTTCTTGACATCTCATTGCACCTTTGATGTTCCAGTGGCTTACTGTGTTAATGCACCTGTCTTGTAAACAAGTATTCTTGAGTTTGAATCCACGAAAAACTCTTTTTCATTTACTTTCTAATAAGCTTCCTATAGGTCCAATGGAAATTTGTATTGATTTTGGGCTTGAGATAGCGCAATTGTGAGATATGGAATCTATATTAAGTTTTCATAAAGAACAAGTTGTCATCATACGCTGTATAGATTGGCATTAAGAATAACATAGTGGAATGATAGGATTTCTATTTTAACTTACCTATTAGCGATTCAATGTTCACTGCCCTTCCTGACATCACATTGCACCTGTGATGCTCCAGAGGCTTACTGGATTAATGCACTTATCTTTTAAACAAGTGTTCAAGAGTTTGAATCCACGGAAAGCTTCTTTTCATTTACTTACTAATATGCTTCCTATAGTGCCAATGGAAATTTGCATTGATTTTGGGCTTGACATACTGCAATTGTGAGAAATATAATCTGTATTAAGTGTTCATAAAGAACAAGATGTCATCAGAAGTTGCATAGATTGGCCTTAAGACCAACCTAGTGGAAGCAATGGATTTCTTCTACAACTTACCTTTTAGCGATTCAATGTTTACTGCCCTTCTTGACATCTCATTGCACCTGTGATGTTCCAGAGGCTTACTGAATAAATGCACTTGTCTTTTAAATAAGTGTTCAAGAGTTTGAATCCGCGGAAAGCTACTTTTCATTTACTTACTAATATGCTTCCTATAGGGCCAATGCAAATTTGCATTGATTTTGGGCTTGAGATAGCGCAATTGTGAGATATAGAATCTGTATTAAGTGTTCATAAAGAACAAGTTGTCATCATACGCTGTATAGATTGGCATTAAGAATAACATAGTGGAATGAATGGATTTCTATTTTAACTTACCTATTAGCGATTCAATGTTCACTGCCCTTCCTGACATCACATTGCACCTGTGATGCTCCAGAGGCTTACTGGATTAATGCATTTATCTTTTAAACAAGTGTTCAAGAGTTTGAATCCACGGAAAGCTTCTTTTCATTTACTTACTAATATGCTTCCTATAGGGCCAATGCAAATTTGCATTGATTTTGGGCTTGAGATAGCGCAATTGTGAGATATAGAATCTGTATTAAGTGTTCATAAAGAACAAGTTGTCATCATACGCTGTATAGATTGGCCTTAAGAATAACATAGTGGAACGAATGGATTTCTATTTTAACTTACCTATTAGCGATTCAATGTTCACTGCCCTTCCTGACATCACATTGCACCTGTGATGTTCCAGAGGCTTACTGGATGAATGCACTTGTCTTTTAAATAAGTGTTCAAGAGTTTGAATCCGCGGAAAGCTTCTATTCATTTACTTACTAATATGCTTCCTATAGGGCCAATGCAAATTTGCATTGATTTTGGGCTTGAGATAGTGCAATTGTGAGAAATAGAATCTGTATTAATGGTTCATAAAGAACAAGATGTCATCATACGCTGTATAGATTGGCATTAAGAATAACATAGTGGAAGCAATGGATTTCTTTTATAACTTACCTTTTAGCGATTCAATGTTTACTGCCCTTCTTGACATCTCGTTGCACCTTTGATGTTCCAGTGGCTTACTGTGTTAATGCACCTGTCTTGTAAACAAGTATTCTTGAGTTTGAATCCACGAAAAACTCTTTTTCATTTACTTTCTAATAAGCTTCCTATAGGTCCAATGGAAATTTGTATTGATTTTGGGCTTGAGATAGCGCAATTGTGAGATATGGAATCTATATTAAGTTTTCATAAAGAACAAGCTGTCATCATACGCTGTATAGATTGGCATTAAGAATAACATAGTGGAATGATAGGATTTCTATTTTAACTTACCTATTAGCGATTCAATGTTCACTGCCCTTCCTGACATCACATTGCACCTGTGATGCTCCAGAGGCTTACTGGATTAATGCACTTATCTTTTAAACAAGTGTTCAAGAGTTTGAATCCACGGAAAGCTTCTTTTCATTTACTTACTAATATGCTTCCTATAGTGCCAATGGAAATTTGCATTGATTTTGGGCTTGACATACTGCAATTGTGAGAAATATAATCTGTATTAAGTGTTCATAAAGAACAAGATGTCATCAGAAGCTGACATATAGGGCCAATGCAAATTTGCATTGATTTTGGGCTTGAGATAGCGCAATTGTGAGAAATAGAATCTGTATTAAGGGTTCATAAAGAACAAGATGTCATCATACGCTGTATAGATTGGCATTAAGAATAACATAGTGGAAGCAATGGATTTCTTTTATAACTTAGCTTTTAGCGATTCAATGTTTACTGCCCTTCTTGACATCTCATTGTACCTGTGATGTTCCAGTGGCCTACTGGGTTATTGAGCCAGTCTTGTGAACAAGTGTTCATGAGCTCAAATCCATGGAGAGCATTTTTTCAATTACCTCCTAATAAGCTTCCAATACAGCCAATTGAAATTTGCATTGATTTTCTGCTCTAGATAGTGCAATTGTGAGAAATAGAATCTGTATTAAGGGTTCATAAAGAACAAGATGTCATCATACGCTGTATAGATTGGCATTAAGAATAACATAGTGGAAGCAATGGATTTCTTTTATAACTTACCTTTTAGCGATTCAATGTTTACTGCCCTTCTTGACATCTCATTGCACCTTTGATGTTCCAGTGGCTTACTGTGTTAATGCACCTGTCTTGTAAACAAGTATTCTTGAGTTTGAATCCACGAAAAACTCTTTTTCATTTACTTTCTAATAAGCTTCCTATAGGTCCAATGGAAATTTGTATTGATTTTGGGCTTGAGATAGCGCAATTGTGATATATGGAATCTGTATTAAGTTTTCATAAAGAACAAGTTGTCATCATACGCTGTATAGATTGGCATTAAGAATAACATAGTGGAATGAATGGATTTCTATTTTAACTTACCTATTAGCGATTCAATGTTCACTGCCCTTCCTGACATCACATTGCACCTTTGATGCTCCAGAGGCTTACTGGATTAATGCACTTATCTTTTAAACAAGTGTTCAAGAGTTTGAATCCACGGAAAGCTTCTTTTCATTTACTTACTAATATGCTTCCTATAGTGCCAATGGAAATTTGCATTGATTTTGGGCTTGACATACTGCAATTGTGAGAAATATAATCTGTATTAAGTGTTCATAAAGAACAAGATGTCATCAGAAGCTGTATAGATTGGCCTTAAGAACAACATAGTGGAAGCAATGGATTTCTTCTACAACTTACCTTTTAGCGATTCAATGTTTACTGCCCTTCTTGACATCTCATTGCACCTGTGATGTTCCAGAGGCTTACTGGATAAATGCACTTGTCTTTTAAATAAGTGTTCAAGAGTTTGAATCCGCGGAAAGCTACTTTTCATTTACTTACTAATATGCTTCCTATAGGGCCAATGCAAATTTGCATTGATTTTGGGCTTGAGATAGTGCAATTGTGAGAAATAGAATCTGTATTAATGGTTCATAAAGAACAAGATGTCATCATACGTTGTATAGATTGGCATTAAGAATAACATAGTGGAAGCAATGGATTTCTTTTATAACTTACCTTTTAGCGATTCAATGTTTACTGCCCTTCTTGACATCTCGTTGCACCTTTGATGTTCCAGTGGCTTACTGTGTTAATGCACCTGTCTTGTAAACAAGTATTCTTGAGTTTGAATCCACGAAAAACTCTTTTTCATTTACTTTCTAATAAGCTTCCTATAGGTCCAATGGAAATTTGTATTGATTTTGGGCTTGAGATAGCGCAATTGTGAGATATGGAATCTATATTAAGTTTTCATAAAGAACAAGTTGTCATCATACGCTGTATAGATTGGCATTAAGAATAACATAGTGGAACGAATGGATTTCTATTTTAACTTACCTATTAGCGATTCAATGTTCACTGCCCTTCCTGACATCACATTGCACCTGTGATGTTCCAGAGGATTACTGGATAAATGCACTTGTCTTTTAAATAAGTGTTCAAGAGTTTGAATCCGCGGAAAGCTTCTATTCATTTACTTACTAATATGCTTCCTATAGGGCCAATGCAAATTTGCAATGATTTTGGGCTTGAGATAGCGCAATTGTGAGAAATAGAATCTGTATTAAGGGTTCATAAAGAACAAGATGTCATCATACGCTGTATAGATTGGCATTAAGAATAACATAGTGGAAGCAATGGATTTCTTTTATAACTTAGCTTTTAGCGATTCAATGTTTACTGCCCTTCTTGACATCTCATTGCACTTGTGATGTTCCAGTGGCCTACTGGGTTAATGCGCCAGTCTTGTGAACAAGTGTTCATGAGCTCGAATCCATGGAGAGCATATTTTCAATTACCTCCTAATAAGCTTCCAATACAGCCAATTGAAATTTGCATTGATTTTGGGCTCTAGATAGTGCAATTGTGAGAAATACAATCTATATTAAGTGTTCATAAAGAACAAGTTGTCATCATACGCTGTATAGATTGGCCTTAAGAATAACATAGTGGAACGAATGTTTTTCTTTTTTAACTTAACTATTAGCGATTCAATGTTCACTGCCCTTCTTGACATCACACTGCACCTGTGATGTTCCAGTGGCTTACTGTGTTAATGCACCTGTCTTGTAATCAAGTATTCTTGAGTTCGAATCCACAAAAAAATTTTTTCATTTACTTTCTAATAAGATTCCTATAGGTCCAATGGAAATTTGTATTAATTTTGGGCTTGAGATAGTGCAATTGTGAGATATAGAATCTGTATTAAGTGTTCATAAAGAACAAGTTGTCATCATACGCTGTATAGATTGGCATTAAGAATAACATAGTGGAACGAATGGATTTCTATTTTAACTTACCTATTAGCGATTCAATGTTCACTGCCCTTCCTGACATCACATTGCACCTGTGATGCTCCAGAGGCTTACTGGATTAATGCACTTATCTTTTAAACAAGTGTTCAAGAGTTTGAATCGACGGAAAGCGTCTTTTCATTTACTTACTAATATGCTTCCTATAGTGCCAATGGAAATTTGCATTGATTTTGGGCTTGACATACTGCAATTGTGAGAAATATAATCTGTATTAAGTGTTCATAAAGAACAAGATGTCATCAGAAGCTGTATAGATTGGCCTTAAGAACAACATAGTGGAAGCAATGGATTTCTTTTACAACTTACCTTTTAGCGATTCAATGTTTACTGCCCTTCTTGACATCTCATTGCACCTGTGATGTTCCAGAGGCTTACTGGATAAATGCACTTGTCTTTTAAATAAGTGTTCAAGAGTTTGAATCCGCGGAAAGCTACTTTTCATTTACTTAGTAATATGCTTCCTATAGGGCCAATGCAAATTTGCATTGATTTTGGGCTTGAGATAGCGCAATTGTGAGATATAGAATCTGTATTAAGTGTTCATAAAGAACAAGTTGTCATCATACGCTGTATAGATTGGCATTAAGAATAACCTAGTGGAATGAATGGATTTCTATTTTAACTTACCTATTAGCGATTCAATGTTCACTGCCCTTCCTGACATCACATTGCACCTGTGATGCTCCAGAGGCTTACTGGATTAATGCATTTATCTTTTAAACAAGTGTTCAAGAGTTTGAATCCACGGAAAGCTTCTTTTCATTTACTTACTAATATGCTTCCTATAGGGCCAATGCAAATTTGCATTGATTTTGGGCTTGAGATAGCGCAATTGTGAGATATAGAATCTGTATTAAGTGTTCATAAAGAACAAGTTGTCATCATACGCTGTATAGATTGGCATTAAGAATAACATAGTGGAACGAATGGATTTCTATTTTAACTTACCTATTAGCGATTCAATGTTCACTGCCCTTCCTGACATCACATTGCACCTGTGATGTTCCAGAGGCTTACTGGATGAATGCACTTGTCTTTTAAATAAGTGTTCAAGAGTTTGAATCCGCGGAAAGCTTCTATTCATTTACTTACTAATATGCTTCCTATAGGGCCAATGCAAATTTGCATTGATTTTGGGCTTGAGATAGCGCAATTGTGAGAAATAGAATCTGTATTAAGGGTTCATAAAGAACAAGATGTCATCATACGCTGTATAGATTGGCATTAAGAATAACATAGTGGAAGCAATGGATTTCTTTTATAACTTAGCTTTTAGCGATTCAATGTTTACTGCCCTTCTTGACATCTCATTGCACCTGTGATGTTCCAGTGGCCTACTGGGTTAATGCGCCAGTCTTGTGAACAAGTGTTCATGAGCTCGAATCCATGGAGAGCATTTTTCCAATTACCTCCTAATAAGCTTCCAATACAGCCAATTGAATTATGCATTGATTTTGGGCTCTAGATAGTGCAATTGTGAGAAATACAATCTATATTAAGTGTTCATAAAGAACAAGTTGTCATCATACGCTGTATAGATTGGCGTTAAGAATAACATTGTGGAACGAATGTTTTTCTTTTTTAACTTAACTATTAGCGATTCAATGTTCACTGCCCTTCTTGACATCACACTGCACCTGTGATGTTCCAGTGGCTTACTGTGTTAATGCACCTGTCTTGTAATCAAGTATTCTTGAGTTCGAATCCACAAATAACTTTTTTTCATTTACTTTCTAATAAGATTCCTATAGGTCCAATGGAAATTTGTATTAATTTTGGGCTTGAGATAGTGCAATTGTGAGATATAGAATCTGTATTAAGTGTTCATAAAGAACAAGTTGTCATCATACGCTGTATAGATTGGCATTAAGAATAACATAGTGGAACGAATGGATTTCTATTTTAACTTACCTATTAGCGATTCAATGTTCACTGCCCTTCCTGACATCACATTGCACCTGTGATGCTCCAGAGGCTTACTGGATTAATGCATTTATCTTTTAAACAAGTGTTCAAGAGTTTGAATCCACGGAAAGCTTCTTTTCATTTACTTACTAATATGCTTCCTATAGGGCCAATGCAAATTTGCATTGATTTTGGGCTTGAGATAGCGCAATTGTGAGAAATAGAATCTGTATTAAGGGTTCATAAAGAACAAGACGTCATCATACGCTGTATAGATTGGCATTAAGAATAACATAGTGGAAGCAATGGATTTCTTTTATAACTTAGCTTTTAGCGATTCAATGTTTACTGCCCTTCTTGACATCTCATTGCACCTGTGGTGTCCAAGTGGCCTACTGGGTTAATGCGCCAGTCTTGTGAACAAGTGTTCATGAGCTCGATTCCATGGAGAGCATTTTTTCAATTACCTCCTAATAAGCTTCCAATACAGCCAATTGAAATTTGCATTGATTTTGGGCTTGAGATAGCGCAATTGTGAGAAATACAATCTATATTAAGTGTTCATAAAGAACAAGTTGTCATCATACGCTGTATAGATTGGCGTTAAGAATAACATAGTGGAACGAATGTTTTTCTTTTTTAACTTAACTATTAGCGATTCAATGTTCACTGCCCTTCTTGACATCACACTGCACCTGTGATGTTCCAGTGGCTTACTGTTTTAATGCACCTGTCTTGTAATCAAGTATTCTTGAGTTCGAATCCAGAAAAAACTTTTTTTCATTTACTTTCTAATAAGATTCCTATAGGTCCATTGGAAATTTGTATTGATTTTGGGCTTGAGATAGTGCAATTGTGAGATATAGAATCTGTATTAAGTGTTCATAAAGAACAAGTTGTCATCATACGCTGTATAGATTGGCATTAACAATAACATAGTGGAACAAATGGATTTCTATTTTAACTTACCTATTAGCGATTCAATGTTCACTGCCCTTCCTGACATCACATTGCACCTGTGATGCTCCAGAGGCTTACTGGATTAATGCACTTGTCTTTTAAACAAGTGTTCAAGAGTTTGAATCCACGGAAAGATTCTTTTCATTTACTTACTAATATGCTTCCTATAGTGCCAATGGATATTTGCATTGATTTTGGGCTTGACATACTGCAATTGTGAGAAATATAATCTGTATTAAGTGTTCATAAAGAACAAGATGTCATCAGAAGCTGTATAGATTGGCCTTAAGAACAACATAGTGGAAGCAATGGATTTCTTCTACAACTTACCTTTTAGCGATTCAATGTTTACTGCCCTTCTTGACATCTCATTGCACTTGTGATGTTCGAGAGGCTTACTGGATAAATGCACTTGTCTTTTAAATAAGTGTTCAAGAGTTTGAATCCGCGGAAAGCTACTTTTCATTTACTTACTAATATGCTTCCTATAGGGCCAATGATTGATTTTGGGCTTGAGATAGAGCAATTGTGAGATATAGAATCTGTATTAAGTGTTCATAAAGAACAAGTTGTCATCATACGCTGTATAGATTGGCATTAAGAATAACATAGTGGAACGAATGGATTTCTATTTTAACTTACCTATTAGCGATTCAATGTTCACTGCCCTTCCTGACATCACATTGCACCTGTGATGCTCCAGAGGCTTACTGGATTAATGCACTTATCTTTTAAACAAGTGTTCAAGAGTTTGAATCGACGGAAAGCGTCTTTTCATTTACTTACTAATATGCTTCCTATAGTGCCAATGGAAATTTGCATTGATTTTGGGCTTGACATACTGCAATTGTGAGAAATATAATCTGTATTAAGTGTTCATAAAGAACAAGATGTCATCAGAAGCTGTATAGATTGGCCTTAAGAACAACATAGTGGAAGCAATGGATTTCTTTTACAACTTACCTTTTAGCGATTCAATGTTTACTGCCCTTCTTGACATCTCATTGCACCTGTGATGTTCCAGAGGCTTACTGGATAAATGCACTTGTCTTTTAAATAAGTGTTCAAGAGTTTGAATCCGCGGAAAGCTACTTTTCATTTACTTAGTAATATGCTTCCTATAGGGCCAATGCAAATTTGCATTGATTTTGGGCTTGAGATAGCGCAATTGTGAGATATAGAATCTGTATTAAGTGTTCATAAAGAACAAGTTGTCATCATACGCTGTATAGATTGGCATTAAGAATAACCTAGTGGAATGAATGGATTTCTATTTTAACTTACCTATTAGCGATTCAATGTTCACTGCCCTTCCTGACATCACATTGCACCTGTGATGCTCCAGAGGCTTACTGGATTAATGCATTTATCTTTTAAACAAGTGTTCAAGAGTTTGAATCCACGGAAAGCTTCTTTTCATTTACTTACTAATATGCTTCCTATAGGGCCAATGCAAATTTCCATTGATTTTGGGCTTGAGATAGCGCAATTGTGAGATATAGAATCTGTATTAAGTGTTCATAAAGAACAAGTTGTCATCATACGCTGTATAGATTGGCATTAAGAATAACATAGTGGAACGAATGGATTTCTATTTTAACTTACCTATTAGCGATTCAATGTTCACTGCCCTTCCTGACATCACATTGCACCTGTGATGTTCCAGAGGCTTACTGGATGAATGCACTTGTCTTTTAAATAAGTGTTCAAGAGTTTGAATCCGCGGAAAGCTTCTATTCATTTACTTACTAATATGCTTCCTATAGGGCCAATGCAAATTTGCATTGATTTTGGGCTTGAGATAGCGCAATTGTGAGAAATAGAATCTGTATTAAGGGTTCATAAAGAACAAGATGTCATCATACGCTGTATAGATTGGCATTAAGAATAACATAGTGGAAGCAATGGATTTCTTTTATAACTTAGCTTTTAGCGATTCAATGTTTACTGCCCTTCTTGACATCTCATTGCACCTGTGATGTTCCAGTGGCCTACTGGGTTAATGCGCCAGTCTTGTGAACAAGTGTTCATGAGCTCGAATCCATGGAGAGCATTTTTCCAATTACCTCCTAATAAGCTTCCAATACAGCCAATTGAATTATGCATTGATTTTGGGCTCTAGATAGTGCAATTGTGAGAAATACAATCTATATTAAGTGTTCATAAAGAACAAGTTGTCATCATACGCTGTATAGATTGGCGTTAAGAATAACATTGTGGAACGAATGTTTTTCTTTTTTAACTTAACTATTAGCGATTCAATGTTCACTGCCCTTCTTGACATCACACTGCACCTGTGATGTTCCAGTGGCTTACTGTGTTAATGCACCTGTCTTGTAATCAAGTATTCTTGAGTTCGAATCCACAAATAACTTTTTTTCATTTACTTTCTAATAAGATTCCTATAGGTCCAATGGAAATTTGTATTAATTTTGGGCTTGAGATAGTGCAATTGTGAGATATAGAATCTGTATTAAGTGTTCATAAAGAACAAGTTGTCATCATACGCTGTATAGATTGGCATTAAGAATAACATAGTGGAACGAATGGATTTCTATTTTAACTTACCTATTAGCGATTCAATGTTCACTGCCCTTCCTGACATCACATTGCACCTGTGATGCTCCAGAGGCTTACTGGATTAATGCATTTATCTTTTAAACAAGTGTTCAAGAGTTTGAATCCACGGAAAGCTTCTTTTCATTTACTTACTAATATGCTTCCTATAGGGCCAATGCAAATTTGCATTGATTTTGGGCTTGACATAGCGCAATTGTGAGAAATAGAATCTGTATTAAGGGTTCATAAAGAACAAGACGTCATCATACGCTGTATAGATTGGCATTAAGAATAACATAGTGGAAGCAATGGATTTCTTTTATAACTTAGCTTTTAGCGATTCAATGTTTACTGCCCTTCTTGACATCTCATTGCACCTGTGGTGTCCAAGTGGCCTACTGGGTTAATGCGCCAGTCTTGTGAACAAGTGTTCATGAGCTCGATTCCATGGAGAGCATTTTTTCAATTACCTCCTAATAAGCTTCCAATACAGCCAATTGAAATTTGCATTGATTTTGGGCTTGAGATAGCGCAATTGTGAGAAATACAATCTATATTAAGTGTTCATAAAGAACAAGTTGTCATCATACGCTGTATAGATTGGCGTTAAGAATAACATAGTGGAACGAATGTTTTTCTTTTTTAACTTAACTATTAGCGATTCAATGTTCACTGCCCTTCTTGACATCACACTGCACCTGTGATGTTCCAGTGGCTTACTGTTTTAATGCACCTGTCTTGTAATCAAGTATTCTTGAGTTCGAATCCAGAAAAAACTTTTTTTCATTTACTTTCTAATAAGATTCCTATAGGTCCATTGGAAATTTGTATTGATTTTGGGCTTGAGATAGTGCAATTGTGAGATATAGAATCTGTATTAAGTGTTCATAAAGAACAAGTTGTCATCATACGCTGTATAGATTGGCATTAACAATAACATAGTGGAACAAATGGATTTCTATTTTAACTTACCTATTAGCGATTCAATGTTCACTGCCCTTCCTGACATCACATTGCACCTGTGATGCTCCAGAGGCTTACTGGATTAATGCACTTGTCTTTTAAACAAGTGTTCAAGAGTTTGAATCCACGGAAAGATTCTTTTCATTTACTTACTAATATGCTTCCTATAGTGCCAATGGATATTTGCATTGATTTTGGGCTTGACATACTGCAATTGTGAGAAATATAATCTGTATTAAGTGTTCATAAAGAACAAGATGTCATCAGAAGCTGTATAGATTGGCCTTAAGAACAACATAGTGGAAGCAATGGATTTCTTCTACAACTTACCTTTTAGCGATTCAATGTTTACTGCCCTTCTTGACATCTCATTGCACTTGTGATGTTCGAGAGGCTTACTGGATAAATGCACTTGTCTTTTAAATAAGTGTTCAAGAGTTTGAATCCGCGGAAAGCTACTTTTCATTTACTTACTAATATGCTTCCTATAGGGCCAATGATTGATTTTGGGCTTGAGATAGAGCAATTGTGAGATATAGAATCTGTATTAAGTGTTCATAAAGAACAAGTTGTCATCATACGCTGTATAGATTGGCATTAAGAATAACATAGTGGAACGAATGGATTTCTATTTTAACTTACCTATTAGCGATTCAATGTTCACTGCCCTTCCTGACATCACATTGCACCTGTGATGCTCCAGAGGCTTACTGGATTAATGCACTTATCTTTTAAACAAGTGTTCAAGAGTTTGAATCGACGGAAAGCGTCTTTTCATTTACTTACTAATATGCTTCCTATAGTGCCAATGGAAATTTGCATTGATTTTGGGCTTGACATACTGCAATTGTGAGAAATATAATCTGTATTAAGTGTTCATAAAGAACAAGATGTCATCAGAAGCTGTATAGATTGGCCTTAAGAACAACATAGTGGAAGCAATGGATTTCTTTTACAACTTACCTTTTAGCGATTCAATGTTTACTGCCCTTCTTGACATCTCATTGCACCTGTGATGTTCCAGAGGCTTACTGGATAAATGCACTTGTCTTTTAAATAAGTGTTCAAGAGTTTGAATCCGCGGAAAGCTACTTTTCATTTACTTAGTAATATGCTTCCTATAGGGCCAATGCAAATTTGCATTGATTTTGGGCTTGAGATAGCGCAATTGTGAGATATAGAATCTGTATTAAGTGTTCATAAAGAACAAGTTGTCATCATACGCTGTATAGATTGGCATTAAGAATAACCTAGTGGAATGAATGGATTTCTATTTTAACTTACCTATTAGCGATTCAATGTTCACTGCCCTTCCTGACATCACATTGCACCTGTGATGCTCCAGAGGCTTACTGGATTAATGCATTTATCTTTTAAACAAGTGTTCAAGAGTTTGAATCCACGGAAAGCTTCTTTTCATTTACTTACTAATATGCTTCCTATAGGGCCAATGCAAATTTCCATTGATTTTGGGCTTGAGATAGCGCAATTGTGAGATATAGAATCTGTATTAAGTGTTCATAAAGAACAAGTTGTCATCATACGCTGTATAGATTGGCATTAAGAATAACATAGTGGAACGAATGGATTTCTATTTTAACTTACCTATTAGCGATTCAATGTTCACTGCCCTTCCTGACATCACATTGCACCTGTGATGTTCCAGAGGCTTACTGGATGAATGCACTTGTCTTTTAAATAAGTGTTCAAGAGTTTGAATCCGCGGAAAGCTTCTATTCATTTACTTACTAATATGCTTCCTATAGGGCCAATGCAAATTTGCATTGATTTTGGGCTTGAGATAGCGCAATTGTGAGAAATAGAATCTGTATTAAGGGTTCATAAAGAACAAGATGTCATCATACGCTGTATAGATTGGCATTAAGAATAACATAGTGGAAGCAATGGATTTCTTTTATAACTTAGCTTTTAGCGATTCAATGTTTACTGCCCTTCTTGACATCTCATTGCACCTGTGATGTTCCAGTGGCCTACTGGGTTAATGCGCCAGTCTTGTGAACAAGTGTTCATGAGCTCGAATCCATGGAGAGCATTTTTCCAATTACCTCCTAATAAGCTTCCAATACAGCCAATTGAATTATGCATTGATTTTGGGCTCTAGATAGTGCAATTGTGAGAAATACAATCTATATTAAGTGTTCATAAAGAACAAGTTGTCATCATACGCTGTATAGATTGGCGTTAAGAATAACATTGTGGAACGAATGTTTTTCTTTTTTAACTTAACTATTAGCGATTCAATGTTCACTGCCCTTCTTGACATCACACTGCACCTGTGATGTTCCAGTGGCTTACTGTGTTAATGCACCTGTCTTGTAATCAAGTATTCTTGAGTTCGAATCCACAAATAACTTTTTTTCATTTACTTTCTAATAAGATTCCTATAGGTCCAATGGAAATTTGTATTAATTTTGGGCTTGAGATAGTGCAATTGTGAGATATAGAATCTGTATTAAGTGTTCATAAAGAACAAGTTGTCATCATACGCTGTATAGATTGGCATTAAGAATAACATAGTGGAACGAATGGATTTCTATTTTAACTTACCTATTAGCGATTCAATGTTCACTGCCCTTCCTGACATCACATTGCACCTGTGATGCTCCAGAGGCTTACTGGATTAATGCATTTATCTTTTAAACAAGTGTTCAAGAGTTTGAATCCACGGAAAGCTTCTTTTCATTTACTTACTAATATGCTTCCTATAGGGCCAATGCAAATTTGCATTGATTTTGGGCTTGAGATAGCGCAATTGTGAGAAATAGAATCTGTATTAAGGGTTCATAAAGAACAAGACGTCATCATACGCTGTATAGATTGGCATTAAGAATAACATAGTGGAAGCAATGGATTTCTTTTATAACTTAGCTTTTAGCGATTCAATGTTTACTGCCCTTCTTGACATCTCATTGCACCTGTGGTGTCCAAGTGGCCTACTGGGTTAATGCGCCAGTCTTGTGAACAAGTGTTCATGAGCTCGATTCCATGGAGAGCATTTTTTCAATTACCTCCTAATAAGCTTCCAATACAGCCAATTGAAATTTGCATTGATTTTGGGCTTGAGATAGTGCAATTGTGAGATATAGAATCTGTATTAAGTGTTCATAAAGAACAAGTTGTCATCATACGCTGTATAGATTGGCATTAACAATAACATAGTGGAACAAATGGATTTCTATTTTAACTTACCTATTAGCGATTCAATGTTCACTGCCCTTCCTGACATCACATTGCACCTGTGATGCTCCAGAGGCTTACTGGATTAATGCACTTGTCTTTTAAACAAGTGTTCAAGAGTTTGAATCCACGGAAAGATTCTTTTCATTTACTTACTAATATGCTTCCTATAGTGCCAATGGATATTTGCATTGATTTTGGGCTTGACATACTGCAATTGTGAGAAATATAATCTGTATTAAGTGTTCATAAAGAACAAGATGTCATCAGAAGCTGTATAGATTGGCCTTAAGAACAACATAGTGGAAGCAATGGATTTCTTCTACAACTTACCTTTTAGCGATTCAATGTTTACTGCCCTTCTTGACATCTCATTGCACTTGTGATGTTCGAGAGGCTTACTGGATAAATGCACTTGTCTTTTAAATAAGTGTTCAAGAGTTTGAATCCGCGGAAAGCTACTTTTCATTTACTTACTAATATGCTTCCTATAGGGCCAATGATTGATTTTGGGCTTGAGATAGAGCAATTGTGAGATATAGAATCTGTATTAAGTGTTCATAAAGAACAAGTTGTCATCATACGCTGTATAGATTGGCATTAAGAATAACATAGTGGAACGAATGGATTTCTATTTTAACTTACCTATTAGCGATTCAATGTTCACTGCCCTTCCTGACATCACATTGCACCTGTGATGCTCCAGAGGCTTACTGGATTAATGCACTTATCTTTTAAACAAGTGTTCAAGAGTTTGAATCGACGGAAAGCGTCTTTTCATTTACTTACTAATATGCTTCCTATAGTGCCAATGGAAATTTGCATTGATTTTGGGCTTGACATACTGCAATTGTGAGAAATATAATCTGTATTAAGTGTTCATAAAGAACAAGATGTCATCAGAAGCTGTATAGATTGGCCTTAAGAACAACATAGTGGAAGCAATGGATTTCTTTTACAACTTACCTTTTAGCGATTCAATGTTTACTGCCCTTCTTGACATCTCATTGCACCTGTGATGTTCCAGAGGCTTACTGGATAAATGCACTTGTCTTTTAAATAAGTGTTCAAGAGTTTGAATCCGCGGAAAGCTACTTTTCATTTACTTAGTAATATGCTTCCTATAGGGCCAATGCAAATTTGCATTGATTTTGGGCTTGAGATAGCGCAATTGTGAGATATAGAATCTGTATTAAGTGTTCATAAAGAACAAGTTGTCATCATACGCTGTATAGATTGGCATTAAGAATAACATAGTGGAACGAATGGATTTCTATTTTAACTTACCTATTAGCGATTCAATGTTCACTGCCCTTCCTGACATCACATTGCACCTGTGATGTTCCAGAGGCTTACTGGATGAATGCACTTGTCTTTTAAATAAGTGTTCAAGAGTTTGAATCCGCGGAAAGCTTCTATTCATTTACTTACTAATATGCTTCCTATAGGGCCAATGCAAATTTGCATTGATTTTGGGCTTGAGATAGCGCAATTGTGAGAAATAGAATCTGTATTAAGGGTTCATAAAGAACAAGATGTCATCATACGCTGTATAGATTGGCATTAAGAATAACATAGTGGAAGCAATGGATTTCTTTTATAACTTAGCTTTTAGCGATTCAATGTTTACTGCCCTTCTTGACATCTCATTGCACCTGTGATGTTCCAGTGGCCTACTGGGTTAATGCGCCAGTCTTGTGAACAAGTGTTCATGAGCTCGAATCCATGGAGAGCATTTTTCCAATTACCTCCTAATAAGCTTCCAATACAGCCAATTGAATTATGCATTGATTTTGGGCTCTAGATAGTGCAATTGTGAGAAATACAATCTATATTAAGTGTTCATAAAGAACAAGTTGTCATCATACGCTGTATAGATTGGCGTTAAGAATAACATTGTGGAACGAATGTTTTTCTTTTTTAACTTAACTATTAGCGATTCAATGTTCACTGCCCTTCTTGACATCTCATTGCACCTGTGATGTTCCAGAGGCTTACTGGATAAATGCACTTGTCTTTTAAATAAGTGTTCAAGAGTTTGAATCCGCGGAAAGCTACTTTTCATTTACTTAGTAATATGCTTCCTATAGGGCCAATGCAAATTTGCATTGATTTTGGGCTTGAGATAGCGCAATTGTGAGATATAGAATCTGTATTAAGTGTTCATAAAGAACAAGTTGTCATCATACGCTGTATAGATTGGCATTAAGAATAACATAGTGGAACGAATGGATTTCTATTTTAACTTACCTATTAGCGATTCAATGTTCACTGCCCTTCCTGACATCACATTGCACCTGTGATGCTCCAGAGGCTTACTGGATTAATGCATTTATCTTTTAAACAAGTGTTCAAGAGTTTGAATCCACGGAAAGCTTCTTTTCATTTACTTACTAATATGCTTCCTATAGGGCCAATGCAAATTTGCATTGATTTTGGGCTTGAGATAGCGCAATTGTGAGAAATAGAATCTGTATTAAGGGTTCATAAAGAACAAGACGTCATCATACGCTGTATAGATTGGCATTAAGAATAACATAGTGGAAGCAATGGATTTCTTTTATAACTTAGCTTTTAGCGATTCAATGTTTACTGCCCTTCTTGACATCTCATTGCACCTGTGGTGTCCAAGTGGCCTACTGGGTTAATGCGCCAGTCTTGTGAACAAGTGTTCATGAGCTCGATTCCATGGAGAGCATTTTTTCAATTACCTCCTAATAAGCTTCCAATACAGCCAATTGAAATTTGCATTGATTTTGGGCTTGAGATAGTGCAATTGTGAGATATAGAATCTGTATTAAGTGTTCATAAAGAACAAGTTGTCATCATACGCTGTATAGATTGGCATTAACAATAACATAGTGGAACAAATGGATTTCTATTTTAACTTACCTATTAGCGATTCAATGTTCACTGCCCTTCCTGACATCACATTGCACCTGTGATGCTCCAGAGGCTTACTGGATTAATGCACTTGTCTTTTAAACAAGTGTTCAAGAGTTTGAATCCACGGAAAGATTCTTTTCATTTACTTACTAATATGCTTCCTATAGTGCCAATGGATATTTGCATTGATTTTGGGCTTGACATACTGCAATTGTGAGAAATATAATCTGTATTAAGTGTTCATAAAGAACAAGATGTCATCAGAAGCTGTATAGATTGGCCTTAAGAACAACATAGTGGAAGCAATGGATTTCTTCTACAACTTACCTTTTAGCGATTCAATGTTTACTGCCCTTCTTGACATCTCATTGCACTTGTGATGTTCGAGAGGCTTACTGGATAAATGCACTTGTCTTTTAAATAAGTGTTCAAGAGTTTGAATCCGCGGAAAGCTACTTTTCATTTACTTACTAATATGCTTCCTATAGGGCCAATGATTGATTTTGGGCTTGAGATAGAGCAATTGTGAGATATAGAATCTGTATTAAGTGTTCATAAAGAACAAGTTGTCATCATACGCTGTATAGATTGGCATTAAGAATAACATAGTGGAACGAATGGATTTCTATTTTAACTTACCTATTAGCGATTCAATGTTCACTGCCCTTCCTGACATCACATTGCACCTGTGATGCTCCAGAGGCTTACTGGATTAATGCACTTATCTTTTAAACAAGTGTTCAAGAGTTTGAATCGACGGAAAGCGTCTTTTCATTTACTTACTAATATGCTTCCTATAGTGCCAATGGAAATTTGCATTGATTTTGGGCTTGACATACTGCAATTGTGAGAAATATAATCTGTATTAAGTGTTCATAAAGAACAAGATGTCATCAGAAGCTGTATAGATTGGCCTTAAGAACAACATAGTGGAAGCAATGGATTTCTTTTACAACTTACCTTTTAGCGATTCAATGTTTACTGCCCTTCTTGACATCTCATTGCACCTGTGATGTTCCAGAGGCTTACTGGATAAATGCACTTGTCTTTTAAATAAGTGTTCAAGAGTTTGAATCCGCGGAAAGCTACTTTTCATTTACTTAGTAATATGCTTCCTATAGGGCCAATGCAAATTTGCATTGATTTTGGGCTTGAGATAGCGCAATTGTGAGATATAGAATCTGTATTAAGTGTTCATAAAGAACAAGTTGTCATCATACGCTGTATAGATTGGCATTAAGAATAACATAGTGGAACGAATGGATTTCTATTTTAACTTACCTATTAGCGATTCAATGTTCACTGCCCTTCCTGACATCACATTGCACCTGTGATGTTCCAGAGGCTTACTGGATGAATGCACTTGTCTTTTAAATAAGTGTTCAAGAGTTTGAATCCGCGGAAAGCTTCTATTCATTTACTTACTAATATGCTTCCTATAGGGCCAATGCAAATTTGCATTGATTTTGGGCTTGAGATAGCGCAATTGTGAGAAATAGAATCTGTATTAAGGGTTCATAAAGAACAAGATGTCATCATACGCTGTATAGATTGGCATTAAGAATAACATAGTGGAAGCAATGGATTTCTTTTATAACTTAGCTTTTAGCGATTCAATGTTTACTGCCCTTCTTGACATCTCATTGCACCTGTGATGTTCCAGTGGCCTACTGGGTTAATGCGCCAGTCTTGTGAACAAGTGTTCATGAGCTCGAATCCATGGAGAGCATTTTTCCAATTACCTCCTAATAAGCTTCCAATACAGCCAATTGAATTATGCATTGATTTTGGGCTCTAGATAGTGCAATTGTGAGAAATACAATCTATATTAAGTGTTCATAAAGAACAAGTTGTCATCATACGCTGTATAGATTGGCGTTAAGAATAACATTGTGGAACGAATGTTTTTCTTTTTTAACTTAACTATTAGCGATTCAATGTTCACTGCCCTTCTTGACATCTCATTGCACCTGTGATGTTCCAGAGGCTTACTGGATAAATGCACTTGTCTTTTAAATAAGTGTTCAAGAGTTTGAATCCGCGGAAAGCTACTTTTCATTTACTTAGTAATATGCTTCCTATAGGGCCAATGCAAATTTGCATTGATTTTGGGCTTGAGATAGCGCAATTGTGAGATATAGAATCTGTATTAAGTGTTCATAAAGAACAAGTTGTCATCATACGCTGTATAGATTGGCATTAAGAATAACATAGTGGAACGAATGGATTTCTATTTTAACTTACCTATTAGCGATTCAATGTTCACTGCCCTTCCTGACATCACATTGCACCTGTGATGCTCCAGAGGCTTACTGGATTAATGCACTTATCTTTTAAACAAGTGTTCAAGAGTTTGAATCGACGGAAAGCGTGTTTTCATTTACTTACTAATATGCTTCCTATAGTGCCAATGGAAATTTGCATTGATTTTGGGCTTGACATACTGCAATTGTGAGAAATATAATCTGTATTAAGTGTTCATAAAGAACAAGATGTCATCAGAAGCTGTATAGATTGGCCTTAAGAACAACATAGTGGAAGCAATGGATTTCTTTTACAACTTACCTTTTAGCGATTCAATGTTTACTGCCCTTCTTGACATCTCATTGCACCTGTGATGTTCCAGAGGCTTACTGGATAAATGCACTTGTCTTTTAAATAAGTGTTCAAGAGTTTGAATCCGCGGAAAGCTACTTTTCATTTACTTAGTAATATGCTTCCTATAGGGCCAATGCAAATTTGCATTGATTTTGGGCTTGAGATAGCGCAATTGTGAGATATAGAATCTGTATTAAGTGTTCATAAAGAACAAGTTGTCATCATACGCTGTATAGATTGGCATTAAGAATAACATAGTGGAACGAATGGATTTCTATTTTAACTTACCTATTAGCGATTCAATGTTCACTGCCCTTCCTGACATCACATTGCACCTGTGATGTTCCAGAGGCTTACTGGATGAATGCACTTGTCTTTTAAATAAGTGTTCAAGAGTTTGAATCCGCGGAAAGCTTCTATTCATTTACTTACTAATATGCTTCCTATAGGGCCAATGCAAATTTGCATTGATTTTGGGCTTGAGATAGCGCAATTGTGAGAAATAGAATCTGTATTAAGGGTTCATAAAGAACAAGATGTCATCATACGCTGTATAGATTGGCATTAAGAATAACATAGTGGAAGCAATGGATTTCTTTTATAACTTAGCTTTTAGCGATTCAATGTTTACTGCCCTTCTTGACATCTCATTGCACCTGTGATGTTCCAGTGGCCTACTGGGTTAATGCGCCAGTCTTGTGAACAAGTGTTCATGAGCTCGAATCCATGGAGAGCATTTTTCCAATTACCTCCTAATAAGCTTCCAATACAACCAATTGAATTATGCATTGATTTTGGGCTCTAGATAGTGCAATTGTGAGAAATACAATCTATATTAAGTGTTCATAAAGAACAAGTTGTCATCATACGCTGTATAGATTGGCGTTAAGAATAACATTGTGGAACGAATGTTTTTCTTTTTTAACTTAACTATTAGCGATTCAATGTTCACTGCCCTTCTTGACATCTCATTGCACCTGTGATGTTCCAGAGGCTTACTGGATAAATGCACTTGTCTTTTAAATAAGTGTTCAAGAGTTTGAATCCGCGGAAAGCTACTTTTCATTTACTTAGTAATATGCTTCCTATAGGGCCAATGCAAATTTGCATTGATTTTGGGCTTGAGATAGCGCAATTGTGAGATATAGAATCTGTATTAAGTGTTCATAAAGAACAAGTTGTCATCATACGCTGTATAGATTGGCATTAAGAATAACATAGTGGAACGAATGGATTTCTATTTTAACTTACGTATTAGCGATTCAATGTTCACTGCCCTTCCTGACATCACATTGCACCTGTGATGTTCCAGAGGCTTACTGGATGAATGCACTTGTCTTTTAAATAAGTGTTCAAGAGTTTGAATCCGCGGAAAGCTTCTATTCATTTACTTACTAATATGCTTCCTATAGGGCCAATGCAAATTTGCATTGATTTTGGGCTTGAGATAGCGCAATTGTGAGAAATAGAATCTGTATTAAGGGTTCATAAAGAACAAGATGTCATCATACGCTGTATAGATTGGCATTAAGAATAACATAGTGGAAGCAATGGATTTCTTTTATAACTTAGCTTTTAGCGATTCAATGTTTACTGCCCTTCTTGACATCTCATTGCACCTGTGATGTTCCAGTGGCCTACTGGGTTAATGCGCCAGTCTTGTGAACAAGTGTTCATGAGCTCGAATCCATGGAGAGCATTTTTCCAATTACCTCCTAATAAGCTTCCAATACAGCCAATTGAATTATGCATTGATTTTGGGCTCTAGATAGTGCAATTGTGAGAAATACAATCTATATTAAGTGTTCATAAAGAACAAGTTGTCATCATACGCTGTATAGATTGGCGTTAAGAATAACATTGTGGAACGAATGTTTTTCTTTTTTAACTTAACTATTAGCGATTCAATGTTTACTGCCCTTCTTGACATCTCATTGCACCTGTGATGTTCCAGAGGCTTACTGGATAAATGCACTTGTCTTTTAAATAAGTGTTCAAGAGTTTGAATCCGCGGAAAGCTACTTTTCATTTACTTAGTAATATGCTTCCTATAGGACCAATGCAAATTTGCATTGATTTTGGGCTTGAGATAGCGCAATTGTGAGATATAGAATCTGTATTAAGTGTTCATAAAGAACAAGTTGTCATCATACGCTGTATAGATTGGCATTAAGAATAACATAGTGGAACGAATGGATTTCTATTTTAACTTACCTATTAGCGATTCAATGTTCACTGCCCTTCCTGACATCACATTGCACCTGTGATGTTCCAGAGGCTTACTGGATGAATGCACTTGTCTTTTAAATAAGTGTTCAAGAGTTTGAATCCGCGGAAAGCTTCTATTCATTTACTTACTAATATGCTTCCTATAGGGCCAATGCAAATTTGCATTGATTTTGGGCTTGAGATAGCGCAATTGTGAGAAATAGAATCTGTATTAAGGGTTCATAAAGAACAAGATGTCATCATACGCTGTATAGATTGGCATTAAGAATAACATAGTGGAAGCAATGGATTTCTTTTATAACTTAGCTTTTAGCGATTCAATGTTTACTGCCCTTCTTGACATCTCATTGCACCTGTGATGTTCCAGTGGCCTACTGGGTTAATGCGCCAGTCTTGTGAACAAGTGTTCATGAGCTCGAATCCATGGAGAGCATTTTTCCAATTACCTCCTAATAAGCTTCCAATACAGCCAATTGAATTATGCATTGATTTTGGGCTCTAGATAGTGCAATTGTGAGAAATACAATCTATATTAAGTGTTCATAAAGAACAAGTTGTCATCATACGCTGTATAGATTGGCGTTAAGAATAACATAGTGGAACGAATGTTTTTCTTTTTTAACTTAACTATTAGCGATTCAATGTTCACTGCCCTTCTTGACATCACATTGCACCTGTGATGTTCCAGTGGCTTACTGTTTTAATGCACCTGTCTTGTAATCAAGTATTCTTGAGTTCGAATCCAGAAAAAACTTGTTTTCATTTACTTTCTAATAAGATTCCTATAGGTCCAATGGAAATTTGTATTGATTTTGGGCTTGAGATAGTGCAATTGTGAGATATAGAATCTGTATTAAGTGTTCATAAAGAACAAGTTGTCATCATACGCTGTATAGATTGGCATTAACAATAACATAGTGGAACAAATGGATTTCTATTTTAACTTACCTATTAGCGATTCAATGTTCACTGCCCTTCCTGACATCACATTGCACCTGTGATGCTCCAGAGGCTTACTGGATTAATGCACTTGTCTTTTAAACAAGTGTTCAAGAGTTTGAATCCACGGAAAGATTCTTTTCATTTACTTACTAATATGCTTCCTATAGTGCCAATGGATATTTGCATTGATTTTGGGCTTGACATACTGCAATTGTGAGAAATATAATCTGTATTAAGTGTTCATAAAGAACAAGATGTCATCAGAAGCTGTATAGATTGGCCTTAAGAACAACATAGTGGAAGCAATGGATTTCTTCTACAACTTACCTTTTAGCGATTCAATGTTTACTGCCCTTCTTGACATCTCATTGCACTTGTGATGTTCGAGAGGCTTACTGGATAAATGCACTTGTCTTTTAAATAAGTGTTCAAGAGTTTGAATCCGCGGAAAGCTACTTTTCATTTACTTACTAATATGCTTCCTATAGGGCCAATGATTGATTTTGGGCTTGAGATAGAGCAATTGTGAGATATAGAATCTGTATTAAGTGTTCATAAAGAACAAGTTGTCATCATACGCTGTATAGATTGGCATTAAGAATAACATAGTGGAACGAATGGATTTCTATTTTAACTTACCTATTAGCGATTCAATGTTCACTGCCCTTCCTGACATCACATTGCACCTGTGATGCTCCAGAGGCTTACTGGATTAATGCACTTATCTTTTAAACAAGTGTTCAAGAGTTTGAATCGACGGAAAGCGTCTTTTCATTTACTTACTAATATGCTTCCTATAGTGCCAATGGAAATTTGCATTGATTTTGGGCTTGACATACTGCAATTGTGAGAAATATAATCTGTATTAAGTGTTCATAAAGAACAAGATGTCATCAGAAGCTGTATAGATTGGCCTTAAGAACAACATAGTGGAAGCAATGGATTTCTTTTACAACTTACCTTTTAGCGATTCAATGTTTACTGCCCTTCTTGACATCTCATTGCACCTGTGATGTTCCAGAGGCTTACTGGATAAATGCACTTGTCTTTTAAATAAGTGTTCAAGAGTTTGAATCCGCGGAAAGCTACTTTTCATTTACTTAGTAATATGCTTCCTATAGGGCCAATGCAAATTTGCATTGATTTTGGGCTTGAGATAGCGCAATTGTGAGATATAGAATCTGTATTAAGTGTTCATAAAGAACAAGTTGTCATCATACGCTGTATAGATTGGCATTAAGAATAACCTAGTGGAATGAATGGATTTCTATTTTAACTTACCTATTAGCGATTCAATGTTCACTGCCCTTCCTGACATCACATTGCACCTGTGATGCTCCAGAGGCTTACTGGATTAATGCATTTATCTTTTAAACAAGTGTTCAAGAGTTTGAATCCACGGAAAGCTTCTTTTCATTTACTTACTAATATGCTTCCTATAGGGCCAATGCAAATTTCCATTGATTTTGGGCTTGAGATAGCGCAATTGTGAGATATAGAATCTGTATTAAGTGTTCATAAAGAACAAGTTGTCATCATACGCTGTATAGATTGGCATTAAGAATAACATAGTGGAACGAATGGATTTCTATTTTAACTTACCTATTAGCGATTCAATGTTCACTGCCCTTCCTGACATCACATTGCACCTGTGATGTTCCAGAGGCTTACTGGATGAATGCACTTGTCTTTTAAATAAGTGTTCAAGAGTTTGAATCCGCGGAAAGCTTCTATTCATTTACTTACTAATATGCTTCCTATAGGGCCAATGCAAATTTGCATTGATTTTGGGCTTGAGATAGCGCAATTGTGAGAAATAGAATCTGTATTAAGGGTTCATAAAGAACAAGATGTCATCATACGCTGTATAGATTGGCATTAAGAATAACATAGTGGAAGCAATGGATTTCTTTTATAACTTAGCTTTTAGCGATTCAATGTTTACTGCCCTTCTTGACATCTCATTGCACCTGTGATGTTCCAGTGGCCTACTGGGTTAATGCGCCAGTCTTGTGAACAAGTGTTCATGAGCTCGAATCCATGGAGAGCATTTTTCCAATTACCTCCTAATAAGCTTCCAATACAGCCAATTGAATTATGCATTGATTTTGGGCTCTAGATAGTGCAATTGTGAGAAATACAATCTATATTAAGTGTTCATAAAGAACAAGTTGTCATCATACGCTGTATAGATTGGCGTTAAGAATAACATTGTGGAACGAATGTTTTTCTTTTTTAACTTAACTATTAGCGATTCAATGTTCACTGCCCTTCTTGACATCACACTGCACCTGTGATGTTCCAGTGGCTTACTGTGTTAATGCACCTGTCTTGTAATCAAGTATTCTTGAGTTCGAATCCACAAATAACTTTTTTTCATTTACTTTCTAATAAGATTCCTATAGGTCCAATGGAAATTTGTATTAATTTTGGGCTTGAGATAGTGCAATTGTGAGATATAGAATCTGTATTAAGTGTTCATAAAGAACAAGTTGTCATCATACGCTGTATAGATTGGCATTAAGAATAACATAGTGGAACGAATGGATTTCTATTTTAACTTACCTATTAGCGATTCAATGTTCACTGCCCTTCCTGACATCACATTGCACCTGTGATGCTCCAGAGGCTTACTGGATTAATGCACTTGTCTTGTAAACAAGTGTTCAAGAGTTTGAATCCACGGAAAGATTCTTTTCATTTACTTACTAATATGCTTCCTATAGTGCCAATGGATATTTGCATTGATTTTGGGCTTGACATACTGCAATTGTGAGAAATATAATCTGTATTAAGTGTTCATAAAGAACAAGATGTCATCAGAAGCTGTATAGATTGGCCTTAAGAACAACATAGTGGAAGCAATGGATTTCTTCTACAACTTACCTTTTAGCGATTCAATGTTTACTGCCCTTCTTGACATCTCATTGCACTTGTGATGTTCGAGAGGCTTACTGGATAAATGCACTTGTCTTTTAAATAAGTGTTCAAGAGTTTGAATCCGCGGAAAGCTACTTTTCATTTACTTACTAATATGCTTCCTATAGGGCCAATGATTGATTTTGGGCTTGAGATAGAGCAATTGTGAGATATAGAATCTGTATTAAGTGTTCATAAAGAACAAGTTGTCATCATACGCTGTATAGATTGGCATTAAGAATAACATAGTGGAACGAATGGATTTCTATTTTAACTTACCTATTAGCGATTCAATGTTCACTGCCCTTCCTGACATCACATTGCACCTGTGATGCTCCAGAGGCTTACTGGATTAATGCACTTATCTTTTAAACAAGTGTTCAAGAGTTTGAATCGACGGAAAGCGTCTTTTCATTTACTTACTAATATGCTTCCTATAGTGCCAATGGAAATTTGCATTGATTTTGGGCTTGACATACTGCAATTGTGAGAAATATAATCTGTATTAAGTGTTCATAAAGAACAAGATGTCATCAGAAGCTGTATAGATTGGCCTTAAGAACAACATAGTGGAAGCAATGGATTTCTTTTACAACTTACCTTTTAGCGATTCAATGTTTACTGCCCTTCTTGACATCTCATTGCACCTGTGATGTTCCAGAGGCTTACTGGATAAATGCACTTGTCTTTTAAATAAGTGTTCAAGAGTTTGAATCCGCGGAAAGCTACTTTTCATTTACTTAGTAATATGCTTCCTATAGGGCCAATGCAAATTTGCATTGATTTTGGGCTTGAGATAGCGCAATTGTGAGATATAGAATCTGTATTAAGTGTTCATAAAGAAAAAGTTGTCATCATACGCTGTATAGATTGGCATTAAGAATAACCTAGTGGAATGAATGGATTTCTATTTTAACTTACCTATTAGCGATTCAATGTTCACTGCCCTTCCTGACATCACATTGCACCTGTGATGCTCCAGAGGCTTACTGGATTAATGCATTTATCTTTTAAACAAGTGTTCAAGAGTTTGAATCCACGGAAAGCTTCTTTTCATTTACTTACTAATATGCTTCCTATAGGGCCAATGCAAATTTGCATTGATTTTGGGCTTGAGATAGCGCAATTGTGAGATATAGAATCTGTATTAAGTGTTCATAAAGAACAAGTTGTCATCATACGCTGTATAGATTGGCATTAAGAATAACATAGTGGAACGAATGGATTTCTATTTTAACTTACCTATTAGCGATTCAATGTTCACTGCCCTTCCTGACATCACATTGCACCTGTGATGCTCCAGAGGCTTACTGGATTAATGCATTTATCTTTTAAACAAGTGTTCAAGAGTTTGAATCCACGGAAAGCTTCTTTTCATTTACTTACTAATATGCTTCCTATAGGGCCAATGCAAATTTGCATTGATTTTGGGCTTGAGATAGCGCAATTGTGAGAAATAGAATCTGTATTAAGGGTTCATAAAGAACAAGACGTCATCATACGCTGTATAGATTGGCATTAAGAATAACATAGTGGAAGCAATGGATTTCTTTTATAACTTAGCTTTTAGCGATTCAATGTTTACTGCCCTTCTTGACATCTCATTGCACCTGTGATGTCCAAGTGGCCTACTGGGTTAATGAGCCAGTCTTGTGAACAAGTGTTCATGAGCTCGATTCCATGGAGAGCATTTTTTCAATTACCTCCTAATAAGCTTCCAATACAGCCAATTGAAATTTGCATTGATTTTGGGCTTGAGATAGCGCAATTGTGAGAAATACAATCTATATTAAGTGTTCATAAAGAACAAGTTGTCATCATACGCTGTATAGATTGGCGTTAAGAATAACATAGTGGAACGAATGTTTTTCTTTTTTAACTTAACTATTAGCGATTCAATGTTCACTGCCCTTCTTGACATCACACTGCACCTGTGATGTTCCAGTGGCTTACTGTTTTAATGCACCTGTCTTGTAATCAAGTATTCTTGAGTTCGAATCCAGAAAAAACTTTTTTTCATTTACTTTCTAATAAGATTCCTATAGGTCCAATGGAAATTTGTATTGATTTTGGGCTTGAGATAGTGCAATTGTGAGATATAGAATCTGTATTAAGTGTTCATAAAGAACAAGTTGTCATCATACGCTGTATAGATTGGCATTAACAATAACAGAGTGGAACAAATGGATTTCTATTTTAACTTACCTATTAGCGATTCAATGTTCACTGCCTTCCTGACATCACATTGCACCTGTGATGCTCCAGAGGCTTACTGGATTAATGCACTTGTCTTTTAAACAAGTGTTCAAGAGTTTGAATCCACGGAAAGATTCTTTTCATTTACTTACTAATATGCTTCCTATAGTGCCAATGGATATTTGCATTGATTTTGGGCTTGACATACTGCAATTGTGAGAAATATAATCTGTATTAAGTGTTCATAAAGAACAAGATGTCATCAGAAGCTGTATAGATTGGCCTTAAGAACAACATAGTGGAAGCAATGGATTTCTTCTACAACTTACCTTTTAGCGATTCAATGTTTACTGCCCTTCTTGATATCTCATTGCACTTGTGATGTTCGAGAGGCTTACTGGATAAATGCACTTGTCTTTTAAATAAGTGTTCAAGAGTTTGAATCCGCGGAAAGCTACTTTTCATTTACTTACTAATATGCTTCCTATAGGGCCAATGATTGATTTTGGGCTTGAGATAGAGCAATTGTGAGATATAGAATCTGTATTAAGTGTTCATAAAGAACAAGTTGTCATCATACGCTGTATAGATTGGCATTAAGAATAACATAGTGGAACGAATGGATTTCTATTTTAACTTACCTATTAGCGATTCAATGTTCACTGCCCTTCCTGACATCACATTGCACCTGTGATGCTCCAGAGGCTTACTGGATTAATGCATTTATCTTTTAAACAAGTGTTCAAGAGTTTGAATCCACGGAAAGCTTCTTTTCATTTACTTACTAATATGCTTCCTATAGTGCCAATGGAAATTTGCATTGATTTTGGGCTTGACATACTGCAATTGTGAGAAATATAATCTGTATTAAGTGTTCATAAAGAACAAGATGTCATCAGAAGCTGACATATAGGGCCAATGCAAATTTGCATTGATTTTGGGCTTGAGATAGCGCAATTGTGAGAAATAGAATCTGTATTAAGGGTTCATAAAGAACAAGATGTCATCATACGCTGTATAGATTGGCATTAAGAATAACATAGTGGAAGCAATGGATTTCTTTTATAACTTAGCTTTTAGCGATTCAATGTTTACTGCCCTTCTTGACATCTCATTGCACCTGTGATGTTCCAGTGGCCTACTGGGTTAATGCGCCAGTCTTGTGAACAAGTGTTCATGAGCTCAAATCCATGGAGAGCATTTTTTCAATTACCTCCTAATAAGCTTCCAATACAGCCAATTGATTTTGGGCTCTAGATAGTGCAATTGTGAGAAATACAATCTATATTAAGTGTTCATAAAGAACAAGTAGTCATCATACGCTGTATAGATTGGCGTTAAGAATAACATAGTGGAACGAATGTTTTTCTTTTTTAACTTAACTATTAGCGATTCAATGTTCACTGCCCTTCTTGACATCACACTGCACCTGTGATGTTCCAGTGGCTTACTGTGTTAATGCACCTGTCTTGTAATCAAGTATTCTTGAGTTCGAATCCACAAATAACTTTTTTTCATTTACTTTCTAATAAGATTCCTATAGGTCCAATGGAAATTTGTATTGATTTTGGGCTTGAGATAGTGCAATTGTGAGATATAGAATCTGTATTAAGTGTTCATAAAGAACAAGTTGTCATCATACGCTGTATAGATTGGCATTAAGAATAACATAGTGGAACGAATGGATTTCTATTTTAACTTACCTATTAGCGATTCAATGTTCACTGCCCTTACTGACATCACATTGCACCTGTGATATTCCAGAGGCTTACTGGATTGATGCACTTTTCTTTTAAACAAGTGTTCAAGAGTTTGAATCCACGGAAAGCTTCTTTTCATTTACTTTCTAATAAGCTTCCTATAGGTCCAATGCAAATTTGCATTGATTTTGGGCTTGAGATAGCGCAATTGTGAGAAATCGAATCTGTTTTAAGGGTTCATAAAGAACAAGATGTCATCATACGCTGTATAGATTGGCATTAAGAATAACATAGTGGAAGCAATGGATTTCTTTTATAACTTACCTTTTAACGATTCAATGTTTACTGCCCTTCTTGACATCTCGTTGCACCTGTGATGTTCCAGTGGCCTACTGGGTTAATGCGCCAGTCTTGTCAACATGTGTTCATGAGCTCGAATCCATGGAGAGCATTTTTTCAATTACCTCCTAATAAGCTTCCAATACAGCCAATTGAAATTTGCATTGATTTTGGTCTTGAGATAGCGCAATTGTGAGAAATACAATCTATATTAAGTGTTCATAAAGAACAAGTTGTCATCATACGCTGTATAGATTGGCGTTAAGAATAACATAGTGGAACGAATGTTTTTCTTTTTTAACTTAACTATTAGCGATTCAATGTTCACTGCCCTTCTTGACATCACACTGCACCTGTGATGCTCCAGAGGCTTACTGGATTAATGCACTTGTCTTTTAAACAAGTGTTCAAGAGTTTGAATCCACGGAAAGATTCTTTTCATTTACTTACTAATATGCTTCCTATAGTGCCAATGGATATTTGCATTGATTTTGGGCTTGACATACTGCAATTGTGAGAAATATAATCTGTATTAAGTGTTCATAAAGAACAAGATGTCATCAGAAGCTGTATAGATTGGCCTTAAGAACAACATAGTGGAAGCAATGGATTTCTTCTACAACTTACCTTTTAGCGATTCAATGTTTACTGCCCTTCTTGACATCTCATTGCACTTGTGATGTTCGAGAGGCTTACTGGATAAATGCACTTGTCTTTTAAATAAGTGTTCAAGAGTTTGAATCCGCGGAAAGCTACTTTTCATTTACTTACTAATATGCTTCCTATAGGGCCAATGCAAATTTGCATTGATTTTGGGCTTGAGATAGAGCAATTGAGAGATATAGAATCTGTATTAAGTGTTCATAAAGAACAAGTTGTCATCATACGCTGTATAGATTGGCATTAAGAATAACATAGTGGAACGAATGGATTTCTATTTTAACTTACCTATTAGCGATTCAATGTTCACTGCCCTTCCTGACATCACATTGCACCTGTGATGCTCCAGAGGCTTACTGGATTAATGCATTTATCTTTAAACAAGTGTTCAAGAGTTTGAATCCACGGAAAGCTTCTTTTCATTTACTTACTAATATGCTTCCTATAGTGCCAATGGAAATTTGCATTGATTTTGGGCTTGACATACTGCAATTGTGAGAAATATAATCTGTATTAAGTGTTCATAAAGAACAAGATGTCATCAGAAGCTGACATATAGGGCCAATGCAAATTTGCATTGATTTTGGGCTTGAGATAGCGCAATTGTGAGAAATAGAATCTGTATTAAGGGTTCATAAAGAACAAGATGTCATCATACGCTGTATGGATTGGCATTAAGAATAACATAGTGGAAGCAATGGATTTCTTCTACAACTTACCTTTTAGCGATTCAATGTTTACTGCCCTTCTTGACATCTCATTGCACCTGTGATGTTCCAGTGGCCTACTGGGTTAATGCGCCAGTCTTGTGAACAAGTGTTCATGAGCTCAAATCCATGGAGAGCATTTTTTCAATTACCTCCTAATAAGCTTCCAATACAGCCAATTGAAATTTGCATTGATTTTGGGCTCTAGATAGTGCAATTGTGAGATATAGAATCTGTATTAAGTGTTCATAAAGAACAAGTTGTCATCATACGCTGTATAGATTGGCATTAACAATAACATAGTGGAACAAATGGATTTCTATTTTAACTTACCTATTAGCGATTCAATGTTCACTGCCCTTCCTGACATCACATTGCACCTGTGATGCTCCAGAGGCTTACTGGATTAATGCACTTGTCTTTTAAACAAGTGTTCAAGAGTTTGAATCCACGGAAAGATTCTTTTCATTTACTTACTAATATGCTTCCTATAGTGCCAATGGATATTTGCATTGATTTTGGGCTTGACATACTGCAATTGTGAGAAATATAATCTGTATTAAGTGTTCATAAAGAACAAGATGTCATCAGAAGCTGTATAGATTGGCCTTAAGAACAACATAGTGGAAGCAATGGATTTCTTCTACAACTTACCTTTTAGCGATTCAATGTTTACTGCCCTTCTTGACATCTCATTGCACTTGTGATGTTCGAGAGGCTTACTGGATTAATGCACTTGTCTTTTAAATAAGTGTTGAAGAGTTTGAATCCGCGGAAAGCTACTTTTCATTTACTTACTAATATGCTTCCTATAGGGCCAATGATTGATTTTGGGCTTGAGATAGAGCAATTGTGAGATATAGAATCTGTATTAAGTGTTCATAAAGAACAAGTTGTCATCATACGCTGTATAGATTGGCATTAAGAATAACATAGTGGAACGAATGGATTTCTATTTTAACTTACCTATTAGCGATTCAATGTTCACTGCCCTTCCTGACATCACATTGCACCTGTGATGCTCCAGAGGCTTACTGGATTAATGCACTTGTCTTTTAAACAAGTGTTCAAGAGTTTGAATCCGCGGAAAGCTACTTTTCATTTACTTACTAATATGCTTCCTATTGGGCCAATGCAAATTTGCATTGATTTTGGGCTTGAGATAGCGCAATTGTGAGATATAGAATCTTTATTAAGTGTTCATAAAGAACAAGATGTCATCATACGCTGTATAGATTGGCATTAAGAATAACATAGTGGAACGAATGGATTTCTATTTTAACTTACCTATTAGCGATTCAATGTTCACTGCCCTTCCTGACATCACATTGCACCTGTGATGTTCCAGAGGCTTACTGGATAAATGCACTTGTCTTTTATATAAGTGTTCAAGAGTTTGAATCCGCGGAAAGCTTCTATTCATTTACTTACTAATATGCTTCCTATAGGGCCAATGCAAATTTGCAATGATTTTGGGCTTGAGATAGCGCAATTGTGAGAAATAGAATCTGTATTAAGGGTTCATAAAGAACAAGATGTCATCATACGCTGTATAGATTGGCATTAAGAATAACATAGTGGAAGCAATGGATTTCTTTTATAACTTAGCTTTTAGCGATTCAATGTTTACTGCCCTTCTTGACATCTCATTGCTCCTGTGATGTTCCAGTGGCCTACTGGGTTAATGCGCCAGTCTTGTGAACAAGTGTTCATGAGCTCGAATCCATGGAGAGCATTTTTTCAATTACCTCCTAATAAGCTTCCAATACAGCCAATTGAAATTTGCATTGATTTTGGGCTCTAGATAGTGCAATTGTGAGAAATACAATCTATATTAAGTGTTCATAAAGAACAAGTTGTCATCATACGCTGTATAGATTGGCGTTAAGAATAACATAGTGGAACGAATGTTTTTCTTTTTTAACTTAACTATTAGCGATTCAATGTTCACTGCCCTTCTTGACATCACACTGCACCTGTGATGTTCTAGTGGCTTACTGTGTTAATGCACCTGTCTTGTAATCAAGTATTCTTGAGTTCGAATCCACAAAAAACTTTTTTTCATTTACTTTCTAATAAGATTCCTATAGGTCCAATGGAAATTTGTATTAATTTTGGGCTTGAGATAGTGCAATTGTGAGATATAGAATCTGTATTAAGTGTTCATAAAGAACAAGTTGTCATCATACGCTGTATAGATTGGCATTAAGAATAACATAGTGGAACGAATGGATTTCTATTTTAACTTACCTATTAGCGATTCAATGTTCACTGCCCTTCCTGACATCACATTGCACCTGTGATGCTCCAGAGGCTTACTGGATTAATGCATTTATCTTTTAAACAAGTGTTCAAGAGTTTGAATCCACGGAAAGCTTCTTTTCATTTACTTACTAATATGCTTCCTATAGTGCCAATGGAAATTTTCATTGATTTTGGGCTTGACATACTGCAATTGTGAGAAATATAATCTGTATTAAGTGTTCATAAAGAACAAGATGTCATCAGAAGCTGACATATAGGGCCAATGCAAATTTGCATTGATTTTGGGCTTGAGATAGCGCAATTGTGAGAAATAGAATCTGTATTAAGGGTTCATAAAGAACAAGATGTCATCATACGCTGTATAGATTGGCATTAAGAATAACATAGTGGAAGCAATGGATTTCTTTTATAACTTAGCTTTTAACGATTCAATGTTTACTGCCCTTCTTGACATCTCGTTGCACCTGTGATGTTCCAGTGGCCTACTGGGTTAATGCGCCAGTCTTGTCAACATGTGTTCATGAGCTCGAATCCATGGAGAGCATTTTTTCAATTACCTCCTAATAAGCTTCCAATACAGCCAATTGAAATTTGCATTGATTTTGGTCTTGAGATAGCGCAATTGTGAGAAATACAATCTATATTAAGTGTTCATAAAGAACAAGTTGTCATCATACGCTGTATAGATTGGCGTTAAGAATAACATAGTGGAACGAATGTTTTTCTTTTTTAACTTAACTATTAGCGATTCAATGTTCACTGCCCTTCTTGACATCACACTGCACCTGTGATGCTCCAGAGGCTTACTGGATTAATGCACTTGTCTTTTAAACAAGTGTTCAAGAGTTTGAATCCACGGAAAGATTCTTTTCATTTACTTACTAATATGCTTCCTATAGTGCCAATGGATATTTGCATTGATTTTGGGCTTGACATACTGCAATTGTGAGAAATATAATCTGTATTAAGTGTTCATAAAGAACAAGATGTCATCAGAAGCTGTATAGATTGGCCTTAAGAACAACATAGTGGAAGCAATGGATTTCTTCTACAACTTACCTTTTAGCGATTCAATGTTTACTGCCCTTCTTGACATCTCATTGCACTTGTGATGTTCGAGAGGCTTACTGGATAAATGCACTTGTCTTTTAAATAAGTGTTCAAGAGTTTGAATCCGCGGAAAGCTACTTTTCATTTACTTACTAATATGCTTCCTATAGGGCCAATGCAAATTTGCATTGATTTTGGGCTTGAGATAGAGCAATTGAGAGATATAGAATCTGTATTAAGTGTTCATAAAGAACAAGTTGTCATCATACGCTGTATAGATTGGCATTAAGAATAACATAGTGGAACGAATGGATTTCTATTTTAACTTACCTATTAGCGATTCAATGTTCACTGCCCTTCCTGACATCACATTGCACCTGTGATGCTCCAGAGGCTTACTGGATTAATGCATTTATCTTTAAACAAGTGTTCAAGAGTTTAAATCCACGGAAAGCTTCTTTTCATTTACTTACTAATATGCTTCCTATAGTGCCAATGGAAATTTGCATTGATTTTGGGCTTGACATACTGCAATTGTGAGAAATATAATCTGTATTAAGTGTTCATAAAGAACAAGATGTCATCAGAAGCTGACATATAGGGCCAATGCAAATTTGCATTGATTTTGGGCTTGAGATAGCGCAATTGTGAGAAATAGAATCTGTATTAAGGGTTCATAAAGAACAAGATGTCATCATACGCTGTATGGATTGGCATTAAGAATAACATAGTGGAAGCAATGGATTTCTTCTACAACTTACCTTTTAGCGATTCAATGTTTACTGCCCTTCTTGACATCTCATTGCACCTGTGATGTTCCAGTGGCCTACTGGGTTAATGCGCCAGTCTTGTGAACAAGTGTTCATGAGCTCAAATCCATGGAGAGCATTTTTTCAATTACCTCCTAATAAGCTTCCAATACAGCCAATTGAAATTTGCATTGATTTTGGGCTCTAGATAGTGCAATTGTGAGATATAGAATCTGTATTAAGTGTTCATAAAGAACAAGTTGTCATCATACGCTGTATAGATTGGCATTAACAATAACATAGTGGAACAAATGGATTTCTATTTTAACTTACCTATTAGCGATTCAATGTTCACTGCCCTTCCTGACATCACATTGCACCTGTGATGCTCCAGAGGCTTACTGGATTAATGCACTTGTCTTTTAAACAAGTGTTCAAGAGTTTGAATCCACGGAAAGATTCTTTTCATTTACTTACTAATATGCTTCCTATAGTGCCAATGGATATTTGCATTGATTTTGGGCTTGACATACTGCAATTGTGAGAAATATAATCTGTATTAAGTGTTCATAAAGAACAAGATGTCATCAGAAGCTGTATAGATTGGCCTTAAGAACAACATAGTGGAAGCAATGGATTTCTTCTACAACTTACCTTTTAGCGATTCAATGTTTACTGCCCTTCTTGACATCTCATTGCACTTGTGATGTTCGAGAGGCTTACTGGATTAATGCACTTGTCTTTTAAATAAGTGTTGAAGAGTTTGAATCCGCGGAAAGCTACTTTTCATTTACTTACTAATATGCTTCCTATAGGGCCAATGATTGATTTTGGGCTTGAGATAGAGCAATTGTGAGATATAGAATCTGTATTAAGTGTTCATAAAGAACAAGTTGTCATCATACGCTGTATAGATTGGCATTAAGAATAACATAGTGGAACGAATGGATTTCTATTTTAACTTACCTATTAGCGATTCAATGTTCACTGCCCTTCCTGACATCACATTGCACCTGTGATGCTCCAGAGGCTTACTGGATTAATGCACTTGTCTTTTAAACAAGTGTTCAAGAGTTTGAATCCGCGGAAAGCTACTTTTCATTTACTTACTAATATGCTTCCTATTGGGCCAATGCAAATTTGCATTGATTTTGGGCTTGAGATAGCGCAATTGTGAGATATAGAATCTTTATTAAGTGTTCATAAAGAACAAGATGTCATCATACGCTGTATAGATTGGCATTAAGAATAACATAGTGGAACGAATGGATTTCTATTTTAACTTACCTATTAGCGATTCAATGTTCACTGCCCTTCCTGACATCACATTGCACCTGTGATGTTCCAGAGGCTTACTGGATAAATGCACTTGTCTTTTATATAAGTGTTCAAGAGTTTGAATCCGCGGAAAGCTTCTATTCATTTACTTACTAATATGCTTCCTATAGGGCCAATGCAAATTTGCAATGATTTTGGGCTTGAGATAGCGCAATTGTGAGAAATAGAATCTGTATTAAGGGTTCATAAAGAACAAGATGTCATCATACGCTGTATAGATTGGCATTAAGAATAACATAGTGGAAGCAATGGATTTCTTTTATAACTTAGCTTTTAGCGATTCAATGTTTACTGCCCTTCTTGACATCTCATTGCTCCTGTGATGTTCCAGTGGCCTACTGGGTTAATGCGCCAGTCTTGTGAACAAGTGTTCATGAGCTCGAATCCATGGAGAGCATTTTTTCAATTACCTCCTAATAAGCTTCCAATACAGCCAATTGAAATTTGCATTGATTTTGGGCTCTAGATAGTGCAATTGTGAGAAATACAATCTATATTAAGTGTTCATAAAGAACAAGTTGTCATCATACGCTGTATAGATTGGCGTTAAGAATAACATAGTGGAACGAATGTTTTTCTTTTTTAACTTAACTATTAGCGATTCAATGTTCACTGCCCTTCTTGACATCACACTGCACCTGTGATGTTCCAGTGGCTTACTGTGTTAATGCACCTGTCTTGTAATCAAGTATTCTTGAGTTCGAATCCACAAAAAACTTTTTTTCATTTACTTTCTAATAAGATTCCTATAGGTCCAATGGAAATTTGTATTAATTTTGGGCTTGAGATAGTGCAATTGTGAGATATAGAATCTGTATTAAGTGTTCATAAAGAACAAGTTGTCATCATACGCTGTATAGATTGGCATTAAGAATAACATAGTGGAACGAATGGATTTCTATTTTAACTTACCTATTAGCGATTCAATGTTCACTGCCCTTCCTGACATCACATTGCACCTGTGATGCTCCAGAGGCTTACTGGATTAATGCATTTATCTTTTAAACAAGTGTTCAAGAGTTTGAATCCACGGAAAGCTTCTTTTCATTTACTTACTAATATGCTTCCTATAGTGCCAATGGAAATTTTCATTGATTTTGGGCTTGACATACTGCAATTGTGAGAAATATAATCTGTATTAAGTGTTCATAAAGAACAAGATGTCATCAGAAGCTGACATATAGGGCCAATGCAAATTTGCATTGATTTTGGGCTTGAGATAGCGCAATTGTGAGAAATAGAATCTGTATTAAGGGTTCATAAAGAACAAGATGTCATCATACGCTGTATAGATTGGCATTAAGAATAACATAGTGGAAGCAATGGATTTCTTTTATAACTTAGCTTTTAGCGATTCAATGTTTACTGCCCTTCTTGACATCTCATTGTACTTGTGATGTTCCAGTGGCCTACTGGGTTAATGCGCCAGTCTTGTGAACAAGTGTTCATGAGCTCAAATCCATGGAGACCATTTTTTCAATTACCTCCTAATAAGCTTCCAATACAGCCAATTGAAATTTGCATTGATTTTGGGCTCTAGATAGTGCAATTGTGAGAAATAGAATCTGTATTAAGGGTTCATAAAGAACAAGATGTCATCATACGCTGTATAGATTGGCATTAAGAATAACATAGTGGAAGCAATGGCTTTGTTTTATAACTTACCTTTTAGCGATTCAATGTTTACTGCCCTTCTTGACATCTTATTGCACCTTTGATGTTCCAGTGGCTTACTGTGTTAATGCACCTGTCTTGTAAACAAGTATTCTTGAGTTTGAATCCACGAAAAACTCTTTTTCATTTACTTTCTAATAAGCTTCCTATAGGTCCAATGGAAATTTGTATTGATTTTGGGCTTGAGATAGCGCAATTGTGAGATATGGAATCTGTATTAAGTTTTCATAAAGAATAAGTTGTCATCATACGCTGTATAGATTGGCATTAAGAATAACATAGTGGAATGAATGGATTTCTATTTTAACTTACCTATTAGCGATTCAATGTTCACTGCGCTTCCTGACATCACATTGCACCATTGATGCTCCAGAGGCTTACTGGATTAATGTACTTATCTTTTAAACAAGTGTTCAAGAGTTTGAATCCACGGAAAGAATCTTTTCATTTACTTACTAATACGCTTCCTATAGTGCCAATGGAAATTTGCATTGATTTTGGGCTTGACATACTGCAATTGTGAGAAATATAATCTGTATTAAGTGTTCATAAAGAACAAGATGTCATCAGAAGCTGTATAGATTGGCCTTAAGAACAACATAGTGGAAGCAATGGATTTCTTCTACAACTTACCTTTTAGCGATTCAATGTTTACTGCCCTTCTTGACATCTCATTGCACCTGTGATGTTCCAGAGGCTTACTGGATAAATGCACTTGTCTTTTAAATAAGTGTTCAAGAGTTTGAATCCGCGGAAAGCTACTTTTCATTTACTTACTAATATGCTTCCTATAGGGCCAATGCAAATTTGCATTGATTTTGGGCTTGAGATAGTGCAATTGTGAGAAATAGAATCTGTATTAATGGTTCATAAAGAACAAGATGTCATCATACGCTGTATAGATTGGCATTAAGAATAACATAGTGGAAGCAATGGATTTTTTTTATAACTTACCTTTTAGCGATTCAATGTTTACTGCCCTTCTTGACATCTCGTTGCATCTTTGATGTTCCAGTGGCTTACTGTGTTAATGCACCTGTCTTGTAAACAAGTATTCTTGAGTTTGAATCCACGAAAAACTCTTTTTCATTTACTTTCTAATAAGCTTCCTATAGGTCCAATGGAAATTTGTATTGATTTTGGGCTTGAGATAGCGCAATTGTGAGATATGGAATCTATATTAAGTTTTCATAAAGAACAAGTTGTCATCATACGCTGTATAGATTGGCATTAAGAATAACATAGTGGAATGATAGGATTTCTATTTTAACTTACCTATTAGCGATTCAATGTTCACTGCCCTTCCTGACATCACATTGCACCTGTGATGTTCCAGAGGCTTACTGGATAAATGCACTTGTCTTTTAAATAAGTGTTCAAGAGTATGAATCCGCGGAAAGATTCTTTTCATTTACTTACTAATATGCTTCCTATAGGGCCAATGGAAATTTGCATTGATTTTGGGCTTGAGATAGTGTAATTGTGAGAAATAGAATCTGTATTAAGGGTTCATAAAGAACAAGATGTCATCATACGCTGTATAGATTGGCATTAAGAATAACATAGTGGAAGCAATGGATTTCTTTTATAACTTACCTTTTAGCGATTCAATGTTTACTGCCCTTCTTGACATATCATTGCCCCTGTGATGTTCCAGTGGCCTCCTGCGTTAATGCGCCTGTCTTGTGAACAAGTGTTCATGAGTTCAGATCCACAAAGAAATTTTTTTCAATTACCTCTTAATAAGCTTCCAATACAGCCAATGGATATTTGCAATGATTTTGGGCTTGAGATCGTGCAATTGTGAGATATAGAATTTGTATTAAGTGATCATAAAGAACAAGTTGTCATCATACGCTGTATAGATTAGCATTAAGAATAACATAGTGGAACGAATGGATTTCTTTTTTAACTTACCTATTAGCGATTCAATGTTCACTGCCCTTCTTGACATCACATTGCACCTGTGATATTCCAGAGGCTTACTGGATTGATGCACTTTTCTTTTAAACAGGTGTTCAAGAGTTTGAATGCACGGAAAGCTTCTTTTCATTTACTTACCAATAAGCTTCCTATAGGGCCAATGGAAATTTGCATTGATTTTGGGCTTCAGATCGTGCAATTATGAGATATAGAATTTGTATTAAGTGATCATAAAGAACAAGTTGTCATCATACGCTGTATAGATTGGCATTGAGAATAACATAGTGGAACCAATGGATTTCTTTCATAGTTTACCTATTAGCGATTCAAAGTTCACTGCCCTTCTTGACATCACACTGCACCTGAGATGTTCCAGTGGCTGACTGAGTTAATGCCCCTGTCTTGTGAACGAGTGCTCATGAATTCAAATCCACGGAAAACTTTTTTTCATTTACATATTAATAAGCTTCCTATAGGTCCAATGGAAATTTGCATTGATTTTGGGCTTGAGATCGTGCAATTGTGAGATATAGGATTTGTATTAAGTGATCATAAAGAACAAGTTGTCATCATACTCTGTATAGATTGGCATTAAGAATAACATAGTGGAACGAATGGATTTCTTTTTTAACTTACCTATTAGCGATTCAATGTTCACTGCCCTTCTTGACATCACATTGCACCTGTGATATTCCAGAGGCTTACTGGATTGATGCACTTTTCTTTTAAACAGGTGTTCAAGAGTTTGAATGCACGGAAAGCTTCTTTTCATTTACTTACCAATAAGCTTCCTATAGGGCCATTGGAAATTTGCATTGATTTTGGGCTTCAGATAGTGCAATTGTGAGATATAGAATCTGTATTAAGTGTTCATAAAGAACAAGATGTCATCATACGCTGTATAGATTGGCATTAAGAATAACATAGTGGAAGCAATGGATTTCTTTTATAACTTACCTTTTAGCGAATCAAAGATAACTGCCATTCTTGACATCTTATTAGACTTGTGATGTTCCAGTGGCCTACTGGGTTAATGCACCTGTCTTTTGAACAAGTGTTCATGAGTTCAGATCCACAAAGAAAATTTTTTCAATTACCTCTTAATAAGCTTCCAATACAGCCAATGGAAATTTGCAATGATTTTGGGCTTGAGATAGTGCAATTGTGAGATATAGAATCTGTATTAAGTGTTCATAAAGAACAAGTTGTCATCATACGCTGTATAGATTGGCATTAAGAATAACATAGTGGAAGCAATGGATTTCTTTTATAACTTACCTTTTAGCGATTCAATGTTTACTGCCCTTCTTGACATCTCATTGTACCTGTGATGTTCCAGTGGCCTACTGGGTTAATGCGCCAGTTTTGTGAACAAGTGTTCATGAGCTCGAATCCATGGAGAGCATTTTTTCAATTACCTCCTAATAAGCTTCCAATACACCCAATGGAAATTTGCATTGATTTTGGGCTTGAGATAGTGCAATTGTGAGAAATACAATCTATATTAAGTGTTCATAAAGAACAAGTTGTCATCATACGCTGTATAGATTGGCGTTAAGAATAACATTGTGGAACGAATGTTTTTCTTTTTTAACTTAACTATTAGCGATTCAATGTTCACTGCCCTTCTTGACATCACACTGCACCTGTGATGTTCCAGTGGCTTACTGTGTTAATGCACCTGTCTTGTAAACAAGTATTCTTGAGTTCGAATCCACGGAAAACTTTTTTTCATTTACTTTCTAATAAGCTTCCTATAGGTCCAATAGAAATTTGTATTGATTTTGGGCTTGAGATAGCGCAATTGTGAGATATAGAATCTGTATTAAGTGTTCATAAAGAACAAGTTGTCATCATACGCTGTATAGATTGGCGATAAGAATAACATAGTGGAACGAATGTTTTTCTTTTTTAACTTAACTATTAGCGATTCAATGTTCACTGCCCTTCTTGACATCACACTGCACCTGTGATGTTCCAGTGGCTTACTGTGTTAATGCACCTGTCTTGTAAACAAGTATTCTTGAGTTCGAATCCACGGAAAACTTTTTTTCATTTACTTTCTAATAAGCTTCCTATAGGTCCAATGGAAATTTGTATTGATTTTGGGCTTGAGATAGCGCAATTGTGAGATATAGAATCTGTATTAAGTGTTCATAAAGTACAAGTTGTCATCATACCCTGTATAGATTGGCATTAAGAATAACATAGTGGAACGAATGGATTTCTATTTTAACTTACCTATTAGCGATTCAATGTTCACTGCCCTTCCTGACATCACATTGCACCTGTGATGTTCCAGAGGCTTACTGGATAAATGCACTTGTCTTTTAAATAAGTGTTCAAGAGTTTGAATCCGCGGAAAGCTTCTTTTCATTTACTTACTAATATGCTTCCTATAGGGCCAATTTAAATTTGCATTGATTTTGGGCTTGAGATAGTGCAATTTTGAGAAATAGAATCTGTATTAAGGGTTCATAAAGAACAAGTTGTCATCATACGCTGTATAGATTGGCATTAAGAATAACATAGTGGAAGCAATGGATTTCTTTTATAACTTACCTTTTAGCGATTCAATGTTTACTGCCCTTCTTGACATCTCATTGTACCTGTGATGTTCCAGTGGCCTACTGGGTTAATGCGCCAGTCTTGTGAACAAGTGTTCATGAGCTCGAATCCATGGAGAGCATTTTTTCAATTACCTCCTAATAAGCTTCCAATACACCCAATGGAAATTTGCATTGATTTTGGGCTTGAGATAGTGCAATTGTGAGAAATACAATCTATATTAAGTGTTCATAAAGAACAAGTTGTCATCATACCCTGTATAGATTGGCGATAAGAATAACATAGTGGAACGAATGTTTTTCTTTTTTAACTTAACTATTAGCGATTCAATGTTCACTGCCCTTCTTGACATCTCACTGCACCTGTGATGTTCCAGTGGCTTACTGTGTTAATGCACCTGTCTTGTAAACAAGTATTCTTGAGTTCGAATCCACGGAAAACTTTTTTTCATTTACTTTCTAATAAGCTTCCTATAGGTCCAATGGAAATTTGTATTGATTTTGGGCTTGAGATAGCGCAATTGTGAGATATAGAATCTGTATTAAGTGTTCATAAAGAACAAGTTGTCATCATACGCTGTATAGATTGGCGATAAGAATAACATAGTGGAACGAATGGATTTCTATTTTAACTTACCTATTAGCGATTCAATGTTCATTGCCCTTCCTGACATCACATTGCACCTGTGATGTTCCAGAGGCTTACTGGATAAATGCACTTGTCTTTTAAATAAGTGTTCAAGAGTATGAATCCGCGGAAAGATTCTTTTCATTTACTTACTAATATGCTTCCTATAGGGCCAATGGAAATTTGCATTGATTTTGGGCTTGAGATAGTGCAATTTTGAGAAATAGAATCTGTATTAAGGGTTCATAAAGAACAAGATGTCATCATACGCTGTATAGATTGGCATTGAGAATAACATAGTGGAAGCAATGGATTTCTTTCATAGTTTACCTATTAGCGATTCAAAGTTCACTGCCCTTCTTGACATCACACTGCACCTGAGATGTTCCAGTGGCTGACTGAGTTAATGCCCCTGTCTTGTGAACGAGTGTTCATGAGTTCAAATCCACGGAAAACTTTTTTTCATTTACATATTAATAAGCTTCCTATAGGTCCAATGGAAATTTGCATTGATTTTGGGCTTGAGATCGTGCAATTGTGAGATATAGAATCTGTATTAAGTGTTCATAAAGAACAAGTTGTCATCATACGCTGTATAGATTGGCGATAAGAATAACATAGTGGAACGAATGTTTTTCTTTTTTAACTTAACTATTAGCGATTCAATGTTCACTGCCCTTCTTGACATCACACTGCCCCTGTGATGTTCCAGTGGCTTACTGTGTTAATGCACCTGTCTTGTAAACAAGTATTCTTGAGTTCGAATCCTCGGAAAACTTTTTTTCATTTACTTTCTAATAAGCTTCCTATAGGTCCAATGGAAATTTGTATTGATTTTGGGCTTGAGATAGCGCAATTGTGAGATATAGAATCTGTATTAAGTGTTCATAAAGAACAAGTTGTCATCATACGCTGTATAGATTGGCATTAAGAATAACATAGTGGAACGAATAGATTTCTATTTTAACTTACCTATTAGCGATTCAATGTTCACTGCCCTTCCTGACATCGCATTGCACCTTTGATGCTCCAGAGGCTTACTGGATTAATGCACTTATCTTTTAAACAAGTGTTCAAGAGTTTGAATCCACGGAAAGCTTCTTTTCATTTACTTACTAATATGCTTCCTTTAGTGCCAATGGAAATTTGCATTGATTTTGGGCTTGACATACTGCAATTGTGAGAAATATAATCTGTATTAAGTGTTCATAAAGAACAAGATGTCATCATACGCTGTATAGATTGGCCTTAAGAACAACATAGTGGAAGCAATGGATTTCTTCTACAACTTACCTTTCAGCGATTCAATGTTTACTGCCCTTCTTGACATCTCATTGCACCTGTGATGTTCCAGAGGCTTACTGGATAAATGCACTTGTCTTTTAAACAAGTGTTCAAGAGTTTGAATCTACGGAAAGCTACTTTGCATTTACTTACTAATATGCTTCCTATAGGGCCAATGCAAATTTTCATTGATTTTGGGCTTGAGATAGTGCAATTGTGAGAAATAGAATCTGTATTAAGGGTTCATAAAGAACAAGATGTCATCATACGCTGTATAGATTGGCATTAAGAATAACATAGTGGAAGCAATGGATTTCTTTTATAACTTACCTTTTAGCGATTCAATATTTACTGCCCTTCTTGACATCTCGTTGCACCTTTGATGTTCCAGTGGCTTACTTTGTTAATGCACCTGTCTTGTAAACAAGTATTCTTGAGTTTGAATCCACGGAAAACTTTTTTTCATTTACTTTCTAATAAGCTTCCTATAGGTCCAATGGAAATTTGTATTGATTTTGGGCTTGAGATAGCGCAATTGTGAGATATAGAATCTGTATTAAGTGTTCATAAAGAACAAGTTGTCATCATACGCTGTATAGATTGGCATTAAGAATAACATAGTGGAACGAATGGATTTCTATTTTAACTTACCTATTAGCGATTCAATGTTCATTGCCCTTCCTGACATCACATTGCACCTGTGATGTTCCAGAGGCTTACTGGATAAATGCACTTGTCTTTTAAATAATTGTTCAAGAGTATGAATCCGCGGAAAGATTCTTTTCATTTACTTACTAATATGCTTCCTATAGGGCCAATGGAAATTTGCATTGATTTTGGGCTTGAGATAGTGTAATTGTGAGAAATAGAATCTGTATTAAGGGTTCATAAAGAACAAGATGTCATCATACGCTGTATAGATTGGCATTAAGAATAACATAGTGGAAGCAATGGATTTCTTTTATAACTTACCTTTTAGCGATTCAATGTTTACTGCCCTTCTGGACATCTCAGTGCACCTGTGATGTTCCAGTGGCCTACTGGGTTAATGCGCCAGTCTTGTGAACAAGTGTTCATGAGCTCGAATCCATGGAGAGCATTTTTTCAATTACCTCCTAATAAGCTTCCAATACACCCAATGGAAATTTGCATTGATTTTGGGCTTGAGATAGTGCAATTGTGAGAAATACAATCTATATTAAGTGTTCATAAAGAACAAGTTGTCATCATACCCTGTATAGATTGGCGATAAGAATAACATAGTGGAACGAATGTTTTTCTTTTTTAACTTAACTATTAGCGATTCAATGTTCACTGCCCTTCTTGACATCTCACTGCACCTGTGATGTTCCAGTGGCTTACTGTGTTAATGCACCTGTCTTGTAAACAAGTATTCTTGAGTTCGAATCCACGGAAAACTTTTTTTCATTTACTTTCTAATAAGCTTCCTATAGGTCCAATGGAAATTTGTATTGATTTTGGGCTTGAGATAGCGCAATTGTGAGATATAGAATCTGTATTAAGTGTTCATAAAGAACAAGTTGTCATCATACGCTGTATAGATTGGCGATAAGAATAACATAGTGGAACGAATGGATTTCTATTTTAACTTACCTATTAGCGATTCAATGTTCATTGCCCTTCCTGACATCACATTGCACCTGTGATGTTCCAGAGGCTTACTGGATAAATGCACTTGTCTTTTAAATAAGTGTTCAAGAGTATGAATCCGCGGAAAGATTCTTTTCATTTACTTACTAATATGCTTCCTATAGGGCCAATGGAAATTTGCATTGATTTTGGGCTTGAGATAGTGCAATTTTGAGAAATAGAATCTGTATTAAGGGTTCATAAAGAACAAGATGTCATCATACGCTGTATAGATTGGCATTGAGAATAACATAGTGGAACCAATGGATTTCTTTCATAGTTTACCTATTAGCGATTCAAAGTTCACTGCCCTTCTTGACATCACACTGCACCTGAGATGTTCCAGTGGCTGACTGAGTTAATGCCCCTGTCTTGTGAACGAGTGTTCATGAGTTCAAATCCACGGAAAACTTTTTTTCATTTACATATTAATAAGCTTCCTATAGGTCCAATGGAAATTTGCATTGATTTTGGGCTTGAGATCGTGCAATTGTGAGATATAGAATCTGTATTAAGTGTTCATAAAGAACAAGTTGTCATCATACGCTGTATAGATTGGCGATAAGAATAACATAGTGGAACGAATGTTTTTCTTTTTTAACTTAACTATTAGCGATTCAATGTTCACTGCCCTTCTTGACATCACACTGCCCCTGTGATGTTCCAGTGGCTTACTGTGTTAATGCACCTGTCTTGTAAACAAGTATTCTTGAGTTCGAATCCTCGGAAAACTTTTTTTCATTTACTTTCTAATAAGCTTCCTATAGGTCCAATGGAAATTTGTATTGATTTTGGGCTTGAGATAGCGCAATTGTGAGATATAGAATCTGTATTAAGTGTTCATAAAGAACAAGTTGTCATCATACGCTGTATAGATTGGCATTAAGAATAACATAGTGGAACGAATAGATTTCTATTTTAACTTACCTATTAGCGATTCAATGTTCACTGCCCTTCCTGACATCGCATTGCACCTTTGATGCTCCAGAGGCTTACTGGATTAATGCACTTATCTTTTAAACAAGTGTTCAAGAGTTTGAATCCAAGGAAAGCTTCTTTTCATTTACTTACTAATATGCTTCCTTTAGTGCCAATGGAAATTTGCATTGATTTTGGGCTTGACATACTGCAATTGTGAGAAATATAATCTGTATTAAGTGTTCATAAAGAACAAGATGTCATCATACGCTGTATAGATTGGCCTTAAGAACAACATAGTGGAAGCAATGGATTTCTTCTACAACTTACCTTTCAGCGATTCAATGTTTACTGCCCTTCTTGACATCTCATTGCACCTGTGATGTTCCAGAGGCTTACTGGATAAATGCACTTGTCTTTTAAACAAGTGTTCAAGAGTTTGAATCTACGGAAAGCTACTTTGCATTTACTTACTAATATGCTTCCTATAGGGCCAATGCAAATTTTCATTGATTTTGGGCTTGAGATAGTGCAATTGTGAGAAATAGAATCTGTATTAAGGGTCCATAAAGAACAAGATGTCATCATACGCTGTATAGATTGGCATTAAGAATAACATAGTGGAAGCAATGGATTTCTTTTATAACTTACCTTTTAGCGATTCAATATTTACTGCCCTTCTTGACATCTCGTTGCACCTTTGATGTTCCAGTGGCTTACTTTGTTAATGCACCTGTCTTGTAAACAAGTATTCTTGAGTTTGAATCCACGGAAAACTTTTTTTCATTTACTTTCTAATAAGCTTCCTATAGGTCCAATGGAAATTTGTATTGATTTTGGGCTTGAGATAGCGCAATTGTGAGATATAGAATCTGTATTAAGTGTTCATAAAGAACAAGTTGTCATCATACGCTGTATAGATTGGCATTAAGAATAACATAGTGGAACGAATGGATTTCTATTTTAACTTACCTATTAGCGATTCAATGTTCATTGCCCTTCCTGACATCACATTGCACCTGTGATGTTCCAGAGGCTTACTGGATAAATGCACTTGTCTTTTAAATAATTGTTCAAGAGTATGAATCCGCGGAAAGATTCTTTTCATTTACTTACTAATATGCTTCCTATAGGGCCAATGGAAATTTGCATTGATTTTGGGCTTGAGATAGTGTAATTGTGAGAAATAGAATCTGTATTAAGGGTTCATAAAGAACAAGATGTCATCATACGCTGTATAGATTGGCATTAAGAATAACATAGTGGAAGCAATGGATTTCTTTTATAACTTACCTTTTAGCAATTCAATGTTTACTGCCCTTCTGGACATCTCGTTGCACCTTTGATGTTCCAGTGGCCTACTGCGTTAATGCGCTGGTCTTTTGAACAAGTGTTCATGAGTTCTGATCCACAAAGAATTTTTTTTCAGTTACCTCTTAATAAGCTTCCAATACAGCCAATGGATATTTGCAATGATTTTGGGCTTGAGATAGTGTAATTTTGAGATATAGAATCTGTATTAAGTGTTCATAAAGAACAAGATGTCATCATACGCTGTATATATTGGCATTGAGATTAACATAGTGGAACCAATGGATTTCTTTCATAGTTTACCTATTAGCGATTCAAAGTTCACTGCCCTTCTTGACATCTCATTGCACCTGTGATGTTCCAGTGGCCTACTGGGTTAATGCGCCAGTCTTGTGAACAAGTGTTCATGAGCTCGAATACATGGAGAGCATTTTTTCAATGACCTCCTAATAAGCTTCCCATACACCCAATGGAAATTTGCATTGATTTTGGGCTTGAGATAGTGCAATTGTGAGAAATAAAATCTATATTAAGTGTTCATAAAGAACAAGTTGTCATCATACGCTGTATAGATTGGCAATAAGAATAACATAGTGGAAGCAATGGATTTCTTTTATAACTTACCTTTTAGCGATTCAATGTTTACTGCCCTTCTTGACATCTCATTGCACCTGTTATGTTCCAGTGGCCTACTGGGTTAATGCGCCAGTCTTGAGATCAAGTGTTCATGAGCTCGAATCCATGGAGAGCATTTTTTCAATTACCTCCTAATAAGCTTACAATACACCCAATGGAAATTTGCATTGATTTTGGGCTTGAGATAGTGCAATTGTGAGAAATGGAATCTGTGTTAAGGGTTCATAAAGAACAAGATGTCATCATACGCTGTATAGATTGGCATTAAGAATAACATAGTGGAAGCAATGGATTTCTTTTATAACTTACCTTTTAGCGATTCAATGTTTACTGCCCTTCTTGACATCTCATTGCACCTGTGATGTTCCAGTGGCTTACTGTGTTAATGCCCCTGTCTTGTGAACGAGTGTTCATTAGTTCAAATCCATGGAAACCTTTTTTTCATTTACATATTAATAAGCTTCCTATAGGTCCAATGGAAATTTGCATTGATTTTGGGCTTGAGATCGTGCAATTGTGAGATATAGAATTTGTATTAAGTGATCATAAAGAACAAGTTGTCATCATACTCTGTATAGATTGGTATTAAGAATAACATAGTGGAACGAATGGATTTCTTTTTTAACTTACCTATTAGCGATTCAATGTTCACTGCCCTTCTTGACATCACATTGCACCTGTGATATTCCAGAGGCTTACTGGATTGATGCACTTTTCTTTTAAACAGGTGTTCAAGAGTTTGAATGCACGGAAAGCTTCTTTTCATTTACTTACCAATAAGCTTCCTATAGGGCCATTGGAAATTTGCATTGATTTTGGGCTTCAGATAGTGCAATTGTGAGATATAGAATCTGTATTAAGTGTTCATAAAGAACAAGATGTCATCATAAGCTGTATAGATTGGCATTAAGAATAACATAGTGGAAGCAATGGATTTCTTTTATAACTTACCTTTTAGCGAATCAAAGTTTACTGCCCTTCTTGACATTTCATTACACCTGTGATGTTCCAGTGGCCTACTGGGTTAATACACCTGTCTTTTGAAGAAGTGTTCATGAGTTCAGATCCACAAAGAAAATTTTTTCAATTACCTCTTAATAAGCTTCCAATACAGCCAATGGAAATTTGCAATGATTTTGGGCTTGAGATAGTGCAATTGTGAGATATAGAATCTGTATTAAGTGTTCATAAAGAACAAGTTGTCATCATACGCTGTATAGATTGGCATTAAGAATAACATAGTGGAACGAATGGATTTCTATTTTAACTTACCTATTAGCGATTCAATGTTCACTGCCCTTCCTGACATCACATTGCACCTTTGATGCTCCAGAGGCTTACTGGATTAATGCACTTATCTTTTAAACAAGTGTTCAAGAGTTTGAATTCACGGAAAGCTTCTTTTCATTTACTTACTAATATGCTTCCTATAGTGCCAATGGAAATTTGCATTGATTTTGGGCTTGACATACTGCAATTGTGAGAAATATAATCTGTATTAAGTGTTCAGAAAGAACAAGATGTCATCATACGCTGTATAGATTGGCATTAAGAACAACATAGTGGAAGCAATGGATTTCTTCTACAACTTACCTTTTATCGATTCAATGTTTACTGCCCTTCTTGACATCTCATTGCACCTGTGATGTTCCAGAGGCTTACTGGATAAATGCACTTGTCTTTTAAATAAGTGTTCAAGAGTTTTAATCCGCGGAAAGCTACTTTTCATTTACTTACTAATATGCTTCCTATAGGGCCAATGCAAATTTGCATTGATTTTGGGCTTGAGATAGTGCAATTGTGAGAAATAGAATCTGTATTAAGGGTTCATAAAGAACAAGATGTCATCATACGCTGTATAGATTGGCATTAAGAATAACATAGTGGAAGCAATGGATTTCTTTTATAACTTACCTTTTAGCGATTCAATGTTTACTGCCCTTCTTGACATCTCATTGCACCTGTGATGTTACAGTGGCCTACTGGGTTAATGCGCCAGTCTTGTGAGCAAGTGTTCATGAGCTCGAATCCATGGAGAGCATTTTTTCAATTACCTCCTAATAAGCTTCCAATACACCCAATGGAAATTTGCATTGATTTTGGGCTTGAGATAGTGCAATTGTGAGAAATAGAATCTGTATTAAGGGTTCATAAAGAACAAGATGTCATCATACGCTGTATAGATTGGCATTAAGAATAACATAGTGGAACGAATGGATTTCTATTTTAACTTACCTATTAGCAATTCAATGTTCACTGGCCTTCCTGACATCACATTGCACCTGTGATGTTCCAGAGGCTTACTGGATAAATGCAATTGTCTTTTAAATAAGTGTTCAAGAGTATGAATCCGCGGAAAGCTTCTTTTCATTTACTTACTAATATGCTTCCTATAGGGCCAATGGAAATTTGCATTGATTTTGGGCTTGAGATAGTGCAATTTTGAGAAATAGAATCTGTATTAAGGGTTCATAAAGAACAAGATCTCATCATACGCTGTATAGATTGGCATTAAGAATAACATAGTGGAAGCAATGGATTTCTTTTATAACTTACCTTTTAGTGATTCAATGTTTACTGCCCTTCTTGACATCTTATTGCACCTGTGATGTTCCAGTGGCCTACTGCATTAATGCGCCAGTCTTGTGAACAAGTGTTCATGAGTTCAGATCCACAAAGAAATTTTTTTCAATTACCTCTTAATAAGCTTCCAATACAGCCAATAGATATTTGCAATGATTTTGGGCTTGAGATAGTGCAATTGTTAGATATAGAATCTGTATTAAGTGTTCATAAAGAACAAGATGTCATCATACGCTGTATATATTGGCATTGAGAATAACATAGTGGAACCAATGGATTTCTTTCATAGTTTACCTATTAGCGATTCAAAGTTCACTGCCCTTCTTGACATCTCATTGCACCTGTGATGTTCCAGTGGCCTACTGTGTTAATGTGCCAGTCTTGTGATCAAGTGTTCATGAGCTCGAATCCATGGAGAGCATTTTTTCAATTACCTCCTAATAAGCTTCCAATACACCCAATGGAAATTTGCATTGATTTTGGGCTTGAGATAGTGCAATTGTGAGAAATACAATCTATATTAAGTGTTCATAAAGAAAAAGTTGTCATCATACGCTGTATAGATTGGCGTTAAGAATAACATAGTGGAAGCAATGGATTTCTTTTATAACTTACCTTTTAGCGATTCAATGTTTACTGCCCTTCTTGACATCTCATTGCACCTGTGATGTTCCGGTGGCCTACTGGGTTAATGCGCCAGTCTTGTGATCAAGTGTTCATGAGCTCGAATCCATGGAGAGCATTTTTTCAATTACCTCCTAATAAGCTTCCAATACACCCAATGGAAATTTGCATTGATTTTGGGCTTGAGATAGTGCAATTGTGAGAAATACAATCTATATTAAGCGTTCATAAAGAACAAGTTGTCATCATACGCTGTATAGATTGGCGTTAAGAATAACATAGTGGAACGAATGTTTTTCTTTTTTAACTTAACTATTAGCGATTCAATGTTCACTGCCCTTCCTGACATCACATTGCACCTGTGATGTTCCAGAGGCTTACTGGATAAATGCACTTGTCTTTTAAATAAGTGTTCAAGAGTTTGAATCCGCGGAAAGCTTCTTTTCATTTACTTACTAATATGCTTCCTATAGGGCCAATGCAAATTTGCATTGATTTTGGGCTTGAGATAGTGCAATTGTGAGAAATAGAATCTGTATTAAGGGTTCATAAAGAACAAGATGTCATCATACGCTGTATAGATTTGAAATAAGAATAACATAGTGGAAGCAATGGATTTCTTTTATAACTTAACTTTTAGCGATTCAATGTTTACTGCCCTTCTTGACATCTCACTGCACCTATGATGTTGCAGTGGCCTACTGGGTTAATGCGCCAGTCTTGTGAACAAGTGTTTATGAGCTCGAATCCATGGAGAGCATTTTTTCAATTACCTCCTAATAAGCTTCCAATACACCCAATGGAAATTTGCATTGATTTTGGGCTTGAGATAGTGCAATTGTGAGAAATACAATCTATATTAAGTGTTCATAAAGAACAAGTTGTCATCAAACGCTGTATAGATTGGCGTTAAGAATAAAATAGTGGAACGAATGTTTTTCTTTTTTAACTTAACTATTAGCGATTGAATGTTCACTGCCCTTCTTGACATCACGCTGCACCTGTGATGTTCCAGTGGCTTACTGTGTTAATGCACCTGTCTTGTAAACAAGTATTCTTGAGCTCGAATCCACGGAAAACTTTTTATCATTTTCTTTCTAATAAGCTTCCTATAGGTCCAACGGAAATTTGCAATGATTTTGGGCTTGAGATAGTGCAATTTTGAGAAATAGAATCTGTATTAAGGGTTCATAAAGAACAAGATCTCATCATACGCTGTATAGATTGGCATTAAGAATAACATAGTGGAAGCAATGGATTTCTTTTATAACTTACCTTTTAGTGATTCAATGTTTACTGCCCTTCTTGACATCTTATTGCACCTGTGATGTTCCAGTGGCCTACTGCATTAATGCGCCAGTCTTGTGAACAAGTGTTCATGAGTTCAGATCCACAAAGAAATTTTTTTCAATTACCTCTTAATAAGCTTCCAATACAGCCAATAGATATTTGCAATGATTTTGGGCTTGAGATAGTGCAATTGTGAGATATAGAATCTGTATTAAGTGTTCATAAAGAACAAGATGTCATCATACGCTGTATATATTGGCATTGAGAATAACATAGTGGAACCAATGGATTTCTTTCATAGTTTACCTATTAGCGATTCAAAGTTCACTGCCCTTCTTGACATCTCATTGCACCTGTGATGTTCCAGTGGCCTACTGTGTTAATGTGCCAGTCTTGTGATCAAGTGTTCATGAGCTCGAATCCATGGAGAGCATTTTTTCAATTACCTCCTAATAAGCTTCCAATACACCCAATGGAAATTTGCATTGATTTTGGGCTTGAGATAGTGCAATTGTGAGAAATACAATCTATATTAAGTGTTCATAAAGAAAAAGTTGTCATCATACGCTGTATAGATTGGCGTTAAGAATAACATAGTGGAAGCAATGGATTTCTTTTATAACTTACCTTTTAGCGATTCAATGTTTACTGCCCTTCTTGACATCTCATTGCACCTGTGATGTTCCGGTGGCCTACTGGGTTAATGCGCCAGTCTTGTGATCAAGTGTTCATGAGCTCGAATCCATGGAGAGCATTTTTTCAATTACCTCCTAATAAGCTTCCAATACACCCAATGGAAATTTGCATTGATTTTGGGCTTGAGATAGTGCAATTGTGAGAAATACAATCTATATTAAGCGTTCATAAAGAACAAGTTGTCATCATACGCTGTATAGATTGGCGTTAAGAATAACATAGTGGAACGAATGTTTTTCTTTTTTAACTTAACTATTAGCGATTCAATGTTCACTGCCCTTCCTGACATCACATTGCACCTGTGATGTTCCAGAGGCTTACTGGATAAATGCACTTGTCTTTTAAATAAGTGTTCAAGAGTTTGAATCCGCGGAAAGCTTCTTTTCATTTACTTACTAATATGCTTCCTATAGGGCCAATGCAAATTTGCATTGATTTTGGGCTTGAGATAGTGCAATTGTGAGAAATAGAATCTGTATTAAGGGTTCATAAAGAACAAGATGTCATCATACGCTGTATAGATTTGAAATAAGAATAACATAGTGGAAGCAATGGATTTCTTTTATAACTTAACTTTTAGCGATTCAATGTTTACTGCCCTTCTTGACATCTCACTGCACCTATGATGTTGCAGTGGCCTACTGGGTTAATGCGCCAGTCTTGTGAACAAGTGTTTATGAGCTCGAATCCATGGAGAGCATTTTTTCAATTACCTCCTAATAAGCTTCCAATACACCCAATGGAAATTTGCATTGATTTTGGGCTTGAGATAGTGCAATTGTGAGAAATACAATCTATATTAAGTGTTCATAAAGAACAAGTTGTCATCAAACGCTGTATAGATTGGCGTTAAGAATAAAATAGTGGAACGAATGTTTTTCTTTTTTAACTTAACTATTAGCGATTGAATGTTCACTGCCCTTCTTGACATCACGCTGCACCTGTGATGTTCCAGTGGCTTACTGTGTTAATGCACCTGTCTTGTAAACAAGTATTCTTGAGCTCGAATCCACGGAAAACTTTTTATCATTTTCTTTCTAATAAGCTTCCTATAGGTCCAACGGAAATTTGTATTGATTTTGGGCTTGAGATAGCGCAATTGTGAGATATAGAATCTGTATTAAGTGTTCATAAAGAACAAGTTGTCATCATACGCTGTATAGATTGGCATTAAGAATAACATAGTGGAACGAATGGATTTCTATTTTAACTTACCTATTAGCGATTCAATGTTCACTGCCCTTCCTGACATCACATTGCACCTGTGATGTTCCAGAGGCTTACTGGATAAATGCACTTGTCTTTTAAATAAGTGTTCAAGAGTTTGAATCCGGGGAAAGCTTCTTTTCATTTACTTACTAATATGCTTCCTATAGGGCCAATGCAAATTTGCATTGATTTTGGGCTTGAGATAGTGCAATTGTGAGAAATAGAATCTGTATTAATGGTTCATAAAGAACAAGATGTCATCATACGCTGTATAGATTGGCAATAAGAATAACATAGTGGAAGCAATGGATTTCTTTTATAACTTACCTTTTAGCGATTCAATGTTTACTGCCCTTCTTGACATCTCATTGCACCTGTGATGTTCCAGTGGCCTACTGGGTTAATGCGCCAGTCTTGTGATCAAGTGTTCATGAGCTCGAATCCATGGAGAGCATTTTTTCAATTACCTCCTAATAAGCTTCCAATACACCCAATGGAAATTTGCATTGATTTTGTGCTTGAGATAGTGCAATTGTGAGAAATACAATCTATATTAAGTGTTCATAAAGAACAAGTTGTCATCATACGCTGTATAGATTGGCGTTAAGAATAACATAGTGGAACGAATGTTTTTCTTTTTTAACTTAACTATTAGCGATTCAATGTTCACTGCCCTTATTGACATCACGCTGCACCTGTGATGTTCCAGTGGCTTACTGTGTTAATGCACCTGTCTTGTAAACAAGTATTCTTGAGTTTGAATCCACAGCAAACTTTTTTTCATTTACTTTCTAATAAGCTTCCTATAGGTCCAATGGAAATTTGTATTGATTTGTATTGATTTTGGGCTTGAGATAGCGCAATTGTGAGATATAGAATCTGTATTAAGTGTTCATAAAGAACAAGTTGTCATCATACGCTGTACAGATTGGCATTAAGAATAACATAGTGGAACGAATGGATTTCTATTTTAACTTACCTATTAGCGATTCAATGTTCACTGCCCTTCCTGACATCACATTGCACCTGTGATGTTCCAGAGGCTTACTGGATAAATGCACTTGTCTTTTAAATAAGTGTTCAAGAGTTTGAATCCGCAGAAAGCTTCTTTTCATTTACTTACTAATATGCTTCCTATAGGGCCAATGCAAATTTGCATTGATTTTGGGCTTGAGATAGTGCAATTGTGAGAAATAGAATCTGTATTAAGGGTTCATAAAGAACAAGATGTCATCATACGCTGTATAGATTGGCAATAAGAATAACATAGTGGAAGCAATGGATTTCTATTTTAACTTACCTATTAGCAATTCAATGTTCACTGCCCTTCCTGACATCACATTACACCTGTGATGTTCCAGTGGCCTACTGTGTTAATGCGCCAGTCTTGTGAACAAGTGTTCATGAGCTCGAATACATGGCGAGCATTTTTTCAATTACCTCCTAATAAGCTTCCAATACACCCAATGGAAATTTGCATTGATTTTGGGCTTGAGATAGTGCAATTGTGAGAAATACAATCTATATTAAGTGTTCATAAAGAACAAGTTGTCATCATACGCTGTATAGATTGGCGTTAAAAATAACATAATGGAACGAATGTTTTTCTTTTTTAACTTAACTATTAGCGATTCAGTGTTCACTGCCCTTCTTGACATCACGCTGCACCTGTGATGTTCCAGTGGCTTACTGTGTTAATGCACCTGTCTTGTAAACAAGTATTCTTGAGTTCGAATCCACGGAATACTTTTTTTCATTTACTTTCTAATAAGCTTCCTATAGTTCCAACGGAAATTTGTATTGATTTTGGGCTTGAGATAGCGCAATTGTGAGATATAGAATCTGTATTAAGTGTTCATAAAGAACAAGTTGTCATCATACGCTGTATAGATTGGCATTAAGAATAACATAGTGGAATGAATGGATTTCTTTTTTAACTTACCTATTAGCGATTCAATATTCACTGCCGTTCTTGACATCACATTGCACCTGTGATATTCCAGAGGCTTACTGGATTGATGCACTTTTCTTTTAAACAGGTGTTCAAGAGTTTGAATGCACGGAAAGCTTCTTTTCATTTACTTACCAATAAGCTTCCTATAGGGCCATTGGAAATTTGCATTGATTTTGGGCTTCAGATAGTGCAATTGTGAGAAATACAATCTATATTAAGTGTTCATAAAGAACACGTTGTCATCATACGCTGTATAGATTGGCGTTAAGAATAAAACAGTGGAACGAATGTTTTTCTTTTTTAACTTAACTATTAGCGATTCAATGTTCACTGCCCTTCTTGACATCACGCTGCACCTGTGATGTTCCAGTGGCTTACTGTGTTAATGCACCTGTCTTGTAAACAAGTATTCTTGAGTTCGAATCCACGGAAAACTTTTTTTCATTTACTTTCTAATAAGCTTCCTATAGGTCCAACGGAAATTTGTATTGATTTTGGGCTTGAGATAGCGCAATTGTGAGATATAGAATCTGTATTAAGTGTTCATAAAGAACAAGTTGTCATCATACGCTGTATAGATTGGCATTAAGAATAACATAGTGGAACGAATGGATTTCTATTTTAACTTACCTATTAGCGATTCAATGTTCACTGCCCTTCCTGACATCACATTGCACCTGTGATGTTCCAGAGGCTTACTGGATAAATGCACTTGTCTTTTAAATAAGTGTTCAAGAGTTTGAATCCGCGGAAAGCTTCTTTTCATTTACTTACTAATATGCTTCCTAAAGGGCCAATGCAAATTTGCATTGATTTTTGGCTTGAGATAGTGCAATTGTGAGAAATAGAATCTGTATTAAGGGTTCATAAAGAACAAGATGTCATCATACGCTGTATAGATTGGCAATAAGAATAACATAGTGGAAGCAATGGATTTCTATTTTAACTTACGTATTAGCAATTCAATATTCACTGCCCTTCCTGACATCGCATTACACCTGTGATGTTCCAGTGGCCTACTGCGTTAATGCGCCAGTCTTGTGAACAAGTGTTCATGAGTTCAGATCCACAAAGAAATTTTTTTCAATTACCTCTTAATAAGGTTTCAATACAGCCAATGGATATTTGCAATGATTTTGGGCTTGAGATAGTGCAATTGTGAGATATAGAATCTGTATTAAGTGTTCATAAAGAACAAGATGTCATCATACGCTGTATATATTGGCATTGAGAATAACATAGTGCAACCAATGGATTTCTTTCATAGTTTACCTATTAGCGATTCAAAGTTCACTGCCCTTCTTGACATCAAACTGCACCTGAAATGTTCCAGTGGCTGACTGAGTTAATGCACCTGTCTTGTGAACGAGTGCTCATGAGTTCAAATCCACGGAAACCTTTTTATCATTTACTTTCTAATAAGCTTCCTATAGGTCCATCGGAAATTTGTATTGATTTTGGGTTTGAGATAGTGCAATTGTGAGAAATAGAATCTGTATTAAGGGTTCATAAAGAACAAGATGTCATCATACGTTGTATAGATTGGCAATAAGAATAACATAGTGGAAGCAATGGATGTCTTTTATAACTTACCTTTTAGCGATTCAATGTTTACTGCCCTTCTTGACATCTCATTGCACCTGTGATGTTCCAGTGGCCTACTGGTTTAATGCACCAGTCTTGTGAACAAGTGTTCATGAGCTCGAATCCATGGAGAGCATTTTTTCAATTACCTCCTAGTAAGCTTCCAATACACCCAATGGAAATTTGCATTGATTTTGGGCTTGAGATAGTGCAATTGTGAGAAATACAATCTATATTAAGTGTTCATAAAGAACAAGTTGTCATCATACGCTGTATAGATTGGCGTTAAGAATAACATAGTGGAACGAATGTTTTTCTTTTTTAACTTAACTATTAGCGATTCAATGTTCACTGCCCTTCTTGACATCACACTGTACCTGTGATGTTCCAGTGGCTTACTGTGTTAATGCACCTGTCTTGTAAACAAGTATTCTTGAGTTCGAATCCACGGAAAACTTTTTTTCATTTACTTTCTAATAAGCTTCCTATAGGTCCAATGGAAATTTGTATTGATTTTGGGCTTGAGATAGTGCAATTGTGAGAAATAGAATCTGTATTAAGGGTTCATAAAGAACAAGATGTCATCATACGTTGTATAGATTGGCAATAAGAATAACATAGTGGAAGCAATGGATGTCTTTTATAACTTACCTTTTAGCGATTCAATGTTTACTGCCCTTCTTGACATCTCATTGCACCTGTGATGTTCCAGTGGCCTACTGGGTTAATGCACCAGTCTTGTGAACAAGTGTTCATGAGCTCGAATCCATGGAGAGCATTTTTTCAATTACCTCCTAATAAGCTTCCAATACACCCAATGGAAATTTGCATTGATTTTGGGCTTGAGATAGTGCAATTGTGAGAAATACAATCTATATTAAGTGTTCATAAAGAACAAGTTGTCATCATATGTTGTATAGATTGGCATTAAGAATAACATAGTGGAACGAATGGATTTCTATTTTAACTTACCTATTAGGAATTCAATGTTCACTGCCCTTCCTGACATCACATTGCACCTGTGATGTTCCAGAGGCTTACTGGATAAATGCACTTGTCTTTTAAATAAGTGTTCAAGAGTATGAATCCGCGGAAAGCTTCTTTTCATTTACTTACTAATATGCTTCCTATAGGGCCAATGGAAATTTGCATTGATTTTGGGCTTGAGATAGTGCAATTTTGAGAAATAGAATCTGTATTAAGGGTTCATAAAGAACAAGATGTCATCATACGCTGTATATATTGGCATTGAGAATAACATAGTGGAAACAATGGATTTCTTTCATAGTTTACCTATTAGCGATTCAAAGTTCACTGCCCTTCTTGACATCAAACTGCACCTGAGATGTTCCAGTGGCTGACTGAGTTAATGCACCTGTCTTGTGAACGAGTGTTCATGAGCTCAAATCCACGGAAACCTTTTTTTCATTTACATATTAATAAGCTTCCTATAGGTCCAATGGAAATTTGCATTGATTTTGGGCTTGAGATCGTGCAATTGTGAGATATAGAATTTGTATTAAGTGATCATAAAGAACAAGTTGTCATCATACTCTGTATAGATTGGCATTAAGAATAACATAGTGGAATGAATGGATTTCTTTTTTAACTTACCTATTAGCGATTCAATATTCACTGCCATTCTTGACATCACATTGCACCTGTGATATTCCAGAGGCTTACTGGATTGATGCACTTTTCTTTTAAACAGGTGTTCAAGAGTTTGAATGCACGGAAAGCTTCTTTTCATTTACTTACCAATAAGCTTCCTATAGGGCCATTGGAAATTTGCATTGATTTTGGGCTTCAAATAGTGCAATTGTGAGAAATACAATCTATATTAAGTGTTCATAAAGAACAAGTTGTCATCATGCGCTGTATAGATTGGCGTTAAGAATAACATAGTGGAACGAATGTTTTTCTTTTTTAACTTAACTATTAGCGATTCAATGTTCACTGCCCTTCTTGACATCACGCTGCACCTGTGATGTTTAAGTGGCTTACTGTGTTAATGCACCTGTTTTGTAAACAAGTATTCTTGAGTTCGAATCCACGGAAAACTTTTTTTCATTTACTTTCTAATAAGCTTCCTATAGGTCCAACGGAAATTTGTATTGATTTTGGGCTTGAGATAGCGCAATTGTGAGATATAGAATCTGTATTAAGTGTTCATAAAGAACAAGTTGTCATCATACGCTGTATAGATTGGCATTAAGAATAACATAGTGGAACGAATGGATTTCTATTTTAACTTACCTATTAGCGATTCAATGTTCACTGCCCTTCCTGACATCACATTGCACCTGTGATGTTCCAGAGGCTTACTGGATAAATGCACTTGTCTTTTAAATAAGTGTTCAAGAGTTTGAATCCGCGAAAAGCTTCTTTTCATTTACTTACTAATATGTTTCCTATAGGGCCAATGCAAATTTGCATTGATTTTGGGCTTCAGATAGTGCAATTGTGAGAAATAGAATCTGTATTAAGGGTTCATAAAGAACAAGATGTCATCATACGCTGTATAGATTGGCATTAAGAATAACATAGTGGAAGCAATGGATTTCTTTTATAACTTACCTTTTAGCGATTCAATGTTTACTGCCCTTCTTGACATCTAATTGCATCTGTGATGTTCCAGTGGCCTACTGGGTTTATGTGCCACTCTTATGAACAAGTGTTCATGAGCTTGAATCCATGGAGAGCATTTTTTAAATTACCTCCTAATAAGCTTCCAATACAGCCAATGGATATTTGCAATGATTTTGGGCTTGAGATAGTGCAATTGTGAGATATAGAATCTGTATTAAGTGTTCATAAAGAACAAGTTGTCATCATACGCTGTATAGATTGGCATTAAGAATAACAAAGTGGAACGAATGGATTTCTATTTTAACTTACCTATTAGAGATTCAATGTTCACTGCCCTTCCTGACATCTCATTGCACCTTTGATGCTCCAGAGGCTTACTGGATTAATGCACTTATCTTTTAAACAAGTGTTCAAGAGTTTGAATCCATGGAAAGCTTCTTTTCATTTACTTACTAATATGCTTCCTATAGTGCCAATGGAAATTTGCATTGATTTTGGGCTTGACATACTGCAATTGTGAGAAATATAATCTGTATTAAGTGTTCATAAAGAACAAGATGTCATCATACGCTGTATAGATTGGCCTTAAGAACAACATAGTGGAAGCAATGGATTTCTTCTACAACTTACCTTTTAGCGATTCAATGTTTACTGCCCTTCTTGACATCTCATTGCACCTGTGATGTTCCAGAGGCTTACTGGATAAATGCACTTGTCTTTTAAATAAGTGTTCAAGAGTTTTAATCCGCAGAAAGCTACTTTTCATTTACTTACTAATATGCTTCCTATAGGGCCAATGCAAATTTGTATTGATTTTGGGCTTGACATAGTGCAATTGTGAGAAATAGAATCTGTATTAAGGGTTCATAAAGAACAAGATGTCATTATACGCTGTATAGATTGGCATTAAGAATAACATAGTGGAACGAATGGATTTCTATTTTAACTTACCTTTTAGCGATTCAATGTTTACTGCCCTTCCTGACATCACATTACACCTGTGATGTTCCAGTGGCCTACTGCGTTAATGCGCCAGGCTTGTGAACAAGTGTTCATGAGTAGTGTTGAGCCACCCCCGTAGTGTTCGAGTTCGGTTCGGTTCGTTGAACACCCGTGTGTTCGCCGAACTGTTCGTCGAACATCTTCGAACACCGTTAAATCCAATGGCAGGCAAACAAAAACACATAGAAACACATAGAAAACACCTTCAAAGGTGTCCAAAAGCTGACAAACTGCTCAGAAGACACAACTAACACATGGAAAAGTGACAAGTACATATAGTCATGCGAAAAGAAAAGAGGTGGAGGAGTAAAAGGAGGGGGAGACACAGATATAGGCATGTCATGCCCTTCTAAAATCCAAAAAGTGAGAAGCCGAGACGGCCAGTCCGCTCCTGCCCGTGCCACCTCCGTGTCGCCGGGTTTGTGCCAGAGCCGCGGTGAACCCTGATGGCCAGCCCCCCTCTCCCAATACTGGTGCCTGTCCGCTGGTGGGTCGAGAGAGCCCCCCTGTGGTGGAGGCAGCTCTAAGCTTTTTAATTTAAATTGTCCCTCTAATTTGAATGAATACACTTTAAATCCATTTACAAGGATCTATTGGAGGGCAAGTCTCATGCCAGCAGCCGCGTAATTCCAGCTCCAGTAGCGTCCACTAAAGCTGCTGCAGTTAAAAAGCTTTTATAAGGATCGAGCTCGGCTGTCCACAGCAAGGCATCCTAGTGCCAGTCCCAGCCCCTATGCCTTGGGGTGCCTCCTGATGCTCTTCACTAAGTATCCCGTGGTCCCGAAGCATTTCCTTTGAAAAAATTAAGTGTCCAAACTACAGGTGGTGTAGCTTGCTTAACAGCCGGGATAATCCGCTGACTAGCAGACACTGCTACTAGGCACAAAGTATTTCCTGGGCTAGATGCAGTTAAAAATTTGTAAGTAGATACTCTCGTTGGATGCTGAGAAAGCATTCCATAGAGTCTCCTGGCACGCCATATATGATTCTCTTAAAAAGCTTGGGGTAGGGGTCTAGGGGACCCTTTTAGAGCCAAAATCACGGCCCTGTATCACAATACGTCACCTAGGCTGAAGATAAATGGAACTGTAGCACCGAGGGCTCGGTTGCTACAGACGTATTGCACCTCACCCAGAGGTGTGATATCTCACTCTCAGATAAGGATGGAGTGTGGATCAGGACCCGACACCTGCATGCATTACACCACATTGCCATGGGGCAGGGCGACCAATATGCCCCTGAGATGGGCACGACAGTCCCTGTCCCTGGCTGGAGTGGGGGGAGGGAACACTGAGGAAGGGGAACCCTGCAGTGCAGGAGCAGGGCGGAAGCAGTTCCTGGGTGCATTGAGAAGGGAGTATAAAAGGTGGGCACCATCTTAGTTCAGTGCAGAGAAGTCTGAGCAGAAGTGGCAGGGAGCAGGGGCTCTGCATGAGCTCTGCTCCGGAGGCGGGCCTAGTAACAGAGGCCCAGGCCTGCAAGAGGGAGAAGGAAGGAAGAGGAGCGGAGAGGGCTCCAGGAATGAGGAATGAAGGGATCCCAGGGGTGCGGACGGGCGAGTCGCCACCGCACGCCCGAATCCACCTGCGTGGAGGGGTCAGGCCAAAGGGGGAGACCGGTCCCCGAACTAGTGGAGGCAGGAAACGACCCTCAGCTAGAAACCGGAGGCTCTGACATTTTATGTGGCGCAGCCGCTTGCTCCACCCGCTAGGAAGGCACCACATAGGGTCAGGGAAACTGGCGCCAAGTTTACCAAGAGGAGGCCCGAGGCAGCCGGACAGAAGTGTTGGTAAGAAAGGCCAGACAAAGGACACACAAAGGGGGTCCTGTGAAGCGCTCCAAAGTTATCTGGGAGTTGTCTGAGCCCCTCACCTGGTGAGCACAGTACGACGTGGGCAGCCGTTACCTGCAGACGTGGTCTGGATAATAAGAACTGTGAGTAAAGGCCCTGAACTGCATCACTGACTCCGTGTCGTTACTGCTGCTGCCCTGCACCATCACCCCCATCCTCCGCATACACTGCCCTGAGGCTATACTCCTCCCGTGGGGAGTTATGCTACGCTCTGCTGCACCCACAACACCAGCCTTAGCGGTCTGCCCTGTAGCGGCGGTTCACTCTGACCGCAATCCACGGGTGGCGTAGTCGGACATTTAAACATCAAAACCACATAAATAGTTCCGCCACTGGTTTGACCGCCCTGAGCCACGGAACCGGATCGCCGCCACGAAGACTACAACCACCAGCATCCACCAAAAAGGGTCCGGCTCCGGGTGTCCCAAGGCCCAGGGGGTGCGTCAGAACATTTTCATCACCTTTCACAATCACCAATGGGACAAGGCAGGGATGTCCTCTGTCCCCTCTCTTATACATCCTAGTGACGGAGCACCTGCTCTCATCAATTCGCCATAACCCCAATATTAGGTGGATTGAGGTGGGGTGCACCGAGTACAAGTGCTCTCTATTTGCTGATGATGTCCTAGTATATATCACTCAATCACATATATCCATCCCTGCTGTTATGGCTGAAATAGATCACTTTGTTACATGGTAAAATTTTAAAATCAATGCAGCGAAGTCTGAGGCCCTCGATGTCTCCCTCCCTAAATCCATATAGGATTCCATCCAGTCCAACTTTCCCTTTGCCTGGCCCTCACAGGGTATCAAATACTTAGGAATTCCTATTCATAGAGACCTCTCCCATCTATGTTATTTTAATTTTGGGCCCTTTATTGAACAATTCCATACAGACCACGGTTGGCAAGTTAGAACTGTAAGATTCACTACGTGAACCACTGGTGTTTTGTGGAAAAGCACATGTACACCGCGTTCCAAATTATTATGCAAAAAGTGTTTAGGAGTGATAAGGGAAGAATTTGTTTGTTTGTCAGTTAAACTCATTGATGGTGATGTGTGTCAGGGCTCTTTATATCACTGTAAGCAATTGCAGACACCTGTGCTAATTAGTTTGGCAGGTGTGTCCAATGAAAGGCAAGACTACTTAAGAAGGCTCTCTCACATTATTAAGCAGCCTACATTTTCTGCCAAAATGGGAAAGAAAAAGGATGTGTCGGCTGCTGAGAAGCAACAAATTGTGGAGTGTTTAGGTCAAGGCATGACTACAATCAACATTGTGCGATGATCAGGATGAAGTGTCTTGGCAATCAAGAAGTATGTAGCTGATTCACAGTACACACGTGTGTGTGCTGATAAGGGCAAATTGAGGACTCTTTCCTACAGGCAATTACGTCAGGTTGAAAGAGCAGCGGCAAAAAAGCCTTGTCATAGCAGCAGACAAGTTTTTGAAGCTGCTTGTGCCTCCAACGTCCCCCGAACAACAAGATGCAGGGTCCTTCAGAGGTTTGCAGCTGTGCATACGCCATCCTGTCGACCTCCTCTATCCACTTCACACAAGCAGAAACGGCTCCAGTGGGCCAAACATTACATGAAGACTGATTTCAAAACTGTTTTGTTCACGGATGAGTGCCGTGCAGCGCTCGATGGTCCAGATGAATGGAGTGGAGGATGGCTGGTTGATGGACACCCCACGCAAACACGGCTACAGCGCCAACAAGGAGGAGGTGGAGTAATGTTTTGGGCTGGAATCATGGGGAGAGAGATTGTCGGCCCCTTTAGGATCCCTGAAGGCGCTAAAGATGAACTCCATAATGTATGTGGATTTTCTCAAACAGCACTTCCTGCCATGGTTCAAGAAGAAGAACCGTGTATTTCACAGCAAGATCATTTTTCTGCATGATAATGCACCATCTCATGCTGCACATAAAACATCTGCATCTCTGGCTGATATGGGCATAAAAGGGGACAAACTTATGGTGTGACCCCCATGCTCCCCTGACCTCTACCCCATTCAGAACCTTTGGAGCATCATTAAAAGGAGTGTCTATGATGGCGGGAGGCAGTTCACATCTAAGCAACAGCTCTGGGAGGGTATTCTGTCCTCATGCAAAACAATTGAAGCAGAAACCATCCAAAACCTGACAAATTCAATGGACGAGAGAGTTCAGAAGCTCCTTTCGAACAAGGGGTCCTATGTGAAAATGTAACATCACCTAGAATAAAGTTTTGAGTTGAAAACTGTTTGATTTCAGTTTCTAACAACCTGCTAATGCTTATAATTTCAAAAATGACCATTTTTTTGGTCTTTATTAAAATGAAAAGGTTGATCGAAAAGTTTGGGGGATCTAAGAGTGTGGCAACCCAGTAGTCATGATTACTTCGAATTCTGACAATATGAGGGTCATGCTGCAGGTAGTGCAGCAAGAAGGCACTTATGTGTCTTGCGCATCTCGGAGCCCCAAAATTATTTTCCGGGCTAGATGCAGCTAAAAATTATTTTTAATTTTAAATCTGGTGAAGCTTATTATAGATGGCCTAATAGGATCAGTGCTGCACACTGCTACAAAGCCCAAATTATTTTCCAGTCAAGATACAGATAAACATGATTAGTAATTTGAAAGCTTAAAACGGTTGGTAGGGTGATTTTAACCAATCATCAAGCTTTTACTCTCCCCAGGATGACACAGGGGTAGAAAAGTCGTTTCGGATCCATGATTTGTTCATCTTTATGAAAGTGAGTCTGTCTACATTATCAGTGGAGAGCCGCGTGCGCTTATCTGTCAGCACACCACCAGCAGCGCTGAACACACGTTCAGACAGAACGCTGGCTGCGGGGCATGACAAGATCTCCAAGGCGTAAGTGGCTAGCTCCGGCCATTTATCCAGATTGGAAGCCCAAAAAGAGCAAGGGTCCAGTGACACAGTCGTGGCTTCAATGTTTACTTGGAGATACTCCTGTACCATCGTCTCTAGGCATTGACTATGTGTCAGACTTCTTGTCTCCTGTGGCCTTGCAAAGGATGGGCTAAAAAAGTGGTGAAATGATTCCGCAAAATTGATGTTACCAGCAGATACTGTGGTTCTGTTACGGTTTGAGTGCTGAACACTTGACGGTCCCACGGTTGGCAAGTTGGAACTGTGAGATTCACTACGTGCACCACTGGTATTTTGTGGAAAAGCACATGTAAGATTCTGCAACAGTCTCTGCTGATACTCCTGCATGCGTGCATCCCTTTCTATGGCAGGAATAATTTCTGCAAATTTACTTTTGTACCGGGGATCTAACAGTGTGGCAACCCAGTAGTCAGGATTATTTCTAATTCTCACAATTCGAGGGTCATGTTGCAGGTAGTGCAGCAAGAAGGCACTCATGTGTGTTGCGCATCCAGGAGCACCAAGTCCCTGTTGTGTTGGTGGCGAGGTAACAATCATGCTTCCTTCCTCTGTCCTCTCCCCCCAACCTCGCACAACAGAAATGTGATCAAGGTCTCCCTCATCTGATGAGTCTTCCATCAGTTCGTCCTCCACTTCTTCCTGGGCTCCTGCACCTTCCTCACTAGTTTGGCTGCTACCATGCGCCCTGGTAAAATCATCTCCCCCACCCTCACATGCCTGCCGCCCTGGTGCTGCCGACCGTCTGGACCTTGCAGATGTTAGCCCTTCCGCATACAACTCCTCCTCCTCTACTTCCTCCACCTCCTCTTGTGCCACCACCTGACTCCGAATTCTGTTTAACATGTGCTCCAGCATGTAAATCACCGGAATAGTCATGCTGATAATGGCATCGTCAGCACTAAACATCTTCGTCGCCATTTCAAAACTGTGCAGAAGGGTGCATAGGTCCCTGATCTGAGACCACTCCTCCAGCGTGATTTGCCCCACCTCTGAATCTCGTTGGCCCAGGCTATACGTCAGAACGTATTGCACCAGGGCTTGTCGGTGCTGCCACAGTCGCTGCAACATGTGCAGAGTTGAATTCCACCGGGTAGGCACATCGCATTTTAGCCAGTGAAGTGGCAGGCCCAACGACTTCTGTAGAGATGTAAGTCGCTGAGCTGCAGGATGCGAACGGCGGAAGTGAGCACACAGCGACCGTGCCCTCTGCAGAAGGCCATCTAGTCTGGGATAGTGGGCTAAAAATTGCTGGACAACCAGGTTCAACACGTGAGCCATACAAGGCACGTGTGTGACATTGCCCCGGCGAAGGGCCGCACCCAGGTTTGCAGCATTGTCGCACACGGCCTTCCCTGGTTTCAGGTCCAGTGGAGACAACCATTCATGAAATTGGTTCTCCAGAGCTGACCACAACTCCTCAGCTGTGTGACTCACATTTCCCAGACATTTCAATGTAAAAACCGCCTGATGACGTTGAGCCCTACTGCCAGCATAGTAAGGAGGTGTGCAGGATCCCTTCTGCGCAGTTAGAAAGCTTGTGGCATGACCAGACAGGCTTTGGGTGCAGGTGGAAGACCGAGAGGAGGTTGAGGAGGCAGAAGCAGTGGAGGAAAAATGACATAAAGAGGATTGACGCACAACTCGTGGGGACGGCAAGACTTGGACAGCAGCCCCTTGTCCTGCTGTCACCATAGTTACCCAGTGCCCAGTCAGCGACATATAACGCCCTTGTCCATGCCTACTCGTCCAAGTGTCTGTGGTGAAATGCACCCTGTCACACACAGAGTTTCTCAAAGAAGCGGTGATGTTGTGTGCGACATGCTGGTGGAGCGCAGGCACACCTTTCTTTGAGAAGTAGTGCCGACTGGGCATCTGGTACTGGGGCACTGCGACGGACATAAGGTCTCGAAAATCCTCTGTGTCCACCAGGCGGAAAGGCAGCATTTCTGTAGCCAAGAGCTTGCAGATGGTGAAATTCAACCTCTTAGCTTTCTCATGGCTAGGAGGAAATGGTCTTTTACTTGTCCACATCTGAGGGACCGAGGGCTGGCTATTGTGCTTAGACGGGGTTGATAAGGGTGTCCCCGGCAAACTGCCGGTCTGTGAGGAAGATGCAGGCGGACATGTTAGGTTGCCTTGATCCAAAGGTGGTGCTATCGATGTCGGACAGCGCTCAAGACCAGCTGGTGTTCCCACCTCCAAAGAAAATGATGACCTGCCAATCACGCTGGCTGTTGCGGGTAAAGAGGTGGCAGGTCTGCGCCCCAAAACAGGTGTGACTGCTGTCCCCCCAGTCACAGAGGATGAAGAGGCCGCGGATGCACAAGATATGGCAGACGGTGGTTGGCCCGGCCGGCTAGACCGCATTGTAGCACACTGAGCTTCCCACTGCAACTTATGCTTCATGTCCATGTGCCGGTTCATGCATGAAGTACTCAAACTATGTATTTTTTGGCCTCTACTTAGCTTTTGCTGACAAATGTTACAGATAACACGAGTTGGGTCATCTTTATCGATCTGAAAAAATGCCCAGGCTATGCAAGGCTTAGCACCCATGCGACCTGAAGAGCCACCACGACTTGTGGTGAGAGGCAGAGTTGTGTTTGAGGATGCAGTTGTTGACGTGCTTCCAGTACTACGTCTCTGTCCAGGAAGGCGCAACCTGACCTCGTCGTCACTAGCATCTTCCTCCACCTCCTCTGCTGACCTCATCTCTTGGCTGACTGTGGGTTGACAGCAAGTGGGATCTCCGACCTCATCATCATCACCCTGTGCGTTATCACACCCGTCGTCCTCAGAGCCAACCTGTTCCTGCCCTGACAAAAAACTAAAGTTGTCGCTCCAATCAGGTATTTGAGTCTTATCATCGTCTTCCTCATTGTCTCCACCAACAGGAGTTACAGTTTGGGAATGAGGGTCTACATTATGGTCAGAACCTTCTGCGTCTGGTCCTGGATCCGACTCATAAAGATTCTGGGCATCAGTGCAGATCATTTCCTCGTCTGGATTCACAGAAGCGCTGGAGTCGACCTCTGATTCCCAGGCTATAGTATGAGTAAACAGCTCTGCAGACTCAACCATCTGTTCTACCTCATACTCAGACGGGCAGCTGGAGATTTGGGAGCTGTGAGGAAGCAAGTGCGATTTGGGTGACACCTTTGAGGACTGGAGTATTTGTGATGTTGAAGTTGATGTGGAGGAGAGCCCACTTAAAGGAGCACTTGATATCCGTTGAAGCACCTGCTGTTTTTGTGCCTCATCTGGAATTTGTAGCGATTGGCGTGGCCGTAAGAAAGGGATCTTATCACATTGTCCGCTAAAAGAAGTAGACATTTTAGTTTGGCTGGAAGATGGTCTTTCTTCTGCACCTACCCCACGGACACAACCTTTTTTCCCCTTCCCAACACGCCTATTCCCCTTTCCACCAGCAGCAGGCCTTTTTCCACTCATTTTGGTGGTTAACTAATTCACAACTCTGGAGTTGTTTGCACAAAAAAACAATGGATGGTAACCGAGCAGAGCTGAGTGGCCAAACTGTGGTATTAGGCCAAAACTATTGGCTGGGTTAGATGCAGAAAAAAATTATTTTTAATTTGCAACCTGATGGAGGTCAGTATAGATGGACTAATAGACCAAGTCCCACACACCGCTAGAAGCCCAAATATTTTTTCAGAGCTAGATGCAGAAAAAAATTATATTCAATTTGCAACCTGCTGGAGGTCAGTATAGAAGGACTAATAGAACAAGTCCCACACACTGCTAGAAGCCCAAATATTTTTTCAGAGCTAAATGAAGAAAAAAATTATTTTTAATTTGCAACCTGATGGAGGTCAGTATAGATGGACTAATAGACCAAGTCCCACACACTGCTAGAAGCCCAAATATTTTTTCAGAGCTAGATGCAGAAAAAAATTATTTTTAATTTGCAACCTGATGGAGGTCAGTATAGATGGACTAATAGACCAAGTCCCACACACTGCTAGAAGCCCAAATATTTTTTCAGAGCTAGATGCAGAAAAAAATTATTTTTAATTTGCAACCTGATGGAGGTCAGTATAGATGGACTAATAGACCAAGTCCCACACACCGCTACAAGCCCAAATATTTTTTCAGAGCTAGATGCAGAAAAAAATTATATTCAATTTGCAACCTGCTGGACGTCAGTATAGAAGGACTAATAGAACAAGTCCCACACACTGCTAGAAGCCCAAATATTTTTTCAGAGCTAGATGCAGAAATTTTTTTTATTCAATTTGCAACCTGATGGAGGTCAGTATAGATGGACTAATAGACCAAGTCCCACACACCGCTAGAAGCCCAAATATTTTTTCAGAGCTAGATGCAGAAATTTTTTTTATTCAATTTGCAACCTGATGGAGGTCAGTATAGATGGACTAATAGACCAAGTCCCACACACTGCTAGAAGCCCAAATATTTTTTCAGAGCTAGATGCAGAAAAAAATTATTTTTAATTTGCAACCTGATGGAGGTCAGTATAGATGGACTAATAGACCAAGTCCCACACACTGCTAGAAGCCCAAATATTTTTTCAGAGCTAGATGCAGAAAAAAATTATTTTTAATTTGCAACCTGATGGAGGTCAGTATAGATGGACTAATAGAACAAGTCCCACACGCTGCTAGAAGCCCAAATATTTTTTCAGAGATAAATGAAGAAAAAAATTATTTTTAATTTGCAACCTGATGGAGGTCAGTATAGATGGACTAATAGAACAAGTCCCACACACTGCTAGAAGCCCAAATATTTTTTCAGAGCTAGATGCAGAAAAAAATTATTTTTAATTTGCAACCTGATGGAGGTCAGTATAGATGGACTAATAGACCATGTCCCACACACCGCTAGAAGCCCAAATATTTTTTCAGAGCTAGATGCAGAAAAAAATTATATTCAGTTTGCAACCTGATGGAGGTCAGTATAGATGGACTAATAGAATGATGCTATGCCCAAAAGATTTTACTTCACTAGGTGCAGTAAAAAAATTGGTATTCTATACACAGGTGGTATATCTTGCAACACAGATAGGCTACTCCACTGACTAACACACTCTGCAATAGGCCAAAAAGGATTAGCTTTGCTAGATTCAGCCAAATGCTGTGAAAAAAACTTGCACAGCACTGGCACAGACCTGCCTGGCAAAAACTGATAGGAACTGATGTAACCTAGTCCTGAAAAGGACTCCAATTACAATTAGTCTTTACTCCCACAATCTATCTATTTAAGAGCACAGACCTGCCTGATAAAAGTCGTAGGAAATGCTGTAACCTAGTCCTTAAAAGGACTGCAATCACAACTATTCCCTACTCCCAAGCTATCTGTATATTTGTGCGAAAATTGGCTTGAAATTAACAAGGTATAGCGCACACAGCAACAGCGGTGCCGTCTAACACGCAGCTGCAGCAGTGAGAAAATGGTGGCGACGGGGAAAATGGCTTGGTCTTATAGGGCAAGGACATGTGACATACACTGCCAATCACACATGCCCTTGCTTGTGTGAAAAAAAGCACTTCGCTCCGTGTGTGCGCTGCTGATAGGCTGACAGATTGCAACTCCCCACTGCAAATGCGGGAAAGAGAAAAAAAAATAGAGATCTTCATTGTTCCTGCAGAGATCCATCCCCTGCCCCTCCCCCCGCACCGCTGTACACTCAAACTGCGTATTAACATTAATTTTCATCATTACTGAGAAAAAATCCAGTTATGATTTTGGTGCACGAACAGTTATCGAACATAACCTCGAACAGCCGAATTTTTCTCAAATTGTTCGTGTTCGCCGACCGGCTCGAACACCGCCCAAAACAGCTCGAATTTGAGATTGGCGAACAGTTAGAGTAGAACAACGCTCATCTCTATTCATGAGTTCAGATCCACAAAAAAATTTTTTTCAATTACCTCTTAATAAGCTTCCAATACAGCCAATAGATATTTGCAATGATTTTGGGCTTGAGATAGTGCAATTGTGAGATATAGAATCTGTATTAAGTGTTCATAAAGAACAAGATGTCATCATATGCTGTATATATTGGCATTGAGAATAACATAGTGGAACCAATGGATTTCTTTCATAGTTTACCTATTAGCGATTCAAAGTTCACTGCCCTTCTTGACATCAAACTGCACCTGAGATGTTCCAGTGGCTGACTGAGTTAATGCACCTGTCTTGTGAACGAGTGTTCATGAGTTCAAATCCACGGAAACCTTTTTTTTCATTTACATATTAATAAGCTTCCTATAGGTCCAATGGAAATTTGCATTGATTTTGGGCTTGAGATCGTGCAATTGTGAGATATAGAATTTGTATTAAGTGATCATAAAGAACAAGTTGTCATCATACTCTGTATAGATTGGCATTAAGAATAACATAGTGGAATGAATGGATTTCTTTTTTAACTTACCTATTAGCGATTCAATGTTCACTGCCGTTCTTGACATCACATTGCACCTGTGATATTCCAGAGGCTTACTGGATTGATGCACTTTTCTTTTAAACAGGTGTTCAAGAGTTTGAATGCACGGAAAGCTTCTTTTCATTTACTTACCAATAAGCTTCCTATAGGGCCATTGGAAATTTGCATTGATTTTGGGCTTCAGATAGTGCAATTGTGAGATATAGAATCTGTATTAAGTGTTCATAAAGAACAAGATGTCATCATACGCTGTATAGATTGGCATTAAGAATAACATAGTGGAAGCAATGGATTTCTTTTATAACTTACCTTTTAGCGATTCAATGTTTACTGCCCTTCTTGACATCTCATTGCACCTGTGATGTTCCAGTGGCCTACTGCGTTAATGCGCCAGTCTTGTGAACAAGTGTTCATGAGTTCAGATCCACAAAGAAAATTTTTTCAATTACCTCTTAATAAGCTTCCAATACAGCCAATAGATATTTGCAATGATTTTGGGCTTGAGATAGTGCAATTGTGAGATATAGAATCTGTATTAAGTGTTCATAAAGAACAAGATGTCATCATACGCTGTATATATTGGCATTGAGAATAACATAGTGGAACCAATGGATTTCTTTCATAGTTTACCTATTAGCGATTCAAAGTTCACTGCCCTTCTTGACATCAAACTGCACCTGAGATGTTCCAGTGGCTGACTGAGTTAATGCACCTGTCTTGTGAACGAGTGTTCATGAGTTCAAATCCACGGAAACCTTTTTTTCATTTACATATTAATAAGCTTCCTATAGGTCCAATGGAAATTTGCATTGATTTTGGGCTTGAGATCGTGCAATTGTGAGATATAGAATTTGTATTAAGTGATCATAAAGAACAAGTTGTCATCATACTCTGTATAGATTGGCATTAAGAATAACATAGTGGAATGAATGGATTTCTTTTTTAACTTACCTATTAGCGATTCAATGTTCACTGCCGTTCTTGACATCACATTGCACCTGTGATATTCCAGAGGCTTACTGGATTGATGCACTTTTCTTTTAAACAGGTGTTCAAGAGTTTGAATGCACGGAAAGCTTCTTTTCATTTACTTACCAATAAGCTTCCTATAGGGCCATTGGAAATTTGCATTGATTTTGGGCTTCAGATAGTGCAATTGTGAGATATAGAATCTGTATTAAGTGTTCATAAAGAACAAGATGTCATCATACGCTGTATAGATTGGCATTAAGAATAACATAGTGGAAGCAATGGATTTCTTTTATAACTTACCTTTTAGCGATTCAATGTTTACTGCCCTTCTTGACATCTCATTGCACCTGTGATGTTCCAGTGGCCTACTGCGTTAATGCGCCAGTCTTGTGAACAAGTGTTCATGAGTTCAGATCCACAAAGAAAATTTTTTCAATTACCTCTTAATAAGCTTCCAATACAGCCAATAGATATTTGCAATGATTTTGGGCTTGAGATAGTGCAATTGTGAGATATAGAATCTGTATTAAGTGTTCATAAAGAACAAGATGTCATCATACGCTGTATATATTGGCATTGAGAATAACATAGTGGAACCAATGGATTTCTTTCATAGTTTACCTATTAGCGATTCAAAGTTCACTGCCCTTCTTGACATCAAACTGCACCTGAGATGTTCCAGTGGCTGACTGAGTTAATGCACCTGTCTTGTGAACGAGTGTTCATGAGTTCAAATCCACGGAAACCTTTTTTTCATTTACATATTAATAAGCTTCCTATAGGTCCAATGGAAATTTGCATTGATTTTGGGCTTGAGATCGTGCAATTGTGAGATATAGAATTTGTATTAAGTGATCATAAAGAACAAGTTGTCATCATACTCTGTATAGATTGGCATTAAGAATAACATAGTGGAATGAATGGATTTCTTTTTTAACTTACCTATTAGCGATTCAATGTTCACTGCCGTTCTTGACATCACATTGCACCTGTGATATTCCAGAGGCTTACTGGATTGATGCAGTTTTCTTTTAAACAGGTGTTCAAGAGTTTTAATGCACGGAAAACTTCTTTTCATTTACTTACCAATAAGCTTCCTATAGGGCCATTGGAAATTTGCATTGATTTTGGGCTTCAGATAGTGCAATTGTGAGATATAGAATCTGTATTAAGTGTTCATAAAGAACAAGATGTCATCATACGCTGTATAGATTGGCATTAAGAATAACATAGTCGAAGCAATGGATTTCTTTTATAACTTACCTTTTAGCGATTCAATGTTTACTGCCCTTCTTGACATTTCGTTGCACCTGTGATGTTCCAGTGGCCTACTGCGTTAATGTGCCAGTCTTGTGAACAAGTGTTCATGAGTTCAGATCCACAAAGAAATTTTTTTCAATTACCTCTTAATAAGCTTCCAATACAGCCAATAGATATTTGCAATGATTTTGGGCTTGAGATAGTGCAATTGCGAGATATAGAATCTGTATTGTGTTCATAAAGAACAAGATGTCATCATACGCTGTATATATTGGCATTGAGAATAACATAGTGGAACCAATGGATTTCTTTCATAGTTTACCTATTAGCGATTCAAAGTTCACTGCCCTTCTTGACATCATACTGCACCTGAGATGTTCCAGTGGCTGACTGAGTTAATGCACCTGTCTTGTGAACAAGTGTTCATGAGTTCAAATCCACAGAAACCTTTTTTTCATTTACATATTAATAAGCTTCCTATAGGTCCAATGGAAATTTGCATTGATTTTGGGCTTGAGATCGTGCAATTGTGAGATATAGAATTTGTATTAAGTGATCATAAAGAACAAGTTGTCATCATACTCTGTATAGATTGGCATTAAGAATAACATAGTGGAATGAATGGATTTCTTTTTTAACTTACCTATTAGCGATTCAATGTTCACTGCCGTTCTTGACATCACATTGCACCTGTGATATTCCAGAGGCTTACTGGATTGATGCAGTTTTCTTTTAAACAGGTGTTCAAGAGTTTGAATGCACGGAAAGCTTCTTTTCATTTACTTACCAATAAGCTTCCTATAGCGCCATTGGAAATTTGCATTGATTTTGGGCTTCAGATAGTGCAATTGTGAGATATAGAATCTGTATTAAGTGTTCATAAAGAACAAGATGTCATCATACGCTGTATAGATTGGCATTAAGAATAACATAGTCGAAGCAATGGATTTCTTTTATAACTTAGCTTTTAGCGATTCAATGTTTACTGCCCTTCTTGACATTTCATTGCACCTGTGATGTTCCAGTGGCCTACTGCGTTAATGCGCCAGTCTTGTGAACAAGTGTTCATGAGTTCAGATCCACAAAGAATTTTTTTTCAATTACCTCTTAATAAGCTTCCAATACAGCCAATAGATATTTGCAATGATTTTGGGCTTGAGATAGTGCAATTGTGAGATATAGAATCTGTATTAAGTGTTCATAAAGAACAAGATGTCATCATACGCTGTATAGATTGGCATTAAGAATAACATAGTGGAAGCAATGGATTTCTTTTATAACTTACCTTTTAGCGATTCAATGTTTACTGCCCTTCTTGACATCTCATTGCACCTGTGATGTTCCAGTGGCCTACTGCGTTAATGCGCCAGTCTTGTGAACAAGTGTTCATGAGTTCAGATCCACAAAGAAAATTTTTTCAATTACCTCTAAATAAGCTTCCAATACAGCCAATAGATATTTGCAATGATTTTGGGCTTGAGATAGTGCAATTGTGAGATATAGAATCTGTATTGTGTTCATAAAGAACAAGATGTCATCATACGCTGTATATATTGGCATTGAGAATAACATAGTGGAACCAATGGATTTCTTTCATAGTTTACCTATTAGCGATTCAAAGTTCACTGCCCTTCTTGACATCAAACTGCACCTGAGATGTTCCAGTGGCTGACTGAGTTAATGCACCTGTCTTGTGAACGAGTGTTCATGAGTTCAAATCCACGGAAACCTTTTTTTCATTTACATATTAATAAGCTTCCTATAGGCCCAATGGAAATTTGCATTGATTTTGGGCTTGAGATCGTGCAATTGTGAGATATAGAATTTGTATTAAGTGATCATAAAGAACAAGTTGTCATCATACTCTGTATAGATTGGCATTAAGAATAACATAGTGGAATGAATGGATTTCTTTTTTAACTTACCTATTAGCGATTCAATGTTCACTGCCGTTCTTGACATCACATTGCACCTGTGATATTCCAGAGGCTTACTGGATTGATGCAGTTTTCTTTTAAACAGGTGTTCAAGAGTTTGAATGCACGGAAAGCTTCTTTTCATTTACTTACCAATAAGCTTCCTATAGGGCCATTGGAAATTTGCATTGATTTTGGGCTTCAGATAGTGCAATTGTGAGATATAGAATCTGTATTAAGTGTTCATAAAGAACAAGATGTCATCATACGCTGTATAGATTGGCATTAAGAATAGCATAGTCGAAGCAATGGATTTCTTTTATAACTTAGCTTTTAGCGATTCAATGTTTACTGCCCTTCTTGACATTTCATTGCACCTGTGATGTTCCAGTGGCCTACTGCGTTAATGCGCCAGTCTTGTGAACAAGTGTTCATGAGTTCAGATCCACAAAGAATTTTTTTTCAATTACCTCTTAATAAGCTTCCAATACAGCCAATAGATATTTGCAATGATTTTGGGCTTGAGATAGTGCAATTGTGAGATATAGAATCTGTATTAAGTGTTCATAAAGAACAAGATGTCATCATACGCTGTATATATTGGCATTGAGAATAACATAGTGGAACCAATGGATTTCTTTCATAGTTTACCTATTAGCGATTCAAAGTTCACTGCCCTTCTTGACATCAAACTGCACCTGAGATGTTCCAGTGGCTGACTGAGTTAATGCACCTGTCTTGTGAACGAGTGTTCATGAGTTCAAATCCACGGAAACCTTTTTTTCATTTACATATTAATAAGCTTCCTATAGGTCCAATGGAAATTTGCATTGATTTTGGGCTTGAGATCGTGCAATTGTGAGATATAGAATTTGTATTAAGTGATCATAAAGAACAAGTTGTCATCATACTCTGTATAGATTGGCATTAAGAATAACATAGTGGAATGAATGGATTTCTTTTTTAACTTACCTATTAGCGATTCAATGTTCACTGCCGTTCTTGACATCACATTGCACCTGTGATATTCCAGAGGCTTACTGGATTGATGCAGTTTTCTTTTAAACAGGTGTTCAAGAGTTTTAATGCACGGAAAGCTTCTTTTCATTTACTTACCAATAAGCTTCCTATAGGGCCATTGGAAATTTGCATTGATTTTGGGCTTCAGATAGTGCAATTGTGAGATATAGAATCTGTATTAAGTGTTCATAAAGAACAAGATGTCATCATACGCTGTATAGATTGGCATTAAGAATAACATAGTCGAAGCAATGGATTTCTTTTATAACTTACCTTTTAGCGATTCAATGTTTACTGCCCTTCTTGACATTTCGTTGCACCTGTGATGTTCCAGTGGCCTACTGCGTTAATGTGCCAGTCTTGTGAACAAGTGTTCATGAGTTCAGATCCACAAAGAAATTTTTTTCAATTACCTCTTAATAAGCTTCCAATACAGCCAATAGATATTTGCAATGATTTTGGGCTTGAGATAGTGCAATTGTGAGATATAGAATCTGTATTGTGTTCATAAAGAACAAGATGTCATCATACGCTGTATATATTGGCATTGAGAATAACATAGTGGAACCAATGGATTTCTTTCATAGTTTACCTATTAGCGATTCAAAGTTCACTGCCCTTCTTGACATCAAACTGCACCTGAGATGTTCCAGTGGCTGACTGAGTTAATGCACCTGTCTTGTGAACGAGTGTTCATGAGTTCAAATCCATGGAAACCTTTTTTTCATTTACATATTAATAAGCTTCCTATAGGTCCAATGGAAATTTGCATTGATTTTGGGCTTGAGATCGTGCAATTGTGAGATATAGAATTTGTATTAAGTGATCATAAAGAACAAGTTGTCATCATACTCTGTATAGATTGGCATTAAGAATAACATAGTGGAATGAATGGATTTCTTTTTTAACTTACCTATTAGCGATTCAATGTTCACTGCCGTTCTTGACATCACATTGCACCTGTGATATTCCAGAGGCTTACTGGATTGATGCAGTTTTCTTTTAAACAGGTGTTCAAGAGTTTGAATGCACGGAAAGCTTCTTTTCATTTACTTACCAATAAGCTTCCTATAGGGCCATTGGAAATTTGCATTGATTTTGGGCTTCAGATAGTGCAATTGTGAGATATAGAATCTGTATTAAGTGTTCATAAAGAACAAGATGTCATCATACGCTGTATAGATTGGCATTAAGAATAACATAGTCGAAGCAATGGATTTCTTTTATAACTTAGCTTTTAGCGATTCAATGTTTACTGCCCTTCTTGACATTTCATTGAACCTGTGATGTTCCAGTGGCCTACTGCGTTAATGCGCCAGTCTTGTGAACAAGTGTTCATGAGTTCAGATCCACAAAGAATTTTTTTTCAATTACCTCTTAATAAGCTTCCAATACAGCCAATAGATATTTGCAATGATTTTGGGCTTGAGATAGTGCAATTGTGAGATATAGAATCTGTATTAAGTGTTCATAAAGAACAAGATGTCATCATACGCTGTATATATTGGCATTGAGAATAACATAGTGGAACCAATGGATTTCTTTCATAGTTTACCTATTAGCGATTCAAAGTTCACTGCCCTTCTTGACATCAAACTGCACCTGAGATGTTCCAGTGGCTGACTGAGTTAATGCACCTGTCTTGTGAACGAGTGTTCATGAGTTCAAATCCACGGAAACCTTTTTTTCATTTACATATTAATAAGCTTCCTATAGGTCCAATGGAAATTTGCATTGATTTTGGGCTTGAGATCGTGCAATTGTGAGATATAGAATTTGTATTAAGTGATCATAAAGAACAAGTTGTCATCATACTCTGTATAGATTGGCATTAAGAATAACATAGTGGAATGAATGGATTTCTTTTTTAACTTACCTATTAGCGATTCAATGTTCACTGCCGTTCTTGACATCACATTGCACCTGTGATATTCCAGAGGCTTACTGGATTGATGCAGTTTTCTTTTAAACAGGTGTTCAAGAGTTTTAATGCACGGAAAGCTTCTTTTCATTTACTTACCAATAAGCTTCCTATAGGGCCATTGGAAATTTGCATTGATTTTGGGCTTCAGATAGTGCAATTGTGAGATATAGAATCTGTATTAAGTGTTCATAAAGAACAAGATGTCATCATACGCTGTATAGATTGGCATTAAGAATAACATAGTCGAAGCAATGGATTTCTTTTATAACTTACCTTTTAGCGATTCAATGTTTACTGCCCTTCTTGACATTTCGTTGCACCTGTGATGTTCCAGTGGCCTACTGCGTTAATGTGCCAGTCTTGTGAACAAGTGTTCATGAGTTCAGATCCACAAAGAAATTTTTTTCAATTACCTCTTAATAAGCTTCCAATACAGCCAATAGATATTTGCAATGATTTTGGGCTTGAGATAGTGCAATTGTGAGATATAGAATCTGTATTGTGTTCATAAAGAACAAGATGTCATCATACGCTGTATATATTGGCATTGAGAATAACATAGTGGAACCAATGGATTTCTTTCATAGTTTACCTATTAGCGATTCAAAGTTCACTGCCCTTCTTGACATCAAACTGCACCTGAGATGTTCCAGTGGCTGACTGAGTTAATGCACCTGTCTTGTGAACAAGTGTTCATGAGTTCAAATCCACAGAAACCTTTTTTTCATTTACATATTAATAAGCTTCCTATAGGTCCAATGGAAATTTGCATTGATTTTGGGCTTGAGATCGTGCAATTGTGAGATATAGAATTTGTATTAAGTGATCATAAAGAACAAGTTGTCATCATACTCTGTATAGATTGGCATTAAGAATAACATAGTGGAATGAATGGATTTCTTTTTTAACTTACCTATTAGCGATTCAATGTTCACTGCCGTTCTTGACATCACATTGCACCTGTGATATTCCAGAGGCTTACTGGATTGATGCAGTTTTCTTTTAAACAGGTGTTCAAGAGTTTGAATGCACGGAAAGCTTCTTTTCATTTACTTACCAATAAGCTTCCTATAGGGCCATTGGAAATTTGCATTGATTTTGGGCTTCAGATAGTGCAATTGTGAGATATAGAATCTGTATTAAGTGTTCATAAAGAACAAGATGTCATCATACGCTGTATAGATTGGCATTAAGAATAACATAGTGGAAGCAATGGATTTCTTTTATAACTTACCTTTTAGCGATTCAATGTTTACTGCCCTTCTTGACATCTCATTGCACCTGTGATGTTCCAGTGGCCTACTGCGTTAATGCGCCAGTCTTGTGAACAAGTGTTCATGAGTTGAGATCCACAAAGAAAATTTTTTCAATTACCTCTTAATAAGCTTCCAATACAGCCAATAGATATTTGCAATGATTTTGGGCTTGAGATAGTGCAATTGTGAGATATAGAATCTGTATTAAGTGTTCATAAAGAACAAGATGTCATCATACGCTGTATATATTGGCATTGAGAATAACATAGTGGAACCAATGGATTTCTTTCATAGTTTACCTATTAGCGATTCAAAGTTCACTGCCCTTCTTGACATCAAACTGCACCTGAGATGTTCCAGTGGCTGACTGAGTTAATGCACCTGTCTTGTGAACGAGTGTTCATGAGTTCAAATCCACGGAAACCTTTTTTTCATTTACATATTAATAAGCTTCCTATAGGTCCAATTGAAATTTGCATTGATTTTGGGCTTGAGATCGTGCAATTGTGAGATATAGAATTTGTATTAAGTGATCATAAAGAACAAGTTGTCATCATACTCTGTATAGATTGGCATTAAGAATAACATAGTGGAATGAATGGATTTCTTTTTTAACTTACCTATTAGCGATTCAATGTTCACTGCCGTTCTTGACATCACATTGCACCTGTGATATTCCAGAGGCTTACTGAATTGATGCAGTTTTCTTTTAAACAGGTGTTCAAGAGTTTTAATGCACGGAAAGCTTCTTTTCATTTACTTACCAATAAGCTTCCTATAGGGCCATTGGAAATTTGCATTGATTTTGGGCTTCAGATAGTGCAATTGTGAGATATAGAATCTGTATTAAGTGTTCATAAAGAACAAGATGTCATCATACGCTGTATAGATTGGCATTAAGAATAACATAGTCGAAGCAATGGATTTCTTTTATAACTTACCTTTTAGCGATTCAATGTTTACTGCCCTTCTTGACATTTCGTTGCACCTGTGATGTTCCAGTGGCCTACTGCGTTAATGTGCCAGTCTTGTGAACAAGTGTTCATGAGTTCAGATCCACAAAGAAATTTTTTTCAATTACCTCTTAATAAGCTTCCAATACAGCCAATAGATATTTGCAATGATTTTGGGCTTGAGATAGTGCAATTGTGAGATATAGAATCTGTATTGTGTTCATAAAGAACAAGATGTCATCATACGCTGTATATATTGGCATTGAGAATAACATAGTGGAACCAATGGATTTCTTTCATAGTTTACCTATTAGCGATTCAAAGTTCACTGCCCTTCTTGACATCAAACTGCACCTGAGATGTTCCAGTGGCTGACTGAGTTAATGCACCTGTCTTGTGAACAAGTGTTCATGAGTTCAAATCCACAGAAACCTTTTTTTCATTTACATATTAATAAGCTTCCTATAGGTCCAATGGAAATTTGCATTGATTTTGGGCTTGAGATCGTGCAATTGTGAGATATAGAATTTGTATTAAGTGATCATAAAGAACAAGTTGTCATCATACTCTGTATAGATTGGCATTAAGAATAACATAGTGGAATGAATGGATTTCTTTTTTAACTTACCTATTAGCGATTCAATGTTCACTGCCGTTCTTGACATCACATTGCACCTGTGATATTCCAGAGGCTTACTGGATTGATGCAGTTTTCTTTTAAACCGGTGTTCAAGAGTTTGAATGCACGGAAAGCTTCTTTTCATTTACTTACCAATAAGCTTCCTATAGGGCCATTGGAAATTTGCATTGATTTTGGGCTTCAGATAGTGCAATTGTGAGATATAGAATCTGTATTAAGTGTTCATAAAGAACAAGATGTCATCATACGCTGTATAGATTGGCATTAAGAATAACATAGTCGAAGCAATGGATTTCTTTTATAACTTAGCTTTTAGCGATTCAATGTTTACTGCCCTTCTTGACATTTCATTGCACCTGTGATGTTCCAGTGGCCTACTGCGTTAATGCGCCAGTCTTGTGAACAAGTGTTCATGAGTTCAGATCCACAAAGAATTTTTTTTCAATTACCTCTTAATAAGCTTCCAATACAGCCAATAGATATTTGCAATGATTTTGGGCTTGAGATAGTGCAATTGTGAGATATAGAATCTGTATTAAGTGTTCATAAAGAACAAGATGTCATCATACGCTGTATAGATTGGCATTAAGAATAACATAGTGGAAGCAATGGATTTCTTTTATAACTTACCTTTTAGCGATTCAATGTTTACTGCCCTTCTTGACATCTCATTGCACCTGTGATGTTCCAGTGGCCTACTGCGTTAATGCGCCAGTCTTGTGAACAAGTGTTCATGAGTTCAGATCCACAAAGAAAATTTTTTCAATTACCTCTTAATAAGCTTCCAATACAGCCAATAGATATTTGCAATGATTTTGGGCTTGAGATAGTGCAATTGTGAGATATAGAATCTGTATTGTGTTCATAAAGAACAAGATGTCATCATACGCTGTATATATTGGCATTGAGAATAACATAGTGGAACCAATGGATTTCTTTCATAGTTTACCTATTAGCGATTTAAAGTTCACTGCCCTTCTTGACATCAAACTGCACCTGAGATGTTCCAGTGGCTGACTGAGTTAATGCACCTGTCTTGTGAACGAGTGTTCATGAGTTCAAATCCACGGAAACCTTTTTTTCATTTACATATTAATAAGCTTCCTATAGGTCCAATGGAAATTTGCATTGATTTTGGGCTTGAGATCGTGCAATTGTGAGATATAGAATTTGTATTAAGTGATCATAAAGAACAAGTTGTCATCATACTCTGTATAGATTGGCATTAAGAATAACATAGTGGAATGAATGGATTTCTTTTTTAACTTACCTATTAGCGATTCAATGTTCACTGCCGTTCTTGACATCACATTGCACCTGTGATATTCCAGAGGCTTACTGGATTGATGCAGTTTTCTTTTAAACAGGTGTTCAAGAGTTTGAATGCACGGAAAGCTTCTTTTCATTTACTTACCAATAAGCTTCCTATAGGGCCATTGGAAATTTGCATTGATTTTGGGCTTCAGATAGTGCAATTGTGAGATATAGAATCTGTATTAAGTGTTCATAAAGAACAAGATGTCATCATACGCTGTATAGATTGGCATTAAGAATAACATAGTCGAAGCAATGGATTTCTTTTATAACTTAGCTTTTAGCGATTCAATGTTTACTGCCCTTCTTGACATTTCATTGCACCTGTGATGTTCCAGTGGCCTACTGCGTTAATGCGCCAGTCTTGTGAACAAGTGTTCATGAGTTCAGATCCACAAAGAATTTTTTTTCAATTACCTCTTAATAAGCTTCCAATACAGCCAATAGATATTTGCAATGATTTTGGGCTTGAGATAGTGCAATTGTGAGATATAGAATCTGTATTAAGTGTTCATAAAGAACAAGATGTCATCATACGCTGTATAGATTGGCATTAAGAATAACATAGTGGAAGCAATGGATTTCTTTTATAACTTACCTTTTAGCGATTCAATGTTTACTGCCCTTCTTGACATCTCATTGCACCTGTGATGTTCCAGTGGCCTACTGCGTTAATGCGCCAGTCTTGTGAACAAGTGTTCATGAGTTCAGATCCACAAAGAAAATTTTTTCAATTACCTCTTAATAAGCTTCCAATACAGCCAATAGATATTTGCAATGATTTTGGGCTTGAGATAGTGCAATTGTGAGATATAGAATCTGTATTGTGTTCATAAAGAACAAGATGTCATCATACGCTGTATATATTGGCATTGAGAATAACATAGTGGAACCAATGGATTTCTTTCATAGTTTACCTATTAGCGATTCAAAGTTCACTGCCCTTCTTGACATCAAACTGCACCTGAGATGTTCCAGTGGCTGACTGAGTTAATGCACCTGTCTTGTGAACGAGTGTTCATGAGTTCAAATCCACGGAAACCTTTTTTTCATTTACATATTAATAAGCTTCCTATAGGTCCAATGGAAATTTGCATTGATTTTGGGCTTGAGATCGTGCAATTGTGAGATATAGAATTTGTATTAAGTGATCATAAAGAACAAGTTGTCATCATACTCTGTATAGATTGGCATTAAGAATAACATAGTGGAATGAATGGATTTCTTTTTTAACTTACCTATTAGCGATTCAATGTTCACTGCCGTTCTTGACATCACATTGCACCTGTGATATTCCAGAGGCTTACTGGATTGATGCAGTTTTCTTTTAAACAGGTGTTCAAGAGTTTGAATGCACGGAAAGCTTCTTTTCATTTACTTACCAATAAGCTTCCTATAGGGCCATTGGAAATTTGCATTGATTTTGGGCTTCAGATAGTGCAATTGTGAGATATAGAATCTGTATTAAGTGTTCATAAAGAACAAGATGTCATCATACGCTGTATAGATTGGCATTAAGAATAACATAGTAGAAGCAATGGATTTCTTTTATAACTTAGCTTTTAGCGATTCAATGTTTACTGCCCTTCTTGACATTTCATTGCGCCTGTGATGTTCCAGTGGCCTACTGCGTTAATGCGCCAGTCTTATGAACAAGTGTTCATGAGTTCAGATCCACAAAGAAATTTTTTTCAATTACCTCTTAATAAGCTTCCAATACAGCCAATAGATATTTGCAATGATTTTGGGCTTGAGATAGTGCAATTGTGAGATATAGAATCTGTATTAAGTGTTCATAAAGAACAAGATGTCATCATACGCTGTATATATTGGCATTGAGAATAACATAGTGGAACCAATGGATTTCTTTCATAGTTTACCTATTAGCGATTCAAAGTTCACTGCCCTTCTTGACATCAAACTGCACCTGAGATGTTCCAGTGGCTGACTGAGTTAATGCACCTGTCTTGTGAACGAGTGTTCATGAGTTCAAATCCACGGAAACCTTTTTTTCATTTACATATTAATAAGCTTCCTATAGGTCCAATGGAAATTTGCATTGATTTTGGGCTTGAGATCGTGCAATTGTGAGATATAGAATTTGTATTAAGTGATCATAAAGAACAAGTTGTCATCATACTCTGTATAGATTGGCATTAAGAATAACATAGTGGAATGAATGGATTTCTTTTTTAACTTACCTATTAGCGATTCAATGTTCACTGCCGTTCTTGACATCACATTGCACCTGTGATATTCCAGAGGCTTACTGGATTGATGCAGTTTTCTTTTAAACAGGTGTTCAAGAGTTTGAATGCACGGAAAGCTTCTTTTCATTTACTTACCAATAAGCTTCCTATAGGGCCATTGGAAATTTGCATTGATTTTGGGCTTCAGATAGTGCAATTGTGAGATATAGAATCTGTATTAAGTGTTCATAAAGAACAAGATGTCATCATACGCTGTATAGATTGGCATTAAGAATAACATAGTCGAAGCAATGGATTTCTTTTATAACTTAGCTTTTAGCGATTCAATGTTTACTGCCCTTCTTGACATTTCATTGCACCTGTGATGTTCCAGTGGCCTACTGCGTTAATGCGCCAGTCTTGTGAACAAGTGTTCATGAGTTCAGATCCACAAAGAATTTTTTTTCAATTACCTCTTAATAAGCTTCCAATACAGCCAATAGATATTTGCAATGATTTTGGGCTTGAGATAGTGCAATTGTGAGATATAGAATCTGTATTAAGTGTTCATAAAGAACAAGATGTCATCATACGCTGTATATATTGGCATTGAGAATAACATAGTGGAACCAATGGATTTCTTTCATAGTTTACCTATTAGCGATTCAAAGTTCACTGCCCTTCTTGACATCAAACTGCACCTGAGATGTTCCAGTGGCTGACTGAGTTAATGCACCTGTCTTGTGAACGAGTGTTCATGAGTTCAAATCCACGGAAATCTTTTTTTTATTTACATATTAATAAGCTTCCTATAGGTCCAATGGAAATTTGCATTGATTTTGGGCTTGAGATCGTGCAATTGTGAGATATAGAATTTGTATTAAGTGATCATAAAGAACAAGTTGTCATCATACTCTGTATAGATTGGCATTAAGAATAACATAGTGGAATGAATGGATTTCTTTTTTAACTTACCTATTAGTGATTCAATGTTCACTGCCGTTCTTGACATCACATTGCACCTGTGATATTCCAGAGGCTTACTGGATTGATGCAGTTTTCTTTTAAACAGGTGTTCAAGAGTTTGAATGCACGGAAAGCTTCTTTTCATTTACTTACCAATAAGCTTCCTATAGGGCCATTGGAAATTTGCATTGATTTTGGGCTTCAGATAGTGCAATTGTGAGATATAGAATCTGTATTAAGTGTTCATAAAGAACAAGATGTCATCATACGCTGTATAGATTGGCATTAAGAATAACATAGTCGAAGCAATGGATTTCTTTTATAACTTAGCTTTTAGCGATTCAATGTTTACTGCCCTTCTTGACATTTCATTGCACCTGTGATGTTCCAGTGGCCTACTGCGTTAATGCGCCAGTCTTGTGAACAAGTGTTCATGAGTTCAGATCCACAAAGAATTTTTTTTCAATTACCTCTTAATAAGCTTCCAATACAGCCAATAGATATTTGCAATGATTTTGGGCTTGAGATAGTGCAATTGTGAGATATAGAATCTGTATTAAGTGTTCATAAAGAACAAGATGTCATCATACGCTGTATATATTGGCATTGAGAATAACATAGTGGAACCAATGGATTTCTTTCATAGTTTACCTATTAGCGATTCAAAGTTCACTGCCCTTCTTGACATCAAACTGCACCTGAGATGTTCCAGTGGCTGACTGAGTTAATGCACCTGTCTTGTGAACGAGTGTTCATGAGTTCAAATCCACGGAAACCTTTTTTTCATTTACATATTAATAAGCTTCCTATAGGTCCAATGGAAATTTGCATTGATTTTGGGCTTGAGATCGTGCAATTGTGAGATATAGAATTTGTATTAAGTGATCATAAAGAACAAGTTGTCATCATACTCTGTATAGATTGGCATTAAGAATAACATAGTGGAATGAATGGATTTCTTTTTTAACTTACCTATTAGCGATTCAATGTTCACTGCCGTTCTTGACATCACATTGCACCTGTGATATTCCAGAGGCTTACTGGATTGATGCAGTTTTCTTTTAAACAGGTGTTCAAGAGTTTGAATGCACGGAAAGCTTCTTTTCATTTACTTACCAATAAGCTTCCTATAGGGCCATTGGAAATTTGCATTGATTTTGGGCTTCAGATAGTGCAATTGTGAGATATAGAATCTGTATTAAGTGTTCATAAAGAACAAGATGTCATCATACGCTGTATAGATTGGCATTAAGAATAACATAGTCGAAGCAATGGATTTCTTTTATAACTTAGCTTTTAGCGATTCAATGTTTACTGCCCTTCTTGACATTTCATTGCACCTGTGATGTTCCAGTGGCCTACTGCGTTAATGCGCCAGTCTTGTGAACAAGTGTTCATGAGTTCAGATCCACAAAGAATTTTTTTTCAATTACCTCTTAATAAGCTTCCAATACAGCCAATAGATATTTGCAATGATTTTGGGCTTGAGATAGTGCAATTGTGAGATATAGAATCTGTATTAAGTGTTCATAAAGAACAAGATGTCATCATACGCTGTATATATTGGCATTGAGAATAACATAGTGGAACCAATGGATTTCTTTCATAGTTTACCTATTAGCGATTCAAAGTTCACTGCCCTTCTTGACATCAAACTGCACCTGAGATGTTCCAGTGGCTGACTGAGTTAATGCACCTGTCTTGTGAACGAGTGTTCATGAGTTCAAATCCACGGAAACCTTTTTTTCATTTACATATTAATAAGCTTCCTATAGGTCTAATGGAAATTTGCATTGATTTTGGGCTTGAGATCGTGCAATTGTGAGATATAGAATTTGTATTAAGTGATCATAAAGAACAAGTTGTCATCATACTCTGTATAGATTGGCATTAAGAATAACATAGTGGAATGAATGGATTTCTTTTTTAACTTACCTATTAGCGATTCAATGTTCACTGCCGTTCTTGACATCACATTGCACCTGTGATATTCCAGAGGCTTACTGGATTGATGCAGTTTTCTTTTAAACAGGTGTTCAAGAGTTTTAATGCACGGAAAGCTTCTTTTCATTTACTTACCAATAAGCTTCCTATAGGGCCATTGGAAATTTGCATTGATTTTGGGCTTCAGATAGTGCAATTGTGAGATATAGAATCTGTATTAAGTGTTCATAAAGAACAAGATGTCATCATACGCTGTATAGATTGGCATTAAGAATAACATAGTCGAAGCAATGGATTTCTTTTATAACTTACCTTTTAGCGATTCAATGTTTACTGCCCTTCTTGACATTTCGTTGCACCTGTGATGTTCCAGTGGCCTACTGCGTTAATGTGCCAGTCTTGTGAACAAGTGTTCATGAGTTCAGATCCACAAAGAAATTTTTTTCAATTACCTCTTAATAAGTTTCCAATACAGCCAATAGATATTTGCAATGATTTTGGGCTTGAGATAGTGCAATTGTGAGATATAGAATCTGTACTGTGTTCATAAAGAACAAGATGTCATCATACGCTGTATATATTGGCATTGAGAATAACATAGTGGAACCAATGGATTTCTTTCATAGTTTACCTATTAGCGATTCAAAGTTCACTGCCCTTCTTGACATCAAACTGCACCTGAGATGTTCCAGTGGCTGACTGAGTTAATGCACCTGTCTTGTGAACGAGTGTTCATGAGTTCAAATCCACAGAAACCTTTTTTTCATTTACATATTAATAAGCTTCCTATAGGTCCAATGGAAATTTGCATTGATTTTGGGCTTGAGATCGTGCAATTGTGAGATATAGAATTTGTATTAAGTGATCATAAAGAACAAGTTGTCATCATACTCTGTATAGATTGGCATTAAGAATAACATAGTGGAATGAATGGATTTCTTTTTTAACTTACCTATTAGCGATTCAATGTTCACTGCCGTTCTTGACATCACATTGCACCTGTGATATTCCAGAGGCTTACTGGATTGATGCAGTTTTCTTTTAAACAGGTGTTCAAGAGTTTGAATGCACGGAAAGCTTCTTTTCATTTACTTACCAATAAGCTTCCTATAGGGCCATTGGAAATTTGCATTGATTTTGGGCTTCAGATAGTGCAATTGTGAGATATAGAATCTGTATTAAGTGTTCATAAAGAACAAGATGTCATCATACGCTGTATAGATTGGCATTAAGAATAACATAGTCGAAGCAATGGATTTCTTTTATAACTTAGCTTTTAGCGATTCAATGTTTACTGCCCTTCTTGACATTTCATTGCACCTCTGATGTTCCAGTGGCCTACTGCGTTAATGCGCCAGTCTTGTGAACAAGTGTTCATGAGTTCAGATCCACAAAGAATTTTTTTTCAATTACCTCTTAATAAGCTTCCAATACAGCCAATAGATATTTGCAATGATTTTGGGCTTGAGATAGTGCAATTGTGAGATATAGAATCTGTATTAAGTGTTCATAAAGAACAAGATGTCATCATACGCTGTATATATTGGCATTGAGAATAACATAGTGGAACCAATGGATTTCTTTCATAGTTTACCTATTAGCGATTCAAAGTTCACTGCCCTTCTTGACATCAAACTGCACCTGAGATGTTCCAGTGGCTGACTGAGTTAATGCACCTGTCTTGTGAACGAGTGTTCATGAGTTCAAATCCACGGAAACCTTTTTTTCATTTACATATTAATAAGCTTCCTATAGGTCCAATGGAAATTTGCATTGATTTTGGGCTTGAGATCGTGCAATTGTGAGATATAGAATTTGTATTAAGTGATCATAAAAAACAAGTTGTCATCATACTCTGTATAGATTGGCATTAAGAATAACATAGTGGAATGAATGGATTTCTTTTTTAACTTACCTATTAGCGATTCAATGTTCACTGCCGTTCTTGACATCACATTGCACCTGTGATATTCCAGAGGCTTACTGGATTGATGCAGTTTTCTTTTAAACAGGTGTTCAAGAGTTTTAATGCACGGAAAGCTTCTTTTCATTTACTTACCAATAAGCTTCCTATAGGGCCATTGGAAATTTGCATTGATTTTGGGCTTCAGATAGTGCAATTGTGAGATATAGAATCTGTATTAAGTGTTCATAAAGAACAAGATGTCATCATACGCTGTATAGATTGGCATTAAGAATAACATAGTCGAAGCAATGGATTTCTTTTATAACTTACCTTTTAGCGATTCAATGTTTACTGCCCTTCTTGACATTTCGTTGCACCTGTGATGTTCCAGTGGCCAACTGCGTTAATGTGCCAGTCTTGTGAACAAGTGTTCATGAGTTCAGATCCACAAAGAAATTTTTTTCAATTACCTCTTAATAAGCTTCCAATACAGCCAATAGATATTTGCAATGATTTTGGGCTTGAGATAGTGCAATTGTGAGATATAGAATCTGTATTGTGTTCATAAAGAACAAGATGTCATCATACGCTGTATATATTGGCATTGAGAATAACATAGTGGAACCAATGGATTTCTTTCATAGTTTACCTATTAGCGATTCAAAGTTCACTGCCCTTCTTGACATCAAACTGCACCTGAGATGTTCCAGTGGCTGACTGAGTTAATGCACCTGTCTTGTGAACGAGTGTTCATGAGTTCAAATCCACGGAAACCTTTTTTTCATTTACATATTAATAAGCTTCCTATAGGTCCAATGGAAATTTGCATTGATTTTGGGCTTGAGATCGTGCAATTGTGAGATATAGAATTTGTATTAAGTGATCATAAAGAACAAGTTGTCATCATACTCTGTATAGATTGGCATTAAGAATAACATAGTGGAATGAATGGATTTCTTTTTTAACTTACCTATTAGCGATTCAATGTTCACTGCCGTTCTTGACATCACATTGCACCTGTGATATTCCAGAGGCTTACTGGATTGATGCAGTTTTCTTTTAAACAGGTGTTCAAGAGTTTTAATGCACGGAAAGCTTCTTTTCATTTACTTACCAATAAGCTTCCTATAGGGCCATTGGAAATTTGCATTGATTTTGGGCTTCAGATAGTGCAATTGTGAGATATAGAATCTGTATTAAGTGTTCATAAAGAACAAGATGTCATCATACGCTGTATAGATTGGCATTAAGAATAACATAGTCGAAGCAATGGATTTCTTTTATAACTTACCTTTTAGCGATTCAATGTTTACTGCCCTTCTTGACATTTCGTTGCACCTGTGATGTTCCAGTGGCCTACTGCGTTAATGTGCCAGTCTTGTGAACAAGTGTTCATGAGTTCAGATCCACAAAGAAATTTTTTTCAATTACCTCTTAATAAGCTTCCAATACAGCCAATAGATATTTGCAATGATTTTGGGCTTGAGATAGTGCAATTGTGAGATATAGAATCTGTATTGTGTTCATAAAGAACAAGATGTCATCATACGCTGTATATATTGGCATTGAGAATAACATAGTGGAACCAATGGATTTCTTTCATAGTTTACCTATTAGCGATTCAAAGTTCACTGCCCTTCTTGACATCAAACTGCACCTGAGATGTTCCAGTGGCTGACTGAGTTAATGCACCTGTCTTGTGAACGAGTGTTCATGAGTTCAAATCCACGGAAACCTTTTTTTCATTTACATATTAATAAGCTTCCTATAGGTCCAATGGAAATTTGCATTGATTTTGGGCTTGAGATCGTGCAATTGTGAGATATAGAATTTGTATTAAGTGATCATAAAGAACAAGTTGTCATCATACTCTGTATAGATTGGCATTAAGAATAACATAGTGGAATGAATGGATTTCTTTTTTAACTTACCTATTAGCGATTCAATGTTCACTGCCGTTCTTGACATCACATTGCACCTGTGATATTCCAGAGGCTTACTGGATTGATGCAGTTTTCTTTTAAACAGGTGTTCAAGAGTTTGAATGCACGGAAAGCTTCTTTTCATTTACTTACCAATAAGCTTCCTATAGGGCCATTGGAAATTTGCATTGATTTTGGGCTTCAGATAGTGCAATTGTGAGATATAGAATCTGTATTAAGTGTTCATAAAGAACAAGATGTCATCATACGCTGTATAGATTGGCATTAAGAATAACATAGTCGAAGCAATGGATTTCTTTTATAACTTAGCTTTTAGCGATTCAATGTTTACTGCCCTTCTTGACATTTCGTTGCACCTCTGATGTTCCAGTGGCCTACTGCGTTAATGTGCCAGTCTTGTGAACAAGTGTTCATGAGTTCAGATCCACAAAGAAATTTTTTTCAATTACCTCTTAATAAGCTTCCAATACAGCCAATAGATATTTGCAATGATTTTGGGCTTGAGATAGTGCAATTGTGAGATATAGAATCTGTATTGTGTTCATAAAGAACAAGATGTCATCATACGCTGTATATATTGGCATTGAGAATAACATAGTGGAACCAATGGATTTCTTTCATAGTTTACCTATTAGCGATTCAAAGTTCACTGCCCTTCTTGACATCAAACTGCACCTGAGATGTTCCAGTGGCTGACTGAGTTAATGCACCTGTCTTGTGAACGAGTGTTCATGAGTTCAAATCCACGGAAACCTTTTTTTCATTTACATATTAATAAGCTTCCTATAGGTCCAATGGAAATTTGCATTGATTTTGGGCTTGAGATCGTGCAATTGTGAGATATAGAATTTGTATTAAGTGATCATAAAGAACAAGTTGTCATCATACTCTGTATAGATTGGCATTAAGAATAACATAGTGGAATGAATGGATTTCTTTTTTAACTTACCTATTAGCGATTCAATGTTCACTGCCGTTCTTGACATCACATTGCACCTGTGATATTCCAGAGGCTTACTGGATTGATGCAGTTTTCTTTTAAACAGGTGTTCAAGAGTTTGAATGCACGGAAAGCTTCTTTTCATTTACTTACCAATAAGCTTCCTATAGGGCCATTGGAAATTTGCATTGATTTTGGGCTTCAGATAGTGCAATTGTGAGATATAGAATCTGTATTAAGTGTTCATAAAGAACAAGATGTCATCATACGCTGTATAGATTGGCATTAAGAATAACATAGTCGAAGCAATGGATTTCTTTTATAACTTACCTTTTAGCGATTCAATGTTTACTGCCCTTCTTGACATTTCGTTGCACCTGTGATGTTCCAGTGGCCAACTGCGTTAATGTGCCAGTCTTGTGAACAAGTGTTCATGAGTTCAGATCCACAAAGAAATTTTTTTCAATTACCTCTTAATAAGCTTCCAATACAGCCAATAGATATTTGCAATGATTTTGGGCTTGAGATAGTGCAATTGTGAGATATAGAATCTGTATTGTGTTCATAAAGAACAAGATGTCATCATACGCTGTATATATTGGCATTGAGAATAACATAGTGGAACCAATGGATTTCTTTCATAGTTTACCTATTAGCGATTCAAAGTTCACTGCCCTTCTTGACATCAAACTGCACCTGAGATGTTCCAGTGGCTGACTGAGTTAATGCACCTGTCTTGTGAACGAGTGTTCATGAGTTCAAATCCACGGAAACCTTTTTTTCATTTACATATTAATAAGCTTCCTATAGGTCCAATGGAAATTTGCATTGATTTTGGGCTTGAGATCGTGCAATTGTGAGATATAGAATTTGTATTAAGTGATCATAAAGAACAAGTTGTCATCATACTCTGTATAGATTGGCATTAAGAATAACATAGTGGAATGAATGGATTTCTTTTTTAACTTACCTATTAGCGATTCAATGTTCACTGCCGTTCTTGACATCACATTGCACCTGTGATATTCCAGAGGCTTACTGGATTGATGCAGTTTTCTTTTAAACAGGTGTTCAAGAGTTTTAATGCACGGAAAGCTTCTTTTCATTTACTTACCAATAAGCTTCCTATAGGGCCATTGGAAATTTGCATTGATTTTGGGCTTCAGATAGTGCAATTGTGAGATATAGAATCTGTATTAAGTGTTCATAAAGAACAAGATGTCATCATACGCTGTATAGATTGGCATTAAGAATAACATAGTCGAAGCAATGGATTTCTTTTATAACTTACCTTTTAGCGATTCAATGTTTACTGCCCTTCTTGACATTTCGTTGCACCTGTGATGTTCCAGTGGCCTACTGCGTTAATGTGCCAGTCTTGTGAACAAGTGTTCATGAGTTCAGATCCACAAAGAAATTATTTTCAATTACCTCTTAATAAGCTTCCAATACAGCCAATAGATATTTGCAATGATTTTGGGCTTGAGATAGTGCAATTGTGAGATATAGAATCTGTATTGTGTTCATAAAGAACAAGATGTCATCATACGCTGTATATATTGGCATTGAGAATAACATAGTGGAACCAATGGATTTCTTTCATAGTTTACCTATTAGCGATTCAAAGTTCACTGCCCTTCTTGACATCAAACTGCACCTGAGATGTTCCAGTGGCTGACTGAGTTAATGCACCTGTCTTGTGAACGAGTGTTCATGAGTTCAAATCCACGGAAACCTTTTTTTCATTTACATATTAATAAGCTTCCTATAGGTCCAATGGAAATTTGCATTGATTTTGGGCTTGAGATCGTGCAATTGTGAGATATAGAATTTGTATTAAGTGATCATAAAGAACAAGTTGTCATCATACTCTGTATAGATTGGCATTAAGAATAACATAGTGGAATGAATGGATTTCTTTTTTAACTTACCTATTAGCGATTCAATGTTCACTGCCGTTCTTGACATCACATTGCACCTGTGATATTCCAGAGGCTTACTGGATTGATGCAGTTTTCTTTTAAACAGGTGTTCAAGAGTTTGAATGCACGGAAAGCTTCTTTTCATTTACTTACCAATAAGCTTCCTATAGGGCCATTGGAAATTTGCATTGATTTTGGGCTTCAGATAGTGCAATTGTGAGATATAGAATCTGTATTAAGTGTTCATAAAGAACAAGATGTCATCATACGCTGTATAGATTGGCATTAAGAATAACATAGTCGAAGCAATGGATTTCTTTTATAACTTAGCTTTTAGCGATTCAATGTTTACTGCCCTTCTTGACATTTCGTTGCACCTCTGATGTTCCAGTGGCCTACTGCGTTAATGTGCCAGTCTTGTGAACAAGTGTTCATGAGTTCAGATCCACAAAGAAATTTTTTTCAATTACCTCTTAATAAGCTTCCAATACAGCCAATAGATATTTGCAATGATTTTGGGCTTGAGATAGTGCAATTGTGAGATATAGAATCTGTATTGTGTTCATAAAGAACAAGATGTCATCATACGCTGTATATATTGGCATTGAGAATAACATAGTGGAACCAATGGATTTCTTTCATAGTTTACCTATTAGCGATTCAAAGTTCACTGCCCTTCTTGACATCAAACTGCACCTGAGATGTTCCAGTGGCTGACTGAGTTAATGCACCTGTCTTGTGAACGAGTGTTCATGAGTTCAAATCCACGGAAACCTTTTTTTCATTTACATATTAATAAGCTTCCTATAGGTCCAATGGAAATTTGCATTGATTTTGGGCTTGAGATCGTGCAATTGTGAGATATAGAATTTGTATTAAGTGATCATAAAGAACAAGTTGTCATCATACTCTGTATAGATTGGCATTAAGAATAACATAGTGGAATGAATGGATTTCTTTTTTAACTTACCTATTAGCGATTCAATGTTCACTGCCGTTCTTGACATCACATTGCACCTGTGATATTCCAGAGGCTTACTGGATTGATGCAGTTTTCTTTTAAACAGGTGTTCAAGAGTTTTAATGCACGGAAAGCTTCTTTTCATTTACTTACCAATAAGCTTCCTATAGGGCCATTGGAAATTTGCATTGATTTTGGGCTTCAGATAGTGCAATTGTGAGATATAGAATCTGTATTAAGTGTTCATAAAGAACAAGATGTCATCATACGCTGTATAGATTGGCATTAAGAATAACATAGTCGAAGCAATGGATTTCTTTTATAACTTACCTTTTAGCGATTCAATGTTTACTGCCCTTCTTGACATTTCGTTGCACCTGTGATGTTCCAGTGGCCTACTGCGTTAATGTGCCAGTCTTGTGAACAAGTGTTCATGAGTTCAGATCCACAAAGAAATTTTTTTCAATTACCTCTTAATAAGCTTCCAATACAGCCAATAGATATTTGCAATGATTTTGGGCTTGAGATAGTGCAATTGTGAGATATAGAATCTGTATTGTGTTCATAAAGAACAAGATGTCATCATACGCTGTATATATTGGCATTGAGAATAACATAGTGGAACCAATGGATTTCTTTCATAGTTTACCTATTAGCGATTCAAAGTTCACTGCCCTTCTTGACATCAAACTGCACCTGAGATGTTCCAGTGGCTGACTGAGTTAATGCACCTGTCTTGTGAACGAGTGTTCATGAGTTCAAATCCACGGAAACCTTTTTTTCATTTACATATTAATAAGCTTCCTATAGGTCCAATGGAAATTTGCATTGATTTTGGGCTTGAGATCGTGCAATTGTGAGATATAGAATTTGTATTAAGTGATCATAAAGAACAAGTTGTCATCATACTCTGTATAGATTGGCATTAAGAATAACATAGTGGAATGAATGGATTTCTTTTTTAACTTACCTATTAGCGATTCAATGTTCACTGCCGTTCTTGACATCACATTGCACCTGTGATATTCCAGAGGCTTACTGGATTGATGCAGTTTTCTTTTAAACAGGTGTTCAAGAGTTTGAATGCACGGAAAGCTTCTTTTCATTTACTTACCAATAAGCTTCCTATAGGGCCATTGGAAATTTGCATTGATTTTGGGCTTCAGATAGTGCAATTGTGAGATATAGAATCTGTATTAAGTGTTCATAAAGAACAAGATGTCATCATACGCTGTATAGATTGGCATTAAGAATAACATAGTCGAAGCAATGGATTTCTTTTATAACTTAGCTTTTAGCGATTCAATGTTTACTGCCCTTCTTGACATTTCATTGCACCTCTGATGTTCCAGTGGCCTACTGCGTTAATGCGCCAGTCTTGTGAACAAGTGTTCATGAGTTCAGATCCACAAAGAATTTTTTTTCAATTACCTCTTAATAAGCTTCCAATACAGCCAATAGATATTTGCAATGATTTTGGGCTTGAGATAGTGCAATTGTGAGATATAGAATCTGTATTAAGTGTTCATAAAGAACAAGATGTCATCATACGCTGTATATATTGGCATTGAGAATAACATAGTGGAACCAATGGATTTCTTTCATAGTTTACCTATTAGCGATTCAAAGTTCACTGCCCTTCTTGACATCAAACTGCACCTGAGATGTTCCAGTGGCTGACTGAGTTAATGCACCTGTCTTGTGAACGAGTGTTCATGAGTTCAAATCCACGGAAACCTTTTTTTCATTTACATATTAATAAGCTTCCTATAGGTCCAATGGAAATTTGCATTGATTTTGGGCTTGAGATCGTGCAATTGTGAGATATAGAATTTGTATTAAGTGATCATAAAGAACAAGTTGTCATCATGCTCTGTATAGATTGGCATTAAGAATAACATAGTGGAATGAATGGATTTCTTTTTTAACTTACCTATTAGCGATTCAATGTTCACTGCCGTTCTTGACATCACATTGCACCTGTGATATTCCAGAGGCTTACTGGATTGATGCAGTTTTCTTTTAAACAGGTGTTCAAGAGTTTTAATGCACGGAAAGCTTCTTTTCATTTACTTACCAATAAGCTTCCTATAGGGCCATTGGAAATTTGCATTGATTTTGGGCTTCAGATAGTGCAATTGTGAGATATAGAATCTGTATTAAGTGTTCATAAAGAACAAGATGTCATCATACGCTGTATAGATTGGCATTAAGAATAACATAGTCGAAGCAATGGATTTCTTTTATAACTTACCTTTTAGCGATTCAATGTTTACTGCCCTTCTTGACATTTCGTTGCACCTGTGATGTTCCAGTGGCCTACTGCGTTAATGTGCCAGTCTTGTGAACAAGTGTTCATGAGTTCAGATCCACAAAGAAATTTTTTTCAATTACCTCTTAATAAGCTTCCATTACAGCCAATAGATATTTGCAATGATTTTGGGCTTGAGATAGTGCAATTGTGAGATATAGAATCTGTATTGTGTTCATAAAGAACAAGATGTCATCATACGCTGTATATATTGGCATTGAGAATAACATAGTGGAACCAATGGATTTCTTTCATAGTTTACCTATTAGCGATTCAAAGTTCACTGCCCTTCTTGACATCAAACTGCACCTGAGATGTTCCAGTGGCTGACTGAGTTAATGCACCTGTCTTGTGAACGAGTGTTCATGAGTTCAAATCCACAGAAACCTTTTTTTCATTTACATATTAATAAGCTTCCTATAGGTCCAATGGAAATTTGCATTGATTTTGGGCTTGAGATCGTGCAATTGTGAGATATAGAATTTGTATTAAGTGATCATAAAGAACAAGTTGTCATCATACTCTGTATAGATTGGCATTAAGAATAACATAGTGGAATGAATGGATTTCTTTTTTAACTTACCTATTAGCGATTCAATGTTCACTGCCGTTCTTGACATCACATTGCACCTGTGATATTCCAGAGGCTTACTGGATTGATGCAGTTTTCTTTTAAACAGGTGTTCAAGAGTTTTAATGCACGGAAAGCTTCTTTTCATTTACTTACCAATAAGCTTCCTATAGGGCCATTGGAAATTTGCATTGATTTTGGGCTTCAGATAGTGCAATTGTGAGATATAGAATCTGTATTAAGTGTTCATAAAGAACAAGATGTCATCATACGCTGTATAGATTGGCATTAAGAATAACATAGTCGAAGCAATGGATTTCTTTTATAACTTACCTTTTAGCGATTCAATGTTTACTGCCCTTCTTGACATTTCGTTGCACCTGTGATGTTCCAGTGGCCTACTGCGTTAATGTGCCAGTCTTGTGAACAAGTGTTCATGAGTTCAGATCCACAAAGAAATTTTTTTCAATTACCTCTTAATAAGCTTCCAATACAGCCAATAGATATTTGCAATGATTTTGGGCTTGAGATAGTGCAATTGTGAGATATAGAATCTGTATTGTGTTCATAAAGAACAAGATGTCATCATACGCTGTATATATTGGCATTGAGAATAACATAGTGGAACCAATGGATTTCTTTCATAGTTTACCTATTAGCGATTCAAAGTTCACTGCCCTTCTTGACATCAAACTGCACCTGAGATGTTCCAGTGGCTGACTGAGTTAATGCACCTGTCTTGTGAACGAGTGTTCATGAGTTCAAATCCACGGAATCCTTTTTTTCATTTACATATTAATAAGCTTCCTATAGGTCCAATGGAAATTTGCAATGATTTTGGGCTTGAGATTGTGAGAAATACAATCTATATTAAGTGTTCATAAAGAACAAGTTGTCATCATACGCTGTATAGATTGGCGTTAAGAATAACATAGTGGAATGAATGTTTTTCTTTTTTAACTTAACTATTAGCGATTCAAAGTTCACTGCCCTTCTTGACATCACACTGCACCTGTGATGTTCCAGTGGCTTACTGTGTTAATGCACCTGTCTTGTAAGCAAGTATTCTTCAGTTCGAATCCACGGAAAACTTTTTTTCATTTGCTTTCTAATAAGCTTCCTATAGGTTCAATGGAAATTTGTATTGATTTTGGGCTTGAGATCATGCAATTGTGAGATATAGAATCTGTATTAAGTGTTCATAAAGAACAAGTTGTCATCATACGCTGTATAGATTGGCATTAAGAATAACATAGTGGAACGAATGGATTTCTATTTTAACTTACCTATTAGCGATTCAATGTTCACTGCCCTTCCTGACATCACATTGCACCTGTGATGTTCCAGAGGCTTACTGGATAAATGCACTTGTCTTTAAAATAAGTGTTCAAGAGTTTGAATCCGCAGAAAGCTTCTTTTCATTTACTTACTAATATGCTTCCTATAGGACCATTGGAAATTTGCATTGATTTGGGCTTGAGATAGTGCAATTGTGAGAAATAGAATCTGTATTAAAGGTTCATAAAGAACAAGATGTCATCATACGCTGTATAGATTGGCATTAAGAATAACATAGTGGAAGCAATGGATTTCTTTTATAACTTACCTTTCAGCGATTCATTGTTTACTGCCCTTCTTGACGTTTCATTGCACCTGTGATATTCCAGTGGCCTACTGCGTTAATGCGCCAGTTTTGTGAACAAGTGTTCATGAGTTCAGATCCACAAAGAAATTTTTTTCAATTACCTCTTAATAAGCTTCCAATACAGCCAATGGATATTTGCAATGATTTTGGGCTTGAGATAGTGCAATTGTGAGATATAGAATCTGTATTAAGTGTTCATAAAGAACAAGATGTCATCATACGCTGTATATATTGGCATTGAGAATAACATAGTGGAACCAATGGATTTTTTTCATAATTTACCTATTAGCGATTCAAAGTTCACCACCCTTCTTGACATCGTACTGTACCTGAGATGTTCTAGTGGCTGACTGAGTTAATGCACCTGTCTTGTGAACAAGTGTTCATGAGTTCAAATCCACGGAAACCTTTTCTTCATTTACATATTAATAAGCTTCCTATAGGTCCAATGGAAATTTGCAATGATTTTGGGCTTGAGATTGTGCAATTGTGAGATATAGAATTTGTATTAAGTGATCATAAAGAACAAGTTGTCATCATACTCTGTATAGATTGGCATTAAGAATAACATAGTGGAAGCAATGGATTTCTTTTATAACTTACCTTTTAGCGATTCAATGTTTACTGCCCTTCTTGACATCTCATTGCACCTGTGATGTTCCAGTGGCTTACTGCGTTAATGCGCCAGTCTTGTGAGCAAGTGTTCATGAGTTCAGATCCACAAAGAAAATTTTTTCAATTACCTCTTAATAAGCTTCCAATACAGCCAATGGAAATTTGCAATGATTTTGGGCTTGAGATAGTGCAATTGTGAGATATAGAATCTGTATTAAGTGTTCATAAAGAACAAGTTGTCATCATACGCTGTATAGATTGGCATTAAGAATAACATAGTGGAACGAATGGATTTCTATTTTAACTTACCTATTAGCGATTCAATGTTCACTGCCCTTCCTGACATCACATTGCACCTGTGATGCTCCAGAGGCTTACTGGATTAATGCACTTATCTTTTAAACAAGTGTTCAAGAGTTTGAATCCACAGAAAGCTTCTTTTCATTTACTTACTAATATGCTTCCTATAGTGCCAATGGAAATTTGCATTGATTTTGGGCTTGACATACTGCAATTGTGAGAAATATAATCTGTATTAAGTGTTCATAAAGAACAAGATGTCATCATACGCTGTATAGATTGGCCTTAAGAACAACATAGTGGAAGCAATGGATTTCTTCTACAACTTACCTTTTAGCGATTCAATGTTTACTGCCCTTCTTGACATCTCATTGCACCTGTGATGTTCCAGTGGCTTACTGGGTTCATGAGTTCAGATCCACAAAGAGAATTTTTTCAATTACCTCTTAATAAGCTTCCAATACAGACAATGGAAATTTGCAATGATTTTGGGCTTGAGATTGTGAGAAATACAATCTATATTAAGTGTTCATAAAGAACAAGTTGTCATCATACGCTGTATAGATTGGCGTTAAGAATAACATAGTGGAATGAATGTTTTTCTTTTTTAACTTAACTATTAGCGATTCAAAGTTCACTGCCCTTCTTGACATCACACTGCACCTGTGATGTTCCAGTGGCTTACTGTGTTAATGCACCTGTCTTGTAAACAAGTATTCTTCAGTTCGAATCCACGGAAAACTTTTTTTCATTTGCTTTCTAATAAGCTTCCTATAGGTTCAATGGAAATTTGTATTGATTTTGGGCTTGAGATCATGCAATTGTGAGATATAGAATCTGTATTAAGTGTTCATAAAGAACAAGTTGTCATCATACGCTGTATAGATTGGCATTAAGAATAACATAGTGGAACGAATGGATTTCTATTTTAACTTACCTATTAGCGATTCAATGTTCACTGCCCTTCCTGACATCACATTGCACCTGTGATGTTCCAGAGGCTTACTGGATAAATGCACTTGTCTTTAAAATAAGTGTTCAAGAGTTTGAATCCGCAGAAAGCTTCTTTTCATTTACTTACTAATATGCTTCCTATAGGACCATTGGAAATTTGCATTGATTTGGGCTTGAGATAGTGCAATTGTGAGAAATAGAATCTGTATTAAAGGTTCATAAAGAACAAGATGTCATCATACGCTGTATAGATTGGCATTAAGAATAACATAGTGGAAGCAATGGATTTCTTTTATAACTTACCTTTCAGCGATTCATTGTTTACTGCCCTTCTTGACGTTTCATTGCACCTGTGATATTCCAGTGGCCTACTGCGTTAATGCGCCAGTTTTGTGAACAAGTGTTCATGAGTTCAGATCCACAAAGAAATTTTTTTCAATTACCTCTTAATAAGCTTCCAATACAGCCAATGGATATTTGCAATGATTTTGGGCTTGAGATAGTGCAATTGTGAGATATAGAATCTGTATTAAGTGTTCATAAAGAACAAGATGTCATCATACGCTGTATATATTGGCATTGAGAATAACATAGTGGAACCAATGGATTTTTTTCATAATTTACCTATTAGCGATTCAAAGTTCACCACCCTTCTTGACATCGTACTGTACCTGAGATGTTCTAGTGGCTGACTGAGTTAATGCACCTGTCTTGTGAACAAGTGTTCATGAGTTCAAATCCACGGAAACCTTTTCTTCATTTACATATTAATAAGCTTCCTATAGGTCCAATGGAAATTTGCAATGATTTTGGGCTTGAGATTGTGCAATTGTGAGATATAGAATTTGTATTAAGTGATCATAAAGAACAAGTTGTCATCATACTCTGTATAGATTGGCATTAAGAATAACATAGTGGAAGCAATGGATTTCTTTTATAACTTACCTTTTAGCGATTCAATGTTTACTGCCCTTCTTGACATCTCATTGCACCTGTGATGTTCCAGTGGCTTACTGCGTTAATGCGCCAGTCTTGTGAGCAAGTGTTCATGAGTTCAGATCCACAAAGAAAATTTTTTCAATTACCTCTTAATAAGCTTCCAATACAGCCAATGGAAATTTGCAATGATTTTGGGCTTGAGATAGTGCAATTGTGAGATATAGAATCTGTATTAAGTGTTCATAAAGAACAAGTTGTCATCATACGCTGTATAGATTGGCATTAAGAATAACATAGTGGAACGAATGGATTTCTATTTTAACTTACCTATTAGCGATTCAATGTTCACTGCCCTTCCTGACATCACATTGCACCTGTGATGTTCCAGAGGCTTACTGGATTAATGCACTTATCTTTTAAACAAGTGTTCAAGAGTTTGAATCCACAGAAAGCTTCTTTTCATTTACTTACTAATATGCTTCCTATAGTGCCAATGGAAATTTGCATTGATTTTGGGCTTGACATACTGCAATTGTGAGAAATATAATCTGTATTAAGTGTTCATAAAGAACAAGATGTCATCATACGCTGTATAGATTGGCCTTAAGAACAACATAGTGGAAGCAATGGATTTCTTCTACAACTTACCTTTTAGCGATTCAATGTTTACTGCCCTTCTTGACATCTCATTGCACCTGTGATGTTCCAGTGGCTTACTGGGTTCATGAGTTCAGATCCACAAAGAGAATTTTTTCAATTACCTCTTAATAAGCTTCCAATACAGACAATGGAAATTTGCAATGATTTTGGGCTTGAGATTGTGAGAAATACAATCTATATTAAGTGTTCATAAAGAACAAGTTGTCATCATACGCTGTATAGATTGGCGTTAAGAATAACATAGTGGAATGAATGTTTTTCTTTTTTAACTTAACTATTAGCGATTCAAAGTTCACTGCCCTTCTTGACATCACACTGCACCTGTGATGTTCCAGTGGCTTACTGTGTTAATGCACCTGTCTTGTAAACAAGTATTCTTCAGTTCGAATCCACGGAAAACTTTTTTTCATTTGCTTTCTAATAAGCTTCCTATAGGCTCAATGGAAATTTGTATTGAATTTGGGCTTGAGATCATGCAATTGTGAGATATAGAATCTGTATTAAGTGTTCATAAAGAACAAGTTGTCATCATACGCTGTATAGATTGGCATTAAGAATAACATAGTTCAACGAATGGATTTCTATTTTTACTTACCTATTAGCGATTCAATGTTCACTGCCCTTCCTGACATCACATTGCACCTGTGATGTTCCAGAGGCTTACTGGATAACTCCACTTGTCTTTTAAATAAGTGTTCAAGAGTTTGAATCTGCGGAAAGCTTCTTTTCATTTACTTACTAATATGCTTCCTATAGGGCCAATGGAAATTTGCATTGATTTTGGGCTTGACATACTGCAATTATGAGAAATAGAATCTGTATTAAGGGTTCATAAAGAACAAGATGTCATCATACGCTGTATATATTGGCATTGAGAATAACATAGTGGAACCAATGGATTTCTTTCATAATTTACCTATTAGCGATTCAAAGTTCACCACCCTTCTTGACATCGCACTGTACCTGAGATGTTCCAGTGGCTGACTGAATTAATGCACCTGTCTTGTGAAAAAGTGTTCATGAGTTCAAATCCACGGAAACCTTTTTTTCATTTACATATTAATAAGCTTCCTATAGGTCCAATGGAAATGTGCAATGATTTTGGGCTTGAGATCGTGCAATTGTGAGATATAGAATTTGTATTAAGTGATCATAAAGAACAAGTTGTCATCATACTCTGTATAGATTGGCATTAAGAATAACATAATGGAAGCAATGGATTTCTTTTATAACTTACCTTTTAGCGATTCAATGTTTACTGCCCTTCTTGACATCTCATTGCACCTGTGATGTTCCAGTGGCCTACTGCGTTAATGCGCCAGTCTTGTGAACAAGTGTTCATGAGTTCAGATCCACAAAGAAAATTTTTTCAATTACCTCTTAATAAGCTTCCAATACAGCCAATGGAAATTTGCAATGATTTTGGGCTTGAGATAGTGCAATTGTGAGATATAGAATCTGTATTAAGTGTTCATAAAGAACAAGTTGTCATCATACGCTGTATAGATTGGCATTAAGAATAACATAGTGGAACGAATGGATTTCTATTTTAACTTACCTATTAGCGATTCAATGTTCACTGCCCTTCCTGACATCACATTGCACCTGTGATGCTCCAGAGGCTTACTGGATTAATGCACTTATCTTTTAAACAAGTGTTCAAGAGTTTGAATCCACAGAAAGCTTCTTTTCATTTACTTACTAATATGCTTCCTATAGTGCCAATGGAAATTTGCATTGATTTTGGGCTTGACATACTGCAATTGTGAGAAATATAATCTGTATTAAGTGTTCATAAAGAACAAGATGTCATCATACGCTGTATAGATTGGCCTTAAGAACAACATAGTGGAAGCAATGGATTTCTTCTACAACTTACCTTTTAGCGATTCAATGTTTACTGCCCTTCTTGACATCTCATTGCACCTGTGATGTTCCAGTGGCTTACTGGGTTCATGAGTTCAGATCCACAAAGAGAATTTTTTCAATTACCTCTTAATAAGCTTCCAATACAGACAATGGAAATTTGCAATGATTTTGGGCTTGAGATTGTGAGAAATACAATCTATATTAAGTGTTCATAAAGAACAAGTTGTCATCATACGCTGTATAGATTGGCGTTAAGAATAACATAGTGGAATGAATGTTTTTCTTTTTTAACTTAACTATTAGCGATTCAAAGTTCACTGCCCTTCTTGACATCACACTGCACCTGTGATGTTCCAGTGGCTTACTGTGTTAATGCACCTGTCTTGTAAACAAGTATTCTTCAGTTCGAATCCACGGAAAACTTTTTTTCATTTGCTTTCTAATAAGCTTCCTATAGGTTCAATGGAAATTTGTATTGATTTTGGGCTTGAGATCATGCAATTGTGAGATATAGAATCTGTATTAAGTGTTCATAAAGAACAAGTTGTCATCATACGCTGTATAGATTGGCATTAAGAATAACATAGTGGAACGAATGGATTTCTATTTTAACTTACCTATTAGCGATTCAATGTTCACTGCCCTTCCTGACATCACATTGCACCTGTGATGTTCCAGAGGCTTACAGGATAAATGCACTTGTCTTTAAAATAAGTGTTCAAGAGTTTGAATCCGCAGAAAGCTTCTTTTCATTTACTTACTAATATGCTTCCTATAGGACCATTGGAAATTTGCATTGATTTGGGCTTGAGATAGTGCAATTGTGAGAAATAGAATCTGTATTAAGGGTTCATAAAGAACAAGATGTCATCATACGCTGTATAGATTGGCATTAAGAATAACATAGTGGAAGCAATGGATTTCTTTTATAACTTACCTTTCAGCGATTCATTGTTTACTGCCCTTCTTGACGTTTCATTGCACCTGTGATATTCCAGTGGCCTACTGCGTTAATGCGCCAGTTTTGTGAACAAGTGTTCATGAGTTCAGATCCACAAAGAAATTTTTTTCAATTACCTCTTAATAAGCTTCCAATACAGCCAATGGATATTTGCAATGATTTTGGGCTTGAGATAGTGCAATTGTGAGATATAGAATCTGTATTAAGTGTTCATAAAGAACAAGATGTCATCATACGCTGTATATATTGGCATTGAGAATAACATAGTGGAACCAATGGATTTTTTTCATAATTTACCTATTAGCGATTCAAAGTTCACCACCCTTCTTGACATCGTACTGTACCTGAGATGTTCCAGTGGCTGACTGAGTTAATGCACCTGTCTTGTGAACAAGTGTTCATGAGTTCAAATCCACGGAAACCTTTTCTTCATTTACATATTAATAAGCTTCCTATAGGTCCAATGGAAATTTGTAATGATTTTGGGCTTGAGATTGTGCAATTGTGAGATATAGAATTTGTATTAAGTGATCATAAAGAACAAGTTGTCATCATACTCTGTATAGATTGGCATTAAGAATAACATAGTGGAAGCAATGGATTTCTTTTATAACTTACCTTTTAGCGATTCAATGTTTACTGCCCTTCTTGACATCTCATTGCACCTGTGATGTTCCAGTGGCTTACTGCGTTAATGCGCCAGTCTTGTGAGCAAGTGTTCATGAGTTCAGATCCACAAAGAAAATTTTTTCAATTACCTCTTAATAAGCTTCCAATACAGCCAATGGAAATTTGCAATGATTTTGGGCTTGAGATAGTGCAATTGTGAGATATAGAATCTGTATTAAGTGTTCATAAAGAACAAGTTGTCATCATACGCTGTATAGATTGGCATTAAGAATAACATAGTGGAACGAATGGATTTCTATTTTAACTTACCTATTAGCGATTCAATGTTCACTGCCCTTCCTGACATCACATTGCACCTGTGATGCTCCAGAGGCTTACTGGATTAATGCACTTATCTTTTAAACAAGTGTTCAAGAGTTTGAATCCACAGAAAGCTTCTTTTCATTTACTTACTAATATGCTTCCTATAGTGCCAATGGAAATTTGCATTGATTTTGGGCTTGACATACTGCAATTGTGAGAAATATAATCTGTATTAAGTGTTCATAAAGAACAAGATGTCATCATACGCTGTATAGATTGGCCTTAAGAACAACATAGTGGAAGCAATGGATTTCTTCTACAACTTACCTTTTAGCGATTCAATGTTTACTGCCCTTCTTGACATCTCATTGCACCTGTGATGTTCCAGTGGCTTACTGGGTTCATGAGTTCAGATCCACAAAGAGAATTTTTTCAATTACCTCTTAATAAGCTTCCAATACAGACAATGGAAATTTGCAATGATTTTGGGCTTGAGATTGTGAGAAATACAATCTATATTAAGTGTTCATAAAGAACAAGTTGTCATCATACGCTGTATAGATTGGCGTTAAGAATAACATAGTGGAATGAATGTTTTTCTTTTTTAACTTAACTATTAGCGATTCAAAGTTCACTGCCCTTCTTGACATCACACTGTACCTGTGATGTTCCAGTGGCTTACTGTGTTAATGCACCTGTCTTGTAAACAAGTATTCTTCAGTTCGAATCCACGGAAAACTTTTTTTCATTTGCTTTCTAATAAGCTTCCTATAGGCTCAATGGAAATTTGTATTGAATTTGGGCTTGAGATCATGCAATTGTGAGATATAGAATCTGTATTAAGTGTTCATAAAGAACAAGTTGTCATCATACGCTGTATAGATTGGCATTAAGAATAACATAGTTCAACGAATGGATTTCTATTTTTACTTACCTATTAGCGATTCAATGTTCACTGCCCTTCCTGACATCACATTGCACCTGTGATGTTCCAGAGGCTTACTGGATAACTCCACTTGTCTTTTAAATAAGTGTTCAAGAGTTTGAATCTGCGGAAAGCTTCTTTTCATTTACTTACTAATATGCTTCCTATAGGGCCAATGGAAATTTGCATTGATTTTGGGCTTGACATACTGCAATTATGAGAAATAGAATCTGTATTAAGGGTTCATAAAGAACAAGATGTCATCATACGCTGTATAGATTGGCATTAAGAATAACATAGTGGAAGCAATGGATTTCTTTTATAACTTACCTTTTAGCGATTCAATGTTTACTGCCCTTCTTGACATCTCATTGCACCTGTGATGTTCCAGTGGCCTACTGCGTTAATGCGCCAGTCTTGTGAACAAGTGTTCATAAGTTCAGATCCACAAAAAAAATTTTTTCAATTACCTCTTAATAAGCTTCCAATACAGCCAATGGAAATTTGCAATGATTTTGGGCTTGAGATAGTGCAATTGTGAGATATAGAATCTGTATTAAGTGTTCATAAAGAACAAGATGTCATCATACGCTGTATAGATTGGCATTAAGAATAACATAGTGGAACGAATGTTTTTCTTTAACTTAACTATTAGCGATTCAATGTTCACTGCCCTTCTTGACATCACACTTCACCTGTGATGTTCCAGTGGCTTACTGTGTTAATGCACCTGTCTTGTAAACAAGTATTCTTAAGTTTGAATCCATGGAAAACTTTTTTTCATTTACTTTCTAATAAGCTTCCTATAGGTCCAATGGAAATTTGTATTGATTTTGGGCTTGAGATAGTGCAAATGTGAGATATAGAATCTGTATTAAGTGTTCATAAAGAACAAGTTGTCATCATACGCTGTATAGATTGGCATTAAGAATAACATAGTGGAACGAATGGATTTCTATTTTTACTTACCTATTAGCGATTCATTGTTCACTGCCCTTCCTGACATCACATTGTACCTGTGATGTTCCAGAGGCTTATTGGATAAATGCACTTGTCTTTTAAATAAGTGTTCAAGAGTATGAATCCGTGGAAAGCTTCTTTTCATTTACTTACTAATATGCTTCCTATAGGGCCAATGGAAATTTGCATTGATTTTGGGCTTGAGATAGTGCAATTGTGAGATATAGAATCTGTATTAAGTGTTCATAAAGAACAAGTTGTCATCATACGCTGTATAGATTGGCATTAAGAATAACATAGTTCAACGAATGGATTTCTATTTTTACTTACCTATTAGCGATTCAATGTTCACTGCCCTTCCTGACATCACATTGCAACTGTGATGTTCCAGAGGCTTACTGGATAACTCCACTTGTCTTTTAAATAAGTGTTCAAGAGTTTGAATCTGCGGAAAGCTTCTTTTCATTTACTTACTAATATGCTTCCTATAGGGCCAATGGAAATTTGCATTGATTTTGGGCTTGACATACTGCAAATGTGAGATATAGAATCTGTATTAAGTGTTCATAAAGAACAAGTTGTCATCATACGCTGTATAGATTGGCATTAAGAATAACATAGTGGAACGAATGGATTTCTATTTTTACTTACCTATTAGCGATTCATTGTTCACTGCCCTTCCTGACATCACATTGTACCTGTGATGTTCCAGAGGCTTATTGGATAAATGCACTTGTCTTTTAAATAAGTGTTCAAGAGTATGAATCCGTGGAAAGCTTCTTTTCATTTACTTACTAATATGCTTCCTATAGGGCCAATGGAAATTTGCATTGATTTTGGGCTTGAGATAGTGCAATTGTGAGAAATAGAATCTGTATTAAGGGTTCATAAAGAACAAGATGTCATCATACGCTGTATAGATTGGCATTAAGAATAACATAGTGGAAGCAATGGATTTCTTTTATAACTTAACTTTTAGCGATTCAATGTTTACTGCCCTTCTTGACATCTCATTGCACCTGTGATGTTCCAATGGCCTACTGCGTTAATGCACCAGTCTTGTGAACAAGTGTTCATGAGTTCAGATCCACAAAGAAATTTTTTTCAATTACCTCTTAATAAGCTTCCAATACAGCCAATGGATATTTGCAATGATTTTGGGCTTGAGATAGTGCAATTGTGAGATATAGAATCTGTATTAAGTGTTCATAAAGAACAAGATGTCATCATACGCTGTATATATTGGCATTGAGAATAACATAGTGGAACCAATGGATTTCTTTCATAATTTACCTATTAGCGATTCAAAGTTCACTGCCCTTCTTGACATTGCACTGCACCTGAGATGTTCCAGTGGCTGACTGAGTTAATGCACCTGTCTTGTGAACAAGTGTTCATGAGTTCAAATCCATGGAAACTTTTTTTCATTTACATATTAATAAGCTTCCTATAGGTCCAATGGAAATTTGCATTGATTTTGGGCTTGAGATCGTGCAATTGTGAGATATAGAATTTGTATTAAGTGATCATAAAAAACAAGTTGTCATCATACTCTGTATAGATTGGCATTAAGAATAATATAGTGGAATGAATGGATTTCTTTTTTAAGTTACCTTTTAGCGATTTAATGTTCACTGCCCTTCTTGACATCACATTGCACCTGTGATATTCCAGAGGCTTACTGGATTGATGCACTTTTCTTTTAAACAGGTGTTCAAGAGTTTGAATGCACGGAAAGCTTCTTTTCATTTACTTACCAATAAGCTTCCTATAGGGCCAATGGAAATTTGCATTGATTTTGGGCTTCAGATAGTGCAATTGTGAGAAATAGAATCTGTATTAAGTGTTCATAAAGAACAAGATGTCATCATACGCTGTATAGATTGGCATTAAGAATAACATAGTGGAACGAATGTTTTTCTTTAACTTAACTATTAGCGATTCAATGTTCACTGCCCTTCTTGACATCACACTTCACCTGTGATGTTCCAGTGGCTTACTGTGTTAATGCACCTGTCTTGTAAACAAGTATTCTTAAGTTGAATCCATGGAAAACTTTTTTTCATTTACTTTCTAATAAGCTTCCTATAGGTCCAATGGAAATTTGTATTGATTTTGGGCTTGAGATAGCGCAATTGTGAGATATAGAATCTGTATTAAGTGTTCATAAAGTACAAGTTGTCATCATACGCTGTATAGATTGGCATTAAGAATAACATAGTGGAACAAATGGATTTCTATTTTTACTTACCTATTAGCGATTCATTGTTCACTGCCCTTCCTGACATCACATTGTACCTGTGATGTTCCAGAGGCTTATTGGATAAATGCACTTGTCTTTTAAATAAGTGTTCAAGAGTATGAATCCGTGGAAAGCTTCTTTTCATTTACTTACTAATATGCTTCCTATAGGGCCAAAGGAAATTTGCATTGATTTTGGGCTTGACATACTGCAATTGTTAGAAATAGAATCTGTATTAAGGGTTCATAAAGAACAAGATGTCATCATACGCTGTATATATTGGCATTGAGAATAACATAGTGGAACCAATGGATTTCTTTCATAATTTACCTATTAGCGATTCAAAGTTCACTGCCCTTCTTGACATTGCACTGCACCTGAGATGTTCCAGTGGCTGACTGAGTTAATGCACCTGTCTTGTGAACAAGTGTTCATGAGTTCAAATCCATGGAAACTTTTTTTCATTTACATATTAATAAGCTTCCTATAGGTCCAATGGAAATTTGCATTGATTTTGGGCTTGAGATCGTGCAATTGTGAGATATAGAATTTGTATTAAGTGATCATAAAAAACAAGTTGTCATCATACTCTGTATAGATTGGCATTAAGAATAATATAGTGGAATGAATGGATTTCTTTTTTAAGTTACCTTTTAGCGATTTAATGTTCACTGCCCTTCTTGACATCACATTGCACCTGTGATATTCCAGAGGCTTACTGGATTGATGCACTTTTCTTTTAAACAGGTGTTCAAGAGTTTGAATGCACGGAAAGCTTCTTTTCATTTACTTACCAATAAGCTTCCTATAGGGCCAATGGAAATTTGCATTGATTTTGGGCTTCAGATAGTGCAATTGTGAGAAATAGAATCTGTATTAAGTGTTCATAAAGAACAAGATGTCATCATACGCTGTATAGATTGGCATTAAGAATAACATAGTGGAACGAATGTTTTTCTTTAACTTAACTATTAGCGATTCAATGTTCACTGCCCTTCTTGACATCACACTTCGCCTGTGATGTTCCAGTGGCTTACTGTGTTAATGCACCTGTCTTGTAAACAAGTATTCTTAAGTTGAATCCATGGAAAACTTTTTTTCATTTACTTTCTAATAAGCTTCCTATAGGTCCAATGGAAATTTGTATTGATTTTGGGCTTGAGATAGCGCAATTGTGAGATATAGAATCTGTATTAAGTGTTCATAAAGTACAAGTTGTCATCATACGCTGTATAGATTGGCATTAAGAATAACATAGTGGAACAAATGGATTTCTATTTTTACTTACCTATTAGCGATTCATTGTTCACTGCCCTTCCTGACATCACATTGTACCTGTGATGTTCCAGAGGCTTATTGCATAAATGCACTTGTCTTTTAAATAAGTGTTCAAGAGTATGAATCCGTGGAAAGCTTCTTTTCATTTACTTACTAATATGCTTCCTATAGGGCCAAAGGAAATTTGCATTGATTTTGGGCTTGACATACTGCAATTGTTAGAAATAGAATCTGTATTAAGGGTTCATAAAGAACAAGATGTCATCATACGCTGTATATATTGGCATTGAGAATAACATAGTGGAACCAATGGATTTCTTTCATAATTTACCTATTAGCGATTCAAAGTTCACCGCCCTTCTTGACATCGCACTGTACCTGAGATGTTCCAGTGGCTGACTGAGTTAATGCACCTGTCTTGTGAAAAAGTGTTCATGAGTTCAAATCCACGGAAACCTTTTTTTCATTTACATATTAATAAGCTTCCTATAGGTCCAATGGAAATGTGCAATGATTTTGGGCTTGAGATCGTGCAATTGTGAGATATAGAATTTGTATTAAGTGATCATAAAGAACAAGTTGTCATCATACTCTGTATAGATTGGCATTAAGAATAACATAGTGGAAGCAATGGATTTCTTTTATAACCTACCTTTTAACGAATCAAAGTTTACTGCCCTTCTTGACATCTTATTACACCCGTGAAGTTCCAGTGGCCTACTGGGTTAATGCACCTGTCTTTTGAACAAGTGTTCATGAGTTCAGATCCACAAAGAAAATTTTTTCAATTACCTCTTAATAAGCTTCCAATACAGCCAATGGAAATTTGCAATGATTTTGGGCTTGAGATAGTGCAATTGTGAGATATAGAATCTGTATTAAGTGTTCATAAAGAACAAGTTGTCATCATACGCTGTATAGATTGGCATTAAGAATAACATAGTGGAACGAATGGATTTCTATTTTAACTTACCTATTAGCGATTCAATGTTCACTGCCCTTCCTGACATCACATTGCACCTGTGATGCTCCAGAGGCTTACTGGATTAATGCACTTATCTTTTAAACAAGTGTTCAAGAGTTTGAATCCACAGAAAGCTTCTTTTCATTTACTTACTAATATGCTTCCTATAGTGCCAATGGAAATTTGCATTGATTTTGGGCTTGACATACTGCAATTGTGAGAAATATAATCTGTATTAAGTGTTCATAAAGAACAAGATGTCATCATACGCTGTATAGATTGGCCTTAAGAACAACATAGTGGAAGCAATGGATTTCTTCTACAACTTACCTTTTAGCGATTCAATGTTTACTGCCCTTCTTGACATCTCATTGCACCTGTGATGTTCCAGTGGCTTACTGGGTTCATGAGTTCAGATCCACAAAGAGAATTTTTTCAATTACCTCTTAATAAGCTTCCAATACAGACAATGGAAATTTGCAATGATTTTGGGCTTGAGATTGTGAGAAATACAATCTATATTAAGTGTTCATAAAGAACAAGTTGTCATCATACGCTGTATAGATTGGCGTTAAGAATAACATAGTGGAATGAATGTTTTTCTTTTTTAACTTAACTATTAGCGATTCAAAGTTCACTGCCCTTCTTGACATCACACTGCACCTGTGATGTTCCAGTGGCTTGCTGTGTTAATGCACCTGTCTTGTAAACAAGTATTCTTCAGTTCGAATCCACGGAAAACTTTTTTTCATTTGCTTTCTAATAAGCTTCCTATAGGTTCAATGGAAATTTGTATTGATTTTGGGCTTGAGATCATGCAATTGTGAGATATAGAATCTGTATTAAGTGTTCATAAAGAACAAGTTGTCATCATACGCTGTATAGATTGGCATTAAGAATAACATAGTGGAACGAATGGATTTCTATTTTAACTTACCTATTAGCGATTCAATGTTCACTGCCCTTCCTGACATCACATTGCACCTGTGATGTTCCAGAGGCTTACTGGATAAATGCACTTGTCTTTAAAATAAGTGTTCAAGAGTTTGAATCCGCGGAAAGCTTCTTTTCATTTACTTACTAATATGCTTCCTATAGGGCCATTGGAAATTTGCATTGATTTGGGCTTGAGATAGTGCAATTGTGAGAAATAGAATCTGTATTAAGGGTTCATAAAGAACAAGATGTCATCATACGCTGTATAGATTGGCATTAAGAATAACATAGTGGAAGCAATGGATTTCTTTTATAACTTACCTTTCAGCGATTCATTGTTTACTGCCCTTCTTGACATTTCATTGCACCTGTGATGTTCCAGTGGCCTACTGCGTTAATGCGCCAGTTTTGTGAACAAGTGTTCATGAGTTCAGATCCACAAAGAAATTTTTTTCAATTACCTCTTAATAAGCTTCCAATACAGCCAATGGATATTTGCAATGATTTTGGGCTTGAGATAGTGCAATTGTGAGATATAGAATCTGTATTAAGTGTTCATAAAGAACAAGATGTCATCATACGCTGTATATATTGGCATTGAGAATAACATAGTGGAACCAATGGATTTTTTTCATAATTTACCTATTAGCGATTCAAAGTTCACCACCCTTCTTGACAGCGCACTGTACCTGAGATGTTCCAGTGGCTGACTGAGTTAATGCACCTGTCTTGTGAACAAGTGTTCATGAGTTCAAATCCACGGAAACCTTTTCTTCATTTACATATTAATAAGCTTCCTATAGGTCCAATGGAAATTTGTAATGATTTTGGGCTTGAGATTGTGCAATTGTGAGATATAGAATTTGTATTAAGTGATCATAAAGAACAAGTTGTCATCATACTCTGTATAGATTGGCATTAAGAATAACATAGTGGAAGCAATGGATTTCTTTTATAACTTACCTTTTAGCGATTCAATGTTTACTGCCCTTCTTGACATCTCATTGCACCTGTGATGTTCCAGTGGCTTACTGCGTTAATGCGCCAGTCTTGTGAGCAAGTGTTCATGAGTTCAGATCCACAAAGAAAATTTTTTCAATTACCTCTTAATAAGCTTCCAATACAGCCAATGGAAATTTGCAATGATTTTGGGCTTGAGATTGTGAGAAATACAATCTATATTAAGTGTTCATAAAGAACAAGTTGTCATCATACGCTGTATAGATTGGCGTTAAGAATAACATAGTGGAATGAATGTTTTTCTTTAACTTAACTATTAGCGATTCAATGTTCACTGCCCTTCCTGACATCACATTGCACCTGTGATGTTCCAGAGGCTTACTGGATAACTCCACTTGTCTTTTAAATAAGTGTTTAAGAGTTTGAATCTGCGGAAAGCTTCTTTTCATTTACTTACTAATATGCTTCCTATAGGGCCAATGGAAATTTGCATTGATTTTGGGCTTGACATACTGCAATTATGAGAAATAGAATCTGTATTAAGGGTTCATAAAGAACAAGATGTCATCATACGCTGTATAGATTGGCATTAAGAATAACATAGTGGAAGCAATGGATTTCTTTTATAACTTACCTTTTAGCGATTCAATGTTTACTGCCCTTCTTGACATCTCATTGCACCTGTGATGTTCCAGTGGCCTACTGCGTTAATGCGCCAGTCTTGTGAACAAGTGTTCATAAGTTCAGATCCACAAAAAAAATTTTTTCAATTACCTCTTAATAAGCTTCCAATACAGCCAATGGAAATTTGCAATGATTTTGGGCTTGAGATAGTGCAATTGTGAGATATAGAATCTGTATTAAGTGTTCATAAAGAACAAGATGTCATCATACGCTGTATAGATTGGCATTAAGAATAACATAGTGGAACGAATGTTTTTCTTTAACTTAACTATTAGCGATTCAATGTTCACTGCCCTTCTTGACATCACACTTCACCTGTGATGTTCCAGTGGCTTACTGTGTTAATGCACCTGTCTTGTAAACAAGTATTCTTAAGTTTGAATCCATGGAAAACTTTTTTTCATTTACTTTCTAATAAGCTTCCTATAGGTCCAATGGAAATTTGTATTGATTTTGGGCTTGAGATAGTGCAAATGTGAGATATAGAATCTGTATTAAGTGTTCATAAAGAACAAGTTGTCATCATACGCTGTATAGATTGGCATTAAGAATAACATAGTGGAACGAATGGATTTCTATTTTTACTTACCTATTAGCGATTCATTGTTCACTGCCCTTCCTGACATCACATTGTACCTGTGATGTTCCAGAGGCTTATTGGATAAATGCACTTGTCTTTTAAATAAGTGTTCAAGAGTATGAATCCGTGGAAAGCTTCTTTTCATTTACTTACTAATATGCTTCCTATAGGGCCAATGGAAATTTGCATTGATTTTGGGCTTGAGATAGTGCAATTGTGAGAAATAGAATCTGTATTAAGGGTTCATAAAGAACAAGATGTCATCATACGCTGTATAGATTGGCATTAAGAATAACATAGTGGAAGCAATGGATTTCTTTTATAACTTAACTTTTAGCGATTCAATGTTTACTGCCCTTCTTGACATCTCATTGCACCTGTGATGTTCCAATGGCCTACTGCGTTAATGCACCAGTCTTGTGAACAAGTGTTCATGAGTTCAGATCCACAAAGAAATTTTTTTCAATTACCTCTTAATAAGCTTCCAATACAGCCAATGGATATTTGCAATGATTTTGGGCTTGAGATAGTGCAATTGTGAGATATAGAATCTGTATTAAGTGTTCATAAAGAACAAGATGTCATCATACGCTGTATATATTGGCATTGAGAATAACATAGTGGAACCAATGGATTTCTTTCATAATTTACCTATTAGCGATTCAAAGTTCACTGCCCTTCTTGACATTGCACTGCACCTGAGATGTTCCAGTGGCTGACTGAGTTAATGCACCTGTCTTGTGAACAAGTGTTCATGAGTTCAAATCCATGGAAACTTTTTTTCATTTACATATTAATAAGCTTCCTATAGGTCCAATGGAAATTTGCATTGATTTTGGGCTTGAGATCGTGCAATTGTGAGATATAGAATTTGTATTAAGTGATCATAAAAAACAAGTTGTCATCATACTCTGTATAGATTGGCATTAAGAATAATATAGTGGAATGAATGGATTTCTTTTTTAAGTTACCTTTTAGCGATTTAATGTTCACTGCCCTTCTTGACATCACATTGCACCTGTGATATTCCAGAGGCTTACTGGATTGATGCACTTTTCTTTTAAACAGGTGTTCAAGAGTTTGAATGCACGGAAAGCTTCTTTTCATTTACTTACCAATAAGCTTCCTATAGGGCCAATGGAAATTTGCATTGATTTTGGGCTTCAGATAGTGCAATTGTGAGAAATAGAATCTGTATTAAGTGTTCATAAAGAACAAGATGTCATCATACGCTGTATAGATTGGCATTAAGAATAACATAGTGGAACGAATGTTTTTCTTTAACTTAACTATTAGCGATTCAATGTTCACTGCCCTTCTTGACATCACACTTCACCTGTGATGTTCCAGTGGCTTACTGTGTTAATGCACCTGTCTTGTAAACAAGTATTCTTAAGTTGAATCCATGGAAAACTTTTTTTCATTTACTTTCTAATAAGCTTCCTATAGGTCCAATGGAAATTTGTATTGATTTTGGGCTTGAGATAGTGCAAATGTGAGATATAGAATCTGTATTAAGTGTTCATAAAGAACAAGTTGTCATCATACGCTGTATAGATTGGCATTAAGAATAACATAGTGGAACGAATGGATTTCTATTTTTACTTACCTATTAGCGATTCATTGTTCACTGCCCTTCCTGACATCACATTGTACCTGTGATGTTCCAGAGGCTTATTGGATAAATGCACTTGTCTTTTAAATAAGTGTTCAAGAGTATGAATCCGTGGAAAGCTTCTTTTCATTTACTTACTAATATGCTTCCTATACGGCCAAAGGAAATTTGCATTGATTTTGGGCTTGACATACTGCAATTGTTAGAAATAGAATCTGTATTAAGGGTTCATATAGAACAAGATGTCATCATACGCTGTATATATTGGCATTGAGAATAACATAGTGGAACCAATGGATTTCTTTCATAATTTACCTATTAGCGATTCAAAGTTCACCGCCCTTCTTGACATCGCACTGTACCTGAGATGTTCCAGTGGCTGACTGAGTTAATGCACCTGTCTTGTGAAAAAGTGTTCATGAGTTCAAATCCACGGAAACCTTTTTTTCATTTACATATTAATAAGCTTCCTATAGGTCCAATGGAAATGTGCAATGATTTTGGGCTTGAGATCGTGCAATTGTGAGATATAGAATTTGTATTAAGTGATCATAAAGAACAAGTTGTCATCATACTCTGTATAGATTGGCATTAAGAATAACATAGTGGAAGCAATGGATTTCTTTTATAACCTACCTTTTAACGAATCAAAGTTTACTGCCCTTCTTGACATCTTATTACACCCGTGAAGTTCCAGTGGCCTACTGGGTTAATGCACCTGTCTTTTGAACAAGTGTTCATGAGTTCAGATCCACAAAGAAAATTTTTTCAATTACCTCTTAATAAGCTTCCAATACAGCCAATGGAAATTTGCAATGATTTTGGGCTTGAGATAGTGCAATTGTGAGATATAGAATCTGTATTAAATGTTCATAAAGAACAAGTTGTCATCATACGCTGTATAGATTGGCATTAAGAATAACATAGTGGAACGAATGGATTTCTATTTTAACTTACCTATTAGCGATTCAATGTTCACTGCCCTTCCTGACATCACATTGCACCTGTGATGCTCCAGAGGCTTACTGGATTAATGCACTTATCTTTTAAACAAGTGTTCAAGAGTTTGAATCCACGGAAAGCTTCTTTTCATTTACTTACTAATATGCTTCCTATAGTGCCAATGGAAATTTGCATTGATTTTGGGCTTGACATACTGCAATTGTGAGAAATATAATCTGTATTAAGTGTTCATAAAGAACAAGATGTCATCATACGCTGTATAGATTGGCCTTAAGAACAACATAGTGGAAGCAATGGATTTCTTCTACAACTTACCTTTTAGCGATTCAATGTTTACTGCCCTTCTTGACATCTCATTGCACCTGTGATGTTCCAGTGGCTTACTGGGTTCATGAGTTCAGATCCACAAAGAGAATTTTTTCAATTACCTCTTAATAAGCTTCCAATACAGACAATGGAAATTTGTAATGATTTTGGGCTTGAGATTGTGAGAAATACAATCTATATTAAGTGTTCATAAAGAACAAGTTGTCATCATACGCTGTATAGATTGGCGTTAAGAATAACATAGTGGAATGAATGTTTTTCTTTTTTAACTTAACTATTAGCGATTCAAAGTTCACTGCCCTTCTTGACATCACACTGCACCTGTGATGTTCCAGTGGCTTACTGTGTTAATGCACCTGTCTTTTAAACAAGTATTCTTCAGTTCGAATCCACGGAAAACTTTTTTTCATTTGCTTTCTAATAAGCTTCCTATAGGTTCAATGGAAATTTGTATTGATTTTGGGCTTGAGATCATGCAATTGTGAGATATAGAATCTGTATTAAGTGTTCATAAAGAACAAGTTGTCATCATACGCTGTATAGATTGGCATTAAGAATAACATAGTGGAACGAATGGATTTCTATTTTAACTTACCTATTAACGATTCAATGTTCACTGCCCTTCCTGACATCACATTGCACCTGTGATGTTCCAGAGGCTTACTGGATAAATGCACTTGTCTTTTAAATAAGTGTTCAAGAGTTTGAATCCGCGGAAAGCTTCTTTTCATTTACTTACTAATATGCTTCCTATAGGGCCAATGGAAATTTGCATTGATTTGGGCTTGAGATAGTGCAATTGTGAGAAATAGAATCTGTATTAAGGGTTCATAAAGAACAAGATGTCATCATACGCTGTATAGATTGGCATTAAGAATAACATAGTGGAAGCAATGGATTTCTTTTATAACTTACCTTTCAGCGATTCATTGTTTACTGCCCTTCTTGACATTTCATTGCACCTGTGATGTTCCAGTGGCCTACTGCGTTAATGCACCAGTCTTGTGAACAAGTGTTCATGAGTTCAGATCCACAAAGAAAATTTTTTCAATTACCTCTTAATAAGCTTCCAATACAGCCAATGGATATTTGCAATGATTTTGGGCTTGAGATAGTGCAATTGTGAGATATAGAATCTGTATCAAGTGTTCATAAAGAACAAGATGTCATCATACGCTGTATATATTGGCATTGAGAATAACATAGTGGAACCAATGGATTTCTTTCATAATTTACCTATTAGCGATTCAAAGTTCACTGCCCTTCTTGACATTGCACTGCACCTGAGATGTTCCAGTGGCTGACTGAGTTAATGCACCTGTCTTGTGAACAAGTGTTCATGAGTTCAAATCCATGGAAACTTTTTTTCATTTACATATTAATAAGCTTCCTATAGGTCCAATGGAAATTTGCATTGATTTTGGGCTTGAGATCGTGCAATTGTGAGATATAGAATTTGTATTAAGTGATCATAAAAAACAAGTTGTCATCATACTCTGTATAGATTGGCATTAAGAATAATATAGTGGAATGAATGGATTTCTTTTTTAAGTTACCTTTTAGCGATTTAATGTTCACTGCCCTTCTTGACATCACATTGCACCTGTGATATTCCAGAGGCTTACTGGATTGATGCACTTTTCTTTTAAACAGGTGTTCAAGAGTTTGAATGCACGGAAAGCTTCTTTTCATTTACTTACCAATAAGCTTCCTATAGGGCCAATGGAAATTTGCATTGATTTTGGGCTTCAGATAGTGCAATTGTGAGAAATAGAATCTGTATTAAGTGTTCATAAAGAACAAGATGTCATCATACGCTGTATAGATTGGCATTAAGAATAACATAGTGGAACGAATGTTTTTCTTTAACTTAACTATTAGCGATTCAATGTTCACTGCCCTTCTTGACATCACACTTCACCTGTGATGTTCCAGTGGCTTACTGTGTTAATGCACCTGTCTTGTAAACAAGTATTCTTAAGTTGAATCCATGGAAAACTTTTTTTCATTTACTTTCTAATAAGCTTCCTATAGGTCCAATGGAAATTTGTATTGATTTTGGGCTTGAGATAGTGCAAATGTGAGATATAGAATCTGTATTAAGTGTTCATAAAGAACAAGTTGTCATCATACGCTGTATAGATTGGCATTAAGAATAACATAGTGGAACGAATGGATTTCTATTTTTACTTACCTATTAGCGATTCATTGTTCACTGCCCTTCCTGACATCACATTGTACCTGTGATGTTCCAGAGGCTTATTGGATAAATGCACTTGTCTTTTAAATAAGTGTTCAAGAGTATGAATCCGTGGAAAGCTTCTTTTCATTTACTTACTAATATGCTTCCTATACGGCCAAAGGAAATTTGCATTGATTTTGGGCTTGACATACTGCAATTGTTAGAAATAGAATCTGTATTAAGGGTTCATATAGAACAAGATGTCATCATACGCTGTATATATTGGCATTGAGAATAACATAGTGGAACCAATGGATTTCTTTCATAATTTACCTATTAGCGATTCAAAGTTCACCGCCCTTCTTGACATCGCACTGTACCTGAGATGTTCCAGTGGCTGACTGAGTTAATGCACCTGTCTTGTGAAAAAGTGTTCATGAGTTCAAATCCACGGAAACCTTTTTTTCATTTACATATTAATAAGCTTCCTATAGGTCCAATGGAAATGTGCAATGATTTTGGGCTTGAGATCGTGCAATTGTGAGATATAGAATTTGTATTAAGTGATCATAAAGAACAAGTTGTCATCATACTCTGTATAGATTGGCATTAAGAATAACATAGTGGAAGCAATGGATTTCTTTTATAACCTACCTTTTAACGAATCAAAGTTTACTGCCCTTCTTGACATCTTATTACACCCGTGAAGTTCCAGTGGCCTACTGGGTTAATGCACCTGTCTTTTGAACAAGTGTTCATGAGTTCAGATCCACAAAGAAAATTTTTTCAATTACCTCTTAATAAGCTTCCAATACAGCCAATGGAAATTTGCAATGATTTTGGGCTTGAGATAGTGCAATTGTGAGATATAGAATCTGTATTAAATGTTCATAAAGAACAAGTTGTCATCATACGCTGTATAGATTGGCATTAAGAATAACATAGTGGAACGAATGGATTTCTATTTTAACTTACCTATTAGCGATTCAATGTTCACTGCCCTTCCTGACATCACATTGCACCTGTGATGCTCCAGAGGCTTACTGGATTAATGCACTTATCTTTTAAACAAGTGTTCAAGAGTTTGAATCCACGGAAAGCTTCTTTTCATTTACTTACTAATATGCTTCCTATAGTGCCAATGGAAATTTGCATTGATTTTGGGCTTGACATACTGCAATTGTGAGAAATATAATCTGTATTAAGTGTTCATAAAGAACAAGATGTCATCATACGCTGTATAGATTGGCCTTAAGAACAACATAGTGGAAGCAATGGATTTCTTCTACAACTTACCTTTTAGCGATTCAATGTTTACTGCCCTTCTTGACATCTCATTGCACCTGTGATGTTCCAGTGGCTTACTGGGTTCATGAGTTCAGATCCACAAAGAGAATTTTTTCAATTACCTCTTAATAAGCTTCCAATACAGACAATGGAAATTTGTAATGATTTTGGGCTTGAGATTGTGAGAAATACAATCTATATTAAGTGTTCATAAAGAACAAGTTGTCATCATACGCTGTATAGATTGGCGTTAAGAATAACATAGTGGAATGAATGTTTTTCTTTTTTAACTTAACTATTAGCGATTCAAAGTTCACTGCCCTTCTTGACATCACACTGCACCTGTGATGTTCCAGTGGCTTACTGTGTTAATGCACCTGTCTTTTAAACAAGTATTCTTCAGTTCGAATCCACGGAAAACTTTTTTTCATTTGCTTTCTAATAAGCTTCCTATAGGTTCAATGGAAATTTGTATTGATTTTGGGCTTGAGATCATGCAATTGTGAGATATAGAATCTGTATTAAGTGTTCATAAAGAACAAGTTGTCATCATACGCTGTATAGATTGGCATTAAGAATAACATAGTGGAACGAATGGATTTCTATTTTAACTTACCTATTAACGATTCAATGTTCACTGCCCTTCCTGACATCACATTGCACCTGTGATGTTCCAGAGGCTTACTGGATAAATGCACTTGTCTTTTAAATAAGTGTTCAAGAGTTTGAATCCGCGGAAAGCTTCTTTTCATTTACTTACTAATATGCTTCCTATAGGGCCAATGGAAATTTGCATTGATTTGGGCTTGAGATAGTGCAATTGTGAGAAATAGAATCTGTATTAAGGGTTCATAAAGAACAAGATGTCATCATACGCTGTATAGATTGGCATTAAGAATAACATAGTGGAAGCAATGGATTTCTTTTATAACTTACCTTTCAGCGATTCATTGTTTACTGCCCTTCTTGACATTTCATTGCACCTGTGATGTTCCAGTGGCCTACTGCGTTAATGCACCAGTCTTGTGAACAAGTGTTCATGAGTTCAGATCCACAAAGAAAATTTTTTCAATTACCTCTTAATAAGCTTCCAATACAGCCAATGGATATTTGCAATGATTTTGGGCTTGAGATAGTGCAATTGTGAGATATAGAATCTGTATCAAGTGTTCATAAAGAACAAGATGTCATCATACGCTGTATATATTGGCATTGAGAATAACATAGTGGAACCAATGGATTTTTTTCATAATTTACCTATTAGCGATTCAAAGTTCACCACCCTTCTTGACATCGCACTGTACCTGAGATGTTCCAGTGGCTGACTGAGTTAATGCACCTGTCTTGTGAACAAGTGTTCATGAGTTCAAATCCACGGAAACCTTTTCTTCATTTACATATTAATAAGCTTCCTATAGGTCCAATGGAAATTTGCAATGATTTTGGGCTTGAGATTGTGCAATTGTGAGATATAGAATTTGTATTAAGTGATCATAAAGAACAAGTTGTCATCATACTCTGTATAGATTGGCATTAAGAATAACATAGTGGAAGCAATGGATTTCTTTTATAACTTACCTTTTAGCGATTCAATGTTTACTGCCCTTCTTGACATCTCATTGCACCTGTGATGTTCCAGTGGCTTACTGCGTTAATGCGCCAGTCTTGTGAGCAAGTGTTCATGAGTTCAGATCCACAAAGAAAATTTTTTCAATTACCTCTTAATAAGCTTCCAATACAGCCAATGGAAATTTGCATTGATTTTGGGCTTCAGATAGTGCAATTGTGAGATATAGAATCTGTATTAAGTGTTCATAAAGAACAAGTTGTCATCATACGCTGTATAGATTGGCATTAAGAATAACATAGTGGAACGAATGGATTTCTATTTTAACTTACCTATTAGCGATTCAATGTTCACTGCCCTTCCTGACATCACATTGCACCTGTGATGCTCCAGAGGCTTACTGGATTAATGCACTTATCTTTTAAACAAGTGTTCAAGAGTTTGAATCCACAGAAAGCTTCTTTTCATTTACTTACTAATATGCTTCCTATAGTGCCAATGGAAATTTGCATTGATTTTGGGCTTGACATACTGCAATTGTGAGAAATATAATCTGTATTAAGTGTTCATAAAGAACAAGATGTCATCATACGCTGTATAGATTGGCCTTAAGAACAACATAGTGGAAGCAATGGATTTCTTCTACAACTTACCTTTTAGCGATTCAATGTTTACTGCCCTTCTTGACATCTCATTGCACCTGTGATGTTCCAGTGGCTTACTGGGTTCATGAGTTCAGATCCACAAAGAGAATTTTTTCAATTACCTCTTAATAAGCTTCCAATACAGACAATGGAAATTTGCAATGATTTTGGGCTTGAGATTGTGAGAAATACAATCTATATTAAGTGTTCATAAAGAACAAGTTGTCATCATACGCTGTATAGATTGGCGTTAAGAATAACATAGTGGAATGAATGTTTTTCTTTTTTAACTTAACTATTAGCGATTCAAAGTTCACTGCCCTTCTTGACATCACACTGCACCTGTGATGTTCCAGTGGCTTACTGTGTTAATGCACCTGTCTTGTAAACAAGTATTCTTCAGTTCGAATCCACGGAAAACTTTTTTTCATTTGCTTTCTAATAAGCTTCCTATAGGTTCAATGGAAATTTGTATTGATTTTGGGCTTGAGATCATGCAATTGTGAGATATAGAATCTGTATTAAGTGTTCATAAAGAACAAGTTGTCATCATACGCTGTATAGATTGGCATTAAGAATAACATAGTGGAACGAATGGATTTCTATTTTAACTTACCTATTAGCGATTCAATGTTCACTGCCCTTCCTGACATCACATTGCACCTGTGATGTTCCAGAGGCTTACTGGATAAATGCACTTGTCTTTAAAATAAGTGTTCAAGAGTTTGAATCCGCGGAAAGCTTCTTTTCATTTACTTACTAATATGCTTCCTATAGGGCCATTGGAAATTTGCATTGATTTGGGCTTGAGATAGTGCAATTGTGAGAAATAGAATCTGTATTAAGGGTTCATAAAGAACAAGATGTCATCATACGCTGTATAGATTGGCATTAAGAATAACATAGTGGAAGCAATGGATTTCTTTTATAACTTACCTTTCAGCGATTCATTGTTTACTGCCCTTCTTGACATTTAATTGCACCTGTGATGTTCCAGTGGCCTACTGCGTTAATGCGCCAGTTTTGTGAACAAGTGTTCATGAGTTCAGATCCACAAAGAAATTTTTTTCAATTACCTCTTAATAAGCTTCCAATACAGCCAATGGATATTTGCAATGATTTTGGGCTTGAGATAGTGCAATTGTGAGATATAGAATCTGTATTAAGTGTTCATAAAGAACAAGATGTCATCATACGCTGTATATATTGGCATTGAGAATAACATAGTGGAACCAATGGATTTTTTTCATAATTTACCTATTAGCGATTCAAAGTTCACCACCCTTCTTGACATCACACTGTACCTGAGATGTTCCAGTGGCTGACTGAGTTTATGCACCTGTTTTGTGAACAAGTGTTCATGAGTTCAAATCCACGGAAACCTTTTCTTCATTTACATATTAATAAGCTTCCTATAGGTCCAATGGAAATTTGCAATGATTTTGGGCTTGAGATTGTGCAATTGTGAGATATAGAATTTGTATTAAGTGATCATAAAGAACAAGTTGTCATCATACTCTGTATAGATTGGCATTAAGAATAACATAGTGGAAGCAATGGATTTCTTTTATATCTTACCTTTTAGCGATTCAATGTTTACTGCCCTTCTTGACATCTCATTGCACCTGTGATGTTCCAGTGGCTTACTGCGTTAATGCGCCAGTCTTGTGAGCAAGTGTTCATGAGTTCAGATCCACAAAGAAAATTTTTTCAATTACCTCTTAATAAGCTTCCAATACAGCCAATGGAAATTTGCAATGATTTTGGGCTTGAGATAGTGCAATTGTGAGATATAGAATCTGTATTAAGTGTTCATAAAGAACAAGTTGTCATCATACGCTGTATAGATTGGCATTAAGAATAACATAGTGGAACGAATGGATTTCTATTTTAACTTACCTATTAGCGATTCAATGTTCACTGCCCTTCCTGACATCACATTGCACCTGTGATGCTCCAGAGGCTTACTGGATTAATGCACTTATCTTTTAAACAAGTGTTCAAGAGTTTGAATCCACAGAAAGCTTCTTTTCATTTACTTACTAATATGCTTCCTATAGTGCCAATGGAAATTTGCATTGATTTTGGGCTTGACATACTGCAATTGTGAGAAATATAATCTGTATTAAGTGTTCATAAAGAACAAGATGTCATCATACGCTGTAAAGATTGGCCTTAAGAACAACATAGTGGAAGCAATGGATTTCTTTTATAACTTACCTTTTAGCGATTCAATGTTTACTGCCCTTCTTGACATCTCATTGCACCTGTGATGTTCCAGTGGCCTACTGCGTTAATGCGCCAGTCTTGTGAACAAGTGTTCATAAGTTCAGATCCACAAAAAAAATTTTTTCAATTACCTCTTAATAAGCTTCCAATACAGCCAATGGAAATTTGCAATGATTTTGGGCTTGAGATAGTGCAATTGTGAGATATAGAATCTGTATTAAGTGTTCATAAAGAACAAGTTGTCATCATACGCTGTATAGATTGGCATTAAGAATAACATAGTGGAACGAATGGATTTCTATTTTTACTTACCTATTAGCGATTCATTGTTCACTGCCCTTCCTGACATCACATTGTACCTGTGATGTTCCAGAGGCTTATTGGATAAATGCACTTGTCTTTTAAATAAGTGTTCAAGAGTATGAATCCGTGGAAAGCTTCTTTTCATTTACTTACTAATATGCTTCCTATAGGGCCAAAGGAAATTTGCATTGATTTTGGGCTTGAGATAGTGCAATTGTGAGAAATAGAATCTGTATTAAGGGTTCATAAAGAACAAGATGTCATCATACGCTGTATAGATTGGCATTAAGAATAACATAGTGGAAGCAATGGATTTCTTTTATAACTTACCTTTTAGCGATTCAATGTTTACTGCCCTTCTTGACATCTCATTGCACCTCTGATGTTCCAGTGGCCTACTGCGTTAATGCACCAGTCTTGTGAACAAGTGTTCATGAGTTCAGATCCACAAAGAAATTTTTTTCAATTACCTCTTAATAAGCTTCCAATACAGCCAATGGATATTTGCAATGATTTTGGGCTTGAGATAGTGCAATTGTGAGATATAGAATCTGTATTAAGTGTTCATAAAGAACAAGATGTCATCATACGCTGTATATATTGGCATTGAGAATAACATAGTGGAACCAATGGATTTCTTTCATAATTTACCTATTAGCGATTCAAAGTTCACTGCTCTTCTTGACATTGCAATGCACCTGAGATGTTCCAGTGGCTGACTGAGTTAATGCACCTGTCTTGTGAACAAGTGTTCATGAGTTCAAATCCATGGAATCCTTTTTTTCATTTACATATTAATAAGCTTCCTATAGGTCCAATGGAAATTTGCATTGATTTTGGGCTTGAGATCGTGCAATTGTGAGATATAGAATTTGTATTAAGTGATCATAAAAAACAAGTTGTCATCATACTCTGTATAGATTGGCATTAAGAATAACATAGTTGAATGAATGGATTTCTTTTTTAACTTACCTATTAGCGATTCAATGTTCACTGCCCTTCTTGACATCACATTGCACCTGTGATATTCCAGAGGCTTACTGGATTGATGCACTTTTCTTTTAAACAGGTGTTCAAGAGTTTGAATGCACGGAAAGCTTCTTTTCATTTACTTACCAATAAGCTTCCTATAGGGCCAATGGAAATTTGCATTGATTTTGGGCTTCAGATAGTGCAATTGTGAGAAATAGAATCTGTATTAAGTGTTCATAAAGAACAAGATGTCATCATACGCTGTATAGATTGGCCTTAAGAACAACATAGTGGAAGCAATGGATTTCTTCTACAACTTACCTTTTAGCGATTCAATGTTTACTGCCCTTCTTGACATCTCATTTCATCTGTGATGTTCCAGTGGCTTACTGGGTTCATGAGTTCAGATCCACAAAGAGAATTTTTTCAATTACCTCTTAATAAGCTTCCAATACAGACAATGGAAATTTGCAATGATTTTAGGCTTGAGATTGTGAGAAATACATTCTATATTAAGTGTTCATAAAGAACAAGTTGTCATCATACGCTGTATAGATTGGCATTAAGAATAACATAGTGGAACGAATGGATTTCTATTTTTACTTACCTATTAGCGATTCAATGTTCACTGCCCTTCCTGACATCACATTGCACCTGTGATGCTCCAGAGGCTTACTGGATTAATGCACTTATCTTTTAAACAAGTGTTCAAGAGTTTGAATCCACGGAAAGCTTCTTTTCCTTTACTTACTAATATGCTTCCTATAGTGCCAATGGAAATTTGCATTGATTTTGGGCTTGAGATAGTGCAATTGTGAGATATAGAATCTGTATTAAGTGTTCATAAAGAACAAGATGTCATCATACGCTGTATATATTGGCATTGAGAATAACATAGTGGAACCAATGGATTTCTTTCATAATTTACCTATTAGCGATTCAAAGTTCACTGCCCTTCTTGACATTGCACTGCACCTGAGATGTTCCAGTGGCTGACTGAGTTAATGCACCTGTCTTGTGAACAAGTGTTCATGAGTTCAAATCCATGGAAACCTTTTTTTCATTTACATATTAATAAGCTTCCTATAGGTCCAATGGAAATTTGCATTGATTTTGGGCTTGAGATCGTGCAATTGTGAGATATAGAATTTGTATTAAGTGATCATAAAAAACAAGTTGTCATCATACTCTGTATAGATTGGCATTAAGAATAACATAGTGGAATGAATGGATTTCTTTTTTAACTTACCTATTAGCGATTCAATGTTCACTGCCCTTCTTGACATCACATTGCACCTGTGATATTCCAGAGGCTTACTGGATTGATGCACTTTTCTTTTAAACAGGTGTTCAAGAGTTTGAATGCACGGAAAGCTTCTTTTCATTTACTTACCAATAAGCTTCCTATAGGGCCAATGGAAATTTGCATTGATTTTGGGCTTCAGATAGTGCAATTGTGAGAAATAGAATCTGTATTAAGGGTTCATAAAGAACAAGATGTCATCATACGCTGTATAGATTGGCATTAAGAATAAGATAGTTCAACGAATGGATTTCTATTTTTACTTACCTATTAGTGATTCAATATTCACTGCCCTTCCTGACATCACATTGCACCTGTGTTGTTACAGAGGCTTACTGGATAAATGCACTTGTCTTTTAAATAAGTGTTCAAGAGTATGAATCCGCGAAAAGCTTCTTTTCATTTACTTACCAATAAGCTTCCTATAGGGTCAATGGAAATTTGCATTGATTTTGGGCTTCAGATAGTGCAATTGTGAGTAATAGAATCTGTATTAAGGGTTCATAAAGAACAAGATGTCATCATACGCTGTATAGATTGGCATTAAGAATAACATAGTGGAAGCAATGGATTTCTTTTATAACTTACCTTTTAGCGATTCAATGTTTACTGCCCTTCTTGACATCTCATTGCACCTCTGATGTTCCAGTGTCCTACTGCGTTAATGCGCCAGTCTTGTGAACAAGTGTTCATGAGTTCAGATCCACAAAGAAAATTTTTTCAATTACCTCTTAATAAGCTTCCAATAGAGCCAATGGAAATTTGCAATGATTTTGGGCTTGAGATAGTGCAATTGTGAGATATAGAATCTGTATTAAGTGTTCATAAAGAACAAGTTGTCATCATACGCTGTATAGATTGGCATTAAGAATAACATAGTGGAACGAATGGATTTCTATTTTAACTTACCTATTAGCGATTCAATGTTCACTGCCCTTCCTGACATCACATTGCACCTGTGATGCTCCAGAGGCTTACTGGATTAATGCACTTATCTTTTAAACAAGTGTTCAAGAGTTTGAATCCACGGAAAGCTTCTTTTCCTTTACTTACTAATATGCTTCCTATAGTGCCAATGGAAATTTGCATTGATTTTGGGCTTGACATACTGCAATTGTGAGAAATATAATCTGTATTAAGTGTTCATAAAGAACAAGATGTCATCATACGCTGTATAGATTGGCCTTAAGAACAACATAGTGGAAGCAATGGATTTCTTCTACAACTTACCTTTTAGCGATTCAATGTTTACTGCCCTTCTTGACATCTCATTGAACCTGTGATGTTCCAGTGGCTTACTGTGTTCATGAGTTCAAATCCACGGAAACCTTTTCTTCATTTACATATTAATAAGCTTCCTATAGGTCCAATGGAAATTTGCAATGATTTTGGGCTTGAGATTGTGCAATTGTGAGATATAGAATTTGTATTAAGTGATCATAAAGAACAAGTTGTCATCATACTCTGTATAGATTGGCATTAAGAATAACATAGTGGAAGCAATGGATTTCTTTTATATCTTACCTTTTAGCGATTCAATGTTTACTGCCCTTCTTGACATCTCATTGCACCTGTGATGTTCCAGTGGCTTACTGCGTTAATGCGCCAGTCTTGTGAGCAAGTGTTCATGAGTTCAGATCCACAAAGAAAATTTTTTCAATTACCTCTTAATAAGCTTCCAATACAGCCAATGGAAATTTGCAATGATTTTGGGCTTGAGATAGTGCAATTGTGAGATATAGAATCTGTATTAAGTGTTCATAAAGAACAAGTTGTCATCATACGCTGTATAGATTGGCATTAAGAATAACATAGTGGAACGAATGGATTTCTATTTTAACTTACCTATTAGCGATTCAATGTTCACTGCCCTTCCTGACATCACATTGCACCTGTGATGCTCCAGAGGCTTACTGGATTAATGCACTTATCTTTTAAACAAGTGTTCAAGAGTTTGAATCCACAGAAAGCTTCTTTTCATTTACTTACTAATATGCTTCCTATAGTGCCAATGGAAATTTGCATTGATTTTGGGCTTGACATACTGCAATTGTGAGAAATATAATCTGTATTAAGTGTTCATAAAGAACAAGATGTCATCATACGCTGTATAGATTGGCCTTAAGAACAACATAGTGGAAGCAATGGATTTCTTCTACAACTTACCTTTTAGCGATTCAATGTTTACTGCCCTTCTTGACATCTCATTGCACCTGTGATGTTCCAGTGGCTTACTGGGTTTATGAGTTCAGATCCACACAGAGAATTTTTTCAATTACCTCTTAATAAGCTTCCAATACAGACAATGGAAATTTGCAATGATTTTGGGCTTGAGATTGTGAGAAATACAATCTATATTAAGTGTTCATAAAGAACAAGTTGTCATCATACACTGTATAGATTGGCGTTAAGAATAACATAGTGGAATGAATGTTTTTCTTTTTTAACTTAACTATTAGCGACTCAAAGTTCACTGCCCTTCTTGACATCACCCTGCACCTGTGATGTTCCAGTGGCTTACTGTGTTAATGCACCTGTCTTGTAAACAAGTATTCTTCAGTTCGAATCCACGGAACACTTTTTTTCATTTGCTTTCTAATAAGCTTCCTATAGGTTCAAAGGAAATTTGTATTGATTTTGGGTTTGAGATCATGCAATTGTGAGATATAGAATCTGTATTAAGTGTTCATAAAGAACAAGTTGTCATCGTACGCTGTATAGATTGGCATTAAGAATAACATAGTGGAACGAATGGATTTCTATTTTAACTTACCTATTAGCGATTCAATGTTCACTGCCCTTCCTGACATCACATTGCACCTGTGATGTTCCAGAGGCTTACTGGATAAATGCACTTGTCTTTTAAATAAGTGTTCAAGAGATTGAATGCACGGAAAGCTTCTTTTCATTTACTTACCAATAAGCTTCCTATAGGGCCAATGGAAATTTGCATTGATTTTGGGCTTGAGATAGTGCAATTGTGAGAAATAGAATCTGTATTACGGGTTCATAAAGAACAAGATGTCATCATACGCTGTATAGATTGGCATTAAGAATAACATAGTGGAAGCAATGGATTTCTTTTATAACTTACCTTTTAGCGATTCAATGTTTACTGCCCTTCTTGACATCTCATTGCACCTGTGATGTTCCAGTGGCATACTGCGTTAATGCTCCAGTCTTGTGAACAAGTGTTCATGAGTTAAGATCCACAAAGAAATTTTTTTCTATTACCTCTTAATAAGATTTCAATACAGCCAATGGATATTTGCAATGATTTTGGGCTTGAGATAGCGCAATTGTGAGATATAGAATCTGTATTAAGTGTTCATAAAGAACAAGATGTCATCATACGCTGTATATATTGGCATTGAGAATAACATAGTGGAACCAATGGATTTCTTTCATAATTTACCTATTAGCGATTCAAAGTTCACTGCCCTTCTTGACATCACACTGCACCTGAGATGTTCCAGTGGCTGACTGAGTTAATGCACCTGTCTTGTGAACAAGTGTTCATAAGTTCAAATCCATGGAAACCTTTTTTTCATTTACATATTAATAAGCTTCCTATAGGTCCAATGGAAATTTGTATTGATTTTGGGCTTGAGATCGTGCAAATGTGAGATATAGAATCTGTATTAAGTGTTCATAAAGAACAAGTTGTCATCATACGCTGTATAGATTGGCATTAAGAATAACATAGTGGAACGAATGGATTTCTATTTTTACTTACCTATTAGCGATTCATTGTTCACTGCCCTTCCTGACATCACACTGTACCTGTGATGTTCCAGAGGCTTATTGGATAAATGCACTTGTCTTTTAAATAAGTGTTCAAGAGTATGAATCCGTGGAAAGCTTCTTTTCATTTACTTACTAATATGCTTCCTATAGGGCCAATGGAAATTTGCATTGATTTTGGGCTGGAGATAGTGCAATTGTGAGAAATAGAATCTGTATTAAGGGTTCATAAAGAACAAGATGTCATCATACGCTGTATAGATTGGCATTAAGAATAACATAGTGGAAGCAATGGATTTCATTTACAACTTACCTTTTAGCGATTCAATGTTTACTGCACATCTTGACATCTCATTGCACCTGTGATGTTCCAGTGGCCTACTGCGTTAATGCGCCAGTCTTGTGAACAAGTGTTCATGAGTTCAGATCCACAAAGAAATTTTTTTCAATTACCTCTTAATAAGCTTCCAATACAGCCAATGGATATTTGCAATGATTTTGGGCTTGAGATAGTGCAATTGTGAGATATAGAATCTGTATTAAGTGTTCATAAAGAACAAGATGTCATCATACGCTGTATATATTGGCATTGAGAATAACATAGTGGAACCAATGGATTTCTTTCATAATTTACCTATTAGCGATTCAAAGTTCACTGCCCTTCTTGACATTGCACTGCACCTGAGATGTTCCAGTGGCTGACTGAGTTAATGCACCTGTCTTGTGAACAAGTGTTCATGAGTTCAAATCCATGGAAACCTTTTTTTCATTTACATATTAATAAGCTTCCTATAGGTCCAATGGAAATTTCCATTGATTTTGGGCTTGAGATCGTGCAATTGTGAGATATAGAATTTGTATTAAGTGATCATAAAAAACAAGTTGTCATCATACTTTGTATAGATTGGCATTAAGAATAACATAGTGGAATGAATGGATTTCTTTTTTAACTTACCTATTAGCGATTCAATGTTCACTGCCCTTCTTGACATCACATTGCACCTGTGATATTCCAGAGGCTTACTGGATTGATGCACTTTTCTTTTAAACAGGTGTTCAAGAGTTTGAATGCACGGAAAGCTTCTTTTCATTTACTTACCAATAAGCTTCCTATAGGGCCAATGGAAATTTGCATTGATTTTGGGCTTCAGATAGTGCAATTGTGAGATATAGAATCTGTATTAAGTGTTCATAAAGAACAAGATGTCATCATACGCTGTATAGATTGGCATTAAGAATAACATAGTGGAAGCAATGGATTTCTTTTATAACTTAACTTTTAGCGAATCAAAGTTTACTGCCCTTCTTGACATCTCATTACACCTGTGATGTTCCAGTGGCCTACTGGGTTAATGCACCTGTCTTTTGAACAAGTGTTCATGAGTTCAGATCCAGAAAGAAAATTTTTTCAATTACCTCTTAATAAGCTTCCAATACAGCCAATGGAAATTTGCAATGATTTTGGGCTTGAGATAGTGCAATTGTGAGATATAGAATCTGTATTAAGTGTTCATAAAGAACAAGTTGTCATCATACGCTGTATAGATTGGCATTAAGAATAACATAGTGGAACGAATGGATTTCTATTTTAACTTAACTATTAGCGATTCAATGTTCACTGCCCTTCTTGACATCACACTGCACCTGTGATGTTCCAGTGGCTTACTGTGTTAATGCACCTGTCTTGTAAACAAGTATTCTTGAGTTTGAATCCACGGAAAACTTTTTTTCATTTACTTTCTAATAAGCTTCCTATAGGTCCAATGGAAATTTGTATTGATTTTGGGCTTGACATACTGCAATTGTGAGAAATGTAATCTGTATTAAGTGTTCATAAAGAACAAGATGTCATCATACGCTGTATAGATTGGCCTTAAGAACAACATAGTGGAAGCAATGGATTTCTTCTACAACTTACCTTTTAGCGATTCAATGTTTACTGCCCTTCTTGACATCTCATTTCATCTGTGATGTTCCAGTGGCTTACTGGGTTCATGAGTTCAGATCCACAAAGAGAATTTTTTCAATTACCTCTTAATAAGCTTCCAATACAGACAATGGAAATTTGCAATGATTTTAGGCTTGAGATTGTGAGAAATACAATCTATATTAAGTGTTCATAAAGAACAAGTTGTCATCATACGCTATATAGATTGGCGTTAAGAATAACATAGTGGAACGAATGTTTTTCTTTTTTAACTTAACCATTAGCGATTCAATGTTCACTGCCCTTCTTGACATCACACTGCACCTGTGATGTTCAAGTGGCTTACTGTGTTAATGCACCTGTCTTGTAAACAAGTATTCTTGAGTTTGAATCCACGGAAAACTTTTTTTCATTTACTTTCTAATAAGCTTCCTATATGGCCAATGGAAATTTGCATTGATTTTGGGCTTGAGATAGTGCAATTGTGAGATATAGAATCTGTATTAAGTGTTCATAAAGAACAAGTTGTCATCATACGCTGTATAGATTGGCATTAAGAATAACATAGTGGAACGAATGGATTTCTATTTTTACTTACCTATAAGCGATTCAATGTTCACTGCCCTTCCTGACATCACATTGCACCTGTGATGTTCCAGAGGCTTACTGGATAAATGCACTTGTCTTTTAAATAAGTGTTCAAGAGTATGAATCCGCGGAAAGCTTCTTTTCATTTACTTACCAATAAGCTTCCTATAGGGCCAATGGAAATTTGCATTGATTTTGGGCTTGAGATAGTGCAATTGTGAGAAATAGAATCTGTATTACGGGTTCATAAAGAACAAGATGTCATCATACGCTGTATAGATTGGCATTAAGAATAACATAGTGGAAGCAATGGATTTCTTTTATAACTTACCTTTTAGCGATTCAATGTTTACTGCCCTTCTTGACATCTCATTGCACCTGTGATGTTCCAGTGGCCTACTGCGTTAATGCTCCAGTCTTGTGAACAAGTGTTCATGAGTTCAGATCCACAAAGAAATTTTTTTCAATTACTTCTTAATAAGCTTCCAATACAGCCAATGGATATTTGCAATGATTTTGGGCTTGAGATAGTGCAATTGTGAGATATAGAATCTGTATTAAGTGTTCATAAAGAACAAGATGTCATCATACGCTGTATATATTGGCATTGAGAATAACATAGTGGAACCAATGGATTTATTTCATAATTTACCTATTAGCGATTCAAAGTTCACTGCCCTTCTTGACATTGCTCTGCACCTGAGATGTTCCAGTGGCTGACTGAGTTAATGCACCTGTCTTGTGAACAAGTGTTCATGAGTTCAAATCCATGGAACCATTTTTTTCATTTACATATTAATAAGCTTCCTATAGGTCCAATGGAAATTTGCATTGATTTTGGGCTTGAGATCGTGCAATTGTGAGATATAGAATTTGTATTAAGTGATCATAAAGAACAAGTTGTCATCATACTCTGTATAGATTGGCATTAAGAATAACATAGTGGAACGAATGGATTTCTTTTTTAACTTACCTATTAGCGATTCAATGTTCACTGCCCTTCTTGACATCAAATTGCACCTGTGATATTCCAGAGGCTTACTGGATTGATGCACTTTTCTTTTAAACAGGTGTTCAAGAGTTTGAATGCACGGAAAGCTTCTTTTCATTTACTTACCAATAAGCTTCCTATAGGGCCAATGGAAATTTGCATTGATTTTGGGCTTCAGATAGTGCAAATGTGAGATATAGAATCTGTATTAAGTGTTCATAAAGAACAAGTTGTCATCATACGCTGTATAGATTGGCATTAAGAATAACATAGTGGAACGAATGGATTTCTATTTTTACTTACCTATTAGCGATTCATTGTTCACTGCCCTTCCTGACTTCACTTTGTACCTGTGATGTTCCAGAGGCTTATTGGATAAATGCACTTGTCTTTTAAATAAGTGTTCAAGAGTATGAATCCGTGGAAAGCTTCTTTTCATTTACTTACTAATATGCTTCCTATAGGGCCAATGGAAATTTGCATTGATTTTGGGCTAGAGATAGTGCAATTGTGAGAAATAGAATCTGTATTAAGGGTTCATAAAGAACAAGATGTCATCATACGCTGTATAGATTGGCATTAAGAATAACATAGTGGAAGCAATGGATTTCATTTATAACTTACCTTTTAGCGATTCAATGTTTACTGCCCTTCTTGACATCACATTGCACCTGTGATATTCCAGAGGCTTACTGGATTGATGCACTTTTCTTTTAAACCGGTGTTCAAGAGTTTGAATGCACGGAAAGCTTCTTTTCATTTACTTACCAATAAGCTTCCTATAGGGTCAATGGAAATTTGCATTGATTTTGGGCTTCAGATAGTGCAATTGTGAGATATAGAATCTGTATTAAGTGTTCATAAAGAACAAGATGTCATCATACGCTGTATAGATTGGCATTAAGAATAACATAGTGGAAGCAATGGATTTCTTTTATAACTTACCTTTTAGCGAATCAAAGTTTACTGCCGTTCTTGACATCTAATTACACCTGTGATGTTCCAGTGGCCTACTGGGTTAATGCACCTGTCTTTTGAACAAGTGTTCATGAGTTCAGATCCACAAAGAAATTTTTTTCAATTACCTCTTAATAAGCTTCCAATACAGCCAATGGATATTTGCAATGATTTTGGGCTTGAGATAGTGCAATTGTGAGATATAGAATCTGTATTAAGTGTTCATAAAGAACAAGATGTCATCATACGCTGTATATATTGGCATTGAGAATAACATAGTGGAACCAATGGATTTCTTTCATAATTTACCTATTAGCGATTCAAAGTTCACTGCCCTTCTTGACATTGCACTGCACCTGAGATGTTCCAGTGGCTGACTGAGTTAATGCACCTGTCTTGTGAACAAGTGTTCATGAGTTCAAATCCATGGAAACCTTTTTTTCATTTACATATTAATAAGCTTCCTATAGGTCCAATGGAAATTTGCATTGATTTTGGGCTTGAGATCGTGCAATTGTGAGAAATAGAATCTGTATTACGGGTTCATAAAGAACAAGATGTCATCATACGCTGTATAGATTGGCATTAAGAATAACATAGTGGAAGCAATGGATTTCTTTTATAACTTACCTTTTAGCGATTCAATGTTTACTGCCCTTCTTGACATCTCTTTGCACCTGTGATGTTCCAGTGGCCTACTGCGTTAATGCTCCAGTCTTGTGAACAAGTGTTCATGAGTTCAGATCCACAAAGAAATTTTTTTCAATTACTTCTTAATAAGCTTCCAATACAGCCAATGGATATTTGCAATGATTTTGGGCTTGAGATAGTGCAATTGTGAGATATAGAATCTGTATTAAGTGTTCATAAAGAACAAGATGTCATCATACGCTGTATATATTGGCATTGAGAATAACATAGTGGAACCAATGGATTTATTTCATAATTTACCTATTAGCGATTCAAAGTTCACTGCCCTTCTTGACATTGCACTGCACCTGAGATGTTCCAGTGGCTGACTGAGTTAATGCACCTGTCTTGTGAACAAGTGTTCATGAGTTCAAATCCATGGAACCATTTTTTTCATTTACATATTAATAAGCTTCCTATAGGTCCAATGGAAATTTGCATTGATTTTGGGCTTGAGATCGTGCAATTGTGAGATATAGAATTTGTATTAACTGATCATAAAGAACAAGTTGTCATCATACTCTGTATAGATTGGCATTAAGAATAACATAGTGGAACGAATGGATTTCTTTTTTAACTTACCTATTAGCGATTCAATGTTCACTGCCCTTCTTGACATCAAATTGCACCTGTGATATTCCAGAGGCTTACTGGATTGATGCACTTTTCTTTTAAACAGGTGTTCAAGAGTTTGAATGCACGGAAAGCTTCTTTTCATTTACTTACCAATAAGCTTCCTATAGGGCCAATGGAAATTTGCATTGATTTTGGGCTTCAGATAGTGCAAATGTGAGATATAGAATCTGTATTAAGTGTTCATAAAGAACAAGTTGTCATCATACGCTGTATAGATTGGCATTAAGAATAACATAGTGGAACGAATGGATTTCTATTTTTACTTACCTATTAGCGATTCATTATTCACTGCCCTTCCTGACATCACATTGTACCTGTGATGTTCCAGAGGCTTATTGGATAAATGCACTTGTCTTTTAAATAAGTGTTCAAGAGTATGAATCCGTGGAAAGCTTCTTTTCATTTACTTACTAATATGCTTCCTATAGGGCCAATGGAAATTTGCATTGATTTTGGGCTTGAGATAGTGCAATTGTGAGAAATAGAATCTGTATTAAGGGTTCATAAAGAACAAGATGTCATCATACGCTGTATAGATTGGCATTTAGAATAACATAGTGGAAGCAATGGATTTCTTTTATAACTTACCTTTTAGCGATTCAATGTTTACTGCCCTTCTTGACATCACATTGCACCTGTGATATTCCAGAGGCTTACTGGATTGATGCACTTTTCTTTTAAACCGGTGTTCAAGAGTTTGAATGCACGGAAAGCTTCTTTTCATTTACTTACCAATAAGCTTCCTATAGGGTCAATGGAAATTTGCATTGATTTTGGGCTTCAGATAGTGCAATTGTGAGATATAGAATCTGTATTAAGTGTTCATAAAGAACAAGATGTCATCATACGCTGTATAGATTGGCATTAAGAATAACATAGTGGAAGCAATGGATTTCTTTTATAACTTACCTTTTAGCGAATCAAAGTTTACTGCCGTTCTTGACATCTAATTACACCTGTGATGTTCCAGTGGCCTACTGGGTTAATGCACCTGTCTTTTGAACAAGTGTTCATGAGTTCAGATCCAGAAAGAAAATTTTTTCAATTACCTCTTAATAAGCTTCCAATACAGCCAATGGAAATTTGCAATGATTTTGGGCTTGAGATAGTGCAATTGTGAGATATAGAATCTATATTAAGTGTTCATAAAGAACAAGTTGTCATCATACGATGTATAGATTGGCCTTAAGAATAACATAGTGGAACGAATGGATTTCTATTTTAACTTACCTATGAGCGATTCAATGTTCACTGCCCTTCCTGACATCACATTGCACCTGTGATGTTCCAGAGGCTTACTGGAAAAATGCACTTGTCTTTTAAATAAGTGTTCAAGAGTATGAATCCGCGGAAAGCTTCTTTTCATTTACTTACTAATATGCTTCCTATAGGGCCAATAGAAATTTGCATTGATTTTGGGCTTGACATACTGCAATTGTGAGAAATATAATCTGTATTAAGTGTTCATAAAGAACAAGATGTCATCATACGCTGTATAGATTGGCCTTAAGAACAACATAGTGGAAGCAATGGATTTCTTCTACAACTTACCTTTTAGCGATTCAATGTTTACTGCCCTTCTTGACATCTCATTTCACCTGTGATGTTCCAGTGGCTTACTGGGTTCATGAGTTCAGATCCACAAAGAGAATTTTTTCAATTACCTCTTAATAAGCTTCCAATACAGACAATGGAAATTTGCAATTATTTTGGGCTTGAGATTGTGAGAAATACAATCTATATTAAGTGTTCATAAAGAACAAGTTGTCATCATGCGCTGTATAGTTTGGCGTTAAGAATAACATAGTGGAACGAATGTTTTTCTTTTTTAACTTAACTATTAGCGATTCAATGTTCACTGCCCTTCTTGACATTACACTGCACCTGTGATGTTCAAGTGGCTTACTGTGTTAATGCACCTGTCTTGTAAACAAGTATTCTTGAGTTTCAATCCACAGAAAACTTTTTTTCATTTACTTTCTAATAAGCTTACTATATGGCCAATGGAAATTTGCATTGATTTTGGGCTTCAGATAGTGCAATTGTGAGATTTAGAATCTGTATTAAGTGTTCATAAAGAACAAGATGTCATCATACGCTGTATAGATTGGCATTAAGAATAACATAGTGGAAGCAATGGATTTCTTTTATAACTTACCTTTTAGCGAATCAAAGTTTACTGCCCTTCTTGACATCTCATTACACCTGTGATGTTCCAGTGGCCTACTGGGTTAATGCACCTGTCTTTTGAACAAGTGTTCATGAGTTCAGATCCACAAAGAATATTTTTCAATTACCTCTTAATAAGCTTCCAATACAGCCAATGGAAATTTGCAATGATTTTGGGCTTGAGATAGTGCAATTGTGAGATATAGAATCTGTATTAAGTGTTCATAAAGAACAAGTTGTCATCATACGCTGTATAGATTGGCATTAAGAATAACATAGTGGAACGAATGGATTTCTATTTTAACTTACCTATTAGCGATTCAATGTTCACTGCCCTTGCTGACATCACATTGCACCTGTGATGTTCCAGAGTTTGAATGCACGGAAAGCTTCTTTTCATTTACTTACCAATAAGCTTCCTATAGGGCCAATGGAAATTTGCATTGATTTTGGGCTTCAGATAGTGCAATTGTGAGATATAGAATCTGTATTAAGTGTTCATAAAGAACAAGATGTCATCATACGCTGTATAGATTGGCATTAAGAATAACATAGTGGTAGCAATGGATTTCTTTTATAACTTACCTTTTAGCGAATCAAAGTTTACTGCCATTCTTGACATCTCATTACACCTGTGATGTTCCAGTGGCCTACTGGGTTAATGCACCTGTCTTTTGATCAAGTGTTCATGAGTTCAGATCCACAAAGAAAATTTTTTCAATTACCTCTAAATAAGCTTCCAATACAGCCAATGGAAATTTGCAATGATTTTGGGCTTGAGATAGTGCAATTGTGAGATATAGAATCTGTATTAAGTGTTCATAAAGAACAAGTTGTCATCATACGCTGTATAGATTGGCATTAAGAATAACATAGTGGAACGAATGGATTTCTATTTTTACTTACCTATTAGCGATTCAATGTTCACTGCCCTTCCTGACATCACATTGCACCTGTGATGTTCCAGAGGCTTATTGGATAAATGCACTTGTCTTTTAAATAAGTGTTCAAGAGTATGAATCCGCGGAAAGCTTCTTTTCATTTACTTACTAATATGCTTCCTATAGGGCCAATGGAAATTTGCATTGATTTGGGCTTGAGATAGTGCAATTGTGAGATATAGAATCTGTATTAAGTGTTCATAAAGAACAAGATGTCATCATACGCTGTATATATTGGCATTGAGAATAACATAGTGGAACCAATGGATTTATATCATAATTTACCTATTAGCGATTCAAAGTTCACTGCCCTTCTTGACATTGCACTGCACCTGAGATGTTCCAGTGGCTGACTGAGTTAATGTACCTGTCTTGTGAACAAGTGTTCATGAGTTCAAATCCATGGAACCATTTTTTTCATTTACATATTAATAAGCTTCCTATAGGTCCAATGGAAATTTGCATTGATTTTGGGCTTGAGATCGTGCAATTGTGAGATATAGAATTTGTATTAAGTGATCATAAAGAACAAGTTGTCATCATACTCTGTATAGATTGGCATTAAGAATAACATAGTGGAACGAATGGATTTCTTTTTTAACTTACCTATTAGCGATTCAATGTTCACTGCCCTTCTTGACATCAAATTGCACCTGTGATATTCCAGAGGCTTACTGGATTGATGCACTTTTCTTTTAAACAGGTGTTCAAGAGTTTGAATGCACGGAAAGCTTCTTTTCATTTACTTACCAATAAGCTTCCTATAGGGCCAATGGAAATTTGCATTGATTTTGGGCTTCAGATAGTGCAATTGTGAGATATAGAATCTGTATTAAGTGTTCATAAAGAACAAGATGTCATCATACGCTGTATAGATTGGCATTAAGAATAACATAGTGGAAGCAATGGATTTCTTTTATAACTTACCTTTTAGCGATTCATTGTTTACTGCCGTTCTTGACATCTCATTGCATCTGTGATGTTCCAGTGGCCTACTGCGTTAATGCGCCAGTCTTGTGAACAAGTGTTCATAAGTTCAGAACCACAAAGAAAATTTTTTTCAATTACCTCTTAATAAGCTTCCAATACAGCCAATGGAAATTTGCAATGATTTTGGGCTTGAGATAGTGCAATTGTGAGATATAGAATCTGTATTAAGTGTTCATAAAGAACAAGATGTCATCATACGCTGTATAGATTGGCATTAAGAATAACATAGTGGAACGAATGTTTTTCTTTTTTAACTTAACTATTAGCGATTCAATGTTCACTGCCCTTCTTGACATCACATTTCACCTGTGATGTTCCAGTGGCTTACTGTGTTAATGCACCTGTCTTGTAAACAAGTATTCTTAAGTTTGAATCCACGGAAAACTTTTTTTCATTTACTTTCTAATAAGCTTCCTATAGGTCCAATGGAAATTTGTATTGATTTTGGGCTTGAGATAGTGCAAATGTGAGATATAGAATCTGTATTAAGTGTTCATAAAGAACAAGTTGTCATCATACGCTGTATAGATTGGCATTAAGAATAACATAGTGGAACGAATGGATTTCTATTTTTACTTACCTATTAGCGATTCATTGTTCACTGCCCTTCCTGACATCACATTGTACCTGTGATGTTCCAGAGGCTTATTGGATAAATGCACTTGTCTTTTAAATAAGTGTTCAAGAGTATGAATCCGTGGAAAGCTTCTTTTCATTTACTTACTAATATGCTTCCTATAGGGCCAATGGAAATTTGCATTGATTTTGGGCTTGAGATAGTGCAATTGTGAGAAATAGAATCTGTATTAAGGGTTCATAAAGAACAAGATGTCATCATACGCTGTATAGATTGGCATTAAGAATAACATAGTGGAAGCAATGGATTTCTTTTATAACTTACCTTTTAGCAATTCAATGTTTACTGCCCTTCTTGACATCACATTGCACCTGTGATATTCCAGAGGCTTACTGGATTGATGCACTTTTCTTTTAAACCGGTGTTCAAGAGTTTGAATGCACGGAAAGCTTCTTTTCATTTACTTACCAATAAGCTTCCTATAGGGTCAATGGAAATTTGCATTGATTTTGGGCTTCAGATAGTGCAATTGTGAGATATAGAATCTGTATTAAGTGTTCATAAAGAACAAGATGTCATCATACGCTGTATAGATTGGCATTAAGAATAACATAGTGGAAGCAATGGATTTCTTTTATAACTTACCTTTTAGCGAATCAAAGTTTACTGCCGTTCTTGACATCTAATTACACCTGTGTTGTTCCAGTGGCCTACTGGGTTAATGCACCTGTATTTTGAACAAGTGTTCATGAGTTCAGATCCAGAAAGAAAATTTTTTCAATTACCTCTTAATAAGCTTCCAATACAGCCAATGGAAATTTGCAATGATTTTGGGCTTGAGATAGTGCAATTGTGAGATATAGAATCTGTATTAAGTGTTCATAAAGAACAAGTTGTCATCATACGATGTATAGATTGGCATTAAGAATAACATAGTGGAACGAATGGATTTCTATTTTAACTTACCTATTAGCGATTCAATGTTCACTGCCCTTCCTGACATCACATCGCACCTGTGATGTTCCAGAGGCTTACTGGAAAAATGCACTTGTCTTTTAAATAAGTGTTCAAGAGTATGAATCCGCGGAAAGCTTCTTTTCATTTACTTACTAATATGCTTCCTATAGGGCCAATGGAAATTTGCATTGATTTTGGGCTTGACATACTGCAATTGTGAGAAATATAATCTGTATTAAGTGTTCATAAAGAACAAGATGTCATCATACGCTGTATAGATTGGCCTTAAGAACAACATAGTGGAAGCAATGGATTTCTTCTACAACTTACCTTTTAGCGATTCAATGTTTACTGCCCTTCTTGACATCTCATTTCACCTGTGATGTTCCAGTGGCTTACTGGGTTCATGAGTTCAGATCCACAAAGAGAATTTTTTCAATTACCTCTTAATAAGCTTCCAATACAGACAATGGAAATTTGCAATGATTTTGGGCTTGAGATTGTGAGAAATACAATCTATATTAAGTGTTCATAAAGAACAAGTTGTCATCATGCGCTCTATAGTTTGGCGTTAAGAATAACATAGTGGAACGAATGTTTTTCTTTTTTAACTTAACTATTAGCGATTCAATGTTCACTGCCCTTCTTGACATTACACTGCACCTGTGATGTTCAAGTGGCTTACTGTGTTAATGCACCTGTCTTGTATACAAGTATTCTTGAGTTTCAATCCACGGAAAACTTTTTTTCATTTACTTTCTAATAAGCTTCCTATATGGCCAATGGAAATTTGCATTGATTTTGGGCTTCATATAGTGCAATTGTGAGATTTAGAATCTATTAAGTGTTCATAAAGAACAAGATGTCATCATACGCTGTATAGATTGGCATTAAGAATAACATAGTGGAAGCAATGGATTTCTTTTATAACTTACCTTTTAGCGAATCAAAGTTTACTGCCCTTCTTGACATCTCATTACACCTGTGATGTTCCAGTGGCCTACTGGGTTAATGCACCTGTCTTTTGAACAAGTGTTCATGAGTTCAGATCCACAAAGAATATTTTTCAATTACTTCTTAATAAGCTTCCAATACAGCCAATGGAAATTTGCAATGATTTTGGGCTTGAGATCGTGCAATTGTGAGATATAGAATCTGTATTAAGTGTTCATAAAGAACAAGTTGTCATCATACGCTGTATTGATTGGCATTAAGAATAACATAGTGGAAAGAATGGATTTCTATTTTAACTTACCTATTAGCGATTCAATGTTCACTGCCCTTGCTGACATCACATTGCACCTGTGATGTTCCAGAGTTTGAATGCACGGAAAGCCTCTTTTCATTTACTTACCAATAAGCTTCCTATAGGGCCAATGGAAATTTGCATTGATTTTGGGCTTCAGATAGTGCAATTGTGAGATATAGAATCTGTATTAAGTGTTCATAAAGAACAAGATGTCATCATACGCTGTATATATTGGCATTGAGAATAACATAGTGGAACCAATGGATTTCTTTCATAATTTACCTATTAGCAATTCAAAGTTCACCACCCTTCTTGACATCACACTGTAACTGAGATGTTCCAGTGGCTGACTGAGTTAATGCACCTTTCTTGTGAACAAGTGTTCATGAGTTCAAATCCACGGAAACCTTTTTTTCATTTACATATTAATAAGCTTCCTATAGGTCCAATGGAAATTTGCATTGATTTTGGGCTTGAGATCGTGCAATTGTGAGATATAGATTTTGTATTAAGTGATCATAAAGAACAAGTTGTCATTATACTTTGTATAGATTGGCATTAAGAATAACATAGTGGAACGAATGGATTTCTTTTTTAACTTACCTATTAGCGATTCAATGTTCACTGCCCTTCTTGACATCACATTGCACCTGTGATATTCCAGAGGCTTACTGGATTGATGCACTTTTCTTTTAAACAGGTGTTCAAGAGTTTGAATGCACGGAAAGCTTCTTTTCATTTACTTACCAATAAGCTTCCTATAGGGCCAATGGAAATTTGCATTGATTTTGGGTTTCAGATAGTGTAATTGTGAGATATAGAAACTGTATTAAGTGTTCATAAAGAACAAGATGTCATCATACGCTGTATAGATTGGCATTAAGAATAACATAGTGGAAGCAATGGATTTCTTTTATAACTTAACTTTTAGCGAATCAAAGTTTACTGCCCTTCTTGACATCTCATTACACCTGTGATGTTCCAGTGGCCTACTGGGTTAATGCACCTGTCTTTTGAACAAGTGTTCATGAGTTCAGATCCACAAAGAAAATTTTTTCAATTACCTCTTAATAAGCTTCCAATGCAGCCAATGGAAATTTGCAATGATTTTGGGCTTGAGATAGTGCAATTGTGAGATATAGAATTTGTATTAAGTGTTCATAAAGAACAAGTTGTCATCATACGCTGTATAGATTGGCATTAAGAATAACATAGTGGAACGAATGGATTTCTATTTTTACTTACCTATTAGCGATTCAATGTTCACTGCCCTTCCTGACATCACATTGCACCTGTGATGTTCCAGAGGCTTATTGGATAAATGCACTTGTCTTTTAAATAAGTGTTCAAGAGTATGAATCCGCGGAAAGCTTCTTTTCATTTACTTACTAATATGCTTCCTATAGGGCCAATGGAAATTTGCATTGATTTGGGCTTGAGATAGTGCAATTTTGAGATATAGAATCTGTATTAAGTGTTCATAAAGAACAAGATGTCATCATACGCTGTATATATTGGCATTGAGAATAACATAGTGGAACCAATGGATTTCTTTCATAATTTACCTATTAGCAATTCAAAGTTCACCACCCTTCTTGACATCACACTGTAACTCAGATGTTCCAGTGGCTGACTGAGTAAATGCACCTTTCTTGTGAACAAGTGTTCATGAGTTCAAATCCACGGAAACCTTTTTTTCATTTACATATTAATAAGCTTCCTATAGGTCCAATGGAAATTTGCATTGATTTTGGGCTTGAGATCGTGCAATTGTGAGATATAGATTTTGTATTAAGTGATCATAAATAACATGTTGTCATTATACTTTGTATAGATTGGCATTAAGAATAACATAGTGGAACGAATGGATTTCTTTTTTAACTTACCTATTAGCGATTCAATGTTCACTGCCCTTCTTGACATCACATTGCACCTGTGATATTCCAGAGGCTTACTGGATTGATGCACTTTTCTTTTAAACCGGTGTTCAAGAGTTTGAATGCACGGAAAGCTTCTTTTCATTTACTTACCAATAAGCTTCCTATAGGGTCAATGGAAATTTGCATTGATTTTGGGCTTCAGATAGTGCAATTGTGAGATATAGAATCTGTATTAAGTGTTCATAAAGAACAAGATGTCATCATACGCTGTATAGATTGGCATTAAGAATAACATAGTGGAAGCAATGGATTTCTTTTATAACTTACCTTTTAGCGAATCAAAGTTTACTGCCGTTCTTGACATCTAATTACACCTGTGATGTTCCAGTGGCCTACTGGGTTAATGCACCTGTCTTTTGAACAAGTGTTCATGAGTTCAGATCCACAAAGAAAATTTTTTCAATTACCTCTTAATAAGCTTCCAATACAGCCAATGGAAATTTGCAATGATTTTGGGCTTGAGATAGTGCAATTGTGAGATATAGAATCTGTATTAAGTGTTCATAAAGAACAAGTTGTCATCATACGATGTATAGATTGGCATTAAGAATAACATAGTGGAACGAATGGATTTCTATTTTAACTTACCTATTAGCGATTCAATGTTCACTGCCCTTCCTGACATCACATTGCACCTGTGATGTTCCAGAGGCTTACTGGAAAAATGCACTTGTCTTTTAAATAAGTGTTCAAGAGTATGAATCCGCGGAAAGCTACTTTTCATTTACTTACTAATATGCTTCCTATAGGGCCAATGGAAATTTGCATTGATTTTGGGCTTGACATACTGCAATTGTGAGAAATATAATCTGTATTAAGTGTTCATAAAGAACAAGATGTCATCATACGCTGTAGATTGGCCTTAAGAACAACATAGTGGAAGCAATGGATTTCTTCTACAACTTACCTTTTAGCGATTCAATGTTTACTGCCCTTCTTGACATCTCATTTCACCTGTGGTGTTCCAGTGGCTTACTGGGTTCATGAGTTCAGATCCACAAAGAGAATTTTTTCAATTACCTCTTAATAAGCTTCCAATACAGACAATGGAAATTTGCAATGATTTTGGGCTTGAGATTGTGAGAAATACAATCTATATTAAGTGTTCATAAAGAACAAGTTGTCATCATACGCTGTATAGTTTGGCGTTAAGAATAACATAGTGGAACGAATGTTTTTCTTTTTTAACTTAACTATTAGCGATTCAATGTTCACTGCCCTTCTTGACATCACATTGCACCTGTGATATTCCAGAGGCTTACTGGATTGATGCACTTTTCTTTTAAACAGGTGTTCAAGAGTTTGAATGCACGGAAAGCTTCTTTTCATTTACTTACCAATAAGCTTCCTATAGGGCCAATGGAAATTTGCATTGATTTTGGGCTTCAGATAGTGCAATTGTGAGATATAGAATCTGTATTAAGTGTTCATAAAGAACAAGATGTCATCATGCGCTGTATAGATTGGCATTAAGAATAACATAGTGGAAGCAATGGATTTCTTTTATAACTTACCTTTTAGCGAATCAAAGTTTACTGCCCTTCTTGACATCTCATTGCACCTGTGATGTTCCAGTGGCCTACTGCCTTAATGCGCCAGTCTTGTGAACATGAGTTCAGATCCACAAAAAAATTTTTTTCAATTACCTCTTAATAAGCTTCCAATACAGCCAATGGAAATTTGCAATGATTTTGGGCTTGAGATAGTGCAATTGTGAGAAAAAGAATCTGTATTAAGGGTTCATAAAGAACAAGATGTCATCATACGCTGTATAGATTGGCATTAAGAATAACATAGTGGAAGCAATGGATTTCTTTTATAACTTACCTTTTAGCGAATCAAAGTTTACTGCCCTTCTTGACATGTCATTACACCTGTGATGTTCCAGTGGCCTACTGGGTTAATGCACCTGTCTTTTGAACAAGTGTTCATGAGTTCAGATCCACAAGGAAAATTTTTTCAATTACCTCTTAATAAGCTTCCAATACAGCCAATGGAAATTTGCAATGATTTTCGGCTTGAGATAGTGCAATTGTGAGATATAGAATCTGTATTAAGTGTTCATAAAGAACAAGTTGTCATCATACGCTGTATAGATTGGCATTAAGAATAACATAGTGGAACGAATGGATTTCTATTTTAACTTACCTATTAGCGATTCAATGTTCACTGCCCTTCCTGACATCACATCGCACCTGTGATGTTCCAGAGGCTTACTGGAAAAATGCACTTGTCTTTTAAATAAGTGTTCAAGAGTATGAATCCGCGGAAAGCTTCTTTTCATTTACTTACTAATATGCTTCCTATAGGGCCAATGGAAATTTGCATTGATTTTGGGCTTGACATACTGCAATTGTGAGAAATATAATCTGTATTAAGTGTTCATAAAGAACAAGATGTCATCATACGCTGTATAGATTGGCCTTAAGAACAACATAGTGGAAGCAATGGATTTCTTCTACAACTTACCTTTTAGCGATTCAATGTTTACTGCCCTTCTTGACATCTCATTTCACCTGTGATGTTCCAGTGGCTTACTGGGTTCATGAGTTCAGATCCACAAAGAGAATTTTTTCAATTACCTCTTAATAAGCTTCCAATACAGACAATGGAAATTTGCAATGATTTTGGGCTTGAGATTGTGAGAAATACAATCTATATTAAGTGTTCATAAAGAACAAGTTGTCATCATGCGCTCTATAGTTTGGCGTTAAGAATAAAATAGTGGAACGAATGTTTTTCTTTTTTAACTTAACTATTAGCGATTCAATGTTCACTGCCCTTCTTGACATTACACTGCACCTGTGATGTTCAAGTGGCTTACTGTGTTAATGCACCTGTCTTGTATACAAGTATTCTTGAGTTTCAATCCACGGAAAACTTTTTTTCATTTACTTTCTAATAAGCTTCCTATATGGCCAATGGAAATTTGCATTGATTTTGGGCTTCATATAGTGCAATTGTGAGATTTAGAATCTATTAAGTGTTCATAAAGAACAAGATGTCATCATACGCTGTATAGATTGGCATTAAGAATAACATAGTGGAAGCAATGGATTTCTTTTATAACTTACCTTTTAGCGAATCAAAGTTTACTGCCCTTCTTGACATCTCATTACACCTGTGATGTTCCAGTGGCCTACTGGGTTAATGCACCTGTCTTTTGAACAAGTGTTCATGAGTTCAGATCCACAAAGAATATTTTTCAATTACTTCTTAATAAGCTTCCAATACAGCCAATGGAAATTTGCAATGATTTTGGGCTTGAGATCGTGCAATTGTGAGATATAGAATCTGTATTAAGTGTTCATAAAGAACAAGTTGTCATCATACGCTGTATAGATTGGCATTAAGAATAACATAGTGGAAAGAATGGATTTCTATTTTAACTTACCTATTAGCGATTCAATATTCACTGCCCTTGCTGACATCACATTGCACCTGTGATGTTCCAGAGTTTGAATGCACGGAAAGCCTCTTTTCATTTACTTACCAATAAGCTTCCTATAGGGCCAATGGAAATTTGCATTGATTTTGGGCTTCAGATAGTGCAATTGTGAGATATAGAATCTGTATTAAGTGTTCATAAAGAACAAGATGTCATCATACGCTGTATATATTGGCATTGAGAATAACATAGTGGAACCAATGGATTTCTTTCATAATTTACCTATTAGCAATTCAAAGTTCACCACCCTTCTTGACATCACACTGTAACTGAGATGTTCCAGTGGCTGACTGAGTTAATGCACCTTTCTTGTGAACAAGTGTTCATGAGTTCAAATCCACGGAAACCTTTTTTTCATTTACATATTAATAAGCTTCCTATAGGTCCAATGGAAATTTGCATTGATTTTGGGCTTGAGATCGTGCAATTGTGAGATATAGATTTTGTATTAAGTGATCATAAAGAACAAGTTGTCATTATACTTTGTATAGATTGGCATTAAGAATAACATAGTGGAACGAATGGATTTCTTTTTTAACTTACCTATTAGCGATTCAATGTTCACTGCCCTTCTTGACATCACATTGCACCTGTGATATTCCAGAGGCTTACTGGATTGATGCACTTTTCTTTTAAACAGGTGTTCAAGAGTTTGAATGCACGGAAAGCTTCTTTTCATTTACTTACCAATAAGCTTCCTATAGGGCCAATGGAAATTTGCATTGATTTTGGGCTTCAGATAGTGTAATTGTGAGATATAGAAACTGTATTAAGTGTTCATAAAGAACAAGATGTCATCATACGCTGTATAGATTGGCATTAAGAATAACATAGTGGAAGCAATGGATTTCTTTTATAACTTAACTTTTAGCGAATCAAAGTTTACTGCCCTTCTTGACATCTCATTACACCTGTGATGTTCCAGTGGCCTACTGGGTTAATGCACCTGTCTTTTGAACAAGTGTTCATGAGTTCAGATCCACAAAGAAAATTTTTTCAATTACCTCTTAATAAGCTTCCAATGCAGCCAATGGAAATTTGCAATGATTTTGGGCTTGAGATAGTGCAATTGTGAGATATAGAATTTGTATTAAGTGTTCATAAAGAACAAGTTGTCATCATACGCTGTATAGATTGGCATTAAGAATAACATAGTGGAACGAATGGATTTCTATTTTTACTTACCTATTAGCGATTCAATGTTCACTGCCCTTCCTGACATCACATTGCACCTGTGATGTTCCAGAGGCTTATTGGATAAATGCACTTGTCTTTTAAATAAGTGTTCAAGAGTATGAATCCGCGGAAAGCTTCTTTTCATTTACTTACTAATATGCTTCCTATAGGGCCAATGGAAATTTGCATTGATTTGGGCTTGAGATAGTGCAATTTTGAGATATAGAATCTGTATTAAGTGTTCATAAAGAACAAGATGTCATCATACGCTGTATATATTGGCATTGAGAATAACATAGTGGAACCAATGGATTTCTTTCATAATTTACCTATTAGCAATTCAAAGTTCACCACCCTTCTTGACATCACACTGTAACTCAGATGTTCCAGTGGCTGACTGAGTAAATGCACCTTTCTTGTGAACAAGTGTTCATGAGTTCAAATCCACGGAAACCTTTTTTTCATTTACATATTAATAAGCTTCCTATAGGTCCAATGGAAATTTGCATTGATTTTGGGCTTGAGATCGTGCAATTGTGAGATATAGATTTTGTATTAAGTGATCATAAATAACATGTTGTCATTATACTTTGTATAGATTGGCATTAAGAATAACATAGTGGAACGAATGGATTTCTTTTTTAACTTACCTATTAGCGATTCAATGTTCACTGCCCTTCTTGACATCACATTGCACCTGTGATATTCCAGAGGCTTACTGGATTGATGCACTTTTCTTTTAAACCGGTGTTCAAGAGTTTGAATGCACGGAAAGCTTCTTTTCATTTACTTACCAATAAGCTTCCTATAGGGTCAATGGAAATTTGCATTGATTTTGGGCTTCAGATAGTGCAATTGTGAGATATAGAATCTGTATTAAGTGTTCATAAAGAACAAGATGTCATCATACGCTGTATAGATTGGCATTAAGAATAACATAGTGGAAGCAATGGATTTCTTTTATAACTTACCTTTTAGCGAATCAAAGTTTACTGCCGTTCTTGACATCTAATTACACCTGTGATGTTCCAGTGGCCTACTGGGTTAATGCACCTGTCTTTTGAACAAGTGTTCATGAGTTCAGATCCACAAAGAAAATTTTTTCAATTACCTCTTAATAAGCTTCCAATACAGCCAATGGAAATTTGCAATGATTTTGGGCTTGAGATAGTGCAATTGTGAGATATAGAATCTGTATTAAGTGTTCATAAAGAACAAGTTGTCATCATACGATGTATAGATTGGCATTAAGAATAACATAGTGGAACGAATGGATTTCTATTTTAACTTACCTATTAGCGATTCAATGTTCTCTGCCCTTCCTGACATCACATTGCACCTGTGATGTTCCAGAGGCTTACTGGAAAAATGCACTTGTCTTTTAAATAAGTGTTCAAGAGTATGAATCCGCGGAAAGCTACTTTTCATTTACTTACTAATATGCTTCCTATAGGGCCAATGGAAATTTGCATTGATTTTGGGCTTGACATACTGCAATTGTGAGAAATATAATCTGTATTAAGTGTTCATAAAGAACAAGATGTCATCATACGCTGTAGATTGGCCTTAAGAACAACATAGTGGAAGCAATGGATTTCTTCTACAACTTACCTTTTAGCGATTCAATGTTTACTGCCCTTCTTGACATCTCATTTCACCTGTGGTGTTCCAGTGGCTTACTGGGTTCATGAGTTCAGATCCACAAAGAGAATTTTTTCAATTACCTCTTAATAAGCTTCCAATACAGACAATGGAAATTTGCAATGATTTTGGGCTTGAGATTGTGAGAAATACAATCTATATTAAGTGTTCATAAAGAACAAGTTGTCATCATACGCTGTATAGTTTGGCGTTAAGAATAACATAGTGGAACGAATGTTTTTCTTTTTTAACTTAACTATTAGCGATTCAATGTTCACTGCCCTTCTTGACATCACATTGCACCTGTGATATTCCAGAGGCTTACTGGATTGATGCACTTTTCTTTTAAACAGGTGTTCAAGAGTTTGAATGCACGGAAAGCTTCTTTTCATTTACTTACCAATAAGCTTCCTATAGGGCCAATGGAAATTTGCATTGATTTTGGGCTTCAGATAGTGCAATTGTGAGATATAGAATCTGTATTAAGTGTTCATAAAGAACAAGATGTCATCATGCGCTGTATAGATTGGCATTAAGAATAACATAGTGGAAGCAATGGATTTCTTTTATAACTTACCTTTTAGCGAATCAAAGTTTACTGCCCTTCTTGACATCTCATTGCACCTGTGATGTTCCAGTGGCCTACTGCCTTAATGCGCCAGTCTTGTGAACATGAGTTCAGATCCACAAAAAAATTTTTTTCAATTACCTCTTAATAAGCTTCCAATACAGCCAATGGAAATTTGCAATGATTTTGGGCTTGAGATAGTGCAATTGTGAGAAAAAGAATCTGTATTAAGGGTTCATAAAGAACAAGATGTCATCATACGCTGTATAGATTGGCATTAAGAATAACATAGTGGAAGCAATGGATTTCTTTTATAACTTACCTTTTAGCGAATCAAAGTTTACTGCCCTTCTTGACATGTCATTACACCTGTGATGTTCCAGTGGCCTACTGGGTTAATGCACCTGTCTTTTGAACAAGTGTTCATGAGTTCAGATCCACAAGGAAAATTTTTTCAATTACCTCTTAATAAGCTTCCAATACAGCCAATGGAAATTTGCAATGATTTTAGGCTTGAGATAGTGCAATTGTGAGATATAGAATCTGTATTAAGTGTTCATAAAGAACAAGTTGTCATCATACGCTGTATAGATTGGCATTAAGAATAACATAGTGGAACGAATGGATTTCTATTTTAACTTACCTATTAGCGATTCAATGTTCACTGCCCTTCCTGACATCACATTGCACCTGTGATGTTCCAGAGGCTTACTGGAAAAATGCACTTGTCTTTTAAATAAGTGTTCAAGAGTATGCATCCGCGGAAAGCTTCTTTTCATTTACTTACTAATATGCTTCCTATAGGGCCAATGGAAATTTGCATTGATTTTGGGCTTGACATACTGCAATTGTGAGAAATATAATCTGTATTAAGTGTTCATAAAGAACAAGTTGTCATCATACGCTGTATAGTTTGGCGTTAAGAATAACATAGTGGAACGAATGGATTTCTTTTTTAACTTACCTATTAGCGATTCAATGTTCACTGCCCTTCTTGACATCACATTGCACCTGTGATATTCCAGAGGCTTACTGGATTGATGCACTTTTCTTTTAAACAGGTGTTCAAGAGTTTGAATGCACGGAAAGCTTCTTTTCATTTACTTACCAATAAGCTTCCTATAGGGCCAATGGAAATTTGCATTGATTTTGGGCTTCAGATAGTGCAATTGTGAGATATAGAATCTGTATTAAGTGTTCATAAAGAACAAGATGTCATCATACGCTGTATAGATTTGCATTAAGAATAACATAGTGGAAGCAATGGATTTCTTTTATAACTTACCTTTTAGCGATTCAATGTTTACTGCCCTTCTTGACATCTCATTGCACCTGTGATGTTCCAGTGGCCTACTGCGTTAATTCGCCAGTCTTGTGAACAAGTGTTCATGAGTTCAGTTCCACAAAGAAATTTTTTTCAATTACCTCTTAATAAGCTTCCAATACAGCCAATGGATATTTGCAATGATTTTGGGCTTGAGATAGTGCAATTGTGAGATATAGAATCTGTATTAAGTGTTCATAAAGAACAAGATGTCATCATACGCTGTATATATTGGCATTGAGAATAACATAGTGGAACCAATGGATTTCTTTCATAATTTACCTATTAGCGATTCAAAGTTCACTGCCCTTCTTGACATCACACTGCACCTGAGATGTTCCAGTGGCTGACTGACTTAATGCACCTGTCTTGTGAACAAGTGTTCATGAGTTCAAATCCATGGAACCCTTTTTTTCATTTACATATTAATAAGCTTCCTATAGTTCCAATGGAAATTTGCATTGATTTTGGGCTTGAGATCGTGCAATTGTGAGATATAGAATTTGTATTAAGTGATCATAAAGAACAAGTTGTCATCATACTCTGTATAGATTGGCATTAAGAATAACATAGTGGAACGAATGGATTTCTTTTTTAACTTACCTATTAGCGATTCAATGTTCACTGCCCTTCTTGACATCACATTGCACCTGTGATATTCCAGAGGCTTACTCGATTGATGCACTTTTCTTTTAAACAGGTGTTCAAGAGTTTGAATGCACGGAAAGCTTCTTTTCATTTACTTACCAATAAGCTTCCTATAGGGCCAATGGAAATTTGCATTGATTTTGGGCTTCAGATGGTGCAATTGTGAGATATAGAATCTGTATTAAGTGTTCATAAAGAACAAGATGTCATCATACGCTGTATAGATTGGCATTAAGAATAACATAGTGGAACGAATGGATTTCTATTTTAACTTACCTATTAGCGATTCAATGTTCACTGCCCTTGCTGACATCACATTGCACCTGTGATGCTCCAGAGGCTTACTGGATTAATGCACTTATCTTTTAAACAAGTGTTCAAGAGTTTGAATCCACGGAAAGCTTCTTTTCATTTACTTACTAATATGCTTCCTATAGTGCCAATGGAAATTTGCATTGATTTTGGGCTTGACATACTGCAATTGTGAGAAATATAATCTGTATTAAGTGTTCATAAAGAACAAGATGTCATCATACGCTGTATAGATTGGCATTAAGAACAACATAGTGGAAGCAATGGATTTCTTCTACAACTTACCTTTTAGCGATTCAATGTTTACTGCCCTTCTTGACATCTCATTGCACATGTGATGTTCCAGTGGCTTACTGGGTTCATGAGTTCAGATCCACAAAGAGAAATTTTTCAATTACCTCTTAATAAGCTTCCAATACAGACAATGGAAATTTGCAATGATTTTGGGCTTGAGATTGTGAGAAATACAATCTATATTAATTGTTCATAAAGAACAAGTTGTCATCATACGCTGTATAGATTGGCGTTAAGAATAACATAGTGGAATGAATGTTTTTCTTTTTTAACTTAACTATTAGCGATTCAATGTTCACTGCCCTTCTTGACATCACACTGCACCTGTGATGTTCCAGTGGCTTACTGTGTTAATGCACCAGTCTAGTAAACAAGTATTCTTGAGTTTGAATCCACGAAAAACTTTTTTTCATTTACTTTCCAATAAGCTTCCTATAGGTCCAATGGAAATTTGTATTGATTTTGGGCTTGAGATAGTGCAATTGTGAGATATAGAATCTGTATTAAGTGTTCATAAAGAACAAGTTGTCATCATACGCTGTATAGATTGGCATTAAGAATAACATAGTGGAATGAATGGATTTCTATTTTTACTTACCTATTAGCGATTCAATGTTCACTGCCCTTCCTGACATCACATTGCACCTGTGATGTTCCAGAGGCTTACTGGATAAATGCACTTGTCTTTTAAATAAGTGTTCAAGAGTATGAATCCGCGGAAAGCTTCTTTTCATTTACTTACTAATATGCTTCCTATAGGGCCAATGGAAATTTGCATTGATTTTGGGCTTGAGATAGTGCAATTGTGAGAAATAGAATCTGTATTAAGGGTTCATAAAGAACAAGATGTCATCATACGCTGTATAGATTGGCATTAAGAATAACATAGTGGAAGCAATGGATTTCTTTTATAACTTACCTTTTAGCGATTCAATGTTTACTGCCCTTCTTGACATCTCATTGCACCTGTGATGTTCCAGTGGCCTACTGCGTTAATGCGCCAGTCTTGTGAACAAGTGTTCATGAGTTCAGATCCACAAAGAAATTTTTTTCAATTACCTCTTAATAAGCTTCCAATACAGCCAATGGATATTTGCAATGATTTTGGGCTTGAGATAGTGCAATTGTGAGATATAGAATCTGTATTAAGTGTTCATAAAGAACAAGATGTCATCATACGCTGTATATATTGGCATTGAGAATAACATAGTGGAACCAATGGATTTCTTTCATAATTTACCTACTAGCGATTCAAAGTTCACTGCCCTTCTTGACATCACACTGCACCTGAGATGTTCCAGTGGCTGCCTGAGTTAATGCACCTGTCTTGTGAACAAGTGTTCATGAGTTCAAATCCACAGAAACCTTTTTTTCATTTACATATTAATAAGCTTCCTTTAGGTCCAATGGAAATTTGCATTGATTTTGAGCTTGAGATCGTGCAATTGTGAGAAATAGAATCTGTATTAAGGGTTCATAAAGAACAAGATGTCATCATACGCTGTATAGATTGGCATTAAGAATAACATAGAGGAAGCAATGGATTTCTTTTATAACTTACCTTTTAGCGATTCAATGTTTACTGCCCTTCTTGACATCTCATTGCACCTGTGATGTTCCAGTGGCCTACTGCGTTAATGCGCCAGTCTTGTGAACAAGTGTTCATGAGTTCAGATCCACAAAGAAATTTTTTTCAATTACCTCTTAATAAGCTTCCAATACAGCCAATGGATATTTGCAATGATTTTGGGCTTGAGATAGTGCAATTGTGAGATATAGAATCTGTATTAAGTGTTCATAAAGAACAAGATGTCATCATACGCTGTATATATTGGCATTGAGAATAACATAGTGGAACCAATGGATTTCTTTCATAATTTACCTATTAGCGATTCAAAGTTCACTGCCCTTCTTGACATCACACTGCACCTGAGATGTTCCAGTGGCTGCCTGAGTTAATGCACCTGTCTTGTGAACAAGTGTTCATGAGTTCAAATCCACAGAAACCTTTTTTTCATTTACATATTAATAAGCTTCCTTTAGGTCCAATGGAAATTTGCATTGATTTTGAGCTTGAGATCGTGCAATTGTGAGATATAGAATTTGTATTAAGTGATCATAAAGAACAAGTTGTCATTATACTCCTTATAGATTGGCATTAAGAATAACATAGTGGAATGAATGGATTTCTTTTTTAACTTACCTATTAGCGATTCAATGTTCACTGCCCTTCTTGACATCACATTGCACCTGTGATATTCCAGAGGCTTACTGGATTGATGCACTTTTCTTTTAAACAGGTGTTCAAGAGTTTGAATGCACGGAAAGCTTCTTTTCATTTACTTACCAATAAGCTTCATATAGGGCCAATGGAAATTTGCATTGATTTTGGGCTTCAGATAGTGCAATTGTAAGATATAGAATCTGTATTAAGTGTTCATAAAGAACAAGATGTCATCATACGCTGTATAGATTGGCATTAAGAATAACATAGTGGAAGCAATGGATTTCTTTTATAACTTACCTTTTAGCGAATCAAAGTTTACTGCCCTTCTTGACATCTCATTACACCTGTGATGTTCCAGTGGCCTACTGGGTTAATGCACCTGTCTTTTGAACAAGTGTTCATGAGTTCAGATGCACAAAGAAAATTTTTTCAATAACCTCTTAATAAGCTTCCAATACAGCCAATGGAAATTTGCAATGATTTTGGGCTTGAGATAGTGCAATTTTGAGATATAGAATATGTATTAAGTGTTCATAAAGAACAAGTTGTCATCATACGCTGTATAGATTGGCATTAAAAATAACATAGTGGAACGAATGGATTTCTATTTTAACTTACCTCTTAGCGATTCAATGTTCACTGCCCTTCCTGACATCACATTGCACCTGTGATGCTCCAGAGGTTTACTGGATTAATGCACTTATCTTTTAAACAAGTGTTCAAGAGTTTGAATCCACGGAAAGCTTCTTTTCATTTGCTTAGTAATATGCTTCCTATAGTGCCAATGGAAATTTGCATTGATTTTGGGCTTGACATACTGCAATTGTGAGAAATATAATCTGTATTAAGTGTTCATAAAGAACAAGATGTCATCATACGCTGTATAAATTGGCCTTAAGAACAACATAGTGGAAGCAATGGATTTCTTCTACAACTTACCTTTTAGCGATTCAATGTTTACTGCCCTTCTTGACATCTCATTGCACCTGTGATGTTCCAGTGGCTTACTGGGTTCATGAGTTCAGATCCACAAAGAGAATTTTTTCAATTACCTCTTAATAAGCTTCCAATACAGACAATGGAAATTTGCAATGATTTTGGGCTTGAGATTGTGAGAAATACAATCTATATTAAGTGTTCATAAAGAACAAGTTGTCATCATACGCTGTATAGATTGGCGTTAAGAATAACATAGTGGAATGAATGTTTTTCTTTTTTAACTTAACTATTAGCGATTCAATGTTCACTGCCCTTCTTGACATCACACTCCACCTGTGATGTTCCAGTGGCTTACTGTGTTAATGCACCTGTCTTGTAAACAAGTATTCTTGAGTTTGAATCCACGGAAAACTTTTTTTCATTTACTTTCTAATAAGCTTCCTATAGGTCCAATGGAAATTTGTATTGATTTTTGGGCTTGAGATAGTGCAATTGTGAGATATAGAATTTGTATTAAGTGTTCATAAAGAACAAGTTGTCATCATACGCTGTATAGATTGGCATTAAGAATAACATAGTGGAACGAATGGATTTCTATTTTTACTTACCTATTAGCGATTCAATGTTCACTGCCCTTCTTGACATCACATTGCACCTGTGATATTCCAGAGGCTTACTGGATTGATGCACTTTTCTTTTAAACAGGTGTTCAAGAGTTTGAATGCACGGAAAGCTTCTTTTCATTTACTTACTAATATGCTTCCTATAGGGCCAATGGAAATTTGCATTGATTTTGGGCTTCAGATAGTGCAATTGTGAGAAATAGAATCTGTATTAAGGGTTCATAAAGAACAAGATGTCATCATACGCTGTATAGATTGGCATTAAGAATAACATAGTGGAAGCAATGGATTTCTTTCATAATTTACCTATTAGCGATTCAAAGTTCACTGCCCTTCTTGACATCACACTGCACCTGAGATGTTCCAGTGGCTGCCTGAGTTAATGCACCTGTCTTGTGAACAAGTGTTCATGAGTTCAAATCCACAGAAACCTTTTTTTCATTTACATATTAATAAGCTTCCTTTAGGTCCAATGGAAATTTGCATTGATTTTGAGCTTGAGATCGTGCAATTGTGAGATATAGAATTTGTATTAAGTGATCATAAAGAACAAGTTGTCATTATACTCCTTATAGATTGGCATTAAGAATAACATAGTGGAACGAATGGATTTCTTTTTTAACTTACCTATTAGCGATTCAATGTTCACTGCCCTTCTTGACATCACATTGCACCTGTGATATTCCAGAGGCTTACTGGATAAATGCACTTGTCTTTTAAATAAGTGTTCAAGAGTATGAATCCGCGGAAAGCTTCTTTTCATTTACTTACTAATATGCTTCCTATAGGGCCAATGGAAATTTGCATTGATTTTGGGCTTCAGATAGTGCAATTGTGAGTAATAGAATCTGTATTAAGGGTTCATAAAGAACAAGATGTCATCATACGCTGTATAGATTGGCATTAAGAATAACATAGTGGAAGCAATGGATTTCTTTTATAACTTACCTTTTAGCGATTCAATGTTTACTGCCCTTCTTGACATCTAATTGCACCTGTGATGTTCCAGTGGCCTACTGCGTTAATGCGCTAGTCTTGTGAAGAAGTGTTCATGAGTTCAGATCCACAAACAAATTTTTTTCAATTACCTCTTAATAAGCTTCCAATACAGCCAATGGATATTTGCAATGATTTTGGGCTTGAGATAGTGCAATTGTGAGATATAGAATCTGTATTAAGTGTTCATAAAGAACAAGATTTCATCATACCCTGTATATATTGGCATTGAGAATAACATAGTGGAACCAATGGATTTCTTTCATAATTTACCTATTAGCGATTCAAAGTTCACTGCCCTTCTTGACATCGTACTGCACCTGAGATGTTCCAGTGGCTGACTGAGTTAATCCACCTGTCTTGTGAACAAGTGTTCATGAGTTCAAATCCATGGAACCCTTTTTTTCATTTACATATTAATAAGTTTCCTATAGGTCCAATGGAAATATGCATTGATTTTGGGCTTGAGATCGTGCAATTGTGAGATATAGAATTTGTATTAAGTGATCATAAAGAACAAGTTATCATCATACTCTGTATAGATTGGCATTAAGAATAACATAGTGGAACGAATGGATTTCTTTTTTTACTTACCTATTAGCGATTCAATGTTCACTGCCCTTCCTGACATCACATTGCACCTGTGATGTTCCAGAGGCTTACTGGATAAATGCACTTGTCTTTTAAATAAGTGTTCAAGAGTATGAATCCGCGGAAAGCTTCTTTTCATTTACTTACTAATATGCTTCCTATAGGACCAATGGAAATTTGCATTGATTTTGGGCTTGAGATAGTGCAATTGTGAGTAATAGAATCTGTATTAAGGGTTCATAAAGAACAAGATGTCATCATACGCTGTATAAATTGGCCTTAAGAACAACATAGTGGAAGCAATGGATTTCTTCTACAACTTACCTTTTAGCGATTCAATGTTTACTGCCCTTCTTGACATCTCATTGCACCTGTGATGTTCCAGTGGCTTACTGGGTTCATGAGTTCAGATCCACAAAGAGAATTTTTTCATTTACCTCTTAATAAGCTTCCAATACAGACAATGGAAATTTGCAATGATTTTGGGCTTGAGATTGTGAGAAATACAATCTATATTAAGTGTTCATAAAGAACAAGTTGTCATCATACGCTGTATAGATTGGCGTTAAGAATAACATAGTGGAATGAATGTTTTTCTTTTTTAACTTAACTATTAGCGATTCAATGTTCACTGCCCTTCTTGACATCACACTCCACCTGTGATGTTCCAGTGGCTTACTGTGTTAATGCACCTGTCTTGTAAACAAGTATTCTTGAGTTTGAATCCACGGAAAACTTTTTTTCATTTACTTTCTAATAAGCTTCCTATAGGTCCAATGGAAATTTGTATTGATTTTTGGGCTTGAGATAGTGCAATTGTGAGATATAGAATTTGTATTAAGTGTTCATAAAGAACAAGTTGTCATCATACGCTGTATAGATTGGCATTAAGAATAACATAGTGGAACGAATGGATTTCTATTTTTACTTACCTATTAGCGATTCAATGTTCACTGCCCTTCTTGACATCACATTGCACCTGTGATATTCCAGAGGCTTACTGGATTGATGCACTTTTCTTTTAAACAGGTGTTCAAGAGTTTGAATGCACGGAAAGCTTCTTTTCATTTACTTACTAATATGCTTCCTATAGGGCCAATGGAAATTTGCATTGATTTTGGGCTTCAGATAGTGCAATTGTGAGAAATAGAATCTGTATTAAGGGTTCATAAAGAACAAGATGTCATCATACGCTGTATAGATTGGCATTAAGAATAACATAGTGGAAGCAATGGATTTCTTTCATAATTTACCTATTAGCGATTCAAAGTTCACTGCCCTTCTTGACATCACACTGCACCTGAGATGTTCCAGTGGCTGCCTGAGTTAATGCACCTGTCTTGTGAACAAGTGTTCATGAGTTCAAATCCACAGAAACCTTTTTTTCATTTACATATTAATAAGCTTCCTTTAGGTCCAATGGAAATTTGCATTGATTTTGAGCTTGAGATCGTGCAATTGTGAGATATAGAATTTGTATTAAGTGATCATAAAGAACAAGTTGTCATTATACTCCTTATAGATTGGCATTAAGAATAACATAGTGGAACGAATGGATTTCTTTTTTAACTTACCTATTAGCGATTCAATGTTCACTGCCCTTCTTGACATCACATTGCACCTGTGATATTCCAGAGGCTTACTGGATTGATGCACTTTTCTTTTAAACAGGTGTTCAAGAGTTTGAATGCACGGAAAGCTTCTTTTCATTTACTTACCAATAAGCTTCATATAGGGCCAATGGAAATTTGCATTGATTTTGGGCTTCAGATAGTGCAATTGTAAGATATAGAATCTGTATTAAGTGTTCATAAAGAACAAGATGTCATCATACGCTGTATAGATTGGCATTAAGAATAACATAGTGGAAGCAATGGATTTCTTTTATAACTTACCTTTTAGCGAATCAAAGTTTACTGCCCTTCTTGACATCTCATTACACCTGTGATGTTCCAGTGGCCTACTGGGTTAATGCACCTGTCTTTTGAACAAGTGTTCATGAGTTCAGATGCACAAAGAAAATTTTTTCAATAACCTCTTAATAAGCTTCCAATACAGCCAATGGAAATTTGCAATGATTTTGGGCTTGAGATAGTGCAATTTTGAGATATAGAATATGTATTAAGTGTTCATAAAGAACAAGATGTCATCATACGCTGTATAGATTGGCATTAAAAATAACATAGTGGAACGAATGGATTTCTATTTTAACTTACCTATTAGCGATTCAATGTTCACTGCCCTTCCTGACATCACATTGCACCTGTGATGCTCCAGAGGCTTACTGGATTAATGCACTTATCTTTTAAACAAGTGTTCAAGAGTTTGAATCCACGGAAAGCTTCTTTTCATTTGCTTACTAATATGCTTCCTATAGTGCCAATGGAAATTTGCATTGATTTTGGGCTTGACATACTGCAATTGTGAGAAATATAATCTGTATTAAGTGTTCATAAAGAACAAGATGTCATCATACGCTGTATAAATTGGCCTTAAGAACAACATAGTGGAAGCAATGGATTTCTTCTACAACTTACCTTTTAGCGATTCAATGTTTACTGCCCTTCTTGACATCTCATTGCACCTGTGATGTTCCAGTGGCTTACTGGGTTCATGAGTTCAGATCCACAAAGAGAATTTTTTCAATTACCTCTTAATAAGCTTCCAATACAGACAATGGAAATTTGCAATGATTTTGGGCTTGAGATTGTGAGAAATACAATCTATATTAAGTGTTCATAAAGAACAAGTTGTCATCATACGCTGTATAGATTGGCATTAAGAATAACATAGTGGAACGAATGGATTTCTTTTTTAACTTACCTATTAGCGATTCAATGTTCACTGCCCTTCTTGACATCGCATTGCACCTGTGATATTCCAGAGGCTTACTGGATAAATGCACTTGTCTTTTAAATAAGTGTTCAAGAGTATGAATCCGCGGAAAGCTTCTTTTCATTTACTTACTAATATGCTTCCTATAGGGCCAATGGAAATTTGCATTGATTTTGGGCTTCAGATAGTGCAATTGTGAGTAATAGAATCTGTATTAAGGGTTCATAAAGAACAAGATGTCATCATACGCTGTATAGATTGGCATTAAGAATAACATAGTGGAAGCAATGGATTTCTTTTATAACTTACCTTTTAGCGATTCAATGTTTACTGCCCTTCTTGACATCTAATTGCACCTGTGATGTTCCAGTGGCCTACTGCGTTAATGCGCTAGTCTTGTGAAGAAGTGTTCATGAGTTCAGATCCACAAACAAATTTTTTTCAATTACCTCTTAATAAGCTTCCAATACAGCCAATGGATATTTGCAATGATTTTGGGCTTGAGATAGTGCAATTGTGAGATATAGAATCTGTATTAAGTGTTCATAAAGAACAAGATTTCATCATACCCTGTATATATTGGCATTGAGAATAACATAGTGGAACCAATGGATTTCTTTCATAATTTACCTATTAGCGATTCAAAGTTCACTGCCCTTCTTGACATCGTACTGCACCTGAGATGTTCCAGTGGCTGACTGAGTTAATCCACCTGTCTTGTGAACAAGTGTTCATGAGTTCAAATCCATGGAACCCTTTTTTTCATTTACATATTAATAAGTTTCCTATAGGTCCAATGGAAATATGCATTGATTTTGGGCTTGAGATCGTGCAATTGTGAGATATAGAATTTGTATTAAGTGATCATAAAGAACAAGTTATCATCATACTCTGTATAGATTGGCATTAAGAATAACATAGTGGAACGAATGGATTTCTTTTTTTACTTACCTATTAGCGATTCAATGTTCACTGCCCTTCCTGACATCACATTGCACCTGTGATGTTCCAGAGGCTTACTGGATAAATGCACTTGTCTTTTAAATAAGTGTTCAAGAGTATGAATCCGCGGAAAGCTTCTTTTCATTTACTTACTAATATGCTTCCTATAGGACCAATGGAAATTTGCATTGATTTTGGGCTTGAGATAGTGCAATTGTGAGTAATAGAATCTGTATTAAGGGTTCATAAAGAACAAGATGTCATCATACGCTGTATAAATTGGCCTTAAGAACAACATAGTGGAAGCAATGGATTTCTTCTACAACTTACCTTTTAGCGATTCAATGTTTACTGCCCTTCTTGACATCTCATTGCACCTGTGATGTTCCAGTGGCTTACTGGGTTCATGAGTTCAGATCCACAAAGAGAATTTTTTCATTTACCTCTTAATAAGCTTCCAATACAGACAATGGAAATTTGCAATGATTTTGGGCTTGAGATTGTGAGAAATACAATCTATATTAAGTGTTCATAAAGAACAAGTTGTCATCATACGCTGTATAGATTGGCGTTAAGAATAACATAGTGAAATGAATGTTTTTCTTTTTTAACTTAACTATTAGCGATTCAATGTTCACTGCCCTTCTTGACATCACACTCCACCTGTGATGTTCCAGTGGCTTACTGTGTTAATGCACCTGTCTTGTAAACAAGTATTCTTGAGTTTGAATCCACGGAAAACTTTTTTTCATTTACTTTCTAATAAGCTTCCTATAGGTCCAATGGAAATTTGTATTGATTTTTGGGCTTGAGATAGTGCAATTGTGAGATATAGAATTTGTATTAAGTGTTCATAAAGAACAAGTTGTCATCATACGCTGTATAGATTGGCATTAAGAATAACATAGTGGAACGAATGGATTTCTATTTTTACTTACCTATTAGCGATTCAATGTTCACTGCCCTTCTTGACATCACATTGCACCTGTGATATTCCAGAGGCTTACTGGATTGATGCACTTTTCTTTTAAACAGGTGTTCAAGAGTTTGAATGCACGGAAAGCTTCTTTTCATTTACTTACTAATATGCTTCCTATAGGGCCAATGGAAATTTGCATTGATTTTGGGCTTCAGATAGTGCAATTGTGAGAAATAGAATCTGTATTAAGGGTTCATAAAGAACAAGATGTCATCATACGCTGTATAGATTGGCATTAAGAATAACATAGTGGAAGCAATGGATTTCTTTCATAATTTACCTATTAGCGATTCAAAGTTCACTGCCCTTCTTGACATCACACTGCACCTGAGATGTTCCAGTGGCTGCCTGAGTTAATGCACCTGTCTTGTGAACAAGTGTTCATGAGTTCAAATCCACAGAAACCTTTTTTTCATTTACATATTAATAAGCTTCCTTTAGGTCCAATGGAAATTTGCATTGATTTTGAGCTTGAGATCGTGCAATTGTGAGATATAGAATTTGTATTAAGTGATCATAAAGAACAAGTTGTCATTATACTCCTTATAGATTGGCATTAAGAATAACATAGTGGAACGAATGGATTTCTTTTTTAACTTACCTATTAGCGATTCAATGTTCACTGCCCTTCTTGACATCACATTGCACCTGTGATATTCCAGAGGCTTACTGGATTGATGCACTTTTCTTTTAAACAGGTGTTCAAGAGTTTGAATGCACGGAAAGCTTCTTTTCATTTACTTACCAATAAGCTTCATATAGGGCCAATGGAAATTTGCATTGATTTTGGGCTTCAGATAGTGCAATTGTAAGATATAGAATCTGTATTAAGTGTTCATAAAGAACAAGATGTCATCATACGCTGTATAGATTGGCATTAAGAATAACATAGTGGAAGCAATGGATTTCTTTTATAACTTACCTTTTAGCGAATCAAAGTTTACTGCCCTTCTTGACATCTCATTACACCTGTGATGTTCCAGTGGCCTACTGGGTTAATGCACCTGTCTTTTGAACAAGTGTTCATGAGTTCAGATGCACAAAGAAAATTTTTTCAATAACCTCTTAATAAGCTTCCAATACAGCCAATGGAAATTTGCAATGATTTTGGGCTTGAGATAGTGCAATTTTGAGATATAGAATATGTATTAAGTGTTCATAAAGAACAAGATGTCATCATACGCTGTATAGATTGGCATTAAAAATAACATAGTGGAACGAATGGATTTCTATTTTAACTTACCTATTAGCGATTCAATGTTCACTGCCCTTCCTGACATCACATTGCACCTGTGATGCTCCAGAGGCTTACTGGATTAATGCACTTATCTTTTAAACAAGTGTTCAAGAGTTTGAATCCACGGAAAGCTTCTTTTCATTTGCTTACTAATATGCTTCCTATAGTGCCAATGGAAATTTGCATTGATTTTGGGCTTGACATACTGCAATTGTGAGAAATATAATCTGTATTAAGTGTTCATAAAGAACAAGATGTCATCATACGCTGTATAAATTGGCCTTAAGAACAACATAGTGGAAGCAATGGATTTCTTCTACAACTTACCTTTTAGCGATTCAATGTTTACTGCCCTTCTTGACATCTCATTGCACCTGTGATGTTCCAGTGGCTTACTGGGTTCATGAGTTCAGATCCACAAAGAGAATTTTTTCAATTACCTCTTAATAAGCTTCCAATACAGACAATGGAAATTTGCAATGATTTTGGGCTTGAGATTGTGAGAAATACAATCTATATTAAGTGTTCATAAAGAACAAGTTGTCATCATACGCTGTATAGATTGGCATTAAGAATAACATAGTGGAACGAATGGATTTCTTTTTTAACTTACCTATTAGCGATTCAATGTTCACTGCCCTTCTTGACATCACATTGCACCTGTGATATTCCAGAGGCTTACTGGATAAATGCACTTGTCTTTTAAATAAGTGTTCAAGAGTATGAATCCGCGGAAAGCTTCTTTTCATTTACTTACTAATATGCTTCCTATAGGGCCAATGGAAATTTGCATTGATTTTGGGCTTCAGATAGTGCAATTGTGAGTAATAGAATCTGTATTAAGGGTTCATAAAGAACAAGATGTCATCATACGCTGTATAGATTGGCATTAAGAATAACATAGTGGAAGCAATGGATTTCTTTTATAACTTACCTTTTAGCGATTCAATGTTTACTGCCCTTCTTGACATCTAATTGCACCTGTGATGTTCCAGTGGCCTACTGCGTTAATGCGCTAGTCTTGTGAAGAAGTGTTCATGAGTTCAGATCCACAAACAAATTTTTTTCAATTACCTCTTAATAAGCTTCCAATACAGCCAATGGATATTTGCAATGATTTTGGGCTTGAGATAGTGCAATTGTGAGATATAGAATCTGTATTAAGTGTTCATAAAGAACAAGATTTCATCATACCCTGTATATATTGGCATTGAGAATAACATAGTGGAACCAATGGATTTCTTTCATAATTTACCTATTAGCGATTCAAAGTTCACTGCCCTTCTTGACATCGTACTGCACCTGAGATGTTCCAGTGGCTGACTGAGTTAATCCACCTGTCTTGTGAACAAGTGTTCATGAGTTCAAATCCATGGAACCCTTTTTTTCATTTACATATTAATAAGTTTCCTATAGGTCCAATGGAAATATGCATTGATTTTGGGCTTGAGATCGTGCAATTGTGAGATATAGAATTTGTATTAAGTGATCATAAAGAACAAGTTATCATCATACTCTGTATAGATTGGCATTAAGAATAACATAGTGGAACGAATGGATTTCTTTTTTTACTTACCTATTAGCGATTCAATGTTCACTGCCCTTCCTGACATCACATTGCACCTGTGATGTTCCAGAGGCTTACTGGATAAATGCACTTGTCTTTTAAATAAGTGTTCAAGAGTATGAATCCGCGGAAAGCTTCTTTTCATTTACTTACTAATATGCTTCCTATAGGACCAATGGAAATTTGCATTGATTTTGGGCTTGAGATAGTGCAATTGTGAGTAATAGAATCTGTATTAAGGGTTCATAAAGAACAAGATGTCATCATACGCTGTATAGATTGGCATTAAGAATAACATAGTGGAAGCAATGGATTTCTTTTATAACTTACCTTTTAGCGATTCAATGTTTACTGCCCTTCTTGACATATCATTGCACCTGTGATGTTCCAGTGGCCTACTGGGTTAATGCACCTGTCTTTTGAACAAGTGTTCATGAGTTCAGATCCACAAAGAAAATTTTTTCAATTACCTCTTAATAAGCTTCCAATACAGCCAATGGATATTTGCAATGATTTTGGGCTTGAGATAGTGCAATTGTGAGATATAGAATCTGTATTAAGTGTTCATAAAGAACAAGTTGTCATCATACGCTGTATAGATTGGCATTAAGAATGACATAGTGGAACGAATGGATTTCTATTTTAACTTACCTATTAGCGATTCAATGTTCACTGCCCTTGCTGACATCACATTGCACCTGTGATGCTCCAGAGGCTTACTGGATTAATGCACTTATCTTTTAAACAAGTGTTCAAGAGTTTGAATCCACGGAAAGCTTCTTTTCATTTACTTACTAATATGCTTCCTATAGTGCCAATGGAAATTTGCATTGATTTTGGGCTTGACATACTGCAATTGTGAGAAATATAATCTGTATTAAGTGTTCATAAAGAACAAGATGTCATCATACGCTGTATAGATTGGCCTTAAGAACAACATAGTGGAAGCAATGGATTTCTTCTACAACTTACCTTTTAGCGATTCAATGTTTACTGCCCTTCTTGACATCTCATTTCACTTGTGATGTTCCAGTGGCTTACTGGGTTCATGAGTTCAGAACCACAAAGAGAATTTTTTCAATTACCTCTTATTAAGCTTCCAATACAGACAATGGAAATTTGCAATGATTTTGGGCTTGAGATTGTGAGAAATACAATCTATATTAAATGTTCATAAAGAACAAGTTGTCATCATACGCTGTATAGATTGGCATTAAGAATAACATAGTGGAACGAATGTTTTTCTTTTTTAGCTTAACTGTTAGCGATTCAATGTTCACTGCCCTTCTTGACATCACACTGCACCTGTGATGTTCAAGTGGCTTACTGTGTTAATGCACCTGTGATGTTCAAGTGGCTTACTGTGTTAATGCACCTGTCTTGTAAAAAAGTATTCCTGAGTTTGATTCTACGGAAAACTTTTTTTCATTTACTTTCTAATAAGCTTCCGATATGGCCAATGGAAATTTGCATTGATTTTGGGCTTCAGATAGTGCAATTGTGAGATATAGAATCTGTATTAAGTGTTCATAACAACAAGATGTCATCATACGCTGTATAGATTGGCATTAAGAATAACATAGTGGAAGCAATGGATTTCTTTTATAACTTACCTTTTAGCGATTCAATGTTCACTGCCCTTCTTGACATTACACTGCACCTGTGATGTTCCAGTGGCTTACTGTGTTAATGCACCTGTCTTGTGAACAAGTGTTCATGAGTTCAAATACATGGAACCCTTTTTTTCATTTACATATTAATAAGCTTCCTATAGGTCCAATGGAAATTTGCATTGATTTTGGGCTTGAGATCGTGCAATTGTGAGATATAGAATTTGTATTAAGTGATCATAAAGAACAAGTTGTCATCATACGCTGTATAGATTGGCGTTAAGAATAACATAGTGGAACGAATGTTTTTCTTTTTTAACTTAACTATTAGCGATTCAATGTTCACTGCCCTTCTTGACATCACACTCCACCTGTGATGTTCCAGTGGCTTACTGTGTTAATGCACCTGTCTTGTAAACAAGTATCCTTGAGTTTGAATCCACGGAAAACTTTTTTTCATTTACTTTCTAATAAGCTTCCTATCGGTCCAATGGAAATTTGTATTGATTTTGGGCTTGAGATAGTGCAATTGTGAGATATAGAATCTGTATTAAGTGTTCATAAAGAACAAGTTGTCATCATACGCTGTATAGATTAGCATTAAGAATTATATAGTGGAACGAATGGATTTCTATTTTTACTTACCTATTAGCGATTCAATGTTCACTGCCCTTCCTGACATCACATTGCACCTGTGATGTTCCAGAGGCTTACTGGATAAATGCACTGGTCTTTTAAATAAGTGTTCAAGAGTATGAATCCGCGGAAAGCTTCTTTTCATTTACTTACTAATATGCTTCCTATAGGACCAATGGAAATTTGCATTGATCTTGGGCTTGAGATAGTGCAATTGTGAGTAATAGAATCTGTATTAAGGGTTCATAAAGAACAAGATGTCATCATACGCTGTATAGATTGGCATTAAGAATAACATAGTGGAAGCAATGGATTTCTTTTATAACTTACCTTTTAGCGATTCAATGTTTACTGCCCTTCTTGACATATCATTGCACCTGTGATGTTCCAGTGGCCTACTGGGTTAATGCACCTGTCTTTTGAACAAGTGTTCATGAGTTCAGATCCACAAAGAAAATTTTTTCAATTACCTCTTAATAAGCTTCCAATACAGCCAATGGATATTTGCAATGATTTTGGGCTTGAGATAGTGCAATTGTGAGATATAGAATCTGTATTAAGTGTTCATAAAGAACAAGTTGTCATCATACGCTGTATAGATTGGCATTAAGAATGACATAGTGGAACGAATGGATTTCTATTTTAACTTACCTATTAGCGATTCAATGTTCACTGCCCTTGCTGACATCACATTGCACCTGTGATGCTCCAGAGGCTTACTGGATTAATGCACTTATCTTTTAAACAAGTGTTCAAGAGTTTGAATCCACGGAAAGCTTCTTTTCATTTACTTACTAATATGCTTCCTATAGTGCCAATGGAAATTTGCATTGATTTTGGGCTTGACATACTGCAATTGTGAGAAATATAATCTGTATTAAGTGTTCATAAAGAACAAGATGTCATCATACGCTGTATAGATTGGCCTTAAGAACAACATAGTGGAAGCAATGGATTTCTTCTACAACTTACCTTTTAGCGATTCAATGTTTACTGCCCTTCTTGACATCTCATTTCACTTGTGATGTTCCAGTGGCTTACTGGGTTCATGAGTTCAGAACCACAAAGAGAATTTTTTCAATTACCTCTTAATAAGCTTCCAATACAGACAATGGAAATTTGCAATGATTTTGGGCTTGAGATTGTGAGAAATACAATCTATATTAAGTGTTCATAAAGAACAAGTTGTCATCATACGCTGTATAGATTGGCATTAAGAATAACATAGTGGAACGAATGTTTTTCTTTTTTAGCTTAACTGTTAGCGATTCAATGTTCACTGCCCTTCTTGACATCACACTGCACCTGTGATGTTCAAGTGGCTTACTGTGTTAATGCACCTGTGATGTTCAAGTGGCTTACTGTGTTAATGCACCTGTCTTGTAAAAAAGTATTTCTGAGTTTGATTCTACGGAAAACTTTTTTTCATTTACTTTCTAATGAGCTTCCGATATGGCCAATGGAAATTTGCATTGATTTTGGGCTTCAGATAGTGCAATTGTGAGATATAGAATCTGTATTAAGTGTTCATAAAGAACAAGATGTCATCATACGCTGTATAGATTGGCATTAAGAATAACATAGTGGAAGCAATGGATTTCTTTTATAACTTACCTTTTAGCGATTCAATGTTCACTGCCCTTCTTGACATCACATTGCACCTGTGATATTCCAGAGGCTTACTGGATTGATGCACTTTTCTTTTAAACAGGTGTTCAAGAGTTTGAATGCACGGAAAGCTTCTTTTCATTTACTTACCAATAAGCTTCCTATAGGGCCAATGGAAATTTGCATTGATTTTGGGCTTCAGATAGTGCAATTGTGAGATATAGAATCTGTATTAAGTGTTCATAAAGAACAAGATGTCATCATACGCTGTATAGATTGGCATTGAGAATAACATAGTGGAAGCAATGGATTTCTTTTATAACTTACCTTTTAGCGAATAAAAGTTTACTGCCCTTCTTGACATCTCATTACACCTGTGATGTTCCAGTGGCCTACTGGGTTAATGCACCTGTCTTTTGAACAAGTGTTCATGAGTTCAGATCCACAAAGAAATTTTTTTCAATTACCTCTTAATAAGCTTCCAATACAGCCAATGGATATTTGCAATGATTTTGGGCTTGAGATAGTGCAATTGTGAGATATAGAATCTGTATTAAGTGTTCATAAAGAACAAGATGTCATCATACGCTCTATATATTGGCATTGAGAATAACATAGTGGAACCAATGGATTTCTTTCATAATTTACCTATTAGCGATTCAAAGTTTACTGCCCTTCTTGACATCGCACTGCACCTGAGATGTTCCAGTGGCTGACTGAGTTAATGCACCTGTCTTGTGAACAAGTGTTCATGAGTTCAAATCCATGGAACCCTTTCTTTCATTTACATATTAATAAGCTTCCTATAGGTCCAATGGAAATTTGCATTGATTTTGGGCTTGAGATCGTGCAATTGTGAGATATAGAATTTGTATTAAGTGATCATAAAGAACAAGTTGTCATCATACTCTGTATAGATTGACATTAAGAATAACATAGTGGAACGAATGGATTTCTTTTTTAACTTACCTATTAGCGATTCAATGTTCACTGCACTTCTTGACATCACATTGCACCTGTGATATTCCAGAGGCTTACTGGATTGATGCACTTTTCTTTTAAACAAGTGTTCAAGAGTTTGAATGCACGGAAAGCTTCTTTTCATTTACTTACCAATAAGCTTCCTATAGGGCCAATGGAAATTTGTATTGATTTTGGGCTTGAGATAGTGCAATTGTGAGATATAGAATCTGTATTAAGTGTTCATAAAGAACAAGTTGTCATCATACGCTGTATAGATTGGCATTAAGAATAACATAGTGGAACGAATGGATTTCTATTTTTACTTACCTATTAGCGATTCAATGTTCACTGCCCTTCCTGACATCACATTGCACCTGTGATGTTCCAGAGGCTTACTGGATAAATGCACTTGTCTTTTAAATAAGTGTTCAAGAGTATGAATCCGCGGAAAGCTTCTTTTCATTTACTTACTAATATGCTTCCTATAGGGCCAATGGAAATTTGCATTGATTTTGGGCTTGAGATAGTGCAAATGTGAGAAATAGAATCTGTATTAAGGGTTCATAAAGAACAAGATGTCATCATACGCTGTATAGATTGGCATTAAGAATAACATAGTGGAAGCAATGGATTTCTTTTATAACTTACCTTTTAGCGATTCAATGTTTACTGCCCTTCTTGACATCTCATTGCACCTGTGATGTTCCAGTGGCCTACTGCGTTAATGCGCCAGTCTTGTGAACAAGTGTTCATGAGTTCAGATCCACAAAGAAATTTTTTTCAATTACCTCTTAATAAGCTTCCAATACAGCCAATGGATATTTGCAATGATTTTGGGCTTGAGATAGTGCAATTGTGAGATATAGAATCTGTATTAAGTGTTCATAAAGAACAAGATGTCATCATACGCTGTATATATTGGCATTGAGAATAACATAGTGGAACCAATGGATTTCTTTCATAATTTACCTATTAGCGATTCAAAGTTCACTGCCCTTCTTGACATCACACTGCACCTGAGATGTTCCAGTGGCTGACTGAGTTAATGCACCTGTCTTGTGAACAAGTGTTCATGAGTTCAAATCCATGGAACCCTTTTTTTCTTTTACATATTAATAAGCTTCCTATAGGTCCAATGGAAATTTGCATTGATTTTGGGCTTGAGATCGTGCAATTGTGAGATATAGAATTTGTATTAAGTGATCATAAAGAACAAGTTGTCATCATACTCTGTATAGATTGGCAATAAGAATAACATAGTGGAACGAATGGATTTCTTTTTTAACTTACCGATTAGCGATTCAATGTTCACTGCCCTTCTTGACATCACATTGCACCTGTGATATTCCAGAGGCTTACTGGATTGATGCACTTTTCTTTTAAACAGGTGTTCAAGAGTTTGAATGCACGGAAAGCTTCTTTTCATTTACTTACCAATAAGCTTCCTATAGGGCCAATGGAAATTTGCATTGATTTTGGGCTTCAGATAGTGCAATTGTGAGATATAGAATCTGTATTAAGTGTTCATAAAGAACAAGATGTCATCATACGCTGTATAGATTGGCATTGAGAATAACATAGTGGAAGCAATGGATTTCTTTTATAACTTACCTTTTAGCGAATAAAAGTTTACTGCCCTACTTGACATCTCATTACACCTGTGATGTTCCAGTGGCCTACTGGGTTAATGCACCTGTCTTTTGAGCAAGTGTTCATGAGTTCAGATCCACAAAGAAATTTTTTTCAATTACCTCTTAATAAGCTTCCAATACAGCCAATGGATATTTGCAATGATTTTGGGCTTGAGATAGTGCAATTGTGAGATATAGAATCTGTATTAAGTGTTCATAAAGAACAAGATGTCATCATACGCTCTATATATTGGCATTGAGAATAACATAGTGGAACCAATGGATTTCTTTCATAATTTACCTATTAGCGATTCAAAGTTTACTGCCCTTCTTGACATCGCACTGCACCTGAGATGTTCCAGTGGCTGACTGAGTTAATGCACCTGTCTTGTGAACAAGTGTTCATGAGTTCAAATCCATGGAACCCTTTCTTTCATTTACATATTAATAAGCTTCCTATAGGTCCAATGGAAATTTGCATTGATTTTGGGCTTGAGATCGTGCAATTGTGAGATATAGAATTTGTATTAAGTGATCATAAAGAACAAGTTGTCATCATACTCTGTATAGATTGACATTAAGAATAACATAGTGGAACGAATGGATTTCTTTTTTAACTTACCTATTAGCGATTCAATGTTCACTGCACTTCTTGACATCACATTGCACCTGTGATATTCCAGAGGCTTAGTGGATTGATGCACTTTTCTTTTAAACAAGTGTTCAAGAGTTTGAATGCACGGAAAGCTTCTTTTCATTTACTTACCAACAAGTGTTCATGAGTTCAAATCCATGGAACCCTTTCTTTCATTTACATATTAATAAGCTTCCTATAGGTCCAATGGAAATTTGCATTGATTTTGGGCTTGAGATCGTGCAATTGTGAGATATAGAATTTGTATTAAGTGATCATAAAGAACAAGTTGTCATCATACTCTGTATAGATTGACATTAAGAATAACATAGTGGAACGAATGGATTTCTTTTTTAACTTACCTATTAGCGATTCAATGTTCACTGCACTTCTTGACATCACATTGCACCTGTGATATTCCAGAGGCTTACTGGATTGATGCACTTTTCTTTTAAACAGGTGTTCAAGAGTTTGAATGCACGGAAAGCTTCTTTTCATTTACTTACCAATAAGCTTCCTATAGGGCCAATGGAAATTTGTATTGATTTTGGGCTTGAGATAGTGCAATTGTGAGATATAGAATCTGTATTAAGTGTTCATAAAGAACAAGTTGTCATCATACGCTGTATAGATTGGCATTAAGAATAACATAGTGGAACGAATGGATTTCTATTTTTACTTACCTATTAGCGATTCAATGTTCACTGCCCTTCCTGACATCACATTGCACCTGTGATGTTCCAGAGGCTTACTGGATAAATGCACTTGTCTTTTAAATAAGTGTTCAAGAGTATGAATCCGCGGAAAGCTTCTTTTCATTTACTTACTAATATGCTTCCTATAGGGCCAATGGAAATTTGCATTGATTTTGGGCTTGAGATAGTGCAATTGTGAGAAATAGAATCTGTATTAAGGGTTCATAAAGAACAAGATGTCATCATACGCTGTATAGATTGGCATTAAGAATAACATAGTGGAAGCAATGGATTTCTTTTATAACTTACCTTTTAGCGATTCAATGTTTACTGCCCTTCTTGACATCTCATTGCACCTGTGATGTTCCAGTGGCCTACTGCGTTAATGCGTCAGTCTTGTGAACAAGTGTTCATGAGTTCAGATCCACAAAGAAACTTTTTTCAATTACCTCTTAATAAGCTTCCAATACAGCCAATGGATATTTGCAATGATTTTGGGCTTGAGATAGTGCAATTGTGAGATATAGAATCTGTATTTAGTGTTCATAAAGAACAAGATGTCATCATACGCTGTATATATTGGCATTGAGAATAACATAGTGGAACCAATGGATTTCTTTCATAATTTACCTATTAGCGATTCAAAGTTCACTGCCCTTCTTGACATCACACTGTACCTGAGATGTTCCAATGGCTGACTGAGTTAATGCACCTGTCTTGTGAACAAGTGTTCATGAGTTCAAATCCATGGAACCCTTTTTTTCTTTTACATATTAATAAGCTTCCTATAGGTCCAATGGAAATTTGCATTGATTTTGGGCTTGAGATCGTGCAATTGTGAGATATAGAATTTGTATTAAGTGATCATAAAGAACAAGTTATCATCATACTCTGTATAGATTGGCAATAAGAATAACATAGTGGAACGAATGGATTTCTTTTTTAACTTACCGATTAGCGATTCAATGTTCACTGCCCTTCTTGACATCACATTGCACCTGTGATATTCCAGAGGCTTACTGGATTGATGCACTTTTCTTTTAAACAGGTGTTCAAGAGTTTGAATGAACGGAAAGCTTCTTTTCATTTACTTACCAATAAGCTTCCTATAGGGCCAATGGAAATTTGCATTGATTTTGGGCTTCAGATAGTGCAATTGTGAGATATAGAATCTGTATTAAGTGTTCATAAAGAACAAGATGTCATCATACGCTGTATAGATTGGCATTGAGAATAACATAGTGGAAGCAATGGATTTCTTTTATAACTTACCTTTTAGCGAATCAAAGTTTACTGCCCTTCTTGACATCTCATTACACCTGTGATGTTCCAGTGGCCTACTGGGTTAATGCACCTGTCTTTTGAACAAGTGTTCATGAGTTCAGATCCACAAAGAAATTTTTTTCAATTACCTCTTAATAAGCTTCCAATACAGCCAATGGATATTTGCAATGATTTTGGGCTTGAGATAGTGCAATTGTGAGATATAGAATCTGTATTAAGTGTTCATAAAGAACAAGATGTCATCATACGCTCTATATATTGGCATTGAGAATAACATAGTGGAACCAATGGATTTCTTTCATAATTTACCTATTAGCGATTCAAAGTTTACTGCCCTTCTTGACATCGCACTGCACCTGAGATGTTCCAGTGGCTGACTGAGTTAATGCACCTGTCTTGTGAACAAGTGTTCATGAGTTCAAATCCATGGAACCCTTTTTTTCATTTACATATTAATAAGCTTCCTATAGGTCCAATGGAAATTTGCATTGATTTTGGGCTTGAGATCGTGCAATTGTGAGATATAGAATTTGTATTAAGTGATCATAAAGAACAAGTTGTCATCATACTCTGTATAGATTGACATTAAGAATAACATAGTGGAACGAATGGATTTCTTTTTTAACTTACCTATTAGCGATTCAATGTTCACTGCACTTCTTGACATCACATTGCACCTGTGATATTCCAGAGGCTTAGTGGATTGATGCACTTTTCTTTTAAACAAGTGTTCAAGAGTTTGAATGCACGGAAAGCTTCTTTTCATTTACTTACCAACAAGTGTTCATGAGTTCAAATCCATGGAACCCTTTCTTTCATTTACATATTAATAAGCTTCCTATAGGTCCAATGGAAATTTGCATTGATTTTGGGCTTGAGATCGTGCAATTGTGAGATATAGAATTTGTATTAAGTGATCATAAAGAACAAGTTGTCATCATACTCTGTATAGATTGACATTAAGAATAACATAGTGGAACGAATGGATTTCTTTTTTAACTTACCTATTAGCGATTCAATGTTCACTGCACTTCTTGACATCACATTGCACCTGTGATATTCCAGAGGCTTACTGGATTGATGCACTTTTCTTTTAAACAGGTGTTCAAGAGTTTGAATGCACGGAAAGCTTCTTTTCATTTACTTACCAATAAGCTTCCTATAGGGCCAATGGAAATTTGTATTGATTTTGGGCTTGAGATAGTGCAATTGTGAGATATAGAATCTGTATTAAGTGTTCATAAAGAACAAGTTGTCATCATACGCTGTATAGATTGGCATTAAGAATAACATAGTGGAACGAATGGATTTCTATTTTTACTTACCTATTAGCGATTCAATGTTCACTGCCCTTCCTGACATCACATTGCACCTGTGATGTTCCAGAGGCTTACTGGATAAATGCACTTGTCTTTTAAATAAGTGTTCAAGAGTATGAATCCGCGGAAAGCTTCTTTTCATTTACTTACTAATATGCTTCCTATAGGGCCAATGGAAATTTGCATTGATTTTGGGCTTGAGATAGTGCAATTGTGAGAAATAGAATCTGTATTAAGGGTTCATAAAGAACAAGATGTCATCATACGCTGTATAGATTGGCATTAAGAATAACATAGTGGAAGCAATGGATTTCTTTTATAACTTACCTTTTAGCGATTCAATGTTTACTGCCCTTCTTGACATCTCATTGCACCTGTGATGTTCCAGTGGCCTACTGCGTTAATGCGTCAGTCTTGTGAACAAGTGTTCATGAGTTCAGATCCACAAAGAAACTTTTTTCAATTACCTCTTAATAAGCTTCCAATACAGCCAATGGATATTTGCAATGATTTTGGGCTTGAGATAGTGCAATTGTGAGATATAGAATCTGTATTTAGTGTTCATAAAGAACAAGATGTCATCATACGCTGTATATATTGGCATTGAGAATAACATAGTGGAACCAATGGATTTCTTTCATAATTTACCTATTAGCGATTCAAAGTTCACTGCCCTTCTTGACATCACACTGCACCTGAGATGTTCCAATGGCTGACTGAGTTAATGCACCTGTCTTGTGAACAAGTGTTCATGAGTTCAAATCCATGGAACCCTTTTTTTCTTTTACATATTAATAAGCTTCCTATAGGTCCAATGGAAATTTGCATTGATTTTGGGCTTGAGATCGTGCAATTGTGAGATATAGAATTTGTATTAAGTGATCATAAAGAACAAGTTATCATCATACTCTGTATAGATTGGCAATAAGAATAACATAGTGGAACGAATGGATTTCTTTTTTAACTTACCGATTAGCGATTCAATGTTCACTGCCCTTCTTGACATCACATTGCACCTGTGATATTCCAGAGGCTTACTGGATTGATGCACTTTTCTTTTAAACAGGTGTTCAAGAGTTTGAATGAACGGAAAGCTTCTTTTCATTTACTTACCAATAAGCTTCCTATAGGGCCAATGGAAATTTGCATTGATTTTGGGCTTCAGATAGTGCAATTGTGAGATATAGAATCTGTATTAAGTGTTCATAAAGAACAAGATGTCATCATACGCTGTATAGATTGGCATTGAGAATAACATAGTGGAAGCAATGGATTTCTTTTATAACTTACCTTTTAGCGAATCAAAGTTTACTGCCCTTCTTGACATCTCATTACACCTGTGATGTTCCAGTGGCCTACTGGGTTAATGCACCTGTCTTTTGAACAAGTGTTCATGAGTTCAGATCCACAAAGAAATTTTTTTCAATTACCTCTTAATAAGCTTCCAATACAGCCAATGGATATTTGCAATGATTTTGGGCTTGAGATAGTGCAATTGTGAGATATAGAATCTGTATTAAGTGTTCATAAAGAACAAGATGTCATCATACGCTCTATATATTGGCATTGAGAATAACATAGTGGAACCAATGGATTTCTTTCATAATTTACCTATTAGCGATTCAAAGTTTACTGCCCTTCTTGACATCGCACTGCACCTGAGATGTTCCAGTGGCTGACTGAGTTAATGCACCTGTCTTGTGAACAAGTGTTCATGAGTTCAAATCCATGGAACCCTTTTTTTCATTTACATATTAATAAGCTTCCTATAGGTCCAATGGAAATTTGCATTGATTTTGGGCTTGAGATCGTGCAATTGTGAGATATAGAATTTGTATTAAGTGATCATAAAGAACAAGTTGTCATCATACTCTGTATAGATTGACATTAAGAATAACATAGTGGAACGAATGGATTTCTTTTTTAACTTACCTATTAGCGATTCAATGTTCACTGCACTTCTTGACATCACATTGCACCTGTGATATTCCAGAGGCTTACTGGATTGATGCACTTTTCTTTTAAACAAGTGTTCAAGAGTTTGAATGCACGGAAAGCTTCTTTTCATTTACTTACCAATAAGCTTCCTATAGGGCCAATGGAAATTTGTATTGATTTTGGGCTTGAGATAGTGCAATTGTGAGATATAGAATCTGTATTAAGTGTTCATAAAGAACAAGTTGTCATCATACGCTGTATAGATTGGCATTAAGAATAACATAGTGGAACGAATGGATTTCTATTTTTACTTACCTATTAGCGATTCAATGTTCACTGCCCTTCCTGACATCACATTGCACCTGTGATGTTCCAGAGGCTTACTGGATAAATGCACTTGTCTTTTAAATAAGTGTTCAAGAGTATGAATCCGCGGAAAGCTTCTTTTCATTTACTTACTAATATGCTTCCTATAGGGCCAATGGAAATTTGCATTGATTTTGGGCTTGAGATAGTGCAAATGTGAAAAATAGAATCTGTATTAAGGGTTCATAAAGAACAAGATGTCATCATACGCTGTATAGATTGGCATTAAGAATAACATAGTGGAAGCAATGGATTTCTTTTATAACTTACCTTTGAGCGATTCAATGTTTACTGCCCTTCTTGACATCTCATTGCACCTGTGATGTTCCAGTGGCCTACTGCGTTAATGCGCCAGTCTTGTGAACAAGTGTTCATGAGTTCAGATCCACAAAGAAATTTTTTTCAATTACCTCTTAATAAGCTTCCAATACAGCCAATGGATATTTGCAATGATTTTGGGCTTGAGATAGTGCAATTGTGAGATATAGAATCTGTATTAAGTGTTCATAAAGAACAAGATGTCATCATACGCTGTATATATTGGCATTGAGAATAACATAGTGGAACCAATGGATTTCTTTCATAATTTACCTATTAGCGATTCAAAGTTCACTGCCCTTCTTGACATCACACTGCACCTGAGATGTTCCAGTGGCTGACTGAGTTAATGCACCTGTCTTGTGAACAAGTGTTCATGAGTTCAAATCCATGGAACCCTTTTTTTCTTTTACATATTAATAAGCTTCCTATAGGTCCAATGGAAATTTGCATTGATTTTGGGCTTGAGATCGTGCAATTGTGAGATATAGAATTTGTATTAAGTGATCATAAAGAACAAGTTGTCATCATACTCTGTATAGATTGGCATTAAGAATAACATAGTGGAACGAATGGATTTCTTTTTTAACTTACCGATTAGCATTCAATGTTCACTGCCCTTCTTGACATCACATTGCACCTGTGATATTCCAGAGGCTTACTGGATTGATGCACTTTTCTTTTAAACAGGTGTTCAAGAGTTTGAATGCACGGAAAGCTTCTTTTCATTTACTTACCAATAAGCTTCCTATAGGGCCAATGGAAATTTGCATTGATTTTGGGCTTCAGATAGTGCAATTGTGAGATATAGAATCTGTATTAAGTGTTCATAAAGAACAAGATGTCATCATACGCTGTATAGATTGGCATTGAGAATAACATAGTGGAAGCAATGGATTTCTTTTATAACTTACCTTTTAGCGAATCAAAGTTTATTGCCCTTCTTGACATCTCATTACACCTGTGATGTTCCAGTGGCCTACTGGGTTAATGCACCTGTCTTTTGAACAAGTGTTCATGAGTTCAGATCCACAAAGAAATTTTTTTCAATTACCTCTTAATAAGCTTCCAATACAGCCAATGGATATTTGCAATGATTTTGGGCTTGAGATAGTGCAATTGTGAGATATAGAATCTGTATTAAGTGTTCATAAAGAACAAGATGTCATCATACGCTGTATATATTGGCATTGAGAATAACATAGTGGAACCAATGGATTTCTTTCATAATTTACCTATTAGCGATTCAAAGTTTACTGCCCTTCTTGACATCGCACTGCACCTGAGATGTTCCAGTGGTTGACTGAGTTAATGCACCTGTCTTGTGAACAAGTGTTCATGAGTTCAAATCCATGGAACCCTTTTTTTCATTTACATATTAATAAGCTTCCTATAGGTCCAATGGAAATTTGCATTGATTTTGGGCTTGAGATCGTGCAATTGTGAGATATAGAATTTGTATTAAGTGATCATAAAGAACAAGTTGTCATCATACTCTGTATAGATTGGCATTAAGAATAACATAGTGGAACGAATGGATTTCTTTTTTAACTTACCTATTAGCGATTCAATGTTCACTGCACTTCTTGACATCACATTGCACCTGTGATATTCCAGAGGCTTACTGGATTGATGCACTTTTCTTTTAAACAGGTGTTCAAGAGTTTGAATGCACGGAAAGCTTCTTTTCATTTACTTACCAATAAGCTTCCTATAGGGCCAATGGAAATTTGTATTGATTTTGGGCTTGAGATAGTGCAATTGTGAGATATAGAATCTGTATTAAGTGTTCATAAAGAACAAGTTGTCATCATACGCTGTATAGATTGGCATTAAGAATAACATAGTGGAACGAATGGATTTCTATTTTTACTTACCTATTAGTGATTCAATGTTCACTGCCCTTTCTGACATCACATTGCACCTGTGATGTTCCAGAGGCTTACTGGATAAATGCACTTGTCTTTTAAATAAGTGTTCAAGAGTATGAATCCGCGGAAAGCTTCTTTTCATTTACTTACTAATATGCTTCCTATAGGGCCAATGGAAATTTGCATTGATTTTGGGCTTGAGATAGTGCAATTGTGAGAAATAGAATCTGTATTAAGGGTTCATAAAGAACAAGATGTCATCATACGCTGTATAGATTGGCATTAAGAATAACATAGTGAAAGCAATGGATTTCTTTTATAACTTACCTTTTAGCGATTCAATGTTTACTGCCCTTCTTGACATCTCATTGCACCTGTGATGTTCCAGTGGCCTACTGCGTTAATGCGTCAGTCTTGTGAACAAGTGTTCATGAGTTCAGATCCACAAAGAAACTTTTTTCAATTACCTCTTAATAAGCTTCCAATACAGCCAATGGATATTTGCAATGATTTTGGGCTTGAGGTAGTGCAATTGTGAGATATAGAATCTGTATTTAGTGTTCATAAAGAGCAAGATGTCATCATACGATGTATATATTGGCATTGAGAATAATATAGTGGAACCAATGGATTTCTTTCATAATTTACCTATTAGCGATTCAAAGTTCACTGCCCTTCTTGACATCACACTGCACCTGAGATGTTCCAATGGCTGACTGAGTTAATGCACCTGTCTTGTGAACAAGTGTTTATGAGTTCAAATCCATGGAACCCTTTTTTTCTTTTACATATTAATAAGCTTCCTATAGGTTCAATGGAAATTTGCATTGATTTTGGGCTTGAGATCGTGCAATTGTGAGATATAGAATTTGTATTAAGTGATCATAAAGAACAAGTTGTCATCATACTCTGTATAGATTGGCATTAAGAATAACATAGTGGAACGAATGGATTTCTTTTTTAACTTACCAATTAGCGATTCAATGTTCACTGCCCTTCTTGACATCACATTGCACCTGTGATATTCCAGAGGCTTACTGGATTGATGCACTTTTCTTTTAAACAGGTGTTCAAGAGTTTGAATGCACGGAAAGCTTCTTTTCATTTACTTACCAATAAGCTTCCTATAGGGCCAATGGAAATTTGCATTGATTTTGGGCTTCAGATAGTGCAATTGTGAGATATAGAATCTGTATTAAGTGTTCATAAAGAACAAGATGTCATCATACGCTGTATAGATTGGCATTGAGAATAACATAGTGGAAGCAATGGATTTCTTTTATAACTTACCTTTTAGCGAATCAAAGTTTACTGCCCTTCTTGACATCTCATTACACCTGTGATGTTCCAGTGGCCTACTGGGTTAATGCACCTGTCTTTTGAACAAGTGTTCATGAGTTCAGATCCACAAAGAAATTTTTTTCAATTACCTCTTAATAAGCTTCCAATACAGCCAATGGATATTTGCAATGATTTTGGGCTTGAGATAGTGCAATTGTGAGATATAGAATCTGTATTAAGTGTTCATAAAGAACAAGATGTCATCATACGCTGTATATATTGGCATTGAGAATAACATAGTGGAACCAATGGATTTCTTTCATAATTTACCTATTAGCGATTCAAAGTTCACTGCCCTTCTTGACATCACACTGCACCTGAGATGTTCCAGTGGCTGACTGAGTTAATGCACCTGTCTTGTGAACAAGTGTTCATGAGTTCAAATCCATGGAACCCTTTTTTTCTTTTACATATTAATAAGCTTCCTATAGGTCCAATGGAAATTTGCATTGATTTTGGGCTTGAGATCGTGCAATTGTGAGATATAGAATTTGTATTAAGTGATCATAAAGAACAAGTTGTCATCATACTCTGTATAGATTGGCATTAAGAATAACATAGTGGAATGAATGGATTTCTTTTTTAACTTACCTATTAGTGATTCAATGTTCACTGCACTTCTTGACATCACATTGCACCTGTGATATTCCAGAGGCTTACTGGATTGATGCACTTTTCTTTTAAACAGGTGTTCAAGAGTTTGAATGCACGGAAAGCTTCTTTTCATTTACTTACCAATAAGCTTCCTATAGGGCCAATGGAAATTTGTATTGATTTTGGGCTTGAGATAGTGCAATTGTGAGATATAGAATCTGTATTAAGTGTTCATAAAGAACAAGTTGCCATCATACGCTGTATAGATTGGCATTAAGAATAACATAGTGGAACGAATGGATTTCTATTTTTACTTACCTATTAGCGATTCAATGTTCACTGCCCTTCCTGACATCACATTGCACCTGTGATGTTCCAGAGGCTTACTGGATAAATGCACTTGTCTTTTAAATAAGTGTTCAAGAGTATGAATCCGCGGAAAGCTTCTTTTCATTTACTTACTAATATGCTTCCTATAGGGCCAATGGAAATTTGCATTGATTTTGGGCTTGAGATAGTGCAATTGTGAGAAATAGAATCTGTATTAAGGGTTCATAAAGAACAAGATGTCATCATACGCTGTATAGATTGGCATTAAGAATAACATAGTGGAAGCAATGGATTTCTTTTATAACTTACCTTTTAGCGATTCAATGTTTACTGCCCTTCTTGACATCTCATTGCACCTGTGATGTTCCAGTGGCCTACTGCGTTAATGCGTCAGTCTTGTGAACAAGTGTTCATGAGTTCAGATCCACAAAGAAACTTTTTTCAATTACCTCCTAATAAGCTTCCAATACAGCCAAGGGATATTTGCAATGATTTTGGGCTTGAGATAGTGCAATTGTGAGATATAGAATCTGTATTAAGTGTTCATAAAGAACAAGATGTCATCATACGCTGTATAGATTGGCATTGAGAATAACATAGTGGAAGCAATGGATTTCTTTTATAACTTACCTTTTAGCGAATCAAAGTTTACTGCCCTTCTTGACATCTCATTACACCTGTGATGTTCCAGTGGCCTACTGGGTTAATGCACCTGTCTTTTGAACAAGTGTTCATGAGTTCAGATCCACAAAGAAATTTTTTTCAATTACCTCTTAATAAGCTTCCAATACAGCCAATGGATATTTGCAATGATTTTGGGCTTGAGATAGTGCAATTGTGAGATATAGAATCTGTATTAAGTGTTCATAAAGAACAAGATGTCATCATACGCTGTATATATTGGCATTGAGAATAACATAGTGGAACCAATGGATTTCTTTCATAATTTACCTATTAGCGATTCAAAGTTCACTGCCCTTCTTGACACCACACTGCACCTGAGATGTTCCAGTGGCTGACTGAGTTAATGCACCTGTCTTGTGAACAAGTGTTCATGAGTTCAAATCCATGGAACCCTTTCTTTCTTTTACATATTAATAAGCTTCCTATAGGTTCAATGGAAATTTGCATTGATTTTGGGCTTGAGATCGTGCAATTGTGAGATATAGAATTTGTATTAAGTGATCATAAAGAACAAGTTGTCATCATACTCTGTATAGATTGGCATTAAGAATAACATAGTGGAACGAATGGATTTCTTTTTTAACTTACCGATTAGCGATTCAATGTTCACTGCCCTTCTTGACATCACATTGCACCTGTGATATTCCAGAGGCTTACTGGATTGATGCACTTTTCTTTTAAACAGGTGTTCAAGAGTTTGAATGCACGGAAAGCTTCTTTTCATTTACTTACCAATAAGCTTCCTATAGGGCCAATGGAAATTTGCATTGATTTTGGGCTTCAGATAGTGCAATTGTGAGATATAGAATCTGTATTAAGTGTTCATAAAGAACAAGATGTCATCATACGCTGTATAGATTGGCATTGAGAATAACATAGTGGAAGCAATGAATTTCTTTTATAACTTACCTTTTAGCGAATCAAAGTTTACTGCCCTTCTTGACATCTCATTACACCTGTGATGTTCCAGTGGCCTACTGGGTTAATGCACCTGTCTTTTGAACAAGTGTTCATGAGTTCAGATCCACAAAGAATTTTTTTTCAATTACCTCTTAATAAGCTTCCAATACAGCCAATGGATATTTGCAATGATTTTGGGCTTGAGATAGTGCAATTGTGAGATATAGAATCTGTATTAAGTGTTCATAAAGAACAAGATGTCATCATACGCTGTATATATTGGCATTGAGAATAACATAGTGGAACCAATGGATTTCTTTCATAATTTACCTATTAGCGATTCAAAGTTCACTGCCCTTCTTGACATCACACTGCACCTGAGATGTTCCAGTGGCTGACTGAGTTAATGCACCTGTCTTGTGAACAAGTGTTCATGAGTTCAAATCCATGGAACCCTTTTTTTCTTTTACATATTAATAAGCTTCCTATAGGTCCAATGGAAATTTGCATTGATTTTGGGCTTGAGATCGTGCAATTGTGAGATATAGAATTTGTATTAAGTGATCATAAAGAACAAGTTGTCATCATACTCTGTATAGATTGGCATTAAGAATAACATAGTGGAATGAATGGATTTCTTTTTTAACTTACCTATTAGTGATTCAATGTTCACTGCACTTCTTGACATCACATTGCACCTGTGATATTCCAGAGGCTTACTGGATTGATGCACTTTTCTTTTAAACAGGTGTTCAAGAGTTTGAATGCACGGAAAGCTTCTTTTCATTTACTTACCAATAAGCTTCCTATAGGGCCAATGGAAATTTGTATTGATTTTGGGCTTGAGATAGTGCAATTGTGAGATATAGAATCTGTATTAAGTGTTCATAAAGAACAAGTTGTCATCATACGCTGTATAGATTGGCATTAAGAATAACATAGTGGAACGAATGGATTTCTATTTTTACTTACCTATTAGCGATTCAATGTTCACTGCCCTTCCTGACATCACATTGCACCTGTGATGTTCCAGAGGCTTACTGGATAAATGCACTTGTCTTTTAAATAAGTGTTCAAGAGTATGAATCCGCGGAAAGCTTCTTTTCATTTACTTACTAATATGCTTCCTATAGGGCCAATGGAAATTTGCATTGATTTTTGGCTTGAGATAGTGCAATTGTGAGAAATAGAATCTGTATTAAGGGTTCATAAAGAACAAGATGTCATCATACGCTGTATAGATTGGCATTAAGAATAACATAGTGGAAGCAATGGATTTCTTTTATAACTTACCTTTTAGCGATTCAATGTTTACTGCCCTTCTTGACATCTCATTGCACCTGTGATGTTCCAGTGGCCTACTGCGTTAATGCGTCAGTCTTGTGAACAAGTGTTCATGAGTTCAGATCCACAAAGAAACTTTTTTCAATTACCTCCTAATAAGCTTCCAATACAGCCAATGGATATTTGCAATGATTTTGGGCTTGAGATAGTGCAATTGTGAGATATAGAATCTGTATTTAGTGTTCATAAAGAACAAGATGTCATCATACGCTGTATATATTGGCATTGAGAATAACATAGTGGAACCAATGGATTTCTTTCATAATTTACCTATTAGCGATTCAAAGTTCACTGCCCTTCTTGACATCACACTGCACCTGAGATGTTCCAATGGCTGACTGAGTTAATGCACCTGTCTTGTGAACAAGTGTTCATGAGTTCAAATCCATGGAACCCTTTTTTTCTTTTACATATTAATAAGCTTCCTATAGGTTCAATGGAAATTTGCATTGATTTTGGGCTTGAGATCGTGCAATTGTGAGATATAGAATTTGTATTAAGTGATCATAAAGAACAAGTTGTCATCATACTCTGTATAGATTGGCATTAAGAATAACATAGTGGAACGAATGGATTTCTTTTTTAACTTACCGATTAGCGATTCAATGTTCACTGCCCTTCTTGACATCACATTGCACCTGTGATATTCCAGAGGCTTACTGGATTGATGCACTTTTCTTTTAAACAGGTGTTCAAGAGTTTGAATGCACGGAAAGCTTCTTTTCATTTACTTACCAATAAGCTTCCTATAGGGCCAATGGAAATTTGCATTGATTTTGGGCTTCAGATAGTGCAATTGTGAGATATAGAATCTGTATTAAGTGTTCATAAAGAACAAGATGTCATCATACGCTGTATAGATTGGCATTGAGAATAACATAGTGGAAGCAATGGATTTCTTTTATAACTTACCTTTTAGCGAATCAAAGTTTACTGCCCTTCTTGACATCTCATTACACCTGTGATGTTCCAGTGGCCTACTGGGTTAATGCACCTGTCTTTTGAACAAGTGTTCATGAGTTCAGATCCACAAAGAAATTTTTTTCAATTACCTCTTAATAAGCTTCCAATACAGCCAATGGATATTTGCAATGATTTTGGGCTTGAGATAGTGCAATTGTGAGATATAGAATCTGTATTAAGTGTTCATAAAGAACAAGATGTCATCATACGCTGTATATATTGGCATTGAGAATAACATAGTGGAACCAATGGATTTCTTTCATAATTTACCTATTAGCGATTCAAAGTTCACTGCCCTTCTTGACATCACACTGCACCTGAGATGTTCCAGTGGCTGACTGAGTTAATGCACCTGTCTTGTGAACAAGTGTTCATGAGTTCAAATCCATGGAACCCTTTTTTTCTTTTACATATTAATAAGCTTCCTATAGGTCCAATGGAAATTTGCATTGATTTTGGGCTTGAGATCGTGCAATTGTGAGATATAGAATTTGTATTAAGTGATCATAAAGAACAAGTTGTCATCATACTCTGTATAGATTGGCATTAAGAATAACATAGTGGAATGAATGGATTTCTTTTTTAACTTACCTATTAGTGATTCAATGTTCACTGCACTTCTTGACATCACATTGCACCTGTGATATTCCAGAGGCTTACTGGATTGATGCACTTTTCTTTTAAACAGGTGTTCAAGAGTTTGAATGCACGGAAAGCTTCTTTTCATTTACTTACCAATAAGCTTCCTATAGGGCCAATGGAAATTTGTATTGATTTTGGGCTTGAGATAGTGCAATTGTGAGATATAGAATCTGTATTAAGTGTTCATAAAGAACAAGTTGTCATCATACGCTGTATAGATTGGCATTAAGAATAACATAGTGGAACGAATGGATTTCTATTTTTACTTACCTATTAGCGATTCAATGTTCACTGCCCTTCCTGACATCACATTGCACCTGTGATGTTCCAGAGGCTTACTGGATAAATGCACTTGTCTTTTAAATAAGTGTTCAAGAGTATGAATCCGCGGAAAGCTTCTTTTCATTTACTTAGTAATATGCTTCCCATAGGGCCAATGGAAATTTGCATTGATTTTGGGCTTGAGATAGTGCAATTGTGAGAAATAGAATCTGTATTAAGGGTTCATAAAGAACAAGATGTCATCATATGCTGTATAGACTGGCATTAAGAATAACATAGTGGAAGCAATGGATTTCTTTTATAACTTACCTTTTAGCGATTCAATGTTTACTGCCCTTCTTGACATCTCATTGCACCTGTGATGTTCCAGTGGCCTACTGCGTTAATGCGTCAGTCTTGTGAACAAGTGTTCATGAGTTCAGATCCACAAAGAAACTTTTTTCAATTACCTCTTAATAAGCTTCCAATACAGCCAATGGATATTTGCAATGATTTTGGGCTTGAGATAATGCAATTGTGAGATATAGAATCTGTATTTAGTGTTCATAAAGAGCAAGATGTCATCATACGCTGTATATATTGGCATTGAGAATAACATAGTGGAACCAATGGATTTCTTTCATAATTTACCTATTAGCGATTCAAAGTTCACTGCCCTTCTTGACATCACACTGCACCTGAGATGTTCCAATGGCTGACTGAGTTAATGCACCTGTCTTGTGAACAAGTGTTCATGAGTTCAAATCCATGGAACCCTTTTTTTCTTTTACATATTAATAAGCTTCCTATAGGTTCAATGGAAATTTGCATTGATTTTGGGCTTGAGATCGTGCAATTGTGAGATATAGAATTTGTATTAAGTGATCATAAAGAACAAGTTGTCATCATACTCTGTATAGATTGGCATTAAGAATAACATAGTGGAACGAATGGATTTCTTTTTTAACTTACTGATTAGCGATTCAATGTTCACTGCCCTTCTTGACATCACATTGCACCTGTGATATTCCAGAGGCTTACTGGATTGATGCACTTTTCTTTTAAACAGGTGTTCAAGAGTTTGAATGCACGGAAATCTTCTTTTCAATTACTTACCAATAAGCTTCCTATAGGGCCAATGGAAATTTGCATTGATTTTGGGCTTCAGATAGTGCAATTGTGAGATATAGAATCTGTATTAAGTGTTCATAAAGAACAAGATGTCATCATACGCTGTATAGATTGGCATTGAGAATAACATAGTGGAAGCAATGGATTTCTTTTATAACTTACCTTTTAGCGAATCAAAGTTTACTGCCCTTCTTGACATCTCATTACACCTGTGATGTTCCAGTGGCCTACTGGGTTAATGCACCTGTCTTTTGAACAAGTGTTCATGAGTTCAGATCCACAAAGAAATTTTTTTCAATTACCTCTTAATAAGCTTCCAATACAGCCAATGGATATTTGCAATGATTTTGGGCTTGAGATAGTGCAATTGTGAGATATAGAATCTGTATTAAGTGTTCATAAAGAACAAGATGTCATCATACGCTGTATATATTGGCATTGAGAATAACATAGTGGAACCAATGGATTTCTTTCATAATTTACCTATTAGCGATTCAAAGTTTACTGCCCTTCTTGACATCACACTGCACCTGAGATGTTCCAGTGGCTGACTGAGTTAATGCACCTGTCTTGTGAACAAGTGTTCATGAGTTCAAATCCATGGAACCCTTTTTTTCATTTACATATTAATAAGCTTCCTATAGGTCCAATGGAAATTTGCATTGATTTTGGGCTTGAGATCGTGCAATTGTGAGATATAGAATTTGTATTAAGTGATCATAAAGAACAAGTTGTCATCATACTCTGTATAGATTGGCATTAAGAATAACATAGTGGAACGAATGGATTTCTTTTTTAACTTACCTATTAGCGATTCAATGTTCACTGCACTTCTTGACATCACATTGCACCTGTGATATTCCAGAGGCTTACTGGATTGATGCACTTTTCTTTTAAACAGGTGTTCAAGAGTTTGAATGCACGGAAAGCTTCTTTTCATTTACTTACCAATAAGCTTCCTATAGGGCCAATGGAAATTTGTATTGATTTTGGGCTTGAGATAGTGCAATTGTGAGATATAGAATCTGTATTAAGTGTTCATAAAGAACAAGTTGTCATCATACGCTGTATAGATTGGCATTAAGAATAACATAGTGGAACGAATGGATTTCTATTTTTACTTACCTATTAGCGATTCAATGTTCACTGCCCTTCCTGACATCACATTGCACCTGTGATGTTCCAGAGGCTTACTGGATAAATGCACTTGTCTTTTAAATAAGTGTTCAAGAGTATGAATCCGCGGAAAGCTTCTTTTCATTTACTTACTAATATGCTTCCTATAGGGCCAATGGAAATTTGCATTGATTTTGGGCTTGAGATAGTGCAAATGTGAGAAATAGAATCTGTATTAAGGGTTCATAAAGAACAAGATGTCATCATACGCTGTATAGATTGGCATTAAGAATAACATAGTGGAAGCAATGGATTTCTTTTATAACTTACCTTTTAGCGATTCCATGTTTACTGCCCTTCTTGACATCTGATTGCACCTGTGATGTTCCAGTGGCCTACTGCGTTACTGCGCCAGTCTTGTGAACAAGTGTTCATGAGTTCAGATCCACAAAGAAATTTTTTTCAATTACCTCTTAATAAGCTTCCAATACAGCCAATGGATATTTGCAATGATTTTGGGCTTGAGATAGTGCAATTGTGAGATATAGAATCTGTATTAAGTGTTCATAAAGAACAAGATGTCATCATACGCTGTATATATTGGCATTGAGAATAACATAGTATAACCAATGGATTTCTTTCATAATTTACCTATTAGCGATTCAAAGTTCACTGCCCTTCTTGACATCACACTGCACCTGAGATGTTCCAGTGGCTGACTGAGTTAATGCACCTGTCTTGTGAACAAGTGTTCATGAGTTCAAATCCATGGAACCCTTTTTTTCTTTTACATATTTATAAGCTTCGTATAGGTCCAATGGAAATTTGCATTGATTTTGGGCTTGAGATCGTGCAATTGTGAGATATAGAATTTGTATTAAGTGATCATAAAGAACAAGTTGTCATCATACTCTGTATAGATTGGCATTAAGAATAACATAGTGGAACGAATGGATTTCTTTTTTAACTTACCGATTAGCGATTCAATGTTCACTGCCCTTCTTGACATCACATTGCACCTGTGATATTCCAGAGGCTTACTGGATTGATGCACTTTTCTTTTAAACAGGTGTTCAAGAGTTTGAATGCACGGAAAGCTTCTTTTCATTTACTTACCAATAAGCTTCCTATAGGGCCAATGGAAATTTGCATTGATTTTGGGCTTCAGATAGTGCAATTGTGAGATATAGAATCTGTATTAAGTGTTCATAAAGAACAAGATGTCATCATACGCTGTATAGATTGGCATTGAGAATAACATAGTGGAAGCAATGGATTTCTTTTATAACTTACCTTTTAGCGAATCAAAGTTTACTGCCCTTCTTGACATCTCATTACACCTGTGATGTTCCAGTGGCCTACTGGGTTAATGCACCTGCCTTTTGAACAAGTGTTCATGAGTTCAGATCCACAAAGAAATTTTTTTCAATTACCTCTTAATAAGCTTCCAATACAGCCAATGGATATTTGCAATGATTTTGGGCTTGAGATAGTGCAATTGTGAGATATAGAATCTGTATTAAGTGTTCATAAAGAACAAGATGTCATCATACGCTGTATATATTGGCATTGAGAATAACATAGTGGAACCAATGGATTTCTTTCATAATTTACCTATTAGCGATTCAAAGTTTACTGCCCTTCTTGACATCGCACTGCACCTGAGATGTTCCAGTGGCTGACTGAGTTAATGCACCTGTCTTGTGAACAAGTGTTCATGAGTTCAAATCCATGGAACCCTTTTTTTCATTTACATATTAATAAGCTTCCTATAGGTCCAATGGAAATTTGCATTGATTTTGGGCTTGAGATCGTGCAATTGTGAGATATAGAATTTGTATTAAGTGATCATAAAGAACAAGTTGTCATCATACTCTGTATAGATTGGCATTAAGAATAACATAGTGGAATGAATGCATTTCTTTTTTAACTTACCTATTAGCGATTCAATGTTCACTGCACTTCTTGACATCACATTGCACCTGTGATATTCCAGAGGCTTACTGGATTGATGCACTTTTCTTTTAAACAGGTGTTCAAGAGTTTGAATGCACGGAAAGCTTCTTTTCATTTACTTACCAATAAGCTTCCTATAGGGCCAATGGAAATTTGTATTGATTTTGGGCTTGAGATAGTGCAATTGTGAGATATAGAATCTGTATTAAGTGTTCATAAAGAACAAGTTGTCATCATACGCTGTATAGATTGGCATTAAGAATAACATAGTGGAACGAATGGATTTCTATTTTTACTTACCTATTAGCGATTCAATGTTCACTGCCCTTCCTGACATCACATTGCACCTGTGATGTTCCAGAGGCTTACTGGATAAATGCACTTGTCTTTTAAATAAGTGTTCAAGAGTATGAATCCGCGGAAAGCTTCTTTTCATTTACTTACTAATATGCTACCTATAGGGCCAATGGAAATTTGCATTGATTTTGGGCTTGAGATAGTGCAAATGTGAGAAATAGAATCTGTATTAAGGGTTCATAAAGAACAAGATGTCATCATACGCTGTATAGATTGGCATTAAGAATAACATAGTGGAAGCAATGGATTTCTTTTATAACTTACCTTTTAGCGATTCCATGTTTACTGCCCTTCTTGACATCTCATTGCACCTGTGATGTTCCAGTGGCCTACTGCGTTAATGCGCCAGTCTTGTGAACAAGTGTTCATGAGTTCAGATCCACAAAGAAATTTTTTTCAATTACCTCTTAATAAGCTTCCAATACAGCCAATGGATATTTGCAATGATTTTGGGCTTGAGATAGTGCAATTGTGAGATATAGAATCTGTATTAAGTGTTCATAAAGAACAAGATGTCATCATACGCTGTATATATTGGCATTGAGAATAACATAGTGGAACCAATGGATTTCTTTCATAATTTACCTATTAGCGATTCAAAGTTCACTGCCCTTCTTGACATCACACTGCACCTGAGATGTTCCAGTGGCTGACTGAGTTAATGCACCTGTCTTGTGAACAAGTGTTCATGAGTTCAAATCCAAGGAACCTTTTTTTTCTTTTACATATTAATAAGCTTCCTATAGGTCCAATGGAAATTTGCATTGATTTTGGGCTTGAGATCGTGCAATTGTGAGATATAGAATTTGTATTAAGTGATCATAAAGAACAAGTTGTCATCATACTCTGTATAGATTGGCATTAAGAATAACATAGTGGAACGAATGGATTTCTTTTTTAACTTACCGATTAGCGATTCAATGTTCACTGCCCTTCTTGACATCACATTGCACCTGTGATATTCCAGAGGCTTACTGGATTGATGCACTTTTCTTTTAAACAGGTGTTCAAGAGTTTGAATGCACGGAAAGCTTCTTTTCATTTACTTACCAATAAGCTTCCTATAGGGCCAATGGAAATTTGCATTGATTTTGGGCTTCAGATAGTGCAATTGTGAGATATAGAATCTGTATTAAGTGTTCATAAAGAACAAGATGTCATCATACGCTGTATATATTGGCATTGAGAATAACATAGTGGAAGCAATGGATTTCTTTTATAACTTACCTTTTAGCGAATCAAAGTTTACTGCCCTTCTTGACATCTCATTACACCTGTGATGTTCCAGTGGCCTACTGGGTTAATGCACCTGTCTTTTGAACAAGTGTTCATGAGTTCAGATCCACAAAGAAATTTTTTTCAATTACCTCTTAATAAGCTTCCAATACAGCCAATGGATATTTGCAATGATTTTGGGCTTGAGATAGTGCAATTGTGAGATATAGAATCTGTATTAAGTGTTCATAAAGAACAAGATGTCATCATACGCTGTATATATTGGCATTGAGAATAACATAGTGGAACCAATGGATTTCTTTCATAATTTACCTATTAGCGATTCAAAGTTTACTGCCCTTCTTGACATCGCACTGCACCTGAGATGTTCCAGTGGCTGACTGAGTTAATGCACCTGTCTTGTGAACAAGTGTTCATGAGTTCAAATCCATGGAACCCTTTTTTTCATTTACATATTAATAAGCTTCCTATAGGTCCAATGGAAATTTGCATTGATTTTGGGCTTGAGATCGTGCAATTGTGAGATATAGAATTTGTATTAAGTGATCATAAAGAACAAGTTGTCATCATACTCTGTATAGATTGGCATTAAGAATAACATAGTGGAACGAATGGATTTCTTTTTTAACTTACCTATTAGCGATTCAATGTTCACTGCACTTCTTGACATCACATTGCACCTGTGATATTCCAGAGGCTTACTGGATTGATGCACTTTTCTTTTAAACAGGTGTTCAAGAGTTTGAATGCACGGAAAGCTTCTTTTCATTTACTTACCAATAAGCTTCCTATAGGGCCAATGGAAATTTGTATTGATTTTGGGCTTGAGATAGTGCAATTGTGAGATATAGAATCTGTATTAAGTGTTCATAAAGAACAAGTTGTCATCATACGCTGTATAGATTGGCATTAAGAATAACATAGTGGAACGAATGGATTTCTATTTTTACTTACCTATTAGCGATTCAATGTTCACTGCCCTTCCTGACATCACATTGCACCTGTGATGTTCCAGAGGCTTACTGGATAAATGCACTTGTCTTTTAAATAAGTGTTCAAGAGTATGAATCCGCGGAAAGCTTCTTTTCATTTACTTACTAATATGCTTCCTATAGGGCCAATGGCAATTTGCATTGATTTTGGGCTTGAGATAGTGCAAATGTGAGAAATAGAATCTGTATTAAGGGTTCATAAAGAACAAGATGTCATCATACGCTGTATAGATTGGCATTAAGAATAACATAGTGGAAGCAATGGATTTCTTTTATAACTTACCTTTTAGCGATTCCATGTTTACTGCCCTTCTTGACATCTGATTGCACCTGTGATGTTCCAGTGGCCTACTGCGTTACTGCGCCAGTCTTGTGAACAAGTGTTCATGAGTTCAGATCCACAAAGAAATTTTTTTCAATTACCTCTTAATAAGCTTCCAATACAGCCAATGGATATTTGCAATGATTTTGGGCTTGAGATAGTGCAATTGTGAGATATAGAATCTGTATTAAGTGTTCATAAAGAACAAGATGTCATCATACGCTGTATATATTGGCATTGAGAATAACATAGTATAACCAATGGATTTCTTTCATAATTTACCTATTAGCGATTCAAAGTTCACTGCCCTTCTTGACATCACACTGCACCTGAGATGTTCCAGTGGCTGACTGAGTTAATGCACCTGTCTTGTGAACAAGTGTTCATGAGTTCAAATCCATGGAACCCTTTTTTTCTTTTACATATTTATAAGCTTCGTATAGGTCCAATGGAAATTTGCATTGATTTTGGGCTTGAGATCGTGCAATTGTGAGATATAGAATTTGTATTAAGTGATCATAAAGAACAAGTTGTCATCATACTCTGTATAGATTGGCATTAAGAATAACATAGTGGAACGAATGGATTTCTTTTTTAACTTACCGATTAGCGATTCAATGTTCACTGCCCTTCTTGACATCACATTGCACCTGTGATATTCCAGAGGCTTACTGGATTGATGCACTTTTCTTTTAAACAGGTGTTCAAGAGTTTGAATGCACGGAAAGCTTCTTTTCATTTACTTACCAATAAGCTTCCTATAGGGCCAATGGAAATTTGCATTGATTTTGGGCTTCAGATAGTGCAATTGTGAGATATAGAATCTGTATTAAGTGTTCATAAAGAACAAGATGTCATCATACGCTGTATAGATTGGCATTGAGAATAACATAGTGGAAGCAATGGATTTCTTTTATAACTTACCTTTTAGCGAATCAAAGTTTACTGCCCTTCTTGACATCTCATTACACCTGTGATGTTCCAGTGGCCTACTGGGTTAATGCACCTGTCTTTTGAACAAGTGTTCATGAGTTCAGATCCACAAACAAATTTTTTTCAATTACCTCTTAATAAGCTTCCAATACAGCCAATGGATATTTGCAATGATTTTGGGCTTGAGATAGTGCAATTGTGAGATATAGAATCTGTATTAAGTGTTCATAAAGAACAAGATGTCATCATACGCTGTATATATTGGCATTGAGAATAACATAGTGGAACCAATGGATTTCTTTCATAATTTACCTATTAGCGATTCAAAGTTTACTGCCCTTCTTGACATCGCACTGCACCTGAGATGTTCCAGTGGCTGACTGAGTTAATGCACCTGTCTTGTGAACAAGTGTTCATGAGTTCAAATCCATGGAACCCTTTTTTTCATTTACATATTAATAAGCTTCCTATAGGTCCAATGGAAATTTGCATTGATTTTGGGCTTGAGATCGTGCAATTGTGAGATATAGACTTTGTATTAAGTGATCATAAAGAACAAGTTGTCATCATACTCTGTATAGATTGGCATTAAGAATAACATAGTGGAACGAATGGATTTCTTTTTTAACTTACCTATTAGCGATTCAATGTTCACTGCACTTCTTGACATCACATTGCACCTGTGATATTCCAGAGGCTTACTGGATTGATGCACTTTTCTTTTAAACAGGTGTTCAAGAGTTTGAATGCACGGAAAGCTTCTTTTCATTTACTTACCAATAAGCTTCCTATAGGGCCAATGGAAATTTGTATTGATTTTGGGCTTGAGATAGTGCAATTGTGAGATATAGAATCTGTATTAAGTGTTCATAAAGAACAAGTTGTCATCATACGCTGTATAGATTGGCATTAAGAATAACATAGTGGAACGAATGGATTTCTATTTTTACTTACCTATTAGCGATTCAATGTTCACTGCCCTTCCTGACATCACATTGCACCTGTGATGTTCCAGAGGCTTACTGGATAAATGCACTTGTCTTTTAAATAAGTGTTCAAGAGTATGAATCCGCGGAAAGCTTCTTTTCATTTACTTACTAATATGCTTCCTATAGGGCCAATGGCAATTTGCATTGATTTTGGGCTTGAGATAGTGCAATTGTGAGATATAGAATCTGTATTAAGTGTTCATAAAGAACAAGATGTCATCATACGCTGTATATATTGGCATTGAGAATAACATAGTGGAACCAATGGATTTCTTTCATAATTTACCTATTAGCGATTCAAAGTTTACTGCCCTTCTTGACATCGCACTGCACCTGAGATGTTCCAGTGGCTGACTGAGTTAATGCACCTGTCTTGTGAACAAGTGTTCATGAGTTCAAATCCATGGAACCCTTTTTTTCATTTACATATTAATAAGCTTCCTATAGGTCCAATGGAAATTTGCATTGATTTTGGGCTTGAGATCGTGCAATTGTGAGATATAGACTTTGTATTAAGTGATCATAAAGAACAAGTTGTCATCATACTCTGTATAGATTGGCATTAAGAATAACATAGTGGAACGAATGGATTTCTTTTTTAACTTACCTATTAGCGATTCAATGTTCACTGCACTTCTTGACATCACATTGCACCTGTGATATTCCAGAGGCTTACTGGATTGATGCACTTTTCTTTTAAACAGGTGTTCAAGAGTTTGAATGCACGGAAAGCTTCTTTTCATTTACTTACCAATAAGCTTCCTATAGGGCCAATGGAAATTTGTATTGATTTTGGGCTTGAGATAGTGCAATTGTGAGATATAGAATCTGTATTAAGTGTTCATAAAGAACAAGTTGTCATCATACGCTGTATAGATTGGCATTAAGAATAACATAGTGGAACGAATGGATTTCTATTTTTACTTACCTATTAGCGATTCAATGTTCACTGCCCTTCCTGACATCACATTGCACCTGTGATGTTCCAGAGGCTTACTGGATAAATGCACTTGTCTTTTAAATAAGTGTTCAAGAGTATGAATCCGCGGAAAGCTTCTTTTCATTTACTTACTAATATGCTTCCTATATGGCCAATGGCAATTTGCATTGATTTTGGGCTTGAGATAGTGCAAATGTGAGAAATAGAATCTGTATTAAGGGTTCATAAAGAACAAGATGTCATCATACGCTGTATAGATTGGCATTAAGAATAACATAGTGGAAGCAATGGATTTCTTTTATAACTTACCTTTTAGCGATTCCATGTTTACTGCCCTTCTTGACATCTGATTGCACCTGTGATGTTCCAGTGGCCTACTGCGTTACTGCGCCAGTCTTGTGAACAAGTGTTCATGAGTTCAGATCCACAAAGAAATTTTTTTCAATTACCTCTTAATAAGCTTCCAATACAGCCAATGGATATTTGCAATGATTTTGGGCTTGAGATAGTGCAATTGTGAGATATAGAATCTGTATTAAGTGTTCATAAAGAACAAGATGTCATCATACGCTGTATATATTGGCATTGAGAATAACATAGTATAACCAATGGATTTCTTTCATAATTTACCTATTAGCGATTCAAAGTTCACTGCCCTTCTTGACATCACACTGCACCTGAGATGTTCCAGTGGCTGACTGAGTTAATGCACCTGTCTTGTGAACAAGTGTTCATGAGTTCAAATCCATGGAACCCTTTTTTTCTTTTACATATTTATAAGCTTCGTATAGGTCCAATGGAAATTTGCATTGATTTTGGGCTTGAGATCGTGCAATTGTGAGATATAGAATTTGTATTAAGTGATCATAAAGAACAAGTTGTCATCATACTCTGTATAGATTGGCATTAAGAATAACATAGTGGAACGAATGGATTTCTTTTTTAACTTACCGATTAGCGATTCAATGTTCACTGCCCTTCTTGACATCACATTGCACCTGTGATATTCCAGAGGCTTACTGGATTGATGCACTTTTCTTTTAAACAGGTGTTCAAGAGTTTGAATGCACGGAAAGCTTCTTTTCATTTACTTACCAATAAGCTTCCTATAGGGCCAATGGAAATTTGCATTGATTTTGGGCTTCAGATAGTGCAATTGTGAGATATAGAATCTGTATTAAGTGTTCATAAAGAACAAGATGTCATCATACGCTGTATAGATTGGCATTGAGAATAACATAGTGGAAGCAATGGATTTCTTTTATAACTTACCTTTTAGCGAATCAAAGTTTACTGCCCTTCTTGACATCTCATTACACCTGTGATGTTCCAGTGGCCTACTGGGTTAATGCACCTGTCTTTTGAACAAGTGTTCATGAGTTCAGATCCACAAACAAATTTTTTTCAATTACCTCTTAATAAGCTTCCAATACAGCCAATGGATATTTGCAATGATTTTGGGCTTGAGATAGTGCAATTGTGAGATATAGAATCTGTATTAAGTGTTCATAAAGAACAAGTTGTCATCATACGCTGTATAGATTGGCATTAAGAATAACATAGTGGAACGAATGGATTTCTATTTTTACTTACCTATTAGCGATTCAATGTTCACTGCCCTTCCTGACATCACATTGCACCTGTGATGTTCCAGAGGCTTACTGGATAAATGCACTTGTCTTTTAAATAAGTGTTCAAGAGTATGAATCCGCGGAAAGCTTCTTTTCATTTACTTACTAATATGCTTCCTATAGGGCCAATGGCAATTTGCATTGATTTTGGGCTTGAGATAGTGCAAATGTGAGAAATAGAATCTGTATTAAGGGTTCATAAAGAACAAGATGTCATCATACGCTGTATAGATTGGCATTAAGAATAACATAGTGGAAGCAATGGATTTCTTTTATAACTTACCTTTTAGCGATTCCATGTTTACTGCCCTTCTTGACATCTGATTGCACCTGTGATGTTCCAGTGGCCTACTGCGTTACTGCGCCAGTCTTGTGAACAAGTGTTCATGAGTTCAGATCCACAAAGAAATTTTTTTCAATTACCTCTTAATAAGCTTCCAATACAGCCAATGGATATTTGCAATGATTTTGGGCTTGAGATAGTGCAATTGTGAGATATAGAATCTGTATTAAGTGTTCATAAAGAACAAGATGTCATCATACGCTGTATATATTGGCATTGAGAATAACATAGTATAACCAATGGATTTCTTTCATAATTTACCTATTAGCGATTCAAAGTTCACTGCCCTTCTTGACATCACACTGCACCTGAGATGTTCCAGTGGCTGACTGAGTTAATGCACCTGTCTTGTGAACAAGTGTTCATGAGTTCAAATCCATGGAACCCTTTTTTTCTTTTACATATTTATAAGCTTCGTATAGGTCCAATGGAAATTTGCATTGATTTTGGGCTTGAGATCGTGCAATTGTGAGATATAGAATTTGTATTAAGTGATCATAAAGAACAAGTTGTCATCATACTCTGTATAGATTGGCATTAAGAATAACATAGTGGAACGAATGGATTTCTTTTTTAACTTACCGATTAGCGATTCAATGTTCACTGCCCTTCTTGACATCACATTGCACCTGTGATATTCCAGAGGCTTACTGGATTGATGCACTTTTCTTTTAAACAGGTGTTCAAGAGTTTGAATGCACGGAAAGCTTCTTTTCATTTACTTACCAATAAGCTTCCTATAGGGCCAATGGAAATTTGCATTGATTTTGGGCTTCAGATAGTGCAATTGTGAGATATAGAATCTGTATTAAGTGTTCATAAAGAACAAGATGTCATCATACGCTGTATAGATTGGCATTGAGAATAACATAGTGGAAGCAATGGATTTCTTTTATAACTTACCTTTTAGCGAATCAAAGTTTACTGCCCTTCTTGACATCTCATTACACCTGTGATGTTCCAGTGGCCTACTGGGTTAATGCACCTGTCTTTTGAACAAGTGTTCATGAGTTCAGATCCACAAACAAATTTTTTTCAATTACCTCTTAATAAGCTTCCAATACAGCCAATGGATATTTGCAATGATTTTGGGCTTGAGATAGTGCAATTGTGAGATATAGAATCTGTATTAAGTGTTCATAAAGAACAAGATGTCATCATACGCTGTATATATTGGCATTGAGAATAACATAGTGGAACCAATGGATTTCTTTCATAATTTACCTATTAGCGATTCAAAGTTTACTGCCCTTCTTGACATCGCACTGCACCTGAGATGTTCCAGTGGCTGACTGAGTTAATGCACCTGTCTTGTGAACAAGTGTTCATGAGTTCAAATCCATGGAACCCTTTTTTTCATTTACATATTAATAAGCTTCCTATAGGTCCAATGGAAATTTGCATTGATTTTGGGCTTGAGATCGTGCAATTGTGAGATATAGACTTTGTATTAAGTGATCATAAAGAACAAGTTGTCATCATACTCTGTATAGATTGGCATTAAGAATAACATAGTGGAACGAATGGATTTCTTTTTTAACTTACCTATTAGCGATTCAATGTTCACTGCACTTCTTGACATCACATTGCACCTGTGATATTCCAGAGGCTTACTGGATTGATGCACTTTTCTTTTAAACAGGTGTTCAAGAGTTTGAATGCACGGAAAGCTTCTTTTCATTTACTTACCAATAAGCTTCCTATAGGGCCAATGGAAATTTGTATTGATTTTGGGCTTGAGATAGTGCAATTGTGAGATATAGAATCTGTATTAAGTGTTCATAAAGAACAAGTTGTCATCATACGCTGTATAGATTGGCATTAAGAATAACATAGTGGAACGAATGGATTTCTATTTTTACTTACCTATTAGCGATTCAATGTTCACTGCCCTTCCTGACATCACATTGCACCTGTGATGTTCCAGAGGCTTACTGGATAAATGCACTTGTCTTTTAAATAAGTGTTCAAGAGTATGAATCCGCGGAAAGCTTCTTTTCATTTACTTACTAATATGCTTCCTATAGGGCCAATGGCAATTTGCATTGATTTTGGGCTTGAGATAGTGCAAATGTGAGAAATAGAATCTGTATTAAGGGTTCATAAAGAACAAGATGTCATCATACGCTGTATAGATTGGCATTAAGAATAACATAGTGGAAGCAATGGATTTCTTTTATAACTTACCTTTTAGCGATTCCATGTTTACTGCCCTTCTTGACATCTGATTGCACCTGTGATGTTCCAGTGGCCTACTGCGTTACTGCGCCAGTCTTGTGAACAAGTGTTCATGAGTTCAGATCCACAAAGAAATTTTTTTCAATTACCTCTTAATAAGCTTCCAATACAGCCAATGGATATTTGCAATGATTTTGGGCTTGAGATAGTGCAATTGTGAGATATAGAATCTGTATTAAGTGTTCATAAAGAACAAGATGTCATCATACGCTGTATATATTGGCATTGAGAATAACATAGTATAACCAATGGATTTCTTTCATAATTTACCTATTAGCGATTCAAAGTTCACTGCCCTTCTTGACATCACACTGCACCTGAGATGTTCCAGTGGCTGACTGAGTTAATGCACCTGTCTTGTGAACAAGTGTTCATGAGTTCAAATCCAAGGAACTTTTTTTTTCTTTTACATATTAATAAGCTTCCTATAGGTCCAATGGAAATTTGCATTGATTTTGGGCTTGAGATCGTGCAATTGTGAGATATAGAATTTGTATTAAGTGATCATAAAGAACAAGTTGTCATCATACTCTGTATAGATTGGCATTAAGAATAACATAGTGGAACGAATGGATTTCTTTTTTAACTTACCGATTAGCGATTCAATGTTCACTGCCCTTCTTGACATCACATTGCACCTGTGATATTCCAGAGGCTTACTGGATTGATGCACTTTTCTTTTAAACAGGTGTTCAAGAGTTTGAATGCACGGAAAGCTTCTTTGATTTACTTACCAATAAGCTTCCTATAGGGCCAATGGAAATTTGTATTGATTTTGGGCTTGAGATAGTGCAATTGTGAGATATAGAATCTGTATTAAGTGTTCATAAAGAACAAGTTGTCATCATACGCTGTATAGATTGGCATTAAGAATAACATAGTGGAACGAATGGATTTCTATTTTTACTTACCTATTAGCGATTCAATGTTCACTGCCCTTCCTGACATCACATTGCACCTGTGATGTTCCAGAGGCTTACTGGATAAATGCACTTGTCTTTTAAATAAGTGTTCAAGAGTATGAATCCGCGGAAAGCTTCTTTTCATTTACTTACTAATATGCTACCTATAGGGCCAATGGAAATTTGCATTGATTTTGGGCTTGAGATAGTGCAAATGTGAGAAATAGAATCTGTATTAAGGGTTCATAAAGAACAAGATGTCATCATACGCTGTATAGATTGGCATTAAGAATAACATAGTGGAAGCAATGGATTTCTTTTATAACTTACCTTTTAGCGATTCCATGTTTACTGCCCTTCTTGACATCTCATTGCACCTGTGATGTTCCAGTGGCCTACTGCGTTAATGCGCCAGTTTTGTGAACAAGTGTTCATGAGTTCAGATCCACAAAGAAATTTTTTTCAATTACCTCTTAATAAGCTTCCAATACAGCCAATGGATATTTGCAATGATTTTGGGCTTGAGATAGTGCAATTGTGAGATATAGAATCTGTATTAAGTGTTCATAAAGAACAAGATGTCATCATACGCTGTATATATTGGCATTGAGAATAACATAGTGGAACCAATGGATTTCTTTCATAATTTACCTATTAGCGATTCAAAGTTCACTGCCCTTCTTGACATCACACTGCACCTGAGATGTTCCAGTGGCTGACTGAGTTAATGCACCTGTCTTGTGAACAAGTGTTCATGAGTTCAAATCCAAGGAACTTTTTTTTTCTTTTACATATTAATAAGCTTCCTATAGGTCCAATGGAAATTTGCATTGATTTTGGGCTTGAGATCGTGCAATTGTGAGATATAGAATTTGTATTAAGTGATCATAAAGAACAAGTTGTCATCATACTCTGTATAGATTGGCATTAAGAATAACATAGTGGAACGAATGGATTTCTTTTTTAACTTACCGATTAGCGATTCAATGTTCACTGCCCTTCTTGACATCACATTGCACCTGTGATATTCCAGAGGCTTACTGGATTGATGCACTTTTCTTTTAAACAGGTGTTCAAGAGTTTGAATGCACGGAAAGCTTCTTTGATTTACTTACCAATAAGCTTCCTATAGGGCCAATGGAAATTTGCATTGATTTTGGGCTTCAGATAGTGCAATTGTGAGATATAGAATCTGTATTAAGTGTTCATAAAGAACAAGATGTCATCATACGCTGTATAGATTGGCATTGAGAATAACATAGTGGAAGCAATGGATTTCTTTTATAACTTACCTTTTAGCGAATCAAAGTTTACTGCCCTTCTTGACATCTCATTACACCTGTGATGTTCCAGTGGCCTACTGGGTTAATGCACCTGTCTTTTGAACAAGTGTTCATGAGTTCAGATCCACAAAGAAATTTTTTTCAATTACCTCTTAATAAGCTTCCAATACAGCCAATGGATATTTGCAATGATTTTGGGCTTGAGATAGTGCAATTGTGAGATATAGAATCTGTATTAAGTGTTCATAAAGAACAAGATGTCATCATACGCTGTATATATTGGCATTGAGAATAACATAGTGGAACCAATGGATTTCTTTCATAATTTACCTATTAGCGATTCAAAGTTTACTGCCCTTCTTGACATCACACTGCACCTGAGATGTTCCAGTGGCTGACTGAGTTAATGCACTTGTCTTGTGAACAAGTGTTCATGAGTTCAAATCCATGGAACCCTTTTTTTCATTTACATATTAATAAGCTTCCTATAGGTCCAATGGAAATTTGCATTGATTTTGGGCTTGAGATCGTGCAATTGTGAGATATAGAATTTGTATTAAGTGATCATAAAGAACAAGTTGTCATCATACTCTGTATAGATTGGCATTAAGAATAACATAGTGGAATGAATGGATTTCTTTTTTAACTTACCTATTAGCGATTCAATGTTCACTGCACTTCTTGACATCACATTGCACCTGTGATATTCCAGAGGCTTACTGGATTGATGCACTTTTCTTTTAAACAGGTGTTCAAGAGTTTGAATGCACGGAAAGCTTCTTTTCATTTACTTACCAATAAGCTTCCTATAGGGCCAATGGAAATTTGTATTGATTTTGGGCTTGAGATAGTGCAATTGTGAGATATAGAATCTGTATTAAGTGTTCATAAAGAACAAGTTGTCATCATACGCTGTATAGATTGGCATTAAGAATAACATAGTGGAACGAATGGATTTCTATTTTTACTTACCTATTAGCGATTCAATGTTCACTGCCCTTCCTGACATCACATTGCACCTGTGATGTTCCAGAGGCTTACTGGATAAATGCACTTGTCTTTTAAATAAGTGTTCAAGAGTATGAATCCGCGGAAAGCTTCTTTTCATTTACTTACTAATATGCTACCTATAGGGCCAATGGCAATTTGCATTGATTTTGGGCTTGAGATAGTGCAAATGTGAGAAATAGAATCTGTATTAAGGGTTCATAAAGAACAAGATGTCATCATACGCTGTATAGATTGGCATTAAGAATAACATAGTGGAAGCAATGGATTTCTTTTATAACTTACCTTTTAGCGATTCCATGTTTACTGCCCTTCTTGACATCTCATTGCACCTGTGATGTTCCAGTGGCCTACTGCGTTAATGCGCCAGTTTTGTGAACAAGTGTTCATGAGTTCAGATCCACAAAGAAATTTTTTTCAATTACCTCTTAATAAGCTTCCAATACAGCCAATGGATATTTGCAATGATTTTGGGCTTGAGATAGTGCAATTGTGAGATATAGAATCTGTATTAAGTGTTCATAAAGAACAAGATGTCATCATACGCTGTATATATTGGCATTGAGAATAACATAGTGGAACCAATGGATTTCTTTCATAATTTACCTATTAGCGATTCAAAGTTCACTGCCCTTCTTGACATCACACTGCACCTGAGATGTTCCAGTGGCTGACTGAGTTAATGCACCTGTCTTGTGAACAAGTGTTCATGAGTTCAAATCCAAGGAACTTTTTTTTTCTTTTACATATTAATAAGCTTCCTATAGGTCCAATGGAAATTTGCATTGATTTTGGGCTTGAGATCGTGCAATTGTGAGATATAGAATTTGTATTAAGTGATCATAAAGAACAAGTTGTCATCATACTCTGTATAGATTGGCATTAAGAATAACATAGTGGAACGAATGGATTTCTTTTTTAACTTACCGATTAGCGATTCAATGTTCACTGCCCTTCTTGACATCACATTGCACCTGTGATATTCCAGAGGCTTACTGGATTGATGCACTTTTCTTTTAAACAGGTGTTCAAGAGTTTGAATGCACGGAAAGCTTCTTTGATTTACTTACCAATAAGCTTCCTATAGGGCCAATGGAAATTTGTATTGATTTTGGGCTTGAGATAGTGCAATTGTGAGATATAGAATCTGTATTAAGTGTTCATAAAGAACAAGTTGTCATCATACGCTGTATAGATTGGCATTAAGAATAACATAGTGGAACGAATGGATTTCTATTTTTACTTACCTATTAGCGATTCAATGTTCACTGCCCTTCCTGACATCACATTGCACCTGTGATGTTCCAGAGGCTTACTGGATAAATGCACTTGTCTTTTAAATAAGTGTTCAAGAGTATGAATCCGCGGAAAGCTTCTTTTCATTTACTTACTAATATGCTACCTATAGGGCCAATGGAAATTTGCATTGATTTTGGGCTTCAGATAGTGCAATTGTGAGATATAGAATCTGTATTAAGTGTTCATAAAGAACAAGATGTCATCATACGCTGTATAGATTGGCATTGAGAATAACATAGTGGAAGCAATGGATTTCTTTTATAACTTACCTTTTAGCGAATCAAAGTTTACTGCCCTTCTTGACATCTCATTACACCTGTGATGTTCCAGTGGCCTACTGGGTTAATGCACCTGTCTTTTGAACAAGTGTTCATGAGTTCAGATCCACAAAGAAATTTTTTTCAATTACCTCTTAATAAGCTTCCAATACAGCCAATGGATATTTGCAATGATTTTGGGCTTGAGATAGTGCAATTGTGAGATATAGAATCTGTATTAAGTGTTCATAAAGAACAAGATGTCATCATACGCTGTATATATTGGCATTGAGAATAACATAGTGGAACCAATGGATTTCTTTCATAATTTACCTATTAGCGATTCAAAGTTTACTGCCCTTCTTGACATCACACTGCACCTGAGATGTTCCAGTGGCTGACTGAGTTAATGCACTTGTCTTGTGAACAAGTGTTCATGAGTTCAAATCCATGGAACCCTTTTTTTCATTTACATATTAATAAGCTTCCTATAGGTCCAATGGAAATTTGCATTGATTTTGGGCTTGAGATCGTGCAATTGTGAGATATAGAATTTGTATTAAGTGATCATAAAGAACAAGTTGTCATCATACTCTGTATAGATTGGCATTAAGAATAACATAGTGGAATGAATGGATTTCTTTTTTAACTTACCTATTAGCGATTCAATGTTCACTGCACTTCTTGACATCACATTGCACCTGTGATATTCCAGAGGCTTACTGGATTGATGCACTTTTCTTTTAAACAGGTGTTCAAGAGTTTGAATGCAAGGAAAGCTTCTTTTCATTTACTTACCAATAAGCTTCCTATAGGGCCAATGGAAATTTGTATTGATTTTGGGCTTGAGATAGTGCAATTGTGAGATATAGAATCTGTATTAAGTGTTCATAAAGAACAAGTTGTCATCATACGCTGTATAGATTGGCATTAAGAATAACATAGTGGAACGAATGGATTTCTATTTTTACTTACCTATTAGCGATTCAATGTTCACTGCCCTTCCTGACATCACATTGCACCTGTGATGTTCCAGAGGCTTACTGGATAAATGCACTTGTCTTTTAAATAAGTGTTCAAGAGTATGAATCCGCGGAAAGCTTCTTTTCATTTACTTACTAATATGCTTCCTATAGGGCCAATGGAAATTTGCATTGATTTTGGGCTTGAGATAGTGCAAATGTGAGAAATAGAATCTGTATTAAGGGTTCATAAAGAACAAGATGTCATCATACGCTGTATAGATTGGCATTAAGAATAACATAGTGGAAGCAATGGATTTCTTTTATAACTTACCTTTTAGCGATTCAATGTTTACTGCCCTTCTTGACATCTTATTGCACCTGTGATGTTCCAGTGGCCTACTGCGTTAATGCGCCAGTCTTGTGAACAAGTGTTCATGAGTTCAGATCCACAAAGAAATTTTTTTCAATTACCGCTTAATAAGCTTCCAATACAGCCAATGGATATTTGCAATGATTTTGGGCTTGAGATAGTGCAATTGTGAGATATAGAATCTGTATTAAGTGTTCATAAAAAACAAGATGTCATCATACGCTGTATATATTGGCATTGAGAATAACATAGTGGAACCAATGGATTTGTTTCATAATTTACCTATTAGCGATTCAAAGTTCACTGCCCTTCTTGACATTGCACTGCACCTGAGATGTTCCAGTGGCTGACTGAGTTAATGCAACTGTCTTGTGAACAAGTGTTCATGAGTTCAAATCCATGGAACCCTTTTTTTCTTTTACATATTAATAAGCTTCCTATAGGTCCAATGGAAATTTGCATTGATTTTGGGCTTGAGATCGTGCAATTGTGAGATATAGAATTTGTATTAAGTGATCATAAAGAACAAGTTGTCATCATACTCTGTATAGATTGGCATTAAGAATAACATAGTGGAACGAATGGATTTCTTTTTTAACTTACCGATTAGCGATTCAATGTTCACTGCCCTTCTTGACATCACATTGCACCTGTGATATTCCAGAGGCTTACTGGATTGATGCACTTTTCTTTTAAACAGGTGTTCAAGAGTTTGAATGCACGGAAAGCTTCTTTTCATTTACTTACCAATAAGCTTCCTATAGGGCCAATGGAAATTTGCATTGATTTTGGGCTTCAGATAGTGCAATTGTGAGATATAGAATCTGTATTAAGTGTTCATAAAGAACAAGATGTCATCATACGCTGTATATATTGGCATTGAGAATAACATAGTATAACCAATGGATTTCTTTCATAATTTACCTATTAGCGATTCAAAGTTCACTGCCCTTCTTGACATCACACTGCACCTGAGATGTTCCAGTGGCTGACTGAGTTAATGCACCTGTCTTGTGAACAAGTGTTCATGAGTTCAAATCCATGGAACCCTTTTTTTCTTTTACATATTTATAAGCTTCGTATAGGTCCAATGGAAATTTGCATTGATTTTGGGCTTGAGATCGTGCAATTGTGAGATATAGAATTTGTATTAAGTGATCATAAAGAACAAGTTGTCATCATACTCTGTATAGATTGGCATTAAGAATAACATAGTGGAACGAATGGATTTCTTTTTTAACTTACCGATTAGCGATTCAATGTTCACTGCCCTTCTTGACATCACATTGCACCTGTGATATTCCAGAGGCTTACTGGATTGATGCACTTTTCTTTTAAACAGGTGTTCAAGAGTTTGAATGCACGGAAAGCTTCTTTTCATTTACTTACCAATAAGCTTCCTATAGGGCCAATGGAAATTTGCATTGATTTTGGGCTTCAGATAGTGCAATTGTGAGATATAGAATCTGTATTAAGTGTTCATAAAGAACAAGATGTCATCATACGCTGTATAGATTGGCATTGAGAATAACATAGTGGAAGCAATGGATTTCTTTTATAACTTACCTTTTAGCGAATCAAAGTTTACTGCCCTTCTTGACATCTCATTACACCTGTGATGTTCCAGTGGCCTACTGGGTTAATGCACCTGTCTTTTGAACAAGTGTTCATGAGTTCAGATCCACAAAGAAATTTTTTTCAATTACCTCTTAATAAGCTTCCAATACAGCCAATGGATATTTGCAATGATTTTGGGCTTGAGATAGTGCAATTGTGAGATATAGAATCTGTATTAAGTGTTCATAAAGAACAAGATGTCATCATACGCTGTATATATTGGCATTGAGAATAACATAGTGGAACCAATGGATTTCTTTCATAATTTACCTATTAGCGATTCAAAGTTTACTGCCCTTCTTGACATCGCACTGCACCTGAGATGTTCCAGTGGCTGACTGAGTTAATGCACCTGTCTTGTGAACAAGTGTTCATGAGTTCAAATCCATGGAACCCTTTTTTTCATTTACATATTAATAAGCTTCCTATAGGTCCAATGGAAATTTGCATTGATTTTGGGCTTGAGATCGTGCAATTGTGAGATATAGAATTTGTATTAAGTGATCATAAAGAACAAGTTGTCATCATACTCTGTATAGATTGGCATTAAGAATAACATAGTGGAATGAATGCATTTCTTTTTTAACTTACCTATTAGCGATTCAATGTTCACTGCACTTCTTGACATCACATTGCACCTGTGATATTCCAGAGGCTTACTGGATTGATGCACTTTTCTTTTAAACAGGTGTTCAAGAGTTTGAATGCACGGAAAGCTTCTTTTCATTTACTTACCAATAAGCTTCCTATAGGGCCAATGGAAATTTGTATTGATTTTGGGCTTGAGATAGTGCAATTGTGAGATATAGAATCTGTATTAAGTGTTCATAAAGAACAAGTTGTCATCATACGCTGTATAGATTGCCATTAAGAATAACATAGTGGAACGAATGGATTTCTATTTTTACTTACCTATTAGCGATTCAATGTTCACTGCCCTTCCTGACATCACATTGCACCTGTGATGTTCCAGAGGCTTACTGGATAAATGCACTTGTCTTTTAAATAAGTGTTCAAGAGTATGAATCCGCGGAAAGCTTCTTTTCATTTACTTACTAATATGCTACCTATAGGGCCAATGGAAATTTGCATTGATTTTGGGCTTGAGATAGTGCAAATGTGAGAAATAGAATCTGTATTAAGGGTTCATAAAGAACAAGATGTCATCATACGCTGTATAGATTGGCATTAAGAATAACATAGTGGAAGCAATGGATTTCTTTTATAACTTACCTTTTAGCGATTCCATGTTTACTGCCCTTCTTGACATCTCATTGCACCTGTGATGTTCCAGTGGCCTACTGCGTTAATGCGCCAGTTTTGTGAACAAGTGTTCATGAGTTCAGATCCACAAAGAAATTTTTTTCAATTACCTCTTAATAAGCTTCCAATACAGCCAATGGATATTTGCAATGATTTTGGGCTTGAGATAGTGCAATTGTGAGATATAGAATCTGTATTAAGTGTTCATAAAGAACAAGATGTCATCATACGCTGTATATATTGGCATTGAGAATAACATAGTGGAACCAATGGATTTCTTTCATAATTTACCTATTAGCGATTCAAAGTTCACTGCCCTTCTTGACATCACACTGCACCTGAGATGTTCCAGTGGCTGACTGAGTTAATGCACCTGTCTTGTGAACAAGTGTTCATGAGTTCAAATCCAAGGAACTTTTTTTTTCTTTTACATATTAATAAGCTTCCTATAGGTCCAATGGAAATTTGCATTGATTTTGCTCTTGAGATCGTGCAATTGTGAGATATAGAATTTGTATTAAGTGATCATAAAGAACAAGTTGTCATCATACTCTGTATAGATTGGCATTAAGAATAACATAGTGGAACGAATGGATTTCTTTTTTAACTTACCGATTAGCGATTCAATGTTCACTGCCCTTCTTGACATCACATTGCACCTGTGATATTCCAGAGGCTTACTGGATTGATGCACTTTTCTTTTAAACAGGTGTTCAAGAGTTTGAATGCACGGAAAGCTTCTTTTCATTTACTTACCAATAAGCTTCCTATAGGGCCAATGGAAATTTGCATTGATTTTGGGCTTCAGATAGTGCAATTGTGAGATATAGAATCTGTATTAAGTGTTCATAAAGAACAAGATGTCATCATACGCTGTATAGATTGGCATTGAGAATAACATAGTGGAAGCAATGGATTTCTTTTATAACTTACCTTTTAGCGAATCAAAGTTTACTGCCCTTCTTGACATCTCGTTACACCTGTGATGTTCCAGTGGCCTACTGGGTTAATGCACCTGTCTTTTGAACAAGTGTTCATGAGTTCAGATCCACAAAGAAATTTTTTTCAATTACCTCTTAATAAGCTTCCAATACAGCCAATGGATATTTGCAATGATTTTGGGCTTGAGATAGTGCAATTGTGAGATATAGAATCTGTATTAAGTGTTCATAAAGAACAAGTTGTCATCATACGCTGTATAGATTGGCATTAAGAATAACATAGTGGAACGAATGGATTTCTATTTTAACTTACCTATTAGCGATTCAATGTTCACTGCCCTTGCTGACATCACATTGCACCTGTGATGCTCCAGAGGCTTACTGGATTAATGCACTTATCTTTTAAACAAGTGTTCAAGAGTTTGAATCCACGGAAAGCTTCTTTTCATTTACTTACTAATATGCTTCCTATAGTGCCAATGGAAATTTGCATTGATTTTGGGCTTGAGATAGTGCAATTGTGAGAAATAGAATCTGTATTAAGTGTTCATAAAGAACAAGATGTCATCATACGCTGTATAGATTGGCCTTAAGAACAACAAAGTGGAAGCAATGGATTTCTTCTACAACTTACCTTTTAGCGATTCAATGATTACTGCCCTTCTTGACATCTCATTGCACCTGTGATGTTCCAGTGGCTTACTGGGTTCATGAGTTCAGATCCACAAAGAGAATTTTTTCAATTACCTCTTAATAAGCTTCCAATACAGACAATGGAAATTTGCAATGATTTTGGGCTTGAGATTGTGAGAAATACAATCTATATTAAGTGTTCATAAAGAACAAGTTGTCATCATACGCTGTATAGATTGGCGTTAAGAATAACATAGTGGAATGAATGTTTTTCTTTTTTAACTTAACTATTAGCGATTCAATGTTCACTGCCCTTCTTGACATCACACTGCACCTGTGATGTTCCAGTGGCTTACTGTGTTAATGCACCTGTCTTGTAAACAAGTATTCTTGAGTTTGAATCCACAGAAAACTTTTTTTCATTTACTTTCTAATAAGCTTCCTTTAGGTCCAATGGAAATTTTGTATTGATTTTGGGCTTGAGATAGTGCAATTGTGAGATATAGAATCTGTATTAAGTGTTCATAAAGAACAAGTTGTCATCATACGCTGTATAGATTGGCATTAAGAATAACATAGTGGAACGAATGGATTTCTATTTTTGCTTACCTATTAGCGATTCAATGTTCACTGCCCTTCCTGACATCACATTGCACCTGTGATGTTCCAGAGGCTTACTGGATAAATGCACTTGTCTTTTAAATAAGTGTTCAAGAGTATGAATCCGCGGAAAGCTTCTTTTCATTTACTTACTAATATGCTTACTATAGGGCCAATGGAAATTTGCATTGATTTTGGGCTTGAGATAGTGCAAATGTGAGAAATAGAATCTGTATTAAGGGTTCATAAAGAACAAGATGTCATCATACGCTGTATAGATTGGCATTAAGAATAACATAGTGGAAGCAATGGATTTCTTTTATAACTTACCTTTTAGCGATTCAATGTTTACTGCCCTTCTTGACATCTCATTGCACCTGTGATGTTCCAGTGGCCTACTGCGTTAATGCGCCAGTCTTGTGAACAAGTGTTCATGAGTTCAGATCCACAAAGAAATTTTTTTCAATTACCGCTTAATAAGCTTCCAATACAGCCAATGGATATTTGCAATGATTTTGGGCTTGAGATAGTGCAATTGTGAGATATAGAATCTGTATTAAGTGTTCATAAAAAACAAGATGTCATCATACGCTGTATATATTGGCATTGACAATAACATAGTGGAACCAATGGATTTCTTTCATAATTTACCTATTAGCGATTCAAAGTTCACTGCCCTTCTTGACATTGCACTGCACCTGAGATGTTCCAGTGGCTGACTGAGTTAATGCACCTGTCTTGTGAACAAGTGTTCATGAGTTCAAATCCATGGAACCCTTTTTTTCTTTTACATATTAATAAGCTTCCTATAGGTCCAATGGAAATTTGCATTGATTTTGGGCTTGAGATCGTGCAATTGTGAGATATAGAATTTGTATTAAGTGATCATAAAGAACAAGTTGTCATCATACTTTGTATAGATTGGCATTAAGAATAACATAGTGGAACGAATGGATTTCTTTTTTAACTTACCGATTAGCGATTCAATGTTCACTGCCCTTCTTGACATCACATTGCACCTGTGATATTCCAGAGGCTTACTGGATTGATGCACTTTTCTTTTAAACAGGTGTTCAAGAGTTTGAATGCACGGAAAGCTTCTTTTCATTTACTTACCAATAAGCTTCCTATAGGGCCAATGGAAATTTGCATTGATTTTGGGCTTCAGATAGTGCAATTGTGAGATATAGAATCTGTATTAAGTGTTCATAAAGAACAAGATGTCATCATACGCTGTATAGATTGGCATTGAGAATAACATAGTGGAAGCAATGGATTTCTTTTATAACTTACCTTTTAGCGAATCAAAGTTTACTGCCCTTCTTGACATCTCGTTACACCTGTGATGTTCCAGTGGCCTACTGGGTTAATGCACCTGTCTTTTGAACAAGTGTTCATGAGTTCAGATCCACAAAGAAATTTTTTTCAATTGCCTCTTAATAAGCTTCCAATACAGCCAATGGATATTTGCAATGATTTTGGGCTTGAGATAGTGCAATTGTGAGATATAGAATCTGTATTAAGTGTTCATAAAGAACAAGTTGTCATCATACGCTGTATAGATTGGCATTAAGAATAACATAGTGGAACGAATGGATTTCTATTTTAACTTACCTATTAGCGATTCAATGTTCACTGCCCTTGCTGACATCACATTGCACCTGTGATGCTCCAGAGGCTTACTGGATTAATGCACTTATCTTTTAAACAAGTGTTCAAGAGTTTGAATCCACGGAAAGCTTCTTTTCATTTACTTACTAATATGCTTCCTATAGTGCCAATGGAAATTTGCATTGATTTTGGGCTTGAGATAGTGCAATTGTGAGAAATAGAATCTGTATTAAGTGTTCATAAAGAACAAGATGTCATCATACGCTGTATAGATTGGCCTTAAGAACAACAAAGTGGAAGCAATGGATTTCTTCTACAACTTACCTTTTAGCGATTCAATGATTACTGCCCTTCTTGACATCTCATTGCACCTGTGATGTTCCAGTGGCTTACTGGGTTCATGAGTTCAGATCCACAAAGAGAATTTTTTCAATTACCTCTTAATAAGCTTCCAATACAGACAATGGAAATTTGCAATGATTTTGGGCTTGAGATTGTGAGAAATACAATCTCTATTAAGTGTTCATAAAGAACAAGTTGTCATCATACGCTGTATAGATTGGCGTTAAGAATAACATAGTGGAATGAATGTTTTTCTTTTTTAACTTAACTATTAGCGATTCAATGTTCACTGCCCTTCTTGACATCACACTGCACCTGTGATGTTCCAGTGGCTTACTGTGTTAATGCACCTGTCTTGTAAACAAGTATTCTTGAGTTTGAATCCACAGAAAACTTTTTTTCATTTACTTTCTAATAAGCTTCCTATAGGTCCAATGGAAATTTGTATTGATTTTGGGCTTGAGAAAGTGCAATTGTGAGATATAGAATCTGTATTAAGTGTTCATAAAGAACAAGTTGTCATCATACGCTGTATAGATTGGCATTAAGAATAACATAGTGGAATGAATGGATTTCTTTTTTAACTTACCTATTAGCGATTCAATGTTCACTGCACTTCTTGACATCACATTGCACCTGTGATATTCCAGAGGCTTACTGGATTGATGCACTTTTCTTTTAAACAGGTGTTCAAGAGTTTGAATGCAAGGAAAGCTTCTTTTCATTTACTTACCAATAAGCTTCCTATAGGGCCAATGGAAATTTGTATTGATTTTGGGCTTGAGATAGTGCAATTGTGAGATATAGAATCTGTATTAAGTGTTCATAAAGAACAAGTTGTCATCATACGCTGTATAGATTGGCATTAAGAATAACATAGTGGAACGAATGGATTTCTATTTTTACTTACCTATTAGCGATTCAATGTTCACTGCCCTTCCTGACATCACATTTCACCTGTGATGTTCCAGAGGCTTACTGGATAAATGCACTTGTCTTTTAAATAAGTGTTCAAGAGTATGAATCCGCGGAAAGCTTCTTTTCATTTACTTACTAATATGCTTCCTATAGGGCCAATGGAAATTTGCATTGATTTTGGGCTTGAGATAGTGCAAATGTGAGAAATAGAATCTGTATTAAGGGTTCATAAAGAACAAGATGTCATCATACGCTGTATAGATTGGCATTAAGAATAACATAGTGGAAGCAATGGATTTCTTTTATAACTTACCTTTTAGCGATTCAATGTTTACTGCCCTTCTTGACATCTCATTGCACCTGTGATGTTCCAGTGGCCTACTGCGTTAATGCGCCAGTCTTGTGAACAAGTGTTCATGAGTTCAGATCCACAAAGAAATTTTTTTCAATTACCGCTTAATAAGCTTCCAATACAGCCAATGGATATTTGCAATGATTTTGGGCTTGAGATAGTGCAATTGTGAGATATAGAATCTGTATTAAGTGTTCATAAAAAACAAGATGTCATCATACGCTGTATATATTGGCATTGAGAATAACATAGTGGAACCAATGGATTTGTTTCATAATTTACCTATTAGCGATTCAAAGTTCACTGCCCTTCTTGACATTGCACTGCACCTGAGATGTTCCAGTGGCTGACTGAGTTAATGCAACTGTCTTGTGAACAAGTGTTCATGAGTTCAAATCCATGGAACCCTTTTTTTCTTTTACATATTAATAAGCTTCCTATAGGTCCAATGGAAATTTGCATTGATTTTGGGCTTGAGATCGTGCAATTGTGAGATATAGAATTTGTATTAAGTGATCATAAAGAACAAGTTGTCATCATACTCTGTATAGATTGGCATTAAGAATAACATAGTGGAACGAATGGATTTCTTTTTTAACTTACCGATTAGCGATTCAATGTTCACTGCCCTTCTTGACATCACATTGCACCTGTGATATTCCAGAGGCTTACTGGATTGATGCACTTTTCTTTTAAACAGGTGTTCAAGAGTTTGAATGCACGGAAAGCTTCTTTTCATTTACTTACCAATAAGCTTCCTATAGGGCCAATGGAAATTTGCATTGATTTTGGGCTTCAGATAGTGCAATTGTGAGATATAGAATCTGTATTAAGTGTTCATAAAGAACAAGATGTCATCATACGCTGTATAGATTGGCATTGAGAATAACATAGTGGAAGCAATGGATTTCTTTTATAACTTACCTTTTAGCGAATCAAAGTTTACTGCCCTTCTTGACATCTCGTTACACCTGTGTTGTTCCAGTGGCCTACTGGGTTAATGCACCTGTCTTTTGAACAAGTGTTCATGAGTTCAGATCCACAAAGAAATTTTTTTCAATTACCTCTTAATAAGCTTCCAATACAGCCAATGGATATTTGCAATGATTTTGGGCTTGAGATAGTGCAATTGTGAGATATAGAATCTGTATTAAGTGTTCATAAAGAACAAGTTGTCATCATACGCTGTATAGATTGGCATTAAGAATAACATAGTGGAACGAATGGATTTCTATTTTAACTTACCTATTAGCGATTCAATGTTCACTGCCCTTGCTGACATCACATTGCACCTGTGATGCTCCAGAGGCTTACTGGATTAATGCACTTATCTTTTAAACAAGTGTTCAAGAGTTTGAATCCACGGAAAGCTTCTTTTCATTTACTTACTAATATGCTTCCTATAGTGCCAATGGAAATTTGCATTGATTTTGGGCTTGAGATAGTGCAATTGTGAGAAATAGAATCTGTATTAAGTGTTCATAAAGAACAAGATGTCATCATACGCTGTATAGATTGGCATTGAGAATAACATAGTGGAAGCAATGGATTTCTTTTATAACTTACCTTTTAGCGAATCAAAGTTTACTGCCCTTCTTGACATCTCGTTACACCTGTGATGTTCCAGTGGCCTACTGGGTTAATGCACCTGTCTTTTGAACAAGTGTTCATGAGTTCAGATCCACAAAGAAATTTTTTTCAATTACCTCTTAATAAGCTTCCAATACAGCCAATGGATATTTGCAATGATTTTGGGCTTGAGATAGTGCAATTGTGAGATATAGAATCTGTATTAAGTGTTCATAAAGAACAAGTTGTCATCATACGCTGTATAGATTGGCATTAAGAATAACATAGTGGAACGAATGGATTTCTATTTTAACTTACCTATTAGCGATTCAATGTTCACTGCCCTTGCTGACATCACATTGCACCTGTGATGCTCCAGAGGCTTACTGGATTAATGCACTTATCTTTTAAACAAGTGTTCAAGAGTTTGAATCCACGGAAAGCTTCTTTTCATTTACTTACTAATATGCTTCCTATAGTGCCAATGGAAATTTGCATTGATTTTGGGCTTGAGATAGTGCAATTGTGAGAAATAGAATCTGTATTAAGTGTTCATAAAGAACAAGATGTCATCATACGCTGTATAGATTGGCCTTAAGAACAACAAAGTGGAAGCAATGGATTTCTTCTACAACTTACCTTTTAGCGATTCAATGATTACTGCCCTTCTTGACATCTCATTGCACCTGTGATGTTCCAGTGGCTTACTGGGTTCATGAGTTCAGATCCACAAAGAGAATTTTTTCAATTACCTCTTAATAAGCTTCCAATACAGACAATGGAAATTTGCAATGATTTTGGGCTTGAGATTGTGAGAAATACAATCTATATTAAGTGTTCATAAAGAACAAGTTGTCATCATACGCTGTATAGATTGGCGTTAAGAATAACATAGTGGAATGAATGTTTTTCTTTTTTAACTTAACTATTAGCGATTCAATGTTCACTGCCCTTCTTGACATCACACTGCACCTGTGATGTTCCAGTGGCTTACTGTGTTAATGCACCTGTCTTGTAAACAAGTATTCTTGAGTTTGAATCCACAGAAAACTTTTTTTCATTTACTTTCTAATAAGCTTCCTATAGGTCCAATGGAAATTTTGTATTGATTTTGGGCTTGAGATAGTGCAATTGTGAGATATAGAATCTGTATTAAGTGTTCATAAAGAACAAGTTGTCATCATACGCTGTATAGATTGGCATTAAGAATAACATAGTGGAACGAATGGATTTCTATTTTTGCTTACCTATTAGCGATTCAATGTTCACTGCCCTTCCTGACATCACATTGCACCTGTGATGTTCCAGAGGCTTACTGGATAAATGCACTTGTCTTTTAAATAAGTGTTCAAGAGTATGAATCCGCGGAAAGCTTCTTTTCATTTACTTACTAATATGCTTACTATAGGGCCAATGGAAATTTGCATTGATTTTGGGCTTGAGATAGTGCAAATGTGAGAAATAGAATCTGTATTAAGGGTTCATAAAGAACAAGATGTCATCATACGCTGTATAGATTGGCATTAAGAATAACATAGTGGAAGCAATGGATTTCTTTTATAACTTACCTTTTAGCGATTCAATGTTTACTGCCCTTCTTGACATCTCATTGCACCTGTGATGTTCCAGTGGCCTACTGCGTTAATGCGCCAGTCTTGTGAACAAGTGTTCATGAGTTCAGATCCACAAAGAAATTTTTTTCAATTACCGCTTAATAAGCTTCCAATACAGCCAATGGATATTTGCAATGATTTTGGGCTTGAGATAGTGCAATTGTGAGATATAGAATCTGTATTAAGTGTTCATAAAAAACAAGATGTCATCATACGCTGTATATATTGGCATTGAGAATAACATAGTGGAACCAATGGATTTCTTTCATAATTTACCTATTAGCGATTCAAAGTTCACTGCCCTTCTTGACATTGCACTGCACCTGAGATGTTCCAGTGGCTGACTGAGTTAATGCACCTGTCTTTTGAACAAGTGTTCATGAGTTCAAATCCATGGAACCCTTTTTTTCTTTTACATATTAATAAGCTTCCTATAGGTCCAATGGAAATTTGCATTGATTTTGGGCTTGAGATCGTGCAATTGTGAGATATAGAATTTGTATTAAGTGATCATAAAGAACAAGTTGTCATCATACTCTGTATAGATTGGCATTAAGAATAACATAGTGGAACGAACGGATTTCTTTTTTAACTTACCGATTAGCGATTCAATGTTCACTGCCCTTCTTGACATCACATTGCACCTGTGATATTCCAGAGGCTTACTGGATTGATGCACTTTTCTTTTAAACAGGTGTTCAAGAGTTTGAATGCACGGAAAGCTTCTTTTCATTTACTTACCAATAAGCTTCCTATAGGGCCAATGGAAATTTGCATTGATTTTGGGCTTCAGATAGTGCAATTGTGAGATATAGAATCTGTATTAAGTGTTCATAAAGAACAAGATGTCATCATACGCTGTATAGATTGGCATTGAGAATAACATAGTGGAAGCAATGGATTTCTTTTATAACTTACCTTTTAGCGAATCAAAGTTTACTGCCCTTCTTGACATCTCGTTACACCTGTGATGTTCCAGTGGCCTACTGGGTTAATGCACCTGTCTTTTGAACAAGTGTTCATGAGTTCAGATCCACAAAGAAATTTTTTTCAATTGCCTCTTAATAAGCTTCCAATACAGCCAATGGATATTTGCAATGATTTTGGGCTTGAGATAGTGCAATTGTGAGATATAGAATCTGTATTAAGTGTTCATAAAGAACAAGTTGTCATCATACGCTGTATAGATTGGCATTAAGAATAACATAGTGGAACGAATGGATTTCTATTTTAACTTACCTATTAGCGATTCAATGTTCACTGCCCTTGCTGACATCACATTGCACCTGTGATGCTCCAGAGGCTTACTGGATTAATGCACTTATCTTTTAAACAAGTGTTCAAGAGTTTGAATCCACGGAAAGCTTCTTTTCATTTACTTACTAATATGCTTCCTATAGTGCCAATGGAAATTTGCATTGATTTTGGGCTTGAGATAGTGCAATTGTGAGAAATAGAATCTGTATTAAGTGTTCATAAAGAACAAGATGTCATCATACGCTGTATAGATTGGCCTTAAGAACAACAAAGTGGAAGCAATGGATTTCTTCTACAACTTACCTTTTAGCGATTCAATGATTACTGCCCTTCTTGACATCTCATTGCACCTGTGATGTTCCAGTGGCTTACTGGGTTCATGAGTTCAGATCCACAAAGAGAATTTTTTCAATTACCTCTTAATAAGCTTCCAATACAGACAATGGAAATTTGCAATGATTTTGGGCTTGAGATTGTGAGAAATACAATCTCTATTAAGTGTTCATAAAGAACAAGTTGTCATCATACGCTGTATAGATTGGCGTTAAGAATAACATAGTGGAATGAATGTTTTTCTTTTTTAACTTAACTATTAGCGATTCAATGTTCACTGCCCTTCTTGACATCACACTGCACCTGTGATGTTCCAGTGGCTTACTGTGTTAATGCACCTGTCTTGTAAACAAGTATTCTTGAGTTTGAATCCACAGAAAACTTTTTTTCATTTACTTTCTAATAAGCTTCCTATAGGTCCAATGGAAATTTGTATTGATTTTGGGCTTGAGAAAGTGCAATTGTGAGATATAGAATCTGTATTAAGTGTTCATAAAGAACAAGTTGTCATCATACGCTGTATAGATTGGCATTAAGAATAACATAGTGGAACGAATGGATTTCTATTTTTGCTTACCTATTAGCGATTCAATGTTCACTGCCCTTCCTGACATCACATTGCACCTGTGATGTTCCAGAGGCTTACTGGATAAATGCACTTGTCTTTTAAATAAGTGTTCAAGAGTATGAATCCGCGGAAAGCTTCTTTTCATTTACTTACTAATATGCTTACTATAGGGCCAATGGAAATTTGCATTGATTTTGGGCTTGAGATAGTGCAAATGTGAGAAATAGAATCTGTATTAAGGGTTCATAAAGAACAAGATGTCATCATACGCTGTATAGATTGGCATTAAGAATAACATAGTGGAAGCAATGGATTTCTTTTATAACTTACCTTTTAGCGATTCAATGTTTACTGCCCTTCTTGACATCTCATTGCACCTGTGATGTTCCAGTGGCCTACTGCGTTAATGCGCCAGTCTTGTGAACAAGTGTTCATGAGTTCAGATCCACAAAGAAATTTTTTTCAATTACCGCTTAATAAGCTTCCAATACAGCCAATGGATATTTGCAATGATTTTGGGCTTGAGATAGTGCAATTGTGAGATATAGAATCTGTATTAAGTGTTCATAAAAAACAAGATGTCATCATACGCTGTATATATTGGCATTGAGAATAACATAGTGGAACCAATGGATTTCTTTCATAATTTACCTATTAGCGATTCAAAGTTCACTGCCCTTCTTGACATTGTACTGCACCTGAGATGTTCCAGTGGCTGACTGAGTTAATGCACCTGTCTTGTGAACAAGTGTTCATGAGTTCAAATCCATGGAACCCTTTTTTTCTTTTACATATTAATAAGCTTCCTATAGGTCCAATGGAAATTTGCATTGATTTTGGGCTTGAGATCGTGCAATTGTGAGATATAGAATTTGTATTAAGTGATCATAAAGAACAAGTTGTCATCATACTCTGTATAGATTGGCATTAAGAATAACATAGTGGAACGAATGGATTTCTTTTTTAACTTACCGATTAGCGATTCAATGTTCACTGCCCTTCTTGACATCACATTGCACCTGTGATATTCCAGAGGCTTACTGGATTGATGCACTTTTCTTTTAAACAGGTGTTCAAGAGTTTGAATGCACGGAAAGCTTCTTTTCATTTACTTACCAATAAGCTTGCTATAGGGCCAATGGAAATTTGCATTGATTTTGGGCTTCAGATAGTGCAATTGTGAGATATAGAATCTGTATTAAGTGTTCATAAAGAACAAGATGTCATCATACGCTGTATAGATTGGCATTGAGAATAACATAGTGGAAGCAATGGATTTCTTTTATAACTTACCTTTTAGCGATTCAATGTTTACTGCCCTTCTTGACATCTCGTTACACCTGTGATGTTCCAGTGGCCTACTGGGTTAATGCACCTGTCTTTTGAACAAGTGTTCATGAGTTCAGATCCACAAAGAAATTTTTTTCAATTACCTCTTAATAAGCTTCCAATACAGCCAATGGATATTTGCAATGATTTTGGGCTTGAGATAGTGCAATTGTGAGATATAGAATCTGTATTAAGTGTTCATAAAGAACAAGTTGTCATCATACGCTGTATAGATTGGCATTAAGAATAACATAGTGGAACGAATGGATTTCTATTTTAACTTACCTATTAGCGATTCAATGTTCACTGCCCTTGCTGACATCACATTGCACCTGTGATGCTCCAGAGGCTTACTGGATTAATGCACTTATCTTTTAAACAAGTGTTCAAGAGTTTGAATCCTCGGAAAGCTTCTTTTCATTTACTTACTAATATGCTTCCTATAGTGCCAATGGAAATTTGCATTGATTTTGGGCTTGAGATAGTGCAATTGTGAGAAATAGAATCTGTATTAAGTGTTCATAAAGAACAAGATGTCATCATACGCTGTATAGATTGGCCTTAAGAACAACAAAGTGGAAGCAATGGATTTCTTCTACAACTTACCTTTTAGCGATTCAATGATTACTGCCCTTCTTGACATCTCATTGCACCTGTGATGTTCCAGTGGCTTACTGGGTTCATGAGTTCAGATCCACAAAGAGAATTTTTTCAATTACCTCTTAATAAGCTTCCAATACAGACAATGGAAATTTGCAATGATTTTGGGCTTGAGATAGTGCAATTGTGAGATATAGAATCTGTATTAAGTGTTCATAAAAAACAAGGTGTCATCATACGCTGTATATATTGGCATTGAGAATAACATAGTGGAACCAATGGATTTCTTTCATAATTTACCTATTAGCGATTCAAAGTTCACTGCCCTTCTTGACATTGCACTGCACCTGAGATGTTCCAGTGGCTGACTGAGTTAATGCACCTGTCTTGTGAACAAGTGTTCATGAGTTCAAATCCATGGAACCCTTTTTTTCTTTTACATATTAATAAGCTTCCTATAGGTCCAATGGAAATTTGCATTGATTTTGGGCTTGAGATCGTGCAATTGTGAGATATAGAATTTGTATTAAGTGATCATAAAGAACAAGTTGTCATCATACTCTGTATAGATTGGCATTAAGAATAACATAGTGGAACGAATTTATTTCTTTTTTAACTTACCGATTAGCGATTCAATGTTCACTGCCCTTCTTGACATCACATTGCACCTGTGATATTCCAGAGGCTTACTGGATTGATGCACTTTTCTTTTAAACAGGTGTTCAAGAGTTTGAATGCACGGAAAGCTTCTTTTCATTTACTTACCAATAAGCTTCCTATAGGGCCAATGGAAATTTGCATTGATTTTGGGCTTCAGATAGTGCAATTGTGAGAAATAGAATCTGTATTAAGGGTTCATAAAGAACAAGATGTCATCATACGCTGTATAGATTGGCATTAAGAATAACATAGTGAAAGCAATGCATTTCTTTTATAACTTACCTTTTAGCGATTCAATGTTTACTGCCCTTCTTGACATCTCATTGCACCTGTGATGTTCCAGTGGTCTACTGCGTTAATGCGCCAGTCTTGTGAACAAGTGTTCATGAGTTCAGATCCACAAAGAAATTTTTTTCAATTACCTCTTAATAAGCTTCCAATACAGCCAATGGATATTTGCAATGATTTTGGGCTTGAGATAGTGCAATTGTGAGATATAGAATCTGTATTAAGTGTTCATAAAGAACAAGTTGTCATCATACGCTGTATAGATTGGCATTAAGAATAACATAGTGGAACGAATGGATTTCTATTTTTGCTTACCTATTAGCGATTCAATGTTCACTGCCCTTCCTGACATCACATTGCACCTGTGATGTTCCAGAGGCTTACTGGATAAATGCACTTGTCTTTTAAATAAGTGTTCAAGAGTATGAATCCGCGGAAAGCTTCTTTTCATTTACTTACTAATATGCTTCCTATAGGGCCAATGGAAATTTGCATTGATTTTGGGCTTGAGATAGTGCAAATGTGAGAAATAGAATCTGTATTAAGGGTTCATAAAGAACAAGATGTCATCATACGCTGTATAGATTGGCATTAAGAATAACATAGTGGAAGCAATGGATTTCTTTTATAACTTACCTTTTAGCGATTCAATGTTTACTGCCCTTCTTGACATCTCGTTACACCTGTGATGTTCCAGTGGCCTACTGGGTTAATGCACCTGTCTTTTGAACAAGTGTTCATGAGTTCAGATCCACAAAGAAATTTTTTTCAATTACCTCTTAATAAGCTTCCAATACAGCCAATGGATATTTGCAATGATTTTGGGCTTGAGATAGTGCAATTGTGAGATATAGAATCTGTATTAAGTGTTCATAAAGAACAAGTTGTCATCATACGCTGTATAGATTGGTATTAAGAATAACATAGTGGAACGAATGGATTTCTATTTTAACTTACCTATTAGCGATTCAATGTTCACTGCCCTTGCTGACATCACATTGCACCTGTGATGCTCCAGAGGCTTACTGGATTAATGCACTTATCTTTTAAACAAGTGTTCAAGAGTTTGAATCCACGGAAAGCTTCTTTTCATTTACTTACTAATATGCTTCCTATAGTGCCAATGGAAATTTGCATTGATTTTGGGCTTGAGATAGTGCAATTGTGAGAAATAGAATCTGTATTAAGTGTTCATAAAGAACAAGATGTCATCATACGCTGTATAGATTGGCCTTAAGAACAACAAAGTGGAAGCAATGGATTTCTTCTACAACTTACCTTTTAGCGATTCAATGATTACTGCCCTTCTTGACATCTCATTGCACCTGTGATGTTCCAGTGGCTTACTGGGTTCATGAGTTCAGATCCACAAAGAGAATTTTTTCAATTACCTCTTAATAAGCTTCCAATACAGACAATGGAAATTTGCAATGATTTTGGGCTTGAGATTGTGAGAAATACAATCTATATTAAGTGTTCATAAAGAACAAGTTGTCATCATACGCTGTATAGATTGGCGTTAAGAATAACATAGTGGAATGAATGTTTTTCTTTTTTAACTTAACTATTAGCGATTCAATGTTCACTGCCCTTCTTGACATCACACTGCACCTGTGATGTTCCAGTGGCTTACTGTGTTAATGCACCTGTCTTGTAAACAAGTATTCTTGAGTTTGAATCCACAGAAAACTTTTTTTCATTTACTTTCTAATAAGCTTCCTATAGGTCCAATGGAAATTTGTATTGATTTTGGGCTTGAGATAGTGCAATTGTGAGATATAGAATCTGTATTAAGTGTTCATAAAGAACAAGTTGTCATCATACGCTGTATAGATTGGCATTAAGAATAACATAGTGGAACGAATGGATTTCTATTTTTGCTTACCTATTAGCGATTCAATGTTCACTGCCCTTCCTGACATCACATTGCACCTGTGATGTTCCAGAGGCTTACTGGATAAATGCACTTGTCTTTTAAATAAGTGTTCAAGAGTATGAATCCGCGGAAAGCTTCTTTTCATTTACTTACTAATATGCTTCCTATAGGGCCAATGGAAATTTGCATTGATTTTGGGCTTGAGATAGTGCAAATGTGAGAAATAGAATCTGTATTAAGGGTTCATAAAGAACAAGATGTCATCATACGCTGTATAGATTGGCATTAAGAATAACATAGTGGAAGCAATGGATTTCTTTTATAACTTACCTTTTAGCGATTCAATGTTTACTGCCCTTCTTGACATCTCATTGCACCTGTGATGTTCCAGTGGCCTACTGCGTTAATGCGCCAGTCTTGTGAACAAGTGTTCATGAGTTCAGATCCACAAAGAAATTTTTTTCAATTACCGCTTAATAAGCTTCCAATACAGCCAATGGATATTTGCAATGATTTTGGGCTTGAGATAGTGCAATTGTGAGAAATAGAATCTGTATTAAGTGTTCATAAAGAACAAGATGTCATCATACGCTGTATAGATTGGCCTTAAGAACAACAAAGTGGAAGCAATGGATTTCTTCTACAACTTACCTTTTAGCGATTCAATGATTACTGCCCTTCTTGACATCTCATTGCACCTGTGATGTTCCAGTGGCTTACTGGGTTCATGAGTTCAGATCCACAAAGAGAATTTTTTCAATTACCTCTTAATAAGCTTCCAATACAGACAATGGAAATTTGCAATGATTTTGGGCTTGAGATTGTGAGAAATACAATCTATATTAAGTGTTCATAAAGAACAAGTTGTCATCATACGCTGTATAGATTGGCGTTAAGAATAACATAGTGGAATGAATGTTTTTCTTTTTTAACTTAACTATTAGCGATTCAATGTTCACTGCCCTTCTTGACATCATACTGCACCTGTGATGTTCCAGTGGCTTACTGTGTTAATGCACCTGTCTTGTAAACAAGTATTCTTGAGTTTGAATCCACAGAAAACTTTTTTTCATTTACTTTCTAATAAGCTTCCTATAGGTCCAATGGAAATTTGTATTGATTTTGGGCTTGAGATAGTGCAATTGTGAGATATAGAATCTGTATTAAGTGTTCATAAAGAACAAGTTGTCATCATACGCTGTATAGATTGGCATTAAGAATAACATAGTGGAACGAATGGATTTCTATTTTTGCTTACCTATTAGCGATTCAATGTTCACTGCCCTTCCTGACATCACATTGCACCTGTGATGTTCCAGAGGCTTACTGGATAAATGCACTTGTCTTTTAAATAAGTGTTCAAGAGTATGAATCCGCGGAAAGCTTCTTTTCATTTACTTACTAATATGCTTCCTATAGGGCCAATGGAAATTTGCATTGATTTTGGGCTTGAGATAGTGCAAATGTGAGAAATAGAATCTGTATTAAGGGTTCATAAAGAACAAGATGTCATCATACGCTGTATAGATTGGCATTAAGAATAACATAGTGGAAGCAATGGATTTCTTTTATAACTTACCTTTTAGCGATTCAATGTTTACTGCCCTTCTTGACATCTCGTTACACCTTTGATGTTCCAGTGGCCTACTGGGTTAATGCACCTGTCTTTTGAACAAGTGTTCATGAGTTCAGATCCACAAAGAAATTTTTTTCAATTACCTCTTAATAAGCTTCCAATACAGCCAATGGATATTTGCAATGATTTTGGGCTTGAGATAGTGCAATTGTGAGATATAGAATCTGTATTAAGTGTTCATAAAGAACAAGTTGTCATCATACGCTGTATAGATTGGCATTAAGAATAACATAGTGGAACGAATGGATTTCTATTTTAACTTACCTATTAGCGATTCAATGTTCACTGCCCTTGCTGACATCACATTGCACCTGTGATGCTCCAGAGGCTTACTGGATTAATGCACTTATCTTTTAAACAAGTGTTCAAGAGTTTGAATCCACGGAAAGCTTCTTTTCATTTACTTACTAATATGCTTCCTATAGTGCCAATGGAAATTTGCATTGATTTTGGGCTTGAGATAGTGCAATTGTGAGAAATAGAATCTGTATTAAGTGTTCATAAAGAACAAGATGTCATCATACGCTGTATAGATTGGCCTTAAGAACAACAAAGTGGAAGCAATGGATTTCTTCTACAACTTACCTTTTAGCGATTCAATGATTACTGCCCTTCTTGACATCTCATTGCACCTGTGATGTTCCAGTGGCTTACTGGGTTCATGAGTTCAGATCCACAAAGAGAATTTTTTCAATTACCTCTTAATAAGCTTCCAATACAGACAATGGAAATTTGCAATGATTTTGGGCTTGAGATTGTGAGAAATACAATCTATATTAAGTGTTCATAAAGAACAAGTTGTCATCATACGCTGTATAGATTGGCGTTAAGAATAACATAGTGGAATGAATGTTTTTCTTTTTTAACTTAACTATTAGCGATTCAATGTTCACTGCCCTTCTTGACATCACACTGCACCTGTGATGTTCCAGTGGCTTACTGTGTTAATGCACCTGTCTTGTAAACAAGTATTCTTGAGTTTGAATCCACAGAAAAGTTTTTTTCATTTACTTTCTAATAAGCTTCCTATAGGTCCAATGGAAATTTGTATTGATTTTGGGCTTGAGATAGTGCAATTGTGAGATATAGAATCTGTATTAAGTGTTCATAAAGAACAAGTTGTCATCATACGCTGTATAGATTGGCATTAAGAATAACATAGTGGAACGAATGGATTTCTATTTTTGCTTACCTATTAGCGATTCAATGTTCACTGCCCTTCCTGACATCACATTGCACCTGTGATGTTCCAGAGGCTTACTGGATAAATGCACTTGTCTTTTAAATAAGTGTTCAAGAGTATGAATCCGCGGAATGCTTCTTTTCATTTACTTACTAATATGCTTCCTATAGGGCCAATGGAAATTTGCATTGATTTTGGGCTTGAGATAGTGCAAATGTGAGAAATAGAATCTGTATTAAGGGTTCATAAAGAACAAGATGTCATCATACGCTGTATAGATTGGCAGTAAGAATAACATAGTGGAAGCAATGGATTTCTTTTATAACTTACCTTTTAGCGATTCAATGTTTACTGCCCTTCTTGACATCTCATTGCACCTGTGATGTTCCAGTGGCCTACTGCGTTAATGCGCCAGTCTTGTGAACAAGTGTTCATGAGTTCAGATCCACAAAGAAATTTTTTTCAATTACCGCTTAATAAGCTTCCAATACAGCCAATGGATATTTGCAATGATTTTGGGCTTGAGATAGTGCAATTGTGAGATATAGAATCTGTATAAAGTGTTCATAAAAAACAAGATGTCATTATACGCTGTATATATTGGCATTGAGAATAACATAGTGGAACCAATGGATTTCTTTCATAATTTACCTATTAGCGATTCAAAGTTCACTGCCCTTCTTGACATTGCGCTGCACCTGAGATGTTCCAGTGGCTGACTGAGTTAATGCACCTGTCTTGTGAACAAGTGTTCATGAGTTCAAATCCATGGAACCCTTATTTTCTTTTACATATTAATAAGCTTCCTATAGGTCCAATGGAAATTTGCATTGATTTTGGGCTTGAGATCGTGCAATTGTGAGATATAGAATTTGTATTAAGTGATCATAAAGAACAAGTTGTCATCATACTCTGTATAGATTGGCATTAAGAATAACATAGTGGAACGAATGGATTTCTTTTTTAACTTACCGATTAGCGATTCAATGTTCACTGCCCTTCTTGACATCACATTGCACCTGTGATATTCCAGAGGCTTACTGGATTGATGCACTTTTCTTTTAAACAGGTGTTCAAGAGTTTGAATGCACGGAAAGCTTCTTTTCATTTACTTACCAATAAGCTTCATATAGGGCCAATGGAAATTTGCATTGATTTTGGGCTTCAGATAGTGCAATTGTGAGATATAGAATCTGTGTTAAGTGTTCATAAAGAACAAGATGTCATCATACGCTGTATAGATTGGCATTGAGAATAACATAGTGGAAGCAATGGATTTCTTTTATAACTTACCTTTTAGCGAATCAAAGTTTACTGCCCTTCTTGACATTTCGTTACACCTGTGATGTTCCAGTGGCCTACTGGGTTAATGCACCTGTCTTTTGAACAAGTGTTCATGAGTTCAGATCCACAAAGAAATTTTTTTCAATTACCTCTTAATAAGCTTCCAATACAGCCAATGGATATTTGCAATGATTTTGGGCTTGAGATAGTGCAATTGTGAGATATAGAATCTGTATTAAGTGTTCATAAAGAACAAGTTGTCATCATACGCTGTATAGATTGGCATTAAGAATAACATAGTGGAACGAATGGATTTCTATTTTAACTTACCTATTAGCGATTCAATGTTCACTGCCCTTGCTGACATCACATTGCACCTGTGATGCTCCAGAGGCTTACTGGATTAATGCACTTATCTTTTAAACAAGTGTTCAAGAGTTTGAATCCACGGAAAGCTTCTTTTCATTTACTTACTAATATGCTTCCTATAGTGCCAATGGAAATTTGCATTGATTTTGGGCTTGAGATAGTGCAATTGTGAGAAATAGAATCTGTATTAAGTGTTCATAAAGAACAAGATGTCATCATACGCTGTATAGATTGGCCTTAAGAACAACAAAGTGGAAGCAATGGATTTCTTCTACAACTTACCTTTTAGCGATTCAATGATTACTGCCCTTCTTGACATCTCATTGCACCTGTGATGTTCCAGTGGCTTACTGGGTTCATGAGTTCAGATCCACAAAGAGAATTTTTTCAATTACCTCTTAATAAGCTTCCAATACAGACAATGGAAATTTGCAATGATTTTGGGCTTGAGATTGTGAGAAATACAATCTATATTAAGTGTTCATAAAGAACAAGTTGTCATCATACGCTGTATAGATTGGCGTTAAGAATAACATAGTGGAATGAATGTTTTTCTTTTTTAACTTAACTATTAGCGATTCAATGTTCACTGCCCTTCTTGACATCACACTGCACCTGTGATGTTCCAGTGGCTTACTGTGTTAATGCACCTGTCTTGTAAACAAGTATTCTTGAGTTTGAATCCACAGAAAACTTTTTTTCATTTACTTTCTAATAAGCTTCCTATAGGTCCAATGGAAATTTGTATTGATTTTGGGCTTGAGATAGTGCAATTGTGAGATATAGAATCTGTATTAAGTGTTCATAAAGAACAAGTTGTCATCATACGCTGTATAGATTGGCATTAAGAATAACATAGTGGAACGAATGGATTTCTATTTTTGCTTACCTATTAGCGATTCAATGTTCACTGCCCTTCCTGACATCACATTGCACCTGTGATGTTCCAGAGGCTTACTGGATAAATGCACTTGTCTTTTAAATAAGTGTTCAAGAGTATGAATCCGCGGAAAGCTTCTTTTCATTTACTTACTAATATGCTTCCTATAGGGCCAATGGAAATTTGCATTGATTTTGGGCTTGAGATAGTGCAAATGTGAGAAATAGAATCTGTATTAAGGGTTCATAAAGAACAAGATGTCATCATACGCTGTATAGATTGGCATTAAGAATAACATAGTGGAAGCAATGGATTTCTTTTATAACTTACCTTTTAGCGATTCAATGTTTACTGCCCTTCTTGACATCTCATTGCACCTGTGATGTTCCAGTGGCCTACTGCGTTAATGCGCCAGTCTTGTGAACAAGTGTTCATGAGTTCAGATCCACAAAGAAATTTTTTTCAATTACCGCTTAATAAGCTTCCAATACAGCCAATGGATATTTGCAATGATTTTGGGCTTGAGATAGTGCAATTGTGAGATATAGAATCTGTATAAAGTGTTCATAAAAAACAAGATGTCATCATACGCTGTATATATTGGCATTGAGAATAACATAGTGGAACCAATGGATTTCTTTCATAATTTACCTATTAGCGATTCAAAGTTCACTGCCCTTCTTGACATTGCACTGCACCTGAGATGTTCCAGTGGCTGACTGAGTTAATGCACCTGTCTTGTGAACAAGTGTTCATGAGTTCAAATCCATGGAACCCTTTTTTTCTTTTACATATTAATAAGCTTCCTATAGGTCCAATGGAAATTTGCATTGATTTTGGGCTTGAGATCGTGCAATTGTGAGATATAGAATTTGTATTAAGTGATCATAAAGAACAAGTTGTCATCATACTCTGTATAGATTGGCATTAAGAATAACATAGTGGAACGAATGGATTTCTTTTTTAACTTACCGATTAGCGATTCAATGTTCACTGCCCTTCTTGACATCACATTGCACCTGTGATATTCCAGAGGCTTACTGGATTGATGCACTTTTCTTTTAAACAGGTGTTCAAGAGTTTGAATGCACGGAAAGCTTCTTTTCATTTACTTACCAATAAGCTTCCTATAGGGCCAATGGAAATTTGCATTGATTTTGGGCTTCAGATAGTGCAATTGTGAGATATAGAATCTGTATTAAGTGTTCATAAAGAACAAGATGTCATCATACGCTGTATAGATTGGCATTGAGAATAACATAGTGGAAGCAATGGATTTCTTTTATAACTTACCTTTTAGCGAATCAAAGTTTACTGCCCTTCTTGACATTTCGTTACACCTGTGATGTTCCAGTGGCCTACTGGGTTAATGCACCTGTCTTTTGAACAAGTGTTCATGAGTTCAGATCCACAAAGAAATTTTTTTCAATTACCTCTTAATAAGCTTCCAATACAGCCAATGGATATTTGCAATGATTTTGGGCTTGAGATAGTGCAATTGTGAGATATAGAATCTGTATTAAGTGTTCATAAAGAACAAGTTGTCATCATACGCTGTATAGATTGGCATTAAGAATAACATAGTGGAACGAATGGATTTCTATTTTAACTTACCTATTAGCGATTCAATGTTCACTGCCCTTGCTGACATCACATTGCACCTGTGATGCTCCAGAGGCTTACTGGATTAATGCACTTATCTTTTAAACAAGTGTTCAAGAGTTTGAATCCACGGAAAGCTTCTTTTCATTTACTTACTAATATGCTTCCTATAGTGCCAATGGAAATTTGCATTGATTTTGGGCTTGAGATAGTGCAATTGTGAGAAATAGAATCTGTATTAAGTGTTCATAAAGAACAAGATGTCATCATACGCTGTATAGATTGGCCTTAAGAACAACAAAGTGGAAGCAATGGATTTCTTCTACAACTTACCTTTTAGCGATTCAATGATTACTGCCCTTCTTGACATCTCATTGCACCTGTGATGTTCCAGTGGCTTACTGGGTTCATGAGTTCAGATCCACAAAGAGAATTTTTTCAATTACCTCTTAATAAGCTTCCAATACAGACAATGGAAATTTGCAATGATTTTGGGCTTGAGATTGTGAGAAATACAATCTATATTAAGTGTTCATAAAGAACAAGTTGTCATCATACGCTGTATAGATTGGCGTTAAGAATAACATAGTGGAATGAATGTTTTTCTTTTTTAACTTAACTATTAGCGATTCAATGTTCACTGCCCTTCTTGACATCACACTGCACCTGTGATGTTCCAGTGGCTTACTGTGTTAATGCACCTGTCTTGTAAACAAGTATTCTTGAGTTTGAATCCACAGAAAACTTTTTTTCATTTACTTTCTAATAAGCTTCCTATAGGTCCAATGGAAATTTGTATTGATTTTGGGCTTGAGATAGTGCAATTGTGAGATATAGAATCTGTATTAAGTGTTCATAAAGAACAAGTTGTCATCATACGCTGTATAGATTGGCATTAAGAATAACATAGTGGAACGAATGGATTTCTATTTTTGCTTACCTATTAGCGATTCAATGTTCACTGCCCTTCCTGACATCACATTGCACCTGTGATGTTCCAGAGGCTTACTGGATAAATGCACTTGTCTTTTAAATAAGTGTTCAAGAGTATGAATCCGCGGAAAGCTTCTTTTCATTTACTTACTAATATGCTTCCTATAGGGCCAATGGAAATTTGCATTGATTTTGGGCTTGAGATAGTGCAAATGTGAGAAATAGAATCTGTATTAAGGGTTCATAAAGAACAAGATGTCATCATACGCTGTATAGATTGGCATTAAGAATAACATAGTGGAAGCAATGGATTTCTTTTATAACTTACCTTTTAGCGATTCAATGTTTACTGCCCTTCTTGACATCTCATTGCACCTGTGATGTTCCAGTGGCCTACTGCGTTAATGCGCCAGTCTTGTGAACAAGTGTTCATGAGTTCAGATCCACAAAGAAATTTTTTTCAATTACCGCTTAATAAGCTTCCAATACAGCCAATGGATATTTGCAATGATTTTGGGCTTGAGATAGTGCAATTGTGAGATATAGAATCTGTATTAAGTGTTCATAAAGAACAAGTTGTCATCATACGCTGTATAGATTGGCATTAAGAATAACATAGTGGAACGAATGGATTTCTATTTTAACTTACCTATTAGCGATTCAATGTTCACTGCCCTTGCTGACATCACATTGCACCTGTGATGCTCCAGAGGCTTACTGGATTAATGCACTTATCTTTTAAACAAGTGTTCAAGAGTTTGAATCCACGGAAAGCTTCTTTTCATTTACTTACTAATATGCTTCCTATAGTGCCAATGGAAATTTGCATTGATTTTGGGCTTGAGATAGTGCAATTGTGAGAAATAGAATCTGTATTAAGTGTTCATAAAGAACAAGATGTCATCATACGCTGTATAGATTGGCCTTAAGAACAACAAAGTGGAAGCAATGGATTTCTTCTACAACTTACCTTTTAGCGATTCAATGATTACTGCCCTTCTTGACATCTCATTGCACCTGTGATGTTCCAGTGGCTTACTGGGTTCATGAGTTCAGATCCACAAAGAGAATTTTTTCAATTACCTCTTAATAAGCTTCCAATACAGACAATGGAAATTTGCAATGATTTTGGGCTTGAGATTGTGAGAAATACAATCTATATTAAGTGTTCATAAAGAACAAGTTGTCATCATACGCTGTATAGATTGGCGTTAAGAATAACATAGTGGAATGAATGTTTTTCTTTTTTAACTTAACTATTAGCGATTCAATGTTCACTGCCCTTCTTGACATCATACTGCACCTGTGATGTTCCAGTGGCTTACTGTGTTAATGCACCTGTCTTGTAAACAAGTATTCTTGAGTTTGAATCCACAGAAAACTTTTTTTCATTTACTTTCTAATAAGCTTCCTATAGGTCCAATGGAAATTTGTATTGATTTTGGGCTTGAGATAGTGCAATTGTGAGATATAGAATCTGTATTAAGTGTTCATAAAGAACAAGTTGTCATCATACGCTGTATAGATTGGCATTAAGAATAACATAGTGGAACGAATGGATTTCTATTTTTGCTTACCTATTAGCGATTCAATGTTCACTGCCCTTCCTGACATCACATTGCACCTGTGATGTTCCAGAGGCTTACTGGATAAATGCACTTGTCTTTTAAATAAGTGTTCAAGAGTATGAATCCGCGGAAAGCTTCTTTTCATTTACTTACTAATATGCTTCCTATAGGGCCAATGGAAATTTGCATTGATTTTGGGCTTGAGATAGTGCAAATGTGAGAAATAGAATCTGTATTAAGGGTTCATAAAGAACAAGATGTCATCATACGCTGTATAGATTGGCATTAAGAATAACATAGTGGAAGCAATGGATTTCTTTTATAACTTACCTTTTAGCGATTCAATGTTTACTGCCCTTCTTGACATCTCATTGCACCTGTGATGTTCCAGTGGCCTACTGCGTTAATGCGCCAGTCTTGTGAACAAGTGTTCATGAGTTCAGATCCACAAAGAAATTTTTTTCAATTACCGCTTAATAAGCTTCCAATACAGCCAATGGATATTTGCAATGATTTTGGGCTTGAGATAGTGCAATTGTGAGATATAGAATCTGTATAAAGTGTTCATAAAAAACAAGATGTCATCATACGCTGTATATATTGGCATTGAGAATAACATAGTGGAACCAATGGATTTCTTTCATAATTTACCTATTAGCGATTCAAAGTTCACTGCCCTTCTTGACATTGCACTGCACCTGAGATGTTCCAGTGGCTGACTGAGTTAATGCACCTGTCTTGTGAACAAGTGTTCATGAGTTCAAATCCATGGAACCCTTTTTTTCTTTTACATATTAATAAGCTTCCTATAGGTCCAATGGAAATTTGCATTGATTTTGGGCTTGAGATCGTGCAATTGTGAGATATAGAATTTGTATTAAGTGATCATAAAGAACAAGTTGTCATCATACTCTGTATAGATTGGCATTAAGAATAACATAGTGGAACGAATGGATTTCTTTTTTAACTTACCGATTAGCGATTCAATGTTCACTGCCCTTCTTGACATCACATTGCACCTGTGATATTCCAGAGGCTTACTGGATTGATGCACTTTTCTTTTAAACAGGTGTTCAAGAGTTTGAATGCACGGAAAGCTTCTTTTCATTTACTTACCAATAAGCTTGCTATAGGGCCAATGGAAATTTGCATTGATTTTGGGCTTCAGATAGTGCAATTGTGAGATATAGAATCTGTATTAAGTGTTCATAAAGAACAAGATGTCATCATACGCTGTATAGATTGGCATTGAGAATAACATAGTGGAAGCAATGGATTTCTTTTATAACTTACCTTTTAGCGAATCAAAGTTTACTGCCCTTCTTGACATTTCGTTACACCTGTGATGTTCCAGTGGCCTACTGGGTTAATGCACCTGTCTTTTGAACAAGTGTTCATGAGTTCAGATCCACAAAGAAATTTTTTTCAATTACCTCTTAATAAGCTTCCAATACAGCCAATGGATATTTGCAATGATTTTGGGCTTGAGATAGTGCAATTGTGAGATATAGAATCTGTATTAAGTGTTCATAAAGAACAAGTTGTCATCATACGCTGTATAGATTGGCATTAAGAATAACATAGTGGAACGAATGGATTTCTATTTTAACTTACCTATTAGCGATTCAATGTTCACTGCCCTTGCTGACATCACATTGCACCTGTGATGCTCCAGAGGCTTACTGGATTAATGCACTTATCTTTTAAACAAGTGTTCAAGAGTTTGAATCCACGGAAAGCTTCTTTTCATTTACTTACTAATATGCTTCCTATAGTGCCAATGGAAATTTGCATTGATTTTGGGCTTGAGATAGTGCAATTGTGAGAAATAGAATCTGTATTAAGTGTTCATAAAGAACAAGATGTCATCATACGCTGTATAGATTGGCCTTAAGAACAACAAAGTGGAAGCAATGGATTTCTTCTACAACTTACCTTTTAGCGATTCAATGATTACTGCCCTTCTTGACATCTCATTGCACCTGTGATGTGCAAGTGGCTTACTGGGTTCATGAGTTCAGATCCACAAAGAGAATTTTTTCAATTACCTCTTAATAAGCTTCCAATACAGACAATGGAAATTTGCAATGATTTTGGGCTTGAGATTGTGAGAAATACAATCTATATTAAGTGTTCATAAAGAACAAGTTGTCATCATACGCTGTATAGATTGGCGTTAAGAATAACATAGTGGAATGAATGTTTTTCTTTTTTAACTTAACTATTAGCGATTCAATGTTCACTGCCCTTCTTGACATCACACTGCACCTGTGATGTTCCAGTGGCTTACTGTGTTAATGCACCTGTCTTGTAAACAAGTATTCTTGAGTTTGAATCCACAGAAAACTTTTTTTCATTTACTTTCTAATAAGCTTCCTATAGGTCCAATGGAAATTTGTATTGATTTTGGGCTTGAGATAGTGCAATTGTGAGATATAGAATCTGTATTAAGTGTTCATAAAGAACAAGTTGTCATCATACGCTGTATAGATTGGCATTAAGAATAACATAGTGGAACGAATGGATTTCTATTTTTGCTTACCTATTAGCGATTCAATGTTCACTGCCCTTCCTGACATCACATTGCACCTTTGATGTTCCAGAGGCTTACTGGATAAATGCACTTGTCTTTTAAATAAGTGTTCAAGAGTATGAATCCGCGGAAAGCTTCTTTTCATTTACTTACTAATATGCTTCCTATAGGGCCAATGGAAATTTGCATTGATTTTGGGCTTGAGATAGTGCAAATGTGAGAAATAGAATCTGTATTAAGGGTTCATAAAGAACAAGATGTCATCATACGCTGTATAGATTGGCATTAAGAATAACATAGTGGAAGCAATGGATTTCTTTTATAACTTACCTTTTAGCGATTCAATGTTTACTGCCCTTCTTGACATCTCATTGCACCTGTGATGTTCCAGTGGCCTACTGCGTTAATGCGCCAGTCTTGTGAACAAGTGTTCATGAGTTCAGATCCACAAAGAAATTTTTTTCAATTACCGCTTAATAAGCTTCCAATACAGCCAATGGATATTTGCAATGATTTTGGGCTTGAGATAGTGCAATTGTGAGATATAGAATCTGTATAAAGTGTTCATAAAAAACAAGATGTCATCATACGCTGTATATATTGGCATTGAGAATAACATAGTGGAACCAATGGATTTCTTTCATAATTTACCTATTAGCGATTCAAAGTTCACTGCCCTTCTTGACATTGCACTGCACCTGAGATGTTCCAGTGGCTGACTGAGTTAATGCACCTGTCTTGTGAACAAGTGTTCATGAGTTCAAATCCATGGAACCCTTTTTTTCTTTTACATATTAATAAGCTTCCTATAGGTCCAATGGAAATTTGCATTGATTTTGGGCTTGAGATCGTGCAATTGTGAGATATAGAATTTGTATTAAGTGATCATAAAGAACAAGTTGTCATCATACTCTGTATAGATTGGCATTAAGAATAACATAGTGGAACGAATGGATTTCTTTTTTAACTTACCGATTAGCGATTCAATGTTCACTGCCCTTCTTGACATCACATTGCACCTGTGATATTCCAGAGGCTTACTGGATTGATGCACTTTTCTTTTAAACAGGTGTTCAAGAGTTTGAATGCATGGAAAGCTTCTTTTCATTTACTTACCAATAAGCTTCCTATAGGGCCAATGGAAATTTGCATTGATTTTGGGCTTCAGATAGTGCAATTGTGAGATATAGAATCTGTATTAAGTGTTCATAAAGAACAAGATGTCATCATACGCTGTATAGATTGGCATTGAGAATAACATAGTGGAAGCAATGGATTTCTTTTATAACTTACCTTTTAGCGAATCAAAGTTTACTGCCCTTCTTGACATTTCGTTACACCTGTGATGTTCCAGTGGCCTACTGGGTTAATGCACCTGTCTTTTGAACAAGTGTTCATGAGTTCAGATCCACAAAGAAATTTTTTTCAATTACCTCTTAATAAGCTTCCAATACAGCCAATGGATATTTGCAATGATTTTGGGCTTGAGATAGTGCAATTGTGAGATATAGAATCTGTATTAAGTGTTCATAAAGAACAAGTTGTCATCATACGCTGTATAGATTGGCATTAAGAATAACATAGTGGAACGAATGGATTTCTATTTTTGCTTACCTATTAGCGATTCAATGTTCACTGCCCTTCCTGACATCACATTGCACCTGTGATGTTCCAGAGGCTTACTGGATAAATGCACTTGTCTTTTAAATAAGTGTTCAAGAGTATGAATCCGCGGAAAGCTTCTTTTCATTTACTTACTAATATGCTTCCTATAGGGCCAATGGAAATTTGCATTGATTTTGGGCTTGAGATAGTGCAAATGTGAGAAATAGAATCTGTATTAAGGGTTCATAAAGAACAAGATGTCATCATACGCTGTATAGATTGGCATTAAGAATAACATAGTGGAAGCAATGGATTTCTTTTATAACTTACCTTTTAGCGATTCAATGTTTACTGCCCTTCTTGACATCTCATTGCACCTGTGATGTTCCAGTGGCCTACTGCGTTAATGCGCCAGTCTTGTGAACAAGTGTTCATGAGTTCAGATCCACAAAGAAATTTTTTTCAATTACCGCTTAATAAGCTTCCAATACAGCCAATGGATATTTGCAATGATTTTGGGCTTGAGATAGTGCAATTGTGAGATATAGAATCTGTATAAAGTGTTCATAAAAAACAAGATGTCATCATACGCTGTATATATTGGCATTGAGAATAACATAGTGGAACCAATGGATTTCTTTCATAATTTACCTATTAGCGATTCAAAGTTCACTGCCCTTCTTGACATTGCACTGCACCTGAGATGTTCCAGTGGCTGACTGAGTTAATGCACCTGTCTTGTGAACAAGTGTTCATGAGTTCAAATCCATGGAACCCTTTTTTTCTTTTACATATTAATAAGCTTCCTATAGGTCCAATGGAAATTTGCATTGATTTTGGGCTTGAGATCGTGCAATTGTGAGATATAGAATTTGTATTAAGTGATCATAAAGAACAAGTTGTCATCATACTCTGTATAGATTGGCATTAAGAATAACATAGTGGAACGAATGGATTTCTTTTTTAACTTACCGATTAGCGATTCAATGTTCACTGCCCTTCTTGACATCACATTGCACCTGTGATATTCCAGAGGCTTACTGGATTGATGCACTTTTCTTTTAAACAGGTGTTCAAGAGTTTGAATGCACGGAAAGCTTCTTTTCATTTACTTACCAATAAGCTTCCTATAGGGCCAATGGAAATTTGCATTGATTTTGGGCTTCAGATAGTGCAATTGTGAGATATAGAATCTGTATTAAGTGTTCATAAAGAACAAGATGTCATCATACGCTGTATAGATTGGCATTGAGAATAACATAGTGGAAGCAATGGATTTCTTTTATAACTTACCTTTTAGCGAATCAAAGTTTACTGCCCTTCTTGACATTTCGTTACACCTGTGATGTTCCAGTGGCCTACTGGGTTAATGCACCTGTCTTTTGAACAAGTGTTCATGAGTTCAGATCCACAAAGAAATTTTTTTCAATTACCTCTTAATAAGCTTCCAATACAGCCAATGGATATTTGCAATGATTTTGGGCTTGAGATAGTGCAATTGTGAGATATAGAATCTGTATTAAGTGTTCATAAAGAACAAGTTGTCATCATACGCTGTATAGATTGGCATTAAGAATAACATAGTGGAACGAATGGATTTCTATTTTTGCTTACCTATTAGCGATTCAATGTTCACTGCCCTTCCTGACATCACATTGCACCTGTGATGTTCCAGAGGCTTACTGGATAAATGCACTTGTCTTTTAAATAAGTGTTCAAGAGTATGAATCCGCGGAAAGCTTCTTTTCATTTACTTACTAATATGCTTCCTATAGGGCCAATGGAAATTTGCATTGATTTTGGGCTTGAGATAGTGCAAATGTGAGAAATAGAATCTGTATTAAGGGTTCATAAAGAACAAGATGTCATCATACGCTGTATAGATTGGCATTAAGAATAACATAGTGGAAGCAATGGATTTCTTTTATAACTTACCTTTTAGCGATTCAATGTTTACTGCCCTTCTTGACATCTCATTGCACCTGTGATGTTCCAGTGGCCTACTGCGTTAATGCGCCAGTCTTGTGAACAAGTGTTCATGAGTTCAGATCCACAAAGAAATTTTTTTCAATTACCGCTTAATAAGCTTCCAATACAGCCAATGGATATTTGCAATGATTTTGGGCTTGAGATAGTGCAATTGTGAGATATAGAATCTGTATAAAGTGTTCATAAAAAACAAGATGTCATCATACGCTGTATATATTGGCATTGAGAATAACATAGTGGAACCAATGGATTTCTTTCATAATTTACCTATTAGCGATTCAAAGTTCACTGCCCTTCTTGACATTGCACTGCACCTGAGATGTTCCAGTGGCTGACTGAGTTAATGCACCTGTCTTGTGAACAAGTGTTCATGAGTTCAAATCCATGGAACCCTTTTTTTCTTTTACATATTAATAAGCTTCCTATAGGTCCAATGGAAATTTGCATTGATTTTGGGCTTGAGATCGTGCAATTGTGAGATATAGAATTTGTATTAAGTGATCATAAAGAACAAGTTGTCATCATACTCTGTATAGATTGGCATTAAGAATAACATAGTGGAACGAATGGATTTCTTTTTTAACTTACCGATTAGCGATTCAATGTTCACTGCCCTTCTTGACATCACATTGCACCTGTGATATTCCAGAGGCTTACTGGATTGATGCACTTTTCTTTTAAACAGGTGTTCAAGAGTTTGAATGCACGGAAAGCTTCTTTTCATTTACTTACCAATAAGCTTCCTATAGGGCCAATGGAAATTTGCATTGATTTTGGGCTTCAGATAGTGCAATTGTGAGATATAGAATCTGTATTAAGTGTTCATAAAGAACAAGATGTCATCATACGCTGTATAGATTGGCATTGAGAATAACATAGTGGAAGCAATGGATTTCTTTTATAACTTACCTTTTAGCGAATCAAAGTTTACTGCCCTTCTTGACATTTCGTTACACCTGTGATGTTCCAGTGGCCTACTGGGTTAATGCACCTGTCTTTTGAACAAGTGTTCATGAGTTCAGATCCACAAAGAAATTTTTTTCAATTACCTCTTAATAAGCTTCCAATACAGCCAATGGATATTTGCAATGATTTTGGGCTTGAGATAGTGCAATTGTGAGATATAGAATCTGTATTAAGTGTTCATAAAGAACAAGTTGTCATCATACGCTGTATAGATTGGCATTAAGAATAACATAGTGGAACGAATGGATTTCTATTTTTGCTTACCTATTAGCGATTCAATGTTCACTGCCCTTCCTGACATCACATTGCACCTGTGATGTTCCAGAGGCTTACTGGATAAATGCACTTGTCTTTTAAATAAGTGTTCAAGAGTATGAATCCGCGGAAAGCTTCTTTTCATTTACTTACTAATATGCTTCCTATAGGGCCAATGGAAATTTGCATTGATTTTGGGCTTGAGATAGTGCAAATGTGAGAAATAGAATCTGTATTAAGGGTTCATAAAGAACAAGATGTCATCATACGCTGTATAGATTGGCATTAAGAATAACATAGTGGAAGCAATGGATTTCTTTTATAACTTACCTTTTAGCGATTCAATGTTTACTGCCCTTCTTGACATCTCATTGCACCTGTGATGTTCCAGTGGCCTACTGCGTTAATGCGCCAGTCTTGTGAACAAGTGTTCATGAGTTCAGATCCACAAAGAAATTTTTTTCAATTACCGCTTAATAAGCTTCCAATACAGCCAATGGATATTTGCAATGATTTTGGGCTTGAGATAGTGCAATTGTGAGATATAGAATCTGTATAAAGTGTTCATAAAAAACAAGATGTCATCATACGCTGTATATATTGGCATTGAGAATAACATAGTGGAACCAATGGATTTCTTTCATAATTTACCTATTAGCGATTCAAAGTTCACTGCCCTTCTTGACATTGCACTGCACCTGAGATGTTCCAGTGGCTGACTGAGTTAATGCACCTGTCTTGTGAACAAGTGTTCATGAGTTCAAATCCATGGAACCCTTTTTTTCTTTTACATATTAATAAGCTTCCTATAGGTCCAATGGAAATTTGCATTGATTTTGGGCTTGAGATCGTGCAATTGTGAGATATAGAATTTGTATTAAGTGATCATAAAGAACAAGTTGTCATCATACTCTGTATAGATTGGCATTAAGAATAACATAGTGGAACGAATGGATTTCTTTTTTAACTTACCGATTAGCGATTCAATGTTCACTGCCCTTCTTGACATCACATTGCACCTGTGATATTCCAGAGGCTTACTGGATTGATGCACTTTTCTTTTAAACAGGTGTTCAAGAGTTTGAATGCACGGAAAGCTTCTTTTCATTTACTTACCAATAAGCTTCCTATAGGGCCAATGGAAATTTGCATTGATTTTGGGCTTCAGATAGTGCAATTGTGAGATATAGAATCTGTATTAAGTGTTCATAAAGAACAAGATGTCATCATACGCTGTATAGATTGGCATTGAGAATAACATAGTGGAAGCAATGGATTTCTTTTATAACTTACCTTTTAGCGAATCAAAGTTTACTGCCCTTCTTGACATTTCGTTACACCTGTGATGTTCCAGTGGCCTACTGGGTTAATGCACCTGTCTTTTGAACAAGTGTTCATGAGTTCAGATCCACAAAGAAATTTTTTTCAATTACCTCTTAATAAGCTTCCAATACAGCCAATGGATATTTGCAATGATTTTGGGCTTGAGATAGTGCAATTGTGAGATATAGAATCTGTATTAAGTGTTCATAAAGAACAAGTTGTCATCATACGCTGTATAGATTGGCATTAAGAATAACATAGTGGAACGAATGGATTTCTATTTTTGCTTACCTATTAGCGATTCAATGTTCACTGCCCTTCCTGACATCACATTGCACCTGTGATGTTCCAGAGGCTTACTGGATAAATGCACTTGTCTTTTAAATAAGTGTTCAAGAGTATGAATCCGCGGAAAGCTTCTTTTCATTTACTTACTAATATGCTTCCTATAGGGCCAATGGAAATTTGCATTGATTTTGGGCTTGAGATAGTGCAAATGTGAGAAATAGAATCTGTATTAAGGGTTCATAAAGAACAAGATGTCATCATACGCTGTATAGATTGGCATTAAGAATAACATAGTGGAAGCAATGGATTTCTTTTATAACTTACCTTTTAGCGATTCAATGTTTACTGCCCTTCTTGACATCTCATTGCACCTGTGATGTTCCAGTGGCCTACTGCGTTAATGCGCCAGTCTTGTGAACAAGTGTTCATGAGTTCAGATCCACAAAGAAATTTTTTTCAATTACCGCTTAATAAGCTTCCAATACAGCCAATGGATATTTGCAATGATTTTGGGCTTGAGATAGTGCAATTGTGAGATATAGAATCTGTATAAAGTGTTCATAAAAAACAAGATGTCATCATACGCTGTATATATTGGCATTGAGAATAACATAGTGGAACCAATGGATTTCTTTCATAATTTACCTATTAGCGATTCAAAGTTCACTGCCCTTCTTGACATTGCACTGCACCTGAGATGTTCCAGTGGCTGACTGAGTTAATGCACCTGTCTTGTGAACAAGTGTTCATGAGTTCAAATCCATGGAACCCTTTTTTTCTTTTACATATTAATAAGCTTCCTATAGGTCCAATGGAAATTTGCATTGATTTTGGGCTTGAGATCGTGCAATTGTGAGATATAGAATTTGTATTAAGTGATCATAAAGAACAAGTTGTCATCATACTCTGTATAGATTGGCATTAAGAATAACATAGTGGAACGAATGGATTTCTTTTTTAACTTACCGATTAGCGATTCAATGTTCACTGCCCTTCTTGACATCACATTGCACCTGTGATATTCCAGAGGCTTACTGGATTGATGCACTTTTCTTTTAAACAGGTGTTCAAGAGTTTGAATGCACGGAAAGCTTCTTTTCATTTACTTACCAATAAGCTTCCTATAGGGCCAATGGAAATTTGCATTGATTTTGGGCTTCAGATAGTGCAATTGTGAGATATAGAATCTGTATTAAGTGTTCATAAAGAACAAGATGTCATCATACGCTGTATAGATTGGCATTGAGAATAACATAGTGGAAGCAATGGATTTCTTTTATAACTTACCTTTTAGCGAATCAAAGTTTACTGCCCTTCTTGACATTTCGTTACACCAGTGATGTTCCAGTGGCCTACTGGGTTAATGCACCTGTCTTTTGAACAAGTGTTCATGAGTTCAGATCCACAAAGAAATTTTTTTCAATTACCTCTTAATAAGCTTCCAATACAGCCAATGGATATTTGCAATGATTTTGGGCTTGAGATAGTGCAATTGTGAGATATAGAATCTGTATTAAGTGTTCATAAAGAACAAGTTGTCATCATACGCTGTATAGATTGGCATTAAGAATAACATAGTGGAACGAATGGATTTCTATTTTTACTTACCTATTAGCGATTCAATGTTCACTGCCCTTCCTGACATCACATTGCACCTGTGATGTTCCAGAGGCTTGCTGGATAAATGCATTTGTCTTTTAAATAAGTGTTCAAGAGTATGAATCCGCGGAAAGCTTCTTTTCATTTACTTACTAATATGCTTCCTATAGGGCCAATGGAAATTTGCATTGATTTTGGGCTTGAGATAGTGCAATTGTGAGAAATAGAATCTGTATTAAGGGTTCATAAAGAACAAGATGTCATCATACGCTGTATAGATTGGCATTAAGAATAACATAGTGGAAGCAATGGATTTCTTTTATAACTTACCTTTTAGCGATTCAATGTTTACTGCCCTTCTTGACATCTCATTGCATCTGTGATGTTCCAGTGGCCTACTGCGTTAATGCACCAGTCTTGTGAACAAGTGTTCATGAGTTCAGATCCACAAAGAAATTTTTTTCAATTACCTCTTAATAAGCTTTCAATACAGCCAATGGATATTTGCAATGATTTTGGGCTTGAGATAGTGCAATTGTGAGATATAGAATCTGTATTAAGTGTTCATAAAGAACAAGATGTCATCATACGCTGTATATATTGGCATTGAGAATAACATAGTGGAACCAATGGATTTCTTTCATAATTTACCTATTAGCGATTCAAAGTTCACTGCCCTTCTTGACATTGCACTGCACCTGAGATGTTCCAGTGGCTGACTGAGTTAATGCACCTGTCTTAAGAACGAGTGTTCATGAGTTCAAATCCATGGAACCCTTTTTTTCTTTTACATATTAATAAGCTTCCTATAGGTCCAATGGAAATTTGCATTGATTTTGGGCTTGAGATCGTGCAATTGTGAGATATAGAATTTGTATTAAGTGATCATAAAGAACAAGTTGTCATCATACTCTGTATAGTTTGGCATTAAGAATAACATAGTGGAACGAATGGATTTCTTTTTTAACTTACCGATTAGCGATACAATGTTCACTGCCCTTCTTGACATCACATTGCACCTGTGATATTCCAGAGGCTTACTGGATTGATGCACTTTTCTTTTAAACAAGTGTTCAAGAGTTTGAATCCACGGAAAGCTTCTTTTCATTTACTTACTAATATGCTTCCTATAGTGCCAATGGAAATTTGTATTGATTTTGGGCTTGAGATAGTGCTATTGTGAGAAATAGAATCTGTATTAAGTGTTCATAAAGAACAAGATGTCATCATACGCTGTATAGATTGGCATTGAGAATAACATAGTGGAAGCAATGGATTTCTTTTATAACTTACCTTTTAGCGAATCAAAGTTTACTGCCCTTCTTGACATCTCGTTACACCTGTGATGTTCCAGTGGCCTACTGGGTTAATGCACCTGTCTTTTGAACAAGTGTTCATGAGTTTAGATCCACAAAGAAATTTTTTTCAATTACCTCTTAATAAGCTTCAAATACAGCCAATGGATATTTGCAATGATTTTGGGCTTGAGATAGTGCATTTGTGAGATATAGAATCTGTATTAAGTGTTCATAAAGAACAAGTTGTCATCATACGCTGTATAGATTGGCATTAAGAATAACATAGTGGAACGAATGGATTTCTATTTTAACTTACCTATTAGCGATTCAATGTTCACTGCCCTTGCTGACATCACATTGCACCTGTGATGCTCCAGAGGCTTACTGGATTAATGCACTTATCTTTTAAACAAGTGTTCAAGATTTTGAATCCACGGAAAGCTTCTTTTCATTTACTTACTAATATGCTTTCTATAGTGCCAATGGAAATTTGCATTGATTTTGGGCTTGAGATAGTGCAATTGTGAGAAATAGAATCTGTATTAAGTGTTCATAAAGAACAAGATGTCATCATACGCTGTATAGATTGGCCTTAAGAACAACAAAGTGGAAGCAATGGATTTCTTCTACAACTTACCTTTTAGCGATTCAATGATTACTGCCCTTCTTGACATCTCATTGCACCTGTGATGTTCCAGTGGCTTACTGGGTTCATGAGTTCAGATCCACAAAGAGAATTTTTTCAATTACCTCTTAATAAGCTTCCAATACAGACAATGGAAATTTGCAATGATTTTGGGCTTGAGATTGTGAGAAATACAATCTATATTAAGTGTTCATAAAGAACAAGTTGTCATCATACGCTGTATAGATTGGCGTTAAGAATAACATAGTGGAATGAATGTTTTTCTTTTTTAACTTAACTATTAGCGATTCAATGTTCACTGCCCTTCTTGACATCACACTGCACCTGTGATGTTCCAGTGGCTTACTGTGTTAATGCACCTGTCTTGTAAACAAGTATTCTTGAGTTTGAATCCACGGAAAACTTTTTTTCATTTACTTTCTAATAAGCTTCCTATAGGTCCAATTGAAATTTGTATTGATTTTGGGCTTGAGATAGTGCAATTGTGAGATATAGAATCTGTATTAAGTGTTCATAAAGAACAAGTTGTCATCATACGCTGTATAGATTGGCATTAAGAATAACATAGTGGAATGAATGGATTTCTATTTTTACTTACCTATTAGCGATTCAATGTTCACTGCCCTTCCTGACATCACATTGCACCTGTGATGTTCCAGAGGCTTACTGGATAAATGCACTTGTCTTTTAAATAAGTGTTCAAGAGTATGAATCCGCGGAAAGCTTCTTTTCATTTACTTACTAATATGCTTCCTATAGGGCCAATGGAAATTTGCATTGATTTTGGGCTTGAGATAGTGCAATTGTGAGAAATAGAATCTGTATTAAGGGTTCATAAAGAACAAGTTGTCATCATACGCTGTATAGATTGGCATTAAGAATAACATAGTGGAATGAATGTTTTTCTTTTTTAACTTAACTATTAGCGATTCAATGTTCCCTGCCCTTCTTGACATCACACTGCACTTGTGATGTTCCAGTGGCTTACTGTGTTAATGCACCTGTCTTGTAAACAAGTATTCTTGAGTTTGAATCCACGGAAAACTTTTTTTCATTTGCTTTCTAATAAGCTTCCTATAGGTCCAATGGAAATTTGTATTGATTTTGGGCTTGAGATAGTGCAATTGTGAGATATAGAATCTGTATTAAGTGTTCATAAAGAACAAGTTGTCATCATACGCTGTATAGATTGGCATTAAGAATAACATAGTGGAACGAATGGATTTCTATTTTTACTTACCTATTAGCGATTCAATGTTCACTGCCCTTCCTGACATCACATTGCACCTGTGATGTTCCAGAGGCTTGCTGGATAAATGCATTTGTCTTTTAAATAAGTGTTCAAGAGTATGAATCCGCGGAAAGCTTCTTTTCATTTACTTACTAATATGCTTCCTATAGGGCCAATGGAAATTTGCATTGATTTTGGGCTTGAGATAGTGCAATTGTGAGAAATAGAATCTGTATTAAGGGTTCATAAAGAACAAGATGTCATCATACGCTGTATAGATTGGCATTAAGAATAACATAGTGGAAGCAATGGATTTCTTTTATAACTTACCTTTTAGCGATTCAATGTTTACTGCCCTTCTTGACATCTCATTGCATCTGTGATGTTCCAGTGGCCTACTGCGTTAATGCGCCAGTCTTGTGAACAAGTGTTCATGAGTTCAGATCCACAAAGAAATTTTTTTCAATTACCTCTTAATAAGCTTTCAATACAGCCAATGGATATTTGCAATGATTTTGGGCTTGAGATAGTGCAATTGTGAGATATAGAATCTGTATTAAGTGTTCATAAAGAACAAGATGTCATCATACGCTGTATATATTGGCATTGAGAATAACATAGTGGAACCAATGGATTTCTTTCATAATTTACCTATTAGCGATTCAAAGTTCACTGCCCTTCTTGACATTGCACTGCACCTGAGATGTTCCAGTGGCTGACTGAGTTAATGCACCTGTCTTATGAACGAGTGTTCATGAGTTCAAATCCATGGAACCCTTTTTTTCTTTTACATATTAATAAGCTTCCTATAGGTCCAATGGAAATTTGCATTGATTTTGGGCTTGAGATCGTGCAATTGTGAGATATAGAATTTGTATTAAGTGATCATAAAGAACAAGTTGTCATCATACTCTGTATAGTTTGGCATTAAGAATAACATAGTGGAACGAATGGATTTCTTTTTTAACTTACCGATTAGCGATACAATGTTCACTGCCCTTCTTGACATCACATTGCACCTGTGATATTCCAGAGGCTTACTGGATTGATGCACTTTTCTTTTAAATAGGTGTTCAAGAGTTTGAATTCACGGAAAGCTTCTTTTCATTTACTTACCAATAAGCTTCCTATAGGGCCAATGGAAATTTGCATTGATTTTGGGCTTCAGATAGTGCAATTGTGAGATATAGAATCTGTATTAAGTGTTCATAAAGAACAAGATGTCATCATACACTGTATAGATTGGCATTGAGAATAACATAGTGGAAGCAATGGATTTCTTTTATAACTTACCTTTTAGCGAATCAAAGTTTACTGCCCTTCTTGACATCTCATTACACCTGTGATGTTCCAGTGGCCTACTGGGTTAATGCACCTGTCTTTTGAACAAGTGTTCATGAGTTCAGATCCACAAAGAAATTTTTTTCAATTACCTCTTAATAAGCTTCCAATACAGCCAATGGATATTTGCAATGATTTTGGGCTTGAGATAGTGCAATTGTGAGATATAGAATCTGTATTAAGTGTTCATAAAGAACAAGATGTCATCATACGCTGTATATATTGGCATTGAGAATAACATAGTGGAACCAATGGATTTCTTTCATAATTTACCTATTAGCGATTCAAAGTTTACTGCCCTTCTTGACATCGCACTGCACCTGAGATGTTCCAGAGGCTTACTGGATTAATGCACTTATCTTTTAAACAAGTGTTCAAGAGTTTGAATCCACGGAAAGCTTCTTTTCATTTACTTACTAATATGCTTCCTATAGTGCCAATGGAAATTTGTATTGATTTTGGGCTTGAGATAGTGCTATTGTGAGAAATAGAATCTGTATTAAGTGTTCATAAAGAACAAGATGTCATCATACGCTGTATAGATTGGCATTGAGAATAACATAGTGGAAGCAATGGATTTCTATTATAACTTACCTTTTAGCGAATCAAAGTTTACTGCCCTTCTTGACATCTCGTTACACCTGTGATGTTCCAGTTGCCTACTGGGTTAATGCACCTGTCTTTTGAACAAGTGTTCATGAGTTCAGATCCACAAAGAAATTTTTTTCAATTACCTCTTAATAAGCTTCCAATACAGCCAATGGATATTTGCAATGATTTTGGGCTTGAGATAGTGCAATTGTGAGATATAGAATCTGTATTAAGTGTTCATAAAGAACAAGTTGTCATCATACGCTGTATAGATTGGCATTAAGAATAACATAGTGGAACGAATGGATTTCTATTTTAACTTACCTATTAGCGATTCAATGTTCACTGCCCTTGCTGACATCACATTGCACCTGTGATGCTCCAGAGGCTTACTGGATTAATGCACTTATCTTTTAAACAAGTGTTCAAGAGTTTGAATCCACGGAAAGCTTCTTTTCATTTACTTACTAATATGCTTCCTATAGTGCCAATGGAAATTTGCATTGATTTTGGGCTTGAGATAGTGCAATTGTGAGAAATAGAATCTGTATTAAGTGTTCATAAAGAACAAGATGTCATCATACGCTGTATAGATTGGCCTTAAGAACAACAAAGTGGAAGCAATTGATTTCTTCTACAACTTACCTTTTAGCGATTCAATGATTACTGCCCTTCTTGACATCTCATTGCACCTGTGATGTTCCAGTGGCTTACTGGGTTCATGAGTTCAGATCCACAAAGAGAATTTTTTCAATTACCTCTTAATAAGCTTCCAATACAGACAATGGAAATTTGCAATGATTTTGGGCTTGAGATTGTGAGAAATACAATCTATATTAAGTGTTCATAAAGAACAAGTTGTCATCATACGCTGTATAGATTGGCGTTAAGAATAACATAGTGGAATGAATGTTTTTCTTTTTTAACTTAACTATTAGCGATTCAATGTTCACTGCCCTTCTTGACATCACACTGCACCTGTGATGTTCCAGTGGCTTACTGTGTTAATGCACCTGTCTTGTAAACAAGTATTCTTGAGTTTGAATCCACGGAAAACTTTTTTTCATTTACTTTCTAATAAGCTTCCTATAGGTCCAATGGAAATTTGTATTGATTTTGGGCTTGAGATAGTGCAATTGTGAGATATAGAATCTGTATTAAGTGTTCATAAAGAACAAGTTGTCATCATACGCTGTATAGATTGGCATTAAGAATAACATAGTGGAACGAATGGATTTCTATTTTTACTTACCTATTAGCGATTCAATGTTCACTGCCCTTCCTGACATCACATTGCACCTGTGATGTTCCAGAGGCTTACTGGATAAATGCACTTGTCTTTTAAATAAGTGTTCAAGAGTATGAATCCGCAGAAAGCTTCTTTTCATTTACTTACTAATATGCTTCCTATAGGGCCAATGGAAATTTGCATTGATTTTGGGCTTGAGATAGTGCAAATGTGAGAAATAGAATCTGTATTAAGGGTTCATAAAGAACAAGATGTCATCATACGCTGTATAGATTGGCATTAAGAATAACATAGTGGAAGCAATGGATTTCTTTTATAACTTACCTTTTAGCGATTCAATGTTTACTGCCCTTCTTGACATCTCATTGCACCTGTGATGTTCCAGTGGCCTACTGCGTTAATGCGCCAGTCTTGTGAACATGAGTTCAGATCCACAAAGAAATTTTTTTCAATTACCTCTTAATAAGCTTCCAATACAGCCAATGGATATTTGCAATGATTTTGGGCTTGAGATAGTGCAATTGTGAGATATAGAATCTGTATAAAGTGTTCATAAAAAACAAGATGTCATCATACGCTGTATGTATTGGCATTGAGAATAACATAGTGGAACCAATGGATTTCTTTCATAATTTACCTATTAGCGATTCAAAGTTCACTGCCCTTCTTGACATTGCACTGCACCTGAGATGTTCCAGTGGCTGACTGAGTTAATGCACCTGTCTTGTGAACAAGTGTTCATGAGTTCAAATCCATGGAACCCTTTTTTTCTTTTACATATTAATAAGCTTCCTATAGGTCCAATGGAAATTTGCATTGATTTTGGGCTTGAGATCGTGCAATTGTGAGATATAGAATTTGTATTAAGTGATCATAAAGAACAAGTTGTCATCATACTCTGTATAGATTGGCATTAAGAATAACATAGTGGAACGAATGGATTTCTTTTTTAACTTACCGATTAGCGATTCAATGTTCACTGCCCTTCTTGACATCACATTGCACCTGTGATATTCCAGAGGCTTACTGGATTGATGCACTTTTCTTTTAAACAGGTGTTCAAGAGTTTGAATGCACGGAAAGCTTCTTTTCATTTACTTACCAATAAGCTTCCTATAGGGCCAATGGAAATTTGCATTGATTTTGGGCTTCAGATAGTGCAATTGTGAGATATAGAATCTGTATTAAGTGTTCATAAAGAACAAGATGTCATCATACGCTGTATAGATTGGCATTGAGAATAACATAGTGGAAGCAATGGATTTCTTCTACAACTTACCTTTTAGCGATTCAATGATTACTGCCCTTCTTGACATCTCATTGCACCTGTGATGTTCCAGTGGCTTACTGGGTTCATGAGTTCAGATCCACAAAGAGAATTTTTTCAATTACCTCTTAATAAGCTTCCAATACAGACAATGGAAATTTGCAATGATTTTGGGCTTGAGATTGTGAGAAATACAATCTATATTAAGTGTTCATAAAGAACAAGTTGTCATCATACGCTGTATAGATTGGCGTTAAGAATAACATAGTGGAATGAATGTTTTTCTTTTTTAACTTAACTATTAGCGATTCAATGTTCACTGCCCTTCTTGACATCACACTGCACCTGTGATGTTCCAGTGGCTTACTGTGTTAATGCACCTGTCTTGTAAACAAGTATTCTTGAGTTTGAATCCACGGAAAACTTTTTTTCATTTACTTTCTAATAAGCTTCCTATAGGTCCAATTGAAATTTGTATTGATTTTGGGCTTGAGATAGTGCAATTGTGAGATATAGAATCTGTATTAAGTGTTCATAAAGAACAAGTTGTCATCATACGCTGTATAGATTGGCATTAAGAATAACATAGTGGAATGAATGGATTTCTATTTTTACTTACCTATTAGCGATTCAATGTTCACTGCCCTTCCTGACATCACATTGCACCTGTGATGTTCCAGAGGCTTACTGGATAAATGCACTTGTCTTTTAAATAAGTGTTCAAGAGTATGAATCCGCGGAAAGCTTCTTTTCATTTACTTACTAATATGCTTCCTATAGGGCCAATGGAAATTTGCATTGATTTTGGGCTTGAGATAGTGCAATTGTGAGAAATAGAATCTGTATTAAGTGTTCATAAAGAACAAGATGTCATCATACACTGTATAGATTGGCATTGAGAATAACATAGTGGAAGCAATGGATTTCTTTTATAACTTACCTTTTAGCGAATCAAAGTTTACTGCCCTTCTTGACATCTCATTACACCTGTGATGTTCCAGTGGCCTACTGGGTTAATGCACCTGTCTTTTGAACAAGTGTTCATGAGTTCAGATCCACAAAGAAATTTTTTTCAATTACCTCTTAATAAGCTTCCAATACAGCCAATGGATATTTGCAATGATTTTGGGCTTGAGATAGTGCAATTGTGAGATATAGAATCTGTATTAAGTGTTCATAAAGAACAAGATGTCATCATACGCTGTATATATTGGCATTGAGAATAACATAGTGGAACCAATGGATTTCTTTCATAATTTACCTATTAGCGATTCAAAGTTTACTGCCCTTCTTGACATCGCACTGCACCTGAGATGTTCCAGAGGCTTACTGGATTAATGCACTTATCTTTTAAACAAGTGTTCAAGAGTTTGAATCCACGGAAAGCTTCTTTTCATTTACTTACTAATATGCTTCCTATAGTGCCAATGGAAATTTGTATTGATTTTGGGCTTGAGATAGTGCTATTGTGAGAAATAGAATCTGTATTAAGTGTTCATAAAGAACAAGATGTCATCATACGCTGTATAGATTGGCATTGAGAATAACATAGTGGAAGCAATGGATTTCTATTATAACTTACCTTTTAGCGAATCAAAGTTTACTGCCCTTCTTGACATCTCGTTACACCTGTGATGTTCCAGTTGCCTACTGGGTTAATGCACCTGTCTTTTGAACAAGTGTTCATGAGTTCAGATCCACAAAGAAATTTTTTTCAATTACCTCTTAATAAGCTTCCAATACAGCCAATGGATATTTGCAATGATTTTGGGCTTGAGATAGTGCAATTGTGAGATATAGAATCTGTATTAAGTGTTCATAAAGAACAAGTTGTCATCATACGCTGTATAGATTGGCATTAAGAATAACATAGTGGAACGAATGGATTTCTATTTTAACTTACCTATTAGCGATTCAATGTTCACTGCCCTTGCTGACATCACATTGCACCTGTGATGCTCCAGAGGCTTACTGGATTAATGCACTTATCTTTTAAACAAGTGTTCAAGAGTTTGAATCCACGGAAAGCTTCTTTTCATTTACTTACTAATATGCTTCCTATAGTGCCAATGGAAATTTGCATTGATTTTGGGCTTGAGATAGTGCAATTGTGAGAAATAGAATCTGTATTAAGTGTTCATAAAGAACAAGATGTCATCATACGCTGTATAGATTGGCCTTAAGAACAACAAAGTGGAAGCAATGGATTTCTTCTACAACTTACCTTTTAGCGATTCAATGATTACTGCCCTTCTTGACATCTCATTGCACCTGTGATGTTCCAGTGGCTTACTGGGTTCATGAGTTCAGATCCACAAAGAGAATTTTTTCAATTACCTCTTAATAAGCTTCCAATACAGACAATGGAAATTTGCAATGATTTTGGGCTTGAGATTGTGAGAAATACAATCTATATTAAGTGTTCATAAAGAACAAGTTGTCATCATACGCTGTATAGATTGGCGTTAAGAATAACATAGTGGAATGAATGTTTTTCTTTTTTAACTTAACTATTAGCGATTCAATGTTCACTGCCCTTCTTGACATCACACTGCACCTGTGATGTTCCAGTGGCTTACTGTGTTAATGCACCTGTCTTGTAAACAAGTATTCTTGAGTTTGAATCCACGGAAAACTTTTTTTCATTTACTTTCTAATAAGCTTCCTATAGGTCCAATGGAAATTTGTATTGATTTTGGGCTTGAGATAGTGCAATTGTGAGATATAGAATCTGTATTAAGTGTTCATAAAGAACAAGTTGTCATCATACGCTGTATAGATTGGCATTAAGAATAACATAGTGGAACGAATGGATTTCTATTTTTACTTACCTATTAGCGATTCAATGTTCACTGCCCTTCCTGACATCACATTGCACCTGTGATGTTCCAGAGGCTTACTGGATAAATGCACTTGTCTTTTAAATAAGTGTTCAAGAGTATGAATCCGCAGAAAGCTTCTTTTCATTTACTTACTAATATGCTTCCTATAGGGCCAATGGAAATTTGCATTGATTTTGGGCTTGAGATAGTGCAAATGTGAGAAATAGAATCTGTATTAAGGGTTCATAAAGAACAAGATGTCATCATACGCTGTATAGATTGGCATTAAGAATAACATAGTGGAAGCAATGGATTTCTTTTATAACTTACCTTTTAGCGATTCAATGTTTACTGCCCTTCTTGACATCTCATTGCACCTGTGATGTTCCAGTGGCCTACTGCGTTAATGCGCCAGTCTTGTGAACAAGTGTTCATGAGTTCAGATCCACAAAGAAATTTTTTTCAATTACCTCTTAATAAGCTTCCAATACAGCCAATGGATATTTGCAATGATTTTGGGCTTGAGATAGTGCAATTGTGAGATATAGAATCTGTATAAAGTGTTCATAAAAAACAAGATGTCATCATACGCTGTATATATTGGCATTGAGAATAACATAGTGGAACCAATGGATTTCTTTCATAATTTACCTATTAGCGATTCAAAGTTCACTGCCCTTCTTGACATTGCACTGCACCTGAGATGTTCCAGTGGCTGACTGAGTTAATGCACCTGTCTTGTGAACAAGTGTTCATGAGTTCAAATCCATGGAACCCTTTTTTTCTTTTACATATTAATAAGCTTCCTATAGGTCCAATGGAAATTTGCATTGATTTTGGGCTTGAGATCGTGCAATTGTGAGATATAGAATTTGTATTAAGTGATCATAAAGAACAAGTTGTCATCATACTCTGTATAGATTGGCATTAAGAATAACATAGTGGAACGAATGGATTTCTTTTTTAACTTACCGATTAGCGATTCAATGTTCACTGCCCTTCTTGACATCACATTGCACCTGTGATATTCCAGAGGCTTACTGGATTGATGCACTTTTCTTTTAAACAGGTGTTCAAGAGTTTGAATGCACGGAAAGCTTCTTTTCATTTACTTACCAATAAGCTTCCTATAGGGCCAATGGAAATTTGCATTGATTTTGGGCTTCAGATAGTGCAATTGTGAGATATAGAATCTGTATTAAGTGTTCATAAAGAACAAGATGTCATCATACGCTGTATAGATTGGCATTGAGAATAACATAGTGGAAGCAATGGATTTCTTTTATAACTTACCTTTTAGCGAATCAAAGTTTACTGCCCTTCTTGACATCTCGTTACACCTGTGATGTTCCAGTGGCCTACTGGGTTAATGCACCTGTCTTTTGAACAAGTGTTCATGAGTTCAGATCCACAAAGATATTTTTTTCAATTACCTCTTAATAAGCTTCCAATACAGCCAATGGATATTTGCAATGATTTTGGGCTTGAGATAGTGCAATTGTGAGATATAGAATCTGTATTAAGTGTTCATAAAGAACAAGTTGTCATCATACGCTGTATAGATTGGCATTAAGAATAACATAGTGGAACGAATGGATTTCTATTTTAACTTACCTATTAGCGATTCAATGTTCACTGCCCTTCTTGACATCACATTGCACCTGTGATATTCCAGAGGCTTACTGGATTGATGCACTTTTCTTTTAAACAGGTGTTCAAGAGTTTGAATGCACGGAAAGCTTCTTTTCATTTACTTACCAATAAGCTTCCTATAGGGCCAATGGAAATTTGCATTGATTTTGGGCTTCAGATAGTGCAATTGTGAGATATAGAATCTGTATTAAGTGTTCATAAAGAACAAGATGTCATCATATGCTGTATAGATTGGCATTAAGAATAACATAGTGGAAGCAATGGATTTCTTTTATAACTTACCTTTTAGCGAATCAAAGTTTACTGCCCTTCTTGACATCTTGTTACACCTGTTGTGTTCCAGTGGCCTACTGGGTTAATGCACCTGTCTTTTGAACAAGTGTTCATGAGCTCAGATCCACAAAGAAATTTTTTTCAATTACCTCTTAATAAGCTTCCAATACAGCCAATGGATATTTGCAATGATTTTGGGCTTGAGATAGGGCAATTGTGAGATATAGAATCTGTATTAAGTGTTCATAAAGAACAAGATGTCATCATACGCTGTATATATTGGCATTGAGAATAACATAGTGGAACCAATGGATTTCTTTCATAACTTACCTATTAGCGATTCAATGTTCACTGCCCTTGCTGACATCACATTGCACCTGTGATGCTCCAGAGGCTTACTGGATTAATGCACTTATCTTTTAAACAAGTGTTCAAGAGTTTGAATCCACGGAAAGCTTTTTTTCATTTACTTACTAATATGCTTCCTATAGTGCCAATGGAAATTTGCATTGATTTTGGGCTTGACATACTGCAATTGTGAGAAATATAATCTGTATTAAGTGTTCATAAAGCACAAGATGTCATCATACGCTGTATAGATTGGCCTTAAGAACAACATAGTGGAAGCAATGGATTTCTTCTACAACTTACCTTTTAGCGATTCAATGATTACTGCCCTTCTTGACATCTCATTGCACCTGTGATGTTCCAGTGGCTTACTGGGTTCATGAGTTCAGATCCACAAAGATAATTTTTTCAATTACCTCTTAATAAGCTTCCAATACAGACAATGGAAATTTGCAATGATTTTGGCTTGAGATTGTGAGAAATACAATCTATATTAAGTGTTCATAAAGAACAAGTTGTCATCATACGCTGTATAGATTTGTCGTTAAGAATAACATAGTGGAATGATTGTTTTTCTTTTTTAACTTAACTATTAGCGATTCAATGTTCATTGCCCTTCTTGACATCACATTCCACCTGTGATGTTCCAGTGGCTTACTGTGTTAATGCACCTGTCTTGTAAACAAGTATTCTTGAGTTTGAATCCACGGAAAACATTTTTTCATTTACTTTCTAATAAGCTTCCTATAGGTCCAATGGAAATTTGTATTGATTTTGGGCTTGAGATAGTGCAATTGTGAGATATAGAATCTGTATTAAGTGTTCATAAAGAACAAGTTGTCATCATACGCTGTATAGATTGGCATTAAGAATAACATAGTGGAACGAATGGATTTCTATTTTTACTTACCTATTAGCGATTCAATGTTCACTGCCCTTCCTGACATCACATTGCACCTGTGATGTTCCAGAGGCTTACTGGATAAATGCACTTGTCTTTTAAATAAGTGTTCAAGAGTATGAATCCGCGGAAAGCTTCTTTTCATTTACTTACTAATATGCTTCCTATAGGGCCAATGGAAATTTGCATTGATTTTGGGCTTGAGATAGTGCAATTGTGAGAAATAGAATCTGTATTAAGGGTTCATAAAGAACAAGATGTCATCATACGCTGTATAGATTGGCATTAAGAATAACATAGTGGAAGCAATGGATTTCTTTTATAACTTACCTTTTAGCGATTCAATGTTTACTGCCCTTCTTGACATCTCATTGCACCTGTGATGTTCCAGTGGCCTACTGCGTTAATGCGCCAGTCTTGTGAACAAGTGTTCATGAGTTCAGATCCACAAAGAAATTTTTTTCAATTACCTCTTAATAAGCTTCCAATACAGCCAATGGATATTTGCAATGATTTTGGGCTTGAGATAGTGCAATTGTGAGATATAGAATCTGTATAAAGTGTTCATAAAAAACAAGATGTCATCATACGCTGTATATATTGGCATTGAGAATAACATAGTGGAACCAATGGATTTCTTTCATAATTTACCTATTAGCGATTCAAAGTTCACTGCCCTTCTTGACATTGCACTGCACCTGAGATGTTCCAGTGGCTGACTGAGTTAATGCACCTGTCTTGTGAACAAGTGTTCATGAGTTCAAATCCATGGAACCCTTTTTTTCTTTTACATATTAATAAGCTTCCTATAGGTCCAATGGAAATTTGCATTGATTTTGGGCTTGAGATCGTGCAATTGTGAGATATAGAATTTGTATTAAGTGATCATAAAGAACAAGTTGTCATCATACTCTGTATAGATTGGCATTAAGAATAACATAGTGGAACGAATGGATTTCTTTTTTAACTTACCGATTAGCGATTCAATGTTCACTGCCCTTCTTGACATCACATTGCACCTGTGATATTCCAGAGGCTTACTGGATTGATGCACTTTTCTTTTAAACAGGTGTTCAAGAGTTTGAATGCACGGAAAGCTTCTTTTCATTTACTTACCAATAAGCTTCCTATAGGGCCAATGGAAATTTGCATTGATTTTGGGCTTCAGATAGTGCAATTGTGAGATATAGAATCTGTATTAAGTGTTCATAAAGAACAAGATGTCATCATACGCTGTATAGATTGGCATTGAGAATAACATAGTGGAAGCAATGGATTTCTTTTATAACTTACCTTTTAGCGAATCAAAGTTTACTGCCCTTCTTGACATCTCGTTACACCTGTGATGTTCCAGTGGCCTACTGGGTTAATGCACCTGTCTTTTGAACAAGTGTTCATGAGTTCAGATCCACAAAGATATTTTTTTCAATTACCTCTTAATAAGCTTCCAATACAGCCAATGGATATTTGCAATGATTTTGGGCTTGAGATAGTGCAATTGTGAGATATAGAATCTGTATTAAGTGTTCATAAAGAACAAGTTGTCATCATACGCTGTATAGATTGGCATTAAGAATAACATAGTGGAACGAATGGATTTCTATTTTAACTTACCTATTAGCGATTCAATGTTCACTGCCCTTGCTGACATCACATTGCACCTGTGATGCTCCAGAGGCTTACTGGATTAATGCACTTATCTTTTAAACAAGTGTTCAAGAGTTTGAATCCACGGAAAGCTTCTTTTCATTTACTTACTAATATGCTTCCTATAGTGCCAATGGAAATTTGTATTGATTTTGGGCTTGAGATAGTGCAATTGTGAGAAATAGAATCTGTATTAAGTGTTCATAAAGAACAAGATGTCATCATACGCTGTATAGATTGGCCTTAAGAACAACAAAGTGGAAGCAATGGATTTCTTCTACAACTTACCTTTTAGCGATTCAATGATTACTGCCCTTCTTGACATCTCATTGCACCTGTGATGTTCCAGTGGCTTACTGGGTTCATGAGTTCAGATCCACAAAGAGAATTTTTTCAATTACCTCTTAATAAGCTTCCAATACAGACAATGGAAATTTGCAATGATTTTGGGCTTGAGATTGTGAGAAATACAATCTATATTAAGAGTTCATAAAGAACAAGTTGTCATCATACGCTGTATAGATTGGCGTTAAGAATAACATAGTGGAATGAATGTTTTTCTTTTTTAACTTAACTATTAGCGATTCAATGTTCACTGCCCTTCTTGACATTGCACTGCACCTGAGATGTTCCAGTGGCTGACTGAGTTAATGCACCTGTCTTGTGAACAAGTGTTCATGAGTTCAAATCCATGGAACCCTTTTTTTCATTTACATATTAATAAGCTTCCTATAGGTCCAATGGAAATTTGCATTGATTTTGGGCTTGAGATCGTGCAATTGTGAGATATAGAATTTGTATTAAGTGATCATAAAGAACAAGTTGTCATCATACTCTGTATAGATTGGCATTAAGAATAACATAGTGGAACGATTGGATTTCTTTTTTAACTTACCTATTAGCGATTCAAGGTTCACTGCACTTCTTGACATCACATTGCACCTGTGATATTCCAGAGGCTTACTGGATTGATGCACTTTTCTTTTAAACAGGTGTTCAAGAGTTTGAATGCACGGAAAGCTTCTTTTCATTTACTTACCAATAAGCTTCCTATAGGGCCAATGGAAATTTGCATTGATTTTGGGCTTCAGATAGTGCAATTGTGAGATATAGAATCTGTATTAAGTGTTCATAAAGAACAAGATGTCATCATATGCTGTATAGATTGGCATTAAGAATAACATAGTGGAAGCAATGGATTTCTTTTATAACTTACCTTTTAGCGAATCAAAGTTTACTGCCCTTCTTGACATCTTGTTACACCTGTTGTGTTCCAGTGGCCTACTGGGTTAATGCACCTGTCTTTTGAACAAGTGTTCATGAGCTCAGATCCACAAAGAAATTTTTTTCAATTACCTCTTAATAATCTTCCAATACAGCCAATGGATATTTGCAATGATTTTGGGCTTGAGATAGGGCAATTGTGAGATATAGAATCTGTATTAAGTGTTCATAAAGAACAAGATGTCATCATACGCTGTATATATTGGCATTGAGAATAACATAGTGGAACCAATGGATTTCTTTCATAATTTACCTATTAGCGATTCAAAGTTCACTGCCCTTCTTGACATCGCACTGCACCTGAGATGTACCAGTGGCTGACTGAGTTAATGCACCTGTCTTGTGAACAAGTGTTCATGAGTTCAAATCCATGGAACCCTTTTTTTCTTTTACATAATAATAAGCTTCCTATAGGTCCAATGGAAATTTGCATTGATTTTGGGCTTGAGATCGTGCAATTGTGAGATATAGAATTTGTATTAAGTGATCATAAAGAACAAGTTGTCATCATACTCTGTATAGATTGGCATTAAGAATAACATAGTGGAACGAATGGATTTCTTTTTTAACTTACCGATTAGCGATTCAATGTTCACTGCCCTTCTTGACATCACATTGCACCTGTGATATTCCAGAGGCTTACTGGATTGATGCACTTTTCTTTTAAACAGGTGTTCAAGAGTTTGAATGCACGGAAAGCTTCTTTTCATTTACTTACCAATAAGCTTCCTATAGGGCCAATGGAAATTTGCATTGATTTTGGGCTTCAGATAGTGCAATTGTGAGATATAGAATCTGTATTAATTGTTCATAAAGAACAAGATGTCATCATACGCTGTATAGATTGGCATTGAGAATATCATAGTGGAAGCAATGGATTTCTTTTATAACTTACCTTTTAGCGAATCAAAGTTTACTGCCCTTCTTGACATATCGTTACACCTGTGAAGTTCCAGTGGCCTACTGGGTTAATGCACCTGTCTTTTGAACAAGTGTTCATGAGCTCAGATCCACAAAGAAATTTTTTTCAATTACCTCTTAATAAGCTTCCAATACAGCCAATGGATATTTGCAATGATTTTGGGCTTGAGATAGTGCAATTGTGAGATATAGAATCTGTATTAAGTGTTCATAAAGAACAAGATGTCATCATACGCTGTATATATTGGCATTGAGAATAACATAGTGGAACCAATGGATTTCTTTCATAACTTACCTATTAGCGATTCAATGTTCACTGCCCTTGCTGACATCACATTGCACCTGTGATGCTCCAGAGGCTTACTGGATTAATGCACTTATCTTTTAAACAAGTGTTCAAGAGTTTGAATCCACGGAAAGCTTTTTTTCATTTACTTACTAATATGCTTCCTATAGTGCCAATGGAAATTTGCATTGATTTTGGGCTTGACATACTGCAATTGTGAGAAATATAATCTGTATTAAGTGTTCATAAAGCACAAGATGTCATCATACGCTGTATAGATTGGCCTTAAGAACAACATAGTGGAAGCAATGGATTTCTTCTACAACTTACCTTTTAGCGATTCAATGATTACTGCCCTTCTTGACATCTCATTGCACCTGTGATGTTCCAGTGGCTTACTGGGTTCATGAGTTCAGATCCACAAAGATAATTTTTTCAATTACCTCTTAATAAGCTTCCAATACAGACAATGGAAATTTGCAATGATTTTGGCTTGAGATTGTGAGAAATACAATCTATATTAAGTGTTCATAAAGAACAAGTTGTCATCATACGCTGTATAGATTTGTCGTTAAGAATAACATAGTGGAATGAATGTTTTTCTTTTTTAACTTAACTATTAGCGATTCAATGTTCATTGCCCTTCTTGACATCACATTCCACCTGTGATGTTCCAGTGGCTTACTGTGTTAATGCACCTGTCTTGTAAACAAGTATTCTTGAGTTTGAATCCACGGAAAACATTTTTTCATTTACTTTCTAATAAGCTTCCTATAGGTCCAATGGAAATTTGTATTGATTTTGGGCTTGAGATAGTGCAATTGTGAGATATAGAATCTGTATTAAGTGTTCATAAAGAACAAGTTGTCATCATACGCTGTATAGATTGGCATTAAGAATAACATAGTGGAACGAATGGATTTCTATTTTTACTTACCTATTAGCGATTCAATGTTCACTGCCCTTCCTGACATCACATTGCACCTGTGATGTTCCAGAGGCTTACTGGATAAATGCACTTGTCTTTTAAATAAGTGTTCAAGAGTATGAATCCGCGGAAAGCTTCTTTTCATTTACTTACTAATATGCTTCCTATAGGGCCAATGGAAATTTGCATTGATTTTGGGCTTGAGATAGTGCAATTGTGAGAAATAGAATCTGTATTAAGGGTTCATAAAGAACAAGATGTCATCATACGCTGTATAGATTGGCATTAAGAATAACATAGTGGAAGCAATGGATTTCTTTTATAACTTACCTTTTAGCGATTCAATGTTTACTGCCCTTCTTGACATCTCATTGCACCTGTGATGTTCCAGTGGCCTACTGGGTTAATGCACCTGTCTTTTGAACAAGTGTTCATGAGTTCAGATCCACAAAGAAATTTTTTTCAATTACCTCTTAATAAGCTTCCAATACAGCCAATGGATATTTGCAATGATTTTGGGCTTGAGATAGTGCAATTGTGAGATATAGAATCTGTATTAAGTGTTCATAAAGAACAAGATGTCATCATACGCTGTATATATTGGCATTGAGAATAACATAGTGGAACCAATGGATTTCTTTCATAATTTACCTATTAGCGATTCAAAGTTCACTGCCCTTCTTGACATTGCACTGCACCTGAGATGTACCAGTGGCTGACTGAGTTAATGCACCTGTCTTGTGAACAAGTGTTCATGAGTTCAAATCCATGGAACGCTTTTTTTCTTTTACATAATAATAAGCTTCCTATAGGTCCAATGGAAATTTGCATTGATTTTGGGCTTGAGATCGTGCAATTGTGAGATATAGAATTTGTATTAAGTGATCATAAAGAACAAGTTGTCATCATACTCTGTATAGATTGGCATTAAGAATAACATAGTGGAATGAATGGATTTCTTTTTTAACTTACCGATTAGCGATTCAATGTTCACTGCCCTTCTTGACATCACATTGCACCTGTGATATTCCAGAGGCTTACTGGATTGATGCACTTTTCTTTTAAACAGGTGTTCAAGAGTTTGAATGCACGGAAAGCTTCTTTTCATTTACTTACCAATAAGCTTCCTATAGGGCCAATGGAAATTTGCATTGATTTTGGGCTTCAGATAGTGCAATTGTGAGATATAGAATCTGTATTAAGTGTTCATAAAGAACAAGATGTCATCATACGCTGTATAGATTGGCATTGAGAATAACATAGTGGAAGCAATGGATTTCTTTTATAACTTACCTTTTAGCGAATCAAAGTTTACTGCCCTTCTTGACATCTCGTTACACCTGTGAAGTTCCAGTGGCCTACTGGGTTAATGCACCTGTCTTTTGAACAAGTGTTCATGAGCTCAGATCCACAAAGAAATTTTTTTCAATTACCTCTTAATAAGCTTCCTATAGGGCCAATGGAAATTTGCATTGATTTTGGGCTTCAGATAGTGCAATTGTGAGATATAGAATCTGTATTAAGTGTTCATAAAGAACAAGATGTCATCATACGCTGTATAGATTGGCATTGAGAATAACATAGTGGAAGCAATGGATTTCTTTTATAACTTACCTTTTAGCGAATCAAAGTTTACTGCCCTTCTTGACATCTCGTTACACCTGTGATGTTCCAGTGGCCTACTGGGTTAATGCACCTGTCTTTTGAACAAGTGTTCATGAGTTCAGATCCACAAAGAAATTTTTTTCAATAACCTCTTAATAAGCTTCCAATACAGCCAATGGATATTTGCAATGATTTTGGGCTTGAGATAGTGCAATTGTGAGATATAGAATCTGTATTAAGTGTTCATAAAGAACAAGATGTCATCATACGCTGTATATATTGGCATTGAGAATAACATAGTGGAACCAATGGATTTCTTTCATAATTTACCTATTAGCGATTCAAAGTTCACTGCCCTTCTTGACATCGCACTGCACCTGAGATGTACCAGTGGCTGACTGAGTTAATGCACCTGTCTTGTGAACAAGTGTTCATGAGTTCAAATCCATGGAACCCTTTTTTTCTTTTACATAATAATAAGCTTCCTATAGGTCCAATGGAAATTTGCATTGATTTTGGGCTTGAGATTGTGCAATTGTGAGATATAGAATTTGTATTAAGTGATCATAAAGAACAAGTTGTCATCATACTCTGTATAGATTGGCATTAAGAATAACATAGTGGAATGAATGGATTTCTTTTTTAACTTACCGATTAGCGATTCAATGTTCACTGCCCTTCTTGACATCACATTGCACCTGTGATATTCCAGAGGCTTACTGGATTGATGCACTTTTCTTTTAAACAGGTGTTCAAGAGTTTGAATGCACGGAAAGCTTCTTTTCATTTACTTACCAATAAGCTTCCTATAGGGCCAATGGAAATTTGCATTGATTTTGGGCTTCAGATAGTGCAATTGTGAGATATAGAATCTGTATTAAGTGTTCATAAAGAACAAGATGTCATCATACGCTGTATAGATTGGCATTGAGAATAACATAGTGGAAGCAATGGATTTCTTTTATAACTTACCTTTTAGCGAATCAAAGTTTACTGCCCTTCTTGACATCTCGTTACACCTGTGATGTTCCAGTGGCCTACTGGGTTAATGCACCTGTCTTTTGAACAAGTGTTCATGAGTTCAGATCCACAAAGAAATTTTTTTCAATAACCTCTTAATAAGCTTCCAATACAGCCAATGGATATTTGCAATGATTTTGGGCTTGAGATAGTGCAATTGTGAGATATAGAATCTGTATTAAGTGTTCATAAAGAACAAGATGTCATCATACGCTGTATATATTGGCATTGAGAATAACATAGTGGAACCAATGGATTTCTTTCATAATTTACCTATTAGCGATTCAAAGTTCACTGCCCTTCTTGACATCGCACTGCACCTGAGATGTACCAGTGGCTGACTGAGTTAATGCACCTGTCTTGTGAACAAGTGTTCATGAGTTCAAATCCATGGAACCCTTTTTTTCTTTTACATAATAATAAGCTTCCTATAGGTCCAATGGAAATTTGCATTGATTTTGGGCTTGAGATTGTGCAATTGTGAGATATAGAATTTGTATTAAGTGATCATAAAGAACAAGTTGTCATCATACTCTGTATAGATTGGCATTAAGAATAACATAGTGGAATGAATGGATTTCTTTTTTAACTTACCGATTAGCGATTCAATGTTCACTGCCCTTCTTGACATCACATTGCACCTGTGATATTCCAGAGGCTTACTGGATTGATGCACTTTTCTTTTAAACAGGTGTTCAAGAGTTTGAATGCACGGAAAGCTTCTTTTCATTTACTTACCAATAAGCTTCCTATAGGGCCAATGGAAATTTGCATTGATTTTGGGCTTCAGATAGTGCAATTGTGAGATATAGAATCTGTATTAAGTGTTCATAAAGAACAAGATGTCATCATACGCTGTATAGATTGGCATTGAGAATAACATAGTGGAAGCAATGGATTTCTTTTATAACTTACCTTTTAGCGAATCAAAGTTTACTGCCCTTCTTGACATCTCGTTACACCTGTGATGTTCCAGTGGCCTACTGGGTTAATGCACCTGTCTTTTGAACAAGTGTTCATGAGTTCAGATCCACAAAGAAATTTTTTTCAATTACCTCTTAATAAGCTTCCAATACAGCCAATGGATATTTGCAATGATTTTGGGCTTGAGATAGTGCAATTGTGAGATATAGAATCTGTATTAAGTGTTCATAAAGAACAAGATGTCATCATACGCTGTATATATTGGCATTGAGAATAACATAGTGGAACCAATGGATTTCTTTCATAATTTACCTATTAGCGATTCAAAGTTCACTGCCCTTCTTGACATCGCACTGCACCGGAGATGTACCAGTGGCTGACTGAGTTAATGCACCTGTCTTGTGAACAAGTGTTCATGAGTTCAAATCCATGTAACCCTTTTTTTCTTTTACATAATAATAAGCTTCCTATAGGTCCAATGGAAATTTGCATTGATTTTGGGCTTGAGATCGTGCAATTGTGAGATATAGAATTTGTATTAAGTGATCATAAAGAACAAGTTGTCATCATACTCTGTATAGATTGGCATTAAGAATAACATAGTGGAATGAATGGATTTCTTTTTTAACTTACCGATTAGCGATTCAATGTTCACTGCCCTTCTTGACATCACATTGCACCTGTGATATTCCAGAGGCTTACTGGATTGATGCACTTTTCTTTTAAACAGGTGTTCAAGAGTTTGAATGCACGGAAAGCTTCTTTTCATTTACTTACCAATAAGCTTCCTATAGGGCCAATGGAAATTTGCATTGATTTTGGGCTTCAGATAGTGCAATTGTGAGATATAGAATCTGTATTAAGTGTTCATAAAGAACAAGTTGTCATCATACGCTGTATAGATTGGCATTAAGAATAACATAGTGGAACGAATGGATTTCTATTTTTACTTACCTATTAGCGATTCAATGTTCACTGCCCTTCCTGACATCACATTGCACCTGTGATGTTCCAGAGGCTTACTGGATAAATGCACTTGTCTTTTAAATAAGTGTTCAAGAGTATGAATCCGCGGAAAGCTTCTTTTCATTTACTTACTAATATGCTTCCTATAGGGCCAATGGAAATTTGCATTGATTTTGGGCTTGAGATAGTGCAATTGTGAGAAATAGAATCTGTATTAAGGGTTCATAAAGAACAAGATGTCATCATACGCTGTATAGATTGGCATTAAGAATAACATAGTGGAAGCAATGGATTTCTTTTATAACTTACCTTTTAGCGATTCAATGTTTACTGCCCTTCTTGACATCTCATTGCACCTGTGATGTTCCAGTGGCCTACTGGGTTAATGCACCTGTCTTTTGAACAAGTGTTCATGAGTTCAGATCCACAAAGAAATTTTTTTCAATTACCTCTTAATAAGCTTCCAATACAGCCAATGGATATTTGCAATGATTTTGGGCTTGAGATAGTGCAATTGTGAGATATAGAATCTGTATTAAGTGTTCATAAAGAACAAGATGTCATCATACGCTGTATATATTGGCATTGAGAATAACATAGTGGAACCAATGGATTTCTTTCATAATTTACCTATTAGCGATTCAAAGTTCACTGCCCTTCTTGACATTGCACTGCATCTGAGATGTACCAGTGGCTGACTGAGTTAATGCACCTGTCTTGTGAACAAGTGTTCATGAGTTCAAATCCATGGAACCCTTTTTTTCTTTTACATAATAATAAGCTTCCTATAGGTCCAATGGAAATTTGCATTGATTTTGGGCTTGAGATCGTGCAATTGTGAGATATAGAATTTGTATTAAGTGATCATAAAGAACAAGTTGTCATCATACTCTGTATAGATTGGCATTAAGAATAACATAGTGGAATGAATGGATTTCTTTTTTAACTTACCTTTTAGCGAATCAAAGTTTACTGCCCTTCTTGACATCTCGTTACACCTGTGAAGTTCCAGTGGCCTACTGGGTTAATGCACCTGTCTTTTGAACAAGTGTTCATGAGCTCAGATCCACAAAGAAATTTTTTTCAATTACCTCTTAATAAGCTTCCTATAGGGCCAATGGAAATTTGCATTGATTTTGGGCTTCAGATAGTGCAATTGTGAGATATAGAATCTGTATTAAGTGTTCATAAAGAACAAGATGTCATCATACGCTGTATAGATTGGCATTGAGAATAACATAGTGGAAGCAATGGATTTCTTTTATAACTTACCTTTTAGCGAATCAAAGTTTACTGCCCTTCTTGACATCTCGTTACACCTGTGATGTTCCAGTGGCCTACTGGGTTAATGCACCTGTCTTTTGAACAAGTGTTCATGAGTTCAGATCCACAAAGAAATTTTTTTCAATAACCTCTTAATAAGCTTCCAATACAGCCAATGGATATTTGCAATGATTTTGGGCTTGAGATAGTGCAATTGTGAGATATAGAATCTGTATTAAGTGTTCATAAAGAACAAGATGTCATCATACGCTGTATATATTGGCATTGAGAATAACATAGTGGAACCAATGGATTTCTTTCATAATTTACCTATTAGCGATTCAAAGTTCACTGCCCTTCTTGACATCGCACTGCACCTGAGATGTACCAGTGGCTGACTGAGTTAATGCACCTGTCTTGTGAACAAGTGTTCATGAGTTCAAATCCATGGAACCCTTTTTTTCTTTTACATAATAATAAGCTTCCTATAGGTCCAATGGAAATTTGCATTGATTTTGGGCTTGAGATTGTGCAATTGTGAGATATAGAATTTGTATTAAGTGATCATAAAGAACAAGTTGTCATCATACTCTGTATAGATTGGCATTAAGAATAACATAGTGGAATGAATGGATTTCTTTTTTAACTTACCGATTAGCGATTCAATGTTCACTGCCCTTCTTGACATCACATTGCACCTGTGATATTCCAGAGGCTTACTGGATTGATGCACTTTTCTTTTAAACAGGTGTTCAAGAGTTTGAATGCACGGAAAGCTTCTTTTCATTTACTTACCAATAAGCTTCCTATAGGGCCAATGGAAATTTGCATTGATTTTGGGCTTCAGATAGTGCAATTGTGAGATATAGAATCTGTATTAAGTGTTCATAAAGAACAAGATGTCATCATACGCTGTATAGATTGGCATTGAGAATAACATAGTGGAAGCAATGGATTTCTTTTATAACTTACCTTTTAGCGAATCAAAGTTTACTGCCCTTCTTGACATCTCGTTACACCTGTGATGTTCCAGTGGCCTACTGGGTTAATGCACCTGTCTTTTGAACAAGTGTTCATGAGTTCAGATCCACAAAGAAATTTTTTTCAATTACCTCTTAATAAGCTTCCAATACAGCCAATGGATATTTGCAATGATTTTGGGCTTGAGATAGTGCAATTGTGAGATATAGAATCTGTATTAAGTGTTCATAAAGAACAAGATGTCATCATACGCTGTATATATTGGCATTGAGAATAACATAGTGGAACCAATGGATTTCTTTCATAATTTACCTATTAGCGATTCAAAGTTCACTGCCCTTCTTGACATCGCACTGCACCGGAGATGTACCAGTGGCTGACTGAGTTAATGCACCTGTCTTGTGAACAAGTGTTCATGAGTTCAAATCCATGTAACCCTTTTTTTCTTTTACATAATAATAAGCTTCCTATAGGTCCAATGGAAATTTGCATTGATTTTGGGCTTGAGATCGTGCAATTGTGAGATATAGAATTTGTATTAAGTGATCATAAAGAACAAGTTGTCATCATACTCTGTATAGATTGGCATTAAGAATAACATAGTGGAATGAATGGATTTCTTTTTTAACTTACCGATTAGCGATTCAATGTTCACTGCCCTTCTTGACATCACATTGCACCTGTGATATTCCAGAGGCTTACTGGATTGATGCACTTTTCTTTTAAACAGGTGTTCAAGAGTTTGAATGCACGGAAAGCTTCTTTTCATTTACTTACCAATAAGCTTCCTATAGGGCCAATGGAAATTTGCATTGATTTTGGGCTTCAGATAGTGCAATTGTGAGATATAGAATCTGTATTAAGTGTTCATAAAGAACAAGATGTCATCATACACTGTATAGATTGGCATTGAGAATAACATAGTGGAAGCAATGGATTTCTTTTATAACTTACCTTTTAGCGAATCAAAGTTTACTGCCCTTCTTCACATCTCGTTACACCTGTGAAGTTCCAGTGGCCTACTGGGTTAATGCACCTGTCTTTTGAACAAGTGTTCATGAGCTCAGATCCACAAAGAAATTTTTTTCAATTACCTCTTAATAAGCTTCCAATACAGCCAATGGATATTTGCAATGATTTTGGGCTTGAGATAGTGCAATTGTGAGATATAGAATCTGTATTAAGTGTTCATAAAGAACAAGATGTCATCATACGCTGTACATATTGGCATTGAGAATAACATAGTGGAACCAATGGATTTCTTTCATAATTTACCTATTAGCGATTCAAAGTTTACTGCCCTTCTTGACATTGCACTGCACCTGAGATGTTCCAGTGGCTGACTGAGTTAATGCACCTGTCTTGTGAACAAGTGTTCATGAGTTCAGATCCACAAAGAAAATTTTTTCAATTACCTCTTAATAAGCTTCCAATACAGCCAATGGAAATTTGCGATGATTTTGGGCTTGAGATAGTGCAATTGTGAGATATAGAATCTGTATTAAGTGTTCATAAAGAACAAGTTGTCATCATACGTTGTATAGATTGGCATTAAGAATAACATAGTGGAACGAATGGATTTCTATTTTTACTTACCTATTAGCGATTCAATGTTCACTGCCCTTCCTGACATCACATTGCACCTGTGATGTTCCAGAGGCTTACTGGATAAATTCACTTGTCTTTTAAATAAGTGTTCAAGAGTATGAATCCGCGGAAAGCTTCTTTTCATTTACTTACTAATATGCTTCCTATAGGGCCAATGGAAATTTGCATTGATTTTGGGCTTGAGATAGTGCAATTGTGAGAAATAGAATCTGTATTAAGGGTTCATAAAGAACAAGATGTCATCATACGCTGTATATATTGGCATTAAGAATAACATAGTGGAAGCAATGGATTTCTTTTATAACTTACCTTTTAGCGATTCAATGTTTACTGCCCTTCTTGACATCTCATTGCACCTGTGATGTTCCAGCGGCCTACTGCGTTAATGCGCCAGTCTTGTGAACAAGTGTTCATGAGTTCAGATCCACAAAGAAATTTTTTTCAATTACCTCTTAATAAGCTTCCAATACAGCCAATGGATATTTGCAATGATTTTGGGCTTGAGATAGTGCAATTGTGAGATATAGAATCTGTATTAAGTGTTCATAAAGAACAAGATGTCATCATACGCTGTATATATTGGCATTGAGAATAACATAGTGGAACCAATGGATTTCTTTCATAATTTACCTATTAGCGATTCAAAGTTCACTGCCCTTCTTGACATTGCACTGCACCTGAGATGTACCAGTGGCTGACTGAGTTAATGCTCCTGTCTTGTGAACAAGTGTTCATGAGTTCAAATCCATGTAACCCTTTTTTTCTTTTACATAATAATAAGCTTCCTATAGGTCCAATGAAAATTTGCATTGATTTTGGGCTTGAGATCGTGCAATTGTGAGATATAGAATTTGTATTAAGTGATCATAAAGAACAAGTTGTCATCATACTCTGTATAGATTGGCATTAAGAATAACATAGTGGAATGAATGGATTTCTTTTTTAACTTACCGATTAGCGATTCAATGTTCACTGCCCTTCTTGACATCACATTGCACCTGTGATATTCCAGAGGCTTACTGGATTGATGCACTTTTCTTTTAAACAGGTGTTCAAGAGTTTGAATGCACGGAAAGCTTCTTTTCATTTACTTACCAATAAGCTTCCTATAGGGCCAATGGAAATTTGCATTGATTTTGGGCTTCAGATAGTGCAATTGTGAGATATAGAATCTGTATTAAGTGTTCATAAAGAACAAGATGTCATCATACGCTGTATAGATTGGCATTGAGAATAACATAGTGGAAGCAATGGATTTCTTTTATAACTTACCTTTTAGCGAATCAAAGTTTACTGCCCTTCTTGACATCTCGTTACACCTGTGAAGTTCCAGTGGCCTACTGGGTTAATGCACCTGTCTTGTGAACAAGTGTTCATGAGTTCAGATCCACAAAGAAAATTTTTTCAATTACCTCTTAATAAGCTTCCAATACAGCCAATGGAAATTTGCGATGATTTTGGGCTTGAGATAGTGCAATTGTGAGATATAGAATCTGTATTAAGTGTTCATAAAGAACAAGTTGTCATCATACGTTGTATAGATTGGCATTAAGAATAACATAGTGGAATGAATGGATTTCTATTTTTACTTACCTATTAGCGATTCAATGTTCACTGCCCTTCCTGACATCACATTGCACCTGTGATGTTCCAGAGGCTTACTGGATAAATGCACTTGTCTTTTAAATAAGTGTTCAAGAGTATGAATCCGCGGAAAGCTTCTTTTCATTTACTTACTAATATGCTTCCTATAGGGCCAATGGAAATTTGCATTGATTTTGGGCTTGAGATAGTGCAATTGTGAGAAATAGAATCTGTATTAAGGGTTCATAAAGAACAAGATGTCATCATACGCTGTATAGATTGGCATTAAGAATAACCTAGTGGAAGCAATGGATTTCTTTTATAACTTACCTTTTAGCGATTCAATGTTTACTGCCCTTCTTGACATCTCATTGCATCTGTGATGTTCCAGTGGCCTACTGCGTTAATGCGCCAGTCTTGTGAACAAGTGTTCATGAGTTCAGATCCACAAAGAAATTTTTTTCAATTACCTCTTAATAAGCTTCCAATACAGCCAATGGATATTTGCAATGATTTTGGGCTTGAGATAGTGTAATTGTGAGATATAGAATCTGTATTAAGTGTTCATAAAGAACAAGATGTCATCATACGCTGTATATATTGGCATTGAGAATAACATAGTGGAAGCAATGGATTTCTTTTATAACTTACCTTTTAGCGAATCAAAGTTTACTGCCCTTCTTGACATCTCGTTACACCTGTGAAGTTCCAGTGGCCTACTGGGTTAATGCACCTGTCTTGTGAACAAGTGTTCATGAGTTCAGATCCACAAAGAAAATTTTTTCAATTACCTCTTAATAAGCTTCCAATACAGCCAATGGAAATTTGCGATGATTTTGGGCTTGAGATAGTGCAATTGTGAGATATAGAATCTGTATTAAGTGTTCATAAAGAACAAGATGTCATCATACGCTGTATATATTGGCATTGAGAATAACATAGTGAAACCAATGGATTTCTTTCATAATTTACCTATTAGCGATTCAAAGTTTACTGCCCTTCTTGACATTGCACTGCACCTGAGATGTTCCAGTGGCTGACTGAGTTAATGCACCTGTCTTGTGAACAAGTGTTCATGAGTTCAGATCCACAAAAAAAATTTTTTCAATTACCTCTTAATAAGCTTCCAATACAGCCAATGGAAATTTGCGATGATTTTGGGCTTGAGATAGTGCAATTGTGAGATATAGAATCTGTATTAAGTGTTCATAAAGAACAAGTTGTCATCATACGTTGTATAGATTGGCATTAAGAATAACATAGTGGAACGAATGGATTTCTATTTTTACTTACCTATTAGCGATTCAATGTTCACTGCCCTTCCTGACATCACATTGCACCTGTGATGTTCCAGAGGCTTACTGGATAAATGCACTTGTCTTTTAAATAAGTGTTCAAGAGTATGAATCCGCGGAAAGCTTCTTTTCATTTACTTACTAATATGCTTCCTATAGGGCCAATGGAAATTTGCATTGATTTTGGGCTTGAGATAGTGCAATTGTGAGAAATAGAATCTGTATTAAGGGTTCATAAAGAACAAGATGTCATCATACGCTGTATAGATTGGCATTAAGAATAACCTAGTGGAAGCAATGGATTTCTTTTATAACTTACCTTTTAGCGATTCAATGTTTACTGCCCTTCTTGGCATCTCATTGCATCTGTGATGTTCCAGTGGCCTACTGCGTTAATGCGCCAGTCTTGTGAACAAGTGTTCATGAGTTCAGATCCACAAAGAAATTTTTTTCAATTACCTCTTAATAAGCTTCCAATACAGCCAATGGATATTTGCAATGATTTTGGGCTTGAGATAGTGTAATTGTGAGATATAGAATCTGTATTAAGTGTTCATAAAGAACAAGATGTCATCATACGCTGTATATATTGGCATTGAGAATAACATAGTGGAACCAATGGATTTCTTTCATAATTTACCTATTAGCGATTCAAAGTTCACTGCCCTTCTTGACATTGCACTGCACCTGAGATGTACCAGTGGCTGACTGAGTTAATGCTCCTGTCTTGTGAACAAGTGTTCATGAGTTCAAATCCATGGAACCCTTTTTTTCTTTTACATAATAATAAGCTTCCTATAGGTCCAATGGAAATTTGCATTGATTTTGGGCTTGAGATCGTGCAATTGTGAGATATAGAATTTGTATTAAGTGATCATAAAGAACAAGTTGTCATCATACTCTGTATAGATTGGCATTAAGAATAACATAGTGGAATGAATGGATTTCTTTTTTAACTTACCGATTAGCGATTCAATGTTCACTGCCCTTCTTGACATCACATTGCACCTGTGATATTCCAGAGGCTTACTGGATTGATGCACTTTTCTTTTAAACAGGTGTTCAAGAGTTTGAATGCACGGAAAGCTTCTTTTCATTTACTTACCAATAAGCTTCCTATAGGGCCAATGGAAATTTGCATTGATTTTGGGCTTCAGATAGTGCAATTGTGAGATATAGAATCTGTATTAAGTGTTCATAAAGAACAAGATGTCATCATACGCTGTATAGATTGGCATTGAGAATAACATAGTGGAAGCAATGGATTTCTTTTATAACTTACCTTTTAGCGAATCAAAGTTTACTGCCCTTCTTGACATCTCGTTACACCTGTGAAGTTCCAGTGGCCTACTGGGTTAATGCACCTGTCTTTTGAACAAGTGTTCATGAGCTCAGATCCACAAAGAAATTTTTTTCAATTACCTCTTAATAAGCTTCCTATAGGGCCAATGGAAATTTGCATTGATTTTGGGCTTCAGATAGTGCAATTGTGAGATATAGAATCTGTATTAAGTGTTCATAAAGAACAAGATGTCATCATACGCTGTATAGATTGGCATTGAGAATAACATAGTGGAAGCAATGGATTTCTTTTATAACTTACCTTTTAGCGAATCAAAGTTTACTGCCCTTCTTGACATCTCGTTACAGCTGTGATGTTCCAGTGGCCTACTGGGTTAATGCACCTGTCTTTTGAACAAGTGTTCATGAGTTCAGATCCACAAAGAAATTTTTTTCAATAACCTCTTAATAAGCTTCCAATACAGCCAATGGATATTTGCAATGATTTTGGGCTTGAGATAGTGCAATTGTGAGATATAGAATCTGTATTAAGTGTTCATAAAGAACAATATGTCATCATACGCTTTATATATTGGCATTGAGAATAACATAGTGGAACCAATGGATTTCTTTCATAATTTACCTATTAGCGATTCAAAGTTCACTGCCCTTCTTGACATCACACTGCACCTGAGATGTACCAGTGGCTGACTGAGTTAATGCACCTGTCTTGTGAACAAGTGTTCATGAGTTCAAATCCATGGAACCCTTTTTTTCTTTTACATAATAATAAGCTTCCTATAGGTCCAATGGAAATTTGCATTGATTTTGGGCTTGAGATCGTGCAATTGTGAGATATAGAATTTGTATTAAGTGATCATAAAGAACAAGTTGTCATCATGCTCTGTATAGATTGGCATTAAGAATAACATAGTGGAATGAATGGATTTCTTTTTTAACTTACCGATTAGCGATTCAATGTTCACTGCCCTTCTTGACATCACATTGCACCTGTGATATTCCAGAGGCTTACTGGATTGATGCACTTTTCTTTTAAACAGGTGTTCAAGAGTTTGAATGCACGGAAAGCTTCTTTTCATTTACTTACCAATAAGCTTCCTATAGGGCCAATGGAAATTTGCATTGATTTTGGGCTTCAGATAGTGCAATTGTGAGATATAGAATCTGTATTAAGTGTTCATAAAGAACAAGATGTCATCATACGCTGTATAGATTGGCATTGAGAATAACATAGTGGAAGCAATGGATTTCTTTTATAACTTACCTTTTAGCGAATCAAAGTTTACTGCCCTTCTTGACATCTCATTACACCTGTGAAGTTCCAGTGGCCTACTGGGTTAATGCACCTGTCTTTTGAACAAGTGTTCATGAGCTCAGATCCAAAAAGAAATTTTTTTCAATTACCTCTTAATAAGCTTCCAATACAGCCAATGGATATTTGCAATGATTTTGTTCTTGAGATAGTGCAATTGTGAGATATAGAATCTGTATTAAGTGTTCATAAAGAACAAGATGTCATCATATGCTGTATAGATTGGCATTAAGAATAACATAGTGGAAGCAATGGATTCTTTTATAGCTTACCTTTTAGCGAATCAAAGTTTACTGCCCTTCTTGACATCTTGTTACACTTGTGATGTTCCAGTGGCCTACTTGGTTAATGCACCTGTCTTTTGAACAAGTGTTCATGAGTTCAGATCCACAAAGAAAATTTTTTCAATTACCTGTTAATAAGCTTCCAATACAGCCAATGGAAATTTGCAATGATTTTGGGCTTGAGATAGTGCAATTGTGAGATATAGAATCTGTATTAAGTGTTCATAAAGAACAAGTTGTCATCATACGCTGTATAGATTGGCATTAAGAATAACATAGTGGAACGAATGGATTTCTATTTTAACTTACCTATTAGCGATTCAATGTTCACTGCCCTTGCTGACATCACATTGCACCTGTGATGCTCCAGAGGCTTACTGGATTAATGCACTTATCTTTTAAACAAGTGTTCAAGAGTTTGAATCCACGGAAAGCTTCTTTTCATTTACTTACTAATATGCTTCCTATAGTGCCAATGGAAATTTGCATTGATTTTGGGCTTGACATACTGCAATTGTGAGAAATATAATCTGTATTAAGTGTTCATAAAGAACAAGATGTCATCATACGCTGTATAGATTGGCATTAAGAACAACATAGTGGAAGCAATGGATTTCTTCTACAACTTACCTTTTAGCGATTCAATGATTACTGCCCTTCTTGACATCTCATTGCACCTGTGATGTTCCAGTGGCTTACTGGGTTCATGAGTTCAGATCCACAAAGAGAATTTTTTCAATTACCTCTTAATAAGCTTCCAATACAGACAATGGAAATTTGCAATGATTTTGGGCTTGAGATTGTGAGAAATACAATCTATATTAAGTGTTCATAAAGAACAAGTTGTCATCATACGCTGTATAGATTGGCGTTAAGAATAACATAGTGGAATGAATGTTTTTCTTTTTTAACTTAACTAATAGCGGTTCAATGTTCACTGCCCTTCTTGACATCACACTCCACCTGTGATGTTCCAGTGGCTTACTGTGTTAATGCACCTGTCTTGTAAACAAGTATTCTTGAGTTTGAATCCACGGAAAACTTTTTTTCATTTACTTTCTAATAAGCTTCCTATAGGTCCAATGGAAATTTGTATTGATTTTGGGCTTGAGATAGTGCAATTGTGAGATATAGAATCTGTATTAAGTGTTCATATTGAACAAGTTGTCGTCATACGCTGTATAGATTGGCATTAAGAATAACATAGTGGAACGAATGGATTTCTATTTTTACTTACCTATTAGCGATTCAATGTTCACTGCCCTTCCTGACATCACATTGCACCTGTGATGTTCCAGAGGCTTACTGGATAAATGCACTTGTCTTTTAAATAAGTGTTCAAGAGTATGAATCCGCGGAAAGCTTCTTTTCATTTACTTACTAATATGCTTCCTATAGGGCCAATGGAAATTTGCATTGATTTTGGGCTTGAGATAGTGCAATTGTGAGAAATAGAATCTGTATTAAGGGTTCATAAAGAACAAGTTATCATCATACGTTGTATAGATTGGCATTAAGAATAACATAGTGGAATGAATGTTTTCTTTTTTAACTTAACTATTAGCGATTCAATGTTCACTGCCCTTCTTGACATCACACTCCACCTGTGATGTTCCAGTGGCTTACTGTGTTAATGCACCTGTCTTGTAAACAAGTATTCTTGAGTTTGAATCCACGGAGAACTTTTTTTCATTTACTTTCTAATAAGCTTCCTATAGGTCCAATGGAAATTTGTATTGATTTTGGGCTTGAGATAGTGCAATTGTGAGATATAGAATCTGTATTAAGTGTTCATAAAGAACAAGTTGTCATCATACGCTGTATAGATTGGCATTAAGAATAACATAGTGGAACGAATGGATTTCTATTTTTACTTACCTATTAGCGATTCAATGTTCACTGCCCTTCCTGACATCACATTGCACCTGTGATGTTCCAGAGGCTTACTGGATTGAGGCACTTTTCTTTTAAACAGGTGTTCAAGAGTTTGAATGCACGGAAAGCTTCTTTTCATTTACTTACCAATAAGCTTCCTATAGGGCCAATGGAAATTTGCATTGATTTTGGGCTTCAGATAGTGCAATTGTGAGAAATAGAATCTGTATTAAGGGTTCATAAAGAACAAGATGTCATCATACGCTGTATAGATTGGCATTAAGAATAACATAGTGAAAGCAATGGATTTCTTTTATAACTTACCTTTTAGCGATTCAATGTTTACTGCCCTTCTTGACATCTCATTGCACCTGTGATGTTCCAGTGGCCTACTGCGTTAATGCGCCAGTCTTGTGAACAAGTGTTCATGAGTTCAGATCCACAAAGAAATTTTTTTCAATTACCTCTTAATAAGCTTCCAATACAGCCAATGGATATTTGCAATGATTTTGGGCTTGAGATAGTGCAATTGTGAGATATAGAATCTGTATTAAGTGTTCATAAAGAACAAGATGTCATCATACGCTGTATATATTGGCATTGAGAATAACATAGTGGAACCAATGGATTTCTTTCATAATTTACCTATTAGCGATTCAAAGTTCACTGCCCTTCTTGACATCACACTGCATCTGTGATGTTCCAGTGGCTTACTGTGTTAATGCACCTGTCTTGTAAACAAGTATTCTTGAGTTTGAATCCACGGAAAACTTTTTTTCATTTACTTTCTAATAAGCTTCCTATAGGTCCAATGGAAATTTGTATTGATTTTGGGCTTGAGATAGTGCAATTGTGAGATATAGAATCTGTATTAAGTGTTCATAAAGAACAAGTTGTCATCATACGCTGTATAGATTGGCATTAAGAATAACATAGTGGAACGAATGGATTTCTATTTTTACTTACCTATTAGCGATTCAATGTTCACTGCCCTTCCTGACATCACATTGCACCTGTGATGTTCCAGAGGCTTACTGGATAAATGCACTTGTCTTTTAAATAAGTGTTCAAGAGTATGAATCCGCGGAAAGCTTCTTTTCATTTACTTACTAATATGCTTCCTATAGGGCCAATGGAAATTTGCATTGATTTTGGGCTTGAGATAGTGCAATTGTGAGAAATAGAATCTGTATTAAGGGTTCATAAAGAACAAGTTATCATCATACGTTGTATAGATTGGCATTAAGAATAACATAGTGGAATGAATGTTTTTCTTTTTTAACTTAACTATTAGCGATTCAATGTTCACTGCCCTTCTTGACATCACACTCCACCTGTGATGTTCCAGTGGCTTACTGTGTTAATGCACCTGTCTTGTGAACAAGTGTTCATGAGCTCAAATCCACAGAAACCTTTTTTTCATTTACATATTAATAAGCTTCCTATAGGTCCAATGGAAATTTGCATTGATATTGGGCTTGAGATCGTGCAATTGTGAGATATAGAATTTGTATTAAGTGATCATAAAGAACAAGTTGTCATCATACTCTGTATAGATTGGCATTAAGAATAACATAGTGGAACGAATGGATTTCTTTTTTAAATTACCTATTAGCGATTCAATGTTCACTGCCCTTCTTGACATCACATTGCACCTGTGATATTCCAGAGGCTTACTGGATTGATGCACTTTTCTTTTAAACAGGTGTTCAAGAGTTTGAATGCACGGAAAGCTTCTTTTCATTTACTTACCAATAAGCTTCCTATAGGGCCAATGGAAATTTGCATTGATTTTGGGCTTCAGATAGTGCAATTGTGAGATATAGAATCTGTATTAAGTGTTCATAAAGAACAAGATGTCATCATACGCTGTATATATTGGCATTGAGAATAACATAGTGGAACCAATGGATTTCTTTCTTAATTTACCTATTAGCGATTCAAAGTTCACTGCCCTTCCTGACATCGCACTGCACCTGAGATGTTCCAGTGGCTGACTGAGTTAATGCACCTGTTTTGTGAACAAGTGTTCATGAGTTCAAATCCACCGCAACTTTTTTTTCATTTACATATTAATAAACTTCCTATAGGTCCAATGGAAATTTGCATTGATTTTGGGCTTGAGATCGTGCAATTGTGAGATATAGAATTTGTATTAAGTGATCATAAAGAACAAGTTGTCATCATACTCTGTATAGATTGGCATTAAGAATAACATAGTGGAACGAATGGATTTCTATTTTTACTTACCTATTAGCGATTCAATGTTCACTGCCCTTCCTGACATCACATTGTACCTGTGATGTTCCAGAGGCTTACTGGATAAATGCACTTGTCTTTTAAATAAGTGTTCAAGAGTATGAATCCGCGGAAAGCTTCTTTTCATTTACTTACTAATATGCTTCCTATAGGGCCAATGGAAATTTGCATTGATTTTGGGCTTGAGATAGTGCAATTGTGAGAAATAGAATCTGTATTAAGGGTTCATAAAGAACAAGTTATCATCATACGCTGTATAGATTGGCATTAAGAATAACATAGTGGAATGAATGTTTTTCTTTTTTAACTTAACTATTAGCGATTCAATGTTCACTGCCCTTTTTGACATCACACTGCACCTGTGATGTTCCAGTGGCTTACTGTGTTAATGCACCTGTCTTGTAAACAAGTATTCTTGAGTTTGAATCCATGGAAAACTTTTTTTCATTTACTTTCTAATAAGCTTCCTATAGGTCCAATGGAAATTTGTATTGATTTTGGGCTTGAGATAGTGCAATTGTGAGATATAGAATCTGTATTAAGTGTTCATAAAGAACAAATTGTCATCATACGTTGTATAGATTGGCATTAAGAATAACATAGTGGAACGAATGGATTTCTATTTTAACTTACCTATTAGCGATTCAATGTTCACTGCCCTTGCTGACATCAAATTGCACCTGTGATGCTCCAGAGGCTTACTGGATTAATGCACTTATTTTTTAAACAAGTGTTCAAGAGTTTGAATCCACGGAAAGCTTCTTTTCATTTACTTACTAATATGCTTCCTATAGTGCCAATGGAAATTTAAATTGATTTTGGGCTTGACATACTGCAATTGTGAGAAATATAATCTGTATTAAGTGTTCATAAAGAACAAGATGTCATCATACGCTGTATAGATTGGCCTTAAGAACAACATAGTGGAAGCAATGGATTTCTTCTACAACTTACCTTTTAGCGATTCAATGATTACTGCCCTTCTTGACATCTCATTGCACCTGTGATGTTCCAGTGGCTTACTGGGTTCATGAGTTCAGATCCACAAAGAGAATTTTTTCAATTACCTCTTAATAAGCTTCCAATACAGACAATGGAAATTTGCAATGATTTTGGGCTTGAGATTGTGAGAAATACAATCTATATTAAGTGTTCATAAAGAACAAGTTGTCATCATACGCTGTATAGATTGGCGTTAAGAATAACATAGTGGAATGAATGTTTTTCTTTTTTAACTTAACTATTAGCGGTTCAATGTTCACTGCCCTTCTTGACATCACACTCCACCTGTGATGTTCCAGTGGCTTACTGTGTTAATGCACCTGTCTTGTAAACAAGTATTCTTGAGTTTGAATCCACAGAAAACTTTTTTTCATTTACTTTCTAATAAGCTTCCTATAGGTCCAATGGAAATTTGTATTGATTTTGGGCTTGAGATAGTGCAATTGTGAGATATAGAATCTGTATTAAGTGTTCATAAAGAACAAGTTGTCATCATACGCTGTATAGATTGGCATTAAGAATAACATAGTGGAACGAATGGATTTCTATTTTTACTTACCTATTAGCGATTCAATGTTCACTGCCCTTCCTGACATCACATTGCACCTGTGATGTTCCAGAGGCTTACTGGATAAATGCACTTGTCTTTTAAATAAGTGTTCAAGAGTATGAATCCGCGGAAAGCTTCTTTTCATTTACTTACTAATATGCTTCCTATAGGGCCAATGGAAATTTGCATTGATTTTGGGCTTGAGATAGTGCAATTGTGAGAAATAGAATCTGTATTAAGGGTTCATAAAGAACAAGTTATCATCATACGTTGTATAGATTGGCATTAAGAATAACATAGTGGAATGAATGTTTTTCTTTTTTAACTTAACTATTAGCGATTCAATGTTCACTGCCCTTCTTGACATCACACTCCACCTGTGATGTTCCAGTGGCTTACTGTGTTAATGCACCTGTCTTGTAAACAAGTATTCTTGAGTTTGAATCCACGGAGAACTTTTTTTCATTTACTTTCTAATAAGCTTCCTATAGGTCCAATGGAAATTTGTATTGATTTTGGGCTTGAGATAGTGCAATTGTGAGATATAGAATCTGTATTAAGTGTTCATAAAGAACAAGTTGTCATCATACGCTGTATAGATTGGCATTAAGAATAACATAGTGGAACGAATGGATTTCTATTTTTACTTACCTATTAGCGATTCAATGTTCACTGCCCTTCCTGACATCACATTGCACCTGTGATGTTCCAGAGGCTTACTGGATTGAGGCACTTTTCTTTTAAACAGGTGTTCAAGAGTTTGAATGCACGGAAAGCTTCTTTTCATTTACTTACCAATAAGCTTCCTATAGGGCCAATGGAAATTTGCATTGATTTTGGGCTTCAGATAGTGCAATTGTGAGAAATATAATCTGTATTAAGGGTTCATAAAGAACAATATGTCATCATACGCTGTATAGATTGGCATTAAGAATAACATAGTGAAAGCAATGGATTTCTTTTATAACTTACCTTTTAGCGATTCAATGTTTACTGCCCTTCTTGACATCTCATTGCACCTGTGATGTTCCAGTGGCCTACTGCGTTAATGCGCCAGTCTTGTGAACAAGAGTTCATGAGTTCAGATCCACAAAGAAATTTTTTTCAATTACCTCTTAATAAGCTTCCAATACAGCCAATGGATATTTGCAATGATTTTGGGCTTGAGATAGTGCAATTGTGAGATATAGAATCTGTATTAAGTGTTCATAAAGAACAAGATGTCATCATACGCTGTATATATTGGCATTGAGAATAACATAGTGGAACCAATGGATTTCTTTCATAATTTACCTATTAGCGATTCAAAGTTCACTGCCCTTCTTGACATCGCACTGCATCTGAGATGTTCCAGTGGCTGCCTGAGTTAATGCACCTGTCTTGTGAACAAGTGTTCATAAGCTCAAATCCACAGAAACCTTTTTTTCATTTACATATTAATAAGCTTCCTATAGGTCCAATGGAAATTTGCATTGATTTTGGGCTTGAGATCGTGCAATTGTGAGATATAGAATTTGTATTAAGTGATCATAAAGAACAAGTTGTCATCATACTCTGTATAGATTGGCATTAAGAATAACATAGTGGAACGAATGAATTTCTTTTTTAAATTACCTATTAGCGATTCAATGTTCACTGCCCTTCTTGACATCACATTGCACCTGTGATATTCCAGAGGCTTACTGGATTGATGCACTTTTCTTTTAAACAGGTGTTCAAGAGTTTGAATGCACGGAAAGCTTCTTTTCATTTACTTACCAATAAGCTTCCTATAGGGCCAATGGAAATTTGCATTGATTTTGGGCTTCAGATAGTGCAATTGTGAGATATAGAATCTGTATTAAGTGTTCATAAAGAACAAGATGTCATCATACGCTGTATATATTGGCATTGAGAATAACATAGTGGAACCAATGGATTTCTTTCTTAATTTACCTATTAGCGATTCAAAGTTCACTGCCCTTCCTGACATCGCACTGCACCTGAGATGTTCCAGTGGCTGACTGAGTTAATGCACCTGTTTTGTGAACAAGTGTTCATGAGTTCAAATCCACGGCAACTTTTTTTTCATTTACATATTAATAAACTTCCTATAGGTCCAATGGAAATTTGCATTGATTTTGGGCTTGAGATAGTGCAATTGTGAGATATAGAATCTGTATTAAGTGTTCATAAAGAACAAGTTGTCATCATACGCTGTATAGATTGGCATTAAGAATAACATAGTGGAACGAATGGATTTCTATTTTTACTTACCTATTAGCGATTCAATGTTCACTGCCCTTCCTGACATCACATTGCACCTGTGATGTTCCAGAGGCTTACTGGATAAATGCACTTGTCTTTTAAATAAGTGTTCAAGAGTATGAATCCGCGGAAAGCTTCTTTTCATTTACTTACTAATATGCTTCCTATAGGGCCAATGGAAATTTGCATTGATTTTGGGCTTGAGATAGTGCAATTGTGAGAAATAGAATCTGTATTAAGGGTTCATAAAGAACAAGTTATCATCATACGCTGTATAGATTGGCATTAAGAATAACATAGTGGAATGAATGTTTTTCTTTTTTAACTTAACTATTAGCGATTCAATGTTCACTGCCCTTTTTGACATCACACTGCACCTGTGATGTTCCAGTGGCTTACTGTGTTAATGCACCTGTCTTGTAAACAAGTATTCTTGAGTTTGAATCCATGGAAAACTTATTTTCATTTACTTTCTAATAAGCTTCCTATAGGTCCAATGGAAATTTGTATTGATTTTGGGCTTGAGATAGTGCAATTGTGAGATATAGAATCTGTATTAAGTGTTCATAAAGAACAAGTTGTCATCATACGCTGTATAGATTGGCATTAAGAATAACATAGTGGAACGAATGGATTTCTATTTTAACTTACCTATTAGCGATTCAATGTTCACTGCCCTTGCTGACATCACATTGCACCTGTGATGCTCCAGAGGCTTACTGGATTAATGCACTTATCTTTTAAACAAGTGTTCAAGAGTTTGAATCCACGGAAAGCTTCTTTTCATTTACTTACTAATATGCTTCCTATAGTGCCAATGGAAATTTACATTGATTTTGGGCTTGACATACTGCAACTGTGAGAAATATAATCTGTATTAAGTGTTCATAAAGAACAAGATGTCATCATACGCTGTATAGATTGGCCTTAAGAACAACATAGTGGAAGCAATGGATTTCTTCTACAACTTACCTTTTAGCGATTCAATGATTACTGCCCTTCTTGACATCTCATTGCACCTGTGATGTTCCAGTGGCTTACTGGGTTCATGAGTTCAGATCCACAAAGAGAATTTTTTCAATTACCTCTTAATAAGCTTCCAATACAGACAATGGAAATTTGCAATGATTTTGGGCTTGAGATTGTGAGAAATACAATCTATATTAAGTGTTCATAAAGAACAAGTTGTCATCATACGCTGTATAGATTGGCGTTAAGAATAACATAGTGGAATGAATGTTTTTCTTTTTTAACTTAACTATTAGCGACTCAATGTTCACTGCCCTTCTTGACATCACACTCCTCCTGTGATGTTCCAGTGGCTTACTGTGTTAATGCACCTGTCTTGTAAACAAGTATTCTTGAGTTTGAATCCACGGAGAACTTTTTTTCATTTACTTTCTAATAAGCTTCCTATAGGTCCAATGGAAATTTGTATTGATTTTGGGCTTGAGATAGTGCAATTGTGAGATATAGAATCTGTATTAAGTGTTCATAAAGAACAAGTTGTCATCATACGCTGTATAGATTGGCATTAAGAATAACATAGTGGAACGAATGGATTTCTATTTTTACTTACCTATTAGCGATTCAATGTTCACTGCCCTTCCTGACATCACATTGCACCTGTGATGTTCCAGATACTTACTGGATTGAGGCACTTTTCTTTTAAACAGGTGTTCAAGAGTTTGAATGCACGGAAAGCTTCTTTTCATTTACTTACCAATAAGCTTCCTATAGGGCCATTGGAAATTTGCATTGATTTTGGGCTTCAGATAGTGCAATTGTGAGAAATATAATCTGTATTAAGGGTTCATAAAGAACAATATGTCATCATACGCTGTATAGATTGGCATTAAGAATAACATAGTGAAAGCAATGGATTTCTTTTATAACTTACCTTTTAGCGATTCAATGTTTACTGCCCTTCTTGACATCTCATTGCACCTGTGATGTTCCAGTGGCCTACTGCGTTAATGCGCCAGTCTTGTGAACAAGAGTTCATGAGTTCAGATCCACAAAGAAATTTTTTTCAATTACCTCTTAATAAGCTTCCAATACAGCCAATGGATATTTGCAATGATTTTGGGCTTGAGATAGTGCAATTGTGAGATATAGAATCTGTATTAAGTGTTCATAAAGAACGAGATGTCATCATACGCTGTATATATTGGCATTGAGAATAACATAGTGGAACCAATGGATTTCTTTCATAATTTACCTATTAGCGATTCAAAGTTCACTGCCCTTCTTGACATCGCACTGCATCTGAGATGTTCCAGTGGCTGCCTGAGTTAATGCACCTGTCTTGTGAACAAGTGTTCATGAGCTCAAATCCACAGAAAACTTTTTTTCATTTACATATTAATAAGCTTCCTATAGGTCCAATGGAAATTTGCATTGATATTGGGCTTGAGATCGTGCAATTGTGAGATATAGAATTTGTATTAAGTGATCATAAAGAACAAGTTGTCATCATACTTTGTATAGATTGGCATTAAGAATAACATAGTGGAACGAATGGATTTCTTTTTTAAATTACCTATTAGCGATTCAATGTTCACTGCCCTTCTTGACATCACATTGCACCTGTGATATTCCAGAGGCTTACTGGATTGATGCACTTTTCTTTTAAACAGGTGTTCAAGAGTTTGAATGCACGGAAAGCTTCTTTTCATTTACTTGCCAATAAGCTTCCTATAGGGCCAATGGAAATTTGCATTGATTTTGGGCTTCAGATAGTGCAATTGTGAGATATAGAATCTGTATTAAGTGTTCATAAAGAACAAGATGTCATCATACGCTGTATATATTGGCATTGAGAATAACATAGTGGAACCAATGGATTTCTTTCTTAATTTACCTATTAGCGATTCAAAGTTCACTGCCCTTCCTGACATCGCACTGCACCTGAGATGTTCCAGTGGCTGACTGAGTTAATGCACCTGTTTTGTGAACAAGTGTTCATGAGTTCAAATCCACGGCAACTTTTTTTTCATTTACATATTAATAAACTTCCTATAGGTCCAATGGAAATTTGCATTGATTTTGGGCTTGAGATCGTGCAATTGTGAGATATAGAATTTGTATTAAGTGATCATAAAGAACATGTTGTCATCATACTCTGTATAGATTGGCATTAAGAATAACAGTGGAACGAATGGATTTCTATTTTTACTTACCTATTAGCGATTCAATGTTCACTGCCCTTCCTGACATCACATTGCACCTGTGATGTTCCAGAGGCTTACTGGATAAATGCACTTGTCTTTTAAATAAGTGTTCAAGAGTATGAATCCGCGGAAAGCTTCTTTTCATTTACTTACTAATATGCTTCCTATAGGGCCAATGGAAATTTGCATTGATTTTGGGCTTGAGATAGTGCAATTGTGAGAAATAGAATCTGTATTAAGGGTTCATAAAGAACAAGTTATCATCATACGCTGTATAGATTGGCATTAAGAATAACATAGTGGAATGAATGTTTTTCTTTTTTAACTTAACTATTAGCGATTCAATGTTCACTGCCCTTTTTGACATCACACTGCACCTGTGATGTTCCAGTGGCTTACTGTGTTAATGCACCTGTCTTGTAAACAAGTATTCTTGAGTTTGAATCCACGGAGAACTTTTTTTCATTTACTTTCTAATAAGCTTCCTATAGGTCCAATGGAAATTTGTATTGATTTTGGGCTTGAGATAGTGCAATTGTGAGATATAGAATCTGTATTAAGTGTTCATAAAGAACAAGTTGTCATCATACGCTGTATAGATTGGCATTAAGAATAACATAGTGGAACGAATGGATTTCTATTTTTACTTACCTATTAGCGATTCAATGTTCACTGCCCTTCCTGACATCACATTGCACCTGTGATGTTCCAGATACTTACTGGATTGAGGCACTTTTCTTTTAAACAGGTGTTCAAGAGTTTGAATGCACGGAAAGCTTCTTTTCATTTACTTACCAATAAGCTTCCTATAGGGCCAATGGAAATTTGCATTGATTTTGGGCTTCAGATAGTGCAATTGTGAGAAATATAATCTGTATTAAGGGTTCATAAAGAACAATATGTCATCATACGCTGTATAGATTGGCCTTAAGAATAACATAGTGGAACGAATGGATTTCTATTTTAACTTACCTATTAGCGATTCAATGTTCACTGCCCTTGCTGACATCACATTGCACCTGTGATGCTCCAGAGGCTTACTGGATTAATGCACTTATCTTTTAAACAAGTGTTCAAGAGTTTGAATCCACGGAAAGCTTCTTTTCATTTACTTACTAATATGCTTCCTATAGTGCCAATGGAAATTTACATTGATTTTGGGCTTGACATACTGCAATTGTGAGAAATATAATCTGTATTAAGTGTTCATAAAGAACAAGATGTCATCATACGCTGTATAGATTGGCCTTAAGAACAACATAGTGGAAGCAATGGATTTCTTCTACAACTTACCTTTTAGCGATTCAATGATTACTGCCCTTCTTGACATCTCATTGCACCTGTGATGTTCCAGTGGCTTACTGGGTTCATGAGTTCAGATCCACAAAGAGAATTTTTTCAATTACCTCTTAATAAGCTTCCAATACAGACAATGGAAATTTGCAATGATTTTGGGCTTGAGATTGTGAGAAATACAATCTATATTAAGTGTTCATAAAGAACAAGTTGTCATCATACGCTGTATAGATTGGCGTTAAGAATAACATAGTGAAATGAATGTTTTTCTTTTTTAACTTAACTATTAGCGGTTCAATGTTCACTGCCCTTCTTGACATCACACTCCACCTGTGATGTTCCAGTGGCTTACTGTGTTAATGCACCTGTCTTGTAAACAAGTATTCTTGAGTTTGAATCCACGGAAAACTTTTTTTCATTTACTTTCTAATAAGCTTCCTATAGGTCCAATGGAAATTTGTATTGATTTTGGGCTTGAGATAGTGCAATTGTGAGATATAGAATCTGTATTAAGTGTTCATAAAGAACAAGTTGTCATCATACGCTGTATAGATTGGCATTAAGAATAACATAGTGGAACGAATGGATTTCTATTTTTACTTACCTATTAGCGATTCAATGTTCACTGCCCTTCCTGACATCACATTGCACCTGTGATGTTCCAGAGGCTTACTGGATAAATGCACTTGTCTTTTAAATAAGTGTTCAAGAGTATGAATCCGCGGAAAGCTTCTTTTCATTTACTTACTAATATGCTTCCTATAGGGCCAATGGAAATTTGCATTGATTTTGGGCTTGAGATAGTGCAATTGTGAGAAATAGAATCTGTATTAAGGGTTCATAAAGAACAAGTTATCATCATACGTTGTATAGATTGGCATTAAGAATAACATAGTGGAATGAATGTTTTTCTTTTTTAACTTAACTATTAGCGATTCAATGTTCACTGCCCTTCTTGACATCACACTCCACCTGTGATGTTCCAGTGGCTTACTGGATTGAGGCACTTTTCTTTTAAACAGGTGTTCAAGAGTTTGAATGCACGGAAAGCTTCTTTTCATTTACTTACCAATAAGCTTCCTATAGGGCCAATGGAAATTTGCATTGATTTTTGGGCTTCAGATAGTGCAATTGTGAGAAATATAATCTGTATTAAGGGTTCATAAAGAACAATATGTCATCATACGCTGTATAGATTGGCATTAAGAATAACATAGTGAAAGCAATGGATTTCTTTTATAACTTACCTTTTAGCGATTCAATGTTTACTGCCCTTCTTGACATCTCATTGCACCTGTGATGTTCCAGTGGCCTACTGCGTTAATGTGCCAGTCTTGTGAACAAGAGTTCATGAGTTCAGATCCACAAAGAAATTTTTTTCAATTACCTCTTAATAAGCTTCCAATACAGCCAATGGATATTTGCAATGATTTTGGGCTTGAGATAGTGCAATTGTGAGATATAGAATCTGTATTAAGTGTTCATAAAGAACAAGATGTCATCATACGCTGTATATATTGGCATTGAGAATAACATAGTGGAACCAATGGATTTCTTTCATAATTTACCTATTAGCGATTCAAAGTTCACTGCCCTTCTTGACATCGCACTGCATCTGAGATGTTCCAGTGGCTGCCTGAGTTAATGCACCTGTCTTGTGAACAAGTGTTCATAAGCTCAAATCCACAGAAACCTTTCTTTCATTTACATATTAATAAGCTTCCTATAGGTCCAATGGAAATTTGCATTGATTTTGGGCTTGAGATCGTGCAATTGTGAGATATAGAATCTGTATTAAGTGATCATAAAGAACAAGTTGTCATCATACTCTGTATAGATTGGCATTAAGAATAACATAGTGGAACGAATGGATTTCTTTTTTAAATTACCTATTAGCGATTCAATGTTCACTGCCCTTCTTGACATCACATTGCACCTGTGATATTCCAGAGGCTTACTGGATTGATGCACTTTTCTTTTAAACAGGTGTTCAAGAGTTTGAATGCACGGAAAGCTTCTTTTCATTTACTTACCAATAAGCTTCCTATAGGGCCAATGAAAATTTGCATTGATTTTGGGCTTCAGATAGTGCAATTGTGAGATATAGAATCTGTATTAAGTGTTCATAAAGAACAAGATGTCATCATACGCTGTATATATTGGCATTGAGAATAACATAGTGGAACCAATGGATTTCTTTCTTAATTTACCTATTAGCGATTCAAAGTTCACTGCCCTTCCTGACATCGCACTGCACCTGAGATGTTCCAGTGGCTGACTGAGTTAATGCATCTGTTTTGTGAACAAGTGTTCATGAGTTCAAATCCACGGCAACTTTTTTTTCATTTACATATTAATAAACTTCCTATAGGTCCAATGGAAATTTGCATTGATTTTGGGCTTGAGATAGTGCAATTGTGAGATATAGAATCTGTATTAAGTGTTCATAAAGAACAAGTTGTCATCATACGCTGTATAGATTGGCATTAAGAATAACATAGTGGAACGAATGGATTTCTATTTTAACTTACCTATTAGCGATTCAATGTTCACTGCCCTTGCTGACATCACATTGCACCTGTGATGCTCCAGAGGCTTACTGGATTAATGCACTTATCTTTTAAACAAGTGTTCAAGAGTTTGAATCCACGGAAAGCTTTTTTTCATTTACTTACTCATATGCTTCCTATAGTGCCAATGGAAATTTGCATTGATTTTGGGCTTGACATACTGCAATTGTGAGAAATATAATCTGTATTAAGTGTTCATAAAGAACAAGATGTCATCATACGCTGTATAGATTGGCCTTAAGAACAACATAGTGGAAGCAATGGATTTCTTCTACAACTTACCTTTTAGCGATTCAATGTTTACTGCCCTTCTTGACATCTCATTGCACCTGTGATGTTCCAGTGGCTTACTGGGTTCATGAGTTCAGATCCACAAAGAGAATTTTTTCAATTACCTCTTAATAAGCTTCCAATACAGACAATGGAAATTTGCAATGATTTTGGGCTTGAGATTGTGAGAAATACAATCTATATTAAGTGTTCATAAAGAACAAGTTGTCATCATACGCTGTATAGATTGGCGTTAAGAATAACATAGTGGAATGAATGTTTTTCTTTTTTAACTTAACTATTAACGATTCAATGTTCACTGCCGTTCTTGACATCACACTCCACCTGTGATGTTCCAGTGGCTTACTGTGTTAATGCACCTGTCTTGTAAACAAGTATTCTTGAGTTTGAGTCCACGGAAAACTTTTTTTCATTTACTTTCTAATAAGCTTCCTATAGGTCCAATGGAAATTTGTATTGATTTTTGGCTTGAGATAGTGCAATTGTGAGATATAGAATCTGTATTAAGTGTTCATAAAGAACAAGTTGTCATCATACGCTGTATAGATTGGCATTAAGAATAACATAGTGGAACGAATGGATTTCTATTTTTACTTACCTATTAGCGATTCAATGTTCACTGCCCTTCCTGACATCACATTGCACCTGTGATGTTCCAGAGTCTTACTGGATAAATGCACTTGTCTTTTAAATAAGTGTTCAAGAGTATGAATCCGCGGAAAGCTTCTTTTCATTTACTTACTAATATGCTTCCTATAGGGCCAATGGAAATTTGCATTGATTTTGGGCATGAGATAGTGCAATTGTGAGAAATAGAATCTGTATTAAGGGTTCATAAAGAACAAGTTATCATCATACGCTGTATAGATTGGCATTAAGAATAACATAGTGGAATGAATGTTTTTCTTTTTTAACTTAACTATTAGCGATTCAATGTTCACTGCCCTTCTTGACATCTCATTTCGCCTGTGATGTTCCAGTGGCTTACTGCGTTAATGCGCCAGTCTTGTGAACAAGTGTTCATGAGTTCAGATCCATGGAAACCTTTTTTACATTTACATATTAATAAGCTTCCTATAGGTCCAATGGAAATTTGCATTGATTTTGGGCTTGAGATAGTGCAATTGTGAGATATAGAATCTGTATTAAGTGTTCATAAAGAACAAGATGTCATCATACGCTGTATATATTGGCATTGAGAATAACATAGTGGAACCAATGGATTTCTTTCATAATTTACCTATTAGCGATTCAAAGTTCACTGCCCTTCTTGACATCGCACTGCACCTGAGATGTTCCAGTGGCTGCCTGAGTTAATGCACCTGTCTTGTGAACAAGTGTTCATGAGTTCAAATCCATGGAAACCATTTTTTCATTTACATATTAATAAGCTTCCTATAGGTCTAATGGAAATTTGCATTGATTTTGGGCTTGAGATCGTGCAATTGTGAGATATAGAATTTGTATTAAGTGATCATAAAGAACAAGTTGTCATCATACTCTGTATAGATTGGCATTAAGAATAACATAGTGGAACGAATGGATTTCTTTTTTAACTTACCTATTAGCGATTCAATGTTCACTGCCCTTCTTGACATCACATTGCACCTGTGATATTCCAGAGGCTTACTGGATTGATGCACTTTTCTTTTAAACAGGTGTTCAAGAGTTTGAATGCACGGAAAGCTTCTTTTCATTTACTTACCAATAAGCTTCCTATAGGGCCAATGGAAATTTGCATTGATTTTGGGCTTCAGATAGTGCAATTGTGAGATATAGAATCTGTATTAAGTGTTCATAAAGAACAAGATGTCATCATACGCTGTATAGATTGGCATTGAGAATAACATAGTGGAAGCAATGGATTTCTTTTATAACTTACCTTTTAGCGAATCAAAGATTACTGCCCTTCTTGACATCTCGTTACACCTGTGATGTTCCAGTGGCCTACTGGGTTAATGCACCTGTCTTTTGAACAAGTGTTCATGAGTTCAGATCCACAAAGAAATTTTTTTCAATTACCTCTTAATAAGCTTCCAATACAGCCAATGGATATTTGCAATGATTTTGGGCTTGAGATAGTGCAATTGTGAGATATAGAATCTGTATTAAGTGTCCATAAAGAACAAGATGTCTTCATACGCTGTACATATTGGCATTGAGAATAACATAGTGGAACCAATGGATTTCTTTCATAATTTACCTATTAGCGATTCAAAGTTCACTGCCCTTCTTGACATCGCACTGCACCTGAGTTGTTCCAGTGGCTGACTGAGTTAATGCACCTGTCTTGTGAACAAGTGTTCATGAGTTCAAATCCATGGAACCCTTTTTTTCATTTACATATTAATAAGCTTCCTATAGGTCCAATGGAAATTTGCATTGATTTTGGGCTTGAGATAGTGCAATTGTGAGATATAGAATCTGTATTAAGTGTTCATAAAGAACAAGATGTCATCATATGCTGTATAGATTGGCATTAAGAATAACATAGTGGAAGCAATGGATTTCTTTTATAACTTACCTTTTAGCGAATCAAAGTTTACTGCCCTTCTTGACATCTTATTACACCTGTGATGATCCAGTGGCCTACTAGGTTAATGCACCTGTCTTTTGAACAAGTGTTCATGAGTTCAGATCCACAAAGAAAATTTTTTCAATTACCTCTTAATAAGCTTCCAATACAGCCAATGGAAATTTGCGATGATTTTGGGCTTGAGATAGTGCAATTGTGAGATATAGAATCTGTATTAAGTGTTCATAAAGAACAAGATGTCATCATACGCTGTATATATTGGCATTGAGAATAACATAGTGGAACCAATGGATTTCTTTCATAATTTACCTATTAGCGATTCAAAGTTCACTGCCCTTCTTGACATCGCACTGCATCTGAGATGTTCCAGTGGCTGCCTGAGTTAATCCACCTGTCTTGTGAACAAGTGTTCATGAGCTCAAATCCACAGAAACCTTTTTTTCATTTACATATTAATAAGCTTCCTATAGGTCCAATGGAAATTTGCATTGATTTTGGGCTTGAGATCGTGCAATTGTGAGATATAGAATTTGTATTAAGTGATCATAAAGAACAAGTTGTCATCATACTCTGTATAGATTGGCATTAAGAATAACATAGTGGAACGAATGGATTTCTATTTTTACTTACCTATTAGCGATTCAATGTTCACTGCCCTTCCTGACATCACATTGCACCTGTGATGTTCCAGAGGCTTACTGGATAAATGCACTTGTCTTTTAAATAAGTGTTCAAGAGTATGAATCCGCGGAAAGCTTCTTTTCATTTACTTACTAATATGCTTCCTATAGGGCCAATGGAAATTTGCATTGATTTTGGGCTTGAGATAGTGCAATTGTGAGAAATAGAATCTGTATTAAGGGTTCATAAAGAACAAGTTATCATCATACGCTGTATAGATTGGCATTAAGAATAACATAGTGGAATGAATGTTTTTCTTTTTTAACTTAACTATTAGCGATTCAATGTTCACTGCCCTTTTTGACATCACACTGCACCTGTGATGTTCCAGTGGCTTACTGTGTTAATGCACCTGTCTTGTAAACAAGTATTCTTGAGTTTGAATCCATGGAAAACTTTTTTTCATTTACTTTCTAATAAGCTTCCTATAGGTCCAATGGAAATTTGTATTGATTTTGGGCTTGAGATAGTGCAATTGTGAGATATAGAATCTGTATTAAGTGTTCATAAAGAACAAGTTGTCATCATACGCTGTATAGATTGGCATTAAGAATAACATAGTGGAACGAATGGATTTCTATTTTTACTTACCTATTAGCGATTCAATGTTCACTGCCCTTCCTGACATCACATTGCACCTGTGATGTTCCAGAGGCTTACTGGATAAATGCACTTGTCTTTTAAATAAGTGTTCAAGAGTATGAATCCGCGGAAAGCTTCTTTTCATTTACTTACTAATATGCTTCCTATAGGTCCAATGGAAATTTGTATTGATTTTGGGCTTGAGATAGTGCAATTGTGAGATATAGAATCTGTATTAAGTGTTCATAAAGAACAAGTTGTCATCATACGCTGTATAGATTGGCATTAAGAATAACATAGTGGAACGAATGGATTTCTATTTTAACTTACCTATTAGCGATTCAATGTTCACTGCCCTTGCTGACATCACATTGCACCTGTGATGCTCCAGAGGCTTACTGGATTAATGCACTTATCTTTTAAACAAGTGTTCAAGAGTTTGAATCCACGGAAAGCTTCTTTTCATTTACTTACTAATATGCTTCCTATAGTGCCAATGGAAATTTACATTGATTTTGGGCTTGACATACTGCAATTGTGAGAAATATAATCTGTATTAAGTGTTCATAAAGAACAAGATGTCATCATACGCTGTATAGATTGGCCTTAAGAACAACATAGTGGAAGCAATGGATTTCTTCTACAAATTACCTTTTAGCGATTCAATGATTACTGCCCTTCTTGACATCTCATTGCACCTGTGATGTTCCAGTGGCTTACTGGGTTCATGAGTTCAGATCCACAAAGAGAATTTTTTCAATTACCTCTTAATAAGCTTCCAATACAGACAATGGAAATTTGCAATGATTTTGGGCTTGAGATTGTGAGAAATACAATCTATATTAAGTGTTCATAAAGAACAAGTTGTCATCATACGCTGTATAGATTGGCGTTAAGAATAACATAGTGGAATGAATGTTTTTCTTTTTTAACTTAACTATTAGCGATTCAATGTTCACTGCCCTTCTTGACATCACACTCCACCTGTGATGTTCCAGTGGCTTACTGTGTTAATGCACCTGTCTTGTAAACAAGTATTCTTGAGTTTGAATCCACGGAAAACTTTTTTTCATTTACTTTCTAATAAGCTTCCTATAGGTCCAATGGAAATTTGTATTGATTTTGGGCTTGAGATAGTGCTATTGTGAGATATAGAATCTCTATTAAGTGTTCATAAAGAACAAGTTGTCATCATACGCTGTATAGATTGGCATTAAGAATAACATAGTGGAACGAATGGATTTCTATTTTTACTTACCTATTAGCGATTCAATGTTCACTGCCCTTCCTGACATCACATTGCACCTGTGATGTTCCAGAGGCTTACTGGATAAATGCACTTGTCTTTTAAATAAGTGTTCAAGAGTATGAATCCGCGGAAAGCTTCTTTTCATTTACTTACTAATATGCTTCCTATAGGGCCAATGGAAATTTGCATTGATTTTGGGCTTGAGATAGTGCAATTGTGAGAAATAGAATCTGTATTAAGGGTTCATAAAGAACAAGTTATCATCATACGTTGTATAGATTGGCATTAAGAATAACATAGTGGAATGAATGTTTTTCTTTTTTAACTTAACTATTAGCGATTCAATGTTCACTGCCCTTCTTGACATCACACTCCACCTGTGATGTTCCAGTGGCTTACTGTGTTAATGCACCTGTCTTGTAAACAAGTATTCTTGAGTTTGAATCCACGGAGAACTTTTTTTCATTTACTTTCTAATAAGCTTCCTATAGGTCCAATGGAAATTTGTATTGATTTTGGGCTTGAGATAGTGCAATTGTGAGATATAGAATCTGTATTAAGTGTTCATAAAGAACAAGTTGTCATCATACGCTGTATAGATTGGCATTAAGAATAACATAGTGGAACGAATGGATTTCTATTTTTACTTACCTATTAGCGATTCAATGTTCACTGCCCTTCCTGACATCACATTGCACCTGTGATGTTCCAGAGGCTTACTGGATTGAGGCACTTTTCTTTTAAACAGGTGTTCAAGAGTTTGAATGCACGGCAAGCTTCTTTTCATTTACTTACCAATAAGCTTCCTATAGGGCCAATGGAAATTTGCATTGATTTTGGGCTTCAGATAGTGCAATTGTGAGAAATAGAATCTGTATTAAGGGTTCATAAAGAACAAGATGTCATCATACGCTGTATAGATTGGCATTAAGAATAACATAGTGAAAGCAATGGATTTCTTTTATAACTTACCTTTTAGCGATTCAATGTTTACTGCCCTTCTTGACATCTCATTGCACCTGTGATGTTCCAGTGGCCTACTGCGTTAATGCGCCCGTCTTGTGAACAAGTGTTCATGAGTTCAGATGCACAAAGAATTTTTTTTCAATTACCTCTTAATAAGCTTCCAATACAGCCAATGGATATTTGCAATGATTTTGGGCTTGAGATAGTGCAATTGTGAGATATAGAATCTGTATTAAGTGTTCATAAAGAACAAGATGTCATCATACGCTGTATATATTGGCATTGAGAATAACATAGTGGAACCAATGGATTTCTTTCATAATTTACCTATTAGCGATTCAAAGTTCACTGCCCTTCTTGACATCGCACTGCATCTGAGATGTTCCAGTGGCTGCCTGAGTTAATGCACCTGTCTTGTGAACAAGTGTTCATGAGCTCAAATCCACAGAAACCTTTTTTTCATTTACATATTAATAAGCTTCCTATAGGTCCAATGGAAATTTGCATTGATTTTGGGCTTGAGATCGTGCAATTGTGAGATATAGAATCTGTATTAAGTGATCATAAAGAACAAGTTGTCATCATACGCTGTATAGATTGGCATTAAGAATAACATAGTGGAACGAATGGATTTCTATTTTAACTTACCTATTAGCGATTCAATGTTCACTGCCCTTGCTGACATCACATTGCACCTGTGATGCTCCAGAGGCTTACTGGATTAATGCACTTATCTTTTAAACAAGTGTTCAAGAGTTTGAATCCACGGAAAGCTTCTTTTCATTTACTTACTAATATGCTTCCTATAGTGCCAATGGAAATTTGCATTGATTTTGGGCTTGACATACTGCAATTGTGAGAAATATAATCTGTATTAAGTGTTCATAAAGAACAAGATGTCATCATACGCTGTATAGATTGGCCTTAAGAACAACATAGTGGAAGAAATGGATTTCTTCTACAACTTACCTTTTAGCGATTCAATGTTTATTGCCCTTCTTGACATCTCATTGCACCAGTGATGTTCCAGTGGCCTACTGCGTTAATGCGCCAGTCTTGTGAACAAGTGTTCATGAGTTCAGATCCACAAAGAAATTTTTTTCAATTACCTCTTAATAAGCTTCCAATACAGCCAATGGATATTTGCAATGATTTTGGGCTTGAGATAGTGCAATTGTGAGATATAGAATCTGTATTAAGTGTTCATAAAGAACAAGATGTCATCATACGCTGTATATATTGGCATTGAGAATAACATAGTGGAACCAATGGATTTCTTTCATAATTTACCTATTAGCGATTCAAAGTTCACTGCCCTTCTTGACATCGCACTGCATCTGAGATGTTCCAGTGGCTGCCTGAGTTAATGCACCTGTCTTTTGAACAAGTGTTCATGAGCTCAAATCCACAGAAACCTTTTTTTCATTTACATATTAATAAGCTTCCTATAGGTCCAATGGAAATTTGCATTGATTTTGGGCTTGAGATCGTGCAATTGTGAGATATAGAATTTGTATTAAGTTATCATAAAGAACAAGTTGTCATCATACTCTGTATAGATTGGCATTAAGAATAACATAGTGGAACGAATGGATTTCTATTTTTACTTACCTATTAGCGATTCAATGTTCACTGCCCTTCCTGACATCACATTGCACCTGTGATGTTCCAGAGGCTTACTGGATAAATGCACTTGTCTTTTAAATAAGTGTTCAAGAGTATGAATCCGCGGAAAGCTTCTTTTCATTTACTTACTAATATGCTTCCTATAGGGCCAATGGAAATTTGCATTGATTTTGGGCTTGAGATAGTGCAATTGTGAGAAATAGAATCTGTATTAAGGGTTCATAAAGAACAAGTTATCATCATACGCTGTATAGATTGGCATTAAGAATAACATAGTGGAATGAATGTTTTTCTTTTTTAACTTAACTATTAGCGATTCAATGTTCACTGCCCTTTTTGACATCACACTGAACCTGTGATGTTCCAGTGGCTTACTGTGTTAATGCACCTGTCTTGTAAACAAGTATTCTTGAGTTTGAATCCATGGAAAACTTTTTTTCATTTACTTTCTAATAAGCTTCATATAGGTCCAATGGAAATTTGTATTGATTTTGGGCTTGAGATAGTGCAATTGTGAGATATAGAATCTGTATTAAATGTTCATAAAGAACAAGTTGTCATCATATGCTGTATAGATTGGCATTAAGAATAACATAGTGGAACGAATGGATTTCTATTTTTACTTACCTATTAGCGATTCAATGTTCACTGCCCTTCCTGACATCACATTGCACCTGTGATGTTCCAGAGGCTTACTGGATAAATGCACTTGTCTTTTAAATAAGTGTTCAAGAGTATGAATCCGCGGAAAGCTTCTTTTCATTTACTTACTAATATGCTTCCTATAGGTCCAATGGAAATTTGTATTGATTTTGGGCTTGAGATAGTGCAATTGTGAGATATAGAATCTGTATTAAGTGTTCATAAAGAACAAGTTGTCATCATACGCTGTATAGATTGGCATTAAGAATAACATAGTGGAACGAATGGATTTCTATTTTAACTTACCTATTAGCGATTCAATGTTCACTGCCCTTGCTGACATCACATTGCACCTGTGATGCTCCAGAGGCTTACTGGATTAATGCACTTATCTTTTAAACAAGTGTTCAAGAGTTTGAATCCACGGAAAGCTTCTTTTCATTTACTTACTAATATGCTTCCTATAGTGCCAATGGAAATTTGCATTGATTTTGGGCTTGACATACTGCAATTGTGAGAAATATAATCTGTATTAAGTGTTCATAAAGAACAAGATGTCATCATACGCTGTATAGATTGGCCTTAAGAACAACATAGTGGAAGAAATGGATTTCTTCTACAACTTACCTTTTAGCGATTCAATGTTTACTGCCCTTCTTGACATCTCATTGCACCAGTGATGTTCCAGTGGCCTACTGCGTTAATGCGCCAGTCTTGTGAACAAGTGTTCATGAGTTCAGATCCACAAAGAAATTTTTTTCAATTACCTCTTAATAAGCTTCCAATACAGCCAATGGATATTTACAATGATTTTGGGCTTGAGATCGTGCAATTGTGAGATATAGAATTTGTATTAAGTGATCATAAAGAACAAGTTGTCATCATACTCTGTATAGATTGGCATTAAGAATAACATAGTGGAACGAATGGATTTCTTTTTTAACTTTCCTATTAGCGATTCAATGTTCACTGCCCTTGTTGACATCACATTGCACCTGTGATATTCCAGAGGCTTACTGGATTGATGCACTTTTCTTTTAAACAGGTGTTCAAGAGTTTGAATGCACGGAAAGCTTCTTTTCATTTACTTACCAATAAGCTTCCTATAGGGCCAATGGAAATTTGCATTGATTTTGGGCTTCAGATAGTGCAATTGTGAGATATAGAATCTGTATTAAGTGTTCATAAAGAACAAGATGTCATCATACGCTGTATAGATTGGCATTGAGAATAACATAGTGGAAGCAATGGATTTCTTTTATAACTTACCTTTTAGCGAATCAAAGATTACTGCCCTTCTTGACATCTCATTACACCTGTGATGTTCCAGTGGCCTACTGGGTTAATGCACCTGTCTTTTGAACAAGTGTTCATGAGTTCAGATCCACAAAGAAATTTTTTTCAATTACCTCTTAATAAGCTTCCAATACAGCCAATGGATATTTGCAATGATTTTGGGCTTGAGATAGTGCAATTGTGAGATATAGAATCTGTATTAAGTGTCCATAAAGAACAAGATGTCTTCATACGCTGTACATATTGGCATTGAGAATAACATAGTGGAACCAATGGATTTCTTTCATAATTTACCTATTAGCGATTCAAAGTTCACTGCCCTTCTTGACATCGCACTGCACCTGAGTTGTTCCAGTGGCTGACTGAGTTAATGCACCTGTCTTGTGAACAAGTGTTCATGAGTTCAAATCCATGGAACCCTTTTTTTCATTTACATATTAATAAGCTTCCTATAGGTCCAATGGAAATTTGCATTGATTTTGGGCTTGAGATAGTGCAATTGTGAGATATAGAATCTGTATTAAGTGTTCATAAAGAACAAGATGTCATCATATGCTGTATAGATTGGCATTAAGAATAACATAGTGGAAGCAATGGATTTCTTTTATAACTTACCTTTTAGCGAATCAAAGTTTACTGCCCTTCTTGACATATTATTACACCTGTGATGATCCTGTGGCCTACTAGGTTAATGCACCTGTCTTTTGAACAAGTGTTCATGAGTTCAGATCCACAAAGGAAATTTTTTCAATTACCTCTTAATAAGCTTCCAATACAGCCAATGGAAATTTGCGATGATTTTGGGCTTGAGATAGTGCAATTGTGAGATATAGAATCTGTATTAAGTGTTCATAAAGAACAAGATGTCATCATACGCTGTATATATTGGCATTGAGAATAACATAGTGGAACCAATGGATTTCTTTCATAATTTACCTATTAGCGATTCAAAGTTCACTGCCCTTCTTGACAGCGCACTGCATCTGAGATGTTCCAGTGGCTGCCTGAGTTAATGCACCTGTCTTGTGAACAAGTGTTCATGAGCTCAAATCCACAGAAACCTTTTTTTCATTTACATATTAATAAGCTTCCTATAGGTCCAATGGAAATTTGCATTGATTTCGGGCTTGAGATCGTGCAATTGTGAGATATAGAATTTGTATTAAGTGATCATAAAGAACAAGTTGTCATCATACTCTGTATAGATTGGCATTAAGAATAACATAGTGGAACGAATGGATTTCTATTTTTACTTACCTATTAGCGATTCAATGTTCACTGCCCTTCCTGACATCACATTGCACCTGTGATGTTCCAGAGGCTTACTGGATAAATGCACTTGTCTTTTAAATAAGTGTTCAAGAGTATGAATCCGCGGAAAGCTTCTTTTCATTTACTTACTAATATGCTTCCTATAGGGCCAATGGAAATTTGCATTGATTTTGGGCTTGAGATAGTGCAATTGTGAGAAATAGAATCTGTACTAAGGGTTCATAAAGAACAAGTTATCATCATACGCTGTATAGATTTGCATTAAGAATAACATAGTGGAATGAATGTTTTTCTTTTTTAACTTAACTATTAGCGATTCAATGTTCACTGCCCTTTTTGACATCACACTGCACCTGTGAAGTTCCAGTGGCTTACTGTGTTAATGCACCTGTCTTGTAAACAAGTATTCTTGAGTTTGAATCCATGGAAAACTTTTTTTCATTTACTTTCTAATAAGCTTCCTATAGGTCCAATGGAAATTTGTATTGATTTTGGGCTTGAGATAGTGCAATTGTGAGATATAGAATCTGTATTAAGTGTTCATAAAGAACAAGTTGTCATCATACGCTGTATAGATTGGCATTAAGAATAACATAGTGGAACGAATGGATTTCTATTTTTACTTACCTATTAGCGATTCAATGTTCACTGCCCTTCCTGACATCACATTGCACCTGTGATGTTCCAGAGGCTTACTGGATAAATGCACTTGTCTTTTAAATAAGTGTTCAAGAGTATGAATCCGCGGAAAGCTTCTTTTCATTTACTTACTAATATGCTTCCTATAGGTCCAATGGAAATTTGTATTGATTTTGGGCTTGAGATAGTGCAATTGTGAGATATAGAATCTGTATTAAGTGTTCATAAAGAACAAGTTGTCATCATACGCTGTATAGATTGGCATTAAGAATAACATAGTGGAACGAATGGATTTCTATTTTAACTTACCTATTAGCGATTCAATGTTCACTGCCCTTGCTGACATCACATTGCACCTGTGATGCTCCAGAGGCTTACTGGATTAATGCACTTATGTTTTAAACAAGTGTTCAAGAGTTTGAATCCACGGAAAGCTTCTTTTCATTTACTTACTAATATGCTTCCTATAGTGCCAATGGAAATTTACATTGATTTTGGGCTTGACATACTGCAATTGTGAGAAATATAATCTGTATTAAGTGTTCATAAAGAACAAGATGTCATCATACGCTGTATAGATTGGCCTTAAGAACAACATAGTGGAAGCAATGGATTTCTTCTACAACTTACCTTTTAGCGATTCAATTATTACTGCCCTTCTTGACATCTCATTGCACCTGTGATGTTCCAGTGGCTTACTGGGTTCATGAGTTCAGATCCACAAAGAGAATTTTTTCAATTACCTCTTAATAAGCTTCCAATACAGACAATGGAAATTTGCAATGATTTTGGGCTTGAGATTGTGAGAAATACAATCTATATTAAGTGTTCATAAAGAACAAGTTGTCATCATACGCTGTATAGATTGGCGTTAAGAATAACATAGTGGAATGAATGTTTTTCTTTTTTAACTTAACTATTAGCGATTCAATGTTCACTGCCCTTCTTGACATCACACTCCACCTGTGATGTTCCAGTGGCTTACTGTGTTAATGCACCTGTCTTGTAAACAAGTATTCTTGAGTTTGAATCCACGGAAAACTTTTTTTCATTTACTTTCTAATAAGCTTCCTATAGGTCCAATGGAAATTTGTATTGATTTTGGGCTTGAGATAGTGCAATTGTGAGATATAGAATCTGTATTAAGTGTTCATAAAGAACAAGTTGTCATCATACGCTGTATAGATTGGCATTAAGAATAACATAGTGGAACGAATGGATTTCTATTTTTACTTACCTATTAGCGATTCAATGTTCACTGCCCTTCCTGACATCACATTGCACCTGTGATGTTCCAGAGGCTTACTGGATAAATGCACTTGTCTTTTAAATAAGTGTTCAAGAGTATGAATCCGCGGAAAGCTTCTTTTCATTTACTTACTAATATGCTTCCTATAGGTCCAATGGAAATTTGTATTGATTTTGGGCTTGAGATAGTGCAATTGTGAGATATAGAATCTGTATTAAGGGTTCATAAAGAACAAGTTGTCATCATACGCTGTATAGATTGGCATTAAGAATAACATAGTGGAACGAATGGATTTCTATTTTAACTTACCTATTAGCGATTCAATGTTCACTGCCCTTGCTGACATCACATTGCACCTGTGATGCTCCAGAGGCTTACTGGATTAATGCACTTATGTTTTAAACAAGTGTTCAAGAGTTTGAATCCACGGAAACCTTCTTTTCATTTACTTACTAATATGCTTCCTATAGTGCCAATGGAAATTTACATTGATTTTGGGCTTGACATACTGCAATTGTGAGAAATATAATCTGTATTAAGTGTTCATAAAGAACAAGATGTCATCATACGCTGTATAGATTGGCCTTAAGAACAACATAGTGGAAGCAATGGATTTCTTCTACAACTTACCTTTTAGCGATTCAATTATTACTGCCCTTCTTGACATCTCATTGCACCTGTGATGTTCCAGTGGCTTACTGGGTTCATGAGTTCAGATCCACAAAGAGAATTTTTTCAATTACCTCTTAATAAGCTTCCAATACAGACAATGGAAATTTGCAATGATTTTGGGCTTGAGATTGTGAGAAATACAATCTATATTAAGTGTTCATAAAGAACAAGTTGTCATCATACGCTGTATAGATTGGCGTTAAGAATAACATAGTGGAATGAATGTTTTTCTTTTTTAACTTAACTATTAGCGATTCAATGTTCACTGCCCTTCTTGACATCACACTCCACCTGTGATGTTCCAGTGGCTTACTGTGTTAATGCACCTGTCTTGTAAACAAGTATTCTTGAGTTTGAATCCACGGAAAACTTTTTTTCATTTACTTTCTAATAAGCTTCCTATAGGTCCAATGGAAATTTGTATTGATTTTGGGCTTGAGATAGTGCAATTGTGAGATATAGAATCTGTATTAAGTGTTCATAAAGAACAAGTTGTCATCATACGCTGTATAGATTGGCATTAAGAATAACATAGTGGAACGAATGGATTTCTATTTTTACTTACCTATTAGCGATTCAATGTTCACTGCCCTTCCTGACATCACATTGCACCTGTGATGTTCCAGAGGCTTACTGGATAAATGCACTTGTCTTTTAAATAAGTGTTCAAGAGTATGAATCCGCGGAAAGCTTCTTTTCATTTACTTACTAATATGCTTCCTATAGGGCCAATGGAAATTTGCATTGATTTTGGGCTTGAGATAGTGCAATTGTGAGAAATAGAATCTGTATTAAGGGTTCATAAAGAACAAGTTATCATCATACGTTGTATAGATTGGCATTAAGAATAACATAGTGGAATGAATGTTTTTCTTTTTTAACTTAACTATTAGCGATTCAATGTTCACTGCCCTTCTTGACATCACACTCCACCTGTGATGTTCCAGTGGCTTACTGTGTTAATGCACCTGTCTTGTAAACAAGTATTCTTGAGTTTGAATCCACGGAGAACTTTTTTTCATTTACTTTCTAATAAGCTTCCTATAGGTCCAATGGAAATTTGTATTGATTTTGGGCTTGAGATAGTGCAATTGTGAGATATAGAATCTGTATTAAGTGTTCATAAAGAACAAGTTGTCATCATACGCTGTATAGATTGGCATTAAGAATAACATAGTGGAACGAATGGATTTCTATTTTTACTTACCTATTAGCGATTCAATGTTCACTGCCCTTCCTGACATCACATTGCACCTGTGATGTTCCAGAGGCTTACTGGATTGAGGCACTTTTCTTTTAAACAGGTGTTCAAGAGTTTGAATGCACGGAAAGCTTCTTTTCATTTACTTACCAATAGGCTTCCTATAGGGCCAATGGAAATTTGCATTGATTTTGGGCTTCAGATAGTGCAATTGTGAGAAATAGAATCTGTATTAAGGGTTCATAAAGAACAAGATGTCATCATACGCTGTATAGATTGGCATTAAGAATAACATAGTGGAACGAATGGATTTCTATTTTTACTTACCTATTAGCGATTCAATGTTCACTGCCCTTCCTGACATCACATTGCACCTGTGATGTTCCAGAGGCTTACTGGATAAATGCACTTGTCTTTTAAATAAGTGTTCAAGAGTATGAATCCGCGGAAAGCTTCTTTTCATTTACTTACTAATATGCTTCCTATAGGTCCAATGGAAATTTGTATTGATTTTGGGCTTGAGATAGTGCAATTGTGAGATATAGAATCTGTATTAAGTGTTCATAAAGAACAAGTTGTCATCATACGCTGTATAGATTGGCATTAAGAATAACATAGTGGAACGAATGGATTTCTATTTTTACTTACCTATTAGCGATTCAATGTTCACTGCCCTTCCTGACATCACATTGCACCTGTGATGTTCCAGAGGCTTACTGGATAAATGCACTTGTCTTTTAAATAAGTGTTCAAGAGTATGAATCCGCGGAAAGCTTCTTTTCATTTACTTACTAATATGCTTCCTATAGGTCCAATGGAAATTTGTATTGATTTTGGGCTTGAGATAGTGCAATTGTGAGATATAGAATCTGTATTAAGTGTTCATAAAGAACAAGTTGTCATCATACGCTGTATAGATTGGCATTAAGAATAACATAGTGGAACGAATGGATTTCTATTTTAACTTACCTATTAGCGATTCAATGTTCACTGCCCTTGCTGACATCACATTGCACCTGTGATGCTCCAGAGGCTTACTGGATTAATGCACTTATGTTTTAAACAAGTGTTCAAGAGTTTGAATCCACGGAAAGCTTCTTTTCATTTACTTACTAATATGCTTCCTATAGTGCCAATGGAAATTTACATTGATTTTGGGCTTGACATACTGCAATTGTGAGAAATATAATCTGTATTAAGTGTTCATAAAGAACAAGATGTCATCATACGCTGTATAGATTGGCCTTAAGAACAACATAGTGGAAGCAATGGATTTCTTCTACAACTTACCTTTTAGCGATTCAATTATTACTGCCCTTCTTGACATCTCATTGCACCTGTGATGTTCCAGTGGCTTACTGGGTTCATGAGTTCAGATCCACAAAGAGAATTTTTTCAATTACCTCTTAATAAGCTTCCAATACAGACAATGGAAATTTGCAATGATTTTGGGCTTGAGATTGTGAGAAATACAATCTATATTAAGTGTTCATAAAGAACAAGTTGTCATCATACGCTGTATAGATTGGCGTTAAGAATAACATAGTGGAATGAATGTTTTTCTTTTTTAACTTAACTATTAGCGATTCAATGTTCACTGCCCTTCTTGACATCACACTCCACCTGTGATGTTCCAGTGGCTTACTGTGTTAATGCACCTGTCTTGTAAACAAGTATTCTTGAGTTTGAATCCACGGAAAACTTTTTTTCATTTACTTTCTAATAAGCTTCCTATAGGTCCAATGGAAATTTGTATTGATTTTGGGCTTGAGATAGTGCAATTGTGAGATATAGAATCTGTATTAAGTGTTCATAAAGAACAAGTTGTCATCATACGCTGTATAGATTGGCATTAAGAATAACATAGTGGAACGAATGGATTTCTATTTTTACTTACCTATTAGCGATTCAATGTTCACTGCCCTTCCTGACATCACATTGCACCTGTGATGTTCCAGAGGCTTACTGGATAAATGCACTTGTCTTTTAAATAAGTGTTCAAGAGTATGAATCCGTGGAAAGCTTCTTTTCATTTACTTACTAATATGCTTCCTATAGGTCCAATGGAAATTTGTATTGATTTTGGGCTTGAGATAGTGCAATTGTGAGATATAGAATCTGTATTAAGGGTTCATAAAGAACAAGTTGTCATCATACGCTGTATAGATTGGCATTAAGAATAACATAGTGGAACGAATGGATTTCTATTTTAACTTACCTATTAGCGATTCAATGTTCACTGCCCTTGCTGACATCACATTGCACCTGTGATGCTCCAGAGGCTTACTGGATTAATGCACTTATGTTTTAAACAAGTGTTCAAGAGTTTGAATCCACGGAAAGCTTCTTTTCATTTACTTACTAATATGCTTCCTATAGTGCCAATGGAAATTTACATTGATTTTGGGCTTGACATACTGCAATTGTGAGAAATATAATCTGTATTAAGTGTTCATAAAGAACAAGATGTCATCATACGCTGTATAGATTGGCCTTAAGAACAACATAGTGGAAGCAATGGATTTCTTCTACAACTTACCTTTTAGCGATTCAATTATTACTGCCCTTCTTGACATCTCATTGCACCTGTGATGTTCCAGTGGCTTACTGGGTTCATGAGTTCAGATCCACAAAGAGAATTTTTTCAATTACCTCTTAATAAGCTTCCAATACAGACAATGGAAATTTGCAATGATTTTGGGCTTGAGATTGTGAGAAATACAATCTATATTAAGTGTTCATAAAGAACAAGTTGTCATCATACGCTGTATAGATTGGCGTTAAGAATAACATAGTGGAATGAATGTTTTTCTTTTTTAACTTAACTATTAGCGATTCAATGTTCACTGCCCTTCTTGACATCACACTCCACCTGTGATGTTCCAGTGGCTTACTGTGTTAATGCACCTGTCTTGTAAACAAGTATTCTTGAGTTTGAATCCACGGAAAACTTTTTTTCATTTACTTTCTAATAAGCTTCCTATAGGTCCAATGGAAATTTGTATTGATTTTGGGCTTGAGATAGTGCAATTGTGAGATATAGAATCTGTATTAAGTGTTCATAAAGAACAAGTTGTCATCATACGCTGTATAGATTGGCATTAAGAATAACATAGTGGAACGAATGGATTTCTATTTTTACTTACCTATTAGCGATTCAATGTTCACTGCCCTTCCTGACATCACATTGCACCTGTGATGTTCCAGAGGCTTACTGGATAAATGCACTTGTCTTTTAAATAAGTGTTCAAGAGTATGAATCCGCGGAAAGCTTCTTTTCATTTACTTACTAATATGCTTCCTATAGGTCCAATGGAAATTTGTATTGATTTTGGGCTTGAGATAGTGCAATTGTGAGATATAGAATCTGTATTAAGGGTTCATAAAGAACAAGTTGTCATCATACGCTGTATAGATTGGCATTAAGAATAACATAGTGGAACGAATGGATTTCTATTTTAACTTACCTATTAGCGATTCAATGTTCACTGCCCTTGCTGACATCACATTGCACCTGTGATGCTCCAGAGGCTTACTGGATTAATGCACTTATGTTTTAAACAAGTGTTCAAGAGTTTGAATCCACGGAAACCTTCTTTTCATTTACTTACTAATATGCTTCCTATAGTGCCAATGGAAATTTACATTGATTTTGGGCTTGACATACTGCAATTGTGAGAAATATAATCTGTATTAAGTGTTCATAAAGAACAAGATGTCATCATACGCTGTATAGATTGGCCTTAAGAACAACATAGTGGAAGCAATGGATTTCTTCTACAACTTACCTTTTAGCGATTCAATTATTACTGCCCTTCTTGACATCTCATTGCACCTGTGATGTTCCAGTGGCTTACTGGGTTCATGAGTTCAGATCCACAAAGAGAATTTTTTCAATTACCTCTTAATAAGCTTCCAATACAGACAATGGAAATTTGCAATGATTTTGGGCTTGAGATTGTGAGAAATACAATCTATATTAAGTGTTCATAAAGAACAAGTTGTCATCATACGCTGTATAGATTGGCGTTAAGAATAACATAGTGGAATGAATGTTTTTCTTTTTTAACTTAACTATTAGCGATTCAATGTTCACTGCCCTTCTTGACATCACACTCCACCTGTGATGTTCCAGTGGCTTACTGTGTTAATGCACCTGTCTTGTAAACAAGTATTCTTGAGTTTGAATCCACGGAAAACTTTTTTTCATTTACTTTCTAATAAGCTTCCTATAGGTCCAATGGAAATTTGTATTGATTTTGGGCTTGAGATAGTGCAATTGTGAGATATAGAATCTGTATTAAGTGTTCATAAAGAACAAGTTGTCATCATACGCTGTATAGATTGGCATTAAGAATAACATAGTGGAACGAATGGATTTCTATTTTTACTTACCTATTAGCGATTCAATGTTCACTGCCCTTCCTGACATCACATTGCACCTGTGATGTTCCAGAGGCTTACTGGATAAATGCACTTGTCTTTTAAATAAGTGTTCAAGAGTATGAATCCGCGGAAAGCTTCTTTTCATTTACTTACTAATATGCTTCCTATAGGGCCAATGGAAATTTGCATTGATTTTGGGCTTGAGATAGTGCAATTGTGAGAAATAGAATCTGTATTAAGGGTTCATAAAGAACAAGTTATCATCATACGTTGTATAGATTGGCATTAAGAATAACATAGTGGAATGAATGTTTTTCTTTTTTAACTTAACTATTAGCGATTCAATGTTCACTGCCCTTCTTGACATCACACTCCACCTGTGATGTTCCAGTGGCTTACTGTGTTAATGCACCTGTCTTGTAAACAAGTATTCTTGAGTTTGAATCCACGGAGAACTTTTTTTCATTTACTTTCTAATAAGCTTCCTATAGGTCCAATGGAAATTTGTATTGATTTTGGGCTTGAGATAGTGCAATTGTGAGATATAGAATCTGTATTAAGTGTTCATAAAGAACAAGTTGTCATCATACGCTGTATAGATTGGCATTAAGAATAACATAGTGGAACGAATGGATTTCTATTTTTACTTACCTATTAGCGATTCAATGTTCACTGCCCTTCCTGACATCACATTGCACCTGTGATGTTCCAGAGGCTTACTGGATTGAGGCACTTTTCTTTTAAACAGGTGTTCAAGAGTTTGAATGCACGGAAAGCTTCTTTTCATTTACTTACCAATAAGCTTCCTATAGGGCCAATGGAAATTTGCATTGATTTTGGGCTTCAGATAGTGCAATTGTGAGAAATAGAATCTGTATTAAGGGTTCATAAAGAACAAGATGTCATCATACGCTGTATAGATTGGCATTAAGAATAACATAGTGGAACGAATGGATTTCTATTTTTACTTACCTATTAGCGATTCAATGTTCACTGCCCTTCCTGACATCACATTGCACCTGTGATGTTCCAGAGGCTTACTGGATAAATGCACCTGTCTTGTAAACAAGTATTCTTGAGTTTGAATCCACGGAAAACTTTTTTTCATTTACTTTCTAATAAGCTTCCTATAGGTCCAATGGAAATTTGTATTGATTTTGGGCTTGAGATAGTGCAATTGTGAGATATAGAATCTGTATTAAGTGTTCATAAAGAACAAGTTGTCATCATACGCTGTATAGATTGGCATTAAGAATAACATAGTGGAACGAATGGATTTCTATTTTTACTTACCTATTAGCGATTCAATGTTCACTGCCCTTCCTGACATCACATTGCACCTGTGATGTTCCAGAGGCTTACTGGATAAATGCACTTGTCTTTTAAATAAGTGTTCAAGAGTATGAATCCGCGGAAAGCTTCTTTTCATTTACTTACTAATATGCTTCCTATAGGTCCAATGGAAATTTGTATTGATTTTGGGCTTGAGATAGTGCAATTGTGAGATATAGAATCTGTATTAAGGGTTCATAAAGAACAAGTTGTCATCATACGCTGTATAGATTGGCATTAAGAATAACATAGTGGAACGAATGGATTTCTATTTTAACTTACCTATTAGCGATTCAATGTTCACTGCCCTTGCTGACATCACATTGCACCTGTGATGCTCCAGAGGCTTACTGGATTAATGCACTTATGTTTTAAACAAGTGTTCAAGAGTTTGAATCCACGGAAACCTTCTTTTCATTTACTTACTAATATGCTTCCTATAGTGCCAATGGAAATTTACATTGATTTTGGGCTTGACATACTGCAATTGTGAGAAATATAATCTGTATTAAGTGTTCATAAAGAACAAGATGTCATCATACGCTGTATAGATTGGCCTTAAGAACAACATAGTGGAAGCAATGGATTTCTTCTACAACTTACCTTTTAGCGATTCAATTATTACTGCCCTTCTTGACATCTCATTGCACCTGTGATGTTCCAGTGGCTTACTGGGTTCATGAGTTCAGATCCACAAAGAGAATTTTTTCAATTACCTCTTAATAAGCTTCCAATACAGACAATGGAAATTTGCAATGATTTTGGGCTTGAGATTGTGAGAAATACAATCTATATTAAGTGTTCATAAAGAACAAGTTGTCATCATACGCTGTATAGATTGGCGTTAAGAATAACATAGTGGAATGAATGTTTTTCTTTTTTAACTTAACTATTAGCGATTCAATGTTCACTGCCCTTCTTGACATCACACTCCACCTGTGATGTTCCAGTGGCTTACTGTGTTAATGCACCTGTCTTGTAAACAAGTATTCTTGAGTTTGAATCCACGGAAAACTTTTTTTCATTTACTTTCTAATAAGCTTCCTATAGGTCCAATGGAAATTTGTATTGATTTTGGGCTTGAGATAGTGCAATTGTGAGATATAGAATCTGTATTAAGTGTTCATAAAGAACAAGTTGTCATCATACGCTGTATAGATTGGCATTAAGAATAACATAGTGGAACGAATGGATTTCTATTTTTACTTACCTATTAGCGATTCAATGTTCACTGCCCTTCCTGACATCACATTGCACCTGTGATGTTCCAGAGGCTTACTGGATAAATGCACTTGTCTTTTAAATAAGTGTTCAAGAGTATGAATCCGCGGAAAGCTTCTTTTCATTTACTTACTAATATGCTTCCTATAGGGCCAATGGAAATTTGCATTGATTTTGGGCTTGAGATAGTGCAATTGTGAGAAATAGAATCTGTATTAAGGGTTCATAAAGAACAAGTTATCATCATACGTTGTATAGATTGGCATTAAGAATAACATAGTGGAATGAATGTTTTTCTTTTTTAACTTAACTATTAGCGATTCAATGTTCACTGCCCTTCTTGACATCACACTCCACCTGTGATGTTCCAGTGGCTTACTGTGTTAATGCACCTGTCTTGTAAACAAGTATTCTTGAGTTTGAATCCACGGAGAACTTTTTTTCATTTACTTTCTAATAAGCTTCCTATAGGTCCAATGGAAATTTGTATTGATTTTGGGCTTGAGATAGTGCAATTGTGAGATATAGAATCTGTATTAAGTGTTCATAAAGAACAAGTTGTCATCATACGCTGTATAGATTGGCATTAAGAATAACATAGTGGAACGAATGGATTTCTATTTTTACTTACCTATTAGCGATTCAATGTTCACAGCCCTTCCTGACATCACATTGCACCTGTGATGTTCCAGAGGCTTACTGGATTGAGGCACTTTTCTTTTAAACAGGTGTTCAAGAGTTTGAATGCACGGAAAGCTTCTTTTCATTTACTTACCAATAAGCTTCCTATAGGGCCAATGGAAATTTGCATTGATTTTGGGCTTCAGATAGTGCAATTGTGAGAAATAGAATCTGTATTAAGGGTTCATAAAGAACAAGATGTCATCATACGCTGTATAGATTGGCATTAAGAATAACATAGTGGAACGAATGGATTTCTATTTTTACTTACCTATTAGCGATTCAATGTTCACTGCCCTTCCTGACATCACATTGCACCTGTGATGTTCCAGAGGCTTACTGGATAAATGCACTTGTCTTTTAAATAAGTGTTCAAGAGTATGAATCCGCGGAAAGCTTCTTTTCATTTACTTACTAATATGCTTCCTATAGGTCCAATGGAAATTTGTATTGATTTTGGGCTTGAGATAGTGCAATTGTGAGATATAGAATCTGTATTAAGTGTTCATAAAGAACAAGTTGTCATCATACGCTGTATAGATTGGCATTAAGAATAACATACTGGAACGAATGGATTTCTATTTTAACTTACCTATTAGCGATTCAATGTTCACTGCCCTTGCTGACATCACATTGCACCTGTGATGCTCCAGAGGCTTACTGGATTAATGCACTTATCTTTTAAACAAGTGTTCAAGAGTTTGAATCCACGGAAAGCTTCTTTTCATTTACTTACTAATATGCTTCCTATAGTGCCAATGGAAATTTACATTGATTTTGGGCTTGACATACTGCAATTGTGAGAAATATAATCTGTATTAAGTGTTCATAAAGAACAAGATGTCATCATACGCTGTATAGATTGGCCTTAAGAACAACATAGTGGAAGCAATGGATTTCTTCTACAACTTACCTTTTAGCGATTCAATGATTACTGCCCTTCTTGACATCTCATTGCACCTGTGATGTTCCAGTGGCTTACTGGGTTCATGAGTTCAGATCCACAAAGAGAATTTTTTCAATTACCTCTTAATAAGCTTCCAATACAGACAATGGAAATTTGCAATGATTTTGGGCTTGAGATTGTGAGAAATACAATCTATATTAAGTGTTCATAAAGAACAAGTTGTCATCATACGCTGTATAGATTGGCGTTAAGAATAACATAGTGGAATGAATGTTTTTCTTTTTTAACTTAACTATTAGCGATTCAATGTTCACTGCCCTTCTTGACATCACACTCCACCTGTGATGTTCCAGTGGCTTACTGTGTTAATGCACCTGTCTTGTAAACAAGTATTCTTGAGTTTGAATCCACGGAAAACTTTTTTTCATTTACTTTCTAATAAGCTTCCTATAGGTCCAATGGAAATTTGTATTGATTTTGGGCTTGAGATAGTGCAATTGTGAGATATAGAATCTGTATTAAGTGTTCATAAAGAACAAGTTGTCATCATACGCTGTATAGATTGGCATTAAGAATAACATAGTGGAACGAATGGATTTCTATTTTTACTTACCTATTAGCGATTCAATGTTCACTGCCCTTCCTGACATCACATTGCACCTGTGATGTTCCAGAGGCTTACTGGATAAATGCACTTGTCTTTTAAATAAGTGTTCAAGAGTATGAATCCGCGGAAAGCTTCTTTTCATTTACTTACTAATATGCTTCCTATAGGTCCAATGGAAATTTGTATTGATTTTGGGCTTGAGATAGTGCAATTGTGAGATATAGAATCTGTATTAAGTGTTCATAAAGAACAAGTTGTCATCATACGCTGTATAGATTGGCATTAAGAATAACATAGTGGAACGAATGGATTTCTATTTTAACTTACCTATTAGCGATTCAATGTTCACTGCCCTTGCTGACATCACATTGCACCTGTGATGCTCCAGAGGCTTACTGGATTAATGCACTTATGTTTTAAACAAGTGTTCAAGAGTTTGAATCCACGGAAAGCTTCTTTTCATTTACTTACTAATATGCTTCCTATAGTGCCAATGGAAATTTACATTGATTTTGGGCTTGACATACTGCAATTGTGAGAAATATAATCTGTATTAAGTGTTCATAAAGAACAAGATGTCATCATACGCTGTATAGATTGGCTTTAAGAACAACATAGTGGAAGCAATGGATTTCTTCTACAACTTACCTTTTAGCGATTCAATTATTACTGCCCTTCTTGACATCTCATTGCACCTGTGATGTTCCAGTGGCTTACTGGGTTCATGAGTTCAGATCCACAAAGAGAATTTTTTCAATTACCTCTTAATAAGCTTCCAATACAGACAATGGAAATTTGCAATGATTTTGGGCTTGAGATTGTGAGAAATACAATCTATATTAAGTGTTCATAAAGAACAAGTTGTCATCATACGCTGTATAGATTGGCGTTAAGAATAACATAGTGGAATGAATGTTTTTCTTTTTTAACTTAACTATTAGCGATTCAATGTTCACTGCCCTTCTTGACATCACACTCCACCTGTGATGTTCCAGTGGCTTACTGTGTTAATGCACCTGTCTTGTAAACAAGTATTCTTGAGTTTGAATCCACGGAAAACTTTTTTTCATTTACTTTCTAATAAGCTTCCTATAGGTCCAATGGAAATTTGTATTGATTTTGGGCTTGAGATAGTGCAATTGTGAGATATAGAATCTGTATTAAGTGTTCATAAAGAACAAGTTGTCATCATACGCTGTATAGATTGGCATTAAGAATAACATAGTGGAACGAATGGATTTCTATTTTTACTTACCTATTAGCGATTCAATGTTCACTGCCCTTCCTGACATCACATTGCACCTGTGATGTTCCAGAGGCTTACTGGATAAATGCACTTGTCTTTTAAATAAGTGTTCAAGAGTATGAATCCGCGGAAAGCTTCTTTTCATTTACTTACTAATATGCTTCCTATAGGTCCAATGGAAATTTGTATTGATTTTGGGCTTGAGATAGTGCAATTGTGAGATATAGAATCTGTATTAAGGGTTCATAAAGAACAAGTTGTCATCATACGCTGTATAGATTGGCATTAAGAATAACATAGTGGAACGAATGGATTTCTATTTTAACTTACCTATTAGCGATTCAATGTTCACTGCCCTTGCTGACATCACATTGCACCTGTGATGCTCCAGAGGCTTACTGGATTAATGCACTTATGTTTTAAACAAGTGTTCAAGAGTTTGAATCCACGGAAACCTTCTTTTCATTTACTTACTAATATGCTTCCTATAGTGCCAATGGAAATTTACATTGATTTTGGGCTTGACATACTGCAATTGTGAGAAATATAATCTGTATTAAGTGTTCATAAAGAACAAGATGTCATCATACGCTGTATAGATTGGCCTTAAGAACAACATAGTGGAAGCAATGGATTTCTTCTACAACTTACCTTTTAGCGATTCAATTATTACTGCCCTTCTTGACATCTCATTGCACCTGTGATGTTCCAGTGGCTTACTGGGTTCATGAGTTCAGATCCACAAAGAGAATTTTTTCAATTACCTCTTAATAAGCTTCCAATACAGACAATGGAAATTTGCAATGATTTTGGGCTTGAGATTGTGAGAAATACAATCTATATTAAGTGTTCATAAAGAACAAGTTGTCATCATACGCTGTATAGATTGGCGTTAAGAATAACATAGTGGAATGAATGTTTTTCTTTTTTAACTTAACTATTAGCGATTCAATGTTCACTGCCCTTCTTGACATCACACTCCACCTGTGATGTTCCAGTGGCTTACTGTGTTAATGCACCTGTCTTGTAAACAAGTATTCTTGAGTTTGAATCCACGGAAAACTTTTTTTCATTTACTTTCTAATAAGCTTCCTATAGGTCCAATGGAAATTTGTATTGATTTTGGGCTTGAGATAGTGCAATTGTGAGATATAGAATCTGTATTAAGTGTTCATAAAGAACAAGTTGTCATCATACGCTGTATAGATTGGCATTAAGAATAACATAGTGGAACGAATGGATTTCTATTTTTACTTACCTATTAGCGATTCAATGTTCACTGCCCTTCCTGACATCACATTGCACCTGTGATGTTCCAGAGGCTTACTGGATAAATGCACTTGTCTTTTAAATAAGTGTTCAAGAGTATGAATCCGCGGAAAGCTTCTTTTCATTTACTTACTAATATGCTTCCTATAGGTCCAATGGAAATTTGTATTGATTTTGGGCTTGAGATAGTGCAATTGTGAGATATAGAATCTGTATTAAGGGTTCATAAAGAACAAGTTGTCATCATACGCTGTATAGATTGGCATTAAGAATAACATAGTGGAACGAATGGATTTCTATTTTTACTTACCTATTAGCGATTCAATGTTCACTGCCCTTGCTGACATCACATTGCACCTGTGATGCTCCAGAGGCTTACTGGATTAATGCACTTATGTTTTAAACAAGTGTTCAAGAGTTTGAATCCACGGAAACCTTCTTTTCATTTACTTACTAATATGCTTCCTATAGTGCCAATGGAAATTTACATTGATTTTGGGCTTGACATACTGCAATTGTGAGAAATATAATCTGTATTAAGTGTTCATAAAGAACAAGATGTCATCATACGCTGTATAGATTGGCCTTAAGAACAACATAGTGGAAGCAATGGATTTCTTCTACAACTTACCTTTTAGCGATTCAATTATTACTGCCCTTCTTGACATCTCATTGCACCTGTGATGTTCCAGTGGCTTACTGGGTTCATGAGTTCAGATCCACAAAGAGAATTTTTTCAATTACCTCTTAATAAGCTTCCAATACAGACAATGGAAATTTGCAATGATTTTGGGCTTGAGATTGTGAGAAATACAATCTATATTAAGTGTTCATAAAGAACAAGTTGTCATCATACGCTGTATAGATTGGCGTTAAGAATAACATAGTGGAATGAATGTTTTTCTTTTTTAACTTAACTATTAGCGATTCAATGTTCACTGCCCTTCTTGACATCGCACTCCACCTGTGATGTTCCAGTGGCTTACTGTGTTAATGCACCTGTCTTGTAAACAAGTATTCTTGAGTTTGAATCCACGGAAAACTTTTTTTCATTTACTTTCTAATAAGCTTCCTATAGGTCCAATGGAAATTTGTATTGCTTTTGGGCTTGAGATAGTGCAATTGTGAGATATAGAATCTGTATTAAGTGTTCATAAAGAACAAGTTGTCATCATACGCTGTATAGATTGGCATTAAGAATAACATAGTGGAACGAATGGATTTCTATTTTTACTTACCTATTAGCGATTCAATGTTCACTGCCCTTCCTGACATCACATTGCACCTGTGATGTTCCAGAGGCTTACTGGATAAATGCACTTGTCTTTTAAATAAGTGTTCAAGAGTATGAATCCGCGGAAAGCTTCTTTTCATTTACTTACTAATATGCTTCCTATAGGGCCAATGGAAATTTGCATTGATTTTGGGCTTGAGATAGTGCAATTGTGAGAAATAGAATCTGTATTAAGGGTTCATAAAGAACAAGTTATCATCATACGTTGTATAGATTGGCATTAAGAATAACATAGTGGAATGAATGTTTTTCTTTTTTAACTTAACTGTTAGCGATTCAATGTTCACTGCCCTTCTTGACATCACACTCCACCTGTGATGTTCCAGTGGCTTACTGTGTTAATGCACCTGTCTTGTAAACAAGTATTCTTGAGTTTAAATCCACGGAGAACTTTTTTTCATTTACTTTCTAATAAGCTTCCTATAGGTCCAATGGAAATTTGTATTGATTTTGGGCTTGAGATAGTGCAATTGTGAGATATAGAATCTGTATTAAGTGTTCATAAAGAACAAGTTGTCATCATACGCTGTATAGATTGGCATTAAGAATAACATAGTGGAACGAATGGATTTCTATTTTTACTTACCTATTAGCGATTCAATGTTCACTGCCCTTCCTGACATCACATTGCACCTGTGATGTTCCAGAGGCTTACTGGATTGAGGCACTTTTCTTTTAAACAGGTGTTCAAGAGTTTGAATGCACGGAAAGCTTCTTTTCATTTACTTACCAATAAGCTTCCTATAGGGCCAATGGAAATTTGCATTGATTTTGGGCTTCAGATAGTGCAATTGTGAGAAATAGAATCTGTATTAAGGGTTCATAAAGAACAAGATGTCATAATACGCTGTATAGATTGGCATTAAGAATAACATAGTGGAACGAATGGATTTCTATTTTTACTTACCTATTAGCGATTCAATGTTCACTGCCCTTCTTGACATCACATTGCACCTGTGATGTTCCAGAGGCTTACTGGATAAATGCACTTGTCTTTTAAATAAGTGTTCAAGAGTATGAATCCGCGGAAAGCTTCTTTTCATTTACTTACTAATATGCTTCCTATAGGTCCAATGGAAATTTGTATTGATTTTGGGCTTGAGATAGTGCAATTGTGAGATATAGAATCTGTATTAAGTGTTCATAAAGAACAAGTTGTCATCATACGCTGTATAGATTGGCATTAAGAATAACATAGTGGAACGAATGGATTTCTATTTTTACTTACCTATTAGCGATTCAATGTTCACTGCCCTTCCTGACATCACATTGCACCTGTGATGTTCCAGAGGCTTACTGGATAAATGCACTTGTCTTTAAAATAAGTGTTCAAGAGTATGAATCCGCGGAAAGCTTCTTTTCATTTACTTACTAATATGCTTCCTATAGGGCCAATGGAAATTTGCATTGATTTTGGGCTTGAGATAGTGCAATTGTGAGAAATAGAATCTGTATTAAGGGTTCATAAAGAACAAGTTGTCATCATACGCTGTATAGATTGGCATTAAGAATAACATAGTGGAACGAATGGATTTCTATTTTAACTTACCTATTAGCGATTCAATGTTCACTGCCCTTGCTGACATCATATTGCACCTGTGATGCTCCAGAGGCTTACTGGATTAATGCACTTATCTTTTAAACAAGTGTTCAAGAGTTTGAATCCACGGAAAGCTTCTTTTCATTTACTTACTAATATGCTTCCTATAGTGCCAATGGAAATTTACATTGATTTTGGGCTTGACATACTGCAATTGTGAGAAATATAATCTGTATTAAGTGTTCATAAAGAACAAGATGTCATCATACGCTGTATAGATTGGCCTTAAGAACAACATAGTGGAAGCAATGGATTTCTTCTACAACTTACCTTTTAGCGATTCAATGATTACTGCCCTTCTTGACATCTCATTGCACCTGTGATGTTCCAGTGGCTTACTGGGTTCATGAGTTCAGATCCACAAAGAGAATTTTTTCAATTACCTCTTAATAAGCTTCCAATACAGACAATGGAAATTTGCTATGATTTTGGGCTTGAGATTGTGAGAAATACAATCTATATTAAGTGTTCATAAAGAACAAGTTGTCATCATACGCTGTATAGATTGGCGTTAAGAATAACATAGTGGAATGAATGTTTTTCTTTTTTAACTTAACTATTAGCGATTCAATGTTCACTGCCCTTCTTGACATCACACTCCACCTGTGATGTTCCAGTGGCTTACTGTGTTAATGCACCTGTCTTGTAAACAAGTATTCTTGAGTTTGAATCCACGGAAAACTTTTTTTCATTTACTTTCTAATAAGCTTCCTATAGGTCCAATGGAAATTTGTATTGATTTTGGGCTTGAGATAGTGCAATTGTGAGATATAGAATCTGTATTAAGTGTTCATAAAGAACAAGTTGTCATCATACGCTGTATAGATTGGCATTAAGAATAACATAGTGGAACGAATGGATTTCTATTTTTACTTACCTATTAGCGATTCAATGTTCACTGCCCTTCCTGACATCACATTGCACCTGTGATGTTCCAGAGGCTTACTGGATAAATGCACTTGTCTTTTAAATAAGTGTTCAAGAGTATGAATCCGCGGAAAGCTTCTTTTCATTTACTTACTAATATGCTTCCTATAGGGCCAATGGAAATTTGCATTGATTTTGGGCTTGAGATAGTGCAATTGTGAGAAATAGAATCTGTATTAAGGGTTCATAAAGAACAAGTTATCATCATACGTTGTATAGATTGGCATTAAGAATAACATAGTGGAATGAATGTTTTTCTTTTTTAACTTAACTATTAGCGATTCAATGTTCACTGCCCTTCTTGACATCACACTCCACCTGTGATGTTCCAGTGGCTTACTGTGTTAATGCACCTGTCTTGTAAACAAGTATTCTTGAGTTTGAATCCACGGAGAACTTTTTTTCATTTACTTTCTAATAAGCTTCCTATAGGTCCAATGGAAATTTGTATTGATTTTGGGCTTGAGATAGTGCAATTGTGAGATATAGAATCTGTATTAAGTGTTCATAAAGAACAAGTTGTCATCATACGCTGTATAGATTGGCATTAAGAATAACATAGTGGAACGAATGGATTTCTATTTTTACTTACCTATTAGCGATTCAATGTTCACTGCCCTTCCTGACATCACATTGCACCTGTGATGTTCCAGAGGCTTACTGGATTGAGGCACTTTTCTTTTAAACAGGTGTTCAAGAGTTTGAATGCACGGAAAGCTTCTTTTCATTTACTTACCAATAAGCTTCCTATAGGGCCAATGGAAATTTGCATTGATTTTGGGCTTCAGATAGTGCAATTGTGAGAAATAGAATCTGTATTAAGGGTTCATAAAGAACAAGATGTCATCATACGCTGTATAGATTGGCATTAAGAATAACATAGTGGAACGAATGGATTTCTATTTTTACTTACCTATTAGCGATTCAATGTTCACTGCCCTTCCTGACATCACATTGCACCTGTGATGTTCCAGAGGCTTACTGGATAAATGCACTTGTCTTTTAAATAAGTGTTCAAGAGTATGAATCCGCGGAAAGCTTCTTTTCATTTACTTACTAATATGCTTCCTATAGGTCCAATGGAAATTTGTATTGATTTTGGGCTTGAGATAGTGCAATTGTGAGATATAGAATCTGTATTAAGTGTTCATAAAGAACAAGTTGTCATCATACGCTGTATAGATTGGCATTAAGAATAACATAGTGGAACGAATGGATTTCTATTTTAACTTACCTATTAGCGATTCAATGTTCACTGCCCTTGCTGACATCACATTGCACCTGTGATGCTCCAGAGGCTTACTGGATTAATGCACTTATCTTTTAAACAAGTGTTCAAGAGTTTGAATCCACGGAAAGCTTCTTTTCATTTACTTACTAATATGCTTCCTATAGTGCCAATGGAAATTTACATTGATTTTGGGCTTGACATACTGCAATTGTGAGAAATATAATCTGTATTAAGTGTTCATAAAGAACAAGATGTCATCATACGCTGTATAGATTGGCTTTAAGAACAACATAGTGGAAGCAATGGATTTCTTCTACAACTTACCTTTTAGCGATTCAATTATTACTGCCCTTCTTGACATCTCATTGCACCTGTGATGTTCCAGTGGCTTACTGGGTTCATGAGTTCAGATCCACAAAGAGAATTTTTTCAATTACCTCTTAATAAGCTTCCAATACAGACAATGGAAATTTGCAATGATTTTGGGCTTGAGATTGTGAGAAATACAATCTATATTAAGTGTTCATAAAGAACAAGTTGTCATCATACGCTGTATAGATTGGCGTTAAGAATAACATAGTGGAATGAATGTTTTTCTTTTTTAACTTAACTATTAGCGATTCAATGTTCACTGCCCTTCTTGACATCGCACTCCACCTGTGATGTTCCAGTGGCTTACTGTGTTAATGCACCTGTCTTGTAAACAAGTATTCTTGAGTTTGAATCCACGGAAAACTTTTTTTCATTTACTTTCTAATAAGCTTCCTATAGGTCCAATGGAAATTTGTATTGCTTTTGGGCTTGAGATAGTGCAATTGTGAGATATAGAATCTGTATTAAGTGTTCATAAAGAACAAGTTGTCATCATACGCTGTATAGATTGGCATTAAGAATAACATAGTGGAACGAATGGATTTCTATTTTTACTTACCTATTAGCGATTCAATGTTCACTGCCCTTCCTGACATCACATTGCACCTGTGATGTTCCAGAGGCTTACTGGATAAATGCACTTGTCTTTTAAATAAGTGTTCAAGAGTATGAATCCGCGGAAAGCTTCTTTTCATTTACTTACTAATATGCTTCCTATAGGGCCAATGGAAATTTGCATTGATTTTGGGCTTGAGATAGTGCAATTGTGAGAAATAGAATCTGTATTAAGGGTTCATAAAGAACAAGTTATCATCATACGTTGTATAGATTGGCATTAAGAATAACATAGTGGAATGAATGTTTTTCTTTTTTAACTTAACTATTAGCGATTCAATGTTCACTGCCCTTCTTGACATCACACTCCACCTGTGATGTTCCAGTGGCTTACTGTGTTAATGCACCTGTCTTGTAAACAAGTATTCTTGAGTTTAAATCCACGGAGAACTTTTTTTCATTTACTTTCTAATAAGCTTCCTATAGGTCCAATGGAAATTTGTATTGATTTTGGGCTTGAGATAGTGCAATTGTGAGATATAGAATCTGTATTAAGTGTTCATAAAGAACAAGTTGTCATCATACGCTGTATAGATTGGCATTAAGAATAACATAGTGGAACGAATGGATTTCTATTTTTACTTACCTATTAGCGATTCAATGTTCACTGCCCTTCCTGACATCACATTGCACCTGTGATGTTCCAGAGGCTTACTGGATTGAGGCACTTTTCTTTTAAACAGGTGTTCAAGAGTTTGAATGCACGGAAAGCTTCTTTTCATTTACTTACCAATAAGCTTCCTATAGGGCCAATGGAAATTTGCATTGATTTTGGGCTTCAGATAGTGCAATTGTGAGAAATAGAATCTGTATTAAGGGTTCATAAAGAACAAGATGTCATCATACGCTGTATAGATTGGCATTAAGAATAACATAGTGGAACGAATGGATTTCTATTTTAACTTACCTATTAGCGATTCAATGTTCACTGCCCTTGCTGACATCACATTGCACCTGTGATGCTCCAGAGGCTTACTGGATTAATGCACTTATCTTTTAAACAAGTGTTCAAGAGTTTGAATCCACGGAAAGCTTCTTTTCATTTACTTACTAATATGCTTCCTATAGTGCCAATGGAAATTTACATTGATTTTGGGCTTGACATACTGCAATTGTGAGAAATATAATCTGTATTAAGTGTTCATAAAGAACAAGATGTCATCATACGCTGTATAGATTGGCCTTAAGAACAACATAGTGGAAGCAATGGATTTCTTCTACAACTTACCTTTTAGCGATTCAATGATTACTGCCCTTCTTGACATCTCATTGCACCTGTGATGTTCCAGTGGCTTACTGGGTTCATGAGTTCAGATCCACAAAGAGAATTTTTTCAATTACCTCTTAATAAGCTTCCAATACAGACAATGGAAATTTGCTATGATTTTGGGCTTGAGATTGTGAGAAATACAATCTATATTAAGTGTTCATAAAGAACAAGTTGTCATCATACGCTGTATAGATTGGCGTTAAGAATAACATAGTGGAATGAATGTTTTTCTTTTTTAACTTAACTATTAGCGATTCAATGTTCACTGCCCTTCTTGACATCACACTCCACCTGTGATGTTCCAGTGGCTTACTGTGTTAATGCACCTGTCTTGTAAACAAGTATTCTTGAGTTTGAATCCACGGAAAACTTTTTTTCATTTACTTTCTAATAAGCTTCCTATAGGTCCAATGGAAATTTGTATTGATTTTGGGCTTGAGATAGTGCAATTGTGAGATATAGAATCTGTATTAAGTGTTCATAAAGAACAAGTTGTCATCATACGCTGTATAGATTGGCATTAAGAATAACATAGTGGAACGAATGGATTTCTATTTTTACTTACCTATTAGCGATTCAATGTTCACTGCCCTTCCTGACATCACATTGCACCTGTGATGTTCCAGAGGCTTACTGGATAAATGCACTTGTCTTTTAAATAAGTGTTCAAGAGTATGAATCCGCGGAAAGCTTCTTTTCATTTACTTACTAATATGCTTCCTATAGGGCCAATGGAAATTTGCATTGATTTTGGGCTTGAGATAGTGCAATTGTGAGAAATAGAATCTGTATTAAGGGTTCATAAAGAACAAGTTATCATCATACGTTGTATAGATTGGCATTAAGAATAACATAGTGGAATGAATGTTTTTCTTTTTTAACTTAACTATTAGCGATTCAATGTTCACTGCCCTTCTTGACATCACACTCCACCTGTGATGTTCCAGTGGCTTACTGTGTTAATGCACCTGTCTTGTAAACAAGTATTCTTGAGTTTGAATCCACGGAGAACTTTTTTTCATTTACTTTCTAATAAGCTTCCTATAGGTCCAATGGAAATTTGTATTGATTTTGGGCTTGAGATAGTGCAATTGTGAGATATAGAATCTGTATTAAGTGTTCATAAAGAACAAGTTGTCATCATACGCTGTATAGATTGGCATTAAGAATAACATAGTGGAACGAATGGATTTCTATTTTTACTTACCTATTAGCGATTCAATGTTCACTGCCCTTCCTGACATCACATTGCACCTGTGATGTTCCAGAGGCTTACTGGATTGAGGCACTTTTCTTTTAAACAGGTGTTCAAGAGTTTGAATGCACGGAAAGCTTCTTTTCATTTACTTACCAATAAGCTTCCTATAGGGCCAATGGAAATTTGCATTGATTTTGGGCTTCAGATAGTGCAATTGTGAGAAATAGAATCTGTATTAAGGGTTCATAAAGAACAAGATGTCATCATACGCTGTATAGATTGGCATTAAGAATAACATAGTGGAACGAATGGATTTCTATTTTTACTTACCTATTAGCGATTCAATGTTCACTGCCCTTCCTGACATCACATTGCACCTGTGATGTTCCAGAGGCTTACTGGATAAATGCACTTGTCTTTTAAATAAGTGTTCAAGAGTATGAATCCGCGGAAAGCTTCTTTTCATTTACTTACTAATATGCTTCCTATAGGTCCAATGGAAATTTGTATTGATTTTGGGCTTGAGATAGTGCAATTGTGAGATATAGAATCTGTATTAAGTGTTCATAAAGAACAAGTTGTCATCATACGCTGTATAGATTGGCATTAAGAATAACATAGTGGAACGAATGGATTTCTATTTTAACTTACCTATTAGCGATTCAATGTTCACTGCCCTTGCTGACATCACATTGCACCTGTGATGCTCCAGAGGCTTACTGGATTAATGCACTTATCTTTTAAACAAGTGTTCAAGAGTTTGAATCCACGGAAAGCTTCTTTTCATTTACTTACTAATATGCTTCCTATAGTGCCAATGGAAATTTACATTGATTTTGGGCTTGACATACTGCAATTGTGAGAAATATAATCTGTATTAAGTGTTCATAAAGAACAAGATGTCATCATACGCTGTATAGATTGGCCTTAAGAACAACATAGTGGAAGCAATGGATTTCTTCTACAACTTACCTTTTAGCGATTCAATGATTACTGCCCTTCTTGACATCTCATTGCACCTGTGATGTTCCAGTGGCTTACTGGGTTCATGAGTTCAGATCCACAAAGAGAATTTTTTCAATTACCTCTTAATAAGCTTCCAATACAGACAATGGAAATTTGCAATGATTTTGGGCTTGAGATTGTGAGAAATACAATCTATATTAAGTGTTCATAAAGAACAAGTTGTCATCATACGCTGTATAGATTGGCGTTAAGAATAACATAGTGGAATGAATGTTTTTCTTTTTTAACTTAACTATTAGCGATTCAATGTTCACTGCCCTTCTTGACATCACACTCCACCTGTGATGTTCCAGTGGCTTACTGTGTTAATGCACCTGTCTTGTAAACAAGTATTCTTGAGTTTGAATCCACGGAAAACTTTTTTTCATTTACTTTCTAATAAGCTTCCTATAGGTCCAATGGAAATTTGTATTGATTTTGGGCTTGAGATAGTGCAATTGTGAGATATAGAATCTGTATTAAGTGTTCATAAAGAACAAGTTGTCATCATACGCTGTATAGATTGGCATTAAGAATAACATAGTGGAACGAATGGATTTCTATTTTTACTTACCTATTAGCGATTCAATGTTCACTGCCCTTCCTGACATCACATTGCACCTGTGATGTTCCAGAGGCTTACTGGATAAATGCACTTGTCTTTTAAATAAGTGTTCAAGAGTATGAATCCGCGGAAAGCTTCTTTTCATTTACTTACTAATATGCTTCCTATAGGGCCAATGGAAATTTGCATTGATTTTGGGCTTGAGATAGTGCAATTGTGAGAAATAGAATCTGTATTAAGGGTTCATAAAGAACAAGTTATCATCATACGTTGTATAGATTGGCATTAAGAATAACATAGTGGAATGAATGTTTTTCTTTTTTAACTTAACTATTAGCGATTCAATGTTCACTGCCCTTCTTGACATCACACTCCACCTGTGATGTTCCAGTGGCTTACTGTGTTAATGCACCTGTCTTGTAAACAAGTATTCTTGAGTTTGAATCCACGGAGAACTTTTTTTCATTTACTTTCTAATAAGCTTCCTATAGGTCCAATGGAAATTTGTATTGATTTTGGGCTTGAGATAGTGCAATTGTGAGATATAGAATCTGTATTAAGTGTTCATAAAGAACAAGTTGTCATCATACGCTGTATAGATTGGCATTAAGAATAACATAGTGGAACGAATGGATTTCTATTTTTACTTACCTATTAGCGATTCAATGTTCACTGCCCTTCCTGACATCACATTGCACCTGTGATGTTCCAGAGGCTTACTGGATTGAGGCACTTTTCTTTTAAACAGGTGTTCAAGAGTTTGAATGCACGGAAAGCTTCTTTTCATTTACTTACCAATAAGCTTCCTATAGGGCCAATGGAAATTTGCATTGATTTTGGGCTTCAGATAGTGCAATTGTGAGAAATAGAATCTGTATTAAGGGTTCATAAAGAACAAGATGTCATCACACGCTGTATAGATTGGCATTAAGAATAACATAGTGGAACGAATGGATTTCTATTTTTACTTACCTATTAGCGATTCAATGTTCACTGCCCTTCCTGACATCACATTGCACCTGTGATGTTCCAGAGGCTTACTGGATAAATGCACTTGTCTTTTAAATAAGTGTTCAAGAGTATGAATCCGCGGAAAGCTTCTTTTCATTTACTTACTAATATGCTTCCTATAGGTCCAATGGAAATTTGTATTGATTTTGGGCTTGAGATAGTGCAATTGTGAGATATAGAATCTGTATTAAGTGTTCATAAAGAACAAGTTGTCATCATACGCTGTATAGATTGGCATTAAGAATAACATAGTGGAACGAATGGATTTCTATTTTAACTTACCTATTAGCGATTCAATGTTCACTGCCCTTGCAGACATCACATTGCACCTGTGATGCTCCAGAAGCTTACTGGATTAATGCACTTATCTTTTAAACAAGTGTTCAAGAGTTTGAATCCACGGAAAGCTTCTTTTCATTTACTTACTAATATGCTTCCTATAGTGCCAATGGAAATTTACATTGATTTTGGGCTTGACATACTGCAATTGTGAGAAATATAATCTGTATTAAGTGTTCATAAAGAACAAGATGTCATCATACGCTGTATAGATTGGCCTTAAGAACAACATAGTGGAAGCAATGGATTTCTTCTACAACTTACCTTTTAGCGATTCAATGATTACTGCCCTTCTTGACATCTCATTGCACCTGTGATGTTCCAGTGGCTTACTGGGTTCATGAGTTCAGATCCACAAAGAGAATTTTTTCAATTACCTCTTAATAAGCTTCCAATACAGACAATGGAAATTTGCAATGATTTTGGGCTTGAGATTGTGAGAAATACAATCTATATTAAGTGTTCATAAAGAACAAGTTGTCATCATACGCTGTATAGATTGGCGTTAAGAATAACATAGTGGAATGAATGTTTTTCTTTTTTAACTTAACTATTAGCGATTCAATGTTCACTGCCCTTCTTGACATCACACTCCACCTGTGATGTTCCAGTGGCTTACTGTGTTAATGCACCTGTCTTATAAACAAGTATTCTTGAGTTTGAATCCACGGAAAACTTTTTTTCATTTACTTTCTAATAAGCTTCCTATAGGTCCAATGGAAATTTGTATTGATTTTGGGCTTGAGATAGTGCAATTGTGAGATATAGAATCTGTATTAAGTGTTCATAAAGAACAAGTTGTCATCATACGCTGTATAGATTGGCATTAAGAATAACATAGTGGAACGAATGGATTTCTATTTTTACTTACCTATTAGCGATTCAATGTTCACTGCCCTTCCTGACATCACATTGCACCTGTGATGTTCCAGAGGCTTACTGGATAAATGCACTTGTCTTTAAAATAAGTGTTCAAGAGTATGAATCCGCGGAAAGCTTCTTTTCATTTACTTACTAATATGCTTCCTATAGGGCCAATGGAAATTTGCATTGATTTTGGGCTTGAGATAGTGCAATTGTGAGAAATAGAATCTGTATTAAGGGTTCATAAAGAACAAGTTGTCATCATACGCTGTATAGATTGGCATTAAGAATAACATAGTGGAACGAATGGATTTCTATTTTAACTTACCTATTAGCGATTCAATGTTCACTGCCCTTGCTGACATCACATTGCACCTGTGATGCTCCAGAGGCTTACTGGATTAATGCACTTATCTTTTAAACAAGTGTTCAAGAGTTTGAATCCACGGAAAGCTTCTTTTCATTTACTTACTAATATGCTTCCTATAGTGCCAATGGAAATTTACATTGATTTTGGGCTTGACATACTGCAATTGTGAGAAATATAATCTGTATTAAGTGTTCATAAAGAACAAGATGTCATCATACGCTGTATAGATTGGCCTTAAGAACAACATAGTGGAAGCAATGGATTTCTTCTACAACTTACCTTTTAGCGATTCAATGATTACTGCCCTTCTTGACATCTCATTGCACCTGTGATGTTCCAGTGGCTTACTGGGTTCATGAGTTCAGATCCACAAAGAGAATTTTTTCAATTACCTCTTAATAAGCTTCCAATACAGACAATGGAAATTTGCAATGATTTTGGGCTTGAGATTGTGAGAAATACAATCTATATTAAGTGTTCATAAAGAACAAGTTGTCATCATACGCTGTATAGATTGGCGTTAAGAATAACATAGTGGAATGAATGTTTTTCTTTTTTAACTTAACTATTAGCGATTCAATGTTCACTGCCCTTCTTGACATCACACTCCACCTGTGATGTTCCAGTGGCTTACTGTGTTAATGCACCTGTCTTGTAAACAAGTATTCTTGAGTTTGAATCCACGGAAAACTTTTATTCATTTACTTTCTAATAAGCTTCCTATAGGTCCAATGGAAATTTGTATTGATTTTGGGCTTGAGATAGTGCAATTGTGAGATATAGAATCTGTATTAAGTGTTCATAAAGAACAAGTTGTCATCATACGCTGTATAGATTGGCATTAAGAATAACATAGTGGAACGAATGGATTTCTATTTTTACTTACCTATTAGCGATTCAATGTTCACTGCCCTTCCTGACATCACATTGCACCTGTGATGTTCCAGAGGCTTACTGGATAAATGCACTTGTCTTTTAAATAAGTGTTCAAGAGTATGAATCCGCGGAAAGCTTCTTTTCATTTACTTACTAATATGCTTCCTATAGGGCCAATGGAAATTTGCATTGATTTTGGGCTTGAGATAGTGCAATTGTGAGAAATAGAATCTGTATTAAGGGTTCATAAAGAACAAGTTATCATCATACGTTGTATAGATTGGCATTAAGAATAACATAGTGGAATGAATGTTTTTCTTTTTTAACTTAACTATTAGCGATTCAATGTTCACTGCCCTTCTTGACATCACACTCCACCTGTGATGTTCCAGTGGCTTACTGTGTTAATGCACCTGTCTTGTAAACAAGTATTCTTGAGTTTGAATCCACGGAGAACTTTTTTTCATTTACTTTCTAATAAGCTTCCTATAGGTCCAATGGAAATTTGTATTGATTTTGGGCTTGAGATAGTGCAATTGTGAGATATAGAATCTGTATTAAGTGTTCATAAAGAACAAGTTGTCATCATACGCTGTATAGATTGGCATTAAGAATAACATAGTGGAACGAATGGATTTCTATTTTTACTTACCTATTAGCGATTCAATGTTCACTGCCCTTCCTGACATCACATTGCACCTGTGATGTTCCAGAGGCTTACTGGATTGAGGCACTTTTCTTTTAAACAGGTGTTCAAGAGTTTGAATGCACGGAAAGCTTCTTTTCATTTACTTACCAATAAGCTTCCTATAGGGCCAATGGAAATTTGCATTGATTTTGGGCTTCAGATAGTGCAATTGTGAGAAATAGAATCTGTATTAAGGGTTCATAAAGAACAAGATGTCATCATACGCTGTATAGATTGGCATTAAGAATAACATAGTGGAACGAATGGATTTCTATTTTTACTTACCTATTAGCGATTCAATGTTCACTGCCCTTCCTGACATCACATTGCACCTGTGATGTTCCAGAGGCTTACTGGATAAATGCAATTGTCTTTTAAATAAGTGTTCAAGAGTATGAATCCGCGGAAAGCTTCTTGTCATTTACTTACTAATATGCTTCCTATAGGTCCAATGGAAATTTGTATTGATTTTGGGCTTGAGATAGTGCAATTGTGAGATATAGAATCTGTATTAAGTGTTCATAAAGAACAAGTTGTCATCATACGCTGTATAGATTGGCATTAAGAATAACATAGTGGAACGAATGGATTTCTATTTTAACTTACCTATTAGCGATTCAATGTTCACTGCCCTTGCTGACATCACATTGCACCTGTGATGCTCCAGAGGCTTACTGGATTAATGCACTTATCTTTTAAACAAGTGTTCAAGAGTTTGAATCCACGGAAAGCTTCTTTTCATTTACTTACTAATATGCTTCCTATAGTGCCAATGGAAATTTACATTGATTTTGGGCTTGACATACTGCAATTGTGAGAAATATAATCTGTATTAAGTGTTCATAAAGAACAAGATGTCATCATACGCTGTATAGATTGGCCTTAAGAACAACATAGTGGAAGCAATGGATTTCTTCTACAACTTACCTTTTAGCGATTCAATGATTACTGCCCTTCTTGACATCTCATTGCACCTGTGATGTTCCAGTGGCTTACTGGGTTCATGAGTTCAGATCCACAAAGAGAATTTTTTCAATTACCTCTTAATAAGCTTCCAATACAGACAATGGAAATTTGCTATGATTTTGGGCTTGAGATTGTGAGAAATACAATCTATATTAAGTGTTCATAAAGAACAAGTTGTCATCATACGCTGTATAGATTGGCGTTAAGAATAACATAGTGGAATGAATGTTTTTCTTTTTTAACTTAACTATTAGCGATTCAATGTTCACTGCCCTTCTTGACATCACACTCCACCTGTGATGTTCCAGTGGCTTACTGTGTTAATGCACCTGTCTTGTAAACAAGTATTCTTGAGTTTGAATCCACGGAAAACTTTTTTTCATTTACTTTCTAATAAGCTTCCTATAGGTCCAATAGAAATTTGTATTGATTTTGGGCTTGAGATAGTGCAATTGTGAGATATAGAATCTGTATTAAGTGTTCATAAAGAACAAGTTGTCATCATACGCTGTATAGATTGGCATTAAGAATAACATAGTGGAACGAATGGATTTCTATTTTTACTTACCTATTAGCGATTCAATGTTCACTGCCCTTCCTGACATCACATTGCACCTGTGATGTTCCAGAGGCTTACTGGATAAATGCACTTGTCTTTTAAATAAGTGTTCAAGAGTATGAATCCGCGGAAAGCTTCTTTTCATTTACTTACTAATATGCTTCCTATAGGGCCAATGGAAATTTGCATTGATTTTGGGCTTGAGATAGTGCAATTGTGAGAAATATAATCTGTATTAAGTGTTCATAAAGAACAAGATGTCATCATACGCTGTATAGATTGGCCTTAAGAACAACATAGTGGAAGCAATGGATTTCTTCTACAACTTACCTTTTAGCGATTCAATGATTACTGCCCTTCTTGACATCTCATTGCACCTGTGATGTTCCAGTGGCTTACTGGGTTCATGAGTTCAGATCCACAAAGAGAATTTTTTCAATTACCTCTTAATAAGCTTCCAATACAGACAATGGAAATTTGCTATGATTTTGGGCTTGAGATTGTGAGAAATACAATCTATATTAAGTGTTCATAAAGAACAAGTTGTCATCATACGCTGTATAGATTGGCGTTAAGAATAACATAGTGGAATGAATGTTTTTCTTTTTTAACTTAACTATTAGCGATTCAATGTTCACTGCCCTTCTTGACATCACACTCCACCTGTGATGTTCCAGTGGCTTACTGTGTTAATGCACCTGTCTTGTAAACAAGTATTCTTGAGTTTGAATCCACGGAAAACTTTTTTTCATTTACTTTCTAATAAGCTTCCTATAGGTCCAATGGAAATTTGTATTGATTTTGGGCTTGAGATAGTGCAATTGTGAGATATAGAATCTGTATTAAGTGTTCATAAAGAACAAGTTGTCATCATACGCTGTATAGATTGGCATTAAGAATAACATAGTGGAACGAATGGATTTCTATTTTTACTTACCTATTAGCGATTCAATGTTCACTGCCCTTCCTGACATCACATTGCACCTGTGATGTTCCAGAGGCTTACTGGATAAATGCACTTGTCTTTTAAATAAGTGTTCAAGAGTATGAATCCGCGGAAAGCTTCTTTTCATTTACTTACTAATATGCTTCCTATAGGGCCAATGGAAATTTGCATTGATTTTGGGCTTGAGATAGTGCAATTGTGAGAAATAGAATCTGTATTAAGGGTTCATAAAGAACAAGTTATCATCATACGTTGTATAGATTGGCATTAAGAATAACATAGTGGAATGAATGTTTTTCTTTTTTAACTTAACTATTAGCGATTCAATGTTCACTGCCCTTCTTGACATCACACTCCACCTGTGATGTTCCAGTGGCTTACTGTGTTAATGCACCTGTCTTGTAAGCAAGTATTCTTGAGTTTGAATCCACGGAGAACTTTTTTTCATTTACTTTCTAATAAGCTTCCTATAGGTCCAATGGAAATTTGTATTGATTTTGGGCTTGAGATAGTGCAATTGTGAGATATAGAATCTGTATTAAGTGTTCATAAAGAACAAGTTGTCATCATACGCTGTATAGATTGGCATTAAGAATAACATAGTGGAACGAATGGATTTCTATTTTTACTTACCTATTAGCGATTCAATGTTCACTGCCCTTCCTGACATCACATTGCACCTGTGATGTTCCAGAGGCTTACTGGATTGAGGCACTTTTCTTTTAAACAGGTGTTCAAGAGTTTGAATGCACGGAAAGCTTCTTTTCATTTACTTACCAATAAGCTTCCTATAGGGCCAATGGAAATTTGCATTGATTTTGGGCTTCAGATAGTGCAATTGTGAGAAATAGAATCTGTATTAAGGGTTCATAAAGAACAAGTTGTCATCATACGCTGTATAGATTGGCATTAAGAATAACATAGTGGAACGAATGGATTTCTATTTTAACTTACCTATTAGCGATTCAATGTTCACTGCCCTTGCTGACATCACATTGCACCTGTGATGCTCCAGAGGCTTACTGGATTAATGCACTTATCTTTTAAACAAGTGTTCAAGAGTTTGAATCCACGGAAAGCTTCTTTTCATTTACTTACTAATATGTTTCCTATAGTGACAATGGAAATTTACATTGATTTTGGGCTTGACATACTGCAATTGTGAGAAATATAATCTGTATTAAGTGTTCATAAAGAACAAGATGTCATCATACGCTGTATAGATTGGCCTTAAGAACAACATAGTGGAAGCAATGGATTTCTTCTACAACTTACCTTTTAGCGATTCAATGATTACTGCCCTTCTTGACATCTCATTGCACCTGTGATGTTCCAGTGGCTTACTGGGTTCATGAGTTCAGATCCACAAAGAGAATTTTTTCAATTACCTCTTAATAAGCTTCCAATACAGACAATGGAAATTTGCAATGATTTTGGGCTTGAGATTGTGAGAAATACAATCTATATTAAGTGTTCATAAAGAACAAGTTGTCATCATACGCTGTATAGATTGGCGTTAAGAATAACATAGTGGAATGAATGTTTTTCTTTTTTAACTTAACTATTAGCGATTCAATGTTCACTGCCCTTCTTGACATCACACTCCACCTGTGATGTTCCAGTGGCTTACTGTGTTAATGCACCTGTCTTGTAAACAAGTATTCTTGAGTTTGAATCCACGGAAAACTTTTTTTCATTTACTTTCTAATAAGCTTCCTATAGGTCCAATGGAAATTTGTATTGATTTTGGGCTTGAGATAGTGCAATTGTGAGATATAGAATCTGTATTAAGTGTTCATAAAGAACAAGTTGTCATCATACGCTGTATAGATTGGCATTAAGAATAACATAGTGGAACGAATGGATTTCTATTTTTACTTACCTATTAGCGATTCAATGTTCACTGCCCTTCCTGACATCACATTGCACCTGTGATGTTCCAGAGGCTTACTGGATAAATGCACTTGTCTTTTAAATAAGTGTTCAAGAGTATGAATCCGCGGAAAGCTTCTTTTCATTTACTTACTAATATGCTTCCTATAGGGCCAATGGAAATTTGCATTGATTTTGGGCTTGAGATAGTGCAATTGTGAGAAATAGAATCTGTATTAAGGGTTCATAAAGAACAAGTTATCATCATACGTTGTATAGATTGGCATTAAGAATAACATAGTGGAATGAATGTTTTTCTTTTTTAACTTAACTATTAGCGATTCAATGTTCACTGCCCTTCTTGACATCACACTCCACCTGTGATGTTCCAGTGGCTTACTGTGTTAATGCACCTGTCTTGTAAACAAGTATTCTTGAGTTTGAATCCACGGAGAACTTTTTTTCATTTACTTTCTAATAAGCTTCCTATAGGTCCAATGGAAATTTGTATTGATTTTGGGCTTGAGATAGTGCAATTGTGAGATATAGAATCTGTATTAAGTGTTCATAAAGAACAAGTTGTCATCATACGCTGTATAGATTGGCATTAAGAATAACATAGTGGAACGAATGGATTTCTATTTTTACTTACCTATTAGCGATTCAATGTTCACTGCCCTTCCTGACATCACATTGCACCTGTGATGTTCCAGAGGCTTACTGGATTGAGGCACTTTTCTTTTAAACAGGTGTTCAAGAGTTTGAATGCACGGAAAGCTTCTTTTCATTTACTTACCAATAAGCTTCCTATAGGGCCAATGGAAATTTGCATTGATTTTGGGCTTCAGATAGTGCAATTGTGAGAAATAGAATCTGTATTAAGGGTTCATAAAGAACAAGATGTCATCATACGCTGTATAGATTGGCATTAAGAATAACATAGTGGAACGAATGGATTTCTATTTTTACTTACCTATTAGCGATTCAATGTTCACTGCCCTTCCTGACATCACATTGCACCTGTGATGTTCCAGAGGCTTACTGGATAAATGCACTTGTCTTTTAAATAAGTGTTCAAGAGTATGAATCCGCGGAAAGCTTCTTTTCATTTACTTACTAATATGCTTCCTATAGGTCCAATGGAAATTTGTATTGATTTTGGGCTTGAGATAGTGCAATTGTGAGATATAGAATCTGTATTAAGTGTTCATAAAGAACAAGTTGTCATCATACGCTGTATAGATTGGCATTAAGAATAACATAGTGGAACGAATGGATTTCTATTTTAACTTACCTATTAGCGATTCAATGTTCACTGCCCTTGCTGACATCACATTGCACCTGTGATGCTCCAGAGGCTTACTGGATTAATGCACTTATCTTTTAAACAAGTGTTCAAGAGTTTGAATCCACGGAAAGCTTCTTTTCATTTACTTACTAATATGCTTCCTATAGTGCCAATGGAAATTTACATTGATTTTGGGCTTGACATACTGCAATTGTGAGAAATATAATCTGTATTAAGTGTTCATAAAGAACAAGATGTCATCATACGCTGTATAGATTGGCCTTAAGAACAACATAGTGGAAGCAATGGATTTCTTCTACAACTTACCTTTTAGCGATTCAATGATTACTGCCCTTCTTGACATCTCATTGCACCTGTGATGTTCCAGTGGCTTACTGGGTTCATGAGTTCAGATCCACAAAGAGAATTTTTTCAATTACCTCTTAATAAGCTTCCAATACAGACAATGGAAATTTGCTATGATTTTGGGCTTGAGATTGTGAGAAATACAATCTATATTAAGTGTTCATAAAGAACAAGTTGTCATCATACGCTGTATAGATTGGCGTTAAGAATAACATAGTGGAATGAATGTTTTTCTTTTTTAACTTAACTATTAGCGATTCAATGTTCACTGCCCTTCTTGACATCACACTCCACCTGTGATGTTCCAGTGGCTTACTGTGTTAATGCACCTGTCTTGTAAACAAGTATTCTTGAGTTTGAATCCACGGAAAACTTTTTTTCATTTACTTTCTAATAAGCTTCCTATAGGTCCAATGGAAATTTGTATTGATTTTGGGCTTGAGATAGTGCAATTGTGAGATATAGAATCTGTATTAAGTGTTCATAAAGAACAAGTTGTCATCATACGCTGTATAGATTGGCATTAAGAATAACATAGTGGAACGAATGGATTTCTATTTTTACTTACCTATTAGCGATTCAATGTTCACTGCCCTTCCTGACATCACATTGCACCTGTGATGTTCCAGAGGCTTACTGGATTGAGGCACTTTTCTTTTAAACAGGTGTTCAAGAGTTTGAATGCACGGAAAGCTTCTTTTCATTTACTTACCAATAAGCTTCCTATAGGGCCAATGGAAATTTGCATTGATTTTGGGCTTCAGATAGTGCAATTGTGAGAAATAGAATCTGTATTAAGGGTTCATAAAGAACAAGTTGTCATCATACGCTGTATAGATTGGCATTAAGAATAACATAGTGGAACGAATGGATTTCTATTTTAACTTACCTATTAGCGATTCAATGTTCACTGCCCTTGCTGACATCACATTGCACCTGTGATGCTCCAGAGGCTTACTGGATTAATGCACTTATCTTTTAAACAAGTGTTCAAGAGTTTGAATCCACGGAAAGCTTCTTTTCATTTACTTACTAATATGCTTCCTATAGTGACAATGGAAATTTACATTGATTTTGGGCTTGACATACTGCAATTGTGAGAAATATAATCTGTATTAAGTGTTCATAAAGAACAAGATGTCATCATACGCTGTATAGATTGGCCTTAAGAACAACATAGTGGAAGCAATGGATTTCTTCTACAACTTACCTTTTAGCGATTCAATGATTACTGCCCTTCTTGACATCTCATTGCACCTGTGATGTTCCAGTGGCTTACTGGGTTCATGAGTTCAGATCCACAAAGAGAATTTTTTCAATTACCTCTTAATAAGCTTCCAATACAGACAATGGAAATTTGCAATGATTTTGGGCTTGAGATTGTGAGAAATACAATCTATATTAAGTGTTCATAAAGAACAAGTTGTCATCATACGCTGTATAGATTGGCGTTAAGAATAACATAGTGGAATGAATGTTTTTCTTTTTTAACTTAACTATTAGCGATTCAATGTTCACTGCCCTTCTTGACATCACACTCCACCTGTGATGTTCCAGTGGCTTACTGTGTTAATGCACCTGTCTTGTAAACAAGTATTCTTGAGTTTGAATCCACGGAAAACTTTTTTTCATTTACTTTCTAATAAGCTTCCTATAGGTCCAATGGAAATTTGTATTGATTTTGGGCTTGAGATAGTGCAATTGTGAGATATAGAATCTGTATTAAGTGTTCATAAAGAACAAGTTGTCATCATACGCTGTATAGATTGGCATTAAGAATAACATAGTGGAACGAATGGATTTCTATTTTTACTTACCTATTAGCGATTCAATGTTCACTGCCCTTCCTGACATCACATTGCACCTGTGATGTTCCAGAGGCTTACTGGATAAATGCACTTGTCTTTTAAATAAGTGTTCAAGAGTATGAATCCGCGGAAAGCTTCTTTTCATTTACTTACTAATATGCTTCCTATAGGGCCAATGGAAATTTGCATTGATTTTGGGCTTGAGATAGTGCAATTGTGAGAAATAGAATCTGTATTAAGGGTTCATAAAGAACAAGTTATCATCATACGTTGTATAGATTGGCATTAAGAATAACATAGTGGAATGAATGTTTTTCTTTTTTAACTTAACTATTAGCGATTCAATGTTCACTGCCCTTCTTGACATCACACTCCACCTGTGATGTTCCAGTGGCTTACTGTGTTAATGCACCTGTCTTGTAAACAAGTATTCTTGAGTTTGAATCCACGGAGAACTTTTTTTCATTTACTTTCTAATAAGCTTCCTATAGGTCCAATGGAAATTTGTATTGATTTTGGGCTTGAGATAGTGCAATTGTGAGATATAGAATCTGTATTAAGTGTTCATAAAGAACAAGTTGTCATCATACGCTGTATAGATTGGCATTAAGAATAACATAGTGGAACGAATGGATTTCTATTTTTACTTACCTATTAGCGATTCAATGTTCACTGCCCTTCCTGACATCACATTGCACCTGTGATGTTCCAGAGGCTTACTGGATTGAGGCACTTTTCTTTTAAACAGGTGTTCAAGAGTTTGAATGCACGGAAAGCTTCTTTTCATTTACTTACCAATAAGCTTCCTATAGGGCCAATGGAAATTTGCATTGATTTTGGGCTTCAGATAGTGCAATTGTGAGAAATAGAATCTGTATTAAGGGTTCATAAAGAACAAGATGTCATCATACGCTGTATAGATTGGCATTAAGAATAACATAGTGGAACGAATGGATTTCTATTTTTACTTACCTATTAGCGATTCAATGTTCACTGCCCTTCCTGACATCACATTGCACCTGTGATGTTCCAGAGGCTTACTGGATAAATGCACTTGTCTTTTAAATAAGTGTTCAAGAGTATGAATCCGCGGAAAGCTTCTTTTCATTTACTTTCTAATAAGCTTCCTATAGGTCCAATGGAAATTTGTATTGATTTTGGGCTTGAGATAGTGCAATTGTGAGATATAGAATCTGTATTAAGTGTTCATAAAGAACAAGTTGTCATCATACGCTGTATAGATTGGCATTAAGAATAACATAGTGGAACGAATGGATTTCTATTTTTACTTACCTATTAGCGATTCAATGTTCACTGCCCTTCCTGACATCACATTGCACCTGTGATGTTCCAGAGGCTTACTGGATTGAGGCACTTTTCTTTTAAACAGGTGTTCAAGAGTTTGAATGCACGGAAAGCTTCTTTTCATTTACTTACCAATAAGCTTCCTATAGGGCCAATGGAAATTTGCATTGATTTTGGGCTTCAGATAGTGCAATTGTGAGAAATAGAATCTGTATTAAGGGTTCATAAAGTACAAGTTGTCATCATACGCTGTATAGATTGGCATTAAGAATAACATAGTGGAACGAATGGATTTCTATTTTAACTTACCTATTAGCGATTCAATGTTCACTGCCCTTGCTGACATCACATTGCACCTGTGATGCTCCAGAGGCTTACTGGATTAATGCACTTATCTTTTAAACAAGTGTTCAAGAGTTTGAATCCACGGAAAGCTTCTTTTCATTTACTTACTAATATGCTTCCTATAGTGACAATGGAAATTTACATTGATTTTGGGCTTGACATACTGCAATTGTGAGAAATATAATCTGTATTAAGTGTTCATAAAGAACAAGATGTCATCATACGCTGTATAGATTGGCCTTAAGAACAACATAGTGGAAGCAATGGATTTCTTCTACAACTTACCTTTTAGCGATTCAATGATTACTGCCCTTCTTGACATCTCATTGCACCTGTGATGTTCCAGTGGCTTACTGGGTTCATGAGTTCAGATCCACAAAGAGAATTTTTTCAATTACCTCTTAATAAGCTTCCAATACAGACAATGGAAATTTGCAATGATTTTGGGCTTGAGATTGTGAGAAATACAATCTATATTAAGTGTTCATAAAGAACAAGTTGTCATCATACGCTGTATAGATTGGCGTTAAGAATAACATAGTGGAATGAATGTTTTTCTTTTTTAACTTAACTATTAGCGATTCAATGTTCACTGCCCTTCTTGACATCACACTCCACCCGTGATGTTCCAGTGGCTTACTGTGTTAATGCACCTGTCTTGTAAACAAGTATTCTTGAGTTTGAATCCACGGAAAACTTTTTTTCATTTACTTTCTAATAAGCTTCCTATAGGTCCAATGGAAATTTGTATTGATTTTGGGCTTGAGATAGTGCAATTGTGAGATATAGAATCTGTATTAAGTGTTCATAAAGAACAAGTTGTCATCATACGCTGTATAGATTGGCATTAAGAATAACATAGTGGAACGAATGGATTTCTATTTTTACTTACCTATTAGCGATTCAATGTTCACTGCCCTTCCTGACATCACATTGCACCTGTGATGTTCCAGAGGCTTACTGGATAAATGCACTTGTCTTTTAAATAAGTGTTCAAGAGTATGAATCCGCGGAAAGCTTCTTTTCATTTACTTACTAATATGCTTCCTATAGGGCCAATGGAAATTTGCATTGATTTTGGGCTTGAGATAGTGCAATTGTGAGAAATAGAATCTGTATTAAGGGTTCATAAAGAACAAGTTATCATCATACGTTGTATAGATTGGCATTAAGAATAACATAGTGGAATGAATGTTTTTCTTTTTTAACTTAACTATTAGCGATTCAATGTTCACTGCCCTTCTTGACATCACACTCCACCTGTGATGTTCCAGTGGCTTACTGTGTTAATGCACCTGTCTTGTAAACAAGTATTCTTGAGTTTGAATCCACGGAGAGCTTTTTTTCATTTACTTTCTAATAAGCTTCCTATAGGTCCAATGGAAATTTGTATTGATTTTGGGCTTGAGATAGTGCAATTGTGAGATATAGAATCTGTATTAAGTGTTCATAAAGAACAAGTTGTCATCATACGCTGTATAGATTGGCATTAAGAATAACATAGTGGAACGAATGGATTTCTATTTTTACTTACCTATTAGCGATTCAATGTTCACTGCCCTTCCTGACATCACATTGCACCTGTGATGTTCCAGAGGCTTACTGGATTGAGGCACTTTTCTTTTAAACAGGTGTTCAAGAGTTTGAATGCACGGAAAGCTTCTTTTCATTTACTTACCAATAAGCTTCCTATAGGGCCAATGGAAATTTGCATTGATTTTGGGCTTCAGATAGTGCAATTGTGAGAAATAGAATCTGTATTAAGGGTTCATAAAGAACAAGATGTCATCATACGCTGTATAGATTGGCATTAAGAATAACATAGTGGAACGAATGGATTTCTATTTTTACTTACCTATTAGCGATTCAATGTTCACTGCCCTTCCTGACATCACATTGCACCTGTGATGTTCCAGAGGCTTACTGGATAAATGCACTTGTCTTTTAAATAAGTGTTCAAGAGTATGAATCCGCGGAAAGCTTCTTTTCATTTACTTACTAATATGCTTCCTATAGGTCCAATGGAAATTTGTATTGATTTTGGGCTTGAGATAGTGCAATTGTGAGATATAGAATCTGTATTAAGTGTTCATAAAGAACAAGTTGTCATCATACGCTGTATAGATTGGCATTAAGAATAACATAGTGGAACGAATGGATTTCTATTTTAACTTACCTATTAGCGATTCAATGTTCACTGCCCTTGCTGACATCACATTGCACCTGTGATGCTCCAGAGGCTTACTGGATTAATGCACTTATCTTTTAAACAAGTGTTCAAGAGTTTGAATCCACGGAAAGCTTCTTTTCATTTACTTACTAATATGCTTCCTATAGTGCCAATGGAAATTTACATTGATTTTGGGCTTGACATACTGCAATTGTGAGAAATATAATCTGTATTAAGTGTTCATAAAGAACAAGATGTCATCATACGCTGTATAGATTGGCCTTAAGAACAACATAGTGGAAGCAATGGATTTCTTCTACAACTTACCTTTTAGCGATTCAATGATTACTGCCCTTCTTGACATCTCATTGCACCTGTGATGTTCCAGTGGCTTACTGGGTTCATGAGTTCAGATCCACAAAGAGAATTTTTTCAATTACCTCTTAATAAGCTTCCAATACAGACAATGGAAATTTGCTATGATTTTGGGCTTGAGATTGTGAGAAATACAATCTATATTAAGTGTTCATAAAGAACAAGTTGTCATCATACGCTGTATAGATTGGCGTTAAGAATAACATAGTGGAATGAATGTTTTTCTTTTTTAACTTAACTATTAGCGATTCAATGTTCACTGCCCTTCTTGACATCACACTCCACCTGTGATGTTCCAGTGGCTTACTGTGTTAATGCACCTGTCTTGTAAACAAGTATTCTTGAGTTTGAATCCACGGAAAACTTTTTTTCATTTACTTTCTAATAAGCTTCCTATAGGTCCAATGGAAATTTGTATTGATTTTGGGCTTGAGATAGTGCAATTGTGAGATATAGAATCTGTATTAAGTGTTCATAAAGAACAAGTTGTCATCATACGCTGTATAGATTGGCATTAAGAATAACATAGTGGAACGAATGGATTTCTATTTTTACTTACCTATTAGCGATTCAATGTTCACTGCCCTTCCTGACATCACATTGCACCTGTGATGTTCCAGAGGCTTACTGGATAAATGCACTTGTCTTTTAAATAAGTGTTCAAGAGTATGAATCCGCGGAAAGCTTCTTTTCATTTACTTACTAATATGCTTCCTATAGGGCCAATGGAAATTTGCATTGATTTTGGGCTTGAGATAGTGCAATTGTGAGAAATAGAATCTGTATTAAGGGTTCATAAAGAACAAGTTATCATCATACGTTGTATAGATTGGCATTAAGAATAACATAGTGGAATGAATGTTTTTCTTTTTTAACTTAACTATTAGCGATTCAATGTTCACTGCCCTTCTTGACATCACACTCCACCTGTGATGTTCCAGTGGCTTACTGTGTTAATGCACCTGTCTTGTAAACAAGTATTCTTGAGTTTGAATCCACGGAGAACTTTTTTTCATTTACTTTCTAATAAGCTTCCTATAGGTCCAATGGAAATTTGTATTGATTTTGGGCTTGAGATAGTGCAATTGTGAGATATAGAATCTGTATTAAGTGTTCATAAAGAACAAGTTGTCATCATACGCTGTATAGATTGGCATTAAGAATAACATAGTGGAACGAATGGATTTCTATTTTTACTTACCTATTAGCGATTCAATGTTCACTGCCCTTCCTGACATCACATTGCACCTGTGATGTTCCAGAGGCTTACTGGATTGAGGCACTTTTCTTTTAAACAGGTGTTCAAGAGTTTGAATGCACGGAAAGCTTCTTTTCATTTACTTACCAATAAGCTTCCTATAGGGCCAATGGAAATTTGCATTGATTTTGGGCTTCAGATAGTGCAATTGTGAGAAATAGAATCTGTATTAAGGGTTCATAAAGAACAAGATGTCATCATACGCTGTATAGATTGGCATTAAGAATAACATAGTGGAACGAATGGATTTCTATTTTTACTTACCTATTAGCGATTCAATGTTCACTGCCCTTCCTGACATCACATTGCACCTGTGATGTTCCAGAGGCTTACTGGATAAATGCACTTGTCTTTTAAATAAGTGTTCAAGAGTATGAATCCGCGGAAAGCTTCTTTTCATTTACTTACTAATATGCTTCCTATAGGTCCAATGGAAATTTGTATTGATTTTGGGCTTGAGATAGTGCAATTGTGAGATATAGAATCTGTATTAAGTGTTCATAAAGAACAAGTTGTCATCATACGCTGTATAGATTGGCATTAAGAATAACATAGTGGAACGAATGGATTTCTATTTTAACTTACCTATTAGCGATTCAATGTTCACTGCCCTTGCTGACATCACATTGCACCTGTGATGCTCCAGAGGCTTACTGGATTAATGCACTTATCTTTTAAACAAGTGTTCAAGAGTTTGAATCCACGGAAAGCTTCTTTTCATTTACTTACCAATAAGCTTCCTATAGGGCCAATGGAAATTTGCATTGATTTTGGGCTTCAGATAGTGCAATTGTGAGAAATAGAATCTGTATTAAGGGTTCATAAAGAACAAGATGTCATCATACGCTGTATAGATTGGCATTAAGAATAACATAGTGGAACGAATGGATTTCTATTTTTACTTACCTATTAGCGATTCAATGTTCACTGCCCTTCCTGACATCACATTGCACCTGTGATGTTCCAGAGGCTTACTGGATAAATGCACTTGTCTTTTAAATAAGTGTTCAAGAGTATGAATCCGCGGAAAGCTTCTTTTCATTTACTTACTAATATGCTTCCTATAGGTCCAATGGAAATTTGTATTGATTTTGGGCTTGAGATAGTGCAATTGTGAGATATAGAATCTGTATTAAGTGTTCATAAAGAACAAGTTGTCATCATACGCTGTATAGATTGGCATTAAGAATAACATAGTGGAACGAATGGATTTCTATTTTAACTTACCTATTAGCGATTCAATGTTCACTGCCCTTGCTGACATCACATTGCACCTGTGATGCTCCAGAGGCTTACTGGATTAATGCACTTATCTTTTAAACAAGTGTTCAAGAGTTTGAATCCACGGAAAGCTTCTTTTCATTTACTTACTAATATGCTTCCTATAGTGCCAATGGAAATTTACATTGATTTTGGGCTTGACATACTGCAATTGTGAGAAATATAATCTGTATTAAGTGTTCATAAAGAACAAGATGTCATCATACGCTGTATAGATTGGCCTTAAGAACAACATAGTGGAAGCAATGGATTTCTTCTACAACTTACCTTTTAGCGATTCAATGATTACTGCCCTTCTTGACATCTCATTGCACCTGTGATGTTCCAGTGGCTTACTGGGTTCATGAGTTCAGATCCACAAAGAGAATTTTTTCAATTACCTCTTAATAAGCTTCCAATACAGACAATGGAAATTTGCTATGATTTTGGGCTTGAGATTGTGAGAAATACAATCTATATTAAGTGTTCATAAAGAACAAGTTGTCATCATACGCTGTATAGATTGGCGTTAAGAATAACATAGTGGAATGAATGTTTTTCTTTTTTAACTTAACTATTAGCGATTCAATGTTCACTGCCCTTCTTGACATCACACTCCACCTGTGATGTTCCAGTGGCTTACTGTGTTAATGCACCTGTCTTGTAAACAAGTATTCTTGAGTTTGAATCCACGGAAAACTTTTTTTCATTTACTTTCTAATAAGCTTCCTATAGGTCCAATGGAAATTTGTATTGATTTTGGGCTTGAGATAGTGCAATTGTGAGATATAGAATCTGTATTAAGTGTTCATAAAGAACAAGTTGTCATCATACGCTGTATAGATTGGCATTAAGAATAACATAGTGGAACGAATGGATTTCTATTTTTACTTACCTATTAGCGATTCAATGTTCACTGCCCTTCCTGACATCACATTGCACCTGTGATGTTCCAGAGGCTTACTGGATAAATGCACTTGTCTTTTAAATAAGTGTTCAAGAGTATGAATCCGCGGAAAGCTTCTTTTCATTTACTTACTAATATGCTTCCTATAGGGCCAATGGAAATTTGCATTGATTTTGGGCTTGAGATAGTGCAATTGTGAGAAATAGAATCTGTATTAAGGGTTCATAAAGAACAAGTTATCATCATACGTTGTATAGATTGGCATTAAGAATAACATAGTGGAATGAATGTTTTTCTTTTTTAACTTAACTATTAGCGATTCAATGTTCACTGCCCTTCTTGACATCACACTCCACCTGTGATGTTCCAGTGGCTTACTGTGTTAATGCACCTGTCTTGTAAACAAGTATTCTTGAGTTTGAATCCACGGAGAACTTTTTTTCATTTACTTTCTAATAAGCTTCCTATAGGTCCAATGGAAATTTGTATTGATTTTGGGCTTGAGATAGTGCAATTGTGAGATATAGAATCTGTATTAAGTGTTCATAAAGAACAAGTTGTCATCATACGCTGTATAGATTGGCATTAAGAATAACATAGTGGAACGAATGGATTTCTATTTTTACTTACCTATTAGCGATTCAATGTTCACTGCCCTTCCTGACATCACATTGCACCTGTGATGTTCCAGAGGCTTACTGGATTGAGGCACTTTTCTTTTAAACAGGTGTTCAAGAGTTTGAATGCACGGAAAGCTTCTTTTCATTTACTTACCAATAAGCTTCCTATAGGGCCAATGGAAATTTGCATTGATTTTGGGCTTCAGATAGTGCAATTGTGAGAAATAGAATCTGTATTAAGGGTTCATAAAGAACAAGATGTCATCATACGCTGTATAGATTGGCATTAAGAATAACATAGTGGAACGAATGGATTTCTATTTTTACTTACCTATTAGCGATTCAATGTTCACTGCCCTTCCTGACATCACATTGCACCTGTGATGTTCCAGAGGCTTACTGGATAAATGCACTTGTCTTTTAAATAAGTGTTCAAGAGTATGAATCCGCGGAAAGCTTCTTTTCATTTACTTACTAATATGCTTCCTATAGGTCCAATGGAAATTTGTATTGATTTTGGGCTTGAGATAGTGCAATTGTGAGATATAGAATCTGTATTAAGTGTTCATAAAGAACAAGTTGTCATCATACGCTGTATAGATTGGCATTAAGAATAACATAGTGGAACGAATGGATTTCTATTTTAACTTACCTATTAGCGATTCAATGTTCACTGCCCTTGCTGACATCACATTGCACCTGTGATGCTCCAGAGGCTTACTGGATTAATGCACTTATCTTTTAAACAAGTGTTCAAGAGTTTGAATCCACGGAAAGCTTCTTTTCATTTACTTACTAATATGCTTCCTATAGTGCCAATGGAAATTTACATTGATTTTGGGCTTGACATACTGCAATTGTGAGAAATATAATCTGTATTAAGTGTTCATAAAGAACAAGATGTCATCATACGCTGTATAGATTGGCCTTAAGAACAACATAGTGGAAGCAATGGATTTCTTCTACAACTTACCTTTTAGCGATTCAATGATTACTGCCCTTCTTGACATCTCATTGCACCTGTGATGTTCCAGTGGCTTACTGGGTTCATGAGTTCAGATCCACAAAGAGAATTTTTTCAATTACCTCTTAATAAGCTTCCAATACAGACAATGGAAATTTGCTATGATTTTGGGCTTGAGATTGTGAGAAATACAATCTATATTAAGTGTTCATAAAGAACAAGTTGTCATCATACGCTGTATAGATTGGCGTTAAGAATAACATAGTGGAATGAATGTTTTTCTTTTTTAACTTAACTATTAGCGATTCAATGTTCACTGCCCTTCTTGACATCACACTCCACCTGTGATGTTCCAGTGGCTTACTGTGTTAATGCACCTGTCTTGTAAACAAGTATTCTTGAGTTTGAATCCACGGAAAACTTTTTTTCATTTACTTTCTAATAAGCTTCCTATAGGTCCAATGGAAATTTGTATTGATTTTGGGCTTGAGATAGTGCAATTGTGAGATATAGAATCTGTATTAAGTGTTCATAAAGAAAAGTTGTCATCATACGCTGTATAGATTGGCATTAAGAATAACATAGTGGAACGAATGGATTTCTATTTTTACTTACCTATTAGCGATTCAATGTTCACTGCCCTTCCTGACATCACATTGCACCTGTGATGTTCCAGAGGCTTACTGGATTGAGGCACTTTTCTTTTAAACAGGTGTTCAAGAGTTTGAATGCACGGAAAGCTTCTTTTCATTTACTTACCAATAAGCTTCCTATAGGGCCAATGGAAATTTGCATTGATTTTGGGCTTCAGATAGTGCAATTGTGAGAAATAGAATCTGTATTAAGGGTTCATAAAGAACAAGATGTCATCATACGCTGTATAGATTGGCATTAAGAATAACATAGTGGAACGAATGGATTTCTATTTTTACTTACCTATTAGCGATTCAATGTTCACTGCCCTTCCTGACATCACATTGCACCTGTGATGTTCCAGAGGCTTACTGGATAAATGCACTTGTCTTTTAAATAAGTGTTCAAGAGTATGAATCCGCGGAAAGCTTCTTTTCATTTACTTACTAATATGCTTCCTATAGGTCCAATGGAAATTTGTATTGATTTTGGGCTTGAGATAGTGCAATTGTGAGATATAGAATCTGTATTAAGTGTTCATAAAGAACAAGTTGTCATCATACGCTGTATAGATTGGCATTAAGAATAACATAGTGGAACGAATGGATTTCTATTTTAACTTACCTATTAGCGATTCAATGTTCACTGCCCTTGCTGACATCACATTGCACCTGTGATGCTCCAGAGGCTTACTGGATTAATGCACTTATCTTTTAAACAAGTGTTCAAGAGTTTGAATCCACGGAAAGCTTCTTTTCATTTACTTACTAATATGCTTCCTATAGTGCCAATGGAAATTTACATTGATTTTGGGCTTGACATACTGCAATTGTGAGAAATATAATCTGTATTAAGTGTTCATAAAGAACAAGATGTCATCATACGCTGTATAGATTGGCCTTAAGAACAACATAGTGGAAGCAATGGATTTCTTCTACAACTTACCTTTTAGCGATTCAATGATTACTGCCCTTCTTGACATCTCATTGCACCTGTGATGTTCCAGTGGCTTACTGGGTTCATGAGTTCAGATCCACAAAGAGAATTTTTTCAATTACCTCTTAATAAGCTTCCAATACAGACAATGGAAATTTGCTATGATTTTGGGCTTGAGATTGTGAGAAATACAATCTATATTAAGTGTTCATAAAGAACAAGTTGTCATCATACGCTGTATAGATTGGCGTTAAGAATAACATAGTGGAATGAATGTTTTTCTTTTTTAACTTAACTATTAGCGATTCAATGTTCACTGCCCTTCTTGACATCACACTCCACCTGTGATGTTCCAGTGGCTTACTGTGTTAATGCACCTGTCTTGTAAACAAGTATTCTTGAGTTTGAATCCACGGAAAACTTTTTTTCATTTACTTTCTAATAAGCTTCCTATAGGTCCAATGGAAATTTGTATTGATTTTGGGCTTGAGATAGTGCAATTGTGAGATATAGAATCTGTATTAAGTGTTCATAAAGAACAAGTTGTCATCATACGCTGTATAGATTGGCATTAAGAATAACATAGTGGAACGAATGGATTTCTATTTTTACTTACCTATTAGCGATTCAATGTTCACTGCCCTTCCTGACATCACATTGCACCTGTGATGTTCCAGAGGCTTACTGGATAAATGCACTTGTCTTTTAAATAAGTGTTCAAGAGTATGAATCCGCGGAAAGCTTCTTTTCATTTACTTACTAATATGCTTCCTATAGGGCCAATGGAAATTTGCATTGATTTTGGGCTTGAGATAGTGCAATTGTGAGAAATAGAATCTGTATTAAGGGTTCATAAAGAACAAGTTATCATCATACGTTGTATAGATTGGCATTAAGAATAACATAGTGGAATGAATGTTTTTCTTTTTTAACTTAACTATTAGCGATTCAATGTTCACTGCCCTTCTTGACATCACACTCCACCTGTGATGTTCCAGTGGCTTACTGTGTTAATGCACCTGTCTTGTAAACAAGTATTCTTGAGTTTGAATCCACGGAGAACTTTTTTTCATTTACTTTCTAATAAGCTTCCTATAGGTCCAATGGAAATTTGTATTGATTTTGGGCTTGAGATAGTGCAATTGTGAGATATAGAATCTGTATTAAGTGTTCATAAAGAACAAGTTGTCATCATACGCTGTATAGATTGGCATTAAGAATAACATAGTGGAACGAATGGATTTCTATTTTTACTTACCTATTAGCGATTCAATGTTCACTGCCCTTCCTGACATCACATTGCACCTGTGATGTTCCAGAGGCTTACTGGATTGAGGCACTTTTCTTTTAAACAGGTGTTCAAGAGTTTGAATGCACGGAAAGCTTCTTTTCATTTACTTACCAATAAGCTTCTTATAGGGCCAATGGAAATTTGCATTGATTTTGGGCTTCAGATAGTGCAATTGTGAGAAATAGAATCTGTATTAAGGGTTCATAAAGAACAAGATGTCATCATACGCTGTATAGATTGGCATTAAGAATAACATAGTGGAACGAATGGATTTCTATTTTTACTTACCTATTAGCGATTCAATGTTCACTGCCCTTCCTGACATCACATTGCACCTGTGATGTTCCAGAGGCTTACTGGATAAATGCACTTGTCTTTTAAATAAGTGTTCAAGAGTATGAATCCGCGGAAAGCTTCTTTTCATTTACTTACTAATATGCTTCCTATAGGTCCAATGGAAATTTGTATTGATTTTGGGCTTGAGATAGTGCAATTGTGAGATATAGAATCTGTATTAAGTGTTCATAAAGAACAAGTTGTCATCATACGCTGTATAGATTGGCATTAAGAATAACATAGTGGAACGAATGGATTTCTATTTTAACTTACCTATTAGCGATTCAATGTTCACTGCCCTTGCTGACATCACATTGCACCTGTGATGCTCCAGAGGCTTACTGGATTAATGCACTTATCTTTTAAACAAGTGTTCAAGAGTTTGAATCCACGGAAAGCTTCTTTTCATTTACTTACTAATATGCTTCCTATAGTGCCAATGGAAATTTACATTGATTTTGGGCTTGACATACTGCAATTGTGAGAAATATAATCTGTATTAAGTGTTCATAAAGAACAAGATGTCATCATACGCTGTATAGATTGGCCTTAAGAACAACATAGTGGAAGCAATGGATTTCTTCTACAACTTACCTTTTAGCGATTCAATGATTACTGCCCTTCTTGACATCTCATTGCACCTGTGATGTTCCAGTGGCTTACTGGGTTCATGAGTTCAGATCCACAAAGAGAATTTTTTCAATTACCTCTTAATAAGCTTCCAATACAGACAATGGAAATTTGCAATGATTTTGGGCTTGAGATTGTGAGAAATACAATCTATATTAAGTGTTCATAAAGAACAAGTTGTCATCATACGCTGTATAGATTGGCGTTAAGAATAACATAGTGGAATGAATGTTTTTCTTTTTTAACTTAACTATTAGCGATTCAATGTTCACTGCCCTTCTTGACATCACACTCCACCTGTGATGTTCCAGTGGCTTACTGTGTTAATGCACCTGTCTTGTAAACAAGTATTCTTGAGTTTGAATCCACGGAAAACTTTTTTTCATTTACTTTCTAATAAGCTTCCTATAGGTCCAATGGAAATTTGTATTGATTTTGGGCTTGAGATAGTGCAATTGTGAGATATAGAATCTGTATTAAGTGTTCATAAAGAACAAGTTGTCATCATACGCTGTATAGATTGGCATTAAGAATAACATAGTGGAACGAATGGATTTCTATTTTTACTTACCTATTAGCGATTCAATGTTCACTGCCCTTCCTGACATCACATTGCACCTGTGATGTTCCAGAGGCTTACTGGATAAATGCACTTGTCTTTTAAATAAGTGTTCAAGAGTATGAATCCGCGGAAAGCTTCTTTTCATTTACTTACTAATATGCTTCCTATAGGGCCAATGGAAATTTGCATTGATTTTGGGCTTGAGATAGTGCAATTGTGAGAAATAGAATCTGTATTAAGGGTTCATAAAGAACAAGTTATCATCATACGTTGTATAGATTGGCATTAAGAATAACATAGTGGAATGAATGTTTTTCTTTTTTAACTTAACTATTAGCGATTCAATGTTCACTGCCCTTCTTGACATCACACTCCACCTGTGATGTTCCAGTGGCTTACTGTGTTAATGCACCTGTCTTGTAAACAAGTATTCTTGAGTTTGAATCCACGGAGAACTTTTTTTCATTTACTTTCTAATAAGCTTCCTATAGGTCCAATGGAAATTTGTATTGATTTTGGGCTTGAGATAGTGCAATTGTGAGATATAGAATCTGTATTAAGTGTTCATAAAGAACAAGTTGTCATCATACGCTGTATAGATTGGCATTAAGAATAACATAGTGGAACGAATGGATTTCTATTTTTACTTACCTATTAGCGATTCAATGTTCACTGCCCTTCCTGACATCACATTGCACCTGTGATGTTCCAGAGGCTTACTGGATTGAGGCACTTTTCTTTTAAACAGGTGTTCAAGAGTTTGAATGCACGGAAAGCTTCTTTTCATTTACTTACCAATAAGCTTCCTATAGGGCCAATGGAAATTTGCATTGATTTTGGGCTTCAGATAGTGCAATTGTGAGAAATAGAATCTGTATTAAGGGTTCATAAAGAACAAGATGTCATCATACGCTGTATAGATTGGCATTAAGAATAACATAGTGGAACGAATGGATTTCTATTTTTACTTACCTATTAGCGATTCAATGTTCACTGCCCTTCCTGACATCACATTGCACCTGTGATGTTCCAGAGGCTTACTGGATAAATGCACTTGTCTTTTAAATAAGTGTTCAAGAGTATGAATCCGCGGAAAGCTTCTTTTCATTTACTTACTAATATGCTTCCTATAGGTCCAATGGAAATTTGTATTGATTTTGGGCTTGAGATAGTGCAATTGTGAGATATAGAATCTGTATTAAGTGTTCATAAAGAACAAGTTGTCATCATACGCTGTATAGATTGGCATTAAGAATAACATAGTGGAACGAATGGATTTCTATTTTAACTTACCTATTAGCGATTCAATGTTCACTGCCCTTGCTGACATCACATTGCACCTGTGATGCTCCAGAGGCTTACTGGATTAATGCACTTATCTTTTAAACAAGTGTTCAAGAGTTTGAATCCACGGAAAGCTTCTTTTCATTTACTTACTAATATGCTTCCTATAGTGCCAATGGAAATTTACATTGATTTTGGGCTTGACATACTGCAATTGTGAGAAATATAATCTGTATTAAGTGTTCATAAAGAACAAGATGTCATCATACGCTGTATAGATTGGCCTTAAGAACAACATAGTGGAAGCAATGGATTTCTTCTACAACTTACCTTTTAGCGATTCAATGATTACTGCCCTTCTTGACATCTCATTGCACCTGTGATGTTCCAGTGGCTTACTGGGTTCATGAGTTCAGATCCACAAAGAGAATTTTTTCAATTACCTCTTAATAAGCTTCCAATACAGACAATGGAAATTTGCTATGATTTTGGGCTTGAGATTGTGAGAAATACAATCTATATTAAGTGTTCATAAAGAACAAGTTGTCATCATACGCTGTATAGATTGGCGTTAAGAATAACATAGTGGAATGAATGTTTTTCTTTTTTAACTTAACTATTAGCGATTCAATGTTCACTGCCCTTCTTGACATCACACTCCACCTGTGATGTTCCAGTGGCTTACTGTGTTAATGCACCTGTCTTGTAAACAAGTATTCTTGAGTTTGAATCCACGGAAAACTTTTTTTCATTTACTTTCTAATAAGCTTCCTATAGGTCCAATGGAAATTTGTATTGATTTTGGGCTTGAGATAGTGCAATTGTGAGATATAGAATCTGTATTAAGTGTTCATAAAGAACAAGTTGTCATCATACGCTGTATAGATTGGCATTAAGAATAACATAGTGGAACGAATGGATTTCTATTTTTACTTACCTATTAGCGATTCAATGTTCACTGCCCTTCCTGACATCACATTGCACCTGTGATGTTCCAGAGGCTTACTGGATAAATGCACTTGTCTTTTAAATAAGTGTTCAAGAGTATGAATCCGCGGAAAGCTTCTTTTCATTTACTTACTAATATGCTTCCTATAGGGCCAATGGAAATTTGCATTGATTTTGGGCTTGAGATAGTGCAATTGTGAGAAATAGAATCTGTATTAAGGGTTCATAAAGAACAAGTTATCATCATACGTTGTATAGATTGGCATTAAGAATAACATAGTGGAATGAATGTTTTTCTTTTTTAACTTAACTATTAGCGATTCAATGTTCACTGCCCTTCTTGACATCACACTCCACCTGTGATGTTCCAGTGGCTTACTGTGTTAATGCACCTGTCTTGTAAACAAGTATTCTTGAGTTTGAATCCACGGAGAACTTTTTTTCATTTACTTTCTAATAAGCTTCCTATAGGTCCAATGGAAATTTGTATTGATTTTGGGCTTGAGATAGTGCAATTGTGAGATATAGAATCTGTATTAAGTGTTCATAAAGAACAAGTTGTCATCATACGCTGTATAGATTGGCATTAAGAATAACATAGTGGAACGAATGGATTTCTATTTTAACTTACCTATTAGCGATTCAATGTTCACTGCCCTTGCTGACATCACATTGCACCTGTGATGCTCCAGAGGCTTACTGGATTAATGCACTTATCTTTTAAACAAGTGTTCAAGAGTTTGAATCCACGGAAAGCTTCTTTTCATTTACTTACTAATATGCTTCCTATAGTGCCAATGGAAATTTACATTGATTTTGGGCTTGACATACTGCAATTGTGAGAAATATAATCTGTATTAAGTGTTCATAAAGAACAAGATGTCATCATACGCTGTATAGATTGGCCTTAAGAACAACATAGTGGAAGCAATGGATTTCTTCTACAACTTACCTTTTAGCGATTCAATGATTACTGCCCTTCTTGACATCTCATTGCACCTGTGATGTTCCAGTGGCTTACTGGGTTCATGAGTTCAGATCCACAAAGAGAATTTTTTCAATTACCTCTTAATAAGCTTCCAATACAGACAATGGAAATTTGCTATGATTTTGGGCTTGAGATTGTGAGAAATACAATCTATATTAAGTGTTCATAAAGAACAAGTTGTCATCATACGCTGTATAGATTGGCGTTAAGAATAACATAGTGGAATGAATGTTTTTCTTTTTTAACTTAACTATTAGCGATTCAATGTTCACTGCCCTTCTTGACATCACACGCCACCTGTGATGTTCCAGTGGCTTACTGTGTTAATGCACCTGTCTTGTAAACAAGTATTCTTGAGTTTGAATCCACGGAAAACTTTTTTTCATTTACTTTCTAATAAGCTTCCTATAGGTCCAATGGAAATTTGTATTGATTTTGGGCTTGAGATAGTGCAATTGTGAGATATAGAATCTGTATTAAGTGTTCATAAAGAACAAGTTGTCATCATACGCTGTATAGATTGGCATTAAGAATAACATAGTGGAACGAATGGATTTCTATTTTTACTTACCTATTAGCGATTCAATGTTCACTGCCCTTCCTAACATCACATTGCACCTGTGATGTTCCAGAGGCTTACTGGATAAATGCACTTGTCTTTTAAATAAGTGTTCAAGAGTATGAATCCGCGGAAAGCTTCTTTTCATTTACTTACTAATATGCTTCCTATAGGGCCAATGGAAATTTGCATTGATTTTGGGCTTGAGATAGTGCAATTGTGAGAAATAGAATCTGTATTAAGGGTTCATAAAGAACAAGTTATCATCATACGTTGTATAGATTGGCATTAAGAATAACATAGTGGAATGAATGTTTTTCTTTTTTAACTTAACTATTAGCGATTCAATGTTCACTGCCCTTCTTGACATCACACGCCACCTGTGATGTTCCAGTGGCTTACTGTGTTAATGCACCTGTCTTGTAAACAAGTATTCTTGAGTTTGAATCCACGGAGAACTTTTTTTCATTTACTTTCTAATAAGCTTCCTATAGGTCCAATGGAAATTTGTATTGATTTTGGGCTTGAGATAGTGCAATTGTGAGATATAGAATCTGTATTAAGTGTTCATAAAGAACAAGTTGTCATCATACGCTGTATAGATTGGCATTAAGAATAACATAGTGGAACGAATGGATTTCTATTTTTACTTACCTATTAGCGATTCAATGTTCACTGCCCTTCCTGACATCACATTGCACCTGTGATGTTCCAGAGGCTTACTGGATTGAGGCACTTTTCTTTTAAACAGGTGTTCAAGAGTTTGAATGCACGGAAAGCTTCTTTTCATTTACTTACCAATAAGCTTCCTATAGGGCCAATGGAAATTTGCATTGATTTTGGGCTTCAGATAGTGCAATTGTGAGAAATAGAATCTGTATTAAGGGTTCATAAAGAACAAGATGTCATCATACGCTGTATAGATTGGCATTAAGAATAACATAGTGGAACGAATGGATTTCTATTTTTACTTACCTATTAGCGATTCAATGTTCACTGCCCTTCCTGACATCACATTGCACCTGTGATGTTCCAGAGGCTTACTGGATAAATGCACTTGTCTTTAAATAAGTGTTCAAGAGTATGAATCCGCGGAAAGCTTCTTTTCATTTACTTACTAATATGCTTCCTATAGGTCCAATGGAAATTTGTATTGATTTTGGGCTTGAGATAGTGCAATTGTGAGATATAGAATCTGTATTAAGTGTTCATAAAGAACAAGTTGTCATCATACGCTGTATAGATTGGCATTAAGAATAACATAGTGGAACGAATGGATTTCTATTTTAACTTACCTATTAGCGATTCAATGTTCACTGCCCTTGCTGACATCACATTGCACCTGTGATGCTCCAGAGGCTTACTGGATTAATGCACTTATCTTTTAAACAAGTGTTCAAGAGTTTGAATCCACGGAAAGCTTCTTTTCATTTACTTACTAATATGCTTCCTATAGTGCCAATGGAAATTTACATTGATTTTGGGCTTGACATACTGCAATTGTGAGAAATATAATCTGTATTAAGTGTTCATAAAGAACAAGATGTCATCATACGCTGTATAGATTGGCCTTAAGAACAACATAGTGGAAGCAATGGATTTCTTCTACAACTTACCTTTTAGCGATTCAATGATTACTGCCCTTCTTGACATCTCATTGCACCTGTGATGTTCCAGTGGCTTACTGGGTTCATGAGTTCAGATCCACAAAGAGAATTTTTTCAATTACCTCTTAATAAGCTTCCAATACAGACAATGGAAATTTGCAATGATTTTGGGCTTGAGATTGTGAGAAATACAATCTATATTAAGTGTTCATAAAGAACAAGTTGTCATCATACGCTGTATAGATTGGCGTTAAGAATAACATAGTGGAATGAATGTTTTTCTTTTTTAACTTAACTATTAGCGATTCAATGTTCACTGCCCTTCTTGACATCACACTCCACCTGTGATGTTCCAGTGGCTTACTGTGTTAATGCACCTGTCTTGTAAACAAGTATTCTTGAGTTTGAATCCACGGAAAACTTTTTTTCATTTACTTTCTAATAAGCTTCCTATAGGTCCAATGGAAATTTGTATTGATTTTGGGCTTGAGATAGTGCAATTGTGAGATATAGAATCTGTATTAAGTGTTCATAAAGAACAAGTTGTCATCATACGCTGTATAGATTGGCATTAAGAATAACATAGTGGAATGAATGTTTTTCTTTTTTAACTTAACTATTAGCGATTCAATGTTCACTGCCCTTCTTGACATCACACTCCACCTGTGATGTTCCAGTGGCTTACTGTGTTAATGCACCTGTCTTGTAAACAAGTATTCTTGAGTTTGAATCCACGGAAAACTTTTTTTCATTTACTTTCTAATAAGCTTCCTATAGGTCCAATGGAAATTTGTATTGATTTTGGGCTTGAGATAGTGCAATTGTGAGATATAGAATCTGTATTAAGTGTTCATAAAGAACAAGTTGTCATCATACGCTGTATAGATTGGCATTAAGAATAACATAGTGGAACGAATGGATTTCTATTTTTACTTACCTATTAGCGATTCAATGTTCACTGCCCTTCCTGACATCACATTGCACCTGTGATGTTCCAGAGGCTTACTGGATAAATGCACTTGTCTTTTAAATAAGTGTTCAAGAGTATGAATCCGCGGAAAGCTTCTTTTCATTTACTTACTAATATGCTTCCTATAGGGCCAATGGAAATTTGCATTGATTTTGGGCTTGAGATAGTGCAATTGTGAGAAATAGAATCTGTATTAAGGGTTCATAAAGAACAAGTTATCATCATACGTTGTATAGATTGGCATTAAGAATAACATAGTGGAATGAATGTTTTTCTTTTTTAACTTAACTATTAGCGATTCAATGTTCACTGCCCTTCTTGACATCACACTCCACCTGTGATGTTCCAGTGGCTTACTGTGTTAATGCACCTGTCTTGTAAACAAGTATTCTTGAGTTTGAATCCACGGAGAACTTTTTTTCATTTACTTTCTAATAAGCTTCCTATAGGTCCAATGGAAATTTGTATTGATTTTGGGCTTGAGATAGTGCAATTGTGAGATATAGAATCTGTATTAAGTGTTCATAAAGAACAAGTTGTCATCATACGCTGTATAGATTGGCATTAAGAATAACATAGTGGAACGAATGGATTTCTATTTTTACTTACCTATTAGCGATTCAATGTTCACTGCCCTTCCTGACATCACATTGCACCTGTGATGTTCCAGAGGCTTACTGGATTGAGGCACTTTTCTTTTAAACAGGTGTTCAAGAGTTTGAATGCACGGAAAGCTTCTTTTCATTTACTTTCCAATAAGCTTCCTATAGGGCCAATGGAAATTTGCATTGATTTTGGGCTTCAGATAGTGCAATTGTGAGAAATAGAATCTGTATTAAGGGTTCATAAAGAACAAGATGTCATCATACGCTGTATAGATTGGCATTAAGAATAACATAGTGGAACGAATGGATTTCTATTTTTACTTACCTATTAGCGATTCAATGTTCACTGCCCTTCCTGACATCACATTGCACCTGTGATGTTCCAGAGGCTTACTGGATAAATGCACTTGTCTTTTAAATAAGTGTTCAAGAGTATGAATCCGCGGAAAGCTTCTTTTCATTTACTTACTAATATGCTTCCTATAGTGTCACGGGTGTGTTGCCACGAAGATCGTCACGAGTACACAGCCTGACTTCTCGCAGCTGACTTGTTGGTGCTTTGTGTTTTCTCGGCAGTGAAGGAGTTAATTCTCTCTCTCTCTGGGCTAGCTGAGGTCCAGCCTCGCCCAGCTGCAATCAATGCTTCGTTAGTGAGACTCCTTTATATTCCTGCAGGTCTGTTTGTGAGGTGTCGGTGAAAGCTTTTCATTCAGACTTACTGAGCGGATCGTGGTGTTTGGAGTTGCTGAGATAAGTGTATTTGAAAGTGTTATTTCCCTTTCCTCGCTTTATCATTTATCTCCTTTCCCGTTGGTGTTCCCTCTGTTGTAGTTTTGTTGAAGTTGTATGCAAGGTGGTTTTGGTTTTTCCCTTGTACTGTCTCGTTCGTCTAAATACTGTGTGTGGGCATATTATCGCTGGTTCCCAATTGTTGTGATCGGGGTCCTTCTCAGGACTAGATTACTGTGGTGCAGGGATCCTCAGGAGGTAGGGGTTACGCTGGCGGCCTGGACCTCTGTACCTTTAACAGTACCTCCAGGATGAGGGATTAGTCAGGGCCCCAGCTTAGGGTCAGCTTAGGCCCCCTACCTCCAGTATTCTGTGACAGTGTGACATTTTCACCGACCAACTTAGTTTTTCTCCAGCTACCATGGATCCAGTAGCCGGTCTAGCTCAGCAGTTGCAGAGTTTGTCCATGGGGCTGGCGGACGTTAGGTCCAAGGTTTTGCATCCTCTGGAGCAAGCCGGACCAGAACCTAAAGTAGCTCTCCCTGACAGGTTCACTGGGGGGCGGGACAAGTTTTTTGTTTTCCGGGAGGCATGCAAATTGTACTTTCGGCTGCGGCCTCGGTCATCGGGCAGTGAAGAACAAAGGGTGGGAATTGTCATCTCGCTCCTACAAGGGGACCCACAATCTTGGGCGTTCTCTCTTCCCCCTAGCTCCCCAGTTCTCCAGTCAGTGGATAGGTTTTTCGCTGCTTTGGGACTCGTATATGATGACCCAGATCGGATCTCCCTTGCTGAGTCTAAGTTACGTAGGATTCAGCAGGGAGATCGTCCGGCGGAGGAATTCTGTTCGGAGTTCCGTAGGTGGGCCACGGACACCCAGTGGAATGACCCGGCTCTTAGGAGCCAGTTTTGTCATGGTTTATCCGACAAATTACTGGATGTGTTGGCACAGTATGACTCTCCCGCGTCACTGGAAGCCGCTATGGCCCTTGCTATTCGCGTTGACAGACGGCTTCGGGAGAGGTGCGGGATAACTCTACCCCCTGTAATGTCTCCACCTCTTACAAGGTCCCCTCATATGGTGGTTCCCCTGGTCAGTCCGGAGGAGCCTATGCAATTAGGAGGGACATCATTTCGGGGAAGGGGACCGGTGGTGCGCCATAAGACAGGAAGGTGTTTCCTCTGCGGGAAAAAGGGACATTTTATTGGGGGGTGTCCATCCCGCCCCTTGCTGAGTAAAGAGTCGTCGAAAAAACTGTTGATCCCAGGTTGTGTGGTGGACGGCAATCTGGGAGTAGGTATTTCGTCCCTAGGTTCGTCTCAGTTTCTCGTACCGGCGGAGGTGGTGGTGGGTACGAGAACTGAGAGGATATCTGTTCTTCTGGATAGTGGGGCCGGGGCTAATCTGGTTGATGCTCGGTTTGCCCGGGTTCAAGGTATGCGATTGAGTGAGTTGGCTAAACCCATCCCCATATTCTCGATCGATGCCAGGCCTCTCGGTCAGGGAAGTTTTTTGCAAGCTGTGCATGGCGTAAAACTTCAAGTGGGGGCAATACATAAAGAACTGTTGTCTTGCTACGTGTTGGAGGGTCTTCCCACTCCTATAGTGTTGGGCCTTCCTTGGTTAGCTAAGCATAACCCTGTTATTAATTGGCAAACCAGAGAGATAAGCCAATGGAGTAAATTCTGTAATAAAAACTGCATGAACACGGTCATCGGTGCGGTTACTCCTTGGGTCTTACCTCCATTTCTGGCAGACTTTGAGGATGTATTCTCGGAGAATGGGTGTCAGGAACTACCTCCTCATCGCGAGTATGACTGTTCTGTAAAACTGCTCCCTGAGGCCAAGTTACCTAAAGCTAGGTTGTATAACCTTTCTGGTCCTGAGAGGCAGGCCATGAAGGATTATATTTCTGAAAGTCTGGCTAAGGGGCATATTAGACCTTCATCTTCACCGGTGGCCGCGGGGTTCTTCTTTGTTAAGAAGAAAGATGGAGGCCTACGCCCTTGCCTGGATTTCCGTGAACTTAATCGGATTACGGTCCGAGATCCATATCCGCTCCCACTTATTCCCGATCTCTTTAATCAGATCGTGGGCGCCAAATGGTTCTCTAAGTTGGATCTCAGGGGGGCGTACAATTTGATTAGGATGAAGGAGGGGGATGAGTGGAAGACGGCTTTTAACACTCCGGAGGGGCATTATGAGAACCTTGTCATGCCATTCGGTCTGACTAATGCCCCGGCGGTGTTTCAACACTTTGTTAATGATATTTTTCGCCACCTGGTGGGACAGTTTGTTGTCATATATCTGGATGATATCTTAATTTACTCGCCGGATCTGGTGTCTCATCAGGAGCACGTTAGACAGGTGTTACAGATCTTGCGGGATAATAAACTGTATGCCAAGTGGGAAAAGTGTGTGTTCGCCGTACAGGAACTCCAGTTTTTAGGCTTCCTGGTTTCTGCGTCCGGTTTTCGTATGGACCCTGGGAAAGTGCGGGCAGTTCTTGAGTGGGATCGGCCGGAGAATCTTAAGGCACTACAACGTTTCCTGGGGTTTGCTAACTATTACCGGAAGTTCATTCGTAATTTCTCGTCCGTGGTTAAGCCTCTCACAGACATGACTAAAAAGGGGACGGATTTTTCTAGGTGGTCTGACAAGGCTTGTCAAGCATTCTCCTCCTTGAAAAAATGTTTTGCCTCGGCACCCATACTCATTCAACCTGATGCGTCTCAGCCATTCTTTGTAGAGGTAGACGCTTCCGAGGTAGGGGTGGGAGCAGTATTGTCACAGGGTTCGTCCCCTGGTAAGTGGCATCCGTGCGCCTTTTTCTCTAAAAAATTGTCGTCCGCTGAGAGGAATTACGATGTCGGCAATAGGGAACTCCTGGCCATTAAGTTAGCTTTTGAGGAGTGGCGCCATTTTTTGGAGGGGGCAGTTCATCCGGTCACCGTCATCACCGATCACAAGAACCTGCTATATCTGGAGTCCGCTAAACGTCTGAATCCCAGACAAGCTAGGTGGTCATTGTTTTTTACCAGGTTTAATTTCGTCGTTACATATCGTCCTGGGTCTAAAAATGTAAAGGCGGATGCCTTATCTCGTAGTTTCCCTGGGGCCGGGAATACGGACGACCCGATTCCTGTTCTTCAGGAGGGGGTGGTGGTTTCGGCAGTATGCTCTGAGCTGGAGGAGGAGATATTGGAGGCTCAGGGGGATGCCCCTGTTGGACCTCCAGGGAGACTGTTCGTTCCAGATCAGTTGCGACAAAAGGTGATCGAGGCACACCATAACTCAGTTTTTGCAGGACACCCGGGGAGTAAAGCAACTGTGGATCTCCTCTCGCGTCGGTTTTGGTGGCCTAACTTACATAAAGAGGTGGTAACTTTTGTCGCGTCCTGTGGGGTTTGTGCGCGCTCTAAGACCTCACATACCCGTCCGTCTGGGGCCCTCTTACCTTTGAAGATCCCGGAGCGTCCTTGGACTCATCTGTCTATGGACTTTATTACGGACCTCCCTCCGTCTTCGGGTAAAACGGTCATACTCGTTGTAGTGGACAGGTTCAGCAAGATGGCACATTTTATCGCTCTTCCGGCTCTCCCTAATGCTAAAACTCTTGCGCAGGTGTTCATTGGGGAGATTGTGAGGCTTCACGGGGTACCCTCCGAGGTGGTGTCTGATCGGGGGTCTCAGTTTGTGTCCAAGTTCTGGAAGGCGTTTTGTGCACGGCGGGGGATGCATTTGTCATTCTCGTCGGCTTTTCATCTTCAGACCAATGGTCAGACGGAACGTATGAACCAGAGCTTGGAGACATATCTTCGGTGTTTTGTGTCAGAGAACCAGGAGGACTGGGCTTCTTTCCTACCTCTGGCAGAGTTTGCTCTCAATAATAGGCGAAGCGAGTCCACTGGTAAGTCCCCGTTTTTTGGGGCATATGGTTTTCACCCCCAGTTTTGTACTTTCAGTAGGGGGGGCTCTTCGGGGGTTCCGGAGGAGGAACGATTTTCCTCATCTCTCGCTTCAGTATGGAGAGGGGTGCTGAAGAATCTGAATACTATGGGGAACCGATACAAACGTATGGCTGATAGGAGGAGAGTGTCTGGTCCGGACCTAAGTGTGAACGATCAGGTATGGTTGTCTACCAGGAATATTAAACTTAAGGTTCCCTCCTGGAAACTGGGTCCCAGGTTCATCGGGCCGTACAGAATCAGTTCTGTTATTAATCCGGTGGCATTCCGTCTTGACCTCCCCCCTACGTTTAAAATTCACAACGTGTTTCACAGATCATTGCTTAAGAGGTATGTGGCGCCGGTGGTACCGTCACCTTTACCTCCCCCTCCTGTGGTTGTCAATGGTAACTTGGAGTTCCAGGTATCGAGGGTCATTGATTCACGCTTTAATCGCCGGTCCCTTCAGTACTTGGTTCATTGGAAGGGGTATGGTCCTGAGGAGAGGATGTGGGTTCCTGCGTCGGATATTAACGCAGACCGATTAGTTCGGGCCTTCCACACGACTCACCCGGATAAACCTTGCCCTGAGGGTCCGGAGGCCCCTCGTAGAAGGGGGGGTACTGTCACGGGTGTGTTGCCACGAAGATCGTCACGAGTACACAGCCTGACTTCTCGCAGCTGACTTGTTGGTGCTTTGTGTTTTCTCGGCAGTGAAGGAGTTAATTCTCTCTCTCTCTGGGCTAGCTGAGGTCCAGCCTCGCCCAGCTGCAATCAATGCTTCGTTAGTGAGACTCCTTTATATTCCTGCAGGTCTGTTTGTGAGGTGTCGGTGAAAGCTTTTCATTCAGACTTACTGAGCGGATCGTGGTGTTTGGAGTTGCTGAGATAAGTGTATTTGAAAGTGTTATTTCCCTTTCCTCGCTTTATCATTTATCTCCTTTCCCGTTGGTGTTCCCTCTGTTGTAGTTTTGTTGAAGTTGTATGCAAGGTGGTTTTGGTTTTTCCCTTGTACTGTCTCGTTCGTCTAAATACTGTGTGTGGGCATATTATCGCTGGTTCCCAATTGTTGTGATCGGGGTCCTTCTCAGGACTAGATTACTGTGGTGCAGGGATCCTCAGGAGGTAGGGGTTACGCTGGCGGCCTGGACCTCTGTACCTTTAACAGTACCTCCAGGATGAGGGATTAGTCAGGGCCCCAGCTTAGGGTCAGCTTAGGCCCCCTACCTCCAGTATTCTGTGACAGTGTGACATATAGGTCCAATGGAAATTTGTATTGATTTTGGGCTTGAGATAGTGCAATTGTGAGATATAGAATCTGTATTAAGTGTTCATAAAGAACAAGTTGTCATCATACGCTGTATAGATTGGCATTAAGAATAACATAGTGGAACGAATGGATTTCTATTTTAACTTACCTATTAGCGATTCAATGTTCACTGCCCTTGCTGACATCACATTGCACCTGTGATGCTCCAGAAGCTTACTGGATTAATGCACTTATCTTTTAAACAAGTGTTCAAGAGTTTGAATCCACGGAAAGCTTCTTTTCATTTACTTACTAATATGCTTCCTATAGTGCCAATGGAAATTTACATTGATTTTGGGCTTGACATACTGCAATTGTGAGAAATATAATCTGTATTAAGTGTTCATAAAGAACAAGATGTCATCATACGCTGTATAGATTGGCCTTAAGAACAACATAGTGGAAGCAATGGATTTCTTCTACAACTTACCTTTTAGCGATTCAATGATTACTGCCCTTCTTGACATCTCATTGCACCTGTGATGTTCCAGTGGCTTACTGGGTTCATGAGTTCAGATCCACAAAGAGAATTTTTTCAATTACCTCTTAATAAGCTTCCAATACAGACAATGGAAATTTGCAATGATTTTGGGCTTGAGATTGTGAGAAATACAATCTATATTAAGTGTTCATAAAGAACAAGTTGTCATCATACGCTGTATAGATTGGCGTTAAGAATAACATAGTGGAATGAATGTTTTTCTTTTTTAACTTAACTATTAGCGATTCAATGTTCACTGCCCTTCTTGACATCACACTCCACCTGTGATGTTCCAGTGGCTTACTGTGTTAATGCACCTGTCTTGTAAACAAGTATTCTTGAGTTTGAATCCACGGAAAACTTTTTTTCATTTACTTTCTAATAAGCTTCCTATAGGTCCAATGGAAATTTGTATTGATTTTGGGCTTGAGATAGTGCAATTGTGAGATATAGAATCTGTATTAAGTGTTCATAAAGAACAAGTTGTCATCATACGCTGTATAGATTGGCATTAAGAATAACATAGTGGAACGAATGGATTTCTATTTTTACTTACCTATTAGCGATTCAATGTTCACTGCCCTTCCTGACATCACATTGCACCTGTGATGTTCCAGAGGCTTACTGGATAAATGCACTTGTCTTTAAAATAAGTGTTCAAGAGTATGAATCCGCGGAAAGCTTCTTTTCATTTACTTACTAATATGCTTCCTATAGGGCCAATGGAAATTTGCATTGATTTTGGGCTTGAGATAGTGCAATTGTGAGAAATAGAATCTGTATTAAGGGTTCATAAAGAACAAGTTGTCATCATACGCTGTATAGATTGGCATTAAGAATAACATAGTGGAACGAATGGATTTCTATTTTAACTTACCTATTAGCGATTCAATGTTCACTGCCCTTGCTGACATCACATTGCACCTGTGATGCTCCAGAGGCTTACTGGATTAATGCACTTATCTTTTAAACAAGTGTTCAAGAGTTTGAATCCACGGAAAGCTTCTTTTCATTTACTTACTAATATGCTTCCTATAGTGCCAATGGAAATTTACATTGATTTTGGGCTTGACATACTGCAATTGTGAGAAATATAATCTGTATTAAGTGTTCATAAAGAACAAGATGTCATCATACGCTGTATAGATTGGCCTTAAGAACAACATAGTGGAAGCAATGGATTTCTTCTACAACTTACCTTTTAGCGATTCAATGATTACTGCCCTTCTTGACATCTCATTGCACCTGTGATGTTCCAGTGGCTTACTGGGTTCATGAGTTCAGATCCACAAAGAGAATTTTTTCAATTACCTCTTAATAAGCTTCCAATACAGACAATGGAAATTTGCAATGATTTTGGGCTTGAGATTGTGAGAAATACAATCTATATTAAGTGTTCATAAAGAACAAGTTGTCATCATACGCTGTATAGATTGGCGTTAAGAATAACATAGTGGAATGAATGTTTTTCTTTTTTAACTTAACTATTAGCGATTCAATGTTCACTGCCCTTCTTGACATCACACTCCACCTGTGATGTTCCAGTGGCTTACTGTGTTAATGCACCTGTCTTGTAAACAAGTATTCTTGAGTTTGAATCCACGGAAAACTTTTTTTCATTTACTTTCTAATAAGCTTCCTATAGGTCCAATGGAAATTTGTATTGATTTTGGGCTTGAGATAGTGCAATTGTGAGATATAGAATCTGTATTAAGTGTTCATAAAGAACAAGTTGTCATCATACGCTGTATAGATTGGCATTAAGAATAACATAGTGGAACGAATGGATTTCTATTTTTACTTACCTATTAGCGATTCAATGTTCACTGCCCTTCCTGACATCACATTGCACCTGTGATGTTCCAGAGGCTTACTGGATAAATGCACTTGTCTTTTAAATAAGTGTTCAAGAGTATGAATCCGCGGAAAGCTTCTTTTCATTTACTTACTAATATGCTTCCTATAGGGCCAATGGAAATTTGCATTGATTTTGGGCTTGAGATAGTGCAATTGTGAGAAATAGAATCTGTATTAAGGGTTCATAAAGAACAAGTTATCATCATACGTTGTATAGATTGGCATTAAGAATAACATAGTGGAATGAATGTTTTTCTTTTTTAACTTAACTATTAGCGATTCAATGTTCACTGCCCTTCTTGACATCACACTCCACCTGTGATGTTCCAGTGGCTTACTGTGTTAATGCACCTGTCTTGTAAACAAGTATTCTTGAGTTTGAATCCACGGAGAACTTTTTTTCATTTACTTTCTAATAAGCTTCCTATAGGTCCAATGGAAATTTGTATTGATTTTGGGCTTGAGATAGTGCAATTGTGAGATATAGAATCTGTATTAAGTGTTCATAAAGAACAAGTTGTCATCATACGCTGTATAGATTGGCATTACTAATAACATAGTGGAACGAATGGATTTCTATTTTTACTTACCTATTAGCGATTCAATGTTCACTGCCCTTCCTGACATCACATTGCACCTGTGATGTTCCAGAGGCTTACTGGATTGAGGCACTTTTCTTTTAAACAGGTGTTCAAGAGTTTGAATGCACGGAAAGCTTCTTTTCATTTACTTACCAATAAGCTTCCTATAGGGCCAATGGAAATTTGCATTGATTTTGGGCTTCAGATAGTGCAATTGTGAGAAATAGAATCTGTATTAAGGGTTCATAAAGAACAAGATGTCATCATACGCTGTATAGATTGGCATTAAGAATAACATAGTGGAACGAATGGATTTCTATTTTTACTTACCTATTAGCGATTCAATGTTCACTGCCCTTCCTGACATCACATTGCACCTGTGATGTTCCAGAGGCTTACTGGATAAATGCACTTGTCTTTAAAATAAGTGTTCAAGAGTATGAATCCGCGGAAAGCTTCTTTTCATTTACTTACTAATATGCTTCCTATAGGGCCAATGGAAATTTGCATTGATTTTGGGCTTGAGATAGTGCAATTGTGAGAAATAGAATCTGTATTAAGGGTTCATAAAGAACAAGTTGTCATCATACGCTGTATAGATTGGCATTAAGAATAACATAGTGGAACGAATGGATTTCTATTTTAACTTACCTATTAGCGATTCAATGTTCACTGCCCTTGCTGACATCACATTGCACCTGTGATGCTCCAGAGGCTTACTGGATTAATGCACTTATCTTTTAAACAAGTGTTCAAGAGTTTGAATCCACGGAAAGCTTCTTTTCATTTACTTACTAATATGCTTCCTATAGTGCCAATGGAAATTTACATTGATTTTGGGCTTGACATACTGCAATTGTGAGAAATATAATCTGTATTAAGTGTTCATAAAGAACAAGATGTCATCATACGCTGTATAGATTGGCCTTAAGAACAACATAGTGGAAGCAATGGATTTCTTCTACAACTTACCTTTTAGCGATTCAATGATTACTGCCCTTCTTGACATCTCATTGCACCTGTGATGTTCCAGTGGCTTACTGGGTTCATGAGTTCAGATCCACAAAGAGAATTTTTTCAATTACCTCTTAATAAGCTTCCAATACAGACAATGGAAATTTGCAATGATTTTGGGCTTGAGATTGTGAGAAATACAATCTATATTAAGTGTTCATAAAGAACAAGTTGTCATCATACGCTGTATAGATTGGCGTTAAGAATAACATAGTGGAATGAATGTTTTTCTTTTTTAACTTAACTATTAGCGATTCAATGTTCACTGCCCTTCTTGACATCACACTCCACCTGTGATGTTCCAGTGGCTTACTGTGTTAATGCACCTGTCTTGTAAACAAGTATTCTTGAGTTTGAATCCACGGAAAACTTTTTTTCATTTACTTTCTAATAAGCTTCCTATAGGTCCAATGGAAATTTGTATTGATTTTGGGCTTGAGATAGTGCAATTGTGAGATATAGAATCTGTATTAAGTGTTCATAAAGAACAAGTTGTCATCATACGCTGTATAGATTGGCATTAAGAATAACATAGTGGAACGAATGGATTTCTATTTTTACTTACCTATTAGCGATTCAATGTTCACTGCCCTTCCTGACATCACATTGCACCTGTGATGTTCCAGAGGCTTACTGGATAAATGCACTTGTCTTTTAAATAAGTGTTCAAGAGTATGAATCCGCGGAAAGCTTCTTTTCATTTACTTACTAATATGCTTCCTATAGGGCCAATGGAAATTTGCATTGATTTTGGGCTTGAGATAGTGCAATTGTGAGAAATAGAATCTGTATTAAGGGTTCATAAAGAACAAGTTATCATCATACGTTGTATAGATTGGCATTAAGAATAACATAGTGGAATGAATGTTTTTCTTTTTTAACTTAACTATTAGCGATTCAATGTTCACTGCCCTTCTTGACATCACACTCCACCTGTGATGTTCCAGTGGCTTACTGTGTTAATGCACCTGTCTTGTAAACAAGTATTCTTGAGTTTGAATCCACGGAGAACTTTTTTTCATTTACTTTCTAATAAGCTTCCTATAGGTCCAATGGAAATTTGTATTGATTTTGGGCTTGAGATAGTGCAATTGTGAGATATAGAATCTGTATTAAGTGTTCATAAAGAACAAGTTGTCATCATACGCTGTATAGATTGGCATTACTAATAACATAGTAGAACGAATGGATTTCTATTTTTACTTACCTATTAGCGATTCAATGTTCACTGCCCTTCCTGACATCACATTGCACCTGTGATGTTCCAGAGGCTTACTGGATTGAGGCACTTTTCTTTTAAACAGGTGTTCAAGAGTTTGAATGCACGGAAAGCTTCTTTTCATTTACTTACCAATAAGCTTCCTATAGGGCCAATGGAAATTTGCATTGATTTTGGGCTTCAGATAGTGCAATTGTGAGAAATAGAATCTGTATTAAGGGTTCATAAAGAACAAGATGTCATCATACGCTGTATAGATTGGCATTAAGAATAACATAGTGGAACGAATGGATTTCTATTTTTACTTACCTATTAGCGATTCAATGTTCACTGCCCTTCCTGACATCACATTGCACCTGTGATGTTCCAGAGGCTTACTGGATAAATGCACTTGTCTTTTAAATAAGTGTTCAAGAGTATGAATCCGCGGAAAGCTTCTTTTCATTTACTTACTAATATGCTTCCTATAGGTCCAATGGAAATTTGTATTGATTTTGGGCTTGAGATAGTGCAATTGTGAGATATAGAATCTGTATTAAGTGTTCATAAAGAACAAGTTGTCATCATACGCTGTATAGATTGGCATTAAGAATAACATAGTGGAACGAATGGATTTCTATTTTAACTTACCTATTAGCGATTCAATGTTCACTGCCCTTGCTGACATCACATTGCACCTGTGATGCTCCAGAGGCTTACTGGATTAATGCACTTATCTTTTAAACAAGTGTTCAAGAGTTTGAATCCACGGAAAGCTTCTTTTCATTTACTTACTAATATGCTTCCTATAGTGCCAATGGAAATTTACATTGATTTTGGGCTTGACATACTGCAATTGTGAGAAATATAATCTGTATTAAGTGTTCATAAAGAACAAGATGTCATCATACGCTGTATAGATTGGCCTTAAGAACAACATAGTGGAAGCAATGGATTTCTTCTACAACTTACCTTTTAGCGATTCAATGATTACTGCCCTTCTTGACATCTCATTGCACCTGTGATGTTCCAGTGGCTTACTGGGTTCATGAGTTCAGATCCACAAAGAGAATTTTTTCAATTACCTCTTAATAAGCTTCCAATACAGACAATGGAAATTTGCAATGATTTTGGGCTTGAGATTGTGAGAAATACAATCTATATTAAGTGTTCATAAAGAACAAGTTGTCATCATACGCTGTATAGATTGGCGTTAAGAATAACATAGTGGAATGAATGTTTTTCTTTTTTAACTTAACTATTAGCGATTCAATGTTCACTGCCCTTCTTGACATCACACTACACCTGTGATGTTCCAGTGGCTTACTGTGTTAATGCACCTGTCTTGTAAACAAGTATTCTTGAGTTTGAATCCACGGAAAACTTTTTTTCATTTACTTTCTAATAAGCTTCCTATAGGTCCAATGGAAATTTGCATTGATTTTGGGCTTGAGATAGTGCAATTGTGAGAAATAGAATCTGTATTAAGGGTTCATAAAGAACAAGTTATCATCATACGTTGTATAGATTGGCATTAAGAATAACATAGTGGAATGAATGTTTTTCTTTTTTAACTTAACTATTAGCGATTCAATGTTCACTGCCCTTCTTGACATCACACTCCACCTGTGATGTTCCAGTGGCTTACTGTGTTAATGCACCTGTCTTGTAAACAAGTATTCTTGAGTTTGAATCCACGGAGAACTTTTTTTCATTTACTTTCTAATAAGCTTCCTATAGGTCCAATGGAAATTTGTATTGATTTTGGGCTTGAGATAGTGCAATTGTGAGATATAGAATCTGTATTAAGTGTTCACAAAGAACAAGTTGTCATCATACGCTGTATAGATTGGCATTAAGAATAACATAGTGGAACGAATGGATTTCTATTTTTACTTACCTATTAGCGATTCAATGTTCACTGCCCTTCCTGACATCACATTGCACCTGTGATGTTCCAGAGGCTTACTGGATTGAGGCACTTTTCTTTTAAACAGGTGTTCAAGAGTTTGAATGCACGGAAAGCTTCTTTTCATTTACTTACCAATAAGCTTCCTATAGGGCCAATGGAAATTTGCATTGATTTTGGGCTTCAGATAGTGCAATTGTGAGAAATAGAATCTGTATTAAGGGTTCATAAAGAACAAGATGTCATCATACGCTGTATAGATTGACATTAAGAATAACATAGTGAAAGCAATGGATTTCTTTTATAACTTACCTTTTAGCGATTCAATGTTTACTGCCCTTCTTGACATCTCATTGCACCTGTGATGTTCCAGTGGCCTACTGCGTTAATGCGCCAGTCTTGTGAACAAGTGTTCATGAGTTCAGATCCACAAAGAATATTTTTTCAATTACCTCTTAATAAGCTTCCAATACAGCCAATGGATATTTGCAATGATTTTGGGCTTGAGATAGTGCAATTGTGAGATATAGAATCTGTATTAAGTGTTCATAAAGAACAAGATGTCATCATACGCTGTATATATTGGCATTGAGAATAACATAGTGGAACCAATGGATTTCTTTCATAATTTACCTATTAGCGATTCAAAGTTCACTGCCCTTCTTGACATCACACTGCATCTGAGATGTTCCAGTGGCTGCCTGAGTTAATGCACCTGTCTTGTGAACAAGTGTTCATGAGCTCAAATCCACAGAAACCTTTTTTTCATTTACATATTAATAAGCTTCCTATAGGTCCAATGGAAATTTGCATTGATTTTGGGCTTGAGATCGTGCAATTGTGAGATATAGAATTTGTATTAAGTGATCATAAAGAACAAGTTGTCATCATACTCTGTATAGATTGGCATTAAGAATAACATAGTGGAACGAATGGATTTCTATTTTTACTTACCTATTAGCGATTCAATGTTCACTGCCCTTCCTGACATCACATTGCACCTGTGATGTTCCAGAGGCTTACTGGATAAATGCACTTGTCTTTTAAATAAGTGTTCAAGAGTATGAATCCGCGGAAAGCTTCTTTTCATTTACTTACTAATATGCTTCCTATAGGGCCAATGGAAATTTGCATTGATTTTGGGCTTGAGATAGTGCAATTGTGAGAAATAGAATCTGTATTAAGGGTTCATAAAGAACAAGTTATCATCATACGCTGTATAGATTGGCATTAAGAATAACATAGTGGAATGAATGTTTTTCTTTTTTAACTTAACTATTAGCGATTCAATGTTCACTGCCCTTTTTGACATCACACTGCACCTGTGATGTTCCAGTGGCTTACTGTGTTAATGCACCTGTCTTGTAAACAAGTATTCTTGAGTTTGAATCCATGGAAAACTTTTTTTCATTTACTTTCTAATAAGCTTCCTATAGGTCCAATGGAAATTTGTATTGATTTTGGGCTTGAGATAGTGCAATTGTGAGATATAGAATCTGTATTAAGTGTTCATAAAGAACAAGTTGTCATCATACGCTGTATAGATTGGCATTACTAATAACATAGTGGAACGAATGGATTTCTATTTTTACTTACCTATTAGCGATTCAATGTTCACTGCCCTTCCTGACATCACATTGCACCTGTGATGTTCCAGAGGCTTACTGGATTGAGGCACTTTTCTTTTAAACAGGTGTTCAAGAGTTTGAATGCACGGAAAGCTTCTTTTCATTTACTTACCAATAAGCTTCCTATAGGGCCAATGGAAATTTGCATTGATTTTGGGCTTCAGATAGTGCAATTGTGAGAAATAGAATCTGTATTAAGGGTTCATAAAGAACAAGATGTCATCATACGCTGTATAGATTGACATTAAGAATAACATAGTGAAAGCAATGGATTTCTTTTATAACTTACCTTTTAGCGATTCAATGTTTACTGCCCTTCTTGACATCTCATTGCACCTGTGATGTTCCAGTGGCCTACTGCGTTAATGCGCCAGTCTTGTGAACAAGTGTTCATGAGTTCAGATCCACAAAGAATATTTTTTCAATTACCTCTTAATAAGCTTCCAATACAGCCAATGGATATTTGCAATGATTTTGGGCTTGAGATAGTGCAATTGTGAGATATAGAATCTGTATTAAGTGTTCATAAAGAACAAGATGTCATCATACGCTGTATATATTGGCATTGAGAATAACATAGTGGAACCAATGGATTTCTTTCATAATTTACCTATTAGCGATTCAAAGTTCACTGCCCTTCTTGACATCACACTGCATCTGAGATGTTCCAGTGGCTGCCTGAGTTAATGCACCTGTCTTGTGAACAAGTGTTCATGAGCTCAAATCCACAGAAACCTTTTTTTCATTTACATATTAATAAGCTTCCTATAGGTCCAATGGAAATTTGCATTGATTTTGGGCTTGAGATAGTGCAATTGTGAGATATAGAATCTGTATTAAGTGTTCATAAAGAACAAGTTGTCATCATACGCTGTATAGATTGGCATTACTAATAACATAGTGGAACGAATGGATTTCTATTTTTACTTACCTATTAGCGATTCAATGTTCACTGCCCTTCCTGACATCACATTGCACCTGTGATGTTCCAGAGGCTTACTGGATTGAGGCACTTTTCTTTTAAACAGGTGTTCAAGAGTTTGAATGCACGGAAAGCTTCTTTTCATTTACTTACCAATAAGCTTCCTATAGGGCCAATGGAAATTTGCATTGATTTTGGGCTTCAGATAGTGCAATTGTGAGAAATAGAATCTGTATTAAGGGTTCATAAAGAACAAGATGTCATCATACGCTGTATAGATTGGCATTAAGAATAACATAGTGGAACGAATGGATTTCTATTTTTACTTACCTATTAGCGATTCAATGTTCACTGCCCTTCCTGACATCACATTGCACCTGTGATGTTCCAGAGGCTTACTGGATAAATGCACTTGTCTTTAAAATAAGTGTTCAAGAGTATGAATCCGCGGAAAGCTTCTTTTCATTTACTTACTAATATGCTTCCTATAGGGCCAATGGAAATTTGCATTGATTTTGGGCTTGAGATAGTGCAATTGTGAGAAATAGAATCTGTATTAAGGGTTCATAAAGAACAAGTTGTCATCATACGCTGTATAGATTGGCATTAAGAATAACATAGTGGAACGAATGGATTTCTATTTTAACTTACCTATTAGCGATTCAATGTTCACTGCCCTTGCTGACATCACATTGCACCTGTGATGCTCCAGAGGCTTACTGGATTAATGCACTTATCTTTTAAACAAGTGTTCAAGAGTTTGAATCCACGGAAAGCTTCTTTTCATTTACTTACTAATATGCTTCCTATAGTGCCAATGGAAATTTACATTGATTTTGGGCTTGACATACTGCAATTGTGAGAAATATAATCTGTATTAAGTGTTCATAAAGAACAAGATGTCATCATACGCTGTATAGATTGGCCTTAAGAACAACATAGTGGAAGCAATGGATTTCTTCTACAACTTACCTTTTAGCGATTCAATGATTACTGCCCTTCTTGACATCTCATTGCACCTGTGATGTTCCAGTGGCTTACTGGGTTCATGAGTTCAGATCCACAAAGAGAATTTTTTCAATTACCTCTTAATAAGCTTCCAATACAGACAATGGAAATTTGCAATGATTTTGGGCTTGAGATTGTGAGAAATACAATCTATATTAAGTGTTCATAAAGAACAAGTTGTCATCATACGCTGTATAGATTGGCGTTAAGAATAACATAGTGGAATGAATGTTTTTCTTTTTTAACTTAACTATTAGCGATTCAATGTTCACTGCCCTTCTTGACATCACACTCCACCTGTGATGTTCCAGTGGCTTACTGTGTTAATGCACCTGTCTTGTAAACAAGTATTCTTGAGTTTGAATCCACGGAAAACTTTTTTTCATTTACTTTCTAATAAGCTTCCTATAGGTCCAATGGAAATTTGTATTGATTTTGGGCTTGAGATAGTGCAATTGTGAGATATAGAATCTGTATTAAGTGTTCATAAAGAACAAGTTGTCATCATACGCTGTATAGATTGGCATTAAGAATAACATAGTGGAACGAATGGATTTCTATTTTTACTTACCTATTAGCGATTCAATGTTCACTGCCCTTCCTGACATCACATTGCACCTGTGATGTTCCAGAGGCTTACTGGATAAATGCACTTGTCTTTTAAATAAGTGTTCAAGAGTATGAATCCGCGGAAAGCTTCTTTTCATTTACTTACTAATATGCTTCCTATAGGGCCAATGGAAATTTGCATTGATTTTGGGCTTGAGATAGTGCAATTGTGAGAAATAGAATCTGTATTAAGGGTTCATAAAGAACAAGTTATCATCATACGTTGTATAGATTGGCATTAAGAATAACATAGTGGAATGAATGTTTTTCTTTTTTAACTTAACTATTAGCGATTCAATGTTCACTGCCCTTCTTGACATCACACTCCACCTGTGATGTTCCAGTGGCTTACTGTGTTAATGCACCTGTCTTGTAAACAAGTATTCTTGAGTTTGAATCCACGGAGAACTTTTTTTCATTTACTTTCTAATAAGCTTCCTATAGGTCCAATGGAAATTTGTATTGATTTTGGGCTTGAGATAGTGCAATTGTGAGATATAGAATCTGTATTAAGTGTTCACAAAGAACAAGTTGTCATCATACGCTGTATAGATTGGCATTAAGAATAACATAGTGGAACGAATGGATTTCTATTTTTACTTACCTATTAGCGATTCAATGTTCACTGCCCTTCCTGACATCACATTGCACCTGTGATGTTCCAGAGGCTTACTGGATTGAGGCACTTTTCTTTTAAACAGGTGTTCAAGAGTTTGAATGCACGGAAAGCTTCTTTTCATTTACTTACCAATAAGCTTCCTATAGGGCCAATGGAAATTTGCATTGATTTTGGGCTTCAGATAGTGCAATTGTGAGAAATAGAATCTGTATTAAGGGTTCATAAAGAACAAGATGTCATCATACGCTGTATAGATTGACATTAAGAATAACATAGTGAAAGCAATGGATTTCTTTTATAACTTACCTTTTAGCGATTCAATGTTTACTGCCCTTCTTGACATCTCATTGCACCTGTGATGTTCCAGTGGCCTACTGCGTTAATGCGCCAGTCTTGTGAACAAGTGTTCATGAGTTCAGATCCACAAAGAATATTTTTTCAATTACCTCTTAATAAGCTTCCAATACAGCCAATGGATATTTGCAATGATTTTGGGCTTGAGATAGTGCAATTGTGAGATATAGAATCTGTATTAAGTGTTCATAAAGAACAAGATGTCATCATACGCTGTATATATTGGCATTGAGAATAACATAGTGGAACCAATGGATTTCTTTCATAATTTACCTATTAGCGATTCAAAGTTCACTGCCCTTCTTGACATCACACTGCATCTGAGATGTTCCAGTGGCTGCCTGAGTTAATGCACCTGTCTTGTGAACAAGTGTTCATGAGCTCAAATCCACAGAAACCTTTTTTTCATTTACATATTAATAAGCTTCCTATAGGTCCAATGGAAATTTGCATTGATTTTGGGCTTGAGATCGTGCAATTGTGAGATATAGAATTTGTATTAAGTGATCATAAAGAACAAGTTGTCATCATACTCTGTATAGATTGGCATTAAGAATAACATAGTGGAACGAATGGATTTCTATTTTTACTTACCTATTAGCGATTCAATGTTCACTGCCCTTCCTGACATCACATTGCACCTGTGATGTTCCAGAGGCTTACTGGATAAATGCACTTGTCTTTTAAATAAGTGTTCAAGAGTATGAATCCGCGGAAAGCTTCTTTTCATTTACTTACTAATATGCTTCCTATAGGGCCAATGGAAATTTGCATTGATTTTGGGCTTGAGATAGTGCAATTGTGAGAAATAGAATCTGTATTAAGGGTTCATAAAGAACAAGTTATCATCATACGCTGTATAGATTGGCATTAAGAATAACATAGTGGAATGAATGTTTTTCTTTTTTAACTTAACTATTAGCGATTCAATGTTCACTGCCCTTTTTGACATCACACTGCACCTGTGATGTTCCAGTGGCTTACTGTGTTAATGCACCTGTCTTGTAAACAAGTATTCTTGAGTTTGAATCCATGGAAAACTTTTTTTCATTTACTTTCTAATAAGCTTCCTATAGGTCCAATGGAAATTTGTATTGATTTTGGGCTTGAGATAGTGCAATTGTGAGATATAGAATCTGTATTAAGTGTTCATAAAGAACAAGTTGTCATCATACGCTGTATAGATTGGCATTACTAATAACATAGTGGAACGAATGGATTTCTATTTTTACTTACCTATTAGCGATTCAATGTTCACTGCCCTTCCTGACATCACATTGCACCTGTGATGTTCCAGAGGCTTACTGGATTGAGGCACTTTTCTTTTAAACAGGTGTTCAAGAGTTTGAATGCACGGAAAGCTTCTTTTCATTTACTTACCAATAAGCTTCCTATAGGGCCAATGGAAATTTGCATTGATTTTGGGCTTCAGATAGTGCAATTGTGAGAAATAGAATCTGTATTAAGGGTTCATAAAGAACAAGATGTCATCATACGCTGTATAGATTGACATTAAGAATAACATAGTGAAAGCAATGGATTTCTTTTATAACTTACCTTTTAGCGATTCAATGTTTACTGCCCTTCTTGACATCTCATTGCACCTGTGATGTTCCAGTGGCCTACTGCGTTAATGCGCCAGTCTTGTGAACAAGTGTTCATGAGTTCAGATCCACAAAGAATATTTTTTCAATTACCTCTTAATAAGCTTCCAATACAGCCAATGGATATTTGCAATGATTTTGGGCTTGAGATAGTGCAATTGTGAGATATAGAATCTGTATTAAGTGTTCATAAAGAACAAGATGTCATCATACGCTGTATATATTGGCATTGAGAATAACATAGTGGAACCAATGGATTTCTTTCATAATTTACCTATTAGCGATTCAAAGTTCACTGCCCTTCTTGACATCACACTGCATCTGAGATGTTCCAGTGGCTGCCTGAGTTAATGCACCTGTCTTGTGAACAAGTGTTCATGAGCTCAAATCCACAGAAACCTTTTTTTCATTTACATATTAATAAGCTTCCTATAGGTCCAATGGAAATTTGCATTGATTTTGGGCTTGAGATAGTGCAATTGTGAGATATAGAATCTGTATTAAGTGTTCATAAAGAACAAGTTGTCATCATACGCTGTATAGATTGGCATTACTAATAACATAGTGGAACGAATGGATTTCTATTTTTACTTACCTATTAGCGATTCAATGTTCACTGCCCTTCCTGACATCACATTGCACCTGTGATGTTCCAGAGGCTTACTGGATTGAGGCACTTTTCTTTTAAACAGGTGTTCAAGAGTTTGAATGCACGGAAAGCTTCTTTTCATTTACTTACCAATAAGCTTCCTATAGGGCCAATGGAAATTTGCATTGATTTTGGGCTTCAGATAGTGCAATTGTGAGAAATAGAATCTGTATTAAGGGTTCATAAAGAACAAGATGTCATCATACGCTGTATAGATTGGCATTAAGAATAACATAGTGGAACGAATGGATTTCTATTTTTACTTACCTATTAGCGATTCAATGTTCACTGCCCTTCCTGACATCACATTGCACCTGTGATGTTCCAGAGGCTTACTGGATAAATGCACTTGTCTTTAAAATAAGTGTTCAAGAGTATGAATCCGCGGAAAGCTTCTTTTCATTTACTTACTAATATGCTTCCTATAGGGCCAATGGAAATTTGCATTGATTTTGGGCTTGAGATAGTGCAATTGTGAGAAATAGAATCTGTATTAAGGGTTCATAAAGAACAAGTTGTCATCATACGCTGTATAGATTGGCATTAAGAATAACATAGTGGAACGAATGGATTTCTATTTTAACTTACCTATTAGCGATTCAATGTTCACTGCCCTTGCTGACATCACATTGCACCTGTGATGCTCCAGAGGCTTACTGGATTAATGCACTTATCTTTTAAACAAGTGTTCAAGAGTTTGAATCCACGGAAAGCTTCTTTTCATTTACTTACTAATATGCTTCCTATAGTGCCAATGGAAATTTACATTGATTTTGGGCTTGACATACTGCAATTGTGAGAAATATAATCTGTATTAAGTGTTCATAAAGAACAAGATGTCATCATACGCTGTATAGATTGGCCTTAAGAACAACATAGTGGAAGCAATGGATTTCTTCTACAACTTACCTTTTAGCGATTCAATGATTACTGCCCTTCTTGACATCTCATTGCACCTGTGATGTTCCAGTGGCTTACTGGGTTCATGAGTTCAGATCCACAAAGAGAATTTTTTCAATTACCTCTTAATAAGCTTCCAATACAGACAATGGAAATTTGCAATGATTTTGGGCTTGAGATTGTGAGAAATACAATCTATATTAAGTGTTCATAAAGAACAAGTTGTCATCATACGCTGTATAGATTGGCGTTAAGAATAACATAGTGGAATGAATGTTTTTCTTTTTTAACTTAACTATTAGCGATTCAATGTTCACTGCCCTTCTTGACATCACACTCCACCTGTGATGTTCCAGTGGCTTACTGTGTTAATGCACCTGTCTTGTAAACAAGTATTCTTGAGTTTGAATCCACGGAAAACTTTTTTTCATTTACTTTCTAATAAGCTTCCTATAGGTCCAATGGAAATTTGTATTGATTTTGGGCTTGAGATAGTGCAATTGTGAGATATAGAATCTGTATTAAGTGTTCATAAAGAACAAGTTGTCATCATACGCTGTATAGATTGGCATTAAGAATAACATAGTGGAACGAATGGATTTCTATTTTTACTTACCTATTAGCGATTCAATGTTCACTGCCCTTCCTGACATCACATTGCACCTGTGATGTTCCAGAGGCTTACTGGATAAATGCACTTGTCTTTTAAATAAGTGTTCAAGAGTATGAATCCGCGGAAAGCTTCTTTTCATTTACTTACTAATATGCTTCCTATAGGGCCAATGGAAATTTGCATTGATTTTGGGCTTGAGATAGTGCAATTGTGAGAAATAGAATCTGTATTAAGGGTTCATAAAGAACAAGTTATCATCATACGTTGTATAGATTGGCATTAAGAATAACATAGTGGAATGAATGTTTTTCTTTTTTAACTTAACTATTAGCGATTCAATGTTCACTGCCCTTCTTGACATCACACTCCACCTGTGATGTTCCAGTGGCTTACTGTGTTAATGCACCTGTCTTGTAAACAAGTATTCTTGAGTTTGAATCCACGGAGAACTTTTTTTCATTTACTTTCTAATAAGCTTCCTATAGGTCCAATGGAAATTTGTATTGATTTTGGGCTTGAGATAGTGCAATTGTGAGATATAGAATCTGTATTAAGTGTTCATAAAGAACAAGTTGTCATCATACGCTGTATAGATTGGCATTACTAATAACATAGTGGAACGAATGGATTTCTATTTTTACTTACCTATTAGCGATTCAATGTTCACTGCCCTTCCTGACATCACATTGCACCTGTGATGTTCCAGAGGCTTACTGGATTGAGGCACTTTTCTTTTAAACAGGTGTTCAAGAGTTTGAATGCACGGAAAGCTTCTTTTCATTTACTTACCAATAAGCTTCCTATAGGGCCAATGGAAATTTGCATTGATTTTGGGCTTCAGATAGTGCAATTGTGAGAAATAGAATCTGTATTAAGGGTTCATAAAGAACAAGATGTCATCATACGCTGTATAGATTGGCATTAAGAATAACATAGTGGAACGAATGGATTTCTATTTTTACTTACCTATTAGCGATTCAATGTTCACTGCCCTTCCTGACATCACATTGCACCTGTGATGTTCCAGAGGCTTACTGGATAAATGCACTTGTCTTTTAAATAAGTGTTCAAGAGTATGAATCCGCGGAAAGCTTCTTTTCATTTACTTACTAATATGCTTCCTATAGGTCCAATGGAAATTTGTATTGATTTTGGGCTTGAGATAGTGCAATTGTGAGATATAGAATCTGTATTAAGTGTTCATAAAGAACAAGTTGTCATCATACGCTGTATAGATTGGCATTAAGAATAACATAGTGGAACGAATGGATTTCTATTTTAACTTACCTATTAGCGATTCAATGTTCACTGCCCTTGCTGACATCACATTGCACCTGTGATGCTCCAGAGGCTTACTGGATTAATGCACTTATCTTTTAAACAAGTGTTCAAGAGTTTGAATCCACGGAAAGCTTCTTTTCATTTACTTACTAATATGCTTCCTATAGTGCCAATGGAAATTTACATTGATTTTGGGCTTGACATACTGCAATTGTGAGAAATATAATCTGTATTAAGTGTTCATAAAGAACAAGATGTCATCATACGCTGTATAGATTGGCCTTAAGAACAACATAGTGGAAGCAATGGATTTCTTCTACAACTTACCTTTTAGCGATTCAATGATTACTGCCCTTCTTGACATCTCATTGCACCTGTGATGTTCCAGTGGCTTACTGGGTTCATGAGTTCAGATCCACAAAGAGAATTTTTTCAATTACCTCTTAATAAGCTTCCAATACAGACAATGGAAATTTGCAATGATTTTGGGCTTGAGATTGTGAGAAATACAATCTATATTAAGTGTTCATAAAGAACAAGTTGTCATCATACGCTGTATAGATTGGCGTTAAGAATAACATAGTGGAATGAATGTTTTTCTTTTTTAACTTAACTATTAGCGATTCAATGTTCACTGCCCTTCTTGACATCACACTACACCTGTGATGTTCCAGTGGCTTACTGTGTTAATGCACCTGTCTTGTAAACAAGTATTCTTGAGTTTGAATCCACGGAAAACTTTTTTTCATTTACTTTCTAATAAGCTTCCTATAGGTCCAATGGAAATTTGCATTGATTTTGGGCTTGAGATAGTGCAATTGTGAGAAATAGAATCTGTATTAAGGGTTCATAAAGAACAAGTTATCATCATACGTTGTATAGATTGGCATTAAGAATAACATAGTGGAATGAATGTTTTTCTTTTTTAACTTAACTATTAGCGATTCAATGTTCACTGCCCTTCTTGACATCACACTCCACCTGTGATGTTCCAGTGGCTTACTGTGTTAATGCACCTGTCTTGTAAACAAGTATTCTTGAGTTTGAATCCACGGAGAACTTTTTTTCATTTACTTTCTAATAAGCTTCCTATAGGTCCAATGGAAATTTGTATTGATTTTGGGCTTGAGATAGTGCAATTGTGAGATATAGAATCTGTATTAAGTGTTCACAAAGAACAAGTTGTCATCATACGCTGTATAGATTGGCATTAAGAATAACATAGTGGAACGAATGGATTTCTATTTTTACTTACCTATTAGCGATTCAATGTTCACTGCCCTTCCTGACATCACATTGCACCTGTGATGTTCCAGAGGCTTACTGGATTGAGGCACTTTTCTTTTAAACAGGTGTTCAAGAGTTTGAATGCACGGAAAGCTTCTTTTCATTTACTTACCAATAAGCTTCCTATAGGGCCAATGGAAATTTGCATTGATTTTGGGCTTCAGATAGTGCAATTGTGAGAAATAGAATCTGTATTAAGGGTTCATAAAGAACAAGATGTCATCATACGCTGTATAGATTGACATTAAGAATAACATAGTGAAAGCAATGGATTTCTTTTATAACTTACCTTTTAGCGATTCAATGTTTACTGCCCTTCTTGACATCTCATTGCACCTGTGATGTTCCAGTGGCCTACTGCGTTAATGCGCCAGTCTTGTGAACAAGTGTTCATGAGTTCAGATCCACAAAGAATATTTTTTCAATTACCTCTTAATAAGCTTCCAATACAGCCAATGGATATTTGCAATGATTTTGGGCTTGAGATAGTGCAATTGTGAGATATAGAATCTGTATTAAGTGTTCATAAAGAACAAGATGTCATCATACGCTGTATATATTGGCATTGAGAATAACATAGTGGAACCAATGGATTTCTTTCATAATTTACCTATTAGCGATTCAAAGTTCACTGCCCTTCTTGACATCACACTGCATCTGAGATGTTCCAGTGGCTGCCTGAGTTAATGCACCTGTCTTGTGAACAAGTGTTCATGAGCTCAAATCCACAGAAACCTTTTTTTCATTTACATATTAATAAGCTTCCTATAGGTCCAATGGAAATTTGCATTGATTTTGGGCTTGAGATCGTGCAATTGTGAGATATAGAATTTGTATTAAGTGATCATAAAGAACAAGTTGTCATCATACTCTGTATAGATTGGCATTAAGAATAACATAGTGGAACGAATGGATTTCTATTTTTACTTACCTATTAGCGATTCAATGTTCACTGCCCTTCCTGACATCACATTGCACCTGTGATGTTCCAGAGGCTTACTGGATAAATGCACTTGTCTTTTAAATAAGTGTTCAAGAGTATGAATCCGCGGAAAGCTTCTTTTCATTTACTTACTAATATGCTTCCTATAGGGCCAATGGAAATTTGCATTGATTTTGGGCTTGAGATAGTGCAATTGTGAGAAATAGAATCTGTATTAAGGGTTCATAAAGAACAAGTTATCATCATACGCTGTATAGATTGGCATTAAGAATAACATAGTGGAATGAATGTTTTTCTTTTTTAACTTAACTATTAGCGATTCAATGTTCACTGCCCTTTTTGACATCACACTGCACCTGTGATGTTCCAGTGGCTTACTGTGTTAATGCACCTGTCTTGTAAACAAGTATTCTTGAGTTTGAATCCATGGAAAACTTTTTTTCATTTACTTTCTAATAAGCTTCCTATAGGTCCAATGGAAATTTGTATTGATTTTGGGCTTGAGATAGTGCAATTGTGAGATATAGAATCTGTATTAAGTGTTCATAAAGAACAAGTTGTCATCATACGCTGTATAGATTGGCATTACTAATAACATAGTGGAACGAATGGATTTCTATTTTTACTTACCTATTAGCGATTCAATGTTCACTGCCCTTCCTGACATCACATTGCACCTGTGATGTTCCAGAGGCTTACTGGATTGAGGCACTTTTCTTTTAAACAGGTGTTCAAGAGTTTGAATGCACGGAAAGCTTCTTTTCATTTACTTACCAATAAGCTTCCTATAGGGCCAATGGAAATTTGCATTGATTTTGGGCTTCAGATAGTGCAATTGTGAGAAATAGAATCTGTATTAAGGGTTCATAAAGAACAAGATGTCATCATACGCTGTATAGATTGACATTAAGAATAACATAGTGAAAGCAATGGATTTCTTTTATAACTTACCTTTTAGCGATTCAATGTTTACTGCCCTTCTTGACATCTCATTGCACCTGTGATGTTCCAGTGGCCTACTGCGTTAATGCGCCAGTCTTGTGAACAAGTGTTCATGAGTTCAGATCCACAAAGAATATTTTTTCAATTACCTCTTAATAAGCTTCCAATACAGCCAATGGATATTTGCAATGATTTTGGGCTTGAGATAGTGCAATTGTGAGATATAGAATCTGTATTAAGTGTTCATAAAGAACAAGATGTCATCATACGCTGTATATATTGGCATTGAGAATAACATAGTGGAACCAATGGATTTCTTTCATAATTTACCTATTAGCGATTCAAAGTTCACTGCCCTTCTTGACATCACACTGCATCTGAGATGTTCCAGTGGCTGCCTGAGTTAATGCACCTGTCTTGTGAACAAGTGTTCATGAGCTCAAATCCACAGAAACCTTTTTTTCATTTACATATTAATAAGCTTCCTATAGGTCCAATGGAAATTTGCATTGATTTTGGGCTTGAGATCGTGCAATTGTGAGATATAGAATTTGTATTAAGTGATCATAAAGAACAAGTTGTCATCATACTCTGTATAGATTGGCATTAAGAATAACATAGTGGAACGAATGGATTTCTATTTTTACTTACCTATTAGCGATTCAATGTTCACTGCCCTTCCTGACATCACATTGCACCTGTGATGTTCCAGAGGCTTACTGGATAAATGCACTTGTCTTTTAAATAAGTGTTCAAGAGTATGAATCCGCGGAAAGCTTCTTTTCATTTACTTACTAATATGCTTCCTATAGGGCCAATGGAAATTTGCATTGATTTTGGGCTTGAGATAGTGCAATTGTGAGAAATAGAATCTGTATTAAGGGTTCATAAAGAACAAGTTATCATCATACGCTGTATAGATTGGCATTAAGAATAACATAGTGGAATGAATGTTTTTCTTTTTTAACTTAACTATTAGCGATTCAATGTTCACTGCCCTTTTTGACATCACACTGCACCTGTGATGTTCCAGTGGCTTACTGTGTTAATGCACCTGTCTTGTAAACAAGTATTCTTGAGTTTGAATCCATGGAAAACTTTTTTTCATTTACTTTCTAATAAGCTTCCTATAGGTCCAATGGAAATTTGTATTGATTTTGGGCTTGAGATAGTGCAATTGTGAGATATAGAATCTGTATTAAGTGTTCATAAAGATCAAGTTGTCATCATACGCTGTATAGATTGGCATTAAGAATAACATAGTGGAACGAATGGATTTCTATTTTTACTTACATATTAGCGATTCAATGTTCACTGCCCTTCCTGACATCACATTGCACCTGTGATGTTCCAGAGGCTTACTGGATAAATGCACTTGTCTTTTAAATAAGTGTTCAAGAGTATGAATCCGCGGAAAGCTTCTTTTCATTTACTTACTAATATGCTTCCTATAGGGCCAATGGAAATTTGCATTGATTTTGGGCTTGAGATAGTGCAATTGTGAGAAATAGAATCTGTATTAAGGGTTCATAAAGAACAAGTTATCATCATACGTTGTATAGATTGGCATTAAGAATAACATAGTGGAATGAATGTTTTTCTTTTTTAACTTAACTATTAGCGATTCAATGTTCACTGCCCTTCTTGACATCACACTCCACCTGTGATGTTCCAGTGGCTTACTGTGTTAATGCACCTGTCTTGTAAACAAGTATTCTTGAGTTTGAATCCACGGAGAACTTTTTTTCATTTACTTTCTAATAAGCTTCCTATAGGTCCAATGGAAATTTGTATTGATTTTGGGCTTGAGATAGTGCAATTGTGAGATATAGAATCTGTATTAAGTGTTCATAAAGAACAAGTTGTCATCATACGCTGTATAGATTGGCATTACTAATAACATAGTGGAACGAATGGATTTCTATTTTTACTTACCTATTAGCGATTCAATGTTCACTGCCCTTCCTGACATCACATTGCACCTGTGATGTTCCAGAGGCTTACTGGATTGAGGCACTTTTCTTTTAAACAGGTGTTCAAGAGTTTGAATGCACGGAAAGCTTCTTTTCATTTACTTACCAATAAGCTTCCTATAGGGCCAATGGAAATTTGCATTGATTTTGGGCTTCAGATAGTGCAATTGTGAGAAATAGAATCTGTATTAAGGGTTCATAAAGAACAAGATGTCATCATACGCTGTATAGATTGACATTAAGAATAACATAGTGGAACGAATGGATTTCTATTTTTACTTACCTATTAGCGATTCAATGTTCACTGCCCTTCCTGACATCACATTGCACCTGTGATGTTCCAGAGGCTTACTGGATAAATGCACTTGTCTTTTAAATAAGTGTTCAAGAGTATGAATCCGCGGAAAGCTTCTTTTCATTTACTTACTAATATGCTTCCTATAGGTCCAATGGAAATTTGTATTGATTTTGGGCTTGAGATAGTGCAATTGTGAGATATAGAATCTGTATTAAGTGTTCATAAAGAACAAGTTGTCATCATACGCTGTATAGATTGGCATTAAGAATAACATAGTGGAACGAATGGATTTCTATTTTAACTTACCTATTAGCGATTCAATGTTCACTGCCCTTGCTGACATCACTTTGCACCTGTGATGCTCCAGAGGCTTACTGGATTAATGCACTTATCTTTTAAACAAGTGTTCAAGAGTTTGAATCCACGGAAAGCTTCTTTTCATTTACTTACTAATATGCTTCCTATAGTGCCAATGGAAATTTACATTGATTTTGGGCTTGACATACTGCAATTGTGAGAAATATAATCTGTATTAAGTGTTCATAAAGAACAAGATGTCATCATACGCTGTATAGATTGGCCTTAAGAACAACATAGTGGAAGCAATGGATTTCTTCTACAACTTACCTTTTAGCGATTCAATGATTACTGCCCTTCTTGACATCTCATTGCACCTGTGATGTTCCAGTGGCTTACTGGGTTCATGAGTTCAGATCCACAAAGAGAATTTTTTCAATTACCTCTTAATAAGCTTCCAATACAGACAATGGAAATTTGCAATGATTTTGGGCTTGAGATTGTGAGAAATACAATCTATATTAAGTGTTCATAAAGAACAAGTTGTCATCATACGCTGTATAGATTGGCGTTAAGAATAACATAGTGGAATGAATGTTTTTCTTTTTTAACTTAACTATTAGCGATTCAATGTTCACTGCCCTTCTTGACATCACACTCCACCTGTGATGTTCCAGTGGCTTACTGTGTTAATGCACCTGTCTTGTAAACAAGTATTCTTGAGTTTGAATCCACGGAAAACTTTTTTTCATTTACTTTCTAATAAGCTTCCTATAGGTCCAATGGAAATTTGTATTGATTTTGGGCTTGAGATAGTGCAATTGTGAGATATAGAATCTGTATTAAGTGTTCATAAAGATCAAGTTGTCATCATACGCTGTATAGATTGGCATTAAGAATAACATAGTGGAACGAATGGATTTCTATTTTTACTTACATATTAGCGATTCAATGTTCACTGCCCTTCCTGACATCACATTGCACCTGTGATGTTCCAGAGGCTTACTGGATAAATGCACTTGTCTTTTAAATAAGTGTTCAAGAGTATGAATCCGCGGAAAGCTTCTTTTCATTTACTTACTAATATGCTTCCTATAGGGCCAATGGAAATTTGCATTGATTTTGGGCTTGAGATAGTGCAATTGTGAGAAATAGAATCTGTATTAAGGGTTCATAAAGAACAAGTTATCATCATACGTTGTATAGATTGGCATTAAGAATAACATAGTGGAATGAATGTTTTTCTTTTTTAACTTAACTATTAGCGATTCAATGTTCACTGCCCTTCTTGACATCACACTCCACCTGTGATGTTCCAGTGGCTTACTGTGTTAATGCACCTGTCTTGTAAACAAGTATTCTTGAGTTTGAATCCACGGAGAACTTTTTTTCATTTACTTTCTAATAAGCTTCCTATAGGTCCAATGGAAATTTGTATTGATTTTGGGCTTGAGATAGTGCAATTGTGAGATATAGAATCTGTATTAAGTGTTCACAAAGAACAAGTTGTCATCATACGCTGTATAGATTGGCATTAAGAATAACATAGTGGAACGAATGGATTTCTATTTTTACTTACCTATTAGCGATTCAATGTTCACTGCCCTTCCTGACATCACATTGCACCTGTGATGTTCCAGAGGCTTACTGGATTGAGGCACTTTTCTTTTAAACAGGTGTTCAAGAGTTTGAATGCACGGAAAGCTTCTTTTCATTTACTTACCAATAAGCTTCCTATAGGGCCAATGGAAATTTGCATTGATTTTGGGCTTCAGATAGTGCAATTGTGAGAAATAGAATCTGTATTAAGGGTTCATAAAGAACAAGATGTCATCATACGCTGTATAGATTGACATTAAGAATAACATAGTGAAAGCAATGGATTTCTTTTATAACTTACCTTTTAGCGATTCAATGTTTACTGCCCTTCTTGACATCTCATTGCACCTGTGATGTTCCAGTGGCCTACTGCGTTAATGCGCCAGTCTTGTGAACAAGTGTTCATGAGTTCAGATCCACAAAGAATATTTTTTCAATTACCTCTTAATAAGCTTCCAATACAGCCAATGGATATTTGCAATGATTTTGGGCTTGAGATAGTGCAATTGTGAGATATAGAATCTGTATTAAGTGTTCATAAAGAACAAGATGTCATCATACGCTGTATATATTGGCATTGAGAATAACATAGTGGAACCAATGGATTTCTTTCATAATTTACCTATTAGCGATTCAAAGTTCACTGCCCTTCTTGACATCACACTGCATCTGAGATGTTCCAGTGGCTGCCTGAGTTAATGCACCTGTCTTGTGAACAAGTGTTCATGAGCTCAAATCCACAGAAACCTTTTTTTCATTTACATATTAATAAGCTTCCTATAGGTCCAATGGAAATTTGCATTGATTTTGGGCTTGAGATCGTGCAATTGTGAGATATAGAATTTGTATTAAGTGATCATAAAGAACAAGTTGTCATCATACTCTGTATAGATTGGCATTAAGAATAACATAGTGGAACGAATGGATTTCTATTTTTACTTACCTATTAGCGATTCAATGTTCACTGCCCTTCCTGACATCACATTGCACCTGTGATGTTCCAGAGGCTTACTGGATAAATGCACTTGTCTTTTAAATAAGTGTTCAAGAGTATGAATCCGCGGAAAGCTTCTTTTCATTTACTTACTAATATGCTTCCTATAGGGCCAATGGAAATTTGCATTGATTTTGGGCTTGAGATAGTGCAATTGTGAGAAATAGAATCTGTATTAAGGGTTCATAAAGAACAAGTTATCATCATACGCTGTATAGATTGGCATTAAGAATAACATAGTGGAATGAATGTTTTTCTTTTTTAACTTAACTATTAGCGATTCAATGTTCACTGCCCTTTTTGACATCACACTGCACCTGTGATGTTCCAGTGGCTTACTGTGTTAATGCACCTGTCTTGTAAACAAGTATTCTTGAGTTTGAATCCATGGAAAACTTTTTTTCATTTACTTTCTAATAAGCTTCCTATAGGTCCAATGGAAATTTGTATTGATTTTGGGCTTGAGATAGTGCAATTGTGAGATATAGAATCTGTATTAAGTGTTCATAAAGATCAAGTTGTCATCATACGCTGTATAGATTGGCATTAAGAATAACATAGTGGAACGAATGGATTTCTATTTTTACTTACATATTAGCGATTCAATGTTCACTGCCCTTCCTGACATCACATTGCACCTGTGATGTTCCAGAGGCTTACTGGATAAATGCACTTGTCTTTTAAATAAGTGTTCAAGAGTATGAATCCGCGGAAAGCTTCTTTTCATTTACTTACTAATATGCTTCCTATAGGGCCAATGGAAATTTGCATTGATTTTGGGCTTGAGATAGTGCAATTGTGAGAAATAGAATCTGTATTAAGGGTTCATAAAGAACAAGTTATCATCATACGTTGTATAGATTGGCATTAAGAATAACATAGTGGAATGAATGTTTTTCTTTTTTAACTTAACTATTAGCGATTCAATGTTCACTGCCCTTCTTGACATCACACTCCACCTGTGATGTTCCAGTGGCTTACTGTGTTAATGCACCTGTCTTGTAAACAAGTATTCTTGAGTTTGAATCCACGGAGAACTTTTTTTCATTTACTTTCTAATAAGCTTCCTATAGGTCCAATGGAAATTTGTATTGATTTTGGGCTTGAGATAGTGCAATTGTGAGATATAGAATCTGTATTAAGTGTTCATAAAGAACAAGTTGTCATCATACGCTGTATAGATTGGCATTACTAATAACATAGTGGAACGAATGGATTTCTATTTTTACTTACCTATTAGCGATTCAATGTTCACTGCCCTTCCTGACATCACATTGCACCTGTGATGTTCCAGAGGCTTACTGGATTGAGGCACTTTTCTTTTAAACAGGTGTTCAAGAGTTTGAATGCACGGAAAGCTTCTTTTCATTTACTTACCAATAAGCTTCCTATAGGGCCAATGGAAATTTGCATTGATTTTGGGCTTCAGATAGTGCAATTGTGAGAAATAGAATCTGTATTAAGGGTTCATAAAGAACAAGATGTCATCATACGCTGTATAGATTGACATTAAGAATAACATAGTGAAAGCAATGGATTTCTTTTATAACTTACCTTTTAGCGATTCAATGTTTACTGCCCTTCTTGACATCTCATTGCACCTGTGATGTTCCAGTGGCCTACTGCGTTAATGCGCCAGTCTTGTGAACAAGTGTTCATGAGTTCAGATCCACAAAGAATATTTTTTCAATTACCTCTTAATAAGCTTCCAATACAGCCAATGGATATTTGCAATGATTTTGGGCTTGAGATAGTGCAATTGTGAGATATAGAATCTGTATTAAGTGTTCATAAAGAACAAGATGTCATCATACGCTGTATATATTGGCATTGAGAATAACATAGTGGAACCAATGGATTTCTTTCATAATTTACCTATTAGCGATTCAAAGTTCACTGCCCTTCTTGACATCACACTGCATCTGAGATGTTCCAGTGGCTGCCTGAGTTAATGCACCTGTCTTGTGAACAAGTGTTCATGAGCTCAAATCCACAGAAACCTTTTTTTCATTTACATATTAATAAGCTTCCTATAGGTCCAATGGAAATTTGCATTGATTTTGGGCTTGAGATCGTGCAATTGTGAGATATAGAATTTGTATTAAGTGATCATAAAGAACAAGTTGTCATCATACTCTGTATAGATTGGCATTAAGAATAACATAGTGGAACGAATGGATTTCTATTTTTACTTACCTATTAGCGATTCAATGTTCACTGCCCTTCCTGACATCACATTGCACCTGTGATGTTCCAGAGGCTTACTGGATAAATGCACTTGTCTTTTAAATAAGTGTTCAAGAGTATGAATCCGCGGAAAGCTTCTTTTCATTTACTTACTAATATGCTTCCTATAGGGCCAATGGAAATTTGCATTGATTTTGGGCTTGAGATAGTGCAATTGTGAGAAATAGAATCTGTATTAAAGGTTCATAAAGAACAAGTTATCATCATACGCTGTATAGATTGGCATTAAGAATAACATAGTGGAATGAATGTTTTTCTTTTTTAACTTAACTATTAGCGATTCAATGTTCACTGCCCTTTTTGACATCACACTGCACCTGTGATGTTCCAGTGGCTTACTGTGTTAATGCACCTGTCTTGTAAACAAGTATTCTTGAGTTTGAATCCATGGAAAACTTTTTTTCATTTACTTTCTAATAAGCTTCCTATAGGTCCAATGGAAATTTGTATTGATTTTGGGCTTGAGATAGTGCAATTGTGAGATATAGAATCTGTATTAAGTGTTCATAAAGAACAAGTTGTCATCATATGCTGTATAGATTGGCATTAAGAATAACATAGTGGAACGAATGGATTTCTATTTTTACTTACCAATTAGCGATTCAATGTTCACTGCCCTTCCTGACATCACATTGCACCTGTGATGTTCCAGAGGCTTATTGGATAAATGCACTTGTCTTTTAAATAAGTGTTCAAGAGTATGAATCCGCGGAAAGATTCTTTTCATTTACTTACTAATATGCTTCCTATAGGTCCAATGGAAATTTGTATTGATTTTGGGCTTGAGATAGTGCAATTGTGAGATATAGAATCTGTATTAAGTGTTCATAAAGAACAAGTTGTCATCATACGCTGTATAGATTGGCATTACTAATAACATAGTGGAACGAATGGATTTCTATTTTTACTTACCTATTAGCGATTCAATGTTCACTGCCCTTCCTGACATCACATTGCACCTGTGATGTTCCAGAGGCTTACTGGATTGAGGCACTTTTCTTTTAAACAGGTGTTCAAGAGTTTGAATGCACGGAAAGCTTCTTTTCATTTACTTACCAATAAGCTTCCTATAGGGCCAATGGAAATTTGCATTGATTTTGGGCTTCAGATAGTGCAATTGTGAGAAATAGAATCTGTATTAAGGGTTCATAAAGAACAAGATGTCATCATACGCTGTATAGATTGACATTAAGAATAACATAGTGGAACGAATGGATTTCTATTTTTACTTACCTATTAGCGATTCAATGTTCACTGCCCTTCCTGACATCACATTGCACCTGTGATGTTCCAGAGGCTTACTGGATAAATGCACTTGTCTTTTAAATAAGTGTTCAAGAGTATGAATCCGCGGAAAGCTTCTTTTCATTTACTTACTAATATGCTTCCTATAGGTCCAATGGAAATTTGTATTGATTTTGGGCTTGAGATAGTGCAATTGTGAGATATAGAATCTGTATTAAGTGTTCATAAAGAACAAGTTGTCATCATACGCTGTATAGATTGGCATTAAGAATAACATAGTGGAACGAATGGATTTCTATTTTAACTTACCTATTAGCGATTCAATGTTCACTGCCCTTGCTGACATCACTTTGCACCTGTGATGCTCCAGAGGCTTACTGGATTAATGCACTTATCTTTTAAACAAGTGTTCAAGAGTTTGAATCCACGGAAAGCTTCTTTTCATTTACTTACTAATATGCTTCCTATAGTGCCAATGGAAATTTACATTGATTTTGGGCTTGACATACTGCAATTGTGAGAAATATAATCTGTATTAAGTGTTCATAAAGAACAAGATGTCATCATACGCTGTATAGATTGGCCTTAAGAACAACATAGTGGAAGCAATGGATTTCTTCTACAACTTACCTTTTAGCGATTCAATGATTACTGCCCTTCTTGACATCTCATTGCACCTGTGATGTTCCAGTGGCTTACTGGGTTCATGAGTTCAGATCCACAAAGAGAATTTTTTCAATTACCTCTTAATAAGCTTCCAATACAGACAATGGAAATTTGCAATGATTTTGGGCTTGAGATTGTGAGAAATACAATCTATATTAAGTGTTCATAAAGAACAAGTTGTCATCATACGCTGTATAGATTGGCGTTAAGAATAACATAGTGGAATGAATGTTTTTCTTTTTTAACTTAACTATTAGCGATTCAATGTTCACTGCCCTTCTTGACATCACACTCCACCTGTGATGTTCCAGTGGCTTACTGTGTTAATGCACCTGTCTTGTAAACAAGTATTCTTGAGTTTGAATCCACGGAAAACTTTTTTTCATTTACTTTCTAATAAGCTTCCTATAGGTCCAATGGAAATTTGTATTGATTTTGGGCTTGAGATAGTGCAATTGTGAGATATAGAATCTGTATTAAGTGTTCATAAAGATCAAGTTGTCATCATACGCTGTATAGATTGGCATTAAGAATAACATAGTGGAACGAATGGATTTCTATTTTTACTTACATATTAGCGATTCAATGTTCACTGCCCTTCCTGACATCACATTGCACCTGTGATGTTCCAGAGGCTTACTGGATAAATGCACTTGTCTTTTAAATAAGTGTTCAAGAGTATGAATCCGCGGAAAGCTTCTTTTCATTTACTTACTAATATGCTTCCTATAGGGCCAATGGAAATTTGCATTGATTTTGGGCTTGAGATAGTGCAATTGTGAGAAATAGAATCTGTATTAAGGGTTCATAAAGAACAAGTTATCATCATACGTTGTATAGATTGGCATTAAGAATAACATAGTGGAATGAATGTTTTTCTTTTTTAACTTAACTATTAGCGATTCAATGTTCACTGCCCTTCTTGACATCACACTCCACCTGTGATGTTCCAGTGGCTTACTGTGTTAATGCACCTGTCTTGTAAACAAGTATTCTTGAGTTTGAATCCACGGAGAACTTTTTTTCATTTACTTTCTAATAAGCTTCCTATAGGTCCAATGGAAATTTGTATTGATTTTGGGCTTGAGATAGTGCAATTGTGAGATATAGAATCTGTATTAAGTGTTCACAAAGAACAAGTTGTCATCATACGCTGTATAGATTGGCATTAAGAATAACATAGTGGAACGAATGGATTTCTATTTTTACTTACCTATTAGCGATTCAATGTTCACTGCCCTTCCTGACATCACATTGCACCTGTGATGTTCCAGAGGCTTACTGGATTGAGGCACTTTTCTTTTAAACAGGTGTTCAAGAGTTTGAATGCACGGAAAGCTTCTTTTCATTTACTTACCAATAAGCTTCCTATAGGGCCAATGGAAATTTGCATTGATTTTGGGCTTCAGATAGTGCAATTGTGAGAAATAGAATCTGTATTAAGGGTTCATAAAGAACAAGATGTCATCATACGCTGTATAGATTGACATTAAGAATAACATAGTGAAAGCAATGGATTTCTTTTATAACTTACCTTTTAGCGATTCAATGTTTACTGCCCTTCTTGACATCTCATTGCACCTGTGATGTTCCAGTGGCCTACTGCGTTAATGCGCCAGTCTTGTGAACAAGTGTTCATGAGTTCAGATCCACAAAGAATATTTTTTCAATTACCTCTTAATAAGCTTCCAATACAGCCAATGGATATTTGCAATGATTTTGGGCTTGAGATAGTGCAATTGTGAGATATAGAATCTGTATTAAGTGTTCATAAAGAACAAGATGTCATCATACGCTGTATATATTGGCATTGAGAATAACATAGTGGAACCAATGGATTTCTTTCATAATTTACCTATTAGCGATTCAAAGTTCACTGCCCTTCTTGACATCACACTGCATCTGAGATGTTCCAGTGGCTGCCTGAGTTAATGCACCTGTCTTGTGAACAAGTGTTCATGAGCTCAAATCCACAGAAACCTTTTTTTCATTTACATATTAATAAGCTTCCTATAGGTCCAATGGAAATTTGCATTGATTTTGGGCTTGAGATCGTGCAATTGTGAGATATAGAATTTGTATTAAGTGATCATAAAGAACAAGTTGTCATCATACTCTGTATAGATTGGCATTAAGAATAACATAGTGGAACGAATGGATTTCTATTTTTACTTACCTATTAGCGATTCAATGTTCACTGCCCTTCCTGACATCACATTGCACCTGTGATGTTCCAGAGGCTTACTGGATAAATGCACTTGTCTTTTAAATAAGTGTTCAAGAGTATGAATCCGCGGAAAGCTTCTTTTCATTTACTTACTAATATGCTTCCTATAGGGCCAATGGAAATTTGCATTGATTTTGGGCTTGAGATAGTGCAATTGTGAGAAATAGAATCTGTATTAAGGGTTCATAAAGAACAAGTTATCATCATACGCTGTATAGATTGGCATTAAGAATAACATAGTGGAATGAATGTTTTTCTTTTTTAACTTAACTATTAGCGATTCAATGTTCACTGCCCTTTTTGACATCACACTGCACCTGTGATGTTCCAGTGGCTTACTGTGTTAATGCACCTGTCTTGTAAACAAGTATTCTTGAGTTTGAATCCATGGAAAACTTTTTTTCATTTACTTTCTAATAAGCTTCCTATAGGTCCAATGGAAATTTGTATTGATTTTGGGCTTGAGATAGTGCAATTGTGAGATATAGAATCTGTATTAAGTGTTCATAAAGATCAAGTTGTCATCATACGCTGTATAGATTGGCATTAAGAATAACATAGTGGAACGAATGGATTTCTATTTTTACTTACATATTAGCGATTCAATGTTCACTGCCCTTCCTGACATCACATTGCACCTGTGATGTTCCAGAGGCTTACTGGATAAATGCACTTGTCTTTTAAATAAGTGTTCAAGAGTATGAATCCGCGGAAAGCTTCTTTTCATTTACTTACTAATATGCTTCCTATAGGGCCAATGGAAATTTGCATTGATTTTGGGCTTGAGATAGTGCAATTGTGAGAAATAGAATCTGTATTAAGGGTTCATAAAGAACAAGTTATCATCATACGTTGTATAGATTGGCATTAAGAATAACATAGTGGAATGAATGTTTTTCTTTTTTAACTTAACTATTAGCGATTCAATGTTCACTGCCCTTCTTGACATCACACTCCACCTGTGATGTTCCAGTGGCTTACTGTGTTAATGCACCTGTCTTGTAAACAAGTATTCTTGAGTTTGAATCCACGGAGAACTTTTTTTCATTTACTTTCTAATAAGCTTCCTATAGGTCCAATGGAAATTTGTATTGATTTTGGGCTTGAGATAGTGCAATTGTGAGATATAGAATCTGTATTAAGTGTTCATAAAGAACAAGTTGTCATCATACGCTGTATAGATTGGCATTACTAATAACATAGTGGAACGAATGGATTTCTATTTTTACTTACCTATTAGCGATTCAATGTTCACTGCCCTTCCTGACATCACATTGCACCTGTGATGTTCCAGAGGCTTACTGGATTGAGGCACTTTTCTTTTAAACAGGTGTTCAAGAGTTTGAATGCACGGAAAGCTTCTTTTCATTTACTTACCAATAAGCTTCCTATAGGGCCAATGGAAATTTGCATTGATTTTGGGCTTCAGATAGTGCAATTGTGAGAAATAGAATCTGTATTAAGGGTTCATAAAGAACAAGATGTCATCATACGCTGTATAGATTGACATTAAGAATAACATAGTGAAAGCAATGGATTTCTTTTATAACTTACCTTTTAGCGATTCAATGTTTACTGCCCTTCTTGACATCTCATTGCACCTGTGATGTTCCAGTGGCCTACTGCGTTAATGCGCCAGTCTTGTGAACAAGTGTTCATGAGTTCAGATCCACAAAGAATATTTTTTCAATTACCTCTTAATAAGCTTCCAATACAGCCAATGGATATTTGCAATGATTTTGGGCTTGAGATAGTGCAATTGTGAGATATAGAATCTGTATTAAGTGTTCATAAAGAACAAGATGTCATCATACGCTGTATATATTGGCATTGAGAATAACATAGTGGAACCAATGGATTTCTTTCATAATTTACCTATTAGCGATTCAAAGTTCACTGCCCTTCTTGACATCACACTGCATCTGAGATGTTCCAGTGGCTGCCTGAGTTAATGCACCTGTCTTGTGAACAAGTGTTCATGAGCTCAAATCCACAGAAACCTTTTTTTCATTTACATATTAATAAGCTTCCTATAGGTCCAATGGAAATTTGCATTGATTTTGGGCTTGAGATCGTGCAATTGTGAGATATAGAATTTGTATTAAGTGATCATAAAGAACAAGTTGTCATCATACTCTGTATAGATTGGCATTAAGAATAACATAGTGGAACGAATGGATTTCTATTTTTACTTACCTATTAGCGATTCAATGTTCACTGCCCTTCCTGACATCACATTGCACCTGTGATGTTCCAGAGGCTTACTGGATAAATGCACTTGTCTTTTAAATAAGTGTTCAAGAGTATGAATCCGCGGAAAGCTTCTTTTCATTTACTTACTAATATGCTTCCTATAGGGCCAATGGAAATTTGCATTGATTTTGGGCTTGAGATAGTGCAATTGTGAGAAATAGAATCTGTATTAAAGGTTCATAAAGAACAAGTTATCATCATACGCTGTATAGATTGGCATTAAGAATAACATAGTGGAATGAATGTTTTTCTTTTTTAACTTAACTATTAGCGATTCAATGTTCACTGCCCTTTTTGACATCACACTGCACCTGTGATGTTCCAGTGGCTTACTGTGTTAATGCACCTGTCTTGTAAACAAGTATTCTTGAGTTTGAATCCATGGAAAACTTTTTTTCATTTACTTTCTAATAAGCTTCCTATAGGTCCAATGGAAATTTGTATTGATTTTGGGCTTGAGATAGTGCAATTGTGAGATATAGAATCTGTATTAAGTGTTCATAAAGAACAAGTTGTCATCATATGCTGTATAGATTGGCATTAAGAATAACATAGTGGAACGAATGGATTTCTATTTTTACTTACCAATTAGCGATTCAATGTTCACTGCCCTTCCTGACATCACATTGCACCTGTGATGTTCCAGAGGCTTATTGGATAAATGCACTTGTCTTTTAAATAAGTGTTCAAGAGTATGAATCCGCGGAAAGATTCTTTTCATTTACTTACTAATATGCTTCCTATAGGTCCAATGGAAATTTGTATTGATTTTGGGCTTGAGATAGTGCAATTGTGAGATATAGAATCTGTATTAAGTGTTCATAAAGAACAAGTTGTCATCATACGCTGTATAGATTGGCATTAAGAATAACATAGTGGAACGAATGGATTTCTATTTTAACTTACCTATTAGCGATTCAATGTTCACTGCCCTTGCTGACATCACATTGCACCTGTGATGCTCCAGAGGCTTACTGGATTAATGCACTTATCTTTTAAACAAGTGTTCAAGAGTTTGAATCCACGGAAAGCTTCTTTTCATTTACTTACTATTATGCTTCCTATAGTGCCAATGGAAATTTACATTGATTTTGGGCTTGACATACTGCAATTGTGAGAAATATAATCTGTATTAAGTGTTCATAAAGAACAAGATGTCATCATACGCTGTATAGATTGGCCTTAAGAACAACATAGTGGAAGCAATGGATTTCTTCTACAACTTACCTTTTAGCGATTCAATGATTACTGCCCTTCTTGACATCTCATTGCACCTGTGATGTTCCAGTGGCTTACTGGGTTCATGAGTTCAGATCCACAAAGAGAATTTTTTCAATTACCTCTTAATAAGCTTCCAATACAGACAATGGAAATTTGCAATGATTTTGGGCTTGAGATTGTGAGAAATACAATCTATATTAAGTGTTCATAAAGAACAAGTTGTCATCATACGCTGTATAGATTGGCGTTAAGAATAACATAGTGGAATGAATGTTTTTCTTTTTTAACTTAACTATTAGCGATTCAATGTTCACTGCCCTTCTTGACATCACACTCCACCTGTGATGTTCCAGTGGCTTACTGTGTTAATGCACCTGTCTTGTAAACAAGTATTCTTGAGTTTGAATCCACGGAAAACTTTTTTTCATTTACTTTCTAATAAGCTTCCTATAGGTCCAATGGAAATTTGTATTGATTTTGGGCTTGAGATAGTGCAATTGTGAGATATAGAATCTGTATTAAGTGTTCATAAAGAACAAGTTGTCATCATACGCTGTATAGATTGGCATTAAGAATAACATAGTGGAACGAATGGATTTCTATTTTTACTTACCTATTAGCGATTCAATGTTCACTGCCCTTCCTGACATCACATTGCACCTGTGATGTTCCAGAGGCTTACTGGATAAATGCACTTGTCTTTTAAATAAGTGTTCAAGAGTATGAATCCGCGGAAAGCTTCTTTTCATTTACTTACTAATATGCTTCCTATAGGGCCAATGGAAATTTGCATTGATTTTGGGCTTGAGATAGTGCAATTGTGAGAAATAGAATCTGTATTAAGGGTTCATAAAGAACAAGTTATCATCATACGTTGTATAGATTGGCATTAAGAATAACATAGTGGAATGAATGTTTTTCTTTTTTAACTTAACTATTAGCGATTCAATGTTCACTGCCCTTCTTGACATCACACTCCACCTGTGATGTTCCAGTGGCTTACTGTGTTAATGCACCTGTCTTGTAAACAAGTATTCTTGAGTTTGAATCCACGGAGAACTTTTTTTCATTTACTTTCTAATAAGCTTCCTATAGGTCCAATGGAAATTTGTATTGATTTTGGGCTTGAGATAGTGCAATTGTGAGATATAGAATCTGTATTAAGTGTTCATAAAGAACAAGTTGTCATCATACGCTGTATAGATTGGGATTAAGAATAACATAGTGGAACGAATGGATTTCTATTTTTACTTACCTATTAGCGATTCAATGTTCACTGCCCTTCCTGACATCACATTGCACCTGTGATGTTCCAGATGCTTACTGGATTGAGGCACTTTTCTTTTAAACAGGTGTTCAAGAGTTTGAATGCACGGAAAGCTTCTTTTCATTTACTTACCAATAAGCTTCCTATAGGGCCAATGGAAATTTGCATTGATTTTGGGCTTCAGATAGTGCAATTGTGAGAAATAGAATCTGTATTAAGGGTTCATAAAGAACAAGATGTCATCATACGCTGTATAGATTGGCATTAAGAATAACATAGTGAAAGCAATGGATTTCTTTTATAACTTACCTTTTAGCGATTCAATGTTTACTGCCCTTCTTGACATCTCATTGCACCTGTGATGTTCCAGTGGCCTACTGCGTTAATGCGCCAGTCTTGTGAACAAGTGTTCATGAGTTCAGATCCACAAAGAAATTTTTTTCAATTACCTCTTAATAAGCTTCCAATACAGCCATTGGATATTTGCAATGATTTTGGGCTTGAGATAGTGCAATTGTGAGATATAGAATCTGTATTAAGTGTTCATAAAGAACAAGATGTCATCATAGCTGTATATATTGGCATTGAGAATAACATAGTGGAACCAATGGATTTCTTTCATAATTTACCTATTAGCGATTCAAAGTTCACTGCCCTTCTTGACATCGCACTGCATCTGAGATGTTCCAGTGGCTGCCTGAGTTAATGCACCTGTCTTGTGAACAAGTGTTCATGAGCTCAAATCCACAGAAACCTTTTTTTCATTTACATATTAATAAGCTTCCTATAGGTCCAATGGAAATTTGCATTGATTTTGGGCTTGAGATCGTGAAATTGTGAGATATAGAATTTGTATTAAGTGATCATAAAGAACAAGTTGTCATCATACTCTGTATAGATTGGCATTAAGAATAACATAGTGGAACGAATGGATTTCTATTTTTACTTACCTATTAGCGATTCAATGTTCACTGCCCTTCCTGACATCACATTGCACCTGTGATGTTCCAGAGGCTTACTGGATAAATGCACTTGTCTTTTAAATAAGTGTTCAAGAGTATGAATCCGCGGAAAGCTTCTTTTCATTTACTTACTAATATGCTTCCTATAGGGCCAATGGAAATTTGCATTGATTTTGGGCTTGAGATAGTGCAATTGTGAGAAATAGAATCTGTATTAAGGGTTCATAAAGAACAAGTTATCATCATACGCTGTATAGATTGGCATTAAGAATAACATAGTGGAATGAATGTTTTTCTTTTTTAACTTAACTATTAGCGATTCAATGTTCACTGCCCTTTTTGACATCACACTGCACCTGTGATGTTCCAGTGGCTTACTGTGTTAATGCACCTGTCTTGTAAACAAGTATTCTTGAGTTTGAATCCATGGAAAACTTTTTTTCATTTACTTTCTAATAAGCTTCCTATAGGTCCAATGGAAATTTGTATTGATTTTGGGCTTGAGATAGTGCAATTGTGAGATATAGAATCTGTATTAAGTGTTCATAAAGAACAAGTTGTCATCATATGCTGTATAGATTGGCATTAAGAATAACATAGTGGAACGAATGGATTTCTATTTTTACTTACCAATTAGCGATTCAATGTTCACTGCCCTTCCTGACATCACATTGCACCTGTGATGTTCCAGAGGCTTATTGGATAAATGCACTTGTCTTTTAAATAAGTGTTCAAGAGTATGAATCCGCGGAAAGCTTCTTTTCATTTACTTACTAATATGCTTCCTATAGGTCCAATGGAAATTTGTATTGATTTTGGGCTTGAGATAGTGCAATTGTGAGATATAGAATCTGTATTAAGTGTTCATAAAGAACAAGTTGTCATCATACGCTGTATAGATTGGCATTAAGAATAACATAGTGGAACGAATGGATTTCTATTTTAACTTACCTATTAGCGATTCAATGTTCACTGCCCTTGCTGACATCACATTGCACCTGTGATGCTCCAGAGGCTTACTGGATTAATGCACTTATCTTTTAAACAAGTGTTCAAGAGTTTGAATCCACGGAAAGCTTCTTTTCATTTACTTACTAATATGCTTCCTATAGTGCCAATGGAAATTTACATTGATTTTGGGCTTGACATACTGCAATTGTGAGAAATATAATCTGTATTAAGTGTTCATAAAGAACAAGATGTCATCATACGCTGTATAGATTGGCCTTAAGAACAACATAGTGGAAGCAATGGATTTCTTCTACAACTTACCTTTAAGCGATTCAATGATTACTGCCCTTCTAGACATCTCATTGCACCTGTGATGTTCCAGTGGCTTACTGGGTTCATGAGTTCAGATCCACAAAGAGAATTTTTTCAATTACCTCTTAATAAGCTTCCAATACAGACAATGGAAATTTGCAATGATTTTGGGCTTGAGATTGTGAGAAATACAATCTATATTAAGTGTTCATAAAGAACAAGTTGTCATCATACGCTGTATAGATTGGCGTTAAGAATAACATAGTGGAATGAATGTTTTTCTTTTTTAACTTAACTATTAGCGATTCAATGTTCACTGCCCTTCTTGACATCACACTCCACCTGTGATGTTCCAGTGGCTTACTGTGTTAATGCACCTGTCTTGTAAACAAGTATTCTTGAGTTTGAATCCACGGAAAACTTTTTTTCATTTACTTTCTAATAAGCTTCCTATAGGTCCAATGGAAATTTGTATTGATTTTGGGCTTGAGATAGTGCAATTGTGAGATATAGAATCTGTATTAAGTGTTCATAAAGAACAAGTTGTCATCATACGCTGTATAGATTGGCATTAAGAATAACATAGTGGAACGAATGGATTTCTATTTTTACTTACCTATTAGCGATTCAATGTTCACTGCCCTTCCTGACATCACATTGCACCTGTGATGTTCCAGAGGCTTACTGGATAAATGCACTTGTCTTTTAAATAAGTGTTCAAGAGTATGAATCCGCGGAAAGCTTCTTTTCATTTACTTACTAATATGCTTCCTATAGGGCCAATGGAAATTTGCATTGATTTTGGGCTTGAGATAGTGCAATTGTGAGAAATAGAATCTGTATTAAGGGTTCATAAAGAACAAGTTATCATCATACGTTGTATAGATTGGCATTAAGAATAACATAGTGGAATGAATGTTTTTCTTTTTTAACTTAACTATTAGCGATTCAATGTTCACTGCCCTTCTTGACATCACACTCCACCTGCGATGTTCCAGTGGCTTACTGTGTTAATGCACCTGTCTTGTAAACAAGTATTCTTGAGTTTGAATCCACGGAGAACTTTTTTTCATTTACTTTCTAATAAGCTTCCTATAGGTCCAATGGAAATTTGTATTGATTTTGGGCTTGAGATAGTGCAATTGTGAGATATAGAATCTGTATTAAGTGTTCATAAAGAACAAGTTGTCATCATACGCTGTATAGATTGGGATTAAGAATAACATAGTGGAACGAATGGATTTCTATTTTTACTTACCAATTAGCGATTCAATGTTCACTGCCCTTCCTGACATCACATTGCACCTGTGATGTTCCAGAGGCTTACTGGATAAATGCACTTGTCTTTTAAATAAGTGTTCAAGAGTATGAATCCGCGGAAAGCTTCTTTTCATTTACTTACTAATATGCTTCCTATAGGTCCAATGGAAATTTGTATTGATTTTGGGCTTGAGATAGTGCAATTGTGAGATATAGAATCTGTATTAAGTGTTCATAAAGAACAAGTTGTCATCATACGCTGTATAGATTGGCATTAAGAATAACATAGTGGAACGAATGGATTTCTATTTTAACTTACCTATTAGCGATTCAATGTTCACTGCCCTTGCTGACATCACATTGCACCTGTGATGCTCCAGAGGCTTACTGGATTAATGCACTTATCTTTTAAACAAGTGTTCAAGAGTTTGAATCCACGGAAAGCTTCTTTTCATTTACTTACTAATATGCTTCCTATAGTGCCAATGGAAATTTACATTGATTTTGGGCTTGACATACTGCAATTGTGAGAAATATAATCTGTATTAAGTGTTCATAAAGAACAAGATGTCATCATACGCTGTATAGATTGGCCTTAAGAACAACATAGTGGAAGCAATGGATTTCTTCTACAACTTACCTTTTAGCGATTCAATGATTACTGCCCTTCTTGACATCTCATTGCACCTGTGATGTTCCAGTGGCTTACTGGGTTCATGAGTTCAGATCCACAAAGAGAATTTTTTCAATTACCTCTTAATAAGCTTCCAATACAGACAATGGAAATTTGCAATGATTTTGGGCTTGAGATTGTGAGAAATACAATCTATATTAAGTGTTCATAAAGAACAAGTTGTCATCATACGCTGTATAGATTGGCGTTAAGAATAACATAGTGGAATGAATGTTTTTCTTTTTTAACTTAACTATTAGCGATTCAATGTTCACTGCCCTTCTTGACATCACACTCCACCTGTGATGTTCCAGTGGCTTACTGTGTTAATGCACCTGTCTTGTAAACAAGTATTCTTGAGTTTGAATCCACGGAAAACTTTTTTTCATTTACTTTCTAATAAGCTTCCTATAGGTCCAATGGAAATTTGCATTGATTTTGGGCTTGAGATAGTGCAATTGTGAGATATAGAATCTGTATTAAGTGTTCATAAAGAACAAGTTGTCATCATACGCTGTATAGATTGGCATTAAGAATAACATAGTGGAACGAATGGATTTCTATTTTTACTTACCTATTAGCGATTCAATGTTCACTGCCCTTCCTGACATCACATTGCACCTGTGATGTTCCAGAGGCTTACTGGATAAATGCACTTGTCTTTTAAATAAGTGTTCAAGAGTATGAATCCGCGGAAAGCTTCTTTTCATTTACTTACTAATATGCTTCCTATAGGGCCAATGGAAATTTGCATTGATTTTGGGCTTGAGATAGTGCAATTGTGAGAAATAGAATCTGTATTAAGGGTTCATAAAGAACAAGTTATCATCATACGCTGTATAGATTGGCATTAAGAATAACATAGTGGAATGAATGTTTTTCTTTTTTAACTTAACTATTAGCGATTCAATGTTCACTGCCCTTTTTGACATCACACTGCACCTGTGATGTTCCAGTGGCTTACTGTGTTAATGCACCTGTCTTGTAAACAAGTATTCTTGAGTTTGAATCCATGGAAAACTTTTTTTCATTTACTTTCTAATAAGCTTCCTATAGGTCCAATGGAAATTTGTATTGATTTTGGGCTTGAGATAGTGCAATTGTGAGATATAGAATCTGTATTAAGTGTTCATAAAGAACAAGTTGTCATCATATGCTGTATAGATTGGCATTAAGAATAACATAGTGGAACGAATGGATTTCTATTTTTACTTACCAATTAGCGATTCAATGTTCACTGCCCTTCCTGACATCACATTGCACCTGTGATGTTCCAGAGGCTTATTGGATAAATGCACTTGTCTTTTAAATAAGTGTTCAAGAGTATGAATCCGCGGAAAGCTTCTTTTCATTTACTTACTAATATGCTTCCTATAGGTCCAATGGAAATTTGTATTGATTTTGGGCTTGAGATAGTGCAATTGTGAGATATAGAATCTGTATTAAGTGTTCATAAAGAACAAGTTGTCATCATACGCTGTATAGATTGGCATTAAGAATAACATAGTGGAACGAATGGATTTCTATTTTAACTTACCTATTAGCGATTCAATGTTCACTGCCCTTGCTGACATCACATTGCACCTGTGATGCTCCAGAGGCTTACTGGATTAATGCACTTATCTTTTAAACAAGTGTTCAAGAGTTTGAATCCACGGAAAGCTTCTTTTCATTTACTTACTAATATGCTTCCTATAGTGCCAATGGAAATTTACATTGATTTTGGGCTTGACATACTGCAATTGTGAGAAATATAATCTGTATTAAGTGTTCATAAAGAACAAGATGTCATCATACGCTGTATAGATTGGCCTTAAGAACAACATAGTGGAAGCAATGGATTTCTTCTACAACTTACCTTTTAGCGATTCAATGATTACTGCCCTTCTTGACATCTCATTGCACCTGTGATGTTCCAGTGGCTTACTGGGTTCATGAGTTCAGATCCACAAAGAGAATTTTTTCAATTACCTCTTAATAAGCTTCCAATACAGACAATGGAAATTTGCAATGATTTTGGGCTTGAGATTGTGAGAAATACAATCTATATTAAGTGTTCATAAAGAACAAGTTGTCATCATACGCTGTATAGATTGGCGTTAAGAATAACATAGTGGAATGAATGTTTTTCTTTTTTAACTTAACTATTAGCGATTCAATGTTCACTGCCCTTCTTGACATCACACTCCACCTGTGATGTTCCAGTGGCTTACTGTGTTAATGCACCTGTCTTGTAAACAAGTATTCTTGAGTTTGAATCCACGGAAAACTTTTTTTCATTTACTTTCTAATAAGCTTCCTATAGGTCCAATGGAAATTTGCATTGATTTTGGGCTTGAGATAGTGCAATTGTGAGATATAGAATCTGTATTAAGTGTTCATAAAGAACAAGTTGTCATCATACGCTGTATAGATTGGCATTAAGAATAACATAGTGGAACGAATGGATTTCTATTTTTACTTACCTATTAGCGATTCAATGTTCACTGCCCTTCCTGACATCACATTGCACCTGTGATGTTCCAGAGGCTTACTGGATAAATGCACTTGTCTTTTAAATAAGTGTTCAAGAGTATGAATCCGCGGAAAGCTTCTTTTCATTTACTTACTAATATGCTTCCTATAGGGCCAATGGAAATTTGCATTGATTTTGGGCTTGAGATAGTGCAATTGTGAGAAATAGAATCTGTATTAAGGGTTCATAAAGAACAAGTTATCATCATACGTTGTATAGATTGGCATTAAGAATAACATAGTGGAATGAATGTTTTTCTTTTTTAACTTAACTATTAGCGATTCAATGTTCACTGCCCTTCTTGACATCACACTCCACCTGCGATGTTCCAGTGGCTTACTGTGTTAATGCACCTGTCTTGTAAACAAGTATTCTTGAGTTTGAATCCACGGAGAACTTTTTTTCATTTACTTTCTAATAAGCTTCCTATAGGTCCAATGGAAATTTGTATTGATTTTGGGCTTGAGATAGTGCAATTGTGAGATATAGAATCTGTATTAAGTGTTCATAAAGAACAAGTTGTCATCATACGCTGTATAGATTGGGATTAAGAATAACATAGTGGAACGAATGGATTTCTATTTTTACTTACCAATTAGCGATTCAATGTTCACTGCCCTTCCTGACATCACATTGCACCTGTGATGTTCCAGAGGCTTACTGGATAAATGCACTTGTCTTTTAAATAAGTGTTCAAGAGTATGAATCCGCGGAAAGCTTCTTTTCATTTACTTACTAATATGCTTCCTATAGGTCCAATGGAAATTTGTATTGATTTTGGGCTTGAGATAGTGCAATTGTGAGATATAGAATCTGTATTAAGTGTTCATAAAGAACAAGTTGTCATCATACGCTGTATAGATTGGCATTAAGAATAACATAGTGGAACGAATGGATTTCTATTTTAACTTACCTATTAGCGATTCAATGTTCACTGCCCTTGCTGACATCACATTGCACCTGTGATGCTCCAGAGGCTTACTGGATTAATGCACTTATCTTTTAAACAAGTGTTCAAGAGTTTGAATCCACGGAAAGCTTCTTTTCATTTACTTACTAATATGCTTCCTATAGTGCCAATGGAAATTTACATTGATTTTGGGCTTGACATACTGCAATTGTGAGAAATATAATCTGTATTAAGTGTTCATAAAGAACAAGATGTCATCATACGCTGTATAGATTGGCCTTAAGAACAACATAGTGGAAGCAATGGATTTCTTCTACAACTTACCTTTTAGCGATTCAATGATTACTGCCCTTCTTGACATCTCATTGCACCTGTGATGTTCCAGTGGCTTACTGGGTTCATGAGTTCAGATCCACAAAGAGAATTTTTTCAATTACCTCTTAATAAGCTTCCAATACAGACAATGGAAATTTGCAATGATTTTGGGCTTGAGATTGTGAGAAATACAATCTATATTAAGTGTTCATAAAGAACAAGTTGTCATCATACGCTGTATAGATTGGCGTTAAGAATAACATAGTGGAATGAATGTTTTTCTTTTTTAACTTAACTATTAGCGATTCAATGTTCACTGCCCTTCTTGACATCACACTCCACCTGTGATGTTCCAGTGGCTTACTGTGTTAATGCACCTGTCTTGTAAACAAGTATTCTTGAGTTTGAATCCACGGAAAACTTTTTTTCATTTACTTTCTAATAAGCTTCCTATAGGTCCAATGGAAATTTGTATTGATTTTGGGCTTGAGATAGTGCAATTGTGAGATATAGAATCTGTATTAAGTGTTCATAAAGAACAAGTTGTCATCATACGCTGTATAGATTGGCATTAAGAATAACATAGTGGAACGAATGGATTTCTATTTTTACTTACCTATTAGCGATTCAATGTTCACTGCCCTTCCTGACATCACATTGCACCTGTGATGTTCCAGAGGCTTACTGGATAAATGCACTTGTCTTTTAAATAAGTGTTCAAGAGTATGAATCCGCGGAAAGCTTCTTTTCATTTACTTACTAATATGCTTCCTATAGGGCCAATGGAAATTTGCATTGATTTTGGGCTTGAGATAGTGCAATTGTGAGAAATAGAATCTGTATTAAGGGTTCATAAAGAACAAGTTATCATCATACGTTGTATAGATTGGCATTAAGAATAACATAGTGGAATGAATGTTTTTCTTTTTTAACTTAACTATTAGCGATTCAATGTTCACTGCCCTTCTTGACATCACACTCCACCTGTGATGTTCCAGTGGCTTACTGTGTTAATGCACCTGTCTTGTAAACAAGTATTCTTGAGTTTGAATCCACGGAGAACTTTTTTTCATTTACTTTCTAATAAGCTTCCTATAGGTCCAATGGAAATTTGTATTGATTTTGGGCTTGAGATAGTGCAATTGTGAGATATAGAATCTGTATTAAGTGTTCATAAAGAACAAGTTGTCATCATACGCTGTATAGATTGGGATTAAGAATAACATAGTGGAACGAATGGATTTCTATTTTTACTTACCTATTAGCGATTCAATGTTCACTGCCCTTCCTGACATCACATTGCACCTGTGATGTTCCAGATGCTTACTGGATTGAGGCACTTTTCTTTTAAACAGGTGTTCAAGAGTTTGAATGCACGGAAAGCTTCTTTTCATTTACTTACCAATAAGCTTCCTATAGGGCCAATGGAAATTTGCATTGATTTTGGGCTTCAGATAGTGCAATTGTGAGAAATAGAATCTGTATTAAGGGTTCATAAAGAACAAGATGTCATCATACGCTGTATAGATTGGCATTAAGAATAACATAGTGAAAGCAATGGATTTCTTTTATAACTTACCTTTTAGCGATTCAATGTTTACTGCCCTTCTTGACATCTCATTGCACCTGTGATGTTCCAGTGGCCTACTGCGTTAATGCGCCAGTCTTGTGAACAAGTGTTCATGAGTTCAGATCCACAAAGAAATTTTTTTCAATTACCTCTTAATAAGCTTCCAATACAGCCAATGGATATTTGCAATGATTTTGGGCTTGAGATAGTGCAATTGTGAGATATAGAATCTGTATTAAGTGTTCATAAAGAACAAGATGTCATCATAGCTGTATATATTGGCATTGAGAATAACATAGTGGAACCAATGGATTTCTTTCATAATTTACCTATTAGCGATTCAAAGTTCACTGCCCTTCTTGACATCGCACTGCATCTGAGATGTTCCAGTGGCTGCCTGAGTTAATGCACCTGTCTTGTGAACAAGTGTTCATGAGCTCAAATCCACAGAAACCTTTTTTTCATTTACATATTAATAAGCTTCCTATAGGTCCAATGGAAATTTGCATTGATTTTGGGCTTGAGATCGTGCAATTGTGAGATATAGAATTTGTATTAAGTGATCATAAAGAACAAGTTGTCATCATACTCTGTATAGATTGGCATTAAGAATAACATAGTGGAACGAATGGATTTCTATTTTTACTTACCTATTAGCGATTCAATGTTCACTGCCCTTCCTGACATCACATTGCACCTGTGATGTTCCAGAGGCTTACTGGATAAATGCACTTGTCTTTTAAATAAGTGTTCAAGAGTATGAATCCGCGGAAAGCTTCTTTTCATTTACTTACTAATATGCTTCCTATAGGGCCAATGGAAATTTGCATTGATTTTGGGCTTGAGATAGTGCAATTGTGAGAAATAGAATCTGTATTAAGGGTTCATAAAGAACAAGTTATCATCATACGCTGTATAGATTGGCATTAAGAATAACATAGTGGAATGAATGTTTTTCTTTTTTAACTTAACTATTAGCGATTCAATGTTCACTGCCCTTTTTGACATCACACTGCACCTGTGATGTTCCAGTGGCTTACTGTGTTAATGCACCTGTCTTGTAAACAAGTATTCTTGAGTTTGAATCCATGGAAAACTTTTTTTCATTTACTTTCTAATAAGCTTCCTATAGGTCCAATGGAAATTTGTATTGATTTTGGGCTTGAGATAGTGCAATTGTGAGATATAGAATCTGTATTAAGTGTTCATAAAGAACAAGTTGTCATCATATGCTGTATAGATTGGCATTAAGAATAACATAGTGGAACGAATGGATTTCTATTTTTACTTACCAATTAGCGATTCAATGTTCACTGCCCTTCCTGACATCACATTGCACCTGTGATGTTCCAGAGGCTTATTGGATAAATGCACTTGTCTTTTAAATAAGTGTTCAAGAGTATGAATCCGCGGAAAGCTTCTTTTCATTTACTTACTAATATGCTTCCTATAGGTCCAATGGAAATTTGTATTGATTTTGGGCTTGAGATAGTGCAATTGTGAGATATAGAATCTGTATTAAGTGTTCATAAAGAACAAGTTGTCATCATACGCTGTATAGATTGGCATTAAGAATAACATAGTGGAACGAATGGATTTCTATTTTAACTTACCTATTAGCGATTCAATGTTCACTGCCCTTGCTGACATCACGTTGCACCTGTGATGCTCCAGAGGCTTACTGGATTAATGCACTTATCTTTTAAACAAGTGTTCAAGAGTTTGAATCCACGGAAAGCTTCTTTTCATTTACTTACTAATATGCTTCCTATAGTGCCAATGGAAATTTACATTGATTTTGGGCTTGACATACTGCAATTGTGAGAAATATAATCTGTATTAAGTGTTCATAAAGAACAAGATGTCATCATACGCTGTATAGATTGGCCTTAAGAACAACATAGTGGAAGCAATGGATTTCTTCTACAACTTACCTTTTAGCGATTCAATGATTACTGCCCTTCTTGACATCTCATTGCACCTGTGATGTTCCAGTGGCTTACTGGGTTCATGAGTTCAGATCCACAAAGAGAATTTTTTCAATTACCTCTTAATAAGCTTCCAATACAGACAATGGAAATTTGCAATGATTTTGGGCTTGAGATTGTGAGAAATACAATCTATATTAAGTGTTCATAAAGAACAAGTTGTCATCATACGCTGTATAGATTGGCGTTAAGAATAACATAGTGGAATGAATGTTTTTCTTTTTTAACTTAACTATTAGCGATTCAATGTTCACTGCCCTTCTTGACATCACACTCCACCTGTGATGTTCCAGTGGCTTACTGTGTTAATGCACCTGTCTTGTAAACAAGTATTCTTGAGTTTGAATCCACGGAAAACTTTTTTTCATTTACTTTCTAATAAGCTTCCTATAGGTCCAATGGAAATTTGTATTGATTTTGGGCTTGAGATAGTGCAATTGTGAGATATAGAATCTGTATTAAGTGTTCATAAAGAACAAGTTGTCATCATACGCTGTATAGATTGGCATTAAGAATAACATAGTGGAACGAATGGATTTCTATTTTTACTTACCTATTAGCGATTCAATGTTCACTGCCCTTCCTGACATCACATTGCACCTGTGATGTTCCAGAGGCTTACTGGATAAATGCACTTGTCTTTTAAATAAGTGTTCAAGAGTATGAATCCGCGGAAAGCTTCTTTTCATTTACTTACTAATATGCTTCCTATAGGGCCAATGGAAATTTGCATTGATTTTGGGCTTGAGATAGTGCATTTGTGAGAAATAGAATCTGTATTAAGGGTTCATAAAGAACAAGTTATCATCATACGTTGTATAGATTGGCATTAAGAATAACATAGTGGAATGAATGTTTTTCTTTTTTAACTTAACTATTAGCGATTCAATGTTCACTGCCCTTCTTGACATCACACTCCACCTGTGATGTTCCAGTGGCTTACTGTGTTAATGCACCTGTCTTGTAAACAAGTATTCTTGAGTTTGAATCCACGGAGAACTTTTTTTCATTTACTTTCTAATAAGCTTCCTATAGGTCCAATGGAAATTTGTATTGATTTTGGGCTTGAGATAGTGCAATTGTGAGATATAGAATCTGTATTAAGTGTTCATAAAGAACAAGTTGTCATCATACGCTGTATAGATTGGGATTAAGAATAACATAGTGGAACGAATGGATTTCTATTTTTACTTACCAATTAGCGATTCAATGTTCACTGCCCTTCCTGACATCACATTGCACCTGTGATGTTCCAGAGGCTTACTGGATAAATGCACTTGTCTTTTAAATAAGTGTTCAAGAGTATGAATCCGCGGAAAGCTTCTTTTCATTTACTTACTAATATGCTTCCTATAGGTCCAATGGAAATTTGTATTGATTTTGGGCTTGAGATAGTGCAATTGTGAGATATAGAATCTGTATTAAGTGTTCATAAAGAACAAGTTGTCATCATACGCTGTATAGATTGGCATTAAGAATAACATAGTGGAACGAATGGATTTCTATTTTAACTTACCTATTAGCGATTCAATGTTCACTGCCCTTCCTGACATCACATTGCACCTGTGATGTTCCAGAGGCTTACTGGATTGAGGCACTTTTCTTTTAAACAGGTGTTCAAGAGTTTGAATGCACGGAAAGCTTCTTTTCATTTACTTACCAATAAGCTTCCTATAGGGCCAATGGAAATTTGCATTGATTTTGGGCTTCAGATAGTGCAATTGTGAGAAATAGAATCTGTATTAAGGGTTCATAAAGAACAAGATGTCATCATACGCTGTATAGATTGGCATTAAGAATAACATAGTGAAAGCAATGGATTTCTTTTATAACTTACCTTTTAGCGATTCAATGTTTACTGCCCTTCTTGACATCTCATTGCACCTGTGATGTTCCAGTGGCCTACTGCGTTAATGCGCCAGTCTTGTGAACAAGTGTTCATGAGTTCAGATCCACAAAGAAATTTTTTTCAATTACCTCTTAATAAGCTTCCAATACAGCCAATGGATATTTGCAATGATTTTGGGCTTGAGATAGTGCAATTGTGAGATATAGAATCTGTATTAAGTGTTCATAAAGAACAAGATGTCATCATAGCTGTATATATTGGCATTGAGAATAACATAGTGGAACCAATGGATTTCTTTCATAATTTACCTATTAGCGATTCAAAGTTCACTGCCCTTCTTGACATCGCACTGCATCTGAGATGTTCCAGTGGCTGCCTGAGTTAATGCACCTGTCTTGTGAACAAGTGTTCATGAGCTCAAATCCACAGAAACCTTTTTTTCATTTACATATTAATAAGCTTCCTATAGGTCCAATGGAAATTTGCATTGATTTTGGGCTTGAGATCGTGCAATTGTGAGATATAGAATTTGTATTAAGTGATCATAAAGAACAAGTTGTCATCATACTCTGTATAGATTGGCATTAAGAATAACATAGTGGAACGAATGGATTTCTATTTTTACTTACCTATTAGCGATTCAATGTTCACTGCCCTTCCTGACATCACATTGCACCTGTGATGTTCCAGAGGCTTACTGGATAAATGCACTTGTCTTTTAAATAAGTGTTCAAGAGTATGAATCCGCGGAAAGCTTCTTTTCATTTACTTACTAATATGCTTCCTATAGGGCCAATGGAAATTTGCATTGATTTTGGGCTTGAGATAGTGCAATTGTGAGAAATAGAATCTGTATTAAGGGTTCATAAAGAACAAGTTATCATCATACGCTGTATAGATTGGCATTAAGAATAACATAGTGGAATGAATGTTTTTCTTTTTTAACTTAACTATTAGCGATTCAATGTTCACTGCCCTTTTTGACATCACACTGCACCTGTGGTGTTCCAGTGGCTTACTGTGTTAATGCACCTGTCTTGTAAACAAGTATTCTTGAGTTTGAATCCATGGAAAACTTTTTTTCATTTACTTTCTAATAAGCTTCCTATAGGTCCAATGGAAATTTGTATTGATTTTGGGCTTGAGATAGTGCAATTGTGAGATATAGAATCTGTATTAAGTGTTCATAAAGAACAAGTTGTCATCATATGCTGTATAGATTGGCATTAAGAATAACATAGTGGAACGAATGGATTTCTATTTTTACTTACCAATTAGCGATTCAATGTTCACTGCCCTTCCTGACATCACATTGCACCTGTGATGTTCCAGAGGCTTATTGGATAAATGCACTTGTCTTTTAAATAAGTGTTCAAGAGTATGAATCCGCGGAAAGCTTCTTTTCATTTACTTACTAATATGCTTCCTATAGGTCCAATGGAAATTTGTATTGATTTTGGGCTTGAGATAGTGCAATTGTGAGATATAGAATCTGTATTAAGTGTTCATAAAGAACAAGTTGTCATCATACGCTGTATAGATTGGCATTAAGAATAACATAGTGGAACGAATGGATTTCTATTTTAACTTACCTATTAGCGATTCAATGTTCACTGCCCTTGCTGACATCACGTTGCACCTGTGATGCTCCAGAGGCTTACTGGATTAATGCACTTATCTTTTAAACAAGTGTTCAAGAGTTTGAATCCACGGAAAGCTTCTTTTCATTTACTTACTAATATGCTTCCTATAGTGCCAATGGAAATTTACATTGATTTTGGGCTTGACATACTGCAATTGTGAGAAATATAATCTGTATTAAGTGTTCATAAAGAACAAGATGTCATCATACGCTGTATAGATTGGCCTTAAGAACAACATAGTGGAAGCAATGGATTTCTTCTACAACTTACCTTTTAGCGATTCAATGATTACTGCCCTTCTTGACATCTCATTGCACCTGTGATGTTCCAGTGGCTTACTGGGTTCATGAGTTCAGATCCACAAAGAGAATTTTTTCAATTACCTCTTAATAAGCTTCCAATACAGACAATGGAAATTTGCAATGATTTTGGGCTTGAGATTGTGAGAAATACAATCTATATTAAGTGTTCATAAAGAACAAGTTGTCATCATACGCTGTATAGATTGGCGTTAAGAATAACATAGTGGAATGAATGTTTTTCTTTTTTAACTTAACTATTAGCGATTCAATGTTCACTGCCCTTCTTGACATCACACTCCACCTGTGATGTTCCAGTGGCTTACTGTGTTAATGCACCTGTCTTGTAAACAAGTATTCTTGAGTTTGAATCCACGGAAAACTTTTTTTCATTTACTTTCTAATAAGCTTCCTATAGGTCCAATGGAAATTTGTATTGATTTTGGGCTTGAGATAGTGCAATTGTGAGATATAGAATCTGTATTAAGTGTTCATAAAGAACAAGTTGTCATCATACGCTGTATAGATTGGCATTAAGAATAACATAGTGGAACGAATGGATTTCTATTTTTACTTACCTATTAGCGATTCAATGTTCACTGCCCTTCCTGACATCACATTGCACCTGTGATGTTCCAGAGGCTTACTGGATAAATGCACTTGTCTTTTAAATAAGTGTTCAAGAGTATGAATCCGCGGAAAGCTTCTTTTCATTTACTTACTAATATGCTTCCTATAGGGCCAATGGAAATTTGCATTGATTTTGGGCTTGAGATAGTGCATTTGTGAGAAATAGAATCTGTATTAAGGGTTCATAAAGAACAAGTTATCATCATACGTTGTATAGATTGGCATTAAGAATAACATAGTGGAATGAATGTTTTTCTTTTTTAACTTAACTATTAGCGATTCAATGTTCACTGCCCTTCTTGACATCACACTCCACCTGTGATGTTCCAGTGGCTTACTGTGTTAATGCACCTGTCTTGTAAACAAGTATTCTTGAGTTTGAATCCACGGAGAACTTTTTTTCATTTACTTTCTAATAAGCTTCCTATAGGTCCAATGGAAATTTGTATTGATTTTGGGCTTGAGATAGTGCAATTGTGAGATATAGAATCTGTATTAAGTGTTCATAAAGAACAAGTTGTCATCATACGCTGTATAGATTGGGATTAAGAATAACATAGTGGAACGAATGGATTTCTATTTTTACTTACCAATTAGCGATTCAATGTTCACTGCCCTTCCTGACATCACATTGCACCTGTGATGTTCCAGAGGCTTACTGGATAAATGCACTTGTCTTTTAAATAAGTGTTCAAGAGTATGAATCCGCGGAAAGCTTCTTTTCATTTACTTACTAATATGCTTCCTATAGGTCCAATGGAAATTTGTATTGATTTTGGGCTGGAGATAGTGCAATTGTGAGATATAGAATCTGTATTAAGTGTTCATAAAGAACAAGTTGTCATCATACGCTGTATAGATTGGCATTAAGAATAACATAGTGGAACGAATGGATTTCTATTTTAACTTACCTATTAGCGATTCAATGTTCACTGCCCTTGCTGACATCACATTGCACCTGTGATGCTCCAGAGGCTTACTGGATTAATGCACTTATCTTTTAAACAAGTGTTCAAGAGTTTGAATCCACGGAAAGCTTCTTTTCATTTACTTACTAATATGCTTCCTATAGTGCCAATGGAAATTTACATTGATTTTGGGCTTGACATACTGCAATTGTGAGAAATATAATCTGTATTAAGTGTTCATAAAGAACAAGATGTCATCATACGCTGTATAGATTGGCCTTAAGAACAACATAGTGGAAGCAATGGATTTCTTCTACAACTTACCTTTTAGCGATTCAATGATTACTGCCCTTCTTGACATCTCATTGCACCTGTGATGTTCCAGTGGCTTACTGGGTTCATGAGTTCAGATCCACAAAGAGAATTTTTTCAATTACCTCTTAATAAGCTTCCAATACAGACAATGGAAATTTGCAATGATTTTGGGCTTGAGATTGTGAGAAATACAATCTATATTAAGTGTTCATAAAGAACAAGTTGTCATCATACGCTGTATAGATTGGCGTTAAGAATAACATAGTGGAATGAATGTTTTTCTTTTTTAACTTAACTATTAGCGATTCAATGTTCACTGCCCTTCTTGACATCACACTCCACCTGTGATGTTCCAGTGGCTTACTGTGTTAATGCACCTGTCTTGTAAACAAGTATTCTTGAGTTTGAATCCACGGAAAACTTTTTTTCATTTACTTTCTAATAAGCTTCCTATAGGTCCAATGGAAATTTGTATTGATTTTGGGCTTGAGATAGTGCAATTGTGAGATATAGAATCTGTATTAAGTGTTCATAAAGAACAAGTTGTCATCATACGCTGTATAGATTGGCATTAAGAATAACATAGTGGAACGAATGGATTTCTATTTTTACTTACCTATTAGCGATTCAATGTTCACTGCCCTTCCTGACATCACATTGCACCTGTGATGTTCCAGAGGCTTACTGGATAAATGCACTTGTCTTTTAAATAAGTGTTCAAGAGTATGAATCCGCGGAAAGCTTCTTTTCATTTACTTACTAATATGCTTCCTATAGGGCCAATGGAAATTTGCATTGATTTTGGGCTTGAGATAGTGCAATTGTGAGAAATAGAATCTGTATTAAGGGTTCATAAAGAACAAGTTATCATCATACGTTGTATAGATTGGCATTAAGAATAACATAATGGAATGAATGTTTTTCTTTTTTAACTTAACTATTAGCGATTCAATGTTCACTGCCCTTCTTGACATCACACTCCACCTGTGATGTTCCAGTGGCTTACTGTGTTAATGCACCTGTCTTGTAAACAAGTATTCTTGAGTTTGAATCCACGGAGAACTTTTTTTCATTTACTTTCTAATAAGCTTCCTATAGGTCCAATGGAAATTTGTATTGATTTTGGGCTTGAGATAGTGCAATTGTGAGATATAGAATCTGTATTAAGTGTTCATAAAGAACAAGTTGTCATCATACGCTGTATAGATTGGGATTAAGAATAACATAGTGGAACGAATGGATTTCTATTTTTACTTACCTATTAGCGATTCAATGTTCACTGCCCTTCCTGACATCACATTGCACCTGTGATGTTCCAGATGCTTACTGGATTGAGGCACTTTTCTTTTAAACAGGTGTTCAAGAGTTTGAATGCACGGAAAGCTTCTTTTCATTTACTTACCAATAAGCTTCCTATAGGGCCAATGGAAATTTGCATTGATTTTGGGCTTCAGATAGTGCAATTGTGAGAAATAGAATCTGTATTAAGGGTTCATAAAGAACAAGATGTCATCATACGCTGTATAGATTGGCATTAAGAATAACATAGTGAAAGCAATGGATTTCTTTTATAACTTACCTTTTAGCGATTCAATGTTTACTGCCCTTCTTGACATCTCATTGCACCTGTGATGTTCCAGTGGCCTACTGCGTTAATGCGCCAGTCTTGTGAACAAGTGTTCATGAGTTCAGATCCACAAAGAAATTTTTTTCAATTACCTCTTAATAAGCTTCCAATACAGCCAATGGATATTTGCAATGATTTTGGGCTTGAGATAGTGCAATTGTGAGATATAGAATCTGTATTAAGTGTTCATAAAGAACAAGATGTCATCATAGCTGTATATATTGGCATTGAGAATAACATAGTGGAACCAATGGATTTCTTTGATAATTTACCTATTAGCGATTCAAAGTTCACTGCCCTTCTTGACATCGCACTGCATCTGAGATGTTCCAGTGGCTGCCTGAGTTAATGCACCTGTCTTGTGAACAAGTGTTCATGAGCTCAAATCCACAGAAACCTTTTTTTCATTTACATATTAATAAGCTTCCTATAGGTCCAATGGAAATTTGCATTGATTTTGGGCTTGAGATCGTGCAATTGTGAGATATAGAATTTCTATTAAGTGATCATAAAGAACAAGTTGTCATCATACTCTGTATAGATTGTCATTAAGAATAACATAGTGGAACGAATGGATTTCTATTTTTACTTACCTATTAGCGATTCAATGTTCACTGCCCTTCCTGACATCACATTGCACCTGTGATGTTCCAGAGGCTTACTGGATAAATGCACTTGTCTTTTAAATAAGTGTTCAAGAGTATGAATCCGCGGAAAGCTTCTTTTCATTTACTTACTAATATGCTTCCTATAGGGCCAATGGAAATTTGCATTGATTTTGGGCTTGAGATAGTGCAATTGTGAGAAATAGAATCTGTATTAAGGGTTCATAAAGAACAAGTTATCATCATACGCTGTATAGATTGGCATTAAGAATAACATAGTGGAATGAATGTTTTTGTTTTTTAACTTAACTATTAGCGATTCAATGTTCACTGCCCTTTTTGACATCACACTGCACCTGTGATGTTCCAGTGGCTTACTGTGTTAATGCACCTGTCTTGTAAACTAGTATTCTTGAGTTTGAATCCATGGAAAACTTTTTTTCATTTACTTTCTAATAAGCTTCCTATAGGTCCAATGGAAATTTGTATTGATTTTGGGCTTGAGATAGTGCAATTGTGAGATATAGAATCTGTATTAAGTGTTCATAAAGAACAAGTTGTCATCATATGCTGTATAGATTGGCATTAAGAATAACATAGTGGAACGAATGGATTTCTATTTTTACTTACCAATTAGCGATTCAATGTTCACTGCCCTTCCTGACATCACATTGCACCTGTGATGTTCCAGAGGCTTACTGGATAAATGCACTTGTCTTTTAAATAAGTGTTCAAGAGTATGAATCCGCGGAAAGCTTCTTTTCATTTACTTACTAATATGCTTCCTACAGGTCCAATGGAAATTTGTATTGATTTTGGGCTTGAGATAGTGCAATTGTGAGATATAGAATCTGTATTAAGTGTTCATAAAGAACAAGTTGTCATCATATGCTGTATAGATTGGCATTAAGAATAACATAGTGGAACGAATGGATTTCTATTTTTACTTACCAATTAGCGATTCAATGTTCACTGCCCTTCCTGACATCACATTGCACCTGTGATGTTCCAGAGGCTTACTGGATAAATGCACTTGTCTTTTAAATAAGTGTTCAAGAGTATGAATCCGCGGAAAGCTTCTTTTCATTTACTTACTAATATGCTTCCTATAGGTCCAATGGAAATTTGTATTGATTTTGGGCTTGAGATAGTGCAATTGTGAGATATAGAATCTGTATTAAGTGTTCATAAAGAACAAGTTGTCATCATACGCTGTATAGATTGGCATTAAGAATAACATAGTGGAACGAATGGATTTCTATTTTAACTTACCTATTAGCGATTCAATGTTCACTGCCCTTGCTGACATCACATTGCACCTGTGATGCTCCAGAGGCTTACTGGATTAATGCACTTATCTTTTAAACAAGTGTTCAAGAGTTTGAATCCACGGAAAGCTTCTTTTCATTTACTTACTAATATGCTTCCTATAGTGCCAATGGAAATTTACATTGATTTTGGGCTTGACATACTGCAATTGTGAGAAATATAATCTGTATTAAGTGTTCATAAAGAACAAGATGTCATCATACGCTGTATAGATTGGCCTTAAGAACAACATAGTGGAAGCAATGGATTTCTTCTACAACTTACCTTTTAGCGATTCAATGATTACTGCCCTTCTTGACATCTCATTGCACCTGTGATGTTCCAGTGGCTTACTGGGTTCATGAGTTCAGATCCACAAAGAGAATTTTTTCAATTACCTCTTAATAAGCTTCCAATACAGACAATGGAAATTTGCAATGATTTTGGGCTTGAGATTGTGAGAAATACAATCTATATTAAGTGTTCATAAAGAACAAGTTGTCATCATACGCTGTATAGATTGGCGTTAAGAATAACATAGTGGAATGAATGTTTTTCTTTTTTAACTTAACTATTAGCGATTCAATGTTCACTGCCCTTCTTGACATCACACTCCACCTGTGATGTTCCAGTGGCTTACTGTGTTAATGCACCTGTCTTGTAAACAAGTATTCTTGAGTTTGAATCCACGGAAAACTTTTTTTCATTTACTTTCTAATAAGCTTCCTATAGGTCCAATGGAAATTTGTATTGATTTTGGGCTTGAGATAGTGCAATTGTGAGATATAGAATCTGTATTAAGTGTTCATAAAGAACAAGTTGTCATCATACGCTGTATAGATTGGCATTAAGAATAACATAGTGGAACGAATGGATTTCTATTTTTACTTACCTATTAGCGATTCAATGTTCACTGCCCTTCCTGACATCACATTGCACCTGTGATGTTCCAGAGGCTTACTGGATAAATGCACTTGTCTTTTAAATAAGTGTTCAAGAGTATGAATCCGCGGAAAGCTTCTTTTCATTTACTTACTAATATGCTTCCTATAGGGCCAATGGAAATTTGCATTGATTTTGGGCTTGAGATAGTGCAATTGTGAGAAATAGAATCTGTATTAAGGGTTCATAAAGAACAAGTTATCATCATACGTTGTATAGATTGGCATTAAGAATAACATAATGGAATGAATGTTTTTCTTTTTTAACTTAACTATTAGCGATTCAATGTTCACTGCCCTTCTTGACATCACACTCCACCTGTGATGTTCCAGTGGCTTACTGTGTTAATGCACCTGTCTTGTAAACAAGTATTCTTGAGTTTGAATCCACGGAGAACTTTTTTTCATTTACTTTCTAATAAGCTTCCTATAGGTCCAATGGAAATTTGTATTGATTTTGGGCTTGAGATAGTGCAATTGTGAGATATAGAATCTGTATTAAGTGTTCATAAAGAACAAGTTGTCATCATACGCTGTATAGATTGGGATTAAGAATAACATAGTGGAACGAATGGATTTCTATTTTTACTTACCTATTAGCGATTCAATGTTCACTGCCCTTCCTGACATCACATTGCACCTGTGATGTTCCAGATGCTTACTGGATTGAGGCACTTTTCTTTTAAACAGGTGTTCAAGAGTTTGAATGCACGGAAAGCTTCTTTTCATTTACTTACCAATAAGCTTCCTATAGGGCCAATGGAAATTTGCATTGATTTTGGGCTTCAGATAGTGCAATTGTGAGAAATAGAATCTGTATTAAGGGTTCATAAAGAACAAGATGTCATCATACGCTGTATAGATTGGCATTAAGAATAACATAGTGAAAGCAATGGATTTCTTTTATAACTTACCTTTTAGCGATTCAATGTTTACTGCCCTTCTTGACATCTCATTGCACCTGTGATGTTCCAGTGGCCTACTGCGTTAATGCGCCAGTCTTGTGAACAAGTGTTCATGAGTTCAGATCCACAAAGAAATTTTTTTCAATTACCTCTTAATAAGCTTCCAATACAGCCAATGGATATTTGCAATGATTTTGGGCTTGAGATAGTGCAATTGTGAGATATAGAATCTGTATTAAGTGTTCATAAAGAACAAGATGTCATCATAGCTGTATATATTGGCATTGAGAATAACATAGTGGAACCAATGGATTTCTTTCATAATTTACCTATTAGCGATTCAAAGTTCACTGCCCTTCTTGACATCGCACTGCATCTGAGATGTTCCAGTGGCTGCCTGAGTTAATGCACCTGTCTTGTGAACAAGTGTTCATGAGCTCAAATCCACAGAAACCTTTTTTTCATTTACATATTAATAAGCTTCCTATAGGTCCAATGGAAATTTGCATTGATTTTGGGCTTGAGATCGTGCAATTGTGAGATATAGAATTTCTATTAAGTGATCATAAAGAACAAGTTGTCATCATACTCTGTATAGATTGTCATTAAGAATAACATAGTGGAACGAATGGATTTCTATTTTTACTTACCTATTAGCGATTCAATGTTCACTGCCCTTCCTGACATCACATTGCACCTGTGATGTTCCAGAGGCTTACTGGATAAATGCACTTGTCTTTTAAATAAGTGTTCAAGAGTATGAATCCGCGGAAAGCTTCTTTTCATTTACTTACTAATATGCTTCCTATAGGGCCAATGGAAATTTGCATTGATTTTGGGCTTGAGATAGTGCAATTGTGAGAAATAGAATCTGTATTAAGGGTTCATAAAGAACAAGTTATCATCATACGCTGTATAGATTGGCATTAAGAATAACATAGTGGAATGAATGTTTTTGTTTTTTAACTTAACTATTAGCGATTCAATGTTCACTGCCCTTTTTGACATCACACTGCACCTGTGATGTTCCAGTGGCTTACTGTGTTAATGCACCTGTCTTGTAAACTAGTATTCTTGAGTTTGAATCCATGGAAAACTTTTTTTCATTTACTTTCTAATAAGCTTCCTATAGGTCCAATGGAAATTTGTATTGATTTTGGGCTTGAGATAGTGCAATTGTGAGATATAGAATCTGTATTAAGTGTTCATAAAGAACAAGTTGTCATCATATGCTGTATAGATTGGCATTAAGAATAACATAGTGGAACGAATGGATTTCTATTTTTACTTACCAATTAGCGATTCAATGTTCACTGCCCTTCCTGACATCACATTGCACCTGTGATGTTCCAGAGGCTTACTGGATAAATGCACTTGTCTTTTAAATAAGTGTTCAAGAGTATGAATCCGCGGAAAGCTTCTTTTCATTTACTTACTAATATGCTTCCTACAGGTCCAATGGAAATTTGTATTGATTTTGGGCTTGAGATAGTGCAATTGTGAGATATAGAATCTGTATTAAGTGTTCATAAAGAACAAGTTGTCATCATATGCTGTATAGATTGGCATTAAGAATAACATAGTGGAACGAATGGATTTCTATTTTTACTTACCAATTAGCGATTCAATGTTCACTGCCCTTCCTGACATCACATTGCACCTGTGATGTTCCAGAGGCTTACTGGATAAATGCACTTGTCTTTTAAATAAGTGTTCAAGAGTATGAATCCGCGGAAAGCTTCTTTTCATTTACTTACTAATATGCTTCCTATAGGTCCAATGGAAATTTGTATTGATTTTGGGCTTGAGATAGTGCAATTGTGAGATATAGAATCTGTATTAAGTGTTCATAAAGAACAAGTTGTCATCATACGCTGTATAGATTGGCATTAAGAATAACATAGTGGAACGAATGGATTTCTATTTTAACTTACCTATTAGCGATTCAATGTTCACTGCCCTTGCTGACATCACATTGCACCTGTGATGCTCCAGAGGCTTACTGGATTAATGCACTTATCTTTTAAACAAGTGTTCAAGAGTTTGAATCCACGGAAAGCTTCTTTTCATTTACTTACTAATATGCTTCCTATAGTGCCAATGGAAATTTACATTGATTTTGGGCTTGACATACTGCAATTGTGAGAAATATAATCTGTATTAAGTGTTCATAAAGAACAAGATGTCATCATACGCTGTATAGATTGGCCTTAAGAACAACATAGTGGAAGCAATGGATTTCTTCTACAACTTACCTTTTAGCGATTCAATGATTACTGCCCTTCTTGACATCTCATTGCACCTGTGATGTTCCAGTGGCTTACTGGGTTCATGAGTTCAGATCCACAAAGAGAATTTTTTCAATTACCTCTTAATAAGCTTCCAATACAGACAATGGAAATTTGCAATGATTTTGGGCTTGAGATTGTGAGAAATACAATCTATATTAAGTCTTCATAAAGAACAAGTTGTCATCATACGCTGTATAGATTGGCGTTAAGAATAACATAGTGGAATGAATGTTTTTCTTTTTTAACTTAACTATTAGCGATTCAATGTTCACTGCCCTTCTTGACATCACACTCCACCTGTGATGTTCCAGTGACTTACTGTGTTAATGCACCTGTCTTGTAAACAAGTATTCTTGAGTTTGAGTCCACGGAAAACTTTTTTTCATTTACTTTCTAATAAGCTTCCTATAGGTCCAATGGAAATTTGTATTGATTTTGGGCTTGAGATAGTGCAATTGTGAGATATAGAATCTGTATTAAGTGTTCATAAAGAACAAGTTGTCATCATACGCTGTATAGATTGGCATTAAGAATAACATAGTGGAACGAATGGATTTCTATTTTTACTTACCTATTAGCGATTCAATGTTCACTGCCCTTCCTGACATCACATTGCACCTGTGATGTTCCAGAGGCTTACTGGATAAATGCACTTGTCTTTTAAATAAGTGTTCAAGAGTATGAATCCGCGGAAAGCTTCTTTTCATTTACTTACTAATATGCTTCCTATAGGGCCAATGGAAATTTGCATTGATTTTGGGCTTGAGATAGTGCAATTGTGAGAAATAGAATCTGTATTAAGGGTTCATAAAGAACAAGTTATCATCATACGTTGTATAGATTGGCATTAAGAATAACATAGTGGAATGAATGTTTTTCTTTTTTAACTTAACTATTAGCGATTCAATGTTCACTGCCCTTCTTGACATCACACTCCACCTGTGATGTTCCAGTGGCTTACTGTGTTAATGCACCTGTCTTGTAAACAAGTATTCTTGAGTTTGAATCCACGGAGAACTTTTTTTCATTTACTTTCTAATAAGCTTCCTATAGGTCCAATGGAAATTTGTATTGATTTTGGGCTTGAGATAGTGCAATTGTGAGATATAGAATCTGTATTAAGTGTTCATAAAGAACAAGTTGTCATCATACGCTGTATAGATTGGGATTAAGAATAACATAGTGGAACGAATGGATTTCTATTTTTACTTACCTATTAGCGATTCAATGTTCACTGCCCTTCCTGACATCACATTGCACCTGTGATGTTCCAGATGCTTACTGGATTGAGGCACTTTTCTTTTAAACAGGTGTTCAAGAGTTTGAATGCACGGAAAGCTTCTTTTCATTTACTTACCAATAAGCTTCCTATAGGGCCAATGTTAATTTGCATTGATTTTGGGCTTCAGATAGTGCAATTGTGAGAAATAGAATCTGTATTAAGGGTTCATAAAGAACAAGATGTCATCATACGCTGTATAGATTGGCATTAAGAATAACATAGTGAAAGCAATGGATTTCTTTTATAACTTACCTTTTAGCGATTCAATGTTTACTGCCCTTCTTGACATCTCATTGCACCTGTGATGTTCCAGTGGCCTACTGCGTTAATGCGCCAGTCTTGTGAACAAGTGTTCATGAGTTCAGATCCACAAAGAAATTTTTTTCAATTACCTCTTAATAAGCTTCCAATACAGCCAATGGATATTTGCAATGATTTTGGGCTTGAGATAGTGCAATTGTGAGATATAGAATCTGTATTAAGTGTTCATAAAGAACAAGATGTCATCATAGCTGTATATATTGGCATTGAGAATAACATAGTGGAACCAATGGATTTCTTTCATAATTTACCTATTAGCGATTCAAAGTTCACTGCCCTTCTTGACATTGCACTGCATCTGAGATGTTCCAGTGGCTGCCTGAGTTAATGCACCTGTCTTGTGAACAAGTGTTCATGAGCTCAAATCCACAGAAACCTTTTTTTCATTTACATATTAATAAGCTTCCTATAGGTCCAATGGAAATTTGCATTGATTTTGGGCTTGAGATCGTGCAATTGTGAGATATAGAATTTGTATTAAGTGATCATAAAGAACAAGTTGTCATCATACTCTGTATAGATTGGCATTAAGAATAACATAGTGGAACGAATGGATTTCTATTTTTACTTACCTATTAGCGATTCAATGTTCACTGCCCTTCCTGACATCACATTGCACCTGTGATGTTCCAGAGGCTTAGTGGATAAATGCACTTGTCTTTTAAATAAGTGTTCAAGAGTATGAATCCGCGGAAAGCTTCTTTTCATTTACTTACTAATATGCTTCCTATAGGGCCAATGGAAATTTGCATTGATTTTGGGCTTGAGATAGTGCAATTGTGAGAAATAGAATCTGTATTAAGGGTTCATAAAGAACAAGTTATCATCATACGCTGTATAGATTGGCATTAAGAATAACATAGTGGAATGAATGTTTTTCTTTTTTAACTTAACTATTAGCGATTCAATGTTCACTGCCCTTTTTGACATCACACTGCACCTGTGATGTTCCAGTGGCTTACTGTGTTAATGCACCTGTCTTATAAACTAGTATTCTTGAGTTTGAATCCATTGAAAACTTTTTTTCATTTACTTTCTAATAAGCTTCCTATAGGTCCAATGGAAATTTGTATTGATTTTGGGCTTGAGATAGTGCAATTGTGAGATATAGAATCTGTATTAAGTGTTCATAAAGAACAAGTTGTCATCATATGCTGTATAGATTGGCATTAAGAATAACATAGTGGAACGAATGGATTTCTATTTTTACTTACCAATTAGCGATTCAATGTTCACTGCCCTTCCTGACATCACATTGCACCTGTGATGTTCCAGAGGCTTACTGGATAAATGCACTTGTCTTTTAAATAAGTGTTCAAGAGTATGAATCCGCGGAAAGCTTCTTTTCATTTACTTACTAATATGCTTCCTACAGGTCCAATGGAAATTTGTATTGATTTTGGGCTTGAGATAGTGCAATTGTGAGATATAGAATCTGTATTAAGTGTTCATAAAGAACAAGTTGTCATCATATGCTGTATAGATTGGCATTAAGAATAACATAGTGGAACGAATGGATTTCTATTTTTACTTACCAATTAGCGATTCAATGTTCACTGCCCTTCCTGACATCACATTGCACCTGTGATGTTCCAGAGGCCTACTGGATAAATGCACTTGTCTTTTAAATAAGTGTTCAAGAGTATGAATCCGCGGAAAGCTTCTTTTCATTTACTTACTAATATGCTTCCTATAGGTCCAATGGAAATTTGTATTGATTTTGGGCTTGAGATAGTGCAATTGTGAGATATAGAATCTGTATTAAGTGTTCATAAAGAACAAGTTGTCATCATACGCTGTATAGATTGGCATTAAGAATAACATAGTGGAACGAATGGATTTCTATTTTAACTTACCTATTAGCGATTCAATGTTCACTGCCCTTGCTGACATCACATTGCACCTGTGATGCTCCAGAGGCTTACTGGATTAATGCACTTATCTTTTAAACAAGTGTTCAAGAGTTTGAATCCACGGAAAGCTTCTTTTCATTTACTTACTAATATGCTTCCTATAGTGCCAATGGAAATTTACATTGATTTTGGGCTTGACATACTGCAATTGTGAGAAATATAATCTGTATTAAGTGTTCATAAAGAACAAGATGTCATCATACGCTGTATAGATTGGCCTTAAGAACAACATAGTGGAAGCAATGGATTTCTTCTACAACTTACCTTTTAGCGATTCAATGATTACTGCCCTTCTTGACATCTCATTGCACCTGTGATGTTCCAGTGGCTTACTGGGTTCATGAGTTCAGATCCACAAAGAGAATTTTTTCAATTACCTCTTAATAAGCTTCCAATACAGACAATGGAAATTTGCAATGATTTTGGGCTTGAGATTGTGAGAAATACAATCTATATTAAGTGTTCATAAAGAACAAGTTGTCATCATACGCTGTATAGATTGGCGTTAAGAATAACATAGTGGAATGAATGTTTTTCTTTTTTAACTTAACTATTAGCGATTCAATGTTCACTGCCCTTCTTGACATCACACTCCACCTGTGATGTTCCAGTGACTTACTGTGTTAATGCACCTGTCTTGTAAACAAGTATTCTTGAGTTTGAATCCACGGAAAACTTTTTTTCATTTACTTTCTAATAAGCTTCCTATAGGTCCAATGGAAATTTGTATTGATTTTGGGCTTGAGATAGTGCAATTGTGAGATATAGAATCTGTATTAAGTGTTCATAAAGAACAAGTTGTCATCATACGCTGTATAGATTGGCATTAAGAATAACATAGTGGAACGAATGGATTTCTATTTTTACTTACCTATTAGCGATTCAATGTTCACTGCCCTTCCTGACATCACATTGCACCTGTGATGTTCCAGAGGCTTACTGGATAAATGCACTTGTCTTTTAAATAAGTGTTCAAGAGTATGAATCCGCGGAAAGCTTCTTTTCATTTACTTACTAATATGCTTCCTATAGGGCCAATGGAAATTTGCATTGATTTTGGGCTTGAGATAGTGCAATTGTGAGAAATAGAATCTGTATTAAGGGTTCATAAAGAACAAGTTATCATCATACGTTGTATAGATTGGCATTAAGAATAACATAGTGGAATGAATGTTTTTCTTTTTTAACTTAACTATTAGCGATTCAATGTTCACTGCCCTTCTTGACATCACACTCCACCTGTGATGTTCCAGTGGCTTACTGTGTTAATGCACCTGTCTTGTAAACAAGTATTCTTGAGTTTGAATCCACGGAGAACTTTTTTTCATTTACTTTCTAATAAGCTTCCTATAGGTCCAATGGAAATTTGTATTGATTTTGGGCTTGAGATAGTGCAATTGTGAGATATAGAATCTGTATTAAGTGTTCATAAAGAACAAGTTGTCATCATACGCTGTATAGATTGGCATTAAGAATAACATAGTGGAACGAATGGATTTCTATTTTTACTTACCTATTAGCGATTCAATGTTCACTGCCCTTCCTGACATCACATTGCACCTGTGATGTTCCAGAGGCTTACTGGATTGAGGCACTTTTCTTTTAAACAGGTGTTCAAGAGTTTGAATGCACGGAAAGCTTCTTTTCATTTACTTACCAATAAGCTTCCTATATCGCCAATGGAAATTTGCATTGATTTTGGGCTTCAGATAGTGCAATTGTGAGAAATAGAATCTGTATTAAGGGTTCATAAAGAACAAGATGTCATCATACGCTGTATAGATTGGCATTAAGAATAACATAGTGAAAGCAATGGATTTCTTTTATAACTTACCTTTTAGCGATTCAATGTTTACTGCCCTTCTTGACATCTCATTGCACCTGTGATGTTCCAGTGGCCTACTGCGTTAATGCGCCAGTCTTGTGAACAAGTGTTCATGAGTTCAGATCCACAAAGAAATTTTTTTCAATTACCTCTTAATAACCTTCCAATACAGCCAATGGATATTTGCAATGATTTTGGGCTTGAGATAGTGCAATTGTGAGATATAGAATCTGTATTAAGTGTTCATAAAGAACAAGATGTCATCATACGCTGTATATATTGGCATTGAGAATAACATAGTGGAACCAATGGATTTCTTTCATAATTTACCTATTAGCGATTCAAAGTTCACTGCCCTTCTTGACATCGCACTGCATCTGAGATGTTCCAGTGGCTGCCTGAGTTAATGCACCTGTCTTGTGAACAAGTGTTCATGAGCTCAAATCCACAGAAACCTTTTTTTCATTTACATATTAATAAGCTTCCTATAGGTCCAATGGAAATTTGCATTGATTTTGGGCTTGAGATCGTGCAATTGTGAGATATAGAATTTGTATTAAGTGATCATAAAGAACAAGTTGTCATCATACTCTGTATAGATTGGCATTAAGAATAACATAGTGGAACGAATGGATTTCTATTTTTACTTACCTATTAGCGATTCAATGTTCACTGCCCTTCCTGACATCACATTGCACCTGTGATGTTCCAGAGGCTTACTGGATAAATGCACTTGTCTTTTAAATAAGTGTTCAAGAGTATGAATCCGCGGAAAGCTTCTTTTCATTTACTTACTAATATGCTTCCTATAGGGCCAATGGAAATTTGCATTGATTTTGGGCTTGAGATAGTGCAATTGTGAGAAATAGAATCTGTATTAAGGGTTCATAAAGAACAAGTTATCATCATACGCTGTATAGATTGGCATTAAGAATAACATAGTGGAATGAATGTTTTTCTTTTTTAACTTAACTATTAGCGATTCAATGTTCACTGCCCTTTTTGACATCACACTGCACCTGTGATGTTCCAGTGGCTTACTGTGTTAATGCACCTGTCTTGTAAACAAGTATTCTTGAGTTTGAATCCATGGAAAACTTTTTTTCATTTACTTTCTAATAAGCTTCCTATAGGTCCAATGGAAATTTGTATTGATTTTGGGCTTGAGATAGTGCAATTGTGAGATATAGAATCTGTATTAAGTGTTCATAAAGAACAAGTTGTCATCATATGCTGTATAGATTGGCATTAAGAATAACATAGTGGAACGAATGGATTTCTATTTTTACTTACCAATTAGCGATTCAATGTTCACTGCCCTTCCTGACATCACATTGCACCTGTGATGTTCCAGAGGCTTACTGGATAAATGCACTTGTCTTTTAAATAAGTGTTCAAGAGTATGAATCCGCGGAAAGCTTCTTTTCATTTACTTACTAATATGCTTCCTATAGGTCCAATGGAAATTTGTATTGATTTTGGGCTTGAGATAGTGCAATTGTGAGATATAGAATCTGTATTAAGTGTTTATAAAGAACAAGTTGTCATCATATGCTGTATAGATTGGCATTAAGAATAACATAGTGGAACGAATGGATTTCTATTTTTACTTACCAATTAGCGATTCAATGTTCACTGCCCTTCCTGACATCACATTGCACCTGTGATGTTCCAGAGGCTTACTGGATAAATGCACTTGTCTTTTAAATAAGTGTTCAAGAGTATGAATCCGCGGAAAGCTTCTTTTCATTTACTTACTAATATGCTTCCTATAGGTCCAATGGAAATTTGTATTGATTTTGGGCTTGAGATAGTGCAATTGTGAGATATAGAATCTGTATTAAGTGTTCATAAAGAACAAGTTGTCATCATACGCTGTATAGATTGGCATTAAGAATAACATAGTGGAACGAATGGATTTCTATTTTAACTTACCTATTAGCGATTCAATGTTCACTGCCCTTGCTGACATCACATTGCACCTGTGATGCTCCAGAGGCTTACTGGATTAATGCACTTATCTTTTAAACAAGTGTTCAAGAGTTTGAATCCACGGAAAGCTTCTTTTCATTTACTTACTAATATGCTTCCTATAGTGCCAATGGAAATTTACATTGATTTTGGGCTTGACATACTGCAATTGTGAGAAATATAATCTGTATTAAGTGTTCATAAAGAACAAGATGTCATCATACGCTGTATAGATTGGCCTTAAGAACAACATAGTGGAAGCAATGGATTTCTTCTACAACTTACCTTTTAGCGATTCAATGATTACTGCCCTTCTTGACATCTCATTGCACCTGTGATGTTCCAGTGGCTTACTGGGTTCATGAGTTCAGATCCACAAAGAGAATTTTTTCAATTACCTCTTAATAAGCTTCCAATACAGACAATGGAAATTTGCATTGATTTTGGGCTTGAGATTGTGAGAAATACAATCTATATTAAGTGTTCATAAAGAACAAGTTGTCATCATACGCTGTATAGATTGGCGTTAAGAATAACATAGTGGAATGAATGTTTTTCTTTTTTAACTTAACTATTAGCGATTCAATGTTCACTGCCCTTCTTGACATCACACTCCACCTGTGATGTTCCAGTGGCTTACTGTGTTAATGCACCTGTCTTGTAAACAAGTATTCTTGAGTTTGAATCCACGGAAAACTTTTTTTCATTTACTTTCTAATAAGCTTCCTATAGGTCCAATGGAAATTTGTATTGATTTTGGGCTTGAGATAGTGCAATTGTGAGATATAGAATCTGTATTAAGTGTTCATAAAGAACAAGTTGTCATCATACGCTGTATAGATTGGCATTAAGAATAACATAGTGGAACGAATGGATTTCTATTTTTACTTACCTATTAGCGATTCAATGTTCACTGCCCTTCCTGACATTACATTGCACCTGTGATGTTCCAGAGGCTTACTGGATAAATGCACTTGTCTTTTAAATAAGTGTTCAAGAGTATGAATCCGCGGAAAGCTTCTTTTCATTTACTTACTAATATGCTTCCTATAGGGCCAATGGAAATTTGCATTGATTTTGGGCTTGAGATAGTGCAATTGTGAGAAATAGAATCTGTATTAAGGGTTCATAAAGAACAAGTTATCATCATACGTTGTATAGATTGGCATTAAGAATAACATAGTGGAATGAATGTTTTTCTTTTTTAACTTAACTATTAGCGATTCAATGTTCACTGCCCTTCTTGACATCACACTCCACCTGTGATGTTCCAGTGGCTTACTGTGTTAATGCACCTGTCTTGTAAACAAGTATTCTTGAGTTTGAATCCACGGAGAACTTTTTTTCATTTACTTTCTAATAAGCTTCCTATAGGTCCAATGGAAATTTGTATTGATTTTGGGCTTGAGATAGTGCAATTGTGAGATATAGAATCTGTATTAAGTGTTCATAAAGAACAAGTTGTCATCATACGCTGTATAGATTGGCATTAAGAATAACATAGTGGAACGAATGGATTTCTATTTTTACTTACCTATTAGCGATTCAATGTTCACTGCCCTTCCTGACATCACATTGCACCTGTGATGTTCCAGAGGCTTACTGGATTGAGGCACTTTTCTTTTAAACAGGTGTTCAAGAGTTTGAATGCACGGAAAGCTTCTTTTCATTTACTTACCAATAAGCTTCCTATATCGCCAATGGAAATTTGCATTGATTTTGGGCTTCAGATAGTGCAATTGTGAGAAATAGAATCTGTATTAAGGGTTCATAAAGAACAAGATGTCATCATACGCTGTATAGATTGGCATTAAGAATAACATAGTGAAAGCAATGGATTTCTTTTATAACTTACCTTTTAGCGATTCAATGTTTACTGCCCTTCTTGACATCTCATTGCACCTGTGATGTTCCAGTGGCCTACTGCGTTAATGCGCCAGTCTTGTGAACAAGTGTTCATGAGTTCAGATCCACAAAGAAATTTTTTTCAATTACCTCTTAATAACCTTCCAATACAGCCAATGGATATTTGCAATGATTTTGGGCTTGAGATAGTGCAATTGTGAGATATAGAATCTGTATTAAGTGTTCATAAAGAACAAGATGTCATCATACGCTGTATATATTGGCATTGAGAATAACATAGTGGAACCAATGGATTTCTTTCATAATTTACCTATTAGCGATTCAAAGTTCACTGCCCTTCTTGACATTGCACTGCATCTGAGATGTTCCAGTGGCTGCCTGAGTTAATGCACCTGTCTTGTGAACAAGTGTTCATGAGCTCAAATCCACAGAAACCTTTTTTTCATTTACATATTAATAAGCTTCCTATAGGTCCAATGGAAATTTGCATTGATTTTGGGCTTGAGATCGTGCAATTGTGAGATATAGAATTTGTATTAAGTGATCATAAAGAACAAGTTGTCATCATACTCTGTATAGATTGGCATTAAGAATAACATAGTGGAACGAATGGATTTCTATTTTTACTTACCTATTAGCGATTCAATGTTCACTGCCCTTCCTGACATCACATTGCACCTGTGATGTTCCAGAGGCTTACTGGATAAATGCACTTGTCTTTTAAATAAGTGTTCAAGAGTATGAATCCGCGGAAAGCTTCTTTTCATTTACTTACTAATATGCTTCCTATAGGGCCAATGGAAATTTGCATTGATTTTGGGCTTGAGATAGTGCAATTGTGAGAAATAGAATCTGTATTAAGGGTTCATAAAGAACAAGTTATCATCATACGCTGTATAGATTGGCATTAAGAATAACATAGTGGAATGAATGTTTTTCTTTTTTAACTTAACTATTAGCGATTCAATGTTCACTGCCCTTTTTGACATCACACTGCACCTGTGATGTTCCAGTGGCTTACTGTGTTAATGCACCTGTCTTGTAAACAAGTATTCTTGAGTTTGAATCCATGGAAAACTTTTTTTCATTTACTTTCTAATAAGCTTCCTATAGGTCCAATGGAAATTTGTATTGATTTTGGGCTTGAGATAGTGCAATTGTGAGATATAGAATCTGTATTAAGTGTTCATAAAGAACAAGTTGTCATCATATGCTGTATAGATTGGCATTAAGAATAACATAGTGGAACGAATGGATTTCTATTTTTACTTACCAATTAGCGATTCAATGTTCACTGCCCTTCCTGACATCACATTGCACCTGTGATGTTCCAGAGGCTTACTGGATAAATGCACTTGTCTTTTAAATAAGTGTTCAAGAGTATGAATCCGCGGAAAGCTTCTTTTCATTTACTTACTAATATGCTTCCTATAGGTCCAATGGAAATTTGTATTGATTTTGGGCTTGAGATAGTGCAATTGTGAGATATAGAATCTGTATTAAGTGTTCATAAAGAACAAGTTGTCATCATATGCTGTATAGATTGGCATTAAGAATAACATAGTGGAACGAATGGATTTCTATTTTTACTTACCAATTAGCGATTCAATGTTCACTGCCCTTCCTGACATCACATTGCACCTGTGATGTTCCAGAGGCTTACTGGATAAATGCACTTGTCTTTTAAATAAGTGTTCAAGAGTATGAATCCGCGGAAAGCTTCTTTTCATTTACTTACTAATATGCTTCCTATAGGTCCAATGGAAATTTGTATTGATTTTGGGCTTGAGATAGTGCAATTGTGAGATATAGAATCTGTATTAAGTGTTCATAAAGAACAAGTTGTCATCATACGCTGTATAGATTGGCATTAAGAATAACATAGTGGAACGAATGGATTTCTATTTTAACTTACCTATTAGCGATTCAATGTTCACTGCCCTTGCTGACATCACATTGCACCTGTGATGCTCCAGAGGCTTACTGGATTAATGCACTTATCTTTTAAACAAGTGTTCAAGAGTTTGAATCCACGGAAAGCTTCTTTTCATTTACTTACTAATATGCTTCCTATAGTGCCAATGGAAATTTACATTGATTTTGGGCTTGACATACTGCAATTGTGAGAAATATAATCTGTATTAAGTGTTCATAAAGAACAAGATGTCATCATACGCTGTATAGATTGGCCTTAAGAACAACATAGTGGAAGCAATGGATTTCTTCTACAACTTACCTTTTAGCGATTCAATGATTACTGCCCTTCTTGACATCTCATTGCACCTGTGATGTTCCAGTGGCTTACTGGGTTCATGAGTTCAGATCCACAAAGAGAATTTTTTCAATTACCTCTTAATAAGCTTCCAATACAGACAATGGAAATTTGCAATGATTTTGGGCTTGAGATTGTGAGAAATACAATCTATATTAAGTGTTCATAAAGAACAAGTTGTCATCATACGCTGTATAGATTGGCGTTAAGAATAACATAGTGGAATGAATGTTTTTCTTTTTTAACTTAACTATTAGCGATTCAATGTTCACTGCCCTTCTTGACATCACACTCCACCTGTGATGTTCCAGTGGCTTACTGTGTTAATGCACCTGTCTTGTAAACAAGTATTCTTGAGTTTGAATCCACTGAAAACTTTTTTTCATTTACTTTCTAATAAGCTTCCTATAGGTCCAATGGAAATTTGTATTGATTTTGGGCTTGAGATAGTGCAATTGTGAGATATAGAATCTGTATTAAGTGTTCATAAAGAACAAGTTGTCATCATACGCTGTATAGATTGGCATTAAGAATAACATAGTGGAACGAATGGATTTCTATTTTTACTTACCTATTAGCGATTCAATGTTCACTGCCCTTCCTGACATCACATTGCACCTGTGATGTTCCAGAGGCTTACTGGATAAATGCACTTGTCTTTTAAATAAGTGTTCAAGAGTATGAATCCGCGGAAAGCTTCTTTTCATTTACTTACTAATATGCCTCCTATAGGGCCAATGGAAATTTGCATTGATTTTGGGCTTGAGATAGTGCAATTGTGAGAAATAGAATCTGTATTAAGGGTTCATAAAGAACAAGTTATCATCATACGTTGTATAGATTGGCATTAAGAATAACATAGTGGAATGAATGTTTTTCTTTTTTAACTTAACTATTAGCGATTCAATGTTCACTGCCCTTCTTGACATCACACTCCACCTGTGATGTTCCAGTGGCTTACTGTGTTAATGCACCTGTCTTGTAAACAAGTATTCTTGAGTTTGAATCCACGGAGAACTTTTTTTCATTTACTTTCTAATAAGCTTCCTATAGGTCCAATGGAAATTTGTATTGATTTTGGGCTTGAGATAGTGCAATTGTGAGATATAGAATCTGTATTAAGTGTTCATAAAGAACAAGTTGTCATCATACGCTGTATAGATTGGCATTAAGAATAACATAGTGGAACGAATGGATTTCTATTTTTACTTACCTATTAGCGATTCAATGTTCACTGCCCTTCCTGACATCACATTGCACCTGTGATGTTCCAGAGGCTTACTGGATTGAGGCACTTTTCTTTTAAACAGGTGTTCAAGAGTTTGAATGCACGGAAAGCTTCTTTTCATTTACTTACCAATAAGCTTCCTATAGGGCCAATGGAAATTTGCATTGATTTTGGGCTTCAGATAGTGCAATTGTGAGAAATAGAATCTGTATTAAGGGTTCATAAAGAACAAGATGTCATCATACGCTGTATAGATTGGCATTAAGAATAACATAGTGAAAGCAATGGATTTCTTTTATAACTTACCTTTTAGCGATTCAATGTTTACTGCCCTTCTTGACATCTCATTGCACCTGTGATGTTCCAGTGGTCTACTGCGTTAATGCGCCAGTCTTGTGAACAAGTGTTCATGAGTTCAGATCCACAAAGAAATTTTTTTCAATTACCTGTTAATAAGCTTCCAATACAGCCAATGGATATTTGCAATGATTTTGGGCTTGAGATAGTGCAATTGTGAGATATAGAATCTGTATTAAGTGTTCATAAAGAACAAGTTGTCATCATACGCTGTATAGATTGGCATTAAGAATAACATAGTGGAACGAATGGATTTCTATTTTAACTTACCTATTAGCGATTCAATGTTCACTGCCCTTGCTGACATCACATTGCACCTGTGATGCTCCAGAGGCTTACTGGATTAATGCACTTATCTTTTAAACAAGTGTTCAAGAGTTTGAATCCACGGAAAGCTTCTTTTCATTTACTTACTAATATGCTTCCTATAGTGCCAATGGAAATTTACATTGATTTTGGGCTTGACATACTGCAATTGTGAGAAATATAATCTGTATTAAGTGTTCATAAAGAACAAGATGTCATCATACGCTGTATAGATTGGCCTTAAGAACAACATAGTGGAAGCAATGGATTTCTTCTACAACTTACCTTTTAGCGATTCAATGATTACTGCCCTTCTTGACATCTCATTGCACCTGTGATGTTCCAGTGGCTTACTGGGTTCATGAGTTCAGATCCACAAAGAGAATTTTTTCAATTACCTCTTAATAAGCTTCCAATACAGACAATGGAAATTTGCAATGATTTTGGGCTTGAGATTGTGAGAAATACAATCTATATTAAGTGTTCATAAAGAACAAGTTGTCATTATACGCTGTATAGATTGGCGTTAAGAATAACATAGTGGAATGAATGTTTTTCTTTTTTAACTTAACTATTAGCGATTCAATGTTCACTGCCCTTCTTGACATCACACTCCACCTGTGATGTTCCAGTGGCTTACTGTGTTAACGCACCTGTCTTGTAAACAAGTATTCTTGAGTTTGAATCCACTGAAAACTTTTTTTCATTTACTTTCTAATAAGCTTCCTATAGGTCCAATGGAAATTTGTATTGATTTTGGGCTTGAGATAGTGCAATTGTGAGATATAGAATCTGTATTAAGTGTTCATAAAGAACAAGTTGTCATCATACGCTGTATAGATTGGCATTAAGAATAACATAGTGGAACGAATGGATTTCTATTTTTACTTACCTATTAGCGATTCAATGTTCACTGCCCTTCCTGACATCACATTGCACCTGTGATGTTCCAGAGGCTTACTGGATAAATGCACTTGTCTTTTAAATAAGTGTTCAAGAGTATGAATCCGCGGAAAGCTTCTTTTCATTTACTTACTAATATGCTTCCTATAGGGCCAATGGAAATTTGCATTGATTTTGGGCTTGAGATAGTGCAATTGTGAGAAATAGAATCTGTATTAAGGGTTCATAAAGAACAAGTTATCATCATACGTTGTATAGATTGGCATTAAGAATAACATAGTGGAATGAATGTTTTTCTTTTTTAACTTAACTATTAGCGATTCAATGTTCACTGCCCTTCTTGACATCACACTCCACCTGTGATGTTCCAGTGGCTTACTGTGTTAATGCACCTGTCTTGTAAACAAGTATTCTTGAGTTTGAATCCACGGAGAACTTTTTTTCATTTACTTTCTAATAAGCTTCCTATAGGTCCAATGGAAATTTGTATTGATTTTGGGCTTGAGATAGTGCAATTGTGAGATATAGAATCTGTATTAAGTGTTCATAAAGAACAAGTTGTCATCATACGCTGTATAGATTGGCATTAAGAATAACATAGTGGAACGAATGGATTTCTATTTTTACTTACCTATTAGCGATTCAATGTTCACTGCCCTTCCTGACATCACATTGCACCTGTGATGTTCCAGAGGCTTACTGGATTGAGGCACTTTTCTTTTAAACAGGTGTTCAAGAGTTTGAATGCACGGAAAGCTTCTTTTCATTTACTTACCAATAAGCTTCCTATAGGGCCAATGGAAATTTGCATTGATTTTGGGCTTCAGATAGTGCAATTGTGAGAAATAGAATCTGTATTAAGGGTTCATAAAGAACAAGATGTCATCATACGCTGTATAGATTGGCATTAAGAATAACATAGTGAAAGCAATGGATTTCTTTTATAACTTACCTTTTAGCGATTCAATGTTTACTGCCCTTCTTGACATCTCATTGCACCTGTGATGTTCCAGTGGTCTACTGCGTTAATGCGCCAGTCTTGTGAACAAGTGTTCATGAGTTCAGATCCACAAAGAAATTTTTTTCAATTACCTCTTAATAAGCTTCCAATACAGCCAATGGATATTTGCAATGATTTTGGGCTTGAGATAGTGCAATTGTGAGATATAGAATCTGTATTAAGTGTTCATAAAGAACAAGTTGTCATCATACGCTGTATAGATTGGCATTAAGAATAACATAGTGGAACGAATGGATTTCTATTTTAACTTACCTATTAGCGATTCAATGTTCACTGCCCTTGCTGACATCACATTGCACCTGTGATGCTCCAGAGGCTTACTGGATTAATGCACTTATCTTTTAAACAAGTGTTCAAGAGTTTGAATCCACGGAAAGCTTCTTTTCATTTACTTACTAATATGCTTCCTATAGTGCCAATGGAAATTTACATTGATTTTGGGCTTGACATACTGCAATTGTGAGAAATATAATCTGTATTAAGTGTTCATAAAGAACAAGATGTCATCATACGCTGTATAGATTGGCCTTAAGAACAACATAGTGGAAGCAATGGATTTCTTCTACAACTTACCTTTTAGCGATTCAATGATTACTGCCCTTCTTGACATCTCATTGCACCTGTGATGTTCCAGTGGCTTACTGGGTTCATGAGTTCAGATCCACAAAGAGAATTTTTTCAATTACCTCTTAATAAGCTTCCAATACAGACAATGGAAATTTGCAATGATTTTGGGCTTGAGATTGTGAGAAATACAATCTATATTAAGTGTTCATAAAGAACAAGTTGTCATTATACGCTGTATAGATTGGCGTTAAGAATAACATAGTGGAATGAATGTTTTTCTTTTTTAACTTAACTATTAGCGATTCAATGTTCACTGCCCTTCTTGACATCACACTCCACCTGTGATGTTCCAGTGGCTTACTGTGTTAACGCACCTGTCTTGTAAACAAGTATTCTTGAGTTTGAATCCACTGAAAACTTTTTTTCATTTACTTTCTAATAAGCTTCCTATAGGTCCAATGGAAATTTGTATTGATTTTGGGCTTGAGATAGTGCAATTGTGAGATATAGAATCTGTATTAAGTGTTCATAAAGAACAAGTTGTCATCATACGCTGTATAGATTGGCATTAAGAATAACATAGTGGAACGAATGGATTTCTATTTTTACTTACCTATTAGCGATTCAATGTTCACTGCCCTTCCTGACATCACATTGCACCTGTGATGTTCCAGAGGCTTACTGGATAAATGCACTTGTCTTTTAAATAAGTGTTCAAGAGTATGAATCCGCGGAAAGCTTCTTTTCATTTACTTACTAATATGCTTCCTATAGGGCCAATGGAAATTTGCATTGATTTTGGGCTTGAGATAGTGCAATTGTGAGAAATAGAATCTGTATTAAGGGTTCATAAAGAACAAGTTATCATCATACGTTGTATAGATTGGCATTAAGAATAACATAGTGGAATGAATGTTTTTCTTTTTTAACTTAACTATTAGCGATTCAATGTTCACTGCCCTTCTTGACATCACACTCCACCTGTGATGTTCCAGTGGCTTACTGTGTTAATGCACCTGTCTTGTAAACAAGTATTCTTGAGTTTGAATCCACTGAAAACTTTTTTTCATTTACTTTCTAATAAGCTTCCTATAGGTCCAATGGAAATTTGTATTGATTTTGGGCTTGAGATAGTGCAATTGTGAGATATAGAATCTGTATTAAGTGTTCATAAAGAACAAGTTGTCATCATACGCTGTATAGATTGGCATTAAGAATAACATAGTGGAACGAATGGATTTCTATTTTTACTTACCTATTAGCGATTCAATGTTCACTGCCCTTCCTGACATCACATTGCACCTGTGATGTTCCAGAGGCTTACTGGATTGAGGCACTTTTCTTTTAAACAGGTGTTCAAGAGTTTGAATGCACGGAAAGCTTCTTTTCATTTACTTACCAATAAGCTTCCTATAGGGCCAATGGAAATTTGCATTGATTTTGGGCTTCAGATAGTGCAATTGTGAGAAATAGAATCTGTATTAAGGGTTCATAAAGAACAAGATGTCATCATACGCTGTATAGATTGGCATTAAGAATAACATAGTGAAAGCAATGGATTTCTTTTATAACTTACCTTTTAGCGATTCAATGTTTACTGCCCTTCTTGACATCTCATTGCACCTGTGATGTTCCAGTGGTCTACTGCGTTAATGCGCCAGTCTTGTGAACAAGTGTTCATGAGTTCAGATCCACAAAGAAATTTTTTTCAATTACCTCTTAATAAGCTTCCAATACAGCCAATGGATATTTGCAATGATTTTGGGCTTGAGATAGTGCAATTGTGAGATATAGAATCTGTATTAAGTGTTCATAAAGAACAAGTTGTCATCATACGCTGTATAGATTGGCATTAAGAATAACATAGTGGAACGAATGGATTTCTATTTTAACTTACCTATTAGCGATTCAATGTTCACTGCCCTTGCTGACATCACATTGCACCTGTGATGCTCCAGAGGCTTACTGGATTAATGCACTTATCTTTTAAACAAGTGTTCAAGAGTTTGAATCCACGGAAAGCTTCTTTTCATTTACTTACTAATATGCTTCCTATAGTGCCAATGGAAATTTACATTGATTTTGGGCTTGACATACTGCAATTGTGAGAAATATAATCTGTATTAAGTGTTCATAAAGAACAAGATGTCATCATACGCTGTATAGATTGGCCTTAAGAACAACATAGTGGAAGCAATGGATTTCTTCTACAACTTACCTTTTAGCGATTCAATGATTACTGCCCTTCTTGACATCTCATTGCACCTGTGATGTTCCAGTGGCTTACTGGGTTCATGAGTTCAGATCCACAAAGAGAATTTTTTCAATTACCTCTTAATAAGCTTCCAATACAGACAATGGAAATTTGCAATGATTTTGGGCTTGAGATTGTGAGAAATACAATCTATATTAAGTGTTCATAAAGAACAAGTTGTCATCATACGCTGTATAGATTGGCGTTAAGAATAACATAGTGGAATGAATGTTTTTCTTTTTTAACTTAACTATTAGCGATTCAATGTTCACTGCCCTTCTTGACATCACACTCCACCTGTGATGTTCCAGTGGCTTACTGTGTTAATGCACCTGTCTTGTAAACAAGTATTCTTGAGTTTGAATCCACGGAGAACTTTTTTTCATTTACTTTCTAATAAGCTTCCTATAGGTCCAATGGAAATTTGTATTGATTTTGGGCTTGAGATAGTGCAATTGTGAGATATAGAATCTGTATTAAGTGTTCATAAAGAACAAGTTGTCATCATACGCTGTATAGATTGGCATTAAGAATAACATAGTGGAACGAATGGATTTCTATTTTTACTTACCTATTAGCGATTCAATGTTCACTGCCCTTCCTGACATCACATTGCACCTGTGATGTTCCAGAGGCTTACTGGATTGAGGCACTTTTCTTTTAAACAGGTGTTCAAGAGTTTGAATGCACGGAAAGCTTCTTTTCATTTACTTACCAATAAGCTTCCTATAGGGCCAATGGAAATTTGCATTGATTTTGGGCTTCAGATAGTGCAATTGTGAGAAATAGAATCTGTATTAAGGGTTCATAAAGAACAAGATGTCATCATACGCTGTATAGATTGGCATTAAGAATAACATAGTGAAAGCAATGGATTTCTTTTATAACTTACCTTTTAGCGATTCAATGTTTACTGCCCTTCTTGACATCTCATTGCACCTGTGATGTTCCAGTGGTCTACTGCGTTAATGCGCCAGTCTTGTGAACAAGTGTTCATGAGTTCAGATCCACAAAGAAATTTTTTTCAATTACCTCTTAATAAGCTTCCAATACAGCCAATGGATATTTGCAATGATTTTGGGCTTGAGATAGTGCAATTGTGAGATATAGAATCTGTATTAAGTGTTCATAAAGAACAAGTTGTCATCATACGCTGTATAGATTGGCATTAAGAATAACATAGTGGAACGAATGGATTTCTATTTTAACTTACCTATTAGCGATTCAATGTTCACTGCCCTTGCTGACATCACATTGCACCTGTGATGCTCCAGAGGCTTACTGGATTAATGCACTTATCTTTTAAACAAGTGTTCAAGAGTTTGAATCCACGGAAAGCTTCTTTTCATTTACTTACTAATATGCTTCCTATAGTGCCAATGGAAATTTACATTGATTTTGGGCTTGACATACTGCAATTGTGAGAAATATAATCTGTATTAAGTGTTCATAAAGAACAAGATGTCATCATACGCTGTATAGATTGGCCTTAAGAACAACATAGTGGAAGCAATGGATTTCTTCTACAACTTACCTTTTAGCGATTCAATGATTACTGCCCTTCTTGACATCTCATTGCACCTGTGATGTTCCAGTGGCTTACTGGGTTCATGAGTTCAGATCCACAAAGAGAATTTTTTCAATTACCTCTTAATAAGCTTCCAATACAGACAATGGAAATTTGCAATGATTTTGGGCTTGAGATTGTGAGAAATACAATCTATATTAAGTGTTCATAAAGAACAAGTTGTCATTATACGCTGTATAGATTGGCGTTAAGAATAACATAGTGGAATGAATGTTTTTCTTTTTTAACTTAACTATTAGCGATTCAATGTTCACTGCCCTTCTTGACATCACACTCCACCTGTGATGTTCCAGTGGCTTACTGTGTTAACGCACCTGTCTTGTAAACAAGTATTCTTGAGTTTGAATCCACTGAAAACTTTTTTTCATTTACTTTCTAATAAGCTTCCTATAGGTCCAATGGAAATTTGTATTGATTTTGGGCTTGAGATAGTGCAATTGTGAGATATAGAATCTGTATTAAGTGTTCATAAAGAACAAGTTGTCATCATACGCTGTATAGATTGGCATTAAGAATAACATAGTGGAACGAATGGATTTCTATTTTTACTTACCTATTAGCGATTCAATGTTCACTGCCCTTCCTGACATCACATTGCACCTGTGATGTTCCAGAGGCTTACTGGATAAATGCACTTGTCTTTTAAATAAGTGTTCAAGAGTATGAATCCGCGGAAAGCTTCTTTTCATTTACTTACTAATATGCTTCCTATAGGGCCAATGGAAATTTGCATTGATTTTGGGCTTGAGATAGTGCAATTGTGAGAAATAGAATCTGTATTAAGGGTTCATAAAGAACAAGTTATCATCATACGTTGTATAGATTGGCATTAAGAATAACATAGTGGAATGAATGTTTTTCTTTTTTAACTTAACTATTAGCGATTCAATGTTCACTGCCCTTCTTGACATCACACTCCACCTGTGATGTTCCAGTGGCTTACTGTGTTAATGCACCTGTCTTGTAAACAAGTATTCTTGAGTTTGAATCCACTGAAAACTTTTTTTCATTTACTTTCTAATAAGCTTCCTATAGGTCCAATGGAAATTTGTATTGATTTTGGGCTTGAGATAGTGCAATTGTGAGATATAGAATCTGTATTAAGTGTTCATAAAGAACAAGTTGTCATCATACGCTGTATAGATTGGCATTAAGAATAACATAGTGGAACGAATGGATTTCTATTTTTACTTACCTATTAGCGATTCAATGTTCACTGCCCTTCCTGACATCACATTGCACCTGTGATGTTCCAGAGGCTTACTGGATTGAGGCACTTTTCTTTTAAACAGGTGTTCAAGAGTTTGAATGCACGGAAAGCTTCTTTTCATTTACTTACCAATAAGCTTCCTATAGGGCCAATGGAAATTTGCATTGATTTTGGGCTTCAGATAGTGCAATTGTGAGAAATAGAATCTGTATTAAGGGTTCATAAAGAACAAGATGTCATCATACGCTGTATAGATTGGCATTAAGAATAACATAGTGAAAGCAATGGATTTCTTTTATAACTTACCTTTTAGCGATTCAATGTTTACTGCCCTTCTTGACATCTCATTGCACCTGTGATGTTCCAGTGGTCTACTGCGTTAATGCGCCAGTCTTGTGAACAAGTGTTCATGAGTTCAGATCCACAAAGAAATTTTTTTCAATTACCTCTTAATAAGCTTCCAATACAGCCAATGGATATTTGCAATGATTTTGGGCTTGAGATAGTGCAATTGTGAGATATAGAATCTGTATTAAGTGTTCATAAAGAACAAGTTGTCATCATACGCTGTATAGATTGGCATTAAGAATAACATAGTGGAACGAATGGATTTCTATTTTAACTTACCTATTAGCGATTCAATGTTCACTGCCCTTGCTGACATCACATTGCACCTGTGATGCTCCAGAGGCTTACTGGATTAATGCACTTATCTTTTAAACAAGTGTTCAAGAGTTTGAATCCACGGAAAGCTTCTTTTCATTTACTTACTAATATGCTTCCTATAGTGCCAATGGAAATTTACATTGATTTTGGGCTTGACATACTGCAATTGTGAGAAATATAATCTGTATTAAGTGTTCATAAAGAACAAGATGTCATCATACGCTGTATAGATTGGCCTTAAGAACAACATAGTGGAAGCAATGGATTTCTTCTACAACTTACCTTTTAGCGATTCAATGATTACTGCCCTTCTTGACATCTCATTGCACCTGTGATGTTCCAGTGGCTTACTGGGTTCATGAGTTCAGATCCACAAAGAGAATTTTTTCAATTACCTCTTAATAAGCTTCCAATACAGACAATGGAAATTTGCAATGATTTTGGGCTTGAGATTGTGAGAAATACAATCTATATTAAGTGTTCATAAAGAACAAGTTGTCATTATACGCTGTATAGATTGGCGTTAAGAATAACATAGTGGAATGAATGTTTTTCTTTTTTAACTTAACTATTAGCGATTCAATGTTCACTGCCCTTCTTGACATCACACTCCACCTGTGATGTTCCAGTGGCTTACTGTGTTAACGCACCTGTCTTGTAAACAAGTATTCTTGAGTTTGAATCCACTGAAAACTTTTTTTCATTTACTTTCTAATAAGCTTCCTATAGGTCCAATGGAAATTTGTATTGATTTTGGGCTTGAGATAGTGCAATTGTGAGATATAGAATCTGTATTAAGTGTTCATAAAGAACAAGTTGTCATCATACGCTGTATAGATTGGCATTAAGAATAACATAGTGGAACGAATGGATTTCTATTTTTACTTACCTATTAGCGATTCAATGTTCACTGCCCTTCCTGACATCACATTGCACCTGTGATGTTCCAGAGGCTTACTGGATAAATGCACTTGTCTTTTAAATAAGTGTTCAAGAGTATGAATCCGCGGAAAGCTTCTTTTCATTTACTTACTAATATGCTTCCTATAGGGCCAATGGAAATTTGCATTGATTTTGGGCTTGAGATAGTGCAATTGTGAGAAATAGAATCTGTATTAAGGGTTCATAAAGAACAAGTTATCATCATACGTTGTATAGATTGGCATTAAGAATAACATAGTGGAATGAATGTTTTTCTTTTTTAACTTAACTATTAGCGATTCAATGTTCACTGCCCTTCTTGACATCACACTCCACCTGTGATGTTCCAGTGGCTTACTGTGTTAATGCACCTGTCTTGTAAACAAGTATTCTTGAGTTTGAATCCACTGAAAACTTTTTTTCATTTACTTTCTAATAAGCTTCCTATAGGTCCAATGGAAATTTGTATTGATTTTGGGCTTGAGATAGTGCAATTGTGAGATATAGAATCTGTATTAAGTGTTCATAAAGAACAAGTTGTCATCATACGCTGTATAGATTGGCATTAAGAATAACATAGTGGAACGAATGGATTTCTATTTTTACTTACCTATTAGCGATTCAATGTTCACTGCCCTTCCTGACATCACATTGCACCTGTGATGTTCCAGAGGCTTACTGGATTGAGGCACTTTTCTTTTAAACAGGTGTTCAAGAGTTTGAATGCACGGAAAGCTTCTTTTCATTTACTTACCAATAAGCTTCCTATAGGGCCAATGGAAATTTGCATTGATTTTGGGCTTCAGATAGTGCAATTGTGAGAAATAGAATCTGTATTAAGGGTTCATAAAGAACAAGATGTCATCATACGCTGTATAGATTGGCATTAAGAATAACATAGTGAAAGCAATGGATTTCTTTTATAACTTACCTTTTAGCGATTCAATGTTTACTGCCCTTCTTGACATCTCATTGCACCTGTGATGTTCCAGTGGTCTACTGCGTTAATGCGCCAGTCTTGTGAACAAGTGTTCATGAGTTCAGATCCACAAAGAAATTTTTTTCAATTACCTCTTAATAAGCTTCCAATACAGCCAATGGATATTTGCAATGATTTTGGGCTTGAGATAGTGCAATTGTGAGATATAGAATCTGTATTAAGTGTTCATAAAGAACAAGTTGTCATCATACGCTGTATAGATTGGCATTAAGAATAACATAGTGGAACGAATGGATTTCTATTTTAACTTACCTATTAGCGATTCAATGTTCACTGCCCTTGCTGACATCACATTGCACCTGTGATGCTCCAGAGGCTTACTGGATTAATGCACTTATCTTTTAAACAAGTGTTCAAGAGTTTGAATCCACGGAAAGCTTCTTTTCATTTACTTACTAATATGCTTCCTATAGTGCCAATGGAAATTTACATTGATTTTGGGCTTGACATACTGCAATTGTGAGAAATATAATCTGTATTAAGTGTTCATAAAGAACAAGATGTCATCATACGCTGTATAGATTGGCCTTAAGAACAACATAGTGGAAGCAATGGATTTCTTCTACAACTTACCTTTTAGCGATTCAATGATTACTGCCCTTCTTGACATCTCATTGCACCTGTGATGTTCCAGTGGCTTACTGGGTTCATGAGTTCAGATCCACAAAGAGAATTTTTTCAATTACCTCTTAATAAGCTTCCAATACAGACAATGGAAATTTGCAATGATTTTGGGCTTGAGATTGTGAGAAATACAATCTATATTAAGTGTTCATAAAGAACAAGTTGTCATCATACGCTGTATAGATTGGCGTTAAGAATAACATAGTGGAATGAATGTTTTTCTTTTTTAACTTAACTATTAGCGATTCAATGTTCACTGCCCTTCTTGACATCACACTCCACCTGTGATGTTCCAGTGGCTTACTGTGTTAATGCACCTGTCTTGTAAACAAGTATTCTTGAGTTTGAATCCACGGAGAACTTTTTTTCATTTACTTTCTAATAAGCTTCCTATAGGTCCAATGGAAATTTGTATTGATTTTGGGCTTGAGATAGTGCAATTGTGAGATATAGAATCTGTATTAAGTGTTCATAAAGAACAAGTTGTCATCATACGCTGTATAGATTGGCATTAAGAATAACATAGTGGAACGAATGGATTTCTATTTTTACTTACCTATTAGCGATTCAATGTTCACTGCCCTTCCTGACATCACATTGCACCTGTGATGTTCCAGAGGCTTACTGGATTGAGGCACTTTTCTTTTAAACAGGTGTTCAAGAGTTTGAATGCACGGAAAGCTTCTTTTCATTTACTTACCAATAAGCTTCCTATAGGGCCAATGGAAATTTGCATTGATTTTGGGCTTCAGATAGTGCAATTGTGAGAAATAGAATCTGTATTAAGGGTTCATAAAGAACAAGATGTCATCATACGCTGTATAGATTGGCATTAAGAATAACATAGTGAAAGCAATGGATTTCTTTTATAACTTACCTTTTAGCGATTCAATGTTTACTGCCCTTCTTGACATCTCATTGCACCTGTGATGTTCCAGTGGTCTACTGCGTTAATGCGCCAGTCTTGTGAACAAGTGTTCATGAGTTCAGATCCACAAAGAAATTTTTTTCAATTACCTCTTAATAAGCTTCCAATACAGCCAATGGATATTTGCAATGATTTTGGGCTTGAGATAGTGCAATTGTGAGATATAGAATCTGTATTAAGTGTTCATAAAGAACAAGTTGTCATCATACGCTGTATAGATTGGCATTAAGAATAACATAGTGGAACGAATGGATTTCTATTTTAACTTACCTATTAGCGATTCAATGTTCACTGCCCTTGCTGACATCACATTGCACCTGTGATGCTCCAGAGGCTTACTGGATTAATGCACTTATCTTTTAAACAAGTGTTCAAGAGTTTGAATCCACGGAAAGCTTCTTTTCATTTACTTACTAATATGCTTCCTATAGTGCCAATGGAAATTTACATTGATTTTGGGCTTGACATACTGCAATTGTGAGAAATATAATCTGTATTAAGTGTTCATAAAGAACAAGATGTCATCATACGCTGTATAGATTGGCCTTAAGAACAACATAGTGGAAGCAATGGATTTCTTCTACAACTTACCTTTTAGCGATTCAATGATTACTGCCCTTCTTGACATCTCATTGCACCTGTGATGTTCCAGTGGCTTACTGGGTTCATGAGTTCAGATCCACAAAGAGAATTTTTTCAATTACCTCTTAATAAGCTTCCAATACAGACAATGGAAATTTGCAATGATTTTGGGCTTGAGATTGTGAGAAATACAATCTATATTAAGTGTTCATAAAGAACAAGTTGTCATCATACGCTGTATAGATTGGCGTTAAGAATAACATAGTGGAATGAATGTTTTTCTTTTTTAACTTAACTATTAGCGATTCAATGTTCACTGCCCTTCTTGACATCACACTCCACCTGTGATGTTCCAGTGGCTTACTGTGTTAATGCACCTGTCTTGTAAACAAGTATTCTTGAGTTTGAATCCACTGAAAACTTTTTTTCATTTACTTTCTAATAAGATTCCTATAGGTCCAATGGAAATTTGTATTGATTTTGGGCTTGAGATAGTGCAATTGTGAGATATAGAATCTGTATTAAGTGTTCATAAAGAACAAGTTGTCATCATACGCTGTATAGATTGGCATTAAGAATAACATAGTGGAACGAATGGATTTCTATTTTTACTTACCTATTAGCGATTCAATGTTCACTGCCCTTCCTGACATCACATTGCACCTGTGATGTTCCAGAGGCTTACTGGATAAATGCACTTGTCTTTTAAATAAGTGTTCAAGAGTATGAATCCGCGGAAAGCTTCTTTTCATTTACTTACTAATATGCTTCCTATAGGGCCAATGGAAATTTGCATTGATTTTGGGCTTGAGATAGTGCAATTGTGAGAAATAGAATCTGTATTAAGGGTTCATAAAGAACAAGTTATCATCATACGTTGTATAGATTGGCATTAAGAATAACATAGTGGAATGAATGTTTTTCTTTTTTAACTTAACTATTAGCGATTCAATGTTCACTGCCCTTCTTGACATCACACTCCACCTGTGATGTTCCAGTGGCTTACTGTGTTAATGCACCTGTCTTGTAAACAAGTATTCTTGAGTTTGAATCCACGGAGAACTTTTTTTCATTTACTTTCTAATAAGCTTCCTATAGGTCCAATGGAAATTTGTATTGATTTTGGGCTTGAGATAGTGCAATTGTGAGATATAGAATCTGTATTAAGTGTTCATAAAGAACAAGTTGTCATCATACGCTGTATAGATTGGCATTAAGAATAACATAGTGGAACGAATGGATTTCTATTTTTACTTACCTATTAGCGATTCAATGTTCACTGCCCTTCCTGACATCACATTGCACCTGTGATGTTCCAGAGGCTTACTGGATTGAGGCACTTTTCTTTTAAACAGGTGTTCAAGAGTTTGAATGCACGGAAAGCTTCTTTTCATTTACTTACCAATAAGCTTCCTATAGGGCCAATGGAAATTTGCATTGATTTTGGGCTTCAGATAGTGCAATTGTGAGAAATAGAATCTGTATTAAGGGTTCATAAAGAACAAGATGTCATCATACGCTGTATAGATTGGCATTAAGAATAACATAGTGAAAGCAATGGATTTCTTTTATAACTTACCTTTTAGCGATTCAATGTTTACTGCCCTTCTTGACATCTCATTGCACCTGTGATGTTCCAGTGGTCTACTGCGTTAATGCGCCAGTCTTGTGAACAAGTGTTCATGAGTTCAGATCCACAAAGAAATTTTTTTCAATTACCTCTTAATAAGCTTCCAATACAGCCAATGGATATTTGCAATGATTTTGGGCTTGAGATAGTGCAATTGTGAGATATAGAATCTGTATTAAGTGTTCATAAAGAACAAGTTGTCATCATACGCTGTATAGATTGGCATTAAGAATAACATAGTGGAACGAATGGATTTCTATTTTAACTTACCTATTAGCGATTCAATGTTCACTGCCCTTGCTGACATCACATTGCACCTGTGATGCTCCAGAGGCTTACTGGATTAATGCACTTATCTTTTAAACAAGTGTTCAAGAGTTTGAATCCACGGAAAGCTTCTTTTCATTTACTTACTAATATGCTTCCTATAGTGCCAATGGAAATTTACATTGATTTTGGGCTTGACATACTGCAATTGTGAGAAATATAATCTGTATTAAGTGTTCATAAAGAACAAGATGTCATCATACGCTGTATAGATTGGCCTTAAGAACAACATAGTGGAAGCAATGGATTTCTTCTACAACTTACCTTTTAGCGATTCAATGATTACTGCCCTTCTTGACATCTCATTGCACCTGTGATGTTCCAGTGGCTTACTGGGTTCATGAGTTCAGATCCACAAAGAGAATTTTTTCAATTACCTCTTAATAAGCTTCCAATACAGACAATGGAAATTTGCAATGATTTTGGGCTTGAGATTGTGAGAAATACAATCTATATTAAGTGTTCATAAAGAACAAGTTGTCATCATACGCTGTATAGATTGGCGTTAAGAATAACATAGTGGAATGAATGTTTTTCTTTTTTAACTTAACTATTAGCGATTCAATGTTCACTGCCCTTCTTGACATCACACTCCACCTGTGATGTTCCAGTGGCTTACTGTGTTAATGCACCTGTCTTGTAAACAAGTATTCTTGAGTTTGAATCCACTGAAAACTTTTTTTCATTTACTTTCTAATAAGATTCCTATAGGTCCAATGGAAATTTGTATTGATTTTGGGCTTGAGATAGTGCAATTGTGAGATATAGAATATGTATTAAGTGTTCATAAAGAACAAGTTGTCATCATACGCTGTATAGATTGGCATTAAGAATAACATAGTGGAACGAATGGATTTCTATTTTTACTTACCTATTAGCGATTCAATGTTCACTGCCCTTCCTGACATCACATTGCACCTGTGATGTTCCAGAGGCTTACTGGATAAATGCACTTGTCTTTTAAATAAGTGTTCAAGAGTATGAATCCGCGGAAAGCTTCTTTTCATTTACTTACTAATATGCTTCCTATAGGGCCAATGGAAATTTGCATTGATTTTGGGCTTGAGATAGTGCAATTGTGAGAAATAGAATCTGTATTAAGGGTTCATAAAGAACAAGTTATCATCATACGTTGTATAGATTGGCATTAAGAATAACATAGTGGAATGAATGTTTTTCTTTTTTAACTTAACTATTAGCGATTCAATGTTCACTGCCCTTCTTGACATCACACTCCACCTGTGATGTTCCAGTGGCTTACTGTGTTAATGCACCTGTCTTGTAAACAAGTATTCTTGAGTTTGAATCCACGGAGAACTTTTTTTCATTTACTTTCTAATAAGCTTCCTATAGGTCCAATGGAAATTTGTATTGATTTTGGGCTTGAGATAGTGCAATTGTGAGATATAGAATCTGTATTAAGTGTTCATAAAGAACAAGTTGTCATCATACGCTGTATAGATTGGCATTAAGAATAACATAGTGGAACGAATGGATTTCTATTTTTACTTACCTATTAGCGATTCAATGTTCACTGCCCTTCCTGACATCACATTGCACCTGTGATGTTCCAGAGGCTTACTGGATTGAGGCACTTTTCTTTTAAACAGGTGTTCAAGAGTTTGAATGCACGGAAAGCTTCTTTTCATTTACTTACCAATAAGCTTCCTATAGGGCCAATGGAAATTTGCATTGATTTTGGGCTTCAGATAGTGCAATTGTGAGAAATAGAATCTGTATTAAGGGTTCATAAAGAACAAGATGTCATCATACGCTGTATAGATTGGCATTAAGAATAACATAGTGAAAGCAATGGATTTCTTTTATAACTTACCTTTTAGCGATTCAATGTTTACTGCCCTTCTTGACATCTCATTGCACCTGTGATGTTCCAGTGGTCTACTGCGTTAATGCGCCAGTCTTGTGAACAAGTGTTCATGAGTTCAGATCCACAAAGAAATTTTTTTCAATTACCTCTTAATAAGCTTCCAATACAGCCAATGGATATTTGCAATGATTTTGGGCTTGAGATAGTGCAATTGTGAGATATAGAATCTGTATTAAGTGTTCATAAAGAACAAGTTGTCATCATACGCTGTATAGATTGGCATTAAGAATAACATAGTGGAACGAATGGATTTCTATTTTAACTTACCTATTAGCGATTCAATGTTCACTGCCCTTGCTGACATCACATTGCACCTGTGATGCTCCAGAGGCTTACTGGATTAATGCACTTATCTTTTAAACAAGTGTTCAAGAGTTTGAATCCACGGAAAGCTTCTTTTCATTTACTTACTAATATGCTTCCTATAGTGCCAATGGAAATTTACATTGATTTTGGGCTTGACATACTGCAATTGTGAGAAATATAATCTGTATTAAGTGTTCATAAAGAACAAGATGTCATCATACGCTGTATAGATTGGCCTTAAGAACAACATAGTGGAAGCAATGGATTTCTTCTACAACTTACCTTTTAGCGATTCAATGATTACTGCCCTTCTTGACATCTCATTGCACCTGTGATGTTCCAGTGGCTTACTGGGTTCATGAGTTCAGATCCACAAAGAAATTTTTTTCAATTACCTCTTAATAAGCTTCCAATACAGCCAATGGATATTTGCAATGATTTTGGGCTTGAGATAGTGCAATTGTGAGATATAGAATCTGTATTAAGTGTTCATAAAGAACAAGTTGTCATCATACGCTGTATAGATTGGCATTAAGAATAACATAGTGGAACGAATGGATTTCTATTTTAACTTACCTATTAGCGATTCAATGTTCACTGCCCTTGCTGACATCACATTGCACCTGTGATGCTCCAGAGGCTTACTGGATTAATGCACTTATCTTTTAAACAAGTGTTCAAGAGTTTGAATCCACGGAAAGCTTCTTTTCATTTAGTTACTAATATGCTTCCTATAGTGCCAATGGAAATTTACATTGATTTTGGGCTTGACATACTGCAATTGTGAGAAATATAATCTGTATTAAGTGTTCATAAAGAACAAGATGTCATCATACGCTGTATAGATTGGCCTTAAGAACAACATAGTGGAAACAATGGATTTCTTCTACTACTTACCTTTTAGCGATTCAATGATTACTGCCCTTCTTGACATCTCATTGCACCTGTGATGTTCCAGTGGCTTACTGGGTTCATGAGTTCAGATCCACAAAGAGAATTTTTTCAATTACCTCTTAATAAGCTTCCAATACAGACAATGGAAATTTGCAATGATTTTGGGCTTGAGATTGTGAGAAATACAATCTATATTAAGTGTTCATAAAGAACAAGTTGTCATCATACGCTGTATAGATTGGCGTTAAGAATAACATAGTGGAATGAATGTTTTTCTTTTTTAACTTAACTATTAGCGATTCAATGTTCACTGCCCTTCTTGACATCACACTCCACCTGTGATGTTCCAGTGGCTTACTGTGTTAATGCACCTGTCTTGTAAACAAGTATTCTTGAGTTTGAATCCACTGAAAACTTTTTTTCATTTACTTTCTAATAAGCTTCCTATAGGTCCAATGGAAATTTGTATTGATTTTGGGCTTGAGATAGTGCAATTGTGAGATATAGAATCTGTATTAAGTGTTCATAAAGAACAAGTTGTCATCATACGCTGTATAGATTGGCATTAAGAATAACATAGTGGAACGAATGGATTTCTATTTTTACTTACCTATTAGCGATTCAATGTTCACTGCCCTTCCTGACATCACATTGCACCTGTGATGTTCCAGAGGCTTACTGGATAAATGCACTTGTCTTTTAAATAAGTGTTCAAGAGTATGAATCCGCGGAAAGCTTCTTTTCATTTACTTACTAATATGCTTCCTATAGGGCCAATGGAAATTTGCATTGATTTTGGGCTTGAGATAGTGCAATTGTGAGAAATAGAATCTGTATTAAGGGTTCATAAAGAACAAGTTATCATCATACGTTGTATAGATTGGCATTAAGAATAACATAGTGGAATGAATGTTTTTCTTTTTTAACTTAACTATTAGCGATTCAATGTTCACTGCCCTTCTTGACATCACACTCCACCTGTGATGTTCCAGTGGCTTACTGTGTTAATGCACTTGTCTTGTAAACAAGTATTCTTGAGTTTGAATCCACGGAGAACTTTTTTTCATTTACTTTCTAATAAGCTTCCTATAGGTCCAATGGAAATTTGTATTGATTTTGGGCTTGAGATAGTGCAATTGTGAGATATAGAATCTGTATTAAGTGTTCATAAAGAACAAGTTGTCATCATACGCTGTATAGATTGGCATTAAGAATAACATAGTGGAACGAATGGATTTCTATTTTTACTTACCTATTAGCGATTCAATGTTCACTGCCCTTCCTGACATCACATTGCACCTGTGATGTTCCAGAGGCTTACTGGATTGAGGCACTTTTCTTTTAAACAGGTGTTCAAGAGTTTGAATGCACGGAAAGCTTCTTTTCATTTACTTACCAATAAGCTTCCTATAGGGCCAATGGAAATTTGCATTGATTTTGGGCTTCAGATAGTGCAATTGTGAGAAATAGAATCTGTATTAAGGGTTCATAAAGAACAAGATGTCATCATACGCTGTATAGATTGGCATTAAGAATAACATAGTGAAAGCAATGGATTTCTTTTATAACTTACCTTTTAGCGATTCAATGTTTACTGCCCTTCTTGACATCTCATTGCACCTGTGATGTTCCAGTGGTCTACTGCGTTAATGCGCCAGTCTTGTGAACAAGTGTTCATGAGTTCAGATCCACAAAGAAATTTTTTTCAATTACCTCTTAATAAGCTTCCAATACAGCCAATGGATATTTGCAATGATTTTGGGCTTGAGAGAGTGCAATTGTGAGATATAGAATCTGTATTAAGTGTTCATAAAGAACAAGTTGTCATCATACGCTGTATAGATTGGCATTAAGAATAACATAGTGGAACGAATGGATTTCTATTTTAACTTACCTATTAGCGATTCAATGTTCACTGCCCTTGCTGACATCACATTGCAGCTGTGATGCTCCAGAGGCTTACTGGATTAATGCACTTATCTTTTAAACAAGTGTTCAAGAGTTTGAATCCACGGAAAGCTTCTTTTCATTTACTTACTAATATGCTTCCTATAGTGCCAATGGAAATTTACATTGATTTTGGGCTTGACATACTGCAATTGTGAGAAATATAATCTGTATTAAGTGTTCATAAAGAACAAGATGTCATCATACGCTGTATAGATTGGCCTTAAGAACAACATAGTGGAAGCAATGGATTTCTTCTACAACTTACCTTTTAGCGATTCAATGATTACTGCCCTTCTTGACATCTCATTGCACCTGTGATGTTCCAGTGGCTTACTGGGTTCATGAGTTCAGATCCACAAAGAGAATTTTTTCAATTACCTCTTAATAAGCTTCCAATACAGACAATGGAAATTTGCAATGATTTTGGGCTTGAGATTGTGAGAAATACAATCTATATTAAGTGTTCATAAAGAACAAGTTGTCATCATACGCTGTATAGATTGGCGTTAAGAATAACATAGTGGAATGAATGTTTTTCTTTTTTAACTTAACTATTAGCGATTCAATGTTCACTGCCCTTCTTGACATCACACTCCACCTGTGATGTTCCAGTGGCTTACTGTGTTAATGCACCTGTCTTGTAAACAAGTATTCTTGAGTTTGAATCCACTGAAAACTTTTTTTCATTTACTTTCTAATAAGCTTCCTATAGGTCCAATGGAAATTTGTATTGATTTTGGGCTTGAGATAGTGCAATTGTGAGATATAGAATCTGTATTAAGTGTTCATAAAGAACAAGTTGTCATCATACGCTGTATAGATTGGCATTAAGAATAACATAGTGGAACGAATGGATTTCTATTTTTACTTACCTATTAGCGATTCAATGTTCACTGCCCTTCCTGACATCACATTGCACCTGTGATGTTCCAGAGGCTTACTGGATAAATGCACTTGTCTTTTAAATAAGTGTTCAAGAGTATGAATCCGCGGAAAGCTTCTTTTCATTTACTTACTAATATGCTTCCTATAGGGCCAATGGAAATTTGCATTGATTTTGGGCTTGAGATAGTGCAATTGTGAGAAATAGCATCTGTATTAAGGGTTCATAAAGAACAAGTTATCATCATACGTTGTATAGATTGGCATTAAGAATAACATAGTGGAATGAATGTTTTTCTTTTTTAACTTAACTATTAGCGATTCAATGTTCACTGCCCTTCTTGACATCACACTCCACCTGTGATGTTCCAGTGGCTTACTGTGTTAATGCACCTGTCTTGTAAACAAGTATTCTTGAGTTTGAATCCACGGAGAACTTTTTTTCATTTACTTTCTAATAAGCTTCCTATAGGTCCAATGGAAATTTGTATTGATTTTGGGCTTGAGATAGTGCAATTGTGAGATATAGAATCTGTATTAAGTGTTCATAAAGAACAAGTTGTCATCATACGCTGTATAGATTGGCATTAAGAATAACATAGTGGAACGAATGGATTTCTATTTTTACTTACCTATTAGCGATTCAATGTTCACTGCCCTTCCTGACATCACATTGCACCTGTGATGTTCCAGAGGCTTACTGGATTGAGGCACTTTTCTTTTAAACAGGTGTTCAAGAGTTTGAATGCACGGAAAGCTTCTTTTCATTTACTTACCAATAAGCTTCCTATAGGGCCATTGGAAATTTGCATTGATTTTGGGCTTCAGATAGTGCAATTGTGAGAAATAGAATCTGTATTAAGGGTTCATAAAGAACAAGATGTCATCATACGCTGTATAGATTGGCATTAAGAATAACATAGTGAAAGCAATGGATTTCTTTTATAACTTACCTTTTAGCGATTCAATGTTTACTGCCCTTCTTGACATCTCATTGCACCTGTGATGTTCCAGTGGTCTACTGCGTTAATGCGCCAGTCTTGTGAACAAGTGTTCATGAGTTCAGATCCAAAAAGAAATTTTTTTCAATTACCTCTTAATAAGCTTCCAATACAGCCAATGGATATTTGCAATGATTTTGGGCTTGAGATAGTGCAATTGTGAGATATAGAATCTGTATTAAGTGTTCATAAAGAACAAGATGTCATCATACGCTGTATATATTGGCATTGAGAATAACATAGTGGAACCAATGGATTTCTTTCATAATTTACCTATTAGCGATTCAAAGTTCACTGCCCTTCTTGACATCGCACTGCATCTGAGATGTTCCAGTGGCTGCCTGAGTTAATGCACCTGTCTTGTGAGCAAGTGTTCATGAGCTCAAATCCACAGAAACCTTTTTTTCATTTACATATTAATAAGCTTCCTATAGGTCCAATGGAAATTTGCATTGATTTTGGGCTTGAGATCGTGCAATTGTGAGATATAGAATTTGTATTAAGTGATCATAAAGAACAAGTTGTCATCATACTCTGTATAGATTGGCATTAAGAATAACATAGTGGAACGAATGGATTTCTATTTTTACTTACCTTTTAGCGATTCAATGTTCACTGCCCTTCCTGACATCACATTGCATCTGTGATGTTCCAGAGGCTTACTGGATAAATGCACTTGTCTTTTAAATAAGTGTTCAAGAGTATGAATCCGCGGAAAGCTTCTTTTCATTTACTTACTAATATGCTTCCTATAGGGCCAATGGAAATTTGCATTGATTTTGGGCTTGAGATAGTGCAATTGTGAGAAATAGAATCTGTATTAAGGGTTCATAAAGAACAAGTTATCATCATACGCTGTATAGATTGGCATTAAGAATAACATAGTGGAATGAATGTTTTTCTTTTTTAACTTAACTATTAGCGATTCAATGTTCACTGCCCTTTTTGACATCACACTGCACCTGTGATGTTCCAGTGGCTTACTGTGTTAATGCACCTGTCTTGTAAACAAGTATTCTTGAGTTTGAATCCATGGAAAACTTTTTTTCATTTACTTTCTAATAAGCTTCCTATAGGTCCAATGGAAATTTGTATTGATTTTGGGCTTGAGATAGTGCAATTGTGAGATATAGAATCTGTATTAAGTGTTCATAAAGAACAAGTTGTCATCATACGCTGTATAGATTGGCATTAAGAATAACATAGTGGAACGAATGGATTTCTATTTTTACTTACCAATTAGCGATTCAATGTTCACTACCCTTCCTGACATCACATTGCACCTGTGATGTTCCAGAGGCTTACTGGATAAATGCACTTGTCTTTTAAATAAGTGTTCAAGAGTATGAATCCGCGGAAAGCTTCTTTTCATTTACTTACTAATATGCTTCCTATAGGTCCAATGGAAATTTGTATTGATTTTGGGCTTGAGATAGTGCAATTGTGAGATATAGAATCTGTATTAAGTGTTCATAAAGAACAAGTTGTCATCATACGCTGTATAGATTGGCATTAAGAATAACATAGTGGAACGAATGGATTTCTATTTTAACTTACCTATTAGCGATTCAATGTTCACTGCCCTTGCTGACATCACATTGCACCTGTGATGCTCCAGAGGCTTACTGGATTAATGCACTTATCTTTTAAACAAGTGTTCAAGAGTTTGAATCCACGGAAAGCTTCTTTTCATTTACTTACTAATATGCTTCCTATAGTGCCAATGGAAATTTACATTGATTTTGGGCTTGACATACTGCAATTGTGAGAAATATAATCTGTATTAAGTGTTCATAAAGAACAAGATGTCATCATACGCTGTATAGATTGGCCTTAAGAACAACATAGTGGAAGCAATGGATTTCTTCTACAACTTACCTTTTAGCGATTCAATGATTACTGCCCTTCTTGACATCTCATTGCACCTGTGATGTTCCAGTGGCTTACTGGGTTCATGAGTTCAGATCCACAAAGAGAATTTTTTCAATTACCTCTTAATAAGCTTCCAATACAGACAATGGAAATTTGCAATGATTTTGGGCTTGAGATTGTGAGAAATACAATCTATATTAAGTGTTCATAAAGAACAAGTTGTCATCATACGCTGTATAGATTGGCGTTAAGAATAACATAGTGGAATGAATGTTTTTCTTTTTTAACTTAACTATTAGCGATTCAATGTTCACTGCCCTTCTTGACATCACACTCCACCTGTGATGTTCCAGTGGCTTACTGTGTTAGTGCACCTGTCTTGTAAACAAGTATTCTTGAGTTTGAATCCACTGAAAACTTTTTTTCATTTACTTTCTAATAAGCTTCCTATAGGTCCAATGGAAATTTGTATTGATTTTGGGCTTGAGATAGTGCAATTGTGAGATATAGAATCTGTATTAAGTGTTCATAAAGAACAAGTTGTCATCATACGCTGTATAGATTGGCATTAAGAATAACATAGTGGAACGAATGGATTTCTATTTTTACTTACCTATTAGCGATTCAATGTTCACTGCCCTTCCTGACATCACATTGCACCTGTGATGTTCCAGAGGCTTACTGGATAAATGCACTTGTCTTTTAAATAAGTGTTCAAGAGTATGAATCCGCGGAAAGCTTCTTTTCATTTACTTACTAATATGCTTCCTATAGGGCCAATGGAAATTTGCATTGATTTTGGGCTTGAGATAGTGCAATTGTGAGAAATAGAATCTGTATTAAGGGTTCATAAAGAACAAGATGTCATCATACGCTGTATAGATTGGCATTAAGAATAACATAGTGAAAGCAATGGATTTCTTTTATAACTTACCTTTTAGCGATTCAATGTTTACTGCCCTTCTTGACATCTCATTGCACCTGTGATGTTCCAGTGGTCTACTGCGTTAATGCGCCAGTCTTGTGAACAAGTGTTCATGAGTTCAGATCCACAAAGAAATTTTTTTCAATTACCTCTTAATAAGCTTCCAATACAGCCAATGGATATTTGCAATGATTTTGGGCTTGAGATAGTGCAATTGTGAGATATAGAATCTGTATTAAGTGTTCATAAAGAACAAGATGTCATCATACGCTGTATATATTGGCATTGAGAATAACATAGTGGAACCAATGGATTTCTTTCATAATTTACCTATTAGCGATTCAAAGTTCACTGCCCTTCTTGACATCGCACTGCATTTGAGATGTTCCAGTGGCTGCCTGAGTTAATGCACCTGTCTTGTGAGCAAGTGTTCATGAGCTCAAATCCACAGAAACCTTTTTTTCATTTACATATTAATAAGCTTCCTATAGGTCCAATGGAAATTTGCATTGATTTTGGGCTTGAGATCGTGCAATTGTGAGATATAGAATTTGTATTAAGTGATCATAAAGAACAAGTTGTCATCATACTCTGTATAGATTGGCATTAAGAATAACATAGTGGAACGAATGGATTTCTTTTTTAAATTACCTATTAGCGATTCAATGTTCACTGCCCTTCTTGACATCACATTGCACCTGTGATATTCCAGAGGCTTACTGGATTGATGCACTTTTCTTTTAAACAGGTGTTCAAGAGTTTGAATGCACGGAAAGCTTCTTTTCATTTACTTACCAATAAGCTTCCTATAGGGCCAATGGAAATTTGCATTGATTTTGGGCTTCAGATAGTGTAATTGTGAGATATAGAATCTGTATTAAGTGTTCATAAAGAACAAGATGTCATCATACGCTGTATATATTGGCATTGAGAATAACATAGTGGAACCAATGGATTTCTTTCATAATTTACCTATTAGCGATTCAAAGTTCACTGCCCTTCTTGACATCGCACTGCATCTGAGATGTTCCAGTGGCTGCCTGAGTTAATGCACCTGTCTTGTGAGCAAGTGTTCATGAGCTCAAATCCACAGAAACCTTTTTTTCATTTACATATTAATAAGCTTCCTATAGGTCCAATGGAAATTTGCATTGATTTTGGGCTTGAGATCGTGCAATTGTGAGATATAGAATTTGTATTAAGTGATCATAAAGAACAAGTTGTCATCATACTCTGTATAGATTGGCATTAAGAATAACATAGTGGAACGAATGGATTTCTTTTTTAAATTACCTATTAGCGATTCAATGTTCACTGCCCTTCTTGACATCACATTGCACCTGTGATATTCCAGAGGCTTACTGGATTGATGCACTTTTCTTTTAAACAGGTGTTCAAGAGTTTGAATGCACGGAAAGCTTCTTTTCATTTACTTACCAATAAGCTTCCTATAGGGCCAATGGAAATTTGCATTGATTTTGGGCTTCAGATAGTGCAATTGTGAGATATAGAATCTGTATTAAGTGTTCATAAAGAACAAGATGTCATCATACGCTGTATATATTGGCATTGAGAATAACATAGTGGAACCAATGGATTTCTTTCTTAATTTACCTATTAGCGATTCAAAGTTCACTGCCCTTCCTGACATCGCACTGCACCTGAGATGTTCCAGTGGCTGACTGAGTTAATGCACCTGTTTTGTGAACAAGTGTTCATGAGTTCAAATCCACGGCAACTTTTTTTTCATTTACATATTAATAAACTTCCTATAGGTCCAATGGAAATTTGCATTGATTTTGGGCTTGAGATAGTGCAATTGTGAGATATAGAATCTGTATTAAGTGTTCATAAAGAACAAGTTGTCATCATACGCTGTATAGATTGGCATTAAGAATAACATAGTGGAACGAATGGATTTCTATTTTAACTTACCTATTAGCGATTCAATGTTCACTGCCCTTGCTGACATCACATTGCACCTGTGATGCTCCAGAGGCTTACTGGATTAATGCACTTATCTTTTAAACAAGTGTTCAAGAGTTTGAATCCACGGAAAGCTTTTTTTCATTTACTTACTAATATGCTTCCTATAGTGCCAATGGAAATTTGCATTGATTTTGGGCTTGACATACTGCAATTGTGAGAAATATAATCTGTATTAAGTGTTCATAAAGAACAAGATGTCATCATAAGTTGTATAGATTGGCCTTAAGAACAACATAGTGGAAGCAATGGATTTCTTCTACAACTTACCTTTTAGCGATTCAATGTTTACTGCCCTTCTTGACATCTCATTGCACCTGTGATGTTCCAGTGGCTTACTGGGTTCATGAGTTCAGATCCACAAAGAGAATTTTTTCAATTACCTCTTAATAAGCTTCCAATACAGACAATGGAAATTTGCAATGATTTTGGGCTTGAGATTGTGAGAAATACAATCTATATTAAGTGTTCATAAAGAACAAGTTGTCATCATACGCTGTATAGATTGGCGTTAAGAATAACATAGTGGAATGAATGTTTTTCTTTTTTAACTTAACTATTAACGATTCAATGTTCACTGCCCTTCTTGACATCACACTCCACCTGTGATGTTCCAGTGGCTTACTGTGTTAATGCACCTGTCTTGTAAACAAGTATTCTTGAGTTTGAGTCCACGGAAAACTTTTTTTCATTTACTTTCTAATAAGCTTCCTATAGGTCCAATGGAAATTTGTATTGATTTTGGGCTTGAGATAGTGCAATTGTGAGATATAGAATCTGTATTAAGTGTTCATAAAGAACAAGTTGTCATCATACGCTGTATAGATTGGCATTAAGAATAACATAGTGGAACGAATGGATTTCTATTTTTACTTACCTATTAGCGATTCAATGTTCACTGCCCTTGCTGACATCACATTGCACCTGTGATGTTCCAGAGGCTTACTGGATAAATGCACTTGTCTTTTAAATAAGTGTTCAAGAGTATGAATCCGCGGAAAGCTTCTTTTCATTTACTTACTAATATGCTTCCTATAGGGCCAATGGAAATTTGCATTGATTTTGGGCTTGAGATAGTGCAATTGTGAGAAATGGAATCTGTATTAAGGGTTCATAAAGAACAAGTTATCATCATACGCTGTATAGATTGGCATTAAGAATAACATAGTGGAATGAATGTTTTTCTTTTTTAACTTAACTATTAGCGATTCAATGTTCACTGCCCTTTTTGACATCACACTGCACCTGTGATGTTCCAGTGGCTTACTGTGTTAATGCACCTGTCTTGTAAACAAGTATTCTTGAGTTTGAATCCATGGAAAACTTTTTTTCATTTACTTTCTAATAAGCTTCCTATAGGTCCAATGGAAATTTGTATTGATTTTGGGCTTGAGATAGTGCAATTGTGAGATATAGAATCTGTATTAAGTGTTCATAAAGAACAAGTTGTCATCATACGCTGTATAGATTGGCATTAAGAATAACATAGTGGAACGAATGGATTTCTATTTTTACTTACCTATTAGCGATTCAATGTTCACTGCCCTTCCTGACATCACATTGCACCTGTGATGTTCCAGAGGCTTACTGGATAAATGCACTTGTCTTTTAAATAAGTGTTCAAGAGTATGAATCCGCGGAAAGCTTCTTTTCATTTACTTACTAATATGCTTCCTATAGGTCCAATGGAAATTTGTATTGATTTTGGGCTTGAGATAGTGCAATTGTGAGATATAGAATCTGTATTAAGTGTTCATAAAGAACAAGTTGTCATCATACGCTGTATAGATTGGCATTAAGAATAACATAGTGGAACGAATGGATTTCTATTTTAACTTACCTATTAGCGATTCAATGTTCACTGCCCTTGCTGACATCACATTGCACCTGTGATGCTCCAGAGGCTTACTGGATTAATGCACTTATCTTTTAAACAAGTGTTCAAGAGTTTGAATCCACGGAAAGCTTCTTTTCATTTACTTACTAATATGCTTCCTATAGTGCCAATGGAAATTTACATTGATTTTGGGCTTGACATACTGCAATTGTGAGAAATATAATCTGTATTAAGTGTTCATAAAGAACAAGATGTCATCATACGCTGTATAGATTGGCCTTAAGAACAACATAGTGGAAGCAATGGATTTCTTCTACAACTTACCTTTTAGCGATTCAATGATTACTGCCCTTCTTGACATCTCATTGCACCTGTGATGTTCCAGTGGCTTACTGGGTTCATGAGTTCAGATCCACAAAGAGAATTTTTTCAATTACCTCTTAATAAGCTTCCAATACAGACAATGGAAATTTGCAATGATTTTGGGCTTGAGATTGTGAGAAATACAATCTATATTAAGTGTTCATAAAGAACAAGTTGTCATCATACGCTGTATAGATCGGCGTTAAGAATAACATAGTGGAATGAATGTTTTTCTTTTTTAACTTAACTATTAGCGATTCAATGTTCACTGCCCTTCTTGACATCACACTCCACCTGTGATGTTCCAGTGGCTTACTGTGTTAATGCACCTGTCTTGTAAACAAGTATTCTTGAGTTTGAATCCACGGAAAAAATTTTTTCATTTACTTTCTAATAAGCTTCCTATAGGTCCAATGGAAATTTGTATTGATTTTGGGCTTGAGATAGTGCAATTGTGAGATATAGAATCTGTATTAAGTGTTCATAAAGAACAAGTTGTCATCATACGCTGTGTAGATTGGCATTAAGAATAACATAGTGGAACGAATGGATTTCTATTTTTACTTACCTATTAGCGATTCAATGTTCACTGCCCTTCCTGACATCACATTGCACCTGTGATGTTCCAGAGGCTTACTGGATAAATGCACTTGTCTTTTAAATAAGTGTTCAAGAGTATGAATCCGCGGAAAGCTTCTTTTCATTTACTTACTAATATGCTTCCTATAGGGCCAATGGAAATTTGCATTGATTTTGGGCTTGAGATAGTGCAATTGTGAGAAATAGAATCTGTATTAAGGGTTCATAAAGAACAAGATGTCATCATACGCTGTATAGATTGGCATTAAGAATAACATAGTGAAAGCAATGGATTTCTTTTATAACTTACCTTTTAGCGATTCAATGTTTACTGCCCTTCTTGACATCTCATTGCACCTGTGATGTTCCAGTGGTCTACTGCGTTAATGCGCCAGTCTTGTGAACAAGTGTTCATGAGTTCAGATCCACAAAGAAATTTTTTTCAATTACCTCTTAATAAGCTTCCAATACAGCCAATGGATATTTGCAATGATTTTGGGCTTGAGATAGTGCAATTGTGAGATATAGAATCTGTATTAAGTGTTCATAAAGAACAAGATGTCATCATACGCTGTATATATTGGCATTGAGAATAACATAGTGGAACCAATGGATTTCTTTCATAATTTACCTATTAGCGATTCAAAGTTCACTGCCCTTCTTGACATCGCACTGCATTTGAGATGTTCCAGTGGCTGCCTGAGTTAATGCACCTGTCTTGTGAGCAAGTGTTCATGAGCTCAAATCCACAGAAACCTTTTTTTCATTTACATATTAATAAGCTTCCTATAGGTCCAATGGAAATTTGCATTGATTTTGGGCTTGAGATCGTGCAATTGTGAGATATAGAATTTGTATTAAGTGATCATAAAGAACAAGTTGTCATCATACTCTGTATAGATTGGCATTAAGAATAACATAGTGGAACGAATGGATTTCTTTTTTAAATTACCTATTAGCGATTCAATGTTCACTGCCCTTCTTGACATCACATTGCACCTGTGATATTCCAGAGGCTTACTGGATTGATGCACTTTTCTTTTAAACAGGTGTTCAAGAGTTTGAATGCACGGAAAGCTTCTTTTCATTTACTTACCAATAAGCTTCCTATAGGGCCAATGGAAATTTGCATTGATTTTGGGCTTCAGATAGTGTAATTGTGAGATATAGAATCTGTATTAAGTGTTCATAAAGAACAAGATGTCATCATACGCTGTATATATTGGCATTGAGAATAACATAGTGGAACCAATGGATTTCTTTCATAATTTACCTATTAGCGATTCAAAGTTCACTGCCCTTCTTGACATCGCACTGCATCTGAGATGTTCCAGTGGCTGCCTGAGTTAATGCACCTGTCTTGTGAGCAAGTGTTCATGAGCTCAAATCCACAGAAACCTTTTTTTCATTTACATATTAATAAGCTTCCTATAGGTCCAATGGAAATTTGCATTGATTTTGGGCTTGAGATCGTGCAATTGTGAGATATAGAATTTGTATTAAGTGATCATAAAGAACAAGTTGTCATCATACTCTGTATAGATTGGCATTAAGAATAACATAGTGGAACGAATGGATTTCTTTTTTAAATTACCTATTAGCGATTCAATGTTCACTGCCCTTCTTGACATCACATTGCACCTGTGATATTCCAGAGGCTTACTGGATTGATGCACTTTTCTTTTAAACAGGTGTTCAAGAGTTTGAATGCACGGAAAGCTTCTTTTCATTTACTTACCAATAAGCTTCCTATAGGGCCAATGGAAATTTGCATTGATTTTGGGCTTCAGATAGTGCAATTGTGAGATATAGAATCTGTATTAAGTGTTCATAAAGAACAAGATGTCATCATACGCTGTATATATTGGCATTGAGAATAACATAGTGGAACCAATGGATTTCTTTCTTAATTTACCTATTAGCGATTCAAAGTTCACTGCCCTTCCTGACATCGCACTGCACCTGAGATGTTCCAGTGGCTGACTGAGTTAATGCACCTGTTTTGTGAACAAGTGTTCATGAGTTCAAATCCACGGCAACTTTTTTTTCATTTACATATTAATAAACTTCCTATAGGTCCAATGGAAATTTGTATTGATTTTGGGCTTGAGATAGTGCAATTGTGAGATATAGAATCTGTATTAAGTGTTCATAAAGAACAAGTTGTCATCATACGCTGTATAGATTGGCATTAAGAATAACATAGTGGAACGAATGGATTTCTATTTTTACTTACCTATTAGCGATTCAATGTTCACTGCCCTTGCTGACATCACATTGCACCTGTGATGTTCCAGAGGCTTACTGGATAAATGCACTTGTCTTTTAAATAAGTGTTCAAGAGTATGAATCCGCGGAAAGCTTCTTTTCATTTACTTACTAATATGCTTCCTATAGGGCCAATGGAAATTTGCATTGATTTTGGGCTTGAGATAGTGCAATTGTGAGAAATAGAATCTGTATTAAGGGTTCATAAAGAACAAGTTATCATCATACGCTGTATAGATTGGCATTAAGAATAACATAGTGGAATGAATGTTTTTCTTTTTTAACTTAACTATTAGCGATTCAATGTTCACTGCCCTTTTTGACATCACACTGCACCTGTGATGTTCCAGTGGCTTACTGTGTTAATGCACCTGTCTTGTAAACAAGTATTCTTGAGTTTGAATCCATGGAAAACTTTTTTTCATTTACTTTCTAATAAGCTTCCTATAGGTCCAATGGAAATTTGTATTGATTTTGGGCTTGAGATAGTGCAATTGTGAGATATAGAATCTGTATTAAGTGTTCATAAAGAACAAGTTGTCATCATACGCTGTATAGATTGGCATTAAGAATAACATAGTGGAACGAATGGATTTCTATTTTTACTTACCTATTAGCGATTCAATGTTCACTGCCCTTCCTGACATCACATTGCACCTGTGATGTTCCAGAGGCTTACTGGATAAATGCACTTGTCTTTTAAATAAGTGTTCAAGAGTATGAATCCGCGGAAAGCTTCTTTTCATTTACTTACTAATATGCTTCCTATAGGTCCAATGGAAATTTGTATTGATTTTGGGCTTGAGATAGTGCAATTGTGAGATATAGAATCTGTATTAAGTGTTCATAAAGAACAAGTTGTCATCATACGCTGTATAGATTGGCATTAAGAATAACATAGTGGAACGAATGGATTTCTATTTTAACTTACCTATTAGCGATTCAATGTTCACTGCCCTTGCTGACATCACATTGCACCTGTGATGCTCCAGAGGCTTACTGGATTAATGCACTTATCTTTTAAACAAGTGTTCAAGAGTTTGAATCCACGGAAAGCTTCTTTTCATTTACTTACTAATATGCTTCCTATAGTGCCAATGGAAATTTACATTGATTTTGGGCTTGACATACTGCAATTGTGAGAAATATAATCTGTATTAAGTGTTCATAAAGAACAAGATGTCATCATACGCTGTATAGATTGGCCTTAAGAACAACATAGTGGAAGCAATGGATTTCTTCTACAACTTACCTTTTAGCGATTCAATGATTACTGCCCTTCTTGACATCTCATTGCACCTGTGATGTTCCAGTGGCTTACTGGGTTCATGAGTTCAGATCCACAAAGAGAATTTTTTCAATTACCTCTTAATAAGCTTCCAATACAGACAATGGAAATTTGCAATGATTTTGGGCTTGAGATTGTGAGAAATACAATCTATATTAAGTGTTCATAAAGAACAAGTTGTCATCATACGCTGTATAGATCGGCGTTAAGAATAACATAGTGGAATGAATGTTTTTCTTTTTTAACTTAACTATTAGCGATTCAATGTTCACTGCCCTTCTTGACATCACACTCCACCTGTGATGTTCCAGTGGCTTACTGTGTTAATGCACCTGTCTTGTAAACAAGTATTCTTGAGTTTGAATCCACGGAAAAATTTTTTTCATTTACTTTCTAATAAGCTTCCTATAGGTCCAATGGAAATTTGTATTGATTTTGGGCTTGAGATAGTGCAATTGTGAGATATAGAATCTGTATTAAGTGTTCATAAAGAACAAGTTGTCATCATACGCTGTATAGATTGGCATTAAGAATAACATAGTGGAACGAATGGATTTCTATTTTTACTTACCTATTAGCGATTCAATGTTCACTGCCCTTGCTGACATCACATTGCACCTGTGATGTTCCAGAGGCTTACTGGATAAATGCACTTGTCTTTTAAATAAGTGTTCAAGAGTATGAATCCGCGGAAAGCTTCTTTTCATTTACTTACTAATATGCTTCCTATAGGGCCAATGGAAATTTGCATTGATTTTGGGCTTGAGATAGTGCAATTGTGAGATATAGAATCTGTATTAAGTGTTCATAAAGAACAAGTTGTCATCATACGCTGTATAGATTGGCATTAAGAATAACATAGTGGAACGAATGGATTTCTATTTTTACTTACCTATTAGCGATTCAATGTTCACTGCCCTTCCTGACATCACATTGCACCTGTGATGTTCCAGAGGCTTACTGGATAAATGCACTTGTCTTTTAAATAAGTGTTCAAGAGTATGAATCCGCGGAAAGCTTCTTTTCATTTACTTACTAATATGCTTCCTATAGGTCCAATGGAAATTTGTATTGATTTTGGGCTTGAGATAGTGCAATTGTGAGATATAGAATCTGTATTAAGTGTTCATAAAGAACAAGTTGTCATCATACGCTGTATAGATTGGCATTAAGAATAACATAGTGGAACGAATGGATTTCTATTTTAACTTACCTATTAGCGATTCAATGTTCACTGCCCTTGCTGACATCACATTGCACCTGTGATGCTCCAGAGGCTTACTGGATTAATGCACTTATCTTTTAAACAAGTGTTCAAGAGTTTGAATCCACGGAAAGCTTCTTTTCATTTACTTACTAATATGCTTCCTATAGTGCCAATGGAAATTTACATTGATTTTGGGCTTGACATACTGCAATTGTGAGAAATATAATCTGTATTAAGTGTTCATAAAGAACAAGATGTCATCATACGCTGTATAGATTGGCCTTAAGAACAACATAGTGGAAGCAATGGATTTCTTCTACAACTTACCTTTTAGCGATTCAATGATTACTGCCCTTCTTGACATCTCATTGCACCTGTGATGTTCCAGTGGCTTACTGGGTTCATGAGTTCAGATCCACAAAGAGAATTTTTTCAATTACCTCTTAATAAGCTTCCAATACAGACAATGGAAATTTGCAATGATTTTGGGCTTGAGATTGTGAGAAATACAATCTATATTAAGTGTTCATAAAGAACAAGTTGTCATCATACGCTGTATAGATTGGCGTTAAGAATAACATAGTGGAATGAATGTTTTTCTTTTTTAACTTAACTATTAGCGATTCAATGTTCACTGCCCTTCTTGACATCACACTCCACCTGTGATGTTCCAGTGGCTTACTGTGTTAATGCACCTGTCTTGTAAACAAGTATTCTTGAGTTTGAATCCACGGAAAAAATTTTTTCATTTACTTTCTAATAAGCTTCCTATAGGTCCAATGGAAATTTGTATTGATTTTGGGCTTGAGATAGTGCAATTGTGAGATATAGAATCTGTATTAAGTGTTCATAAAGAACAAGTTGTCATCATACGCTGTATAGATTGGCATTAAGAATAACATAGTGGAACGAATGGATTTCTATTTTTACTTACCTATTAGCGATTCAATGTTCACTGCCCTTCCTGACATGACATTGCACCTGTGATGTTCCAGAGGCTTACTGGATAAATGCACTTGTCTTTTAAATAAGTGTTCAAGAGTATGAATCCGCGGAAAGCTTCTTTTCATTTACTTACTAATATGCTTCCTATAGGGCCAATGGAAATTTGCATTGATTTTGGGCTTGAGATAGTGCAATTGTGAGAAATAGAATCTGTATTAAGGGTTCATAAAGAACAAGTTATCATCATACGTTGTATAGATTGGCATTAAGAATAACATAGTGGAATGAATGTTTTTCTTTTTTAACTTAACTATTAGCGATTCAATGTTCACTGCCCTTCTTGACATCACACTCCACCTGTGATGTTCCAGTGGCTTACTGTGTTAATGCACCTGTCTTGTAAACAAGTATTCTTGAGTTTGAATCCACGGAGAACTTTTTTTCATTTACTTTCTAATAAGCTTCCTATAGGTCCAATGGAAATTTGTATTGATTTTGGGCTTGAGATAGTGCAATTGTGAGAAATAGAATCTGTATTAAGGGTTCATAAAGAACAAGTTATCATCATACGTTGTATAGATTGGCATTAAGAATAACATAGTGGAATGAATGTTTTTCTTTTTTAACTTAACTATTAGCGATTCAATGTTCACTGCCCTTCTTGACATCACACTCCACCTGTGATGTTCCAGTGGCTTACTGTGTTAATGCACCTGTCTTGTAAACAAGTATTCTTGAGTTTGAATCCACGGAGAACTTTTTTTCATTTACTTTCTAATAAGCTTCCTATAGGTCCAATGGAAATTTGTATTGATTTTGGGCTTGAGATAGTGCAATTGTGAGATATAGAATCTGTATTAAGTGTTCATAAAGAACAAGTTGTCATCATACGCTGTATAGATTGGCATTAAGAATAACATAGTGGAACGAATGGATTTCTATTTTTACTTACCTATTAGCGATTCAATGTTCACTGCCCTTCCTGACATCACATTGCACCTGTGATGTTCCAGAGGCTTACTGGATTGAGGCACTTTTCTTTTAAACAGGTGTTCAAGAGTTTGAATGCACGGAAAGCTTCTTTTCATTTACTTACCAATAAGCTTCCTATAGGGCCAATGGAAATTTGCATTGATTTTGGGCTTCAGATAGTGCAATTGTGAGAAATAGAATCTGTATTAAGGGTTCATAAAGAACAAGATGTCATCATACGCTGTATAGATTGGCATTAAGAATAACATAGTGAAAGCAATGGATTTCTTTTATAACTTACCTTTTAGCGATTCAATGTTTACTGCCCTTCTTGACATCTCATTGCACCTGTGATGTTCCAGTGGCCTACTGCGTTAATGCGCCAGTCTTGTGAACAAGTGTTCATGAGTTCAGATCCACAAAGAAATTTTTTTCAATTACCTCTTAATAAGATTCCAATACAGCCAATGGATATTTGCAATGATTTTGGGCTTGAGATAGTGCAATTCTGAGATATAGAATCTGTATTAAGTGTTCATAAAGAACAAGATGTCATCATACGCTGTATATATTGGCATTGAGAATAACATAGTGGAACCAATGGATTTCTTTCATAATTTACCTATTAGCGATTCAAAGTTCACTGCCCTTCTTGACATCGCACTGCATCTGAGATGTTCCAGTGGCTGCCTGAGTTAATGCACCTGTCTTGTGAACAAGTGTTCATGAGCTCAAATCCACAGAAACCTTTTTTTCATTTACATATTAATAAGCTTCCTATAGGTCCAATGGAAATTTGCATTGATTTTGGGCTTGAGATCGTGCAATTGTGAGATATAGAATTTGTATTAAGTGATCATAAAGAACAAGTTGTCATCATACTCTGTATAGATTGGCATTAAGAATAACATAGTGGAACGAATGGATTTCTATTTTTACTTACCTATTAGCGATTCAATGTTCACTGCCCTTCCTGACATCACATTGCACCTGTGATGTTCCAGAGGCTTACTGGATAAATGCACTTGTCTTTTAAATAAGTGTTCAAGAGTATGAATCCGCGGAAAGCTTCTTTTCATTTACTTACTAATATGCTTCCTATAGGGCCAATGGAAATTTGCATTGATTTTGGGCTTGAGATAGTGCAATTGTGAGAAATAGAATCTGTATTAAGGGTTCATAAAGAACAAGTTATCATCATACGCTGTATAGATTGGCATTAAGAATAACATAGTGGAATGAATGTTTTTCTTTTTTAACTTAACTATTAGCGATTCAATGTTCACTGCCCTTTTTGACATCACACTGCACCTGTGATGTTCCAGTGGCTTACTGTGTTAATGCACCTGTCTTGTAAACAAGTATTCTTGAGTTTGAATCCATGGAAAACTTTTTTTCATTTACTTTCTAATAAGCTTCCTATAGGTCCAATGGAAATTTGTATTGATTTTGGGCTTGAGATAGTGCAATTGTGAGATATAGAATCTGTATTAAGTGTTCATAAAGAACAAGTTGTCATCATATGCTGTATAGATTGGCATTAAGAATAACATAGTGGAACGAATGGATTTCTATTTTTACTTACCTATTAGCGATTCAATGTTCACTGCCCTTCCTGACATCACATTGCACCTGTGATGTTCCAGAGGCTTACTGGATAAATGCACTTGTCTTTTAAATAAGTGTTCAAGAGTATGAATCCGCGGAAAGCTTATTTTCATTTACTTACTAATATGCTTCCTATAGTGCCAATGGAAATTTACATTGATTTTGGGCTTGACATACTGCAATTGTGAGAAATATAATCTGTATTAAGTGTTCATAAAGAACAAGATGTCATCATACGCTGTATAGATTGGCCTTAAGAACAACATAGTGGAAGCAATGGATTTCTTCTACAACTTACCTTTTAGCGATTCAATGATTACTGCCCTTCTTGACATCTCATTGCACCTGTGATGTTCCAGTGGCTTACTGGGTTCATGAGTTCAGATCCACAAAGAGAATTTTTTCAATTACCTCTTAATAAGCTTCCAATACAGACAATGGAAATTTGCAATGATTTTGGGCTTGAGATTGTGAGAAATACAATCTATATTAAGTGTTCATAAAGAACAAGTTGTCATCATACGCTGTATAGATTGGCGTTAAGAATAACATAGTGGAATGAATGTTTTTCTTTTTTAACTTAACTATTAGCGATTCAATGTTCACTGCCCTTCTTGACATCACACTCCACCTGTGATGTTCCAGTGGCTTACTGTGTTAATGCACCTGTCTTGTAAACAAGTATTCTTGAGTTTGAATCCATGGAAAACTTTTTTTCATTTACTTTCTAATAAGCTTCCTATAGGTCCAATGGAAATTTGTATTGATTTTGGGCTTGAGATAGTGCAATTGTGAGATATAGAATCTGTATTAAGTGTTCATAAAGAACAAGTTGTCATCATACGCTGTATAGATTGGCATTAAGAATAACATAGTGGAACGAATGGATTTCTATTTTTACTTACCTATTAGCGATTCAATGTTCACTGCCCTTCCTGACATCACATTGCACCTGTGATGTTCCAGAGGCTTACTGGATAAATGCACTTGTCTTTTAAATAAGTGTTCAAGAGTATGAATCCGCGGAAAGCTTCTTTTCATTTACTTACTAATATGCTTCCTATAGGGCCAATGGAAATTTGCATTGATTTTGGGCTTGAGATAGTGCAATTGTGAGAAATAGAATCTGTATTAAGGGTTCATAAAGAACAAGTTATCATCATACGTTGTATAGATTGGCATTAAGAATAACATAGTGGAATGAATGTTTTTCTTTTTTAACTTAACTATTAGCGATTCAATGTTCACTGCCCTTCTTGACATCACACTCCACCTGTGATGTTCCAGTGGCTTACTGTGTTAATGCACCTGTCTTGTAAACAAGTATTCTTGAGTTTGAATCCACGGAGAACTTTTTTTCATTTACTTTCTAATAAGCTTCCTATAGGTCCAATGGAAATTTGTATTGATTTTGGGCTTGAGATAGTGCAATTGTGAGATATAGAATCTGTATTAAGTGTTCATAAAGAACAAGTTGTCATCATACGCTGTATAGATTGGCATTAAGAATAACATAGTGGAACGAATGGATTTCTATTTTTACTTACCTATTAGCGATTCAATGTTCACTGCCCTTCCTGACATCACATTGCACCTGTGATGTTCCAGAGGCTTACTGGATTGAGGCACTTTTCTTTTAAACAGGTGTTCAAGAGTTTGAATGCACGGAAAGCTTCTTTTCATTTACTTACCAATAAGCTTCCTATAGGGCCAATGGAAATTTGCATTGATTTTGGGCTTCAGATAGTGCAATTGTGAGAAATAGAATCTGTATTAAGGGTTCATAAAGAACAAGATGTCATCATACGCTGTATAGATTGGCATTAAGAATAACATAGTGAAAGCAATGGATTTCTTTTATAACTTACCTTTTAGCGATTCAATGTTTACTGCCCTTCTTGACATCTCATTGCACCTGTGATGTTCCAGTGGTCTACTGCGTTAATGCGCCAGTCTTGTGAACAAGTGTTCATGAGTTCAGATCCACAAAGAAATTTTTTTCAATTACCTCTTAATAAGCTTCCAATACAGCCAATGGATATTTGCAATGATTTTGGGCTTGAGATAGTGCAATTGTGAGATATAGAATCTGTATTAAGTGTTCATAAAGAACAAGATGTCATCATACGCTGTATATATTGGCATTGAGAATAACATAGTGGAACCAATGGATTTCTTTCATAATTTACCTATTAGCGATTCAAAGTTCACTGCTCTTCTTGACATCGCACTGCATCTGAGATGTTCCAGTGGCTGCCTGAGTTAATGCACCTGTCTTGTGAGCAAGTGTTCATGAGCTCAAATCCACAGAAACCTTTTTTTCATTTACATATTAATAAGCTTCCTATAGGTCCAATGGAAATTTGCATTGATTTTGGGCTTGAGATCGTGCAATTGTGAGATATAGAATTTGTATTAAGTGATCATAAAGAACAAGTTGTCATCATACTCTGTATAGATTGGCATTAAGAATAACATAGTGGAACGAATGGATTTCTTTTTTAAATTACCTATTAGCGATTCAATGTTCACTGCCCTTCTTGACATCACATTGCACCTGTGATATTCCAGAGGCTTACTGGATTGATGCACTTTTCTTTTAAACAGGTGTTCAAGAGTTTGAATGCACGGAAAGCTTCTTTTCATTTACTTACCAATAAGCTTCCTATAGGGCCAATGGAAATTTGCATTGATTTTGGGCTTCAGATAGTGCAATTGTGAGATATAGAATCTGTATTAAGTGTTCATAAAGAACAAGATGTCATCATACGCTGTATATATTGGCATTGAGAATAACATAGTGGAACCAATGGATTTCTTTCTTAATTTACCTATTAGCGATTCAAAGTTCACTGCCCTTCCTGACATCGCACTGCACCTGAGATGTTCCAGTGGCTGACTGAGTTAATGCACCTGTTTTGTGAACAAGTGTTCATGAGTTCAAATCCACGGCAACTTTTTTTTCATTTACATATTAATAAACTTCCTATAGGTCCAATGGAAATTTGCATTGATTTTGGGCTTGAGATAGTGCAATTGTGAGATATAGAATCTGTATTAAGTGTTCATAAAGAACAAGTTGTCATCATACGCTGTATAGATTGGCATTAAGAATAACATAGTGGAACGAATGGATTTCTATTTTAACTTACCTATTAGCGATTCAATGTTCACTGCCCTTGCTGACATCACATTGCACCTGTGATGCTCCAGAGGCTTACTGGATTAATGCACTTATCTTTTAAACAAGTGTTCAAGAGTTTGAATCCACGGAAAGCTTTTTTTCATTTACTTACTAATATGCTTCCTATAGTGCCAATGGAAATTTGCATTGATTTTGGGCTTGACATACTGCAATTGTGAGAAATATAATCTGTATTAAGTGTTCATAAAGAACAAGATGTCATCATAAGTTGTATAGATTGGCCTTAAGAACAACATAGTGGAAGCAATGGATTTCTTCTACAACTTACCTTTTAGCGATTCAATGTTTACTGCCCTTCTTGACATCTCATTGCACCTGTGATGTTCCAGTGGCTTACTGGGTTCATGAGTTCACATCCACAAAGAGAATTTTTTCAATTACCTCTTAATAAGCTTCCAATACAGACAATGGAAATTTGCAATGATTTTGGGCTTGAGATTGTGAGAAATACAATCTATATTAAGTGTTCATAAAGAACAAGTTGTCATCATACGCTGTATAGATTGGCGTTAAGAATAACATAGTGGAATGAATGTTTTTCTTTTTTAACTTAACTATTAACGATTCAATGTTCACTGCCCTTCTTGACATCACACTCCACCTGTGATGTTCCAGTGGCTTACTGTGTTAATGCACCTGTCTTGTAAACAAGTATTCTTGAGTTTGAGTCCACGGAAAACTTTTTTTCATTTACTTTCTAATAAGCTTCCTATAGGTCCAATGGAAATTTGTATTGATTTTGGGCTTGAGATAGTGCAATTGTGAGATATAGAATCTGTATTAAGTGTTCATAAAGAACAAGTTGTCATCATACGCTGTATAGATTGGCATTAAGAATAACATAGTGGAACGAATGGATTTCTATTTTTACTTACCTATTAGCGATTCAATGTTCACTGCCCTTGCTGACATCACATTGCACCTGTGATGTTCCAGAGGCTTACTGGATAAATGCACTTGTCTTTTAAATAAGTGTTCAAGAGTATGAATCCGCGGAAAGCTTCTTTTCATTTACTTACTAATATGCTTCCTATAGGGCCAATGGAAATTTGCATTGATTTTGGGCTTGAGATAGTGCAATTGTGAGAAATAGAATCTGTATTAAGGGTTCATAAAGAACAAGTTATCATCATACGCTGTATAGATTGGCATTAAGAATAACATAGTGGAATGAATGTTTTTCTTTTTTAACTTAACTATTAGCGATTCAATGTTCACTGCCCTTTTTGACATCACACTGCACCTGTGATGTTCCAGTGGCTTACTGTGTTAATGCACCTGTCTTGTAAACAAGTATTCTTGAGTTTGAATCCATGGAAAACTTTTTTTCATTTACTTTCTAATAAGCTTCCTATAGGTCCAATGGAAATTTGTATTGATTTTGGGCTTGAGATAGTGCAATTGTGAGATATAGAATCTGTATTAAGTGTTCATAAAGAACAAGTTGTCATCATACGCTGTATAGATTGGCATTAAGAATAACATAGTGGAACGAATGGATTTCTATTTTTACTTACCTATTAGCGATTCAATGTTCACTGCCCTTCCTGACATCACATTGCACCTGTGATGTTCCAGAGGCTTACTGGATAAATGCACTTGTCTTTTAAATAAGTGTTCAAGAGTATGAATCCGCGGAAAGCTTCTTTTCATTTACTTACTAATATGCTTCCTATAGGTCCAATGGAAATTTGTATTGATTTTGGGCTTGAGATAGTGCAATTGTGAGATATAGAATCTGTATTAAGTGTTCATAAAGAACAAGTTGTCATCATACGCTGTATAGATTGGCATTAAGAATAACATAGTGGAACGAATGGATTTCTATTTTAACTTACCTATTAGCGATTCAATGTTCACTGCCCTTGCTGACATCACATTGCACCTGTGATGCTCCAGAGGCTTACTGGATTAATGCACTTATCTTTTAAACAAGTGTTCAAGAGTTTGAATCCACGGAAAGCTTCTTTTCATTTACTTACTAATATGCTTCCTATAGTGCCAATGGAAATTTACATTGATTTTGGGCTTGACATACTGCAATTGTGAGAAATATAATCTGTATTAAGTGTTCATAAAGAACAAGATGTCATCATACGCTGTATAGATTGGCCTTAAGAACAACATAGTGGAAGCAATGGATTTCTTCTACAACTTACCTTTTAGCGATTCAATGATTACTGCCCTTCTTGACATCTCATTGCACCTGTGATGTTCCAGTGGCTTACTGGGTTCATGAGTTCAGATCCACAAAGAGAATTTTTTCAATTACCTCTTAATAAGCTTCCAATACAGACAATGGAAATTTGCAATGATTTTGGGCTTGAGATTGTGAGAAATACAATCTATATTAAGTGTTCATAAAGAACAAGTTGTCATCATACGCTGTATAGATCGGCGTTAAGAATAACATAGTGGAATGAATGTTTTTCTTTTTTAACTTAACTATTAGCGATTCAATGTTCACTGCCCTTCTTGACATCACACTCCACCTGTGATGTTCCAGTGGCTTACTGTGTTAATGCACCTGTCTTGTAAACAAGTATTCTTGAGTTTGAATCCACGGAAAAATTTTTTTCATTTACTTTCTAATAAGCTTCCTATAGGTCCAATGGAAATTTGTATTGATTTTGGGCTTGAGATAGTGCAATTGTGAGATATAGAATCTGTATTAAGTGTTCATAAAGAACAAGTTGTCATCATACGCTGTATAGATTGGCATTAAGAATAACATAGTGGAACGAATGGATTTCTATTTTTACTTACCTATTAGCGATTCAATGTTCACTGCCCTTCCTGACATCACATTGCACCTGTGATGTTCCAGAGGCTTACTGGATAAATGCACTTGTCTTTTAAATAAGTGTTCAAGAGTATGAATCCGCGGAAAGCTTCTTTTCATTTACTTACTAATATGCTTCCTATAGGGCCAATGGAAATTTGCATTGATTTTGGGCTTGAGATAGTGCAATTGTGAGAAATAGAATCTGTATTAAGGGTTCATAAAGAACAAGATGTCATCATACGCTGTATAGATTGGCATTAAGAATAACATAGTGAAAGCAATGGATTTCTTTTATAACTTACCTTTTAGCGATTCAATGTTTACTGCCCTTCTTGACATCTCATTGCACCTGTGATGTTCCAGTGGTCTACTGCGTTAATGCGCCAGTCTTGTGAACAAGTGTTCATGAGTTCAGATCCACAAAGAAATTTTTTTCAATTACCTCTTAATAAGCTTCCAATACAGCCAATGGATATTTGCAATGATTTTGGGCTTGAGATAGTGCAATTGTGAGATATAGAATCTGTATTAAGTGTTCATAAAGAACAAGATGTCATCATACGCTGTATATATTGGCATTGAGAATAACATAGTGGAACCAATGGATTTCTTTCATAATTTACCTATTAGCGATTCAAAGTTCACTGCCCTTCTTGACATTGCACTGCATTTGAGATGTTCCAGTGGCTGCCTGAGTTAATGCACCTGTCTTGTGAGCAAGTGTTCATGAGCTCAAATCCACAGAAACCTTTTTTTCATTTACATATTAATAAGCTTCCTATAGGTCCAATGGAAATTTGCATTGATTTTGGGCTTGAGATCGTGCAATTGTGAGATATAGAATTTGTATTAAGTGATCATAAAGAACAAGTTGTCATCATACTCTGTATAGATTGGCATTAAGAATAACATAGTGGAACGAATGGATTTCTTTTTTAAATTACCTATTAGCGATTCAATGTTCACTGCCCTTCTTGACATCACATTGCACCTGTGATATTCCAGAGGCTTACTGGATTGATGCACTTTTCTTTTAAACAGGTGTTCAAGAGTTTGAATGCACGGAAAGCTTCTTTTCATTTACTTACCAATAAGCTTCCTATAGGGCCAATGGAAATTTGCATTGATTTTGGGCTTCAGATAGTGTAATTGTGAGATATAGAATCTGTATTAAGTGTTCATAAAGAACAAGATGTCATCATACGCTGTATATATTGGCATTGAGAATAACATAGTGGAACCAATGGATTTCTTTCATAATTTACCTATTAGCGATTCAAAGTTCACTGCCCTTCTTGACATCGCACTGCATCTGAGATGTTCCAGTGGCTGCCTGAGTTAATGCACCTGTCTTGTGAGCAAGTGTTCATGAGCTCAAATCCACAGAAACCTTTTTTTCATTTACATATTAATAAGCTTCCTATAGGTCCAATGGAAATTTGCATTGATTTTGGGCTTGAGATCGTGCAATTGTGAGATATAGAATTTGTATTAAGTGATCATAAAGAACAAGTTGTCATCATACTCTGTATAGATTGGCATTAAGAATAACATAGTGGAACGAATGGATTTCTTTTTTAAATTACCTATTAGCGATTCAATGTTCACTGCCCTTCTTGACATCACATTGCACCTGTGATATTCCAGAGGCTTACTGGATTGATGCACTTTTCTTTTAAACAGGTGTTCAAGAGTTTGAATGCACGGAAAGCTTCTTTTCATTTACTTACCAATAAGCTTCCTATAGGGCCAATGGAAATTTGCATTGATTTTGGGCTTCAGATAGTGCAATTGTGAGATATAGAATCTGTATTAAGTGTTCATAAAGAACAAGATGTCATCATACGCTGTATATATTGGCATTGAGAATAACATAGTGGAACCAATGGATTTCTTTCTTAATTTACCTATTAGCGATTCAAAGTTCACTGCCCTTCCTGACATCGCACTGCACCTGAGATGTTCCAGTGGCTGACTGAGTTAAAGCACCTGTTTTGTGAACAAGTGTTCATGAGTTCAAATCCACGGCAACTTTTTTTTCATTTACATATTAATAAACTTCCTATAGGTCCAATGGAAATTTGCATTGATTTTGGGCTTGAGATAGTGCAATTGTGAGATATAGAATCTGTATTAAGTGTTCATAAAGAACAAGTTGTCATCATACGCTGTATAGATTGGCATTAAGAATAACATAGTGGAACGAATGGATTTCTATTTTAACTTACCTATTAGCGATTCAATGTTCACTGCCCTTGCTGACATCACATTGCACTTGTGATGCTCCAGAGGCTTACTGGATTAATGCACTTATCTTTTAAACAAGTGTTCAAGAGTTTGAATCCACGGAAAGCTTTTTTTCATTTACTTACTAATATGCTTCCTATAGTGCCAATGGAAATTTGCATTGATTTTGGGCTTGACATACTGCAATTGTGAGAAATATAATCTGTATTAAGTGTTCATAAAGAACAAGATGTCATCATAAGTTGTATAGATTGGCCTTAAGAACAACATAGTGGAAGCAATGGATTTCTTCTACAACTTACCTTTTAGCGATTCAATGTTTACTGCCCTTCTTGACATCTCATTGCACCTGTGATGTTCCAGTGGCTTACTGGGTTCATGAGTTCAGATCCACAAAGAGAATTTTTTCAATTACCTCTTAATAAGCTTCCAATACAGACAATGGAAATTTGCAATGATTTTGGGCTTGAGATTGTGAGAAATACAATCTATATTAAGTGTTCATAAAGAACAAGTTGTCATCATACGCTGTATAGATTGGCGTTAAGAATAACATAGTGGAATGAATGTTTTTCTTTTTTAACTTAACTATTAACGATTCAATGTTCACTGCCCTTCTTGACATCACACTCCACCTGTGATGTTCCAGTGGCTTACTGTGTTAATGCACCTGTCTTGTAAACAAGTATTCTTGAGTTTGAGTCCACGGAAAACTTTTTTTCATTTACTTTCTAATAAGCTTCCTATAGGTCCAATGGAAATTTGTATTGATTTTGGGCTTGAGATAGTGCAATTGTGAGATATAGAATCTGTATTAAGTGTTCATAAAGAACAAGTTGTCATCATACGCTGTATAGATTGGCATTAAGAATAACATAGTGGAACGAATGGATTTCTATTTTTACTTACCTATTAGCGATTCAATGTTCACTGCCCTTGCTGACATCACATTGCACCTGTGATGTTCCAGAGGCTTACTGGATAAATGCACTTGTCTTTTAAATAAGTGTTCAAGAGTATGAATCCGCGGAAAGCTTCTTTTCATTTACTTACTAATATGCTTCCTATAGGGCCAATGGAAATTTGCATTGATTTTGGGCTTGAGATAGTGCAATTGTGAGAAATAGAATCTGTATTAAGGGTTCATAAAGAACAAGTTATCATCATACGCTGTATAGATTGGCATTAAGAATAACATAGTGGAATGAATGTTTTTCTTTTTTAACTTAACTATTAGCGATTCAATGTTCACTGCCCTTTTTGACATCACACTGCACCTGTGATGTTCCAGTGGCTTACTGTGTTAATGCACCTGTCTTGTAAACAAGTATTCTTGAGTTTGAATCCATGGAAAACTTTTTTTCATTTACTTTCTAATAAGCTTCCTATAGGTCCAATGGAAATTTGTATTGATTTTGGGCTTGAGATAGTGCAATTGTGAGATATAGAATCTGTATTAAGTGTTCATAAAGAACAAGTTGTCATCATACGCTGTATAGATTGGCATTAAGAATAACATAGTGGAACGAATGGATTTCTATTTTTACTTACCTATTAGCGATTCAATGTTCACTGCCCTTCCTGACATCACATTGCACCTGTGATGTTCCAGAGGCTTACTGGATAAATGCACTTGTCTTTTAAATAAGTGTTCAAGAGTATGAATCCGCGGAAAGCTTCTTTTCATTTACTTACTAATATGCTTCCTATAGGTCCAATGGAAATTTGTATTGATTTTGGGCTTGAGATAGTGCAATTGTGAGATATAGAATCTGTATTAAGTGTTCATAAAGAACAAGTTGTCATCATACGCTGTATAGATTGGCATTAAGAATAACATAGTGGAACGAATGGATTTCTATTTTAACTTACCTATTAGCGATTCAATGTTCACTGCCCTTGCTGACATCACATTGCACCTGTGATGCTCCAGAGGCTTACTGGATTAATGCACTTATCTTTTAAACAAGTGTTCAAGAGTTTGAATCCACGGAAAGCTTCTTTTCATTTACTTACTAATATGCTTCCTATAGTGCCAATGGAAATTTACATTGATTTTGGGCTTGACATACTGCAATTGTGAGAAATATAATCTGTATTAAGTGTTCATAAAGAACAAGATGTCATCATACGCTGTATAGATTGGCCTTAAGAACAACATAGTGGAAGCAATGGATTTCTTCTACAACTTACCTTTTAGCGATTCAATGATTACTGCCCTTCTTGACATCTCATTGCACCTGTGATGTTCCAGTGGCTTACTGGGTTCATGAGTTCAGATCCACAAAGAGAATTTTTTCAATTACCTCTTAATAAGCTTCCAATACAGACAATGGAAATTTGCAATGATTTTGGGCTTGAGATTGTGAGAAATACAATCTATATTAAGTGTTCATAAAGAACAAGTTGTCATCATACGCTGTATAGATCGGCGTTAAGAATAACATAGTGGAATGAATGTTTTTCTTTTTTAACTTAACTATTAGCGATTCAATGTTCACTGCCCTTCTTGACATCACACTCCACCTGTGATGTTCCAGTGGCTTACTGTGTTAATGCACCTGTCTTGTAAACAAGTATTCTTGAGTTTGAATCCACGGAAAAATTTTTTTCATTTACTTTCTAATAAGCTTCCTATAGGTCCAATGGAAATTTGTATTGATTTTGGGCTTGAGATAGTGCAATTGTGAGATATAGAATCTGTATTAAGTGTTCATAAAGAACAAGTTGTCATCATACGCTGTATAGATTGGCATTAAGAATAACATAGTGGAACGAATGGATTTCTATTTTTACTTACCTATTAGCGATTCAATGTTCACTGCCCTTGCTGACATCACATTGCACCTGTGATGTTCCAGAGGCTTACTGGATAAATGCACTTGTCTTTTAAATAAGTGTTCAAGAGTATGAATCCGCGGAAAGCTTCTTTTCATTTACTTACTAATATGCTTCCTATAGGGCCAATGGAAATTTGCATTGATTTTGGGCTTGAGATAGTGCAATTGTGAGAAATAGAATCTGTATTAAGGGTTCATAAAGAACAAGTTATCATCATACGCTGTATAGATTGGCATTAAGAATAACATAGTGGAATGAATGTTTTTCTTTTTTAACTTAACTATTAGCGATTCAATGTTCACTGCCCTTTTTGACATCACACTGCACCTGTGATGTTCCAGTGGCTTACTGTGTTAATGCACCTGTCTTGTAAACAAGTATTCTTGAGTTTGAATCCATGGAAAACTTTTTTTCATTTACTTTCTAATAAGCTTCCTATAGGTCCAATGGAAATTTGTATTGATTTTGGGCTTGAGATAGTGCAATTGTGAGATATAGAATCTGTATTAAGTGTTCATAAAGAACAAGTTGTCATCATACGCTGTATAGATTGGCATTAAGAATAACATAGTGGAACGAATGGATTTCTATTTTAACTTACCTATTAGCGATTCAATGTTCACTGCCCTTGCTGACATCACATTGCACCTGTGATGCTCCAGAGGCTTACTGGATTAATGCACTTATCTTTTAAACAAGTGTTCAAGAGTTTGAATCCACGGAAAGCTTCTTTTCATTTACTTACTAATATGCTTCCTATAGTGCCAATGGAAATTTACATTGATTTTGGGCTTGACATACTGCAATTGTGAGAAATATAATCTGTATTAAGTGTTCATAAAGAACAAGATGTCATCATACGCTGTATAGATTGGCCTTAAGAACAACATAGTGGAAGCAATGGATTTCTTCTACAACTTACCTTTTAGCGATTCAATGATTACTGCCCTTCTTGACATCTCATTGCACCTGTGATGTTCCAGTGGCTTACTGGGTTCATGAGTTCAGATCCACAAAGAGAATTTTTTCAATTACCTCTTAATAAGCTTCCAATACAGACAATGGAAATTTGCAATGATTTTGGGCTTGAGATTGTGAGAAATACAATCTATATTAAGTGTTCATAAAGAACAAGTTGTCATCATACGCTGTATAGATCGGCGTTAAGAATAACATAGTGGAATGAATGTTTTTCTTTTTTAACTTAACTATTAGCGATTCAATGTTCACTGCCCTTCTTGACATCACACTCCACCTGTGATGTTCCAGTGGCTTACTGTGTTAATGCACCTGTCTTGTAAACAAGTATTCTTGAGTTTGAATCCACGGAAAAATTTTTTTCATTTACTTTCTAATAAGCTTCCTATAGGTCCAATGGAAATTTGTATTGATTTTGGGCTTGAGATAGTGCAATTGTGAGATATAGAATCTGTATTAAGTGTTCATAAAGAACAAGTTGTCATCATACGCTGTATAGATTGGCATTAAGAATAACATAGTGGAACGAATGGATTTCTATTTTTACTTACCTATTAGCGATTCAATGTTCACTGCCCTTGCTGACATCACATTGCACCTGTGATGTTCCAGAGGCTTACTGGATAAATGCACTTGTCTTTTAAATAAGTGTTCAAGAGTATGAATCCGCGGAAAGCTTCTTTTCATTTACTTACTAATATGCTTCCTATAGGGCCAATGGAAATTTGCATTGATTTTGGGCTTGAGATAGTGCAATTGTGAGAAATAGAATCTGTATTAAGGGTTCATAAAGAACAAGTTATCATCATACGCTGTATAGATTGGCATTAAGAATAACATAGTGGAATGAATGTTTTTCTTTTTTAACTTAACTATTAGCGATTCAATGTTCACTGCCCTTTTTGACATCACACTGCACCTGTGATGTTCCAGTGGCTTACTGTGTTAATGCACCTGTCTTGTAAACAAGTATTCTTGAGTTTGAATCCATGGAAAACTTTTTTTCATTTACTTTCTAATAAGCTTCCTATAGGTCCAATGGAAATTTGTATTGATTTTGGGCTTGAGATAGTGCAATTGTGAGATATAGAATCTGTATTAAGTGTTCATAAAGAACAAGTTGTCATCATACGCTGTATAGATTGGCATTAAGAATAACATAGTGGAACGAATGGATTTCTATTTTTACTTACCTATTAGCGATTCAATGTTCACTGCCCTTCCTGACATCACATTGCACCTGTGATGTTCCAGAGGCTTACTGGATAAATGCACTTGTCTTTTAAATAAGTGTTCAAGAGTATGAATCCGCGGAAAGCTTCTTTTCATTTACTTACTAATATGCTTCCTATAGGTCCAATGGAAATTTGTATTGATTTTGGGCTTGAGATAGTGCAATTGTGAGATATAGAATCTGTATTAAGTGTTCATAAAGAACAAGTTGTCATCATACGCTGTATAGATTGGCATTAAGAATAACATAGTGGAACGAATGGATTTCTATTTTAACTTACCTATTAGCGATTCAATGTTCACTGCCCTTGCTGACATCACATTGCACCTGTGATGCTCCAGAGGCTTACTGGATTAATGCACTTATCTTTTAAACAAGTGTTCAAGAGTTTGAATCCACGGAAAGCTTCTTTTCATTTACTTACTAATATGCTTCCTATAGTGCCAATGGAAATTTACATTGATTTTGGGCTTGACATACTGCAATTGTGAGAAATATAATCTGTATTAAGTGTTCATAAAGAACAAGATGTCATCATACGCTGTATAGATTGGCCTTAAGAACAACATAGTGGAAGCAATGGATTTCTTCTACAACTTACCTTTTAGCGATTCAATGATTACTGCCCTTCTTGACATCTCATTGCACCTGTGATGTTCCAGTGGCTTACTGGGTTCATGAGTTCAGATCCACAAAGAGAATTTTTTCAATTACCTCTTAATAAGCTTCCAATACAGACAATGGAAATTTGCAATGATTTTGGGCTTGAGATTGTGAGAAATACAATCTATATTAAGTGTTCATAAAGAACAAGTTGTCATCATACGCTGTATAGATCGGCGTTAAGAATAACATAGTGGAATGAATGTTTTTCTTTTTTAACTTAACTATTAGCGATTCAATGTTCACTGCCCTTCTTGACATCACACTCCACCTGTGATGTTCCAGTGGCTTACTGTGTTAATGCACCTGTCTTGTAAACAAGTATTCTTGAGTTTGAATCCACGGAAAAATTTTTTTCATTTACTTTCTAATAAGCTTCCTATAGGTCCAATGGAAATTTGTATTGATTTTGGGCTTGAGATAGTGCAATTGTGAGATATAGAATCTGTATTAAGTGTTCATAAAGAACAAGTTGTCATCATACGCTGTATAGATTGGCATTAAGAATAACATAGTGGAACGAATGGATTTCTATTTTTACTTACCTATTAGCGATTCAATGTTCACTGCCCTTGCTGACATCACATTGCACCTGTGATGTTCCAGAGGCTTACTGGATAAATGCACTTGTCTTTTAAATAAGTGTTCAAGAGTATGAATCCGCGGAAAGCTTCTTTTCATTTACTTACTAATATGCTTCCTATAGGGCCAATGGAAATTTGCATTGATTTTGGGCTTGAGATAGTGCAATTGTGAGAAATAGAATCTGTATTAAGGGTTCATAAAGAACAAGTTATCATCATACGCTGTATAGATTGGCATTAAGAATAACATAGTGGAATGAATGTTTTTCTTTTTTAACTTAACTATTAGCGATTCAATGTTCACTGCCCTTTTTGACATCACACTGCACCTGTGATGTTCCAGTGGCTTACTGTGTTAATGCACCTGTCTTGTAAACAAGTATTCTTGAGTTTGAATCCATGGAAAACTTTTTTTCATTTACTTTCTAATAAGCTTCCTATAGGTCCAATGGAAATTTGTATTGATTTTGGGCTTGAGATAGTGCAATTGTGAGATATAGAATCTGTATTAAGTGTTCATAAAGAACAAGTTGTCATCATACGCTGTATAGATTGGCATTAAGAATAACATAGTGGAACGAATGGATTTCTATTTTTACTTACCTATTAGCGATTCAATGTTCACTGCCCTTCCTGACATCACATTGCACCTGTGATGTTCCAGAGGCTTACTGGATAAATGCACTTGTCTTTTAAATAAGTGTTCAAGAGTATGAATCCGCGGAAAGCTTCTTTTCATTTACTTACTATTATGCTTCCTATAGGTCCAATGGAAATTTGTATTGATTTTGGGCTTGAGATAGTGCAATTGTGAGATATAGAATCTGTATTAAGTGTTCATAAAGAACAAGTTGTCATCATACGCTGTATAGATTGGCATTAAGAATAACATAGTGGAACGAATGGATTTCTATTTTAACTTACCTATTAGCGATTCAATGTTCACTGCCCTTGCTGACATCACATTGCACCTGTGATGCTCCAGAGGCTTACTGGATTAATGCACTTATCTTTTAAACAAGTGTTCAAGAGTTTGAATCCACGGAAAGCTTCTTTTCATTTACTTACTAATATGCTTCCTATAGTGCCAATGGAAATTTACATTGATTTTGGGCTTGACATACTGCAATTGTGAGAAATATAATCTGTATTAAGTGTTCATAAAGAACAAGATGTCATCATACGCTGTATAGATTGGCCTTAAGAACAACATAGTGGAAGCAATGGATTTCTTCTACAACTTACCTTTTAGCGATTCAATGATTACTGCCCTTCTTGACATCTCATTGCACCTGTGATGTTCCAGTGGCTTACTGGGTTCATGAGTTCAGATCCACAAAGAGAATTTTTTCAATTACCTCTTAATAAGCTTCCAATACAGACAATGGAAATTTGCAATGATTTTGGGCTTGAGATTGTGAGAAATACAATCTATATTAAGTGTTCATAAAGAACAAGTTGTCATCATACGCTGTATAGATTGGCGTTAAGAATAACATAGTGGAATGAATGTTTTTCTTTTTTAACTTAACTATTAGCGATTCAATGTTCACTGCCCTTCTTGACATCACACTCCACCTGTGATGTTCCAGTGGCTTACTGTGTTAATGCACCTGTCTTGTAAACAAGTATTCTTGAGTTTGAATCCACGGAAAACTTTTTTTCATTTACTTTCTAATAAGCTTCCTATAGGTCCAATGGAAATTTGTATTGATTTTGGGCTTGAGATAGTGCAATTGTGAGATATAGAATCTGTATTAAGTGTTCATAAAGAACAAGTTGTCATCATACGCTGTATAGATTGGCATTAAGAATAACATAGTGGAACGAATGGATTTCTATTTTTACTTACCTATTAGCGATTCAATGTTCACTGCCCTTCCTGACATCACATTGCACCTGTGATGTTCCAGAGGCTTACTGGATTGAGGCACTTTTCTTTTAAACAGGTGTTCAAGAGTTTGAATGCACGGAAAGCTTCTTTTCATTTACTTACCAATAAGCTTCCTATAGGGCCAATGGAAATTTGCATTGATTTTGGGCTTCAGATAGTGCAATTGTGAGAAATAGAATCTGTATTAAGGGTTCATAAAGAACAAGATGTCATCATACGCTGTATAGATTGGCATTAAGAATAACATAGTGAAAGCAATGGATTTCTTTTATAACTTACCTTTTAGCGATTCAATGTTTACTGCCCTTCTTGACATCTCATTGCACCTGTGATGTTCCAGTGGTCTACTGCGTTAATGCGCCAGTCTTGTGAACAAGTGTTCATGAGTTCGGATCCACAAAGAAATTTTTTTCAATTACCTCTTAATAAGCTTCCAATACAGCCAATGGATATTTGCAATGATTTTGGGCTTGAGATAGTGCAATTGTGAGATATAGAATCTGTATTAAGTGTTCATAAAGAACAAGATGTCATCATACGCTGTATATATTGGCATTGAGAATAACATAGTGGAACCAATGGATTTCTTTCATAATTTACCTATTAGCGATTCAAAGTTCACTGCCCTTCTTGACATCGCACTGCATCTGAGATGTTCCAGTGGCTGCCTGAGTTAATGCACCTGTCTTGTGAGCAAGTGTTCATGAGCTCAAATCCACAGAAACCTTTTTTTCATTTACATATTAATAAGCTTCCTATAGGTCCAATGGAAATTTGCATTGATTTTGGGCTTGAGATCGTGCAATTGTGAGATATAGAATTTGTATTAAGTGATCATAAAGAACAAGTTGTCATCATACTCTGTATAGATTGGCATTAAGAATAACATAGTGGAACGAATGGATTTCTTTTTTAAATTACCTATTAGCGATTCAATGTTCACTGCCCTTCTTGACATCACATTGCACCTGTGATATTCCAGAGGCTTACTGGATTGATGCACTTTTCTTTTAAACAGGTGTTCAAGAGTTTGAATGCACGGAAAGCTTCTTTTCATTTACTTACCAATAAGCTTCCTATAGGGCCAATGGAAATTTGCATTGATTTTGGGCTTCAGATAGTGCAATTGTGAGATATAGAATCTGTATTAAGTGTTCATAAAGAACAAGATGTCATCATACGCTGTATATATTGGCATTGAGAATAACATAGTGGAACCAATGGATTTCTTTCTTAATTTACCTATTAGCGATTCAAAGTTCACTGCCCTTCCTGACATCGCACTGCACCTGAGATGTTCCAGTGGCTGACTGAGTTAATGCACCTGTTTTGTGAACAAGTGTTCATGAGTTCAAATCCACGGCAACTTTTTTTTCATTTACATATTAATAAACTTCCTATAGGTCCAATGGAAATTTGCATTGATTTTGGGCTTGAGATAGTGCAATTGTGAGATATAGAATCTGTATTAAGTGTTCATAAAGAACAAGTTGTCATCATACGCTGTATAGATTGGCATTAAGAATAACATAGTGGAACGAATGGATTTCTATTTTAACTTACCTATTAGCGATTCAATGTTCACTGCCCTTGCTGACATCACATTGCACCTGTGATGCTCCAGAGGCTTACTGGATTAATGCACTTATCTTTTAAACAAGTGTTCAAGAGTTTGAATCCACGGAAAGCTTTTTTTCATTTACTTACTAATATGCTTCCTATAGTGCCAATGGAAATTTGCATTGATTTTGGGCTTGACATACTGCAATTGTGAGAAATATAATCTGTATTAAGTGTTCATAAAGAACAAGATGTCATCATACGCTGTATAGATTGGCCTTAAGAACAACATAGTGGAAGCAATGGATTTCTTCTACAACTTACCTTTTAGCGATTCAATGTTTACTGCCCTTCTTGACATCTCATTGCACCTGTGATGTTCCAGTGGCTTACTGGGTTCATGAGTTCAGATCCACAAAGAGAATTTTTTCAATTACCTCTTAATAAGCTTCCAATACAGACAATGGAAATTTGCAATGATTTTGGGCTTGAGATTGTGAGAAATACAATCTATATTAAGTGTTCATAAAGAACAAGTTGTCATCATACGCTGTATAGATTGGCGTTAAGAATAACATAGTGGAATGAATGTTTTTCTTTTTTAACTTAACTATTAACGATTCAATGTTCACTGCCCTTCTTGACATCACACTCCACCTGTGATGTTCCAGTGGCTTACTGTGTTAATGCACCTGTCTTGTAAACAAGTATTCTTGAGTTTGAGTCCACGGAAAACTTTTTTTCATTTACTTTCTAATAAGCTTCCTATAGGTCCAATGGAAATTTGTATTGATTTTTGGCTTGAGATAGTGCAATTGTGAGATATAGAATCTGTATTAAGTGTTCATAAAGAACAAGTTGTCATCATACGCTGTATAGATTGGCATTAAGAATAATATAGTGGAACGAATGGATTTCTATTTTTACTTACCTATTAGCGATTCAATGTTCACTGCCCTTCCTGACATCACATTGCACCTGTGATGTTCCAGAGTCTTACTGGATAAATGCACTTGTCTTTTAAATAAGTGTTCAAGAGTATGAATCCGCGGAAAGCTTCTTTTCATTTACTTACTAATATGCTTCCTATAGGGCCAATGGAAATTTGCATTGATTTTGGGCATGAGATAGTGCAATTGTGAGAAATAGAATCTGTATTAAGGGTTCATAAAGAACAAGTTATCATCATACGCTGTATAGATTGGCATTAAGAATAACATAGTGGAATGAATGTTTTTCTTTTTTAACTTAACTATTAGCGATTCAATGTTCACTGCCCTTCTTGACATCTCATTTCGCCTGTGATGTTCCAGTGGCTTACTGCGTTAATGCGCCAGTCTTGTGAACAAGTGTTCATGAGTTCAGATCCACGGAAACCTTTTTTTCATTTACATATTAATAAGCTTCCTATAGGGCCAATGGAAATTTGCATTGATTTTGGGCTTGAGATAGTGCAATTGTGAGAAATAGAATCTGTATTAAGGGTTCATAAAGAACAAGATGTCATCATACGCTGTATAGATTGGCATTAAGAATAACATAGTGGAAGCAATGGATTTCTTTTATAACTTACCTTTTAGCGATTCAATGTTTACTGCCCTTCTTGACATCTCATTTCGCCTGTGATGTTCCAGTGGCTTACTGCGTTAATGCGCCAGTCTTGTGAACAAGTATTCATGAGTTCAGATCCACGGAAACCTTTTTTTCATTTACATACTAATAAGCTTCCTATAGGTCCAATGAAAATTTGCATTGATTTTGGGCTTGAGATAGTGCAATTCTGAGATATAGAATCTGTATTAAGTGTTCATAAAGAACAAGATGTCATCATACGCTGTATATATTGGCATTGAGAATAACATAGTGGAACCAATGGATTTCTTTCATAATTTACCTATTAGCGATTCAAAGTTCACTGCCCTTCTTGACATCGCACTGCACCTGAGATGTTCCAGTGGCTGCCTGAGTTAATGCACCTGTCTTGTGAACAAGTGTTCATGAGTTCAAATCCACGGAAACCTTTTTTTCATTTACATATTAATAAGCTTCCTATAGGTCCAATGGAAATTTGCATTGATTTTGGGCTTGAGATCGTGCAATTGTGAGATATAGAATTTGTATTAAGTGATCATAAAGAACAAGTTGTCATCATACTCTGTATAGATTGGCATTAAGAATAACATAGTGGAACGAATGGATTTCTTTTTTAACTTACCTATTAGCGATTCAATGTTCACTGCCCTTCTTGACATCACATTGCACCTGTGATATTCCAGAGGCTTACTGGATTGATGCACTTTTCTTTTAAACAGGTGTTCAAGAGTTTGAATGCACGGAAAGCTTCTTTTCATTTACTTACCAATAAGCTTCCTATAGGGCCAATGGAAATTTGCATTGATTTTGGGCTTCAGATAGTGCAATTGTGAGATATAGAATCTGTATTAAGTGTTCATAAAGAACAAGATGTCATCATACGCTGTATAGATTGGCGTTAAGAATAACATAGTGGAATGAATGTTTTTCTTTTTTAACTTAACTATTAGCGATTCAATGTTCACTGCCCTTCTTGACATCATACTGCACCTGTGATGTTCCAGTGGCTTACTGTGTTAATGCACCTGTCTTGTAAACAAGTATTCTTGAGTTCGGATCCACGGGAAACTTTTTTTCATTTACTTTCTAATAAGCTTCCTATAGGTTCAATGGAAATTTGTATTGATTGTGGGCTTGAGATGGTGCAATTGTGAGATATAGAATCTGTATTAAGTGTTCATAAAGAACAAGTTGTCATCATGCGCTGTATAGATTTGAATTAAGAATAACATAGTGGAACGAATGGATTTCTATTTTAACTTACCTATTAGCGATTCAATGTTCACTGCCCTTCCTGACATCACATTGCCCCTGTGATGTTCCAGAGGCTTACTGGATAAATGCACTTGTCTTTTAAATAAGTGTTCAAGAGTTTGAATCCGCGGAAAGCTACTTTTCATTTACTTACCAATAAGCTTCCTATAGGGCCAATGGAAATTTGCATTGATTTTGGGCTTCAGATAGTGCAATTGTGAGAAATAGAATCTGTATTAAGGGTTCATAAAGAACAAGATGTCATCATACGCTATATAGATTGGCATTAAGAATAACATAGTGAAAGCAATGGATTTCTTTTATAACTTACCTTTTAGCGATTCAATGTTTACTGCCCTTCTTGACATCTCATTGCACCTGTGATGTTCCAGTGGTCTACTGCGTTAATGCGCCAGTCTTGTGAACAAGTGTTCATGAGTTCAGATCCACAAAGAAATTTTTTTCAATTACCTCTTAATAAGCTTCCAATACAGCCAATGGATATTTGGAATGATTTTGGGCTTGAGATAGTGCAATTGTGAGATATAGAATTTGTATTAAGTGATCATAAAGAACAAGTTGTCATCATACTCTGTATAGATTGGCATTAAGAATAACATAGTGGAACGAATGGATTTCTTTTTTAAATTACCTATTAGCGATTCAATGTTCACTGCCCTTCTTGACATCACATTGCACCTGTGATATTCCAGAGGCTTACTGGATTGATGCACTTTTCTTTTAAACAGGTGTTCAAGAGTTTGAATGCACGGAAAGCTTCTTTTCATTTACTTACCAATAAGCTTCCTATAGGGCCAATGGAAATTTGCATTGATTTTGGGCTTCAGATAGTGCAATTGTGAGATATAGAATCTGTATTAAGTGTTCATAAAGAACAAGATGTCATCATACGCTGTATATATTGGCATTGAGAATAACATAGTGGAACCAATGGATTTCTTTCTTAATTTACCTATTAGCGATTCAAAGTTCACTGCCCTTCCTGACATCGCACTGCACCTGAGATGTTCCACTGGCTGACTGAGTTAATGCACCTGTTTTGTGAACAAGTGTTCATGAGTTCAAATCCACGGCTACTTTTTTTTCATTTACATATTAATAAACTTCCTATAGGTCCAATGGAAATTTGCATTGATTTTGGGCTTGAGATTGTGCAATTGTGAGATATAGAATCTGTATTAAGTGTTCATAAAGAACAAGTTGTCATCATACGCTGTATAGATTGGCATTAAGAATAACATAGTGGAACGAATGGATTTCTATTTTAACTTACCTATTAGCGATTCAATGTTCACTGCCCTTGCTGACATCACATTGCACCTGTGATGCTCCAGAGGCTTACTGGATTAATGCACTTATCTTTTAAACAAGTGTTCAAGAGTTTGAATCCACGGAAAGCTTTTTTTCATTTACTTACTAATATGCTTCCTATAGTGCCAATGGAAATTTGCATTGATTTTGGGCTTGACATACTGCAATTGTGAGAAATATAATCTGTATTAAGTGTTCATAAAGAACAAGATGTCATCATACGCTGTATAGATTGGCCTTAAGAACAACATAGTGGAAGCAATGGATTTCTTCTACAACTTACCTTTTAGCGATTCAATGTTTACTGCCCTTCTTGACATCTCATTGCACCTGTGATGTTCCAGTGGCTTACTGGGTTCATGAGTTCAGATCCACAAAGAGAATTTTTTCAATTACCTCTTAATAAGCTTCCAATACAGACAATGGAAATTTGCAATGATTTTGGGCTTGAGATTGTGAGAAATACAATCTATATTAAGTGTTCATAAAGAACAAGTTGTCATCATACGCTGTATAGATTGGCGTTAAGAATAACATAGTGGAATGAATGTTTTTCTTTTTTAACTTAACTATTAACGATTCAATGTTCACTGCCCTTCTTGACATCACACTCCACCTGTGATGTTCCAGTGGCTTACTGTGTTAATGCACCTGTCTTGTAAACAAGTATTCTTGAGTTTGAGTCCACGGAAAACTTTTTTACATTTACTTTCTAATAAGCTTCCTATAGGTCCAATGGAAATTTGTATTGATTTTTGGCTTGAGATAGTGCAATTGTGAGATATAGAATCTGTATTAAGTGTTCATAAAGAACAAGTTGTCATCATACGCTGTATAGATTGGCATTAAGAATAATATAGTGGAACGAATGGATTTCGATTTTTACTTACCTATTAGCGATTCAATGTTCACTGCCCTTCCTGACATCACATTGCACCTGTGATGTTCCAGAGTCTTACTGGATAAATGCACTTGTCTTTTAAATAAGTGTTCAAGAGTATGAATCCGCGGAAAGCTTCTTTTCATTTACTTACTAATATGCTTCCTATAGGGCCAATGGAAATTTGCATTGATTTTGGGCATGAGATAGTGCAATTGTGAGAAATAGAATCTGTATTAAGGGTTCATAAAGAACAAGTTATCATCATACGCTGTATAGATTGGCATTAAGAATAACATAGTGGAATGAATGTTTTTCTTTTTTAACTTAACTATTAGCGATTCAATGTTCACTGCCCTTCTTGACATCTCATTTCTCCTGTGATGTTCCAGTGGCTTACTGCGTTAATGCGCCAGTCTTGTGAACAAGTGTTCATGAGTTCAGATCCACGGAAACCTTTTTTTCATTTACATATTAATAAGCTTCCTATAGGGCCAATGGAAATTTGCATTGATTTTGGGCTTGAGATAGTGCAATTGTGAGAAATAGAATCTGTATTAAGGGTTCATAAAGAACAAGATGTCATCATACGCTGTATAGATTGGCATTAAGAATAACATAGTGGAAGCAATGGATTTCTTTTATAACTTACCTTTTAGCGATTCAATGTTTACTGCCCTTCTTGACATCTCATTTCGCCTGTGATGTTCCAGTGGCTTACTGCGTTAATGCGCCAGTCTTGTGAACAAGTGTTCATGAGTTCAGATCCACGGAAACCTTTTTTTCATTTACATACTAATAAGCTTCCTATAGGTCCAATGAAAATTTGCATTGATTTTGGGCTTGAGATAGTGCAATTGTGAGATATAGAATCTGTATTAAGTGTTCATAAAGAACAAGATGTCATCATACGCTGTATATATTGGCATTGAGAATAACATAGTGGAACCAATGGATTTCTTTCATAATTTACCTATTAGCGATTCAAAGTTCACTGCCCTTCTTGACATCGCACTGCACCTGAGATGTTCCAGTGGCTGCCTGAGTTAATGCACCTGTCTTGTGAACAAGTGTTCATGAGTTCAAATCCACAGAAACCTTTTTTTCATTTACATATTAATAAGCTTCCTATAGGTCCAATGGAAATTTGCATTGATTTTGGGCTTGAGATCGTGCAATTGTGAGATATAGAATTTGTATTAAGTGATCATAAAGAACAAGTTGTCATCATACTCTGTATAGATTGGCATTAAGAATAACATAGTGGAATGAATGTTTTTCTTTTTTAACTTAACTATTAGCGATTCAATGTTCACTGCCCTTCTTGACATCATACTGCACCTGTGATGTTCCAGTGGCTTACTGTGTTAATGCACCTGTCTTGTAAACAAGTATTCTTGAGTTCGGATCCACGGGAAACTTTTTTTCATTTACTTTCTAATAAGCTTCCTATAGGTTCAATGGAAATTTGTATTGATTGTGGGCTTGAGATGGTGCAATTGTGAGATATAGAATCTGTATTAAGTGTTCATAAAGAACAAGTTGTCATCATGCGCTGTATAGATTTGAATTAAGAATAACATAGTGGAACGAATGGATTTCTATTTTAACTTACCTATTAGCGATTCAATGTTCACTGCCCTTCCTGACATCACATTGCCCCTGTGATGTTCCAGAGGCTTACTGGATAAATGCACTTGTCTTTTAAATAAGTGTTCAAGAGTTTGAATCCGCGGAAAGCTACTTTTCATTTACTTATTAATATGCTTCCTATAGGGCCAATGGAAATTTGCATTGATTTTGGGCTTGAGATAGTGCAATTGTGAGAAATAGAATCTGTATTAAGGGTTCATAAAGAACAAGATGTCATCATACGCTGTATAGATTGGCATTAAGAATAACATAGTGGAAGCAATGGATTTCTTTTATAACTTACCTTTTAGCGATTCAATGTTTACTGCCCTTCTTGACATCTCATTTCGCCTGTGATGTTCCAGTGGCTTACTGCGTTAATGCGCCAGTCTTGTGAACAAGTGTTCATGAGTTCAGATCCACGGAAACCTTTTTTTCATTTACATACTAATAAGCTTCCTATAGGTCCAATGAAAATTTGCATTGATTTTGGGCTTGAGATAGTGCAATTGTGAGATATAGAATCTGTATTAAGTGTTCATAAAGAACAAGATGTCATCATACGCTGTATATATTGGCATTGAGAATAACATAGTGGAACCAATGGATTTCTTTCATAATTTACCTATTAGCGATTCAAAGTTCACTGCCCTTCCTGACATTGCAGTGCACCTGAGATGTTCCAGTGGCTGACTGAGTTAATGCACCTGTTTTGTGAACAAGTGTTCATGAGTTCAAATCCACAGAAACCTTTTTTTCATTTACATATTAATAAGCTTCCTATAGGTCCAATGGAAATTTGCATTGATTTTGGGCTTGAGATCGTGCAATTGTGAGATATAGAATTTGTATTAAGTGATCATAAAGAACAAGTTGTCATCATACTCTGTATAGATTGGCATTAAGAATAACATAGTGGAACGAATGGATTTCTTTTTTAACTTACCTATTAGCGATTCAATGTTCACTGCCCTTCTTGACATCACATTGCACCTGTGATATTCCAGAGGCTTACTGGATTGATGCACTTTTCTTTTAAACAGGTGTTCAAGAGTTTGAATGCACGGAAAGCTTCTTTTCATTTACTTACCAATAAGCTTCCTATAGGACCAATGGAAATTTGCATTGATTTTGGGCTTCAGATAGTGCAATTGTGAGATATAGAATCTGTATTAAGTGTTCATAAAGAACAAGATGTCATCATACGCTGTATATATTGGCATTGAGAATAACATAGTGGAACCAATGGATTTCTTTCATAATTTACCTATTAGCGATTCAAAGTTCACTGCCCTTCCTGACATCGCACTGCACCTGAGATGTTCCAGTGGCTGACTGAGTTAATGCACTTGTTTTGTGAACAAGTGTTCATGAGTTCAAATCCACGGCAACTTTTTTTTCATTTACATATTAATAAACTTCCTATAGGTCCAATGGAAATTTGCATTGATTTTGGGCTTCAGATAGTGCAATTGTGAGATATAGAATCTGTATTAAGTGTTCATAAAGAACAAGTTGTCATCATACGCTGTATAGATTGGCATTAAGAATAACTTAGTGGAACGAATGGATTTCTATTTTAACTTACCTATTAGCGATTCAATGTTCACTGCCCTTGCTGACATCACATTGCACCTGTGATGCTCCAGAGGCTTACTGGATTAATGCACTTATCCTTTAAACAAGTGTTCAAGAGTTTGAATCCACGGAAAGCTTTTTTTCATTTACTTACTAATATGCTTCCTATAGTGCCAATGGAAATTTGCATTGATTTTGGGCTTGACATACTGCAATTGTGAGAAATATAATCTGTATTAAGTGTTCATAAAGAACAAGATGTCATCATACGCTGTATAGATTGGCCTTAAGAACAACATAGTGGAAGCAATGGATTTCTTCTGCAACTTACCTTTTAGCGATTCAATGTTTACTGCCCTTCTTGACATCTCATTGCACCTGTGATGTTCCAGTGGCCTACTGCGTTAATGCGCCAGTCTTGTGAACAAGTGTTCATGAGTTCAGATCCACAAAGAAATTTTTTTCAATTACCTCTTAATAAGCTTCCAATACAGCCAATGGATATTTGCAATGATTTTGGGCTTGAGATAGTGCAATTGTGAGAAATAGAATCTGTATTAAGGGTTCATAAAGAACAAGATGTCATCATACGCTGTATAGATTGGCCTTAAGAATAAGATAGTGGAAGCAATGGATTTCTTTTATAACTTACCTTTTAGCGATTCAATGTTTACTGCCCTTCTTGACATCTCATTGCACCTGTGATGTTCCAGTGGCTTACTGGGTTCATGAGTTCAGATCCACAAAGAGAATTTTTTCAATTACCTCTTAATAAGCTTCCAATACAGACAATGGAAATTTGCAATGATTTTGGGCTTGAGATTGTGAGAAATACAATCTATATTAAGTGTTCATAAAGAAAAAGTTGTGATCATACGCTGTATAGATTGGCGTTAAGAATAACATAGTGGAATGAATGTTTTTCTTTTTTAACTTAACTATTGGCGATTCAATGTTCACTGCCCTTCTTGACATCATATTGCACCTGTGATGTTCCAGTGGCTTACTGTGTTAATGCACCTGTCTTGTAAACAAGTATTCTTGAGTTCGGATCCACGGGAAACTTTTTTTCATTTACTTTCTAATAAGCTTCCTATAGGTTCAATGGAAATTTGTATTGATTGTGGGCTTGAGATGGTGCAGTTGTGAGATATAGAATCTGTATTAAGTGTTCATAAAGAACAAATTGTCATCATGCGCTGTATAGATTTGAATTAAGAATAACATAGTGGAACGAATGGATTTCTATTTTAACTTACCTATTAGCGATTCAATGTTCACTGCCCTTCCTGACATCACATTGCCCCTGTGATGTTCCAGAGGCTTACTGGATAAATGCACTTGTCTTTTAAATAAGTGTTCAAGAGTTTGAATCCGCGGAAAGCTACTTTTCATTTACCTATTAATATGCTTCCTATAGGGCCAATGGAAATTTGCATTGATTTTGGGCTTGAGATAGTGCAATTGTGAGAAATAGAATCTGTATTAAGGGTTCATAAAGAACAAGATGTCATCATACGCTGTATAGATTGGCATTAAGAATAACATAGTGGAAGCAATGGATTTCTTTTATAACTTACCTTTTAGCGATTCAATGTTTACTGCCCTTCTTGACATCTCATTTCGCCTGTGATGTTCCAGTGGCTTACTGCGTTAATGCGCCAGTCTTGTGAACAAGTGCTCATGAGTTCAGATCCACGGAAACCTTTTTTTCATTTACATATTAATAAGCTTCCTATAGGTCCAATGAAAATTTGCATTGATTTTGGGCTTGAGATAGTGCAATTGTGAGATATAGAATCTGTATTAAGTGTTCATAAAGAACAAGATGTCATCATACGCTGTATATATTGGCATTGAGAATAACATAGTGGAACCAATGGATTTCTTTCATAATTTACCTATTAGCGATTCAAAGTTCACTGCCCTTCCTGACATTGCACTGCACCTGAGATGTTCCAGTGGCTGACTGAGTTAATGCACCTGTTTTGTGAACAAGTGTTCATGAGTTCAAATCCACAGAAACCTTTTTTTCATTTACATATTAATAAGCTTCCTATAGGTCCAATGGAAATTTGCATTGATTTTGGGCTTGAGATCTTGCAATTGTGAGATATAGAATTTGTATTAAGTGATCATAAAGAACAAGTTGTCATCATACTCTGTATAGATTGGCATTAAGAATAACATAGTGGAACGAATGGATTTCTTTTTTAACTTACCTATTAGCCATTCAATGTTCACTGCCCTTCTTGACATCACATTGCACCTGTGAAATTCCAGAGGCTTACTGGATTGATGCACTTTTCTTTTAAACATGTGTTCAAGAGTTTGAATGCACGGAAAGCTTCTTTTCATTTACTTACCAATAAGCTTCCTATAGGGCCAATGGAAATTTGCATTAATTTTGGGCTTCAGATAGTGCAATTGTGAGAAATAGAATCTGTATTAAGGGTTCATAAAGAACAAGATGTCATCATACGCTGTATAGATTGGCATTAAGAATAACATAGTGGAAGCAATGGATTTCTTTTATAACTTACCTTTTAGCGATTCAATGTTTACTGCCCTTCTTGACATTTCATTGCACCTTTGATGTTCCAGTGTCCTTCTGCGTTAATGCGCCAGTTTTGTGAACAAGTGTTCATGAGTTCAGGTCCACAAAGAAATTTTTTTCAATTACCTCTTAATAAGCTTCCAATACAGCCAATGGATATTTGCAATGATTTTGGGCTTGAGATAGTGCAATTGTGAGATATAGAATCTGTATTAAGTGTTCATAAAGAACAAGATGTCATCATACGTTGTATATATTGGCATTGAGAATAACATAGTGGAACCAATGGATTTCTTTCATAATTTACCTATTAGCGATTCAAAGTTCACTGCCCTTCTTGACATCTCACTGCACCTGAGATGTTCCAGTGGCTGACTGAGTTAATGCACCTGTCTTGTGAACAAGTGTTCATGAGTTCAAATCCACGGAAACCTTTTTTTCATTTACATATTAATAAGCTTCCTATAGGTCCAATGGAAATTTGCATTGATTTTGGGCTTGATATCGTGCAATTGTGAGATATAGAATTTGTATTAAGTGATCATAAAGAACAAGTTGTCATCATACTCTGTATAGATTGGCATTAAGAATAACATAGTGGAACGAATGGATTTCTTTTTTAACTTACCTATTAGCGATTCAATGTTCACTGCCCTTCTTGACATCACATTGCACCTGTGATATTCCAGAGGCTTACTGGATTGATGCACTTTTCTTTTAAACAGGTGTTCAAGAGTTTGAATGCACGGAAAGCTTCTTTTCATTTACTTACCAATAAGCTTCCTATAGGGCCAATGGAAATTTGAATTGATTTTGGGCTTCAGATAGTGCAATTGTGAGATATAGAATCTGTATTAAGTGTTCATAAAGAACAAGATGTCATCATACACTGTATAGATTGGCATTAAGAATAACATAGTGGAAGCAATGGATTTCTTTTATAACTTACCTTTTAGCGAATCAAAGTTTACTGCCCTTCTTGACATCACACTGTACCTGAGATGTTCCAGTGGTTTACTGAGTTAATGCACCTGTCTTGTGAACAAGTGTTCGTGAGTTCGAATCCACTGAAAGCTTTTTTTCATTTACTTACTAATAAGCTTCCTATAGGTTCAATGGAAATTTGCATTGATTTTGGGCTTGAGATCATGCAATTGTGAGACATAGAATCTGTATTAAGTGTTCATAAAGAACAAAATGTCATCATACGCTGTACAGATTGGCATTAAGAATAACATAGTGGAAGCAATGGATTTCTTTTTTAACTTACCTATAAACGATTCAAAGTTCACTGCCCTTCTTGACATCTCACTGCACCTGAGATGTTCCAGTGGCTGACTGAGTTAATGCACCTGTCTTGTGAACAAGTGTTCATGAGTTCAAATCCACGGAAACCTTTTTTTCATTTACATATTAATAAGCTTCCTATAGGTCCAATGGAAATTTGCATTGATTTTGGGCTTGAGATCGTGCAATTGTGAGATATAGAATTTGTATTAAGTGATCATAAAGAACAAGTTGTCATCATACTCTGTATAGATTGGCATTAAGAATAACATAGTGGAACGAATGGATTTCTTTTTTAACTTACCTATTAGCGATTCAATGTTCACTGCCCTTCTTGACATCACATTGCACCTGTGATATTCCAGAGGCTTACTGGATTGATGCACTTTTCTTTTAAACAGGTGTTCAAGAGTTTGAATGCACGGAAAGCTTCTTTTCATTTACTTACCAATAAGCTTCCTATAGGGCCAATGGAAATTTGAATTGATTTTGGGCTTCAGATAGTGCAATTGTGAGATATAGAATCTGTATTAAGTGTTCATAAAGAACAAGATGTCATCATACGCTGTATAGATTGGCATTAAGAATAACATAGTGGAAGCAATGGATTTCTTTTATAACTTACCTTTTAGCGAATCAAAGTTTACTGCCCTTCTTGACATCACACTGTACCTGAGATGTTCCAGTGGTTTACTGAGTTAATGCACCTGTCTTGTGAACAAGTGTTCGTGAGTTCGAATCCACTGAAAGCTTTTTTTCATTTACTTACTAATAAGCTTCCTATAGGTTCAATGGAAATTTGCATTGATTTTGGGCTTGAGATCGTGCAATTGTGAGACATAGAATCTGTATTAAGTGTTCATAAAGAACAAAATGTCATCATACGCTGTACAGATTGGCATTAAGAATAACATAGTGGAAGCAATGGATTTCTTTTTTAACTTACCTATAAACGATTCAATGTTCACTGCCTTTCTTGACATAGCATTGCAACTGTGATGTTTCAGTGGCTTATTGAGTTAATGCGCCTGTGTTGTTAAAAGGTGTTCATGAGTTTGAATCCATGGAGAGCTTTTTTTCAATTACCTCCTAATAAGCTTCCAATACAGCCAATGGAAATTTGCATTGATTTTGGGTTGGATCTGTGGGTATCTGCTGATTGTGCTCCATAACTCACCAGGCAGTGAGCTTTGTATTTCCTCCACCTCCTGTTCCCTTGCTCACACTGTCTAGCAATGAAGCCTGCTGGAGTAGTGATTGATTGTGCCCCTCCCCCACTGTCACAGGCACCTTGAAAGGAGAAAGATGTTGCCAGCTACAGAAACTAAATGCTGAGAAAGATATGTGCCAGAAAATAGGGGTGTTATTTACTTCATATGGTCAATGTATATATAATTGTGTGTATACATGTGTAAAACGTCTGCATATATGTGTTGTGTATTTGAGAACTGTATGTAAACATATTTGGTGTGTGTGTGTATATATAATATATATACAGTACAGACCAAAAGTTTGGACACACCTTCTCATTTAAAGATTTTTCTGTATTTTCATGACTGTGAAAATTGTCTCCTGCACAAAGTCTCCTCTTAACAGTTGTTGTAGAGATGTGTCTGCTGCTAGAACTCCGTGTGGCATTGACCTGGTCTTTAATCTGAGCTGCTGTTAACCTGCGATTTCTGAGGCTGGTGACTCGGGTAAACTTATCCTCAGATGCAGAGGCGACTCTTGGTCTTCCTTTCCTGGGGCGGTCCTCATGTGAGCCAGTTTTTTTGTAGCGCTTGATGTTTTTTTCAACTGCACTTGGTGACACATTCAAAGTTTGCCCAATTTTTCGGACTGACTTACCTTTATTTCTTAAAGCAATGATGGCCACTCGTTTTTCTTTACTTAGCTGCTTTTTTCTTGCCACAACACAAATTCTAACAGTCTATTCAGTAGGACTATCAGCTGTGTATCCACCTTATTTCTGCACAACACAACTGATGGTCCCAACCCCATTTATAAGGCAAGAAATCATAGAATCATAGAATCATAGAGTCATAGAATGGTAGAGTAGGAAGGGACCTCCTGGGTCATCTGGTCCAACCCCCTGCTCAAAGCAAGATTCACTAAATCATCTCAGACAGATGTCTGTCCAGCCTCTGTTTGAAGACGTCCATTGAAGGGGAACTCACCACCTCTCGTGGCAGCCTGTTCCACTCATTAATCACCCTAACTGTCAAAAAGTTTTTTCTAATATCTAATCTGTGTCTCCTCCCATTTAGTTTCATCCCATTGCTTCTAGTCTTTCCTTGTGCAAATGAGAATAAAGATGATCCTTCTACAATGTGACAGCCCTTGACATATTTGTAGACAGCTATTAAGTCTCCTCTCAGTCTTCTTTTTTGCAAGCTAAACATTCCCAAATCCTGCAACCGTTCCTCATAGGACATGGTTTGCAGACCAGTCACCATTCTGGTCGCTCTTCTCTGAACTTGCTCCAGTTTGTCTATGTCTTTTTTAAAATGTGGTGCCCAAAACTGTACACAGTATTCCAGATGAGGTCTGACCAAAGAGGAGTAAAGACCGATAATGACTTCACGTGATCTAGACTGTATGCTTCTGTTAATACATCCCAGAATTGTATTTGCCTTTTTTGCTGCTGCATCACACTGTTGACTCATGTTCAGTCTATGATCTATTAGTATACCTAAGTCTTTTTCACATGTACTGTTGCTTAGCTCTATTCCTCCCATTCTGTATATGCTTTTTTCATTTTTATTGCCCAGAAGTAGTACTTTGCATTTTTCCCTGTTAAAAACCATTCTGTTGGTTGCTGCCCACTGCTCCAGTTTATTTAGGTCTTCTTGAATCCTCTCTCTCTCTTCTCTAGTATTAGCTATCCCTCCTAGCTTTGTGTCATCAGCAAATTTAATCAGTTTACCCTCAATTCCTTCATCTAAATCATTGATAAAGATGTTGAACAATACAGGTCCCAGGACGGAGCCCTGTGGTACCCCACTTGAGACATTCATCCAGCTGGATGTGAAGCCATTTACAACCACCCTTTGAGTCCGATCACTAAGCCAGTTATGAATCCACCTAACAGTTGCCTGGTCCATTGCATACTTGGTCATTTTTTCAATAAGGATGGTGTGAGATACTTTGTCAAATGCTTTGCTGAAGTCAAGATATACTATATCTACAGCATTTCCCTGATCCACCCAGTCAGTGATTCTGTCATAGAAGGAAATTAAGTTAGTCTGACATGACTTGTTAGTTACAAACCCATGCTGACTCTGGTTAATCACTTCATTCTTATCCATGTACTTACATACATGTTGTTTAATAATTTGTTCAAAGATCTTTCCTGGTATAGAAGTCAGACTCACCGGCCTATAGTTCCCTGGGTCCACCTTCTTCCCCTTTTTGAAGATAGGAACAACATTTGCTCTTCTCCAGTCTTCTGGGACTTCTCCTGTTCTCCAAGAATTTTCAAAGATTATGGAGAGTGGTTCTAAAATTTCTTCTACGATCTCCTTCAGTACTCTGGGGTGTAATTCATCTGGACCTGGAGACTTGAACTCATTTATGTTAGCTAAATATTCCCTCACAATCTTTCTGTTTACAGATAACTTGGATTCCTCTATTCCTTTAAAAGGACTGTGAAGATCAGTTGATGTTACATTTTCTTTCTGAGAGAAAACAGATGCAAAATAGGAGTTAAAAAGTTCGGCCTTCTCAACATCCTCTCTTACCATTTCTCCATTTTCATCCTGTAAAAATCCTATAGCATCTTTGACTTTTCTTTTACTTTTGACATACCCCCAAAATCCTTTTTTATTGCTTTTGACATCTCTTGCAAGCCTTAATTCATTGTCAGCTTTAGCTAAACCTGACAGGGCACACCTGTGAAGTGAAAACCATTTACGGTGACTACCTCTTGAAGCTCATCAAGAGAATGCCAAGAGTGTGCAAAGCAGTCATCAAAGCAAAAGGTGGCTACTTTGAAGAACCTAGAATATAAGATATATTTTCAGTTGTTTCACACTTTTTTCTTAAGTGTATAATACCACGTGTTAATTCATAGTTTTGATGCCTTCAGTGTGAATGTACAATTTTCATAGCCATGAAAATACAGAAAAATCTTTAAATGGTGCGTCCAAACTTTTGGTCTGTACTGTATATATATATATATATATATATATATATATATATATATATATATACAGATGAATACATTCATACACTGCTCAAAAAAATAAAGGGAACACTTAAACAACAGAATATAACTGCAAGTAAATCAAACTTCTGTGAATTCAAACTGTCCACTTAGGAAGCAACACTGATTGACAATCAATTTCACATGCTGTTGTGCAAATGGAATAGACAATAGATGGAAATTATTGGCAATTATCAAGACACCCTCAATAAAGGAGTGTTTCTGCAGGTGGACCACATCTCAGTACCAATGCTTTCTGGCTGATGTTTTGGTCACTTTTGAATGTTGGTTGTGCTTTTACACTCGTGGTAGCATGAGATGAACTCTGTATCCCACAGAAGTTGCTCAGGTAGTGCAGCTCATCCAGGATGGCACATCAATGCGAGCTGTGGCAAGAAGGTTTGCTGTGTCTGTCAGCGTAGTGTCCAGAGGCTGAAGGCGCTAACAAGAGACAGGCCAGTACACCAGGAGACGTGGAGGGGGTGGTAGGAGGGCAACAACCCAGCAGCAGGACCGATACCTCCGCCTTTGTTCAAAGAGGAACAGGGGGAGCACTGCCAGAGCCCTGCAAAATGACCTCCAGCAGGCCACAAATGTGCATGTGTCTGCATAAATGGTTAGAAACCGACTCCGTGAGGGTGGTATGAGGGCCTGACGTCCACAGATGGGGGTTGTGCTCACAGCCCAACACCGTGCAGGATGCTTGGCATTTGCCACAGAACACCAGGATTGGCAAAGTCGCCACTGGCGCCTTGTGCTCTTCACAGATGAAAGCAGGTTCGCACTGAGCAAATGTGACAGTCATGACAGAGTCTGGAGACGCCGTGGAAAGAAATCTGCTGCCTGCAACATCCTTCAGCATGACCATTTTGGCAGTGGGTCTCTTATGGTGTGGGGTGGCATTTCTTTGGAGGGCCGCACAGTATTAAGTATTTATTTTTTTGAGCAGTGTATATGTTCGTGTATGTCATAGAGAGAGATGTGAATATACCTATGTAATATATATACTACTATATATTACATAGGTATATTTGTGTACACATACATATTTATGTATAGCAGGAGAGAGTGCTATATATACTGCTCAAAAAAATAAAGGGAACACTCAAATATCACATCCTAGATCTGAATGAATGAAATATTCTCATTGAATACTTTGTTCTGTACAAAGTTGAATGGGCTGACAACAAAATCACACAAAAATCATCAATGGAAATCAAATTTATTAACCAATGGAGGCCTGGATTTGGAGTCACCCCCCAAATTAAAGTGGAAAAACACACTACAGTGTTACGGGTCCTGGTGTTCGAACCTCTGTGCCGAGGTGCAAGGAGGGACCCAGAGGGGCGTGACTAAGTATCAACCCGAACCGACCCTGGTCAGACGGCAGCAAACGACACCGTGACCAGGGAGGATCTGGGCTGAGGGACCAGGTGCTACTCTGGGGACGACCTTGTAAGAGAGCAGTTGGCTCCCACGGGTCAGATGGCTGGGACTGAACGGTATGACGGATGGACACGGCAAGCAGGCAGAAGTCTCTGGTAGCTGACAGGTGGTCACGGTACGTGACAGCAGAGCAGGCAGTAGTCTCTAGGTTTGCAGACAGGTGGTCACGGCACGTGACGGCAGAGCCTCCAGGCAGGCTGGCAGGAAACAGGCGGGCGCTCCCAGGTGAGCGGGCAGACTGACAAGGCAGGTAACAGGCAGGTAACAGGTGAGCGCTCCCAGGTGAGCGGGCTGACGAACTCTGCAGGTAACAGACGGATGCTCCCAGGTGGGCGGACTGACAGACAGAGCAGGTAACAGGCGGATGCTCCCAGGTGAGCGGACTGGCAGACAGGGCAGTTAACAGGCAAGTAACAGGTAACCGCTCCCAGGTGAGCAGGCTTGCAGGCTCGGCAGGTAACGGGCAGATAACAGGCTGGCAGGCAGGACGAGGAGTCAGGCTAGCAGCGGGACCTGAGGGCAGGAGCAGAGAAACTGTGCAACAACTTTGCTTGGGCACCTCCATTTTGGAGGAGGTGCCCTATATATGTGAGGACCCTCGGCTATTGGCTGGGGACTCCTTAGGATGGCGTGGCCCCTTTAAGAGGAGGGCAAGCGCGCGCGCGCCCTAAGCACAGTGCCCGGGGGACTGCGCGCACAGACAGCAAGCTGAGAAGCAGAGCGGGGAGCATGGTGAGAGGGACGGCGTCTCTGCCCGGCAGGAGGCAGAGATGCCGAAGCTACAGGGCTGCGCACGCCGACAGCAGGCTGGGAAGGAGAGCGGGGAGCGAGGAAGTGAGAGGGACGGCGTCTCTGCCTCAAAGAAGGCAGAGACCCCGATGCTACATACAGGCCGATCCAACTTTGATGTTATGTCCTTAAAACAAGTCAAAATGAGGCTCAGTATTGTGTGTGGCCTCCACGTGCCTGTATGACCTCCCTACAATGCCTGGGCATACTCCTGATGAGGTTGCGGATTGTCTCCTGTGGGATCTCCTCCCAGACCTGGACTAAAGCATCCGCCAACTCCTGGACAGTCTGTGGTGCAACGTGACGTTGGTGGATGGAGCGAGACATGATGTCCCAGATGTGCTTTATCGCATTCAGGTCTGGAGAACGGGCGTGCCACTCCATAGCTTCAATGTCTTCATCTTGCAGGAACTGCTGACACACTCCAGCCACATGAGGTCTGGAATTGTCCTGCATTAGGAGGAACCCAGGGCCAACCGCACCAGCTTATGGTCTCACAAGGGGTCTGAGGATCTCATCTCGGTACCTAATGGCAGTCAGGCTACCTCTGGCGAGCACATGGAGGGCTGTGCGGCCCTCCAAAGAAATGCCACCCCACACCATTACTGACTCACTGTCAAACCGGTCATGCTGAAGGCTGTTGCAGGCAACAGATCGCTCTCCTCGGCGTCTCCAGACTTTGTCACATCTGTCACATGTGCTCAGTGTGAACCTGCTTTCATCTGTGAAGAGCACAGGGCACCAGTGGGGACTTAGCCAATCCTGGTGTTCTGTGGCAAATGCCAAGCATCCTGCACGGTGTTGGGCTGTGAGCACAACCCCCATCTGTGGACGTCAGGCCCTCATACCACCCTCATGGAGTAGGTTTCTAACTGTTTATGCAGACACATGCACATTTGTTGCCTGCTGGAGGTCATTATGCAGGGCTCTGGTAGTGCTCCTCCTGTTCCTCCTTGCACAAAGGAGGAGGTAACGGTCCTGCTGCTGGGTTGTTGCCCTCCTATGGCTCCCTCCACATCTCCTGGCATCTGCTCCATGCTCTGGACACTGTGCTGACAGACACAGCTATCCTTCTTGCCACAGCTCGCACTGATGTGCCATCCTGGATGAACTGCACTAAATGAGCAACTTCTATGGGTTGCACTGTAGACTCCGCCTCTTGCTACTGTACCTCTGGGGGTGAGAGCAATGGCAAAATGAAAAAGTGACCAAAACAACAGGCAAAAAGCGTGAGAACACAGAAATGGTCTGTGGTCACCACCCGCAGAACCACTCCTTTATAGGGGGTATCTTGCTAATTGCCAATCATTTCTACCAGTTGTCTGTTCCATTTGCACAACAGCAGGAGAAATTGATTCACAATCAGAGTTGCTTCATAACTGGACAGGTAGATTTCACAGAAGTGTTATTGACTTGGAGTTACATTGTGTTGTTTAAGTGTTCCCTTTATTTTTTTGAGCAGTGTATATATAAGCATACATGTGTGATATAGATAGAGGGGCTCAACCATAATGTGCAGTTATATAAATTTATGCTATATATAAATCTATAGATATAGAGAGAGTAAAAATTGGAACAGCACCATATCTTCAAAATAACGGCTGCAAGGCCCACAAACAGATATCCATAAGTATAGACAGTATAGCAAAAAAATGTCAGGCAGCACACCAAAAGTTCTTTGAAAAAATCTGGACTTTTGTTTGCCTGGTGTGGCGACGTTTCGGTTGTGGTGTTGTGATCAAGCAGTGATGAAGGTTGTCCGCAACCGAAATGTCGCCACACCGGGCAAATAAAGTCCATATTTTTTCTAAGACCTTTTGGAATGCTGCCTGACATTTTTGCTATAGATATAGAGAGAGATATGGAAAAATATCAGTGACCAGCCAAAAACCTTCAAATTAGTAAAAAATAGAATGGAAGCAGCACTTCAATGAAAATATGTGATCCATACTTTATTCCCCCATCTGATCTGGATGGATAAAGTCGGCCTTTTTCACTTATTTCCACTATAGCGCTGCTTCAACTCTATTATTCAATTTGCTCCATTTTTAGCCAGGAGATGTAAATGTGGATTTTTATTAGCAGATATGGGTGAAACATGCTGTGGTTACTCTGTAGCCTTCTCTCTGGCTCTACACATAGTATATATAGGCAGGAGACCCCTTTATATACATTGTCCTCCTTTCTATTACAACCATTTGATTAAATGAGCTCTTAGGGTCACTACACGGCTCACCAGAGGCGCTGCCCAGCAACGAGCCTCTGGGGGCGTGTCTCAGAGCACAGCACGCTGAGCTGCAAATCCCAAGATGGCCGCTCCCATAACTGTGATTCTTTTATTTCATAACGCAAGTAATTTTTCCAAACGTAATTTATTTCATGTTTATTTATATCTACAGTCTCCTTACTGTAATATACCATAATATGTGTGGAGGTGATAGGTCCTCTTTAACCAAGAGGATAAAGGATGACCAATATGTTTTGATCTGTAAGTTTTCTCTTTGCTCCTTGGGTATCAAGGAGAATATACAAAGTACCCATGCTTTCTGTGTGAATGTGACAGCCGGAATAGGACTCATCACTGGAGCTAAAAAGAAGTTTGATCAACGAGAAAATCTTTGCAACCTGGACTCAAGAACCTAGTTTCCAAAAGTTTACTTTATCCCACAAGAGTTCTCCTGCCACCACATTACATTTTTTACATTCCCATTTGGACAACTTTCCTGAAAACATTGGTGATGTTAGCGAACAGCAAGGAGACAGATTTCATCAGGTTATTAAGGAGATTGAATGTAAAAATGATGGGTAACAACTACTCGAGGCTTCACAGAGGAGAGCTGCAGCCTTCTAGAAGAGAAAGATGGAAAGTGAACATGTAGGCAGAGGGATTGAGGAAATCCACGTGTCAGACAATCTACAAAATAACACAGAATTAGGACTCCGGTCCATCTGACATGAAACAATGGCTAACATATCTTGATTTACCAAACAAAGGAACAATATTTCTAGTCTGGCCTAATAAAGAACAGTTCACACTCTACACAAACGGCAAGATGCTGAGTCGTCACACAAGCCCCTCCCTACATGCAGACATTTACATGTACCACCACCTTACTTGTTAAAGCCCCCCAAAGTGCAGCCCTATGCATGTATCATCAGCACAATCTCTGTGCAAGATCAATGCCATATATCACCCCCTTTTTTTAGACTAGCCTGTTGCAACATAACCCCTTTCCCAGTGCTATCCCCAACATGCAGCGCCATCATGCATCACCACCTTGACTATGCAATCCACACTGCGAGCAGTCCTGTGCATGCAGCATCAGCAAATTCCCTGTGCAACCGCCAACTACATGCAGAATCAGTGCACACCCATCAACATGTAGCAACATACATGCATAACCCCCTTCTCTGTGCAAGCATGCCCAAAAAGCAGCCCTGTGCATGCAGTATCAGCACATCAACATGCACCATCACCCTTTTTCTGTGCAAGCCCTCTGCAATAATCCCTTCTCAATGGAAGCTCCTGAATATACCCCATGCCCCCTCACACCAGCCACGCAGCCCCCTGGAAGCCCCTCTACATACTCCATGCCCCCTCTCACCAGCCCCTTGGATGCCCCTCTACATACCCCATGCCCCCTCCCACCAGCCCCCTGGATGCCCCTCTATATACCCCATTCCCCCTCCCACCAGTCCCCTGGATGCCCCTCTACATACCCCATGCTCCCTCCCACCAGCCCCCTGGATTCCCCTCTACATACCCCATGCCCCCTCCCACCAGCCATGCAGCCCCCTGGATGCCTCTACAACATTTATTCACATGGTCAATTCTCCCCACCTCAGTCCACTCCGGATCAGCACTAGACGAGCTCAGGATCAGCATCAGTCCTCACAGCACAACGCTGAACACGAGCTCCCCAGCAGAGTCCTCGCCAGGGCACACGGTGTTGCACACAGCTCAGTACAGGAATCTCAGTAGAGTCCAGCAAAGTCCTGGAGTCCTCTCCACAGCACAACTCAGCATCAACTACAGGAGTCCTCATCAGGAGTCATCCTGTCCCGGCACAATGTGCACACTGCTGCAGCTGCACTAGTTTCCACTGGTCTGAGAAGGCCCCGCCCCTTCCAGTGATGTCATGATTTCATGAAATCACTCCTCCCCCTCCAGAAATCAACTCCAATCTAGACGCTACCCTGATCTGACCTGTTCTGAGCTATCACCAGCCCCCTCACTCATCTACCACGTCCCCCCGCTCATCACACATGCACTATGCTAGCAAAACTGTTAAAAACACTGTAGTTTCCCCTCAATCACGTACCTGCACAAATTCGCCACATTCGTGTTTGTAGATCGGATTTCGAACATATTCGCTCATCACTACTGTTGAGGAATGGTTTCCTGAGAAGATAAGGAAGGCATTTGTCCTGTATGAGAGTTAACTGTAGACTCTGAGTACCCAGCACTTGTGGCTATATGAGGGGAATCAACATCTGCCATAGCAATAGTCTCTGATGTTGTGAGGGATTGCGATTGAGGGTAGCACGAGACCCATTCTTATATTATCTTCAATAAATAAAAACACTACACAAATAAACTTGTGGCATAAAATAGGCCGTGATGTTTTTATTAAGAGTTACTTTAATTTAATAAATAAATAATATACCAATAATAAATAATTTTAATATTATAATAAATCCATTTAATACTATCAAATAAATTTATAACCATATAACCATAACCAACCATGACCAAATCCACCCAGCAAAAGCTGAGCGATTATCCACCTGCTAGGACTAGCATAGACCTGGCCCACCCCCAAATAAAAACATCAGAGCCACTTTTCAATAACATTCTGCAATCCCAAATTAAAAATGTCCAAGCCTATGTCCGACAAGTGTACGGAATCGCTTCGAAATAAGCCAGACACGAAACCTTCCAGATACGAATGCCTATAGGAAAAACCTCCCAATAAAGAGAAGAATTTCTCCATAGACTTATTCACTCTTTTCCTTATTTTGTTCAGAAATTTGCTTTCTGAGCCTGACCATGCTAATCTTGGCACTATTTCTGAAAAAAACAAATGTGTTGGGAAGCCAACATTTAATTAAAGAAAAATCTTTACGCATTAACCAAAGAAGGTCTAACGTTTTTATTTTTCCAATGTCATTCCCACCTACATGAAATATAATTAAATGAGGATTAGGCCACAGCAACAATAATTTCTTAACTTCAACACAAACATTCTCCCACTTTAAACCTCTAACACCATGCCAAAAAATATTACATTTTTCAAGATTAAAAGATAAATTCTCAGAATATGACCTCTTGCTTGCCCTCTTCTGGGCCCAATGAATATACGAGTGACCCAGGATACAGATAACAAATGAACCTGAGAGATGAATATTACATTTTAATAAATAAATACGGTATTACATAAATTATATACTTATTAGATTCCCATCTACCTATTCTCTTAATTATGCTCTCATCCAACCCAGACCTTGCTGCTTCTGTGGCAGCGCCAATCTGAAACAAATGAGAGGATATTCTCATATTTTCTAGTCCCAATTTTATTAAACACTTTTTAAGTACTGAACTGAATTGAAACTTAGTCACTGGTAAGAGATCCATGTAAATAAATAAAGCACCAGCATGCACTGGCCGAACTTCTAACCACTTTTTAATATTAGTAACTGGACATAAATTTACATCACTTAACTTATTTAACTTGATCCTACTTCCTTTCCCAAGCTGGTCCATCTTTGACCTTCTTATATAAATTAACATAAAATTATTTTTAAAACTAATATCCTCTAACATTAAACCTGACACCATCTTCCTACTTTCACTAAGGATTTCACCAATTCTCAATGCAGCAAAAAATGCGAGCAAGAAAATTGCCCTAAACAAACAAGTTTCAAACAAATTAAAACAAACTTCAGGTAGAATACCAAAAAGTTTCTTTAATAAATTGATAAAAATTGGACGCCTGTTATCTGGTTTTAATGACCCTTTCTTAAAACCCTTCAATGCCTGCTTGACTGGGAAAAAACTATTCAAAGCATCTTCACCAGATAATTTCAAGAAAAATGACACTTCTGCAAAAACTTTGTTACTGGAAGAAAAAGACAACTTTTTAGATATTAAGAAACTCACAAATAGTAAAGCTGATTCCACTGTACTCTTTTTAAAATCAATACCCCAAGACATACAAAAATTCTTCAAGTCCAACCATGCGGCCGAATAACTGGCCCATGTTCTGTTGGCAATTGAATTTTTCACAAGAGATGTAATTATTCCCATATCAGATTCCACAGATGTGCTGGGCAAGGGATCCCCTCTTGAGCAGCTTTTGGAGCCAATGAATGAAACTTTTCCATGTCTGAGAGCGAGCATGGGTTTTCCTGGTCAGGAGCATTATTGCATGCCACACCTCCTGCCCCAGTCCAGGGAGGGGAGGAACCTGCCCTTTATAAACTGGATCTGGGGCGGGGTTAGGGAGTAGAGTCGAGTCTAGTCCAGAGAAGGGACAGAACAGCAGCAAGGAGCTCTGTAGAAGCCAGGAGCTGAAGACCAGGAACTGGAGCAGAGCCCGTCCTGGCGGAAAGACGCAGAGAACCGGAGTCCGAGGCTGTGGGGATATCTAAATCCAGCAGCAGAAACCACCTGGCAGGGGATTTCAAGTCCTCTTGCCATAGAAAGCCCGGAGACTCAGTCACACGCAAGGGACCGGCACCACCATCGAGGAGCGGAAGGCACCAAAGGCCCCAAGTCACCAGCCATACGGGTGAGCACCACACGGTACACTCAGGGACGTGGGCTACTACACGACTACAGCAGGGTAGCAAGGAAGAGTGCAGTCAGACGGGAAGGCCTATACCTCCACCTGGCCAGGGGGACTCTTGCTCGCTCACAGACTGACCAGGCCTCTAATGTTAGCCAGTACTCCCAGCAGGGCCTTCTTCATTACCAACAGTAAAGACCCTGAACTGCACTGCATGGACTCTGAGTCATTTCTGCTGTGCCCACGCACCACAACCCTCACCATCTGCACTCACTACCCTGAGGCTATACTCGTGGGGAGTTATTCTACCCCCTGCTGCGCACACAACATTAGCCTCAGCGGTCTGCCTCGCAGCGACGGTTCTCAGTGACCGCAATCCATGGGTGGCGTAGTCAGACATTTAAACATTACAAAACCAAGTAAACAAATCCGCCACTGGTTTGACCACCCTGAGCCACGGGACCGGGTCACCACCCTGGAGACTACAACCCCTAGCATCGCACAGAGACCCGGCTATTCCCCCACACACGGCCCAGAGGGCGCGTCAACTTTGGCGTAGACGGCAGGATTTCGTGCCCGCAGCCACCAGATACTGAGTGCCTAAAGAAAGACTGTGATATTTACCGTGGTGAAGTTTTCCCGCTATCCGCCGCCATTTTCCCGCCATTGGGCGCCATTTCTGGGACGCCGAGTGGGAAGAAGAGGGGCGTGGACGCCAAAAGCGCGCAAGAGCTGAAGCCCTGCCTTACGCACTGACGCTGCGCCAGGTCCTGGAAGGAGCCCAGCGGACGCCGACGTCACCAGCGCGCGACGCAAGGTCCTCGACCCCGACGATCACCTGCAGAGCAGCGGCCTACGGAGAAGAAGCAACGGAAGGTAGGCCACGGTTAACTAGGGGGGAGGAAGACACCAGGAATGGAGGGAGCTCCCACCGCCAGCGCGGCTGCTGCCGCAGTGATGCCGTTCACGATGCCGTATATCCCTGGAGCAGCATGGTTACCCCAGTACTCAGGGGAGTCGCATACCCTGAGCGACTTTAAAGAGAGACTGTATAGCCTATTCAAAGTATACCCCCTGTCCGAGGAACAAAAAGTGAGCATCCTGACAGGCCAGTTAATCGGGGCAGCCCAAAGAGAAGTGAAGTCCTGGTCAGCCAGGGAAAAAGGGACTGTAAAGGAAATACTGGCCCGTCTAAAGGACACTTTTGATACCCGCACCTCAGCAGAGATCAAACTAAGATTTTATGGATGCAAACACAAGACAGTATACAGGACTATGCTTTGAATTTGCAGGAGGCCCTGAGAGCCATTAAGCAGGCAGACCCTGACAGCGTGCAGAATGAGGATAAGCTGTTGACTGAACAGTTCATTGAGGGTCTACAGTCCAGCGCCCACCGAACCCAGTTGCGTGTAATGGCATTGCAGAACCCCGATTTGGACTTTGCGCAGTTTAATGACAGGGCCATCCGGGTGCTCCGAGAACCGGCACCAGGTGGCGCTGTAACCCACAGGCACCCTGCTAGCACCTATCACCAGGAGGCGGCGCCCTTGTCTGCAGAGCCTGTGGGAGCTGATGCACAGGCTTTGGACAAAGACCCGGCTGCAGACCTGCACTATCAGGTCCAAGAACTGACCAAAAGCGTTGCCGCACTAACCAGAACTGTGCAGTCTTTACAGGTGTCTTCCCCAGGAAAGATCCAGCTGGCTTCCAGTCAGGAGGACGTCCCTTGGAGCCGACGGAGGAGGATCCCATCGTCTAGAGGAAGACCCAGCGACCGCTATGACCAGGACAGACAACCCATCTGCCGCCGCTGCAATCAACCAGGACATATGGCAAGGTACTGTCATTTAAACGGGCACAACCTGGGGCAGAGGGCCGACCCCCAGGCAAAAGATCATCAGGCCCATCGAGCTGGCGTGATAAGTACGTAGGGGGATGACCGGTCTTGCCCGTGGTGCTGGATGGCATCCCTATGAGTGACCTACTGGACACCGGCTCACAGGTAACCACCATCCCCTATGTGCTCTTTAAGCGGTACTGGAATGACTCAGATATCACCCACTACCCGGATGACGATTTGAGCATCATCGCCAGCTGTGGTCAGCCTGTACCACAGGTGGGATTCAAGGAGGTGACCATCAAAATTGGTAAAGTTGAACTGCCAGCGCAAGGACTGATTATTGTGGACATTGACCATCGTGAAAGCCACCCTAAGATAACCTTGGGTACTAATGCTATTGAAAATTGTCTTGCAGAGATAATTCTCATATTACAGCAGGTTGCGGTGAACGCCGGCTCTAGCCAGCAGCGTGTCCTACAAAAAGAGATCAGAGCCCTGATGAAAAGGCAACAGGTAGAACTGTCTGGTGGTGAGATTGGTAGTGTTAGGATGAGCGACCCGTTCCCTGTCGCTATGCCCCCAAAAATTGAGATGATGATCTGGTGCCGAACTGCAATCGGGTTAAGAGGAAGGGACTACCAAGCCATGGTAGAACCCGTCTACTCAGACAGCAGGCCCACCATTTTGACAGCACGGGGGGTGGTCGATGTACGCCATGGGAGGGTACCTGTCCACATCCTAAACATTGGGGAAAGAGACGTATACTTGCCACGGTATGCCACACTAGCCAAATTGTTCACCGTTAACCGAAACTCTGTAAAGACCGTGGAACCCTTGCCTCCATCTCAACCAGAGGAGGGTAACGGCTCCGAGAAGCAAATGGAGGACTGGTGTCAGAAGCTGCATGTGGGCACGGAATCCACTCCCTCACACCAAAAACAGGGAGTCTACCGGGTGGTGCAGGAGTACGAAAGAGTCTTTAGCAAACACCCACTAGAATTTGGGCGAGTAAAGGGGGTAGAACACCACATCCCCACAGGAGACCATCCACCCATAAAGGAAAGATACCGACCTGTACCCTCTGTACACTATCAGAATGCCAAGGGAATGTTGCGAGAAATGAAGCAGGCTGGGGTAATCAGGGACAGCTGTAGCCCCTGGGCAGCTCCACTAGTTCTTGTGAAAAAGAAAGATGGCACTATGAGAATGTGTGTAGATTACAGAAAGGTCAACCGTATCATACACAAAGATGCGTACCCGTTACCTAGGATAGAGGAATTTTTAGCTGCATTAAAGTCTGCTAACTTCTTCTCCACTTTGGATCTTACTAGCGGGTACTGGCAGGTTCCTGCAGCAGAGGCTGACAAGGAGAAGACCGCGTTCACCTCCCCGATGGGTCTCAGCGAATTCAACTGTATGCCGTTCGGGCTCTGCAACGCAGTAGGAACCTTCCAGCGGTTGATGGAGTGCTGCCTAGGGCACAGGAATTTCGAGACGGTCTTGCTCTACCTGGACGATATCATCGTGTATTCCAAAACATATGAGGACCATCTGAAACACCTGGCAGAGGTGTTGGACGCCCTGGCAGGCTACAGCCTAAAGGTGAAACCCTCCAAGTGTCATCTACTGAAACCAAAGGTACAGTACCTGGGACATGTGGTGAGTGCTGACGGAGTAGCTCCCGACCCTGAAAAGATCACAGTGATTAAGGACTGGCCAAGACCCTCCAGCATAAAGGAAGTGCGGCAGTTCCTCGGGTTGGTATGTTACTACCGAAGATTCATCTCTGGGTTCACCAAGATGGCAGCCCCTATGCAAAACCTCCTGTTAGGTCAGTCAAAGACCAAGAATCAGAAGCCGCCATTCAGGTGGGACAAGCTGGAAGAGGAGTCTTTCCGCCAGCTGAAGATGGCCCTCACGGGGGATGAGGTCCTGGCTTACCCTGATTACGGCCAGCCTTTCATCCTCCACACAGACACCAGTAACGTGAGGCTAGGAGCCGTACTATCCCAGATTCAGCAGGGCAGAGAACGGGTAATCGCTTATGCCAGCAGGAAGCTCCGGCCCACAGAAAGGAATCCTGAAAATTACAGCTCCTTCAAGCTAGAGTTCCTCGCGGTGGTATGGGCAGTGACAGAGCGCTTCAAACATTGCCTTGCCTCTTCCAAGTTCACCGTGTACATGGACAGCAACCCGTTGACACACCTGGACACTGCAAAACTTGGTGCCCTGGAGCAGAGATGGATGGCCCGCCTATCCAACTATGAGTTCACCATCAAATACCGGGCGGGACGCACAAATGCCAATGCAGACGCCCTGTCCAGGATGCTGAACTTGCCGAACGGAGGGGAAGATCCAGAAGAACTGGAAGAGATTGAAGTCCATGTGTTCCACCGTCGTGGGATTACCCAGTATTCCCACCGTGTAAGGGATAGGCGCTCTGCCATGTTCAATCCCTTACCCCACTACAGCTGGGCGGAGATGCAGGACAGTGACCCAACCATCCACCTGGTAAAAGAGATGCTGACACAGGCTGATGGCCGCCTTGACCCAGACGCTCCGGAAGAAACTAAACAGCTCTGGAAGGAGAAGAGTAAACTGTTTCTCTACAAGGGGAAGCTGTGCCGGAGAATTGTCAACTCCCGGACACATGAGCTGACCTGGCAGGTAGTGGTCCCAAGACGAGATGCGGCTATGCTCCTGGAGGCATGCTACGACGGAGCAGGGCACTTTGGATGGAAGAAGTTGGAGTCCCTGTTGCATGAACGGTTCTTCTGGGTAGGCATGAGAGGGGCCATTGAGAGATGGTGCAGAGACTGCGGCCCATGCAACCTGAGAAGAAAGGACCGTGCCAGCCAGAAGACTCCCCTGCAGCCCATCATCACCAAGCAGCCACTAGAACTGGTAGCCCTGGACCATGTGAACCTGGCTCCAAGTAGGTCCGGGTACATCTACGCCCTGACCATCGTAGACCACTACTCTCGGTTTCTAGTGGTGGTCCCTGTCAAGGACTTAACAGCTCAGACAGCAGCTAGAGCCTTCCAGCAGCACTTCTGCCGTCCACAAGGGTATCTGGAGCAAGTGTTGACTGACCAGGGTCCAGCCTTCAAAGCGGAGGTCTTCCAGGAGTTCTGCAACCTCTATGGCTGCAAGAAGATAAGGACAACGCCCTATCACCCCCAATCCAACGGATTGTGCCAGAAAATGAACCAGGTGGTGATGGACTTGCTGAAAACGTTGCCTCTGGAAGAGCGTAGTCTGTGGCCTGAAAAACTGCCTGATCTGGTGGACTTGTATAACCACATCCCAGTAAATTCCACCAACTGCACCCTGGCTTACCTAAAGAGAGCAAGACCTGGTAAGCTGCCTATTGACCGGGATATGGGAGTCCTGACACCTGAGGACACCTCACCAGAGGCAGACTGGGATACAGAACGGCAGCAGCAGTACCGGAAAGTGCAGGAGAGTGTTTAGAGAAGTCTGTCTCAAGCAAGAGAAAGGCAAGAGAGGACTTACAACCAGCATGCTCTCGTTGCTCCCCTGGCACATGGAGAGCAGGTCTTGAAGAGGAAGAGGCGGCTCCAAAAGTTGGATGACCAGTGGGAGAAAGGCCGGTACACAGTACTGCCCTCAAGTCATGAAAATCCAAAAGTATGCATTATCAGTATGGAGGAGAGACCACAGCCACTGTCTCCAGAGACCACCTGAAGAAGTGTCCCGAGCAGCTGCAAAGCACTGATGAAGACCAAGATAGCCCTCAACTCGCAGAGGAAAGGGAAGAAATGGTCAGTACAGTACTCTGAGAATTCCCCCGGTCCTGGACACAAATTAACAACGCTATTGTGGTACCCATCCTTACCTTTCTCCAGCCAGCCCCTCAAGGGCCTACAGAAGAGCAAGTAGAATTGGGAGAGCAACCAGCCCCGGAGGCAGAAGATTCCATACCAGCAGCCCAGGAGAATTAACCCTCTGCTAGTAGTGAGCCTGCCGTACCCGTAGTGAGCCAAAGAGTACGCAGAAAGCTGCCCAGCCTACCCAAAACATCTCCAAATACCTGTAGTGAAGACACTAGTGAGCCCACTACAAAAGGGGTGGAAACAGGGGACCCAGAAAGAACACCACCAGATAGTGTGTTACGTATGTCCACCAGGAGCACTAGAGGTCAAATGCCCGCATGCTGGAGAATTTAAAATGTGATATAAATGCCTGTATATTGTAAATGATAAAATGGTTGTTGCCTGCATACTAATTATGCTTTTCTAGTTACCCGACAGGGTTCATGGACTAACAGGTTATGGACAATGAATAACCGGGACTGTACCTTGTTTATAGTTGCACCTGTAAAGTGCCTCTTTTTGTCCCAGACCACAGAGCAAAAACCCGTGGAGGTGGCTGAAGATGTGGTCCAACGCCGGATCATCGATGCCCTGTAGCCACCGCAGGGCCTACGTGGAGGGTTTGGGACGGGTCCCTCAAAATGCATCTTGGGTGACATGGACACCTGGTCACGGAAGCGCTGTTGTAACATACCTGGCGGCGTCCTTGCATAGTGGTCCATCTCCCACTGTGCAAGAGCGCGCACTTGATCTCCTGTCCAGAATGTCTCTCTGGCTTCCCTCCATGCTGTCTGTTTGTGTCTGTTTCTGCTGCTTAAGGGCGGCGTCCGATCACTTCCTGCTTTTTGTACCTGCTGTGGGTCACACCCCTTGTGCGTCCTCAGCCTATTGCTTTCTGTCACCTGGTATATAACCCAGCTGCGGCAATCAATCCCTGCCTGAGCATAGTGTTTCATTCAGTGTGTGCTTGCACTCTGAAGGTGCCAGGTCCCGTTCTTTGTCTCCTGCCTTGCGGTATCAGTTCCCGTGTCTGAACTGAGTCCTGTCTATGTCTCCTGCCTTGCGGTATCTGTTCCCGTGTCTGAACTGAGTCCTGTCTTTGTCTCCTGCCTTGCGGTATCAGTTCCCGTGTCTGAACTGAGTCCTGTCTATGTCTCCTGCCTTGCGGTATCAGTTCCCGTGTCTGAACTGAGTCCTGTCTGTGTTCTCTTCTCTGCCTATCCTGGAGGCTGTATTTCCAGGCCTGTCTGAACACGCTTCTAGCCTGTTCCTCCCGCCTTCTAGGGGCCGATTACCTAGATCCGTTCCTGTATCTTGTCTGTCCTGTCTGAACATGCTCCTAGCCTGTTCCTCCCGCCTTCTAGGGGCCGATTATCTAGACCCGCTCCTGTATCTTGTCTGTCCTGTCTGAACTCGCTCTTTGCCTGTTCGTCCTGCCTCTCTGGGGGCCGTATTTCCAGACCCGCTCCTGTATTCCGCTGCAGTGTCGGTCTCCTCTGTACACTCAGTTCCAGTCTGAACTCTCTCCTATCCTTTACCTGTTTTGCCTCTAGGTCCGTTCCCTTCCTTTTTCTGCAGAGTCTGAACTCGTACCTAACGCCTGCTTGTTGTCTCTGTACTCCCGTTTGTGAGTTTGTGGTCCACTCGCTACTTCACTGCAAGTACCCTGTGGGTATCTGGCTCTGCCTTTCCCTTCCTGTCTGTTCCGTGTGAACAGAGCCCTGTCCCCCCTGGTCAGCCTTGCCTGCTCTGACTCCTTTGCTCACCGCTCCGGCGGTTCTAGCCTGCTCTGACTCCTTTGCTCACCGCTCCGGCGGTTCTAGCCTGCTCTGACTCCTTTGCTCACCGCTCCGGCGGTTCTAGCCTGCTCTGACTCCTCTGCTCACCGCTCTGGCGGTTCTAGCCTGCTCTGACTCCTTTGCTCACCGCCCAGGCGGCCTCGTCCTGCTTTACTCTTGTTCACTGCTCCGGCAGTCTCGCTCAGCTCTGACCCTTTGCTCACCGCTCCTGGCGGCCTTGTCCTGCTCTGCTCTTGCTCACCGCTCCAGGTGGTCTTGTCCTGCCCTGTTCTTGCTCATCTCTCTGGGCGGCCTCACTCTGCTGTGTTTGTCCGCCACATCTGTGGTTCTGTTCCTGAGTCCCAGAGTGTACTGGGTCCTATCCCGCCAGTGTCCCTACCTGCTAGTGCCTTCCTTTCTGTACTCTAGCTGTGCTCGCCTGTACCCCTCTGCCTGTATTGTTCCTGAGTCCCAGTGTGTACTGGGTCCTATCCCGCCTGTGTTCCTACCTGCTAGTGCCTCCCTGTCTGCACTCTAGCTGTGCTTGCCTGTACCCCCCTGCCTGCATACCCGCCTGCCTGCATACCAGTCGTGCCTGCCTATACCCACCAGTCTGTGCGCCAGCCTAACCAGTCTGTTCCTGTATTCCCCTGTGTGGGTCAACAGCCGTGTCCGGGGTCTGTCCTGGAGTAGCACCTGGTCCCTCTGCTCGGTTCCTCCTTGGTGCACTGGCGTCGTATGCCATCGTGCGACCCTGGTCGGATCGGGTGAATACCTAGTTATGCCCCTCCAGGCATTCACTCTCCGGCACGGTCCAGTGGAATCACACGCACACGCCGCTCTGCCCGGGCGTGTGCATTACAGCTGTGACCTACAAAAACTGAACTCCTTGTACATATGTTGTTGTGTTATTGTTTATACCATGTTATGTATGTTTTCTTAAAAATGTGTTTAGTCCCGGAGTACTAAAGTTTACTAGGGGGGAATGTGGCACCCCAGGGGTCTGGTTGCCACAGTGGTAGAAATACCATGTCTGAGAGCGAGCATGGGTTCTCCTGGTCAGGAGCATTTTTGCATGCCACACCTCCTGCCACAGTCCAGGGAGGGGGGGAACCTGCCCTTTATAAACTGGATCTGGGGCGGGGTTAGGGAGTCGAGTCGAGTCTAGTCCAGAGAAGGGACAGAGCAGCCGCAAGGAGCTCTGTAGGAGCCAGGAGCTGAAGACCAGGGACTGGAGCAGAGCTCATCCTGGCAGAAAGACGCAGAGAACCGGACAACGGAGTCCGAGGCTGTGGGGATATCTACATCCAGCAGCAGAAACCACCTGGCAGGGGATTTCAAGTCCTCTGGCCATAGAAAGCCCGGAGGCTCAGTCACACGCAAGGGACCGGCACCGCCATCGAGGAGCGGAAGGCACCAAAGGCCCCAAGTCACCAGCCATACGGGTGAGCACCACACGGTACACTCAGGGACGTGGGCTACTACACGACTACAGCAGGGTAGCCAGGAAGAGTGCAGTCAGACGGGAAGGCCTATACCTCCACCTGGCCAGGGGGACTCTTGCTCGCTCACAGACTGACCAGGCCTCTAATGTTAGCCAGTACTCCCGGCAGGGCCTTCTTCATTACAAACAGTAAAGACCCTGAACTGCACTGCACGGACTCTGAGTCATTTCTGCTGCGCCCACACACCACAACCCTCACCATCTGCACTCACTGCCCTGAGGCTATACTCCTCCCGTGGGGAGTTATACTACCCCCTGCTGCGCACACAACATCAGCCTCAGCGGTCTGCCCCACAGCGGCGGTTCTCAATGACCGCAATCCATGGGTGGCGTAGTCGGACATTTAAACATTACAAAACCAAGTAAACAAATCCGCCACTGGTTTGACCACCCTGAGCCACGGGACCGGGTTGCCGCCACAGAGACTACAACCCCTAGCATCGCACAGAGAACTGGCTCCGGGTATTCCCCCACACATGGCCCAGGGGGCGCGTCATCAACATACCGAGCTTTTATCCACATATTTTGTTTAAGACAAAAAAGAACTAAATGCCTAAGCAGCTTTGCAGGCCAGCAGCATTTTGAAGAAAGCATATTCAAAGCAAAAACCACCCCTTGACAATCAGAAATAAACAAAATTCTCTTGTTTTTCAATTGAGAACCCCAAATCATCAGCAAGACTAAAATTGAAAAAAGTTTCAAGAAACCTCACTCTTGACCACTTTTGACACAATCCAAGCATTAGGCCTAACTTCAGATGACCATTGACCCTCCAGCATTGCACTCTAATCAAAATTCAAATCTGCATCAGCAAATAAATTCAATGAATCTAAAGACTGAAAATCTAACTGCCAATAGCTACACCCATTGAAAACTTCCAGGAATTCAGACCAAATGACCATATCTTCCTTCATGTCTTTAGTTAACCCAATATGACACTTCGGAGATTTAATACCCTTTGTGGCGTCATACAATTTTCTAGAAAAAACCCTGCCCATAGGAATTATACGAAGGGAAAAATTTAGCAAACCTAACAAAGGTTGCAGCTCTTTCAAAGTTGTTTTCTCTCTTCTCAGCATAATGTTTAATTGGTACCACAATTGGCTCCCCTTAGTTAAAGGCAGTCTACATTCCATATTAACAGAGTCGATAGTGATGCCCAAAAATTCCAAACAATGACACGGATAAACCGTCTTTTCCTCTGCTAATGGAACTCCGAAAGGTTTGCACAATTCCTTAAATTTCAACAATAACAGCCAGATGAATCAGACTCGCAATTACCTAAAAACAAAAAATCGTCTAAAGAATGTAAAACCTCTCCTTCCCTAACCTGAAACTGTAAAACCCACTGCAAAAAAAGAAGAAAATGCTTCAAAGTAAAAACAAGACAGCGAAAAACCCATTGGTAAGTAGAGATGAGCGTTGTTCTACTCGAACTGTTCGCCAATCTCAAATTCGAGCTGTTTTGGGCGGTGTTCGAGCCGTTCGGCGAACACGAACAATTTGATAAAAATTCGGCTGTTCGAGGTTATGTTCGATAACTGTTCGTGCACCAAAATCATAACTGGATTTTTTCTCAGTAATGATGAAAATTAATGTTAATACGCAGTTTGAGTGTACAGCGGGGTGGGGGGAGGGGCAGGGGATGGATCTCTGCAGGAACAATGAAGATCTCCATTTTTTTTTCTCTTTCCCGCATTTACAGTGGGGAGGTGCAATCTGTCAGCCTATCAGCAGCGCACACACGGAGCGAAGTGCTTTTTTTCACACAAGCAAGGGTATGTGTCATTGGCAGTGTATGTCACATGTCCTTGCCCTATAAGACCAAGCCATTTTCCCCGTCGCCACCATTTTCTCACTGCTGCAGCTGCGTGTTAGACGGCACCGCTGTTGCTGTGTGCGCTATACCTTGTTAATTTCAAGCCAATTTTCGCACAAATATACAGATAGCTTGGGAGTAGGGAATAGTTGTGATTGCAGTCCTTTTAAGGACTAGGTTACAGCATTTCCTACGACTTTTATCAGGCAGGTCTGTGCTCTTAAATAGATAGATTGTGGGAGTAAAGACTAATTGTAATTGGAGTCCTTTTCAGGACTAGGTTACATCAGTTCCTATCAGTTTTTGCCAGGCAGGTCTGTGCCAGTGCTGTGCAAGTTTTTTTCACAGCATTTGGCTGAATCTAGCAAAGCTAATCCTTTTTGGCCTATTGCAGAGTGTGTTAGTCAGTGGAGTAGCCTATCTGTGTTGCAAGATATACCACCTGTGTATAGAATACCAATTTTTTTACTGCACCTAGTGAAGTAAAATCTTTTGGGCATAGCATCATTCTATTAGTCCATCTATACTGACCTCCATCAGGTTGCAAACTGAATATATTTTTTTCTGCATCTACCTCTGAAAAAATATTGGGCTTCTAGCTGTGTGTGGGTCTTGTTCTATTAATCCATCTATACTGACCTCCATCAGGTTGCAAACTGAATATATTTTTTTCTGCATCTACCTCTGAAAAAATATTGGGCTTCTAGCTGTGTGTGGGTCTTGTTCTATTAATCCATCTATACTGACCTCCATCAGGTTGCAAACTGGATATAATTTTTTTCTGCATCTAGCTCTGAAAAAATATTTGGCCTTCTAGTAGTGTGTCGGACTTTCTCTATTAGTCCATCTATACTGACCTCCATCAGGTTGCAAATTAAAACTAATTTTTATCTGCATCTACAGTACCTCTGAAAAAATATTTGGGCTTCTAGCTGTGTGTGGGTCTTGTTCTATTAATCCATCTATACTGACCTCCATCAGGTTGCAAACTGAATATATTTTTTTCTGCATCTACCTCTGAAAAAATATTGGGCTTCTAGCTGTGTGTGGGACTTGTTGTATTAGTCCATCTATACTGACCTCCATCCGGTTGCAAACTGAATATAATTTTTTTCTGCATCTAGCTCTGAAAAAATATTTGGCCTTCTAGTAGTGTGTCGGACTTTCTCTATTAGTCCATCTATACTGACCTCCATCAGGTTGCAAATTAAAACTAATTTTTATCTGCATCTACAGTACCTCTGAAAAAATATTTGGGCTTCTAGCTGTGTGTGGGACTTGTTGTATTAGTCCATCTATACTGACCTCCATCCGGTTGCAAACTGAATATATTTTTTTCTGCATCTACCTCTGAAAAAATATTGGGCTTCTAGCTGTGTGTGGGTCTTGTTCTATTAATCCATCTATACTGACCTCCATCCGGTTGCAAACTGAATATAATTTTTTTCTGCATCTAGCTCTGAAAAAATATTTGGCCTTCTAGTAGTGTGTCGGACTTTCTCTATTAGTCCATCTATACTGACCTCCATCAGGTTGCAAATTAAAACTAATTTTTATCTGCATCTACAGTACCTCTGAAAAAATATTTGGGCTTCTAGCTGTGTGTGGGACTTGTTGTATTAGTCCATCTATACTGACCTCCATCCGGTTGCAAACTGAATATATTTTTTTCTGCATCTACCTCTGAAAAAATATTGGGCTTCTAGCTGTGTGTGGGTCTTGTTCTATTAATCCATCTATACTGACCTCCATCCGGTTGCAAACTGAATATAATTTTTTTCTGCATCTAGCTCTGAAAAAATATTTGGCCTTCTAGTAGTGTGTCGGACTTTCTCTATTAGTCCATCTATACTGACCTCCATCAGGTTGCAAATTAAAACTAATTTTTATCTGCATCTACAGTACCTCTGAAAAAATATTTGGGCTTCTAGCTGTGTGTGGGTCTTGTTCTATTAATCCATCTATACTGACCTCCATCAGGTTGCAAACTGAATATATTTTTTTCTGCATCTACCTCTGAAAAAATATTGGGCTTCTAGCTGTGTGTGGGTCTTGTTCTATTAATCCATCTATACTGACCTCCATCAGGTTGCAAATTAAAACTAATTTTTATCTGCATCTACAGTACCTCTGAAAAAATATTTGGGCTTCTAGCTGTGTGTGGGACTTGTTGTATTAGTCCATCTATACTGACCTCCATCAGGTTGCAAATTCAAATTAATTTTTTTCTGCATCTAACCCAGCCAATAGTTTTGGCCTAATACCACAGTTTGGCCACTCAGCTCTGCTCGGTTACCATCCATTGTTTTTTTGTGCAAACAACTCCAGAGTTGTGAATTAGTTAACCACCAAAATGAGTGGAAAAAGGCCTGCTGCTGGTGGAAAGGGGAATAGGCGTGTTGGGAAGGGGAAAAAAGGTTGTGTCCGTGGGGTAGGTGTTAAAGCAACAGTAACATCTGCAGAAGAAAGACCATCTTCCAGCCAAACTAAAATGTCTACTTCTTTTAGCGGACAATGTGATAAGATCCCTTTCTTACGGCCACGCCAATCGCTACAAATTCCAGATGAGGCACAAAAACAGCAGGTGCTTCAACGGATATCAAGTGCTCCTTTAAGTGGGCTCTCCTCCACATCAACTTCAACATCACAAATACTCCAGTCCTCAAAGGTGTCACCCAAATCGCACTTGCTTCCTCACAGCTCCCAAATCTCCAGCTGCCTGTCTGAGTATGAGGTAGAACAGATGGTTGAGTCTGCAGAGCTGTTTACTCATACTATAGCCTGGGAATCAGAGGTCGACTCCAGCGCTTCTGTGAATCCAGACGAGGAACTGATCTGCACTGATGCCCAGAATCTTTATGAGTCGGATCCAGGACCAGACGCAGAAGGTTCTGACCATAATGTAGACCCTCATTCCCAAACTGTAACTCCTGTTGGTGGAGACAATGAGGAAGACGATGATAAGACTCAAATACCTGATTGGAGCGACAACTTTAGTTTTTTGTCAGGGCAGGAACAGGTTGGCTCTGAGGACGACGGGTGTGATAACGCACAGGGTGATGATGATGAGGTCGGAGATCCCACTTACTGTCAACCCACAGTCAGCCAAGAGATGAGGTCAGCAGAGGAGGTGGAGGAAGATGCTAGTGACGACGAGGTCAGGTTGCGCCTTCCTGGACAGAGACGTAGTACTGGAAGCACGTCAACAACTGCATCCTCAAACACAACTCTGCCTCTCACCACAAGTCGTGGTGGCTCTTCAGGTCGCATGGGTGCTAAGCCTTGCATAGCCTGGGCATTTTTTCAGATCGATAAAGATGACCCAACTCGTGTTATCTGTAACATTTGTCAGCAAAAGCTAAGTAGAGGCCAAAAAATACATAGTTTGAGTACTTCATGCATGAACCGGCACATGGACATGAAGCATAAGTTGCAGTGGGAAGCTCAGTGTGCTACAATGCGGCCTAGCCGGCCGGGCCAACCACAGTCTGCCATATCTTGTGCATCCGCGGCCTCTTCATCCTCTGTGACTGGGGGGACAGCAGTCACACCTGTTTTGGGGCGCAGACCTGCCACCTCTTTACCCGCAACAGCCAGCGTGATTGGCAGGTCATCATTTTCTTTGGAGGTGGTAACACCAGCTGGTGTTGAGCGCTGTCCGACATTGATAGCACCAGCTTTGGATCAAGGCAACCTAACATGTCCGCCTGCATCTTCCTCACAGACCGGCAGTTTGCCGGGGACACCCTTATCAACCCCGTCTAAGCACAATAGCCAGCCCTCGGTCCCTCAGATGTGGACAAGTAAAAGACCATTTCCTCCTAGCCATGAGAAAGCTAAGAGGTTGAATTTCACCATCTGCAAGCTCTTGGCTACAGAAATGCTGCCTTTCCGCCTGGTGGACACAGAGGATTTTCGAGACCTTATGTCCGTCGCAGTGCCCCAGTACCAGATGCCCAGTCGGCACTACTTCTCAAAGAAAGGTGTGCCTGCGCTCCACCAGCATGTCGCACACAACATCACCGCTTCTTTGAGAAACTCTGTGTGTGACAGGGTGCATTTCACCACAGACACTTGGACGAGTAGGCATGGACAGGGGCGTTACATGTCGCTGACTGGGCACTGGGTAACTATGGTGACAGCAGGACAAGGGGCTGCTGTCCAAGTCTTGCCGTCCCCACGAGTTGTGCGTCAATCCTCTTTATGTCAAAGTTCCTCCACTGCTTCTGCCTCCTCAACCTCCTCTCGGTCTTCCACCTGCACCCAAAGCCTGTCTGGTCATGCCACAAGCTTTCTAACTGCGCAGAAGGGATCCTGCACACCTCCTTACTATGCTGGCAGTAGGGCTCAACGTCATCAGGCGGTTTTTACATTGAAATGTCTGGGAAATGTGAGTCACACAGCTGAGGAGTTGTGGTCAGCTCTGGAGAACCAATTTCATGAATGGTTGTCTCCACTGGACCTGAAACCAGGGAAGGCCGTGTGCGACAATGCTGCAAACCTGGGTGCGGCCCTTCGCCGGGGCAATGTCACACACGTGCCTTGTATGGCTCACGTGTTGAACCTGGTTGTCCAGCAATTTTTAGCCCACTATCCCAGACTAGATGGCCTTCTGCAGAGGGCACGGTCGCTGTGTGCTCACTTCCGCCGTTCGCATCCCGCAGCTCAGCGACTTACATCTCTACAGAAGTCGTTGGGCCTGCCACTTCACCGGCTAAAATGCGATGTACCTACCCGGTGGAATTCAACTCTGCACATGTTGCCGCGACTGTGGCAGCACCGACAAGCCCTGGTGCAATACGTTCTGACGTATAGCCAGGGCCAACGATATTCAGAGGTGGGGCAAATCACGCTGGAGGAGTGGTCTCAGATCAGGGACCTATGCACCCTTCTGCACAGTTTTGAAATGGCGACGAAGATGTTTAGTGCTGATGATGCCATTATCAGCATGACTATTCCGGTGATTTACATGCTGGAGCACATGTTAAACAGAATTCGGAGTCAGGTGGTGGCACAAGAGGAGGTGGAGGAAGTAGAGGAGGAGGAGTTGTATGCGGAAGGGCTAACATCTGCAAGGTCCAGACGGTCGGCAGCACCAAGGCGGCAGGCATGTGAATGTGGGGGAGATGGTTTTACCAGGGCGCATGGTAGCAGCCAAACTAGTGAGGAAGGTGCAGGAGCCCAGGAAGAAGTGGAGGACGAACTGATGGAAGACTCATCAGATGAGGGAGACCTTGATCACATTTCTGTTGTGCGAGGTTGGGGGGAGAGGACAGAGGAAGGAAGCATGATTGTTACCTCGCCACCAACACAACAGGGACTTGGTGCTCCTGGATGCGCAACACACATGAGTGCCTTCTTGCTGCACTACCTGCAACATGACCCTCGAATTGTGAGAATTAGAAATAATCCTGACTACTGGGTTGCCACACTGTTAGATCCCCGGTACAAAAGTAAATTTGCAGAAATTATTCCTGCCATAGAAAGGGATGCACGCATGCAGGAGTATCAGCAGAGACTGTTGCAGAATCTTACATGTGCTTTTCCACAAAACACCAGTGGTGCACGTAGTGAATCTCACAGTTCCAACTTGCCGACCGTGGGACCGTCAAGTGTTCAGCACTCAAACCGTAACAGAACCACAGTATCTGGTGGTAACATCAATTTTGCGGAATCATTTCACCACTTTTTTAGCCCATCCTTTGCAAGGCCACAGGAGACAAGAAGTCTGACACATAGTCAACGCCTAGAGACGATGGTACAGGAGTATCTCCAAGTAAACATTGAAGCCACGACTGTGTCACTGGACCCTTGCTCTTTTTGGGCTTCCAATCTGGATAAATGGCCGGAGCTAGCCACTTACGCCTTGGAGATCTTGTCATGCCCAGCAGCCAGCGTTCTGTCTGAATGTGTGTTCAGCGCTGCTGGTGGTGTGCTGACAGATAAGCGCACGCGGCTCTCCACTGATAATGTAGACAGACTCACGTTCATAAAGATGAACAAATCATGGATCCGAAACGACTTTTCTACCCCTGTGTCATCCTGGGGAGAGTAAAAACTTGATGATTGGTTAAAATCACCCTACCAAACGTTTTAAGCTTTCAAATTACTAATCATGTTTATCTGTATCTTGACTGGAAAATAATTTGAGCTTTGTAGCAGTGTGCAGCACTGATCCTATTAGGCCATCTATAATAAGCTCCACCAGATTTAAAATTAAAAATAATTTTTAGCTGCATCTAGCCCGGAAAATAATTTTGGGGCTCCGAGATGCGCAAGACACATAAGTGCCTTCTTGCTGCACTACCTGCAGCATGACCCTCATATTGTCAGAATTCGCAGTAATCATGACTACTGGGTTGCCACACTCTTAGATCCCCCAAACTTTTCGATCAACCTTTTCATTTTAATAAAGACCAAAAAAATGGTCATTTTTGAAATTATAAGCATTAGCAGGTTGTTAGAAACTGAAATCAAACAGTTTTCAACTCAAAACTTTATTCTAGGTGATGTTACATTTTCACATAGGACCCCTTGTTCGAAAGAAGCTTCTGAACTCTCTCGTCCATTGAATTTGTCAGGTTTTGGATGGTTTCTGCTTCAATTGTTTTGCATGAGGACAGAATACCCTCCCAGAGCTGTTGCTTAGATGTGAACTGCCTCCCGCCATCATAGACACTCCTTTTAATGATGCTCCAAAGGTTCTGAATGGGGTAGAGGTCAGGGGAGCATGGGGGTCACACCATAAGTTTGTCCCCTTTTATGCCCATATCAGCCAGAGATGCAGATGTTTTATGTGCAGCATGAGATGGTGCATTATCATGCAAAAAAATGATCTTGCTGTGAAATACACGGTTCTTCTTCTTGAACCATGGCAGGAAGTGCTGTTTGAGAAAATCCACATACATTATGGAGTTCATCTTTAGCGCCTTCAGGGATCCTAAAGGGGCCGACAATCTCTCTCCCCATGATTCCAGCCCAAAACATTACTCCACCTCCTCCTTGTTGGCGCTGTAGCCGTGTTTGCGTGGGGTGTCCATCAACCAGCCATCCTCCACTCCATCCATCTGGACCATCGAGCGCTTCACGGCACTCATCCGTGAACAAAACAGTTTTGAAATCAGTCTTCATGTAATGTTTGGCCCACTGGAGCCGTTTCTGCTTGTGTGAAGTGGATAGAGGAGGTCGACAGGATGGCGTATGCACAGCTGCAAACCTCTGAAGGACCCTGCATCTTGTTGTTCGGGGGACGTTGGAGGCACAAGCAGCTTCAAAAACTTGTCTGCTGCTATGACAAGGCTTTTTTGCCGCTGCTCTTTCAACCTGACGTAATTGCCTATAGGAAAGAGTCCTCAATTTGCCCTTATCAGCACGCACACGTGTGTACTGTGAATCAGCTACATACTTCTTGATTGCCAAGACACTTCATCCTGATCATCGCACAATGTTGATTGTAGTCATGCCTTGACCTAAACACTCCACAATTTGTTGCTTCTCAGCAGCCGACACATCCTTTTTCTTTCCCATTTTGGCAGAAAATGTAGGCTGCTTAATAATGTGAGAGAGCCTTCTTAAGTAGTCTTGCCTTTCATTGGACACACCTGCCAAACTAATTAGCACACGTGTCTGCAATTGCTTACAGTGATATAAAGAGCCCTGACACACATCACCATCAATGAGTTTAACTGACAAACAAACAAATTCTTCCCTTATCACTCCTAAACACTTTTTGCATAATAATTTGGAACGCGGTGTACATGTGCTTTTCCACAAAACACCAGCGGTTCACGTAGTGAATCTTACAGTTCTAACTTGCCAACCGTGGTCTGTATGGAATTGTTCAATAAAGGGCCCAAAATTAAGATAACATAGATGGGAGAGGTCTCTATGAATAGGAATTCCTAAGTATTTGATACCCTGTGAGGGCCAGGCAAAGGGAAAGTTGGACTGGATGGAATCCTATATGGATTTGGGGAGGGAGACATCGAGGGCCTCAGACTTCGCTGCATTGATTTTAAAATTTTACCATGTAACAAAGTGATCTATTTCAGCCATAACAGCAGGGATGGATATATGTGATTGAGTGATATATACTAGGACATCATCAGCAAATAGAGAGCACTTGTACTCGGTGCCTCCCACCTCAATCCACCTAATATTGGGGTTATGGCGAATTGATGAGAGCAGGTGCTCCGTCACTAGGATGTATAAGAGAGGGGACAGAGGACATCACTGCCTTGTCCCATTGGTGATTGTGAAAGGTGATGAAAATGTTCTGACGCACCCCCTTGGCCTTGGGACACCCGGAGCCGGACCCTTTTTGGTGGATGCTGGTGGTTGTAGTCTTCGTGGTGGCGACCCGGTTCCGTGGCTCAGGGCGGTCAAAACAGTGGCGGAACTATTTATGTGGTTTTGATGTTTAAATGTCCGACTACGCCACCCGTGGATTGCGGTCAGAGTGAACCGCCGCTACAGGGCAGACCGCTGAGGCTGGTGTTGTGGGTGCAGCAGAGCGTAGCATAACTCCCCACGGGAGGAGTATAGCCTCAGGGCAGTGTATGCGGAGGATGGGGGTGATGGTGCAGGGCAGCAGCAGTAACGACACGAAGTCAGTGATGCAGTTCAGGGCCTTTACTCACAGTTCTTATTATCCAGACCACGTCTGTGTTATGTTCTGCTACCAAAGCTAAGGAAAGAGAGGAGATCTGTCCCTACTATAGGACTCAGCTGAATCCCTACGATGTAACAGGGAACCTGATCCTGCGATCAGACCTGCTAAAGTCCTAATCTAGTCTGTACGAAGACCTATAGATGTGGGGAGGGAATCCCTACAAGTACTAAGGACTGGGAGGAATATGGGACACCTCCTAACAGAAATAGTAGCAGACAGACGAACAAACAAAATAGATAGAACATAGAGGTCCGTAGACCAAGCAAACTAACAGAGTTAGATACAGAGCACAGGCTAGCTAGAAAGTAGATATACAATGAAGTCCAGCAAAGCCAGAAGGGCGGAGCAGGATTAAATAGGCCAACAAGGTCATGTGACCAGCAAAGGAAAAAAAACCTAACAGCAAGGTTCTAACAGTACCCCCCCTTCTAAGAGGATCCTCCGGATCCCCTAGGACCAGGCTTATCAGGAAATCTCCTGTGAAACGCTCTGATAAGTCTGGACGCGGAAACATCATCTGACCTCACCCAAGAGTTATCCTCGGGTCCGAAACCTTTCCAGGCCACAAGATACTGCAAACTACCTCTATACCGTCTAGAGTCAAGGATGCGAGAAATTTCATATTCCCCGTCCTCCACCACCGGAGGAACAGAGGCAGAGGCGTCACCATCCGACACAACAGCTTTTTTTAACAGAGAGACATGAAAGACCGGATTAATTCTCCAGGAGGTAGGAACCTCCAACCTAACAGCAGATTGGTTGACAACCTGAAGCACCTTAAAGGGCCCTATAAACTTGGGACCCAATTTCTTAGAAGGAATCCTTAACCGCAGATTCCTAGAGGACAACCAAACCATGTCACCAACAGCGAACAAAACCTCCTGTCGTTTCCTATCAAAGTAGTCTTTAGATTTTCTGTTGGCCTCCTGAAGATTACCACGCACATCCGTCCAAACTCTTTCCAAATCACCGGAAAAATTCTCCTCCTCAGGCACGGCAGATCCCAACTTGGAGAACGACCCAAACGACGGATGTCTCCCAGAACAACAAAAAAAAGGCGAACAACCAGCAGAAGATGTATGATTGTTCAGAGCAAATTCAGCAAGTGGCAGAAACTCAGACCACCCCTCTTGATTGTCTGCCACAAAACAACGCAAGAACTGCTCAACATCCTGGTTTTTCCTTTCTGTCTGGCCATTAGATTCAGGATGATATCCGGACGAAAACGACAAATGAATTCCCAACCTGTCACAAAAGGCACGCCAAAAACGAGCCACGAACTGAGGACCCCTATCAGAAACAATGTCAGTAGGAACGCCATGAAGTCTGACAATTTCCTTGACAAAGGCCTTAGCGAGAGTTTTAGCGCAGGGCAGTTTGACGAAGGGAACCAAGTGACACATCTTGCTAAAACGGTCCACGACCACCCAGATGACAGTAAAACCCTCAGAGGGGGGAAGGTCAGTTATAAAGTCCATAGCCAAATGTGTCCAAGGAGCACTGGGGACCTCCAAAGGACAAAGCAACCCCGCTGCAGGAGTATGTGAGGACTTAGATCTAGCACATATAGTACATTGGCGCACCCACTTAATGACTTCCTTCTGCCATCCAGGCCACCAAAAACTGCGACCCACCAGTCTCTTGGTCTCAGAGATTCCGGGATGACCTGCCAACCGAGATTCGTGACACTCAACAAACAAATCTCTCCTAAAGGTCCCAGGCACAAACAACCTCCCATGAGGAGTGTTAGATGGGGCATTCTCCTGAGCTTTAAGAATCTCATCTTCCAAAACGGAGTCTAAAGCAGCTATCACAACACCTTCTTGTAAAATGTTTTCCTCTTTCTCAGCACCGACTATGGGAGAAAAACTGCGAGACAAGGCATCCACCTTAACATTCTTAGTACCAGGGATGTAAGTAACGGAGAAATTAAACCGCGAGAAAAACAGTGCCCACCTAGCCTGACGGGCATTCAGGCGCTTGGCAGCATCAAGATATATCAGATTTTTATGATCCGTAAGAACCTGAACGGGAAATTCCACACCTTCCAAGAAGTGGCGCCAGTGTTCAAATGCGAGTTTAATAGCCAATAATTCCCGATTACCAATATCGTAATTCAATTCAGTCTCGGAAAATTTTTTTGAAAAAAAGGCACAGGGATGTAATCCATCCCCGTTATCCTGAGACAATACTGCGCCAACCCCCACAGAGGAAGCATCAACCTCAACCAAAAACGGCCTAGTAACATCAGGCTGCATAAGGATGAGAGCAGAGGTGAACCTCTCCTTGAGATACACAAAAGCTTCAATGGCCTCAGAAGACCACTGAACCGCATCAGCACCTTTCCTGGTGAGATCAGTCAGAGGTTTGACAATACTAGAAATTTTTTTATGAATTTTCTATAGTAATTGGCGAAACCCAAAAACCTCTGTATCGATTTCAAACCAATAGGCCTAGGCCATTCCTGCACAGCCTGAACCTTAACCGGATCCATCTCAAAACCTTTGCTGGAGATAATGTAGCCCAAAAAACTAATTCTCTGTACAGCGAACTCACATTTCTCCAGCTTAGCAAAAAGCGAATTGTTCATTAATAACTGTAATACCTCCCGCACGCTCCGCCAATGAGACTCCAGATCTGGCGAATAAATCAAAATGTCATCCAAATACACAACCACATTTTTACCGATCAAAGGTCTAAGGATGTCATTAATCAGATTCTGAAAAAATGCAGGAGCATTAGTAAGACCAAAAGGCATAACCAGATTCTCAAAATGACCCACAGGAGTGTTAAAAGCAGTCTTCCATTCATCACCCTCCTTCATGCGCAACAGATTGTATGCCCCCTTAAGGTCAATTTTAGAGAACCACTTGGCCCCCAATAACTGGTTAAACAGATCAGGAATCAATGGCAGTGGGTAAGGATTGCGTACCGTAATTTTGTTAATCTCACGAAAATCCAGACAAGGACGTAAACCGCCGTCCTTTTTTTTTACAAAAAAAAATCCAACCGCCACAGGAGACTTAGAGGGCCTAATGTGACCGGCGGCCAAACTTGTCTGTATGTATTCCTCCAAAGCCTTCCTCTCAGGAATAGTAAGGTTAAATAAACGACTTTTAGGAAGAGTCGCTCCAGGGACAAATTCAATAGAACAATCATAGTCTCTATGGGGAGGCAAAACCTGTGATTCTTTCTCAGAAAAAACTCTCCAAAAATCCTGAATAGGAACAGGCAATTCTCCCCTATCCAAAGCTGCAATACGCCCGTTACAACACTTGTCATAACATTTATGGCTCCAGGATTTAATTTCACTGGTAGACCAATCCAGTACAGGATTGTGAAATTTTAACCAGGGCAAACCCAATATTACTGGAGAAGGCAAGTTATTCAACACTACCAAATCCAATTTCTCATGGTGAACACCATTAATAGTGAGAGGAAATTCACTGACCTTGAGAGTAATATTCTTCAAAGGGGAGCCATCCACAGAAACCACAGCAATGGGGGATGATAAAGGTTCAGGTTTTAAATTGAGTTTTTCCACGAATCCCCCATCAATTACATTCAGTGTAGACCCGCAATCAACAAACACCCGAAATTCCATTAATTTTTCCTGAGCAATCGTGGAAGCAGCTAAAAATATACCCTTGGAATTTAAACAGGCAATACGGGCGTGACTGACCATTTTTTTTTCTTTCTTCATACGAAGCTCACAGCCTTTAATCAAATGACCAGATTTTCCGCAATAGAAACACAAGCCTTCCGAAAAACGACGGTCTTTTTCTTGAGAGCGAGGTGCCACCGATCCAATCTCCATCGGTTCACCACTGTTAGTACACACATTATCATAACCAGAAACTGACATAGCAGAGGATTTGCTCTCATTAACCCTAGCACGCAGTCTTCTATCCACCCGTATAGCTAATTGCATAGCCTGTTGCAAATCCTCAGGTGTAGGATAAGCAATTAGCAGGTCTTTAACCCTTTCACTGAGCCCAGCAAGAAATAGACTTTTCAGAGCAGAATCGTTCCACCCTGTTTGAGTGGACCAACGACGAAAATGAGTACAATATTTTTCCACATTACCTGATCCTTGTTTTAAACGTCTCAACTCAGTCTCAGCTGATGCCACACGGTCAGGATCATCATATAATAGTCCTAAAGCAGAAAAAAAACTATCCACTGATCTGAAGCATGTATCACTAGGTTTCAAAGAAAAGGCCCACTCCTGAGGCTCTTTGCGCAAAAGTGACATTATGAACCCTACGCGCTGGGATTCATCCCCAGAGGACTTGGGTCTCAAACGAAAATACAATAAGCAAGCATTTTTAAATGAAAAAAATTCTCGATGTTCACCAAAAAATAAATCCGGCAAACATACCTTAGGCTCCAAGAAATATGCTCCAGGACAGTTACTCACGTGCTGACGGAGCTCGGCCACTTCCAGAGAGAGTCCCTGCAGGTGTTTAGCCAAATCCTGAACCGACACCATGATGGAACAAAAAAAATCTTTCCTTAGAGAATTTGCGGGCTGGACTTACTGTTATGTTCTGCTACCAAAGCTAAGGAAAGAGAGGAGATCTGTCCCTACTATAGGACTCAGCTGAATCCCTACGATGTAACAGGGAACCTGATCCTGCGATCAGACCTGCTAAAGTCCTAATCTAGTCTGTACGAAGACCTATAGATGTGGGGAGGGAATCCCTACAAGTACTAAGGACTGGGAGGAATATGGGACACCTCCTAACAGAAATAGTAGCAGACAGACGAACAAACAAAATAGATAGAACATAGAGGTCCGTAGACCAAGCAAACTAACAGAGTTAGATACAGAGCACAGGCTAGCTAGAAAGTAGATATACAATGAAGTCCAGCAAAGCCAGAAGGGCGGAGCAGGATTAAATAGGCCAACAAGGTCATGTGACCAGCAAAGGAAAAAAAACCTAACAGCAAGGTTCTAACAGTCTGCAGGTAACGGCTGCCCACGTCGTACTGTGCTCACCAGGTGAGGGGCTCAGACAACTCCCAGATAACTTTGGAGCACTTCACAGGACCCCCTTTGTGTGTACTTTGTCTGGCCTTTCTTACCAACACTTCTGTCCGGCTGCCTCGGGCCTCCTCTTGGTAAACTTGGCGCCAGTTTCCCTGACCCTATGTGGTGCCTTCCTAGCGGGTGTAGCGAGGGGCTGCGCCACATAAAATGTCAGAGCCTCCGGTTTCTAGCTGAGGGTCGTTTCCTGCCTCCACTAGTTCGGGGACCGGTCTCCCCCTTTGGCCTGACCCCTCCACGCAGGTGGATTCGGGCGTGCAGTGGCGACTCGCCCGTCCGCACCCCTGGGATCCCTTCATTCCTCGTTCCTGGAGCCTTCTCCGCTCCTCTTCCTTCCTTCTCCCTCTTCCAGGCCTGGGCCTCTGTTACTAGGCCCGCCTCCGGAGCAGAGCTCATGCAGAGCCCCTGCTCCCTGCCACTTCTGCTCAGACTTCTCTGCACTGAACTAAGATGGTGCCCACCTTTTATACTCCCTTCTCAATGCACCCAGGAACTGCTTCCTCCCTGCTCCTGCACTACAGGGTTCCCCTTCCTCAGTGTTCCCTCCCCCCACTCCAGCCAGGGACAGGGACTGTCGTGCCCATCTCAGGGGCATATTGGTCGCCCTGCCCCACGGCAATGTGGTGTAATGCATGCAGGTGTCGGGTCCTGATCCACACTCCATCCTTACCTGAGAGTGAGATATCACACCTCTGGGTGAGGTGCAATACGTCTGTAGCAACCGAGCCCTCAGGGTGCTACAGTTCCATTTATCTTCAGCCTAGGTGACGTATTGCGATACAGGGCCGTGATTTTGGCTATAAAAGGGTCCCCTAGACCCCTACCCCAAGCTTTTTAAGAGAATCATATATGGCGTGCCAGGAGACTCTATGGAATGCTTTCTCAGCATCCAACGAGAGTATCTAATTACAAATTTTTAACTGCATCTAGCCCAGGAAATACTTTGTGCCTAGTAGCAGTGTCTGCTAGTCAGCGGATTATCCCGGCTGTTAAGCAAGCTGCACCACCTGTAGTTTAGACACTTAATTTTTTCAAAGGAAATGCTTCGGGACCATGGGATACTTAGTGAAGAGCATCAGGAGGCACCCCAAGGCATAGGGGCTGGGACTGGCAGTAGGATGCCTTGCGGTGGACAGCCGAGCTCGATCCTTATAAAAGCATTTTAACTGCAGCAGCTTTAGTGGATGCTACTGGAGCTGGAATTACCGCGGCTGCTGGCATGAGACTTGCCCTCCAATAGATCCTTGTAAATGGATTTAAAGTGTATTCATTCAAATTAGAGAGACAATTTAAATTAAAAAGCTTAGAGCTGCCTCCACCACAGGGGGGCTCGCTCGACCCACCAGCGGACAGGCACCAGTATTGGGAGAGGGGGGCTGGCCGTCAGGGTTCACCGTGGCTCTGGCACAAACCCGGCGACACGGAGGTGGCACGGGCAGGAGCGGACTGGCCGTGTCGGCTTCTCACTTTTTGGATTTTAGAAGGGCATGACATGCCTATATCTGTGTCGCCCCCTCCTTTTACTCCTCCACCTCTTTTATTTTCGCATGACTATATGTACTTGTCACTTTTCCATGTGTTAGTTATGTCTTCTGAGCAGTTTGTCAGCTTTTGGACACCTTTGAAGGTGTTTTCTATGTGTTTCTATGTGTTTTTGTTTGCCTGCCATTGGTTTTAACGGTGTTCGAAGGTGTTCGACGAACAGTTCGGCGAACACACGGGTGTTCGACGAACCGAACCGAACTCGAACACTACGGGGGTGGCTCAACACTATTGGTAAGCTCCTATCAAAATAAAAATTCCCTTTAAACTGAAAACCAAGTGAATTAAAACCTTTAACATTTACTGGTAACAAAAGAAAAGCTGACTTAATGTCTGCTTTTGCCAATAAAGCTATTTTACCACAAATTTTCAGCAAATCTACCGCTTGGTCAAATAATGAATATTTAACTGAAGCTTCTACTTTATCCACGTCGTCATTTAAAGATCCACCCTCTGGGAAAGAGAGGTGGTGGTTCAGACAATAAGATCCAACCTCTTTCTTTGGTACTACACCCAAGGGAGACCATCTAAAATTAACAAATGGAGGAGAAGAAAATGGGCCTGACACCCTTCCTAATTCAATTTCCTTATTTATTTTTTCTTTCACCACCTCCTCGAATGAATTCACAGAGGATAGATTTTCTACCCAGCAGCAACCGGTCAGAGAATTCAGGTACGTAAAAACTATGAAGAAAACCCTCAAAAATCAGTTTAGCTTTGTCCCTGCTTGGGAACAGTTCAAGCCACGGACGCAATCTTTCCATATTCACTGGCATCAATGCTTTTGAAAAGAAGTTCCTTGGACGCCGGTTGCTGCTGAGCAGATTGAGCATTCTTTTTGAAACATTTAGCCATGGGTTGCATGCTCCCACAGAAAGAACACTCGTGACGAAATCTACAATTGAATTGCCATTTGCAAGATGATTTGTTGTAAGTAGTGTTGAGCGATACCTTCCGATATCAGGAAATATCGGATCGGATTGGATCGGGCCGATACTCAAAAAGTATCGGATATCGCCGATTCCGATACCGGAAACCAATGCAAGTCAATGGGACACAAATATCGGAATGAAAACAAACCCTTTCTTTCCTTGTAGTTTAATTCTACATGAAGGAAAACAACTAACAATAATGTAGAATGTATTGGGGGAGGTGGTTGCCCAAATCGATGGGAACAGTGCTCACAGTGAAACATGAAAAGCCGGCAATTCAGCAGCGGCATACACCGGTACCCGACAATTTAGAACAGAAAGAATAGAGCTTCGCACATAGATTAGATAGATAGAAACATGTCAGTCACATACATAATAAGTACAGTGACAGTGTTGCTTACTGTACTTGTCATTTAGTGTAAAAAAAATAATAGTGTTTTCATGCACCGTCTCTTTAAAAAGCCGGCCGGCAATTCAGCAGCGGTACCCGACAATTTAGAACAGAAAGATAGAGCATCACACATAGATTAGATAGATAGAATCATGTCAGTCACATATATAAGAAGTACAGTGACAGTGTTGGTTACTGTACTTGTCATTTAGTGTTAAAATAAAGGATTTATTTAAAAAAAAAATTGGCGTGGGGTTCCCCGTAATTTTAGTCTCTAGCGGAGGTTAAGCAGACAGCTGGGGCAGATGTTGGAAGTCTGGGAAGGGGGTAATACCCATGGAGCTTCCCAGGCTACTAATATCAGCCCCCAGCTGAATACCTAGCCTTTACTAGCTATTAAAATGGGGGACCCCAAAAAAAATGACGTGGGGTCCCCCATTTTAATAGCTAGCAAAGGCTAGGCAGACAGCTGGGTGCTGATATTAATAGCCCAGGAAGGGTGCCATGAATATTGGCCCCCTCCCAGGCTAGAAACACCAGCCGTCAGCTGCCCCAGAAATGGCGCATCCACAGGATGCGCCAATTCTGGCACTTAGCCTCGCTCTTCCCACTGCCCTGTAGTGGTGGCAGTGGGGTAATAGGGCTGGGGTTGATGTCAGCTTATAATGCCAGCTGACATCAAGCCCAGGTTAGTAATGGAGAGGCGTCTATAAGACACCCCCATTACTAACCCCATAGTCAAAGTTACAAAAAAAACACAAACACCCAGAATAAAGTCCTTTAATTGAAATAAAGACACAATTCTTTATTGTTCTAAATTAAACCATACCTGCAATAAAAGTAAAATAATAAAGCAACATCATCCTTACCTTTCCATGGTTCCCACGACAGCTTCAGCTCTGCTACATTCACATGACAGGCTGGACGGCAGCAGAAAGCTGCCATCCAGCCTGTCATCCCGCAGACACTGAGAAGCGCAGGCATGCTTGCGCTCCTCAGTTTCTGGCTGTGACGGCATCCAGATGAGCCGACAATGAACTCAGCTCACCTCATGCACGTCACTGACAGCGTGGGAGAATTCTCCTGCGCATGCGGTGAGCATGAGAGAATTCTCACCCTGAAGCGCTTAGCGCAGGAGAATTTTCCCACGCTGTCAGTGACATGCATGAGGTGAGCGGAGTTCATTGAACATGACCTCGGCTCATCTGGATGCCGTCACAGCCAGACACTGCAGAGCACAAGCATGCCTGCGCTTCTCAGTGTCTGCGGGATGGCAGGCTGGATGGCAGCTTTCTGCTGTGGTCCAGCCTGTCATCTCGATGTAGCAGAGTTGAAGCTGTCGTGGGAACCATGGAAAGATAAGGATGATGCTGCTTTATTATTTTTCTTTTATTGCAGGAGATCGTTGGCTTCAGCTGGAATGGGCGTGATGGTAAGAATGGTTTAATTTAGAACAATAAAGAATTGTGTGTTTATTTCAATTAAAGGACTTTTTTCTGGGTGTTGTGTTTTTTTTAAATACTTTACTAGAAATTCATTGCGGTCATGTCTAATATTGGCGTGACCCCATGAATTTCGTGCTTAGGGCCAGCAGATAATGCGCTGGCACTAACCCCTTTATTACCCAGTGAGCCACCGCACCAGGGCCCTGGATGAGTTGAATACAGCGCCAGAAGATGGCGCTTCTATGAACGCGCCATTTTCCGGGGTGGCTGCGGACTGCAATTTGCAGCGGGGGGGGGCCCAGAATTGGCGCATCCTATGGAGTTTCTAGCCTGGGAGGGGGCCAATATTCATGGCACCCTTCCTGAGCTATTAATATCAGCCCCCAGCTGTCTGCCTAGCCTTTGCTAGCTATTAAAATAGGGGGGACCCCACATCATTTTTTTGGGGGGGTCCCATATTTTAATAGCTAGTAAAGGCTAGGTATTCAGCTGGGGGCTGATATCAGTAGCCTGGGAAGCTCCGTGGGTATTACCCCCTTCCCAGGCTTCAAACATCTGCCCCAGCTGTCTGCTTAACCTCCGCTAGAGCCTAAAATTACGGGGAACCCCACGCCAATTTTTTTTTAAATAAATCCTTTATTTTAACACTAAATGACAAGTACAGTAACCAACACTGTCACTGTACTTCTTATATATGTGACTGAAATGTTTATATCTCTCTAATCTATGTGTGATGCTCTATTCTTTCTATTCTAAATTGTCGGGTACTGCTGCTGAATTGCCGGCCAGCTTTTTTTAAGAGACGGTGCATGAAAACACTATTATTTTTTTTAATAAATCCTTTACACTAAATGACAAGTACAGTAAGCTGAGCGCTGCCATCCAGCTTGTCATCCTTCAGAGACACTGCAGAGGGCAGGCATTATGGGAACTTCCGATTCCAGTATTCAATATTCTAAAAGTATCGGAACTCAGTATCGGAACTCCGATACCGCGAATATCGGTCGATACCCGATATTTCAGTATCGGAATGCTCAACACTAGTTGTAAGCGAAACAAAACCCTTTTTAATTCAGCAAACCTGGCTGGGTTTGTCTGTTAAAACTGTTTTTCTGTGGTAACATAATGTTAATCCACAGTCCCACATCTTTCACACCCCACTTAACAGACTTATGAACCGATAGCTTTTGTCTGAACATATTGTCATAGTTGTACCAGGCCATTCCACCAAAATTCCTATATGCCTCAAGCACAATATCCAAATGCTGGAAGAGGCCTGAACAAAGATGAGGATTCTTTTCACCCAATACAGATGAATATATTGAAAATGCCTGTACCCAATTATTAAAGGATTTAATAACCCCTTTCTTCTTATCCTCATTTTCAGCTTTTTCATCTTTCTTCTCTAATCTAGAATATGACTCCCTTAAAGGGAGCGAGCTGAAAATATCTACATAGTCCAGATTCCAAATACGTTCTTTTGTGGCTAAACTTAAATGAAACCCCAGAGGTGAAATTTCTCATACCAAAGCTTCCTTTAAACAGGTCTCAGACACCCCAGATTTTCTTTTCTGAACTGCTCTGACAGACTCGTCCAAAGGAGCAGTATTGACAGTATTAGTGTTAGAACCTTGCTGTTAGGTTTTTTTTTCCTTTGCTGGTCACATGACCTTGTTGGCCTATTTAATCCTGCTCCGCCCTTCTGGCTTTGCTGGACTTCATTGTATATCTACTTTCTAGCTAGCCTGTGCTCTGTATCTAACTCTGTTAGTTTGCTTGGTCTACGGACCTCTATGTTCTATCTATTTTGTTTGTTCGTCTGTCTGCTACTATTTCTGTTAGGAAGTGTCCCATATTCCTCCCAGTCCTTAGTACTTGTAGGGATTCCCTCCCACATCTATAGGTCTCCGTACAGACTAGATTAGGACTTTAGCAGGTCTGATCGCAGGATCAGGTTTCCTGTTACATCGTAGGGATTCAGCTGAGTCCTATAGTAGGGACAGATCTCCTCTCTTTCCTTAGCTTTGGTAGCAGAACATAACAGTAAGTCCAGCCCGCAAATTCTCTAAGGAAAGATTTTTTTTGTTCCATCATGGTGTCGGTTCAGGATTTGGCTAAACACCTGCAGGGACTCTCTCTGGAAGTGGCCGAGCTCCGTCAGCACGTCAGTAACTGTCCTGGAGCATATTTCTTGGAGCCTAAGGTATGTTTGCCGGATTTATTTTTTGGTGAACATCGAGAATTTTTTTCATTTAAAAATGCTTGCTTATTGTATTTTCGTTTGAGACCCAAGTCCTCTGGGGATGAATCCCAGCGCGTAGGGTTCATAATGTCACTTTTGCGCAAAGAGCCTCAGGAGTGGGCCTTTTCTTTGCAACCTAGTGATACATGCTTCAGATCAGTGGATAGTTTTTTTTCTGCTTTAGGACTATTATATGATGATCCTGACCGTGTGGCATCAGCTGAGACTGAGTTGAGACGTTTAAAACAAGGATCAGGTAATGTGGAAAAATATTGTACTCATTTTCGTCGTTGGTCCACTCAAACAGGGTGGAACGATTCTGCTCTGAAAAGTCTATTTCTTGCTGGGCTCAGTGAAAGGGTTAAAGACCTGCTAATTGCTTATCCTACACCTGAGGATTTGCAACAGGCTATGCAATTAGCTATACGGGTGGATAGAAGACTGCGTGCTAGGGTTAATGAGAGCAAATCCTCTGCTATGTCAGTTTCTGGTTATGATAATGTGTGTACTAACAGTGGTGAACCGATGGAGATTGGATCGGTGGCACCTCGCTCTCAAGAAAAAGACCGTCGTTTTTCGGAAGGCTTGTGTTTCTATTGCGGAAAATCTGGTCATTTGATTAAAGGCTGTGAGCTTCGTATGAAGAAAGAAAAAAAAATGGTCAGTCACGCCCGTATTGCCTGTTTAAATTCCAAGGGTATATTTTTAGCTGCTTCCACGATTGCTCAGGAAAAATTAATGGAATTTCGGGTGTTTGTTGATTGCGGGTCTACACTGAATGTAATTGATGGGGGATTCGTGGAAAAACTCAATTTAAAACCTGAACCTTTATCATCCCCCATTGCTGTGGTTTCTGTGGATGGCTCCCCTTTGAAGAATATTACTCTCAAGGTCAGTGAATTTCCTCTCACTATTAATGGTGTTCACCATGAGAAATTGGATTTGGTAGTGTTGAATAACTTGCCTTCTCCAGTAATATTGGGTTTGCCCTGGTTAAAATTTCACAATCCTGTACTGGATTGGTCTACCGGTGAAATTAAATCCTGGAGCCATAAATGTTATGACAAGTGTTGTAACGGGCGTATTGCAGCTTTGGATAGGGGAGAATTGCCTGTTCCTATTCAGGATTTTTGGAGAGTTTTTTCTGAGAAAGAATCGCAGGTTTTGCCTCCCCATAGAGACTATGATTGTTCTATTGAATTTGTCCCTGGAGCGACTCTTCCTAAAAGTCGTTTATTTAACCTTACTATTCCTGAGAGGAAGGCTTTGGAGGAATACATACAGACAAGTTTGGCCGCCGGTCACATTAGGCCCTCTAAGTCTCCTGTGGCGGCTGGATTTTTTTTTGTAAAAAAAAAGGACGGCGGTTTATGTCCTTGTCTGGATTTTCGTGAGATTAACAAAATTACGGTACGCAATCCTTACCCACTGCCATTGATTCCTGATCTGTTTAACCAGTTATTGGGGGCCAAGTGGTTCTCTAAAATTGACCTTAAGGGGGCATACAATCTGTTGCGCATGAAGGAGGGTGATGAATGGAAGACTGCTTTTAACACTCCTGTGGGTCATTTTGAGAATCTGGTTATGCCTTTTGGTCTTACTAATGCTCCTGCATTTTTTCAGAATCTGATTAATGACATCCTTAGACCTTTGATCGGTAAAAATGTGGTTGTGTATTTGGATGACATTTTGATTTATTCGCCAGATCTGGAGTCTCATTGGCGGAGCGTGCGTGAGGTATTACAGTTATTAATGGACAATTCGCTTTTTGCTAAGCTGGAGAAATGTGAGTTCGCTGTACAGAGAATTAGTTTTTTGGGCTACATTATCTCCAGCAAAGGTTTTGAGATGGATCCGGTTAAGGTTCAGGCTGTGCAGGAATGGCCTAGGCCTATTGGTTTGAAATCGATACAGAGGTTTTTGGGTTTCGCCAATTACTATAGAAAATTCATAAAAAATTTTTCTAGTATTGTCAAACCTCTGACTGATCTCACCAGGAAAGGTGCTGATGCGGTTCAGTGGTCTTCTGAGGCCATTGAAGCTTTTGTGTATCTCAAGGAGAGGTTCACCTCTGCTCCCATCCTTATGCAGCCTGATGTTACTAGGCCGTTTTTGGTTGAGGTTGATGCTTCCTCTGTGGGGGTTGGCGCAGTATTGTCTCAGGATAACGGGGATGGATTACATCCCTGTGCCTTTTTTTCAAAAAAATTTTTGGAGACTGAATTGAATTACGATATTGGTAATCGGGAATTATTGGCTATTAAACTCGCATTTGAACACTGGCGCCACTTCTTGGAAGGTGTGGAATTTTCCGTTCAGGTTCTTACGGATCATAAAAATCTGATATATCTTGATGCTGCCAAGCGCCTGAATGCCCGTCAGGCTAGGTGGGCACTGTTTTTCTCGCGGTTTAATTTCTCCGTTACTTACATCCCTGGTACTAAGAATGTTAAGGCGGATGCCTTGTCTCGCAGTTTTTCTCCCATAGTCGGTGCTGAGAAAGAGGAAAACATTTTACAAGAAGGTGTTGTGATAGCTGCTTTAGACTCCGTTTTGGAAGATGAGATTCTTAAAGCTCAGGAGAATGCCCCATCTAACACTCCTCATGGGAGGTTGTTTGTGCCTGGGACCTTTAGGAGAGATTTGTTTGTTGAGTGTCACGAATCTCGGTTGGCAGGTCATCCCGGAATCTCTGAGACCAAGAGACTGGTGGGTCGCAGTTTTTGGTGGCCTGGATGGCAGAAGGAAGTCATTAAGTGGGTGCGCCAATGTACTATATGTGCTAGATCTAAGTCCTCACATACTCCTGCTGCGGGGTTGCTTTGTCCTTTGGAGGTCCCCAGTGCTCCTTGGACACATTTGGCTATGGACTTTATAACTGACCTTCCCCCCTCTGAGGGTTTTACTGTCATCTGGGTGGTCGTGGACCGTTTTAGCAAGATGTGTCACTTGGTTCCCTTCGTCAAACTGCCCTGCGCTAAAACTCTCGCTAAGGCCTTTGTCAAGGAAATTGTCAGACTTCATGGCGTTCCTACTGACATTGTTTCTGATAGGGGTCCTCAGTTCGTGGCTCGTTTTTGGCGTGCCTTTTGTGACAGGTTGGGAATTCATTTGTCGTTTTCGTCCGGATATCATCCTGAATCTAATGGCCAGACAGAAAGGAAAAACCAGGATGTTGAGCAGTTCTTGCGTTGTTTTGTGGCAGACAATCAAGAGGGGTGGTCTGAGTTTCTGCCACTTGCCGAATTTGCTCTGAACAATCTTCTTCTGCTGGTTGTTCGCCTTTTTTTTGTTGTTCTGGGAGACATCCGTCGTTTGGGTCGTTCTCCAAGTTGGGATCTGCCGTGCCTGAGGAGGAGAATTTTTCCGGTGATTTGGAAAGAGTTTGGACGGATGTGCGTGGTAATCTTCAGGAGGCCAACAGAAAATCTAAAGACTACTTTGATAGGAAACAACAGGAGGTTTTGTTCGCTGTTGGTGACATGGTTTGGTTGTCCTCTAGGAATCTGCGGTTGAGGATTCCTTCTAAGAAATTGGGTCCCAAGTTTGTAGGGCCCTTTAAGGTGCTTCAGGTTGTCAACCAATCTGCTGTTAGGTTGGAGGTTCCTACCTCCTGGAGAATTAATCCGGTCTTTCATGTCTCTCTGTTAAAAAAAGCTGTTGTGTCGGATGGTGACGCCTCTGCCTCTGTTCCTCCGGTGGTGGAGGACGGGGAATATGAAATTTCTCGCATCCTTGACTCTAGACGGTATAGAGGTAGTTTGCAGTATCTTGTGGCCTGGAAAGGTTTCGGACCCGAGGATAACTCTTGGGTGAGGTCAGATGATGTTTCCGCGTCCAGACTTATCAGAGCGTTTCACAGGAGATTTCCTGATAAGCCTGGTCCTAGGGGATCCGGAGGATCCTCTTAGAAGGGGGGGTACTGTTAGAACCTTGCTGTTAGGTTTTTTTTTCCTTTGCTGGTCACATGACCTTGTTGGCCTATTTAATCCTGCTCCGCCCTTCTGGCTTTGCTGGACTTCATTGTATATCTACTTTCTAGCTAGCCTGTGCTCTGTATCTAACTCTGTTAGTTTGCTTGGTCTACGGACCTCTATGTTCTATCTATTTTGTTTGTTCGTCTGTCTGCTACTATTTCTGTTAGGAGGTGTCCCATATTCCTCCCAGTCCTTAGTACTTGTAGGGATTCCCTCCCCACATCTATAGGTCTCCGTACAGACTAGATTAGGACTTTAGCAGGTCTGATCGCAGGATCAGGTTCCCTGTTACATCGTAGGGATTCAGCTGAGTCCTATAGTAGGGACAGATCTCCTCTCTTTCCTTAGCTTTGGTAGCAGAACATAACAATTAGCCCTAAACTCAGGTTCTTTCAATACATTAAGAACCATTTCTCTAACAGTATCTTTAAAAATGTCTAACTAATTAGGAGCCTGGGGAACAGACAGAGGAACATGAAATATCTCAACACTCCTCCTTGGGTCCAGGCATCTACTCGATTTTGGGGTCGTTATACTGTCCTCCTCTGAGCTCAAAACCTCAGGTATCAGAGAACACCGCTGGCGCCAGTCTTCTTTGCCTCTGGCTAAATGCTCCTCTTCTGAAGAATCCCTACTCCTGTCGCACCAAGCGCTAGTTGCTGATGCGCTCGCTGTCCTGACGTGCCTTCTCGATGCCGGTGCCGACGCTGTGTCGCTTACCGGAGCCGTCGCTAATACCTCCGGTCTTCCTTGACGTCACAGACACCACCATATGACGTCCATGATGCCGCAATTCAGCTTCCGACATCCCGGTAGGCGGCGACTTCTTCCTGGTTTCGGCTTTCTTCCTCATTGTCAGCGGCGGCGGTAAGTAAGCGCTCCGGCACTATGTCTTCATTGGCAACTTCTTCGGACACCGCCATTACTGTACTCTCCTCAAGTACTGTTGCTTGAAGTGGCTGATCCTCTAAACATTTCCTCAGCCAAGCTTCTCCGCCGGCCTCACCCGCTCTCCTCAGCAGCTGCTCTATCAGGGTCTCCATCTGTCTTCAGTCTTGATCCGACGGCGAATGCCAGTTAGTGACTGAATCTTTTAATAAATACTCCTGTAGATTCCCGCACTTTTTTGAGTCGACCAATCACAAATTTTGAAAAATCACCTCAGATTAACTGGTTCCAACCTGCTCATGTTTTCAGCATAGCTTACTCAAAATAACTCAACCTATAAATAACTGGAGAACAACTGTTAAAGCATGTAGAAGATACAATGTCATATTAATAACACTAAAGGGGTCTGTGCTACCATGTATCCCCCATTTTAAAATGGCAGGCCCCGCATTCCCCTCTCTTTCTAGTGTCTCTGGCAGCCCCTGAGTTGTTAGTTTCACTTTCCCTTTCTGTAATTGTGCTGCAATGGCAGAGCAGCTCTGAGGTTCCTGCATCTCAGCGCCATCTTGCCTCTGCATCAAGGATGGCGCATCCCTGGGTACATTCACTGGCCCCTGGGAACTCCACAGAGGGCTCCCCAATCCCCCACATGTTACCTCTGCCGCCGGAGCTCCGCTGCGTTCTGGATCTGATGTCACAGGCTGTGATGTCTGCATATGCAAGTGAGTGCTGTCGGCCACGCTTCCTGCACGCTCCTCCTGGGGAAGTCCTGATAGGAAAAGCTCAATAGTGAGGAGAGGCGACTCCTGAGCTGCGGGTAGGGTGCACTGTCATAACTTTCTCCTTTGGGCTCCCATCTGTGAGGTATCGGGCTCTGTTAGAGTTAGCTGGATGGTGGTTTCTTTGGCCCAGGTCAGGAGCTAAGCACACACACATCTCTATCTCCCCTTAACCAGGCCATGCCCCATAATTGTCCTTTTTAAGAATGTATTTAAAAGAATGATTTGATTTCTTAATTGTCATGACTGAAAAGTACATCTTATTCTCTGCTCCAGTTGTGCATGTTATGGAATCAAGCTCATTATTTTACTCAGTAAACCACTTGAACTTACTGAGTAACGATTCAGTGTTCACTGGTCTTTCTGACTTCAGTGGTCTGCAGTCATGTTCCTGTGGCTTAGTGGTTTAAAGTGCTTGTCTTGCAACCAAGAGATCCTGAATCCGAATCTCAAGAATACCTATTTTTCATCTACTCTCAGTGAAGCTTTCTCTCCATCAAAGGGAAATTTCTATCAAGTACAATATAAAATTTGTCTTTCCTTTAGCTTTAACATAGTGCAATGGTGAGATTAAGTAGGTTGGCATTAAGCATGACAAAGTAAACTCAGTGGATTCCTTTTTGCCCGATTAAAATGCCTTCTCCTTACGCAACTTACTCTTTTAACAAAGTTTGATAATAGGTTTCTTGAATGGTAGAAGAGTAAACTGTTGTTATTTTTACTGAACAAAAACAATCCGAGTTATGGAGGAAAGAGGAGTGTGTGAACATATGTGGCCTCTAAAAGCAATAAACTTTAATATCAAATTTTAAAATACATCATTACCCATGTAATGTGAGGATAAAAAATAATCCAAAGATAAGAGACCACCACATGAAATAATTGCCCTTCAAAGTTCTTATAATAATACCTTAATTTGATGAGGAATATACTTATGATTACCTATTCTTAGCCTGAGCTGATGCTACCTATCACCCTAATATAGGCAAATTGGTTCTCCAGCTCAACAGAGGCTCTCCCTTACTCTCCCTGTTATGCCCTGATATAGTGAGCTAAAAGCAGAGAAATAGGTGACAGCCTAATCTAATACATAAGTATCTCTAACATATATATAAGAATAGATAGACTTATCATTAGTTGTAGAAACTGCCTTGACGCGTTTCTGACTCACCCCCTGGGCCGTGGGGCAGTCGGATCCGGGCAATAGGGAAACGATGGGGGTAGTGGTGGCACCCCGGTTCCGTGGCTCAGGGTGGTCAGACCGGTGGTAGTCTGCTATGCGCTGTTGGTATGTCCGACTACGCCACCCGTGGATTGCGGTCAGTGCGAACCGCCGCTGCCAGGCAGACCACTGGGGCTGATGATGTATGCAGCTGGGGTAGTGTGACTCCTCACGGGAAGAGTGCGGCCCCAGGGCAGTATAGTAGAGGATGGGGGTGATGGTGTAGGGCGTCCCAGTACCGTTAGTGCTGGAGGAGCAAGGAGCACACAGACAACAGGTTGCAGTCCAGGGTCTTTACTAAAACAGATGAAATGACCCACAAACAGTCCCGGCTAAGAGGGGACCTGGATGTCTGAGAGCAAATGGGAAGTTGGCCCTGGTCAGGGTCAGGGTGTAGGCCTACCGTGCTCTCTGCGCTCCTTCTGGCTATCTCCTCCTTATAGGGTAACAGCCCACGTTCCCGAGCTCACCGTGTCCTCTCGCCCGTATGGTTTGCAACGTGGGTCCCTTTCTACTCCCGGCCTGGTACGGCTTTGCTGGTCCCTTCTGCTGTGGCGGAGCCTCCGGGCTTCTTAGGCCAAGGAGCATACAGTCCCCTGCGGACTGGTTATCTGCTGTGGGACGTGGAATCCTCACAGCCTCAGACACCAAAGTCTGGTAGATTAGTCTCTTTGTCTGCCAGGACAGGTGGACTCCACCTCTTGTCCCTGGCTTGTGGCTCTCCTACTGCCACACGTCCTCTTAGGGTGCAACACAACTGTCCCTCTCTGCTCTGGGACACCTCTCAATCCTGAGACAGGTCGTCCAGTTCTCTCCTAACCCTGCCCCCAGTTCCAGCTTTTATAGGGGCAGCCTGCTCCCCCTACTGGCCTGAGACAGGAGGTATTGCATGCTAATGTTCCCCTGACTAGAGAACCTCCCCCTTGCTCTCAGACACAGCTTTATTATATTTGTGGCATCCAGGCCAGGGTGACACATTCCCCCCTAGTAAAATTTAGTACTCCGGGACTAAACAAGAAACAAGAATAACATGTATGACCATAAAACATTAACAGACAGACGACGCACAAGTTGAGTTCTTAAGGTCACAGTGTAGTCTGTGACCGGGTGTCCATATCACCAACACAACGGGGAGCCTTAAACCAGGTGGTGGTCTGTCCTAGCCCCAAGTCCTTTACAGTCTTAGTTCATTCCTGGGTTAGGCTCCGAACGCAGTCCATACAAGGTCCCGGTTATAAAAAGTCCATAACCTTTGAGTCCTTACGGTAACTGCAAGAAACTGAAATACACTATTAATAATCATGCAGGTAACTTGGCAAACATTTCAACATTTGGCAACAGGGTTATTTACAGTTCTAGTGCATCCTATATTCTCCAGCGAGTGGGTATCTGCCCCTTTGTGCTCCTGGTTGACCTCCTTAACCCACTGTCTGGTGGTGGACTGACCTGGCTTTCCCCTCTAGCGTTAGGGGTACAGCTACCAGCTGGGTGTACAGGTAGGGCAGGCAGCTGTCTACGGGTCCTTTGGCTTACCGCAGGCATGGCAGGCTCACTGTCAGCAGAGGGTTGACTCTCCTGGGCTGTTGGTATAGGCTCTTCTGCCTCTGGAACCGCTTGCTCTTCTTCACCTTCCGGCTCTGGTGTAGGTTGTTGCTGTGCCGGTTGTAGGAAATGCAGGACGGGTACCACCATGGCGTCATTTATTCGAGTCCAGGACCAAGGGAACTCTCCGAGAACGGTGCTGATCATTTCTTCATTATCCTCTGCGGGTTCAAGGTCACTTTGATCCTCTTCTGTACTACGGAGTTGCTCGGGGCACCTTTTCAGGTGGTCTCTGGAGACGGTACTAGTGGTTTCTCCCCCGTCCTTGGTGATCACGCACACCTTCGGGTTGTCGTGATCAGACTGCAATACGGTGTAGGGTTCCCTTTCCCACTGGTCGTCCAACTTATGTAGCCTTCGCTTCAGGACCTGCTCACCAGGTTCTAGGGGACCAGCAGGGGCGTGTTGGTTGAAGAGTCTTTCTTGCCTCTCTCTCACCTGGGCCAGGCTCCTCTCCACACTCTCCTGTACCTTCTTGTACTGCAGTTGCCTTTCCGTATCCCAGTCTGCATCCGGGGAGGTGTCCTCAGGTGTTAGGACTCCCATCTCCAGGTCTACGGGCAGCTTACCTGGTCTGGCTCGCATCAGGTAAGCCGGGGTGCAATTGGTAGCATTCACCGGGATATGATTGTATAAGTCTATCAGGTCCGGCAGTTTTTCTGACCACAGGCTGCGTTCCTCCAGGGGCAACGTCTTCAGGAGATCAATGACTATATTGTTCATCTTCTCACACATCCCGTTGGTTTGTGGGTGGTAAGGCGTTGTTCGAATCTTCTTACAGCCATAGAGGTTGCAGAACTCTTGGAAGATTTCAGCCTCGAACACTGGACCCTGGTCTGTCAGGACCTGTTCCGGATACCCGTGTGGACAGCAGAAGTATTGCTGGAAGGCTCTGGCCGCCGTTTGGGCTGTCAAGTCTTTTACCGGGACCACCACTAGAAAGCGGGAATAGTGGTCCACGATTGTCAGGGCATAGATGTATCCTGACCGGCTTGGAGCCAATTTGACGTGGTCCAGAGCTACCAGCTCAAGAGTCTGCGTGGTGACGATGGGCCTCAAGGGTGTCTTCTGGCTGGTGCGGTCCTTCCTCCTTAGGTGACAAGGGCCACAGTCCCTGCACCACTTCTCTACAGCCCCTCTCATGCCGACCAAAAAGAACCGTCCCCTTAGCAGGAGCTCCAGTTTCTTCCAACCGAAGTGCCCCGCTCTGTCATGGTAAGCCCCCAGGACCATAGCTGCATCCCGCCTTGGGACCACGACTTGCCAGGTCAGCTCATGTGTCCGGTGGTTGACAAGCCTTCTGCACAACTTGCCTTCGCAGAGGAACAGCTTGCTCTTCTCTTTCCATAGCTGCTTGGCTTCCTCTGGGGCATCCGGATCTAAGCGGGCGTCTTCCCGGGTCAGCAGGGTCACTATCTTGGGTCTTGGCCCAGCTGTGGTGAGGTAGGGGATTTATCATAACGGTGGTTAAATCTTCCTTCTTCACGCGGTGGGAGTACTGAGCGTCCCCATACCGGTGAAACGCGAGGAGTTCTACCTCCTCCAGCTCTTCTGGGTCTTCGTCACCTTCAGGTAAGTGAGGCATTCTCGATAGGGCGTCCGCGTTGGCATTGGTTTTGCCTGCCCAGTACTTGATCATGAAGTCATAATTCGAGAGTCGCGCCATTCACCACTGTTCTAGGGCACCCAGTCTTGCATTGTCCAGGTGTGTTAACGGGTTGTTGTCCATGTACACGGTGAACTTTGCAGAGGCCAGGTAATGCTTGAAGCATTCTGTCACGGCCCACACCACCGCCAAGAATTCTAGCTTGAAGGAGCTGTAATTCTCTGGGTTCCTCTCGGTGGGCCTCAGCTTCCGGCTGGCGTACGCGATCACCCTTTCTCTGCCCTGTTGGTTTTAGGACAGTACGGCTCCCAGTCCCACATTACTGGCGTCTGTGTGGAGAATGAAAGGCTGGCCATAATCAGGGTAGGCCAGGATCTCATCCCCTGTGAGGGCCATCTTTAGCTGGCGTAAGGACTCCTCTTACGGTTTATCCCACTTAAAGGGTGGATTTTGGCTTCTGGACTTACACTGTCTGATCAGGAGGTCCTGCATAGGAGCTGCCATCCTAGTGAACCCGGGGATGAACCTTCGGTAGTAGCCTACCAACTCGAGGAATTGCCTCACTTCCTTGATGTTCGAAGGGCTTGGCCAGCTCTTGATTGCCTTGACCTTGTCAGGGTCGGGGGCTACTCCTTCCGCACTTTCCACGTGCCCTAGGTACTGGACCTTCGGTTTCAACAGGTGACACTTTGATGGCTTCACCTTCAGGCCATAGCCTGCCAGGGCTTCGAACACTTCGGCCAGGTGCTTTAGATGGTCCTCGTAAGTCTTCGAATAGACAATCACGTCGTCCAGGTAAAGGAGGACCGTCTCGAAGTTTTGGTGCCCTAGACAGCATTCCATCAGCCTCTGGAAGGTTCCCGGTGCGTTGCAGAGCCCGAAGGGCATACAGTTGAACTCGCTCAGTCCCATCGGAGTGGTGAAGGCGGTCTTCTCCTTGTCAGCCTCTGCCACAGGAACCTGCCAGTACCTGCTAGTAAGGTCCAAAGTAGAAAAGAAGTTAGCTGATTTTAGTGCGGCTAAAGACTCCTCTATTCTAGGCAGCGGATATGTGTCTTTATGGGTGATACGGTTGATTTGTCTATAGTCCACGCACATTCTCATGGTGCCGTCTTTCTTTTTTACCAGAACCAAGGGGGCTGCCCAGGGGCTACAACTATCTCTAATGACCCTAGCTTCTTTCATTTCCCTCAGCATACCCTTGGCGTTCTGATAATGTGCAGGGGGTACAGGCCTGTGTCTCTCTTTTATTGGTGGGTAGCTCCCTGTGGGGATGTGGTGTTCTATCCCTTTTACTCTGCCGAAGTCTAGCGGGTGCTTACTAAAGACTCTCTCGTACTCCTGTACCACCCGGTAGACTCCTTGTTTTTGGTGCAGGGGAGTGGAGTCAGCACCCACATGGAGTTTCTGGCACCAGTCCTCCTTTTGTTTCTGGGAGCCATTACCCTCCGCCTGTGGAGATGAAGGCAAAGGCTCCACGGCCCTGATAGCTTTGTGTTCGACAACAAACAGTTTGGCAAGTGTAGCGTACCTGGGTAAGTGTACCTCCCTCTCCCCAATGTTGAGAATGCGAACGGGTACCCTCCCATGACTGACATCAACCACCCCCCGGGCGGTCAAAATGGTGGGCCTGCTGTCTGAGTACACGGGTTCTACCATGGCTTGGTAGTCTCTACCTCTCAACCCGATTGCAGTCCGACACCAGATCATCATTTCACTTTTGGGAGGCATGGAAATGGGGAATGGGTCACTCAGTCCAACGCTACCGATCTCACCACCAGACAGTTCTACCTGCTGCCGTCTCATCAGGGCTTTTATCTCCTTGTTGAGGACTCTCTGTTGGCTGGAACTAGCATTCACCGCCACCTGTTGTAGAATTACAATTAACTCTGAAAAACAATTTTCAATCACATTAGTACCCACAGTTATTTTAGGGTGACTTTCACGACGGTCAATGTCCACGATAATCACTCCCTGTGCTGGTAGTTCAACTTTACCAATTTTAATGGTCATCTCCTTGAACCCAATCTGCGCCACGGGTATGCCATTACTGGCGATGATGCTCAAGTTACTGTCTGGATACCGTGTGATATCAGCATCAGTCCAATACTGCTTAAAAAGTACATAAGGGATAGTGGTTACTTGCGACCCAGTATCCAGCAAGGCGCTGATGGGGATACCGTCCCGCACCACGGGTAAAACCGGGCGCCCCCCAACGTACTTATCACGCCAATTATAAGGGCCTGGTGATCTTATGCCTGGGGGTTGGCTCTCTGCCCCAGGTTGGACACGTTTAAATTACAGTACCTGGAAATGTGTCCGGGCTGGTTGCATCGATGGCAAATGGGCTGTCCATCCTGTGCGTAGCGGTCTGTGGGCTTCCCTCTGAACGATGGGGTCCTCCTCTATCGACGCCACGGGACATCCTCCGGACTTGAAGCCAACTCGATAGGTCTTGACGGGTCCACTTGCAACGCCTGAACGGTCCTGGTCAACGCCGCGACGCTCCTGGTCAGCTCCTGGACTTGGTGATGCAGATCTTTCGACAGGGCTTGGTTCAGGGCCTGTGCATCAGCCCCCACAGAGTCTATAGAGGAGGACGCTGCCTCCTGGTGGTAGGTGAGAGCAGGACGCCGGGGGTTTATAGCGCCACTGGTTGCAGGTTCACAGAGCACCCTTATGGCCCTGTCCTTAAATTGGGCAAAGGTCAGATCAGGGTTCTGAAAGAACATGAGGCGCAACTGGGTCCTGTGGGCGCTAGACAGCAGACCTTCTATGAACTGTTCTGTTAGTAGCTTATCTGTATCCTGCACGCTACCAGGGTCAGCTTGTTTGATGGCCCTCAAGGCTTCCTGCAAATTTAGGGCATAGTTTCTGATGCTGTCCTGTGCCCGCTGCTTACATCCATAGAACCTCATTTTAATTTCAGCGGAGGTACGTGTGTCAAAGGTACCCCGCAGCTGGGCCAGAATACCCTTCACGTTCCTTTTCTCCTCAGTGGGCCATGACTTTACCTCCCTTTGGGCTGCGCCAGTTAACTGCCCTGTTAGTATGCTGACCTTCTGTTACTCTGTCAGGGGGTAAACTTGGAACAAACTGTACAGCCTTTCCTTAAAGTCAGTTAGGGCATGGGGCTCCCCTGAATACTTAGGCAGCCAGGCCGCTCCAGGGATGTAGGGCAGGGAAAATGGCATCACCGCTGCTGCAGCTGCGCTGGTGGTAGTGGGCGCCTCCGTGTCCGACATCTTCCTCCCCCCTAGTTAAGCGTGGCCTACCTTCCGACGATCCTCTTCTGTAGGCCGTGGCTCCGCTGGTGCTGCTCTGGACGAGGACCTTGCGTCGCGTCCCGGTGACGTCAGCGTCGCTCTCTCTCCCTTCCAAGACCTTGCGCGGCGTCGGTGCGTGGGGCGGAGCTTCGGGTCTCGCGCAGTTTAGACGTCCACGCCCCTCTTCTTCCCGCGCGGCGTCCTGAAGATGGCGTTCGATGGTGGGAAAACGGCTGAAGATGGCGGGAACCGACGGAAGATGGTGGGAGACGGCTGGAAATGGCGGGAAACGGCTCCGGATGGCTGGAAGCCTCTCCTTCAGGTACGTGTACAGTCTTTTTCAGGCACGCAATACCCGTTTGTGGCGGGTTGGTTGCAATCCTGCCGACTACGCCAAAGCTGACTCGCCCCCTGGGCCGTGGGGCACTCGGATCCGGGCAATAGGGAAACGATTGGTGGTAGTGGTGGCACCCCGGTTCCGTGGCTCAGGGTGGTCAGACCGGTGGTAGTCTGCTATGCGCTGTTGGTATGTCCGACTACGCCACCCGTGGATTGCGGTCAGTGCGAACCGCCGCTGCCAGGCAGACCGCTGGGGCTGATGATGTATGCAGCTGGGGTAGTGTGACTCCCCACGGGAAGAGTGCGGCCCCAGGGCAGTATAGTAGAGGATGGGGGTGATGGTGTAGGGCGTACCAGTACCGTTAGTGCTGGAGGAACAAGGAGCACACAGACAACAGGTTGCAGTCCAGGGTCTTTACTAGAACAGGTGAAATGACCCACAAACAGTCCCGGCTAAGAGGGGACCTGGATGTCTGAGAGCAAATGGGAAGTTGGCCCTGGTCAGGGTGAGGGTGTAGGCCTACCGTGCTCTCTGCGCTCCTTCTGGCTATCTCCTCCTTATAGGGTAACAGCCCACGCTCCCGAGCTCACCGTGTCCTCTCGCCCGTCTGGTTTGCAACGTGGGTCCCTTTCCCGGCCTGGTACGGCTTTGCTGGTCCCTTCTGCTCTGGCAGAGCCTCCGGGCTTCTTAGGCCAAGGAACATACAGTCCCCTGCGGACTGGTTATCTGCTGTGGACGTGGAATCCTGACAGCCTCAGACACCAAAGTCTGGTAGATTAGTCTTTGTCTGCCAGGACAGGCGTACTTCACCTCTTGTCCCTGGCTTGTGGCTCTCCTACTGCCACACGTCCTCTTAGGGTGCAACACAACTGTCCCTCTCTGCTCTGGGACACCTCTCAGTCCTGAGACAGGTCGCCCAGTTCTCTCCTAACCCTGCCCCAGTTCCAGCTTTTATAGGGGCAGCCTGCTCCCCCTACTGGCATGAGACAGGAGGTATTGCATGCTAATGTTCCCCTGACTAGAGAACCTCCCCCTTGCTCTCAGACACAGCTTTATTATATTTGTGACATCCAGGCCAGGGTGACACATTTCCCCTTCATTTGGTTTATAAGGATGCTTAATACATGGATGGTATAGAGAATAGCTGCAAATTCATGATGGATAATCACAGGCTGAGATGGCCTGTCTGTCTGGCCATTAAATATACCTCTCAATCAGCTTGTTGGCCAATATCATGCGCCCACTCTGTGTATGATTCATTAGTGCAGATCAGACTCCCTGTCTCAGATCACCCATGTGTGCATGCTCTAATTATAATGCCAGATCCTAGAGGATGCGTTCACTTTTGTATATTATTACGCATGCGCAATTACGTCATTACGATTGGAAATGATGTATGCACGCCATGCTGGAGCACAAGATCCTATCCAGGTATCTGTATGTTAGTGTGCATGCACTAATGCGTCAATAATTTCCAAAATGGGACATAACATATTCGCTTCATACTGCAGCGCAGAAACTCATCCACCCAATTGTATATGACGTGTGCGTTCCACGCTGGAGCGCACCCCAGTGGATGTATGATGAATTTGGCATCAGCGCTCCTTCTTTAGACAGAAAATATTTTTTATATTGTTATATTTTATTTTATTTAACTACACAATATGTCCAGATGCACAGTATTATCAAATCCATATTTTTGACTGTAATGCATGATAATGGGATAACCCAAACGGGGATGGGAAGGAGAGAGGAAAAGGCTGGGGTGGGTGCCGACTTGGTAGCAAAGATCATGGCAACCTAAACGAGAATTATCCCCTTCATTTTACTGATGGAGGATTGGTCAGAAATGGACAAAGGACAGATGAAGAGGGACCAGGAAAGACCAAAAGGCAGCCCAATTGGAAATACTGAAGCATGCTCATTCAATCCTTTTGGGGACAGGGATTGCATCCTGAAAATCCACTCAGATTCCCTTTTTAGAATGGCTTTATCAAGATTGCCCCCTCTTATTTTTGGTCTTATCAGCTCAATCATACATAACGATATATCTTTCAAGGGAGTTAAGGAGGCAAGTGGGGAGCACCTAGGGGACATCAGAATTAAACGGGACACCCCAATTGCACATCATATGAATAGGACCCACAGGGGACTGTGGGTCTGAAAGAGTCTCCGTGTCTCTTTCAGACCCACAGTCCCCTGTGGGTCCCATTCATTTGACGTGCAATTGGGGTGTCCTGTTTATTTCTGATGTCCCCTAGGTGCTCCCCACTTGCCTCCTTAACTCCCTTGTGGTCTTTCCTATATAGTTCAAAGCGCATGTACCCCCGATGTTTACGAAGTCCCTCAGTGCAAATACCCTACTTGTTGCCGAGCTCCTGAATGTTTTGCATATGTCCATCCACTCACACCTACAGCAATTACCACATTTATAATAGCCTCAGGGTTTTCTATCCAGCCAGGTCCCAGGTTTCAAAGGTCTCTCATAAAGACTATATACCAGTCGATCACAAATTGACCTCCCTCTTCTATACGTAACACTAGGAGAAGACTGAATCAATATATCAGAAGTCAAAAACCGGCACCACACCAGCTTAGCATACCTTCTCTGCGGAACACCAAAACCAAGGACAGCTGCAGCAATTACACTCGTCGGCAGGTGCAGCACCATCCAAAGTGAGAGTTCATGAAATCACAGCCGATGAGAAATGAATGGAGTGGCACTCTGCTAGAGGTAAAATGTAGACCCGTAGAAGCATGTATACCACGCAAAACGGCCGTCGTCCTGTGAAAGACCCGCTTCCCTGCATCCATGTTTTAATCCATGTATGAATAAAAGAACATTTTACCTCTAGCAGAGTGCCACTCTGTGCATTTCTCATCGGCTGTGAAGACGGAATCAATGCTTTAACATTGGGGTCTGCCAATAAAATCCCCCAGTTTTTCTTCAAGATCTGAAACACGATCTCAGATTATCGAAAGGTACCTATTATTCTTGTGACCTCGCTTTCCTGTTTCCTACTCTGATTGGCCAGAAGAGATTGTTTGTCCCTCCCAAGGGCCTCAGAGTAGGACCTGTCCAGAACCTGGCATGAATAGCTCTCCTCATGGAACTTGCAATAAAGGTCATTAGCCTGCCTTCTGAAGACACCAATTTTTTGAGCAGTTTCTCTTGACTCATAGGAACTGACCTTTTGGAATGCCCCTCATAACGGCCATTGGATGATGGCTATCCCATTTTAGAAGGCTGTTCGTGGCTGTCGGTTTTCGTTATGTGCATGTTTCAATAGATCCATCCTCTTCCTTTGTTATTGTTAGATCGAGGAATGCAATACTATGTTTATGACACTCAAAAGTGAATCTAAGACCATGCACATTATTATTAATACTTTCCTCGAACAGCCTAAAGTCAGCCTCTGGGCCAGTCCAAAACACCAAGATTTCATCGATATATCTGGCCCAGAGACTGATATATGGGTGCCAACATCTTTCCTCTACTCCGAAGAAACCCATTTTCTCCCACCAGCCAAGGAGCAAATTGGCCTAAGTGGGGCTCCCCATTGCCATGCCCCTGAGCTGGTGAAAGTACTTACTATCAAAGAGGAAGTAATTATGAGTCAGTGTAAATAGCAACAGTTCCTCCACTAATCTATTATGATTATGACATTTAACTGCTCTTGTCTTAAGGAAGTATCTCACTGCCGAAAGTCCTGCATCATGTGGAATGCTACTGTAGAGTGCCTCCATATCAATGGAGGCCAAGATTGTATTATCCTCTACAGTAACATTCTCAAGCAAGGTAAGCAAGTGTGACGTGTCACGGACGTATGAGGGCAATGAAGTGACAAGCGGGCTCCGCATTCTATCAATATAAATACCGGTATTCTGTGACAGGGAGTCAATGCCCGCAACTATGCGGTGGCCTTTGAGGCGACGTAGACCCTTATGTACCTTCGGTAAGGCATAGAACGTAAGGAATGCTGGTATCTTCGGTGTAAGATATTTATATTCATTATTTGAGGTTAGACCTTTCTTCCTACCAGCCTCCAAAATGTCAACAAGAGTCTTGGTGTAAGTAGCAATAGGGTCCTTCAGCAAGATTTCATAGTTGTTATGATCATCCAGGATGGCTCTACACATCATCAGATATTTAGTGTGATCAAGGAGGACAAGATTTCCCCATTTACGTGATGCTTTAATTATCAACTCCTAGTTCTTTTCAAGTTTCATTAACCCCTTTCTGACATTTGTGGTAATAGTACTTCCTTGTGCCCTGGGCCTATTGGGCAGAATGTGATCGCGCCCGCACACAAGCGGTGCGGGGCGATCACTGCCAGATGTCAGCTGATTCTCACAGCTGACATCTGGTACTATGTGCTAGGAGTGGTGCTGCACCGCTCCCAGCACATAAACCCCGAAATGCTTCGATCAAAGTCGATCGCAGAATTACGGTAGCAAGGGGAGGTAAGCGCCATTACTTACCTCCTCTCCGGCGGCCCGTGCTGTCTCTGCCGGGTCCTGGTGGTTGTCATGGTGACCCAGATGTCGTCATGACGACATCCGGGTCACCATGCAGCAGGAAGTTACTTTGATCATGCGCAGTGTGCGATCAAAGTAACTTCTCCCTGTGCAGCACTGACAGGCTGTATAGCGCAGGGATGCTGCTGCATCCCTATGCTATATATACGATCAAACTGAAAAAAGTGAAAGTCCCATAGTGGGACAAAGTGTAAAAGAAAGAAAAAGAAAAAGTGCCAGAAATTGGAAAAAAAGAATTGTAAAAATATTTTAAAAAAATGAAAAACATAATCCCCAAAAAATAAAAATATATTGTACTCATGAATAAATATTATTCTGAAAAAAAAAAACAATAAAAGTACACATATTTGGCATCGCTGCGTGCGTAACACCCTGACCTTTAAAACTGTCCCACTAGTTCACCCCTTTAGTGAACACGGCAAAAAAAAAAAACTAAGCAAAAAACGATGCTTTATCAACATACTGGCAAACAAAAAATGGAATAAAACGCGATCAAAAAGACGAATATAAATAATAATGGTACCCCTGAAAACGTCATCTTGTCCCACAAAAGTCAAGCCACCATACATCTCCATCAGCCAAAAAATAAAAAAGTTATAGCTCTCAGAATAAAGCGATGCAAAAATCATTATTTTTTCTATAAAATAACTTTTATTGTGCAAAAGTGTCAAAACATAAAAAAACTATATAAATGTGGAGCTGCTGTAAACGTACTGACCCGAAAAATAAAGCTACCTCATCAATTTTACCACACTCAGAATGGCATAAAAAAAACAATTCCTGAATTGTTGGTTTTTGTTTATTCGGCCTCCCAAAAATCAGAATCGAAAGCGATAAAAAAAGTCACGTGCCTGAAAATGGTACCAATAAAAACGTAAACTCGTCCCGCAAAAAACAAGCTGTCACATGATTCTGTCGGCCAAAATATGGAAAAATTATAGCTCTCAAAATATGGTGATGCAAAAACTAGTCTTTGCAAAAAAAAAACGTCTTTTAGTGTGTGACAGCTGTCAATTATAAAAACCCGATATGAATCTGGCATCGCTGTAATCGCATCGATCCGAAGAATAAAGTTGTCTAATCACTTATACCGCACGAGGAAAGGTGTAAAAAATAAACTCTGGGGTTAGGGTTGTGCTAGGGTTAGAATTGTACTAGGGTTAGGGTTGTGCTAGGGTTAGGGTTGTGCTAGGGTTAGGGTTGTTCTAGGGTTAGGGTTGTACTAGGGTTAGGGTTGTACTAGGGTTAGGGTTGTGCTAGGGATAGGGTTGTGCTGTGGTTAGGGTTGTGCTAGGGTTAGGGTTGTATACAGTATGTGTGTATCCCAATCCACATTTCCCTCATATGTATGATAATGTCCCCATGCCCTGATGAGATATGCCCAGGACAAGAAAGTCAGGGCATATCAAAAGAAGTTGAACAGATATAATAATAATCACCTATATTCACCTATTGTCTGTGGCGATATGCTGACTTGGTTAATTACCATGTCAGGAGATAGCAACCCTGCCAGGCAAAAAGATCAAAGAGATCCTTTGTCCTGGCTATAGCCACTGTCTGCAGGGATCCGAGTGCCAGCACGGATATAATCATATCAGTACAGGCGCTCGGCTCTTCAAAGCGTCCTGCCACCAGCGCGCATGCAAACATGCAGGGATGCGAGTGCACGGTGAGGTGATGTCATATTCACTGTGACCGTGCTCGCACCCTGCCTGCACACGAGCAGGGGGCGTGGCTAAGCGGGAGCGCTCACAGGTTCTCTTCGCTCCTGTCCCACGTGTTCTGTTCCCTTCTGTGTCCCCTTTCAGCCCCTCCATCACCGCAGCCCTCTGTGCCTTTCCTTCCCTCACTGCTCTCTGCCCGCACTACAGCTTTCCTCCTAAGCCCTGCTCTCTCTCCCTACCCACTTATTTATCGCCAAGTGCCAACATGGCAAATTAACCTAAATATTGAGGTTTTACTGATACAAACAACTGATACAAAGAGCAGGCCAGGGCAGCATAGAGCAGCCACAGGAAGGAGCAGGGGTATGAGACTGCAGAAATAAAGAATGTGCTCACCCCCATCTTGGTATATGCCCCCATCCTTTTATATATGCTGCCTCCCCATCCTTGTATATATGCTGCCCTCCCCCCATCCTTGTATATATGCTGTCCTCCCCCCATCCTTGTATATATGCTGCCCTCCCCGTCTTTGTTTATATGCTGTCCTCCCCCTATCCTTCTACATATGCTGCCCTCCCTCCATCCTTGTACATATGCTGCCCTCCCTCCATCCTTGTACATATGCTGCCCTCCCCATCCTTGTTTATATGGTTCCCTCCCCCATCCTTGTATATATGCTGCCCTCCCCCATCCTTGTATATATGCTGCCCTCCCCATCCTTGTTTATATGCTGTCCTCCCCCCATCCTTGTACATATGCTGCCCTCCCTTCATCCCTGTACATATGTTGCCCTCCCTTATCCTTGTACATGTGCTGCCCTCCCCCATCCTTGTACATATTCTGCTCTCCCCCATCCTTATTTATATGGTTCCCTCCCCATCCTTGTATATATGCTGCCCTCCCCCATCCTTGTATATATGTTTCCCTCCCCCATCCTTGTATATATGTTTCCCTCCCCCATCCTTGTATATATGCTGCCCTCCCCCATCCTTGTATATATGCTGTCCTCCCCCATCCTTGTACATATGCTGCCCTTCCCCCATCCTTGTATTTATGCTGCCCTCCCCTTATCCTTGTATATATGCTGCCCCCATCCATGTATATATGCTTCTGTGACACCCCAGGGGTCTGGTTGCAACAGTAATAGAGATATTATGTCTGAGAGCAAGTGGGAGGTTTCTCTGGTCAGGAGCCCTAAACATGCAACACGGCCCACCCAGACCTGGGAGGGGAGGAATCTGCCCTTATAAACTGGGTCTGGGGCGGGATTAGAGAGTGAAGCTGCAGACTGAGACAGAGCCTGCAGAACAAGCAGAGCAGTCAGAGCCTGGAAAGGGAAAGTGAGACCAGGAGCTCTGTAGGAGCAGCAGCTGAAGGCCAGGGGCTGTGAGCAGAGATATAGCTCGCCCTGGCTGAAGTTACTAAAACCGGACACAGGAGTCCGAGGCTGTGGGGACTGATATACACCCAGCAGCAGAAACCAGCCGGCAGGGAATTCCAGGTCCTCTGGCCATAGAAGCCCGGAGGCTCAGTCACAAAGAAGGGACCAGCGCCGCCATCCTGGAGCGGAGGCTAACAGAAGGCCCCAAGTCACCAGCCATACGGGTGAGCACCACACGGTATACTCAGGGACGTGGGCTACTTGTAACCGCTGACAGCAAGGTAGCCAGGAAGAGTGCAGATAAACGGGGAGGCCTACAACTCCACCCGGCCAGGGGAACTCCTGCTTGCTCGCAGACTGACCAGGCCCCTTATACTAGCCAGTACTCCCGGGAGGGTCTGCCTTGTACCATCAGTAAAGACCCTGAACTGCACCTCACGTCTCTGTGATTCCTTGCCGCACCAGCACCATTAGCACTGGGACCCTCACACCATCACTACCACCATCATCCACATTAGCTGCCCTGAGGCAATACTTCTCCCATGGGGAGTCATCCCATACTCAGCTGCACAAACAACATCAGCCTCAGCCTCAGCGGTCTGCAGCGCAGCGGCGGTCCCCACTGACCGCAATCCACGGGTGGCGTAGTCGGACACTTATTACAATACAAATAGACTGCCACTGGTTTGACCACCCTGGGCACGGACCGGGTCACCGCCACATGGAGACTACAACCCCCAGCATCCTACAACAGGCCCGGTTCCGGGTTCCCCTGCACAGCACAGCCCCAGGGGGCGCGTCAACTTTGGCGTAGTCGGCAGGATTTCGTGCCCGCAACCACCGAGTACTGCGTGCCTGAAAAAAACTTTTGAACTTACCTGTGGTGAAGTTTCCCGCCGTCCGGAGTCGTTTCCCGCCATCCGGAGCCGATTCCCGCCATCAGACGCCATCTTGGACCGTTTCCCGACGTCTTCTGCCTTCTTCCCGCCATCCGCAGCTGCTTCCCGCCTTCGGACGCCATCTTCGGGACGCCGCACAGGAAGAAGAGGGGCGTGGACGCCGAAAGCGCGCGAGATCCGAAGCTCCGCCCCACGCTCCGACCCACACAGTGACGCTGCGCAAGGTCCTGGAAGGGAGGAAGAGCGACGCTGACGTCATCGGAGCGCGACGCCAGGTCCTCAACCCCGACGATCGACTGCGGGGCCGCGGCCTACGGAAGTAGAGCATCGCAAGGTAGGCCACGGTCCACTAGGGGGGAGGAGGATGCAGGATACCGAGGGGAGCTCCACTGCCACAGCCACCGCCAGCGCAACCGCTGCTGCGATCATGCCCTTCACCATGCCCTATATCCCGGGGGCAACCTGGCTGCCCCAGTACTCAGGGGAGTCACATACCCTAAATGACTTTAGAGAAAGACTGGATAGCCTCTTCCAGGTGTACCCCCTCACAGAAGAGCAAAAAGTGAGCATCCTGGTGGCCCAATTAATCGGGGCAGCCCAAAGGGAGGTAAAGTCCTGGCCACCTGGGAGGAAGAGGACTGTCAGAGAAATACTAGCCCGGCTGAAAGACACATTTGATACCCGCACCTCAGCCGAAATAAAGCTCAGATTATACGGGTGTAAACAGCGGGCACATGAGAGTATAAGAGACTATGCTTTAAACCTACAAGAGGCCCTGAGAGCCATTAAGCAGGCAGACCCTGACAGCGTGGGAAATGAAGATAAGCTGTTGACTGAACAATTTATTGAGGGTCTACTGTGCAATGCCCACCGAACCCAGTTGCGGGCAATGGCCTTACAGGACCCTGACCTGCACAGTTCAAGGACAGAGCCATCCGGGTGCTCCGAGAACCAGCACCAGGTGGCGCTGTGACCCACAGGCGCCCTGCTATCACTTACCATCAGGAGACGATGCCCTTGTCTGCAGGGCCTGTGGGAGCTGATGCGCAGGCTTTAAACAGTGACCCGGCTACAGACCTGCACCATCAGGTCCAAGAGCTGACTAAGAGCGTTGCCGCGCTAACCAGAACTGTGCAGTCTTTACAGGTCTCTTCTCCAGGAAAGATCCAGCTGGCATCCGGACCGGAGGACGTCCCGTGGCGCCGACTGAGGAGGACCCCACCGGCCAGAGGAAGACCCAGCGACAGATACAACGAGGACGGACGACACATCTGCCGCCGCTGCAATCAACCCGGACATGTGGCAAGGTACTGTCATTTAAACGGGCACAACCTGGGGTAGAGGGCCAACCCCCAGGCATAAGATCATCAGGCCCATCGAACTGGCATGATAAATACGTAGGGGAACGTCCGGTCTTGCCTGTGGTACTGGATGGCATTCCTATGAGTGCCCTACTAGACACTGGGTCACAGGTGACCACCATCCCGTACGTGCTCTTTAAGCAGTACTGGAATGACTCGGACATAACCCACTACCCTGATGACGACCTGAGTATCATCGCCAGCAATGGTCAGCCCGTGCCGCAGGTGGGTTTCAAGGAGGTGACCATTAAGATCGGTAAAGTCGAACTGGCGGCACAAGGACTGATTATAGTGGACATAGACCGTCATGAGAGTCACCCTAGAATAACCTTGGGAACTAATGTGATTGAAAATTGTCTTGCAGAGGTGATTCTCATTTTACAGCAGGTTGCTAAGAACGCCAGTTCCGGCCAGCAGCGTGTGCTCCAAAAAGAGATCCGGGCACTGATGAAGCGGCAACAGGTGGAACTATCTGGTGGTGAGATAGGTAGCGTGAGAATGTGTGACCCGTTCCCTATTGCCATGCCCCCAAAAAGTGAGATGATGATTTGGTGCCGGGCAGCTATTGGTCTAAGAGGTAGAGACTACCAAGCAATGGTAGAACCCGTCTACTCAGACAGTAGGCCCACCATTTTGACAGCACGGGGGGTGGTCGATGTACGCCATGGGAGGGTGCCCGTTCGCATCATAAATATCGGGGAGAGAGAAGTATACCTGCCCCGGTATGCCACGCTAGCCAAATTGTTCACCATAAACCAGAATTCTGTACAGGCCGTGGAACCCTTGCCTCCATCTCAACCAGAGGAAGGTAACGGCTCTAAGAAACCAATGGAGGACTGGTGTCAGCAACTGCATTTGGGTACTGACTCCACTCCCTCACACCAGAAACAGGGAGTCTATCGGGTGGTTCGAGAGTACGAGAGAGTGTTTAGTAAACACCCGCTAGACTTCGGGCGAGTAAAGGGGGTAGAACACCACATCCCCACGGGAGACCATCCTCCCATAAAGGAGAGATACCGACCCGTACCCCCGGCACACTACCAACACGCCAAGGGGATGCTTAGAGACATGAAGGAGGCTGGGGTAATCAGGGACAGCTGTAGCCCCTGGGCAGCTCCACTAGTCTTAATGAAAAAGAAAGACAACACCATGAGAATGTGTGTAGACTACAGGAAGGTCAACCGTATCACACACAAAGATGCGTACCCGTTACCAAGGATAGAAGAGTCCTTAGCTGCATTAAAATCTGCTAACTTCTTCTCTACTTTGGATCTCACTAGCGGGTACTGGCAGGTTCCTGTAGCAGAGGCGGACCGGGAGAAGACCGCATTCACCACCCCGATGGGTCTCAGCGAATTTAACTGTATGCCGTTCGGGCTCTGCAACGCACCAGGAACCTTCCAACGGTTGATGGAATGTTGTCTGGGACACCGGAACTTTGAGACAGTCCTGTTATACCTGGATGATGTCATCGTCTATTCCAAGACCTACGAGGACCACCTGAAACACCTGGCAGAAGTGTTTGAAGCTCTGGCAAACTATGGCCTAAAGGTGAAACCCTCCAAATGTCACCTCCTGAAACCAAAGGTGCAGTACCTGGGACACGTGGTGAGTGCTGACGGAGTGGCTCCCGACCCTGATAAGATAACCGAGATTAAGGACTGGCCAAGACCCTCCAGCATAAAGGAAGTGCGGCAGTTCCTCGGGATAGTAGGCTACTACCGAAGATTCATCCCTGGTTTCACCAAAATGGCAGCCCCTATGCAGGACCTCCTGATAGGTCAATCTCGGAAAGCCAAAAACCAGAAGCCGCCCTTCAGGTGGGAAAAGCTGGAAGAGGAGTCCTTCTGCCAGCTGAAGATGGCCCTCACGGGGGATGAAATCCTGGCATATCCAGACTACAGTCAGCCCTTTATCCTCCACACGGACGCAAGCAACATCGGGCTAGGAGCCGTACTGTCCCAGATCCAGCAAGGGAAAGAACGGGTAATCGCTTACGCCAGCCAAAAGCTACGGCCCAAGGGGAGGAATCCTGAGAATTATAGCTCATTTAAGCTGGAGTTCCTGGCAGTAGTGTGGGCAGTGACCGAACGTTTCAAGCATTACCTTGCCTCCTCCAAATTCACCGTGTACACGGATAACAACCCGTTGACACACCTGGACACTGCAAGGCTCGGTGCCCTGGAACAGAGATGGATGGCCCACCTGTCCAACTTTGAATTCACCATCAAATACCGGGCAGGACGCTCAAATGCCAACGTGGATGCCCTGTCTAGAATGCCGAACTTACCGAACGTAGGGGAAGATCCAGAAGATCTGGAAGAAGTTGAGCTCCCTGCGTTCCACCGTCATGGGATTACCCTGTATTCCCACCATGTGAAAGACAGGCGCTCCGTGACGTTCAATCCCTTGCCCCACTACAACTGGGCGGAGACGCAAGACAGTGATCCCGCAGTCCATTTGGTAAAGGAAATGCTGACCCAGGCCGATGCCAGTCTTGACCCAGAAGCTCCGGAGGAGACCAAGCAACTGTGGAAGGAGAAAAGTAAGCTGTTTCTCTACAGGGAGAAGCTGTGCCGGAGAATGGTTAACTCTCGAACACATGAGTTGACCTGGCAGGTAGTGGTCCCAAGACGAGACGCGGCTATGGTTCTGGAGGCATACCACAACGGAGCAGGGCATTTCGGATGGAAGAAGCTGGAGTTCTTGTTGCGTGAACGGTTCTACTGGGTAGGCATGAGAGGAGCCATCGAGAGGTGGTGCAGAGACTGTGGCCCGTGCAACCTAAGAAGAAAGGACCGTGCCAGCCAGAAGACTCCCCTGCAGCCCATCATCACCAGACAGCTACTGGAACTGGTAGCCCTGGACCATGTGAAACTGGCTCCAAGCAGATCTGGGTATGTCTACGCCCTCACAATTGTAGATCATTACTCCCGGTTCCTGGTGGTAGTCCCGGTCAAGGACTTAACGGCTCAAACAGCAGCTAGAGCCTTCCAGCAGCACTTCTGCCGTCCACACGGGTACCCGGACCAAGTGCTGACAGACCAAGGACCAGCCTTTGAAGCGGAGGTCTTCCAGGAGTTCTGCAACCTGTATGGCTGCAAGAAGATAAGAACAACGCCCTATCACCCTCAAACCAATGGACTCTGCGAGAAGATGAACCAGGTGGTGATAGATCTGCTAAAAACATTGCCCCTGGAAGAACGCAGTTTGTGGCCTGAGAAACTGCCCGATCTGGTGGACCTGTATAACCACATCCCTGTAGGTTCCACCAACTGTACCCCGGCTTACCTAATGAGAGCAAGACCTGGTAAGCTGCCTATCGACCTGGATATGGGAGTCCTGACGCCTGAGGACACCTCGCCAGAGGCAGACTGGGATACAGAACGGCAGCAGCAGTATCGGAAAGTACAGGAGAGCGTCGAGCGAAGTCTGTCTCAAGCTAGAGAGAGGCAAGAGAAGGCTTATAACCAGTATGCTCCCGCTGTTCCCCTGGTACCTGGAGAGCAGGTCTTGAAGAGGAAGAGGCGGCTCCACAAGTTGGACGACCAGTGGGAGAAGGACCCGTACACCGTACTGCCATCAAGCCATGAGAACCCAAAAATCTGCGTAATCAGTAAGGATGGAGGAGAAACCACAGCCATTGTCTCCAGAGACCACCTGAAGAAGTGTCCCGAGCAGCTGCAAAGCCCTGAAGAAGATCAAGAAAACCCTCAACCCGCAGAGGAAAGGGAAGAAATGATCAGTACCGTACTCGGAGACTTCCCCCGGTCTTGGACACAAGTAAACGGCGCTGTCGTGGTACCCGTCCTCACCTTTCTCCAGCCAGCCCCGCAAGTGCCTACAGAGGAACCGGTAGAGCTGGAAGAGCAGCCGGCCCAAGAGGCAGAAGAATCCACACCAGCAGTACAGGAGGATCAACCCTCTGCTAGTAGTGAGCCTGCCGTGCCCCTAGTGAGCCAAAGAGTGCGCAGACAGCTGCCCAGCTTGCCCATAACACCTCCTACACCCTGTAGTGCAGAACCAGTTAGTGAGCTCCGTAGGTCCACTAGAGTCACTAGAGGTCAGATGCCCGCTCGCTGGAGAATCTAAACTAATGCACTGTGAATTTATCTGTTAACTGTTTATGGTTTATGTTTGTTGCCTGTTACTAATTATGTTTCTCAGTTACCCTGCAGATTTATTTGGACTAACAGGTTATGGACGCTGGATAACCGGAACAGTTTTGTAGATAGTTGCACCTTGGTGCCTCTTGCGAAGATGGTCGCTGAAGAGAAAACCTGTCTGGCGTGGCCTCCTTGTGGCCCAAAGTAGTTAGTCTACCCTTGCAGCCACGCCCAAGGCCAACGCAAGGGGTTTGCTTTGGACAGGTCCCCTACTTCACTTAAAGCTTCACCTTGGGTGACATGGACACCCCCCTTGTTTTACAAACTTCACCTTGGGTGATATGGACACCCGGTTGCGGACGCGCCGTGACCTTTAAAGAACTAAAGCTTCTTGTAAATATGTTGTATCATTATTGTTATACCTTGTATTTATGTTTCTTTAAAAAAATGTGTTTAGTCCCGGAGTACTAAAATTTACTAGGGGGGAATGTGACACCCCAGGGGTCTGGTTGCCACAGTAATAGAGATATTATGTCTGAGAGCAAGTGGGAGGTTTCTCTGGTCAGGAGCCCTAAACATGCAACACGGCCCACCCAGACCTGGGAGGGGAGGAATCTGCCCTTATAAACTGGGTCTGGGGCGGGATTAGAGAGTGAAGCTGCAGACTGAGACAGAGCCTGCAGAACAAGCAGAGCAGTCAGAGCCTGGAAAGGGAAAGTGAGACCAGGAGCTCTGTAGGAGCAGCAGCTGAAGGCCAGGGGCTGTGAGCAGAGATATAGCTCGCCCTGGCTGTCACCAAGTCCCCAAGTCACCAGCCATACGGGTGAGCACCACACGGTATACTCAGGGACGTGGGCTACTTGTAACCGCTGACAGCAAGGTAGCCAGGAAGAGTGCAGATAAACGGGGAGGCCTACAACTCCACCTGGCCAGGGGAACTCCTGCTTGCTCGCAGACTGACCAGGCCCCTTATACTAGCCAGTACTCCCGGGAGGGTCTGCCTTGTACCATCAGTAAAGACCCTGAACTGCACCTCACGTCTCTGTGATTCCTTGCCGCACCAGCACCATTAGCACTGGGACCCTCACACCATCACTATCACCATCATCCACATTAGCTGCCCTGAGGCAATACTTCTCATCCCATACTCAGCTGCGCAAACAACATCAGCCTCAGCGGTCTGCAGCGCAGCGGCGGTCCCCACTGACCGCAATCCACGGGTGGCGTAGTCGGACACTTATTACAATACAAATAGACTGCCACTGGTTTGACCACCCTGGGCACGGAACGGACTACAACCCCCCAGCATCCTACAACAGGCCCGGTTCCGGGTTCCCCTGCACAGCACAGGCCCAGGGGGCGCGTCACTTCCTTCCCTCAATCCATGTATATATGCTCCCCCCAGTGCATGTATATATGCTCCCCCCCAGTCCATGTATATATTCTCCCCCCAGTCCATGTATATATGCTCCCCCCAGTCCATGTATATATGCTCCCTCCCCAGTCCATGTATATATGCTCCCTCTCCACCTGCCCATGTATATATGCTCCCTCCCCCAGTCCATGTATATATGCTCCCTCTCTCCCTGTCCATGTATGTATGCTCCCTCCCCTAGTCCATGTATATATGCTCCCTCCCCCAGTCCATGTATATATGCTCCCCCCTCAGTCCATGTATATATGCTCCCCCCCTCAGTCCATGTATATATGCTCCCCCCCAGTCCATGTATATTTGCTCCCTCTCCCCGTGTCCATGTATATATTCTCCCCCCCCAGCCTGCTGGCGCCACTGTGCATCACATATTTTAAAAAAAAACATAATAAACACTCCTATTCACCTTCCTTCTTCTCCCGCGCAGCGTCCTCTCCTGTAGCCGGCAGCTGACTCCGGCGTCCTAGCGACGGGGCGCATGACATCACTGCCATGCACCCAGTCGCGTGTACGCTGATGTCAGCTGCTAGCTGCTGGTCTCTGATGAGCCAGCAGCTGCTGGCCTCTGATCGGCCAGCAGCGTGTATTGCAGCGCACGAGCCTGGCAAGTTCGAGCACTGCAATGCACTTCAGCTAGATATGCGTCCGAGAACGCACATCTAGTTGAAGTAGCGAGGCTGGTGTCGGCACTTGGCGGGCTCAGAGTTCTCACTCGCCAGGCCCGATCCAGTAGCGCTAGTGCTGTGGCGATGGCGCGCGTGCCCACCGGGGGGCTCTGCATGTCCTCTCTGGCATGCGTGCCATAGGTTCGCAAGCACTGACCTACACTGTCCCATTTCCCCCTCCTCCTGCTCTTTTCCTACTTATCAGCCTGCAGCCTCTCTGTGTGCAGGAGCTCTTCCATACAGCCCCACACAGTGTCCTCTCAGGCTGCAGCATGCCCTCTCCCACTGTAATCTCCCTCAAGCCGGATCTTCAGCACACCTGCAACCCAAGATCTTCTTCCGAGCAGGATCCAGCAGCCACCTTGGCTAAGTATCACAATTAACCACTTGATTCCCATAGGCAGGGGTCCTCAAACTTTTTAAACAGGGGGCCAGTTCACGGTCCCTCAGACCATTGAAGGGCCGGAATATAGTTTTTAAAAAAAACTATGAACAAATTACTATGTACACTGCACATATCTTATTTTGTAGTAAAAAAACAATACAGGAACAAATACAATATTTAAAATGAAGAACAAGTAAAGTTAGATAAACCGGTATTTCAATAGGTAGGTAACTGTACCCAATAGGAAGCATAGGTCCTCAATAGGCAGGTAAATGTCCCCAATAGGCAGCATCGGTCCTCAATAGGCAGGTAAATATCCCCAATAGGCAGGTAAATGTCCCCAATAGGCAGCATAGGTCCTCAATAGGCAGGTAAATATCCCCAATAGGCAGGTAAATGTCCCCAATAGGCAGGTAAATATCCCCAATAGGCAGCATAGGTCTCCAATAGGCAGGTAAATGTACCCAATAGGCAGCATAGGTCCCCAATAGGCAGGTAAATGTCCTCAATAGGCAGGTAAATGTTCCCAATAGGCAGCATAGGTCCCCAATAGGCAGGTAAATGTCCCAAATAGGCAGGTAAATGTCCCAAATAGGCAGCATAGGTTCCCAATAGGCAGGTAAATGTCCCCAATAGGCAGGTAAATGGCCCCAATAGGCAGCATAGGTCCCCAATAGGCAGCATAGGTCCCCAATAGGCAGGTAAATGTCCCAAATAGGCAGGTAAATGTCACAAATAGGCAGCATAGGTCCCCAATAGGCAGGTAAATATCCACAATAGGCAAGTAAATGTCCCCAATAGGCAGGTAAATGTCCCCAATAGGCAGCATAGGTCCTCAATAGGCAGGCTGTTTCCCCCTTATAATGCCCTATGCAGGCTGTTCCCCCCCTTATTATGCCCCATGCAGTATTTCCCTTTCTCCCACCATATAATGCCCCGTGCAGGATATCACCCCGCTGTCTTTATAATGCCCCAATCAGGAAGTCACCCCACCATATAATGCCACATTCAGGATGTCACCCCCCCCCCCCCCCCCATATAATGACACATGCAGTATATCACTCCCCTGTCTTTATAATGCCCCATGCAGCACATCACCCCCCCATATAATGCCCCATGCTGAATGTCACCCCCCCATATAATGCCCCATTCAGGATGTCACCCCCCCCCCCCATATAATGACCCATGCAGGATATCACGCCCCTGTCTTTATATTGCCCAATTCAGGATGTCACCCCCCATATAATGCCCCATGCTGGATGTCACCCCCCCCATATAATGTCCCATGCAGCATGTCACCCCCCCATATAATGCCCCATTCAGGATGTCACCCCCCCCATATAATGCCCCATGCTGGATGTTACCCCCCCATATAATGCCCCATGCAGCATGTCACCCCCCCATATAATGCCCCATGCTGGATGTCACCCCCCATATAATGCCCCATGCAGCATGTCACACCCCCATATAATGCCCCATTCAGGATGTCACAACCCCCATATAATGCCCCATTTAGGATGTCACCCCCCCCATATAATGACCCATGCAGGATATCACTCCCCTGTCTTTATAATGCCCCATGCAGCACGTCACCCCCCCATATAATGCCCCATGCTGGATGTCACCCCCACATAATGCCCCATGCAGCACGTCACCCCCCCATATAATGCCCCATTCAGGATGTCACCCCCCAATATAATGCCCCATGCTGGATGTCACCCCCCCATGTAATGCCCCATGCTGGATGTCACCCCCCATATAATGCCCCATGCGGCATGTCACCCCCCCATATAATGCCCCATTCAGGATGTCACCCCCCCATATAATGCCCCATTCAGGATGTCACCCCCCCATATAATGCCCCATTCAGGATGTCACCCCCCCATATATTGCCCCATTCAGGATGTCACTCCCCCATATAATGCCCCATTCAGGATGTCACCCCCCCATATAATGCCCCATTCAGGATGTCACCCCCCCATATAATGCCCCATTCGGGATGTCACCCCCCCATATAATGCCCCATTCAGGATGTCACCCCCCCCATATAATGCCCCATTCAGGATGTAACCCCCCATATAATGCCCCATTCAGGATGTCACCCCCCCTCCATATAATGCCCCATTCAGGATGTCACCCCCCCCCCCATATAGTGACCCGTGCAGGATATCACTCCCCTGTATTTATAATGCCCAATTCAGGATGTCACCCCCCCATATAATGCCCCATGCTGGATGTCACCCCCCATATAATGCCCCATTCAGGATGTGACCCCCCCATATAATGACCCATGCAGGATATCACTCCCCTGTCTTTATAATGCCCAATTCAGGATGTCACCCCCCCATATAATGCCCCATGCTGGATGACACCCCCCATATAATGCCCCAATCAGGATGTCACCCCCCCCATATAATGCCCCATGCTGGATGTCACCCCCCATATAATGCCCCATTCAGGATGTCACCCCCCCATATAATGCCCCATTTAGGATGTCACCCCCCCCCCATATAATGACCCATGCAGGATATCACTCCCCTGTCTTTATAATGCCCCATGCAGCACGTCACCCCCCCATATAATGCCCTATTCAGGATGTCACCCCCCCAATATAATGCCCCATGCTGGATGTCACCCCCCCATATAATGCCCCATGCTGGATGTCACCCCCCATATAATACCCCATCCAGCATGTCACCCCCCCATATAATGCCCCATTCAGGATGTCACCCCCCCATATAATGCCCCATTCAGGATGTCACCCCCCCATATAATGCCCCATTCAGGATGTCACCCCCTCATATAATGCCCCATTCAGGATGTCACCCCCCCATATAATGCCCCATTCAGGATGTCACCCCCCCATATAATGCCCCATTCAGGATGTCACCCCCCCATATAATGCCCCATTTAGGATGTCACCCCCCCCCATATAATGACCCATGCAGGATATCACTCCCCTGTCTTTATAATGCCCCATGCAGCACGTCACCCCCCCATATAATGCCCTATTCAGGATGTCACCCCCCCAATATAATGCCCCATGCTGGATGTCACCCCCCCATATAATGCCCCATGCTGGATGTCACCCCCCATATAATACCCCATCCAGCATGTCACCCCCCCATATAATGCCCCATTCAGGATGTCACCCCCCCATATAATGCCCCATTCAGGATGTCACCCCCCCATATAATGCCCCATTCAGGATGTCACCCCCTCATATAATGCCCCATTCAGGATGTCACCCCCCCATATAATGCCCCATTCAGGATGTCACCCCCCCATATAATGCCCCATTCAGGATGTCACCCCCCGATATAATGCCCCATTCGGGATGTCACCCCCCCATATAATGCCCCTTTCAGGATGTCACCCCCCCATATAATGCCCCATTCAGGATGTAACCCCCCCATATAATGCCCCATTCAGGATGTCACCCCCCCTCCATATAATGCCCCATTCAGGATGTCACCCTCCCCCCATATAGTGACCCATGCAGGATATCACTCCCCTGTATTTATAATGCCCAATTCAGGATGTCACCCCCCCCATATAATGCCCCATGCTGGATGTCACCCCCCATATAATGCCCCATTCAGGATGTGACCCCCCCATATAATGACCCATGCAGGATATCACTCCCCTGTCTTTATAATGCCCAATTCAGGATGTCACCCCCCCATATAATGCCCCATGCTGGATGACACCCCCCATATAATGCCCCAATCAGGATGTCACCCCCCCCATATAATGCCCCATGCTGGATGTCACCCCCCATATAATGCAGCATGTCACCTCCCCCATATAATGCCCCATGCTGGATGTCACCCCCCATATAATGCCCCATTCAGGATGTCACCCCCCCATATAATGCCCCATTTAGGATGTCACCCCCCCATATAATGACCCATGCAGGATATCACTCCCCTGTCTTTATAATGCCCCATGCAGCACGTCACCCCCCCATATAATGCCCTATTCAGGATGTCACCCCCCCAATATAATGCCCCATGCTGGATGTCACCCCCCCATATAATGCCCCATGCTGGATGTCACCCCCCATATAATACCCCATCCAGCATGTCACCCCCCCATATAATGCCCCATTCAGGATGTCACCCCCCCATATAATGCCCCATTCAGGATGTCACCCCCCCATATAATGCCCCATTCAGGATGTCACCCCCTCATATAATGCCCCATTCAGGATGTCACCCCCCCCATATAATGCCCCATTCAGGATGTCACCCCCCCATATAATGCCCCATTCAGGATGTCACCCCCCCATATAATGCCCCATTCGGGATGTCACCCCCCCCCATATAATGCCCCTTTCAGGATGTCACCCCCCCATATAATGCCCCATTCAGGATGTAACCCCCCCATATAATGCCCCATTCAGGATGTCACCCCCCCTCCATATAATGCCCCATTCAGGATGTCACCCTCCCCCCATATAGTGACCCATGCAGGATATCACTCCCCTGTATTTATAATGCCCAATTCAGGATGTCACCCCCCCATATAATGCCCCATGCTGGATGCCACCCCCATATAATGCCCCATGCAGCATGTCACCCCCCCATATAATGCCCCATTCAGGATGTCACCCCCCCATATAATGCCTCATTCTGGATGTCACCCCCCCCATATAATGCCCCATGCAGCATGTCACCCCTCCCATATAATGCCCCATGCTGGATGTCACCCCCCATATAATGCACCATGCAGCATGTCACCCCCCCATATAATGCCCCATTCAGGATGTCACCCCCCCATATAATGCCCCATTTAGGATGTCACCCCCCCCATATAATTACCCATGCAGGATATCACTCCCCTGTCTTTATAATGCCCCATGCTGGATGTCACCCCCCATATAATGCCCCATGCAGCACGTCACCCCCCTTATAATGCCCCATTCAGGATGTCACCCCCCCATATAATGCCCCATGCTGGATGTCACCCCCCATATAATGCCCCATGCTGGATGTCACCCCCCATATAATGCCCCATGCAGAATGTCACCCCCCATATAATGCCCCATTCAGGATGTCACCCCCCCATATAATGCCCCATTTAGGATGTCACCCCCCCATATAATTACCCATGCAGGATATCACTCCCATGTCTTTATAATGCCCCATGCTGGATGTCACCCCCCATATAATGCCCCATGCAGCACGTCACCCCCCCATATAATGCCCCATTCAGGATGTCACCCCCCCATATAATGCCCCATGCTGGATGTCACCCCCCATATAATGCCTCATGCAGCATGTCACCCCCCATATAATGCCCCATTCAGGATGTCACCCCCCCCCATATAATGCCCCATTCTGGATGTCACCCCCGCCCATATAATGCCCCATTCAGGATGTCACCCCCCCCATATAATGCCCCATTCAGGATGTCACCCCCCCCCCATATAATGCCCCATTCAGGATGTAACCCCCCCCCATATAATGCCACATGCAGGATGTCACCCCTAATATTATGTCCCATGCCTCCATACATTAAAAAAAGAAAAAATCCAATACTCACCTGCCTCCTTGCCTGCTGCCGCTGCTCAGGTCCGGACTCCAGCGTCTCCGGCGTTTTCCCGCTCTGCGCTCCCTGTGACGGCTCAGGGGAGGGCGCGGTGTAAAGACGTCACCGCGCCCTCTGACCTGGGACGTCACAGGGAGCGCAGACCAGGAAGACAGCGGATCTGCGAAGGCACGGGGAGGGGTAAGTATCGGGCTGCTGGGGCTCTGAGAAAGCGGGGGGAAGGGCGGGCGCTGACACCACTCTCCTCTGCCCACAGCCCGGCGGGCCAGATAAAAGTCCTCCGCGGGCCGCATGTGGCCCGCGGGCCGTAGTTTGAGGACCCCTGCCCATAGGGATAGTTAATGGAAGGCGGGTGGGCTCTTATTAATGTATGTAGGTTTTTAGATAAGTGGGTGGGAAGCATACTTAGGTTATTGGGGATTAATTGTATATCTGTATTGTGTGCTCTTGTTATTACTATTATGTACAGTGTTAGTGTAGCTATTTGTAGTATATTAACTGTAGACTCGTGTGTAATAAATACCTTTTATTGATACACGGTTTCGTCTCAGTTAGTCGCCGTTCAGTATAGTGTATAGTAAGGAATCATAATAGTAACAGGTGAAGTATTAGCTGGATATTAATTATTAATAGTAAAGCCGGACATTAATAAGTAATATGCAGAACACCGCCCTGTAACAGTCTCCTAGACTGGTAATGCCCATACACTAAGTGCATGGAGTGTGGGGTATACATATATATTTTAAAGAATTTTAGAAGTAGATCTCTAAAAATTGTTCATGCGGGCAACATAAATACCCTTAAAAAAGTTAATGGGGGGATTGCGTTATGATCACCCTGTTGACATGGTGGTGGAGGATGAACTGCTGAACCACTAAGTTCAGCACGTGGGCCAGGCATAATGATAATAATCTTTTTATTTATATAGCATCAACATATTCTTTGGTGCCTTACAATTCAGACAATTTACTGACATTATGGGCACTGTCCCCATTGGGGCTCACAATCTACATTCCCTATCAGTGTGTCTTTGGAATGTGGGAGGTAGCTGGAGAACCTGGAGGAAACCCACGGAGAACATACAAACTCCTTGCAGATGTTGTCCTTGATGGGATTTGAACCTAGGACCCCAGTGCTGCAAGGCTGCAGTGCTAACCATTGTGTGTGCGGGGTTTCCAAGTTTCAGAGCCGCCACTAGGTTACGGCCATTGCCACACATGACCATGCCCGGCTGTAGGTTCAGGGGCGAGAGTCACCGATCAGTCTGGTCTGTTAGACCTTGCAGCAATTCTGAAGCAGTGTGTGGCTTATCACCTAAATAGATTAGCTTCAGCAGAGCCTGTTGCCGCTTGGCCGAGCCAATGCTGCAGTACTTACAGCTTGCTACTGATGTTATATAACAAAAAATAGCCATAAAGAAAATAAACCTATTGGGTGAGACACTATACATAGTGTAACAGTGAGGCACTCAGGACACCAAATGCTAAGCTAACAGTTAAATGAATGGAGAACAAAGCAGAAAACTGGCTCAGTTTCCAGTATTCACTGCTATGCCACTGTTCTTATATCCTGTATTTAAAACTACATCTATAGTAGTGATAACTGGAACTATGAGGCTATTGGGCATAGTGCAATAATTATTCTGAGGCCACTTGGCATATTGCAATATTGACTTTTGATACATGCACATGTCAAATTGATATTTATTACTGTGTGTGATATGATATCTTACCACCAATTTGGTATACCCACACATGCTTGGTGACTCCCTTCTTGTCTGTTCATATCACATTATTTGTTGTTATATTCCTCATTAAAATGTTTCTATGTGCTTGCTACTGATGCTGTTGACGTTCGGAGGCTGAGGAGGTGCAGGAACTGCTGTAAAAGGTAGGGGAAACCCTGACTGAACCAGGGCCCGCAATCCTCGGCGTCGGTAGCATGTGTCTGTCCCAGGATCTGAGTCCCAGCTTCCACAATATTCGACCAGTGTGCCATCAGGGAAATGTAGCATCCCTGGCCACAAGCACTTGTCAACATGTCTGTGGTTAAGTGAACCTTTCCAGTAACTAAGTTGGTGAGTGCACAGGTAATGTTATGGGACACGTGCTTGTGTAAGGTGGGGACGGCACACTGGGAGAAATGGTGGCGGCTGGGGACAGAGTACCGAGGGATGGCTGACGCCATGCGGTTGCGAAAAGCTTCCGTTTCAACAAGCCTAAACGGAAAAATTTTCAGGGCAGTTTGTAAATGTGTCTGTTTAGCATTGTAGCCTGTGGGTTGGTGACTGTGTACTTACCCATGCATTCCAAGGAATGTGGTAGGGACAACTGAACTCTGCGCTGGGACAAGAATGTGGATGTGGTTGCTGACAGTGGTAGCAAGTATGCAACAACCGGTGCAGGATGGGAGGTATCTTCGCCTGCGTCATGGACAGGGGATTGGCGTGCATGTACTGCAGGGGAAAAGGCAGTGATGTCACCTGCAAACACGGTTTCTGGCGTTCGGCCCAACTAGTCGGGTGCTTTACTGTCATGTGCCTGAGTATGCTGGTGGTAGTCAGGCTGGTAGTTGTGCTGCCCCTGCTGATGCTGGCATGGCAGATGTTGCAAATGGCCTTTTTTGGGTTAACTGCACAGTCTTTAAAAAAGTACCAGACTTGGGAAGACCTAACCCTTGAACTGGCAACTTCCCTTGTGTTTGATGTTCTGGGGAACTGTTGCCCGCCTTTTGTTTCTGGCTACCCCACTGGCTCTTCCTGCCTGTTGCGGTGCTGTGGATATCTTCCCCTCTGTGACTTCATCGTCTACTACCTTGTCTTCCACTTCTGCACCCTGGTTCTCCTCCTGACTTTCCTGCAATTGTGTCTCATCATCATGCACCTCTTGCAACAGTAATTGCAGTTTCCCCCCTTTGCCTTCTTGTGACCATGCCTGCTCAAACATTTGGGCATCTCTACATGCAATCTCCTCATGTCCCTCTTGAAGCGGGCAGGGCGAGAGACCAGAATCTATAAATGGAAATGTGAACAGTTCTTCGGAGTGTCCAAGTGTGGGATCACTTGTCTCCAGCACTTGGCATGGTGGGAGGAAGGAGAATCAGAGTGAGGATTATGTGGTCCGGAATCATGGCTACTGAGACTGAACAGTGTGGAAGACAGGGTGGTGCTGACAAATTGACTGGAAGCAATATCTACTATGCAACCAACAACCTTTTCACACTGGTCTGGCTTCAAGAGTGGTGTTCTGAACCCCCCTACAGAGTGGGACAGGAAGCTAGGTTGACATGATGTGTGTGTTTGCTGTGATCCAACAGCAGGCACAGTTTCACCTTGCCCACGGCCTCAGCTTCTGCGCTCACCATCAGCATGACATCCACTTCCTCATCCCTTACCACGCACTTTGCCCATTTTAAATTCTGTATGATATTTCCATGCTTCCAAAAAATTTCAGTATTATTATAACAGTAAAATCTGACCACCTCATATGGTCTGGTTACACTGCAGTAGGAATATAGCGATGCTATTGGTTACTGGCCAAGTCTAGATATATGTTTTTAATGCACAACTGTCGCAGTTTAAATGGCGTATAATATTTTGCTGCTTCCAAAAAATTTCAGTGTTATTATCGCAGTAAAATTTGACCACCTCAGATGGTATGGTTACATTGCTGTAGGAATATAGCAATGCTATTGGTTACCATCCAAGTCTGGCTGTATGTTTTCAATGCACAACTGCCGCAGTTTAAATAGCGTAAAATATTTTGATGCTACGAAAACTTTGCACTATTTGTATCGTGGCAAATTTAGCACACCTCTGATAGACTTTTTCACTGCTTGCACTATATAGTGATTCTATTCATATCAACCAAGTCTGGCTGTATGCTTTTAACGCACAAATAGACCAGTATAAAAGCAAGCTTAAGAGCAAAAAGAATATTATTATACCTGAGATGGGCTATTGATATGAATTCCATCAGCAGAAAAAACGTGCAATGAATCCTATCCTGTTCTACACTATCCCTCCACAATCTCTCACTAACTACTGCTAACAGCAGTATTAATATTGATTAGAATTAGTCCTAAGAAGGACTGTTGTTGCAGATGAAAGAAATAAAAGTGGTGTGGAATCTCTGCCTAAAAGCAGGTAAAATTCTCCCCCCTCATTGAGCTTCAGCACTTCTCCCTACTCTGCCTGTGTACAGGGTAGACTCTGACGAGCATAGACCCAATGACGCTAAGCAAAGAGTTATATAGAACCGATGACGCTATGCGAGCAGCCAATCACAGTAATGCCATTACCAACGTGGCTACGGCATTACAGTGACTGGCAGGCAATCCCTGCATGTATATTGGCTGCCTAAAAACTGCCAAACATGCGGGGCGGGGACTTGAGCTCTCGTCCGAGCAGTCAAAAACAACCATGCCGAGTAACGGGCATCTCGAGCACAGTGATGCTCGGGTGAGTAACGAGTAGTGACGAGCATGCTCACTCATCACTTACAGCCATATATTCCTACTGCAATATAACTTATCCATCTGAGGTTGGCAAATTTTCTTTTTCGTCTTAATACTGTAAAGTTTGAAATTTGGAGGGCCAGCAGGCGGTCCTCACAATTTATTGAGGGCCAGCATGCAGCCCCCACTACTTTTAGAGGGCCAGCAGCCGTCTTGTGGATTCTACTGTATATTGTAAATGGAATGTGGCTTACAAATAAAAGAACACAGTATTTACAGTCAAATATGGTGGAGATTCAAAGATATTTTGGGGTTGTTTTGCTGCGTGTAATTGTAATTCGCTATCCCTACTGCGACAGCTTACCCTACACAAATTGCAGATAAGAGTGATATTATAAGAGAATAGAATCTATTTGAATTAGCCCTGAAATAAAGCTATTACTTTAACGTAGCAGAATCAAGGCCTGTTATTTTATGAACCATGTTGGGGAATATAGTGGAGCGTTTTGCATCTACTCAGCCTGATATGGAGCAGATCAGGATCTTCTGTACTTTCTGTACAAAGTCTTCTGTCCAAGGTGTGAAATCCTATATGCAGTGTGAGAACTCCCTATGGGACGACCACCTGACAGCCCACAAGGCACTGGACCATATACTAATAGAACTCACTGACTCTTTTGGTTTCCAAAAAATGTTCCCTCAACTAGAAGGTGAAGCCTCAGAAAAGCATTTTTTCCCATTACTAAGTTGTGGGTCTCCTAGACTATTAATGCGCATGCACTAAGTGCATGGGTTGAAAAACATTTACCATTGGGGGGTATACATATATATCAAAGAATGTTAGAGGTAGGCCTCTTAAAATTCTTAATGCGGGCGTCATAAACACCCATAAAAAAATTAATGTGGAGGTTGCCTTATGATCACCCTGTTTATATGGTGGTGGAGGATGAGGAGAAGGAAAAGAAGGAGGACAACACAAAAAATATGAAATCCTGAAGCGTATACCCATGTTTGGGTGGGAAGGGGTGCATGGGAACAAAACAGAAAAAAAACACTGGGTTTGAGTTTATGTTGCACTGCTGTCATTCGGTGGTGTTGAGAAGTCTGGACCAGAGTCAGCCTGTCAACATTTTCAGTTGATAGGCAAATGTGCCTAGTTATAATTTCCCCGGCGGTACTAAAAACTCACTCTGACAAAACGTTTTCGGCAGGGCAAGCTAGAACCTCCAAAGTGTAGAGAGACAGTTCATGCCACGTGTCCAGCTTGGATACCCAATAGTTGTAAGGCACAGAGGAATCACAGAGGACGCTGGTATGGTCACCAAGGTACTCCTTCAGCATCTTCACAAACGTTTCCCTCCTTGTCAGAGTACCCCTTGCATTAGGGCCTGGGCACTAAGAGGGTCTGAGAAAACAATCTCAGACCTTCGTCTAGTGTGTCTCCCTCATCTCTACTCCTTTGTTGTCCAAGGAACTGTGGCCTCTGCCACCAGCATTGTTAGATGGAAATTTTATTAATAAATCTCCAACTAGGGCCTTCCAGTACTGCAACATTTTATTATTAGACCTCTCCGCCATGGCAAGGAGAGATGGAAAGTTCTCCTTGTAGCGTGGGTCTAGAAGCGTGACCAACCAGTAATTAGTGTTGGCCAAAATGTGTACAACACGTGAGTCATGGGAAAGGCAGCGGAACATAAACTCTGCCACGTGTGCCTGATTGCCAACAGCTAAGAATTCGCTGTCCCTACCAAGAGGACGACTGACCATCTTCTCTTCCTCGTCCTCCCTCTCCTCCTCCTCTTCAGGCCATCCACGCTGAACAGACGGGATGAAGGTGGTGTGGGCAGTACCGTCTGTAGCACAGGCAACCAGCTCCTGTTCCTCCTCCTCCTTGTTATCACCCAATCCGCGTTGATAAGATGAGAGCATCACCCTGTATAGTTTCTTGCTACATCTCAACTTGCTCCGACTGCAAAACCTCCTCTTTAATTGAGCAGTGAGCGTTTGATTAGAGAGAGAAGCGGGGTGGTGTTCCCTACAAAGTGGGACAGGAAGGTAGGTCAACATGATGTGTGTGTTTGTTGTGCTCCCGCAGAAGGCACAGTTTCACCTTGCCCATGGCCTCTGCATGCACCACCAGCATCACATGCACTTCCCCGTTCCTTACCACACACCTTGCTCATTTTAAATTACGTATGATATTTCGATGCTGAGAAAACTTTGCAGGATTTGTATTACAGAAAATTTAGGACACCTCAGATTGACTTTTTTCACTGCTTGCACTATATAGCAATGCTATTGTAACCAAACAAATATGCCTATATGCTTTTAAAGCACAAATGGAACAGTATAAATGGCGTATATTTCGATGCTGAGAAAGCTTTACAGGATTTGTTTCAGAAAATTTAGCACACCACAGATGGACTTTTTTAACTGCTTGTACTATATAGCGATACTATTGCAACCAAAAAAGTCTGCCTGTGTGCTTTTAATGCACAAATGGACCAGTATAAATGGCTTAGAAGATTTTGATGCTGAGAAAACTTTGCAGGATTTGTATCACAGAAAATTTAGCACACCTGAGATGGACTTTTTTCACTGCTTGCACTACATAGCGATGCTATTGCAACCAAACAAGTCTGCCTGTGTGCTTTTAACGCATAAATGGACCAGTATAAATGGCATATTATATTTCGATGTTGAGAAAACTTTGCAGGATTTGTATCACAGATAATGTAGCATACCTCAGATGGACTTTTTCCTCACTGCTTGCACTATATAGCGATGCTATTGCAACCAAACAAGTCTGCCTGTGTGCTTTTAACACACAAATGGACCAGTATAAATGGCGTATAATATTTATTTTCACAACAATTTGCAGGATTAAGACCAAAAAGAATATTAGTAGGCCTCAGATGGGCTAATGATATGAGTTACAGCAGAAACTACGTGCAATGAACCCTATCCTGTCCTAAACTATCCCTTTGGCAAAATCTCTCCCTGAGTGCTGTTAACAGCAGTAATAATATTGATTATAATGAGCCCTAATAAAAGCTGTTGTTGCAGTTCAAATAAATAAAAGTGGTGTTGAATCGCTGCCTACACACCTCTAAAATTTTCTCCCTCATTTAGCAGCACCACTCCCTGCTCAGCCTGTTTCCCTTGGTAAACTGTGATGAGCATATTTTTCATAGATTTTTCACAGCAATGCCACTACCAACATAGCTACGGCATTAGGGGGACTGGCAGGCAATCTCTGCATATTTATTGGCTATCTCACAAGTGCCAAACATGCGGGGCGGGAACTTGAGAAAATACTCGCCGATTAACGAACATCTCGAACACACTGATGCTTGAGCACGCTCGCTCATCACTATCCTTAACCCTTTCACAAGGTGGCCAATTTCCATTTTTGTGTTTTCAGTTTTTTCCTTCCCAGACCCATAACTTTTTTATTTTTCTGTTTATATAAACGAATGAGGGTTTGTTTTTTTCTGGAAACAGTTGTAGTTTTTAATTACACCATTCATTTCATCATATAATGTACTGAAAAGCAGGGAAAAAATTCCAAGTTCGATTACGGCGATACCAAACATGTCTTCAACAGATCCCCTGCTGTCATGGCAACCCATTGGCGAACCGCAATCGCATCATGAGAGCGCCAATGGGTGCTAAAAATTATGCGCCACCACACCGGTGCACTGTCAATGCTGCTGTCCAAGTACTTGTACGGCGGATGTTGTGAAGAAGTTAAAACAGACTGTCATACTACACAAAATAGTGCGTTACATCGGCATCATTATTGAAATGTCTTCTTATTTTGTTAGGATGTTAGAAGCGTTAAAAGTTTATCAGCAATTTTCATATTCTCAACAAAATTTGCAAAATCTATTTTTTTATAGACCTATTCTATTTTGAAGTAATGTATGTCAGAAAATCCCCAAAAGACATATTATTTTAAAAACTGCACGCCTCAAGCTATTCCAAACTGCATTCTACTGCATTCAAGAAGTTTGCTAATCCTTCAGATGCTTCAAAGGAATTAATGAAAAGTGAAATTAAAAAATACATTCTTTCAAATAATATATTGCTTTAGCCCAAAAGATTTCATTTTTAGTAGGGTAACAGGAAAAAATGGACCCGACAATTCGTTGTGCAATATCTCCTGAGTGCAATGATACCTCATATGTGGCAGTTTGCGCGCACGGCAGGGCTCAGAAGGGAAGGAGCACCACTTGAATTTTGGAGCATAATTTAGGCTAGAAATTGAAAAGCCCCTAAAATGATAAAACAGCAGAAACCCCTACAAATGACCCTATTTTAGAAACTACACTTTTCTGGTTATTTATCTAGAGGTGTTGTTACCTTGATTGACCAAAGGTGCTTTACAACGGTTTATCACATTGGGAGGTAAAGATGAAATGCATTTTGTTTCCACAAAAATGTTGTTTTAGCCCGAAATTTTTCATTTTCAGAAAGAATGAAAAAGTGGACTCCACAATTTATTACCCTTATTCTCCTGACAAGACCAATAACCCAATATTTGGTTGAAAAATAGTATTACATAGGATACTGATTAGAATACTGGACAAAATTCACACTAGTGTTCACCACTGATACAAATAGCTAGTATAGATTGGAAAGGGTATAAAGAAAGAAAAAGATGTGTGAATAAAATTTAACTTTTATTAATATAATAAAAAAACTTGTTTTATAAAAATTATTTAGAAATGAATATTCATACATCAAATGATGTATATAGGGCTACTGATGTGTATTTTTAAGCAGTTCTAGCCCACAAGTTATTTATTCTAAATGTGAGGACACAAAAATAAATTATCCACAGCCGATGTCCCTATAATTATTGGCTGGGTATTATAAGTTGTGTGTCCCAAGTGTCCCAACACTCTCTGTCAAATAATTTGATTATTATAAATTCCATATATAAGATGCCGTAAAAATGTGAGGGATAATAATTAATTCTCTACTAGTGAGCCTCTTGTGGGTAATATATGCGGTTAATACCGCTGATCTACTAAATCATACCCATAAAGATAAGAGTGCTCATTTTCTCCCACAGCATATACATTCTAACTGTGTGCGAGTGGTCTGCTTGCAGTCACTGTTATTTATTGCAGAGATCAAACATGCAGTTAGCTGCCAGTGTGTATCATTAGTTTCACGTGGAGATCGAAGCACACTATCTCCCCCACAGTGTTCTCACTCAAGTTACGTGCAGATGATCTTTATATATCAAGCCGGCAGAGTAAAAGTTATTTATAGAGATTAAGCGTGCAGTTAACTGCCAGTTTGTATCATTGGCTAAAGCACGTGGAGATGAAAGCACTTTATCTCCCCCACAGCGTTCTCACTCAAGTTACGTGCAGATGATCTGCACGCGGTCAATGGCGCTTGATATATTAAGCCGGCAGAGTAAGAATTAGAGTGAGATAACGACGGCACATAGCATGACAGAGAGTGGTGTATGAATCTTGGAGTGTGTCACCACATTTAGAATATAAGAATAAACGTCCCTGACGCGCGTTTCGCCATGATTACAGGCTTTTTCTAAGGGCGGGATCGGCCGCCTTCTCAGGATTCTTATACCTCCTGTCAAGATTGACAGGTCTGACAGCCAATCAAAGAGTCCACATGCCTGCATTACCAGTAAGATGTAATAAAATGACTCCAAATAAAGTTTAGAAAATAACAGAAATTATAAAAATAATGGCTAAATTCCAAATTTCATCCCACACTAGTGGGTTGGCTGATAGTATACCTGAAAGGCTGTGCATTAGAATGATAGTACAATAAAATATTACTATATATATAGATCTATCAGATTGAAGAGATCTTATACACATTAATCATCAGTTGTATTTAAGGGGGATCCTTTTACAAGCCCCTAATTCTCTCTCATATTTTCTGTGATAATTCACGTAAATTCCTCCGTAAATATAAATAAAACCAGTCCCCTCATTCTCCACCCCCAATACAGCATGAGGAGAATGAATGGGAAGGTGTAATAGATGGAATATTTCAATATATTTTGTTCTTTATATTTAAACTGATACATCTGGGACAAAATACCCAGATGCATCAATATTTTCAGAGGACAGATAGACACAAATCAATTTGCTGTAAGGCAAGAGAAATTCTTGGGAAACGCACAGCTTACAACCCTAAAACCAGAGACATGCAAGAAAGTCACTGATCAAAATGTAGAGAAACATCATAAAAAACAACCGAAATTGAAATTTTCGTTCAACCCATGTGGATTATCCGTATTTAAACGGAATATCCACTGGCTTTCCATTTTCAGCAGGAACTGGTCTAAATCTCCACCCCTAATGTCCAGTCTGTGCTGAAAAATTGCCCACCCTTTCAGATCTTTCCATCGTAGATCATGTGCATGTTTGAAATGCTTAGCGATGGGAGTGGGAACAAAAATTTTTTGTCTTTCTCTACATATTTGTTCATCCTTATCAAAATTAATGATACTCCTAATATGCTCTCTAATGCGTGTCCTCAGATCTCTAGTTGTCTTGCCTACATATCTGAGTCCACATGTGCACTCCAAACAGTAAATTACTCCAACTGAAGAGCAATTTAAGTGTTGATATATGGTAAAGTTTTTTCCAAAAGCATCCCTAAAGGATTTCATAGGAGTCAGGATTTGGCAGGCCTTACATAATTTGCAGGGGAAGAAACCCGGATCCCTTACATTTACAACTCTATTATTACGTTTAAAGTGACTCGAGACCAAAAGGTTAGAGATAGATGTAGTTTTCCGATATCCTATCGAGGCCTTTGGTGTAAGATATCGATCAAGATCTCTATCGGAATTTAAAATCCCCCAGTGTTTGTTAAAGATGTTAATCATAATTTGCCAATCTTGATGATATTCAGTTATAAATCTCACCTTGTCATCCTGATCTCGAATCTTCAGGATCAAAAGATCCTTCCTCTCCATCCTTAAGGCAATGTTATATGCCTTTTTGATTGATTGTTTAGAGTAATTTCTCTCAGAAAGTCTCTTCTTCAATTCCACTGCTCTCAATTTGAACCCTTCAAAGGTGGAACAGTTGCGGCGTAACCGCAAGAATTCCCCCTTTGGAATGCCTTTGATGGTTGATGGTGCATGTGCACTTCTAGCATCCAAGATGCTGTTTGTGGCAGTTTCCTTTCTATATAGATCTGTTTGGATCCTGTTATCCAGGTCTCTGTATATCATAATATCCAAAAATGGAATATGATCCCTATGGAAAGAGAGAGTTAACTTCAAGTTAAGTTGGTTATCATTAAGGATGTTAACAAAATTAATTAGGGTATCTGCTGTGCCCTTCCAGATAATAAGAATATCATCTATGTAGTGTTTGTACATTACAATCTGATCTACATAGATGGACATATTCTCTGCAAAGACGAACTCTTCTTCCCACCATCCCAGGTATAAATTTGCGAAAGTGGGTGCGACCGTCGCCCCCATTGCGGTTCCCCGCATTTGTAGGTAGAAGCGTCCATCAAAAACAAAATAATTTCTTTTTAGAATAAACTTCAAAAGAGAGAGAATGAAATATTTTCGTGTTGGATCAAGGTCATGATTTCTAGATAAATAAAAATCAACAGCCTTGCATCCACTATCCTGATGTATACAAGTATATAAACTTTCGACATCACATGTCACAAGTAGTTCTTGCTGGTCAAGTTTACTGCCCTCAAGTTCTTGTAGAACTTGCATAGTGTCTCTGGTATAGGAGGGAGGATCCTAAACATATCCTCTTAATTCCTGATCTACCCATTGATTGGCTTTTTCAGTCAGGTTACCTATACCAGAGACAATGGGTCTTCCTGGTGGGTTTCCAAAGTCTTTATGGACCTTGGGTAGCATATAAAATGTTGCTACTCTTGGGTGTTTAACCGTCAGGAAGTCCCTCTCACGTTTCGTGATAGCTCCACTGTCCAATCCCTGGGTTATTAAATTAGTGTATTCTTCCAGGAACTGGTCAGTGGGATCACTCCAGAGTGATCTATAGCAGTCTTTGTTGGTGAGTTGTCTCTTGGCTTCTTGGATATATTTATCCTGCGGCCAGATGACAATATTGCCACCTTTATCACTGGACTTAAAGACGACATTCTCCATTTGTTTGAGTTCGTCAATTATTCGTCTATCTCCAGGAGCAGCAATTGGTTGAGAATCTCCATATGGCAAAGCTAAAATCTCCTTCGTGACCAAATCCACAAAGACTTTCAATGCAGGGCAGGTCTGTAATGTCGGCATATTAGTAGATTTGGGCTTAAGGATCTTCTTTTTCCATTTAGAGCATAATTTGTTTTCATTCTCTAATTCCCCTACTTGGTTCTCTGTGTCTAATTCTTCCAAAATCTCTAACGTCCTCAATTCTTGGCTCGACAAACTTGATGTAGGTTCTACTTCCTGAGAGATATTGCCCCTACTTGATTGATCTGAGTACAATTTTTTAAAAATTAACTTTCTCTCAAATAAGTGCAAGTCCTTAATAATACTAAACTTGTTCAAATGGGTTGGGAGACAAAAATTCAGGCCCTTCTTCAAAACATTTGCCTGACAACCTGTAATAGTGTGTTTGGACAAGTTAATTAGTCTTAGGGCATTCGTGTCAGCTGTATCTGAGTTTCTCACTTCCTCCTGTTCTTGTTCTTGATTGAACCTCTGAATCCCCATCTGCCTCTGTCCCGTAAAAAAGGTCCCGTGGGGTTAGGGTTATTATCCTGGTCTGCTCTTCTACTTCCATAAGGAGGTTCAGAATCAGATTCTGACCAGTTACTACTCTCTGCATCCGTGCCAGAAAGTGAGTGAGTGAGTGAGAACGCTGTGGGGGAGATAGTGTGCTTTGATCACCACGTGAAACTAATGATACACACTGGCAGCTAACTGCATGTTTGATCTCTGCAATAAATAACTGACTGCAAGCAGACCACTCGCACACAGAATGTATATGGTGTGGGAGAAAATGAGCACTCTTATCTTTATGGGTATGATTTAGTAGATCAGCGGTATTAACCACATATATTACCCACAAGAGGCTCACTAGTAGAGAATTAATTATTATCCCTCACATTTTTACGGCATCTTATATATGGAATTTATAATAATCAAATTATTTGACAGAGAGTGTTGGGACACTTGGGACACACAACTTATAATACCCAGCCAATAATTATAGGGACATCGGCTGTGGATAATTTATTTTTGTGTCCTCACATTTAGAATAAGTAACTTGTGGGCTAGAACTGCTTAAAAATACACAGCAGTAGCCCTATATACATCATTTGATGTATGAATATTCATTTATAAATAATTTTTATAAAACAAGTTTTTTTATTATATTAATAAAAGTTAAATTTTATTCACACATCTTTTTCTTTCTTTATACCCTTTCCAATCTATACTAGTTGAAAAATAGTATTTGGGGTACTGCAGAGCTCAGAAAAGAAGCACCATCTTGGAATGCAGATTTTTCTGGAATGGTATATGGGTGCTATGTCCCAATAACAGAGGTCTGGAGGTGCAAGAATAGCAAGAAACCCCTATTTTTCAAACTATACCCTCAAGGGATTCATCCAGGAGTATAATTATAATAATAATGCTTGTGGTTTTACTGGTGTATGAATTTATAATATGGTAGTATGTGTGAATTGTGCTAAGCACGTTAGGCTATAAAAGAGTGTTTTGTTAACAGGGTAAAATCCCATTTTAATAATTCATGGACATGTGGTATGCTTTGAAGCAATCCTTAATGAAAAGGCCAGGTTTCCCAGGGTAGATTGCCAATGGTAAATTGTGTCCTTTTATATTCCCTTTTTGGAGCATATTCCGCATCTTTTCTGTGTTCTTTCCTTGCAGGTTGGGGACCTCACCAGAGAAATCTTGCCTTAGTACAATACATACACCATTAGATTCAGAAGTACTCAGACCCTCACCTTCGGGAGGCCAAATATTAGGGCCTTCATAACTAGCTCCTGAAACTGAAGGAAGGTCCCCGTAGTGCCTGCACATCGAAAAAGCACAAAAGCAATGTACAATGCCATCTGTATGATTTTCAAGGCCAGCTTTTTGTACCATACTTTTGTTTTTCACATGGCACTGTATGGTTTCAGGACCTGATCTGGGAGATCTACAACCCCCCATGAATTTATTATAACCCAGGATACAATCTGGCTTCTATTGTTGTACTTCAGACAGTGATAGGGATGTTGTCACTGTGTATTGTGGTCAAGATAAGGACATATCTCCTGTCCTTATACTTGACCGCCAGCATGGTGTCGCTACATTGGACTCTGCCTTCACCCTTTCTGAGCAGTTGCCAAGTTGGCATCCAGTAGAGGCATCTGCATGCAACAGCACCTCTGCGAGATAGAGACTTGAAGAGTGGGATGCTGGTGTAGAAGTTATCCCTGTAAATATGGTAACCCTGGTCCATGAGTGGGTGCACCAATTTCCACACAATTTTCCCATTCACTCCCAGGACAGGGGGCATTCAGGGGGGTCAATCTGAGTGCCATTCCCTTCGTACACCCTAAATCTGTGGTTGTATCCTGAGATACTCTTGCATTTTAATTCTGCACCTTGCCTTCTTACTGGGCAAGTATTGTTTTTAGCCTCCCTTTGAAATGAATTAAGAGTCTCTTATATATTGCTGTTCCTTTAGGGCAGGGTTCCCCAACCCCAGTCCCCAAGGCCCATCAAGGTCGTGTTTTCAGGATTTCCTTAGTATTGCACAGATTGCCATCACCTGTGTAATAGTAAGGAAATCCTGAAAACACGACCTTGATGGGCCTTGAGTTGAGGAACACTGCTTTAGGGGATCAAGATCTCAGCAAATTTTCCGCTGAATTGTTCAATTACTGGCCGAATTTGGTATAACAGATCAAAGTTGAGATAGACTCGGGGAGGACATTGCCTATCATTATAATTCAAAAATTTTAGGATTGCTTCAAATCGTGTTATTGTCATAGCTAAATGGAAAACTAGAATTATGTATAAAATATCAGCACTTCAGTATTGCTGAATCTCATTTTTTTTCACTATGCTTATAGGCAGCACAATGCCCAAAATAGTCATAATTTCAGTTGCATTTTCAGGGGTTCATCTGGCAAATTATGTCGTGGGATTTTGGGTGAAAAATTTATGGGCATATAAATTTGTCAGGGCCACCATAAGATTTATTTTAATCTCAATGAAGCTTCCTTGGAGTAAGTGAAACACATCTGACTATATGTAATACTTCTGCATGTTGAAAAATGGGAAAATCACCAGGAAAAAGTAATGATTCCGGCACCAAGGGTATTCCAAACCACACCTCCAAAAGAGACTGGAGCCATAAACCAGCGCCTTAAACCACTCTGCCATGCTACGTTTTAATAGGAGATTAATTCATCGCACACTCAGGTGATGTGAATGCAAAGTTCATTTATTATAGGCAAAACAGATAATCAAACCAAGTTTCAAGGCGACAGTAGTAGACGATTCGGCCTTAATCATTAAGTCGCTACTGCAAAGGAAAGAAAAGAAATACAAGATGTGAGAAAAAATAATCAGAGCAAAGCAGTGTAAAAACATAATAATTCCAAAGAAGTAAAGGGAATGAAGGGGCATGACATAGAGAAGGGAAGGGTTAGGGTAATTGGCGGCGGGGGAGGATGGAGAAAGGGAGAGAGTCACAAGAAGTTATATTCAGGGTGGTCCAAAAGTAGGTGGCCAGAAAATAATATTTATTTTGATTTATATATAAAATTATATTTACTAACACAAGCATAACATTGACAATTAAATTTTATTCTGAACAATAATACAAAAGCCCTTAAATTTTATCAACGCAGGTACTCAAACTGTTTTCCATTACAATTGGCACAGCTTTGAAGTCTGCCTCTTACGCTTCGACAAACGTTTTTGCACAAGTCTCTTTGGTATTAATTTCTTGAAATGCATCTTTTATGTAATTTTTCAAATCCTTTTTCCACCTTTCATTTTCCAAAGAGTCTGTGAGGAATGAAAAGTGGAATCTGATTGGTTGCTAAGGACAATTGAGCCAGTTTCACTTTACACCATGTTTGATGAGGGAGATGATCCCTGTGACACAATTCCTTCCAGTCCTTATCTTACTGCCCGATAATGCTCTGCATTGTTAGTTCAGGGAGTTTATCTGATCTGATTTAGTTTCTCTCCTGATCTGAATTCTGTTCAGTTGCCTTCTGTCAGATACAGATAACACACCACCTATCTCTAAGGCTCTAACCAGAACAGTAAACAACTTCCCCACAATCCCCCTGGGGCTTTGCTAAAACACTCCCTGTCTCCTGTGACTGTGTTAACCCCTCTAATTGCTGAATGCTTCTGGAGCACAACACTTCCTGTATCTTGTGACTGTGTTAACTTATATAGTGGCTGGATGCTTTTGAAGCAAGAGCACTACTTCTGCATGTCACACATAGCCAGCTCATTCTGTTAAGGGAGGGCAATAACCCATCACGATTGACCAAGTGAGTGTCAAATTATTATTATTACAGAAAACCAAATGGAGGCAATGCGTGCTCTGTATTGGGAGGATTCAAAGAATCTCTGATCCCGTTTATTTTGCTTAGCATTTTATATTGTTTTGAGTTTATTAATGTACAATCATCTACTGCCGTACTACAGGCTTGAACCAATGTTAGTACAATTATTACGGAAACACATATATGGTCATATTATCGTTAGTTCGAAGCACGCTGGAAATTTACAAGGTCAATCCTGGCCTAGACTAGTTAGATAACAGGAGCAAGGTGTCTGAACAAAATATTCTCGTGAGAAAGTTGCATGGGAAGAGAAAGAAAGAATGTATGTTATGCAAAGAGTGATAATAACATGATTTTGAAACAAGCAGACAAAATGGAGTTGCTCTAGCATGAGTATCAATATGTCCTTTACATTCCCCCCTAAAAATTATGTTATTATCAACAATAGAGGTGCTTTCCCAGGGTCATGTTTTGAGCCTGAGGGACATTGGTCTTCACCCAATTAGTGCGCTTGTTACCAATTGAGGCTGTTGCGGCATGTCCACCCCCCCTTGTTTGTTGACATAATCATAAAGCTCAGATCTTCAGACGCGAGGTTGGTTGAGGCATGCAGGTAAAGGTCATCATTCCCTTGTCATCCAGGTCCTCAATGCTGGTTACATCTGGGAGGTCCGTGTATAGTAGCACTGGATGTCGGTTGACAGCGTCCTCCTTGCTCTCTGATGATTGGCAGGCTTTTCTCATGCAAAATGGGATACAATAAAAGACTAGTTTTAGTAAGACATACATTAACAAGATGCAAGCAGCAATATGCAACACTCCTGGTAATATTCCAGCAATTCATCCACCAATCCCTTTAAACCAATTAGCAGGATTTAAAAAGGATCAGTCCACCAACTGTCTTTGGTCAATTCATTATGTTTGTTATACTCTTCCCTGAGTTTCCTAATGTCTTCCATTTTAGTCTTTAACCGTATGGTAGAGTCGGGGTCAATATTGTGACAACAGGCTGGGCCTATAACTTGACACATCCCTCCTTGAGCTGCTGTCAAATAGTCCAGCACTAAAGTATTTTGATTAGCTACTATAATAAGTTGATTCTGCACTGCAACAGTAGTATTAATTACTTCCAATACACTCCAAATCTGGTGATCTAAGTAATCAGTGACTTCCACTAATTTGTCCCACATTTGTGTTACCATAGGGTAGAGGAAGACAGTACTGGCTATCTTATTGGGTATACTCATTTATACTAAATGAGGTCTTCCTGATGGGCGTGGGGTGTTGTCCTTAGCATGTCCTTAGATGGTATGAAGAGGGATGGCTCTCAAATCTACTTTACTATGGGGAATAAGATAAGTGGCTGGAGTTAGCCGGGCCAACGTACAAGTCCCCCCTACTCCGACTGTGAGCCATTTATATGCATTATTCCCACAGACCCAATATGTGGCTGATGGTAGATCCCATAAACAGAGTGCTGTAATACTAATTTATGTACCAAATCAATAAAAACTGTGTTATTTGATAACATACACCATGAAGGCATTTGTCCCAGGGGGCTACAATATCCCACATCCGGGTTGCGACATGTTGGATCACTAGGCTTATATTCAGAAAATTCATGTTTTACTGCTGTTGGGGTTGTCAGGAGCACTTGATATGGTCCGTCATACAGTGGTTCTAGTCCGTGTTTCCGAACATGCTTCTTCACATACACATAATCTCCAGGCTTGAGGGTATGACAACCTTCTGCATCAGCTGGATCTGGAATAGAAGATGATACTAACGCATGGGTGTTAGTTAAGGCTTTGGCAAGCTGAATCACATATTGCACAACATAATCTGTTTCTTCTGATAATTGTTGTGGGGTAAATCTAGCTATAGCTGGTTGTGACCCAAATAGTATCTCATAGGGTAACAGTTTGTGTTTCCCTATGGGGGTGGTGCGTATGTGATACAGTGCAATGAGAAGGAGCTCAGGCCACTGGGCCATAGTCTCCTGCATCATTTTGGTTAATTGCCCTTTCAGTGTGCCATTCAATCTCTCCACCTTGCCACTTGACTGTGGATGGTAAGGAGTATGTAACGTCACTGTTGATCCGATCATGGTAAGTATTTCTTGATATACGCATGAGGAAAAGGCTGGTCCTTGATCACTTTTGATAACTTCTGGAACTCCATACCGGCGAACTTCAGAGATCAGCTTCTTGGCGGTGGTAAGGTTGCAGCCTCTACCAATGTGCATCTTCAGTTGTGACAGCATATCCAGTATTCAGTATGAAACCTGCCAGAGATGTCAGCATATCTGGATACATCCGTATATAATGTAAGTTCTGGATCATCCAAGGGTACTTCCCCCACTAGAACAAGTGGAGTTGACTCCACAGTAATTTGTTCCAGACAATCATGCGGAGGAGACTCTTTCCCCTCTCCTTCAGGTGCTGGTAGCTGGTAGCAGGGTGGCTGGGTTGATGGTGGTGCACCGGTGTAATTTCACATTTTCTGGCAAAATCAACGAACACTGCAGCCACAGGTGTCTCTGTGTAGACAGATGTTTAGGTTGCTGTGTGGCGTGAACTGCTCGTAGACAGCTGGGGGAGGCCCTGGCTACCGGGTCCAGATGCGCTGAGTAATAACCGACTGGGCGCTGCTTTGTACAGTGTCTCTGCGTGAGTACTCCGGCTGCATGCCCTCCCGTCTCAGAGACATACAAATGGAAAGGTTGAGCACAGTCTGGGTTTCCAAGGGCAGGGGCTGTCATTATCCTTGACTTTAGTTGCTCAAAGGCTTGTTGCAACAGTTCTTGGTGGTCCTTGTTGTTTACATCAGCCAGAGTGTCTTCTTTTAATGCATCATACAGGGGCTGCATCAGAAGTGAGGCGTCTGGGATCCATTGTCTGCAATATGTACATAGTCCGAGGAACCGTTACTGTTCTATGGGATCTTTTGGGAAAAGTAGCAGGTAGATGGCCATCTTCCTTTCTTCTGTGAGATGTCTGGCACCCTGAGTAAGGCAGTGGCCTAAGAAGACCGCTTGACCGAGGCAGAACTGAAGTTTCGAGGCTGAGACTCGACAATTCAGTTTTGCTAGATGCTTGAGGAGGCTAACACTGGCCCTGATGGACATTTGCTCCGTGGGGGCACACAAAAGAAGATCATCCATGTATTGTAAAAGTACTACCTCAGAGTTGTCCAGCTGCCACGGCAGCAGACAGCTAGACATGTTCTTTGCAAACTGATTAGGGCTATTCTGCGCACCCTGCGGCATCACCGTCCAAGTCATTTGCCTGCCCTGATATGTAAATGCAAACGGAAACTGACAGTCTTTGTGTAGTGGAATGCTGAAAAATGCATTTGCTAAATCAATTACTGTAAACCAGACAACGTGTATGTGCATCTATTAGAAACTTAAGGCTATATGACCATCTAGAGAATTAGTTTACATCACCATATTTTAGCCCTAATGTCAAAGTGGACATAAATATGTGCTGTTGAGGGTAGTGGATTGATCAGACAACTTATCCTGAGCCCATATTTTAAGGGCTTGACAGAAGTCAACCCCACTCTCATACGTATTGGAGTCTAATGCTCTGTCACACACTGATCATGATGATCTTCCTCATACACATTCCGGGTGTAGTGTGTATTGCTGCCTGTACTCCGGGTGTGCCAAGATGGCCGCCACCAGAAGGAAGCATACTACAGGAAGGGTGCACCAAGATGGCCGCCACCAAAGGGACATCTGGTCAGAGGCCGGAGGTGATGCAATGGGTGTAGCAACATGGCCGCTGCAGGAAGGGTTGGAACTTTGGGCGGACATAGATATAACAGATGAGGATGGGGCACTAGGAGTGGCTTGGGTAGTAGCGAGGGGTGGGCCTTCTGGACCCTGGACGGGGTGCGTGACATGCAACACAATAATCTGCTGACAATGGATTCTGCTGGCCACAATTAGAACATTCCCAACAATTCATTATGCCGCCATTATCGGAGAGCAGTATCTTTGTAATACACATAACATAGCGTCTTTCCCTTATTGTCTGTATTTTCTAAATTCTCTGCTGTTCCATACCAAGCCAAAGCTATTTGTAAAAATCCTTTATCTTCTAACTTGCCCTTTTTCTTCTTCATAATTAACTGGCCCTTATCTTGTAGCTTGCATGTTTTAGTTAACCGTTTAAGTTTCTGTACATAACTTTTTCCTTCTTTCAATAAACCCAGCGCAGCATTTTTTCACATCAGCTGCATTTTGTAGCACAAAACAGTCAGACACTGCTGTTGCAGTGCTAGATAATTCTCCCTTCTTTCATAAAAATAATCAGTCCACTGTCTACTGTAAATGTTGTGGTCAGTCAGTCCACAGTGTAGTGTAAATATTAGAATCAATCGGTCCTTAGTTCAGCATAAATACTGTGCTTAATAAGTCCACAACTAGTGTTAATGCTGGGATGAGACGGTCTATAATCTATTGTGAATGTTGTGGTCAGTCCACAGGCTAGTGCAAATGATATAGACAGTCAGTCCACAGTATGGTATTATTACTGTGCTCGGTCGGTCCCCACCTAGTGTAAATACTATGGTCAGTCGGTGCACAGTCTATTGTAAATGTTGTGGTCAGTCATTCCAGAGTATTGTATAACTACTGTGCTCAGTCACTGCACAGCTAGTGTAAATGCTGTGTTCTGTCAGTCCCTGGTCTAGGTGAATCCTGTGGTCGGTCTCGCGCAATTATGGTATTGATTGTGTCACCGCTGAGAGCAGGTGTGTTATGAAATAAAAGACGGAGGATAATGAGAATGTTGAGGGAGAGAGAGAGAGGCAGGAGGTGAGAGAGAGAGACAGGAGGTGAGAGAGAGAGAGACAGGAGGTGAGAAAGAGAGAGAGACAGGAGGTGAGAGAGAGACAGGAGGTGAGAGAGAGACAGGAGGTGAGAGAGAGAGAGAGAGAGAGAGAGAGAGAGAGAGAGAGAGAGAGAGAGAGAGAGACAGGAGGTGAGAGAGACAGGAGGGAGAGGATGTGATGAATATCATAATAGGTCGAGAAGAGAAAAGATCATTTAAGAATGCATTAAAAGTGTAAAAGTGTTTAAGGTGTTAAATTTTCCCGTGGAGGGGAGGCTTCAGCTTGCGTTGTGGGATGAAGGCATCCAGCAGAAAAGGGGTAGATTAGTTGACTGTGGATTGTTGGAAGACGCTGAAAAGTTCAGGAAAGTTGCACATGAGATTTGTGGTGAGGGGTATGTTGCAATAGAGGAGGAGATGAAGCCTGGTTGTTTTAATTATTTTTATGTAAAGAAGGGAGAATTATCTAGCACTGTAATAGCAATGACTGTGACTGTTTTGTGCTACAACCGTGAAGGGTTATTGCCCTACCTCAACAATTCCACAGTGTAGCGCCAGCGGAACGTCACTTCCGGTGACACGCCCCACCGATGACGCACTTCCGGTCCGGTGCTACCTGCCGGCATTTAACCCCAGCCCCTGCTCACTGCCAGCACTGATGGTCTCAGCAAGGCGCGGGAGCGCAGCCTTTCCCCTCCTCGCCACCGTTTGGCTCTTTACATATGGGAACACCACCTATAAAGCACACTTGACGCAAGAGCACCTCATGCATCCTATATAAGGTATGGTCATGTCATCACAGACTCCCTGCATTGACACCATGACTAAGGGTCTACTCATAACCACATATACTGTGTCTTCTAGATTCCTGTGGCCTTATATCCTCTTGGGACTGATCTTAGGTAACCATTCTGCATACTAAACCTCTCCCCCTCTCCCCGGATACAAAATGCATAGCATTAACTCTACTGCCTTGATATTACAGCCCTCTACCTTGAACTTCATTGCCTTTACTTTGGTCTATGTATTAAGCACTATAATGATCTCAAACCACATAACAAGTAAGGAAACCCCATGCATTCCACAGTTTATGGTATTTCTGTAAATATGTGTATATGAACTGTATATATATATATGTATGTAACTTCTTGTGACTCTCTACCTTTCTCCATCCTCCCCCTCCCCTATTACTCTGACCCACTGACCCTTCCCCCACCTTCCCTTCCCTCCTCTACTTCATGCTCCTTCATTCCCTTTACTCCCTTGGAATTATTATTATGTTTTTACACTGCTTTGCTCTGATTATTTTTTCTGACATCTTGTATATCGTCTTTCCTTTACAGTAGCGACTTAATTATTAAGGCCGTATCGTCTACTACTGTCGCCTTGAAACTCGGTTTGATTATCTGTTTTGCCTATAATAAATGAATTTTGCATTCACATCACCTGAGTGTGCGATGAATTAATCTCCTACTATGACTAGGCACCTGTAAAAGTTGTGCATAGGGGGGTGTGGCCTGGACTCGGAGGATGTGAGTCGCAGGAGTCTGGAGCTCCATGGGGACAACCTCAAAAACGACTTCCACTGCAACTAGAAGTGATATTTAATTGTTGATTTTAGTTTGGTAATGTTTAATACGGCACCAGGATCATTTTGAGCCGGAGATTGAGAAGATTGGACATTTCTGACGGGAGTTATTCATCTCAAAAGCCAGCGGGTTAGCGGAGCTGTGGCTGAGGACCATCACCTGCACTCTTTGTAACATTAGCGGTATTCAGGTATAAGCCCCAGCCCCAGCAGCCTATGGAGCTAAAATATACATTCTTGTATTAAATTCATGTAGATCCATAGTGCTTAATCCCCAAAAAAGCTTTCCTGAGCCTATTATTCCCAAAAGCAGTGGTTGTGATCGTTATAGTGGGGCTGCGCGTGTCAACCGTTACCTGAGAAGGCTCCCTGTTGCCTCGTTTGCCACGGTTACAGGAGCTCAAGCATCGCCAGTCTGCGGTCACATAAAACTTTCTCAACATCATAATAGCATGGTTTCTTTGTATCTAATCGTCAAAGGAGGTTTCTCTGGGACTGCATTTGCCTCTGGGTGATCGTGCTGTAGGATAAAAGTGGTGCTGGACCGTGAAGTAAGTGCCGAATAGGATCGCTGGAGCGGCACTGCGCGTGGCGGCTGATATCAGAGAGAGCTCTTTAACATTCGTCACCTGACACCAGAAGATCTGGATCCCCAGGTGAGACCATTGTGTGGTCCCCTCAGCCCTGGAACAGTGTCACAACCAGGAGGAACAACGTCACTGATGGTCAGCTCCATACCCAATAAGCGCTGTTAACTTCTCTAAGAGCCTTGGAGACCTCTAGTACATACTACAGCTGCGGTTACGCTATGGCACAAAAACTCTTCTTCTACATTGCAGATATTTTGTTTGGTCTGTGATAGGAGCCCATCTAAGGAATGATATTTAAATCATAAGGATTTGGTACCATTGCAACCTGAGCCTGAAAAGTCTCTTACACTTAGAGCCTTATACTTTAAAGCCTATTCTTTGTCTCCACTAGCTGTTTGTTCATCTATTAATTATTTTATTGAGTATAATTTACATAGTCATCTACATATACAGTACAGACCAAAAGTTTGGACACACCTTCTCATTTAAAGATTTTTCTGTATTTTCATGACTATGAAAATTGTACATTCACACTGAAGGCATCAAAACTATGAATTAACACATGTGGAATTATATACTTAACAAAAAAGTGTGAAACAACTGAAAATATGTCTTATATTCTAGGTTCTTCAAAGTAGCCACCTTTTTGCTTTGATGACTGCTTTGCACACTCTTGGCATTCTCTTGATGAGCTTCAAGAGGTAGTCACCGGAAATGGTCTTCCAACAATCTTGAAGGAGTTCCCAGAGATGCTTAGCACTTGTTGGCCCTTTTGCCTTCACTCTGCGGTCCAGCTCACCCCAAGCCATCTCGATTTGGTTCAGGTCTGGTGACTGTGGAGGCCAGGTCATCTGGCGTAGCACTCCATCACTCTCCTTCTTGATCAAATAGCCCTTACACAGCCTGGAGGTGTGTTTGGGGTCATTGTCCTATTGAAAAATAAATAATGGTCCAACTAAATGCAAACCAGATGGAATAGCATGCCGCTGCAAGATGCTGTGGTAGTCATGCTGGTTCAGTATGCCTTCCATGTTGAATAAATCCACAACAGTGTAACCAGCAAAGCACACCCACACCATCACACCTCCTCCTCAATGCTTCACGGTGGGAACCAGGCATGTAGAGTCCATCCGTTCACCTTTTCTGCGTCGCACAAAGACACGGTGGTTGGAACCAAAGATCTCAAATTTGGACTCATCAGACCAAAGCACAGATTTCCACTAGTCTAATGTCCATTCCTTTTGTTCTTTAGACCGAACAAGTCTCTTCTGCTTGTTGCCAGTCCTTAGCAGTGGTTTCCTAGCAGCTATTTTACCATGAAGGCCTGCTGCACAAAGTCTCCTCTTAACAGTTGTTGTAGAGATGTGTCTGCTGCTAGAACTCTGTGTGGCATTGACCTGGTCTTTAATCTGAGCTGCTGTTAACCTGCGATTTCTGAGGCTGGTGACTCGGATAAACTTATCCTCAGAAGCAGAGGTGACTCTTGGTCTTCCTTTCCTGGGGCGGTCCTCATGTGAGCCAGTTTCTTTGTAGCGCTTGATGCTTTTTGCAACTGCATTTGGGGACACTTTCAAAGTTTGCCCAATTTTTCGGACTGACTGACCTTCATTTCTTAAAGTAATGATGGCCACTCGTTTTTCTTTACTTAGCTGCTTTTTTCTTGCCATAATACAAATTCTAACAGTCTATTCAGTAGGACTATCAGCTGTGTATCCACCAGACTTCTGCACAACACAACTGATGGTCCCAACCCGATTTATAAGGCAAGAAATCCCACTTACTAAACCTGACACGGCACACCTGTGAAGTGAAAACCATTTCCGGTGACTACCTCTTGAAGCTCATCAAGAGAATGCCAAGAGTGTGCAAAGCAGTCATCAAAGCAAAAGGTGGCTACTTTGAAGAACCTAGAATATAAGACATATTTTCAGCTGTTTCACACGTTTTTGTTAAGCATATAATTCCACATGTGTTAATTCATAGTTTTGATGCCTTCAGTGTGAATGTACAATTTTCATAGTCATAAAAATACAGAAAATCGTTAAATGAAAAGGTGTGTCCAAACTTTTGGTCTGTACTGTATTACTGTGTAGGTTAACATAGTTATATTCCATATTATACTTCGTTACTGCACTTTGGATCCATCCGGCGCTTTGCAAAGTTATTTAAAGTTTAAGTTCCTTATGTGATGCAAGGAGTTGTTGTCTACGGGACTCCTTCTGGTCTAATTCAAGCTCACTTTTGCTACATCTACTAGCTTAAACTATTTTATTCAGAAACAAGTAAGGGTCTTGTGAACTGACTCAAGGTCTGACTGCTACTATTTTATCTCCGGATCTACCTTTACATAAAATCTCAGGATTTCAAGCTATTATAATCACTTTACACTACAAGTTAGTCTTTTATTTAGTGTTTAGTCATATCAGTTGGAGGAAACTATATCAACATAACATTTTCTGTCTTTCTGGTAATTTAATTGTATTTGGGTTGATTTACATTACAGCTTTTTATAGCTTATTGGATATTTGATTAATTCTCCCATTTCAATTAGTAAACTTTTCATTTCTAATTTCAAAAGTGCAGTCAAACCTTTGTGATCCTATCTAGATCACACATTTAACATCTACTTCAAATAAGGTTAATTACCATATTTTGTTCCATACCCTAACATTGTTCTTTTTATTTGATGTCATATATCTGTGACTCAATGCCTTGTCACTTTTTATTCATGCATTAGCTTTATTAGACTAAAATAGTTTTATTTTCATTCTCTACGGTATCTCAATATCTCCGTTAGACTGATTATCTGGTCCTCCTATCCTAGTCCTCATTCACTCATATTTATTTTTCTATAGATTTAAATCTATTTTTATCCTTTTCAACAAGAATGAATAAAAGTGGAGCTAAACCAAAATCCAACATCCCCTCCTCGAACAAACCTTCCAAAACCTAGAGATAAACTTTCTCAACACCATTCGTATTGTAATCCCTCAGAAGCTCTACCAAAAACCATCAGTCCATTAAAGTCTAGATCTCCTCTCAAAAGGGTAGATACTTTACCACAATCTAATAATTCAATCGCATCCTTTTCTTATAGTAATTCTACTAAATTTGAAGGCCCTGTTAAAGCCCAAATGGATACTGTTTCTCTAAAATCTTTAACAAGAAAAGAAGTAGATAAAAATACTAATATTGACTTACATTTAAATCCTTTTCTTGATAAATTCCCAGCTGAAAATATGGATCTCTCGATCTCAACTAAAAGAAAAGAACTAGGTGACTGGGGCTATAAATTTACTTCTCCCCAAAAAGATTCTGAAGATGATTACGATGATTCCTCCCCAAACTTCAGTCCGGAAAAAAAACGCTTTAAAAAAGATCTTAAAGCACCCGCTTCTACGGAAAACTAAAATTATACCTCTGATATTGCAGAAGTCCTTCCGTTACATGGAGTAAATAATGCAGAGGCTTATATGATGAACCTCGCTAATAAGATCAATGAAAATATGAAGCTTAGTTTTGAAAAACAAACAGAACTTTTTCAATCTACTTTTGACCTTTTCATCAAAAAATTGGTGTACCAAGAAAAAAGAATAGTTGGAGTTCAGAATAAAACTGGAAAACTCTCTAGGGATAATCGAGGAAATCCGTAAACTCAAATCCAAAATTGCGTACCTAGAAGACCGTAGTCATAGGAACAATATAAAAATTTGTGGTATTTCAGAGAATGTTACTCCTAATAATCTCTCTGATTATGTTAAAACACTTTTTTAAAAAACAATTCCATCCTTATCTAACTCTGACCTGATTATAGATAGAATCCACCGCCTACCCCGCCCAGCAAATATCCCTATAGCTTCCCCCAGAGACACCATACTCCGTATACACTTCTTTACCACTAAGGAGAAAATTCAGAATTATCTCAAAGAGGAGAAAACCTTCCCTGAACCGTACAGCCATCTGAAAATCTTTGCAGATTTGTCCAAAGACTCAAGTCACCACTTCTCATAGGAACAGAGGAATTTCTTATAGATGGGGCTTTCCTCTGAAGCTTCTCGTATACTTTAAAGGGAAAATTATCCCCCTATTTTCACCTGAAGATGGATCTAATTTTATTTCCTCATTAAAAGATCCTTCTCAACTAAAGCCTAATCATCATCCCAACGATAAACGTTAAATTAGTCTCCTTTAAAATTTTTAGGTCTTACTTGATTCTAATCTAATTTTAATTTGCTCTTTGGTATTAGCTCATGTATCCAATGTATCACTCACGTACTTACTTCATCTTAGTTCAGTAATATCTATTTGATAGTATTATTACATTATATAAACTATGTTTATTAGTTTTGCATCTCTCTACTCTATATTTCACTTTTGTTAAATATGTATACATAACCTTTTCTCCTAAACTTAATTTATATTGTCACTTCATAGGTTGTTACCTCGTGATCTCTTTCCACGGACTTTTCCCCGAAAGAAGTAGAATCCTCTAACGTATAGGATTCCTTCAGGAGGACTCTAGTTTTGAGTATTACTTTGTCTTTACATTCTTTACTTATCATTATACTTTGTTGTCTGATTTTATTTATTTATTATTTTATATCGCTTTATTTCTTGTATAATTTCAGTTAACTCACTTATACCCATCTTGTAACGCTTTGTGAGGCACTTATATAGAAAACACAAGTATATTTTGATTCCAGCTCTTACCCACCGCATATTACTATGAGTATCAATCTTATATCCTATAATGTAAGGGGTTTAAATAGCCCCAACAAAAGGTTTACTTTATAGAGAGAAATTAATAACTCGCATGCAGATCTAATATGTTTGCAAGAAACCAAACTTATGAAGAATAATTACCCTCAATTCTTCCACAAAAATTTTCCACATATTTTTAAGTCCTTAAACACACAAAAAAACAGGCGTATTAACAATTATAAACAATTCCATTCCATTCAAATTTATCGAGGAACACTGTGATACTCAAGGCAGATACCATATATTGGTTTGCCAACTTGATAATCAACTATGTACAATAACAAATGTGTATGCCCCCAACAATCGACACAATAAGTTCTTAAACAAATTATCAAAAAAAATTACAATGATCAGGAGAGGCGATTTAATTATTTTAGGAGACATAGTCCCAGGAGAGGTGATTTAATTATTTTAGGAGACATAGTCCCTGATGGTCACCTAGATTCTTCATCCACAACTCATCACCTTTCTATTACCCTCAACAATTAGCTCTTTAAAAACTAATTATTTTATGCTTTCAGATGTATCAACACCACATCCAAAGAATTCACACACTTTTCGGACATCCATCAGTCTGCATCACGTATCGATCTTTTCGTCACCGACATATTTTCTCTTTCTAAATTTAAAAAAGTCGCAACTGGAGCAAAAACTATTTCTGATCACGCTAAAGTCATAGGTGAAATCATCTTGGGTCTCTCTTTAAAAAATAATTTCCTATGGAAGTGCAATTCCACCCTTTTACATAATCCACAATTCAAAGAAGAGATTAAAACATCCTTAAAAAATTACTTTGAGGATAATAGTTCCGATTCAATAAATGCATTTACTCGTTGGAGCGCGCATAAAGCCTCTATAAGAGGTATTATGATGCAAATCTCCTCCAGATACAAAAAAGCAAATAGGGCAAAAATTCTGAACTACAATACCAAATAAAAAGAAAAGAAACCCTACAATCTAGTCTTTCTCCCCCCTCTACCATAATACAACTTGAAATTCTGAAGCTTAGACAAGATTTAAAATCAGAAATTTTTTCGCATTATGAATCGGTAATTAAAACTTCTAAATACAAACTCTACTTGTCTTTAAATAAACCTACCAGATATATGACAAACCGACTGAAACAAAAAAGACTTCATAATAGAATAGACAAAATTATTTCCCCTGATGGCATACCTCTCTCACACCCTAAATATATAGTTGACGCATTTGCTAAATTTTACTACAAATCTCTATAATATTAATCTTCAATCTTCTTCCCCTCAACCAGATAAAAATACTATCGAGTCTTTCCTTTCATTCATTAATCTTCCCAAACTAAATTCTAATGATTTAGATTTATTAACCGCCCCTTTTACGATTAAGGAAATTGCTGTTGTTATCCAACATCTAAAATCCTTTAAATCCCCAAGCCCAGATGGTTTTATTAATGAGTACTATAAACCATTCAATGAGCTTCTTTACCTGCATTTATCTCAAATTTTTAACCTAGCATGCTCTCAAGGTTCTTTCCCAGCAGAAATGCTAGAAGCCACCATCATCGTAATCCCTAAATCAAAAGGTGAACTGGATAAAGTAAAAAATTACAGGCCAATTTCTTTAATTAACTCAGATAGTAAAATATATTCCAAAATCTTAGCTAACAGAATGAATTGTGTTCTCCCACTACTTATTAATAACGACCAAATAGGCTCTGTCAAAGAAATGCAGCCTACTGATGGTGCTAGAAGAATCATCAATATCATCAAGTTGATCAATTCCTCAAAACTTCTGCAGCTATTATTACCCTGGACGCTGAAAAGGCGTTCAACAGACTTAATTGGGATTTTTTTAAATTTTCGCTTTTAAAATTTGGCTTTAATGAACAATTCTTGTTATACATCATGGCTTTTTACTCTAACCCTAGTGCGAAAATTTACACAAATAACCATTTATCCAATTCTTTCCCGATTACTAATGGCACTAGACAGGGGTGTCTCCTTTCTCCACTCCTGTTTATAATAGCTATGGAACCCTTGGCCCAAATAATTAGAGAAAATCAAAAAAATCTTAGGTATTAATACTCCATCTCGTGAGTTCAAAATAAGTCTTTTTGTGGATGACCTACTGTTGACCCTCTCAGACCCCTTAAATTCTATTAAAGAACTTTCTAACATACTTAAACTCTTTTCAGACACATCATACTTCAAAATCAACGTAGAAAAATCAAAAATGTTACACTTCAACTTAAGCGATGCTCTAATCAACAAAATAAAAGATGTGTCTTCTCTAGGCTGGGCTGAAAAGGATATTACATACCTAGGTATAATCATTACTAAAAATGCTAACTCTTTAATACCTTCTAACTTGGACTCCTTAATTAGTACCATCTCTAAGAATTTTTCTATTCATGGAGGAAAAGATCTTTCATGGCTGGGCAAATCTCTAACGGTTAAAACCTTTATCCTTCCCAAAATTTTATATATTTTTAGAACCCTCCCTCTTAAAATTTCTACCTCTTACTTAATGAGTCTTCAAAATCTAATTAACTCATTCATATGGAACCATAAAAAAGCTAGAATCACTACCAACATCCTTTATAAAAGTAAATTATATGGTGCTTTTGGTCTCCCAAATATCACAGCGTATTATTTAGCCAACCTTATTAAACAAAGCATGTATTGGTTAACCCAAGATGATTCTCCGGCCTGGCTTGAATTGGAAACCTCATTAAATTATAATAAACCTCCACGCGACCTGTTCTACAAACATTTGTTTAATAAGTGTTCTAATGTCCCTACACATCCTATTTTTCAAGCCTCTATTTTTGCATGGAAGAAACTAGCCAAACCCAAAAGAGGTGCAGATAAATTCAACTTCCTTAAAAATCTCTCATTATCCTTCACTTCCTCCTTATACAAGTATACTATTCCTCCTTCTTGGTCAGAACATGGTTTAATTAAACTAAAAGATATTTATGACGGGACTAATTTCTCTCCATTTAAAGACCTAAATAAGAAATGTAATCTTTCCACAACTAACTTTTTGCAGTATATAACAATTAAGGATCACATTCATAATTTTCTCCTTAGTAAACCTTTAATTTCTGAGGCAACTGCCAACCTCTTATGTAACATTAATCATAAAATTTTCTGGAGTTGCAAGAGCATTTATAACTGGTTTAATAATGACACTGAGTTGGTTAAAAATACTTACTGAGTTTGTTAAAAATATGCTTAGGTGGGAATCAGATCTGAAATTATCTTTCCAACTTGAAAACTGGGAAGATGCATTAACTTATTCTTATGCATCTAATATTTCAATGTCGCTCCATGAAACATTCTATAAACTTCTCTCCAGGTGGTACTATACCCCCTCCAGACTTTTCCACATTAAGTCAAACAATTCGCCTTTGTGCTGGAGGAATTGCTGTCTTTACGGAAATCTCTTTCATATCTTTTGGAGTTGTCCTAAAATTTGATCCTTATGGGCCCATACATCTGACCTTATTAATAAACTATCTAGCAACAAAATTACATTTACCCCTCAGATGGCTTTACTTTCTTTGGGAATGGAGGACATAAAACCCTCAGAAAGGCCCATTATAATTCACACCCTTCTTGTTGTCAAAAACGCTATAGCATTCCATTGGCAAAAGTCTGATCCACCCAAATTCACAGATATTATGGAAAGAATTACTCTTCATATGTCATATGAACGAAGATTTGCCATTATCAATGATTGCTTTGACAAATATCTTAAAAAATGGTCACGCTGGTCTGAAGCCCATTCTTGTTCTACTGCTTAAATTTAAATGCCTCTTTGTCTCCATCTGTTTTATGGGTATACAGTATGTATTACTTTAGCTTAATTAATTTATAATACTCTGTTATACTCTCTACATTTATTAATGTCACACCATACACACTTTTGATTGTTACCCCTTCAATCTTACTGAGTTCTCCCTCCTTATTTTGCTCCCTTCCCTTTTTTCAAAGGTGTCACCCCTTTCCTTTACAACTACCACCCTTCCCCTTCCCTTTCCCTCCTCAATCTTCTTATTTATTTGCTTTAAAATGTTAATAAAAATTATTGGAAAGGTAAAACTTGTGCATATTGTAAAATGTGAAAATCACCAAGATCAAGTAAGGATTCTGGTCCTAGTGGGACTCAAACACACAATTCCAAAGAGACTGGAGCCTTAAACGAGTGCCTTAGACCACTCAGCCATGCTACTGTGTGCCCACGATGCGTTTTTCAAGCGTTTATGCTGCGGAAATTCGGCAGCATAAATGCTTCAAAAACGCTTGGTAATCCGCCCCCTATGGTCCCCAATGACAAGCCGCACTTTCAATGCCCATGCTGAGTTTTTTTCCGCAGCGTTTATGCTGCGCTCAAAAATCCGCAGCATGTCCATTAATTTTGCGGAAGCGCGGCGTAATCGCCGCCATTGACTTGCATTGAGACGCATATAATCCGTGTCAGTACATATGTACTCATGGATTATATGCGTTTCAATGTGCGGATGGTACCCAAGCCTCGAGGAGAGGAGACTCTCATCTAGACCAGGGTACCATAGAAACTGTAAAAAAAAGAATTTAAACTAAAAAATAAGGTTTATACTCACCTTCCGATGTCTTCCCGGTGTTTTGTCTGCTCCGTCCAGTGTCTTGCAATGTTCGCGTTGCTGTGAAGGACCTTCCATGACGTCACTGAGTCGTGTGACCCATCACATGGCTCAATGACGTCACCGCAGGTCCTTAACACCACCGCGAGCAGTGCAAGACACTGGACGGAGCAGACAAAACACCGGGAAGACATCGGAAGGTGAGTATAAACTTTATTTTTTTTATTTTTCACCATTCTTATTCTTTTTTTTTAACTAACTTGGTCACACTACTATAAATCCATGCCGGTTGCATGGATTTATATAGTGTGAACAAGTTGTCAAGCACTTTTCCAAGTGATGCTAAAATCGCTTTGAAAAGGACTTGATAACCCGCATGCAGAAATGCATGCAAAGACGCTTCACAAACGCTTCTACCTGGCGGGAAAACCGCATGTAAAAACCGCATGTGTTTTTCCTGCCAGGGAGAAGTGTAAAAAATATGCAGCATTTCTGCATCGTGGGCACATAGCCTTAAATGAATGCATATGCGAGCTTCCTTGGAGTAGGTGAAGCACATCTGACTATATGTAAATCTTGTGCATATTGGAAAATGGGCAAATCACCAGGAAAAAAAAAATATTCTGGCACCAGTTGGATTCAAACCCACACCTCCAAAGAGACTAAACCAGCGCCTTTGACTGCTTTGCCATGCTACAGTTACAGACATGTACATGCTAACTTCCTTGAAGTAAGTGAAGCACATCTGACTATGTAAAACTTGCGCATGTTGGGAAATTGGCAAATCTCCAGTAGAAAGTAATGATTCTTGCACAGTGGGATTCAAACCTAAACCTCCAAAGAGACTAGAGCCTTAACCGGTTCCCGACCGCCCACTGTAGATAAACGTCGGCGCTTGCCGGGCTCTGTGCAGTGCCGACGTTTAAAAACGGTGGGTGGTCTCGCAGTGCTCAGGACCCCCAGGGTCCTGCAAGCACTGCGATTCCGGTGCAGAGCGTTAGCTCTGACAGGGTACATCATCGGGACCTGATTAGATCAGGTCCCAGTGATGTTAACCCTTTGCTGTCTTCTATATGCTGTGATCTATAGTGATCGCGGCATATAGGAGACAGCAGGAAGAGAGGGGGTCGTCTTACTTACCTCCGAAGACCTCCGTTTCGTTTGAGGACCTGGGGTTGCTATGGCAGCTGGAGGTCACATGACCGCCTCCAGCTCTGCCATATATGGTGTTCTTCCTGTCTGACTTCAGCCTGTATGTAGCTGAAGTCAGACAGGAGACTCTGACTGAAACAGTCAGTGAAGATCTCATATAATGTAATATGTGTATTACATTACATGAGATCAGTGATCAGAAAAATAAAAATTAATGTCCCATACAGGGACTAAGTAAAAATGTAAAAAAAAGTAAAAAAAAAGTTTTTAAACTATTAAAAAAAAAAAATCACAAAATAAATAAAAATAAATAAATAAAATATTAAACCAATAAATCCGTAAATTATTACAAAACCAAAAAAAGTACACATATTTGGTATCGCCGCGTCCGAAACAACCCGAGCTATAAAACTGTCACACTAATTAACTCCTTCTGTGCACACCGTAATAAAAATAAATAAAAAACGGAGCAAAAAAATATGCTTTTTCATCATATCGCCAAACAAAAAGTGGAAAAAAATGCGATCAAAAAGCAGAATAGAAATAAAAATGGTACCACTGAAAACGTCATCTTGTTCCGCAAAAAAAGCCGCCATACAGCTCCATCAGCCAAAAAATAAAAAAGTTATAGCGCTCAGAATAAAGCAATGCAAAAAAAATATTTTTTTTTCTATAAAATTGTTTTATTGTGTAAAAGCGCCAAAACATAAAAAAATACAGTAAGTGTAGTATTGCTGTAAACGTACTGACCCGAAGAATAACGCTGCCTGATCACTTTTACCACACGCAGAACGGCATAAAAAAAAAAATCAAAAAACAATTCCTGAAGTGTTTGTTTTTGTTAACTTTACCTCCCAAAAAACGGAATAGAAAGCGATCAAAAAATGTCACGTGCCCAAAAATGGTTCCAATAAAAATTTCAACTCGTCCCGCAAAAAACAAGCCATCACATGACTCTATCGGCCGAAATATGGAAAAATTATAGCTCTCAAAATATGGTGATGCAAAAACTAGATTTTGCAAAAAAAGCGTATTTTAGTGTGTGACAGCTGTCAGTCATAAAAACCCGATATAAATCTGGTATCTCTGTAATCGCACCGACCCGAAGAATAAAGTAATCTAATCAGTTATATCACACTAGGAACGGCATAAAAAATAAATAAAACAAATATTATTCACCTGCTACTGATTTGTTTATTATGTCTCCCAAAGATCCCAGTAAGGCTCTGCTCACATTTATCCTGTGCTCTGCGCTGAGCACTTACACCAGAGTTTCCATGTAAATCTCTGAAATAGTGATTCAGCCAGAACCCATGATGGAAGATTCCCTGTAATGAGGTAGATATAGGCCACTGTGGATGCCGTCTAGCCTGGGATCCCACGGTGTCATTTGTTTTAGGCGTGCATAAAAGTGCGGTTGGCCACAGTTTTGTGCACTTCTGAAAAAAAGGACACCACTAAACAGAGGCCAGACGGAGTCCAGAGTAACTCTGCTGCCTCATTACAGTGAATGGATCATGCAGGGGTTTCATCTGAATTACATCACTTGGAAAATTAGATGGAAACCCCGATGTAAGTGCTCAGCCTAGAGCGCCGGATAAATGTTACGTAAAATGTTCCCAATAAAAGCTTCAACTCAGTCCTCAAAAAAAGCTAGTCCCCACTCAGGTCCATCATCTGTTAAAAATATAAGGGACTTCCAAGTTACTGGTAGCAGAAAGGCTCTGGAAAAGCAAAATGGTCCTTGCCCCCCAAAAGAAATTCAGAAAATTTTGTGCTCCCAAATCCAAATGCCTATTCTACAATAATTTGTTCTCCAATTGTCAAATAGCGCTCCTTCCCCCTCAAATCTCACCGTATGGCTAAGTGGTACGATACAGCCACATATGGGGTATTGACACTTTTAGAAGAAATTGTGTGACACATTTCGGCACCATTTTTACCCATTGCCCTGTGTGAAAATGTAAAATCTGAGGGTAAAACATTTTTTTGTGGTAAAAATATAATTATGCTTTTTTCACTGCCCAATGGTATAAATTAAAAAATTAAAAAATGCTCACTACTTCCCTAGATGAATTCCTTGAGAGGTGTAGTTTACAAAATGGGGTCACTTGTGGGGGTTTCTGCTGTTTTGGCATGTCAGCGACTCTTCAAATGTGACATGGTGTCTGCTGCCTATCCCAGCCAACATAGCGCTTCTTTCTCTTCCGAACCCTGCCGTACACCAAAGCAGTGGTTTTCCCCCACATATGGGGTATCGGCGTACTCAGGAGAAATTGTACAACAAATTTCATGGTGCAATTTATCCTGTTACCCTTATGATAATGCAAAATTAGGGAATGAAAAACATTTTTTATGGGAAAAATGTGAAAATTTTATTTTTACGGCTCAATATTATAAACTTCTGTGAAGCAGCTGGGGGTGCAAGGTGCTCACCACACATCTAGATAAGTTCCCTAAGGGGTCTAGTTTCCAAAATGGTGGCACTTGTGGGGGGTTTCCACTGTTTAGGCACATTAGGGGCTCCCCAAATGTGACATGGCGTCCGCTAATTATTCAAACAAATTTTACATTCAAAAAGTCAAATGGCGCTTCTTCCCTTTCAAACCCTGCCATGTGCCCAAACAGTAATTTGCCTCCACATATGGGGTATCAGCGTGTTCAGGAGAAATTGCATAACAAATTTCATGGTGCAATTTATCCTTTTACCCTTATGATAATGCAAAATTAAGGGATGAAAAACGGTTTTGTGGGAAAAATGTGAAAATTTTATTTTTACAGCTCAATATTATAAACTTCTGTGAAGCACCTTGGGGTTCAAGGTGCTCACCACACATCTAGATAAGTTCCCTAAGGGGTCTAGTTTCCAAAATGGTGTCACTTGTGGGGGGTTTCCACTGTTTAGGCACATCAGGAGCTCTCCAAACGCAACATGGCGTCCGCTAATTATTCAGACAAATTTTACATTCAAAAAGTCTAATGGCGCTCCTTCCCTTCCGAACCCTGCCGTGCGCCCAAACAGTGGTTATCCCTCACATATGGGGTATCAGCACACTCAAGAGAAATTGCACAAAAAAATTTGGGGTCCATTTTTTCATGTTACCCCTGTGAAAATAAAAAAATTGGGTCTAAAGTAACATTTTTGTGAAAAAAGTTAAATGTTAATTTTTTTCTTCCACATTCCAAAAATTCCTGTGAAGCACCTGAAGGGTTAATAAAGTTCTTGAATGTGGTTTTGAGCACCTTGAGGGGTGCAGTTTTTAGAATGGTGTCACTTTTGGGTATTTTCTGTCATAAAGACCCCTCAAAGTGACTTCAAATATGATGTGGTCCCTAAAAAAATGTTTTTGTAAATTTTGTTGGAAAAATGAGAAATCGCTGGTCAACTTTTAACCCTTATAGCTCCCTAACAAAAAAAAATTTGGGTTCCAAAATTGTGCTGATGTAAAGCAGACATGTGGGAAATGTTATTTATTAACTATTTTGTGTGACATATCTCTCTGATTTAAGGGCATGAAAATTCAAAGTTTGAAAATTGCAAAATTTTCAAAATTTTCGCCAAATTTCCGATTTTTTCACAAATAAACGCAAGTGATATCGAAGAAATTTTACCACTATCATGAAGTACAATATGTCACGAAAAAACAATCTCAGAATCAGGGGAATACGTTGAAGCGTTCCAGGGTAATTACTTCATAAACTGGCAGTGGTCAGAATTGAAAAAATTGGCCCGGTCACGAAGGCAAAAACAGGCTCTGGCGCGAAGTGGTTAAAAAAGCAACTTAGACTGCTCAGCCATGCTACTGTTAAAGACATGCACATGCTAGCTTTCTTGGAGAAAATCACTAGGAAAAAGTATTGATTAAAGCAGCAATGGGATTTGAACCCACACCTCTAAAAACACTGGAGCCTTAAACCAGCACTTTAGACCACTGAACCATGCTACTGTTAAAGATATGCACAAGCTAGCTTCCTTAGGGTAAGTGAAGCACATCTGACTATACGTATGGCTGGCTTTGGATCTGGCTTTGGGGACTTTAGAGGGGCGGGCTAAGATGCCATACGTGGGGCTGGCTGTGGGGACATTACAAGGGGGGCTAGCTATGGTGACATAACAAGAGAGACTGTAGGAGACATCAGATTATATGGGAGACTGTGTGGAACATTATATTGGGAGCTGTGGGGGAAATTATATTATATGAGAGACTGTGGGGAACATTATGTTGGGACATTATACCTGGGCTGTCGGGACATAATATATATGATATGTGGGGGGTATCCTATTGCATAGGTGGCAGTGGGGGACATTATACTGGGGGCTGTGAAAGGCATCATGCAGTATAGAAGGCTGTGGGGGGACATCATACTGCAAAGGGGCTGCGGTGACCATACTGTATAGGGGGCAGTTGAGGATATCATACTGGGGGCTGTGATGACCATATTGTATAGGAGGATGTGGTGGACATTATACTGTATATTGGGGGGCTATGGTGGACATTATACTGCATGGGAAGCTGTGGTGAACATCACAGTGTATATTGGGGGGTTGTTGGGGATATAATACTATTTGGGCTGCTGTGGTGACCATCATACCGTGCAGGGGGAGAGCGTGAAGACAACAGTGTAAGGTCCAGTTTGGAGTGGGCAACGTGGTGGGCAGTATGAGGGCTTAGTGTGAAAAGGAAGCACAGAATAGATATGGAGAGGGGTCAGTGTGAAATGGGGGCATAGTATGGAAAGAGGTTAGCATGGAGGGGAGACAGTGTTGAGATCTAGAGAGTGTAAGGGAAAACCTTGGAAGTTCATAATACCATGGTTCATAAGGGTCGATGGTGTGGCGGTTACATCTGATAGTGGCAGACAATGGGGTGGTTATAGCTCATTAAGGCGGATAGTATTGAGGTCATATGCCATTGCAGGCATATTTAGAGCATACTATGGACAGGTATTTCATGCAAAGGGCATTATAATGATACTTTTAAGTAAAAATAAAAACAGTAACACTTCCTTTATTACACAATTTCTCCTGTGTACAGCAGTGTTCAAAATAATAACAGTGTGTTCAAAAATATGAGTTAAGCACAAAACCTTTAGGCTGTGTGCCCACTATGCGTTTTTTAAGCGTTTCCACAGCGGCAATTCCGCTTCAGAAAAGCTTAAAAAACGCTTGGTAGAAGGTCCGCCATGTTCCCCAATGATAATCCGCATGTGCTGTGCACATGCTGCGGAAATTTCCGCTGCGGATTATCATTGCGGAAAAATCCGCAGCACTACCAATTATTTTACGGAATTGCGGCGTTTTTGCTGCCATTGACTTGCATTGAATCGTAAAATATCCGCATCACTACATATGTATATGTGAATATCATGCGGTTCAATGTGCGGATAGTACCCGGGTTTGGAGAAGAGGAGACTCTCCTCCAGACCCGGGTACCATAGTACCTGTAAAAAAAAAAAGAATAAAATAAAAAATATACATTATACTTACCTTCTGATGGCCCCCGGTATCCTTATCTGATCCGTCCTGGCTTTCCGGCAGCTCGCGATGGTCTAAAAGGACCTGCCATGACGTCATTTAGTCATGTGATGGGTCACGCGACCGCTGATGTCGGCGGTCGCGAGACCCGTCACATGACTAAATGACATCATGGAAGGTCCTTTAAGACCATCGCGAGACACCTGGGACACCGGACGAATCGGATAAGGACGCGGGGGGCCATCAGAAGGTAAGTATAATATTTATTTTTTACCATTCTTTCGGTCACACTATATAAATTCATGCTGGTTGCATGGATTTATATAGTGTGTGCTGCCTGCGTCTGATATGTGAGCGGTGTGTGTGCTTTCCGTTCCAGATATGCGAGTGGTGTGTGTACTGCCTGTATCTGATATGTGAGCGGTGTGTGTGCTGCATGTGTCTAATAGTGAGCAGTATGTGTGTGCTGCATGTGTTTTGTATGTGAGCAGTGTGTGTACTGTATATGATATGTGAGCACAGTGTGTTCTGCAAGTGTCTGATATGTTAGTGATACGTGTGCTGCATGTGTCTGATATTTGAGCAGTGAGCCTCTAAGCATCTGATATGTGAGCGGTGTGTATGCTGCAACTGTCGGATATGTGAGCAGTGTGTGCTGCACGTGTCTTATGTGTGATCGGTTTGTGTGTGCTGCATTTGTCGGATATGTGAGCTTTGTGTGTGGTGCACGTGTCTCACATGTCTGATATGTGAGTTGTGTGTGTGCTGTAAATGTCTGATATGGCTGCGTGTGTCTGATAGGGGAGTGGAGTGATGTCTGTACCACTAAATAGAATAAGACCTGAACAGCAGCAGCTAGGGAATAATGAGCAATTCTAAAAGTGAATATTTATGAGAATTTCATTATTTAGCCACCACTTGAGCAACCCCTTTTTGAACTAAATGTTTGGCCCCGATAAAATAAAAAAACCTATGTTCACCTCTCGTGCTGGCGCCGTTCTAGCGGTGTCAGCATTCGTGGTCCTGCAGCTCTCGTGCGGTTGTTGTGACATGTGACGCCGGCTCCCATTCAGTGCTGGAATCATTGTCCTCGGCTTCGGACAAATCGAACATGAAGAGGAAGTTCAGGCTGCAGCTGTTCTCTTGCTTCCTCTTCATGTTCAATTCGACAGGAGGCGGAGACAGTGATGACATCACGAGTCACAACAACAGCATGGGAGCCCAGGGAAGAGCGAGTGCCTACACAGTGGGAACGGCGCCAGCAAAAGAGATGAGTATAAGCTTTATTATTTTATCGGGGCCAAACGAGGGATATGAGAAGGAGTTGTCCAAGTAGTGGACAATTTCTTTAAGTATTATTGTTACACCTTAAAGCAGAAAAAGATGACAATGTGGCCCTAAGACTAAAAACTGATGTGCACATGATATACAGTATATATTCCAATTATATAACATATTTAATTATAGAGAATATACAACCTGATTTAACCCTCTGCAAAATATGTCAATATTTAAAAGAATGATTTTGAAAAGGAGACTTTCGTATTTTTCATAAGAAATTGTCAAAGCAGACTGAAAACAGCACAAATTAGTTTTTATTTCTATTAATAATAATTAAAGTAATTACTCTATTTGCAAAACTTACGTATTTCAAGTGTAGAATTTATTATTACATTTTGGCTTATAGAGATGAACAGATCAGGCAAAATTCGAATGTGCCTGTTCGTGCGTTTTACCCAGGAAATTCAATTTGAGGATAAGTTATTGTCTGCAAATTTAATGTTCCTAACTATGCTCTGGGGTCTCTCCATAAAAAACATATGTAAAAAATAAAAAAAAAATATTATACTCCCATCATCACTCACCTCTCTGGCCCATCCAATATTCACCGTCACCTGTACGGTCCTGGCCGCGTCTTGGGATCACTGCAGCTCGCGCTGGGCCAGAAGTTCTGACTTTAATGGGGCCCGAAGAATTCTGTGCATGTGCAAGCAAGGTCTTGGCACATGACACTGTGAAATTTCACGTGTTTGTGAGCTGAAGACGCAGGGAAGACCAGAAAGGTGACATGGAGGGACCAGAGAGGCGAGTATAGAAATGTTTTTTTCATTCTGATGGCCTTTAAAGTTAAAAAAAAATAGTGGCCACCATTTTGCTGAATACACGCAGATGCAAATTGCAAAAAAACAGCATTTTGACAATTTTGTAAAATTCAAACACAATTCCACTTGAATTCATTCACTCATCTCTACGATTAAACGATACAGTAAACGTATATAAAATAAGCCTTTTTATTAAAAATGTGATAAATTAGTTTGCAGCCTCTTTAGATATACAGCAAAAATTATACACCATATATACAGTATATCTCAAATAATAGAATCAGTGTGGAATATCAATAAGAAATGGAAAGTGAAGCACATACAAAACACCATACTAAAACATTGCAATAAATACAATGAAAACTACAGTAGATAGGTTACAGTGCAGGCAGAATTTCAATGTACGTAACACATGAAACAAGCAGTTCTGATACATCCTCATTTTTCTAATGTAGGACCTCTCACACTGTGAGGGGGCCTCACCATTGAGGTGCCCTCTGGAGTTGGGAACGTCAATTTCACAGAGAGGATTATAAAATGCACAGTCCTTTTTCTTGCTGTAGCAATATATGGTTTAGCAACATAATTGACTAATTTTGTACCTTTTTATTGCAATACAGAATTCAGGAAACAAAGGTAAACTAAGCAGAAGGGCTTACACCATAGATGGAATCACTTTGGTTTGTCTAGAGAGGCCTGAGAAGAAAAAGTTGGAGAAGCTGTGCCCTTATGCATCTAAAACTTAAAGGGGTTTTCCCACGAAAAAAAGTTCATTTTAAAAATTGTCTGTGTCTGACCGTGTACAGAACATACCACATCTCCTGGTCAGGGGAGGAAGCAAAAGACAATACAGACATTACAGCAGGGGATCACAGAGGATTCAGTTTGTGAGGTAAAACATTGTTTAAAAACAGGCAGTGAAATGTTTTACCTCACAGAAAGAATCAGCTGTGATCCCCTGCTGTAATGTCTGTACTGTTCAGTGCTCCCACCTTTTACTGTCTGTAGATTAGTAATAGGACAAAGCGAGTTGAAAATAGAAGAGTTACATAGAAGCTTTCTTTTCAATCAATATTATTTGTACAGATGCTTTATTTATTACTTTAGATGTATCTTAGTTTGTATAGCATTTAAAGGGGTTGTCTCATGAAGACAACAAATAACCACATACCCTACAAAGTCATAAGTAAATGATAGAATGATGACACCTACTCATGACCCCCTGTTAGAGCCAGAAAAAATCCTGCCTTGCTGGAGCTGCTCCCATACTGATTTGATCAGTCCTTGTATTACATGGAGGAACATTAATCTAAATGGCCACCATGGCTAGCTGTCACGGGTGTGTCAGAGGTGACAGACAGTCGCCCTGCAGTTTGTAGCAGGAAATCTCTACATTTGGCATTACAGACATCTTCTTAGAGGCTGTCTCTAAGACCCAGCAGCTACCTCCCTCTGGCTAATTAACTCCCTTCCTGGGTGTATAAATACCTGGTGTGTTCTAGAGGGAGGTGCCGGCAATAGTCATTATTCCTTGTGAAGGCTTAGCAAGAGCAGTACCTTTTCCTCTCTGGAGCTTGAGGGCATGTTTGTGCATTTGTCTGGAGTCATCTAAAGCTAAGCACTTTTCCCCTGTTTGTCCTTCCTTGTTGTCTATAGTGTTTAGTGGAGATCAACTAGTGCTCATCTCCTCCCTTCCCTAGGTTGAGCCAAACGCCAGGGAAAGACAGGGCGAAGTACGCGTGCAGCGATTGGTTAAGAGCCAATACAGGGATGTTAGGGGAGACAGGGTGACGCTAGAACAATCTAGGAGGTCTCCACTTTTCCCCCTTTCCCTCTTCCCTTTGTGATGCACTAAGTCTTTCCCACACCTTGCGTGAAACTAGCTAGCTGAGACTTTTTCTGGCAAAATAAGGACTGAGGGAAATCAACTGATTGCTGCAGCAGCTAAGTTTTGAAAGGACTTGTCTCAGATAAGACAATCCCTTTAAAGGGAACCAGTCACGTGAAAAAACGCTATAAACGTGCAGATATGGGGTTAATAGCATTTTGAACCTGCCAGGCACCTGCACTTAGATCCCTGCTGCCGGAAGGAAATAAACTTTATTCCTCTCGGTAGCATTCTGGCTTTAGTCACGGGGGCGGTGCCAGCGCGAGTTCAGTCACCGCTTTGTATAGAGAGAGCATCGGCTGCAACTATGCTCCCGACAATAACCGACAGCCGGCCTTAATGCTGAGCTGTTGTCAGTTCTGGAGACGCAGAACCTGCACTGGCACCACCTGCACTGGCATCACTCCTGTGACTGAATGCCAAACACCGCAGGGAGGAATAAAGTTAATTTCCTCCTGGTAGTGGGGGTCTAAGTGCTGGCACTGGGCAGGTCTAGAACGCTATTAACCTGCGGATTAACCCCATATCAGCAGGTTAATAGCGATTTTTCACATGACAAGTCCCCTTTAAGCAATGTCATATAAGAATGTATGTCAAATGTACTTATTTATCTCTACAAAACATCCTATCATCACAATGTAACATTAGGTGACAGTCATAGTCCAGACTTAAACCTGAGACATACGTTTTTTTATAAAGTACCCAACCAGCTTCTGAGGCCTTTGTTGATATTCTACCAGGACATCATGTGAACTGCTAATCTGGTCTCCATCCAAACGATTCAAGAGTGTGACACAAACCACCGCAGCTAGAACGACATCACTCACTATTAGCAATACAACACAGGCAATACATGCAGAAATATACAGGAGCTTATTCACGTCATTCTTTTATCACAATTAGATTCAGACAGCAAAGATGCCATGCCATTCCCTTAATGTTGATTTAAAGGGAATCTGTCAGCAGAATTACACCCCCCAAACTATTTATGTGCGCATGTAGCTCTTTCAAAGACAAGTCCAGAAATAGCTTTACCTAGACAATCCTTTCCTCTATTACTAAGAAATCAGCGTCTGCATTGATAATCAAATGGCTATGGTAGATCTGAGGCCTCTGTCACTCCAGCAATATTTCCCACCCAGTGTTGTCTCCTCCTGCTTCACTGATTTCTTGTTTGCCTGATGTTAAGCAGCATAATGGTTAGTCAAGCAGGAGGAAGTGACGCTGGTATTTGAAATAGATTTAGATTGACAGAGGCTTCAGATCTACAAGCTCATTTGTATATCAATTCAAACACTGATTTCTCAGGCACAGAGGAACTAGCCATGTAAGGCTGTGTGCCCACGATGCAGATTTAATGCTTTTCCGTGGCGGAAAACGCACTAAAATCACTTGTTAAGACGCCTGCCATGTTTCCCAATGATAATCCGCATGTGCTGTGCACATGCTGCGGAATTTTCCTTTGCAGATTATCATTGCGGAAAAATCCGCAGCACAACCAATTTGGGCGCGATTTCGCCGCGAAATAGATTTATACATGCGGACTTTATGCGGTTCAATGTGCACATGGTACCCGGGTCTGGAGAAGAGGAGACTCTCATCCGACCCAGGTACCATCATACCCGCAAGATTAAAAAGAATATTAAGTAAAAAATAAAAAATATATATTTATACTCACCTATCTGGCAGCCCCCGATCTCCTCCGGGCGGCGATCCTCTCTCCTTGGCAGCCTGCGGTGTACTGGCAGGACCTGGGGTGACGTCATTTAATCAGCTGATGGTCACGCGACCATCACCTGAGCGCTGAGCGGTCAGGTGATGGTCGCGTGACCATCAGCTGATTAAATTACGTCACTGCAGGTCCTGCCAGTACACCGCGGGCCACTGAGGAGAGAGGATCGCCAGCGGGAGGAAACCGGGGGCCGTCGGAGAGGTGAGTATAAGGTTTTTTTTTCTTTTTACTTTTTAATTCTTTTTTTTTTTTTTAGTATAGATGCACCATTTGAAAGCAGAACTCTTCTTGTAAGTTGGTCACACAGTATAAATCCATGCCAGTTGCATGGATTTATATTGTGTGACCAACTTATATTAGATTGAAGATAAGTGGAGGGGGAAAAAATAATAAATTACTGATAAGGGTTTGTTATAAGTCTCCAAACATAATGGAAGCAGCGGAGAATATTTTCATAAAGCAAATAGATGAAGCAGCGACTCAAGGAGAAGTCATTATTATGGGGGGCTTCAACTACCCTGAAATACATGGGGGAACAGAAACCTGTAGTTCCAGCAAAGGTAATAGGTTTTTGACAACTATGAGAGACAATTACCTTTCACAAATGGTTCAGGACCCAACATGAATGGGGGCACTGCTAGACCTAATATTAACCAACAGGCCAGACCGCATATCAAATATACGAGTTGGGGGTCACTTGGGTAATAGTGATCACAAAATAATACGTTTTCATGTATCCTTTAATAAGATGTGTAGTAGAGGGGTTACAAGGGCACTAAACTTCAGGAAGGCAAATCTCCAACGGTTGAGAGATGATCTTAGTGCAATAAACTGGGACGATATCCTGAGACATAAAACTACACAAAGCAAATGGGAGACGTTTATTAGCATCATGAATAGGACCTGTGCACAATATATACCCTATGGGAATAAACATGCAAGAAATAGGAGGAAACCACTGTGGCTAAATAGAGCTGTAAGGGGCGCAATAAGTGACAAAAAGAAAGCATTTAGAGAACTAAAGCAAGCAGGTAGTGATGAGGCATTAAATAAATACAGAAAATTAAATAAATTCTGTAAAAAACAAATCAAGGCAGCAAAGATTGAGACAGAGAGACTCATTGCCAGAGAAAGTAAAAATAATCCCAAAATATTCTTTAACTACATAAATAGTAAAAAACTAAAAAATGATAGTGTTGGTCCCCTTAAAAATAGTCTGGGTGACATGGTGGATGAGGATGAGGAAAAAGCCAATATGCTAAAAGATTTTTTTTCCAACAGTATTTACACAAAAAAATCGCATGACAGAAAACATCATCAGTGATAACAAAAATTCTCCATTAAATGTCACTTGCTTAACCCAGCAGGAAGTACGGCGGCGTCTAAAAATCACTAAAGTTGACAAATCCCCGGGCCCGGATGGGATACACCAGCGAGTACTTTATTTAGAGTGTGTGTGTGTCAGTGTGCTTGGTGTGAACTTTTTTTTTCTGAAAAAAAAGAGAAAAAAAGGAACTACCGTAGGTTGTGCAAACAGCGAGCACGAGTGCGGATCGGTGAACTATGTCACCAATCAACTCTCGGCAGCTGCTGGGTGTGTGCGCGGATGTGGTGCAAAGGTGGGGGGGGGAGAATTAACAGGGACAAGAAAAAGTCCTGAAAAGCAGCGAGCACGGACATTGATCAGTGACGTAGACACTGCTCAGCGCTCTGCCGCTGTAGGACGCACAAAAAAAAAAAAAAAACTGGGGGGGAGGAGGATTGGGGGTAAAAGGAGGGGGGGGGGTGAGGAGGGGGGAGAGGGGAGAACAGAGATGGACTTACCAAAGTCTTCTCTGTTCTTCTTTCAGCAGGATCAACAGCAGGTTCAGGAAGAGGCCCTGGAGCAGGATCCGCAGCAGCAGGATAAGGAGCTGGAGACCCAGGACCCTGGAGACAGCAGCAGGACGCCGAAGCTGGAGACCCAGCAACCTGGAGACAGCAGCAGGACGCCGGAGCAGGAGACCCAGGACCCTGGAGACAGCAGCAGGACGCCGAAGCTGGAGACCCAGCAACCTGGAGACTGCAGCAGGATGCCGGAGCAGCAGCAGTGACTGGAGCAGGAAGGAGAAAGGTCTTGAAGTGTAACAGAAGATTCTGTGGCACTACAAGGCCCAGCACAGCACAGATCAGAAATGACCGCTCTGTAGAAATCCTCACCAATGACAGAAATGACATCGATCGCACCAATCAGAGATGGCTGGGGCCTGGGCACGCACCACAGGGGGTCACAGGGAGGTGACAGGCAGGTCACAAGCCAGTCACCGCCCTGTAACCGCCCTGTCACCTGTGTTCAGGTACACTGATTGGAGCGATCGATGTCATCATCGATCGCACCAATCAGAGCAGGCTGGGGGCTGGCTGGGGGATCTATGACATCACAGGGGGTCATGGGGAGGTGACAGGCAGATCACAAGCCGGTCACCGCCCCGTTACTGCGCGGTCCCGCCGTGATCGGTGCGATCGATTTGATCGGCGATCGCACCGATCCTAGCAGTTTGGGGAGAGGGCTGGCGTTACTAGGCAACAGCCTAGGATCGGTGCTCTTAGCAATCTGATTGCCGGAAACAGTGAGAAATGCTGTGATTTGCTGTTTAGAATTGAACAGCCAATCACAGCGATCGTGGGTGTGAAGGGGCGGCGACACCCCCCGAGATGCCGGCGCCATCTACCCTAAGGTAAAATGGCACGGGAATTTTAATTCTATGACCGCGACTTCGGTCTCGGTGCCGCATTAAAGATAGGGCGTATAAATACGTATCTGGTCCATAAGGCCCAGGGCACAGATACGTATGAATAAGCCCTATGTCGTAAAGGGGTTAAGAAACACTAAAAGAAATCAAGAAAAAAAATGTGGTACTCAGTAAGGGGAATTTTATTCATACCAAGCAGAGGGAAACAATTATGGAATCACTCAATTCTGAGGAAAAAATTATGGAATCGCCCTGTAAATTTTAATTTCCAAAACTAACACATGCATCAAATTATATATGCTCGTTAGTCTGCATCTAAAAAGGAGTGATCACACTTTGGAGAGCTGTTGCACCAAGTGGACTGACATGAATCATGGCTACAACATGAGAGATGTCAATTGAAACAAAGGAGAGGATTATCATACTTTTAAAAGAAGGTAAATCATCACGCAATGTTGCAAAAGACGTTGGTTGTTCACAGTCAGCTGTGTCTAAAATCTGGACCAAATACAAACAACATGGGAAGGTTGTTAAAGGCAAACATACTGGTAGACCAAGGAAGACATCAAAGCGTCAAGACCGGAAACTTAAAGGGATATTCCCATCTCCAAGATCCTATCCCAATATGTAGTAGGTGTAATAATAGTAATATTAGCAAATATCTCCAATTAGAAAGGTAGTATATTTTTTATGATTTGCTATGTCTCTTTCCTCATGTGCAGGCATCGCAGGACCTTGGGTATCAATGGTTACGTCCACTGATAAAGTCACAGTTAGTTAGCTACTGGCTAGTGGTCGTAACTATGGATACCTAAGGTTCTGCGATGCCTGCACATGAGGTAAGAGAGATAGTGAATCAAAAATACTATATTACATTTCTAATTGTAGGTATTTGCTAATATTATTATTATTACATGTACTACATATTGGGATAGGATCTTGGAGATGGGAATACCCCTTTAAAGCAATATGTCTCCAAAACAGGAAATGCACAACAAAACAAATGAGGAACGAATGGGAGGAAACTGGAGTCAATGTCTGTGACCGAACTGTAAGAAACCGCCTAAAGGAAATGGGATTTACATACAGAAAAGCTAAACAAAAGCCATCATTAACACCTAAACAGAAAAAAACAAGGTTACAATGGGCTAAGGAAAAGCAATCGTGGACTGTGGATGACTGGATGAAAGTTATATTCAGTGATCATGCTGGAACTTTTGTTTGGCGCCGTTCCAATGAGATTTATAAAGATGATTGTATGAAGAGAACATGCAAATTTCCACAGTCATTGATGATATGGGGCTGCATGTCAGGTAAAGGCACTGGGGAGATGGCTGTCATTACATCTTCAATAAATGCCCAAGTTTACATTGATATTTTGGACAGTTTTCTTATCTCATCAATTGAAAGGATGTTTGGGGATGATGACATAATTTTTCAAGATGATAATGCATCCTGCCATAGAGCAAAAACTGTGAAAACATTCCTTGAAAGACGACACATAAGGTCAATGTCATGGCCTGCAAATAGTCCGGATCTCAATCCAATTGAAAATCTTTGGTGGAAGTTGAAGAAAATGGTCCATGACAAGGCTCCAACCTGCAAAGCTGATCTGGCAACAGCAATCAGAGAAAGCTGGAGCCAGATTGATGAAGAGTACTGTTTGTCACTGATTAAGTCCATGCCTCAGAGACTGCAAGCTGTTATTAAAGCCAGAGGTGGTGCAACAAAATACTAGTGATGTATTGGAGTGTTCTTTTGTGTGTTTGTTTTTCATTATTCCATAATTTTTTCCCTCTGCCTGGTCTGAAAAAATTTCCCTTACTGAGTACCACATTTTTTTCTTGATTTCTTTTAGTGTTTCTTAAAGCCATAAAGTTGTATTTGAAATGACTTTAGTTTTGTGCCATGTCAGTGATCTGCTTTTTTTCAACAACATTAAACAACTGAATGAACATCCTCCGAGCCCGGTGATTCCATAATTTTTGCCAGTAGTTGTAGATGGACTTAGTCTTCCTTCAACCTTAAAAACTATGTTACTATGTATATTGTCAATCCCTTTTCCAAATGCATTTGAGTGATGCTCAAAATCGCTTGGAAAACCGCTTGAAAAAACACATGCATAAACGCATGTAAAAATGCTTAAAAAACGCATGTAAAATCAGCATGCGTTTTTTTCTGCTAGGGAGAGGAAAAAACGCTCAGGAAATTTCTGCTTGAAATCTGCATTGTGAGCACATAGCCTGAGTGTATTGCTGGATTTGTCTTTGAAAGAGCTACATGTGCATATAATAGTTTGCGGGGTGAAATCCTGCTGACAAATTCCTTTTAAAGCTGGTCTCTTATGAGGCTATGCTTTCCTTATTAGATCAGTATTGTAAGAGCACAAATTTGTCCTATAGGAGAGATCAGAGAACACACCAAATAAATAGTGTATGAATCATGTGTACTCCCTTTGCCTCTCCCCCTGCCGTGTATTCCTTGATCAGTTTTATTAGGGTTCTATTAGCTAAACAGCACAATCTTTTCTGTGCCATTTGGCTGATAGAAGGGCAGACCTCTCCCTAAACTATTCTGTCTATACACAGGGTGGCATAGTGTTTTGATAGATCCAATTTAACTTGTGTTTCAGTTGTAATTTTAGGTACAAACTGATATATTATTTATACTACAAGAATAAAGTGTAGAGGCATGTACGAGAATGTTATTCCAACATTTTTTTCTAAATATGTGACCTTAAACCACGTTGGTGGTACACTTTTAGCATATATGAGTGCATTCTTAGTATATATGTTGCACAATTCTCCCAGTCTCATGCAGTTTACCACTGAAGCCTGTAATTGGCTGCAGTAGTGACATGGGGTACATGGAATGTCAATGCTGCAGCCAGGTAAACAGAAGACTGGCGCATAGTATCAGAGACATGGTGCTGCAACGGCAGGGATGAATGAGAAGAAGTTGCTTAGTTATTTTATCAGTTTTGGTGGTGTTTTTTAACAACTTTGAAAACCCCTTTGACTTCCTCCAGTAAGCAATTCGCTGAGCTGGATCTGCTCCATAATGAGCAGGTGCCGGCTATGTTATAAAGCCGTCAATTGCATCTAGTAACAGATATTTGACTTGACTTTGATCACTGCTGTTTAACCAGATAAAGGAAGCCTGTCTCTCAATTCGTGCTTCTCAGACCACAGGCAGCATGAATCAAAGTTTGGATGCATGATTTCAGCCATGTATTTTTTCTCTGAAATGCCTAGTAATTTTCAATTTTTGTTGTATATTGCAATTTATACTATACACTGCACCTAACCTGGAATTGTTTTCAAATGTTTTAATACTTTACATGGTTGTCACAATTTCTCCACTCAGTGTGTCTTGGATGCAGTGAGTGACAGCTCAGTTGTCCAATCTAGTTCAGGGGCATGCTGAGCTGTCAGTATTTTGATAGACAGCCCAGTCGCCCAATCTGAATCTGGAAAGTGCTGAGCTTCCTTCAGGTGTTCTGTATTCTTAGTGATTACCCAGCTAGTTAGCTAAGCTGTCAGTCCCAGATCTCTGCCAATCGTAGCATTTGCTTGGTGGTGCATGTTTGCCTTGTATTCCTGTGCTGTTTGTTGATCTATTGCTGCCTGACCTTCGACCTCATTTTGACCATATGTTTGCCTAGCCCCTACGCTCTGATTGGTTATCTTCCTGGTATTCTGACCTCGGACTGTGACTTGACTACGCCTTTGTCTTTCCCCTTTAGTTTACAAGGTGCTCTCTTGGTATCTGACCCTGGAACGTTTGACTATCCTGCCTCATGGCTTGTCCGTGAGTAGCGTCACAATAGTGAATGGTGTTATTTAGAACTACAACTTGTCCCAACAAGCCCGCATACAGCTATGTCAACAGGAAAAAGAAAAAGTTATGACTCTAGTAAGAAGAGGAAGAAAATTAAAGCGCAAAAATGAAAATTGTCTGGATCGTTAAAGGGTTAGCATCTTGTAGGTTTATTTTTTCATTTTGCCATAAGTAACTGCAAAATTCAGAATAATGCTTTCTAGGGGGACTTTATAATTTTGCAATTTGTTGCATGGCAGATTTTAACTTGATTAAAATCAATTTGCTTGATAAATACATTAACCTTACCTCTCAGACCACTGATGTTGCACATTGCTGCAAACACTGATGACTCCATCTCAATGTTTCTTATTCCAGCCTCATATGCAGCTTTCAAATACTGCATCTTCTCCTCTTCTGTGTAGGAACAGATTGCTCCATCAAGACGTGCTTGACCTTTTTTTTTTTTAAATATAACAAAAATAAAGCTTAGATGCTGATCTCATACTAATATGTATCTAAACTTGTCACATAACTAAAAAAGAAGCAGTTACAAGAGGCAATGTACAAATTGATCATCAGCTCCATTTTATAAATAATAATTACGGTAAATAGATAATAAATGATCTGTTATTTTTTTAATTCTTGTTCCAATCTTGACACATACTTTTTACAGTTCTAGTCATTTTATTAACCCCTACGTCAGGTGCATAGTGAGCTCAAGAACTGAGCCTGTACCGCATATGACAAGCCCAGCTCCTACCTCTAATAGTATTAAACCCTGCTAGCAGCATTTAAATTGTTCTGAAGTCTATGCGCACCCGTTCAGTGGCCCATTAGCTTCATTGTAAAACAATCATGGGATGCTGATGCATTACTACTGCTGACAGGGGTCTTAACAGGGCCTCCATAGCAAGCCACTTTGCAGTATATAATACAAGCAATTAAAATATCAGAGGTGCAAGTCCCCTAGGAGGCCAGAAAAAAATGACAAAAATAGTCACAAATTAAAAAAAGCAAAAAAAAAAAAAGAGTTTAAATCATTCTTTCCCTTTTACTTAAAAAAGGTGTCTTCCAGCCCGTACTGACAGTACAAATGTGGCACCCCAGGCCTGGTTGCCACAAATGTGATTAATCTGCGTCTGAGAGCAGGAGGGAGGTTCTCTGGTCAGGGACAATTAGCATGCAGTACCTCCTGGCCCAGGCCAGTAGGGGGAGCTGGCTGCCCTATAAAAGCTGGAAATGGGGCAGGGTTAGACAGACCAGAACCCACTTCTGAAGTGACCAGAAGGGTTTCTTAGAGGAAGGGACAGGTCAGCAGCAGCTGAGGAGTCTGGGAGGCAGAGAAGAGACTGCAAGCCAGGGACCAAGGTGACGAGAGCCGGTCCTGGCAGAGAATCAATCTAACCGGATATTGGGCTCCGAGGCTGTCCGGTTTATCATTCCCAGCAGCAAAGAACCAACCCGCGAGGGATTTCAGGTCCCTTGGCCTAAGAAGCCTGGAGGCTCCGCCACACAGAGGGACCAGTACAGCGAGGAGAAAGCAAAAGGTACCCAAGGCCCGAGTCGCAAGCCATACAGGCGAGAAGTACACGGCAAGCTCAGGGACGTGGGCTATTACACCACGAAGAGGGGGATAGTCAGAAAGAGCATAGAGAGAACGGTAGGCCTACACACTCACCCTGATCAGTGGGGCTCCCCCGAATGCTCTCAGACACCCAGGCCCATTCCTAACCGGTACTACTGTTGGGTCATTAATAACATCTACAATAAAGACTCAGAAATGTTTTGAAACGGGCTCTGAACTTTTACTATTGCGGCCGGCATTATCACCCCCAGCATCCACCTACACTGCCCTGAGGCCACACTCCTCCCGTGGGGAGTTATCCTACCCTTGAGCTGCACACCAACACCAGCCTCAGCGGTCTGCCTAGCAGCGGTGGTTATCCCTGACCGCAATCCACGGGTGGCGTAGTCGGACATTCACAAATCTATAAATAGGCTGCCACAACATTGGTCTGACCACCCTGAGCCACGGGACCGGGTTGCCACTACTACCCCCATCAGCACCGCACACCAGAAGACCCGGTGTCGAGTACCCCACGGCCCAGGGGGTGAGTCAGCTTTGACGTAGTCGGCAGGATTGTGATCAACCCGCCACAAACGGGTATTGCATGCCTGAAAAGACTTTATATTTACCTGAGTGAAGTTTCCCGCCATTCGGGGCCGTTTCCCGCCAAAAGGCGCCATCTTCGGGACGCCGCACGGGAAGAAGAGGAGCGTGGACACCAAAACCGCGCGAGACCTGAAGCCCAGCCCTACATCCGGACGCTGAGCAAGGTCCTGGAAGGAGATCCAGCAGACGCCGACGCCATCACCCCGCGATGCAAGGTCTTCACCCAGAGCATCGCGAGCGGAGCCGCGGCCTACAGAAGAGGATCGTCGGAAGGTAGGCCACGGTTAACTAGGGGGGAGGAAGATGTCGGAAGAGGAGGGACCTTCTACCACCAGCGTAGCCGCTGCAGCTGTGATGCCGTTTTCCATGCCCTATATCCCCGGAGCGGCTTGGCTGCCACAGTATGCCGGTGAGTCGCATACCTTGAGCGACTTTAAAGAAAGGCTGTATAGCTTGTTCAAAGTTTATCCCCAGACAGAAGAACAGAAAGTAAGCATACTGATAGGGCAGTTAACTGGTGCGGCCCAGTGGGAGGTAAAGTCTTGGACAGCTGAGGAGAAAAGGACTGTAAAGGGGGTTCTGACCCGTCTACGGGACACCTTTGATACCCGTACCTCAGCAGAAGTCAAAATGCGGTTCTATGGATGTAAGCAGCGGGCCCAAGATAGTATCAGAGACTATGCCTTAAACTTGCAAGAAGTCCTGAGAGCAATCAAACAAGCTGACCCTGGCAGCATGCAGGATACAGATAAACTATTGACTGAACAGTTCATAGAAGGTCTGCTGTCCAGCGCTCACAGAACCCAGCTGCGCCTCATGGCCCTACAGAACCCCGATTTGACTTTTGCACAGTTTAAAGATAGGGCCATCCGGGTGCTCCGAGAACCCGCACCAGGTGGCGCTGTAGCTTCCCGGCGCCCTGCCATCACTTACCACCAGGAGGCAGCGCCCTACCCTGCAGACCTTGTGGGGGCTGATGCGCAGGCCCTAAACCCATCCCCGCCTGCAAACCTGCACCATCAGGTCCAAGAACTAACAAGGAGTGTTGCTGCATTGACCAGGACCGTACAGTCGTTACAGATGGACCCGTCAGGACCAATCAAGCTGGCTTCCAGTCCAAAGGATGTCCCGTGGCGTCGACGGAGGAGGATCCCGTCGTGCAGAGGGAGGCCTACAGACCGCTACGCTGAAGATGGACAGCCGATTTTCCGCCGTTGCAACCAGCCAGGACACATAGCCAGGTACTGTACTTTAAACGGGTCCGACCTGGGGCAGAGGGCCAACCCCCCAGGCATAAGGTCACCAGGCCCGTCTAATTGGCGCGATAAGTACGTGGGGGGACGCCCGGTTTTACCTGTAGTGCTGGACGGTATCCCCATGAGTGCACTGCTGGACACCGGGTCCCAAGTGACTACCATCCCCTATGTACTTTTCAAGCAGTACTGGAGTGACACTGATATAACCCATTATCCAGACAATGACTTGAGCATCATCGCCAGCTATGGCCAACCCGTGCCGCAGGTGGGGTTCAAAGAGGTGACCATCAAGATTGGTAAAGTTGAACTGCCGGCACAGGGGATGATTATTGTGGACATTGACCGTCGTGAAAGTCACCCTAAAATAACTTTGGGTACTAACGGGATTGAAATTTGTCTTTCAGAGATAATTGTAATTTTACAGCAGGTGGCGATGAATGCTAGCTCCAGCCAACAGAGGGTCCTCCAGAAAGAGATAAGAGCCCTGATGAGACGGCAACAAGTAGAACTGTCTGGTGGTGAGATTGGTAGTGCGAGGATGAGCGACCCGTTCCCCATTGCCATGCCTCCCAAAAGTGAAATGATGATCTGGTGTCGGACTGCAATCGGGTTGAGAGGAAGAGACTACCAAGCCAAGGTGGAACCCGTGTACTCAGACAGCAGGCCCACCATTTTGACAGCCCGGGGAGTGGTTGATGTCCGCCATGGGAGGGTGCCCGTCCGCATCTTAAACATTGGGGAAAGGGAAGTACACTTGCCCCGGTACGCTACACTAGCCAAATTGTTTGCTGTCGAACACAATGCTCTCAGGGTCGTGGAACCCTTGCCTTCATCTCCCCCGGTGGAGGATAATGGCTCCCAGAAACACAAGGAGGACTGGTACCAGAAACTCCATGTGGGTGCTGACTCCATTCCCCAGCACCAAAAACAAGGAGTCTACCGGGTGGTTCAGGAGTACGAGAGAATCTTTAGTAAGCACCCGCTAGACTTCGGCAGAGTAAAAGGGGTAGAACACCACATCCCCACCCACCAATAAAGGAGAGATACAGACCTGTACCCCCCGCACACTATCAGAACGCAAAGGGCATGCTGAGAGAAATGAAAGAAGCCGGGGTCATTAGAGACAGCTGTAGCCCCTGGGCAGCTCCCTTAGTTCTGGTAAAAAAGAAAGACGGTACCATGAGAATGTGCGTGGATTATAGAAAGGTTAATCGTATTACCCATAAAGACGCGTACCCGCTGCCTAGGATAGAGGAGTCTTTAGCCGCACTAAAATCGGCTAACTTCTTCTCTACTTTGGATCTTACTAGCGGGTACTGGCAGGTTCCTGTGGCAGAGGCTGACAAGGAGAAGACCGCCTTCACCACCCCGATGGGACTCAGTGAATTCAACTGTATGCCATTCGGGCTCTGCAATGCACCAGGGACCTTCCAGAGGTTGATGGAATGCAGCCTAGGACACAAAAATTTTGAAACGGTCCTACTCCACTTGGACGATGTTATCGTCTATTCAAAGACTTACGAGGACCATCTAAAACACCTGGCAGAGGTGTTCGAGGCCCTGGCAGGCTTTGGCATGAAAGTGAAACCATCCAAGTGCCATCTGTTAAAGCCGAAAGTACAGTACCTGGGACACGTGGTGAGTGCAGAAGGAGTAGCCCCCGACCCTGACATGATCACAGCAATAAAGAACTGGCCAAGCCCCTCTAACATAAAAGAAATGAGGCAGTTCCTCGGGTTGGTGGGCTACTATCGCAGGTTCATCCCCGGGTTCACCAAGATGGCAGCCCCTATGCAGGACCTCCTGATAGGACAATCTAAGACCAGAAGCCAAAAGCCACCCTTCAAGTGGGACAAGCTGGAAGAGGAGTCCTTCCGCCAGCTGAAGATGGCCCTCACGGGGGATGATATCCTGGTCTACCCCGATTATGGCCAGCCTTTTATCCTCCACGCAGACGCCAGTAATGTGGGGCTGGGAGCAGTACTGTCATAGAACCAACAGGGCAGAGAAAGGGTGATTGCGTACGCCAGCCGAAAATTGAGGCCCACCGAGAGAAACCCGGAGAATTACAGCTCATTCAAACTGCAGTTCTTGGCCGTGGTGTGGGCCGTAACGAAAAGTTTTAAACATTACCTGGCGTCTGCTAAGTTCACAGTATACACGGACAATAATCCATTGACACACCTGGACACTGCAAGAATTGGTGCCTTAGAGCAGCGATGGATGGCCCGGCTATCAAACTATGACTTCACAATCAAGTACTGGGCAGGCCGAGCCAATGCCAATGCAGATGCCCTATCGAGAATGCCCCACTTACCCGATGAGGGAGAAGATCCAGACGAGCTGGAGGAAATAGAGCTCCCTGTATTCCACCGGTATGGTGTCACTCAGTACTCCCACCGTGTAAGAGACAAAGACTCGAACACCGTCATGTTCAATCCCTTACCTCACCACGGCTGGGCTGAAGCGCAGGATAGTGACCCTGAAGTTCGCTTGGTGAAGGAAATGCTGACTCAGGCAGATGCCTACCCCGATCCTGATGCCCCTGAGGAAGCTAAGCAGCTGTGGAAGGAGAAGAGCAGGCTATTCCTCTACGAGGGGAAGCTGTGCAGAAGGCTTGTCAACCACCGGACACATGAGTTAACCTGGCAGGTAGTAGTCCCAAGGCGAGATGCAGCCATGGTCCTGGAGGCCTACCACGACAGAGCAGGACACTTCGGGTGGAAGATACTGGAGTTCCTGTTACGTGAGCGGTTCTTCTGGATAGGTATGAGAGGGGCCATAGAGAGATGGTGCAGAGAATGCGGCCCCTGTAACCTCAGAAGGAAGGATCGTACCAGCCAGAAGACTCCTTTGAGGCCGATTATCACGAGGCAGCCTCTCGAGCTGGTAGCACTAGACCAAGTGAAGTTGGCTTCAAGCCGGTCCGGCTACATGTATGCCCTCACGATTGTGGACCATTACTCCCGGTTCCTAGTGATGGTTCCTGTTAAAGACTTGACAGCGCAAACGGCAGCCCGCGCCTTCCAGCAACACTTCTGCCGTCCACACGGGTACCCGGAGCAGGTATTGACAGACCAAGGTCCAGCGTTCGAGGCTGAAGTCTTCCAAGAGTTCTGCAACCTCTACGGCTGTAAGAAGATACGGACGACGCCTTACCACCCCCAGACCAACGGGATGTGTGAGAAAATGAACCAGGTCGTCATAGACCTGCTCAAGACGTTGCCCCTGGAGGAACACTGCCTGTGACCTGAGAAGCTGCCAGATCTAATAGACTTGTATAATCATATCCCGGTGGGATCTACCAACTGCACCCCGGCTTACCTAATGCGAGCAAGACCTGGTAAGCTGCCGATGGACTTGGAGATGGGAGTCCTGACACCCGAGGACACCTCCCCAGAAGCAGACTGGGACACGGAAAGGAGGCAGCAGTACAAGAAGGTACAGGAGAGTGTGGAGAGGAGCTTATCCCAGGCGAGAGAGAAGCAGGAGAGGCTCTTCAACCAACACGCATCTGCTGGTCCCCTGGCACCTGGAGAACAGGTCCTAAAGAGGAAGAGGCGGCTCCACAAGCTGGACGACCAGTGGGAGAAGGACCCATACACGGTGCTGCCTTCCAACCATGCCAATTCGAAGGTGTGTGTAATCAGCAAGGATGGAGGAGAAACCACCACCACTGTTTCCAGAGACCACCTGAAAAGGTGCCCCGAGCACCTACAGAGTGCTGGTGAAGACCAGGATAGCCTTGAACCCGCAGTGGACAAGGAAGAAATGGTCAGCCCGGTCCTCGGAGAGTTTCCCCGGTCCTGGACTCAAATTAACAATGCCATAGTGGTACCCGTCCTTACCTTCCTTCAACCAAACCAGCAAGAACCTACAGGAGAGCAGGAAGAGTTGGAAGAACAAGCAGCCCCGGAGGCAGAAGAGTCCATACCAGCAGGAGAGTAAATCCTCTGCTGATAGTGAGCCTGCCATGCCTGCGGTAAGCCAAAGGACGCGCAGACAGCTGCCCGACCTACCTGTAGGTCTTGCAAGTATCTATACCCCCAATAAGAGTAAAGAGAGCCAGGTTAGACCACCACCAGACAGTGGGTTACGTAGGTCAACCCGGAGCACTAGGGGACAGATACCCTTGCGCTGGAAAATATAGGATGTGCCAATAGTGTAACCTGTATATATTTTCCTGTAAATGATACCTAATGTTGAAAAAGTTTACAAAAGTTAATTGCATGACCAGTAATTATGTTTTTCTAGTTTCTCCTAGGGACAAATGGACTAACAGGTTATGGACTTTGAGTAACCGGGACTGCTTGTAAATAATTGCACAAGGTGCCTCTTTTTGAAGCTCAACCACGGAAGAAAGACTGTCCAAGCAAAGACTGTCAAGGACTTGAGGGTTAGGACAGATCCCCACCCAGTTTGAGCCTTACTTGTTTAAATGACATGGACACCCGGTCACAGACCACACTGTGACCTAAAGAACTCAATTGTGTTTTGTTTGTTGCCATGTATTAATGTTGTGTTTATGGTCGTGCATATGTTACCCGGTGGTTTTTGCCAAAAAAGGTTTAGTCCCGGAGTACTAACTTTTACTAGGGGGGAATGCGGCACCCCAGGCCTGGTTGCCACAAATGTGATTAATCTGCATCTGAGAGCAGGAGGGAGGTTCCCTGGTTAGGGACAATTAGCATGCAGCACCTCCTGTCCCAGGCCAGTAGGGGGAGCTGGCTGCCCTATAAAAGCTGGAACTGGGGCAGGGTTAGACAAACCAGAACCCACTTCTGAAGTGACCAGAAGGGTTTCTTAGAGGAAAGGACAGGTCAGCAGCAGCTGAGGAGTCCGGGAGGCAGAGGAGAGAGTGCAAGCCAGGGACAGAGGCGACGAGAGCTGGTCCTGGCAGAGAATCAATCTAACCGGACATTGGGGTCCGAGGCTGTCCGGGTTATCATTCCCAGCAGCAAAGAACCAACCCGCGAGGGATTTCAGGTCCCTTGGCCTAAGAAGCCTGGAGGCTCCGCCACACAGAGGGACCAGTACAGCGAGGAGAAAGCAAAAGGTACCCAAGGCCCGAGTCGCAAGCCATACAGGCGAGAAGTACACGGCAAGCTCAGAGACGTGGGCTATTACACCACAAAGAGGGGGATAGTAAGAAAGAGCATAGAGAGAAAGGTAGGCCTACACACTCGCCCTGATCAGTGGGGCTCCCCCGAATGCTCTCAGACACCCAGGCCCATTCCTAACCGGTACTACTGTTGGGTCATTAATAACATCTACAATAAAGACCCAGAAATGTTTTGAAACGGGCTCTGAACTTTTACTGTTGCGGCCGGCACTATCACCCCCAGCATCCACCTACACTGCCCTGAGGCCACATTCCTCCCGTGGGGAGTTATCCTACCCTTGAGCTGAACACCAACACCAGCCTCAGCGGTCTGCCTAGCAGCAGCGGTTATCCCTGACCACAATCCACGGGTGGCGTAGTCGGACATTCACAAATCTATAAATAAGCTGCCACAACATTGGTCTGACCACCCTGAGCCATGGGACCGGGTTGCCACTACTACCCCCATCAGCACCGCACACCAGAAGACCCGGTTTCGAGTACCCCACGGCCCAGGGGGTGAGTCACAAACTATGCACATTGCCATGTAGGAGTATAGCCCTTTCAAAATTGAAAGTTGAAAAACTGAAGTTTAAGCAGATATTCTAATCAGTTTGCTTGGTGTTCTCCTTGGGTGGCTAAACAGCTCAGTGCACCTTTTCGCCTACTGGTTTTTCAGTTTTTCATGACCTGACTCCCTCTCTGGTGATTGACAGCACTGGCTTGCCTGGAGTAAGCATTATCTGCAGAGAAAGCTCAGCCAAACCAATGCTGTGAGTCACCAGTACAGAGGTGGAAGCATGCAAGACCAATGTTAAGAACGGTGGACGGCAGAGGGGTATCTAGGTCTTCTAGCACCCGGGGCAAGAATTCAGTTTGCCCCTCTCCTTCCCCAGCACATATGCATTTGCACACTAAGGCCACGGCCCCATTATCAGTATTCGGTCAGTATTTTTTCTCAGGAGTGGGAGCCAAAACCAGGAGTGGGTGATAAATGTAGAATTGGTGACTTGTTTCTATTATACCTTTTCTCTGATTGTTCCTCACCCGGTTTTGGCTCCCACTCCTGAGAAAAAATACTGACCAAATACTGATAGTGGGGCCGTAGCCTTAGTCACATGCCAACGAGCTGCCCTTCCTAATTCTCTCTGAATGTGAAGTGGCCTTGTGATGACTGATGGAACCTACAAGCAGAGCTGAATCCTGACAAGTGAAGCTATTACACGCTGTCAGGATTGGCTACAGGGCTTCATTTTATAATTAATGGGCTCGTCCGGGTTTGAGCTGAAAGTCTGCTGTTACAGTATGTGACTGCAGGCTTCTGAATTCTCATTGAGTGAGGCCACAAATGTCTAGTCGGCATGTGACTGCATGTATACAAATCTCTGGCACGAGAGAATCCTGACAGTGCACACTGTGAGAATTCAGAAGTCTGCAGTCACATAGAATGACCTCAGACTCATCATAAACGTGTTCAACATCTTTAATGCTCCTAATATAAATAAAAATAAAAAAAATGTCAGCATCATAAAAACATTTACATCCAGGTAACTGACAGATGACGCTGCCGTTCTCTTTCTTTTTTTCCTCTTGTCCAGACGCCATGATAACTTTTCTCATCCACAGCTCGTCTCTATAGACTTCCATCTTCTCCAGTCTTCTGCAGCACATCCCAACACAATGCCCTTAAGTATAGCAGAGTCATTATAATGCTCCTGAAAACAAATTTCTGCCCTACACTGATCCCCTGAACATACGATTACCCCTCACTATATTCCCTGCACAAAATATTACCCCCACATTGTCCCTCTTATAGTACATGCCATCCACACTGCCCTTTCCTTTCCATACTGGGCCCCCTCTTTACACTGTCCTCACACTGTGTCCCCCCTAAAGATCTCAGTCTCTATACTGTGCCCCCTCATCATACTTCCCCCTCATCACACTCTCCCTCCTTAGCATACTGTTCCCTCCTGGCTGTGACCTTACACTGTCCCCCCAATGCTATCACCCGCCCACTACTCAGTCTTTATTCTGTGCCCACTCACACTTTTCTTCCCCCATACTGTCTCCTCACACTATTCCCAATAGACTCCTTACACATTTCCCCCTACCTCCTAATATTTCCTCCTCACACATCCCCCCAACTCTCCATACTGTGTCCGCAGACATCCCATCACCCTCGCTTCCCATACTGTGTCCACACACATTTTCTCCCTCGCTACCAATAATGTGTCTGCACCCACTCCCCACAGATTAAATCTCTTTTCCACACTGAATAAATATGGCCCCTGCACAATAAATATGCCCCCCCCTTGCACAATTTATACCCCCCTGTACAATTAATACCCCCCTGCACAATTAATACCCCCAAACAATACGCCCCCGCATGATAAATACCCCCCTGCACAGTACCTCCCCTGCACAATACCCCCCTGCATAATAAATACCTCCCCCTGCACAATTAATATGCCCCCCATCTTCAGCTCCACAAGAGCACTTACCACGGTTGCAGTCCCCTCCTATGGGTGCCGGCTAGTGACGTCAGCAGCATGATCACATGACCTGATTATGCTGCTGTCGTCGCTGTAAGCAACGGTCACAGCTTCAATTGTACTTGCGTCTGCAAGACAAAAGTACAATCACTGGGAGCTGGCATGCCGCAGCTTCTCTGAGCCGGCTGTCAGCTTGACGCCCGCTCAGAGAACGGCCGAATCCCGGTCTGGGGAGGGCGGCAGAATGCTGCCACCAGGGGAGACACCTCGGACCGCCGCATTAGGCAGCCTGACAGCACCCCCCTGCCGGCTGCGCTCAGGGCACATGCCCTGCCTCCCCTCCTAGATACGCCCCTGGTGGACGGAGTCTCTTGGCCACACAAAACCCTAATTAGTAGTGATGAGCGAGCGTGCCTGTTACTCAAGTTTGCATCAGGTACATACCCAGTATTGCGGGTGCTCCAGTGAAATGTTTGCATCCCCACGCCCGCATGTTTCGCGGCTGTTTCACAGCCACAAAACATGTGGGGAATGCCTCACAGACACAGGTAAGCCCCACGTTTTGTGGCTGTGTAACAAAAGCAAAACATGCGGGCGCGGGGATGTAAACATTTCACTGAAGCACCCAATGTAAACCTGAGTAACGAGCACACTCGCTCATCACTACTAATTAATGTATCTGATTAAACTTCAGATTTTGCAGAACAGAAGAAGTGATGAGAACACTAATTGGCAGCATGGCGGCTCAGTGGCAGTGTGGCAGCACTCGGATACTTGGTACAAATCCCACTTATGCAAGGAGTTTGTATGTTCTCCCCGTGTTTGTGTCGGTTTCCTCCATTTTAAGTGAGTGATATAAATAAAGGTGTGATTTTCAGAGGGACTTTAAACCCTACAAGGTTACGTGTGTAGTTGATACTGACATTTTGGGTTTACAAACTTCCATTAATCCAAAAATAAGGAAATTAAGTAATTAAAAACGAACAAGCAAATTCCATACAAACTATCAAAATATTTAAAAAAATGTCCTGTATAGAGTTTACCATATGGATTAATTAATTTAAAGGGAATCTGTAACCTTCTAGCTCTTATCTGACCTCTAATATGGGCAAACAGGTGACCGAAATGTAAATCTATACCTACCTGTATGCCTCATATTAGAGGTCTTGTTGCTGTGAAATGTATTTTTATTCCTACAAGTTTCTGATGTGTTCCAGTCCCGGGGACTGGAAAAAATCCCTGACTCCTGTGTGAATTACAATGTTTCCCCCCTCCTCTGCATGTCACAGTGCCTGGATTTGGCTGCTGCAACTGCACATGACAGGGCACTGTGACATGCAGGGGAGGAGAGAAACAATATAATTACCACAGGAGGCGGGGATTTCTTCCAGGCCTCAGCTCCACAGCATCAGAAACTTGACTGAATAAAAAGACATTTTAGAAAAACCAGACCTCTATTATGAGGCATACAGGCAAGTATAGATTCACATTTCTGTCACCTGTATGCTCATATTAGAGGTCAGATATTTGGCAGGGGGTGACAGATTCCCTCTAACCCATATAATAATAATAATTTTTATTTTTATAGTGCCAACATATTCCACAGCACTTTACAATTTTAGGGACGGGGGGCTTGAACAGACAAAAAGACATTACCAAATAAGCATAGCTCAGATATTAAAAGGATTGAGGTCCCTGCTCGCAAGCTTACAGTCTATGAGGAAATAGCGGGGGGGACACAAAAGGTAAAATGTACAAATATTGTATAATACAGCCATAATATGCTAAATAGGGTAAGTATATAGCACTACATGAACTGGTCGCTGTAGCATCGGCGTCTCTGCCCCTTGCTAGGCAGAGACGCCGTCCCTCTCACCTCCCCGCTTATGGCGCGGCGTCCTCCAGCACTTCTCTCCCCGCTGCTTCCGGCACGCGCTCCTTCCCCGGCAGTGTGCTTAGGGCGCGCGCGCGCTCTCCCCCTCTCTTAAAGGGACCGCGCGTGCCGTCCTAAGGAGTCCCCGGCCAATTGCCGTTGGACCTCCCATATTTAAGGCACCTCCTCCAAAATGGAGGTGCCCGAGCAATGTTGTTGCAAAGCCTTTCAATTCTGCTTCAGCCCTCAGGTCCCGTTACCAGATACCTGCCAGTTACCTGCCAGATCTCTGCTTGATACGTACCTGTTTCCTGTCTATCTGCTTGCATTCCTGCGGTCCGACAGTCTGCCTTCCAACACCTGTCAGTCTGTCTATGGATCTGCCCGCCCGCTCACCTGGGAGCGCTCACCTGCTACCTGCCTGCTAGCCTACCTGGAGGCTCTGCCGTCACTTGCCGTGACCACCAGCCTGTCCAGAGACTCTCGCTCGCTCACCTGGGAGCGCTCACCTGCTACATGCCTGCTAGCCTCGCTGGAGGCTCTGCTGTCACTTGCCGTGACCACCTGCCTGTCCAGAGACTCTCGCCCGCTCACCTGGGAGCGCTCACCTGCTACCTGCCCGCTAGCCTACCTGGACGCTCTGCTGTCACTTGCCGTGACCACCTGCCTGTCCAGAGACTCTCGCCCGCTCACCTGGGAGAGCTCACCTGCTACCTGCCTGCTAGCCTACCTGGAGGCTCTGCCGTCACTTGCTGTGACCACCTGCCTGTCCAGAGACTCTTGCCCGCTCACCTGGGAGCGCTCACCTGCTACCTGCCTGCTAGCCTACCTGGAGGCTCTGCCGTCACTTGCCGTGACCACCTGCCTGTCCAGAGACTCTCGCCCGCTCACCTGGGAGCGCTCACCTGCTACCTGCCTGCTAGCCTATCTAGAGACTCTTTCCCTGCTGTCACTTGCCGTGACCACCTGCCCTTCTACCCAGAGACTCTCCCCGTCACTTGCCGTGACCTCCTGCCCTTCTACCCAGAGACTGTCCCCGTCACTTGCCGTGACCTCCTGCCCTTCTACCCAGAGACTGTCCCCGTCACTTGCCGTGACTACCTTCCCTGGGAGCCACCTGCCTCCTTACAAAGACTGCCCCTTTGTATAATAGCTCAGAGGTTCCACCTCCCAGACCCGCAACAGTCGCCAGTCAGTATGTGTACAGTACAGACAGAGGCTAATCAGTGCATGGATGGTATGAACATGATTAGGAAGAAAATTTTGATATGGGCCAAACTGGGACAGTTAGACAAGTGTGTTAAGGTGATAGGGCAGTCTAAAGAAATGAGTTTTTAGGGAATGCTTAAAGCCGTGGGTATTGGGAATTAAAGGGAATCGGTCACCCCCCTGGGCGATATCAGACCTCTACTATGGGCATACAGGTGATAGAAAAGTAAATTTATACTTACGTGCATGGCCCATAGCAGAGGTCTGATTGCACAGAAATCTGGTTTTATAAAGTTTGTTTACCAGGGGACACCAAGCAAACCCCTCCTATCTGCTTACTATTCCCCTAAATCGCCGCCTCTGTGCTAAATTACCATGTTCCCTCCCTCCCCTGCTGTATGCCCACTATGCGTTTTTTAAGCGTTTAAGCAGCGGAAATTTCGCTGCAGAAACACTTAAAAAATGCTTGGTAGAAGGTCTGCCATGTTCCCCAATGATAATCCGCATGTGCTAAGCACATGCTGCGGAAATTTCTGCTGCGGATTATCATTGAGGAAAAATCCGCAGCATTACCAATTATTTTGCGGAAGCGCGGCGTTTTGGCCGCCATTGACTTGCATTGGAACGCATGGATTACGCATCACTGCTTCAGTACATGCAGAATCCATACGTTTCAATGTGCGGATGGTACCCGTGTGTGGAGGACAGGAGACTCTCCTCTGGACCCGGGTACCATAGAACCTGTAAAAAAAGAATAAAATAAAAAATAAATATTATACTTACCTTCTGATGGCCCCCGGTGTCTTTCTCCGATGCGTCCTGGCTTGCCGGCAGCTCGCGATGGTCTGAAAAGGACCTGCCGTGACGTTATTTAGTCATGTGACGGGTCACGAGACAGCTGACGTCGGCAGGCCATCAGAAGGTAAGTATATATTTTTTATTTTTTACCATTCTTTTACGGTCACACTATATAAATCCATGCTGGTTGCATGGATTTATATAGTGTGACCAAGTTGTCAAGCACTTTCCAAGTGATGCTATAATCGCTTGGAAAGCGCTTGTCAACCCGCATGCAGAAATGCATGTGAAGAACGCTTCACATCCGCATGTCCCTGGCAGGAAAAACGCATGTACAATCCGCATGTACAATCTGCATGCGTTTTTTCTGCCAGGGAGATGCAGAAACGCTCAAAAAAAATCCGGAGCATTTCTGCATTGTGGGCACATAGCCTTACATTAATTGTACGACTCAATATGGAGCACATGTAGCCATCTATACACAGCAGGAGGCCGCACGTAGCCATCTATACACAGTGGGAGGCCGCACGTAGCCATCTATACACAGCGGGAGGCCGCACGTAGCCATCTATACACAGCGGGAGGCCGCACGTAGCCATCTATACACAGCGGGAGGCCGCACGTAGCCATCTATACACAGCGGGAGGCAGCATATAGCCATCTATACACAGCAGGAGGCCGCACATAGCCATCTATACACAGCAGGAGGCCGCACGTAGCTATCTATACACAGCAGGAGGTCGCACGGTGCCATCTATACACAGCAGGAGGCCGCACGTAGCCATCTATATACAGCGGTAGGAAGCACGAAGCCATCTATACACAGCGGGAGGTCGCACAGCGCCATCTACACACAGCAGGAGGCCACATGTAGCCATCTATACATAGTGGGAGGCCGCACGTAGCCATCTATACACAGCGGGAGGCCGCACGGCGCCATCTATACACAGCGGGAGGCTACACGGCGCCATCTATACACAGCGGGAGGTCGCACAGCGCCATCTACACACAGCAGGAGGCCACATGTAGCCATCTATACATAGTGGGAGGCCGCACGTAGCCATCTATACACAGCGGGAGGCCGCACGGCGCCATCTATACACAGCGGGAGGCCACACGGCGCCATCTATACACAGCGGGAGGCCACACGGCGCCATCTATACACAGCGGGAGGCCGCACGGCGCCATCTATACACAGCGGGAGGCCGCACGGCGCCATCTATACACAGCGGGAGGCCGCACGCAGTTACGCACATACAAACATATACAGTACAGACCAAAAGTTTGGACACACCTTCTCATTTAAAGATTTTTCTGTATTTTCTTGACTATGAAAATTGTACATTCACACTGAAGGCATAAAAACTATGAATTAACACACGTGGAATTATATACTTAACAAAAAAGTGTGAAATAACTGAAAATATGTCTTATATTCTAGGTTCTTCAAAGTAGCCACCTTTTGCTTTGATGACTGCTTTGCACACTCTTGGCATTCTCTTGATGAGCTTCAAGAGGTAGTCACCGGAAATGGTTTTCACTCCACAGGTGTGCCCTGTCAGGTTTAATAAGTTGGATTTCTTGCCTTATAAATCGGGTTGGGACCATCAGTTGTGTTGTGCAGAAGTCTGGTGGATACACAGCTGATAGACCTACTGAATAGACTGTTAGAATTTGTATTATGGCAAGAAAAAAGAAGCTCAGTAAAGAAAAATGAGTGGCAATCATTACTTTAAGAAATGAAGGTCAGTCAGTCTGAAAAGTTGGGACAACTTTGAAAGTGTCCCCAAGTGCAGTTGCAAAAACCATCAAGCGTTACAAAGAAACTGGCTCACATGAGGACCGCCCCAGGAAAGGAAGACCAAGAGTCACCTCTGTTTCTGAGGATAAGTTTATCCGAGTCACCAGCCTCAGAAATCGCAGGTTAACAGCAGCTCAGATTAGAGACCAGGTCAATACCACACAGAGTTCTAGCAGCAGACACATCTCTTCAACAACTGTTAAGAGGAGACTTAGTGTAGCAGGCCTTCATGGTAAAATGGCTGCTAGGAAACCACTGCTAAGGACAAGCAACAAGCAGAAGAGACTTGTTTGGGCTAAAGAACACAAGGAATGGACATTAGACCAGTGGAAATCTGTGCTTTTGTCTGAGGAGTCCAAATTTGAGATCTTTGGTTCCAACCACCGTGTCTTTGTGCGACGCAGAAAAGGTGAACGGATGGACTCAACATGCCTAGTTCCCACCGTGAATCATGGAGGAGGAGGTGTGATGGTGTGGGGGTGCTTTGCTGGTGACACTGTTGTGGATTTATTCAAAATTGAAGGCATACTGAACCAGCATGGCTACCACAGCATCTTGCAGCGGCATGCTATTCCATCCGGTTTGCGTTTAGTTGGACCATCATTTATTTTTCAACAGGACAATGACCCCAAACACACCTCCAGGCTGTGTAAGGACTATTTGACCAAGAAGGAGAGTGATGGGGTGCTACGCCAGATGACCTGGCCTCCACAGTCACCAGATCTGAACCCAATCGAGATGGTTTGGGGTGAGCTGGACCACAGAGTGAAGATAAAAGGGCCAACAAGTGCTAAGCATCTCTGGGAACTCCTTCAAGATTGTTGGAAGACCATTTCCGGTGACTACCTCTTGAAGCGCATCAAGAGAATGCCAAGAGTGTGCAAAGCAGTCATCAAAGCAAAAGGTGGCTACTATGAAAAACCTAGAATATAAGACATATTTTCAGTTGTTTCTCAGTTTTTTGTTAAGTATATAATTCCAGATGTGTTAATTCATAGTTTTGATGCCTTCAGTGAGAATGTACAATTTTCATAGTCAAGAAAATACAGAAAAATCTTTAAATGAGAAGGTGTGTCCAAACTTTTGGTCTGTACTGTACATACACGCATAAACACATTTGAAACACAAAAATACATATAAACAGACATCACACAATGATATCTGCCTGCACACACACACTCAATCACACATACACACACTTACTCTCACACATACACACTCTCTCACACAGTCACAGACACACACAGACACACACAAACACACACAGACTCACCATCCCCCGGCTCGGCTCCAGTCCTCCTGCTCCTTTCCGGTGCAGCACTGCAGGCCGGGCGCGCACTGCGTGACGTCACAGTTAGGAGACATGGCTGCGCACAGGGCCGTGTCTCCTAGCAGTGACGCGGCCGGGCCAGCATAGGGAAGTTAACAGCTGCAGTGCTGGCCCGGCCGGAGAAGAAGCAGCGTCCGTGCGCCGCTGCTGGGGGAGCGGTCCGGGGGCCGCCCGCCACGGTCTGCCAGCATGTGCCGCGGCGCAGCACATACAATGAGGGCAATCTGGCCATAGACACCCCGGGCCCCCTGGAGGCCCGAGGCCCAGGGCGGTAGCCCAGATTGCCCTCATTATAATCCGCCTATGGCAGTGATAGTTGACTTTCTGGAACTTTCTCACATCTCCCTACTGCATCTCTGGAGCTCAGCCACAGTGATCTCGGATTTCTTCTTTATCTCTCTCACCAAGGGTCTTCTCCCACGACTGCTCAGTTTAGCTGGACAGATAGGTCTAGGAAGACTTCTGGTGGTCCCAAACTTCTTCCATTTAAGGATTATGGAGGCCACTGTGCTCTTAGGAACCTTGAGTAATGCAGAAATTCTTTTGTAACCTTGGCCAGATCTGTGCCTTGCCACAATTCTGTCTCGGAGCTCCTTGGGCAGTTCCTTTGATCTTAGGATTCTCATTTGGTCTGACATGCACTCTGAGCTGTGAGCTCTTATATAGACAAGTGTGTGCCTTTCCAAATCAAGTCCTATCAGTTTAATTAAACACAGCTTCACTCCAATGAAGGAGTAGAACCATCTCAAGGAGGATCACAAGGAAATGGACAGAATGTGACTTAAATATGAATGTCTGAGCAAAGGGTCAGAATACTTATGACCATGTGATATTTCAGTTTTTCTTTTTTAATAAACTTCCAAAAATTTTTACATTTTTGTCTTTTTTTCAGTCAAGATAGGGTGCAGAGTATACATTAATGAGAAAAAAAAATAACTTTTTAGAATTTACCAAATGGCTGCAATGAAACAAAGAGTGAAAATTTTAAAGAGGTCTGAATACTTTCCATACCCACTGTACCTGTTAGTAGATCATTAGAGACTTTGGTGAGGGCAGTTTCAGTAGAATGTGAAGAGCGAAAACCAGATTGTAAAGGGTCAAGAAGAGAATTATCTGAGAGATAGCGGATTCGACGGGAGTGGACCAGGCGTTCCAGGAGTTTAGAGATAAAGAGACAGGTCTGTAGTTAGCAGCACAGTTCTGGTCGAGGGATGGTTTGTTAAGTAATGGATGTATGCTGACGTGTTTAAAAGAGGAGGGAAAGATACCAGATGAGAGGGAGAGGTTGAATATTTTAGTTAGGCGAGTGGTGACAGCTAGAGAAAGGGACTTAAGGAGATGTGAGGGAATGGGGTCACTGGTGCAGGTGGTAGGGCGAGAGGAAGCAAGGAGCCTGGTCACTTCTTCTTCCGTGACTGGTTTGAAGTCAGAAAGTAAGCAAGATGCACTGTGGGAAGGAGAAGCATGCATAACATTTGGGGATTGGGAGAAAATTTCCTGTCGGATATGGTAAATTTTTTTAAGGAGAGAGTGAAAAATGTCGAAGAGGCGTTTAGGATTATTAGACAGTGAGATGATGAGGTTGTTAAAGTAGGTTTGTTTGGAGAGGTGAAGGGCAGAGTTATAGATTTTAAGCATAAATTTATAATGGAGGAAATCTTCAGCCAGATTAGATTTTCTCCACAGCCGTTCAGCACACCTAGAGCACCGCTGGAGAGAACGTGTTTGAAGCGTGAGTCAGGGTTGTCGCCGTCTTTGCTGAGTTGTTCTCTGTGTAAGAGGTGTGGCTTCATCCAGGGTGCATTGCAATGTTTCGTTATAAAGCTTTAGTGCAGAGTCAGGACATGAGAGGGAGGAGATCAGGGCCAATGATGATTGCAACGTTTTCATAAATTTCTGGGTGTTAATGGTGCATATATTTCTATAGGTGTGAAAAGTGGGGGTGTCTTGAGCAGGGAGACAGTTCTTGACAGAGAAAAAAAGAAGGTTGTGGTCAGAGAGAGGAAGGGGAGAGTTAGTAAAGTCATGTATTGATCGGGCGAAGATCAGGTCAAGAGTATTTCCATCTTCACGTGTAGGAGAGTTAGTAAGCTGTGAAAGGTCGAAGGAGGAAGTTAGTAATAAAAGATAAGCTGCAGATGGAGAGAGGGGATCACCAATTGTGATGTTAAAGTCCCCCATGATAAGAGTGGGAATGTCACAGGATAGAAAGTTTGGAAGCTAAGTGGAAAAGTGATTCAGAAACTGACAGGAGGAGCCCGGAGGGCGATACACAACCGCCACTCGCAGGGAGAAGGGCCGTAAGAGTCTGACTGTGTGGGCCTCAAAAGAAGGGAAGATAAGTGAGTGAACTGGGGGGATAACCTGAAAAGTACATTTTGTTGAAAGGAGCAGACTAACACCTCCACCTGATCTGTTGTCAGCTCTTGGGGTATGAGAGAAGTGTAGGCCACCATATGAGAGAGCAGCAGCGGCGGTGGTGTCCGACTGCTGGATCCAGGTTTCAGTGAGAGCCAGAAGGTTAAGGGAATTTGAGAGGAAGACATCATGGATGTAGGAGAGTTTATTACATGCTGATTGCACGTTCCAAAGGGCACAGTTGAATGAGACAGAAGATATGCAGGGAATATTAATAAGATTGGCAGGGTTTCTGAATGTAGCAGGGAAAGAGTTAGTGTTATTATTACAAGAAGGTCCTGGATTAGGAGAAATATCACCTGCGACTAAGAGAAGCAAGATAGAGAGTGAGCAGATGGTTGAGTGATTTGTGAGACCGTTTCTTGTGTTGTATGGTGGGAGTGAATGGGTCTGTGCGGTATAACATTGTGAAGAGAGCTTGACAGCTGTACATAGGAGAAGAGAGGAGAGAGGGGTTAATATGGATGAAGTGTGCCGAGTATGTGGGAGAATGGTCAATGTGGATGATTGTAGCAGCCAGAATATAAAGGACACAAATGCAAATGGTGAACACTGTTTGCAAAACCGATGGTCTGGCAGCAAGTTTGTTTAATTCTCTTGCATGTCTCCCCTGTCTCCTGCCCTGTCCAACTGCCATGTCTAACTGTGGCGGGACTTTGAAAACCAATGGGACTTCGAAAAACTATGCATAAATGCTATATGCATAAATGCCCCCGCATAAATGCTGCCCCTTAACTATGTCTCAATATATAGGGAAATATGGGCTTAGATCTAACACAGATTTAACTCGTTAGAAATCAATCAGCTAGCTTACAAGGAGACCATAAAACTGCACAAAAAAAAAAACTGACTAGCAGATCAACATGGATCATAAAACTTGGTCAAGTAAGTGTGATGACCTTAAAGCATCATGGCTTAAAAAATGTAGATGAACAGGAAGTATATACCAATCAGTTGCAGAGCAATACAGGCATCAAGATGCAATGCAGACTTCATATGGTAAACGCCACGCCATATAGGAAAAAATGCAGCAGAAATACACTAAAAAATCATATGCATTTTTAACCTGTGTTTTTTACGCATCTAATGCTAGTCTGTGAGGAAGATTCATACACAAAACAGCAAGAGAAACTGACGTGTTGCGGACCTCAGACATGCATAGCAGCTCAGCTTAGGCTGTGTACAAAAAAAGAAGCACAGTGGGCATGAGATTAGAGATTTCTATAAATCCCATCAATGTTGCTGGAACTCTAAGACTCTGCGGTTTTTGCACAGCATCAAAAGCTCACCAAAAACTCATTGTGGGAACATAACCTTAGAGTACAGGTGCTTCTCACAAAATTAGAATATCATCAAAAAGTTAATTTATTTCAGTTCTTCAATACAAAAAGTGAAGCTCATATATTATATAGAGTCATTACAAACAGAGTGATCTATTTCTAGTGTTTATTTCTGTTAATGTTGATGGTTATGGCTTACAGCCAAAGAAAACACAAAAGTCATTATCTCAGTAAATTAGAATACTTTATAACACCAGCTTGAAAAATGATTTTAAAATCCGAAATGTTGGCCTACTAAAATATATATTCAGTAAATTCACTCAGTACTTGGTTAGGGCTCCTTTCGCATGAAGTGCTCTAAAATTTCCTGGTAGACGGCTGCGCTGACTTTGGTCTTGATAAAACACAGTGGACCTCCACCAGCAGATGACATGGCTCCCCAAACCATCACTGATTGTGGAAACTTCACTAGACCTCAAGCAGCTTGGATTGTGTGCCTCTCCACTCTTCCTCCAGACTCTGGGACCTTGATTTCCAAATGAAATGCAAAATTTACTTTCATCTGAAAACACCTTGGACCACTGAGCAAAGTCCAGATCCTTTTCTCCTTGGCCCAGGTAAGACACTTCTGCCGTTGTCTATTGGTCATGAGTGGCTTGACACAAGGAATGCGACACTTGTAGCCCATGTCCTTGATACATCTGTGTGTAGTGGCTCTTGCAGCAATGACTGCAGCGGTAGTCCACTCCTTGTGAATCTCCCCCAAATTTTTGAATGGCCTTTTCTTAATCTTTTCAAGGCTGCAGTTATCCCGGTTGCTTGTGCACTTTTTTCTACCACACAGAGTAATATTTCAATATTTGCAGATGACACTAAACTCTGCAGGGTAATCAATACAGAGGAGGACAATTTTATATTACAGGAGGATCTATGTAAACTAGAAGCTTGGGCTGATAAATGGCAAATGAGCTTTAATGGGGATAAATGTAAGGTAACGCACTTGGGCAGAGGAAATAAAATGTATAATTATATGCTTAATTGTAAAACACTGGGCAAAACTGTAACTGAAAAAGACCTGGGTGTATTGGTGGAAGATAAGCTCACGTTTAGTGACCAGTGTCAGGCAGCTGCTGCAAAGGCAAATAAAATAATGGGATGCATTAAAAGAGGCATAGATGCTCATGAGAAGAACATAATTTTACCTCTATACAAGTCACTAGTGCGACCACACTTAGAATACTGTGTACAGTTCTAGTCTCCGGTGTATAAGAAAGACATAGCTGAACTAGAGCGGTGCAGAGAATAACCAAGGTTATTAGAGGACTGGGGGGTCTGCAATACCAAGACAGGTTATTACACTTGGGGTTATTTACTGTGGAAAAAAGAAGGCTTAGGGGTGATCTTATTACTATGTACAAGTATATGAGGGGACAGTACAAAGACCTGTCTTATTGATCTTTTTACTCTGAGGCCAGAGACGGGGACAAGGGGGCATCTTCTACATCTGGAGGAAAGAATGTTTAATCATAATCACAGACGCGGATTCTTCACTGTAAGAGCAGTGAGACTATGGAACTCTCTCCCAAATGATGTTGTAATGAGTGATTCACTATTAAAATTTAAGAAGAGCATGGATGCCTTTCTTGAAAAGTATAATATTACAGGTCATATATACTAGATTCCTTGATAGGGCATTGATCCAGGGAACTAGTCTGATTGTCGTATGGAGTCGGGAAGGAATTTTTTTCCCCAATGTGGAGCTTAGTGTTTGCCACATGTTTTTTTTTTGCCTTCCTCTGGATCAACATGTTAGGCTATGGGTTGAACTAGATGGACTTAGTCTTCCTTCAACCTTAAAAACTATGTTACTATGTTACTTTTTCCTTCCACTCAACTTTCCATTAATATGCTTGGAAACAGCACTCTGTGAACAGCCAGCTTCTTTAGCAATGACCTTTTGTGGCTTACCCTCCTTGTGGAGTGTGTCAATGACTGCCTTCTGGACATCTGTCAAGTCTTCCCCATGATTGTGAAGCCTACTGAAAAAGACTAAGGGACCTTTTTAAAATGCGTAGGAAGCCTTAGCAGGTGTTTTTAGTTAATTATTCTAATTTAGTGAGATAATGACGTTTGTGTTTTCATTGGTTGTAAGCCATAATTTTCAACATTAACAGAAATAAAAACTTGAACTAGATCACTCTGTTTGCAATGACTCTATATAATATGTGTTTCACTTTTTGGATTGAAGAACTGAAATAAATTAACTTTTTGATGATATTCTAATTTTGTGAGAAGCACCTGTATGTGCACACAATGTATTTTTTAGGTAGAGAAACTCGACTAGTTTTTAAAGAGAACTCTTCAGGAAAAGTTTTAGTTTTTTTTCTGAGGTGTCTCTTTTAGCGTGTTTCTTTTTGTTGTTTCCTAAGAGCTTTTTCAATGTTTTTGTCTGCTTACAGGTATTTTTTGATCTTTTTCCAGGTGTCTTTTGAACCTTTCCATTAACTTCTATTAGAAAGTTTAGAGGATCTTCAAAGCAGAAAACACCTGAAGATTGGTTAACCTGAAGCAGCTAAAAAACACTCAAGTGACTGAACATAGGAAGAGCAAGTCGTCTTTACATAGAAATGATTCTGTTCAAAGTTTTGAAGTTTTAGTTAATACTTTTTCAGAAGTTTTTCAGCGTGGAAACCACCTTAATAAATGTTGTGTGTACATACCCTTAGGCCATTTTCACATGTCCGGATATTTAAGGTACCAGAGATATCCGCTGCTGCAGAGGAGCCAGGGAGAATGAGCGGCTAAAAAGATGCAGCTCAGGAGAGGTGTCCTGTAACTCACTGAGCGCAGCTCCGGAGCCTCTCATTCTCCCGGGCTTCTCTGCAGCAGTGGTCACATGGATGACAGCGGGGAACACCTAGGAGAGGCGAGTATAAGGATTTTATTATTTTATTCTTAATTTTACAGGTAGGGTCACAGAGTACACTACTACTACCCTCATCATGATCCCTGCTGGTGCTGATCACAGCGTGAGCAGGAAACCATGATGAGGGCAGCGTTCAGCACCGCTGACGCCGGTATGTGTCACACGGATGACACAAGGATGTCATCCGTGTGGTACGTTTTGTGGATCATGTGTCCGCAAAAAAACGGACTTGTCTCCGTGTGGAGCACACGGACACACTGTCCACAGAAGCACACTGAGGTGTACACAGACCCATAGATTTGAATGGGTATGCATGTGTCAGTGTCTCCGGTACGTGTGGAAACTGTCACCACTTGTACCAGAGATACTGACGTGTGAAAGAGCCCTTAAGAGTATTTGTACAATCCAAAATAGAATCTAGAATTGGGAGCCACCCTGTAGAAGCAAGACCCGTTCTGGCAGACTTTCGCTGTCTTTATTCTAGATGTACCGACTTTCTTATGAATGGTCACCACGTAATGCTACAGTTCCTATGTAGTTGCCACTGACGAAGAAATGCCTGACTGGCTGTGTGTATCTGAGGTTTTAGTTTAGGGCTCGCTCACACTGGAGTATAACACGGCCAAGTGCTATCTGATGTTTTATCGGATAGGACTCTTCCCAGGCGAGGAACAATCAGGGAAAAAAGTATAATATAAACAAGTCACCAATTCTGCACTTATCACCCACTCCTGGTTTTGGCTCCCATTCCTGAGAAAAAATACTGACCGAATACTGACCAAATAGTGGGGCCGTGGCCTAACAGAAACAAGTCACCAATTTTGCATTTATCACCCACTCCTGGTTTTGGCTCCCACTCCTGAGAAAGAATACTGAACAAATACTGATAGTGGGGCTGTAGCCAAATGGGTATACTACTATGAGGGGGACGGGAGCTGAATGTGGCTCATGACCCTCTCTCACAGCTGACTGTGGCTCTCAAGGTCAGAAAGGTTTTGAACCCAGGATCCCAGTGCTGCAAATCCCACCAAGGACAACATTTGCAAGGAGTTTGTATGTTCTCCCCGTGTTTGCATGGATTTCCACCCACTCTGCAAGGACATACTGATAGGGAATCTAGATTGTGAGCCCCAGTAGAGACATTGATGATGGTGTCTGTAAAGCGCTGTGGAATTAATGGTGCTGTATAAGTTAGTAAAATCAATGAATATCAGGACAAATATGTGATGACCTGACTAATTTTGACTATAACTTCCACTGAATATTCATATATATGCAACAGACTTAACATATCCATAATAACTATGAAACTAAGTATAAAAATTCAATTTACCTTCATAAAAATCCAATGTGCACATAGTGCTTCCAATGACTGTATTAAACTCATGGATTTCTTTACTGCATTGAGCCAGCTCTTGTGCTAATTCATTGTTCAACTCGGTGCTACGAATTACTGTCTTTCCAAGGACTATCTGTTCAAACTCAGGCTTAAAAGACGGACTCACAGACTGGCTTGTAATCACCACGGATCCCGGATCAATACCTGAAGATATAACACAAAGGAAACCAACAGATCTCACACAAGGTAAAGAAAGCAGGGTTTTGATATTTAATCAAAATAGTGGCACAAATATAAAACATTACAGTAACTAGGACAGGCTGAAGGGCATGAAAACAGAAAGCAAACAGTTCCCAAATGGAGAGCTCTGGTAGTGAAAATCATCTGGCTGAATGGCAGTGCGCAGTGTCACGAGGCGGCTGCTGGAGCAGATCCACTCGTCTGATGGATTCAAAATGCAAACATTTTATACAAAGGACAAGTTCTAAAACCTGTCAGCACATTTTTACATATGGATGTAGAGGTATGAGTGTGTCGGCAATTGTCCTCCAATAAAAATAATACTTTTTTTTGCAGAGATTCAATGTATCAATCATGAGGAATTTAGCGCAGAAGTCATATGCAATTCAAGCTGAAAGTGCACTGAATGCATGTGAATGCACTATGAAGAAGCAGTCTCAATGCCCCGACAGGCGCCCATTGTACTTACAGCCTGATTTACATATGAATTCTATACTAGATTTCCCATAACTGGAACATCATATCTCTCAACAAAAAGTCATTTTTAAAGTGGAGTGGTGCTATACCACAACTTGCAGATGTTCCCTTTCATATAAAAAAATGCAGCAAAAAATTAAATAAACATTATCAAATATGATTTTTAACAGTGAAAAACAATAATGGTAGTTTATAGGAAAAGAATATTACTAGAATCTGAATACATGCCAAATATGATGCCATTTTGAAAGAAAAAACACAACTACGTAAGACCTCAATAAGACATCGGTGATATTTATTGTGTGCGGAAAAAAAAGAAACAGTTTCATCAGTGCTAAGACTTAAGATTTTCATCAGTGTCACCTTGTAATTTTTTTTTCCATCAATGGTTCATCAGTTTTTCTTGTACAAAAACAAACAATTTTGATGGTTTCACAACCTTCTCCTATCAAGTAGTCCATGAAAACTAGACTGGACATGGATGGATCTGAGAGCAGTCCAATTTTTTCACAGACCCATAGACAAACGCTGATAGAGCTCGTATGTGAAAACCTGACAACTGATAGAGTCCTAAAGCGCTAAAAGAAAAGTCCACTGAAAAAAATACAAGTGACAACAACAAGTAATAACAACTAAATAAACAACACAAAAAAGACACTCAGAGCTGCCACTACTGAATTAGCACTAATGCAACTGCAGCCTTTATTGTGGCACTGCTACAGTAATAGAGGAGGTGTAACTTGTTTTTTTGTAAAAGGGTATGTGCACACAATGCTTTTTTCAGACAGGTCCACTCCAAATTCCACTTGAAAAAGCCCAAAAGAATGAAAATATCGGTTTCTATGTAAAAAAAAAACTTGCTGTGCATATGTTCAGGCTTCTTTTAAGCACTTCAAAAGTTAGTAAAAGTGACCTGACCATTTTTCAGATGTCTTCTGCTCTAAAAACGCTCTATATTTGCAATACCAGTTAAAGAGAATCTATTAGTAGGATCAACCCTACCAAGCTATCTCTATGGGCATGTAGGGCAGAGGAAGCTAAATAAAATGATACAATATAAGTCTGCAATGTGATGTCTTCCTTTTTTTTACATGCAAATGAGCTGTTAAGATCTATGGGTGGGACACTGATCTGCATGACAATCTGCCTCCACAGCTTGTTTTAAATTTAAGGGGGCAATATAAAGGGGGCGTTGTGATATGTAATGGCCGCTCTCTGCTCTCACTGCAGAGCTGTGTGTGACTATAAGGGCTCATACTCATCTGCGTCAAAAACGGACAAGTGCAAGCCAATAAAAAATTGGTGGAAGCTGAACTTTTGGAATCCTGAAAAAAAATCCTGAGGAAAAAAAAGCTGCAAAAAAGCAATATGTGAACATAGTATTAGGCTACCTAGAGCATTCTTTGCAGAAAATGACTGCCTGAAGTCTGGAAAATCATGGATGCCACCAAACGCTGGGTTTCCTCCTTTGTGACACTCTTCCAGGCCTTTACTGTAGCGGACTTCAGTTGTTGCTTGTTTGTGGGTCTTTCTGCCTTAAAGGGGTATTCCCATCTCCAAAATCCTATCCCAATATGTAGTAGGTGTAATAATATATTAGCAAATATCTCCAATTAGAAAAGTAGTATAATTTTTTGATTCACTATGTCTGTTTCCTCATGTGCAGGCATTGCACGACCTTAGGGATCCATGGTGAAAATAATAGAAACATGTCACCACTTCTGCATTTTCACCCACTCCTGGTTTTGGCTTAAAAATAATGATGTAAAATACGGACCAAATACTGAACATGTGAACATGGCCTAAAGCTTAGCGTCTGCATTCTAAGTCCATATTGATTATAGAATTGTATCTTGAATATATTTTGGTTAACAGCTAAAATGCCAAAACATGTGTCACTTTCCAAATATTTTTGGACCTAACTGATGCCCATATAGACTGCTTAGGGTGGTTAATCCTACTGACAGATTGCCCTTACTAGGAAGTCTTAAAAGCTACCTGGAAGATGCCAAGGCATGTTTTGAGTATTTTCCCAGCCTCTTGATTGTTGTTTGAAGAAAAAAATGACTGGAAAACAGCAGATGACCCAAAAATTGTGGATAAATGCTAAAAAAACTCGTCGGTGGTCTAAAATGTCAAGCCAGTACTCATAAGAATCAGAAAAAAAGAGGCTCAAAGAGAAAAAACGCAGCTATGTCCTGAAGTGTCACCCTCTTGGAAAACTCGGCAGGCTAACCTGTGTGTAAAAGCCATTGTGTGTACATACCCTAATTTAACTCCTTACAGCAAAGAAATGGCTAAACGATGCAGATCTGCCAGTTTTCTAACAGCTACAACTAAAGACTCAATAAGGGAGCTATGTATACTGCCTTATAAGAAGTAAGTCCAGTCTAAAGACATATTTATAAACAGCTGAAACTACTTGTACCTTGGAAAATTTTTACACACAAATACATCTTTTAGAAAATTCGAGACAAGGTGCTTTTAAAATTATGGATTATGCAATAGCCCACGCTGCTGTGGAGAAGTGACCTGTGAGCTCAGTTTCAGCTTATGTGGCAGCATGGCACCATGGAAGAAACAAACTTTAAAGGGGTTATCTGGTGAAACAAGTTGTCACCTATTCAGAGGATAGGTGATAAATTGCTAATCAGGGTAGACCAATCGCTGAACAGGGAATTTTTTCCCCTGTTGGATAATAACTTTTTTCGTTGTGCATGCTCAACCTAAGCTCCATTCATTCTCTATCAGACGGCTGACCACTGTCTTCTGCCTTTTCCAGAAGCCCCATAGAGAATGAATGGAATGGTGGTACGGACCTTCAACTACATTTTTAACAAGGAAAAAGTACTTTGTCTAGGATAAAGATTGCCCGTTCGGTCAATCAGTGCAGGTCCTGTTGATAGGCGACAACTTTCACTGGACAAACCCTTTAAGACCAGAAAAGGCCTTGGGGGGAAATTTATCAATAATGATATTTTATATACCAATATTAAGCCTATAGTCTGCTGGAGTAAGGCACACCAAATCTATTAGGAGGCAAATGCTTTCCATTGTATTGGTGCATATTTTAGCAAATTTGTCACTCTGGGGTATAGCCGCCTCATTTTTGCTAATTCACATAAACGACAAAAAGTAACAAAATTTTGTACCAATAACATTCGCAACAATTTTGGAACTTTTTGACACCATGGAATATGAGAGGATGATAAATATTAACCCTTCATTGTAAATAGGTGTGTGTATATTCTCACAGCACACATTGCCTTCAAATTACGATAAACTCCTCTGTTTCAAGTTCATTGTTAAACTTACATGCCTTCCAACACTCAAAGTGAACATTTTAGAAAAATTAGAAATGTAATTTTACCTATTCCTCCTGATGTGCCAATACGAATAACAGTGACCTCAGTACATTTGGAATGATACAGTAATTTGATCAACTCATGAAGCATTATGGAAATAGATGGAATGCCCATGCCATGCTGGAAAATAAAGGACTGTGTTAAAACAAAGCTTGCTTTTAGAAAACTGAATACAAAATCATGATTTTTAAATTTCCATCAAGTTTACATTAGAAAAATCCTTTCCATAGTCCAGTTGCAGTATGGTTATGCTATATCACATCATGATGAAGGTGAATGTGGTGTCATTGGGACCTGGAAATTGAAAGAAGTAAAGCACTTCTGGATTTCTCGCGACAAGGTATGCCAAAGTAAGTCGCCATGTGGTTCCAAGCTAAATTGATTTCATGTTACCATTTACCTTGTAAAAAGGCATCCCCTACACAGTCTAATACAGTCAGAATGAACTAGACAGTGTCAGAGGGCTGGAGACAAGCTCATTTTGGCAACAGGAAGGAAACACCCCATGTAGTCTTACATTTCCAGAAGGAATGGCGAAGGAAAGAAGGATTTTGGTAAGCCCTTACCTGTAAAATACTTTTCAGCGAAGGAAGGAAGGGAGACACAGATCCATTACTAGTGGGTAGGCGGAGCCCCACAGGATAGATCACCTCAGATTTATAAAAAGTGACGACCGGCCCCTCCAGCTTAGGCTCCTCCTACTCCCCTGTCCTTCAGTCCGTACACAAGCTAAGGAAGAGCAGACAACACCAGCGGAACAACACAACCCCTTCCGAAAATTCAGAAATGCGAGAGAACAGGTTATGCATATAACAGAAAGAACACACAGTCCCAGGCACTACTCACTGGACCTGACAACTGCGATGAGCTGGCAATGCTGGAACAGAGCCCTAGCGCACAGACCCCAGTCCCGATGACCACCATCAGAGAGGAGTCGCGCTGCATCTGGAAGACAATAATGCACTTCTGCCATGGGAGGGTGCTGTGTCTCCCTTCCTTCCTTCGCTGAAAAGGATTTTACAGGTAAGGTCTTACCAAAATCCGTCTTTCAGCAGCAAAAGGGAAGGAAGGCAGACACAGATCCATTACTAGTGGGACGTCACAAAGCAGTCCAGAACTCAAGGGTGGGAAACAGTGGCAGAATCGCCAACACCCCAACAACATAGTCAAGCGCGCAACAAGCGCCAAAACTAGATAAAGAGATAATGTAAACCACCGCCGCCTGCAGGACCCTGCGTCCCAAGGCCGCATCGGCGGAAGCACTCATGTCCACTTTATAAAATTTAGTAAAAGTGTGAACGGAGCGCCAGGTAGCCGCCTGGCAGAGCTGCGCTGCTGAGGCCCCCTGACGAAAAGCCCACGACGAACCAACAGCTCTCGTGGAATGAGCTCGAACCTTAACCAGACAAGGCTCGCCCTTGAGCCGGTACGCCTCCAGGATAGCCGAACGTATCCACCGAGCTATAGTGTCCTTGGAAGCCCGCTGACCATGCCGACGACCAGCAGGAATCACAAAAAGAGTCCGACTTCCGAAACCCTTGCGTGATTGTAAGATAGAACTTCAAGGCCCACACCAAATCCAAAGAGTGCAAGGATCGCTCCTTTTGACTTTTCGGATTCGGACAGAGGGAGGGCAACACGATGTCCTGATTGACGTGGAAACGCGACACCACTTTAGGCAGAAAATCGCCACGGGTACGAAGCACCACGCAATCTGAGTGGAACTCCAGAAAAGGGGGCGAGCAAGACAGTGCCGCCAACTCAGAAACCCTTCTCAAAGAGGTGACCGCCACCAGTAAGGCCACCTTCCAAGAAAGCAAGTAAAGCGTAGCTGAATCCATAGGCTCAAACGGCCCATGCTGAAGAGCCTCCAAGACTAGATTGAGCCGCCAAGGAGCCACTAACGCCCTCCGAGGAGGAAACTGACGTGCAACCACGCGAAAAAACAAACGCACGTCCCTGCACGAGGCAATAGCCTTCCGAAAAAGCACGGATAGTGCAGATACCTGACCCCGCAAGGTACCAACCGCCAGACCCTTGGCCAAACCACATTGCAGAAAAGCCAAGAAGTTGGGAATGGAAAACACCCTCAGGTTCCTTGACGATCCAGAACACCATGAATAGAAGGCCTCCCAAGTTCTGTGATAAATCCTAGTCATAGCTAGACCTCTGGCCGCCCGCAAGGTGGCAATGACCTCAGCCGAAAACCCACGACGGGTAAAGATCTCGGTCTCAAATGCCACGCCGTCAAACGAAGCGACTTCAGGTCCGGATGACGAATGGGCCCTTGGGTTAACAGCTCCGGGCGAAGAGGCAGTGGAAACGGAGGCGCCGCCAGAAGAGACACCAACGTTGAATACCATGCCCTTCGTGGCCAATCCGGCGCCACCAAAATCCCCGGAATTCGTTCGAGTTTGTCCGCCGGATCGCCAGAGGAAGTAAGGATACCGGCGGAAACACGTAGATCAGCTCGAACTGGTCCCACGGGGCCACTAGAGCATCTACTGCCACAGCCTCCGGGTCCCTGTACCTGGATATGAACGTCGGAATCCTGGCGTTCAGCATGGATGCCATCAAGTCCACCTGGGGAGTCCCCCAACGGGAGCACAGCAGTGCAAAAACTTCCGGATGAAGACTCCATTCTCCGGGATCCACCTGCTCGCGACTGAGGAAGTCCGCCGTGATATTCAGCACTCCTGGGATGTGAATCGCGGAGATGGCTGTAACTCTGGACTCGGCCCATACCAGGATCCGAGAGACCGCCATCATGAGTCTGGAACTCCTCGTCCCGCCCTGATGGTTGATATACGCGACAGCTGTCGCATTGTCCGTCTGAATCCAGACAGGCAGACCGCTCAAAGGGACCGTCCAATGTCGGAGGCAGAGAAATATTGCTCTCAACTCCAGGATGTTGATCGGCAGAGACAACTCCTCTGACGACCAGACCCCCTGAACCCAGAGATCGTTCCAAACCCCCCCCCAGCCAGTCAGGCTGGCATCGGTGGTAATGACCGACCACCGTGGGAGGAGGAAGGATTTCCCCAGGGATAAAGCCTCCGTATGTAACCACCATCCAAGAGACTCTCGCACCCTGCGGGAGATACCGACACAGCGATCCAGCGAAGCCGGCGATCGATCCCAACGGGTCAGAATAAGATCTTGGAGACCCCGGGAATGAAATTGTGCAAACGGTACCGCTTCCATTGCCGCCACCATCAGACCCAGAAGGTGCATACACTTCCGAAGGGACATCGCCATCGCCGACCTCATAGCCTGGACATGGTGACGAAGGTTCACTTGTTTGTCCGGAGGCAGGGACACCACTGCCCGTAAAGTGTCGAAATGCATCCCCAAGAACAGGATTGACTGCGACGGCTCCAATGACGACTTCTTCCAATTGACCAGCCACCCGAAGTCCTCCAGGTGCTGAAAGGAGACATCGCGAGCTGTCACCGCCTCCTCCGCTGTGGGCGACACAATTAACAGGTCATCCAGGTAGGGGAGAATCGTAACTCCTTGCCTTCGAAGGAGCGCCATGAGCGGCGCCAGAATCTTTGTAAAAACCTGGGCGCCGAGGCCAACCCGAACGGTAGGGCCACAAACTGGTAATGGGCCTGACCTATGGCAAAACGCAGGAAGTGCCGGTGAGCCCTGTCGATAGGGACATGCCAATAGGCGTCGCGGATGTCGATCGACACCAAGAAATCGTACTGCGACAGGGCCGCCACGACAGAGCGAAGAGACTCCATATGGAATTTCCGGGTCCGGACATGAACATTCAATTCTTTGAGGTCCAGAATGGGGCGAAACTTGTCCTCCTTTTTGGGGACCACAAAAAGGTTGGAGTAAAACCCCCTTCCCCGGTCCTCCGGCGGAACCGGAACCACCACACCCTGCTGCAGAAGAGAGTCGACCTCCCGCAGCAGTGCGGCAGCCATTTTGGGCTAGGACGGGATGCGTGACTGACGAAACCTGTCTATGAAATAGCCTGCCGACATAACCCGCGTCACCCAGGCGTCCGATACGTGGGACGCCCAAATCGACCCGAATTGTAGCAGACGACCTCCCACCCGAGAGCCCTCGAGAGGGTTCCTGGCGTCAGTCCGCCTTAGTGGGCTTTTTGTCAACCTCCCGTTTGACCTGACGGAAATGTTGTTTCCAGGGAGTACGGGATTTCTGGGTGGTCTTTTTTCTGGAAGACGAGGGACGACCCGATCGCCAAGAGGGCTGACCAAACCATCCCCTGGGCCGAAAGGACCGACGACCACTACCGGCACTTAACTTGCCAGACGTAGAAGCCGCTGCTTTCCGCTGTGGGAAAGTCGAATCCTTGGCCTTGGCCTTGGCCTTAGCAATCAGCTGAGTGAGGTCCGAACCAAAAAGCTGACCGCCCTTGAACGCCAGACTCAGCAGACCTTGTTTGGATACTGCGTCTCCAGTCCACTGTTTAAGCCACAGTGCTCTCCTGACTGTGACGGCCGAGGATTGAGCCCTGGACAGAACCGAAGTAGTATCCAGCACTGCGTCCCTGCCATATCGGGCCGCCTCTTCCAACAGCTGGAAAAGCCTTTCCACCTGAGACAGCGGAGTCCCATCTTGCCACGCCGTCCGCAGCTGATCCAACCACAGCAGAGAAGCCTCACTAGCCCACATTGCCCCCAAGGCCGCTCGGAATCCATGACCCGCGGCCTTGTAGATGGACTTCGCCGCTAACTCCGTTCTTCTGTCCAGCGGTTCCTGTAGACTCGCCTTCCCTGTAACAGGAAGCAAAGAGGATTTGCTCAGCTGAGACAATGGCAGGTCCACTTCAGGAGAGGGGACCCAATTAGCGATCGTCTCCGTGGAGCAGGGATACAGGGCATCAAAAAAACGCATTCCCTGGAAGCGTTTATCCGGATACAGGCGTTCCTTCTCCACCGCCTCGTTAAGTTCATCGTGCGCCGGCAGCGTCAAACGAGCCCGACGCGACTCCTGATACAGCCGGGCCGACTTGCCAGGGCGCCTCGTCACCTCTTCAGACAGCTGTAACGCTTCCCGCATAGCCCCAATAAAAGCGTCCACGCGGCCGGAAAGCGAAGCAGAGCGACCCTGCCGATCCTCTTCATCAGAATCGGAGATCTCACCAGCAGAGTCTGTCGGTGATTCCGAAGCCTCCGAAGCACGGCGTGGAGGAGACAGCGCCACCACAGGCCTGTGGCGCTTCTTGCCTCGTGCTGTCGGTTGGGACTTAGCTGATACCCAATGACCCAGGAGGTCAGACAGACTGTCAATGGAGCGAGTGAGCGCCTCTACTTTAACATCACTGAGACCCCCGACCAGTGTCGAACCTGACGCCGGCGTATCAGATACGCGTGACCGATCCTGAAGCGGACCGGGAGAGAGATCCGCGCCCCCTGGTCCCTGATCCGACATGCCCCCACACAGTTGCGAGCGTCGCGGATAAGGCGGTAATAACCCCTTAAAATGGGTACAGGAACCGAGGATGTGTGATTCTGCTACCACAGCCTGTTCCTACACAAAAAACCCCAAGCACTGAAGGGTTAAAGCTCCTCCTTAGAGGGAGAAGAGCCACCCCAGCTGCCTGCAGAGCAAAAGTTAACCTAACAGACAATGGTCCAGAAAGGGTTAACTGCCCTGATGAGGCCTGACCCCTCAGAAGTGGTTAATGCTGCTGACCACGCAATACACCTTTGCCTTAAAAGGACAGCGGTGTGCGAGTCCCAGAGTCTCCTCAGCGGGGAAGTAGCAGCGCCGTATATAGCACACCCTGTCTGCCTTAACAGGCCAGCAGTAAGGTGCTCTGCGCTGCAATAGGTGAAAAAAGGGATCTTCTGCCTTAAAAGGCAGAAGTGACTCACCAGCTGGCTGCGGTGACTGCTCTTCCTTAAGCCACAGTGCTCGGTGTCTGGTGTAGAGAGCGGGGAGCAGGAAGCAGGAGGTTGCACGAGGTAATGGCCGGAAGAAGAAGAGGGGCCTGGGTCAGCTCCAGCGCGCGCTTTCCTGGCACTTCCTGTCTGAGGCTATGATGACAGGCAGCAGAGAGGCGCGAAGCCACGCCCCCCACCGCCGCTACTAAAGGAGCCCGCGCTCCTCCATCCCTGCTCCCCTGCCATAACACAAATGCCTGCAGCGGAGATATCCTCCTGCAGGGACAAAAAAAACAGTCACCACTTGAAACAGTAACAGCGGCTGAAGCACTCAGACCACAGAGAGCACTTACCCAGCTGAGCGCCACAGGGACCACCAGGGATGTGTGGCGCTGTGGCCCTTTGCTCCCCCCCACGGCGGAGCACGCAGGGACCCCACAGAAGCGGTGTGCGTCTAAGCCAGGGAGCGCCCTGTATCCCCCGGGGCCGGCAGGCTTTTGCGGGGACCTCCTTAGGGGGTACTCAGATCTGCCAGGGGAGGGTCAGGGGTCCCAGCAGCGCCGAGACCCCCTGAGACCTCTAGACCACGGGGGGTCCAGGTCTCCCGAGTAAAATCAAAAAATTCTTCTGAGGAGCTGCAAAGGCAGCGACTATTCTCTGCGACCTCAAATTTTAGACTGAAGGACATGGGAGTAGGAGGAGCCTAAGCTGGAGGGGCCGGTCGTCACTTTTTTATAAATCTGAGGTGAACTATCCTGTGGGGCTCCGTCTACCCACTAGTAATGGATCTGTGTCTCCCTTCCTTCCCTTCTGCTGCTGAAAGACACAACACAGAGTTCTTGTAATTTCATGGATAATGCAAGTATTTACTAGAATAGACATGTCAGGAAAGTTAACTCTTTTATGCACGTGCAGGTAATGTTAGGCCTGCTCAGTGCCATCTTCTTTTAGGCAAAGCAGTGAGCTGTAATAAGGAGACAAGATACTAAAGAGTGAATCATCATCTAGCAAGGTCTAAACCGTACCCGAGCTGACTTGGCAATCAGCCAAAAGAATAGGGGTATCAAAGTGGATAAAGATTTGAACAGGTAGAGCACAGGTTTTAGTATTTTTTCTCACTTTTTGAAACATGATAATATAGCTATTTAGAGCTACGGGGAATTATATGGAACTGGTAAATGTCTTCTTCAAATCTAATATTTCGCGCACAAGCCATGCTGTGACAGATAATGTCAAGTACGACTATAATGTTCTTAAATACAGGAAAAATAGTTTAATTCTCAGTCCATTTAGATGTGTGCCCACTATGCATTTTTCAAGCGCTTTTGCCGCGGAATTTCCGCAGCGAAAACTCCTAAAAAACGCTTGGTAATACGTGCCCCATGGTCCTCAATGATAATCCGCATGTGCTGTGCACATGCTGCGGAAATTTCCACTGCGGATTATCATTGCGGAAAAATCCGCAGCATGTCCATTAATTTTGTGGACATGCAGCGTAATTGCCGCCATTGACTTGCATTGAATTGCATAATATCCGCACCACTACATATGCACATGCGGATATTAAGCGATTCAATGTGCGGATGGTGCCCGGGTCTGAACAGGAGACTCTCCTCCAGACCCGGGTACTATAGTACCTGTAAAAAAAAAAAAAAGAATTTAAAATAAAAAATAAAGATTATACTTACCTTCCGATGTCCCCCGGTCTCCTCAGCGATGCATCCGGTGTCTTGGGCGGCTCGCGGTGGTGTAAAAGGACCTTCCATGACGTCATTTAGTCATGTGACAGGTCACTCGACCGATGAATTCGGCGGTCGCGTGACCTGTCACATGACTAGATGACGCCATAGAAGGTCTTTTTAGACCATCGCGAGCCGTACAAGAGACCGGATGCATCAGAGAAGGAGACCGGGGGCCATCGGAAGGTAAGTACAATCTTTATTTTTTACCATTTTTATTATTTTTTTTAACTATTACTTGGTCACACTATATAAATCCATGCCGGTTGCATGGATTTATATAGTGTGACCAAGTTGTCAAGCACTTACCAAGTGATGCTAAAATCTCTTGGAAAAGAGCTTGTTAACCCACATGCAGAAATGCAAGTGAAGAACGCTTGACAAACGCTTCTACCTGGCAGGAAAAACGGATGTAAAATCCACATGCGTTTTTCCTGCCAGGGAGATGCGGAAAAAATCTGCAGCATTTCTGCATCGTGGGCACTTAGCCTCAATGTTTGCAGTAGAGAGCCATGACCTGATATATTACTATACGTGTTATATATAATTACAGGTCTATGTCACAGCTGTCAATGCATAGGAGATTCTCTCACCCTCTGCCTAAACTAATATTACCCGATCAAAGTAGCCAAATCATTAATACATCTTTCTTTCTTTTTTTTTTTTTTTTTCAAACATCATTTTTTTCAGAAAAACAAATACATAGAAAGACATATGAAACAAAACCAGAATGCACAATACTAAGGAGCCTGTACAAAGATCAAGTACAATGAGTAATAAATAAGTTACGGTTAGCTGGTGGTTTAGACATCTAAACAAAAATACAAAAATTAAGTGTTAGCAAGTTACAGTCATCTTCAATCAAGGGAATTAAGTAAATATCAGTAATTTGTGTTGATTAACTCCCCTGCTTTAGTTAACGCGTAAAAGTCCTAGGCTGTTGTTTAAATCCTCCAGAATATACCATTCTGTAGAAGTAAATGGTTGGACAATTTTATTCTTTTCAGTCAGAGAGCAGCATGTTATAATAAACTGCTTCCATTTTGATAGAAACTTCCCAGCTTGTTGTTCCCTGTTACTGAGGGCATCTAATTGTTTTACTCCCATAAAATGTTTCATTTGGATTATTAGCTCTGCTATCGGGGGAATGATAGGGTCTAGCCAATGTTTGAGTAACTGTTTTTTTGCCAGGAAGAGTAGAGAATGAAGCAGTTTTGGGGGGCCTTTTGATTTTTTGTCGGGATTCTCTGGGTTGTTCCAATGATGTAGTAGGGCTATGTAAGGAGAGAGGGTACCCTGGGCCCCAAATATTATTCATCAGGTCTGAAACTTGATTCCAGTATACTGTTGAATCAGGGCAGGACCATAGGCCGTGCATAAGATCAGAGTATGGGTGATGACATTTACGGCATGCAATCAGTCTATTTGACAAGGGATCTTTTTTCGGTATATTAAAAGCGTAGATGGCCCCGTGTATTATTTTATACTGAGTTTCTCTCCATGATTAGTTTATAATGTATTTTCTAAATATCTTCCAGCCTAATTTGATCTTAGTGGAAATTTCATAGCCGAGTAAAGACTAGATATTGAAGGAGTACCTGTTGGGGATAATAAAATTACATCTAGTTCATTTTGAAAGGTCTCGAAGGTGACATCCTTTAAGTTTGACATAATGGATAGTCTAATTTGTTCAAATTGAAGAAGAGGTAGATCATACTTGTCCATACACTCTGGATGCGTCAACCATCTCCGATCGGTTGGGTGAAGTAGGTGAGATATGTTATTTATACCTGCTTGCTGCCATTTAGAAAATAATTTATTTTCACAACCCTGTGGAAATTCCGGGTTCCGCCATAGCGGCAGGTGTTTAGAAATTCTGAAAGAAAGGCCATATTTCTTTCTAACAGCATTTCAAGAGGAAATGGTGTCTTTAAAAGTTACTGATTTTTTGATTGCTGGGGGTAGGGAAGTATAGCGAGAGTGTAAATATGCAGTTAAATTGAAGGGGTAAGCAGAGTCTGATTCCAAAGAGTAATCAGAGTATGTATGTCTTTTGTGGAGCCAGTCAATTATGTAGCGAAAAAGGCAAGCAAGGTTGCAATTCCTGATACTTGGAAAATTGATGCCTCCATCATCCTTGGACGACATAAGTTTGTCTAAATTAATCCTAGGACGTTTTCCTCTCCATATAAAATGACTAACGGCCCTATTAAGTGTGATTACATCAGAGTGTTTCATTAGTAATGGCAGAGTTTGGAGTTGATACATAATTTTAGAAGTACTGATCATCTTAACAAGATGCGCCCTATCTAAAAAAGACAAGGGCAAATCCTGCCACGATTTCAATTGATCAGTGATTTTTTTGATGAGGAGGGGATAATTTAACGTATATAAAGAGGATGGCAAACGGCCTATTTTTATGCCCAAATAGGTGATATGAGATGTAGCTATATTAATATCATAGAAAGATTTTTTGGGGTAGAGTTTCATTCCTTTTTCAGTTAATGGTAGCAATTCACATTTTTTTGGCGTTCATTTTGATTCCAGAATAAGTGCCAAAATTTTTAAGTAGATCCAACACTAGAGGTAAATGAAGAATGGGATTCGGCATAAACAAAATGATGTCGTCTGCAAAAAAAGTCGCCTGAATTGATTTTTTGTTAAATTGAATGCCTGAAAAAGTTTTAGGGTCTGATAAAATACGAACTAGGGGCTCTCGTGCCAGGATAAAAAGTAAAGGGGATAAAGGACATCCTTGTCTCATTCCCTTTTCAAGAGGGAAGGGAGTGGATAAAAAACCCGGGGTATACACCTGGGCTTTTGGAGACATGTATAAATTCCGAATATAATTAAAAAAAGGGCCTGACAATGACATCTTGGTTAAAACCATATATAACCAGTCCCAACTTATATTATCAAAGGCCTCTTCGGCGTCAGGGGATATAATTGCTGTGGACCCTTTTAAATCAGGTGTAGAGTGGATTTTATCAAGCGGCAGTAATACTTTCCTAATATTTAGCGTGGCTGAGCGGCCCTTAACAAAGCCTGCTTGAACATGGGACATAAGGTGAGGTAAAATAGAGACAAGTCTGTCAGCCTTTATTTTAGATAAAAGCTTAATATTGATATTTATAAGGGAACCCGGTCTGTATGAATTGGGGGATAATGGATCTTTGTCTGGTTTTAGTAGTAATTTGACATCAGCCATATTTGCGGAAAATGGGATCGCCATTAGTTATTTTGTTGAAGATAATACATAGGCTGTGTTCACATTATGTGACAACAAATAAGACATATATCAGGAATGCTCCCAGTACAAGCTCTAATTTACCAGATTCCAAAAAAGAGTTCTTTTGTACTCCATCTGGGTGGTATGCAATGTGTGTATGTATCAGAATTCACAACAGACTGCAATTTCCTACACACTAGGCCACCACAAGAAAAATAATCAGTGTACCATCAGTGTTCTGATCAGTGTGCAATCAATGTTCTGATCAGTGTGCAATCAATGTTCTGATCAGTGTGCCAGCAGTGTTCTGATCAGTGTGCCAGCAGTGTTCTGATCAGTGTGCCAGCAGTGTTCTGATCAGTGTGCCAGCAGTGTTCTGATCAGTGTGCCAGCAGTGTTCTGATCAGTGTGCCAGCAGTGTTCTGATCAGTGTGCCAGCAGTGTTCTGATCAGTGTGCCAGCAGTGTTCTGATCAGTGTGCCAGCAGTGTTCTGATCAGTGTGCCAGCAGTGTTCTGATCAGTGTGCCAGCAGTGTTCTGATCAGTGTGTCAGCACTGTTCTGATCAGTGTGCAATCAATGTTCTGATCAGTGTGCAATCAATGTTCTGATCAGTGTGCCAGCAGTGTTCTGATCAGTGTTCTGATCAATGTGCCATCAATGTTCTGATCAGTGTGCCAGCAGTGTTCTGATCAGTGTGTCAGCACTGTTCTGATCAGTGTGCAATCAATGTTCTGATCAGTGTGCCAGCAGTGTGCCATCAGTGTTCTGATCAGTGTGGCATCAATGTTCTGATTAGTGTGCCAGCAGTATTCTGATCAGTGTGGCAGCAGTGTTCTGATCAGTGTGTCATCAGTGTTCTGATCAGTGTGCCATCAGTATTCTGATCAGTGTGCCATCAGTGTTCTGATCAGTGATTTGATCCGTGTGCCATCAGTGTTCTGATCAGTGTTTTGATCCGTGTGCCATCAGTGTTCTGATCAGTGTATCATCAATGTTCTGATCAGTGTGCCAGCAGTGTTCTGATCAGTGTGCCAGCAGTGTTCTGATCAGTGTGCCAGCAGTGTTCTGATCAGTGTGCCAAAAATGTGCTGATCAGTGTGCCAGCAGTGTTCTGATCAGTGTTCTGATCAATGTGCCATCAATGTTCTGATCAGTGTGCCAGCAGTGTTCTGATCAGTGTGTCAGCACTGTTCTGATCAGTGTGCAATCAATGTTCTGATCAGTGAGCCAGCAGTGTGCCATCAGTGTACTGATCAGTGTGGCAGCAGTGTTCTGATCAGTGTGCCATCAATGTTCTGATTAGTGTGCCAGCAGTATTCTGATCAGTGTGGCAGCAGTGTTCTGATCAGTGTGGCAGCAGTGTTCTGATCAGTGTGCCAGCAGTGTACCATCAGTGTCCTGATCAGTGTTCTGATCAGTGTCCCAGCAGTGTTCTGATCAGTGTCCCAGCAGTGTTCTGATCAGTGTCCCAGCAGTGTTCTGATCAGTGTTCTGATCAGTGTGCCATCAGTGTTCTGATCAGTGTGCCATCAGTGTTCTGATCAGTGTGCCATCAGTGTTCTGATCAGTGTGCCAGCAGTGTTCTGATCAGTGTGCCAGCAGTGTACCATCAGTGTTCTGATCAGTGTGCTGATCAATGTGCCAGCAGTGCTCTGATCAGTGTGCCATCAATGTTCTGATCAGTATGCCAACAGTGTTCTGATCAGTGTGCCATCAATGTTCTGATCAGTATGCCAACAGTGTTCTGATCAGTGTGCCAACAATGTTCTAATCAGTGTTCTGATCAGTGTGCCATCAGTGTTCTGATCAGTGTTTTGATCCGTGTGCCATCAGTGTTTTGATCCGTGTGCCATCAGTGTTTTGATCAGTGTGCCATCAGTGTTTTGATCAGTGTGCCATCAGTGTTTTGATCAGTGTGCCATCAGTGTTTTGATCAGTGTGCCATCAGTGTTTTGATCAGTGTGCCATCAGTGTTTTGATCAGTGTGCCATCAGTGTTTTGATCAGTGTGCCATCAGTGTTTTGATCAGTGTGCCATCAGTGTTTTGATCAGTGTGCCATCAGTGTTTTGATCAGTGTGCCATCAGTGTTTTGATCAGAGTGCCATCAGTGTTTTGATCAGTGTGCCAGCAGTGTTTTGATCAGTGTGCCAGCAGTGTTCCGATCAGTGTGCCAGCAGTGTTCCGATCAGCGTGCCAGCAGTTTTCCGATCAGTGTGCCAGCAGTGTTCCTATCAGTGTTAAATTAGTGTTCCATCAGTTTTAAATCAGTGTTCCAATCAGTGTGCCATCAGTGTTCCGATCAGTATTCCGATCAGTGTGCCATAAGTGTTCCGATCAGTGTGCCATCAGTGTTCTGTTCAGTGTGCCAGCAGTGTACCATCAGTGTCCTAATCAGTGTTCTGATCAGTGTGCCATCAGTGTTCTGATCAGTGTTCTGATCAGTGTGCTATCAGTGTTCTGATCAGTGTGCCATCAGTGTTCTGATCAGTGTGCCAGCAGTGTACCATCAGTGTTCTGATCAGTGTGCTGATCAATGTGCCAGCAGTGTTCTGATCAGTGTGCCATCAATGTTCTGATCAGTGTCCCAGCAGTGTGCTGATCAGTGTGCCAGCAGTGTGCTGATCAGTGTGCCATCAGTGTTCTGATCAGTGTTCTGATCAGTGTGCCAGCAGTGTACCATCAGTGTTCTGATCAGTGTTCTGATCAGTTTGCCAGCAGTGTACCATCAGTGTTCTGATCAGTGTTCTGATCAGTGTGCCATCAATGTTCTGATCAGTGTGCCAGCAATGTTCTGATCAGTGTGCCAGCAATGTTCTGATCAGTGTGCCAGCAATGTTCTGATCAGTGTGCCAGCAATGTTCTGATCAGTGTGCCATCAGTGTTCTGATCAGTGTGCCATCAGTGTTCTGATCAGTGAGCCATCAGTGTTCTGATCAGTGAGCCATCAGTGTTCTGATCAGTGAGCCATCAGTGTTCTGATCAGTGAGCCATCAGTGTTATGATCAGTGTTCGGATCTCTGTCCCAGCAGTGTTCTCATCAGTGTGCCATCAGTGTTCTGATCAGTGTTCGGATATCTGTCCCAGCAGTGTTCTCATCAGTGTGCCATCAGTGTTCTCATCAGTGTGCCATCAGTGTTCTCATCAGTGTGCCATCAGTGTTCTCATCAGTGTGCCATCAGTGTTCTCATCAGTGTGCCAGCAGTGTTTTGATCAGTGTGCCAGCAGTGTTCCGATCACTGTGCCAGCAGTGTTCCGATCACTGTGCCAGCAGTGTTCCGATCACTGTGCCAGCAGTGTTCCGATCACTGTGCCAGCAGTGTTCCGATCACTGTGCCAGCAGTGTTCCGATCACTGTGCCAGCAGTGTTCCGATCACTGTGCCAGCAGTGTTCCGATCACTGTGCCAGCAGTGTTCCGATCAGTGTGCCAGCAGTGTTCCGATCAGTGTGCCAGCAGTGTTCCGATCAGTGTGCCAGCAGTGTTCTGATCAGTGTGCCAGCAGTGTTCTGATCAGTGTGCCAGCAGTGTTCTGATCAGTGTCCCAGCAGTGTTCTGATCAGTGTCCCAGCAGTGTTCTGATCAGTGTGCCATCAGTGTTCTGATCAGTGTTCTGATCAGTGTGCCAGCAGTGTACCATCAGTGTTCTGATCAGTGTGCTGATCAATGTGCCAGCAGTGTTCTGATCAGTGTGCCATCAATGTTCTGATCAGTATGCCAACAGTGTTCTGATCAGTGTGCCATCAATGTTCTGATCAGTATGCCAACAGTGTTCTGATCAGTGTGCCAACAATGTTCTGATCAGTGTTTTGATCAGTGTCCCAGAAGTGTTCTGATCAGTGTGCCAGCAGTGTACCATCAGTGTTCTGATCAGTGTTCTGATCAGTGTGCCATCAATGTTCTGATCAGTGTGCCATCAGTGTTTTGATCAGTGTGCCATCAGTGTTTTGATCAGTGTGCCATCAGTGTTTTGATCAGTGTGCCATCAGTGTTTTGATCAGTGTGCCATCAGTGTTCCGATCAGTGTGCCAGCAGTGTTCCGATCAGTGTGCCAGCAGTGTTCCGATCAGTGTGCCAGCAGTGTTCCGATCAGTGTGCCAGCAGTGTTCCGATCAGTGTGCCAACAATGTTCTAATCAGTGTTCTGATCAGTGTGCCAGCAGTGTTCTGATCAGTGTGCCAACAATGTTCTAATCAGTGTTCTGATCAGTGTGCCATCAGTGTTCTGATCAGTGTTTTGATCCGTGTGCCATCAGTGTTTTGATCCGTGTGCCATCAGTGTTTTGATCCGTGTGCCATCAGTGTTTTGATCAGTGTGCCATCAGTGTTTTGATCAGTGTGCCATCAGTGTTTTGATCAGTGTGCCATCAGTGTTTTGATCAGTGTGCCATCAGTGTTTTGATCAGTGTGCCATCAGTGTTTTGATCAGTGTGCCATCAGTGTTTTGATCAGAGTGCCATCAGTGTTCTGATCAGAGTGCCATCAGTGTTCTGATCAGTGTTTTGATCAGTGTGCCAGCAGTGTTCCGATCAGTGTGCCAGCAGTGTTCCGATCAGTGTGCCAGCAGTGTTCCGATCACTGTGCCAGCAGTGTTCCGATCACTGTGCCAGCAGTGTTCCGATCAGTGTGCCAGCAGTGTTCCGATCAGTGTGCCAGCAGTGTTCCGATCAGTGTGCCAGCAGTGTTCCGATCAGTGTGCCAGCAGTGTTCCGATCAGTGTGCCAGCAGTGTTCCGATCAGTGTGCCAGCAGTGTTCCTATCAGTGTTAAATTAGTGTTCCATCAGTTTTAAATCAGTGTTCCAATCAGTGTGCCATCAGTGTTCCGATCAGTATTCCGATCAGTGTGCCATAAGTGTTCTGTTCAGTGTGCCATCAGTGTTCTGATCAGTGTGCCATCAGTGTTCTGATCAGTGTTCTGATCAGTGTGCTATCAGTGTGCTGATCAGTGTGCCAGCAGTGTGCTGATCAGTGTGCCATCAGTGTTCTGATCAGTGTCCTGATCAGTGTGCCAGCAGTGTACCATCAGTGTTCTGATCAGTGTTCTGATCAGTTTGCCAGCAGTGTACCATCAGTGTTCTGATCAGTGTTCTGATCAGTGTGCCATCAATGTTCTGATCAGTGTGCCAGCAATGTTCTGATCAGTGTGCCAGCAATGTTCTGATCAGTGTGCCAGCAATGTTCTGATCAGTGTGCCAGCAATGTTCTGATCAGTGTGCCATCAGTGTTCTGATCAGTGAGCCATCAGTGTTCTGATCAGTGAGCCATCAGTGTTCTGATCAGTGAGCCATCAGTGTTCTGATCAGTGAGCCATCAGTGTTCTGATCAGTGTTCGGATCTCTGTCCCGGCAGTGTTCTCATCAGTGTGCCATCAGTGTTCTGATCAGTCTTCGGATATCTGTCCCAGCAGTGTTCTCATCAGTGTGCCATCAGTGTTCTCATCAGTGTGCCATCAGTGTTCTCATCAGTGTGCCATCAGTGTTCTCATCAGTGTGCCATCAGTGTTTTGATCAGTGTTTTGATCAGTGTCCCAGAAGTATTCTGATCAGTGTGCCAGCAGTGTACCATCAGTGTTCTGATCAGTGTTCTGATCAGTGTGCCATCAATGTTCTGATCAGTGTGCCATCAGTGTTCTGATCAGTGTGCCATCAGTGTTCTGATCAGTGTGCCATCAGTGTTCTGATCAGTGTGCCATCAGTGTTCTGATCAGTGTTCTAATCAGTGTGATGATCAGTGTGCCATCAGTGTTTTGATCAGTGTGCCATCAGTGTTTTGATCCGTGTGCCATCAGTGTTTTGATCCGTGTGCCATCAGTGTTTTGATCAGTGTGCCATCAGTGTTCTGATCAGTGTGCCATCAGTGTTCTGATCAGTGTGCCATCAGTGTTCTGATTAGTGTTTTGATCCGTGTGCCATCAGTGTTTTGATCAGTGTGCCTGCAGTGTTCTGATCAGTGTTCTGATCAGTGTGCCAGCAGTGTTCTGATCAGTGTGCCATCCGTGTTCTGATCATTGTTCTGATCAGTGTGCCATCAGTGTTCTGATCAGTGTTCTGATCAGTGTCCCAGCAGTGTTCTGATCAGTGTGCCATCAGTGTTCTGATCAGTGTGAAATCAGTGTTCCGATCAGTGTGCCATCAGTCTTCTGATCAGTGTTCTGATCAGTGTGCCATCAGTGTTCTGATCAGTGTGCCATCAGTCTTCTGATCAGTGTTTTGATCAGTGTGCCAGCAGTGTTCTGATCAGTGTTATGATCAGTGTGCCAGCAGTGTTCCGATCAGTGTGCCAGCAGTGTTCCGATCAGTGTGCCAGCAGTGTTCCGATCAGTGTGCCAGCAGTGTTCCGATCAGTGTGCCAGCAGTGTTCCGATCAGTGTGCCAGCAGTGTTTCGATCAGTGTGCCAGCAGTGTTTCGATCAGTGTGCCAGCAGTGTTCCGATCAGTGTGCCAGCAGTGTTCCGATCAGTGTGCCAGCAGTGTTCCGATCAGTGTGCCAGCAGTGTTCCGATCAGTGTGCCAGCAGTGTTCCGATCAGTGTCCCAGCAGTGTTCCGATCAGTGTCCCAGCAGTGTTCCGATCAGTGTCCCAGCAGTGTTCTGATCAGTGTCCCAGCAGTGTTCTGATCAGTGTGCCATCAGTGTTCTGATCAGTGTGCCATCAGTGTTCTGATCAGTGTTCTGATCAGTGTGCCAGCAGTGTTCTGATCAGTGTTCTGATCAGTGTGCCAGCAGTGTTCTGATCAGTGTTCTGATCAGTGTGCCAGCAGTGTTCTGATCAGTGTTTTGATCAGTGTGCCATCCATGTTCTGATCAGTGATCTGATCAGTGTGCCAGCAGTGTACCAGCAGTGTACCAGCAGTGTACTATCAGTGTTCAGATCAGTGTTCTGATCAGTGTGCCATCAGTGTTCTGATCAGTGTGCCAGCAGTGTTCCGATCAGTGTGCCAGCAGTGTTCCGATCAGTGTGCCAGCAGTGTTCCGATCAGTGTGCCAGCAGTGTTCCGATCAGTGTGCCAGCAGTGTTCCGATCAGTGTGCCAGCAGTGTTCCGATCAGTGTGCCAGCAGTGTTCCGATCAGTGTCCCAGCAGTGTTCCGATCAGTGTGCCAGCAGTGTTCTGATCAGTGTCCCAGCAGTGTTCTGATCAGTGTGCCATCAGTGTTCTGATGAGTGTTCTGATCAGTGTGCCATCAGTGTTCTGATGAGTGTTCTGATCAGTGTGCCATCAGTGTTCTGATGAGTGTTCTGATCAGTGTGCCATCAGTGTTCTGATGAGTGTTCCGATCAGTGTGCCATCAGTGTTCTGATCAGTGTGCCATCAGTGTTCTGATCAGTGTTCTGATCAGTGTGCCAGCAGTGTTCTGATCAGTGTTTTGATCAGTGTGCCATCCATGTTCTGATCAGTGATCTGATCAGTGTGCCAGCAGTGTACCAGCAGTGTACTATCAGTGTTCAGATCAGTGTGCCATCAGTGTTCTGATCAGTGTGCCAGCAGTGTTCCGATCAGTGTGCCAGCAGTGTTCCGATCAGTGTGCCAGCAGTGTTCCGATCAGTGTGCCAGCAGTGTTCCGATCAGTGTGCCAGCAGTCTTCCGATCAGTGTGCCAGCAGTCTTCCGATCAGTGTGCCAGCAGTGTTCCGATCAGTGTGCCAGCAGTGTTCCGATCAGTGTGCCAGCAGTGTTCTGATCAGTGTCCCAGCAGTGTTCGGATCAGTGTCCCAGCAGTGTTCCGATCAGTGTCCCAGCAGTGTTCCGATCAGTGTGCCAGCAGTGTTCCGATCAGTGTGCCAGCAGTGTTCTGATCAGTGTGCCAGCAGTGTTCCGATCAGTGTGCCAGCAGTGTTCCGATCAGTGTGCCAGCAGTGTTCTGATCAGTGTGCCAGCAGTGTTCTGATCAGTGTCCCAGCAGTGTTCTGATCAGTGTCCCAGCAGTGTTCCGATCAGTGTGCCAGCAGTGTTCCGATCAGTGTGCCATCAGTGTTCTGATGAGTGTTCTGATCAGTGTGCCATCAGTGTTCTGATGAGTGTTCCGATCAGTGTGCCATCAGTGTTCTGATCAGTGTGCCATCAGTGTTCTGATCAGTGTTCTGATCAGTGTGCCAGCAGTGTTCTGATCAGTGTTTTGATCAGTGTGCCATCCATGTTCTGATCAGTGATCTGATCAGTGTGCCAGCAGTGTACCAGCAGTGTACCAGCAGTGTACTATCAGTGTTCAGATCAGTGTTCTGATCAGTGTGCCATCAGTGTTCTGATCAGTGTGCCAGCAGTGTTCCGATCAGTGTGCCAGCAGTGTTCCGATCAGTGTGCCAGCAGTGTTCCGATCAGTGTGCCAGCAGTGTTCCGATCAGTGTGCCAGCAGTGTTCCGATCAGTGTGCCAGCAGTGTTCCGATCAGTGTGCCAGCAGTGTTCCGATCAGTGTGCCAGCAGTGTTCCGATCAGTGTGCCAGCAGTGTTCCGATCAGTGTGCCAGCAGTGTTCCGATCAGTGTGCCAGCAGTGTTCCGATCAGTGTGCCAGCAGTGTTCCGATCAGTGTGCCAGCAGTGTTCGGATCAGTGTCCCAGCAGTGTTCCGATCAGTGTGCCAGCAGTGTTCTGATCAGTGTCCCAGCAGTGTTCTGATCAGTGTGCCAGCAGTGTTCCGATCAGTGTGCCAGCAGTGTTCTGATCAGTGTCCCAGCAGTGTTCTGATCAGTGTCCCAGCAGTGTTCCGATCAGTGTGCCAGCAGTGTTCTGATCAGTGTCCCAGCAGTGTTCTGATCAGTGTCCCAGCAGTGTTCCGATCAGTGTGCCATCAGTGTTCTGATGAGTGTTCTGATCAGTGTGCCATCAGTGTTCTGATGAGTGTTCTGATCAGTGTGCCATCAGTGTTCTGATGAGTGTTCCGATCAGTGTGCCATCAGTGTTCTGATCAGTGTGCCATCAGTGTTCTGATCAGCGTTCTGATCAGTGTGCTAGCAGTGTTCTGATCAGTGTTCTGATCAGTGTGCCAGCAGTGTTCTGATCAGTGTGCCAGCAGTGTTCTGATCAGTGTTTTGATCAGTGTGCCATCCATGTTCTGATCAGTGATCTGATCAGTGTGCCAGCAGTGTACCAGCAGTGTACTATCAGTGTTCAGATCAGTGTTCTGATCAGTGTGCCAGCAGTGTTCCGATCAGTGTGCCAGCAGTGTTCCGATCAGTGTGCCAGCAGTGTTCCGATCAGTGTGCCAGCAGTGTTCCGATCAGTGTGCCAGCAGTGTTCCGATCAGTGTGCCAGCAGTGTTCCGATCAGTGTCCCAGCAGTGTTCTGATCAGTGTCCCAGCAGTGTTCTGATCAGTGTCCCAGCAGTGTTCTGATCAGTGTCCCAGCAGTGTTCTGATCAGTGTCCCAGCAGTGTTCTGATCAGTGTGCCATCAGTGTTCTGATGAGTGTTCTGATCAGTGTGCCATCAGTGTTCTGATCAGTGTGCCAGCAGTGTTCCGATCAGTGTGCCAGCAGTGTTCCGATCAGTGTGCCAGCAGTGTTCCGATCAGTGTGCCAGCAGTGTTCCGATCAGTGTGCCAGCAGTGTTCCGATCAGTGTGCCAGCAGTGTTCCGATCAGTGTGCCAGCAGTGTTCCGATCAGTGTGCCAGCAGTGTTCCGATCAGTGTGCCAGCAGTGTTCCGATCAGTGTGCCAGCAGTGTTCCGATCAGTGTGCCAGCAGTGTTCCGATCAGTGTGCCAGCAGTGTTCCGATCAGTGTGCCAGCAGTGTTCCGATCAGTGTGCCAGCAGTGTTCCGATCAGTGTGCCAGCAGTGTTCCGATCAGTGTGCCAGCAGTGTTCCGATCAGTGTGCCAGCAGTGTTCCGATCAGTGTGCCGATCAGTGTGCCATCAGTGTTCTGTTCAGTGTGCCAGTAGTGTTCCGATCAGTGTGCCAGCAGTGTTCTGATCAGTGTGCCAGCAGTGTTCTGATCAGTGTGCCAGCACTGTTCTGATCAGTGTGCCATCAATGTTCTGATCAGTGAGCCAGCAGTGTGCCATCAGTGTTCTGATCAGTGTTCTGATCAGTGTGCCATAAGTGTGCTATCAGTGTGCCGATCAGTGTGCCATCAGTGTGCCGATCAGTGTGCCATCAGTGTGCCATCAGTGTTCTGGTCAGTGTTAAATTAGTGTTCCATCAGTTTTAAATCAGTGTTCCAATCAGTGTGCCATCAGTGTTCCGATCAGTGTGCCATCAGTGTTCTGTTCAGTGTGCCAGCAGTGTACAATCAGTGTCCTGATCAGTGTTCTGATCAGTGTCCCAGCAGTGTTCTGATCAGTGTCCCAGCAGTGTTCTGATCAGTGTCCCAGCAGTGTTCTGATCAGTGTCCCAGCAGTGTTCTGATCAGTGTCCCAGCAGTGTTCTGATCAGTGTGCCATCAGTGTTCTGTTCAGTGTGCCAGCAGTGTACCATCAGTGTTCTGATCAGTGTGCTGATCAATGTGCCAGCAGTGTTCTGATCAGTGTGCCATCAATGTTCTGATCAGTATGCCAACAGTGTTCTGATCAGTGTGATGATCAGTGTGCCATCAGTGTTTTGATCCGTGTGCCATCAGTGTTTTGATCCGTGTGCCATCAGTGTTCTGATCAGTGTGCCATCAGTGTTCTGATCAGTGTGCCATCAGTGTTCTGATCAGTGTGCCATCAGTGTTCTGATCAGTGTGCCTGCAGTGTTCTGATCAGTGTGCCTGCAGTGTTCTGATCAGTGTTCTGATCAGAGTGCCAGCAGTGTTCCGATCAGTGTGCCAGCAGTGTTCCGATCAGTGTGCCAGCAGTGTTCCGATCAGTGTGCCAGCAGTGTTCCGATCAGTGTGCCAGCAGTGTTCCGATCAGTGTGCCAGCAGTGTTCCGATCAGTGTGCCAGCAGTGTTCCGATCAGTGTGCCAGCAGTGTTCCGATCAGTGTGCCAGCAGTGTTCCGATCAGTGTGCCAGCAGTGTTCCGATCAGTGTGCCATCAGTGTTCTGATGAGTGTTCTGATCAGTGTGCCATCAGTGTTCTGATGAGTGTTCTGATCAGTGTGCCATCAGTGTTCTGATCAGTGTGCCATCAGTGTTCTGATCAGTGTCCCAGCAGTGTTCTGATCAGTGTGCCATCAGTGTTCTGATGAGTGTTCTGATCAGTGTGCCATCAGTGTTCTGATGAGTGTTCTGATCAGTGTGCCATCAGTGTTCTGATCAGTGTGCCATCAGTGTTCTGATGAGTGTTCCGATCAGTGTGCCAGCAGTGTTCCGATCAGTGTGCCAGCAGTGTTCCGATCAGTGTGCCAGCAGTGTTCCGATCAGTGTGCCAGCAGTGTTCCGATCAGTGTGCCAGCAGTGTTCCGATCAGTGTGCCAGCAGTGTTCCGATCAGTGTGCCAGCAGTGTTCCGATCAGTGTGCCAGCAGTGTTCCGATCAGTGTGCCAGCAGTGTTCCGATCAGTGTGCCAGCAGTGTTCCGATCAGTGTGCCAGCAGTGTTCCGATCAGTGTGCCATCAGTGTTCTGATGAGTGTTCTGATCAGTGTGCCATCAGTGTTCTGATGAGTGTTCTGATCAGTGTGCCATCAGTGTTCTGATCAGTGTCCCAGCAGTGTTCTGATCAGTGTGCCATCAGTGTTCTGATGAGTGTTCTGATCAGTGTGCCATCAGTGTTCTGATGAGTGTTCTGATCAGTGTGCCATCAGTGTTCTGATCAGTGTGCCATCAGTGTTCTGATGAGTGTTCCGATCAGTGTGCCAGCAGTGTTCCGATCAGTGTGCCAGCAGTGTTTCGATCAGTGTGCCAGCAGTGTTCCGATCAGTGTGCCAGCAGTGTTCCGATCAGTGTGCCAGCAGTGTTCCGATCAGTGTGCCAGCAGTGTTCCGATCAGTGTGCCAGCAGTGTTCCGATCAGTGTGCCAGCAGTGTTCCGATCAGTGTGCCAGCAGTGTTCCGATCAGTGTGCCAGCAGTGTTCCGATCAGTGTGCCAGCAGTGTTCCGATCAGTGTGCCAGCAGTGTTCCGATCAGTGTGCCAGCAGTGTTCCGATCAGTGTGCCAGCAGTGTTCCGATCAGTGTGCCAGCAGTGTTCCGATCATTGTGCCAGCAGTGTTCCGATCAGTGTGCCAGCAGTGTTCCGATCAGTGTGCCAGCAGTGTTCCGATCAGTGTGCCAGCAGTGTTCCGATCAGTGTGCCAGCAGTGTTCCGATCAGTGTGCCAGCAGTGTTCCGATCAGTGTGCCAGCAGTGTTCCGATCAGTGTGCCAGCAGTGTTCCGATCAGTGTGCCAGCAGTGTTCCGATCAGTGTGCCAGCAGTGTTCCGATCAGTGTGCCAGCAGTGTTCCGATCAGTGTGCCAGCAGTGTTCCGATCAGTGTGCCAGCAGTGTTCCGATCAGTGTGCCGATCAGTGTGCCATCAGTGTTCTGATCAGTGTGCCAGCAGTGTAACATTAGTGTTCTGATCAGTGTTCTGATCAGTGTGCCAGCAGTGTTCTGATCAGTGTCCCAGCAGTGTTCTGATCAGTGTCCCAGCAGTGCTCTGATCAGTGTGCCATCAGTGTTCTGATCAGTGTTCTGATCAGTGTTCTGATCAGTGTTCTGATCAGTGTGCCATCAGTGTTCTGATCAGTGTTCTGATCAGTGTTCTGATCAGTGTGCCATCAGTGTTCTGATCAGTGTTCTGATCAGTGTGCCAGCAGTGTTCTGATCAGTGTTCTGATCAGTGTGCCAGCAGTGTTCTGATCAGTGTTCTGATCAGTGTGCCAGCAGTGTTCTGATCAGTGTTTTGATCAGTGTGCCATCCAAGTTCTGATCAGTGATCTGATCAGTGTGCCAGCAGTGTACTATCAGTGTTCAGATCAGTGTTCTGATCAGTGTGCCATCAGTGTTCTGATCAGTGTGCCAGCAGTGTTCCGATCAGTGTGCCAGCAGTGTTCCGATCAGTGTGCCAGCAGTGTTCTGATCAGTGTGCCAGCAGTGTTCTGATGAGTGTTCTGATCAGTGTGCCATCAGTGTTCTGATGAGTGTTCTGATCAGTGTGCCATCAGTGTTCTGATGAGTGTTCTGATCAGTGTGCCATCAGTGTTCTGATGAGTGTTCCGATCAGTGTGCCAGCAGTGTTCTGACCAGTGTGCCAGCAGTGTTCTGATCAGTGTGCCAGCAGTGTTCTGATCAGTGTGCCAGCAGTGTTCTGATCAGTGTGCCAGCAGTGTACCATCAGTGTTCTGATCAGTGTTCTGATCAGTGTTCTGATCAGTGTGCCATCAGTGTTCTGATCAGTGTTCTGATCAGTGTGCCATCAGTGTTCTGATCAGTGTGCCATCAGTGTTCTGATCAGTGTTCTGATCAGTGTGCCATCAGTGTTCTGATCAGTGTTCTGATCAGTGTGCCATCAGTGTTCTGATCAGTGTTCTGATCAGTGTGCCATCAGTGTTCTGATCAGTGTGCCAGCAGTGTTCTGATCAGTGTTCTGATCAGTGTGCCAGCAGTGTTCTGATCAGTGTTCTGATCAGTGTGCCAGCAGTGTTCTGATCAGTGTTTTGATCAGTGTGCCATCCATGTTCTGATCAGTGATCTGATCAGTGTGCCAGCAGTGTTCTGATCAGTGTTCTGATCAGTGTTCTGATCAGTGTTCTGATCAGTGTTCAGATCAGTGTTCAGATCAGTGTTCAGATCAGTGTTCAGATCAGTGTTCAGATCAGTGTTCAGATCAGTGTTCAGATCAGTGTTCAGATCAGTGTTCAGATCAGTGTTCAGATCAGTGTTCAGATCAGTGTTCAGATCAGTGTTCCGATCAGTGTTCCGATCAGTGTGCCAGCAGTGTTCCGATCAGTGTGCCAGCAGTGTTCCGATCAGTGTGCCAGCAGTGTTCCGATCAGTGTGCCAGCAGTGTTCCGATCAGTGTGCCAGCAGTGTTCCGATCAGTGTGCCAGCAGTGTTCCGATCAGTGTGCCAGCAGTGTTCCGATCAGTGTGCCAGCAGTGTTCCGATCAGTGTGCCAGCAGTGTTCCGATCAGTGTGCCAGCAGTGTTCCGATCAGTGTGCCAGCAGTGTTCTGATCAGTGTGCCATCAGTGTTCTGATCAGTGTGCCATCAGTGTTCTGATCAGTGTTCTGATCAGTGTGCCATCAGTGTTCTGATCAGTGCTCTGATCAGTGTGCCATCAGTGTTCTGATCAGTGTTCTGATCAGTGTGCCACCAGTGTTCTGATCAGTGTTCTGATCAGTGTGCCAGCAGTGTTCTGATCAGTGTGCCAGCAGTGTACCATCAGTGTTCTGATCAGTGTCCCAGCAGTGTTCTGATCAGTATCCCAGCAGTGTTCTGATCAGTGTCCCAGCAGTGTTCTGATCAGTGTGCCAGCAATGTTCTGATCAGTGTGCCAGCAATGTTCTGATCAGTGTGCCATCAGTGTTCTGATCAGTGTGCCATCAGTGTTCTGATCAGTGCTCTGATCAGTGTGCCATCAGTGTTCTGATCAGTGTTCTGATCAGTGTGCCAGCAGTGTACCATCAGTGTTCTGATCAGTGTGCCACCAGTGTTCTGATCAGTGTGCCAGCAGTGTTCTGATCAGTGTGCCAGCAGTGTTCTGATCAGTGTGCCAGCAGTGTTCCGATCAGTGTCCCAGCAGTGTTCTGATCAGTGTCCCAGCAGTGTTCTGATCAGTGTGCCATCAGTGTTCTGATCAGTGTGCCATCAGTGTTCTGATCAGTGCTCTGATCAGTGTGCCATCAGTGTTCTGATCAGTGCTCTGATCAGTGTGCCATCAGTGTTCTGATCAGTGTTCTGATCAGTGTTCTGATCAGTGTGCCAGCAGTGTACCATCAGTGTTCTGATCAGTGTGCCATCAGTGTTCTGATCAGTGTCCCAGCAGTGTTCTGATCAGTGTGCCAACAGTGTTCTGATCAGTGTTCTGATCAGTGTGCAATCAGTGTTCTGATCAGTGTGCCATCAGTGTGCCAGCAGTGTTCCGATCAGTGTCCCAGCAGTGTTCTGATCAGTGTGCCATCAGTGTTCTGATCAGTGTTCTGATCAGTGTGCCATCAGTGTTATGATCAGTGTTCTGATCAGTGTTCTGATCAGTGTGCCATCAGTGTTCTGATCAGTGCTCTGATCAGTGTGCCATCAGTGTTCTGATCAGTGCTCTGATCAGTGTGCCATCAGTGTTCTGATCAGTGTGCCATCAGTGTTCTGATCAGTGTTCTGATCAGTGTGCCATCAGTGTTCTGATCAGTGCTCTGATCAGTGTGCCATCAGTGTTCTGATCAGTGTTCTGATCAGTGTGCCATGAGTGTTATGATCAGTGTTCTGATCAGTGTTCTGATCAGTGTGCCAGCAGTGTTCTGATCAGTGTTTTGATCAGTGTGCCATCCATGTTCTGATCAGTGATCTGATAAGTGTGCCAGCAGTGTACCAGCAGTGTTCAGATCAGTGTGCCATCAGTGTTCTGATCAGTGTGCCAGCAGTGTTCCGATGAGTGTGCCAGCAGTGTTCCGATGAGTGTGCCAGCAGTGTTCTGATGAGTGTGCCAGCAGTGTTCTGATGAGTGTGCCAGCAGTGTTCTGATGAGTGTTCTGATCAGTGTGCCATCAGTGTTCTGATGAGTGTTCTGATCAGTGTGCCATCAGTGTTCTGATGAGTGTTCTGATCAGTGTGCCATCAGTGTTCTGATGAGTGTTCCGATCAGTGTGCCAGCAGTGTTCTGTTCAGTGTGCCAGTAGTGTTCCGATCAGTGTGCCAGCAGTGTTCCGATCAGTGTGCCAGCAGTGTTCTGATCAGTATTCTGATCAGTGTACCATCAGTGTGCCAGCAGTGTTCTGATCAGTGTGCCAGCAGTGTTCTGATCAGTGTGCCATCAATGTTCTGATCAGTGAGCCAGCAGTGTGCCATCAGTGTTCTGATCAGTGTTCTGATCAGTGTGCCATCAGTGTGCCATCAGTGTGCCATCAGTGTTCTGATCAGTGTGCCATCAGTGTTCTGATCAGTGTTCTGATCAGTGTGCCATCAGTGTTCTGATCAGTGTTCTGATCAGTGTGCCATCAGTGTTCTGATCGGTGTGCCATCACTGTTCTGATCAGTGTTTTGATCCGTGTGCCATCAGTGTTTTGATCCGTGTGCCATCAGTGTTCTGATCAGTGTATCATCAATGTTCTGATCAGTGTGCCAGCAGTGTTCTGATCAGTGTGCCAGCAGTGTTCTGATCAGTGTGCCAGCAGTGTTCTGATCAGTGTGCCAGCAGTGTCCTGATCAGTGTGCCAGCAGTGTCCTGATCAGTGTGCCAGCAGTGTCCTGATCAGTGTGCCAGCAGTGTCCTGATCAGTGTGCCAGCATTGTTCTGATCAGTGTGCCAGCAGTGTCCTGATCAGTGTTTTGATCAGTGTGCCAGCAGTGTTCTGATCAGTGTGCCAACAGTGTTCTGACCAGTGTGCCATCATTGTTCTGATCAGTGTGCCAGCAGTGTACCATCAGTGTTCTGATCAGTGTGCCAGCAGTGTTCTGATCAGTGTGCCTTCAGTGTTCTGATCAGTGTGCCAGCAGTGTACCATCAGTGTTCTGATCAGTGTGCCAGCAGTGTCCTGATCAGTGTGCCAGCAGTGTCCTGATCAGTGTGCCAGCAGTGTCCTGATCAGTGTTTTGATCAGTGTGCCAGCAGTGTACCATCAGTGTTCTGATCAGTGTGCCAGCAGTGTTCTGATCAGTGTGCCAGCAGTGTCCTGATCAGTGTGCCAGCAGTGTTCTGATCAGAGTGCCAGCAGTGTCCTGATCAGTGTTTTGATCAGTGTGCCATCAGTGTTCTGATCAGTGTGCCATCAGAGTTTTGATCCGTGTGCCATCAGTGTTTTGATCCGTGTGCCATCAGTGTTCTGATCAGTGTATCATCAATGTTCTGATCAGTGTGCCAGCAGTGTTCTGATCAGTGTGCCAGCAGTGTCCTGATCAGTGTGCCAGCAGTGTCCTGATCAGAGTGCCAGCAGTGTCCTGATCAGTGTTTTGATCAGTGTGCCAGCAGTGTTCTGATCAGTGTGCCAGCAGTGTACCATCAGTGTTCTGATCAGTGTGCCAGCAGTGTTCTGATCAGTGTGCCTTCAGTGTTCTGATCAGTGTGCCAGCAGTGTACCATCAGTGTTCTGATCAGTGTGCCAGCAGTGTCCTGATCAGTGTGCCAGCAGTGTTCTGATCAGAGTGCCAGCAGTGTCCTGATCAGTGTTTTGATCAGTGTGCCAGCAGTGTACCATCAGTGTTCTGATCAGTGTGCCAACAGTGTCCTGATCAGTGTGCCAGCAGTGTTCTGATCAGAGTGCCAGCAGTGTCCTGATCAGTGTTTTGATCAGTGTGCCATCAGTGTTCTGATCAGTGTGCCATCAGTGTTCTGATCAGTGTTCTGATCGTTGTGCCTTCAGTGTCCCAGCAGTGTTCTGATCAGTGTCCCAGCAGTGTTCTGATCAGTGTCCCAGCAGTGTTCTGATCAGTGTCCCAGCAGTGTTCTGATCAGTGTCCCAGCAGTGTTCTGATCAGTGTCCCAGCAGTGTTCTGATCAGTGTCCCAGCAGTGTTCTGATCAGTGTTCTGATCAGTGTTCTGATCAGTGTTCTGATCAGTGTCCCAGCAGTGTTCTGATCAGTGTGCCAGCAATGTTCTGATCAGTGTGCCATCAGTGTTCTGATCAGTGTGCCATCAGTGTTCTGATCAGAGTGCCAGCAGTGTCCTGATCAGTGTGCCAGCAGTGTTCTGATCAGTGTGCCAACAGTGTTCTGATCAGTGTGCCATCAGTGTTCTGATCAGTGTGCCAGCAGTGTACCATCAGTGTTCTGATCAGTGTGCCAGCAGTGTCCTGATCAGTGTGCCAGCAGTGTTTTGATCAGTGTGCCAGCAGTGTACCATCAGTGTTCTGATCAGTGTGCCAGCAGTGTTCTGATCAGTGTGCCAGCAGTGTCCTGATCAATGTGCCAGCAGTGTTCTGATCAGAGTGCCAGCAGTGTCCTGATCAGTGTTTTGATCAGTGTGCTATCAGTGTTCTGATCAGTGTGCCAGCAGTGTTCTGATCAGTGTGCCATCAGTGTTCTGATCAGTGTGCCATCAGTGTTCTGATCGTTGTGCCTTCAGTGTCCCAGCAGTGTTCTGATCAGTGTCCCAGCAGTGTTCTGATCAGTGTTCTGATCAGTGTGCCATCAGTGTTCTGATCAGTGTGCCATCAGTGTTCTGATCAGTGTTCTGATCGTTGTGCCTTCAGTGTCCCAGCAGTGTTCTGATCAGTGTCCCAGCAGTGTTCTGATCAGTGTTCTGATCAGTGTTCTGATCAGTGTCCCAGCAGTGTTCTGATGAGTGTGCCATCAATGTTCTGATCAGTGTGCCAGCAATGTTCTGATCAGTGTGCCATCAGTGTTCTGATCAGTGTGCCATCAGTGTTCTGATCAGTGTGCCATCAATGTTCTGATCAGTGTGCCAGCAATGTTCTGATCAGTGTGCCATCAGTGTTCTGATCAGTGCTCTGATCAGTGTGCCATCAGTGTTCTGATCAGTGTTCTGATCAGTGCTCTGATCAGTGTGCCATCAGTGTTCTGATCAGTGTGCCAGCAGTGTACCAACAGTGATCTGATCAGTGTGCCATCAGTGTTCTGATCAGTGCTCTGATCAGTGTCCCAGCAGTGTTCTGATCAGTGTGCCATCAGTGTTCTGATCAGTGTGCCATCAGTGTTCTGATCAGTGTGCAATCAGTGTTCTGATCAGTGTGCCATCAGTGTTCTGATCAGTGTGCCATCAGTGTTCTGATCAGTGTGCCATCAGTGTTCTGATCAGTGTGCCATCAGTGTTCTGATCAGTGTGCCATCAGTGTTCTGATCAGTGTGCCATCAGTGTTCTGATCAGTGTTCTGATCAGTGTTCTGATCAGTGTGCCAGCAGTGTAACATTAGTGTTCTGATCAGTGTTTTGATCAGTGACCCAGCAGTGTTCTGATCAGTGTGCCAGCAGTGTTCTGATCAGTGTTCGGATCAGTGACCCATCAGTGTTTTGATCAGTGTTTTGATCAGTGTGCCATCAGTGTTCTGATCAGTGTTCTGATCAGTGTTCTGATCAGTGTGCCATCAGTGTTCTGATCAGTGTGCCATTAGTGTTGTGATCAGTGTGCCATCAGTGTTCTGATCAGTGTGCCATCAGTGTTCTGATCAGTGTGCCATCAGTGTTCTGATCAGTGTTCTGATCAGTGTGCTAGCAGTGTTCTGATCAGTGTGCCATCAGTGTTCTGATCAGTGTGCCATCAGTGTTCTGATCAGTGTGCCATCAGTGTTCTGATCAGTGTGCCATCAGTGTTCTGATCAGTGTGCCATCAGTGTTCTGATCAGTGTGCCAGCAGTGTACCATTAGTGTTCTGATCAGTGTCCCAGCAGTGTTCTGATCAGTGTCCCATCAGTGTTCTGATCAGTGTTCGATCAGTGTTCCAGCAGTGTTCTGATCAGTGTGCCATCAATGTTCTGATCAGTGTGCCAGCAATGTTCTGATCAGTGTGCCATCAGTGTTCTGATCAGTGTGCCATCAGTGTTCTGATCAGTGTGCCATCAGTGTTCTGATCAGTGTGCCATCAATGTTCTGATCAGTGTGCCAGCAATGTTCTGATCAGTGTGCCATCAGTGTTCTGATCAGTGCTCTGATCAGTGTGCCATCAGTGTTCTGATCAGTGTTCTGATCAGTGCTCTGATCAGTGTGCCATCAGTTTTCTGATCAGTGTGCCAGCAGTGTACCAACAGTGATCTGATCAGTGTTCTGATCAGTGTGCCAGCAGTGTTCTGATCAGTGTGCCAGCAGTGTTCTGATCAGTGTGCCAGCAGTGTTCTGATCAGTGTGCCAGCAGTGTTCTGATCAGTGTGCCATCAGTGTTCTGATCAGTGTGCCATCAGTGTTCTGATCAGTGTGCCATCAGTGTTCTGATCAGTGTGCCATCAGTGTTCTGATCAGTGTGCCATCAGTGTTCTGATCAGTGTGCCATCAGTGTTCTGATCAGTTTGCCATCAGTGTTCTGATCAGTGTTCTGATCAGTGTGCCATCAGTGTTCTGATCAGTGTTCTGATCAGTGTTCTGATCAGTGTGCCAGCAGTGTTCTGATCAGTGTTCTGATCAGTGTGCCAGCAGTGTTCTGATCAGTGTTCTGATCAGTGTGCCAGCAGTGTTCTGATCAGTGTTTTGATCAGTGTGCCATCCAAGTTCTGATCAGTGATCTGATCAGTGTGCCAGCAGTGTACTATCAGTGTTCAGATCAGTGTTCTGATCAGTGTGCCATCAGTGTTCTGATCAGTGTGCTATCAGTGTGCCATCAGTGTTCTGATCAGTGTGCCATCAGTGTTCTGATCAGTGTTCTGATCAGTGTTCTGATCAGTGTGCTAGCAGTGTTCTGATCAGTGTGCCAGCAGTGTTCTGATCAGTGTCCCATCAGTATTCTGATCAGTGTGCCAGCAGTGCTCTGATCAGTGTGCCAGCAGTGCTCTGATCAGTGTGCCAGCAGTGTTCTGATCAGTGTGCCAGCAGTGTTCTGATCAGTGTGCCAGCAGTGTTCTGATCAGTGTGCCATCAGTGTTCTGATCAGTGTGCCAGCAGTGTTCTGATCAGTGTGCCATCAGTGTTCTGATCAGTGTGCCATCAGTGTTCTGATCAGTGTGCCAGCAGTGTCCTGATCAATGTGCCAGCAGTGTTCTGATCAGAGTGCCAGCAGTGTCCTGATCAGTGTTTTGATCAGTGTGCCATCAGTGTTCTGATCAGTGTGCCAGCAGTGTTCTGATAAGTGTGCCAACAGTGATCTGATCAGTGTGCCAGCAGTGCTCTCATCAGTGTGCCATCAGTGTTCTGATCAGTGTGCCATCAGTGTTCCGATCAGTGTGCCATCAGTGTTCCGATCAGTGTGCCAGCAGTGTTCCGATCAGTGTGCCAGCAGTGTTCCGATCAGTGTGCCAGCAGTGTTCCGATCAGTGTGCCAGCAGTGTTCCGATCAGTGTGCCAGCAGTGTTCCGATCAGTGTGCCAGCAGTGTTCCGATCAGTGTGCCAGCAGTGTTCCGATCAGTGTGCCAGCAGTGTTCCGATCAGTGTGCCAGCAGTGTTCCGATCAGTGTGCCATCAGTGTTCTGATCAGTGTGCCATCAGTGTTCTGATCAGTGTTCTGATCAGTGTGCCATCAGTGTTCTGATCAGTGCTCTGATCAGTGTGCCATCAGTGTTCTGATCAGTGTTCTGATCAGTGTGCCACCAGTGTTCTGATCAGTGTTCTGATCAGTGTGCCAGCAGTGTTCTGATCAGTGTGCCAGCAGTGTACCATCAGTGTTCTGATCAGTGTGCCATCAGTGTTCTGATCAGTGTTCTGATCAGTGTGCCATCAGTGTTCTGATCAGTGTTCTGATCAGTGTGCCATCAGTGTTCTGATCAGTGTGCCAGCAGTGTTCTGATCAGTGTTCTGATCAGTGTGCCAGCAGTGTTCTGATCAGTGTTCTGATCAGTGTGCCAGCAGTGTTCTGATCAGTGTTCTGATCAGTGTGCCAGCAGTGTTCTGATCAGTGTGCCATCCATGTTCTGATCAGTGATCTGATCAGTGTGCCAGCAGTGTTCTGATCAGTGTTCTGATCAGTGTTCAGATCAGTGTTCAGATCAGTGTTCTGATCAGTGTTCAGATCAGTGTTCAGATCAGTGTTCAGATCAGTGTTCAGATCAGTGTTCAGATCAGTGTTCAGATCAGTGTTCAGATCAGTGTTCCGATCAGTGTTCCGATCAGTGTGCCAGCAGTGTTCCGATCAGTGTGCCAGCAGTGTTCCGATCAGTGTGCCAGCAGTGTTCCGATCAGTGTGCCAGCAGTGTTCCGATCAGTGTGCCAGCAGTGTTCCGATCAGTGTGCCAGCAGTGTTCCGATCAGTGTGCCAGCAGTGTTCCGATCAGTGTGCCAGCAGTGTTCCGATCAGTGTGCCAGCAGTGTTCCGATCAGTGTGCCAGCAGTGTTCCGATCAGTGTGCCAGCAGTGTTCCGATCAGTGTGCCAGCAGTGTTCCGATCAGTGTGCCAGCAGTGTTCCGATCAGTGTGCCAGCAGTGTTCTGATCAGTGTGCCATCAGTGTTCTGATCAGTGTGCCATCAGTGTTCTGATCAGTGTTCTGATCAGTGTGCCATCAGTGTTCTGATCAGTGCTCTGATCAGTGTGCCATCAGTGTTCTGATCAGTGTTCTGATCAGTGTGCCACCAGTGTTCTGATCAGTGTTCTGATCAGTGTGCCAGCAGTGTTCTGATCAGTGTGCCAGCAGTGTACCATCAGTGTTCTGATCAGTGTCCCAGCAGTGTTCTGATCAGTGTTCTGATCAGTGTGCCAGCAATGTTCTGATCAGTGTGCCATCAGTGTTCTGATCAGTGTGCCATCAGTGTGCCATCAGTGTTCTGATCAGTGCTCTGATCAGTGTGCCAGCAGTGTCCTGATCAGTGTGCCAGCAGTGTTCTGATCAGAGTGCCAGCAGTGTCCTGATCAGTGTTTTGATCAGTGTGCCATCAGTGTTCTGATCAGTGTGCCATCAGTGTTCTGATCAGTGTTCTGATCAGTGTTCTGATCAGTGTTCTGATCAGTGTTCTGATCAGTGTTCTGATCAGTGTGCCAGCAGTGTTCCGATCAGTGTCCCAGCAGTGTTCTGATCAGTGTGCCATCAGTGTTCTGATCAGTGTTCTGATCAGTGTGCCATCAGTGTTCTGATCAGTGTTCTGATCAGTGTGCCATCAGTGTTCTGATCAGTGCTCTGATCAGTGTGCCATCAGTGTTCTGATCAGTGTGCCATCAGTGTTCTGATCAGTGTTCTGATCAGTGTTCTGATCAGTGTGCCATCAGTGTTCTGATCAGTGCTCTGATCAGTGTGCCATCAGTGTTCTGATCAGTGCTCTGATCAGTGTGCCATCAGTGTTCTGATCAGTGTTCTGATCAGTGTGCCATCAGTGTTCTGATCAGTGTTCTGATCAGTGTTCTGATCAGTGTGCCAGCAGTGTTCTGATCAGTGTTTTGATCAGTGTGCCATCCATGTTCTGATCAGTGATCTGATAAGTGTGCCAGCAGTGTACCAGCAGTGTTCAGATCAGTGTGCCATCAGTGTTCTGATCAGTGTGCCAGCAGTGTTCCGATGAGTGTGCCAGCAGTGTTCTGATGAGTGTGCCAGCAGTGTTCTGATGAGTGTGCCAGCAGTGTTCTGATGAGTGTTCTGATCAGTGTGCCATCAGTGTTCTGATGAGTGTTCTGATCAGTGTGCCATCAGTGTTCTGATGAGTGTTCTGATCAGTGTGCCATCAGTGTTCTGATGAGTGTTCCGATCAGTGTGCCAGCAGTGTTCTGTTCAGTGTGCCAGTAGTGTTCCGATCAGTGTGCCAGCAGTGTTCCGATCAGTGTGCCAGCAGTGTTCTGATCAGTATTCTGATCAGTGTACCATCAGTGTGCCAGCAGTGTTCTGATCAGTGTGCCAGCAGTGTTCTGATCAGTGTGCCATCAATGTTCTGATCAGTGAGCCAGCAGTGTGCCATCAGTGTTCTGATCAGTGTTCTGATCAGTGTGCCATCAGTGTGCCATCAGTGTGCCATCAGTGTTCTGATCAGTGTGCCATCAGTGTTCTGATCAGTGTTCTGATCAGTGTGCCATCAGTGTTCTGATCAGTGTTCTGATCAGTGTGCCATCAGTGTTCTGATCGGTGTGCCATCACTGTTCTGATCAGTGTTTTGATCCGTGTGCCATCAGTGTTTTGATCCGTGTGCCATCAGTGTTCTGATCAGTGTATCATCAATGTTCTGATCAGTGTGCCAGCAGTGTTCTGATCAGTGTGCCAGCAGTGTTCTGATCAGTGTGCCAGCAGTGTTCTGATCAGTGTGCCAGCAGTGTCCTGATCAGTGTGCCAGCAGTGTCCTGATCAGTGTGCCAGCAGTGTCCTGATCAGTGTGCCAGCATTGTTCTGATCAGTGTGCCAGCAGTGTCCTGATCAGTGTTTTGATCAGTGTGCCAGCAGTGTTCTGATCAGTGTGCCAACAGTGTTCTGACCAGTGTGCCATCATTGTTCTGATCAGTGTGCCAGCAGTGTACCATCAGTGTTCTGAGCAGTGTGCCAGCAGTGTTCTGATCAGTGTGCCTTCACTGTTCTGATCAGTGTGCTAGCAGTGTACCATCAGTGTTCTGATCAGTGTGCCAGCAGTGTCCTGATCAGTGTGCCAGCAGTGTCCTGATCAGTGTGCCAGCAGTGTCCTGATCAGTGTTCTGATCAGTGTGCCAGCAGTGTCCTGATCAGTGTGCCAGCAGTGTTCTGATCAGTGTGCCAGCAGTGTCCTGATCAGTGTGCCAGCAGTGTTCTGATCAGAGTGCCAGCAGTGTCCTGATCAGTGTTTTGATCAGTGTGCCATCAGTGTTCTGATCAGTGTGCCATCAGAGTTTTGATCCGTGTGCCATCAGTGTTTTGATCCGTGTGCCATCAGTGTTCTGATCAGTGTATCATCAATGTTCTGATCAGTGTGCCAGCAGTGTTCTGATCAGTGTGCCAGCAGTGTCCTGATCAGTGTGCCAGCAGTGTCCTGATCAGAGTGCCAGCAGTGTCCTGATCAGTGTTTTGATCAGTGTGCCAGCAGTGTTCTGATCAGTGTGCCAGCAGTGTACCATCAGTGTTCTGATCAGTGTGCCAGCAGTGTTCTGATCAGTGTGCCTTCAGTGTTCTGATCAGTGTGCCAGCAGTGTACCATCAGTGTTCTGATCAGTGTGCCAGCAGTGTCCTGATCAGTGTGCCAGCAGTGTTCTGATCAGAGTGCCAGCAGTGTCCTGATCAGTGTTTTGATCAGTGTGCCAGCAGTGTACCATCAGTGTTCTGATCAGTGTGCCAACAGTGTCCTGATCAGTGTGCCAGCAGTGTTCTGATCAGAGTGCCAGCAGTGTCCTGATCAGTGTTTTGATCAGTGTGCCATCAGTGCTCTGATCAGTGTGCCATCAGTGTTCTGATCAGTGTTCTGATCGTTGTGCCTTCAGTGTCCCAGCAGTGTTCTGATCAGTGTCCCAGCAGTGTTCTGATCAGTGTCCCAGCAGTGTTCTGATCAGTGTCCCAGCAGTGTTCTGATCAGTGTTCTGATCAGTGTTCTGATCAGTGTCCCAGCAGTGTTCTGATCAGTGTGCCATCAATGTTCTGATCAGTGTGCCAGCAATGTTCTGATCAGTGTGCCAGCAATGTTCTGATCAGTGTGCCATCAGTGTTCTGATCAGTGTGCCATCAGTGTTCTGATCAGAGTGCCAGCAGTGTCCTGATCAGTGTTTTGATCAGTGTGCCAGCAGTGTTCTGATCAGTGTGCCAACAGTGTTCTGATCAGTGTGCCATCAGTGTTCTGATCAGTGTGCCAGCAGTGTACCATCAGTGTTCTGATCAGTGTGCCAGCAGTGTCCTGATCAGTGTGCCAGCAGTGTTCTGATCAGAGTGCCAGCAGTGTCCTGATCAGTGTTTTGATCAGTGTGCCAGCAGTGTACCATCAGTGTTCTGATCAGTGTGCCAGCAGTGTTCTGATCAGTGTGCCAGCAGTGTCCTGATCAATGTGCCAGCAGTGTTCTGATCAGAGTGCCAGCAGTGTCCTGATCAGTGTTTTGATCAGTGTGCCATCAGTGTTCTGATCAGTGTGCCAGCAGTGTTCTGATCAGTGTTCTGATCAGTGTGCCATCAGTGTGCCATCAGTGTTCTGATCAGTGTGCCATCAGTGTTCTGATCGTTGTGCCTTCAGTGTCCCAGCAGTGTTCTGATCAGTGTCCCAGCAGTGTTCTGATCAGTGTTCTGATCAGTGTGCCATCAGTGTTCTGATCAGTGTGCCATCAGTGTTCTGATCAGTGTTCTGATCGTTGTGCCTTCAGTGTCCCAGCAGTGTTCTGATCAGTGTCCCAGCAGTGTTCTGATCAGTGTTCTGATCAGTGTTCTGATCAGTGTCCCAGCAGTGTTCTGATGAGTGTGCCATCAGTGTTCTGATCAGTGTGCCATCAGTGTTCTGATCAGTGTGCCATCAGTGTTCTGATCAGTGTGCCATCAGTGTTCTGATCAGTGTGCCATCAGTGTTCTGATCAGTGTTCTGATCAGTGTGCCAGCAGTGTAACATTAGTGTTCTGATCAGTGTTTTGATCAGTGACCCAGCAGTGTTCTGATCAGTGTCCCAGCAGTGTTCTGGTCAGTGTCCCAGCAGTGTTCTGATCAGTGTTCTGATCAGAGTGCCAGCAGTGTTCTGATCAGAGTGCCAGCAGTGTCCTGATCAGTGTTTTGATCAGTGTGCCATCAGTGTTCTGATCAGTGTGCCAGCAGTGTTCTGATCAGAGTGCCAGCAGTGTCCTGATCAGTGTTTTGATCAGTGTGCCATCAGTGTTCTGATCAGTGTGCCAGCAGTGTTCTGATAAGTGTGCCAACAGTGATCTGATCAGTGTGCCAGCAGTGCTCTCATCAGTGTGCCAGCAGTGCTCTCATCAGTGTGCCAGCAGTGCTCTCATCAGTGTGCCATCAGTGTTCTGATCAGTGTGCCATCAGTGTTCTGATCAGTGTGCCATCAGTGTTCTGATCAGTGTGCCATCAGTGTTCTGATCAGTGTGCCATCAGTGTTCTGATCAGTGTGCCATCAGTGTTCTGATCAGTGTGCCATCAGTGTTCTGATCAGTGTGCCATCAGTGTTCTGATCAGTGTGCCATCAGTGTTCTGATCAGTGTGCCATCAGTGTTCTGATCAGTGTGCCATCAGTGTTCTGATCAGTGTGCCATCAGTGTTCTGATCAGTGTGCCATCAGTGTTCTGATCAGTGTGCCATCAGTGTTCTGATCAGTGTGCCATCAGTGTTCTGATCAGTGTGCCAGCAGTGTACCATTAGTGTTCTGATCAGTGTCCCAGCAGTGTTCTGATCAGTGTCCCATCAGTGTTCTGATCAGTGTTCGATCAGTGTTCCAGCAGTGTTCTGATCAGTGTGCCATCAATGTTCTGATCAGTGTGCCAGCAATGTTCTGATCAGTGTGCCATCAGTGTTCTGATCAGTGTGCCATCAGTGTTCTGATCAGTGTGCCATCAGTGTTCTGATCAGTGTGCCATCAATGTTCTGATCAGTGTGCCAGCAATGTTCTGATCAGTGTGCCATCAGTGTTCTGATCAGTGCTCTGATCAGTGTGCCATCAGTGTTCTGATCAGTGTTCTGATCAGTGCTCTGATCAGTGTGCCATCAGTTTTCTGATCAGTGTGCCAGCAGTGTACCAACAGTGATCTGATCAGTGTTCTGATCAGTGTGCCAGCAGTGTTCTGATCAGTGTGCCAGCAGTGTTCTGATCAGTGTGCCAGCAGTGTTCTGATCAGTGTGCCAGCAGTGTTCTGATCAGTGTGCCAGCAGTGTTCTGATCAGTGTGCCATCAGTGTTCTGATCAGTGTGCCATCAGTGTTCTGATCAGTGTGCCATCAGTGTTCTGATCAGTGTGCCATCAGTGTTCTGATCAGTGTGCCATCAGTGTTCTGATCAGTGTGCCATCAGTGTTCTGATCAGTGTGCCATCAGTGTTCTGATCAGTGTTCTGATCAGTGTGCCAGCAGTGTTTTGATCAGTGTTCGGATCAGTGACCCAGCAGTGTTCTGATCAGTGTTTTGATCAATGTGCCATCAGTGTTTTGATCAATGTGCCAGCAGTGTTCTGATCAGTGTTCTGATCAGTGTGCCAGCAGTGTACCAACAGTGTTCTGATCAGTGTGCCATCAGTGTTCTGATCAGTGTGCCATCAGTGTTCTGATCAGTGTGCCATCAGTGTTCTGATCAGTGTGCCATCAGTGTTCTGATCAGTGTGCCATCAGTGTTCTGATCAGTGTGCCAGCAGCGTACCATCAGTGTTCTGATCAGTGTTCTGATCAGTGTGCCATCAGTGTTCTGATCAGTGTGCCATCAGTGTTCTGATCAGTGTTCTGATCAGTGTTCTGATCAGTGTTCTGATCAGTGTTCTGATCAGTGTCCCAGCAGTGTTCTGATAAGTGTGCCATCAATGTTCTGATCAGTGTGCCAGCAATGTTCTGATCAGTGTGCCATCAGTGTTCTGATCAGTGTGCCATCAGTGTTCTGATCAGTGTGCCAGCAGTGTAACATCAGTGTTCTGATCAGTGTGCCAGCAGTGTTCTGAACAGTGTTCGGATCAGTGTCCCAGCAGTGTTCTGATCAGTGTTTTCATCAGTGTGCCATCAGTGTTATGATAAGTGTGCCAGCAGCATACCATCAGTGTTCTGATCAGTGTGCCATCAGTGTTCTGATCAGCGTTCTGATCAGTGTGCCATCAGTGTTCTGATCAGTGTCCCATCAGTGTTCTGATAAGTGTGCCATCAGTGTTCTGATCAGTGTGCCAGCAATGTTCTGATCAGTGTGCCAGCAATGTTCTGATCAGTGTGCCATCAGTGTTCTGATCAGTGTGCCATCAGTGTTCTGATCAGTGTGCCATCAGTGTTCTGATCAGTGTGCCATCAGTGTTCTGATCAGTGTGCCATCAGTGTTCTGATCAATGTGCCATAAGTGTTCTGATCAGTGTGCCATCAGTGTTCTGATCAGTGTGCCATCAGTGTTCTGATCAGTGTGCCAGCAGCGTACCATCAGTGTTCTGATCAGTGCGCCATCAGTGTTCCGATCAGTGTGCCATCAGTGTTCTGATCAGTGTCCCAGCAGTGCTCTGATCAGTGTGCCATCAGTGTTCTGAACAGTGTTCTGATCAGTGTGCCATCAGTGTTCTGATCAGTGTGCCATCAGTGTTCTGATCAGTGTTCTGATCAGCGTGCTAGCAGTGTACCAGCAGTGTACCATCAGTGTTCTGATCAGTGTGCCATCAGTGTTCTGATCAGTGTGCCATCAGTGTTCTGATCAGTGTGCCATCAGTGTTCTGATCAGTGTGCCATCAGTGTTCTGATTAGTGCGCCATCAGTGTTCTGATCAGTGTGCCATCAGTGTTCTGATCAGTGTGCCAGCAGTGTAACATTAGTGTTCTGATCAGTGTTCTGATCAGTGTGCCAGCAGTGTAACATTAGTGTTCTGATCAGTGTGCCAGCATTGTTCAGATCAGTGTTCGGATCAGTGTCCCAGCAGTGTTCTGATCAGTGTGCCAGCAGTGTTCGGATCAGTGTGCCATCAGTGTTCTGATCAGTGTGCCAGCAGCGTACCATCAGTGTTCTGATCAGTGCGCCATCAGTGTTCCGATCAGTGTGCCATCAGTGTTCTGTTCAGTGTGCCAGTAGTGTTCCGATCAGTGTGCCAGCAGTGTTCTGATCAGTGTGCCATCAGTGCTCTGATCAGTGTGCCATCAGTGTTCTGAACAGTGTTCTGATCAGTGTTCTGATCAGTGTGCCATCAGTATTCTGATCAGTGTTCTGATCAGTGTCCCAGCAGTGTTCTGATCAGTGTCCCAGCAGTGTTCTGATCAGTGTGCCAGCACTGTTCTGATCAGTGTGCCAGCACTGTTCTGATCAGTGTGCCAGCACTGTTCTGATCAGTGTGCCAGCACTGTTCTGATCAGTGTGCCAGCACTGTTCTGATCAGTGTGCCAGCACTGTTCTGATCAGTGTGCCAGCACTGTTCTGATCAGTGTGCCAGCAGTGTTCTGATCAGTGTGCCAGCAGTGTTCTGATAAGTGTGCCATCAGTGTTCTGATCAGTGTGCCAGCAGTGTTCTGATCAGTGTGCCAGCAGTGTACCGATCAGTGTTCTGATCAGTGTTCTGATCAGTGTCCCAGCAGTGTTCTGATCAGTGTTCTGATCAGTGTGCCATCAGTGTTCTGATCAGTGTTCTGATCAGTGTGCCATCAGTGTTCTGATCGGTGTGCCATCACTGTTCTGATCAGTGTTTTGATCCGTGTGCCATCAGTGTTCTGATAAGTGTGCCATCAGTGTTTTGATCCGTGTGCCATCAGTGTTTTGATCCGTGTGCCATCAGTGTTCTGATCAGTGTATCATCAATGTTCTGATCAGTGTGCCAGCAGTGTTCTGATCAGTGTGCCAGCAGTGTCCTGATCAGAGTGCCAGCAGTGTCCTGATCAGTGTTTTGATCAGTGTGCCAGCAGTGTTCTGATCAGTGTGCCAACAGTGTTCTGATCAGTGTGCCATCATTGTTCTGATCAGTGTGCCAACAGTGTTCTGATCAGTGTGCCAACAGTGTTCTGATCAGTGTGCCAGCAGTGTACCATCAGTGTTCTGATCAGTGTGCCAGCAGTGTTCTGATCAGTGTGCCTTCAGTGTTCTGATCAGAGTGCCAGCAGTGTCCTGATCAGTGTTTTGATCAGTGTGCGAGCAGTGTACCATCAGTGTTCTGATCAGTGTGCCAGCAGTGTCCTGATCAGTGTGCCAGCAGTGTTCTGATCAGAGTGCCAGCAGTGTCCTGATCAGTGTTTTGATCAGTGTGCCAGCAGTGTACCATCAGTGTTCTGATCAGTGTGCCAGCAGTGTTCTGATCAGTGTGCCAGCAGTGTCCTGATCAGTGTGCCAGCAGTGTTCTGATCAGAGTGCCAGCAGTGTCCTGATCAGTGTTTTGATCAGTGTGCCATCAGTGTTCTGATCAGTGTGCCATCAGTGTTTTGATCCGTGTGCCATCAGTGTTTTGATCCGTGTGCCATCAGTGTTCTGATCAGTGTATCATCAATGTTCTGATCAGTGTGCCAGCAGTGTTCTGATCAGTGTGCCAGCAGTGTCCTGATCAGTGTGCCAGCAGTGTCCTGATCAGTGTGCCAGCAGTGTTCTGATCAGAGTGCCAGCAGTGTCCTGATCAGTGTATTGATCAGTGTGCCAGCAGTGTTCTGATCAGTGTGCCAACAGTGTTCTGATCAGTGTGCCATCAGTGTTCTGATCAGTGTGCCAGCAGTGTACCATCAGTGTTCTGATCAGTGTGCCAGCAGTGTTCTGATCAGTGTGCCTTCAGTGTTCTGATCAGTGTGCCAGCAGTGTACCATCAGTGTTCTGATCAGTGTGCCAGCAGTGTCCTGATCAGTGTGCCAGCAGTGTTCTGATCAGAGTGCCAGCAGTGTCCTGATCAGTGTTTTGATCAGCGTGCCAGCAGTGTACCATCAGTGTTCTGATCAGTGTGCCAGCAGTGTTCTGATCAGTGTGCCAGCAGTGTCCTGATCAGTGTGCCAGCAGTGTTCTGATCAGAGTGCCAGCAGTGTCCTGATCAGTGTTTTGATCAGTGTGCCATCAGTGTTCTGATCAGTGTGCCATCAGTGTTCTGATCAGTGTTCTGATCGTTGTGCCTTCAGTGTCCCAGCAGTGTTCTGATCAGTGTCCCAGCAGTGTTCTGATCAGTGTCCCAGCAGTGTTCTGATCAGTGTCCCAGCAGTGTTCTGATCAGTGTCCCAGCAGTGTTCTGATCAGTGTTCTGATCAGTGTTCTGATCAGTGTCCCAGCAGTGTTCTGATCAGTGTGCCATCAATGTTCTGATCAGTGTGCCATCAGTGTTCTGATCAGTGTGCCATCAGTGTTCTGATCAGTGTGCCATCAGTGTTCTGATCAGAGTGCCAGCAGTGTCCTGATCAGTGTTTTGATCAGTGTGCCAGCAGTGTTCTGATCAGTGTGCCAACAGTGTTCTGATCAGTGTGCCATCAGTGTTCTGATCAGTGTGCCAGCAGTGTACCATCAGTGTTCTGATCAGTGTGCCAGCAGTGTTCTGATCAGTGTGCCTTCAGTGTTCTGATCAGTGTGCCAGCAGTGTACCATCAATGTTCTGATCAGTGTGCCAGCAGTGTCCTGATCAATGTGCCAGCAGTGTTCTGATCAGAGTGCCAGCAGTGTCCTGATCAGTGTTTTGATCAGTGTGCCAGCAGTGTACCATCAGTGTTCTGATCAGTGTGCCAGCAGTGTTCTGATCAGTGTGCCAGCAGTGTCCTGATCAGTGTGCCAGCAGTGTTCTGATCAGTGTGCCAGCAGTGTCCTGATCAGTGTTTTGATCAGTGTGCCATCAGTGTTCTGATCGTTGTGCCTTCAGTGTCCCAGCAGTGTTCTGATCAGTGTCCCAGCAGTGTTCTGATCAGTGTCCCAGCAGTGTTCTGATCAGTGTCCCAGCAGTGTTCTGATCAGTGTCCCAGCAGTGTTCTGATCAGTGTCCCAGCAGTGTTCTGATCAGTGTGCCAGCAGTGTACCATCAGTGTTCTGATCAGTGTGCCAGCAGTGTTCTGATCAGTGTGCCAGCAGTGTTCTGATCAGTGTGCCAGCAGTGTTCTGATCAGTGTGCCAGCAGTGTTCTGATCAGTGCTCTGATCAGTGTGCCATCAGTGTTCTGATCAGTGCTCTGATCAGTATGCCATCAGTGTTCTGATCAGTGTTCTGATTAGTGCTCTGATCAGTGTGCCATCAGTGTTCTGATCAGTGTGCCATCAGTGTTCTGATCAGTGTGCCAGCAGTGTAACATCAGTGTTCTGATCAGTGTGCCAGCAGTGTTCTGAACAGTGTTCGGATCAGTGTCCCAGCAGTGTTCTGATCAGTGTTTTGATCAGTGTGCCATCAGTGTTATGATAAGTGTGCCAGCAGCATACCATCAGTGTTCTGATCAGTGTGCCATCAGTGTTCTGATCAGCGTTCTGATCAGTGTGCCATCAGTGTTCTGATCAGTGTCCCATCAGTGTTCTGATAAGTGTGCCATCAGTGTTCTGATCAGTGTGCCAGCAATGTTCTGATCAGTGTGCCAGCAATGTTCTGATCAGTGTGCCATCAGTGTTCTGATCAGCGTTCTGATCAGTGTGCCATCAGTGTTCTGATCAGTGTCCCATCAGTGTTCTGATAAGTGTGCCATCAGTGTTCTGATCAGTGTGCCAGCAATGTTCTGATCAGTGTGCCAGCAATGTTCTGATCAGTGTGCCATCAGTGTTCTGATCAGTGTGCCATCAGTGTTCTGATCAGTGTGCCATCAGTGTTCTGATCAGTGTGCCATCAGTGTTCTGATCAGTGTGCCATCAGTGTTCTGATCAGTGTGCCATCAGTGTTCTGATCAGTGTGCCATCAGTGTTCTGATCAGTGTGCCATCAGTGTTCTGATCAGTGTGCCATCAGTGTTCTGATCAATGTGCCATAAGTGTTCTGATCAGTGTGCCATCAGTGTTCTGATCAGTGTGCCATCAGTGTTCTGATCAGTGTGCCAGCAGCGTACCATCAGTGTTCTGATCAGTGCGCCATCAGTGTTCCGATCAGTGTGCCATCAGTGATCTGATCAGTGTCCCAGCAGTGCTCTGATCAGTGTGCCATCAGTGTTCTGAACAGTGTTCTGATCAGTGTTCTGATCAGTGTGCCATCAGTGTTCTGATCAGTGTGCCATCAGTGTTCTGATCAGTGTTCTGATCAGCGTGCTAGCAGTGTACCAGCAGTGTACCATCAGTGTTCTGATCAGTGTGCCATCAGTGTTCTGATCAGTGTGCCATCAGTGTTCTGATCAGTGTGCCATCAGTGTTCTGATCAGTGTGCCATCAGTGTTCTGATTAGTGCGCCATCAGTGTTCTGATCAGTGCGCCATCAGTGTTCTGATCAGTGTGCCAGCAGTGTAACATTAGTGTTCTGATCAGTGTTCTGATCAGTGTGCCAGCAGTGTAACATTAGTGTTCTGATCAGTGTGCCAGCAGTGTTCGGATCAGTGTTCGGATCAGTGTCCCAGCAGTGTTCTGATCAGTGTGCCAGCAGTGTTCGGATCAGTGTGCCATCAGTGTTCTGATCAGTGTGCCAGCAGCGTACCATCAGTGTTCTGATCAGTGCGCCATCAGTGTTCCGATCAGTGTGCCATCAGTGTTCTGTTCAGTGTGCCAGTAGTGTTCCGATCAGTGTGCCAGCAGTGTTCTGATCAGTGTGCCATCAGTGCTCTGATCAGTGTGCCATTAGTGTTCTGAACAGTGTTCTGATCAGTGTTCTGATCAGTGTGCCATCAGTATTCTGATCAGTGTTCTGATCAGTGTCCCAGCAGTGTTCTAATCAGTGTCCCAGCAGTGTTCTGATCAGTGTGCCAGCACTGTTCTGATCAGTGTGCCAGCACTGTTCTGATCAGTGTGCCAGCACTGTTCTGATCAGTGTGCCAGCACTGTTCTGATCAGTGTGCCAGCACTGTTCTGATCAGTGTGCCAGCAGTGTTCTGATCAGTGTGCCAGCAGTGTTCTGATCAGTGTGCCAGCAGTGTTCTGATCAGTGTGCCAGCAGTGTTCTGATCAGTGTGCCATCAGTGTTCTGATCAGTGTGCCAGCAGTGTACCGATCAGTGTTCTGATCAGTGTTCTGATCAGTGTCCCAGCAGTGTTCTGATCAGTGTTCTGATCAGTGTGCCATCAGTGTTCTGATCAGTGTTCTGATCGGTGTGCCATCAGTGTTCTGATCGGTGTGCCATCACTGTTCTGATCAGTGTTTTGATCCGTGTGCCATCAGTGTTTTGATCCGTGTGCCATCAGTGTTCTGATCAGTGTATCATCAATGTTCTGATCAGTGTGCCAGCAGTGTTCTGATCAGTGTGCCAGCAGTGTCCTGATCAGAGTGCCAGCAGTGTCCTGATCAGTGTTTTGATCAGTGTGCCAGCAGTGTTCTGATCAGTGTGCCAACAGTGTTCTGATCAGTGTGCCAACAGTGTTCTGATCAGTGTGCCAACAGTGTTCTGATCAGTGTGCCAGCAGTGTACCCTCAGTGTTCTGATCAGTGTGCCAGCAGTGTTCTGATCAGTGTGCCTTCAGTGTTCTGATCAGTGTGCGAGCAGTGTACCATCAGTGTTCTGATCAGTGTGCCAGCAGTGTCCTGATCAGTGTGCCAGCAGTGTTCTGATCAGAGTGCCAGCAGTGTCCTGATCAGTGTTTTGATCAGTGTGCCAGCAGTGTACCATCAGTGTTCTGATCAGTGTGCCAGCAGTGTTCTGATCAGTGTGCCAGCAGTGTCCTGATCAGTGTGCCAGCAGTGTTCTGATCAGAGTGCCAGCAGTGTCCTGATCAGTGTTTTGATCAGTGTGCCATCAGTGTTTTGATCCGTGTGCCATCAGTGTTTTGATCCGTGTGCCATCAGTGTTTTGATCCGTGTGCCATCAGTGTTCTGATCAGTGTATCATCAATGTTCTGATCAGTGTGCCAGCAGTGTTCTGATCAGTGTGCCAGCAGTGTCCTGATCAGTGTGCCAGCAGTGTTCTGATCAGAGTGCCAGCAGTGTCCTGATCAGTGTATTGATCAGTGTGCCAGCAGTGTTCTGATCAGTGTGCCAACAGTGTTCTGATCAGTGTGCCATCAGTGTTCTGATCAGTGTGCCAGCAGTGTACCATCAGTGTTCTGATCAGTGTGCCAGCAGTGTTCTGATCAGTGTGCCTTCAGTGTTCTGATCAGTGTGCCAGCAGTGTACCATCAGTGTTCTGATCAGTGTGCCAGCAGTGTCCTGATCAGTGTGCCAGCAGTGTTCTGATCAGAGTGCCAGCAGTGTCCTGATCAGTGTTTTGATCAGCGTGCCAGCAGTGTACCATCAGTGTTCTGATCAGTGTGCCAGCAGTGTTCTGATCAGTGTGCCAGCAGTGTCCTGATCAGTGTGCCAGCAGTGTTCTGATCAGAGTGCCAGCAGTGTCCTGATCAGTGTTTTGATCAGTGTGCCATCAGTGTTCTGATCGTTGTGCCTTCAGTGTCCCAGCAGTGTTCTGATCAGTGTCCCAGCAGTGTTCTGATCAGTGTCCCAGCAGTGTTCTGATCAGTGTCCCAGCAGTGTTCTGATCAGTGTCCCAGCAGTGTTCTGATCAGTGTTCTGATCAGTGTCCCAGCAGTGTTCTGATCAGTGTGCCATCAGTGTACCATCAATGTTCTGATCAGTGTGCCATCAATGTTCTGATCAGTGTGCCATCAGTGTTCTGATCAGTGTGCCATCAGTGTTCTGATCAGTGTGCCATCAGTGTTCTGATCAGTGTGCCATCAGTGTTCTGATCAGTGTGCCATCAGTGTTCTGATCAGTGTGCCATCAGTGTTCTGATCAGTGTGCCATCAGTGTTCTGATCAATGTGCCATCAGTGTTCTGATCAATGTGCCATAAGTGTTCTGATCAGTGTGCCATCAGTGTTCTGATCAGTGTGCCATCAGTGTTCTGATCAGTGTGCCAGCAGCGTACCATCAGTGTTCTGATCAGTGCGCCATCAGTGTTCCGATCAGTGTGCCATCAGTGTTCTGATCAGTGTCCCAGCAGTGCTCTGATCAGTGTGCCATCAGTGTTCTGAACAGTGTTCTGATCAGTGTTCTGATCAGTGTGCCATCAGTGTTCTGATCAGTGTGCCATCAGTGTTCTGATCAGTGTTCTGATCAGCGTGCTAGCAGTGTACCAGCAGTGTACCATCAGTGTTCTGATCAGTGTGCCATCAGTGTTCTGATCAGTGTGCCATCAGTGTTCTGATCAGTGTGCCATCAGTGTTCTGATCAGTGTGCCATCAGTGTTCTGATCAGTGTGCCATCAGTGTTCTGATCGGTGTGCCATCACTGTTCTGATCAGTGTTTTGATCCGTGTGCCATCAGTGTTCTGATAAGTGTGCCATCAGTGTTTTGATCCGTGTGCCATCAGTGTTTTGATCCGTGTGCCATCAGTGTTCTGATCAGTGTGCCAGCAGTGTTCTGATCAGTGTGCCAGCAGTGTTCTGATCAGTGTGCCAGCAGTGTCCTGATCAGAGTGCCAGCAGTGTCCTGATCAGTGTTTTGATCAGTGTGCCAGCAGTGTTCTGATCAGTGTGCCAACAGTGTTCTGATCAGTGTGCCATCATTGTTCTGATCAGTGTGCCAACAGTGTTCTGATCAGTGTGCCAACAGTGTTCTGATCAGTGTGCCAGCAGTGTACCATCAGTGTTCTGATCAGTGTGCCAGCAGTGTTCTGATCAGTGTGCCTTCAGTGTTCTGATCAGTGTGCGAGCAGTGTACCATCAGTGTTCTGATCAGTGTGCCAGCAGTGTCCTGATCAGTGTGCCAGCAGTGTTCTGATCAGAGTGCCAGCAGTGTCCTGATCAGTGTTTTGATCAGTGTGCCAGCAGTGTACCATCAGTGTTCTGATCAGTGTGCCAGCAGTGTTCTGATCAGTGTGCCAGCAGTGTCCTGATCAGTGTGCCAGCAGTGTCCTGATCAGTGTGCCAGCAGTGTCCTGATCAGTGTTTTGATCAGTGTGCCATCAGTGTTCTGATCAGTGTGCCATCAGTGTTTTGATCCGTGTGCCATCAGTGTTTTGATCCGTGTGCCATCAGTGTTCTGATCAGTGTATCATCAATGTTCTGATCAGTGTGCCAGCAGTGTTCTGATCAGTGTGCCAGCAGTGTCCTGATCAGTGTGCCAGCAGTGTCCTGATCAGTGTGCCAGCAGTGTTCTGATCAGAGTGCCAGCAGTGTCCTGATCAGTGTATTGATCAGTGTGCCAGCAGTGTTCTGATCAGTGTGCCATCAGTGTTCTGATCAGTGTGCCAGCAGTGTACCATCAGTGTTCTGATCAGTGTCCCAGCAGTGTTCTGATCAGTGTCCCAGCAGTGTTCTGATCAGTGTCCCAGCAGTGTTCTGATCAGTGTCCCAGCAGTGTTCTGATCAGTGTTCTGATCAGTGTCCCAGCAGTGTTCTGATCAGTGTGCCATCAGTGTACCATCAATGTTCTGATCAGTGTGCCATCAATGTTCTGATCAGTGTGCCATCAGTGTTCTGATCAGTGTGCCATCAGTGTTCTGATCAGAGTGCCAGCAGTGTCCTGATCAGTGTTTTGATCAGTGTGCCAGCAGTGTTCTGATCAGTGTGCCAACAGTGTTCTGATCAGTGTGCCATCAGTGTTCTGATCAGTGTGCCAGCAGTGTACCATCAGTGTTCTGATCAGTGTGCCAGCAGTGTTCTGATCAGTGTGCCTTCAGTGTTCTGATCAGTGTGCCAGCAGTGTACCATCAATGTTCTGATCAGTGTGCCAGCAGTGTCCTGATCAATGTGCCAGCAGTGTTCTGATCAGAGTGCCAGCAGTGTCCTGATCAGTGTTTTGATCAGTGTGCCAGCAGTGTACCATCAGTGTTCTGATCAGTGTGCCAGCAGTGTTCTGATCAGTGTGCCAGCAGTGTCCTGATCAGTGTGCCAGCAGTGTTCTGATCAGAGTGCCAGCAGTGTCCTGATCAGTGTTTTGATCAGTGTGCCATCAGTGTTCTGATCAGTGTGCCATCAGTGTTCTGATCAGTGTTCTGATCGTTGTGCCTTCAGTGTCCCAGCAGTGTTCTGATCAGTGTCCCAGCAGTGTTCTGATCAGTGTCCCAGCAGTGTTCTGATCAGTGTCCCAGCAGTGTTCTGATCAGTGTCCCAGCAGTGTTCTGATCAGTGTGCCAGCAGTGTACCATCAGTGTTCTGATCAGTGTGCCAGCAGTGTTCTGATCAGTGTGCCAGCAGTGTTCTGATCAGTGTGCCAGCAGTGTTCTGATCAGTGTGCCAGCAGTGTTCTGATCAGTGCTCTGATCAGTGTGCCATCAGTGTTCTGATCAGTGCTCTGATCAGTATGCCATCAGTGTTCTGATCAGTGTTCTGATTAGTGCTCTGATCAGTGTGCCATCAGTGTTCTGATCAGTGTGCCAGCAGTGTACCAACAGTGATCTGATCAGTGTGCCATCAGTGTTCTGATCAGTGCTCTGATCAGTGTCCCAGCAGTGTTCTGATCAGTGTGCCATCAGTGTTCTGATCAGTGTGCCATCAGTGTTCTGATCAGTGTGCCATCAGTGTTCTGATCAGTGTGCCATCAGTGTTCTGATCAGTGTGCCATCAGTGTTCTGATCAGTGTGCCATCAGTGTTCTGATCAGTGTGCCATCAGTGTTCTGATCAGTGTGCCATCAGTGTTCTGATCAGTGTGCCATCAGTGTTCTGATCAGTGTGCCATCAGTGTTCTGATCAGTGTGCCATCAGTGTACCATCAGTGTTCTGATCAGTGCGCCATCAGTGTTCCGATCAGTGTGCCATCAGCGTTCTGATCAGTGTCCCAGCAGTGTTCTGATCAGTGTGCCATCAGTGTTCTGATCAGTGTGCCATCAGTGTTCTGATCAGTGTGCCAGCAGTGTTCTGATCAGTGTGCCATCAGTGTTCTGATCAGTTTGCCAGCAGTGTTCTGATCAGTGTTCTGATCAGTGTGCCAGCAGTGTTCTGATCAGTGTGCCAGCAGTGTTCTGATCAGTGTTCAGATCAGTGACCCATCAATGTTTTGATCAGTGTTTTGATCAGTGTGCCATCAGTGTTCTGATCAGTGTGCCATCAGTGTTTTGATCAGTGTTCTGATCAGTGTGCCATCAGTGTTCTGATCAGTGTGCCATCAGTGTTCTGATCAGTGTGCTAGCAGTGTTCTGATCAGTGTGCCATCAGTATTCTGATCAGTGTGCCATCAGTATTCTGATCAGTGTGCCATCAGTGCTCTGATCAGTGTGCCAGCAGTGTTCTGATCAGTGTGCCATCAGTGTTCTGATCAGTGTGCCATCAGTGGTCTGATCAGTGTGCCATCAGTGTTCTGATCAGTGTGCCATCAGTGTTCTGATCAGTGTGCCATCAGTGTTCTGATCAGTGTGCCAGCAGTGTTCTGATCAGTGTATCATCAATGTTCTGATCAGTGTGCCAGCAGTGTTCTCATCAGAGTGCCAGCAGTGTTCTGATCAGAGTGCCAGCAGTGTCCTGATCAGAGTTTTGATCAGTGTGCCAATAGTGTTCTGATCAGTGTGCCAACAGTGTTCTGATCAGTGTGCCAGCAGTGTTCTGATCAGTGTACCTTCAGTGTTCTGATCAGTGTGCCAACAGTGTTCTGATCAGTGTGCCAGCAGTGTTCTGATCAGTGTACCTTCAGTGTTCTGATCAGTGTGCCAGCAGTGTACCATCAATGTCCTGATCAGTGTGCCAGCAGTGTTCTGATCAGAGTGCCAGCAGTGTCCTGATCAGTGTGCCAGCAGTGTACCATCAGTGTTCTGATCAGTGTGCCAGCAGTGTACCATCAGTGTTCTGATCAGTGTGCCAGCAGTGTCCTGATCAGTGTGCCAGCAGTGTTCTGATCAGAGTGCCAGCAGTGTCCTGATCAGTGTTTTGATCAGTGTGCCATCAGTGTTCTGATCAGTGTGCCATCAGTGTTCTGATCAGTGTGCCATCAGTGTTCTGATCAGTGTGCCATCAGTGTTCTGATCAGTGTGCCATCAGTGTTCTGATCAGTGTGCCATCAGTGTTCTGATCAGTGTGCCATCAGTGTTCTGATCAGTGTGCCATCAGTGTTCTGATCAGTGTGCCATCAGTGTTCTGATCAGTGTGCCATCAGTGTTCTGATCAGTGTGCCATCAGTGTTCTGATCAGTGTGCCATCAGTGTTCTGATCAGTTTTCTGATCGTTGTGCCTTCAGTGTTCTGATCAGTGTGCCAGCAGTGTACCATTAGTGTTCTGATCAGTGTCCCATCAGTGTTCTGATCAGTGTCCCATCAGTGTTCTGATCAGTGTCCCATCAGTGTTCTGATCAGTGTCCCATCAGTGTTCTGATCAGTGTCCCATCAGTGTTCTGATCAGTGTCCCATCAGTGTTCTGATCAGTGTTCTGATCAGTGTTCTGATCAGTGTTCCAGCAGTGTTCTGATCAGTGTGCCATCAATGTTCTGATCAGTGTGCCAGCAATGTTCTGATCAGTGTGCCATCAGTGTTCTGATCAGTGTGCCATCAGTGTTCTGATCAGTGTGCCATCAATGTTCTGATCAGTGTGCCAGCAATGTTCTGATCAGTGTGCCATCAGTGTTCTGATCAGTGCTCTGATCAGTGTGCCATCAGTGTTCTGATCAGTGTTCTGATCAGTGTGCCATCAGTGTTCTGATCAGTGCTCTGATCAGTGTGCCATCAGTTTTCTGATCAGTGTGCCAGCAGTGTACCAACAGTGATCTGATCAGTGTTCTGATCAGTGTCCCAGCAGTGTTCTGATCAGTGTGCCAGCAGTGTTCTGATCAGTGTGCCAGCAGTGTTCTGATCAGTGTACCTTCAGTGTTCTGATCAGTGTGCCAGCAGTGTACCATCAATGTCCTGATCAGTGTGCCAGCAGTGTTCTGATCAGAGTGCCAGCAGTGTCCTGATCAGTGTTTTGATCAGTGTGCCAGCAGTGTACCATCAGTGTTCTGATCAGTGTGCCAGCAGTGTACCATCAGTGTTCTGATCAGTGTGCCAGCAGTGTCCTGATCAGTGTGCCAGCAGTGTTCTGATCAGAGTGCCAGCAGTGTCCTGATCAGTGTTTTGATCAGTGTGCCATGAGTGTTCTGATCAGTGTGCCATCAGTGTTCTGAGCAGTGTGCCATCAGGGTTCTGATCAGTGTTCTGATCAGTGTCCCAGCAGTGTTCTGATCAGTGTCCCAGCAGTGTTCTGATCAGTGTCCCAGCAGTGTTCTGATCAGTGTCCCAGCAGTGTTCTGATCAGTGTCCCAGCAGTGTTCTGATCAGTGTCCCAGCAGTGTTCTGATCAGTGTTCTGATCAGTGTTCTGATCAGTGTTCTGATCAGTGTCCCAGCAGTGTTCTGATCAGTGTCCCAGCAGTGTTCTGATCAGTGTCCCAGCAGTGTTCTGATCAGTGTCCCAGCAGTGTACTGATCAGTGTGCCAGCAATGTTCTGATCAGTGTGCCATCAGTTCTCTGATCAGTGTGCCATCAGTGTTCTGATCAGTGCTCTGATCAGTGTGCCAGCAGTGTACCATCAGTGTTCTGATCAGTGTCCCAGCAGTGTTCTGATCAGTGTGCCATCAGTGTTCTGATCAGTGTGTCATCAGTGTTCTGATCAGTGTGCCAGCAGTGTACCATCAGTGTTCTGATCAGTGTGCTGATCAATGTGCCAGCAGTGTTCTGATCAGTGTGCCATCAATGTTCTGTTCAGTATGCCAACAGTGTTCTGATCAGTGTGCCATCAGTATTCTGATCAGTGTTCTGATCAGTGTGCCAGCAGTGCTCTCATCAGTGTGCCAGCAGTGCTCTCATCAGTGTGCCATCAGTGTTCTGATCAGTGTGCCATCAGTGTTCTGATCGGTGTGCCATCAGTGTTCTGATCAGTGTGCCATCAGTGTTCTGATCAGTGTGCCATCAGTGTTCTGATCGGTGTGCCATCAGTGTTCTGATCAGTGTGCCATCAGTGTTCTGATCAGTGTGCCATCAGTGTTCTGATCAGTGTGCCATCAGTGTTCTGATCAGTGTGCCATCAGTGTTCTGATCAGTGTGCCATCAGTGTTCTGATCAGTGTGCCATCAGTGTTCTGATCAGTGTGCCATCAGTGTTCTGATCAGTGTGCCATCAGTGTTCTGATCAGTGTGCCATCAGTGTTCTGATCAGTGTGCCATCAGTGTTCTGATCAGTGTGCCATCAGTGTTCTGATCAGTGTGCCATCAGTGTTCTGATCAGTGTGCCATCAGTGTTCTGATCAGTGTGCCATCAGTGTTCTGATCAGTGTGCCATCAGTGTTCTGATCAGTGTGCCAGCAGTGTTCTGATCAGTGTGCCAGCAGTGTTCTGATCAGTGTGCCATCAGTGTTCTGATCAGTGTGCCATCAGTGTTCTGATCAGTGTGCCATCAGTGTTCTGATCAGTGTGCCATCAGTGTTCTGATCAGTGTGCCATCAGTGTTCTGATCAGTGTGCCATCAGTGTTCTGATCAGTGTGCCATCAGTGTTCTGATCAGTGTGCCATCAGTGTTCTGATCAGTTTTCTGATCGTTGTGCCTTCAGTGTTCTGATCAGTGTGCCAGCAGTGTACCATTAGTGTTCTGATCAGTGTCCCATCAGTGTTCTGATCAGTGTCCCATCAGTGTTCTGATCAGTGTCCCATCAGTGTTCTGATCAGTGTCCCATCAGTGTTCTGATCAGTGTCCCATCAGTGTTCTGATCAGTGTCCCATCAGTGTTCTGATCAGTGTCCCATCAGTGTTCTGATCAGTGTTCTGATCAGTGTTCTGATCAGTGTTCTGATCAGTGTTCCAGCAGTGTTCTGATCAGTGTGCCATCAATGTTCTGATCAGTGTGCCAGCAATGTTCTGATCAGTGTGCCAGCAATGTTCTGATCAGTGTGCCATCAGTGTTCTGATCAGTGTGCCATCAGTGTTCTGATCAGTGTGCCATCAGTGTTCTGATCAGTGTGCCATCAATGTTCTGATCAGTGTGCCAGCAATGTTCTGATCAGTGTGCCATCAGTGTTCTGATCAGTGCTCTGATCAGTGTGCCATCAGTGTTCTGATCAGTGTTCTGATCAGTGTGCCATCAGTGTTCTGATCAGTGCTCTGATCAGTGTGCCATCAGTGTTCTGATCAGTGTCCCATCAGTGTTCTGATCAGTGTCCCATCAGTGTTCTGATCAGTGTTCTGATCAGTGTTCTGATCAGTGTTCCAGCAGTGTTCCAGCAGTGTTCTGATCAGTGTGCCATCAATGTTCTGATCAGTGTGCCAGCAATGTTCTGATCAGTGTGCCAGCAATGTTCTGATCAGTGTGCCATCAGTGTTCTGATCAGTGTGCCATCAGTGTTCTGATCAGTGTGCCATCAATGTTCTGATCAGTGTGCCAGCAATGTTCTGATCAGTGTGCCATCAGTGTTCTGATCAGTGCTCTGATCAGTGTGCCATCAGTGTTCTGATCAGTGTTCTGATCAGTGTGCCATCAGTGTTCTGATCAGTGCTCTGATCAGTGTGCCATCAGTGTTCTGATCAGTGTCCCATCAGTGTTCTGATCAGTGTCCCATCAGTGTTCTGATCAGTGTTCTGATCAGTGTTCTGATCAGTGTTCTGATCAGTGTTCTGATCAGTGTTCTGATCAGTGTTCTGATCAGTGTTCTGATCAGTGTTCCAGCAGTGTTCCAGCAGTGTTCTGATCAGTGTGCCATCAATGTTCTGATCAGTGTGCCAGCAATGTTCTGATCAGTGTGCCATCAGTGTTCTGATCAGTGTGCCATCAATGTTCTGATCAGTGTGCCAGCAATGTTCTGATCAGTGTGCCATCAGTGTTCTGATCAGTGCTCTGATCAGTGTGCCATCAGTGTTCTGATCAGTGTTCTGATCAGTGTGCCATCAGTGTTCTGATCAGTGCTCTGATCAGTGTGCCATCAGTTTTCTGAGCAGTGTGCCAGCAGTGTACCAACAGTGATCTGATCAGTGTTCTGATCAGTGTCCCAGCAGTGTTCTGATCAGTGTGCCAGCAGTGTTCTGATCAGTGTGCCAGCAGTGTTCTGATCAGTGTGCCAGCAGTGTTCTGATCAGTGTACCTTCAGTGTTCTGATCAGTGTGCCAGCAGTGTACCATCAATGTCCTGATCAGTGTGCCAGCAGTGTTCTGATCAGAGTGCCAGCAGTGTTTTGATCAGTGTGCCAGCAGTGTACCATCAGTGTTCTGATCAGTGTTCTGATCAGTGTGCCAGCAGTGTCCTGATCAGTGTGCCAGCAGTGTTCTGATCAGAGTGCCAGCAGTGTCCTGATCAGTGTTTTGATCAGTGTGCCATGAGTGTTCTGATCAGTGTGCCAGCAGTGTTCTGATCAGTGTGCCATCAGTGTTCTGAGCAGTGTGCCATCAGGGTTCTGATCAGTGTTCTGATCAGTGTCCCAGCAGTGTTCTGATCAGTGTCCCAGCAGTGTTCTGATCAGTGTCCCAGCAGTGTTCTGATCAGTGTCCCAGCAGTGTTCTGATCAGTGTTCTGATCAGTGTTCTGATCAGTGTCCCAGCAGTGTTCTGATCAGTGTCCCAGCAGTGTTCTGATCAGTGTCCCAGCAGTGTTCTGATCAGTGTCCCAGCAGTGTTCTGATCAGTGTCCCAGCAGTGTTCTGATCAGTGTCCCAGCAGTGTTCTGATCAGTGTGCCAGCAATGTTCTGATCAGTGTGCCATCAGTGTCCTGATCAGTGTGCCATCAGTTCTCTGATCAGTGTGCCATCAGTGTTCTGATCAGTGCTCTGATCAGTGTGCCAGCAGTGTACCATCAGTGTTCTGATCAGTGTCCCAGCAGTGTTCTGATCAGTGTGCCATCAGTGTTCTGATCAGTGTGTCATCAGTGTTCTGATCAGTGTGCCAGCAGTGTACCATCAGTGTTCTGATCAGTGTGCTGATCAATGTGCCAGCAGTGTTCTGATCAGTGTGCCATCAATGTTCTGTTCAGTATGCCAACAGTGTTCTGATCAGTGTGCCATCAGTATTCTGATCAGTGTTCTGATCAGTGTGCCATCAGTGTTCTGATCAGTGTGCCATCAGTGTTCTGATCAGTGTGCCATCAGTGTTCTGATCAGTGTGCCATCAGTGTTCTGATCAGTGTGCCATCAGTGTTCTGATCAGTGTGCCATCAGTGTTCTGATCAGTGTGCCAGCAGTGTTTTGATCAGTGTGCCAGCAGTGTACCATCAGTGTTCTGATCAGTGTTCTGATCAGTGTGCCAGCAGTGTCCTGATCAGTGTGCCAGCAGTGTTCTGATCAGAGTGCCAGCAGTGTCCTGATCAGTGTTTTGATCAGTGTGCCATGAGTGTTCTGATCAGTGTGCCAGCAGTGTTCTGATCAGTGTGCCATCAGTGTTCTGAGCAGTGTGCCATCAGGGTTCTGATCAGTGTTCTGATCAGTGTCCCAGCAGTGTTCTGATCAGTGTCCCAGCAGTGTTCTGATCAGTGTCCCAGCAGTGTTCTGATCAGTGTCCCAGCAGTGTTCTGATCAGTGTTCTGATCAGTGTTCTGATCAGTGTCCCAGCAGTGTTCTGATCAGTGTGCCAGCAATGTTCTGATCAGTGTGCCATCAGTGTCCTGATCAGTGTGCCATCAGTTCTCTGATCAGTGTGCCATCAGTGTTCTGATCAGTGCTCTGATCAGTGTGCCAGCAGTGTACCATCAGTGTTCTGATCAGTGTCCCAGCAGTGTTCTGATCAGTGTGCCATCAGTGTTCTGATCAGTGTGTCATCAGTGTTCTGATCAGTGTGCCAGCAGTGTACCATCAGTGTTCTGATCAGTGTGCTGATCAATATGCCAGCAGTGTTCTGATCAGTGTGCCATCAATGTTCTGTTCAGTATGCCAACAGTGTTCTGATCAGTGTGCCATCAGTATTCTGATCAGTGTTCTGATCAGTGTGCCATCAGTGTTCTGATCAGTGTGCCATCAGTGTTCTGATCAGTGTGCCATCAGTGTTCTGATCAGTGTGCCATCAGTGTTCTGATCAGTGTGCCATCAGTGTTCTGATCAGTGTGCCATCAGTGTTCTGATCAGTGTGCCATCAGTGTTCTGATCAGTGTTCTGATCAGTGTGCCAGCAGTGTCCTGATCAGTGTGCCAGCAGTGTTCTGATCAGAGTGCCAGCAGTGTCCTGATCAGTGTTTTGATCAGTGTGCCATGAGTGTTCTGATCAGTGTGCCAGCAGTGTTCTGATCAGTGTGCCATCAGTGTTCTGAGCAGTGTGCCATCAGGGTTCTGATCAGTGTTCTGATCAGTGTCCCAGCAGTGTTCTGATCAGTGTCCCAGCAGTGTTCTGATCAGTGTCCCAGCAGTGTTCTGATCAGTGTCCCAGCAGTGTTCTGATCAGTGTTCTGATCAGTGTTCTGATCAGTGTCCCAGCAGTGTTCTGATCAGTGTCCCAGCAGTGTTCTGATCAGTGTCCCAGCAGTGTTCTGATCAGTGTCCCAGCAGTGTTCTGATCAGTGTCCCAGCAGTGTTCTGATCAGTGTCCCAGCAGTGTTCTGATCAGTGTGCCAGCAGTGTTCTGATCAGTGTGCCATCAGTGTCCTGATCAGTGTGCCATCAGTTCTCTGATCAGTGTGCCATCAGTGTTCTGATCAGTGCTCTGATCAGTGTGCCAGCAGTGTACCATCAGTGTTCTGATCAGTGTCCCAGCAGTGTTCTGATCAGTGTGCCATCAGTGTTCTGATCAGTGTGTCATCAGTGTTCTGATCAGTGTGCCAGCAGTGTACCATCAGTGTTCTGATCAGTGTGCTGATCAATGTGCCAGCAGTGTTCTGATCAGTGTGCCATCAATGTTCTGTTCAGTATGCCAACAGTGTTCTGATCAGTGTGCCATCAGTATTCTGATCAGTGTTCTGATCAGTGTGCCATCAGTGTTCTGATCAGTGTGCCATCAGTGTTCTGATCAGTGTGCCATCAGTGTTCTGATCAGTGTGCCATCAGTGTTCTGATCAGTGTGCCATCAGTGTTCTGATCAGTGTGCCATCAGTGTTCTGATCAGTGTGCCATCAGTGTTCTGATCAGTGTGCCATCAGTGTTCTGATCAGTGTGCCATCAGTGTTCTGATCAGTTTTCTGATCGTTGTGCCTTCAGTGTTCTGATCAGTGTGCCAGCAGTGTACCATTAGTGTTCTGATCAGTGTCCCATCAGTGTTCTGATCAGTGTCCCATCAGTGTTCTGATCAGTGTCCCATCAGTGTTCTGATCAGTGTCCCATCAGTGTTCTGATCAGTGTCCCATCAGTGTTCTGATCAGTGTCCCATCAGTGTTCTGATCAGTGTCCCATCAGTGTTCTGATCAGTGTTCTGATCAGTGTTCTGATCAGTGTTCTGATCAGTGTTCCAGCAGTGTTCCAGCAGTGTTCTGATCAGTGTGCCATCAATGTTCTGATCAGTGTGCCAGCAATGTTCTGATCAGTGTGCCAGCAATGTTCTGATCAGTGTGCCATCAGTGTTCTGATCAGTGTGCCATCAGTGTTCTGATCAGTGTGCCATCAATGTTCTGATCAGTGTGCCAGCAATGTTCTGATCAGTGTGCCATCAGTGTTCTGATCAGTGCTCTGATCAGTGTGCCATCAGTGTTCTGATCAGTGTTCTGATCAGTGTGCCATCAGTGTTCTGATCAGTGCTCTGATCAGTGTGCCAACAGTTTTCTGATCAGTGTGCCAGCAGTGTACCAACAGTGATCTGATCAGTGTTCTGATCAGTGTCCCAGCAGTGTTCTGATCAGTGTGCCAGCAGTGTTCTGATCAGTGTGCCATCAGTGTTCTGATCAGTGTGCCATCAGTGTTCTGATCAGTGTGCCATCAGTGTTCTGATCAGTGTGCCAGTGTTCTCATCAGTGTGCCATCAGTGTTTTGATCAGTGTGCCATCAGTGTTTTGATCAGTGTGCCATCAGTGTTCTCATCAGTGTGCCATCAGTGTTTTGATCAGTGTGCCATCAGTGTTTTGATCAGTGTGCCATCAGTGGTTTGATCAGTGTGCCATCAGTGTTCTGATCAGTGTGCCATCAGTGTTCTGATCAGTGTGCCATCAGTGTTCTGATCAGTGTGCCATCAGTATTCTGATCAGTGTGCCATCAGTATTCTGATCAGTGTGCCATCAGTGCTCTGATCAGTGTGCCATCAGTGTTCTGATCAGTGTGCCATCAGTGTTCTGATCAGTGTGCCATCAGTGTTCTGATCAGTGCTCTGATCAGTGTTCTGATCAGTGTGCCATCAGTGTTCTGATCAGTGCTCTGATCAGTGTTCTGATCAGTGCTCTGATCAGTGTTCTGATCAGTGTTCTGATCAGTGTGCCATCAGTGTTCTGATCAGTGTGCCAGCAGTGTACCAACAGTGATCTGATCAGTGTGCCATCAGTGTTCTGATCAGTGTGCCATCAGTGTTCTGATCAGTGTGCCATCAATGTTCTGATCAGTGTGCCAGCAATGTTCTGATCAGTGTGCCATCAGTGTTCTGATCAGTGTGCCATCAATGTTCTGATCAGTGTGCCATCAGTGTTCTGATCAGTGTGTCATCAGTGTTCTGATCAGTGTGCCAGCAGTGTACCATCAGTGTTCTGATCAGTGTGCTGATCAATGTGCCAGCAGTGTTCTGATCAGTGTGCCATCAATGTTCTGTTCAGTATGCCAACAGTGTTCTGATCAGTGTGCCATCAGTATTCTGATCAGTGTTCTGATCAGTGTGCCATCAGTGTTCTGATCAGTGTGCCATCAGTGTTCTGATCAGTGTGCCATCAGTGTTCTGATCAGTGTGCCATCAGTGTTCTGATCAGTGTGCCATCAGTGTTCTGATCAGTGTGCCATCAGTGTTCTGATCAGTGTGCCATCAGTGTTCTGATCAGTGTGCCATCAGTGTTCTGATCAGTGTTCTGATCAGTGTGCCAGCAGTGTCCTGATCAGTGTGCCAGCAGTGTTCTGATCAGAGTGCCAGCAGTGTCCTGATCAGTGTTTTGATCAGTGTGCCATGAGTGTTCTGATCAGTGTGCCAGCAGTGTTCTGATCAGTGTGCCATCAGTGTTCTGAGCAGTGTGCCATCAGGGTTCTGATCAGTGTTCTGATCAGTGTCCCAGCAGTGTTCTGATCAGTGTCCCAGCAGTGTTCTGATCAGTGTCCCAGCAGTGTTCTGATCAGTGTCCCAGCAGTGTTCTGATCAGTGTTCTGATCAGTGTTCTGATCAGTGTCCCAGCAGTGTTCTGATCAGTGTCCCAGCAGTGTTCTGATCAGTGTCCCAGCAGTGTTCTGATCAGTGTCCCAGCAGTGTTCTGATCAGTGTCCCAGCAGTGTTCTGATCAGTGTCCCAGCAGTGTTCTGATCAGTGTCCCAGCAGTGTTCTGATCAGTGTGCCAGCAATGTTCTGATCAGTGTGCCATCAGTGTCCTGATCAGTGTGCCATCAGTTCTCTGATCAGTGTGCCATCAGTGTTCTGATCAGTGCTCTGATCAGTGTGCCAGCAGTGTACCATCAGTGTTCTGATCAGTGTCCCAGCAGTGTTCTGATCAGTGTGCCATCAGTGTTCTGATCAGTGTGTCATCAGTGTTCTGATCAGTGTGCCAGCAGTGTACCATCAGTGTTCTGATCAGTGTGCTGATCAATGTGCCAGCAGTGTTCTGATCAGTGTGCCATCAATGTTCTGTTCAGTATGCCAACAGTGTTCTGATCAGTGTGCCATCAGTATTCTGATCAGTGTTCTGATCAGTGTGCCATCAGTGTTCTGATCAGTGTGCCATCAGTGTTCTGATCAGTGTGCCATCAGTGTTCTGATCAGTGTGCCATCAGTGTTCTGATCAGTGTGCCATCAGTGTTCTGATCAGTGTGCCATCAGTGTGCCATCAGTGTTCTGATCAGTGTGCCATCAGTGTTCTGATCAGTGTGCCATCAGTGTTCTGATCAGTGTGCCATCAGTGTTCTGATCAGTGTGCCATCAGTGTTCTGATCAGTTTTCTGATCGTTGTGCCTTCAGTGTTCTGATCAGTGTGCCAGCAGTGTACCATTAGTGTTCTGATCAGTGTCCCATCAGTGTTCTGATCAGTGTCCCATCAGTGTTCTGATCAGTGTCCCATCAGTGTTCTGATCAGTGTCCCATCAGTGTTCTGATCAGTGTCCCATCAGTGTTCTGATCAGTGTCCCATCAGTGTTCTGATCAGTGTCCCATCAGTGTTCTGATCAGTGTTCTGATCAGTGTTCTGATCAGTGTTCCAGCAGTGTTCCAGCAGTGTTCTGATCAGTGTGCCATCAATGTTCTGATCAGTGTGCCAGCAATGTTCTGATCAGTGTGCCAGCAATGTTCTGATCAGTGTGCCATCAGTGTTCTGATCAGTGTGCCATCAGTGTTCTGATCAGTGTGCCATCAATGTTCTGATCAGTGTGCCAGCAATGTTCTGATCAGTGTGCCATCAGTGTTCTGATCAGTGCTCTGATCAGTGTGCCATCAGTGTTCTGATCAGTGTTCTGATCAGTGTGCCATCAGTGTTCTGATCAGTGCTCTGATCAGTGTGCCAACAGTTTTCTGATCAGTGTGCCAGCAGTGTACCAACAGTGATCTGATCAGTGTTCTGATCAGTGTCCCAGCAGTGTTCTGATCAGTGTGCCAGCAGTGTTCTGATCAGTGTGCCATCAGTGTTCTGATCAGTGTGCCATCAGTGTTCTGATCAGTGTGCCATCAGTGTTCTGATCAGTGTGCCAGTGTTCTCATCAGTGTGCCATCAGTGTTTTGATCAGTGTGCCATCAGTGTTTTGATCAGTGTGCCATCAGTGTTCTCATCAGTGTGCCATCAGTGTTTTGATCAGTGTGCCATCAGTGTTTTGATCAGTGTGCCATCAGTGTTTTGATCAGTGTGCCATCAGTGTTCTGATCAGTGTGCCATCAGTGTTCTGATCAGTGTGCCATCAGTGTTCTGATCAGTGTGCCATCAGTATTCTGATCAGTGTGCCATCAGTATTCTGATCAGTGTGCCATCAGTGCTCTGATCAGTGTGCCATCAGTGTTCTGATCAGTGTGCCATCAGTGTTCTGATCAGTGTGCCATCAGTGTTCTGATCAGTGCTCTGATCAGTGTTCTGATCAGTGTGCCATCAGTGTTCTGATCAGTGCTCTGATCAGTGTTCTGATCAGTGCTCTGATCAGTGTTCTGATCAGTGTTCTGATCAGTGTGCCATCAGTGTTCTGATCAGTGTGCCAGCAGTGTACCAACAGTGATCTGATCAGTGTGCCATCAGTGTTCTGATCAGTGTGCCATCAGTGTTCTGATCAGTGTGCCATCAATGTTCTGATCAGTGTGCCAGCAATGTTCTGATCAGTGTGCCATCAGTGTTCTGATCAGTGTGCCATCAATGTTCTGATCAGTGTGCCAGCAATGTTCTGATCAGTGTGCCATCAGTGTTCTGATCAGTGCTCTGATCAGTGTGCCATCAGTGTTCTGATCAGTGTTCTGATCAGTGTGCCATCAGTGTTCTGATCAGTGCTCTGATCAGTGTGCCATCAGTTTTCTGATCAGTGTGCCAGCAGTGTACCAACAGTGATCTGATCAGTGTTCTGATCAGTGTTCTGATCAGTGTCCCAGCAGTGATCTGATCAGTGTGCCAGCAGTGTTCTGATCAGTGTGCCAGCAGTGTTCTGATCAGTGTACCTTCAGTGTTCTGATCAGTGTGCCAGCAGTGTACCATCAATGTCCTGATCAGTGTGCCAGCAGTGTTCTGATCAGAGTGCCAGCAGTGTTTTGATCAGTGTGCCAGCAGTGTACCATCAGTGTTCCGATCAGTGTTCTGATCAGTGTGCCAGCAGTGTCCTGATCAGTGTGCCAGCAGTGTTCTGATCAGAGTGCCAGCAGTGTCCTGATCAGTGTTTTGATCAGTGTGCCATGAGTGTTCTGATCAGTGTGCCAGCAGTGTTCTGATCAGTGTGCCATCAGTGTTCTGAGCAGTGTGCCATCAGGGTTCTGATCAGTGTTCTGATCAGTGTCCCAGCAGTGTTCTGATCAGTGTCCCAGCAGTGTTCTGATCAGTGTCCCAGCAGTGTTCTGATCAGTGTCCCAGCAGTGTTCTGATCAGTGTTCTGATCAGTGTTCTGATCAGTGTCCCAGCAGTGTTCTGATCAGTGTCCCAGCAGTGTTCTGATCAGTGTCCCAGCAGTGTTCTGATCAGTGTCCCAGCAGTGTTCTGATCAGTGTCCCAGCAGTGTTCTGATCAGTGTGCCAGCAATGTTCTGATCAGTGTGCCATCAGTGTCCTGATCAGTGTGCCATCAGTTCTCTGATCAGTGTGCCATCAGTGTTCTGATCAGTGCTCTGATCAGTGTGCCAGCAGTGTACCATCAGTGTTCTGATCAGTGTCCCAGCAGTGTTCTGATCAGTGTGCCATCAGTGTTCTGATCAGTGTGTCATCAGTGTTCTGATCAGTGTGCCAGCAGTGTACCATCAGTGTTCTGATCAGTGTGCTGATCAATGTGCCAGCAGTGTTCTGATCAGTGTGCCATCAATGTTCTGTTCAGTATGCCAACAGTGTTCTGATCAGTGTGCCATCAGTATTCTGATCAGTGTTCTGATCAGTGTGCCATCAGTGTTCTGATCAGTGTGCCATCAGTGTTCTGATCAGTGTGCCATCAGTGTTCTGATCAGTGTGCCATCAGTGTTCTGATCAGTGTGCCATCAGTGTTCTGATCAGTGTGCCATCAGTGTTCTGATCAGTGTGCCATCAGTGTTCTGATCAGTTTTCTGATCGTTGTGCCTTCAGTGTTCTGATCAGTGTGCCAGCAGTGTACCATTAGTGTTCTGATCAGTGTCCCATCAGTGTTCTGATCAGTGTCCCATCAGTGTTCTGATCAGTGTCCCATCAGTGTTCTGATCAGTGTCCCATCAGTGTTCTGATCAGTGTCCCATCAGTGTTCTGATCAGTGTCCCATCAGTGTTCTGATCAGTGTTCTGATCAGTGTTCTGATCAGTGTTCCAGCAGTGTTCCAGCAGTGTTCCAGCAGTGTTCTGATCAGTGTGCCATCAATGTTCTGATCAGTGTGCCAGCAATGTTCTGATCAGTGTGCCAGCAATGTTCTGATCAGTGTGCCATCAGTGTTCTGATCAGTGTGCCATCAGTGTTCTGATCAGTGTGCCATCAATGTTCTGATCAGTGTGCCAGCAATGTTCTGATCAGTGTGCCATCAGTGTTCTGATCAGTGCTCTGATCAGTGCTCTGATCAGTGTGCCATCAGTGTTCTGATCAGTGTTCTGATCAGTGTGCCATCAGTGTTCTGATCAGTGCTCTGATCAGTGTGCCATCAGTTTTCTGATCAGTGTGCCAGCAGTGTACCAACAGTGATCTGATCAGTGTTCTGATCAGTGTCCCAGCAGTGTTCTGATCAGTGTGCCAGCAGTGTTCTGATCAGTGTGCCAGCAGTGTTCTGATCAGTGTGCCAGCAGTGTTCTGATCAGTGTGCCAGCAGTGTTCTGATCAGTGTGCCAGCAGTGTTCTGATCAGTGTGCCATCAGTGTTCTGATCAGTGTGCCATCAGTGTTCTCATCAGTGTGCCATCAGTGTTCTCATCAGTGTGCCATCAGTGTTTTGATCAGTGTGCCATCAGTGTTCTCATCAGTGTGCCATCAGTGTTTTGATCAGTGTGCCATCAGTGTTTTGATCAGTGTGCCATCAGTGTTTTGATCAGTGTGCCATCAGTGTTCTGATCAGTGTGCCATCAATGTTCTGATCAGTGTGCCATCAGTGTTCTGATCAGTGTGCCATCAGTGTTCTGATCAGTGTGCCATCAGTATTCTGATCAGTGTGCCATCAGTATTCTGATCAGTGTGCCATCAGTGCTCTGATCAGTGTGCCATCAGTGTTCTGATCAGTGTGCCATCAGTGTTCTGATCAGTGTGCCATCAGTGTTCTGATCAGTGCTCTGATCAGTGTTCTGATCAGTGTGCTGATCAGTGTTCTGATCAGTGCTCTGATCAGTGTTCTGATCAGTGTTCTGATCAGTGTTCTGATCAGTGTTCTGATCAGTGTGCCAGCAGTGTACCAACAGTGATCTGATCAGTGTGCCATCAGTGTTCTGATCAGTGTGCCATCAGTGTTCTGATCAGTGTGCCATCAGTGTTCTGATCAGTGTTTTGATCAGTGTGCCATCAGTGTTTTGATCAGTGACCCAGCAGTGTTCTGATCAGTGTGCCAGCAGTGTTCTGATCAGTGTCTCAGCAGTGTTCTGATCAGTGTGCCATCAGTGTTCTGATCAGTGTGCCATCAGTGTTCTGATCAGTGTGCCATCAGTGTTCTGATCAGTGTGCCATCAGTGTTCTGATCAGTGTGCCAGCAGTGTAGCATCAGTGTTCTGATCAGTGTTCTGATCAGTGTCCCAGCAGTGTTCTGATCAGTGTTCTGATCAGTGTGCCATCAGTGTGCCATCAGTGTGCCATCAGTGTTCTGATCAGTGTTCTGATCAGTGTCCCAGCAGTGTTCTGATAAGTGTGCCATCAATGTTCTGATCAGTGTGCCAGCAATGTTCTGATCAGTGTGCCATCAGTGTTCTGATCAGTGTGCCATCAGTGTTCTGATCAGTGCTCTGATCAGTGTGCCATCAGTGTTCTGATCAGTGTGCCAGCAGTGTACCAACAGTGATCTGATCAGTGTGCCATCAGTGTTCTGATCAGTGTTCTGATCAGTGTCCCAGCAGTGTTCTGATCAGTGTGCCATCAGTGTTCTGATCAGTGTGCCATCAGTGTTCTGATCAGTGTGCCATCAGTGTTCTGATCAGTGTGCCATCAGTGTTCTGATCAGTGTGCCATCAGTGTACTGATCAGTGTGCCATCAGTGTTCTGATCAGTGTTCTGATCAGTGTGCCAGCAGTGTAACATCAGTGTTCTGATCAGTGTGCCAGCAGTGTTCTGAACAGTGTTCGGATCAGTGTCCCAGCAGTGTTCTGATCAGTGTTTTGATCAGTGTCCCAGCAGTGTTCTGATCAGCGTTCTGATCAGTGTGCCATCAGTGTCCCATCAGTGTTCTGATAAGTGTGCCATCAGTGTTCTGATCAGTGCGCCATCAGTGTTCTGATCAGTGTGCCATCAGTGTTCTGATCAGTGTGCCATCAGTGTTCTGATCAGTGTGTCATCAGTGTTCTGATCAGTGTGCCATCAGTGTTCTGATCAGTGTGCCATCAGTGTTCTGATCAGTGTGCCATCAGTGTTCTGATCAGTGTGCCATCAGTGTTCTGATCAGTGTGCCAGCAGTGTAGCATCAGTGTTCTGATCAGTGTTCTGATCAGTGTCCCAGCAGTGTTCTGATCAGTGTTCTGATCAGTGTGCCATCAGTGTGCCATCAGTGTGCCATCAGTGTTCTGATCAGTGTTCTGATCAGTGTCCCAGCAGTGTTCTGATAAGTGTGCCATCAATGTTCTGATCAGTGTGCCAGCAATGTTCTGATCAGTGTGCCATCAGTGTTCTGATCAGTGTGCCATCAGTGTTCTGATCAGTGCTCTGATCAGTGTGCCATCAGTGTTCTGATCAGTGTGCCAGCAGTGTACCAACAGTGATCTGATCAGTGTGCCATCAGTGTTCTGATCAGTGTTCTGATCAGTGTCCCAGCAGTGTTCTGATCAGTGTGCCATCAGTGTTCTGATCAGTGTGCCATCAGTGTTCTGATCAGTGTGCCATCAGTGTTCTGATCAGTGTGCCATCAGTGTTCTGATCAGTGTGCCATCAGTGTTCTGATCAGTGTGCCATCAGTGTACTGATCAGTGTGCCATCAGTGTTCTGATCAGTGTTCTGATCAGTGTGCCAGCAGTGTAACATCAGTGTTCTGATCAGTGTGCCAGCAGTGTTCTGAACAGTGTTCGGATCAGTGTCCCAGCAGTGTTCTGATCAGTGTTTTGATCAGTGTCCCAGCAGTGTTCTGATCAGCGTTCTGATCAGTGTGCCATCAGTGTCCCATCAGTGTTCTGATAAGTGTGCCATCAGTGTTCTGATCAGTGCGCCATCAGTGTTCTGATCAGTGTGCCATCAGTGTTCTGATCAGTGTGCCATCAGTGTTCTGATCAGTGTGCCATCAGTGTTCTGATCAGTGTGCCATCAGTGTTCTGATCAGTGTGTCATCAGTGTTCTGATCAGTGTGCCATCAGTGTTCTGATCAATGTGCCATAAGTGTTCTGATCAGTGTGCCATCAGTGTTCTGATCAGTGTGCCATCAGTGTTCTGATCAGTGTGCCATCAGTGTTCTGATCAGTGTGCCATCAGTGTTCTGATCAGTGTGCCATAAGTGTTCTGATCAGTGTGCCATCAGTGTTCTGATCAGTGTGCCATCAGTGTTCTGATCAGTGTGCCATCAGTGTTCTGATCAGTGTGCCAGCAGCGTACCATCAGTGTTCTGATCAGTGCGCCATCAGTGTTCTGATCAGTGTCCCAGCAGTGTTCTGATCAGTGTGCCATCAGTGTTCTGATCAGTGTCCCAGCAGTGCTCTGATCAGTGTGCCATCAGTGCTCTGAACAGTGTTCTGATCAGTGTTCTGATCAGTGTTCTGATCAGTGTTCTGATCAGTGTGCCATCAGTGTTCTGATCAGTGTTCTGATCAGCGTGCTAGCAGTGTACCAGCAGTGTACCATCAGTGTTCTGATCAGTGTGCCATCAGTGTTCTGATCAGTGTGCCATCAGTGTTGTGATCAGTGTGCCATCAGTGTTGTGATCAGTGTGCCATCAGTGTTCTGATTAGTGCGCCATCAGTGTTCTGATCAGTGTGCCATCAGTGTTCTGATCAGTGTGCCAGCAGTGTAACATTAGTGTTCTGATCAGTGTTCTGAGCAGTGTACCAGCAGTGTACCATCAGTGTTCTGATCAGTGTGCCAGCAGTGTTCTGATCAGTGTTCGGATCAGTGTCCCAGCAGTGTTCTGATCAGTGTGCCAGCAGTGTTCTGATCAGTGTGCCATCAGTGTTCTGATCAGTGTGCCATCAGTGTTCTGATCAGTGTTCTGATCAGTGTGCCATCAGTGTTCTGTTCAGTGTGCCAGTAGTGTTCCGATCAGTGTGCCATCAGTGTTCTGATCAGTGTGCCATCAGTGCTCTGATCAGTGTGCCATCAGTGCTCTGATCAGTGTGCCATCAGTGTTCTGAACAGTGTTCTGATCAGTGTGCCATCAGTATTCTGATCAGTGTTCTGATCAGTGTCCCAGCAGTGTTCTGATCAGTGTCCCAGCAGTGTTCTGATCAGTGTGCCAGCACTGTTCTGATCAGTGTGCCAGCACTGTTCTGATCAGTGTGCCAGCAGTGTTCTGATCAGTGTGCCAGCAGTGTTCTGATCAGTGTGCTATCAGTGTTCTGATCAGTGTCCCAGCAGTGTTCTGATCAGTGTGCCAGCACTGTTCTGATCAGTGTGCCAGCACTGTTCTGATCAGTGTGCCAGCACTGTTGTGATCAGTGTGCCAGCACTGTTCTGATCAGTGTGCCAGCACTGTTCTGATCAGTGTGCCAGCACTGTTCTGATCAGTGTGCCAGCACTGTTCTGATCAGTGTGCCAGCACTGTTCTGATCAGTGTGCCAGCAGTGTTCTGATCAGTGTGCCAGCAGTGTTCTGATCAGTGTGCCAGCAGTGTTCCGATCAGTGTGCCAGCAGTGTTCTGTTCAGTGTGCCAGTAGTGTTCCGATCAGTGTGCCAGTAGTGTTCCGATCAGTGTGCCAGCAGTGTTCTGATCAGTGTGCCATCAGTGCTCTGATCAGTGTGCCATCAGTGCTCTGATCAGTGTGCCATCAGTGTTCTGAACAGTGTTCTGATCAGTGTGCCATCAGTATTCTGATCAGTGTTCTGATCAGTGTCCCAGCAGTGTTCTGATCAGTGTCCCAGCAGTGTTCTGATCAGTGTGCCAGCACTGTTCTGATCAGTGTGCCAGCACTGTTCTGATCAGTGTGCCAGCACTGTTCTGATCAGTGTGCCAGCAGTGTTCTGATCAGTGTGCCATCAGTGTTCTGATCAGTGTGCCATCAGTGTTCTGATCAGTGTGCCATCAGTGTTCTGATCAGTGTGCCATCAGTGTTCTGATCAGTGTGCCAGCAGTGTTCTGATCAGTGTGCCAGCAGTGTTCTGATCAGTGTGCCAGCAGTGTTCTGATCAGTGTGCCAGCAGTGTTCTGATCAGTGTGCCAGCAGTGTACCGATCAGTGTGCCAGCAGTGTACCGATCAGTGTTCTGATCAGTGTTCTGATCAGTGTCCCAGCAGTGTTCTGATCAGTGTTCTGATCAGTGTTCTGATCAGTGTTCTGATCAGTGTCCCAGCAGTGTTCTGATCAGTGTTCTGATCAGTGTTTTGATCAGTGTTCTGATCAGTGTTCTGATCAGTGTGCCATCAGTGTTCTGATCAGTGTTCTGATCAGTGTTCTGATCAGTGTGCCATCAATGTTCTGATCAGTGTGCCAGCAATGTTCTGATCAGTGTGCCATCAGTGTTCTGATCAGTGTGCCATCAGTGTTCTGATCAGTGTGCCATCAGTGTTCTGATCAGTGTTCTGATAAGTGTGCCATCAGTGTTCTGATCAGTGTGCCAGCAGTGTACCAACAGTGATCTGATCAGTGTGCCATCAGTGTTCTGATCAGTGTTCTGATCAGTGTGCCATCAGTGTTCTGATCAGTGTGCCATCAGTGTTCTGATCAGTGTGCCATCAGTGTTCTGATCAGTGTGCCATCAGTGTTCTGATCAGTGTGCCATCAGTGTACTGATCAGTGTGCCATCAGTGTTCTGATCAGTGTTCTGATCAGTGTGCCAGCAGTGTAACATTAGTGTTCTGATCAGTGTTTTGATCAGTGTGCCAGCAGTGTTCTGATCAGTGTGCCATCAGTGTTCTGATCAGTGTGCCAGCAATGTTCTGATCAGTGTGCCATCAGTGTTCTGATCAGTGTGCCATCAGTGTTCTGTTAAGTGTGCCAGCAGCATACCATCAGTGTTCTGATCAGTGTGCCATCAGTGTTCTGATCAGTGTTCTGATCAGTGGGCCATCAGTGTTCTGATCAGTGTCCCATCAGTGTCCCATCAGTGTTCTGATAAGTGTGCCATCAGTGTTCTGATAAGTGTGCCATCAGTGTTCTGATAAGTGTGCCATCAGTGTTCTGATCAGTGTGCCATCAGTGTTCTGATCAGTGTGCCATCAGTGTTCTGATCAGTGTGCCATCAGTGTTCTGATCAGTGTGCCATCAGTGTTCTGATCAGTGTGCCATCAGTGTTCTGATCAGTGTTCTGATCAGTGTTCTGATCAGTGTTCTGATCAGTGTTCTGATCAGTGTTCTGATCAGTGTCCCATCAGTGTTCTGATCAGTGTCCCAGCAGTGTTCTGATCAGTGTCCCAGCAGTGTTCTGATCAGTGTCCCAGCAGTGTTCTGATCAGTGTCCCAGCAGTGTTCTGATCAGTGTGCCAGCAATGTTCTGATCAGTGTGCCATCAGTGTCCTGATCAGTGTGCCATCAGTTTTCTGATCAGTGTGCCATCAGTGTTCTGATCAGTGCTCTGATCAGTGCTCTGATCGGTGTGCCATCAGTGTTCTGATCAGTGTGCCAGCAGTGTACCATCAGTGTTCTGATCAGTGTCCCAGCAGTGTTCTGATCAGTGTGCCATCAGTGTTCTGATCAGTGTGTCATCAGTGTTCTGATCAGTGTGCCAGCAGTGTACCATCAGTGTTCTGATCAGTGTGCTGATCAATGTGCCAGCAGTGTTCTGATCAGTGTGCCATCAATGTTCTGATCAGTATGCCAACAGTGTTCTGATCAGTGAGCCATCAGTATTCTGATCAGTGTTCTGATCAGTGTCCCAGCAGTGCTCTGATCAGTGTGCCAGCAGTATTCTGATCAGTGTTCTGATCAGTGTCCCAGCAGTGCTCTGATCAGTGTGCCAGCAGTGCTCTCATCAGTGTGCCAGCAGTGCTCTCATCAGTGTGCCAGCAGTGCTCTCATCAGTGTGCCATCAGTGTTCTGATCAGTGTGCCATCAGTGTTCTGATCAGTGTGCCATCAGTGTTCTGATCAGTGTGCCATCAGTGTTCTGATCAGTGTGCCATCAGTGTTCTGATCAGTGTGCCATCAGTGTTCTGATCAGTGTGCCATCAGTGTTCTGATCAGTGTTCTGATCAGTGTGCCAGCAGTGTAACATTAGTGTTCTGATCAGTGTTTTGATCAGTGTGCCAGCAGTGTTCTGATCAGTGTTCGGATCAGTGACCCAGCAGTGTTCTGATCAGTGTTTTGATCAGTGTGCCATCAGTGTTTTGATCAGTGTGCCAGCAGTGTTCTGATCAGTGTTCGGATCAGTGACCCAGCAGTGTTCTGATCAGTGTTTTGATCAGTGTGCCATCAGTGTTTTGATCAGTGTGCCAGCAGTGTTCTGATCAGTGTTCGGATCAGTGACCCAGCAGTGTTCTGATCAGTGTTTTGATCAGTGTGCCATCAGTGTTCTCATCAGTGTGCCATCAGTGTTCTCATCAGTGTGCCATCAGTGTTTTGATCAGTGTGCCATCAGTGTTCTCATCAGTGTGCCATCAGTGTTCTCATCAGTGTGCCATCAGTGTTCTGATCAGTGTGCCATCAGTGTTTTGATCAGTGTGCCATCAGTGTTCTGATCAGTGTGCCATCAGTGTTCTGATCAGTGTGCCATCAGTGTTCTGATCAGTGTGCCATCAGTGTTCTGATCAGTGCTCTGATCAGTGTTCTGATCAGTGTGCCAGCAGTGTACCAACAGTGATCTGATCAGTGTGCCATCAGTGTTCTGATCAGTGTGCCATCAGTGTTCTGATCAGTGTGCCATCAGTGTTCTGATCAGTGTGCCATCAGTGTTCTGATCAGTGTGCCATCAGTGTTCTGATCAGTGTTTTGATCAGTGTGCCATCAGTGTTTTGATCAGTGTGCCAGCAGTGTTCTGATCAGTGTTCGGATCAGTGACCCAGCAGTGTCCTGATCAGTGTTCTGATCAGTGTGCCAGCAGTGTACCAACAGTGTTCTGATCAGTGTGCCATCAGTGTTCTGATCAGTGTGCCATCAGTGTTCTGATCAGTGTGCCATCAGTGTTCTGATCAGTGTCCCAGCAGTGTTCTGATCAGTGTGCCATCAGTGTTCTGATCAGTGTGCCAGCAGCGTACCATCAGTGTTCTGATCAGTGCGCCATCAGTGTTCCGATCAGTGTGCCATCAGTGTTCTGTTCAGTGTGCCAGTAGTGTTCCGATCAGTGTGCCAGCAGTGTTACGATCAGTGTGCCAGCAGTGTTCTGATCAGTGTGCCAGCAGTGTTCTGATCAGTGTTCTGATCAGTGTCCCAGCAGTGTTCTGATCAGTGAGCCAGCAGTGCTCTGATCAGTGTGCCAGCACTGTTCTCATCAGTGTGCCAGCAGTGTTCTGATCAGTGTCTCAGCAGTGTTCTGATCAGTGTGCCATCAGTGTTCTGATCAGTGTGCCATCAGTGATCTGATCAGTGTGCCATCAGTGTTCTGATCAGAGTGCCATCAGTGTTCTGATCAGTGTGCCATCAGTGTTCCATCAGTGTTCTGATCAGTGTCCCAGCAGTGTTCTGATCAGTGTTCTGATCAGTGTGCCATCAGTGTGCCATCAGTGTTCTGATCAGTGTTCCAGCAGTGTTCTGATAAGTGTGCCATCAATGTTCTGATCAGTGTGCCAGCAATGTTCTGATCAGTGTGCCAGCAATGTTCTGATCAGTGTGCCATCAGTGTTCTGATCAGTGTGCCATCAGTGTTCTGATCAGTGTGCCATCAGTGTTCTGATCAGTGTGCCATCAGTGTTCTGATCAGTGTGCCATCAGTGTTCTGATCAGTGTGCCAGCATTGTACCAACAGTGATCTGATCAGTGTGCCATCAGTGTTCTGATCAGTGTTCTGATCAGTGTCCCAGCAGTGTTCTGATCAGTGTGCCATCAGTGTTCTGACCAGTGTGCCATCAGTGTTCTGATCAGTGTGCAATCAGTGTTCTGATCAGTGTGCCATCAGTGTTCTGATCAGTGTGCCATCAGTGTTCTGATCAGTGTGCCATCAGTGTTCTGATCAGTGTGCCATCAGTGTTCTGATCAGTGTGCCATCAGTGTTCTGATCAGTGTTCTGATCAGTGTGCCAGCAGTGTAACATCAGTGTTCTGATCAGTGTGCCAGCAGTGTTCTGAACAGTGTTCGGATCAGTGTCCCAGCAGTGTTCTGATCAGTGTTTTGATCAGTGTGCCATCAGTGTTATGATAAGTGTGCCAGCAGCATACCATCAGTGTTCTGATCAGTGTCCCATCAGTGTTCTGATAAGTGTGCCATCAGTGTTATGATAAGTGTGCCAGCAGCATACCATCAGTGTTCTGATCAGTGTCCCATCAGTGTTCTGATAAGTGTGCCATCAGTGTTCTGATCAGTGTGCCAGCAATGTTCTGATCAGTGTGCCATCAGTGTTCTGATCAGTGTGCCATCAGTGTTCTGATCAGTGTGCCATCAGTGTTCTGATCAGTGTGCCATCAGTGTTCTGATCAGTGTGCCATCAGTGTTCTGATCAGTGTGCCATCAGTGTTCTGATCAATGTGCCATAAGTGTTCTGATCAGTGTGCCATCAGTGTTCTGATCAGTGTGCCATCAGTGTTCTGATCAGTGTGCCAGCAGCGTACCATCAGTGTTCTGATCAGTGCGCCATCAGTGTTCCGATCAGTGTGCCATCAGTGTTCTGATCAGTGTCCCAGCAGTGCTCTGATCAGTGTGCCATCAGTGTTCTGAACAGTGTTCTGATCAGTGTTCTGATCAGTGTGCCATCAGTGTTCTGATCAGTGTGCCATCAGTGTTCTGATCAGTGTTCTGATCAGCGTGCTAGCAGTGTACCAGCAGTGTACCATCAGTGTTCTGATCAGTGTGCCATCAGTGTTCTGATCAGTGTGCCATCAGTGTTCTGATCAGTGCGCCATCAGTGTTCTGATCAGTGCGCCATCAGTGTTCTGATTAGTGCGCCATCAGTGTTCTGATTAGTGCGCCATCAGTGTTCTGATCAGTGTGCCATCAGTGTTCTGATCAGTGTGCCAGCAGTGTAACATTAGTGTTCTGATCAGTGTTCTGATCAGTGTGCCAGCAGTGTAACATTAGTGTTCTGATCAGTGTTCGGATCAGTGTCCCAGCAGTGTTCTGATCAGTGTGCCAGCAGTGTTCGGATCAGTGTGCCATCAGTGTTCTGATCAGTGTGCCAGCAGCGTACCATCAGTGTTCTGATCAGTGCGCCATCAGTGTTCCGATCAGTGTGCCATCAGTGTTCTGTTCAGTGTGCCATCAGTGCTCTGATCAGTGTGCCATCAGTGCTCTGATCAGTGTGCCATCAGTGCTCTGATCAGTGTGCCATCAGTGTTCTGATCAGTGTGCAATCAGTGTTCTGATCAGTGTGCCATCAGTGTTCTGATCAGTGTGCCATCAGTGTTCTGATCAGTGTGCCATCAGTGTTCTGATCAGTGTTCTGATCAGTGTGCCAGCAGTGTAACATCAGTGTTCTGATCAGTGTGCCAGCAGTGTTCTGAACAGTGTTCGGATCAGTGTCCCAGCAGTGTTCTGATCAGTGTTTTGATCAGTGTGCCATCAGTGTTATGATAAGTGTGCCAGCAGCATACCATCAGTGTTCTGATCAGTGTCCCATCAGTGTTCTGATAAGTGTGCCATCAGTGTTATGATAAGTGTGCCAGCAGCATACCATCAGTGTTCTGATCAGTGTCCCATCAGTGTTCTGATAAGTGTGCCATCAGTGTTCTGATCAGTGTGCCAGCAATGTTCTGATCAGTGTGCCATCAGTGTTCTGATCAGTGTGCCATCAGTGTTCTGATCAGTGTGCCATCAGTGTTCTGATCAGTGTGCCATCAGTGTTCTGATCAGTGTGCCATCAGTGTTCTGATCAGTGTGCCATCAGTGTTCTGATCAATGTGCCATAAGTGTTCTGATCAGTGTGCCATCAGTGTTCTGATCAGTGTGCCATCAGTGTTCTGATCAGTGTGCCAGCAGCGTACCATCAGTGTTCTGATCAGTGCGCCATCAGTGTTCCGATCAGTGTGCCATCAGTGTTCTGATCAGTGTCCCAGCAGTGCTCTGATCAGTGTGCCATCAGTGTTCTGAACAGTGTTCTGATCAGTGTTCTGATCAGTGTGCCATCAGTGTTCTGATCAGTGTGCCATCAGTGTTCTGATCAGTGTTCTGATCAGCGTGCTAGCAGTGTACCAGCAGTGTACCATCAGTGTTCTGATCAGTGTGCCATCAGTGTTCTGATCAGTGTGCCATCAGTGTTCTGATCAGTGCGCCATCAGTGTTCTGATCAGTGCGCCATCAGTGTTCTGATTAGTGCGCCATCAGTGTTCTGATTAGTGCGCCATCAGTGTTCTGATCAGTGTGCCATCAGTGTTCTGATCAGTGTGCCAGCAGTGTAACATTAGTGTTCTGATCAGTGTTCTGATCAGTGTGCCAGCAGTGTAACATTAGTGTTCTGATCAGTGTTCGGATCAGTGTCCCAGCAGTGTTCTGATCAGTGTGCCAGCAGTGTTCGGATCAGTGTGCCATCAGTGTTCTGATCAGTGTGCCAGCAGCGTACCATCAGTGTTCTGATCAGTGCGCCATCAGTGTTCCGATCAGTGTGCCATCAGTGTTCTGTTCAGTGTGCCATCAGTGCTCTGATCAGTGTGCCATCAGTGCTCTGATCAGTGTGCCATCAGTGCTCTGATCAGTGTGCCATCAGTGTTCTGAACAGTGTTCTGATCAGTGTTCTGATCAGTGTGCCATCAGTATTCTGATCAGTGTTCTGATCAGTGTCCCAGCAGTGTTCTGATCAGTGTGCCAGCACTGTTCTGATCAGTGTGCCAGCAGTGTTCTGATCAGTGTGCCAGCAGTGTTCTGATCAGTGTGCCAGCAGTGTTCTGATCAGTGTGCCATCAGTGTTCTGATCAGTGTGCCATCAGTGTTCTGATCAGTGTGCCATCAGTGTTCTGATCAGTGTGCCATCAGTGTTCTGATCAGTGTGCCATCAGTGTTCTGATCAGTGTGCCAGCAGTGTTCTGATCAGTGTGCCAGCAGTGTTCTGATCAGTGTGCCAGCAGTGTTCTGATCAGTGTGCCAGCAGTGTTCTGATCAGTGTGCCAGCAGTGTTCTGATCAGTGTGCCAGCAGTGTTCTGATCAGTGTGCCAGCAGTGTACCGATCAGTGTTCTGATCAGTGTTCTGATCAGTGTCCCAGCAGTGTTCTGATCAGTGTTCTGATCAGTGTGCCATCAGTGTGCCATCAGTGTGCCATCAGTGTTCTGATCAGTGTTCTGATCAGTGTTCTGATCAGTGTGCCATCAATGTTCAGATCAGTGTGCCAGCAATGTTCTGATCAGTGTGCCATCAGTGTTCTGATCAGTGTTCTGATCAGTGTGCCATCAGTGTTCTGATCAGTGTGCCATCAGTGTTCTGATCAGTGCTCTGATAAGTGTGCCATCAGTGTTCTGATCAGTGTGCCAGCAGTGTACCAACAGTGATCTGATCAGTGTGCCATCAGTGTTCTGATCAGTGTTCTGATCAGTGTGCCATCAGTGTTCTGATCAGTGTGCCATCAGTGTTCTGATCAGTGTGCCATCAGTGTTCTGATCAGTGTGCCATCAGTGTTCTGATCAGTGTGCCATCAGTGTACTGATCAGTGTGCCATCAGTGTTCTGATCAGTGTTCTGATCAGTGTGCCAGCAGTGTAACATTAGTGTTCTGATCAGTGTTTTGATCAGTGTGCCAGCAGTGTTCTGATCAGTGTTCGGATCAGTGTCCCAGCAGTGTTCTGATCAGTGTTTTGATCAGTGTGCCATCAGTGTTCTGTTAAGTGTGCCAGAAGCATACCATCAGTGTTCTGATCAGTGTGCCATCAGTGTTCTGATCAGTGTTCTGATCAGTGGGCTATCAGTGTTCTGATCAGTGTCCCATCAGTGTTCTGATCAGTGTCCCATCAGTGTTCTGATCAGTGTCCCATCAGTGTTCTGATCAGTGTCCCATCAGTGTTCTGATCAGTGTCCCATCAGTGTTCTGATAAGTGTGCCATCAGTGTTCTGATAAGTGTGCCATCAGTGTTCTGATCAGTGTGCCATCAGTGCTCTGATCAGTGTGCCATCAGTGTTCTGAACAGTGTTCTGATCAGTGTGCCATCAGTGTTCTGATCAGTGTTCTGATCAGTGTGCCATCAGTATTCTGATCAGTGTTCTGATCAGTGTCCCAGCAGTGTTCTGATCAGTGTGCCAGCACTGTTCTGATCAGTGTGCCAGCACTGTTCTGATCAGTGTGCCAGCACTGTTCTGATCAGTGTGCCAGCAGTGTTCTGATCAGTGTGCCAGCAGTGTTCTGATCAGTGTGCCAGCACTGTTCTGATCAGTGTGCCAGCAGTGTTCTGATCAGTGTGCCATCAGTGTTCTGATCAGTGTGCCATCAGTGTTCTGATCAGTGTGCCAGCAGTGTTCTGATCAGTGTGCCAGCAGTGTTCTGATCAGTGTGCCAGCAGTGTTCTGATCAGTGTGCCAGCAGTGTTCTGATCAGTGTTCTGATCAGTGTTCTGATCAGTGTTCTGATCAGTGTTCTGATCAGTGTTCTGATCAGTGTGCCATCAGTGTTCTGATCAGTGTGCCATCAGTGTTCTGATCAGTGTGCCATCAGTGTTCTGATCAGTGTGCCATCAGTGTTCTGATCAGTGTGCCAGCAGTGTTCTGATCAGTGTGCCAGCAGTGTTCTGATCAGTGTGCCAGCAGTGTTCTGATCAGTGTGCCATCAGTGTTCTGATCAGTGTGCCATCAGTGTGCCATCAGTGTTCTGATCAGTGTGCCAGCAGCGTACCATCAGTGTTCTGATCAGTGCGCCATCAGTGTTCCGATCAGTGTGCCATCAGTGTTCTGAACAGTGTTCTGATCAGTGTTCTGATCAGTGTGCCATCAGTGTGCCGATCAGTGTTCTGATCAGTGTTCTGATCAGTGTTCTGATCAGTGTTCTGATCAGTGTTCTGATCAGTGTGCCATCAATGTTCTGATCAGTGTGCCAGCAGTGTTCTGATCAGTGTGCCAGCAGTGTTCTGATCAGTGTGCCATCAGTGTTCTGATCAGTGTGCCATCAGTGTTCTGATCAGTGTGCCATCAGTGTTCTGATCAGTGTTCTGATCAGTGTGCCATCAGTGTTCTGATCAGTGTGCCATCAGTGTTCTGATCAGTGTGCCAGCAGTGTTCTGATCAGTGTGCCAGCAGTATTCTGATCAGTGTGCCAGCAGTGTTCTGATCAGTGTGCCAGCAGTGTACCGATCAGTGTTCTGATCAGTGTTCTGATCAGTGTCCCAGCAGTGTTCTGATCAGTGTTCTGATCAGTGTGCCATCAGTGTGCCATCAGTGTGCCATCAGTGTGCCATCAGTGTTCTGATCAGTGTTCTGATCAGTGTTCTGATCAGTGTGCCATCAATGTTCTGATCAGTGTGCCAGCAATGTTCTGATCAGTGTGCCATCAGTGTTCTGATCAGTGTGCCATCAGTGTTCTGATCAGTGTGACATCAGTGTTCTGATCAGTGCTCTGATAAGTGTGCCATCAGTGTTCTGATCAGTGTGCCAGCAGTGTACCAACAGTGATCTGATCAGTGTGCCATCAGTGTTCTGATCAGTGTGCCATCAGTGTTCTGATCAGTGTGCCATCAGTGTTCTGATCAGTGTGCCATCAGTGTTCTGATCAGTGTGACATCAGTTTACTGATCAGTGTGCCATCAGTGTTCTGATCAGTGTTCTGATCAGTGTGCCAGCAGTGTAACATTAGTGTTCTGATCAGTGTTTTGATCAGTGTGCCATCAGTGTTCTGATCAGTGTGACATCAGTGTTCTGATCAGTGCTCTGATAAGTGTGCCATCAGTGTTCTGATCAGTGTGCCAGCAGTGTACCAACAGTGATCTGATCAGTGTGCCATCAGTGTTCTGATCAGTGTGCCATCAGTGTTCTGATCAGTGTGCCATCAGTGTTCTGATCAGTGTGCCATCAGTGTTCTGATCAGTGTGACATCAGTTTACTGATCAGTGTGCCATCAGTGTTCTGATCAGTGTTCTGATCAGTGTGCCAGCAGTGTAACATTAGTGTTCTGATCAGTGTTTTGATCAGTGTGCCATCAGTGTTCTGATCAGTGTGACATCAGTGTTCTGATCAGTGCTCTGATAAGTGTGCCATCAGTGTTCTGATCAGTGTGCCAGCAGTGTACCAACAGTGATCTGATCAGTGTGCCATCAGTGTTCTGATCAGTGTGCCATCAGTGTTCTGATCAGTGTGCCATCAGTGTTCTGATCAGTGTGCCATCAGTGTTCTGATCAGTGTGACATCAGTTTACTGATCAGTGTGCCATCAGTGTTCTGATCAGTGTTCTGATCAGTGTGCCAGCAGTGTAACATTAGTGTTCTGATCAGTGTTTTGATCAGTGTGCCAGCAGTGTTCTGATCAGTGTTCGGATCAGTGTCCCAGCAGTGTTCTGATCAGTGTTTTGATCAGTGTGCCATCAGTGTTCTGTTAAGTGTGCCAGAAGCATACCATCAGTGTTCTGATCAGTGTTCTGATCAGTGGGCCATCAGTGTTCTGATCAGTGTCCCATCAGTGTTCTGATAAGTGTGCCATCAGTGTTCTGATCAGTGTGCCAGCAATGTTCTGATCAGTGTGCCATCAGTGTTCTGATCAGTGTGCCATCAGTGTTCTGATCAGTGTGCCATCAGTGTTCTGATGAGTGTCCCAGCAGTGTTCTGATCAGTGTTTTGATCAGTGTGCCATCAGTGTTCTGTTAAGTGTGCCAGAAGCATACCATCAGTGTTCTGATCAGTGTGCCATCAGTGTTCTGATCAGTGTTCTGATCAGTGGGCCATCAGTGTTCTGATCAGTGTCCCATCAGTGTTCTGATGAGTGTCCCATCAGTGTTCTGATGAGTGTCCCATCAGTGTTCTGATAAGTGTGCCATCAGTGTTCTGATCAGTGTGCCATCAGTGTTCTGATCAGTGTGCCAGCAATGTTCTGATCAGTGTGCCATCAGTGTTCTGATCAGTGTGCCATCAGTGTTCTGATCAGTGTGCCATCAGTGTTCTGATCAGTGTGCCATCAGTGTTCTGATCAGTGTCCCAGCAGTGTTCTGATCAGTGTTTTGATCAGTGTGCCATCAGTGTTCTGTTAAGTGTGCCAGAAGCATACCATCAGTGTTCTGATCAGTGTGCCATCAGTGTTCTGATCAGTGTTCTGATCAGTGGGCCATCAGTGTTCTGATCAGTGTCCCATCAGTGTTCTGATCAGTGTCCCATCAGTGTTCTGATAAGTGTGCCATCAGTGTTCTGATCAGTGTGCCATCAGTGTTCTGATCAGTGTGCCATCAGTGTTCTGATCAGTGTGCCATCAGTGTTCTGATCAGTGTGCCATCAGTGTTCTGATCAGTGTGCCATCAGTGTTCTGATCAGTGTGCCATCAGTGTTCTGATCAGTGTGCCATCAGTGTTCTGATCAGTGTGCCATCAGTGTGCCATCAGTGTTCTGATCAGTGTGCCATCAGTGTTCTGATCAGTGTGCCAGCAGCGTACCATCAGTGTTCTGATCAGTGCGCCATCAGTGTTCCGATCAGTGTGCCATCAGTGTTCTGATCAGTGTGCCATCAGTGTTCTGATCAGTGTTCTGATCAGCGTGCTAGCAGTGTACCAGCAGTGTACCATCAGTGTTCTGATCAGTGTGCCATCAGTATTCTGATCAGTGTTCTGATCAGTGTCCCAGCAGTGTTCTGATAAGTGTGCCAATAGTGTTCTGATCAGTGTGCCAACAGTGTTCTGATCAGTGTGCCAGCAGTGTTCTGATCAGTGTGCCATCAGTGTTCTGATCAGTGTGCCATCAGTGTTCTGATCAGTGTGCCAGCAGTGTGCCATCAGTGTTCTGATCAGTGCGCCATCAGTGTTCTGATCAGTGTGCCAGCAGTGTTCTGATCAGTGTTCTGATCAGTGTCCCAGCAGTGTTCTGATCAGTGTGCCAGCAGTGTTCTGATCAGTGTGCCAGCAGTGTTCTGATCAGTGTGCCAGCAGTGTTCTGATCAGTGTGCCAGCAGTGTTCTGATCAGTGTGCCAGCAGTGTTCTGATCAGTGTGCCAGCAGTGTTCTGATCAGTGTGCCAGCAGTGTTCTGATCAGTGTGCCAGCAGTGTTCTGATCAGTGTGCCAGCAGTGTTCTGATCAGTGTCCCAGCAGTGTTCTGATCAGTGTCCCAGCAGTGTTCTGATCAGTGTGCCATCAGTGTTCTGATCAGTGTGCCATCAGTGCTCTGATCAGTGCTCTGATCAGTGTGCCATCAGTGTTCTGATCAGTGTGCCAGCAGCGAACCATCAGTGTTCTGATCAGTGTTCTGATCAGTGTTCTGATCAGTGTTCTGATCAGTGTTCTGATCAGTGTTCTGATCAGTGTTCTGATCAGTGTTCTGATCAGTGTTCTGATCAGTGTTCTGATCAGTGTGCCATTAGTGTTCTGATCAGTGTGCCATTAGTGTTCTGATCAGTGTGCCATTAGTGTTCTGATCAGTGTCCCAGCAGTGTTCTGATCAGTGTGCCATCAGTGTTCTGATCAGTGTGCCATCAGTGTTCTGATCAGTGTGCCATCAGTGTTCTGATCAGTGTGCCATCAGTGTTCTGATCAGTGTGCCATCAGTGTACCATCAGTGTTCTGATCAGTGCGCCATCAGTGTTCCGATCAGTGTGCCATCAGCGTTCTGATCAGTGTCCCAGCAGTGCTCTGATCAGTGTGCCATCAGTGTTCTGAACAGTGTTCTGATCAGTGTTCTGAACAGTGTTCTGATCAGTGTTCTGATCAGTGTGCCATCAGTGTTCTGATCAGTGTTCTGATCAGCGTGCTAGCAGTGTACCAGCAGTGTACCATCAGTGTTCTGATCAGTGTGCCATCAGTATTCTGATCAGTGAGCCAGCAGTGTTCTGATCAGTGAGCCAGCAGTGTTCTGATCAGTGAGCCAGCAGTGTTCTGATCAGTGTGCCAATAGTGTTCTGATCAGTGTGCCAACAGTGTTCTGATCAGTGTGCCAACAGTGTTCTGATCAGTGTGCCATCAGTGTTCTGATCAGTGTGCCATCATTGTTCTGATCAGTGTGCCAGCAGTGTACCATCAGTGTTCTGATCAGTGTGCCAGCAGTGTACCATCAGTGTTCTGATCAGTGTTCTGATCAGTGTCCCAGCAGTGTTCTGATCAGTGTTCTGATCAGTGTTCTGATCAGTGTTCTGATCAGTGTTCTGATCAGTGTCCCAGCAGTGTTCTGATAAGTGTGCCATCAATGTTCTGATCAGTGTGCCAGCAATGTTCTGATCAGTGTGCCATCAGTGTTCTGATCAGTGTGCCATCAGTGTTCTGATCAGTGTGCCATCAGTGTTCTGATCAGTGTGCCATCAGTGTTCTGATCAGTGCTCTGATAAGTGTGCCATCAGTGTTCTGATCAGTGTGCCAGCAGTGTACCAACAGTGATCTGATCAGTGTGCCATCAGTGTTCTGATCAGTGTTCTGATCAGTGTCCCAGCAGTGTTCTGATCAGTGTGCCATCAGTGTTCTGATCAGTGTTCTGATCAGTGTGCCAGCAGTGTAACATTAGTGTTCTGATCAGTGTTTTGATCAGTGTGCCAGCAGTGTTCTGATCAGTGTTCGGATCAGTGTCCCAGCAGTGTTCTGATCAGTGTTTTGATCAGTGTGCCATCAGTGTTCTGATAAGTGTGCCAGCAGCGTACCATCAGTGTTCTGATCAGTGTTCTGATCAGTGTGCCATCAGTGTTCTGATCAGTGTGCCAGCAATGTTCTGATCAGTGTGCCATCAGTGTTCTGATCAGTGTGACATCAGTGTTCTGATCAGTGTGACATCAGTGTTCTGATCAGTGTTCTGATCAGTGCTCTGATCAGTGCGCCATCAGTGTTCTGATCAGTGTGCCAGCAGTGTTCTGATCAGTGTGCCAGCAGTGTTCTGATCAGTGTGCCAGCAGTGTTCTGATCAGTGTGCCAGCAGTGTTCTGATCAGTGTGCCAGCAGTGTTCTGATCAGTGTGCCATCAGTGTTCTGATCAGTGTGCCATCAGTGTTCTGATCAGTGTGCCATCAGTGTTCTGATCAGTGTGCCGATCAGTGTTCTGATCAGTGTTCTGATCAGTGTGCCATCAGTGTTCTGATCAGTGTGCCATCAGTGTTCTGATCAGTGTGACAACAGTGTTCTGATCAGTGTGCCATCAGTGTTCTGATCAGTGTGCCATCAGTGTTCTGATCAGTGTGCCATCAGTGTTCTGATCAGTGTGACAACAGTGTTCTGATCAGTGTGACAACAGTGTTCTGATCAGTGTGCCATCAGTGTTCTGATCAGTGTGCCAACAGTGTTCTGATCAGTGTGCCAGCAGTGTTCTGATCAGTGTGCCATCAGTGTTCTGATCAGTGTGCCATCATTGTTCTGATCAGTGTGCCAGCAGTGTACCATCAGTGTTCTGATCAGTGTTCTGATCAGTGTCCCAGCAGTGTTCTGATCAGTGTTCTGATCAGTGTTCTGATCAGTGTTCTGATCAGTGTCCCAGCAGTGTTCTGATCAGTGTTCTGATCAGTGTTCTGATAAGTGTGCCATCAATGTTCTGATCAGTGTGCCATCAGTGTTCTGATCAGTGTGCCATCAGTGTTCTGATCAGTGTGCCATCAGTGTTCTGATCAGTGCTCTGATAAGTGTGCCATCAGTGTTCTGATCAGTGTGCCAGCAGTGTACCAACAGTGATCTGATCAGTGTGCCATCAGTGTTCTGATCAGTGTTCTGATCAGTGTGCCATCAGTGTTCTGATCAGTGTGCCATCAGTGTTCTGATCAGTGTGCCATCAGTGTTCTGATCAGTGTGCCATCAGTGTTCTGATCAGTGTGCCATCAGTGTTCTGATCAGTGTGCCATCAGTGTTCTGATCAGTGTGCCGATCAGTGTTCTGATCAGTGTTCTGATCAGTGTGCCATCAGTGTTCTGATCAGTGTGCCAGCAGCGAACCATCAGTGTTCTGATCAGTGTTCTGATCAGTGTTCTGATCAGTGTTCTGATCAGTGTTCTGATCAGTGTTCTGATCAGTGTGCCATTAGTGTTCTGATCAGTGTGCCATTAGTGTTCTGATCAGTGTGCCATTAGTGTTCTGATCAGTGTCCCAGCAGTGTTCTGATCAGTGTGCCATCAGTGTTCTGATCAGTGTGCCATCAGTGTTCTGATCAGTGTGCCATCAGTGTTCTGATCAGTGTGCCATCAGTGTTCTGATCAGTGTGCCATCAGAGTACCATCAGTGTTCTGATCAGTGCGCCATCAGTGTTCCGATCAGTGTGCCATCAGTGTTCTGATCAGTGTCCCAGCAGTGCTCTGATCAGTGTGCCATCAGTGTTCTGAACAGTGTTCTGATCAGTGTTCTGAACAGTGTTCTGATCAGTGTTCTGATCAGTGTGCCATCAGTGTTCTGATCAGTGTTCTGATCAGCGTGCTAGCAGTGTACTAGCAGTGTACCATCAGTGTTCTGATCAGTGTGCCATCAGTATTCTGATCAGTGAGCCAGCAGTGTTCTGATCAGTGAGCCAGCAGTGTTCTGATCAGTGAGCCAGCAGTGTTCTGATCAGTGAGCCAGCAGTGTTCTGATCAGTGTGCCAATAGTGTTCTGATCAGTGTGCCATCAGTGTTCTGATCAGTGTGCCATCAGTGTTCTGATCAGTGTGCCATCAGTGTTCTGATCAGTGTGCCGATCAGTGTTCTGATCAGTGTTCTGATCAGTGTGCCATCAGTGTTCTGATCAGTGTGCCATCAGTGTTCTGATCAGTGTGCCATCAGTGTTCTGATCAGTGTGACAACAGTGTTCTGATCAGTGTGCCATCAGTGTTCTGATCAGTGTGCCATCAGTGTTCTGATCAGTGTGCCATCAGTGTTCTGATCAGTGTGCCATCAGTGTTCTGATCAGTGTGACAACAGTGTTCTGATCAGTGTGACAACAGTGTTCTGATCAGTGTGCCATCAGTGTTCTGATCAGTGTGCCAACAGTGTTCTGATCAGTGTGCCAGCAGTGTTCTGATCAGTGTGCCATCAGTGTTCTGATCAGTGTGCCATCATTGTTCTGATCAGTGTGCCAGCAGTGTACCATCAGTGTTCTGATCAGTGTTCTGATCAGTGTCCCAGCAGTGTTCTGATCAGTGTTCTGATCAGTGTTCTGATCAGTGTTCTGATCAGTGTCCCAGCAGTGTTCTGATCAGTGTTCTGATCAGTGTTCTGATAAGTGTGCCATCAATGTTCTGATCAGTGTGCCATCAGTGTTCTGATCAGTGTGCCATCAGTGTTCTGATCAGTGTGCCATCAGTGTTCTGATCAGTGCTCTGATAAGTGTGCCATCAGTGTTCTGATCAGTGTGCCAGCAGTGTACCAACAGTGATCTGATCAGTGTGCCATCAGTGTTCTGATCAGTGTTCTGATCAGTGTGCCATCAGTGTTCTGATCAGTGTGCCATCAGTGTTCTGATCAGTGTGCCATCAGTGTTCTGATCAGTGTGCCATCAGTGTTCTGATCAGTGTGCCATCAGTGTTCTGATCAGTGTGCCATCAGTGTTCTGATCAGTGTGCCATCAGTGTTCTGATCAGTGTGCCATCAGTGTTCTGATCAGTGTGCCATCAGTGTTCTGATCAGTGTGCCGATCAGTGTTCTGATCAGTGTTCTGATCAGTGTGCCATCAGTGTTCTGATCAGTGTGCCAGCAGCGAACCATCAGTGTTCTGATCAGTGTTCTGATCAGTGTTCTGATCAGTGTTCTGATCAGTGTTCTGATCAGTGTTCTGATCAGTGTGCCATTAGTGTTCTGATCAGTGTGCCATTAGTGTTCTGATCAGTGTGCCATTAGTGTTCTGATCAGTGTCCCAGCAGTGTTCTGATCAGTGTGCCATCAGTGTTCTGATCAGTGTGCCATCAGTGTTCTGATCAGTGTGCCATCAGTGTTCTGATCAGTGTGCCATCAGTGTTCTGATCAGTGTGCCATCAGTGTTCTGATCAGTGTGCCATCAGAGTACCATCAGTGTTCTGATCAGTGCGCCATCAGTGTTCCGATCAGTGTGCCATCAGTGTTCTGATCAGTGTCCCAGCAGTGCTCTGATCAGTGTGCCATCAGTGTTCTGAACAGTGTTCTGATCAGTGTTCTGAACAGTGTTCTGATCAGTGTGCCATCAGTGTTCTGATCAGTGTTCTGATCAGCGTGCTAGCAGTGTACCAGCAGTGTACCATCAGTGTTCTGATCAGTGTGCCATCAGTATTCTGATCAGTGAGCCAGCAGTGTTCTGATCAGTGAGCCAGCAGTGTTCTGATCAGTGAGCCAGCAGTGTTCTGATCAGTGAGCCAGCAGTGTTCTGATCAGTGTGCCAATAGTGTTCTGATCAGTGTGCCAACAGTGTTCTGATCAGTGTGCCAACAGTGTTCTGATCAGTGTGCCATCAGTGTTCTGATCAGTGTGCCATCATTGTTCTGATCAGTGTGCCAGCAGTGTACCATCAGTGTTCTGATCAGAGTTCTGATCAGTGTCCCAGCAGTGTTCTGATCAGTGTTCTGATCAGTGTTCTGATCAGTGTTCTGATCAGTGTTCTGATCAGTGTTCTGATCAGTGTTCTGATCAGTGTTCTGATCAGTGTCCCAGCAGTGTTCTGATTAGTGTGCCATCAATGTTCTGATCAGTGTGCCAGCAATGTTCTGATCAGTGTGCCATCAGTGTTCTGATCAGTGTGCCATCAGTGTTCTGATCAGTGTGCCATCAGTGTTCTGATCAGTGTGCCATCAGTGTTCTGATCAGTGCTCTGATAAGTGTGCCATCAGTGTTCTGATCAGTGTGCCAGCAGTGTACCAACAGTGATCTGATCAGTGTGCCATCAGTGTTCTGATAAGTGTGCCAGCAGCGTACCATCAGTGTTCTGATCAGTGTGCCATCAGTGTTCTGATCAGTGTGCCATCAGTGTTCTGATCAGTGTGACATCAGTGTTCTGATCAGTGTTCTGATCAGTGCTCTGATCAGTGTGCCATCAGTGTTCTGATAAGTGTGCCAGCAGCGTACCATCAGTGTTCTGATCAGTGTGCCATCAGTGTTCTGATCAGTGTGCCATCAGTGTTCTGATCAGTGTGACATCAGTGTTCTGATCAGTGTTCTGATCAGTGCTCTGATCAGTGTGCCATCAGTGTTCTGATCAGTGTGCCAGCAGTGTACCAACAGTGATCTGATAAGTGTGCCATCAGTGTTCTGATCAGTGTTCTGATCAGTGTCCCAGCAGTGTTCTGATCAGTGTGCCATTAGTGTTCTGATCAGTGTGCCATTAGTGTTCTGATCAGTGTTCTGATCAGTGTGCCAGCAGTGTTCTGATCAGTGTGCCAGCAGTGTTCTGATCAGTGTGCCATCAGTGTTCTGATCAGTGTGCCAGCAGTGTTCTGATCAGTGTGCCATCAGTGTTCTGATCAGTGTCCCAGCAGTGTTCTGATCAGTGTTTTGATCAGTGTGCCATCAGTGTTCTGTTAAGTGTGCCAGAAGCATACCATCAGTGTTCTGATCAGTGTGCCATCAGTGTTCTGATCAGTGTTCTGATCAGTGGGCCATCAGTGTTCTGATCAGTGTCCCATCAGTGTTCTGATCAGTGTCCCATCAGTGTTCTGATAAGTGTGCCATCAGTGTTCTGATCAGTGTTCTGATCAGTGTCCCAGCAGTGTTCTGATCAGTGTGCCATTAGTGTTCTGATCAGTGTGCCATTAGTGTTCTGATCAGTGTTCTGATCAGTGTGCCAGCAGTGTTCTGATCAGTGTGCCAGCAGTGTTCTGATCAGTGTGCCATCAGTGTTCTGATCAGTGTGCCAGCAGTGTTCTGATCAGTGTGCCATCAGTGTTCTGATCAGTGTCCCAGCAGTGTTCTGATCAGTGTTTTGATCAGTGTGCCATCAGTGTTCTGTTAAGTGTGCCAGAAGCATACCATCAGTGTTCTGATCAGTGTGCCATCAGTGTTCTGATCAGTGTTCTGATCAGTGGGCCATCAGTGTTCTGATCAGTGTCCCATCAGTGTTCTGATCAGTGTCCCATCAGTGTTCTGATAAGTGTGCCATCAGTGTTCTGATCAGTGTGCCATCAGTGTTCTGATCAGTGTGCCATCAGTGTTCTGATCAGTGTGCCATCAGTGTTCTGATCAGTGTGCCATCAGTGTTCTGATCAGTGTGCCATCAGTGTTCTGATCAGTGTGCCATCAGTGTTCTGATCAGTGTGCCATCAGTGTGCCATCAGTGTTCTGATCAGTGTGCCATCAGTGTTCTGATCAGTGTGCCAGCAGCGTACCATCAGTGTTCTGATCAGTGCGCCATCAGTGTTCCGATCAGTGTGCCATCAGTGTTCTGATCAGTGTGCCATCAGTGTTCTGATCAGTGTTCTGATCAGCGTGCTAGCAGTGTACCAGCAGTGTACCATCAGTGTTCTGATCAGTGTGCCATCAGTATTCTGATCAGTGTTCTGATCAGTGTCCCAGCAGTGTTCTGATAAGTGTGCCAATAGTGTTCTGATCAGTGTGCCAACAGTGTTCTGATCAGTGTGCCAGCAGTGTTCTGATCAGTGTGCCATCAGTGTTCTGATCAGTGTGCCATCAGTGTTCTGATCAGTGTGCCAGCAGTGTGCCATCAGTGTTCTGATCAGTGCGCCATCAGTGTTCTGATCAGTGTGCCAGCAGTGTTCTGATCAGTGTTCTGATCAGTGTCCCAGCAGTGTTCTGATCAGTGTGCCAGCAGTGTTCTGATCAGTGTGCCAGCAGTGTTCTGATCAGTGTGCCAGCAGTGTTCTGATCAGTGTGCCAGCAGTGTTCTGATCAGTGTGCCAGCAGTGTTCTGATCAGTGTGCCAGCAGTGTTCTGATCAGTGTGCCAGCAGTGTTCTGATCAGTGTGCCAGCAGTGTTCTGATCAGTGTGCCAGCAGTGTTCTGATCAGTGTGCCAGCAGTGTTCTGATCAGTGTCCCAGCAGTGTTCTGATCAGTGTCCCAGCAGTGTTCTGATCAGTGTGCCAGCAGTGTTCTGATCAGTGTGCCATCAGTGTTCTGATCAGTGTGCCATCAGTGTTCTGATCAGTGTGCCATCAGTGCTCTGATCAGTGCTCTGATCAGTGCTCTGATCAGTGCTCTGATCAGTGTGCCATCAGTGTTCTGATCAGTGTGCCAGCAGCGAACCATCAGTGTTCTGATCAGTGTTCTGATCAGTGTTCTGATCAGTGTTCTGATCAGTGTTCTGATCAGTGTTCTGATCAGTGTTCTGATCAGTGTTCTGATCAGTGTGCCATTAGTGTTCTGATCAGTGTGCCATTAGTGTTCTGATCAGTGTGCCATTAGTGTTCTGATCAGTGTCCCAGCAGTGTTCTGATCAGTGTGCCATCAGTGTTCTGATCAGTGTGCCATCAGTGTTCTGATCAGTGTGCCATCAGTGTTCTGATCAGTGTGCCATCAGTGTACCATCAGTGTTCTGATCAGTGCGCCATCAGTGTTCCGATCAGTGTGCCATCAGCGTTCTGATCAGTGTCCCAGCAGTGCTCTGATCAGTGTGCCATCAGTGTTCTGAACAGTGTTCTGATCAGTGTTCTGAACAGTGTTCTGATCAGTGTTCTGATCAGTGTGCCATCAGTGTTCTGATCAGTGTTCTGATCAGCGTGCTAGCAGTGTACCAGCAGTGTACCATCAGTGTTCTGATCAGTGTGCCATCAGTATTCTGATCAGTGAGCCAGCAGTGTTCTGATCAGTGAGCCAGCAGTGTTCTGATCAGTGAGCCAGCAGTGTTCTGATCAGTGTGCCAATAGTGTTCTGATCAGTGTGCTAACAGTGTTCTGATCAGTGTGCCAACAGTGTTCTGATCAGTGTGCCATCAGTGTTCTGATCAGTGTGCCATCAGTGTTCTGATCAGTGTGCCAGCAGTGTACCATCAGTGTTCTGATCAGTGTGCCAGCAGTGTACCATCAGTGTTCTGATCAGTGTTCTGATCAGTGTCCCAGCAGTGTTCTGATCAGTGTTCTGATCAGTGTTCTGATCAGTGTTCTGATCAGTGTTCTGATCAGTGTTCTGATCAGTGTCCCAGCAGTGTTCTGATAAGTGTGCCATCAATGTTCTGATCAGTGTGCCAGCAATGTTCTGATCAGTGTGCCATCAGTGTTCTGATCAGTGTGCCATCAGTGTTCTGATCAGTGTGCCATCAGTGTTCTGATCAGTGTGCCATCAGTGTTCTGATCAGTGCTCTGATAAGTGTGCCATCAGTGTTCTGATCAGTGTGCCAGCAGTGTACCAACAGTGATCTGATCAGTGTGCCATCAGTGTTCTGATCAGTGTTCTGATCAGTGTCCCAGCAGTGTTCTGATCAGTGTGCCATCAGTGTTCTGATCAGTGTGCCATCAGTGTTCTGATCAGTGTGCCATCAGTGTTCTGATCAGTGTTCTGATCAGTGTGCCAGCAGTGTAACATTAGTGTTCTGATCAGTGTTTTGATCAGTGTGCCAGCAGTGTTCTGATCAGTGTTCGGATCAGTGTCCCAGCAGTGTTCTGATCAGTGTTTTGATCAGTGTGCCATCAGTGTTCTGATAAGTGTGCCAGCAGCGTACCATCAGTGTTCTGATCAGTGTTCTGATCAGTGTGCCATCAGTGTTCTGATCAGTGTGCCAGCAATGTTCTGATCAGTGTGCCATCAGTGTTCTGATCAGTGTGACATCAGTGTTCTGATCAGTGTGACATCAGTGTTCTGATCAGTGTTCTGATCAGTGCTCTGATCAGTGCGCCATCAGTGTTCTGATCAGTGTGCCAGCAGTGTTCTGATCAGTGTGCCAGCAGTGTTCTGATCAGTGTGCCAGCAGTGTTCTGATCAGTGTGCCAGCAGTGTTCTGATCAGTGTGCCAGCAGTGTTCTGATCAGTGTGCCATCAGTGTTCTGATCAGTGTGCCATCAGTGTTCTGATCAGTGTGCCATCAGTGTTCTGATCAGTGTGCCGATCAGTGTTCTGATCAGTGTTCTGATCAGTGTGCCATCAGTGTTCTGATCAGTGTGCCATCAGTGTTCTGATCAGTGTGCCATCAGTGTTCTGATCAGTGTGACAACAGTGTTCTGATCAGTGTGCCATCAGTGTTCTGATCAGTGTGCCATCAGTGTTCTGATCAGTGTGCCATCAGTGTTCTGATCAGTGTGACAACAGTGTTCTGATCAGTGTGACAACAGTGTTCTGATCAGTGTGCCATCAGTGTTCTGATCAGTGTGCCAACAGTGTTCTGATCAGTGTGCCAGCAGTGTTCTGATCAGTGTGCCATCAGTGTTCTGATCAGTGTGCCATCATTGTTCTGATCAGTGTGCCAGCAGTGTACCATCAGTGTTCTGATCAGTGTTCTGATCAGTGTCCCAGCAGTGTTCTGATCAGTGTTCTGATCAGTGTTCTGATCAGTGTTCTGATCAGTGTCCCAGCAGTGTTCTGATCAGTGTTCTGATCAGTGTTCTGATAAGTGTGCCATCAATGTTCTGATCAGTGTGCCATCAGTGTTCTGATCAGTGTGCCATCAGTGTTCTGATCAGTGTGCCATCAGTGTTCTGATCAGTGCTCTGATAAGTGTGCCATCAGTGTTCTGATCAGTGTGCCAGCAGTGTACCAACAGTGATCTGATCAGTGTGCCATCAGTGTTCTGATCAGTGTTCTGATCAGTGTGCCATCAGTGTTCTGATCAGTGTGCCATCAGTGTTCTGATCAGTGTGCCATCAGTGTTCTGATCAGTGTGCCATCAGTGTTCTGATCAGTGTGCCATCAGTGTTCTGATCAGTGTGCCATCAGTGTTCTGATCAGTGTGCCATCAGTGTTCTGATCAGTGTGCCGATCAGTGTTCTGATCAGTGTTCTGATCAGTGTGCCATCAGTGTTCTGATCAGTGTGCCAGCAGCGAACCATCAGTGTTCTGATCAGTGTTCTGATCAGTGTTCTGATCAGTGTTCTGATCAGTGTGCCATTAGTGTTCTGATCAGTGTGCCATTAGTGTTCTGATCAGTGTGCCATTAGTGTTCTGATCAGTGTCCCAGCAGTGTTCTGATCAGTGTGCCATCAGTGTTCTGATCAGTGTGCCATCAGTGTTCTGATCAGTGTGCCATCAGTGTTCTGATCAGTGTGCCATCAGTGTTCTGATCAGTGTGCCATCAGTGTTCTGATCAGTGCGCCATCAGTGTTCCGATCAGTGTGCCATCAGTGTTCTGATCAGTGTCCCAGCAGTGCTCTGATCAGTGTGCCATCAGTGTTCTGAACAGTGTTCTGATCAGTGTTCTGAACAGTGTTCTGATCAGTGTTCTGATCTGTGTGCCATCAGTGTTCTGATCAGTGTTCTGATCAGCGTGCTAGCAGTGTACCAGCAGTGTACCATCAGTGTTCTGATCAGTGTGCCATCAGTATTCTGATCAGTGAGCCAGCAGTGTTCTGATCAGTGAGCCAGCAGTGTTCTGATCAGTGAGCCAGCAGTGTTCTGATCAGTGAGCCAGCAGTGTTCTGATCAGTGAGCCAGCAGTGTTCTGATCAGTGTGCCAATAGTGTTCTGATCAGTGTGCCAGCAGTGTTCTGATCAGTGTGCCAGCAGTGTTCTGATCAGTGTGCCATCAGTGTTCTGATCAGTGTGCCATCAGTGTTCTGATCAGTGTGCCATCAGTGTTCTGATCAGTGTGCCATCAGTGTTCTGATCAGTGTGCCGATCAGTGTTCTGATCAGTGTTCTGATCAGTGTGCCATCAGTGTTCTGATCAGTGTGCCATCAGTGTTCTGATCAGTGTGCCATCAGTGTTCTGATCAGTGTGACAACAGTGTTCTGATCAGTGTGCCATCAGTGTTCTGATCAGTGTGCCATCAGTGTTCTGATCAGTGTGCCATCAGTGTTCTGATCAGTGTGCCATCAGTGTTCTGATCAGTGTGACAACAGTGTTCTGATCAGTGTGACAACAGTGTTCTGATCAGTGTGCCATCAGTGTTCTGATCAGTGTGCCAACAGTGTTCTGATCACTGTGCCAGCAGTGTTCTGATCAGTGTGCCATCAGTGTTCTGATCAGTGTGCCAGCAGTGTACCATCAGTGTTCTGATCAGTGTTCTGATCAGTGTCCCAGCAGTGTTCTGATCAGTGTTCTGATCAGTGTTCTGATCAGTGTTCTGATCAGTGTTCTGATCAGTGTCCCAGCAGTGTTCTGATCAGTGTTCTGATCAGTGTTCTGATAAGTGTGCCATCAATGTTCTGATCAGTGTGCCATCAGTGTTCTGATCAGTGTGCCATCAGTGTTCTGATCAGTGCTCTGATAAGTGTGCCATCAGTGTTCTGATCAGTGTGCCAGCAGTGTACCAACAGTGATCTGATCAGTGTGCCATCAGTGTTCTGATCAGTGTTCTGATCAGTGTGCCATCAGTGTTCTGATCAGTGTGCCATCAGTGTTCTGATCAGTGTGCCATCAGTGTTCTGATCAGTGTGCCATCAGTGTTCTGATCAGTGTGCCATCAGTGTTCTGATCAGTGTGCCATCAGTGTTCTGATCAGTGTGCCATCAGTGTTCTGATCAGTGTGCCATCAGTGTTCTGATCAGTGTTCTGATCAGTGTTCTGATCAGTGTGCCATCAGTGTTCTGATCAGTGTGCCAGCAGCGAACCATCAGTGTTCTGATCAGTGTTCTGATCAGTGTTCTGATCAGTGTTCTGATCAGTGTTCTGATCAGTGTGCCATTAGTGTTCTGATCAGTGTGCCATTAGTGTTCTGATCAGTGTGCCATTAGTGTTCTGATCAGTGTCCCAGCAGTGTTCTGATCAGTGTGCCATCAGTGTTCTGATCAGTGTGCCATCAGTGTTCTGATCAGTGTGCCATCAGTGTTCTGATCAGTGTGCCATCAGTGTTCTGATCAGTGTGCCATCAGTGTTCTGATCAGTGTGCCATCAGAGTACCATCAGTGTTCTGATCAGTGCGCCATCAGTGTTCCGATCAGTGTGCCATCAGTGTTCTGATCAGTGTCCCAGCAGTGCTCTGATCAGTGTGCCATCAGTGTTCTGAACAGTGTTCTGAACAGTGTTCTGATCAGTGTTCTGATCAGTGTGCCATCAGTGTTCTGATCAGTGTTCTGATCAGCGTGCTAGCAGTGTACCAGCAGTGTACCATCAGTGTTCTGATCAGTGTGCCATCAGTATTCTGATCAGTGAGCCAGCAGTGTTCTGATCAGTGAGCCAGCAGTGTTCTGATCAGTGAGCCAGCAGTGTTCTGATCAGTGAGCCAGCAGTGTTCTGATCAGTGTGCCAATAGTGTTCTGATCAGTGTGCCAACAGTGTTCTGATCAGTGTGCCAACAGTGTTCTGATCAGTGTGCCATCAGTGTTCTGATCAGTGTGCCATCATTGTTCTGATCAGTGTGCCAGCAGTGTACCATCAGTGTTCTGATCAGAGTTCTGATCAGTGTCCCAGCAGTGTTCTGATCAGTGTTCTGATCAGTGTTCTGATCAGTGTTCTGATCAGTGTTCTGATCAGTGTTCTGATCAGTGTTCTGATCAGTGTCCCAGCAGTGTTCTGATTAGTGTGCCATCAATGTTCTGATCAGTGTGCCAGCAATGTTCTGATCAGTGTGCCATCAGTGTTCTGATCAGTGTGCCATCAGTGTTCTGATCAGTGTGCCATCAGTGTTCTGATCAGTGTGCCATCAGTGTTCTGATCAGTGCTCTGATAAGTGTGCCATCAGTGTTCTGATCAGTGTGCCAGCAGTGTACCAACAGTGATCTGATCAGTGTGCCATCAGTGTTCTGATAAGTGTGCCAGCAGCGTACCATCAGTGTTCTGATCAGTGTGCCATCAGTGTTCTGATCAGTGTGCCATCAGTGTTCTGATCAGTGTGACATCAGTGTTCTGATCAGTGTTCTGATCAGTGCTCTGATCAGTGTGCCATCAGTGTTCTGATAAGTGTGCCAGCAGCGTACCATCAGTGTTCTGATCAGTGTGCCATCAGTGTTCTGATCAGTGTGCCATCAGTGTTCTGATCAGTGTGACATCAGTGTTCTGATCAGTGTTCTGATCAGTGCTCTGATCAGTGTGCCATCAGTGTTCTGATCAGTGTGCCAGCAGTGTACCAACAGTGATCTGATAAGTGTGCCATCAGTGTTCTGATCAGTGTTCTGATCAGTGTCCCAGCAGTGTTCTGATCAGTGTGCCATTAGTGTTCTGATCAGTGTGCCATTAGTGTTCTGATCAGTGTTCTGATCAGTGTGCCAGCAGTGTTCTGATCAGTGTGCCAGCAGTGTTCTGATCAGTGTGCCAGCAGTGTTCTGATCAGTGTGCCAGCAGTGTTCTGATCAGTGTGCCAGCAGTGTTCTGATCAGTGTGCCAGCAGTGTTCTGATCAGTGTGCCAGCAGTGTTCTGATCAGTGTGCCAGCAGTGTTCTGATCAGTGTGCCAGCAGTGTTCTGATCAGTGTGCCATCAGTGTTCTGATCAGTGTGCCATCAGTGTTCTGATCAGTGTGCCATCAGTGTTCTAATCAGTGTGCCAGCAGCGTACCATCAGTGTTCTGATCAGTGCGCCATCAGTGTTCCGATCAGTGTGCCAGCAGTGTTCTGATCAGTGTTCTGATCAGTGTCCCAGCAGTGCTCTGATCAGTGTGCCATCAGTGTTCTGAACAGTGTTCTGATCAGTGCTCTGATCAGTGTGCCATCAGTGTTCTGAACAGTGTTCTGATCAGTGCTCTGATCAGTGTGCCATCAGTGTTCTGATCAGTGCTCTGATCAGTGTGCCAGCAGCGTACCATCAGTGTTCTGATCAGTGTTCTGATCAGTGTTCTGATCAGTGTCCCAGCAGTGTTCTGATCAGTGTGCCATCAGTGTTCTGATCAGTGTTCTGATCAGTGTGCCATCAGTGTTCTGATCAGTGTGCCATCAGTATTCTGATCAGTGTGCCAGCAGTGTACCATCAGTGTTCTGATCAGTGTTCTGATCAGTGTCCCAGCAGTGTTCTGATCAGTGTTCTGATCAGTGTTCTGATCAGTGTTCTGATCAGTGTCCCAGCAGTGTTCTGATAAGTGTGCCATCAATGTTCTGATCAGTGTGCCAGCAATGTTCTGATCAGTGTGCCATCAGTGTTCTGATCAGTGTGCCATCAGTGTTCTGATCAGTGCTCTGATAAGTGTGCCATCAGTGTTCTGATCAGTGTGCCAGCAGTGTACCAACAGTGATCTGATCAGTGTGCCATCAGTGTTCTGATCAGTGTTCTGATCAGTGTGCCATCAGTGTTCTGATCAGTGTGCCATCAGTGTTCTGATCAGTGTTCTGATCAGTGTGCCATCAGTGTTCTGATCAGTGTGCCATCAGTGTTCTGATCAGTGTGCCATCAGTGTTCTGATCAGTGTGCCATCAGTGTTCTGATCAGTGTGCCATCAGTGTTCTGATCAGTGTGCCATCAGTGTTCTGATCAGTGTGCCGATCAGTGTTCTGATCAGTGTTCTGATCAGTGTGCCATCAGTGTTCTGATCAGTGTGCCATCAGTGTTCTGATCAGTGTGCCATCAGTGTTCTGATCAGTGTGCCATCAGTGTTCTGATCAGTGTGCCATCAGTGTTCTGATCAGTGTGCCATCAGTGTTCTGATCAGTGTGCCAGTGTTCTGATCAGTGTGCCATCAGTGTTCTGATCAGTGTGCCATCAGTGTTCTGATCAGTGTGCCATCAGTGTTCTGATCAGTGTGCCAGCAGCGTACCATCAGTGTTCTGATCAGTGCGCCATCAGTGTTCCGATCAGTGTGCCAGCAGTGTTCTGATCAGTGTTCTGATCAGTGTCCCAGCAGTGCTCTGATCAGTGTGCCATCAGTGTTCTGAACAGTGTTCTGATCAGTGCTCTGATCAGTGTGCCATCAGTGTTCTGAACAGTGTTCTGATCAGTGCTCTGATCAGTGTGCCATCAGTGTTCTGATCAGTGTTCTGATCAGTGCTCTGATCAGTGTGCCATCAGTGTTCTGATCAGTGTGCCAGCAGCGTACCATCAGTGTTCTGATCAGTGTTCTGATCAGTGTTCTGATCAGTGTTCTGATCAGTGTCCCAGCAGTGTTCTGATCAGTGTGCCATCAGTGTTCTGATCAGTGTTCTGATCAGTGTGCCATTAGTGTTCTGATCAGTGTGCCATCAGTGTTCTGATCAGTGTGCCATTAGTGTTCTGATCAGTGTGCCATTAGTGTTCTGATCAGTGTGCCAGCAGTGTTCTGATCAGTGTGCCAGCAGTGTTCTGATCAATATGCCATCAATGTTCTGATCAGTGTGCCAGAAGTGTTCTGATCAGTGTGCCAGCAGTGTTCTGATCAGTGTGCCAACAGTGTTCTGATCAGTGTGCCAACAGTGTTCTGATCAGTGTTTTGATCAGTGTGACAGCAGTGTTCTGATCAGTGTGCCAGCAGTGTTCTGATCAGTGTGCCAGCAGTGTTCTGATCAGTGTGCCAGCAGTGTTCTGATCAGTGTGCCAGCACTGTTCTGATCAGTGTGCCATCCATGTTCTGATCAGTGTTCTGATCAGTGTGCCAGCAGTGTTCTGATCAGTGTGCCAGCAGTGTTCTGATCAGTGTGCCAGCAGTGTTCTGATCAGTGTGCCAGCAGTGTTCTGATCAGTGTGCCAGCAGTGTTCTGATCAGTGTTCTGATCAGTGTGCCAGCAGTGTTCTGATCAGTGTTCTGATCAGTGTGCCAGCAGTGTTCTGATCAGTGTTCTGATCAGTGTGCCAGCAGTGTTCTGATCAGTGTTCTGATCAGTGTGCCAGCACTGTTCTGATCAGTGTGCCATCAGTGTACTGATCAGTGTGACAGCAGTGTACTGATCAGTGTGCCATCAGTGTACTGATCAGTGTGACAGCAGTGTACTGATCAGTGTGACAGCAGTGTACTGATCAGTGTGACAGCAGTGTTCTGATCAGTGTGCCAGCAGTGTTCTGATCAGTGTGCCAGCAGTGTTCTGATCAGTGTTCTGATCAGTGTGCCAGCAGTGTTCTGATCAGTGTGCCAGCAGTGTTCCATCAGTGTGCCAGTAGTGTTCCGATCAGTGTGCCAGCACTGTTCTGATCAGTGTGCCATCCATGTTCTGATCAGTGTTCTGATCAGTGTGCCAGCAGTGTTCTGATCAGTGTGCCAGCAGTGTTCTGATCAGTGTGCCAGCAGTGTTCTGATCAGTGTGCCAGCAGTGTTCTGATCAGTGTGCCAGCAGTGTTCTGATCAGTGTGCCAGCAGTGTTCTGATCAGTGTGCCAGCAGTGTTCTGATCAGTGTGCCAGCAGTGTTCTGATCAGTGTGCCAGCAGTGTTCTGATCAGTGTGCCAGCAGTGTTCTGATCAGTGTGCCAGCAGTGTTCTGATCAGTGCGCCAGCAGTGTTCTGATCAGTGCGCCAGCAGTGTTCTGATCAGTGCGCCAGCAGTGTTCTGATCAGTGTGCCAGCAGTGTTCTGATCAGTGTGCCAGCAGTGTTCTGATCAGTGTGCCAGCAGTGTTCTGATCAATATGCCATCAATGTTCTGATCAGTGTGCCAGAAGTGTTCTGATCAGTGTGCCAGAAGTGTTCTGATCAGTGTGCCAGCAGTGTTCTGATCAGGGTGCCAACAGTGTTCTGATCAGTGTTTTGATCAGTGTGACAGCAGTGTTCTGATCAGTGTGCCAACAGTGTTTTGATCAGTGTGACAGCAGTGTTCTGATCAGTGTGACAGCAGTGTTCTGATCAGTGTGCCAGCAGTGTTCTGATCAATATGCCATCAATGTTCTGATCAGTGTGCCATCAGTGTTCTGATCAGTGTGCCAGCAGTGTTCTGATCAGTGTGCCAACAGTGTTCTCATCAGTGTGCCAGCAGTGCTCTCATCAGTGTGCCAACAGTGTTCTGATCAGTGTGCCAGCAGTGCTCTGATCAGTGTGCCATCAGTGTTCTGAACAGTGTTCTGATCAGTGCTCTGATCAGTGTGCCATCAGTGTTCTGAACAGTGTTCTGATCAGTGCTCTGATCAGTGTGCCATCAGTGTTCTGATCAGTGTTCTGATCAGTGCTCTGATCAGTGTGCCATCAGTGTTCTGATCAGTGTGCCAGCAGCGTACCATCAGTGTTCTGATCAGTGTTCTGATCAGTGTTCTGATCAGTGTCCCAGCAGTGTTCTGATCAGTGTGCCATCAGTGTTCTGATCAGTGTTCTGATCAGTGTGCCATCAGTGTTCTGATCAGTGTGCCATCAGTATTCTGATCAGTGAGCCAGCAGTGTTCTGATCAGTGAGCCAGCAGTGTTCTGATCAGTGTGCCAATAGTGTTCTGATCAGTGTGCCAACAGTGTTCTGATCAGTGTGCCAGCAGTGTTCTGATCAGTGTGCCAGCAGTGTTCTGATCAGTGTGCCATCAGTGTTCTGATCAGTGTGCCATCATTGTTCTGATCAGTGTGCTAGCAGTGTACCGATCAGTGTTCTGATCAGTGTTCTGATCAGTGTCCCAGCAGTGTTCTGATCAGTGTTCTGATCAGTGTTCTGATCAGTGTTCTGATCAGTGTCCCAGCAGTGTTCTGATAAGTGTGCCATCAATGTTCTGATCAGTGTGCCAGCAATGTTCTGATCAGTGTGCCATCAGTGTTCTGATCAGTGTGCCATCAGTGTTCTGATCAGTGCTCTGATAAGTGTGCCATCAGTGTTCTGATCAGTGTGCCAGCAGTGTACCAACAGTGATCTGATCAGTGTGCCATCAGTGTTCTGATCAGTGTTCTGATCAGTGTGCCATCAGTGTTCTGATCAGTGTGCCATCAGTGTTCTGATCAGTGTTTTGATCAGTGTGCCATCAGTGTTCTGATCAGTGTGCCATCAGTGTTCTGATCAGTGTGCCATCAGTGTTCTGATCAGTGTGCCATCAGTGTTCTGATCAGTGTGCCATCAGTGTTCTGATCAGTGTTCTGATCAGTGTGCCATCAGTGTTCTGATCAGTGTGCCAGCAGCGAACCATCAGTGTTCTGATCAGTGTTCTGATCAGTGTTCTGATCAGTGTTCTGATCAGTGTTCTGATCAGTGTTCTGATCAGTGTGCCATTAGTGTTCTGATCAGTGTGCCATTAGTGTTCTGATCAGTGTGCCATTAGTGTTCTGATCAGTGTGCCATTAGTGTTCTGATCAGTGTCCCAGCAGTGTTCTGATCAGTGTGCCATCAGTGTTCTGATCAGTGTGCCATCAGTGTTCTGATCAGTGTGCCATCAGTGTTCTGATCAGTGTGCCATCAGTGTTCTGATCAGTGTGCCATCAGTGTACCATCAGTGTACCATCAGTGTTCTGATCAGTGCGCCATCAGTGTTCCGATCAGTGTGCCATCAGTGTTCTGATCAGTGTCCCAGCAGTGCTCTGATCAGTGTGCCATCAGTGTTCTGAACAGTGTTCTGATCAGTGTTCTGAACAGTGTTCTGAACAGTGTTCTGATCAGTGTTCTGATCAGTGTTCTGATCAGTGTGCCATCAGTGTTCTGATCAGTGTTCTGATCAGCGTGCTAGCAGTGTACCAGCAGTGTACCATTAGTGTTCTGATCAGTGTGCCATCAGTATTCTGATCAGTGAGCCAGCAGTGTTCTGATCAGTGAGCCAGCAGTGTTCTGATCAGTGAGCCAGCAGTGTTCTGATCAGTGAGCCAGCAGTGTTCTGATCAGTGAGCCAGCAGTGTTCTGATCAGTGTGCCAATAGTGTTCTGATCAGTGTGCCAACAGTGTTCTGATCAGTGTGCCAACAGTGTTCTGATCAGTGTGCCATCAGTGTTCTGATCAGTGTGCCATCATTGTTCTGATCAGTGTGCCAGCAGTGTACCATCAGTGTTCTGATCAGTGTTCTGATCAGTGTCCCAGCAGTGTTCTGATCAGTGTTCTGATCAGTGTTCTGATCAGTGTTCTGATCAGTGTTCTGATCAGTGTTCTGATAAGTGTGCCATCAATGTTCTGATCAGTGTGCCAGCAATGTTCTGATCAGTGTGCCATCAGTGTTCTGATCAGTGTGCCATCAGTGTTCTGATCAGTGTGCCATCAGTGTTCTGATCAGTGTGCCATCAGTGTTCTGATCAGTGCTCTGATAAGTGTGCCATCAGTGTTCTGATCAGTGTGCCAGCAGTGTACCAACAGTGATCTGATCAGTGTGCCATCAGTGTTCTGATCAGTGTTCTGATCAGTGTCCCAGCAGTGTTCTGATCAGTGTGCCATCAGTGTTCTGATCAGTGTGCCATCAGTGTTCTGATCAGTGTGCCATCAGTGTTCTGATCAGTGTGCCAGCAGTGTAACATTAGTGTTCTGATCAGTGTTTTGATCAGTGTGCCAGCAGTGTTCTGATCAGTGTTCGGATCAGTGTCCCAGCAGTGTTCTGATCAGTGTTTTGATCAGTGTGCCATCAGTGTTCTGATAAGTGTGCCAGCAGCGTACCATCAGTGTTCTGATCAGTGTTCTGATCAGTGTGCCATCAGTGTTCTGATCAGTGTGCCAGCAATGTTCTGATCAGTGTGCCATCAGTGTTCTGATCAGTGTGACATCAGTGTTCTGATCAGTGTGACATCAGTGTTCTGATCAGTGTTCTGATCAGTGCTCTGATCAGTGTGCCATCAGTGTTCTGATCAGTGTGCCAGCAGTGTACCAACAGTGATCTGATAAGTGTGCCATCAGTGTTCTGATCAGTGTTCTGATCAGTGTCCCAGCAGTGTTCTGATCAGTGTGCCATTAGTGTTCTGATCAGTGTGCCATTAGTGTTATGATCAGTGTTCTGATCAGTGTGCCAGCAGTGTTCTGATCAGTGTGCCAGCAGTGTTCTGATCAGTGTGCCAGCAGTGTTCTGATCAGTGTGCCAGCAGTGTTCTGATCAGTGTGCCAGCAGTGTTCTGATCAGTGTGCCAGCAGTGTTCTGATCAGTGTGCCAGCAGTGTTCTGATCAGTGTGCCAGCAGTGTTCTGATCAGTGTGCCATCTGTGTTCTGATCAGTGTGCCATCAGTGTTCTGATCAGTGTGCCGATCAGTGTTCTGATCAGTGTTCTGATCAGTGTGCCATCAGTGTTCTGATCAGTGTGCCATCAGTGTTCTGATCAGTGTGCCATCAGTGTTCTGATCAGTGTGACAACAGTGTTCTGATCAGTGTGCCATCAGTGTTCTGATCAGTGTGCCATCAGTGTTCTGATCAGTGTGCCATCAGTGTTCTGATCAGTGTGCCAGCAGTGTACCAACAGTGATCTGATAAGTGTGCCATCAGTGTTCTGATCAGTGTTCTGATCAGTGTCCCAGCAGTGTTCTGATCAGTGTGCCATTAGTGTTCTGATCAGTGTGCCATTAGTGTTATGATCAGTGTTCTGATCAGTGTGCCAGCAGTGTTCTGATCAGTGTGCCAGCAGTGTTCTGATCAGTGTGCCAGCAGTGTTCTGATCAGTGTACCATCAGTGTTCTGATCAGTGCGCCATCAGTGTTCCGATCAGTGTGCCAGCAGTGTTCTGATCAGTGTTCTGATCAGTGTCCCAGCAGTGCTCTGATCAGTGTGCCATCAGTGTTCTGAACAGTGTTCTGATCAGTGCTCTGATCAGTGTGCCATCAGTGTTCTGAACAGTGTTCTGATCAGTGCTCTGATCAGTGTGCCATCAGTGTTCTGATCAGTGTTCTGATCAGTGCTCTGATCAGTCTGCCATCAGTGTTCTGATCAGTGTGCCAGCAGCGTACCATCAGTGTTCTGATCAGTGTTCTGATCAGTGTTCTGATCAGTGTTCTGATCAGTGTTCTGATCAGTGTTCTGATCAGTGTTCTGATCAGTGTTCTGATCAGTGTCCTAGCAGTGTTCTGATCAGTGTGCCATCAGTGTTCTGATCAGTGTTCTGATCAGTGTGCCATCAGTGTTCTGATCAGTGTGCCATCAGTATTCTGATCAGTGAGCCAGCAGTGTTCTGATCAGTGAGCCAGCAGTGTTCTGATCAGTGTGCCAATAGTGTTCTGATCAGTGTGCCAACAGTGTTCTGATCAGTGTGCCAGCAGTGTTCTGATCAGTGTGCCAGCAGTGTTCTGATCAGTGTGCCATCATTGTTCTGATCAGTGTGCCAGCAGTGTACCATCAGTGTTCTGATCAGTGTTCTGATCAGTGTCCCAGCAGTGTTCTGATCAGTGTTCTGATCAGTGTTCTGATCAGTGTTCTGATCAGTGTTCTGATCAGTGTTCTGATCAGTGTCCCAGCAGTGTTCTGATAAGTGTGCCATCAATGTTCTGATCAGTGTGCCAGCAATGTTCTGATCAGTGTGCCATCAGTGTTCTGATCAGTGTGCCATCAGTGTTCTGATCAGTGTGCCATCAGTGTTCTGATCAGTGCTCTGATAAGTGTGCCATCAGTGTTCTGATCAGTGTGCCAGCAGTGTACCAACAGTGATCTGATCAGTGTGCCATCAGTGTTCTGATCAGTGTTCTGATCAGTGTGCCATCAGTGTTCTGATCAGTGTGCCATCAGTGTTCTGATCAGTGTTCTGATCAGTGTGCCATCAGTGTTCTGATCAGTGTGCCATCAGTGTTCTGATCAGTGTGCCATCAGTGTTCTGATCAGTGTGCCATCAGTGTTCTGATCAGTGTGCCATCAGTGTTCTGATCAGTGTGCCATCAGTGTTCTGATCAGTGTTCTGATCAGTGTGCCATCAGTGTTCTGATCAGTGTGCCATCAGTGTTCTGATCAGTGTGCCATCAGTGTTCTGATCAGTGTGCCATCAGTGTTCTGATCAGTGTGCCATCAGTGTTCTGATCAGTGTTCTGATCAGTGTGCCAGCAGTGTAACATTAGTGTTCTGATCAGTGTTTTGATCAGTGTGCCAGCAGTGTTCTGATCAGTGTTCGGATCAGTGTCCCAGCAGTGTTCTGATCAGTGTTTTGATCAGTGTGCCATCAGTGTTCTGATAAGTGTGCCAGCAGCGTACCATCAGTGTTCTGATCAGTGTTCTGATCAGTGTGCCATCAGTGTTCTGATCAGTGTTCTGATCAGTGTTCTGATCAGTGTGCCATCAGTGTTCTGATCAGTGTGCCAGCAATGTTCTGATCAGTGTGCCATCAGTGTTCTGATCAGTGTCCCAGCAGTGTTCTGATCAGTGTTTTGATCAGTGTGCCATCAGTGTTCTGATAAGTGTGCCAGCAGCGTACCATCAGTGTTCTGATCAGTGTTCTGATCAGTGTGCCATCAGTGTTCTGATCAGTGTTCTGATCAGTGTTCTGATCAGTGTGCCATCAGTGTTCTGATCAGTGTGCCATCAGTGTTCTGATCAGTGTTCTGATCAGTGCTCTGATCAGTGTGCCATCAGTGTTCTGATCAGTGTTCTGATCAGTGTGCCAGCAGTGTACCAACAGTGATCTGATAAGTGTGCCATCAGTGTTCTGATCAGTGTTCTGATCAGTGTCCCAGCAGTGTTCTGATCAGTGTGCCATTAGTGTTCTGATCAGTGTGCCATTAGTGTTATGATCAGTGTTCTGATCAGTGTGCCAGCAGTGTTCTGATCAGTGTGCCAGCAGTGTTCTGATCAGTGTGCCAGCAGTGTTCTGATCAGTGTGCCAGCAGTGTTCTGATCAGTGTGCCAGCAGTGTACTGATCAATGTGCCAGCAGTGTTCTGATCAGTGTGCCAGCAGTGTTCTGATCAGTGTGCCAGCAGTGTTCTGATCAGTGTGCCAGCAGTGTTCTGATCAGTGTGCCAGCAGTGTTCTGATCAGTGTGCCAGCAGTGTTCTGATCAGTGTGCCGATCAGTGTTCTGATCAGTGTTCTGATCAGTGTTCTGATCAGTGTGCCATCAGTGTTCTGATCAGTGTGCCATCAGTGTTCTGATCAGTGTGACAACAGTGTTCTGATCAGTGTGCCATCAGTGTTCTGATCAGTGTGCCATCAGTGTTCTGATCAGTGTGCCATCAGTGTTCTAATCAGTGTGCCAGCAGCGTACCATCAGTGTTCTGATCAGTGCGCCATCAGTGTTCCGATCAGTGTGCCAGCAGTGTTCTGATCAGTGTTCTGATCAGTGTCCCAGCAGTGCTCTGATCAGTGTGCCATCAGTGTTCTGAACAGTGTTCTGATCAGTGCTCTGATCAGTGTGCCATCAGTGTTCTGAACAGTGTTCTGATCAGTGCTCTGATCAGTGTGCCATCAGTGTTCTGATCAGTGTTCTGATCAGTGCCCTGATCAGTGTGCCATCAGTGTTCTGATCAGTGTGCCAGCAGCGTACCATCAGTGTTCTGATCAGTGTTCTGATCAGTGTTCTGATCAGTGTTCTGATCAGTGTCCCAGCAGTGTTCTGATCAGTGTGCCATCAGTGTTCTGATCAGTGTTCTGATCAGTGTGCCATCAGTGTTCTGATCAGTGTGCCATCAGTATTCTGATCAGTGAGCCAGCAGTGTTCTGATCAGTGAGCCAGCAGTGTTCTGATCAGTGTGCCAATAGTGTTCTGATCAGTGTGCCAACAGTGTTCTGATCAGTGTGCCAACAGTGTTCTGATCAGTGTGCCATCAGTGTTCTGATCAGTGTGCCATCATTGTTCTGATCAGTGTGCCAGCAGTGTACCATCAGTGTTCTGATCAGTGTTCTGATCAGTGTTCTGATCAGTGTCCCAGCAGTGTTCTGATCAGTGTCCCAGCAGTGTTCTGATCAGTGTTCTGATCAGTGTTCTGATCAGTGTTCTGATCAGTGTTCTGATCAGTGTTCTGATCAGTGTTCTGATCAGTGTCCCAGCAGTGTTCTGATAAGTGTGCCATCAATGTTCTGATCAGTGTGCCAGCAATGTTCTGATCAGTGTGCCAGCAATGTTCTGATCAGTGTGCCATCAGTGTTCTGATCAGTGTGCCATCAGTGTTCTGATCAGTGTGCCATCAGTGTTCTGATCAGTGCTCTGATAAGTGTGCCATCAGTGTTCTGATCAGTGTGCCAGCAGTGTACCAACAGTGATCTGATCAGTGTGCCATCAGTGTTCTGATCAGTGTTCTGATCAGTGTGCCATCAGTGTTCTGATCAGTGTGCCATCAGTGTTCTGATCAGTGTTCTGATCAGTGTGCCATCAGTGTTCTGATCAGTGTGCCATCAGTGTTCTGATCAGTGTGCCATCAGTGTTCTGATCAGTGTGCCATCAGTGTTCTGATCAGTGTGCCATCAGTGTTCTGATCAGTGTGCCATCAGTGTTCTGATCAGTGTGCCATCAGTGTTCTGATCAGTGTGCCAGTGTTCTGATCAGTGTGCCATCAGTGTTCTGATCAGTGTGCCATCAGTGTTCTGATCAGTGTGCCATCAGTGTTCTGATCAGTGTGCCAGCAGCGTACCATCAGTGTTCTGATCAGTGCGCCATCAGTGTTCCGATCAGTGTGCCAGCAGTGTTCTGATCAGTGTTCTGATCAGTGTCCCAGCAGTGCTCTGATCAGTGTGCCATCAGTGTTCTGAACAGTGTTCTGATCAGTGCTCTGATCAGTGTGCCATCAGTGTTCTGAACAGTGTTCTGAACAGTGCTCTGATCAGTGTGCCATCAGTGTTCTGATCAGTGTTCTGATCAGTGCTCTGATCAGTGTGCCATCAGTGTTCTGATCAGTGTGCCAGCAGCGTACCATCAGTGTTCTGATCAGTGTTCTGATCAGTGTTCTGATCAGTGTTCTGATCAGTGTTCTGATCAGTGTCCCAGCAGTGTTCTGATCAGTGTGCCATCAGTGTTCTGATCAGTGTTCTGATCAGTGTGCCATTAGTGTTCTGATCAGTGTGCCATCAGTGTTCTGATCAGTGTGCCATTAGTGTTCTGATCAGTGTGCCATTAGTGTTCTGATCAGTGTGCCAGCAGTGTTCTGATCAGTGTGCCAGCAGTGTTCTGATCAATATGCCAGCAGTGTTCTGATCAGTGTGCCAGAAGTGTTCTGATCAGTGTGCCAGCAGTGTTCTGATCAGTGTGCCAACAGTGTTCTGATCAGTGTGCCAACAGTGTTCTGATCAGTGTTTTGATGAGTGTGACAGCAGTGTTCTGATCAGTGTGCCAACAGTGTTCTGATCAGTGTTTTGATCAGTGTGACAGCAGTGTTCTGATCAGTGTGCCAGCAGTGTTCTGATCAGTGTGCCAGCAGTGTTCTGATCAGTGTGCCAACAGTGTTCTCATCAGTGTTCTGATCAGTGTGCCAGCAGTGTTCTGATCAGTGTGCCATCAGTGTACTGATCAGTGTGACAGCAGTGTACTGATCAGTGTGACAGCAGTGTACTCATCAGTGTGACAGCAGTGTACTGATCAGTGTGCCAGCAGTGTACTGATCAGTGTGCCAGCAGTGTACTGATCAGTGTGCCAGCAGTGTTCTGATCAGTGTGCCAGCAGTGTTCTGATCAGTGTGCCAGCAGTGTTCTGATCAGTGTGCCAGCAGTGTTCTGATCAGTGTTCTGATCAGTGTGCCAGCAGTGTTCTGATCAGTGTGCCAGCAGTGTTCCATCAGTGTGCCAGTAGTGTTCTGATCAGTGTGCCAGCACTGTTCTGATCAGTGTGCCATCCATGTTCTGATCAGTGTTCTGATCAGTGTGCCAGTGTTCTGATCAGTGTGCCAGCAGTGTTCTGATCAGTGTGCCAGCAGTGTTCTGATCAGTGTGCCAGCAGTGTTCTGATCAGTGTGCCAGCAGTGTTCTGATCAGTGTTCTGATCAGTGTGCCAGCAGTGTTCTGATCAGTGTTCTGATCAGTGTGCCAGCAGTGTTCTGATCAGTGTTCTGATCAGTGTGCCAGCAGTGTTCTGATCAGTGTTCTGATCAGTGTGCCAGCAGTGTTCTGATCAGTGTTCTGATCAGTGTGCCAGCACTGTTCTGATCAGTGTGCCATCAGTGTACTGATCAGTGTGACAGCAGTGTACTGATCAGTGTGCCATCAGTGTACTGATCAGTGTGACAGCAGTGTACTGATCAGTGTGACAGCAGTGTACTGATCAGTGTGCCAGCAGTGTTCTGATCAGTGTGCCAGCAGTGTTCTGATCAGTGTTCTGATCAGTGTGCCAGCAGTGTTCTGATCAGTGTGCCAGCAGTGTTCCATCAGTGTGCCAGCACTGTTCTGATCAGTGTGCCATCCATGTTCTGATCAGTGTTCTGATCAGTGTGCCAGCAGTGTTCTGATCAGTGTGCCAGCAGTGTTCTGATCAGTATGCCAGCAGTGTTCTGATCAGTGTGCCAGCAGTGTTCTGATCAGTGTGCCAGCAGTGTTCTGATCAGTGTGCCAGCAGTGTTCTGATCAGTGTGCCAGCAGTGTTCTGATCAGTGTGCCAGCAGTGTTCTGATCAGTGCGCCAGCAGTGTTCTGATCAGTGCGCCAGCAGTGTTCTGATCAGTGTGCCAGCAGTGTTCTGATCAGTGTGCCAGCAGTGTTCTGATCAGTGTGCCAGCAGTGTTCTGATCAGTGTGCCAGCAGTGTTCTGATCAATATGCCATCAATGTTCTGATCAGTGTGCCAGAAGTGTTCTGATCAGTGTGCCAGAAGTGTTCTGATCAGTGTGCCAGCAGTGTTCTGATCAGGGTGCCAACAGTGTTCTGATCAGGGTGCCAACAGTGTTCTGATCAGTGTTTTGATCAGTGTGACAGCAGTGTTCTGATCAGTGTGCCAACAGTGTTCTCATCAGTGTGCCAACAGTGTTCTCATCAGTGTGCCAACAGTGTTCTCATCAGTGTGCCAACAGTGTTCTCATCAGTGTGCCAGCAGTGTTCTGATCAGTGTGCCAGCAGTGTTCTGATCAGTGTGCCAACAGTGTTCTGATCAGTGTGCCAACAGTGTTCTGATCAGTGTGCCATCAGTGTTCTGATAAGTGTGCCAGCAGTTTACCATCAGTGTTCTGATCAGTGTGCCATCAGTGTTCTGATCAGTGTTCGGATCAGTGTCCCAGCAGTGTTCTGATCAGTGTGCCATCAGTGTTTTGATCCGTGTGCCATCAGTGTTCTGATCCGTGTGCCATCAGTGTTCTGATCAGTGTGCCATCCGTGTTCTGATCAGTGTTCTGATCAGTGTGCAAGCAGTGTACCATCAGTGTTCTGATCAGTGTTCTGATCAGAGTCCCAGCAGTGTATTATCAGTGTTCTTATCAGTGTGCCATCCATGTTCTGATCAGTGTTCTGATCAGTGTGCCAGCAGTGTTCTGATCAGTGTGCCATCAATGTTCTGATCAGTATGCCAGCAGTGTTCCATCAGTGTGCCAGTAGTGTTCTGATCAGTGTGCCAGCACTGTTCTGATCAGTGTGCCATCCATGTTCTGATCAGTGTTCTGATCAGTGTGCCAGTGTTCTGATCAGTGTGCCAGCAGTGTTCTGATCAGTGTGCCAGCAGTGTTCTGATCAGTGTGCCAGCAGTGTTCTGATCAGTGTGCCAGCAGTGTTCTGATCAGTGTTCTGATCAGTGTGCCAGCAGTGTTCTGATCAGTGTTCTGATCAGTGTGCCAGCAGTGTTCTGATCAGTGTGCCAGCAGTGTTCTGATCAGTGTGCCAACAGTGTTCTGATCAGTGTGCCATCAGTGTTCTGATAAGTGTGCCAGCAGTTTACCATCAGTGTTCTGATCAGTGTGCCATCAGTGTTCTGATCAGTGTTCGGATCAGTGTCCCAGCAGTGTTCTGATCAGTGTGCCATCAGTGTTTTGATCCGTGTGCCATCCGTGTTCTGATCAGTGTTCTGATCAGTGTGCAAGCAGTGTACCATCAGTGTTCTGATCAGTGTTCTGATCAGAGTCCCAGCAGTGTTCTGATCAGTGTACCAGCAGTGTATTATCAGTGTTCTGATCAGTGTGCCATCCATGTTCTGATCAGTGTTCTGATCAGTGTGCCAGCAGTGTTCTGATCAGTGTGCCATCAATGTTCTGATCAGTATGCCAACAGTGTTCTGATCAGTGTGCCAGCAGTGTTCTGATCAGTGTGCCAGCACTGTTCTGATCAGTGTGCCATCCATGTTCTGATCAGTGTTCTGATCAGTGTGCCAGTGTTCTGATCAGTGTGCCAGCAGTGTTCTGATCAGTGTGCCAGCAGTGTTCTGATCAGTGTGCCAGCAGTGTTCTGATCAGTGTGCCAGCAGTGTTCTGATCAGTGTGCCAGCAGTGTTCTGATCAGTGTGCCAGCAGTGTTCTGATCAGTGTTCTGATCAGTGTGCCAGCACTGTTCTGATCAGTGTGCCATCAGTGTACTGATCAGTGTGACAGCAGTGTACTGATCAGTGTGCCATCAGTGTACTGATCAGTGTGACAGCAGTGTACTGATCAGTGTGCCAGCAGTGTTCTGATCAGTGTGCCAGCAGTGTTCTGATCAGTGTGCCAGCAGTGTTCTGATCAGTGTGCCAGCAGTGTTCTGATCAGTGTGCCAGCAGTGTTCTGATCAGTGTGCCAGCAGTGTTCTGATCAGTGTGCCAGCAGTGTTCTGATCAGTGTGCCAGCAGTGTTCTGATCAGTGTGCCAGCAGTGTTCTGATCAGTGCGCCAGCAGTGTTCTGATCAGTGCGCCAGCAGTGTTCTGATCAGTGTGCCAGCAGTGTTCTGATCAGTGTGCCAGCAGTGTTCTGATCAGTGTGCCAGCAGTGTTCTGATCAATATGCCATCAATGTTCTGATCAGTGTGCCAGAAGTGTTCTGATCAATGTGCCAGAAGTGTTCTGATCAGTGTGCCAGCAGTGTTCTGATCAGTGTGCCAACAGTGTTCTGATCAGTGTTTTGATCAGTGTGACAGCAGTGTTCTGATCAGTGTGCCAGCAGTGTTCTGATCAATATGCCATCAATGTTCTGATCAGTGTGCCAGAAGTGTTCTGATCAGTGTGCCAGCAGTGTTCTGATCAGTGTGCCAACAGTGTTCTCATCAGTGTGCCAACAGTGTTCTCATCAGTGTGCCAACAGTGTTCTGGTCAGTGTGCCAGCAGTGTTCTGATCAGTGTGCCAGCAGTGTTCTGATCAGTGTGCCAGCAGTGTTCTGATCAGTGTGCCAACAGTGTTCTGATCAGTGTTTTGATCAGTGTGCCATCAGTTTTCTGATAAGTGTGCCAGCAGTTTACCATCAGCGTTCTGATCAGTGTGCCATCAGTGTTCTGATCAGTGTTCGGATCAGTGTCCCAGCAGTGTTCTGATCAGTGTGCCATCAGTGTTCTGATCCGTGTGCCATCAGTGTTCTGATCCGTGTGCCATCAGTGTTCTGATCCGTGTGCCATCAGTGTTCTGATCAGTGTGCCATCCGTGTTCTGATCAGTGTGCCATCCGTGTTCTGATCAGTGTGCCATCCGTGTTCTGATCAGTGTTCTGATCAGTGTGCAAGCAGTGTACCATCAGTGTTCTGATCAGTGTTGTGATCAGAGTCCCAGCAGTGTTCTGATCAGTGTACCAGCAGTGTATTATCAGTGTTCTGATCAGTGTGCCATCCATGTTCTGATCAGTGTTCTGATCAGTGTGCCAGCAGTGTTCTGATCAGTGTGCCATCAATGTTCTGATCAGTATGCCAACAGTGTTCTGATCAGTGTGCCAGCAGTGTTCCATCAGTGTGCCAGTAGTGTTCTGATCAGTGTGCCAGCACTGTTCTGATCAGTGTGCCATCCATGTTCTGATCAGTGTTCTGATCAGTGTGCCATCAGTGTTCTGATCAGTGCTCTGATCAGTGTGCCAGCAGTGTTCTGATCAGTGTGCCAGTAGTGTTCTGATCAGTGTGCCAGTAGTGTTCTGATCAGTGTGCCATCAGTGTTCTGATCAGTGTGCCATCAGTGTACTGATTAGTGTGCCATCAGTGTTCTGATCAATGTGCCATCAGTGTTCCGATCAGTGTTCTGATCAGTGTTACGATCAGTGTTCTGATCAGTGTGCCATCCATGTTCTGATCAGTGTGCCAGCAGTGTTCTGGTCAGTGTGACAGCAGTGTTCTGGTCAGTGTGACAGCAGTGTTCTGGTCAGTGTGACAGCAGTGTTCTGGTCAGTGTGACAGCAGTGTTCTGGTCAGTGTGACAGCAGTGTTCTGGTCAGTGTGACAGCAGTGTTCTGGTCAGTGTGCCAGCAGTGTTCTGGTCAGTGTGCCAGCAGTGTTCTGGTCAGTGTGCCAGCAGTGTTCTGGTCAGTGTGCCAGCAGTGTTCTGGTCAGTGTGCCAGCAGTGTTCTGGTCAGTGTGCCAGCAGTGTTCTGATCAGTGTGCCAGCAGTGTTCTGGTCAGTGTGCCAGCAGTGTTCTGATCAGTGTGCCAGCAGTGTTCTGATCAGTGTGCCATCAGTGTTCTGATCAGTGTGCCATCATTGTTCTGATCAGTGTGCCATTAGTGTTTTGATCAGTGTGCCATCAGTGTTCTGATCAGTGTTCTGATCAGTGTGCCATCAGTGTTCTGATCAGTGTGTCAGTGTTCAGATCAGTGTGCCATCAGTATTCTGATCAGTGTGCCATCAGTGTTCTGATCAGTATTTGATCCGTGTGCCATCAGTGTTCTGATCAGTGTGCCATCAGTGTTCTCATCAGTGTGCCAGCAGTGTTCTGATCAGTGTTTTGATCAGTGTCCTGATCAGTGTTTTGATCAGTGTGCCAGCAGTGTTCTGATCAGTGTTTTGATCAGTGTTCTGATCAGTGTTTTGATCAGTGTCCTGATCAGTGTTTTGATCAGTGTGCCAGCAGGGTTCTGATCAGTGTGCCAGCAGGGTTCTGATCAGTGTGCCAGCAGGGTTCTGATCAGTGTGCCAGCAGGGTTCTGATCAGTGTGCCAGCAGGGTTCTGATCAGTGTGCCAGCAGGGTTCTGATCAGTGTGCCAGCAGGGTTCTGATCAGTGTGCCAGCAGGGTTCTGATCAGCGTGCCAGCAGGGTTCTGATCAGCGTGCCAGCAGGGTTCTGATCAGCGTGCCAGCAGGGTTCTGATCAGCGTGCCAGCAGGGTTCTGATCAGCGTGCCAGCAGTGTTCTGATCAGCGTGCCAGCAGTGATCCCATCAGCGTGCCAGCAGTGATCCCATCAGTGTGCCAGCAGTGATCCCATCAGTGTGCCAGCAGTGATCCCATCAGTGTGCCAGCAGTGTTCTGATCAGTGTTCTGATCAGTGTGCCAGCACTGTTCTGATCAGTGTGCCATCAGTGTACTGATCAGTGTGACAGCAGTGTACTGATCAGTGTGACAGCAGTGTACTGATCAGTGTGCCAGCAGTGTACTGATCAGTGTGCCAGCAGTGTACTGATCAGTGTGCCAGCAGTGTTCTGATCAGTGTGCCAGCACTGTTCTGATCAGTGTGCCATCCATGTTCTGATCAGTGTTCTGATCAGTGTGCCAGTGTTCTGATCAGTGTGCCAGCAGTGTTCTGATCAGTGTGCCAGCAGTGTTCTGATCAGTGTGCCAGCAGTGTTCTGATCAATATGCCATCAATGTTCTGATCAGTGTGCCAGAAGTGTTCTGATCAGTGTGCCAGCAGTGTTCTGATCAGTGTGCCAGCAGTGTTCTCATCAGTGTGCCAACAGTGTTCTCATCAGTGTGCCAACAGTGTTCTCATCAGTGTGCCAACAGTGTTCTCATCAGTGTGCCAGCAGTGTTCTGATCAGTGTGCCAGCAGTGTTCTGATCAGTGTTCTGATCAGTGTGCCAGCAGTGTTCTGATCAGTGTTCTGATCAGTGTGCCAGCAGTGTTCTGATCAGTGTTCTGATCAGTGTGCCAGCAGTGTTCTGATCAGTGTTCTGATCAGTGTGCCAGCACTGTTCTGATCAGTGTGCCATCAGTGTACTGATCAGTGTGACAGCAGTGTACTGATCAGTGTGACAGCAGTGTACTGATCAGTGTGACAGCAGTGTACTGATCAGTGTGACAGCAGTGTACTGATCAGTGTGCCAGCAGTGTTCTGATCAGTGTGCCAGCAGTGTTCTGATCAGTGTGCCAGCAGTGTTCCATCAGTGTGCCAGTAGTGTTCTGATCAGTGTGCCAGCACTGTTCTGATCAGTGTGCCATCCATGTTCTGATCAGTGTTCTGATCAGTGTGCCAGCAGTGTTCTGATCAGTGTGCCAGCAGTGTTCTGATCAGTGTGCCAGCAGTGTTCTGATCAGTGTGCCAGCAGTGTTCTGATCAGTGTGCCAGCAGTGTTCTGATCAGTGTGCCAGCAGTGTTCTGATCAGTGTGCCAGCAGTGTTCTGATCAGTGTGCCAGCAGTGTTCTGATCAGTGTGCCAGCAGTGTTCTGATCAGTGTGCCAGCAGTGTTCTGATCAGTGTGCCAGCAGTGTTCTGATCAGTGTGCCAGCAGTGTTCTGATCAGTGCGCCAGCAGTGTTCTGATCAGTGTGCCAGCAGTGTTCTGATCAGTGTGCCAGCAGTGTTCTGATCAGTGTGCCAGCAGTGTTCTGATCAGTGTGCCAGCAGTGTTCTGATCAATATGCCATCAATGTTCTGATCAGTGTGCCAGAAGTGTTCTGATCAGTGTGCCAGAAGTGTTCTGATCAGTGTGCCAGCAGTGTTGTGATCAGTGTGCCAACAGTGTTCTGATCAGTGTTTTGATCAGTGTGACAGCAGTGTTCTGATCAGTGTGCCAACAGTGTTCTGATCAGTGTGCCAACAGTGTTCTCATCAGTGTGCCAACAGTGTTCTCATCAGTGTGCCAGCAGTGTTCCATCAGTGTGCCAGTAGTGTTCTGATCAGTGTGCCAGCACTGTTCTGATCAGTGTGCCATCCATGTTCTGATCAGTGTGCCAGCAGTGTTCTGATCAGTGTGCCAGCAGTGTTCTGATCAGTGTGCCAGCAGTGTTCTGATCAGTGTGCCAGCAGTGTTCTGATCAGTGTGCCAGCAGTGTTCTGATCAGTGTGCCAGCAGTGTTCTGATCAGTGTGCCAGCAGTGTTCTGATCAGTGTGCCAGCAGTGTTCTGATCAGTGTGCCAGCAGTGTTCTGATCAGTGTGCCAGCAGTGTTCTGATCAGTGTGCCAGCAGTGTTCTGATCAGTGTGCCAGCAGTGTTCTGATCAGTGTGCCAGCAGTGTTCTGATCAGTGTGCCAGCAGTGTTCTGATCAGTGTGCCAGCAGTGTTCTGATCAGTGTGCCAGCAGTGTTCTGATCAGTGTGCCAGCAGTGTTCTGATCAGTGCGCCAGCAGTGTTCTGATCAGTGCGCCAGCAGTGTTCTGATCAGTGCGCCAGCAGTGTTCTGATCAGTGCGCCAGCAGTGTTCTGATCAGTGTGCCAGCAGTGTTCTGATCAGTGTGCCAGCAGTGTTCTGATCAATATGCCATCAATGTTCTGATCAGTGTGCCAGAAGTGTTCTGATCAGTGTGCCAGCAGTGTTCTGATCAGTGTGCCAACAGTGTTCTGATCAGTGTTTTGATCAGTGTGACAGCAGTGTTCTGATCAGTGTGCCAACAGTGTTTTGATCAGTGTGACAGCAGTGTTCTCATCAGTGTGCCAGAAGTGTTCTGATCAGTGTGCCAGCAGTGTTCTGATCAGTGTGCCAACAGTGTTCTGATCAGTGTTTTGATCAGTGTGCCAACAGTGTTCTCATCAGTGTGCCAACAGTGTTCTCATCAGTGTGCCAACAGTGTTCTCATCAGTGTGCCAGCAGTGTTCTGATCAGTGTGCCAGCAGTGTTCTGATCAGTGTGCCAGCAGTGTTCTGATCAGTGTGCCAGCAGTGTTCTGATCAGTGTGCCAGCAGTGTTCTGATCAGTGTTCTGATCAGTGTGCCAGCAGTGTTCTGATCAGTGTTCTGATCAGTGTGCCAGCAGTGTTCTGATCAGTGTTCTGATCAGTGTGCCAGCAGTGTTCTGATCAGTGTTCTGATCAGTGTGCCAGCACTGTTCTGATCAGTGTGCCATCAGTGTACTGATCAGTGTGACAGCAGTGTACTGATCAGTGTGACAGCAGTGTACTGATCAGTGTGACAGCAGTGTACTGATCAGTGTGCCAGCAGTGTACTGATCAGTGTGCCAGCAGTGTTCTGATCAGTGTGCCAGCAGTGTTCTGATCAGTGTTCTGATCAGTGTGCCAGCAGTGTTCTGATCAGTGTGCCAGCAGTGTTCCATCAGTGTGCCAGTAGTGTTCCATCAGTGTGCCAGTAGTGTTCTGATCAGTGTGCCAGCACTGTTCTGATCAGTGTGCCATCCATGATCTGATCAGTGTTCTGATCAGTGTGCCAGCATGCCAGCAGTGTTCTGATCAGTGTGCCAGCAGTGTTCTGATCAGTGTGCCAGCAGTGTTCTGATCAGTGTGCCAGCAGTGTTCTGATCAGTGTGCCAGCAGTGTTCTGATCAGTGTGCCAGCAGTGTTCTGATCAGTGCGCCAGCAGTGTTCTGATCAGTGCGCCAGCAGTGTTCTGATCAGTGCGCCAGCAGTGTTCTGATCAGTGCGCCAGCAGTGTTCTGATCAGTGTGCCAGCAGTGTTCTGATCAGTGTGCCAGCAGTGTTCTGATCAGTGTGCCAGCAGTGTTCTGATCAATATGCCATCAATGTTCTGATCAGTGTGCCATAAGTGTTCTGATCAGTGTGCCAGAAGTGTTCTGATCAGTGTGCCAGCAGTGTTCTGATCAGTGTGCCAACAGTGTTCTGATCAGTGTTTTGATCAGTGTGACAGCAGTGTTCTGATCAGTGTGCCAACAGTGTTTTGATCAGTGTGACAGCAGTGTTCTGATCAGTGTGCCAGCAGTGTTCTGATCAATATGCCATCAATGTTCTGATCAGTGTGCCAGAAGTGTTCTGATCAGTGTGCCAGCAGTGTTCTGATCAGTGTGCCAACAGTGTTCTCATCAGTGTGCCAACAGTGTTCTCATCAGTGTGCCAGCAGTGTTCCATCAGTGTGCCAGTAGTGTTCTGATCAGTGTGCCAGCACTGTTCTGATCAGTGTGCCATCCATGATCTGATCAGTGTTCTGATCAGTGTGCCAGCATGCCAGCAGTGTTCTGATCAGTGTGCCAGCAGTGTTCTGATCAGTGTGCCAGCAGTGTTCTGATCAGTGTGCCAGCAGTGTTCTGATCAGTGTGCCAGCAGTGTTCTGATCAGTGTGCCAGCACTGTTCTGATCAGTGTGCCATCCATGATCTGATCAGTGTTCTGATCAGTGTGCCAGCATGCCAGCAGTGTTCTGATCAGTGTGCCAGCAGTGTTCTGATCAGTGTGCCAGCAGTGTTCTGATCAGTGTGCCAGCAGTGTTCTGATCAGTGTGCCAGCAGTGTTCTGATCAGTGTGCCAGCAGTGTTCTGATCAGTGTGCCAGCAGTGTTCTGATCAGTGCGCCAGCAGTGTTCTGATCAGTGCGCCAGCAGTGTTCTGATCAGTGCGCCAGCAGTGTTCTCATCAGTGTGCCAGCAGTGTTCCATCAGTGTGCCAGTAGTGTTCTGATCAGTGTGCCAGCACTGTTCTGATCAGTGTGCCATCCATGTTCTGATCAGTGTTCTGATCAGTGTGCCAGCAGTGTTCTGATCAGTGTGCCAGCAGTGTTCTGATCAGTGTGCCAGCAGTGTTCTGATCAGTGTGCCAGCAGTGTTCTGATCAGTGTGCCAGCAGTGTTCTGATCAGTGTGCCAGCAGTGTTCTGATCAGTGTGCCAGCAGTGTTCTGATCAGTGTGCCAGCAGTGTTCTGATCAGTGTGCCAGCAGTGTTCTGATCAGTGTGCCAGCAGTGTTCTGATCAGTGCGCCAGCAGTGTTCTGATCAGTGCGCCAGCAGTGTTCTGATCAGTGCGCCAGCAGTGTTCTGATCAGTGCGCCAGCAGTGTTCTGATCAGTGCGCCAGCAGTGTTCTGATCAGTGCGCCAGCAGTGTTCTGATCAGTGTGCCAGCAGTGTTCTGATCAGTGTGCCAGCAGTGTTCTGATCAGTGTGCCAGCAGTGTTCTGATCAATATGCCAGCAGTGTTCTGATCAGTGTGCCAGCAGTGTTCTGATCAGTGTGCCAGCAGTGTTCTGATCAGTGTGCCAACAGTGTTCTGATCAGTGTGCCAGCAGTGTTCTGATCAGTGTGCCAGCAGTGTTCTGATCAGTGTGCCAACAGTGTTCTGATCAGTGTTTTGATCAGTGTGACAGCAGTGTTCTGATCAGTGTGCCAGCAGTGTTCCATCAGTGTGCCAGTAGTGTTCTGATCAGTGTGCCAGCACTGTTCTGATCAGTGTGCCATCCATGTTCTGATCAGTGTTCTGATCAGTGTGCCAGCAGTGTTCTGATCAGTGTGCCAGCAGTGTTCTGATCAGTGTGCCAGCAGTGTTCTGATCAGTGTGCCAGCAGTGTTCTGATCAGTGTGCCAGCAGTGTTCTGATCAGTGTGCCAGCAGTGTTCTGATCAGTGTGCCAGCAGTGTTCTGATCAGTGTGCCAGCAGTGTTCTGATCAGTGCGCCAGCAGTGTTCTGATCAGTGCGCCAGCAGTGTTCTGATCAGTGCGCCAGCAGTGTTCTGATCAGTGCGCCAGCAGTGTTCTGATCAGTGCGCCAGCAGTGTTCTGATCAGTGTGCCAGCAGTGTTCTGATCAATGTGCCAGCAGTGTTCTGATCAGTGTGCCAGCAGTGTTCTGATCAGTGTGCCAGCAGTGTTCTGATCAGTGTGCCAACAGTGTTCTGATCAGTGTGCCAGCAGTGTTCTGATCAGTGTGCCAGCAGTGTTCTGATCAGTGTGCCAGCAGTGTTCTGATCAGTGTGCCAGCAGTGTTCTGATCAGTGTGCCAACAGTGTTCTGATCAGTGTTTTGATCAGTGTGACAGCAGTGTTCTGATCAGTGTGCCAACAGTGTTTTGATCAGTGTGACAGCAGTGTTCTGGTCAGTGTGACAGCAGTGTTCTGGTCAGTGTGACAGCAGTGTTCTGGTCAGTGTGACAGCAGTGTTCTGGTCAGTGTGACAGCAGTGTTCTGGTCAGTGTGACAGCAGTGTTCTGGTCAGTGTGACAGCAGTGTTCTGGTCAGTGTGACAGCAGTGTTCTGGTCAGTGTGACAGCAGTGTTCTGGTCAGTGTGCCAGCAGTGTTCTGGTCAGTGTGCCAGCAGTGTTCTGGTCAGTGTGCCAGCAGTGTTCTGGTCAGTGTGCCAGCAGTGTTCTGGTCAGTGTGCCAGCAGTGTTCTGGTCAGTGTGCCAGCAGTGTTCTGGTCAGTGTGCCAGCAGTGTTCTGGTCAGTGTGCCAGCAGTGTTCTGATCAGTGTGCCAGCAGTGTTCTGATCAGTGTGCCAGCAGTGTTCTGATCAGTGTGCCAGCAGTGTTCTGATCAGTGTGCCAGCAGTGTTCTGATCAGTGTTCCATCAGTGTTCTGATCAGTGTGCCAACAGTGTTCTGATCAGTGTTTTGATCAGTGTGCCATCAGTGTTCTGATAAGTGTGCCAGCAGTTTACCATCAGTGTTCTGATCAGTGTTCGGATCAGTGTCCCAGCAGTGTTCTGATCAGTGTGCCATCAGTGTTTTGATCCGTGTGCCATCAGTGTTCTGATCCGTGTGCCATCAGTGTTCTGATCAGTGTGCCATCCGTGTTCTGATCAGTGTTCTGATCAGTGTGCAAGCAGTGTACCATCAGTGTTCTGATCAGTGTTCTGATCAGAGTCCCAGCAGTGTTCTGATCAGTGTACCAGCAGTGTATTATCAGTGTTCTGATCAGTGTGCCATCCATGTTCTGATCAGTGTGCCAGCAGTGTTCTGATCAGTGTGCCATCAATGTTCTGATCAGTATGCCAACAGTGTTCTGATCAGTGTGCCAGCAGTGTTCCATCATTGTGCCAGTAGTGTTCTGATCAGTGTGCCAGCACTGTTCTGATCAGTGTGCCATCCATGTTCTGATCAGTGTTCTGATCAGTGTGCCATCAGTGTTCTGATCAGTGCGCCAGTAGTGTTCTGATCAGTGTGCCATCAGTGTACTGATTAGTGTGCCATCAGTGTTCCGATCAGTGTTCTGATCAGTGTTACGATCAGTGTTCTGATCAGTGTGCCATCAGTGTTCTGATCAGTGTGCCATCAGTGTTCTGATCAGTGTGCCATCAGTGTACTGATTAGTGTGCCAGCAGTGTTCTGATCAGTGTGCCATCAGTGTTCTGATCAGTGTGCCATCAGTGTACTGATTAGTGTGCCAGCAGTGTTCTGATCAATGTGCCATCAGTGTTCCGATCAGTGTTCTGATCAGTGTTCTGATCAGTGTGCCATCCATGTTCTGATCAGTGTGCCAGCAGTGTTCTGATCAGTGTTCCATCAGTGTTCTGATCAGTGTGCCAACAGTGTTCTGATCAGTGTTTTGATCAGTGTGCCATCAGTGTTCTGATAAGTGTGCCAGCAGTTTACCATCAGTGTTCTGATCAGTGTTCGGATCAGTGTCCCAGCAGTGTTCTGATCAGTGTGCCATCAGTGTTTTGATCAGTGTGCTGATCAGTGTTTTGATCAGTGTGCCAGCAGTGTTCTGATCAGTGTTTTGATCAGTGTTCTGATCAGTGTTTTGATCAGTGTCCTGATCAGTGTTTTGATCAGTGTGCCAGCAGGGTTCTGATCAGTGTGCCAGCAGGGTTCTGATCAGTGTGCCAGCAGGGTTCTGATCAGTGTGCCAGCAGGGTTCTGATCAGTGTGCCAGCAGGGTTCTGATCAGCGTGCCAGCAGGGTTCTGATCAGCGTGCCAGCAGGGTTCTGATCAGCGTGCCAGCAGGGTTCTGATCAGCGTGCCAGCAGGGTTCTGATCAGCGTGCCAGCAGGGTTCTGATCAGCGTGCCAGCAGTGTTCTGATCAGCGTGCCAGCAGTGTTCCGATCAGCGTGCCAACAGTGTTCCGATCAGCGTGCCAACAGTGTTCCGATCAGCGTGCCAACAGTGTTCCGATCAGCGTGCCAACAGTGTTCCGATCAGTGTGCCAGCAGTGTTCCGATCAGTGTGCCAGCAGTGATCCCATCAGTGTGCCAGCAGTGATCCCATCAGTGTGCCAGCAGTGATCCCATCAGTGTGCCAGCAGTGATCCCATCAGTGTGCCAGCAGTGATCCCATCAGTGTGCCAGCAGTGTTCCATCAGTGTGCCAGTAGTGTTCTGATCAGTGTGCCAGCACTGTTCTGATCAGTGTGCCATCCATGTTCTGATCAGTGTTCTGATCAGTGTGCCATCAGTGTTCTGATCAGTGCTCTGATCAGTGTGCCAGCAGTGTTCTGATCAGTGTGCCAGTAGTGTTCTGATCAGTGTGCCATCAGTGTTCTGATCAGTGTGCCATCAGTGTTCCGATCAGTGTTCTGATCAGTGTTCCGATCAGTGTTCTGATCAGTGTGCCATCAGTGTTCTGATCAGTGTGCCATCAGTGTTCTGATCAGTGTGCCATCAGTGTACTGATTAGTGTGCCAGCAGTGTTCTGATCAATGTGCCATCAGTGTTCCGATCAGTGTTCTGATCAGTGTTACGATCAGTGTTCTGATCAGTGTGCCATCCATGTTCTGATCAGTGTGCCAGCAGTGTTCTGATCAGTGTTCCATCAGTGTTCTGATCAGTGTGCCAACAGTGTTCTGATCAGTGTGCCATCAGTGTTCTGATAAGTGTGCCAGCAGTTTACCATCAGTGTTCTGATCAGTGTTCGGATCAGTGTCCCAGCAGTGTTCTGATCAGTGTGCCATCAGTGTTTTGATCAGTGTCCTGATCAGTGTTTTGATCAGTGTGCCAGCAGTGTTCTGATCAGTGTTTTGATCAGTGTTCTGATCAGTGTTCCGATCAGCGTGCCAGCAGTGTTCCGATCAGCGTGCCAGCAGTGTTCCGATCAGCGTGCCAGCAGTGTTCCGATCAGTGTGCCAGCAGTGTTCCGATCAGTGTGCCAGCAGTGATCCCATCAGTGTGCCAGCAGTGATCCCATCAGTGTGCCAGCAGTGATCCCATCAGTGTGCCAGCAGTGATCCCATCAGTGTGCCAGCAGTGATCCCATCAGTGTGCCAGCAGTGATCCCATCAGTGTGCCAGCAGTGATCCCATCAGTGTGCCAGCAGTGATCCCATCAGTGTGCCAGCAGTGATCCCATCAGTGTGCCAGCAGTGATCCCATCAGTGTGCCAGCAGTGATCCCATCAGTGTGCCAGCAGTGATCCCATCAGTGTGCCAGCAGTGATCCCATCAGTGTGCCAGCAGTGATCCCATCAGTGTGCCAGCAGTGATCCCATCAGTGTGCCAGCAGTGATCCCATCAGTGTGCCATCAGTGTTCTGATCAGTGTGCCATGAGTGTCCTGATCAGTGTGCCAGTAGTGTTCTGATCAGTGTGCCAGAAGTCTTCTGATCAGTGTGCTGTCAGAGTTCTGATCAGTGTTTTGATCAGTTTGCCAGCAGTGATCCCATCAGTGTGCCATCAGTGATCCCATCAGTGTTCTGATCAGTGTTTTGATCAGTGTGCCATCAGTGTTCTGATCACTGTGCCATCAGTGTTCTGATCAGTGTGCCATCAGTGTTCTGATCAGTGTGCTAGCAGCGTGCCAGAGTTCCGATCATTGTGCCATCAGTGTGCCATGAGTGTCCTGATCAGTGTGCCAGTAGTGTTCTGATCAGTGTGCCAGCAGTGTTCCGATCAGTGTGCCAGCAGTGATCCAATCAGTGTGCCATCAGTGTTCTGATTAGTGTTTTGATCAGTGTGCCATCAGTGTTCTGATCAGTGTGCCAGCAGTGTTCTGATCAGTGTGCCAGCAGTGTTCTGATCAGTGTGCTAGCAGCGTGCCAGAGTTCCGATCATTGTGCCATCAGTGTGCCAGTAGTGTTCTGATCAGTGTGCCAGAAGTCTTCTGATCAGTGTTCTGATCAGTGTGCCAGCAGTGTTCTGATCAGTGTGCCATGAGTGTCCTGATCAGTGTGCCAGTAGTGTTCTGATCAGTGTGCCAGAAGTCTTCTGATCAGTGTGCTGTCAGAGTTCTGATCAGTGTTTTGATCAGTTTGCCAGCAGTGATCCCATCAGTGTGCCATCAGTGATCCCATCAGTGTGTCATCAGTGTTCTGATCAGTGTTTTGATCAGTGTGTCATCAGTGTTCTGATCAATGTGCTAGCAGCGTGCCAGAGTTCCGATCATTGTGCCATCAGTGTGCCAGTAGTGTCCTGATCAGTGTGCCAGTAGTGTCCTGATCAGTGTGCCAGTAGTGTCCTGATCAGTGTGCCAGTAGTGTTCTGATCAGTGTGCCAGCAGTGTTCCGATCAGTGTGCCATCAGTGTTCTGATCAGTGTTTTGATCAGTGTGCCGATCAGTGTTCTGATCAGTGTGCCAGCAGTGTTCTGATCAGTGTGCCAGCAGTGTTCTGATCAGTGTGCTAGCAGCGTGCCAGAGTTCCGATCATTGTGCCATCAGTGTGCCAGTAGTGTTCTGATCAGTGTGCCAGAAGTCTTCTGATCAGTGTTCTGATCAGTGTGCCAGTAGTGTTCTGATCAGTGTGCCAGTAGTGTTCTGATCAGTGTGCCAGCAGTGTTCTGATCATTGTGCCATCAATGTTCCGGTTAGTGTTCTGATCAGTGTGCCAGCAGTAGTCTGATCAGTGTGCCAGCAGTGTTCTGATCAGTGTGCCAGCAGTGTTCTGATCAGTGTGCCAGCAGTGTTCTGATCAGTGTGCCAGCAGTGTTCTGATCAGTGTGCCAGCAGAATACCATCAGTGTTCTGATCAGTGTGCCAGCAGTGTTCTGATCAGTGTGCCAGCAGTGTTCTGATCAGTGTGCCAGCAGTGTTCTGATCAGTGTGCCAGCAGTGCTCTGATCAGTGTTCTGATCAGTGTGCTAGCAGTGTTCTGATTAGTGTGCCATCCATGTTTTGATCAGTGTGCCATCAATGTTCTGATCAGTGTGCCATCAATGTTCTGATCAGTGTGCCAGCAGTATTCTGTTCAGTGTGCCAGCAGTGTTCTGATCAGTGTGCCAGCAGTGTGCCGATCAGTGTGCCAGCAGTGTGCCGATCAGTGTGCCAGCAGTGTTCTGATCAGTGTGCCAGCAGTGTTCTGATCAGTGTGCCAGCAGTGTTCTGATCAGTGTGCCAGCAGTGTTCTGATCAGTGTGCCAGCAGTGTTCTGATCAGTGTGCCAGCAGTGTTCTGATCAGTGTGCCAGCAGTGTTCTGATCAGTGTGCCAGCAGTGTTCTGATCAGTGTGCCAGCAGTGTTCTGATCAGTGTATCATCAATGTTCTGATCAGTGTGCCAGCAGTATTCTGATCAGTGTGCCAGCAGTGTTCTGATTAGTGTGCCATCAATGTTCTGATCAGTGTGCCATCAATGTTCTGATCAGTGTGCCATCAATGTTTTGATCAGTGTGCCAGCAGTATTCTGTTCAGTGTGCCAGCAGTGTTCTGATCAGTGTGCCATCAGTGTGCCAGCAGTGTTCTGATCAGTGTGCCAGCAGTGTTCTGATCAGTGTGCCAGCAGTGTTCTGATCAGTGTGCCAGCAGTGTTCTGATCAGTGTGCCAGCAGTGTGCTGATCAGTGTGCCAGCAGTGTTCTGATCAGTGTATCATCAATGTTCTGATCAGTGTGCCAGCAGTATTCTGATCAGTGTGCCAGCAGTGTTCTGATTAGTGTGCCATCAATGTTCTGATCAGTGTGCCAGCAGTATTCTGATCAGTGTGCCATGTATGTTCTGATCAGTGTGCCAGCAATGTTCTGATCAGTGTGCCAGCAGTATTCTGATCAGTGTGCCAGCAGTGTTCTGATCAGTGTGCCATCAATGTTCTGATCAGTGTGCCAGCAGTATTCTGATCAGTGTGCCATCTATGTTCTGATCAGTGTTCTGATCAGTGTGCCAGCAGTATTCTGATCAGTGTGCCAGCAGTATTCGGATCAGTGTGCCAGCAGTATTCGGATCAGTGTGCCAGCAGTGTTCTGATCAGTGTTCTGATCAGTGTGCCAGCAGTATTCGGATCAGTGTGCCAGCAGTATTCGGATCAGTGTGCCAGCAGTATTCGGATCAGTGTGCCAGCAGTATTCGGATCAGTGTGCCAGCAGTATTCGGATCAGTGTGCCAGCAGTATTCGGATCAGTGTGCCAGCAGTGTTCTGATTAGTGTGCCATCTATGTTCTGATCAGTGTTCTGATCAGTGTGCCAGCAGTATTCGGATCAGTGTGCCAGCAGTATTCGGATCAGTGTGCCAGCAGTATTCGGATCAGTGTGCCAGCAGTATTCGGATCAGTGTGCCAGCAGTATTCTGGTCAGTGTGACAGCAGTATTCTGGTCAGTGTGACAGCAGTGTTCTGGTCAGTGTGACAGCAGTGTTCTGGTCAGTGTGACAGCAGTGTTCTGGTCAGTGTGACAGCAGTGTTCTGGTCAGTGTGACAGCAGTGTTCTGGTCAGTGTGACAGCAGTGTTCTGGTCAGTGTGACAGCAGTGTTCTGGTCAGTGTGACAGCAGTATTCGGATCAGTGTGCCAGCAGTATTCGGATCAGTGTGCCAGCAGTATTCGGATCAGTGTGCCAGCAGTATTCTGATCAGTGTGCCAGCAGTGTTCTGATTAGTGTGCCATCAATGTTCTGATCAGTGTGCCATGTATGTTCTGATCAGTGTGCCAGCAGTATTCTGATCAGTGTGCCAGCAGTATTCTGATCAGTGTGCCAGCAGTGTTCTGATCAGTGTGCCATCAATGTTCTGATCAGTGTGCCAGCAGTATTCTGATCAGTGTGCCATCTATGTTCTGATCAGTGTGCCAGCAGTATTCTGATCAGTGTGCCAGCAGTATTCGGATCAGTGTGCCAGCAGTATTCGGATCAGTGTGCCATCTATGTTCTGATCAGTGTTCTGATCAGTGTGCCAGCAGTGTTCTGATCAGTGTATCATCAATGTTCTGATCAGTGTGCCAGCAGTGTTCTGATCAGTGTGCCAGCAGTGTTCTGATCAGTGTGCCAGCAGTGTTCTGATCAGTGTGCTAGCAGTATTCTGATCAGTGTGCCATCTATGTTCTGATCAGTGTTCTGATCAGTGTGCCAGCAGTATTCGGATCAGTGTGCCAGCAGTGTTCTGATTAGTGTGCCATGTATGTTCTGATCAGTGTTCTGATCAGTGTGCCAGCAGTATTCGGATCAGTGTGCCAGCAGTATTCGGATCAGTGTGCCAGCAGTATTCGGATCAGTGTGCCAGCAGTATTCGGATCAGTGTGCCATCAATGTTCTGATCAGTGTGCCATCAATGTTCTGATCAGTGTTCTGATCAGTGTGCCAGTAGTGTTCTGATCAGTGTGTCATCAATGTTCTGATCAGTGTTCTGATCAGTGTGCCAGCAGTATTCTGATCAGTGTGCCAGCAGTATTCTGATCAGTGTGCCAGCAGTATTCTGATCAGTGTGCCAGCATTGTTCTGATCAGTGTGCTAGCAGTGCTCTGATCAGTGTGCCAGTAGTGTTCTGATCAGTGTGTCATCAATGTTCTGATCAGTGTTCTGATCAGTGTGCCAGCAGTGTTCTGATCAGTGTGCCAGCAGTGTTCTGATCAGTGTGCCAGCAGTGTTCTGATCAATGTGCTAGCAGTGTTGTGATCAGTGTGCCAGCAGTGTTGTGATCAGTGTGCCAGCAGTGTTGTGATCAGTGTGCCAGCAGTGTTGTGATCAGTGTGACAGCAGTGTTGTGATCAGTGTGACAGCAGTGTTGTGATCAGTGTGACAGCAGTGTTGTGATCAGTGTGACAGCAGTGTTGTGATCAGTGTGCCAGCAGTGTTGTGATCAGTGTGCCAGCAGTGTTGTGATCAGTGTGCCAGCAGTGTTGTGATCAGTGTGCCAGCAGTGTTCTGATCAATGTGCCAGCAGTGTTCTGATCAATGTGCCAGCAGTGTTCTGATCAATGTGCCAGCAGTGTTCTGATCAGTGTGCCAGCAGTGTTGTGATCAGTGTGCCAGCAGTGTTGTGATCAGTGTGCTAGCAGTGTTGTGATCAGTGTGCCAGCAGTGTTGTGATCAGTGTGCCAGCAGTGTTGTGATCAGTGTGCCAGCAGTGTTGTGATCAGTGTGCCAGCAGTATTCCATCAGTGTTCTGATCAGTGTGACAAAGCTTCTCCTATACTTTGCAATGTTAAACATGTACAGTACATGAATGCCCTCCGTGTGCTGTACGTGTTTTACAAGGATGAAGAGACTTGTATTCCCTCTTGTCATCAGTGATGCCGGTAAAAAATGGACATGTGTCTGTGTGGTTTAGATGGACATACAGTCCGTGTAAAAACACAGATGTGCACAGCAGCATAGGTTATAACTTATTCGTGTGGCATCCCTGAAAGAAAAGTACTGCAAACATGGACATGTGAAGGAGGCTGTAAATTGTGGTACTCTATAACTCCTGAAAATCCAAAGACATACAATAGTTGTAATTGGGCAAATCCTTGGTTTACACCATAATTACATATAAAGATTTTGGAGATAATCCATTTATTTGCATGGAATGTTTATTAATCTGATTAAAATAACTTACACTGATTGCTAATACTGGTCCTACTTTGTACATGGCATACCGGTCAGTTCCCGCACATATATTGGCAATGTCTTCTTCAGGGTTTCCCAGTTTCAATTCTCCAGTAATGTACTGAGCAAACGCTTTCATCCTCCATGGGCTCCCTCCAACACATACAAACTGAAAGGAGAAAAAGAAAGTTGGTTCAATTGAAAAGGACAATGATGAAATTGCCCCCAGCTATTAGTACTGTGATTACGGTAAGTAGGTAAATAATGCAGAGTTCACCGGATGCGGACAGACAGCGGACTGATGACAGCGTTACCCCCTCACTGATCCCTACTATATGCCAATACTGTGAGTCCAGAATGTACCTTTAAACCGACTATTGCTCATTTGTTTATTTCCCCCTGCTCTAGTCATTTCTCACCTTAACATCACTAAACAAAGCTGGAAAATCATGTGTGTTCGTTCCCAGATCAAAGTGGTACAATAGGTCTTCTTTCATGTTTACAAGGTGAGGATTGGGAAGGTGAATGCGTCCTTCTTCTCTATAAAATCAAAGCAGAAACAGTAACTGATGTTAATAAAGGGATTTTACCATTTTATATTCATAACAATTATTCATTATATCATAAACAGTTGAAAAAACCCTGTCCTTACATGTATGGCTCCAAGATCTGACACTCTCAATGAGCCATACACAAGTCGAATCAAATGTCTTCGTCAATGGCACCATTTGTGGCCTGGTATTCACAGCTCGATACAAACTATAGGAGGACAGAACAATTGGTACCAGGATTGTTCTGGCAGCACATCTCCTAATTACGTGCCCGAGGTGTGACTGACAACGATCCAAACAGCCGACGAACGAGATGCCCGTTTGCAGCCATGCTTACACAGGCCCAAGATTGGATTGTGGTGAATGCTTCTTCACCAATTACTGGTGTTTGTCAGTGGATCTCAACACATTTTCAAGACAACAAACAAAGATCTTAAAATTTGATACAGAAGAGGCGAAGATTTACTGAGCATATTTCTGGCACAAATTGTGCCCAAAAGTGAACCAGATTATTATGTGTTTTATCCCTGTAATTTGTCTTACCAAATACAAGCGTAAAATAGGACATAGCTAAGAGTAGTCTAAGGGTATGTGCACACGATGCAGAAATGAAGCAGAAAATTTCTGCATCATTTCTGCATCTCCCTGGCAGAAAAAACGCATGCGGATTGTACATGCTTTTTTCCTGCGGAATACATGCGGATTCACATGCGTTTCCGCATGCGGATTGACAAGCGCTTTCCAGGCGATTTTAGCATCACTTGGAAAGTGCTTGACAGCTAGGTCACACTATATAAATCCATGCAACCAGCATGGATTTATATAGTGTGACCCGAGAGAATGGTAAAAATAAAAAATACATGTATACTTTACCCTCTGATGGCCCCCGGTGTCCTGCTCAGTTCTCCCTTGACGGCAACTGCCGACGTCAGCGCAGGTCCTTCAACTCAGTTGGTGCCGGGAACCAAGCAGGAGCGGTGCGCGGGCCGACAGTAGGTAAGTATACATTTATTTTTTATTTTATTCTTTTTTTAGGGTATGTGCACACGATGCAGAAATGCTCAGGATTTTTTCCTGAGCGTTTCTGCATCTCTCTGGCAGGAAAAAACGCATGCGGATTGTACATGCGGTTTCCTGCCAGGGACATGCGGAAATGAAGCGGTCTTCACTTTCATTTCCGCATGCGGGTTGACAAGCGCTTCCCAAGCGATTTTAGCATCACTTGGAAAGTGCTTGTCAACTTCACACTATATAAATCCATGCAGCCGGCATGGATTTATATAGTGTGTGATGTCAAAAAATAAATCTATACTTTACCCTCTGATGGCCCCCGGTGTCCTGCTTCATCGGTCCCGGCTGCCGGCAGTGAAGACTGTAGGACCTTCCGACGTCAGCGTCACGTGACCCGTCACATGACTCTGACGTCAGCGAAGGTCCTTCTTCATTCAACCGCGAAGTGCCCGGGAAGCCGGCAGGACGCAGCGCGGGCCGTCAGAAGGTGAGAATATATATATTTTTTATTTTATTCTTTTTTTTTTAATGGTACCTGGGTCTGCATGAGAGTCCTCTCATCCACACCCGGGTACCATCCGCACATTAGACCGCATGAAAAGCGCATCAACATATACAGTGATGCGGATTCCATGCGGTCTAATGCAAGTCAATGGCGGCAAAAGAGCAGCGTTTCCGCAAAATTAATTGACATGCTGCGGATTTTTGACCGCAGCGTTTACGCTGCGGAAAAATCCGCATCATGGGCACAGCACATGCGGATTTCCATTGGGGAACATTGCTTCCCTTCTACCATGCGTTTTTCATGCGTTTCCGCGGCGTTTACGCAACTGCAAAAACGCCGCGGAAACGCATGAAAAACGCATCGTGTGAACTCAGCCTTACAGCTTTTTTAATGGTACCTGGGTGTGGATGAGACTCTCCTCTCCTCCACACCCGGGTACCATCCGCATATTAGAACGTGCCAATAACGCAAGTACAAATGCAGTTTAGCGGAATTGGCGCGTTCTAATGCAAGTCAATGGCGGCGAAAACGCAGCGTTTACGCAAAATTAATTGACATGCTGCGGATTTTTGAGCGCAGCGTTTACGCTGCGGAAAAATCCGCATCATGGGCACAGCACATGCGGATTTCAATTGGGGAACATTGCTGCCCTTCTACCATGCGTTTTTAATGCGTTTCCGCAGCGTTTACGCAGCTGCAAAAACGCCGCGGAAGAGCATTAAAAACGCATCGTGTGAACACAGCCTTATAATGCAGCCAATTTATTTACTACTATATACTAACAACTTCTGACGGAAAAGTAAAGAAAAAAGGAAAGTAAAGACTGCAACTGATCAATGGCTGCCAATTGGTAGCATGTGTCAGGTGTCTGGTGCTGAGACCAGAAGAATAGCGTCTATCCGATAGGTCATTTTAGAGGTTTTTATTTCATTTGACCTCATAAGAAACAGTTGTGAAACTCCTCGCATTGGGAGTTCTTGATAGGCAAGTCTTCACACATGCCATCGGCTTTTACTATTTTTTGACTACTTTTACATTGTACATCTATTGGTTTTTCTTGGATACACACAGTACCTCCTGTACCTATGCTGCTTATCGGGTCCAAGCACCTTGACCCCCAGCGATCTTGTGACGTTGTAAATATCACATGGGCACTTCTGCTTATCAGGTGTAGCTAAAACATTCACAGGTCTATCAAACAGAACTACGGTCTCATCAGAAGGAATTGTGAAAGCTGCAGCACTTACGTAACATTAACAATGTTATGAGATCGCCTGGGGAACACAGCACACAACGTGGGGGTCCCGATCCAGGTGGGAAATGGCTTTTTTCTTATTTTATTCCGCACATTGTGGGAATTGAAAAGGGTTTGCCCTTTAGTAGACAATTACTTTAAACTGTAAGATAACTAGTCTACTGGCTCAAGTAACAAAAACATTTCTTTCAAGAAAAGAAAGCAGCAAGCTGCCAACCTTTGACTTGCATGACTGGGAAATAGCTTCACAGGAAAAGCAATTTCTGAATATTCCCACACTTAACATTTATAGTTAAGGAGTACAATAAAACTTCAGAATTCAGTGGCGTAGCCTATTTCCTGTACAGGAGTTTGGCACCAACAACTTATTTTCCATTGGCTAAATGTAGAAAATAATATGACAAATAGGTTTTCTTGGTTGCTTTTAAGACATTGAGTTTTTGTTACACGCACACCGCTAGGTTCAGATAGAGGCGAGACAGGTTACATGAATTCTTTGGAATCCTGGGGGAACCGTTACTCAGGGTGACCACAGACCATGTGCTGCAGCTTCTCTCAGGCACACAGGGGTATTGACCCTCAGGCACAGACACGTAGGTTGTTTCACTGGCTGACCAGACACACTTGACAAGAGTCCTCATAAACAGTAGAACAGTAGCATTTAATAAGAAGCCGCACAGCCAGTGCAAGTTAAGTCTTATGAGCAACAGGCTCCAGTAACAAACAGTACAGTTTCCTTAGCAGCACAGCAGTTCACAGTCTTCCCAGTAGTACAGGACAGCACAGTTGTAATGCAAAGGCACATTAATGAACACAGCATTTTTTACAGCTCAGTGAGATGGAGGGGGGGGGGGGGTTTGCTGAGGGAGATGACCCCTGTGACACCATTTCTTCCAGTCCTTATCTTTCTGCCTGACAATACTCTGCACTGTTAGTTCAGAAACTCTACCTGACCTCTGCTTAGCTTCACTCCTGACTTGAATCCTTTTCACTTGCAGGGGCGCTTCTGTGAGATACAGAACACACACACCACCTTTCTCTTCAGCTCCAGCCAGACAGTAAACAACTTCCCCACGATCCCCCTGGGGCTCTGCTAAAATGCTCCCCTTCTCCTGTGACTGTGTTAACCCCTCTAGTTGCTGGATGTTTCTGGAGCACAACACTTCCTGTCTCCTGTGCTTGTGTTACTTCTAATAGTTGCTGAATGCTTTTAAAGCAACAGCAGTACTTCTGCATGTCACATTTTATTCAATGTCTGTATGCCTGTGAAATTATCACATTATATCTCCGACTTGTGGACCAAAGTTCTACTGGATGGACACCTCACCCACCAAGGGAATATAATTTTCAAAGCTTTTTTTTATTGCTTCCAACCAGGCTTTTCATGTTATAACCCCTCTGACCTCAATCACTTAACTCCAGCAGGATAGTTGGCTGATCATTAAAAGAATCATTAATTCTATTGTAGTAGGGAAGCACCCCAGAGTTTGCAGCATGATCAACCACCGAGACGCAGCAACCAGGTGGCTATACAAAGAAATGGAACAATGTAAAACACACAGCTTGTGTTTGATTTTGAATCTATAATTGATGTAATAACCCTCAATGGTGTCCTGGAACATATTTGACTCATTTAAGGACTTGCATATTGATGACCTATTTAATATGAGATCGGTAGGGGTCCAACACCCAGCACCCTCTCCGATCTGCTGATATTTGCTCCTGCAGTGGCCAGATGTAAAGAGTGTATGGGTCAGAATACGCAGCTCTGTACATAGTTTTGTGGTTACTGCCAATTACTGCAGTTTATCTTCCTTTCACTGGAGATGCAGCAGAAATGAGCCGATTGGTGAAGGTTCTGAATGTCGAATCCCCACCAATCTCATATTAAGGACTCAATTAAGCTGTAATTGTTTCTTGTAAGTTTCTTGGCTTGCCTGTGTTTCTTAGGCTGCATTCACATGCAGCAGTCATGCCACAATTTTACACCACGGCAGCACTGTGCCGCTCTGGTCTTTCCACTGTTCCAGCACAATAGCTTAGTCTTGCAGGATTACAGCTGTTTTACTTGCAAGACTGTGCAGCCATTACTATCGATCACACAGTCTTGCAGGTGAATTAGCTGTTTCCATGCAAGATTAAAGGGGATTTCTCAGACTGTTTTACTTTTTTACTATGGGCATAAGAACTCACCCACTCACCTACTTATGGGTGAAGACATGCAAGTTGTGTGTGACTGGAAAAATCAGGTATCTACCAAGTCCTCTGCAATTTATAGCATCCCATTAATCTCAGTTAATGATTTCTCTGTATACAGTCCCTCCAGCTCTAGATGACCTCTCTAAAGAGATTTCTATTTAGGTCTATTGCTACCATGCGCTTGCAGAACATCAATCCTCCCTGCAGCATATCTACCCCCTTTACAGCATTTCTTCCAAAAATGTGAATCAGAGTGAAGGGTCTTCACTGGCAGCTTGAACACCATCATTAATTAGAGTGGAAGAACCGAATGAATATTTACTATCAGACTGAATTCATTTCAACTCCATCAACTTCCTACTTCTATGGCAAGATTCACATACAGTACGTGTGACTGTTACCATCCCAAAAAAATTACTGATTTTTTTCACCCTAGTTGCATTAGAAACTAGGAAGAAAAGCTGAAGTACAATTATGTTTTCCTAGTTTCATCTCATGGATCCCCATAGGCTTTAATAGCCATGTCTCATCTGCAAAATGGATGAGAATAGGAAATGCTCTGAGTCTCACGGTCCGGAAACACTGAGCTGTTTTTAAAACTGATGTGTGTATGGATCAATAAAAGTCTATGGGTCACTGTGTTGTTCAAGAAAAAAAAAAGGATCTCTCCAAGATGTGTCACAGGGATGTGTGAATTTAGCCTTGCAGATGACGGCATTCTGGACGATAGACCCAGGTCAAACACCCAATGCCTATGCGGATCTACAAATTACAGTAATGACACAGAGCTACTATGAGTAAGCTTTTTAGAAACCCACTGAAGTTTAAAGGGAACCTGCCACTAGGTTTTACCTATAATGGCCACAGTCCCAATACATTACTAACAAGCACACAATATTCCCCGGACAGCCCTGAATACCTTCGAAAAAAAATCTTTGAAGTTGTTCATCACTACATTCTAATGTTCTAATGGGCACCAAGCGGTCTGATGGGCGATCCCAGATCATGCATAGTGCCCCCTCTCTGCCTTGTAATGCTGCCCCTCCATTTATGTTTGATGCACACATCCATCAAAGAGGCTGATGCTTTGCCGCCTGTGTGGATGAAGTAGAATATGTTATCCGCATCATTCATACAAGGCAGATCACAGTGCATATTACAGTACAGCGCTGGAAAACTTTAAAGATTTTTGTGAGCCACAAGGCAGTGCCTATAGAGAATAGTAGGCTTGTTAGAAATGTATTGAAGTGAACCGTCACCATGAAAAAGAAGTCCAATTTGCAAGCACCATGTCATATAGCAGGGGGAGATGAGCAGATTAATGTATAGTTTAGGGGGGAAAGATTCAAAATAACCTGGGTTTTTAATCATTTAATCCTCCCTATGGAAGATGGGCGATCCTATCAGTGACTGACAGCTTTATTTGTATAGGTGTGCATGCAGAGATAGCTGTCAGTCACGGATAGGAAAGCCCACTGTGCCAAAAATCCCAGAAAGAGCAGAGGATTCAATGATGGAAATACAGGTTATACTGAATCTTTTCTCACAAAACTATATATCAATCTGCCCAGCTCCTCGCTCTATAACATGGTGCCTGCACATTAAACTGCTTTTTCATGGTGACAGGTTCCCTTTAAAAGACTAGAGAAAGTGGAAGCAATGGCTTCTATATGGAAATCCTAATCACAGGGGATCTATAAGGGGAACTTGCCAGGGCGATTTTACTGATATAAAACTAGTGGTAAGGCTTAATAGGCTTTAGTACAACAGTAAACAGGATTCATGTTTTATAGTACCGTAATCTGATGAGCCGCCGTTGACAAATTAAGCTTTGTAAATTTGCCTGCAAGTGGTGGCATTTCCAGGCTAATTTTCATATGCATATCTCATGATTTCTGGCTCATCGGATTACTACAAAAGTGGTAATTAGACTTACCGGTAATTGTGTTTCCAGGAGACCATCCTGACAGCACCATGGAGGACGTCCTCCTAAGCCTTCCAGGGACAGGAAACACAAGAGGTTAAAAGCCCCCCCCCCCCCCCCCCCTCCCATCCTGTGTTTTTTCTAAGTACCACAACTGGATGGATGCAACACTTATTAATCTCTACATACACATGTAACTTCACAATGTATAGACATTCAAGGAGGGAGAGAAACTAACTGTGCTGTCAGGATGGACTCCTGGAAACACAATTACCGGTAAGTCTAATTACCGCTTTAGAGGATGTCTCCCTGACAGCACCATGGAGAATACCAAAGTATTTCCCTAGGGTGGGACTACCACATGGAGAACCTTCCTGCCAAAAGCTACTCCCTGTCCTGCCAGGACATCCATTTTATAGTGCCTAGAAAAGGTACTCAGACTTGCCCATGTTGCTGCAGCGCATATTTGTTCTAAAGAGGCCCCACCTTTTTCTGAGACTGAACGAGTAGAGTGGGCTTTCAACCCTTCCGGGGGACTGTTCCCCTCTGCTGAATAGGCGAGCCCTATCGTGGATCTAATCCACCTGGGGGTGGTCTTCTTAGATGCTTTTTTTCCCCTTTTTCCTACCAGCATACTGGATGAACATGTTATGATTAGTGTTGAGCGAGTATGTTCTGTTCGAGTATGCTCGGGCCGAGCTCCGAATATTTATAGCTGCTCGGTGATATGGTTGAATCGCTCCCGTGTGCATGATTTGCAACTGTTTGACAGCTTTATTACACGTGAGGAATGTGTACATTCCTCCCATGTAATAAAACTGTCAAACAGTGGCAAATCATGCACACGGGAGCGATTTAACCTTATCACCGAGTAGCTATAAATATTCGGAGCTGGGCCCGAGCATACTCGGCGAAAGGGTTAATAGAACTTACTCGCTCAACACTAGTTATGATCTATTCTCCAATCACGAGTGGTCTCAAGGTAACTAATGACCGACTGTCTCATATCTAAGGAATGGAAAAACTGTTCTTTCGGATTTTTTGGGGAATTGGCAAAATGACGACAGGACAATGTCTTGATTGATATTTTTTGTAGAGACTACCTTAGGGAGAAACCCTGGCTTTAACCTCAGCATGATTCTATCGTCATAAATCTGCAAATATGGATTTTCCATGAATAATGCCTGTAGTTCCCCCACCCTCTTAGCAGTGTTGATAGCAACTAGAAAGGCTGTCTTAAGGCTAAGCCTAATGATATTTATTTCCTTGGCTGGCTTGTATGGCTGCTTGCATAGGGCATTAAACACTAAATTAAGATCCCACGGTGGAACAGATCTTTTTACCCAAGGCCTTAGCCTCTGAACTGCCTTTGCAAACCTGGCTATCCATGGATGTGAAGCTAGAGGGTTGTTCCACTGCAGAGCTTCCACTTTATAAACAGATTTTCCTATAAATAGCTAAGGTGACTGGTTTTCGACTTGCCAGTATCATAGTTATGACCTGATCTGATAGGCCTTGGGATTTCAAAATCTGCCTCTCAGGATCCAAGCCAAGAGGTGTAATCAGCCCAAGTTCTGATATAAGACTGGTCCCTGGAAAAGGAGATCTTTCCTTAAGGGAAGCAATATTGAATCATCCAGGGCCATCTTGGACAAAGGGGGGAACCAACTCCTTCTTGGCCAGAAAGGGACTATCAGAATTATCTTTATCTGATCTTCCTGTATTTTCCTTAGGACCCTTGGAATCAAGAGTAAGGGAGGGAAGGAGTAATAGAGACTTTCTGACCATGCCTGGGATAACGCATCAATTCCCGTTGGGTTGTCCTGGGGAGTTAAATTTCTTGGTCTTTCCATTTTTTCTCGTTACGAACAGGTCTATCTGTGGGACACCCCATCAGTGACACAAAGTGTGGAAAACCTCCCCATTTATTTCCTATTCTGAAGGTAGAACTTCTGGTCTGCTTAGCAAATCTGCTGATTGTGAGCAATTTTAAGTGGACTGCCGAGATTGATAGGGCAAACTTTTCTAACCGGACAAATATTTTCGATGCCAGACTTTGAAGTATTGTGTGTCTCGGGCCTCCCTGATGTCGCAAAAAACATACCATCGTCGTATTGTCCGACAGTATCTTTATGTGTTTGTTTCATACCAGGTAACCATTACGCCGAAGAACTTCCCACGCAGCGATAAGTTCCCGGTAGTCTGATGACATAGCCTGAACCTCTAGAGACCAAGCCCCTTGAAAATATTTTCCTCTATGTGGCCACCCCAACCTGACTGACTTGCGTCGGTCGTGATGACTACAACTGGAGAGGGAACCCAGTCTAACCCCAGCTGAAGAATTTCTGGGACTGTCCACCACCCCAGACTCTCTTTTGTTATCCCTGACAGAGGCATTAACTTGTCTAGGGACAATTGCTTTTTGTTTCAACGAGATAAAAATGCTTTTTACAGTTCCCTTAAATGAAAATGACTCCACCTCCCACAAGGAATGCAGGCTGTCATCAATCCGAGAATCTTCATTGCTGACCTGATCGAGCAACGACTTCTTGAAAATTGAAATACCTTGTCTATTATCGCTTTTTGTTTCACCGTTGGTAGAAACAAGGTTCTTAGACGGGAGTCTAAAGTGACCTCTAAGAAGATCTTTCTGGTTCCCGGGACTAGGTCCGACTTTTCCCAATTTGTCAACCAACCTAGATTTTTTAGGGTGGACACTGTAAATTGTATGTGTTCCTGTAGCTCTAAATGAGAACCGGCCACAAATAAAAAGTTATCTAGGTAAGGGACCATGATGACTCCTGTTTTCCTCAGGTAAGATACAATCTCTGCTACTAACTTGGTAAAGACCCGCGGGGCAGAGGCTAGGCCGAAGGGTAGGCAACAGAACTGGAAGTGGTGAACATGATCACCGTACCTGACAGCGAAACTAAGATATTTTTGATACTGTTGATGAATGGGAACATGATAGTATGCCTTTTTTTAGATCCAAGGTGCACATTACTGCGTATTTGTCTATTAGAGGGATTGTCGACTTGATCAACTCCATCTTGAAACACTTGTATGTTACCCACAGATTTAATGGTTTTAGGTTTATAATTATCCACGTTTCCCCTGATGGCTTTTTTATGGAAAACAGTCTCGAGTAGTGGCCCTGAAACTGCTCGTTTTGGGAAACCGCAATTATTTGCAGAAAGTTCTGAACTTTTGACCACATGGGGGGAAATTTTTACTGTAGGTTGGGACTCGGTTAAAATGAACCTTTCGGGTGGGTACTGGAAAAATTCTATCCTGTACCCTGTACTCAGAGTATTTAACACCCACTGATTTGGAGTTATGGACTGCCAGCCTGAGATGAGCTTACTAAGTCGCCTGACTGACTATCCCCTGACCATGTCTTTAACCAGATAGCCTGTCTAGTTGTGTTTGATAACACACTATTTGTGGCTGCAAATCTGACGGATTCTGCTGAAGTGTCAGCCATGAAACCTGTCGCCAATCTCAGTAAGGGAAGTGATTTTAGGATAGTATCCCTAGGAGTCTTAGATCTCAACTGTTCTTCAAGATCGTCGACCCAAATGTACATAGACCTGGCAACAGATGTTGCCGCAATATTAGTTTTAATGATAGCTGCTGAAGTCTCCCAGGTCCTTTTTAAAAGGCCATCCGCCTTCCTGTCAATCGGGTCATCAGTCTAGAAGAGTTCTCAAAGGGGATTGAAGATTTTTTAGCTATCTTGGCTACCGGGACGTCAATCTTGGGAATCTCCTCCCATGTTTTAATGTCCTCAGGGTCAAATGGTAGATGGAGTCTAAAGTCTCGTGGGACGACTAGTCTCTTTTCAGCGTCTTCCCACTCTTCCAGGATCATAGCCCAGATATGGTTGTTAACCAGGAAAACTCTGTTTCTCTGTGACCTGAGGCCTCCGAACATCTCATGCTGTACGGAATGAGATTTAGGAGTCTCTTCCACCTGCATGGTGTTTCTGACAGACCTCAAGAGTTCGTCCGTATACTCTGACAAAAACAGGTATCTCTTTCTTTCTTCTGGCGGGTTAGAAGCCGTGTCATCTTCCTCGTCGTCCTCAGACACGTAGGATTGTGGCTCATCCTCTGAACTAAGTTCCATCTCCCACCTAGGCCTCTTTGCTCAGGGCCTGGGATGAAACTAGGCCAGAAATGGAGGCTTGAACCTCTTCCCTGATCCTGCACCTCATGTCTGCCAGGATGGACAGCTGTTCCTCCCAAACTATCCTGGAAGTGCATCTCTCACATAAGTATTTTCCACATGCTAGGGGCAACTTAGTGTTACAGATGACACATCTCTTAGGCTTCCCAGTATCCTTTTTATTATCCTTCTTAACTGTCATTAGTGGATTAGTGGGAACCCTGTCCTATAAGACATAGAGGGACAGGGAGGAATATATAATTTATTTAAGGGGGAAAAACTATAGCCAGTATCCCCAGAATACCCTGTTCCATAGGACCATCCCTACTCACGTGCACCATGGAAGGCTCAGATGGGGTCTCAGTTTTACCAGAGTCCTCCATCCTTAACAGTCACCAGCACAGCAGATACACAGAACACAGGCAAGCCTTTTTATACTACCTGTCCTGTTGTCTTCTCTGCTTCATGCGTTCCAGCCTGAAACGCACGCCGACTGCACCTTTAAATTTGAAAAAAAAGCGCGCGCTCCCGCCGGAAGTGCGTCACATCGGGTCCTGGAGGCATCGCGCTCAGGAGGGCTGCGCTGGAGCCATCAGCCCTCGCCAGAGGGAAGCGGCTCCGAGGCCAGGAGCAGCGATACACTGGCCCGGCTGAGGGGGCCAGTCAGCTACGGACATCTTCTCAGGGGGAAGGAGAAGCTAGGCCACCCGATCCCCCTGGGTCCGCCATCCGGTAAGATCTTCGGGTCCACAGACCCTTTGCTCCTCTCCTGTTCCTATCCTCCCACGGACAGGAAAAGCACAGGAGGATGGGGGGCTTTTAACCTCTCATGTTTCCTGTCCCTGGAAGGATTAGGAGGACGTCCCCCATGGAGCTGTCAGGGGCACGTCCTGGAAAAAGATCCTAGTTACTTACCGGTAACGGGATTTTACAGAGCCCATGACAGCACCACCTGAGAGAGGGTATCCGCCCACCAAGGACAGGAACCTACTGAATAAAAAGGCGGTACCTCTCTTCCGCATCAGTTTTTGTTTTAGAGCATGAGAGGGCCTCCGAAAACCGGTTAATACATAACCGCCACCTCAACATCTACTATATAATTGTCTTATCCCGTCTGTGTGTCTGTCTGTGTGTCTGTCTGTGTGTCTGTCTGTGTGTCTGTCTGTGTGTCTGTCTGTGTGTCTGTCTGTGTGTCTGTCTGTGTGTCTGTCTGTGTGTCTGTCTGTGTGTCTGTCTGTCCAGGAAATCCCGCGTCGCTCATTGGTCCGCCAGCGGCCAATCAGCGCCGCGGGATTTCAGAAAAAAAATGGCGGCCGTTAGCGGCTCATCTGCGGGACGGAGCTCAGTGGCCGGTACCGGCAGAAGGACCCCGACCGCCGGACCCATCTGCGGGACGGAGATGCAGCCGGGAGATGAGCGGCGCGAGGCGCTCATCTCCCGGCCAGTAGAAGCGGAAGGACCGCCGGCGCCGCTGACCTCCATGCGGAAGGGAGGACCGGGGAGCGGCGCTGCGGGTCGGGATACTTCTGCTGCCAGAGCCCGCTCATGTCCCGGGTTCTCGCAGCGGAAGTAGCCGCACAGGCAGCGCCGCTCCCCGGTCCTCACCAAGACGATTCAATGATTGGTCGGGTCCGAAGACCGCGACCAATCACTGATCTTAGCGAAAAAGTTAAATACCGCTGTGCTGATTGGTCGAAGACGCTGCCCGCGACCAATCACCGATTTGGGCGCCAAATTTAAATATCGGCCGCGACCAATCAGAACAGCGGTGTTTAAATCTGGAGCCGAGATCAGTGATTGGTCGCGGGCAGCGTCCGCGACCAATCAGCACAGTAGTGGTTAACTTTAGCCGCAAGATCAGTGATTGGCCGCGGGCCAAGACCGCGACCAATCACCGATTTGTGCGGCACATTTAAATAGCGGCCGCAAACAATTGGATGTCAGCGGCGCTGCCTGTGCGGATAGTTCCGCTCCGAGAACCCGGGACATGAGCGGGCGCTCGCAGCAGAAGTATCCCGACCCGCAGCGCCGCTCCCCGCTCCTCCCGTCACACCCTAGCCGCTGATGTCCCCACAGTATCCGCATGGTGTTACAAAGGTCCGGACATTTGTGTTAAAAATCGCTGATTGGTCGCTGGTGCTGCCCGCGACCAATCACCGATTTGGGCGCCAAATTTAAATATCGGCCGCGACCAATCACCGATCTTTGCTCCACATTTAAACACCACTGTACTGATTGGTCGCGGACGCTTTTTAAATGTGGCGCCAAAATCGGTGATTGGTCGCGGCCGATATTTAAATTTGGCGCCCAAATCGGTGATTGGTCGCAGTCAGCGTCCGCGACCAATCAGCACAATAGTGTTTAACTTTGGCGCCAAGATCAGTGATTGGTCGCGGGCCAAGACAGCGACCAATCACCGATTTGTGCGGCAGATTTAAATAGCAGCCGCGACCAATTGGATGTCAGCGCCGCTCCCCGGTCCTCCCTTCACACCCTAGCCGCCTGGATGTCAGCGGCGCTGCCTGTGCGGATACTTCCGCTCCGAGAACCCGGGACATGAGTGAGCGCTCGCAGCAGAAGTATCCCGACCCGCAGCGCCGCTCCCCGGTCCTCCCTTCACACCCTAGCCGCTGATGTCCCCACAGTATCCGCATGGTGTTACAAAAATCCGGACATTTGTGTTAAAAATCGCTGATTGGTCGCTGGCGCTGCCCGCGACCAATCACCGATTTGGCGCCCAAATCGGTGATTGGTCGCGGGCAGCGCCAGCGACCAATCAGCGATTTTTAACACAAATGTCCGGACCTTAGTAACACCGTGCGGATACTGTGGGGACATCAGCGGCTAAGATGTGAAAGGAGGACCGGGGAGCGGCGCTGCGGGTCGGGATACTTCTGCTGCGAGCGCCCGCTCATGTACCGGGTTCTCAGAGTGGAAGTACCCGCACAGGCAGCGGAGCTCCCCGGTCCTCACGAATACGATTCCGCTCCCCGCTCCTCACCAATACAATTCGCTGATTGGTCGCGCTCTGCGCACGCGACCAATCACCGATCTTGCCGCCACATTTAAACAACGCTCTGCTGATTGATCTCGGCCAGCGTCCACGACCAATCAGCAGTATTGGCGCAAAATTTAAACACCGCTCTGCTGATTGGTCGCGGTTGTGGGCCGTGACCAGTCAGCGTTTTTTGTGCCAAATTTAAACAACACTCTGCTGATTGGTCACGGTCGCCGACTCCGCGACCAATCAGCAGTATTGGGGCCAAATTTAAACCCCGCTCTGCTGATTGGTCGCGGCCGCCAGCCACCAACACTTAGCGAGATTGGCGCCAAATTTAAACACCGCTCTGCTGATTGGTTGAGGCCAAATTTAAACAACGCTCTGCTGATTGGTCGCGGTCGCCGGCCTCGACCAATCAGCGATTTTGGCGCCAAATTTAAACCCTGCTCTGCATCGCTCTGCTGATTGGTCGTGGTCGCGGTCGCGACTAGTCAGCAGTATCGGTGCCAAATTTAAACACGCTCTCCAGTCCTCACTAACACGGCTTGCTGAATGGTCGCGGCTGCCGCCCGTGACCAATCACCGATATTGCCGCCAAATTTAAACACCGCTTTGCTGATTGGTCGCGTTTGCCGAACGCGACCAATCAGCGATTTTGGCGCAAAATTTAAACACAGCTCTGCTGATTGTGCCCGGTTGGCCGCATACCTATTCTAGAATACCCGATGCGTTAGAATCGGGCCACCATCTAGTTTGTAATAAACACCTTAAAAAGTGCACACCATAGTGATAAAGGGGAGGGAATTAATAGGGTGCTGTCATGGGCTCCGTAAAATCCCGTTACCGGTAAGTAACTAGGATCTTTTCCCCTTCTCCCATGACAGCACCACCTGAGAGATTTATAGAGATCAGACACCAGAGGGAGGGATCACCGCTTGCAACACCTTCCTACCAAAGGACAGATCAGTAGAAGAGGAAAGGTCAAGACGGTAATGTTTGTAAAATGTAGCGGGGGATGACCAAGTTGCCGCCTTACATATGATGTCGATGGGCACATCCGCCTTCTCAGCCCAGGAAGCAGCTACCGCTCTGGTGGAGTGGGCCTTCAGGTTCTCTGGAACCGGCAGATTGCTAGAAGAGTAGGCTAAGGTAATAGTATCCCTGACCCATCTAGCTATGGTCCCTCTTGTAACCTTATGTCCTTTCCTAGCCCCCTGAAAGGATATAAATAAGGCGTCACTCTTCCTCCAGGCTTTTGTCACCTCCAAATACTGGACTAACACCCTCCTAACAGCTAAGGTGTGAAGCTTATGTTCCTCAGAATCCCTAGGATTAGGATAGAAGGAAGGGAGAGTGATTACTTGCGTCCTATGGAATTTGGAGGCTACCTTCGGAAGATAGGCTGGGTCTGGTCTTAAGATTACTCTATCCATACATACTTGAGTGAATGGATGGTTAACAGATAGTGCGTGTAAGTCACTGACTGATGTCAGGGCTACCAGTAGGGCAGTCTTTAAAGTTAGGATTTTTTCTGAAACTTCCTCTAAGGGCTCAAAGGGAGGTTTGGTTAGTGCCTCTAGAACCAAATTAAGGTCCCAATGAGGCATCCTTGGAGTATGAATAGGCCTGGACCTATCACAAGCTTTAATAAATCTAATGATCCACCTATTCGCCGCCAAGTCATAATTATATAATGCCCCCAGAGCTGATACTTGTACCTTAAGAGTACTGGTGGCTAGTCCCATGCTTAACCCCTGATGCGGAAGAGAGGTACCGCCTTTTTATTCAGTAGGTTCCTGTCCTTGGTGGGCGGATACCCTCTCTTAGGTGGTGCTGTCATGGGAGAAGGGGAAAATATATTACTTTTATTGCAGTACTAAAACCTATACAGCCTTACTAGTGTCAGTAATAAAATCTTCCTGACACGTTCCTTTTAAACTCCAGTCATCCCTAGAGCTTATTTTCCCTGTATTAGTCAGGCCTCTTTCACTTGTCCAAATATTTTCGGTACTGGATAAAACAGTACCGGAGATATAAGTGTCCATGTGTGCCACATCAGTATCACATGTACCGGCAAATGGGAATCAGTGTACAGTTTGCACTGTTCCCAAGCACCGATGCTGAACGCTGCCCTCATCATGGTTCTATACTTGCGCTGGCAAGGGACAATGTTGAGAGTAGTATTCTGCCTCCGCTGTGTCCTGGTGTAAAAATAATAAAATACAAAAATCCTTATACTCACCTGTCCGAAGAAGATGTCCCCCGCTGTAACGCATTTGACCGCTCATGGCGAGGAGCCGGGGAGATTGACTCGCTCTAGCAAGCGGGTCCTGGATCTGCGCTCAGTGAACGGTGTCCTGTCACTATCTGAGCTCCGCGCAGCTACGGGGCCCGCTCGCTGGAGCAAGTAATTGTCCCGGCTCTTCGGCATAAGTGGTCAGGTGGATTACAGCGCGGGACATCTTCGGACAGGTGAGTATAAGGAATTTTTTATTTTATTCTCATTTTTATACCCCGACACAGCGTGGGGCAGAATACTACTCTCATCATTGTCCCTTGCCAGCACTGATCGCTGCACAAGCAGGGGACAATCATGAGGGCACCATTCTGCATGCGGCGCGTGGGAACAACTCTAACTGTACACGGATTCCCAGGCGCCAGTACGTGTCACACTGATGACACACGGATGTCATCCATGTGTCATCAGTGTGCATGTGTGCGTGACGTTTTGCAGCCTGTGCTGCGGTTAAAAAAAAGGACAAGTCAGCATGTTTTGCCCATGGACACACGTTCCATGGAAACACACTGACATGAACAAAGACCCATTCATTTGAATGGGTCTACATGTATCAGTGTCTCTAGTTTGTGTGGAAACGGACACCACATGTACTCCAAACACTGACGTCTGAAAGGCGCCTCACTGCCAGAGATGCTGTATGCAATATAGTCACTGTCCTGAAATACCTTCTTATGCTTATAATACATTATGTAGTATAGCTTGATGTGCTAAGCACACAGGAAGAAGTACTACTGATTTACAGCAGGAAGCGATTTGCACACACATCAGTTATGAGCATACGGTACGACTTTCCCTGCAATGCTGTTCTTCATCGTTAGTATATGGTGAATGCACACATTACTCACTGCACTGAGTACTTACCCCGACTGTGATGGTTCGTGTTGTCCCTCCTTACTTATTGTAACCGGTGCCATATTAAAATCTGGAAAGAGAAAAGAGTAATGCATATTAGGCCATGGCCCCACTATCAGTATTTGGTCAGTATTCTTTCTCAGCAGTAGGATCCAAAACCAGGAGTGGGTGATAAATGCAGAATTGGTGACTTGTTTCTATTATACCTTTTCTCTGATTGTTCCTCGTCTGGTTTTGGTTCCTACTCCTGAACAAAAATACTGACCAAATACTGATAGTGGGGCCGTGGCCTAACACACAGTTTGGTTTTCACAAAGTTTGCTACTTCAGTTATTTATTGTAGCAATATGCAATAACTAGATTGTTATGAAAAGTGATTAGATTAATGCAAAAATGCAAAGTCATTTCTGGCAAGAAAAGTAATTTAATCACGAAAACTCAATTTTGGCCCTATCATTAACCCCTTCACAACATTTGACATAAGTTTACGTCATGGTCGAGAAGGGGTTCCCGTAAAATGACGTAAACTTACGTCATGGCGATCATGCGGGCATTAAAGTTCGGACCTACAAATTACTTTCTGATGCTGTAGCATAGACTGTGAAATATTATTATATGTCTCGCTGTTCTTTGTTATGCCCCCTGAATGTAACACCATTCATACCTCTGTAAATACACCTGTTAATTGTTTCAACCTCATATCTTGTGAGTGTGTATGAAGCATGGACAAGGGTTTCCCGAGTCAACCCATGGAAGAAGACCCTCCTGCATACCACTACAGCTCCTAGCAAGATTCGGGTGGAAACACTGCGCCATATTGCGGTGACAACTACCAGGCACCCTGCCTACGGAGGTGGCTTAAAGGGGTGTTACATAGTGGTTGCAGGAGTATGAGCTCTGTAACGGTTCACACCTCCAGGGAGTGTACATGCACACTGGTGATTTTTATTCCACATCTAACATAGTGGGAGTTCCAGGCGGAAGCTGCCAGAAGCATGGACAAGTCACTTCTTTTTGCTGCATCACAATTTTAGAAGCTTGAAGCAATTGAAAGAAGTTATGAAAAGCAGAACATATGGACAGGAATGGGATTTGTACATTTCTGATCATATATTCCTATTTTTTATGTTTTTAGCTCTTTTTCAGGCAGGTTCCAAGTGAAATAAGCCTGAAAAGGACGTTGTGTGCACCCACCCTTATGGTGGAGCTTCTCAGACCCCATTATAAGTCAATGGGATCTGTGAGGAGCAGTTGGGGCATAAATGCAAACCCCCGCAAAACGGTATTTGAATGTATGCCCCGACAGTGCCACCGAGCGTGTCCCTAAACTCAATGCGAAGCACGAGTGATGAGCGAGAAAGTTCAGTCAACCCTTTCGGCGAGCATGCTTGGGTGCTCACCGAGTATCTTCAGCGTGCTCGGGTGTTATGTTTCAGTCCCTCCGTGCTTATGATTTGCGACTGTTTGACAGCTTTAATACATATGAGGAATGCCTAAGAAACAGACATTCCTCACATGTATTAAAGCTGTCAAACTGTCACAAATCATGCGCATGGAGTGATTAAAACATGACACCTGAGAACGCTGAAGACACTTGGAAAACACCCGAGCATGCTCGCTCATCACTAGAAAGCAACCTAAGTCATATGATGAATGCAGATGTGAACAGCTCCTTAGACACTCACAGAAATTGATGCAATACCGATAAAATACTGATGCAATACGGATTGAACACATTCCATAAACTTAATTGGGGTTTTCTGTATGCCAATGGATGGAAGTAGGATGTGGATGGCCCCATAATGTAACATTTGCTCTGTATCATGGATAGAAAAGAACAGATGAGAACCTGCTGATAAGAATAGAGCCTCGCCGGATCGGCCAGAACACGGACGTATGCGGGTCACTGATATGACATTGCGGCTCTGCAGGCTGATCACCTCTGCTCCTGCTCACCTCTGCACCTGGCTGCTCACCTCTGCTCCCGGCTGCTCACCTCTGCACCCGGCTGCACACCTCTGCACCCGGCTGCACACCTCTGCTCCCGGCTGCACACCTCTGCTCCCGGCTGCTCACCTCTGCACCCGGCTGCACACCTCTGCACCCGGCTGCACACCTCTGCACCCGGCTGCACACCTCTGCACCCGGCTGCACACCTCTGCACACCTCTGCACCCGGCTGCTCACCTCTGCACCCGGCTGCTCACGGCTGCTCACCTCTGCACCCGGCTGCTCACCTCTGCACCCGGCTGCTCACCTCTGCACCCGGCTGCTCACCTCTGCACCCGGCTGCACACCTCTGCACCCGGCTGCACACCTCTGCACCCGGCTGCTCACCTCTGCTCCCGGCTGCTCACCTCTGCTCCCGGCTGCTCACCTCTGCTCCCGGCTGCACACCTCTGCTCCCGGCTGCACACCTCTGCTCCCGGCTGCACACCTCTGCACCCGGCTGCACACCTCTGCACCCGGCTGCTCACCTCTGCACCCGGCTGCACACCTCTGCACCCGGCTGCTCACCGCTGCACCCGGCTGCTCACCGCTGCACCCGGCTGCTCACGGCTCCACACCTCTGCACCCGGCTGCTCACCTCTGCACCCGGCTGCACACCTCTGCACCCGGCTGCTCACCTCTGCACCCGGCTGCACACCTCTGCACCCGGCTGCACACCTCTGCACCCGGCTGCTCACCGCTGCACCCGGCTGCTCACCGCTGCACCCGGCTGCACACCTCTGCACCCGGCTGCTCACCTCTGCACCCGGCTGCACACCTCTGCACACCTCTGCACCCGGCTGCTCACGGCTGCTCACCTCTGCACCCGGCTCTGCTGCTCCGCTGACCTTGTGCTCTCCTTCCCCGGATCCGCGCTATGGACGACACACAGCCGATTATCCCAGGACTAGCAATGTCACGTACGGACACGCCCACAGGGATGGCACCCGAGTGACAGGAAGCGCCGCCACCCTCTGTGCGACAGTGCAGCGCCGCCCTCCGGTCCGTCAGTGGGTTACGTCACCGGCAGCCGGTTCCCTGTGTGCAGTGACGGAGGCAGGTGGTGGCTGCGCCCATCACGGCGGTCACGTACTGTCAGGATGAGACCTGTGACTGTGATTCATCACTGTGATTCATCGGTAACGAGGCAGCACAAGGCGGCCCCAGGATAGCTGCTATTGCTCATCCGCCTGCAGGTGTGAACCCGGCTTAGGATGTCTATGGATTGCCGCAGATCGCAAACACCATCAAGCGCTGCTGCACAAAAATGTGCTGCTGGAAGTCAATACGAAATGACTAACTACAGGTCACACACTGCGTTTTGTAAGGTAAAGATTCTGCCACTCAGGGTGCCGGGCTCACACATGGCGGGCAGCATGCGGCTCCATTGTGTACATGGTGACTGTCAGGCTGCGTGCCCACTATGCTTTTTTCAAGCTTTTTTGCCGTGGAATTTCCGCAGTGAAAACGCTTAGGCTGTGTGCCCACTATGCGTTTTTTAAGCGTTTCCGCAGTGGCAATTTCGCTGCAGAAACACTTAAAAAATGCTTGGTAGAAGGTCCGCCATGTTCCCCAATGATAATCCGCATGTGCTGTTCACATGCTGCGGAAATTTCCACTGCGGATTATCATTGCGGAAAAATCTGCAGCATGTCCATTAATTTTGTGGACATGCAGCGTAATTGCCGCCATTGACTTGCATTGAATCAGTTAATATCAGCACATTTGCACACACGGATAATATGTGTTTCTATGTGCGGATGGTACCCGGGTTTGGAGAAGAGGAGACTCTCCTCTAGACCTGGGTACCATAGTGCTTGTTAAAAAAAAAGAATTTAAAATAAAAAATAAAGATTATACTTACCTTCCGATGGCCCCCGGTATTTTCTCCACGCCGTCCGGTCTGTTGTATGGGTCGCGGTGGTGTGAAGGACCTGCGGTGACATCATTTAGTCATGTGACAGGTCACGCAACCGCCGACGTCGGAAGGTAAGTATCTTTATTTTTTACCATTCTTATTCTTTTTTTTACCATTCTTTACAGCCGGTTGCATGGATTTATATAGTGTGACCAAGTTGTCAAGCACTTTCCAAGTGATGCTAAATTCGCATGGAAAAGCGCTTGATAACCCACATTATGCATTTTCCTGCCATGGAGAAGCGGAAAAAATCTGCAACATTTCTGCATCGTGGGCACTTGGCCTCACCCTCCTGGAAAGTAAATTACAGGGAAATGACTAAACTCACTACTTGTTAGTGGGATTATGGTTGTAGTGAAACAGTGCGACTAGTAACAATTCCCCATATTCTGTGACCGCCAGGATGGCGCCGTATCACCAGTGCATCCCAGCCAATGGCAACCACTGACCCCACACACAGGCTAAGGCTGAGTGGTGCCCAGCACAATGCTTTTTGGTACCTCACACCCGATTGTTTCCTCAGAACACATGAGCGATCATGTTTCTACATGAGAGAAACCACTTCAGTGTATGAACATGCCGTCTGCTTCACTTCTGGTGCAGTGAGAGCCGCGTACCCTGGGCCGTATTTGGCGTTCACCCTTCCTGATACTGGTGGTTACACCCCTACTGATAACCCAGACTAAGGGTATGCGCGCAAGATGTCCATTTCAGCCGGATCTACTCATTAACATGCCTGAAAATATGCTAAATAAACGCTAAACAGAATGAACATACACCCTGCAGTGTAAAAGCAACTTGCTGGTAATATGTTCAGTGTTTTGAGCTTCTTTTAACTGCTTTAAGTTTTTAAAGACGCATAAGCCACTTAAGACACCCATACATACTGGATTAATGTTTGCCAAACCCGCTGATATCTACAGGTTCGGCCAATAGTCTGATATGTATCGGTGCCCTTGTCAGATTATTGTCGTGGGAGATAAGGATTTGAAATGTCCTATTTTGAACTGTAGATCCTTTTGTTCTCGAAGTGATAAGCAGCTACCAGAACTGTCTAGCAGCGATTCTCTCATAGAAGACACAGGAGCACTTGGCAGAGTGAGTGCTCCTGTGTATGAGAGAGTCAAGCAAGATAGCAGCTAGCTGAATGATCGGATAGCTAACTAGTGTATGGGGGCATTACTCATAGACTTGTTCAGCTGTATTTGTATTCCAACACAGATGACCATATACTGATCTAGTATTAAGTCTAATTAAAGATTACAACATCTACATGACTACGTCCCCAGTAGCATTATCAGTACAGCACTACATCACCAGAACCACTGTCTGTACATGACTATATCATGGTGGCGCAGTGGTTAGCACTGCAGCCTTGCAGTGCTGGGGTCCTGGGTTCAAATCCCACCAAGGACAACATCTACAAGGAGTTTGTATGTTCTCCCTGTGTTTGTGTGGGTTTCCTCCGGGTTCTCTGGTTTCCTCCCACAATCCAAAGACATACTGATAGGGAATCTAGATTGTGAGCCCCGATGGGGACAGCGACGATAATGTATGTAAAGATTATTATTATTATCACCAGAACCACCCTCAGTACACTACCACATCACCAAAACCCAAAACCACTGTCAGTAGACAACTATATCACCAGAACCACTGTCAGTATGCAAGCACATTATCAGAACCACCGTCAATACACTACCACATCACCAGAACAACTATATCACCAGAACCAATGTCAGTACATAACCACATCACCAGAAAAACTGTTAGGCTTGATCCGCAATTGCCCCTTTTCCAGCATGTCTCTTCAAGATGGAATCAATTTTAGGGGTCCTGGCAGCAATAGCCAATTTCCTCACTTTGTTGATCAGAGTTGCAGCATGTCCCTCTTGCAGACTATCTCTTATTGCCAGCTGCAGCGTGTGCACAACAGAGCGCATGTGATGAATAGGAGAGAGGTGTGAAGCACCTTCAACAAGATCATCTAATTGTAAAGAATCATTTTTTCCCCTTATCTGTAGAGGAGGAGCTTCACTACTTCTCATGTACATAAACTGCAACACGGATTCAACTCGGCTAGAAGTCTAGACCCTTAGATCAGGACTAGGACAGATATTTATAGGACATTTCATAACTTTCCCAAATTCTTATGAAAAAATATTCCCCACAAACTGAATTGAACTACTGTACCCAATTTATTATATACTTTAGGAGTCGGAGTCGGTCCATTTTATACCGACTCCAACTCCATCAAAATGGACACGGACTCCAACTCCACAGCCCTGTTTTTCAGCGCTGGAGTGAGGCTTCTAATGAAAGGTCCCTGCACCCAGTCTTTTACACTCACCCTCCGGCATCGTCATATTTATTTTGGTAGTGCTCTGGTCCCATGGCGCCATCTTATGACTTCAACTTCTGACTGGCCGGGAGTCAGAAGTTACATCACAAGCGCTCAATGCAAGTCGATGAGAGCCTGAACGAGGTTCTTATAGACTTGAACTGAGTTGTGACCTCCGGCTTGCTCCATGAAATACTGAACAGAGACCGACTGGAGCGGCGGTGATAAAAGATGAAGACGGCAGCAGGTAAGTATGAGAGTAGAGTCAGGAAACTTGCATACTGTAGTTTAGTAGCACCACTCCAGCAGTAAAATAAAATTAAAATGCTGGAGTGGCTCTTTAACCCCTTTATGACCTATGATGTATAGATAGGTCATGTCCCTGACTTTGATGCAGGCTCCGGAAGTGAGCCCGCATCTTTCCTGGCACATGACAGTTGATTTAACAGCCGTAGGTGGAATCGCGATCTACCCGCAGATGTTAACATGTTAAATGCCGCTCTCAGTCACAAACCCCACCCATCAGCTCCCCTGTCACATGATCGTGGGGCACTGATGGGTTGGCATGACAACCCAGGGTTTGCAGAAGACCCCTGTGCTTGTCATTGCAGGTGGAGATAATCATTTATCCTACACATAGCAGGGCTAGAGCCCTGCTATATGTAGCACAAGCGATCAGAAGATACCTAAGGGGACTATTAAATCCAGTAACAAGTAGAATAAAAATGTTTTAACAAATATTAAAATATATATATATTCAACTCACTGGTAGAATTCTCCGCTTGATATTTCTGCTTTATCTGTCCCATTCCATTCAATACACACATATGTCTGTCCCTTCCCCACTGTAGATTTTATCTGATGTTTAGAGGTGCCAAACTGCAGAGCCTACAGAGTCCTAGCTCTCTCTTTGATCACCAGCCATCTCCTGGTGAGATGAGCAGCTGCTAATTTAGCAACAAGCAGCTCCCACAATGCCCCTCACCTGATGGTTTAGTGTGCCCTATATATTTAGAAGCTCCTTAAGGGGTGCTCGCGTGCTGGGTTGTGAACGCATCTTCTTGTGCAAATTGGCTTTGGAGATAAGTGGCAGTTATTTCAGAGGCAGTTAGTCAGGCCAGGAGTCAGGTAACCAACACTTTGACCACTTACTCTCTATTAACTATGTTTCTGTTAGCTCTCACATTTTCCTCACATTTTTCTTACTTTCTAGTAACCCCTCAAACCCCTACACCTAGTAAGAAACTATTCATCTCTCCAACAATCCTCCCCATTCATCTCACCTGCTCCTCAGAATTATTCCTCAACATTCAATCCTGGATCTCCAAACACAGACAGCCACCTCATGCTCTCTCTTGCTCCCACCTGCTAACACTTTCTCTGCTCCTCCTCACTGCTGGAGATATCTCTCCAAATCCTGGTCCTCCCCGCCATATCCCCACAGTTACTTCTACCTCCTATCCACGACCTTCCACAAACTGTCGCAACCCTTCTAACCTCATACCCATCCAATCCCCACTTCCTCAGTTGCACTAACAGGAGCTCTATGGAACGCTCGCTCCGTCTGCAACAAACTTTCCTACATCTACGACCTTTTCATTACTAACAAACTTTCCTTCCTCGCCATCACCGAAACCTGGCTCACCCCCTCTGACACAGCCTCCCCAGCTGCACTTTCATATGGCGGATTCCACCTTTCCCACTCCCCCCGCCCCAACTGCAAACATGGCAGAGGCGTAGGTTTTCTCCTGTCAGATACCAGCGCTTTCACCCAAATATCACTGCCACCCTCCGTTACACTCCCCTCTTTTGAGGTGCACTGTGTGCGCATCTATTCCCCCTCTGACCTCCAACTGGCCGTCATTTACCGACCCCCAGGGCTAGCCACCACTTTCATACACCACTTCTCCACCTGGCTGCTTCACTTCCTTTCCGCTGACATCCCCACTATCATAATGGGCGACTTCAACATCCCCATTGACACTTCCCACTCGTCTGTTTCTAAGTTCCTATCCCTCACTTCCTCCTTCGGCCTTGCTCAATGGTCTTCTGCAGCTACTCATAAAGATGGCCACACACTGGACCTCATCTTCACCCGCCTCTGTTCCTTATATAACCTCTCTAACTCACCTCTCCCTCTCTCTGACCATAACCTCCTCACATTCTCTACCCTCTCCTCTCCAGGTGCACAATCCCCACTCCACAAACGTACACACGCTCGCAGAAACCTCAAACACCTTGACCTACACTCACGCAGGCTCCACGTTCTTGATGAGCCTTCATCATATTAACGTGAAAAGCCTTCCGCCTACCCCGCGCTTGGTCAAGAGTGATGACGTAGGTGACCGGGTTGAGCTGTTGGTGAATGACGTACGGGCCTTCCCAGGCCGCCTGAAGCTTGTCCTTTGGTACGGGGACCAGCACCCACACCTTCTGACCCACCTGGTAGGTCCGCTCTCGGGCGTTCTGGTCGTACCAATGTTTCTGGTCAACCTGGGCTTGCGCCATGTTGTCTTGCACCAACTGCGTCAAGGTCTGCATCTTGTCACGGAAGCGCATGACATACTCCACGATGGACACTCCTGGGGAACTCGGCTCTTCTTCCCAGAATTCCCTTATCAACCCAAGGGGTCCTCGGACACACCTGCCATACAGGAGCTCAAAGGGGGAGAACCCCGTCGAGGCCTGTGGAACCTCTCTGTAAGCAAATAGCTGGTGTGGGAGGTAACACTCCCAGTCGCGTCCCTGGGTCTCAACCAGCATTTTTAACATCTGTTTGAGGGTACCGTTGAATCGCTCACACAAACCATTGGTTTGGGGATGATACGCGCTCGATACCAGATGCTGCACCTGCATTTTCTTACATAGGGCCTCCATTAAGCGTGACATGAACTGGGTCCCCTGGTCAGTAAGCATCTCCCTGAGAAAGCCTACTCGCGAAAAGGTGGCCAAGAGGGCGTCCGCCACCTTATCCGCCCTAATTGAGGACAGGGCTACTGCCTCCGGGTACCGGGTAGCATAGTCTACCACGGTAAGGATGAAACGTTTTCCAGAGCTGCTGGGTATGGCCAGTGGTCCCACAATGTCCACAGCAATCCTCTGGAAAGGCGCCTCTATCACTGGCAAAGAGATCAGGGGGGCTTTGGGAGTCGGCCCTGACTTTCCCACTCTTTGACATGTGGTACAGGAGCGACAGTAGTTCACCACATCCGTCCTCATTTTGGGCTAATAAAAGTGGTGAGACAGCCGGGCCTTGGTTTTGCTGACCCCCAAGTGTCCAGCGAGTGGAATTTCATGGGCGATCCGCAACAACTCATCCATGAATTTGTAGGGGAGGACCAGCTGTCTTTCCCTCAGCCACTCCTGTTGGGGTGTACAGGGCACTGTCTCCCGGTACAACCTCCCTTGGTCCCAGAATACCCTCTCCTTATCAGACTCGGAGGTGGGCTTTTCAGCGAGGCTCCTTAACGTCCCTAGGCTAGCATCTGAGTGCAGAGCTGCCTGAAACTCCTGGCTGGAGGAAGCCAGAAGTGAGGTGAAGGCCACGTCCTCCCTGGGACCCTCTGCGACCGGCTCTGGGTCCATACCTGATTCTGTTATTCCTCTGTCCGAGGAGGGTCCAGAAGGCAGGGCGTTACTTGCGTTCTAGGCACTCTGCTTGCGGGTAACAGCGGCTATATAGGCCGTCTTCCCGGGGAATAACACCGTCCCTTCAGCCTGTGTGGCTATGAGTACTACTTCCCCATCCTCCCCCATTACCTCAGGCACAGTGCTATGAATGGGGCAGCTACCATCAGCCAGGTCACCATCTGTTGTGACACTGGTCACTGGCACAGCACCACCGGCTTCATGGTCCCTGTGCCTCTCCCCATTACCCTTAGCACTAACACTTGTTCCTGCTAGGGGATCCTCAGCAATATCACCCCCCAGCGTGACATGGCTGAGTTCTCCTGTACCTTCCAATACATCAGCAGCAGCAGGTAAAACATTGACATTCACAGTATCAGAATTAACCTTACCAACCGTATCAGATTGAGGAGGGGGGTCAGGGGCATAATAAGCAAACATCCTCCCCAAATCAGTTCCCAACAAAACATTTGCAGGTAGATTTGCAGATACTCCCACTTCCTTCACCCCACTCCCCGCACCCCAATCAATAAAAACCCGGGCAAGGGGCATCGGACGCCCCTCAATCCCGGTGACAGTCAGGCTCTTTCCCGGAATAAGCGCTTCAGTGGATACCAGTTCGAGTCGGATGAGGGTTCGTTTGCCCCCAGTGTCCTTGAGGCCTACAATGACAGTGTCCCCCACCCTGACAGACTGCAAGTTTTCACAGGCCCTCCCAACCGGCCCACCCACCAAAAGAACTGATGCATTAGGCCCAGGGGCCTTGGATGGAAGGTTCTTCCTCTGCTTCTCTGGGCAAGTGGCTCTGAGATGACCAGTCTGGTTGCAGAAATAACACCTGCGGGCATCAGATGCAGGCCGGGCATTGGTAACGGGGAAAAGGCCTCCGGAAGGTCGGCTGGCAGGGGCAGGAATGGTGGTTGATGGCTTACCCCCTTTCCAGCTGGCGACGACCGGCTTCCGCACCTCTGGTCTCCGGTTGGCCCTCGTAGGTGTCTGCGATCTGCGCTGCTTTATTGGCATCTGGTGGCTCCCGATCCATCACGAACTGCCGTACCTCAGTCGGACACAAATGCAGGAACTGGTCTTTCACCATCAGATCCTTTAGCTGCTCAAATGTGGTCGCTGACAGTCCTTGGATCCTCTGCTCAAAGTTGGTTCGGAGCCCATGCACCACATCGCTGTAACTGTCGTGCGGTCCACGTTGGAGGTTCCGGAACTTTTTACGGTACACCTCAGGAGTCAGTTGGAACCTCTGGATTAGGGCCTGCTTAATGGCATCATAGTTCCCATCGAGGCTCGGAGGAAGAGCCACAAACACATCCAGAGCTTTGCCTCGCAGCGCTGCAGTTAAGTATAGGGCCCACTGGCCCTCAGGCAGCTGGTACTGTCTGCAAGTCTTTTCGAAACCCCTCAGAAAGGTGTCGAGGTCGCCGTCCTTTTCCATCACAGGAAAATGCTCTGGACGGGGCTTAAACAGGGTCGCATTTTTGGTCTCACCGTTCCGTGAGGTGGATGCTGGGATCCCGAGTTGGGCCATCTGCAGTTCATGGGCCCTCTGAGTTTGGGCCTTCTCTCGCCGGTCGGCAGCCTCTCGCTGGGCTCTCTCGGCCTCTCGCTGGGCTTGGGCCTCTGCTCGCCGCTCGGCAGCCTCCTGGTGCTGCTGAATTACTTTCAGCCGTCCTTCATGATCCTCTGCAGGCAGTTGCTGTAGAGTCATCTGCAGATAGGGGTCCACGCTGCCCTGGTCGCTGACGCGGTGTGCGTCTACAGGTGGGACCCCTGCAGCGGTACTGTCCATATCTCGGCTGACCCCTGGCCCTGCTGAGGTCTGGAGAAGGGCTTGCTCGATCTCCAGTTGCGGCAGCCATTTGTTGTTTGTTTTTGCCGAGGGGGTCAATGCCTTTGGTTATACATATTCCAATCAGAGTGTCCTTTTTCTGCTGGCTGTACCAGTGCTCCCCAATTATGACCATGATCACCAAAATAAAAATAGAAAAGAAAAAACGAAGAAGGGTAGGGGTAACTGCTATACATACAGTATTGTCTCAGATCTAATAAACACTGAGTTCAATCTTCAAAACTTTTGTGCAGGGTCCAGGTAAGAACCGTGCAACTTTTTAGTGAGAGGAATGATTGCTCAAACCAGATCACTAATGTCCTATGATCTCACCGCTGCCACCAATTTGTCAGGAAAACACACTTGGTCAGACCTTGCAGCTCTCTGGCGCCCCCCTTATCCTGCTGGTCAAACACGGTATTGACCGAGGATAAGCACGGTTGCAGCTGCTCTAATTTATGTTGACTATTGTGGCACGTGATGTGACAGGACGTATATATACCACCAGTTCCTTCCAGGAACGTATATATACCTCCGACCAGCCACCCTCAAACCACAATATCACATAAATACTGGTATACTGCCACCACCGATTGCTTAACAGGTGGATCGGGTACCCGTTAGGTAACGTGAATTAGCGGGTGAGGAACGTGTTTGCTCGACATAGGACAAGAAAAACGAAGCTGGTAAATAATAATGATTTACTCCCGAAAGTGGGCAGTGTTTACAAAAGATATACAAGATATTATAAAGGATACAATTTACATATATGCATAAAACAGTTATTAAAATAAAAGGGATAAGTAATAGCAAAACCTGCGCCACGAGGTGATGGTCTCAGATTCTGTGGGGGGGACGGCACCCCGGAAATTAGATGTGATTCTTCCACGCAGCGAGGAGCATGCGTCTGACGTCCCGGGGCAAGAATGACTTAAAAAATGGCCGCTCTGGTTTTTAGTAAGGGGCCAAAACCTTAGGAGACACCCATGGTGTTTACCTCACACGGGGGCTCGGTTTTGTGAACGCACCCAGCTGCATAAGACATAGAAATCCTTCAGATTTCATATCTTGTTGTGGGGGGGGGTCCCACATCCAAGATGGAGACATCATGTTTGCCGTCTCCAATATTCATGAAGATGGATTTTAAATATGATATCTCTATGACGCTCAGAAGCTCAGAACCCATTTCCCGAGCTTCCGGTGGTTTCTCAGTTATGCAAGATATACTCTTATAATTGGAAAAAGGTGAGCATTCCCAAAATGTGGTCCCTGTGTTTGTGACCGTCATGTGCATTATTAAAATCGACATTAAACGTTTGTACAGATAGATAATAGAATTTTGGAGGGAATTTCCAGTTTACCAGAAGGCTTGCTCTGGGCTGAGGCTTTATGGTGCTCATAAAAATTCCTGTTAGGGATGGGGGAGCAGAGAAGTTCTATGTAGCACTCTTACAAATGAGCAGGGGGTGGAGATTTTAAGACATCTCTCATTTTTAAACCTAGGACAAAAATACATTTTGCCTGACAGTTTGCATGGAAAACACAAAACTGTCTGGGTGACCCCAAACTTTTGAACGGTACTGTGTATATATCGGACTATAATACACCCCCCCACACTTTCCCCCAAAATTGTATCAATAAAAATGTCAACTCGACATGCAAAAAATAAGTCATTACCCAGATCCCGAAAAATGGAGATGCTACAGGTCTCTGAAAATGGCGCCATTTTTTTTCTTACAAACTTTGGATTTTTTTTCACCACTGTGGTAAAGCGACTTGCTCAGCTCTCCAGAGGCAGACACCGGACACACAGTTTGGGTAAACTTCCTGCTGGTTTATTCTGTGGCAAAAACTCCAGCAGTGTCCCACAGAAATAAACAGGCCCTCTCGGGGTTAACGGGAAAACAAAACATAAGGTATAACAGAGTTCAATAGCAAGCGAGGCTCGGCCTGCTCCAGGTAGCACAGTAAAGTCTGAGCAAACCCCAGTCCTCCACTGTTGCTCTCTGGTTTCACCCAAACACAGCCTGTAGACTTTACTCTCCAGAACACACACTACACAGAGCAAACTATTGAGTATTTAACCCTGCTCAGCCACACTCTGAGGGGAGGTAGGGGAATGGCCTCCCACCCTCTTTGCCATTCTCATAAAACCACACCCTTTAAGAGAGTTAACCCACAGCATATAACATGCTGGCAGAAATTTAGTAAGTTTCAGTTCACACAGGAGAGCAACCTGAGTGACACATACCTCCCCTCATATATCATACCAGTGACTCTGTCACACTACTTAAATATAAAAGAAAGATACATGTTTGGTATCTGCAAACTCGTAATGACCTGGAGAATCCTAATGGCAGGTAAGTTTTAGCATTTAGTGAACATGGTAAATAAAAAAAGAAACAATTGTGGATTTGCACTTTTTTTTGCAATTTCACCCCACCTGAAATTTTCCCGTTTTCCAGTACACTATATGGTAAAATAAATGGTGTCGTTCAAAAGTACAACTCGCCCTGCCAAAAATAAGCCCTCATATGGCCATATTTATGGAAAAATAAAAAAGTTATGGCTCTGGGAAGGAATGGAGCAAAAAACTAAAACTAAAAATCGCGAGGTTGTGAAGGGGTTAAGCTCCTAAAAGCCTGCTGTCCACTGCCAGCTATAATTTGACTATCTCCTGATAACATTTTTTTTTTCCTGTTTTACTTCCCAGTTGACATTTCTGATTTTTGACCTCTGCTTGTTTTTTAACTACTCTCCTGTCTTACGATTATGTCCCTGCACTGACATCCTGGCATTGAACCTGCTACCGGATCATTCTTCTTGCCAGCTTGAACCACTGAATAGTAGCTAACTCCATGGCTCAGCCTAGGGGTTAAATCGTGAGGGACAGGGAAACCCCTGGGATCTGGCAAACAGAGTAGCTAGCGCCTGTTCATGGTAGCCATCTATGGAGTAGCCAAGTGACCACAAACAGTGACTCTGTTACACCCTGTTAGTACATGACCACATCATCAGAACCAGCATCAGTATGTGACTACAGCATCAAGTTTAGTACAGCGATCAATTGTAATGCCAGAGAGGAGCCAGAAGATCGTGGCAACTGGTTACTCTAACTATTGCGTCATGGCAAGGGTTAATCAGTTCAGTTGATCTCCTGGAGCTCTTCATCCTGAATTGTTTCAGCTGTTCAGTGTTGGCCACTCCCCTCTGGTATAAATGCTAGCCACTGGCACTTGGGAGTTCCCAGTGATAGTTCTACTTCATGGTTTGGTGGTGGAGGAGAAATTCAGTGTCTGGAGTAGGCGGTTGGAGAGTTTTTCTGGAGATTGCTGCTTGGAGTTGGTTTGTGTGCTTTTCCTTATCCTCTCTCATTTGGTTTCCCCTTCCTATACCTCCTTTGTTTCCCACTCTGCTGTTCTGTTAGGCTATGTGCGCACGATGCAGAAATGCTCAGGATTTTTTCCTGAGCATTTCTGCATCTCCCTGGCAGAAAAAAACGCATGCGGATTGTACATGCGTTTTTCATGCCAGGGACATGCGGATGTGAAGCGTTCTTCACATGCGTTTCCGCATGCGGGTGTTAAGCGCTTTCCAAACTATTTTAGCATCACTTGGAAAGTGCTTGACAACTTGGTCAAACTATATAAATCCATGCAAACAGCATGGATTTATATAGTGTGACCCGAGAGAATTGGTTAAAAATACTTACCTTCTGATGGCCCCTGCAGTCTTGCTGCGCTCCTGTGCTTGCTGCCTGCAGATCACAGTACTCTGTACTGAAAGACCTGCCGTCACATAACTGACGTCAGCGCAGGTCCTTCAGTCCTGCGCGATCTGTCGGCAAGCACAGAGAAGGAGTCCAGGGGCCGTCAGAAGGTGAATATAATCTTTATTTTTTATTTTATTCTTTTTTTACAGCATTTAATGGTACCTGGGTGTGGAGGAGAGTCTCCTGTCCTCCACACCCGGGTACCATCCACACATTAGAATGCGCCAATTATGCAAGCACAGATGCAGTCCTGCGGAATTGGCGCGGTCTAATGCAAGTCAATGGCGGCGAAAATGCTGCGGAAAAATACGCAGCATGGACATTGAAAGTGCGGAATTGCATTGGAGACCATGGGGGAAAGTTTACCAAGCGTTTACGCTGCGGAAATTCCACAGCATAAACGCTTGGAAAACGCATTGTGGGCACACAGCCTTACTGTGTTTGTATGATTGTTTTCTTATTGTTGCTTTCTTTTATCCCAGTCTGTAACGCTGTCTGTCTGATTAGTGTTTTCCTATACACTTCATCCCCTCACCTCCCTAGGTGGGGGAGGTATCAGATAAGGGTTAATTTAGGAGTAAGGATGAGCAAGTACTAAAATGGTCGGATGGTAGTTACTTGAACCGAGCAATTCCTAATGCTCGGATGCTCGTTTTGAGTAAGGTGTGTAATGGGAGTCAATGGGAAATCTGAGCATTTTTTCCAGCAGACCCTACAAGGAGGTATGGGGGCAGTGAAAATGTTCAAATGGATGGAAAAGTGCTGAATAGAAGGATAACAGCATGGGGAAAACCCCTAGGAGCATCTCGGACTCCCAGATCACCGCTGAGAACAATGTTGTCACACTTTTACTCCATTTTAAAGACTGACAATAAAACATTCAAAATCGACGAGAAATTGGAGTTTAAAGGAAAAAAATGGAACAAAATATTAAACATTCTTTCCTCTATAATGACGTGTATATAAGGCAAAATTTAAAAAGGATTTTAGAAAAATAATAATTTAAGTATACCAAAATTAAAATTTTAATTAAAACAATGGAAATTTCAGTGTAATTTATGAAGGAAGCAAGAACTGCCAAAAATTCGATGGAAAAGGGACTAAGATACACCCTGTATTAGACATAAAGGAGTGCCTCATACACATTCTGTTCAAATTGTCATGTAGTGGCACTCCTAGATTCATAAAAGCTATGCACTAAGTGCAAAGCCTGTCAAAAATTACAAGCAGGGTCATCTATACACCCTTGAAGGCACCAACTGTAGTACCTCATTTAAATATTGTGAACAAAGTGTAGTTGTGATAATTTTACACTCATAAAAGCTCTGCACACAGTGCAAAGCCTGCCAAAAATTACAAGCAAGGTCATCCATACACCCTTGAAGGGACCAACTGGAGTGCTTCATTCAAATATTAAGAAAGTGTAGTTGTGGCACTTGTACACGGATAAAGGCTCTGCACCCAGTGCAGAGCCAGGTAAAAATGATAAGGAGGGTAATACATTCCTCCATAGACCCTAGAAGGCCAACAACTTGCGGGCCTCATTAAAATATTGAAGATTAAGAACACTTTATGTACTGCTGTCACTGTCATTTGGAGGTGTGGAAAAGTCGAGACTACGCCAAGCTTTGTTCATTTTTATCATATTGAGCCTGTCAGCACTTTATGTGTGAAAGCGCCTGTCTGATTTGACCCTCCACCCCCCCCCCCCCTCCCCGGTAGCATTAAAAACCAGCCCAGACAAGACGCTAGCGGCAGGGCCGCTGGGACAGCTCATGCCAGGTGTCAAGCTTTTAGACCCAATAGCTGAAGGTCGCAGAGGAATTAGGGAGTTTACTGTTTTTTTCTCGGCTAGGTATTGCTTGACCATCATTAAAAACGTTTCCCTCCTTGTCAAAAATACCTGGTCATCAGGGCCTGGACGCTGGGATGGTGTCATGAAATTGGCCCAGGTCTTTGACAGAGTACCCCTGACTCTGCTGTACCTGGTGTTTTGTCTTCCTCGCCCCTCCTCATTGGTTGGGCGAAGAAGCTTGCCTCCTGCCACTTGTTTGATGGGAATTTTTTCAACATATTTTCCACAATGGCCTTCTGCTATAGTACCATTTTAGTTGACCTCTCCACCTCAGGAAGGAGAGGTGAAAGGTGCTCCTTGTAGTGTGGGTCTAGCAGGGTCCACAACCAGCGCTCTTTTTTGGCCAAGATGAATGTAACGCGATGGTCACGGAAAAAGCAGCAGTACATAAAGTCTGCCATATGTGCCAAGGTCCCTACAGCCAATACTTCCCTGTCTCCACCATGATGACTACTCTCCATCTCCTCCTCCATCTCTTCCTCCTCATTCCCCTCAGCCCATCCACGTAGAAGAGACAGGACAAAGCTTGTATGGGTGCTAGCCTCTGTTGTGCCTCCTTTGTGCCGACGGGTGTGTTGGAGCTGGTATTCCACAACTGGCCTCTGCTGCTCACCATGCCTTGCCAGCACGTGCTCTGAGATAGCACATCAGAGATGGATGATTAGGAGGAGGAGGGGAAGCAGGAACTGGTGTAGGGGTGGAGGAAACTCTGATAGAAGTAGGGCCAGCAATCCTCGGCTTCGGTAGCACATGTGCCGTTCCAGGGAGGGACTCGACCCCGGCCTCCACAATGTTCATCCAGTGTGTCGTCAGGGAAATGTAGCATTGCTGGCTACAAGCACTTGTCCATGTGTTGGTCATTAATTGGACAATACCAGTAACCGCTATGGTAAGGACACAAGTGATGTTCCTGGACATGTGCTAGTACAAGATGGGTACACCATACCAGGAGAAATAGTGGTGGCTGGGGCCCGAGTACAGAGGGACCAAATTTGTACACCTGTAGCAGGCCAATTTTGTTTTTTATTTCAAACCAATGAAATTTCACACAAACTAAGTTCTACAGTATATATGACAATAGTCAATTTTTGAACACCCAAATTTGTACACCTGTAGCAGGCCAATTTTTTATTTCAAACCAAAAAAATTTCATACAAAGCAGGTTTTGCAGTATACATTGGGGAAAATAAATATTTGATACACTGCCGGTTTTGCAAGTTTTCCCAACTATAAAGAATGCAGAGGTCTTTAATTTTATCGTAGGTATACTTCAGCTGTGAGAGACAGAATCTAAAAAGAAAAAAACAGAAAATCACATTGTATGATTTTTAAATAATTAAATTGCATTTTATTTCATGAAATAAGTATATGATCACCTACCAACAAGCAAGAATTCTGGCCCTCACAGACCTGTTGGTTTTTCTTTAAGAAGCCTTCCTACTCTGCACTCATTACCTGTATTAATTGCATTGTTTGAACTTGTTACCTGTATAAGAGACACCAGTCCACACACACAATTAATCACACTCCAACCTCTCCACCATGGCCAAGACCAAAGAGCTGTCTAAGGACACCAGGTACAAAATTGTAGATCACAAGTCTGGGATGGGTTACAGGACAATAGGCAAGCAGCTTGGTGAGAAGCCAACAACTATTGGCACAATTATTAGAAAATGGAATAAACACAAGATGACTCAATCTTCCTCGGCCTGGGGCTCCATGCAAGATCAGGCCTCATGGAGTAAGGATGATTCTGAGAAAGGTCAGGAATCAACCCAGAACTACACCATGGGAGGACCTGGTCACTGACCTGAAGAGAGCTGGGACCACAGTCTAAACATTACCGTTAGTAACATACTACGCCGTCATAGATTAAAATCCTGCAGGGCCTACAAGTCTCCCCTGTCCACGCCACCACATGTCCAGGCATGTAATACTCTATGGATGACTAATTGAATGTAGAAAAAAATTTCAACGCTTTTTGGAGTGTTATATATCACCGAAAATATAACAGACAGCATGTAATACTCTATGTATGACGATATAGTCAATTTTTTCACCCCCCAAAAAAAGAATGTGGTCATGTTCAGAAGAGATATATATATATATATATATATATATATATATATATATTTATATTTAGCAACAGACTGTAATGCCCTAAATCCTGCCTAAACGCTGTATTCTGCCACTCTCCCTGCTCCTGCAACTGTCCCTTCCTAAAGGCTAAATGCAGAATGTATCTGATTCAAACATCAAAGCGCAGGTTTAGCCCTTACAAGGGCTGTTAGTATGATGGTTCAATATCTGCACAAGTATCAACACTAGGACTCTGATTCGTTACACTGTGCACACACAGGCTTGGACAAGAGCACTCTCTCCCTCCAATAAGAACTCTCCCTCAGCTGTGCAATGGCGTCAATGTGCAGAGCATGGCGGCTTCTTTTCCTTTATAACCCCTGATGATGTAATGCGGCCTGCCAGTTACAGTAATGCCACTACCAAGATGGCTATGGATTCAAGTTTCAAATTCGAGCACCGGCTAATACTCGCCGAATACATTCGAACACCCATATACTCGAGTGATACCTGTGTATCACTGAGCACGTTCGCTCATCCCTAGTTAGGAGCATTGATGGGTACAAGAACCCGGCGTCTCCACGTTCAGGAGTAATCCGGGGGACAAGGATAGACTAGGTCACCCCTAGTTTGAGGGATCAGGTATGTGCCCACAGTCCCTTGTCAATACGTGACAAGACCCATATACAATTTTATTGCATGAAACAACAACTCCCAGTATGACCTTTCCAATGGTAAGGAAATGATGGGAGTTGTTGTTTAAAGCCATTATTACACTGTTGACCATACAGGAACCACAGTTCTAATTAGACACAGGGTGCAGGACTATTAAATAGTTGGAGAGTAACTTAACTTTTGGGAGATATATGTGTTAGGTCCATTAATTCTAACCAGATTTGGGTGGGTCTGTGATCTGAGACCCCCATTAATTGTTCAAAAGACCTCTTAAGCTATGTGTCCTCAATCAGTAAATAAAAGCATTTTGGTTGCAGCACATTTTTCTTTGCCTCCACAGTTCTGCATTCAATCTCGCAGTTAAAGCCGCATGTGTTCATTTGAACACATGCGGATTTAACGTATCCTATACATTCTGTTGTGGAAATTTCTGTTGCGGAGACTAGAGTCTTGAAATTAATATAAAGTCTAAATGAGGGGTCACTCACTGTATCAAGGAGAGTTTAGGGTGCTCAGAAGAAAAAAATGTAAACATATAAAGAGAAGACTTCAGGACTCCAATTTGAATACAGGAAAAGATAGTTTATTCATATAGTTATACAAGAAGCCCCTCCAAGGCAAAAAATGTGTACATGTACCAAAAAACTTTTTAATCATAAACCAACGTTTCGACCTATGTGGGTCTTTATCAAGGTTTCTCTAAAGGAAAAGAAAAAAAAAATTTAAAACAAATACATAATAGCGATACATATAAGGCTGTCAAAGGAAAAACCCTGTGCAACATTACATATTCAGCAAAATAGTAAAGATATATTCAAGGCCCCAAACTGAAATTCAATTGATTCATGCAGAAAGGGAGGAACTGACAACATTGTTATAACATATGAATTGAAATACTCCAAAGTAAGAAGGAATCATAAAAGATGTAAAACTCACTGAATAGTAGTTTAAGTTCAAAATAGATGTACACCGGGTGTTGAATAGGTCATTGAGATGCTATACAAAGAAAAAGGAAATGCCATGTAGAAAGTAATATAGTCTAAAGGCCCCGTCACACTAAGCGATGCAGCAGCGATCCCGACAACGATACGACCTGTCAGGGATCGTTGCTGCATCGCTAATACATCGCTGGTGAGCTGTCAAACAGGCAGGCTCACCAGCGATGAGGGGAGCAGCGATATCGTGGAAAGAATCGTTCCACGATGTCCTGCTCCCATTCCCAGCCTGCTGCTTAAGCAGGAGCAGGCTGGTAACTATGGTAAATATCGGGTTACTAAGTGCGCGTGTGCCCCTAGTAACCCGCTGTTTACCATGGATACCACTCTGCTACCGTGCGCTGGAGCCTCCGCTCACCGTAGCAGAGAGGTATCTATGGTAAACAGCGGGTTACTAAGTGCGCGCGTGCCCCTAGTAACCCGATATTTACCATGGATACCAGCCAGATCGTTGGTCCCGCTGGTCACACACAGCGATGTGTGCTGGCCAGCGGGAGGCCAACGACCAAAAAATGGTCCAGGACACTTTGCAACGATCAGCGACCTTACAGCAGGGGCCTGATCGTTGCAAAGTGTCACACATAGCGACATCGCTGGTGAGGTCGCTGGTGAGTCACCAAAACCGTGACACAGCAGCGATCTCGCTAGCGATATCGCTTAGTGTGACGGGGCCTTTAGGCTACTAACAAAACATGTCCTGATATTTACATTTTTTTCTTTTGAGCACCCTAAACTCTCTTTGATACAGTGAGCGACCCCTCATTTAGACTTTATATTGATTTTTCTTGGGATCCCAAGTCTTTTTCTACCTTCGCATTTAACCAGGAGGAAGCAAGTGGCATCATTGCAAGGGTCATGACTCCCGGTACTTTCCTCCATACTCCCATTGAGGAGGTACGTACTAGGGATTTAGAAAAGGAACTCAAGAGGCATGCGGCTCTGGATTTACATTGTATAACTTTGGCCGAATATCATAAAGTCCAACGTATTCCACGCGGCTTAAGAGTTTCCTTACGCCCGACCCTATTTCATGATAATCCTGATTTTTGCACCAAATTCGAAGGAATCCTTAATAAATGTTCTATGGACATTATATTACTCACAATAGATTTTTTACAGAAAGAAATCATAGATCTAAATACAAGGATCGCTACAACATAACAACAACTTCATAATACAATTTCCTCTGAAGAATTCTCTACTTTGAAAACTAAGGTGGAGAAGGAGGTCAGTGACAATCGAAACAACCTCCAAGTTAAGAAAAAGTCCTAATTTCTCCACGATGCGGAAGATTATTTAAACAACCAAGTCTACAGATGGCGCACACCCGATACCAACAGAGGTGGCAATTATTATGGGCGAGGATATACTTCATCACCAGGACGCAACTCGTCAACCGATAGCGAATCCGGTCATTTTTACAACAACGTAGACCACGTCCATACAGAACAAGATGAGGAGGGGTAGGCGAACACTATCAAAGAGATTATCCCAGGATGACCACCAGTCCCAGGTAGGACAAACAGTATCGTCTACAATATCTCGTCATACAACTTAGCACCAGCTGAATTAACAGTACTCCAAAAAGGACTCTCCTTTTGTCCCACACCAGCATTTAATACGTTTACCTTGGAACAAGAGTTGTTCCGCTTCTATAGGACTCTGAGACTTAAAGTACATTTCTCTAAGGATAGTGGACCTACCTTTCCCCCTCCGGAGAAACACAAGGTTGATATGTTTTACCTACAGGATTTAAAACTACGTAATCCAAGCAATTTCCAACCTCCACAGTCATATCCTCATGTGGAAGCGTATATTGACTTGGTCCAGAGGGACATTAATGATATTCTATTGGTGATTAAGAGGGGTCAGTTCCATAATAGAAATAACTTAACGGTAAAGGAGAATAGGGCTCTTTTTTCCCTAAAGAATAGGAAGGACTTGATTATAAAACCTGCCGATAAGGGAGGGGCGCTGGTGGTAATGGATCATACATATTATGTCTCAGAGATTCAAACAAAATTAAAGGCCACTGATACATATTTACCGATACCACATAATCCCTCCTCTGAAATAGCTAGCCTTATTTCTGACTTGATCACCACACACCAGCATATGGGTACCATCAACTCAAAACTTGCTGAATTTCTGGTCAAAGCTGATCCAATTACACCCGTATTCTATACGCTTCCTAAAATACACAAAAATTTGCAAACCCCACCGGGCAGACCGATTGTTGCCTCGACTGAGTCCATCCTGTCTCCCCCTGGCTATAGTCCTCGAGAAGATTTTGACCCCCCACATTTCAAAGATCACCTCATACTTGAAAGATACGTCCCATTTCCTGACTACCATTAGAGAACTTGGCCCCATCCCTTCCAACAGTATATTAGTCACTATGGACGTTAATAACCTATACAAAAGTATAGACCATGAAGGAGGTATCTGAGCAACTTCTCTTTTTCTCCATACCCACACTGATCTAACATCACAACAGATCCGTTTCTGTACTGACTTGCTTACTCTTTTTAACAAAAAAAAATTTTCTTTTTGAAGACCAATTTTACTTACAAAAAAGGGGGACCGCTATGGGTTTAAATGTTGCTCCCCCATATGCTAACATCTTCATGGCAGATTTTGAGAACAGCTTCGTATATACCTATTCCTCCTACCAAAAAAATGTACTATATTGGAAAAGGTTTATAGAGGACATTTTCCTGATTTGGACTGGTACGGAGAACGAATTCACAATGTTTTTTGACTACCTTAACACAAGGGTACCTAACCTCACCTTCACTAAACATTGTGATCAACACTCTATCCATTTTTTGGACACAATTATTATAGTGTCCAGTACAGGAACACTTGATAGTGACCTGTATATAAAACAGACTGACAAGAATAGCCTTCTTATGTATACCAGTTGCCATCCACGCCATGTAAAGAAATCCCTCCCTAAATCCCAACACTGTAGGGTCGATCGGATTGTATCCGAGAGTACAGCAAGGAATATTAGACACATCGAGATGGATGAGAAGTTTCGTCTAAGAGGTTATCCCAATGTGATACTGAAAAAACAAAGTAGTCACAAAATTCCACGATTGGCGTTTATTAACACTTATCACCCTTTCAGTGGGTTCATTTATAAATGTAATCAACGCCATTGGCCCCTGCTGACACGATCCTATCCTACAGTACCCGAATTCTTAGCCACACCCCTACTTTGTCACAAAAGGACACGGAATGTTTGGGACTATTTAGCCAAGGCGGATGTGGGTTCAACACGTCTTTGACCAATCCAGCGTACCTCAGCTACGCCTCGCAGAGGTACCTTTCCCTGTTTGGGGTGTTTACAATGTTCCAACGTCACAAAGGGTGACTCACACATCCCCAATCTGGTAAAAGATACCCTATTAAAGGGTTTTTCACTTGTGATTCTAGTTATGTCGTATACTTAATTAAGTGCCCATGCGGTCTCAGATATGTTGGGGAAACTACCCAACATATCCGGGACTGTATTTCACAACACAAATCTACTATCAGGTGCAATCGGATTATTTTTCCCATCCCGGCCCATTTCTCAGCCATGTCCCACTCAGTGTCTCAGTTAAGATTTCAGGTGATTGACCATGTTCCACTCAATAGAAGAGGGGGTAATCGCATATTGAGACTTAAAGAACGCGAATCCTATTGGATTCCTACACTACAAACCCTGACACCAAAGGATCTAAACAGGGAGTATGAATTGCAATACTGATGAATGACTAATGATTACAGATTTGGATTTAGCATATTTTGGCACATAATTTACTAATGTTATAAATTGTCTTATACACTATAGCTTTGACATACTTAGTACTTGCTAAACCATGAGTCTGTTTCTATTTTGTATATTCCATAAGTCCATGGAAGTCCATCTCCAAAGACCTGAATGTTCCTGTGTCTTCCGTGCGCAGTGTCATCAAGAAGTTTAAAGCCCATGGCACTATGGCTAACCTCCCTAGATGTGGACGGAAAAGAAAAATTGACGAGAGATTTCATCGCAAGATTGTGCGGATGGTGGATAAAGAACCTCGACTAACATCCAAACAAGTTCAAGCTGCCCTGCAGTCCGAGGGTACAACAGTGTCAACCCATACTATCCATCGGCATCTGAATGAAAAGGGACTGTATGGTAGGATACCCAGGAAGACCCCACTGCTTCACCCGAGACATAAAAAAGCCAGGCTGGAGTTTGCCAAAACTTACCTGAGAAAGCCTAAAACATTTTGGAAGAATGTTCTCTGGTCAGATGAGACAAAAGTAGAGCTTTTTGGGAAAAAGCATCAACATAGAGTGTACAGAAAAAAAAGAGGCATTCAAAGAAAAGAACACGGTCCCTACAGTCAAACATGGCAGAGGTTCCCTGATGTTTTGGGGTTGCTTTGCCGTCTCTGGCACTGGACTGCTTGACCGTGTGCATGGCATTATGAAGTCTGAAGACTACCAACAAATTTTGCAGCTTAATGTAGATAATGTGAGAAAGCTGTTCTCCCTCATAGGTCATGGGTCTTCCAGCAGGACAATGACCCAAAACACACTTCCAAAAGCACTATAAAATGGTTTGAGAGAAAGCACTGTAGACTTCTAAGGAGGCCAGCAATGAGTCCAGACCTGAATCCCATAGAACACCTGTGGAGAGATCTCAAAATGGCAGTTTGGAGAAGGCACCCTTCAAATATCAGGGACCTGGAGCAGTTTACCAAAGAAGAATGGTCTACAATTCCAGCCGAGCATTGTAAGAAACTCATTGATGGTTACCGGAAGCGGTTGTTCGCAGTTATTTTGGCTAAAGGTTGTGCAACCAAGTATTAGGCTGAGGGTGCCAATACTTTTGTCTGGCCCATTTTTGGAGTTGTGTGAAATGATCAATGATTTGATTTTTGCTTCATTCTCTTTTGTGTTTTTTACTTGCAAGCAAATTAAATGAAGATAATAATACCAAAGAATTTGTGATTTCAATCATTTTCAGGAAGAAACTGAGTATTATCTGACAGAATTGCAGGGGTGCCAATACTTTTGGCCACCACTGTATGTCCTGTTACTTTGCACACAGCCCCAGTCACTGGCACTCATCCGGAAGGCACTTTCCCTTATAAGCAGGTATGTACATAAGTCCCACTGGTTACATATCAGGACATGTTTTGTTAGTAGCCTTATGCTAAGACTATATTACTTTCTACATGGCATTTCCTTTTTCTTTGTATAGCATCTCAATGACCTATTCAACACCCGGTGTACATCTATTTTGAACTTAAACTACTATTCAGTGAGTTTTACATCTTTTATGATTCCTTCTTACTTTGGAGTAATTCAATTCATATGTTATAACAATGTTGTCAATTCCTCCCTTTCTGCATGAATCAATTGAATTTCAGTTTGGGGCCTTGAATATATCTTTACTATTTTGCTGAATATGTAATGTTGCACAGGGTTTTTCCTTTGACAGCCTTATATGTATCTCTATTATGTATTTGTTTTTGATGTTTTTTTTCTTTTCATTTAGAGAAACCTTGATAAAGACCGACATAGGTCGAAACGTTGGTTTATGATTAAAAAGTTTTTTGGTACATGTACACATTTTTTGCCTTAGAGTCTTGAAATTGACATGCTTAGGTTCATAAACCCACACCGTGGGGGAGTTTACGCAGCATCAAATAGAAGAACAGTGAGCATGGCATTTCTATAAATCACATCCATTGTGCTTCTAATGTAGAATGCAGCTCTTTGGACACAGTGCAAGTGAGCTGTGTCCAAACTGCTGCTATTCTTGATCGTGGGCACGTAGCCTTAGAAGTGTGCAGCTCAGGAGACAGGAGAGCTTTTTGGATGCTTTTTGGGATGACAGGAATATTAGTACCATCAAACAAAAGTGATAACTATTGGATAGCCATGCTTCTAAACCTACTGAATAAATGCAAAATGGGGGATTTTTATCACCAGGATAAGCGGTGTTCCCTGCTCAGCGAATTTTTTACCGAGCAGATGCCTACCAAACACATGGCTGACCAGGGGACTCTTTTTTCCGTAGCCTATGGAGCCATGCTCCCCCCTCCTATGCCAGCACTAGGGTTAAAACAAGTAGCCAAGGCAGTAGCATCGAATACATTATATGTAACTCGATGGACCAGATGTTTTATCTGCTGCTGCACCATTCTGACGCACTTCAGTGATTAGATTCAGTCGTACCAGGACAGTGTCCTTTTTCCATTAGATCCCATGGACTTCTATCCAAGCAGATTGGACTAGTACCAAGAACTGGCCCAGTTTGCTATTGTAATTTCAAGCCCCAGTGTATTGTCAGAGATGGTATTCAGCACGGCTGGTGGCTTTGTCATTCCCAAACAGACCAGGTTATTCTCCGCAAGCGTGGAAAACTTACATTTGTCAAAATAAATCAGTTCCGATATTCATTCACTTACAACTGATGCCAATGATTAGATCGGACACAGCATATATCTGCCTGTCTTCAGTCTTCTGCTGCCGGCAGGGGTAATGGGCATCAACTCCTTGTCCATCATGTCATCTATACAGTTTTGCTGCGGCTAATGCTGGACCTATACTGCTAGACATCTCTTTGCCTGCCTCTTCATATAAAATGAAATATTAAAATCATGCAGCTTCTTCTCCTACCACTCCCGCTAGTTAGCCATGTCAACCACACATCTCTTGCCTGCTTAGTGTATTTTATAGTGATATACTGTAATGCTGCTGTCAGGGCTGCCAGTGCTAGCCCTACAATGCCAGACCTCTTTTTGGTCCCATCATACTTTTATACCATGTGTTTTCTGCTGGTGTCATTGCCACTGCTACTAGACAGCCTCACCAGCCTAACATCCACCTACCTGCCCTTAGAACGTTGTGCTGTACTTGTGCTGCCGGGATTGCCGAGCTGACCCAACACTGGCCTTGTTTTCAGCCATCCATTTTTATATTGTGCGATTGCTGCCACGGCCACTGCCGTTTGACACCCACACATCTTCTCTGAGCAGTTATAGCTTTAGCAGTAATTGTGATTCGCAGCTAATTCATTCAACGCGAATAACATTTTTTTTGAAGAATGTCGAAGCTGTCGAATTTGAATTTCAAAATATTAGTTATTTTTCTAGTATTTAGAGTTTTAATATAACCTCTGAAGGTCCTTAGTACTTGAATTTACCAATATTACAAAATATAATAAAAAATGTGCACTAAAGTTGGACTAAAATGTAATCTAGATCCAGAAAGCCAAACCATTAAGGAGTAATACTTTGTAAAGCAGGACATAAGCTTTATATTTTGTAAAGACTAGTAGTAACAAGCCAGTAAATATAGAACACTATTACCCGGAGTGCTAACAGCAAATTGCGCATTACTGTAATAATCTGATTTTCAGCAAGTCACAATGCTTAGGAGATTTCAGGGAAATGGGTGCAGATGATCAGGCAATGTACTAATTTATGTAAAGTCTTACAACTCAGTTGTAATGTATCATTTCCTGTTTGGCACATAAGTTTGTCCCGCACAAAAAATGAAGTAGAAGAACAGACATGTTTCCTGTCCAGGCTGTATTCAGGGGTGATTACTGACCAATATGAAGAATGGAAACCTTTCTTAAACATGGGTCTCTTAATATTGCTCAACTGTAGGAGATATAATATGAGTTGCTATTTTGTTTCTAAAAAACAATTTAGAAATATTCTGGCAATCCATTGTTCCATCAGGGTAATTTGTGACTATATGTCTAAATAGGGTATATTGACAATTTAGGGGTGTCACTCATTTGCTACCTCCTAGTAAGTCACAGAAAAAGACCACTAGAAAGCAGCTCTCACGCTTGTGGATTTAGACTATGTATTAGATGAAAGACCATTTATCTGACTATGTTCATTTTAATAACACATTGGCCATGACCTCCCCTGGCAAAATCATCTATTTCAGGAGGTGAACTCTTGTAGATCAACAGATCAGCATGGCAGCTTTCATACAAAAATTATAACAATGACCTCTTAGGCACTTGTCTCCAACCTTTCTGACCTCTAGAGCCACATTTAGCTTTGAGAGAAAGTTGAAAGCCACATTTAGGTCTAAGAGAGAGTTGCGAGCCACATCCAGGTCCAATCCCCAACACAGTAGTTACACCCAAAGCAGCCCCCATTACGGGTATAATGACAGCCAAAGCTTTTCCACAGAAATCACACCGAGGCAGTAGTCCTAGATCCAGAGGTTCCCACAATACCTCCAATTCAGTATTGTCCCATCAATCACTCCCATCACACTGTTGTATCCAGCTTCAAGCACCTCCTCTGACAGTTAACATCATCCAGTCTCCAGCTTACCATACTAAAACTATCTCCAAACCCCCAAAGCAAGAATATGACATTCATCACTTTTGTGCAAGGCTACTCAGACAATTCACCATCTGGAGAGCGGCTCTTCATAGTTGTTTACTGGTGCTAATGCGCCAAGCTGGCAGTGAGCCACAAGCCACACATCATGGGCCTTCGAGCCAAACGTGGCTCCTAAGCCACAAGTTGGGGACCCCTGCTCTTGAGGATACTCTCAGGCTGGCATTGTGTATGAAGGCAGTCTCTGGTAAGACTAGGTGATTATCACCTCATTAGACATATGAACACAAAGGCAGTTATCACTAGGGCAGAAGAAGCGTGATCTTAATCTTAAAACTCAGCTCATTCATAAGCTTTTACTACAACAATCGATATGTTATCTGCTTCTTGGTGGTGGAAGCATACCAGATATTCACTTAAAGGTATTGTCCAAATTAGAAAACCCATAATTAAACCCTTTAGGGAGTTCTGAGTTTCTAGAAGAATGGTTTTCTGTAAATTATCTTCATCTCTTGGCCAGTGTACCAAAATTACCCAGTGTATCTTGCCATGTTGGACCTGTCCTGTTCGGCATTACCTAATCCATTGATTTGAATGGACACTGTGTAATGCAGATTTATCAACTGGATGGACATCTAAAAGTGTCTTCAACAACCAAGAACAGCTGTTCACCAATGTTTATTGAAGAAGCATTGACTTCTGCACCCGCATCTTTTTAGTAAAAGATTGTCATCATAAGTATTCAGCAACAGCTCCATTACCTAAACAGTCAATCTTGTACTGTACTGTTTGAATAGTAGCTGATCTGCAGTACACGGGATTGGCCACTAAACACAACTGTGGTGATCCACTCTGCATTATTTAGATCCATCTGGTAACAGCTGATTGGTGGAGGTGACACGTGTCAGACCCCCACCAATCTGATATTGATGACTTATACTTTGCAGTAAAGTGATTGGTTGGGTCTAGTTCTGTTCAGTATCTAACAATTCTTTACATATGTACAGTACAGACCAAAAGTTTGGACGCACCTTCTCATTTAAAGATTTTTCTGAATTTTCATGACTATGAAAATTGTACATTCACACTGAAGGCGTCAAAACTATGAATTAACTCATGTGGAATTATATACTTAACAAAAAAGTGTGAAACAACTGAAAATATGTCTTATATTCTAGGTTCTTCAAAGTAGACACCTTTTGCTTTGATGACTGCTTTGCACACTCTTGTCATTCTCTGATGAGCTTCAAGAGGTAGTCACCAGAAAAGGTTTTCACTTCACAGGTGTGCCCTGTCAGGTTTAATAAGTGGGATTTCTTGCCTTATAAATGGGGTTGGGACCATCAGTTGTGTTGTACAGAAGTCAGGTGGATACACTGCTGATAGTCCTACTGAATAGACTGTTAGAATTTGTATTATGGCAAGAAAAAAGCAGCTAAGCAAAGAAAAATGAGTAGCCATCATTACTTTAAGAAATGAAGGTCAGTCAGTGCGAAAAATTGGGAAAACTTTGAAAGTGCCCCCAAGTGCAGTGCAAAAACCATCAAGCGCTGGCTCACATGAGGATCGCCCCAGGAAAGGAAGACCAAGAGTCACCACTGCTTCTGAGGATAAGTTTATCCAAGTCACCAGCCTCAGAAATCGCAGGTTAACAGCAGCTCAGATTAGAGACCATGTCAATGCCACATAGGCTATGTGCCCACGTAGCAAATTTGATGCAGAGCGTTTTTGCCTCTCTCTGGCAGAAAAAACGCATACAGATTTACATGCATTTTTTCTGCCAGAGAGAAGCGTTTTTTTCAGCGTTTTTGCATGCGTTTTTTCAAGCACTTTTCCAAGCGATTTTGAGCATCACTTGGAAAAGTGCTTGACAGGTTGATTACACAATATAAATCCATGCAACCGGCATGGATTTATAATGTGTGAACAACTTAGATGCTTTAAATGCAGCATCTATAGTACAAAAAAAAGAATTAAAACGTTAAACAAAAAAAAAAAACCTGTATATTCACCTCTCCGGCGGACCCCCGTCTGCTCTCCGGTCTCCTCCAGTCTGCTCCCGGCCACGTCTTCTCTCTTCAGCATCCCGCAGTGTACTGTCAGGACCTGCGGTGACGTCATTTAGTCAGCTGATGGTCACACGACCATCACCTGACCGCCGATGTCAGCGGTCGCGTGACCATCAGGTGACTAAATGACGTCACCGCAGGTCCTGACAGTACAGCGCAGGACGCTAAGGAGAGAGGACGTGGCCGGGAGCAGACCGAGGGACGCCGGAGAGGTGAATATACAGGTTTTGTTTATTTTTTACTTTTTTATTTCTTTTTTTCACCGCGAGATAGCTGGGATGAAGAGGAGTTGTAGTCTCCTCTTCATCCCGGGTACCACACGCACCGCGATTACGCTGCAGCATAATCGCGGTAGAAATGGTCATGCTGCGTTTTGCAAAGCAATGCGAATTCGGCGTGCAAATTAACGCATCATGTGCACAGCACATCCGAATTCACGTTGCTTTGCATGGCAGACTGTTTTACAAGCGTTTTCGCGGCCATAAAAACGCCACAAAAACACTACAAAAACGCTACGTGGGTACATAGCCTTAAGAGGAGACTTTGTGCAGCAGGCCTTCATGGTAAAATAGCGGCTAGGAAACCACTGGTAAGGACAGGCAACAAGCAGAAGAGACTTGTTTGGGCTAAAGAACACAAGGAATGGACATTAGACCAGTGGAAATCTGTGCTTTGGTCTGATGAGTCTAAATTTGAGATGTTTGGTTCCAACCACCATGTCTTTGTGCGACGCAGAAAAGGTGAAAGGATGGACTCTACATGTCTGGTTCCAACCGTGAAGCATGGAGGAGGATGTGTGATGGTGTGGGGGTGCTTTGCTGGTGACACTGTTGGGGATTAATTCAAAATTGAAGGCATACTGAACCAGCATGGATACCACAGCATCTTGCAGCGGCATGCTATTCCATCCGATTTGCGTTTAGTTGGACCATCATTTATTTTTCAACAGGACAATGACCCCAGACACCTCCAGGCTGTGTAAGGGCTATTTGACCAAGAAGGAGATTGATGGGGTGCTACGCCAGATGACCTGGCCTCCACAGTCACCAGAACTGAACCCAATCGAGATGGTTTGGGGTGAGCTGGACCGCAGAGTGAAGGCAAAAGGGCCAACAAGTGCTAAGCATCTCTGGGAACTCCTTCAAGATTGTTGGAAGACCAATTCCGGTGACTACCTCTTGAAGCTCATCAAAAGAATGCCAAGAGTATGCAAAGTAGTCATCAAAGCAAAAGGTGACTACTTTGAAGAACCTAGAATATAAGACATATTTTCAGTTGTTTCACACTTTTTTGTTAAGTATATAATTCCACATGTGTTAATTCATAGTTTTGATGCCTTCAGTGTGAATGTATAATTTTCATAGTCATGAAAATACAGAAAAATCTTTAAATGAGAAGGTGTGTCCAAACTTTTGGTCTGTACTGTACATTTCTTATATAGCATGTCTTTGTCAATCGCATTGCTAGAAGGTCAACACAACATCACTGCATAGAATTGTCTTTATGGTCTTTGGAATGGTTTGAGCCTCACCCAGAAAGTTCTTCTTTCCCACATACACTGTAGCAGATGAATGGATTTTGCATAAACAAACTATTTTCTTTGTTTCAGATCAGTTTGACAAGCAGCACTGTGCAAATTCCTTAACAACAACCGATTATAGTGATGTTCAATAATGAATGCTGCCAATAGGCTGCAGGACAAATCATCAATATCAACTCTATGAACTCATTTGCCTCAGCATATAGAGATGGCTAACAGAACTCCATGCACTGGCTCCCTGGTTATGCTGGGGTGAGATTGCACTAGTAGATAGCAACTAATTTGAGCTCACAGAGGTGTTGCGGGGGGAGGCTGTGGACTGAATCTTTATCCAAGTAGAAGAAAAGGCTAACAATGGCACTGGCCAGAGACATAGTGTAAAGTACAGGGAAGCACCTGAGGAAAACATATATATTTAAAGTTTGATTCACAAAATCACAATTAAGTTTTATAATGAGAAACAGTTATATTTATTCATATGTGCCAATATACGTCATTTTTAAGTCTGCCTTACCTTTCACACATCATCCCCGTCCCCACGACCTCACTAATGGTGTCTATCCACGCTCTATTTCCTTTGCAGTTGTCCTTGGATTCGTCCTGCTGTAGCTCTACTGCTCCCAGCCAATCATGCACGGTGCAGTCTCTTCAATCTGGCTTTCAGCATATTACTACTGTGCCACCACCACAGAGTGTATACTCTATATTTAGCCTACACTTTATGCTGCTGTACACTATATGGTCCTGTACACAACACTTGTTGTCCGAATTTGTTGTTGGCCTATACATCAACATATGTTTATTTTTGTATTTACATCATTGATCTGTTACCTGGTTTACAGCAGAGCTCAATTGTTCTGTACTTTGCTCCACTGTGTCTGCACAATGTAGCTTGAAATAACCATTGTAGAAACACAGCAGAGCAAAGCTATGCTTCATGCCTGCTGCTGACAGATAAATAATGTAAACTGCAAATGCTGCTCTGTCAATGCATATGGCAGATGATTATCTTCTGCCATACACATCTACAGAGGAGCATTTGCAGTTTTACATCACTGATCTGTCAGCAGCAAGCATCAAGCGAGCTGCGCATTGACATTGGTTGTTACATGCTCCGTGGTCAGGCTCAGTGGATCTGTGCTGAAAGCCATTGCTGTTTTACACATTTATGTCATCTGGCTTGCAGCACTTGTCTGAATCATCAACTTAGGTGAGAGTTGTCTGCAGTCCTGAAGAGAAGTAGTGTGCTGCTGGAAAATGTAGTTTTAGGACAGTGTGCAGAGGACCACCGCTCTGTGGCAGAGGGGCAGATTGAGGGGCAGATTGAGATGAAAAAACATAAAGATATGTCTGTATATTAACAATAATTATGCATTTACTGTGCATTGAAGAAAAATAGGCATATATAAAGTTGACCTGCGCTAATTCATGTATCCAAAAAAACACTGATGTGTGAAAACCAGCTTTACTGCACTTTCATAAAACATTCGAGATAAGTCTTTTTTTTGATCGGTGGGGATCCATGTGCTTATTACTAAGATGGAAGGGCAAAAGCTCTCAGCCGTATACTGATCTCTGAGTCTTAAAGGGAATCTGTCACCCCCTGGGACTTTTCAGACCACTCATATGGGCATACAGGTGATAGAAATGTGAATCTATACTTACCTGTATGGCCCACATTAGTGGTCTGGTTTCTATGTAATCATATTTTTATTAAATGATTTCTGCTAAGCTTGGTGTCCCCCGAACGCCAAGAAATCCCCACCTACTAGCCCTATTATCATACTTACCCCACTTCTCCTGCACGTCACAGGGCCCTGTGACGTGCAGTTCCCAGCCGGATCTGTGACGTGTAGGGGAGGTGGGGTAAGTATGATACTCAAGAGTAGCATTTTGTACACCATTCTTGATGAAGAGTGTGCTGCAGTAAGATGCTCCAACTTCTTTAAGCACAAGCACCTAAATGAATTTGGAAATTAAACCTGCCGTGGGGCTTTGCAAGAAATGTACTGTAGTTAGACATGTACATTCCTGTCATAATTTACGCCAATTTTGTTGTGTAAGTTATGAATTTGTCAGCCACACATGGCCACACACCTACTGACTTAGATTTACCCATTTTTCAAAAGTGCCCAGGTCCGGTGTAAAATGCCAAAAGTTGCTACATTTTTCTGCAACTTCACGTTGATCAAAAATTTTAGATTCAAAATTTTTTTACTGCAGAATTCTGGTGATAACCGTTTTATGAATCAGGGTGCATGATCCTGGCTTCACACATACACACACTTGTGCACAACTTTATTCTGATGCGAATAACTTGTGTGTATGAGCTATATAGGGATTAAATATGCTTTATATGCAAATGTGGGCACACAAGAATATTCGTTTAGTATTTATTTTATTCGAACAAACTATAAGGCAACACAAATAATTACAGTATAAACAATAAAATTGGATGGCGTTGCTTGAAATGGACTAAATCTACATTGCGTAAGGTGCAGAATGTTTGTCTGAGTTTTCTAAGCATCCAGTTTTGGATCCATTGTGTATTAATATGGCAGATTTTATTAGCAGCCCCTTATTTTCTTAATTGAAACCTGGGAAACAAAGAAAAAAGTATTTGTTATGAAAGAGTTAATTCATAATAATACATGGCATATAATAGTATGTGAAATCCAGAGTAATTACAATATATTACTATGATTTGATTTTTTTGCATTTCTTCACCATTTTTGGAGGGTTCACTGAAAAAAAGAAAATCTATTATGTGATGACTGTCAAGAACCAGGAGATAACTGAAGCCATAATCGGTCAATAGTAACTAGGGTACCTACAAACCAAGAGGGTTCAAACACCATTTTGTCATAAAAGTAGTTTTATTCACTCCATGGAGATAAAGGCGGGATCCTAAGATTTTGCAGCCCTACACACTGTATACATAAAAAACCATATCCCCCATATTCAAATCAGGTTACTGTCACTAAACAGAGGGGTGTCGATAGGCGAGAAGCACTCTCCATCTCTAGCCAATCTGGTGATGGCTTTTTAGGAGGAGAATTATCTATATAGTGAAGACAATCCATATGTTCGTCATTTGTTCTGGTATGGCAGATACATCGATGACCTACTCTTTATTTGGGAGGGCGATGTATCTGCCATACCAGAGTTTGTTGAATACCTCAATATCAATCACTGTAATATTACTTTCACTCATGTTTTTAATATTTCATTTTTAGATCTGAATTTAAGTGGAATACAGAATCAAGTCATATCCACCTGTACTTACTGTAAATCTCTGTCAGGTAACATTATCCTGCACGCGAATAGTAGCCATTCATCACATACAATTCAAGCAATACCGATAGGGAAATTTACCCGTATTACTAGGAACTGCAATGATGGTGCCAAATTAGCATTTGAATTGGCACAATCGCAATCTAAATTAATTAAAAGGGGTATCTCAAGTGGACATTGAATAGAGCCAATCAGATAGTAAAAATAAAAAATCAGGATGACCTAATCAAGAATAAAATTATGAGTCCCGGTACAAAATCTAATAAACTAGTATTGGCTTTGCAATATAGTCCCCAATACAATGCAATAAAATCTGTTTTCTATAAGCATATTCCCATTTTTTACGAGGACAAGGATCTTTCCTATTTATTACAATCTAATTGTTTAGTGGTGGCTAGAAGAGGTGTTACTATAGGTAACATTATATCACCATCATATTTTAGTTCAAATAAAAAACATAAAACATGATTGGATTATCCGGGTTTCTTCAGATGTGGATACAACAAATGCCGCACTTGTACACATTCACATGTAACACGTAATTTCTATAACCATGATCATTCACAAATTTTCAATATTAAGGAATACATGAATTGTAATAGCTCAAATTTCATTTATTTAATCGTATGTAACAGCTGCGATTTGATTTACAGTCATATGAAAAAGTTTGGGCACCCCTATTAATCTTAAGCTTAATGTTTTATAAAAATTGGTGTTTTTGCAACAGCTATTTCAGTTTGATATATGTAATAACTGTTGGATACAGTAATGTTTCTGCCTTGAAATGAGGTTTATTGTACTAACAGAAAATGTGCAATCTGCATTCAAACAAAATTTGACAGGTGCATAAGTATGGGCACCTCACCAGAAAAGTGACATTAATATTTAGTAGATCCTCCTTTTGCAAAAATAACAGCCTCTAGTCGCTTCCTGTAGCTTTTAATGAGTTCCTGGATCCTGGATGAAGGTATTTTTGACCATTCCTCTTTACAAAACAATTCCAGTTCAGTTAAGTTTGATGGTCGCCGAGCATGGACAGCCTCTTCAAATGATCCCACAGATGTTCAATGATATTCAGGTCTGGGGACTGGGATGGCCATTCCAGAACATTGGAATTGTTCCTCTGCATGAATGCCTGAGTAGATTTGGAGCGGTGTTTTGGATCATTGTCTTGCTGAAAGATCCATCCACTGCGTAACTTCAACTTTATCACTGATTCTTGAACACTATTGCCAAGAATATGCTGATACTGAGTGGAATCCATGCGTCCCTCAACTTTAACAAGATTCCCAGTGCCGGCATTGACCACACAGCCCCAAAGCATGATGGAACCTCCACCAAATTTTACTGTGGGTAGCAAGTGTTTTTCTTGGAATGCTGTGTTTTTTTGCCACCATGCATAACGCCTTTTTGTATGACCAAACAACTCAATCTTGGTTTAATCAGTCCACAGGACCTTCTTCCAAAAAGAAATAGGCTTCTTCAAATGTGCTTTTGCATACCTCAGCCGACTCTGTTTGTGCGTACTTGCAGAAATGGCTTCTTTCGCATCACTCTCCCATACAGCTTCTCCTTGTGCAAAGTGCGTTGTATAGTTGACCGATGCACAGTGACACCATCTGCAGCAAGTTGATGCTGCAGCTCTCTGGAGGTGGTCTGAGGATTGTCCTTGACTGATCTCACCATTCTTCTTCTCTGCCTTTCTGATGTTTTTCTTGTCCTGACACTTCTGGCCTTAACAAGAACTGTCCCTATGTTCTTCCATTTCCTTACTATGTTCCTCACAGTGGAAACTGACAGGTTAAATCTCTGAGACAGCTTTTTGTATCCTTCAAGTTGAATAATCTTTGTTTTCAGATCATTTGACAGTTGTTTTGAGGAGCCCATGATGCCACTCTTCAGAGGAGATTCAAACAGGAGAACAACTTGCAAGTGGCCACTTTAAGTAGCTTTTCTCATGATTGCATACACCTGGCTATAAAGTTCAAAGCTCAATGAGGTTACAAAACCAAAAAAAGTGCTTTAGTAAGTCAGTAAAAAGTAGGCAGGAGTATTTAAAACAAGAAAATGATAAGGGTGCCCATACTTATGCACAGGTCAAATTTTGTTTGAATGCAGATTGCACATTTTCTGTTAGCACAATAAACCTCATTTCAAGGCAGAAACATTACTGTGTCCAACAGTTATTACATATATCAAACTGAAATAGCTGTTGCAAAAACACCAATTTTTATAAAACATTAAGCTTAAGATTAATAGGGGTGCCCAAACTTTTTCATATGACTGTATGTGGGTTGTACCACAAGGAAACTTAAAGTTTGCATTTCTGAGCATTTATCTGACATTACCTCTCTTTCCAGTTCCAATTGCATGGCATCGCATGCCTCCAAACATTTAATTACTTACCATCAGTGCTGCATGGACTTTCTCCAAGTGACCGGCATAGAAAGAATACTAAAAGCCCACAGAGGTGGAGTTTACAAACGATAGCTACTCACAGAAGAGGCTTTTTTTATTTATAATCTCAGGTCATGTTTCCCTGGCAGTCTGAATGCACGCCGAGAAATAATGTTCCAATACTGAATATTCATGTTGCACCTTGGTCATGATGCGTGTTTGTGATTATGCATATTTTTGCCTTATGTTTTTTTCTTTTTTTGTAGTTTAGAAATTATTTTATTCAGTGGGTCATGGTTATTGGTTTTAAATATTCATGAGGTCGTTTTCCCATGTGACCACAAGGATTAATCCCATTTGTTGTCATTAAGTATATTACCACATGATTTACCGGAGACAGCTTTGAGAAAAACCGCCAGTGTGCGTTTGAAACGTATCGCTTTGGTCTGCTATGTGGTATTATCTTGTATGCCATGGAGCTCTACAACTGTGTGAAGCTACTTTTTTAATTCAATAAGTTTTGGATTTTTGGAAGCTGGATTTTTTTGTTCCTTTTTGCTGTCACTAAGGCAGTGTTCAGACACTATGGCCATGGTGCGTTTTTTTTTTTTTTGCTACAACCACGACGGCATTTTGCCTAAAAAACAAAAAACTGTGGATGTGACGGTTATATGCACCCACTGGCGAAAACAGACAAAAAAGGGCCTCTGTGCAAAAACAAAAAACATTTTATGGGCCCTTTGCAGTCCAATAGCGCATCATAATGCAGAATTCCATCAGCTTTCTAGGTGGATTGGACACCCTACCTATTGGGCCCCTGTTGGACCAATGGTTAATACTCCCCTGTATGCACGCTTAATCCAGAAATACTCCCATAATCACAGAAAACATACTTAAACCATTCAAATAATGCTAAAGTAGAAAAATCCAAAAGTTAATACACAGCAGAAGTATAATTTTAAGAAGGTCATCAAATAGAAAATGAAGCGCAATATCCTAAATATAGATCACAATAGTGTGTATTTTACTGCATTAACATAAGTAGACAGTGTTCCGGTATCCTGCCATACACACAATTACACAATTGTGCTTTACATTTCCATGTACGTTATTTATACTACATTTGAATAAGTTTTGTGCTACAGTGATTTCTATATATACTTAGTATAGTGCTCTTCACTTTGTGTTTGGTCTATTAGATGAACTGCATATAATTATATATCTGCTTGAGGGCCTCCATCTCCGATAGGGCCTCCACTGAGACTCTACCCAACTGCAACAGCCCAGTCAGTCTTTGTCCCTCTGCCTTTACAAACCAAAAACTACACTGACAATGCCAGCTATGCATGATCAGTGCAGTCTCGGAGGTTAGCAGTGTGTGTGTGTGTGTGTGTGTGTGTGTATTTAACATGGAATGTGGGTGAGTAGCAAGAAGTGTGTGAGACTAACATGCAGTTTGCGTGTGTGTCCTACAGTGTGTCTAACATGCAGTGTGTGTGTGTGTGTGTGTGTGTGTGTGTGTGACATGCAGTTGCAGTGTGTGTATTTTAAGGTAGCTGTTAAGCCACCTAGTGGGTGGGGGTAAAATTTGGAGTAATGCTTCAGTATATGTAGGAATAAAAGGGGTTAATCGGCCATGACAGATTGATTGAGTAGCTGATGAGTTGGAAGAGAGGGCAGCTCACCATATCTCCACCCCTGGGTGTAGTTCATTTTGTAAATTGAGAGCTGTTTGTCTCACACATGGCTGTATATATGGAGGTGTGCAGATCACCTGGATTGAGTGCCTTTGCTAAAGGCCTAAGAAGCTGGACTCTAAACCAGGCGGGCTATCAGCACTATTGTAAGGACTTGTTGCTTTATATTTTATTTTAAGCCGGACAAGGACTGTATTTGAGTTTCCTGTAGTGTTGTTTGTAAGGACTGAAATAATCAAGCCAGACTTTAAATAGATATCAGTTCATAGAAAAACAAACACCGGCACCGTTTCACCTACACAATGTCTGATTCAGCAGCACAAACACCTCTCCTTTGTGAACCGGGTGCTTCGCTTGAAAACAGAGCCCAGGCACATCATATGAAATAATATGACCTGTTGGAGCGCTTATATGTGCAAAACGGTTGTCGTCTATTAAGTGTTCCACTGACTCCCTGCCTTGCTATTTTAAAGTGATGAAATAAAGAAGAAATTCTTATTTACCGATGAGTGCACACTATATTCTTTCATATGATGAGACTTTAAATAGAAACGGTTCATGTGATACCTCAGATCGCTCACAAGTGAGTAGCATTGCTACAGTATGTGTAACATGCAGCGTGAGTGTGTGTTTAACATGCAGTGCATGTGTAACAAGGACTGCATGAATAACATGCAGTGTGTGTATGTGTAAAATGCAGTGAGTGTGTATAACAGTGTGTGTGTGACATGCAGTGTGTGTAATATGCAGTGTATAACAAGTAGTGTGTGAGTAACATTGCTACATTTGGTGTTAGACGTGTGGGCAGCACTCTCAGGGAACATGTGTAACTGCTATAGAAATACTGCATGTTGTGGGTGAAGGTGGCTTTAAACCAGGGAGCAACGTCAGACAGTATGGATGACCTTATTAAACACCTGCTGCAAGCTCAGCAGCAACACAAGCAACAGCTGCAGCAGCAGCAACAACAGCTCCTAGCACAACAAGCGAGGAATAAGCAGGAACAACAGCTCCAGCAACAGAACCGACAACAGCAGAAGCAGATTAAATTACTCACAGAGGCGGCTCATGGCATGGCGGCAGCTGCGACTCCAACATAGTAGCATAGTTTTTAAGGTTGAAGGAATACTAAGTCCATCTAGTTCAACCCATAGCCTAACTTCTTGATCCAGTTGAAGGCAAAAAAACCCATGTGGCAAACATTAAGCTCCACATTGGGGAAAAAAATTACTTCCCGACTCCATACAACAATCAGACTAGTTCCCTGGATCAAAGCCCTATCAAGGAATCTAGTATTTATAACCTGTAATATTATACTTTTCAAGAAAGGCATCTATGCCCTTCTTAAATTTTAATAGTGAATCACTCATTACAACATCATGCGGCAGAGAGTTTCATAGTCTCACTGCTCTTACAGTAAAGAATCCCCATCTGTGATTATAATTAAACCTTCTTTCCTCCAGACGTAGAAGATGCCCCCTTGTCCCCGTCTCTGGCCTCAGAGTAAAAAGATCAGTAGAAAGGTCTTTGTACTGTCCCCTCATATACTTGTACATAGTAATAAGATCACCCCTAAGCCTTCTTTTTTCCACAGTAAATAACCCCAAGTGTAATAACCTGTCTTGGTATTGCAGACCCCCCAGTCCTCTAATAACCTTGGTCGCTCTTCTCTGCACCGGCTCTAGTTCAGCTATGTCTTTCTTATACACCGGAGACCAGAACTGTACACAGTATTCTAAGTGTGGTCGCACTAATGACTTGTATAGAGGTAAAATTATGTTCTCCTCATGAGCATCTATGCCTCTTTTAATGCATCCCATTATTTTATTTGCCTTTGCAGCAGCTGCCTGACACTGGTCACTAAACGTGAGCTTGTCGTCCACTAATACACCCAGGTCTTTTTCAGTTACAGTTTTGCCTAGTGTTTTACAATTAAGCATATAATTATACATTTTATTTCCTCTGCCCAAGTGCATTACCTTACATTTATCCCCATTAAAGCTCATTTGCCATTTATCAGCCCAAGCTTCTAGTTTACATAGATCCTCCTGTAATATAAAATTGTCCTCCTCTGTATTGATTACCCTGCAGAGTTTAGTGTCATCTGCAAATATTGAAATATTACTCTGTATGCCCCCTACAAGGTCATTAATAAATATATTAAAAAGAAGGGGGCCCAATACTGACCCCTGTGGTACCCCACTGTTAACTGAGACCCAGTCTGAGTGTTTTCCATTAATAACCACCCTTTGTTTCCTATCACTGAGCCAATTCTTAACCCACATACATATATTTTCCCCTATCCCCATTGTTCTCATTTTATGTATCAACCTTTTGTGTGGAACCGTATCAAAAGCTTTTGAAAAGTCCATATACACAACATCCACAGCATTTCCTTGGTCCAGTCCAGAACTTGCCTCCTCATAAAAACTGATCAGATTAGTTTGACAGGAACGGTCCCTTGTAAACCCATGTTGATATTGGGTCATGAGGTTATTCTTCTTCAGATACTCTATCATAGCATCTCTTAGGAAACCCTCCAGGATTTTACCCACAGTAGAGGTTAAGCTTACCGGCCTATAATTTCCAAGTTCAATTTTTGTCCCCTTTTTGAATATTGGCACCACATTTGCTATACGCCAGTCCTGTGGTACAGACCCTGTTATTATGGAATCTTTAAAGATTAAAAATAATGGTCTATCTATGACGTTACTTAATTCCTGCAGTACTCGCGGGTGTATCCCATCCGGGCCCGGGGATTTGTCAACTTTAGTGATTTTTAGACGCCGCCGTACTTCCTGCTGGGTTAAGCAAGTGACATTTACTGGAGAATTTTTGTTATCACTAATCATGTTTTCTGTCATGCGATTTTCTTGTGTAAATACGGTTGAAAAAAAATCATTTAGCATATTGGCTTTTTCCTCATCCTCATCCACCATTTCACCCAGACTATTTTTAAGGGGGCCAACACTATCATTTTTTAGTTTTTTACTATTTATGTAGTTAAAGAATATTTTGGGGTTATGTTTACTTTCTCTGGCAATGATTCTCTCGGCCTCAATCTTTGCTGCCTTGATTTGTTTTTTGCATTATTTATTTAATTTTCTATATTTATTTAATGCCTCATCACTACCTACTTGCTTTAATTCTCTAAATGCTTTCTTTTTGTCACTTATTGCACCCCTTACAGCTCTATTTAGCCATAGTGGTTTCCTCCTATATCTAGCATGTTTATTCCCAAGGGGTATATATTGTGCACAGGTCCTATTCAGGATGTTACTAAATGTATCCCATTTGCTTTGTGTAGTTTTATGTCTCAGGATATCGTCCCAGTTTATTGCACTAAGATCATCTCTTAACCGTTGGAAATTTGCCTTCCTGAAGTTTAGTGTCCTTGTAACCCCTCTACTACACATCTTATTAAAGGTTGCATGAAAACGTATTATTTTGTGATCACTATTACCCAAGTGACCCCCAACTCGTATATTTGATATGCGGTCTGGACTATTGGTTAATATTAGGTCTAGCAGTGCCCCCCTTCTTGTTGGGTCCTGAACCAGTTGTGAAAGGTAATTGTCTCTCATAGTAGTCAAAAACCTATTTCCTTTGTTTGAACTACATGTTTCTGTCCCCCAATGTATTTCAGGGTAGTTGAAGTCTCCCATAATAATGACTTCTCCTTGGGTCGCTGCTTCATCTATTTGCTTTACGAGGATATTCTCCGCTACTTCCATTATTTTTGGAGACTTATAACAAACCCCTATCAGTAATTTATTATTTTTTCCCCCTCCCCTTATCTCCACCCACAGGGACTCTACATTTTCATTAGATTCACATATATCCTCCCGCAAGACAGGTTTTAACGATGATTTTACATATAAACACACACACCCCCCTCGCTTGTTTGTACGGTCATTTCTGAACAGACTATAGCCCTGTAAATTAACTGCCCAGTCATGGCTCTCGTCCAGCCACGTCTCAGATATCCCTACCATGTCATAATTATTTTCCAACAAAATTAATTCTAATTCCTCCATTTTGTTGGTGAGGCTTCTGGCATTAGTGTACATGCATTTTATGTATCTCTCTGTACCTCTATTCCTTCTTACTTTATTGACTGTTCTAACCCCACCCCCAATTTCTTTATTTGTGGCCAGGTCACTATCTGCGCTATCTTCCCCACCTATAAAATGAATACCCTCCCCCCCAATCCCTAGTTTAAACACTCCTCCAACCTTCTAGCCATTTTCTCCCCCAGCACAGCTGCACCCTCCCCATTAAGGTGCAGCCGGTCCCTAGCGTAGAGTCTGTAGCCAACTGAGAAGTCGGCCCAGTTCTCCAGGAACCCAAATCCCTCCTTCCTACACCAGATCTTGAGCCACTTATTTATCTCCCTAATCTCTCGTTGCCTCTCTGGCGTGGCACGTGGTATCGGTAGTATTTCAGAGAATACCACCTTGGAGGTCCTTGCTTTCAGCTTGCAGCCTAATTCCCTGAAATCATCTTTAAGGACCTTCCACCTACCTCTAACTTTGTCATTTGTGCCAATGTGCACCATGACCGCTGGGTCCTCACCAGCCCCTCTCAGTAATCTGTCAACCCGATCAGCGATGTGCCGGACTCGAGCGCCAGGTAAGCAGCACACTGTTTGACGATCCTGGTCTTTGTGACAGATTGCCCTATCTGTACCCCTAATAATAGAGTCCCCCACTACCAGCACCTGCCTGGCCTGCCCTACTCTCCTATTTCCCTCTTTACTGGAGCTGACACTCCTCCGGCTTTCAGAGGACATGCCTTGCTGCAGTCGTGCTACCCCTGTACCGTCACTCCCCTCATCTGCCAACTTTGCAAACTTATTGGGGTGTGCAAGATCAGGACTAGCCTCCTTGGCACTCTTCCCTCTACCCCCCCTTCTAACTGTCACCCAACTAGCGACCTCACTGTCCTGCAGCTCCCGACTACCACCCTCCCCCACATCTATCCCAGTGAGCTGCTGCTGCTCAGTGAGCAGCAGACTCCTTTCCATGTTATCAATGGATCTCAGTGTTGCCAGCTGCTCATTTAGATCCAGTATCTGGGCTTCCAAATGCACAACGTGCACACATCTCGCGCAGCAGTAAGCAACCTCGACCGGCTGTTCAAGGAATACATACATGTGGCAAGATGTACACTGGATAGCATTGTCAATAATGGAGCTCATTTCCTAATGGGGATTGCACTAGACAGAAATGTTAAGTAAAAAGTAAAGTAAAGAATTAATGAAATACAGTCAGCAATTCAGTCCAAAGTCCTCCCTTCCAAACTCCCTGAATACAAAGTCACTGAAAAACAAGTCACACACTTACTTTCGTTCGCATTTACGCTCCGGACACACGCAGCTCGTTCACACTCGCAAACTAAGAGTTTTAAAGAGTTTTTTTTTTCCCTTTTCCAGCAATGCACCCTTCACCTCAATGCTCTTCCATGGTCAGCTGATGATTTTTCTATCCGAAAGGCGGTCAGGAGAGCCTTGCACAAAATGATTCGGGTGATGACAGAGGCCTTTTTATCCGTTTTTGAAAGGGGCGCCGAAAATGAAAAACTCCCACCAGAGCAGTGGGTGGAAGTCCTAGCACCATACAACAGGGGAGCCACAAATGGCCTACTATGATTTAGCCTTACAGGACGACAAAGCATATGCAAAATTGAAAATGGAAATTTTGGCGCTTGTGGGTGACAATGACTGTCAGGGCACAACGGCTCCACCGCTGGGCATATCACCGTGACAAATCCCCTCGCTCCCAAATGTTTGATATGCCGCCCTTCATCCAAAAGTGGTTGCACCCGGAGTCCTCTACCCTGGCGCAGATGGTAGAGCGGGTTGTAATGGACCGGTTCAACCACTCCCTTCCGCGCTCGATGCAGACGACTGTTGCCCAGAGAGATTCCCGGAATGCCGAAGACTGGGTTGAACTGGTCAAAAGGTATCAAGGGGAGGCAGTCCACTCCATACTGAGGGTAACATCAGGGGCGGAAGCTAAAAAAAAAAAAAAAAAAAAAAGGAGTGGGGCGTCCAAAGTCCAACTGAGTGGCGGAGATCATGCCAAGGGTCTCATCAAGGGATATAATTTGCTGGAGATGTCATGGCCCAGGTCCTATAGCTGCCCATTGTCCCCTGACCACCGAGCAAATGGACTGTAGCATGGGATGCTGGTGTTCATTATAAGCAGATCCGGCCTGCAGTATCTACTGTCCACCCAGAAAGAGGCCCCAAGATTGTCCTGCAAAAGTGAATTGCCTGCAAATGGCTGGACTACTAGACTCAGGGAGTTTGGTGACCCTCGTGAGGGCCACACTCTCTCTCTAATTAATCCCTGAGAAGAAAGTGGGCGTCTGCTGCATTCACGGGGATGCTAATGACTATCCGGTGGCCAGAGTGGTCATTCAGACGGCCTGACGTACTGAGTCTCATGAGGTCAGCGTGGTCCAGGATATACTGCACTCAATTATCTTAGGATGGGACTTTGTGTTGTTTTTGGACTTTTGGAGGAGGGGCGAATACCTCGATTGCTAAGATAAGAGACAGGTTGGCCTTAAAGAAGTCTCACCGCCCTCAGAGTCTGACGGATATCCATTCTGTGCAATGATGAGAGATGAGGAGGTAGTATTCCCTGAGACATGAATTCCTGAGATAGGGATGACCGAAGAAAATGTTGGGTTTGCCCAATATAGGGACCTAACTCTAAAAGAAGCATTCAATAATTGAAATGTTATAAAAGGCATAGCACAGGAGCCAAGGGCTGACACCAGATTTCCTTATTTCATGAAAAGTGGAGACTTCTTGTACTGGGTTACTAAGGTTAGAGAAGAAATAGTGGAGCAATTATTGATACCGGGACCCTATAGACAGAGGGTGTTGGACATGGCCTATTCGAATGTCTTGGGTGACCATTTGGGTGTCGACTAAACCCAAGAATGGGTCAGCGGAGGTTCTATTGGCCCAGATGTAACCGGTAAATCCTAATGTATTGCAAGTCCTGTCCCACCTGCCAGTTACTCGCTCCCACCTCTCACTTCCGAAATCCCCTCATTCTGCCACCCATCAAGGCATGGCAAGAAAGGGACCCTGTTGAAACTCCATGTTTGCAGATTAAGCCAGAAGGGGACATTGAAGATGTCACAATAGCCAAGACGCTGTCGAAAGGCCCAAAAACAGCAGTGTCGGGAATTGCTGCGGCAGAACCGGGACCTGTTCTCAGATTTGCTGGAATGTACAGATGTCCTAGAACATGAGGTTTTGACAGAAACCCATGTGTGGGTGAATTTGAAGCCCTACCGAATTCCAGAAGCCCACCAAGAACTGACCTCCAAGGAAGTGAAGCGTATGCTGAATATCGGAGTCATTGAGAAATGTAAGAGCGGGTGGTCTAACCAGATTGCCCTTCCAAAACATAATAGAGCCTCTGTAATGATTATTGGGAGCTGAACAAAGACTCCAAGTTTGACGCATGTCCAATGCTGCGTGTCACTGAGCTGATCGAGAAATTTGGGCTGGCAAGCTATATAACCATCATGGATCTAACAAACAAATATTGGCATTTCCCCATGTCACAATTAGCCGGGAGCATAAAAATCAAAGAAAGTTTGTGGTACATAGCCGCACTGCCAGATGTTGAAGAAACGTCAGACGCCAGAGATAATATAAAAATAACGGTATCCTTAATTTTTTCTACCTGTTTTGAAATGTATCCCACTTCTTCAGGAATAAAAAAGCACATAGCCAATGAGAAGACTGCTTTCTCTACACTTGTCAATTGCTTCAAATATGTCCGCATGCCGTTCAAACAGCAGGGAGCTCCGGCCACCTTCCAGAGGGCTATAGACTGGATCATTGCACCCCCATTGCACCCCCTGCGGTATACCTGGACGATACAGTCATCTTCAACCCAGATTGGAGAAGTCATCTAGGAAAGGTCCAGGTGGTGTCTGGTGCTCTCAGGAAAACATGGTTCTCTATACATCCCAAAAATATGTGTAACATTTAATATTACACTTACAATCACATGTAATACTACAGCAGTTATATATTTTGCCACATGTCCCTGCAACAAAATTTACGTAGGTCTCACTACACGTCAACTAAAAGTAAGAGTGAGAGAACATGTGAATGGAATTAATGCTGCTAGGGAGGTTGACAACCCACTTACATTGAAGACAATCCATAGGCATTTTAAGATCTACCATAATTGTGATGCCTCTGGACTTGAGGTGAGAGGGATTGACAGGATTGTCTCCAATGTAAGAGGTGGAATTGTGAGTAACCGTTTGGCCAGATTGGAGGCCAAATGGATTTGGTCCCTTGATACAGTTGATCCCCTGGGTCTCAATGAAAATTCAAGTTTTGTTCCATTCTTGTGAAAGTGTTCCACCATACCTAATGTTCTAGTTATATGTCCCATATTATGTTTTATATTGTTTTATTTTTTATTTTTCGATTTTAACTTTCGTTTTTAATTTCAGCTGTTATACACTCTGTAGCCCAATATGGTGGAAGGTCTTGAGTATGTGCATTGGCGTGATGCGCATGAAGTGGTTACAACATTACAATATGCATCCAGTGGGGATACTGTTCTTCTGAAGGGGATTCAAAATGTCACAAGAACGTAACATGAATATATCGTTCTGTTATTTGCATTTAAATGCTATGACTATACCTGTGAATGGATCTATGGATGTATTTCATATGTGACGAGATATGCGGTTATGTCTGCGTTCGGTACATGATGTTACATGTCCTCTTTTATCCCCCTTTTTTTACCTCTTGTATTTCTCTGTACAAGGAGGTTTAGTATTTCTGGATATGGCTATAGACTTATGTATGTGTGTATTGAATATGGGTAGGCTGTCCCTGCACAAGTGTGGATGGATGGCGTAGGTTATGATTGAGTACAGATACACATGTGGCCATTTGGACCACATATTACACACATGCATCCCAAGGTGTCATCCTATGCACATATGCAGATTATATTTATGTGCGTGCATATGCCATAAATATATGGACATTGTGGATATGCATAGGTGTGATTGCGATTATATGCATCATGTCATGAATTATATGGAGTGACTTAGATCTGTGGTTTATCTATAGATCTATGGAATTCTTATGTGTCATTGCATCTATGGATTGCTGAGATTGTGATGTTCTTATGTGGCTGTTATTTACATGACCCACATTTTTAAATTAAATTTCATTGCACTTTATATAGTACAGTTTATTTCAGCAATATCAATGTATATTGTATTAATTTATCTTTATGATGCACTTTACACTTTTAACGTATTTATTCCAATCTTTCACGGGTTTTTCTTTCCTTATCCATTCAATTTTATATTATAGAATCTTTTTTTCTGTATGGATTGGTGTAAGATATTGTGATATTTATTTATGTGTATAATCATTGTCTCTAATTATGTAAACAATTTTTTAGCATAGATATATATATATGGTGGATAGGTTCTAATTTATTGTTATGAATTATGCACTTACGCACTTATCTACTTGAATTGCACTTTAATATAATATATACACATGCTTACATTAATTCAATTGGACAGACCCCTATGGATATGTATATATATATCGGTATTTCAATTATGTAACTTTTGACACAATTATACCACATTACACATGCACTTTCCCCCTCCACCAGAATGCTGATGAACGGGGATACGCAGGGGCTCCTGGGTGTTCCGGGTTTCCACCGGTGCCGGCGTCTTGATGCGGTGTAGGACCTGCGGTCACGTGACACCACGTGACCGTGTTTCCTGGGCGACGGGTCATGTGACTCCTCACGTGACTCGGCCGCCTCAGCTGCATGACGCCGGCTGCGGATGGGCCCCGGCATGCACCGGGAGTGTCCTGCGTTACCTCCCTGATTCATCCTCATTGGCTGGCAGCTGCTTTTTAAACCTGACACCTGGAGTCTGACGTCACCCCCTGATGAAGGACGCACCGAAACGCGCGTCGGGGTGGGTGCCACACTGAGGAGTAGGTCTCTACACTACCAGGTATGAATGGATCCAATATAACATTATTGTCAGTTGTCAACCAACCCATTTGGGTATTCTATATCTTTTTGATATACACATGCATACTTAATAGGTATTGCCTGGGGATGCCTATTTTGGCTTAACTCTCTCACAGGATTATATCCCTATTGACCTAGGATACCATTTATATGCATGAGGTTATTTGGTGTCTAATCCAGCCCTGGTATTACTATTATCCATATACCCTCCCATTATCATTTGATATAATTAAGATATACGTGAGTGCGCTCGCTTTTTTCTTTGCCACTATGTACCCAAAAAGTTTTTGTAATAAAGGTCTTTGTTTTTAACTTCTAACCTCTTGTCGAATTTATTACTATATTGGTTTTGTTATTGTCTTCCGATTGGTCTACCAATTTAAGTAGCAGATATACATTTATGCTATTATGTTGATCTATTGGATCAGTAAGAATATACATAAATATAAATGTATATTATCTGCTTGTCCTTTGCAATGGCTTTCTTTCATCCCAAAAAATGTGCCATGGGTAAAGAGGAGGCCAAATACCTTGGCTACGTAGTAGGTAGAGGCAAACTCAAACCCCAGATCAATAAAATGGACGCAATCCAAAAGTGGCGAAACCACTCTAAAAAGCAAGTTAGGGCCTTTCTGGGAATCGTGGGGTACGACAGGAGGTTTATTCCAAACATTGCCCTGGTGGCCACACCCCTGACTGACCTCCTAAAGGGAACAAAATCAGTCATGGCCAAATGGACTGCGGAGGTGGAGACAGCCTTTCAAGAACTAGAAGTAGCTCTGCGTAAGCAGCCGATCCTGGTTGACCCAGATTTTAAGAAGGAATCTGTACTCCAAACGGACGCCTCAGAAGTCGAATTAGGAGGGGTCCTTTCTCAGGAGATACACAGGGAGGAGCATCCTGTTCTCTAACTGAGTAGGAAACTGTAGGCATGTGAGAAAAATTATTCTATTGTAGAAAAGGAATGCCTAGCCATAAAGTGGGTGGTGGGCAAATTGTGATACTATCTCTTAGGGCAGAAATTAAAATTGGTGTCAGACCATGCCCCACTCAGGTGGATGAGGGAGGAAAATGGAAAAAAATACCTGTGTAACCCACTAGTTTCTAGCCCTGCAGGATTTCCGCTTCCATGTGGAACATACAGCAGAGAGTTACTTGGTATTGCCGATGTCCTCAAGAATCCCATGCCTAGTGGAAGAGGGTTCCAAGCCCATGGCTTTAAGCAGAGGGGGTAGGTATGTAAGGTGGCTGTTCGATACCTAGTGGTTGGGAGATAAACTTGAATTAATGCTTTAGTACATATAGGACTAAAAGGGGTTAATCGGGTGGGAGAGACAGCTGCTCACCATATCTCCACCTCTGGGTGTGGTTCACTTTGTAAATTGAGAGCTCTTTTTATCACACATGGCTGTGGATATGGAGATGTGCAGATCTCTAAGATTGAGTGCCTTTGCTAAAGGACTAAGAAGCTGGACTCTAAGCCAGATGGGCTAACCAGCACTATTGTATGGACTTGTTGCTTTATTTTATACCGGACAAGGGCCGTATTTGAGTTTCCTGTTATGTGGTTTAGGAGTACTGAAATAAACCAGCCAAACTTTAAATATAAACTTTTCCTGTGATACTTCAGATTGCTCCCAAGTGAGTAGCATTGCTGCAGTATGTGTAACATGCAGTGTGTGTGTCTAACATGCAGTGTGTAACAAGGAATGTCTGAATAACATACAGAGTGTATGTGTAAAATGCAGTGTGTGTGTCTAACATAGTGTGTGTGACATGCAGTGTATCACAAGTAGTGTGTGAGTAACATACAGTGTGTCTGTGTAGTTTGCAGTCTGTCATTGTGTAATATGCAGTTTACTCCATTGGATGTGTGCGTCATGGAGTGCGTGTGTAACATACACTGTGTGTATATGCATGTGTATCACATACAGTCACATTTAAAAATACCAGCAGTGCAGACAAGTGTTTGTAGGTGCAAACGTGCCAATACTAACCCAAAGAAAAAACATGCTCATTCCTCAAGGAGCTGACATTTTTATTGATACCATTTCGCCGATTATTGCAATGTTGCGGCGACCAAAAAAAATGTTTTTCTGGCGTTTTTAATTTTTCGTCAATTCCTTGAATCATTTATGTTAGAATAAAACACATTGTTATCAGTCACACATTGCCTGATGTAGAAAGGGTTCTGCTACCAATAACATGATACTATAAGGGAAGGGAACAATCGTTCTGTCCCCATAATTCTTTAACAGTCTGTGTAAAGACATAATCACCAAGCGACTTGAGTATAGTGAATTGGTGCTTGTTTAATGGTCTAAAATCAGGTTATATGAATGCACCCTGTAAAGGGAAGTGTCCCAGGTTGTACATGTATATATGTATCTGCATGCTAGCCATGCTTGCAGATAAGTATACATGTATATATTGGCCCCACATCTCCCCATGTGTTTCAGTGTTTTGCTGCTGGGGGAGGATTTAATAAAATGTCCAGCCATGTACTAAAACAGGTCTTGCGAGTATGGTTGGACATGAACAAGGACCTTAGCCAGTGGGTGGGGAATAATACATCATTTCCTGTGACATGAAGCGGGACACTTGCTGGACTTAAAACCACAGAGCCCACATGTGCTAGCCCCTCTTGGACTCTTGGAGATGGACTTGTGTGTAATAAATACCTTTTATTAGTACGAGGTTTTGTCTCAGTTGGTATGTAGTATAAGGCACAGATAACGTTTGTGGATATTAATTATTAATAGTCAAGTTTGATGTTAATAGTTAATATCAGATTTCAATAGAAGTGTAGGAGAGTTCCCCATTAATTACGGGTATTTTTGGAGGGGAACCCCATCCTTTTACACACCCTGAATGTTCCTGTGATGTTGCAATATGTTAGCATTTGGGGCCTTACATTTAGCCCCTTTACAACCTATGACGTACCAACTTTTCACACTGACTGACCTTCATTTCTTAAAGTAATGATGGCCACTCGTTTTTCTTTACTCAGCTGCTTTTTTCTTGCCATAATGCAAATTCTAACAGTCTATTCAGTAGGACTATTAGCTGTGTATCCACCAGACTTCTGCACAACACAACTGATGGTCCCAACCCCATTTATAAGGCAAGAAATCCCATTTATTAAACCTGACAGGGCACACCAGTGAAGTGAAAACCATTTCTGGTGACTACCTCTTGAAGGTCATCAAGAGAATGCCAAGAGTGTGCAAAGCAGTCATCAAAGCAAAATGTGGCTACTTTGAAGAACCTAGAATATAAGTCATATTTTCAGTTGTTTCACACTTTTTTGTTAAGTATATAATTCCACATGTGTTAATTCATAGTTCTGATGCCTTCAGTGTGAATGTAAAATTTTCAGTCATGAAAATAAAGAAAAATCTTAAAATGAGAAGGTGTGTCCAAACTTTTGGTCTGTACTGTATATATAAAATATATATATATAAAAAAAAATTATATATATATATATATATATATATATATATATATATATATATATATATATATATATATACATACATACACACACACACACACACACACACACACACACACACACATACACATATACACATATACAGTTAGGTCCATATATATTTGGACAGAGACAACATTTTTCTAATTTTGGTTCTAGACATTACCACAATGAATTTTAAACAAAACAATTCAGATGCAGTTGAAGTTCAGACTTTCAGCTTTCATTTGAGGGTATCCACATTAAAATTGGATGAAGGGTTTAGGAGTTTCAGCTCCTTAACATGTGCCACCCTGTTTTTAAAGGGACCAAAAGTAATTGGACAGATTAAATAATTGTAAATAAAATGTTCATTTCTCGTATTTGGTTGAAAACCCTTTGTTGGCAATGACTGCCTGAAGTCTTGAACTCATGGACATCACCAGACGCTGTGTTTCCTCCTTTTTGATGCTCTGCCAGGCCTTCACTGCGGTGGTTTTCAGTTGCTGTTTGTTTGTGGGCCTTTCTGTCTGAAGTTTAGTCTTTAACAAGTGAAATGCATGCTCAATTGGGTTGAGATCAGGTGACTGACTTGGCCATTCAAGAATATTCCACTTTGCTTTAATAAACTCCTGGGTTGCTTTGGCTTTATGTTTTGGGTCATTATCCATCTGTAGTATGAAACGACGACCAATCAGTTTGGCTGCATTTGGCTGGATCTGAGCACACAGTATGGCTCTGAATACATTAGAATTCATTTGGCTGCTTCTGTCCTGTGTCACATCATCAATAAACACAAGTGACCCAGTGCCACTGGCAGCCATGCATGCCCAAGCCATCACACTGCCTCCGCCGTGTTTTACAGATGATGTGGTATGCTTTGGATCATGAGCTGTACCACGCCTTCACAATACTTTTCTCTTTCCATCATTCTGGTAGAGGTTGATCTTGGTTTCATCTGTCCAAAGAATGTTCTTACAGAACTGTGCTGGCTTTTTTAGATGTTTTTTTTTTTAGCAAAGTCCAGTCTAGCCTTTTTATTCTTGATGCTTATGAGTGGCTTGCACCATGCAGTGAACCCTCTGTATTTACTTTCATGCAGTCTTCTCTTTATGGTAGATTTGGATATTGATACGCCTACCTCCTGGAGAGTGTTGTTCACTTGGTTGGCTGTTGTGAAGGGGTTTCTCTTCACCATGGAGATTATTCTGCGATCATCCACCACTGTTGTCTTCCGTGGGCGCCCAGGTCTTTTTTGCATTGATGAGTTCACCAGTGCTTTCTTTCTTTCTCAGGATGTACCAAACTGTAGATTTTGCCACTCCTAATATTGTAGCAATTTATTCGATGGGTTTTTTCTGTTTTTGCAGCTTAAGAATGGCTTGTTTCACCTGCATGGAGAGCTCCTTTGACAGCATGTTTACTTCACAGCAAAACCTTCCAAATGCAAGCACCACACCTCAAATCAATTCCAGGCCTTTTATCTGCTTAATTGAGAATGACATAACGAAGGGATTGCCCACACCTGTCCATGAAATAGCCTTGGAGTCAATTGTCCAATTACTTTTGGTCCCTTTAAAAACAGGGTGGCACATGTTAAGGAGCTGAAACTCCTAAACCCTTCATCTATTTTTTATGTGGATACCCTCAAATGAAAGCTGAAAGTCTGAACTTCAACTGCATCTGAATTGTTTTGTTTAAAATTCATTGTGGTAATTTCTAGAACCAAAATTAGATAAATGTTGTCTCTGTCCCAATATATATGGACCTAACTGTGTATATATAGTTCAAATCACCCCCCTTTTGCACCATTCAAAATAAAATAATAGAAAAGATAAATAAAAAAGACGTAGTTACTTACTGGTAACGGGATTTCTCAGAGCCCATGACGGCACCACGGAGAGAGGGGATCCGCCCTTCAAGGACCGGAAACCTACAGATAAAAAGGGCGGTTCCTCTCTCCCGCATCAGTTGTTTACAGAGCATGAGAGGACCACCAGGTTAGTAACACAAAATTTTACAATTTAAGACCTCGTCAGACACACCACGTGGCTACAACAAGTAACTAATAAGTGTGCGCACCCACACGTGAAGGGAGGGAATGTACGGGTGCCGTCATGGGCTCTGAGAAATCCCGTTACCGGTAAGTAACTACGTCTTTCTCCTTCCCCCATGACGGCACCACGGAGAGAATTACAGAGAAGTGACTCAATGGGGGGGGGGACGGGACACCACAGCTTCCAGAACCCTTCTCCCGAAAGTAAGGTCCGAAGAAGAGGTTAAGTCTAGCCGGTAGTGATTGAAGAAGGTAGAGGGGGAAGACCAGGATGCCGCTCTACATATCTGCTCTATCATAGCCCCGGCCTTCTCCGCCCAGGAGGCTGCCATCGCTCTTGTTGAGTGGGCCTTCAGTTTCTCCGGGGCAGCTTCTCCAAGTGAGGAGTACGATAGGGTGATGGCCTCCCTTATCTATCTGGCCAGCGTGCCCTTAGAAGCTTTCTTCCCCTTACGGGGGCCCTGAAAGCAAACAAAGAGAGAACTATCCTGCCTACACTCGTGTCGCCTCTAGGTATCGGATTAGGCACCTTCTGATGACGTCTAGTGTATGCAAGACCTTCTCTTTCGTGTTCCTAGGGTTGGGGCAGAAAGAAGGGAGGGTGATTTCCTGGGACCTGTGAAATCTTGACGCCACTTTTGGTAGATAGCCCGTGTCGGTTTTCAGAGTAACCCTATTCTCCAAGATTTGTGTGAAGGGGGGGCCTGCCGATAGGGCCTGAATATCACTAACCCTAAGTGCGGATGTGAGAGCTACCAAGAGTGCTGTTTTTAGGGACAGAATTTTTAGGGATACTTCCGACAGAGGTTCAAAAGGGGCCTCCGTTAAAGCTGAAAGGACCAGGTTCAAATCCCAGGGTGCAGTATTTCGGAATAGGATGGGTCGGGATCTAGCTGATGCTTTAATAAACCTAGATACCCATCTATTCCTAGCGAGGTCAAAGTTATAGAGTGCTCCCAGGGCCGCAACTTTAACTTTTAAGGTACTTGTGGCCAGGCCCTGCTCCAAGCCCCTCTGTAAAAACTCCAGGATAGCCGTCAATGGAACCTCCCCACCTAACCTGGAACCTGAGACTGAAAGGAATTTCTTCCAGGTTTTCCCGTATAGTTTGGTGGTGACAAGTTTTCTACTTTGAAGTAGTGTTGTGATAAGATTTGGGGAGAAACCTTTGTCCTTCAGAAGAGCCCTCTCAAATTCCAGGCTGTCAAGTGTAAGCTTGAAGCCCGAGGATGCAGTATCGGACCCTGAGAAAGAAGGTCTGGAAGCTCCGGAAGGACCCAGGGGTCGGAGATTGATAACCTCCTCAGCCATGAAAACCATGCCCTCTTTGGCCAAAAGGGGGCTATCAAAATTACCCACGCTTTCTCTTCCCTGATTTTCCTCAGAACAGCTGGAATCAGAGCTGTCGGAGGAAAAGCGTAAGCTAGAGGGTAACTCCACGGGATCATGTAAGCGTCCACGGCTACGGGGTTCCCTTTGGGGTCTAGGGAGCAAAATTAGTGTGTTTTCCTATTCCGATTGTTGGCAAACAGATCTATGGAGGGACGACCCCACATTTGTACAATCTGCCGAGAAACTGACTGACTTAACTCCCATTCGCCCTGCTTTAGTTGAGCCCGACTCAGAAAGTCTGCGGTGCGATTTTCTATCCCTTTTACGTGTAGGGCTGATAGGGATTGTAAGTTCCTCTCGGCTAAGCGAACGATGACCTCTGTCGCCTGCATTAGGGAATGGGACCGTGTACCCCCCTTGTGGTTCAGGTACGCCACTACTACCCGGTTGTCTGAAAAGACCCTCATGTGGTGTCCTTATAGTGTGTGCATGAACTCCGGGAGTGCCTGCTCTACTGATAGGAGCTCCTTCATGTTTGAGGAAACTAGTTTTAGGTGTTCTGTCCAGACCTCCTGAGCTACCAGGTTGTTGAGGCGAGCCCCCCAGCCCCCGGGACTTGCATCTGTGGTCAGGATTTGCGGTGTCGGGATTGTCCAAGGAATCCCCTGGTTAGATTGCTTATGTTCCCCCACCACTCTAGGGAAAGTGTGGTTTCTGCAGATAACGTTAACAGCCCTTCTAAACGCCCTTTTAGGGCTTTTTCTGCCTATAGGATTTCCCACTGAAGGGTCCTGGTATGTATTTGAGCCCATTGAACGGCCGGAAAGCTTGCTGTCAGGGAGCCTAGAAGGGACATGGCTTTCCAAAGGGACACAGACGGGTGGGACTTTGCCCGCGATATCTGGCCTATAATTTTATGAATTTTCCCTGAGGGGAGACGACACTCCTGTCTTTTTGAATCCAGCACGATGCCTAGGTATTCCTGTATCTGGCATGGTTCCGTTTTGGACTTTTCCAGATTCAAAAGCCAACCTAAGCGAGTCACGGAATCCATGACCTTTTCCAGATGGGATTTGCAGTCTAGGAAGGAGCTGCCTATTACCAGGAAGTCGTCTAGGTATGGGACGACCAGGGCGTTCTGTTCCCTTAGATGAGCCATCACCTCTGCAACAACTTTGGTGAAAACCCTTGGGGCTATAGCGATGCTGAATGGGAGGGCCATATATTGATAGTGTTTGACCACTCCACCCATAGGAACTGCTACTCTGAGGAACTTCTGGTAGTCTTTGTGTATCGGGACGTGATAATAAGCATCTTTTAAATCCAGTATGGCCATGAAACAACCGGGAAACAGCATTTTTACTGAGGATTTTACTGTTTCCATTTTGAAGGCCTCCACCTTCAAAAGTTTGTTCAGCTTCTTTAGATTCACAATCGTCCTGTACATCCCATCTGATTTTTTCCTCAGGAATAATGGAGAATAGAAGCCCATGCCTTTCTCCCCCCCCGGAACCTCCCAAAGGACTGCCAGTTGCTCCTCGCTTGAAGACCTTTCGGGGGTTATAACAAAGTTTTGCTGATGGAATTTGAGGAACTGGAGTTTCAGGCCCGATTGTATTAGGCCCAGAATCCATGAGCTGTAGGATATTAGCTCCCAGGCCGGAAGAAAGCTTGATAGCCTTCCCCCCACCCGGGGCAAATTTTCACTGAGGGGGCTTTTTGTTATCATTGGAGGGTTTGTTAAATAGGAACCCTTTGGTCTTCCTTCTCCTGTCTTCCCACCTATCCTGCTCTCTAGGGGGCTTTCTACGGATAAACCTTCTACTCCGAAAAGGTTTCCTGTAAACAGTTTTAGACAGGATAGGGAATCGCTTCTTATTGTCCCCTGCCTTATCCAAGATGTCATCAAGGGCGGGCCCAAATAGAAACTCACCCTCACAGGGGATGGAGCACAATCTAGATTTAGTCTGTAGATCCCCGGGCCAACATTTGAGCCAGAGGGCTCGTCTAGCTGCGTTAGCAAGCCCTGCCACTCTAGCACTTAACTTGACGGAGTCCGCCGAGGCGTCATCAAGGAAGGCCGCTGTGTCACACTGACTCTGCGTACAGGAGGTCAGGGGCCTAAGCTGACCCTAAGCTGGGGCCCTGACTAATCCCTCTACCTGGAGGTACTGTTAAAGGTACAGAGGTCCAGGCCGCCAGCGTAACCCCTACCTCCTGAGGATCCCTGCACCTCAGTAATCTAGTCCTGAGAAGGACCCCGATCACAACAATAGGGAACAGGAAATAATAAGATAATGAGATAAATGATAAAGCGAGGAAGGGAAAAACCACACCAAATACACTTAGCTCAGAACTCCAAAATACCACGATCCGCTCTGTTTGTCTGTATGAAATGCTTTCACCGACACTTCCCTAACAGACCGGCAGGTATTTGAAGGAGTCCCACTACTGCAGCATTGATTGCAGCTGGGCGAGACTGGACCTCGTCTAGCACAGAGAGAGAGAGTTAACTCCCTCACTGCCGAAAAACACAAAACACCAAAAACTCAGCTGCGAGAAGTCAGGCTGTGTAATCGTGACGATCTTCGTGGCGACACACCCGTGACAGTACCCCCCCTTCTACGAGGGGCCTCCGGACCCTCAGGGCCAGGTTTATCCGGGTGAGTCGTGTGGAAGGCCCGAACTAATCGGTCTGCGTTAATATCCGACGCAGGAACCCACATCCTCTCCTCAGGACCATACCCCTTCCAATGAACCAGGTACTGAAGGGACCGGCGATTAAAGCGTGAATCGATGACCTTCGATACCTGGAACTCCAAGTTACCATTGACCACCACTGGAGGGGGAGGTAAAGGTGACGGTATCACCGGCGCCACATACCTCTTAAGCAACGATCTGTGGAACACGTTGTGAATTTTAAACGTAAGGGGGGAGGTCAAGACGGAATGCCACCGGATTAATTATAGAACTGATCCTGTACGGCCCGATGAACCTGGGACCCAGTTTCCAGGAGGGAACCTTAAGTTTTATATTCTTGGTAGACAACCATACCCGATCGTTCACACTTAGGTCCGGACCAGACACTCTCCTCCTATCAGCCATACGTTTGTATCGGTTCCCCATAGTATTCAGATTCTTCAGCACCCCTCTCCATACTGAAGCGAGTGATGAGGAAAATCGTTCCTCCTCAGGAACCCCCGAAGAGCCCCCCCTACTGAAAGTACAAAACTGGGGGTGAAAACCATATGCCCCAAAAAAAGGGGACTTACCAGTGGACTCGCTCCGCCTATTATTAAGAGCAAACTCTGCCAGAGGTAAGAAAGAAGCCCAGTCCTCCTGGTTCTCTGACACAAAACACAGGAGATATGTCTCCAAGCTCTGGTTCATACGTTCCGTCTGACCATTGGTCTGAGGATGAAAAGCCGATGAGAATGATAAATGCATCCCCCGCCGTGTACAAAATGCCTTCCAGAATTTGGACACAAACTGAGACCCCCGATCTGACACCACATCGGAGGGTACCCCGTGAAGCCTCACAATCTCCCCAATGAACACCTGCGCAAGAGTTTTAGCATTAGGAAGAGCAGGAAGAGCGATAAAATGTGCCATCTTGCTGAACCTGTCCACTACAACAAGTATGACCGTTTTACCCGAAGACGGCGGGAGGTCCGTAATAAAGTCCATAGACAGATGAGTCCAAGGACGCTCCGGGATCTTCAAAGGTAAGAGGGTCCCAGACGGACGGGTATGTGAGGTCTTAGAGCGCGCACAAACCCCACAGGACGCGACAAAAGTTACCACCTCCCTATGTAAGTTAGGCCACCAAAACCGACGCGAGAGGAGATCCACCGTTGCTTTACTCCCCGGGTGTCCTGCAAAAACTGAGTTATGGTGTGCCTCGATCACCTTTTGTCGCAACTGATCTGGAACAAACAGTCTCTCTGGAGGTCCAACAGTGGCGTCCCCCTGAGCCTCCAATACCTCCTCCTCAAGCTCAGAGCATACTGCCGAAACCACCACCCCCTCCTGAAGGATAGGAACCGGGTCGTCCGTATTCCCGGCCCCAGGGAAACTACGAGATAAGGCATCCGCCTTTAAATTTTTTGACCCAGGACGATATGTAACGACAAAATTAAACCTGGTAAAAAACAATGACCAACTAGCTTGTCTGGGATTCAGACGTTTTGCGGACTCCAGATATAGCAGGTTCTTGTGATCGGTGATGACGGTGACCGGATGGACTGCCCCCTCTAAAAAATGGCGCCACTCCTCAAAAGCTAACTTAATGGCCAAGAGTTCCCTATTGCCGACATCGTAATTCCTCTCAGCGGACGACAATTTTTTAGAGAAAAAGGCGCACGGATGCCACTTACCAGGGGACGAACCTTGTGACAATACTGCTCCCAACCCTACCTCGGAAGCGTCTACCTCTACAATGAATGGCTGTGACGCATCAGGTTGAATGAGTATGGGTGCCGAGGCAAAACATTTTTTCAAGGAGGAGAAAGCTTGACAAGCCTTGTGAGACCACCTAGAAAAATCCGTCCCCTTTTTTGTCATGTCTGTGAGAGGTTTAACCATGGATGAGAAATTACGAATGAACTTCCGGTAATAATTAGCAAACCCCAGGAAACGTTGTAGTGCCTTAATATTCTCTGGCAGATCCCACTCAAGAACTGCCCGCACTTTCCCAGGGTCCATACGAAAACCGGACGCTGAAACCAGGAAGCCGAAAAACTGGAGTTCCTGTACGGCGAACACACACTTTTCCCATTTGGCATACAGTTTATTATCCCGCAAGATCTATAACACCTGCCTAACGTGCTCCTGATGAGACACCAGATCCGGCGAGAAAATTAAGATATCATCCAGATATATGACAACAAACTGTCCCACCAGGCGGCGAAAAATGTCATTAACAAAGTGTTGGAACACCGCCGGGGCATTAGTCAGACCGAATGGCATGACAAGGTTCCCATAATGCCCCTCCGGAGTGTTAAACGCCGTCTTCCACTCATCCCCCTCCTTCATCCTAATCAGATTGTACGCCCCCCTGAGATCCAACTTAAAGAACCATTTGGCGCCCACGATCTGATTAAAGAGATCGGGAATAAGTGGGAGCGGATACGGATCTCGGACCGTTATCCGATTAAGTTCACGGAAATCCAGGCAAGGGCGTAGGCCTCCATCTTTCTTCTTCACAAAGAAGAACCCCTGCGGCCACCGGTGAAGATGAAGGTCTAATATGCCCCTTAGCCAGACTTTCAGAAATATAATCCTTCATGGCCTGCCTCTCAGGACCAGAAAGGTTATACACTCTAGCTTTAGGTAACTTGGCCTCAGGGAGCAGTTTTACAGAACAGTCATACTCGCGATGAGGAGGTAGTTCCTGACACCCTTTCTCCGAGAATACATCCTCAAAGTCCGCCAGAAATGGAGGTAAGACCCTAGGAGTAACCGCACCGATGACCGTATTCATGCAGTTTTTATTACAGAATTTACTCCATTGGCTTATCTCTCTAGATTGCCAATTAATAACCGGGTTATGCTTAGTTAACCAAGGAAGGCCCAACACTATAGGAGTGGGAAGACCCTCCAACACGTAGCAAGACAACAATTCTTTATGTATCGCCCCCACTTGAAGTTTTACGTTATGCACAGCTTGCAAAAAACTTCCCTGACCGAGGGGCCTGGCATCGATCGAGAATATGGGGATGGGTTTAGCCAACTCACACAATCGCATACCTTGAACCCGGGCAAACCGAGCGTCCACCAGATTAGCCCCGGCCCCACTATCCAGAAGAACAGATATCCTCTCAGTTCTCGTACCCACCACCACCTCCGCCGGTACGAGAAACTGAGATGAACCTAGGGACGAAATACCTACTCCCAGATTGCCGTCCACCACACAACCTGGGATCAACAGTTTAACGACGACTCTTCACTCTGCAAGGGACGGGATGGACAGCCCCCAATAAAATGTCCCTTTCTCCCGCAGAAGAAACACCTTCCTGTCTTATGGCGCACCATCGGTCCCCTCCCCCGAAATGATGTCCCTCCTAATTGCATAGGCTCCTCTAGACTGACCAGGGGACCCTCCATATAAGGAACCCTTGTAGAAGGTGGAGTCATCACAGGGGGCGGAGTTGCCCCGCACCTCTCCCGAAGCCGTCTGTCAATGCGAATAGCATGGGCCATAGCGGCTTCCAGTGACGCGGGAGGGTCATACTGAGCCAACACATCCTTTAATTTGTCGGATAAACCTTGACAAAACTGGCTCCTAAGAGCCGGGTCATTCCACTGGGTGTCCGTGGCCCACCTACGGAACTCCGAACAGAATTCCTCCGCCGGACGATCTCCCTGCTGGATCCTACGTAACTTAGATTCAGCAAGGGAGATCCGATCCGGGTCATCATATACGAGACCCAGAGCTGCAAAAAACCTATCCACTGACTGGAGAGCCGGGGAGCCTGGAGGAAGAGAGAACGCCCAAGATTGTGGGTCCCCTTGTAGGAGCGAGATGACAATTCCCACCCTTTGTTCTTCACTCCCCCACGACCGAGGCTGCAGCCGAAAGTACAACTTGCATGCCTCCCGGAAAACAAAAAACTTGTCCCGCCCCCCAGTGAACCTGTCAGGGAGAGCTACTTTAGGTTCTGGTCCGGCTTGCTCCTGGGGATACAAAACCTTGGACCTAACGTCCGCCAGCTCCATGGACAAACTCTGCAACTGCCGAGCTAGACTGGCTACTGGATCCATGGTAGCTGGAGAGAATCTTAGTGGTCGGTGAAAATGTCACACTGACTCTGCGTACAGGAGGTCAGGGGCCTAAGCTGACCCTAAGCTGGGGCCCTGACTAATCTCTCTACCTGGAGGTACTGTTAAAGGTACAGAGGTCCAGGCCGCAAGCGTAACCCCTACCTCCTGAGGATCCCTGCACCTCAGTAATCTAGTCCTGAGAAGGACCTCGATCACAACAATAGGGAACAGGAAATAATATGCCAACACTCAGTACTTAGACGAACGAGACAGTACAAGGGTCAAACCAAAAAACACCTTGCATACAAAAACTACACCACAACTACAGAGGGAACACCAACGGGAAAGGAGATAAATGATAAAGCGAGGAAGGGAAAAACCACACCAAATACACTTAGCTCAGAACTCCAAAATACCACGATCCGCTCTGTTTGTCTGTATGAAATGCTTTCACCGACACTTCCCTAACAGACCGGCAGGTATTTGAAGGAGTCCCACTACTGCAGCATTGATTGCAGCTGGGCGAGACTGGACCTCGTCTAGCACAGAGAGAGAGAGTTAACTCCCTCACTGCCGAAAAACACAAAACACCAAAAACTCAGCTGCGAGAAGTCAGGCTGTGTAATCGTGACGATCTTCGTGGCGACACACCCGTGACACGCTGCCCCTTTCATTATCGGGATAGTTTCAAGGATGGTGCTTCTAGATGTTTTCTGCCTCAGATGAGATTCAAGCTGATCCAGCCAGACCATTAATGACCTGGCCGTACATGTGGCAGCTGCCACAGGTTTTAACCCCCCCCAGCGGCTTCCCAGGAACCCTTTAGGAAGGTGTCGGCCTTTTTATCCATGGGGTCTTTTAAGACGCCCATGTCCTCAAATGGAAGGGAGTATTTTTTTGAGGCTTTGGCTATGGCGACATCCAATTTTGGTGCTTTCTCCCAAAAGGAACATGCAGGGTCCTCAACCAGGTACTTTCGTTTAGGGGAAAGGAAGCCCTTCTTCTCCGGTCTTTTCCACTCTTTCTTAATCAGAGAGTGAACATGTTCGTTGAGTGGAAAAGATCTCCTCTTTTTTTGCTCTAGACCGCTGAACATTACGTCTTGGATGGATTTTTTGGGTCGGGGATCAGCTAATCCCATGGTAGACCTGACTGCCTTGATGAGGCTATCTGTTTCCTCGATAGGGAAACAGCTCCATCCTCCTCTATCTGTAGATGAGGAAGAGGAGGAGGAAGAGATGGAAGTGTCCGAATCTCCGCCATCCTCAGAACTGCTAGATCTGGACTCTGGGGATATGTTTTTAGTTTTCCTTAACCTTTTGCCCCCCTGAAAAGATTTAATGGTGTTTTCCACCTGCAATTTAATTAGGTATCTAAGTTCAGAGGCAAATCTCGGGGTTCCCTCGCATATAGTCTGCTCAATGCCGGAGCTGGAGTCTCTTATCCCAAGTAGTGGGCAAGGCTTCAGTGCATAGTGCACAAGTCCCATTTTTTGCTTTTCCTGTACTCTTTTTCCACTATAGGAGACAAAAAGAGAGAGAGCAAGGGTCCCTAGTTACAAAATGGACTTTCACGAAGCTCACTTACCAACCAGACAGAAGAGCGGGTACCGGTTCAGGAGGTGGAGCCATCTTTGTAGACGGAGTCCTCCTGGAAGATGCTGAGGTGGAATCCTTGCTGCGCTGCGACGATCTGCCGGAACGCTCGCTTCCACTGTTATGGTCCTGGTGCCCCGTTTCTTCTGGCTTCTTCTTTCGTTGGGTTGGCGGTGGTGGTGGCGACTGAGGATGCAGCTCCTGGTCACTTATATATATATATATATATATATTATATATATAATCTCTGTTATAAATGTATATAACTAAGTTGTGTTTTGTTTTGTTTTTCTCAGCGTGCCAGAGCTCTGATGAGCAGCTACTGGCGTCCTCTGCTGCCCTTTAAGGCACTGTGAGTCCCTCCTATAGTGCCTGTAGTGACCCTCCTCCCCCTCCTCCCCCGCATCTGCAGGAGAACGCCCGCGCCTGCGCAGACTGGCTACCCAGTCATGCATTGCGGCACCGCGTCATCCAGACCCGCATGCGCGGCAGACCCGGAAGTTGAAAAGCACACCCCCCTCCGCACACCCTAAGAGCCCACTGACCCCAGTGGTGGCGCATCAGGACACCGCACCAGCCGAGGCAGGGGACTCCCGCTGCCTGGATCGGACTGGCCGGGCCTGGCATCCCACGACGTCCATCTTCTGGCACCACGCAGGTATGCCTCCTCCGGACTGTAAGATCCCGTCAAGGACAGGAAACCAACTGATGTGGGAGAGAGGCACCGCCCTTTTTGTCTGTAGGTTTCCTGTCCTTGAAGGGCGGATCCCCTCTCTCTCCGTGGTGCCGTCATGGGGGAAGGAGAAAATACACATATATGGTATCGCTGCGTTCAAAAACTATGAAAATATAAAAAGAATTAACCCAATCGGTAAACGGCGTAACGAGAAAAAAATCAAAAACGCCAGAAGTACGTTTTTTTGGTCACTGCACCATTCAATAAAATGCAATAATAGGCGATCAAAACATCGTATATACCCAAAATGGTATCAATAAAAATGTCAGCTCAGTGTGCCAAAAAAATAACCCCTCACCCAGCCCCAGATATCAAAAAATGGAGACGCTACAGATCTCGGAAAATTACACCACCCCCCCCCCCTTCCTCACCCCTCCCTACAAAATTTTGATTTTTTTTTCACCACTTAAATAAAAAAGAACCTATACATGCTTAGTATATGCAAACTTGTAATGACCTGGAGAATCATAATGGCAGGCCAGTTTTAGCATTTTAGTAAACTTGATAAAAAAATAAAAAAAATTGTGGAATTGCATTTTTTTGGGAATTTTTTTCACGTTTTCCGGTACACTATATGATAAAATCAATGGTGTATTTCAAAAGTACAACTCATGGCCATATTGACAGAAAAACAAAAAAGTTATGGCTCTGGGAAGAAACTAAAACGCAAAATCCCAAGGTGGTGAAGGGGTTAATTTTGGGCAGAGATACATTTTTTCTAAAACCAGCCCTGCTGCCATGAATGCATTTTTGAGCAGCTCAGAGCAATACAATCTCCTTAGTTTCCTTCCTACCTGGTTTCTAGCAGGGCGCGCTCTCCTACTCGCTCTCCTACTTGAGTGACAGTTCTGGCGAATACAAAAACTGTAGTATCAGTAAAACTGCAAAGCTCAGTACAAGTCCTGTAACACATTCAGCCATCAGTAGTGTGTTCTGGAGTCTACAGTACTATCACTGTATTTATACATAGGAATATCAGGGCATTTGAACAAGCACACGGCTCCAGACAGTGAGAGCAGAGATCCGAGATTATCAGGCCTGCTGTGAAAGAATTCTAATAGTATCTCTTCAGAGGAGGAGAGGGAGCGGAAGAGATGGGAGCAGCTAACTACTGTATAGAAAACAATGGGCTGAAGAGAGCTGACTGGGATGTTCTGCGTTAACCCCTTTCCTGGATTGTAACTACTGCACATGCTCTCCCAGGATCTGGAGGCCAAGCTACATGGTAACAAGCTGTACATTCTAAAAGATAAAAGCTCTCATTGTAGGAGAATTATAGCAGATATAAAAAGCAAGTCAACTGCAAGCTTGTTTATTTTCATGTTGTCTAACCAATTTAAGCAATTTAAAAATGTAAAAATGTGAGAATACCCCTTTAATATGTCTGTGATTATGGGAGTATTTATGACAAGTGACTAATTTGCATGGGGAATATAGTTTCCTGTGTATATAGTGTGTAGAGCTGTAAGATCTTAGCATCTCACTTTTCTCGCTCTTGATTCTTTGCCTTGCATTTATTATTGTAATAAAAATAAAAGTATTTTTTTATGGCAAAATGGCCTTTGGTAGACCCTCGAGGTTTTGCTGGTGTCATTGTCAACTGTAACTAGTCTATGAATAACTTAAACCCTTAAGCATGTAAGATTTTAGCACCCCTTGTCGAAATTACTGTAATTGTGAACAGTTAAGCAAGTTGAAGATGAAATGATCTCTAAAAGACCTAAAGTTAAAGATTACACTTTTCCTTTGTATTTTAGTGAAAAAATATATATATATTTTCCTCTTTTACATATTAAAAATTACTAAAGGGAAAAAGGGGCAAACAAGCTGTGCTGAACACAGGTTGCTGTATAAACCCAATAAGTTCCAATCCAAGGAAATAGCCAGGCGATAATACCCAAAGCTGAAAAGGCCTATGGGGCCAAACGCTGTGGAGGGATCTTAATGGCCCTCTGATCCACTACTACAATAGCCCCTCGCGATTAGAATACTTATTATAATTATGATATTGTACATTTAACAGTCACGCACAGGTTTTGTGGAGGCTCTGTGACGATCAATGTTACACAAGCCCTAAATATATGGTAAAGGGTAAACCATGCAGGGTATGATTCAACAAATAGCAGCTATATTAAAGTGTACATTGTGTTAGAATGCACGCATTCTTTAATTCCAGGATTTGCATATAGACAAGCCACTAAAAATATAGACATAAAAATGCAGTAATTGCTCATAACTATCAGTAACCCTAATGCTGCCAGATAGCACAATCTAAGGGGATATCCCTATTTTGTATGAGTTAAAGTGAGAGCAGGGTGCTGCATTAGCCCAATACGAACCCAACCAGAAACATGCCCTGTGGGCAATGTCACATGCTGGAAAGCCTGTTGCACTGAAAGGTGTAGATGGGTCCTAGGCAACCCAACGCGTATCGCCACACACGGTGGCTTCGTCAGGAGTCTTGTGCTAGAAGATGACTTCGCCTCCAGAGCTAATTTTACACGAATGGGAGTTACCAGTATGAGATATGTGACTAACACAGAACAGGAGAAATTAACTTTTCTTCTTGCAAAGCTTCTCTGAGCTCTTCTGTATTAGAACAATATTACATACCTCTCTGCTATCTCTGATTGACGATTAGCACATCAGGTCCTTCCACCTACCTACCATTAGGAACGACCTCAAAACTAATACCAATTGGGGAGGCTAACCCACAATTGAATTTACCTCGGGAAGACACATATATAAAAAATCCCAGAAAAGTGTTTAAGAATCATCAGGTAAAACAGGTGCTATAAGTGATTAGCACATCCCCCCCCCTGTTTTTTACTGAAGTCTTACCATTTCTTACCTTCCTCTAGGAAATTAAGTGCTCTGCTCTACCTCCAAAAAGATCCCTTTATATCCACAAGCACCATCCCAGGATCAAATACAGAACCCCCACATCAGGTATCTTGTTGGATTAAAAAATTATATAAAATTATTAAAAATTATATAAATTTATATAAATTATATAATATTATAAATTTTCTCTGTTTCTCATATTTAGTGGAACTTCTTGTACATTAGGCACCTGTATACCCTAGCCACCGATATACCATACCTGGTGAAAATAATTTAGGAACGCACCAATACGAGGAAGGTAATTACTCCTCTTCATTAGCCTCTGTAATGGAGCAATGATACATCGTAACTTACACACTTCCTTTCTTTCCCTCTAGGGGTTATTGCCAACCTATGGTCTCTCTGATAATACTGACTGCCTACTATCAAATCGGATCTCAACTTATCTACCTTTTTGGACACAATCCTAATGACTTTTATATATTAAACATTGCTATTTACGTATTTTTAATTCTACTTCAAATAAACTTATTTTATCAATTTTAAAACAACTCTACTCCTTTTCTATATCCGACAGCTCAGCGCGAATTATTATATCTATTTATTAACTTTTTTAGACAACTGTGGTTTTGTTTACAATTCGCCGCAGACCTGTTGGTCTTATTCCCGAGAGCGCCACTGTATACTTTTCCCTTCTGAACTTAATATTACAGTCCTGTCTGCCTGTGAGATGGAAGCTGGAGCTGAAAGGAACCTGCAGATGTGTCAGTTATAATCACACACAGCTCTGCAGTGAGATCAGGAGAGCAGAGAGCGGCTATTAAACATTACACTGGAAACTCCTCCTTCATACAAAATAGCCCCTGGAGGCAGAATTATCTTCTAGACAACATCCTCCTCACAGCCTTGAAGAGGTCATTTATATAAAGTGATAAAAGATTATTTCTCAACAAGACATCTGATATGAGACACACAGGTAAGACTTTTTTCAGCATTCTATAATCTGTATGCCCATAGTAATAGGTTAGATAGGTCAAATGTGGTGACAGATTCCTTTTATGCAGTGAAAAAAAAAAAAGGATTTGTAAACTTGTAAAAAAAAAAAATGAGCTTGAGTCTCCATTTTCCGAGACCTGTAAAGCTTTAAATTTTTGGGATATGGGACTGTGTGAGGGCTTATTTTTTTGCGCTCTTAGCTGACGGTTTTACCAATACCTATCTGGGGTTTATCATTACAGAGAGGGGCCTGAAGACCGCGGCGTCTGATTTCACGCACTCCTGCAGTGATTAGAAGCACTTCACCATAATATTAAATGGTGCAGGATTCTGCTAGCAGTGCAGGTGTTAATTTTTATATTTGAGAGACTCTGAAGCTTCCCTGCTTTTATGGTCTCAGCTGTTCAGTGTTGGCTACTCCCCTCTGCAATATATACTAGCCTCTGCCATTCAGGGATGGCCAGGGTAAGTTTTATACTGCCTGGTACTGGAGTTGGAGATGTTTGTTTGAGGATGCGTTTGGAGTGTTGTTCTAAAGATTGTTGAATGGTGATTTGTCTGTGTGTCTCATCCTTTCCTATTTGGTTTTCCTTCCTTTTACTTGCCGGTGTTTCACTCTGTTGTTTGTGAGTGCATTTTTGTTTGATTGGTATTTTCATTTATCCCTGTATGTCTTCCCTAGTTAGTCTGGTTTGTGTATATTTATATACAACTAATCCCCACTTCCCTGGATGAGGGAGGGGGCAGATTAGGCCTAATTCAGGAGCTCAGCAAGGCACGTGACCAAAGTGACTTCACCACTATAAATAACCCAGGGTGCAGGGATAGCTATGGCGCAACTAGCTTTAGGGATAGGGAAGGAGCCCCTATCCCCAGGATAACAAACAACTGTTGCATGATAGTACCATTTTGGGGTACATACAATGTTTTGATCACCTCTTATTGCATTTTACTACAATGTTGCAGCGGACAAAAAATATAACTCCGGCATTTCATTTTTTTTTTTCTTGTTACGCCATTTACCAATTGAATTAATTTATTTTATATTTTGATAAATTGGCTTTTACTAACACAACAATACCAACTGTTTTTTATTGTTTTATTTTGGGGGCAAAAAAGGGGCGATTTGAAGTTATGTTTTTTTATTTTTTTCATATTTTTTATTTAAAACTTTTTACTGTATTTAATAGTTTCCTCAGAGGACTTGAAGCTACGATTATCTGATCGCTTGTACTATACAAAGCAGTGCATCAGCACTGCTATTTATAGAGGAAACCGCAATCTCCTATGAACGCAAGCTAAACAATGGCTTTCACAGGAGAATCGTCATGACAAGCACAGGGTTGTACAGCAGTCCCTCGGCTACCTTGGCAGCCCATCAGTGCCCTTTAATCATGAGACATGTGAGCCGATGGGAGGGTAGAATGACTCGCCGCCCTGCCGGTGTATGTTACATGCCACTGTCAAGAGATTCACAGCGGCATTTAACAGATTAACAGCCGTAGATGGAGCAGAGCTGTTAAAGGCACATGATAGCTGATTAAATAAGACATCATCTGCCGGAAAAGATGCAGGTTTGGTGTGCAAGCCCGCATCAAAGGCACGGAAACGACATATGATGTAGATGTACGTCATATGTCATGAAGTGGTTAAAAATGTTTAACTCTATAGTCAGTAAGGAGTTCTATGTGATTATATAAATATTGTTATGCATTTACAATTTTAATTTATTCTCCTCAGATGGCAGCATATAAAAGTTAGTGTTGCTTACAACAAACTGTACAACTGGTATGTTGCCTGAAGTTCACATTGTTCAATATAGGGTTAAATAAAAATCATTTTATTAATACTTAAATGTAGAAAAATCTGCTCATTTAGACAGTGGTTTGTTGTTTTACCATAATTACCAATTTAACAAAATAGTTTTCGGGCGTTAATACAGAAAGACACATTAAAAGATAGTGCATAGGATGTACCCATTCTTCCTCCATTCTATCATTTGTTCATGGATGTGCTTTGTGTGTTGGCCATGTAAAAGTGTAGCTAACTAAATGCCAAGATTGACTTGAGGTTTGCGTGTCAAAAAGGCTGTTCACAAGATTAAAGGAGTTGTCCACTACTTTTTATTATTCCCCCAATGTATTCAGCCAGTGCCCATAAGGGTTTTTGTAATTACCTTCTGCTATCCTTATTGCCTGTGAGTGGCGCTATCACTGGCCGTTCACAGGCAGCACGTGACCCCCGGCTGCAGCCCGCTCTTCCTTCCGCTGATGTCCCGTCAAGTTCCGGCTGCAGCCGGGGGTGACTCACTTCTGCGTTCCACGGTGGATGCTGGGCTGTGGGCGGGGTTACCCCGTGCTTCACACCCAGCATCCACCGCGCGCTTTCCCTCTCCTCATTCATTGGGAAAGCGCGCGGTGGATCCTGGGTGTGACACGCGGGGTAACCCCGCCCACAGCCCAACATCCACCGTGAGGACCGTGTCACTGATGTCATGCCTCACTTGACGTGACATCAGTGACGGGTCGCGTGATGCCTGTGAGCGGCCAGTGGTAGCAGTGACAGGTCCTTTTAAAGCAAAACCCTGATGTTTTTGTTTTTACATTTAGTCCCTTAGCCCTAGTTATTATGTGCCCAGTCCATGGGTTAAAATACTTCTGATCGCCGTCTTAAACTGTTCCAGAATAGTTTTGTTCTGCACCACATGACCGCAGTTCTAACTACCCAGCTCACACAACATCTTCCGTTTGGACTGGTGGTCTTTCTCACCTAAAGTCATTACGTATATATGGTCACACAGCTGTGAGAGAGGTCTAGACAGAGCAGCAGTCAAGTGGTGGAGAAGCATATATAAAATCGGTCCCATTCGCATCCAGGAGAGTGGGACCATTTTTTTCTCACTTGTTATTTGTGTGCTGTCCATGTACAATGCATTTTTTTCTCAGCAGTTATCAATCATTTACAGGACCATTTATAGCTTCCAATGTTACATAATTGTAATGTATCCGTAAAAATTGGATGTCATACTCATAGGCGGATTATAATTATGCCAATCTGGGCTACCGCCCGGGGCCCCGAGGCTCCAGGGGGTCCATGGCCAGATTGACCTCATTATAATATGTGCGGCGCCGTGGCACATACAGGCAGACAGTGGCAGGGGGCCCCCGGACCGCTCCCCCAGCAGCGGCGCACGGCCTCTACTTCTTCTTCGGCCTGGCCAGCAATGCACCTGTTAACTTCCCTGTGTGCTGGCCCGGCCGCATCACAGCTAGGAGACACGGCCTTGTGCGCAGCTGTGTCTGCTAGTGTGACGTCACGCAGTGCGTGCAAGGCCTGCACTGCTGCACCGGAGAGAAGCTGGAGGACTGGAGCCAATCCGGGGGATGGTGAGTGTGTGTGAGAGTGTGTGTGAGTGATTGAGTGAGTGAGTGAGTGTGTGCAGGCAGATATCATTGTGTCATGTCTGTTTATTTGTATTTTTGTGTTTCAAATGTGTTTATGCGTGTCTGTATATGTTTGTGTGTGTGCATGACTGCGTGCGGCCCCCTACTGTGTATAGATGGCACCGTGCGGCCTCCTGCTGTGTACAGATGGCTACGTGTGGCCTCCTGCTGTGTACAGATGGCTACGTGCAGCCTCCCGCTGTGCATAGATGGCTATGTGCGACCTCCCGCTGTGTATAGATGACTACGTGTGGCCTCCTGCTGTGTATACATACAATTAATGTAAGGCTATGTGCCCACAATGCAGAAATGCTCCGGATTTTTTTTGAGCGTTTCTGCATCTCCCTGGCAGAAAAACGCATGCGGATTGCACATGCATTTTTCCTGCCAGGGACAAGCGGAAGTGAAGCGTTCTTCACATGCATTTAAGCATGTGGGTTGACAAGCACTTTCCAAGAGATTTTAGCATCACTTGGAAAGTGCTTGTCAACTTGGTCACACTATATAAATCCATGCAACCGGCATGTATTTATATAGTGTGACCGTAAAAGAATGGTAAAAAATAAATATATACTTACCTTCTGATGGTCTGCCGACATCAGCGGTCACACGACCCGTCACATGACTAAATGACGTCACCACAGGTCCTTTAGTCTACCGCGAGCTGCCGGCAAGCCAGGACGCATCGGATAAAGACACCGGGGGTCACCAGAATGTAAGTATAATGTATATTTTTTATTTGATTCTTTTTTTTACAGGTTCTATGGTACCCGGGTCTGGAGGAGTCTCCTCTTCTCCACACCCGGGTACCATCCGCACATTGAAACGCATGGATTCTGCATGTACAGATGCAGTGATGCGGATTCCATGTGTTCCAATGCAAGTCAATGGCGGCGAAAACGCCGCGCTTCCGCAAAATAATTGGTAGTGCTGTGGATTTTTCCGCAATGATAATCCGCAGCGGAAATTTCCGCAGCATGTGCACAGCACATGCGGATTATCATTGGGGAACATGGCAGGCCTTCTACCAAGCGTTTTTTAAGCGTTTCTGCAGCGGAATTGCCGCTACGGAAAAACGCTTAAAAAACGCATAGTGGGCATACAGCCTAAAAAAAATTATTATAATTCATATATTAACCCCTTAACAACATTTGACGTACTAATATGCGTCTGTGCCCTGGGACTTAAGAGCCAGACCCGTTTTTTTTTTTCACTTTTTCATTTTTACGAATCAATTTGTGAAGCACCTGGGGGTTCCAAGTGCTCACTATGCATCTAGATAGGTGCCTTGGGGGGTCTAGTTTTCAAAATGTGGTCACTTGTGGCGGAGCTCCAATGTTTGGGCACACAGGGGCTCTCCAAACGCAACATGGCGTCCGCTAATTATTCAAGCAAATTTTACAATCAAAAAGTCAAAGGCGCTCCTTCCCTTCCGAGCACCCAAACAGTGTTTTTTCCCCACATATGGGGTATCTGCGTGCCCAGGGGAAATTGCACAACAAATTTTGGGGTCCATTTTTTCTTGTTACCCCTGTGAAAATAAAAAAAAAAATGGGTCTAAAGTAACATTTTTGTGAAAAAAGTTAAATGTTCATTTTTTTCTTCCACATTCCAAAAATTCCTGTGAAGCACCTGAAGGGTTAATAAACTTCTTGAATGTGGTTTTGAGCACCTTGAGGGGTGCAGTTTTTAGAATGGTGTCACTTTTGGGTATTTTCTGTCATAAAGACCTCTCAAAGTGACTTCAAATGTGATGTGGTCCCTAAAAAAATGGTTTTGTAAATTTTGTTGGAAAAATGAGAAATCGCTGGTCAACTTTTAACCCTTATAGCTCCCTAATAAAAAAAAATTTTGGTTCCAAAATTGTGCTGATGTAAAGTAGACATGTGGGAAATGTTATTTATTAACTCTTTTGTGTGAAATATCTGTCTGATTTAAGGGCATAAAAATTAAAATTTTGAAAATTGCAAAATTTTCAAAATTTTTGCCAAATTTCAATTTTTTTCACAAATAAACGCAAGTGATATCGAAGAAATTTTACCACAATCATGAAGTACAATATGTCACGAAAAAACAATCTCAGAATCAGGGGGATCCGTTGAAGCGTTCCAGAGTAATTACTTCATAAAGTGACAGTGGTCAGAATTGTAAAAATTGGCCTGGTCATTAATGTGCAAACCACGTGCAAACCACCCTCGGGGGTTAAGGGGTTAATATTGTGCCAAATTAATTTCACGTGAACTATCACATGATCTATCACAGGGGATCATGTGACATGTGATACATCAGGTGTGTGTGTGTGTGTGGGAGGGGGGGGAGCCGCGCCTTCTAAACTGCCCGGGGCCCTCGCTACTCTTAATCCACCCCTGGTCATACTGATGGTCCACATGGCTGCGATTTTTTTCGTGCACTGTTCCAATATTCGAGTGAAATTGGAGCATGCTGCCATTTTTTTCTCATGACGAATACAGCTGAGAAAAAATATGCAGATCTGCACTATATCGGAGTCCACTAGTCCGATTTATACACCAGTGTGAGCGAACCCTAAAACAAATGGAGCAGAACTTCTTCTGACAGGTCTTAGATATGTGAAAGTTTTACCCTCTACATGCCCTCCATAGATATCAAGATGTAATCAGGTGGTAATTGATTTTTAACAGGTTTCTGTATAGATCAATAGTGCTAAATCCTCTCTCTACGCTAATAACCCTCCATACAAGTCATCCTTCATAAACCAATACACCTCTATGGAGTTTGGTTCTAGTCACTAACCTTCGGCCTCAAACATAAGTGAATGTACTGTTATAGTAATAATTAATAACTGATAATTTAAGTAAAGACAATGTAAGAAATAAAAGCTGTGAGTTGCCCATAATATTTGTCATATATGACTTTTCGATAAAATAGAAAGTACATTTCATGCTTCACGATTTACCTTTGATTTTGGTCTTCTGTACAGGTTTCCTATCTTCATCACCATGCTGATGATACCATTCATCCCCATATCCGTTGCTAAGCAATTTTCCAAAGTTCACCGTGTCAGTTTTATTCCCCGGCCTGCAGTATTAATAAAGGAATAATTACAGGAAAAGATTTTCTTTTGGATTTTGCAAACCACATTTTCTAAGATTTGAGAATTAAAATATGGTGCTGGATTTGATGTGGTCTCTACCTAAATAAAAAAAAACTGTTGTGTCCATCATGTCCTCCTTTACACAGAACTTGTTCCAGCATTACTTTGGTTGGTTCCTGAAAATACAATGCAGCCTAAAGATAGTGTCCTTCAGCACGTCTGAAAGAACCTTAAAGAAATCAAATGCTTAAAAAGATAGCTGAACATGAAATGACCAGGGTCTTCTCTGAACAGGGTCCGTTCTGCAATTTTAGATTTACACCAAACATTAGGATAATTAGGTTTCTGATAATTGCTCCCTACTTACATTGGTGGAAAGAAACATTTCTTTCCAAGCTTGTCACCTTTTGCCTTTATTATAGGAGGTCCTTTCCCAGATGCAATGACGGAGTTATCATTCTTACATTTTGGATTAATTGCTGGTAGCTTAACCTGTATAATAAGAAATATATCAATGCATACACAAAATCACATACAGTTTATATGTGAGAAGCAAAGCATGCAGTATAGAGTTCTCACAACTAGAAGTCTGATGTTTCTTGCCTGAGCTGAAATGGTGGGGCACACGGATGTTACCCTGGCCATAGGCAGCAGGCAATTTAGTCAACAAATCTATGGCAGATAGCGCCGGTCAAGAAAAATGGTAAGCAGTGCCCATGAGAAAAAATCTGGAATAAATCACTCACCGTGCAGTGAATTATGAAATCTGTCCTTTACATGCGATGGGTGCAGTTTCAAATACTGCTGACCACCAGAAAATATGTCCAAGAAAAAAAGATGATCGATACATACCAAAAAATAGACAAAAATCTTCAAATTTTATTCAATATATGTCAAACAATGAAAATCCACATGTTGGTGATAGAAAAAACATCTTAGGTGTTTCTGGGGCTGTGTGTGCCCTTAGGGCCCCGTCACACTAAGCGATGCAGCAGCGATCCCGACAACGATACGACCTGTCGTTGCTGCATCGCTAATACATCGCTGGTGAGCTGTCAAACAGGCAGGCTCACCAGCGATCAGGGGAGCAGCGATATCGTGGAAAGAATCGTTCCACGATGTCCTGCTCACGTTACCAGCCTGCTGCAAGCAGGAGCAGGCTGGTAACTATGGTAAACATCGGGTTACTAAGTGCGCGTGTGCCCCTAGTAACCCGTTGTTTACCATGGATACCACTCTGCTACAGTGCGCGGGAGCCTCCGCGCACCGTAGCAGAGTGGTATCCATGGTAAACAGCGGGTTACTAAGTGCGCGCGTGCCCCTAGTAACCCGATGTTTACCATAGTTACCAGCCAGATCGTTGGTCCCGCTGGTCACACACAGCGATGTGTGCTGGCCAGCGGGAGGCCAACGACCAAAAAATGGTCCAGGACACTTTGCAACGATCAGCGACCTTACAGCAGGGGCCTGATCGTTGCAAAGTGTCACACATAGCGACATCGCTGGTGAGGTCGCTGGTGAGTCACCAAAACCGTGTGTTAGTCATAGAGAATGCAAACACATTGTGGAGACAAACCTCCCCCAGTCTTGTAGAGACAGTACAATTAGGCTTGTGTGTATACAAAGGACCTGACATGCCGTCTGAAAGAGATTTAAATCCTTACTACACCTAATATACAATAGATGTGTTCTCGGAGGAGGGAACTAAAAAAACTTTTAATAAATGAACATTCTTTTAATTCAGATTTAACAGATACAATTTTGCTTTTAGATATATCATATATTTTTTTTTATATGAGATGTGTATTGATATCCTCTTGTTTTTAATCTATCTTTAACGATTATGCTTTCCTTGACAAAAGTTTTTTCATCTGATGGACTCTCCATAGGGAATAAAGCTATTGCATGTAGTTATATTACAACTGATGGGTTTTCTGAAAATGGAGAACCATCATTAGAAATAGATTAAAACCAAGAGGCTATGAAGACACAACCATTGACACCGCATGATCTACAGTATATCACAAAAGTGAGTACACCCCTCACATGTTTTGTAAATGTTTTATTACATCTCTTCATGAGACAACACTGAAGATATGACACTTTGATACAATGTAAAGTGGTCAGTGTACAGCTTGTATAACAGTGTAAATTTGGTGTGTCCTCTAAATAACTCAACACACAGCCATTAATGTCTAAATCGCTGGCAACAAAAGTGAGAACACCCCTAAGTGAAAATGGACAAATTGTGCCCAAATAGCCATTATCCCTCCCCGGTGTCACGTGACTCATTAGTGATACAAGGTCTCAGGTGTGAATAAGGAGCAGGTGTGGTAAATGTGGTGTTATTGCTCTCACACGCTCTAATACTGGTCACTGGAAGTTCATCATGGCACCTCATGGTAAAGAACTTTCTGAGGATCTGAAAAAAAGAATTGTTGCTCTACATAAAGATGATCTAGGATGTAAGATTGCCAACACCCTGACACTGAGCTTGCAGCATGGTGGCCAAGACCATACAGTTATTTGGAGGACACACCAAATTTACACTGTTATACAAGCTGTGCACTGACTACTTTACAATGCATCAAAGTGTCATTTCTTCAGTTTTGTCCCATGAAAAGATATAATAAAATATTTACAAGAATGTGAGGGATGTACTCTACTCACTTTTGTGACGTACTGTATCTAGAAACAATTTTTTTTTTGCTGAATCTAAAAATAAAACTAAAAATTAGTCACATAACCATTTAATTACTTTTAGCACACCATATAGCTTGCAATAAAAAAAATAAAAGATACCAACACTAGATAGATTCCAATCTTATACCAAGATGATGCTTTTCATAAAATACTAAAAACTGTTTTCAGACCTGTGGCAAGGAGAGGTCGATCTCTGGGAAATATAGTGTCCCCCAGTTTATATAAAAAACCTGCTAGTAGTACTACATGGCTCTCCACAAAAGCCTTCTACAAATGCAATATGTGTCAGTGTGCCACCAAAAAACGTATAATAATCAAATTATATCCCAAAAATCATTCAACTACGATACAACTCATGTAATGATAGGTGGATCATAATGAGGGAAATCTGGGCTCGTACTGTATATAGAGGCTATGTGGGGCTCATGCTGTATATAGGAGGATATATGGGAGCTAAGGCCACGGCCCCACTATCAGTATTTGGTCAGTATTTTTCTCAGGAATGGGAGCCAAAACCAGAAGTGGGTGATAAATGCAGAATTGGTGCACTTGTTTCTATTATTCCTTTTCTCTAATTGTTCCTCACCTGGTTTTGGCTTCCACTCCTTAGAAAAAATACTGTATATAGGGAGCTAAGTGGCCCCAGCAGCAAGTATGGTGGAGGAATTGGTTTTCTCTTGTCAGATAACTGCTCCTTTACCCCAATTCCACTACCACCCTCTGTTACTCTCCCTTCTTTCGAGGTACACTCTGAAAGCATCTACTTTCCCTCTAACTGGCTGTAATTTACAGCTCCCCAGGGCCAGCCACCACCTTTTATGACTACATCACCACCTGGCTACTTCATTTCCTTTATGCTGAAATCCCCATTATCATCATGGGTGACTTCAACATCCCCATTGACACTTCCCACTCAGCTGTCTCTAAGCTTCTCTCACTTCCTCCTTCGGCCTTGCTCAATGGTCTTCTACAGCCACTCACAAAGCCTGCCACACAATGGAGCTCATCTTCACTGGCCACTGTTCCCTATCTAACCCCTCTAACCACAACTTACTCGCATTCTCTTCCTTCTCATCTCCAGGTGCACAATCCCCACTCCACAAACTTGCACACCCTAGCAGAAATCTCAAACACCTTGATTTACACTCACTTTCTGAGTCTCTTCTCCCACTTGCAGTCATAGGTTATTCAACACTTTCAATTCTCTCCTTCATCCCCCAGCACCTCCTCCCTCTCCTCTCATTTCAGCTGAAGACATTGCCTCATTCTTCAAGCAGAAAATCAATATCAGAGAGACAATTTTGGCCTACAGCCCCCACAGCCTCTCTTCATAACTACTCAGCCCTCCTCCTCCAAACCAGCTTCTCTGCAATTACAGAGGATCAACTTTCCTCACAAGTCTCAAGATTACATCACAGCACCTGTGCACTTAACCCGTTCACGTTCCACCTCATGTCAAACCTCACCAGTCTTCATCCCAACCCTAACCCATCTCTTCAACCTATCACTAACAGCTGGTGTTTCCCCTCATGCTTCAAACATGCCTTGATCACACCCATCCTCAAAAAGCCCTTCCTTGACCCATCCTCCGTGTCTAGCTATTGACCCGTATCAATTTTCCCCTATGCCTCAAAACTACTGGAACAACACATCAATCTTGAACTGTCCTCCTACCTCTCCTCCCTCTTTGACTATTTACAATCTGGCTTCCAACCACATCACTCCACTGAAACTGCCCTGACTAAAGTCATCAATGACCTACTTCCTGCCAAATACAAGCGACACTACTCTGTCCTCCCCCTCCAGGACCTGTCCTCTGCTTTTGACACAGTGGACCATTCCCTCTTTCTACAGATTCTCTCATCTCTTGGCATCACAAACTTGGCCCTATCTTGGATCTCTTCATACCTAACAGAACGGACATTCCGCATCTCCCACTCACACAACACCTCCTCATCTTGCCCCTTATCTGGCGGTGTCCCGAAAAGGTTCAGTTCTAGGACCCCTGCTTTTCTATATCTACACCTTTGGCCTGGGACAGCTCAGAGAGTCCCGCGGCTTTCAGTATCATCTCTATGTTGATGACACATAGATCTGCCTCTCTGGACCCGATATCACCTCCTTACTAACCAAAATTCCACAATGTTTGTCAACTATTTCATCCTTCTTCTCTGCTAGATTTCTAAAACTTAACATGGACAGAACAGATTTCATCATTCCACCCTCCCCCATCTCACTCAACCCCCCCAACAGACCCATCAATTAAAGTAAATGGCTGCTCACTCTCCCCAGTCCCGCAAACTTTCTACCTCGAGGTAATCCTGAATTCTAATCTCTTTTTTCAAACTACATATCCATTCCTGCCGATTCAAATGCAAAAATATTTCCCAGATCCGTACATTCCTTAATCAAGAATCTTCAAAAAGCTTAGTGCATGCCCTCATCATCTCTTGCCCTAACTACTGCAATCTCCTGCTCCGTGGCTTCCCTTCTAGCACCCCTCCAATCTATCCTAAACTGTGCTGCCCAACTAATCCACCTGTTTCCTTGCTATTCCCCCGCCTCTCCTCTCTGTCAATCCCTTCACTGGCTACCCATCGCCCAGAGACTCCAGTTCAAAACCCTAACCATGGCTTACAAAGCCATCCACAACCTTTCTCCTCCATACATCTGTGACCTGGTCTCCCGGTACATACCTGCGCTCAATCTTTGATCTTCACAAGATCTCCCTCTCTACTCCCCTCTTATCTCCTCTGCCCACAATTGCATACAAGATTTCTCCCGTGCATCCCCCCTACTCTGGAACTCTCTACCCCAACATATCAGACTATCGCCTACCTGCACAACCAGCTCTACCCTCACTCATCCCTTGTAGACTGTAAGCCCTCACAGGCAGGGTCCCCTCTACTCCTGTACCAGTCGATGACTTGAACTGTTTGAGATTATTGTACTTGTTTTTTTATTATGTATACTCCTTTTCAGATGTAAAGTGGTATTATGGAATAAAGGCCGCTATAATAATAATAATAATGTGGGGCTCATACTGTATATATGGAAGCTATGTAGGGCTCATTCTGTATATAGGAGGCTATATGGGGGCTCATACTGTATAGGAGGCTATGTTGGGGCTCATACTGTATACAGGAGACTATATGGGGGCTAACACTGTATATAGGAGGCTATATGGGGGCTCACACTATCTAGGGAGCAATGTGCAAGCTCATACAGTATATAGGAGGCTATGTGGGGTCCCACTATATATAGGAGGCTATATGGGGGCTCATGCTGTTTATAAAAGGCTATGTGGTGGCTCATACTGTATATAGGAGGCTATATGGGGGCTCATACTGGATCTAGGGAGTAATGTGCGGTCTCGTACTGAATATGAGGCTAGGTGGGGTCTCACTGTATATAGGAGGCTATATGGAAGCTCATGCTGTTTTTAAAAGGCTATGTGGGAGCTCACACTGCATATAGGAGGCTATGTGCGGGCTCATACTGCATCTAAGCAGCTATGTGCGGGCTCAGTTTATATAGGGAGCTATGTGGAGGCTCAAACTGTATATAGGAGGCTATATTGGGGCTCATATTGTATAATGGGGGCTATATGCGTGTTCATACTGTATGTAGAGGACCGTGTGTGGGCTTATACTGTATATAGGGGGCTGTGTGGGGTCTCATACTGTATATAGGGGATATGTGAGGGAATAGTGTCTGGGTCTGTGAGCGCTTATCCTCATTGCCGTATGGCTTATGGTCTCCTTTTCTTGTCCTGATTGAAGGAATTCCCTGGTGAACCCCTGAATGACCAAAAGAGGGGGGAAAGGCTTCATAAGAAGAGGACACTAGGTAGTCCATGTCAATAGAAATGTGACTGAGGTATATGGGTTTTTAAACTAAATAGAGAACTGAAGTTTTTTTTGTTATTGTTTACATGTATATGTGCCCCATATGTTGATTGCTTTTGTTGTTGATTGAGGGGGCTATGTGGGGGCTCATATTGTATATAGGGGGGTATGTGGGGGCTCATATTGTATATAGGAGATGAGCAAAATTAAGCTGAATGCCATCCCAGGTTGAATAAATGGAGCAAAAGGTTTCCAATAATATGAATTTTTATTTAACAATATTAAAAACTTGAAAACATGTACATATTCAAAGCGCCACCCTGGGGTGTTTCTCAACAGATGGATGGCATGAGCTACAGTAAGTACAGTATGTTACCTTTATAGTTCGCATGCATAGGGCTTTGTAGATAATTTCTACCTGCACTAGCAGCCATACAACATGTGGTACTCTGATAATCTGTATGTATGGGCTTGGCAGATAATTTTTTAATGGTACTAGCAGTCCCATAGCAGAGTATTTATGGTATACAGGCTTAGTGTGTATTAGTTCCCTCTTTGTTTCTGGGGCCCTAAATTGTTACATCTTAGAGATTATACAGTTGTGCTCAAAAGTTTACATATCCCGGCAGAATTTTTACTTTCTTGTCCTTGTTTCAGAGAACATGAATGATAACAAAAAAAAATTTCTCCACTCATGGTTATTGGTTGGGTGAAGCCATTTATTGTCAAACTACTGTGTTTTCGCTTTTTAAATCTTAATGACAACCAAAAACATCCAAATGACCCTGATCAAAAGTCCACATACCCCATGTCTTAATACCGTGTATTGCCCGTGTATTGTATACGGTGCAGGTGTGTTGTTTGCGACCATGCTTGGACTGGCCCACAGAACAGGAGAATCCTCCGGTAGGCCCCTGTGCTAGAGTGGGCCACCAGCCTCTTATATAAGCAGTACTTGGCACAATATACTTGAATAACTATGCACAGACAAAGGCAGCATCTTATTCATTTAACGGTTCATTGTTATATAGACTTGTGATTGAGGATAGTGTCACATTTGCATGTAGCTGAAAAGTGGGGACCTTGTAAACGCTTTTTGAAGCCAGCCAAAAGTCTTTCAATTCTTGTCTTCTTTAAAAAATTCTTCCAGTTCTGTGAGATTCCTGGGTCATCTTGCATGAACTGCTATTTTGAGGTCTATAGCCACAGATTTTAAATAATGTTCAGATCAGGGGACATTGTAAAACCTTCAGCTTGAGCGTTTTGAGGTAGTCTATTGTGGATTTTGACATGTGCTTAGGATCATTATCCATTTGTAGAAGCCATCCTCTTTTCAACTTCATCTTTTTTACAGATGAGGTTATGTTTGTGTCAAGAATTTGTTGAGATTTCATGGAATCCATTCTTCCCTATACCCGTGAAATGTTCTCGGAGCCATTGAATGCAATACAACCCCAAAGCATGATTGATCCACCCCCCCATGCTTAATAAAAAAACAAAGAAAGGGTGGGAAGCTCAATTTCGCACATCCATCTGTAGGTAGTATAAAAAAGTTATTTTATTGTAGATCCATTAAAAAATGACAAAACACATACAAAGGGATATAAAAAATTGACGAGTTTCGAGCAGTAAACCGCTCTTAATCATAGCATAGTAAAAAATCACATCAGCACAGATTAAATAGATTGAAATGACCAATCACAAGCAAGAATATAATTAACCTATGGTGAAATCCAAGACAGCAATGAAAGGTTATTGTTACTGAAATTTTGCTTGGTCTTCCAGACCTTATCTTGACCCCCACTGTTCCTGTTAACTGCCATTTCATCAAATTCCATTTTGAACTGAGGAAAGGAAAGCTTGAAAACGGTTTGCTATCTTCTTATAGTTTTCTCTTGCTTTGTGGGCCTCCACCATTTTCATTTTCAGAGTGCCAGGCAGCGCTTAGAAGAACCCATTGCTGCTGTTTTTTGGCACTAGGTTAGGAGGCTGTTTTTTTTTTTTTATGAACTGGAAAATTTGCATCACCTGGCCTTTCCTAACGATGATAGCAATCAAGCCTAACAGGCTAATTAAGATCTGAAACCTTGGTCAAAGGAAATGTGTCATGTTTAAACTTTAGCCCTTTTAGAGATCATTTCTTCAACTTGCATAACTGTCCACAATAACAGTAATTATGACCAGGGCTGCCCAAAGTTTTACCTGCCAGCCACTATGTGGTTTTGGGCAAAGGGGCGGATATGTGACAAAGTCACTGGCAAAGTACTGGAGGGATGTGTGTGTGTATATATATACAGTATATATATATATATATATATATATATATATATATATATATATATATATATATATATATATATACATACAGTGGTGGCCAAAAGTATTGGCACCCCTGCAATTCTGTCAGATAATACTCAGTTTCTTCCTGAAAATGATTGCAATCACAAATTCTTTGGTATTATTATCTTCATTTAATTTGTCTTCAATGAAAAAACACAAAAAGAATTGTCCTAAAGCCAAATTGGATACAATTCCACACCCAACCTAAAAAAGGGGGTGGACAAAAGTATTGGCACTGTTTGAAAAATCATGTGATGCTTCTCTAATTCGTGTAATTAACAGCACCTGTAACTTACCTGTGGCACCTAACAGGTGTTGGCAATAACTAAATCACACTTGCAGCCAGTTAACATGGATTAAAGTTGACTCAACCTCTGTCCTGTGTCCTTGTGTGTACCACATTGAGCATGGAGAAAAGAAAGAAGACCAAAGAACTGTCTGAGGACTTGAGAAACCAAATTGTGAGGAAGCATGAGCAATCTCAAGGCTACAAGTCCATCTCCAAAGACCTGAATGTTCCTGTGTCTTCCGTGCGCAGTGTCATCAAGAAGTTTAAAGCCCATGGCACTGTGGCTAACCTCCCTAGATGTGGACGGAAAAGAAAAATTGATGAGAGATTTCAACACAAGATTGTGTGGATGGTGGATAAAGAACCTCGACTAACATCCAAACAAGTTCAAGCGCCCTGCAGTCCGAGGGTACAACAGTGTCAACCCGTACTATCCGTCGGCGTCTAAATGAAAAGGGACTGTATGGTAGGATACCCAGGAAGACCCTACTTCTTACCCCGAGACATAAAAAAGCCAGGCTGGAGTTTGCCAAAACTTACCTGAGAAAGCCTAAAACGTTTTGGAAGAATGTTCTCTGGTCAGATGAGACAAAAGTAGAGCTTTTTGGGAAAAAGCATCAACATAGAGTGTACAGGAAAAAAAAAAAGAGGCATTCAAAGAAAAGAACACGGTCCCTACAGTCAAACATGGCGGAGGTTCCCTGATGTTTTGGGGTTGCTTTGCTGCCTCTGGCACTGGACTGCTTGACCGTGTGCATGGCATTATGAAGTCTGAAGACTACCAACAAATTTTGCAGCATAATGTAGGGCCCAGTGTGAGAAAGTTGGGTCTCCCTCAGAGGTCATGGGTCTTCCAGCAGGACAATGACTCAAAACACACTTCCAAAAGCACTATAAAATGGTTTGAGAGAAAGCACTGGAGACTTCTAAGGAGGCCAGCAATGAGTCCAGACCTGAATCCCATAGAACACCTGTGGAGAGATCTCAAAATGGCAGTTTGGAGAAGGCACCCTTCAAATATCAGGGACATGGAGCAGTTTGCCAAAGAAGAATGGTTTACAATTCCAGCAGAGCATTGTAAGAAACTCATTGATGGTTACCGGAAGCGGTTGTTCGCAGTTATTTTGGCTAAAGGTTGTGCAACCAAGTATTAGGCTGAGGGTGCCAATAATTTTGTCTGGCACATTTTTGGAGTTTTGTGTGAAATGATCAATGATTTGATTTTTGCTTCATTCTCTTTTGTGTTTTTTCCTTACAAGCAAATTAAATGAAGATAATAATACCAAAGAATTTGTGATTGCAATCATTTTCAGGAAGAAACTGAGTATTATCTGACAGAATTGCAGGGGTGCCAATACTTTTGGCCACCACTGTATATATATATATATATATATATATATATATATATATATATATATATATATATATATATATATATATATATATATATATATATATATATATATATATATATATTGTATATACACACACACACATCCCTCCAGTACTTTGCCAGTGACTTTGTCACATATTCCCCCCTCTGCCCAAAGCCACAGGTTTTGGCACCTTCAGTCACCAAATAGGGAAGTCTAGACAGTGTATCAGCGTTGCCGTGCAGCTTCCCAGGCCTGTGTTCCACATGAAAGTTGAAGTCTTGTAGCCCTGAGTTTCAACTCTTGGAATGCCATCTCTGCTTCCTTAGACCAGTTGGCCATTGACATCTTTGGGCCCTTAAGGTAGGTCAGGGTTGTGGCTGTCGTGGCAAAATTCGGGATACACTGCTGATAGAATCCCACAATTCCTAGAAATGCCCGAACTTGTTTCTTGGAGACCGGTTTTGGCCAATCTTGGATTGCCTCCAACTTATTCATTTGCAACTTTACGTCGCCTTTTCTGACAATGTAGCCCAAGTATTTTCCCTTCTTGTTCCTCATGGCACACTTCTTTGGGTTCATGGTAAACTCCCCCTTCCTCAGCGCATCCAGCATGGCCTGGACTTTCTGCAAATCTGAGCTGAATATCACAATGTCATAGAGGTAATCTGCAGCATATTTTTTGTGAGGGGCTAAGATCTGGTCTATGGTCCTCTGGGAGGTAGCCACCATCAGGAGTAAAAGAGGCCGTCTTCTCCGTGGCACTCAGAGAGGAGGTTTTGCCAGTAACCTTTTGTTAGGTCCAGGGAGGTGATGTATTTGGCTGACCCTAACTTCTGTATGAGTTCATCGACGTGGGGCATCGGATACGCGTCAAATTTGGAAAACCTCCTTCTAAATCACCGTGAGACTTGCTTCAGGGAATGTATACAGCTTTGGTTCACCTGCACATGTGTTTCTGTCCAGATTCCATGTTCAAGAACCTGCGTACTTCCTGTCAACTCCTGTCAACAGGTCCCGGTTCCGCTGAGTGCAATTCTTGCACTGTTGTTTCTGGACTGGTGACAGTGTCTCTGCCACGGAGACATTCTTAGTGTCCCCTTTTGCCCTGTCCAGCCCACAGGGAGTTTAAGCGTGATTTCTCTGTTGCCCTGCCTTGATGGGTAGCGGCACGAGAGGATTTTGGAAGGGAGAGATGGCCGCGGTTAACTGGCAGATGGGACAGGACTTGCAATAACTTCCTTAGACCACAGAGACTCACAGAGGCGATTTGTGACACTAAAAAGGGTTAGTTGGCCATGACAGGTCAATTATGAGCAGCTGAGTGGCTGCTCACCATATCTCTACCCCTGGGTGGGATTCACTGGGAAAATTGAGAGCTGTTTGTCACATGCATGCTGGACGTATGGAGGTTGCAGGTTTCCTGGATTGAATGTCCTTTGCTAAAGGACATGGAAGCTGGACTCTAAGTCAGGTGGGCTAACCAGCACTATTGTATGGACTTGTTACTTTATGTTTTACCTTGTGCCGGACAAAGGCTGTATTTAAGTTTTCTGGTGACGTGGTTTATGAAGATTGCAATAAACCAGCCGGACTTTAAATAGAAACGGTTCCTGTGTCTACTTCTTTAAGAATCCGAATAAGTCGACCTATCATATACTGTAAATAAAAGGTATAGAGTAAGTACTGTATGGTTCATTGTATTAGAGTGCTTAGGATTGCAAATTGGAGCCTGCATATCTGGTTCTCCGGATAGGTCATATCTATCCGATTGGTAGTCAATGGTTTTTAGCAACGCCTTCAACATCTTAATGACTGGGTTATTTTTTGTTTTTGCACTTTGTTTTTTTCCCTTCTCTTTTTCCAAGAGCTATAACTGTTTTTATTTTCCATAAACATAGCTGTATGAGAGCTTAATTATCTCCTTCATACCCGGGCCATTTTCCGTTTTAGTTTTTTCTTCCCCTTCTTCCAAGAGACATAATTTTTTATTTTTCAGTCAATATAGCCATATGAGGACTTGTTTCTTGCGGGATGAGTTGTACCTTTAAATGACACCATTGATTTTACCATTGGCAGTGCTTGCGAAAGTATTCACCCTCATTGGCATTTTTCGTGTTTAGATACCTCACAACCTGGAATTTCAGTTTTTTATTTTGAGGATTTGCATCAGTTCATGTAAAGAACATGCCTACAACTATGAACAATTGTTTTGTTTTTTTTGTGAAGCAAACGAAAAATAGGACAAAATTACTGAAAACTTCAGTGTACACAACTATTCATCCCCTAAAGTCAGTACTCTGTAGAACCTCCTTTTGTGGCAATTAGAGCTATAAGTTGCTTTGGAAATGTCTCTATGAGCTTTCCACATCTTGCTACTGGTATTTTTGCACATTCCTCAAGACAAAACTGCTCCAGCTCCTTCGGGTTAGATGGTTTCCTCATGTGAAGAATAATCTTCATGTCTGACCACAGATTCTCAATTGGATTAAGGTCTGGGCTTTGACTAGGCCACTCCAAAATATTTACACGTTTTCCCTTAAACCACTCAAGTGTTACTTAAGCAGTATGCTTTGAGTCATTGTCTTGTTGGAAGGTGAACCTCCGTCCCAGTCTCATATCACTGACAAAATGAAACAGGTTTTGCACCATCCATCTCCACTCGTCTTGGACCATTTTCCCTGTCCCTGCTGCTGATGGTGTTCTTGGGATGATGAGCGGTGTTGGTTTGGCACCAGATATAGCGTTTACCTTGGTGGCCAAAAAGTTCAATTTTATTCTCATCTGACCACAGCACCTTCCTCCATACATTTGGGGAGTCTCCTACAGGTCTTTTGGCAAATTCAAAATGAGCCTTGTGTATGTAAGTAAATGCTTATTTGTGCTCACTCGTCCATAAAGGCCTCCTCTATGGAGTGTACAGCTTATTGTGGATAGATACTCCAGTCTCTGCTTAGGAACTCTGCAGCTCCTTCAGGGTTACCTTTGGTCTCTGTGCTGCCTCTCTGAGTAATGCCCTCCTTGCCTGGGCTGAGAGTTTTGGTGGGCAGTCCGCTCTTGGCAACTTTGTTGCAGTACCATGTTCTTTCCATTTGATGATAATGGATTTGATGGAGCTTCGGGTGCTCATCAGATATTGGGATATTTTTTTATAACCCAACCCTGACTTGCACTTCTCAACAACTTTGCCCCTGACTTGTTTGGAGATCTCATGGTGTTGTTTGGTTAATGGTGCTTCTTCTTGCTTAATTGTGTTGCAGCCTCTGTGGCCTTTCAGAAAAGGTGGGTATATACTGACCAACTATGTGACACTTAGATTGCACACAGGTGGACTTCCTTTCACTAAGCATGTGACTTATGTAGGTAACTTTAGGGGCTTCATCGCAAAAGGGGTGAACACATATGCACAGGGCAATTTTTATTTATTTGATCCAATAAATTAAAATTATGTCTATATTTGTCTCACTTCACCAACTTAGACTATTTAGTGCTGATGCATCACACATAAATCGGATTACAAAAATATTTACACACAGGTTGTAATCTAAAAAATAGGTAAAATGCCAAGGGGGTGAATACTTTCGCAAGCCACTGTAGTGTACTGGAAAAGAAATTCCAAGCATGGTGAAACTGCCAAATAAGCACAATTCCATGATTGTTTTTTTGGTCTTTTGACAGCCGCGGGCAAAACACATGATTAAATCAGTCATCATGTGCGGGGAAAGATGTGGGCTCAGCGTGTGAGCACAGACACGACATATGACATAAATGTACGTCATAAGTCATCCCTGTTCAAACAGACTGACCCTGGTAGCCCCACAGACTCCTGCCCTTACAAGGGCAGTCCACAGCTGACCCTTAAAAATTGAATGGCCCTGGACTGACCTGTGTGCCTCCCGACGCGTTTTTTCAAAATGATTCATCAGGAGAAATGGCACTCTGCAGGTCATCAGGAAAACAGGACAAAGCACCCCACCCCATTACTCTGTCACGTCTGTCACATGTGGAGAGTGATCTGCTCCCTGCAACATCTTTCAGCATGACCAGTTTGGCAGTGGGTCAGTAATGGTGTGGGGTGGCATTTCTTTGGAGGGCCGCACAGCCCTCCATGTGCTCGCCAGAGGTAGCCTGACTGCCATTAGGTACCGAGATGAGATCCTCAGACCCCTTGTGAGACCATATGCTGGTGCGGTTGGCCCTGGGTTCCTCCTAATGCAGGACAATGCCAGACCTCATGTGGCTGGAGTGTGTCAGCAGTTCCTGCAAGATGAAGGCATTGAAGCTATGGACTGGCCCGCCTGTTCCCCAGACCTGAATACGATTGAGCACATCTGGGACATCATGTCTCGCTCCATCCACCAACGTCACTTGCACCACAGACTGTCCAGGAGTTGGCGGAGGTTTTAGCCCAGGTCTGGGAGGAGATCCCACAGGAGACCATCCGCAACCTCATCAGGAGCATGCCCAGGTGTTGTAGGGAGGTCATACAGGCCCGTGGAGGCCACACACAATACTGAACCTCATTTTGACTTGTTTTAAGGACATTACATCAAAGTTGGATAAGCCTGTAGTGTGTTTTTCCACTTTAATTTTGGGGGTGACTCCAAATCCAGGCCTCTATTGGTTAATAAATTTGATTTCCATTGATGATTTTTGTGTGATTTTTTTGTCAGCACATTCAACTTTGTACAGAACAAAGTATTCAATGAGAATATTTCATTCATTCAGATCTAGGATGTGTTATTTGAGTGTTCCCTTTATTTTTTTGAGCAGTGTACTTTTTCTTCAATGGGACCTACCAGAAGGTCATTTTTTTTTAAATCTGACATGTGTCAATTTATGTAGTAATAACTGTTGAATGCTTCAACATATTCCATTGATTTTGAGATGTTTTTCGTAACACATTATACTTTATGACAATGGTAAAGTTAGGTTAATATGTTTTGTGTTTATAAAAAAAAAAACAAATGTGACAAAAAATTTAAAAAATGAGCAATTTTCAAACTTTGAATGATTATCCTTTAATCCAGATAGTCATACCACACAAAAACATTAATAAATAACATTTTCCTCATGTCTGCTTTACATCGGCACCATTTGTAAGATGTTGTTTTATTTTAACGTTTTAGAAGGTTTAAAAATGTAGCAGTAATTTTTCTTCATTTTTTAAAATGAATTTTACAAAACCTATTTTTTTAGCGACCTATTCGGTTTTGAAATGACTTTGGGGGTCCTATATAATGAAAACCCACAAAAGTCATACCATTTAAAAAAAAAAAAACCTTCAACGTATTCAAAATTGCTTTCAGATATTTAATTCACCCTTCAGGTGCTTTTCAAGAATTAATGCAAACTGACATGACAGGAATGAACTTTTTTTTTTTTTAACCACCTAAATGTTTCTAACTTCTGAACAGGCAACTATAACTGGAAGACATTAAGGCCGTTATTTGGCCATGAGTTGTCATGGCAAACATCAGGACCACATGATCAAGATATCAGGTTGCCGATGGGGTTAAAGAGGGAGCCCTCACACTCGGTTAACCACATAGATGCTGTAGTCACTATTGACAGCAGTATTTAAGGGGTTAAATGTCCACGGTCAGTGCCAACACTGATCGTGGCTGATGCAGCAAGTTGTCAGCTATAGAGTACAGGTGACAGTTACAGGATTGTCACCCATCAGAGGCTGCTAGCCTCTTATATTGCAGGTCAGTTTTTAGTCGTATTGGTGGTCATTAAGGGGTTAATTCACAATCAAGAAAAAATATTAAAGGCATATGTTAATATTCTTCTTCTATGTCAAGTTATGATCACTTGAAGTTACAGGCCAAAAACTTGTGTTTTAACCCCTTCATAACCCCTGGTTCAGCGCTGGCTCCGGCGCTGAGCCCACGCTGAACTGGGCACATGTCATCTGATTTATACAGCTGACATGTGCCCGCAACAGCTGTGGGTGGAATGGCGATCCACCCGCAGCTGTTAACTAGTTAAATGCCGCTGTCAATCTCTGACAGCGGCATTTAACAGCATCGCGCTGGAAGCGCGTCACTTCCCCCACCCATCAGTGGCCTCGTCACATGATCAAGGGTCACCGATGGGTTAGCATGACAACCCGGCGTCTGCAGCAGACCCCTGTGGTTGTCATGTCCAGATTGCTATGAGCGCCGCCCAGTAGTCGGCGCTCATAGCAAGTAAGCAAATCGGTTACACACAGGCGATCTGCTCATCGCCTGTATGTAGCAGAGCCGGTCAGGCAAATGCTGCTTCTAGGTCTCCCATGGAGACTATTGAAGCAAACGAAAAGTAAAATAAAAATGTTTTTAAAAATATTAAAAAAATACAAAATATGTAAAATTTTAAATCACCCCCCTTTCACCCCTTTCAAAATAAAACAATAATAATAAAAAAAAAAATACAAATATTTGGCATCGCCACTTTCAGAATCGCCCGATCTATCAACGTGAACGTGTTAAAAAACAAAACAAAAAACAATTGTGGAATTGCACTTTTTTTGCAATTTCACCGCACTTGGAATTTTTTTTCCCGTTTTCCAGTACACTACATGGTAAAACCAGTGATGGCGTTCAAAACTACAACTCGTCCCACAAAAAATAAGCCCTCACACGGCCATATTGACCAAAAAATAAAAAAAGTTATGGCTCTGGGAACAAGGAGAGCAAAAAATGAAAACATAAAAAACGGAAAATGCTCCGGTCATGAAGGGGTTAAAAGTGCCGGACTCAGATGACATTTCCTGTTTTTTCAGATGCAGTCCTGTCATACAAAAGTTGTAGAAGCACATATACACAATACTGCCACTGTTTCACACTTGGTCAACTATATTTTACATAACTCCCAACTTTGAAAGTTAAGAAAGAGGGACACATATTGTAACGTTCCCAGCGAGCGGAGGCAATTTTGATTTAACACTAAGCTACTTCCATAACCTCGCCTTGTTCTTTACATGTGCACATATAGAAATCCATAGAGTTCCCACACAGTATGCCACTGTTATGGTCACCACAGTGCCTATTACAAATAGTATGATGCCCATCAAGACCCCACACACACCGCATTATTCCCACATTAGCCGCTACACACAGTATAATGCCCAGTACCCCCCCTACCCCACAGTATGATGACCCCATAGTCCATTCCTCCACACAGTACGATTCCCCATTGTAACCCCCTCATAGTATAATGCCTCCAAAGCCCCTAACACAGTATGAAGACCCTGCAGTGCATTCCCCCCACATACAGTATAAAGCTCACACAGCACCCCACACAGTTTGATGTCACCGTAGCCAGCCAGCAAAGTATAATGCCCCCACATAGTATGATGCCCACAAAAAACACAGAAGGACAGTTGTTCACTTTCAGGACTGTCCAGCTGGATCTGAGATAGTTGGGAGCTACTCATTTTATACAACGTCTTTCTGAAAGCAAGACAAACAAAAATCAGAAGAGGACATGTTAGAATCTGTCAGTAGTGCTGCCTCAGGCTATGGGCTTATAATTTAGAAAATTGATATTAATGTTTGATTTCTATATGCTTCAGTGTGCTTAATGCAATTGTAAAACGATTTTCTAGTAGTAGTCTTATGTGAAAAATACACATGCTGCAGAGAAACACTAAAATAGATCTATCACCTCCCTATTCTACTCTAGTGTCATGAAATTACTGTTATTGACCCCTCCACTTCTTTACCCCACCAGAAAAGTTTTATTTAGTAGGAAATATTTTTCATATTTTCTGCTGGGTGTGTCTTATAGTTAGGTGCATCCTACATGCCAAAAAATACAGTCATTTGTGCCATGCTATATACCTAGTGAGGAAAGGGGTTCTGTGGAGATGAGAAGGGGTCCGGGAATGAAGATAGTGCCTAATCTGCAACTGCTCTTTTATATCATCTCAGCCTATGTATCTAGATAGTAAAAAACTGGGTACTTTGTTAAAGAGAAGCTAATCCATTGTTTTTCTATTTGAGTGCCCTTTTAATTACAAGCAGATCGGTGGTGGCCCAGGTCCTAAGACACTCACCGATCACTCAAAAAGGTGTGCAGCTCAGGTAACAGGAGATCAGAGGTCCAGCCAGGGTGCACAAACAGCGGATTAGGGATTCAACAGAAAATTTAGACTTCATAGCATCTATTGGATCCTTACCTCGATCTGAGCTGTGCACCTCTATTTACTCTTTAAATACATACATGCTCTTTATATAGATGCTGGAGTCAGCCTGTATCTATCTATATACTCAAGTGTATTGTGACAACTATTCATATAGAGGTGGGGGATCTACTACTGCACCTCTTCACTTGTGTACATACGGTATAATCAGTATATTGTCTGCAAATACTTATACAGTATAAGTTCTGTATTATGAAGGTCGTACACATCCTCTTAACACTGTATATCCTGTCATTTTTGCCTTTTTTTCAGCCAGAATAATATAACTATAGCATTAAGGCCACATTCCCACCATTAGCTTTTATTACATTTTTGAAATGACATGTTTTTGCTGAGTGAAAAACGCAGCGTCTTACAGTTCCAGCAAAGTGGATGAGATTTCTAGAAATCTCCAGCCCACTGTGCTTCTTTTACTGCGGTGTAAACTCACCTGCGGTGCATTTTTCAAATCCACAGCAAGTCAATTTCTCTTGCAGTATGCTGAATTACATTAGATATGGAAAATCTGCAACAAAAATCGGCACATGCGTTTTAGTGCGTTTCTACATCGGAAACGCATCAAACATGCATGTAATCCGCACCTAAGTATATCAATAAAGTTTTGTCAAATTTAAATACCAGGAAGTATCAAAAATAAAACAGATTTATTTAAAGGTTGACACACCAAATAGAGACAAAATGCAGCATCAAAAACATGATAAAAATGCATGTTAAAAACACACACAAAAATGCAACAAAAAATGCAAATAACCCAATTTAAATTATAGGTGCAGAGATTCTGCATCAAAAGCACCAAAAGCTCACAGTGTGACCGTCGCATCTGAGTGTAAATGAACACTCATTCTGAGTATGTTTATAGTTCTTGTCAAAAGTTTGGGCACCTGTTCTTGCAATGGTTTTCCTTGTTCTTACCGGAATATGCACACGCAGTGGCGTACCGCCAATAGTGGCAGAAAACACAGGGCCCGTGAGGCAGGAGTGGCCAGCGCCAAAAATTTGTGATAGATCGTGGATAGGAGGTGGAAGTGACTGTGGGGATGTGGTGAGGAGGGCCGGGTTTTGAGAGATATCAGCAGTGAGGAGGAGTAGAGAAAGGGTTAGTAAGTGGGAGCAGGAAAGGGCATGAGGTGGTTGTCTGTGTTTGGAGACACATTTTACGTTGTGAAACAGTTCTGAGGAGGAGGTGAGATGGATGGGGAGGATGGAGGGAGAGATTATCAGTTCATTACTAGGTGTAGGCATTAGAGGGGCTAGTATGAAGTGAAGGACTATGAGGGTGATCGTGAAAACAAACAGAAAAATTGTTTACAGTGACTATGTATCCAGTTACCTTCAGTTCTCTTCTGGTTCTGGTCTAATTCATTGCAGTACACAAATGCTGCACTTGGATGATGCACTGGGCAGACTGACGTCTATGTAGACATAGTGCTCACAATATATTTGCTAACAAATGCATTCAGATGGGAAATAGAGGGGAGAGGCCTGTACTCATCTTAATCAGATAATTAAACTTGAGCCAGATGCAGGATATAATGCGGGCAGAGTAAAGAGGCTGGTCATAAAAAACAATGGGGAGGGGGTTAATGGAATGGTCAGTTCAAAAATATACCAAGTAAATACAAGAAGCAGGAGAGGTAAGGATTATCACAGGTTGGAAAAGCTGGATATATAACCAATAGAAAATATTGGTACAATAAAACGTAGATTGTTCAAAGCACCGCTTTCTTTTACTCCGATGACACTTTTGAACACCCTTGGCATTCGCTCAAGCAGCTTCATAAGGTAATCACCTGGAAAGGCTTCCAGTGAACAGGTTTGTCACATCAAAAGATCACAGGCCTTCAGAAAGTGTTTGTGACCATCAGGTGTGTTTTGAAAACATTGGTACATAGTTCCATACAGTGTATATTCAACAACAGTTCTAAGCTAGAATATGACAAGAACCACTAAGTAAAGAGAAACAACAGTTCATCACTACTTTATGACATGAAGTTCACTCATTTCAGAAAACTGCTAGAACCTTGAAGGCCCCCTCAAGTGCAGTCATGAAAACCATCAATCGTTACGATCAAACTGGCTCTCATGAGAAGAGCCCCAGGAAAGGATAAGTTAATCAGAGTTACCAGCCTCAAAAACTACAAATTGACAGCACCTCAGAAAATAGCCATCATAAATAATTCACAGACCCTAAGTATCAGCACATTTTAACAATAACTCTCCAGAGAAAACTACGAGAAGCAGGCCTTTATGGTCAAATTGCTGCAAATAAACCACTAATGAGGACCTCAAACAAAAAGAGACTTGTTTGGGATGGACATTAGATCAGTGGAAAACTGTACTGTGGTCTGTTGAGAAAAAATTTAGATTTTTGGTACAAACTGCCATCTCTTTGGGGGACACATAAATGTTGAGCAGGTTTCTACATGTGATCCTCACTGTGAAGCGTGGAGGAGGAGTGATGGTGTGGGGGTGTTTTGCTGATGACATTATTGGTGATATACTCCAAAATTCAAGGCACACTGACGTAGCATGGCTACTACAGAAATCTACCAGAAAACAATGCCATCCTGTTTAGTTTGTACTTAGTGGGACCATAATTTGTGTTGTAACAGGATAATGACCCCAAATACAAGTATGTGACCAAGAATATGAGGAATGGAGTGCTATGTCAGATGACATGACCACAATCCAGTTGAGATGGTTTGGGATGAGCTGGACTGCAGAGTCAAAGCAAAGCAGCCAACAAGTACTCAGCACCACTGGGACTTCCTTTAAAACTGTTGGATGCCATTTCAGGTGACTAACACATGAAGCTACTAGAGAGAATGCCAAGGCTATGTAAATCTGTCATCAGAAGAAAAGGGAGGTAACTTTGAAGAACCTATGGTGTAACACATATTCTGGTTTTACATGCGTTTCTTTACTCCTCCTTTGTATATTTTTTCCTTTGTCGTTTTGCTGCATTTAGGCTATGTGCACACCGTGCATCTTTGATGCGTTTTCTCCGAGCGGAAATGCACTAAAAACGCTAGGTAATCTGTGTGCCAGCTAATGTAATGACAATCCTGAAGTGCTGGGCACATGATCAGGAATTTTCCTGTCAGGATTGTCATTGCGTTTAAATCTGCAGCATGTAAATTCTTTGTGCGTTTATGCAGCGTTTTTCAGCCATTGACTTTAATTGAGTCAGTCAAATCTGCAGCAAAAATGCAGGTATAAAAATATTTGCGTTTTTGCTGTAGATGTTTGCTGCATATTTGACTGACTCAATTCAAGTCAATGAATCAAAAACACAGCAAAAACGCACAAAGAATTGCCCGCGAGAGACTACTCCTCCCATCATCTGACAGCCGCTCCTGCTGACAATAGCGGGAGCAGATGCTGCTGAGGGGAGAAGTAGTCTCCTCAGCCGGCGTCTGTGCGCTGTGAAAAAAAAAAAAAGTTACGGTATATAAAATAAAAATACACTTTCACCTGTCCGCCCTCATCTGATATCCCACGGCGATCCAATCACTTAGCAGCACTCTATACACTGACGGGAGCGCGATCGCTTAGCGCTTAGTTGCCGGCACTGAGTTCACCGGAGTTCATCAGCTGAAGATCAGCTGACGAGCTCCCGAGACCTCACTTATGTCATCGGTGCTGCATGAAAAATTTTCCCACGCAACATTGATGAAGTAAGTGAGGTAGTTGATCGAAGTTGATCAGCTGATGAACTCAAGTGACCTCACTCCTGCAGCACAGCGCTATACACTGACAGGAGTGATTACACTCATGTCAGTTTATAGAGTGCTGTCCTCTACAACAATCACATCAGTGATTGCTGATGTGGCTGCTGTAGAAGTGACCCAAATCTTCGTGGGACACTGTGGATTACATCATAACGGCGGACAGGTGAGGGATATTATTTTTTTTATTTTTGGTTTGTTACAGGAGATGAAGGCTTCGGGATTGGGCGCTAGGTGAGTCTACAGTGTTTTTTATTTCTAAATAAATGATTAAAATCGTGTGGAATTTTATTTAAATAAAAGACTTAAACACACGGTCAGAATAATTTCAAAAACGTCAAAAACAAGGAAAACAATTGCAGTGTGTACAAACTTATGACACATTCTGTACATGTTCAAATTTTCTGCTGTAGATATTGCAGCAAATCCTCATCAAAATCTGTGACATGTATTATGTACAAATTTCTAACAGATTTTGTATGATGCTGGTTTCACCCTATGCATTGCAAAGGCAGAAATTTGCAATGAATATCCGCAGCATACACTGACAAAATAAAATTACACCACAGATAAATTTCCTGAGGAAATTCAGCCTGTTTAAGAAATTTGTTAAAATCTCATCCAGCCTTCTGATAATGTAATAGGCTGTGGATTTTCTGTCCCAAAATCCAGGCAGAAAACGTCCGATTTTCTGTATTGCAATGTATTGCAAACTTAGTGATCTTCGTGCCTGTGTACTTAATTGAAGTAAAAATATGATGAGCATAAGAGCCCCAGGTTGCCCATACATAGCCCCTTCTTTCTATTTACTGTGGCATCTAAGGTGTTAAAATGCAGGGTGCAGAGCTAGTACTGATCGATACAGCTAGAAGCTGTATGGCGAGCAGGTTCATATACTGCAGACGATCACCTATGTGTTTTTTATATATTTGTGAAATATTCATGAAATTATATATAAAAAACAAGATAAATTACCTTTTTTTCGCAATAATTCTCTTTCTCATTTTGATCCAAATCACGTTGCCAAATTGTTTTCTGGTCAGAGTCATATGGGCCTTTTTTCATTTCATATTTTTGGTCATTTCTTTCATCACTAAAATCCTCATGAATCATATAGTCTGGAACATTTCTTAATGGTGCACTGACATGGTAAAAAGTATAATAAATATGCAATCTGGTTAATAAATATGTAACAAGAAATGGTAATACATAAAAAATATACAATCTGAATCTGGTTAATAAATATGACAGGGTAAACGAGATGATCCGGGACTATTTTATTTTTTTACTCTGGGCCTAAGAACTAATTGGCAAGCAGGCGTGTTCTACCCGGTCATGGACCCATCCTGCTGCTTCATGTCAAAGGAGCAGCTCTTCCTCTGTCGACAGGGCATGACTGTTGTTGTCATGCTAATTGAAGAGCTGGCTATCTGCACTTAGGCAGTGGGGAAATGGCTGTCAACCAGCAGGATATTGGCTGTCGCGCCCCGTTGACAAAGCAGAGCAGAAGAGAAGCAGCCGCTGTCGACTTGACGTCAGCGCAAGCTGTGGAATAGCCAAGCAGGAGTGGTCTATGACTGCTCTGAGCCAGCTGAGATCGGCAGCAGGCAGAACAGGCAGGTAAGTTAGCAACGACTTGCCTGTTAGTTCTTAAGCCCATAGTAAAAAAAAAATAATATATTCCCAGATAACCCCATTAAGCATAATAAATGTATAAATACACTCCTTAAATTTAAAATTGCAACACCAGTAAGGTAAAGTTGTAGAATTATGGAAATCACATGATATGCAAATGATGGAAAAAAATATTTCAAAACATCTCAATTTATTTAATAACCTATACAGTCATGGCCGAAAGTGTTGGCACCCTTGATATTATTCCAGAAAATTAAGTATTTCTCACAGACAATGATTGCAATTACACATGTTTTGTTATACACATGTTTGTTTACTGCAAATTGCACATAATTTCACACAAAACCCCTGAAATGGGCCAGACAATATTGTTGGCACCTTTCGAAAAATGCGGGTAAACAATTTTGTCTCAAGAATGTGATGCTCGTTCAAACTCACCTGTGGCAAGTAAGAGGTGTGGTCAATATAAAAATCACACCTGAAACTTGATAAAAAGAGGAGAAGTTAATTCAATCTTTGCATGATGTGTCTATGTGTGCCACACTAAGCATGGAGAACAGAAAGAGGAGAAGAAAACGGTCTGAGGACTTAAGAACCAAAATTGCTGAAAAATATCAATAATCTCCAGAGATCTTTATGTTGCTTTGTCCGCAGTGCGAAATATAATCAAGTTTACAATCCATGGGACTGTAGCTAATCTCCCTGGATGTGGACAGCAGAGAAAAATTGATGAAAGGTTACAACGGCGGATAGTCTGGATGGTGGATAAACAGTGCCAATCACGTTCCAAAGAAATGAAAGCTGTCCTGCAGGGTTAGAGTGCATCAGTGTCAACACAAACTATCCGTCAAAATTTGAATGAAATGAAACGCATCTTATGGACGGATGACACCAAGATAGAGCTTTTAGGTAAAGCACATCATTCTACTGATTACCAAAAAAGCAATGAGGCCTACAAAAAAAAAAACAATACCTACAGTCAATTATGGTGGTGGTTCAAAGACGTTTTGAGGTTGTTTTGCTGCTTCTGGCACTGGTTGCATTGACTGTGTGCAAGGCATCATGAAATCTGAAGGATTTTGAGTCGCAATGTAGTGCCCAGTGTCAGAAAGCTGTGTTTGCGTCCTAGGTCATGGGTCTTCCAGCAGGACAATGACCCCCCAAAACATAGTTCAAGAAGCACCCAGAAATGGATAGAAGAGAAATGGAGAGTTCTGAAATGGCCAGCAATGAGTCCAGATCTAAATCTGTGGAGAGATCTAAAAATTGATGTTTCGAGATTGCACCCTTCAAATATGAGAGACCTGGAGCAGCAGTTTGCAAGAGAAGAGTGGTCCAAAATTCCAGTTGAGAGGTGTAAGAGGCTTGTTGATGGTTATAGGAAACGATTGATTGCAGTTATTTTCTCCAAAGGGTGTGCAACCAAATATTAAGTTGAGGGTGCCAACAATTTTGTCCGGCCAATATTTAGGGTTTAGTGTGAAATTATGTCTAATTTGCCTTTTTTTCTCAGTTTTTTTTGTGTTCCAATACACACAAAGGAAATAAACATATGTAATTCCAATCATTTTCTGGGAGAAATACTTAATCTTCTGGAACAATTTCAAGGGTTCCAATGCTTTCGGCCATGACTGTATAAGCTCCATGTGCAGAGATACATGCACTTACATGCCTTGGCATGATATCAATAAAAATATTAATGGTTGTCTGAGGAAAGTTCTGCCATATTGAATGGTCTGCACACACAAATCACCAGCTGCTGGCAGCTCCTTTGCAAATGGACTCAATGGGAGACAAGTCCAGAAGCTCTGCAGGTTGCGGTAACAAGTGTAGGCCATGCAAGCTGCTCAAAGAAGGAGAAACATGCATGCCCAAGTGCATTCAGCATGGCAGAACATAACTTCATTGATAGCAAGCCAAATGTCGCGCAGGGCATTATAGACAAATATATCCATAACAGGCATTGTTCCAGAAGCTTTGTGTTTTTTTTAGATGCAATTTTGCAAACTTTAGCCATGCTGCCATGTTCTTTTTAGAAAAAAAACATTCAACACAAGACATACTTGCTCAGTCTTCTTCTAATTGTGCTGACATAAACTTGAACATTTGACATGCTAAGCCCCTAGATTCTGAGCTCTTGCTCTTGGGCTTTTTGCAATATTTGGAATTGGACGGTCTCAACTTGGGGTGGATTTGCTGGGATGTCCACTCCTGGGAAAATTGTGAATTTCTAACTGTAGAATGAGATCAATGAAAAAAGCAGCCTTACCAATACCTGTTAACAGTACTGCAGAACTAGTCACTGAAAGAGACCTCTCAACTCACTGATTTTTCAACACCAAAAATAATAGATTGACTGGGGTGGATAAAATGTAACTTTTAATAATATGTTAAAATAACAATCAATCCACCATACTTGTGTGCAGTCTATCCATAGTGTGCCTGCAATAGCAGGACACACCATGGATATTAGTAGACCTAAAAGGGACAGCTAAATGTCTAGAATCAGCTCAAAATACATAGAGGTGCTTAACTCACTATCACCATCTATTTTAAATCCCCAGCTGAAGAGAGCGGGCATAGAAAAAAGGGGGGAAACTGGAAGGGAGAGGGGAGATCCCCTTCATAAAGTGCAACCAATCATATTTCTCCTCGTGCTGCCGTGTGCGGCTCATATCGTGGCCGGAATATTGAAAGCTCCGGTGCATACATAATTGCACTGTATTCTAATGAGCCTCCTGGTGTGCCCCTATAAGTAATAAAAAGGGATGAAACGCATTGAGACGTGGTGTGAATGTGCTCCCCTGCTAAGAATGAAGTGATGTGAGCCGTATTAAAATTCACTGGCTACCAATGAAACAGTGAAAATATAGGAGCTAAAATATCATTTATAGGCTGTAACCTATGCTATACACTGGATTATCTGGGTGAGTCACTGCAGAAAACCTCTGGGTACTCTGTATGGACGAGGACTATATTAATGGATAGAGACCTTTGAGTAAAGGTTCTACTTCAGGCAAAAGGGCTATTGTGCAATATATGACTGGCTGCACTTCATGAAGAGGGTCTCCCCTCTTCCAGTTTCCCCCCTTTTTTCTATGTACCTCTATGTATTATGAGCTGATTCTGGATATTTAGCTGTCCCTTTTAGGTCTATTAATATCCATGGTGTGTCCTGCTATTGCAGGCACACTCTGGATAGACTGCACACAAGTATGGTGCATTAATTGTTATGTTAAAATTTAACTTTTAATAATATATTAAAATAAGTTCCATCGCAGTCAGTGAAACAGTACTGCAGAACACAGCAGGTACCCGATGTTAAAAGGTGGAGGAAGAAAAGTTGGAAAATACTGATGAACAGCCACTCACACACCTACCATCTATGGGGTGCCTGTCCTTGTGGGGGTGCAGCTACAAAGTGCTAGGTAGCCCGCCTGAACTAAGAACATGGGTTTCTCGACTAGGCTGTAAGCCGGATTGGTGCACTACTCATATCGGAGTGGGTGGTACTTCATACAATACTAATCAACCATCTCCCCCATAAACGGTAGGTGACTCACTGGTTATTCACCAGTATTTTGCACCTGCGCTGCCTCTGCCTTTTATCATGGGGGTCTGCCGCAATCTGCAGTGCATTAGTTCTGTGACTAGGTATTGGTAAGAATGGCTACCTTTCTCAGTGATGTTTTTTTGGATTTGATGTCTTTTCCAGTGAATTGCTTTTTATTTTGCTGTAAAGCAGGGATGTCAAACTTAAACACGCAGGGGGCCAAAATGAAAAACTTGGACAAAGTCGCGGGCCAACCAGTATACAGTATAATGGGCCTCACATAGTCCTCTATACAGACACCAGAACCGCCACATAGGGGTGGTGGTTCAGGTGTCGCGGGCCAAATATAATCACCCTGCAGGACAGATTTGGCCCATGGGCCCGAGTTTGACATGTATGCTGAAAGGACTCTCAAGATAATGAGGACCCTTGACACAAGTTGCGAGTTTGCGTATTTTGGCTGAAATATACTAATATTTCACGTTTTGTTTTTTTCTCTTTTCACAGGATTCAGCCAGGTCCCGTAGTGTTGGTGGGGAAATTGGGGTATATGTCTTTGTGGCGTGCACTTACATAGTGCTGGGCAGGCCACCTGATGTAATTGTATGAATGTCACTACTATGCTGTAAGCCGGCATGATGCACTACATGCATTAGTATGACTGCCACCAAATACAATCTTTATCTATTGGCATTTATAATACTTCGTGACCATCCCCCATCACCTCACCATAGATAGTAAGTGTGCAAATGATGAATCTGAGCATAGATGTTTTTTCATTATGTCTTGATACATATAAAACACATAGAATTCAAAACTTCCCAAAGTAAAGTCAAAATAATCCTAATATAGCAACTTCATGGGCTACCATTTCATCAAAGCTCTTTTCTGTCAGCAGAGGTTTTGCATGACATCAGGGATGAGTGTGACTAAATAGCGTGTCTTAGTTCAGCTGGACATGACAATATGAGAATGTAGTAAGAACCTACACAGTTGATGATGGTGTTGAGAGTTCATGGCTGTACCAGTCGGGGGGTGCGTATGAGACCTGAAGACTTTTCTTCAGAGGAGGATCAATATGCTTCAGCAGATCTGAAAATATAAACAAATGTTTGTTACAAGAGGAGGAAGAATATTAGTAATAGGCATTATGCTTATTTCTTTTACTCAAGTTTCATAATTAAAAATGCTACCACTTGGAAGTCTGTACTTTCTTCAGACCCCACACATCCACTGCTGTCTTGTCTACATACACTGCTCAAAGTTGTGTTATGTTATATATGCAGGACAGGAGAGTATGTGGCAGCAGAAAAGAGTTATAGAAACTATACAGTATATTGTTTGGGAAAGTAAACTGAGCAATTGCTGAGGGCCCCTTTCCCCAAAAGGACCCCCAGCAGTAGCATTGCAACAGTGGGACAAAGGGAGCATGGTTGAGTCCACCTGGAGTGACCGCCACTTATTACTGTAAGAAGCCCTAGGGTATGTGCACACGGTGTGTTTATGCGTTTTTGATGCAGTAAATCTGGGCGGATTTGGCCCCAAAAACACACTGTAATCCTTATCCCAGCATTTCCTATAAGATTTTGCAAGATCTGAGCACATGATCAGGATTTTTCCTTACAGAATTTCATGTGCGTTAAAAGAAGCAGCATGTCCATTCTTTGTGCGTTTTTGCCTGAGTTTTTCCTATACAATGCACTGGAAAAAACACATAGCAAATCCGCAGGCAAAAACGAATCAAAAAAGCATGAAAACACATCAAAAACACTGCAGATTGTCCTGATCATGTGCACATACCCTAAGTGTCCCTGTCCTACCGCACACCATACTATAGGACGCAGGTTGCTTTAGGCTTGCAGCCTACAGAATGGCAGTAGCACATGGGACTACAGGATCCCGGTGTAGGTGGTGTGATGATGTCATCGGGCTGCTCTGCCTGAGCCATGATGATAACGGTTGATGGTCTCGCAAGGATCTGGAGATAGGCGAGTATATAGTATTTATGTTTTTATTTTATAGGTCAATAATTGTAGGAGAATGTGGAGCATACTTTTTGGTGGGGACTACTGTGGGGCCATCATATTGTGTGGAGGTATCCTACTTTGTCGGGGGGGGGCTGTGTGGATGCCACACTTTGTGTGTAGGGTGGGGGATAAAGTCTGTCATGCTATGTGTGGGAACTGTGGGAGCATCATACTGTGTGGAGAGGCTGTGGGATCTATCATACAATGTGGGGAACTGTAGGATCCATCACACTATGGGGGTCCATCATACTGCGTGGGGGACTGTGGGATCCATTACACTGCATGCAGAACCACAGGGTCTATGCTATGTTTATGCTATGTTTATGCTATGGGGAGCCATCGAACTGTGTGTGCGTTTGTGTATATATTATATTATACGTGTGTGTGTGTGTAGGGAACTGTTGGGGCCATCATACTCTGTGTATATTACTATTTTTAGGGGCACTCGGGACAACATGTGAAGTGGGCACTTATGAGGCATTATCATATTGTAAGGGCACATAGAAAGCATTATTAATTTCTACAGGGCAAAATGTAAGTACCTTTACTTTCTATGCCACTTATAAAGGGCAGTAATATTTTCTAGAGGACAATTTTAGCTTCCAGATGGTTAAAAAGGGGGCATTTTATTTTGTAAGGGGCACAGTGGTGGGCATTATTATGTGGGGCACTAAAAGGAGCTCTGCTACCATGCTACACAGCAATAGGGACAAATACGGGTAACAGCAGATTCAGATTTGGGGTATCAGCAGGACGACACATTTGTGAAGGTTGGGAATAGATGGGCACTGTGCTGAAAATGTGAGAAGTCAAATGTATCTTTGTTGTTAACCCTAGAGATGAATCTGGGCCTGATGGACGAGACAGGAAAAGTGAACAACTCCATCAGAAAGAATGACTCCTTTAAGTCACCTAATATAACTCTACTGTAATCTTGTAAAATATACTTCAGAACTGGCATCTACCACTATATGGTCACTGTATGGCGATAGTAATAGCATTGTCATCTGCAGAAGTTCCCCTTTACCCACTATGGTTAGGGTGTGCCAAAGCAGTTGTAAACATGGTTACCTGGGTTAGAGGCCCACCGAGATGTTTTGCCAACCTCTGTGCTGAACCCCTAACTATGCCTCTTGCTCCCAGCCCAAAAAACAGAAACTGCACAGATAATGCAAATCCTGCAGTTTCCAAGGTTAGATCTGCAAAAAAGGACTTTGCGATGGTCCTTAGATTAGACATGCAAAAGACATTAAGGCAGATGTGCAAAAAGACCTTAGCATGGTCATGCTACCAAAGGTAGCATATTCCCACTGCATTTTGGGGTAAGTGAAGAGTCTCCGCAAGCTCAAAGAACACTGGATTTTGGCTGTTGGAGCTGAAAAGAGGACATCGTAAACCGCGCGCCTGCCGGCGCGCGCATTTTGAAGTTTTTTTTTAAGCTTTTTTCACTGTTTTCTGAACATTAACAGTAAGAACATGGAAGAGTCCAGGAGCCATTTGGTGAGCTGCATATCCTGCTACATGTTCACAGACTTGCCAGTGGAAAAGCCAAACTTCACATGCCAGAAATGCAAGCTTGTGTCCCTGTTGGAGGAAAAGTTGCGAAATCTAGAAGAGAGGTTAACTACCTTGAAAATCATTAAGGAAGGTGAAGAGTTCTTAGACAGAGCAGAATTATCTCTTCATGATTCAGAAAGAGAAGAAATTCGAACTGCACCTGAGGAAACAGAGGAATGGAAGCATGTGACCCACAGAAGCAGGAGGATCGAGAGGCAGTCAGCACCCATACTGCTCAGGAACCAGTACCAGGCTCTCACGAGGAGAACCATGAAGAAATACAGCAAAATAAGACTTTGCCAGCAATGAATAACCTTGTAAGCCCTCAGAATCCTCCTGGATGGAGAAAGAAGAATGTTGTGAAGAAAAAACGGAGAGTGGTGGTCATGGGGGATTCCCTGTTAAGAGGAACAGAGGCCGCTATCTGCAGACCAGACATAACCTCAAGAGAAATGTGCTGTCTTCCAGGAGCAAAAATTAAAGATGTGTCTGACAGGATATCAAGACTCTTCAGACCTACAGATCACTACCCATTCCTGCTAATACATGTGGGGACAAATGACACCGCAAGAAAGGACCTGGAAACCATCTGCAGTGACTTTGAAGACTTAGGCAAGAAAGTGAAAGAATTGGGAGCGCAGGTGGTCTTCTCATCCATCCTCCCAGTGGATGGCCATGGAACAATGAGGTGGAATAAGATTCTACAGGTGAACAACTGGCTACGTCGATGGTGCCGTCAACAAGGATTTGGATTTCTGGATCATGGAATGAATTACCTATACGATGGACTACTTGCTAGAGATGGGGTGCACCTTACGAAGACTGGAAAACATGTATTTGGAAGTCGCCTTGCTACACTCATCAGGAGAGCTTTAAACTAGAACAATGTGGGAAGGGAAGCAAAAGGCCAGAAAAAGCCATACAGCTGACAAATACTATTGAGATCTCTGCTACTGGAAGTGGAAAGGAAGAACAAAGACAAAACAATTTAAATAATAAAAATATGGGAGGAAGAGAAACCAATCACAAACTAAAATGTTTTTATACAAATGCACAAAGCATGGGCAACAAACAAGGAGAATTGGAACTACTAATGCAGGAAAAGGAATATGATGTCATTGGAATCACTGAAACTTGGTGGGACGATACACATGATTGGAATAAAAGGCTAAAAGGATACAACTTATTTGCAAGAAACAGACTTGATAAACGAGGAGGAGGTGTCGCATTGTATGTTAGAAAAGCGTATATCTGCACAGAGATTGAAGCTTCAGAGACTGGGAGTTCTGTGGAAACTGTTTGGGTAAGAATACAAGGAGAGAACAACGGAAAGGACACCATTGTAGGCATTTACTACAGGCCACCTGGGCAAGCTGAAGATATGGATGAACTCTTTATGGATCAAATGACCAATTTCTCCAAAAAATATGACGCAGTGGTCATGGGAGATTTCAACTATCCAGACATTTGTTGGGAATCTCTCTCAAGTAAAACTAACAGGTCAAGCAAATTCTTATCCTCTCTTGCTGACAACTTTATCTTCCAAAAGGTAGGGGAGAAAACAAGGGGATCTGCTACTTTGGATCTAATCCTTATAAACAGGGAGGAAATGGTTGAGGAGGTAAAGGTGGCTGGGACCCTAGGAGGCAGCGATCATGCTATTATAGAATTTTGGATAACTAGAGGAGGAAGACATGTGAAGACTCAAACTTCAAGGTTAGATTTTAGAAAGGCAGATTTTAAGAGACTCAGAAAGAGAATAGGAGGGATCCAATGGCTGGATGTCCTTAAGGACAAAAATGTCCAGGAAGGATGGGAAATTTTTAAAAATGAGATTCTCAAAGCACAATCGTTAACAATCCCGAAAAGTAGGAAGAATGGGAAGCATTTAAGGAAACCAGGATGGATGAACACAGAACTTAAACACATGCTAAAAAGAAAGAAAGAAATGTTTATTAAATGGAAAGAGGGAGGCATATCTAAAGAAGATTATAATGCAGTCTGCAGATCCTGTAGGGCACGTATCAGGTTAGCTAAAGCTGACAATGAATTAAGGCTTGCAAGAGATGTCAAAAGCAATAAAAAAGGATTTTGGGGGTATGTCAAAAGTAAAAGAAAAGTCAAAGATGCTATAGGATTTTTACAGGATGAAAATGGAGAAATGGTAAGAGAGGATTTTGAGAAGGCCGAACTTTTTAATTCCTATTTTGCATCTGTTTTCTCACAGAAAGAAAATGTAACATCAACTGATCTTCACTGTCCTTTTAAAGGAATAGAAGAATCCAAGTTATCTGTAAACAGAAAGATTGTGAGGGAATATTTAGCTAACATAAATGAGTTCAAGTCTCCAGGTCCAGATGAATTACACCCCAGAGTACTGAAGGAGATCGTAGAAGAAATTTTAGAACCACTCTCCATAATCTTTGAAAATTCTTGGAGAACAGGAGAAGTCCCAGAAGACTGGAGAAGAGCAAATGTTGTTCCTATCTTCAAAAAGGGGAAGAAGGTGGGCCCAGGGAACTATAGGCCGGTGAGTCTTACTTCTATACCAGGAAAGATCTTTGAACAAATTATTAAACAACATGTATGTAAGTACATGGATAAGAATGAAGTGATTAACCAGAGTCAGCATGGGTTTGTAACTAACAAGTCATGTCAGACTAACTTAATTTCCTTCTATGACAGAATCACTGACTGGGTGGATCAGGGAAATGCTGTAGATATAGTATATCTTGACTTCAGCAAAGCATTTGACAAAGTATCTCATACCATCCTTATTGAAAAAATGACCAAGTATGCAATGGACCAGGCAACTGTTAGGTGGATTCATAACTGGCTTAGTGATCGGACTCAAAGGGTGGTTGTAAATGGCTTCACATCTAGCTGGATGAATGTCTCACGTGGGGTACCACAGGGCTCCGTCCTGGGACCTGTATTGTTCAACATCTTTATCAATGATTTAGATGAAGGAATTGAGGGTAAACTGATTAAATTTGCTGATGACACAAAGCTAGGAGGGATAGCTAATACTAGAGAAGAGAGAGAGAGGATTCAAAAAGACCTAAATAAACTGGAGCAGTGGGCAGCAACCAACAGAATGGTTTTTAACAGGGAAAAATGCAAAGTACTACATATGGGCAATAAAAATGAAAAAAGCATATACAGAATGGGAGGAATAGAGCTAAGCAACAGTACATGTGAAAAAGACTTAGGTATACTAATAGATCATAGACTGAACATGAGTCAACAGTGTGATGCAGCAGCAAAAAAAGGCAAATACAATTCTGGGATGTATTAACAGTAGCATACAGTCTAGATCACGTGAAGTCATTATCGGTCTTTACTCCTCTTTGGTCAGACCTCATCTGGAATACTGTGTACAGTTTTGGGCACCACATTTTAAAAAAGACATAGACAAACTGGAGCAAGTTCAGAGAAGAGCGACCAGAATGGTGACCGGTCTGCAAACCATGTCCTATGAGGAACGGTTGCAGGATTTGGGAATGTTTAGCTTGCAAAAAAGAAGACTGAGAGGAGACTTAATAGCTGTCTACAAATATGTCAAGGGCTGTCACATTGTAGAAGGATCCTCTTTATTCTCATTTGCACAAGGAAAGACTAGAAGCAATGGGATGAAACTAAATGGGAGGAGACACAGATTAGATATTAGAAAAAACTTTTTGACAGTTAGGGTCATTAATGAGTGGAACAGGCTGCCACGAGAGGTGGTGAGTTCCCCTTCAATGGACGTCTTCAAACAGAGGCTGGACAGACATCTGTCTGAGATGATTTAGTGAATCCTGCTTTGAGCAGGGGGTTGGACCAGATGACCCAGGAGGTCCCTTCCAACTCTACCATTCTATGATTCTATGATTCTAGGTCTTTCAAGATATTTGTAAGGTAAAAAATATCAAAATAAGAAGAATCATTTCAGAACTTTTTCCAGTTATAATATCACTTAATCTGTTCAAATCCAAATCCATTGAGAAACAAGCTGAAATTATTTTAATGGGGAAAATAAAAACTAACAAAAACTAAAATAATGTGGTTGCTTAAGTGTGAACACCCTTTTATTATTGGGGATAGGTTTATGTTCAGAATTACCCAATCACATTTCATTTTATGTTAAGTAGTAGTCAGTACACAGCTGCCATAATTTAAAGTGATTCTGATTAACCCCATATAAAGTTTAGCTGTTCTAGTAGGATTTTCTTGACATCATCTTAGTTGCATTTTACGGCAAAAGCCATGATCCATAAAAAGCTTATAACTCAGCAACGGGATCTCATTGTTAAAAGTTATTAGTAAGAAGAAGGGCACAAAGACATTTCCATGGAATTAGATATGCCATAGTGTAGAAGGGCAGTGCCCCAAAATGTAGATACATATATAGAAATACATATATTACATGTTAGCCCATGTATTTAAAAACAAATATATATATATATATTTATGCATATATGCTTCACAGAATTTTACAAGGTTGTTCTGTGGAAATCAAAAAAAAATTTTTCCCCACAAAAATGTTTTAGCCCCCAATTTTTTTTATTTTTGGCGAGGACAGCAGGAGAAAATGAACCGCAAAATTTGTTGTGCAATTTCTCCTGAGAATGCCGATGCCCCATATGTGGTCAAAAACTACTTTTGATGCACAGTGCAAAGCTCAGAAGGGAAGAAGCACGATATTGGAGTTCATATTTTGCTGGAATCATTTGAGGGCGCCATATCACATTGGCAGAGCCACTGAGATGATGGAACAACAGAACCCCCCATAAGAGACCCCATTTTACAAACTATACCTCTCAATGAATTCATCTAGGGGTTCAGTGGTCATATTGACACCACAGGTGAATCACAGAATTTTTACCATTGAGCAGTGAAAAAAAATTATTACATTTTTACCACCAAGTTGTTTTAGCCCCAGATTTTACAATGTCACACTGGGAAATGGGTAAAAATGGCACCAAAATTTGTCGCACAATTTCTGCTGTATATAGACAAACCCCATATGTGCTTAGCCACGCAGTGAGAGCGCTCTTTAACTGCTGGAAGGCAGATTTTCCTAGAATACTTTGCGGACTCCATATACAGAGCCCCTAAGTGCTAGAAGAGCAGAATCCCCCCTCAAGTGACCCCATTTTGGAAATTATACCCCTTTGGGAATTTATATACAGGTGTAGTGACTATTTTGACTCCATGGGTGTTTTCCAGGAACAAGCAGCAGTGGATGTTGGCGAGTGAAAATTGCAAATTGTCATTGTAGTGACCAGTACGTTGTGCCCAGCTCATGCATCTGGAGACATACACCCGTAAATTAGGCGGGCTCTCATCGCTAAAGAAATGCCAAAAGTGTGGACGCTAAATGTGGTTTAGGCACACTGGGTCTCAGAAGGGAGGGGGGCATTTGGATTTGGGAGTGCAGAATTTGCTGGATTTATTTTGGAGGGGGAGGAGCCATTTTGCTTTTCCAGAACCTTTGTGCTTTCCGTTAACAGATGACGGACCTGATTGGATAATTGCTTTTTTTGTGGATTGAGTTGAAACTTTTATTGGGGACATTTTACACAACATTTTGGATCACATTTATTCTGCGCTCTATGTTGAGCACTTACATCGGGGTTTCCATCTAAATTTCGGAGTGAAGTGATTCAGTTGAAACCCCCAACAAATCCATTCACTATGATGAGGCAACAGATTTACTCTGGACTTCATCTGGCCTCCGTTCAGCGTTGTCCATTTTTTTCAGAAGTTTACAAAACTGTGGCCAACTGCTCTTTTGTGCACGCCTAAAAATACAGACACGGCCGGATCACAGGTCAGATGGCATCCACAGTGCCTCCATGTGCCTCATTATAGGGAATCTTCTGCCGGGGGTTCCGTCTGAATTGCGTATTTCAGAGATTTACACGGAAACCCGGTGTAAGTGCTCAGCGCAGGATAAATGTGCGCCGATCTTTGGGAGGCAGAATGAACAAATCAACAGAAGGCAAAGAATTGTTTTTATTTATTTTTTTCACTGTTCCTCGTGCGGTATAAGTGATTAGACGACTTTATTCTTCGGGACGGTGCAATTACAGTGATACCAGATTTATTTCCGGTTTTTATGTTGTGGTAGATCGCTCACTCAGCTGCACACGGAAGTAGACACAGGTACGCTGTCTCTTTAAATCTCTTGTTGGTTTATTAGAATGTGGCATAAACCAACATGGAGTCCATGAAAAAAAACAAAGCCCTTTAGACAAAATGGGAAAAACAAACAAAACAAAGTGGTCATGCAAAACACAGTCCTTGTGTTAGCAGGGGTCCGCCAACTCAGAGTCTAGCACCTCCACATGGTTCAGGTCAGCTCAACACAAACATGTCTGGAGTTTGCCTCCCCAGACTTACTGAACAACTAATGCCTCAGCAGGCCTTGTATTTAAACCCCAGACCACACCCTGAGATGGAGATATGGAGAACAACCTCCCGCCCGCTCTTTGGATGTTCTCATAAAAACACACAGCAAATAACATGCTGGAGGGAACTTAATGGTTTTACTTCACTGAAGCTAATATCCTCAGGGAAACATATCTGCCCTCCAGCACTTTACCAGTGACTTTGTCACAACGTTTAGCTGTTGTCACACACTAAAAGACATCTTTTTTTTGTTGCAAATACTAGTTTTTGCATCGCCATAATTTGAGAGCTATAGTTTTCCATATTTCGGCCGACAGTCATGTGATGGCTTGTTTTTTGCGGGACGAATTGACGTCTTTAATGGCACCATTTTCGGGCTCATGACATTATTTGAACACTTTCTATTCCGATTTTTGGGAGGCAGGATGAACAAAAAACAGCAACTTAGGAATTGTTGTTTTTGGGGTTTTGTTATGTCGTTACGCGTGTGGTAAAAGTGATAAGGCAGCTTTATTCCTCGTGTCAGTATGATTACAGCGATACCACATTTATTTAGTTTCCTTTATGTTTGGGTGCTTTTATGTAATGAAAACTTTTATATAAAAAATTATTATTTTTGCATCACTTTATTCTGAGAGCTATAATTTTTTTATTTTTTCAGCTGATGGAGCAGTCATCAAAGCAAAAGGTGGCTACTTTGAAGAACCTAGAATATAAGACATATTTTCAGTTGTTTCACACTTTTTTGTTAAGTAAATAATTCCACATGTGTTAATTCATAGTTTTGATGCCTTCAGTGTGAATGTACAATTTTCAAAGTCATGAAAATACAGAAAAATCTTTAAATGAGAAGGTGTGTCCAAACTTTTGGTCCGTACTGTATATGTGTATAGATATATATATATATATATATAGATATATATCTATATATATCTATCTATCTATCTATCTATATATATATATATATATATAGGTCTGTACTGTATATATCTAAAAAATGGCAGGATTGAATGAGAAATTCTATATATGGCAGTAGACCTTTTTAAAGATGGCGACTGCAGTGTCGCGAATGCAATGCGCATGCCCAGTGACGTCATCATGTGGGCGGATCACTAATGCTCTGGTCAGGTGACGGAATTCAAGCTGAATCATGGGAGACATGCACAGTGTGGAGTGGAGGATGTCGAGAACAGCGTGACAAACAGAGAATATGTAATATGTGAGATTGCTGAAGGGTGAGTCGTACCCCCATTTTAGGAGATGCACCTGACACTATTTATTATCAATTTAGTCACTTGGCACTTTATATGGAGAATGAATTGTTGAAATATAAAAAATGAATTATATTAAATTTGACACAAATGATGTAAAACAAAATGGAAAGTAATGAGAATATATTGTGCACTAATTTATTGTGAAAAAAAACTATATATGTTAATGAATTGTAATGATGATAATCACAAATTACACCTATAAATGTTTCACCATTTGCACTTGAACTCTGCTTGAGAAAGGTTGCCTTAATATATTTTCTCTATATTAATTATATATATATATATATATATATATATATACATACATACATACATACATACACACACCCATGAATACTTTTATGGAAATAATAGTTTTTACAATTTTTTTTACTCTGTCCCACTATGGGACTTTCATTCCTATGCTGTACAAACCGTCAGCGCTGCACTGTCAGACAAACTTGCTGGATGATGCACTGAGCATGATCTCGCAAATTTGCTAGCTCTGGTGACCCGGATGTCGTCATGATGACATTGGGTCACCATAGCAATGATTGGGCTCTCGCGATGACATTGCTAAATACTGCAATCGATTTTGATCGCAGCATTTATAGGGTTGAAGTGCTGGGAGCAGTGTGGCACCGCTCCTGGCACTGAGAGCCGGGTGTCAGCTGTCAGAATCAGCTGACACCCGGCGTCAATCTCGCGCACAGCCCCTGTGCGCGGGAGATCGCCATCAAGGTTGTCCCCCAATGTTAAGTTCTAGGACCCCTGCTCTTCTCCATCTACACCTTTGGCCTGGGACAGCTCATAGAGTCTCATGGCTTTCATTATCACCTCTATGCTGATGACACACAGATCTACCTCTCTGGACCCGATATCACCTCCTTACTAACCAAAATCCCACAATGTCTGTCTGCTATTTCATCCTTCTTCTCTGCCAGATTTCTAAAACTTAACATGGATAAAACAGAATTCATCATCTTTCCGCCATCTCATTCAACCCTCCCAACTGACCTATCTATCAACGTCAATGGCTGCCCACTGTCCTCAGTCCCTCAAGCTCACTGCCTTGGGGTAACCCTGGACTCGGAACTCTCCTTCAAACCACACATCCAAGCCCTTTCCACTTCCTGCCGACTCCAACTCAAAAATATCTCCCGGATCTGCACATTCCTAAACCATGAATCTGCAAAAACACTAGTGCGCGCCCTCATCATCTCCCGCCTTGACTACTGCAGCCTCCTGCTCTGTGGCCTCCCCTCTAACACTCTCGCACCCCTCCAATCTATCCTAAACTCTGCTGCTCGACTAATCAACCTGTCCCCCCGCTATTCCCCGGCCTCTCCTCTCTGTCAATCTCTTCACTGGCTCCCCATTGCTCAGAGACTCCAGTTCAAAACCCTAACCATAACATACAAAGCCATCCACAACCTGTCTCCTCCATATATCTCCGACCTAGTCTCCCGTTACATACCTGCACGCAACCTCCGGTCCTCACAAGATCTCCTGCTCTACTCCCCTCTTATCTCCTCCTCCCACAATCGCATACAAGATTTCTCCCGTGCTTCCCCCCTACTCTGGAACTCTCTACCCCAAGGTATCAGACTCTCACCTACCGTGGAAACCTTCAAAAGGAACCTGAAGACCCACCTCTTCCGACAAGCCTACAACCTGCAGTAACCACCGCTCCACGACCAGCTCTACCCTCACCTACTGTATCCTCACCCATCCCTCGTAGATTGTGAGCCCTCGCGGGCAGGGTCTTCGCTCCTCCTGTACCAGTCGCTGTCACACTGTGTTCAAGATTATTGTAATTGTTCTTGCATTATACCCCTTTTTCACATGTAAAGCGCCATGGAATAAAAGGCGCTATAATAATAAATAATAATAATAGGTTGGTAGGTACCAGCCATCCTGGACATATGGATACGTGAAATGTCGTAAAGTGGTTAATAGCTGCTGTAAAACTGACTGCGTATAAACTGAACACAGATGACAAGAGAGAAAAAAATCGTTCAAGTTTTCTGGATGAAACCCTGAACGATTTTTTTATACTAATATATGCACCTAGCCTTAGAAGAATATCTGTCTGCGCATAATTATTGGCATCTCAATTGTTTATTTTCAGATACTAACTCATTCCTAAAAGGGAGATTTCCACTTTTCCACTTTCATTTTTCACCTCTCTTTCTTCCAAGTGCCGTAACTTTACAATTTTTCTGTCAATATAGCCCTGTGAAGGCTTGATTTTTCAGTACGAGTTGTACTTTTGAATGACATTAATTTTATAATTTTATGTACTGGAGAGGAGGAACAAATTCCAAGTGTGGTGAAATACTGAAAAAAATGCAATTCTGCAGGGTTTATTTTTTTTTTTTTAATTCAACGTTCATTATATAGTAAAAATGACGACTCAATATTCAGGTCAGTACAATTAAGGTGATGCTTTTTTTTTTTTTTTCATTTAAGCAGTAAAAAAAAAAAAACTTTGGAAGTTTGTAAAAAGAAATAAATTTGCTTGTGTCGCTATTTTTCGAGAGCCATAAAGTTTTCAACTCTCAGTCAATGGGACTATGTGAATACCTTGAGCTGATGTTTTTACTGAGAACATTTTGATTGTCTCTAATTGCATTTTTCTCCTCAGTTGTAGCGGCAGCAAAAAAAAAAACACCACACAATTCTGGTATTTTGAGTTTTTTCTAGTTACACTGTTTACTGATCTGGTCAATTCATTTTTCATTAATTTTATTTAGAGTCTGATCTTTGAATATGGAGATACCACGTGTATTTTTTTCCTTTCTTAATTTTTAATGGGAGAAAAGGAGGCAGATTCCAATTTTTTATAATTTTTTTTTACTATTATTGTATTTGTTAATTTTCTTGAGTACAGTGTCCATTTTAGGACATGATCAGATATCAAAATCAAACATCGGAATGTTGTCAGTTTGAGGATAAATACCCTGTCTGAGAACTGATTTTGACAAGTGACTCTGACGAGTGACTTTTACAACTGTAAAAATAATACAAAAAAAAAACTAACTGTTCGCTGATGGGACTTGAACCCAAAATTCTGTGTCTCAAAGTCAGTGCACTAACCACTGAGCTAGAAACTCAGTAGTGAAATCCTGGGAGTTCTATTTGGTTATATGATTTTCAGTGCAAACTTGTCTAAAACTCATTGGGACTTATGCACAGTCTGCCAGCAAGCCAAATTCAAATGATGTTTGATTTTGATCTCTTAACACTGTAGTTTCAGAAACTGATGCCTTACCATTAAGCTATTCAGTCAAGTGATACTGACTGGGAGCTTTTCTTGTCTTATGAGATCAACCATGAAAATACTCAGGGTGACTAAAAGTCATTGTGATTCTGATTCTGATGTTTGAAGAAAGTCACACATCAGACTCACACATCAAAATCAAACATAATTTGAATTTGGCTTGCTTGCAGTCTGTGCATAAGTCCCAATGAGTTTTAGACAAGTTTGCACTGAAAATCATATAACCAAATAGAACTCCTAGAATTTCACAACTAAGGTTATAGCTTAGTGGTCAGGGAACTGGCTTTGGGACACAGAATTTTGGATTCAAGTCCCATCAGCGAACAGTTTTTTTTTTTAAATTTTATTATTACAGTTGTAAAAGTCAATCGTCAAAATCACTCGTCAAAAATCACTCGTCAAAATCACTCATCAAAATCAGTTCTCAGACAGGTATTTAGCCTCAAACTGACATCATTCTGATGTTTGATTTTGATATCTGATCATGTCCTAAAATGGACACTGTACTTGAGGGCTTGAAACTGCGATCTTTTGATCACTTGTGCTATATACAGCAATACCACAGTGCTTTTGTATATAGCAAAAATGATGGTCTCCTATGAACGGCAGCTACGGGAACACGTGTACTAACATGATAAGGCACCAGGGTATTCGGCAGACCATAGGCCATCATGGCAACCCATCGGTGCCCTGGGATGGTATTATAATGATGCAACCTCCCAGGGATGTGCCCTGTAAATGCAGCCATCACAGACTGATACATTGAGAGCTCGGCTCCATGTGTGGCTGTTAGAGGCAGATAATGGCTGAATAATACAAAGATAAGGGTTTAGTTCTTGAGCCCACATCAAAGTCAGGGAGAAGCATATGACATCACTTTATGTCATATTTTGGTAAGGTGTTAACCCTTTCACCCTGAAGCCTGTTTTCACCTTCCTGACCAGGCCAAATTTTTGAATTCGGACCACTGTCACTTTATGAGGTAATGACTCTGGAACGCTTCAACGGATCCCGGTGATTCTGAGACTGTTTTTTCATGACATATTGTACTTCATGATTGTGGTAAAATTTCTTCGATATAATTTGCGTTTATTTGTGAAAAAATTGGAAATGTGGTGAAAATTTAGCAAATTTCAAAATTTTCATCTTTACGCCCTTAAATCAGAGAGATATGTCACACAAAATAGTTAATAAATTTAATACATTTCCCACATATCTAATTTACATCAGCAAAATTTTGGAACCAAAATTATTTTTTCGTTAGGAAATTATAAAGGTTAAAAGTTGACGAGCAATTTCTCATTTTTCCAACAAAATTTACAAAAACAATTTTTTTTTTTATTTAGGGACCACATCACATTTGAAGTGACTTTGAGAGATCTATATGATAGAAAATACCCAAAAGTGACATCATTATAAAAACTGCACCCCTCAAGGTGCTCAAAACCACATTCAAGAAGTTTATTAACCCTTTAGGTGCTTCACAGGAATTTTTGGAATGTGGAAAGAAAAATAAACATTTAACTTTTTTTTACAAAAATGTTACTTTAGACCCAATTTCTTTTACTTTCACAAGAGTAACATGAGAAAATGTATCCCAAAATTTGTAGGGCAACTTCTCCTGAGCACACCGATACCCAATATGTGGGGGAAAACCACTGTTTGGGCGTACGGCAGGGCTCGGAAGGGAATGAGCGCCATTTGACTTTTTGAATGTAACATTTTCTGGCATAATTAACAGACGCCATGTCACATTTGGAGGGTCCCTGATGTGCCTAAACAGTGGAAACCCCCCACAAGTGACACCATTTTGGAAACTAGACCCCGCAGGGAACTTTTCTAGATGAGTGGTGAGCACTTTGAATCCCCAGGTGCTCCACAGAAGTTTATAACGTTGAGCCATGAAAATAAAGAAATCACATTTTTCCACAATAATGTTTTTTTTCCAGCCCCAAATATTGCATTTTCACTAGGGTAACATAAAAAATTGCACCATACAATTTGTTGTGCAATTTCTCCTGAGTACGCATATAACCAATATGTGGAGGAAGACTACTCTTTGGGCGCACAGAAGAAACGGCACCAGGGGGACCCCGCAAAATCTCGCTGTTGCCGCTTCTTGTGATGGATCCACACCACGCCACCCGCCTGACGTCATTCCATGCCAGGCGGAGCACATGATACGGATCTACCCTTTGCACCAACGTGACGTTCCGCACGCCCCTCAAGGACACGCAAGGTCAGATTGGTACAGTTCTACGCAGTCACCTCCTGTCGGGTACAGAGAGGCACCAGGGAGCAAGAAAAGGTGGTCCACTCAGTCACTAATGTGGCCCCACACTCACACCCCTGACAGGCTGTAAAGCTCTTCCACTACTCCAGTGAAGCAGAACCTTGTCAGCCTGGTAGAGCTGCCATTGGTCTATATTTGATATAACAGACTTATATCGGGCTAGAAACCAGCCAGGTAGCGTGTTCGTTGGACCGAACAACAGATGTAAGGTTCGTGGATCGAGATAAAAGAACAGCCTAAAATTAAATTATATATTTAATCGCCTTAGGGGCACACTAAACGATACACTATATACATAAGGGTTATACATACACAGTGGTCAGAGTTAAAATACAAAAGCATGGTACAACAAGTATAAGCAGATCTTAAAGTCAATTATCAGATAGATGGAAGGCCTGGCTCGGGGGCTGGGCGGCCATATGAGGAGGTTGTGGGCCCTCACTTGGTTGGTGGACTTCTCCCACACGTCTTGATGTTATGAGCTTCCCAGGAGAAAGACGGTGGGAGGAGACCTGCAGGAGTTTTTAAACTCTCTGGGTCACTCCCAGGGCTGGACCTAACTCTCCACCCCCTGGTCTAAGCTTGCTACCATCTCCTGAAACCAAAAATGGGAAACAATTCCTTACTGGATGCTCCTAGGGAGCTGGTTCTGGAGTCATTGTATCCAGCTGGGCCCCTGCTAAGCGTGGAGACCAAACACAGGGGTTCTAGGGGTTTCCAAAAGGCTGGGGCGTGTATCTCCTAGTCCCTACACGCTAGATTGGGCTGGGATGCAGTCTGGCATTCGCTATCTTCCCCTCAGTTAGAAAATCCATTTTGTGAAGAGCTGGGACATATAGTTCTTCCACAACTTGGTATTGAAATATTACACTGCGCCTGGAGAGCTCTATAAGACCTGACAACCAGGGCACATGTGATTATTCTAGAATATTCTTCACAAGCGCCATCTGACTTTTTGAATGTAAAATTTGTTGGAATAATTAGCGGATGCTATGTCGCGTTTGGAGAGGCTCTGATGTGCCTAAGCAGTTGAAACCTCCCACAAGTGACACAATTTTACAAACTAGAGAGCCCACAGGGAACTTATCTAGATGGGTGGTGAGCACCTTGAACCCCCAGGTGCTTCACAGAAGTTTATAACATTGAGCCGTAAAAATAAAATTTTCACATTTTTCCCACAAAAATGTTTTTTCAGCCCCCAATTTTGCATTTTCATAAGAATAACAGGAGAAATTGCCCCATGCCATTTGTTGTGCAATTTCTCCTGAGTAAGTCGATACCCCATATGTGGAATAATTAGCGGACGCTATTTTGCTTTTGGAGAGCCCCTGATGTGCTTAAACAGTGGAAACCCCCCACAAGTGACACCATTTTGGAAACTAGACACCTCAGGGAACTTATCTAGATGTGTGGCGAGCACTTTGAACCCCAAAGTGCTACACAGAAGTTTACAACATTGAGCCGTATAAATAAAATAAAAAAAATAATTTTTCCCGCAAGAATGTTTTTTAGCACAAAATTTTGCATTTCACAAGGGTAACAAGAGAAATTGTACAACAAATTTTGGGGTCCGTTTTCTCCTGAGTATGCAGATACCCCATATGAGGTCAAAAACTACTTTTGAGGCATAGTGCAAAGATCAGAAGGGAAGAAGCACCATATTTGAGTTCAGATTTTGTTGGACTGGTTTGAGGGTGTCATGTCACGTTGGTAGAGCCCCTGAGGTGCCAGATCAGCTGAACCTCCCCTAAGTGACCCCATTTTACAAACTACACCTCTCAATGAATTCATCTAGGGGTGCAGTGATCATATTGACACCACAGGTGTGTCACATAATTTTATACCATAGGGTAGTGAAGAAAAAATAATTACATTTTTAGCACGGAAATTTTGTTTTAGTCCCAGATTTGACATTTTCACACTGGGAAATGGGTAAAAATGGCACCAAAAGGTGTCCCACAATTTCTGCTGAATGCAGAAATACCCCATATGTGGCTGTACCGTACAGCTTAGCCACGCGGCGAGACTCGGGAAGGACGGAGCGCTATTCGCCTCCTGGAGCGCAGATTTTCCTACAATAGTAGGTTTCCTCCATATACAGAGCCCCTACGTGCTAGAAAAGCAGAATCCCCCTAGAGTGACCCCATTTTGGAAATGATAACCCTTTGTGAATTTATCTACAGGTGTAGTGACGATTTTGACTCCATGGGTGTTTTCCAGAAACAAGCAGCAGTGGAAGTTACTAAGTGAAGATTGCAAATTGCCGCTGTAGTGACAAGTACTCAAGTATGCTGTAGCGACCAGTACGTTGTAGTGATCAGTACATTACGCCCAGCTCCTCGTTCTTCTGGAGACAAGCACCCATAAATTAGGCAGGATCATTGCTACAGGAATGCCAAACATGTGGACGTTAACTGCGGTTTAGACACACACTGGAGCTCAGAAGGAAGGGGGTCATTTGGATTTGGGAGAGCAGAATTGGCTGGATTTCTTTTGGAGGGCGAGGAGCCATTTAGTTTTCCAGAGCTTTTGTGCTACCAGTAATGTGGAAGCCCCTATATTATTGTTGTTAACAGATGACGGACCTGAGTGGGGACTTGATTTTTTTGTGAATGGAGTTGAAGCTTTTATTGGGAACATTTTACATAACATTTTGGATCACGTTTTTCCTGCGCTCTACGCTGAGCACTTATATCAAAGTTTCCATCTAAATCTCTGAGTAATGTGATTCAGATGAAATCCCCAAGGGATCCATTCACTATAATGAGGCAGCAGAGTTACATTGGACTCCGTCTGGCCTCTGTTTAGCGTCGTCGTTCTTTTCAGAAGTGCACAGAACTGTGGCCAACGGCACTTTTATGCACGCCTAGTAAAAAGACGGACACCGCCGGATCATAGGCCAGACGGTGTCCACAGTGCCTCCATCTGCCTCATTATAGGGAATCTTCCGCCGGGGGTTCCATCTGAATCACATATTTCAGAGATTTACACGGAAACCCCAGTGTAATCGCAGAGCACCGGATAAATGTGAGCCGAGCCTTACTGCGATCTTTGGGAGGCACAAAGAACCAATCAACAGCATGTGAAGAATTGGTTTTATTTATTTTTTATGCCGTTCTTCGTGCGGTATAAGTGATTAGATGACTATATTCTTCGGGTCGGTGTGATTACAGCGATACCAGATTTATATCGGGTTTTTATGCTTGGCAGCTGTCACACACTAAAAGACGCTTTTTATTGTAAAAACAAGTTTTTGCCTCGCCTTATTTTGAGAGCTATAATTTTTCCATATTGCAGCCGACAGAGTCATGTAAGGGCTTGTTTTTTGCAGGAGGAGTGGAGGTATTTATTGGTACCATTTTGGGGCATGTGATATTTTTTGATCGCTTTCTATTCCGTTTTTTGGGAGGCAGAATGAACAAAAAACAGCAATTCAGGAATTGTTTTTTGGGGATTTTTTGATGTCGTTCCGCGTGTGGTAAAATTGATAAGGCAGATTTATTCTTCGGAGATTACAGCGGTACCACATTTATATAGTTTTGTTATGTTTTAGCGCTTTTACACAATAAAAACTATTTTACATAAAAAATTATTATTTTGGCATCGCTTTATTCTAAGAGCTGTAACTGTTTTATTTTTCTGCTGACAGCTGTATGGCGTCTTGTATTTTGCGGGACAAGATGACGTTTCCAGTGGTACTATATTTATTTACAAGTGTCTTTTTGATCTCGTTTTATTACACTTTTTGTTTGGCGGCATGATGATTAAGCATTTTTTTTTTTTTTTTTACGGTGCTCACTGAAGGGGTTAACTAGTGGAACAATTTTATAGGTTAGGTCGTTACGGATGCGGCGATACCAAATGTGTGTACTTTTTTGTTTATTTATTTATTTATTTTTTACACAGATAAATATATTTATTGGATTAATATTTTTTTCTTTATTTTGTGATTTTTTAAAAAATATTTTTATAATTTTTATTAAATTTTTTTTACTTCTTTTACATTGTCCCAGGATGGGATATCATTATGAAACTGTCAGATCGCTGATCTGATGCTCTGCAATGCATCTGCACTGCAGAGCATCAGAGCAGCGTTTGACAGGCAGGAAGGAGGGGTCTCAGCTCCTGCTCTCTGAGCAGACGCTGAGAGGCCAACTTCCTGCAGGACCCTGAAGGGCTCTGCGGCCATCTTGGGACCGGGGGGTCACCATGGAGACCATCAATCACATCGTGTTGTGTTGATGGGATCACAGAGGGAGCCCACTCCCTCTGCGATGTCGCTGTCACTACTGACAGCGGCATCAGAGGGGTTAAACACCTGCAATCGGTGCTAGCACTGATCGCGGGCGGTGCTCGCACCAATCGTGGGCAGTGCTCCTGGGTGTCAGCTCTCACACAGAGCTGACACCCGCATGTGATCACAGCGGCGCTCAGCATGAGCTCGCCCGATCACTGCACCATACATGTACGGCTCTTTACGGGAACGCAGCTCCCACAGAGCAGTACATGTACGGCGCATGTCGGGAAGGGGTTAAAGGGGTGCTCCGGGGAGATAAACCGTTTTTGTACTGCCCCTGTCCTCATACACTATAAATATGAGATGTACAGTGCAGTTATATGATCTTTTTAACCCTTGGAATTCCATGTGACCGGATCTGCTATTTCACTGCCACCCCCCTCCGGTCTGGGTCATTACATCATACAGCAAGTTCTGCCAACCCCGTATGGAACAGCCAGCCTGAGGAGAGGGGGTATGGCCATGCCCCCTGTTATCTGCAGAGAAACATCTATTAGACTGGCTGATAACGGTGGGGAGCTGCACACTGATGTAATGTACCAGAAAGAGGAGTGACCAGTGCAGTGAAAAGCAGCTTCTGTCACACCAGCCCCCAGATGCTTCCCTGTGTGCAGCAGGAGGAGAGGGGGTGTGTCGGGGGCGTTACCTGTATGCATGTTCTAGTAGCAGCCCCCTGATAATGTCTCCTTCACAGGGCTACTAGCAGGGAATCAGATGCGCCCTCCTCATGCCTCTCTCCTCATGCTGCACACAGGGAGACATTATCTGGTGTGACAGATGCTGCTTTTCACTGCACTGCTCACCCCTCTTTCTGGGACATTACATCAGTGTGCCGCTCCCCGCTGTTATTAGCCAGTCTAAGAGGTTTCTCTGCAGATAACAGGGGGGATGGCCATGCCCCCTCTCCTCAGACTGGCTGTTCCTTATAGGGGGGAGCAGCACTTAGTGTATGATGCAATGACAGGGGGTGGAGGGGGGACAGCGAGGGAGCAGATCCTGTCACATGGAATTGTAGCGCCCCGAGGGCTCGGCTGCTACAGGGGTATTGCACCTCAGACTAGAGGTGTGATATTCCACTCCCGGGTAAGGATGGAGTATGGACCAGGGCTCAGTTAGCTGCATACAGCACACACACCCTATTTCCGAGGGACAGCTCAACGGTGCTCCCACTAGACAGAAGTGCAGGCACGACCGACTATGTCCCTGTCTGGAGTGGGGCGGGGGGTGGAATACATACCCAGTGCTGTAGGAGCAGATAGGGGTTGGTCCCTGAGCGTAGGAAGGAGCTCATTGGTTGCTGGTCACCTGGGCTCATGGTCAGAGGGAGGTATAAAAGTTGGGCACCATCTTAGATCTAGGAGAAGTTCGTTCTGTCCAGAGAGGAGAAGACAGGGAGTAGAGGCTCTGTAGGAGCTCTACTCCAGAAGGGCCTAGTGAGAGGCCGAGGAGGAGGTGAAAGGGAGCTGAGATTGTGGCTCATCCCAGCTCCAAGAGAAAGGAACAGAAAAGGAGAAGAAGAGACAGAGAAACAGAAGGGCTCAGGAACAAGAAGGTGGAAGGGACCCTAAGAACCCACGAGAATCCAGGGTGAAGGGTCAGGCAGATTAAGGGTACCGGATCCCAAGTTGGTGGAGGAGAAACTACCCTCAGCCAAAGACCGGTCGTCGTGATCATTTATTGGTGCGACACCTCATCAAACCTGCTAGGAAGGCACCATATAGGACAGCGGAGGACGGGGCCCACGTTTAACCGCACAAGTCTGCGGCAGCTGGACAAAAGTGGGTCACTGGTGAGGCAGGCCAGAGAAAGGACAAAAGGGGGTCCTGAGCCATACTTCTGAACTGCCTGGGAGTTGACCGAGCCCCACACCTGGTGGACGCAGCACGGCTCGGGCGGTCACTACCTGTACAGAAGTGACCCGGAGTACCTGAACTGTGAGTAAAAGACATTGGACTGCAGTACGTTGTCTGTGTGCTCTTTCGCTCCTCCAGCACTACCGGTACTGGGACTCTCACCACCATCACTCCCACCATCGACTACACTGCCCTGGGGCCGCACTCTTCCCGTGGGGAGTCACACTACCCTAGCTGCACACCTCATCAGCCCCAGTGGTCTGCATGCAGCGGCGGTTCCTAATAACCGCAATCCACGGGTGGCGTAGTCGGACATTATCTAAAGTACAGTAGCAGACTACCATTGGTCTGACCACCCTGAGCCACGGGATCGGGCCGCCACTACTACCCCCATCGTTTCCCTATTGCCCGGATCCGCGTGCCCCACGGCCCGGGGGGCGAGTCAGAATTACAAGAGTTAAAAAAAATCATATAACTGCCATGGACATCTCATCTTTATAGTGTATGAGTGCAGAAACAGTACAAAAATGTTATATCTCCCTGAAGTACCCCTTTAAAGTGAGAATTATAACCAAAGAACCCAAATGTGCAAAAATATATTTCAAAAATATATCAGTGATCAACATAGCCCCCCTTTTCAATGAGTCATAAGCCTTCCACCTATGGAGTCTGTCAGTTTCTTAAGGTTGACAATCAACTTTTTGGCCAGCGTCAAACACAGCCTCCCGGACACTGTTCAGAGAGGAACTGTTTTCCTTCACTCTAAATCTCCTGTTTAAGAAGGGCCCACAAGTACTCAATAGGGTTTAGGTCAGGTAAGGAAGGGGTTCATACCAATATTCTTTCATCTTAAAGACCTTTACTGGTAACTGGGCAGTGGAGATTTTGATGCGATGGAACATTGTACTACATAAAATATGGTTTTCTTCAAAGTTGCAGACATTGTCTTGTACCACTGAGTGAAGGAATTGTCTTCTAAAAACTGGCAGTGGCTTGGAAGTTGATTTTGAGTTGATTTGGGAACTGAGCCTCTTACAGTACCCTACACCTTGCTGGTGTCTGAGTCAAAGTGGAGATCTGTCACCATTACTAATCCAGCCATGGGCCCATCCATCTGGTGTGTTAAAAGTCACTTTCATCTCATCAGTCCATAAAACCTTTGAAAAGTCTGTCTTCAGATATTTCTTGGGCCAGTCTTGACATTTTAGTGGTGTCTTGTTCAATGGTGGTAGTGTTTTGCCTTCCTTACCTTGGCCATGTCTCTGAGAATTGAACACTTTGTACTTCTGGGCTCTCCAGGGAGGTTAAAGACCTGGAATATGGCAGCACTGGAGGATAATGGGTTCCGGGTCGTTTCACATTTGATTCTTGTCAATCTTTGGCAGTTAATATGCATCTTTTTTCTCAACACATTTTTTTGCGACCCTGTTGACTATTTACAACAAAACGTTTGATGGTTCTATGATCACGCCCCAATATCTTTTAGCAATTTGAAGAGTGCTACATCCCTCCGTAAGACTTGTAACAATTTTTTCAGTAAGCTAGATTTATTTTATGGCACAGCTTGCTGAAGGAATACAAGATGCCTAATAATTCTGTACAATTGATAAAGTGTACTGATATACTTGGGGCACACCGTCCCTGATTACACTTGATGTGCTTCATCCAATAAGCACTCAAGTTTATCCAACTTGGAGTTGGAAAATATGCATTGAAATGATGATATAGTCAAAATACCCACTTGCCTTATAATTGTGCACACAGTTTACAATTAACTTGCTTTTTTCTATCTGGTTTGATTCTCCTGCAATAAAAGCTTTAATCTTACATAAAGTCCAATTGTTTCCAAGGAGCAGTTACAGTCCAGGAAAGGTGTTAACTCCTAACATACTAGTCAGTTCTCTCCAGCCCACTGATTTTCATACAGCAGTTACCAGCTTACCCGCAACCCCCTACCTCACAGCTTCTGACTAAGGTGCTCGTAACAATCTTGTAGAATCTCAGTCTCTGACCCCCAGCTTCAGCAGTTTTCAGAGCTGTTCTCATAAATCACAGCTCTCACTTTCCAGAGCCGAGTGTTTGTAAATATAAGGATAACAGTGCAGACTTCAGAACAAACACATTTCTGTTGTCTAAAGCTAGGTACGTCTAAGGTGTGTCTTATAGTCTCTAAAATACAACAATTCATTAACAGTGACAGTCGCTTTCTGCTAATTTTTTAATGTAATATATTACACTTCCACTGTTTGATGAAGGGATCTCTTAGAAAATGTTCAAAGACTAGGTTTTCAGACCATCTTCAACTTAAAGGGGTTTTACATGACTGAATGCCCTTAAGATTGGTCGTCAATGTCAGGTTGGTGGCTGTCGGTTAAGCAGAACCCCCACCGATCAGCTGTTACTAGCTCCGGTAGCAAACAGGTGAAAGCAGCAACACACAACAGCTCCATACAGACACTGCAGATCAGCTACTATTCAGTTAAATAGGCTCTGCAGTACCAGCTGAGGGGATGGATATTGGAGATTGAGAAAAAAAGATAGAGAATCACCAGTAAAAAAAACAGCCTTGTTACATAAAATAAAGACTCTCATCTTGTCAGTCCACAAAACCTTAGTCTAGAATTACAAAAAACATTTTGTAATATATTTCTGTTTACCTGGTCTACCTCCTTGTTTGGCCAATTTGACATAGTCAGAGTCCGATTCGTTGATCCATTTTTTGCGGCCTTCATATTTTAACTCATTATGGGGTTCTGCAAGGTCACTTAGTCCTGGAATTTGTGATGTGGGAGGAATATCAACTTTGCTTGTCTTTTCGGTTTGTTTCAAAGGTGCATGGTAAAACCAATCTGTAATACAGAATTTTAGAGTGCATTACATAAAAAGTACAAAATCATCATGCCTAACATTTTGCATTTTTGACTGAAAAATGCATAAATCATAAAAAACTGAGGTGTGCCAATAATGATTTATATTATGGAATGCAATATTTATTTCTGAAAGTTTAAAAAGGGCTGCCAACCTTATGGCCTAATCTCTAAAATTGCCTACACTATTCTATACAGACTAAAGCAATCATGAAGCCGCCCACCAACCTCCCCCCTCCGCTTGCTTACCCTGGCACTGAGCTTTTTATGACCTCTTGATGTTCATGGGTCAAAGAAAGGTGCAATCCCTGGATGATAGCCGCTCTCATGTGCCACAGTACTCAGAAAAGAAGAGCCTTGTCAGTGCCTCTTTGGCACAGGCCCCAACAGCATTCAGCACTGGTACAGAAGATTCTGCTGCCTGCAATGTCTGGTGACGCCACTGTACTGCGTTTGGACAGCTGGTTTATGGGCAGCTGAGGACCTTAAAAAGAAGCACAGGGCTTCGCAATGCATACCCTTTGTAACGCTGGTGGGTGTGGACCCACTGGGCTACAGGCCAGGCTTACCCTGGACAGGCATAACTAAGTGACTACTGGGTTTTCACCAGAACCTCTGATGGTGAGGATAGGCATGTCCGCCAGTAGTCACCAGGTAAAACTCCAGGGCAGTCCCCAGGTCTCCAGCAGCTGACTGGAGAGTCAGAGAAACAGGTCTGAGGTACAGGAGGGCGAAGGCAAAAGACACGTTCAGACAATCAGAGTTCAGGGCAGGCAGCATAGGTTCAATATACGTAGCCGAGGTCAGGAGCAGAAAGGTCAGGATAAGCGAGAAACAAGCTGGGTCAAAATAGAGGAGAAACAATACGAGAAAGCACATTGCAGGAAAGTAAACAAAACCTGAGGAAGAGCTGCCTAATAAACCCACTGCTGCTTGGGGACAGGCCAGAGAATCTCACCTCTGCAGGATATGATGTTGTTAAATGCCTGCAGAAAGTGGCCGTGCCTTCCTATAGCCAGGTAGAGACTTCCCAATAGTATTATGCAGCAGTGTTGGAAATGCTACAAGACGCAGCTCAGCAAGATAGCCCGCGACTGGAGAAAGCAGAGCAATGACATCAGTGAGTAGGGTGGCACTTACTGCCCGTGTGAGTCACCGGCATGATACCCTTATGTCTGTACAGAACAGTTAAGAATATTTTAGAAATTTGGCCAGAAGGTAGACAATACTTTAAACCCCACATCACTGGCTAGAACCTAAAGAAAGCTATTTCTTTGCTTTTTACATGTATGCCCTAAGCAGGATGTCTATAGAGAATTGCCTGAATTGTTTACTAAAAAATGCAAGGCAACTGTATGCTTGAGAAAAAAAGTTAGTAAAGGGAATCTGTCAGTGGAATCAACCATCCAAAGCCGTCTATATGGGCTTTGGACGGCATGGGCTCTATATTTTTCTTAATATGTAAACGAGCTGTTAATGTCTATGAGACGGACATAGATATCCCTGAGAATCTGTCTCCAGAGCTTATTTTACATGAAAGGGTGTGCTACCAGTGTGAGACATGTAGATCAGGAGAGCAGACTGTCCTGTATTCTGAAATTAGCTCGAAAACTGGCTCATAAATCGCAGAGAGTTGTGGTGAATGACTGCACTTCTGAATGGTTGTAGCGTCGGCGTCCCTGCCTCATGCTAGGCAGGGACGCTGTTCCCATCACCTCTCTGCTCCTCCCCGGTCACTGTGCTTAGGGCGCGCGCGCGCTTCCCCTCTCTTAAAGGGGCCGCGCGCGCCGCCCTAAGGAGTCCCCGGCCAATGGCCGGAGGACCTCTCCATATATAAGGCACCTCCTTCAAGATGGAGGTGCCCGAGCAATGTTGTTGCAAAGCCTTTCAACTCTGCTTTAGCCCTCAGGTCCCGTTCCCAGTTACCTGCCAGATTCCTGCCTGTTTCTTATCTATCTGCGGTCCGACAGTCTGCCTACCAGCCCTGCCAGTCTGTCTATGGATCTGTCTGCCTGCTCACCTGGGAGCGCTCACCTGTTACCTGCCTGCTAGCCTACCTGGAGGCTCCGCCGTCACATGCTGTGACCACCTGCCTGTCCAGAGACTCTTGCCCGCTCACCTGGGAGCGCTCACCTGCTACCTGCCTGCTAGCCTACCTGGAGGCTCCGCCGTCACGTGCCGTGACCACCTGCCTGTCCAGAGACTCTTGCCCGCTCACCTGGGAGCGCACATCTGCCACCTGCCTGCTAGCCTACCTGGAGGCTCTGCCATCACTTGTCGTGACCACCTGCTTGTCCAGAGACTCTCGCCTGTTCACCTGGGAGCACACATCTGCTACTTGCCTGCTAGCCTACCTGGAGGCTCTGCCGTCACAGGCCGTGCCCACCTGTCTGTCAAGAGACTGTCCCTGTCACTTGCCGTATCCTCCTGCCCTTCTACCCAGAGACTGTCCCTGTCATTTGCCCTATCCTCCTGCCCTTCTACCCAGAGACTGTCCCTGTCACTTGCCGTGACTACCTGCCCGCCTTCCCTGGGAGCCACCTGCTTCCTTACAAGGACTGCCCCTTTGTATAGTAGCTCTGAGGTTCCACCTCTCAGACCCGTTACAGTTTGCTCAGGCCATGGAACCCGGTGGCACCCAAGCTCCCTTGCTCTTGGACCTATGTCATGAACTGTCCCGTCAGAGGTCCCAACAGGAGTCCATCCTGAGTCACCTGCGGAATGTCAACTCTCGCCTGGACACTCTGACTGCTCCACCAGCAACCACCGCTAGTGTCATGACTCGCAACCCGGCAGTGCCGCTGCCCACCAATACCATGGTATCCTGCCCCGGACCCCGGCTTTCTGCACCTCCTCGCTTCGGAGGCGACCCCGCTCAAGCTCGGGGCTTCATAAACCAGTGCACCCTGCACTTTGAACTTTTGTCCCACCAGTTTATCTCCGACCGGGCCAAAGTAGCCTTCATCATGTCCCACCTCACGGGGGAGGCACTGGCTTGGCTAAATCCTCTATGGGAGAGAGGAGACCCCCTGGTGTCCGACCTGCCAGCCTTTCTCACGGCTTTCCGGAAAGTCTTCGACGAACCCGGACGGAAGACCTCATCCGCATCATCTCTGCTACGCCTCCATCAAGGAAATCTCACCGTGGGTCAATATGCCATACGGTTCCGTACCCTTGCTTCGGAGCTTGGCTGGGATAACGACGCCCTGGTGTCTGTCTTCTGGGAGGGTCTGTCCGGCCGTATTAAAGATGAACTCGCCGGTCGGGACATTCCTACCACTCTCGATGACTTAATAACACTTTCCACCCGGATTGACATCCGGTTCCAGGAGCGCGCCAAAGAGGTCACCCGTGAGAGGAGGTTTCCACATCTAGCCCCTACCTTCCAGAAACCCGTCACTCCCTCCGTTACTCCCCAGGCACACTCACCTGAGCCCATGCAGGTCGACCAGACCAAGATGGTCAAAACCCGTCAAGACTTACGCCGTGCCGAGGGGAGCTGCTTCTACTGTGGCTGTAAGGAGCACCGGATCCGTTCCTGCCCAGAGAGGTCGGGAAACGCCTGTGTCTAGGATCGCTCAGAGAGGTCGCCCTAGACAAAAGTAAACCCTCTCCATTCCCTGATGCTGTCAGTCTCTATCATCTGCGGAGAGAACCGCTATTTTGAACTGTCTCAACTCGACTCAGGAGCTGCTGGAAATCTCATCTCTCAATCCCTGGTAGAAAAATTCCGCATTCCCGCCAAACCTCTGGCCGTACCCTTATCTGTCGCCGCCGTGGATGGGGGCCTCTTACCATATCCCATCCAACTCATCACCGAATCTCTAACTCCACAGGTGGGAATGCTGCATTCTGAGAGCATCTCCTTTCATGTTCTGCCTGGACTTTCTCACGCACTCTTGCTAGGCCTACCTTGGCTCCAGAGACATGCACCCGTGCTTGACTGGCAGACCGGAGAAGTCCTTCGCTGGGGACAGGACTGCCATAAGACTTGTCTACCGGTTCCCTATTGGTCTTATGCGGATGTCTTCAATAAAAAAGAAGCAGAGACATTACCCCCTCATAGACCATACGACTGCCCAATCGACCTGATACCCGGCTCTACTCCTCCCCGTGGGCGTATCTACCCTTTGTCCGCTGCAGAGACCCGGTCCATGTCAGAATATATTGAGGAGAATCTGGCCCGGGGATTTATCCGGAAATCTACCTCCCCGGCGGGAGCAGGCTTCCTCTTTGTCAAAAAGAAGGACGGCTCACTCCGTCCATGTATAGATTATAGAGGCCTTCACCAGATTACAGTGAAGAATAAATACCCCCTCCCGCTCATTCCTGAATTATTTGACCGTCTGAGGGGGGCTAGAATCTTCACCAAACTGGATCTCCGTGGGGCGTATAACCTGGTCCGTATCCATCAGGGGGATGAGTGGAAGACGGCATTCAACACCCGGGACGGCCACTATGAGTACCTTGTAATGCCCTTCGGTCTCTGTAACGCTCCTGCCGTCTTTCAAGAGTTGGTCAATGACATCTTCCGTGACCTTCTCTACTCCTGCGTGGTGGTGTACCTGGACGACATCTTGGTCTTCTCTCCGGACCTTCCTACTCACCGGAGGGATGTTCGTCAGGTCCTGCTCAGGCTCAGGCAGAACCACCTCTACGCTAAATATGAGAAGTGCATCTTTGAGCAGACCTCTCTTCCATTTCTGGGCTACATAATCTCTCAGACCGGCCTACAAATGGATCCTGAGAAACTGTCTGCCATCTAGAAGTGGCCCCGACCAGAGGGGTTGAAGGCTATTCAGCGGTTCCTGGGCTTCGCCAACTATTACCGCCTCTTCATACCGCACTTCTCTTCCCGGACTGCCCCTATCTCTGCGCTCACCCGTAAAAGGTACTAATCCCAGAGAATGGCCGCCCGAAGCAGAGGAAGCCTTTCTTTCCTTAAAACAGGCTTTCTCCTCCGCCCCGGTGCAGCATCGTCCGGACGGCAACAAACAATTCTTCCTAGAAGTTGACGCTTCCTCCTCCGGAGCCGGGGCGGTACTTACCCAAAAGTCATCTTCGGGAAGAATGGTAACCTGCGGCTTTTTCTCCAAACTCTTCTCCTCTTCTGAGCGCAATTATTCTATAGGAGACCGAGAATTATTGGCCATTAAGATGGCACTGGAGGAGTGGCGTTACCTGCTCGAGGGGACTCTTCACCCGGTAATAATTTACACAGACCACAAGAACTTGGCCTATCTCCAGAGCGCCCAGAGACTTAACCCGCGCCAAGCCCGGTGGTCCTTGTTATTTGCCCGCTTTGATTTCATTCTTCATTTTAGCCCGGCTGACAAAAACATCAAAGCTGACGCCTTGTCCCGATCCTTTCTGGTGACTGATCTTGAGGAGGAGCCTAAACACATCATCGATCCCACCAGAGTAATGCAGGTAGCCCTCGTGAGTCTAAATAGTCTCCCTCCCGGTAAGACGTTCGTAACGGTGCCTGATCGGGAGAAGATCCTACACTGGGGTCACTCGTCTAAGCTAGCTGGCCACGCCGGTCAGAAAAAGACCCTCCAGCTTATTACCCGGCACTACTGGTGGCCTACCCTGCACAAGGACGTAATAGACTTTGTTTCTGCCTGTGTGTCCTGCGCCCGCAACAAGGTTCCGAGACACCTGCCAGCCGGTCGCCTCCTTCCTCTTCCAGTACCTGCTGCCCCCTGGCAGCATATAGCTATGGACTTCATAACAGATCTCCCTGTCTCTGCCGGTTGTACGGTCATTTGGGTGGTCGCTGACCGCTTTTCCAAATGGCTCATTTCATTCCCCTGCCAGGCCTCCCGTCTGCACCCGAGCTGGCTAAAGACTTTATCCGCCACATCTTCCGTCTCCATGGCCTGCCCCTCCACATCGTGTCGGATCGTGGGGTTCAGTTCACCTCACGCTTCTGGAGAGCCACATGTAAGCTGCTAGACGTCACCCTGGACTTCTCCTCCGCTTACCACCCACAGTCCAATGGTCAAGTGGAGCGGATCAATCAAATCCTGACCAGTTACCTCCGGCACTTCGTTAATGCCCACCATTCAGACTGGGTGGATCTCCTACCATGGGCCGAATTCTCTTACAATAATCACGAGAGCGAATCTTCCTCCAAATCCCCGTTTTTTGTAGTCTTCGGTCAGCATCCTCGGATCCCATTTCCCGTCTCCACCTCGGTGGACAATCCGGCTGCGGAATCTCTCGTTAGCAAATTTTCCTCCATTTGGGAGAGTACCCGATCCGCACTCCTTCAGTCGTCCGAGCGGATGAAAAAACACGCTGACAAAAAACGCCTGGATCCTCCACAATTCCGTCCTGGAGATAAAGTCTGGCTCTCGTCCAAGTATGTCCGGCTTAAGATTCCTTCCTACAAGTTAGGGCCTCGGTTCATCGGCCCACTGGAGGTTATCAAACAGATCAACCCGGTGGCCTATAAATTGAAACTCCCGGCCAACTTGCGGATCCCTAACTCCTTCCATGTATCTCTCCTCAAACCCGTGGTACTTAACTCTTTTTCCAAGTCTACAGGTACGCCTCCTGCTCCGGTTTCTGCTGAAGACGAGTTTGAGGTAGAGAACATTCTGGCCACCAAAAGGGTAAGAGGAAAGACCTTTTTTCTAGTAGATTGGAAGGGGTTTGGTCCTGAGGAGAGAACGTGGGAGCCCCGGGAGAACATCCATGCCCCTCTCATCCTTGGTAAATTTCTGTCTGGCCTAAAAAAGGGGGGGCCTAAAGGGGGGGTACTGTAGCGTCGGCGTCCCTGCCTCCTGCCAGGCAGGGACGCTGTTCCCCTCACCTCTCTGCTCCGTGCCCGGCGTCTTCCTCCCGCTCTGCTTGCAGCGCGTGCTCCTCCCCGGTCACTGTGCTTAGGGCGCGCGCGCGCGCTCCACCTCTCTTAAAGGGGCCGCGCGCACCGCCCTAAGGAGTCCTCGGCCAATGGCCAGAGGACCTCTCCATATATAAGGCACCTCCTCCAAGATGGAGGTGCCCGAGCAATGTTGTTGCAAAGCCTTTCAACTCTGCTTCAGCCCTCAGGTCCCGTTCCCAGTTACCTGCCAGTCACCTGCCAGATTCCTGCCTGTTTCTTATCTATCTGCGGTCCGACAGTCTGCCTACCAGCCCTGCCAGTCTGTCTATGGATCTGTCTGCCTGTTCACCTGGGAGCGCTCACCTGTTACCTGCCTGCTAGCCTACCTGGAGGCTCCGCCGTCACGTGCTATGACCACCTGCCTCTCCAGAGACTCTTGCCCGCTCACCTGGGAGCGCTCACCTGCTACCTGCCTGCTAGCCTACCTGGAGGCTCCGCCATCACGTGCCGTGACCACCTGCCTGTCTAGAGACTCTTGCCCGCTCACCTGGGAGCGCACATCTGCCACCTGCCTGCTAGCCTACCTGGAGGCTCTGCCGTCACTTGCCGTGACCACCTGCTTGTCCAGAGACTCTCGCCTGCTCACCTGGGAGCACACATCTGCTACTTGCCTGCTAGCCTACCTGGAGGCTCTACCGTCACAGGCCGTGCCCACCCGTCTGTCAAGAGACTGTCCCTGTCACTTGCCGTATCCTCCTGCCCTTCTACCCAGAGACTGTCCCTGTCATTTGCCCTATCCTCCTGCCCTTCTACCCAGAGACTGTCCCTGTCACTTGCCGTGACTACCTGCCCGCCTTCCCTGGGAGCCACCTGCTACAAGGACTGCCCCTTTGTATACTAGCTCTGAGGTTCCACCTCCCAGACCCGTTACAATGGTCTCTGCCTATAAATGGTGCATTAGTCAATTTATTTATCAATGATAAAAAAGAAGGAATTAATAGTGTTGTTTCTATTTTTGCTGATGACACCAAGCTATTTAGTGTAAAGCAGTCTATGGAATATGTTCATATGTTACAAGGGGACTTCGATAGACTGAGTATTTGGATATCCACCTGTCAAATTTTCTAGGGGGAGTAAAACTAGAGGAATCACTTGTACAGGAGAATCTGGGTTTACTTGTAGATCACAGAATAAATAACAGCATGCAGGGTCAATCATCTGCTTCTAAGGCCATGTGTTCAAAGATATATGGACTCGCGGGAGAGAGATAGGATACTATCAGTTTTGAGTATCGGTTCATAGAAAGGATGCCCTGGGGTTGGAAAAGGAACAAAGAAAAGCCACAAAACTGATAAAGATCATGAACAATCTTACATTGGTGTGAAAAAGTGTATGCCATATCCGGATTTCTTATTCTTTTGCATGTTTGTCACACTTAAATGTTTCAGATCACAAAACAAATTTAAATATTAGACAAAGATACTTCACTTTGTCAGGCCCTATTTAAGTGATTTCTTGATTGAGAACAGATATGGCAGTAATCAGGCCTGTTTGTGGCTAGGGAAATTGAACTCAGCTTCCCAAAGATGTGATAAACCACAGTTAATTTATGTTTTAATGAGGGGGGGGGGGGTCAATCACTTTTTCACACAGGGCCCTGTAGGTTTGGATTTCTTTTTCCCTTAATAATAAAGACCTTCATTTAAAAACTGCATCTTGTGTTTACTTGTGTTATCTTTGTCTAATATTTAAAGTTGTTTTGTGATTTGAAACATTTAGGTGTGACAAACAAGCAAAAGAAAAAGAAACCAGGAAGGGGGCAAACACTTTTTCACACCACTGTAGTTATGATGAAAGATTAAAATTGTCACCATTATTTAGTCTTGATAAGAGACATCTAAGTGGCGACATAATTAACTTGCATAAGTTTAAAAATGCAAAATATATAGTCAAAAGCGGTTTCATGTAAAGCTCCCTCAAAAGACAAGGAGACACTTCCTCCTTTGGAAAATAAAAGGTCTCCATATGAGACAGGCCTTCTTTAGGATGAGAACTATTAATCAGTGGAACCGCTTAATTAAGGAGCTCAAGTATCAATGAGACTACTGCAGAGACTCACCGCTTTGAGAAATCTTGTACGGACTTGGCTCCCGGCTTGAGCTTAAAAAGAGATTCCAAACAAATTCCAATAAAGGAATATAAAGTCAAGCATAAGGAAACAAAACTTTCTCTTTATTTCCTACGTAGTTAAAATCCATCATGCAGAGCATCCAAGTAAAAATGACAAGTGAAGGTTGCTTACATGATTCGAGTGCTCCAACCACTCAATCATAGCACAGATTTACTAGATCTCTGAATGCTGAGCTCTGTATAGCCCTGCAACATCACTGTCCGCTTTCTGTGTACACTGTGCATAGGCAGAAAACTGACAATCAGTTATTGGAGACCGATTTACATAGCTCATGAATATGTAGGACTACATGGCCGCAGGTTTCCCAGTCTTCTTATGATCATCTCCTGCTAATAAAACAGTGATTTAATAAAAACTACAGCAAGCAGCCCAGTAAGTGACATTTCGCTGGAATCAGGGTCCATACCTCTATATTATGCTGCTCTAAGATTCGGTTGTCATAACCTGGTGACAGATACCCTTTAATCAAGTAGTCAATAAGTTGTGAGTACCTAAAGTGGTATCAATAAAACTGATTCATGCAAGAGATAAGATCTCAGAAAAACTGATTGGATCACGGAATGCAGTGACAAAGAAAAAATCATGTCGTAAAAAAAATAAATAAAAAAAATTGTGCAAAAATATGTTAAGAAATAAATAAAAAAACTATATAAATTAGGTGCAGTGTTATATGTGTAAACATTAAAAAGGTCTTCTAGGCTCAGGATACTGACGGCCTATGCTTAGATGGAGTGTAGAATCAGCCCTCTTGCCATTCTGTTTGAAGTGGCCTTGACAATTGGCAAGCGTGGCATCCTCTACATGTGTGTTTACCTGTATACGGTCTTGGCAGAAACTGTACTGGGTATTCACTGTTTCACTGAAATTTACTTTTTCCAAACCACCTCCCCACAATTTCTTTTAAAAAGTTAGCACATTATACATACACCACAAGGTTTACCTATAACAATTACAACTAGATCCCCATGCACATTAGACTAAGGTCATCCAAACCACCCCACATCATCTATGGGGGACATAAGGATCCAGCACGTCTGATTTTGGACTGCTTGACCTGCTGTTCACGGCAAGATAAGTCACCATCAAAGGAATCTGGCAGCAGCTTATATATATATATATATATATATATATATATATATATATATATATATATATATATTACAGTGGTGGCCAAAAGTATTGGCACCCCTGCAATTCTGTCAGACAATACTTAGTTTCTTCCTGAAAATGATTGCAATCGCAAATTCTTTGGTATTATTCTCTTCATTTAATTTGTCTTCAATGAAAAAACATCAGGGAACCTCCGCCATGTTTGACTGTAGGGACCATGTTCTTTTCTTTGAATGCCTCTTTTTTTTTCCTGTACACTCTATGTTGATGCTTTTTCCCAAAAAGATCTACTTTTGTCTCATCTGACCTGAGAACATTCTTCCAAAACGTTTTAGGCTTTCTCTGGTACGTTTTGGCAAACTCCAGCCTGGCTTTTTTATGTCTCGGGGTAAGAAGTGGGGTCTTCCTGGGTATCCTACCATACAGTCCCTTTTCATTCAGACGCTGACGGATAGTACGGGTTGACACTGTTGTACCCTCGGACTGCAGGGCAGCTTAAACTTGTTTGGATGTTAGTCGAGGTTCTTTATACACCATCCGCATAATCTTGCATTGAAATCTCTAGTCAATTTTTCTTTTCCGTCCACATCTAGGGAGGTTAGCCACAGTGCTATGGGCTTTAAACTTCTTGATGACACTGCGCACGGAAGACACAGGAACATTCAGGTCTTTGGAGATGGACTTGTAGCCTTGAGATTGCTCATGCTTCCTCACAATTTGGTTTCTCAAGTCCTCAGACAGTTCTTTGGTCTTCTTTCTTTTCTCCATGCTCAATGTGGTACACACAAGGACACAGGGCAGAGGTTGAGTCAACTTTAATCCATGTTAACTGGCTGCAAGTGTGATTTAGTTATTGCCAACACCTGTTAGGTGCCACAGGTAAGTTACAGGTGCTGTTAATTACACGAATTAGAGAAGCATCACATGATTTTTCAAAGGGTGCCAATACTTTTGTCCACCCCCTTTTTTAGGTTTGGTGTGGAATTATATCCAATTTGGCTTTAGGGCAATTATTTTTGTGGTTTTTTCATTGAAGACAAATTAAATGAAGAGAATAATACCAAAGAATTTGTGATTGCAATCATTTTCAGGAAGAAACTGAGTATTATCTGACAGAATTGCAGGGGTGCCAATACTTTTGGCCAGCACTGTGTATATATATATATATATATATATATATATATATATATATATATATATATATCTATCTATATAGATATATAGATATATATATATATATATAGATAGATATATATATCTATACACATATACAGTACGGACCAAAAGTTTGGACACACCTTCTCATTTAAAGATTTTTCTGTATTTTCTTGACTATGAAAATTGTACATTCATACTGAAGGCATCAGAACTATGAATTAACACATGTGGAATTATATACTTAACAAAAAAGTGTGAAACAACTGAAAATATGTCTTATATTCTAGGTTCTTCAAAGTAGCCACCTTTTGCTTTGATGACTGCTTTGCACACTCTTGGCATTCTCTTGATGAGCTTCAAGAGGTAGTCACCGGAAATGGTTTTCACTTCACAGGTGTGCCCTGTCAGGTTTAATAAGTGGGATTTCTTATGGTGAGCCAGATTTACATACAGCATGAACCACTTTGATAAATTTGCCACAATGTACTGTTTTCAAATCAGACAGCATTGCTAAATTTGGCCCAATGTACCCTCTGCAGCCAATACAGCTATGGATCTGTAGCACCCCGAGGGCTCGGCTGCTACAGGGGTATTGCACCTCGAACCAGAGGTGTGATATTCCACTCCCGGGTAAGGATGGAGTGTGGACCAGGACTCGGTAGGCTGCATGCACCACACACACCCCATTTCCGAGGGACAGCTCAATGGTGCTCCCACTAGACAGAAGTGCAGGCACGACAGCTTCTGTCCCTGGCTGGAGTGGGGAGGGGGAGGAAAACCCAGTGATGGAGGAGCAGATAGGGGTGGGTCTCTGGCATAGGTAGGAGCCCATTGGTTGCTAGTCACCTGGGCTCGGGTGTTGGAGGGAGGTATAAAAGGTGGGCACCATCTTAGATCAGTGTTGAGTCTGAGGAGAAGTGACAGGGAGCAGAGCTGCTGCATGGGCTCTGCTCCACGGGCAGGCCTTGTCAGGAGGCCGGGGCCTGAGAGAGAGAGAGAGGAGAAGGAACAGAAAGGAAAGTAAGAAAGGAAGCAAGGAACAGGAACACAGAGAAAGGCCCAGAGACACGAGTGAAGAAGGAACCCTAAGAACCCACGAGATAACGGGTGAAGGGTTGGCAGAGCAGGGTACCGGAACCCAAATTGGTGGAGGCGACTAATCCTCAGCCAAAACCGGAGGTTGTGACCACATCTTGGTGCGACCCCTCACTACATCCACCAGGAAAGCATACCACATAGGGTCAGGGAAACCGGAGATAGGTTTCGCCAACAGAAGGCCCGAGGAAGCTGGACAAAGGTGGGTCACTGGTGAGGACGGCCAGTAGAAAGGAAGAGAGGGGAGCTCTGAACCACACTCTGGAATTGCCTGGGAGTTGACCGAGTCCCTCACCTGGTGGACGCAGCACGGCTTGGGCAGTCATAGCCTGCAGGATTGACACGAATAACAACTGTGAGTAAAGCATTGGAAACTGCAACCACACGTCTCTGTGTTTCATCGCCGCACCAGCACCATTAGTACTGGGACGCTCACACCATCACTCCCATCATCCACACTAACTGCCCTGAGGCTATACTCCTCCCGTGGGGAGTTATCCCATTCTAAGCTGCACACATAATACCAGCCTCAGCGGTCTGCCCTGCAGCGGCAGTCCCCACTGACCGCAATCCACGGGTGGCGTAGTCGGACAATTACAATACAAATAGACTGCCACTGGTTTGACCACCCTGAGCCACGGGCCGGGTCACCGCCACACGGAGACTACAACCCCCAGCATCCTACAACAGGCCCGGTTCCGGGTTCCCCCACGCGGCCCAGGGGGCGCGTCAGATCCAGGTCTCCGTTTGAAGACCTGGCATTTCATGTATATCAATTGCAATATTTTAGTGAGTTTGCAAGGTTACAACCACTAAAGAATGTTTTCTCACTCCCACGGCTTACCACAGGTAGCATATCTGTTGGGCAGGCCAGAAGGTTCTTTACTTAATTGTCGCATTGTGTTCTCTTCCTGGAAAAACAAAAATAATATTGTAAAATTTAAGAGAAGTATAACACAGAATTGGTTCTTCTTTGTGCTATTTCATATATGTGCAAAAATCATAATTATATACAATTATGGAGTCACTTACGATTACAAAGAATCGTGAAACTATTAATGTCTAGATTGTGAAAACAGCTTCATATCTACAGTGAAGCTGTAGTAAAAGTGGAAACTGGAGTATAACACGGCCGAGTGCTTTCCAATGTTTTATCAGATAGCACTGGGCCCAATCTTATATTATGGGGCAGAGCAGATCTCCGAATAATCGCAGCATGCAGTTAGTGAATCTGGGAATTAGATCACATTCACTCATTCAAGTCTATGGGTGCGTGTGAAACATCAGACTGCACTCAGAGGTCATCCGAGTGCAGTCCAATGTACTTGCACAGAGTTAATGGATAAATTAAGTTATACGTCTTCTCCGCACCTGTGCCGCGATTCTCTCCTGTGAGAGAATTGGATCACTCACAGATGACAATTGGATCAATCTCTGATAGAGTTTGATCCGAGTGTCGTTAACATAATCGGCCCTATTCTCTTGAGAGAGAACATACGCTAGTGTGAACATACCCTCAATCAGAGGGCAGTTTCTCCCTTATAAACATCTAAGGTGTGGAAAATAAGTATTTGACACACCGCCGGTTTTGCAAGTTTTCCCACCTACAAAGAATGGAGAGGTCTGTAATTTTTATTGTAGGTACTATTCACCTGTGAGAGGCAGAATCTAAAAATAATAACGAGAAAGTCATATTGTATAATTTTTAAATAATTAAATTGCATATTATTGCATGAAATAAGTATTTGATCACCTACCAACCAGCAAGAATTCTGGCTCGTACAGAACTGTAAGTTTTTCTTTAAGAAGCCTTCCTACTCTGCACTCATTGCCTGTATTAACTGTACCTGTTTGAACTCGTTACCTGTATAAAAGACACCTGTCCACACACTCAATCACACTCCAACCTCTCTACCATGGACAAGACCAAAGAGCTGTCTAATGAAACAACGGCCAAAATTGTAGACCTGCACAAGTCTGGGATGGTCTACAGGACAATAGGCAAGCAGATTGGTAAGAAGGCAACAACTATGGGCACAATTATTAGAAAATGGAAGAAACAAAAGATGACTGTTAATCTTCCTTGGTCTGGGGCTCCATGCAAGGTCTCGAACCATGAGGCAAGGATGATTCTGAGAAAGGTCAGAAATCAGCCCAGAACTACACAGGAGGACCTGGTCAATGGCCTAAAGAGAGCTGGGGCCATAGTCTTAAACATTACCGTTAGTAACACACTATGCCCCCTGTTCACGCCGGTATATGTCCACGCCCGTTTGAAGTTTGCCAATAACCATCTGGATGATCCAGATGAGGTATGGGAGAAGGTCATGTGGTCAGAAGAGAACCAAAATTTTTGGTATCAACTCCACTCGCTGTGTTTGGAGAAAGAAGAAGGATGAATACAACCCCAAAGACACCGTCCCAACTGTGAATGGTGAGGGAAACATCATACTTTGGGGGGTGCTTTTCTAAAAAGGGGACAGCATGACTGCACCATATTCATGGGAGGATGGATGGGGTCATGTATCACAAGATTTTGTCCAACAAACTTCTTCCCTCAGTAAGAGCACTGAAGATGGGTCGCGGCTGGGTCTTCCAGCATGACAATGACCCAAAACACACAGCCAGGGCAACTAAGGAGTGGCTTCCATAAGAAGCAATTCAAGGTCCTGGGGTGGCCTAGCCAGTCTCCAGACCTGAACCCAATAGAAAATCTTTGGAGGGAGCGGAAACTCAATTTGCCCAGCGACATCCCTAAATCCTGAAAGATCTGGAGAAGATCTGTATGGAGGAGTGGGCCAAAATCCCTGCTGCAGTGTGTGCAAACTTGGTCAAGAACTACAGGAAACGTCTGACCTCTGTAATTGCAAACAAAAGGTTTCAATACTAAAATATTAAGTTCTGTTTTTCTAATGCATCGAATACTTATTTCATGCAATAAAATGCTAATTAATTATGTAAAGATCATACAATGATTTTCTGGATTTTTTTTTTAGATTCTGACTCTCACAGTTGAAGTGTACCTACGATAAAAATTACAGAACTCTCCATTCTTTGTAGCTGGGAAAACTTGCAAAATTGGCAGTGTATCAAATACTTATTTCCCCAGTGTGTATGTTACTTTGAAATTCTGCAGCGTTCCAAAGAAATACATACAGTAGTTGAAAACATGTCTGGAGACTGGCTAACTAGTGCAAAAGGCAGGTCCCCTGTTGTCTTTCGTTGGTGGCTGTTAGAGTGACAGGTCTTTCCCTATTTATGTTGGTATATGGAGAGACCTGTAACTCTAGCAGTGTAGTCACCCCATCCATTGCCATACTTTCACCAATGTTTCTCTCTGAAACACTGCACAATGGTTAAGGGTAAAACATAGATGTTTAGAACGCAGGAGCTGATCTCTGATTTATGCTGCCGGTAGTCTGAGCAGCATGAATAAGCTGACAGATTCGCTTTAAAGTGTATTTATAAAGGGCCCTTCTGCGGCCATAAAGCTGATCTGGTACCAATAGAATGTCCGCCCCTGTGCTGAGTATATGGTTAAGTGCACACTGCGCGTTTTTGATGAGTTTTCGCTGCGTTTTTTTCTGTGTGTAAATGCACAAAAAACGCTAGGTAATCCGTCTGCCACCTACTGCAATGGCAATCCTGATGTGCTGTGCACATGATGCGGAAATTTCTGCTCAGGATTGTCATTGCGTTAAAATACGCAGCATGTCCATTCTTTTTGTAGCATTTCTGCAGCGCAAAAATGCTCAAAGAAGACTACTTATCCCATCATCCGACCGCTAGAGTGGGGCGGCTGAGGGGAGAGGTAGTCTCCTCAGCCAAGCAGGGGCTGTGCATGGTGAAAAAAAAGTAAAAATCTATTTAAAATAGAAAAAACACCTTTAGGCTATGTGCCCACCCCACGATGCAGAAATGCTCTGGATTTTTCCTGAGCGTTTCTGCATCTCCCTGGCAAAAAAAAAACGCATGCGGATTGTACATACGTTTTTCCTGCCAGGGACATGCGGATGTGAAGCGTTCTTCACATGCATTTCTGCATGCGGGTTGTCAAGCGCTTTCCAAGCGATTTTAGCATCACTTGGAAAGTGCTTGTCAACTTGGTCACACTATATAAATCCATGCAAACAGCATGGATTTGTATACTCGTAGTGTGACCGTAAAGAATGGTAAAAAATAAAAAAATAAATCTATACTTACCTTCTGATGGCCCCCGGTGTCTTGCTTCCCTCCGTTCTCCCTTGCCGGCAGCGGTACACTGAAGGACCTGCCCATGTCAGCGTCGCGTGACCCCATAACATGACTATGGCGTCAGCGCAGGTCCTTCAGTCCATAGCTAGCTGCCGGCATGAAAGGACGAGTGCAGCGGGGGCCGCCAGAAGGTAAGTATAATCTTTATTTTTTATTTTATTCTTTTTTTCACAGTTTCTATGGTACCCGGGTCCGGAGGAGAGTCTCTTCTCCTCTAGACCTGGGTCCCGTCCACACATTGGAACGCGTGGATTGCGCATCTACATATAAAGTGATGCGTAATCCATGCGTTCCAATGCAAGTCAATGGCGGCGAAAAAGCAGCAGTTCCTTAAAATAATTGGCAGTGCTGTTTTTTTTTCCGCAATGATGAAATTTCCGCAGCATGTGCACCGCACATGCGAATTACCATTGGGGAACATGGCAGGCCTTCTACCATGCATTTTTTAAGCGTTTCTGCAGCGTCTTTGCCACTGCGGAAACGCTTAAAAAAAGCATCGTGGGCACACAGCCTTATCCTCACCTGTCAGGCGTCCCCCGGTGTCCCGCCATCCTCCCGATGTCCCCCGGGATGTGATCATCCCGGCAGTACATTGACTGGAGCGCGCGCGCGCGCTCGCGGCAGTGTACATCGCTGCCGGCTGAGGTCATGCGAGTTCATCAGTTGAAGATCAGCTGAGAGCTCTAGGACCTCAGTTTACGGCACCAGTGCTGTGTGGGAATATTCTCACGTATGTTCCCACGCAGTACTGATGCAGTATGAGGTCACCGGGGCTGATCAGCTGATGAACTCACCTGACCTCAGCCTGCAGCAGAGCAATGTACACTGACAGGAGTGATTACACTCCTGTCAGTGTACAACGCTGTCTTCTACAGCAGTCCCATCAGTGATTGATGTGGCTGCTGTAGAAGTGACCCGGATCGCCGTGGCACAATCTGGATTATGTCATGACGGCGGACAGGTGAGGGATATGGTTGTTTTTTATTTTTGTTTTCTTTCAGGAGATGAGGGCGTCGGGGATTGAGAAAACAAAAAAAATTAAAACGGTGTGTAATTTTATTTCAATAAAATGCTTTTTCAATGAAGACGCGGCCAGAATAAAGTATTGATAACGTAACTACGGGGTTAGTAATGGGAGCCTCTTATAGACGCCTCTCCATTACTATCCTGGGCTTCATGTCAGCCGCCAAATACAAGGCTGACATGAACCCCAACCCCATTACCCCACTCGTCACCGCTACACGGCAGTGGGAAGAGCGGAGGCTAAGTGCCAGATTTGGCACATCTTATGGATGTGCCATTTCTGGGACTGCTGAGGGGTGATATTATTAGCCGTAGAGGGGGATTGGCCCCTTCCCTGGCTATTAATATCCGCTCGCAGCAGTCTGTTTAGCCTTTTCTGATTTTATAGGGGGACCCTACGTCAATTTTTTTCTGGGGTCCCTTTGTAATCTAGCCAGTAAAGGCTAAGCAAACAGCTGTGGGCTGTTATTAATAGCCAGGGAACATTTTTGGCTAATGGCCCCTTCCCCGGTTACTAATATCAGCTCCCAGCGGTCGGCTTTCCCTCTGCTGGTTGTAAAAATGACAGGGGAGCCCACGATCCAGACGTAGCAGCGCTTTGGATGCAGCATATTTTTGCTGCGTCCAAAACGCTGCGTTCTATTGAACGCAGGTAAATCCACATGTGTTCACTCAACCATGTGTATTTACTGCATTCAATACATTCTAGTGGTCAAATTTCAGTTTGACTCCGCAAGAGAATTTGACATGCTGCGGTCCTGAAAGACATGTGGTATGTCAGTGTCCATGGGTGATCTGCAGCCTCAGATGCACGATTCAAGAAATCCCATCCACTATGCTGTAACATCTGGATGCTGCAGGTTTGACGCTGCATAAACACGCAGATTCAAACCTGCAGCAGCTCCTGATCGTGGCCACATACCCAAACTCACTTGCAGCATGTCAATTTCTGTAGTGGACACGTTAGTCTCCGCTGCAGATTTGCACCGATTGAAATGTCATTATATGCGGTGGATCTGCATGTATTGACAAGAAAAGTGCAGCATTAGAAAACAGCGGCTAATGAAACAGCTGTGAGCTGTTATTAATAGCCAGGGAACATGTTTGCCTAATGGCACCTTACTAGCCTAAAAATAGCAGCTCACAGCTGCCCCAGAAATTACTTGAATGGAAATGCTAATGAGATTGGGTGTATGGGATTAGCTGACACCTAGCCCTTTTGTTTGGTGATGACAAGGTTCCAGACCCTTTCATTACTAAAATCTAATTAAAGTAAAGAGTTAAATAAACAAACACACACAGTAAAACACTTTATTTGAAATACAACAGACACATTATTTAATCATTTAAGTTAACCAATATACTCACCCCAGGTCTGACAATAATCCAAGGGTTGAAGAAATGTCCCACATTTCTTTTTTCAAATATCTTTATTAAGCTCCAAAAAGCATTCATTGATGTCCAAAAACGCATAAAAAAAAAATCAAAAATTAGGCAAAACGCGCCTTTTTCCTGCAGCGTTTTTCCTGACAAGAGATGCAGAAACGCTGCAGAAATTTCTGCATTCAAATCCTGAATGTGCGCACATAGCCTAATAATAGCCCAGAAGTCTAATGGAATGCTCTAACATAGACCACTGTATACAGGAGTGCACATCGCCCATAGGTTCCCACTAATGTACGTTATTTACAGAATGTCTCTACAAAAAAAGCTGAGTTTAGTAGGTTTTCTATGATAAAAAGTATTCTCTTTCTAATAAAAAAGCTACATTGACATAAAGAACAGGTGAATGGTGGCTAAAAAAAGGCTTAAACACGATGTGAACAGAGCCTTAAAATAGCTGCTAAGAGGCTCTCTACCTCAATAAATATGAGATTAGAGAAAAATGTCCCTAACAATGAAAAGAGAAAGATAAAAGGTGACTGACAAGTGTCACTGAGACGTCCGCTAATCATGTATGGGTTCTATCTGTGTTTTCCATGGTTAGGGCTTGTGCACACGTTGCAGATTTGGTGCGTTTTTGCTAGCAAAACCTGAAGCAATCCTGATGCCAGCAAAGTGAATGAGAAACCTGAAGTGTCATGCACACGTTCCTTATTTGTCACTAGAGGATTTGGTCCAGAAAATAATCTGCACCAAATTATTCAAAAGCGCATAGCAAAAACCAGTGCTGTGGAGTCAGAGTCAGTGTCCATTTAGGTGGACTCGGTATAAAATGGACCGACTGAGACTTCTAAAATATATAATAAATTGGGTTCAGTAGTACAATGCAGGATGTGCAGTAAATGTTTTTATAAGAATTTTGAAAAAAGTTATGAAATGTCCTAGAAATGTCTGTTCTACTCCTGATCTACCACCTGATGAAGATGGCTGTGACCAGCGAAATGCATTGTGGAGTATATTTCTACTAAAATAAAGGTCCGTTCTTTAATATCACTTTCCTACCCTAGTGCTCCTTTGCCGTGACGGTTCATTTCTATCTGCCCTATTCCTGATCTAAGGATGTCCGCTTTTAGTTGAGATGAATCTGTGCTGCACTTTATGTACAAATTAGCTAGGGATTATTTGCCGAGGGAAAGACTATAAAATATAACTTTTAATCACACTATTAAAGGAATATAATTTAAAATTTGCATGTGTCAGTGTAGTCTTTACCTATCCAGATTTGAGGGATGTCATAGCTGGTTATCTGTCTGTAACATATCGAAGAGAGAAAAATCTGAGAGGTTTTTTTGACTCAGTCACTTCTCCTCACAGGAAAATAAATCTGATAGAGGAACAAAAAAGAATGAAAGAAGGATCCCACCCTTGTGGGTCCCGTATTTTCTGTAAGTACCTACCAAAAATGATATGCAATAATGTGTCCATGTCCGAAGTTATATGTAGGGAAAACGGTACAGGAATTCAGGAGAAGTATCTCCAAACATGTCAGCTTGATAAATTTGGAAACGGATACACCTCTGTCAATACATATGAGGAATGTACACACTATGAAACCCTTGGATCTGAAAGTATGGGGTATTAGGCATTTAGTCCTGGGACCCAGGAACCCAGGGGAATTTGGATAAGATGCTATTGACGCGCCCCCTGGGCTGTGGGGGTACCCGGAGCCGGGCCTAAAAATGCTGGGGGTTGTAGTCACCGTGGCGGCGACCCGGTCCGTGACTTAGGGCGGTCAAACCAGTGGCAGTCTATGTGTATGGGTTTATATAGTCCGACTACGCCACCTGTGGATTGCGGTTATGGAGAACCGCCACTGCGGAGCAGTCCACTAACTGGTGATATGCGCAGCAAGTGTAGTATAACTCCCCACAGGAAGAGTGTAGCTTCAGGGCAGCGCAGGTGAATGATGGTGGTTGTGCGGGGCGTCCCAGTGCAGTGAGTGCTGGCGCGGTAAGAAACACGGAGGCAAGGTGATGCAGTCCCAGGGTCTTTACTCACGGTTATCAGTTTCCAAGTTACACTGCAAATCATAACTTCCCGCGCCGTGCTGTGCGTACTCAGTGAGGGACTCAGTCCACCCTCAGGTATCTCCAGAGCACTTTTCAGGACCCTGTTCTCTGTACCTTCCTGGCCTCTCTCCTTTTACCTCACACCTAGCGGCACCTCTGTCCAGTGTCCTCTGGCCTTGGCGGGCGACGTGTGTTCCGTCCCCTGGCCCTATGTGGCTACCTTCCTGGTGGCTGGTGTGGGCGACTTGCCGTACTTGAAGTGCTGGAGCCTCCGGTTCCCAGTTGAGCCTTGTAGTCTCTGCTGGTTGAGTGCTCCGGTTCCCTTTTTTGGCCTGACCCCCCTACCTCCTGGCAGCGGCGGGAGTACGGGTGGCAGCTGCACGGCCAGTACCCCTGGGGTCCCTTCGGTTCCATTCCTGGAGCCTTCCTGCTCCCTCTTCCCTTCCCAGGCTCAGGCCTCCTGACTAGGCCTGCCTGTGGAGCAGAGCTCATACAGAGACTCTGCTCCTTGACTCTCTCTTCTCTCCAACTCCCGAACCAAAATGGTTCCTTACTTTTATATGCTCCTACTCCAGTGCTCCCCTTAACTACTTCCTCCACCCATCCACTACCTAGTTCCCCCTCTCTAGGTGGTTCCTCCCCACTCCAGCCAGGGATCAGGGACAGTTGTGCTTCCCCACAGGAGCATTGTCGCCCTGTCCCCCGGAAATGAGGTGTAGTGAATGCAGTGTTAGGGTCCTGAGCCATACTCCTTCCTTACCTGAGAGTGAGATACCACACCTCTGGATGAGATGCAATACCTCTGTGGCGACCGAACCCTCAGGGGCGCCTCACTTCTACAAGAGGAATGTAGGTGGATGTACAGACTGAGGTCTTGTAGTCCCAATGGTCTAAATGAGGGGTTTACCTTTTCTGCATTCCTCCTGGATTAATGGAGTGCTGTTCTGAGATTGACCCTTAGTAATCTATTGTTTAAGTGTTTGGTTTGTAGAGGTGATCGGTCTGGAATATGTGACCACTAATAAAGGAGTCCTCTTAGTTCTAGTAGCATATATTATGAGGAAAAGGACCCTATCATAAAGAGTAACTATGTTTTTGGAATAATAGACACATGGCCGTAACACTGAACCTATTAATAATTAAACTCAGGTGAAAGGAACTGTATATGAAGATTAGGGAATATTATGGTAGTAAATGGTAAATGAACATACACAGTGGGGGAAATAAGTATTTGATCCCTTGCTGTTTTTGTAAGTTTGCCCACTGACAAAGACATGAACAGACTATCATTTTAAGGGTAGGTTAATTTTAACATTGAGAGATCGAATATCCCCCCCAAAAAAATCAAGAAAATCACATTGTATAAATTAGATACATTTATTTGCATTTTGCAGTGAGAAATCCGAGATTACTTACCAGTAATCGTATTTTACGGAGACCACGACAGCACCCACTGAGAGAGGGGATCCGCTGACAAGGACAGGAAACCTACAGGTAAAAAGGGGCTGTCCCCCTCGCCTCCTCAGTTGGTTACAGAGAATTTAAGAGGAACTGCCATAACAGGTTAAATACATGAAGGTCCTAACTAGTATATCAGAATACTATCACAATAAGTGTGAAAAGCAAATAAACACCTTTTCTAAGTGCAGAATCGGTGAGTAAATAACGGGGAGGAAGTGAGTGGGTTCTCTCATGGTCTCCGTAAAATACGATTACCGGTAAGTAATCTCGGATTTTCCTATCGCCACGACAGCACCCACTGAGAGACTTTCAGAGACCATCACCTGGAAGGGACCACAGTATTGAGAACTGATCTCCCAAATTCAAGATCCAAGGAAGAAGACAAATCAAGACGATAGTGTCAGAAAAAGGTGGAAGGAGTTCAATTTCCGTAAGTTAATAATAGTCCTAAAGGAACCATCAGGTTTGGGAACCAGGAATAGAGGGGAATAAAACCCCCAGGTACCTCTACCAGAACCCGTTTCTTTAATAGACTTCTAACCTCTGCCTCTAAAGAGCATTGCTGGACAGGGTTAGATAGAGTAGTTTGAAGAAAGGAATCCCTAGGGATTCTCTGAAAATCCATTTTCAACCCTGATGAAATTAGGTCGAGAATCCATCTACTGGATGTGACTCGAGTCCATTTATCATAAAAATATTTTAATCTACCACCAACCGAGGGGTTTGGATTAGTGATAGTTGTTCTTTCGTTTTGACGAGAAACCACTGAAGTAGGCACCCTTCTGCTTCTGCTTGGTGGGTTCCCATCTAGAGAGTCTGGCTTTTTCCGTGTAAAAGACCGCTTCCTGAAGACCTTCCTATAATTAGGAGCAGATGGTTTAGGGAAGCCTTTCTTGACATCACCAGCCTTTGCCAGAATGTCGAGTACAGGGCCAAATAGGTACTCACAGTGGCACGGAATGGCGCACAATTTAGATCTAGCGTGTGCATCCCCCTTCCATTCTTTTAACCATAAAGCCCGATGAGTATGGTTAGATAAGCCAGCAGTTCTGGCCGCTAATCTGAGCGAATCAGCTGAAGCATCTGCTAGACTGTTACGCCGCACCACTGCGGAACTGGAGAACAGAGGATATCTCTAGGTGTTCCTGTTTTAATTTGATCCTCCAGTTGATCAATCCATACCAGCATAGATCTTGCAATGCAGGTACTGGCTATTGCTGGTTTGAAAGCACCTGAAGATGACTCCCAGGCTCGCTTTAGTAACGTTTCCGCTTTTCGGTCTGATGGGTCCTTAAGGAGACCTCCGTCCTCTAAGGGTAGTACATTTCTTTTAGAGGAAGAAGCAACAGCCACATCGACTCTTGGGACCTTGCTCCATCCAGACAGCTGGGTATCATCAAAGGGGTATTTACGTTTTGACGATGAGGGAAGGAACCCGCGGGTATCCTGTTTCTCCCACTCCTGTGGCACAAGATCCTTTATTGCATCAATGACTGGAAAGGACCTGCCCTTTTTTTGAGACAGGCCTGCAAACATTAATTCCTGAGCTGATTTCGGTTCCCTGGGATCTGTAATACCCATAGTAGAACAAACAGATTTTACTAGGGAGTCTATATCCTGAATAGGGAAACATGATCTCCCTTCCTCATCGGATGATGACGATGATTGGGAGGATTCTAATAATCCCTCCTCCTGTATCTCTACCACTCATTCAGACCTGGAATTATACACTTCCTGGCAAGCCTTCTGTTTCTTAGGCTTATGCACTTTATTAAGGGTATTCCTGACTTCCTCCCTAATAAATTACTTTAGGTCCGCACTACGGACAGGAGCTTCCACGTCCAGGGTCTGAGAAATGCAAGGCTGACATAAACGTTTGAGATAATCATCAGGGAGGGGCTGCACACACAAAGCACACTCTTTATGTTTATTCTGGGACAGCTTCTTTTTAGCCTAAGGGCATATAGAGAGAAGGGGGATTCAGCTCACCAGGTGGTCACATAGATACATTGGGATACGTCTCTGGAGGTGGAGGCACTGCTCACTCCTGCTGGTGGTATCGCTGCCTTTAGGTTGACCACCATCGCTGCTCCTGGCGCTGCCTTTGCGCTGTTTAGCCACTTGTGGGTGCTCCTCCGCATCTCCAGGGGAAGACATAGTGAAGCACAGGGTGTGCTAGGACGAAAGCCAATTTCATCTGTAGGCCGCGTCCCCATCGTTCCCGCCGGCTGATGCACCTCCCCGGTCCCCCCGGAAGTCAATCCACTACTTCCGGGTTATCGGGCGCGTCATCAGGCCGGTGCACATGCGCAATCAAGCACCCAGAACCGGCCTGCACGAGGTGCAGGGCGGCCGATGCCCACACCCTGTGTCCTTCGGATGTATGCAGGGAGATCATCTGCACCTCGCCCACGTGACCCATGGCAGCAACACCCGGACCATGGGATCGTGCCATCCTTCCCAGCGGAGGGGGGAGTCTGACAGGCAGGGCTCCCGACGCTGCAACTGGAGACCCGGACTCTGCTGTCCTCACAGGTACCGCACAGAGGCATCAGGACCCAGGACCACATGCTGCAGGTTCCCATAAGGACAGGAAACCAACTGAGAAGGCAAAGGGGACGGCCCCTTTTTACTTGTAGGTTTCCTGTCCTTGTAGGCGGATCCCCTCTCTCAGTGGGTGCTGTCGTAGCGATAGGCAAATAAGTATTTGATTCCTCTGGCAAACAACGCTTAATACTTTGTGGCAAAACCCTTGTTGGCAAGCACAGCAGTCAGACGTTTTTTTTGTAGTTGATGATGAGGCTTGCGCATACGACAGGAGGAATTTTGGTCCACTCCTCTTTGCAGATCATCTCTAAATCATTAAGATTTCGAGGCTGTCGCTTGGCAACTCGGAGCTTCAACTCCCTCCATAAGTTTTCTATGGGATTAAGGTCTGGAGACTGGTGTGCTTCTTTTTGAGCCACTCCTTTGTTGCCTTAGCTGTATGTTTTGGGTCATTGTCTTGCTGGAAGACCCAGCCACGGCCCATCTTCGATGCTCTTACTGAGGGAAGGGGGTTGTGGGCCAAAATCTCGCGATACATAACCCCATCCATCTTCCCTTCAGTACGGTGCAGTCATCATGTCCCCTTTGCAGAAAAGCACCCCCAAAGTATAATGTTTCCCCCACCATGCTTCACGGTTGGGATGATGTTTGTTAGGGTTGTAGTCATCTTTCTTTTTCCTCCAAACACCTTCTCCCTATAACTCACAGAATCAACCAGGTGTTCATTGGCAAACTTCAGATGGGCCTGCGCATGTGCCTTCTTGAGCAGGGGGACCTTGCGGACACTGCAGGATTTTAAACCGTAATGTGTTACCAATGGTTTTCTTGGTGACTGTGGTCCCAGCTGCCTTGAGATCATTAACAAGTCCCCCCCCCGTGTAGTTTTAGGCTGATATCTCGCCTTCCTCATGATCGAGGATATCCCACGAGGTGAGATTTTGCATGGTGCCCCAGATCGGTCAATTGACAGTCATTTTGTATTTCTTCCATTTTCTTCCTATTGCATCAAAAGTTGTCTCTGTAGCATCGGCGTCTCTGCCTCCTGCCCGGCAGAAACGCCGTCTCCCTTACCGCCGCGGTCCTGCTCCGGCGTCTTCTGGCCTCCCTGCAGCTGCTGCTGGTGCATGCAGCTTCCCCGGCTCTGTGCTTAGGGAACTCCCACCCTCTTAATGGGGCCATGCGTGCCGTCCTAACAAAGTCCCCGGCCAATGGCCGGAGGACTTCCCCTATAAAAGGCACCTCCTCCAATATGGAGGTGCTCGTGCAAGGTTGTTGCTTTGTGATTCTTACTTTGTTCAGCCCCCAGGTCCTCTGCAAGTCAGTCCTGTCCGCCAGTCTGACTACTCTCCAGCCCGACAGTCTGTCTACAGTCCAGTCTACCTATGGGCTCTGCTCGCCTGCTTACCTGGAAGCACCTGCCTGTTACCTGCCAGCCCGTTTACCTGAAAGCACCCACCTGTTACCTGCCGTGCCTGCCAGCCCGCTTACCTGGAAGCACCAGTCAGCTACCAGTTGTGACGCCAGCTTGCCTACCCGGAACACTCGTCAGCCAGCCAGCCGAAGCTCATCCGCTGTACAGGTCAGTTCCTGCCCTCTGACCCGTGGAAGTCACCTGCTCTCATACAAGGTCGGTCCCAGAGTGGCACCTGGTCCCTCTGCTCAGTTCTTCCCTGGTTCACGGAGTCGACTGAGCCGCCGAGCGACCTTGGTCGGACTGAGTTGATACTTAGTCACGCCCCTCTGGCCCCTCCTTGCACCGCAGCACAGAGGTTCCACCATCCGGATCCGTAACAGTCTCCTTCTCACCCAGCGTCTTACTCATGGTTTTGTAGCCCATTCCAGCTTTGTGAGGGTCTAGGATCTTGTCCCCTGACATCCTTAGAAAGCTCTTTGGTCTTGCCCATGTTGTAGAGGTTAGAGTCTGACAGATTAATTGAGTCTGTGCACAGGAGTCTTTTATACAGGTGACTACGTAAGACAGTTGTCTTTAATGCAGGTAACGAGTTAATTAGGAGCATCTAACTGGTCTGTAGGAGCCAGAACTCACAATGGTTTGTAGGGGATCAAATATTAATTTCTCACTGCAAAATGCAAATAAATTTATCTAATTAGTAATGTGATTTTCTTGATTTTTTTTTGGATATTCTATCTCTCAATGTTAAAATTAACCTACCCTTAAAATTATAGACTATTCATGTCTTTGTCAGTGGGCAAACTTACAAAAACAGCAAGGTATCAAATAGTTATTTCCCCCACTGTACTTACGGTACCTCAAAGAGGGTTATTATAAAAATGTAAAATGGACATGAGAACTCAATAACTATATATGGGTATGATGTGCTTATGGTACTATGTCTAAATAATAAAACTAGTTTGAATAGAAGTATGCATTATTATAAGGCCATTTAGTCTCCAATAAGGTCATTGAAATATATATAGTGCACCTATATTATGGGCATCTAGCAAAACGAAAAGAAAAAAGATGACATATGGGGATTGGTTGTGAGGTAAAAGCTGTGACATGTGCAGTATAAGCATCACCATAAGATCTTCTATTGCGCAGACGTGACTATGTGATACTCTGACACATGCACTTTGTGCGTTTGTGACAACATGCAGGCGGGACGACGTGCATGATCATCAAGACCCTGAAGTTAATTGTAGCCTCATCTCCTGATGAAGCCAGTTGTACTGGTGAAACATGTTGGGGAGGCTTAGAACTATGTTTTAATGGCGCTAGTCAAATATTATGGTGGATACTCAATTATAGGATGGCATAGGTAGTGGTCGAATCAAAGCTATCCTCAAACCACAAAATAGGAATGTTTAAAGGACACCAAACAGTGTTGATCTCAGTGATTGGGTAGTTTACCTGTGTCCAAGAATACACTGGCTCATGCAAATTTTAAATTATATTAATTTAATAGTGTGATTAAAAGTTATATTTTATAGTCTTTAGTTAGGGATTATTTGCCTAAGGCAATTTGTTAGTATCGTTGACCCTAAGCTGACTGTTGTGAATAGCATTTATAGTGTGTTATGCACTCTATGTACATGCTCAGCAGTGAGGCAGTGCTGTGGAGTTGGAGAGTCAGGGTATGTGCACATGATCCTATTTTGGCAGCGCTTTGAACGCAGCATACTTGTGCTGCGTCCAAAGCGCTGCACGCATGTGAAGCCGCATGTGTTCATTGAACTATCGGATTCACAGCATCCTATACTTTGCACTATAGAATTTCTCTTGTGGAGACTAGCGTCTCTGCAAGAGAAATTGACATGCTGCAGTCTGTGAAGACAAGTCGCATGTCCGTCTCCGCGGGTGATCCGCAGGGGAACGGGAACGCATAGTGGGTATAGGATTTGTATAAATCACATCCACTATGCTGTAACATCGGGTTGCTGCGGATTGCATGCAGCGCACTTGCGCTGCGTCCAATCCACAGCGAACACCGATCGTGCGCACATACCCTCAGAGTCAGGGAAATTGAGGAGTCAGAGGTTTGTCTTACCGAGTCCACAGCCCTGGCAAAAACGCGCTTTTTTGTAGCTGTGTTTTTCCTGCTAAGAGATGCAGAAATGGTGCAGAAATTTCTGCATCCATTTACTCAACGTGTGCACATAGCCTAAGGGTATGTTCACACTAGGTGTTTTTCTTCAGCATTTTTTTATGCAGATTTTCAGCTGCGTTTTACAGTACCAGCAAAGTCTATGAGATTTCATAAATCTCACACAGCTTGGTTATTTGTCCTCAGTATTTTGTGCTGTGCATGGTTTTTTGAACAATAGAGCATGTCGCTTCTTTCAGCGTTTTCCACCTATTGAAAGCAATGGGTGGTGCAAAAAACGCCTAGTGCGAACGTTTTTTTGCGTTTTTTAGTGAAAAAAAAAATAATCAAGTACAGCAGTATGTGAAACCCATTTATTTTTGTGATTTTCCCAAGTTTACCATCTAGTCTTGGTCACCTGAGATGGCAGTTTAATAACCTTAGTGATGCATGCACAGTAAACATTGGCTGACCAAGGTGTGAGATTGAACAATACCTGTTGCCAGACCAAGATGTAATTGAACAATGAGCAACTCAATGGCAGACCATAGTGTGAAAGTAAATAGTGTCCTACAAACTCATTGCAGTCAGTGTCTTACCTAAACTATTCACCTAACCAATTCACCTCCCCTTACTTACATTTGTAATGTGTATTTTTACAGGAACATATGTCTTGCATTGGTGACCTGTGCTCATGCTTCTATTGTGGAAGCAAAGTTGAACTTTGGGACCCTGAAAATGCACCAAAACCTGCATTTTGAAGCTGCTTCTTTCCTGCCAAGACATCAGGTTTTGCTGCAGAAAGAAAACGCTGAAAAAACGCCTAGTGTGAGCATAGCCTTTAAGTCTATCATGTCCATGTTTTTTGCAGTGGATTATACAAGGTTTTTTAATAAAAGGTCTCAATTGACCATCTACCCCTGTCTTATTCAGCGTTTTTTTATCAGCATCCATCACCCTAGCGCTTAAGATCACTGGCATATTCGCATCTTTTTCTACTGTTTGTCCCTTTGGGACCGCTGGTGGAGCCGCTTTGGGTTTTGTTTAATATCACTTGCTATTTTGGAGGAGCTAAGTGACATTTCCATTCACCGTTTTTGCAAAGACCTGCCTGCACATCGTCCAGGACCTGCATCACATGACAACTCACGTGACAAACCAGGAAGTGTTTGGGCTCCTTTGCATCTCCAGCCAGACAACACGGCATTCAGGCTTTTACCGCAGTTGTGCAAGGGTGCGCAACCTTCGGGGTGAGTGGCCTTTCGGCCCCCAATTACTTTTCATTTAATCTGAGGTGTCCTCACATTGTGCTCCTGTCTCTTTTTTGCTTTCTATGAAAAACATCATGGAGAGATGCACTTTGAAAATCACAGACAGCTATCAGTATGCTGTCCAGGCGCCGTCCATTTTATAACACTGTAGTGGATAGGAGAAGATTTGCAAATTTTTTTTTTTTTTAGAAAGCTGGAAAATCACAGATGAAAACTGATGCCAAAAGCAGACACCCTGCACAAATACTGGTGAAAAGCTGATCCAGCGCACTGCTGAAAATCGCTTCGTTCCGTACGGAAAAATAAAGGACGCCTGCAAGAGGCCTTAGAATAAAATATTTTCATGATCGATAAATCCGAGCTGATATACTGATAATGGAAGTTATTTAGCCATAAACAATGATAAATTCAGAGCAAATAAAGCTTTGGGGACTTAAGCTTAAGCTTGTAAACAAAGTGTCTTACCCGTCCCCAGGGGGCTCCCTGCGGACCAGCGCTATGTGTACAGCTTGTTCTCTGTGCTGGTTACTGAGCACAACAACACATCCTGCCACATCACTGCATGGCAGAGCTACATGCTACACGGCAGGGTCTCATGTGGGGGCTTTAGGGGCATTAGTCCTAATCCAGAGCTCTCACTGCTGTGGTCTGAGTGACAAAGTGGAAGAAATGATCATCTTTAGGCTATGTTCACACGTTGCATTTTGGCTGCATTTTTTATGAAAATTTATGCAAAATTTTAAGCGGCGTTTTACAGCATCAGTAAAGGCAATGAGATTTCAGAAATGTCATGAACACATTTTTTCCTGACTGAATTGGAAAACTGCAGCATGTCACTTCTTTCAGTGTTTTTTCACTCATAGAAAGCAATGAGTAAGTGCAAAAACGCAGTCATCAGGTATTGCTGCGCTTGTAGTGGGAAAAAAGCAGGTACAGTAGTATAGGAAACCCATTTATGTTTGTGATTTCCCAAATTTAAACCATAAAGTCTTGGTCTCCTCACCTGAGAATGGTGATAAAAATCCTATGTACATAAAAATGGTATCAATAAAAGCTATAACCATACAACTTCACCTAATGGGAAATAAAAACCTTATGGATTATGGTAGCCAAAAGAAAATGTCACCAATAGAAATCACAGATTGCCATGCAAATAATAGGCCCCAACCACTGATGGGAAATTGTGTAACTTGCGGCTCTCACAATATTGTGACACAAAGTGTGTACTTATTATGCAAAATAAGAAAACTGTAGAAACCTGGTATGGCCATACTCGTACGGAGCCACAGAATAAAGAGAATATTCATACAGCGAATGGCAGAAAATATAACACAAAAAACAAGTTGCAGAACGTTGCTTGTTCATATTTTGTCCCATAAAAAGTTAATAAAAGTTTGTTAATAATTGATAAGTTACCCAAAATGACGCCACTGACAAATCCAACTCATCCTGGAAAATCCAAGCCCTCGTCCAACTATGTCGCCAACAAGAGGAAAAAGTATAAAGTTCTTCGGCTTCAAAAAAATCGTGGACTTCTTACGCGCCGACCCCCGCGCTAGAGGAAGACGCGCCGACCCCTGCTCTAGAGGAAGACGCGCCGACCCCTGCTCTAGAGGAAGACGCGCCGACCCCCGCTCTAGAGGAAGACGCGCCGACCCCCGCTCTGGAGGAAGACGCGCCGACCCCCGCTCTGGAGGAAGGAAGATGCGCCGACCCCCGCTCTGGAGGAAGACGCGCCGACCCCCGCTCTGGAGGAAGACGCGCCGACCCCCGCTCTGGAGGAAGACGCGCCGACCCCCACTCTGAAGGAAGACGCTCCGACCCCTGCTCTGGAGGAAGATGCGCCGACCCCCGCTCTGGGAGGGTAAGGCGCGCCGACCCCCGCTTTGGGGGGTAAGGCGCGCCGACCCCCGCTATGGGGGGTAAGGCGCGACGACCCCCGCTATGGGGGGTAAGGCGCGACGACCCCCGCTATGGGGGGTAAGGCGCGACGACCCCCGCTATGGGGGGTAAGACGCGACGACCCCCGCTATGGGGTGGTAAGGCGCGACGACCCCCGCTATGGGGAGTAAGGCGCCACGATCCCCGCTCTGGGCAAAGGCGCAAAAACTCCCCATCCCCTGAACCAGCTACAGTAACTACTTAAAATCACCTGGGGCTGATGGGGGAGGGAGTACACCTGCCAAATAGAGAATTTAGAAACATCGTGAAAATGGCCAGCACATCCTTACTAGTGTGAACAGGAGCCAACTAAAAAAATCCAAACTATGAAAAAACGTCACAGTTGCCTCCTAAATTGCTAAGAGTGATTGCTCATGTGCACATTATGTTGCGCTTTCATCATTTTTTATAGTAGCAAGATTGCTCTGAAACATAGACCCTATCACTCTTAGCAATTTAGGAGGCAACTTTGACGTTTTTTCAAAATTTGGACTTTATAAGTTGGCTCCTGTTCACACTGGATGTGCTGGCCATTTCCGCTAGCTGAAGCCAAGTAATGTCACTTACAGGAAAAAGCCCTGCGAAACAGCTGGAGGGGCTCTGCTCCGAAAGAGCCGCCAGACGGGAAGGGGAGCGCTGCACTAATGATAGGTGCGTGTGTCAGCATGTTCGGCACACGGCGCCCCCCAGCCCCGGGAGCGCTGATCGGACACACTACCTGGCCTCCGCCGCAGCACGATCCTCCGGCCGATCGCTAGGAAAACTCCGCTCAACTGAAGTACACAAATGCGATCTCCAGAACAACGGCCCGTCCCCATGGCAACCACAAGCCCCTGCGGCCGCTGGAGAGTAAGCGCTGCATGCTCAGTAGGCGGCAGACGGAAGCGCACACCGGCGGGATAGCAGTGAGCATGGCGGAGATGGGGGCTGTGCTGCCCTCTGACATGAAGGTGGTGTCCGGGCGCCCTGCAGAGGCTCTCACAGTTCTGTGCTTTCTCAGATTAACACGGATAAGGTGCTGCTTGCAGCCGTGTCCTCGCTGGTGGCTGCTGGCAGGACCCCCGCATGTTTGCTGGTGACCGCTGGCAGGACCCCTGCATGTTTGCTGGTGACTGCTGGCAGGACCCCCGCATGTTTGCTGGTGACTGCTGGCAGGACCCCCGCATGTTTGCTGGTGACTGCTGGCAGGACCCCCGCATGTTTGCTGGTGACCGCTGGCAGGACCCCCGCATGTTTGCTGGTGACCGCTGGCAGGACCCCCGCATGTTTGCTGGTGACTGCTGGCAGGACCCACGCATGTTTGCTGGTGACTGCTGGCAGGACCCACGCATGTTTGCTGGTGACTGCTGGCAGGACCCACGCATGTTTGCTGGTGACTGCTGGCAGGACCCACGCATGTTTGCTGGTGACTGCTGGCAGGACCCACGCATGTTTGCTGGTGACTGCAGGCAGGACCCACGCATGTTTGCTGGTGACTGCTGGCAGGACCCACGCATGTTTGCTGGTGACTGCTGGCAGGACCCACGCATGTTTTCTGGTGACTGCTGGCAGGACCCACGCATGTTTTCTGGTGACTGCTGGCAGGACCCACGCATGTTTGCTGGTGACTGCTGGCAGGACCCACGCATGTTTGCTGGTGACTGCTGGCAGGACCCACGCATGTTTGCTGGTGACCGCTGGCAGGACCCACGAATGTTTGCTGGTGACCGCTGGCAGTACCCCCCCGCATGTTTGCTGGTGACCGCTGGCAGTACCCCCCCCTCATGTTTGCTGGTGACCGCTGGCAGGACCCCCCCGCATGTTTGCTGGTGACCGCTGGCAGGACCCACGCATGTTTGCTGGTGACCGTTGGCAGGACCCCCGCATGTTTGCTGGTGACTGCTGGCAGGACCTCCGCATGTTTGCTGGTGACTGCTGGCAGGACCCCCGCATGTTTGCTGGTGACTGCTGGCAGGACCCCCGCATGTTTGCTGGTGACTGCTGGCAGGACCCCCGCATGTTTGCTGGTGACTGCTGGCAGGACCCCCGCATGTTTGCTGGTGACTGCTGGCAGGACCCACGCATGTTTGCTGGTGACTGCTGGCAGGACCCACGCATGTTTGCTGGTGACCGCTGGCAGGACCCACGCATGTTTGCTGGTGACCGCTGGCAGGACCCACGAATGTTTGCTGGTGACCGCTGGCAGTACCCCCCCGCATTTTTGCTGGTGACCGCTGGCAGGACCCCCTGCATGTTTGCTGGTGACCGCTGGCAGGACCCACGCATGTTTGCTGGTGACTGCTGGCAGGACCCCTGCATGTTTGCTGGTGACTGCTGGCAGGACCCCTGCATGTTTGCTGGTGACTGCTGGCAGGACCCCTGCATGTTTGCTGGTGACTGCTGGCAGGACCCCTGCATGTTTGCTGGTGACCGCTGGCAGGACCCACGCATGTTTGCTGGTGACCGCTGGCAGGACCCACGCATGTTTGCTGGTGACCGCTGGCAGGACCCACGCATGTTTGCTGGTGACCGCTGGCAGGACCCACGCATGTTTGCTGGTGACCGCTGGCAGTACCCCCCCGCATGTTTGCTGGTGGCCGCTTTCAGGACGCGGCGATACCAAATATGTGTATGTGAGGTTTATTTTTTATTTTATTTTGAATAGGGTGAAAGGGGGGTAATTTAAACTTTTATATTTTTTAAATTTTTAAAATATTTTTAAAAACATTTTTTTAAACTTTTTGCTTGCTTCTATAGTCTCCATAGGCGACTAGTAGCAGCAACTGTCCGATCGCCTCTGCTACATATAGGTGATCAGCAGATCACCTGTATGTAGCAGAAATGGTCCTGTGCTATGAGCGCCGACCACTAGGTGGCGCTCATAATAATCTTTACATGACAACCATTGGTGTCTGCTGCAAACCCAGGGTTGTCATGACCACCCATCGGTGACCTGCGATCACGTTAACCGGGTCACCGATGGGCAGGGCTAATGCCGCGCTTCCGGCGCGGCGATGTTAAATGCCGCTGTCAGAGATTAACAGCAGCATTTAACATGTTAACAGCCGCGGGTGGATCGCGATTCCACCCACAGCTGTTGCGGGCACTTGTCAGCTGTAAGAATCAGCTGACATGTGCTCGGTTCAGTGCAGGCTCAGCGCCGGAGCCCTCACTGAACCGGGGGTGCTGGCCTGGGGCGTACTAATACGCCCTGGGCCTGTAAGGGGTTAAAAGCCAGCAATTCATCAGCCGGTGTACTGTAAAATCACAGCGGTACCCGACAATTTAGAATAGAAAGAATAGAACAACACACATAGAAAGATATTAGTACAGTGACTGTGTTGGTTACTGTACTTCTCATTTATTGTTAAAATAAAGAATTTATAAAAAAATTTTATAGTCCAGCAGAGATTAAAGAGACAGCTGGAGCAGATGTCTGAAGCCTGGGAAGGGGGTAATACCCACGGAGCTTCCCAGGCTACTAATATCATCCCCTTTACTTAACCTTTACTGGCTATTAAAATGCCCCCCCCCCCCCCGCAAAAAAAAAAAATTACAGGGGGCCGCCTATTTTAACAGCAAAGGCTATACAGACAGCTGGGGACTGATATTAACCCCTTTACAACCCAAGTCGGTTTGCACGTTAATGACCAGGCCAATTTTTTCAATTCTGACCACTGTCACTTTATGAGGTAATTACTCTGGAACGCTTCAACGGATCCCCCTGATTCTGAGACTGTTTTTTCGTGACATATTGTACTTCATGATAGTGGTAAAATTTCTTTGATATCACTTGCGTTTATTTGTGAAAAAATCGGAAATTTGGCGAAAATTTTGAAAATTTTGCAATTTTCAAAATTTGAATTTTTATGCCCTTAAATCAGAGAGATATGTCACACAAAATAGTTAATAAATAACATTTCCCACATGTCTACTTTACATCAGCACAATTTTGGAACCAACATTTTTTTTTATTAGGAAGTTGTAAGGGTTAAAAGTTGACAAGCGATTTCTCATTTTTCCAACAAAATTTACAAACCATTTTTTTAAGGACCACATCACATTTGAAGTCACTTTGAGGGGCATTTATGACAGAAAATACCCAAAAGTGACACCATTCTAAAAACTGCACCCCTCAAGGTGCTCAAAACCACATTCAAGAAGTTTATTAACCCTTCAGGTGCTTCACAGGAATTTTTGGAATGTGGAAGAAAAAAATGAACATTTAACTTTTTTCACAAAAATGTTACTTTAGACCCAATTTTTTTTTATTTCCGCAGGGGTAACGGGAAGAAATGGACCCCAAAATTTGTTGTGCAATTTCCCCTGGGCACGCAGATACCCCATATGTGGGGCAAAACCACTGTTTGGGCACACGGCAAGGTTCAGAAGGGAAGGAGCGCCATTTGACTTTTTGAATGTAAAATTTGCTTGCGTAATTAGCGGACGCCATGTTGCGTTTGGAGAGCCCCTGATGTGCCTAAACATTGGAAACCCCCCACAAGTGACACCATTCTGGAAACTAGACCCCTCAAGCATTTTATCAAGGGGTATAGTGAACATTTTGAACCCAAAGGTACGACACAGAATTTGATAACATTAGGTCATCATATTGAATAAGTTGTCATTAGTATTGAGCGCAAGTGCTCGCTACTTGAGTTTGCATCGGATACTCAGGTATGCACCATGTATCAAGGGTGCTTTAGTGCCCGCCCGCATATTTCACGGTTATTAGACACCCAAACATGCGGGGATCGCTTGTGCCTGCCAGGCAATCCCCGCGAGTTTTTTTTTTACGCCGTTCCTCGTGTGGTATAAGTCATTTGACGACTTTATTCTTCGGGTCGGTGCGACTACAGAGATACCAGAATTATCGGGTTTTTATGATTGCCAGCTGTCAGACACTAAAAGACACATTTCTTTGTAAAATCTAGTTTTTGCAACACCATATTTTGAGAGCTATAATTTTTCCATGTTTTGGCCGACAGAGTCATGTGAGGGCTTGTTTTTTGCGGGACGAGTTGACGTTTTTATTGGTGCCATTTTCAGGCACGTGACATTTTTTGATAGCTTTCTATTCCGATTTTTGGGAGGCAGAATAAACAAAAACAAACAATTCAAGAATGTTTTTTTTTTTTTAATTTTTTTATTCTGCTCCGTGTGTGGTAAAATTGATAAGGCAGCTTTATTCTTCGGGTCAGTACGTTTACAGCGGTACCACATTTATATAGTTTTTCTATGTTTTGGCACTTTTACATAATAAAAGCAATTTTATAGAAAAAAATATATTTTTGCATCGCTTTATTCTGAGAGCTATAACTTTTTTATTTTTCGGCTGATGGAGCTGTATGGTGGCTTGTTTTTTTGCAGGATGAGATGATGTTTTCAGCGGTACCATGTTTATTTATATTCGTCTTTTTGATCCCGTGTTATTCCATTTTTTGTTTGGTGGTATGATGATAAAGCATTGTTTTTTGCTTCTTTTTTTTTTTTTTTTTTTTTTACCGTGTTCACTGAAGGGGTTAACTAGTGGGACAGTTGTATAGGTCAGGTCATTCTGGACACAGCGAAACCAAATATGTGTACTTTTGTTGTTTGTTTGTTTTTTTTCCAAAATAATATTTATTGATGGGTACAGTATATTTTTATTTTTAGTGGATTTTTTCACTTTCTGACAGTTTTTTTTTTTACTTTTATACTTTGTCCCACTATGGGACTTTCACTTTTTTTACTCTGATCGCCTGCATAGCATAGGAATGGAGCACCATACCTATGCTATGCAGGCTGTCAGCGCTGCATAGGGAGAAGATAGTTTGGTCATGCACTGCGCATGACCAAAAAATCTTCCTTCTGTCTGGTGACCTGGATGTTGTCATGACGGCATCGAGTCGTCATGGCAACATCCGGGAAGCTGCGGCAGACAGCGCTGGATGCCGGAAGAGGAGGTGAGTATTGCGATTTCGTCCCCTTAGCCACCGCAATGCTGCGATCGACTTGCACATAGCACTGGGTGTCAGCTGTGACAATCAGCTGACACTTGGCGGCGATCGCGCCCGCACAGCCTGTGTGCGCGCTCGATCACAATGACTTATTAATACAGGTGAGGCTCTTAAAGCCCAGGGCACAGATGCGTATTAATACGTCTTGGGCTTTAAAGGGGTTAATAGCCTAGGAAGGGGCCATGAACTTTGGCCCCCTCTGAGGCTAGAAACAGCAGCCCTCAGCCGCCCCAGAAATGGCGCATCCACAGGATGCGCCAATTCTGGCACTTAGCCTCACTCTACACTGCCGTGTAGCGGTGGCAGTGGCGTTATAGGGTTGGGGTTGATGTCAGCTTACAATGCCAGCTGACATCAAGCCCAGGTTAGTAATGGAGAGGTGTCTATAAGAAGACCCCCTTTATAGTCCCATAGTGGAAGTAAAATGTAAAATAAAAACACCCACACCCAAAATAAAATATTTTATTTGAAATAAACACAGACACCTTTTAATGTTCTAAATTAAACTCTACTTACCATCACGCCCATTCTAACTGAAGCCATTGTCACCTGCAACTAAAGTAAAATAATAAAGCAACCTCACCTTTCCGACGTGAGGAACATCCATGTGTCCCTCGATGGCTCCAGCTCTGCTACATCTAGATGGCAGACTGTATCGTAGCTGGACGTGACCATCCAGCCTGCCATCCTGCAGAGACACCGAGGAGCGCAAGCATGCTTGCTCTCCTCAGTGTCTTGCTGTGACGGAATAGAGATAAGCTGAGTTTATGTTACACGAACTCAGTTCACCTCATTGACGTTACTGCGAGTGTGTCACCCCAGGCCTGGATGCCACAAATAATAAAGGCTGTGTCTGAGAGCAGGAGGGAGGTTCCCTGGTTTGGGGCAATTAGCATGCAGCACCTCCTGTCTCAGGCCAGTAGGGGGAGCAGGCTGCCCTATAAAAGCTGGACTGGGGGCAGGGTTAGAGAGACCAGAGAGAGACCTGGGAGACCTGAGACCATGTCGGAGTCTAGGCCCAGAGAGTAAGGGTCAGCAGCAGGCTGAGGAGGTCGTGAGGCAGTGGAGGAAGTGCTAGCCAGGGATGTACGGCGCTGAGAGCCTGTCTTGGCAGAAAGGGAGAATTACCTACCGGACATTGGGGTCGGAGGCTGTAAAGACTCTAAGTCCAGCAGCAGAGAACCAATCCGCGAGGGATTTCATGTCCTTTGACCTAAAAAGCCCGGAGGCTCCGCCACAACAGAAGGGACCAGCAAAGCCAAGAGAGGCCAGAGGTAAAAGGAGCCCAAGTTGCAAGCCATATGGATGAGAATACACGGCACGCTCAGGGATGTGGGCTATTTTACCACTAAGAGGGGAATAGTCAGAAAGAGCATAGACAGCACGGTAGGCCTACACCCTCACACTGACCAGAGGGGCTTCCCAAGTGTTCTCCGACATCCAGGCTCCCTTCTACCTGGTACTGTTGTTGGGTCATTACCATCTGTTACAATAAAGACCCTGAACTGTTTAAGCGGGCTCTGCATTCTGACTATCGCGGCCGGAACTATCACCCCCAACATCCACCTACACTGCCCTGGGGCTACACTCCTCCCGTGGGGAGTTATACCATTCCTGTGCTGCTCACCAACACCAGCCCCAGCTATCTGTCCTGCAGCAGTGGTTATCTCTGACCGCAATCCACGGGTGGCGTAGTCAGACTTTCACATGTGTGTGTGTATATATATATATATATATATATATATATATAAAGAGACTGCCACCATTTTAGCTTGACACCCTGAGCACGGGACCGGGTTGCCACTACTACCCCCTGCAGCACCTCGCAACCTAGAGACCCGGTCTTGAGTACCCCACGGCCCAGGGGGCGAGTCACGAGCGTGGGAGAATTCTCACACTCGGCGTTTCAACAAATGACGTCGCCTCATGCGCAGTGAGAATTCTCCCATGCTCGCAGTGACTTCAATGAGGTGAACTGAGCTCATGTAACATAAACTCAGCTCATCTCGATGCCGTCGCAGCGAGACACTAAGCGCAAGCATGCTTGCGCTCCTCTGTGTCTCTGCAGGATGGCAGGCTGGATGGTCGCGTCCAGCTACCATCCAGCCTGCCATCTAGATGTAGCAGAGCTGGAGCTGTCGAGGGACACATGGATGTTCCTCACGTCGGAAAGGTGAGGATGAGGTTGCTTTATTACTAAAAGAATTAAGTAATGTGATAGACAGACCACTGTATCTTATATTCAAGCACTCTTTATGGACAGGGACTGCCCCACTAGACTGGCGCCAAGCAAATGTGGTACCAATATTCAAAAAGGGGTCTAAAAGTGACCCTGGGAACTATAGACCAGTCAGCTTAACGTCTGTTGTGGGTAAATTGTTTGAAGGATTTCTTAGAGATGCTATTGTAGAATATCAATGATAATAACTGTCTAACTCCATATCAACATGGATTCATGAGAGATCGCTCCTGCCAAACAAACCTGATCGCCTTCTACGAGGAGGTGAGCTCACAGCTGGACCGGGGAGAGTCAGTGGATGTTGTATACCTTGACTTTTCCAAAGCGTTTGATACCGTGCCACACAAAAGGTTGGTATATAAAATGAGAATGCTTGGTCTGGGGGATAATGTGTGCAAGTGGGTAAATAGCTGGCTGAGTGATAGAAAGCAGAGGGTGGTTATCAATGGAGTAAGCTCAGGGTGTGTCAGGGTTACTAGCGGGGTGCCTCAAGGGTCTGTCTTGGGCCCTATATTATTTAATATATTTATTAATGATCTAGTGGAAGGGTTGCATAGTAAAATAGCAATATTTGCAGATGATACTAAACTTTGTAAAGTAGTTAACACAGATGAGGATAGGGCCCAGCTACAGGAGGATTTAGATAAATTGGGGAGTTGGGCCAAAAAATGGCAAATGGGGTTCAATGCCTATAAATGTAAGGTCATGCACATGGGAAAGAAAAACAGCAGTCACCCATACATATTAAATGGGAAAACGTTGGGGAAATCTGACATGGAGAAGGACCTGGGCGTCTTGGTTAATAGCAAATTAAATTGGAGTGCCCAGTGTCAGGCAGCAGCTGCGAAGGCAAATAGAGTCATGGCATGCATCAGAAGAGGAATAGGGGCATATGATGAGAACATTGTTCTTCCTCTGTATAAAGCGCTGGTAAGGCCGCACTTAGAATATTGTGCACAGTTCTGGGCTCCGGTGCTCAGGAAAGACATATTGGAGCTAGAGAGGGTACAAAGGAGGGCGACTAAGGTAATAAAGGGAATGGAGGGACTAGAATACCCAGAGAGGTTGTCAAAATTAGGCCTATTTACGTTGGAAAAGAGAAGGCTTAGGGGAGACCTCATAAACATGTATAAATACATCAGGGGGCAGTACAGAGATCTCTCCCATGACCTGTTTATACCAAGGATGGTGACAAAGACGAGGGGGCACACTATGCCTCTGGAGGAAAGGAGGTTCCTGCACCAGCATAGAAGGGGATTCTTTACGGTCAGAGCCGTGAGACTCTGGAACTCTCTGGGAGAGGAAGTGGTGATGTCCAACTCACTTAATGAGTTCAAGAGAGGCCTGGACGCCTTTCTTGAGAACAATAAAATTACATCTTATGCTTAGTGATAGTTAATTAATCCAGATTGGTGTCGGGAAGTGAATTTTTTCCTCAATGATGTCAATTGGCCTATACCGCATGTTTTTTTGTTTTTTTTGCGTTCCCCTGGATCAACGCTGCGGAATAGCTGCAGTGCACAAGAAATAGGCTGAACTGGATGGACGCTTGTCTTTTTTCGGCCTTATAAACTATGTAACTATGTATTATTTTACTTTAGTTGCAGGTGACAATGGCTTCAGCTAGAATGGGCCTGATGGTAAGTAGAGTTTAAAGGGAACCTGTCACGTCCTAGCTGCCCTATAGACTGCCCCATAGCATTGTTAGTGATGCAATGTGCATCACTAACAAGCTATTTTCATGAAAATTGGTGCAGCTATAATGATTTTATAATGTTTAATATACACTGCTCAAAAAAATAAAGGTAACACTCAAATAACACATCCTAGATCTGAATGAATGAAATATTCTCATTATTAACTAATGAGTCCTGGATTTGGAGTCAACCCCCAAAATTAAAGTGGAAAAACACATTACAGGCTGATCCAACTTTGATGTAATGTCCTTAAAACAAGTCAAAATGAGGCTCAGTATTATGGGTGGCCTCCACGTGCCTGTATGCCCTCCCTACAACGCCTGGGCATGCTCCTGATGAGGTTGCGGATGGTCTCCTGTGGGATCTCCTCCCAGACCTGGACTAAAGCATCCGCCAACTCCTGGAAAGTCTGTGGTGCAACGTGATGTTGGTGGATGGAGCGAGACATGATGTCCCAGATGAGCTCAAATGGATTCAGGTCTGGGGAACGGGCGGGCCAGTCCATAGCTTCAATGTCTTAATCTTGCAGGAGCTGCTGACACACTCCAGCCACATGAGGTCTGGCATTGTCCTGCATTAGGAGGAACCCAGGGCCAACCGCACCACCATATGGTCTCACAAGGGGTCTGAGGATCTCATCTCGGTACCTAATGGCAGTCAGGCTACCTCTGGCGAGCACATGGAGGGCTGTGCGGCCCTCCAAAGAAATGCCACCCCACACCATTACCCACTGCCAAACCGGTCATGATGAAGGATGTTGCAGGTAGCAGATCGCTCTTCACGGCGTCTCCAGTCTCACATGTGCTCAGTGTGAACCTGCTTTCATCTGTGAAGAGCACAGGGCGCCAGTGGCGACATTGCCAATCCTGGTGTTCTGTGACAAATGCCAAGCATCCTGCACGGTGTTGGGCTGTGAGCACAACCCCCATCTGTGGACGTCCGGCCCTCATACCACCCTCATGGAGTCTATTTCTAACCGTTTGTGCAGACACATGCACGTTTTTGGCCTGCTGGAGGTCATTTTGCATGGCTCTCGCAGTGCTCCTCCTGTTCCTCCTTGCACAAAGGCAGAGGTAGCGGTCCTCCTGCTGGGTTGTTGCCCTCATACGGCCCCCTCCACTGTCTCCTGGTAGCGCCTCCAGCCTCTGGACACTACGCTAACAGACACTGCAAACCTTCTTGCCACAGCTCGCATTGATGTGCCATCCTGTATGAGCTCCACTACCTCAGCAACTTCTGTGGGTTGTAGAGTCCGTCTCATTCTACCACGAATGTGAAAGCACAACCAACATTCAAAAGTAACCAAAACATCAGCCAGAAAGCATTGGTCTGTGGTCCCCACCTGCAGAACCACTCCTTTATTGAGTGTGTCTTGATAATTGCCAATAATTTCCATCTATTGTCTATTCTATTTGCACAACAGCATGTGAAATTGATTGTCAATCAGTGTTGCTTCCTAAGTGGACAGTTTGATTTCACAGAAGTTTGATTTACTTGGAGTTATATTCTGTTGTTTAAGTGTTCCCTTTATTTTTTTGAGCAGTGTACTTAGATCCTACCTGCTTTTTCAGTATTTGAATCCTGTATTTGTATTTGAATCCTGCTCCCCGGCAAGCTCTGTTATTGTGGGACACACTTGTATATGTCCGGCCGCCTGCGCTGTGAGGCTGTGATTACCAGCTTCACTGTGCATGCGCAGGGAACATAGCGCATCATAGCGCATGCGCAGTGAAGCTGGTAATCACACAGCCTCACTGCGCATGCGCGGGGAATAGAGGGTTATAGCGCAGTGCAGCTGCGAACTACACAGCTTAACTGCGCATGCTCTATGACGCGCTATGTTTCCCGCACATGCGCCGGACATATACAAGTGCGCCTGCGCCCCACAATATCAGCGCTTGTCGGGAGCAGGATTCAAATACATGGGCGGCGCCAGCAGTGAGTGAATGCTGCGCCGCCCATGACTGAATATGACAAGCATGCCCCTATGACTGAAAACGCAGGTAGGATCTAAGTATATAATGGTACATCTTATGGATGTGCCATTTCTAGGGCGGCTGACGGCTCCTGTTTCTATCCTCGGAGTGGAGGGGGGCAATATTCTTGGCTCCTTCCTAGGCTGTTAATATCAGCCCCCAGCTGTCTGCATAGCGTTTGCTAGCTGTTAAAATAGGGGGACTCCACGTCATTTTTTGGGGGGGTCCCCCATTTTAATAGCCAGTAAAGGCTACGTATACAGCTGGGGCTCCTTGAGCTCCTTGATCTCGGCTCTTATATCTCTTATATCCACCGAATCATCCAAGCTCGCATTATTCGAAGAGGCATTTGCTTCATACCTCCTTTCTCCGATGGACTCCTCCATCCTGCAGATTCTATCCTTAAGGCACGTCTCTGCCCTCTGGAGATCACCACAGAACGTCTGCAGCTCCTTCACCTGAGCTTCCAGACTTGGAATCTTTCTGCGGAGATCATCATTCTCATCACGGGTGTCCTGTAGAGTAGTCTCAATCACTTGGCGCATGTGCTCTGCATCCATTTTATCATCCTCTAGTTTTCCCTTAACCTTGAGGAGATCCTCATAGTCTTTCTTGATTTGTTGCAGTTCCCTATTGAACTTTTCATGCCTCTTTTCTGCCTCACGGTCGTGACCAGACACTTCATCTTTTATTGCCTCTTTCAGGGCGGATAGCTCCCGGTCTCGCTGGTACAGAGAGTCCACCACCACTCCTTCTCCTGCATTAGAGGCTTTACTTGGTTCTGGAACTGCTGCAGCTCTCTCATGAGTTCACCATGCTCCTTCTTGGATTCACACAGCTTCCGGTTGAACTGTTCGCGCAGTCGTTCTAGGTCTTGATCACGTCCAGAAACTTCATCCTGCAGCGCCCCTTTTAATGCAGATAGCTCCCTATCCCTCTGGTGTAGACCCTCATCAAGCCTTTACTTCTCCTGCATCAGCTGCTGCACATGCTCCTGAAAACTCTGCACTTCCTTTGAGACCTCTGCTTCTTCTGCATCCACAGAGCCTTTCTTCACTTGGTGCAGCTCTAACTGTACCAGGGAGAAATGATCGTTCATCTCGTACAGCTCATCTTCAAACACCGCTTTGTCAAACTTCAACTAAACAACCTCCTCTTGGGTCCTCTTTAATTTTCTGGAACATCTCCTTCCATTTGTTGATTTCCTTGCCGCTTTCCTCCATTTTTTGCTGCAAGTTCCTCACAACCTGGTTTACTTTCTGCCATTCGAACTACAGCTCTTGGTCAGGATTGGCCACCTCCTCTTTCTGGGCGGCCGGTTCCTGATCCTTCTGTCTCAGTAGATCATCCTGCTTGTAACCAATCTGCAGAACTGCATCCAACTCATCCTCCTGATCTTCTAAAGGAGGATCCACACAGATTGTGCATGCATTTTTCCTGCCAAATACATGCGGATTTGAAGCTTTATTCACATGCGTTTCCGCATGCGGATTGACAAGCGCTTTCCAGGCGATTTTAGCATCACTTGGAAAGTGCTTGACAACTAGGTCACACTATATAAATCCATGCAAACAGCATGGATTTATATAGTGTGACCGAAAGAATGTTTAAAAATAAAAAAAAAACCCTATACTTACCTTCCGATGGCCCGGGGTGTGTAGCTGCGCTCGTTCCTGGCTGCCGGGATATCGCGGGACACTGCACTGAAGGGCCTGCGGTCACATGACTGTGACGTCACCGAAGGTCCTTCAGTCCTGCCCGCAAGCACAGGGAAGGAGACCGGGGGCCGTCGGAAGATGAATATAATCTTTATTTTTTATTTTATTCTTTTTTTTACAGGTACAATGGTACCCAGGTCTGGATGAGAGTCTCCTCTCCTCCAGAGCTGGGTACCATCCGCACATTGAAACGCATATAATTTTTGAGTACAAATGCACTGACACGGATTATATGCGTCTCAATGCAAGTCAATGACGGCGATTACGCCACCCTTCCGCAAAATTAATGGACATGCTGCGGATTTTTGAGCCCAGCATAAACGCTGCGGAAAAAAACGCAGCATGGGCATTGACAGTGCGGCTTGTCATTGGGGACCATGGGGGGCGGATTACCAAGCGTTTTTGAAGCGTTTACGCTGCGGAAATTCCGCAGCATAAACGCTTGAAAAACGCATCGTGGGCACACAGCCTAAAGGCACACAACATTGCATTTTCTTTATTTGCTTTACTTTCAGCAAAGGCTACAGGAGCAACTTTTTTGTGGCCCTTGCGCCGTTAACGACGAGAGGGGGACTTTCTCACCTCGTCTAGCTCCTCCTGACTGAACTATCTTTCTCCTGTCAGAGTGTCACGTCAGCTATGGGGTCTGTGTCACTCCCCATGGTGTTGTGGACCAACAAGTCACCTCCCACTTTGACGTCAACCCCTTCTACTGGAGCTACCCCGTTATCAACGGTCCTATTGTCATTTTTAGGCGGTACCAACCCACAACCCGTAACCTATTTTGGTTTTCTATACTCTACGCTCTTTTGAAACCCCGTCCCTTTTTGAGACTCCGCCCCCTTTCGGACACCCACACCTCTAGGGGAATTTTTACAACAAAAACCAGCAATAGTCTTAGGACCCAGTTCACAACATCTCTTACCACCTCCCCGGGCACTCTGGGACAATACCGGCGCCCCAGGAGAACTCACAGAATGGTCCGCTGCCGCCATTCTATACGGTGCCAACAGCTCCTGCCGTTCCTGCACCATGTCCTGTTGCTGTAATTTCTCAAATGCCTGCTGCTGCGCTTTTGACAGGCACTTTAATCGCTCAATAACTTCAGTCTCATTTGCTGCTCCTTTCACAGCCATCTTTATCAGCTCCTGCATTTCTTCAGGACACTCCATTATGCCGAAGAGCGATTGCACCCGGTCATCCAACCACTTCTCCATACCGTCTGGGGATACTGCTCCACTCATAGCCATCGCGGTACACTGCTCACACTAGACACTTCACACCGCTCTCCCAGGAAAATTTTCGTGGCCCCACCAAGCCACAGCAAACCAGGTTTGAGTGCGATGACAATTTTCATAACCCCGCCGAGTTACAGCAAGATGCTTTAATCTTCGTGGCCCCGCCAAGCCACAGCAAACCAGGTTTGAGTGCGACAACAATTTTCATAACCCCGCCGAGTTACAGCAAGATGCTTTAATCTTCGTGGCCCCGCCAAGCCACAGCAAACCAGGTTTGAGTGCGACGACAATTTTCATAACCCCGCCGAGTTACAGCAAGATGCTTTAATCTTCGTGGCCCCGCCAAGCCACAGCAAACCAGGTTTGAGTGCGACGAAAATTTTCGGAACCCCGCCGAGTTACAGCCAGATGCTTTAATCTTCGTGACCCCGCTGAGCCACAGCAAGATGCTTGCATCCACAATCGTCGTCCTGTGCCGTTACCCCTAGCAACCAGGATGCCATTGCCCGCATTCTCAAACCACATGTAAGGTAGCACTATTCATCACGCTGGGGGGCACTCGCTTCACCGGGTCAATCAAAGCACACATGCAACGTTTTTCCGGTAATTCACAGTACAGCAGTTTATTACATCTCATAAACCGCTCATAACATATTCCATCTCAGTGGCTCGCCGACATATTACACATATAATATCCCAGAGCCTTTCTAGTGACAGACATGCCCACTTGGCTCCAGACACAGCCTTCAGCAAGGTAACAATATCAATGTCCACATCAAGCAGTGTTTTTACCTTTGCCGGGTCGTAGCTGCTTCAATCAGCTCGGTTCTGCCACAGCTGTGGCTTTAAGGTTTCCCAGATGGGGGCCTCCGGGCCACCTACCTTCAAAGGCTACTGGTATCCTAAACACAGGGGGATCCAGCCTCTGCCTTCCAGGCTTCACCAGGCCTCTCTTTCTAGGCCTCACCAGGCCTCTCTTTCTAGGCCTCACCAGGCCTCTCTTTCTAGGCCTCACCAGGCCACTCTTTCTAGGCCTCACCAGGCCACTCTTTCTAGGCCTCACCAGGCCACTCTTTCTAGGCCTCACCAGGCCACTCTTTCTAGGCCTCACCAGGCCACTCTTTCTCTTCCAGCCTCTCCAGGCTAACGGTGTCCCACACACAGGGATCAGGCCTCACGTCTCTCACACCCTGTTTCAAAACCACCAGGATTTATATATCCTTCAGTGCACACAGGACCTCTGATGATATCACAGTCATGTGATCAGTCACCTGAGGGAGAGGTACATGGTCAGCCAGAACACACCCACTGGACCATTACAGTAATGCCGCAAGCCGCTGCATTACACTTCCTAACAAAAAAAAATTTTGGATGTAAAGTAGACATGTGAGAAATGTTATTTATTAACTATTTTGTGTGACATATCTCTCTGATTTCAGGGCATAACATTTAAAAGTTTGAAAATTGCGAAATTTTTAAAATTTTCGCCAAATTTCTGTTTATTTTACAAATAAACACAAGTCATATCAAATAAATTTTACCACAGTCATGAAGTACAATATGTCACGAAAAAACATTCTCAGAATCAGTGGGATCCGTTGAAGCGTTCCAGAGTAATTACCTCATAAAGTGACAGTGGTCAGAATTGTAAAAATTGGCCCAGTCATTAACCCACAAAGTGGCTCTGTCCTTAAGCGGTTAATTTTTGCCAGAGCTGTGTGTGTATGTGTATATAATATATATATATATATATATGTGGATCTAATATATACTTATCCTGTTCCGTCCAGATGTGTCCGGATCCCAGAATTCCAAGCGGTGGAAGTTCGCCGACCGCCATATTGGGACACCCAAGTGATGGGTGTCTCAATATGGAAGCCGTTGGTGGTACAAGCCTCTTGCGCGGTACCACCAGTGGAACACCGTCGCAACACACACACACACTGTATACCACCAGCGGAACACCGTCGCAACACACACACACACACTGTATACCACCAGCGGAACACCATCGCACTACACACGCACCACACACACACACTGTATACCACCAGCGGAACACCGTCGCAACACACACACACACTGTATACCACCAGCGGAACACTGTCGCAACACACACACACACACTGTATACCACCAGTGGAAGACCGTCGCACCACACACACACACACACACTGTATACCACCAGCGGAACACCGTCGCACCACACACACACACACACTGTATACCACCAGTGGAACACCATCGCACTGCACACGCACCACACACACACACACACACACACTGTATACCACCAGCGGAACACCGTCGCAACACACACACACACTGTATACCACCAGCGGAACACTGTCGCAACACACACACACACTGTATACCACCAGTGGAAGACCGTCGCACCGCACACACACACACACACACACTGTATACCACCAGCGGAACACCGTCGCACCACACACACACTGTATACCACCAGCGGAACACCATCGCACCACACACACACGCACTATATACCACCAGCGGAACACCGTCGCAACACACACACACACACACTGTATACCACCAGCGGAACACCGTCGCAACACACACACACACACACTGTATACCACCAGCGGAACACCGTCGCACCGCACACGCACCACACACACACACACACACTGTATAACACCAGCGGAACACCGTCGCACCACACACACACACTATATACGCCGTACGCACCACACACACACTGTGTACACCGTATGCACACACACTGTGCACACCGTATGCACACACACTGTATACGCCGTATGCACACACTGTATACGCCGTATGCACACACTGTATACGCCGTATGCACACAACTGTATACGCCGTATGCACACAACTGTATACTCCGTATGCTCACGCACTGTATACTCCGTATGCACACGCACTGTATACTCCGTATGCGCACGCACTGTATACTCCGTATGCGCACGCACTGTATACTCCGTATGCACACGCACTGTATAGGCCGTATGCACACGCACTGTATAGGCCGTACACACACACACTGTATACGCCGTACGCACACGCACTGTATACGCCGTACGCACACACACTGTATACGCCGTACGCACACACACTGTATACGCCGTACGCACACACACTGTATACGCCGTACGCACACACACTGTATACGCCGTACGCACACACACTGTATACGCCGTACGCGCACACACTGTATACGCCGTACGCGCACACACTGTATACGCCGTACGCGCACACACTGTATACGCCGTACGCGCACACACTGTATACGCCGTACGCGCACACACTGTATACGCCGTACGCGCACACACTGTATACGCCGTACGCGCACACACTGTATACGCCGTACGCGCACACACTGTATACGCCGTACGCGCACACACTGTATACGCCGTTCGCGCACACACTGTATACGCCGTTCGCGCACACACTGTATACGCCGTACGCGCACACACTGTATACGCCGTACGCGCACACACTGTATACGCCGTACGCGCACACACTGTATACGCCGTACGCGCACACACTGTATACGCCGTACGCACACACTGTATACGCCGTACGCACACACACTGTATACGCCGTACGCACACACACTGTATACGCCGTACGCACACACACTGTATACGCCGTACGCACACACACTGTATACGCCGTACGCACACACACTGTATACGCCGTACGCACACACACTGTATACGCCATACGCACACACACTGTATACGCCGTACGCACCGCACCACACACTGTATATGCCGTATGCACCACACACACACTGTATACGCCGTACGCACCACACACACACTGTATACGCCGTACGCACCACACACACACACTCTGTATACACCGTGTGCACCACACACGCACACTGTATACGCCGTACGCACCCTCTTGTGCGCTACCAACAGCGGAACACCGTCGCGTACACGCCGCTGGGATCAGCCGAATGATTCACTGACCGCCGCTATCTTTGTACAGGAGGAGCGCATGTTCAGTTTTAATGTGTAATTTACTGCGCTGGGAGGCAGCTCAAATGAGAGAACACATGAGGGAAGAAGACAGCACAGGGATGGAGAGAGAGAGCAGACAAGGGGGAGAGCACATGGGGTACACAGGTCAAAGAAGAGATCACATGAGAGGAGAAGACAGCAGATGTCTCTGTATACTCCATATGCACCACACACACTGTATATGCCATACGCACCACACACACACACACACACACACACACACTGTATATGCCGTACGCACCACACACACACTGTATATGCCGTACGCACCACACGCACACACACTGTATACGCCATACGCACCACACACACACACTGTACACGCCGTACGCACCACACGCACACACTGTATACGCCTTACCACACACACACTGTATATGCTGTACGCACCAACACCACACACTCTCTGTATACGCCGTATTCACCACACACGCACTCTGTGTATGCACCCCTCTTGTGCGCTACCACCAGCAGAACACCGTCGCGTACACGCCGTCGGGATCAGCCGAATGATTCACTGACTGCCGCCATCTTTGTACAGGAGGAGCGCATGCGCAGTTTTAATGTGACCGCCGCTATATTCCTGCACAAAGATGGCGGCGGTCTGATTTACTGTGCGGGGAGACAGCTCAAACGAGAGAACACATGAGGAAAGAAGACAGCACAGGGGTGGAGAGAGAGAGCAGACAAGGGGGAGAGCACATGGGGTACACCGGTCAAAGAAGAGATCACATGAGAAGAGAAGACAGCAGATGAGAGAGGCAGAGCACAGGGGGGAGACTGCTCAAATGGGACAGCACATGAGGGGAGAACACAGCACAGGAAGGAGAGAGACAGCAGACAAGGGGGATAGCACATGAGGTAGACAGGTCAAAGAAGAGAGCACAGACGGGAGAAGGCAGCACATGGGGGAAAGAAAGAGTGGATAGGTGGGTGAGCACATGGGGGGGGGGATTCTCAACGCTTCAAAGCCCCCATTGTGACATTACCGCCCTCCTGATGCCTCCATCTAGTATATATACACTGCTCAAAAAAATAAATGGAACACTTAAACAACAGAATATTTCCAAGTAAATCAAACTTCTGTGAAATCAACCTGTCCACTTAGGAATCAACACTGATTGACAATCAATTTCACATACTGTTGTGCAAATGGAATAGACAGTAGATGGAAATTATTGGCAAATATCAAGACACCCTCAATAAAGGAGTGGTTCTGCAGGGGGGACCACAGACCACATCTCAGTACCAATGCTTTCTGGCTGATGTTTTTGTCACTTTTGAATGTTGGTTGTGCTTTCACACTCGAGGTAGCATGAGATGGCCTCTACAACCCACAGACGTTGCTCAGGTAGTGCAGCTCATCCAGGATGGCACATCAATGCGAGCTGTGGCAAGAAGGTTTGCTGTGTCTGTCAGCGTAGTGTCCAGAGGCTGGAGGCACTACCAGGAGACAGGCCAGTACACCAGGAGACGTGGAGGGGGCCGTTGGAGGGCTACAACCCAGCAGCAGGACCGCTACCTGCGCCTTTGTGCAAGGAGGAACAGGAGGAGCACTGCCAGAGCCATGCAAAATGACTTCCAGCAGGCCACAAATGTGCATGTGTCTGCACAAATGGTTAGAAACCGACTCCATGAGGATGGTATGAGGGCCCAACATCCACAGATGGGGGTTGTGCTCACAGCCCAACACCGTGCAGGACGCTTGGCATTTGCCACAGAACACCAGGATTGGCAAAGTCGCCACTGGCGCCCTGTGCTATTCACAGATGAAAGCAGGTTCACACTGAGCACATGTGACAGACGTGACAGAGTCTGGAGACGCCGTGGAGAGCGATCTGCTGCCAGCAACATCCTTCAGCATGACGGGTTTGGCAGTGGGTCATTATTGGTGTGGGGTGGCATTTCTTTGGAGGGCCGCACAGCCCTTCATGTGCTCGCCAGAGGTAGCCTGACTGCTATTAGGTACCGAGATGAGATCCTCAGACCCCTTGTGAGACCATATGCTGGTGCGGTTGGCCCTGGTTTCCTCCTAATGCAGGACAATGCCAGACCTCATGTGGTTGTAGTGTGTCAGCAGTTCCTGCAAGATGAAGGCATTGAAGCTATGGACTGGCCCACCCTTTCTTCAGACCTGAATCCGATTGAGCACATCTGGGACATCATGTCTCGCTCCATCCACCACAGACTGTCCAGGAGTTGGCGGATACTTTAGTCCAGGTCTGGGAGGAGATCCCACAGGAGACCATCTTCAACCTCATCAGGAGCATGCTCAGGCGTTATAGGGAGGCCATCCAAGCACGTGGAGGCCACACACAATACTGAGCCTCATTTTGACTTCTTTTAAGGACATTACATCAAAGTTGGCTCAGCCTGTAGTGTGTTTTTCCACTTTAAGGCTATGTGCCCACTCTGCGGAAATGAAGCAGAAATTTTCTGCTTCATTTCTGCATGTCCTCTCCCAGATAAACGCATGCGGAATTCCGCACGCGTTTATCGCGCGATTTCCACATGCGGAATTGCCTTGCGTTTTTTATTGCACTGCAAAGGCAATTCCACTTGCGGAAACGCAAAATTAATGAACATGCAGCATGGGCATTGAACTTGCGTAATCACAAGAGTGTGCAAAGCAGTCAAAGCAAAAGGTGGCTACTTTGAAGAACCTAGAATATAAGACTTATTTTCAGTAGTTTCACACTTTTTTGTTAAGTATATAATTCCACATGTGTTAATTCATAATTTTGATGCCTTCAGTGTGAATGTACAATTTTTAAAGTAATGAAAATATAGAAAAATCTTTAAATGAGAAGGTGTGTCCAAACTTTTGGTCTGTACTGTATATATATATATATATATATATATATATATATATATATATATATATATATATACACACTACCGTTCAAAAGTTTGGGGTCATTTAGAAATTTCATTATTTTTGAAAGAAAAGCCCTTTTTTTTTTTCATTGAAGCTAACATTAAATGAATCAGAAATACACTCTATACATTGTTAATGTGGTAAATGACTATTCTAGCTGCAAACGTCTTATTTTTATTGCAATATCTACATAGGTGTATAGAGGCCCATTTCCAACAACCACCACTCCTGTGTTTTAATGGTATATTGTGTCTTCTAACTGTATAAGAAGGCTAATGGATGTTTAGAAAACCCTTGCACAAGTATGTTAGCCCAGCTGAAAACGGTTTGGCTGACTTGAGAAGCTATAAAATTGACCTTCCTTTGAGCTAGTTGAGAATCTGGAGCATTACATTTGTTTGTTCTATGAAACTCTCAAAATGACCAGAAAAAGAGAACTTTCATGTGAAACTCGACAGTCTATTCTTGTTATTAGAAATGAAGGCTATTCCATGCGAAAGATTGCCAAGAAACTGAAGATTTCCTACAACGGTGTGTACTACTCCCTTCAGTGGAGAGCACAAACAGGCTCTAACCAGAGTAGAAAGAGAAGTGGGAGGCCCCGCTGCACATCTGAGCAACAAGACAAGTACATTAGCGTCTCTAGTTTGAGAAATCGACGCCTCACAGCTCAACTGGCAGCTTCATTAAATAGTACATGCATAACGCCAGTGTCAACGTCTACAGTGAAGAGGCGACTCCGGGATGCTGGCCTTCAGGGAAAAGTGGCAAAGAAAAGCCATATCTGAGACTGGCTAATAAAAGGAAAAAATTAATATGGGCAAAAGAACACAGACATTGGACAAAGGAAGATTAGAAAATAATTTTATGGACAGACTAATCAAATTTTGAGGTGTTTGGATCACACAGAAGAACATTTGTGAGACGCAGAACAACTGAAAAGATGCTGGAAGAGTGCCTGATGCCATCTGTCAAGCATAGTGGAGGTAATGTGATGGTCTGGGGTTGCTTTGGTGCTAATAAAGTGGGAGATTTGTACAAGGTAAATGAGATTTTGAATAAGAAAGTCTATCACTCCATTTTGCAACGCCATGCCATACCCTGTGGACCGCGCTTGATATGAGCCAATTTCATCCTACAATAGGACAATGACCCAAAGCACACCTCCAAATTATGCATGAACTATTTAGGCAAGAAGCAGGTAGCTGGCATTCTATCTGTAATGGAGTGGCCAGCGAAGCTCCCCAGATCTCAACCCTATTGAGCTGTTGTGGGAGCAGCTTGAACATAGGAAAACATTCCAGCTTCAATAGTGGAAAAAAAGAGTTTTTATTTAAGTAATGGCTATTCCATATAAAAATATTTAGCCATAGCAACTCGTTTTGAACGCAATGTGCGTCCTTTGTCAAAGTTATAGGACTAATGAACAGACATGATTAAATACAAAGAATATACCAATCCAATAAGAGATAAAAATCACATGATTAGCTGTCAATCAGAGCAGCGAAAATCACATGATTGAAGCATACAAAATGTAATCTAATATAGAACATACAAAAAGGATTTCTGCTATGTATTATAAAAACAATTACATGGAAAAAACACACACACATATAGGTGAGCCCATACACAAAGCAATTTAAATATCAATAATGATACATCAGTTCATGCCGCAGATTGAGGCCAGTAGGATTACAGGTGTCAAGATTCATTATCCAATAAGCCTCGCGGTTTAGCAGACATTTCCTTAAGTCTCCTCCTCTAGGATTCGGAGTAACCTTCTCAATACCCATAACTTAGAATGAAGATACATTTCTATTATGATGTTGTATAAAGTGCCTGGAAGCATGAGACATATTTTGATTATTCATAGAAACATTGATTATATCAGAGACATGTTCAGAAATTCTTTATTTCAGTTTTCTGATTGTACATCCCACATACATTTTATCACATAAAGTACAATGAATTACATGTACCACATGATCACAGTTGCAGTTAATAAATTGATTTATATGAAATGTCTGGGATTTATCCGCATTAAAACATTTTTTTGTAACTTTTACATATTGACAGAGATTGCACCTATTTTGACCACACTTGTAAAATCCTTGACATTGCAACCACATATGTCTTTTTTGGAGAGAGTTTGTTAAAGAAGGGGAAAGAATATTCCCCAAGTTCTGCGCTCTTTTGGCCACTACCCTAATACCCGGGCAGAGAACTTGCGCTAACGTGGAATCCTTATATAACATGAGTAAAAATTTTAGTACCAAATTTTTGATGCTGTTAAATTGAGGGCTATATTGGAGGGATAATGTTACTTGTTGATTACCCTTTCTGGGCTGCTCTTTGCACTTGAAATATGGCCTTTTAAGCTCGTGGAGGCAGAAGCTTTTCACAACCTCATGCCAGTGGCGGCCGGGTGTCCATACTTGGTCCCCAGCCGCCGCTATATTTCCCGGTATCACCTCCGCCTTCCACAAGCACGGGTCCCAAAACATTACCCTTGCCCTCCCCAGTGCACTTACTGGGAAGGACCTCCTAACGACAAACACGTGGACAGGTAAATGTGGCCAGGGATGGTACAGAGCCAGTCCACAACTTTTTTTGCTAAGAGTTGTATTTAGCTCGGTGAAAGGACTGGCATAGAGCGAGTCCGTACCTACCCTGCGTGTCATTTCTCCCAGGAAGTCCTCTAAAGCTGCTTGCACTTGAAATGTTGTAGTATCGGCGTCTCTGCCCCCTGACAGGCAGAGACGCCGTCCCTCTTACAGCCGCGCTCCCCGCCTGCGTCCTCCGGCGCTCCTGCTGCTGCCGGCGCGCGCAGCTTCCCGGGCACTGTGCTTAGGGCGCGCGCGCTCCCTCCCTCTTAAAGGGGCTGTGCGGGCCGTACTAAGGAGTCCACGGCCAATGGCCGGAGGACCTCTCATATAAAAGGCACCTCCTCCAAATTGGAGGTGCCCATGCAAGGTTGTAGCTTTGTGTGTTAAACTCTGCTTCAGCCCTCAGTTCCCGCTGCTAGCCTGACTACCAGTCCAGTCCGCCAGCCGGACTACCAGTCCAGTCCGTCAGCCTGACTACCAGTCCACCAGCCTGACTACCATCCCAGTCCGCCAGCCTGACTACCATCCCAGTCCGCCAGCCTGACTACCAGCCCAGTCCTCCAGCCTGACTACCAGTCCTGTCCTCCAGCCTGACTACCAGTCCTGTCCACCAGCTTGTCTACTTTCCAGCCCGACAGTCTGTCTACAGTCCAGTCCACCAGTCTGTCTATGGGCCCTGCCCGCCTGCTTACCTGGAAGCACCTGCCTGTTACCTGCCGTGCCTACCAGCCAGCCTACCTGGAGGCTCCTGCTTATTACCTGCCGTGCCTACCAGCCAGTCTACCTGGAGGCTCCTGCTTGTTACCTGCCGTGTCTGCCAGTCCGTCTACCCGGATCACCTGTCAGCCTGCCTGCCGTGCTCATCTGCTGTACCGGTCAGTCCCTGCCTTCTGACCCGTGGGAGTCACCTGCTCTCATACAAGGTCTGGTCCCTCTGCTCGGTCCTTCCCTGGTCACGGAGTCGATTGAGCCGCCGTATGACCTTGGTCAGTCCGAGTTGATACCTAATTACGCCCCTCTGGTCCCTCCTTGCACCGCAGCACAGACGTTCCACCACCCGGATCCATAACAATGTGGCCTGAACATTGCTGCTGGTACTTTTCTGTGGGAATTTGCTTGCCTCCTACCAGCCTGGAATATTTCCAGCAAACTATGGTACGACGCCGTGGTATTAGCACTGCCCCCAGTACCAGTAGCGAAGCATTCCCCAATTTCCTTCTCAGGAATTTTATTTGGTAGACTGAGTGGCTGCCCAAATACATTTTCTCACAAAGGAACTGAAGATAGAGTGGCAGCAGGTGCAAGTTTCTCCAGCCTGTTAGATATTAGAGGGTGAACGGCAGCACATTGGATCAGTGGTTAGCACTGAAGACTTGCAGCGCTGGGATCCTGGGTTCAAATCCCAGCAAGGACAACATCTACAAGGACTTTGTATGTTCTCCCCATGTTTACGTGGGTTTCCACCTCAGTAAAAAAGCAGCCATAGAGTGTCCGGGAACCTTTCCACACACTTTTCTTAGCCAGGACTGCTTCTCGGCAGGGTTGGACGGTCCCACCGGAGAATCCTCTGGTGTGCCTTGGCTTCTACCTCAGGAAAGTTCATGATAGCGCTAACTTTGCAGCTCCTATGGTGCTCTTGAGCAGGGGAGAAAGGTTAGCCCTCAGAATCAAATCCTCTGGTGGGCATGATGTTTTTCAATCTGAAACAGCTTCTCAGTGGGAGTTGTATTTCACCACAGCCATATTCTTTAGCTCGGTGAAAGGACTGGCATAGAGGGAAACTGTATCTACCCCGGCTGTCATTTCTCCGTCACCAGGTTCCACCCATTGTCACACACGACCATGCCTGGCTGTATGTTCAGCGGTGAGAGCCACAGATCAGTCTGCTGTGTTACAGCTTTCAACAACTCTGCATCGCTTGGCTGTTTGTCAATTAAGCATTAAGCATGTTATCTTCAGCACAGTCTGTTACCACTTGGCCAAGGCAGTGCTGCAGAGCTGTCAGCTTGTGACTGATGTGGAGGAGGAGGTGCATGAGCTGAACAATGTGATTACATTGTTGTTAAATTGGTGACGCTGTTTTTTATACTAAAGAAAGATCCTATTGTTTTTTGTTTTTTTTTAAGACAAATGCATTCACCGGGAAATGTCATTTTAACATTTTACAACCTTAGCTTGCAATGTGGTGTGTGACACATCATCAGACACTTCCTGTTTTATTTATGATGGAGGGACTCTGAAAGTCATAAAGCCTATTTTTATAGGGACATCAGACAGCCCTTACTATTCTTAAAAGGCCAGCAGTCGGCCCTAGCTATTGTTAGAGAGCCATCAGCCGGCTATGCTTTGTTGTTCCCATTATTAACAAGTGGGTCTCCTATACTGTTATTGCGTATCCAGTGACTGCAAGGGCTGCCAAAAATTTGGACGCAACCCAATACCCCTTTGAAGAGACATAGAGGAGTGTCTCAGTAAAAAAAAAATGTTCCCATTATAAAGGAGCGGGTCTCCTATAAGTGGTAATGCCCATGCTGTGACTGCAAGGGCTGCCAAAATTTGGGAAAAACCCCACTAAGAATTTAAAGACACATAGAGCAGGGCCACAGTAACAAGGTACGACATGTTCCCATTAGAAAGAAGAGAGTCTGCTATACAGTTATAGAGTATGCAGTGAGTCCAATGGCTGACAATTTTAGGAAAAACCCCACTAAGAATTTAAAGACACATGGAGCAGGGCCAAAGTAACAAGGTACAACATGTTCCCATTAGAAAGGAGAGAGTCTGCTATACCGTTATAGGGCATGCAGTGAGTCCAACGGCTGACAATTTTAGGAAAAACCCCACTAACAATTTAATGACACATAGAGCAGGGCCACAGTAACTACAAATTCCCATTAGAAAGGAGACTGTCTCCCATAGTGTTCGCCTATGCAGTGAATGCAAGGGCTGCCAAAAATTTGGAGGCACTTCAATGCCCCTTGGAAGAGACATGGAGGAGGGCCTCATAAAAAAATGTTCCCATTAGAAAGGAGCGGGCCTCCTATACTTGTAATGCCCATGAACTAAGTGTATGGGCTGACAAACATTTACCCAACATAAACATCCTTTAAAAAAATTAGATGGTTGTTGCATCACGGACCACGGTCACCCTGGTGATATGGTGGTGGAGGATGAGGAGAAGGAGGAGGACAAGAGCAAATAGCCAGAATCAGGAAGCGTATACCCATGTGTAGGTGTGAAAAGGTGCATGTGTGACGTCTCTTACTCGAAAAAGCCCTTTCCTTTACCCTGGGAGATGGGGGACTCGGAGTCGGGTCCTGTGATGGAGAGATGGGGTGCAGCCATTGCCTGGACCCGACCCGTGCTCAGGGCCGTCACATTAAAAAGGATGGTGTGGGCTTATCCTGGCTGATTTACGACTGATTTATGTGGCTGATTTACGACTACGCCACATGTGGCACCTAGTGAAGGCCACCAGCGCCGCCGCAGTCCGCTGAGGCATGGTGTTATGCCGGCCAGAGTTATTATTACTCCCCACAGGCGGAGCAAGGCCTCAGGGCAGAGGGACAGGATGGAGGGGGTAGTAGTAGAGGAGAATAGGAGCCGTGTCATGCGGTGTAGCGTAGAATAAACAGTCCGGAGGCCATAGGGGTGAACTTCCAAGGCTTCACTCACTTTAGAGATGGCAGAAGGAAGGCGACTCTCTGCTCCCCGCGAAGTCCTGCGGTCACCAGGGATGGGGGTCCGACAACCTTTGAGTAAGTCCAGCATTCAGTCGGGACCCTACACCAGAGTGTTCCTGAACTACAGACCGAATCCTTTCCTGTCAGTGTGTGCGCGAATAGGCCGGGTCTCCCTCTGAGCTCCTCTCAGAATAAGGGTATGGGTGGCAGCTCCGCTCCGTCCGATACCTGGTGGGATCCTCAGGGCCTACTGGGCTTTCCCGACCAGGACATGGAGTAGCAAGGTCGGGTGTCGGGGGCCGGTACCCCTCTTTTGCAGCCAGACTCTCTCTGAATATATTAGGTTGGCGAGGACAGGTGGCGTACACCGCTCCGTCTGCATCCTGCCTGGGATCCATTTGCTGTGGAGCCACACTCTTAAGCTCTGGGCCTTCTTGGTCCTGGTCATTGGCCGGGTTGAGACATTCCCCATCTGCAACCTGCCTCTCGTCCCAAGGCCGGGGTACGAGGGCCGTGTCTCCCTCCCCTGCAGATCCACACTCAGGGTGGGAGGTCACGGTTACACACAGTATTTGACAGCACAAAACGACCAAAACCAAAGATGGCTCTTTATTAAATATGAAATTTAAAGTGTAACTAACTTGTAAGTCCTCCACCCTCACCCAATAACTGGTTTCCCTAACTCTTGGTTCCCCAGTCTCCCTGTAACCAGGGGAGAAGCACCTAGTGCATACTAGCCCCCTCTGGTGGAGGAATGTGGTGTTGGATGCAAACGTTGGGTCACGACTATCACACTGTTCTTACCTCAGAGGAGGAACACTACACTCCATTAGAGAAGTGCAGCATCCCTGTGGTGGTCGAACCCTCAGGGGCGCCACACATGGGAATACACCTCTCAAGAAAATACACTGTATTTGAGTTTATGTTAGGCTGCTATCATTGGGTGGTGGTGAGAAGTCTGGCCCAATCCAGCCCTTGTTCATTTTTATAAGAGTCAGCCTGTCAGCATTTTCAGTTGACAGGTGGATGCGCTTATCAGTTATAATTCCACCAGCGGCACTAAAAACCCGCTCTGATAAAACGCTGGAGGCAGGGCAGGCCAGGACCTCCAAGGCATAGAGAGCCAGTTCATTCCACGTATCCAGCTTGGATACCCAATAATTATAAGGCACAGCGGAATCACGGAGGACGTTGGTACGGTCGGCAAGGTACTCCCTCAGCATCTTCCTAAACTTTGCACTCCTTGTGAGAGTACCCCATGCCTCAGGGCCTGTGCGATGGGAGGGTCTGAGAAAACTCTCCCAGAACTTTGACAGTGTTCCCCTGCCTCTGCTGGATTGAAGTTGTGTCTCTCTCGCCTTTACTCCTTGGTTGTCCAACGAAGTGTGCCCTCTGCCGCCAGTGTTTTCAGATGGGATTTTTTTAATAGTTTCACAACAAGGGCCTTTTGGTACAGCCCCATTTTTATAGATCTGTCCGCCTGAGGAATAAGAGGTATAAAGTTCTCCTTGCAGCGCGGGTCTAGAAGTGTCACCAACCAGTAATGGCTGTCACCCAAAATTTTGAGAACGCGAGGGTCATGGGAAAGGCAGCATAACTTAAACTCAACCAGGCGTGCCAGACTACTAACAGGCAAGACTTCCATGTCCTCACCAAGAGGATGACTGACCATGCTCTCCTCCTCCTCTCTGTCCTCTGGCCATCCACGCTGAACAGACGGTTTGACAGCTGTGCAGGTAGTACCGTCTATAGTGCATGAAACTAGCTCCTGTCCTTCCTCCTCCTCCATTTCCTCATTGTCACCCAATCCACGTTGGGATGAGATGAGGCTTGGCTGTGTGTAATCACCCTGTATGGTTCCTTTCTCCATCTCATTGTGCTCCGCCTGCAATGCATCCTCTTTGATTGTGAGCAGAGAGCGTTTCAGAAGACAGAGAAGCGGGATGGTGACGCTCACCATCTTGGTAGAGTCCTCAAAGTTTTGGAGGATGGAACATATGTCTGACATCCATGTCCACTCCTGAGGTCTTATGTGTGGAGTCTGAACTGAATACTGACGGCCTTGTTGATGCTGTTACTCTACAATTGCCCTCTTCTGCTCACAAATCCTTCCCAACATCTGCAGTGTAGAGTTCCAACGCGTGGGGACATCACACACCAGTCTGTGAGCCGGAAGCTGCAAACGCTGCTGAAACACTGCAAAGGCAGCGGAAGCTGTAGCTGACTTTCTAAAATGGGCACACAGGTGGCGTACTTTATCAAGCAGATCCAGCAGTTCCGGGTAGAATTTGAAAAACCGCTGAACTACGAGGTTAAGCACATGGGCCAGGCATGGTACGTGAGTGAGCTCGCTTCGCCTCAGAGATGCCACTAGGTTCTGGCCATTGTCACCCACGACCATGCCTGGCTGTAGGTTCAGCGGTGTGAGCCACAAATCTGCCTGCTCTTTCAGAGCTATCCACAACTCTTCAGCATTGTGCGGTTTTTCACCTAAGCATATTAGCTTCAACACAGCCTGTTGCCGCTTGGCTGAGGCAGTGCTGAAATGCTTCCAGCTTGTGACTGATGTGGTCATTTCGGAGATGGAGGCTGAAGAGGAGGAGGATGAGGTGCAGGAGCTGTAGACCATGGGGGCAACCCTGATTGACCTAGGGCCTGCAATCCTTGGCGTTGGGAGGATGTGTTCCGTCCCAAGGTCCAACTCGGTCCCGGCTTCCACTATGTTAACCCAGTGTGCCGTCAGCGAGATGTACCGTCCCTGCCCACAAGTACTTGTCCACGTGTCCGTGGTTAGGTGGACTTTGCCGGTAACTGCGTTGAGAGCACGGCTAATGTTTTGGGACACGTGCTTGTGTAATGCGGTGATGGCACACTGGGAGAAATAATGGCGGCTGGGGACCGAGTACCAAGGGATGGCCACCGCCATCGGGTTGTGGAATGCTTCCGTCTCCATGAGCCTCAAAGGCCTCATTTCGAGCGCAAGCAGTCGTAAAATGTGAGAATTTAGTAGTGTGGCCTGTGGGGCTGCATATTTGTGCTTGCGTTCCAAGGACTGGGGTATGGACAACTGAACGCTGCGCTCGGACAAGGACATGGACGTGCTTCCTGATGCTGCTACTTGAGAGTGTGCAACGACAGGTGCAGGGCAGGAGGCATCTTCGCATGCACCATGGACAGGGGATTGGCTTGCATCCACAACAGCGGAAGAAGCAATGGTGCCACCCGCAGACACTGTTCCTGGACCCTGGGGTTCGGCCCACAAAGTCAGGTGCTTTGCTGCCATGTGCCTGATCATGCTGGTGGTGGTCAGGCTGGTCGTTTTGCCACCCCTGCTGATGCTGGACTGGCTGGTGGTGCAAATGGCCTTTTTGGGGTTATCGGCAGAGTCTTTAAAAAACAACCAGACTCGCTACACGGGATCTCCTCTTGCCCCGCTTCAAGTGGACCAGGCGAGAGGCCCGAATCTATAAATGGAAAAGTGAACAGCTCTTCAGAGTGTCCAAGTGTGGGATCAGTTGTATCTGGGTACTCGGCATGGTGGGAGGAAGGAGGATCAGGGTGAGGAATATGCGGTCCAGACTCACGGCTACTGAGACTTGACCGTGTGGAAGACAGGATGGTGGTGGTGGAAAAGTGACATTATCCGCTTTCCAACAAACAACCTTTTGACACTGCTCTGGGTTCAATAGTGGTGTGCTGCGGTCCCCTAGAAATTGGGACAGGAAGGTCAGACGAGAAGATGTGGGTGTTTGTTGTGGCACAATTTCGGCTTGCCCACGGCCTTGTCCTCGGCCTCTGCATGCACCAGTACCATCATGTCCAGTTCCCCGTCCCTTGCCACGTGCCTTGCCCATTTTAAATGGAGGACAGTATCTTCCACACTCACTACAAATGACTGAGTTTGGAGCGAACTTATATGTGAGCCGTTTGACGGAGAAAACACAGTTTTAAATACCTGGCCTGTAGGTAACTATTTTGAACAGCAATCTGGTGTGAATTGCTTCACTGACACACTGAATTTTTTTTTTAATGGAGGCCAGAATGGCAGTATTTTGTGAAAACGTATATGTAATCCGTGTGACGGAGAAAACACAGTTTTAAATTCCTGGCCTGTAGATAACTATTTTGAACAGCAAACCAGTGTCAAAAACTTTGCTGACACACTGAAAGAAATTTTTAATGGAGGCCAGAAATGGCAGTATTTTCTGACAACGTATATGTGAGCCGTGTGACAGAGAAAACACAGTTTTAAAAATCCTGGCCTGTAGGTAAGTAGTTTGACGAGCAAACTGGTGTGAATTGCTTCACTGACACACTAAAGGAAATTTTTAATGTAGGCTAGAAATGGCAGTATTTTCTGAAAACATATATATGTGATCAGTGTGACAGAGAAAACACAGTTTTGAATAGCTGGATTTTTAGTGCTGTAATATTCAAAGGACCTGGCTGTATTCTGCAGTGCCAACAAGCAAATGGCGCAGAAAAAATGTGTTCTCTGGATTGCTTTTTAAGCAAATTATGAGGATTAAGATGCAAAAAAAAATTATTCCTGGCCCCTGAGACCTGGGCCTATTTCTAGAAATATAACAGCAGCAGATGGCAGAACTGGAATGGAGCCTCTTGTGCTATATGCACTGCAGTCTGTTATATACCCTGCCTGCCTATATACACTGCCTGCCTGATATCTCTGCCGATGGATTAGTTAGTCCTCAAAAGGACTGTTTGTTAAGCTGGATATGTGTAATGTACGGTTTTTCTCCCTACACTACCTAATACATGATTAAATCTCTCCCTGACACAGCAACAGCTCTCCCTACACTGTCTGATCCGGAGTGACTGTGACGAGCATGGCGGCGCCATGTCTGATATAGACCTGAAGACGCTGTGCGGCCAGCCAATCACCGTAATGCCCACAACCAACATGGCTACGGCATTACAGTGCATGGCAGGCAATCCCTGCATGTTCATTGGCTCTCTAAAGAGCGCCAAACATGCAGGGAGGGGACCCGAGTTCCCGCTCGAGCAACCCGGAAATACTCGCCGATCTTGTCGAGCACCATGATGCTCGGGCGAGTACCGAGTAGTGGCGAGCGCGTTCGCTCCTCACTAATTAACACATTTCTTACTCTAAGGCCTTGCTTACAAAAACACGAGAAAAAATAGTATTACACTCTGAGCAATGTTATTCAATGAGGCAGTGTTCATCTGCAAATTTTTGCTCAGCTGTAACCAGGCTGAGGAAAAAATCACAGTATGCTGTGAGTGGCCGTGTATATCGTATCTGCATGTCAATGGGTGTGAGAAAAAAAAATGATGGCACACAGACCATGCATATGCTGTCTATTTTCTCACATCTCAAAGGTATCATGAAATTTCATCAGCCAAATACAGTAAATTCAAAGCCAGAACCCTTCGAATAGATAGATAGACTAGATAGATGTCCTGTAAATTTATAATTTCACATGTCCCCTACATATAAACGTGCACCTTTAAGTGCCTTTCATGTGGCACTAAAGGGTGTTTAGCCTTGTTTAACCTAATAAATAAATAATGTAAAGAATTACATGGGGTCCTCCCTATTTATGATAGTAAGCAAAGGTAAAGCAGACAGCTGTCAGCTGTTATTATCAGACTGGGAAGGTCCATGGAAGCCTAAAAATACCAGCCTGCAGCTGCCCCAGAAGCGGTGCATCACATTTGCCTGGCTCTTCCCTATTGCCCTGGTGCAGTGGTAATGGTAGCAAGGGTTTATGTCAGCTGTGATTTGTCAAAAATCATAGCTGGCATCAAGACCTTGGGTTAGTAATGGAGAGGTGTTTATCAGACATCTTCTCTATTACTAACCCAGTAATCAAAAATAAAAACACACACACAAACACAAAAATAGTTTATTTGAAAAAAACATCCCCCACTCTTTCCCTGGTTCACCTAGTTATGAAAAAGAAAAAGCCATGCAGGTCCGACGGATTTCACCCAAATCCAACGTAGTACACAAATGGAAACCTGAAAAACATAAAGAGATAAAAAAAAAATAGACAATGTCCCTCGTTCACCAATTTATTCCAAATAATGTTCCTACACAGGTTGATGTAGTCCAGCATTCCCCAAATGAAAGGACCATTATTTTGAATTTGGGGGTGCCATTTTGGACATGCCAAAACAGCAGAAACCCCCATAAGAGACTCCATTTTGGAAAGTACATTTCTCTAGGAATTCATCTAGGAGTGTAGTGAGTAGAGATGAGCGCATGTTTCAACGATCGGTGAATTTGCAATATTCGCCGATTAATTCGTCGAACATTTCCGAATGGCATAGGATTCAATGGGGGCCAAAAAATGCATAAAAAAGCACCTTCAAACAGGCCCAAAAGCTTCCAAAACACATCAAATTAGGGGTAGATACCTGAAAAGTGCCATCAATTGACCCAGAGTACAAGTACTATAATTATTATTATTATTACAGCGGCATTTATTCTGTGGCACTTTACATGTGAAAAGGGGTCACTGGTACAAGAGGATAGAGGACCCTTCCAGCGAGGGTACACAAACAATCTACAAGGGATGGGTGAGGATACAGTAGGTCAGGGTACAGCTAGTTGTGCAGCGGTATGCTGGAGCAAGGGTTACTGCAGATTGTATGCTTATCACAAGAAGTGGGTCTTCAGCTTCCTTTTCAAAGCTTCCACGGTAGGCGACAGTCTGATGTATTGGGGTATAGCATTACATAGTAGGTGAGATGCACGAGACAAATCTGCTGAGAGTGTAAATCACTGTAAGCTTCCAGGAGCTCACAACTGAACAGATTAACCCCTGCACCGATTAATATGAAGGCGAAAGGCTTCTAATGATTACAGGAGTGGGAGGAATCAGACGCTGCCGTCTTCTAGCTCGTCTCTGTCACGGTAAAGCCATGACACCTTGCTAGCTTCAACACAATGTTCACAAGGTAGACAGCAGCAGTGGTTGGTCTCCTAGAAAACGAGCTAACTCCTTTATGATGATAGAGGCCACCATCTCCTTAGCTTGCTGCTGGTACTTTTCTGTGGGAATGAGCTTGTCTACAACCAGCCTGGAATATTTCCAGTGAATTATGGCATGATGCCATGGTATTAGCTGGGTACCCAGTACCAGAAGCAAAGCCATCCACAATTTCCTTCTTAAGAATTTTATTTGGTAGACTGAGTGGCTGCCCAAACATTAGTTTCTCACAAAGGAGCTGAAGACACTGAGTGGCAGTAGATGCAAGTTTCTCCAGCATGTTAGATATCAGAGCCAGGAGAATAGAGAGCAGCATGGTGGCTCAGGGGTTAGCACTGCAGGGCTGGAGTGCTGGGTTCAAATCCCACCAAGGACAACATCTGCAAGTAGTTTTTATGTTCTCCCTGTGTTTGCGGGAGTTTCCCCCAGGTTCTCTGGTTTTCTCCTCAGTAAAAAAGCAGACTGACACCTCTTCCAGTACAGCCAACCCAGCAGATGGAAACACAATCAGGAGTGTTCACAGTTCAAAAAATTAGTCCCTGACACCACCATTTCCATGGCCAACAGATTGAAGATGGTGGAGTTCAACCTCTTAACTTTGTCATATGTAGGAGGAAACAATCTTTTCCGTGACAACAACTACGGGACCGAGGGCTGTGCTGAGAGAGGGTGGAGTACGGTAAACCGGACAAACTGCTGGACCATGAGTGAGATGCAGGCGGAGATGTTACGATGAATTGATAAATTTGTGGTGTGTTTGTTTTCTGAGATCGGTCAAAAACAGCAGGCATGTCTGCTTCTGTTATAGCTGACGGGCTCTCACTCAGCCTGACTGGAGCGGGTAAAGAACCGAAGGTTCTGCAGTGGGAGGCCTGCGTGACAATACTTGGCAAGGTAACAGAGGAGGAGGAAAAAGCAGCTGATGCGGCTGATGGTTGTTGAGGTCTGCATTTTATCGCAGTGAGATTGCCAGAGTAACGCTTGTTGATTGAAGGTTCATGCTTGCAGTAGTCAAATTATTGCACTTTTTCCCGCTACTGAGTTTTTTATCGCAAAGTTTGTATATAACGTGAGTTGGCTTATCCTTTGCGGTCTCAAAAAAGGCCTAGGCTAGGCAACCCTTGCTGTCCCTGTGAGCTGCATACCCGCAACCACTGCTGGCCACAGTTGTGGCTAAGGATGCAGTATTCGTCGCGATTGCATCACTCCGTGTGTGCACTGTAGAATGCAACGTAACCTCTTCGTCTTCCTCCTCCTCCACCTCCTCGCATGAGCTACTCAGCTGCGTACCTCTGGGCTCACAAGAAGTGGGATCTACAACCTCATCATCATCCAACGTGTTATCCCATTCCTCACCCTGAGAGTCAACCCCCTCCTGTTCTTACCCAGACAGCACTGTACAGTTGAGTGTCAGCAAGCTGCTAGGACTCAACCTTTTTTTTCCCACCTGCATGGAGAACAATATCTGCCCCAAAGAATTTTAAGCGGAGATGTAGTCTGCTTTTTATACCAATTTTGAGTTTATCAGGTCTGTGTACCCCTGTGTGGAGCAAAATATCTGCCCAAATTAATTTTAAGGGGAGATGTAGTCTGCTTTATAGACCATTTTTGAGTTTATCAGGTCTTTGTACCCCTGTATGGAGAACAATATCTGTCCTAAATAATTTTAAGCTGAGATGTAGCCTGATTTATATTCCATGGTAGAAAGAAAACTGATTTCTATTTTATCATGTGTTCTCCTGTAAGAACAATATCTGCACCAAACAATTAATTTAAATTGAGTATAAGTATTATAATGGGGACTGACACCTCTTCCACTACAGCCAACCCAGCAGATGGAAACACAATCAAGAATGTTCACAGTTAAAAAAATTAGGGCCTAACACCACCATTTCCATGGCCAACAGATTTGAGATGGTGGAGTTTAACCTCTTAGCTTTGGCATGTGTAGGATGAAACAATCTTTTACGTTACCACAACTGCGGGACCAAGGGCTGACTGCAGTGCTGAGAGAGGGTGGAGTATGGTGAACCGGACGAACAGCTGGACCATTTGTGAGGTGAGATGTTACGGTGGATTGAGAAAAATGCGGTGTGCTCAGTGAAACAAACACAGCAGGTATGTCCACTTCTGTTACAGCTGACGGGCTCTCACTCAGCCTGACTGGAGCGGGTATAAAACCAGAGGTTTCTGAGACCTGCGTGACAATACTTGGCACTGTAACAGAGGAGGAGGAAGAAGCAGCGGATGCGGTTGATGGGGCAGCTGATTGTTGTTGAGGTCCGCTGGTTTGTATTTTATTGCAGTGAGATTCCCAGCGTAACGCATGTTGTGTGCGCATGTGAAGGTTCATGCATGTAGTAGTCAAATTATTGAACTTTTTCCCTCTACTGAGTTTTTTATCGCAAAGTGTGGAGATAACATGAATTGGCTCATCCTTTGAGGTCTCAAAAAAGGTCCAGGCTAGGCAACCCTTGCCGCTCCTACGAACTGCAGGCCCGCGACCGCTGCTGGCCACAGCCATAGTTGTGGCTAAGGATGCAGTGCTCCTCGTGCTTGCATCACCCCGTGTCTGAGCCGTAGGGTGAGAAGTAACCTCATCTTCCTCCTCCACCTCCTCAAATGAACTACTCGGCTGCATGACTCTGGGATCACACCAAGTAGGATCTTCAACCTCGTCATCATCCAATGTGTTATCCCATTCCTCGCTCTCAGAGTGACCCTTCTCTTGTTTCCCTGACAGCACAGTATAGTCAGCATGAACCTCAGGTATCCGAGTCTCATCAGGATCATCTCCCTCCCCGGTGGTTAACGTCTGGGGATGAGGGTCAGGAACCTGCTCGGACCCTACTCCGTCCTGCCCTGAATGCAACCTAAAAAAAATGTGGGCATCGGTGCAGATGCTTTCCACCTCTTCTTGACTCTATGAATGTTTGGAGTACACTTCTGATGCCCATTTTATGGAATGGGTGAACAGTTCTACTGACTCGCACATCAGTGGTTCGCTACAGTCAGTTGGGCACTTGGACAGTTGTGATGCGGGGGAAAGCAAGGGTTATTGGGGTGCCACCTCTGTGGACTGTACTGTGTGTGATATTGAGGTGGAGGAAGAAGAGGAGAGGCCACTTGAAGCAGCGCTTGCCATACACTGGAGCACCTACTCTTTCTGGCCCTTATCAACTAGGCTTATCGTTGTGCGGCTGCCAAAGAAAGGGAGTGGAGTAGCCCGTCCAATAACAGGAGCTGTCAGTTGTGTTAGGATAGGACATGACGGTGTTGGTTCACTAGTGCTTTCACTAACATTACCACCTACCCCACGTATACCTTGAACACCAAGTCTATTCCCCCTTCCACTGCGATGTCTTTTTTCCCACTCATGTTTCTCAGATAGTGTGGTAGGAGCACGCTATTAGCAAAACAAATTTAGATTTTTTCCTCTGCAACAGCTCTGCACACACCTGAATTTCAGCGGTACTAAATAACAAGGTAAGATATGGCTTGCTGTATAACATTACTAACAGAAGAAAGTATTTTTTTAGTGTGGATGAGGCCTATATAACATACGAGATATTCTCCAAACTATTTCAAACTGAGATGTCCCTGCTGTATCATGTTAGGAACCGAACAAAGTATTTTTTTAGTGTGGATGAGGCCTATATAACATACGAGATATTCTCCAAACTATTTCAAACTGAGATGTCCCTGCTGTATCATGTTAGGAACCGAACAAAGTATTTTTTTTAGTGTGGATGAGGCCTGTATAACATACGAAATATTCTCCAAACTATTTCAAACTCAGATCTAGCTTGCTGTATCACGTTAGGAACAGCAAAAAATAGAGTTTTTTACTCTGCATAAGCTCTGCATACAGCTGAATTTCACAGCCACTAAAGACTAGGTGGCTTATACCAGAGTGTATCACGTTTGCGACAGAAAAAAATATTTTTTAGACTCTGCCTAGCAAGAGAAAAAAAATCGATTTTTTTACTCTGAAAACAGCTGTACTTCAACGCCACTAAAATAGTACATGGCTTACAGCAGAGTGTATGACGTTTGCCACACAAAAAAATCTTTGGTGGACTCTGGCTAGCAACAGAAAAAAAAAATATTTTTTTACTCTGAAAATAGCTGAAGTTCACTGCCACTAACGTAGTAGATGGCTTATAGCAGACTGTATCACGTTTGCGACACAAAACAATCTTTGGTGGACTCTAGCTAGCAAGAGAAAAAATTATTTTTTTTTACTGTGCATACAGCTGAATTTCACCCACCAAAAATGGCAAACTGGGATGCTATAGCTTGCACTATCACATTAGCAAATGAAAAAAAAAATATTTTTTTTGTGCTCTGCACTGAGAAGCACTGCAGAGTCTGCATACAGCTCAATTTCAACCCCACAAAATCAAAAGGTGGGCTGCAAGGGCTTGCTTGCTTTATCACATGAGCAAGTGAACATATAGATTGAAGGCATACTCGTGCATGGATCACAATACAACCGGTGTAAAACACTGTTCTATGGCATGGGCCCTGCTTTTTCTGTCAGAATCTCAGTAATTGCACAAGAAAAAAAAATGTGCTGCAAGGTCGATTTCACAGGTAAACAGCACAGAACTTTTCTACACTATCTGACTTCCACACAAGCGCCCATCTTTCTATCTAAAATCTCTCAGTACACAGTACACACTCAGCAGGAGCATCTGGCAGCAGTTAGTAACATGCATAAAATGGCGCTGAGGGAATATGGCCACTCTTTATATAGAGAGGGCATGTGATTTCAGCAGCCAATGGCTGAAGCCCTTGTGTCTGGACAGTGTGGATGCTTCCTGCGCTCTGATTGGCCTAGCCGTGCTTTCTCACTTAAAGTTACAGGTAAAAAAAAAAGATTACAAGTGTGCCGCTGCTCTGAGCTTTCACCAGGACCCCCACTCATCTAACACGTCCCGTCGCTCATCATAAACAGGCAGTATGCTAGCCAAACTGTTCAAAACACTGTAGTTGCCCCGCAATCACGTTCCCGTACTTATTCGCCGAACGGTGCCGATTTTACCGAATTTAAGAAAAAATGCTCGCCTTTCTGATCATGAATCCGAATGTGCCACATTCGTGTCAAACTTAAGTTTGGATTTCGAACATATTCGCTCATCACTAGTACTGAGCATTGTTAACCCACAGGAGATTCACAGAATTGTATAACATTGGGTTGAGTAAATGAAAAATTATCATTTTTTTCCCACTAAGATGTTTTAGCCCTAAGTTTTTAATTTTTAAAAGGGCTAATAGAAAAAAATGGACAATAGAGTTTGTTGTGCAATTTCTCCTGTGTGCCAATTTACTACATGAAGGAACGACATATTATAGTGCAAGTTTTGGTATTACGCTTTGAGGGTGCCATGTCAGCAGAACCCACCCATAAGTGATCCCATTTTACAAACTACACCTCTCAATGAATTCTTTTAAGAGTGCAGTGATCATATTGACAGCAAGGGTATGTCACAGAATTTTATACCGTTGAGCGGTGAAGAAAAAATAATTACATTATTACCACAAAAATTTAGTTTTAGCCCCAGATTTTACATTTTCACATGGAGAAATGAGTAAAAATGGTACCAAATATTGTCACACATTTTCTGCTGAATGTGGCAATACCCATATGTTGCTTTATGGTATTGCGTAGCCACATAGCGAGACTCGGGAGGGACGAAGTGCTATTTGACTCCCGGCGTGCAGATTTTCCTAGAATAGTATGCAGACTCCATACACAGAGCCCCTAAGTGCCAGAAAAGTGGAACCCCCCCTCAAGTGACCACATTTTGGAATTTACACCCCTCGGGGAATTCATCTAGAGGTGTTGTCACAATATTGACTCCACAGGTGTTTCCCAGATACAAGCAGCAGTGGATGTTGCTGAGTGAAAATTGCAAACCTGTAGACCCCAGAACATTGTAGCGTCCAAACATTTTAGTGCCCAGTAAGTTGTAGTGCCCATACATTGTGCCCAGCTTGTGCTTCTGGAGATGTGCACCCCGCAAATTAAGCAGGCTCTCATCTCTACTAAAATGCTAAACATGTGGATGCTAAATATGGTTTAGGCACATTGTGGAGCTCAAAAGAGAGCGGGACATGTGGGTTTGGGAGTGCAGATTTTCCTAGATTTCTTTTAGGGGTGAGAAGCCATAGCACTTTTCCAGAGCCTTTGTGCTACCAGTAATGGGGAAGTTCCCTATATTTTTGTTGACAAATTACAGACCTAGATGTGGACTTATTTTTTTTGTGGATTGAGTTGAAGCTTTTATTGGGAATATTTTAAATAAAATTTTGGTTCATATTTATCCTGTGCTTTAAGCTGAGCAGTTTTATCGGGGTTTCCAACTCTCCTAAATCTCCAACTGACATGATTCGCATGAAACGCCTGAGGGATAAATCTATAATATGATCAAGGATGTGTCCGGCTGTCCGAAGCCTCTATAGACTGTGCAAGCATGATGTGCCTGCGCAGTTTGGCCAAAGACAGAAGAACGCATCCAGCCGTTACAGGTAAGAGGAGTATATGACACCGGAGATCGCGGTACGTGTAGGCACTGAACACATACTGCGATCTTCGGCACCATAAGTACATACCTGACCGGGAGAAGTGTTGCCGCGGTGCCTCTGTTCGGTCTGGAGGCCGAGGAAGGAGTGTGGCATCGCAATCGCGCTATCCGGCGCCATTTTAGTGAAGACACATTTGCAGTGTGTCTTCAACAAAATAGTGCCGGACAGTGCGGTATGGGCAGGCACGAACTTCGGCGCCACACTCATCGAGCCTCACTGGAGATCTAGGACGTGGTGCAAAGGAGAGGGGAAAAGGTGGGTAGGAGGTTTATTTTTGTTTTTTTTCTGTATGGATGGAAGAACAGCAGAGCAGGCAGGATATGGGACCAGGATGGGGGTACAAATACCCTGGATGGGAGATCCGGATGGAGAAGCATATACCAGGATGGGGGACCCAGATAAGGAGACCATATACCAGGATGGGGGGGGGGGGCATGTACCAGAATGGGGGACCAGGATGCAGAGCATGTACCAGAATGGGAGACCAAGATGGGGGAGCATATACCAAGATGGGGAAATAGGATGGCGGAGCATAGTACCAGAATGGGGGAGCATATATCAGGATGGGGGACCGGGATGGTGGAGCATATATCAGGATGGAGGACCAGGATGGTGGAGCATATACCAGGATAGGGGACCCGGATGGGCGAGCATATACCAGGATGAGGGCACAAATGCCAGATGGTAGACCCGGATAAGGGGCCAGGATGGGGGGGGGACCATATACCAGTATGGGAGACCTGGATGGGGGAGCATACACGAGGATGGAGGAGCATATGCCTAGATGGGGGACCTGGATGGAGTGAGCATATACCAGGATGGGGGAGCATACACAAGGATGAGGGGGCCTGGATGGGGTGAGAATATACCAGGATGGGGGAGCATACATGAAAATGGGGGGTCCCAGATGGGGGGAGCATATACCAGGATGGGGGGCCCCGGGTGGGGGAGCATATACCAGGATGAGGGCACAAATGCCAGATGGTAGACCCGGATAAGGGGCCAGGATGGGGGGGGGGGACCATATACCAGTATGGGAGACCTGGATGGGGGAGCATACACGAGGATGGAGGAGCATATGCCTAGATGGGGGACCTGGATGGAGTAAGCATATACCAGGATGGGGGAGCATACACAAGGATGAGGGGGCCTGGATGGGGTGAGAATATACCAGGATGGGGGAGCATACACGAAAATGGGGGGTCCCAGATGGGGGGAGCATATACCAGGATGGGGGGCCCCGGGTGGGGGAGCATATACCAGGATGAGGGAGCATATACCAGGATGGGGGAGCTTATACCAGGATGGGGGAGCATTCGGTTTCAGTCATGGGGTCTGGCCTGGCACCGGTTCAGTCATTGCTCTGAGAATACAGAGCAGCCACGGTAATCCTGGCCCTGACTGACAGCCGGTCTCAATGTAGAGGCAGTGTCACTCAGTGCCGGGGGAGCGGTTACAGGGGGCTCTGTATACTCAGAGCAGTGACCGAACCGGCACCGCCCACACCTCCATGACTGAAACCGAATGGTGGCAGGGAGAATAAAGTTAATTTTCTTCCCGCTGCATTCAGCTGCGCATGGGCGTTGGCAGCATAATAACTCTATTAACCTGCAGATTAACCTTATGTATGCAGGTTAATAGCGTTATTTCTGATGACAGGATCCCTTTAATTTTGTAGCACAATACTTCAATAAAATGGCGCCGGAGTCAGTGCATGCGCACGCTTTATTTGGCGCCATTATTTAAGACACTGTGTCTGCGAATTCGCAAATACAGTTTAATAAAATGGCACCAGATAGAGTGGTATGCGCATGCACTGATGGCGCCATTTTATTTACTTAATGTACTACGTCAACATAGCAATGTGCATGCACCGCCCATCTACATTACCCCCATGGACACCGCATGCACACTGCTCTGTTGACGTTGTTGTACATTACTTAAATAAAATGGTGCCGGACTCACCGTAAGCACATACAACATTATCCCACGCCATTTTATTGAAGAAACTGTATTTGCGAATTTGCAGTGATGCTGGAAATGTACCAAAAAAATGCTCGCTACCTGGGTGTAGAATGGGTTCAATAGCTAGTTCACTGTAATGAGGCAACAGAGTTACCCTGGACTCCGTCTGGCTTCTGTTTAATGGTGTCCTTCTTTTCAAAAGTGCACAAAACTGTGGTCGAACAAGCTTTTGTTCACCCTTAAAAAGACGGATATTGCCGGATCATAGACCAGAGAGAGTCAAAAGTGACTCCATCTGCCTCATTATAAGGAATCTTCTGTCTTGGGTGATGTCTGAATTACATATTTCAAAGATCTACATGGAAACCCCGATGTAAGTGCTCAGCACAGAGCGCAGTACATGGCCATGTGCACACGTTGCATTTTTGTCACATTATTTCCGTGTGGATTTGTCACCAAAACCTGAAGAAAATCCTGATGCCAGCAAAGTGAATGAGAATCCTGAAGCGTCATGCACACGTTGCTTATTTGTGACTTGCAGATTTGGTGCAGAAAATAATCTGCAGCACATCACTTATTTCAGAGTTTTTGCAGCATTTTGTTACCCATTGACTTCAATGAAGTCAGTCAAAAACGCTACAAAAATGCTGGTCTAAAAATAATTGCGAATTTGCTGGAAATTTGCTGCTTTTTTTGTAGTGTTTTTGTATTTGCATGCGTTATTACACAGCAGTATGTTGATAGATAATAATAACCTATTTGGCCTCAGTGTCACTATGAGAGTCAAATGCCCTCTGGGCGTCCCTGGGGCACAAACATATGGTAACTACTTTCCTGCATTGTTTTGTAAACATATTATGGATATTTAGCAAGGATGTCGTCACATTGCAAATATGACAGCACCCCCAAATGGTTGTGTCGCAATAGGTATTCCACCCGGACCATGTAGACGGTTCAATACACGAACCAACATATATCATATAACGAAAAAGAAGTGTACTACTGAACCACATTGGTAGATAGAAAAGTTATAAACTTTATTAGAAAGGAAAATTACAAGTACAATTTAAAAACACGTAAAAAAGTGGGAAGCCACAAGGTGGCACCACAACACAGGAAAAAACCTACTGCATGATTTTAAACATATGTAAGTTACCAGAAAATGCTTACGTGCAGATGCACTGAGTACAAAGATTCATACATTATAACATGGTAGCAAATATAAATAAGTACTGTAAACCTCATAAAGTAAATGATACTTACCTGTGTGAAGTTAGGGTGACAGACCCAGGCTCAACCACCTTAAAAACCAACACACGTTTCTGTATCTGCCTTAAAAACCCAATGCCCCTGGAAGAAGGCAAATGCCAAAACGTACTTTGGTTTTTAAGGGAGTTGAGCCTGGGTCTGTCACTCTAACTTCACACGGGTAAATAATACCATACACTTTATGAGGTTTCCAGGATTTATCTATATTTGATACCATGTTATAATGTATGAATCTTTGTACTCAGTGCATCTGCACGTAAGCATTTTCTGGTAACTTACATCTGTTTAAAATCATGCAGTAGGTTTTTTCCTGTGTTGTGGTGCCACCTTGTGGCTTCCCACTTTTTTACATGTTTTTAAATTGTTTTTGTGATTTTCCTTTCTAATAAAGTCTATACATTTTCTATCTACCAATGTGGTTCAGTAGTACACTTCTTTTTCTTTATATTATATATATAATGGATATGTATTGTAGTTATTTGATTTTGCACCTTGATGGGCTTATTTCTTTGCACTAGCTTAGTTCTCCCTTTATGAGACTCCCACACTGTCACACCTTGAAACATTATTTGCACACACCCCGTTTACTTTCTTTTGTTTTTATTTATACATGTTTATCTGAGTAAGCTACAACAGGTGTGGCGATGCACATGGGGTCTTCAAACCTCATTCTTATCTTTTGACTTATCCAAAGGTCCTTTTTTATTAGGTCTGTCAGGCCTAAATTTGGCTTCTATCATCTGGTATACTTTCACTATTTCTCTTTTTGCATGATATGTGTGTTTAGGTACTTTGTTCATTTGGTTGTGATGACTACAAGGCGTGTTAAAACCCCCAGCTACTTCTTTCAAAAAAACTTCGAGCTGCTTTATATCCAAAAACTTTTAAATAAAACAATTGACACTTTTGTCGGTCAAAGGGTTGGCTACAACTTTATTATAACAATAAACCATACAACACATAACTCATTCCATGCCCATTTCCTTTCTTATCACTGTGTTTTCCTTTTACAACAAAGGCCAACCGATGTTGTACAGTGGGCCTTGCGATTAAAAACTTAATTGGGTATGGAAGAGACAACGCCACGGAGCCTTACACTGTAGACCAACATTGTTATCCAACCAACCCAACAGGAAAAAACTAAGACCTTTCTAAACAATCCTGTAATCCTGACAAGAAAACATCCATCCCGATTTCATTTAGATGCACTTTGTCCTTCAACAATAAATTAGCGTTATCTCCTTCCAATTTTTATGCCTCACTACTATGCCACCCATCGCTTGAACATGTTTGGATACCCTCACATTCAGCAACCTCCTAGCTCTTTCCACTCCATGAAGGCTTCTAGCTGCTTGCCAATTTATTCTTGACACAATCTCAGATCACAATACTGTGGCTTTGTCAAAAAATTCCCAGTGCCTTGACAAGTCTTGGTTCATTAGTGAGAATAAATTACCCACCTTTACTTTGCACAGATTGTTGCAACCTGCATGAAACATCAGCACTATGTTACCTGCATATTGTTTGCTACACTGGATAATTACAGGTAACACCTGAGTGCAGCACAAATCTCTAACACCTTTCCAAGAAACTGAAGCTTGTGGCATGCCCAAACTGAGACCGCCAAGACGCCTGCCTGCTCTCCTTTCTGCCCAGAAAATGTATGAGTGTCCTAATATATAAAACACTTTTGACTGAGTAGGACCTGAAAGACATAACGAAATATACCAATAACTACCAAAAATGCTATTTTAAAAAACAAACCAAATCCTAAAACCATCTAAAAACCTATAAACCTTTATTTACCAAATCCGGATGAAAGTACCCTTGAAAACACTCTGATTTCCAATGACCCAAAGCCTTTACCTTGCTAGCTGACATACCGCAGGCATCCTAGTTCCCTAAAACCTACTTTGAGTATTGTGCTGAAAACTGATATCTAGTCAAAGAGTAATTATCCCTACGCAAAAGAAAAACTTCATCACAACCCCTCCCTCACCGACATATACTCCTTAACCATCCTTACCAAACAACATTCTGTCAGTAACTCCTTAACTGACAACCATGTACACCTTCCAAAGACATCCACCTTTAACCTCCTGATGCAAATCTTCAACATATTCCGTAAAACCACCACCCACATCTTTCATTAACAGCCCTTTTACTGAGTTTTTACTCAGCGGAACCAGCTTGCAAATTCTTAATGCTTCATAAAAAGCCAAGGAAAAAGCAGCTCTAAATAACTCCACTTCCTTTCCTCATACTATATCCAAAATTTGCATCAATTTCTCTAGAAGACCGAAGGATATATAGCAGCGTTTGTCAAAAACCACTGCTTCCTTTCTACAACCCTGCACAATCTGCCTGACAGCAAATGATTTTGTCATATCTGTACTCATATGCAGCTTAAGGAAAAATGTTAAATATTTCTGAAACTTGCTTGCAGACATACCTGCTCGCCTCAATTTACTTAATGAAGTTGTCCACTACTTTTTATAATGCCCTCCAATGTATTTAAACTGTGCAGATGTGTTTTTGTAATTACCTTTCGTTGTCCTTACTGCCTGTGAGTGGCGCTATCTCTGGCTGCTCACAGGCATCACGTGACTCCCAGCTGCAGCCGGCTCTGACATCCGCTAATGTCACGTCAAGTTCCAGCTGCAGCCGGGGGTGACTCAGTGACTCGCTCCCTGGTGATTGATGGGCTGTGGGCGGGGTTTCCCCATGCGTCACAGCCCAGCATCCACTGCCCGCTTTCCCAATGAATGCAGGAGAGGGAAAGCGCACGGTGGATGCTGGGCTGAAACGCGCGGGGAAACCCCGCCCACAGCCCAGCATTCACAGCGGGGAGCGCATCACTGAGTCATGCCTGACTTGACACGACATCAGCGGAAACAAGAGCCGGCTGCAGCCGGGAGTCACGTGATGCCTGTGAGCGGCCAGCGATAGCACCGCCCAAAGGCAATAAAGACAATGAAAGGTAATTACAAAAACACTTATCTGCACAGTTTAAATACATTGGGGGCATTATAAAACGCAGTGGACAACTTCTTTAAATAATCTAAAGTTTCCGACAATAACAATGTATTTTCCGGTATGATTTTCTTTGTGCACAACAACTAATCACTCCAAGCTATTGTATGTGCCCGCCATGTATTCACTGACACTGAATTCCATACTAACTCAACAAGTTATTTTCTACCCCCGTTCCCAAGAAAATCAGGGCAAGTGTAACCCATTTTTTCCGCACATGGAAGAAACTCCCTTATGGCTCGAATCTGTGAACGGGATAAAGCGTCAGCCACCACATTCTGGCTGCCTGGCACATATTTTGCCTTAAACTATATGTTATGTTGCAAACATTTTAACACCAAATGCCTCAACAAAGCCAGTATTGGAAAAGACGCTGATGTTTGAAAGTTAACTACGGCCAGTAGTGCACTATTATCCATCCAAAAACAAATTCTCTTATTACTCATCTCTTTATCAAACAACTCTAAAGCCACTACTATCTGGAACAATTCGAGTAGTGTTATATTTTTTGCCAAAATTGTGTCCTTCCAATACGGAGGCCATTCGTCTTTGCACCAGTGCATACCAAAAATCGCAGCAAAAACATCACCTCCTGCAGCATCTGTGAACAAACTAAAGTCCTCGCTAGTCACCTCATCATCCTGGAACAACATCCTGCCATTAGAAAATTGTAAAAAAATCCCTCCAAATGTCGAAGTCTTAATTCATGTTACAAGTTACTCTAATAAAATGATGGGGCTGAGAAACACCCCTAGTTGCAGACAATAATCTTTGAGAAAAAAACCTGCCCATAGGCATCATTTTGCACGTAAAAATCAGGAGACCCAACCATACCGGCAGCTGATGCAAGGAGCATCAGGAGCTCCCCCAACCTCTGCTACACATTCCTTTAACTTCACCACTTTTTCCTCCGGCAACCTGAATACCATATGTGTCTATCTCGATACCCAGAAAAGTCAAACGTGTGCACGGGCCCTCTGTTTTCTCCGCCGACAATGGAACACCTTACTCCTGACATCAAACCGTTAAATGTATGCAACAAATATTGACAAACTCTTGAGTTCCTTGGACCTAAAAACAGGAAATCATCAAGGTAATGTGTCGTCAAAAGTATGCCTGTCTCAAATCTCAGAATCCATTCCAAAAAGGAGCTAAACATTTCAAAATAATGGCATGAGATAGAGCACCCATCTGCAAACATATGTCCAAGAAATACTCCCCCTCGAGATAACATCCAAGCAAATTAAAACATTCATGAAGTATTGGCAATAATCTGAAAGCAGCCTCTACATCTGATTTCGCCAACTAAGCTTCTTTGCCCGCTTTTCACGCAAGAAAAATTGCATCAAAAGACGTGTATTTTACTACTGCCTCCTCTTTTGATATTCCGTCGTTAACAGATGACCCAGGTGGAAAAGACAAGTGATGAATGAAGTGGACTTTTCCTACCTCCTTTTTAGGGACTAGCCCTAATGGTGATATTCTCAAATTATAACAAGTTGAACAAATTGAACGCGTATGTAGCCACCGGCGAAAAAAGATGCGGTATGTGAAAAACTTCCTTAAATCCCTTCAGAAGGACCTTTGCCTCCTCCTTCTTGGGATACTGCTCTAACCAATACTGTAGCACCTTCTTTCTCACTGGTGTTCTCTGTTGCACTGTCACTGCCCACTCTGGTACCCTGATTCTGTCTACGGAAGCAACGTATGGCCGAGTGTGCACTCCTACATATTGAGCATTTGTGTTGGAACTTGCAGGTTGCATAGAAGGGACAATGTCCCTCATTATACAACCAGAATGCTCCCGTGGGTTTGGAGACCGTCAATACTGGTGACTGCTCCGCGGGGGTGTTGTGTCAGTCTCTGTGCTAAAATTAGCTGGATCCACACATCCGTTGCTTTTGCAGCCCACCCGTCATTCGGACAGAGTGTGAGGCAATGATGAAATTCTTCATCGTACCTCCAACATGTAACTTATGAGCGCTGAAAATTGTGTCAATATACACCAATAGCTCCGGGCGCTCCTCAGGCTGTCCATGGCAAATCTTGTGAGCCAACACCTGGAAAGCTCGCAGCCAATTGCTGAAAGTCTTAGCCACTTTTGGTTTCCTATCACCCCTCACAAATACCTGTTCCTTGTCAATAGTCACCTGATCTGTAGAAACAAAGACCAAACATTGATGTATTCACCGCGTCTGATTTTTTCTCGGGTCTCTACACCCAAGTGAGTACCAAGAGGAGCCACCTAGCAAAACACAAGAGTCCCTAAAAATTAGACCCTGTGCTATCGACATACCCGCAGGCTGAGGAGAAGCTTCCCCACCCGGCATAATCGGTGGGTTGTGCAACCCCTGTTCACTTTCCAAACCTTGTAAGAGTGTCTAAGTACTGAGGTAGATCTCTACCAGTGTTATGTGTGTGCTGTGGACCATATTTGTGGCATGCGACACTCGCCATTCATGCGACTCCCGATCTGGATCCTTGGTGATTCACCAGCTGGCACTGCAGGCTGTAATTATTTGGTCCTCTGAATTTTAGCCCCACTTGCCCTCTGTGCAGAACTCCTTGCTCCCGATAAGGCGGAATGGTCCCGACCGTGTTGATAGTCGACCATGTGCTACCTTGACTTTCTCCTATCTGGTGAAGATGCTGAAGTGCCAGAGTCTGACTCCGATCACCAGCGAAGACCTTCTCCCGACTCGATGTATCCCTTCCGATATGCGCACCATGCCTTACACTACGACACTACCCCTGGAAGCCTTCTTTTTTTGACCAACGATGGAACCGGAAACAGAAAAATCAGAAGACAAAGCTGCTCCTGTGCTGTATTCCACCAGGTTGTAAGGCTATATCCGTGATCACTTAACCTGTACTGTACCGCCACACCTCCATCATTGCAGTTCCTTCGTTCATCAAACAAAGAGCAGCAAATACGGGGTTAATAATCAGGGAGGTTTATGATAACACGGTCAATCTCCACACAGGGAGTAACACAGGAAAATATGGGGGAAAAACAAGGGAAAAGCAGGTAAAAGGCTATCACTGACAGTTCACAGTTTAACTGGATGTAGAGAGTCGAACCGGTTATAATCGACAGTTTTCTCTCTTAGCTGACTCTTGCTCCTCACAAGGCAGTTGCCAGCTGATGCCGGTGTTGATTTTTCAGGCTTCCCTGCCCAAACAATGCTCCGTCTTCTGGCAGCAGCGGACGGTCTACGGATTTACCCGGTGAGCCCCTAGTCCATAACACGGCACCTCACGTGCCCGGCTCCTCCGACCCTACGTCTCTTCTCTAGTCGGCTTGACTCCTCCGGTCCACTGCACTCAGCTCTTGCTCCCAGTTTACGCAGGTAAAAAAAGCACCTCCATTCACACACTGCTTTTTTTCCTGCGTTTTTTTACGGAGGATGCAGGAGAAATGAAATGTGAGGATGGAGGATTACACCTGTATGTAATGTAATGTATGTGTCTGTATATAATGTAATGTAATGTCTGTGTCTGTGTGTCCTGTGAGTGTCCCCCTAGCAGTGTATGTACAGACAGCTTCTGGCTGCAGTACATACACTGCTTTAAAACTATGGATACTCACCTATCCAATAGATGGGGGAGGCGTCCGTTCCGGTCCCGCGGCTTCCAGCATCTGCCGGAGAACCGATCAGCTGACTGTAACTTGCCGGCTCCGGTCCCGCACTTTTCAGCATGCTGGAAAGTGCAGACAGTCAGCGCTTCACGGCAGATGCTGAAAAGTGTGGGACCGGAGCCGGCAAGTTACAGTCAGCTGATCGGTTCTCCGGCAGATGCTGGAAGCGGCGGGATCGGAGCGGGCGGTGGCACCGGAGCGGACGGCTCTCCCATCCATAGGTTCTCCTGCGCCTCCATAAAAAAGCGATGGAATTACGCAGTGTGTGAACACCACTGCGTAATTCCATCGCTTATAATGGGCACAATAGGAGAAAGCGCAGGAGGCAGCTGCGTAAAGAATTGACATGTCAATTCTTTACGCAACTGCGATTACGCACTGCATAAAAACACACAATGTCTGAACGGCAAAGTGAATTTCCCATTCACTTTGCTGGCAAACACAAGGCACATTGCGTATTTTAAAAAGCGCGTGCAAAAAAGCGCGCGAAAATACGCAATGTGTGAACGCAGCCTTACTCCCTGTGTGGAGATTGACCCTGTTATCATAAACCTCCCCTGTTTATTAATCCCGTATTGGCTGCTCTGTGTTTCTGTGTCACTGCATCTAAAGTACCCGTGTTACATTTCCACTGTCTGAGGGTACGGAGCTCCAGTCTACCCTAGCAGCCACCATATACTGAGGCTGCCGTACGGTTCACTGTCCTAACTCTTTCTGACTTGTTCTGGAAAACTCACCACAGGTTTCCTAGAGTGCCCACCCTCAGTAGGCTGTGATCACAACCTTTAACCTCATCTCTGTCTGCAATACTGCTGGCAGACCCAACCTGGCATCTTCACCCGGGACAGTGGCATCTTGTGGCTGGTTACAAGTACTGCAGCCCACAAGGAATTATGTCCGGAACAAGCTTTATAAAACACTTGATGCTTGTTCATAGCACTAAGTTCCCCCTCTACTCTACTGACTGGACCACTGCAGCTAACCCCTTAGCTTGGCCTAAAAACAGTTCAGAGAGGTCTAACTCCAGGAATATTCTCTTTTAACTACATCAGTGTCAAAGGAAGGCTACGTCCTTCCCCACTATTACAGAACAAGCCTCCCTAGGTTTTGCACGGAGGATTCGATGGATTCGCTGGACTACACTGTCCTGTGTGGGAACTTTTTTTTAATAAAGTGGGGAACATGGGAAAAAATTGTTATTTCATTTATCTGTGTTTTGTGTGTATGTTCTTTTCAGGTTTCTGTTTGTAGACCACGTCAAATTTGGTGGACTATTTCGGACCTGCATGAGATTTTTTTTTTAATAAAGTGGTGAACCAAGGGATTATTTAAATAAAGTATTTTTTCTGTGTGTATGTGTGTTTTTTTTATTACTGAGTTAGTAATGGGGGTGTCTGATAGACACTTTTTCATTACTAATACCAGGGCTTGATGTCACCTGTGTTTTTGGACAATTCACAGCTGACATCAACCCCAACTACCATTACCCCTATTGCAACCACACCAAGGCATCGGAAAGAGCCGGACAAAGTGCCAGAATTGGGGCATCTCATGTGATGCTCCACTTCTGGCGTCGCTGTGGGCTGGTGTTTTTAGGCTGGGAAGGGCCCAATAGCCATGGACCTTCCCAGCCTGATAATATCAGCTCACAGCTGTCTTCTTTACATTTGCTGGTTGCAAAAAAAATGTATTTAATCATAAAAAGCTGTACAATAAGCTCCAAAAGGTGCAATTTTATAATGTGTTGGGGGTTATGCAATTTTATGTCTATATGTCTGTCTGTCTGTCTATATCTATCTATACACGTGGTCAAAATTGTTGGTACCCCTCGTTTAATGAAAGAAAAACCCAAAATGGCCACATAAATAACTTGAATCTGACAAAAGTAATAATAAATTAAAAATCTATGAAAATGAACAAATGAAAGTCAGACATTGCTTTTCAACCCTGCGTCCACAGAATTTAAAAAAAAATTAAACTCATGAAATAGGCCTGGACAGAAATGATGGTACCCCTGAAAATAATGTGACAAAAGGGACATGTTTAATCAAGTTGTATCCACTAATTAGCATCACAAGTGTCTACAATCATGTAATCAGTCAGTGGGCCCGTATATAGGGCTACAGATACTCACTGTGCTGTTTGGTGACATGGTGTGTACCACACTCAACATGGATCAGAGGAAGCAAAGGAAAGAGTTGTCTCAGGAGATTAGAAAAAAAATTCTAGACAAGCATGTTAAAGGTAAATGTTCTAAAACCATCTCCAAGCAGCTTGATGATGTTCCTGTGACTAAAGTTGCACATATTATTCGGAAATTTAAGATCCATGGGACTGTAGCCAACCTCCGTGGAGGAAAATTGATGACAAATCAAAGAAATGGATAATATGAATGACAACAAAAGAGCCCAAGATAACTTCTAAAGAGATTAAAGGTGAACTTCAAGCTCAAGAAACATCAGTGTCAGATCACACCATTCGTCATTGTTTGATCCAAAATGGACTTCATGGGAGACGACCGAGGAGAACACCATTGTTGAAAAAAAATCATAAAAAAGCCAGACTCGAATTTGCCAAACTACATGTTGACAAACCACAAAGCTTCTGGGAGAATGTCTTATGGACAGATGAGACAAAATGGAAGTTTTTGGCAAGGCACATCAGCTCTATTGTCACAGACTGAAAAATGAAGCATATCAATAAAAGAACACTGTCCCTACTGTGAAACATGGAGGAGGCTCTGTTATATTCTGATGCTGCTTTGCTGCATCTGGCACAGGGTGTCTTGAATCTATGCAGGGTACAATGAAATCTCAAGACTATCAAGGTATTCTAGAGAGAAATGTGATACCCAGTGTCAGAAAGCTTGGTCTCAGTCGCAGGTCATGGTTCTTGACCCAAAACACAGCTAAAAACACCCAAGAATGGCTAAGAGGAAAACATTGGACTATTCTGAAGTGGCCTTCTATGAACCCTTACCTAAATTCTATTGAGCATCTTTGGAAAGAGCTGAAACATGCCGTCTGGAAAAGGCAACATTCAAACACGAGACAACTGGAGCAGTTTACTCATGAGGAGTGGACCAAAATACCTGTCGAGAGGTGCAGAAGTCTCATTGACCGCTACAGGAATCGTTTGATTGCAGTGATTGTCTCAAAAGGTTGTTCAACAAAATATTAAGTTAAGAGTACCATCATTTCTGTCCAGGCCTATTTCATGACTTTAATTTTTTTTAAAATTCTGTGGAAACGGGATTGAAAAGCAATGTCTGACTTTCATTTGTTCATTTTCATAGATTTTTAATTGATTATTACTTTTGTCAGATTCAAGTTATTTCTGTGACCATTGTGGGTTTTTCTTTCATTAAACGAGGGGTACCAACAATTTTGACCACGTGTGTATATCTATTATCTATTTCTATAGAATTCATTGCTGTCTAAAAACGCTAGAAAAACACATGCAAAAATGCTGTAAAAATGCACATTTTTGCCACTGCGTTTTTTCTGCCAAGAGGTGCTGAAATGGTTTCAGAATTTCTGCATCCAAATACTCAACTTGTGCACATACCCTAAAGCTGTGTGCCCACTATGCGTTTTTTAAGTGTTTCCGCAGTGGCAATTCCACTGCAGAAATGCTTAAAAAACGCTTGGTAGAAGGCCTGCCATGTTCCCCAATGATAATCCGCATGTGCTGTGCACATGCTGCGGAAATTTCCGCTGTGGATTATCATTGCTGAAAAATCTGCAGCACTATCAATTATTTTGCGCAATCGCGTCATTTTCGCCGCCATTGACTTGCATTGAATCGCTTAATATCCACATGACTACATATGCACCTGCAGATATTAAGCGATTCAATGTGCGGATGGTACACGGGTCTGGAGAAGAGGAGACTCTCATCCAGACCCGGGTACCATAGTACCTGTAAAAAAATAAAATAATTAAAATAAAAGATATACATTATACTCACCTTCCGATGGCCCCTGGTCTGCCCGGCAGCTCGTGATGATCTAAAAGGACCTGCCATGACGTCATTTAGTCATGTGACGGCATCAGCTGTCGCGTGACCTGTCACATGACTAAATGACGTCATGGGAGGTCCTTTTACACAACCGTGAGACACCGGGAAGACCGGACCCATCGGATAAGGAGACCGGGGGCCATCGGAAGGTGAGTATATGTTTTTTTTTTTTTTTTTTTTACCATTTTTATTCTTTTTTTTAACTAACTTGGTCACACTATATAAAATCCATGCCGGTTGCATGGATTTATATAGTGTGACCAAGTTGTCAAGCACTTTCCAAGTGATGCTAAAATCGCTTGGAAAGTGTTTGACAACCCGCATGCGAAATCGCATGATCAAAATGCTTCACTTCCGCTTGTCCCTGGCAGGAAAAACGGATGTAAAATCTGTATTTTTTTTTTTTGCCAGGGAAATACAGAAATGCTCAGGAAAAATCTGGAGCATTTCTGCATCGTGGGCACTTAGGCTATGTGCCCACGATGCAGAAATGAAGCAGAAAATTTCTGCAGCATTTCTGCATCTCCCTGGCAGAAAAAAACGCATGCAGATTGTGCACGCGTTTTTCCTGCAGAATACATGCGGATCCACATGCGGGTTCACATGCTTTTCCGCATGCAGATTGACAAGCGCTTTCCAGGCGATAGCATCACTTGGAAAGTGCTTGACAACTAGATCACACTGTATAAATCCATGCAAACAGCATGGATTTATACAGTGTGAACCGTAAAAATTAAAACAAATAAAGCTATACTCACCCCCGAGGCCCCGGCGTGGCTGCAGCGCTCGTTCCTGTCTGGTTCCCGGCTGCCGGCATCTCGCGAGATAGAGCGGTGAAGGGCTTGCGGTCACATCACTGTGACGTCACCGAAGGTCCTTCAGCGCTGCTGGCATTCAGAGAGAAGCCTCCGGAAAGGTGAGTATAAACTTTATTTGTTATTTTATTCTTTTTTTACAGGTACAATGGTACCCAGGTCTGGATGAGAGTCTCTCTCCTCCAGAACTGGGTACCATCCGCACATAGAGACGCATAGAAGCCGCTTGTAAAAATGTACAGTCGCGGTTTCTGTGCGTCTCAATGCAAGTCAATGGCGGGAGTTCGGCTGCGCTTCCGCAAAATTAAATGACATGCTGCGGATTTTTGTACGCAGCATAAACGCTGCGGAAAAATCCGCAGCATGTGCATAGAACATACGGAATCCCCTTGGGGACCATGGGGGGCGGATTACCTAGCGTTTTACAAGCGTTTCTGCTGCGGAAATTCCGCAGCATAAACGCTTGAAAAATGCTACGTGGGCACACAGCCTCAGCCTAAATGTAAGCCAAGCTTTACAGCGATTTTTGGAAGACAGAATAAACAAATCAATAGCAGGTCAAAATTTGGTTTTATTTTTTATGCCGTTCACCGTGCGCTATAAGTGATAAGACATCTTTATTCCTCAGGTCAGTTCTATTACAGCGATACCAAATTTACATAGTTTCTTATGTTTTGCTAAAATCGCACGTAAAAAATGCTTTTTTTTTTAAAGAAAGAAGTGTTTTGTATTGACATTTTGAGAGCAATAATTTTTCTAGATTTCAGTGTCACGTTAGGGTTTATTTTTTGCAGGATGAGTTGAAGTTTTTATTGATCCAAATTTCGTGCACATGACATTTTTTGATCGCTTTTTATTCCAATTTTTGGAAGGAGAATTTATAAAAACCAGCAATTCAGGAATTGTTTTTTGTTTATCTCTGTATTTTTTATGCCATTCAGAGTGTGGTAAAATTGATAAGAAAGCTTTATTCTTCAGGTCAGATTGATTATAGCAATACCATATTTATATCATTTTTTTATGTTTTGCCGCTGTCTGGCCCAGGGGAATGGGGATGACTCGGTACCCGGGCCTTTAGCCTGGCCTTTAGGGATGTCGCGGTGGTCGGCTCCCGGGCCCGTACCCTGGGCCGCTATTTAAAAAGGGTGTTGGTGTTTGTAATGTTTATAATAGAAAGAGTTTGTGACGCCACCTGTGGCTTCTGGTGAGGATCACCAGCGCTGCGCAGTCCACTGAGGCCGGTGATAAGGCAGCTGGATGGTATAGCTCTCCACAGGTAGAGCTGAGCCTCAGGGCAGTATCGGAACGGGGATGCAGGACAAAGAGACCCCGCCGGGCCAGAACAAGAACAGGGACGGACATGATAGTCTCTTCAGTACCTTTTACTGGTGGAATTTCAGGCACTCCCCGGAGCACTGTAGGGTGAAGGGTGTATGTCCGGATCCTCCCCAATGAGCAGGTTTTGTGCCTCCTGGTTCTGGCTTCTGCGTAGTAAGTTTCTGACCTGCCTTGGAGCTAGGCCTAACTTTGTCTCTGCCCTGCGCTGGCTGACCTTGTGGTAGGGCCTACTCTTGGAGTGCACGCTCCCGACTTACGGGGCCTATATGTCTCCCGGCTCTGGTATGTATCAGCACTTTAGCGATCCTGGGACCTGTAGTTCTCCAGGGATTCCGGTTTATCTTACTGGGTCGTGGAGATCCCGGTAAGCTTCGGACCCAGGGTCTGGTAACTACTTCTTCAGGGTGAGCTAGTTAAGCTCCTCTGCCCCCTATGAGCTAACTCTCTACTCGTCGCCTTCGGCCTAGTCGGACCCACAATAGGCTACTCACACTAACGGCAGCGAGCCGCGTTTCACCGATCTTATGGCGCCGGCACACCTACAGCTCACTCCTCTGAGCTACAACTGAGTCTCGACTGTGCTCCACTGCAGACTAACCTCTCTCAGGCTTTTGCACTACAGGAACTCTCACAACAGGTTTGCTTTCTGTCGTCTCCAGTCTAGACTAACGGCTCACACAGACTGTAGTCTCAAGATTGACTGCTGCCAGGCTCCACCTTCCCTTATATATCTCCCTAAGGAGCTCCCTCTGGTGGTCTGAGGTGGAAGGTGGAGATGTGTGAATGGTTATGGGGGCCTCTTGTGGAGGAATCCTTCAATACACCCTTCTGGGTCTGTGATGCCAAGCACAGCTGGGCTTCACACCGCTTTTACACGATAAAAACTATTTTCAAAAAATAGAATTGTTTTTGGATTGCTATATTCTAAGAGCTATAGCTTTTTTATTTATCCACTGATGGTGCTGTACGGCAGCTTGTTTTTTGCGTTACAGGATTACATTTTCAGCAATACCAGTTTTATTCCACGTTGTTTTCAACTGTATGATGAAAAAGCTATTTTTTTTGCAGTGTTCACTGAAGGGGTTAACTAGTGTGACTGTTTTATAGATCAGTCATTCTGGACGCGGTCATACCAAATATGTGTACCTTTTTTGTTTTTTGTCCTGGTGTGAAAATAAGAATAAAATAAAAAAAATCCTTATACTCACCTGTTCGAAGATGTCCCCCACTGTAACCCATCTGACTGCTCACGCAGAGGAGCCGAGGAGAATGACTTGGGCCCCTGCTCTGTGCTGAGCTCAGTAAGTGACAGGACACATCTTGCTGAGCACAGCCCCGGGGCCCACTTGCTGGAGTGAGTCATTCTCTCCAGCTCCTCAGCGTGACACACTAAAAAATGTCTTTTTTTGCAAAGATTAGTTTTTCCATCACCATATTTTGATCGCTTTCTATTCCGATTTTTGGGAGGCTGATTCAATAAGAACCAACAATTCAGGAATTGTTCTTTTTTTATGCTGTTCCACATGTGGTAAAATTGATAAGGCAGCTTTATTTTTCTGGTCAGTACGCTTACAGCGATACAACATATATATCAATAAAACATTTTTATTCTGAGAGCTATGGTGGCTGGTGGCTTGTTTTTTGCAGGACAAGATTATGTTTTCAGCAGTAACATTTTTATTTACATTCGTCTTTTTTATTGCATTTTATTCCACTTTTTGTTCGGCGGTATGATGATAAAGCACTGTTTTTTGCTTTGTTTTGTTTTTTTTCCTGTGTTCACTAAATGGGTTAACTAGTAAGACAGTTTTATAGGTCAGGTCTTTCTGGGCGCGGCGATACCAAATATGTGTACTTTTATTGTTTTTTTTTCCATAATATTTATTTATGGGTACAATATACAGGTGCATCTCACACAATTAGAATATCATCAAAAAGTTAATTTATTTCAGTTCTCCAATACAAAAAGTGAAACTCATATATTATATAAAGTCATTACAAACAGAGTGATCTATTTCAAGTGTTTCTGTTAATGTTGATGATTATGGCTTACAGCCAATGAATACACAAAAGTCATTATCTCAGTAAATTAGAATAATTAACAAAAAAACACCTGCAAAGGCTTCTTAAGCATTTAAAAAGGTCACTGATTCTGTTTCAGTAGGCTCCACAATCATGGGGAAGACTGATGACTTGACAGATGTCCAGAAGGCAGTCATTGACACACTCCACAAGGAGGGTAAGTAACAAAAGGTCATTGCTGAAGAAGCTGGCTGTTCACAGAGTTCTGTATCCAAGCATATTAATGGAAAGTTGAGTGGAAGGAAAAAGTGCAGTAGAAAAGGGTGCACAAGCAACTGGGATAATCACAGAATCAGCTGAAACCCGGTGGCGATCGCTACCGCACAACCTCTGTGCGAGCGCGATCAGTGAGACGTAATAATACGTACCTGGTCCATAAAGCCCAGGGCACAGGGATGTATTATTACTGCTCACATCAGAAAGGGGTTAAGATTAGTGATGAACAAGTACCATAATATTCATAATCGCTATACTCGTAATGAGTACTTTGTAATAATCGCGTATTCATTCCGAATAGCGAGTACAATGAAAGTCAATGGGGAATGCAAGTAATTTTCTGCTGATGAAATGCTGAAATGGATGGGAAAATGATGAAACAGAATGGGAAGAGCCTGGAGAATATGTCTGCATGCATTTCTGACTCACATACAGTGGGTACGGAAAGTATTCAGACCCCTTTACATTTTTCACTCTTTGTTTCATTGCAGCCATTTGGTATATTCTAAAAAGTTCATTTTTTTTCTCATTAACCCCTTAACAACATCTGACGTACTAATACGCGTCTGTGCCCTGAGACTTAAGAGCCAGACCTGTATTAGTACGTCATGGCGATCGCGCGCACACACAGGCTGTGCGGGCGCGATCGCCGCCGGGTGTCAGCTGATTGTCACAGCTGACACCCAATACTATGTGCAGGGAGCAGTCCTGCACCGCTCCCAGCACATTAACCCCCGCGATGCTGCGATCAAAGTCGATCAAAGTCGATCGCAGCATTGCGGGGGCAAGGGGAGGTGATCGCCGATACTCACCTCCTCTTCTGGCTTCCAGCGCAGTCTGCAAAGGCTTCCCGGGTGTTGCCATGACGACCCGATGTCGTCATGACAACATCCGGTCACCAGACAGCAGGAAGATTGTTTGGACATGCGTAGTGTGTAGCGTCGGCGTCCCTGCCCTCTGCTAGGCAGGGACGCTGTTCCCCTCACCTCTCTGCTCCGAGCCCGGCGTCCTCCTCCCGCTCTGCTGGCAGCGCGCGCTCCTTCCCGGCCACTGTGCTTAGGGCGTGCGCGCGTGCTCCCTCCCTCTTAAAGGGGCCGCGCGCGCCGTCCTAAGGAGTCCCCGGCCAATGGCCGGAGGACTTCACCATATATAAGGCACCTCCTCCAAAATGGAGGTGCCCGAGCAATGTTGTTGCACTGTTCTCTACTCTGCTTCAGCCCTCAGGTCCCGTTGCCAGTTACCTGTCAGTTACCTGCCTGATTCCTGCCAGAGTCCTGCCAGTTTGCTGTCTGTTTCCTGCCTGATATTCCTGCTACCTGCTTGCTAGCCTGAGGTCCGACGGTCTGCCTTCCTACTCCTGTCAGTCTGTCTATGGACCAGCTTGGCCGCTCACCTGGGAGCGCACATCTGCTACCTGCCTGCTAGCCTACCTGGAGGCTCCGCCGTCACGTGCTGTGACCACCTGCTATTCCAGAGACTCTTGCCCGCTCACCTGGGAGCGCTCCTCCGCTACCTGCCTGCTTGCCTACCTGGAGGCTCCGCCGTCACGTGCTGTGACCACCTGCTATTCCAGAGACTCTTGCCCGCTCACCTGGGAGCGCTCCTCCGCTACCTGCCTGCTTGCCTACCTGGAGGCTCCGCCGTCACGTGCTGTGACCACCTGCTATTCCAGAGACTCTTGCCCGCTCACCTGGGAGCGCTCCTCCGCTACCTGCCTGTTTGCCTACCTGGAGGATCCGCCGTCACATGCTGTGACCACCCGTTCATCCAGAGACTCTCGCTTGCTCACCTGGGAGCACACATCTTCCATCTGCCTGCTAGCCTACCTGGAGGTTCAGCCATCACAGGTCATACCTACCCTTTACCCAGAGACTGCCCCGGTCACTTGCCGTGACCTCCAGCCCGTTCATCCAGAGACTGCCCCGGTCACTTGCCGTGACCTCCTGTCCGTTCACCCAGAGACTGTCCCGGTCACCTGCTGTGACTGCCTGCCCGTCTTCCCTGGTCGCCACCCGCTCCCTTACAAGGACCGCCCCCTTGTATAGTAGCTCAGAGGTTCCGCCTCCCAGACCCGTTACATAGTGCATCTCCAAACAATCTTCTCACTGTGCAGCGCTGATAGCCTGCATGGCACAGGAATGGTTCTGCATTCCTGTGCCATGCAGGCGATCAGAGAAAAAAAAGTGAAAGTCCCAGAGTGGGACAAAGTAATAAACTATATAAACTTCCAGAAAGTGAAAAGAAAAAAAAAAAGCAAAAATATAAAAAAAAAAATAAAAAAAATAATCCACCAAAAATAAAAATATAATGTACCCATCAATAAATATTATTATAAAAAAAAACAAAAAAAACAATAAAAGTACACATATTTGGTATCGCCGCGTCCGGAACAACCTGACCTATAAAACTGTCCCACTAGTTAACCCCTTCAGTGAACACGGTAAAAAAAAAAAAAAAAAAACGAAGCAAAAAACAATGCTTTATCACCATACCGCCAAACAAAAAGTGGAATAAAAGGCGATCAAAAAGATGCATGTAAATAAAAATGGTACCGCTGAAAACGTCATCTCGTCCCGCAAAAAACAAGCTGACCTACAGCTCCATCAGCCAAAAAATAAAAAAGTTATAGCTCTCAGAATAAAGCGATGCTAAAAAATATTTTTTTCTATAAAATTGCTTTTATTATGTAAAAGTGCAAAACATAGAAAAACGATATAGATGTGGTACCGCTTTAAACGTACTGACCCGAAGAATAAAGCTGCCTTATCAATTTTACCACACGCGGAACAGAATAAAAAAAAAAAAAAAACAATTCCTGAATTGTTGGTTTTTGTTTATTCTGCCTCCCAAAAATCGGAATAGAAAGCGATCAAAAAATGTCACGTGCCTGAAAATGGCACCAATAACAACGTCAAGTCATCCCGCAAAAAACGAGCTGTCACATGACTGTCTGCCAAAATCTGGAAAAATTATAGCTCTCAAAATATGGCGATGCAAAAACTAGATTTTCCAAAAAATGCGTCTTTTAGTGTGTGACAGCTGTCAGTCATAAAAACCCCATATGATTCTGGCATTGCTGTAATCACACCGACCCGAAGAATAAAGTCGTCTAATCACTTATACCGCACAAGGAACGGCGTCAAAAATAAACTCTTGGGTTAGGATTGGGCTAGGGTTAGGGCTGGGTTTGGGGCTAGGGTTGTGCTAGGGCTAGGGTTGTGCTAGGGCTAGGGTTGTGCTAGGGATAGGGTTGTGCTGGGGTTAGGGTTGTGCTATGGTTAGGGTTGTGCTAGGGTTAGGGCTGGGGTTGGGGTTAGATTTGGGGTTAGGGTTGTGATGGGGTTGGGATTTTTTTCAAAAGTAAGAAAAAAAGATGACGATATGGCCACTAGTGTTGAGCGCAAGTGCTCGCTACTTGAGTTTGCATCGGGTGCTCTGGTATGCATTGAGTATCGTGGGTATTTGAGTGACATGCTCGAGTCTCTGCCCTATATGCTTCGCGGCCAAAAAAACTTTACGGGGATTGCCTGCCATGCACGAGCGATCCCCGCATGTTTTTTTTGGGTGTCTAATAACCGTGAAACATGCGGAGCAGGGACTCGAGCATGTCACTCGAGCACACGCTGTACATGGTGCATACCTGAGTACCCGATGCAAACTCAAGTAGCGAGCACTTGCGCTCAAGACTAATGACAACTTATTCAATATGATGACCTAATGTAAACAAATTCTGTGTCGTACCTCTGGGTTCAAAATGTTCACTATACACCTTAATAAAATCCTTGAGGGGTATAGTTTCCAAAATGGGGTCACTTGTGGGGGAGCTCCACTGTTTAGGCACATCATGGGCTCTCCAAACGCGACATGGTGTCCGCTAACAAATTGAATGGAAAATCGGCTCAAATTGTTAGCGGATGCCATGTTGCGTTTGGAGAGCCCCTGTGTGCCCAAACATTGGAGCTCCCCCACAAGTGACCCCATTTTGGAAACTAGACCCCCCAAGGCACCTATCTAGATGCATAGTGAGCACTTGGAACCCCAGGTGCTTCACAAATTGATTCATAAAAATGAAAAAGTGTTTTTTTTCTCACTTTTTCATTTTTATGAATCAATTTGTGAAGCACCTAGGGGTTCCAAGTGCTCACTATGCATCTAGATAGGTGCCTTGGGGGGTCTAGTTTCCAAAGTGGGGTCACTTGTGGGGGAGCTCCAATGTTTGGGAACACAAGGACTCTCCAAATGCAACATGGTATCCGCTAACAAATTGAATGGAAAATCGGCTCAAATTGTTAGCGGACACCATGTTGCGTTTGGAGAGCCCCTGTGTGCACAAACATTGGAGCTCCCCCACAATTGACCCCATTTTGGAAACTAGACCCCCCAAGGCACCTATCTAGATGCATAGTGAGCACTTGGAACCCCCAGATGCTTCACAAATTGATTCGTAAACATGAAAAAGTGAAAAAAAAAACACTTTTTCATTTTTATGAATAAATTTGTGAAGCACCTGGGGTTCCAAGTGCTCATTATGCATCTAGATAGGTGCCTTGAGGGGTCTAGTTTCCAAAATGGGGTCACTTGTGGGGGAGCTCCAATGTTTGGGCACACAGGGGCTCTCCAAACGCAACATGGTGTCCGCTAACAATTTGAGCCGACAATTTGTTAGCGGACACCATGTTGCATTTGAAGAGTCCCTGTGTGCCCAAACAATGGAGCTCCCCCACAAGTGACCCCATTTTGGAAACTAGACCCCTCAAGGCACCTATCTAGATGCATAGTGAGCACTTGGAACCCCAGGTGCTTCACAAATTGATTCATATAAATGAAAAAGTGTTTTTTTTTTCACTTTTTCATTTTTACGAATCAATTTGTGAAGCACCTGGGGGTTCCAAGTGCTCACTATGCATCTAGATAGGTGCCTTGAGGGGTCTAGTTTCCAAAATGGAGTCACTTGTCGGGGAGCTCCAAAGTTTGGGCACACAGGGGCTCTCCAAACGCAACATGGTGTCCGCTAACAATTTGAGCCGATTTTCCATTCAATTTGTTAGCGGATACCATGTTGCATTTGGAGAGTCCCTGTGTGCCCAAACATTGGAGCTCCCCCACAAGTGACACCATTTTGGAAACTAGACCCCCCAAGGCACCTATCTAGATGCATAGTGAGCACTTGGAACCCCTAGGTGCTTCACAAATTGATTCGTAAAAATGAAAAAAGAAACTCTTTTTAATTTTTACGAATCAATTTGTGAAGCACCTGGGGGTTCCAAGTGCTCACTATGCATCTAGATAGGTGCCTTGGGGGGTCTAGTTTCCAAAATGGGGTCACTTGTGGGGGAGCTCCAATGTTTGGGCACACAGGGGCTCTCCAAACGCAACATGGTGTCCGCTAACAATTTGAGCCGATTTTCCATTCAATTTGTTAGCGGATACCATGTTGGATTTGGAGAGTCCCTGTGTGCCCAAACATTGGAGCTCCCCTACAAGTGACCCCATTTTGGAAACTAGACCCCTCAAGGCACCTATCTAGATGCATAGTGAGCACTTGGAACCCCCAGGTGCTTCACAAATTGATTTGTAAAAATGAAAAAGTGTTTTTTTTTTCATTTTTTCATTTTTATGAATCAATTTGTGAAGCACCTAGGGGTTCCAAGTGCTCACTATGCATCTAGATAGGTGCCTTGGGGGGTCTAGTTTCCAAAATGGGGTCACTTGTGGGGGAGCACCAATGTTTGGGCACACAGGGGCTCTCCAAACACAACATGGCGTCCGCTAATTATTCAAGCAAATTTTACAATCAAAAAGTCAAATGGCGCTCCTTCCCTTCCGAGCCCTGCCGTGCGCCCAAACAGTGTTTTTTCCCCAAATATTGGGTATCTGCGTGCCCAGGGGTAATTGCACAACAAATTTTGGGGTCCATTTTTTCTTGTTACCCCTGTGAAAATAAAAAAAATTGGGTCTAAAGTAACATTTTTGTGAAAAAAGTTAAATGTTCATTTTTTTCTTCCACATTCCAAAAATTCCTGTGAAGCACCTGAAGGGTTAATAAAGTTCTTGAATGTGGTTTTGAGCACCTTGAGGGGTTCAGTTTTTAGAATGGTGTCACTTTTGGGTATTTTATGTCATAAAGACCTCTCAAAGTGACTTCAAATGTGATGCGGTCCCTAAAAGAATGGTTTTGTAAATTTTGTTGGAAAAATGAGAAATCGCTGGTCAACTTTTAACCCTTATAGCTCCCTAACAAAAACAAATGTTGGTTCCAAAATTGTGCTGATGTAAAGTAGACATGTGGGAAATGTTATTTATTAACTCTTTTGTGTGACATATCTCTCTGATTTCAGGGCTTAAAAATTCAAATTTTAAAAATTGCAAAATTTTCAAAATTTTCGCCAAATTTCAATTTTTTTCACAAATAAACGCAAGTGATATCGAAGAAATTTTACCACAATCATGAAGTACAACATGTCATGAAAAAACAGTCTCAGAATCAGGGGGATCCGTTGAAGCATTCCAGAGTAATTACCTCATAAAGCGACAGTGGTCAGAATTGTAAAAATTGTCCTGGTCATTAACGTGCAAACCACCCTCGAGGCTTAAGGGGTTAATGTACAGTCTGCACCCCATCTTGACTGGAAAAAATCAGAAATGTAGACATATTTGCAAATTTATTAAAAAAGAAAAACTGAAATATCACATAGTCATAAGTATTCAGACCCTTTGCTCAGTATTGAATAGAAGCACCCTTTTGAGCTAGTACAGCCATGAGTCTTCTTGGGAATGATGCAACAAGTTTTTCACACCTGAATTTGGGGATCCTCTGCCATTCTTCCTTGCATATCCTCTCCAGTTCCGTCAGGTTGTATGGTGAACGTTGGTGGACAGCCATTTTCAGGTCTCTCCAGAGATGCTCAATTGGGTTTAGGTCAGGGCTCTGACTGGGCCAGTCAGGAATGGTCACAGAGTTGTTCTGAAGCCACTCCTTTGTTATATTAGCTGTGTGCTTAGGGTCATTGTCTTGTTGGAAGGTGAACCTTCAGCTAAGTCTGAGGTCCAGAGCACTCTGTAAGAGGTTTTCATCCAGGATATCTCTGTACTTGGCTGCATTCATGATTCCTTCAATTGCAACCAGTCCTCCTGTCTCTGCAGCTGAACAACACCCCCATAGCATGATGGTGCCACCACCAAGTTTCACTGTCGGGATTGTATTGGGCAGGTGATGAGCAGTGCCTGGTTTTCTCCACACACACCGCTTAGAATTATCACCAAAAAGTTTTATCTTCGTTTCATCAAACCAGAGAATCTTATTTCTCATAGTCTGGGAGTCCTTCATGTGTTTTTGAGTAAACTCTATGCGGGCTTTCATATGTCTTGCACCGAGGAGAGGCTTTCGTCGGGCCACTCTGCCATAAAGGCCTGACTGGTGGAGGGCTGCAGTGATAGTTGACTTTGTGGAACTTTCTCCCCTCTCCCTACTGCATCTCTGGAGTTCAGCCACAGTGATCTTGGGGTTCTTCTTTGCCTCTCTCACCAAGGCTCTTCTTTCACGATTGCTCAGTTTGGCTGGACGGCCAGGTCTAGGAAGACTTCTGGTGGTCCCAAACTTCTTCCATTTAAGGATTATGGAGGCCACTGTGCTCTTAGGAACCTTGAGAAATGCAGAAATTCTTTTGTAACCTTGGCCAGATCTGTGCCTTGCCACAATTCTGTGTGTGAGCTTCTTGGGCAGTTCCTTTGAGCTCATGATTCTCATTTGGTCTGACCATGCACTGTGAGTTGTGAGGTCTTATATAGACAAGTGTGTGCCTTTCCAAATCAAGTCCTATCAGTTTAATTAAACACAACTGGACTCCAATGAGTAGAACCATCTCAAGGAGCATCATAAGGAAATGGACAGCATGTGACTTAAATATGAGTGTCTGAGCAAAGGGTCTGAATACTTATGACTATGTGATATTTCAGTTTTTCTTTTTTAATAAATTTGCAAAAGTTTCTACATTTCTCGTTTTTTACAGTCAAGATGGGGTGCAGAGTGTACTTAAATGAGAAAAAAAAAGAACTTTTTAGAATTTACCAAATGGGTGCAATGAAACAAAGAGTGAAAAATTTAAAGTGGTCTAAATACTCTCCGTACCCACTGTATCGTTTCTGGGAATATGTTAGTCGCAGTATTACGCCACTTTTACAAACACACAAGAGCAACTACCAAACCTAACCTAAATTGCATTTAACAGGCCAAAAAGGTTAAGAAACAGTTTAAGGCTAAATAAACCACAGAAACCAAAAAAAATATTCCTTTTAGCGTTTGTTCATACTGTACATACTGTTGTGGCTTTTTTTCGCCTTTTACAATTGGGAGGGCCCTGACTTATACATTTTGTAGGTCCCTCTGTCATACATCATTTTTAGTTCGCTATTCCCCAGCACTTTACAAGCACAGCTAGAACGTACTTGTAGGTATTTTGATCTTTGACCTGAGAGGCCTCAGGTGGCTCTGAAACATGCGTTTTGGAGGGACAGCTGTTACTTAGACATTTGGGCAGTCCCTCCATCATTGACACTCAGATAGTGGAATACATATTCCATAGCAGTTTACAATGTGCCCATTGTAGCTTTGGGCTTGACCCTCCTCCTCCTCCTCCACCACCATGTGATATTGCGGCCCTAAATTCAAATGTTCAGAGGGCCTGCAGTAGGCAGGAAAGCTGAGTTTTGTGAGAGACCTCGTGTAGCCATGTAACATCATTTTGAAGTGCACTCCTCTAGAAATTTTGGAGGTGCTTCTTGTGTACATTTGAGAGTGCCCTCACTTATTCATATTGTAGGGCCCTCACTCTATTATTTAATTCATTTAAGGGCAGAGACTACAGAGAAAAAGGCCAAGAGACATTGAGAACTAGAAGGTAGCAGTGAGTACAGCCTGCGATCCTCAGGTTTCGCTTAACTCTGTGAACCAGAAAAATAAAGCTGCACTAGTCAACTGGATGACGAGCTCAAATATATCACTTGTGCAAGTCAATGGACAAAGGATATATGGTGCTCCCCCTCCAGGATGGGTTGGAGAAGCTTCTCCAAATTGCTCAGAGATTTTGATTGTCAATATTCCCCAGATTATATAGGAAGAGAAGACTTCTTGATATTGTACTACTTTGTCCAGTGCAGAATGTGCATCGTATTTTCAAAAATTAGTCCTGTGTCATAGGTGCAGGAAGATTCCATGACAAGGGCCTCCCTTGTCAAACATTATCTACGATGGAGTACTGTAGTAGTTGTGGCCCTCAATTCAAGTTTTCATAGGGCCATCAGTCGGTCATCAGGTCATCAACAGTCAGTGTAAATTTCTATTGAATATGTATCCCCTATCTCCTTCACAATGTGGCACAACCTGTGACAAGGGCCTCCAATGACAAATATTAGTTTGGTAGGACCCCTGTACATTCTGAATACCGTACTATCTGTGCGCATAGCGAATAGTAACGAATACACTCGCTCATCACTAGTTAAGATCCATTTTGTCTTTTTTAGCTGTTTGACTTTATCCTCAGGGTCAATTTCCTATTTGAAAATCGTTATATATTTCTCATAGTTTTTATTAGATATCGAATAGTCTTACTAAATTATCACTTCATTTATGATTTATGTAGCCCTCTATCTATGTGACATGATTTTACTTTGGTGATTGAATCCTAGCTTTTATTCTAATATATGCAGATAACAACTTGTACAATATTATATATTATTAATTGAAAGGAACATGTAGCACCCTGAGGATTCGGCTGCTACAGGGGTATTGCACCTCAACCCAGAGGTGTGATATTCCACTCCCGGGTAGGGAAGGAGTGTGGAACTGAGCTCGGTAGGCTGCATGCACTACACACATCCCATTTCCGAGGAGCAGACCGACGGTACTCCCACTTAGAAATGTGCAGGTACGACCGAGTCTGTTCCTGGCTGGAGTGGGAGGGGGGTGGTACATCCCAAGTAGTGTAGGGGCAGATAGGGGGAGCAGCCTGGGTAAAGATAGGAGCTCATTGGGTGCTGGTCACCTGAGCTCACACATAGAGGGATATATAAGGTGGGCACCAACTAAGAACAGGGTCAGTTGCAGAGAGAAAGTCAGCGAGCTGAGGAGAAGAGAGACCCAGAGTGAGAGAGGAGAAAGAGAGACCCAGAGGGGGAAACAGAAGAAAGGACTCTAAGACCCCAAATTAAATCCCCGGGTGAAGAGTCGGCACAGGGTACCGGAACCCAAGCTGGTGGGGGCAAAAACACACCCCAGCCAGAGACCGGAGGCCGTGGGCAGCGTTTGCCACGGCCACCCACCACATCCACCACGAAGGCATACCACGTGGAGGGTCAGGGAACCCAAGGCCAAGGGTCTCCCAACAGAAGGCCCGAGGGAGCTGGACCTGGGTGGATCAATAGTGGGGACGGCCAGAGAAAGGACAGAAGGAGAGCTCAGGGTCACGCTCCGGACTTATTTGGGGGTTGGCTGGATCCAGAACCTGGTGGACGCAGCATGGCTCGGGAGGTCACTCGAAGCTGGAGTGACCAGAACATCAGCAGTGAGTAAACATCCTAAACTGCATAACCCGACTCTGTCTCTGATTGCCGTCTACACTGCATCACCACAACTCCCATCCTCTGTACCTGATCTCCCTGAGGCTATACCCCACCCGTTGGGGGTTATATCACCAAAGCTGCACCTACACCACCAGCCTCAGCGGACCCTGCTGCAGCGGCGGCCACAGTGACCGCAACACAACGGGTGGCGTAGTCGACATTAAGAACTTAGTAACATCTGTAGGACTGCCACATACAACTGAGTTTGACACCCTGGGCACGGACCGGGTCACAGCCACTCGGAAGACTACAACCCCCATCTGATCCGGCTCCGGATATTCCCCCTAAAGAATATGGCCCAGGGGGCGCGTCAACTTTGGCGTAGTCGGCAGGATTACGTGCCCGCAACACCCGGGTACTGCGTGCCTGAAGAAAAGTGCAAGTTTACCTCAAAAAGAAGTCTCCTGCCGGTTCCGGAGGGTCCCCGCCATCGGACCCCATCACCAGTCGATTCCCGCCGGTTGTCCGCCATTAACAGCTTTTTCCCGCCATCTGCAGAGTTTCCCGCCACTGGGAAGCGATTCCCGCCATTTCCAAAGGTTTCCCGCCTTGGAAGAGCGGACGCCATTATGGGCGTGCCAGAGGGTGGTGAGAGGCCGCCTCCCATCGTGGGCCAGGACCGAAAATGGCGCCAAAAGTGGAAACCGCCCCCACCAACAGAGACTGTGATGCTAGAGGTGTCTGTCAGCGTGAAAGAACCGCCCCTGGAGCTGACAGTCACCAAGTGGCCCCGGGACCGCCCTCGAAGGGGGAGGAGACGAAAGAAAAGAACGAAGATGGGTGCCGCCTGGAGCGGTCTGGAGCGAGCGCACCCGGAGGCAAGAAGCCTGGAGAAGAGTAGCGGAGGAGCTCACCCGGAGATGGCGAGAGAGCAGAGCAGCACCGGCCCGCTGGCCAGGAGCCTGCTGGAAGAGGAGCAGAGCAGCACCGACCCGTTGGTCAGGAGCCTGCTGGAAACCACGACCCCACTAGGCCTAGTGGAGGTCCTTGCACAGCTCCCCCGAGACCGGGAGTGTGCACAGACTGCCCTGGAGGGCCTCGCACGGAGGATGGCCCGGGTACAGCGAGAGACATTGGCGGAGTGGAGCCGAGAGATGGCCCAGCAAACCAAGACCCGGAGCACGCCAGCCAAGATGAGGAAACAGACCGCCTCTGAGGATGGCGCGGGAGGACCCAAGGCCGGAGACGGCGCCGAGAAGGGAGCCGAACGCATGGAGGCAGGTAAAGGGGACGTCTATACCCCAAACCGGGACACCGCTTACCTGCCCCAGCTCCCCGTCGCAGAGCCCGAAAGTCCCCCTGCTGTGCCCGAAAACGCCATGTCACCGACGCAGACTAGGCCCCAACCGGAAGCCGCCACCGCGACCCCTGTGATGCCATGTGCACCGACCCCGAGCGTGGCAAAACAGGAAGTAACACCAGCCTGGTCGCAGGGCCTAGAATTCCCGGGCGTCGCATCACCAACAGCGCCCCCTACCTCCGCGGAGCCTCCGGCCTGGCCGCAAGGCCAGGTAGCCAAGGGCGCCGCCGTCCTAACGGTGCCCTTCACCTTCCAGGTGCCCCAGGCCTGGCCGCAAGGCCTGGGCAACCCGGGCGCCACCACCACCGCGCCCGCGCCCGTAAAACCAAGGGTGCCGCGTCTGGGAGAGGACTTGTTTGCCCAGCACACGTGGCCGGACGGGCAGCCTTTCATCTGGCCCCAGGAATATTATGGACTGGAGCACCAGAGGAGGGTTGGGGCCATGTGTGCACCCCTGATTCCGGCTCCGAAGCCCGTGATAAGGATCTCGCCCCCGCTTGAAGAGACCCAATTTGAGTGGGACCCCACCGGAGAAGATCTAATGGGGTTCACTCAAGAAACCCGGGCAGCTGCAGCGGAGCGTGCTGAGTGCTGCCGACAGCAGCTCGAGGAGTTTGCGAGGGAGCGGAGAGAGAGGCGGGTCCGGGAACAACAGGCCCAAATAAGGAGCGCCGAGCAGAAGAGCCGGACCAGGAGGGACCCCCGTGCAGAGCACAGTCCCCGCACCACCGGGACTGTAATCAAGTTCAACATGCAGCACGGGTGGGGCTTCATCCGAGACCACAACACCCCCGGCGACGTCTTTGTCACGCGCAGAGACGTGGAGTCCCATCTGCCGGAGGGGCACAGAGGTCGTGACCTTTACATCGGGGACGAGGTCACCTTTACCCGGCACAAGTGTGCCAAAGGACCTTACGCCCTCCATGTGCATCGCCTGACAGAGGAGGAGCTGCGATGTGAGGAGGAAGAGCAAGAGGACCCGGACGGGTCTGAAGCTAAGATCCCCAAAGAAAGAGCAGGAGGAAGACGTCGTTAAGTACAGCGGAGCAGGTGCTGTAAATAGTTACCCGACCGGGGTATAAAGAAACTGTTACTGCAAATATAGTCCCCGTTGGGACCAGCTGATGTGAACTGTTCACCCGTTTACCCTTAATCCCACAGGCTGAGGACTGTGAGCAGCCATTCCCTTTCCCTCCTTAACTGGCCGAGGACTGAGAGCGGCCATATCCTTGTATATAGTTGCGCGTCCTAAAGCGCCCCCTACTGGTTTTACTGTTAAATCATCTTAAAGAAAGGAACTGTCGCACTTTGCCCGGTCAACAGTTGCCCAGTGACCGGAGGAGGAACAAGAGACGACGAGAATGTTTAATGCTGCTAATTTATATAATGTTTTATATGTTTTATATGTTTTATATGTTTATGAAAAATTTTGTATGTTTTGTGATGTTTTTGTCTTACAGCCCGAGGACGTGCTGTGATTTACCAGGGGGGAATGTAGCACCCTGAGGATTCGGCTGCTACAGGGGTATTGCACCTCAACCCAGAGGTGTGATATTCCACTCCCGGGTAGGGAAGGAGTGTGGAACTGAGCTCGGTAGGCTGCATGCACTACACACATCCCATTTCCGAGGAGCAGACCGACGGTACTCCCACTTAGAAATGTGCAGGTACGACCGAGTCTGTTCCTGGCTGGAGTGGGAGGGGGGTGGTACATCCAAAGTAGTGTAGGGGCAGATAGGGGGAGCAGCCTGGGTAAAGATAGGAGCTCATTGGGTGCTGGTCACCTGAGCTCACACATAGAGGGATATATAAGGTGGGCACCAACTAAGAACAGGGTCAGTTGCAGAGAGAAAGTCAGCGAGCTGAGGAGAAGAGAGACCCAGAGTGAGAGAGGAGAAAGAGAGACCCAGAGGGGGAAACAGAAGAAAGGACTCTAAGACCCCAAATTAAATCCCCGGGTGAAGAGTCGGCACAGGGTACCGGAACCCAAGCTGGTGGGGGCAAAAACACACCCCAGCCAGAGACCGGAGGCCGTGGGCAGCGTTTGCCACGGCCACCCACCACATCCACCATGAAGGCATACCACGTGGAGGGTCAGGGAACCCAAGGCCAAGGGTCTCCCAACAGAAGGCCCGAGGGAGCTGGACCTGGGTGGATCAATAGTGGGGACGGCCAGAGAAAGGACAGAAGGAGAGCTCAGGGTCACGCTCCGGACTTATTTGGGGGTTGGCTGGATCCAGAACCTGGTGGACGCAGCACGGCTCGGGAGGTCACTCGAAGCTGGAGTGACCAGAACATCAGCAGTGAGTAAACATCCTAAACTGCATAACCCGACTCTGTCTCTGATTGCCGTCTACACTGCATCACCACAACTCCCATCCTCTGCACCTGATCTCCCTGAGGCTATACCCCACCCGTTGGGGGTTATATCACCAAAGCTGCACCTACACCACCAGCCTCAGCGGACCCTGCTGCAGCGGCGGCCACAGTGACCGCAACACAACGGGTGGCGTAGTCGACATTAAGAACTTAGTAACATCTGTAGGACTGCCACATACAACTGAGTTTGACACCCTGGGCACGGACCGGGTCACAGCCACTCGGAAGACTACAACCCCCATCTGATCCGGCTCCGGATATTCCCCCTAAAGAATATGGCCCAGGGGGCGCGTCAAACACATCCAATGCACACAAGTTAATTCACAGTTACTTACCACACGTTACACTTTGAAAAGTAAGAAGGAGCAAATTCAGATGTCTATTGGGTGTTACCCTTGGGAGTAACCCCACCTACAGGTAATAATGCCGAGTACAAGTGTTTTGCCAGCTACAGTATAAGGTCTTACATACACCTGATGAAGGCTCTATGAGCAGAAACACATTGTGTGATTTGTTAACCCCTCCTTTTTTATGTTTTATCAGCGTTCTTTTCATGATCACATTTTTTTTAAAAAATCCATAAGTTTTAACCCTCTGTGGTCTATTCCATATTCTGACCGCACAGAACATTATAAAGTAGACATTTGGGAACTCTCCCTCATACAGGAGCGCCTCCAGGATCTAACTTGCTATATTTTGCCCACGCAGAGGCTTTTTCTCGGGGTAGGACAAACATGCTACCACCGCCAATGGAAGCGCTGCAATCCGTGGCCTGAGAACCCTAATATTGTAAGGTCTTGTAATAGAGTTGTGCCTATCAGCACAACTTGCTCAGGTGAGCAGAAAATAATCATTTTAAATCACCTTTTACTCTCTTATTATGCTTAATGGTAATAAGTAACGCTCTCTTTTTCTTTTCCCCCACCTTCACAATTTCTACCCAGGAATAATTACCATTTGCTTATGAGGGCACAGAGGCTGCCCCCACTGCTCTGCCATGAAGCTATAGTTAGAGGGTCTCTTTGAAAAGGAAAATTAATATGGGTAAGTATAAACTTCAGAATCTCCAACAGATTCCCATTCAGGTTAAGAAAACATTTTAAATTATTGAGTAGCTTCCAAGGTTTCCACATGTCATATTGATGTATTTAGAGAGTGATGCAACAGATCAAAAGTAGTATGTCATCATCCAGGTGCCATTCAATCATTGTGTAATACTTCGGTCATATCCTTCAAGCAAAAATATAGAATTTTGGCAATTTATAACGTCCAGACCAGTACTGTTTTTTTTCCTGCAGCGCTAAAGAGGTCTTCCAGGCATATAATATCAGATTGGTGGGGAAGGACGGTGGGGGGGTGACACATGTTATCCCACCAATCCACTATTAGCTCTGAAGACATCTGGATGTAAACATTAAATGTAGATGCACAGCACCATCCATTGTGCACTGGCCACTGCAGATCAGCAAATATTCTCTTAAATAAGAATTAAGTGAGAACTGGTCCACAGTTCTTGGACTCCTACTCATCTGATTAATATTATATACCTGGAATAGCCTGATAAGAACTTTTTGCTGCCAAGCAGTCTTAATATATTACATAGCCCTTACCACTAACTTTTGCTAACTGTCAAATTTGCTTAGAATATTACTTTAAATCTTTTAGTTTTGTTGTAGTCAGAAACTGCTGTTCTTCTACTTTCTATTCCATCCAGTATAACTGACAAGTTTACATGAACTATATGCAGCCTTCTTACATGTGGAGCAGTCTTCTGCATATGATTATTGCATTTAATGTAAATTCACTAATATATCTCATGTGAATAACTAGCCAGACACCATGCTTTACAAATGAAAACACTGCCATCTAAAAATGCAAGAAATTACAGGGGAGAAAAAACGACGAAAATGTATGCAGAAAGGCTACCAATGCCAGCAATAGTGTTTGTCAATTAAGGTCTAGATATTCCTAGAATATATATCCAAAGTGAAACGCAGAGATTTTAGCACCTTAGCAACTACACTTAATATTCAAAGAATCTTCTCTAAACTGAAAGTAAATCTATGTTATTAAAAATCAGTAACGGTAACTTCCATTCACAAATGAACAATAGTAGTAAATTGCCAAAACGAAGGAATATTTTATCAAATGTTGCCCTGTAAATTTACAGGAATTAATTGTCTTCAATACTTTTCCCCTCTGTAATAGCATTTTGCACTACAGTTGAGGTAGAACACTCTCCATGCATGGTCACTTTATCATACCATTATGTGGGCTGACTGACATGTACTATGATTTAAGAAGAAGGGAAAAGTATCTTTCATTTAAACTCCTATTGGTTTTACTTATAAGACAGCACTCCATCACTACCATTAACGTCTGTATCTATAAGTTAAAGGGAATCTGTCACCTTCTGGCTCTTATCTGACCTCTAATATGGGCATACAGGTGATAGAAATGTAAGTATATACCTACCTGTATGCCTCATATTAGAGGTCTTGTTGCTGTGAAATGTCTTTTATTGATACAAATATCTGATATGTTCCAGTCCTGGGGCCCTGAAGAAATCCTCGCCTCCTGTGGTAATTATAATGTTTCTCCCCTCCCCTGCATGTCACAGTGCCCTGTGATGTGAAGTTGAAGCAGCCAAATCCAGGCACTGTGACATGCAGGGGAGGGGGGAAACATTGCAATTCACACAGTAGGCGGGGATTTCTTCCAGTCAACGGGACTGGAACACATCAGAAACTTGATTGAATAAAAATACATTTCACAGCAACAAGACCTCTAATATGAGGCATACAGGTAGATATAGATTTACATTTCTATCACCTGTATGCCCATATTAGAGGTCAGATAAGTGCCAGGAGGTGACAGATTCCATTTAAGAAAGAAAACTAGTATTTGTATGATTTAAGATGATCAAAAATGTATCTTTTATTCTTCTCTTATGACTTTTTGATGTCCCTCATTAAAGTGTTTGAATAAATTATTTGAAAATCAACAGCACAAGTGAATATTTATAAGAAACATGTAAAACATCTGATAAAAGAAAATACATCTTATTGCATCAGTTTCCTCATCTCTTAATATACTGCTGAAAACTGTCCTCAATATAAACAGTTTTTTTGGGATTACATTAGAGGGTGAGGGGAAGGAGGAAGAGATAGAAAGACACATGAAGAAATCTACTAAAATATGCAGGATACAATTCATAGAATAGTCAACAATAGTGTTATTTCTCATTTATATAATATATATATACAGTACAGACCAAAAGTTTGGACACACTTTCTCATTTAAAGATTTTTCTGCATTTTCTTGACTATGGAAATTGCACAATCACACTGAAGGCATCAAAACTCTGAATTAACACATGTGGAATTATATACTTAACAAAAAAGTGTGAAACAACTGAAAATATGTGTTATATTCTAGGTTCTTCTTTGCACACTCTCTGCATTCTCTTGATGAGCTTCAAGAGGTAGTCACCGGAAATGGTCTTCCAACAATCTTGAAGGAGTTCCCAGAAATGCTTAGCACTTGTTGGCCCTTTTGCCTTCACTCTGCGGTCCAGCTCACCCTAAACCATCTCGATTGGGTTCAGGTCTGGTGACTGTGGAGGCCAGGTCATCTGGCGTAGCACCCCATAACTCTCCTCCTTGGTCAAATAGTCCTTACACAGCCTGGAGGTATGTTTGGGGTCCTTGTCCTATTGAAAAATAAATGATGGTCCAACTAAATGCAAACCGGATGGAATAGCATGCAGCTGCAAAATGCTGTGGTAGACATGCTGGTTCAGTATGCCTTCAATTTTGAATAAATCCCCAACAGTGTCACCAGCAAAGCACCCCCACACCATCACACCTCCTCCTCCATGCTTCACGGTGGGAACCAGGCATGTAAAGGCCATCCGTTCACCTTTTCTGCGTCGCACAAAGACATGGTGGTTGGAACCAAACATCTCAAATTTGGACTCATCTGACCAAAGCACAGATTTCCACTGGTCTAATGTCCATTCCTTGTGTTCTTTAGCCTAAACAAGTCTCTTCTGCTTGTTGCCTGTCCTTAGCAGTGGTTTCCTAGCAGCTATTTTACCATGAAGGCCTGCTGCACAAAGACTCCTCTTAACAGTTGTTGAAGAGATGTGTCTGCTGCTAGAACTCTGTGTGGCATTGACCTGGTCTCTAATCTGAGCTGCTGTTAACCTGAGGCTGGTGACTCGGATAAACTTATCCTCAGAAGCAGAGGTGACTCTTGGTCTTCCTTTCCTGGGGCGGTCCTCATGTGAGCCAGTTTCTTTGTAGCGCTTGATGGTTTTTGCAACTGCACTTGGGGACACTTTCATAGTTTTCCCAATTTTTCAAACTGACTGACCTTCATTTCTTAAAGTAATGATGGCCACTCATTTTTCTTTACTTAGCTGCTTTTTTCTTGCCATAATACAAATTCTAACAGTCTATTAAGTAGGACCAACAGCTGTGTATCCACCTGACTTCTGCACAACACAACTGATGGTCCAACCCCATTTATAAGGCAAGAAATCTCACTTATTAAACCTGACAGGGCACACCTGTGAAGTGAAAACCATTTCCGGTGACTACCTCTTGAAGCTCATCAAGAGAATGCCAAGAGTGTGCAAAGCAGTCATCAAAGCAAAAGGTGGCTACTTTGAAGAACCTAGAATAGAAGACATATTTTTAGTTGTTTCACACTTTTTTGTTAAGTATATAATTCCACATGTGTTAATTCATAGTTTTGATGCCTTCAGTGTGAATGTACAATTTCCATAGTCAAGAAAATACAGAAAAATCTTTAAATGAGAAGGTGTGTCCAAACTTTTGGTCTGTACTGTAGATATATATAAATATACACGCACACACATAAGGGCTTATCCTCGACATGAAATAACAGCTACAATGTATAGTGAATATATAGTATGCTAAGTACAGTAAAATATATCTGAAATACCACCTCTTTGAAAAAAATGGTCCCCTTTTCTAGGCTTACTAACTTCCTGCAACATTTTCAGCTCTATCATGTATTATGCAGTCATGTCCGAAAGTGTTGGCACCCTTTAAATTGTTCCAGAAAATGAAGTATTTCTCCCAGATCATTATTGTAATTACACATGTTTTGTTATACACATGTTTATTTCCTTTGTGTATATTGGAAAAACACAAAAAAACAGATGAAAAAAAGCAAATTGGACATAATTTCACACAAAACCCGAAAAATGAGCCAGACAAAATTGTTGGTATGTTTCCAAAATTGTGGAAAAACAACTTTGTTTCAAGCATGTGATGCTTGTTCAAACTCACCTGTGGCAAGTAACATGTGTGGGCAATTTGAAAATCACACCTGAAACGAGATAAAAAGGGGAAAAGTTGGCTCAATCTTTGCATAATGTGTCTCTGTGTGCCACACTAAGCATGAAGAACAGAAAGCGGAGAAGAGAACTGTTTGAGGACTTGACAACAAAAGTTGCTTAACAATATTAGCAATCTCAAGGTTACAAGTTCATCTCCTAAGACCTTGATGTTCCTTTGTCCATGGTGCGCAACATAATCAAGACGTTTACAACCCATGGCACTGTAGCTAGTCTTCCTGGACATGGACGGCAGAGAAAATTGACGAAAGGTTGCAATGCAGCCTAGTCCAGATAGTGGATAAGCAGCCCCAATCAAGTTCCAAAGAAATTGGAAACTATCTGTCGACATTTGATTGAAATGAAATGCTATGAGAAATGTTAGGAGAATCAAGGAAGACCCCACTGCTGACACAGAGTCATAAAAAAGGTAAACTGCTGTTTTCCAAAATGTACGTGAGTAATCCAATATCCTGCTGGAAAAGCGTCTTGTTGACAGATGAGACACATCATTGAACTGTTTACTGAAAATGCAATGAGGCCTACAAAGAATAGAACACAGTACCTACAGTTAAATATAGTGGAGGTTCAAAGATGTTTGGGGATTATTTTGCTGCCTTTCTCACTGGCGTCTTGACTTTGTGCAAGGCATCATGAAATCTGAAGATTACCAAAGGATTTTGAGTTGCAATGTAGTGCCCAGTGTCAGAGAGTTGGGTTTGTGTCCTAGGTCATGGGTCTTCCAGCGGAACAATGACCACAAACATACTTTAAGAAGCACCCAGAAATGGATGGAAACAAAGCGCTGGTAAGTTCTGAAGTGAAAGAAAGAAAGGGGGGTTGTCCAGCTCACCACTCCTGTAGTCCAGAGGCATGAATATGTTCTGACCAAATGTGAATTATACAATAAAGAAAAGGAAATCCAGGTTCTGGTAAGTAGTATAAAAATTCATGCTTCTATTACAACATCCTTAAAATTCAAAATAGTTCAGCAAAGCAAACAGGGAGCAGGAGGCAACATGGCGACATGTTTCGAATGCTAACTGCATTCTTCCTCAAAGCCTGATGGGAACAATTTCCCAGCTGTCCTAAATCCACACAGGATACACATGACTGGATAAAAACATATACTTGACAACTAAACTTGACTCATCACAAAAAATGACAAGACAACCTGCTATATACTAAAAGCAAGAACATTAATGTGTAAGTAGGAACAGATACAGAATGTGAAAAAACACAATATGAAAGGAAAACATACAAACAAATAATAATCACACATTATATCCTGATGCAAATTTAATCCCTCAGGTGATCTGAGGGATTAAAATCCAATAAATCTCCTGGTTTAGAAGCAACCTCCTGACATCACCACCCCTTGGGAAGATCTTAATTTTCTCAATACCAAAAACAAACATGATTAATCTGTCTTTGATGATGTATAACAAAATGTTTGGATGCGGATGAAATATTTCTATTTTGCTATTGGTGTTGGAAAGATCATTAAGATGCTCATTGATTTTAATTTTTTTTCTGCCTGTACAACCAATATAATTTAATTGGCAAGAAGTGCATTGAATACAATAAACTACATTTTTGAGTTGCAGTTAATAAAACTACCAATTTGATGTTTTGAGTATTATTAAAATTTGAAAAAGATTTGCATGTTTACAAGTGTTACATTCTCTTTGCACCGCAACGAAAAAAGCCTTTAAGATCAAGTCAAGTGCTGCTATGTTTGGGGGGACTAAAAAAAACAGGAGATAAAACATTGTTCAAAGAAGGATCCTTTTTAGCCACTATATTGCATCCTGATTGTAATATAGAGGGCAATATTATATCCTCATGTAAAATTGGTAAATATTTATTGATAATTCGTTTTATGGCATAAAACTGCTGACTAAATTGAATGGAGAGAAAAGGTTTAAACATTCTATCCAGTACAGGACAACATTTTTTCACAGAACCACCATGTATTAATTTTGTTCTATTTTTGGTTTTAATAATGTTAGAAGTACTCTTAAGCATCCCGTTGGGATAACCCCTATCACCGAGTCTGGATTCTATTACACTAATTTCCTCCTGGCAATTAATTTCATTGCTACAATTCCACACAAGCCTAGTGTACTCTCCTATAGATTTTATAGTAGGTGCAGGATGACTGCTTGCTGCATGGAGAATAGTATTTCCAGCCACGAAGGTATTGTGGTGGTTGCCATGGAATGTTGTTGATAGTTATAGGAAGCGATTGATTGCAGTTATTTATTCCAAAGGATGTGCAACCAAATATTAAGTTGAGGGTACCAACAATTACACACAAAGGAAATAAACGTGTGTATAAGAAAACGTGTAATTGATATAATTTTCTGGGAGAAACACTATTTAAAATATGAAAAAGCGTTTTTGTGATGAAAAGCAACTTCTGGCCGCCCACAGGCAGCACGTGATCCCTGGCTGCAGCCGACTCTGACATCCGCTGATGTCACGACAAGTCCAGGCTGCAGCCGGGGGTCTCTTTCTTCCGCTTCCACTGTGGCTGCTGTGTTGTGGGCGGGGTTATCCATGTGCGTCACACCCAGCATCCACCGCGCACTCACCCTCTCCCCATTCATTGGGAAAGCGCTCGGTGGATGCTGGGTGTGATGCGGTGGGGTAACCCCGCCCACAACCCAGCAGCCACCGCGGGGACCCCAGCGCTGATTCACGCTTCAATAGATGGGACGTCAGCAAGGTGTCACGTGCAGCCAGTGATAGCGCCGCTCACAGGCAGAAAAGGCAAAGGAGGTAATTATAAAAAAGTTGCTTTTCATCATAAAAATGCTTTGGAATATTTTAAGTAGTAGTGGACAACCCTTTAATTTTTGGAACAATGACTGTATATAGACATACATGAGCAATGATCTTAGATATGCATTTGTTGCTGCCAATCAATTTAGGAAGTGTTACAATGCCATTTCTAAATAATTTGAAGTCCATCAATCTACAGTGAGAAAGATTATTGACATTCAAAACAGTTGACGATAATTTTAGGAGTGGATGTCCCAATAAACTCACCCCAAGTTAAGAGGGTGCAATGATTAGAGAAATTGCAAAACACCAAGATCAACAGCTCACGTTCTAAAGAACTCAGCATGTTAAATATTCAAGTTCATGGCAGTACAATTAGAAAGAACGCTAAACATGAATGTTTTGTTTGCAAGGGTTGCCAGGAGATACCCTCTTCTTTCTAAAATGAGATTGGCAGCATAGCTAAAGTTTGCAAAGTTGCATTTGAACAAACCATAAGACTTCTGGTACAACATCTTTTGGACAGATGAAACCTAAGTAGAGATGTTTGGTCATAATGTTCCGCATCACGTTTGTTGAAAATCAAACACAGCATATCAGCACAAACACCACAAAAAGTCAAATATGGTAAATGGGTGATAATTTGAGTTTGTTTTGCAGCCACAGGATGTGGGCACCTTGCAGTAACTAATAACCACAATGCTAACATGCTTATCCATGTAAGTGTATGTCTTTCTAGGTGTGGTGCTCAAAGTTGATAGTCTCGAAGTCTATCAATCCTGTGATTTTCCTAATACCAAGATTTTTGCTTCTTTGTCTTGAAATTTTAATGTTGAGGAGTTTATAAATATATAAATGTTTATGTATAGTCTTGGTATTATGAAAATACAGAAGCGAAACATAGACTATAAAGAAACAATACAAAACAATTGACACCTTCGAAATGTGGTGCTGGAGAAGGATGCTATCAATGCTATGAATGGCAAGAAGAAGAAATAAATTAATTTTGGAGCAAATCAAGCCAGACATGTCACTCAAAGCAAAAATCACCAAGCTACTAGTTGCCTACTTTGGACGCAACATACAAAGACTGCAATCATTGGAGAAGGACATCATGATCAGAGGAATAGAAGGAACAAGATGAAAAATTGCTATAGAAAAAATGAAGGTACTTAGCGCATATTAGGTTAGGTCCCAAACAATAAAGTACGCCTGGGCTCTCATGAATTGGCCAATTTATGCGCTAAGTACCCTCATTATTTCTATAGTAATTTTTTTTCTGTAGCAATATTGCAGTTCCATTCTTCTATATTTCATATGTACACATTATAGTGTTCACTTATTTTCTATGGCAGTAATGCAGTTCCAATTTTCTAGATTCAATATTTTGCATTTCAGAGTGCAGCTATTTTTTCTTAGTTTTATTGACTTGGTTGTCCTAGCTTGCACCTGTACACACTAGTTTGGATGTGCCGGTCAGTTTTTCCTGTTTGCAGTAAATTCCTTCTGACCTGAGCACTCCTACACCCATCAGCCTAAGGCGGTTTTAATTGGCTGGATCCTTCCTGCCCTATAAATTGTAGGCTTTTCATCTCAGGAGAGGTGTTATATGAGGTTAGGTCTCCAACAATAAGGTTGCATACAACAGTTAACCTATTAAACGCTGTTAATCCCTGCGCCGGCATTGGGGCATGTCATCAGACACATCCATTGACTCCTTTGGGACGTAATCGCGGGGTGCTGATGTGTTGCTCTTACAGCAAGGGGTCTCTCCAAAACCCCAATGCCTTGCATCTCCGAGTTCCACTGAAACCCAGCCTGTGGCTGAGCTTCAAAGAAGGCCATGATTTTTATTATATACCACAATACTTCAGTATAAAAGCCAAACAAAAACGAAATGAGCATAGCATATACACTGCAGTAAGTAAATAAGTAAATCGTTATAGTACATGCAAATAACATAGGATACTTAGTTAATTATTTTGATCAAGAAATGGTAAAAGCCATCCCATAGTGACAAGGTGTCTCTAGTATTAAAACCTCACATTCTGTCAGCCCACCTCAATGTAGATAAAGGCAGAGTATGGTACAGGCCAGACTGTTCAGGCAACTGCCATGGGAAGCTACAGTATATAGATGAAATGCCTAGCTCAAAAAGAGGGAGCCATGCCCCTGTTTGTGCAGAGTACAAGAAAATACAGCAAAACCGAAGAAATGAGCCAGAGCATAAGTTGGTATATGTGCAATGAGTAATAGCACGTTCAGACTGTGGTCATTTCACAGACAACCCAAGAAAAAAATAAAATGCGCATATACCCTGCAATAGTTAAAGTGGTTTTCCCACGAACAAAAGTTCATTTTAATCAATAGATTTTGAAATAATATGTTCCACAATTGGATCTATTTAAATAAAATATTCCTGTGCTGAGATAATCTTATAAATATACCCCTGCTGTGTACTGTTTAATAGCTGTGTCTGACCATACAGGAACATGGTCTGATCATACCACATCTCCTGGGCAGGAGGGGGGGAACAAAAAGAGTATACAGACATTACAGCACAGGATCACAAATGATTCTTTCTTTGAAGTAAAATATTGTTTAAAAATAGGCAGGGGAATGTTTTACCTCACAAAAAGAATCAGCTCGATCCCATGCTGTAATATCTGTATATTATTTTACTAAGGCCACTCAGACAGTATGAGATGCAGATAAGTGCACTGTTTTTATAAGATGCTCTGTGGATGTCACGGGTGTGTCAGAAGTGACAGACAGTCACCCTGCAATGGGTTGCAGGAGATCTCTATGTTTGGCTTACAGACATCTTCTTAGAGGCTTTCTCTAGGACCCAGCGGCTACCTTCCTCTGTCTAATTGACACCCTGGCCTGGATGTATAAATACTTGCTATGTTCCAGAGGGAGGTGCCGGAGATATTCATTACTCTTTCTAAAGCCTTAGCAAGAGCAGTACTTCTTCCTCTCTGGAGCTTGAGGACCTGTGTGCATTTTTGTGGAGTCATCGAAAGCTAAGCAATTTCCCCCTGTTTGTCCTCCATTGTTGTCTTTAGTGTTGAGTGGGGATCGACTAGTGCTCATCTCCTCCCTTCCCTAGCCTTAGCCATATGCCAGGGAAAGACAGGGCGAGGCACGCGTGCGGCGATTGGTGAAGAGCCAATATAGGGTCGTTAGGGAAGACAGGGTGACACTAGACCAGCCAAGGAAGTCTCCACTCCCCCTTTCCTTAGAGCCTGTAGAGTCTGGGCTCCCTTTCCCTCTTCCCTTTGTGTTGCACTAACTCTTTCCCACACCTTGCGTGATATTATCGCCGGCCGAGCACATTTTGAAAAGGAAAAAAAAACCTGACATTTTGTTTTTTTTTCTCTGTGTGTTTTTGGACGTGGACTTTTTTTTTCCTTTCTCAGGTTCAGTTGCAGAGCTCGCAGAGGAGTTCCACTGTCTGTCTCTGGAGGTGAATAACCTCCGCTGTGAGATTCAGCAGCATCAACGGTTACAGGTCGCCAATGTGGGGGTGTCTGCAGGTAAGCCTGTCCAGTCTGAACCCAAGGATGCCCTCCTGGACAAGTTTTCAGGAGGTAGGGACAAGTTTTTTGTATTTAAGGAGGCATGCAAACTGTATTTTAAACTTCGTCCTTACTCCTCCGGAAATGAGGAGCAACGGCTTGGTATTGTGATTAGTGATGAGCGAACGTGCTTGGCACTGCTCGGTACTCGCCCAAGCATCTCACTGCTCCAGATGCTCGGCGCTCTGCGAGTATTTCCTGGTTGCTCGAGCGGGAGCTCGGGTCACCTCCCTCCATGTTTGGCGCTCTTAAGAGAGCCAATGAACATGCAGGGATTGCCTGCCACATGCTGTTATGCCATAGCCATGTTGGTTGTGGCATTACAGTGATTGGCTGACCGCACAGTGTCATCAGGTCTATATAAGACTCATCACAGTCTACCCCGAAAACAGGCAGTGTAGGGAGAGATGCTGCTGAGCTAGGGAGAGATTTGCTTGTTTATTGGTTAGTGTAAGTATACCACAACATCTATATATATCCTACAACAACCCATTTGGATCACAAACATGATTAGAGGTTCAAAAGTGGGAACAGTGCCCCTTTTGTCCACCAAAAACAACTCCATATACATGCCATAATTTATAACAAGGAGAAAAATGGAGCCTTCAATAGCTTAGAACAATTATTCAAATTTTATTACATATAAAGATTAAAATCAGTAACAAAAAACACACCATATAACATTTCTGCACAAAAAAGTGATCAACACAGACCTCAAGCTGTGAGTAGCCAGTGGCGCCAATTACAATCTGGTATCATGAATAGTGACTATGCCACAAGGGCATTCCTATACATAGTACATACTGATAGTATCTAATGAGTCCATAAGTTAAACCCTGAGCCAAAGGGAAGGTATAGTACCTATTACATCTTGGTAGTTATCAGTAGGCTCAAGGGAGAATACATATTAAATAATTGGACTCATGAACATACCCAGCAGTTGGAATATTCCCCCATGATGAAGCGGTCATTTATACAAGCGAAACGTGCGTAGGGGACATGGGGAATCTTCTCACCAGGTTGATGGTCCCATTGGCGTCCATCTCAAATTATTTTTATTATTGATCAACAACTATGTTCTCAATCAACCCAAAAGACTCATAAATATCCAAGCTTAATATTTTTGGAAGTTGGAGTGTTTTTTTTTTAGATTTGGCTATCTTAGGAGGATATCTGTTTGTGCAGGTAAATATTACTGTGCAGAATTATTAGGCAACTTAATAAAAACCAAATATAATCCCACCTCACTTGTTTATTTCTAAATTTTGTGCACTGATATTGGTTTTCCTGGTGAAAATAAACATTTCTGACATGCAAAAACAAAAACCCAAAAAATTAGTGATCAATATAGCCACCTTTCTTTATGATGACACTCAGCAGCCTTCCATCCATAGATTCTCTCAGTTGCTTGATCTGTTTTCGATCAACATTGCGTGGAGCAGCCACCACAGCCTCCCAGACACTGTTCCGAGAGGTGTACTGTTTTCCCTCCCTGTAGATCTCACATTTTATGATGGACCACAGGTTCTCTATGGGGTTCAGATCAGGTGAACAAGGGGGCCATTTCATTATTTTTTCTTCTTTTAGACCTTTACTGGCCAGCCACGCCGTGGAGTAGTTGGATGCATGTGATGGAGCATTGTCCTGCATGAAAATCATGTTTTTCTTGAACGGTGCCGACTTCTTCCTGTACCACTGCTTGAAGAAGTTGTCTTCCAGAAACTGGCAGTAGGTCTGGGAGTTGAGCTTCACTCCATCCTCAACCCGAAAAGGTCCCACAAGTTCATCTTTGATGATACCAGCCCGTACCAGTACCCCACCTACACCTTGCTGGCGTCTGAGTCAGAGTGGAGCTCTCTGCCCTTTACTGATCCAGCCTCTGGCCCATTCATCTGGCCCATCAAGAGTCACTCTCATTTCATCAGTCCATAAAACCTTTGAAAGATCAGTCTTAAGATATTTCTTGGCCCATTCTTGACATTTTATCTTATGTTTCTTGTTCAAAAGTGGTCATTTTTCAGCCTTCCTTACCGTGGCCATGTCCTTGAGTATCGCATACCTTGTGCTTTTTGATACTCCAGTAACGTTGCAGCTCTGAAATATGGCAAAACTGGTGGCGAATGGCATCTTGGCCGCTTCACGCTTGATTTTCCTCAATTCATGGGCAGTTATTTTGCGCCTTTTTTGGCCAACACGCTTCTTGCGACCCTGTTGGCTATTTGCCATGAAACGCTTGATTGTTCGGTGATCACGCTTCAAAAGTTTGGAAATTTCAAGACTGCTGCATCCCTCTGTAAGACATCTCACAATTTTGGACTTTTCAGAGCCTGTCAAATCTCTCTTCTGACCCATTTTACCAAAGGAAAGGAAGTTGCCTAATAATTAAGCACACCTCATATAGGGTGTTGATGTCATTAGTCAACACCCCTCCTCATTACAGAGATGCACATCACCAGATTTACTTAATTGGTAGTTGGCTCTCAAGCCTATGCAGCTGGGAGTAGGACAACATGTATAAAAAATATCATGTGATCAAAATACTCATTTTCCTAATAATTTGGCACACAGTGTATGTATAGAGCTAGGTAGGCAGGCAGTATATGTGGCAGACTGCATTGCATATAGCATAAAAGGCTCCATTCCAGTTCTGTCTGCTGCTGCTGTTACAGATATTTCTAGAAATAGCCCCAGGTATCAGGGGCCAAGGATAATTTTTTTTTATCTTAATCCTGATTATTTGCTTAAAAAGCAATCCAGAAAACACTGTTTTTGTGCTCCATTTGCTTGGTGCCACTGCAGAATACAGTTAGATCCTTTCCATATTTCAGCGATAAAAATCCAGAAATTTGAAGTGAACGTGGAAAATATTGGCCTACATTTAAATTTTGTTGCAGCATGTTAGCCAAGTTATTGACACAAGGTCGCTGTGAAAAATAGTAACCTACAGGCCAGCTATGTAAAACTGTGGTTTTCGGTCACACGTATCACATATAAGTTCGCTCCAAATTCAGCCATTTCTGGCCTCCATTTAAATTTTGTTGCAGTGTGTCAGTGAAGTTATTGACACGAGGTCGCTGTGAAAAATAGTAACCTACAGGCCAGCTTTTTAAAATGTGGATTTCCGTCACACGTATCACATATCACTGCGGTCTGACCCAGTCGGACCTTGGGACGGAACATGTCCTCCCAACACTGAGGATTGCGGGCCCTGGGTCAATCAGGGTTGCTCCCACATTCTACAGCTCCTGCACCTTCTCATCTTCAACGTCCATCTCCAAAATGACCACATCAGTCGCAAGCTGGAAGCACTGCAGCACTGCCTCAGCCAAGCAGCAACAGGCTGTGCTGAAGGTGACAAACCACAAAGCGCTGAAGAGTTGTGGACAGCTCTGAAAGAACAGGCAGATCTGTGGCTGACACCGCTGACCCTAAAGCCAGGCATGGTCATGTGTGACAATGGCCGGAATCTGGTGGCAGCTCTGAGGCGAGGCAAGCTCACACACGTACCATGCCTGGCACATGTGCTTGACCTCGTGGTTCAGTGGTTTCTCAAAACCTACCCGGATCTGCTGGATCTGCTAGTCAAAGTACGCCGCCTGTGTGCCCATTTTAGAAAGTCAGCTACAGCTTCCGCCGCCCTTGCCGTACTTCAGCAGCATTTGTAGCTTCCGGCTCACCGACTGGTGTGTGATGTCCCCACGCGTTGGAACACTACATTGCAGATGTTGGGAAGGATTTGTGAGCAGAAGAGGGCAGTTGTTGACTACAAGCATCAACAAGGCCGTCAGTATTCAGGTCAGACTCCACACATAAGACCTCAGGAGTGGACATGGATGTCAGACATCTGTACCATCCTCCAAAACTTTGAGAACTCCATCAAGATGGTGAGCGGTGATGACGCCATATTTAGCGTCACCTTCCCGCTTTTCTGTCTTCTGAAACGCTCTCTGCTCTCAATTAAAGAGGATGCATTGCAGGCAGAGCATGATGAGATGGAGCAAGGAACCATACAGGGTGGTTCCACACAGCCCAGTCTCATTTCATCCCAACATGGATTGGGTGACAATGAGGAAGATGGGGAGGAGGAGGAAGAACAGGAGCTAGTTTCCTGCGCTATAGATGGTACTACCTGCACAACTGTCATCCCGTCTGTTCAGCGTGGATGGCCTGAGGACAAGGAGGAGGGGAAAGAGGAGGAGGACGAGGAGAGCATGGTCAGTCGCCCTCTTTGTGAGGACACGGAAGTCTTGCCTCTTTACAGTCTGGCACATATGACTGAGTTTATGTTACACTGCCTTTCCTGAGACCCTCGCATTGTCCAAATTTTGGGTAACAGTCATTACTGGTTGGTGACGCTTGTAGAACCACGCTACAGGGTGAACTTTCTGTCTCTTTTTCCCTTGCAGAACAGGCCTAATAAAATGGTGCAGTACTGGCTCTCTACACCTTGGAGGTTCTGGCCTGCCCTGCCACTAGCGTTTTGTCAGAGCAGGCTGCCGGTGGAATTATAACCGATAGGCGCATCTGCCTGTCAACTGAAAATGCTGACAGGCTGACTCTTATAAAAATGAAAAAGGGCTGGATTGGGCCAGACTTCTCAACACCACCCAATGATAGCAGCCTAATATAAACTCAAATACAGTGTATTTTTTTGGGAAGGTCTAACTCTATTCCCATGCACCTCTGTCTTCACACCCAGACATAGGTATACTCTTCCTGATTTTGTCTATTTGCTCTTGTCCTCCTCCTTCTCCGCATCCTCATCCTCCACCATCATATCACCATCATATGTACCATATCATCATATCTACGCATCTTGCAAATGGGAACATTGTTTTTAGGAGGCTCTCTGACCTCTACGTCTCTTGCAAGGGGCATTGGAGTTCCACCAAATTTTTGGCTGCCGTTGCTTCACTGCATAGGCAAACACTATGGGAGACCTATTTCCTAATAATGGGAACATTGTTTTTAGGAGGCTCTCTGACCTCTTCGTCTCTTGTAAGGGGCATTGGAGTTCCTCCAAATTTTTGACAGCCTTTGCAGTCATTGTATAGGCAAACAGTATTGGAGACCCTCTCTTTTCTAATGGGAATATGTCGTTACTGTGGCCCTGCTCTATGTATCTTTAAATTGTTAGTGGGGTTTTTGCTAAATTTTGTCAGCTGTTGGACTCACTACATACCCTATAGTTGTATAGCCGACCCGCTCCTTTGTAATTGAAACATGTCATTACTGTGGCCCTGCTCTATGTGTCTTTAAATAGTTTTTTTTTTCCCAAATTTGTACTGAGATCCTCCCCTATATCTCTTCAAAGGGCTATTGGGTTGCGTCTGAATTTTTGGCAGCCTTTGCAGTCACTGCATATGCAATAACAGTATAGGAGACCCACTCGTTAATAATGGGAACAATAAAGCATAGCCGGCTGATGGCTCACTAACAACAGCAGGGGCCGACTGCTGTCCTTTTAAGAATAGTAAGGGCTGCCTGAAGGTCCTATAAGAATAGGCTTTGTGACTTTCAGAGTCCCTCCATCATAAATGAAACAGGATGTGTCTGATGATGTGTCACACACCACATGGCCAGATAAGGTTGTAAAATGTTAAAATGACATTTCCCGGTGAATGCATTTGTCTTAAAAAATAACGTAAAAAAAAACAGTAAGATCTTTCTTTAGTATAAAAACCCGAGTCGCCAATATAACCTCAATGTAATCACATTGTTCAGCTCCTGCACCTCCTCCTCCAGTTCGGCCTCCGAAATGCCCACAAGTCACAAGCTGAAAACACTGCAGCACTGCCTTGGCCAAGCGGTAACAGGCTGTGCTGAAGATAACATGCTTAATGCTTAGGTGACAAACCACCCACCGATACGTTGTTGAAAGCTGTAACACAGCAGCCTGATCTGTGGTTCTCACCGCTGAACATACAGCCAGGCATGGTCGTGTGTGACAATGGGTGGAACCTGGTGATGGAGAAATGACAGCCGGAGTAGATACGGTTTACCTCTATGCCAGTCCTTTCACTGAGCTAAAGAATATGGCTGTGGTGAAATACAACTCCCACTGAGAAGCAGATTCAAACTGAAAAACATTGGGCCCACCAGAGGATTTGATTCTGAAGGCTCACCTTTCTTCCCCGCTCAAGAGCCCCATAGCTGTTGCAATGTTTGCGCTATCATGAACTCGTCTGATGGAGAAGCCAGGGCCCACCCGAGGATTCTCTGGTGTGACTGTCCAACCCTGTCGAGAAGGAGTCCTGGCTTAGAAAAATGTGTGGGAAGGTTCCCAGACACTACAGTCATGGCCAAAAGTTTTGAGAATGACACCAAAATTATATTTTCACATGATCTGCTGGCCTCTGGTTTTTATTAGTGTTTTTCTGATGTTTATATCACATACAGAAATATAATTGCAATCATATTATGAGTACCAATAGGTTATATTGACAGTTAGAATGAGTTAATGCAGCAAGTCAATATTTGCAGTGTTGCCCCTTCTTCTTCAAGACCTCTGTAATTCTCCTTGGCATGCTCTCAATCAACTTTTGGACCAAATCCTGACTGATAGCAGTCCATTCTTGCATAATCAATGCTTGCATTTAGCCAGAATTTGTTGGTTTTTGTTTGTCCACCCGTCTCTTGATGATTGACCCCAAGTTCTCAATGGGATTAAGATCTGGGGAGTTTCCAGGCCATGGACCCAAAATCTCTATGTTTTATTCCATGAGCCATTTAGTTATCACCTTTGCTTTATGGCAAGGTGCTCCATCATGCTGGAAAAGACATTGTTGGGCACCAAACTGCTCTTGGACGGTTGGGAGAAGTTGCTCTTGGAGGACATTCTGGTACCATTCTTTATTCATGGCTGTGTTTTTAGGCAAGACTGTGAGTGAGCCGATTCCCTTGGCTGAGAAGCAACCCCACACATGAATGGTTTCAGGATGCTTTACAGTTGGCATGAGACAAGACTGGTGGTAGCGCTCACCTCTTCTTCTCCGAATAAGCTGTTTTCCAGATGTCCCAAACAATAGAAAAGGGGATTCATCAGAGAAAATGACTTTGCCCCAGTCCTCAGCAGTCCACTCCCTGTACCTTTTGCAGAATATCAGTCGGTCCCTGATGCTTTTTCTGGAGAGAAGTGGCTTCTTTGCTGCCCTCCTTGAAACCAGCCCTTGCTCAAAGAGTCTCCGCCTCACAGTGCGTGCAGAAGCACTCACACCAGCCTGCTGCCATTCCTGAGCAAGCTCGGCACTGCTGGTAGTCCGATCCCGCAGCTGAAACAGTTTTAAGATACGGTCCTGGCGCTTGCTGGTCTTTCTTGGGTGCCCTGGAGCCTTTTTGACAACAATGGAAGCTCTCTCCTTGAAGTTCTTGATGATGCGAAGATTGTTGACTGAGGTGCAATCTTTGTAGCTGCGATACTCTTCTCTGTTAGGCCATTTTTGTGCAGTGCAATGATGGCTGCACGTGTTTCTTTAGAGATAACCATGGTTAACTGAAGAGAAACAATGATACCAAGAACCAGCCTCCTTTTAAAGTGTCCAGTGATGTCATTCTTACTTAATCATGACTGATTGATCACCAGCCCTGTCCTCATCAACACCCACACCTGTGTTAATGGATCAATCACTAAAACAATGTTAGCTGCTCCTTTTAAGGCAGGACTGCAATGATGTTGAAATGTGTTTTGGGGGTTAAAGTTCATTTTCTGGGCAAATATTGACTTTGCAAGTACAGTAATTGCTGTTAAGCTGATCACTCTTTGACATTCAGGAGTATATGCAAACTGCCATTACAAAAAATGAAGCAGTAAACTTTGGAAAAATTACTATTTGTCTCATTCTCAATACTTTTGGCCATGACTGTATATGGCTCCTTTTTTACTGAGGTGGAAACCCAAGCAAAAACGGGGAGAACATACAAAATCTTTGCTGATATTGTCCTTGCTGGGATTTGAACTCAGAATCCCAGCGCTGCAAGGCTTCAGTACTAACCACTGAGCCAATGTGCTGCCGTTCACCCTCTGATATCTAACAGGCTGGAGATACTTGCACCTACTGCCACTCTATCTTCAGCTCCTTTGTGAGAAACTAATGTATTTGGGCAGCCACTCAGTCTACCAAATAGAGTTCCTGAGAAGGAAATTGGGGATGGCTTCGCTACTGGTACTAGGGGCAGTGCTAATACCATGGCGTTGTACCATAGTTCACTAGAAATATTCCAGACTGGTAGGAGGCAATCAGATTGCCACAGAAAAGTACCAGCAGTAATGTTCAGGGACCCTTGCTTGTGGAAGGCGGAGACGATACCGGGAGAAAAAGTGGCGGCTGGAGACCGAGTATGGACACCTGGCCGCCGCCGGCATGAGGTTGTGGACAGCTTCCACCTCCACGAGCCTAAAAGGCCACATTTCAAGTGCAAGCAGCTTTACAGGACTTCCTGGGAGAAATGACAGCTGGAGTAGATGCGGTTTCCCAAGTCCTTTCACCAAGCTAAAGAATATGGCTGTGGTGAAATACAACTCTCAGCAAAAAAAAGCTGTGGACTGGCTCCGCACCATCCCTGGCCACATTCAATTGACCACGAGTTTGTGGTTAGGTGGTCCTTCCCAGTAAGTGCACTGGGGATGGCATGGGTAATGTTGTGGGAGCCGTACTTGTGGAAGGCGGAAATGATAACGGGAGAAAGAGTGGCGGCTGAGGACCGAGTATGGACACCCGGCCGCCACCGGCATGAGTTTGTGAAAATTTCTGCCTCCACGAGCCTAAAAGGCCACATTTCAAGTGAAAGCAGCTTTAGAGGACTTCCTGTGAGAAATGACAGCTGGAGTAGATATGGTTTCCCAAGTCCTTTCACCAAGCTAAAGAATATGACTGTGGTGAAATACAACTCACCGACAAGTTCTGGACTGGCTCTGTACCGTCCCTGGCCACATTCACTTGACCACGTTTGTGGTTAGGCAGTCCTTCCCAGTACGTGCACTGGGGAGGGCACGGGTAATGTTGTGGGACCCCTGCTTGTGGAAGGCAGAGACGACACCGGGAGGAATAGTGGTGGTTGGGGACCGAGTATGGACACACAGCTGCCGCCGGCATGAGGTTGTGAAAAGCTTCCACCTCCACAAGCATAAAAGGCCACATTTCAAGTGCAAGCAGCTTTAGAGGACTTCCTGGGAGAAATAACAGCTGGAGTAGATTTGGTTTCCCAAAAGTCAGTCCTTTCACCGAGCTAAAAAATATGGCTGTGGAGGAATACAACTCACCGACAAGCTGTGGACTGGCTCCATATCGTCCCTGGTCACATTCACTTGTCCACGTGTTTGTGGTCCTTCCCAATAAGTGCACTGGGGAGGGCACGGGTAATGTTGTAGGAACCGTGCTTGTGGAAGGCGGAGACGACAAATAGTGGCAGCTGGGGACCAAGTAAGGACACCCGGCCGCAGCCATCATAAGGTTGTGGACAGCTTCCGCCTCCACAAGCCAAAAAGGCCACATTTCAAGTGCAAGAAGCTGTCAAACATTTGGCAGTATAGTATTGCAGCCTGTGGGTGGGTGGCTGGCTGCATACTTGTGCTTGCATTCCAAGGAATGGGGTTAACTGAAAGCTGCGCTGGGACAAGGACGTGGACAGTGATTGTTGCAAGTCTGCAATGACAGAGGCATCTTTGCATGCGCCAAGGATCACTTATGATGGGCACACTTTTTGGCAGTGACCTGGGAGTCAGAGATGCTTCCAGCGGTCTTCCCCATGCTGTTCCCATGTCTTTTCAGCACTGTATGCTTGTGACTGATGATGTGTCACACACCACATGGCTAGATAAGGTTGTAAAATGTTAAAATGACATTTCCCAGTGAATGCATTTGTTTTGGTTGAAAGCAATGCAAAAGTGCAAAAACGCATCAAAAACGATACGTGTGAACATAGCCCAAAGTGTGGAGGATCATTTTTGTTTTTGTTTATTTTGCCTTATATACAAGTCATTACCTTGGAAAGGATGTTCTTAACATATTTCCCAGAAAAATCCATTTTGATTTTGTTTTTGTATGTTTTATTGTGAGTCCGTGAAAGTGGCGTAATATCTCTGACAACATTGTTGACAGCAGTGACCTGGGAGTCAGAAATGCTTCCAGGTGTCTTCCCCACGCTGTTCCCATGTTATTTGAGCACTGTTCCCATCAATTTGGGCAATTTTTAGTCCCTTTGCAGACTGCTGGGGGGGAGCTTGAGTTTCCCATAGACTTACATTGGGCTCGTTACTCAGTCCGGGCACTCGAGCATTCCAATTTGCTCGACTCGAACAACGAGTACCCAAGCATTTTAATGCTCGCTCATCACTAATTGTGATCTCTCTATTGCTGGGAGATCCTTAGTCGTGGGCGTTTTCCTTACTGCAGAACTTGGTTTTTCTCCAGTCTGTGGAGGTTTTTTTTGGGACTCTGGCCCTCAGCTATGATGACCCTGACCGAGCAGTCTTGGTTGAGTCTAGACTACGTCACCTTCAGCAGAGGAATCGGTCAGTGGAGACGTACAGTTCTGAATTCCATAGATGGGCAACGGATTCCAAATGGAATGGCTCAGCCCTTAGAAGTCAATTTTGTGAGGGGCTTATGTGACGCCTCTCAAGCCCTGCCCTGGGAAGATGGGGTACTCGGAGCCGGGTCAGATGTTGAGGGGGATGCAGTCGTGGCCTCGACCCGTTCCGTGCCCAGGGCCGTCACATTAAAAATGATGTTAGGGCTATTCCGGGTTGAGTGGTAATTGTCGACTACGCCACCTGTGGTGTCTGGTGATGCGCCACCAGCGCCGCTAGCAGTCCACTGAGGCCCGATGTCATGGCGGCTAAAGTTCTCGCCGCTCCCCACAGGCGGAGCGTGGCCTCAGGGCAGACAGGGCGGGATGAACGAGGGTAATGGTGCGGGAGTAAGGACACGGGCACCGTGTCGCGTGGTATGGCGCGTAATGAACAGTCCGGAGGCCAAAGGGATGAATTTCCAAGGCTTTACTCACAGTTCTCATAAGCAGCGCAAGGCTTCTCCCTGCTCCTCGCGGAGTCCTGCAGCCACCAGTGACGGGGGTCCGACTACCTCCGAGGAAGTCCAGTGTTTGGTAGCGTCCCTACAGTAGAGTGTTCCTGCACTACAGACTTTACCCCTTCCCGTCCGTGCGTGTGTGGATAGGCCGGGTCTCCCTCTGAGCTCCTCTCAGTTGTAGGGCTCGGGTGGCAATTCCTCTCCAGCCGAGGCCCGCTGGGATCCTCAGGGCCTAACCGGGCTTTCCCGTCCTGGACATAGAGTACAAGGTCAGTTGTCGGGGGCCGGTACCCCTCTTGCAGCCGGAATCCCTCTGAATAGATCAGGTAGGAGATGACAGGTGGCGAACTCCGCTCCGTCTGCATCCTCCCCGGACCCACTTGCTAGGGAGCCACACTCTAAAGCTCCTGGGCCTTCTTGATCCTGGTCCTTGGTCGGGTTGAGACATTCCTTGTCTGCAACCTCCCTCTCGTCCCGTAGATTGGGGTACGAGGGCTGTGTCCCTTGCCGGTGCAGGCCCACACAGGATCTGCGCTCCCGGAGGGAAGTCACATTAACACACAGTAGATGACAGCACAGTTTGACCACTTGACAGACACACTGCCAGAGACCACACAGGTCTAAAGAACAAAGGACTGAACAGGAACCTAGGACCAAGATGGCATTCTAATATATATGAAATTAGAAGTGTCACTAACTAACTGTTCCTCCACCCACACCCACTAACTGGTTCCTACCACTTTGTGTTCCCCAGTCTCCCTGTAACCAGGGGAGCAGCACTAGTGCATACTAGCTCCCTCTGGTGGAAATGTGTGGTGTTGGATGCAAAAGTAGGTAACTACCATGACACAGGACTTACCTCAGAGGAGGAACACCACACTCCATTAAAGAAGTGCAGCATTCCTGTGGCGGCCGAACCCTCAGGGGCGCCACACTTACTGAAAGGTTGACAGATGCCTTGGCAGTATATGAAACCCCTCAGCCTTTGGAGGCTGCCATGTCATTGATAAATGCCTTCAGGATAGACGGGTGATACCACGTTCTCCGTTGCTTACTTGTCAGAGTTGTATACCTCCGCCGGAGGAGTGGACTGGGGTTGAGCCAGTACTGGGGGAGGTGGAGGAACCCATGTAGTTAGGGGGTGTCTCTATATCATACATCTCTCTGGAGAGTCACAGGAATAAAGGCGTATGGTTTTTTTGTGGGAAAAAGGGACATTTTGTTGGGATCTCTCCTTCAATTCCTAAACAAAAGGAGACTCAAACCCCTTGTTTATCCAACTCCAGACTACCAAGAGTTAATCATTTGTTACCAACCTGCAGTTCCCGCTTTGTCCTGTCAGCAGAGGTGGTGCTAGAGAGCAAAACAAAAAAAAATTCTGTGTTTGTTGACAGTGGAGCCGGAGTCAGCATGGTTGATGCTGATTTTGGGAAGACTCATGGTCTTGCTTGCTGTGCTTTAGCTGAACCTATTTCCATCTTTACCATTGACTCGGCGCCAACTGTACAGAAAGCATTTAGGCTGTGTGCCCATGATGCGTTTTTAATGCGTTTCTGCAGCGTTTTTTGCAGCTGCGGAAACGCTGCGGAAACGCATTAAAAACGCATGGTAGAAGGGCAGCAATGTTCCGCTGCGGATTATCATTGCGGAAAAAAACGCAGCACTACCAATTATTTTGCGGAAGTGCTGCGTCTTCACCGCCATTGATTTGCATTAGACCGCATGGATTCCGCATCACTGTATATGTAGATGCGTAATCCAAGCGTTCTAATGTGCAGGTGGTACCCGGGTGTAGAGGAGAGGAGAGTCTCATCCACACCCAGGTACCATTAAAAAATCTGTAAAAAAAGTATAAAATAAAAAATAAATGTATATTTACCTTCTGGCGGCCAGCGATGCGCTCCTCCTTGCTTCCCGGCACTTTGCAGTGGATTGAAGGACCTGCGCTGACGTCAGAGTCATGTGACGGGTCACGCGACGCTGACGTCGGCAGGTCTTTCAATACACTGCTGCCGGCAGTCGGGACTGAGCGAAACAAGCCAGCGCGGGCCATCGGAGGGTAAGTATATATTTATTTTTTTATTTTTAACCACTCTCTCGGGTCACACTATATAAAACCATGCAGTTTGCATGGATTTATATAGTGTGACCTAGTTGTCACCAGCACTTTCCAAGTGATGCTAATCGCTTGGAAAGCGCTTGTCAATCCGCATGCGGAAATGTCAGTGGGTAACGCTCCATTTCCGCATGTCCCTGGCAGGAAAATGCATGTACAATCCGCAGTCGTTTTTTTCTGCCAGGGAGATGCAGAAACGCTCAGGAAAAAATCCTGAGCATTTCTGCATCGTGGACACATAGCCTTACTCAGATTGTACATAATGTAAAACTGGGGGTAAGTTAAGGTCATTGTGAAATAATCCCTTGCTATGTCCTGGACAATCTTCCCACACCTATTGTTTTCGGTATTCCTTGGCTTGTTAAACATAATCCGTTGGTGGATTGTCAGATTGGAGATTATTGAATAGGGAGATTGCTGCCATGCAAAATGTTTAAATATTTCCCTTGCTACTGTCTCTAAAGGAAATATTACTTGCTTTTCTGTCTGGTTTTGATGACGTTTTTTCTGCGAGGGTGTGCAAGGATTTGCCTCCTCATCGTGCTTATGACTGTCCTATTAACCTGACCCCCGGAGTAAAACTACCGAAGTCCAGACTGTATAATCTTTCTGGCCCTGAGAGACAAGCCATGAAGGATTTCATTGCAGAAAGTCTGGAGAAGGGACATATCAGATCCTCATCTTCGCCCGTGGTGGCAGGGTTCTTGCTTGTGAAGAAAAAAGATGGCGGTCTACGTCTCTGTTTAGATTTCCAGGAATTAAACCAAATTACCATCCGTAATCCATACCGTCTTCCTCTGATTCCTGATTTGTTCAGCCAGATTGTAGGAGCTAAGGTATTCTCCATGCTGGATTTAAGGGGAGCCTACAATCTGGTTAGAATCAGAGAAGGGGACGAATGGAAAACAGCGTTCAATACCCCGGAAGGACATTTCAAGAGTCTGGTTATGCCTTTTGGTTTAACCAACAACCTGCGGTATTCCAGCATTATTTGGTGCAGAGGTTTGTGGTGGTCTATCTGGATGATATTTTGGTTTACTCACTTGATTTTGAGACACATCGGGGGCATGTTAAGCAGGTTCTCCAGATATTGAGGGATAACAAACTTTATGCCAAACTGGAAAAATGTGTTTTTGCTGTTCAGGAGGTGCAGTTTTTGGGTTACTTGTTGTCGTCTTTGGGTTTTCGGATGGATCCAGAGAAGATCCATGCAGTCCTTATTTGGGGACATCCCGAGAACCTGAAGGTTCTACAGTGTTTTCTGGGCTTTACTAATTTTTACCAGAAATTTATCCAAAATGACTCTGTAATTGTGAAACCCCTTACTGACATGACTAAGAAGGGGTCTAATTTTTCCAAATGGTCTGATGCTTTCTTCCAGGCTTTTTCTTCCTGATGCTTTGTCCCCGAGCTTCCCTGGTGGTGTTGACCATGAGAACCCTGCCCTGATATTACAGAAAGGGGTAGTCTCTTCTGCACTCTATCCTGAACTGTAGGGTGAGGTGTTGGAGGCTCAAGGGGACACCCCCGCCTCCTGCCCTTCAGGAAGGTTATTTGTACCATCTGATCTGTGTCGCAAAGTAATTAAGGATCATTATAACTTTGCGCTTGCTGGGCATTCAGGTCATAAGGCAACCACAGACCTCCTCTCTCGTAGCTTTTACTGGCCGGTGTTGCATTGGGATGTGATTGAACACGTAGCTGCTTGTAGTATTTACGCGCATTCTAAGGTTTCGCATACCCATCTATCTGGTACTCTCCTTCACTAGTAGGCCATGGACACACTTGTCCATGGATTTTATTACTGACCTACCAGTTTTTGCAGGCAAAATGGTGGTTTTGGTGGTAGTAGATAGGTTCAGTAAAATGGTCACTTTGTCGCATTGCCTTCGCTTCCAAATGCCAAGACACTGGCTCGGGTGTTCATAAATGAGATCGTGAAGCTTCACAGGGTTTCCTCTGATGTGGTGTCAGATCGGGGGACCCAGTTTGTTTCCAAGTTCTGGAAGGCATTCTGTTCTCGACTGGGGGTGCAGCTGTTCTTTTTCCTCTGCCTTCCACCCTCAGTAGAATGGACAGACCAAGCGTGTCAATCAGAATTTGGAGACTTACCTCAGGTGTTTCGTCTCCGAGAATCACGAGGATTGGATATCCTATTTACCGCTGGCAGAATTTGCCATTAATAATCATCGTCAAGAATCCACTGGCAGGTCACCGTTCTTCGGTGCATACGGTTGTCACCCACAGTTTGGTACCTTTAGCGGGAGAGGATCTTCAGGAGTTCCTGAGAAGGAACAACTTGCTTCGTCACTCTCCTCGGTATGGCCAGGGTGTTCTGAGTAATTTAAAGATCATGGTAGACAGGTATTAACGTATGACTGACAGAAAACGCTTGCCAGGTCCGGACCTGAAGGCGAATAACTTTTTGTGGTAGTCTACCAGGAATATAAGATTGAAAGTTTCTTCTTGGAAGCTGAGACCTAGGTTTATTGGTCCCTATAAAATAACCGCCATCATTAACCCAGCAGAGTTTCATCTTCAACTTCCTCATCCCCTTAAGGTCCACAACGTGATCCTTCACCTCTAACACCGCCCCCAGTAATGGTTGATAGTAATCTGGAGATCAAGATTTCGAGGATTGTAGATTCTCATCTCCAACGTCATTCTCTACAATACTTGGTGCACTGGAAAGCCTATGGTCCAGAGGAGAGTATGTGGGTTTCAGCATCAGAGGTGAATGCTCCCAGCTTGGTTCGTTCATTCCACACCTCTTATCCTGAGAAACCTGGTCCTAAGTATCTGGAGGCCACTCATAGAGGGGTGGTTCTATCACGGTTGTATCAGAAGTGACAGACAGTCACCCTGCAGTGGGTTGCAGGAGATTTCTACGTTTGGCATTGCAGACATCTTCTTAGAGGCTGTCTCTAGGTCCCAGCGGCAACCTTCCTCTGGCTAATAAACACCCTGGCCTGGGTGTATAAATACCTGCTGTGTTCCAGAGGGAGGTGTCGGCGATATTCATTACTCCTTGTGAAGGCTTTAGCAAGAGCAGTACTTCTTCCTCTCTGGAGCTTGAGGACGTGTGTGCATTTGTCTGGAGTCATCTAAAGCTAAGCAATTTCCCCTTGTTTGTCTTCCCTTGTTGTCTATAGTGTTCAGTGGGGAACGACTAGTGCTCATCTCCTACCTTCCCTAGCCTTAGCCATATGCCAGGGAAAGACAGGGTGAGGCACGCGATCGGCGATTGGTGAAGAGCCAATGTAGGATCGTTAGGGGAGACAGTGTGACTAGTGTTGAGCCACCCCCGTAGTGTTCGGGTTCGGTTCGGTTCGTCGAACACCGGGATGTTCGAGGAACTGTTCGTCGAACTGTTCGTCGAACACCTTAGAACACCGTCGAACACCGTTAAAACCAATGGCAGGCAAACAAAAACACATAGAAACACATAGAAAACACCTGCAAAGGTGTCCAAAAGCTGACAAACTGCTCAGAAGACACTGTCTTTAAAAAAGCCGGCCGGCAAATTCAGCAGCGGCATACACCAGTACCCGACAATTTAGACAAGAAGGAATAGAGCATCACACATAGATTAGATAGATAGAAACATGTCAGTCACACATATAAGAAGCACAGTGACAGTGTTGGTTACTGCACTTGTCATTTAGTGTAAAGGATTTATTAAAAAAAATATTAGTGTTTTCATGCACCGTCTCTTTAAAAAAGCCGGCCGGCAATTCAGCAGCGGTACCCGACAATTTAGAACAGAAAGAATAGAGCTTCACACATAGATAAGATAGATAGAAACATGTCAGTCACATATATAATAAGTACAGTGACAGTGTTGCTTACTGTACTTGTCATTTAGTGTTAAAATAAAGGATTTATTAAAAAAAAAATTGGCGTAGGGGTCCCCATAATTTTAGGCTCTAGTGGAGGTTAAGCAGACGGCTGGGGCAGATGTTTGAAGCCTGGGAAGGGGGTAATACCCACGGAGCTTACCAGGCTACTAATATCAGCCCCCAGCTGAATACTTAGCCTTTACTAGCTATTAAAATGGGGGACCCCCCCAAAAAAATGACGTGGGGTCCCCCCTATTTTAATAGCTAGCAAAGGCTAGGCAGACAGCTGGGGGCTGATATTAATAGCTCAGGAAGGGTGCCATGAATATTGGCCCCCTCCCAGGCTAGAAACACCAGCCGTCAGCCGCCCCAGAAATGGCGCATCCATAGGATGCGCCAATTCTGGCACTTAGCCTCGCTCTTCCACGCTGCCCTGGTGCGGTGGCAGGGGGTAATAGGGCTGGGGTTGATGTCAGCTTATAATGCCAGCTGACAGCAAGCCCAGGTTAGTAATGGAGAGGCGTCTTTAAGACACCCCCATTACTAACCCCATAGTGAAAGTTAAAAAAAACACAAACACCCAGAATAAAGTCCTTTAATTGAAATAAACACACAATTCTTTATTGTTCTAAATTAAACTATACTTACCGTCACGCCCATTCCAGCTGAAGCCAACGATCTCCTGTAATAAAAATAAAATAATAAACCAACATCATCCTTACCTTTCCATGGTTCCCAGGACAGCTCCAGCTCTGCTACATCGAGATGACAGGCTGGACTGCAACAGAACGCTGCCATCCAGCCTGTCATCCCGCAGACACTGAGAAGCGCAGGCATGCTTGCGCTCCTCAGTGTCTCGCTGTGACGGCATCCAGATGAGCCGAGTTCATGTCCAATGAACTCAGCTCACCTCATGCACGTCACTTACAGCGTGGGAGAATTCTCACGCTGAAGCGCTGAGTGCAGGAGAATTTTCCCACGCTGTCAGTGAGGTGCATGAGGTGAGCTCAGTTCATTGGACATGAGCTCACCTCATGCACGTCACTGACAGCGTAGGAGAATTCTCCTGCACTCAGCACTTCAGCGTGAGAATTTTCCCACGCTGTCAGTGACGTGCATGAGGTGAGCCGAGTTCATTGGACATGACCTCGGCTCATCTGGATGCCGTCACAGAGAGACACTGAGGAGCGCAAGCATGCCTGCTCTTCTCAGTGTCTGCGGGATGACAGGCTGGATGGCAGCTTTCTGCTGCGGTCCAGCCTGTCATCTCGATATAGCAGAGCTGAAGCTGTCGTGGGAACCATGGAAAGGTAAGGATGAGGTTGGTTTATTATTTTTCTTTTATTGCAGGAGATCGTTGGCTTCAGCTGGAATGGGCGTGATGGTAAGTATGGTTTAATTTAGAACAATAAAGAATTGTGTGTTTATTTCAATTAAAAGACTTTTTTCTTGGTGTTGTGTTTTTTTTAAATACTTTACTAGAAATTCATGGTGGTCATGTCTAATACTGGCATGACCCCATGAATTTTGGGCTTGGGGCCAGCTGTTAATACCAAGCTGGCCCTAACCCCTTTATTACCCAGTGAGCCACCGCACCAGGGCCCTGGATGAGTTGGGTACAGCGCCAGAAGATGGCGCTTCTATGAACGCGCCATTTTCCGGGGTGGCTGCGGACTGCAATTTGCAGCGGGGGGGGGCCAGAAAGCTTGGGCCTCCCTGCGCTGCAGATTCCAGCCCCCAGCTGCCTAGTTGTACCTGGCTGGACACAAAAATAGGGCGAAGCCCCACATATTTTTTTTTTACTTATTTCATGAAATTCATGAAATAATTAAGAAAAAAAGGCCTTCCCTATATTGTTGTGTCCGGCCAGGTACAAATAGGCAGCTGGTGGTTGGGGGCAGCCCGTTCCTGCCTGCTGTACCTGGCTGGACACAAATATAGTGCGAAGCCCCACTTAAATTTTTTTTAATTATTTCATGAAATTCATGAAATAATTAAAAAAAAATTGACGTGGGGCTTCGCACTATATTTGTGTCCAGTCAGGTGCAGCAGGCAGGAACGGGCTGCCCCCAACCACCAGCTGCCTATTTGTACCTGGCCGGACACAACAATATAGGGAAGCCCTTTTTTTCTTAATTATTTCATGAAATAATTTAAAGAAAATTGACGTGGGGCTTCGCCCTGTTTTTGTGTCCAGCCAGGTACAACTAGGCAGCTGGGGGCTGGAATCCGCAGCGCAGGGAGGCCCAAGCTTTCTGGGCCACCCCCGCTGCAAATTGCAGTCCGCAGCCACCCCGGAAAATGGCGCGTTCATAGAAGCGCCATCTTCTGGCGCTGTACCCAACTCATCCAGGGCCCTGATGCGGTGGCTCACTGGGTAATAAAGGGGTTAGGGCCAGCTTGGCATTATCAGCTGGCCCTAAGCCCGAAATTCATGGGGTCACGCCAATATTAGACATGACCACCATGAATTTCTAGTAAAGTATTTAAAAAAAACACAACACCCAGAAAAAAGTCCTTTAATTGAAATAAACACACAATTCTTTATTGTTCTAAATTAAACCATACTTACCGTCACGCCCATTCCAGCTGAAGCCAATGATCTCCTGAAATAAAAGAAAAATAATAAAGCAACATCATCTTTACCTTTCCATGGTTCCCATGACAGCTTCAGCTCTGCTACATCGAGATGACAGGCTGGACCGCAGCAGAACGCTGCCATCCAGCCTGTCATCCCGCAGACACTGAGAAGCGCAGGCATGCTTGCGCTCCACAGTGTCTCTCTGTGAGGGCATCCAGATGAGCCGAGTTAATGTCCAATTAACTCGGCTCACCTCATGCACGTCACTGACAGCGTGGGAAAATTCTCCTGCACTCAGCGCTTCAGCGTGGGAGAATTCTCACACTGAAGCGCTGAGTGCAGGAGAATTCTCCCACGCTGTCAGTGACGTGCAGGAGGTGAGCTGAGTTCATTGGACATGAGTTCACCTTATGCACGTCACTGACAGCGTGGGAAAATTCTCCTGCACTCAGCGCTTCAGCGTGGGAGAATTCTCACGCTGAAGCGCTGAGTGCAGGAGAATTCTCCCACGCTGTAAGTGACGTGCAGGAGGTGAGCTGAGTTCATTGGACATGAGCTCACCTTATGCACGTCACTGACAGCGTGGGAGAATTCTCCTGCACTCAGCGCTTCAGCGTGAGAATTTTCACACGCTGTCAGTGACGTGCATGAGGTGAGCCGAGTTCATTGGACATGACCTCGGCTCATCTGGATGCCGTCACAGAGAGACGCTGAGGAGCGCAAGCATGCCTGCGCTTCTCAGTGTCTGCGGGATGACAAGCTGGATGGCAGCTTTCTGCTGCGGTCCAGCCTGTCATCTCGATGTAGCAGAGCTGAAGCTGTCGTGGGAACCATGGGAAGGTAAGGATGAGGTTGCTTTATTATTTTTCTTTTATTGCAGGGGATCGTTGGCTTCAGCTGGAATGGGCGTGATTGTAAGTATGGTTTAATTTAGAACAATAAAGAATTGTGTCTTTATTTCAATTAAAGGACTTTATTCTGGGTGTTTGTGTTTTTTTTTAACTTTGACTATGGGGTTAGTAATGGGGGTGTCTTATAGACGCCTCTCCATTACTAACCTGGGCTTGATGTCAGCTGGCATTATAAGCTGACATCAACCCCAGCCCTATTACCCCACTGCCACCGCTACAGGGCAGTGGGAAGAGCGAGGCTAAGTGCCAGAATTGGCGCATCCTATGGATGCGCCATTTCTGGGGCGGCTGACGGCTGGTGTTTCTAGCCTGGGAGGGGGCCAATATTCATGGCACCCTTCCTGGGCTATTAATATCAGCCCCCAGCTGTCTGCCTAGCCTTTGCTAGCTATTAAAATAGGGGGGACCCCACGTCAATTTTTTGGGTGGTCCCCCATTTTAATAGCTAGTAAAGGCTAGGCATTCAGCTGGGGGCTGATATTAGTAGCCTGGGAAGCTCCGTGGGTATTACCCCTTCCCAGGCTTCAAACATCTGCCCCAGCCGTCTGCTTAACCTCCGCTAGAGACTAAAATTATGGGGGATCCCACGCCAATTTTTTTTTAAATAAATCCTTTATTTTAACACTAAATGACAAGTACAGTAATCAACACTGTCACTGTACTTCATATATATGTGACTGACATGTTTCTATCTATCTAATCTATGTGTGATGCTCTATTGCTTCCATTCTAAATTGTCGGGTACCGCTGCTGAATTGCCGGCCGGCTTTTTTAAAGAGACGGTGCATGAAAACACTATTATTTTTTTTAATAAATCCTTTACACTAAATGACAAGTACAGTAACCAACACTGTCACTCTACTTCATATATATGTGACTGACATGTTTCTATCTATCTAATCTATGTGTGAAGCTCTATTCTTTCGGTTCTAAATTGTCGGATACCGGTGTATGCCGCTGCTGAATTGCCGGCTTTTCATGTTTCACTGTGAGCACAGTTCCCATCGATTTGGGCAATCACTCTAATGCCACAACCACCATGGCTGTGGCATTACAGTGAGTGGCAGACAATCCCTGCATGATTGGTGCTCTAAATAGTGCCAGACATGCAGGACACGCTTTTGGTGCACGAACAGTTATCGAACATAACCTCGAACAGCCGAATTTTTTGCAAATCGTTCGGGTTCGTCGAACAACTCGAACACCGCCCAAAACAGCTCGAATTTGAGATTGGCGAACAGTTCTAGTCGAACACCGCTCATCTCTAAGTGTGACACTAGACCAGCCTAGGAGGTCTCCACTTTCTCCTTTCCCTAGAGTCTGGGCTCCCTTTCCCTCTTCCCTTTGTGTTTCACTAAGTCTTTCCCACACCTTGCGTAACAGTAGCATGGCATTGTTCTATATTTGCTAAATGGTATGCATTCTTTATCTAGCAGCTATATACCATTTAGTGTTTTGCATTTTTCTTGGTTAAATAGGGAGAGATAGTTCTATCGCTCTTCCGCCCTCTGAAGCTGCATTTTGCAGGGATGATCCAATCATCTATTGGACTTGCTAGCCATTAGGCATAGCGATTCCTTTAGGGCATGTTATGTGCACACCTTTTTCTGTCTTAAGATTATCTGTCATAGGGTTGAAATTTATGTTAAATATGAATTTCTGTTCTTTTGTGTTATAAGATTTTTTTATGATTAGAAATGAATTATTTTTGAGTTTTCATTTTGGCTTTGATAGGGCTTCATTCAGTATAATAGTCGGATAGGCTCTATTTTGCGAACGTTTTTCAAGCTGATTTGCTTGGATAAGAAAAATGTCATCAGAATTGTTTATTTTCCGTTGTCTGAGGTATTGGCTAGTGATGAGCGAGCATGCTTGCTACTGCTCGTTGCTCGCCCGAGCATCTCACTGATCGAGATGTTCGGCGCTCGCCGAGTATTTCTCGGGTTGCTTGGCGGGAGCTCGGGTCCCCTCCCTGCTTGTTTGGCGCTCTTTGGAGCGCCAATCAACATGCAGGGATTGCCTGCCACTCAATGTAATGCCGCAGCCATGGTAGTTGTGGCATTACAGTGATTGACTGGCCACAGAGCATCATCAGGTCTATATCAGTCCTGGCGCCGCCGTGCTCGTCACAGTCGCTTCGGAAACAGACAGTGTAGGGAGAGGTGCTGCTGCGTCAGGGACAGATTTGCTAGTGTATTAGGTAGTGTAGGGAGAAAAACCGTACATTACACATATCCATCTTAACAAACAGTCTTTTTGAGGACTAACTAATCCATCTGCATATCAGGCAGGCAGTGTATATAGGCAGGCAGGGTATATAGCAGACTGCAGTGCATATAGCACAAGAGGTGACGCGCCCCCTGGGCCAGTGCTGTTTGGGGATACCCGGAGCCGGATCTCGATGGGGGTAGTAGTCCTTGTGGCGGTGACCCGGTCCGTGCCCAGGGTGTCAAACTAAGTGGCAGTCTATGGCAGTAGATGTTACTTTGATTGTCGACTACGCCACCCGTTGAGTGCGGCTTTGAAGCCGCCGCTGCAGAGCAGTCCGCTGAGGCCGGTGGTGTATGTGCAGCAGTGATGGTATAACCCCCAACGGGAGGGGTATGGCCTCAGGGCAGGAGGTGTGGATGATGGGGGTTGTTGTGGTGTAGAAAGGAGACTCTGAGACGGGAGGTGCTGTTCAGGGTTTTTACTTACTGATGTTCTTTTGGTCACTCTGGCCTTGAGTGACCACCCGAGCCGTGCTGCGTCCACCAGGTCCTGGACTCGGCCAACCCCCAAGCAATTCTGGAGCGTGGTCCTGAGCTCCTTTCTGACTTTCCCTTTTCTACTGGCCTTTCCCACCAGGGATCCACTTTTGGCCGGCTCCCTCGGGTCTCTTGGTGGTTGCACCTCTTCTGGGTTCCCTGACCCTATACTTGGTGTGCCTTTCTAGTGGATTTGGTGAGGGTCGTGGCAGATCCTGACCACGACCTCCGGTTCCTGGCTAAGGTGTGCTTTGGCCTCTGCCAGCTTGGGTTCCGGTACCCTGGTCCGCCAACCCTTCACCCTTCTGCCTGTATTCTGGGGTCTTGGGGTTCTTTCTTCTTTCCTCTCTGGGTCCTTCTCACTCCTCTCTCTCTCTACAGGCTTTGCTCTGGAGCTGGGCCCAGCCGGAGCCACAGCTCCCTGTCAGCCCTCCTGGCTGAGCTTCTCTGCTCTGCTCCTCTTGCCTGACTTCAACTTCTCCCTGTTCTAAGATGGTGCCCACCTTATATACTCCCTCTATGTGTGAGCTCAGGTGACCAGCACCCAATGAGCTCCTAGCTTTACCCAGACTGCTCCCCCTATCTGCCCCTACACTACTGGGATGTGCCACCCCCCTCCCACTCCAGCCAGGGACAGACGCTGTCGTACCTGCACATAAACTGGTGGGAGTACCGTAGATCTGTCCCCCGGAAATGGGATGTATGTAGTGTATGCAGCCTACTAGCTCAGTTCCACACTCCATCCTTACCCGGGAGTGGAATACCACACCTCTGGCTTGAGGTGCAATACCCCTGTAGCAGCCGAGTCCTCAGGGTGCTACATTCCCCCCTGGTAAATCACAGCACGCCCTCGGGCTGTAAAAGAATAAAAAACATCCACAAACATACAATTTTTTTTTTTATAAAACATAAACATATAAAACATATAAACGTTATCAGCAGCATAATAAATATTCTTGTTCCTCCGGCCACGGGACAACTTGTGACCGGGTAAAGTGCAACAGTCTCTTCTTGAAAAACAGTTTTCCTATAAAACCAGTAGGGGGCGCCTTACAAAGCGCAACTATATACAAGGGGAAATATGGCCGCTCTCAGTCCTCGGCCAGTTATTAGGAAAGGATGACCGCTCTCAGTCCTCGGTCAGTGGGAATAAGGGACACACGGGTAACAGTTTAATTTGCTGGTCCCAACGGGGAACATATTTTAAACAGCAGCAGTTCTTGTACCCCGATGGGTAACTATTTTACAGTTTCACTATACCGTACTCTAATGACGGCGTCCTCCTGATGCTTTCTCCGTGTACTCTTCAGACCCGTCCGGGTCCTCTTGCTCCTCCTCACACCGCAGCTCCTCCTCCGTCAGCCGGTGTACATGGAGGGCGTAGGGTCCTTTGGCACACTTGTGCCGGGTGAATGTGACCTCATCCCCTACGTATAGGTCACGACCTCTGTGTCCCTCCGGTAGGTGGGACTCGACATCTCTCCTGGTCACGAAGACGTCGCCGGGGGTGCGGTGATCCCTGATGAAACCCCAACCGTGCTGCAGTTGGAATTTAATCACAGTCCCGGTGGCACAGGGACCATGAGCTGCACGGGGGTTCCTCCGGGTCCGGCTCTTCTGCTCTGCGCTCTGTATCTGCAGCCGCTGCTCACGGACCCGCCTCTCTCTCCGTTCCCGGTCGAAGACCTCTAATTGCTGCCGGCAGCACTCCGCACGCTCAGCTGCGGCCGCCCGAGTTTCTTGGGTGAACCCCATGAGATCTCCTCCAGTGGGGTCCCACTCAAACTGTGTCTCCTCCAACGTGAGCGGGGTCCTCTTGATGGGCTTCGGAGCCGGAATCAGGGGCTCGCACAGGGGCCTTTCCTTTTGGAGCTCAAGTTGGTAATACTCCGGTGGCCATATAAAGGGCTGCCCATCCGGGCAAGTGTGCTGGGCAAACAAGTCTTCACCCAGGTGCGGCACTCTAGATGTTGAGGGCGCGGTGGTGGAAGCGGCGCCCGGATTGACCAGGCCTTGCGACCAGGCCTGGGGCACCCTAAAAGTAAAGGGCACCGTAAGAACGGCGGCGCCCGGGGTTACTCGACCTAGCGACCAGGCCGGTGGCTCCGTGGAGGTAGGGGGCGCTGTTGGCACTGCGGCGCCCGGGGGCACTCGGCCTTGCGACCAGGCCGGTGGCGCCTCCTGCTTGGCCGCGCTCAGGACTGAAGCGCGTGACGTCACTGGGGTCGCGGCCGCGGCTTCTGTTTGAGGCCTAGTCTGGAGCGGTGATGGTGCAGCGACGGGCACGGCAGGGGGAATTTCGGGCTCTGCGACGGGAAGCTGGGGCAGGCACGCGGTTTCTCGGCTCGGGGTAGTAGCGTCCCCTTTACCTGCCTCCGTCTCTTCAGCTCCCTCCTCGGCGGCGTCTCCGGCCTTCACTCCTCCTGCACCATCCTCAGAGGCGGTCTGTCTCCTCGTCTCGGGTGGCATGCTTCGCTGGCGGGTTCTAGCCTGCTGGGCCATCTCTCTGCTCCACTCCGCCAGCGTTTCTCGCTGCACCTGGGCCATCCTCCGTGCGAGGCCCTCCAGCGCTGTCTGCGCACACTCCCGGTCTCGGGGGAGCTGTGCCAGGATCTCCACCAAGCCTAGTGGGGTTGTCGCTTGCAGCAGGCTCCTGACCACAGGGTCGGTGCTGCCTGACTCTCCCTCCATCTCCGGGTGCGACTTCTCCGAACTCCCCTCCAGACTCCTCATCTCCGGGTGCGCTCTCTCCAGACTCCTCCAGGCTGCACCCATCTTCGCTCTTTTGTTCTGTATCCGCCCACATTGAGGGTGGTCCCGGGGCAACTTAGTGATTGTCAGTTCCAGGGGCAGTTCCCTCACGCTGATGGACACTTCTATCATCACAGTCTCTGTTAGTGGGGGCGGTTTCCGCTTTTGGCGCCATTCCTTGACCTGGCCCACGATGGGAGGTGGCCTCTTGCCACCCTCCGGCACGCCCATAATGGCGTCCGCTCTGCCAGGGCGGGAAATCTTCTGAAATGGCGGGAATCGTCTCCCAGTGGCGGGAAACTCCGTGGATGGCGGGAAAAAGCTGCAGATGGCGGGCAACCGGCGGGAAACGATCCGTGATGGCGTCCGATGGCGGGGACCCTCTGGAATCGGCGGGAGACTTCTTTTTGAGGTAAATGTGAACTTTTCCTCAGGCACGCAGTACCCGGTGGTTGCGGGCACGAAATCCTGCCGACTACGCCAAAGTTGACGCGCCCCCTGGGCCAGTGCTGTTTGGGGATACCCGGAGCCGGATCTCGATGGGGGTAGTAGTCCTTGTGGCGGTGACCCGGTCCGTGCCCAGGGTGTCAAACTAAGTGGCAGTCTATGGCAGTAGATGTTACTTTGATTGTCGACTACGCCACCCGTTGAGTGCGGCTTTGAAGCCGCCGCTGCAGAGCAGTCCGCTGAGGCCGGTGGTGTATGTGCAGCAGTGATGGTATAACCCCCAACAGGAGGGGTATGGCCTCAGGGCAGCAGGTGTGGATGATGGGGGTTGTTGTGGTGTAGAAAGGAGACTCTGAGACGGGAGGTGCAGTTCAGGGTTTTTACTTACTGATATTCTTTTGGTCACTCTGGCCTTGAGTGACCACCCGAGCCGTGCTGCGTCCACCAGGTCCTGGACTCGGCCAACCCCCAAGCAATTCTGGAGCGTGGTCCTGAGCTCCTTTCTGACTTTCCCTTTTCTACTGGCCTTTCCCACCAGGGATCCACTTTTGGCCGGCTCCCTCGGGTCTCTTGGTGGTTGCACCTCTTCTGGGTTCCCTGACCCTATACTTGGTGTGCCTTTCTAGTGGATTTGGTGAGGGTCGTGGCAGATCCTGACCATGACCTCCGGTTCCTGGCTAAGGTGTGCTTTGGCCTCTGCCAGCTTGGGTTCCGGTACCCTGGTCCGCCAACCCTTCACCCTTCTGCCTGTATTCTGGGGTCTTGGGGTTCTTTCTTCTTTCCTCTCTGGGTCCTTCTCACTCCTCTCTCTCTCTACAGGCTTTGCTCTGGAGCTGGGCCCAGCCGGAGCCACAGCTCCCTGTCAGCCCTCCTGGCTGAGCTTCTCTGCTCTGCTCCTCTTGCCTGACTTCAACTTCTCCCTGTTCTAAGATGGTGCCCACCTTATATACTCCCTCTATGTGTGAGCTCAGGTGACCAGCACCCAATGAGCTCCTAGCTTTACCCAGACTGCTCCCCCTATCTGCCCCTACACTACTGGGATGTTCCACCCCCCTCCCACTCCAGCCAGGGACAGACGCTGTCGTACCTGCACATAAACTGGTGGGAGTACCGTAGATCTGTCCCCCGGAAATGGGATGTATGTAGTGTATGCAGCCTACTAGCTCAGTTCCACACTCCATCCTTACCCGGGAGTGGAATACCACACCTCTGGCTTGAGGTGCAATACCCCTGTAGCAGCCGAGTCCTCAGGGTGCTACATTCCCCCCTGGTAAATCACAGCACGCCCTCGGGCTGTAAAAGAATAAAAAACATCCACAAACATACAATTTTTTTTTTCATAAAACATAAACATATAAAACATATAAACGTTATCAGCAGCATAATAAATATTCTTGTTCCTCCGGCCACGGGACAACTTGTGACCGGGTAAAGTGCAACAGTCTCTTCTTGAAAAACAGTTTTCCTATAAAACCAGTAGGGGGCGCCTTACAAAGCGCAACTATATACAAGGGGAAATATGGCCGCTCTCAGTCCTCGGCCAGTTATTAGGAAAGGATGACCGCTCTCAGTCCTCGGTCAGTGGGAATAAGGGACACACGGGTAACAGTTTAATTTGCTGGTCCCAACGGGGAACATATTTTAAACAGCAGCAGTTCTTGTACCCCGATGGGTAACTATTTTACAGTTTCACTATACCGTACTCTAATGACGGCGTCCTCCTGATGCTTTCTCCGTGTACTCTTCAGACCCGTCCGGGTCCTCTTGCTCCTCCTCACACCGCAGCTCCTCCTCCGTCAGCCGGTGTACATGGAGGGCGTAGGGTCCTTTGGCACACTTGTGCCGGGTGAATGTGACCTCATCCCCTACGTATAGGTCACGACCTCTGTGTCCCTCCGGTAGGTGGGACTCGACATCTCTCCTGGTCACGAAGACGTCGCCGGGGGTGCGGTGATCCCTGATGAAACCCCAACCGTGCTGCAGTTGGAATTTAATCACAGTCCCGGTGGCACGGGGACCATGAGCTGCACGGGGGTTCCTCCGGGTCCGGCTCTTCTGCTCTGCGCTCTGTATCTGCAGCCGCTGCTCACGGACCCGCCTCTCTCTCCGTTCCCGGTCGAAGACCTCTAATTGCTGCCGGCAGCACTCCGCACGCTCAGCTGCGGCCGCCCGAGTTTCTTGGGTGAACCCCATGAGATCTCCTCCAGTGGGGTCCCACTCAAACTGTGTCTCCTCCAACGTGAGCGGGGTCCTCTTGATGGGCTTCGGAGCCGGAATCAGGGGCTCGCACAGGGGCCTTTCCTTTTGGAGCTCAAGTTGGTAATACTCCGGTGGCCATATAAAGGGCTGCCCATCCGGGCAAGTGTGCTGGGCAAACAAGTCTTCACCCAGGTGCGGCACTCTAGATGTTGAGGGCGCGGTGGTGGAAGCGGCGCCCGGATTGACCAGGCCTTGCGACCAGGCGTGGGGCACCCTAAAAGTAAAGGGCACCGTAAGAACGGCGGCGCCCGGGGTTACTCGACCTAGCGACCAGGCCGGTGGCTCCGTGGAGGTAGGGGGCGCTGTTGGCACTGCGGCGCCCGGGGGCACTCGGCCTTGCGACCAGGCCGGTGGCGCCTCCTGCTTGGCCGCGCTCAGGACTGAAGCGCGTGACGTCACTGGGGTCGCGGCCGCGGCTTCTGTTTGAGGCCTAGTCTGGAGCGGTGACGGTGCAGCGACGGGCACGGCAGGGGGAATTTCGGGCTCTGCGACGGGAAGCTGAGGCAGGCACGCGGTTTCTCGGCTCGGGGTAGTAGCGTCCCCTTTACCTGCCTCCGTCTCTTCAGCTCCCTCCTCGGCGTCGTCTCCGGCCTTCACTCCTCCTGCACCATCCTCAGAGGCGGTCTGTCTCCTCGTCTCGGGTGGCATGCTTCGCTGGCGGGTTCTAGCCTGCTGGGCCATCTCTCTGCTCCACTCCGCCAGCGTTTCTCGCTGCACCTGGGCCATCCTCCGTGCGAGGCCCTCCAGCGCTGTCTGCGCACACTCCCGGTCTCGGGGGAGCTGTGCCAGGATCTCCACCAAGCCTAGTGGGGTTGTCGCTTGCAGCAGGCTCCTGACCACAGGGTCGGTGCTGCCTGACTCTCCCTCCATCTCCGGGTGCGACTTCTCCGAACTCCCCTCCAGACTCCTCATCTCCGGGTGCGCTCTCTCCAGACTCCTCCAGGCTGCACCCATCTTCGCTCTTTTGTTCTGTATCCGCCCACATTGAGGGTGGTCCCGGGGCAACTTAGTGATTGTCAGTTCCAGGGGCAGTTCCCTCACGCTGATGGACACTTCTATCATCACAGTCTCTGTTAGTGGGGGCGGTTTCCGCTTTTGGCGCCATTCCTTGACCTGGCCCACGATGGGAGGTGGCCTCTTGCCACCCTCCGGCACGCCCATAATGGCGTCCGCTCTGCCAGGGCGGGAAATCTTCTGAAATGGCGGGAATCGTCTCCCAGTGGCGGGAAACTCCGTGGATGGCGGGAAAAAGCTGCAGATGGCGGGCAACCGGCGGGAAACGATCCGTGATGGCGTCCGATGGCGGGGACCCTCTGGAATCGGCGGGAGACTTCTTTTTGAGGTAAATGTGAACTTTTCTTCAGGCACGCAGTACCCGGTGGTTGCGGGCACGAAATCCTGCTGACTACGCCAAAGTTGACGCGCCCCCTGGGCCAGTGCTGTTTGGGGATACCCGGAGCCGGATCTCGATGGGGGTAGTAGTCCTTGTGGCGGTGACCCGGTCCGTGCCCAGGGTGTCAAACTAAGTGGCAGTCTATGGCAGTAGATGTTACTTTGATTGTCGACTACGCCACCCGTTGAGTGCGGCTTTGAAGCCGCCGCTGCAGAGCAGTCCGCTGAGGCCGGTGGTGTATGTGCAGCAGTGATGGTATAACCCCCAACGGGAGGGGTATGGCCTCAGGGCAGCAGGTGTGGATGATGGGGGTTGTTGTGGTGTAGAAAGGAGACTCTGAGACGGGAGGTGCTGTTCAGGGTTTTTACTTACTGATGTTCTTTTGGTCACTCTGGCCTTGAGTGACCACCCGAGCCGTGCTGCGTCCACCAGGTCCTGGACTCGGCCAACCCCCAAGCAATTCTGGAGCGTGGTCCTGAGCTCCTTTCTGACTTTCCCTTTTCTACTGGCCTTTCCCACCAGGGATCCACTTTTGGCCGGCTCCCTCGGGTCTCTTGGTGGTTGCACCTCTTCTGGGTTCCCTGACCCTATACTTGGTGTGCCTTTCTAGTGGATTTGGTGAGGGTCGTGGCAGATCCTGACCACGACCTCCGGTTCCTGGCTAAGGTGTGCTTTGGCCTCTGCCAGCTTGGGTTCCGGTACCCTGGTCCGCCAACCCTTCACCCTTCTGCCTGTATTCTGGGGTCTTGGGGTTCTTTCTTCTTTCCTCTCTGGGTCCTTCTCACTCCTCTCTCTCTCTACAGGCTTTGCTCTGGAGCTGGGCCCAGCCGGAGCCACAGCTCCCTGTCAGCCCTCCTGGCTGAGCTTCTCTGCTCTGCTCCTCTTGCCTGACTTCAACTTCTCCCTGTTCTAAGATGGTGCCCACCTTATATACTCCCTCTATGTGTGAGCTCAGGTGACCAGCACCCAATGAGCTCCTAGCTTTGCCCAGACTGCTCCCCCTATCTGCCCCTACACTACTGGGATGTTCCACCCCCCTCCCACTCCAGCCAGGGACAGACGCTGTCGTACCTGCACATAAACTGGTGGGAGTACCGTAGATCTGTCCCCCGGAAATGGGATGTATGTAGTGTATGCAGCCTACTAGCTCAGTTCCACACTCCATCCTTACCCGGGAGTGGAATACCACACCTCTGGCTTGAGGTGCAATACCCCTGTAGCAGCCGAGTCCTCAGGGTGCTACAGAGGCTCCATTCCAATTCTGCCTTCTGCTGCTGTTAGATATTTCTATACAAAGGCCCAGGTCTAAGGGGCCAGGAATACTTTTTTTTGGATCTTAATCCTCATTATTTGCTTAAAAAGCAATCCAGAGAACACCATTTTTCTGCATCGTTTGCTTGTTGGCACTGCAGAATACAGCCGGTCCTTTCCATATTACAGCGCTAGAAATCCAGCTATTTAACCCCTTCGCAACCTTGGGTTTTGTCGTTTTTGCTTTTTTGTTTTTTGCTCCCCTTGTTCCCAGAGCCATAGCGTTTTCATTTTTTGGACAATATGGCCGTGTGAGGGCTTATTTTTTGTGGGACAAGTTGTACTTTTCAACGCCATTACTAGTTTTACCATATTGTGTACGGGAAAATGGTAAAAAAATTCCAAGTGCGATAAAATTGCAAAAAAAGTGCAATACCACAGTTGTTTTTTTTTATTTTTTTTACCACGTTCACTGAATGCTAAAACTGACCTGCCATTCTTATTCTCCAGGTCATTATGAGTTCGTAGACACCAAACATGTATAGGTTATTTTATATTTAAGTGGTGAAAAAAAATTCCAAAATTTGGTAAAAAAAACTTTAAAAAAATAGCGCCATTTTCCGAGACCTGTAGCATCTCCATTTTTCGTGATCTAGGACTGGGTGAGGGCTTATTTTTTGCGCGCCGGGCTTACGTTTTTATTGTTAACATTTTGGGGTAGATCCGATGTTTTGATCTCCCGTTATTGCATTTTATTGCGGCGACCAAAAAACGTAATTCTGGCGTTTATAATTTTTTTCTCGTTACGCCGTTTACCAATCGGATTAATTTTTTTTTATATTGATAGATCGGGAGATTCTAAATGCGGCAATACCAAATATGTGTATGTGGTTTTTTTTTTTATATATTTTATTTTGAATGGGGCGAAAGGGGGGTGATTTAAACTTTTATATTTTTTTTATATTTTTAAAAACATTTTTTTTTCACTTACTGCATGCTTCAATAGTCTCCATAGGAGACTAGAAGCAGCAGTTGTCTGATCGTCTCTGCTACATACAGGGGACGAGCAGATCCCCTGCATGCAGCAGAAATGGTCCTGTGCTATGAGCGCCGACCACTAGGTGGCGCTCATAACGACGAGATCATGACAACCACAGGTGTCTGCTGCAGACCCTGGGTTGTCATGCCCACCCATCGGTGACCCGCGATCACGTGATGGGGTCGCCGGTGGGCGGGGCTTATGACGCGCTACCTGGAAGCGCACGTTAAATGCCGCTGTCGGAGATTGACAGCGCCATTTAACAGGTTAACAGCCGCGGGTGGATCGCGATTCCACCCGCGGCTGTTGCGGGCACATGTCAGCTGTAATAATCAGCTGACATGTGCTCGGTTGAGTGAGGGCTCGGCGCCGGAGCCCTCACTGAACCGGGGGTACGCAAATGTGCGTACTAATACGGCAAGGGCTTTAAAGGGGTTAAAACTGTGTTTTCTCCGTCAAACGGATCACATATACATTGTCAGAAAATACTGCCATTTCTGGCCTCCATTAAAAATTTCCTTTAGTGTGTCAGTGAAGCAATTCACACCAGTTTGCTGTTCTAACTACTTACCTACAGGCCAGGTATTTAAAACTCTGTTTTCTCCAACACATGGATCACATATACAGTTATATGAAAAAGTTTGGGCACCCCTATTAATCTTAAGCTTAATGTTTTATAAAAATTGGTGCTTTTGCAACAGCTATTTCAGTTTGATATATGTAATAACTGTTGGACACAGTAATGTTTCTGCCTTGAAATGAGGTTTATTGTACTAACAGAAGATGTGCAATCTGCATTCAAACAAAATTTGACAGGTGCATAAGTATGGGCACCTCACCAGAAAAGTGAATTAATATTTAGTAGATCCTCCTTTTGCAAAAATAACAGCCTCTAGTCGCTTCCTGTAGCTTTTAATGATTTCCTGGATCCTCGATGAAGGTATTTTTGACCATTCCTCTTTACAAAACAATTCCAGTTCAGCTAAGTTTGATGGTCGCCGAGCATGGACAGCCCTCTTCAAATGATCCCACAGATGTTCAATGATATTCAGGTCTGGGGACTGGGATGGCCATTCCAGAATATTGTAATTGTTCCTCTGCATGAATGCCTGAGTAGATTTGGAGCGGTGTTTTGGATCATTGTCTTGCTGAAAGATCCATCCCCTGCGTAACTTCAACTTTGTCACTGATTCTTGAACATTATTGTCAAGAATCTGCTGATACTGAGTGGAATCCATGCGTCCCTCAACTTTAACAAGATTCCCGGTGCCGGCATTGGCCACACATCCCCAAAGCATGATGGAACCTCCACCAAATTTTACTGTGGGTAGCAAGTGTTTTTCTTGGAATGCTGTGTTTTTTTGCCGCCATGCATAATGCCTTTTTGTATGACCAAACAACTCAATCTTGGTTTCATCAGTCCACAGGACCTTCTTCCAAAAAGAAATTGGCTTCTCCAAATGTGCTTTTGCATACCTCAGCCGACTCTGTTTGTGGCGTGCTTGTAGAAACGGCTTCTTTCGCATCACTCTCCCATACATCTTCTCCTTGTGCAAAGTGCGTTGTATAGTTGACCAATGCGCAGTGACACCATCTGCAGCAAGTTGATGCTGCAGCTCTCTGGAGGTGGTCTGAGGATTGTCCTTGACTGATCTCACCATTCTTCTTCTCTGCCTTTCTGATCTTTTTCTTGGCCTGCCACTTCTGGCCTTAACAAGAACTGTCCCTGTGTTCTTCCATTTCCTTACTATGTTCCTCACAGTGGAAACTGACAGGTTAAATCTCTGAGACAGCTTTTTGTATCCTTCCCCTGAACAACTATGTTGAATAATCTTTGTTTTCAGATCATTTTACAGTTGTTTTGAGGAGCCCATGATGCCACTCAGGAGATTCAAACAGGAGAACAACTTGCAAGTCGCCACTTTAAGTAGCTTTTCTCATGATTGCATACACCTGGCTATGAAGTTCAAAGTGCAATGAGGTTACAAAACCAAAAAAAGTGCTTTAGTAAGTCAGTAAAAAGTAGGTAGGAGTATTTAAAACAAGAAAATGATAAGGGTGCCCATACTTATGCACCTGTCAAATTTTGTTTGAATGCAGATTGCACATTTTCTGTTAGTACAATAAACCTCATTTCAAGGCAGAAACATTACTGTGTCCAACAGTTATTACATATATCAAACTGAAATAGCTGTTGCAAAAACACCAATTTTTATAAAACATTAAGCTTAAGATTAATAGGGGTGCCCAAACTTTTTCATATAACTGTACGTTGTCAGAAAATACTGCCATTTCTGGCCTCCATTAAAAATTTGCTTTAGTGTGTCATTGAAGCAATTCACCGCAGTCTGCTGTTCAAACTACTTAGCTACAGGCCAGGTATTTAAAACTCTGTTTTCTCTATCACACGGATCACATATAAGTTCGCGCCAAACTCAGTCATTTGCAGTGAGCGTGGAAGATAATGTCCTCCATTTAAAATGGGCAAGGCACGTGGCAAGGGAAGGGGAACTGGACGTGATGGTAATGGTGCATGCAGAGGCCAAGGACAAGGTCGTGGGCAAGCTGAAATTGTGCCACAACAAACACCCACATCTTCTCGCCTGACCTTCCTGTCCCAATTCCTAGGCGAACGCAGCACACCACTATTGAACCCAGAGCAGTGTCAAAAGGTTGTTGGTTAGATAGCAGATAATGCTTCCAGTCACTTAGCCACCACCACCACCACCCTGTCTTCCACACAGTCAGTGAGCCTGGACCGCATATTCCTCACCCTGATCCTCTTTCCTCCCACCATGCTGAGTGCCCAGAGACAACTGATCTCACACTTGGACACTCTGAAGAGCTGTTCACTTTTCCATTTATAGATTCGGGCCACTCGCCCGGTCCACTTGAAGCGGGGCAAGAGGAGATCGCATGTAGCGACGCCCAAATATTTGATCAGCTACGGTCACACAAAAGCGATGGTGGGAAAATGTCACAAGAGGTGGACGATGATGAGACACAATTGCCAGAAAGTCAGGAGGAGGACCAGGGTGCGGAACTGGAAGACGAGGTGGTGGATGATATAGTAACTGACCCAACCTGGCAGGAGGCATGCAGAGCGAGGACAGCAGCACACAGGGGGTGGGAGGCAGAGCACCCCAACAGGCAGGAAGAAGCAGTGTGGTGGCCGCAGACAGAAGGCAGGCAACCGTTCCCCGTAACACCAACACAAAGGAAGTTGCCAGTACAACTGTTAGGTCTTCCCGAGTCTGGTTGTATTTTAAACACTCTGCCAATAACCCCTAAAAGGCCATTTGCACCACCTGCCAGGCCAGCATCAGCAGGGGTGGCAAAACAACCAGCCTGACTACCACCAGCATGATCAGGCACATGGCAGCAAAGCACCCGATTTTGTGGGCCGAACCCCAGGGTCCAGGAACAATGTCTGCAGGTGGCACCATTGCTTCTTCCGCTGTTGTGCATGCAAGCCAATTCCCTGTCCATGGTACATGCGAAGATGCCTCCTGCCCTGCACCTGTCATTGCGCACTCTCAAGTAGCAGCATCAGGAAGCATGTCCATGTCCTTGTCCCAGCGCAGCGTTCAGTTGTCCATACCCCAGTCCTTGGAACGTAAGCACAAATATGCAGCCAATGCCCCACAGACCACACTACTAAATTCTCACATTTCATGACTGCTTGCTCTCGAAATGTTGCCTTTTAGGCTTGTGGAGATGGAAGCATTCCACATTCTGATGGCGGAAGCCGTCCCTCGGTACTCGGTCCCCAGCCACCACTATTTCTCCCGGTGTGACGTCTCCTCATTACACAAGCACGTGTCCCAAAACATTAGCCAAGCCCTCGACAATGCAGTTACCGGGAAAGTCCACCTAACCATGGACACGTGGACAAGTGCTTGTGGGCAACGACGGTGCATCTCGCTGACGGCACACTGGGTTAACATAGTGGAAGCCGGGACCCAGTCGGACCTTGGGACGGAACACGCCCTCCCGGCGCCAAGGTTTGCAGGCCCTAGGTCAATCAGGGTTACCCCCACGGTCTACAGCTCCTGAACCTCATTCTCCTCAGCCTCCTCCTCCTCTTCATTCTCTATCTGCAAAATGACCACATCAGTCACAAGCTGGAAGCACTGCAGTACTGCCTCGGCCAAGCGGCAACAGACTGTGCTGAGGCTAATATGCTTAGGTGACAAACCACACAATGCTGAAGAGTTGTGGACAGCTCTGAAAGAGCAGGCAGATCTGTGGCTCACACCGCTGAACCTACAGCCTGGCATGGCAGTCTGTGACAATGGCTGGAACCTGGTGGTGGCTCTGAGGCGAGCTCACACACGTACCATGGCTGCCAAATGTGCTTAGCCTCGTGGTTCAGCGGTTTCTCAAATCCTACCCAGAGCTGCCGGATCTGCTTGTTAAAGTACGCCACCTTTGTGCCCATTTTAGAATGTCAGCTACAGCTTCCGCCGCCCTTGCCATGTTTCAGCAGCGTTTGCAGCTTCCGGCTCACTGACTGGTGTGTGATGTCCCCACGTGTTGGAACTCTACACTGCAGATATTGGGAAGGATTTGGGAGCAGAAGAGGACAGTTGTTGAGTACCAACATCAAGAGGCTGTCGGTATACAGTTCAGACTCCATACATAAGACCTCAGGAGTAGACATGGATGTCAGACATACGTACCATCCTCCAAACCTTTGAGGACTCCACCAGGATGGTGAGCGGCGATGATGCCATAATTACCATCACAATCCCACTTCTCTGTCTTCTGAAACGCTCTCTGCTCACAATCAAAGAGGATGCATTGCAGGCGGAGCACGATGAGATGGAGCAAGGAACCATACAGGGTGATTACACACAGCCAAGCCGCATCTCATCCCAATATGGATTGGGTGACAATGAGGAAAAGGAGGAGGAGGAAGGACAGGAGCTAGTTTCATGCAGTATAGATGGTACTACCTACACAGCTGTCATACTGTCTATTCAGTGTGGATGGCCAGAGGACTGAGAGGAGGAGGAAGAGAGCATGGTCAGTCATCCTCTTGGTGAGGACATGGAAGTCTTGCCTGTTAGTAGTCTGGCACGCATGGCTGAGTTTATGTTATGCTGCCTTTCCCATGACCCTCGCATTCTCAAAATTTTGGGTGACAGCCATTACTGGTTGGTGACACTTCTAGACCCACGCTACAAGGAGAACTTTATATCTCTTATTCCTGTGGCGGACAGGTCTACAAAAATGGGGCTGTACCAGAAGGCCCTTGTTGCGGAACTATTTAAAAAATTCCCATCTGAAAACGCTGGCGGCAGAGGGCACACTTCGTTGGACAACCAAGGAGTACAGGCGAGAGAGACACAACTTCAATTCAGCAGAGGCAGGGGAACACTGTCAAAGTTCTGGGAGAGTTTTCTCAGACCCTCCCATCGCACAGGCCCTGAGGCATGGGGTACTCTCACAAGGAGTGCAAAGTTTGGGAAGATGCTGAGGGAGTACCTTGCCGACCGTACCAACGTCCTCCATGATTCCGCTGTGCCTAATAATTATTGGGTATCCAAGCTGGATGCGTGGAAAGAACTGGCTCTCTTTGCCTTGGGGGTCCTGGCCTGCCCTGCCGCCAGCGTTTTATCAGAGCGTGTTTTTAATGCCACTGGTGGAATTATAACTGATAAGCGCATCCACCTGTCAACTGAAAATGCTGACAGGCTGACTCTTATAAAAATGAACAAGGGCTGGATGGGGCCAGACTTCTCAACACCACCGAATGATAGCAGCATAATATAAACTCAAATCCAGTGTCTTTTCTTGGGAGGTGTATTCTCATGCACCTTTTCACACTCACACATGGGTATACACTTCCTGATTTTGTCTATTTGCTCTTGTCCTCCTCCTTCTCCTCATCCTCCACCACCATATCACCAGGGTGACCGTGGTCCGTGATGCAACACCCACATAATTTTTTTAAAGGGTGTTTATTAGTGTTGAGCGAGCACTAAAATGCTCGGGTGCTCGAAGCTCGGGCCGAGCTCGCCGTGATACTCGGTTGCTCGACCCGAATAACGAGCCCAATGTTAGTCTATGGGAGACCCGAGCATTTTTGCGGCGGCACCCCCGGCAGTCTTTTAAAAGCCTAACAAGTGCCCAATACGATAGTAACAGTGCTCAAATGACATGGGGACAGTATGGGGATCGCCCCAGGAAGCATTTCTGACCCCCAGGTCACTGCTGTCAACAACGTGGTCAGAGGTATTAAGCCACTTTTAAGGGCTCACAATAAAACGTTCAAAAACGAACCTGAAACTGCTTTCCTGTGAAATATGTTAAGGAAGTTCCTTTCCAGGGTAAAGACTTGTGTATAAGGTAAAATAAATAACCCCCCCAAAAAAAATACTCCTCCACACCTTGGGCTATGTTCACAAGTAGGATTTTTTATGCGTTTTTGCACTTTTGTATTGCTTTCAACCGTGACAAATGCATTCACCGGGAAATGTCATTTTAACATTTTACAACCTTATCTGGCCATGTGCTGTGTGACACATGCATACAGTGCTGAAAAGACATGGGAAAAGCATGGGGAAGACCCCTGGAAGCATCTCTGACACCCAGGTCACTGCCTAAAAGTGTGCCCATCAGAAGTGATCCTTGCCGCATCAGAAGATGCAGACTTGCAACTATCCCCGTGCAAGTCCTTGTCCCAGGGCAGTGTTCAATTGTACCTCCCCCATTCCTTGCAATGCAAGCGTAAATATGCAGCCAACCACCCACCCACCCACCCGCAGGCTGTAATACCATACTGACAGTTTGCACTTGAAATGGGGCCTTTTATTTTGGAGGAGGCCGAAGCTGGCCACTACCTCATGGCTGTGTCGGCGGCGAAGTCTCCATACTCAGTCCCCAGCCGCCACTATTTGTCCCTGGAACCTTCCCCACACTTTTCTTAGCCTGGCCTGCTTTAGGGCAGCATTGGACGAGCCCACCAGACAACCAGAGACTCCTCTGGTGTGCCCTGGCTTCTCCATCAGAGGAGTTGAGAGTGCCAAGGTGAGGAGCATGATGATGATGATAGAAGTTAGCATCTGCTTTGTTTTCTTGGAATGCAAGCATAAGTGTGCAACCTGCCACCCACCCACCCCCAGGCTGCAATAGCTTGCACTTGAAATGGGGCCTTTTAGTTTGGAGGAGGCCAAAGCTGGCCACTACCTCATGGCTGCTTCGGCAGCGAGGTATCCATACTCTGTCCCCAGCCGCCCGGCAGCCGGGTGTCCACGCTCGGTCCCCAGCCGCCAGGGGGTTGCCGGGTGTCCATACTCGGTCCCCAGCTGCCCTGTGGCCGGGTGTCCACACACGGTCCCCAGCCGCCTGGGGGCGGCCAGGTGACCATGAACGGTCCCCAGCCGCCCCTATTTCTTCTGTCACCTTCCCACACACTTTTCTTAGTCTGGCCTGCTTTAGGGCAGCATTGGACGAGCCCACCAGAGAACCAGAGACTCCTCCGCTTGGCCCTGGCTTCTCCATCAGGGGAGTTGAGAGTGCAAAGGTGAGGAGCATGATGATGATGATAGAAGTTAGCATCTGCTTTGTTTTCTTGGAATGCAAGCGTAAGTGTGCAGCCTGCCATCCACCCACCCCCAGGCTGCAATACCATACTGCTAGCTTGCACTTGAAATGGGGCCTTTTAGTTTGGAGGAGGCTGAAGCTGGCCACTACCTCATGGCTGCGTCGGCGGCGAGGTCTCCATACTCGGTCCTCAGCCGCCCCAATTTGTCCCGGTGCGCCTTATACATAAGATTAAGCGCGCATACCAAAACATTACCTGTGCCCTCCCCAGTGCATTTAGTGGGAAGGACAGCCTATTCCGCTGTAGTGTGTGCATGCCAAACCCCTGTTCATGGTACATGCGAAGATGCCTCCCACCCTGCCCCTGTCATTGCAGACTTGCAACTATCCCAGTTCAAGTCCTTGTCCCAGGGCAGTGTTCAATTGTACCTCTCCCATTCCTTGCAATGCAAGCGCAAGTATGCAGCCTGCCACCCACCCCCAGGCTGCAATACCATACTGCTTGCTTGCACTTTAAATTGGGCCTTTTAGGCATGTGGAGGCGGAAGCTGGCCACCACGTCATGGCTGCGTTGGCGGCCTGGTATCCATACTCAGTCCCCAACCGCCCGGCGGCCGGGTGTCCACGCTCGGTCCCCAGCCGCCAGGGGGCGACCGGGTGTCCATACTCGGTCCCCAGCTGCCCCGCGACCGGGTGTCCACACACGGTCCCCAGCCGCCTGGGGGCAGCCGGGTGTCCATAAATGGTCCCCAGCCGCCCCTATTTCTCCTGTCACATTCCCACACACTTTTCTTAGCCTGGCCTGCTTTAGGGCAGTATTGCATGAGGCCACCAGAGAACCAGACTCCTCCGGTGGGCCCTGGCTTCTCCATCAGGGGAGTTGAGAGTGCCAAGGTGAGGAGCATGATGATGATGATAGAAGTTAGCATCTGCTTTGTTTTCTTGGAATGCAAGCGCATGTATGTAGTAGCGGCTAGGCCTGAAGTGGTCAGCGTTTTGGCGCATATCCTACCTCCTTCGAGGATTGCTGGATGTTTTCCTGCTACTATCCCAGTTCTATGACTCCCATTAAAACAAAGCTTCAAGTGATAAATGATGGATGAGGTGGTGGCAAAGGATAAAGAGCAGGAGGAACAGGGACCATTCACATCAATATCAGGCCAGTCAACCACATATAGTAACATAGTAACATAGTTTTTAAGGTTGAAGGAAGACTAAGTCCATCTAATTCAACCCATAGCCTAACATGTTGATCCAGAGGAAGGCAAAAAAAACCCATGTAGCAACCACTAAGCTCCACATTGGGGAAAAAAATTCCTTCCCGACTCCATATGACAATCAGACTAGTTCTCTGGATCAACGCCCTATCAAGGAATCTAGTATTTATAACCTGTAATATTATACTTTTCAAGAAAGGCATCCATGCCCTTCTTAAATTTTAACAGTGAATCACTCATTACAACATCATGCGGCAGAGAATTCCATAGTCTCACTGCTCTTACAGTAAAGAATCCCCATCTGTGATTATGATTAAACCTTCTTTCCTCCAGACGTAGAAGATGCCCCCTTGTCCCCGTCTCAGGCCTCAGAGTAAAAAGATCAGTAGAAAGGTCTTTGTACTGTCCCCTCATATACTTGTACATAGTAGTAAGATCACCCCTAAGCCTTCATTTTTCCACAGTAAATAACTCCAAGTGTAATAACCTGTCTTGGTGTTGCAGACCCCTCAGTCCTTTAATAACCTTGGTCACTCTTCTCTGCACCCGCTCTAGTTTAGCTGTGTCTTTCTTATACACTGGAGACCAGAACTGTACACAGTATTCTAAGTGTGGTCGAACTAGTGACTTGTATAGAGGTAAAATTATGTTCTCCTCATGAGCATCTATGCCTCTTTTAATGCATCCCATTATTTTATTTGTCTTTGCAGCAGCTGCCTGACACTGGCCACTAAACGTGAGCTTGTCGTCCACCAATACATCCAGGTCTTTTTCAGTTACAGTTTTGCCCAGTGTTTTACAATTAAGCATATAATTGTACATTTTATTTCCTCTGCCCAAGTGCATTACCTTACATTTATCCCCATTAAAGCTCATTTGCCATTTATCAGCCCAAGCTTCTAGTTTACATAGATCCTCCTGTAATATAAAATTGTCCTCCTCTGTATTGATTACCCTGCAGAGTTTAGTGTCATCTGCAAATATTGAAATATTACTCTGTATGCCCCCTACAAGGTCATTAATAAATATGTTAATATGTCTTGCAGGATATGTTTCTGTAACAAAAGGAGCGGTTCGGCTACACAGTTATAGGGCATACAGTGAGTGCAATGCCTACCAAAAATTTCGAGGCACTCCAATGCCCCTTGGAAATGACATGGAGGTCAGAGGGCCTTAACTAAACCGTTTTTTCCATTTATAGCAACTGGGTCTCCTGTACACTGTTGGCCTAAGCAGTGAATGGAAGGCTTTCCAAAAATTATGAGGAACTGCAATGCCCCTTGAAACAGACGTGGATTACAGCATACTAAAAACTTTCTACCCACTATTGGGGAGAGGGTCTCCCTTAGTTTTCGCTTTTGCATTGAAAAGCAAAAGCTGACTAAAATTAGGAGGAAATGCAATGCCCATTGGAAGAGTCGTGGAGGTTAGAGGTAATTAAAAACAACATTTCAATGCCCCTTGGAAGAGCTGTGGAGTTCAGAGTGGTTTAAGAAGACGGTTTTAATGCCCCTTGGAAAAGTGGTGGAGGTCGGAGTAGCTTAACAAGACAGTTTTAATGCCCCTTGGAAAAGTGGTGGAGGTCGCAGTAGCTTAACAAGACGATTTTAATGCCCCTTGGAAAAGTGGTGGAGGTCACAGTAGCTTAACAAGACAGTTTTAATTCCCCTCGAAAGAGACGTGGAGGTCACAGTAGCTTAACAAGATGGTTTTAATGCCCCTCGGAAGAGACGTGGAGGTCACAGTAGCTTAACAAGATGGTTTTAATGCCCCTCGGAAGAGACGTGGAGGTCCCAATAGCTTAACAAGATGGTTTTAATGCCCCTTGGAAAAGTGGTGGAGGTCACAGTAGCTTAACAAGATGGTTTTAATGCCCCTTGGAATAGTGGTGGAGGTCAGAGTAGCTTAACAACACGGTTTTAATGCCCCTTAGAAAAGTGGTGGAGGTCACAGTAGCTTAACAAGATGGTTTTAATGCCCCTCGAAAGAGACGTGGAGGTCACAGTAGCTTAACAAAACGGCTTTAATGCCCCTCGGAAGAGACGTGGAGGTCACAGTACTTAACAAGACGGTTTTAATGCCCCTTGGAAGAGACATGGTGGTCCCAGTAGCTTAACAAGATGGGTTTAATGCCCCTTGGAAAAGTGGTGGAGGTCACAGTAGCTTAACAAGACGGTTTTAATGCCCCTTCGAAAAGTGGTGGAGGTCGCAGTTGCTTAACAAGACGGTTTTAATGCCCCTTGGTAAAGTGGTGGAGGTCACAATAGCTTAACAAGATGGTTTTAATGCCCCTTACAAGAGTCATACAGGACAGCATCTTAAAAATATTTTTCCCATTATTGGGGAGTGGGTCTCCCACAGTCTTTGCTTATGCCTTCTACGCAAAAGCTGACAAAAATAAGGACAGAGGAACTTGCAATAATGGCAACACGGACCACGGTCACCCTGGTGGTATAGTGGTGGTGGAGGCTGAGGATAAGGAGAAGAACATAAAATAGCCGAAATGAGGAAGCGTATACCCATGTGTGGGTGTGAAGCGGTGCATGTGAATACACCTCCCGAAATAACACAGTGGATTTGACTTTATATTACTCTGCTGTCATTTGGTGGTGATGAGAAGTCTGGCCTAATCCAGCCCTTGTTTATTTTGATAAGGGTCAGCTTTTCAGCATTGTCAGTTGACAGGCGAGTGCGCTTATCAGTTATAATTCCCCCAGCGGCACTAAAAACACGCTCCGATAACACGCTAGCGGCAGGGCAGGCCAGGACCTCCAAGGCATACAGAGCGAGTTTATTCCAAGTGTCCAGCTTGGATACCCAATAATTAAAAGGCACAGAGGACTCACGGAGGATGCTGGTATGGTCGGCAAGGTACTCCCTCACCATCTTTTGAAACTTTCCACTCCTTGTGAGAGTACCCCGCGCCTCAGGGTCTGTCCGAAGGGAGGGTCTGAGAAAACTGTCCCTGAACGTTGACAGTGTTCCCCTGCCTCTGCTGGATTGGAGTTGCATCACTCTCGCATGTACGCCTTGGTTGGGCAACGAACTCTGACCTCTGCCGCTAGCGTGTTCAGATGGGAATTTTTTTAACAGTTCTGCAGCAAGGGCCTTCTGATACTGCCCCATTTTTGTAGACCTCTCCACCTCAGGAATAAGAGAGTGAAAGTTCTGCTTGTAGCGGGGGTCTAAAAGTGTCACCAACCAGTAATGATTGTCAGCCAACATTTTGACAACGCGAAGGTCACGGTTAAGGCAGCGTAACATAAAGTCAGCCATGCGTGCCAGACTGGTAACGGGCAAGAGACTTCCGTGTCCTCACCAAGATGATGACTGACCATGCTCTCCTCCTCCTCCTCCCCCCTGTCCTCAGGCCACCCACGCTGAACCGACGGTATGACAGTTGTACAGGTACTACCGTCTACAGGCGCATGATACCAGCTCCTGTTCTTGCTCCACCTCCTCCTCTCCCTCATTGTCCCCCAATGCATGTTGGGATGAGATGAGGCTGGGCTGTGTGTAATCGACCGCTATGGCTACTTGATCCATCTCATCATACTCTGGCTGCAATGCCTCCTCTTTAATTCTCTGCAGAGAGCGTTACAAAAGACAGACAAGTGGAATGCTGACGCTAATGATGGCGTCATCGCCACTCACCATCTTGGTGGACTCCTCAAAGTTTGTCAAGATGGTACATATGTCAGACATCCAGGTCCACTCCTGAGGTCTTATGTGTGGAGTCTGACCTGAATATCGACGGCCTTGTTGCAGCTGGTACTCCACAACTGCTCTCTTCTGCTCACAAATCCTTTGCAACATGTGGAGGGTAGAGTTCCAACGTGTGGGGACATCACACACCAGTCGGTGTGACGGAAGCTGCAAACGCTGCTGCAACACAGCAAGGGTGGCGGAAGCTGTAGCCGACTTGTGAAAATGAGCTGACAGGCGGCGTACTTTGACGAGCAGATATGGCAACTCGGGGTACGATTTAAGAAACCGCTGAACCACGAGGTTAAGCACATGAGCCAGGCATGGTACGTGTGTGATCTTGCCTCGCCTCAGAGCCGCCACCAGGTTACAGCCATTGTCACACACGACCATGCCTGGATGTAGGTTCAGCGGTGTCAGCCACAGATCTGTCTGCTTCTTCACAGCTGTCCACAACTGACAAGCAGTGTGAGGTTTCTCACGTAAGCTTATGAGTTTCAGCACAGCCTGTTGCCGCTTGGTGGAGGCAGTACTGCAGTGCTTCCAGCTTGTAACTGATGTAGTGATATCTGAGATGGAGGCTGAACATTAGGAGGAGGAGGAAGATGATGTGCAGGAGCTGTACGCTGTGGGGGCAACTCTGACTGACATAGGGCCCGCAATCCTCGGTGTGGGGAGGATGTGTTCCGTCCCAAGGTCCGACTGGGTCCCGGCTTCAACTATGTTTACCCAGTGTGCTGTCAGGGAGATGTACCGTCTCTGTGTCACGCTGTCTCTGTATACTGGAGGTAGGGGGCCTAAGCTGACCCTAAGCTGGGGCCCTGACTAATCCCTCAACCTGGAGGTACTGTTAAAGGTACAGAGGTCCAGGCCACCAGCATAACCCCTACCTCCTGAGGATCCCTGCACCTAAGTAATCTAGTCCTGAGAAGGACCCCGATCACAACAAAAGGGGACAAGTAATAATATGCCCACACACAGTACTTAGACGAACGAGACAGTACAAGGGAAAAACCAAAACCACCTTGCATACAAAAACTACACAACTACAACAGAGGGAACACCAACGGTAAAGGAGATAAATGATAAAGCAAGGAAGGGAAAAAACTCTCCAAATACACTTATCTCTGAAACTCCAAAAACCACAATCCGCTCTGTTAGTCTGCATGAAATGCTTTCACCGACACTTCCCTAACAGACCAGCAGGCATTTGAAGGAGTCTCACTACAGCAGCATTGATTGCAGCTGGGCGAGGCTGGACCTCGTCTAGCACAGAGAGAGAGAGAATTAACTCCCTCACTGCCGAAAAACACAAAGCACCAAAAAGTCAGCTGCGAGAAGTCAGGTTGTGTAATCGTGACGATCTTCGTGGCGACACACCCGTGACAGTACCCCCCCTTCTACGAGGGGCCTCCGGACCCTCAGGGCCAGGTTTATCTGGGTGAGTCATGTGGAAGGCCCGAACTAATCGGTCTGCGTTAATATCCGACGCAGGAACCCACATCCTCTCCTCAGGACCATACCCTTTCCAATGAACCAGGTACTGAAGGGACCGGCGATTAAAGAGTGAATCGATGACCCTCGATACCTGGAACTCCAAGTTACCCTTGACCACCACTGGAGGGGGAGGTAAAGGTGATGGTACCACCGGCGCCACATACCTCTTAAGCAACGATCTGTGGAACACGTTGTGAATTTTAAACGTAGGGGGGAGGTCAAGACGGAATGCCACCGGATTAATAATAGAACTGATTCTGTACGGCCCGATGAACCTGGGACCCAGTTTCCAGGAGGGAACCTTAAGTTTTATATTCCTGGTAGACAACCATACCCGATCGTTCACACTTAGGTCCGGACCAGACACTCTCCTCCTATCAGCCATACGTTTGTATCAGTTCCCCATAGTATTCAGATTCTTCAGCACCCCTCTCCATACTGAAGCGAGTGATGAGGAAAATCGTTCCTCCTCAGGAACCCCCGAAGAGCCCCCCCTACTGAAAGTACAAAACTGGGGGTGAAAACCATATGCCCCAAAAAACGGGGACTTACCAGTGGACTCGCTCCGCCTATTACTAAGTGCAAACTCTGCCAGAGGTAAGAAAGAAGCCCAGTCCTCCTGGTTCTCTGACACAAAACACCGGAGATATGTCTCCAAGCTCTGGTTCATACGTTCCGTCTGACCATTGGTCTGAGGATGAAAAGCCGATGAGAATGACGAATGCATCCCCCGCCGTGCACAAAACGCCTTCCAGAACTTGGACACAAACTGAGACCCCCGATCAGACACCACCTTGGAGGGTACCCCGTGAAGCCTCACAATCTCCCCAATGAACACCTGCGCAAGAGTTTTAGCATTAGGGAGAGCCGGAAGAGCGATAAAATGTGCCATCTTGCTGAACCTGTCCACTACAACGAGTATGACCGTTTTACCCGAAGACGGAGGGAGGTCCGTAATAAAGTCCATAGACAGATGAGTCCAAGGACGCTCCGGGATCTTCAAAGGTAAGAGGGCCCCAGACGGACGGGTATGTGAGGTCTTAGAGCGCGCACAAACCCCACAGGACGCGACAAAAGTTACCACCTCCTTATGTAAGTTAGGCCACCAAAACCGACGCGAGAGGAGATCCACAGTTGTTCTACTCCCCGGGTGTCCTGCAAAAACTGAGTTATGGTGTGCCTCGATCACCTTTTGTCGCAACTGATCTGGAACAAACAGTCTCCCCGGAGGTCCAACAGGGGCGTCCCCCTGAGCCTCCAATACCTCCTCCTCCAGCTCAGAGCATACTGCCGAAACCACCACCCCCTCCTGAAGGATAGGAATCGGGTCGTCCGTATTCCCGGCCCCAGGGAAACTACGAGATAAGGCATCCGCCTTTACATTTTTTGACCCAGGACGATATGTAACGACAAAATTAAACCTGGTAAAAAACAATGACCACCTAGCTTGTCTGGGATTCAGACGTTTCGCGGACTCCAGATATCGCAGGTTCTTGTGATCGGTGATGACGGTGACCGGATGGACTGCCCCCTCCAAAAAATGGCGCCACTCCTCAAAAGCTAACTTAATGGCCAAGAGTTCCCTATTGCCGACATCGTAATTCCTCTCAGCGGACGACAATTTTTTAGAGAAAAAGGCGCACGGATGCCACTTACCAGGGGACGAACCTTGTGACAATACTGCTCCCACCCCTACCTCGGAAGCGTCTACCTCTACAATGAATGGCTGTGACGCATCAGGTTGAATGAGTATGGGTGCCGAGGCAAAACATTTTTTCAAGGAGGAGAATGCTTGACAAGCCTTGTCAGACCACCTAGAAAAATCCGTCCCCTTTTTAGTCATGTCTGTGAGAGGCTTAACCACGGACGAGAAATTACGAATGAACTTCCGGTAATAATTAGCAAACCCCAGGAAACGTTGTAGTGCCTTAAGATTCTCTGGCCGATCCCACTCAAGAACTGCCCGCACTTTCCCAGGGTCCATACGAAAACCGGACGCTGAAACCAGGAAGCCTAAAAACTGGAGTTCCTGTACGGCGAACACACACTTTTCCCATTTGCCATACAGTTTATTATCCCGCAAGATCTGTAACACCTGCCTAACGTGCTCCTGATGAGACACCAGATCCGGCGAGTAAATTAAGATATCATCCAGATATACGACAACAAACTGTCCCACCAGGCGGCGAAAAATGTCATTAACAAAGTGTTGGAACACCGCCGGGGCATTAGTCAGACCGAATGGCATGACAAGGTTCTCATAATGCCCCTCCGGAGTGTTAAACGCCGTCTTCCACTCATCCCCCTCCTTCAACCTAATCAGATTGTACGCCCCCCTGAGATCCAACTTAGAGAACCATTTGGCGCCCACGATCTGATTAAAGAGATCGGGAATAAGTGGGAGCGGGTACGGATCTCGGACCGTAATCCGATTAAGTTCACGGAAATCCAGGCAAGGGCGTAGGCCTCCATCTTTCTTCTTAACAAAGAAGAACCCCGCAGCCACCGGTGAAGATGAAGGTCTAATATGCCCCTTAGCCAGACTTTCTGAAATATAATCCTTCATGGCCTGCCTCTCAGGACCAGAAAGGTTATACAACCTAGCTTTAGGTAACTTGGCCTCAGGGAGCAGTTTTACAGAACAGTCATACTCGCGATGAGGAGGTAGTTCCTGACACCCATTCTCCGAGAATACATCCTCAAAGTCCGCCAGAAATGGAGGTAAGACCCAAGGAGTAACCGCACCGATGACCGTGTTCATGCAGTTTTTATTACAGAATTTACTCCATTGGCTTATCTCTCTGGTTTGCCAATTAATAACCGGGTTATGCTTAGTTAACCAAGGAAGGCCCAACACTATAGGAGTGGGAAGACCCTCCAACACGTAGCAAGACAACAGTTCTTTATGTATCGCCCCCACTTGAAGTTTTACGTCATGCACAGCTTGCAAAAAACTTCCCTGACCGAGAGGCCTGGCATCGATCGAGAATATGGGGATGGGTTTAGCCAACTCACTCAATCGCATACCTTGAACCCGGGCAAACCGAGCATCAACCAGATTAGCCCCGGCCCCACTATCCAGAAGAACAGATATCCTCTCAGTTCTCGTACCCACCACCACCTCCGCCGGTACGAGAAACTGAGATGAACTTAGGGACGAAATACCTACTCCCAGATTGCAATCCACCACACAACCTGGGATCAACAGTTTTCAGACGACTCTTCACTCTGCAAGGGACGGGATGGACACCCCCCAATAAAATGTCCCTTTCTCCCGCAGAAGAAACACCTTCCTGTCTTATGGCGCACCACCGGTCCCCTCCCCCGAAATGATGTCTCTCCTAATTGCATAGGCTCCTCTGGACTGACCAGGGGAACCACCATATGAGGGGACCTTGTAGGAGGTGGAGTCATCACAGGGGGTAGAGTTATCCCGCACCTCTCCCGAAGCCATCTGTCAACGCGAATAGCAAGGGCCATAGCGGCTTCCAGTGACGCGGGAGAGTCATACTGTGCCAACACATCCTGTAATTTGTCGGATAAACCTTGACAAAACTGGCTCCTAAGAGCCGGGTCATTCCACTGGGTGTCCGTGGCCCACCTACGGAACTCCGAACAGAATTCCTCCGCCGGACGATCTCCCTGCTGGATCCTACGTAACTTAGACTCAGCAAGGGAGATCCGATCTGGGTCATCATATACGAGTCCCAGAGCAGCGAAAAACCTATCCACTGACTGGAGAGCCGGGGAGCCCGGGGGAAGAGAGAACGCCCAAGATTGTGGGTCCCCTTGTAGGAGCGAGATGACAATTCCCACCCTTTGTTCTTCACTCCCCGATGACCGAGGCCGCAGCCGAAAGTACAACTTGCATGCCTCCCGGAAAACAAAAAACTTGTCCCGCCCCCCAGTGAACCTGTCAGGGAGAGCTTCTTTAGGTTCTGGTCCGGCTTGCTCCCGAGGATACAAAACCTTGGACCTAACGTCCGCCAGCTCCATGGACAAACTCTGCAACTGTCGAGCTAGACCGGCTACTGGATCCATGGTAGCTGGAGAAAAACTAAGTGGGTCGGTGAAAATGTCACGCTGTCTCTGTATACTGGAGGTAGGGGGCCTAAGCTGACCCTAAGCTGGGGCCCTGACTAATCCCTCAACCTGGAGGTACTGTTAAAGGTACAGAGGTCCAGGCCACCAGCATAACCCCTACCTCCTGAGGATCCCTGCACCTAAGTAATCTAGTCCTGAGAAGGACCCCGATCACAACAAAAGGGGACAAGTAATAATATGCCCACACACAGTACTTAGACGAACGAGACAGTACAAGGGAAAAACCAAAACCACCTTGCATACAAAAACTACACAACTACAACAGAGGGAACACCAACGGGAAAGGAGATAAATGATAAAGCAAGGAAGGGAAAAAACTCTCCAAATACACTTATCTCTGAAACTCCAAAAACCACGATCCGCTCTGTTAGTCTGCATGAAATGCTTTCACCGACACTTCCCTAACAGACCAGCAGGCATTTGAAGGAGTCTCACTACAGCAGCATTGATTGCAGCTGGGCGAGGCTGGACCTCGTCTAGCACAGAGAGAGAGAGAATTAACTCCCTCACAGCCGAAAAACACAAAGCACCAAAAAGTCAGCTGCGAGAAGTCAGGCTGTGTAATCGTGACGATCTTCGTGGCGACACACCCGTGATACTCTGGCCACAAGCACTTGTCCATGTGTCCGTTGTCAGATTGACTTTCCCAGTAACTGCATTGTTGAGGGCACGGCAGATGTTTTGGGACACGTGCTTGTGTAGTGCGGGGATGGCACACCGGGCAAAATAGTGTCGGCTGGGGACCGAGTACCGAGGGACGGCCACCGCCATAAGGTTGCAGAAGGATTCAGTCTCCACCAGCCTAAAAGGCAGCATTTCCAACGCAAGCAGTCGTGAAATGTGCGAATTTAGGACTGTGGCCTGTGGGGCGTTGGCTGTGAATTTGAGCTTTCATTCAAAGCTCTGGGATATGGACAATTGAATGCTGCAGTGGGACGTGGACGTTGATGCTGTTTCTTGAGAAACTGCCATAACAAGTGAAGACTGAGAGGAGGGGGCATCGTTGCATGCAGTATGGACAGGGGATTGCCTTGCACACACAACAGGGGGTTCTATTGCATGCACAACAGCGGAAGATGCAGTGGTGACACCCGCTGACACTGGTTATGGACCCTGGGGTTCGCCCCACAAAGTCGGGTGCTTTGCTGCCATGTGCCTGATCATGCTGGTGGTGGTCAGGCTGGTAGTTTTGTCACCCCTGCTGATGCTGGCATGGCAGGTGGTACAAATGGCCTTTTTGGGGTTATCAGCAGAGTCTTTAAAAAAATTCCAGACTCTGGAAGACCTACAGGTTGTACTGGCAACATCCCTTGTGTTGGTGTTACCGGGAACGGTTGCCCGCCTTCTGTCTGCGGCCACCACACTGCTTCTTCTTGCCTGTTGGGGTACTTTGCCTCCCTCCCCCTGTGTGCTGCTGGCCTCACTCTGTGTATCCTCCTGCCACTTTTGGTTAATTACTAGATCATCCACTACCTCCTCCTCTTCCACTTCCGCACCACGGTCATCCTCCTCACTTTGTGGCAATTGTGTCTTGTCATCGTCCACCTCTTGTGACAAATTGCCAGCGTCGCCTTTCTGTGGCTGTTCAAATATTTGGCCATCGCTACATGGGATCTCCTCTTCCACCACTTCAAGCAGAGCAGGCGAGGTGCCCAAATATGGAAATGGACCAGTGAACAGCTGGCATGGTGGGAGGAAGGAGCATCAGGGTGAGGAGGAGTTTGCGGTCGAGACTCATGGCTACTAAGACTTGACTGTGTGGAAGACAGACCGGAGGTGGTGGTGCCCAAGTGACTGGAAGTATTATCTGCTATCCAATCAATAACCTGTTCACACTGATCAGTTGGCAATAGTGGTGTTGTTGTGTGCTTCCCTAGTAATTCGGTCAAGAACTGGAAGCAAGAAGATGTGGCTGTTGGTTGTGGCACATTTTCACCTTGTCCACGGCCCCGTCCTCTGCACGCACCATCACCAGAACGTCCAGTTCCACGTCCCTTGCACGCACCTTGCCCATTGTAAATGAAGTAAAATAGCTTACACTCGCACTATCAATGGAAAAAGGGTAATAAAAAGGAAATTAGAACCGTGGAAGAGGAAAACCACAGTTCTAGTTCTCTGGCCTACACCAGAATCTTTTAAACAGATATATTTGTGTCTGAACAGTCAGCGAGACAGTCAAACTGTTTTTTTTTATGGAAAAAAGGCAAAAAAGTGTTTAACACCCAGATTTGAATCGTGGAAGAGGAAAACCACAGTTCTAGTTCTCTGGCCTACATCAGAATCTTTTAAACAGATATATTTGTGTCTGAACAGTCAACGAGACACTCAAACTGTTTTTTTTTTTATGGAAAAAAGGCAAAAAGTTGGATAACACCCAGATTTGAACCGTGGAAGAGGAAAACCACAGTTCTAATTTCCTGGCGTATACCAGACTTTTTAAATAATTATATTTGTGTCTGAACAGTCACCGAGACACTCAAACTGTTTTTTTTATGGAAAAAAGGCAAAAAGGTGGATAACACCCAGATTTGAACCATGGAAGAGGAAAACCACAGTTCTAATTTCCTGGCATATACCAGACTTTTTTAAATAGATATATTTCTGTCTGAACAGTCACCGAGACACTCAAACTGTTTTTTTATGGAAAAAAGGCAAAAAGGTGGATAACACCCAGATTTGAACCGTGGAAGAGGAAAACCACAGTTCTAATTTCCGGGTATATTCCAGACTTTTTTAAATACATATATTTGTGTCTGAACAGTCAGCGAGACACTCAAACTGTTTTTTTTATGGAAAAAAGGCAAAAAAGTGGATAATACAGAGATTTGAACCGTGGAACTGCAAAACCACAGTTATAGTTATCTGGCCGAAACCAGACTCTTTTAAACAGATATATTTATGTCTGAACACTCACAGACACACTCAATTTTTTTTTTTGGGGGGGGAAATACCAAAAGGTTAATAAGACGGGTATTTGTACAGTCTGACTGAGGAAAAAAAAAAAAAGGATTTAGATGAAAAAAAAAAGGATTTTTTCCTGGCCCCTGAGACCTGGGGCTAAGTCTAGCAATTTGAGCAGCAGCAGCACACAGGACTGTAATGCAGTGTTTGTTGGTATAACCACTGCGTCTCCTATACAGCCTGCTTGCCTGCCTGATATCTGGGATGGATATTAGTCCTCAGAAGGACTGTTTGTTTAATTTTGCAGGCTTTAGAGACCCTACACTACCTATTTTGCAGTATAAATCTCTCCCTAGCTCAGCAGCACTTTCCCTACGCTGTCTGATCCGGAGCGACGGTGTCCAAGATGGCGGCGCCGGTTTTAAATACTCGAGGTGACGCTATGCGGCCAGCCAATCACTGTAATGCCCACAACCAACAAGGCTGCTGCATTACAGTGACTGGCTGGCAATCCCTGCATGTTCATTGGCTCTGTAAAGAGCGCCAAACATGCAGGTCAGAGACCCGAGCTCCCGCCCGAGTAACCCGAAAATGCTCGGTGCTCGCCGAACATCCCGAGTAGTGAGATGCTCGGGCGAGTACCGAGAAGTGTCGAGCATGCTCGCTCAACACTACTGATTAGTCAAGATTGATCAAGATTGATCCAGAATCTGATATCCAGTAAATTAGGACAAATTACAGAAGTCTTGAATAATGAGGGTCAACATTGTAAATATTAAGTCTAACTTAACTTGATGCATAACTTGATGTATTTGTCACTAGATTTTAAAAACTTATGCTTATAATTTTACCTGAGTATACCATAGAAAAATCTGACTAAAAGATCTAAAAATGTTGAAGCAGCAAACTGTGTGAAAACCAACATTTATGTCAGTCTAAAACATTTGGCCACAACTTTACACTTGATAATTTAAAATTTAAGAAAGTAGTGGACAAGTCCTTTAAGTAGCAATGATAAAATTACTTCAATGTAGCAGCCATTTAAGTTCACATGTGTTTCCTGTATTCTTCAATTGGTCCTATAATCCACAAGACCCAACAGTTTTATGCTATTTTGGCTAATAATAAGAGGGCATGTATCCTCAGACGACTATACTGCCCATACATAAAATGTCATAATCTGATGATAGATCTGCTTCATAAGCCAAGGGCATTCAAATAACTTTGTTTTGTCCAAATTAGCCCAGGCTAGTGTAAGAAGTTTTATGTAAGAGGTAATACTAACATAAATATTCTGAAATTTTGGTAAAACGTGTTCATTTATTTTTTCATGATTTAGGCTTCTGAACATCTAACCAGCCATCCAAGAATTATTTTATTTTTTGTGAGATCAGAGTTTAAAATCAGACCCTATGGCTATGTGCCCACAATGCAGAAATGCTCCGGATTTTTCCTGAGTGTTTCTGCATCTCCCTGGCAGAAAAAACGCATGTGGAAGTGAAGCATTTTTCACATGCATTTCCGCAAGCGGGTTGTCAAGCGCTTTCCAAGCAATTTTAGCATCACTTGAAAAGTGCTTGACAACTTGGTCACACTATATAAATCCATGCAACCGGCATGGATTTATATAGTGTGACCGAAAGAATGATAAAAGATAAAAAATAAATATTATACTTACCTTCTGATGGCCCCCGGTGTCCTCGTCTCGGCTTGCCGGCAGCTCGCAGTAGACTAAAGGACCTGCCGATGTCAGCAGTCGCGTGACCCGTCACATGACTAAATTACGTCACCGCTCGTCCTTTAGTCTACCGCGAGCTGTCGGCAAGCCGAGACAAGGACACCGGGGGCCATCAGAAGGTAAGTATAATATTTATTTTTTATTTATTTATTTTTTTAGAGGTTCTATGGTACCCGGGTCTGGAGGAGAGTCTCCTCTTCTCCAAACCCGGGTACCATCTGCACATTGAAACGCATGGAAGCCGCATGTACAGATTTAGTGATGCGGATGACATGCGTTCCAATGCAAGTCAATTGCGGAGAAAACGCTGCGCTTCCGCAAAATAATTGGTAGTGCTGCAGATTTTTTCGCAATGATAATCCGCAGCGGAAATCTCCGCAGCATGTGCATAGCACATGCAAATTATCATTGGGGAACATGGCAGGCCTTCTACCATGCATTTTTTAAGTGTTTCTGCAGCGGAATTGCTGCTGCGGAAATGCTTAAAAAGCGCATAGTGGGCACACAGCCTATAACACCATTTAAAAATAGGGCTGGATGCTTTTCTCACAACCACTGACATTGTGGGTTATAACTAATCTAACAATGGAGAATATATAACTGGTGGAGAAAGGATGAACTTGATGGACCTATGTCTTTTTCAACCTTTAAAACTATAACTGTAACTATGTAACTCCTGAATTAACTAACCTTTTAATGTCCAAGAGATTTTTCATTTTTGCATTTTAATTTTTTACTTGCCTTCTTCCAAGAGCCGTGACTTTTTTATTTTCCCATCAACATAGCCATATGAGTGTTATGTTCTGCTACCAGAGCTAAGGAAAGAGAGGAGATCTGTCCCTACGATAGAACTCAGCTTTATCCCTACGATGTAACAGGGGACCTGATCCTGCGATCAGACCTGCTAAAGTCCTAAGCTAGTCTGTACGGAGACCTATAGATGTGGGGAAGGAATCCCTACAAGTACTAAGGACTGGGAGGAAAATGGGACACCTCCTAACAGAAATAGTAGCAGACAGACGAACAAACAAAATATATAGAACATAGAGGTCCGTAGACCAAGCAAACTAACAGAGTTAGATACAGAGCACAGGCTAGCTAGAAAGTAGTTATACAATGAAGTCCAGCAAAGCCAGAAGGGCGGAGCAGGATTAAATAGGCCAACAAGGTCATGTGACCAGCAAAGGAAAAAACCTAAGAGCAAGGTTCTAACAGTACCCCCCCTTCTAAGAGGATCCTCCGGATCCCCTAGGACCAGGCTTATCAGGAAATCTCCTGTGAAACGCTCTGATAAGTCTGGACGCGGAAACATCATCTGACCTCACCCAAGAGTTATCCTCGGGTCCGAAACCTTTCCAGGCCACAAGATACTGCAAACTACCTCTATACCGTCTAGAGTTAAGGATGCGAGAAATTTCATATTCCCCGTCCTCCACCACCGGAGGAACAGAGGCAGAGGCGTCACCATCCGACACAACAGCTTTTTTTAACAGAGAGACATGAAATACCGGATTAATTCTCCAGGAGGTAGGAACCTCCAACCTAACAGCAGATTGGTTGACAACCTGAAGCACCTTAAAGGGCCCTACAAACTTGGGACCCAATTTCTTAGAAGGAATCCTCAACCGCAGATTCCTAGAGGACAACCAAACCATGTCACCAACAGCGAACAAAACCTCCTGTCGTTTCCTATCAAAGTAGTCTTTAGATTTTCTGTTGGCCTCCTGAAGATTACCACGCACATCCGTCCAAACTCTCTCCAAATCACCGGAAAAATTCTCCTCCTCAGGCACGGCAGATCCCAACTTGGAGAACGACCCAAACGACGGATGTCTCCCAGAACAACAAAAAAAAGGCGAACAACCAGCAGAAGAAGATGTATGATTGTTCAGAGCAAATTCAGCAAGTGGCAGAAACTCAGACCACCCCTCTTGATTGTCTGCCACAAAACAACGCAAGAACTGCTCAACATCCTGGTTTTTCCTTTCTGTCTGGCCATTAGATTCAGGATGATATCCGGACGAGAACGACAAATGAACTCCCAACCTGTCACAAAAGGCACGCCAAAAATGAGCCACGAACTGAGGACCCCTATCAGAAACAATGTCAGTAGGAACGCCATGAAGTCTGACAATTTCCTTGACAAAGGCCTTAGCGAGAGTTTTAGCGCAGGGCAGTTTGACGAAGGGAACCAAGTGACACATCTTGCTAAAACGGTCCACGACCACCCAGATGACAGTAAAACCCTCAGAGGGGGGAAGGTCAGTTATAAAGTCCATAGCCAAATGTGTCCAAGGAGCACTGGGAACCTCCAAAGGACAAAGCAACCCCGCAGCAGGAGTATGTGAGGACTTAGATCTAGCACATATAGTACATTGACGCACCCACTTAATGACTTCCTTCTGCCATCCAGGCCACCAAAAACTGCGACCCACCAGTCTCTTGGTCTCAGAGATTCCGGGATGACCTGCCAACCGAGATTCGTGACACTCAACAAACAAATCTCTCCTAAAGGTCCCAGGCACAAATAACCTCCCATGAGGAGTGTTAGATGGGGCATTCTCCTGTGCTTTAAGAATCTCATCTTCCAAAACGGAGTCCAAAGCAGCTATCACAACACCTTCTTGTAAAATGTTCTCCTCTTTCTCAGCACCGACTATGGGAGAAAAACTGCGAGACAAGGCATCCGCCTTAACATTCTTAGTACCAGGGATGTAAGTAACGGAGAAATTAAACCGTGAGAAAAACAGTTCCCACCTAGCCTGACGGGCATTCAGGCGCTTGGCAGCATCAAGATATATCAGATTTTTATGATCCGTAAGAACCTGAACGGGAAATTCCGCACATTCCAAGAAGTGGCGCCAGTGTTCAAATGCGAGTTTAATAGCCAATAATTCCCGATTACCAATATCGTAATTCAGTTCAGTCTCCGAAAATTTTTTTGAAAAAAAAGGCACAGGGTTGTAATCCATTCCCGTTATCCTGAGACAATACTGCGCCAACCCCCACAGAGGAAGCATCAACCTCAACAAAAAACGGCTTAGTCACATCAGGCTGCATAAGGATGGGAGCAGAGGTGAACCTCTCCTTGAGATACACAAAAGCTTCAATAGCCTCAGAAGACCACTGAACCGCATCAGCACCTTTCCTGGTGAGATCGGTCAGAGGTTTGACAATACTAGAAAATTTTTTTATGAATTTTCTGTAATAATTGGCGAAACCTAAAAACCTCTGTATCGATTTCAAACCAATAGGCCTAGGCCATTCCTGTACAGCTTGAACTTTAACCGGGTCCATCTCAAAACCTTCGCTGGAGATAATGTAACCCAAAAAACTAATTCTCTGTACAGCGAACTCACATTTCTCCAGCTTAGCAAAAAGCGAATTGTCCATTAACAACTGTAATACCTCACGTACGCTCCGCCAATGAGACTCCAGATCCGGCGAATAAATCAAAATGTCATCCAAATACACAACCACATTTTTGCTGATCAAAGGTCTAAGGATGTCATTAATAAGATTCTGAAAAAATGCAGGAGCATTAGTAAGACCAAAAGGCATAACCAGATTCTCAAAATGACCCACAGGAGTGTTAAAAGCAGTCTTCCATTCGTCACCCTCCTTCATGCGCAACAGATTGTATGCCCCCTTAAGGTCAATTTTAGAGAACCACTTGGCCCCCATTAACTGGTTAAACAGATCAGGAATCAATGGCAGTGGGTAAGGATTGCGTACAGTAATTTTGTTAATCTCACGAAAATCCAGACAAGGACGTAAACCGCCGTCCTTTTTTTTTACAAAAAAAAATCCAACCGCCACAGGAGACTTAGAGGGCCTAATGTGACCGGCGGCCAAACTTGTCTGTATGTATTCCTCCAAAGCCTTCCTCTCAGGAATAGTAAGGTTAAATAAACGACTTTTAGGAAGAGTCGCTCCAGGGACAAATTCAATAGAACAATCATAGTCTCTATGGGGAGGCAAAACCTGTGATTCCTTCTCAGAAAAAACTCTCCAAAAATCCTGAATAGGAACAGGCAATTCTCCCCTATCCAAAGCTGCAATATGCCCGTTACAACACTTGTCATAACATTTATGGCTCCAGGATTTAATTTCACTGGTAGACCAATCCAGTACAGGATTGTGAAATTTTAACCAGGGCAATCCCAATATTACTGGAGAAGGCAAGTTATTCAAAACTACCAAATCCAATTTCTCATGGTGAACACCATTAATAGTGAGAGGAAATTCACAGACCTTGAGAGTAATATTCTTCAAAGGGGAACCATCCACAGAAACCACAGCAATGGGGGATGATAAAGGTTCGGGTTTTAAATTGAGTCTTTCCAAGAATCCCCCATCAATTACATTCAGAGTAGACCCACAATCAACAAACACCCGAAATTCCATTAATTTTTCCTGAGCAATCGTGGAAGCAGCTAAAAATACACCCTTGGAATTTAAACAGGCAATACGGGCATGACTGACCATTTTTTTTTCTTTCTTCATACGAAGCTCACAGCCTTTAATCAAATGACCAGATTTTCCGCAATAGAAACACAAGCCTTCAAAAAATCTACGGTCTTTTTCTTGAGAGCGAGGTGCCACCGATCCAATCTCCATCGGTTCACCACTGTTAGTACACACATTCTCATAACCAGAAACTGACATAGCAGAGGATTTGCTCTCATTAACCCTTGCACGCAGTCTCCTATCCACCCGTATAGCTAATTGCATAGCCTGTTGCAAATCTTCAGGTGTAGGATAAGCAATTAGCAGGTCTTTAACCCTTTCATTGAGCCCAGCAAGAAATAGACTTTTCAGAGCAGAATCGTTCCACCCTGTTTGAGTAGACCAACGACGGAAATGAGTACAATATTTTTCCACATTACCTGATCCCTGTTTCAAACGTCTCAACTCAGTCTCAGCTGATGCGACACGGTCAGGATCATCATATAATAGTCCCAAAGCAGAAAAAAAACTATCCACTGATCTGAAGCATGTATCACTAGGTTGCAAAGAAAAGGCCCACTCCTGAGGCTCTTTGCGCAAAAGTGACATTATGAACCCTATGCGCTGGGATTCATCCCCAGAGGACTTGGGTCTCAAACGAAAATACAATAAGCAAGCATTTTTAAATGAAAAAAATTCTCGGTGTTCACCAAAAAATAAATCCGGCAAACATACCTTAGGCTCCAAGAAATGTGCTCCAGGACAGTTACTCACGTGCTGACGGAGCTCGGCCACTTCCAGAGAGAGTCCCTGCAGGCGATGAGCCAAATCCTGAACCGACACCATGATGGAACAGAAAAATCTTTCCTTAGAGAATTTGCAGGCTGGACTTACTGTTATGTTCTGCTACCAGAGCTAAGGAAAGAGAGGAGATCTGTCCCTACGATAGAACTCAGCTTTATCCCTACGATGTAACAGGGGACCTGATCCTGCGATCAGACCTGCTAAAGTCCTAAGCTAGTCTGTACGGAGACCTATAGATGTGGGGAAGGAATCCCTACAAGTACTAAGGACTGGGAGGAAAATGGGACACCTCCTAACAGAAATAGTAGCAGACAGACGAACAAACAAAATATATAGAACATAGAGGTCCGTAGACCAAGCAAACTAACAGAGTTAGATACAGAGCACAGGCTAGCTAGAAAGTAGTTATACAATGAAGTCCAGCAAAGCCAGAAGGGCGGAGCAGGATTAAATAGGCCAACAAGGTCATGTGACCAGCAAAGGAAAAAACCTAAGAGCAAGGTTCTAACAATGAGGGCTTGTTGTTTGTGGGACGAGTTGTAGCTTTAATTTACTACATTCAGTTTACCATACAATGCACTGAAAAATAATAAAAGATTGCAAGTGGAATCAAACGGAGAAAAAAATAGTTAGTCCAACAATTTTTTTTACAATATTGATTGTGTGGTAAAAATGACCTGGATACATGATTCACCAGGTCACTACAATAATGGCAATTCCAAAATTACACATTTTCTTTTGTTTAAGTGGTGAAAAAGATTCAGAAGTTTGAAGAAAACTTTGCCATTTTCAAAGACCTATAATGCTTTTATTTTCCATCAATGGAGCTGTGTGTCTTTACTTTCAAAGGGGGAAAAGGGGTTAATTCAAACTTTTATATATTTTTTATTTATTTTACATTTTAAACAACTTATTACTTGTACTTTTTGCTGTATTTTGTTGGTGCCTTTAGTGGACTTGAACCTGCAATCATGTACATAGTGTATATTTTTTATGAAGCTCAGATAGTGGCTAATGTTCCCAGGATTACAAAAATGGCAGCATCAAGGGAATTCAGCAGATCCCTAGCTAGCATGGTATCATATTTGTGCCACAAAATTGCATATAGAGGGTTAGATGGGAGCTGAGGCATGTGCGCTCTGGCAATGAAGACATTTCAATATGCTGTCAGAGATTAGCATTTAAATGATTAACAGCAGTAATTTGAGCTCAGCTCCAGCCGCTGCTATAATACGCAGATGCCGGCTATGTAACATAGCTAGGTTCTATCATATATGGAGGGAGCTAAGCTCTTGAGTCTTCTCCACGCATGGGCACCACAGAACTTGTGTACATGTATGTGATTATATGATAATTGATTAATTCAAACCTCCAGATCAGACCCTTAGGTTATGTGCATACGTTTAGGATTTGATTGCAGAAATTTCTGCAGCTTTTCTGCATCTCTTGGCAGGAAAAATGCTGCTGAAAAAACACACATTTTTTTTCGCAATTTTGCCGTGTTTTTGATGCGCTTTTTAATGTGTTTTTTGGATGCGTTTTTGGACATCAATGAATGATTGAGCTAAATAAAGATATTTGAAAAAAGAAATGTGGGACATTGCTTCAACCCTTTGATTATCATTAGATCCAGGGTGAGTATATTGGTTAATTTAAATGATTAAAGCATGTGTCTGTTGTATTTCAAATAAAGTGTTTTACTCTGTTTGTTTATTTAACTCTTTACTTTATTTTAATTAGCTTTTAGTAATGAAAGGATCTAATTGACACCTTTTCACCACCAAACAAAACGGCTAGGTGTCAGCTAATCCCATACACACAATCTCATTAGCATTTCCATTCAAGTCATTTCTGGGGCAGGTGAGAGCTGCTATTTTTAGTCTAGGAAGGTGCCATTAGGCAAACATGTTCTCTGGCTATTAATAACAGCTCACTGCTGTTTCATTAGCACCTATGTCCTCACGAACAGCAACAAGCAGCGCTTTGGACGCAGTGTATTTTAGCTGCGTCCAAAATGTGTTCTAATGACGTACTTTTGTTGTCAATACATGCAGATCCATGGCATATAACGACATTTCAATCGATCAAAATCTGCAGCGGAGACTAGCGTGTCCGTTACAGAAAACTGACATGCTGTGGGTGAGTTTGCGTACGTGACCACGGTCAAAAGCCGCTGCAGGTTTGAAGCTGCGTGTTTATGCAGCATCAAACCCACAGTGTCCATATGTTATAGCATAGTGGATGGGATCTCTAGAAATCACATGTCCACTATGTGTGCATCTGAGGTTGTGGATCACCCATGGACACTGACATGCGGCACATCTTTCAGGACCGCAGCATGTCAAATTCTTTTGCAGAGTCGCTAGTCTCCACAACAGCAATTTGACCACTAGAATGTATTGAATGCGGTAAATACGCATGGTTAAGTGAACACATGTTGATTTACCTGCGTTCAATAGAACACAGCGTTTTGAATGCAGCAAAAATATGCTGCATCCAAAGCGGTGCTACATCTGGATCATGAGCACATAGCCTAAAAATTTTTAAAAAAATGGCGTGGACTCCCACGTAATTTTATAACCAGTAGATTGAAAGCTGACTGCTGGGAGCTGATATTAGTAGCTGGGGAAGGGGCCATTAGCCAAAAATGTTCCCTGGCTATTAATAACAGCTCACAGCTGTTTGCTTAGCCTTTACTGGCTAGATTGCAGGGGGACACCAGAAACAAATTGACGTAGGATCCCCCTATAAAATCTAACCAGAAAAGGCTAAACAGACACCTGCAGGCTGATATTAATAGCCAGGGAAGGGGCCATTGATACTAGCCCCCTTTGCGGCTAATTATATCACCCTTCAGCAGTCCCAGAAATGGCACATCCATAAGATGCACCAAATCTTGTGCTTAGCCTCCGCTCTTCACACTGCCATGTAGCGGTGGCGAGTGGGGTAATGGGGTTGGGGTTCATATCAGCCTTGTATTGGCGGCTGACATGAAGCCAAGGTTAGTAATGGAGAGGCAAATAATAAAGTATTTTATTGAAATAAAATGACACACGGTTTTAATTATTTTTTTTTACTGTTCTCTCAATCCCCTATGCCCTCGTCTCCTGAAAAAAACAAAAATAAAAAACCACCATATCCCTCACCTGTCCGCCATCATAACGTAATCCAGATTGTCCCACGGCGATTCGGGTCACTTCTACAGCAGTCACAACAATCACTGATGTGACTGCTGTAGAAGACTGTACTGTACACTGACAGGAGTGTAATCACTCCTGTCAGTGTACATTGCTCTGCTGCAGGCTGAGGTCAGGTGAGTCCATCAGCTGAAGATCAGCTGATCAGCTCTGGTGACCTCATACTGCATCAGTACTGCGTGGGAACATTTGTGAGAATATTCCCACACAGCACCAGTGCTATAAACTGAGGTCCCGGAGCTCTCAGCTGATCTTCAGCTGATGAACTAGCGTGACCTCAGCCAGCAGCGCAGCGATGTACACTGCCGGAATGATCGCATCGCCAGAGGACATCAGGAGAACGGCGGGACACCGGGGGACGCTGGATAGGTGAGGATAAAAGGTGTTTTTTTTATTTTAAACAGATTTTTACTTTTTTTTTTTCACCGCGCACATCCCCGGCTCAGCTGAGGAGACTACTTCTCCCCTCAGCCGTGCCGCTCTCGCTATTATCAGCGGGAGCAGAGGTCGGATGATGGGAGAAGTAGTCTTCTCCGGTTCGGGTACTATTCTTTTTGCCCTGCAGAAACGCTACAAAGAATGGACTTGCTGTGGATTTTAACACAATGACAATCCTGAGCTGAAAATTCCGCATCATGTGCACAGCAGGGGGTGATATACATAATTTTCAAGAACAATCAAAGCAAAGCTCTGGAATATTGGAATAGTTCTCATTTGAAGCATGATGCCAAATCATGAATCAAAAATAGAATCCAGTGCTCTTTCAATGGCTAGTACATCACCTGCTAGCAGATAAGGTTAAGTCAAGGTGCATGTTAGTCCATGGGTGAAAGACATCTGTTCAGATGATATGAGCAGATGTTCATGAAGAAGCATATAAAACTTCTAAGGCTGGGGACACACACGCAACCAAGAGAATCGGATAGATTATGGTAATGACACTCCGATCAAAGTCTGATCCGAGTTTGATCACAGTGTCAGCTTAGTGTGATCCAATTTTCTCAGATGAGAGAACCATAGCACAGGTGAGGAGAAGATGGAGAACAAGATTTCTCAGTCTTCTTCATTCTGTGAATCCGCACAAAGGGAGAAAACCTTCACAAAAAAAGTGCAAATACTAAATAGTAATTTATAATCAATTGCTAATATCCACATTTCTAGATTATTGTATTCCACACTAAACTATTTTCACAGAAAATGATAAAAAAAGCCTGTTACTACACTTCTCTAATAAATGACACAACTTATTCCTTCTTTTTTTGCACAAAAAATGTTGCCACTTTATGAATAAAACATTTTAACCTAAATATTCAGTTCAGTGTGCATTAGCAAAACAAGAAAGAGTTAAATGTCTTGGACATGGGATCAGGAAGGAATAACCTACACCACTTATGTCATTGGTTGGACAGCTCAGTGTTTTCTCATGCTCACAGTGACCTTTCATGTAAGATCATATAAACAGCTATGGGAATTGATTTTTTTTGTCACAAGTAGTTTTAAAGTGAATTACATTTTTAGTTTAGTTATCCTAAATGACTCTGCGGTTACCAGTAGCAGAAAATTACACCATTATATTATAGGCAATATTACTGCCTATACTACAAAGCAGTTTATTCACAGTTCACATAAAAATAATCCCATAAAAATCTAAATCATTTTTAGCAAATAGAGGACATTATTGTTGTTTGGATGGTAATATCAACTAATTGTATATACTGTATATAGATAGACATGCAGTCCACTATATGAAATGTGTTTTGGTTTTTTTGAGGGGGGAAGGGAGAGAGGTATTTCTTTCTATTTCTCCTAACAAATGATTTTTCTAGTGTAAACTTCTTAGGTAAAATGACTCTGTTGCTAATAATTTGCTCATGACCGTACCAGTTTCAAATCATAATTTAAAACACCACTAAGTGAATATTTTAGAATGAACTCCATATTGTCATTATCACACTTTTTGATGAATTCTATAGCTGACCTACAACTGAGGTAGTGTAATGCAGGCGTCTGGATGCAACGACAGAGGACAAAAGGCAAGAACAATCAGTGAACGGTATAATTTAAACGCAGTAGTAATTTTACAGTATTACAGTAACTTTAAACAATTTTTGATAATAACAAAACAAATCAACAATGAACCAAATAACAATAAACTTGAAATAGCAATGAAAGTCCTTCACTTTATAATACTAATGTTCTCTTCACAAAGGGGAAGTGAGACCACTGGAAAACTATACAAATAGTGAGATGTATTGGAATCCAGTCTCTGGCATGAAATCCAATATGTGGAAGTCAGCACAAGGACCATAGAATGGCAGACCATTCGGTAAGAATGCATACAAAAAGAACAACCCGAACATGCGGTCCATAGGACAGTATATAGCGACAAAGAGTAGCTGAAAATGATAGTAGTTAAAATACCTTTATTAAACATTAGGTAAAAATGGTACTACATACAAGAGTAAAAGTACGAATCATGCAATCAATACTAGACCTATTATTGTTGTATGATGTGATTACACAGGAGGACAAACTAGAATATGAGAGTCTACCCTATCATGAAACGTCCTAGAACCCATCAACTAGTCCATTGATATGTGGGTAGAATATATGGTAGATATTGATGGAAGTAGATGGAACTACATTTGACCAGCTTGGACCCCATATATCATTACTCAAGGAGAAAAAAGACCTTGGTTGGCGCTCAACACATTGTTGGGGGATGGATATAACCCCTTAATATGAATGTCTAGCTTGGTAGTCATATATATATATATATCTGCGTTGTCAATAGTGACTCACTAATGGGTGCATGAATCATGTGACACTGAGTCCATCTGTGCTGAGGCAGACATGCCTAGGGTGGGGGAGGGAAAAGGGGGAGCAAATGCTACCAGATCATGTCTCTAGATGCAAGATAACATACCTGTGTAATAATCACACACTGCGCAGCGTACACCCCGACGCGCGTTTCAGACCACCATCCTTCGTCAGGGGGTATCCCTTTCCTCCTCTAAGGCTCCCATTTGTGGGACCTCGGCCACTTCTATTGGGGGCCCGGCCTCGGGAAGATCTTCTGCTTTTGAGGAGTAGGGTCGGTGCAACACCCGATGTACCGCTGCGTCTTATTCTGGCCTCACCTCATCTTCTTCATTACTCAGAAGAGTCCCGCCTCCAAGTGGTGATCCAGCTTGTTCCTGGGTCAATTGGCTCACACTAGCACACAGTCCCCTGGCTGGAGTTGTCCGGGGATCGACCTGAGTGCTCCACTTCCCAAAGCTTCTGCTCAACCAACTTCCTTACTGTCTGAAGCCGGTGTCGGTGTTCTCGGATCCAGGCACTTGGACTACTGCCTGGACAGGGGTCCTCCAAATCTAGCTCCAGTTCAGTGGATCACTCATCCGCTACACCCAAACAGCTGCATGTAATGAGTGTAACCAGAAGTCGCATGGACTCAAATGTTATAAACCCACACCAACTCAGACAAAAAGTCAGGCCACTTCATCTTCTTGTCCTCTTTCATTCAGGGTCCGCAACATTTGTAACAGGGTCCGGTTGAAGCGTTCACAGGCCCCATTCCCTTGTGGATGATATGGCGTGATTCAGGATTTATCGAATCCGTAGATACAATATAGCTTGTCCATTACTCGCCCCTGGAAGCAGGCCCCTTGGTCGAAGTGAATTTGCTTCGGGCACCCATATGTGCGGATGAAGCCCTGACAGATGACCCTGGCTGCACTTTTGGCTGTCTGATTCTGGGTGGGTGTCACCCCAGGGAACGACATGAAGTGATCAGTCATCGCGAAGCAATACTCATAGTCGTTATGTGAAGTTCTGATCTTCACATAGTCAATTATCAGGGCCTCCAAGGACACAGAGGTACGGATAGCCTGAATAAGAGCTCTCTGTTCGGGGGGTTTGTTCAGCTCTCATCGGGACATCTTCGGCAATCACCTTCAACCTCTTGTCGCAGTTAGGGCTAGTATACCAGTTGTTGCAACCACCAAAAGGTCTTCTCTACACTGAAGTGGGTACCCCTCTCATGAGCTTCTTTAGCCAGCTGTACTACCAGCGCTTCTGGAGTCACTACCTGCCAGTTAACATCGAACTTTCAAGAGAGCTGAATTCTTCGGCACAGCAGGCCATCTTTCAGGAAGAGCCCTTCCCACTAAACCAAAACCACAGGGTACTTGGGGTGAAGCAATCCTAGAATCTGGGTGAGTCTGGACTCTACTCTAGACTCCTGGGCAGTTACTACAGCCTCAGCGAACTGCCTAAAGTGCAGGGTCTCGTCACCTTCAAGCTCTTCATCTATTTCTCTCTTCGGTACTGCTTTGGTGACTTGGGAAAGAACATCTGCATGTGTTTTTTGGGACTTAGACCGTTAGGAGATCTTGTACTGATTTTTGGACATCCTCACGACCAACCGCTGTTCTAGTGCGCCCAGCTTTGCATTTTCTAAGTGAGCCAGGGGGTTGTTGTCCGTTCGCATGTGTATTTCTGACCCCGAAAAATACTCTGCAAATTTCTCTGTCATGTCCCATACCAGTGCCAGCAACTCCAGTTTGAACAAACTGTAATTGTCTAGATTCTTTTCTGTGTCTCTTAGTCACCTACTGGCATATGCGATCACTCTCTCTTCGTTCTTGCACCTCAGCCAGTACTTCCCCCAGTCCGTACAGGCTTTCATCAGTATACAGCACGAAGGGCTGCGAGAAGTCAGCGTAGGCCAAGATTGGGACATCCATCAGCTCCATCTTCAATGCTCGAAATGCATCCTCTTGTCGTGGGCCCCACTTGATTGGCTGACTTTTGGCTCGTTGTGTGGTACTGCAATCTGGGCGAAGTCTTTATGATACTGCGGTAGTATCCGGCTAGCCCCAGGAATGCTCTCAGCTCTGATCTTCAAACATGGGGGAATGATTGATTATGTCGTCTAGATAAATCAAAGTGGCTTTGAAAATCTCCCAAGCATCTCTCCATAAAACACTGAAAGGTTTTTGGTGCATTTATCAGTCTGAAAGGCATCTGGTTAAACTCAAACAGGCCCATAGATAGGACAAAGGCTGTCTTCAGGCGATCTTTCACAGCCACCGGGACTTGCCAGTAGCCACTGACTAAATTGAGGGAGGAGAAATATTTGACTTTTCCCAATGCAGATAGGGACTCCCTTAATTCTGGGCAAGGAATAGCAGTCTTGTACAGTATGCGCATTCAGCCTCCGGTAGTCTATGCAAAACCTCCGGGTACCATCCTTTTTCCAAACTAATACAATGGGGGCCTCCCAGGGACTCTGCCTTTCACGGATCACGCCATTGCGTAGCATGTGTGCCAGTGGTTCTTTCACCTCCTGGTACAGCTGAGGTGGGATTTGCCAATACTTCTCTCGAATGGGAGCAATGGTTCCTGTAGGGATCTCATGTTGAATATCCTGGATACACACAAAGTCATCTTCATGTTGTGCAAACTGATATCGTTGTAATAACTGTTCAACCTGTCCAACTTGCCTCTAGGAGAATTCTGTGAGGTTGGCCTCAATCTGTTCCAAGAGGTGACGTCCAGCTAGTGCTTTACTTCTCCTGTCTAGACTATCGAGCAACACTGTTAAGGTCCACGGGTCTCCTCCTACAGGTGTCAGTCATATAGCATAAGATCTGGTGAGATCTTCCGGCATTATGCAAACTCGGGCCACTTCTTGTCGGGGCATCAACTGTAAACGTACTCCACTCAAATTTATACAATTCACAGGCACATACTCGTCCCTGTCACATGGTGGCCAGGGTGCGGGTAACCAATAATCTGGAGATCGCTTCTTCTCCCTCTATCAGCTGCATCTGGACGACCACGCCCTCTAAGGATACATAGGCCAATACCGGCATAGTGAGTACAGTCTGTCCCACTGGAAGAGTCATTGTGGCTTTGGGCGGTATCAATACTTTACCAAGATGCTGGGAGGCAGCAGGTATCTTCTGAGTTTGGCTGCCTCGTGCGAGTTGCTGAAACAACTTCCTACTGGCTGGATCACGGGTGGCATGGGTCCAGTTGTTTTTATCCGGGCCCTCGACCAAGAATTGTCCCAATTCTTTTAGCACATTCATACCCAGGGTTACAATGAGTCCTCCTTCTCCGGACCCCTTTATCAGCACTATTCCCTTTCGGCCCAGGTCTTTTCCGCATAAGAACATCCACACTACTCCTGCTACTGGGATAGGCAGTTGATTAGCTGCCACCAGTCGGATGGTGTGTTCTTTTCCAGGGTGAGCAACTTCAGGAAAGTGACTCTGGAAATATACCTCAGGCAGGTGTCTGGATGCAATGCGCAGAAGATACCAGGCAATAACAGTCAGTGAACAATATAATTCTGTTTAAACACAGTAGTAATTTTATAGTAATTTACAGTAACTCTAAACAATTGGTGATAATAACAAAGCAAATCAACAATGAACCAAATAATGATAAACTTGAAATAGCAATGAAAGTCCTTCACTATATAATACTAATTTTCTCTTCACAAAGGTGGTGCGCCCATTCACGGGAGTTACCATGTAAGTTCTGTCTATATTTCTGGCCCTAGCGAGGTGTCACTGGGTTTTCCCGTTAGGCCGTAAGTCTTTCTGAAGTAGTCTAATAAATCACGTTGAGACTCCCAGGCACCAATTGGCCCCCTCCCATCCTGTCATTCTAATCCTAGCCGACCCCGGTACCATATGTTATAGCTGGAAGTGACAGCCCTGCTCACTTGCGTTGTCCCCCCTGCAGTCACAGGCGTGTGTCTCTTGTCGTAGTCTCCTCGGGGATCTTCTCGGCTTCACTGTCGATGGAAGTCTCTTGGGCTTGGGGCAGAAAGGACTAGGCCCCAGTTCTTGACAGGCGATGTTGGGTCTCTGAGGCTTGACCAGCGGAGGGCGCAGTTCCTGACTCTGACCTTCATAATTGGAACTCGGAGTCCTCACCATTTGTATCCTTGGCCTTTTCAGGCGGTGACCTGAACCTTGGTAGCGTGGACTTCCCGCTGTGGCCCATCACGCTGGCCTTGGCGCCATCCATAGACCAAGTCTGCTCCCCTCTTCTCCCTGGCGCCAAATCTCTCTGCCGTTTGGTGTGCAGGGCTTTTATATCCAGGAACTTGTGGCTTCAGGTCACCTGATCAGGTCCAGCACCTGTAGTTTCTCCCCTTGCAAATCTTCCAGTGCAAATTGGTTCTGTCTCATTAAGGCCAGGTCAGTACATGGTAGTCTTTCTCTAGTAATGTGACATCCTGCAAAGGTTTTTCGGGGATATCTCTGCTTCCCCTTAGGCTGTGTGCCTACGATGCGTTTTTTAAGCATTTCCGCAGCAGCAAAAATGCTGCAGAAATGCTTAAAAAACGCATGGTAGAAGGCCTGCCATGTTCCCCAATGATAATCCGCATGTGCTGTGCACATGCTGTGGAAATTTCCGCTGCGGATTATCATTGCGGCAAAAAACGCAGCACTACCAATTATTTTGTGGAAGCGCTGCGTTTTCGCCTCCATTGACTTGCATTGGAATGCATGGATTCCGCATCACTGCATCTGTACATGCGAAATCCACGCGTTTCAATGTGCAGATGGTACCCGAGTGTGGAGGAGAGGAGACTCTCCTCTGGCCCCGGGTACCATAGAACCTGTAAAAAAAAAGAATAAAATAAAAAATAAATATCATATTTACCTTCTGATGGCCCCCGGTCTCGTTGTCTTTCCTTGCCGGCAGATCAAGAGAATGCCAAGAGTGTACAAAGCAGTCATCAAAGCAAAAGGTGGCTACTTTGAAGAACCTAGATTATAAGACATATTTTCAGTTGTTTCACACTTTTTTGTTAAGTATATAATTCCACATGTGTTAATTCATAGTTTTGATGCCTTCAGTGTGAATGTACAATTTTCAAAGTCATGACAATACAGAAAAATCTTTACATGAGAAGGTGTATCCAAACTTTTGGTCTTTACTGTATGCGTGCAAATTTCAATACAGGAAAAAGAGAAAACGATAGAAGGAGATGAGCATGGGCGGAAGTGAGGTAGGCATGGAAAATGACATTAGCCCACTAAACGATGGTGCCAGGTAAGAGAGACAGTCTTGCGGTAATGTTCGGTATGATATATATATTACACATATCTGAGCAATCTGCAGAAGCAAACCACAATCTGTAGATGCAGATCAAGTCTGCAGGGCATTATCAGGAAGCAAGCATTGTCATCTGGAAATGTTGATCTCTGACTGTCCACCAATGTACAAGGTATGATAATACTATAGGTGTCACAACTACAGGGCATTGTGGGGAATTGAGTGTGGCCACGCAAAACTACATCAGCCAGCTCAGTAATGTTGCCGGGCAATTTTTTTTTAAATTGGACAAATCATGAATCGAATCTCAGTGTTCAAATTTGTTTGTAAGTGCGAATTTCAGAAAATTCAACTCAATCTCGATCTGCCATGAATCGATCCACTCATCTCTAATGAACAACATTCTGCATTGTAAAAAATTAAACATACAATGCTTGTTTGTGGTGTGTTTAAAAATGATTGTTCTCGGCAGCATATGGTTCTGTGTAAACAGGAGATGTGCCAACAATAAAATGATGTTTCAAGCACACCGAATGATAGTATTAATATTCATTATGTGCATAGAACATTCGTTGGCCTGTCTATCTATTCAAGCTATTAAATGACCACTCTATAGCACGCTATACTTGAAGTATATTTTATGACCATACAATTTTGATGCAAAGGATTATTGCTCAGTGTTTCCTTTTTCTCTTTGTTACACAAATTGTGAAAAATCTAATTAATAATGAAAAAGTAAGGCCAACTAACTCTTTGCATTTACTATATTATTTATTGTGATATTCTGAAAACACGTAGGCTGACTTTTTTCAAGAGACTCTGATAGATCTTCATGCTCACATATTGTACAATTTGAGCTCTGATAATGTAAATGCCCTACAATAACTTCTAACCTGCCTCATATTTACTGTACCCTAGTATACACTGTTCCCATTGTAGGATCATGGAACATTGTATCCTCCGAGGATGCAGTCTTTATTGACTTTAGTAATAAAATGAAACAGTCCCATTAGCGTAATACTGCAGCTTTCAATGTCTATCAATGTCATAACTACGTTTCCAAAAGCTTCACAATTACGTATATTGAAAATGCTGTCATCATTCTCGACATCTGTTTACTTTCCAGTGGCAGATCCAGGCAAAGTTGAACCTGGTAATATTTTTCCTTGGAAATCATCCACTTTCTATAATTATTTGCTGAGAAAGTACATAAAAATATCCCTCATATTCTTCATATTACTGAGCTTGTTAGCACTTACAACCTGTGAACCAGGATTAGTAGACTTCAATTCTATGACACTTTGAAGTCTCCTAGGACTGTATCCAACCCTCTTTATCAAATACACAGCCTTAGTAATGTCAAAGTGACCTCAACATATAAATTATATATAAGGGATGGACACTGACAGCTTGGGGCCCGTGTGCAAGAAATCCATCTGGGCCCCCCTCCTTTTATGGTGACAAAGCTACAGATATACTGTATATATGTATATCTTAAATAATCTCCTCTTATCAAGTATATTATCATCCCTTATTACACAGTGTCCTCTCTTGTTATGTACAGCTCCGTCCCTTACATATCGGATTATTTATAGCGCCCTCTCTATCTGGTAAGACCATCATGTCGACATTTCCCAGCCACGACTTATCTTGTCACAATGATCACCGCAGCCTTAAAAATAACAATGTTACATATATTAAATACATACAATTGTCTCCCCTACATTGCTCCCCTGACTATAGATATGTACCCCCCCATTAATATACTATTAGCCACGCACCAATCAAAATATGAAATGAAAAGCAGTACTGTTCCCCGCATAAACTATAATCTCTGCTGCCCAATATATATAAATTATTCAGTCTCTGAAACTCTCACCAATTTACTGTAAGGCTATGTGCACACTCTGCATTTTTCTTATGGAAAATATGCAAAGTTTTACAGTACAAGCAGCGTGAATGAGATTCCTGAAGTCTCATGCACACATTGCTTATTTTTTCCTTGGAGATTTGCAGCCGATTAAAATCTGCACAATGTAAGTTCTTGCAGCGTTTTTCACCCATATTAATGAGTGAGGGAAAATACGCAATACAATCATGTCAAAAACGTGGCAAAAAATGTATTTTACGCAACGTTCTTCCTGTCAACATATTAGGATATGCAGCAGAGCTTCCTGCTGCAAATCCTGAATCTGTACACATAGAATTAGTCTGTGTCCTGTGTCCACCCCCCATTCTTTATAAGTCCTTGATAGCATCATAATGAATTTGCGGGTGGAGAAGACATTATCAGGTACTTAAAGGGGTATTCCCATCTCCAATTCCCTATCCCAATATGTAGTAGGAGTAATAATAATATTAGCAAATACATCCAATTAGAAATGTAGTATAGTTCTTCCAATTTACTATGTCTCTTTCCTGATGTGCAGACATTGCAGGACCTTAGGTATCAATGATTTGACCAGTGATATAGTGACAGTTAGTTAGCTAGTTGCTAGTGGTCTTAAATATGAGCGAATCAGAAAAATTATACTACATTTATAATTGGAGGTATTTGCTAATATTATTAGTATTACACCTACTACATATTGGGATAGGATTTTGGAGATGGGAAAACCCCTTTAACATCCTCCACCACCTCTAAATTCATTACAAGTCCCTGACAGCGTCTTCTCCCACCTTTCAATTCATTACAAAGTATCCTATGCACCTTACCCCTCCTCTCCCACTCCTTGAAAGTGTCCTAATAAATTGTGGACTGGGGAGGATGCTATCAGGGACTTAGCACCCTCTTCCACCACCCAATTCATTTTACAACTATATCTAACATCCTCCTCCCCTCCCCCTGTTCATAAGTCCATTGTAAGTTCCCCTTAGTCCCATCCCAATCCCCAGCCCACTCATTGTCCTTTTCCTCCCACATCCCTCATATTGTCCTCTCCCCCACATCCCTCATATTGTCCTCTTCCCCACATCCCTCATATTGTCCTCTTCCCCACATCCCTCATATTGTCCTCTGCCCCACATCCCTCATACTGTCCTCTGCCCCACATCCCTCATACTGTCCTCTGCCCCAAATACCTCATATTGTCCTCTGCCCTACATCCCTAATATTGTCCTCTGCCCCATATCCCTCATATTGTCCTCTGCCAAACATCTCTCATACTGTCCTCTGTCCCACATCTCCCATACTGTCCTCTCCCCCACATCCCTAATATTGTCCTCTCCTCCACATCCATCATATTGTCCTCTTCCCCACATCCCTCATATTGTTCTCTGCCCCATGTACTGGGAAAAAAATAAACAGCACTCACTCCTCAGCATCGCTTCTTTCCTCCTCACCGGCAACTTTCTAAATGACACAGGTGTGTGCTGCGTGCTGACATAATGAAGCCGTGCATGCCTGTGTCAGAGAGAAAGCTCCGGGCAGGATGCAGAGGGCTGATCCTGCCGCTCCACTGCCATTTTCATCAGTGGTGCTGAAGGATCACTCCCCACCCGCCGCAAATGATGAGGGCTATCTGGCTATGGGACCCCCGGAGCTTCAGCCTCCAATAAACAGGTCAGAATGCCCTCATTATTGCTGCTCTGTGAAGGCCCCCCTCCACCTCTGGCACTATGTCTGCCTATGTTATATATCGAGATGAGCAAACTTTTTGACGTTCGGGTTCGTCGACTTTACCCGAACATCAAAAAAAAGATTTGTGTTCGGGCACCCAATCCTGAACATGAACCCGAATGGGGCCCCGAACAACCGTAGTTTCCCGAAACAGGGGCTCTAATTGGCGGTAACATTATTACCTCGGTTCAGAGTGCTGTGGGATCACGCTGTCAGATGTCACTGTGATCCCACATCTGCAACTGTGACCCGCGGTAAAAATCTTACCGTGGATCACAATCGCCGGCTGATGAGACTGTAAACAGTGAGCGCAGGTGCCGGCTGAAGGGAGGAGTAGTCTCTTATCAGCCAGCGGTTGTGCTGCAAGTAAAAAAAAAAGTTAAAAATAATAAATATAAAAATAAAAACCACATTATACTCACCTACACCTACTCGCCGATACCCTTGTGCCTGGTAAAAATCAAAAATCAAAAAACACCATATACTCACCTTAACACATAATCCCCGACACCCATATCACCTGTAAAAAAATAAAAAATAATAAACCACCATAATCCTCACCTATCCAACGTAATCCCGAGTGTCTCATGGTGACCTCACTTATACAACAGTCACATCGAGAGGTGTGACTGTTCTATCCGGAAGCCGGCGATACACTTACAGGATCATAATATGTATGATCTCACTTATACAACAGTCACATTGAAAGATGTGATTGTTCTATCCAGCAGACGGTGATACACTTACAGGATCATAATCAGTGTATAGCACTGAGCTGTTGTGAGAGAGGTCACCGGAATTCAATCAGCTGGTGAGCTTCGGAGATCTCACTTACTGCACCATCTCTGCATGAGAAAATTCTCACACAGTGGTAGTGCCATAAATGAGCACTATACACTGAAACAGCAGTGATTACACCCCTGTCAGTGTATAGCCGACTGTCCTGTACAACAGTCATATCAGTGATTGCTGATGTGATTGCTCTACAACTGACCAAGATCTTCGTGGGACATTATGAATTATTTCATCACGTCGGACAGGTGATGAATATGGTTATTTTTGATTTTTTTACTACAACAATGGCTTCAAATGGAATGGATGTTAGGTGAGTATAACTGTGTTTGTTATTTTTAAATAAAAAAGTTAAAGTGTGTTTTTCTTATTTCAAATAAAGGATTTTTTTTCTGGCTGTGTCTTTATTTCACAAATTTTAATATGGGGTTAGTAAAGGGGTGGTCTTATAGACGCCTCTCCATTACAAACCTGGACTTTATGTCAGCTGCCAATACAAGGTTGACATGTACTCCAACGCTATTATCCCACTTGTCACCACACAAGGCAAGTGGGAAGAGCGGAGGCTAAATGCTAGAATGGGCACATCTTATGGATGCGCCAATTCTGGGGCAGCTGAGAGGTGATGTTTTTAGCCTCGGAGGGGGCCAATATCCATGACCCCTTCTTAGGCTTTTAATATCAGCCTGCAGCTGTCGGCCTAGCCTTTGCTGGTTATTTAATATAGGGGGGCCCCACTTCAATATTTTTGGGGGTCCCCCATATTAATAATTAGTAAAAGCTAAGTATACAACTGAGAGCTGATATTAATAGCCCGGGAAGCTCCATTGGTATTACCCTCTACCCAGGCTATAAACATCAGCCCCAGCTGTCCTCTTTCCCTGTGCTGGTTAATAAAATTTAGGGGGATCCCACTCCCATTTTTTTTGAATTGTAATCATTTATTAATAAATTACATATACAGTAAGCTGCAAACACAAAGCACTGATTACATACATTACAGACCAAAAGTTTGGACACACCTTCTCATTTAAAGATTTTTCTGTATTTTCATGACTATGAAAATTGTACATTCACACTGAAGGCATCAAAACTATGAATTAACACATGTGGAATTATATACTTAACAAAAAAGTGTGAAACAACTGAAAATATGTCTTATATTCTAGGTTCTTCAAAGTAGCCACCTTTTGCTTTGATGACTGCTTTGCACACTCTTGGCATTCTCTTGATGAAATTCAAGAGGTAGTCACCGGAAATGGTTTTCACTTCACAGGTGTGCCCTGTCAGGTTTAATAAGTGGAATTCCTTGCCTTATAAATGGGTTGGGACCATCAGTTGTGTTGTGCAGAAGTCTGGTGGATACACAGCTGATAGTCCTACTGAATAGACTGTTAGAATTTATATTATAGCAAGAAAAAAGCAGCTAAGTAAAGAAAAATGAGTGGCCATCATTACTTTAAGAAATGAAGGTCAGTCAGTGCGAAAAATTGGGAAAACTTTTTAAGTGTCCCCAAGTGCAGTTGCAAAAACCATCAAACGCTACAAAGAAACTAGCTCACATGAGGACCGCCCCAGGAAAGGAAGACCAAGAGTCACCTCTGCTTCTGAGGATAAGTTTATCCGAGTCACCAGCCTCAGAAATCGCAGGTTACCAGCAGCTCAGATTAGAGACCAGGTCAATGCCACACAGAGTTCTAGCAGCAGACACATCTCTTCAACAACTGTTAAGAGGAGACTTTGTGCAGCCGGCCTTCATTGTGAAATAGCTGCTTGGAAACCACTGCTAAGGACAGGCAACAAGCAGAAGAGACTTGTTTGGGCTAAAGAACACAAGGAATGGACATTAGACCAGTGGAAATCTGTGCTTTGGTCTGATGAGTCCAAATTTGAGATCTTTGGTTCCAACCACCATGTCTTTGTGCGACGAAAAGGTGAACGGATGGACTCTACATGCCTGGTTCCCACCGTGAAGCATGGAGGAGGAGGTCTGATGGTGTGGGGGTGCTTTTCTAGTGACACTGTTGGGGATTTATTCAAAATTGATGGCATGCTAAACCAGTATGGCTACCACAGCATCTTGCAGAGGCATGCTATTCCATCCAGTTTGCATTTAGTTGGACAATCATTTATTTTTCAACAGGACAATGACCCCAAACACACCTCCAGGCTGTGTAAGGGCTATTTGACCAAGAAGGAGAGTGATGGGGTGCTACGCCAGATGACCTGGCCTCCACAGTCACCAAACCTGAACCCAATCGAGATGGTTTGGGGTGAGCTGGACCGCAGAATGAAGGCAAAAGGGCCAACAAGTGCTAAGCATCTCTGGGAACTCCTTCAAGATTGTTGGAAGACCATTTCCGGTGACTACCTCTTGAAGCTCATCAAGAGAATGCCAAGAGTGTGCAAAGCAGTCATCAAAGCAAAAGGTGGCTGCTTTGAAGAACCTAGAATATAAGACATATTTTCAGTTGTTTCACAGTTTTTTGTTAAGTATATAATTCCACATGTGTTAATTCATAGTTTTGATGCCTTCAGTGTGAATGTACAATTTTCAAAGTCATGAAAATACAGAAAAATCTTTAAATGAGAAGGTGTGCCAAAAACTTTTGGTCTGTACTGTATCTCACTCATAGATTTCTGTATATCTATCCATCCGTATATCTTATCTAGCCATCCTTATATCTATACAGAAAAAAGAGACCAAAATCAGCACTAGCAGGCCACAAAAAATATGAGGGTGCAAGGTCCTCCAGGCATGTACCACACCTTTTGTATAGAATTCAAAAAATGAAGACAGTAGTGAAGAGCAAGCACTAAAATGCTCGGGTGCTCATTGTTTGGGTCAAGCAAATCATATTGCTCGGGTGCTCGACCTGAGCAACGAGCCCAATGTAAGTCTATGGGAAACTCGAGCATTTTTCCGGTGGCCACCCCCAGAGGTCTGCAGAGGGCCTACAAATTGCCCTAATTAATGGGAACAGTGCTCAAATGACATGGGAACAGCATGGTGAAGACCCCTGGAAGCATCTCTGACTCCCAGGTCACTGCTGTGAACAATGTTGTCAGAGTATTACACCACTTTTACGGACTCACAATAAAACATACAAAAACGAAACCAAAATGGATTTTTCTGGAAAAAATGTTAAGGAACATTCTTTCCAGGGTAATGACTTGCATATAAGGCAAAATAAACAACCCCCCAAAAAATGCTCCTCCACACCTTGGGCTATGTTCACACATAGCGTTTTTGATGCATTTTTGCGCTTTTGCATCGCTTTCAACAGTGAAAAATACATTCACCAGTAAATGTAATTTTAACATTTTACTACCTTATCTGGCCACTTGGTGTGTGATACATGATCAGACACATCCATACAGTGCTGAAAAGACATGGGAACAGCATGGGAAAGACCCCTGGAAGCATCTCTGACTCCCAGGTCACTGCCTAAAACCGTGGTCATCAGACGTAATCCTATATTACTGTGATAATAATACAGACATTTTTGGCAACATGACAAATATTAAACTCCATTTAAAATGGGCAAGGTGCGTGGCAAGGGACGGGGAAGTGGACGTAATTGTGATGGTGATGGTGTATGCAGAGGCCGAGGCCGTTGGCAAGATGAAACTGTGCCTGCTGTGGGAGCACAACAACCATCCACATCATGTTCAACTACCTTCCTGTCCCAATTTCTAGGGGGATGCGGCACACAACTATTGAAGTCAAAGCAGTGTGAAAAGGTTGTTGTTTGGATAGCAGATAATGCTTCCAATCAGTTTTGCACCATCACCACCACCCTGTCTTCCACATGGTCCAGTCTCAGTAGCCGTGAATCTGGACCACATTATTATTATTACTAAAGCACCATTTATTCCATGGCCCTTTACATGTGAAAAAGGGGTATAGCAAAAACAATTACAATAATCTTGAACTAAAATGTGACGGCGACTGGTACAGGAGGAGAGAGGATCCTGCCCATGAGGGCTCACAGTCTACTAGGGAAGGGTGAGGCTATAGTAGGTGAGGGTAGAGCTGGTCATGCAGCGGTATGGTGTAGCGAGCGTTACTGCAGGTTGTAGTCTTGTTGGAAGAGGTGGGTCTTCAGGTTCCTTTTGAAGGTTTCAAGAGTAGGCGAGAGTCTGATATGTTGGGGTAGAAATCTCGTATGCCCTTGTGGGAAGAGGAGATAAGATTGGAGTAGAGAAGGAGATCTTGTGAGGATCAGAGGTTGCGCGCAGGTAAGTACCAGGAGATTAGGTCACAGATGTATGTAGGAGACAGGTTGTGGATGGCTTTTCATGCCAAGGTTAGGGGTTTTGAACTGGAGTCTCTGGGCAATGGGGAGCCAGTGAAGTGACTGACAGAGAGGAGAGGCTGGGGAATAACGGGGGCACAGGTGGATTAGTCGGGCAGCAGAGTTTAGGATAGATTGGAGGGGTGCGAGAGTGTGGTATTTGTCAGCGACCAAGTGTCAATAGTTTGGAACAACATACACCTGGCAGACTTTAAATGGAGTGTAATATCTGAAACGCTTCCAAAAATTTCTGTATTATTACGACAGTAATATGGGATCACATCTGATGACCACGGTTTCAGTCAGTCACTTAATAGTATGGTATTTGTCAGCGGCCAAGTGTCAATAGTTTGGAACAACATACACCTGGTAGACTTAAAATGAAGTGCAATATATGACACGCTCCCAAAAATTCCTGCATTATTATGGCAGTAATATGGGATCACGTCTGATGACTACTGTTTCAGTCAGTCGCCTAACAGTATGGTATTTGTCAGCGATCAAGTGTGAATAGGTTCAAAAAAAACACAGCTTGCTGACTTTAAGTGAAGTGTAATATTTGGCACACTCCACAAAATGTCTGTATTATTACCGCAGTAATATGGGATCACGTGTGATCATGGAAATGTTTTTCTGCTTCCACAATACAGTAATGCGAATGTAATCAAAAAACTCTGGATGTATTCTGCTAACAAGCAAATGGAGCAGTAAAATGGTGTACTCTGGATTTTTAAGCAAATAATCAGGATTAAGAGCAAAAAAAAAAATTAGCCCTGATATCTAGTCAAATGGGTATCTGTAGCAGGCAGCAGCAGCAGACAGAACGTGCAATGGACCCTAGTGTGCTGTATACACTGCTAGAAACCCTGCCTGCCTAACTCCTGCTATCGTCAGTAATTTATGCAGTGGGATTAGTACTCAGAAGGACTGTTAGTTCAGATGGATATATATCTTGCTGTGGAATACCTATATCTAACTAATAAACCGCCAATTCTCTCCTTAGCTCAGCAGCATCTCTCCCTACTCAGCCTGTTTCCGGGGTAGACTGTCACGAGCATAGGGCCACCAGGTCTTATATAGACCCGATGATGCTATGCGGCCAGCCAATCACTTTTATGCCACAACCAGCATAGCTACGGCATTACAGTGCGTGGCAAGCAATCCCTGCATGTTAATTGGCTGTCTAAAGAGTGCCAAACATGCAGGGAGGGGCCTCAAGCTCCCGCCTGAGCATCCCTGATATACTCGAGGAGCGCCGTGCATGTCGAGCAGTGAGATGTTCGGGCGAGTACCGAGCAGTGACGAGCACACTTGCTCATCACTAAGGATGACATTTTAGAAATGAGGTAGTTAGCATTTTACAGTTCCGTGTTCCTATTTTCATGTAAGGCCTAAATTTACACTTTGAAAGATTTAGATAATCAAATTAGGTTTCATTATTTTAACCTACTAAACAGGCTGCATGTGAATGCCACCAATTTCAGATTAAAAAAGGATTACACAAATGAATTGAAATCAATAAAAGATCCAGAAATGTGAGGATAGAAGAATACAGCACTTTGAATAACACATGTGATTTTTATGAATGATCCTCTAATTAACCCTTCGCTCCTGACCCTGTTTTTGCCTTTTTCACTTTTCCAACAAAATTTACAAAACCATTTTTTCAGGGACCACATCACATTTGAATTGACTTTGAGGAGTCTATATGACAGAAAATACCCAAAAGTGACACCATTCTAACAACTGCACCCCTCAAGGTGCTCAGAATCACATTCAAGAAATTTGTTAACCCTTCAGATGCTTCACAGGAATTACTGCAATATGGAAGGAAAAAATTAATAGTTTTACTTTTTCCAACAAAAAATGTTACTTTAGCCCCAAATTTTTAATTTTCACAAGGGTAAGAGGAGAAAATGCACAAAATATTTGTGTGGAAACCTATTGTTTGGGAGTATGGCAGGGCTTGGAAGGAAAGGAGCACCATTTGAGTCTTGGAATGCAAAATTGGCTGATATTGATAGTGGATGCCATGTCGAGTTACAAGGCCCCTTGGTGTGCCTAAACAGTGGAAACCCCCCACAAGTGACCATGTTTTGGAAACTAGACCCTCAAAGAATTTATTTGCATGTGTGGTGAGCACCTTGAACCCTTAGGGCCTTCACAGAATTTTATAATATTGAGACGTGATTATTAAAAAAAACTTTTTCCCACAAAACTGTTCTTTTAGCCCCAATTTTTTTTATTTTTACATGGGTAGCAAGTAGTGATGAGCAAGCACTAAAATGCTCGGGTACTCATTGTTCAAGTCGAGCAAATTGGAATGCTCAAGTGCTTGGTTCGAGTAACGAGCCCAAAGTAAGTCTACAGGAAATTCGAGCATTTTTCCGGCAGCTCCCAACGGCGGTCTGCAGAGGGCCTAAAACTTGCCCATATCAATGGGAACAGTGCTCAAATTACATGGGAACAGCATAGGGAAGACCCCTGGAAGCATTTCTGACTCCCAACTCAATTCTGTCAACAATGTTGTCAGAGTTATTACGCCACTTTTATGGACTCACAATAAAACATACAAAAACGAATCCAAAATGGATTTTCCTGGGAAATATGTTAAGAACATCCTTTCCAGGGTAATGACTTGTATATAAGGCAAAATAAATATACAAAAACAAAAATGCTCCTCCACATCTTGGGCTATGTTCACACGTAGTGTTTTTGATGCGTTTTTGCACTTTTGCATTGCTTTCAACCAAGACAAATGCATTCACCAGGAAATGTCATTTTAACAATTTACAACCTTATCTGACCATGTGGTGTGTGATACATCATCAGACACATACTGTTTCATTTATGATGAAGGGACACTTAAAGTCACAAAGCCAATTTTTATAGGGCCATCAGACGGCCCTAACTATTCTTAAAGAGCCAGCAGTCGGCCCTCGCTATTGTTAAAGAGCCATCAGTCGGATATGCTTTGTTGTTCCCATTATTAACGAGTTGTTCTCCTATACTGTTATTGTGTATGCAGTGACTGCAAGGGATGCCAAAAATTTGGACACTACGCAATACCTCTTTGAAGAGACATAGAGGAGGGCCCCAGTAAAAAAAATGTTCCAATTATAAAGGAGTGGCTCTCCTATAATGGTAATGCCCATGCTATGACTGAAAGGGTTGCCAAAATTTGGGAAAAACCCCACTAACAATTTAAAGACACAATTTAAAGCTGGACCACAGTAACGAGTATGACATGTTAACATTAGAAAGGAGAGGGTCTGCCATTCAGTTATAGGATATGCAGTAAGTGCAACTGCTGCCAAAATTTTAAAAAAACTCCACTAACAATTTAAAGACACCTAGAGGTGGGCCTCGGTAATGACATATTCCCATTAGAAAGGAGAGGGTCTCCCATACTGTTTGACTGCAATGGCTGTCAACAATTTGGAGGCACTCCAATGCCCCTTGCAAGAGACGTAGAGGTCAGAGGGCCTCCTGAAAACAATGTTCCCATTGTTAGGAAGTGGGTCTCCCATACTGTTTGCCTATGCAGTGAAACAACGGCTGCCAAAAATTTGGAGGAACTCCAATGCCCTTTGCAAGAGATGTAGAGGTCGGCGGGCCTCCTGAAAACAATGTTCCCATTATTAGAAAGTGGGTCTCCCATACTGTTTGCCTATGCAGTGAAGCAACGGCTGCCAGAAATTTGGAGGAACTCCAATGTTTCTTGCAAGAGACGTAGATATGTTGATATGGTACATATGGTGGTGAAATGGTGGTAGAGGATTAGGATGCGGAGAAGGAGGAGGACAAGAGCAAATAGATAAAATCAGGAAGCGTATACCCATTTCTGGGTGTGAAGACAGAGGTGCATGGGAATAGAGTTAGACCTCCCAAAAAAAAGACACTGCATTTGAGTTTATGTTATGCTGCTATCATTCGGTAGTGTTGAGAAGTCTGGCCCATTCCAGCCCTTGTTTATTTTTATAAGAGTCAGCTTGTCAGCATTTTCAGTTGACAGGCGGATGCGCCTATCGGTTATAATTCCAACAGCGGCACTAAAAACCCGCTTTGACTAAACGCTAGCGGCAGGGGAGGCCAGGACCTCCAAGGCGTAGAGAGCCAGTTATGCCCCGTGTCCAGCTTGGATACCCAATAATTATAAGGCACAGAGGTATCACAGAGGATTTTGGTATGGTCGGCAAGGTACTCCCTCACCATCTTCCGAAACTTTTCCCTCCTTGTGAGAATTCCCTGCTCCTCAGGGCCTGTGTGATGGGAGGTTCTGAGAAAACTGTTCCAGAACTTTGAACGTGTTCCTCTGCTCTGCTGGATTGCATTTGTGTCTCTCTCGCCTGTAATCCTTGGTTGTGGACTGGCTCCGCACCGTCCCTGGCCACATTCACTTGACCATGTGTTTGTGGTTAGGCGGTCCTTCCCAGTAAGTGCATTGGGGAGGGCACGGGTAATGTTGTGGGATCCGTGCTTGTGGAAGGCGGAGACGATACCGGGAGAAATAGTGGCGGCTTGGGTCCAAGTGTGGGCACCCAGCCGCCGATGGCATGAGGTTGTGAAAAGCTTCCGCCTCCACCAGCCTAAAAGGCCACATTTCAAGTGAAAGCAGCTTTAGAAGACTTCCTGGGAGAAATGACAGCTGGAGTAGATATGGTTTCCCAAGTCCTTTCACCGAGCTAAAGAATATGGCTGTGGCGAAATACAACTCTCAGCAAAAAAAGCTGTGGACTGGCTCCGCACCATCCCTGGCCACATTCAATTGACCATGAGTTTGTGGTTAGGTGGTCCTTCCCAGTAAGTGCACTGGGGATGGCATGGGTAATGTTGTGGGACCAGTGCTTGTGAAAGGCGGAGACGATACCGGGAGAAATAGTGGCGGCTGGGGACCGAGTATGGACACCCGGCCGCCGCTGACATGAGGTTGTGAAAATTTCTGCCTCCACAAGCCTAAAAGGCCACATTTCAAGTGAAAGTAGCTTTAGAGGACTTCCTGGAAGAAATGAGAGCTGGAGTAGATATGGTTTCCCAAGTCCTTTCACCAAGCTAAATAATATGGCTGTAGTGAAATACAAGTATCAGCAAAAAAAGCTGTGGACGGGCTCCACACCGTCCCTGGCCACATTCACTTGACAACATGTTTGTGGCTAGGTGGTCCTTCCCAGTAAGTGCACTGGGGAGGGCACGGGTAATGTTGTGGGACCAGTGCTTGTGGAAGGTGGAGACGATACCGGGAGAAATAGTGGCGGCTGGGGACCAAGTATGGACACCCGGCCGCCGCCGGCATGAGGTTGTGAAAAGCTTCCGCCTCCATGAGCCTAAATGGCCACATTTCAAGTGAAGGCAACTTTAGAGGACTTCCTGGGAGAAATGACAGCTGGAGTAGATATGGTTCCCAAGTCCTTTCACCAAGCTAAAGAATATGGCTGTGGTGAAATACAACTCTCAGCAAAAAAAAGCTGTGGACTGGCTCCGCACCGTCCCTGGCCACATTCAATTGACCACGAGTTTGTGGTTAGGTGGTCCTTCCCAGTAAGTGCATTGGGGATGGCATGGGTAATGTTGTGGGAGCCGTACTTGTGGAAGGCGGAAATGATAATGGGAGAAAGAGTGGCGGCTGAGGACCGAGTATTGACACCCGGCCGCCACCGGCATGAGGTTGTGAAAATTTCTGCCTCCACAAGCCTAAAAGGCCACATTACAAGTGAAAGTAGCTTTAGAGGACTTCCTGGAAGAAATGACAGCTGGAGTAGATATGGTTTCCCAAGTCCTTTCACCAAGCTAAATAATATGGTGGTAGTGAAATACAACTCTCAGCAAAAAAAGCTGTGGACTGGCTCCGCACCGTCCCTGGCCACATTCACTTGACAACATGTTTGTGGCTAGGTGGTCCTTCCCAGTAAGTGCACTGGGGAGGGCACGGGTAATGTTGTGGGACCAGTGCTTGTGGAAGGTGGAGACGATACCGGGAGAAATAGTGGCGGCTGGGGACCGAGTATGGACACCCGGCCGCCGCCAGCATGAGGTTGTGAAAAGCTTCCGCCTCCATGAGCCTAAATGGCCACATTTCAAGTGAAGGCAGCTTTAGAGGACTTCCTGGGAGAAATGACAGCTGGAGTAGATATGGTTTCCCAAGTCCTTTCACCAAGCTAAAGAATATGGCTGTGGTGAAATACAACTCTCAGCAAAAAATAGCTGTGGACTGGCTCCGCACCGTCCCTGGCCACATTCAATTGACCACGAGTTTGTGGTTAGGTGGTCCTTCCCAGTAAGTGCACTGGGGATGGCATGGGTAATGTTGTGGGAGCCATACTTGTGGAAGGCGGAAATGATAATGGGAGAAAGAGTGGCGGCTGAGGACCGAGTATTGACACCCGGCCGCCACCGGCATGAGTTTGTGAAAATTTCTGCCTCCACGAGCCTAAAAGGCCACATTTCAAGTGAAAGCAGCTTTAGAGGACTTCCTGGGAGAAATGACAGCTGGAGTAGGTATGGTTTCCCAAGTCCTTTCACCAAGCTAAAGAATATGGCTGTGGTGAAATACAACTCTCAGCAAAAAAAGCTGTGGACTGGCTCCACACTGTACCTGGCCACATTCACTTGACCATGTGTTTGTGGTTAGGCGGTCCTTCCTGGTAAGTGAACTGGGGAGGGCACGGGTTATGTTGTGGGACCCGTGCTTGTGGAAGGAGGAGACAATACCAGGAGAAATAGTGGCGACTGGGGACCGAGTATGGACACATGGCCACCGCCGGAATGAGGTTGTGAAAATCTTCCGCCTCCACAAGCCTAAAAGGCCACATTTCAAGTGAAAGCAGCTTTAGAAGAATTCCTGAGAGAAATGACAGCTGGAGTAGATATGGTTTCCCAAGTCCTTTCACCAAGCTAAAGATTGAGGCTGTGGTGAAATACAACTCTCAGCAAAAAAAGCTGTGGACTGGCTCTGCACCACCCCTGGCCACATTCACTTGATCACGTGTTTGTGGGTAGGCAGTCCTTCCCAGTAAGTTCACTGGGGAGGGCATGGGTAATGTTTTGGGACCCGTGCTTGTGGAAGGTGGTGACGACACAGGGAGAAATAGTGGCGGCTGGGGACTGAGTATGGATACCCGGTCGCCGCCGCCATAAGATTGTGGACAGCTTCCACCTCCACAAGCCTAAAAGGCCACATTTCAAGTGCAAACAGCCGTCAAAAATTTGGCAGTATAGTATTGCAGCCTGTGTGTGGGTGGGTGGCTGGCTGCAAACTTGTGCTTGCATTCCAAGGAATGGAGTATGGACAACTGAATGCTGCACTGGGACAAGGACACAGACAGTGATTGTTGCAAGTCTACAATGACAGGTGCATGGCGGGAGGCATCTTCGCATGCGCCAAGGATCACTTATGATGGGCACACTTTTAGGCAGTGACCTGGGAGTTAGAGATGCTACCAGGGGTCTTCCCCATGCTGTTCACATGTCTTTTTAGCTCTGTATGCATGTGTCTGATGATGTGTCACACTCCACATGGCCAAATAAGGTTGTAAAATGTTAAAATTACATTTCCCAGTGAATGCATTTGTCTTGGTTGAAAGCAATGCTAAAGTGCAAAAACGCATCAAAAACGCTACGTGTGACCATAGCCCTAGGTGTTTAGGAGTATTTTTGGTTTTAGTTATTTATTTTGCCTTATATACAAGTCATTACCCTGGAATGGATGTTCCTTAACATATTTCCCAGGAAAATCCATTTTGTTTTTGTATGTTTTATTGTGAGTCCATAAAAGTGACGTAATACCTCTGACATCATTGTTGACAGCAGTAACCTGGGAGTCAGAAATGCTTCCAGGGGTCTTCCCCATGCTGTTTCCATGTCATTTGAGCACTGTTCCCATCGATTTGGGCATTTTTTAGGCCCTCTAGAGACCGCCGAGTCTGCTCGAGTTTCCCATTGGGCTCGTTGCTTGGGTCGAGCACCCGAGTATTCCAATTTGCTCGACCCGAGCATCGAACACCCGGGTATTTTAGTGCTCGCCCATCACTACCGCTCACCATGTTGGTGGAGTCCTCAAAGTTTTGAAGGATGGTACATATGTCTGACATCCATGTCCACTCCTGAGGTCTTTTGTGTGGAGTCTGAACTAAATACTGACGGCCTTGTTGATGCTGGTACTCAACAACTGCCCTCTTCTGCTCACAAATCCTTCCCAACATCTGCAGTGTAGAGTTCCAATGCATGGGGACATCACACACCAGTCTGTGAGCCGGAGGCTGCAAATGCTGCTAAAACATGGCAAGGGTGGTGGAAGCTGTAGCTGACTTTCTAAAATGGGCACACAGGTGGCATACTTTAACAAGCAGATCCAGCGGCTCCAGGTAGGATTTGAGAAACCGCTGAACCACGAGGTTAAGCACATGGGCCAAGCATGGTACGCGTGTGAGCTCGCCTCGCCTCAGAGCCGCCACCAGGTTCCGGCCATTGTCACACACGACCATGCCTGGCTGTAGGTTCAGTGGTGTGAGCCACAGATCTGCCTGCTCTTTCAGAGCTGTCCACAACTCTTCAGCATTGTGCGGTTTGTCACCTAAGCATATTAGCTTTAGCACAGCATGTTGCCGCTTGGCCGAGGCAGTGCTGCAGTGCTTCCAGCTTGTGACTGATGTGGTCATTTTGGAGATGGAGGCTGAAGAGGAGGAGGCTGGACGTGTTCCATCCCAAGGTCTGATTGGGTCCCGGCTTCCACTATGTTAACCCGGTGTGCCCTCAGTGAGATGTACCGTCCCTGCCCACAAGCACTTGTCCATGTGTCGGTGGTTAGGTGGACTTTCCCGGTAACTGCGTTGTTGAGGGCATGGCTAATGTTTTGGGACACGTGCTTGTGTAATGCGGGGACAGCACACCGGGAGATATAGTGGCGACTGGGGACCGAGTACCGAGGAACTGCCACCGCCATCAGGTTGCGGAATGCTTCCGTCTCCACAAGCCTAAAAGGGAACATTTAAAGTGCAAGCAGTCGTGAAATGTGGGAATTTAGTAGTCTGGCCTGTGGGGCGTTGACTGCGTATTTGCACTTGCGTTCCAAGAACTGGGGTATGAACAACTGAACATTGCGCTGGGACAAGGACGTGGACATGCTTCCTGATGCTGCTACTTGAGAGTGTGCAATGACAGGTGCAGGGCAGGAGGCATCTTCGCATGCACCATGAACAGGGGATTGGCTTGCATGCACAACAGCGGAAGAAGCAGTGGTGCCACCCGCAGACACTGTTCCTGGACCCTGGGGTTCAGTCCACAAAGTCGGGTGCTTTGCTGCCATGTGCCTGATCATGCTGGTGGTTGTCAGGCTGGTAGTTTTGCCTCCCCTGCTGTTGCTGGCCTGGCAGGTGGTGCAAATGGCCTTTTTGGGGTTATCGGCAGAGTCTTTAAAAAACAACCAGACTCGGAAAGACCTAACAGTTGTACTGGCAACTTCCTTCATGTTGGTGTTACGGGGAATGGTTACCTGCCTTCTGTCTGTAGCCACCACATTGCTTCTTCCTGCCTGTTGGGGTGCTCTGGCTCACTCCCCTTGTGTGCTGCTGTCCTCGCTCTGCATGTCCTCCTGCCAGGTTGGGTCAGTTACTATATCATCCACCACCTCGTCTTCCACTTCTGCACCCTGGTCCTCCTCCTGACTTTCAGGCAATTTTGTCTCATCATTGTCTACCTCTTGTGACACTTTCCCACCATCGCTTTTGTGTGACAGTGGCTGATCAAATATTTGGGCATCGCTACATGCTATCTCCTCTTCTCCGCTTCAAGTAGGCCGGGCGAGAGGCCCGAATCTATAAATGGAAAAGTGAACAGCTCTTCTGAGTGTCCAAGTGTGGGATCAGTTGTCTCTGGGTGAGGAATATGCGGTCCAGACTCACTGCTACTGAGACTTGACCGTGTAGAAGACAGGGTGGTGATGGTGGTGGCTAAGTGACTGGAAGCATTATCTGCTATCCAACCAATAACCTTTTCATACTGCTCTGTGTTCAATAGTGGTGTTCTTCTGTCCCCTGTTAATTGGGACAGGAAGGTCGAGCAAGAAGATGTGGGTGTTTGTTGTGGCACAACTTCAGCTTGCCCACGGCCTTGGCCTCTGCATGAACCATCACCATCAAGTCCAGTTCCCCTTACTTTGCCACGTTCCTTGCCCATTTTGAATGGAGGACAATATCTTCCACGCTCACTACAAATGGCTGAATTTGGAGTGAGCTTATGTGATCCGTGTGACGAACAAACCACAGTTTTAAATAGCTGGCCTATAGATAACTATTTTGAACAGCAAACTGGTGTCAATAGCCTCACTGACACATGAAACAAATGTTTAATGGAGGCCAGAAATGGCAGTATTTTCTGAAAACGTATATGTTATCTGTGTGACGGCCATCCACAGTTTTAAATAGCTGGATTTTTAGAGCTGTAATATGGAAAGGACCTGGCTGCATTCTGCAGTGCCAACAAGCAAATGGCGCAGAAAAATGGTGCTCTCTGGATTGCTTTTTAAGCAAATAATGAGGATTAAGATCCAAAAAAAATTATTCCTGGCCCCTGAGACCTGGGCCTATTACTAGGAATATCTAACCACAGCAACAGCAGACAATACTGGAAAGGAGCCTCTTGTACTATATGCACTGCAGTCTGCTATATACACTGCCTGCCTATATACACTGCCTGCCTGATATCTCTGCAGATGGATTAGTCCTCAGAAGGACTGTTTTGTTGAGATGAATATGTGTCTCTAATATAGTTTGGTATACCTACACTAACTAGAAATAAGCAAATTTCTCCCTAGCTCAGCAGCACCTTTCCCTACACTGTCTGATTCCGGAGTGACTGTGATGAGCACGGTGGCGCCAGGTCTGATATAGACCTGATGACGCTGTGCGGCCATCCAATCACTGTAATGACACAACCAACATGGCTGCGGCATTACAGTGAATGGCAGACAATCCCTGCATGTTCATTGGCTCTGTAAAGAGCTCCAAACATGCCGGGAGGGGTCCCGAGGTCCCGCCGAGCAACCTCGGAAATACTCGGCGAGTGCCGAGCATCCCGAGCAGTGAGATGCTCGGGTGAGCACCGAGCAGAAGCGAGCATGCTCGCTCATCACTAGTGGTCACTGAGCAATAATAATAAACTACAAGGCCGATGCTTAAAATCGTGGGCGTCCCGTCAGACGTATCAGATATTACTGCGATAAAATCTTGCAATTTGTAGGGAACGTGTAAAATATTTTACTCCATTTAAAATGGTCAAGGCACGTGCGAAAGGACGCGGAAGTGGACATGATGGTGCATGCAGAGGCCGAGGCCATGGGCAAGCTGAAATTGTGCCACAACAAGCACCCATATCAAGTCACTCTACCTTCCTGTTCCAATTACTAGGGGACCGTAGCACACCACTATTGAACCCAGAGCAGAGTCAAAACGTTGTTGATTGGATAGCAGATAATGCTTCCAGTCACTTTTCCACCACCACCATCCTGTCTTCCACATGGTCAAGTCTCAGTAGCCGTGAGTCTGGACAACATATTCCTCACCCTGATCCTCCTTCCTCCCACTATGCTGAGTGCCCAGAGACAACTGATCCCACACTTCGACACTCCTTAGAGCTGTTCACTTCTCCATTTATAGATTCGGGCCTCTCGCTTGGCCAGCTTTAAGCATGGCAAGAGATGATTGCATGTAGCGATGCCCAAATATTTGAGCAGCCACGGTCACATGAAGGCAATGGTGGGAAAGTGGAATTACTGTTGCAAGAGGTGGTTGATGATGATGAGACTCAATTGCCAGCAAGTATGGAGGAGGCCCAGGGTGTGCACATATAAGACAAAGTGGTGGACGATGAAGTCGCTGACCCCACCTGGCAAAGTGACATGCATAACGAGGACAGCAGCACAGAGGGGGAGGGGGAGCACCACAACAGGCAGGAACAAGCAGTGAGGTGGCCACAGACACAAGGCGGGTAACTGTTCCCCGGAACACCAACACTACAGAAGTTGACAGTCCAGCTTTTAGGTCTTCCAGAGTCTGGCTATTTTTTAAAAACTGGCCATATTACCCCAAAAAGGCAATTTGCAACATCTGCCAGGCCAGGATCACAGGGGCAACAAATCTATGAGCCTGACCACCACAAGCATGCTCAGGCTCATGACAGCAAAGCACCCGACTAGGTGGGCCGAAAGCCAGGGTCCAGAAACAGTGTCTGGAAATCCCCTGTCCATGCCTCCCACCCTGCACCTGTCGTTGCATACTTGCAACCATCACCATCATCAACCACGTCCACGTCCTTGTCTCAGCACAGCGTTCTGTTTTCCCTACCCCGGTCCTTTGAATGCAAGTGCAAATATGCAGCCAACCACTTACAGGTCACACTGCTAAACTCCCACATTTCAAGAATGCTTGCACTTGAAATGTTGCCTTTTAGGCTCATGTAGTTGGAATCTTTCCGCAACCTGATGGCAGCGGCCATACCTCAGTACTCAGTCCCCAGCTGCCACTATTTCTTCCAGTGTGCTGTCCCCGCATTACACAAGCACGGGTCCCAGAACATTAGCCATGCCCTCAAAAACGCAGTTACTGGGAATATCCACCTAACCACGGACATGTGGACCAGTACTTGTGGGCAGGGACGGTACATCTCACTGACAGCACACTGGGTCAATACACAGTCATGGCCAAAAGTTTTGAGAATGACACCAAAATTATATTTTCACATGATCTGCAGGCCTCTGGTTTTTATTAGTGTTTGTCTGATGTTTATATCACATACAGAAATATAATTGCAATCATATTATGAGTACCAATAGGTTATATTGACAGTTAGAATGAGTTAATGCTGCAAGTCAATATTTGCAGTGTTGCCCCTTCTTCTTCAAGACCTCTGTAATTCTCCCTGGCATGCTCTCAATCAACTTTTGGACCAAATCCTGACTGATAGCAGTCCATTCTTGCATAATCAATGCTTGCATTTTGCCAGAATTTGTTGGTTTTTGTTTGTCCACCCGTCTCTTGATGATTGACCACAAGTTCTCAATGGGATTAAGATCTGGGGAGTTTCCAGGCCATGGACCCAAAATCTCTATGTTTTGTTCCATGAGCCATTTAGTTATCACCTTTGCTTTATGCCAAGGTGCTCCATCATGCTGGAAAAGGCATTGTTGGGCGCCAAACTGCTCTTGGACGGTTGGGAGAAGTTGCTCTTGGAGGACATTCTGGTACCATTCTTTATTCATGGCTGTGTTTTTAGGCAATACTGTGAGTGAGCCGATTCCCTTGGCTGAGAAGCAACCCCACACGTGAATGGTTTCAGGATGCTTTACAGTTGGCATGAGACAAGACTGGTGATAGCGGTCACCTCTTCTTCTCCGAATAAGCTGTTTTCCAGATGTCACAAACAATAGAAAAGGGGATTCATCAGAGAAAATGACTTTGCCCCAGTCCTCAGCAGTCCACTCCCTGTACCTTTTGCAGAATATCAGTCGGTCCCTGATGTTTTTTCTGGAGAGAAGTGGCTTCTTTGCTGCCGTCCTTGAAACCAGCCCTTGCTCAAAGAGTCTCCGCTAGTGTTGAGCATTCCGATACTGAAATATCGGGTATTGGCCGATATTCGCGGTATCGGAATTCCGATACTTAATTCCGATACTTTTGCCACATCGTATACCGGAATCGGAAGTTCCCATAATGCAATGAGCCATTTTCGTTTTATTCAGCCAATGAGGATCCTAAGAAGTGTGGGCACATCCTGTTAGGCATGTAGGCATCTTAACTAATGGCATGGCTGAGATTGGCTGCTGAAATGATGTCATGATGCACTATAAAAGCCGCCGCCACCATTTTGAGCTCACTCTGCTGTGAATTCAGTTAGGGATAGGACGCTGTTGTTCTGAGGGACAGTTTTAGCTACCTATTTGGTCTATTCTGCTTTACCCAAGCTACTTTATAAATCGCTGTGCCTTGCAGTGCTAGTGCACAGTTCTCTGTGCTGTTCACCGCTTTCTGCAAGGTCTCTGTGTGTGAGTGCAGCTCACCCTATAGTGTGTGCTTCAGCCACGTCTGGTTGTAGTGCACTCAGTGTGTGTCACTGCCTCATACATTGTCCTTTTTTGCCAATTCATAATTTTTCCTGATATCTCCTATTAGTGTGGTGGTTCCATCCGTATTCAGCTAAATTGGTTCCAAACACACTATATAGGAGTAGATAGAGACATTTTTTTGGTCTTGCAGCGCTAGTGCACAGTGCTCTACATCAGTACTGTTCACCGCTGTCTGCAAGGTCTGTGTGTGTGAGTGCAGCTCACCCTGCAGTGTGTACTTCAGCCACGTCTTGTTGTAGTGCACTCAGTGTGTGTCACTGCCTCATACATTGTCCTTTTTTGCCAATTCATAATTTTTCCTGATATCTCCTATTAGTGTGATGGCTCCATCCGTATTCAGCTAAATTGGTTCCAAACACACTATATAGGAGTAGATAGAGAAATTTTTTTTGTCTTGGAGCGCTAGTGCACAGTGCTCTGCATCTGCACTGTTCACCGCTGTCTGCAAGGTCTGTGTGTGTGAGTGCAGCTCACCCTGTAGTGTGTGCTTCAGCCACGTCTGGTTGTAGTGCACTCAGTGTGTGTCACTGCCTCATACATTGTCCTTTTTTGCCAATTCATAATTTTTCCAGATTTCTCCTATTAGTGTGGTGGTTCCATCCGTATTCAGCTAAATTGGTTCCAAACACACTATATAGGAGTAGTTAGAGGAGCCTTTCTGCAGCATTGGGCCCTGCAGCCCCAGCCAGATTAGTATTAGCCTATTTTTGTAGCCTCATCTATTGTATTGTAGGTTACCTTCCTACATTGTAATAGCTACAAAAAGTTTGTGATACTATCGTTATTACATCGTTAGGCACATTCAGTGTCTTTTTGTGACATAAAAAACCTAAATAAAGTTCACCAAACACTCCACTTTACAGTTGTGTAGGCCACATTAGCTCATATTAAAGTCTCTTATACCTGTTAGCAGCTGTTCAGGAATAAGCACACTAAGCCCTTAGTACTTTTCTGCCTATCTTTATCAGTCTACCAAGGAGCGCAGGTGGTCTTCTCATCCATCCTCCCAGTGGATGACCATGGAACAATCAGGTGGAATAAGATTCTACAGGTGAACAACTGGCTACGTCGATGGTGCCGTCAACAAGGATTTGGATTTCTGGATCACGGAATGAATTACCTATACGATGGACTACTTGCTAGAGATGGGGTGCACCTTACGAAGACTGGAAAACATGTATTTGGAAGTCGCCTTGCTACACTCATCAGGAGAGCTTTAAACTAGAACAATGTGGGAAGGGAAGCAAAAGGCCAGAAAAAGCCATACAGCTGACAAATACTATTGAGATCTCTGCTACTGGAAGTGGAAAGGAAGAACAAAGACAAAACAATTTAAATAATAAAAATATGGGAGGAAGAGAAACCAATCACAAACTAAAATGTTTTTATACAAATGCACAAAGCATGGGCAACAAACAAGGAGAATTGGAACTACTAATGCAGGAAAGGAATATGATGTCATTGGAATCACTGAAACTTGGTGGGACGATACACATGATTGGAATAACAGGCTAAAAGGATACAACTTATTTGCAAGAAACAGACTTGATAAACGAGGAGGAGGTGTCGCATTGTATGTTAGAAAAGCGTATATCTGCACAGAGATTGAAGCTTCAGAGACTGGGAGTTCTGTGGAAACTGTTTGGGTAAGAATACAAGGAGAGAACAACGGAAAGGACACAATTGTAGGCATTTACTACAGGCCACCTGGGCAAGCTGAAGATATGGATGAACTCTTTATGCATCAAATGACCAAGTTCTCCAAAAAATATGACGTAGTGGTCATGGGAGATTTCAACTATCCAGACATTTGTTGGGAATCTCTCTCAAGTAAAACTAACAGGTCAAGCAAATTCTTATCCTCTCTTGCTGACAACTTTATCTTCCAAAAGGTAGGGGAGAAAACAAGGGGATCTGCTACTTTGGATCTAATCCTTATAAACAGGGAGGAAATGGTTGAGGAGGTAAAGGTGGCTGGGACCCTAGGAGGCAGTGATCATGCTATTATAGAATTTTGGATAACTAGAGGAGGAAGACATGTGAAGACTCAAACTTCAAGGTTAGATTTTAGAAAGGCAGATTTTAAGAGACTCAGAAAGAGAATAGGAGGGATCCAATGGCTGGATGTCCTTAAGGACAAAAATGTCCAGGAAGGATGGGAAATTTTTAAAAATGAGATTCTCAAAGCACAATCGTTAACAATCCCGAAAAGTAGGAAGAATGGGAAGCATTTAAGGAAACCAGGATGGATGAACACAGAACTTAAACACATGCTAAAAAGAAAGAAAGAAATGTTTATTAAATGGAAAGAGGGAGGCATATCTAAAGAAGATTATAATGCAGTCTGCAGATCCTGCAGGGCACGTATCAGGTTAGCTAAAGCTGACAATGAATTAAGGCTTGCAAGAGATGTCAAAAGCAATAAAAAAGGATTTTGGGGGTATGTCAAAAGTAAAAGAAAAGTCAAAGATGCTATAGGATTTTTACAGGATGAAAATGGAGAAATGGTAAGAGAGGATGTTGAGAAAGCCAAACTTTTTAATTCCTATTTTGCATCTGTTTTCTCTCAGAAAGAAAATGTAACATCAACTGATCTTCACTGTCCTTTTAAAGGAATAGAAGAATCCAAGTTATCTGTAAGCAGAAAGATTGTGAGGGAATATTTAGCTAACATAAATGAGTTCAAGTCTCCAGGTCCAGATGAATTACACCCCAGAGTACTGAAGGAGATCGTAGAAGAAATTTTAGAACCACTCTCCATAATCTTTGAAAATTCTTGGAGAACAGGAGAAGTCCCAGAAGACTGGAGAAGAGCAAATGTTGTTCCTATCTTCAAAAAGGGGAAGAAGGTGGACCCAGGGAACTATAGGCCGGTGAGTCTGACTTCTATACCAGGAAAGATCTTTGAACAAATTATTAAACAACATGTATGTAAGTACCTGGATAAGAATGAAGTGATTAACCAGAGTCAGCATGGGTTTGTAACTAACAAGTCATGTCAGACTAACTTAATTTCCTTCTATGACAGAATCACTGACTAGGTGGATCAGGGAAATGCTGTAGATATAGTATATCTTGACTTCAGCAAAGCATTTGACAAAGTATCTCACACCATCCTTATTGAAAAAATGACCAAGTATGCAATGGACCAGGCAACTGTTAGGTGGATTCATAACTGGCTTAGTGATCGGACTCAAAGGGTGGTTGTAAATGGCTTCACATCCAGCTGGATGAATGTCTCAAGTGGGGTACCACAGGGCTCCGTCCTGGGACCTGTATTGTTCAACATCTTTATCAATGATTTAGATGAAGGAATTGAGGGTAAACTGATTAAATTTGCTGATGACACAAAGCTAGGAGGGATAGCTAATACTAGAGAAGAGAGAGAGAGGATTCAAAAAGACCTAAATAAACTGGAGCAGTGGGCAGCAACCAACAGAATGATTTTTAACAGGGAAAAATGCAAAGTACTACATCTGGGCAATAAAAATGAAAAAAGCATATACAGAATGGGAGGAATAGAGCTAAGCAACAGTACATGTGAAAAAGACTTAGGTATACTAATAGATCATAGACTGAACATGAGTCAACAGTGTGATGCAGCAGCAAAAAAGGCAAATACAATTCTGGGATGTATTAACAGAAGCATACAGTCTAGATCACGTGAAGTCATTATTGGTCTTTACTCCTCTTTGGTCAGACCTCATCTGGAATACTGTGTACAGTTTTGGGCACCACATTTTAAAAAAGACATAGACAAACTGGAGCAAGTTCAGAGAAGAGCGACCAGAATGGTGACTGGTCTGCAAACCCTGTCCTATGAGGAACGGTTGCAGGATTTGGGAATGTTTAGCTTGCAAAAAAGAAGACTGAGAGGAGACTTAATAGCTGTCTACAAATATGTCAAGGGCTGTCACATTGTAGAAGGATCATCTTTATTCTCATTTGCACAAGGAAAGACTAGAAGCAATGGGATGAAACTAAATGGGAGGAGACACAGATTAGATATTAGAAAAAACTTTTTGACAGTTAATGTGATTAATGAGTGGAACAGGCTGCCACGAGAGGTGGTGAGTTCCCCTTCAATGGACGTCTTCAAACAGAGGCTGGACAGACATCTGTCTGAGATGATTTAGTGAATCCTGCTTTGAGCAGGGGGTTGGACCAGATGACCCAGGAGGTCCCCTCCAACTCTACCATTCTATGATTCTATGAAGATGAAGAAGGCAGGGAGTAAGGCATATGGTCGTCGGTGTGGAGTTTCTGCAGGGAGAGGACGTGAGGATTCTGTGCCTGCAGGGAGAGGACGTGGGGATTCTGTGCCTGCTGGGGGCACCAGTGACTCAGCATCCCCCAGTTTTACCAGGGAACAGTCCTTTATGCGCAGCTTTGTAGGAGCTAGCCGTACCCCACTGCTGCGGGAGGACCAAATTGAAGCCGTTGTCAGATGGATGGCAGCTAACGCATCGACTTCAATTAGTTCCAGATCCTCTCAGGTCCTGAGCACTGAAGAGCACCCATCTGTCTCTTCACCACCTGCCAAATTGCCCAGGCAGTCAGAGAGCCCTGGACAGGAGCCATCTCTACTTCTGTTCTCTCAATCTCTTGGCTTGGATAGAGGGGGCCAGCCAAGCAGAATTCGAGAATTTGAAGAAGAGGTAGTATGCAGTGATGCGCAACCGTTTTGTCTCTCTGAAACTGAAGAGGCGGGTGGGCCAGTGCCTATGGTCAGCAGCACACCTCAGTACCCATCTAATGATGAGACTCAGGTGCCACTTTCTGGTGCGTACTGTGCTGTCGAGACTACCCAGGAGAAGCAGTTGTTTGAAGAGGGTGATGTAGATGATGAGGTCCTTGACCCATCATGGTGTGAGGGACAGGAAGGTGGTGGGAGCAGCTCTGAGGAAGAGATTCCCCGAACAGCCCAAAAAGGAGGGAGAGGGAGGGGGCAGACTTGGTTGCCTGTAGCCTCCACTTCGGCACCCATTAGGAGCATGGCTCTTCCAAAATCCAAAGCGGGCGCTCCCAAGACTTGCAGTGCCTGGTCCTTTTTTGACACAGTTGCAGATGACATTTGCTTTGTCAAATGCAAGCTGTGTAATCAGAAGGTGAAAAGAGGGAAAAGTGTCAGCAACCTCAATACCACAAATATGTGGAAACATGTGCGGACCAAGCATGTGGTGGAGTTACAAAAACACACTGAAGACCTAGGCCAACCTACAGCGCCACCTACCACCTCTTCAGCTCGTGTTGTAGCCTATTCCTCCAGCTCACACACAGCTGGTTCGGCTTCCTCACAGGATTGCCATGGAAGAATCTCTGGCACTGTTGTACAGAGACACAGTGTAATTCCACCCACAGCACCACTTTCCCAGTCATCCTCACACTCCCAGGCCAGTCTACAGCCATCGTTAGCACAGGCATGGGAGAAAAGTCGCCCATACCCGGCAAACCACCCCCGAGCACAGGCTCTGAATGCTGGCATTGCTAAACTACTGGCCCTTGAAATGCTATCATTCAGGCTGGTGGAGACTGACACATTCCGTGACTTTATGGCATTGGCAGTCCCACAATACAACGTGCCCAGCCGCTTTTATTTCAGCAGGCAAGCCGTCCCTGCCCTGCAACATCATGTGGAGGGAAAAATTAAACATGCGCTACAAAACGCCGTCAGTAGCAAGGTCCACCTGACCACCAATGCGTGGACCAGTAAGCATGGACAGGGACGATACCTTTCCCTCACTGCCCATTGGGTAAATGTTGTGGAGCCGGGTACAGATCTTGAGAGTGGCGCTGTATGTGTTCTGCCAACTCCAAGGATTGCAGGAATCCAGTCTGTACACATTGACTCCTCCTCATACTCCAGTTCCTCTGAATCAGCGCTGCAGGAGCCGTCACGTTCTACCTCCACATCGACCCGTGAACGGTTACCTGTTATGATGACCAATATGAGCACAGCCATGGCCAAACGTCAACAGACCGTATTAAAATTAATTTCTTTGGGGAATCGAAGCCACACAGCGCAGGAGTTCTGGAATGCCATCAAGCAGCAGAGCGACGTATGGTTTGTGCCAGCGAATCTCCAGACAGGCATGGTAGTGTGTGACAATGGCCGAAATCTGGTGGCAGCTCTGGGCCTAGGCAACCTCACTCACATCCCATGTCTGGCACATGTACTCAACTTGGTCATGCAGAGTTTTTTGAGGGACTATCCGGATCTTAATGCACTGCTTCACAAGGTCCGCATAGAGTGCGCTCACTCGCGGCGTTCCAGCAATGCAAGATCACGCATTGCAGCTCTGCAGCTCCGATTATGTCTTCCGGAACATCGCATCATATATGACCTACCCACCAGGTGGAATTCAACGTTACATATGTTGGAGAGGTTGTGTGAGCAGCAGGCAGCAGTAATGGAGTACGAGCTGCAGCAGGCGCAAACAAGTCGCAGTGCGCGCCGTTCACACTTCACCACCACTGAGTGGGCCTCTATGAAGGACATTTGCCACGTTTTGCGTGCCTTCGATTATTCCACCCGGATGGCGAGTGCAGATGATGCACTAGTCAGGATGACTATCCCCCTTATCTGCCTGCTTGAAAAAACACTGCAAGCACTAAGGGACGAGGTTTTGGAAGAGGTTGGGGATGAGGAGTCACAAATGCCATCTGCTTCTCTACAGTCTGCGCAACGTGGTTCCTCACAAAGGCCTAGGTAGGGGACACTTTGTGAGGAGGATGAGGAGGAGTCAATGGATGAGGAAGACATCTGTCCAGAGGAGGGAGGTACACAATGCTCTAGTAGTCAGTATCTAGAGCGAGGGTGGGGTGATGCAGAGCAGGCAGAGATCACGCCTCAAGCAGGGGACAGCGTTTCTTGGCCAGTTGGCAGTCTGCAGCACATGGTTGATTTCATGCTGCTGTGCCTGAGAAACGACCGCCGCATCGCCCACATTCTCAACACGGCTGATTATTGGGTGTCCACCCTCCTAGATCCTCGCTACCGGGACAACTTACAAAGCCTCATAACACCGTTGAACCGGGAGCGTAAAATGCGGGAGTACTAAGACGCACTGGTGCATTCCATCATGTTCTCCATTCCAACCGAGAGCAGTGCTGCTAGTGCTTTACAAAGCAGCTCAGTGCGTCGAGGCAGTGGAGGAAGCTCTGCACAAAGAGGGAGCAGAAGCAGCGCCTCAGCACAAGGCAAGACCAGTATGGCCGAAATGTGGCAAAGTTTTGTGTCCCCGCCGCCACAAATGTCTACACCATCACAGATGGCTCCAGTCAGCAGGAGGCAACGTTTCCGTCAGATGGTGACAGACTACATGTCTTGCCCTCTTAGTGTACTCCCAGACGACTCTTCTCCCTTCAAGTTTTGGGTCCGTAAGCTGGATACCTGGCCAGAGCTTAGTCAGTATGCATTGGAGGTGCTAGCTTGCCCTGCTGCTAGTGTATTATCGTAACGCTTCTTTAGTGCCGCAGGTGGTGTACTAACAGACCGTCGCATGCGACTATCCTCCGATAACGTTGACTGGCTTACTTTTCTCAAAATGAACAAGGCCTGGATCTCTCATGAAATTGCCAGTCCTCTTCCAGAATAAATAATTGGTTGGCAACAGTATCCAGGTCTCCTGTTGTGTTCGTGTTTCTACCACCTGAACTGTAATCCCTGAGCTCCAACACCGCAAGTTGGCGCTCGGAAGTGCCGTCTACACAGTCAACACTTGCTGCTGTGTTATTGGGGTTCAGTAACGTCAGCTGTTCCCCTGCTGTGCGGATGGCAATTTCTCCTGCTCTGTCCACATTCTCACTACTACAGATTTTAAAGTTGCTCCAATTACACCTCTGGCTCCTCTGTTTTCAGTATTATCCCTGAGCTCAAACACCGCCAGTTGGCGCTCAGAAGTGCCGTCTACACAGTCAACACTTGCTGCCGTGTTATTGGGGTTCAGTAACGTCAGCTGTTCCCCTGCTGTGCGGACGGCAATTTCTCCTGCTCTGTCCACATTCTCACTACTACAGATTTTAAAGTTGCTCCATTTACACTTCTGGCTCCTCTGTTTTCAGCATTATCCCTGAGCTCCAACACCGCCAGTTGGCGCTCAGAAGTGCCGTCTGCACAGTCAACACTTGCTGCCGTGTTATTGGGGTTCAGTAACGTCAGCTGTTCCCCTGCTGTGCGAACGGCAATTTCTCCTGCTCTGTCTACATTCTCACTACTACAGATTTTAAAGTTGCTCCAATTACACCTCTGGCTCCTCTGTTTTCAGTATTATCCCTGAGCTCCAACACCACCAGTTGGCGCTCGGAAGTGCCGTCTGCACAGTCAACACTTGCTGCTGTGTTATTGGGGTTCAGTAACGTCAGCTGTTCCCCTGCTGTGCGGACGGCAATTTCTCCTGCTCTGTCCACATTCTCACTACTACAGATTTTAAAGTTGCTCCAATTACACCTCTGGCTCCTCTGTTTTCAGTATTATCCCTGAGCTCAAACACCGCCAGTTGGCGCTCGGAAGTGCAGTCTACACAGTCAACACTTGCTGCCGTGTTATTGGGGTTCAGTAACGTCAGCTGTTCCCCTGCTGTGCGGACGGCAATTTCTCCTGCTCTGTCCACATTCTCACTACTACAGATTTTAAAGTTGCTCCATTTACACTTCTGGCTCCTCTGTTTTCAGCATTATCCCTGAGCTCCAACACCGCCAGTTGGCGCTTAGAAGTGCCGTCTGCACAGTCAACACTTGCTGCCGTGTTATTGGGGTTCAGTAACGTCAGCTGTTCCCCTGCTGTGCGGACGGCAATTTCTCCTGCTCTGTCCACATTCTCACTACTACAGATTTTAAAGTTGCTCCAATTACACCTCTGGCTCCTCTGTTTTCAGTATTATCCCTGAGCTCCAACACCGCCAGTTGGCGCTCGGAAGTGCCGTCTGCACAGTCAACACTTGCTGCCGTGTTATTGGGGTTCAGTAACGTCAGCTGTTCCCCTGCTGTGCGGACGGCAATTTCTCCTGCTCTGTCCACATTCTCACTACTACAGATTTTAAAGTTTCTCCAATTACACCTCTGGCTCCTCTGTTTTCAGTATTATCCCTGAGGTCCAACACCGCCAGTTGGCGCTCGGAAGTGCCGTCTGCACAGTCAACACTTGCTGCCGCGTTATTGGGGTTCAGTAACGTCAGCTGTTCCCCTGCTGTGCGGACGGCAATTTCTCCTGCTCTGTCCACATTCTCACTACTACAGATTTTAAAGTTGCTCCAATTACACCTCTGGCTCCTCTGTTTTCAGTATTATCCCTGAGCTCCAACACCGCCAGTTGGCGCTCGGAAGTGCCATCTGCACAGTCAACACTTGCTGCCGTGTTATTGGGGTTCAGTAAAGTCAGCTGTTCCCCTGCTGTGTGTCCGGCAAATTCTCCTGCTTTGTCCACATCCACTGTACTACTGATTTAAAACCTCCTCCAAATACACCTCTGGCTCCTCTGTTTTTAGTATTTACCCTGGGCTCCAATACCGCTAGTTGCTGCTCAGAAGTGCCGTCTGCACAGTCAACGCTTGCTCCAGTGTTATTGGGGTTCAGTAACGTCAGCTGATCCCCAGCTGTGTGTCCGGCAAATTCTCCTGCTTTGTCCACATCCACTGTACTACTGATTTAAAACCTCCTCCAAATACACCTCTGGCTCCTCTGTTTTTAGTATTTACCCTGGGCTCCAATACCACTAGTTGTTGCTCAGAAGTGCCGTCTGCACAGTCAACGCTTGCTCCAGTGTTATTGGGGTTCAGTAACGTCAGCTGTTCCCCTGCTGTGTGTCCAGCAAATTCTCCTGCTTTGTCCACATCTACTGTACTACTGATTTAAAACTTGCTCCAATTACACCTCTGGCTCCACTCTGTTTTTAGTATTTACCCTGGGTTCCAGCACCGCCAGCTGTTTCCCCGCAGTGTCTTTGGCACGGTTACTCCCTCCTGCCCAGCCTGGTTCCAGCATGCCAGCTGTTTCCGGGTAGTGTCAACGTCACTTTGCCTCCAAAGCGTTGTCCTGTCGTGTTGCGGTCGGGTTAGCCGACTCTATGGTGCCTGCAGTTTAGGTGACTCCAATGTGGGCTGCGGGATCTGGCAATGAAGGCTGGTTCCATAGTGCCAATAGGACAAGCACCCACTGTAGGACTGTGGGTTTTGTTAACTGCGGCCGGCTCGCGGCCTTGAAACTTTTTTTCACATGGGTACCTTCTGCTACCCATCCGGGTTCCAGTACCGTCAGCTGGTTCTCGGCAGTGCCTTTGGATTAGGTGCCTCCTTCTCGGTATCCAAGTTCCACCAACGTCTGCTGGTCCTTGGTAGTGCTTTCTGGCACAGGTACCTCCTGCTTAGTAACCGAGTTCCAGTACCGTCAGCTGGTCTATGGCAGTTCCATTGGCTCTTGTACCTTCTGCTACCCATCTGGGTTCCAGTACCGTCAGCTGGTCCTCGGTAGTTCCATTTGCTCTTGTACCTTCTACTACCCATCCGGGTTCCAGTACCGTCAGCTGGTTCTCGGCAGTGTCTTTGGCATGGGTACTCCCTCCTGCCCAGCCTGGTTCCAGCACGCCAGCTGTTTCCGGGTAGTGTCAACGTCACTTTACCTCCAATGCGTTGTCCTGTCGTGTTGCGGTCGGGTAAGCCGACTCCATGGTGCCTGCAGTTTAGGTGACTCCTATGTGGGCTGTGGGATCTGGCAATGAAGGCTGGTTCCATAGTGCCAATAGGACAAGCACCCCCTGTAGGACTGTGGGTTTTGGTAACTGCGGCCGTCTCGCGGCCTTGAAACTTTTTTTTACCTTCTACTACCCATCCGGGTTCCAGTACCGTCAGCTGGTTCTCAGCAGTGCCTTTGGATTAGGTGCCTCCTTCTCGGTATCCAAGTTCCACCAACGTCTGCTGGTCCTTGGTAGTGCTTTCTGGCACAGGTACCTCCTGCTTAGTAACCGAGTTCCAGTACCATCAGCTGGTCCTCGGTAGTTCCATTGGCTCTTGTACCTTCTGCTACCCATCCGGGTTCCAGTACCGTCAGCTGGTCCTCGGTAGTTCCTCAGCCTTCTTGTACCTTCTGCTACATTTCCAAGTTCAAGCTTTTTGAAATGGTTCTTGGTAATCACTCTGGATCTCCCTGACGAGGACCCTGAAGACGAGGACCCTGAAGACCAACCCGAAGAAGACGAGGACCCCGAAGACGACGACCCTGAAGACAAGGACCCTTAAGACCACCCCGAAGAAGACGAGGACCCAGAAGACCAACCCGAAGAAGACGAGGACCCCCGAAGACGAGGACCCTGAAGTCCACCCCGAAGAAGATCAAGAAGATGACCCTGAAGAAGTTGACCAAGAGGACAAAGAAGAGAAGACAAGCACCAAGATACAGAAGAACAAGAGACAGAAAACCAAGAAGCAGAAATACAAGAAGCTGCAGCACAAAAAGCGGAAGAACATTAAGAATAAGACTAAAAATCAGAGCAAAAGATAATATCTAAATTATAAGCAGAAGATGACTAAGCAGTGTATGGGGGTGAGTCCGTTCCTCCTCGTGGTGCCCCTGGAAAAGACCTGCTGCTGCAGGCCAAACTGAAAGCGGACAAATCCTGTTGTAAATCTTTTGTGACGGGCAGAACGAAAGGTGTAATGTCCAACCTTTTATAGATAACAACTACAAAGAAGAATATGAAGAATGTAAAAAAAAAGAATAATACGAAGAAGGTGAAGAAGAAGAAGATGAAGAAGGTGAAGAAGAAGTGGATGAAAAAGATGTTGAGGATGATGAAGGAGAAAGTGTGGGAGAAGTAAAAAAGAAGGTGAAGAGCATGGAAGTAGTGAAACATAAATATCTGACAAAATATAAAAATACTGAACATAGTCAATATTTCCGTAACTCAGAACGTCTTAAAAAAAATATTAATTCCTGCTATTCCATTTGATTGGGCTAAACCTCTATGCCTTTATTGTCTCCCCCACCTCCCCCAATACATTCTACATTATTCTTAGTTGTTTTCCTTCATGTAGAATTAACCTACAAGGAAAGAAAGGGTTTATTTTCATTCCGATATTTCTGTCCCATTGACTTGCATTGGTTTCCGGTATCGGAATCGGCGATATCCGATACTTTTTCGGTATCGGTCCGATCCAATCCGATCCGATATTTCCCGATATCGGAAGGTATCGCTCAACACTAGTCTCCGCCTCACAGTGCGTGCAGAAGCACTCACACCAGCCTGCTGCCATTCCTGAGCAAGCTCGGCACTGCTGGTAGTCCGATCCCGCAGCTAAAACAGTTTTAAGATACGGTCCTGGCGCTTGCTGGTCATTCTTGGGCGCCCTGGAGCCTTTTTGACAACAATGGAAGCTCTCTCCTTGAAGTTCTTGATGATGCGATAGATTGTTGACTGAGGTGCAATCTTTGTAGCTGCAATACTCTTCCCTGTTAGGCCATTTTTGTGCAGTGCAATGATGGCTGCACGTGTTTCTTTAGAGATAACCATGGTTAACTGAAGAGAAACGATGATACCAAGAACCAGCCTCCTTTTAAAGTGTCCAGTGATGTCATTCTTACTTAATCATGACTGATTGATCGCCAGCCCTGTCCTCATCAACACCCACACCTGTGTTAATGGATCAATCACTAAAACGATGTTAGCTGCTCCTTTTAACCGGTTCCCGACCGCCCACTGTACATAAAAGTCGGCGCTGCCCGGGCTCTGTGCAGCGCCGACGTTTAAAAACGGTGGGTGGTCCCGCAGCGCTCAGGACCCCCAGGGTCCTGCTAGCGCTGCGGTACCGGTTCAGAGCGATAGCTCTGACATGTGGCATCATGGGGACCTGAATGGATCAGGTCCCCATGATGTTAACCTGTTCCTATCTTCTAGATGCCGCGATCCATAGCGATCGCGGCATTTAAAAGATAGTAACAGCTGGTGGTCGGCGATCGGGACCCCCCACATACCTCAGGAGCGGCGGGGATCCCGGTGCTGTGACCTCTGACATCATTGAGACCTGATTGGCTCAGGTCTCGATGATGTCAGCGTCACACCAGCCAATCAGAGAGATCACCAGGGAAGTTTGTTTTAGCAACAAACTTTCCCGGGCGATCTGCCTGATAAATACACTGAGAGCAGAGGAGAAACAGTGTGACAAGAGCTGTCAGCCTTGCCACAGTAAAAGTAAAAAAAAAAAAATAAAATAAAAAAGAAAGTAAGAGTTAGGGTTAGTGAGTCTGTCAGATCAGTCAGTCCTGTCAGATCAGTCCTGTCAGATCTGTCAGTCAGTCAGTCCTGTCAGATCTATCAGTCAGTCAGTCCTGTCAGATCTATCAGTCAGTCAGTCCTGTCAGATCAGTCAGTCAGTCCTGTCAGATCAGTCAGTCAGGCCTGTCAGATCTATCAGTCAGTCAGTCCTGTCAGATCAGTCAGTCAGTCCTGTCAGATCAGTCAGTCCTGTCAGATCAGTCAGTCCTGTCAGATCTGTCAGTCAGTCAGTCCTGTCAGATCTGTCAGTCAGTCAGTCCTGTCAGATCTGTCAGTCAGTCAGTCCTGTCAGATCAGTCCAGTCAGTCAGTCCTGTCAGATCAGTCCAGTCAGTCAGTCCTGTCAGATCAGTCCAGTCAGTCCTGTCAGATCTGTCAGTCAGTCAGTCCTGTCAGTCAGTCAGTCCTGTCAGATCAGTCAGTCAGTCCTGTCAGATCAGTCAGTCCTGTCAGGTCAGTCAGTCCTGTCAGATCAGTCCCGTCCGTTCAGTCCGGTCCGTTCAGTCCAGTCAAAAAATCTAAAAATAAAATGGCCCGTCAGACTTATACCGCAGAGGAGGTGTATGCCCTGCTGTGTTCTGACACTGATGACAGCGCAATCTCAGATGGAGATGTGGATTTTGAGGGCTTTAGTAGCGGCGACACTGAGAGCTCAGAAATGAGCAGTGATTCTGGTCCATCCTCAAGCCCAAGGACCAGTACAACAATAGGGGCAAATAGCGCTACTGGAGAAACGTCTCCAAATCAGGGAACACTGCCCAGTACAAGCGCTGTCCCTGCTACTAGTGAATTGGCGCACGCCAGTGTACAAGGGGCATTGCCACATGATCTAGCATTTCCCAGATGGGAGGCTTCGGATTCGGCTGCTCCATTCAGCCCTGATTTCAACGCCACTCCTGGTATAAATGTGGAGGTGGAAGATTTTGGACCAATTAATTTTTTTAATTTGTTTTTTACAGACAGCTTGCTAGAGCATATTGTCGTGCAAACAAATTTATATGCATCCCAATTCATAAGCCAGAATCCCCGATCTTACTATGCTAGGGCAAATTTATAGACACCAACTAATGTCCCGGAAATAAAAAAATTTTTAGGACTTACATTTGCCATGGGGCTTGTTAAAAAACCGAGCATTCGATCCTACTGGTCCAACCACCCTGTTCAAGCCACCCCTATGTTTTCAGTCATTCTGCCTAGGACCCGTTATGAAATGCTCATGCGGTTTTGGCATTTTAACGACAATAGTCAATGCCTGCCCAGAAATGCCCCAGAACATGACAGGTTATATAAAATTAGACCCATCATTGAAAATTTGTCAGAAAAATTCTTAAGCCTCTACACCCCAACACAAAATATTTCTATAGATGAGTCTCTTGTAAAATTCAAAGGAAGACTGAACCTCAAGCAATTTATCCCATCTAAAAGGGCAAGGTTTGGAATAAAGATCTATAAAATGTGCGAAAGTTCAACCGGATACACATCCGCTTTCCGCATTTATGAGGGGAAAGATAGCCAGCTAAACCCACCAGGATGCCCTACTTATCTGGGGACATCTGGAAAAATTGTTTGGGAGCTGATAAGTCCATTTTTTCAAAAAGGCTACAATCTATATGTGGACAATTATTACACCAGCATACCCCTATTTAAAAGTCTGGTTGAACACAACATCGGGGCTTGTGGGACCATCCGTAAAAACCGTCAGGGGTTTCCACAACCATTGGTCAACCAAAAGTTCCAAAAGGGGCAGTCAGGGGCTGTACGCAACGGAGAGCTGTTTGCCCTGAAATATAGGGATAAGAGGGATATTTTTGTCCTCAGCTCGATCCACACAGATGCCACAAGGGCCACTGTAGAACTAGGATCCACCACTCCGAAGCAAAAACCTGTGTCAGTCATTGACTACAACAAACACATGGGGGGTGTGGACCTTGCAGACCAGGTTCTACAGCCATACCAGGTATCAAGAAAGTCCTATACCTGGTATAAAAAGTTGGTTATCTATTTGTTTCAGGTGGCCACATACAATTCTTTTGTGTTGTACAAAAAAGCAGGAAATTCAGATCCTTTTCTTGATTATCAAGAAAAGGTAATTGAAAATCTTGTCTTTCAAAGTGTTAGCCCCGCTCATCCATTAGAATCTGAGGATGTGAAAAGACTCACTGAGCGACATTTTATTGCACTTATTCCAGCAACGGAAACAAGAAGGAACCCCCAGAAAAGATGTCGTGTATGTACTAAGAGAGGAATGAGGCGTGATACCCGCTACTATTGCCCACAATGCCCATCATTGCCAGCCTTATGCGTCACTGACTGCTTTAAAATCTACCACACAGAACCACGTTTTTAAACTGTAAAAATGTATCCCAATTTGTCATTCAAACATTTGGTTCATTTAGTGAATGACATATTCGAGTAGAGCTCACTTAATTTCCAGGGGTGGGGGTGGGGGTGTTCTCCAGAATCTAAACCTTCCATTGCGTGCTTGTTTCTGGAAATCATCCATCGAGTTAAAATGGTCACTAAACCCATAGATGAATTCCCAGAGGGGTGTCATTTCCAAAATGGGGTCACTTCAGGGGGGATTCTTTAGCTCTGGTACTCTGAAAAGTGCCAGAACAGCATAATCCCCCCTGAAGTGACCCCATTATGGAAATGACACCTCTGTGGGAATTCATCTATGGGTTTAGTGACCATTTACCTACTTATTTTCCCACCACTAGATTAATTTATACAGAGGAGTAGATTGTAAAATTCGGTCACTTGTTGTGGGTTTCCTCTGTTTAGGCACCTCAGGGGCTCTCCAAATGCAACATGGCGTCCGCTATCCATTCCAGTCAAATTTCCATTCCAAAAGTCAAATGGCGCTCCTTACATTCCGAGCCATGCCGTGCGCCCAAACAGTGGCTTTGCACCACATATGGGGTATCAGCGTGCTCAGGAGAAATTGCACAACACATTTTGGGGTCCATTTTTTCTGGCTGCCCTTGTGAAAATTAAAAATTTGAGGCTAAAGTAGCAGTTTTGTGATAAAAATGTGTTTTTTTATTTTCACCCTTCAACATTATAAAATTGTGTGAAGCCCCTGGGGGTTCAAGGTGCTCACCACACATCTAGATAAGTTCCTTGAGGGGTCTAGTTTCCAAAATGGGGTGACTTGTTGGGGGTTTCCTCTGTTTAGGCACCTCAGGGGCTCTCCAAATGCAACATGGCGTCCGCTATCGATTCCAGTCAAATTTCCATTCCAAAAGTCAAATGGCGCTCTTTACCTTCCGAGCCATGCCGTGCGCCCAAACAGTGGCTTTGCACCACATATGGGGTATCAGCGTGCTCAGGAGAAATTGCACAACACATTTTGGGGTCCATTTTTTCTGGCTGCCCTTGTGAAAATTAAAAATTTGAGGCTAAAGTAGCAGTTTTGTGATAAAAATGTGTTTTTTTATTTTCACCCTTCAACATTATAAAATTGTGTGAAGCCCCTGGGGGTTCAAGGTGCTCACCACACATCTAGATAAGTTCCTTGAGGGGTCTAGTTTCCAAAATGGGGTGACTTGTTGGGGGTTTCCTCTGTTTAGGCACCTCAGGGGCTCTCCAAATGCAACATGGCGTCCGCTATCGATTCCAGTCAAATTTCCATTCCAAAAGTCAAATGGCGCTCCTTACCTTCCGAGCCATGCCGTGCGCCCAAACAGTGGCTTTGCACCACATATGGGGTATCAGCGTGCTCAGGAGAAATTGCACAACACATTTTGGGGTCCATTTTTTCTGGCTGCCCTTGTGAAAATTAAAAATTTGAGGCTAAAGTAGCAGTTTTGTGATAAAAATGTGTTTTTTTATTTTCACCCTTCAACATTATAAAATTGTGTGAAGCCCCTGGGGGTTCAAGGTGCTCACCACACATCTAGATAAGTTCCTTGAGGGGTCTAGTTTCCAAAATGGGGTGACTTGTTGGGGGTTTCCTCTGTTTAGGCACCTCAGGGGCTCTCCAAATGCAACATGGCGTCCGCTATCGATTCCAGTCAAATTTCCATTCCAAAAGTCAAATGGCGCTCTTTACCTTCCGAGCCATGCCGTGCGCCCAAACAGTGGCTTTGCACCACATATGGGGTATCAGCGTGCTCAGGAGAAATTGCACAACACATTTTGGGGTCCATTTTTTCTGGCTGCCCTTGTGAAAATTAAAAATTTGAGGCTAAAGTAGCAGTTTTGTGATAAAAATGTGTTTTTTTATTTTCACCCTTCAACATTATAAAATTGTGTGAAGCCCCTGGGGGTTCAAGGTGCTCACCACACATCTAGATAAGTTCCTTGAGGGGTCTAGTTTCCAAAATGGGGTGACTTGTTGGGGGTTTCCTCTGTTTAGGCACCTCAGGGGCTCTCCAAATGCAACATGGCGTCCGCTATCGATTCCAGTCAAATTTCCATTCCAAAAGTCAAATGGCGCTCCTTACCTTCCGAGCCATGCCGTGCGCCCAAACAGTGGCTTTGCACCACATATGGGGTATCAGCGTGCTCAGGAGAAATTGCACAACACATTTTGGGGTCCATTTTTTCTGGCTGCCCTTGTGAAAATTAAAAATTTGAGGCTAAAGTAGCAGTTTTGTGATAAAAATGTGTTTTTTTATTTTCACCCTTCAACATTATAAAATTGTGTGAAGCCCCTGGGGGTTCAAGGTGCTCACCACACATCTAGATAAGTTCCTTGAGGGGTCTAGTTTCCAAAATGGGGTGACTTGTTGGGGGTTTCCTCTGTTTAGGCACCTCAGGGGCTCTCCAAATGCAACATGGCGTCCGCTATCGATTCCAGTCAAATTTCCATTCCAAAAGTCAAATGGCGCTCCTTACCTTCCGAGCCATGCCGTGCGCCCAAACAGTGGCTTTGCACCACATATGGGGTATCAACGTGCTCAGGAGAAATTGCACAACACATTTTGGGGTCCATTTTTTCTGGCTGCCCTTGTGAAAATTAAAAATTTGAGGCTAAAGTAGCAGTTTTGTGATAAAAATGTGTTTTTTTATTTTCACCCTTCAACATTATAAAATTGTGTGAAGCCCCTGGGGGTTCAAGGTGCTCACCACACATCTAGATAAGTTCCTTGAGGGGTCTAGTTTCCAAAATGGGGTGACTTGTTGGGGGTTTCCTCTGTTTAGGCACCTCAGGGGCTCTGCAAATGCAACATGGCGTCCGCTATCGATTCCAGTCAAATTTCCATTCCAAAAGTCAAATGGCGCTCCTTACATTCCGAGCCATGCCGTGCGCCCAAACAGTGGCTTTGCACCACATATGGGGTATCAGCGTGCTCAGGAGAAATTGCACAACACATTTTGGGGTCCATTTTTTCTGGCTGCCCTTGTGAAAATTAAAAATTTGAGGCTAAAGTAGCAGTTTTGTGAAAAAAAGTTAAATATTCATTGTTTTCTTCCACATTCCAAAAATTCCTGTGAAGCACCTGAAGGGTTAATAAACTTCTTGAATGTGGTTTTGAGCACCTTGATGGGTGCAGTTTTTAGAATGGTATCACTTTTGGGTATTTTCTGTCATAAAGGCTCCTCAAAGTCACTTCAAATAAGATGTGGTCCTTAAAAAAATGTTTTTGTAAATTTTGTTGTAAAAATGAGAAATCGCTGGTCAACTTTTAACCCTTATAGCTTCCTAACAGAAAAAAATTTTGGTTCCAAAATTGTGCTGATGTGAAGTAGACATGTGGGAAATGTTATTCATTAACTATTTTGTGTGATATATCTCTCTGATTAAAGGGCATGAAAATTCAAAGTTTGAAAATTGCAAAATTTTCAAAATTTTCGCCAAATTTCTGATTTTTTCACAAATAAACGCAAGTGATATCGAAGAAATTTTACCACTATCATGAAGTACAATATGTCACAAAAAAACAATCTCAGAATCAGGGGGATCCGTTGAAGCGTTCCAGAGTAATTACCTCATAAAGTGACAGTGGTCAGAATTGAAAAAATTGGCCCGGTCACGAAGGCAAAAACAGGCTCTGGCGCGAAGTGGTTAAGGCAGGACTGCAATGATGTTGAAATGTGTTTTGGGGGTTAAAGTTCATTTTCTGGGCAAATATTGACTTTGCAAGTACAGTAATTGCTGTTAAGCTGATCACTCTTTGACATTCAGCAGTATATGCAAATTGCCATTACAATAAATGAAGCAGTAAACTTTGGAAAAATTACTATTTGTCTCATTCTCAATTCTTTTGGCCATGACTGTAGGGGAAGCTGGGACCCTGTCAGACCCTGGTATGGAACACGTCCTCCCGACTCCGACGATTGCTGGCCCTGGGTCAATCAGGGCTGCCTCTATAAACTACAGCTCCTGCACCTCCTCCTCCTCCTCTTCAGCTTCCACCTGAACTGGAGCTAGTTTCCTGCGCTATAGACGGTTCTACCCACACAACTGTTATACCATCTGTTCAGCATGGATAGCCTGAGGAGAGGGATAACCAGGAGGAGGAGGATGAGGAGGAGAGCATGGTCAGTCGTCCTCTTGGTGAGGACATGGAAGTCTTGCCTCTTTGCAGTCTGGCACACATGGCTGAGTTTATGGTATGCTGCCTTTCCCATGACCCTCGCGTTGTCCAAATTTTGGGTGGCAGTAATTACTGGTTCGTGTCATGCCAGGTGTGAGTGCAATACAGAGAGTCACGTCAGGTATGAGTGCAACACAGAGGGGAAAGGGAGCCCAGACACTAGGGAAAGGGGGAAGAGGTGACCTCCTAATTTGGACTTGTGTCACCCTGTCTCCCCTTAACGTCCCTATACAGCCTCCGCAGCTGTCGCCGATCACGTGCCTCGTCCTACTATCCCTGGCTTAAGGCTATAGCTGGGGGTGGAAGGAGATGAGCACTAGTCAACCTCCACTAGCACTCTAAAGACAAAAGGGGAAGACAACACAGGGGAATTACAATTTAGCTTTAGAAGAACTCCAACAGGGCACACGGCCTCAAGACTCCAGAGAGGACGTGATGCTGCTTCAGCCAAGTTCCAAGTAGAAATGAGTATAACCAGCGACACCCACCTGGAGAGATCAGGTATATATACACCCAGACCAGAGGGAGGCAGTCGCTGGGTCCTAAAGACAGCCTCCTATCTAGGCAGCTGTCTGCATTGCCAAACGGGGAGATGTCCTGCAAACCACTGCCGGACGGCTGTCTGTCACCTCTGACGTACCCGTGACAGTACCTCCCCTTCTATGAGTGGCCTCCGGATACTCAGGACCGGGTTTCTCAGGAAAGAGGTGTGAAAAGAGCGAACCAATCTGGGAGCATTTACATCTGACGCTGAAACCCACATCCTCTCCTCTGGACCATAGCCTTTACAGTGCACCAAGTATTGTAGAGAACGACGTTGGAGACGAGAATCTACAATCCTCGAAATCTCGAACTCCAGGTTACCATCAACCATTACTGGGGGCGGTGGTAGAGGTGAGGGCTCAAGAGGTTCTATATACCTTTTGAGTAAGGACCTGTGGAACACATCATGGACCTTAAGGGCCCGAGGAAGTTCAAGACGAAATGTTGCTGGGTTAATGACGGCGGTTGCTTTGTAGGGACCAATAAACCTAAGTTTACCCAACTTCCAAGAAGGAACTTTCAATCATATATTCTTGGTAGACAACCACACAAAGTCATTCACATTCAGGTCCGGACCTGGCAAGCTTTTTCTGTCAGCCATACGTTTATACCTGTCACCCATGTTCTTTAAATTACACAGAACACCCTGCCATACCGAGGAGAGCGCCGAAGCAAACCGTTCCTCCTCAGGAACTCCTGAAGCTCCACCCCCACTGAAGGTGCCAAACTGTGAATGATAACCATATGTACCGAAGAAATGTGACCTGCCAGTGGATTCTTGACGATGATTATTGATGGCAAATTCAGCCAGCGGTAAGTAGGATGCCCAATCCTCCTGATTTTCGGAGACGAAACACCTGAGGTATGTCTCCAAGTTCTGATTGACACGCTCCATCTGACCATTTGACTGAGGATGGAAGGCAGAGGAAAAGGACAGCTGCACCCCCAGTCGAGAACAGAATGCTTTCCAGAACTTGGAAACAAACTGGGTCCCCCGATCAGACACCACATCGGAGGGAACCCCATAAAGCTTCAAAACCTCATTTATGAACACCTGGGCAAGTGTCTTAGCATTGGGAAGTGCAGGTAAAGCGACTAAGTGAACCATTTTACTGAACCTATATACCATTACCAAAACCACCGTTTTGCCTGCTGAAACTGGTAGGTCAGTAATAAAATCCATGGACAAGTGTGTCCTTGGCCTGCTAGGGATAGGTAGCGGAAGAAGAGTACCAGACGAACGGGTGTGCGAAACCTTAGAACGTGTGCAAATATTACAAGCAGCTACGTTTTCAATTACATCCCGATGCAACCCCGGCCACCAAAAACGATGAGAGAGGAGGTCCACGGTTGCCTTACCACCTGGATGTCCAGGAAGCACAGAGTTATGAAGTTCCTTGATTATGTTACGACACAGATCAGGTGGTACAAATAACTTTCCTGAAGGGCAGGAGGCAGGTTCATCCCCCTGAGCCTCCAGCACCTACCCCTCCAGTTCAGGATAAAGAGCCGAAATAACTACCCCTTTCTGTAATATTGGGGCAGGGTTTCATGGTCACCACCACCAGGTAAGCTCCGGGACAAAGCATCAGCCTTGACGTTTTTGACCCCTGGATGAAAAGTGACAACAAATTTGAACCTAGTAAAAAACAGGGACCATCTGGCTTGCCTAGGGTTGAGACGTTTAGCTGACTGGAGATATGACAGGTTCTTATGGTCAGTAATAACAGTAATAGGATGGACAGCCCCCTCCAACCAGTGTCGCCATTCCTCGAATGCCAATTTGATTGCCAAAAGTTCCCTATTACCCACGTCATAATTTCTCTCAGCCGAAGACAATTTTTTAGAAAAAAAGGAGCGTGGACGCTATTTACCAGCGGACGAGCCCTGAGACAACACAGCCCCAACCCCAACATCCGAAGCATCAACCTCCACAATAAAGGGTTGAGAAACATCGGGTTGACTGAGTATAGGTGCAGCGGCAAAGTGATTCTTTAAGGAAGAAAAAGCCTGGAGGGAAGCCTTCGACCATTTGGTAAAATCAGACCCCTTATTAGTCATGTGAGTAAGGGGTTTCACCACAACAGAGTAATTTTGGATGAATTTCCTGTAAAAATTAGTAAAGCCCAGAAAACGTTGTAGGGCCTTCAGGTTCTCGGGACATTCCCAGTCAAGGACTGCACGGATCTTCTCAGGATCCATTCGAAAACCTGAAGATGACAACAAGTACCCCAAAAACTGCACCTCCCGAACAGCGAAAACACATTTCTCTAGTTTGGCATAGAGTTTGTTATCCCTTAATATCTGGAGCACCTGCTTAACATGCCCCTGATGGGTCTCAAAATTAGGTGAATAAACAAAATGTCATCTAGATAGACCACCACAAACCTCCCCACCAAATGATGAAAAATATCATTTATTAAATGCTGGAATACCGCAGGTGCATTGGTCAAGCCAATAGGCATAACCAGATTCTCGAAATGACCTTCCGGGGTATTGAATGCTGTCTTCCATTCATCCCCTTCTCTGATTCTAACCAGATTGTTGGCTCCCCTTAAATCCAACTTGGAAAATACCTTTGCTCCCACAACCTGGCTGAACAAATCAGAAAACAGAGGAAGAGGGTATGGATCACGGATGGTAATTTGATTTAATTCCTGGAAATCTAAACAGGAACGTAGACTGCCATCTTTTTTCTTCACAAAGAAGAACCCTGCCCCCACGGGCGAAGATGAGGGTCTGATATGTCCCTTCTCCAGACTTTCCGCAATGAATTCCTTCATGGCTTGTCTCTCAGGGCAAGAAAGAATATACAGTCTGGATTTGGATAGTCTAGCTCCGGGGGTCAGGTTAATAGGACAGTTGTAAGCAAGATGAGGAGGCAAATCCTGACACCCATTCTCAGCAAAAACGTCCTCAAAACCAGACAGAAAAGCAGGTAGTATTTCTGCAGAAACAACAGCAATGGAAACATTCAGACAGTTCTCATGACAGTAATCTCCCCATTCAATAATCTCCTCGGCTTGCCAATCCACCAATGGATTATGTTTAACAAGCCAAGGGGATACCTAAAACAACTGGAGTAGGGAGATTCTCCAAAACATAGCAAGGAATGATTTCACCATGAACTGACCCCACCCTCAGTTTCACATTATGTGCAATCTGAGTAAATGCTTTCTGTGCAAGTGGCTCTGAGTCTTTTTTCTTGCCAATCTCTGGGGAGATGTATGATGTAGAGACACCCACTAACTGCATAGGTTCCTCCACCTCCCTCAGTACTGGTTCACCCCCAGACCGCTCCCTTGGCAAAGGTACACAATCCCAACAAGAAGGCCCCAGAGAAGGGGGTCGCACCCGTCTATCCCGAAGGCGCCTATCCAGACGTATGGCCAAAGACATGGCAGCCTCCAAGGACTGAGGGGTATCATATACAGCCAAGGCATCTTTCAACCATTCCGTTAGCCCCTCACAAAATTGACTTTTAACCATTCGCGCCAGAGCCTGTTTCGCCTTCGTGACCAGGACAATTTTTTCAATTCTGACCACTGTCACTTTATGAAGTAATTACTCTGGAACGCTTCAACGGATTGCCCTGATTCTGAGATTGTGTTTTCATGACATATTGTTCTTCATGATAGTTGTAAATTTCTTTGATATCACTTGCGTTTATTTGTGAAAAAAACAGAAATTTGGCGAAAATTTTGAAAATTTTGCAATTTTCAAACTTTGAATTTTCATGCCCTTAAATCAGAGAGATATGTCATGCAAAATAGTTAATGAATAACATTTCCCACATGTCTACTTTATATCGGCACAATTTTGGAACCAGCATTTTTTTGTTGTTAGGAAGTTCTAAGGGTTAAAAGTTGACCAGCGATTTCTCATTTTTCAAACAAAATTTACAAAAACATTTTTTTAGGGACGACATCTTATTTGAAGTGACTTTGAGGGGCCTTTATGACAGAAAATACGCAAAAGTGACACCATTCTAAAAACTGCACCCCTCAAGGTGCTCAAAACCACATTCAAGAAGTTTATTAACCCTTCAGGTGCTTCACGAGAACTTTTGAAATGTGGAAGAAAACAATGAACATTTAACTTTTTTTCACAAAAATGTTACTTTAGACACAATTTTTTTATTTTCACAAGGGTAACAGGAAAAAATGGACAGACAATTTGTAGTGCAATTTCTCCTGAGCATGATGATGCCCCATATGTGAGCGAAAACCACTGTTTGGGCGCATGGCAGGATTCGGAAGGGAAGGAGCGCCATTTAGACTTTTTGAATGTAAAATTTGTTTGAATAGTTAGCAGACACCATGTTGCGTTTGGAGAGCTCTTGATGTGCCTAAACAGTGGAAACCCCCCACAAGTGACACCATTTTGGAAACTAGACCCCGTAGGGAACTTATCAAGATGTGTAGTAAGCACATTGAACCCCCAGGTGCTTCACAGAAGTTTATAATATTGAGCTGTAAAAATAAAATGTTCACATTTTTCCCACAAAAACGTTTTTCATCCCTTAATTTTGCATTATCATAAGGGTAACAGGAGAAATTGCACCATGAAATTTGTTGTGCAATTTCTCCTGAGCACGCTGATACCCCATATGTGAAGGAAAACCTCTGTTTGGGCGCACTGCAGAGTTCAGAAGGGAAGGAGCGCCATTAGACTTTTTGAATGTAAAATTTGTTTGAATAATTAGCGGACGCCATGTTGCGCTTGGAGAGCTCCTGATGTGCCTAAACAGTGGAAACCCCCCACAAGTGACACCATTTTGGAAACTAGACCCATTAGGGAACTTATCTAGATGTGTGGTGAGCACCTTGGACCCCCTGGTGCTTCACAGAAATTTATAATATTGAGCCGTAAAAATAAAATTTTCACATTTTTCCCACAAAAATGTTTTTCATCCCCTAATTTTGCATTATCATAAGGGTAACAGGAGAAATTGCACCATGAAATTTGTTGTTCAATTTCTCCTGAGCATGCCGATACCCCATATGTGGGGGAAAACCACTGCTTTGGTGTACGGCAGGGTTCGGAAGAGAAAGGAGCGCTATGTTGGCTTGGATAGGTTGCAGACAACATGTCACATTTGAAGAGTCGCTGACATGCAGAAACCTCCACAAGTGACCCCATTTTGTAAACTACACCTCTCAAGGAATTCATCTAGGGAAGTAGTGAGTATTTTTTAATTTATACCATTGGGCAGTGAAGAAAACAATTATGTTTTTACCACAAAAAAATGTTTTACCCTAAGATTTTACATTTTCACACAGGGCAATGGGTAAAAATGGTGCTGAAATGTGTCACACAATTTCTTCTAAACGTGGCAATACCCTATTTGTGGCTGTATCATACCGCTTAGCCATACGGCAAGATCTGGGAGGGACGGAGCGCTATTTGACAATTGGAGAACAAATTATTGTAGAATAGTTTGTGGACTCCATATACACAGCCCCTAAGTGCTAGAAGAGCAGAATTCCCCCTCAAGTGACCCCATTTTGGAAATTTACCCCTTTGGGAATTTACCTACAGGTGTAGTGACGATTTTGACTCCATGGGTCTTTTCCAGAAACAAGCAGCAGTGCATGTTGCTGAGTGAAAATCTTAAATTGCCTTTGAAGTGACCAGTACATTGTAGTGACCAATACGTTGTGCCCAGCTTGTGCTTCTGGAGAGATGCACCTGTAAATTATGCAAGCTATCATCGCTACAGGAATGACAAACATGTGGACCCTAAATGTAGTTTAGGCACATTGTGGGGCTCAGAAGGGAGGGAGGCATTTGGATTTGGGAGCACAAAATTTTCTGAATTTCTTTTGGGGGGCAAGGGCCATTTCGCTTTTTTAGAGCCTTTCTGCTACCAGTAACTTGGAAGTCCCTAATATTTTTAACAGATGACGGACCTGAGTGGGGACTAGCTTTTTTGAGGACTGAGTTGAAGCTTTTATTAGGAACATTTTATGTAACATTTATCCGGCGTTCTAGGCTGAGCACTTATATCGGGGTTTCCATCTAAATTTCCAAGTGATGTAATTCAGATGAAACCCCTGCGGGATCCATTCACTATAATGAGGCAGCAGAGTTACTCTGGACTCCATCTGGACTCTGTTTAGCGGTGTCCTTTTTTTCAGAAGTGCACAAAATTGTGGCTAACTGCACTTTTATGCACGTCTAAAAAAACTGACACCGTGGGATCACAGGTCAGACGGCATCCACAGTGCCTATATCTGCCTCATTACAGGGAATCTTCCGTCATGGGTTCCGTCTGAATCACGTATTTCAGAGATTTACACAGAAACTCTGGTGTAAGTGCTCAGCGCAGAGCGCAGGATAAATGTGAGCAGAGCCTTACTGGGATCTTTGGGAGACATAATGAACAAATCAGTAGCAGGTGAAGAATTTGTTTTATTTATTTTTTACGCCGTTCCTAGTGTGGTATAACTGATTAGATTACTTAATTCTTCGGGTCGGTGCGATTACAGCGATACCTGATTTATATCGGGTTTTTATGATTGACAGCTGTCACACACTAAAAGACACTTTTTTTTGCAAAATCTAGTTTTTGCATCGCGATATTTTGAGAGCTATCATTTTTCCATACTTCGGCCGACAGGGTCATGCGAGGGCTTGTTTTTTGGGGGACGAGTTGACATTTTTATTGGTACCATTTTTGGGTACGTGACATTTTTTGATCGCTTTCTATTCTGTTTTTTGCAAGGTAAAATGAACAAAAACCAACAATTCAGGAATGGTTTATTTGAGTTTTTTTTTTATGTCGTTCAGCGTGTGGTAAAAGTGATAAGGCAGCGTTATTCTTCGGGTCCGTTTACAGCGATACTACACTTACCGCATATTTTTTTTTTATGTTTTGGCGCTTTTACACAAAACAATTTTAGAGAAAAAAATTTTTTTTTACATCGCTTTATTCTGAGAGCTATAACTTTTTTATTTTTCGGCTGATGGAGCTGTATGGTGGCTTTTATTTTTGTGAAACAAGATGACATTTTCAGCGGTTTTATTTCCATTTGGCTTTTTGATCGCATTTTATTTCACTTTTTGTTTGGCAATATGATGAAAAAGCATAGGTTTTTGCTCCATTTTTTATTTATTTTTTTTACGGTGTGCACAGAAGGAGTTAGTGTGACAGTTTTCTTGATCTGGTTGTTTCGGACGCGGCGATACCAAATATGTATACTTTATTTGTTTTTGCATAAATATACGGATTTATTGGTTTTATATTTTATTTATTTTTATTTATTTTGTGATTTTTTTTTTTTTAACAGTTTGAAAACATTTTTTAGACTTTATTTTTACATTTTTACGCAATCCCTGTATGGGACATTAATTTTTATTTTTGTAATCACTGTTCTCATGCAAAGCAATAGACATGTATTGCATTGCATGAGAGCTCTGCTGACAGTTTTACACTGTCTGTGTCTCCTGCTAGACTTCAGCTGCAGGCTGAGCCTAGCAGGACACCATATATGGCAGATCCGGAGGCAGTCATGTGACCTCCGGCTGCCATGACAACGGCAGGTCCTCTCAGACATCAGGGGGCCATCGGAGAGGTAAGTGGACGACCCCCTCTCTCACTATCTTCTAAATGCCGCAATCGCTATAGATCGTGTCATCTAGAAGATAGCAAAGAGTTAACATCATTGGGACCTGATCTAATCAGGTCCCGATGATGTCCCCTGTCAAAGCTGTCACTCTGCATTGCACCTGCAGTGCTTGCAGGACCCTGGGGGTCCTGAGCGCTGCGGGACCATCAACCGTTTATAAACGTCGGCGCTGCACAGAGCCCAGGCAGCGCCGACATTTATGTACAGTGGGCGGTCGGGAAGCGGTTAAGGGCTGAGTCATTCCATTTGGAATCAATTGCCCATCTACGGAATTCCGAACTGTATGTTTTGACTGACCGAATCCCCTGCTGAAGGCGACGTAGCTTAGACTCAGCCAAGGCGACTCGGTCAGGGTCATTATAGATGAGAGCAAGAGCTCCAAATAACCCCTCCACAGATTGGAGACAAACCGAATCCTGCGGTAACGAAAACACCCACGACTGAGGATCTCCCTGCAGTAGAGAGATCACAATGCCAACCCGTTGCTCCTCATTGCCGGAGGAGTAGGGACGAAGCTTAAAATACAATTTGCATGCCTCCTCAATCACTTTGGAAGCGCATTGAGCTGTAGGGTGCATTGCTGCAAAAGGGAAAAAAAAAAACTCCTTAAATCTTCTTCCTTAGCGAGTGTGAACGAGCTGAGTGTGACCGGAGCGTAAGTGCAAACGAAAGTAAGTGTGTGACTTGTTTATCAGTGAAGAGGTATTTGGGAATCCTGCAGAACATACCTGTGTGAATTGCTGTGAGTTGTTGCATTGTGAACTGCTGAGTGCTTTTCTACCTGTTTAGTTTTATTGGGCTTTTTAAAACCTATTTTCTCACTACAGTTTTACAGTTTCTTAGTTTACTACCAGTGTATTTAAGGGTTAACTACATTGCACTAAAATCCTGAGGTGTAGCTATACTCACAAGGGGTTAATTAAAGGGGAGGGGTCATAATTAAGGGTTTATAAGGGGCAGCTGGTTGGGGCATCCAGTTCTTTGGAAGTGCATTGAGCTGTAGGGTGCATTGCTGCAAAAGGGGAAAAAAAAAAACCTCCTTAAATCTTCTTCCTAAGCGAGTGTGACTGCAGCGTAAGTGCAAACGAAAGTAAGTGTGTGACCTGTTTTTCCGTGACTTTGGATTAAGGGAGTTTGGAAGGGAGGAATTTGGACTGAATTGCTGTCTGTATTTTATTAATTCTTTACATTTCTTTTTACTTAACATTTCTGTCTAGTGCAATCCCCATTAGGAAATGAGCTCCATTATTGGCAATGCTATCCAGTGTACATCTTGCCACATGTATGCAATCCTTGAACAGCCAGTCGGGGTAGCATACTGCTGCATGAGATGTGTGCACGTTGTGCGTTTGGAAGCCCAGGTACTGGATCTAAATGAGCAGCTTGCAACACTGAGATCCATTGACAATATGGAAAGGAGTCTGCTGCTCACTGAGCAGCTGCTCAGTGGGGTAGATGTGGGGGAGGGTGGTAGTAGGGAGCTGCAGGACAGTGAGTCCGCTGGCTGGGTGACAGTTAAAAGGGGGGGTAGAGGGAAGAGTGCCAGGGAGGCTAGTCCTAATCTGGCACACCCCAATAAGTTTGCAAAGTTGGCAGATGAGGGGGTGACGGTACAGGGGTAGCACTGCTGCAGCAAGACATGTACCCTGAAAGCCGGAGGAGTGTCAGCTCCAGTAAGGAGGGAAATAGGAGAGCAGGACAGGCAAGGCATGTGCTGGTAGTGGGGGACCCAATTATTAGGGGAACAGATAGGGCAATCTGTCACAAAGACAGGGATCGTCGAACAGTATCCTGCCTACCTGGCGCTCGAGTCCAGCACATCGCTGATCGGGTTGACAGATTACTGGGAGGAGCTGTTGAGGACCCAGCGGTCATGGTGCACATTGGCACAAATTACAAAGTTAGAGGTAGGTGGAAGGTCCTTAAAGATGATTTCAGGGAATTAGGCTGCAAGCTGAAAGCAAGTACCTCCAAGGTGGTATTCTCTGAATTACTACCAGTACCATGTGCCACGCCAGAGAGGCAACAAGAGATTAGGGAGATAAATAAGTGGCTCAAGAACTGGTGTAGGAAGGAGGGATTTGGGTTCCTGGAGAACTGGGCCGACTTCTCAGTTGGCTACAGACTCTACGCTAGGGACCGGCTGCACCTCAATGGGGAGGGTGCAGCTGTGCTGGGGGAGAAAATGGCTAGAAGGTTGGAGGAGTGTTTAAACTAGGGATTATGGGGGAGGGTATTCATTTTATAAGTGGGGAAGATAGTGCAGATAGTGACCTGGGCACAAATAAAGAAATTGGGGGTGGGGTTAGAACAGTCAATAAAGTAAGAAGGAATAGAGGTACAGAGAGATACATAAAATGCATGTACACTAATGCCAGAAGCCTCACCAACAAAATGGAGGAATTAGAATTAATTCTGTTGGAAAATAATTGACATGGTGGGGATATCTGAGACGTGGCTGGACGAGAACCATGACTGGGCAGTTAATTTACAGGGCTATAGTCTGTTCAGAAATGACTGTACAAACAAGCGAGAAGGGAGTGTGTTTATATGTAAAATCATCCTTAAAACCCATCTTGCGCGAGGATATATGTGAATCTAATGGAAATGTAGAGTCCCTGTGGGTGGAGATAAGGGGAGGGGGAAAAAATAATAAATTACCGATAGGGGTTTGTTGTAAGTCTCCAAAAATAATGGAAGCAGCGGAGAATATCCTCGTAAAGCAAATAGATGAAGCAGCGTCTCAAGGAGAAGTCATTATTATGGGGGACTTCAACTACCCTGAAATACATTGGGGGACAGAAACCTGTAGTTAAAGCAAAGGTAATAGGTTTTTGACAACTATGAGAGACAATTACCTTTCACAACTGGTTCAGGACCCAACAAGAAGGGTGGCACTACTAAACCTAATATCAACCAACAGGCCAGACCGCATATCAAATATACAAGTTGGGGGTCACTTGGGTAATAGTGATCACAAAATAATACGTTTTCATATAACCTTTAATAAGATGTGTAGTAGAAGGGTTACAAGGACACTAAACTTCAGGAAGGCAAATTTCCAACGGCTGAGAGATTATCTTAGTGTAATAAACTGTGACAATATCCTGAGACATAAAGCTACAAAAAGCAAATGGGAGACATTTATTAGCATCCTGAATAGGACCTGTGCACAATATATACCCTATGGGAATAAACATGCTAGAAATAGGGGGAAACCACTATGGCTAAATAGAGCTGTAAGGGGCGCAATAAGTGATAAAAAGAAAGCATTTAGAGAACTAAAGCAAGTAGGTAGTGATGAGGCATTAAATAAATATAGAAAATAAAATCAATTCTGTAAAAACCAAATCAAGGCAGCAAAGATTGAGGCAGAGAGAATCATTGCCAGAGAAAGTAAAAATAACCCCAAAATATTCTTTAACTACATAAATAGTAAAAAACTAAAAAATGATAGTGTTGGCCCCCTTAAAAATAGTCTGGGTGAAATGGTGGTTGAGGATGAGGAAAAAGCCAATATGCTAAATGATTTTTTTTCAACCGTATTTACACAAGAAAATCGCATGACAGAAAACATGATTAGTGATAACAAAAATTCTCAATTAAATGTCACTTGCTTAACTCAGCAGGAAGTACGGCGGCGTCTAAAAATCACTAAAGTTGATAAATCACCGGGCCTGGATGGGATACACCCACGAGTACTGCAGGAATTAAGTAACATCATAGATAGACCATTATTTTTCATCTTTAAAGATTCCATAATAACAGGGTCTGTACCACAGGACTGGCGTATAGCAAATGTGGTGCCAATATTCAAAAATGGGACAAAAACTGAACTTGGAAATTATCGGCCAGTAAGCTTAACCTCTACTGTGGGTAAAATCCTGGAGGGTTTCCTAAGAGATACTAGAGTATCTGAAGAAGAATAACCTCATGACCCAATATCAACATGGGTTTACGAGGGACCGTTCCTGTCAAACTAATCTGATCAGTTTTTATGAGGAGGCAAGTTCTGGACTGGACCAAGGAAATGCAGTGGATGTTGTGTATATGGACTTTTCAAAAGCTTTTGATACGGTTCCACACAAAAGGTTGATACATAAAATGAGAACAATGGGGAAAATATATGCATGTGGGTTAAGAATTGGCTCAGTGATAGGAAACAAAGGGTGGTTATTAATGGAACACATTCAGACTGGGTCTCAGTTAACAGTGGGGTACCACAGGGGTCAGTATTGGGCCTCCTTCTTTTTAACATATTTATTAATGACCTTGTAGGGGGCATACAGAGTAATATTTCAATATTTGCAGATGACACTAAAGACAATTTTATTTTACAGGAGGATGTATGTAAACTAGAAGCTTGGGCTGATAAATGGCAAATGAGCTTTAATGGGGATAAATGTAAGGTAATGCACTTGGGCAGAGGAAATAAAATGTATAATTATATGCTTAATTGTAAAACACTGGGCAAAACTGTAACTGAAAAAGACCTGGGTGTATTAGTGGACGACAAGCTCACGTTTAGTGGCCAGTGTCAGGCAGCTGCTGCAAAGGCAAATAAAGTAATGGGATGCATTAAAAGAGGCATAGATGCTCATGAGGAGAACATAATTTTACCTCTATACAAGTCGCTAGTGCGACCACACTTAGAATTCTGTGTACAGTTCTGGTCTCCAGTGTATAAGAAAGACTTAATTAGAGTATATCCAGTATTGGGCTATCTCTGTTGCTCACTCACCGTTCTGTGCATCATTATATCTGTTGTTGGATTCCTATAATATTTGTTTGTTTTTTATTCAATAAAATTTACATCTTTTTAAATAATGTGGATGTATTTTGGTCCTGGCATTTTTTTTCTTCGTTGGATGTATTTATAGGTAATAATGCCCTCTAGGACACCTTATATATACCTGGGATTAGTTGCAGTTTTTTGTAAATATGAAGGAATACCTTTCCAACTGTACCAATGTCCTCTGTGATTCCTCTGTGCCTTATAATTATTGGGTATCCAAGCTGGACACTTGGCATGAACTTGCTCTCTACGCCTTGGAGGTCCTGACCTGCCCTACCGCTAGCATTTTGTCAGAGCGGGTTTTTAGTGTGGCTGGTGGCATTATAATAATGGATAGGCGCATCCGCCTGTCAACTGAAAATGCTGACAGGCTGACTATTATAAAAATGAACAAGGGCTGGATTGGGCCAGACTTCTCAACACCACCGGATGATGGCAGCGGAACATAAACTCAAATCCAGTGGCTTTTTTTTGGGAGATCTACTCCCTTGCACCTCTTCACACCCAGACATGGGTATACGCTTCCTGATTTTGTCTATTTTCTGTTGTCCTTCTCCTTCTCCTCATCCTCCACCACCATATCACCAGGGTGACTGATGTAGCACCCACATAATTTTTTTAAGGGTGTTCATGAATCCCGATGGAATTTTTTTTAGAGGCCTACCTCTAACATTCTGTAAGACATACAGTATGTTCATGTATACCCCCAGGGGTAAATGTTTTTCAGCCCATGCACTTAGTGCATGGGCATTACCAGTTTAGGAGAGCCACTCCTTAACAATAGTAACAATTTTTTTTAATGAGGACCTCCTCTACATCTCTTCAAAAGGGTATTGGAGTGCGTCCAATTTTTGGCAGCCCTTGCATACACTGCATGGGCATTACTACTATAGGAGATCCATTCTTCTATAATGGGAACATTGTTTTTACTGAGGCCCTCCTCTATGTCTCTTCAAAGGGGTATTTGGATGCATCCACATTTTTGAAAGTCCTTGCATTCACTGCATAGGTAATAACAGTATAGGAGACCCACTTCCTAATAATGGGAACATTTTTTTTTCTGAGGCCCTCCTCTGTCTCTTCAAATGGGTATTGGGATGTGTCCAAATTTTTGACATCCTTTGCATTCACTGCATAGGCAATAAAAGCATACACACGTGGTCAAAATTGGTGGTACCCCTCGTTTAATGAAAGAAAAACCCACAATGATAACAGAAATAACTTGAATCTGACAAAAATAATAATAAATTAAAAATCTATGAAAATGAACAAATGAAAGTCAGACCTTACTTTTCAACCCTGCTTCCACAGAATTTTTAAAAAATTGTAAAAATTAAAGTCATGAAATAGACCTGGACAGAAATGATGGTACCCCTGAAAATAATGTGACAAAAGGGACATGTTAAATCAAGTTGTGTCTGCTAATTAGCATCACAGGTGTCTACAATCTTGTAATCAGTCAGTGGGCCTGTATATGGGGCTACAGATACTCACTGTGCTGTTTGGTGACATGGTGTGTACCACACTCAACATGGACCAGAGGAAGCAAAGGAAAGAGTTGTCTCAGGAGATTAGAAAGAAAATTATAGACAAGCATGTTAAAGGTAAAGGTTATAAGACCATCTCCAAGCAGCTTGATGTTCCTGTGACTACAGTTGCACATATTATTCAGAAATTGAAGATCCATGGGACTGTAGCCAACTTCCCTGGACGTGGCCACAGGAGGAAAATTGATGACAAATCATAGAGACAGATAATACAAATGGTAACAAAAGAGCCCAGGATAACTTCTAAAGAGATTAGAGGTGAACTTCAAGCTCAAGGAACACCAGTGTCAGATTACATCATCCGTCCTTGTTTGATCCAAAGTGGACTTCATGGGAGACAACCAACGAGAACACCATTGTTGAAAAAAAATCATAAAAAAGCCAGACTGGAATTTGCCAAACGACATGTTGACAAGCCAGAAAGCTTCTGGGAGAATGACAGATGAGACAAAAATGTAAGTTTTTGGCAAGGCACATCAGCTCTATGTTCACAGATGGAAAAATGAAGCATATCAAGAAAAGAACACTGTCCCTACTGTGAAACATGGAGGAGGCTCTGTTATGTTCTGTGGTTGCTTTGCTGCATCTGGTACAGGGTTTCTTAAATCTGTGCAGGGTACAATGAAATCTCAAGACTATCAAGGGATTCTAGAGAAATGTGCTGCCCAGAAAGCTTGGTCTCAGTCGCAACAGGATAATGACCCAGAACACACAGCTAAAAACACCCAACAATGGCTAAGAGGAAAACATTGGACTATTCTGAAGTGGCCTTGTATGAGCCCTGACCTAAATCCCATTGAGCATCTTTGGAAAGAGCTGAAACATGCCGTCTGGAAAAGGCTACCTTCAAACACGAGACAACTGGAGCAGTTTGCTCATGAGGAGTGGGCCAAAATACCTGTTGAGAGGTGCAGAAGTCTCATTGACAGTTACAGGAATCGTTTGATTGCAGTGATTGCCTCAAAAGGTTGTTCAACAAAATATTAAGTTAAGAGTACCATCATTTCTGTCCAGGCCTATTTCATGAGTTTAATTTTTTTTATAATTCTGTGGAAGCAGGGTTGAAAAGCAATGTCTGACTTTCATTAGTTAATTTTCAAAGATTTTTAATTTAGTATTACTTTTGTCAGATTCAAGTTATTTCTGTTACCATTGTGGGTTTTTCTTTCATTAAACGAGGGGTACCAACAATTTTGACCATGTGTGTAGGAGACCCGCTCCTTTATAATGGGAATTTTTTTTAACTGAAGCCCTCCTCTGTCTCTTCAAAGGGGTATTGGGGTGCGTTCAAATTTTTGGCAGCCCTTGCATTCACTACATAGGCAATAACAGTATTGGAGACCCACTTCCTAATAATGAGAATATTATTTTTTTTACTGAGACCCTCCTCTGTCTCCTCAAAGGGCTATTGGGTTGCGTCCACATTTTTGGAAGCCCTTGCATTCACTATATAGGCAATTACAGTATAAGAGACCTGCTCCTTTATAATGAAATTTTTTTTAAACTGAGTCCCTCTTCTATGTCTCTTCAAAGGGGTAATGGGGTGCATCCATATTTTTGGCAGCCATTGCATTCACTGCATAGGCAATAACATTATAGGAGACCCGCTCCTTTATAATGGGAACTTTTTTACTGAAGCCCTTCTTTATGTCTCTTCAAAGGGGTATTGGGGTGTGTTCAAATTTTTGGGGGCCCTTGCATTCATTGCATAGGCAATAACAGTATAGGAGACCCACTCTTTATTAATGGAAACAACAAAGCATAGTGAGGACTGACTGCTGGCCCTTTAACAATAGTAAGGGCCACCAGATGGCCTTGTAAAAATAGGCTTTGTGACTTTCAGAGTCCCTCCTTCATAAATGAAACAGGATATGTCTGATCATGTTTGACACACCACATAGCTAGATAAGGTATTAAAATGTTAAAATGACATTTACTGGAGAATGTATTTTTCACCGTTGAAAGCAATGCAAAAGTGCAAAAATACATCAAAACGCTACGTGTGAACATACCTAAAGGTGTGGAGGAGCATTTTTTGTGTATTTTTTTTGACCTTATATACAAGTCATTACCCTGGAAAGAATGTTCCTTGACTTTTTTTTCCAGGAAAATCCATTTTGGTTTCATTTTTGTATGTTTTGTGAGTCCTTAAAAGTGGCGCAATACCCTAACAACATTGTTCACAGCAGTGACATGGGAGTCTCAGATGCTTTCAGGGGTCTCCCCCATGCTGTTCCCATGTCATTTGAGCACTGTTCCAATCGATATGGGCAATTTTTAGGCCCCCTAGTGACCTCCGGGAGGGGCTGGTGGAAAAATACTCGAGCTACCCATTGACTTACATTGGGCTCATTGCTCAGGTCAAGCACCCGAGCATTACGATTTGCTCGACCTGAGCAATGAGCACTCAAGCATTTTAGTGCTCGCTCATCACTAGTGGTCAGTACTTTGGCCATCACAGATCAGTGGTTACCAGTCAATGGGTAAGTCTTTCTGTTCTGTGTGTAAGCTCTTATTGTCCGTGGGGTCCTCTTAATCTATCTTGATTTTGGGTATGTAACCTTTTATGGTTAGATTCCTCTCCTGTAAAATGTAAGCTTTTATGGTTAGTGGGTTCCTTTCTCTCTCCTATAACGTGTAATCTCTTATGGTTTGCAGGGTTCTTTTCTACCTGAGAAATTACAGGCTTTCCAGTATTTAGATTTGCAAAAACGTATTCACAACGAATCAAATTTTTTAGGAAAATTTGGTGAAGTTTGTGAATTTCAAAAGATCCGCTCATTTTTCATATGCCATAAATTTCTAATACACGCAGGTCATTAGAAATAATAATCACAAATGCAAATTCTTTACTGTAAGAGCAGTGAGACTATGGAATGCTTTGCCACTTGATGTTGTAATGGTTGATTCACTACTAGAATTCAAGAGGTGCATGGATGCCTTTTTTGAAAAATATAATATTACAGGTTATGGGCATTGGATTCTGTGATGGGACATTGATCCAGGACAATGGGACCGGGAACATGGGGGCCAAGGACGGGGAACATAGGGGTCCGGGGACCGGGGACATAGGGGACCGGGAACATAGGAGGCCAGGTAAGTTGGGGTCCAAGATAGGGGACATTTTTAATTATGGGCCAGGATGAGGAACTTAATTACTGTATGGATGCCAAAATAAGGAACCTACATTATTAGTTTATGGTGGCAAGTGGATGGACAAAATTACTCAAGGGGCCAATTAGCGAACATTACTACTGTAATATAATTTACTTTTTAGAATGCTGTTTTCCATGGGGGGCACAAAAGGGAGATCCTGTTATTGTGCAGGGCAGCACTATGTTGCTTTTTTCTTCATCTGGCATAGTGTATAAGTCAGGGGAATAAGTGGGGAATGTGCTCTAGAAGTGATCAGCTATTGATGAGTGTGTGTTATTTTCTGCAGAGATGAGTCCTGGTTGGAAGACGTGATGGCAGTCTGTGTCAGATGAAGAAAAGCAAAGATGAAGGACTTCAAATAGAGACACCACTGGTAAGTCAGTGTGTTACCTGTACACTTACACTGTATACTACATAGAGGGCTCCTGTGCATAATGTAACTCGTGATCGCTGTATTACCTGCACACTCGATACCTAGCTCCTGTGTATATTGTCATTGGTGAGACATTGTATTACCTGTACATTTGCACTATACACTGTATACTAGGTACAGAGCACCTGTGTATAATGTAACTGGTGGTAATAACTGTTGTTAAACAGTATTTTGGCTTCTATTTATGATCAGTATTGTAATATTCGGTCACTATGTAGTAAAATGTGGTCCGGTAATGGTGTAGCGGTATTTATCCCTGTATGTGGTATTATTCGGTCACTATGTGATCTGGTCACAGCGTGGTGTAACGAGGGTGGACATTTCAGCAAGACAATGATCCCAAACACACAGCCAAGAAAACTCTCAACTGGTTTCAGAGAAAGAAAATAAAACTGATAGAATGGCCCAGCCTATCACCTGACCTGAATTCAATAGAACATCTATGGAAGGAACCAAAGCTCAGAGTTAATAGAATGAGCACAAAGAAACCTCAGGATTTGAAGAGTGTTTGTGTGGAAGTGTAAGGTGCCTCAGCGAGATAGTCGTGGGTGAGCTGTAGCCCCTGCTCACTCTGGCACCCTACAGACAATACGTGTCCTCCCTCTGATGTGTGGCTGTGTATGTGGTGTTCTCCACTTACTTCAGAACATCCGATCGCAGCTGTCTCCAGGCATTTGTCTTCTGGGACCAGGGCAGCATTAAATTCAGAGGAGATGAGGTTCTTAACCATAACTGGGACTTTACTTGGGGAAGAGAAATATATACAGTATTTACAGGCAGATATAATGGATAAGGCCCGACAGGTTGTCATCTCCCTCACAGGCACTGCAAACATCTTAAGCCCTGGTTCCCTCTTTAAGTGAAGCATCTCTATGACTCTATTCTCTAGCCCAAGAGAATCTTCCTCACCAGCGACAGTATATCCAGATCCTATATCTCCCCCCACATCTTAGCCTGGAGTCCTATCTTCCTCTGCCTGCAGACTGAAAGTGCCCTGGGTCCTCAATACCTCCATTGAGTTTGTCGGGCCGGCTAACAGGACTCTTGCATAGAGAGATCTTCACACTGGTGATCCTACTGTCTTAGGGTATGGAGCTCCTGTCTACCCTAGCAGCCACTATATTAGGCTGTCCGTAAGGTTCACTGTCCAAATTCTCACTCAATCTTTTTTGGAAATTCACTACTCGTTGCCTAGAGTGCCTACCCTTTCTGGGCTGTCCTTTTACCCAATTAACTCTTCACTGTCATCCTGCTAGTAGACTCTCACTAACAGCTGTACCCGACAGTGGCATCTTGTGGCTAGTTACAAGTACTGCAGCCCACAAGGAATTATGTTAAACTAAGCCCCAGACACGCTCAATGTCTGATCATGGCACTAAGTTTCCCCCCCTACTCTACTGACTGGACCACTACAGCTAACCCCTTAGCTTGGTCTAACAGTTCAGAGAGGTCTAATTCCGGGAACATTCTCTTTTAACTACATCAGTGCCAAAGGAAGGCTACGTCCTTCCTTACTACTACAGAAGAATGGGCCAAAATCATACCTGAGCATTGTATGAGACTAGTTTCTCCATACAGGAGGCTTCTTAATCTCCAGCAAAGCATTTTGTACGAAATATTAAATACATTTCAGTAAAGCATATCCAATACTTGTTCCCTGTGACATTTTTCATTATTACACATAACTTAATTTATGAACATCAATGGTTTTGATTTATTTGCCTGTGTGGATTGGATGGGTTGTTAATGACATCTGGTGAGAATTTCCTGTCAATACCACCTTTTGAAATATATTTAGTTAGAAAATTGGTGATATGTTCAATACTTATTTCACCCACTTTATGTAGTGGAGTCATTTTCCCTTCATAAAATTGTTGCTGAACTTATGTTTTTTGTGCCATAACAGTTTGTACCCTAACATTGTTTATAGACCTGTTAGCAGTGAACCCCTGGTGTGGTGCTACCACTATACAATATCAGAATTGTTGGGCTCAAAGAAATGCTGTTTTCTATCTGCCAACTTAAAAGTACAGGTCCTTGTGTCTGCCAATATTGCCCAAAGTCATCTAATTAGTCTTCCAATATTATATCTCAAAGTAAATACTTCACCAATGGACCCAAATGCTAAATTTCATCTTAAAAAATAAGATCATAATAATTTATCAAGAGTATTTGTGTAAAATTTGAAAATAAAGATGAAGGACTATTATTAAACCACCAAAAATGGAAGATTATGAAAAAGTGTCCAGTCAAGTTAAAAAACATACCTAGTGTTATGGGTTTAAATATAAATGGAGACATATAAGGATTGATATTGCATGTTATTATTGATGTCTTTTTTACATTGAGGTCAGTAAATCACATACTTAACATTGATGCAAAAATACATCTGTCTACACTAGTGTGAATTCACACTTAAAGTTCATTGAAGCAAATGTGTCACAAGTAAGTACTGGTCCACTGATGCATTCAGTTGTATTTTCTAGGTTTTCACTTCCTTGAGGCGGTCAGCAACAACAAATATATAGTTGAATTTTGTCCTTCTTGAAGGTCATTGCAGCAGGATGCAGTTATCTTTCTTAATCAATGTGGAAAACTTACACACAAATTAACAAATATCAGTGAAACTCCTAATACACCTTTATATTTTCCTGTTGCATAGCTTGTAAGTAGCTAAGATAAGTAATTATACTGTTCTAAAGTAAGTGTATATTTTATATTACTGAAGTTTATTACAGGAACTGAATGCAAAATATATTTGCTGTAGGCCAGTTGATACACTTTATATGATATTGTAGATGAAAAACTGCTATATGCAGATACAGTGCATTAATATTTTAGATTAATGTATAAAAGAAAATTAAAAAATATGTCTTGAGGGGATGTGACATTTTGGAAGTCATGTCACACATAAGCACAAAACTGGAATGCATTCTTCCCCATTTTCCAACTAAAGTAAGATGTGTACTAACTGCCAATTATTAGGAGAGACTTCCAGAACATCTTACAAGTTCTGAACACTCTTTTAAGCCTTAGCACATGTCAAGAGTTCAACTGTAATATAAGGCACCAATGTACCATAGGATGTCCAATGGTACTGTCTTGAGATTTTATCATTTAAATTATTTATTCTCAAACCTTTAATTCCTTGTAGATACATTATTTCTGCCTATAACTCATAACACTAGAGCACTTGACTGTGCTTAATAAAAATAGGGTAAATCATTCTATGTCATCAGCTGATTATATTTTTACCATTAAGCATTGAAAAAAGCAAGCATATTATGAATGGAGCTTTAACATGCTGCTTTAAATTACATAGGGAGTTTGGACACTTGAGTAGTGCCATACAAAATACATTTGCAATATCCTATTTTACTGAACACAGTTATGCTAAGTATGTTTTGATTATTGTCTTTAAATGATGGAAATTTAATTGTAGGCATACCTATAATACAAACTTTATGATAAGAACTTTAGAGGTTAAACTTCTAATCAATACATAGCCCTTGGCTTGTATTGCTATGCATAACCTCAAATGAAATCAATGTGAAAATACCTCTGGAATGTATTGAGATTATTTGTTACCATGCAAATATATATATATATATATATATATATATATATACAGTCATATGAAAAAGTTTGGGCACCCCTATTAATCTTAAGCTTAATGTTTTATAAAAATTGGTGTTTTTGCAACAGCTATTTCAGTTTGATATATGTAATAACTGTTGGATACAGTAATGTTTCTGCCTTGAAATGAGGTTTATTGTACTAACAGAAAATGTGCAATCTGCATTCAAACAAAATTTGACAGGTGCATAAGTATGGGCACCTCACCAGAAAAGTGACATTAATATTTAGTAGATCCTCCTTTTGCAAAAATAACAGCCTCTAGTCGCTTCCTGTAGCTCTTAATGAGTTCCTGGATCCTGGATGAAGGTATTTTTGACCATTCCTCTTTACAAAACAATTCCAGTTCAGTTAAGTTTGATGGTCGCCGAGCATGGACAGCCTCTTCAAATGATCCCACAGATGTTCAATGATATTCAGGTCTGGGGACTGGGATGGCCATTCCAGAACATTGTAATTGTTCCTCTGCATGAATGCCTGAGTAGATTTGGAGCGGTGTTTTGGATCATTGTCTTGCTGAAAGATCCATCCACTGCGTAACTTCAACTTTATCACTGATTCTTGAACACTATTGCCAAGAATCTGCTGATACTGAGTGGAATCCATGCGTCCCTCAACTTTAACAAGATTCCCAGTGCCGGCATTGACCACACAGCCCCAAAGCATGATGGAACCTCCACCAAATTTTACTGTGGGTAGCAAGTGTTTTTCTTGGAATGCTGTGTTTTTTTGCCACCATGCATAACGCCTTTTTGTATGACCAAACAACTCAATCTTGGTTTCATCAGTCCACAGGACCTTCTTCCAAAAAGAAATAGGCTTCTTCAAATGTGCTTTTGCATACCTCAGCCGACTCTGTTTGTGCGTACTTGCAGAAACGGCTTCTTTCGCATCACTCTCCCATACAGCTTCTCCTTGTGCAAAGTGCGTTGTATAGTTGACCGATGCACAGTGACACCATCTGCAGCAAGTTGATGCTGCAGCTCTCTGGAGGTGGTCTGAGGATTGTCCTTGACTGATCTCACCATTCTTCTTCTGTGCCTTTCTGATGTTTTTCTTGTCCTGACACTTCTGGCCTTAACAAGAACTGTCCCTATGTTCTTCCATTTCCTTACTATGTTCCTCACAGTGGAAACTGACAGGTTAAATCTCTGAGACAGCTTTTTGTATCCTTCCCCTGAACAACTATGTTGAATAATCTTTGTTTTCAGATCATTTGACAGTTGTTTTGAGGAGCCCATGATGCCACTCTTCAGAGGAGATTCAAACAGGAGAACAACTTGCAAGTGGCCACTTTAAGTAGCTTTTCTCATGATTGCATACACCTGGCTATAAAGTTCAAAGCTCAATGAGGTTACAAAACCAAAAAAAGTGCTTTAGTAAGTCAGTAAAAAGTAGGCAGGAGTATTTAAAACAAGAAAATGATAAGGGTGCCCATACTTATGCACAGGTCAAATTTTGTTTGAATGCAGATTGCACATTTTCTGTTAGCACAATAAACCTCATTTCAAGGCAGAAACATTACTGTGTCCAACAGTTATTACATATATCAAACTGAAATAGCTGTTGCAAAAACACCAATTTTTATAAAACATTAAGCTTAAGATTAATAGGGGTGCCCAAACTTTTTCATATGACTGTATATATATATATATATGTGGCGCCCCTGAGGGTTCAGTCACCACAGAGGTACTGCACCTCAACCAGAGGTGTGGTATCTCCTTCTCTCAGGTAAGGAGGGAGTGCTGTCTGGAACCCCAACACTCACATCCAACACTACACTGTTCCAGGCCAGCTGGAAGGGCAAGATGCAATGTGTTTTCTGCTGAGCCCTGACCCTGGCTGGAGTGGGTGGAACCCAGAGGTAGGGGGAACCAGTAGTGGGTGTGGGTGGAGGAATTAGTTTAAGGGAGCACTTTGAAAGTAGGTATAAAAAGGGAAGCCATCTTAGGGTGGCAATTCAGTTCAGAAGAACAGTTCAGGAAGATAGTCCAGTAGCAGAGTCTCATTAGGAGCTCTGCTCCACAAGTAGGGCCCAGTCCTAGAGGCCCAGGAGAGGAGCAGAGGAGTAGGCTCCGATCTACAGAAGGGATCCTAGGGGTTACGGCGAGTGCAGGACGGCACCCGTACACCCCGAATCTGTCAGAAGACAGAGGGATCGTAGGCCGCAAGAAGGGGACCGGCCCCTGGTCCAGCCGTGTTACTCTAAGTCTCTGCTGGGAAAACCGGAGGCTTCTGGCTTATATAGTCAGTTGCCGAAGCCTCATTCTAATCCCCGTGAGGGTCAAGCAGGTCCGGGAACTCCGACGAGACAGGAGGGACTTCAGAGCACCCGAGCGGGATTGAGAGTGGGGAAGCGCAGGGTAGGAGGGAGAAAGACCCAGCGTGAAGACGGTCTAGCTAGGAACACAAGAAAGTGGGGTTCTGTCAGGTGCTCCTAATCTGCCTGAGGAAGAGCTTAACCGCTGCCTGGTGAACGCAGCGAGACGTGGGAGGCTGACACCTGTACAGTGCACCAGTGGAACTGTCATAAGAACTGTGAGTAAAGACTCGGATGACTGCACCGTACGGCCTCCGTCCATTATTTAAGCTGCGCCATCTTTCCTTCCCTGCACTACAACGCCCAGCGCAACCTACGCTACTTACACTGCCCTGGACCTAGCTCTGCCTGTGGAGAGCCACACCATACTTGCTGCCGTATCACCAGCTACAGAGGACTGCTCCGCAGCGGCGGCTCCCCTTAGCCGCATTCCGCAGGTGGCGTCACGAACTTTCCAAATCCCCATATAAATAATAATCCCCTTTTTATTGACCGCCCTGGGTCACGGACCGGGCCAGCCACCGTGATATTCCCCGCATCCATAGGCCCAGCTGCCGAGTACCCCAAGGCCCTGGGGGTGAGTCATATACATAATGTGTTTTAACTAGATATTTTAAATTTTTCATAATGTTCTATTAATATGAAAATAACAAAGGCAGCAGTTTTTTCTTTTGCAATAAAAAATAGACTAACTATGGTTAAAGAAATTAATATTTTTATGTCTTACAAGGCTGAGCTACAGACATGTTGCACTAAAGAAAAATCAGTGCCTTTTGAATGCTGAATTTTTTAAAAAGTGGTCAGAGCCCTGCAAAAATGCGAATGTGGTGTGCATAGTGCGCTTTACAACATTTTTTTTCTCATTGCCCTACCAACATTACATGACTATTGAAAATGAATACATAGCACATCCTAGATAAATTCAGGTATATAGAGGCATCAGTCACTGTATATTATAAGCGGGGATATTATGTAATGATGGAAAGTGACATGCGTAATAAGAGAGGACATTATGTAATAAAGGATAGCGACATGCGTAATAATTGTAGACACTGTAATAATGGATAGTGATATATAAGATGTTTAGTAGAGGGACTACAAAAACACTAAACCCAGCAAGGCATTTCCATCAGCTAAGAGAAGATCTTAATTAGGGTTGAGCGAGTATGTTCTGTCTGAGTATGCTCGGGCCGAGCTCCGAGTATTTATAGCTGCTCGGTGATATGGTTGAATCGCTCCCGTGTGCATGATTTGCAACTGTTTGACAGTTATATTACATGTGAGAAATGTGTAAGAAATAGACATTCCTCACATGTAATAAAACTGTCAAGCAGTTGCAAATCATGAACACGGGAGCGATTTAATCTTATCACCGAGCAGCTGTAAATACTCGGAGCTCGGCCTGAGCATACTCGGCGAAAGGGTTAAAAGAACATACTCGCTCAACACTAATCTTAATGCCATAAACTGAAACTTTGTCCTTGAAAATAAAATGGGAGACTTTCGTAAGCATCGTGAATAGATCCTGTGCATAATACAGTATATACCCTGTGGGAACAATCAAGTTTAAAATAGGAGCAAACCATTATGGCTAAATAGAGCTGTAAGGGGCACAATAAATGGCAAAGTGTTTAGAGAACTAAAGAAAGAGGATAGTGCCGAGACAATTATAGGGAGAAAAATAAATTCTATACAAAACAAATCAAGGCAACAAAGACTGAGAGAAAAAGACCCATTGCCAAATAAAGTAAAAATAATCCAAAAAGATTCTTCAACTACATGAACAGTAAAACTCAAAAATGATAGCTTTAACCCCCTAAAAAATAATTTGGGTGAAATAGTGGAAGAGGATATGGGGAAGGCTAATTTACAAAATATCTTATTTTCTACAGTATTAACACAAGAAAATCTTATGACAGATGACATGACCATAAATTCTCCATAAAGTATCCCCTCGTTATCCCGTTAGGAACAATGGGGTCACCTCAAGAACACTAAAACAGACAAAACAGTAGGCCTAGATGACATACAATATTCAATGATTCCATAATAATAGGGGCAGTACCACAAGACTGGCGCATAACAAATGTAAACTGAGCATGGAAACTATAAGCCTCAAATTTCAACCTCTTTGGCAAAAAATTTGAGGGTTTTCTAAAAGATGAAATCCTGGAGTATCTCTCTAAGAAAGACTCAATAACCCACCATTCATATTGGCGTATGAGAGATTGGTCCTGTTAAACTAATCTGATAAGCTTTTATGAGCCATTGAGCTCCAGACTGGACAATGGTGAGACCTTAGATGTATATATGGGCTCTTCAGGTGTTTGATATAATGCCATATAAAAATGTGATACATAAAATCAGAGCAAGTGGATTAGGAGTAAATATGTGTAACTGGAATAATAACTGTCTCATGTCACGATTACTCCTATCAGTGTGTCTGGACGAAGTGAATGACAATTCTGCTGTCATACTGTTGTAGCTTTGCATATCTAGAGGCTGACATTTTTGTCCATTCTTCTTTGCAAACTAGCTCTAGCTCAGTGAGATTAGATGGTGAACAGCAATTTTCAAGTCTTGCGACAGATTATCAATGAGATTTAGGTCTGGACTTTGACTGGGCCATTCAAACACATGAATATGCTTTGATCTAAACCATTTTAGCCCTGGTGGTATGTTTAGGGTTGTTGTACTGCTGAAAGGTAAACCTACGCCCTAGTCTTAAGTCTTTTGCAGCCTCTAACAGATCTTCCTGAAGGATTGCTCTGTATTTAGCTCCATCCATCTTCCCATCAATTCTGATTAGCTTCCCTGTCCCTGCTGAAGAAAAGCATCCCCACAGCATGATGCTGCCACCGCGATGTTTGATGGTGGGGATGGTGTTTTCAGGGTGATGTGCAGTGTTAGTGTGTCACCCTGGCCTGCATGCCACAAATATAATAAAGCTGTGTCTGAGAGCAAGGGGGAGATCCTCTAGTCAGGGAACATTAGCATGCAATACCTCCTGTTTCAGGCCAGTAGGGGGAGCAGGCTGCCCCTATAAAAGCTGGAACTGGGGGCAGGGTTAGGGAGAACTGGACAACCTGTCTCTGGATAGAGAAGTGTCCCAGAGCAGGGACAGACAGTTGTGTTGCAGTCTAAGAGGACGTGTGGCAGTAGGAGAGCCACGAGCCAGGGACAAGAGGTGAAGTGCGCCTGTCCTGGCAGACAAAGAGACTACTCTACCAGACTTTGGTGTCTGAGGCTGTGAGGATTCCACGTCCTACAGCAGATAACCAGTCCGCAGGGGACTGTATGTTCCTTGGCCTAAGAAACCGGAGGCTCCGCCACAGCAGAAGGGACCAGCAAAGCCGTACCAGGCCAGAGTAGAAAGGGGCCCCAGTTGCAAGCCATATGGGCGAGAAGACACAGTGAGCTCAGGAACGTGGGCTGTACATTACCAGAACAGAAATAGCCAGAAGGAGCACAGAGAGCACGGTAGGCCTACACCCTCACCTTGACCAGGGCCAGCTTCCCACTTGTTCTCAGACATCCAGGCCCCCTCCTAGCCGGGCCTGTTTCTGGGTCATTTTACCTGTTATAATAAAGACCCTGAACTGTTTAAGAGGCCTCCGTTTCCTGGCTATCGTGGTTGGAATCATCCCCTCCATCATCCATCATATACTGCCCTGGGGCCCTACTCTTCCCGTGGGGAGTTGTACTATTCTGAGCTGCTCATTCACATCTGCTCCAGAGGTCTGCGCTGCAGCGGCGGTTAGCACTGACAGCAATCCACGGGTGGCGTAGTCGGACATCACTTAAAACTTATAAAGGACTGCCACTGGTCTGACCACCCTGAGCCACGGACCGGGTTGCCACTACTACCCCCATCGTCTCCCTATTGCCCGGCTCCGAGTGCCCCACGGGGCGAGTCAGCTTTGGCGTAGTCGACAGGATTGTAACCAACCCGCCACAAACTAGTATTGCGTGCCTGAAAAAGACTGTACACGTACCTGAAGAAGAGGTTTCCCACTGTCCGGAGCCGTTTCCCACCATTTTCAGCCGTCTCCCGCCATCTTCCGTCGGTTCCCGCCATCTTCAGCCGTTTTCCCGCCATCGGACGCCATCTTCAGGACGCCGCGCGGGAAGAAGAGGGTCGTGGACGTCCAAACCGTGCGAGATCCGATGCTCCTCCCTACGCACTGACGCTGTGCAAGGTCCTGGAAGGGAGAGAGAGCGATGCTGACGTCACCAGGATGCGACGCAAGGTCCTCGTCCAGAGCAGCACCAGCGGAGCCGCGGCCTACAGAAGAGGATCGTCGGAAGGTAGGCCACGCTTAACTAGGGGGGAGGAAGATGTCGGACACGGAGGCGCCCACTACCACCAGCGCAGCTACAGCAGTGGTGATGCCATTTTCCCTGCCCTACATCCCTGGAGCGGCCTGACTGCCTAAGTATTCAGGGGAGCCCCATGCCCTAACTGACTTTAAGGAAAGGCTGTACAGTTTGTTCCAAGTTTACCCCCTGACAGAGGAACAGAAGGTCAGCATACTGACAGGGCAGTTAACTGGTGCAGCCCAGCGGGAGGTAAAGTTATGGCCCGCTGAGGAGAAAAGAACTGTAAAGAACATTGTGGCCCGGCTGCGGGGTACCTTTGATACACGTACCTCCGCTGAAATTAAAAATGCGGTTCTACGGGTGTAAGCAGCAGGCACAGGACAGCATCAGGGACTATGCCCTAAATTTGCAGGAAGACTTGAGAGCCATCAAACAAGCTGACCCTGGCAGCGTGCAGGATACGGATAAGCTACTAACAGAACAGTTCATAGAAGGTCTGCTGTCTAGCGCCCACAGGACCCAGCTGCGCCTCATGTTCTTTCAGAACCCTGACCTGACCTTTGCCCAATTCAAGGACAGGGCCAAAAGGGTGCTCCGTGAACCCGCAACAAGTGGCGCTATAAACCCCCGGCGCCCTGCTCTCACCTACCACCAGGAGGTGGCGCCCTCCTCTATGGACTTTGTGGGGGCTGATGCACAGGCCCTGAACCAAGCCCCGTTGAAAGATCTGCACCACCAAGTCCAGGAGCTGACCAGAAGTGTCGCGGCGTTGACCAGGACCGTTCAGACGTTACAAGTGGACCCGTCAAGACCCATCGAGTTGGCTTCAAGTCCAAAGGATGTCCCATGGCGTCGACAGAGGAGGATCCCGTCGTTCCGAGGGAGGCCCACAGACCGCTATGCAGAGGATGGACAGCCCATTTGCTGTTGATGCAACCAGCCCGGACACATTTCCAGGTACTGTAATTTAAACGGGTCCAACCTAGGGCAGAGGGCCAACCCCCAGGCATAAGATCATCAGTCCCTTATAATTGGCGTGATAAGTACATTGGGGGGCGAACGGTTTTCCCCGTGGTGCTGGACGATATCCCCATGAGTGCTTTGCTGGATACCGGGTCGCAAGTAACTACTATCCCTTATGTACTTTTTAAGCAGTATTGGACTGATGCTGATATCACACGGTATCCAGACAGTGACTTGAGCATCATCGCCAGTAATGGCTTGCCCGTGCCGCAGATGGGGTTCAAGGAGATGACCATTAAAATTGGTAAAGTTGAACTACCGTCACAGGGAGTAATTATTGTGGACATTGACCGTCGTGAAAGTCACCCTAAAATAACTGTGGGTACTAACGTGATTGAAAATTGTCTTTCAGAGGTAATTGTAATTCTACAACAGGTGGCGGTAAATGCTAGTTCCAGCCAACAGAGAGTCCTCAACAAGGAGATAAAAGCCCTGATGAGACGGCAGGTAGAACTGTCTGGTGGTGAGATCGGTAGCGTAAGAACGAGTGACCCATTCCCCATTTCCATGCCTCCCAAAAGTGAAATGATGATCTGGTGTCGGACTGCAATCGGGTTGAGAGGTAGAGACCACCAAGCCATGGTAGAACCCGTGTACTCAGACAACAGGCCCACCATTTTGACAGCCCGGGGGGTGGTTTATGTCAGTCATGGGAGGGTACCCGTTCGCATTCTCAACATTGGGGAGAGGGAGGTACACTTACCCAGGTACGCTACACTTGCCAAACTGTTTGTTGTCGAACACAAAGCTATCAGGGCCGTGGAGCCTTTGCCTCCATCTCCACAGGCGGAGGGTAATGGCTCCCAGAAACAAAAGGAGGACTGGTGCCAGAAACTCCATGTGGGTGCTGACTCCACTCCCCTGCACCAAAAACAAGGAGTCTACCAGGTGGTACAGGAGTACGAGAGAGTCTTTAGTAAGCACCCGCTAGACTTCGGCAGAGTAAAAGGTATATAACGCCACATCCCCACAGGGAGCCACCCACCAATAAAAGAGAGACACAGTCCTGTACCCCCTGCACATTATCAGAACGCAAAGGGCATGCTAAGAGAAATGAAAGACAGCTGTAGCCCCTGGGCAGCCCCCTTGTTTCTGGTAAAAAGGAAAGACGGCACCATGAGAATGTGCGTGGACTATAGACAAATCAACCGTATCACCCACAAAGACGCAAATCCGCTGCCTAGAATAGAGGAGTCTTTAGCCGCACTAAAATCAGCTAACTTCTTTTCTACTTTGGACCTTACTAGCGGGTACTGGCAGGTTCCTGTGGCAGAGGCTGACAAGGAGAAGACCGCCTTCACCACCCCGATGGGTCTGAGCCAGTTCAACTGTATGCCCTTCGGGCTCTGCAACGCAGCAGGGACCTTCCAGAGGCTGATGGCATGCTGTCTAAGGCACCGAAACTTCGAGACGGTCCTCCTTTACCTGGACTTGATCGTCTATTCGAAGACTTACGAGGACCATCTAAAGCACCTGGCCGAGGTGTTCGAAGCCCTGGCAGGCTATGGCCTGAAGGTGAAACCATCAAAGTGTCACCTGTTGAAACCGAAGGTCCAGTGCCTAGGGCATGTCCTAAGTGCGGAAGAAGTAGCCCCCGACCCTGACAAGGTCACGGCAATCAAGAGCTGGCCAAGCCCTTCGAACATCAAGGAAGTGAGGCAATTCCTCGGGTTGCTGGCTACTACTGAAGGTTCATCCCCGGGTTCACTAAGATGGCAGCTCCTATGCAGGATCTCCTGATAGGACAGTCTAAGTCCAGAAGCCAAAAGCCACCCTTCAAGTGGGATAAACCGGAAGAGGAGTCCTTCCGCCAGTTGAAGATGGCCCTCACAGGGGATGAGATCCTGGCCTACCCTGATTATGGCCAGCCTTTTATTCTCCACACAGACGCCAGTAATGTGGGACTGGGAGCCGTACTGTCACAAAACCAACAGGGCAGAGAAAGGGTGATCGCGTACGCCAGCCGGAAGCTGAGGCCCACCGAGAGGAACCCGGAGAATTACAGCTCCTTCAAGCTAGAATCCTTGGCGGTGGTGTGGGCCGTAACGGAACACTTCAAGCATTACCTGGCCTCCGCAAAGTTCACTGTGTACACGGACAACAACCCGTTAACACACCTAGACAGTGCAAGACTTGGTGCCCTGGAACAGTGGTGGATGGCCCGTCTCTCCAATTATGACTTCGTGATCAAGTACCGGGCAGGAAAAACCAATGCCAACGCTGACGCCCTATCGAGAATGCCTCACTTACCTGAAGGTGACGAAGACCCAGAAGAGCTGTAGGAGGTAGAACTCCCCGCGTTTCACCGGTATGGAGCCGCTCAATACTCCCACCGCGTGAAGGAGGAAGATTTAACAACCGTTATGATCAATCCCCTACCTCACCACAGCTGGGCCTAGACCCAAGATAGTGACCCTGCAATCCACCTGGTGAAAGATCTGCTGACCCAGGAAGACGCCCGCTTAGATCCGGATGCTCCAGAGGAAGCCAAGCAGCTATGGAAAGAGAAGAGCAATCTGTTCCTCTATGAAGGCAAGTTGTGCAGAAGACTTGTCAACCACTGGACACACGAGCTGACCTGGCAAGTCGTAGTCCCAAGGCGGGATGCAGCTATAGTCCTGGGGGCTTACCATGACAGAGCGGGGCACTTCGGTTGGAAGAAACTGGAGTTCCTGCTAAGAGGAGGGTTCTTTTGGGTCGGCATGAGAGGGACTGTAGAGAAGTAGTGCAGGGACTGTGGCCCTTGTAACTTAAGGAGAAAAGACTGCACCAGCCAGAAGGCGACCTTGAAGCCCATCGTCACCCAGCAGCCTCTTGAGCTGGTAGCTCTGGACCACGTCAAATTGGCTCCAAGCCGGTCAGGATACATCTACGCCCTGACAATCGTGGACCACTATTCCCGTTTTCTAGTGGTGGTCCCGGTGAAAGACTTGACAGCCCAAACGGCGGCCAGAGCCTTCCAGCAATACTTCTGCCGTCCACACGGGTATCCGGAACAGGTTCTGACAGACCAGGGTCCAGCGTTCGAGGCTGAAATCTTCCAAGAGTTCTGCAACCTCTATGGCTGTAAGAAGATTCGGACAACACCTTACCACCCACAAACCAACGGAATGTGTGAGAAAATGAACAATATAGTCATTGATCTCCTGAAGATGTTGCCCCTGGAGGAACGCAGCCTGTGGCCAGAAAAACTGCCGGATCTAATAGACTTATACAACCATATCCCAGTGAATGCTACAAACTGCACCCCGGCTTACCTGATGCGAGCCAGACCAGGTAAGCAGCCCGTAGACCTGGAGATGGGAGTCCTAACACCTGAGGACACCTCCCCGGATGCGGACTGGGATACGGAAAGGCAACTGCAGTACAAGAAGGTACAGGAGAGTGTGGAGAAGAGCCTGGCCCAGGTGAGAGAAAGGCAAGAAAGACTCTTCAACCAACATGCCCCTGCTGGTCCCCTGGAACCTGGTGAGCAGGTCCTGAAGTGAAAGAGAAGGCTACATAAGTTGGACGACCAGTGGGAAAGGGAACCCTACACCGTACTGCAGTCTGATCACGACAACTCGAAGGTGTGCTTGATCACCAAGGATAGAGGAGAAACCACTAGTACCGTCTCCAGAGACCACCTAAAAAGGTGCCCCTAGCAACTCCGTAGTGCAGAAGAGGATCAAAGTGACCTTGAACCCGCAGAGGACAAGGAAGAAATGATCAGCACCGTTCTCGGAGAGTTCCCTCAGTCCTGGACTCGAATAAACGATGCCATAGTGGTACCCGTCCTGCATTTCCTGCAACCGGCTCAGCAACAACCTACACCAGAGCCGGAAGGTGAAGAAGAGCAAGCAGTTCCAGAGGCAGAAGAGCCTGAACCAGCAGCCCAGGAGAGTCAACCCTCTGCTGACAGTGAGCCTGCCATGCCTGCGGTAAGCCAAAGGACCCGCAGACAGCTGCCTGCCCTAGCTGTACACCCAGCTGGTAGCTGTACCCCTAACGCTAATGGAGAAAGCCAGGTCGGTCCACCACCAGACAGTGGGTTAAGGAGATCAACCAGGAGCACAAAGGGGCAGATACCCACTCGCTGGAGAATATAGGGTGCACTAAAACTGTAAATAACGCTGTTGCCAAGTGTTGAAATGTTTGCAAAGTTATCTGCATGATTGGTAATTGTGTGTTTCAGTTTCTTACAATTACCGTACGGACTCAAAGGTTGTGAACTTTTAATAACCGGGACTTTGTATGGACTGCGTTCGGAGCCTGACCCAGGAATGAACTAAGACTGTAAAGGACTTGGGGCTAGGACAGACCCCCACCAGGTTAAGGCTCCCCATTGTGTTGGTGATATGGACACCCGATCACAGACCACACTGTGACCTTAAGAACTCAACCTGTGCGTCGTTTGTCTACTAATGTTTTATGGTCATGCATATTGTTCTTGTTTCTTGTTTAGTCCCGGAGTACTAAATTTTACTAGGGGGGAATGTGTCACCCTGGCCTGGATGCCACAAATATAATAAAGCTGTGTCTGAGAGCAAGGGGGAGGTCCTCTAGTCAGGGAACATTAGCATGCAATACCTCCTGTCTCAGGCCAGTAGGGGCAGCAGGCTGCCCCTATAAAAGCTGGAACTGGGGGCAGGGTTAGGGAGAACTGGACAACCTGTCTCTGGACAGAGAAGTGTCCCAGAGCAGGGACAGACAGTTGTGTTGCAGCCTAAGAGGACGTGTGGCAGTAGGAGAGCCACGAGCCAGGGACAAGAGGTGAAGTGCGCCTGTCCTGGCAGACAAAGAGACTACTCTACCAGATTTTGGTGTCTGAGGCTGTGAGGATTCCACGTCCTACAGCAGATAACCAGTCCGCAGGGGACTGTATGTTCCTTGGCCTAAGAAGCCCGGAGGCTCTGCCACAGCAGAAGGGACCAGCAAAGCCGTACCAGGCCGGGAGTAGAAAGGGGCCCAAGTTACAAGCCATACGGGCGAGAAGACACGGTGAGCTCAGGAACGTGGGCTGTACATTACCAGAACAGAAATAGCCAGAAGGAGCACAGAGAGCACGGTAGGCCTACACCCTCACCTTGACCAGGGCCAGCTTCCCACTTGTTCTCAGACATCCAGGCCCCCTCCTAGCTGGGCCTGTTTCTGTGTCGTTTTAACTGTTATAATAAAGACCCTGAACTGTTTAAGAGGCCTCCGTTTCCTGGCTATCGCGGTCGGAATCATCCCCTCCATCATCCATCATATACTGCCCTGGGGCCCTACTCTTCCCGTGGGGAGTTGTACTATTCTGAGCTGCACATTCACATCTGCCCCAGAGGTCTGCGCTGCAGCGGCGGTTAGCACTGACCGCAATCCACGGGTGGCGTAGTCAGACATCACTTAAAACTTATAAAGGACTGCCACTGGTCTGACCACCCTGAGCCACGGACCGGGTTGCCACTACTACCCCCATCGTCTCCCTATTGCCCGGCTCCGAGTGCCCCACGGCCCAGGGGGCGAGTCATTAGTTTTCCAACACACATAGCATTTAGTCCAAAAAGTTCTACTTTGGTCTCATCTGACCACAGCACCTTCTTATACGTGCTAGCTGTGTCTTTTTCAAGGCTTTTTGAAAACTGGAAATGGGACTTCTTATGGCTTGCTTTCAAAAATGGCTTTCGTCTTGTCACTCCAAAATATTGTTAAGATGTTAAATACCGTAATGATTTGGCCGTACTTTTCCAGAATAAGAAAATGTCCCACTCTGCACACATCAATACAAATTTGCATCACCCCATTGATACATCATTAGTCCCATTGAATTTACAAATTATGAAGCCTGTACTGTGCAACAACTAGTAACTGAAAACTTATTAGCCACTTTTCCCCCAACCAAAAATATATAAATTAAGTAGCCAACTTGCATCCCTTAATAAAATTTTAGATTAATTACCTACTGTATGTCCTGCCTCTCCATTCAAAGTATAAATTCTTTACCCACTCTGTGTTCTCCTGTTCAAATAAATATATAAATTTATTACCTGTTGTGACCTGAACCTGAATAAATAGTATCAATTAATTACCAAATGTACTTCCTTTCCACCAGTTAAATAAATACAGTCATACATACTTACACACCTTGGTGTCCAATCAATGAGGTTATTAATGGTTGTCTAAGGAATGTTCTGCAATTCTAAATGCACTTGGGCATACAAATCCTGAAAATGCATTACTTGCAACTTTCTTTGCAATTGCCGACCAAGGATGTCCAAGATGTGCTTGATTAAAGACAAGTCTGGAAATGCTGCAAGCCATGGTAGCACATTTAGAACATGTAGGCTACTCACAGTAGCACAAGCAACATACAGCATTGCATGTATTGAAAAATTGCATGTATTGAAAAATGGCTCCTGGGACACTGTAGAAATTGCCATACCAGTGGTTTCAGCACCAAGTAAATTTTACTCTGAGCTGTAAGGTGCCTGGAATGAAGATTAGTACAGCTTGGCTACTTTCACGTTCTGTTATGAAAGCCTCACCATTGTGTTGCACATTTAGTCTCCACACCAATCTCCAGCTATCATTGCGTACAAGATAAAATTGGGACACAATGCTGCATGTGTTCCAATTCCAGCCTGAGGCTGTCCATTCCAGCTTTTATTGCTGTCTTGCTCTAAACCATGATCGTCTTTGAAAGCAGTGGCGAGAGTTCAGTGGAACACATGTACCTGGATGTGTAACTTGTAGAAAATGCCTTCAGATGGTTTGTGTAGACAGTGTTTGACACCTTAGGCTTTGTAAGTTTCACCTATAATATAATAAAATAAATAGATCATTATGAGCCATTCTTCAAATCTGACGAGACCACGAGTGCAATGCCATGAAGAGGCCTTTATGAGGGAACGTCACATGGGTCCTACGCCTTATCATGTGAGGGCAGAGACACCAAGTTTTCATTCCAGGTAAACTAACAGCTTGCGGATACATTGATTTGTTCGTGAAACCAGTTGCACTGAAATTTCTCAAGTGTCACAACAACTATTTTTAAACCCAACAATGTCATGTCGCATGTTTTGCGTGCTACTGTGAACAGTTACTGTGGCCAAAACATGATATCATGGAATGCAGCATCTCTGGACTTGTCTACCATTGTAAGACAAGCAATTGTTTCCAGCAGATCTTTATGGTTTGCTTGCTCATGTGCATTCAGCACATTATAACAGCCCTCAATCAACTATTAATAAACTCATTAATAGCATGTTAAGGCTTGTAAGTGCATGGTGCTCATACTCGATACTGAATAAATTGAGAAGGTTTTCATATTTTTTTTCCATTTTTTCTTCATTTTCATAACATCAGTATGTCTATTAACATAGTACTGGTATAAAGCTCTGCTGACCTCATGCTTATTGCCTCCATTCCATGCATGCACCACGACTTGAACACTAAAAGTATTCTGTCATGTCGGATAAAGCCATTAACCTGCATATAAAGGGTTAATCTACTGTTTAATAATATTGAAAACCTGCCCTGTCTTTATATTGAAAGTGCAGCTTCTGTGAGAAAATTAACCTTATTCCTCCCTGGAACTGCCAGCATTCAGTCATACTGGCGTCCTGGAATGGCTACAGTCACCCTGCCACTTTGACTGACTGGATGGCTCTGCACTGATGCACTGCAGAGCCGGCTGTCAGTCAAAGTGTCGGGGCGTGCTCAGAGTCACCACTCACAGTGCTTGTGAATGGTGCGTACTGCTGCATCGTCACACCTGTATGACTGAAAACCGAGAGCTCCCAGGAGGAATAAAGTAAATTTTCTCCCTGGAGCCACACATTGAATATAACAGCTAGGCACCTTTCTCATGCATTTTACCAGCAGATTATCTCTATATCTACAGGCTAATAGTGTTATCTGACATAACAGGTTCCCTTTAAATGGATGTCTCTTACAAGTGCTGTTCAGTACAATCTGTTGTTTTAAACAGTTTGTTTCCATCCTGTGATTTTCATGATTTCACAACTTTTCTTTCCTGATGTTGCAATTTCACTGTTAAGGCATATAAATGATTCATTGCCAGCTGTGTCCTGTGTCCAATAAAAATACATGCATTTATTACCCACTGTGCATTCTGTGTTGGACGGTCTGTGGCAGCATCATACTGTGTTCAGGGCACTGCAGGGGTATCATACTGTGTGGAGTCTCATAATGTATTAAGGACCCATGAAGACATCCTACTGTGTGTGGGGGCTCTGGGAATTATGATGCTGTGTGAAGGGGGCTATCAAGGCTATACTGTGTCGTAAGCTGTAAGAACTTTGATGCTGTGTGGGGATTTTGGGACCAAAATACTGTGTGGGAGTCTATGAGGCCTGTGGTAATTTTTGGGGGTGCTCTGGGGACTATAATGCTGTGTAGGGGGCTGTGGGGCCATCACATTGTGTGAAGGGGTCTTAGGAGCCATCACATTGTCTGTAAGGACTGAGGGGCAATCATACTGTGTGGTGAGCTGTGGGGTCATCTTACTGTATAAGGAGCTGTTAGTGAGATGCCTGTGGTCCAGTGAACATTGTGGACATCATTCTGTGTAGGGTGGGTGCTTTAGGAGCATAATGCTTTGTTGGGGGCTGTTTGTGAGATTTTTTTTCTCCCTGTCCCCTTTCTTCTGATGCCATTTGCTACACTAACACACATGGAAATGCAATGAGCTGCGTCAGAAGAAGAGACAGGGAAGAGACCGCACCCGGCTACTACGCGCGCATGGGACCGCATGCACACCAGTAGAATTTACAGTGGGTACGGAAAGTATTCAGACCCCTTTAAATTTTTCACTCTGTTTCATTGCAGCCATTTGATAAATTCTAAAAAGTTCATATTTTTCTCATTAAAGTACACTCTGCACCCCATCTTGACTGAAAAAAACAGAAATGTGGAAATTTTTGAAAATTTATAAAAAAAAACCCTGAAGTATCACATAGTCATAAGTATTCAGACCCTTTGCTTAGTATTGAGTAGAAGCACCCTTTTGAGCTAGTACAGCCATGAGTCTTCTTGGGAATGATGCAACAAGTTTTTCACACCTGGATTTGGGGATCCTCTGCCATTCTTCCTTGCAGATCCTCTCTAGTTCCATCAGGTTGGATGGTGAACATTGGTGGACAGCCATTTTCAGGTCTCTCCAGAGATGCTCATGTGGCACTCCAGGGGTCTGGTTACCTCAGTGGTAGAAATACCATGTCTGAGAGCGAGCATAGGTTTTCCTGGTCAGGAGCACAATTGCATGCAATGCCTCCTGCCCCAGTTCAGGGAGGGGGGGTACCAGCCCTTTATAAACTGGATCTGGGCGGGGTTAGAGAGAGAGTAGAGTCGAGTTCTAGTCCAGAGGAAGGGACAGAGGAGCAGCAAGGAGCTCTGCAGGAGACAGGAGCTGATGGCCAGGGACTGGAGCTAGCAGAGCTCGTCCTGGCCAAAGACGCAGAAAAAAGGACACCGGAGTCCGAGACTGTGAGGATATCCACATCCAGCAGCAGAAACCACCTGGCAGGGGATTTCAGGTCCTCTGGCTATAGAAAGCCCGGAGGCTCAGTCACACGCAAGTGACCGGCACCTCCATCGAGGAGCGGAAGGTACCAAAGGCCCCAAGTCACCAGCCATACGGGTGAGCACCACACGGTACACTCAGGGACGTGGGCTACTACACGACTACAGCACAGTAGCCAGGAAGAGTGCAGTCAGACGGGAAGGCCTACACCTCCACCTGGCCAGGGGGACTCTTGTTTGCTCACAGACTGACCAGGCCTCTAATGTTAGCCAGTACTCCGGGCAGGGCCTTCTTCATTACCAACAGTAAAGACCCTGAACTGCACTGCACGGACTCTGAGTCATTTCTGCTGCGCCCATGCACCACAACCCTCACCATCTACATACGCTGCCCTGAGGCTTTACTCCTCCCGTGGGGAGTTATACTACCCTCTGCTGCGCACACAACATCAGCCTCATCTGCCCCGCAGCGGCGGTTCTCAGTGACCGCAATCCACGGGTGGCATAGTCGGACATTTAAACATTAAAAAACAAATAAACAGATCCACAACTGGTTTGACCACCCTGAGCCACGGGACCGGGTCGCCACCACGGAGACTACAACCCCTAGCATTACACAGAGACCCGGCTCCGGGTATTCCTCCACACACGGCCCAGGGGGCGCGTCACTCAATTGGGTTTAGGTGAGGGCTCTGAAGAATGGTCACAGAGTTGTTCTGAAGCCACTCCTTTGTTATTTTAGCTGTGTGCTTAGGGTCATTGTCTTGTTGGAAGGTGAACATTTGGCCAAGTCTGAGGTCTAGAGCACTCTGGAAGAGGTTTTCATCCAGGATATCTCTGTACTTGGCTGCATTTGTGTTTCCTTCAATTGCAACCAGTCGTCTTGTCCCTGCAGCTGAAAAACACCCCCATAGCATGATGCTGCCACTACGTTTCACTGTTGGGATTGTATTGGGCAGGTAATGAGCAGTGCCTGGTATTCTCCACACACACCACTTAGAATTATCACCAAAAAGTCCTATCTTCATCTCATCAGACCAGAGAATCTTATTTCTCATAGTCTGGGAGTCCTTCATGTGTTTTTGAGCAAACTCTATGCGGGCTTTCATATGTCTTGCACTGAGGAGAGGCTTCCATCGGGCCACTCTGCCATAGAGGCGAGACTGGTGGAGGGCTGCAGTGATAGTTGACTTTGTGGAACTTTCTCCCATCTCCATACTGCATCTCTGGAGCTCAGCCACAGTGATCTTGGGGTTCTTCTTTACCTCTCTCACCAAGGCTCTTCTCCCACGAATGCTCAGTTTGGCTGGATGGCCAAGTCTAGGAAGACTTCTGGTGGTCCCATACTTCTTCCATTTAAGAATTATGGTGGCCACTGTGCTCTTAGGAACCTTGAGTAATGCAGAAATTGTTTTGTAACCGTGGCCAGATCTATGCCTTGCCACAGTTCTGTCTCTGAGCTTCTTGGGCAGTACCTTTGAGCTCATGATTCTCATTTGGTCTGACATGCACTGTGAGTTGTGAGGTCTTATATAGACAGGTGTGTGCCTTTCCAAATCAAGTCCTACCAGTTTAGTTAAACACAGCTGGACTCCAGTGAAGGAGTAGATCCATCTCAAGGAGAATCACAAGGAAATGGACAGCATGTGACTTAAATATGAGTGTCTGAGCAAAGGGTCTGAATACTTATGACCATGTGATATTTCAGTTATTCTTTTTTAATAAATTTGCAAAAGTTTCTACATTTCTGTTTTTTTCAGTCAAGATGGGGTGCAAAGTGTACTTTAATGAGAAAAATGAACTTTTTAGAATTTACCAAATGGCTGCAACGAAACAAAGAGTGAAAAATTTAAAGGGATCTGAATACTTTCCGTATCCACTGTAGATAGTGCTTGTTCTGGGAAACAAGCACTGTCAATTAGAAGTGGGGGAAGAGTCCCAAATGAGGAGGCATAACAGTGCACTAAACTCTTAGCCATGCCAAAGGTGCACCAAAACCTCCTCATCTGCGCATGTATTAAAAGTTATTTTCTCAGGCACTGTAACAATAACAGGTACAGAGCTAGTATAGTTGTTATAAGGGCTAAGCCCCATAACAACACTATATAGCTAATTTAAAATGCATTTTGGTGGTGACAGACTCCCTTTAATTGTTATTTACCTGCAGATTTTCACTACATCGGGTTCTTTTTATAGTCAGATTAAGAGGATATATTGAAGTCCTAGAACTTTTACTGAAAGGCTCGGTTTATTCTTCAGTTGTATTATATGACTAAAAGCAATATTTTACATCATTGGACAGAACTATTGTTGTCGTCATTAGTTATGGTGTAATTGCCTTTTGTAGACACAGCTGTATTCAGTGCACAGCATAAAGCAGAACTGCATTATATCCCAGAACACATAAAAAATAAACATCCTAGCCAGATGATATTAACCCGTGGTTGAATATCTGAAAGAAAGCAATACTTTTAGAAAATTCACAAAGAGCCATAAAAAAAGCACAATCTATTGTGGGATACTATTTGCTAAAACTGTTTGAAGAGTCCACATGGTAAGTAGGTAAAGGAGGCAGCTAGCTTCTATTGAGGTATGCAGAAGATCATGATGACCTGCTCATAGTGACATATAGGTACAACTAGAATAAGGGAGCTATTTGGATGTACAATACTATGATTCTCTTTCAACAGCATTTCCACTTTAAAGTGTATTGGCAGAGATTTCAACACAAACTACCTAGAATATTTTCCAATGATTGTACAGTAAATTGCTATATTTCTTTGTAAAAGCCACCATTTTCTTCTTTTCACAGTTATTTTCTAGGTTTCCAAATGTATTTATTCCAATTGAAAATATGGTAAAGGTCCTATTAAATGTGACACATACCTAATGAGCAAATAAAGCTTTGGTCAGCAATCACAGATCACGTTTCTCATTCTACAGGCAATAATCCAATCCAGCATGTGTCTGAGAAATGGGTGGCAGTAATTTGTGACCAGTTGACAAGCTTCATGAGAGCTATAAGGTATTCCAGCAGGCAGCTACGAGCCCATATTTCTGTCTCCAAAATACAAATAATCATTTTTTGATTCAATAAACTTGCAGAAGTAATAATAAACCCAAAATGTAATATATCCACAAAAAATGCCTCATTGTCCACTACTCAGTCAACATCTGAGTGTCCGCCTCCAGTAGGCGTACACTTCTGAAATGATTGCACAGCAGAGCGCATGTTCGCTCTGCTGGTACCATTATAGTCTATGACCTTGTCGGCGCTTAAGTCCAAATCCCATTTTGCGGTGATGGTATACCACCTTCATGCCAAACCCACCAGTTCCTGGCTCACTTTGCAACCTGGTATCACTCATTAATTTTTATTCTGTTACATGCCATAGGAGTGACTTTGACATCTTCATTGACAATCCAATCTCCATCAGTCTCTTATTTTCTATCTTTAACCTCCTCTCAAGGCCTTTTCCAATTATCCAGATCTTCAGTTCTTAAAGACAGAAATATACTGGATCTAATCTAGCCTCTGACCACAACATTATTTTTAATTTTAATTAAAATTTTTAGTCCTACTCAGGATACCCCTCCATTCTACATACTTATCATTGTCCCCATTCAAATCCCTTTCTTGTCACAATTAACTTACAACCATTACATTCAAAAGTGCCTTGTAAAAAAATACTCCCTCAACACCCATAACCTTTCTACACAGACAACAGTGATCCTGGCAAGCATTCAAAAATGTTTGCTTCAATAAAGCTATAGGTGTGCTGAGCACATATGGAAAAAAATCACACCTGTCTGCAAATTTCTTCCACTAGAACAGGGATGTCAAACTCAAAACACACAAAGGGCCAAAATGAAAAACTTGGACAAAGCCATGGGCCAACCAGTATACAGGATAAAGGGCCCCACACAGTCCTCCACACAAAATAATGGGCTCTACATAGTCCTTCACACAAAATAATGGGCACCACATAGTTCTCCAAATATAATAATGGCCCCATATAGTCCTCCATACAGTCTAATGGGCCCCACTTAGTCCTCCATACAGTATAATGGGTTCCATTGCATCCATTGGAGTTTTTGAAATGTCTCTTACAGAAGATGCCTTTTCTCCTAACTAACTAGACCTCCATATAGTCATTTATATATGCGCATATATATATTCAGATGTAAGATTGTACAGGTACGTCCTGAGACTGAAATGGACGGTTCCTTGCTGGCTGAGTCCTGAATAATCAGAAACACTGACTGGAATCTCTTAGAGAATGCTCATCTCTCTAACACAGGGTTTCTCTAAGTCCTTAGAAATAAGGCCTTACGTAGACTAGCCCAAGATGCTGTGCCCTTTGTTGTCCTCACAGAGTCGGCTCATGTCAAGCCGAACAACGCATCCCAGAGACACCAAAAACAGATCCAGAGTTGCACCGCTCTATTCAGACCTTTTTCCAATGATGCATAGCTTCACTGTCCTTGAACTCGCCTAGCAACAGTCACAAACTGCCAAACCCCTGCGCTGCAACTCTTGCCTCTCCACTGCTCTCTACTGGCTAGATCATATATTACATCACAAATCTCCAACAATACAGTAAACTGTGATTAATCCTTACATTCCACCCAGCTAACATTTTGATGTCTTGGCAAAAAACAGCACCAATCGAGATCCGGCCCTATTCAAAGTCATTTTGGAGGTACCGTTGTGGGGGTGAAGCCCACTGTGGAACACTCCAACCTATGCAAGCCAGCAGGGTCCAAGGACTTTATAGGGCCCTCAGCTTCTCTCTCCCTCTATAGTTGCGACTCTGGTTAGGGTGCCAGAGCTGAAATGTCTGTTAAGCTCGGCATGACAGGTATAATCCACCATTCGTCATTGTCATAATCTTCCACTAGGAATCTGTTGTCAGGCCGAGGTTGTCTTGAGGGATTGATGGAATGACAGGGGCAAAGCATGTTCCAATGTAGTCGATGTACCGGACCGGATCTATCTTCTCACTTCACATCGTACCCTGGTCCATTTGGAATTACCTGCTTCAACACCTTGTAGGGTTCCGGCTCCCAGCGAAAATCCAAATTTCCAATGGTAGTCTTTACACGGACCAGCACTCTGTCCCCAGGTTTGAACGGTTCACTTTGGACTGGATCACGGTTTCAGTGTAACTAATTTTGTTGCTTGTCTCCTACCAACTAGTGAATTTAGCTAATTGAGCGCTCCCAGGGTCACAAGAAATGATTATCCAAAAAAGGATTTACTTCTTCAGAAGATTTATTCAAGTTTATAAATAGATAAAACTTATAAATAAAACAACGCGTTTCGGCAATTAAAATTAAAGATATATAGCCTTCCTCAGGTCTAATGTAAGAGAGTCAATAGTGGTGGTTATATAGTCGCTACAAAAACCTACCTAGTGAAATAATTATCCTAATCACATGTAAATTGGTTTGAGTTGGAACGCCCAAATCCCATTCTATAGAGACTCAGCTTTCTCAGAGTTAGGATTTTCCAACATTTCCCTCTGATTGTAGAATAAACAAATTATATAAAATATATAAATTGTAAAACAGCTAAACTTGTCATAATAAAATTTTTGGTAACGAAGGTATTATACTTTCTCCTTCTCTTTCTTTCCTTTCCCTTTCTATCACTTTAAGTGGAGAAAATAAGTGCATTGGTAGAAGAATCTATACCATGAACCTGGATTTAATAAGAGTTTCATTCAATAGGTATATTAATAAAATTCATAAATCCAGATAAGGGGAGTTTAATTCACATAGATATGTATGCTAAAGGTAGTAAAACCGAAGGCAGAGAGAGAAAAAAAAAAAAACGCATTAAAAACGCATCAAAAAACGCAAGAAAAAAACAAACTAAAAAAAAACGCATAAAAAACGCCCCTATGCTCCCCTAAATATAGCAACAATATAGTACTGTACAAGCACTATATAGATGACCTATTCGTGATATGGAGGGGCAGTAAAGAGGATGCTCAGTCTCTAGTCAATGACTTGAATGAGAACACCTGGGTATTACTTTTTCTTCTAGTATCGAACCAAAAAAAGCTGTTTTTCTTGATTTAGAAATTTCACATGAAGAAAAGAAAATAATAACGAAAACTCATTTCAAATCTGTTGATGTGAATGGCTACTTGGACTATCAAAGTGCCCATTACATCAAATGGAAAAATAACATCCCTTTCAGTCAATTCCATCGAATCAGAAAAAATAATACTAAGGATTCGGATTACATCCGACAATCGGATATACTCAAAAAGAGATTTAAAGAGAAAAAGTACCCCAAGCAATTATCGATGAGGCATACCGTATAAATTTGACTAAAACCCAAACTGATTGTTTGGGGAATAAGGATGAATTGCCCCATAAGGAATTCAAGGATAGTGACACTAAGAATATGAATAAATGGAATCATAATTTTATCACCTCTTATAATAAGGGGAACCAATTGATAAGGAATATTTTGCAAAAGCATTGGCATATCTTGAAACAAGATCCTCTCCTACGAGATATATTGCCAAAAATACCTGGCATTACATTTAGGAGAGGAAAAACTCTAAGAAACCTCCTTGCACCCAGTCGTTTAAAAAAACGGAAACCAGGAGGCCAACCAGTGTTTTCTCAATCTAAAAACATTTGTCCCTTGATTATTACAAATAGACTCACACAGAATGGCACTTATAGGTGCTCTCAGAAAAAATGTCAGTGCTGTCATATAAATACTCATGGGTCCCATTCCATTACATCGAATAGCACAGGAGAGACTTTTAATATCAAGGATCACCTGACCTGTACTAGTGACTATGTAATCTACGTTATTACATGCGATTGCGGTCTCCAGTACATGGGTAGGACCACACAAATGGTGAGATCCCGACTCAATGCCCACAGATATAATGCCAAAAATGGCTTATTAACTAGAGATGAGCGGTGTTTGACTAGAACTGTTCGCCAATCTCAAATTCGAGCTGTTTTGGGCGGTGTTAGAGTTGTTCGACGAACCCGAACGATTTACAAAAAATTCGGCTGTTCGAGGTTATGTTCGATAATTGTTCGTGCACCAAAAGCGTGTCCTGCATGTCTGGCGCTATTTAGAGCACCAATCATGCAGGGATTGTCTGCCACTCACTGTAATGCCACAGCCATGGTGGCTGTGGCATTACAGTGATTGCCCAAATCGATGGGAACAGTGCTCACAGTGAAACATGAAAAGCCGGCAATTTAGCAGCGGCATACACTGGTACCCGACCATTTAGAACCAAAAGAATAGAGCTTCACACATAGATTAGATAGATAGAAACATGTCAGCCACACATATAAGAAGTACAGTGACAGTGTTGATTACTGTACTTGTCATTTAGTGTAAAGGATTTATTAAAAAAAATATTAGTGTTTTCATGCACCGTCTCTTTAAAAAAGCCGGCTGGCAATTCAGCAGCGGTGCCCGACAATTTAGAATAGAAGGAATAGAGAATCACACATAGATTAGATAGATAGAAACATGTCAGTCACATATATATGAAGTACAGTGACAGTGTTGATTACTGTACTTGTCATTTAGTGTTAAAATAAAGGATTTATTTTTAAAAAAATTGACGTGGGGTTCCCCATAATTTTAGGCTCTAGTGGAGGTTAAGCAGACAGCTGGGGCAGATGTTTGAAGCCTGGGAAGGGGTAATACCCACGGAGCTTCCCAGGCTACTAATATCAGCCCCCAGCTGAATGCCTAGCCTTTACTAGCTATTAAAATGGGGGACCCCCCAAAAAATTGACGTGGGGTCCCCCATATTTTAATAGCTAGCAAAGGCTAGGCAGACAGCTGGGGCTGATATTAATAGCCCAGGAAGGGTGCCATGAATATTGGCCCCCTCCCAGTCTAGAAAAACCAGCCGTCAGCCGCCCCAAAAATGGCGCATCCATAGGATGCGCCAATTCTGGCACTTAGCCTCGCTCTTCCCACTGCCCTGTAGTGGTGGCAGTGGGGTAACAGGGCTGGGGTTGATGTCAGCTTATAATGCCAGCTGACATCAAGCCCAGGTTAGTAATGGAGAGGCGTCTATAAGACACCCCGATTACTAACCCCATAGTCAAAGTTAAAAAAAAACACAAACACCCAGAATAAAGTCCTTTAATTGAAATAAAGACACAATTCTTTATTGTTCTAAATTAAACCATACTTACAATCACGCCCATTCCAGCTGAAGCCAACGATCCCCTGCAATAAAAGAAAAATAATAAAGCAAAATAATCCTTACCTTTCCATGGTTCCCACGACAGCTTCAGCTCTACTACATCGAGATGACAGGCTGGACCGCAGCAGAAAGCTGCCATCCAGCCTGTCATCCCGCAGACACTGAGAAGCGCAGGCTTGATTGCGCTCCTCAGCGTCTCTCTGTGACGGCATCCTGATGAGCCGAGGTCATGTCCAATGAACTCGGCTCACCTCATGCACGTCACTGACAGCGTGGGAAAATTCTACTGCACTCAGCACTTCAGCGTGAGAATTCTCCCACGCTGTCAGTGACGTGCATGAGGTGAGCTCATGTCCAATGAACTCAGCTCCCCTCATGCACGTCACTGACAGCGTGGGAAAATTCTCCTGCACTCAGCGCTTCAGCGTGAGAATTTTCCCACCCTGTCAGTGACGTGCATGAGGTGAGCTGAGTTCATTGGACATGAGCTCACCTCATGCACGTCACTGACAGCGTGGGAGAATTCTCACGCTGAAGCGCTGAGTGCAGGAGAATTTTCCCACGCTGTCAGTGACGTGCATGAGGTGAGCCGAGTTCATTGGACATGAGCTCACCTCATGCACGTCACTGACAGCGTGGGAGAATTCTCACGCTGAAGCGCTGAGTGCAGGAGAATTTTCCCACGCTGTCAGTGACGTGCATGAGGTGAGCTGAGATCATTGGACATGAGCTCGGCTCATCTGGATGACGTCACAGAGAGACGCTGAGGAGCGCAAGCAAGCCTGCGCTTCTCAGTGTCTGCGGGATGACAGGCTGGATGGCAGCTTTCTGCTGCGGTCCAGCCTGTCATCTCGATGTAGCAGAGCTGAAGCTGTCATGGGAACCATGGAAAGGTAAGGATTATGTTGCTTTATTATTTTTCTTTTATTGCAGGGGATCGTTGGCTTCAGCTGGAATGGGCGTGATGGTAAGTATGGTTTAATTTAGAACAATAAAGAATTGTGTCTTTATTTCAATTAAAGGACTTTATTCTGGATGTTTGTGTTTTTTTAACTTTCACTATGGGGTTAGTAATGGGGGTGTCTTATAGACGTCTCTCCATTACTAACCTGGGCTTGATGTCAGCTGGCATTATAAGCTGACATCAACCCCGCCCTATTACCCCACTGCCACCGCTACAGGGCAGTGGGAAGAGCGAGGCTAAGTGCCAGAATTGGCGCATCCTATGGATGCTCCATTTCTGGGGCGGCTGACGGCTGGTGTTTCTAGCCTGGGAGGGGGCCAATATTCATGGTACCCTTCCTGGGCTATTAATATCAGCCCCCAGTTGTCTGCCTAGCCTTTGCTAGCTATTAAAATAGGGGGGACCCCACGTCAATTTTTTTGGGGGTCCCCCATTTTAATAGCTAGTAAAGGCTAGGTATTCAGCTGGGGGCTGATATTAGTAGCCTGGGAAGCTCCGTGGGTATTACCCCCTTCCCAGGCTTCAAACATCTGCCCCAGCCGTCTGCTTGACCTCTGCTAGAGACTAAAATTACGGGGAACCCCACGCCAATTTTTTTTTAATAAATCCTTTATTTTAACACTAAATGACAAGTACAGTAATCAACACTGTCACTGTACTTCTTATATATGTGACTGACATGTTTCTATCTATCTAATCTATGTGTGATGCTCTATCTTTCTGTTCTAAATTGTCGGGTACAGATGCTGAATTGCCGGCGGCATTTTAAAGAGACTTTGCATGAAAACACTATTATTTTTTCAAATAAATCCTTTACACTAAATGACAAGTACAGTAAGCAACACTGTCACTGTACTTCTTATATATGTGACTGACATGTTTCTATCTATCTAATCTATATGTGATGCTCTATCTTTCTGTTCTAAACTGTCGGGTACCGATTCTGAATTGCCGGCGGCTTTTTTAAAGAGACGGTGCATGAAAACACTATTATTTTTTTAAATAAATCCTTTACACTAAATGACAAGTACAGTAAGCAACACTGTCACTGTACTTCATATATATGTGACTGACATGTTTCTATCTATCTAATCTATGTGTGATTCTCTATTCTTTCCATTCTAAATTGTCGGGTACCGCTGCTGAATTGCCGGCCGGATTTTTTAAAGAGACGGTGCATGAAAACACTAATATTTTTTTTAATAAATCCTTTACACTAAATGACAAGTACAGTAACCAACACTGTCACTGTGCTTCTTATATGTGTGACTGACATGTTTCTATCTATCTAATCTATGTGTGATGCTCTATTCCTTCTTGTCTAAATTGTCGGGTACCGGTGTATGCCGCTGCTGAATTTGCCGGCCGGCTTTTTTAAAGAGAGTGTCTTCTGAGCAGTTTGTCAACTTTTGGACACCTTTGAAGGTGTTTTCTATGTGTTTCTATGTGTTTTTGTTTGCCTGCCATTGGTTTTAACGGTGTTCGTCGGTGTTCTAAGGTGATCGACGAACAGTTCGACAAACAGTTCCTCGAACATCCCGGTGTTCGATGAACCGAACCGAACCCGAACACTATGGGGGTGGCTCAACACTATTATTAACACACAGCCTCTCCAGACATCTTCTTACTACCCATAACAAAAAATTTAAAGTGAGACTTACACCGGTGGAGCAGATCCCGGCTGATATTCCTGACAGGATCCAACAACTTAACAAGAAGGAGGCCTTCTGGATATATAGACTACGTTGTTTGTATCCTGATGGCCTCAATGATAAATTGGAGAATGTATAGAGTTCACGGAGATATCTCCACAATTAATGTTTCATTCACTATGAATAATAATAACCTCTCTCTTTTTTTTTTTTCCTTATATGCGTTTTTGGTGCGTTTTTTATCATTTTAACCCCTTAAGCCCCGCGGGTGGTTTGCACGTTAATGACCGGGCCAATTTTTACAATTCTGACCACTGTCACTTTATGAGGTAATTACTCTGGAACGCTTCAACGGATCCCCCTGATTCTGAGACTGTTTTTTTGTGACATATTGTACTTCATGATTGTGGAAAAATTTCTTCGATATCACTTGCATTTATTTGTGAAAAAAACAGAAATTTGGCGAAAATTTTGAAAATTTTGCAATTTTCAAAATTTTAATTTTTAAGCCCTGAAATCAGAGCGATATGTCACACAAAAGAGTTAATAAATAACATTTCCCACATGTCTACTTTACATCAGCACAATTTTGGAACCAAAATTTTTTTTTGTTAGGGAGCTATAAGGGTTAAAAGTTGACCAGCGATTTCTCATTTTTCCAACAAAATTTACAAAACCATTTTTTTAGGGACCACATCACATTTGAAGTCACTTTGAGAGGTCTTTATGACAGAAAATACCCAAAAGTGACACCATTCTAAAAACTGCACCCCTCAAGGTGCTCAAAACCACATTCAAGAACTTTATTAACCCTTCAGGTGCTTCATAGGAATTTTTTGAATGTGGAATAAAAAAATGAACATTTAACTTTTTTCACAAAAATGTTACTTTAGACCCAATTTTTTTTATTTTCACAGGGGTAACAAGAAAAAATGGACCACAAAATTTGTTGTGCAATTTCCCCTGGGCACGCAGATACCCAATATTTTGGGAAAAAACACTGTTTGGGCGCACTGTAGGGCTCGGAAGGGAAGGAGCGCCATTTGACTTTTTGATTATAAAATTTGCTTGAATAATTAGCGGACACCATGTTGCGTTTAGAGAGCCCCTGTGTGCCCAAACATTGGAGCTCCCCCACAAGTGACCCCATTTTGGAAACTAGACCCCCCAAGGCACCTATCTAGATGCATAGTGAGCAGTTGCAACCCCCAGGTGCTTTACAAATTGATTCGTAAAAATGAAAAAGTGAAAAAAAAAACACTTTTTCATTGTTACGAATCAATTTGTGAAGCACCTGGGGGTTCCAACTGCTCACTATGCATCTAGATAGGTGCCTTGGGGGGTCTAGTTTCCAAAATGGGGTCACTTGTGGGGGAGCTCCAATGTTTGGGCACACAGGGACTCTCTAAATGCAACATGGTATCCGCTAACAAATTGAATGGAAAATCGGCTCAAATTGTTAGCGGACACCACATTGCGTTTGGAGAGCCCCTCTGTGCCCAAACTTTGGAGCTCCCCCACAAGTGACCCCATTTTGGAAACTAGACCCCCCAAGGTACCTTTCTAGATGCATAGTGAGCACTTGGAACCCCCAGGTGCTTCACAAATTGATTCGTAATAATGAAAAAGTGAAAAAAAAAACACTTTTTCATTTTTACGAATCAATTTGTGAAGCACCTAGGGGTTCCAAGTGCTCACCATGAATCTAGATAGGTGCCTTGGGGGGTCTAGTTTCCAAAATGGGGTCACTTGTGGGGGAGCTCCAATGTTTGGGCACACAGGGACTCTCTAAATGCAACATGGTATCCGCTAACAAATTGAATGGAAAATCGGCTCAAATTGTTAGCGGACACCACATTGAGTTTGGAGAGCCCCTCTGTGCCCAAACTTTGGAGCTCCCCCACAAGTGACCCCATTTTGGAAACTAGACCCCCCAAGGCACCTTTCTAGATGCATAGTGAGCACTTGGAACCCCCAGGTGCTTCACAAATTGATTCGTAATAATGAAAAAGTGAAAAAAAAAACCACTTTTTTATTTTTATGAATCAATTTGTGAAGCACCTGGGGTTCCAAGTGCTCACTATTCATCTAGATAGGTGCCTTGGGGGGTCTAGTTTCAAAAATGGGGTCACTTGTGGGGGAGCTCCAATGTTTGGGCACACAGGGACTCTCCAAATGCAACATGATATCCGCTAACAATTTGAGCCGACAATTTGTTAGCGGATATCATGTTGCATTTGGAGAGTCCCTGTGTGCCCAAACATTGGAGCTCCCCCACAAGTGTCCAAACTATACCCCTCAAGGATTTTATTAAGGTGTATAGTGAACATTTTGAACCCAGAGGTACGGCACAGAATTTGTTTACATTAGGTCATCATATTGAATAAGTTGTCAATATTCTTGAGCGCAAGTGCTCGCTACTTGAGTTTGCATCGGGTACTCAGGTATGCACCATGTACAGCGTGTGCTCGAGTGACATGCTCGAGTCCCTGCTCCGCATGTTTCACGGTTATTAGACACCCAAAAAAAAACATGCGGGGATCGCTCGTGCATGGCAGGCAATCCCCGTAAAGTTTTTTGGCCGCGAAGCATATGGGGCAGAGACTCGAGCATGTCACTCAAATACCCACAATACTCAATGCATACCAGAGCACCCGATGCAAACTCAAGTAGCGAGCACTTGCTCTCAACACTAGTCGCCATATCGTCATCTTTTTTTCTTACTTTTGAAAAAAATCCCAACCCCAGCCCTAACCCTAGCACAACCCTAGCCCCAGCACAACCCTAGCCCCAGCACAACCCTAGCCCCAGCACAACCCTAGCCCCAAACCCAGCCCTAACCCTAGCCCAATCCTAACCCAAGAGTTTATTTTTGACGCCGTTCCTTGTGCGGTATAAGTGATTAGACGACTTTATTCTTCGGGTCGGTGTGATTACAGCAATGCCAGAATCATATGGGGTTTTTATGACTGACAGCTGTCACACACTAAAAGACGCATTTTTTGTAAAATCTAGTTTTTGCATCGCCATATTTTGAGAGCTATAATTTTTCCAGATTTTGGCAGACAGTCATGTGACGGCTCGTTTTTTGCGGGATGACTTGACGTTGTTATTGGTGCCATTTTCAGGCACGTGACATTTTTTGATCGCTTTCTATTACGATTTTTGGGAGGCAGAATAAACAAAAACCAACAATTCAGGAATTGTTTTTTTTTTGTTTTTTTTTATTCTGTTCCGCATGTGGTAAAATTGATGAGGCAGCTTTATTCTTCGCGTCAGTACGTTTACAGCGGTACCACATTTGTATCATTTTTCTATGTTTTGGCGCTTATACACAATAAAAGCTATTTTATAGAAAAAAATATTTTTTAGTATCACTTTATTCTGAGAGCTATAACTTTTTTATTTTTTGGCTGATGGAGCTGTATGGTGGCTTGTTTTTTGCGGGACGAGATGACGTTTTCAGCGGTGTCATTTTTATTTATATGCGTCTTTTTGATCGCGTGTTATTCCACTTTTTGTTTGGCGGTATGGTGATAAAGCATTGTTTTTTGCTTCATTATTTTTTTTTTTTTTTACCGTGTTCACTGAAGGGGTTAACTAGTGGGACAGTTTTATAGGACAGGTTGTTCCGGACGCGGTGATACCAAATATGTGTACTTTTATTGTTTTTTTTTTATTTTTTTTATAATAATATTTATTGATGGGTACATTATATTTTTATTTTTGGTGTATTATTTATTTTTTTTTTTTATAATATTTTTGCACATTTTTTTTTTTTCCACTTTCACACAGTTTATACACTTTATTACTTTGCCCCACTCTGGGACTTTCACTTTTTTTTTTCTGATCGCCTGCATGGCACAGGAATAGAGCACCATCCCTATGCCATGAAGGCTGTCAGAAGTGCACAGTGTGAAGATTGCTTGGAGATGCACTGCGCATCTCCAAGCAATCTTCCTGCTCTCTGGTGACCCGGATGTTGTCATGACGACATCGGGTCATCATGGCAACACCCGGGAAGCCTTTGCAGACTGCGCTGGAAGCCGGAAGAGGAGGTGAGTATCGGCGATCACCTCCCCTTGCCCCCGCAATGCCGCGATCGACTTCGATCGCAGCATCGCGGGGGTTAATGTGCTGGGAGCGGTGCAGGACCGCTCCCTGCACATAGTACCGGGTGTCAGCTGTGACAATCAGCTGACACCCGGCGGCAATCGCGCCCGCACAGCCTGTGTGCGCGCGCGATCGCGATGACGTACTAATACGGGTCTGGCTCTTAAGTCCCAGGGCACAAACGTGTATTAGTACGTCAGATGTTATTAAGGGGTTAATTTAATTTTTTTTTTTTTTTTTTTATTATTTTTTTTATTTATTTATTTTTTTCTTGTGTTTTTTTGATGCGTTTTTTATGCATTTTTTTTTTTTTTTTTCTCTCTCTCTGCCTTCGGTTTTACTACCTTTAGCATACATATCTATGTGAATTAAACTCCCCTTATCTCGATTTATGAATTTTATTGATATACCTATTGAATGAAACTCTTCTTAAATCCAGGTTCATGGTATAGATTCTTCTACCAATGCACTTATTTTCTCCACTTAAAGGGATAGAAAGGGAAAGGAAAGAAAGAGAAGGAGAAAGTATAATACCTTCGTTACTAAAATTTTGTTATGACAAGTTTAGCTGTTTTACAATTTATATATTTTATATAATTTGTTTATTCTGCAATCAGAGGGAAATGTTGGAAAATCCTAACTCTGAGAAAGCCTCTATAGAATGGGATTTGGGCGTTCCAACTCAAACCAATTTACATGTGATTAGGATAATTATTTCACTAGGTAGGTTTTTGTAGTGACTATATAACCAACACTATTGACTCTCTTACATTAGACCTGAGGAAGGCTATATATCTTTAATTTTAATAGCCGAAACGCGTTGTTTTATTTATAAGTTTTATCTATTTATAAACTTGAATAAATCTTCTGAAGAAGTAAATCCTTTTTTGGATAATCATTCCTTGTGACCCTGGGAGCGCTCAATTGGCTGGATACACACTCTGAACCTTACTCTTACGGACTTCAGCTGGGAGATCCGTTTAATCCGGATAGAAGCTGCATACCAGTGGACCAGCTACCCACATTAGACCAGAATTGATCAATAAGCCTTGGTACAAGATCTGCTAAAGGTGAGCAGTTCATTTTTCTTCTGTTTCTATATATATATATATACATCTACACTTAGATCTGCGCCTGTTTTTTGTTTCTCCCACCACCAGACCTACAGCCTTCGGGTCGAACACATTGAACCAACTAGTGAATAGTTTTCAGTTTGATTCGGTGCTCCTGCACCAATGAGTCTGGAGTGCGGTGGTTTTCTTTGGTTGGAGTACTCAAGTTAAAGGGGTTTTCCCACGAACAAAAGTTCATTTTAATCCATGGCTGTGTCTGACCGTGTATGGAACATGGTGTGATCATACCACATCTCCTGGGCAGGGGAGGAAGCAAAAGAGTATACAGATATTACAGCAGGGGATCGCAGCTGATTCAGTTTGTGAGGTAAAATATTGTTTAAAAACAGGCAGTGAAATGTTTTACCTCACAGAAAGAATCAACTGTGATCCCCTGCTGTAATCTGTAATGTCTGTATTGTCTTTTGCCTCCTCCCCTGACCAGGAGCTGTGGTATGTTCTGTACACGGTCAGACACACACAATTTTTTAATTAAACTTTTGTTCAATGGAAAACCTCTTTAAGTTCGAACAAATGTACAAGCTACAAAAAACTAAAGCAAAACCAAATAAATGAGCCAGCACACATGTTGGTATAAGTGCAATGTGTAAGTGCACATTAACACTGTGAACACTAATAGACAGAACCTAGGATAAAAACAAATTAGCAAATCCCCTGCCGTAAGTAAATAGTAGAAGTATATGTAAATAACATAGAGTACTTAGTTGACACTATTTTGATCAAAAGAGCATAAAAGCACTGACAGTCGGCTCAGCATTCCATGGGTGAAGAGCTGGCTGTCAGTCAGAGGTGGGGTGTACTTACAGCCGTCGCTCTCTGTGCTGTGAGTAATAACTGAAGACATTATGGGCAAGCCTGTATGACTGAAAGCAGGTGGCTCCTGAGAGAAATAAAGTAAATTATCTCCCGGGTTCCCCACTTTCAGCACAGTGGTAGGGCACCTTCATGATGCTATTAACCTGCAGATTAACCCTATATCTGCAGGTTAATAGAATTATCAGACCTGACAGTTCCCCCTTTTAAAGACACCCGTAATCTGAATCATAATTCCCAAACCAGGGGCAGCATGAATCAGAGTCTGGCTGTGTTACGGCAGCTATTTATGCTTTCTATGAAACGCTATGGTGTTTCAGGGAAAACATACTTTGAAGAGCCATCTGGGGACTACATGTCTCTGGTGACTGGTCGGAGGCAGTTCTCTTACAGCTTCTCCCCACCCCGATCTCAGAGGCAGATAGGTCTTTCTCTGTGCACACAGATAGGGAAAAGACTGTCAGTCTAGGGTAGTGGGATGGGGAGAAGCCACCAAGAACCAGTTTTGGACTAATTCCCAGTTGGCTTTTCAACATAAACAGCTCCAATAGCCAGACTCTGATTTATGCTGACCATGGTTGCATCAGATGACAGGTAATCTTTAACCTCTGTGACTTTTGACGTACATGTACGCCAAACGTCGTGTCTCTCAGTATGAAGTGGGCTCGCACGCCAAGCCTGCATCTTTGCCAGCACATGATGACTGTTTTAATCAGGAATCATGTGCCTTTAACAGTCTGTTAACCTGTTAAACACTGCTGTCAATCTCTGACAGCAGCATTTAACATGCGCTGACAGGGGAGTGCGTTATTCCACACGCCACTCGGCGTGCCTGTAATGTGATCGTGGGATCGATGGTTTACCCAGACAGCCAGGGGAGTCTGCTGATGACCACCGTGCCTGTCATTATGATCCTTCTGTGAAAGCCAGCCTGTGGCCAGTGTTCCTAGGAAATGGTGATTTTAATTATATACAGCAGTGCTGAACCCCTGCTATGTATAGCGCAAGTGATGAGATGATCGCAGCTTCAAGTCTCCTAAGGGCGACTATTGAATACAGTAAGAAGTGGGGAAAAAAGTTTTAAAAATATGAATAAATAAATTGAAAAAAAAAAAACATAAAAAATACACATATTTGGTATCTCTGCATTTTTAAAAGTCAGATCTATCAAGACATAAAGTAAATTAGTCCAATTGGTAAATGCCATAACAAAATAAAGTAAGAACACCAGAATTACCTCATTCTTCAGCCGCTAGAATATTGCAATAAAATGCAATATGAGGCAATCAAAACATCATATCTAACCTGAAATGTTATCAATAAAAACATCAGATCACTCAGCAAAAAATAAGCGCTCACAGAGCCCCATATGCTGAAAAATTAGTGTTATGGGTCTCGGAAATTGGCGACAAAAGCAAAATGTTTTTTTTCGTACAACTTTCCAAACATTTTTTCACCACTAATAATATACTACTAATAATAATAAGCTAACATGTTTGGTATCTGCATACTTGTACTGACCTGGAGAATCATATTGTCAGGTCAGTTTCATTGTATAGTGAATAGTGATGAACAAACGTGCTTGTTACTGCTCAGTACTCGCCCGAGCATCACTGTGCTTGACAAGCTCGGTGAGTATTTCCGGGTTGCTCAGGCTGGAATTCGGGTCCCCTCCCTGCATGTTTGGCGCTCTTTAGAGAGCCAATGAACATGCAGGGATTGCCTGCCATGCACTGTAATGCCGTAGCCATGTTGGTTGTGGGCATTACTATGATTGGCTGGCCGCACAGCGTCATCAGGTCTATATAAGACCTGGCGCCACTATACTCGTCACAGTCTACACCGGCATCAGACAGAGTAGAGAGAGCTGCTGCTGAGTCAGGGAGAGATTTGCTTGTTTATAGTTAGTATAGGTATTCCACAACATATATCCATATCCATCTGAACTAACAGTCTTTCTGAGGAGTAATCCAGCTGCATATAATCAGTGCTAGGCAGCCAGTGTATGTGGCAGACTGCAGTGTATGATACAGCACAAGAGGGTCCATAATTACAGATATTTGTAGACATAGCCCCAGATATCAGGGGACGGGGCAAATTTTTTTTTTATGTTAATCCTGGTTATTTGCTTAAAAAGCAATCCAGAGAACACCATTTTTCTGCTCCATTTGCTTGTTCTCACTGCAGAATAAAGCCAGATCTATTCCATATTTCAGCAATAAAAATCCAGAAATTTAAAATGAACGTGGAAAATATTGGCCTCCTTCTCCATTCTGTTGCAGTGTGTCGGTCAAGCTAGTCACACTACGTGTCTGTGAAGAATAGTATTAGTAAATTACAGACCTGCTATTTAAAACCGTGGTTCTCTGTCAGACATATCACCTTTAAGACTGTTCCAAAATCAGACATTTCTTCCATTTCTATTCTGTTGCAGTGTGTTGGTCAAGCTATTCACACTAGGTCTCTGTGTAGAATAATACTAGTAAATTACAGGCCTGCTATTTAAAATCGTGGTTCTCTGTCAGAAGTATGACATATAACCGTATCACCACCATATGTACCATATCAACATATCTACATCTCCTGCAAGGGACATTGCATTTCCTCCAAATTTTTAGCTGCCGTTGCCTCACTGCATAGGCAAACACTAGTGGAGACCCACTTCCTAATAATGGGAACATTGTTTTCAGGAGACCCTCCGACCTCTAGTTCTCTTACAAGGGGCATTAGAATTCCTCCAAATTTTTGTCAGCCATTGCTTCACTGCATAGGCAAACAGTATGGGAGACACACTTCCTAATAATGGGAAAAATGTTTTCAGGAGGCCTTCTGATCTCTTCATCACTGGCAAGGTGCATTGGAGTGCCTCCAAATTTTTGATAGCCATTGCAGTCACTGCATAGGCAAACAGTGTGGGAGACCCTCTATTTTCTAATGAGAATATGTCGTTACTGAGACCCACCTCTATGTGTCTTTAAATTGTTAGTAGGGTTTTTTCCTAAATTTTGGCAGCCGTTGGACTCACTCCATACCCTATAACTGAATAGCAGACCCTCTCCTTTCTAATGGGAACATGTCGTACTCGTTACTGTGGCCCTGCTCTGTGTCTTTAAATTGTTAGTGGGGTTTTTCCGAAATTTTGGCAGCCCTTGCAGTCACAGCATGGGCATTACCACTTATATGAGACCTGCTCCTTTATAATGGGAACTTTTTTTTTACTGAGGCCCTCCTCTATGTCTCTTCAAAGGGGTATTGGGTTGCGTCCAAATTTTTGGCAGTCCAAAAACAATTGTGAAATTGCACTTTTTGTTTCAATTTCAACACACTTGGAATTTTTTTCCCATTTTCCAGTGCATCCATCACATGATAAAATGAATGAAGTCATTGAAAACTACAACCTGTACCACAAAAACAAGTCTTCATATGGCTATATTGACAGAAAAATAAAAAAGTTATGGCTCTTGAAAGAAGGGGAAGAAAAAATAAAAACAAAAAAAAAACAAAACAGAAAATTACTCGGGGTGAAGGGGTTAAGGAAGAACACTTGTAAAAGCAATTGATCAGATTATAGCTCTCATTTTGCACACACCTTTTTAAATCTGGAAATAAAAACCTAAACGGTTGCTATGAGTAACAGATTTTCATAGACAATCTCCTCTGCTTAAAAATATATACATGGACTATCTAGTTTTCACATTTGCACAACCGTACGTGAGTCAAGCTAGTTTATTTACATCTTTTGTTAAAGACTTTCCATGAAATTCATGCGAAATGTTACTGCTTGCACACTGTACCCCTCTACTACAGGGTCTCATAGGAATATGCTACATGTTCAATCTTAGCTGGTATTTTACTCCAGCTAAGGAAAACCTAATAACACTAATAATAATAATAATAATTGTATATATAGATATAGATAGATATATATCTCTATGCATCAAAATGCTGGTGAGAATTGGTGATTCATCTACTAGCCATGCTTGCCTATCCCCTATGGAACAGACCTCTAGAAGAGGCTGCAGGGCATCTTTTCCATTGTAAGGCACCCTGGTACTCTCTAGATGATGCTCCATACAGTACAGCCAGTGCATGGCACTACCACAATGTAGTTGGAAGCTCTGGTGACAGCTGGAATGTCGTCAACCCTGGCTGGTGCTGCTGCTGATGCTCTGGAGGAGGGAAGGAGGAGTGTCAGGAGGCTGGAGACAAGGGTCCTCCTAAGGCTGCTCCATGCTGTGAATGTTCATTGGAACAACAGAAAGAGAAGAAAAAAATCGCAGCAACTTCTGCTCCATTTGTGCTGCTGCGATCCCAGTAGAGGAAGGAGGCAGTGAGCGGAGCCTGCACACGATGCTCCAGTCTACGGCGGATCCACACTGAGCTGCAGCTAGAAGGCTCATCACCACATTATATCGAGGAGGTCCTGGGCTTTGTTCTGGCTCTAAGTCTAGCTAGTAGCCTGCTGGGCACTGTGTGCTTCTCCTCTATGCCTTGGTCGGCTGTCCTCTGAGACTCAGCCCCAGCTATCTGTACGGCTGCATCATCCTGCCTGCTGCTGGGACCAGTGAAGATGAACTTCATTCTCCTGGTGTGAGGGACCTCTCCACAGCCTCCTGTCACTGCTCTCATGATCACAGTCCTTGCCATCGGGATGGATAAACATGTCTTGCCTCTTCTACAACTTTTTGTATCTGTGGTTTGTGGTGAGTATTGAACTGATGATGCTATTGTCTGGTCACTGTTGGATGGCAGCCATAGTGTTACAACTTGTGTGGAGTTCTGACCAGTGACATTATGAGGAGAGGTGAGGAGAGAAGAGGTGAGGAGAGAAGAGGAGAGGAGGGGAAAGGTGATGAGAGAAGAGGTGAGGGGAGGAGAGGCGAGGAAAGGAGAGAAGAGGAGAGCAGAGGTGAGGGGAGAAGAGGAGGGGAAAGGTGATGAGAGAAGAGGTGAGGGGTGGAGAGGTGTGAGGAAAGGAGAGAAGAGGAGAGGTGAGGAGAGGAGAGGAGGGGAAAGGTGATGAAAGAAGAGGTGAGGGGAGGAGAGGTGAGGAAAGGAGAGAAGAGGAGAGGTGAGGAGAGGAGAGGTGAGGGGAGAAGAGGAGGGTAAGGTGATGAGAGAAGAGGTGAGGGGAGGAGAGGTGAGGAAAGGAGAGAAGAGGAGAGAAGAGGAGAGGTGAGGGGAGAAGAGGGGAAAGGTGATGAGAGTAGAGGTGAGGAAAGGAGAGAAGAGGAGAGCAGAGGTGAGGGGAGAAGAGGAGGGGAAAGGTGATGAGAGAAGAGGTGAGGGGAGGAGAGGTGAGGAAAGGAGAGAAGAGGAGAGGTGAGGAGAGGAGAGGTGAGGGGAGAAGAGGAGGGGAAAGGTGATGAGAGAAGAGGTGAGGGGTGGAGAGGTGTGAGGAAAGGAGAGAAGAGGAGAGGTGAGGAGAGGAGAGGAGGGGAAAGGTGATGAAAGAAGAGGTGAGGGGAGGAGAGGTGAGGAAAGGAGAGAAGAGGAGAGGTGAGGAGAGGAGAGGAGAGGTGAGGGGAGAAGAGGAGGGTAAGGTGATGAGAGAAGAGGTGAGGGGAGGAGAGGTGAGGAAAGGAGAGAAGAGGAGAGGTGAGGAGAGAAGAGGAGAGGTGAGGGGAGAAGAGGGGAAAGGTGATGAGAGAAGAGGTGAGGAAAGGAGAGAATAGGAGAGGTGAGGAGAGGAGAGGTGAGGGGAGAAGAGGAGGGGAAAGGTGATGAGAGAAGAGGTGAGGAAAGGAGAGAAGAGGAGAGGTGAGGAGAGAAGAGGAGAGGTGAGGAGAGAAGAGAAGAGGTGAGGGGAGAAGAGGAGGGGAAAGGTGATGAGAGAAGAGGTGAGGGAAGGAGAGAAGAGAAGAGGAGAGGTGAGGAGAGGAGAGGAGGGGAAAGGTGATGAGGGAAGAGGTGAGGAGAGGTGAGGAGAGGTGAGGGGAGAAGAGGAGGGGAAGATGATGAGAGAAGAGGTGAGGGGAGGAGAGGTGAGGAAAGGAGAGAAGAGGAGAGAAGAGGAGAGGTGAGGGCAAAAGAGGAGGGGAAAGATGATGAGAGAAGAGGTGAGGGGAGGAGAGGTGAGGAGAGAAGAGAAGAGGGGAAAGATGAGGAAAGTTGGGAGAGGTGTGGAAGGTGAGGGAGAGGAGAGTGGAGTGGAGAGAGAGAGAGGAGGGAAAGGTGAGGAGGGCCGACCGGATTGTGCAGTAAAGGATGTGTGTGATACATGCAGTGTTAAATAAACAGAGTATGTTTGTTACTGATAGCATTACTGGACAAGGGGCGGATGTTGTGAGATGTCCTGACCTGGGGGAATGACAGCAACTACAAGTTCTTAGTAGGAAATCACACTGCCCCAAACATCCCCGGCTCCAGCTGGTGAGGGCCACTGATCTGGAAAGTGCCTTATATGACTCATGGGTTTTCTCCACATTTTGGGACTTATGCAACCTTGTTTCAGTTCTTAGAATTGTGTCCTGGGAAAGATATTCTCCAGTTTGAACGAAATTGAATCCTGTAATAAAACGACTTTTTAGTTATAAGATGGAAATTCCTTCATTGTAGTGGGTGTGTAAATGTTTCAGAGGGTTGAGGGAGCAGAGATAAAAGGGTGAGATAATGTATTGATCATTACGTTCCTTACTTATAGCAAACTCTCAACTGAGCTGTATGTCCCTTCACAATTTTGTGACCCCTCTAACCACCTTTCTCACTTGCCCAAATTTAGGAAAAATGATGGAATGACAGAACCCCTTTAATCAAATACTGATATATCAGAGGACTTGTAGAGAAGTCTATAAAATATTAAGGACCCAATACATGAACAGTATACCCCAGTGATGAAGGCTGCACTGGAGACAGATGCATCAAATTCATTACGTGACAAAAGAATGAATTTGGTGCATTTTTCAGCTGCCATGTATCAGAGACAGAAATATCCACCAAGTCAGGGGCTGCATACATATTCCTTATAATTTGCACTATTCAGGCATAAATGATGATTCATTTGTCAGGTGCACCTGGCCACGCACCTATCTTATCTGAGCTCTGCTACTTTCCAAAAAGTTGGTAAAGCTGACAAAGACTGACAAGTTGCATAAAAGTTTTGTCATATTTCAATCAAAAATGGTAAAAATGGTGTAATGAATCAGGATATAATTGTTAGTGTAGACTACTAGATTTGAGTTGTTGTTGCTAAAGGGGTTAGTGGTTGTTAACCACAACTTTGAGATCAGACTTATGTATATAGAGAATATGCTTTTGTTTTTTATGGTTATGTGGCAAAAGATACGTACCTTCATCAAAAATGTCTAAATTAGCAATGTTATTAGAATGTAAGTGAGCCATGCTTTCAGCTCTTGTAAAATGCTCATTTATCAAAATGTGGACCCCGATTATACCTATTGTTTTATTCCCTTGCTATTTAAATGATGACTTCCCATCAAGAAAGGAAAACACATCTGATGAGAAAATTCACTGAACTGGAGTAATAAAATGAAGCTAGCTGAATAATTTAGATACTGATCTCATATCTATAATACTCCTGGGTTCCTATAACCCAGTGACCAGTCCATTATCACTGCATCTGAGCTATATTTTATTAGTGTCTCTGATTCTAATTACATCTATCGAAAAGTGAGAGCATAAAGCATACTAATGTGTTGGTGAAGGTACATTTTACCAGTGTTCACAGAATGAGATGAATCACTAATAGCCATTTGCATGGATCCTCTTTAGGGCTGATTGCTTTCTATACTACCATTAACAGCTATAGGGCACAACAATACATGAAGCGTTCAGGATAATTATTGGTGGCATCTTTATAAAATAATATATTGTACTCCATATATGGGAGTGTTCTAAAAAAATATAAAGAGATCAGTTGTCCTTCACCAGAAAGACTTGTGTGGCTAGTTTTGGAACTTCTATAGAAGTGAATTCAGAGAGCTTATCTATTCAAAGCTGCTGCATCATCCGGTAGGAAAGGGCGATAGGTCCCCCTTTTATGGCGGTGGCATCTTAGTGGTAGGACCTGCAGCCTGTAGATATGACTTAAATGTCTACGATGAGAATAACCCTTAGGCCACGGCCCCATTATCAGTATTCGGTCAGTATTTTTTCTCAGGAATGGGAGCCAAAACCAGAAGTGGGTGATAAATGCAGAATTGGTGCACTTGTTTCTATTATTCCTTTTCACTAATTGTTCCTCACCTGGTTTTGGCTCCCACTCCTGAGAAAAAATACTGACCAAATACTGATAGTGGGGCCGTAGCCTTAGGCTATAAGTATGATCAATTTAAAGAGTTTGCTCAATATGTAAAATCTCAAATATACCATAAGAAACATGAAAGTAATTTTAAATTCTTTTTTATGTTCACAGTGTATGTAGTGTCCCTCCTTACACATGCGTAGACATTCAGGAGTATCAGTTAATGGCTTTTTTATGTCTCTGCATGACCAAGCCAGGACCCCACAGACATCTTTACCGCTGCTAATATTGTATACATGATGCCATATGACAGTGCCTGTTCTGGTTGCAGACAAAATGGAAATTGTCTCTTCAGAGAGGAAGAGGACTAGAACTCTAGCGCCACCTATAGGAAGTAGAAATCCTAAAAGTCAGTAGTGACCCTTTAACGAGCCTTATCACATGACTTAGGATAAAAGCCAAGACCAGAAACTCAATTTGCAGACACTGTGTTTCAGGGTACTGCCCCTCATCAGTGCAAAGTGTGAGTTCTGGTTTGGCTGGATGAGAGTCGTCAGACCGGTATCTAGGGGTAATATTTCTGCAGCTTTAAATGTCTCCTCACCTGACAGACAAAATGGAGAAATTTAGTCATGGTTCGCATCTATTCTGAGTAATTAAGTCAGATCTAGCATCCTAAGATGACTGGTATGGAGTGGTCTTTTTTATGGGGACCTAGCACTGTATATGTGAGAGCAGAGGAGACAGTAGAAGTGAAGATTGCTGGTATCTTCTCTCCATGGTCCCTGTCAGCCTGAACCTCTGGGAACCTTACAATTGGCTGTCCAATCTTTCAGGCAGGTGGCATGAACCCATTAGTTTACATTCTTTTTAGTTAGAGTAGCGCAGAAGTTTTAAATATTGTTCATTCATATTGTACAGCCAAAAGTCCTGAACAGTTAACAGGTCTTCTGTTCCACAGCAACACTGGTTCTGTGATTGGAAAATAACTGTGAAGAGTATTTTATAGTATTTCAGTCTAAGGGGTAATATTTCTCCTTGTGGAGAGTGACATACCGACTCTGGCATGTCAAGGTAAGGAGGTTTATTCGCGGTGCCAAGCTCCTCTGGGAAATTTAATATGCAAATTGCCTGTTCAGAGAAAAAGAGGACTTGAACTCTATAGCACTACCTATTGGAAGGAGCAATCCTACAAGTCACAATCAACCCTTTAACAAGTCGTGCAATATGACTTAGGATAAAAGCCAAATCAGAATCTCAGTTTGCAGACACGGTGTTTCGGCCTGTTGGCCCTCATCAGTGCAAAGCATGAGAACTGATTTGGCTACATGAGAGGCTCTGGACTGAAGTCTAAGGGGTAATGTTTCTCATTATGGAGAGTGACATACCAGCTCTGCCATGTCAAGGTAAGGAGACTTATTTGACATGCAATGCTCCTCTGGGAAGTTTAATACGCAAATCAAAGAAAGAGTACTTGAAATCTATAGCGCCACCTGCTTGAAGCAGCAATCCTACAAGTCACAATCAACCCTTTAATGAGTCGTGCAATATGACTTAGGATAAAAGCCAAATCAGAATCTCAATTTGCAGACACAATATTTCGGGCTGTTGGCTCCCGTCAGTGCAAAGTATGAGAACTGATTTGGCTAGATGAGAGGCTCTGGACTGTAGGATTGCTGCTTCCAATAGGTGACGCTATAGAGTTCAACTCCTCTATTTCTCTGAAGAGGCAATTTGCATATTAAAGGATAAACATTACCCCTTAGACCTCAGTCCAGAGCCTCTCATGTAGTCAAATCAGTTTTCATATTTTGCACTGATGAGGGCCAACAGCCTGAAACACTAGGTCTGCAAAATGAGATTCTGATTTGGCTTTTATCCTAAGTCATATTGCAAGACTCGCTAAAGGGTTGATTGTGACTTGTAGGATTGCTGCTTCCAATAGGTGGCGCTATAGAGTTCTAGTCCTCTTTTTCTCTGAAGAGGCAATTTGCATATTATAGTATTTCAAAATCAATGGATGGCCAAAAGTGCAAAATACCAAAAATTGCAAAATACTTACCTCACTGATTTGACTCTGTTGACTTACCACTGGATTAATGAGTCATTCACCATTTCTTATGTTCTTGACACCAACAATTCTAAAGACCATGAGGGCTATTTGCTGACAAAAGCAGTAACATTTTGTTCATACAAGAAAAGGGAGGATATACAAGACCTGAGTAAAAAGCAGTTTTGTGCCCCCATTTGTAGATTTGATACCACTTTGAAGGAATTGTCTCATTAAGAAGAAAGCCTGTACAAATATCCTATAAGTACATATGAACATCACAGGGAAGGTACTTCACTTATCATTTTTGTGACCCAGAACAATGAGCTACTCTGCAACGGTGACATCCTTTTTGGTGAAATCAAGCCATGTTCTGAAAGGGATTGTCTTTGATGAGACAATCATAGAAACATAGAAAGTTAAGTTGGTAATCTTCTTAAAGGGTTTGTCCACTACTAGGACAACCCCTTCTTAAAGTAAATGTTTGGCCCAGATAAAAAAGCTTGTACTCATCTCTGGTTCTGGTGCTGTTCCAGTATTGTCAGCACTCGTGGTTCCGGGTCTGTGATGAGGTGGCATAACACATGATTCCTGGCACCCAATCAGCTCTGGCGTCACTGTCCCCACCTTCGTATGGGTTGAACATGATGAGGAAGTCAGAGATCAGCTGCAGCCCAGACTTCCCCTTCATGTTCAATCCGTACGAAGGCGGAAACAGTGACGTCAGCGCTGATTGTGCGCCAGGCACCACATGTCAGTCACTGCACCAGAGCTCTGGGACCCCGAATGCTGACACCACTGGAATGGCGCCGGCACAGGAGGTGAGTATAAGCTTTTTTTTTTTTATCAAGGCCCTGGTAGTGTACAACCAATCTTTCAGCAAGTTTTTGCTATTTAATCTGAGAGCACCATGATGTAGGAGCAGAGACCCTGACTCCAGCATAGTGTTACTGGGCTGTTTTGCTGTTTCAATACAGTGTTTTATCAACAGGAGATTACAACTACAGGACAAGCTATCTGGTCAAACACGTCCCAGCACTGATTAGAAGCTTCCTGTCAATATACAGTGTACACAGAAAGCTTCTAATCAGTGATGTATTTCTGGAATCAGGTTCTCTGTCCCTACCTTATGCTGTTGTCAGATTACATAGCTGACATTCCCTTTAAGAGATGATTTATGCAACTGCCAAATCAATATTTGCCAAGTAAATTGACATTTTCAATAATGATATAAAGAGATTCTTAAATTTGTCTTTAGTAGCAACATTTCAATATGTAGAAGACAATCGTTGCAAACTTTGTAACCATAGATGCACCAATGACTATAGACTACAACATCCAGTTGTATGTTTGCGGTGGCCAGATGAAATGAACTTGCATAGAACAGAAAATACCACACAGTCTAATATTACTACTAGTGTTGAGCATTCCGATACTGAAATATCGGGTATCGGCCGATATTCGCGGTATCGGAATTCCGATACTTAATTCCGATACTTTTGCAATATCGTATACCGGAATCGGAAGTTCCCATAATGCAATGAGCCATTTTCATTTTATTCAGCCAATGAGGATCCAAAGAAGTGTGGGCACATCCTGTTAGGCATGTAGGCATCTTAACTAATGGCATGGCTGTGATTGGCTGCTGAAATGATGTCATGATGCACTATAAAAGCCGCCGCCGCCATTTTGAGCTCACTCTGCTGTGAATTCAGTTAGGGATAGGACGCTGTTGTTCTGAGGGACAGTTTTAGCTACCTATTTGGTCTATTCTGCTTTACCCAAGCTACTTTATAAATCGCTGTGCCTTGCAGCGCTAGTGCACAGTTCTCTGTGCTGTTCACCGCTTTCTGCAAGGTCTGTGTGTGTGAGTGCAGCTCACCCTGTAGTGTGTGCTTCAACCACGTCTGGTTGTAGTGCACTCAGTGTGTGTCACTGCCTCATACATTGTCCTTTTTTGCCAATTCATAATTTTTCCTGATATCTCCTATTAGTGTGGTGGTTCCATCCGTATTCAGCTAAATTGGTTCCAAACACACTATATAGGAGTAGATAGAGAAATTTTTTTGGTCTTGCAGCGCTAGTGCACAGTGCTCTGCATCTGTACTGTTCACCGCTGTCTGCAAGGTCTGGTGTGTGAGTGCAGCTCACCCTGTAGTGTGTGCTTCAGCCACGTCTTGTTGTAGTGCACTCAGTGTGTGTCACTGCCTCATACATTGTCCTTTTTTGCCAATTCATAATTTTTCCTGATTTCTCCTATTAGTGTGGTGGTTCTGACTCGCCCCCTGGGCCGTGGGGCACTCGGATCCGGGCAATAGGGGGAACGATGGGAGTAGTAGTGGCAACCCGGTTCCGTGGCTCAGGGTGGTCAGGCCAGTTGTAGTTCGTTATGTGCTGATGTTTATGTCCGACTACGCCACCCGTGGATTTGCGGTTATTAGAAACCGCCGCTGCATGCTGACCGCTGGGGCTGATGAGGTGTGCAGCTAGGGTAGTGTGACTCCCCACGGGAAGAGTGCGGCCCCAGGGCAGTATAGTGGATGGTGGGAGTGATGGTAGTGAGAGTCCCAGTGCTGATAGTGCTGGAGGAGCAAGGAGCACACAGACAACAGGTTGCAGTCCAGGGTCTTTACTAAACAGGTAAACTGACCCACAAGCAGTCCCGGCTAGGAGGGGACCTGGATGTCTGAGAGCAGCGGGGAAATTGGCCCTGGTCAGGGTGAGGGTGTAGGCCTACCGTGCTTTCTGCGCTCCTTCTGGCTATCTCCTCCTGATAGGGTAACAGCCCACGTTTCCGAGCTTTCCGTGTATTCTCGCCTGTATGGCCTGCGACGTGGGTTCCTTTCTGCTCCCAGCCTTGTACGGCTTTACTGGTCCCTTCGGTTGTGGCAGGGCCTCCAGGCTTCTTAGGCCAAGGAATGTACAGTCCCTTGCGGACTGGTTCTCTGCTGGGGGATGTAGAATCCTCCCAGCCTCAGACACCAAAGTCTGGTAAAATTAAGTCTTTTCTCTGCCAAGACAGGCTCTCTTCGCCTCTTGTCTCTGGCTTGTGGCTCTCCTACTGCCACACTTCCTCTTAGGTGCAACACAACTGTCCCTCTCTGCTCTGGGACCTGAATCCTCAGATAGGTCGTCCAGTTCTCTCTAACCCTGCCCTCAGTACCAGCTTTTATAGGGGCAGCCAGCTCCCCCTACTGGCCTGAGACAGGAGGCATTGCATGCTAATGTTCCCCTGACCAGAGAACCTCCCCCTTGCTCTCAGACACAGCTTTAATTACACTTGTGGCATCCAGGTCAGGGTGACACAGTTCCATCCGTATTCAGCTAATTTGGTTCCAAACACACTATATAGGAGTAGTTAGAGGAGCCTTTCTGCAGCATTGGGCCCTGCAGCCCCAGCCAGATTAGTATTAGCCTATTTTTTGTAGCCTCATCTATTGCATTGTAGGTTACCTTCCTACATTGTAATAGCTACAAAAAGTTTGTGATACTATCGTTATTACATCTTTAGGCACATCCAGTGTCTTTTTGTGACAAAAAAAACCTAAATAAAGTTCACCAAACACTCCACTATACTGTTGTGTAGGCCACATTAGCTCATATTAAAGTCTAGTCCACACTTTATAAAATTAGTGTTTCTTATACCTGTTAGTAGCTGTTCAGGAATAAGCACACTAAGCCCTTAGTACTTTTCTGCCTATCTTTATCAGTCTACCAAGATGAAGAAGGCAGGGAGTAAGGCATGTGGTCGTGGGCGTGGGCGTCGAGTTTCTGCAGGGAGAGGACGTGAGGATTCTGTGCATGCAAGGAGAGGACGTGGGGATTCTGCGGGCACCAGTGACTCAGCATCCCCCAGTTTTACCAGGGAACAGTCCTTTATGCGCAGCTTTGTAGGAGCTAGCCGTACCCCACTGCTGCGGGAGGACCAAATTGAAGCCGTTGTCAGATGGATGGCAGCTAACGCATCGACTTCAATTAGTTCCAGATCCTCTCAGGTCCTGAGCACTGAAGAGCACCCATCTGTCTCTTCACCACCTGCCAAATTGCCCAGGCAGTCAGAGAGCCCTGGACAGGAGCCATCTCTACTTTTGTTCTCTGAATCTCTTGGCTTGGAAAGAGGGGGCCAGCCAAGCAGAATTCGAGAATTTGAAGAAGAGGTAGTATGCAGTGATGCGCAACCGTTTTGTCTCTCTGAATCTGAAAAGGCGGGTGGGCCAGTGCCTATGGTCAGCAGCACACCTCAGTACGCATCTGATGATGAGACTCTGGTGCCACTTTCTGGTGCGTACTGTGCTGTCGAGACTACCCAGGAGAAGCAGTTGTTTGAAGAGGGTGGTGTAGATGATGAGGTCCTTGACCCATCATGGCGTGAGGGACAGGAAGGTGGTGGGAGCAGCTCTGAGGAAGAGATTCCCCGAACAGCCCAAAAAGGAGGGAGAGGGAGGGGGCAGACTTGGTTGCCTGTAGCCTCCACTTCGGCACCCATTAGGAGCATGGCTCTTCCAAAATCCAAAGCGGGCGCTCCCAAGACTTGCAGTGCCTGGTCCTTTTTTGACACAGTTGCAGATGACATTTGCTTTATTAAATGCAAGCTGTGTAATCAGAAGGTGAAAAGAGGGAAAAGTGTCAGCAACCTCAATACCACAAATATGTGGAAACATGTGCGAACCAAGCACGTGGTAGAGTTACAAAAACACACTGAAGACCTAGGCCAACCTACAGCGCCACCTACCACCTCTTCAGCTCATGTTGTAGCGTCTTCCTCCAGCTCACACACAGCTGGTTCGGCTTCCTCACAGGATTGCCATGGAAGAATCTCTGGCACTGTTGTACAGAGACACAGTGTAATTCCACCCACAGCACCACTTTCCCAGTCATCCTCACACTCCCAGGCCAGTCTACAGCCATCGTTAGCACAGGCATGGGAGAAAAGGCGCCTATACTCGGCAAACCACCCCCGAGCACAGGCTCTGAATGCTGGCATTGCTAAACTACTGGCCCTTGAAATGCTATCATTCAGGCTGGTGGAGACTGACACATTCCGTAACTTTATGGCATTGGCAGTCCCACAATACAACGTGTCCAGCCGCTTTTATTTCAGCAGGCAAGCCGTCCCTGCCCTGCAACATCATGTGGAGGGAAAAATTAAACATGCGCTACAAAACGCCGTCAGTAGCAAGGTTCACCTGACCACCGATGCGTGGACCAGTAAGCATGGACAGGGATGATACCTTTCCCTCACTGCCCATTGGGTAAATGTTGTGGAGCCGGGTACAGATCTTGAGAGTGGCATTGTACGTGTTCTGCCAACTCCAAGGATTGCAGGAATCCAGTCTGTACACATTGACTCCTCCTCATACTCCAGTTCCTCTGAATCAGCGCTGCAGGAGCCGTCACGGTCTACCTCCACATTGACCCGTGAACTGTTACCTGTTATGATGACCAATATGAGCACAGCCATGGCCAAACGTCAACAGGCCATATTAAAATTAATTTCTTTGGGGAATCGAAGCCACACAGCGCAGGAGCTCTGGAATGCCATCAAGCAGCAGAGCGACGTGTGGTTTGTGCCAGCGAATCTCCAGCCAGGCATGGTAGTGTGTGACAATGGCTGAAATCTGGTGGCAGCTCTGGGCCTAGGCAACCTCATTCACATCCCATGTCTGGCACATGTGCTCAACTTGGTCGTGCAGAGTTTTTTGAGGGACTATCCGGATCTTGATGCACTGCTTCACAAGGTCCGCATAGAGTGCGCTCACTTGCGGCATTCCAGCAATGCAAGATCACGCATTGCAGCTCTGCAGCGCCGATTACGTCTTCCGGAACATCGCATCATATGTGACCTACCCACCAGGTGGAATTCAATGTTACATATGTTGGAGAGGTTGTGTGAGCAGCAGGCAGCAGTAATGGAGTACCAGCTGCAGCAGGCGCAAACAAGTCGCAGTGCGCGCCTTTCACACTTCACCACCACTGAGTGGGCCTCTATGAAGGACATTTGCCACGTTTTGCGTGCCTTCGACTATTCCACGCGGATGACGAGTGCAGATGATGCACTAGTCAGCATGACTATCCCCCTTATCTGCCTGCTTGAAAAAACACTGCAAGCACTAAGGGACGAGGTTTTGGAAGAGGTGGAGGATGAGGAGTCACAAATGCCATCTGCTTCTCTACAGTCTGTGCAACGTGGTTCCTCACAAAGGCCTAGGCAGGGGACACTTTGTGAGGAGGATGAGGAGGAGTCAATGGATGAGGAAGACATCTGTCCAGAGGAAGGAGGTACACAATACTCTAGTAGTCAGTATCTAGAGCGAGGGTGGGGTGATGCAGAGCAGGCAGAGATCACGCCTCAAGCAGGGGACAGCGTTTCTTGGCCAGTTGGCAGTCTGCAGCACATGGTTGATTTCATGCTGCAGTGCCTGAGAAACGACCGCCGCATCGCCCACATTCTCAACACGACTGATTATTGGGTGTCCACCCTCCTAGATCCTCGCTACCGGGACAACTTACAAAGCCTTATAACACCGTTGAACCGGGAGCGTAAAATGCGGGAGTACCAAGACGCACTGGTGCATTCCATCATGTTCTCCATTCCAACCGAGAGCAATGCTGCTAGTGCTTTACAAAGCAGCTCAGTGCGTCGAGGCAGTGGAGGAAGCTCTGCACAAAAAGGAAGCAGAAGCAGCGCCTCAGCACAAGGCAAGACCAGTATGGCCGAAATGTGGCAAAGTTTTGTGTCCCCGCCGCCACAAATGTCTACACCATCACAGACGGCTCCAGTCAGCAGGAGGCAACGTTTCCGTCAGATGGTGACAGACTACATGTCTTGCCCTTTTAGTGTACTCCCAGACGGCTCTTCTCCCTTCAAGTTTTGGGTCTGTAAGCTGGATACATGGCCAGAGCTTAGTCAGTATGCATTGGAGGTGCTAGCTTGCCCTGCTGCTAGTGTATTATCGGAACGCGTCTTTAGTGCCGCAGGTGGTGTACTTACAGACCGTCGCATGCGACTATCCTCCGATAACGTTGACCAGCTAACTTTTTTCAAAATGAACAAGGCCTGGATCTCTCATGAATTTGCCAGTCCTCTTCCAGAATAAATAATTGGTTGGCAACAGTATCCAGGTCTCCTGTTGTGTTCATGTTTCTACCACCTGAACTGTAATCCCTGAGCTTCAACACCGCAAGTTGGCGCTCGGAAGTGCCGTCTGCACAGTCAGCACTTGCTGCCGTGTTATTGTGGTTCAGTAACGTCAGCTGTTCCCCTGCTGTGCGGACGGCAATTTCTCCTGCTCTGTCCAGATTCTCACTACTACAGATTTTAAAGTTGCTCCAATTACACCTCTGGCTCCTCTGTTTTCAGTATTATCCCTGAGCTCCAACACCGCCAGTTGGCGCTCGGAAGTGCCGTCTGCACAGTCAACACTTGCTGCCGTGTTATTGGGGTTCAGTAACGTCAGCTGTTCCCAAGCTGTGCGGACAGCAATTTCTCCTGCTCTGTCCACATTCTCACTACTACAGATTTTAAAGTTGCTCCAATTACACCTCTGGCTCCTCTGTTTTCAGTATTATCCCTGTGCTCCAACACCGCCAGTTGGCGCTCGGAAGTGCCGTCTGCACAGTCAACACTTGCTGCCGTGTTATTGGGGTTCAGTAACGTCAGCTGTTCCCCTGCTGTGCGGACGGCAATTTCTCCTGCTCTGTCCACATTCTCACTACTACAGATTTTAAAGTTGCTCCAATTACACCTCTGGCTCCTCTGTTTTCAGTATTATCCCTGAGCTCCAACACCGCCAGTTGGCGCTCGGAAGTGCCATCTGCACAGTCAACACTTGCTGCCGTGTTATTGGGGTTCAGTAACGTCAGCTGTTCCCCTGCTGTGTGTCCGGTAAATTCTCCTGCTTTGTCCACATCCACTGTACTACTGATTTAAAACTTGCTCCAATTACACCTCTGGCTCCTATGTTTTTAGTATTTACCCTGGGCTCCAATACCGCTAGTTGCTGCTCAGAAGTGCCGTCTGCACAGTCAACGCTTGCTCCAGTGTTATTGTGGTTCAGAAACGTCAGCTGTTCCCCTGCTGTGTGTCCGGCAAATTCTCCTGCTTTGTCCACATCCACTGTACTACTGATTTAAAATTTGCTCCAATTACACCTCTGGTTCCTCTGTTTTTAGTATTTACCCTGGGCTCCAATACCGCTAGTTGCTGCTCAGAAGTGCCGTCTGCACAGTCAACGCTTGCTCCAGTGTTATTGGGGTTCAGTAACGTCAGCTGATCCCCAGCTGTGTGTCCGGCAAATTCTCCTGCTTTGTCCACATACAATGTACTACTGATTTAAAACCTCTTCCAAATACACCTCGGGCTCCTCTGTATTTAGTATTTACCCTGGTCTCCAATACCGCTAGTTGCTGCTCAGAAGTGCCGTCTGCACAGTCAACGCTTGCTCCAGTGTTATTGGGGTTCAGTAACGTCAGCTGTTCCCCTGCTGTGTGTCCGGCAAATTCTCCTGCTTTGTCCACATCCACTGTACTACTGATTTAAAACTTGCTCCAATTACACCTCTGGCTCCTCTGTTTTTAGTATTTACCCTGGGCTCCAATACCGCTAGTTGCTGCTCAGAAGTGCCGTCTGCACAGTCAAAGCTTGCTCCAGTGTTATTGGGGTTCAGTAACGTCAGCTGATCCCCAGCTGTGTGTCCGGCAAATTCTCCTGCTTTGTCCACATCCACTGTACTACTGATTTAAAACCTCCTCCAAATACACCTCGGGCTCCTCTGTATTTAGTATTTACCCTGGGCTCCAATACCGCTAGTTGCTGCTCAGAAGTGCCGTCTGCACAGTCAACGCTTGCTCCAGTGTTATTGGGGTTCAGTAACGTCAGCTGTTCCCCTGCTGTGTGTCCGGCAAATTCTTCTGCTTTGTCCACATCCACTGTACTACTGATTTAAAACTTGCTCCAATTACACCTCTGGCTCCTCTGTTTTTAGTATTTACCCTGGGCTCCAATACCGCTAGTTGCTGCTCAGAAGTGCCGTCTGCACAGTCAAAGCTTGCTCCAGTGTTATTGGGGTTCAGTAACGTCAGCTGATCCCCAGCTGTATGTCCGGCAAATTCTCCTGCTTTGTCCACATCCACTGTACTACTGATTTAAAACCTCCTCCAAATACACCTCTGGCTCCTCTGTATTTAGTATTTACCCTGGGCTCCAATACCGCTAGTTGCTGCTCAGAAGTGCCGTCTGCACAGTCAACGCTTGCTCCAGTGTTATTGGGGTTCAGTAACGTCAGCTGTTCCCCTGCTGTGTGTCCGGCAAATTCTCTTGCTTTGTCCACATCCACTGTACTACTGATTTAAAACTTGCTCCAATTACACCTCTGGCTCCTCTGTTTTTAGTATTTACCCTGGGCTCCAATACCGCTAGTTGCTGCTCAGAAGTGCCGTCTGCACGGTCAACGCTTGCTCCAGTGTTATTGGGGTTCAGTAACGTCAGCTGATCCCCAGCTGTGTGTCCGGCAAATTCTCCTGCTTTGTCCACATCCACTGTACTACAGATTTAAAACCTCCTCCAAATACACCTCTGGCTCCTCTGTATTTAGTATTTACCCTGGGCTCCAATACCGCTAGTTGCTGCTCAGAAGTGCCGTCTGCACAGTCAACGCTTGCTCCAGTGTTATTGGGGTTCAGTAACGTCAGCTGTTCCCCTGCTGTGTGTCCGGCAAATTCTCCTGCTTTGTCCACATCCACTGTACTACTGATTTAAAACTTACTCCAATTAAACCTCTGGCTCCACTCTGTTTTTAGTATTTACCCTGGGTTACAGCACCGCCAGCTGTTTCCCCGCAGTGTCTTTGGCACGGTTACTCCCTCCTGCCCAGCCTGGTTCCAGCATGCCAGCTGTTTCCGGGTAGTGTCAACGTCACTTTGCCTCCAATGCGTTGTCCTGTCGTGTTGCGGTCGGGTTAGCCGACTCTATGGTGCCTGCAGTTTAGGTGACTCCTATGTGGGCTGCGGGATCTGGCAATGAAGGCTGGTTCCATAGTGCCAATAGGACAAGCACCCCCTGTAGGACAGTGGGTTTTTGTAACTGCGGATGGCTCACGGCCTTGAAACTTTTTTTTACATGGGTACCTTCTGCTACCCATCCGGGTTCCAGTACCGTCAGCTGGTTCTCGGCAGTGCCTTTGGATTAGGTGCCTCCTTCTCGGTATCCAAGTTCCACTAACGTCTGCTGGTCCTTGGTAGTGCTTTCTGGCACAGGTACCTCCTGCTTAGTAACCGAGTTCCAGTACCGTCAGCTGGTCTTCGGCAGTTCCATTGGCTCTTGTACCTTCTGCTACCCATCCGGGTTCCAGTACCGTCAGCTGGTCCTCGGTAGTTCCATTTGCTCTTGTACCTTCTACTACCCATCCGGGTTCCAGTACCGTCAGCTGGTCCTCGGTAGTTCCATTTGCTCTTGTACCTTCTACTACCCATCCGGGTTCCAGTACCCTCAGCTGGTTCTCGGCAGTGTCTTTGGCACAGGTACTCCCTCCTGCCCAGCCTGGTTCCAGCACGCCAGCTGTTTCCGGGTAGTGTCAACGTCACTTTGCCTCCAATGCGTTGTCCTGTCGTGTTGCGGCTCGGTTAGCCGACTCTATGGTGCCTGCAGTTTAGGTGACTCCTATGTGGGCTGCAGGATCTGGCAATGAAGGCTGGTTCCATAGTGCCAATAGGACAAGCACCCCCTGTAGGACTGTGGGTTTTGGCAACTGCTGCCGGCTCGCGGCCTTGAAACTTTTTTTTACATGGGTACCTTCTGCTACCCATCCGGGTTCCAGTACCGTCAGCCGGTTCTCGGCAGTGCCTTTGGATTAGGTGCCTCCTTCTTGGTATCCAAGTTCCACCAACGTCTGCTGGTCCTTGGTAGTGCTTTCTGGCACAGGTACCTCCTGCTTAGTAACCGAGTTCCAGTACCGTCAGCTGGTCTTCGGCAGTTCCATTGGCTCTTGTACCTTCTACTACCCATCCGGGTTCCAGTACCGTCAGCTGGTCCTCGGTAGTTCCATTTGGTCTTGTACCTTCTACTACCCATCCGGGTTCCAGTACCATCAGCTGGTTCTCGGCAGTGTCTTTGGCACGGGTACTCCCTTCTGCCCAGCCTGGTTCCAGCACGCCAGCTGTTTCCGGGTAGTGTCAACGTCACTTTGCCTCCAATGCGTTGTCCTGTCGTGTTGCGGTCGGGTTAGCCGACTCTATGGTGCCTGCAGTTTAGGTGACTCCTATGTGGGCTGCAGGATCTGGCAATGAAGCCTGGTTCCATAGTGCCAATAGGACAAGCACCCCCTGTAGGACTGTGGGTTTTGGTAACTGCGGCCGGCTCGCGTCCTTGAAACTTTTTTTTACATGGGTACCTTCTGCTACCCATCCGGGTTCCAGTACCGTCAGCTGGTTCTCGGCAGTGCCTTTGGATTTGGTGCCTCCTTCTCGGTATCTCGGTGGTCCTCGGTAGTTCCATTGGCTCTTGTACCTTCTGCTACCCTTCCGGGTTCCACTACCGTCAGCTGGTCCTCGGTAGTTCCTCAGCCTTCTTGTACCTTCTACATTTCCAAGTTCAAGTTTTTTGAAATGGTTCTTGGTAATCACTCTGGATCTCCCTGACGAGGACCCTGAAGACGAGGACCCCGAAGACAACGACCCTGAAGACAAGGACCCTGAAGATCACCACAAAGAAGACGAGGACCCTGAAGACCACCCCGAAGAAGACGAGGACCCCGAAGATGAGGACCCAGAAGACCAACCCGAAGAAGACGAGGACCCCGAAGATGAGAACCCCCGAAGACGACGACCCTGAAGACCATCCCAAAGAAGACCAAAAAGATGACCCTGAAGAAGTTGACCATGGAAGTAGTGAAACATAAATATCTGACAAAATATAAAAATACTTAACATAGTCAATATTTCTGTAACTCAGAATGTCTTAAAAAAAATATTAATTCCTGCTATTCCATTTGATTGGGCTAAACCTCTATGCCAGGGGTCCTCAAACTACGACCCGCGGGCCACATGCGGCCCGCGGAGGACTTTTATCCGGCCCCCCGGGCTGTGGGTGGAGGAGAGCGGCGTCAGCGCTCGCCCTTCCCCCCGCTTTCTGAGAGCCCCGGCAGGCGTATACTTACCTCTCCCCGTGCCTTCGCAGATCCGCTGTTTTCCTGCTCTGCGCTCCCTGTGACGTGTCAGGTCAGAGGGTGCGGTGACGTCTTTACACCGCGCCCTCCCCTGAGCCGTCACAGGCAGCGCAGAGCGGGACAATGCCGGAGACGCTGGAGTCCAGACCTGAGCAGCGGCAGCAGGCAAGGAGGGAGGTGAGTATTGGATTTTTTTTTTAATGTATGGAGGCATGGGACATAATATTAGGGGTGACATCCTGCATGTGGCATTATATGGGGGGGGTGACATCCTGAATGGGGCATTATATGGGGGGGGTGACATCCTGAATGGGGCATTATATGGGGGGGGTGACATCCTGAATGGGGCATTATATGGGGGGGGTGACATCCTGGGGGGGGATGACATCCTGAATGGGGCATTATATGGGGAGGTGACATGCTGCATGGGACATTATATGGGGGGTGACATCCAGCATGGGGCATTATATGGGGGGGGTGACATCCTGAGGGGGGGTGACATCCTGAATGGGGCATTATATGGGGGGGGTGACATCCTGGGGGGGGTGACATCCTGAATGGGGCATTATATGGGGGGGGTGACATCCTGAATGGGGCATTATATGGGGAGGTGACATGCTGCATGGGACATTATATAGGGGGTGACATCCAGCATGGGGCATTATATGGGGGGGGTTGACATCCTGAATGGGGCATTATAAAGACAGGGGAGTGATATCCTGCATGGGTCATTATATGGGGGGGGTGACATCCTGAATGGGGCATTATATGGGGGGTGACATCCTGCATGGGGCATTATATGGGGGGTGACATCCAGCATGGGGCATTATATGGGGGGGAGTGACGTGCTGCATGGGGCATTATAAAGACAGGGGCGTGATATCCTGCTTGTGTCATTATATGGGGGGGGTGACATCCTGAATGGGGCATTATATGGGGGGGTGACATCCTGAATGGGGCATTATAAAGTTATAAAGACAGGGGAGTGATATCTTGCACGGGGCATTATATGGTGGGAGAAAGGGAAATCCTGCATGGGGCATAATAAGGGAGGAACAGCCTGCATAGGACATTATAAGGGGGAAACAGCCTGCCTATTGAGGACCTATGCTGCCTATTGGGGACATTTACCTGCCTATTGGGGACATTTACTTGCCTATTGGGGATATTTACCCGCCTATTGGGGACCTATGCTGCCTATTTGGGACATTTACCTGCCTATTTGGGACATTTACCTGCCTATTAAGGACCTATGCTGCCTATTGGGAACATTTACCTGCCTATTGGGGACATTTACCTGCCTATTGGGGACCAATGCTGCCTATTGGGTACATTTACCTGCCTTTTGGGGACCTATGCTGCCTATTGGGGACATTTACCTGCCTATTGGGGACCTATGCTGCCTATTGGGTACATTTACCTGCCTTTTGGGGACCTATGCTGCCTATTGGGTACATTTACCTGCCTATTGGGGACCTATGCTGCCTATTGGGGATATTTACCTGCCTATTGGGGACATTTACCTGCCTATTGGAGATATTTACCTGCCTATTGAGGACCTATGCTGCCTATTGGGGACATTTACCTGCCTATTGAGGACCTATGCTGCCTATTGGGTACAGTTACCTACCTATTGAAATACCGGTTGATTTAACTTTACTCGTTCTTCATTTTAAATATTGTATTTGTTCCTGTATTGTTTTTTTTTACTACAAAATAAGATATGTGCAGTGTGCATAGTAATTTGTTCATAGTTTTTTTTAAAACCTATATTCCGGCCCTTCAATGGTCTGAGGGACCGTGAACTGGCCCCCTGTTTAAAAAGTTTGAGGACCCCTGCTCTATGCCTTTATTGTCTCCCCCACCTCCCCCAATACATTCTACATTATTCTTAGTTGTTTTCCTTTATGTAGAATTAACCTACAAGGAAAGAAAGGGTTTATTTTCATTCCGAAATTTCTGTCCCATTGACTTGCATTGGTTTCCGGTATCGGAATCGGCGATATTCGATACTTTTTCGGTATCGGTCCGATCCAATCCGATCCGATATTTCCCGATTTCGGAAGGTATCGCTCAACACTAATTACTACACATGGTTCATATCATTTTCTGATTCTTTCCTAATAGACAAAGTCGAAAGCAAAGATCTTGTCAAGTCTGTTCCTGAAAATCCATACATTGTGTTGATTACTAGGGAGCATATTTCCTGGTTACAATGTATTACTATTCTTCAAGCCTCTATTTAGACTACAAGGAAATCTAGATATTTGGTGCTAAAAATTTTAATGACTAAAGAAACTAAATAAAGACAAGTATGAAGGGTTAGTTTGAACCGAATATTATATTTTTGGCAGAAAGACGGCAGGCTAAGCTGATAATACAATTTCTACTATTATTTACAATTCATTCCTGTATATGTCTCACTGTGTGTGGCTCTTTTGTTCCTACGTGAACCCAACATATGTTAATTTAGGCCTTTAAGTGAATATTGAAGTAATAATAGTGTGGCTCAATATAGCTGCATTTTATTGTACTTACAAAAATACAGATGATATTCATTACTTTCTGGATGGAGCAATAGTTGAAAAGAAGAACATCTCATGACCCGATTGTATTTTATGAGGGGATCTGAGATCCTGATAATGTAAACTCTTCTGACTTTGGCTAAGGAAATTAAAAACCTTATCAGGATGTTTTCAGTGGGCTAAACATGTTGCCCCAGCTAAAGCTTAACCCCTTAGTGACTGAACCAATTTTGGCCTTAATGACCAGGCCAAATTTTTACCAGTGTCACAGCAAATTATGTGGTAATAACGCTGAAACACCTCAACGTTTCTAAATGATTATGATATTGTTTTTTCGTGATACTTTGTACATTATGTTAGTGGCAAATTTAATTTGATATGTTTTGTGTTTATTTGTGAAAATATTGGAATTTTGGTGAAAATCTAGAAAAATTTGCAATTTTCAAATTTTCAGTTTTTATATCCTTAAACCAATTTAGTCATGCTGTACAAAATAATTAATAAATAAGATTACCCATATGTCTACTTTACAGCTGCATCATTTTTCAAACGTCACTTTTACTTTGTTAGCATGCTAAAATTATTAAAAATTTAGTAGCAATTTCTAATTTTTTCAAGAAATTTACAAAATCTGTTTCTTTAGGGACCTTTTCAGATTAAAATGGACTTTTCCGGCCTATATATTGGAAACTTCACAAAAGTGATACCATTTGAAAAGCCTCACCCCTCAAATACTTCAAAACTGCTAACAATATTTTTTTTAACCCTTCATGTGCTACACAAGAATTAACGCAAATTCAAATAAATTTTTTTTTTTTAATTTTTACTCTAAAATGTTGCTTTTGTCCAAATTTTTTCACTTTAACAAGGAATAGCACAAGAAAATAAACACCATAATTTGTTACCTAGTTTCTTCTGACCACGCTAATACTCCACATGGTGTCAGAAACCTGTTTGGACAGACGGCAGGGCTCAGAACGGAGGGAGCACCATTTGAATTTTGGAACACAAATTTGGCTGAAATAGGTTGCCGGTGCGATGTCACATTTGTATGGCTCCTAAGGTGCCTAAACAATAGAAAACCCCCACATGTGACCCCATTTTAGAAACTACAACCCTCAAGGATTTTATCCAGGGGTATAGTGAATTCATCTAAGGGTGTATTAAGCATTTTTAACTTACAGGAGATTTACAAAACTTTATGTCATTTATATGTGAATTTTTTTTTTTTTTTCCACTAAAAGGTAACGTCATTGTTTACGGATTTCATCTGGGGATGTAGTGAGTATTTTGAACCCACAGGTGTCTCACAGAATTTTATCACATTAGGACGTGGAAATATAACATTTTAGTGCTAAAAATGTAATTTTTGTATTTTGTCACTTACGCAAGGGTTAATAGGTGATACTGGACCCCACAATTTATCGCACAATTTCTCCCAAACATGGTGATGTATGTGACATCAGAAACTACTGTTAGGCCACACATCAGGGCTGAGAAGGCAGGATCAATATTTGGATTTTGGAGCACAGATTTTGCTTTTGGAGTGACAGATGACAGACCTGAGTGTGGACTGGTTTTGTGCAGGATAAATTAGAGTTTTTATTGGTAATATTTTGGGGTGCATAACAATTTTTGATCGCTTTCAGTATAAGGCTGGGATTACATCCTTGTATTCTACGGTGAGCACTTAAATTGGGGTTTCCACGTAAATCCCACAAAAATGTGATTCAGATCCCGATGGAACCACCCACTACACTGAGGCTGTTGGATACACTTTGGACTTTGTTTGCCGTCTTTTCCGGTGGTGTCCATCTTTTTAGGTGTGCACAGAACTGAGGTCGTCCACACTTTTGCACTAAAAAGACACCTAAAATGATGGAACACCACCGCAACAGAGACCAGACGGAGTCTAAAGTGTCTCCATGTGCCTCCAAAAGTTTGTGGTTCCGTCGGGGGTTTTGTCTGAATCGCTGTTTTGGGGATTTACACGGAATAACCAGCGTAAGTGCCAAGTGGAGATCACAGGATATCTATTACCCGAGCCTTATTTGACTTTTGAGAGACAGAAGTAGAACAAATAGACAACAGTACCAGAATAGTCTTTATTTTTATTTTGCAACGTTCACCGTGCAGTAATAAGAAGACTTTTTTCTTCGGGTCGTTGCGATTCCAGCGATACTGGATTTATATCCTTTGTTAGGTTTTTCTGTAATCACACATTAAAAATTCTTTTTTCATAAAAAGTAGCTATTTTGTCGCCATATTTTGAGAGCTGTAACTTTTTGTTTGGTGAACTGAACTGTATGAGGGCTTATCTTTTGAGCGACGAGTTGGCGATTGTTTTTGTACCATTTTGGGGCACATAACGTTTTTTGATCGCTTTTTATTCAGATTTTTCAGCTACAGAATGAACAAAAAAACAGTAATTCAGTTAATGTTTTCATCTTTTTTTGTTTGCACCATCTCATCATAAGGTAAAAGTGATAAGACCAATTTGTTTGTCGGGTCAGTACAATTATAGCGATACCAGATTTATGTTTTTTTATGCTTTGCTGCTTTTACTTGCTTAAAACAATACTTTACAAAAATGTATTTGATTTTGCATAGACATATGCTGAGAGCTATAACCTTTTTTATTTTTTGCCAAATGAGCCATATTAAGTCTTGCTTTTAGCAGGATGGTTTGGCATTTTTATTGCTACTTTTTTTTTTTTACATATGTCTTTTTGATAGCTTTTTATTAATTTTTTTAATAACGACTACTGTTTTAATGGGTATCGGCATACGGTAAGGGGTTAAAGTAATCAGACATATTTTGAAAAGTATCAGTGGTTTGGTTACAAGAAATGTGGAATTATGTGTTTTGAAAAATTATTTTAAAAAAGTTTTAAAAGCATCTCTGCAATTTTCATAGGACAATATTAACAATTTGATCTTCTAAACTGGCGTGATTTGTTACATGTATAATACCGTGGGACGGATTTATCAAGACAAGTGGCTTCTTTATGAATTTCAGCTGCTGTGAGTCAGAAATACAATCCAGTCATTGGAGTACATTTCTGTCTTTATTTTGTGCCACCTTTGTGGGATAATTTCGAATGAATTTGTTGAATCGAGTTCTGCTAAAAATTCCCCCAAAGTTCCACCCAGTTTTCAAAAACTTGGCAGAGTTGGCATAAAAATGTCAAAATTTTCAAAGCATTTTTTTGCATCAGTTCAAATAGTTGTATGCCAAATTTCTGGTATTTGATGATTTGGCCCTAAGTGTTTATGAGCTTTATACTGTTCTACATTTCAAAGCCATTTTTAGAATTGTGTCCGTCTGAACGTTTTTACACAAGCCCCTCGACCAGAATTTTGCCAATATTTTTGCCTTACGAAAGACAGGATTAATCTTTTTCCAGAACATTATTGTTGTATTAAACAACCGATTTACAAACAAATATGAAATACTGAGATTAAAAAAATATTGCCAGAAACGTCAACCCCTCAAATCATCTATACAACCATCTAACCCTTTCAAAGACAAGCCAGTTTACCCTTTTATGAACTCAAAGAACTGAACCAGTACTGAGAAATTGCATTTTGAAGTTGTGTGTGGAAGTGCATGGTTGGGCATGATGATGCTCTTCTAGCTCCTCAGGCTCTGTGTATTCTATACCTTGCAGCATCCTCTTCTGGCTGATAGACAGGTTGTTTGCTCTGGTACATGGCCAGTGACCTGTCATTCAGCCAGGGGAGGGTGCTGCTAGGTCTACAGTACTCAGAGGCAGAGAAGCTATAAGGTCATCGTCACACTCCAGTGCACTTCTAAACACAACTTCAAAATGCGATTTCTCATTGCTGGAGCAGTTCTTTGGGTTCATAAAGGTGTTAATTGGTTTATCTTTAAAAGTGCTATAAATCACATTATTTTTAGGGGGGTGAAGTTTATTATGGTTCCCTTTAAGCAATTATAAATACGTAATTTTCGGACTATAAGACGCACCGGACCGTAAGACGCACCCAGGTTTTAGAGGTGGAAAATAGTGGAAAAAAAACTTTTGAAGCATTCTGCCCATGGATTGCGACAACTGGTGCATGCTACCCGTGGATCAGGCAAAATGTATCAGATACTGGATGTACGACGTAAGGCTGATACGGTATGTTTCAGTCTTCCGTCTCAAATGCTGCTGCAGAGGAAAACATACCGTACTTTGGCTTCGCCTCTCCTGCTGTCAATGACTGACTGGTCTCTAACTATACACATACGCAGGAAGAAACTCCAAAAAACAAACGTGGCTGAAGTCATACAGGCAGTATGCTGCCCGATCCTCTGGCGGCATACAGGCAGTATGCTGCCCGATCCACTGGCGGCTTGTATCATGTACTGGCTGTATGACTTCAGCCACGTATAGTATGTCCTCTTTAAGATCCCACAGGTATTGTGGTTGCCTTTGAGGGGCACTATAACTCCCAGCATATCCTGCAGCTCTTATGCCATGCTGGGAGTTATAGTTCACCACACATTTGTCATGTGGTTGCTCCGAGGAGAACTATAACTCCCAGCAAGTCCTTCAGCTCTTATGGCATGCTAGGAGTTATAGTTCACCACAGGAGTGGTACAATGTTTAATGACGTGTGCTTTTTCACTTTACTTTATATTTTACTTCTACGTTATAATGCTTGCATCTCATTCTGGACCCATGATAGGCAGGGAGCAGGGTCACACTGGCTGGGGGCTGCGGTAGCGGAGGTGGCTGGGTCTGCAGAGGGAGCTGTTGCAGTGGAGGTGGCTGGGGCTGTGGCAGCAGAGGCAGCTGGGCTGCGGCAGCGGAGGCGGCTGCAGAGGGGGCTGGCGCTGTGGCAGCAGAGGCGGACGGAGCCGGGACTGCGGAGGGGTCTGTTGCAGTGGAGGTGGCTGTGGCTGTGGCAGTGGAGGCCGCTGGGGCTGTGGAAGCGGAGGAGGCTGGGGCAGCGGAGGGGGCTGGGGCTGTGGCAGCGGAGGGGGCTGTGGCAGCGGAGGGGGCTGTGGCAGTGGGAGGGGGCTGGGGCTGTGGCAGCGGAGAAGGCTGTGGCTGGAGGGGGATGTGGCAGGAGGGGGCTGGGGCTGTGGCAGCAGGGGGCTGGGGCTATGGTAGCAGGGGGCTGGGGCTGTGGCAGCAGGGGGCTGTGGCAGCAGAGGCAGCTGGGGCTGTGGCAGCGGAGGCGGCTGGGGCTGTGGCAGCGGAGGCGGCTGGAGCAGCGGAAGGGGCTGGGGCAATGGAGGCGGCTGGGGTTGTGGCAGCGGGAGGGGGCTGTGGCAGCGGAGGGGGCTGTGGCAGCGGAGGGGGCAGTGGCAGCAGGGGGCTGGGGCTGTGGAAGCAGAGGCGGCTGGGGCTGTGACAGTGGCTGGGGCTGTGGCAGCGGAGGGGGCTGGGACAGCTGAGGGGGCTCTGAGGAGAACTATAGCTCCCAGCAAGTCCTTCAGCTCTTATGGCATGCTGGGAGTTATAGTTCACCGCAGGAATGGTACAATGTTTAATGACATGCTTTTTCACTTTACTTCATATTTCACTTCTATGTTATAATGCTTGCCTCCCATTCTGGACCCATGATAGGAAGGGAGCGGGGTCACACTGGCTGGGGGCTGCAGAAGCGGAGGCGGCTAGGGCTGCGGAGGGAGCTGTGGCAGTGGAGGTGGCTGGGGCTGTGGCAGCGGAGGCGGCTGGGGCTGCGGAGGGGGCTGGCGCTGTGGCAGTGGAGGCGGAGGGTGCCATGACTGCTGAGGGGGCTGGGACAGCGGAGGCAGCTGTGGCAGTGGAGGCGGCTGAGGAGGCGGAGGGGGCTGGGGCTGTGGCAGCAGAGGTGGAGGGGGCTGGGGCTGCGGAGGGGGGCTGTGGCTTGGTCTGTGTCAGCGGAGGCGGCTGGGGCTGTGGCAGTGGAGGCGCCTGGGGCTGTGGCAGCGGAGGTGGCTGGGGCAGTGGAGGGGGCAGTGGCAGCGGAGGCGGAGGTGGCTGGGGCTGTGGCAGCGGGAGGGGGCTGGGACTGTGGCAGTAGAGGCGGCTGTGGCAGCGGAGGCGGCTGGGGCTGTGGCAGTGGAGGCGGAGGGTGCCATGACTTCTGAGGGGGCTGGGACAGCAGAGGCAGCTGTGGCAGTGGAGGCGGCTGAGGCAGCGGAGGGGGCTGTGGCAGCAGAGGTGGAGGGGGCTGGGGCTGCGGAGGGGGCTGCGGCTGGGTCTGTGGCAGCGGAGACGGCTGGGGCTGTGGCAGCGGAGGCGGCTGGGGCTGTGGCAGCGGAGGTGGCTGGGGCAGCGGAGGGGGCAGTGGCAGTGGAGGCGGAGGTGGCTGGGGCTGTGGCAGCGGGAGGGGGCTGGGACTGTGGCAGTAGAGGGGGCTGTGGCAGCAGATGGATGGGGCTATGGCAGCAGGGGGCTGGGGCTGTGGCAGCAGGGGGCTGGGGCAGCGGAGGCAGCTGGGGCTGTGGCAGCGGAGGGTGCTAGGGCAGTGGAGGGCGCTGTGGCAGAAGAGGGGGCTGTGGCAGCAGAGGGGGCTGGGGCTGTGGCAGTGGAGGCGGCTGGGGCTGTGGCAGTGGAGGGGGCTGGGTTTGTGGCAGCAGGAGGAGGCTGGGACTGTGGCTGGAGGGGGCTGTGGCAGGAGGGAGCTGTGGCAGCAGGGGGCTGGTGCTGTGGCTGCAGGAGGCTGGGGCTGTGGCAGTGGAGGCGGCTGTGGCAGTGGAGGCGGCTGGGACTGTGGCAGCGGAGGAGGCTGTGGCTGGAGGGGGCTGTGGCAGGAGGGCGCTGTGGCAGCAGGGGGCTGGGGCTGTGGCAGCAGGGGGCTGGGGCTATGGCAGCGGAGGCGGAGGGGCTGTGTCAGTGGAGGCGGTTGTGGCAGCGGAGGCGGCTGGGGCTGTGGCAGCGGAGGCTGCTGGGGCTGTGGCAGTGAGAGAGGGTTGGGACTGTGGCAGCAGAGGAGGCTGTGGCTAGAGGGGACTGTGGCAGCAGGGGCTGGGGCTGTGGCAGCAGGTGGATGGGGCTATGGCAGCAGGGGGCTGGGGCAGCGGAGGGGGCTGTGGCAGCGGAGGGGGCTGGGACAGCGGAGGGGGCTGGGGCTGTGGAAGTTGAGGCAGCTGGGGCTGTGGCAGCGGAGGGGGCTGTGGTAGCGGAGGGGGCTGGGGTTGTGGCAGCGGGAGGGGGCTGGGACTGTTGCAGCCGAGGAGGCTGTGGCTGGAGGGGGCTGTGGCAGGAGGGCGCTGTAGCAGCAGGGGGCTGGGGCTGTGGCAGTGGAGGCGGCTGTGGCAGCGGAGGGGGCTGGGGCTGTGGCATCAGAGTGGGCTGTGGCAGCGGAGAGGGCTATGGCAGCGGAGGGGGCTGTGGCAGCGGAGGGGGCTGTGGCTTTGGCAGCAGGGGGCTGTGGCTGTATGAGCAGCGGGGGCTGTGGCTGTATGAGCGGAGGGGGCTGTGGCTGTGGCAGTGGAGGGTGCTGGGACTGTGGCAGTGGAGGGCGCTGGGGCTGTGGCAGGGCCGGTGTTGACTGTGCACTGTGCTGTTCTGTGTTGCCCCGGCCCTGCCTCTTAGTAACGTCACTGCAGCGCGCGATCTGGACGGGAGACCGTCCACCTCCTGATGTCTAGTGTGGACGTAGTGAATTCATGGCTGCACCCACAAACATGTTGCTGTCACCGCTCGTTACTGGGTAACACCGTTCCATCTCCGCCCCAGCTGCCACAGCCCCCTCCACTGCCGCAGCCCCAGCTGCCCCCACATCACAAAATGATACATTCGGACCATAAGACGCACCCCCATTTCTCCCCATAATTTGGGGGGAGGGGAGTGCGTCTTATGGTCCGAAAAATACGGTAACTATAAGCAAGTAATGAGTAGTGAAACAATATATTAATGAATGAAGCAGAATAAAAGGTGAAAAACCTGTACCATGGAATACATGGTTAAATATACTAAACGTGGAACTGATCATACTGTTAGAACCCTCCTGTTTTTTTTTTTTCCATCTTGTGTTTTGCAGTCACGTGACCATCTGCCTTTATATTCCAGCTCTGCCCTTTTGGCTGTGCTGGACTTCGTGTTTGACTGTTTCTCTAGCCAGGTGCTTCGGTGCCTTTCTCTGTCAGTTCTCTTCGTCCTTCTGGGACCTCTAGTACCTTTTTGTCAGTTTATCTTTTAGTGTTCTGCAACAACTTCTCTGTTTAGGAGGTGTCCCATTTTTGTCCCAGTCCTTAGTTCTTTTAAGGACCCCTCCCCGTATGCTATAGGTCTTCGTTCAGACTAGCCGAGGACAAAGGCGGGTCTGTTCGCTAGGAACAGGCAACCTGCTACATCACAGGGATTCAGTTTAGTCTTACTGTAGGGACAGCTTTCCCCTTTCTTTACTTAGTACTTGTTGCAGATCATAACACGTGCAGCAATAGTAATCATATGCTCAATCAGAATAAAGACGTTTGCAATTGAACAAAATAAGGAAAATGGTGGCACTCACTGGTTCTGTATAAAAATCCAAAAATTTATTCAGAACATTAAAATGATTGGCATGGGAGAGAGTGGAATATAGAATGGATGACGTCCGTTTCGCGCCTGCCTCCTCGTCAACGGGTCCTAGACAAGAATGGGGATTTGGGAATGACATCTTGCTTTAGTAGCCCCACCTCTGACACAGCTGTGGCTGGATTACTATAGCACTTGCAATAATAAAAACACATATGCAGAACATAAGCATTACAAGACAAATACAATTTATAAAAACACAGACATACCAAATCTGTCGTTGAAGCTTATTGGACCCTGTGCTCGTGTGCACATAATCCGTATTGATTCTCTACTTGGAAACATTTTATGGTGATTATCTCCCTGTTTTGGAGTTTTAACTCTTTCTATACCTGCAAAATGCAGAATATTCGGGTCGGAACAGTGTTCTTGCTGGATATGCTGGATCAATCTAGGGGAGCCCTTTCCTGAAATAATAGACTTGTAATGCTTTCTAAAGCGGGCATATAAGGGTCTTATTGTTTTCCCAATGTAGAAAAAGCTGCAGGGGCAAAAAATGACACACACTACATAGCGAGTTTTACATGAGATAAAATCTCGGACTTGGTGTATAATACATCCCATTTTTAATAAATTCAACGTTGTATGAAATTTACAAAAGGGACAATTCCTGCATTTGTGGTTCCCCTTTGGTTGAAAATCTTTTAACCAGTTATTGGATTCCGTATATGTAACGGGTCTGGGAGGTGGAACCTCTGAGCAACTATACAAAGGGGCAGTCCTTGTAAGGAAGTGGGTGGCTCCCAGGGAAGGCGGGCAGGTAGTCACGGCAAGTGACAGGGACAGTCTCTGGGTAGAAGAGCAGGAAGTCACGGCAAGTGACGGGGACAGTCTCTTGACAGGCGGGTGGTCACGGCAAGTGACAGCAGGGTATGAGTCTCCAGACAGGCAGGTGGTCACGGCAAGTGACAGCAGGATAAGAGTCTCTAGACGGGCAGGTGGTCACAGCAAGTGACGGCAGAGCCTCCAGGTAGGCTAGCAGGTGGATAGCAGGTGGGCGCTCCCAGGTGAGCGGGCAGGAGTCTCTGGACAGGCAGGTGGTCACGGCAAGTGACGGCAGAGCCTCCAGGTAGGCTAGCAGGCAGGTAGCAGGTGAACGCTCCCAGGTGAGCGAGCAAGAGTCTCTGGACAGGCAGTTGAACGGCTTTGCAACAACATTGCTCGGGCACCTCCATTTTGGAGGAGGTGCCTTATATATGGTGAGGTCCTCCGGCCATTGGCCGGGGACTCCTTAGGACGGCGCGCGCGGGCCCTTTAAGAGAGGGGGAGCGCGCGCGCCCTAAGCACAGGGACCGGGAAGCAGCGCGCGCCGCCAGCAGAGCGGGAGGAAGCCGCCGGGCACGAAGCGGAGAGGTGAGGGGAACGGCATCCCTGCCTAGCAGGAGGCGGGGACGCCGACGCTACAGTAACCCCCCTTTAGGCCCCCCCTTTTTTAGGCCAGAGAGAAATTTATCAAGGATGAGAGGGGCATGGATGTTCTCCCGGGGCTCCCACGTTCTCTCTTCAGGACCAAACCCCTTCCAATCCACTAGAAAAAAGGAATTTCCTCTTACCCTTTTGGTGGCCTGAATGTTCTCTACCTCAAACTCGTTTTCAGCGGAAACCGGAGCAGGAGGCGTACCTGTAGACTTGGAAAAAGAGTTAAGTACCACGGGTTTGAGTAGAGATACATGGAAGGAGTTAGGAATCCGCAAATTGGCCTGGAGTTTCAATTTATAGGCCACCGGGTTGATTTGTTTGATAACTTCCAGTGGGCCGATGAACCGAGGCCCTAACTTGTAGGAATGAATCTTGAGCCGGACATATTTGGATGAGAGCCAGACCTTATCTCCAGGACGGAATTGTGGTGGATCTAACCGTCTTTTGTCAGCCTGTTTCTTCATCCGCTCGGATGACCGAAGAAGTGCGGATCTGGTACTCTCCTAAATGGAGGAAAATTCATTAACGAGAGCTTCCGCAGTCGGATTGTCCACCGAGGTGGAGACGGGAAACGGGATCCGAGGATGCTGACCGAAGACTACAAAAAACGGGGATTTGGAGGAAGATTCGCTCTCGTGATTATTGTAGGAAAATTCGGCCCACAGTAAAAGATCCACCCAGTCGGAATGGTGAGCATTAACAAAGTGCCGGAGGAAACTGGTTAAAATTTGGTTGATCCGTTCTACTTGGCCATTGGACTGTGGGTGATAAGCAGAAGAAAAGTCCAAGGTGACCCCCAGCAATTTACACATGGCTCGCCAAAAGCGAGAGGTGAACTGAACTCCTCGGTCGGATACGATGTGGAGAGGAAGACCATGAAGACGGAAGACATGATGGATAAAGTCTTTAGCTAACTCTGATGCAGACGGGAGACCCGGCAGGGGAATAAAGTGAGCCATTTTGGAAAAGTGGTCAGCGACCAGCCAAATGACCATACAACCGGCAGAGACAGGGAGGTCCGTTATAAAGTCCATAGCTATATGCTGCCATGGGGCAGCAGGTACAGGAAGAGGAAGGAGACGGCCGGCTGGCAGGTGTCTCGGAACCTTGTTGCGGGCGCAGGACACACAGGCTGAAACAAAGTCTATTACGTCCTTGTGCAGGGTAGGCCACCAGTAATGCCGGGTAATAAGCTGGAGGGTCTTTTTCTGACCAGCGTGGCCAGCTAGCTTGAACGAGTGTCCCCAGTGTAGGACCTTCTCACGATCAGATACAGTTACGAACCTCTTACCGGGTGGAAGACGATTTAGATTCACGGTGGCCACCTGCATTACTTTGGCGGGGTCGATGATGTGTTTAGGCTCCTCCTCAAGATCAGAGACCAAAAAGGATCGGGACAAGGCATCAGCTTTGATGTTTTTGTCAGCCGGGCGAAAATGAAGAATGAAATTAAAGCGGGCGAAGAGCAAGGACCACCGGGCTTGGCGCGGGTTAAGTCTCTGGGCACTCTGGAGGTAAGCCAAGTTCTTGTGGTCCGTGTAAATTATTACCAGGTGAAGAGCCCCCTCGAGCAGGTAACGCCACTCCTCCAGTGCCAGCTTAATGGCCAATAATTCTCGGTCTCCTATCGAATAATTGCGCTCAGAAGAGGAGAAGAGTTTGGAGAAGAAGCCGCAGGTTACCATTCTTCCGGAAGACGACTTTTGGGTAAGTACCACTCCGGCTCCGGAGGAGGAAGCGTCGACTTCTAGGAAGAATTGCTTGTTGCCGTCCAGACGATGCAGCACAGGGGCGGAGGAGAAAGCTTGTTTTAAGGAAAGGAAGGCCTCCTCAGCTTCGGGCGGCCATTCTCTGGGATTTGCGCCCTTACGGGTGAGCACCAAGATAGGGGCAGTCCGGGAAGAGAAGTGCGGAATGAAGAGGCGGTAGTAGTTGGCGAAGCCCAGGAACCGCTGAATAGCCTTCAACCCCTCTGGTCGGGGCCATTTCTGGATGGCAGACAGTTTCTCAGGATCCATTCGTAGGCCGGTCTGAGAGATTATGTAGCCCAGAAACGGAAGCGAGGTCTGCTCAAAGAGGCACTTCTCATATTTAGCGTAGAGGTGGTTCTGCCTGAGCCTGAGCAGGACCTGACGAACATCCCTCCAGTGAGTGAGAAGATCATTGACCAACTCTTGAAAGACGGCGGGAGCGTTACAGAGACCGAAGGGCATTACAAGGTATTCATAGTGGCCGTCCCGGGTGTTGAATGCCGTCTTCCATTCATCCCCCTGACGGATACGGACCAGGTTATACGCCCCACGGAGGTCCAGCTTGGTGAAGATTCTAGCCCCCCTCAGATGGTCAAATAATTCAGGAATGAGCGGAAGGGGGTATTTATTTTTCACCGTGATCTGGTTAAGGCCTCTATAGTCTATACAGGGACGGAGTGAGCCGTCCTTCTTTTTGACGAAGAAGAAGCCTGCTCCCGCCAGGGAGGTAGATTTCCGGATAAATCCCCGGGCCAGATTTTCCTCAATATATTCAGACATGGACCGGGTCTCAGCAGCGGACAAAGGGTAAATATGCCCACGGGGAGGAGTAGCGCCGGGTATCAGGTCGATTGGGCAGTCGTATGGTCTATGACGGGGTAATGTCTCTGCTTCTTTTTTATTAAAGACGTCCGCATAAGACCAGTAGGGAACCGGTAGACCGGGTAGATTGGCTGGGGTAGGAGAAGGACAGGCAGGATGAACGGGAACTAAACAAGTCTTATGGCAATCCTGTCCCCAGCGAAGGACTTCTCCGGTCTGCCAATCAAGCATGGGTGCATGTTTCTGAAGCCAAGGTAGGCCTAGCAAGAGGGCGTGAGAGAGTCCAGGCAGAACATGAAAGAAGATGCTCTCAGAGTGCAGCATTCCCACCTGCAGAGTTATGGATTCAGTGATGAGTTTGATGGGATGTGGTAAGAGGCCCCCATCCACGGCGGCGACAGATAAGGGTACAGCCAGAGGTTTGGTGGGAATGCGGTATTTCTCTACCAGGAACTGAGAAATGAGATTTCCGGCAGCTCCAGAGTCAAGTTGAGCCAGTTCAAAATAACGGTTCTCCCTGCAGATGATAGAGACCGAGAGCAACAGAGATGGAGAGGGTTTACTCTTGTCTAGGGTGACCTCTCTGAGCGATCCTAGACACAGGCGTTTCCCGACCTCTCCGGGCAGGAACGGATCCGGTGCTCCTTACTGCCACAGTAGAAGCAGCTCTCCTCAGCACGGCGTAACTCTTGACCATCTAGGTCTGGTCGACCTGCATAGGCTCGGGTGAGTGCGCCTGGGGAGTTACAGAGGAAGTGACGGGTTTTTGGAAGGAAGGGGCAAGGCGTGGAAACCTCCTCTCACGGGTGACCTCTTTGGTGCGCTCCTGGAACCGGATGTCAATCCCGGTGGCAAGTGTTATTAAGTCGTCGAGAGTGGTAGAAATGTCCCGACCGGCAAGTTCATCTTTAATACGGCCGGACAGACCTTCCCCGAAGACTGACACCAGGGCGTCATTATCCCAGGCAAGCTCCGAAGCAAGGGTACGGATCCGTATGGCATATTGACCCACGGTGAGACTTCCTTGACGAAGGCGTAGCACAGATGAGGCGGATGAGGTCTTCCATCCTGGTTCATCGAAGACTTTCCGGAAAGCCGTGAGAAAGGCTGGCAGGTTGGACACCAGTGGGTCTCCTCCCTCCCATAGAGGATTTAGCCACGCCAGCGCCTCCCCCGTGAGATGGGACATGATGAAGGCTACTTTGGCTCTGTTGGTGGAAAACTGGTGTGCCAACAGTTCGAAGTGCAGAGTGCACTGGTTAATGAAGCCCCGTGCCTGGCCGGGATCTCCGCCAAAACGAGGGGCGGAGAGGCGGGGATCGGGAAGAGATGCCATGGTATTGATGGGCAGTGGCGGTGCCGGGGTAGTAAGTGTGCGAGTGGAGGCCGCTCCCGATGAGGCAGTCAATGTGTCCAGGCGGGAGTTAACATTATGCAGGTGACTCAGGATGGAGTCCTGTTGGGACCTCTGACGGGAAAGTTCATGACATAGGTCCGAGAGCGAAGGAGCTTGGGTGCCACCGGGTTCCATGGACCGAGAAAACTGTAACAGGTCAGGGAGGTGGAACCTCTGAGCAACTATACAAAGGGGCAGTCCTTGTAAAGAAGTGGGTGGCTCCCAGGGAAGGCGGGCAGGTAGTCATGGCAAGTGACAGGGACAGTCTCTGGGTAGAAGAGCAGGAAGTCACGGCAAGTGACGGGGACAGTCTCTTGACAGGCGGGTGGTCACGGCAAGTGACAGCAGGGTATGAGTCTCTAGACAGGCTGGTGGACACGGAAAGTGACAGCAGGATAAGAGTCTCTAGACGGGCAGGTGGTCACAGCAAGTGAGGGCAGAGCCTCCAGGTAGGCTAGCAGGCGGATAGCAGGTGGGCGCTCCCAGGTAAGCGGGCAGAAGTCTCTGGACAGGCAGGTGGTCACGGCAAGTGACGGCAGAGCCTCCAGGTAGGCTAGCAGGCAGGTAGCAGGTGAGCGCTCCCAGGTGAGCAGGCAAGAGTCTCTGGACAGGCAGGTGGTCACGGCAAGTGACGGCAGAGCCTCCAGGTAGGCTAGCAGGCAGGTAGCAGATGAGCGCTCCCAGGTGAGCGGGCAAGAGTCTCTGGACAGGCAGGTGGTCACGGCAAGTAACGGCAGAGCCTCCAGGTAGGCTAGTAGGCAGGTAGCAGATGAGTGCACCCAGGTGAGCGGGCAAGAGTCTCTGGACAGGCAGGTGGTCACGGCAAGTGACGGCAGAGCCTCCAGGTAGGCTAGCAGGCAGGTAGCAGGTGAGCGCACCCAGGTGAGCGGGCAAGAGTCTCTGGATGAGCAGGTGGTCACGGCAAGTGACGGCTGAGCCTCCAGGTAGGCTAGCAGGCAGGTAGCAGGTGAGCACTCCCAGGTGAGCGGCCAGACTGGTCCATGGACAGACTGGCAGATGCTGGTAGGCAGACTGTCGGACCGCAGGAGTGCAAGCAGATAGACAAGTTTCAGGCAGGAATCAAGCAGGACTCTGGCGGATAACTGGCAGGTATCTGGTAACGTGACCTGAGGGCTGAAGCAGAGTTGAATGGCTTTGCAACAACATTGCTCGGGCACCTCCATTTTAGAGGAGGTGCCTTATATATGGTGAGGTCCTCCGGCCATTGGCCGGGGACTCCTTAGGACTGCGCGCGGGCCCTTTAAGAGAGGGGGAGCGTGCGCCCTTAGCACAGGGACCGGGAAGCAGCGCGCGCCGTCAGCAGAGCGGGAGGAAGCCGCCGGGCACGGAGCGGAGAGGTGAGGGGAACGGCGTCCCTGCCTAGCAGGAGGCAGGGACGCCGACGCTACAGTATATAATCTATTCTGTACCAAAATATCTATAAAAGAGGTGGTTTTGCTACACGTAACCATAGGCTTGTGTTGTGTTTCTACTAAATCTTGATCCTGTTCTAATAGGTGCCATTTTTTGGAAATGGCTGAACGAATATGTCTGTCCATGGGTCCATATCTAAAATTGAAAAAAAAAACCTTTTCTCCTTATGTACATTAGTGTGTCTACATTGCTGCTCAGTAATCCCTTCTGTGAAAATGCACTGACTTTATTTAGCGCAGTATTTAAAAACTGATCTGGGTATCCTCTCTGTCGAAAACAACTTTTTAGTTCTTTTGCCTGTTAAATGAATCAGCCCTCATCATTGTTTATCTTTATAAGTCTAAGAAACTGACTGTACTTTAAGGACTCCTCTATATGCGGGGGATTTTAGATTTTTATCTTCTGATGCGCTAGAATCGGAATCAGTAGTCCAATAATATTTTTGCTATTATCAGTGATTTTTTCTATTTCTTTGAAACCCACGCAAACACAGGGAGAAGATACAAACTCCTTGTAGATGTTGTCCATGGTGGGATTTTAACTCAGGACCCCAGCACTGCAAGTCTACAGTGCTAGTAGTCAGTAATCTATTGAGACTGGTTTTCTAGTTTTCAGAGAAAGTTTAAATATTTTTTTAGGGATTTTTTTTTTAATTAAACTCCTGGATACTTAGAGTGACTCTATTACTTGCCCTTATTTGCTCTTACTTTATACATTTGGACATTTAGGGTTCAGTAGTCTGTTCTGTTGAGACTTCACTATCTGACAATCTTTCGCACCCGAGCTGTGAGCAGAAGGTAACAATCTAACCAATAGTGACACAAGATGGATTGCTGACTACTTCATACTCCTTGCAGACACTGAACTAAGACTCTCTCAAAGAACCTGCATCTTAGATTCCATCACTATCAGTGCTCTATATTTTCTTATAAAATAACTGATAGCCATTGCAGAAACTTGATAGATGCCATTATTGTTGATATGGTCTGTCATGAATCATTTATATTTTAATAATAAAAATAAAAGGTAGCAATAAATGTATACATCACAATTTTATCCCATACGGTAAGCATCATAAAAAAAGAACCGTGTCAAAATTGCTATCTTTGTGGATTCCTTGTATAAAAAACAGAAGTAAAAAAGATCGCAAGTTGTATGTTCCACTTAAATAGTAAAACAAAAAATACATAACTTGTGCAAACAGCACATACTGATTCAGAGAATCAAGTACTATCCTGCAGATAAAGTTAAACTACTATTCTAGAATTATTGTTCTTTTTTATTCTGCCTCCCAAAAAATAGAGTATAAAGTGAGGACGAGCACATTATTTATTACATCAAATTTCTTCTGGTAAAAACTACATTTTTTTGCCACAAAATTAATCCTCACACCGCAACAATTACTGAAAAGTAAAAAAATTTCAGAAAGAGTAGCAAAGCAATTTTTAAAAGTAATTTTATTGTCCAAAATTTGTAAAAAAAAATTAATTGGGTATCGCTGTAATAATGACAATAATAATTTTATTTCTATAGAACAAACATATTCTGCAGCACTGTACTATTCAGATGTTACATGTACAAAAAATATCAGACATTACAAAGTAACATATATTTCAACATTTTCAAACAAGAGGAGTGAGAGCCCTGCTCGAAAGTTTATAATTAATAAGATAAGAAAATGTAGTACTGTGTGCCTTTGCTTCAAGTGTGGATCCTCCTTTAGAGGCAGAAGAGGAGGTGACGTTGCCAGTAGCAACCTCCGGTACAGTACTGAGACAGAAGGATCAGGATCTGACAGCCCTGAAAGAGGAGGTGGCCAGTCATGACCAAGAGCTGGTGCCTATCAGGCAGCAGTGTCAGAGTGACGTGCAGCAACTATGGGAAAACCTGGAGAAAGTGTCCTCAGACCAGCGGAGCCTGGAGTCTGAACGGCAGAAAATATACCAGGTTGTGAGGAACATACAGCAAGACCTGGAGGGAAGCAACGAGGAAATTAACCAATGGGAGGAAATGTTCCAGGAAATTAGGGAGGACCGCCGCAAAACCAAGGAGGAGGTTTTGCAGTTGAAGCGTGAGAAGGAGGCACTGCAGGATGAAGTTTCTGGGCGTGAACAAAACCTAGAACGACTGCGCGAACAGTTTAACCGGGAGCTTTGTGAATCCAAGAAGGAAAATGGTGAACGCAGTGGGGAACTGCAACAAATTAAGAGAGACTATGAGGATCTCCTCAGGGTTAAAGAAAAACTAGAGAATGATAAGGCGGATGCAGAGCACATGCGCCAAGTGGTTGAGGCCACTCTGCAGGACACCCGTGATGAAAATGGTGATCTCCGCAGAAAAACCCTAGGTCTGGAAGCTCAAGTGAAGGAGCTGCAGACGTTCTGTGATAATCTCCAGAGGGCAGAGACGTGCCTTAAGGAAAGAATTAGCAAGATGGAAGCTGAGTGTAAAAAGATGAAGTCTATCGGAGAAGCCACAGACCAGGGCCAGGAGTTGGCCACTGGAGATGGGAGGTATGAAACAGATGCCTCCTCGGATAATACGAGCTCGGGTGATTCGGTGGAAGTAAGAGCCGAGATCAAGGAGCTCAAGGAGATGCTACAAGCCCATTTGAAGCAAGAGAAGCTTGAGAGACTGGCAGTTGAGAGCTGAGTGGGCACATTGGAGACAGAGAGGTCTGAGAGAACTCTACTGTTAAAGGAACAGTTGAGGCCAGAAGAGCTTCAGAGATGGGCTGCTGAGAGGTAAGTAGCAGAGCTAGACGAAGAAGTTTTTGGGCTCAAAAGTCGCCTGGCAAAGTATCACTCAGTGAACGAGGCCTCCTTGGAGAAGGAGAAGGGCCAACAAGTTGCATTCACTCCCTTATACCATGAGAAGGTGGACCTGAGGAGAGCTAAGAGAGTGTTAACAGAAGATAAATATGAAATGGAAGTGGTCAAGACGAAAATTTGTGAATTTGTAGCTGTGAGTCAGCTCAGGGGAAGTATACAGGATGAAGAAGCTGAAAGTCAGTTGCCCCTGAAACCTGAGCTAGATGATCTTTTGGAGACCACTGGTGAAACAGAAATCTCTCGGTACAAGTGCCTCATAGATGTACCCGAGGATTTCAGAGAAGAATGCACCAGTGAGTCCGTGCATGAAGAGTTTAAGAAGGCCGTGGGAGCCTGTAAGGTGTACTCGACCTCAGACGCTAAACAGCTGGTGGTCCTGTCCATGACCGAAGTCACAGTGAAGAGGGTGGCGATGCTAAGTGACATGCACTGGCGATATATTCGCACGAAGCGGTTTCTCCGGTTGAAGATGGAACAAGCCTTTAGACAACTGGAGCTTATGAGAAAAGCTCACAGTCTGCGGGAAGAGGTCATCCGGGTGCCTCATGTTCTCGTGAGAAAGCTCATTGGGAGAAATGACCAAGCCATGCAGATAAAGGTAAAGAAGTCTGGTGTGGTGTAAGTAAGCAGTCCACGTGATCGTCAGGACTGGATACCAGATGAAGACGGCATGGTGTCATTCTCCGCTGTAGGAACAGAAGAAAGTCTTGCATATATACGCATGCTGATGGAGTACCGAGTGACCTACCTGCGAGAGGTAGAACAGTTGAATCTCGCTAGACTGCGAGTGGAAAGGCAGCATCGCCTGAGCAGTAGAAGGTGGCAGCAGTCTAGAAATTGTGATACCAGACAAAGAAAGGGTCCCCTAAATAATGGAACTGCTACAGCTGAAGTTAGGGACCTTTCAAGATGTCCTGAGAGTAGTGGGCGTGGGTTTAGAGGTAGTGAGGCCTCCAGTAACTCAGGTTTGAGTGGCGCACACAAACGATGCAATAGAGGACGGGACAGTACGGAGTCGAACCGGACCTTAGATACCAGGGCATGGGAGTCACACTGCTGTATTGACCACTGGGAGTGGGGGATGTCTGACAAGGTTGCGACTGACCGCTGGGAGCGGGGGAGGTTTGACAAGGTTACGACTTGGAAATGTGACTTGACGAGGTCAGTGACAATGACAAATGATCGGTCCCTAAGGAATGGGCTAATGTCGTTGACTAATGTTCCAGGGGCTGAACAGTGCAATTGTCAAGTACATGGTCTTTGTGTGAACTGTGGGTTATGAGGTGATTGTGTATATTATGTGTTCAACCCCACAAGTTTGAACAGAGGGGGGGGATATGTAATTCAGCGGCTTGTGGCATTACTGTAATGGTCCGGGGTGTGTTTTGGCCGACCATGTACCTCCCCCAGGTGACTGGTCACATGACTGTGGCATCGCACAGGTCCTGTGCACACAGAAGGTCTGATCACATGCCTGTGGCATCGCACAGGTCCTGTGCACACAGAAGGTCTGATCACATGACTGGGACATCAGCACAGGTCCTGTGTGTACACTAGAAGATATATAAACCCTGGTAGTTTTGAGACAGGGTGTGTAAGGCATGAGGCTTGTTCCCCGTGTGGGACACCGTTAGTGTGAGGCCTTGTGAAGCCTGGTGAAGCCTGAAAAGCCAAGGCTGGATCCTTATGTGTAAGCGATGCCAATGGCCTTTGAAGGTACGAGGGCTGGAGACCCCCACCTCGGAAGCCGAAAAGCCACAGCTGTGGCAGAACAAATCTGACTGAAGCAGCTATGACCCAGCAAAGGTAAAAACACTGCGTTATATGGACATTGTTATAGTTACTTTGCTGAAGGCTGTAACTGGAGCCAAGTGGGCTCTTGGTTGTTATGTGTATAAACATGCCGGTGAGCCACTGAGATGGACTGTGTGATAAGCAGTTATGAAATGTAATAAACTGCTGGATTGTGAAATACTCAAAAATGTTGCTGGTGTGCTTTAATTGACCCGGTGCAGCAAGTGTCTGCCAGCATGATGACTAGCGCTGCCTTACAATGTCGATTATGCAATATGGTAAAAAAATAAATATAAAATAATTCCATAATTTCTTTTTTCTTTTTAATATTGTTTTATTTTTGTTAATATTGACTCCCAAAATTGTAATAAAAAGAGATCAAAAGGTAATATGTATTCTAAAATTATTCTCTTGTTAAAAACTACAGCTCATTCCGCAAAACTCAAGTCATCATATGGCTCTGACTTTAAACTTTAAAGTTATGGCAATCAGAATGCGACAAAACCAAGATAAATTATTTTTTATTAGACTATATTTATTGTAAAAATGTAGTATAAATATATGTGTGTATATAATATATATATGTATATGTATATATATATATATACACTGTGTTCGAAATTATTATGCAAATAATATTTTCACAGATTTTCCCTAAATTACCTATACGAATTGCAGTCATTGTAATTTTCCAGTCAAATAACTATTAGAGTATAATTGAAAGGTTTTTGTACAAACTGCCTATGATAACAGTATATTTTTAAAAAAATAAAACACTCAAACTGCACTAAAAATGCATGTTCCAAATTATTATGCACAGCAGAGTTTTCAACCTTTTCATTTTAATAAAGAACAAAAAAATGGTCATTTTTGAAATTATAAGCATTAGCAGCTTATTACAAACTGAAATCAAACAGTTTTCAACTCAAAACTTTATTCTAGGTGATGTTACATTTGCACATAGGACCGCTTGTTCGAAAGGAGCTTCTGAACTCTCTCGTCCATTGAATTTGTCAGGTTTTGGATGGTTTCTGCTTCAATTGTTTTGCATGAGGACAGAATACCCTCCCAGAGCTGTTGCTTAGATGTAAACTACCTCCCGCCATCATAGACACTCCTTTTGATGATGCTCCAGAGGTTCTCAATGGGGTTGAGGTCAGGGGAGCATGGGGGCAACACCATAAGTTTGTCCCCTTTTATGCCCATAGCAGCCAGAGATGCAGATGTGTTATGTGCAGCATGAGACGGTGCATTATCATGCATGAAAATGATCTTGCTGCGGAATGCATGGTTCTTCTTCTTGAACCATGGCAGGAAGTGCTGTTTGAGAATCTCATCATACAATATGGAGTTCATCTTTACCCCTTCAGGGATCCTAAAGGGGCCGACAATCTCTCTCCCCATGATTCCAGCCCAAAACATTACTCCACCTCATCCTTGTTGGCGCTGTAGCCGTTTTTGCGTGGGGTGTCCATCAACCAGCCATCCTCCACTCCGTCCATCTGGACCATCGAGCGTTGCAGGGCACTCATCGGTGAACAAAACAGTTTTGAAGTCAATCTTCATGTATTGTTTGGCCCACTGGAGCCGTTTCTGCTTGTGTGCAGTGGATAGAGGAGGTCGACAGGATGGCTTACACACAGCTGCAAACCTCTGAAGAACCCTGCATCTTGTTGTTCGGGGGACGTTGGAGGCACCAGCAGCTTCAAAAACTTGTCTGCTGCTATGACAAGGCTTTTTTGCCACTGCTCTTTTAACCTGACGTAATTGCCTGTAGGAAAGAGTCCTCAATTTTCCCTTATCAGCACGTACACATGTGTACTGTGAATCAGCTACATACTTCTTGATTGTGCGATGATCACGATGAAGTGTCTTGGCAATGTTGATTGTAGTCATGCCTTGACCTAAACACTCCACAATTTGTTGCTTCTCAGCAGCCGACACATCCTTTTTCTTTCCCATTTTGCCAGAAAATATAGGCTGCTTAATAATGTGGGACAGCCTTCTTAAGTAGTCTTGCCTTTCATTGGACACACCTGCCAAACTAATTAGCACAGGTGTCTGCAATTGCTTACAGTGATATAAAGAGCCCTGACACACATCACCATCAATGAGTTTAACTGACAAACAAAAAAATTCTTACCTTATCACTCCTAAACACTTTTTGCATAATAATTTGGAACACAGTGTATATATATATATATATATATATATATATATGACGCGCCCCCTGGGCCGCGCGTGTGTGGGGATACGCGGAACTGGACCCGTTGCGGATGCTGGGGGTTGTAGTCCTCGTGTGGCGGGGATCCGGTCCCATGGCTCAGGGTGGTCAACTCAAATGGCAGTCTGTTTATGTTGTTTTTTTGTGATATTAAATGTCCGACTACGCCACCCGTGGATTGCGGTCAGGATGAACCGCTGCTGCAGGGCAGACCGCTGAGGCTGGTGTTGTGGGTGCAGAAGGGTACAACTCCCCACGGGAGGAGTGTAGCCTCAGGGCAGTGTATGTGGAGGATGGGGGTGATGGTGCAGGAGTAGCAGTGATGACACAGAGTCAGTGATGAAGTTGACGCGCCCCCTGGGCCATATTCTTTAGGGGGAATATCCGGAACCGGATCAGATGGGAGTTGTAGTCTTCCGAGTGGCTGTGACCCGGTCCGTGCCCAGGGTGTCAAACTCAGTTGTATGTGGCAGTCCTACAGATGTTAATAAGTTCTTAATGTCGACTACGCCACCCGTTGTATTGCGGTCACTATGGCCGCCGCTGCAGCAGGGTCCGCTGAGGCTGATGGTGTAGGTGCAGCTTTTGATGGTATAACCCCCAACGGGTGGGGTATAGCCTCAGGGGGTCAGGTGCAGAGGATGGGGGTTGTGGTGGTGCAGCATAGATGTTAAAGGAAGACAGAGTCGGGTTATGCAGTTAAGGGTTTTTACTCACTGCTGATGTTCCGGTCACTCCAGCTTCAAGTGACCTCCCGAGCCGTGCTGCATCCACCAGGTCCTGGATCCAGCCAACCCCCAAGCAAGTCCGGAGCGTGACCCTGAGCTCTCCTTCTGTCCTTTCTCTGGCCGTCCCCACTAGTGATCCACCCAGGTCCAGCTCCCTCGGGCCTTCTGTTGGGAGACCCTTGGCCTTGGGTTCCCTGACCCTCCACGTGGTATGCCTTCGTGGTGGATGTGGTGGGTGGCCGTGGCAGACGCTGCCCACGGCCTCCGGTCTCTGGCTGGGGTGTGTTTTTGCCCCCACCAGCTTGGGTTCCGGTACCCTGATGCCGACTCTTCACCCGTGGATTGGATTTGGGGTCTCAGAGTCCTCTCTTCTCTTTCCCCCTCTGGGTCTCTCTTGCTTTCTCCTCTCTCTCTCTCTCTGGGGCTGCTCTGCTCCTCTTCCTCTGACTTCTCTGCAAAGGCTGACAGACTGACTGACCCTGTTCTCTGATGGTGCCCACCTTATATACACCCTCTATGTGTGAGCTCAGGTGACCAGCACCCAATGAGCTCCTATCTTTACCCAGGCTGCTCCCCCTATCTGCCCCTACACTACTTGGGATGTACCACCCCCCTCCCACTCCAGCCAGGAACAGACTCGGTCGTACCTGCACATTTCTAAGTGGGAGTACCGTCGGCCTGTTCCTCGGAAATGGGATGTATGTAGTGCATGCAGCTGACTGAGGTCAGTTCCACACTCCATCCTTACCCGGGAGTGGAATATCACACCTCTGGGTTGAGGTGCAATACCCCTGTAGCAGCCGAATCCTCAGGGTGCTACACAGTCCAGGGTCTTTACTCACAGTTCTTATTATCCAGACCACTTCTGCAGGTAATGGCTGCACACGTCGTACTGTGCTCACCAGGTGAGGGGCTCGGCCGACTCCCAGGTATCTCCGGAGTGTTTCACAGGACCACCTTTGTGTTTCCTTTCTCTGGCCTGTCATACCCCGCCAGTGACCTCGCTTCTGCCCGGCTGCCTCGGGCCTTCTCTTGGTAAACTTGGTGCCAGTCTCCCTGACCCTATATGGTGCCTTCCTAGCGGGTGTAGTGAGGGGCTGCGCCACATGAAATGTTACAGCCTCCGGTTTCTAGCTGAGGGTAATTCCCCGCCTTCACTAGTTTCGGGGACCGGTCTCCCCCTTTGGCCTGACCCTTCTACGCAGGTAGATTCGGGCGTGCGGTGGTGAGTTGCCGGTCCACACCCCTGGGGTCCCTTCGTTCCTTGTTCCTGGAGCCTCCTCTGCTCCTCTTCCTTCTCCTTCCTTCTGCTTCCTCCAGGCTCTGGCCTCTCTCTTAGGCCTGCCTGCGGGGCAGAGCCCCTGCAGAGCCTCTGCTCCCACCTCCTGCTCCCTCTTCTTCTCTCACTGAACTGACCCCTGATCTAAGATGGTGCCCACCTTTTATACCTCCCTCTAGGTGCACCCAGGAACTGCTTCCTCCCTGCTCCTGCACTACAGGGTTCCCCCTTCCTTGGTGTTCCCTCCCCCCACTCCAGCCAGGGACAGGGACTGTCGTGCTCTACTTGGAGCATATCGGTCGCCCTGCCCCCCGGAAATGTGGTGTAATGCATGCAGGTGTCAGGGTCCTGATCCACACTCCATCCTTACCTGAGAGTGAGATATCGCATATCTGGCTGAGATGCAATACCTCTGTAGCAACCGAGCCCTCGGGGTGCTACATTCCCCCCTGGTAAATCACAGCACGTCCGCGGGCTGGAACAGAGCAAAAGACAATGCAAATTAGGACATGCAAAGAATTTTTTTTTTTTAAACTGTCAACTGCACATCACTTCCCTTTATGGGAAACATTTTCTCTTTTCAACATCATATAAAACATTCTTTTTAGTAGCAAACATATAAAACATCATCAGCAGCATATCAACGGCGAAGTCTCTTTTCAACAGGTCACAGTTCTTTCCGCGACCAGGTGTCCATTCTTAAGGTGCAAACTTGGCAAAACTTTCGAACATGAGGGACCCGTTCGTAAACCCTCAATGAAGGCCCTGTGGTGGCTGCAGGGCGTAGATGATCCAGCTGCTGGACCTCGTCTTCGGCCACCTCTAACGGGTTTTTGTTCTGAGGTCAGTTGTTGTAGTTCCTTATAAAACCAGTAGGGGGCACTTTAAGAAGTGCAATTATTTACAAAGTTGACCGCTCCTAGTCCTCGGCCGGATAGTTCACAAAAGGTTGGCTGCTCCCAGTCCTCAGCTGGCTATTACTAACCCGTCTCCGGGTAACTTTCAGCAAAAGCAAACAGGCAACAGTCAGGCAACAGTCCCCGTCCGGGGTGAACTTTTTCTTCCTGTACCCTAACGGGCAGCTATTTACAGTGCACTCACGTTTTCCTTTAATAGCGGCGTCCTCCTTGTGCACGCTCTTCCTCCTCGCCATACTCTTCAGACCCGTCCAGGTCCTCTGGGTAGTAGTGTTCATGGTAGTGTTCTTCTTCCACCCTCTGGACTTTGAGGGCATACCACCCTTGCAATCCTCGATGTCGGGTGTATATTACCTGATCTCCCGGGAACAGCAGTTCTGGCAGGGGAACCAGGGACGGTGCAGTGCCAGCTGCATCCGGGACAGGGATACCACTCCTACCTGCTCCCGTGACCGCTTCAGCTCGGCTTATCACCTCCCGATCCATGAGAAGCTTCGCCGGGGCTTGGGCGCCGCCGATCACTTGCAGCGCCGCCCCCCGGTGTACATGGCATGGAGAACGGCATTACCGTGACAGCGGCCGCGCCTGCGGCTGAAGTTCCCCCCATCTTGGGCGTCTTCCTCTCCCCTGGTGAACCGCGGCCTACCTTCTCTTCTTTCTCCTCCATAGGCCGCAGCTCCGCAGGTGATGGTCTGCGTTGAGGACCTGGCGTCGCACGCTGCTGACGTCAGCGCTCGCTGGGCACCTTCCAGGACCTTGCGCAGCATCAGTGCGTGGGGATTGGCTTCAGATCTCGCGCGCTTTCGGCATCCACGCCCCTCTTCTTCCCGCGCGGCGTCCCGAAGATGGCGCCCAATAGCGGGAAAACGACTGCGGATGGTGGGAAAACGGCTGCGGATGGCTGGAAAACTTCACCACGGTAAGTATCTCAGTTTTTCTTCAGGCACGCAGTAACCGTTGGCGGCGGGCACGAAATCCTGCCGACTATGCCAAAAGTTGATGCGCCCCCTGGGCCACGCGTGTGTGGAGATACCCGAAACCGGACCCGTTTCGGATGCTGGGGGTTGTAGTCCTCGTGTAGCAGGGACCCGGTCCTGTGGCTCAGGGTGGTCAACTCAAATGGCAGTCTGTTTATGTGGTTTTTGTGATATTAAATGTCCGACTACACCACCCGTGGATTGCGGTCAGGATGAACCGCCGCTGCAGGGCAGACCGCTGAGGCTGGTGTTGTGGGTGTAGCAGAGTGTAGTACAACTCCCCACGGGAGGAGTGTAGCCTCAGGGCAGTGTATGCGGAGGATGGGGGTGATGGTGCAGGAGTAGCAGTGATGACACAGAGTCAGTGATGCAGTCCAGGGTCTTTACTCACAGTTCTTATTATCCAGACCACTTCTGCAGGTAACGGCTTCCCACATCATACTGTGCTCACCAGGTGAGGGGCTCGGCCGACTCCCAGGTATCTCCGCAGTGTTTCACAGGACCCCCTTTGTGTGTCCTTTCTCTAGCCTGTCATACCCCGCCAGTGACCTCGCTTCTGTCCGGCTGCCTCGGGTCTTCTCTTGGTAAACTTGGCGCCAGTCTCCCTGACCCTATATGGTGCCTTCCTAGCGGGTGTAGCGAGGGGTTGCGCCACATGAAATGTTACAGCCTCCGGTTTCTAGCTGAGGGTAGTTCCCCGCCTCCACTAGTTTCGGGGGCCGGTCTCCCCCTTTGGCCTGACCCTTCTACGCAGGTAGATTCGGGCGTGCGATGGTGACTCGCCGGTCCACACCCCTGGGGTCCCTTCGTTCCTTGTTCCTGGAGCCTCCTCCGCTCCTCTTCCTTCCTTCTCCTTCCTTCTGTTTCCTCCATGCTCCGGCCTCTCTTTTAGGCCTGCCTGCGGGGCAGAGCCCATGCGGAGCCTCTGCTCCCACCTCCTGCTCCCTCTTCTTCTCTCACTGAACTGACCCCTGATCTAAGATGGTGCCCACCTTTTATACCTCCATCTAGGTGCACCCAGGAACTGCTTCCTCCCTGCTCCTGCACTACAGGGTTCTCCCTTCCTCGGTGTTCCCTCCCCCCACTCCAGCCAGGGACAGGGACTGTCGTGCTTTACTTGGAGCATATCGGTCGCCATGCCCCCCGGAAATGTGGTGTAATGCATGCAGGTGTCAGGGTCCTGATCCACACTCCATCCTTACCTGAGAGTGAGATATCGCACATCCAGCTGAGATGCAATACCTCTGTAGCAACCGAGCCCTCGGGGTGCTACATATATATATATATATATATATATATATACATATACATACATACATATACACAGTGCTCAGCATAAGTGCTCAGCATGAGTGAGTACACCCAAAAAGATTTCCTTTCAAAGCCAATATTTTCTATGAGTTGCCATACTCCAAAATACTCCCACTTTTGCTTTGCTCCTGTCTCAGTAATGGGAGAATGTCTTCACTGAATACAGATTTTACCTCAGAATTGAAATCGCCATATCTCACATTTATCCTACGCTGAGCGCTTACACCAAGGTTTCCATGTAAATCTCTGAAATACGGGATTCAGACGGAACCCCCAGCAGAAGATTCCCTGTGGACTCTGTCTAGCCTGTGATCCCACAGTGTCCGTCTTTTTATTAGGCGTGCATAAAAGTATCGTCGGCCACAGTTTTGTGAACCTCTAAAGAAAAGGACAGCGCTAAACAGAGGTCAGACGGAGTCCAGATTAAGGCTGGTTTCACACGTCCTCATATTTCTGGTACCAGAAAAAACAGTACCGGAGATATTTGTGTCCGTGTGCACCTGTGTGGTAACCGTGTGCCGCCTGTGTACCGCATCAGGAGTACACGTACTGGCACCTGGGAATCAGTGTTAGTGTTGTTCCCAAGTGCCAGGTGCTGAACACTGCCCTCATCATTGTCCCCTGCCAGGCGCTGCAATCAGCGCAAGCAATGGACAATGTTGAGAGTAGTATTCTGATCCCACTGTGACCTGTTGTAAAAATAAGAATAAAATAAAAAAATCCTTACACTCACGTGTCTGAAGATGTCCCCCTCTGTAACCCATCTGACTACTTTCACCAAGTAGCCCGGGAGAATGACTCACTCCAGCGAGAGAGGCCGGGAGCTGCGTTCAGCGAGCGGTGTCCTGTCACTCATTGTACTCAGCGCAGCTCTGGGGCTCGCTCGCAGGAGCGAGTCATTCTCCCCGGCTCTAAAGGAACATTTTTGTGAAAAAAGTTTAATGTTCATTGTTTTCTTTCGCATTCCAAAAATTCCCTGAAACATCTAAAGGGTGCTCAAAGTCACTTCAAATGTGATGTGGTCCCTAAAAAATGGTTTTGTAAATTTTGTTGGAAAAATTAGAAATCACTTGTCAACTTTTAACCCTTATAACTTCCTAACAAAAAAAAAAAATTTGGTTCCAAAATTGTGCTGATGTAAAGTAGACATGTTTGAAATGTTATTTATTAACTATTTTGTGTGACTTATCCCTCTGATTTAAGGGCATGAAGATTGCGAGATTTTCACCAAATTTCCATTTTTTTTTCACAAATAAACGCAAGTCATATCAAATAAATTTTACCACTATCATGAAGTACAATATATCACTAAAAAAGAGTCTCAGAATCAGGGGGATCCGTTGAAGCATTCCAGAGTAATTACCTTATAAAGTGACACTGGTCAGAGTTGTAAAAATTGGCCTGGTCAATAACGTGCAAACAGCTTTCGGGGTTAAAGAGAATCTGTCACCAGAAGAGATGAGCAGATCTTTTGAAATTCAAGTTTGCAAGTTTTGCAGAATTTTCTCTAAAAAATCAATATGAAACAGACAGACAAAGGGAGGACAACAGCTGGGTACCTTGTGTGGTCACATGCAACCCCGCACATGAACATCTTGAGGAAAATTGGTGCTGATCTCCAACCCATACTCCACAGTGACCACAAACTGAAAGAAATATTCTCAGAACTACCACTTTTCTCCTACAAACAGCCCACTAACTTAAGGAATCTCCTTGTCAGAAGTGTCCTCTCATCACCATCAGTGACGGGCACATTCCCATGTAAAAACAAGAAATGCAAAACTTGTACCCACATATTACCATCGAATACAGTCCTCATATCAAGCACAAATCAGGATTATAAAATCATGGTTGTCTTTTCATGTACATCCTCCAATGTGGTGTACATGATACAATGTTCAAGGTGCCCAAAAGGAGTTTATATTGGAGAAACTATGCAAAGGCTGCAAACTAGAATGAATTTACACAGACACACAATTAAGAATGAACTGGACAGTCAGGGACACTGTATGAAAGATCTAAAAGTTTTAGTACTAAAAGGTCACTTCAAAGGTGACCTGGAGAGAAGAATCTGGGAATTCAAACTGATAAAGATGTTCAATTCACTGACAACAGGACTCAATCTAACAACTGGGTTTATGACTCACTACATGGAGTCAATGCACACCTCCACCAGATGGTCTCCAAATAATTAAGCATTCCCACAGACATCTCTTGGACTTATCACTACGAGGCATCACCCCCTCCTCCTCATGAACAAATATCATACTGTAATATCTCTTAAATGTTGTGCCCCTTGTCTTATGAATTCATTTGTAATATTGCCTGACAAAGGAGCCTCTGTGGTCTGAAAGCTTGCACATATATATCTTCTTAGCCAATAAAGGTATCACGCCAAGAATACTTTTGTCATTTTTGGGCAGAAAAGTATTTACATCAAATATGAAACTAATAAATGCTCCACAATTTGCAACACTGAAAAGCCAATAAAGAGATGGAGAATGAAAGAGAGAGAAATCAAATTCACTGAGAGCTTTAGTATTGCCCACCTTGTTTGTTGTAATGCACACGCCCGGACTAACTGGCGTGTGTGTGTTTAGTAGTTCCACAGTGCCATGAATTGGAGAGTGCCTGGAGGGGCGTAACTAAGTATCTGCCTGATCCGACCAAGGTCGCACGACCGCATACGACGCCAGTGCACCAGGGAGGAACCGAGCAGAGGGACCAGGGTCTACTCCAGGTCAGACTCCGGACACGGCTGTTGACCCACACCGGGGAACACAGGAACAGGCAGACTAGAGCGCAGGCTGGGTAGGGTCCAGTACAGACTGGGAGACAAATTCAAAACCGCAGACGCGGTGGACAGGGCTGAGCAAAGCGAAACCGCAGACGCGGTGGACAGGGCTGAGCAAAGCGAAACCGCAGACGCGGTGGACAGGGCTGAGCAAAGCGAAACCGCAGACGCGGTGGACAGGGCTGAGCAAAGCGAAACCGCAGACGCGGTGGACAGGGCTGAGCAAAGCGAAACCGCAGACGCGGTGGACAGGGCTGAGCAAAGCAAAACCGCAGACGCGGTGGACAGGGCTGAGCAAAGCGAAACCGCAGACGCGGTGGACAGGGCTGAGCAAAGCAAAACCGCAGACGCGGTGGACAGGGCTGAGCAAAGCGAAACCGCAGACGCGGTGGACAGGGCTGAGCAAAGCGAAACCACAGACGCGGTGGACAGGGCTGAGCAAAGCGAAACCGCAGACGCGGTGGACAGGGCTGAGCAAAGCGAAACCGCAGACGCGGTGGACAGGGCTGAGCAAAGCGAAACCGCAGACGCGGTGGACAGGGCTGAGCAAAGCGAAACCGCAGACGCGGTGGACAGGGCTCTGTTCACACGGAACAGACTGGAAGGGAAAGGCAGAACCAGGTACACACAGGATACTTGCAATGAAGTAGCGAGTGGACTCTAAACTCACAAACGGGAGTACAGAGACAACGAGTAGGAGATAGGTACGGGATCAGATTCTGCAAGAAAAGGGAAGGTACGGACATAGAGAAAAACAGATAACAGGCTAGGAGAGTATACAGACAAGAGCAGGCAAGATACAGGAACGGGTCTAGGTATGCGGCCCCTAGAAGGCAGAAAGAACAGGCTAGGAGCGTGTTCACACTGGCCTGGAAATACAGCCTTCAGGATAGGCAGAAGACAACAGGCTAGAGAGAGTGTACAGACTGCAGGTTAGAGTACACAGGTAGGACACAGTACAGACACGGGAACAGATACTGCAAGACAGGTAACATACACAGGACCTGGCATGTCAGGGACAAAAAGCCAACTGACAGGGCAAGATGCTCAGGCATGGGTTAATTGGAGGAGCTGGTTTAAATACCAGGTGACAGACAGCAATAGGCTGAGGACGCACAAGGGGTGTGCCCGCAGCAGGTACAAAAATCAGGAAGTGATCGGGCGCCGCCCTTAAGCTGCAGAAACAGAGGAAAACAGACAGCATGGAGGGAAGCCAGAGAGACATTCTGGATTGGAGATCAAGTGCGCGCTCTTGCACAGTTGGAGATGGACCACTATGCAAGGACGCCGCCAGGTATGTTACATTTGTAGTGTGTGAAGAATAAAAAAGGCTGTTATAAAGTGCTGTTACTGCAGAATATCACAGAGCAATCAATTCACAGTCACACTGACTATACAGCTGCAGCACTTCACTATGTATCAATTGAATCTTTGGATTAGTAATCACAGACTAAGACTTCCACTCCATTTCCAATCTGATTGAACTCTGACAGTATTACACCACATTCAAATTAGACCTTTTTTGTAGGTATGTGAATGAACTGTGTCTCAAACCTACTATCCCAATATTGTACAAGCATAAAATAGCACTCCTTTGTTGGTCCCTATCTTTTATATTGGCTATAATAGCCCCCCAGATTGGCTGTGCTACAATCATGAATGCCATAGGTGCAGGGGATTAACCCCTTTACGCCACTGCCATTTTCCATTATTTAATTTTCATTTTTTCCTCCCCTTTTTCCAAGAGCCATAACTTTTTTATTTTTTGGTCTATATTACCATATGATGTCTTGGTTTTTTTAAGGACAAGTTGTACTTTTGAATGACACCATTCATTTTATCATGTGATGAACAGGAAAGCAGAAAAACAATTCCAAGTGCGTTGAAATTGCAAAAGAAATGCAATTTCACATTTTTTTTTTTTTTAATTTACCATGTGCACTATACGATTAACACAATTTATATAAATGACATAAATATGGTGTGGTCATGTTTCAAATATTAACATAACAGCCTACAAAATGATACACAATCAAAGCTGTTCAAAATTAAATGATACTTAAATAAGTATTAAATATTAAATTATTCAATACTTGTAAAGCATTTTTTTTAAACAAGGGTAACAGAGGGGAGGGCATATTATACAAAAAAATAAAACAGTAAATCAAATGGTGAGAGACATGATATTGTAAGTATTTATTATTTCACATGTAGATATCCATTCTTTGGTAGGTTTAAATAAGATGCATACAAATGTTACAAAACTAAATGCTATCACAACATGTAGCAGGAGGTAGAAACAAAAGAATATCTGGGCAAAAAAATTCATTATTGATCAAGACTCATACAATTATATTACCTACAAAGCACCATTATTGAGTCATTTAAGAGATCCAAACCATTAGAAATAATAGATATAAACTTGATTTTATTAAGCACTAGAGAAACATGAATACCATTAAAAGAGCTGTGTGCATTAGCAACAGCATAAGAGAAAAATTCCTCATCAATAGTAGAACATAGGTCCAGATATAGGCTCACAATAAATGCGGTGCAGATCACATTGGGGAAAGGGGACACAAATCAAAGATCTGTTTGTATGTGATTACTTTCCAGAGGCACAAGTTGAATCCTGCATGGGATTTAAGGTATTCCCATACTCAGTACCTTAAATCCCTAATGCACACAGCTCTTTTAATGGTATTCATGTATCTCTAGTGCTTAATAAAATCATGTAGCAGGAGGTGTATATAAAGTGCATAGTGCTGCTCCTGATCATGTATGAGTAGCCATCATGATTATTAGTACCATACTAAAGGTGCTATATTGCAATACCATTCAAGCAAACTCTAAGTTTAACAAGAGCAATAGATAATTAAAGTGCATAGTACTATACCTAATTATGTCTTAGTGACAATCATGATTGATATTAAATGTGCTAGTGACGCGCCCCTGGGCCTTCTGTGTTGTGCGACATCTCGCGCACGGGCTTACCCGGAACCGGGTCAGATGAGGGTAGTAGTCTCGTGGCGGCGACCCGGTCCGTGCCCAGGGAGTCAAACTAAATGGCAGAGTATTGGCAGTAGATGTTAGATGTTGTTTTAGTGTCGACTACGCCACCCGTTGAACGCAGCTATAGAGCTGCGGCTGCAGGACAGTCCGCTGAGGCCGGTGGAAGGATGGTGCAGCGTAGATGGTATAACCCCCAACGGGAGGGGTATGGCCTCAGGGCAGCAGTAGTGGATGATGGAGGTAGTGATGGTGTAGTAAGGAGACTCAGAGACGTACGTTGCAGTTTCAGGGTTTTTACTCACTGATGATGTTTCAGTCACCTCGGCCGGGAGTGACCACCCGAGCCGTACTGCGTTCACCAGGTGCGGGACTCGGCTAACCCCCAGGCAGTTCCGGAGCGTGGTCCTGAGCTCCCTTCTCTCTCTCTCTCTCTGGCCGTCCCCACCAGGGATCCACCTTTGTCCGGCTCCCTCGGGTCTCTTGGTGGTTAAACCTTCTCTGGCTTTCCTGACCCTATTCTTGGTGTGCCTTCCTGGTGGATTTGGTGAGGGTCGTGGCAAAACTTGACCACGACCTCCGGTTCTTAGCTGAGGATTATTAGCCTCCACTAGTTTGGGTTCCGGTACCCGTCTCCGCCAACCCTTCACCCGATGTCTCATGGGATCTCAGGGTTCCCTCTGGTTCTGCGTCTCTGGGCCTCTCCTCCTCCTCTCTCTCCACTGCAGGCCTGGCCCTGGAGCTGGGCCCAGCCGGAGCCACAGCTCCCTGTCAGCCCTCCTGGCTGAGCTCTCCCTCAGCTTCTCCTCAGACTGAACAGACCCTGTCCTAAGATGGTGCCCACCATATATACTCCCTCTATGTGTGAGCCCAGGCGACTAGCACCCAATGGGCTCCTAGCTCTATGTCCAGAGACCCTCCTCTATCTGCCCCTACACTACCAGAATGTTCCACCCCCCCTTCCCACTCCAGCCAGGGACAGACGCTGTCGTACCTGCACATTCACCTAGTGGGAGTACCATTTGATCTGTCCCCCGGAAATGGGATGAGTGTAGTGCATGCAGCTTACTGAGCTCAGTCCCACACTCCATCCTTACCCGGGAGTGGAATACCACACCTCTGGTTGAGGTGCAATACCCCTGTAGCAGCCGAGTCCTCGGGGTGCTACACTAGTGAATAAGCAGTATCGTATTAGTAGTATAATGCACTATAAATACAGTAATAGAAACAACCAGATGAATAGAAAGTAATAGTATATGTGTACAGACCTCACACCATGAGCAGGTTCCCGACACACATTTTTCCGGTGGCTTTAATGAGGGAAGTGGCTCTGGATACTGGGGCTGGGTATATATTGAATTGTGGACCAACCATAAGGAGGAGTTTGATTAGTGACAGCTGTCATTTACCCATGCGGGTAATGTGATCAGACGGATTTCCAGAGTGGTGGAGATTGGAAGAAAATATTAGCCCAGAGAGAGGTAAAATGGATAGTGACATTGGACACCATGGTACCCAAGGGTCTAAATGAGACAGCGTCTCCCCTTTTTTGTAGATTCATAACATATTCATAACAAAATGCTATTAATTTTCTCACTGATGATGCTTTAGCAATGTGAGAAATGTTACTGAGAATTATTTTTTTTGCGATCCTTCCATATCGAATTCATGGGGATCTGTGATGTTCAACTTGAAGTTCATCTTGCCCACATTGCTTATTTCTAGTCACCAGGTTTATGCTTCCTAATCTGAGCTCAACATGAAATATGGACAGGGACCCTAATTCCTGCCTCTTACTGGGCTTTTGTAGTTTTGATTAAATCACTGTTTTGTCAGCATCAGATGTTATTTCTCTCAATTATAAGCTCTCTCTAACCCTTCATGCCTGCACCATTGTTTGACAGCTTTCTGCGTATACTGTGCATGGGCAGAAAGCTGCCAATCAGTGGTGGGGAACAGGAATATCCGCAGCTCAGAATTGCCACTGTGTTTTATCAAAACTACAACTAGTGACTCAACATTAGAATCAGGATCTATATGCTGTTCTCAGAATGGGTAACAAACCTGGGGACAGATTTTTTGTATACACTGGCTTGTGAAAGTATTCACAACCCCCTGTCAGTTTTCGTGTTTTGCTACCTCACAATCTGGAATTTCACTGTTTTTTTTTGATGATTTGCCTCAATTCTTGTAAAGAACATGCCTATAGCTGTGAACATTTAGTTTTCTTTTTATTGTGAAGCAAAGAGCAAATAGGACAAAATAACTTAAAACTTCAGTGAGCATAATGCTTTACCCCTTTAAAGTCAGTACTTTGCAGAGCCTCCTTTTGTGGCAATTACAGATGAAAATCGCTTTAGATAAGTCTTGATGAGTTTTTCACATTTTGCCACTGTTTTTTTTTCCCATTCTTCAAGACAAAACTTCCCCAGCTCCTTCAAAGTAGATGGTTTACTCTGGTGAACAGCAATTTTCGACTCTGACCAGAGATTCTCAATTGGATTAAGGTCTGGGCTTTGACTAGGCTGCTCCAAAAACACATTTCGCCTTAAACCACTTGAGTGTTGTTTTAGCAGTTTGCTTTGGGTCATTGTCTTGTTGGAAGGTGAACCTCCGTCCCAGTTTAAAATCACTGACAGTCTGAAACAGATTTTGCTTAAGAATATCCCTGTATTTTGCACCATCCATCTTCCCCTCGACTCAGACCATTTTCCCTGCTCCTGCTGCAAAAAAACATCCCCACAGCATGATGATGCCACCACCATGTTTCACTGTGGGGATGGTGTTCTTGGGGTGTTGTTTTGGTGCCAGAGATAGCGTTTACCTTGGTGGCCAAAATGTTAATTTTTTTTTTCATCTGACCACAGCACCTACCTCCATACATTTGGGGAGTCTCCTATATGCATTTTGGCAAACTCAAAATGAACCTTAGGCTGCGTTCAAACATTGCGTATTTTCGCGCGCTTTTTTGTGCGCGCTTTTTCAAAATACGCAATGTGCTTTGTGTCTGCCAGCAAAGTGAATGGGAAATTCACTTTGCCGTTCAGACACTGTGTGTTTTTACGCAGTGCGTAATCTCAGTTACGTAAAGAATTGACATGTCAATTCTTTACGCAGCTGCCTCCTGCGCTTTCTCCTATTGTGCCCGTTATAAGCAATGGAATTACGCAGCGGCTTGTGATCGCTTTACGGCAGGAAGCTGCAAGCGGCGGGACTGGTGCGAACGCCGGCTTGTCATCGCTTCACTGAAGATGCTGGCAGCGGTGGGACCGGACGCCTCTCTCATCCATCGGAGAGGTGAGTATCCATAGTTTTTTTCTTTTAAAGCAGTGTATGTACTGCAGCCAGAAGCTGTCTGTACATACACTGCTAGGGGGACACTCACACACACGACACATAGACACAGACAGGACACACAGACACATACATTACATTACATTACATACATACACATACATTACATTACATACAGGTGTAATCCTCCATCCTCACACTTCATTTCTCCTGCATCCTCTGTAAAAAAACGCAGGAAAAAAAGCAGTGTGTGAATGGAGGTGCTTTTTTAACCTGCGTAAAAAAACGCAGGTAAAAAAAGCAGGAAATACGCACGCGTAAAAATACGCAGGAAAAGAAGCAATGTGTGAACGCAGCCTTACAAAGTTGTGTGTAAGTAGAGGCTTTTTTTCTCCCACTCTTCCATAAAGGCCTATGGGTGCACAGTTTATTGTGGTCGTATGGACAGATAATCCAGTTTCTGCTTGGGAACTTTGCAGCTCCTTTTTGATTACCGTAGAAACTGGGAGCAAAAAAAAGCACAAATAAGGTCTTATCTGAGTAACAATTATGCAAATAAAATGATATGCTAACCTGATAAGTTTGTGTGAGACACAACCATGAATACGCATGAAAACAGCTGCTGCAGATCTATGGGTGTTCCAACCAGGAAAGAGAAAAAAAAGGAGCCTAATGTGGTATATTCGTGCTGCTGATAGGCAAAGAAGATCCAAATGCATATGGCTTTGTGTCCTCAGGAAGTACTTTGGAATGACTTTGAAATGTGTTGAATAATGAACCTGTAATAAAAAATCCTTTTTTATATTCCCATTTGGATCTTTATTGCCTACCAGTAGCGCGGATAGACCACATTCGGCTCCTTTTTTTTCCCTTCTGGATTACCATTGGTCTCTATGCTGCCTCTCTGATTAATGCCCTCCTTTCCTGGGCTGAGAGTTTTGGTGGGTAACCCTCTCTTATTGTAATACCATGTTCTTTCCATTTGATGATAATGGATTTAATGGTGCTCTGTGGAATTATCAGAGATTGGGATATTTTTTTAAACCCATCCCTGACTTGTACTTATCAACAACTATGTCCCTGGCTTGTTTGGAGATCTCCTTGGTCTTTATGGTGTTGTTTGGTTAGTGGTGCCTCTTGCTTAAAGGGGTTTTCCCACAAACAAAAGTTAATTTTAAAAAATTGGTTGTGTCTGACCGTGTACGGAGCATACCGTGGCCCAGATGTCACCTCTCTGCTGTCCAGAATCCCAGCATGTCTAGCAGCCATATCCTCCTTCTTCTCCTCCCGCTACCTCAAGCTCAATGTGGACAAAACTGAACTCATTGTCTTTCCCCCATCTCACATATCTTCCCCACCTGATCTATCTATCTATCACAATAAACAACATCACTCTTTCCGCTGTACCGACAATCCGCTGCCTCGGAGTAACCCTTGACTCTGCCCTGTCCTTCAAACCCCACATCCAAGCTCTCGCCACCTCCTGTCGCCTTCAGCTCAAAAACATTTCCAGAATCCACCCTTTCCTCAACCCTAACTCTACTAAACTGCTTGTGCATGCCCTCATCATCTCCCGCCTCGACTATTGCAACATCCTCCTCTGTGGCCTCCCTGCTAACACTCTTGCACCCCTCCAGTCCATCCTCAACTCTGCAGCACGACTCGTTCATCTCTCACCTCGCTACTCCTCTGCTACCCCCCTTTGCAAATCGCTTCACTGGCTCCCAATTGCCCAGCGCATCCAGTTCAAACTACTAACACTGACCTACAAAGCTATCCATAACCTCTCTCCTCCGTACATCTCTGAACTAATCTCCCGATATATTCCCTCACGTAACCTCCGGTCCTCCCACGACCGCCTTCTCTCCTCCACACTTATCCGTTCTTCACGCAATCGCCTCCAAGATTTCTCCCGAATATCCCCCATCCTATGGAACTCTGTGCCTCAACACATCCGATTATCCACCACATCCGGATCCTTCAGACGGAACCTGAAAACCCATCTCTTCAAGAAAGCTTACAGCCTGCAATGACCCCGCTGCCTCCTCAACAACGCCGAAGCTTCTACTACTGCAACCCAACAACCTACTGTCTCCTCCCTATTCCCATAGAATGTAAGCCCGCAAGGGCAGGGTCCTCTTCCCCCCGTACCAGTCTATCTTTGTTAGTTTGTCTACTGTAGTGATATTCTCATTTTGTATGTAACCCCTTATGTACAGCGCCATGGAATCAATTTAATAATAATAATAATAATAATACCACATCCTCCCCTGCTGTAATGTCTGTATTGTCTTATGCTTCCTCACCTACCCAGGAGATGTGGTATGTTCCGTACATGGTCAGACACAGACAATTTTTAAAATGAACTTTCGTTCATGGGAAAACCCCTTTAATGGTGTTGCAGCCACTGTGTCTGTTCAAAAAAGGTGTATATATACTGACAGACCATGTGACACTTAGGGTGTGTGCAGACGATCCGGAGCCGCTGCGGGTTTGATGCTGCGGACATATACAGCGCCAAACCTGTAGTGTCCAGAGGTTACAGCATAGAGGATGGGATTTGTAGAAATCCCATGTCCACTATGCATATCTGGGCACCTGCGGATCACCTGCGGAGACGCACATGACCGCAGAATGTCGATTTCTCCTGCCGGTCTGCATGCGGGCTTTCCCCATAGACCTAATCTCTATGAGGAAAGTCCGCATGTGAAAAAAAAAATGGCCACCGCTCATTTGCATAAAATAAGGGGAAGCCGCAGGCATCATAGCAAAAGGGGTGAATACATATGCACGTGGCAATTTTTAGTTATTTTATCCCATAAATTTAATTTATTCCTAGATTTTTCTCACTTCACTTCACCAACTTAGACTATTTAGTGCTGATGTATCACATACAAATCGGGTTACAAAAATATGTAAACACGGGTTTTAATTCAACAAAATAGATTAATAGCCAAGGGGGTGGATAGTTTCGCAAGCCACTGTATATCAACTCCAGTCACAGTTAGCAACTCTTGTCCATATGTATCCTCAAATACATACTGATAAACGCCTTCTTAGCAGCTCCACTCTGCAGAACTACAAAAACAAATTGCAAACATACCTGCTAGAGCAGCGTGGCTCCTCCTATCTCTGTACTGTGCCTCTGGGTGTTCATGGGATAGAAACAATGTCACTTGACCCCTGCAGTGCTGGAGTGTGGAGCTATTATGAATGGGTTTTCTAGTAGTGGACATCCTGGAAACCCCAATCTACAACCAGTCTATGAGCCAAAGCAGAGATCTGATATGTAAGAGTGGGTCCCACTTATGCCTGTCCGTTTATGAAATAGTTTGCCTTATGATCTGCATGTAGGTAACCCTACAAGCCAACAGAAACTATTGGTGATGACAGATTGTAAGGAGCTAGAGAAGCTAGGCCAATGGTGCTTAATTTTAATAAGGCATTGTCTTGTGGAGGCAATCCTCCACCTCTGTCAAGACATGGAAGAACAGGCCTCTAACTCTTAATGCATCAATGAATGTAAGTATATGAAAATACTGTATTAGTTACTGCCAAAAAAGTGCTAGTCATTAGAAAGCATACAAACAATAAAGATAAAAATAATAGAAACACATTACATTGTGCTTAAAGAGATCTTATCACATCCAGAAATGCTATTTCCAGTACCTGCAGATTTTTGGTTAATCTATTTATGGTTAATCTGCTGGTAAATAGCATAGAAACAATATTAGACTACCTTACAAAAGTGTCTGGCACACACACGCTGCAGAGCAGGCGGTCAAGCAAAGTGCTGGAGAGTCAATACAGTTATTTATTTATTTATTTTTTCTCCTTGTAGCCGCTCCTCTAGTAAAGCAGCCCGATATGTTTAGTGCTATTCACCTGCAGATTAATGCAATATGTGCAAGTCATTAGAGGTTTCTGGACATGACAGATTCCCTTTAAATCAAGCACTGTAGAAATAAATGACAGTCATATGAAATTTCTCATTTATTTCACCAACCTTGAAACATCAAAACTAGTGCTCATCTGGTGAGCAAGGACAACAAAGGGAGAAAAGGCAGCTGAACAACTTGATCTTTCACTGAGCTCACAGAAACCATACATCCACAAAATGAAATAATTGCAATCACTTGTAGGTTAAATAAAATAGAATGTAGAGAGGCAAAGAAAGCATAAAACACTGTCTTGCTAAACTAGAAGTTTATGAAGACTTATGTGATGGGTGTTTTGTGAGGTTATCCAAGGTCACATCTGAAATTTCGAGGTAGAACTTTCTGACACAGCATAAAGAATTAAAAATTGGAGTATTGCATAAATAATGCAATAAATACTGCAAATAAATTCAAATTACCTTATTGTGCAGGACCCCTCATTGAGGTGTGCATTCCATTAGATCTGTGAAGATGTCCAGTGATATCTGTCAGCAGATCTTTTAAGTCTTGTAAATTACAAGATGGTAACACTGTGGATAAGAAATATTTTTCCAGTACTTCGCACAGATGAATGGCCAAGTCATCATCTTTACATTTTCTCAAACCATTCCTGAGCACTAAAGGGCCAATTCATTAAGGTGTTTACTCCAGTATTCTGGCGTAAAACATATTAATAAGTCACCATAAATTGGCACAACTTGGAAGTTGATCAAAAATATTGTGATATTTGTCGTTTAAACAGCAGTCTTAGCCAGTTACGCCAATATGAGTGCAGCATAAGCCGGACATGGGCAAGATGGAGCGTGACTACGTATGCCCTTCAAATTCATGAAAAGTTCTGCCACAGTGGAGTTACTTACTCTAGAAATGCACTCTATGGCAGCGGATGCATCTAATTCTTTAAGAGACGTGTCTCTTAAAGAATTAGGCACATTGCACGTTAGCGACCCTCTTCATTAAGACTAGTGTGCACACGAGTCTTAATGAATTAGACCACTAGTGTTTTGTGGTAGAAGCGGCATTCTCCTGTCCTGCCACCACTTCCTTGCCATGAAAAAGTGTGCAAACTAAGTCTGCATCATTATTTAAATAGGTGGCAAATATCAAGGCAACGCTCACATGAACTCCAGGAGCCATAGTTCCCCAGAAGAACGTTGCCCAGGACATTACTATTGCTTGTTTCACATTTTAGAGTTTTTAGTAGTAGACTTAGTTTAGCTATGTCACCCTGACTGGTCTGCGGCTCACAGCTGCCTATACAAGTTACTTGATGATCTAACATCTTTTTTATTTCATCCAGCGTTATCTTTTCAAGCAATATGTGATACAGTAGGAATAGACCCAGAAGGGATCAACTCAGATAGGTTAGCTTTTACTTTTTAAGTACAACAATAAGTCTTTGACACCCAGGATGCTGGTCAACCAGTTGTCCTTGTCTTTCCTTGGAAGACTTTGGGTAAATACTAATTGTATACTGGTGGCAACCCATAGAACCTACTGTTTTGGAGATTCTTTAACCCAAAGTTGATCAGATTCTTAGCTTGTTTCCTGCTTTAAACACTTCAAAAGCTAACAAGACATTTCATGCTAATAAGTCCACCCCACAACAGGTAACATTGTAATAAGATAATATTCACCTATCACACATACACCAATCAGATTTAAATACAGCAAAGTTAACTTGACACTTATTACATCCTGTGATACAGCATAACTTAATTTATATTAAATATATAACGCGCCCCTGGGCCTGTGTCGCGCTGCGCTGCGCATGCGGGAGCTTACCCGGAGCCGGATCTGTGGAGGGTTGTAGTCTCGTGGCGGTGACCCGGTCCGTGCCCAGGGAGTCAAACTAGACGGCAGTCCATTAGTAGTAAATGGTTGATGACTACGCCACCCGTTGAGTGCAGCCAGGGGGCTGCTGCTGCAGGGCAGACCGCTGAGGCCGATGGTGGGATTGTGCAGCGTGATAGTATAACCCCCAACGGGAGGGGTATGGCCTCAGGGCAGCCGACGTGGATGATGGGGGTAGCAGGAACCACTCAGAGACGGTACGGTGTAGTTCAGGGTCTTTACTGGTAACAACAAAAGACCCTCCCGGAGTACTTGCTAGCGGATGGGGCCTGGTCAGTCCTTGAGCAGATGGGATCTCCCCTGGCCAGGCGTAGTTGTAGGCCTCCCAAACTGACTGTACTCTTCTGGCTACCTTGCTAGGAGCTGATGTAAGTAGCCCACGTCCCTGAGTGTACCGTGTGGTGCTCACCCGTATGGCCGGTGACTCGGGGCCTTCTAATGGCTTCCGCTCCACGATGGCGGTGCTGGTCCCACGCGTGTGACCGTGCCTTCGGGCTTCTGGGCCAGAGGACCTGAAATCCCCTGCCTGACGGATTCTGCTGCTGGGCAGGAATTAGTCCCCACAGCCTCGGACTCCGGGTCCGGTAAAAAGTCTTCTTAGTCAGGGCGAACTCTGCAGCTGCCAGCCCCTGACTCCTTGTAACTGCTGTTTCTTCCTATGCTGTCTCTACTTCTTCTCTTCTTCTACTCACTCACCCTGCCTCAGCCCCAGGTTTATATAGGGGAAGTTCTTCCCCTCCCAAGACTGGGCAGGAGGTGTGGCATGCACAGGATCCCTGACTAAAGGACCTCCCACCTGCTCTCAGACATAACATTACGTTACTGTGGCAACCAGACCCCTGGGGTGTCACATTCCCCCCTAGTAAAATTTAGTACTCCGGGACTAAACACATTTAGAAAACATAACAAGGCAAAACATTAATAATACAATAAGAAAACACATAAAGATGGTTACGGCGTGTCCGCAACCGGGTGCAGTCTCTGAAGAAAGCAAGGTGTCCATTTCACCAACACAGTAGATCGGTTCGATAAATTCCGGTTTGTATATCGCGGCGCTTCCAAATAGGGCCCAGTGGATATTTTCATTCAGAATTTATTGATTGGAATATAAAATAGCAATGTACAACGCGTTTCTACTCATTACAGAGTCTTCATCAGGTACAATTTCATAGTCATGCTTATGGAGAGTCTCTTCATTATATAGAGCACTGGTCAGGTTCGTTAGGGTCATGGACCGCCCAGTTAATTAATCATGTTAATTGAGTTGGTTTATGCATGTGGTTAGTTAATCATGCAATCTAAGGTTGTCTCTACTAGAGTAAAATCAATTAAAATCAAATGAAAATACAGCAACAACTACTATAAAAATACAGCAACAACAACCTCAACAAAAGAAACAACACAAAAAAAAAAAAATAATAAATAAATAAAAAAATAAAAAAAAATAAAAAAAATAATATAATAAATAAGGGAAAGAAAAAGACACACACAATACTTTCTTAAATAATTAAGAAGAAATAAAAACCTGTTTTTGGTTAAAATATTAAGAAGAATGTTTTTCTCCTCTATATGCAGATCTAGTACCACTGTCGCTCACTATTAACAGATTGTATTTAAGAGGAAAATCAAATTAATAGTAATATTATGTTGTTCTTACTGATCTTCAGTATGGTTATTATTTCTCTATTTAATGACTACTAAATATATGTTTATTGTTAATATATTCAAGGTCCTCTAATGTGAAGTGAACTCAGTGTGGTTCTGCCTGTTCAACTTTGTTTTTCTATCAAATATATTCAATTCTGTCATTTAATCCCTCTGGTTGTAGACACCGCATGCGATAAATCCAGAAGGATTCCTTTCTATTCAGCGTTTGAATTCTATTCTGGGTGGAGACTGGTATGGATTCTACGGGGGTTATTTGAACTTCAAATTTCCCCCCGTGGTACTGCGATAGGTGGCGTGATAGGCTATGTGTTAAAAGCCCTATTTTAGCATTGTGACGGTGTCCACTAAGGCGATTTTGCACTTTTCTTATGGTACGGCCGACGTATTGTAAACCGCATTTGCAAGTAATAACGTATATAACGTAGTCTGTTTGACAGGTGAGATACTGGCAAATTGGAAATTTTTCACCTGTACTATGAGAAATAATCTCTTTGCAGCCGTGTGATATACATCTGCAACAGTTGCACAGTTTTTTTCTACATTTGAATACTCCCACTGTTTTGGTTATATTGAATCTTTTTCGTTCAGATGAAGTGGGGATGTTTTTAAGTCGGCTTGGAGCTATCAAATTCCTGATGGTTTTCCCTCTTCTAAAGGTGATCCCTGGTCTTTCAGGTAGGGATTCTCTTAGAAGAGGATCTTGTTGCAGAATATACCAATATTTACTGAGTATTTTTCTGACATTTAAATTTTCCTTATTATAGGCTGTGATGAAGTTAAATTTCCATTTATTAGGTTGTAAAGGATTTTTTGTGAACCTTGTACTGTCATTGGGGAATTTTAAAGTAGTATCTGTTTCTAATTTGTGTTCCTTACTCTTTTCCTTAATTTTTTCTGTCTTATTTGACTTATTTTTCATTGCCAAAAGGCAATCCTTCTGTGTCTTTTTTCTATTGGTTTCATATGCTGCTGAAATTAGTTTTTTGGGGTACTTTTTTGTTTTAAACCGATCTATAAGGACTTTGGCTTGTATATTATAGTCCTCTAGTTGTGTGTTATTTTTCCTTATACGTAAAAACTGGCTATAAGGGATGTTTTTTTTCCATTTGTGAAAATGTGCGCTATTAAACTCTAAATATCCATTTGAATCTACTGCTTTAAAGTATGTTTTTGTTATTAATGAGTTTTTTTTATAGCTGATTTCTAGATCTAAAAAATTGATTTTATTTGTACTCATATTAAAAGTGAAATTGACACCCCACTCGTTTTGGTTTAGTTCATAAATAAGTTGTTCCGCCATTTTTTGGTCTCCTTTCCACAGGATAACTAGATCATCAATATATCTGCGGTACAGGATAATATTTTCTGTATAAATGGCTTTTGTCAGAGCTGATAGGGACTCGAAACGTCCCATGAATAGATTAGCGAAACTAGGCGCGACTCGAGTCCCCATTGCTGTACCGAGCTTCTGGACATATAGCTGGCCTTGGAATTCAAATATATTTCTCTTTAAGATGAATTCAAGGCCTAAAAGTATAAATTGTATTTGTTCTTGCGGCATATTGGTATATGTTTCTAAGTAATATCGGGTTGCTGATATCCCCAATTGGTGGTCTATGTTTGAATATAGTGCTGTTACATCTAAGGATATGAACCAATATCCTTCTTCCCAATATATATCCTGTAATTCTTCTATCAGTTGGGTAGAATCACGTAGATACGATGGGAGTTTTATCACTATATTTTGTAGATGGAGATCAATATAATGGGAAAGATAGCTGGTGAGTGAATTTATACCAGCTATAATGGGGCGACCTGGTGGATTAATAGGATCCTTATGAATTTTGGGTAAATGATAAAAAAAAGCTAGGGAGTATTCTTTATTTGTGAGAAACTGCTTTTCTCTTTTATCTATAATTCCTTTTTCATAAGCGGTATTTATGATTAGATGATATTCTTTAGAAATGGTTTTTGAAGGATCTATATTAAGTTTACTATAATATTTTTCATCTGATAGTATTCTATGTGCTTCTTTGAGGTACACTTCTCGATCTTGAATTATTATCCCCCCCCCTTTATCTGCTTCTCTAATGACAATTGTATTATTGTTTTTTAAGGTTTTTATGGCACATTTTTCTTTTTTTGTGATGTTAGCTCTTGTTTTCAGGTTTTCTTCCACGTAATGTTTTTTATTATTCTTTTTTGAAGATTTTTTAAAAATCTGTTTTTTATTTATTTTGCGGAATTCATCCCCTACCAATGAGAGGAAGGTCTCAATGTAGCTTCCTCTATGATGGATAGGATTGAAGTTAGATCTATTTTTAACTATAAGATGTATATTTTCATCATGTTTGTTTTCAGGTTTAGAATTATTTTTAAGGTTTTTACGTATTTCCATTGGTTCAGAAGTTTTTTCTTTTGTTTTTTCTTTTATCGCAAAATGTCTGGATAGGGTAAGACGTCTTATGAACTGATTTAGATCAATATACAGATCAAAATTATTTGCACGTTGGTCAGGGCAGAAGTTCAATCCTTTTTCAAGCAGAGTTTTTTCATTTTCATTAAGTGTGTATTTAGATAAATTGAAAATATTTATTTTATCAGGGTTTTCATTCCTATCTCTTTTCGTTACTTTTTTGTTTTGTCTGTGTTTCTTATTACTTTTTATTTTTGTGTTTGGGCTATTCTTTCCTTTTCTATCAAATTTAAGGAGGTAGGATTTGGTAATGGTTTTTTTAGGGTGTTTCCTACCTGCTCTCGTGCCTCTGGGCCGCCTTTTCTTTTTTTGTTGGTTTGAGATGTAATCAGGGGAAAAAATTGGGTTATCTGCTGTTGTGAAGGAGGTAACATGATGGGAGCCATAGAGGTGAGGCTTATTATCGGAGGAAGCAGTGTTTCTAATAGAGGTGGGGGTTGGAGGGGTCCAATCTCTAAAAAAGAAATGTGTGAGGCTGTGGATGAAGGGGAGTGTGACGGTGCTTGGATGACAGTTATAAAAGGTTGTGAGCTGTCTTCTACACTATATGTTGTTAAATTTTCTAAATTTGTCATATTTAGAAGATCCTCACATTCAGTAATTTCTTCAATGTCCCTGCTTTCTATTGAACAGGGGTTAACCCATGTGTTAGCAGTCGTAATTGTTTTATTTGTTGATAGTTTTAAGGGTGGGAGACCCGGGTTAGGTGCTGGAAGATTATGCACTTCCGCATTGACTTCTATGTGGATGGGAGAGATATTAGCAGTGGGAATTATGTTACAGGGAGATTTTATTTTCTCTGTATGTTGGAAATTTTTCCCACTACTAGGTGTAGACTGGCAATGTGGCTGTTTAATAGTTGAGAAACTTGCATTATTTTTCCTTGGAATCTGGTTGTGGTTGGGAGTTAATTCATTTACCCAATGTTTATTTGAGGTTTGTATATTCCTTGCATGCTTTGAGTTGTAAAACGTACAAATAGTGTCTATAGTTTCTCTCTGTTTCTTTGAAAACATGTTTTCATTTATGATGTTCTCTTTGGTGTTTTGATGTGATTGTTTCTCTTTATTAGTTTTACGTAAATTTATATTTTCAACTGTATTTTGCTTAAGATTTGTTTCCATATTATTTCTGAGATTATTTTTATTGTTATTGTTGGGATACATGTCTCTCCTAAGTTTTTTGGTTTTATGTTCGATGAGACCATTCTCAAATCTCTGCAGATTCCCATTTATATCAGAATTTACTATGTTAAAGTAGGAGGAGTGATTGAATTCATTCAGTTCTGTCAACAATTTTTCACAGTTTTCAGAAGCATTTTTTGCAAGCATTTTCCTTTTCTTTATCAACAAAGACATTAATTTGTAAGAACAATTGTCTATAATCTTTCTCCAGTCCTTTGTAAAATCCGGATCTTCCGGAAAGGAACTGTCAAAATGAATCTCCAGTCCTTTAGGGATAATACTTTTGTCTAAACATATATTTAAAAATTCCGCGTCGAGCTGGTGTCTAATTTCCACCTTCATTGTTTTTTCGAACATGAAAAACAATGTATTGATCTTCTTTTTAGTGTCTAGATCTATTTCATTAGGTATGAATCCCACATTGTGTTCAGACTTATCCATGTATGTAATTTTTGCAAGTGTCTCTCTTCTCCTTGATGATCTGTTTTTAAAATGTTCCATGATAGATCGCTGCCAGTTCCTCCTCAGAACGAGGTTAATCCACTCCCTAGCTCCCGGGTTATATTCCAGGGGCTTCAGTCAGGATTTAGTAAAGCTGTCTCTCAGCTTCTAGGGGAGAAAATGGGAAAAGGGAACGGCGCAGATCTAAGTGCAGTATATTTTAGAATATATAGATAAGGGTGAGGTAACTGAAAACTGGAATATAACCCGGGAGCTAGGGAGTGGATTAACCTCGTTCTGAGGAGGAACTGGCAGCGATCTATCATGGAACATTTTAAAAACAGATCATCAAGGAGAAGAGAGACACTTGCAAAAATTACATACATGGATAAGTCTGAACACAATGTGGGATTCATACCTAATGAAATAGATCTAGACACTAAAAAGAAGATCAATACATTGTTTTTCATGTTCGAAAAAACAATGAAGGTGGAAATTAGACACCAGCTCGACGCGGAATTTTTAAATATATGTTTAGACAAAAGTATTATCCCTAAAGGACTGGAGATTCATTTTGACAGTTCCTTTCCGGAAGATCCGGATTTTACAAAGGACTGGAGAAAGATTATAGACAATTGTTCTTACAAATTAATGTCTTTGTTGATAAAGAAAAGGAAAATGCTTGCAAAAAATGCTTCTGAAAACTGTGAAAAATTGTTGACAGAACTGAATGAATTCAATCACTCCTCCTACTTTAACATAGTAAATTCTGATATAAATGGGAATCTGCAGAGATTTGAGAATGGTCTCATCGAACATAAAACCAAAAAACTTAGGAGAGACATGTATCCCAACAATAACAATAAAAATAATCTCAGAAATAATATGGAAACAAATCTTAAGCAAAATACAGTTGAAAATATAAATTTACGTAAAACTAATAAAGAGAAACAATCACATCAAAACACCAAAGAGAACATCATAAATGAAAACATGTTTTCAAAGAAACAGAGAGAAACTATAGACACTATTTGTACGTTTTACAACTCAAAGCATGCAAGGAATATACAAACCTCAAATAAACATTGGGTAAATGAATTAACTCCCAACCACAACCAGATTCCAAGGAAAAATAATGCAAGTTTCTCAACTATTAAACAGCCACATTGCCAGTCTACACCTAGTAGTGGGAAAAATTTCCAACATACAGAGAAAATAAAATCTCCCTGTAACATAATTCCCACTGCTAATATCTCTCCCATCCACATAGAAGTCAATGCGGAAGTGCATAATCTTCCAGCACCTAACCCGGGTCTCCCACCCTTAAAACTATCAACAAATAAAACAATTACGACTGCTAACACATGGGTTAACCCCTGTTCAATAGAAAGCAGGGACATTGAAGAAATTACTGAATGTGAGGATCTTCTAAATATGACAAATTTAGAAAATTTAACAACATATAGTGTAGAAGACAGCTCACAACCTTTTATAACTGTCATCCAAGCACCGTCACACTCCCCTTCATCCACAGCCTCACACATTTCTTTTTTAGAGATTGGACCCCTCCAACCCCCACCTCTATTAGAAACACTGCTTCCTCCGATAATAAGCCTCACCTCTATGGCTCCCATCATGTTACCTCCTTCACAACAGCAGATAACCCAATTTTTTCCCCTGATTACATCTCAAACCAACAAAAAAAGAAAAGGCGGCCCAGAGGCACGAGAGCAGGTAGGAAACACCCTAAAAAAACCATTACCAAATCCTACCTCCTTAAATTTGATAGAAAAGGAAAGAATAGCCCAAACACAAAAATAAAAAGTAATAAGAAACACAGACAAAACAAAAAAGTAACGAAAAGAGATAGGAATGAAAACCCTGATAAAATAAATATTTTCAATTTATCTAAATACACACTTAATGAAAATGAAAAAACTCTGCTTGAAAAAGGATTGAACTTCTGCCCTGACCAACGTGCAAATAATTTTGATCTGTATATTGATCTAAATCAGTTCATAAGACGTCTTACCCTATCCAGACATTTTGCGATAAAAGAAAAAACAAAAGAAAAAACTTCTGAACCAATGGAAATACGTAAAAACCTTAAAAATAATTCTAAACCTGAAAACAAACATGATGAAAATATACATCTTATAGTTAAAAATAGATCTAACTTCAATCCTATCCATCATAGAGGAAGCTACATTGAGACCTTCCTCTCATTGGTAGGGGATGAATTCCGCAAAATAAATAAAAAACAGATTTTTAAAAAATCTTCAAAAAAGAATAATAAAAAACATTACGTGGAAGAAAACCTGAAAACAAGAGCTAACATCACAAAAAAAGAAAAATGTGCCATAAAAACCTTAAAAAACAATAATACAATTGTCATTAGAGAAGCAGATAAAGGGGGGGGGATAATAATTCAAGATCGAGAAGTGTACCTCAAAGAAGCACATAGAATACTATCAGATGAAAAATATTATAGTAAACTTAATATAGATCCTTCAAAAACCATTTCTAAAGAATATCATCTAATCATAAATACCGCTTATGAAAAAGGAATTATAGATAAAAGAGAAAAGCAGTTTCTCACAAATAAAGAATACTCCCTAGCTTTTTTTTATCATTTACCCAAAATTCATAAGGATCCTATTAATCCACCAGGTCGCCCCATTATAGCTGGTATAAATTCACTCACCAGCTATCTTTCCCATTATATTGATCTCCATCTACAAAATATAGTGATAAAACTCCCATCGTATCTACGTGATTCTACCCAACTGATAGAAGAATTACAGGATATATATTGGGAAGAAGGATATTGGTTCATATCCTTAGATGTAACAGCACTATATTCAAACATAGACCACCAATTGGGGATATCAGCAACCCGATATTACTTAGAAACATATACCAATATGCCGCAAGAACAAATACAATTTATACTTTTAGGCCTTGAATTCATCTTAAAGAGAAATATATTTGAATTCCAAGGCCAGCTATATGTCCAGAAGCTCGGTACAGCAATGGGGACTCGAGTCGCGCCTAGTTTCGCTAATCTATTCATGGGACCTTTCGAGTCCCTATCAGCTCTGACAAAAGCCATTTATACAGAAAATATTATCCTGTACCGCAGATATATTGATGATCTAGTTATCCTGTGGAAAGGAGACCAAAAAATGGCGGAACAACTTATTTATGAACTAAACCAAAACGAGTGGGGTGTCAATTTCACTTTTAATATGAGTACAAATAAAATCAATTTTTTAGATCTAGAAATCAGCTATAAAAAAAACTCATTAATAACAAAAACATACTTTAAAGCAGTAGATTCAAATGGATATTTAGAGTTTAATAGCGCACATTTTCACAAATGGAAAAAAAACATCCCTTATAGCCAGTTTTTACGTATAAGGAAAAATAACACACAACTAGAGGACTATAATATACAAGCCAAAGTCCTTATAGATCGGTTTAAAACAAAAAAGTACCCCAAAAAACTAATTTCAGCAGCATATGAAACCAATAGAAAAAAGACACAGAAGGATTGCCTTTTGGCAATGAAAAATAAGTCAAATAAGACAGAAAAAATTAAGGAAAAGAGTAAGGAACACAAATTAGAAACAGATACTACTTTAAAATTCCCCAATGACAGTACAAGGTTCACAAAAAATCCTTTACAACCTAATAAATGGAAATTTAACTTCATCACAGCCTATAATAAGGAAAATTTAAATGTCAGAAAAATACTCAGTAAATATTGGTATATTCTGCAACAAGATCCTCTTCTAAGAGAATCCCTACCTGAAAGACCAGGGATCACCTTTAGAAGAGGGAAAACCATCAGGAATTTGATAGCTCCAAGCCGACTTAAAAACATCCCCACTTCATCTGAACGAAAAAGATTCAATATAACCAAAACAGTGGGAGTATTCAAATGTAGAAAAAAACTGTGCAACTGTTGCAGATGTATATCACACGGCTGCAAAGAGATTATTTCTCATAGTACAGGTGAAAAATTTCCAATTTGCCAGTATCTCACCTGTCAAACAGACTACGTTATATACGTTATTACTTGCAAATGCGGTTTACAATACGTCGGCCGTACCATAAGAAAAGTGCAAAATCGCCTTAGTGGACACCGTCACAATGCTAAAATAGGGCTTTTAACACATAGCCTATCACGCCACCTATCGCAGTACCACGGGGGGAAATTTGAAGTTCAAATAACCCCCGTAGAATCCATACCAGTCTCCACCCAGAATAGAATTCAAACGCTGAATAGAAAGGAATCCTTCTGGATTTATCGCATGCGGTGTCTACAACCAGAGGGATTAAATGACAGAATTGAATATATTTGATAGAAAAACAAAGTTGAACAGGCAGAACCACACTGAGTTCACTTCACATTAGAGGACCTTGAATATATTAACAATAAACATATATTTAGTAGTCATTAAATAGAGAAATAATAACCATACTGAAGATCAGTAAGAACAACATAATATTACTATTAATTTGATTTTCCTCTTAAATACAATCTGTTAATAGTGAGCGACAGTGGTACTAGATCTGCATATAGAGGAGAAAAACATTCTTCTTAATATTTTAACCAAAAACAGGTTTTTATTTCTTCTTAATTATTTAAGAAAGTATTGTGTGTGTCTTTTTCTTTCCCTTATTTATTATATTATTTTTTTTATTTTTTTTTATTTTTTTATTTATTTATTATTTTTTTTTTTTGTGTTGTTTCTTTTGTTGAGGTTGTTGTTGCTGTATTTTTATAGTAGTTGTTGCTGTATTTTCATTTGATTTTAATTGATTTTACTCTAGTAGAGACAACCTTAGATTGCATGATTAACTAACCACATGCATAAACCAACTCAATTAACATGATTAATTAACTGGGCGGTCCATGACCCTAACGAACCTGACCAGTGCTCTATATAATGAAGAGACTCTCCATAAGCATGACTATGAAATTGTACCTGATGAAGACTCTGTAATGAGTAGAAACGCGTTGTACATTGCTATTTTATATTCCAATCAATAAATTCTGAATGAAAATATCCACTGGGCCCTATTTGGAAGCGCCGCGATATACAAACCGGAATTTATCGAACCGATCTACTGAGCAAACAGGATCTTTCTGCATGAGGACCTGATCCTTCCGGTAAAGCGTGCTGCAAGCCACAAGAGTCCACCACTACTAAACGTTAAACCTCAAGATTACTTAAAGGTGAGCAGTTTTCAGTTACCTCACCCTTATCTATATATTCTAAAATATACTGCACTTAGATCTGCGCCGTTCCCTTTTCCCATTTTCTCCCCTAGAAGCTGAGAGACAGCTTTACTAAATTTCACCAACACAGGGAGACGTAACCAGGTAGGGGTCTGTTCTACCCCGAGTCCTTGACAGTCTTTAGTCCATCCTGGGTTACGCTCCAACTATATACAAGGATTCCCGGTAAATCCACCAAGGATTCCTAAAAACAACTAGAAATACAAAATTACACACAAGCAACTATAGACAGGTAAACATTATAAAATAGCTTAAACATTTAGATCCTCCAACGTGCGGGTAACTGGCCTCTAGTGGCCCTAGTGGACCTACGGAGCTGACTGTCTGGCCCTGAACTACAGGGTGTAGGAGCTGTCAAGGGTAAACTGGGCAGCTGTCTACCGGCTCTTTGTCTCACTAGGGGTACGGCAGGCTCACTATAAGCAGAGGGTTGATTCTCCTGTTCTACTTGTGTGGAATCTTCTGCCTCCTGGACCGGCTGTTCTTCCAGCTCTACCCGTTGCTCCGTAGGTTCTTGGGATGATGGTTGGAGGAAGGTGAGTACGGGTACCACAACTGCACCATTGACTTGAGTCCAAGACCGAGGGAAGTCCCCGAGCACGGTACTAACCATATCTTCCCTTTCTCCCACGGGTCGATGGTCTTCTTGTTCCTCTTCAGGGTTCCTCAGTTGTTCGGGACACTTCTTCAGGTGGTCCCGGGATACAATGGCTGTGGTTTCCCCTCCGTCTTTACTGATGGTACAGACCTTCGGGTTCTCGTGGCTTGAGGGCAGTACGGTGTACGGGTCCTTCTCCCACTGGTCATCCAACTTGTGGAGCCGTCTTTTCCTCTTCAAGACCTGCTCTCCGGGTACCAGGGGAACAGCGGGAGCATACTGGTTGTAAGTCTTCTCTTGTCTTTCCCTAGCCTGACAGAGACTTCGCTCCACGCTCTCCTGTACTCTCCGGTACTGCTGCTGCCTCTCTGTGTCCCAGTCTGTTTCTGGTGAAGTGTCCTCAGGTGTCAGGACTCCCATTTCCAGGTCAACAGGTAACTTACCAGGTCTCGCCCTCATTAGGTAAGCCGGGGTACAGTTGGTGGAACCTACCGGGATGTGGTTGTATAGGTCCACCAGATCGGGCAACTTCTCAGGCCACAGACTGCGTTCTTCCAGGGGCAATGTTTTTAGAAGATCCATTACCACTTGGTTCATTTTTTCACAAAGTCCATTAGTTTGCGGATGGTAGGGTGTCGTCCTTATCTTCCGGCAGCCATACAGATTGCAGAATTCCTGGAAGACCTCCGCTTCAAAGGCAGGTCCCTGGTCCGTCAGCACTTGGTCCGGGTACCCGTGTGGACGGCAGAAGTGCTGCTGGAAGGCCCTAGCTGCTGTTTGAGCCGTTAAGTCCTTGACGGGGACGACAACCAAGAACCGGGAGTAATGATCCACGATGGTTAACGCGTAGACGTAGCCACTTCTGCTTGGGGTCAGTTTTACATGATCCAAGGCTACCAGTTCCAACGGTTGCCGGGTGACGATGGACTGCAGGGGAGTCTTCTGGCTGGCCCGGTCCTTCCTTCTCAGATTGCACGGGCCACAGTCTCTGCACCACTTCTCGATGGTTCCCCTCATGCCTACCCAGTGGAACCGCTCGCGCAGCAGGAACTCCAGCTTTTTCCACCCGAAGTGTCCAGCTCCGTCGTGGTATGCCTCCATCACCATGGCTGCATCTCTTCGGGGCACCACTACTTGCCAGAGTAGTTCATGCGTCCGGGAGTTGACCATTCTGCGGCACAACTTCCCCTTGTAAAGGAATAGTCGACTCTTCTCCGCCCATAGTTGTTTGGCTTCCTCCGGAGCGTCTGGTTCAAGGCGAGCCTCCGGCCGAGTCAGCATCTCCTTCACCAGTCGGACGGCAGGGTCGCTGTCTTGCGTTTCCGCCCAGTTGTAGTGGGGTAAGGGGTTCAACGTAGCAGCCTGCTTACCCCTTACCCGGTGGGAATACTGGATAGTCCCATGACGGTGGAACGCAGGGAGTTCAACTTCTTCCAGTCCCTCCGGATCTTCTCCTTCGTCCGGCAGGTTGGGCATCCTGGACAGGGCGTCCGCGTTAGTATTGGAGCGTCCTGCCCGGTATTTGATTGTGAACTCGTAGTTGGACAGACGGGCCATCCACCTCTGCTCCAGGGCACCGAGTCTTGCCGTGTCCAGGTGTGTCAACGGGTTGTTATCCGTGTATACGGTGAACCGGGAAGAAGCGAGGTAATGCCTAAAGCGCTCGGTGACTGCCCATACCACGGCCAGGAACTCTAGCTTAAATGAGCTGTAATTTTCGGGGTTCCTTTCGGTGGGTCGCAGTTTTCGGCTGGCATAGGAGATTACTCGTTCTCTCCCCTGCTGAATCTGGGACAGTACGGCTCCTAGCCCGATGTTACTGGCGTCGGTGTAGAGGATGAAGGGCTGGCTATAGTCCGGGTACGCCAAGATTTCATCCCCCGTGAGGGCCATCTTCAGCTGGCGGAAGGACTCTTCTTCTAGCTTTTCCCATTTGAAGGGCGGCTTCTGGTTCTTGGCCTTCTGGGACTGGCCTATCAGGAGGTCCTGCATAGGTGCTGCCTTTTTGGTGAAACCGGGAATAAACCTTCGGTAGTAGCCTACCAACCCTAGGAACTGCCGCACTTCTTTTACGCTGGAGGGGCTTGGCCATCCCTTAATTGCGGTGATCTTATCGGGGTCGGGAGCCACTCCGTCAGCGCTCACCACGTGTCCCAGGTATTGCACCTTTGGTTTCAGGAGGTGACACTTGGAGGGTTTCACCTTTAGGCCGTAACTCGCCAGAGCTTCGAACACCTCCGCCAGGTGTTTCAGGTGGTCCTCATAAGTTTTGGAGTATACGATGACATCGTCCAGGTACAACAGGACCGTCTCGAAGTTTCTGTGGCCCAGACAGCACTCCATTAATCGTTGGAAGGTTCCTGGGGCGTTGCAGAGTCCGAACGGCATGCAGGTGAACTCGCTAAGTCCCATCGGGGTGGTGAATGCGGTCTTCTCCCGGTCCACCTCTGCTACAGGAACCTGCCAGTACCCGCTAGTGAGATCCAAGGTAGAGAAGAAGTTAGCAGATCTTAAAGCAGCCAATGACTCCTCTATCCTTGGTAAGGGGTACGCATCCTTGTGTGTGATACGGTTGATTTTCCGGTAATCTACACACATCCTCATGGTGTTGTCTTTCTTTTTGACTAAAACTAGTGGGGCTGCCCAGGGGCTACAGCTATCCCGGATTACCCCAGCCTCCTTCATGTCTCTAAGCATCCCCTTGGCGTGTTGGTAATGTGCAGGGGGTACGGGTCGATACCTCTCTTTTATGGGAGGATGATCTCCCGTGGGGATGCGGTGTTCTACCCCCTTGACTCGCCCGAAGTCTAACGGGTGTTTACTAAACACTCTCTCATACTCTTGAACCACCCGATAGACTCCTTGTTTCTGATGTGAGGGAGTGGAGTCAGTACCCAGATGTAGTTGCTGACACCAGTCCTCCATGTCTTTCTTAGAGCCGTTACCTTCCTCCGGGTGAGATGGAGGCAAGGGTTCCACAGATTGTATAGAATTTTGATTAGTGGTATATAATTTGGCTAGCGTGGCATACCGGGGCAGGTACACTTCCCTCTCCCCGATATTTATTATGCGAACGGGCACCCTCCCATGGCGTACATTGACCACCCCCCGTGCTGTCAAAATGGTGGGCCTACTGTCTGAGTAAACTGGTTCTACCATTGCCTGGTAATCTCTACCTCTCAGACCAATAGCTGCCCGGCACCAAATCATCATTTCACTTTTTGGGGGCATGGCAATAGGAAAAGGGTCACACATTCTTACGCTACCAATCTCACCGCCGGAGAGTTCCACTTGTTGCCGTTGCATCAGTGCCCGGATCTCTTTCTGGAGCACCCGCTGCTCGCCGGAGCTGGCGTTCTTGGCAACCTGCTGTAAAAGGAAAATCACCTCTGCAAGACAATTTTCAATTACGTTAGTTCCTAGAGTTATTTTTGGGTGACTCTCATGTTTATCAATATCTACAATGATCAGTCCCTGTGCGGCCAGTTCGACTCTACCGATTTTGAGGGTCACCTCTTTAAATCCGATCTGTGGCACGGGCTGGCCATTGCTGGCGATGATACTCAAGTCGTCGTCAGGGTAGCGGGTAATATCCGAGTCATTCCAGTACTGCTTGAAGAGCACGTACGGGATGGTGGTGACCTGTGAACCGGTATCCAGTAGGGCACTCATGGGAATGCCATCCAGTACCACAGGCAAGACTGGACGTCCTCCCACATATCTGTCGCGCCAGTTCGATGGGCCTGGTGATCTTTTTCCTGGGGGTTGGCCCTCTACCCCAGGTTGTGCCCGTTTAAAGAACAGTACCTTTCCATATGTCCGGGTCGATTGCAGCGGCGGCAGATGGGTCGTCCGTCCTCGCTGTATCGGTCACTGGGTCTTCCTCTGGCCGGTGGGGTCCTCCTTGGTCGACGCCACGGGATGTCCTCCGGTCCGGATGCCAGCTGGATCTTCCCTGGGGTGGAAACCTGTAAAGACTGCACAGTTCGGGTTAGCGCAGCAACGCTCTTAACTAGCTCTTGGACCTGATGGTGTAGGTCTGGAACCGGGTCATTGTCCAAAGCCTGCGCATGAGCTCCCACAGGCCCTGTCGACAAGGGCGCCGCCTCCTGGTGGTAAGTGATAGCTGGGCGCCTGTGGGTCACAACGCCACCCGGTGCTGGTTCTCGGAGCACCCGGATAGCTCTATCCTTGAACTGTGCAAAGTCCAGATGGGGATCCTGTAAGGCCATTGCCCGCAACTGGGTTCGGTGGGCATTGCAATATAAACCCTCTATAAATTGTTCAGTCAACAGCCTGTCCTCGTTTCCCACCCCATCAGGGTCGGTCTGCTTTATGGCCCTCAGGGCCTCTTGTAGGTTTAGTGCATAGTCCCTTATACTCTCATGCGCTCGCTGCTTGCACCCGTAGAATCTAAGCTTGATCTCGGCTGAGGTGCGGGTATCGAAGGTGTCCCTCAGCCGGGTTAGTATCTCTGCGACAGTCCTCCTCCCAGGTGGCCAAGATTTTACTTCTCTTTTGGCTGCCCCGGTTAGTTGGGCCACCAGGATGCTCACTTTTTGCTCTTCTGTGAGGGGGTACACCTGGAAGAGGCTATCCAGCTTTTCTCTAAAGTCATGCAGGGTATGTGACTCCCCTGAGTACTGGGGTAGCCAAGCTGCTCCCGGGATATAGGGCATGGTGAAGGGCATAACTGCAGCAGCGGTAGCGCTGGCGGGGGTTGAGGCAGTGAAGCTCTCCTCCGTATCCGACATCTTCCTCCCCCCTAGTGGACCGTGGCCTACCTTGCGATGATCCTCTTCCGTAGGCCGCGGCTCCGCAGTGGATCGTCAGGGTTGAGGACCTTCCGTCGCGCTCCTGTGACGTCGGCGTCTGCTGGGCTCCTTCCAGGACCTTACGCAACGTCCGGACGTGAGGCGGGGCTTCAGTTCTCGCGCGCTTTCGGAGTCCACGCCCCTCTTCTTCCCGCGCGGCGTCCTCAAGATGGCGTCCAATGGCGGGAAAACTCCACGGATGGCGGGAAGAAGGTCGAAGATGGCGCCGGATGGCGGGAAAACTTCGCGGATGGCGGGAAGAAGGTAGAAGATGGCGCCGGATGGCGGGAAACCTCCACGGATAGCGGGAATCTTCACCACTGGTAAGTTTGAACAGTCTTTGCTTTTCAGGCACGCAGTACCCGGTGGTTGCGGGCACGAAATCCTGCCGGCTACGCCAAAGTTAACGCGCCCCTGGGCCTGTGTCGCGCTGCGCTGCGCATGCGGGAGCTTACCCGGAGCCGGATCTGTGGAGGGTTGTAGTCTCGTGGCGGTGACCCGGTCCGTGCCCAGGGAGTCAAACTAGACGGCAGTCCATTAGTAGTAAATGGTTGATGACTACGCCACCCGTTGAGTGCAGCCAGGGGGCTGCTGCTGCAGGGCAGACCGCTGAGGCCGATGGTGGGATTGTGCAGCGTGATAGTATAACCCCCAACGGGAGGGGTATGGCCTCAGGGCAGCCGACGTGGATGATGGGGGTAGCAGGAACCACTCAGAGACGGTACGGTGTAGTTCAGGGTCTTTACTGGTAACAACAAAAGACCCTCCCGGAGTACTTGCTAGCGGATGGGGCCTGGTCAGTCCTTGAGCAGATGGGATCTCCCCTGGCCAGGCGTAGTTGTAGGCCTCCCAAACTGACTGTACTCTTCTGGCTACCTTGCTAGGAGCTGATGTAAGTAGCCCACGTCCCTGAGTGTACCGTGTGGTGCTCACCCGTATGGCCGGTGACTCGGGGCCTTCTAATGGCTTCCGCTCCACGATGGCGGTGCTGGTCCCACGCGTGTGACCGTGCCTTCGGGCTTCTGGGCCAGAGGACCTGAAATCCCCTGCCTGACGGATTCTGCTGCTGGGCAGGAATTAGTCCCCACAGCCTCGGACTCCGGGTCCGGTAAAAAGTCTTCTTAGTCAGGGCGAACTCTGCAGCTGCCAGCCCCTGACTCCTTGTAACTGCTGTTTCTTCCTATGCTGTCTCTACTTCTTCTCTTCTTCTACTCACTCACCCTGCCTCAGCCCCAGGTTTATATAGGGGAAGTTCTTCCCCTCCCAAGACTGGGCAGGAGGTGTGGCATGCACAGGATCCCTGACTAAAGGACCTCCCACCTGCTCTCAGACATAACATTACGTTACTGTGGCAACCAGACCCCTGGGGTGTCACATATAACACAAGCCATTAATGTTTTGCTGCATTCTGATGCAGGGAAAATATATATATTTTTTGTACCATGTTAGCCAGTAGATAGAAAAATATTTAATTTGAGAGTCCTCAGTGGTTCATACCTTTTAATGGCTAACTGAAAAGATGGTAACAGATTGCAAGCTTTCGAGACTACTCAGGTCTCTTCATCAGGCTAGTATAACCCAAAATCTGAAGTCACATATTTATACACAATAGGGCACAGAAATAATGCAAAAGATTACACAGGTGTTGAAAAGCAGATCTATTACTATGGGAGAGATAAACATTTCTGGCTGTAAATATCTTAGCAGTTCATAGATAAGGACTGTGAAAGTTTTATTGTTTGGTGCAGTGTTGTGATGACTAGAGATGAGTGGTGTTCGACTAGAACTGTTCGCCAATCTCAAATTCGAGCTGTTTTGAGCGGTGTTCGAGTAGTTCGACGAAGCCGAACGATTTGCTGACGTGCATGAGGTGAGCTGAGTTCATTGGACATGAGCTCACCTCATGCACCTCACTGACAGCGTGGGAAAATTCTCCTGCACTCACCGCATGCACAGGAGAATTTTCCCACGCTGTCAGTGACGTGCATGAGGTGAGCTGAGTTCATTGGACATGAACTCGGCTCATCTGGATGCCGTCACAGCCAGACACTGAGGAGCGCAAGCATGCCTGCGCTTTTCAGTGTCTGTGGCATGGCAAGCTGGATGGTAGCGTTCTGCTGTGGTCCAGCCTGTCATGTGAATGTAGCAGAGTTGAAGCTGTCGTGGGAGCCATGGAAAGGTAAGGATGATGTTGCTTTATTATTTTACTTTTATTGCAGGAGATCGTTGGCTTCAGCTGGAATGGGCGTGATGGTAAGTATGGTTTAATTTAGAACAATAAAGAATTGTGTCTTTATTTCATTTAAAGGACTTTATTCTGGGTGTTTGTGTTTTTTTGTAACTTTGACTATGGGGTTAGTAATGGGGGTGTCTTATACACGCCTCTCCATTATCAACTTGGGCTTGATGTCAGCTGGCATTATAAGCTGACATCAACCCCAGCCCTATTACCCCACTGCCACCGCTACAGGGCAGTGGGGAGAGCGAGGCTAAGTGCCAGAATTGGTGCATCCTATGGATGCGCCATTTCTGGGGCTGCTGACGGCTGGTATTTCTAGCCTGGGAGGGGGCCAATATTCATGGCACCCTTCCTGTGCTATTAATATCAGCCCCCAGCTGTCTGCCTAGCCTTTGCCAACTACTAAAATAGGGGGGACCCCACGTCATTTTTTTTGGGGTCCCCCATTTTAATAGCTAGTAAAGGCTAGGTATTCAGCTGGGGGCTGATATTAGTAGCCTGGGAAGCTCCGTGGGTATTACCCCCTTCCCAGGCTTCAAACATCTGCCCCAGCCGTCTGCTTAACCTAGCTAGAGACTAAAATTATGGGGAACCCCACGCCAATTTTTTTTTTAATAAATCCTTTATTTTAACACTAAATGACAAGTACAGTAATCAACACTATCACTGTACTTCTTATATATGTGACTGACATGTTTCTATCTATCTAATCTATGTGTGATGCTCTATTCTTTCTGTTATAAATTGTCGGGTACCGCTGCTGAATTGCCAGCCGGCTTTTTTAAAGAGACGGTGCATGGAAACACTAATATTTTTTTTAATAAATCCTTTAACACTAAATGACAAGTACAGTAACCAACACTGTCAGTGTTCTTCTTATATATGTGACTGACATGTTTCTATCTATCTAATCTATGTGTGATGCTCTATTCCTTCTTGTCTAAATAGTCGGGTACCGGTGTATGCCGCTGCTGAATTGCCGGCCGGCTTTTTTAAAGAGAGTGTCTTCTGAGCAGCTTGTCAGCTTTTGGACACCTTTGAAGGTGTTTTCTATGTGTTTCTACGTGTTTTTGTTTGCCTGCCATTGGTTTTAACGGTGTTCGACGGTGTTCGACGGTGTTCTAATGTGTTCGACGAACAGTTCCTCAAACATCCCGGTGTTCGACGAACCGAACCGAACCCGAACACTACGGGGGTGGCTCAACACTAGTGATGACCCCAAAAGTCTGATGGGCACATTCCTTAGTTGATGTAAAATAACATAAATCCATGGGACACATTCATTCCTGCTCTGAAGGTGTCAAAGGTCACCATTAGTTTATATTCCGAGACTCTCCTTTCTCTCTGAGATTTGAAGTTACCTTTTAATATCAGTAATTTCATGTCTTTGATGCTGTGATCAGGGGAACAAAAATGCTTGGCTACAGGTAGATCTATTTTTTCTTCTTTTATTGTGTGGTGATGAGAATTCATCCTTGTCCTAAATTTTTGCCCTGTCTCCCCTACATACAGACACCCAACTGGACATTTGGTACATATAATTAAGTACACTACATTAGATGTGATACAGCTGAAAGTACCTGGGATCTTGTAGTCCTCATGTGAGTTGGGTATCTTTATCTTGACTGTGGTCATTAAACGGACAGGTTTTACATTTTTTTCTGGTTGAAAGCAAAGGTACCTGTAGCTGGTGGAGATGACAGGGAGCTTCTGCCAATGATGGTTCTTAGATTTGGGGGCTGCCTGAAACAAAAAAGTGGGGTTCTGGAAATACGGATTGTAATCGGGCATCTTTTTGTAGTAAAGGTTGTAGTTTCCGTGCAGCTCTCCTTAGCGCCTCCAGATTTGGATTGTATATGACTACTAGAGGCACCTGGTTGCTTTCTTGTTTGGTTTTGTAATGTAGGAGATGATTCCTTGATATTCTGGTGGCTCTTGTAATCTGGTTCTCAATTGTTCTGGAATGGTAGCCCTGATTCAAAAAGGTCTTTCTGAGGCCATCAAGGTGTTTGTCTCTATCCATAGGGTTGGAACATATCCGATTGTATCTGATGGCTTGCCTGTAGACAATAGAGTTTTTTATGTGTTTCGGATGGAAACTGTCCCATTTAAGATATGTTGGACAGTCGATTGACTTCCGGTACTAGGTTGTCTCTATTTCATTGTTCTGTAGCTTGATGAAGGTGTCCAATTGATTGATCCAGCATTTTAATCAATTGCATCGAGACCTAATCCTCGGTCCCCTTATCGAGGATCATTTCACTGTCATTGCCATGTATCCATTATTTTCTTACTTGTATGTTTAAAAACATGAAATCAAATTTTGTATCTCTTTTTTGTATAAATACAAATTAATGTTTTAATAGCATTATAGACCCCCTTTCTCTGATTTACATATATTTAATAATGTGTATGTAGCGCCCGCGTCTCTGCCTCCTGCCCGGCAGAGACACCGACCCCCTTACTGCCACGGCCCCAGCTAGGTGTCCCCTGCACCGACATTTGTCTCCCACGCTGGCCATGTCTGGGGTGCGCGCACTGCGTGCAGATCCCCGGGCACTGTGCTTAGGACGTGCGCGTGCTCCCTGTCTCTTAAACGGGCCGCGTGCGCCGTCCTAAGATGTCCCTGGCCAATGGCCAGAGGACAGGTGATATATAATGCACCTCCCCCTGGAGGTGCCTGTGCAGCGTATTAGTTTGGTCTCCTAACCTTTCTGTCAGTTCTCAGGTCCCCATGCTCCTCGCCAGCCTATCAGCCATGCCTGCCAGCCTGTCTATCAGCCGTGCCTGCCAGCCTATCAGCCGTGCCTACCAGCCTGTCTATCAGCTGTGACTGCCAGCCTGTCTATCAGCTGTGACTGCCAGCCTGTCTATCAGCCATGCCTGCCAGCCTGTCTATCAGCCGTGCCTGCCAGCCTGTCTATCAGCCGTGCATGCCAGCCTGTCTATCAGCCGTGCCCGCCAGCCTGTTTACCAGCCGTGCCCGCCAGCCTGTTTAATAGACGTGCCTGCCAGCCGGTTAATCAGCAGTGCCCGCCAACCTGTCTAGCAGCCGTGCCCACCTGCTTATTAGCCGTGCCCACCAGCCTGTCTACCTGCCATGCTCGTCTGTCTGCCCACTACCGAGTCTATCTGCCATGCCAGTCTACATCTGTCGCCGGTCCCATGGGAGTTGCCTGCTCTCACGCGAGGTCGGTCCCAAAGTGGCACCTGGTCCACCCTCTCGTACCTTCCTTGGTTCACGGAGTCGACTGAGCCACCAGGTAGCCAGGGTTGGTCCAGGTTAGTCCTTAGTCATGCCCCTCTGGTCCATCCTTGTACCACGGCACAGTGGTTCCACCATCCGGATCCGTAACAGTGTACAGTTTGGGCTTGATTCATAAAGCTTTCACACCAGAATTGTGGCATAAAAGCTTTGAAAATTCACAATTTTTAGGCGCAACTCAGAGTTGCACCTACATTTTACAACCTTTGGCGTCTTCACGCCAGTTTCTCGCAGCTGCAGGGAAATGAGTGGAGCTGGGGAGGGACGGAGGCATGGCAACACCAGATCGTCAAATTCATGATAAAGGGCAGCATTCACTACTCACAAATCTTACTTCAGCCAGTGTACGCTGCTTGTCCGACTCTCATGAATCAGGAGCATCTGACTGCAGCACACCTCCTCATCAACAACGCCGATTTTGATGAATCTTTATGTTGTGAAATCTGGTGACCTGCATAATGCCAAAACTTACATATTAAAAAATCTCTGGCACAAAAATATACTTGTAGCCAAAAATAAAGGTGAACTGGTTATATATACAATATATGGTTGACACTACTTAATGGGATATTCACATATCACAATAATAACTGGCTACAAAAAAGTATCACAAGAATAAGCTAGGGAACCTAGGGATTATGAGATGCCAGTAGAATGCAGAAGTATAGTGTATATGACACTATATTGACTCTTCCTCCGAACTCCTGAAGGATCTATAGTAACAATATGGAACAGGATCTCAGTAGTAAACACAAATAAGTGTAATAAATGTTGTCTATTGATCTAGAAATAGCTCAATTTCTTCAGGCTTTTTCTTGAAATAAAATTCATCTTTAGTTCATGTGGCATTATGGCATCTCCTCGCACAGACCGTATAAATGAGATTTATAGTATAGAGATGTTTCAAGCAGCATTAGCTCATTTCTTCTTGATGTCCTTCTTGGTCATCTGCTACACAATAACAAGGAAATGATGAATTACGGTGCTTCCTGTAACACTTTGTTTTATAAACTTTTTTCAATCCTGATTTACAATGAATCGTTAACATAATAACATAAATCCTTTCTGAGGAGGGAAATGATCAGAGGAAGACTATGCTGTATACATGTTTCAGTTTATTACAATATCATTTTACATCTTGGCTTATGGACACCCTGACAAAACAGCTACGTTTACAAAATTCTCAGTCACTACAGCTCTGTGGGTGCACACCGGAGTTTCCTACAGTATTTTTAGGCTTTGATATCCACAATACTTCTCTAGATAAAGGCAGGCCAAGATTTGTGGAAATAGTGCATGCTTGAGGCTTGAATTTTGTAACACCTGGAGAGGTTGGAGACCCCACTCAGCGGCGGACATGCCATTGGTGCAACAGCACAGGGACTTGAGAGGTAAGGGGGCCCATATTCACCTCCAAAGCCGCAAACCACTTCTGTCACAGACATATTATTGGACTACAAAGGGTCCCTCCATGCCTCTACTATAGGATAAGGGCCACCATAGCAAAAACAGCAGATCACTTCATGTAAGGGTTGTATATGTTCTTTAAAAAAATACAAAACAATTTAACAATTAATTTAAAGATATAAAACTTTTAATTAGAAGTAGAATTAGAATAATTGCAATATTATAAATAGATAAATTAGGCCTAATACCACATTCCCACTCCTTGTTTCTGATAACCTCCACGCATTCTTCTGATAGATTTATTATATTCCTCAGTCATAATATCCATTGTTTCATTACGTTATAAAGTATACAATAGTTTACTCTTATAATACCCCTAATATTATTCTCCATTCATGGGTTGAACAGGGTATTCTAGGAGATCAGAGGTTGTCCCCTAGATTCACTGAACACAATGAATCCACTGAGCCTGTGTCAGACAAAGCACCTATCTTTATACTTAGGCATGTGCATTTAATGAAATGTCATCTCAGAAGCCGAGAACCGCTTTCACTCATGCTCTTATGTGACTCACAACAAAAAGAAGACCTCTAAAGAACAGAAAACAACAACGGGGAATGCAAAGAAAATGTTTTGTATTTTTTGTGTTTTGTTTTCTTTTATTTTGTATGGTGAGTCAGAAGGGCCAACAAAGTATTATTCTCTGCTATAAGGTATGTACAGAAGATTAGTACACTTTGACAGTTAAGATCTGCATGGTGTATCCTAATTTGACCTTAAAGGGGTTTTCCCACGAACAAAAGTTAATTTTAATCAATAGATCCTGGAATAATATGATGTTCCACAATTGAATGTATTTTAATAAAATGTTCCTGTACTGAGAAACTTATAAATGTGCCCCTGTGTAATGGCTGTGTCTGACAGTGTACGAAATACGGTCTGATCATACCACATCTCCTGGGCAGGTGAGGAGGCAAAAGAGTATACAGACATTACAGCAGGGGATCGCAGAGGATTCATTCTTTGAAGTTAAACATTGTTTAAAAACGGAGTGAAATGTTTTACCTCAGAAAAAGAATCAGCTGTGATCCCCTGCTGTAATATCTGTATACTCTTTTGCCTCCTCACCTGCCCAGGAGATGTGGTATGATCAGTGTTACCTACACAGTCAGACACAACCATTACACAGGGGCACATTTGTAAGATTATCTCAGTACAGAAACATTTTATTTAAACACATCCAATTGTGTAACTTATTAATATTATTCCAAGATCTATTGATTAAAATGAACTTTCGTCTGTGGGATAACCCCTTTAATCACTATCCTTAGCACCCTGCCTTACTGAACTTTGGTAAGGTATCTGAGCTGTGCTTCACATAGTGATCAATATCCACTAAAATATGAGTGGACAGTACTATAATTAGTAGCAACAAAAATATCTGTGAATTATGTAAGTAGATGTAAATCATTTTTACTGTCTATTATAGTGCATTAGTTTCTCAGATAAACTTGTTTTACTTAGATAGGAGATTCATATTGCTAGTTTGATCTTAGTATTGTAAATCCTGAAGTGTTCTTTCATTTTCTTTTCCGTCCAAATATTGTTGAGATAATTCTCTCATTTTAGGTTTACCATATTGAAAATGCAAAATTTACATTGTACCACTACAGGAAGTATTTAAAGTCAGCAAACATTTTTCCACATAGAACATTCTGCAACATTTTTACCTTATTCCCAGTCAACTTTTGTAAATCTGAAATAATGCCACTCCTGAGTATACGCCAAGATTAATATATAGGTGACCTTTGATGAAAATATACATCACCGTTTGTTAAAGGGTTAAATGCTTTCAACAGATTAACTGGAAGTGCAGCCATAAGGAAAACATAAAGTTATGGTCTCCCTGCAGTTGCTCACTTTCCATCATCAGCCAGTGGAGTGATTACAGTGCAATTACTATGCAGTGAGTGCTGGCAGTTCACTTCCTCAGCGCCATGCTGATGTCTGGAAGCGAGCATCTGCAGGCAGAATATAACTTCATTTTATCCCTGTACTAACAATTCCAATTATACTGCCAAACATGTATAAAATGGTATTCATGTGCATATTAACACTATGTTTGCAGGTAAATTCCATTTTTTTGCAGATAAGTTTGCTTAAAAGTACATCCAATACTGGCTCCCTATCTTTGATATGAGCTCAGGAACTGAGTTTGCATCTTTCTCAACAGATGATGGCTGTGTTATTCAGTCATCATCTGTCTCTAACAGTAGCAAGTGAAGCTGAGCTCTTCCCTTTGCTGTTAATCTAGTAAATCTTGCTGTCAATTTTTGACAACAGCATATATATATACAGCACTGCCTGGGGGTATACTGTTTGAAGCACAATTAAGCACTCACTGCCTTCCGCAACACTATTATGGGGTGCCAATGGGTTGCCATAATAGCTGGGGGACTGCTGAAGTCCCTTGTGCTTGTCATGACAGTACTTCTATGAAGACAAGCCTGTGGCTGGGCTTCATAGGAGACCGTGATTTTTGCTACATACAGCAATACCATAGTATTGCAGAATATAGTATGAGTGATGGGGTGAACATATCAGAAAAAAATCTAAATTCTTGATTTGTTTTTTCCGCCACCACAAAAATGTAATAAGAAGTGATCAAGATACCGTATCTACTCAACATGTTATGATTAAACATGAAGCTTTGCGGAAAAACAAGCCCTTACATTGCTCCATCAACTAAAAAATGGAAATGTTATGGGTTTCTGAAAATGGCAAAATAAGCAATTTTTTTTCTTTTTTTTCCGAATTTCCAAATTTTTTTTCACTGCTTAAATAATAAAAAAAAAAAATATTTTGGCATCTTAGTAATTTTACTGACCTAGAAAATTACCAGTTCATTTTTACCACATAATGAATTCAGTAGAAACAAAAATCAATTGCAAAATTGTATTTTGTAAGGTTTTTTTTTGCTATTTTGCCACACTTGGAATTTGTAAGAATTTAAAGAAAAGATTAATGTGCAAAAATAAAAAATTGCCATAACGGAAATGGATTAAAGTACAAAAATAGACTTATTCTTGTGGCCTTAAAGGGCTTGACTTTATCTTACATATTAATTACCTGTTTATAAGATAGGTCAGCAACATAAAATGGGTAGATGCCTGACAGCCAGCACCCCCGCCGATCAGCTCATAACTGCTCCAGCAGGAGCTGGGTGTAAACATGCTGGAGCAAGAGCTGGACTTTTATTAGTTAGCAAATATTTTTGTAGGTGAGACACTTTAATAATGTTTCTGATATTGTAACCTGTTTTGACTTTGCATTGGTCGATTCCTGTGATTGGTTCCTTGTTGCTATATAATGTGACTCGTTCCATATACTATGATTAAGGGCATTTTTAATATTTTGCCTGAACATTGTTCATTTTATTCGATTTAAAAAATATAGTTTTTTATACTTACCGGATGGACGTGCTGCACTCTCCCCTGTCATTTCTAAACATTATATAGCTCAAAACACTACAGCTCCAAACATTGTCTGGTGGCTGATTCTGAGTACTGCAGTTTATCTCCCGATCTCCTGAATAATAATAATTTCTCATACTTACAGTTGTCCCTTGCTTGTAAAACCTGTCAAATAAGACAATCCGGGTAGGGAGAAGCTATAGAGAAGGTATACTTCTCCCTATCGCTAGTTCTCAAACTGTTCTCAAATTTCCTGTACAGGTTCCCTTTAATAATTAATTAATGATTAACATGAAAAAAGCAAGACATCTTCCTCTTTTTTTATTTTATTCTTCTGTCCACTTCTGATAGACTTGGTTCCCGATTCACCTAAATATTTTCTTAGGGTATGTGCCCACGATGCAGAAATGAAGCAGAAAATTTCTGCAGCGTTTCTGCATGGTCTTGGCAGTAAAAACGCTTGCGGATTTTACAAGCGTTTTTGATGCGTTTTTACATGCGGATTTAACTTGCATTTTTCAAGTTCATTGGGACCTCAAATCCGCACGTGGAAACGCACAAATAATGGACATGCTGCGGATTTTTCCGCAAGGACAATCCGCTGTGGAAAATTCCACAGCATGGGCACAGAACATGCAGATTTTCATTGAGGATCATGGGGCACGGATTACCAAGCATTTTGCAAGTGTTTACGCTGCGGAAAATCCGCATCAAAAACGCTTGAAAAACTCATAGTGGGCACACAGCCTAACAGGAGGGCTGGGGGAGGAGGCAGGAAATTTGCTGAAATGGCTGTAAACAGTGCTCAAATGGAATGGGAACACCACAAGGAACACGTCTAGACGCATCTCTGACTCCCAGGTCGCTGATGTGAACAATGTTGTCAGAGTATTACACCACTTTTATGGACTGACAATAAAACATACAAAACAGAAGATAAAATGGATTTTACAGGAAAAATGTTAGGAAACATTCTCTCCTGCATAATGATTTGTATGTAAGCACAATTAAAAAGAGAGAAAAAAAACCCTCTTGCACTCCTTAGGCTGCATGCCCTTGATCCATAATACTAGTGTTCTGTTTGCTGTGTCCAAAACTCTGCATTGTACAGTACAAGCACAATGGATGGGATTAACAGAAATCCCATGCCCACTGTGCTTCTTTTTTATGCTGCGTAAACTCACCTGTTGATCAGGTTTCTGAGCCTCAGCATGTCAACTTCCCTTGAGGGAATGTTCAGCCTTCTGCGAGAAATTTCCCAATAAACTTGCATTAGATGCAGTAAGGCTATGTGCCCACGTTGCATTTATGAAGCAGAAAATTTCTGCTGCATAAATGCAAGTCCTCTCCCGGAAAAACGCATGCGGAATTCCGCACGCGTTTATCGCGCGTTTTTCGCGCGTTTATCACGCGTTTTCCACATGCGGAATTGCCTTGCGTTTTTTATGCATTGGACTATGGCAATTCTGCTTGCGGAAACGCAAAATTAATTGACATGCTGCGGATTTTTGAACGCAGCATAAACGCTGCGGAAAAATCCGCAGCATGTGCACAGAACTTGCGGAATCCCATTGGGGACCATGGGGTGCGGGTTACCAAGCGTTTTACAAGCGTTTCCGCTGCGGAAATTCCGCATCAAAAACGCTTGAAAAACGCTACGTGGGCACACAGCCTTAGTCTGCAGTTAAAAAAGCACATGCTGTGTAAGTCAGTTTAAACAGGTGTTTTAAGCTTGGTCTAAATAAATAAATAATTTTAAAAAATGACATGGGGTTCACCCTATTTTTGATAACTAACCAAAGTAAAGCAGATTGTTGCGGGCTTATATTATCAGGCTGGAAAAGTCCATGGTTATTGGGCGCTTCTCAGCCTAAAAAGTATAAATACACAGCCACCCCAGAATTGATGCATCACATGAGATGTTCCAATTCTGATGCTTTGCCCGGCTATTCCCGATTGCCCTGGTGCGGTGGCAATGGACACTCCCATTACCAACCCAGCAATAAAAGATAACACACACAGAATAAAACACTTTATTTGAATAAAGACTCCCCTACACTATCCCTTGTTCACCATTTTATTAAAAAAAAATTAAAAAATCCTACGCAGGTCCAAAGTCATCCAATAAATCTGAAATAGTCCAGAAAAGGATACCAGTAAGACATAAAAAGATAGAGATAAAGACAATAGACAGTCTCTAATAATAAAAATAATGTTTTATTTATGTAGTGCCAACATATTCTGCAGCACTTCACAATTCAGACAATAATTGGTACTGACCCCACTCTGGCTCACAATCTTCATTCCCATACCCAGAGAAAACCCACACAAACATGGGGAGAACATACAAACTCCTTGCAGATGTTGTCCTTGGTGGTATTTGAACCCAGAACCCCAGTGCTGCAAGGCTTCAGTGCTAACCACTGAGCCACCATGCTGCCCTTGAGCTACTATGCTGCCCTTTTGTCCCTTGCTCACCAATTTATTACCCAAAATATTGCCACGCAGGTCCGATGTACTCCATGTTCCTTGAATCTGTCTCCGGCGTCTGTGAAAAGCAGCAAAGTGACCGCTATTCACAGGCACTGGGTAGTGACTACAACGCACATCAGCGCCGTCGAGACTAGCTGTGCTCAGCGAGACCTGATGATGATGATGAGAATTGACATCACTACCTGGCGCCTGTGAGTAGCGGTCACTTTACTGCTATTCACAGATGCCAGAGAGACATTGGGGAATGTGGACTACATCAGACCTGCATTTAAACATTTTGGGTGTGAATATCAAGCAGTAATGAGCATGCTTGCTCATCACTATTATTTAGTGATTTTGCATTTTGTACTAGAATACAGTAGGTTTAGAGAAGTTAATGTTTTTTTTTTTTTAATTTTCTCTTGGTTCTTGCTGTCAGTATACTATTCTAGACTGTCCAACGTGATTAATTTTATTAGACACGGAACGTGATGTGAATGAGCCACAGAAGCCTTACTCTAGGTCAGGGGTGCCCAACATTTTTTTGGTTGCTGCAATGCCATACTGAACCAATCCCAAAGGTAGCAAACAATGTAAAAGGGTATTTACATGAATACATCACCAGAACTAAATTTTGAATGTTTGAGGAGGATTTGGAGAGATTGTGCTCAGTTTCTACTCCAAAAATTAAGTGTACAGATACACTAACTTACACTGAAGCAGAAACAGAGCAGAATATTGCCAAATCCTCATAATCTCAAAACAAAAGAAAGTTTTGAGGGTTTTTGGCTGGGTGCCCACGTAGCGTTTTTCAAGCGTTTTTGATGTGGAATTTCCGCAGCGGAAATGCTTGTAAAATGCTTGGTAACCCGCACGCCATGGTCCCCAATGGGATTCCGCAAGTTCTATGCACATGCTGCGGATTTTTCCGCAGCGTTTTTGCTGCGTTCAAAAATCCGCAGCATGTTCATTAATTTTGCGTTTCTGCATGCGGATGGTACCCAAGTCTGGAGGAGAGGAGACGCTCATCCAGACCTGGGTACCAAAGAACCTGTAAAAAAAAAGAATAAAATAAAGTTTATACTTATCTTCTGATGTCTTCCCGGTGTTTTCCCGCCGTCACGAGGTCTGCGAAGGACCTGCCACGTCATTGAGTCATGTGACCCATCACATGACTCAATGACGTCACCGAAGGTCCTGCACACAACAGTGTGAGCCGCTCAAGACTCCGGACGGGGCCGAGAATGCATCGGTAGGTGAGTATAAACTTTATTCTTTTATTTTTTACCATTCTGATTCTTTTTTTTTAACTATTACTTGGTCACACTATATAAATCCATGCCGGTTGCATGGATTTATATAGTGTGAACAAGTTGTCAAGCACTTTTCCAAGTGATGCTTAATCACTTGGAGAAGTGCTTGATAACCCGCATGCGGAAATGCATGCAAAGACGCTGCAAAGACGCCTCTCATATGCTTCTACCTGGCGGGAAAACCGCATGTAAAATCCGCATGCGATTTTCCCGCCAGGGAGAAGCGTAAAAAATATGCTTCAGTTCTGCAACGTGGGCACTTAGCCTTTAAATTTTAGCATAGCCATGAAGCACATTTTGGATTGCTACATTTGTACAATATCAGAGCCACCATCAGCACGTGAATGCAGCGCTAGAACTGCCGTCAGCACATGAATAAATCACCAAGCTTAGTACAGCAATCAATTGCAGTGTCAAGTAAGCCCCATGTACAATTGTATCACATGAACCTACAACTCCAAATACGTCTTTGACAATGGTAAAGAGATGCTCGGAGTTGTTAACAGTCATTATCAGACTGTGGACCATACAGGAACCACATCACTGATAAGACTCAGGAAGGCCACAAATAAACAATTACATCCAGGTACCTTATATTTGACATCTTCTATGATTGAAGTTGTTCCCATCTCTTTTTGTCTCCATGTAGCACAGACGCCATAATGGAATTTCATGCCCAGTGCTCTTCTCTGTAGACTTCCCTCTTCTCCGTCTTCTGCAGCGCTTCCTAACATGACAAGTATCATTATGCTGCCGCACAAATAAAAATCTATCCAATGCTGTGCCCCTCAAAAAATAATTGCCTGTGATTCTGGCACAAAATTTCTCTCCCATGCTGCCCTTATCCAAAATATCTCCCCCCACACTGCCCCTCTTCACAATATCCTCTGCATACTGCCCCTCTGTAAAATATCCCCCCCACTCTGCCCCTCTCAAAATATCCTCTTTACTCTGCTTTCTCCAAAATATCGCCCACACACTGCCCCTCTCCAAAATATCCCCCCACACTGCCCCTTTGCAAAATACTCCCTCCACATTGTCGCTCTGCAAAATGTCCCCCACACACTGCCCCTCTCTAAAATATCCTTCGCACACTGCCACTCTGCAAAATATCCCTTCCACACTGGCCCTCTGCAAAATATCCCTCACACACTGCCCTTCAGCAAAATATCCCCGACAAACTGACCCTCTCCAAAATATCCCCAAATGCCCCTCTGTAAAATATCCCCCTCACAGGAGGAAAGCAAGACTCCGGGGGCCATCGGAAGATAAGCATAGATTTATTTTTTATTTTTTCACCATTCTTTTGGTCACACTATATAAATCCATGCCGGTTGCATGGATTTATATAGCGTGACCAAGTTGTCAAGCACTTTCCAAGTAATGCTAAAATCGCTTGGAAAGTGCTTGACAACCAGCATGCAGAAATGCAAGTGAAGAACGCTTCACATCCGCAAGTCCCTGGCATGAAAAACTCATGTACAATCCGTATGAGTTTTTTCTGCCAGAGAGATGCAGAAACGCTCAGGAAAAAATCCTGAGCATTTCTGCATCGTGGGCACATAGCCTTATAATCACACACAACTCTGCAGTGAGATCAGGAGAGCAGAGAGCAGCCAATACACATCACACAAGTAACTTATATTCCTACGCAAAATAATCTCTGGTGGCAGATTCTCTCATACTGATGAGTTTCCAGCCCATAACCTGGAATAGCTCATTTGCATACAAGAAAAACGTGAATTTATCTGAAATAAGACAGTGGATCACAGATCTCAGTGTATCATTTTATTCAGCTTCCTATGACCTACATGCCCATATAGACAGCTTAGAAGGGTTGATTCTGCTGCACTGACAGATTCCCTTTAAGAACTTGGAGGGATTTGGATTTAAAAGGGAAAGTTAACATAAAGAGGTCATTGCATGGTGATACACAACTTTTTTAATGTTAAAAAAGACTAAATTCCTATTAGATATTTACAGTATATAGTTAAAATTCAACCAAATTCAAGCTTGTAAATCAGTGTATGGGTCCCTTGCATCTAAATTAAGATGCTGCTTTTTCTTTTCTGTATTGCTGGTACGCTTAAAATTTATTGATCATCTCAATTAGAATAAATAAAATCTTTGTTTTACAATTTATGGATACTTAACAAGCATCTGTTTGTGAAAATTAAGTGCCCTCAAGATTAACTAACGCCTAGCATTAAGTATTTCATTCTAAAAGTGCTATTCAGTTTTATTTAAATATGTTTACCGCATGAATAAAACATCTAAAGATGGATTTAATTATATGTTTGAATTTGAGATATGGAAGATCTATTACCTTTTGGGCTCTTTGGGAAAATTCTGATGGATCATGCATTACTTTATGCTCAAATGTTCAGGTCAAGTGATTGTTACAACGTGTGGTCAGAAAGTTCCCATTTAAAGTTAATTAAAATAATCAGAGCAATACTAAACAACTTCTGGTTACTATTGAAAAACTTTTCCTTGTCTTCTTAGTTGTAATTGTACTGACTTTTTATATAAATTGTTGTTTATTATTGTGTCAAGGCATAATAGTGTGTAAAGATTTCTAGGAAGCCGCATTCATTTTGTAAACAGTCTAAGGCCTCATTCAGACGTCAGTGAATCACCTTCTTGTTCTACTTGTGTTTTTTACAGATGGAACACATACCCATTATAGTAAATAGGGCTGTTCACACGTCCCAAAAAATCACAAAGACATGTCTGTTTATGAGAAGATATGTAATATATCTAATATGTAAATATGTATATGTACTTTCCAGTTGACTGATGAAGGACTGAACAATAGACCGAAACGTATCACATAACTGGATTGCCAACTGTAAAAAAATGGCACCTATTGCATCATTTTGGAGTGTTGGATTTAATTGCATTTGTTTTGATTGCATCGCAGTAATAATCGCTGTCACATACGGTGCGACACCTACTGAGCCCATGTTGTTATATAGTAACATAGATTGAATAAAGACCTAGGTTCATCAAGTTCAACCGTCCTCCCTCAATTGTACATTTTGTCTAATTTAACTCTATCCCACAATGTTATGTGTATCGAAAAAATCATCTAGCCCTTTTTTAAAAGCTGTAATAGTGTCAGAAATTACTATGTTTAATTTGCTCAGACACAGGCGTACTTTTTGTGTTAAACTAGTTATATCAGGTGGTGAACTTTGATTTTTGCCTTGTTGAAAGATCCCTGGAACAGATGGTTCATTGGTAAACATGGATAAAAAGTACCTGTTTAATATCTCAGCCTTTTCTTTGTCCTCTATAATTATCTTGCTTTATTGTCTTTTAAGGGGCCAATAACTTCTGTTTTTTTTCTTTTTGTCATTGATGTATTTATAAAAATTTTGGGGATTTATTTTAATGTCGCTGGAAGGGGGCCACCAATGCTAGCGCTTATTTCACATGAATATGTGTTAGAACTCTCCTGTTAGGTTTTTTCTAGTTTGCTGGTCACATGACCATTTTTGCCTATTTAATCCAGCTCCGCCCTTCTGGCCTTGCTGGACTTCATTGTATTTACTACTCTTGAGCTAGCTTGGTGCTCTGTTACCGTTCTCTGTTAGTTTTGCTAGGTCTTCTGACCTCTATGCTCTTTGTTGTGTGTTTGTCTTTGACTGCTACTATTTCTGCTAGGAGGTGTCCAACTTATCCCAGTCCCTAGTTCTTGTAGGGATCCCTCCCTTACATCTATAGGTCTTCGTACAGACTAGCCGAGGACTTTAGCGGGTCTGATCGCAGAATCAGGTTCCCGGTTACATCGTAGGGATCGAGTTTAGTTCTATTGTAGGGCCAGATCTGCTGCCTTTCCTTAGTGCCTGTAGCAGATCATAACAGTAAGTCCAGCCCAAAAAAAAAAAAAATTTCTCTAAGGAAAGACCTCCAGTTTTCCATCATGGTCTCGGTTCAAGATTTGGCTCAACGCTTGCAGGGACTCTCTCTGGAGGTGGCCAAGCTCCAACAACACGTGAGTAGCTGTTCTGGAGCACATTTTGTGGAGCCGAAGGTACATCTGCCTGATCTATTTTTTGGTGAACAACAAGATTTTTTTTCTTTTAAAAATGCTTGTCTATTGTATTTTAGTTTGAGACCCGGATCCTCTGGTGATGAATCACAGCGCATAGGGTTCATAATGTCACTTTTGCGCAAAGATCCTCAGGGATGGGCCTTCTCTCTCCAACCTAGTGATCCGTGCTTTAGATCAGTGGATAGTTTTTTTTCTGCTTTGGGTTTGTTGTACGATGATCCTGATCGTGTCTCATCTGCTGAGTCTGAATTGAGACATCTGAGCCTGGGATCATGTAATGAGGAAAAATATTGTTCTCACTTCCGTCGGTGGTCTGCCCAGGTGGGGTGGAACGATTCAGCTTTGAAAAGCTTGTTTCTTGCAGGGCTAGGTGAAAGGGTTAAGGATTTACTGATTGCTTATCCCACACCTGGAAACTTGCAGGAGGCAATGCAATTAGCTATACGGGTGGACAGGAGACTGTGTGCAAGGGTTAATGAGAGCAAATCCTCTGCTATATCTGCTCCGAGTCCTGAGAGGGTCTATGCTGACAAAGGAGAGCCGATGGAGATTGGGGCGTTGGCACCCCGCTCTCAGGAAAAAGACCGCAGGCTTTCTGAAGGTTTGTGCTTCTATTGCGGAAATTCTGGTCATTTTATTAAGAACTGTGTGCTTCGTATGAAGAAAGAAAAAAAAATGGTCAGTCATGCACGTATAGCATGTTTAAATTCTAAGGGAGTATTCCTATCCGCTACTACTGCTGCTCAGGATGAATTAATTGAATTTCGGGTATTTGTGGATTGTGGTTCTACTCTGAATGTGATTGATGGGGGATTCTTGGAAAAACTTAAATTAAAACCTAAACTTTTGTCATCCCCTATTGCTGTGGTTTCTGTTGATGGCTCTCCCTTGAAGAGTGTTACTCATAAGGTCTGTGAATTTCCCCTCACTATTAATGGTATTCATCAAGAGAATTTGGATTTGGTGGTATTGGATAATTTGCCTTCTCCAGTAATATTGGGGTTGCCCTGGTTAAAATTGCACAATCCTGTACTGGATTGGTCTACCAAAAAAATTAAGTCCTGGAGCCCTAAATGTTATGACAAGTGTTGTAACGGACGTATTGCGGCGGTGGAAAAAGGGGAATTACCTGTACCTATTCAGAATTTTTGGAGAGTTTTTTCTGAGGAGGAGTCACAAATTTTGCCTCCCCATAGAAACTATGATTGTACCATTGAATTTGTCCCTGGAGCGACTCTTCCTAAAAGTCGTTTATTTAATCTTACTATTCCTGAGAGAAAGGCTTTGGAGGAATACATACAGACAAGCTTGGCCGCCGGTCACATTAGGCCTTCCAAGTCTCCTGTGGCTGTTGGATTTTTTTTTGTAAAAAAAAAAGATGGCGGTTTACGTCCTTGTCTGGACTTTCGTGAGATTAATAAAATTACTGTACGCAATCCTTACCCACTGCCATTGATTCCTGATTTATTTAACCAGTTAGTGGGGGCCAAGTGGTTCTCTAAAATTGATCTCCGGGGGGCATACAATTTGTTGCGCATGAAAGAGGGTGATGAATGGAAGACTGCTTTTAACACTCCTGTGGGTCATTTTGAGAATCTGGTTATGCCTTTTGGTCTTACCAATGCTCCTGCATTTTTTCAGAATCTTATTAATGACATGCTTAGACCTTTAATCGGCAAAAATGTGGTTGTGCATTTGGATGACATTTTGATTTATTCGCCGGATCTGGAGTCTCATTGGCGGAGCGTACGTGAGGTTTTACAGTTATTAATGGACAATTCGCTTGTTGCTAAGCTAGAGAAATGTGAGTTCGCTGTACAGAGAATTAGTTTTTTGGGTTACATTATCTCCAGTGAAGGTTTTGAGATGGACCCGGTTAAAGTTCAAGCTGTGCAGGAATGGCCTAGGCCTATTGGTTTGAAATCGATACAGAGGTTTTTGGGTTTCGCCAATTATTACAGAAAATTCCTAAAAAATTTTTCTATTATTGTCAAACCGCTGACCGATCTCACCAGGAAAGGTGCTAATGCGGTTCAGTGGACTTCTGAGGCCATTGAAGCTTTTGTGCTTCTTAAGGAGAGGTTCACCTCTGCTCCCATCCTTATGCAGCCTGATGTGACTAAGCCGTTTTTGGTTGAGGTTGATGCTTCTTCTGTGGGGGTCGGTGCGGTATTGTCTCAGGAAAACAAGGATGGAATACATCCCTGTGTCTTTTTTTCAAAATTTTTTTCTGAGACTGAACTTAATTACGATATTGGTAATCGGGAATTGCTGGCTATTAAACTCGCATTTGAACACTGGTGTCACCTCTTGGAAGGTGCTGAATTTCCCATTCAGGTTTTCACTGATCATAAAAATCTGATCTATCTTGATGCTGCCAAGCGCTTGAATGCCCGTCAGGCTAGGTGGGCACTTTTTTTCTCGCGGTTTAATTTTTCCGTTACTTACATCCCGGGTACCAAGAATGTTAAAGCGGATGCTTTGTCTCGCAGCTTTTCTCCTATGGTCGGTGCTGAGGAGGAGAGCATTTTACAAGAAGGTGTTGTGATTGCTGCTTTGGACTCCGTTTTGGAGGATGAGATTCTTAAAGCTCAGGAGAATGCCCCATCTAACACTCCCCATGGGAGGTTGTTTGTGCCTAGGACCTTTAGGAGAGATTTGTTTGTTGAGTGTCATGAGTCTCGGTTGGCAGGTCATCCCGGAATTTCTGTACTGTGTGTGCTAGATCCAAGTCTTCGCATGCTCCTGCTGCGGGATTGCTTTGCCCTCTGGAGGTTCCTAGTGCACCTTGGACACATCTGGCTATGGACTTTATTACTGTCCTTCCCCCCTCTGAAGGTTTCACGGTCATCTGGGTGGTCGTCGACCATTTTAGCAAGATGTGTCACTTGGTTCCCTTCATCAAACTGCCTTGCGCTAAGACACTCGCTAAAGGCCTTTGTCAAGGAAATTGTCAGACTACATGGTGTTCCTACTGACATTGTTTCTGATAGGGGACCTCAGTTCGTGGCTCATTTTTGGCATGCCTTTTGTGACAGGTTGGGAGTTCATTTGTCGTTTTCATCCGGATATCATCCTGAGTCTAATGGCCAGACAGAAAGGAAGAACCAGGATGTTGAGCAGTTCTTGCGTTGTTTTGTGGCAGACAATCAAGAGGGGTGGTTTGAGTTTCTGCCACTTGCTGAATTTGCTCTTAACAACCATACATCCTCTTCTGCTGGGTGTTCGCCTTTTTTTTGTTGTTCTGGGAGACATCCGTCTTTTGGGTCATTCTCCAAATTGGTATCGGCTGTGCCTGAGGAGGAGAGTTTTTCCGGTGATTTGGAGAGAGTTTGGACGGATGTGCGTGGTAATATTCAGGAGGCTAACAAAAAATCTAAGAGGTACTTTGATAGGAAACGGCAAGAGGATTTGTTTGCTGTTGGTGACATGGTTTGGTTGTCCTCTAAGAATCTGCGATTGAGGATTCCTTCTAAAAAATTGGGTCCCAAGTTCGTAGGGCCCTTTAAGGTGCTTCAGATAGTTAACCAATCTGCTGTTAGGTTGGAGGTTCCTACCTCCTGGAAGATTAACCCGGTGTTTCATGTTTCTCTGTTGAAAAGAGCTGATGTGTCGAATGATGACGCCTCTGCCACTGTTCCTCAGGTGGTGGAGGACGGGGAATATGAAATTTCCCGCATCCTAAATTTTAGACGGTATAGAGGGAGTTTGCAGTATCTCGTCGCTTGGAAGGGTTTCGGACCTGAGGATAACTCATGGGTGAGGGCGGATGATGTTTCTGCTTCCAGACTTGTCAGAGCATTTCACAGGAGGTTTCCTGATAAGCCTGGGCCTAGGGGATCCGGAGGATCCTCTTAGAAGAGGGGGTACTGTTAGAACTCTCCTGTTAGGTTTTTTCTAGTTTGCTGGTCACATGACCATTTTTGCCTATTTAATCCGGCCCCGCCCTTCTGGCCTTGCTGAACTTCATTGTATTTACTACTCTTGAGCTAGTTTGATGCTCTGTTACCGTTCTCTGTTAGTTTTGCTAGGTCTTCTGACCTCTATGCTCTTTGTTGTGTGTTTGTCTTTGACTGCTACTATTTCTGCTAGGAGGTGTCCAACTTATCCCAGTCCCTAGTTCTTGTAGGGATCCCTCCCTTACATCTATAGGTCTTCGTACAGACTAGCCGAGGACTTTAGCGGGTCTGATCGCAGGATCAGGTTCCCCGTTACATCGTAGGGATCGAGTTTAGTTCTATTGTAGGGCCAGATCTGCTGCCTTTCCTTAGTGCCTGTAGCAGATCATAACAATATGCATCCAAGAACGCACATTAAGCTGAAATGTATTGCAAGCTGCAGGCCAATCAGCTTAACAGTGACGTCATATGCTGCCCTTTGCTTGAAGTCTGCTGCTGGCCTCAAGATGGGCCCAGAATGGGGAACATATACAGTATATCAGGATAGGCTCAGAATGGGAGACATATATACCAGGAGGGGAGACACATATACCAGGATAGGGGATATATATATCAGGATGGGCCCTGGAATGGGAGCATATTTACCAGGATGGGGGACATACAGTTGAAACCAGAAGTTTACATACACTATATAAAAAGACCCATATGCATGTTTTTCTCAATATCTGATATGAAATCAGCATAAACCTTTCCTGTTTTAGGTCAATTAGGATTACCATAATTTTTAATATTTGCCAAATGCTAGAATAATGAGAGAGAGAATGTGTTAAGGCATTTTTATTACTTACTGCAAAGTCAAAAGTTTACATCCACTAAGATTACTATGACTTTAAACAATTCTGGACTGCCCATATGATGATGTCTTGTGTTTGGAGGCTTCTGATAGTTTTTTTTTTGCAACATCTGAGTTAGAGACACACCTGTGGATGTATTTTAATGCACACCTGAAACACACTGCTTCTTTGTGTAGCATCATGGGAAAGTCTAAAGAAATCAGCCAAGATATCAGGAGGAGAATTTTAGACTTACACAAGTCTGGCTCATCCTTGGGAACAATTTCAAGATACCCGAAGGTGCCTCGTTCATCTGTACAATCAATTATACGCAAGTACAAACAAGATGGGAATGTCCAGCCATCATACCGCTAAGGAAGGAGACAGGTTCTGTGTCCCAGAGATGAACATGTTTTGGTCTGACATGTGCATATCAACCCAAGGACAAAAGCAAAAGACCTTGTGAAGATGATGACGGAAGCTGGAAATATTGTGTCAATATCCACAGTGAAACGAGTACTGTAGCAAAATGTGCTGAAAGGCCTCTCTGCCAGGAAGAAGCCATTACTCCAAAATAAACATAAAAAAGACAGATTATGCACACAGGAACAAAGACCTTAATTTTTGAAGACATGCCCTGTGGTCTGATAAATCTAAAATTTAATTTTTTGGGCATAATGACCATCGTTACATTTGAAGGAAAAAGGGAGAAGCTTGGAAGCCTAACACACAATACCAACTGTAAAACACGGGGCTGGCAGCATCATGTTGTGTGTTTTTTTTGCTGCAGGAGGGACTGGTGCACTTCACAAAATAGATGGCACCATGAGAAAAAAAGATTATGTGGCAATACTGAAGCAGTATCTCACGACATCAGCCAGGAAGTTAAAGCTTCGGTGGAAATGGGTCTTCCAAATGGACAATGACCCTGAGCATACTGCCAAAATGGTAACAAAGTGGCTTAATTGTAACAAAGTCAATGTTTTTGAGTAGCCATCACAAAGCCCTGATCTCAATCCTCTTGAAAATTTATGGGCAAAGCTGAAAAAGCAGGTTCGAGCAAGGCGACCTACAAACCTGGATCAGTTACACCAGTTTTATCAGGAGGAATGGGCCCAAATTCCGACCAACTATTGTGAGAAGCTTGTGGAAGGATATCTCAATTGTTTGACTCAAGTCATTGAGTTTAAGGGCAATGGTACCAAATACTAATGATTTCCAGGATGACACCTGGATTGAAGACCTATATATCAGGATGGGGACATACATACAAGGATGTGTCCAGGATGAGGGACATATATACCAGGAAGGGGCCTGGGGTAAAGGACATATACACCAGGATGAGGCACATATGTACCAAGTGTTATGATCTGCAATATGTACTAAGGAAAAAAGGGGAAAGCGGTCCCTACAGTAAGACAATGCTGAATCCCTATGATGTAGCGAGCTGCCTGTTCATTGCGAACGGACCCATCTTAGTCCTCATCTAGTCTGAACAAAGACCTATAGAATAAAGGAAGGAGTCCCTAAAAGAACTAAGGAGTAGAACAAAAATGGGACACCTCCTGAACAGAGAAAGTTGTTGCAGGACACAAAAAGACAAACTGACAAAAAGGTACTAGAGGTCCCAGAAGGACCAAGCGAACTGACAGATAGGCACCGAAGCACCTGGCTAGCAAAATAGTCAAACAACACTGAAGTCCAGCAAAGCCAAAAGGGAGGAGCCGGAATATAAAGAAAAATAGTCACGTAACTGACGTGCCCCCTGGGCCGTGGGGGACACCCAGAGCCGGGCCTTGTAGATGCTGAGGGGTTGTAGTCACCGTGGCGGTGACCCGGTACGTGACCCAGGGCGTTCAAACCAGGGTAGTCTATGTGTATAAATGTTAAAGTCCGACTACGCCACCTGTGGCATGTGGTTCTTGGGAACCGCCGCTGCGGAGCAGTCCACTGAAGGTGGTGATATGCGCAGCAAGGTAGTGTAACTCCCCACAGGAAGAGTGTAGCTTCAGTGCAGCGTAAGTGGATGATGGTGGTGATAATGCAGGGTGTCGCGGTGTAAGAAGAATCACAGAGTCCAGATGATGCAGTCCCAGATCTTTTACTCACAGTTAAGCAGTTCCACTTACAGGGCCAGTGTAAGAGCCCACGGCATCCTGTGCTCACGCAGTAAGGGGCTCGGTTGACCCTCAGGTATCTCTGGAGCATTTAGCAGGACCCCCTTCAGTGTGTCCTCTCTGCCCTCTCTCCTTGTACATCACACCTAGCGGCACCTCTGTCCAGTGTCCTCGGGCCTTGGCGGGCGACGTGTGTTCCATCCCCTGACCCTATGTGGCTACTTTCCTAGTGGCTGGTGTGGACGGCTTGCTGTATTTGAAGTGCTGCAGCCTCCAGTTCCCAGTTGAGCCCTGTAGTCTCTGCTGGTTGAGGGATCCGGTTCCCTTCTTCTGGTCTGACCCCCCTACCTACTGGCAGCGGCGGGCGTATGGGTGGCAGCTGCACGGCCCATACCCCTAGTGTCCCCTCTCTCCTCGTTCCTGGAGCCATCCTGCTCCCTCTCCTTTCCAGGCTCAGGCCTCTTGGCAGGGCCTGCCTGTCGAGCAGAGCTCATACAGAGCCTCTGCCCCCTGTCAGCACCTCAGTCTGACTGGAACTCCACTCTCTCCCCTGAACCAAAATGGTTCCTACTTTTATACCTCCTACTCAGTGCTCCCAGGGTCTACGTCCTCCGCCCATCCACTACATAGTTCCCCCTCTCTAGGTGGTCCCCCCACTCCAGCCAGGGATCAGGGACAGTTGTGCTCTCCCGTAGGAGCATTGTCGCCCTGTCCCCCGGAAATGTGGTGTAGTGGATGTAGTGTTAGGGTCCTGAGCCATACTCCTTCCTTACCTGAGAGTGAGATACCACACCTCTGGGTGAGATGCAATACCTCTATGGCGACCAAACCCTCAGGGGCGCCACATAACCGCAAAACACAAGTTGGAAAAAACAAACAGGAGGGTTCTAACAGTACCCCCTCTTTTATGAGGATCCTCCAGATCCTCCAGGCCCAGGCCTATCTGGAAACCTCTTGTGGAAAGCTCTAACAAGTCTAGGAGCAGAGACATCATCCGCACTTACCCAGGAGTTATCTTTGGGACTGAAACCCTTCCAGTAGATGAAATACTGTAATCTCCCTCTATGCCATCTAGAATTCAAGATACGAGAAATTTCATATTCACCGTCTTCCACCACAGGAGGAACTGTGACAGTGGCATCCCTATCTGATACCTCAGCCTTTTTCAACAAGGAAACATGAAACACAGGATTAATCTTCCAGGAAGTAGGGACATCCAACCTAACCGCAGATGGGTTAACAACCTGAAGCACTTTAAATAGACCCACAAACTTAGGACCCAGTTTTTTAGAGGGAATCCTCCACCGCAGGTTCTTTGAGGACAACCAAACCATGTCACCCACAGTAAACAAAACTTCCTTATGTTTCCTGTCAAAATACTTCTTGGACTTCTTGTTAGCCTCTTGAAGGTTGCAACGTACATTAGTCCAAACTCTCTCCAAATCACCAGAAAAATTCTCCTCCTCCGGCACCAATTTGGAGAACGAACCAAAAGACTGATGTCTCCCAGTACAACAAAAAAAGGAGAACACCCAGCAGAGGAGGATGTATGATTAAGAGCAAATTCTGCGAGAGGCAGAAACTCAGACCACACCTCTTGATTGTCTGCCACAAAACAATGCAAAAACTGTTCTACATCCTGGTTCTTTCTTTCAGCCTGTCCATTAGACTCAGGATGATACCCAGACGAAAATAACAAATGGACTCCCAACCTGTCAAAAAAGCACGCCAAAAGCGAGCCACAACCTGAGGTTCTCTATCAGAAACTATATCCGTGGGAATGCCATGAAGCTTGACAATCTCCTTAACAAACACCTTAGTGAGTGTCTTTGCACAGGGCAACTTAATGAATGGAACCAAATGACACATCCTACTAAAATGGTCCATGACCATCCAGATGACAGCAAAACCCTCGGACACAGGCAGATCAGTAATAAAATCCATTGTGAGATGCGTCCAAGGTGAACCTCCAGAAGGCAAAGCAACCCCACAGCAGGAGTATGTGAAGCCTTTGACCTAGCGCACACCGTACATTGACGCACCCACTTGATAACTTCTTTCTGCCATCCAGGCCACCAAAAACTGCGACTGATAAGTCTCTTAGTCTCCGAAATTCCTTGATGACCTGCCAACCGAGACTCATGACACTCCACAAACAAATCTCTCCTAAGGGTTCTAGGCACGAACAACCTCCCATGGGAAGTGTTAGATGGAGCATCATCTTGAGCTTTCAGAATACCATTCTCCAAAATGGAGTCCAATGCCACCACCACAACTCCTTTCTGTAAAATGCTCTCCTCCTCCTTGGCACCCACCGTAGGAGAGAAGCTGCATTATAAAGCATCGGCTTTAACATTCTTAGTACCAGGGATATAGGTAACAGAAAAATGAAACCGAGAAAAAAAAAATGCCCACCTAGCTTGACGGGCATTCAAGCGCTTGGCAGCATCCCGATAGATCAAATTCTTATGATCTGTGAAAACCTGAATAGGAAATCTAGCGCCCTCCAAAAAATGACGCCAATGTTCAAACGCGAGTTTAATAGCCAGCAACTCCCGATTTCCAATATAATAATTCAGTTCGTTTTCCGAAATTTTTTTCGAAAATAAGGCACAAGGATGTTCTCCATCCCTGTTCTCCTGAGACAAAACTGCTCCGACCCCCACCGATGAAGCATCGACCTTGACCAAAAAAGGCTTGGTCTCATCAGGCTGCATAAGGATAGGGGCAGAATTGAACCTTTTTGAGATACTCAAACGCTTCAATGGCCTCAGTAGTCCACTGGACCGTATTCGCACCTTTCCTGGTGAGATCGGTTAGAGGCTTAACAATTACAGAAAAATTCTTAATGAATTTCCTGTAAAATAATTGGCAAAACCCCAAAATCTCTGTATAGATTTCAAGCCAATAGGCCTAGGCCATTCCTGCACAGCCTGAACCTTCACCAGGTCCATCTCAAAGCCCTCGCTGGAGACAATGTAGCCCAAAAAACTAATTTTCTGCACAGCGAGCTCACATTTCTCCAGCTTAGCAAAGAGTGAATTATCACTCAATAACTGCAAAACTTCACGTACACTCTGCCAATGAGACTCCAGATCTGGCGAATAGATCAAAATGTCATCCAAATACACAACCACATTCTTACCAATCAAAGGTCTCAGGATGTCATTAATAAGGTTCTGAAAAAATGCAGGTGCATTGGTAAGACCAAAAGGCATCACCAGATTCTCAAAATGACCTACCGGAGTGTTAAAAGCAGTTTTCCATTCATCACCCTCCTTCACTCGTAACAAATTGTATGCCCCCGGAGATCAATTTTAGAGAACCACTTGGCCCCCACTAACTGGTTAAACAAGTCAGGAATTAAAGGCAATGGGTAGGAATTGCGCACAGTAATCTTATAAATTTCACGAAAATCCAGACATGGACGTAAACCCCCGTCCTTTTTTTTAATAAAGAAAAATCCAACTGCCACAGGCGACTTAGAAGGTCTAATGTGACCAGCAGCCAGGCTAGTCTGTATGTACTTCTCCAAGGCCTTTGTTTCAGGGATAATCAGACTAAACAAGCGACTCTTGGGAAGAGTAGCTCCCAGAACAAACTCAATGGTGCAATCATAATCCCTATGAGGAGGTAAAACTTGCGACTCCTCCTCCAAAAAATCCCTCCAAAAATCTTGAATGGGTACCGGTAATTCCTTTTTTTCCGCAGCCGCAATGCGACCATTACAACATTTATCATAGCACTTCGGACTCCAAGACTTAATCACATTAGTAGACCAGTCCAGTAAAGGATTGTGCAGTTTTAACCAAGGCAAACCTAGAATGACCAGAGAGGGTAAATTATCTAATACAACCAAGTCCAAAATTTCTTGGTGAAGTCTATTGATAGTGAGGGGAAATGCAGCAACCTTGTGAGTAATACATTTCAAGGGAGTCTTATCAATTGCAATCACAGAAATAGGTGATGGCAAAGGTTTGGATTTCAATTTAAGGTTTTCTAAAAACCCTTTATCAATCACATTAGTGTTGAACCACAATCCACAAATACCTGAAATCAAATTTTCCTGCAAAGTAGTACTCCCTGAAAGAAATACTCCTGCAGAGCGTAAACAAGCTATACGGGCATACCTTTTTTTTTCTTTAATTAAATGAAGCTCACAATACTTATCAAATAGTCAGCTTTATCACAATAAAGACACAATCCCTCGGCGAACCTCCAGTTTATTTCCTGAGAGCGGAATGACGTAGCCCCAACCTCCATCGGTTCTCCGCCATCTGAGCAGATTTTCTGGGGACTAGGACCTGGCATTACAGGAGTCTTTACCTCATTCAGCCTGGACCTCAGCCTCCTATCCACACGAACAGCTAACTGCATGGCATCCTGCAGAGTCTCAGGTGTGGGGAACGCAATTAGCAAATCCTTCACCCTTTCACTCAGACCAGCAAGAAATAGACATTTCAGAGCAGGATCATTCCATTTAACTTCAGAAGCCCATCTTCTGAAGTGTGAGCAATAATTTTCAACATCACCTGACCCCTGATTCAAACGCCTGAGTTCTGCCTCAGCAGATGAGATTCGATCAGGATCGTCATATAATAGCCCCATAGCAGAAAAAAATTCTTCTACCGACCTTAAGCATGAATCATTAGGCTGGAGAGAAAAGGCCCACCCCTGTGGTTCATTGCGCAAAAGTGACATAATAAAACCAATGCGCTGTGATTCATTCCAAGAGGACCTTGGTCTCAAACGAAAATATAATAAACAAGCATTTTTAAAGGAAAAAAAAATCTTGCTGTTTACATTAAAAAACATCAGGCAGTCCTACCTTGGGTTCCACAAAATGCGCTCCAGAACAGCTACTCACGTGTTGCTGAAGCTCGGCCACCTCCAGAGACAATCCCTGCAAGCGTTGAGCCAAATCCTGGACGGAAGCTATACTGATACCCGAATTTCTTTCCTTTTAGTTTTTTGGGCTGGACTTACTATTATGATCTGCAACAAGGAAAGAAAGGGGAAAGCTGTCCCTACAGTAAGACTAAGCTGAATCCCTATGATGTAGCGGGCTGCCTGTTCCTTGCGAACGGACCCGCCTTAGTCCTCGGCTAGTCTGAATGAAGACCTATAGAATAAAGGAAGGAGTCCCTAAAAAAACTAAGAACTGGAACAAAAATGGGACACCTCCTGAACAGAGAAAGTTGTTGCAGAACACAAAAAGAAAAGCTGACAAAAAGGTACTAGAGGTCCCAGAAGGACCAAGCAAACTGACAGAGAAAGGCTCCGAAGCACCTGGCTAGCAAAATAGTCAAACAACACTGAAGTCCAGCAAAGGCAAAAGGGCGGAGCTGGAATATAAAGGCAAATGGTCACGTGACCGCAAAACACAAGATGGAAAAAACAAACAGGAGAGAGACACGTATACCAGTATGGGGGACATATATACCAGGAAAGGGCCACAGAATGGGGGACATTCATGCTGGATCAGAAACATTACTACATAATGGGGGAGGAGAGTACAATACGTATGTCCTTATAAGATTTAGAATGCTAAAGGGCCCATACATCTGACCAGCATGCGGGGGTGGGGGACAGGTCCAAATGTTGCATCGGGCCCATTGGACTCTAGGTACACCACTGTATGTGGTCATGAAATTTACAGACAGCACACATACGGCATCAGTGCGCAATTTGTGTGATATCTGTGATTACCAATGTAATGTATAGGATAAGCTTTGTAATTTTTTTTTTTTTCATCATTGATGAGACACTGATGATAAAAAATTTCCAACTAACCGAACACAAATTGCGTATGAAAATATCACTGACATCTGACTGAGGCCTTAAGCATTTAATGACTGCGGAAATGCATTAGAACGGCGATCGCTAAGGGGCCTTATAAGCCTGGTAATAAGCCTATAGCGCCCCCCAGAGTCTGAAAATCTCTGAGATCTCAGTTACCAGGGGATAGCTGAGACCTTGAAGAACACGATTAGAGATTTTCCAGTCCCCGATGATCACGTGATAACCGTTATTCAATGATGGCGATCACGTAAAAAAAGTGTTCCCGTAATTAAAATCATTTCTCTCTTTTGACATTATATACATGACAGAGGGGAGAGAAATGATGTCCCCCAAACCTCCCTTGGTATCTCCGCCATCCCACATGCCCTCCTGCTCCTTCTCCAAGCACTCTGCCTCCTCTTCATGCAAAAAAAAAAATGGCGGGCACATGTGTAATGCAGGTGCCAGAATGCAACGCACAGAGACACAAGGCGAGAACATGTAAACAATGGTGCAGCGGTCTCATGGAGCGCCAAAGGAATACTGGACAATTAAATAGATTTCAACCGACCTTTATTCTTCCTCCAATACCACTGCCACAACGCGATTCAACGGTCTAAGCCGTCTTCATCAGGTACCGACAGGACGGTACTACAAATAGAGGTGACCCGGAGCCTCATTAATCACACACTTAATCTTGGTTGTGTAGACGTACACAACCATCACAGGTGAGTGCACTGGCACTTTTTAAATGATATAAATAGCCCTGTGAGTCTACACATGCGCCCTTTCTTCTCTTTTTTTTTTTCACAAGGCGAGAACAGTCAGAGATGAATATAAACAGTTTATATATATAACAGGTATTCTGAACAAGGGATTGGCAACAAGGGTAATGAACAGTAATTTGAAATATTAGCAAAATACGAAGTCTCTCAAAGTAATGTGGTGCCCTCAGTCATAGGAGACACCACGTGAGTTCTTTAACTCTGCATATGGCCCTAGCGGGGGTCACCGGTTATTCCCGCTAGGCCGAAAGTCATTTCCGGACAAATTCAATTAGATCACGTTGAACTTCTTTAACCCCAACCGTTCCCCACCCAACCTGAGTACCTAAACCCAATTGGCCCCGGTACTGTGAGTGAACAGTAGAAGTGACGGCCCTGTTCACGTATGCAGCTCCTCTGCTTTCACTGGCGTGACTTTCCTGGGACAGCCGTCTTTCAACTCCTCTCTTCTTTGCTGTTGGAGGCAGTCTCTCAGGCCTTGGGTAGGGGGGTCCAGACCTCGTCTGTCGGCGGGCGAAGTCGGGTTCCGCAAACTCACTCAGCACCGCAAGCAGGCTCCGAGTCTCCTCAGCAGGCACAGCACTCGGGTCACATCTGTGAGGGATCTGGAGGTCTTCCACCGGCACTTGGCTGTGGCACCTCAAAGGCCTCTGGCTTAGGCCCGCCACGCGGGGCTTCTCAGCACGCAGAGGACATGTCTCCTCCTCTCTGCTGCTTGGCGCCGAAAACTGCTCAGGCTTGGCGCGCTGGCCTCTTATCTCCCGGAACTCCTTCCTGGAAGTCACCTGATCAGGTCCAGCGTCTAAATCTGCTCTCCCTTCAACTTCCCTTGTATATTTTGGTTCCGCCTGACTGTGGCTGGCCAGCAGATGGCAGTCTCTCTTCATTTTTGAAGCATCATGTAATAGTTCTCTCAAAGGCTCTCTCATCTCTACTACACATGCATAGTGCGCCTGCCAAGATCTGCCGCCTGGTACTCGGCAACAGCAGGGATTTTTCTTATTGGTTCCTTTTGATCATTGTGATACACCCTATCACAGTGATCAAAAGTCAAAAATTAGTATGTCACCCCCACCGTTAGATTAATTTTTTCCTATTTTATAATTTTATTTCTTTCATTCTTTGCAGTTAGGGTTAGGGTTGGGTTGGGTTTAGGGTTAGAGTTGTGCTTAGGGTTGTGGTTGGGCTTAGAGTTAAGATTGGGCTTAGGTTTATGGTTGGGCTTAGGGTTGGGCTTAGGGTTATTGTTAGGATTAGGGCATTTTCAAAAGTAAAAAAAAAATGACGATATGACTAATTTTGAGTGCAAGTGCTCGCTACTCAAGTTTGCATCGGGTGCTCGGGTATGCATTAAGTATCGTGGGTTCATGAGTTACATGCTCGATTTTCCACGCCACATGTTTTGCGGCTGTTAGAGAACAAAAAAACATGCAGAGATTGCCTGCCGTACACAGGCAATCCCCACATGGTTTTTTTGGGTGTCTAACAGACGCTAAAAATGAGGGGCGGAGACAAACTCGAGTTGCGAGCACTTGCGCTCAACATTAATGACGGTGCATTCTATATGACAACCTAATGTTATCAAATTCTGTGTAGTATCTTTGGGTTCAAAATGCTCCCTATACCTCTGGATAAAATTCTTGAGGAGTATTCTTTCCAAAATGGGGCCAGGCCAGTTGTGTGGGGTTTCTGTTGTTTGGGAGCCTTAGGGGTCCTGCAAATGCGACATGTCGCCCACAATCTATTTCAGCCAATTTGTGTTCCAAAATTCAAATATTGCTCCTTCAATTCCGAGCCCTGACGTTTCTCCAAATAGAACTGTTTGACTACATGTGGGGTATCGCTGCGCTCATAAGAGAGTGAATAACAAACTGTGTTGTCCACTTTTTGGTGTTACCTCTTGCAAAAGTGAGAAATTTGGTGCTAAAGCAATATTTTTTGGGAAAAAATTAACTTTTGCAATATGACAACCTAATTTTATCAAATTCTGTATCGTACTTGTGGGTTAAAAATGCTCACTGTGCCCCTGGATAAAATCCTTTAGGGGTATAGTTTTGCAAATGGGGTCACTGTTAGGGGGTTTCCACTGTTTAGGCACATCAGGGGCTGTCCAAACACAACATGGCATCCACTCACGATTCCAGCTATTTTTGCCTTCAAAAAGTCAAATGGCGCTGCTTCCCTTCCAAACCCTGCCGTGTGCCCAAATAGTAGTTTTCCTCCACATATAGAATATTGGTGTACTTGGGAGAAATTGCATAACAAATTTTTGGGTTCATTTTCTCCTGTTACCCTTGTAAAAGTAAAAAATTTGGGGCTAAAGTAAACTTTTTGTGAAAAAAAAGTAAAATGTCAATTTTTTCCTTCACATTCCAATAATTACTGTGAAACACCTGAAGGGTTAATAGACTTCTTTGAATGTGATTTTGAGGACTTTGAGGGGTGTGGTTTTTAGAATGGTGCCACTTTTGGATATTTGCTGTCATATAGGTCCCCAAAGTGACTTCAAATGTGATGTGGTCTCTAATATAAACGGTTTTGTAAATTTTGTTGGCAAAATTAGAAATCGCTGATCAACTTCGAACCCTTCTAACTAATAAAAAATAAAAACATTATGTTTCAAAAATGATGCAATTGTAAAGTAGACATGTCATAATGTTAGTTAGAAAAGTTTTAAAATTGCAAAGTTTTCAATTTTTTTTGTCAAATTTTTGATATTTTCATAAATATACGCAAATCATATAGACCAAATTTTACAACTAACATGAAGTACAGTATGTCTTGAAGAACCATTCTCAGAATCACTGGGATATGTTGAAGCTTTTCAGATTTATTACCTCATAAAGTGACACTGGTAAGATTTTAAACATTTGGCCTGGTCATTAAGGTCAAAATTAGCTTGTCACTAAGGGATTAAAGGGGAAATATATCAAGGGTTTTGTGCCAATATATTGTTGTAAAAAACATGCTGTTTTTGTGCGAACATTTGCAACTTTACACTGCTCTCTCCACTTTTATGTATTTGTGATCAGTGAATTGTTTGCTATGCAATTAAGGTTGGAGCTAGTTCTAGGCAGAAGTGTTACATCTAAAGATGAACCAAATGGACTTCAAAAATTCTTCTAATGATGAATCCCACCTAGTTTTTAATAATGTGTGCTGTTTCTTTTTGAATTATTATGTATCTAATACTATGAATCTTGTTGGTATTATCACGCTGCTCCATATGTGTTTATTTAGTGAAGATTTTATACATTACATTCACAGGGCCCTGCAGTTCAGCTCCTAGTTTGTGCCTTTACTTTAGTAACGCGGCTGGCTAATGGTGCTTTAATACACTGTCAATTGTTACTAAAGTTTAGATTACTCCAACAACAGTAGGAAATTGACAGTAGCACAATATATCATATATGTTGTACTCACTCTTCAGTGTTGTATAACAAAATGTCATTGCCATAAGTATCATAAAAACGAGGAAACTAGTTATTCAGATCACAGTCCCATCAGCCATACCTCCTAATTAGTGATGAGCGAGCATGTTCGCTACTGCTCGGTGCTCGCCCGAGCAACTCACTGCTCGACATGCTCGGTTCTCGCCGAGTATTTCTGGGGTTGCTCGGCGGGAGCTCAGGTCTCCTCCCTGCATGTTTGGCACTTTTTAGAGAGCAAATTAACATGCAGGGATTGCCTGCCACTCACTGTAATGCCATAGTCATGTTGGTTGTGGCATTACAGTGATTGGCTGGCCGCACAGCGTCATCAGGTCTATATCAGACCTGGCGCTGCCATGCTCGTCACAGTCACTCCGGAATCAGACAGTGTAGGGAGAGCTGCTGCTGAGCTAGGGAGAGATTCGCTTTTTTCTAGTTAGTATAGGTGTACCAAACTATATTAAACACATATCCATTTCAACAAACAGTCCTTCTGAGGACTAATTCATCTGCAGAGATATCAGGCAGGCAGGGTGTATAGGCAGGCAGTGTATATAGCAGACTGCACTGCACATAGCACAAGAGGTTCCATTCCAGTTCTGCCTTCTGCTGCTGTTAGATATTTCTAGACAAAGGCCCAGGTCTCAGGGGCCAGGAATTATTTTTTTTGGATCTTAATCATCATTATTTGCTTAAAAAGCAATCCAGAGAACACCGTTTTTCTGCATCATTTGCTTGTTGGGACTGCAGAATATAGCGAGGTCCTTTCCATATTACAGCGCTAAAAATCCAGCTATGTAAAACTGTGTTTTCTTCGTCACACGGATCACATATACGTTTTCAGAAAATACTGCCATTTCGGATCTTCATTAAAAATTTGTTGCAGTGTGTCAGTGAATCCAATTGACACCAGATTGCTGTTCAAAATAGTTACCTACAGGCCCGGTATTTAAAACTGTGTTTTCTGCGTCACACGGATCACATATATGTTTTCAGAAAATACTGCCATTTCTGGCCTCCATTAAAAATTTGTTTCAGTGTGTCAGTGAAGCATTTGATACCAGTTTGCTGTTCAAAATAGTTACCTACAGGTCAGGTATTTAAAACCGTGGTTTGTCCGTCACACGGATCACATATAAGTTTGCTTCAAATTCAGTCATTTGTTGTGAGCGTGGAAGATATTGTCCAAGGCATGTGGCAAGGGACGGAGAACTGGATGTAATGGTGATGATGGTGCATGCAGAGACCGAGGCCGTGGCAAGTTGAAATTGTGCCACAACTAACACCCATATCTTCTCGCTTGACCTTCCTGTCCCAATTAATAGGGGACTGCAGAACATCACTATTGAACACAGAGCAGTGTCAAAAGATTATTGGATGGATAGCAGATAATGCTTCCAGTTACTTAGCCACCACCACCACCACCTTGTCTTCCACACGGTCAAGTCTCAATAGCTGTGAGTCTGGACCAATTATTCCTCACCCTGAACCTCCTTCCTCCCACCATGCCGAGTGACCAGAGACAACTGATCCCACACTTGGACACTCTGAAGAGCTGTTCACTTTCCCATTTATAGATTCGGGCCTCTCACCCGGTCCACTTAAGAGGGGCAAAAGGAGATCGCATGTAGCGATGCCCAAATATTTGAGTAGCCACGGTCACACAAAGGCGACAGTGGGAAAGTGTCACAAGAGGTGGACGATGATGAGACACAATTGCCAGAAAGTCACAAGGAGGACGAGAGTGCAGAAATGGAAGACGAGGTTGTATATGATATAGTAACTGACCCAACCTGGCAGGAGGACATGCAGAGCGAGGACAGCAGCACACAGGGGGAGGGAGGCACCCCAACAGGCAGGAAGAAGCAGTGTGGTGGCCGCAGAAATAAGGCAGGCAACTGTTCCCTGTAACACCAACATGAAGGAAGTTGCCAGGACAACTGTTAGGTCTTTCCGAGTCTGGTTGTTTTTTAAAGACTGCCGATAACCCCAAAAAGGCCATTTGCATCACCTGCAAGGCCAGCGTCAGCAGGGGTGGCAAAACGACCAGCCTGACCTCCACAAGCATGATCAGGCACATGGCAGCAAAGCACCTGTCTTTGTGGGCCGAACCCCAGGGTCCAGGAACAGTGTCTGCTGGTGGCACCATTGCTTCTTCTGCTGTTGTGCATGCAAGCCAATCCCCTATCCATGGTGCATGCAAAGATGCCTCCTGCCCTGTTGTTGCACACTCTCAAGTAGCAGCATCAGGAAGCATGTCCATGTCCTTGTCTCAGCGCAGCATTCAGTTGTCCATACCCCAGTCCTTGGAACGCAAGTGCACATACGCAGCCTATGCCCCACTGGCCACAGTACTAAATTCCCACATCTCACGACAGCTTTTGCTCGAAATGTTGCCATTTAGGCTTGTGGAGACGGAAGCATTCCGCAACTTGATGGGGGCGGTACTCGGTCCCCAGACACCACCATTTCTCCCGATGTGGCGTCCTCGCATTAAACAAGCACATGTCCCAAAACATTAGCCGTGTCCTCAACAACGCAGTTACCGGGAAAGTCCACCTAACCACGGACACGTGGACAAGTACTTGTGGGCAGGGATGGTACATCTCACTGATAGCACACTGGGTTAACATAGTGGAAGTCGGGACCCAGGTGGACCTTGGGACGGAACACGCCTTCCCGACGCCGGGGACTGCAGGCCCTAGGTCAATCAGTTGCCCCCACAGCCTACAGCTCCTGCAACTCATCCTCCTCAGCCTCCTCCTCCTCTTCAGCCTCCATCTCCGAAATGACCACATCAGTCACAAGCTGGAAGCACTGCAACACTGCCTCAGCCAAGCGGCAACAGGCTGTGCTGAAGCTAATATGATTAGGTGACAAACTGCACAATGCTGAAGAGTTGTGGACAGCTCTGAAAGAGCAGGCAGATCTGTGGCTCACACCGCTGAACCTATAGCCAGACATGGTCATGTGTGACAATGGCTGGAACCTGGTGGCAGCTCTGAGGCGAGGCAAGCTCACACACGTACCATTACAGGCCCATGTGCTTAACCTTGTGGTTCAGCGGTTTCTCAAATCCTACCCGGAGCTGCTGTATCTGCTTGTTAAAGTATGTCGCCTGTGTGCCCATTTTAAAAAGTCACCAACAGCTTCCGCCGCCCTTGCCATGTTTCAGCAGTGTTTGCAGCTTCTGGCTCAAAGACTGGTTCCACGCGTTGGAACTCTACACTGCAAATGTTGGGAAGGATTTGTGAGCAGAAGAGGGCAGTTGTTGAGTACCTGCATCAACAAGGCCATCGGTATTCAGTTCAGACTCCACACATAAGACCTCAGGAGTGGACATGGATGTCAGACATACGTACCATCCTCCAAAACTTTGAGGACTCCACCAAGATGGTGAGCGGCGATGACGCCATAATTAGCGCAACCATCCCGCTTCTCTGTCTTCTGAAACGCTCTCTGCTCACAATCAAAGAGGATGCATTGCAAGCGGAGCATAATGAGATGGAGAAAAGAACCATACGGGGTGATTATACATAGCCCAGGTTCATCTCATCCCAACGTGGATTGGGTGACAATGAGGAAGATGAGGAGGAGGAGGAAGAACAGGAACTAGTTTCATGCTATATAGATGGTACTACCTGCACAACTGTCATACCGTCTGTTCAGCGTGGAAGGCCAGAGGACATAGAGGAGGACGAGGAGGAGAGCATGGTCAGTCATCCTCTTGGTGAGGACACGGAAGGCTTGCCTGTTAGCAGTCTGGCACGCATGGCTGAGTTTGCTACGCTGCCTTTCCCATGACCCTCACGTTCTCAAAATTTTGGGTGACCGTCATTACTGGTTGGTGACACTTCTAGACCCACGCTACAAGGAGAACTTTATATCTCTTTTTCCTGGGCCAGACAGGTGTGCAAAAATGGGGCAGTACCAGAAGGCCCTTGTTGCGGAACTATTAAAAAAATTCCCATCTGAAAACGCTGGCGGCAGAGGGAACACTTCATTCGACAACCAAGGAGTACGGGCGAGAGAAAAACAAATGCAATCCAGCAGAGGCAGGGGAACACTGCCAAAGTTCTGGGACAGTTTTCTCAGACCCTCCCATCACACAGGCCCTGAGGTGCGGGGTACTCTCACAAGGGGTGCAAAGTTTGGGAAGATGCTGAGAGAGTACCTTGCCGACCGATCAACGTCCTCCTTGATTCCTCTGTGCCTGTTAATTATTGGGTATCCAAGCTGGATATGTGGAATGAACTGTCTCTCTATACCTTGGAGGTCCAGGGCTGCCCTGCCGCTAGCGTTTTATCAGAGCGGGTTTTTAGTGCCGCTGGTGGAATTATAACTGATAAGCGCATCCGCCTGTCAACTGAAAATGCTGACAGGCTGACTGTTATAAAAATGAACAAGGGCTGGATTTGGCCAGACTTCTCAACACCACAGAATGATAGCAGTGTAACATAAACTCAAATCCAGTGTCTTTTTTTGGGAGGTGTATTCCCATGCACCTCTTCACACCCACACATGGGTATACACTTTCTGATTTTGGCTGTTTGCCCTTGTTCTCATCCTCATCCTCCACCACCATATCACCAGGGTGACCGTGGTCCGTGATGCAACACCTACATAATTTTTTTAAAGTGTGTTTATGATGCCCGTAAAAAAATATATATATACAGTATGTTCATGTGTACCCCCCAGGGGTAAATGTTTGTCAGCCCATACACTGAGTGCATGGGCATTCCAAGTATAAGAGACCCGCTTCTTTCTAATGGGAACATTTTTTTGAGAGCTTCTAAGTCTCTTCCAAGGGGCATTGGAGTGCCTCCCAATTTTTGGCAGCCCTTGCATTCACTGCATAGGCCAACACTATGGGAGACCCACTCCTTTTTAATGGGAATATGTCGTTACTGTGGCCCTGCTCTGTGTCTTTAAATTCTTAGTGGAGTTTTCCTAAATTTGGTAAGCCGTTGGACTCACTGCATACCCTATAACTGTATAGCAGACCCTCTCCTTTCTAATGGGAAAATGTTGTACTTGTTACTGGGGCCCTGCTCTATATGTCTTTAAATTCTTAGTGGGGTTTTTTCCTAAAATTGGTCAGCCGTTGGACTCACTGCATACCCTATAACTGTATAGCATACCCTCTACTATCTAATGGGAACATGTCTTACTTGTTACTGTGGCCCTGCTCTGTGTCTTTAAATTCTTAGTGGGGTTTTTCCTAAAACTGGTCAGCTGTTGGACTCACTGCATGGGTATTACTACTATAGGAGACCCGCTCCTTTATAATGGGAACATTTTTTTACTGAGACCCTCCTCTATGTCTCTTCAAAGGGGTATTGGGTTGCGTCCAAATTTTTGGCAACCCTTGCAGTCACTGCATACGCAATAACAGTATAGGAGACCCACTTGTTAATAATAGGAACAACAAAGCATAGCCGGCTGATGGCTCTCTAACAATAGCGAGGGCCGACTGCTGGCCTTTTAAGAATAGTAAGGGCCGTCTGATGGCCCTATAAAAATAGGCTTTATGACTTTTAGAGTCCCTCCATAATAAATAAAACAGGATGTGTCTGATGATGTGTCACACCACATTGGCTGCTAAGGTTGTAAAATATTAAAATTACATTTCCTATTGAATGCATTTGTCTTAAAAAATAACGTAACAAAACAATAGGATCTTTCTTTAGTATAAAAACAGTGTCACCAATTTAACCTCAATGTAATCACATTGTTCAGCTCATGCACCTCCTCCTCCATCTCCGAAATGACCACATCAGTCACAAGCTGACAGCACTGCAGCACTGCCTTGGCCAAGCAGCAACAGGCTGTGCTGAAAATAACATGCTTAATGCTTAGGTGACAAACCACCCAGCGCTGAAGAGTTGTTGAAAGCTGTAACACAGCAGCCTGATCTGTGGCTCTCACCGCTAAACATATAGCCAGGCATGGTCGTGTGTGACAATAGGCGGAACCTGGTGACAGAGAAATGACAGCCGGAGTAGATACGGTTTCCCTCTATGCCAGTCCTTTCACCGAGCTAAAGAATATGGCTGTGGTGAAATACAACATCCACTGAGAAGCTGTTTCAGATTGAAAAACTTTGTGCCCACCAGAAGATTTGAGGGCTCACCTTTCTCCTCCGTTCAAGAGCCCTATAGCAGGTGCAAAGTTAGCGCTATCATGAACTCTCCTGAGGTAGAAGCCAAGGCACACCAGAGGATTCTCTGGTGGGACCGTCTAACCCTGCCAAGAAGCAGTCCTTGCTAAGAAAATTGTGGGCGAAGGTTTCTGGACACTCTATAGCTGCTTTTTTAATGTGGATTGGACGTGCTTATGCATGTTATTTCTCAATCCGCATTGCAGATCAGGCCATTGCCCAACTCTGTAGTCATGAAATTAAATGAGCAAAGAAAGTAGATACGGTTTCCCTCTATGTCAGTCCTTTCACCGAGTTAAATACAACTCTCAGCAAAAAAAAGCTGTGGATTGGCTCCATACTATCCCTGGCCACATTCACCTGTCCATGTGTTTGTGTTTAGGCGGTCCTTCCCAGTAAGTGCACTGGGGAGGGCACGGGTAATGTTGTGGGACCCGTGCTTGTGGAAGGTGGAGACGATACGGGGAAAAATAGTGGCGGCTGGGGACCGAGTATGGATATCCGGTCGCCACCATCATAAGATTGTGGACAGCTCCACGAGCCTAAAAGGCCACATTTCAAGTGCAAGCAGCTGCCCAGAAATCTGGCAGTTTAGTATTGCAGCCTGTGAGTGGGCGGGTGGGTGGCTGGCTGCATACTTGTGCTTGCATTCCAAGTAACAGAAAACTAAGCAGATGGTGGTCTCTATCATCATCATGACCTCACCTCGGCACTATGAACTCTCCTGAAGGAGAAGTCAGGACCCACCGGAGGAGTCTCCGGTTTTCTGGTGCGTCTGTCCATCCCTGACGAGAAGCAGCCCTGGCTAAGAAAAGTGTGGGGGAAGGTTCTCGGACACTATGGCTGCTTTTTTTAATGTGGATGGAACGTGCTTATGCATGTTATTTCTCAAACAGCATTGCAGATCAGGCCATTGTCCAACTCAGTAGTCATGAAATTAAATGCGCAAAGAAAGATGTTTGTGTGTCAAAGCACCACCGACAAGTGCGAGTTGATGTTGGATGGGCTGCCATTGCTTCTACAACAAGCTGCATTAGAGGACTTCCTGGGAGAAATGACAACCAGGGTAGATAGGGTTTCCCTCTATGCCAGTCCTTTCGCCGAACTAAATACAACTCTCAGCAATAAAAGCTGTGGACTGGCTCTGTAGCATCTCTGGCCACATTCACCTGTCCACGTGTTTGTGGTTAGGCGGTCCTTCCCATTAATGCACTGGGGAGGGCATGGGTAATGTTGTGGGACCCGTGCTTGTGGAAGGCGGAGACAATACCTGGAAAAATAGTGGCAGCTGGGGACCGAGTATGGATGCCCAGTCGTCATTGCGATAAGATTGTGGACAGCTTCCGTCTCCACGAGCCTAAAAGGCCACATTTCAAGTGCAAGCAGCTGTCAAAAATTTGGCAGTATAGTATTGCAGCCTGTTGGAGGGTGGGTGGCTGGCTGCATACTTGCACTTACATTCCAAGGAATGGGGTATGGACAACTGAATGCTGCTCTGGGACAAGGACGTGGACAGTGATTGTTTCAAGTCTGCAGCAACAGGTGCATGGCTGGAGGCATCTTCGCATGCGCCAAGGATCACTTATAATGAGCACACTTTTAGGCCGTGACCTGGGAGTCAGAAATGCTTCCAGGGGTCTTCCCCATGCTGTTCCCATGTCATTTGAGCACTGTTCCTATCGATTTGGGCAATTTTTAGGCCCTCTGCAGGACGCCGGGGGGAGCCGCCTGAAAAATGCTTGATTTTCCCATATACTTACATTGGGCTCGTTGCTCGGGTCGAGCACCCGAGTATTCCAATTTGTTCGACCCAAGCAACGAGTACCCGAGCATTTTAGTTCTCGCTCATCACTACTCCTAATCTTTTTATGGAATATACGCTGATGAAGATGTTTAAACAATGTTGGAATAAACATTGATTTTATCTACTCACTTGTTCTGTATCCCCTACTACCATGAATCTGTGTGATGCAATACTTCACATCTAATTATACTCATAGTACCTCCAAGAAAGGTAAAATACACAAACTCCACATAAATAGTAATTATTGAGCAGCTCTCTAGTAGTTAATGGAATATATTTGGCATCTGGAAGTACTTACTCTACATTAGATGGCTAATTATGCATACTGTCTGTTTTCATGACCAGAGCCATGATGTTACAGTATTGCACAGGGAAGGGCTTAATATGCAGCGCTGCTATCTTCATTTATGCTAACCTGCTCCATATAATTAGGGCTAGGTTCTTATACTGCACGTCGTAAAGCTTATAACTTGATAAATCTCTTCCTATATGTAGTTAGAAATAATGTAGAGAAAACGTACATTCAGTTGTGCAAATGTAGTGACAAAGGGGTTAGAAAATCAGTGGCAAAACAGAATGTAAACCTGTTCCATTAGAAGTTGTAGTTAGCCCAGACTAATTCATATACTAAGTACTGGCGCCTCTACTATGCCAAGCATAGAACGTCATCTATTGGGAGGTTGAACGTTACACTTTTCTTGATCCTTCATGAGGTTGGAAATGCAGAGAGCTATATAGGAATAAACATCTGTTTCTATAATATTATGATATAATATTTTATTTTTGAAGATTTTATTCAGATTTTTTTTCTTTTCTTAAATTCTTTTTCTCACTGTAGCTATGTTTTTGATAACTTTACTTACTTTGCTTTACTCTTGTCATCCATTTTTTTCTGGTTGACTGGGTAATCCAGTTTTCAGCTTATTTCTCTGAATTCAGTTCTTTGTCTTTTATCGTCTGAGAATTGGATGTTCTGTTATTTGGATGTTTCATAGCGTATACTTTTTCCTTCACAAGTGTCAAGAATAAACACAGAGTGTAAAAAAATAAACTTAAATTACATTTCTGTAGCTTAAATATTTTATTTATCTAGATTCTTGCGTGTGTACGGTATGGTGTCAAATCTATAAAACTTGTAAATATCTGTACTACTCTGGAACAAAGGACACTGTGAAATGAACAGTGTTCTAGGCGTTATATTCTTTTGATGTTTCCCAAAATGACAACTTTGACATTTCCTTGTGGTTGCCAAAAAATGTGACATAATTAAAATAACATCTATAGATACAGAAAATTCTCATAGTAGTAATGAATGTTTTTCTTTTTATTTACTATAGCTCAGTTGGCATTATTTGTCTGCTTTTTTACACCATTTGTTTGCCACTGTTCTCACATTTTGCAAGCCCAGTACTGAGTAAGAGTCTATAGCGCCCTGCAAAAAAAATGTGTCCCTTCTCCTTCTGATATGAAGCAGAGACATGATACATTCTTGCAGTCTAAGCAAACTTATGTAAAGTCACCTGCAGCCATTATTACATACAATTGAACTGCTCAAAATAACCTTTAATGTCCGAAATAAGCTTCGTAACTGAAATGATCTCAAGTATAGCTAATGATTCATAATGTAATTATCCCATTTGTTGTTATGAAATGGTTTTCAATTTCTATTGTAAATTCAGCTTGATAATATGCTTTTAACAAGATTAACATATCTGGTGTTAAGAAGACCGCTCAAATGTATGATATAGAAAAAGCCAGACAGCAGTATATAGAAGGAAATCATAGAATGGAAGTGATTGTGTTTTTCATCCATTTTCACACTACTTTTTTTTACATTGTGAGATGTCATAGTCATGTCCATTTGTTCTTGGACAGCACACTCAGCTATACAGTTTCACTGAGAAATGCACACATCAATTTTAAAAACAGACACATGTCTGCAGTCCGTGAGACTCAGAACATGTCCGGTTCTAACTTGGCCATTAAAGTCTAAGCTGACCATGAGACACATATGAACCACGGAAGACACGCCTTATATTACAGAGTTCCATCCAAGTTTCATCTGTTTTTAACTGATCCATGAATGAATACAAAAAAAGTTCAATCTATTAACTTTGGTGAAAAAGATGAATAAGAAAAAAATATAGATGCAACTAGGATGACACCTGAGAAACATTTTGTTTTATTTCTCTCGGATGGTGACACACAAATGTGTGAAAGAAGCTATGAGGTGCATTTACGCTGAAATATTATTGTGAATATTTACTGATCAGCGGTTGTTTAGTGCCACCAGTCAAACTGTGTAAATGGACCCTTAAGGGGTATTTAGGCTGCAAGATAATCATTAAAGAGCTTTATTAATAATCTTTGTTTCACAATAATCTTGCAGTGTAGACAGGCTGGCGATCTCCTGATGAATGAACAGAAGACTCAATCATTGGGTAAAACGATCTTTCGTGCAGCAGAAACGATCATCGTTCTTGGCAGTGCATCATCCTGTGTAAACCAGACTCGTAGTGCTGAGAATCATGACAGTCTATGTGCACTGAGAAATCTTATATAGAAAAGGAACTGTCAATCAATCAAGCAGGAGACAATGACACTGAGGAGGGATAGAGCTGGGGAGACAGAGAGAGGGAAGTGCTTCATCATAAGCAAAGCACTTCAGCCTCATTTGCATAATGACTAAAACTGCAATTTTTCAGTATCAGAGGATGGACTAGCTAGCAAAAGGTAAATATGGAATTGTCTTTGCAAGAGCTCCATGCACATATATATACAGTCATGGTCAAAAGTGTTGGCACCCTTGAAATTGTTCCAGAAAATGAAGTATTTCTCACAGACAATTATTGCAAATACACATGTTTTGTTATATACATGTTTATTAAAAAACAAACGAAAAAAAAATGAAAAAAAGGCAAATTGGACATAATTTCACACTAAACCCCATAAATGGGCCAATCAAAACTGTTGGCACCTTTCCAAAATTGTGTGGAAACAACTTTGTTTCAAGCATGTGATGCTTATTCAAACTCACCTGTGGTAAGAAACAGGTGTGGGCAATATGAAAATCACACCTAGACCAGATACAAGGGGGAGAAGTTGATTCAATCATTGCATTGTGTGTCTGTGTGTGCCACACTAAGCATGGAGAACAGAAAGAGGAAAAGAGAACAGTCTGAGGACTTGAATGAAAAAAGGCCTGGGGAGGACAAAGAAAGGGGCCCATTTAAAATCTATGGAAAATTATCAGAAAATGTACAATCTGAGGTAAAAACACTATAATCTCTCACTATAATGCGCAAATTGGCCCTTTCAAACTTATGGTCAGAATATTCTGGCCAATACTTAAGCAGGATCCCCTTCTTTGGGAATCCCTTCCTGACTAAATTAGTTTTTCTAAGGGCTTTAAAATATAGGAAATAAGATAGCCCTTAGAGTCAAAAACCCTTTTTTCTGACAGTCAAAGAGGGGGATGCCCCACCCGCAATCTACTCGGGTGCACTAATTTGGTAAAGTCATCCTTTACAGTTTTTTTTTTTTCGATGCAGCTCATGCTATGGTTGCAGACATGTTTCCAATACTCATAGAAAGAACTTCCATATTATAGGTCATATTACCTTTCACACTAAGGGCAATATCTACGCCATTTTTTGCCCATTTGGGAAAATTTATGTGGGCTATACAATAAGAAAACTCTCAGGCTGCATAAGAGAACATGTGTACAATATCAAAAGGGATTTTAAAAGCCATCCAATCTCCTGTCATTTCTTTATTAAACATAGCTGTTCATGCAAGGGAGCTATTTTTAGGTCTGGAAAGTATTGTTAGCGACTGGGAGGGGCAGTAATTTTATGGCACATATGTCAAGGGCAGAATCCAAATGGAACTTAAATTTGAATACTCTCATACCTAGTAGCCTCAACCACAATATAGAACTTTTTGCCTTTAATTAAACTTAGTGTGGCACTCATAGCAAGGTCATTTATATATAACCCAATTTTTGACATACATAGTCTTCCTTGAATCCAGTTCCTTTCGGACATCTGAATCTGGGGGATATGTGGGTACATACACTTGCTTATACATTTATCTTTTTTCTGCAGGAGCATATATATACTTTTCTACATTTTTTTAAATCCATTTCTAAATACAATTATTTTGTGTTCTATTTTTTGTGTTTTATTTATATATTCTTTATATGTTAATAAACCATATATTTATTTCTTTATCATTTCTAAATAGAAATAGTTATTTGGTTATGGTTATTTATATATATTAAGACTTGTCATTTTTTAGCACATTTGATGTGGTTCTTATGCGTTTTTTTTTATTCCTGGGGAGTGCATATTAGCTCAAAGATATATTCCTATCTATGGTTTCTGAGTGTATCTTATTTAGCTAGCATGCGGTTGGCATTTTTTGTATTCTATTGTTTGTGTTTTATTTACATATTTATATATTTTTTTGTATATTAGTTTCTTTGTTTTCATTTGTGTATATTTTACTATATACTTGGAGTAAATGGACTCAGTGTTATTGTTTTTAAAGCTTTTTACTGGGATTTCATTATTTATAGTAATTTTTTAAATACAATCAACTCATTTGTTGCATGACAGGTATATTAAGCCACTGAATATAGCGTGTTAACAATCTCCTCTGAAGAAGGAAACCGAGATTTCCAAAACTCATAAAGGACCAGGACTTGTGGACCTCACCGGCTCCCGTACTCCTTGGACTTTATGACGTCACACGCTGCTCTTTCTGGCAGTATTGCCTTGTTTTCACTTTCAGGTACGCCAACAACCAGGGCTGCCTGATCACTTCACTGCAGCCCCACGTGTTTTATTCCCAAAGACCTTTCATACACCTGCCGAATGCGGGTCGTCTTGCATTCTTAATTCCCAGTGACAAGTTAGCAGTGCCTCTTCCTTCTCTATAGCTGGCACAGGGAGGCGGGCAGCACATGGAAGTGACCTCATGTGCCTCCGGGAATGGGTATGCCTCTGATAGACTGGTGGCCACTTTTATTGTGGTGCAGGGAGCTGGTGGATCTCTGCGCTGCAATACATTTTAGCTGAATGTGTGTCTGAGAACGTACATTCAGCTGAAAATGGGGCTGGCATTGGCGGGCCCTCATCCGGCAAGGGTCCGATCATGGTTGCACTCTCTGTGACCGTGATCTTTACGCTCCTGTATGTAAGTGTATTAAATGTCATCTTTTTCCTATACAATAAAGGCTGGTAGTATTTCATTATTGAAATATTTCTAAAATTGTTATATATGTGTATACTGTATAAAGATCTACAGAATGTAACTATGTTTACTGTATCCTCTATAGCTATTCTCAGTATTCATTTTCATATATAAATTTATAGTGCAAAATAACCAGTTTCAAGTAGATCAAAGAAACAGAGGACCAGGCTATAAGGCGCTTCCACTTAGATGCATTGAGGATCCACAGGTATAGATGGATTTGGGATTTTTAATTTTAAAAACCTAACAAAAGGTTGCTAGATAAAATATGACAAATTAAAAAAAACATAATAGTAGTAATTTTAGTAGTTTTTATTTATATAGCGCCAACAAATTCCTCAGCACTTTACAATTAAGCGGGGACATGTACAGACAATAAATTCGATACAATTTAAGACCATTTAAACAGTTACATTAGGAGTGAGGTCCCTGCTCGCAAGCTTATATTCTACAAGGAAATGGGGGGACAAAATAGGTGAAAAGTGCTTGTTATTCCAGGTCTGGCAATTATAATAAATAGGGATTTTCATATAAAGCTGTATGATCCGGTCATCAGCCTGTATGTTTAAGTGCAATATTCAAGTACCGAGTGCAGTTATCTTGTGAATGGAGGGTGTGGAGACAGATCAAGAGTAGGGAACAGATTCTGAATAATATTTAGAAGGAGGGAACAGGGGAAAGTTAATTTACTGAGTAGTTAAGGTGGTAGGCTTGTTTAAAGAGATGGGTTTTTAAAGCGCGCTTGAAGAGATGGGGGCTAGACATCAGTCGGATCACCTGGGGTAGTGCATTCTAGAGAACTGGCGCAACACGAGAGAAGTCTTGGAGACGGAGGTGCGAGGTTCGGATTATGGGGGATTTTAGTCTTAGGTCATTTGTAGGACGGTGGGCACGTGGAGGGCGATAGACAGAGATGAGAGAGGAGATATAAGGCGGTGCAGAACTGTGGAGAGCTTTGTGGGTGAGAGCGATGAGTTTATATTGGACCCTGTAGCGGATGGGCAACCAGTGTAATGGATGGCACAAGATGGAGGCATCGGTGAAGCGGCTGGACAGAAATATGACCCTGGCTGCCGCATTCAGGACGGATTGGAGAAGAGAAAGTTTGGTAAGAGGGAGACCAATCAGAAAAGAGTTGCAGTAGTCCAGACTAGAGTGAATAAGAGCAACAGTAAGAGTTTTAGTGGTTTCAAAGGTGAGAAAAGGTTAGATTCTGGAGATGTTTTTAAGATGAAGTGACAGGGGCGAGTGAACGATCGGATATGGGGAGTAAAGGAAAGGTTAGTGTCGAATATGACCCCAAGGCAGCGGACGTGCTGCTTGAGAGTTATGGTTGAAGATATGGTTAGGTAGAGTTGGGTTAGTAGAGGTAGAGGTATGGTTATGGTTAGGTAGAGTTGGGTTAGTAGAGGGGAGAAACACAAGAAGTTTCAGTTTTAGAGAGATTCAGTTTAAGATAAAGGGAGGACATGATGTTAGAGACAGCAGACACACAATCCTTGGCATTTTGTATTAGGGTAGGGGTGATGTCAGGTGAAGAGGTGTATAATTGGGTATCGTCAGCATAGAGATGATACTGGAACCCAAATCTGCTGATTGTTTGTCCAATAGGGGCAGTGTATAGAGAGAAGAGGAGGGGGCCTAGGACTGAGCCCTCCGGAACTTTGATAATAAGAGGACGAGGAGAGGAAGAGGAGCAGGCAAAAGAAACAGTGAAGGAGCGGTCAGAGAGATAGGAGGAGAACCAGGAGAGAACAGTTTCCTTGAAGCCTATATAGTGGAGCACAGTGAGGAGGAGCTGGTGATCCACAGTGTCAAATGCAGCGGAGAGATCCAGGAGAATCAGCAGGGAGCAGTGACCTTTGGATTTGGCTGTTAGTAGATCATTAGAGACTTTAGTGAGGGCAGTTTCAGTAGAGTGTAAGGAGCGGAAACCAGATTGTAGAGGGTAGAGGAGAGAGTTATCTGAGAGATAGCGGATTAGATGGGAGAGGATCAAGGAGTTTACAGATGAAAGGAAGGTTAGAGACAGGTCTGTAGTTAGCAGTGCAGTTCTGGTCCAGGGATGGCATTTTAAGTAAAGGGGTTATGATGGCATGTTTAAATGAGGAGGGAAAGATACCTGAAGAAAGAGAGAGGTTAAATATTTTAGTCAGGTGAGTGGTGACCACTGGTGAAAGAAACTGCAGGAGATGTGAAGGAATGGGGTCACTCTTGCAGATTGTAGGTCCAGAAGAAATGAGGAGCTGGGTAACTTCTTCTTCTGTAACAGGCTCAAAGATGGCTAGTGAGCTTGAAGTGTGGCAGGGAAGGGGATCCAGGCACTGAGGAGATTGGGCTGAGATGTCCTGATGGATGTGGTTGATTTTTTTCTAGGAAATAAGTGGCCAGATCCTCCCCGCTGAGGTTGGTGGTGGGGGTCTGTGCTTTAGGGCTCAGGAGGGAGTTTAAGGTTTCAAAAAGTAATTTTGGATTGTTGGACAGTGAAGTGATGAGGTGGTGAAGTAGGATTGTTTGGCCAGATGAAGGGCAGAGTTATAGGTTTTGAGCATGAATTTATAGTGGATGAAGTCCTCTGCTAAAAGAGATTTTCTCCACTGCAGCTCAGCACACCTTGAGCAACGCTGAAGAAAGCGTGTTTGCATTGTGTGCCAGGGCTGCCGTTGTCTGTGTCAGGTCTTTCTGCGTGTAGAAGATGCTGCTTCATCTAGGGCATTCTTCAGTGTATTATTGTAGTGTGACAATGCCAAGCCTGGACAGGAGAGGGAGGAGATGGAGGCTAAAGATGTGTGGAGATTGCCCATAAGCTGCTGGGTATTAATGGTACGTGTATTCCTATAAGTGTGGTAAGTGGGGGGTGTCCCGGGTGAGGAGACGGTTCTTTACAGAGAAGGAAAGAAGGTTGTGGTCCGAGAGGGGGAGAGGGGAGTTAGTAAAGTCATGCAGCAAGCAGAGACGGGCGAAAATAGGAGAATTAGTAAATTGTGAGAGGCTGAATGAGGAGGTTAGAGAAAGTAGGTGAGAGGCAGATTGGGAGAGGGAATCATTGATATTAAAGTCTCCCATGATGATGGTGGGGATGTCACAGGATAGAAAGTGAGGAAGCCACGTGGTAAAGTGATCCATGAACTGGCGGTAGGAGCCTGGAGGGCGATACAGAACCGCCACTCGCAGGGAGATGGGTTTGAAGAGTCTGACGGTGTGCACTTCAAAGGAAGGAAACATAAGTGGGGGAATGACCTGGAAAGCACATTGTGGTGAAAGGAGCAAACCAACACCTCCACTCTGTCTATTCTCAGGTCTGGCAGTATGTGAAAATTTCAGCCCACCAAATGCGAGAGCAGCAGCTGCAGTGGTGTCTGACTGCTGGATCCAGGTTTCTGTAATAGCCAGAAGGTTAAGGGAATTAGAGGAAAAAATTGTGAATGTAAGTTAGTTTGTTACACACAGACCGTGCGTTCCAGAGAGCACAGTGGAAAGCGAGAGGAGAGGGCATGCACTGAATGTTAATAAGTTTAGCAGGGTTTCTATATGCAGCTGGAGGAGAGTGGTGCATGCTAGTGGAGGGAGGCCCAGGGTTGGGGGAGATGTCACCAGCAACTAGGAGAAGGAGTTAAAAGGGAGAGAGCAGGTTGTGCAATGATTTATATGAAAGTTTTGAGTGCTGTATGGAGGTGGTGAATGATTTGGAGTGGGTGAGAAATGTCAGTAGAGCCTCAGAGTTATACATGGGAGAGGGGAGAAGGGAGGGGTGGATATAGAGAGTGCACAGAATGTGTTAAAGGGCGAATGAGATGTCAGAAAGCAGAAATTAAAACAAGTAAGAAGCAGATTGCTATGACCAATGTGACGCGCCCCCTGGGCCAGTGTTGTTTGGGGGATACCCGGAGCCGGATCAGATGGGGGTTGTAGTCTCCGAGTGGCGGTGACCCGGTCCGTGCCCAGGGTGTCAAGCTCAGTGTGTGGCAGTCCTACAGATGTTACTGGATGTTCTTTAGTGTCGACTACGCCACCCGTTGATTTGCGGTCACTACGGCCGCCGCTGCAGCAGGGTCCGCTGAGGCTGGTGGTGTGTATGCAGCTCAGGTAGTATAACCCCCAACGGGAGGGGTATAGCCTCAGGGGGTCAGTTGTAGAGGGTGGTGGTTGTGGTGGTGCAGTGAGAGTGATAATAAGACTCCGAGTCGGGCTGTGCAGTTCAGGGCTTTACTTACTGCTTTTGTGTTGGTCACTCCGGCCTTGAGTGACCACCCGAGCCGTGCTGCGTCCACCAGGTCCTGGACTCGGCCAACCCCCAGGTGATTCTGGAGCGTGGTCCTGAGCTCCCTTTCTGACTTGTCCTTCTCTCTGGCCTTCCCCACCAGGGATCCACCTAAGTCCGGCTCCCTCGGGCCTCTTGTTGGTAAAACCCTTGTCTCTGGGTTCCCTGACCCTATTCACGGTTTGCCTTCCGGGTGGATTTAGTGGGTGGTCGTGGCAGATCCTGCCCACGACCTCCGGTCTCTGGCTAAGGATTAGGGCCCTCCACCAGCTTGGGATCCGGTACCCTTGTGCCAACTCTTCACCCTCTGGTCTAATTTTGGGTTCTTGGAGTTCCCTCTTCTCCCCCTCTGGGTCCTTCTTTCTCCTCTCTCTCTCTCTTGGCCTTGGAGCTGGCTGAGCTGCTCTGCTTGTCGGACCAAACCTCTACAAAAGACCCTGTTCTAAGATGGTTCCCACCTTATATACTCCCTCTATGTGTGAGCTCAGGTGACCAGCACCCAATGAGCTCCTAGCATTACCCAGACTGCTCCCCCTATCTGCCCCTACACTACTGGGATGTTCCACCCCCCTCCCACTCCAGCCAGGGACAGACGCTGTCGTACCTGCACATTTCTCTAGTGGGAGTACCATTGTTCTGTCCCCCGGAAATGGGATGTATGTAGTGCATGCAGCCTACTGAGCTCAGTTCCACACTCCATCCTTACCCGGGAGTGGAATACCACACCTCTGGCTTGAGGCGTAATACCCCTGTAGCAGCCGAATCCTCAGGGTGCTACATTCCCCCCTGGTAAATCACAGCACGTCCTCGGGCTGTAAGATATAAAAACATCCAAAACATACAATTTTTTTTTTTTTTTCATAAACATCAACATATAAACATATAAAACATCATATATATATCAGCAATAAAACGTTTTCATAAATAACATTCTTGTAAACATTCCTGTCTCCGGTTCCTCCGGTCACGGTGCAACTTGTGACCGGGTAAAGTGCGACAGTCTCTTGAAGAAAATGGTTTTCCCATAAAACCAGTAGGGGGCGCTTTAGGAAGCGCAACTATATACAAAGGGGATATGGCCGCTCTCAGTCCTCGGCCAGGTATTAGGAACTAGGGACACACGGGCATCAGTTCACACTTTGTCCCAACGGGGAACATATTTTAAATAAGTAACAGTTCTTGGTACCCCGACGGGCAACTTTATACAGTCTCTCTCTACCGTACTTCAACGACGGCGTCCTCCTGCTCTTTCTTGTTGGTTGGTTTCAGTTTCAGACCCGTCCGGGTCCTCTTGCTCCTCCTCACACCGCAGCTCCTCCTCCGTCAGGCGATGCACATGGAGGGCGTAGGGTCCTTTGGCACACTTGTGCCGGGTGAAGGTGACCTCGTCCCCTACATACAGGTCACGACCTCTGTGTCCCTCCGGCAGATGGCTTTCTACGTCTCTGCGGGTCACAAAGACGTCGCCGGGGGTATGATGGTCTCTAATGAAGCCCCACCCATGCTGCAGGTTGAATTTAATCACAGTCCCGGTGGAAGGGGGACCATGAGCTGCACGGGGATTCCTCCTGGTCCGGCTCTTCTGCTCCGCGCTCCTTATCTGTGCTTGCTGTTCCCGGACCCGCCTCTCTCTCCGCTCCTTCTCGAAGACCTCGAGCTGCTGGCGGCAGCACTCTGCACGCTCCGCTGCGGCCGCCCGAGTCTCCTGAGTGAACCCCATGAGGTCTCCTCCGGTGGGGTCCCACTCAAACTGTGCCTCCTCTAGCGGGGGCTGGGTCCTCCTGACGGGCTTCGGAACCGGAATCAGGGGTTCATCTAAGGGTCTTTCTTTCCGGAGTCGGGGATGGTGAAACTCCGGTGGCCATATGAAGGGCTGCCCATCCGGGCACGTATGCTGGGCGAACAGGTCCTCACCCAGGTGCGGTACTTTAGGTGTTATGGGCGCTGTGGTGGTAGCGGCGCCCGGGTTGACCAGGCCTTGCGGCCAGGCCTGGGGTACCCTGAACGTAAAGGGCACCGTGAAGACGGCGGCGCCCGGGGTTACTTGGCCCAGCGACCAGGCTGGTGGCTCCGCGGAGGTAGGGGGCGCTGTTGGAATGGCGGCGCCCGGGGGTACTAGACCTTGCGACCAGGCCGATGGTATTTCCTGCTTCGCTGCGCTCAGGGTTGAGGCGCGTGACGTCACAGGGGTCGCGGCCGCGGTTTCTGGTTGAGGCCTAGTCGGCGGCGGTGACGATGCAGCGACGGGCACGGCAGGGGGAACTTCGGGCTCTGCGACGGGGAGCTGGGGCAGGTACACGGTTTCCCGGCTCGGGGTAGAGACGTCCCCTTTACCTGCCTCCGTCCGTTCAGCTCCCTTCTCGGCGCCGTCTCCGGCCTTGAGTCCTCCTGCACCATCCTCAGAGGCGGTCTGTCTCCTCGTCTCGGGTGGCGTGCTCCGCTGACGGGTTTCGGTCCGCTGGGCCATCTCTCGGCTCCACTCCGCCAACGTCTCTCGCTGCACCCGGGCCATGCTCCGTGCGAGGCCCTCCAGCGCGGTCTGTGCACACTCCCGGTCTCGGGGGAGCTGTGCTAGGATCTCCACTAAGCCTAGTGGGGTTGTTGCTTGCAGCAGGCTCCTGACCACTGGGTCGGTGCTGCCTGTCTCTCCCTCCATCTCCGGGTACGCTTTCTCTGGACTCCTCTCCAGACTCCATGGATGGCGGGAAAAAGATGCAAATGGCGGACAACCGGCGGGAAACGACCTGTGATGGGGTCCGTTGGCGGGGACCCTCCGGAACCGGCGGGAGACTTCTTTTTAAGGTAACGGTGAACTTTTCTTCAGGCACGCAGTACCCGGTTGTTGCGGCCACGTAATCCTGCCGACTACGCCAAAGTTGACGCGCCCCCTGGGCCAGTGTTGTTTGGGGGATACCCGGAGCCGGATCAGATGGGGGTTGTAGTCTCCGAGTGGCGCTGACCCGGTCCGTGCCCAGGGTGTCAAGCTCAGTGTGTGGCAGTCCTACAGATGTTACTGGATGTTCTTTAGTGTCGACTACGCCACCCGTTGATTTGCGGTCACTACGGCCGCCGCTGCAGCAGGGTCCACTGAGGCTGGTGGTGTGTATGCAGCTCAGGTAGTATAACCCCCAACGGGAGGGGTATAGCCTCAGGGGGTCAGTTGTAGAGGGTGGTGGTTGTGGTGGTGCAGTGAGAGTGATAATAAGACTCCAAGTCAGGCTGTGCAGTTCAGGGTTTTACTTACTGCTTTTGTGTTGGTCACTCCGGCCTTGAGTGACCACCCGAGCCGTGCTGCGTCCACCAGGTCCTGGACTCGGCCAACCCCCAGGTGATTCTGGAGCGTGGTCCTGAGCTCCCTTTCTGACTTGTCCTTCTCTCTGGCCTTCCCCACCAGGGATCCACCTAAGTCCGGCTCCCTCGGGCCTCTTGTTGGTAAAACCCTTGTCTCTGGGTTCCCTGACCCTATTCACGGTTTGCCTTCCGGGTGGATTTAGTGGGTGGTCGTGGCAGATCCTGCCCACGACCTCCGGTCTCTGGCTAAGGATTAGGGCCCTCCACCAGCTTGGGATCCGGTACCCTTGTGCCAACTCTTCACCCTCTGGTCTAATTTTGGGTTCTTGGAGTTCCCTCTTCTCCCCCTCTGGGTCCTTCTTTCTCCTCTCTCTCTCTCTTGGCCTTGGAGCTGGCTGAGCTGCTCTGCTTGTCGGACCAAACCTCCAGAAAAGACCCTGTTCTAAGATGGTTCCCACCTTATATACTCCCTCTATGTGTGAGCTCAGGTGACCAGCACCCAATGAGCTCCTAGCATTACCCAGACTGCTCCCCCTATCTGCCCCTACACTACTGGGATGTTCCACCCCCCTCCCACTCCAGCCAGGGACAGACGCTGTCGTACCTGCACATTTCTCTAGTGGGAGTACCATTGTTCTGTCCCCCGGAAATGGGATGTATGTAGTGCATGCAGCCTACTGAGCTCAGTTCCACACTCCATCCTTACCCGGGAGTGGAATACCACACCTCTGGCTTGAGGCGTAATACCCCTGTAGCAGCCGAATACTCAGGGTGCTACAAATGCATAGTGCAATACAGCTGACCAAGAAGCAGCATGTTTGTATGAATAGCTTATACACCTTACCTGTCTCCTGCCCTGTGTAACTGCCATTGTATAACTGCTTATTAAAAGCACTTTAAGCTATTGCACTTAAAGTCTGTTGCACGCGCGACCCAGCACACGTGCTAGCCTGAGCCAGAACAGAATATATATGAATTGAAATGTCTGCTAACATGCAGCACTAATTGGCCAAACTGAGTAATTAGCTAATTAGCACAAGCCAAGAGCAGGCAATGCTATGCAGGGTAAACAAAACCAGTATACAACAGAGGGCCATAAAGCAGTGAAAAAGATAGCTTTGAACACTTCAAAACAGAGCCAAAAAACAACAGCAAAAAAAAACCCCACAGCAGCAATGGATGAAATACCATGTAGAAATCTTGCTAGAATATTACTTTGTTCACACCCAGACAGCACATAAATGGATAGATAAAACGTAAATACAAAGTGTTTCGGCTGACTAGCCTTCATTAGGTGTATATCTGTTATGATCCATACAGCCTATCTATACCTTTTCATTAGTATTGGTGGGAGGGGGTGAGAGTGGAGGGGCGTGACTAATAGCAAAGCAGTCATCAAAGCAAAAGGTGGCTACTTTGAAGAACCTAGAATATAAGACATATTTTCAGTTGTTTCACACTTTTTTGTTAAGTATATAATTCCACATGTATTAATTCATAGTTTTGATGCCTTCAGTGTGAATGTACAATTTTCATAGTCAAGAAAATACAGAAAATCTTTAAAAGAGAAGGTGTGTCCAAACTTTTGGTCTGTACTGTATATATATATATATATATATATATATATATATATATATATATATATATATATATATGTTGATTCCACACAACTTTTCCTTCTTGATGTTGCAATTTCAGTATTGAGGAGTGTATTTGTAAAAAATGTACTTCTTTTCTGAGAGAGCACCACTTTTGTCTATGAGCTCTCCATGATATTGCAATTCAGATTAAGGTAAAAGGATGTATTAAATGAATGTGTATCAAATTTTAATGTGGGTGAAAGTTATATTTTTATATATACTGCTAAATGAAAAACTATAGCAGCTAAGAAACAAAAGGGAACATGCACATAAAGTGATGAAAAAAACATTTTTCATTAGGAAGGAAATGCAGAAATAGTCCTTTTTCTTGAAGGGTACAGAGAAACAAAACCTGGCACTAGTTTGCAATAATAAGAAGAGGAAGTTTAACAAAGAAAGGCAAGAAGGTACTGAAGGAAGATATTGTCATTCTGTTTTTTTTTTCACCTAAATCAACAACATAAATAAAACATGCTGCTATTTACCATATTATTTGGCTAAAGGACAAAACTACATAGCAAGTAGAATTTTTTTTTATAAATGCCATTTTTAATGCCAAATGCATTTGTTTAGTTTAAAGAGAAAGTAAAGATCAGAATCTTGGATTTTAAGGTTTCGGAATTGAAAGTGTGAGCAGAAATGATAAGCACCTGCAGGATAGATAAATTATATAGAAAGGTTTTCTGTATGTGTAAATGGACAATATAAAATAAATCTTTATAAAATGTTATTCAAATATTTCCTTTGATACATTTTCATTCAGCTTTTCCAAAATGATTTTACTGTAACATACTGTATATGCAAGAAGAACATGATAACGAAAAAGCAATAATTGATGACTTGTAACTACATAGCTCTATACTCAATTCCATAAAGGGTTATAGCCTGGTTGCAGAGTATCCAAGGCATTTATGAAACCAATTCACCCCATTAGAAGGATAGGGCTATAATTGTCCATGACCTTTGCTTCTGTTGCTTAGAATCCATATATCAGTATACAGCAGATATAGAGAAGCAAGAAGTCTTCAATCTAATACATATTAGGCTTCCTTTAAGGAAACTCAGTCTGCCATGATTCTTCCAGTTAATAGTTACATACAGATACTGTATGCAGTGCTGCTACTAGTTTTAATAAAATTTTCTTACTTTCTTAGATATTCCCATTTAAATTTCTGACAGCAGAAACCATGTTTTTTTCTAACTGGCTTTTCCTTCAGTGAGTTCCAGAATTTATTTCTTAGTGCTGTGTGAATGAATGAGGTTGTAACGTGGAATCATATATGAATTTATCAAGTCGATATCTTTCAATTAAAATACAAGTAAATTCAATGTTAATAAAAAATAAATATATATTAATTAAAAATGTACATGATTAAACATGATTTAAAAAAAGTGTAATGCACACGCCCGGGCTGAGCGGCGTGTGCGTGTAATTCCACTGGACCGTGCCGGAGAGTGAATGCCTGGAGGGGCGTAACTAGGTATTCACCCGATCAGACCAGGGTCGCACGACGGCATACGACGCCAGTGCACCAAGGAGGAACCGAGCAGAGGGACCAGGTGCTACTCCAGGACAGACCCCGGACACGGCTGTTGACCCACACAGGGGAATACAGGAACAGACTGGTAGGCTGGCACACAGACTGGTGGGAATAGGCAGGCACAACTGGTATGCAGGCAGGCGGGTATGCAGGCAGGGGGGTACAGGCAAGCACGGCTAGAGTGCAGACAGGGAGGCACTAGCAGGTAGGAACACAGGGGGAATAGGACCCATGCAGGCAGGCGGGTATGCAGGCAGGGGGGTACAGGCAAGCACGGCTAGACTGCAGACAGGGAGGCACTAGCAGGTAGGAGCACAGGGAGAATAGGACCCAGTACACACTGGGACTCAGGAACAGAACCACAGATGTGGCGGACAAACAGCAGAGTGAGGCCGCCCAGAGAGGTGAGCGAGAGCAGGGCAGGACAAGGCCGCCTGGAGTGGTGAGCAAAGGGTCAGAGCTGAGCGAGACTGCCGGAGCAGTGAGCAAGGAGTAAGAGCAGGACGAGGCCACCTGGAGTGGTGAGCAAAGGAGTCAGAGCAGGCTAGAACCGCCGGAGCGGTGAGCAAAGGAGTCAGAGCAGGCTAGAACCACCAGAGCGGTGAGCAAAGGAGTTAGAGCAGGCTAGAACCACCGGAGCGGTGAGCAAAGGAGTCAGAGCAGGCTAGAACCGCCGGAGCAGTGAGCAAAGGAGTCAGAGCAGGCTAGAACCGCCGGAGCGGTGAGCAAAGGAGTCAGAGCAGGCTAGAACCGCCGGAGCGGTGAGCAAAGGAGTCAGAGCAGGCTAGAACCACCGGAGCGGTGAGCAAAGGAGTCAGAGCAGGCTAGAACCGCCGGAGCGGTGAGCAAAGGAGTCAGAGCAGGCCAGGCTGAGCAGGGGGGACAGGGCTCTGTTCACACGGAACAGACAGGAAGGGAAAGGCAGAGCCAGATACCCACAGGGTACTAGCAGTGAAGTAGCGAGTGGACCGCAAACTCACAAACGGGAGTACAGAGACAACAAGCAGGAGTTAGGTACGAGTTCAGACTCTGCAGAAAAAGGAAAGGAATGGACATAGAGAAAAAACAGGTAAAAGATAGGAGAGAGTTCAGACTGGAACTGAGTGTACGGAGGAGACCGACACTGCAGCGCGATACAGGAGCGGGTCTGGGAATACGGCCCCCAGAGAGGCGGGACGAACAGGCAAGGAGCGTGTTCAGACAGGACAGACAAGATACAGGAGCGGGTCTAGGTAATCGGCCCCTAGAAGGCGGGAGGAACAGGCTAGGAGCGTGTTCAGACAGGACAGACAAGATACAGGAGCGAGTCTAGGTAATCGGCCCCTAGAAGGCGGGAGGAACAGGCTAGGAGCGTGTTCAGACAGGACAGACAAGATACAGGAGCGGGTCTAGGTAATCGGCCCCTAGAAGGCAGGAGGAACAGGCTAGGAGCGTGTTCAGACAGGCCTGGAAATACAGCCTCCAGGATAGGCAGACAAGAGAACACAGAACGGGACCTGGCACCTTCAGAGTGCAAGCACACACTGAATGAAACACAATGCTCAGGCAGGGATTGATTGGAGCAGCTGAGCTATATACCAGGTAACAGACAGCAATAGGCTGAGGACGCACAAGGGGTGTGACCCACAGCAGGTACAAAAAGCAGGAAGTGATCGGGCGCCGCCCTTAAGCAGCAGAAACAGACACAAACAGACAGGATGGAGGGAAGCCAGAGAGACATTCTGGACTGGAGATCAAGTGCGCGCTCTTGCACAGTGGGAGATGGACCACTATGCAAGGACGCCGCCAGGTATGTTACAAAAAGTCTATATGAGAAAAACAGTAAACTTTACCATTTAAAAATAATTCATGAACATTAGAGATTCTTTTCAAAGTCAGAAACACAATTTTAAGGGCAGGTAGGATCCAGCTTTATGTAAAAATGCCTTAGGCTGATGGGAAGAGTGCTCAGTCACAAGGAGTGTACTACACATATCAAAAGGACAGCTTGGACCTCTTCACAATTGTCTTGTTCTATTTGGAGGTGCCGGTCAGTTTTTTTATATTTTAGTATATCCCCTCTGACTGAGCACTCCCCATCAGTCTAAGTCATTTTTAAATAGAGCTTGATCCTACCTGCCCTTAAATTTGTAGGCTTTTAGGCCGGTGACAGGTACAATAGGTTAGGTTCCCAACCAAGGGTATGCCTTGCTGCTGACTGTTGTGCTCTCATGAATTAGCCAATTTGTGCGCTAAGTATCTATATTTCTAACATATTTTCTATAGCAGTAATGCAGCTCTAATTTCATATATTCAATGTTTGCGTACTATAGCATTTCATAGTGCAACTGATTTTTCTTAGCTTTATTGACTTGGTTGTCTCAGCTTGCACCTGTTCACAGTTGTCTTGCTCTTTTGGAGGTGCTGGTCAGTTTTTTTGATATTTGTGATACACTAGCAACATGTAGTCATGGCCAGCTCAAAAAAAATCAGAAATCATACAATTTTAAAACAAAGCTAATAAAAAGCTTATCTGCTAAAACATGATCAACTTATGGCCAAAAAGTAAAATATTATACTTCTTTTTAAAAATGTATGTAGAGTAGGAGGATAAATAAAGCCCATGTGTGTAGAATTTCCACAGCACTGACTTGACATCAGAGAATGCAGTTCAGGAAAAAGTTGGTTCAGTAGGTGCTTCAGTTTAGTTTGAAATGGCAATGGGTCTGTTGTGACTTATTTGTAAACCTTGTTTTCCTATTACCATATTAAAGGGGTGGTTTAATATCTATAAAACTCTTTTTAAATATCTATCTTAAAGCCCTAACCAATTTTGTAATTAGTTTATTATTAAATTTAATCTTGAAACAAATTCATGGTTTAACATCTCTGCTTGCTGTATTTGTGCTCTGTTATCTGTTGCATTGTATTCCATATTTACTGATATATGTCTGTCCTTCCATCATTGTAAACTCTATCTGATGGCGAAAGGTGTTAAATTTTGTCAGGCATAGTGTGTTAGACCTGTGTCTTTGATCAGCTCTCTTGTGTTGACCAGCTGTTAATTTATCCACAAGCAGCTCCCACAATCCCTCTCACCTGATGCTATAGTCTGCCCTATAAATCTAGATGCATCATAAGGGGTGCACGTGTGTGGGGTGCATGCACGTGTCCTATTCAACAAGTGTCTCTTACACACATTTCAATGGCAGTCATTCAGGGCAGGAGTCAGGTAGCCCACACTTTGTACTCTCTTCTAACTATGTACTTTATTTCTGCGTCAATATTCTTGAGTGCTTTTTTCATCCACATTCACTGCCCCATTCCCCCTCTATCACCTCTCATCCACATCTGCCCCTCCCTCCTTCCCTCTCCCATGTACAGCTCCCATGCTCTTTTTAGTTTTCTGAAACATCTCACTCCATCTTATCCAAAGATATTGCACAATAAACCATGTCACAAATTGAAAAACTATTTGCTCTTTCTCTTTTTACTGCTACTACTTATTTCAGGGGATATCTCTCATAACCCAGGTCCATCCTCCGCCAACCTCAACCCCTCCCCCACCTCACATCGAAACCCTGCTAACCTTATAAACATCAGCTGTACTCCTTCATCTCCCTCTTTTAATTGTGCTCTGTGGAATCCATGGTCTGTATGCAACAAGCTTCCTTTCCTGCACAACTACTTTCTGACCAACTCTCTCAATCTGCTGGCCCTCACTGAAACCTTGGTTTAGGATTCTGACACTGTCTTGCCTGCCGCTATTTCTCATGGCGGCTTGCATTTTTCCCATTTCCTGAGACCTGCGAACAGACTTGGTGGTGGAGTCGGTTTACTCCTGTCCCCACAATGTTCTTTCCAGGTCACCCCCCCCAGTTCCATCACTCTCATTCCCTTCTTTCGAGATTCACACCATCAGGCTCTTCCATCCCCTATCCCTCAGAGTAGCGGTCGTATACAGTCCCCAAGGCTCTCCCACCCAGTTCCTTGACCATTTTTCTGCCTGGCTGCTGCACTTCATGTCCTCAGATTTACCAATCTTTATCCTGGGAGACTTCAACATCCCCATAAACAGCCCCACCTCCTCATCTGCAGCCAGCTTTTATCTTTTACCACTTCTCTTGGCCTTTCACAGCTTTCAACCTCTGAGACACACAAAGATGGAAACACCCTTGATCTGGTCTTTGTCCAACTTTGTTCAATCCCCTACCTAGATAACTCCCCTCTTCCCCTCTCTGATCATAACATTCTCTCCTTCACGCTCACAAATCCTCACCCACCCTAGCACACTCCTACCTATCATACATTCAGAAATCTATAAGCCATTAACCCTCATACACTTACAGACTCCCTTTACTCATCACTGTCCCCAATCTCCTCTTTTTCCTGTCCTTATCTGGATGTAAATCACTACAATGACACTCTCAGAAGCACCCTGGACCAAGTAGTGCCCCTCACTTTCAGAACCTCCAAACACAGAGTAAAACAGCCCTGGCTCACACCGCAAACCCGATTTCTCCAGCAATGCTCTATGAGTCCGAACGCCTATTGAGGAAAACTCACACACTAGAAAACTTTATCCACTATAAATTTATGTTAAGAACCTAAAACTCTGCCCTTCACCTTGCCAAACAGACTTCCTTCATCACCCTGATCTCCTCCCTATCCAACAACCCAAAAAAAGTCTTTGACACCTTTCACTCCCTGCTCAGTCCTAAAGCGCAGGTCCCTATCACGGAGATTTGTGCTGAGGACCTGGCCTCCCACCTCACAGACAAAATAGAGAACATCCAACAGGAAATGAGCTCCCAGCCACCAAGTGCTGTGATTCCCATCCCTCCCCACATCTCCTCTGGATCACTCTCCACATTTGACCCAGTCACAGAAGAAGAAGTTTCCAGGCTCCTCTCTTCTTCTCATCCTACTAAATGCACCACTGACCCAATTCCCTCACACTTACTCCAGTCTCTCTCTTCAGTCGTCACTACTCACCTAACTAAAATCTTCAACCTCTCCCTCTCTTCTGGTATCTTCCTTTCCTCCTCAAACACTCTATCATCACTCCATTATTAACCGGTTCCCGACTGCCCACTGTACATAAACATCGGCGTTTGCTGGGCTCTGTGCAGCGCCGACGTTTAAAAACGGTGGGTGGTCTCGCAGCGCTCAGGACCCCCAGGGTCCTGCAAGCGCTGCGATTCCGGTGCAGAGCGTTAGCTCTGACAGGGAACATCATCGGGACCTGATTAGATCAGGTCCCAGTGATGTTAACCCTTTGATGTCTTCTATATGCTGCGATCTATAGTGATTGCGGCATATAGGAGACAGCAGGAGGAGAGGGGGTCATCTTACTTACCTCTCCAAAGACCTCCGAGTCCTTCCAGGACCTGGGGATGCTATGGCAGCTGGAGGTCACATGACCGCCTCCAGCTCTGCCATATATGGTGTCCTGTCTGGCTCAGCTGCAGCTGAGCCAGACAGGAGACTCTGACTGAAACAGTCAGGGAAGATCTCATGTAATGTAATGTAATATATGTCTATTACATTACATGAGATCAGTGATCAGAAAAATAAAAATTAATGTCCCATACAGGGACGAAGCATAAATGTAAAAAAAAAGTAAAAAAAAAGGTTTTAAACTATTAAAAAAAAATCACAAAATAAATAAAAATAAATAAATAAAATATTAAACCAATAAATCCGTATATTTTTACAAAACCAAAAAAAGTGCACATATTTGGTATCGCCGCATCCGAAACAACCCGAGCTATAAAACTGTCACACTAATTAACTCCTTCTGTGCACACCGTAATAAAAATGAAAAAAAACCGGAGCAAAAAAATATGCTTTTTCATCATATCGCCAAACAAAAAGTGGAAAAAAATGCGATAAAAAAACAAAATAGAAATAAAAATGGTACTACTAAAAACGTCATCTTGTTCCACAAAAAAAAGCCACCATACAGCTCCATCAGCTGAAAAATAAAAAAGTTATAGCGCTCAGAATAAAGCAATGCAAAAAAAATATTTTTTTCTATAAAATTGTTTTATTGTGTAAAAGCGCCAAAACATAAAAAAATTACAGTAAGTGTAGTATAGCTGTAAACGTACTGACCCGAAGAATAACGCTGCCTGATCACTTTTACCACACGCAAAACGTCATAAAAAAAAACCTCAAAAAACTATTCCTGAATTGTTTGTTTTTGTTAATTTTACCTCGCAAAAAACGGAATAGATAGCGATCAAAAAATGTCACGTACCCAAAAATGGTACCAATAAAAATGTCAACTCGTCCCGCAAAAAACAAGCCATCACATGACTCTGTCGGCTGAAATATGGAAAAATTATAGCTCTCAAAATATGGTGATGCAAAAACTAGATTTTGCAAAAAAAAGCGTCTTTTAGTGTGTGACAGCTGTCAGTCATAAAAACCCGATATCAATCTGGTATCTCTGTAATCGCACCGACCCGAAGAATAAAGTAATCTAATCAGTTATATCACACTAGGAACGGCGTAAAAAATAAATAAAACCAATTCTTCACCTGCTACTGATTTGTTTATTATGTCTCCCAAAGATCCCAGTAAGGCTCTGCCCACATTTATCCTGTGCTCTGCGCTGAGCACTTACACCAGAGTTTCCGTGTAAATCTCTGAAATACATGATTCAGCCGGAACCCATGATGGAAGATTCCCTGTAATGAGGCAGATATAGGCCAGCCTGGGATCCCACGGTGTCATTTGTTTTAGGCTTGCATAAAAGTGCGGTTGGCCACAGTTTTGTGCACTTCTGAAAAAAAGGACACCGCTAAACAGAGGCCAGACGGAGTCCAGAGTAACTCTGCTGCCTCATTACAGTGAATGGATCCTGCAGGGGTTTCATCTGAATTACATCACTTGGAAATTTAGATGGAAACCCCGATGTAAGTGCTCAGCCTAGAGCGCCGGATAAATGTTACGTAAAATGTTCCCAATAAAAGCTTCAACTAAGTTCTCAAAAAAAGCTAGTCCCCACTGAGGTCCGTCATCTGTTAAAAATATAAGGGACTTCCAAGTTACTGGTAGCAGAAAGGCTCTGGAAAAGCAAACTGACCCTTGCCCCCCAAAAGAAATTCAGAAAATTTTGTGCTCCCAAATCCAAATGCCTATTCTACAATAATTTGTTCTCCAATTGTCAAATAGCACTCCGTCCCCCCCAGATCTCACCGTATGGCTAAGCGGTACGATACAGCCACATATGGGGTATTGACACTTTTAGAAGAAATTGTGTGACACATTTCGGCACCATTTTTACCCATTGCCCTGTGTGAAAATGTAAAATCTGAGGGTAAAACATTTTTTTGTGGTAAAAATATAATTATGCTTTTTTCACTGCCCAGTGGTATAAATTTAAAAATTAAAAAATACTCACTACTTCCCTAGGTGAATTCCTTGAGAGGTGTAGTTTACAAAATGGGGTCACTTGTGGGGGTTTCTGCTGTTTTGGCATGTCAGCGACTCTTCAAATGTGACATGGTGTCTGCTGCCTATCCCAGCCAACATAGCGCTCCTTTCTCTTCCGAACCCTGCTGTACACCAAAGCAGTGGTTTTCCACCAAATATGGGGTATCGGCGTACTCAGGAGAAATTGTACAACAAATTTCATGGTGCAATTTATCCTGTTACCCTTATGATAATGCAAAATTAGGGAATGAAAAACATTTTTTTTGGGAAAAATGTGAAAATTTTATTTTTACGGCTCAATATTATAAACTTCTGTGAAGCAGCTGGGGGTGCAAGGTGCTCACCACACATCTAGATAAGTTCCCTAAGGGGTCTAGTTTCCAAAATGGTGGCACTTGTGGGGGGTTTCCACTGTTTAGGCACATTAGGGGCTCCCCAAATGTGACATGGCGTCCGCTAATTATTCAAACAAATTTTACATTCAAAAAGTCAAATGGCGCTCCTTCCCTTTCAAACCCTGCCATGTGCCCAAACAGTAATTTGCCTCCACATATGGGGTATCGGCGTGTTCAGGAGAAATTGCCCAACAAATTGCATGGTGCAATTTATCCTGTTACCCTTATGATAATACAAAATTAGGGAATGAAAAACATTTTTTGTGGGAAAAATGTGAACATTTTATTTTTACGGCTCAATATTATAAACTTCTGTGAAGCAGCTGGGGGTGCAAGGTGCTCACCACACATCTAGATAAGTTCCCTAAGGGGTCTAGTTTCCAAAATGGTGGCACTTGTGGGGGGTTTCCACTGTTTAGGCACATTAGGGGCTCCCCATATGCGACATGGCGTCTGCTAATTATTCAAACGAATTTTACATTCAAAAAGTCAAATGGCGCTCCTTCCCTTTCAAACCCTGCCATGCGCCCAAACATTAATTTGCCTCCACATATGGGGTATCAGCGTGTTCAGGAGAAATTGCACAACAAATTTCATGGTGCAATTTATCCTATTACACTTATGATAATGCAAAATTAAGGGATGAAAAACGGTTTTGTGGGAAAAATGTGAAAATTTTATTTTTACAGCTCAATAGTATAAACTTCTGTGAAGCACCTTGGGGTTCAAGGTGCTCACCACACATCTAGATAAGTTCACTAAGGGGTCTAGTTTCCAAAATGGTGTCACTTGTGGGGGGTTTCCAGTGTTTAGGCACATCAGGAGCTCTCCAAACGCAGCATAGCATCTGCTAATTATTCAGACAAATTTTACATTCAAAAAGTCTAATGGCGCTCTTTCCCTTCCGAACCCTGCAGTGCGCCCAAACAGTGGTTTTTCCTCACATATGGGGTATCAGCCCGCTCAAGAGAAATTGCACAAAAAAATTTGGGGTCCATTTTTTCCTGTTACCCCTGTGAAAATAAAAAAAAATTAGGTCTAAATTAACATTTTTGTGAAAAAAGTTAAATGTTAATTTTTTTCTTCCACATTCCAAAAATTCCTGTGAAGCACCTGAAGGGTTAATAAAGTTCTTGAATGTGGTTTTGAGCACCTTGAGGGGTGCAGTTTTTAGAATGGTGTCACTTTTGGGTATTTTCTGTCATAAAGACCCCTCAAAGTGAATTCAAATATGATGTGGTCCCTAAAAAAAGTTTTTGTAAATTTTGTTGGAAAAATGAGAAATCGCTGGTCAACTTTTAACCCTTATAGCTCCCTAACAAATAAAAATTTTGGTTCCAAAATTGTGCTGATGTAAAGTAGACATGTGGGAAATGTTATTTATTAACTATTTTGTTTGACATATCTCTCTGATTTAAGGGCATGAAAATTCAAAGTTTGAAAATTGCAAAATTTTCAAAATTTTGGCCAAATTTCAAATTTTTTCACAAATAAAAACGCAAGTTATATCGAAGAAATTTTACCACTATCATGAAGTACAATATGTCATGAAAAAACACAATCTCAGAATCAGGGGAATACGTTGAAGCGTTCCAGAGTAATTACCTCATAAAGTGACAGTGGTCAGAATTGAAAAAATTGTCCCGGTCACGAAGGCAAAAAGAGGCTCTGGCGCGAAGTGGTTAAAAAAGACCCCTCTTGACCCTTCGTGCACAAACAACTACAGACTAGTCTCCAATTTCCTTTTCATCTCTAAACTCTTGGAGCACCTGGTCTACTCCCGCCTTACCCGTTACCTCTCTATTCACTCTCTTCTAGATCCATCACAGTCCGGCTTCCGCCCCCTACATTAAACAGAAACTGCACTCATCAAAGTGATCAATGACCTTCTGACAGCAAAACGTAATGGTGACTACTCTCTGCTCATTATTCTTGACCTCTCTGCATCTTTTGACACTGTTGACCACCACCTCCTCCTCTCTATGCTCCACTCAATCAGAATAAAGGACTTTGCTCTCTCCTGGTTCTCCTCTTACCTATCTGACCGCTCTTTCAATGTATCGTTCGCTGACTCCACTTCTTCCCCTCATCCTCTCACTATTGGGGTTCCTCAGGGTTCAGTCCTTGGCCCTCTTCTCTCTCTACACGGCCCCAATTGGACAGACAATCAGCAAATTTGGCTTTCATCTTTATGCTGATGACACACAACTATATACTTGATCCCCTGACCTTACCCCCACTGTACTACAGAACACCAGTGACTGTCTGGCCGCAGTTTCCAACATCATGTCCGACCTCTATCTGAAACTAAACCTTTCCAAAACTGAACTACTTCTGCTCCCGCCATCTACTCACCTCCCTAAATCTGACATCTCCCTCTCCATGTGTGGCACTACAATAACACCTAGCCAGCAGGCTCGCTGTCTGGGTGTTGAGTTTGACACCAATCTTTCCTTCACCTTCCATATGCAATCTCTTGCCCACTCTTGTCGCTTGCACCTGAAGAACATCTCAACAATCCGCCCCTTTCTCACCTTTAAAACAACAAAAACCGTCACTGTTGCTCTGATCCAGTACCGCCTTGACTACTGTAACTCTCTATTAATTGGCCTCCCCTTCACTTGACTTTCCCCTCTCCAGTGCATCGTTAATGCAGCAGCCAGGGTCATCTATCTGGCTAATCGTTACTCAGATGCTTCCGCTCTATGCCAGTCAGTGCACTGGCTGCCTATACATTATAGGATCCAATTTAAATTGCTTGTTCTCACCCACAAAGCTCTCCACAGTGCGACACCCTTCTAAATCTCCTCCCTCATTTCTGTTTATCAGCCTACCCGTTCTCTATGCTCTGCAACCGACTAACATACACACTGATCCGCACTTCCCACCTCCAGCTCCAAGACTTCTCCCGAGCTGCACCTATTCTTTGGAATGTTTTACCCCAAGAAATTAGGATGAACCACAACTTACAGTTTTAGGAGCTCCCTAAAAACACATCTGTTTAGGTTGGCCTATCACGTTCCATAATCGAAGTCATTTTAAATATTTATAACCCATTCATTATTTCTCCAAACATAATGCTCCACCGAACTCCACCGCACCCAAAAGCACTACAAATACTTGCTGGTGATGAGCTCATACAGCCTTTATCTATTCCTCATCCCCTCAAGATGACTGGACCATCATTGTAAATAAGTCCCTGCACTTTTTGTCACCTCCACCTCATTGTAGATTGTAAGCTCTTACGAGCCGGGTTGTCATTATTTTTGCTTTAATTATTGTATTATCTTTAGCTATGTTACTTATGACTGTTGTATATGAACCTCTGAATTGTAATATGTTGTCGCTATATAAATAAAGATTATTATTATTCAATTCTCTAAACTTCTCCCTATGCTGCTGCTATTTCTTATGTGTTTTTTTTTATTCTACTTCCTGTGGTATTACGTCTCAAACAGGATGTCAAAGGAGGCTGGGGCTGCACTCACTTCTTTGCAGTGTTTATCAACCCTCTTGAAACATGACATCATCAGGGGGGCGGTGCTTTAGTCACTTACCATAGCTACTGTCACTTGCATCCCCTGATGTCATCCTGACACCGCAGCCTCTTTCCCTGAAACAAGTGATCATCAGGGGTGCCGATAGAAGTTGTGTGCCACTAGCCCCGCCTCTTGATGATGATATATTTGAGGGTGGTGAAAGAAACTGTGTGATACCACCACCGCCCTTGATGATGATTCATTTCAGGGTGGTTACGGTGGTGTTAGATGCTGTGTGACACCAGCGCTGCACCGTGGTGGCGATTCGTTTGAGGGTGGTGATAAAAGCAATGTGGAGGCACTGCTATCTCTCACCCTGCTAACACATGTGTTGCTGTTCCCTGACATTTCCTCAGATAATGCAGTAGCATAATGAACACAGTGAATTATGAACGCAGCTACGGGATACAATACAAAATAGAGATAAGGTCAGTACAAAAGATACTCTTTGTAGTGGTTTGGTGGACAAATTAGACATTTATAAATAAATGTAGCAGAGAAAATGAAACCCCCATAAAAAAAAAGAAATAAAAAAACTAGAAACACATTAAACTTCCTAAATAGTCATTACAGGAATTACAAGGCATATGCATAAATCATTTCATGTAATTGAATAACTAAACTAGCAACAAAGAAGTCAAGGGCATCTTAAAGTTTATTGCTTTTTTAACACTTCCTCAGAACTGGCTGAGATGTGACCTTTGGCCACTGAAGCATTTCCTCCCCATAATCTCCCAGTATTCAGACTGTTTTTGTAGGTTTATCTTCTGTTGCAGATTGGTCTGCAGACTCTGCATTGTTAGGAACAAAGAAAAAAATGTATTACTTGTGTTAGTCTTTTATCCTTTGTCCTATTTCTGTGATGTGAGATATCACTTTTTATTGTATGAACAATGTAGTCATTATCCTGGTTTTCAACCACAACAGCCTTTTAGAGGATTACATTAGGGGAAGAAGTACAGTAGGATCACCCCTAACTTTTCTAAATTGTAACAGTGAGCATTTCTGTTGGATTACTCAGATGTGCAAACACCAGGGGCTTCCAATTTAGAGTAAAAGAGCAAAAAACAACAAAGAAAAAATGACTTTTAGACACCTACAATCTTCATTTGAGAATGAACAAAACATTCATCAGGTCTTTAGTTACAGCATTAACTCCTTAATGAGGGGCCCATTGTGGGTCTTTAGAACAAAGCATTGTTTTTTGTTTGTTTTTTCATCATCACATTCCTGGAGCCCTAATGTTTTTATTTTTTTCCTTACCTATCTGTGTGAGAGCTTGTTTTTTTGTGGGATGAGTTGTATTTGTCAGTGGCACCATTTAGCAGGACATTTAACTTATTATTTTTTTTTACTAAATTTTATTAACACTTTGTGGGGTGAAATAAACAAAACACAGTATTTCTGATGTTGGTTTTTGATGTTTTAAATTGTATGCCATTCTTGTGCTGCACAAATAAAGTGTTAACTTTATTCTAAGGGTCAGTACAATTATGGCGATACCAAATTTAAATTATTTTATTTACGTTTTAAAACTTTTGTACAATTATTTTTTCTTTTAGTGATGCTGTATTTTGGAAATCATGCATTTTACAAACTCCATTCAATAGATTCAATAGTATTCAATAGTAATGAAGATTAATTTTTGCATAACAAGATGTATTTTTAAGTAGTGCAATTTTCTGGTACATTTGATTTTTTTATCACATTTTGACACATTTTGATAGGTAGAATAAATAAAACAAATTCTGGATTGTTTTTTATTAAACAACGTTCACTATTCAGTTTAATCGACTTGGTAATGTTATTTTGCAGATCAATATTATAATAATATCAACTTTATGTAGATTTTATGTTTTACTAGTATTATACATTTTTTATGAAGTTGCCATAATCAGAGACACATAACTTTTCTTTATTTTCACATAGACAGAGTTGTAGGAGGGCTTATTTTTTTACAGAACATGCTGTATGTTTCACTGTACCATTTTCAGTTGCATATGATTTTGACATTTTGATCACTTTATACTTACAATCCTAGTATTGCTTTCCATAACTTTTCCTCATGGCGTTCATATGCGATAAATAATGATTTGATTTTACAATATGGATTGATACAATTACAGGGATACCAAGCTTATATAATTTTTTGTAGTTTATTACTTTTGCCCAAGAAAATCACTTTTTAACAAAAATATATAATTTTTTGCATCATACTCTGAAAACCCCTTTATTTTTACGTTTACAGAACTGTATAAGGCCTTAGTTTTTGCATAATCTGCTGTACCATTTTGGGAAACATGATTTTTTCATAAGTGTTGGACTGGGATACCTGTGGCCCTCGGGTGGAATTTATTCAAGGGCCCCACCCTACTGTTGCTGTACATGGAAATACTATATGATCATATTTAGGCATTGTACGCATGTACGTGAGAATATTAGCACACAATACAGGGTACAAAACATAATTTGTTTTTTCGCTGCACTACATTAAACAATGTATTTTTTCCAAGTTTGGAAATTACCCCCTGTTCTCAGGATATGGCATAATTTTCCAATCACTAGAGTCCGACCTCTGGGACCCCCACCGATCCTATGTCAGGGTTTTGAAGAGTCTCGTCTGAATGGAGTGAAGGTGGAGAGTGAGCACCCCTGTTCCATTCATTTTTAATGGGACCAATGATAGGGGATAACTTCATATCTTGGGATATACCCTTAAAACAATGAAAACTTGTGGGGAATTGGAAAAAAAGACTGAATCCACTCTTATTTTTTGACTGAAGCACTACGAATGGTTCCACTGACTGGCTGTAGCAGAAGAAAGAGAGAGCAAGATCCCAGCCTCTTTTGGCTCAGATGGCACAATACTGCTGCCAATTTGTGACAGCAGTGGTGACAATTGGGTCATGGTTGTGGCCACCGATTGGCTGCATGAGACTTGTTAGGTTTCTCCCAAAAGTCCCAAACCAGATTTTTAAAACTGTATTTTCTCTGATATGATATGGTATTTCATAGTAAAAGAAACCTGGCTGCAATTGCGCAGTCTGGCTCTAATTTATGCTGCCTGTGGTTCAGGCACCTGTTTTTTGATCACTTTTTAATTCTTTTTTTTTGTGTAATGGGATGAACAAAAAAAAGCAATTTAAGCATTGTTTTTTCGATTTTTATGTAGTATTCGCCATGCAGAATAAATAATTATATAGTTCTATAATACGGGTCAATAGAGACCAAATGTATGTCTTTTTTGGTGCAATTCTTTTTATTCCAGATTCAACAATATTTTATTGGAAAAACTGGGATATTGTAATTTACTTATTATTTTTTAAACTTGAAACATGTTTTAAATTTATTTTTTCATTACTTATGAGTACCCAAAAGGAACTTGAACATGTGGCCCTGAGCATATGTACTGCAATCAGGGGTGGATTTAGAGTAGCCAGGGCTACGGGCAGTTTAGAGGGCATGGGCCCCTCCAGCACCCGATGTATCATATGTCACGTGATTCCCTTCAGAGATCATGACATCGATGATCATCTTGATAGGTCATGTGATTAACATACAGGTGCTCTAATACACATTTGCTGATGCAAAATGACAGAGACAATTTGTTTACCTTATGTGCAGCGCTATATCTAACATGGCATTATACATAATGGAGAATACTACGTAATAAGAAGCGGTGCTATATATAGCAAGAGGACACTAAATAATATGGGTTGGCGCTATACATAACAAAAGGTAATGCTATGTAATAAGGGACAGCGCTATATATAGGATAACAACAGGGGATGCTATATAATATGGGATGGATCGCTCAGTGTGCATCGTTTAATAGCCTGTTTAATCACACAGACCACAGTAAACAGCTGCCGATCAGTATTGGTTTACCAGTTGGTGATCATTTAGTGCCGTCGGTTGATCCATGTAAATGTACTCCTATACAATACCCCTATACAGAAAAAATATGTACAGTGGGGGAAATAAGTATTTGATCCCTTGCTGTTTTTGGAAGTTTGCCCATTGACGAAGACATGAACAGTCTATAATTTTAAGGGTAGGTTAATTTTAACATTTTGAGATACAATATCCCAAAAAAATCAAGAAAATCACATTGTAGAAATTAGATAAATTTATTTGCATTTTGCAGTGAGAAATAAGTATTTGATCCCTCTGGCAAACAACACTTAATACTTTTTGGCAAAAGCCTTGTTGGCAAGCGCAGCAGTCAGACGTGTTTTGTAGTTGATGATGAGGGTTCTGCATGTCAGGAGAAATTTTGGTCCACTCCTCTTTGCAGATCATCTCTAAATCATTAAGATTTTGTGGCTGTCGCTTGGCAACTCGGAGCTTCAACTCCCTCCATAAGTTTTCTATGGGATTAAGGTCTGGAGACTGACTAGGCCACTCCATGACCTTAATGTGCTTCTTTTTTGTTGCCTTGGCTGTATATGTTGGGTCATTGTCTTGCTGGAAGACCCAGCCACGACCCATCTTCAATGCTCTTACTGAGGGAAGGAGGTTGTTGGCCAAAATCTCGAGATACATAACCCCATCCATCTTCCCTTCAGTACTGTGCAGTCGTCATGTCCCCTTTGCAGAAAAGCACCCCCAAAGTATAATGTTTCCCCTACCATGCTTCACGGTGGGGACGATGTTTTTAGGGTTGTACTCATCCTTCTTCTTCTTCCAAACACTGCGAGTTGAGTTAATGCCAAATAATAGCTCAATTTTTGTCTCATCTGACCAAAGCACGCTCTCGCAATAACGCACAGAATCATCCAGTTGTTCATTGACAAATTTCAGATGGGCCTGCGCATGTGCCTTCTTGAGCAGGCGGACATTGTGAGCACTGCAGGATTTTGAACCTGTAAGGCGTAATGTGTTACCAATGGTTTTCTTAGTGACTGTGGTTCCAGCTGCCTTGAGATCATTAACAAGTTCCCCCTGTGTAGTTTTAGGCTGATCTCTCTCCTTCCTCATGATCAAGGATACCCCACGTGGTGAGATTTTGCATGGTGCCCCTGTTCGATGTCGATTGACAGTCATTTTGCATTTCTTCCATTTTCTTACTATTGCACCAACAGTTGTCTCTTTCTCACCCAGCGTCTTACTTATGTATTTGTAGCCCATTCCAGCTATGTGCAGGTCTATGATCTTGTCCCTGATATACTTAATAAAGCTCGTTGGTCTTGCCCATGTTGTAGAGGTTAGAATCTGACTGATTAATTGAGTCTGTGCACAGGAGTTTTTTTTACAGGTGACTATGTAAGACAACTGTCTTTAATGCAGGTAACGAATTGATTAGGAGCATCTAACAGGTCTGTGGGAGGCAGAACTCATAATGGTTTGTAGGGGATCAAATACTTATTTCTCACTGTAAAATGCAAAAAAAAATTATCTAATTTATAAAATGTGATTGTCTTGATTTTTTCTGGATATTCTATCTCTTAATGTTAAAATTAACCTACCCTTAAAATTATAGACTGTTTATGTCTTTGTCAGTGGGCAAACGTACAAAAACAGCAAGGGATCAAATAGTTATTTCCCCCACTGTACATACAGTAACTTACTGCTGACATGGCGTCTGTTTACAGCCTTTTTCTTTAACATTAACATCCTGTCAAATCTTTATGTCGACACTCTAATGCCATTACTCAGTTACTGCAGAGTTTGCCAAACTGATCACCACATCCTTTGAAATAAAAAAGGTTACATATATTTACATATATGTTTCCTGAATAAGAAATCAGCCACACTGCGTCGCTGAATACAGACATGCACCCACTATTACATAGTTACATAGGTTGAAAAAAGACCTAGGTCCATCAACTTCAACCTTTCTCCACCAATGATAAATTCTTTATCACAAATTATCTATAAACCACAAAGCCATTTGTGCTGAGGAAATCATCCAGCACTTTTTTAAAAGCTGTTATAGTCTCTGCCATTACTACCTCTTGTGGTCGGCATTCAACAGTCTGACTGCTCTAACTGTAAAGAACCCTTTCCTATTAGCTGCTGGAATCGCCTTTCTTCCACCTATAGTGAGTGCCCCTAGTCTTTTGTATGGTTGATGGAAGGGATAAGTCATCTGCCTGTCCTTTGTACTGACCACACATATATTTATACATATAAATGAGATCTCCTCTCGGATGTCTTTTAGTAAGCTAAGCAACCCCAGTTTTCCAACCTCTCCTCATATGGGAGGCCTTCCATCCTTTGTAATAATCTAGTTTTCTGCATTTAAACTGACTCTAACTTCCAAATATTCTTTTTAAAATGTGGAACCCAAAACTAGATTCCATATTTAAGATGTGGCCTTACGAGTAGTATTGAGCGAGTATGTTCTATTAACCCTTTCGCCGAGTATGCTCGGGCCGAGCTCCGAGTATTTACAGCTGCTGGGTGATATGGTTGAATCGCTCCCGTGTGCATGATTTGCAACTGTTTGACAGCTTTATTACATGTGAGGAATGTCTATTTCATACACATTCCTCACATGTAATAAAGCTGTCAAACAGTTGCAAATCATGCACACGGGAGTGATTCAACCATATCACCGAGCAGCTGTAAATACTCGGAGCTCGGCCCGAGCATACTCGGAACAGAACATACTCGTTCAACACTACTTACGAGTGATTTATAGACGGTTAACAATATATTGGGATCATGGGATTTTATCTCTGTTTTTATACACCCTAAAATCTTGTTTGCTTTTGCAGCTGCTGCTTGACATTGAGTACTGCTGCTCAGCTTACTTGTAACCAGAATACCCAAGTCCTTCTCCTGTTCTGTAGTCCTGAGTATACTCCCATTTAATGTGTATGCAGCAATGGGATTACTCCGTCCTAGGTGCAATACTCTACATTTATCTATATTAAACCTCATCTGCCAAGTGTTTCCCCATTCAGACTCGTTATCCAGATTGTTTTGTAATATTGTACTTTCAAGGTCAGTTTTTAATATCCTACATAGTTTGGTGTTGTCAGCAAAGACTGACACTTTACTTTCAATCCTATCCACAAGGTCATTAATAAAGAGATTAAAAAGAACAGGTCCTAGTACAGATCCCTGCAGCACCCCACTACTGACTATATCCCATTTAGAGAATGTACTTACGACGATTCTTTGTTTCTTGTCTTTAATCTGACCAATGTCACTTTATGTAGTAATAATTCTGGAATGCTTCAACATACTCCACTGATTTTGAGACTGTTTTTTTGTGACACACGATACTTTATAATAATGGTAGATTTAAGTTGATATGTTTTGCGTTTATTTATAAAAAATATCAGAAATTTGACAAAAATATTTTAAAAATTAAAATTTTCAAACTTTGAATAACTATTAATGATGAGCGAGCATGCTCGCCACTGCTTGGTACTCGCCTGAGCATCTCAGTACTTGAGATGCTCAGAGCTTACCGAGTACTTTCGAGATGCTCAAACAGGAGCTCGGGTCCCTGTCCTGCATGTTTAGAGCACCAATCATGCAGGGATTGTCTGCAACTCATTGTAATGTCACAGCCATGGTGGTTGTGGCATTACAGTGCGTTAGGCATCGGTCTGTTGATGGACTTGAAATGGGTCCACAACTTTCTGTGGTATCCCATTTCAGTCCAGGCAGGGCTGATGCTGCTCAGCATCATCATCAGCCCCAACACCTAGCTGATCCACGAGACGTACAGATTGTCTCCTGTGCATTTGTACCTAGCAATGTTAAGCATAGGTTGCAGAGGGAGACAGGGCGTTTGGAGTCTAAGTCCAGGATTCGCCGCACTGAGCATGCCCGTGACCTGGCGGATCGTGATTGGTGGTTTGGCACCCACCTGACCCGGTGACCTGGCACCGCCTGATTGGTCCACGGGTGGCGTCACCAATGGCGCGTCGGTGGGCAGGGCTTAGTCTTTAAAAGGCCCGCCCACAAACATGGCGGCGCGCTCTGATCATTGAGCAGTGATGCTGATGTGTGGACGATTGTGTTCCACATATCTTCCATAGGCAGGTGTAGTGGAAATAGTCAGGTAGCTCCGTCTTGCAGTCTGGCTCTGCCAAAGGGGTCGCCTAACACCCCGAGCAGTCTGCAGACATCCTGTCCATGGCTATTACCTGTCAGCCACAAAGTGTAATACCCTGCAGTCCGGTAGCACGCCGGCTGGAGGCACGTGTACCCGTCGGCGTAGTCACACACGCATCCTAGTGCCGCCAGTGTAGTTCCTGTATAGTTAACAGGGCTACAGATAGTTTCCCAGTCGTACATCTCCCGTGCTGTTAATGGAGATAGAGCGAATAGTTATACCCGTTCCTGTGCAGAAACACGGAAGGGTTTATCCTTTAAGTTGGTTGTTTCCCTTTTCACCCGGAAAGTGTTCGGCAGCAGTCCTCCAGGCTGCATCGCGGACCCCGGGGTCGGTTGCGTTCCATTATATTAAAGTTGTCTGCAACCGCCCTCCTAACACAGTGATTGCCCAAATCGATGGGAACAGTGCTCACAGTGAAACATGAAAAGCCAGCAATTCATCAGCGGCATACACCGGTACCCGACAATTTAGAACAGAAAGAATAGAGCATCACACATAGATTAGATAGATAGAAACATGTCAGTCACATATATAATAAGTACAGTGACAGTGTTGGTTACTGTACTTGTTATTTAGTGTTAAAATAAAGGATTTATTAAAAAAAAATAATAGTGTTTTCATTCACCTGTCTCTTTAAAAAAGCCGGCCAGCAATTCTTCAGCGGCATACATCGGTACCCGACAATTTAGAACAGAAAGAATAGAGCATCACACATAGATTAGATAGATAGAAACATGTCAGTCACATATATAATAAGTACAGTGACAGTGTTGGTTACTGTACTTGTCATTTAGTGTTAAAATGAAATTCATGAAATAATTAAAAAAAAATTGACTTGGGGCTTCACCCTATTTTTGTGTCCAGCCAGGTACAACTAGGCAGCTGGAGGCTGGAATCCGCAGCGCAGGGAGACCCAAGATTTCTGCCCCCCCCCTGCTGCAAATTGCAGTCCGCAGCCACCCCAGAAAATGGCATGTTCATAGAAGCGCTGTACCCAACTCATCCAGGGCCCTGGTGCGGTGGCTCACTGGGTAATAAAGGGGTTAGGGCCAACTTGGTATTATCAGCTGGCTCTAAGCCCGAAATTCATGGGGTCACGCCAATATTAGACATGACTGCCATGAATTTGTAGTAAAGTATTTAAAAAAACCACAACACCCAGAATAAAGTCCTTTAATTGAAATAAACACATAATTTTTTAATGTTCTAAATTAAACCATACTTACCATCACGCCCATTCCATCACGCCCATTCCAGCTCACGGCAAGCGCAGGAGAATTTTCCCACGCTGTCAGTGACGTGCATGAGGTTAGCTGAGTTCTGTTAGAACTCTCCTGTTAGGTTTTTTCTATCTTGCTGGTCACATGACCTTTTTTGCCTATTTAATCCTGCTCCGCCCTCCAGACCATGCTGGACTTCATTGTAATTTCTACTCTTAAGCTAGCCAGGTGCTTTGTAACCTTTCTCAGTCAGTTTAGCTAGATCTTCGGACCTCTATGTTCTATGTTAATTGTTTGTCTTTTTACTGCTACAATTTCTGCTAGGAGGTGTCCATCTTTCTCCCAGTCCCTAGTTCTTGTAGGGATCCCTCCCTCACATCTATAGGTCATCGTTCAGACTAGCCGAGGACTTTAGTGGGTCTGATCGCAGGATCAGGTTCCCTGTTACATCGTAGAGATCCAGCTTAGTTCTATTGTAGGGACAGATCTCCTGTCTTTCCTTAGTGCTTGTAGCAGATCATAACAGTAAGTCCAGCCAAAAAATTTCTCTAAGGAAAGACTTCCAGTTTCCATCATGGTGTCGGTTCAGGATTTGGCTCAACGCCTGCAGGGACTCTCTCTGGAGGTGGCCGAGCTCCAACAACACGTGAGTAGCTGTTCTGGAGCGCATTTTGTGGAGCCAAAGGTACGTTTGCCTGATTTATTTTTTGGTGAACAACAAGATTATTTTTCCTTTAAAAATGCTTGTTTGTTGTATTTTCGTTTGAGAACCAGATCCTCTGGTGATGAATCACAGCGCGCAGGGTTCATAATGTCACTTTTGCGCAAAGAACCTCAGGGATGGGCCTTTTCTCTCCAACCTAGTGATCCGTGCTTTAGATCAGTGGATAGTTTTTTTTCTGCTTTGGGGTTGTTGTATGATGATCCTGATCGTGTCTCATCAGCTGAGACTGAATTGAGACGTTTGAGGCAGGGATCAGGTAATGTGGAAAATTATTGTACTCACTTCCGTCGGTGGTCTGCTCAGGTGGGGTGGAACGATTCAGCTTTGAAAATTTTTCTTGCTGGGCTAGGTGAAAGGGTTAAGGATCTGCTGATTGCTTATCCTACACCTGGAAACTTGCAGGAGGCAATGCAATTAGCTATACGGGTGGACAGGAGACTGCGTGCAAGGGTTAATGAGAGTAAGTCCTCTGCCATGTCAGCTCCGAGTCTTGAGAGGGTCTGTACTGACATTGGAGAGCCGATGGAGATTGGGGCGATGTCACCCCGCTCTCAGGAAAAAGACCGGAGGTTTTCTGAAGGTTTGTGCTTTTATTGCGGTAAATCTGACCATTTCATTAAGAACTGTGTGCTTCGTATGAACAAAGAAAAAAAAAGTCAGTTACGCCCGTATAGCCTGTTTAAACACTAAGGGTGTATTTCTTTCTGCTACTACTGCAGCTCAGGAGGAGTTGATTGAATTTCGGGTGTTTGTGGATTGTGGTTCTACTCTGAATGTGATTGATGGGGGATTCTTGGAAAAAGTTAAACTAAAACCCAAACCTTTGTCATCCCCTATTGCCATGGTTTCTGTCGTTGGCTCTCCCTTGAAATGTGTTACTCCCAAGGTTTATGAATTTCCCTTCACTATTAATGGTATTCACCAAGAGAGTTTGGATTTGGTGGTATTAAATAATTTGCCTTCTCCAGTAGTTTTGGGGTTACCCTGGTTAAAATTGCACAATCCTGTACTGGATTGGTCTACCAATGAAATTAAGTCCTGGAGCCCTAAGTGTTATGACAAGTGTTGTAACGGGCGCATTGCTGCTGTGGAAAAAGGGGAATTACCTGTACCTATTCAGGATTTTTGGAAAGTTTTTTCTGAGGAGGAGTCGCAAATTTTGCCTCCCCATAGAGACTATGATTGTACCATTGAATTTGTCCCTGGAGCGACTCTTCCTAAAAGTCGTTTATTTAATCTTACTATTCCTGAGAGAAAGGCTTTGGAGGAATACATACAGACGAGCTTGGCCGCCTTCTAAGTCACCTGTGGCTGTTGGATTTTTTTTTGTTAAAAAAAAGGACGGCGGTTTATGTCCTTGTCTGGACTTTCGCGAGATTAATAAAATTACTGTACGCAATCCCTACCCACTGCCATTGATCCCTGATTTGTTTAACCAGTTAGTGGGGGCCAAGTGGTTCTCTAAAATTGATCTCCGGGGGGCATACAATTTGTTGCTCATGAAGGAGGGTGATGAATGGAAGACTGCTTTTAACACTCTTGTGGGTCATTTTGAGAATCTGGTTATGCCTTTTGGTCTTAATAATGCACCAGCATTTTTTCAGAATCTTATTAATGACATCCTTAGACCTTTGATCGGCAAAAATGTGGTTGTGTATTTGGATGACATTTTGATTTATTCGCCAGATCTGGAGTCTCATTGGTGGAGCGTACGTGAGGTATTACAGTTATTAATTGACAATTCGCTTTTTGCTAAGCTAGAGAAATGTGAGTTCGCTGTACAGAGAATTCGTTTTTTGGGCTACATTATCTCCAGCGGAGGGCTTTGAGATGGACCCGGTGAAAGTTCAAGCTGTGCAGGAATGGCCTAGGCCTATTGGTTTGAAATCGATACAGAGGTTTTTGGGTTTCACCAATTATTACAGAAAATTCATTAAAAAATTTTCTATCATTGTTAAACCACTGACTGATCTCACCAGGAAAGGTGCTAATACGGTTCAGTGGACTACTGAGGCCATTGAAGCTTTTGTGTTTCTAAAGGAGAGGTTCAGCTCTGCCCCCATCCTTATGCAGCCTGATGTGACTAAGCCGTTTTTGGTTGAAGTTGATGCTTCTTCTGTGGGGATCGGTGCGGTGTTGTCTCAGGAAAACAAGGATGAGTACATCCTTGTGCCTTTTTTTCAAAAAAATTTTCTGAGGCTGAACTTAATTACGATATTGGTAATCGGGAATTGCTGGCTATTAAACTCGCATTTGAACACTGGCGTCATCTCTTGGAAGGTGCTGAATTTCCCATTCAGGTTTTCACTGATCATAAAAATCTGATCTATCTTGATGCTGTCAAGCGCTTGAATGCCCGTCAGGCTAGGTGGGCACTTTTTATCTCGCTGTTTAATTTTTCCGTTACTTACATCCCGGGTACCAAGAATGTTAAAGCTGATGCTTTGTCTCACAGCTTTTCTCCCATGGTCGGTGCTGAGGAGGAGGAGAGCATTTTACAAGAAGGTGTTGTGATTGCTGCATTGGACTCCGTTTTGGAAGATGAGATTCTTAAAGCACAGGAGAATGCCCCATCTAACACTCCCCATGGGAGGTTGTTTGTGCCTAGGACCTTTAGGAGAGATTTGTTTGTTGAGTGTCATGAGTCTCGGTTGGCAGGTCATCCAGGAATTTCTGAGACCAAGAGACTTGTGGGTCGCAGTTTTTGGTGGCCTGGATGGCAGAAGGAAGTCATTAAGTGGGTGCGTCAATGTACTGTGTGTGCTAGATCTAAGTCTTCACATACTCCTGCTGCGGGGTTGCTTTGCCCTCTGGAGGTTCCTAGTGCACCTTGGACACATCTGGCTATGGACTTTATTACTGACCTTCCCCCCTCTGAGGGTTTCACGGTCATCTGGGTGGTCGTGGACCGTTTTAGCAAGATGTGTCACTTGGTTCCCTTCATCAAATTGCCCTGCGCTAAGACACTCGCTAAAGCCTTTGTCAAGGAAATTGTCAGACTCCATGGCGTTTCTACTGACATTGTTTCTGATAGGGGACCTCAGTTCATGGCTCATTTTTGGCGTGCCTTTTATGACAGGTTGGGAGTTCATTTGTCATTTTCATCTGGATATCATCCTGAGTCTAATGGCCAGACAGAAAGGAAGAACCAAGATGTTGAGCAGTTCTTGCATTGTTTTGTGGCAGACAATCAAGAGGGGTGGTCTGAGTTTCTGCCACTTGCTGAATTTGCTCTTAACAACCATACATCCTCTTCTGCTGGGTGTTCGCCTTTTTTTTGTTGTTCTGGGAGACATCCGTCTTTTGGGTCATTCTCCAAATTGGCATCGGCTGTGCCTGAGGAGGAGAGTTTTTCCGGTGATTTGGAGAGAGTTTGGACGTATGTGCGTGGTAATCTTCAGGAGGCTAACAAAAAATCTAAGAGGTACTTTGATAGGAAACGGCAAGAGGTTTTGTTTGCTGTTGGTGACATGGTTTGGTTGTCCTCTAAGAATCTGCGGTTGAGGATTCCTTCTAAAAAATTGGGTCCCAAGTTTGTAGGGCCCTTTAAGGTGCTTCATGTAGTTAACCAATCTGCTGTTAGGTTGGAGTTTCCCACCTTCTGGAAGATTAATCCGGTGTTTCATGTTTCTCTATTGAAAAAAGCTGATGTATCAAATAGAGACGCCACTGCCACTGTTCCTCCGGTGGTGGAGGACGGGGAATATGAAGTTTCCCGCATCCTAAATTCTAGACGGTATAGAGGGAGTTTGCAGTATCTCGTCGCTTGGAAGGGTTTCGGTCCCGAGGATAACTCATGGGTGAGGGCGGATGATGTTTCTGCTTCCAGACTTGTCAGAGCGTTTCACAGGAGGTTTCCTGATAGGCCTGGGCCTAGGGGATCCGGAGGATCCTCATAGAAGAGGGGGTACTGTTAGAACTCTCCTGTTAGGTTTTTTCTATCTTGCTGGTCACATGACCTTTTTTGCCTATTTAATCCTGCTCCGCCCTCCTGGCCATGCTGGACTTCATTGTAATTTCTACTTTTAAGCTAGCCAGGTGCTTTGTAACCTTTCTCAGTCAGTTTAGCAAGATCTTCGGACCTCTATGTTCTATGTTGTTTGTTTGTCTTTTTACTGCTACAATTTCTGCTAGGAGGTGTCCATCTTTCTCCTAGTCCCTAGTTCTTGTAGGGATCCCTCCCTGACATCCCCAGCCCTATTACCCCACTGCCACCGCTACAGGGCAGTGGGAAGAGCGAGGCTAAGTGCCAGAATTGGCGCATCCTATGGATGTGCCATTTCTGGGGCGGCTGATGGCGATTGTTTCTAGCCTGGGAGGGGGCCAATATTCATGGCACCCTTCCTGGGCTATTAATATCAGCCCCCAGCTGTCTGCCTAGCCTTTGCTAGCTATTAAAATAGGGGGGACCTAATGTCATTTTTTTGGGGGTCCCCCATTTTAATAGCTAGTAAAGGCTAGGTATTCAGCTGGGGGCTGATATTAGTAGCCTGGGAAGCTCCGTGGGTATTACCCCCTTCCCAGGCTTCAAACATCTGCCCCTGCCGTCTGCTTAACCTCCGCTAGAAACTAAAATTAAGGGGAACCCCAAGCCAATTTTTTTTTTAATAAATCCTTTATTTTAACACTAAATGACAAGTACAGTAACTAACACTGTCACTGTACTCATTATATATGTGACTGACATGTTTCTATCTATCTAATCTATGTGTGATGCTCTATTCTTTCTGTTCTAAATTGTCTGGTATCGGTGTATGCTGCTGATGAATTGCCGGCCGGCTTTTTTAAAGAGACGGATGCATGAAAATCGGAGGGTACTAGTGTGTTCCAAGTGCCCTGCTATGTTTTTCATGCACCCTCCTATATACCCTGCCTGCCTGTCTGCCTATATATTCTGCCTGCCTGACGTTTAATTGAGCACCGTTCCCATCGATTTGGGCAATTTTTGACCTTCTGCAGACCGCCGGGGGGGACCACCAGACCACCAGAAAAATGCTCGAGTTTCCCATAGACTTACATTGGTCTCGTTGCTCGGGTTGAGCACCCGAGTATTCCAATGTGCTCGACCCGAGCTTTGAGCACTCGAGCATTTTAGTGCTCGCTCATTACTAATAACTATCCCTTTAATCCCTATAGTCATACCACACAAAAAAATTAATAAATAACATTTTCCTCATGTCTGCTTTACATCAGCACCATTTGTAAAGTGTTGTTTTATTTTGTTAACATTTTAGAAGGTTTCATTTTATTTAATGTAGCAGTAATTTTTCATTTTTTCAAGGAAATTTACAAAACTTACTTTTTGGTGGGAACCTGTTCAGTTTTGAAGTGACTTTGGGGGTCCTATATGTTGGAAACCACCCAAAAGTGATACCGTTTTAAAAACTGGTAGTTTATTAACCCTTCTGTTTCATTTCAGGAAGTAATAGAAAGTGACATGACAAGAATGATAAAGTTTATTTTTACCACCTAAATTTTGATGACTTCTGAACAGGTCGCTATAGCCAGCAAACTCTAAGGCCATTATTTGGCCATTACCTGCCATGGCAAACATCAGGACCACACAATCAAGATCTCAGGGTGCCGATTAAGGAGGGAGCCCCCACAGTCTTTTTGTAGTCACTATTGACAGCAGAATCTAAGGGGTTAAACGTCCATGGTCGGTGCCAACACTGATTGTGGCTGGTGCAGCAAGTTGTCAGCTATAGTGTACAGGTGACAGTTACAGAATAGTCACCTGTCGGGGAATGCTAGTGTATTATATCACAGGTCAGTAAAAAGACGTCTATTGGTCACTAAGGGGTTACGCCAATTCTTTACCCATTTGCATATAGTTTTCCCTAGGTCGTGTTCCAGTACAAGGCTGTTATGTGGTACAGTATCAAATGCCTTTGCAAAGTCCAGATGAATCACATCAGCCACATTACCAACATCCAGATTTGCATTTAACTCCTCACAGAAACCCAACATGTTGGTTAGACACAACTTATCTTTCATGAATCCATGCTGTTAAATTATTCTCTGCAATATATTTTTGCAGGTTATCTCTTAGAATTCCCTGTATTCACCTTTTTACCTTTCTTAAATATCAGTTCCACATTGGCTATCCTCCAATCCTGTTGCACTAACCCTGTTACAAAAAGTCTAAGAAGATGAGATACATCGGTTTGTCAATTACTGAGTTCAATTCCCTCAATATCCATGGGTGAATGCCATTTGGCCTGAGGGATTTATCAATATTTAATTTGCTCAGACGCAGGTATACTTCTTTTTGTGTTAACTTAGTTATATCAGGTGGTGAACTTTGATTTTTGTCTTGCCGAATGATCCCTGAAACAGTCAGTTTATTGGTGAACACAGATGAAAAGTGCCTGTTTAAAGGAGTTGTCCAGTCTTAAATGAAAAGTCTGCAGTCCCTCTGAGTGACTGCAGGCATTGGAATTCCCCCACTGTGCGCTGCGAGGATTCGCTGGTTTCTGAGCGGGGAACGGTGATGATTTACAGTATGTGATATGCATACTCCCATCCAGAAGCCATCTTGTTTATTGAATGAGGCCGCGCCCACTCTACGGCTGCACCAACTAAACAGCCATGCCCTTGCTCCACACACTTGTATACAGCGAGGCCGCACCCACTAGACAGTTTCTGCTCGGGAGTATGCGTGCCTCACCTCCGTTCCTGACTCAGAAACAGGCGAATCCTTGCAGAGCACATTGTGAGCGCTGGGTGGGTTTCAAAAGTCTACAGTCACACGGAGTGACTACAGACTTTTAATTTTAGAACGGACAACTCCTTTAATATCTCAGCCTTTTCTTTGCCCTGTATAATTATCTTGTTATTATCTTTTAAGGGGCCGATGCCATTTATTTTTTCTTTTTGGCACTGATGTATTTATACATTTTTTTGGAATTTATTTTAATGTCACTGGTGATTTGTTTCTCTGTAGATAACTTTACTAGTTTGATTTATTTCTTACATTTCTTATTGAGAACTTTATACTCCTGAAATGCTATTTCTGATTTCTCGGCCTTCAAGGTTTTGAATGCCCTTTATTTTTGTCTTATTATACTTTGTATGGTCTATTTATCCATAATCATTTATTTTTACTCTTGCACATTTTATTACCAAAGGGTATAAGCTTTTTACAGGATTCTAGTAGAACATCTTTAAACATGCCCCATTTATGTTCGGTATCCCCAGTTACCTTGACATGATCCCAGTCTGCAAGACTAAACTCTTCCCTTAAATTATTAAAAACAACTTTCCTAAAGTTCCAGGTTGAAACTTACCATATTATGGTCGCTGCATCCAAAATGCTCCCGGACCTGTAGATCTGAAATTGTATCTGGTCTATTTGACAGGACCAGATCCAGCATATTATCTTTCCTGGTTGGTTCATTTACTAGCTGAGAGAGGTAATTGTCCCAAACTGTAGATAGCACAATCAGAAGTTTCTATGTCTCATTGAATGTCAGGAAAGTTCAAATCATATTATTATTTGCTGCCTTTTTAATTTGTTGCAGCATTTCATTGTCTACCTGTTCAGCTATTTTAGGAGGCTTGCAGCAAACTCCAATTAGCAGCTTTCCATTATTGCCATCCCCATGTACATTTACCCATACTGACTCTACATTGTCGCAGCTCCCCCCTATGTCATCACGGAGCACAGATCTTAAGTTGGATTTGATGAAAATACCTTTTTTTGTCTTTCCTTTCCTTTCTGAATATAGTATAACCCTTTATGTTTGTCACACACTCATGGCTTTGATCCAGCCAGGTTTCCGTAATGCCCACCACATCATAAACTGTGGGACATAAGAGTCTCCAATTCATTATTTTTGTTTGCAAGACCTCTTGCATTTGCAAGCTGACATTTAATACTATCAGCAGCACATTTATTACTCTTACTCACCTCCCTACTTTCCTTGCACATCCCAGCCCCTCTAAATTCTCATTGACCCCTACTATTTCACCATTTGTATATAATAAGCTATTATGCAACCTATCATTCCAAATGTAAATTGATAGTCCACCACTTTGCCACCTGTTAACTACAATTAGCCACTTTTTCCTGAACAATACAAATATAAATGAATTAGCCACTGTACTCTTTCACTCAATTCATTACCAGTCACTCTTCTACATCTTCAACTCCCCTACACTGCACCTCCTTCTCCACCGATTCATTACCCACCAATTCATTAGATTTACATGTCCGTCTCCCACCAAATTCATTATGTCATGTGCTCTCTCCCACCCCCACCCTCAATTCATTATAATTTCTTCTCTCACCCCCACCCTCAATTTTATTTTAATTTCTTCTCTCACATCCACCCTCAATTTTATTTTAATTTCTTCTCTTCCATTCCCACCAACTGCACATTATAATTTCCTCTTCCCCACCCTTATTTCATTATTTTGTTGAAAAAATAGTTTTTAATACTTACTTCTCCATACGATCTCCTGTAGCTCCACTTCCTCTTGTGGCTGGCATGTACATGCTGGTGGCGTACAAAACATTATAATGAGGACAATCTGGCCATGGGTGCTACTGGAGTCTTGGGCCCCAGACAGTAGTCCAGATTGACCTAATCATAATCCGCCTGTGAGTGAAGTTCATTACCTGGCATGGCATTGTAAGGATGACAGGTGCCCTATCAGACTACATGGTAGACCTTGAGGCCATTGTAATGCCTTCAATTGCAATAGCAAATCATTGGCACCCCTTGATTGATTTCCCTCTATCAAAGTCTTCATGTGCCACTGTCACTATTGACAGTGATATATGACGGGTTAAACTGCTGGGATCAGTGATAACACTTATCCTAGCAGTTCCAGAAGGAGCCCTGCTCCTATTATTACTATCAGCTGCAGGAGCCCGACTGATATGTGCATATCATCTGATATACGTCTATCTTATGAAAGAGAAGCTGTACCATGCGATCAGCATGACATATACAGTTACAAAGAAAAGGGTAATAATGTTTTGAACTGTTTTGGACTTTCAGGCTCCATATCTCACCATCCACTACTGCTTTGAATGTGAGACTATCATCATTTTAGAGACAATCATCTTAGCTATCCCATACATGAATTTGACTTACAATTATTTAGCATATTATTAGTTATGCAGATTCTTGTCATATCACTGCATTGTTAGTGTTTAAATTTAAGTTTTTATTATGTCATTGGTATTTTGTAAATCCACCTATGGCTTTCGACACTGCCTAAATTCTTCTGTGCATGCTCTCGATCAGATTTAAGCATGTCTCGACCGACATCTGATCCCAGGTCTCTTCTACATATTCCCAAAGTTGGTGCATACTGGTCCACTCACTTGGGTACATAGACAGTTTTTTCTTCAACTCTACCCACAAGTGTTCAATTTGGTTGAGGTCTGGGGACTGTGGAGGCCAATCCAACACCTCTACTTCATTGCAATTGAACCATTTCTTCACCAATCTCGATGTATGCTTTGGGTTGTTGTCCTGCTGGAACACTATGTCATCATTTTCATACCCATAGTACTCGAGTATACAAAGTGATTTGTCTTATAAGATACTCAAATATAACTCCGCATTGAGACCACCATTGATCCTGGTCAAGTATCCAATGCCTTTAGCTGTGAAACAATCACATATCATCAGGTTTCCTTCGCTAAACCTGACAGTCCCTTCAATTTTTCGATCCGTTATTCAATTTCTCGATCCGTTAGCTCCTTTGTCCCTTGTTTCTTCCAGACCTATTTGCACCCATCAGAGTCTAGTCTATTGACTTTTGTCTCATCTCTCCAAATCACCCGTTTCCAATCTTCCACTCTTGAGTTTTAGTACTTTTTTGCAAACTCAAATCAAAGCTTCTTATGATGATTTTGAAGTCGAGACTTCTTCACCTTTTCTTGAGCCACTATTCGAGACTTGTGTAACATGCGATGCACGGTATTTGCATGAATGTCTGTGATCTCACTATTATGAAGCTTACGAGTCACCTCCACTAGCGTATTTGTCACACCAGAACTAATAGACCTTGTGATGAGCCAATTTATTGACTTCAATATTTTGCTTGGACGTCCACCTTTTGGCTTTCGAATGGATGGACAGATTTCATTTCGTATTCTTCCAACTGTCATGGCACTCACGTGATACAGTTTGGCAATTTTCTTGGCTGAGAGACCGCTATTGATTAGCTGGATGATGCTGTTTTTCTTTTCTTGGGAAATCTCCTCCATGGATGCTCCTCAATTCACACCAGTGAACTTTCCCTTAGGAATCAACCTAATAACACACTGAGCTATTAGGGAATGTGACAACAGGTTGTAATTTGTAGTATACAGAAAGAAAAAGATTTTTCCACCACCAGGACCAAAACAATAACAATGTAGTGACATGACAAGAATCTGCATAACTAATCATATGCTAAATACACTGCTCAAAAAAATAAAGGGAACACTTAAACAACAGAATATAACTCCAAGTAAATCAAACTTCTGTGAAATCAAACTGTCCACTTAGGAAGTAACACTGATTGACAATCAATTTCACATGCTGTTGTGCAAATGGAATAGACAATAGATGGAAATTATTGGCAATTATCAAGATACCCTCAATAAAGGAGTGGTTCTGCTCGTGGGGACCACAGACCACATCTCAGTACCAATGCTTTCTGGCTGATGTTTTGGTCAATTTTGAATGTTGGTTGTGCTTTCACACTCGTGGTAGCATGAGACGAACTCTACAACCCACAGAAGTTGCTCAGGTAGTGCAGCTCACCCAGGATGGCACATCAATGCGAATTGTGGCATGAAGGTTTGCTGTGTCTGTCAGTGCAGTGTCCAGAGGATGAAGGCACTACCAGGAGACAGTCCAGTACACCAGGAGATGTGGAGGGGGCCGTAGGAGGGCAAAAACCCAGCAGCAGGACCGCTACCTCCGCCTTTATGCAAGGAGGAACAGGAGGAGCACTGCCAGAGCCCTGCAAAATGACCTCCATCAGGCCACAAATGTGCATGTGTCTGCACAAACAGTTAGAAACCGACTCCATGAGGGTGGTATGAGGGCCCAACATCCACAGATGGGGGTTGTGCTGACAGCCCAACACCGTGCAGGACGCTTGGCATTTGCCACAGTACACCAGGATTGGCAATGTCGCCACTGGTGCCTTGTTCTCTTCACAGATGAAAGCAGGTTCACACTGAGCACATGTGACAGATGTGACAGAGTCTGGAGACGACGTGGAGAGCAATCTGCTGCCTGCGACATCCTTCAGCTTGACCGGTTTGGCAGTGGGTCAGTAATGGTGTGGGATGGCATTTCTTTGGCGGGCAGCACAGCCCTCCATGTTCTCACCAGAGGTAGCCTGACTGCCATTAGGTACCAAGATGAGATCCTCAGACCCCTTGTGAGACCATATGCTGGTGCGGTTGGCCCTGGGTTCCTCCTAATGCAGGACAATGCCAGATCTCATGTGGCTGGAGTGTGTCAGCAGTTCCAGAAAGATGAAGGCATTGAAGCTATTGACTGGCCCGCCCATTCCCCAGACCTGAATCCGATTGAGCACATCTGGGACATCATGTCTCGCTCCATCCACCAATGTCACGTTGCACCACAGACTGTACAGGAGTTGGAGGATGCTTTAGTCTAGGTCTGGGAGGAGATCCCACAGGAGACCATCCGCAACCTCATCAGGAGCATGCCCAGGCATTGTAGGGAGGTCATACAGGCACGTGGAGGCCACACACAATACTGAGCCTCATTTTGACTTGTTTTAAGGACATTACATCAAAGTTGGATCAGCCTGTAGTGTGTTTTTCCACTTTAATTTTGGGAGTGACTCCAAATCCAGGCCTCCATTGATTAATAAATTTGATTTCCATTGATGATTTTTGTGTGATTTTGTTGTCAGCACATTCAACTTTGTACAGAACAAAGTATTCAATGAGAATATTTCATTCATTCAGATCTAGGATGTGTTATTTGAGTGTTCCCTTTATTTTTCTGAGCAGTGTAGTTGCAAGTCAAATTTATGCATGAGATAGCCAAGGTGAAGGTCTATAAAATGATGGTAGTCTCACATTCAAAGCAGTAGTGAATGGTGAGATATGGAGCCTGAAAGTCAAAAATTCAAAACATTGTTACTCTTTTGCTCTTCACTGTATATCCATTGTGGAGCTCAGAGTAACATGCTCATGATAGATATAAATTTCAAATAATATTAATGGATTAAGAATACATTAGGACTGGCATTGTGCATGTCAAATATAATTAATTATCTGTATACATTTGTCTTGATGACCAATGTATTGAAAATTCTGACATTTTTCAAGTTTATTGTTTTTAGCTGTCAGAACTTTACTTTTCTAACACAAAATTCCAAGTCACAGGCATGAAAATAAATTTAGAACAGAACATGCTGCCTACAGTCACCACTAGATGAAGCATGGGACCATACCGTGTACAGCCTTACATTGAAGTCAATGATAAGACAGTATGCAAGATGTGCCCTCTAGTGTGACTGCAGCCACTATGTTTTAAATCTATGACTATGTAGGAGAATTAGAGTTTTGTATTATAAAAATAATTTTCTGACTGCTTCAAACAATGTATCAGGAAATGATTCAGCACAGAACTCTGAACCCATTTGCAAAAACAAAAAAAAAATTAAAAATAGTGTTCAATAGTGATGTTTCAGAAAGGCCGAAAATCTGCAAGTAGAAAAAATGCATATGCATTTTTAGTGCATTACTGCTGCAGAAATGCACTAAAAATGTATGTAGTCTGCACATGACTGTATCAATAAAGAAAAATACCAGGAGGTATCAAAAACAAAAGCAGCTTCATTAAAAACATGACCAGAAGCAAATCTGGATGTCCTGCACCTGGGGCAAACATTAATTTTGGCATGCCTCCTATACACAGTTTAAGCAATTTGAGTAGTCATCATGTGACCAATCATATGCGACTAGCTGCTGTTCTTAACTCTCTTAATGTTCAGTGAAATACTACAGCCCTTGCTTCATTAAGAGAAGCAGGAAGAGAAGCTAGTCGGCACATGACCGTAAGTAAGTAAGCTGCATATGCGTAGTCACGTGATGACCGCTAAAACTGGCAAGAAGAACCAAATCCTGACAGTGAGTATATTACATGCTGTTGGGATCATGATTGGTATAGTGCTTAATTTTATAATTAATGCTCCTAGCATAAATACAGAGTAATCCTCAACTTGTTAGACAGCACTAATCCCTTATAGCCATGTATCACATTATCTGACAAGTTATGTCTTGTTCCATGTGTACAGGATCAAAACCAATTACAGTTCACAAATACATTACCAAAACCATCATCAGTGCAGACATACATCACCAGAACCACCAACAGTACATAAACATATCAGAAGAATCACCCACAATATCGTCTCCTCACACATTTGCTCCCCTCGCCCATACTGTCTCCCCATAGATTTCCTTCCCCTGCCCATACTGTCTTTTCACACATCCACCGGCCACTACTGTCTCTTCTTCTGTTGTCATACTTTATAGCTGTCTTTTCCTCCTGTGCAGTGCAGACGTGACATCAGCAGCATAATCAGCTGATCTGATTGCGCTGCTGCCATTTTCCTCACCCAACAGTGACCCAGAAGTGCTGGTGTAGCACCCCGAGGACTCGGCTGCTACAGGGGTATTGCACCTCGAACCAGAGGTGTGGTATTCCACTCCCGGATAAGGATGGAGTGTGGAACTGAGCTCAGATAGCTGCATACACTACACTCATCCCATTTCCGGGGGACAGAACAATGGTACTCCCACCAGGTAGATGTGCAGGTACGACAGCGTCTGTCCCTGGCTGGAGTGGGAGGGGGGGGGGGAACATCCCAGTAGTGTAGGAGCAGATAGGGGAGGGACTCTGGGCATAGGAAGGAGCCCATTGGGTGCTAGTCACCTGGGCTCGGGTGTCAGAGGGAGTATATAAGGTGGGCACCATCTTTAGACAAGGGTCTGTTCAGAGAGGAGTTCAGCCAGAGAGGGCTGACAGGGAGCTGTGGCTCCGGCTGGGCCCAGCTCCAGAGCCAGGCCTGGAGAGAAGGCCTGAGGCAGAGAGAGGGAGAGAAGAAGAAGAAGGAGGAACAGAAACACCAGGAGAGGCCCAGAGACGCAAGAGAAGAGGGAACCCTGAGATCCCACGAGTGAACTAAAACGGGTGAAGGGTTGGCAGAAAAGGGTACCGGATCCCAAACTGGCAGAGGCTAATCATCCTTAGCCAGGAACCGGAGGTTGTGGACAAGCTTTGGCGCGACCCCTCGCCATATCCACCAGGAAGGCAGACCACGCATAGGGTCAGGGAAGCCGGGAAAGGTTTCGCCACCACAAGGCCCGAGGGAGCCGGACATAGGTGGGTCCCTGGTGAGGACGGCCAGTAGGAAGGAAGAGAGGGGAGCTCAGGACCACGCTCTGGAACTGCCTGGGAGTTGGCCGAGTCCTGCACCTGGTGGACGCAGCACGGCTCGGGTGGTCACTCCTGGCCGAAGTGACCGGAGCAACACCTGTGAGTAAAAGCCTTGAAACTGCACCACACGTCTCTGAGCTTTCTTGCTGCAACATCACTACCACCATCATCCACATCTGCTGCCCTGAGGCCATACCCCTCCCGTTGGGGGTTATACCATCCACGCTGCACAACTGCACCACCGGCCTCAGCGGTCTGCCCTGCAGCGGCGGCTTCATAGCCGCAATCAACGGGTGGCGTAGTCGAACATTCTAACATCTACTGCTAAACACTGCCACTCAGTTTGACACCCTGGGCACGGACCGGGTCACCGCCACGAGGACTACTACCCCTGTCAGATCCGGCTCCGGGTATCCCCCGCGTGCGCAACGCTGCACACAACATGGCCCAGGGGGCGCGTCAACTTTGGCGTAGTCGGCAGGATTTCGTGCCCGCAACCACCGGGTACTGCGTGCCTGAAGAAAAGTTCACATTTACCTCAAAAAGGAGTCTCCCGCCAATCCCGGAGGGTCCCCGCCATCGGACGCCATCTCGGATCGTTTCCCGCCGTTTGCCCGCCATCTGCAGCCTTTTCCCGCCATCCACGGAGTTTCCCGCCATAAGGAGACGATTCCCGCCATCTGAGATGATTTCCCGCCCTGGCAGAGCGGACTCCATTATGGGCGTGCCAGAGGGTGGCAAGAGGCCACCTCCCATCGTGGGCCAGGTCCAAGAATGGCGCCAAAAGCGGAAACCGCCCCCACCAGCAGAGACTGCAATGATAGAAATGTCCATCAGCGTGAGGGAGTTGCCCCTGGAACTGACTGTCACCAAGTTGCCCCGGGACCACCCTCAATGGGGGCGGATACAAAACAAAACAGGGAAGATGGGTGCGGCCTAGAGGAGTCTGGACAGATCGCACCCGGAGATGGAGGGAGAGTCGATCAGCACCGACCCTGTGGTCCGGAACCTGTTGCAGGCTGCCACCCCAGAAGGCCTGGTGGAGATCCTGGCACAGCTCCCCAGAGATCGGGAGCGTGCACAGACCGCGCTGGAGGCCTTGGCCCGGAAGATGGCCCGGGTACAGCAAGAAGCGCTGGCTGAGTGGAGAAGAGAGATGGCCCGGCAGGCTGGAACCCGCCAGCAGAGGACAACACCCGCAACGTGGAGCGTGTCTGCCCCTGAGGATGGTGCAGGAGGGACTAAGGCCGGAGACGACGCCGTGGAAGGAGCTGCAGGAATCGAAGCAGGTAATGGGGACGTCATCACCCTGTGCCCAATAGCCGTAAGCCTGCCCCAGCTCCCCGTCGCAGAGCCCGAAGTCACACTCACCGCGCCCGTTGCCGAACCGCCGCTGCTTCTAGCTAGGCCTCAAGCGGCCGGAACCGCGCCACGCCCCTTGACCCTGAGCGCGGCAAAGGAGGAGGTGCCGCCGGCCTGGTCGCAAGGCCGAGTGCCCCCGGGCGCCGCAGTCTCCACAGCGCCCGCTACTTCCAAAGTGCCGCCGGCCTGGTCACAAGGCCGAGTACCTCCGGGCGCCGCAGTCTCCACAGCGCCCGCTACTTCCAAAGTGCCGCCGGCCTGGTCACAAGGCCGAGTACCTCCGGGCGCCGCGGTCCCCACAGTGCCCGCTACTTCCAAAGCGCCCCCGGCCTGGTCGCAAGGCCGAGTGCCCCCGGGCGCCGCCGTCTCCACAGCGCCCTTCACCTTCAGAGTGCCACCGGCCGGGTCGCAAGGCCTGGCGAATCCGGGCGCCGCTGCCCCCACCGCGCCCTCAACCTCCACAGTGCTGCCCCTGGGAGAAGACCTATTCGCGCAGCATACTTGCCCAGATGGGCAGCCCTTTGTGTGGCCACCGGAGTACGTTAACCTCCAACTCCGGAAGGAACGGCCCCTGTGTGAGCCCCTAATCCCGGCTCCGGCGCCTGCCAAAATAGTCCCGCTCCCGATGGAGGAAGCCCAATTTGCATGGGACCCCACCGGTGAGGACCTCATGGGGTTCACCAAGGAGACCCGGGCGGCCGCAGCCCGGCGTGAAGAGTGCTGCCGTTAGCAGCTAGAGGTCTTCGAGAGGGAACGGCGAGAGAGACGGACCCGCGAGGAGCGGCTGCAGGTCCAAAGCGCGGAGCAGAAAAGCTGGACCCGACGAAACCGCCGTGCGGCCCACGGTCCCCGCGCCACCGGGACTGTAATAAAATTTCAAATGGAGCACGGCTGGGGCTTTATCCGGGATCACCAAACCCCCGGCGACGTCTTTGTCACCCGCAGGGATGTCGAGAGCCACCTGCCGGAGGGACACCGCGGACGTGACCTCTACCCAGGTGATGAGGTCACCTTCACCCGGCACCAGTGTGCTAAAGGACCGTACGCCCTTCACGTGCACCGGTTGATGGAGGAAGAACTGCAGTGTGAGGAAAGCCAAGAGGACCCGGACGGGTCTGAAGACTACCCTCAGGAGGAGACAAGGAGAGGACACCGTTACTAAGGAGCGGTAAATAGAACTGTATAAAGTTACCCGTCGGGATACAAGAACTGTTGACAATTTAAGTGTGGTCCCCGTTGGGACTAGTGTGAACTGTTTACCTGTGTGCTCCTATCCCTAACCAGGCTGAGGACTGTGAGCAGCCATTCCCTTATTCCCCACTGGCTGAGGACTGAGAGCGGCTATACCCTGTAAATAGTTGCGCTTCTTAAGGCGCCCCCTACTGGTTTTATAGGAGAACTGTTTTTACAGAATTAGTGACTGTTGCACTTTACCTGGTCACAAGTTGCACGGTGGCCAGGGATCAAGGACGTGTTGATCAAGACTGTTTTATATGAAAAGGTTTTATATTGAAAGTTGATATATTTTATATGTAAGTGCACTTTAAAAATGTTGTATGTTATGTTTTATTCTTTTACAGCCCGAGGACGTGCTGTGATTTACCAGGGGGGAATGTAGCACCCCGAGGACTCGGCTGCTACAGGGGTATTGCACCTCGAACCAGAGGTGTGGTATTCCACTCCCGGGTAAGGATGGAGTGTGGAACTGAGCTCAGATAGCTCCATACACTACACTCATCCCATTTCCGGGGGACAGAACAACGGTACTCCCACCAGGTAGATGTGCAGGTACGACAGCGTCTGTCCCTGGCTGGAGTGGGAGGGGGGGGAGGAACATCCCAGTAGTGTAGGAGCAGATAGGGGAGGGACTCTGGGCATAGGAAGGAGCCCATTGGGTGCTAGTCACCTGGGCTCGGGTGTCAGAGGGAGTATATAAGGTGGGCACCATCTTTAGACAAGGGTCAATTCAGAGAGGAGTTCAGCCAGAGATAGCTGACAGGGAGCTGTGGCTCCGGCTGGGCCCAGCTCCAGAGCCAGGCCTGGAGAGAAAGCCTGAGGCAGAGAGAGGGAGAGAAGAAGAAGAAGGAGGAACAGAAACACCAGGAGAGGCCCAGAGACGCAAGAGAAGAGGGAACCCTGAGATCCCACGAGTGAACTAAAACGGGTGAAGGGTTGGCAGAAAAGGGTACCGGATCCCAAACTGGCAGAGGCTAATCATCCTTAGCCAGGAACCGGAGGTCGTGGACAAGCTTAGGCGCGACCCATCGCCATATCCACCAGGAAGGCAGACCACGCATAGGGTCAGGGAAGCCGGGAAAGGTTTCGCCACCACAAGGCCCGAGGGAGCCGGACATAGGTGGGTCCCTGGTGAGGACGGCCAGTAGGAAGGAAGAGAGGGGAGCTCAGGACCACGCTCTGGAACTGCCTGGGAGTTGGCCGAGTCCCGCACCTGGTGGACGCAGCACGGCTCGGGTGGTCACTCCTGGCCGAAGTGACCGGAGCAACACCTGTGAGTAAAAGCCTTGAAACTGCACCACACGTCTCTGAGCTTTCTTGCTGCAACATCACTACCACAATCATCCACATCTGCTGCCCTGAGGCCATACCCTTCCCGTTGGGGGTTATACCATCCACGCTGCACAACTGCACCACCGGCCTCAGCGGTCTGCCCTGCAGCGGCGGCTTCATAGCCGCAATCAACGGGTGGCGTAGTCGAACATTCTAACATCTACTGCTAAACACTGCCACTCAGTTTGACACCCTGGGCACGGACCGGGTCACCGCCACGAGGACTACTACCCCTGTCAGATCCGGCTCCGGGTATCCCCCGCGTGCGCAACGCTGCACACAACATGGCCCAGGGGGCGCGTCACTGGCAGTCAGGGCTTTGTTTGTACTCAAGCCTGAAAGTCGCAAGTATGATTCAATCCAGGGAGCTGGAGTGTAACACCTTCTCTTTGGCAGCTTGAGAACTTCCAAAGGGGGCAGCACCTCGGAAAGCCACATCAGGCCACCCCAATAGCACCCCTTGTCATCTGAACCCTGGACAAATAATCCACCTGTCCCCCCTAGATACACCACTGATATGTCATACCAAAAATAGACAAAAAATTAAAGCGTGTTCGCACAATGAGTATTTGGTAATTTTTTAATGTAGATTTTCTGTAGTATTTATGCACCTAGTAGGGAAATGAGGTTTCTTATGTTTTTTTTATTGCGTTTTTGAGTGCATATTCTTACATGCGGGCATATCATGGAAAGCGTTTTTTCTCTCTTTTTGATATGTTATGCTTTAAATAAAATAGCTTTTCTTGATACTTTTGATTCCAGTATTTCGCTTTGACAAAACTTTAATGATGAAGTCATGTGTGGATAACGCACATTTTTAGTGTATTTCCACTGGAGAAATGCACTTAAAATGCATATGCGTTATTTACTTGTGGATTTTCCACAACTATTGTAATTTTATGGAAAATCTGAACATAAAACTCAGTCTACTTGCAAGAGAAATTTACATATTACAAATTTGAAACGTACACCGTAGCTTCGTTTACGCTGCATAAAGAGAAAAGCACAGTGGGAGTGAGATTACTATAAATCCCATCCACTTTACTGGAACTGTAAGACAATGTATTTTTTACTCAGTGCAAATACGCAGCATTAAATAGTCACCAAAAACTCATTGTGTGAACTTAACCTAATGGAAATGTAACCTAAGATGCAGGCACCCAAATTCACTGCACTACAATGTTTGGATGTGTGAATAATGCACTGTTGAGAAAACATCTATTCTCAAACTTTATGAAATCAGTTACATTTATCTACATTGTATGCCTTTTTTATTACTATTCCATCTATGTTGCAATCTTTGAGTGGGAGTAATTAGCAATGTGAAGTCAGATGTATTAGTAAGGTTTATATAGTGCTTTATAAGCGCTGCCTAAAATGGCTCCTTCCATGAAACGACCTTTAGGTATTTTTAGAATGTCTGACACAGTTTAGTAACCTACAAACCCTGTCATGGCTAATGAAACCTTTATTATATCTGAACAACTATTTTTGCTATGTGACATTTCCCTTTCCATTTTCTATATAAAAACAGAAGCTATTCTTCAGTGCTCCATTCATTAAATAGCTGAGGAGCAGCAATATAAGCGTGATGTAGAATACATTAGTCAGTTCATCTTAAAGAAACTGAAAAATAGTATGAAATCTACGGTGTCAGCCATTTGAGCATTGTAAGGTGAAATGGATGAGACTAAAAGCAAATATTGGTTTAAGGTGTATGATTATTGTATGATAAAAGGTTATGAAAAAATAATGGATCTGTATGCAGTAGAGCATCCAAAGCAGCATATGCTACCTAGGGCTCAGCATGAGAATAGAAGAAGCAATGTAAACAATAAAGGGGTCATAGTGCTCTGCTGAGCATCGTGGTCACAGTCAGGGATGCCAAGAGTCACATGCCCAGTGATTTAATTTTTAGGACTTATTCTAAGCATTGGTCATTGATCTTGTGTTCCCAGAAAACCCCTTTAACACTATAGCTGTGGAGAAGAGAACAAGAGAATACGGAGTCTAACATTAATCCCATATACCAATATTATTTGATATAAATCAGCACATATTGTAACCTATTTTGACCAAACAAAACTACCATTTTAAATATCTATAAACTGGAACTGATCTACAGGTGCTTCACATAAAATTAAATATCATCAAAAAGTTAATTTATTTCAGTTCTTCAATACAAAAAGTGAAACTCGTATATTATGTAGAGTCATTACAGAGTGATCTATTTCAAGTGTTTATTTCAGTTAATGTTAATGATTTTGGCTTACAGCCAATGAAAACACAAAAGTCATTATCTCAATAAATTAGAATACTTTAAAAAACAGCTTGAAAAATGTTTTTAAAATCCGAAATGTTGGCCTACTGAAATGTATGTTCAGTAAATGTACTCAGTACTTCATTGAGGCTCTTTTTGCATCAATTACTGCCTCAATGTGGCGTGGCATGGAGGCGATCAGCCTGTGGCACTGCTGAGGTGTTATGGAAGCCCAGGTTGCTTTGATAACAGCCTTCAGCGCATCTGCATTGTTGGGTCTGGTGTCTCTCATCTTCCTCTTGACAATACCCCATAGATTCGCTATGGGGGTTAAGGTCAGGCGAGTTTGCTGGCCAATCAAGCACAGTGATACTGTTGTTTTTAAACCAGGTATTGGTACTTTTGGCAGTGTGAACAGGTACCAAGTCCTGCTGGAGGATGAAATTTCCACCTCAAAAAACCTTGTCGGCAGTGGGAAGCATGAAGTGCTCTAAAATTTCCTGGTAGACGGCTGCTCTAACTTTGGTCTTGATAAAACACAGTGGACTTACACCAGCAGATGACATGGCTCCCCAAACCATCACTGATTGTGGAAACTTCACACTAGACCTCAAGCAGCTTGGATTGTGTGCCTCTCCACTCTTCCTCCAGACTCTGGGACCTTGATTTCCAAATGAAAAATGGAACTCTGGGACCTTGTGGAGTGTGTCAATGACTGACTTCTGGACATTTGTCAAGTCAACAGTCTTCCCCATGATTGTGGAACCTACTGAAACAGACAAAGGGGCCCTTTTAACTATTTTAATTTACTGAGATAATGACTTATGTGTTTTCATTGGCTGTAAGCCATAATCATCAACATTAGTGATAAGCAAGCACTAAAATGCTCCAGTACTTGTTGTTCGAGTCGAGCAAATCGGAATGCTCGAGTGCTCAGTCCGAGTAAGGAGCCTAATGTAAGTCTATGGGAAACTTGAGCATTTTTCTGGCGGCTCCCCCTGGCTTCCTGCAGAGGGCCTAAAAATTGCCAAAATCGATGGGAACAGTGCTCAAATGACATGGCAAACGCATGGGGAGGACTCCTGAAAGCATTTCAGACTCTCAGGTCACTGCTGTCAACAACGTTGTCAGAGGTATTACGCCACTTTTACGGATTCACAATAAAACCTACAAAAACGAAACCAAAATGGATTTTCCTCGGAAATATGTTAAGGATCATCCTTTCCAGGGTAATGACTTGTATATAAGGCAAAATAAATAACCAGAAACAAAAAATGCTCCTCCACACCTTGGGCTATGTTCACACGTAGCATTTTTGATGTGTTTTTCCACTTCTGCATTGCTTTCAACTAAGACAATTGCATTCACCTGGAAATGTAATTTTAACATTTTACAACCTTAACTGGCCATGTGATGTGTGACATATCATAAGACACATCCTGTTTTATTTATGATGGAGGAACTCTGAAAGTCACAAAGACTATTTTTATAGGGCTATCAGGAGGCCCTTACTATTCTTAAAGGGCCAGCAGTTGGCTATGCTTTGCTGTTCCCATTATTAACGAGTAGGTCTCCTGTACTGTTATTGCGTATGCAGTGACTGCAAGGGCTGACAAAAATTTGGACGCAACCCAATGCCCCTTTGAAGAGGCATAGAGGAGGGTCTCAGTAAAAAAAATGTTCCCATTATAAAGGAGCAGGTCTCCTTTAGTGGTAATGCCCATGCTGTGACTGTAAGGGCTGCCAAAATTTGGGAAAACCCCCACTAACAATTTAAAGACACATAGAGCTGGGTCAACGTAACAACATGTTCCCATTAGAAAGGAGAGGGTCTGCTATTCAGTTATAGGGTATGTAGTGAGTCCAACGGCTGCCAAAATTTAGGAAAAAGCCCACTAACAATTTAAAGACACATAAAGGTTGGCCTCAGTAACGACATATTCCCATTAGTAAGGAGCGGGTCTCCCATACTGTTTGCCTATGCAGTGACTGCAATGGCTGTCAAAAATTTGGAGGCACTCCAATGCCCCTTGCAAGAGACGTAGAGATCGGAGGGCCTTCTGAAAACAAAGTTCCCATTATTAGGAAGTGTGTCTCCCATACGGTTTGCCTATGCAGTGAAGCAGCAGATGCCAAAATTTGGAGGAACTCCAATGCCCTTTACAAGAGACATAGAGGTCGGAGAGCCTCCTGAAAACAATGTTCCCATTATTAGGAAGTGTGTCTCCCATACTGTTTGCCTATGCAGTGAAGCGACGGCTGTAAAAAATTTGGAGGAACTCCAATGCCCCTTTCAAGAGACGTAGATATGGTGATATGGTAGATATGGTGGTGATATGGTGGTGGACAATGAGGATGCGGAGAAGGAGGAGGACAAGAGCAAATAGACAGAATCAGGAAGTGTATACCCATGTCTGGGTGTGAAGACATAGGTGCATGGGAATAGAGTTAGTTCTCCCAAAAAAAGACACTATTTGCGTTTATGTTATGCTGCTATGATTTGGTGGTGTTGAGAAGTCTGGCCCAATTCAACCCTTGTTCATTTTTATAAGAGTCAGCCTGTCAGCATTTTCAGTTGATAGGCGCATGCGCCTATCGGTTATTGTTACAGGTCCGGATGGTGGAACCACTGTGCCATTGTACAAGGAGGGACCAGGGGGGCGTAACTAAGTGCCTACCTGGACTGACCCTGGTTACACGGCAGCTTAGTTCACTCCATGAACCAAGGAGGGACCGGGAAGGTGAACCAGCTGCCACTCTGGGACCGACCTCGTGTGAGAGATGGCGACTCCCATGGGGCTGATAGCCACAGCGGACTGGCATAACAGATGGGCAAACAGATGTGCATGGCTGGTGGGCAGGTGGACGGAGCTGACTGATGATGGGCTCAGCTGGCAGGCTGATTGGCGGGCACTGCTGATTGAAAGGCAGGCAGGCATGGAAGATAGGCAGACTAGCGGGCATGGCAGATAGGCAGGCTGGCGGGCGCGGTAGATAGGCAGGCTGGCTGGCACAGCTGATAGACAGGCTGGCGGACACAGCAGATAGACAGGCTGGCGGGCACAGCTGATAGACAGGCTGGCGGACAGCACTGGGACCTGAGGGCTGGAGATAGTGTTAGCACACAAACTTCAACATTGCACAGGCACCTTCATTTTGGAGGAGGTGCCTAAAATATGAGCTGTCCTCTGGCCATTGACAAGGGACCTATTAGGATGGCGCGTGGCCCCTTTAAGAAGCAGGGAGTGTGCGCCCTAAGCACAGTGCCCGGGGATCTGCGCACGGTGCGCGCACACGGACAGGGGAGCGGAGGACGCCGGAGCACAGCCACAGCGGTAAGGGGGTCGGTGTCTCTGCCGGGCAGGAGGTAGAGACGCCTGCGCTACAGTTATAATTCCACCGGCAGCACTAAAAACCTGCTCTGACAAAATGCTAGCGGCAGGGCAGGCCAGGACCTCCAAGGCGTAGAGAGCCAGTTCATGCCACGTGTCCAGCTTGGATACCCAATAATTATAAGGCACAGAAGAACACGGAGGACATTGGTACAGTCGGCAAGGTACTCCCTCAGCATCTTCCACAACTTTTCCCTCCTTGGGAGAGTACCCCGTGCATCAGGGCTTGTGCGATGGGAGGGTCTGAGAAAACTGTCCCAGAACTTTGACAGTGTTCCTAGGCCTCTGCTCAATTGCATTTTTGTCTCTTTCACGTGTACTCGTTGGTTGTCCAGCGAACTGTCACCCCTGCCGCCAGCGTTTTCAGATGGGAATGTTATTAATAATTCCGCAACAAGGACCTTCTTCTACTACACCATTTTATTAGGCCTGTCCTGCAAGGGAATAAGAGACTTAAAGTTCTCCTTGTAGCATGGGTCTAAAAGTGTCACCAACCAATAATGACTGTCAACCAAACTTTGGACAACGCGAAAGTCATGGGAAAGGCAGCATAATATAAACTCAGCCATGTGTGCCAGACTGCTTCCAGCTTGTGACTGATGTGGTCATTTTGGAGTTGGAGGCTGAAGAGGAGGAAGAAGAGGTACAGGAGTTGTAGAATGTGGGGACAACCCTGATTAATCCAGGGCCCGCAATCCTCATCGTCGGGAGTATGTATTCCGTCCCAAGGTCCGACTGGCTCCCGGCTTCCAATATATTAACCCAGTGTGTCGTCAGCGAGATGTACCATCCCTGCCCACAAGCACTTGTCCACGTGTCCGCAGCCATTAGGTTGTGGAAAGCTTCCATCTCCACAAGCCTAAAAGGAAACATTTCGAGCGCAAGCAATCGCGAAATGTGGGAATTTAGTACTGTGGCCTGTTGGGCTTTGGCTGCGTATTTGCGCTTGCGTTCCCAGGACTGGGGTAGGGACGTGGACGTGCTTGCTGATGGTGCTAGTTGAGTGTTCAACGACAGGTGCAGGGTGGGAGGCATCTTGGCATGCACCATGGACAGGGGATTGGCATGCATGCATAACAGCGGAAAAAGCAGTGATGTCACCCACAGACACTGTTGCTGGACCCTGGGGTTCAGCCCACTTAGTCGGGTGCTTTGCTGCAATGTGCCTGATCATGCTGGTGGTGGTCAGGCTGCTAGTTTTGCTACCCCTGCTGATTCTGGCCTGGCAGGTGATGCAAATGGCCTTTTTGGAGTTATCTGTACAGTCTTTAAAAAATAACCAGACTTGGGAAGCCTTGGGCATTACGAGGAACACTTTCCAGCCTTGTGTCTGCGGCCACCACATTGCTTCTTCCTTCCTTTTGTGGTGCTACGCCTCCCTCCCCCTGTGTGCTGCTGTCCTTGCTCTGTATGTCCCCCTGCCAGGTTGGGTTAGTTACTATATAATTCACCACCTCGTCTTCCACTTCGCACCCTGGTCCTCCTCCTGACTTTCTGGCAATTGTGTATCATCATCATCCACCTCTTGCGACAGTAATTGCACTTTCTCACCATCGCCTTTGTGTGACCATGGCTGCTCCAGTATTTGGGCATCACTGCATGCGTTCTCCTCTTGACTCTCTTGAAGCTGGCAGGGCGAGAGGCCCGAATCTTCAAATGGAAAAGTGAAAAGCTCTTCTGAGTGTCCAAGTGTGGGATCAGTTGTCTCCGGGCACTCTTAATGATGGGAGGAAGGAGGATCAGAGTGAGGAATATGTGGTCCAGACTCACGGCTACTGAGACTTGACCATGTGGAAGGCAAGGTGGTGGTGCAAATTGACTGGAAGCATTATCTGCTATCCAACCAACAACCTTTTGACACTGCTCTGTGATCAATAATGGTGTTCTGCAGTCCCCTAGTAATTGGGTCAGGAAAGTCGAGCGACAAGATGTGGGTGTTTGTTGTGGCACAATTTCAGCTTGATCACGGACACGTTCTGGCCTCTGCATGCACCATCAAAGTCCACTTTCCCGTCCTTTGCCACGCACCTTGCCCATTTTAAATGGAGGACAATATTTTCCACATTCACGAGAAAAAGCTGACTTTGGAACGCAGTTATATGTGATACGTCTGACAGAGAACCACAATTTTAAATAACAGGCCTGTAATTTGCTAATACTATTCTTCACAGACACCTAGTGTGAATAGCTTGACTGACACACTGCAACAAAATGAAAATGGAAGAAATGGCTGATTTTGGAACACTCTTATAGGTGTTATATCTGACAGAGAACCACGGTTTTAAATAGCAGGTCTGTAATTTACTAATACTATTCTACAGAGAAACCTAGTGTGAATAGCTTCACCGACACACTGCAACGAAATGAAAATGGAAGAAATGGCTGATTTTGCAACACTCTTATAGGTTTTATGTCTGACAGACAATGAAGATTTTAAATAGCAGGCCTGTAATTTGCTAATACTATCCTTCACAGACACCTAGTGTGAATAGCTTGACCAACACACTGCAGCAAAATGAAAATGGAAGAAATGGCTGATTTTGGAACACTCTCATAGGTGTTATGTCTGACAGAGAAGCACGGTTTTAAATAGGCCTGTAATTTGCTAATAATATCCTTCACATAGACCTAGTGTGAATAGCTTGACCGACACACTGTAACGGAATGGAAAAGGAGGCCAATATTTTCCACGTTCAGTTTAAATTTCTGGATTTTTATTGCTGAAATATGGAACAGATCTGGCTTTATTCTGCAGTGAGAACAAGCAAATGGAGCAGAAAAATGGTGTACTCTGGATTGCTTTTAAAGCAAATAACCAGGATTAAGTTAAAAAAAAATTTCCCTGGCTCCTGATATCTGGGGCTATGTCTCCAAATATCTGTAATTATTACAGCAGCAGCAGACATGACGTTCAATGGACCCTCTTGTGCTGTATCATACACTGCAGTCTGCCACATACACTGCCTGCCTGCCTAGCACTGATTATATACAGCTGGATTAGTCCTCAGAAGGACTGTTAGTTCAGATGGATATATAGATATATGTTGTGGAATACCTATACTAACAGGACATTCAATGGACCCTCTTGTGCTGTATCATGCACTGCAGTTGGCCACATACACTGCCTGCCTACCTAACTCCTGCTATCACCACTGAATATTTGCAGCTGGATTAGTCCTCAGAAGGACTGTTAGTTCAGATGGATATATACTGTATATATGTTGTAGAATACTTATACTAACTATAAAGAAGCAAATCTCTCCTTGACGCAGCACCACCTCTCCTTACTGTGCCTGATTCTGGGGTACACTGTGACGAGCATAGCGACGCCAGGTCTTATATAGACATGATAACACTGTACGGCCAGCCAATCACAATGGTTGCCAGGCATGCCTTTTGTGCCCATGTGTTCACAATGACATACAGTTGAAGTCATATGTTTAAATACACCCTAGTCATATTCATTAAAATTCAAATTTTCACTGTTCTTGACAGTATAGTAATGTCATTCAGGGACGTGTATGGTGGAGGGACCTAAGGTGAGGATCTTCAAGAAGGTCTTTGGTGCCTTTAAAACCTGTGAGTTGTGCTTGAATGGCAAGCCAGTGCATGCCACCACTAAATTGTGTATGGTGTTGTGTTTGTCAGACAGCTGAGGACATTCGTGAATCCCAGTGGACTAGCATATCACCTGACTCCTACTTGTGATTAATTGTACTGTTAATGAAGAAAGCTGTGTTCATTTTAACAACCAAAGTAAAGGGTTTTCGCATTCCAGTATGTGTCTTTACTGTAGTTACTATTGTTTTAAACCCTTTCTGATATCTGCCATTCATGTACAGCACAAGTTGGTAACCAGTGTATGGAGCCACTCATGGGGTGATCTCCATACCTCACAGATAATGGATGTGACACATAGCCAGTACCTGCTTCCAACAGCTGCCAGTGTAGCAGAACTCTGCCTGTGACTGTTAACCTGTTAAATGCAGTTGTTAATCTTTGACAGTGAAATTAACCAAGCACCGGAGTGGGGGCACGTTATCCTATGTGCCCATCGATGTCACTGAGATGCAGTCATAGGATGCTAATGGATTGCTATAACAGCTGGGGTCTGCTGAAGACCTCCATGAGTCTCATCACGGAGGTTCTTAGAAAACCCTGGAGATGGCCGAGCTTCAAAGGAGACTGTGATTTTTCTATATACTGCAGTACTGTAGTATTGCTATATAAACCACAAGAGAACAGACAATCCCAAGTTCAATAAAAACAGTAAAAATGAAAAAGAAATAAAAAAAATTAAAAAATCATAAAAATATGAATCATACCTTCTTACTCCCTTTTAAAAATAAAGATAATAAAAAAAAATACACAAATGTGGTATCAACGCTTGCAGAAAAGTCTAATGTATCAAACTATAAAAACAATGAACCAGATTGGTAAACTGCGTAAGAAGAATAAAATTCAAAAGGACAAAATTGTAATTTTTGAGTCTCTACAACACCGCAAAAAAAATCCTGTAAGCAGCAATCAAAATGTCATATATATCTCAAAAGGTATTAGTAAAAATGTTCTGTCACCATGAAAAAAACCCTCACACAGCTCCTTCGACTGCAAAATTAAAATGATTACGGGTCTCAGAGAATGTTGACAAAATGTTAAAGATTTTTTTACAAATTTCAGATTTTTTTTACCACTAAAGTAAGTGAAAAAATGAACAAGTTTGCTATTATCATAATCAATGAGAAAAATCATTGTCAGTTCATTTTTACTGCACAATGAACGTCGTAAAAAACATTCCCAAAAAAACATGTCAGAATTGCGATTTTTTTTCTCAATTTCCCCACACTTAGAATTTGTTTTTCAATTTTCCAGTGCATTATGTGGTAAATTTAATAGTGTAATTCAAAAGTACAAATAGTCCCACAAAAAACAAGCCCTCATATGTCTATGTGGACAGAAAAATATAAAAGTTATGGTTCTTGGAAGAAGGGGAGTAAAAAATGAAAATGCAAAACTGGAAATTGGCTGTGTCAGGAAGGGGTTAAGGTGGAGTGAGGGAACATCACAAATCCAAACATCATGACAAGAAATCCATGGCCATATTCCATCTCTTAGGCAAGTTACAGTCACTATTATATTTCAAGCATATTAAATGTCAGAATAATTCTAGAGATGACATATTCTGGCTTTTATGTTTCTTATCACATTCCCGTGACTCAGAGGGATACACAATTGTGGTTAGTATTGGTTAGCATTGCTGTTAAATTGTCCATTATGGATCAAACCTTTCAAGTAGCCTTCCGTATTCTCAGTATAAGTGGCTGCAATTTTGGCCCATTCCACCGGAAGTGGTGTAGCTTAGTCAGGTATTTAAGCTTCACATGTTATTTCAGTTCTGTTATTCGAGGTCAGGACCTCATGATAGACACGCAATAACCTTTGTTGTCCTCAAGCCATTTTGTTGTAACTTTGCAAGCATGCTTTTGTCGTTGTCCATTTGTGACCCATTTCTGTCCAAGCTTTGATTATCTGTCTTGAGATGTTGATTGAATAGCTCCACACAATTTTCCTTTCTCATAATGCTTTCTGTTTTGTTAAATACACCATTTCCTCCTGGAGCAAAGCACTCCAACACTATAGGTCACATGACTGTTGCAGCCAATCACTTTGTTCAAAGTTGATGTAGACAGACAGAGTTGCTGAGCACAGTGTTTTCTTGCTCTCTACCATTGCTCCTCATGATTACCACTGCAAGTGCTGGACAAGAGAGGGAAATTACAGCTTATTTTATTATTTTTATGTAAAGCAAATAATAAAAAAATGATTGATGGAAGACACCTTTCACTAAAGGCATGGTGTGCCAAGATGTCCTCCTATAATCACAATAACATTAGTTGTATTTTATTTTATCATTTTGGAGTTGTCTGCAACACAACCTCAATGCATGGTTCATCCAATCCCATGATTAATGGTTGGTGAGATGTTATTTTTCTGAAATTCAGTGCCATTTTTTCTCCACATATACCTTTTATCATTGTGGCCAAAGAGTTCTATTTTAACGTAATCATTCCACAGGACTTGTTTCCAAAATGCATCAGCCTTGTTTAGATGTTCTTTTGAATACTTGTGACACTGACTTTTATAGTGAGGACGCAGGAGAGGTTTTCTTCTGTTGACTCTTTCATGAAGGCCATATTTGTGCATGTGTCTCTGAACAGTAGAACAATGTACCAATACTCAAGAGTCTGCTAAATCTTTATGAAAGACTTTCTCAGTCAAGTGGGGGTCTGATTTGCCTCTATAGCAATCCTATGAACAGCTCTCACTGAAATTTTGCTTGGCCTTCCAGATCTTATCTTGACCTCCATTTTCCTTATTACAATTTGAACTGAGGAAAGAACAACTTGAAAACACTTTGCTATCTTCTTACAGCCTTCTCCTGCTTTGTGGGCCTCCACCATTTTTATTTTCATAGTGCTATGCAACTGCTTAGAAGAACCCATGGCTGCTGTTTTTTGTCACAAGGTTAGAGGAGGCTTGGTTTTTATAAAGCTGGGAAATTTGCATCACCTGGCCTTTCCTAATGATGATAGTGAACAAGCCATAACCCCAACAGGGTAATTAAGGTCTGAAACCTTGGTCAAAGTTATCTGAGCTCACAAATCTCCAAGGGTGGCCAAACGTTTGCATCAGCCCATTTTACTTTTTGTAATTTTTAAAATGTAAAAAATGACAATATATATATTTTTTTCCTCAAATACAAAGGAAATATGTAATCCTTAGCAATATTCATTTTAGAGATCATTTAATCTTCATATTGCTTAACTGTTCTCAATAAGAATAATTTTGACCAGGGGTTCACAAACTTTTACATGCCACTGTAAAGATTGATATCACGCTATAAATCTATTTTCATGTTTGTGATTCAGAAGATGTTTTAATACCAGCATTGATACTAAAGCAATGTGCTCTGGATGGCAGCTATATAAAAGTATTTCAGTCATGAGCTTAGAAAATCCATTGGCTGTAGAGTTGGCAAACTATTAATGAGAGTACAGTATATTTTGGTGTTAGATAAAGCTCACTTGGTCTTTTCAATTTCAGTTGTCCTATGTTAACAATATGTTAACAATAGTTCTGGCATGACTTTAAGATAATGCAGTCACATCATTGACATGAATGAAATTTCAACATGTTTTTTCAGCTGATAGTAATCCGACAACATTTTTAGCTTCCACAAAGAGGAATAAACAGCTATATGAACAAACAAGTAAATTCATTTACTTTAGTTGTGCTGCTTTCAATTCTGAGGACAATCAAACTTTTCTTTTGCCTAATTAAGAAGGGAGCAATTTTCTTTCTGCTTGGATCTACAGCTTTGCCGGCATGCTGAATAATAAATGTAGGCTTAGTTCTCTTTTATAATGAAAATCTAAAATGAATATACTATATTATAATTATGTAAGTCCATCAGATGTTTGCAGTGAGTAACATGGATTTGAAGTAAGGATTTTGTCAACAGATTTGCACACCAGATCTATATATCTATCTGCATCTTCTTTTGCTCATATCCATTCTATCCTCACTTCTATGGCGCTTGTGAAATTAATTCTTTTTGAGTAACATGGAATGTTTTTTTTTTCAGTAATCTTTATTTTCAAAATTAAAAAGACCAACTCACCAAGAGTGACATTTTATATTCTTGAAATCATGAAGTCTTGATCCAGGGTGAACTGGAGGAACATGTGACCAATTCATTAAGAGGTGAACGCCTCTTAACCCCTTAACCCCGGGGCAATTTTCATTTTTTTCGTTTTTTGTTCTTTTCCTCCTTTTCTTCCAAGAGCCATAACTTTTTTCATTTTTCTGTCAATATAGTCACATCAAAGCTTGTTTTTTGTAGGAAGAGTTGTATTTTTGAATTATACCATTCATTTTACCATGTAGTGTACTGGAAAATGCAGAAAAAAATTCCAAGTGTGGTGAAATTGCAAAACAAAGTGCAATCCCACAATGTTTTTTGGATTTTTCATTTACCATGGTCACTATATGGTAAAACTTGAATAGATACCACTGCACTACTGGACCAGGTGCACGAGAAGTGTCCAAAACCATATAGATATATATAGAAAAACCTCGGCACTCTGAAGGGTATGCGAAATGTGATTTTAATAGCAGTCCACAAAAATGTACAAAAAAGTGGATTCGGACAAACAATTTCAAGGATATATACATGGAATTGAACATCAGTATATACATAAAAGATACTTAAAGCATGATGATCTCTGTATCAAATAGATAGTGATCAAATATAATGCAGATCAGGATCATGGGAAAAAAAGAAAAAAAAAAAAAGAAAGAAGAACCTACCAGAACGCTGGGGAGGTATCAGGGGGAGAGAGAGGACTGAAACGCATGACTACAGTGTCAGGGAGTCAAATAGAAATACAGAGTACCTACTCAAATGGAGGTAAGTACATCAGGATGTAGGCCCACCTGAGAATCTGGATAAATGCTTATGGCAGCCAGGATGCGGTATCTACCTCCATACAATGAATGCGCCTATTGCTGTTGTTATGTTCTGCTACCAGAGCTAAGGAAAGAGAGGAGATCTGTCCCTACGATAGAACGCAGCTTAATCCCTACGATGTAACAGGGGACCTGATCCTGCGATCAGACCTGCTAAAGTCCTAAGCTAGTCTGTACGGAGACCTATAGATGTGGGGAAGGAATCCCTACAAGTACTAAGGACTGGGAGGAATATGGGACACCTCCTAACAGAAATAGTAGCAGACAGAAGAACAAACAAAATATATAGAACATAGAGGTCCGTAGACCAAGCAAACTAACAGAGCAAGACACAGAGCACAGGCTAGCTAGAAAGTAGATATACAATGAAGTCCAGCAAAGCCAGAAGGGCGGAGCAGGATTAAATAGGCCAACAAGGTCATGTGACCAGCAAAGGAAAAAAGCTAAGAGCAAGGTTCTAACAGTACCCCCCCTTCTAAGAGGATCCTCCGGATCCCCTAGGGCCAGGCTTATCAGGAAATCTCCTGTGAAACGCTCTGATAAGTCTGGACGCGGAAACATCATCTGACCTCACCCAAGAGTTATCCTCGGGTCCGAAACCTTTCCAGGCCACAAGATACTGCAAACTACATCTATACCGTCTAGAGTTAAGGATGCGAGAAATTTCATATTCCCCGTCCTCCACCACCGGAGGAACAGAGGCAGAGGCGTCACCATCCGACACAACAGCTTTTTTTAACAGAGAGACATGAAATACCGGATTAATTCTCCAGGAGGTAGGAACCTCCAACCTAACAGCAGATTGGTTGACAACCTGAAGCACCTTAAAGGGCCCTACAAACTTGGGACCCAATTTCTTAGAAGGAATCCTCAACCGCAGATTCCTAGAGGACAACCAAACCATGTCACCAACAGCGAACAAAACCTCCTGTCGTTTCCTATCAAAGTAGTCCTTAGATTTTCTGTTGGCCTCCTGAAGATTTCCACGCACATCCGTCCAAACTCTCTCCAAATCACCGGAAAAATTCTCCTCCTCAGGCACGGCAGATCCCAACTTGGAGAACGACCCAAACGACGGATGTCTCCCAGAACAACAAAAAAAAGGCGAACAACCAGCAGAAGAAGATGTATGATTGTTCAGAGCAAATTCAGCAAGTGGCAGAAACTCGACCACCCCTCTTGATTGTCTGCCACAAAACAACGCAAGAACTGCTCAACATCCTGGTTTTTCCTTTCTGTCTGGCCATTAGATTCAGGATGATATCCGGACGAGAACGACAAATGAATTCCCAACCTGTCACAAAAGGCACGCCAAAAACGAGCCACGAACTGAGGACCCCTATCAGAAACAATGTCAGTAGGAACACCATGAAGTCTGACAATTTCCTTGACAAAGGCCTTAGCGAGAGTTTTAGCGCAGGGCAGTTTGACGAAGGGAACCAAGTGACACATCTTGCTAAAACGGTCCACGACCACCCAGATGACAGTAAAACCCTCAGAGGGGGGAAGGTCAGTTATAAAGTCCATAGCCAAATGTGTCCAAGGAGCACTGGGGACCTCCAAAGGACAAAGTAACCCCGCAGCAGGAGTATGTGAGGACTTAGATCTAGCACATATAGTACATTGGCGCACCCACTTAATGACTTCCTTCTGCCATCCAGGCCACCAAAAACTGCGACCCACCAGTCTCTTGGTCTCAGAGATTCCGGGATGACCTGCCAACCGAGATTCGTGACACTCAACAAACAAATCTCTCCTAAAGGTCCCAGGCACAAACAACCTCCCATGAGGAGTGTTAGATGGGGCATTCTCCTGTGCTTTAAGAATCTCATCTTCCAAAACGGAGTCTAAAGCAGCTATCACAACACCTTCTTGTAAAATGTTCTCCTCTTTCTCAGCACCGACTATGGGAGAAAAACTGCGAGACAAGGCATCCGCCTTAACATTCTTAGTACCAGGGATGTAAGTAACGGAGAAATTAAACCGCGAGAAAAACAGTGCCCACCTAGCCTGACGGGCATTCAGGCGCTTGGCAGCATCAAGATATATCAGATTTTTATGATCTGTAAGAACCTGAACGGGAAATTCCGCACCTTCCAAGAAGTGGCGCCAGTGTTCAAATGCGAGTTTAATAGCCAATAATTCCCGATTACCAATATCGTAATTCAGTTCAGCCTCCGAAAATTTTTTTGAAAAAAAGGCACAGGGATGTAATCCATCCCCGTTATCCTGAGACAATACTGCGCCAACCCCCACAGAGGAAGCATCAACCTCAACCAAAAACGGCTTAGTCACATCAGGCTGCATAAGGATGGGAGCAGAGGTGAACCTCTCCTTGAGATACACAAAAGCTTCAATGGCCTCAGAAGACCACTGAACCGCATCAGCACCTTTCCTGGTGAGATCGGTCAGAGGTTTGACAATACTAGAAAAATTTTTTATGAATTTTCTGTAGTAATTGGCGAAACCTAAAAACCTCTGTATCGATTTCAAACCAATAGGCCTAGGCCATTCCTGTACAGCTTGAACTTTAACCGGGTCCATCTCAAAACCTTCGCTGGAGATAATGTAACCCAAAAAACTAATTCTCTGTACAGCGAACTCACATTTCTCCAGCTTAGCAAAAAGCGAATTGTCCATTAACAACTGCAATACCTCACGTACGCTCCGCCAATGAGACTCCAGATCCGGCGAATAAATCAAAATGTCATCCAAATACACAACCACATTTTTGCCGATCAAAGGCCTAAGGATGTCATTAATAAGATTCTGAAAAAATGCAGGAGCATTGGTAAGACCAAAAGGCATAACCAGATTCTCAAAATGACCCACAGGAGTGTTAAAATCAGTCTTCCATTCGTCACCCTCCTTCATGCGCAACAGATTGTATGCCCCCTTAAGGTCAATTTTAGAGAACCACTTGGCCCCCATTAACTGGTTAAACAGATCAGGAATCAATGGCAGTGGGTAAGGATTGCGTACAGTAATTTTGTTAATCTCACGAAAATCCAGACAAGGACGTAAACCGCCGTCCTTTTTTTTTACAAAAAAAAATCCAACCGCCACAGGAGACTTAGAGGGCCTAATGTGACCGGCGGCCAAACTTGTCTGTATGTATTCCTCCAAAGCCTTCCTCTCAGGAATAGTAAGGTTAAATAAACGACTTTTAGGAAGAGTCGCTCCAGGGACAAATTCAATAGAGCAATCATAGTCTCTATGGGGAGGCAAAACCTGCGATTCCTTCTCAGAAAAAACTCTCCAAAAATCCTGAATAGGAACAGGCAATTCTCCCCTATCCAAAGCTGCAATACGCCCGTTACAACACTTGTCATAACATTTATGGCTCCAGGATTTAATTTCACTGGTAGACCAATCCAGTACAGGATTGTGAAATTTTAACCAGGGCAATCCCAATATTACTGGAGAAGGCAAGTTATTCAACACTACCAAATCCAATTTCTCATGGTGAACACCATTAATAGTGAGAGGAAATTCACAGACCTTGAGAGTAATATTCTTCAAAGGGGAACCATCCACAGAAACCACAGCAATGGGGGATGATAAAGGTTCAGGTTTTAAATTGAGTCTTTCCACGAATCCCCCATCAATTACATTCAGAGTAGACCCGCAATCAACAAATACCCGAAATTCCATTAATTTTTTCTGAGCAATCGTGGAAGCAGCTAAAAATATACCCTTGGAATTTAAACAGGCAATACGGGCGTGACTGACCATTTTTTTTTCTTTCTTCATACGAAGCTCACAGCCTTTAATCAAATGACCAGATTTTCCGCAATAGAAACACAAGCCTTCAGAAAATCGACGGTCTTTTTCTTGAGAGCGAGGTGCCACCGATCCAATCTCCATCGGTTCACCACTGTTAGTACACACATTCTCATAACCAGAAACTGACATAGCAGAGGATTTGCTCTCATTAACCCTTGCACGCAGTCTCCTATCCACCCGTATAGCTAATTGCATAGCCTGTTGCAAATCTTCAGGTGTAGGATAAGCAATTAGCAGGTCTTTAACCCTTTCACTGAGCCCAGCAAGAAATAGACTTTTCAGAGCAGAATCGTTCCACCCTGTTTGAGTGGACCAACGACGGAAATGAGTACAATATTTTTCCACATTACCTGATCCCTGTTTTAAACGTCTCAACTCAGTCTCAGCAGATGCGACATGGTCAGGATCATCATATAATAGTCCCAAAGCAGAAAAAAAACTATCCACTGATCTGAAGCATGTATCACTAGGTTGCAAAGAAAAGGCCCACTCCTGAGGCTCTTTGCGCAAAAGTGACATTATGAACCCTATGCGCTGGGATTCATCCCCAGAGGACTTGGGTCTCAAACGAAAATACAATAAGCAAGCATTTTTAAATGAAAAAAATTCTCGGTGTTCACCAAAAAATAAATCCGGCAAACATACCTTAGGCTCCAAGAAATGTGCTCCAGGACAGTTACTCATGTGCTGACGGAGCTCGGCCACCTCCAGAGAGAGTCCCTGCAGGTGTTTAGCCAAATCCTGAACCGACACCATGATGGAACAGAAAAATCTTTCCTTAGAGAATTTGCAGGCTGGACTTACTGTTATGTTCTGCTACCAGAGCTAAGGAAAGAGAGGAGATCTGTCCCTACGATAGAACTCAGCTTAATCCCTACGATGTAACAGGGGACCTGATCCTGCGATCAGACCTGCTAAAGTCCTAAGCTAGTCTGTACGGAGACCTATAGATGTGGGGAAGGAATCCCTACAAGTACTAAGGACTGGGAGGAATATGGGACACCTCCTAACAGAAATAGTAGCAGACAGAAGAACAAACAAAATATATAGAACATAGAGGTCCGTAGACCAAGCAAACTAACAGAGCAAGACACAGAGCACAGGCTAGCTAGAAAGTAGATATACAATGAAGTCCAGCAAAGCCAGAAGGGCGGAGCAGGATTAAATAGGCCAACAAGGTCATGTGACCAGCAAAGGAAAAAAACTAAGAGCAAGGTTCTAACAGCTGTAAGTATAAAATATATATATGTGGGTAGTCCCTGAAATAAGACCGGCTTCATGTATTGATGCCTGTATGAAGGCCTGCCTGGACCTCAGGATAGCTGGTATGGGAACCAGGTTAAATGGATGTAACAGCCATAGTGTGGTGTCTACCTCTGTATACCAGGTATACCTAGCTCTGTGAATGGAGGGTATATGAATGTATCAGTAAATGGATAAAGGCAATAGTAAGTATCTGATGGTGGTATCTATAAGGGAGCTCACATGGCTGACAGATACTGCTGGTACAGCGTAAACTTGTGGTGTCCACCGCTTGTGTGTGTAATGCCTGTGATAGTGAGCGTGGTGCCCTAGATCTAGGAAGTGGGCTGGAGTTAGTGAAATCTGTAGCCAATCAAAGTAGCTGGAGTGTTGCGGTGAGGGCTGGAAGGAGTCGGTGATGTCACCGGAAGTGACGCGGAGGAGTGTGCCGCGCTGTGACATGTGGTTGTGCGTGTCATAGAGTGCAGAGTGTGGTCCACAGGCAGGAAGAGATTCGTTCACGGATGAAGGGGAAGCATTCCAAAGGCAGGAAGTGGTAAAGCGTCGATGTGCTTAAACGGGAGAATGGAGAGAGGACCCAAGAGAGAGGGATCATCATGTTGAGTGCAATATGAAATACAAGGAAACATAAATCTATAAATATAGTAGTGGCAGGGCAAATACTTATCTCATATGAATGCATACAGATCATAGTCCTTGTTAAGTCCATAATAATAGGACAGGTGAAGACCTGTAACGACCTGAACATAACTGAAATTTTGCTACAGTAGATAATGGTCCCTATAATTAGAAGCTGACATACCAGTAGGCATCCAGTGTATAAATCCAAGAGACTCATCTCATATGAATGTATGGAGATCATAGTGCTTATTTAGTCCATTCGGGGATAGGGACTGTAGCTCGTGTATCCAAAACGCTTCTCTGCCTTCCAGTATGGTAATACAATGGCCTCCCCCCTGCGCGGTGGTAAAATCTGATCGACTACTTGGAATTGTGCAATAGTATGGCCAGCAGAGATAAAATGTTAGGAAATTGGAGTAAGTTCTTGCATCTGATGGTCGACTTATGTTTAGATATTCCATCTCTAATTGGCTGTGTTGTTTCCCCAACATAGGCTAGGCCACAAGGGCATTTGATCAGATACACTACGTAGTTAATATCGCAAGTGAAATAACCCTTAATGGGGTATCGCTTCCCTGTGTAAGGGTGATTTATAGTGTCACCTCTGAGGATGTTTGTGGCACTGTCAACACTGTAGGCAGGGGAAATTGCTACTGGGGTACACGATCTGGAATTCAAAAGTGGCCATAGAGCAATTTGCATAGGGGGGGGCAACATTCAAGCCCATTGCTGTCCCCTTCACTTAAAGACAGAAAGAATTTTGAAATAAGAAGTAGTTCCTAGTCAAGACTAACGAGAATATTTCTACACAAAGGTCTATGATATGTGGATCCGTGTGCGAATCCTTCAGCATCTGTTGTACCGTACTGATGCCTTTTTGATGAGGAATAGAGGTATAAAGACTAGTAACATCAAAAGACACCAGGATTGCTCCCCGGGGATCTGTTGAGTACTCTCAAAAGATCTCCAATAGGACACAGGAGATTTTTTGAGAGTACTCAATTTTAACAGGCTAACTGTTTGCTTCGACTACGGCTGTTAAAGGCACATGATGGCTGATTAATTCAGTCATCAAATGCGGGGAAAGATGCGGCTCAGCGTGCGAGCCCCCATCAAAGGTAGGGACATGCCATAAGACGTAAATAGTATATCATATGTCAAGAAGGACTTAAAGGGGTGTTCAGTACATGCACTACAACTATACAAATCACATAAATGAAGTCATGTGAGGGTCCACCCACACATAGAATACAGGGGAGTGGCACACTGTCATGATTCAGCAGTCTGCATTTACATAGATTAACTGCAGACTGTTAAGAGGGCTATTATTATTATTATTTATTGTTATTATAGCGCCATTTATTCCATGGTGCTTTACATGTGATAGGGATATACAGTGCCTACAAGTAGTATTCAACCCCCTGCAGATTTAGCTGGTTTGATAAGATGCAAATAAGTTAGAGCCTTCAAACTGCAAACGAGAGTAGGTTTTATGAACAGAAGCATAAATCTTACAAACCAAAAAGTTATGTTGCTCAGTTGAATTTTATTAAATTTTAAACATAAAAGTGTGGGTCAATTATTATACAACCCCTATGTTTAATATTTTGTGGAATAACCCTTGTTTGCAATTACAGCTAATAATCGTCTTTTATAAGACCTGATCAGGCCGGCACAGGTCTGTGGAGTTATCTTGGCCCACTCCTCCATGCAGATCTTCTCCAAGTTATCTAGGTTCTTTGGGTGTCTCATGTGGACTTTATTCTTGAGCTCCTTCCACAAGTTTTCAATTGGGTTAAGGTCAGGAGACTGACTAGGCCACTCCAACACCTTGACTTTTTCCCTCTTGAACCAGGCCTTGGTTTTCTTGGCTGTGTGCTTTGGGTCGTTGTCTTGTTGGAAGATGAAATTACGACCCATCTTAAGATCCTTGATGGAGGAGCGGAGGTTCTTGGCCAAAATCTTCAGGTAGGCCGTGCTATCCATCTTCCCATGGATGCGGACCAGATGGCCAGGCCCCTTGGCAGAGAAACAGCCCCACAGCATGATGCTGCCACCACCATGCTTGACTGTAGGGATGGTATTCTTAGGGGTCGTATGCAGTGCCATCCAGTCTCCAAACGTCACGTGTGTGGTTGGCACCAAAGATCTCGATCTTTTTCTCATCAGACCATAGAACCTTGAACCAGTCTGTCTCAGAGTCCTCCAAGTGATCATGAGCAAACTGTAGACGAGCCTTGACATGACGCTTTGAAAGTAAAGGTACCTTACGGGCTCGTCTGGAACGGAGACCATTGCGGTGGAGTACGTTACTTATGGTATTGACTGAAACCAATGTCCCCACTGCCATGAGATCTTCCCGGAGCTCCTTCCTTGTTGTCCTTGGGTTAGCCTTGACTCTTCGGACAAGCCTGGCCTCGGCACGGGAGGACACTTTCAAAGGCTGTCCAGGCCGTGGAAGGCTAACAGTAGTTCCATAAGCCTTCCACTTACGGATGATGCTCCCAACAGTGGAGACAGGTAGGCCCAACTCCTTGGAAAGGGTTTTGTACCCCTGGCCAGCCTTGTGACCCTCCACGATCTTGTCTCTGATGGCCTTGGAATGCTCTTTTGTCTTTCCCATGTTGACCATGTCTGAGTGCTGTTCACAAGTTTGGGGAGGGTCTTAAATAGTCAGAAAAGGCTGGCAAAAGAGATCTTTAATCCACACATGTGAAGCTCATTATTCTTGGTGCCTAAACTACTTCTTAATACTTTAGGGGGACCAAACAGAATTCTTGTGGTTTGAGGGGTTGAATAATAAATGACACTCTGAATTAACTTTTAACGTTTAAAAAAAAAAACAAAAAAAAAAAACAAAAACAAAAGTTGCTGCAGTGCATTTCCCACTTCCAGGCTGATCTACAGTACAAATGTCACAATGCTAAGTTAATTCCGCATGTGTCAACCAGCTAAATCTGCAGGGGGTTGAATACTACTTGTAGGCACTGTACATAGCAAAAACATTTACATAATCTTAACAAAACGAGTCAGCGACTGGTACAGGAGGAGAGAGGACCCTGCCCGCGAAGGCTCACAGTCTACAAGGGATGAGTGAGGATACAGTAGGTGGGGGTAGAGGAGGTCATGCAGTAATGTGGTGGGGCGGTGGTTACTGCAGGTTGTAGGTTTTTCGGAAGAGATAGGTCTTCAGGTTTCTTTTGAAGGCTTCCACGGTAGGCGGAGTCTGATGTGTTGGGGTAGAGAGTTCCAGAGTAGGAGGATGCGCGGGAGAAATCTTGTATGCTATTGGTGGAAGAGGAGATAAGAGGGGAGTAGAGAAGGAGATCTTGTGAGGATCGGAGGTTGCGTGCAGGTAAGTACCGGGAGACTAGATCACAGATGTATGGAGCAGACAGGTTGCGGATAGATTTGTATGCCATGGTTAAGGTTTTGAACTTGAGTCTCTGGGCAATGGGGAGCCAGTGAAGGGATTGATAGAGGGGAGAGGTCAGGGAATAGCGGGGGGACAGGTGGATTAGTCGAGCAGCAGAGTTTAGGATAGATTGGAGGGGCGCGAGAGTGTTGGAAGGGAGGCCACAGAGCAGGAGGTTGCAGTAGTCAAGGCGGGAGATGATGAGGGCATGCACTAGTGTTTTTGCAGAGTCTTTGCGTAGGAATGCACGAATCCGGGAGATATTTTTGAGTTGGAGTCAGAAGTGGAAAGGGCTTGGATATGTGGTTTGAAGGAGAGATCAGAGTCCAGGGTTACCCCAAGGCAGCGAGCTTGTGGGACTGGGTAGAGTGAACAGCCATTGACGTTGATGGATAGGTCAGATGAGGGATATGAATGAGAGGGTGGAAAGATGATGAACTCTGTTTTGTCCATGTTAAGTTTAAGAAATCTGGCAGAGAAGAAGGATGAGATGGCGGACAGACATTGTGAGATTTTGGTTAGTAGGGAGGAGATATCGGGTTTAGAGAGGTAGATCTGTGTATCATCAGCATAGAGGTGATACTGAAAGCCGTGAGACTCTGTGAGCTGTCCCAGGCCAAAGTGTAGATGGAGAAGAGCAGAGGTCCTAGAACTGAACCTTGGTGGACACTGACTGATAGGGGGCGAGATGAGGAGGTGGTGCGTGAGTGGGAGACGCTGAATGTCCTGTCTGTTAGGTATGAGGAGATCCAAGATAGGGCCAAGTCCGTGATGCCAAGAGATGAGAGAATCTGTAGTAAGAGGGAATGGTCGACTGTGTCGAAGGCAGATGACAGGTCCAGAAGGAGGAGGATGGAGTAGTGTCACTTGGATTTGGCAGTTAGTAGGTCGTTGGTGATTTTGATCAGGGCAGTTTCAGTCAAGTGATGCGGTCGGAAGCCAAATTGTAGGCGTTCAAAGAGAGAGCAGGAGGAGAGGTGGGAGGATAGCTCAAGGTGGACATGTTGTTCTAGTAGTTTTTAGGCATAGGGGAGCAGTGATATGGGGCGGTAGCTAGTCAGAGAGGATGGGTCAAGGGAGGGATTTTTGAGGATGGCTGTGATTGAGGCATGTTTGAAACATGAGGGGAAGACACCGGTTGTTAGTGACAGGTTGAAGAGGTGGATTAGGGTTGGGATGAAAACTGTGGTAAGGTTAGGGATGAGGTGAGATGAGATTGGTTCAAGTTCGCAGGTGGTGAGGTGTGATTTTGAGAGTAAAGAGGAGATTTGACCTTTTGTAATGGTGGAGAAGTGGGGTTTTGAGGAGGAAGGTTGAGTAAATATGAGGAGGGGTTGTGCGGACTTTAGGCAAAAGATTTATCTGATGGTGTCAATCTTCTGCTTGAAGAAGGAGGCAAAGTCTTCAGCTGAGATGAGAGAAGAGGGAGGAGGTGCTGGGGGACGAAGGAGATAATTGCAAGTGTTAAATAGCTGCTTAGAGTTGTGGGACAGGGAAGATATGAGAGATGAGAAGTATGTTTGTTTTGCTGCAGTGAGTATCGACTTGAAAATAGTGAGGAATTGTTTGAATGCGATGAAGTGCTCGATGGAGTGAGAACTTTTCCATCTCCTCTCCGCAACCCTGGAGGCCCATCGCAGTTCTTTAGTAAGGTTGGTGTGCCAGGGTTGCCTGTTGATTGTGCGAGCTTTGGTATGTGTGAGAGGGGCGATCGAGTCGAGAGCTGCAGCTTTTGTGGTGTTGTATAAGGCGGCAGCAACATCTGCATTGTGTAAGGAATTTATGTTTGTAAGAGGGAGGAGGGATTCAGAGAGTGAGTGTAGGTCAAGGTGTTTGAGGTTTCTGTGAGCGTGTGTAAATTTGTGGAATGGGGATTGTGGACCTGGAGAGGACAGGGTAGAGAATGTGAGGAGGTTATGGTCAGAGAGAGGGAGAGGTGAGTTAGAGAGGTTATATAAGGAACAGAGGCGGGTGAAGATGAGGTCCAGTGTGTGGCCATCTTTATGGGTAGCTGCAGAAGACCATTGAGCAAGGTCGAAGGAGGAAGTGAGGGATAGGAACTTAGAGACAGACAAGTGGGAAGTGACAATGGGGATGTTGAAGTCACCCATTATGATAGTGGGGATGTCAGCGGAAAGGAAGTGAAGCAGCCAGATGATGAAGTGGTCTAAGAAAGTGGTGGCTAGCCCTGGGGGTCGGTAAATGATGGCCAGTTGGAGATCAGAGGAGGAATAGATGCACACACAGTGCACCTCAAAATAGGCCAGTGTAACGGAGGGTGGCAGTGGGATTTGGGTGAAAGCGCAGGTATCTGACATGAAAAAACCTACACCACCATGTTTGCCATTGGGGAGAGGGGTGTGGGAAAGGTGAAATCCACCACACGAAAGTGCAGCTGGGGAGACTGTGTCAGAGGGGGTGAGCCAGGTTTCGGTGATGGGGAGGAAGGAAAGTTTTAGTAATGAAAAGGTCGTGGATGTAGGTAAATTTGTTGTAGATGGAGCAAGCGTTCCATAGAGCTCCTGTTAGTGCAACTGAGGAAGTGGGGATTTGTTGGATGGGTATGAGGTTAGAAGGGTTGCGACAGTTTGTGGAAGGTCGTGGATAGGAGATAGAAGTAACTGTGGGGATATGGCAATGAGGACCAGGATTTGGAGAGATATCTCCAGCTGTGAGGAGTAGCAGAGAAAGTGTTAGCAGGTGGGAGCAGGAGAGAGCATGAGGTGGCTGTCTGTGTTTGGAGATCCAGGATTGAATGTTGAGGAATAATTCTGAGGAGTAGGTAAGATGAATGGGGAGGATGGAGGGAGAGATCAGTTCCTTACTAGGTGTAGGGATTTGAGGGGTTACTAGAAAGTGGAGGACTATAGAGGAAAACGTGAGAGCTAACAGAAACATAGTTAATAGAGAGTAAGTGATCAAAGTGTTGGTTACCTGTCTCCTGCCCTGACTAACTGCCTCTGAAATAACTGCCACTTATCTCCGAAGCCACTTTGCACAAGAAGATGCATTCACAACCCAGCACGCGTGCACCCCTTAAGGAGCTTCTAAATATATAGGGAACACTAAACTATCAGGTGAGGGGCATTGTGGGAGCTGCTTGTGGCTAAATTAGCAGCTGCTCACCTCACCAGGAGATGGCTGGGTGACAGAGCTAGGACTCTGTAGGCTCTGCAGTTTCACACCTCTAAACATCAGATAAAATCTACAGTGGGGAAAGGACAGACATATGTGAGTATTGAATGGAATGGGACAGATAGAGCAGAAATATCAAGCGGAGAATTCTACCAGTAAGTTGAATCAGGGAAGCAGAGCAATAGATGGCGACATATACAGCAAGCAGAGGAATTGTGCAGGAGCAGAGCTATCCTAATTACATATCTCTAGGGTGTAACCGGTTACCAAACTATTATTTTACCTTCTTATTATGGATTAGTGGAATGATCCATGTAGGATAGAGTTAGAGACTAATTTCCTGTAATTCACGGTTCCACGAAAATTTAAAGACTATGCAATACAATTTTTGAGGATCAGCACATCAATATACAATACTCAAGCAATAAGTGAGAGATCCATATGGTTTAACCGGTTCAGGAAAGCCCACTGTATATAAACGTCGGCGCTGCCTGGGCTCTGTGCATCGCCGACGTTTAAAAATGGTGGGTGGTCCCGCAGCGCTCAAGACTCCCAGGGTCCTGCAAGCGCTGCAGTTCCGGTGCAGAGCGATAGCTCTGACAGGGGACAACATCGGGACCTGATTGGATCAGGTCCCAATGATGTTAACCCTTTGCTATCCTCTATATGCTGCGATCTATAGTGATCGCGGCATATAGAAGATAGTGAGAGGAGAGGGGGTCGTCAACTTACCTCTCCGACGGCCCCCTGATGTCTTCCAGGACCTACCGTTGTTATGGCAGCCGGAGGTCACATGACCGCCTCCAGATCTGCCATATATGGTGTCCTGCTAGGCTCAGCCTGCAGCTGAGTCCAGCAGGAGACACTGACTGTGGAACAGTCAGCAAAGATGTCATGCAATGCAAAACATGTCTATTGCATTGCATGAGATCAGTGATTAGAAAAATAAAAATTAATGTCCCATACAGGGACTAAGTAAAAATGTTAAAAAAAAAGTCAAAAAAGTGTTTTCAAATTGTTAAAAAAAAAATCACAAAATAAATAAAATATTAAACCAATAAATCCGTATATTTATGCAAAAACAAAAAAAGTACACATATTTGGTATCGGCGCGTCTGAAACAACCCGAGCTATAAAACTGTCACACTAATTAACTCTCTGTGCACACCGTAATAAAAATAAATAAAAAACGGAGCAAAAAACTATGCTTTTTCATCATATCGCCAAATAAAAAGTGGAAAAAAGCGATCAAAAAGCAAAATGGAAATAAAAATGATACCGCTGAAAACATCATCTTGTTCCGCAAAAAAAAGCCGCCATACAACTCCATCAACCGAAAAATAAAAAAAGTTATATCTCTCAGAATAAAGCGATGCAAAAAAATATTTTTTCTATAAAATTGTTTTATTGTGTAAAAGCGCCAAAATATAAAAAAGATATACACTAAGTGTAGTATCGCTGTAAACATACTGACCCGAAGAATAATTCTGCCTTATCACTTTTACCACAAGCAGAACGGCATAAAAAAACCTCAAAAAACAATTTCTGAATTGTTGGTTTTTGTTAATTTTACCTCCCAAAAAACGGAATAGAATGCGATCAAAAAATGTCACGTACCCAAAAATGGTACCAAAAAAAATTTCAACTCGTCCCGCAAAAAACAAGCTGTCACATGACTCTGTCGGCCAAAATATGGAAAAATTATAGCTCTCAAAATATGGCGATGCAAAAACTAGATTTAGCAAAAAAAAGCATCTCTTAGTGTGTGACAGCTGTCAGTCATAAAAACCCAATATAAATCTGGTACCTCTGTAATCGCACCGACCCGAAGAATAAAGTAATCTCATCACTTATACCGCACGAGGAACAGCGTAAAAAATAAATAAAACCAATTCTTCACCTGCTACTGATTTGTTTATTATGTCTCCCAAAGATCGCAGTAAGGCTCTGCTCACATTTATCCTGCGCTGAGCACTTACACCAGAGTTTCCGTGTAAATTTCTGAAATACGTGATTCAGACAGAACTCATGACGGAACATTCCCTGTAATTAGGCAGATATAGGCCACTGTGGATGCCGTCTGGCCTGTGATCCCACGGTGTCAGTTTTTTTAGGCGCGCATAAAAGTGCGGTTGGCCACAGTTTTGTGCACTTCTGAAAAAAAGGACACCGCTAAACGGAGGCCAGACTGAGTCCAGAGTAACTCTGCTGCCTCATTACAGTGAATGGATCCCACAGGGGTTTCATGTGAATTACATCACTTGGAAATTTAGATGGAAACCCCCGATGTAAGTGCTCAGCCTCGAGCGCCGGATAAATGTTATGTAAAATGTTCCCAATAAAAGCTTCAACTCAGTCCTCAAAAAAAGCTAGTCCCCACTCATGTCCATCATCTGTTAAAAATATTCCAAGTTACTGGTAGAAGAAAGGCTCTGGAAAAGCGAAATGGCCCTTGCCCCCCAAAAGAAATTCAGAAAATTTTGTGCTCCCAAATCTAAATGCCTATTTTACAATAATTTGTTCTCCAATTGTCAAATAGCGCTCCGTCCCTCCCAGATCTCGCCATATGGCTAAGCGGTATGATACAGCCACATATGGGATATTGCCACTTTTAGAAGACATTGTGTGACACATTTCGGCACCATTTTTACCCATTGCCCTGTGTGAAAATGTAAAATCTGAGGGTAAAACATTTTTTTGTGGTAAAAATATAATTATGTTTTTTTCACTGCCCAATGGTATACATTTAAAAATTAAAAAATGCTCACTACTTCCCTAGATGAATTCCTTGAGAGGTGTAGTTTACAAAATGGGCTCACTTGTGGGGGTTTCTGCTGTTTCGGCATGTCAGCGACTCTTCAAATGTGACATGGTGTCTGCAACCTATCCCAGCCAACATTAGCGCTCCTTTCTCTTCCAAACCCTGCCGTACACCAAAGCAGTGGTTTTCCCCCACATATGGGGTATCAGCATACTCAGGAGAAATTGCACAACAAATTTCATGGTGCAATTTCACCTGTTATCCTTATGGTAATGCAAAATTAGGGAATGAAAAACATTTTTTGTGGGAAAAATGTGAAATTTTTTTTTTACGGCTCAATATTATAAACTTCTATGAAACACCTTGGGGTTCAAAGTGCTCACCACACATCTAGATAAGTTCCCTAAGGGGTCTAGTTTCCAAAATGGGGTCACTTGTGGGGGGTTTCCACTGTTTAGGCACATTAGGGGCTCCCCAAATGCGACATGGCGTCCGCTAATTATTCAAACAAATTTTACATTCAAAAAGTCAAATGGTGCTCCTTCACTTCCGAACCCTGCAGTGTACCCAAATAGTGGTTTTCCCCCACATATGGGGTATCGGCATACTCAGGAGAAATTGCACAGCAAATTTGATGGTGCAATTTCTCCTGTTACCCTTATGATAATGCAAAATTAGGGGATGAAAAACGTTTTTGTTTGAAAAATGTGAAAATTTTATTTTTACAGCTCAAAATTATAAACTTCTGTGAAACACCTTGGGGTTGAAGGTGCTCACCACACATCTAGATAAGTTCCCTAAGGGGTCTAGTTTCCAAAATGGTGTCACTTGTGGGGGGTTTCCAGTGTTTAGGCACATCAGGAGCTCTCCAAACGCAACATAGCATCTGCTAATTATTCAAACAAATTTTACATTCAAAAAGTATAATGGCGCTCCTTCCCTTCCGAACCCTTCAGTGCGCCCAAACAGTGGTTTTCCCTCACATATGGGGTATCAACGTGCTCAGGAGAAATTGCACTACAAATTGAGTATTCTATTTTTTCTTCTTACCCTTGTGAAAATAAAAAAATTGGGTCTAAAGTAACATTTTGTGAAAAAAAGATAAATATTCATTGTATTCTTCCACATTCCAAAAATTCCTGTGAAACAGTTGAAGGGTTAATAAACTTCTTGAATGTGGTTTTGAGCACCTTGAGGGGTGCAGTTTTTAGAATAGTGTCACTTTTGGGCATTTTCTATCATAAAGGCCCCTCAAAGTCACTTCAAATAAGATGTGGTGTTTTTGTAAATTTTGTTGGAAAAATGAGAAATCGCTGGTCAACTTTTAACCCTTATAGCTTCCTAACAAAAAAAAATTTTGGTTCCAAAATTGTGCTGATGTAAAGTAGACATGTGGGAAATGTTATGTATCAACTATTTTGTGTGACATATCTATCTGATTTAAGGGCATGAAAATTCAAAGTTTTAAAATTGCAAAATTTCAACATTTTCGCCAAATTTCGCCAAATTTCCGATTTCTTCACAAATAAACGCAAGTGATATCGAAGAAATTTTACCACTATCATGAAGTACAATATGTCATGAAAAAACAATCTCAGAATCAGGGGAATCCGTTGAAGCGTTCCAGAGTAATTACTTCATAAAGTGACAGTGGTCAGAATTGAAAAAATTGGCCCGGTCACGAAGGCAAAAACAGGCTCTGGCGCGAAGTGGTTTTAAGGAGGCCTAAACAGGAAACAAGATGGATTCCACAGGTTCAGAATCTGCTATCTTAGTAAAGGGCAATTGCAGAACACAACAGAAGCCCCCAGTGGTAAGGAGTAAAATTGCAGCACAATTATAAAGATGAACAATAGCACCACTAGGGGTTAAACTAGAAGGACAACAGGAAGAAGGTCTAATGCAAGTGTGGTGCACTACTTCAGTACCTGATGTATCGGATTGTACCCGATGTAACAGATTGAAAAAGGGAGTGATAGTTTCAGTCTGTGAACAATAATCTAAAGATTCAAGAAATATACAGAGAATTGTTGTAGCTGTATAAGCACTCACAAGTGCGACTGTGAGTATATTAATCTGTGATATAATGCCATTTTTGCAGCAAAAGACTAATTCTGAATTCACAGTTCGTGTGTGACTTAAAGTGTAATTCTGATATCTTGAGACACAGAAGCCAATTTATTTTACTGAAATTTCCATAATCCTGAAACTTAGACACAACTGTACATATAGCAATATTGCTTTAATAGTTTAATATAAGACCCGTATACATGCCACTTGAATAAAGCGATCACTTGTAAGTGTTTACTTTTGGAATAAAATTCTACCTAGATTTTCAGGTACAATTCTATTTTCTTAAATATAAAAAGACAGAGTCGATTGCAACGCATGTTAATTTCCTTTGTGTAGCAACTTTGCCTAGCATTTTTGGTGTAGTTAAATTACCTTCAGTGGGTAGACGGGAGAAGTTTGCCAATATTTAAAAACAATAAATAAATAAAAATTGTAAACAATAAAAAGGAATAAAAAAATCTCAAATAATGAAAGGCTAATATTTTGTAATTGTTTGATTAGTCACATTTAACAATTGTAAGCACCATGACAATACTGCTGGCTGTAATACTTTCCATTACAGTAGCTGTATAGCAATATCTTTATTTAAGATTAAGCACTTTTTGTTAAGAGTTGGAGAATTTTAAAACAGAAATAGCTCCTCCCCCCCAAAAAAACGTAAAAAAAGTGAAAAAAATAAAGATAGTTATTCATATTTTACCATTTGTATACATATTTCAATATTCCATTTTGGCAATGGTATATCTCATAAATACTATATACTGTGGTCTGTTGAATTATCCTTTTCGTTTGTCACATCAACCTTGCCAGTGCCTAGTATTTCTGGTTGATGTCAAATTTTTCCAGCATTGGCAAAGTTTAGAAATGAATTAACATTATTCCTGTGTCCAAAATATATGCTAAACCCATAGTGACAACAGCAACTGACAAGATAGGGCAATAGTAAAAAAAAATCCCTAATATCACGGACAACCAGCATCACCACCGGCATTACTGGCAATGTGCGCCCTGGCAGTAGTAGTATCAAACACAGGTAACATTTGGCCTCTTTTGCCTCTGGCAAGCATATTAGTATGGAGGAAGTGAAAGTCGTAATGGAGTATATCTCTGATAGCGATACTGTCAACTAGGGACAGTATTTTGGTCAGTCCACCTACTTAATGTACAAAATTTCCAATCTGTCAATGACACCTGTTTTTGTTCTGCCCCATAGTTCCCTAACCCACCGCACCCTGGGGCTAAGTAACACAATACACAAGAAAACAGTTCTTCCACTTGATTTTTTGGAGGAGATGAACAGTCAGTCTGCCATGCCTCAGTTTCTGGACTCGCTGCAGTGACCTCTTGCCGCAAGGTCTGTTTCCCTTTCTGCTGAGCCATAGCCAGCTTTGGTCTCTGTCCAACTGCTGATAGTTCTTTTCTCTTTTATTTCCTTTCTTTGGTTTGCTTCTACTCAGGTGTCTCTGACGTCCCTATTTGGTTCTGTCCTATCACTTCTTGGGAATTGCTATTTATTCTCACCTTGCACTTGCATCTTTGTTGGCTATATTTCAAGACAGATGGTGATTGGAGATTCAGCTCCTCAGCTAGGGATTATCTTTACTGATTAATCTCTGTTGCTTTTTCTACAGTTTGTTTGTGTTTCTTTCTCTCTAGTACCCTTTCCTTTCTTTTATGTTTTGCTCCTGGGAGGTTTTCCACGTATTCCAAGTATCCATTTGTTGTCTGGCTCTTCTTATTTTCTTCTGTCTTTCCTGTGTGTCTGTGTGAACACATTCTTAGGCCTGTGCCTTTTCCTAAGACTTTTCTATATTTCACTTTATAGTTTTTATTGTTCTAGTGTTGCACATATTTTTTAGAGAGGGTGCACTTAAGGACATTAAAGGTAAATTGAGTGGTGCGCCATTGCATATACTTAGGGTGCCAACCTCCATGGTCAGGCAGCAACAAATAAGGAAAAGATTAGGGACTTTCCAAGTCTGAACAGGGACCCATTGGGTTCAGGTGTTTGTCTCTTCTGGTTTGTTCGTAACCCTTGTGAGTGTCCTTTGTCCTTACACAGTCATAACACAACCTTTGTACTCAGATGACATGAGGCTGGTGAATATGATTTTAATGCCAATCATTGTTGCTTGCTCTGCAAGCTGTGGTGGTGGGGGGATTGGCAATGGTAGCAGCTCTCTGGGTCAAGACAAATCTCAAGGTGGAAATCAGGCTCGGGGGCAAGGAGCTTATGCCATTTCCCAGACAGAGACACCAGTTGGTTGAATCAGGGATGATAGTGATGATTCTGTGGTGAACAAGACCTAGAAACAAGACAGATGTACCAAGTAGGTGATGTCATGAGAGGAGAAGGTTATTTACCTCAGTGATACAAAAGTGCAGGCAATGTATGGTTACTACAGCATCTAAGACAAAATCTGCTTGTTCAGCTATAGAGCAGGTGATGTTGTGAATGTTGTTGAAGTAGGAGGCTAAACAGTGCCTGAAAGCTTTGGTGGTTGTCATGGTGGTAGTGAAACCTACGTGCTGGATTCTCACATGTGGAATTCTTTTCCATGTTGCCAGATGACCAATCTTGCAATGTGCAGGCTGTGTTATAAAAAATTAAGTTGGGTACACCCTGACACACAACAGTTGGGAACCATGCCACTCCATCAGCACATGAAATGGCATCACCTGCTTATGTGGGAAAGCAAACTGACCAGTAAACAGAGCAAGGCTCAAACTATCCTCCTTCCTCTTCTCGTGAACGTCTTTCTGGTAATCAATCTGTACCGCAAGTAGTGCCTTATTGTTATCAGCCCCATCATCATCCTCCTCTACTGCTTGCCATACAATTCTTCCTCTATCTCCATTGCATCATCATTTATTCTTTTATGCACCCAAAAACTATGAGTTCAGTTGTCCATTTACATGTCAATATTACTTCCACATGTCCAGGTTCTCCATAATTGACCACCTGGATTGTACTACCTTTTGCAAAAGAATTGCATGCACTCAGGGTTAATGGAAAAAACCTAGTCACCATTATTTATTGTACCACAAAGTTTATCATATTATGTGTATCACTTTTACAATACAACGTACTATGAACTCACCATCTTTCTAAATTGGGTGAAATTCAATTTTATGGTGACTGTATCTGGTGTGAATTTTCCCATTAGTACCCTGATCAGGATTATGAGAATGCGCAAAATTGTTTAAAGTTATAAAACAATTTTTTTTTAATTACTTTAGTAAAATGAAATGTGGGCAAGGGATGTCACAGGACGAGGGGTACTGCAACAATCAGCAGACAGACACAAATATTAAATAATATATTATAAATAAACAATTTCTAAGAAAAATAAATAAAAGGATAGTAGGTAAACAGTGATAAGTAACAAATATGATGACAGCAATTCCTCTCAATAACACAGAATAAGAGTATACACAGGTACAGTTAACAGAATTAACAGTTATATGCCAGCAAAACTATATGCGATTAACCCTTTCTATGCATAAAGCCATAAAACGACAGTGTTGTTCCAGTACTCTAGTAATCGCCTCCTCGGAGCAGTTTTTGTAGTGTCTCCTACAGAAGAGGCATTTTCTCCTAACTAACTAGACCTCCATAAAGTTATTTATATACACGCTGTGACAGATATTTATGTTATATGTGAGGGGAGGTATGTTTCACTACGGCTGCAAGCTTTAGTGAACTGAACCTACAACTTTTCTCCATCATGTTATATGTTGGAGGTTAAATCACCATTGTGAAGGGAGTGATTTTGTGTGAATGACATAAAGATGGGAGGGAGTCATTCAGCATTCCTCCCCCTCAGGGTGTGGCTTGGCAAGGTTAAATGCCCAGTCCCTTTTTTTTTGTTGAAGTGTGAGTTTGGAGAGACTCCAGGCTGTGTAGCTTTGCTCAGTAGGAGCTGAAGGGCATTGCAAATTGGTACAGGCGAACCCGTACACATAAACTTTGTGGGGGAACATATGGACTGTGTTACCATTTGACTTTTGTTATACCTTTATGCCAGCAAAGCTGAGCTTATGTTTCTGAAGTCTGCAGTGCTTTATGCTGACATAATAAACTTGCAGACGAAACCATTCCTGTCTCTACTTCCGACTGCAGTATCAGTACATCCTGAGACTGAAGTGGATGGTTCCTTGCTGGGTTGAGTCCCGAATAATCAGAAATGCTGACTGGAATCTCTTAGAGAATGCCGATCTCTCTAACGCAGGGGTTCTCTAAGTCCTTAAAAGTAAGGCCTCCCGTGGCCTAACCCAAGATGCTGTGTCCACGGTTGTCCTCACCGAGTCGGCTCATGTCAAGCCAAATAACACATTCCAGAGTCACCAAAAACAGATCCAGAGTCGCACCGTTCTATCCAGACCTTTTTCCAATGATGAGTAGCTTCACTGTCCTTGAACTCCCCTAGCAACAATCACCAACTGAAAAACCCCTGGGCTGCAACTCTGGCCTCTCCTCTGCCCTCTACTGGCCAGATTATATATTACATCACAAATCTCCAACAATATAGTAAACTGTGATTAACCCTTACATTCCACCCACTAAAATTTTGATGTCTTGGCAAAAACAGCACCAACCGAAATCTGGCCCCACTCAAAGTTGTTTTGGAGAAAACTTTGTGGGGGAAAGCCTACTGTGGGGCGCTCCGACCTACACAAGCCAGCATGGTCCAAGGACTCAATAGGGCCCTCAACTTTTCTCTCTCTCTGTAGTTGCAGCTCTGGTTCAGATGCCAAAGCTGTACTGTCCGTTAAGCTCGGCGTGACCGATACAGTCCACCCACCTTTAGTCATCGTCATAATCTTCCACCAGGAGTATGTTGTTTCTGCTGGACTCAGGCCAAGGTTGTCTCGGGGGGGTCGATGGAATGATAGTATGTTCTGATGTAGTCGACATACTGGACCGAATTCGTCTTTTCGCTTCACATCGTGCACTGGTCAATTCGAAATTACCTGCTTCAACACTAGAGATGAGCGTTGTTCGACTCGAACTGTTCGCCAATCTCAAATTCGAGCTGTTTTGGGCGGTGTTCGAGCCGTTCGGCGAACACGAACGATTTGAGAAAAATTCGGCTGTTCGAGGTTATGTTCGATAACTGTTTGTGCACCAAAATCATAACTGGATTTTTTCTCAGTAATGATGAAAATTAATGTTAATACGCAGTTTGAGTGTACAGCGGGGTGGGGGGAGGGGCAGGGGATGGATCTCTGCAGGAATAATGAAGATCTCCATTTTTTTTTCTCTTTCCCGCATTTACAGTGGGGAGGTGCAATCTGTCAGCCTATCAGCAGCGCACACACGGAGCGAAGTGCTTTTTTTCACACAAGCAAGGGCATGTGTCATTGGCAGTGTATGTCACATGTCCTTGCCCTATAAGACCAAGCCATTTTCCCCGTCGCCACCATTTTCTCACTGCTGCAGCTGCGTGTTAGACGGCACCGCTGTTGCTGTGTGCGCTATACCTTGTTAATTTCAAGCCAATTTTCGCACAAATCTACAGATAGCTTGGGAGTAGGGAATAGTTGTGATTGCAGTCCTTTTAAGGACTAGGTTACAGCATTTCCTACGACTTTTATCAGGCAGGTCTGTGCTCTTAAATGGATAGATTGTGGGAGTAAAGACTAATTGTAATCGCAGTCCTTTTCAGGACTAGGTTACATCTTTTCCTATCAGTTTTTGCCAGGCAGGTCTGTGCCAGTGCTGTGCAAGTTTTTTTCACAGCATTTGGCTGAATCTAGCAAAGCTAATCCTTTTTGGCCTATTGCAGAGTGTGTTAGTCAGTGGAGTAGCCTATCTGTGTTGCAAGATATACCACCTGTGTATAGAATACCAATTTTTTTACTGCACCTAGTGAAGTAAAATCTTTTGGGCATAGCATCATTCTATTAGTCCATCTATACTGACCTCCATCAAGTGTCAAATTGAATATAATTTTTTTCTGCATCTAGCTCTGAAAAAATATTTGGGCTTCTAGCAGTGTGTGGGACTTGTTCTATTAGTCCATCTATACTGACCTCCATCAGGTTGCAAACTGAATATAATTTTTTTCTGCATCTAGCTCTGAAAAAATATTTGGCCTTCTAGCAGTGTGTGGGACTTGTTCTATTAGTCCATCTATACTGACCTCCATCACGCTGCAAATTCAAAATAATTTTTTGTCTGCATCTAGCTCTGAAAAAATATTTGGCCTTCTAGCAGTGTGTGGGACTTTCTCTATTAGTCCATCTATACTGACCTCCATCAGGTTGCAAATTAAAAATAATTTTTATCTGCATCTACCTCTGAAAAAATATTTGGGCTTCTAGCTGTGTGTGGGACTTGTTCTATTAGTCCATCTATACTGACCTCCATCAGGTTGCAAACTGAATATAATTTTTTTCTGCATCTAGCTCTGAAAAAAATATTTGGCCTTCTAGCAGTGCGTGGGACTTTCTCTATTAGTCCATCTATACTGACCTCCATCAGGTTGCAAATTAAAAATAATTTTTATCTGCATCTAGCTCTGAAAAAATATTTGGCCTTCTAGCAGTGTGTGGGACTTTCTCTATTAGTCCATCTATACTGACCTCCATCAGGTTGCAAATTAAAAATAATTTTTATCTGCATCTAGCTCTGAAAAAATATTTGGGCTTCTAGCTGTGTGTGGCACTTGTTCTATTAGTCCATCTATACTGACCTCCATCAGGTTGCAAACTGAATATAATTTTTTTCTGCATCTAGCTCTGAAAAAATATTTGGCCTTCTAGCAGTGTGTGGGACTTTCTCTATTAGTCCATCTATACTGACCTCCATCAGGTTGCAAATTAAAAATAATTTTTATCTGCATCTAGCTCTGAAAAAATATTTGGCCTTCTAGCAGTGTGTGGGACTTTCTCTATTAGTCCATCTATACTGACCTCCATCAGGTTGCAAACTGAATATATTTTTTTTCTGCATCTACCTCTGAAAAAAATATTGGGCTTCTAGATGTGTGTGGGACTTGTTCTATTAATCCATCTATGCAGACCTCCATCAGGTTGCAAACTGAATATAATTTTTTTCTGCATCTACCTCTGAAAAAATATTTGGCCTTCTAGCAGTGTGTGGGCCTTTCTCTATTAGTCCATCTATACTGACCTCCATCAGGTTGCAAATTAAAAATAATTTTATCTGCATCTACCTCTGAAATAATATTTGGGCTTCTAGCTGAGTGTGGGACTTGTTCTATTAGTCCATCTATACTGACCTCCATCAGGTTGCAAACTGAATATAATTTTTTTCTGCATCTAGCTCTGAAAAAATATTTGGCCTTCTAGCAGTGTGTGGGACTTGTTCTATTAGTCCACCTATACTGACCTCCATCAGGTTGCAAATTCAAAATAATTTTTTGTCTGCATCTAGCTCTGAAAAAATATTTGGCCTTCTAGCAGTGTGTGGGACATTCTCTATTAGTCCATCTATACTGACCTCCATCAGGTTGCAAACTGAATATATTTTTTTTCTGCATCTACCTCTGAAAAAATATTGGGCTTGTAGCTGTGTGTGGGACTTGTTCTATTAATCCATCTATACAGACCTCCATCAGGTTGCAAACTGAATATAATTTTTTTCTGCATCTACCTCTGAAAAAATATTTGGGCTTCTAGCTTTGTGTGGGACTTGTTCTATTAGTCCATCTATACTGACCTCCATCAGGTTGCAAACTGAATATAATTTTTTTCTGCATCTAGCTCTGAAAAAATATTTGGCCTTCTAGCAGTGTGTGGGACTTGTTCTATTAGTCCACCTATACTGACCTCCATCAGGTTGCAAATTCAAAATAATTTTTTGTCTGCATCTAGCTCTGAAAAAATATTTGGCCTTCTAGCAGTGTGTGGGACTTTCTCTATTAGTCCATCTATACTGACCTCCATCACGTTGCAAACTGAATACAATTTTTTTCTGCATCTACCTCTGAAAAAATATTTGGGCTTCTAGCTGTGTGTGGGACTTGTTCTATTAGTCCATCTATACTGACCTCCATCAGGTTGCAAATTGAATATAATTTTTTTCTGCATCTAACCCAGCCAATAGTTTTGGCCTAATACCACAGTTTGGCCACTCAGCTCTGCTCGGTTTCCATCCATTGTTTTTTTGTGCAAACAACTCCAGAGTTGTGAATTAGTTAACCACCAAAATGAGTGGAAAAAGGCCTGCTGCTGGTGGAAAGGGGAATAGGCGTGTTGGGAAGGGGAAAAAAGGTTGTGTCCATGGGGTAGGTGTTAAAGCAACAGTAACATCTGCAGAAGAAAGACCATCTTCCAGCCAAACTAAAATGGCTACTTCTTTTAGCGGACAATGTGATAAGATCCCTTTCTTACGGCCACGCCAATCGCTACAAATTCCAGATGAGGCACAAAAACAGCAGGTGCTTCAACGGATATCAAGTGCTCCTTTAAGTGGGCTCTCCTCCACATCAACTTCAACATCACAAATACTCCAGTCCTCAAATGTGTCACCCCAATCGCACTTGCTTCCTCACAGTTCCCAAATCTCCAGCTGCCCGTCTGAGTATGAGGTAGAACAGATGGTTGAGTCTGCAGAGCTGTTTACTCATACTATAGCCTGGGAATCAGAGGTCGACTCCAGCGCTTCTGTGAATCCAGACGAGGAAATGATCTGCACTGATGCCCAGAATCTTTATGAGTCGGATCCATGACCAGACGCAGAAGGTTCTGACCATAATGTAGACCCTCATTCCCAAACTGTAACTCCTGTTGGTGGAGACAATGAGGAAGACGATGATGAGACTCAAATACCTGATTGGAGCGACAACTTTAGTTTTTTGTCAGGGCAGGAACAGGTTGGCTCTGAGGACGACGGGTGTGATAACGCACAGGGTGATGATGATGAGGTTGGAGATCCCACTTACTGTCAACCCACAGTCAGCCAAGAGATGAGGTCAGCAGAGGAGGTGGAGGAAGATGCTAGTGACGACGAGGTCAGGTTGCGCCTTCCTGGACAGAGACGTAGTACTGGAAGCACGTCAACAACTGCATCCTCAAACACAACTCTGCCTCTCACCACAAGTCGTGGTGGCTCTTCAGGTCGCATGGGTGCTAAGCCTTGCATAGCCTGGGCATTTTTTCAGATGGATAAAGATGACCCAACTCGTGTTATCTGTAACATTTGTCAACAAAAGCTAAGTAGAGGCCAAAAAATACATAGTTTGAGTACTTCATGCATGAACCGGCACATGGACATGAAGCATAAGTTGCAGTGGGAAGCTCAGTGTGCTACAATGCGGCCTAGCCGGCCGGGCCAACCACCGTCTGCCATATCTTGTGCATCCGTGGCCTCTTCATCCTCTGTGACTGGGGGGACAGCAGTCACACCTGTTTTGGGGCGCAGACCTGCCACCTCTTTACCCGCAAAAGCCAGCGTGATTGGCAGGTCATCATTTTCTTTGGAGGTGGTAACACCAGCTGGTGTTGAGCACTGTCCGACATCGATAGCACCACCTTTGGATCAAGGCAACCTAACATGTCCGCCTGCATCTTCCTCACAGACCGGCAGTTTGCCGGGGACACCCTTATCAACCCCGTCTAAGCACAATTGTCAGCCCTCGGTCCCTCAGATGTGGACAAGTAAAAGACCATTTCCTCCTAGCCATGAGAAAGCTAAGAGGTTGAATTTCACCATCTGCAAGCTCTTGGCTACAGAAATGCTGCCTTTCCGCCTGGTGGACACAGAGGATTTTCGAGACCTTATGTCCGTCGCAGTGCCCCAGTACCAGATACCCAGTCGGCACTACTTCTCAAAGAAAGGTGTTCCTGCGCTCCACCAGCATGTCGCACACAACATCACCGCTTCTTTGAGAAACTCTGTGTGTGACAGGGTGCATTTCACCACAGACACTTGGATGAGTAGGCATGGACAGGGGCGTTACATGTCGCTGACTGGGCACTGGGTAACTATGGTGACAGCAGGACAAGGTGCTGCTGTCCAAGTCTTGCCGTCCCCACGAGTTGTGCGTCAATCCTCTTTATGTCAAAGTTCCTCCACTGTTTCTGCCTCCTCAACCTCCTCTCGGTCTTCCACCTGCACCCAAAGCCTGTCTGGTCATGCCACATGCTTTCTAACTGCGCAGAAGGGATCCTGCACACCTCCTTACTATGCTGGCAGTAGGGCTCAACGTCATCAGGCGGTTTTTACTTTGAAATGTCTGGGAAATGTGAGTCACACAGCTGAGGAGTTGTGGTCAGCTCTGGAGAACCAATTTCATGAATGGTTGTCTCCACTGGACCTGAAACCAGGGAAGGCCGTGTGCGACAATGCTGCAAACCTGGGTGCGGCCCTTCGACGGGGCAATGTCAAACACGTGCCTTGTATGGCTCACGTGTTGAACCTGGTTGTCCAGCAATTTTTAGCCCACTATCCCAGACTAGATGGCCTTTTGCAGAGGGCACGGTCACTGTGTGCTCACTTCCGCCGTTCGCATCCCGCAGCTCAGCGACTTACATCTCTACAGAAGTCATTGGGCCTGCCACTTCACTGGCTAAAATGCGATGTGCCTACCCGGTGGAATTCAACTCTGCACATGTTGCAGCGACTGTGGCAGCACCAACAAGCCCTGGTGCAATACGTTCTGACGTATACCCTGGGCCAACGAGATCCAGAGGTGGGGCAAATCACGCTGGAGGAGTGGTCTCAGATCAGGGACCTATGCACCCTTCTGCACAGTTTTGAAATGGCGACGAAGATGTTTAGTGCTGACGATGCTATTATCAGCATGACTATTCCGGTGATTTACATGCTGGAGCACATGTTAAACAGAATTCGGAGTCAGGTGGTGGCACAAGAGGAGGTGGAGGAAGTAGAGGAGGAGGAGTTGTATGCGGAAGGGCTAACATCTGCAAGGTCCAGACGGTCGGCAGCACCAAGGCGGCAGGCATGTGAGGGTGGGGGAGATGGTTTTACCAGGGCGCATGGTAGCAGCCAAACTAGTGAGGAAGGTGCAGGAGCCCAGGAAGAAGTGGAGGACGAACTGATGGAAGACTCATCAGATGAGGGAGACCTTGATCACATTTCTGTTGTGCGAGGTTGGGGGGAGAGGACAGAGGAAGGAAGCATGATTGTTACCTCGCCACCAACACAACAGGGACTTGGTGCTCCTGGATGCGCAACACACATGAGTGCCTTCTTGCTGCACTACCTGCAACATGACCCTCGAATTGTGAGAATTAGAAATAATCCTGACTACTGGGTTGCCACACTGTTAGATCCCCGGTACAAAAGTAAATTTGCAGAAATTATTCCTGCCATAGAAAGGGATGCACGCATGCAGGAGTATCAGCAGAGACTGTTGCAGAATCTTACATGTGCTTTTCCACAAAACACCAGTGGTGCACGTAGTGAATCTCACAGTTCCAACTTGCCAACCGTGGGACCGTCAAGTGTTCAGCACTCAAACCGTAACAGAGCCACAGTATCTGCTGGTAACATCAATTTTGCGGAATCATTTCACCACTTTTTTAGCCCATCCTTTGCAAGGCCACAGGAGACAAAAAGTCTGACACATAGTCAACGTCTAGAGACAATGGTACTGGAGTATCTCGAAGTAAACATTGAAGCCATGACTGTGTCACTGGACCCTTGCTCTTTTTGGGCTTCCAATCTGGATAAATGGCCGGAGCTAGCCACTTACGCCTTGGAGATCTTGTCATGCCCCGCAGCCAGCGTTCTGTCTGAACGTGTGTTCAGCGCTGCTGGTGGTGTGCTGACAGATAAGCGCACGCGGCTCTCCACTGATAATGTAGACAGACTCACGTTCATAAAGATGAACAAATTATGGATCCGAAACGACTTTTCTACCCCTGTGTCATCCTGGGGAGAGTAAAAGCTTGATGATTGGTTAAAATCACCCTACCAACCGTTTTAAGCTTTCAAATTACTAATCATGTTTATCTGTATCTTGGCTGGAAAATAATTTGGGCTTTGTAGCAGTGTGCAGCACTGATTCTATTAGGCCATCTATAATAAGCTCCACCAGATTTAAAATTACTAATCATGTTTGTCTGTATCTTGACTGGAAAATAATTTGGGCTTTGTAGCAGTGTGCAGCACTGATCCTATTAGGCCATCTATACTAAGCTGCACCAGATTTAAAATTAATAATAATTTTTAGCTGCATCTAGCCCGGAAAATAATTTTGGGGCTCTGAGGTGCGCTACCTGCAACATGACCCTCATATTGTCAGAATTCAAAGTAATCATGACTACTGGGTTGCCACACTCTTAGATCCCCCAAACTTTTCAATCAACCTTTTCATTTTAATAAAGACCAAAAAAATGGTCATTTTTGAAATTATAAGTAGTGTTGAGCCACCCCCGTAGTGTTCGAGTTCGGTTCGGTTCGTCGAACACCCGTGTGTTCGCCGAACTGTCCGTCGAACTGTTTGTCGAACACCTTCGAACACCGTTAAAACCAATGGCAGGCAAACAAAAACACATAGAAACACATAGAAAACACCTTCAAAGGTGTCCAAAAGCTGACAAACTGCTCAGAAGACACAACTAATACATTGAAAAGTGACAAGTACATATAGTCATGCGAAAAGAAAAGAGGTGGAGGAGTAAAAGGAGGGGGAGACACAGATATAGGCATGTCATGCCCTTCTAAAATCCAAAAAGTGAGAAGCCGAGACGGCCAGTCCGCTCCTGCCCGTGCCACCTCCGTGTCGCCGGGTTTGTGCCAGAGCCGCGGTGAACCCTGACGGCCAGCCCCCCTCTCCCAATACTGGTGCCTGTCCGCTGGTGGGTCGAGAGAGCCCCCCTGTGGTGGAGGCAGCTCTAAGCCTTTTAATTTAAATTGTCCCTCTAATTTGAATGAATACACTTTAAATCCATTTACAAGGATCTATTGGAGGGCAAGTCTCATGCCAGCAGCCGCGTAATTCCAGCTCCAGTAGCGTCCACTAAAGCTGCTGCAGTTAAAAAGCTTTTATAAGGATCGAGCTCGGCTGTCCACCGCAAGGCATCCTAGTGCCAGTCCCAGCCCCTATGCCTTGGGGTGCCTCCTGATGCTCTTCACTGAGTATCCCGTGGTCCCGAAGCATTTCCTTTGAAAAAATTAAGTGTCCAAACTACAGGTGGTGTAGCTTGCTTAACAGCCGGGATAATCCGCTGACTAGCAGACACTGCTACTAGGCACAAAGTATTTCCTGGCTAGATGCAGTTAAAAATTTGTAAGTAGATACTCTCGTTGGATGCTGAGAAAGCATTCCATAGAGTCTCCTGGCACGCCATATATGATTCTCTTAAAAAGCTTGGGGTAGGGGTCTAGGGGACCCTTTTATAGCCAAAATCACGGCCCTGTATCACAATACGTCACCTAGGCTGAAGATAAATGGAACTGTAGCACCGAGGGCTCGGTTGCTACAGACGTATTGCACCTCACCCAGAGGTGTGATATCTCATTGTCAGATAAGGATGGAGTGTGGATCAGGACCCGACACCTGCATGCATTACACCACATTGCCGTGGGGCAGGGCGACCAATATGCCCCTGAGATGGGCACGACAGTCCCTGTCCCTGGCTGGAGTGGGGGGAGGGAACACTGAGGAAGGGGAACCCTGCAGTGCAGGAGCAGGGAGGAAGCAGTTCCTGGGTGCATTGAGAAGGGAGTATAAAAGGTGGGCACCATCTTAGTTCAGTGCAGAGAAGTCTGAGCAGAAGTGGCAGGGAGCATGGGCTCTGCAAGAGCTCTGCTCCGGAGGCGGGCCTAGTAACAGAGGCCCAGGCCTGCAAGAGGGAGAAGGAAGGAAGAGGAGCGGAGAAGGCTCCAGGAACGAGGAATGAAGGGATCCCAGGGGTGCGGACGGGCGAGTCGCCACCGCATGCCCGAATCCACCTGCGTGGAGGGGTCAGGCCAAAGGGGGAGACCGGTCCCCGAACTAGTGGAGGCAGGAAACGACCCTCAGCTAGAAACCGGAGGTTCTGACATTTTATGTGGCGCAGCCCCTTGCTCCACCCGCTAGGAAGGCACCACATAGGGTCAGGGAAACTGGCGCCAAGTTTACCAAGAGGAGGCCCGAGGCAGCCGGACAGAAGTGTTGGTAAGAAAGGCCAGACAAAGGACACACAAAGGGGGTCCTGTGAAGCGCTCCAAAGTTATCTGGGAGTTGTCTGAGCCCCTCACCTGGTGAGCACAGTACGACGTGGGCAGCCGTTACCTGCAGACGTGGTCTGGATAATAAGAACTGTGAGTAAAGGCCCTGAACTGCATCACTGACTCCGTGTCGTTACTGCTGCTGCCCTGCACCATCACCCCCATCCTCCGCATACACTGCCCTGAGGCTATACTCCTCCCGTGGGGAGTTATGCTACGCTCTGCTGCACCCACAACACCAGCCTTAGCGGTCTGCCCTGTAGCGGCGGTTCACTCTCACCGCAATCCACGGGTGGCGTAGTCGGACATTTAAACATCAAAACCACATAAATAGTTCCGCCACTGGTTTGACCGCCCTGAGCCACGGAACCGGATCGCCGCCACGAAGACTACAACCACCAGCATCCACCAAAAAGGGTCCGGCTCCGGGTGTCCCAAGGCCCAGGGGGTGCGTCAGAACATTTTCATCACCTTTCACAATCACCAATGGGACAAGGCAGGGATGTCCTCTGTCCCCTCTCTTATACATCCTAGTGACGGAGCACCTGCTCTCATCAATTCGCCATAACTCCAATATTAGGTGGATTGAGGTGGGAGGCACCGAGTACAAGTGCTCTCTATTTGCTGATGATGTCCTAGTATATATCACTCAATCACATATATCCATCCCTGCTGTTATGGCTGAAATAGATCACTTTGTTACATGGTAAAATTTTAAAATCAATGCAGCGAAGTCTGAGGCCCTCGATGTCTCCCTCCCTAAATCCATATAGGATTCCATCCAGTCCAACTTTCCCTTTGCCTGGCCCTCACAGGGTATCAAATACTTAGGAATTCCTATTCATAGAGACCTCTCCCATCTATGTTATCTTAATTTTGGGCCCTTTATTGAACAATTCCATACAGACCACGGTTGGCAAGTTAGAACTGTAAGATTCACTACGTGAACCACTGGTGTTTTGTGGAAAAGCACATGTACACCGCGTTCCAAATTATTATGCAAAAAGTGTTTAGGAGTGATAAGGGAAGAATTTGTTTGTTTGTCAGTTAAACTCATTGATGGTGATGTGTGTCAGGGCTCTTTATATCACTGTAAGCAATTGCAGACACCTGTGCTAATTAGTTTGGCAGGTGTGTCCAATGAAAGGCAAGACTACTTAAGAAGGCTCTCTCACATTATTAAGCAGCCTACATTTTCTGCCAAAATGGGAAAGAAAAAGGATGTGTCGGCTGCTGAGAAGCAACAAATTGTGGAGTGTTTAGGTCAAGGCATGACTACAATCAACATTGTGCGATGATCAGGATGAAGTGTCTTGGCAATCAAGAAGTATGTAGCTGATTCACAGTACACACGTGTGCGTGCTGATAAGGGCAAATTGAGGACTCTTTCCTACAGGCAATTATGTCAGGTTGAAAGAGCAGCGGCAAAAAAGCCTTGTCATAGCAGCAGACAAGTTTTTGATGCTGCTTGTGCCTCCAACGTCCCCCGAACAACAAGATGCAGGGTCCTTCAGAGGTTTGCAGCTGTGCATACGCCATCCTGTCGACCTCCTCTATCCACTTCACACAAGCAGAAACGGCTCCAGTGGGCCAAACATTACATGAAGACTGATTTCAAAACTGTTTTGTTCACGGATGAGTGCCGTGCAGCGCTCGATGGTCCAGATGAATGGAGTGGAGGATGGCTGGTTGATGGACACCCCACGCAAACACGGCTACAGCGCCAACAAGGATGAGGTGGAGTAATGTTTTGGGCTGGAATCATGGGGAGAGAGATTGTCGGCCCCTTTAGGATCCCTGAAGGCGCTAAAGATGAACTCCATAATGTATGTGGATTTTCTCAAACAGCACTTCCTGCCATGGTTCAAGAAGAAGAACCGTGTATTTCACAGCAAGATCATTTTTCTGCATGATAATGCACCATCTCATGCTGCACATAAAACATCTGCATCTCTGGCTGATATGGGCATAAAAGGGGACAAACTTATGGTGTGACCCCCATGCTCCCCTGACCTCTACCCCATTCAGAACCTTTGGAGCATCATTAAAAGGAGTGTCTATGATGGCGGGAGGCAGTTTACATCTAAGCAACAGCTCTGGGAGGGTATTCTGTCCTCATGCAAAACAATTGAAGCAGAAACCATCCAAAACCTGACAAATTCAATGGACGAGAGAGTTCAGAAGCTCCTTTCGAACAAGGGGTCCTATGTGAAAATGTAACATCACCTAGAATAAAGTTTTGAGTTGAAAACTGTTTGATTTCAGTTTCTAACAACCTGCTAATGCTTATAATTTCAAAAATGACCATTTTTTTGGTCTTTATTAAAATGAAAAGGTTGATCGAAAAGTTTGGGGGATCTAAGAGTGTGGCAACCCAGTAGTCATGATTACTTCGAATTCTGACAATATGAGGGTCATGCTGCAGGTAGTGCAGCAAGAAGGCACTTATGTGTCTTGCGCATCTCGGAGCCCCAAAATTATTTTCCGGGCTAGATGCAGCTAAAAATTATTTTTAATTTTAAATCTGGTGAAGCTTATTATAGATGGCCTAATAGGATCAGTGCTGCACACTGCTACAAAGCCCAAATTATTTTCCAGTCAAGATACAGATAAACATGATTAGTAATTTGAAAGCTTAAAACGGTTGGTAGGGTGATTTTAACCAATCATCAAGCTTTTACTCTCCCCAGGATGACACAGGGGTAGAAAAGTCGTTTCGGATCCATGATTTGTTCATCTTTATGAACGTGAGTCTGTCTACATTATCAGTGGAGAGCCGTGTGCGCTTATCTGTCAGCACACCACCAGCAGCGCTGAACACACGTTCAGACAGAACGCTGGCTGCGGGGCATGACAAGATCTCCAAGGCGTAAGTGGCTAGCTCCGGCCATTTATCCAGATTGGAAGCCCAAAAAGAGCAAGGGTCCAGTGACACAGTCGTGGCTTCAATGTTTACTTGGAGATACTCCTGTACCATCGTCTCTAGGCGTTGACTATGTGTCAGACTTCTTGTCTCCTGTGGCCTTGCAAAGGATGGGCTAAAAAAGTGGTGAAATGATTCCGCAAAATTGATGTTACCAGCAGATACTGTGGTTCTGTTACGGTTTGAGTGCTGAACACTTGACGGTCCCACGGTTGGCAAGTTGGAACTGTGAGATTCACTACGTGCACCACTGGTATTTTGTGGAAAAGCACATGTAAGATTCTGCAACAGTCTCTGCTGATACTCCTGCATGCGTGCATCCCTTTCTATGGCAGGAATAATTTCTGCAAATTTACTTTTGTACCGGGGATCTAACAGTGTGGCAACCCAGTAGTCAGGATTATTTCTAATTCTCACAATTCGAGGGTCATGTTGCAGGTAGTGCAGCAAGAAGGCACTCATGTGTGTTGCGCATCCAGGAGCACCAAGTCCCTGTTGTGTTGGTGGCGAGGTAACAATCATGCTTCCTTCCTCTGTCCTCTCCCCCCAACCTCGCACAACAGAAATGTTGATCAAGGTCTCCCTCATCTGATGAGTCTTCCATCAGTTCGTCCTCCACTTCTTCCTGGGCTCCTGCACCTTCCTCACTAGTTTGGCTGCTACCATGCACCCTGGTAAAATCATCTCCCCACCCTCACATGCCTGCCGCCTTGGTGCTGCCGACCGTCTGGACCTTGCAGATGTTAGCCCTTCCGCATACAACTCCTCCTCCTCTACTTCCTCCACCTCCTCTTGTGCCACCACCTGACTGTTTAACATGTGCTCCAGCATGTAAATCACCGGAATAGTCATGCTGATAATGGCATCGTCAGCACTAAACATCTTCGTCGCCATTTCAAAACTGTGCAGAAGGGTGCATAGGTCCCTGATCTGAGACCACTCCTCCAGCGTGATTTGCCCCACCTCTGAATCTCGTTGGCCCAGGCTATACGTCAGAACGTATTGCACCAGGGCTTGTCGGTGCTGCCACAGTCGCTGCAACATGTGCAGAGTTGAATTCCACCGGGTAGGCACATCGCATTTTAGCCGGTGAAGTGGCAGGCCCAACGACTTCTGTAGAGATGTAAGTCGCTGAGCTGCGGGATGCGAACGGCGGAAGTGAGCACACAGCGACCGTGCCCTCTGCAGAAGGCCATCTAGTCTGGGATAGTGGGCTAAAAATTGCTGGACAACCAGGTTCAACACGTGAGCCATACAAGGCACGTGTGTGACATTGCCCCGGCGAAGGGCCGCACCCAGGTTTGCAGCATTGTCGCACACGGCCTTCCCTGGTTTCAGGTCCAGTGGAGACAACCATTCATGAAATTGGTTCTCCAGAGCTGACCACAACTCCTCAGCTGTGTGACTCACATTTCACAGACATTTCAATGTAAAAACCGCCTGATGACGTTGAGCCCTACTGCCAGCATAGTAAGGAGGTGTGCAGGATCCCTTCTGCGCAGTTAGAAAGCTTGTGGCATGACCAGACAGGCTTTGGGTGCAGGTGGAAGACCGAGAGGAGGTTGAGGAGGCAGAAGCAGTGGAGGAACTTTGACATAAAGAGGATTGACGCACAACTCGTGGGGACGGCAAGACTTGGACAGCAGCCCCTTGTCCTGCTGTCACCATAGTTACCCAGTGCCCAGTCAGCGACATGTAACGCCCCTGTCCATGCCTACTCGTCCAAGTGTCTGTGGTGAAATGCACCCTGTCACACACAGAGTTTCTCAAAGAAGCGGTGATGTTGTGTGCGACATGCTGGTGGAGCGCAGGCACACCTTTCTTTGAGAAGTAGTGCCGACTGGGCATCTGGTACTGGGGCACTGCGACGGACATAAGGTCTCGAAAATCCTCTGTGTCCACCAGGTGGAAAGGCAGCATTTCTGTAGCCAAGAGCTTGCAGATGGTGAAATTCAACCTCTTAGCTTTCTCATGGCTAGGAGGAAATGGTCTTTTACTTGTCCACATCTGAGGGACCGAGGGCTGGCTATTGTGCTTAGACGGGTTGATAAGGGTGTCCCCGGCAAACTGCCGGTCTGTGAGGAAGATGCAGGCGGACATGTTAGGTTGCCTTGATCCAAAGGTGGTGCTATCGATGTCGGACAGCGCTCAAGACCAGCTGGTGTTACCACCTCCAAAGAAAATGATGACCTGCCAATCACGCTGGCTGTTGCGGGTAAAGAGGTGGCAGGTCTGCGCCCCAAAACAGGTGTGACTGCTGTCCCCCCAGTCACAGAGGATGAAGAGGCTGCGGATGCACAAGATATGGCAGACGGTGGTTGGCCCGGCCGGCTAGGCCGCATTGTAGCACACTGAGCTTCCCACTGCAACTTATGCTTCATGTCCATGTGCCGGTTCATGCATGAAGTACTCAAACTATGTATTTTTTGGCCTCTACTTAGCTTTTGCTGACAAATGTTACAGATAACACGAGTTGGGTCATCTTTATCGATCTGAAAAAATGCCCAGGCTATGCAAGGCTTAGCACCCATGCGACCTGAAGAGCCACCACGACTTGTGGTGAGAGGCAGAGTTGTGTTTGAGGATGCAGTTGTTGACGTGCTTCCAGTACTACGTCTCTGTCCAGGAAGGCGCAACCTGACCTCGTCGTCACTAGCATCTTGCTCCACCTCCTCTGCTGACCTCATCTCTTGGCTGACTGTGGGTTGACAGTAAGTGGGATCTCCGACCTCATCATCATCACCCTGTGCGTTATCACACCCGTCGTCCTCAGAGCCAACCTGTTCCTGCCCTGACAAAAAACTAAAGTTGTCGCTCCAATCAGGTATTTGAGTCTTATCATCGTCTTCCTCATTGTCTCCACCAACAGGAGTTACAGTTTGGGATTGAGGGTCTACATTATGGTCAGAACCTTCTGCGTCTGGTCCTGGATCCGACTCATAAAGATTCTGGGCATCAGTGCAGATCATTTCCTCGTCTGGATTCACAGAAGCGCTGGAGTCGACCTCTGATTCCCAGGCTATAGTATGAGTAAACAGCTCTGCAGACTCAACCATCTGTTCTACCTCATACTCAGACGGGCAGCTGGAGATTTGGGAGCTGTGAGGAAGCAAGTGCGATTTGGGTGACACCTTTGAGGACTGGAGTATTTGTGATGTTGAAGTTGATGTGGAGGAGAGCCCACTTAAAGGAGCACTTGATATCCGTTGAAGCACCTGCTGTTTTTGTGCCTCATCTGGAATTTGTAGCGATTGGCGTGGCCGTAAGAAAGGGATCTTATCACATTGTCCGCTAAAAGAAGTAGACATTTTAGTTTGGCTGGAAGATGGTCTTTCTTCTGCACCTACCCCACGGACACAACCTTTTTTCCCCTTCCCAACACACCTATTCCCCTTTCCACCAGCAGCAGGCCTTTTTCCACTCATTTTGGTGGTTAACTAATTCACAACTCTGGAGTTGTTTGCACAAAAAAACAATGGATGGTAACCGAGCAGAGCTGAGTGGCCAAACTGTGGTATTAGGCCAAAACTATTGGCTGGGTTAGATGCAGAAAAAAATTATTTTTAATTTGCAACCTGATGGAGGTCAGTATAGATGGACTAATAGACCAAGTCCCACACACCGCTAGAAGCCCAAATATTTTTTCAGAGCTAGATGCAGAAATTTTTTTTATTCAATTTGCAACCTGATGGAGGTCAGTATAGATGGACTAATAGACCAAGTCCCACACACTGCTAGAAGCCCAAATATTTTTTCAGAGCTAGATGCAGAAAAAAATTATTTTTAATTTGCAACCTGATGGAGGTCAGTATAGATGGACTAATAGACCAAGTCCCACACACCGCTAGAAGCCCAAATATTTTTTCAGAGCTAGATGCAGAAAAAAATTATATTTAATTTGCAACCTGCTGGAGGTCAGTATAGAAGGACTAATAGAACAAGTCCCACACACTGCTAGAAGCCCAAATATTTTTTCAGAGCTAAATGAAGAAAAAAATTATTTTTAATTTGCAACCTGATGGAGGTCAGTATAGATGGACTAATAGACCAAGTCCCACACACTGCTAGAAGCCCAAATATTTTTTCAGAGCTAGACGCAGAAAAAAATTATTTTTAATTTGCAACCTGATGGAGGTCAGTATAGATGGACTAATAGAACAAGTCCCACACGCTGCTAGAAGCCCAAATATTTTTTCAGAGATAAATGAAGAAAAAAATTATTTTTAATTTGCAACCTGATGGAGGTCAGTATAGATGGACTAATAGACCAAGTCCCACACACTGCTAGAAGCCCAAATATTTTTTCAGAGCTAGATGCAGAAAAAAATTATTTTCAATTTGCAACCTGATGGAGGTCAGTATAGATGGACTAATAGAACAAGTCCCACACGCTGCTAGAAGCCCAAATATTTTTTCAGAGATAAATGAAGAAAAAAAATTATTTTTAATTTGCAACCTGATGGAGGTCAGTATAGATGGACTAATAGACCAAGTCCCACACACTGCTAGAAGCCCAAATATTTTTTCAGAGCTAGATGCAGAAAAAAATTATTTTTAATTTGCAACCTGATGGAGGTCAGTATAGATGGACTAATAGACCAAGTCCCACACACCGCTAGAAGCCCAAATATTTTTTCAGAGCTAGATGCAGAAAAAAATTATATTCAATTTGCAACCTGCTGGAGGTCAGTATAGAAGGACTAATAGAACAAGTCCCACACACTGCTAGAAGCCCAAATATTTTTTCAGAGCTAAATGAAGAAAAAAATTATTTTTAATTTGCAACCTGATGGAGGTCAGTATAGATGGACTAATAGACCAAGTCCCACACACTGCTAGAAGCCCAAATATTTTTTCAGAGCTAGATGCAGAAAAAAATTATTTTTAATTTGCAACCTGATGGAGGTCAGTATAGATGGACTAATAGACCAAGTCCCACACACCGCTAGAAGCCCAAATATTTTTTCAGAGCTAGATGCAGAAAATTTTTTTATTCAATTTGCAACCTGATGGAGGTCAGTATAGATGGACTAATAGACCAAGTCCCACACACTGCTAGAAGCCCAAATATTTTTTCAGAGCTAGATGCAGAAAAAAAATATTTTTAATTTGCAACCTGATGGAGGTCAGTATAGATGGACTAATAGACCAAGTCCCACACACTGCTAGAAGCCCAAATATTTTTTCAGAGCTAGATGCAGAAAAAAATAATTTTTAATTTGCAACCTGATGGAGGTCAGTATAGATGGACTAATAGAACAAGTCCCACACGCTGCTAGAAGCCCAAATATTTTTTCAGAGATAAATGAAGAAAAAAATTATTTTTAATTTGCAACCTGATGGAGGTCAGTATAGATGGACTAATAGACCAAGTCCCACACACTGCTAGAAGCCCAAATATTTTTTCAGAGCTAGATGCAGAAAAAAATTATTTTCAATTTGCAACCTGATGGAGGTCAGTATAGATGGACTAATAGAACAAGTCCCACACACTGCTAGAAGCCCAAATATTTTTTCAGAGCTAGATGCAGAAAAAAATTATTTTTAATTTGCAACCTGATGGAGGTCAGTATAGATGGACTAATAGACCAAGTCCCACACACCGCTAGAAGCCCAAATATTTTTTCAGAGCTAGATGCAGAAAAAAATTATATTCAATTTGCAACCTGCTGGAGGTCAGTATAGAAGGACTAATAGAACAAGTCCCACACACTGCTAGAAGCCCAAATATTTTTTCAGAGCGAAATGAAGAAAAAAATTATTTTTAATTTGCAACCTGATGGAGGTCAGTATAGATGGACTAATAGACCAAGTCCCACACACTGCTAGAAGCCCAAATATTTTTTCAGAGCTAGATGCAGAAAAAAATTATTTTTAATTTGCAACCTGATGGAGGTCAGTATAGATGGACTAATAGACCAAGTCCCACACACCGCTAGAAGCCCAAATATTTTTTCAGAGCTAGATGCAGAAATTTTTTTTATTCAATTTGCAACCTGATGGAGGTCAGTATAGATGGACTAATAGACCAAGTCCCACACACTGCTAGAAGCCCAAATATTTTTTCAGAGCTAGATGCAGAAAAAAATTATTTTTAATTTGCAACCTGATGGAGGTCAGTATAGATGGACTAATAGACCAAGTCCCACACACTGCTAGAAGCCCAAATATTTTTTCAGAGCTAGATGCAGAAAAAAAATATTTTTAATTTGCAACCTGATGGAGGTCAGTATAGATGGACTAATAGAACAAGTCCCACACGCTGCTAGAAGCCCAAATATTTTTTCAGAGATAAATGAAGAAAAAAATTATTTTTAATTTGCAACCTGACGGAGGTCAGTATAGATGGACTAATAGACCAAGTCCCACACACTGCTAGAAGCCCAAATATTTTTTCAGAGCTAGATGCAGAAAAAAATTATTTTTAATTTGCAACCTGATGGAGGTCAGTATAGATGGACTAATAGAATGATGCTATGCCCAAAAGATTTTACTTCACTAGGTGCAGTAAAAAAATTGGTATTCTATACACAGGTGGTATATCTTGCAACACAGATAGGCTACTCCACTGACTAACACACTCTGTAATAGGCCAAAAAGGATTAGCTTTGCTAGATTCAGCCAAATGCTGTGAAAAAAACTTGCACAGCACTGGCACAGACCTGCCTGGCAAAAACTGATAGGAACTGATGTAACCTAGTCCTGAAAAGGACTCCAATTACAATTAGTCTTTACTCCCACAATCTATCTATTTAAGAGCACAGACCTGCTTGATAAAAGTCGTAGGAAATGCTGTAACCTAGTCCTTAAAAGGACTACAATCACAACTATTCCCTACTCCCAAGCTATCTGTATATTTGTGCGAAAATTGGCTTGAAATTAACAAGGTATAGCGCACACAGCAACAGCGGTGCCGTCTAACACGCAGCTGCAGCAGTGAGAAAATGGTGGCGACGGGGAAAATGGCTTGGTCTTATAGGGCAAGGACATGTGACATACACTGCCAATCACACATGCCCTTGCTTGTGTGAAAAAAAGCACTTCGCTCCATGTGTGCGCTGCTGATAGGCTGACAGATTGCACCTCCCCACTGCAAATGCGGGAAAGAGAAAAAAAAATGGAGATCTTCATTGTTCCTGCAGAGATCCATCCCCTGCCCCTCCCCCCGCCCCGCTGTACACTCAAACTGCGTATTAACATTAATTTTCATCATTACTGAGAAAAAATCCAGTTATGATTTTGGTGCACGAACAGTTATCGAACATAACCTCGAACAGCCGAATTTTTCTCAAATTGTTCGTGTTCGCCGACCGGCTCGAACACCGCCCAAAACAGCTCGAATTTGAGATTGGCGAACAGTTCGAGTAGAACAACGCTCATCTCTAATTATAAGCATTAGCAGGTTATTAGAAACTGAAATCAAACAGTTTTCAGCTCAAAACTTTATTCTAGGTGATGTTACATTTTCACATAGGACCCCTTGTTCAAAAGGAACTTCTGAACTCTCTCGTCCATTGAATTTGTCAGGTTTTGGATGGTTTCTGCTTCAATTGTTTTGCATGAGGATAGAATACCCTCCCAGAGCTGTTGCTTAGATGTGAACTGCCTCCCGCCATCATAGACACTCCTTTTGATGATGCTCCAGAGGTTCTGAATGGGGTAGAGGTCAGGGGAGCATGGGGGTCACACCATAAGTTTGTCCCCTTTTATGCCCATATCAGCCAGAGATGCAGATGTTTTATGTGCAGCATGAGATGGTGCATTATCATGCAAAAAAATGATCTTGCTGTGAAATACACGGTTCTTCTTCTTGAACCATGGCAGGAAGTGCTGTTTGAGAAAATCCACATACATTATGGAGTTCATCTTTAGCGCCTTCAGGGATCCTAAAGGGGCCGACAATCTCTCTCCCCATGATTCCAGCCCAAAACATTACTCCACCTCCTCCTTGTTGGCGCTGTAGCCGTGTTTGCGTGGGGTGTCCATCAACCAGCCATCCTCCACTCCATCCATCTGGACCATCGAGCGCTGCACGGCACTCATCCGTGAACAAAACAGTTTTGAAATCAGTCTTCATGTAATGTTTGGCCCACTGGAGCCGTTTCTGCTTGTGTGAAGTGGATAGAGGAGGTCGACAGGATGGCATATGCACAGCTGCAAACCTCTGAAGGACCCTGCATCTTGTTGTTCGGGGGACTTTGGAGGCACCAGCAGCTTCAAAAACTTGTCTGCTGCTATGACAAGGCTTTTTTGCCGCTGCTCTTTTAACCTGACGTAATTGCCTGTAGGAAAGAGTCCTCAATTTGCCCTTATCAGCACGCACACGTGTGTACTGTGAATCAGCTACATACTTCTTGATTGCCTAGACACTTCATCCTGATCATCGCACAATGTTGATTGTAGACATGCCTTGACCTAAACACTCCACAATTTGTTGCTTCTCAGCAGCCGAAACATCCTTTTTCTTTCCCATTTTGGCAGAAAATGTAGGCTGCTTAATAATGTGAGACAGCCTTCTTAAGTAGTCTTGCCTTTCATTGGACATACCTGCCAAACTAATTAGCACAGGTGTCTGCAATTCCTTACAGTGATATAAAGAGCCCTGACACACATCACCATCAATGAGTTTAACTGACAAACAAACAAATTCTTCCCTTATCACTCCTAAACACTTTTTGCATAATAATTTGGAACACAGTGTACATGTGCTTTTCCACAAAACACCAGTGGTTCACGTAGTGAATCTTACAGTTCTAACTTGCCAACCGTGGTCTGTAAGGAGTTGTTCAATAAAGGGCCCAAAATTAAGATAACATAGATAGGAGAGGTCTCTATGAATAGGAATTCATAAGTATTTGATACCCTGTGAGGGCCAGGCAAAGGGAAAGTTGGACTGGATGGAATCCTATATGGATTTGGGGAGGGAGACAGCGAGGGCCTCAGACTTCGCTGCATTGATTTTAAAATTTGACCATGTAACAAAGTGATCTATTTCAGCCATAACAGCATGGATGGATATATGTGATTGAGTGATATATACTAGGACATCATCAGCAAATAGAGAGCACTTGTATTCGGTGCCTCCCACCTCAATCCACCTAATATTGGGGTTATGGCAAATTGATGAGAGCAGGTGCTCCGTCACTAGGATGTATAAGAGAGGGGACAGAGGACATCCCTGCCTTGTCCCATTGGTGATTGTGAAAGGTGATGAAAATGTTCTGATGCACCCCCTGGGCCTTGGGACACCCGGAGCCGGACCCTTTTTGGTGGATGCTGGTGGTTGTAGTCTTCGTGGCGGCGACCCGGTTCCGTGGCTCAGGGTGGTCAAACCAGTGGCGGAACTATTTATGTGGTTTTGATGTTTAAATGTCCGACTACGCCACCCATGGATTGCGGTCAGAGTGAACCGCCGCTGCAGGGCAGACCGCTGAGGCTGGTGTTGTGGGTGCAGCAGAGCGTAGCATAACTCCCCACGGGAGGAGTACAGCCTCAGGGCAGTGTATGCGGAGGATGGGGGTGATGGTGCAGGGCAGCAGTTGTAACGACACAGAGTCAGTGATGCAGTCCAGGGCCTTTACTCACAGTTCTTATTATCCAGACCACGTCTGCAGGTAACGGCTGCCCACGTCGTACTGTGCTCACCAAGTGAGGGGCTCAGACAACTCCCAGATAACATTGGAGCGCTTCACAGGACCCCCTTTGTGTGTCCTTTGTCTGGCCTTTCTTACCAACCCTTCTATCCGGCTGCCTCTGGCCTCCTCTTGGTAAACTTGGTGCCAGTTTCCCTGACCCTATGTGGTGCCTTCCTAGCGGGTGTAGCGAGGGGCTGCGCCACATAAAATGTCACAGTCTCCGGTTTCTAGCTGAGGGTCGTTTCCTGCCTCCACTAGTTTCGGGGACCGGTCTCCCCCTTTGGCCTGACCCCTCCACGCAGGTGGATTCGGGCGTGCGGTGGCGACTCGCCCGTCCGCACCCCTGGGATCCCTTCATTCCTCGTTCCTGGAGCCTTCTCCGCTCCTCTTCCTTCCTTCTCCCTCTTCCAGGCCTGGGCCTCTGTTACTAGGCCCGCCTCCGGAGCAGAGCTCATGCAGAGCCCCTGCTCCCTGCCGCTTCTGCTCAGACTTCTCTGCACTGAACTAAGATGGTGCCCACCTTTTATACTCCCTTCTCAATGCACCCAGGAACTGCTTCCTCCCTGCTCCTGCACTACAGGGTTCCCCTTCCTCAGTGTTCCCTCCCCCCACTCCAGCCAGGGACAGGGACTGTCGTACCCATCTCAGAGGCATATTGGTCGCCCTGCCCCACGGCAATGTGGTGTAATGCATGCAGGTGTCGGGTCCTGATCCACACTCCATCCTTACCTGAGAGTGAGATATCACACCTCTGGGTGAGGTGCAATACCTCTGTAGCAACCGAGCCCTCAGGGTGCTACAGTTCCATTTATATTCAGCCTAGGTGACGTATTGTGATACAGGGCCGTGATTTTGGCTATAAAAGGGTCCCCTAGACCCCTACCCCAAGCTTTTTAAGAGAATCATATATGGCGTGCCAGGAGACTCTATGGAATGCTTTCTCAGCATCCAACGACAGTATCTAATTACAAATTTTTAACTGCATCTAGCCCAGGAAATACTTTGTGCCTAGTAGCAGTGTCTGCTAGTCAGCGGATTATCCCGTCTGTTAAGCAAGCTACACCACCTGTAGTTTGGACACTTAATTTTTTCAAAGGAAATGCTTCGGGACCACGGGATACTCAGTGAAGAGCATCAGGAGGCACCCCAAGGCATAGGGGCTGGGACTGGCAGTAGGATGCCTTGTGGTGGACAGCCGAGCTCGATCCTTATAAAAGCTTTTTAACTGCAGCAGCTTTAGTGGACGCTACTGGAGCTGGAATTACGCGGCTGCTGGCATGAGACTTGCCCTCCAATAGATCCTTGTAAATGGATTTAAAGTGTATTCATTCAAATTAGAGAGACAATTTAAATTAAAAAGCTTAGAGCTGCCTCCACCACAGGGGGGCTCACTCGACCCACCAGCGGACAGGCACCAGTATTGGGAGAGGGGGGCTGGCCGTCAGGGTTCACCGCGGCTCTGGCACAAACCCCGCGACACGGAGGTGGCACGGGCAGGAGCGGACTGAACGTGTCGGCTTCTCACTTTTTTGATTTTAGAAGGGCATGACATGCCTATATCTGTGTCTCCCCCTCCTTTTACTCCTCCACCTCTTTTCTTTTCGCATGACTATATGTACTTGTCACTTTTCCATGTGTTAGTTGTGTCTTCTGAGCAGTTTGTCAGCTTTTGGACACCTTTGAAGGTGTTTTCTATGTGTTTCTATGTGTTTTTGTTTGCCTGCCATTGGTTTTAACGGTGTTCGAAGGTGTTCGACGAACAGTTCGACGAACAGTTCGGCGAACACACGGGTGTTCGACGAACCAAACCGAACTCGAACACTACGGGGGTGGCTCAACACTATTCAACACTTTGAAGAGTTTCGACTCCCAGCGAAAATCCAACTTTCCAATGGTAGTCTTTACACGGACCAGCACTTTGTCCTTGGGTTTGAACAGCTCAGTTTGGACTGGACCACGGTCTCAGGGTAACTGATTTTGTTGCTTGTCACCTACCAACTGGTGAATAGTTTTCAGTCTGATTTGGTGCCCCTGCATCCATGAGTCTGGAGTGCGGTGGTTTTCTTCGGGTGGAGTACTCAAGTTAAGTTCGGACATTTCTCTTCCCAACTATCCAATTAATATATAGGGAGTGTAACCAGTAGTGCTGTGTACTCAGTTATTGTAGGCCCAGAGCAGCTCAGGCAAATAATCTAGCTACTACAATTTCTTGTCTCACTCTAGGGTTCGAAGCAACTGCAGCAGTGTTCGCTTTACTTGCACTATGTCTTTTCATCAGCAGATACCCTGAGCTCCAATCCAATAGACTTCTGGGTTAAAATATTGCACAAGTATTAAGAACTGGCTGGTGCCTTTTTTATACACAAGGGAAGCAAGTTATCGGCAACAAGTGTGGAAAACCTAATATTTGTCAAAATGAATCAGGAATGGTTAATTGCCGACATTCATTCACTTTTGGCTAATGCCATTGATTAAATTGCCCATACCATTTGCATGTCTGACTACAGCCTGTCTCGTATACCGTGAAGGGTCATGCTCAGCCAGATATCTACTCCCTGTCCATCATTTCATATATATTATAGTACTGCATTGCCATTTCTGCCACTGCTGGCTCTAAACTGCCACACTTGCCTGCCCCATCCTAACTCATTACTATGCTTCTCCTTTCGCATAGATCTCTTGGATGCCTTCTGTGTTTCATAGTGCTAGATTGTAATGCTGCTGTTGGGATTGCCGTTGCTTCCAGTAAAGTGTCACATATCTCATTGCCTGCCCTGTCATAACTGTCTACTGTGCTGCTCCTTACTCAGTCACTGCACAACCATATCAGCCATTCACATATCTCTTGCTGCCCACTATGTTTCATAGTGCTAGACTGTACTGTTGAAGCCGGGAAAAGTACTCTCTAAAGGATTCTCAAACATTAAACATGTCCCAAAATAGGACACATTTTTGGAAAGGGTTAGTGACAACAAGTCATAGATTGTTAACTTTGAAAACAGTACTCCTGTTATGTCTCACTAAAAAACAGGATACTTTTTGGATGGCTGTCTAAAAAGCCTTTATAATTGCCTAATCTTTTTGTAATTAGCAGTCCAGTTGCCGACCCCAAAAAGGGATAATTTTTCAACCCCAGTTGAGAATCAATTACTACTTCACATTCAAAACAGTATATCTGTTTTGTCTCCCTAAGTAAAGGAATAATTTTTGAACTGTTTGAAAGTTACTGTCATGGCTCGGTTTAGGGATTTCATTCGTTGAACTGTTGCTCCGTGGTCAGCTTATCTGTCTGCTGAGCTAATGCATTTTCTTTCCTGACCAAATGCTGATGGTTCCAATTGTCTTTGTTCCCCCTTTTTGGTTTGCTCGTCTCCAGGTGTTTTCCATTTTCCCATTTTGGTCTGTACTATCACATTCTTGGTTAGTTTTGTTTTATGTTAATCCTCCACTGCACTTCCTTGCTGGCTATACCTCTAGGTGGGCTTGGGTTTATGAGTTCCAGTCCTTCAGCTTCAGGGTTTTACCTTGCATGGTAAACACTAGTTGAATTCCTGCAGTGAGTCTGTTTGTTTTCCTTCACAGTTCCTTTTCTTTTCACCTCTTTAGGTTTCTGGGCAGTTATACTTGTGCTGTTTACTTTTGGCTCTCCTTAGCTTTCCCTCTGTACCTTATATGAATAGATTTTAATTTTCTCACCGTGTGTTTTCATATCTTCTTGCACATTTTCCTCTCCTATTGTTGTGTGTTGCAGCCTCCCCTCTGGTTCATCAGGAGGTATGAGAAACCCCTTGATGGCCTTTTAGGGAGCCAGGTCTGAGGTGGTATTTTTGAGTTGTGCGGCTAGGGTCTTTCTAGTCTGTACAGGTAGCAAATGTGTGTAGGGATGTGGACTGTCTTACCCTGTTCCTGCCCCTGAAGACAACAAATTATGTGAATACCGTCATGCGGTTTTATATGTGAAATAACGTGTGTCTAATGTAATGTGATATAATGTATTATGGTGATTTACAGTATATCAAGTCTTAGAGCAGTCATCTGTTTGATTTATCTACACTAAGATGAGGATGCTTCAGCAATTTTAAATTTTGATTTATCTGATCCATAATGCAATCCATCCATACATAAAAACAGAATATACTTAAAAAATCTCAAAACTTTCAAAATTGTAAGTTTTGTAATATGTTTCTATTTATTTTACTTAGTTGCTGTTAAAATAAAGTAGACCTGGAATTACAAATTTCATCACACAGTTGTATAATCTATAATCACATATGACACATATCAGAGTTGGAATATGAAAATATCTACTGTATATATATGTTTAATTAAAAAACACAAATTATATCAGCCTACTTTTACCATGTAAATACAGAAAAATTTGTGAAAAAACATTGCAGCTACTTAGATACCTGAAATTTGTAAATAATTCTGATTTAAAGAGAACCTTTCAAGTCCCCAAACAGTATTAACCTTCATATATGGGGTTAATATGTAGGTTAATAGCGTTCCAAAACCATGCGGCTGCTGGACTATAGGCACTGTTACCAGGAGAAAATTTATATTATTCCTCTCTGCAGCCTCCGGATCTTAGTCATAGAGAGAGGCGTGCCGGTGCGGCTTCAGTCACCACCGAGTGCACAGTGAGCAATGGTTGTAAGTATGCTCCGGCACATTGACTGACAGCTGGCTGAGCACAGATACCCTGCAGAGACAGCTGTTAGTCAATGTGTACTGATCGGTGACTGAAGCACAACTCTATGGCTGAAAGCTGGAGGCTGCAGGCAGGAATAAAGTTCATTTCCAGCTGGTAGCCGGGCTTTCTATCCGTCAGCCAGACAGCTTTAGAACTCTGTTAACTTGCAGATTAACCTCATACTTGCAGGTTCATAGCATTTGGGAACATGACAGGTTCCCTTTAATATAGTCACACATGCCAGATTTTCAAAATGTTGCTCAGTCACTAAGTAACAAACAGGCCTAGTTCTTAAGGGGTTAAATACATGCAATGTTTATTTCAAACCACATTATAACTTATCCTTGGTATTTTGGAGGCACCCTGTGTCACCTCTATTGCTATTGGTGGAAAAAAGCTGAAAAATCTTATATTATACCTGATTTGATTTGGTGAGAGGGTCTCTGAAAAGTCTTAATCAGAGCATTAGGGTATAGGAAGTGAGTAATATTTGGTAATGTTATTAAATCTAGTTATACTAATATTTTTGAAGAAACAAGGGTGACGAATGAAAAGGCAGAGAGAGAAAAGTATTGCATCAGTATAACCATGTGCTATATCTAGCATCATCAATGTATGTACCCAATGAACAGATAAATGTCAGCCAGTAATTATAGCACACTCATAAGTAAGGATTATAAAGACCTTTATTATCAAGTAAATTTTTTAAATGTTTAAAAAGTGAGTAGATGGCTGAAGAAAGGCAGCATCAACAGAGAAAGCAGGCATAAACAATGTAGTTGATATCAAAGATATACAGTAGCTGTCTCTATAAAGGGTGTAATGGAAACAGCCTAAATAGTGGCTACCCAAAAAATATCTAATCCCTATAAATGTATATATAAAGAGTAAATTGTAGGTATAAAAATGAAACTATATAATAATACACAAAAACGCAGTTATAAAATATATAAAACTATGGATTGTTATTGTGTCGGACATACCACACTTTCCTTTCCATCCCTATGCAAGTTCAGGAATTAATATGAACTAGCGCAAAACAACCTACTGGAAATGATGCAGGTTCTACTCCTTACAAAAATTACTATATGTAACTAGCTTAGAGGGTTCTTATTTTAAAATATAACTTTTAATAATTCACAATATAAAAACATCTAGCATATCCCGCTGTAATGCAGGTGTCAGAATGCAATGCGCAGAGTCACAAAATGAGGGCAGTCAAATAGCTATAAATAACAATTTATATATATATATATATATATATATACAGTATATATATATATATATATATATTAGCTTTTGAACCCGTTCTACGCCCGGGTGGCGAGCATTTTTATTGGTATATGGTCTCCCATGCTGGTATGTGCTGCCCCCCTCCTGTCCCCACCATCCTATACTGGTATGCGTGGTATCTCTCACCCCAATCCTGGTATGCGTGGTACCCCTCACCCGAATCCTGGTATGTGTGGTACCCCTCACCCCAATCCTGGTATTTGTGGTACCCCTCACCCCAATCCTGGTATGTGTGGTACCCCTCACCCCAATCCTGGTATGTGTGGTACCCCTCACCCCAATCCTGGTATGCGTGGTACCCCTCACCCCAATCCTGGTATGCATGGTACCCCATCCCTATCCTGGTATGTATGGTATTCCTCATCCTGGTATGCATGGCCCCCCTCTTCCGAATCCCGGTGTGCGTGGCCCCCCCATCCGAATCCCGGTATGCGTGGCACCCCTCATCCCCCCAATCCCGGTATGCGTGGCACCCCTCATCCCCCCAATCCTGGTATGCGTGGCACCCCTCATCCCCCCAATCCCTGTATGCGTGGCAACCCTCATCCCCCCAATCCCGGTATGCGTGGCACCCCTCATCCCCCCAATCCCGGTATGCATGGCACCCCTCACCCCAATCCTGGTATGTGTGGTACCCCTCACCCCAATCCTGGTATGTGTGGTACCCGTCACCTCAATCCTGGTATGTGTGGTACCCCTCACCCCAATCCTGGTATTTCTAGCCCCCGCATCCCTTTCACGCTGTACACACATCCAAAAAAATAAACACTTATACTCACCTTTCTTCTCTGTGCTCCAGCGCTGCTGCGTCCTGTTCTGCCGGAGGCCGGGGAGGAGAGCGGCGCCAGAGCACCGCTCTGTCCGGCGCCATTTTGCTGAAGACACTGCAAATGTGTCTTCAGTAAAATGGCGCCGGATAGCGCTATGCGCATGCGCCGATCCGACGCCTCACTCCTGCCCCGGTCTCCGGCGAAGAGAGAGGCGCTGCGGCAACGCTCCTCCCAGTCAGGTAAGTATCTAAGTATGGCGCCGGATATCGCGGTATGTGTTCAGTGTCTACACATACCGCGATCTCCGGCACCATACACCTCCTCTTACCTGTAACGGCTCCAAGCGTTCTTCTGTCTGGAGCCAGACTGCGTGTCATGCATGCGCAGTCTATAAAGGCTTCAGACAGAGGGATGCTTGCAGCGTTATATTATATATATATATATATATATATATATATAACAAGCTGACAGGGATTGCAACAGGGGTTAGTAATGAGAACACTATCACAATAACAATAATAGCAATAACACACAATACATCACAATAGCAATAACAATAGCAATAAAATTCTTCTCTAAAATACTGTATCTAGCCCAAATATGGGATTAGCACTGAAGTCCATTGGTTCTGCAAATGGCCCTAGCGGGGGTCTCCGGTTATTCCCGCTAGGCCTTTAAGTCATTTTCTGACAAAGTCAATTAGATCCCATTTGGCTTGTTCCACCTCACCCGTCCCCCTCCCAACCTAATACCCTAAACCCGATTGTTCCCGGTACCGTGAGGGAGTGGTTGAAGTGACAGTCCTGTTCAGTGATGATACTCGTCGGCTTCTGGATGCGCCATTTCTGGGGCGGCTGACGGCTGGTGTTTCTAGCCTGGGAGGGGGCCAATATTCATGGCACCCTTCCTGGGCTATTAATATCAGCCCCCAGCTGTCTGCCTAGCCTTTGCTAGCTATTAAAATAGGGGGGACCCCACGTCATTTTTTTGGGGGTCCCCCATTTTAATAGCTAGTAAAGGCTAGGCATTCAGCTGGGGGCTGATATTAGTAGCCTGGGAAGCTCCGTGGGTATTACCCCCTTCCCAGGCTTCAAACATCTGCCCCAGCCATCTGCTTAACCTCCGCTAGAGACTAAAATTACGGGGAACCCCACGCCAATTTTTTTTTTTAATAAATCCTTTATTTTAACATTAAATGACAAGTACAGTAATCAACACTATCACTGTGCTTCTTATAAATGTGACTGACATGTTTCTATCTATCTAATCTATGTGTGATGCTCTATTCTTTCTGTTATAAATTGTCGGGTACCGATGCTAAATTGCCTGCCGGCTTTTTTAAAGAGACGGTGCATGAAAACACTAATATGTTTTTTAATAAATCCTTTAACACTAAATGACAAGTACAGTAACCAACACTGTCACTGTACTTCTTATATATGTGACTGACATGTTACTATCTATCTAATCTTTGTGTGATGCTCTATTCCTTCTTGTCTAAATTGTCGGTTACCGGTATATGCCGCTGCTGAATTGCCGGCCGACTTTTTTAAAGAGAGTGTCTTCTGAGCAGTTTGTCAGCTTTTGGACACCTTTGAAGGTGTTTTCTATGTGTTTCTATGTGTTTTGTTTGCCTGCCATTGGTTTTAACGGTGTTCGACGGTGTTCTAAGGTGTTCGACGAACAGTTCCTCGAACGTCCCGGTGTTCGACGAACTGAACCGAACCCGAACACTACGGGGGTGGTTCAACACTACTGCTAACATCAGATAAGTCTCTAATAACTAGCCGCTATTAGAGAAGTTTGTGATAAATGGATAGAGATTCTTCCAAAATTCTACAATACTGGTAAAAATGTCGCTGTGGATGAGCAACTTGAGGCATTCCAAGGTAGGTGCCCGTTCAAACAATATATATCGAGAAAGCAGAGTACGGCATCAAGATATGGACACTTACTGACAGAAGCAGCTCTAAATGCTCAGTTATATAAAGGAAAAAAAAGCCTGGAGAAACCCCTGAATCTGAGTATGCAAGTAATTTCAGATTTGACATATAGACCAAGAGGACAAAATATGACATGTGACAACTTTTTTACATTGCACCAACTGGGGCTGCTGTTGCTAAAACGAAAACTTACAATGCTGGGCACTGTAAGATAAAGCAAGCCTGAACTGCCGCAAGATATCCTTGGTAAAAGAGATGTTCATAGTTCAAAGTTTTACTTTACTAGAGATACGATAGTGGCTTCATATATCCCCAAATAAAACAAGCCGGTCATTTTGATGAGCTTGATGCACCATGACAATAAGATGCTCATGATATTAGATTATAATTCCATAAAAGGGGCAATTGATGCACAAGATCAACTAATAGCAATGTACACAAGCAAATGCAAAATCAATCGGTGGCCCATGGTTTTATTTTATAACATTCTTGATGTATCTGCCTACAATGCATTTGTTTTATGGCGAGAAACAAACCCCAATTGGAATGCCAATAAACTGTATAAACAAAAACTCTTTCTGGAAGAATTAGGAAAGTCACTTCTTATGCCATCCATTTTAGGAAGAAACCTAAAGCCCCAAAGTAAAGGATCAGCAGCCATAGTAAAGAGTATCCAGAAGCATCCTCAACAACACGAACCCACGGCCTCCTCCAGCACTGGGAAAAGCCTAATAGGGAAAAGATGCAGCATTTGTCCATCTTCGTGTGATAAAACAAATATTACATGTTCTAGTTGTAGTAAATATTTATGTAAAGCATGTGAGCTATTTCTATGCAGAATGTAAGAATGTCTGAAGATAAGTGAACATCAGGGGCATCGCTAGCCTCTTAGATCAGGGCCCAGGCCCCGGATCATGACTGCACTGCCCCGAATCTGCTGTTCACTTTTTTTAATTGAATACATTTCATTATCCTTGCAGGCTTGCATACACGCAGGGTTTTCCTGACACTGCCCTGGTGGTGCGGCTGAGTAATCACCTTATATCTTCTCCCTTCTCACTGCTCCTCCTCCTCTGCGCCAGCTATGGCAGAGGGTTTATCCATTCATGTGCAGTACTGCACAGCATCAGTGAGGACATGAGGGGAAGGGGCAAGGCTTGGCTCAGTAGCAGAAGCAGGTGGGTGGGGCCAAACCCCTGGGGGACAACAAGTCACAGCCAGCCGAGAGAGGAGAGAATCTGTGGCTGCTGTTCACACACAGAAGCTCCCTACCGCTCCTGCAATGTCACCAGCAGCTCAGTAGTGGGAACAAGGAATGAGGGTGCAGTGCTGACAGGTGTCCTGTGTGTACAGCCCACTCCCTGACTACTGAATTCCAACTCCAGGCATCCCCCACTACTGCCACTGGATACATGATGAAGAAGAGAGTGATTATATATATGTATGTGTGCAGGTCATGTGTCTGAGCAATGTGTATTGTATGTGTTCATGCAGATACCGCGTTGTGTGTGTCATGTATGTGGGATGTGTACCTTGTGTGCGTCATGTATGTGTAATGTATGTCATGTATATGGGACGTGTGCCTGATGTATCATGTATGTGGGATGTGTGCCTGGTGTGTGTCATGTATGTGGGATGTGTGCCTGATGTGTGTCATGTATGTGTGATGTGTGTCATGTATGTGGGATGTGTGCCTGGTGTGTCATGTCATGCATGTGCGATGTGTGCCTGGTGTGTCATGTATGTGGGATGTGTGCCTGGTGTGTGTCATGTATGTGTGATGTATGTCATGTATGTGGGATGTGTGCCTGATGTATCATGTATGTGAGATGTGTGCCTGGTGTGTGTTGTCAGGCAAAATGTATTTTTGTCCTAGTTTTAAAAATGTTGGAAGGACACCAAGAGATATCTTAAATCTCCGCCCCCTGTTCACTTGAAAGGGACCTCCATATAACTCCACTCTTGCTTCCTCAAACAAGGAATTTTTATAACCGTCATAAACCTCACCCAGAGCAAGCATACTGGTCTACACTGGATTTCCCCTCCAAAGTCCTATTGTGTAACTATACAAACTTTTAATGTCGAGTTCAATAACGCACATGACTGTCACAAACACATGGGCCACATTTTTGGGATGCTCACCTTTTTCCAGTTATGATGGTGTATCTTTCACAACTGGGAAACCACCAGAAACCTAGGAAATGGGTTTTGAGCTTCTGAATGTCATAGAAATATCATATTTGATATCAATCTTCGTGAATATTGGTGACGGCAAACATGATGTATCCATCTTGGATGTGGGGCCCCCCCATTAGAGATGAGAGTTGTTTGACTCGAACTGTTCGCCAATCTCAAATTCGAGCTGTTTTGGGCGGTGTTCGAGACGTTCGGCGAACACGAACGATTTGAGAAAAATTCGGCTGTTCGAGGTTATGTTCGATAACTGTTCGTGCACCAAAATCATAACTGTATTTTTTCTCAGTAATGATGAAAATTAATGTTAATACGCAGTTTGAGTGTACAGTGGGGCGGGGGGAGGGGCAGGGGAAGGATCTCTGCAGGAATAATGAAGATCTCCATTTTTTTTTCTCTTTCCCGCATTTACAGTGGGGAGGTGCAATCTGTCAGCCTATCAGCAGCGCACACACGGAGCCAAGTGCTTTTTTTCACACAAGCAAGGGCATGTGTCATTGGCAGTGTATGTCACATGTCCTTGCCCTATAAGACCCAGCCATTTTCCCCGTCGCCACCATTTTCTCACTGCTGCAGCTGCGTGTTAGACGGCACCGCTGTTGCTGTGTGCGCTATACCTTGTTAATTTCAAGCCAATTTTCGCACAAATCTACAGATAGCTTGGGAGTAGGGAATAGTTGTGATTGCAGTCCTTTTAAGGACTAGGTTACAGCATTTCCTACGACTTTTATCAGGCTTGTCTGTGCTCTTAAATAGATAGGGTGTGGGAGTAAAGACTAATTGTAATTGCAGTCCATTTCAGGGCTAAGTTACATCAGTTCCTATCAGTTTTTGCCAGGCAGGTCTGTGCCAGTGCTGTGCAAGTTTTTTTCACAGCATTTGGCTGAATCTAGCAACGCTAATACTTTTTGGCCTATTGCAGAGTGTGTTAGTCAGTGGAGTAGCCTATCTGTGTTGCAAGATACACCACCTGTGTATAGAATACCAATTTTTTTACTGCACCTAGTGAAGTAAAACCTTTTGGGCATAGCATCATTCTATTAGTCCATCTATACTGACCTCCATAAGGTTGCAAATTGAATATAATTTTTTTCTGCATCTAGCTCTGAAAAAATATTTGTCCTTCTAGCAGTGTGTGGGACTTGTTCTACTAGTCCATCTACTGTATACTGACCTCCATCAGGTTGCAAATTCAAAATAATTTTTTGTCTGCATCTAGCTCTGAAAAAATATTTGGCCTTCTAGCAGTGTGTGGGACTTGTTCTATTTGTCCATCTATACTGACCTCCATCAGGTTGCAAATTCAAAATAATTGTTTGTCTGCATCTAGCTCTGAAAAAAATATTTGGCCTTCTAGCAGTGTGTGGGACTTGTTCTATTAGTCCATCTATACTGACCTCCATCAGGTTGCAAATTCAAAATAATTTTTTGTCTGCATCTAGCTCTGAAAAAATATTTGGCCTTCTAGCAGTTTGTGGGACTTAGTCTATTAGTCCATCTATACTGACCTCCATCAGGTTGCAAATTGAATATAATATTTTTCTGCATCTACCTCTGAAAAAATATTTGGGCTTCTAGCAGTGTGTGGGACTTGTTCTATTAGTCCATCTATACTGACCTCCATCAGGTTGCAAATTGAATATAATTTTTTTCTGCATCTAGCTCTGAAAAAATATTTGTCCTTCTAGCAGTGTGTGGGACTTGTTCTACTAGTCCATCTATACTGACCTCCATCAGGTTGCAAACTGAATATAATTTTTTTCTGCATCTACCTCTGAATAAATATTTGGGCTTCTAGCAGTGTGTGGGACTTGTTTTATTAGTCCATCTATACTGACCTCCATCAGGTTGCAAATTGAAAATAATTTTTATCTGCATCTAGCTCTGAAAAAATATTTGGCCTTCTAGCAGTGTGTGGGACTTGTTCTATTAGTCCATCTATACTGACCTCCATCAGGTTGCAAATTAAAAATAATTTTATCTGCATCTAGCTCTGAAAAAATATTTGGCCTTCTAGCAGTGTGTGGGACTTGTTCTATTAGTCCATCTATACTGACCTCCATCAGGGTGCAAACTGAATATAATTTTTTTCTGCATCTACCTCTGAAAAAATATTTGGGCTTCTAGCAGTGTGTGGGACTTGTTTTATTAGTCCATCTATACTGACCTCCATCAGGTTGCAAATTAAAAATAATTTTTATCTGCATCTAGCTCTGAAAAAATATTTGGCCTTCTAGCAGTGTGTGGGACTTGTTCTATTAGTCCATCTATACTGACCTCCATCAGGTTGCAAATTAAAAATAATTTTTATCTGCATCTAGCTCTGAAAAAATATTTGTCCTTCTAGCAGTGTGTGGGACTTGTTCTATTAGTCCATCTATACTGACCTCCATCAGGTTGCAAATTCAAAATATTTTTTATCTGCATCTAGCTCTGAAAAAATATTTGGGCTTCTAGCAGTGTGTCGGACTTGTTCTATTAGTCCATCTATACTGACCTTCATCAGGTTGCAAACTGAATATAATTTTTTTCTGCATCTACCTCTGAAAAAATATTTGGGCTTCTAGCAGTGTGTGGGACTTGTTTTATTAATCCATCTATACTGACCTCCATCAGGTTGCAAATTAAAAATAATTTTTATCTGCATCTAGCTCTGAAAAAAAATTTGGGCTTCTAGCAGTGTGTGGGACTTGTTCTATTAGTCCATCTATACTGACCTCCATCAGGTTGCAAACTGAATATAATTTTTTTCTGCATCTACCTCTGAAAAAATATTTGGGCTTCTAGCAGTGTGTGGGACTTGTTCTATTAGTCCATCTATACTGACCTCCATCAGGTTGCAAATTAAAAATATTTTTTTGTCTGCATCTAGCTCTGAAAAAATATTTGGCCTTCTAGCAGTGTGTGGGACTTGGTCTATTAGTCCATCTATACTGACCTCCATCAGGTTGCAAATTGAATATAATTTTTTTCTGCATCTAGCTCTGAAAAAATATTTGTCCTTCTAGCAGTGTGTGGGACTTGTTCTACTAGTCCATCTAAACTGACCTCCATCAGGTTGCAAATTCAAAATAATTTTTTGTCTGCATCTAGCTCTGAAAAAATATTTGGCCTTCTAGCAGTGTGTGGGACTTGTTCTACTAGTCCATCTATACTGACCTCCATCAGGTTGCAAATTCAAAATAATTTTTTGTCTGCATCTAGCTCTGAAAAAATATTTGGGCTTCTAGCAGTGTGTGGGACTTGTTCTATTAGTCCATCTATACTGACCTCCATCAGGTTGCAAATTAAAAATATTTTTTTGTCTGCATCCAGCTCTGAAAAAATATTTGGCCTTCTAGCAGTGTGTGGGACTTGTTCTATTAGTCCATCTATACTGACCTCCATCAGGTTGCCAATTGAATATAATATTTTTCTGCATCTACCTCTGAAAAAATATTTTGGCTTCTAGCAGTGTGTGGGACTTGTTCTATTAGTCCATCTATACTGACCTCCATCATGTTGCAAATTGAATATAATTTTTTTCTGCATCTAGCTCTGAAAAAATATTTGTCCTTCTAGCAGTGTGTGGGACTTGTTCTACTAGTCCATCTATACTGACCTCCATCAAGTTGCAAACTGAATATAATTTTTTTCTGCATCTACCTCTGAAAAATATTTGGGCTTCTAGCAGTGTGTGGGACTTGTTTTATTAGTCCATCTATACTGACCTCCATCAGGTTGCAAATTAAAAATAATTTTTATCTGCATCTAGCTCTGAAAAAAATATTTGGGCTTCTAGCAGTGTGTGGGACTTGTTCTATTAGTCCATCTATACTGACCTCCATCAGGTTGCAAATTAAAAATAATTTTTATCTGCATCTAGCTCTGAAAAAATATTTGGCCTTCTAGCAGTGTGTCGGACTTGTTCTATTAGTCCATCTATACTGACCTCCATCAGGTTGCAAACTGAATATAATTTTTTTCTGCATCTACCTCTGAAAAAATATTTGGGCTTCTAGCAGTGTGTGGGACTTGTTTTATTAATCCATCTATACTGACCTCCATCAGGTTGCATTGCAAATTAAAAATATTTTTTTGTCTGCATCTAGCTCTGAAAAAATATTTGGCCTTCTAGCAGTGTGTCGGACTTGTTCTATTAGTCCATCTATACTGACCTCCATCAGGTTGCAAACTGAATATAATTTTTTTCTGCATCTACCTCTGAAAAAATATTTGGGCTTCTAGCAGTGTGTGGGACTTGTTTTATTAATCCATCTATACTGACCTCCATCAGGTTGCATTGCAAATTAAAAATATTTTTTTGTCTGCATCTAGCTCTGAAAAAATATTTGGCCTTCTAGCAGTGTGTGGGACTTGGTCTATTAGTCCATCTATACTGACCTCCATCAGGTTGCAAATTGAATATAATTTTTTTCTGCATCTAGCTCTGAAAAAATATTTGTCCTTCTAGCAGTGTGTGGGACTTGTTCTACTAGTCCATCTATACTGACCTCCATCAGGTTGCAAATTCAAAATAATTTTTTGTCTGCATTTAGCTCTGAAAAAATATTTGGCCTTCTAGCAGTGTGTGGGACTTGTTCTATTAGTCCATCTATACTGACCTCCATAAGGTTGCAAACTGAATATAATTTTTTTCTGCATCTACCTCTGAAAAAATATTTGGGCTTTTAGCAGTGTGTGGGACTTGTTCTATTAGTCCATCTATACTGACCTCCATCAGGTTGCAAATTAAAAATTATTTTTATCTGCATCTAGCTCTGAAAAAATATTTGTCCTTCTAGCAGTGTGTGGGACTTGTTCTATTCTTCTGTGAATCCAGACGAGGAAATGAACTGCACTGATGCCCAGAATCTTTATGAGTCAGATCCAGGACCAGACGCTGAAGGTTCTGACCATAATGTAGACCCTCATTCCCAAACTGTAACTCCTGTTGGTGGAGACAATGAGGAAGACGATGATGAGACTCAAATACCTGATTGGAGCGACAACTTTAGTTTTTTGTCAGGGCAGGAACAGGTTGGCTCTGAGGATGACGGGTGTGATAACGCACAGGGTGATGATGATGAGGTTGTAGATCCCACTTACTGTCAACCCACAGTCAGCCAAGAGATGAGGTCTGCAGAGGAGGTGGAGGAGAATGCTAGTGACGACGAGGTCAGGTTGCGCCTTCCTGGACAGAGACGTAGTACTGGAAGCACGTCAACAACGATGGATTGATCGCGGTCGCCGTCCGCGACCAATCAGCAGTATTGGCGCCAAATTTAAACCCTGCTCGGCTGAATGGTCACGGTTGCCGGCCGCGACCAATCAGCAGTATTGGCGCCAAATTTAAACCCCGTTCTGCTGATTGGTCACAGTTGCCGGCCGCGACCAATCAGTGATTTTGGCGCCAAATTTAAACACCGCTCTGCTGATTGGTCGTGGCCGGCGATTGCGACCAATCAGCATTATTGGCGCCAAATTTAAACCCCGCTCTGCTGATTGGTTGCGACCGCCGGCCGCGACTAATCAACATTGTTGCCGCCAAATTTAAACACCGCTCTGCTGAATTGTCACGGTCGTGACCAATCACCATTATTGGCGCCAAATTTAAACACCGCTTTGCTGATTGGTCGCGACCGCAACCAATCAGCATTATTGATGCAAAATTTAAACACCGCTTTGCTGATTGGTCACGACTGCGACAAATCAGCATTATTGGCGCAAAATTTAAACCCCGCTCTGCTGATTAGTCGCGACCGCCGGCCGTGATATTGTCGCCAATGATATAGTCAGTGATATAGTCGCCAAATTTCAACACCGCTTCGCTGATTGGTCGCGGTTGCTGGCCGCGACCAGTCAGCGATTTTGGCGCCAAATTTAAACACCGCTCTGCTGATTGCGCCGGGTCTGCCGCATACATATTTTAGAATACCCGATGCATTAGAATCGGGCCACCATCTAGTTTCATGAAATAATTAAAAAAAAATTGACGTGGGGCTTCGCACTATATTTGTGTCCAGCCAGGTACAGCAGGCAGGAACGGGCTGCCCCCAACCACCAGCTGCCTATTTGTACCTGGCCGGACACAACAATATAGGAAAGCCATTTTTTTCTTAATTATTTCATGAATTTCATGAAATAATTTAAAAAAAAATACGTGGGGCTTCGCCCTATTTTTGTGGCCAGCCAGGTACAACTAGGCAGCTGGGGGCTGGAATCTGCAACGCAGGGAGGCCCAAGCTTTCTGGGTCCCCCCAGCTGCAAATTGCAGTCCGCAGCCACCCCGGAAAATGGCACGTTCATAGAAGCGCCATCTTCTGGCGCTGTGCCCAACTCATCCAGGGCCCTGGTGCGGTGGCTCACTGGGTAATAAAGGGGTTAGGGCCAGCTTGGCATTATCAGCTGGCCCTAAGCCCGAAATTCATGGGGTCACGCCAATATTAGACATGACCGCCATGAATTTCTAGTAAAGTATTTAAAAAAAACACAACACCCAGAAAAAAGTCCTTGAATTGAAATAAACACACAATTCTTTATTGTTCTAAATTAAACCATACTTACCGTCACGCCCATTCCAGCTGAAGCCAATGTCTTCTGCAATAAAAGTAAAATAATAAAGAAACATCATCCTTACCTTTCCATGGTTCCCACGACAGCTTCAGCTCTGCTACATCGAGATGACAGGCTGGACCGCAGCAGAACGCTGCCATCCAGCCTGTCATCCCGCAGACACTGAGAAGCGCAGGCATGCTTGCGCTCCTCAGTGTCTCTCTGTGACAGCATCCAGATGAGCCGAGGTCATGTCCAATGAACTCGGCTCACCTCATGCACGTCACTGACAGCGTGGGAAAATTCTCCTGCACTCAGCGCTTCAGCGTGAGAATTCTCCCACGCTGTCAGTGACGTACATGAGGTGAGCTGAGTTCATTGGACATGAATGAGCTCACCTCATGCACGTCACTGACAGCGTGGGAAAATTCTCACGCTGAAGCGCTGAGTGCAGGAGAATTTTCCCACACTGTCAGTGACGTGCATGAGGTGAGCTCATTCATGTCCAATGATCTCAGCTCACCTCATGCACGTCACTGACAGTGTGGGAAAATTCTCCTGCACTCAGCGCTACAGCGTGAGAATTCTCCCACGCTGTCAGTGACGTGCATGATTTGAGTCAAGTTCATTGGACATGAACTCGGCTCATCTTTATGCCGTCACAGCGAGACACTGAGGAGCGCAAGCATGCCTGCGCTTCTCAGTGTCCGCGGGATGACAGGCTGGATGGCAGCGATCTGCTGCGGTCCAGCCTGTCATCTCGATGTAGCAGAGCTGAAGCTGTCGTGGGAACCATGGAAAGGTAAGGATAAGGTTGATTTATTATTTTACTTTTATTGCAGGAGATCGTTGGCTTCAGGTGGAATGGGCGTGGTGGTAAGTATGGTTTAATTTAGAACAATAAAGAATTGTGTCTTTATTTCAATTAAAGGACTTTATTCTGGGTGTTTGTGTTTTCTTTTAACTTTGACTATGGGGTTAGTAATGGGGGTGTCTTATAGACGCCTCTCCATTACTAACCTGGGCTTGATGTCAGCTGGCATTATAAGCTGACATCAACCCCAACCCTATTACCCCACTGCCACCGCTACAGGGCAGTGGGAAGAGCGAGGCTAAGTGCCAGAATTGGCACATCCTATGGATGCGCCATTTCTGGGGCGTCTGACGGCTGGTGTTTCTAGCCTGGGAGGGGGCCAATATTCATGGCACCCTTCCTGGGCTATTAATATCAGCCCCCAGCTGTCTGCCTAGCCTTTGCTAGCTATTAAAATAGGGGGGACCCCACGTCATTTTTTTGGGGGGTCCCCCATTTTAATAGCTAGTAAAGGCTAGGTATTCCGCTGGGGGCTGATATTAGTAGCCTGGGAAGCTCCGTGGGTATTACCCCCTTCCCAGGCTTCAAACATCTGCCCCAGCCGTATGCTTAACCTCCGCTAGAGCCTAAAATTACGGGGAACCCCACGCCAATTTTTTTTTAAATAAATCCTTTATTTTAACACTAAATGACAAGTACATTAATCAACACTGTCACTGTACTTCATATATATGTGACTGACATGTTTCTATCTATCTAATCTATGTGTGATTCTCTATTCCTTCTATTCTAAATTGTCGGGTACCGCTGCTGAATTGCCGGCCGGCTTTTTTAAAGAGACGGTGCATGAAAACACTATTATTTTTTTTGATAAATCCTTTACACTAAATGACAAGTACAGTAAGCAACACTGTCACTGTACTTCATATATAAGTGGCTGACATGTTTCTATCTATCTAATCTATGTGTGAAGCTCTATTCTTTCGGTTCTAAATTGTCGGGTACCGGTGTATGCCGCTGCTGAATTGCCGGCTTTTCATGTTTCACTGTGAGCACTGTTCCCATCGAATTGGGCAATCACTGTAATGCCACTACCACCATGGCTGTGGCATTACAATGAGTGGCAGACAATCCCTGCATGATTGGTGTTCTAAATAGCGCCAGACATGCAGGACACGCTTTTGGTGCACGAACAGTTATCGAACATAACCTCGAACAGCCGAATTTTTTGCAAATCGTTCGGGTTCGTCGAACAACTCGAACACCGCCCAAAACAGCTCGAATTTGAGATTGGCGAACAGTTCTAGCCGAACACCGCTCATCTCTAATGGCGACGAAGATGTTTAGTGCTTACGATGCCATTATCAGCATGACTATTCCGGTGATTTACATGCTGGAGCACATGTTAAACAGAATTCGGAGTCAAGTGGTGGCACAAGAGGAGGTGGAGGAAGTAGAGGAGGAGGAGTTGTATGCGGAAGGGCTAATATCTACAAGGTCCAGACGGTCGGCAGCACCAAGGCGGCAGGCATGTGAGAGTGGGGGAGATTGTTTTACCAGGGCGCATGGTAGCAGCCAAACTAGTGAGGAAGGTGCAGGAGCCCAGGAAGAAGTGGAGGACGAACTGATGGAAGACTCATCAGATGAGGGAGACCTTGATCACATTTCTGTTGTGCGAGGTTGGGGGGAGAGGACAAAGGAAGGAAGCATGATTGTTACCTCGCCACCAACACAACAGGGACTTGGTGCTCCTGGAGGCACAACACACATGAGTGCCTTCTTGCTGCACTACCTGCAACATGACCCTCGAATTGTGAGAATTAGAAATAATCCTGACTACTGGGTTGCCACACTGTTAGATCCCCGGTACAAAATTAAATTTGCAGAAATTATTCCTGCCATAGAAAGGGATGCACGCATGCAGGAGTATCAGCAGAGACTGTTGCAGAATCTTACATGTGCTTTTCCACAAAACACCAGTGGTGCACGTAGTGAATCTCACAGTTCCAACTTGCCAACCGTGGGACCGTCGAGTGTTCAGCACTCAAACTGTAACAGAAACACAGTATCTGCTGGTAACATCAATTTTGCGGAATCCTTTCACCACTTTTTTAGCCCATCCTTTGCAAGGCCACAGGAGACAAGAAGTCTGACACATAGTCAACGCCTAGAGACGATGGTACAGGAGTATCTCCAAGTAAACATTGAAGCTATGACTGTGTCACTGGACCCTTGCTCTTTTTGGGCTTCCAATCTGGATAAATGGCCGGAGCTAGCCACTTACGCCTTGGAGATCTTGTCATGCCCCGCAGCCAGCGTTCTGTCTGAGCGTATGTTCAGCGCTGCTGGTGGTGTGCTGACAGATAAGCGAACGCGGCTCTGCACTGATAATGTAGACAGACTCACATTTATAAAGATGAATAAATCATGGATCCGAAACGACTTTTCTACCTCTGTGTCATCCTGGGGAGAGTAAAAGCTTGATGATTGGTTAAAATCACCTCACCAACCATTTTAAGCTTTCAAATTACTAATCATGTTTATCTGTATCTTGGCTGGAAAATTATTTGGGCTTTGTAGCAGTGTGCAGTACTGATTCTATTAGGCCATCTATACTAAGCTCCACCAGATTTAAAATTACTAATCATGTTTATCTGTATCTTGGCTGGAAAATAATTTGGGCTTTGTAGCAGTGTGCAGTACTGATTCTATTAGGCCATATATACTAAGCTCCACCAGATTTAAAATTACTAATCATGTTTATCTGTATCTTGGCTGGAAAATAATTTGAGCTTTGTAGCAGTGTGCAGTACTGATTCTATTAGGCCATCTATACTAAGCTCCACCAGATTTAAAATTAATAATAATTTTTAGCTGCAGCTAGCCCGGAAAATAATTTTGGGGCTCCGAGATGCGCAAGACACATAAGTGCCTTCTTGCTGCACTACCTGCAACATGACCCTCAGATTGTCAGAATTCAAAGTAATCCTGACTACTGGGTTTCCACACTCTTAGATCCCCCACACTCTTCGATCAACCTTTTCATTTTAATAAAGACCAAAAAAATGGTCATTTTTGAAATTATAAGCATTAGCAGGTTATTAGAAACTGAAATCAAACAGTTTTCAACTCAAAACTTTATTCTAGGTGATGTTTCATTTGCACATAGGACCCCTTGTTCGAAAGGAGCTTCTGAACTCTCTCGTCCATTGAATTTGTCAGGTTTTGGATGGTTTCTGCTTCAATTGTTTTGCATGAGGACAGAATACCCTCCCAGAGCTGTTGCTTAGATGTGAACTGCCTCCCGCCATCATAGACACTCCTTTTGATGATGCTCCAGAGGTTCTGAATGGGGTAGAGGTCAGGGGAGCATGGGGGTCACACCATAAGTTTGTCCCCTTTTATGCCCATATCAGCCAGAGATGCAGATGTATTATGTGCAGCATGAGATGGTGCATTATCATGCATAAAAATGATCTTGCTGTGGAATACACGGTTCTTCTTATTGAACCATGGCAGGAAGTGCTGTTTGAGAAACTCCACATACATTATGGAGTTCATCTTTACCCCTTCAGGGATCCTAAAGGGGCCAATAATCTCTCTCCCCATGATTCCAGCCCAAAACATTACTCCACCTCCTCCTTGTTGGCGCTGTAGCCGTGTTTGCGTGGGTTGTCCATCAACCAGCCATCCTCCACTCCATCCATCTGGACTATCGAGCGTTGCACAGCACTCATCCGTGAACAAAACAGTTTTGAAATCAGTCTTCATGTAATGTTTGGCCCACTGGAGCCATTTCTGCTTGTGTGAAGTGGATAGAGGAGGTCGGCAGGATGGCATATGCACAGCTTCAAACCTCTGAAGGACCCTGCATCTTGTTGTTCGGGGGACGTTGGAGGCACCAGCAGCTTCAAAAACTTGTCTGCTGCTATGACGAGGCTTTTTTGCCGCTGCTCTTTTAACCTGACGTAATTGCCTGTAGGAAAGAGTCCTCAATTTGCCCTTATCAGCATGCACACGTGTGTACTATGAATCAGCTACATACTTCTTGATTGCCAAGACACTTCATCCTGATCATCGCACAATGTTGATTGTAGTCATGCCTTGACCTAAACACTCCACAATTTGTTGCTTCTCAGCAGCCGACACATCCTTTTTCTTTCCCATTTTGGCACAAAATGTAGGCTGCTTAATAATGTGGGACAGCCTTCTTAAGTAGTCTTGCCTTTCATTGGACACACCTGCCAAACTAATTAGCACAGGTGTCTGCAATTGCTTACAGTGATATAAAGAGCCCTGACACACATCACCATCAATGAGTTTAACTGACAAACAAACAAATTCTTCCCTTATCACTCCTAAACACTTTTTGCATAATAATTTGGAACACAGTGTACATGTGCTTTTCCACAAAACACCAGTGGTTCACGTAGTGAATCTTACAGTTCTAACTTGCCAACCATGGTCTGTATGGAGTTGTTCAATAAAGGGCCCAAAATTAAGATAACATAGATGGGAGAGGTCTCTATGAATAGGAATTCCTAAGTATTTGATACCCTGTGAGGGCCAGGCAAAGGGAAAGTTGGACTGGATGGAATCCTGTATGGATTTGAGGAGGGAGACATCGAGGGCCTCAGAATTCGCTGCATTGATTTTAAAATTTAACCATGTAACAAAGTGATCTATTTCAGCCATAACAGCAGAGATGGATATATGTGATTGAGTGATATATACTAGGACATCATCAGCAAATAGAGAGCACTTGTACTCGGTGCCTCCCACCTCAATCCACCTAATTTTGGGGTTATGGTGAATTGATGAGAGCAGGTGCTCCGTCACTAGGATGTATAAGAGAGGGGAAGAGGACATCCCTGCCTTGTCCCATTGGTGATTATGAAAGGTGATGAAAATGCTCTGACGTTCCCCCTGGGCCTTGGGACACCCGGAGCCGGACCCTTTTTGGTGGATGCTGGTGGTTGTAGTCTCCGTGGTGGCGACCCGGTTCCGTGGCTCAGGGCGGTCAAACCAGTGGCGGAACTATTTATGTGGTTTTGATGTTTAAATGTCCGACTACGCCACCTGTGGATTGCGGTCAGAGTGAACCGCCGCTGCAGGGCAGACCGCTGAGGCTGGTGTTGTGGGTGCAGCAGAGCGTAGCATAACTCCCCACGGGAGGAGTATAGCCTCAGGGCATGCAGTCCAGGGCCTTTACTTACAGTTCTTATTATCCAGACCACGTCTGCAGGTAACGGCTGCCCACGTCGTACTCTGCTCACCAGGTGAGGGGCTCAGACAACTCCCAGATAACTTTGGAGCGCTTCACAGGACCCCCTTTGTGTGTCCTTTGTCTGGCCTTTCTTACCAACCCTTCTGTCCGCCTGCATCGGGCCTCCTCTTGGTAAACTTGGCGCCAGTTTCCCTGACCCTATATGGTGCCTTCCTAGCACGTGTAGCGAGGGGCTGCGCCACATAAAATGTCACAGCCTCCGGTTTCTAGCTGAGGGTCGTTTCCTGCCTCCACTCCTCCGCACCCCTGGGATCCCTTCGTTCCTCGTTCCTGGAGCCTTCTCCGCTCCTCTTCCTTCCTTCTCCCTCTTCCAGGCCTGGGCCTCTGTTACTAGGCCTGCCTCCGGAGCAGAGCTCATGCAGAGCCCCTGCTCCCTGTCACTTCTGCTCAGACTTCTCTGCACTGAACTAAGATGGTGCCCACCTTTTATACTCCCTTCTCAATGCACCTAGGAACTGCTTCCTCCCTGCTCCTGCACTACAGGGTTCCCCTTCCTCAGTGTTCCCTTCCCCCACTCCAGCCAGGGACAGGGACTGTCGTGCCCATCTCAGGGGCATATTGGTCGCCCTGCCCCACGGCAATGTGGTGTAATGCATGCAGGTGTCGGGTCCTGATCCATACTCCATCCTTACCTGAGAGTGAGATATCACACCTCTGGGTGAGGTGCAATACCTCTGTAGCAACCGAGCCCTCAGGTTGCTACAGTTCCATTTATCTTCAGCCTAGGTGACGTATTGCGATACAGGGCCGTGATTTTGGCTATAAAAGGGTCCCCTAGACCCCTACCCCAAACTTTTTAAGAGAATAATATATGGCGTGCCAGGAGACTCTATGGAATGCTTTCTCAGCATCCAATGAGAGTATCTAATTACAAATTTTTAACTGCATCTAGCCCAGGAAATACTTTGTGCCTAGTAGCAGTGTCTGCTAGTCAGCATATTATCCCGGCTGTTAAGCAAGCTACACCACCTGTAGTTTGGACACTTAATTTTTTCAAAGGAAATGCTTCGGGACCACGGGATACTCAGTGAAGAGCATCAGGAGGCACCCCAAGGCATAGGGGCTGGGACTGGCAGTAGGATGCCTTGCGTTGGACAGCCGAGCTCGATCCTTATAAAAGCTTTTTAACTGCAGCAGCTTTAGTGGACGCTACTGGAGCTGGAATTACGCGGCTGCTGGCATGAGACTTGCCCTCCAATAGATCCTTGTAAATGGATTTAAAGTGTATTCATTCAAATTAGAGAGACAATTTAAATTAAAAAGCTTAGAGCTGCCTCCACCACAGGGGGGCTCGCTCGACCCACCAGCGGACAGGCACCAGTATTGGGAGAGGGGGGCTGGCCGTCAGGGTTCACCGCGGCTCTGGCACAAACCCGGCGACACGGAGGTGGCACGGGCAGGAGCGGACTGGCCGTGTCGGCTTCTCACTTTTTGGATTTTAGAAGGGCATGACATGCCTATATCTGTGTCTCCCCCTCCTTTAACTCCTCCACTTCTTTTCTTTTCGCATGACTATATGTACTTGTCACTTTTCCATGTGTTAGTTATGTCTTCTGAGCAGTTTTCAGCTTTTGGACACCTTTGAAGGTGTTTTCTATGTGTTTCTATGTGTTTTTGTTTGCCTGACATTGGTTTAAATGGTGTTCGAAGGTGTTCGACGAACAGTTCGACGAACAGTTCGGCGAACACACGGGTGTTCGACGAACCGAACCGAACTCGAACACTACGGGGGTGGCTCAACACTACCCCCCATACCAAGATATGGAAGATGAAGGATTTTTACAGTTAGGTCCATATATATTAGGACAGAGACAACATTTTTCTAATTTTGGTTCTAAACATTACCACAACGAATTTTAAACAAAACAATTCAGATGCAGTTGAAGATTAGACTTTCAGCTTTCATTTCAGGGTATCCACATTAAAATTGGATGAAGGGTTTAGGAGTTTCAGCTCCTTTACATGTGCCACCCTGTTTTTAAAGGGACCAAAAGTAATTGGACAATTGACTCCAAGGCTATTTCATGGCCAGGTGTGGGCAATCCCTTTGTTATGTCATTCTCAATTAGGCAGACAAAATGCCTGGAGTTGATTTGAGGTGTGGTGCTTGCATTTGGAAGGTTTTGCTGTGAAGTAAACATGCGGTCAAAGGAGCTCTCCATGCAGATGAAACAAGCCATCCTTAAGTTGCAAAAACAGAAAGAGCCCATCCGAGAAATTGCTACAATATTAGGAGTGGCAAAATCTACAGTTTGGTACATCCTGAGAAAGAAAGAAAGCACTGGTGAACTCATCAATGCAAAAAGACCTGGGCGCCCACGGAAGACAACAGTGGTGGATGATCGCAGAATAATCTCCATGGTGAAGAGAAACCCCTTCACAACAGCCAACCAAGTGAACAACACTCTCCAGGAGGTAGGCGTATCAATATCCAAATTTACCATAAAGAGAAGACTGCATGAAAGTAAATACAGAGGGTTCACTGCACAGTGCAAGCCACTCATAAGCATCAAGAATAAAAAGGCTAGACTGGACTTTGCTAAAAAACATCTAAAAAAGCCAGCACAGTACTGGAAGAACATTCTTTGGACAGATGAAACGAAGATCAACCTCTACCAGAATGATGGAAAGAGAAAAGTATGGCGAAGGCATGGTATAGCTCATGATCCAAAGCATACCACATCATCTGTAAAACACGGCGGAGGCAGTGTGATGGCTTGGGCATGCATGGCTGCCAGTGGCACTGGGTCACTAGTGTTTATTGATGATGTGACACAGGACAGAAGCAGCCGAATGAATTCTGATGTCTTCAGAGCCATACTGTGTGCTCAGATCCAGCCAAATGCAGCCAAACTGATTGGTCGTCGTTTCATACTACAGATGGACAATGACCCAAAACATAAAGCCAGAGCAACCCAGGAGTTTATTAAAGCAAATAAGTGGAATATTCTTGAATGGCCAAGTCAGTCACCTGATCTCAACCCAATTGAGCATGCATTTCACTTGTGAAAGACTAAACTTAAGACACAAAGGCCCACAAACAAACAGCAACTGAAAACCACCGCAGTGAAGGCCTGGCAGAGCATCAAAAAGGAGGAAACACAGCGTCTGGTGACGTCCATGAGTTCAAGACTTCAGGCAGTCATTGCCAACAAAGGGTTTTCAACCAAGTACTAGAAATGAACATTTTAATTACAATTATTTAATCTGTCCAATTACTTTTGGTCCCTTTAAAAACAGGGTGGCACATGTTAAGGAGCTGAAACTCCTAAACCCTTCATCCAATTTTAATGTGAATACCCTCAAATGAAAGCTGAAAGTCTGAACTTCAACTGCATCTGAATTGTTTTGTTTAAAATTCATTGTGGTAATGTCTAGAACCAAAATTAGAAAAATGTTGTCTCTGTCCAAATATATATGGACCTAACTGTATGTCTTGTGCAGCTGGGTGGGTTCACAAAACCGAGTCCCCGTGTGAGGTGAACAACATGGGTGTGTCCTAGTGTTTTACTTCCTTACTAAAAACCAGAACGTCCATGTTGGCTCATTCCAACCCAGGGACGTCAGACGCAAGCACTCCTCGCTGCGTGGAGGAATCACACCTAATTTCCGGGGAGCCTCCCCCCCACAGAATCTGAGACCATCACCTCGTGGCGCAGGTTTTGCTATTATATACCCCTTTTTTTTAATAACTGTTTTATGCATATATGTAAATTGTCTCTTTTATAATACCTTATATATCTTTTGTAAACACTGCCAACTTTCGGGAGTAAATTATTATTATTTACCAGCTTCGTTCTTCTTGTCCTATGTCGAGCAAACACGTTTCTCACCCGCTAATTCACGTTACCTAACGGGTACCCGATTGACCTGTTAAGAGATCGGCGGTGGTAGCAAACGGTGTATTTATGTGATATTGTGGTTGAGGGTGGCTGGATTGAGGTATATATACGTTCCTGGAAGGAACTGGTGGTATATATACGTCCTGTCACATCACGTGCCACAATAGTCAACATAAATGAGAGCAGCTGCGCCCTGTTGCTTATCCTCAGTCAATACCATGTTTGACCAGCAGGATAAGGGGGCGCCAGAGGGCTGCAAGGTCTGACCAAGTTTTCCTGACAATTGGTGGCTAGCGGTGGGATGATCATAAAACATTAGTGATCTGGTTTGAGCAATCATTCCACTCACTAAAAACTTAGACGGTTCTTACCTTGACCCTGCACAAAAGTTTTGAAGATCGAACTCAGTGTTTATTAGATCTGAGACAATATCAGTATGTGTAGCAGCTACCCCTACCCTTCTTAGTTTTTTCTTTTCTATTTGTATTTTGGTGATCATGGTCATAGTTCGGGAGTAGTGTTGAGCCACCCCCGTAGTGTTCGAGTTCGGTTCGGTTCGTCGAACACCCGTGTGTTCGCCGAACGGTTCGTCGAACTGTTCGTCGAACACCTTCGAACACCGTTAAAACCAATGGCAGGCAAACAAAAACACATAGAAACACATAGAAAACACCTTCAAAGGTGTCCAAAAGCTGACAAACTGCTCAGAAGACACAACTAACACATGGAAAAGTGACAAGTACATATAGTCATGCGAAAAGAAAAGAGGTGGAGGAGTAAAAGGAGGGGGAGACACAGATATAGGCATGTCATGCCCTTCTAAAATCCAAAAAGTGAGAAGCCGAGACGGCCAGTCCGCTCCTGCCCGTGCCACCTCCGTGTCGCCGGGTTTGTGCCAGAGCCGCGGTGAACCCTGACGGCCAGCCCCCCTCTCCCAATACTGGTGCCTGTCCGCTGGTGGGTCGAGAGAGCCCCCCTGTGGTGGAGGCAGCTCTAAGCTTTTTAATTTAAATTGTCCCTCTAATTTAAATGAATACACTTTAAATCCATTTACAAGGATCTATTGGAGGGCAAGTCTCATGCCAGCAGCCGCGTAATTCCAGCTCCAGTAGCGTCCACTAAAGCTGCTGCAGTTAAAAAGCTTTTATAAGGATCGAGCTCGGCTGTCCACCGCAAGGCATCCTAGTGCCAGTCCCAGCCCCTATGCCTTGGGGTGCCTCCTGATGCTCTTCACTAAGTATCCCGTGGTCCCGAAGCATTTCCTTTGAAAAAATTAAGTGTCCAAACTACAGGTGGTGTAGCTTGCTTAACAGCCGGGATAATCCGCTGACTAGCAGACACTGCTACTAGGCACAAAGTATTTCCTGGGCTAGATGTAGTTAAAAATTTGTAAGTAGATACTCTCGTTGGATGCTGAGAAAGCATTCCATAGAGTCTCCTGGCACGCCATATATGATTCTCTTAAAAAGCTTGGGGTAGGGGTCTAGGGGACCCTTTTATAGCCAAAATCACGGCCCTGTATCACAATACGTCACCTAGGCTGAAGATAAATGGAACTGTAGCACCGAGGGCTCGGTTGCTACAGACGTATTGCACCTCACCCAGAGGTGTGATATCTCACTCTCAGATAAGGATGGAGTGTGGATCAGGACCCGACACCTGCATGCATTACACCACATTGCCGTGGGGCAGGGCGACCAATATGCCCCTGAGATGGGCACGACAGTCCCTGTCCCTGGCTGGAGTGGGGGGAGGGAACACTGACGAAGGGGAACCCTGCAGTGCAGGAGCAGGGAGGAAGCAGTTCCTGGGTGCATTGAGAAGGGAGTATAAAAGGTGGGCACCATCTTAGTTCAGTGCAGAGAAGTCTGAGCAGAAGTGACAGGGAGCAGGGGCTCTGCATGAGCTCTGCTCCGGAGGCGGGCCTAGTAACAGAGGCCCAGGCCTGCAAGAGGGAGAAGGAAGGAAGAGGAGCGGAGAAGGCTCCAGGAACGAGGAATGAAGGGATCCCAGGGGTGCGGACGGGCGAGTCGCCACCGCACGCCCGAATCCACCTGCGTGGAGGGGTCAGGCCAAAGGGGGAGACCGGTCCCCGAACTAGTGGAGGCAGGAAACGACCCTCAGCTAGAAACCGGAGGCTCTGACATTTTATGTGGCGCAGCCCCTTGCTCCACCCGCTAGGAAGGCACCACATAGGGTCAGGGAAACTGGCGCCAAGTTTACCAAGAGGAGGCCCGAGGCAGCCGGACAGAAGTGTTGGTAAGAAAGGCCAGACAAAGGACACACAAAGGGGGTCCTGTGAAGCGCTCCAAAGTTATCTGGGAGTTGTCTGAGCCCCTCACCTGGTGAGCACAGTACGACGTGGGCAGCCGTTACCTGTAGACGTGGTCTGGATAATAAGAACTGTGAGTAAAGGCCCTGAACTGCATCACTGACTCCGTGTCGTTACTGCTGCTGCCCTGCACCATCACCCCCATCCTCCGCATACACTGCCCTGAGGCTATACTCCTCCCGTGGGGAGTTATGCTACGCTCTGCTGCACCCACAACACCAGCCTTAGCGGTCTGCCCTGTAGCGGCGGTTCACTCTGACCGCAATCCACGGGTGGCGTAGTCAGACATTTAAACATCAAAACCACATAAATAGTTCCGCCACTGGTTTGACCGCCCTGAGCCACGGAACCGGATCGCCGCCACGAAGACTACAACCACCAGCATCCACCAAAAAGGGTCTGGCTCCGGGTGTCCCAAGGCCCAGGGGGTGCGTCAGAACATTTTCATCACCTTTCACAATCACCAATGGGACAAGGCAGGGTTGTCCTCTGTCCCCTCTCTTATACATCCTAGTGACGGAGCACCTGCTCTCATCAATTCGCCATAACCCCAATATTAGGTGGATTGAGGTGGGAGGCACCGAGTACAAGTGCTCTCTATTTGCTGATGATGTCCTAGTATATATCACTCAATCACATATATCCATCCCTGCTGTTATGGCTGAAATAGATCACTTTGTTACATGGTAAAATTTTAAAATCAATGCAGCGAAGTCTGAGGCCCTCGATGTCTCCCTCCCTAAATCCATATAGGATTCCATCCAGTCCAACTTTCCCTTTGCCTGGCCCTCACAGGGTATCAAATACTTAGGAATTCCTATTCATAGAGACCTCTCCCATCTATGTTATCTTAATTTTGGGCCCTTTATTGAACAATTCCATACAGACCACGGTTGGCAAGTTAGAACTGTAAGATTCACTACGTGAACCACTGGTGTTTTGTGGAAAAGCACATGTACACCGCGTTCCAAATTATTATGCAAAAAGTGTTTAGGAGTGATAAGGGAAGAATTTGTTTGTTTGTCAGTTAAACTCATTGATGGTGATGTGTGTCAGGGCTCTTTATATCACTGTAAGCAATTGCAGACACCTGTGCTAATTAGTTTGGCAGGTGTGTCCAATGAAAGGCAAGACTACTTAAGAAGGCTCTCTCACATTATTAAGCAGCCTACATTTTCTGCCAAAATGGGAAAGAAAAAGGATGTGTCGGCTGCTGAGAAGCAACAAATTGTGGAGTGTTTAGGTCAAGGCATGACTACAATCAACATTGTGCGATGATCAGGATGAAGTGTCTTGGCAATCAAGAAGTATGTAGCTGATTCACAGTACACACGTGTGCGTGCTGATAAGGGCAAATTGAGGACTCTTTCCTACAGGCAATTACGTCAGGTTGAAACAGCAGCTGCAAAAAAGCCTTGTCATAGCAGCAGACAAGTTTTTGAAGCTGATTGTGCCTCCAACGTCCCCCGAACAACAAGATGCAGGGTCCTTCAGAGGTTTGCAGCTGTGCATATGCCATCCTGTCGACCTCCTCTATCCACTTCACACAAGCAGAAACGGCTCCAGTGGGCCAAACATTACATGAAGACTGATTTCAAAACTGTTTTGTTCACGGATGAGTGCCGTGCAGCGCTCGATGGTCCAGATGAATGGAGTGGAGGATGGCTGGTTGATGGACACCCCACGCAAACACGGCTACAGCGCCAACAAGGAGGAGGTGGAGTAATGTTTTGGGCTGGAATCATGGGGAGAGAGATTGTCGGCCCCTTTAGGATCCCTGAAGGCGCTAAAGATGAACTCCATAATGTATGTGGATTTTCTCAAACAGCACTTCCTGCCATGGTTCAAGAAGAAGAACCGTGTATTTCACAGCAAGATCATTTTTCTGCATGATAATGCACCATCTCATGCTGCACATAAAACATCTGCATCTCTGGCTGATATGGGCATAAAAGGGGACAAACTTATGGTGTGACCCCCATGCTCCCCTGACCTCTACCCCATTCAGAACCTTTGGAGCATCATTAAAAGGAGTGTCTATGATGGCGGGAGGCAGTTCACATCTAAGAAACAGCTCTGGGAGGGTATTCTGTCCTCATGCAAAACAATTGAAGCAGAAACCATCCAAAACCTGACAAATTCAATGGACGAGAGAGTTCAGAAGCTCCTTTCGAACAAGGGGTCCTATGTGAAAATGTAACATCACCTAGAATAAAGTTTTGAGTTGAAAACTGTTTGATTTCAGTTTCTAACAACCTGCTAATGCTTATAATTTCAAAAATAACCATTTTTTTGGTCTTTATTAAAATGAAAAGGTTGATCGAAAAGTTTGGGGGATCTAAGAGTGTGGCAACCCAGTAGTCATGATTACTTCGAATTCTGACAATATGAGGGTCATGCTGCAGGTAGTGCAGCAAGAAGGCACTTATGTGTCTTGCGCATCTCGGAGCCCCAAAATTATTTTCCGGGCTAGATGCAGCTAAAAATTATTTTTAATTTTAAATCTGGTGAAGCTTATTATAGATGGCCTAATAGGATCAGTGCTGCACACTGCTACAAAGCCCAAATTATTTTCCAGTCAAGATACAGATAAACATGATTAGTAATTTGAAAGCTTAAAACGGTTGGTAGGGTGATTTTAACCAATCATCAAGCTTTTACTCTCCCCAGGATGACACAGGGGTAGAAAAGTCGTTTCGGATCCATGATTTGTTCATCTTTATGAACGTGAGTCTGTCTACATTATCAGTGGAGAGCCTCGTGCGCTTATCTGTCAGCACACCACCAGCAGCGCTGAACACACGTTCAGACAGAACGCTGGCTGCGGGGCATGACAAGATCTCCAAGGCGTAAGTGGCTAGCTCCGGCCATTTATCCAGATTGGAAGCCCAAAAAGAGCAAGGGTCCAGTGACACAGTCGTGGCTTCAATGTTTACTTGGAGATACTCCTGTACCATCGTCTCTAGGCGTTGACTATGTGTCAGACTTCTTGTCTCCTGTGGCCTTGCAAAGGATGGGCTAAAAAAGTGGTGAAATGATTCCGCAAAATTGATGTTACCAGCAGATACTGTGGTTCTGTTACGGTTTGAGTGCTGAACACTTGACGGTCCCACGGTTGGCAAGTTGGAACTGTGAGATTCACTACGTGCACCACTGGTATTTTGTGGAAAAGCACATGTAAGATTCTGCAACAGTCTCTGCTGATACTCCTGCATGCGTGCATCCCTTTCTATGGCAGGAATAATTTCTGCAAATTTACTTTTGTACCGGGGATCTAACAGTGTGGCAACCCAGTAGTCAGGATTATTTCTAATTCTCACAATTCGAGGGTCATGTTGCAGGTAGTGCAGCAAGAAGGCACTCATGTGTGTTGCGCATCCAGGAGCACCAAGTCCCTGTTGTGTTGGTGGCGAGGTAGCAATCATGCTTCCTTCCTCTGTCCTCTCCCCCCAACCTCGCACAACAGAAATGTGATCAAGGTCTCCCTCATCTGATGAGTCTTCCATCAGTTCGTCCTCCACTTCTTCCTGGGCTCCTGCACCTTCCTCACTAGTTTGGCTGCTACCATGCGCCCTGGTAAAATCATCTCCCCCACCCTCACATGCCTGCCGCCTTGGTGCTGCCGACCGTCTGGACCTTGCAGATGTTAGCCCTTCCGCATACAACTCCTCCTCCTCTACTTCCTCCACCTCCTCTTGTGCCACCACCTGACTCCGAATTCTGTTTAACATGTGCTCCAGCATGTAAATCACCGGAATAGTCATGCTGATAATGGCATCGTCAGCACTAAACATCTTCGTCGCCATTTCAAAACTGTGCAGAAGGGTGCATAGGTCCCTGATCTGAGACCACTCCTCCAGCGTGATTTGCCCCACCTCTGAATCTCGTTGGCCCAGGCTATACGTCAGAACGTATTGCACCAGGGCTTGTCGGTGCTGCCACAGTCGCTGCAACATGTGCAGAGTTGAATTCCACCGGGTAGGCACATCACATTTTAGCCGGTGAAGTGGCAGGCCCAACGACTTCTGTAGAGATGTAAGTCGCTGAGCTGCGGGATGCGAACGGCGGAAGTGAGCACACAGCGACCGTGCCCTCTGCAGAAGGCCATCTAGTCTGGGATAGTGGGCTAAAAATTGCTGGACAACCAGGTTCAACACGTGAGCCATACAAGGCACGTGTGTGACATTGCCCCGGCGAAGGGCCGCACCCAGGTTTGCAGCATTGTCGCACACGGCCTTCCCTGGTTTCAGGTCCAGTGGAGACAACCATTCATGAAATTGGTTCTCCAGAGCTGACCACAACTCCTCAGCTGTGTGACTCACATTTCCCAGACATTTCAATGTAAAAACCGCCTGATGACGTTGAGCCCTACTGCCAGCATAGTAAGGAGGTGTGCAGGATCCCTTCTGCGCAGTTAGAAAGCTTGTGGCATGACCAGACAGGCTTTGGGTGCAGGTGGAAGACCGAGAGGAGGTTGAGGAGGCAGAAGCAGTGGAGGAAAAATGACATAAAGAGGATTGACGCACAACTCGTGGGGACGGCAAGACTTGGACAGCAGCCCCTTGTCCTGCTGTCACCATAGTTACCCAGTGCCCAGTCAGCGACATGTAACGCCCCTGTCCATGCCTACTCGTCCAAGTGTCTGTGGTGAAATGCACCCTGTCACACACAGAGTTTCTCAAAGAAGCGGTGATGTTGTGTGCGACATGCTGGTGGAGCGCAGGCACACCTTTCTTTGAGAAGTAGTGCCGACTGGGCATCTGGTACTGGGGCACTGCGACGGACATAAGGTCTCGAAAATCCTCTGTGTCCACCAGGCGGAAAGGCAGCATTTCTGTAGCCAAGAGCTTGCAGATGGTGAAATTCAACCTCTTAGCTTTCTCATGGCTAGGAGGAAATGGTCTTTTACTTGTCCACATCTGAGGGACCGAGGGCTGGCTATTGTGCTTAGACGGGGTTGATAAGGGTGTCCCCGGCAAACTGCCGGTCTGTGAGGAAGATGCAGGCGGACATGTTAGGTTGCCTTGATCCAAAGGTGGTGCTATCGATGTCGGACAGCGCTCAAGACCAGCTGGTGTTACCACCTCCAAAGAAAATGATGACCTGCCAATCACGCTGGCTGTTGCGGGTAAAGAGGTGGCAGGTCTGCGCCCCAAAACAGGTGTGACTGCTGTCCCCCCAGTCACAGAGGATGAAGAGGCCGCGGATGCACAAGATATGGCAGACGGTGGTTGGCCCGGCCGGCTAGACCGCATTGTAGCACACTGAGCTTCCCACTGCAACTTATGCTTCATGTCCATGTGCCGGTTCATGCATGAAGTACTCAAACTATGTATTTTTTGGCCTCTACTTAGCTTTTGCTGACAAATGTTACAGATAACACGAGTTGGGTCATCTTTATCGATCTGAAAAAATGCCCAGGCTATGCAAGGCTTAGCACCCATGCGACCTGAAGAGCCACCACGACTTGTGGTGAGAGGCAGAGTTGTGTTTGAGGATGCAGTTGTTGACGTCCTTCCAGTACTACGTCTCTGTCCAGGAAGGCGCAACCTGACCTCGTCGTCACTAGCATCTTCCTCCACCTCCTCTGCTGACCTCATCTCTTGGCTGACTGTGGGTTGACAGTAAGTGGGATCTCCGACCTCATCATCATCACCCTGTGCGTTATCACACCCGTCGTCCTCAGAGCCAACCTGTTCCTGCCCTGACAAAAAACTAAAGTTGTCGCTCCAATCAGGTATTTGAGTCTTATCATCGTCTTCCTCATTGTCTCCACCAACAGGAGTTACAGTTTGGGAATGAGGGTCTACATTATGGTCAGAACCTTCTGCGTCTGGTCCTGGATCCGACTCATAAAGATTCTGGGCATCAGTGCAGATCATTTCCTCGTCTGGATTCACAGAAGCGCTGGAGTCGACCTCTGATTCCCAGGCTATAGTATGAGTAAACAGCTCTGCAGACTCAACCATCTGTTCTACCTCATACTCAGACGGGCAGCTGGAGATTTGGGAGCTGTGAGGAAGCAAGTGCGATTTGGGTGACACCTTTGAGGACTGGAGTATTTGTGATGTTGAAGTTGATGTGGAGGAGAGCCCACTTAAAGGAGCACTTGATATCCGTTGAAGCACCTGCTGTTTTTGTGCCTCATCTGGAATTTGTAGCGATTGGCGTGGCCGTAAGAAAGGGATCTTATCACATTGTCCGCTAAAAGAAGTAGACATTTTAGTTTGGCTGGAAGATGGTCTTTCTTCTGCACCTACCCCACGGACACAACCTTTTTTCCCCTTCCCAACACACCTATTCCCCTTTCCACCAGCAGCAGGCCTTTTTCCACTCATTTTGGTGGTTAACTAATTCACAACTCTGGAGTTGTTTGCACAAAAAAACAATGGATGGTAACCGAGCAGAGCTGAGTGGCCAAACTGTGGTATTAGGCCAAAACTATTGGCTGGGTTAGATGCAGAAAAAAATTATTTTTAATTTGCAACCTGATGGAGGTCAGTATAGATGGACTAATAGACCAAGTCCCACACACCGCTAGAAGCCCAAATATTTTTTCAGAGCTAGATGCAGAAAATTTTTTTATTCAATTTGCAACCTGATGGAGGTCAGTATAGATGGACTAATAGACCAAGTCCCACACACTGCTAGAAGCCCAAATATTTTTTCAGAGCTAGATGCAGAAAAAAATTATTTTTAATTTGCAACCTGATGGAGGTCAGTATAGATGGACTAATAGACCAAGTCCCACACACCGCTAGAAGCCCAAATATTTTTTCAGAGCTAGATGCAGAAAATTTTTTTATTCAATTTGCAACCTGATGGAGGTCAGTATAGATGGACTAATAGACCAAGTCCCACACACTGGTAGAAGCCCAAATATTTTTTCAGAGCTAGATGCAGAAAAAAATTATTTTTAATTTGCAACCTGATGGAGGTCAGTATAGATGGACTAATAGACCAAGTCCCACACACCGCTAGAAGCCCAAATATTTTTTCAGAGCTAGATGCAGAAATTTTTTTTATTCAATTTGCAACCTGATGGAGGTCAGTATAGATGGACTAATAGACCAAGTCCCACACACTGCTAGAAGCCCAAATATTTTTTCAGAGCTAGATGCAGAAAAAAATTATTTTTAATTTGCAACCTGATGGAGGTCAGTATAGATGGACTAATAGAACAAGTCCCACACGCTGCTAGAAGCCCAAATATTTTTTCAGAGATAAATGAAGAAAAAAATTATTTTTAATTTGCAACCTGATGGAGGTCAGTATAGATGGACTAATAGACCAAGTCCCACACACTGCTAGAAGCCCAAATATTTTTTCAGAGCTAGATGCAGAAAAAAATTATTTTTAATTTGCAACCTGATGGAGGTCAGTATAGATGGACTAATAGACCAAGTCCCACACACCGCTAGAAGCCCAAATATTTTTTCAGAGCTAGATGCAGAAAATTTTTTTATTCAATTTGCAACCTGATGGAGGTCAGTATAGATGGACTAATAGACCAAGTCCCACACACTGCTAGAAGCCCAAATATTTTTTCAGAGCTAGATGCAGAAAAAAATTATTTTTAATTTGCAACCTGATGGAGGTCAGTATAGATGGACTAATAGACCAAGTCCCACACACCGCTAGAAGCCCAAATATTTTTTCAGAGCTAGATGCTGAAAATTTTTTTATTCAATTTGCAACCTGATGGAGGTCAGTATAGATGGACTAATAGACCAAGTCCCACACACTGCTAGAAGCCCAAATATTTTTTCAGAGCTAGATGCAGAAAAAAATTATTTTTAATTTGCAACCTGATGGAGGTCAGTATAGATGGACTAATAGAACAAGTCCCACACGCTGCTAGAAGCCCAAATATTTTTTCAGAGATAAATGAAGAAAAAAATTATTTTTAATTTGCAACCTGATGGAGGTCAGTATAGATGGACTAATAGACCAAGTCCCACACACCGCTAGAAGCCCAAATATTTTTTCAGAGCTAGATGCAGAAATTTTTTTTATTCAATTTGCAACCTGATGGAGGTCAGTATAGATGGACTAATAGACCAAGTCCCACACACTGCTAGAAGCCCAAATATTTTTTCAGAGCTAGATGCAGAAAAAAATTATTTTTAATTTGCAACCTGATGGAGGTCAGTATAGATGGACTAATAGACCAAGTCCCACACACCGCTAGAAGCCCAAATATTTTTTCAGAGCTAGATGCAGAATTTTTTTTTATTCAATTTCCAACCTGATGGAGGTCAGTATAGATGGACTAATAGACCAAGTCCCACACACTGCTAGAAGCCCAAATATTTTTTCAGAGCTAGATGCAGAAAAAAATTATTTTTAATTTGCAACCTGATGGAGGTCAGTATAGATGGACTAATAGAACAAGTCCCACACGCTGCTAGAAGCCCAAATATTTTTTCAGAGATAAATGAAGAAAAAAATTATTTTTAATTTGCAACCTGATGGAGGTCAGTATAGATGGACTAATAGACCAAGTCCCACACACTGCTAGAAGCCCAAATATTTTTTCAGAGCTAGATGCAGAAAAAAATTATTTTTAATTTGCAACCTGATGGAGGTCAGTATAGATGGACTAATAGACCAAGTCCCACACACCGCTAGAAGCCCAAATATTTTTTCAGAGCTAGATGCAGAAAAAAATTATATTCAATTTGCAACCTGCTGGAGGTCAGTATAGAAGGACTAATAGAACAAGTCCCACACACTGCTAGAAGCCCAAATATTTTTTCAGAGCTAAATGAAGAAAAAAATTATTTTTAATTTGCAACCTGATGGAGGTCAGTATAGATGGACTAATAGACCAAGTCCCACACACTGCTAGAAGCCCAAATATTGTTTCAGAGCTAGATGCAGAAAAAAATTATTTTTAATTTGCAACCTGATGGAGGTCAGTATAGATGGACTAATAGACCAAGTCCCACACACCGCTAGAAGCCCAAATATTTTTTCAGAGCTAGATGCAGAAAAATTTTTTATTCAATTTGCAACCTGATGGAGGTCAGTACAGATGGACTAATAGACCAAGTCCCACACACTGCTAGAAGCCCAAATATTTTTATAGAGCTAGATGCAGAAAAAAATTATTTTTAATTTGCAACCTGATGGAGGTCAGTATAGATGGACTAATAGACCAAGTCCCACACACTGCTAGAAGCCCAAATATTTTTTCAGAGCTAGATGCAGAAAAAAATTATTTTTAATTTGCAACCTGATGGAGGTCAGTATAGATGGACTAATAGAACAAGTCCCACACGCTGCTAGAAGCCCAAATATTTTTTCAGAGATAAATGAAGAAAAAAATTATTTTTAATTTGCAACCTGATGGAGGTCAGTATAGATGGAATAATAGACCAAGTCCCACACACTGCTAGAAGCCCAAATATTTTTTCAGAGCTAGATGCAGAAAAAAATTATTTTTAATTTGCAACCTGATGGAGGTCAGTATAGATGGACTAATAGACCAAGTCCCACACACCGCTAGAAGCCCAAATATTTTTTCAGAGCTAGATGCAGAAAATTTTTTTATTCAATTTGCAACCTGATGGAGGTCAGTATAGATGGACTAATAGACCAAGTCCCACACACTGCTAGAAGCCCAAATATTTTTTCAGAGCTAGATGCAGAAAAAAATTATTTTTACTTTGCAACCTGATGGAGGTCAGTATAGATGGACTAATAGACCAAGTCCCACACACCGCTAGAAGCCCAAATATTTTTTCAGAGCTAGATGCAGAAAATTTTTTTATTCAATTTCCAACCTGATGGAGGTCAGTATAGATGGACTAATAGACCAAGTCCCACACACTGCTAGAAGCCCAAATATTTTTTCAGAGCTAGATGCAGAAAAAAATTATTTTTAATTTGCAACCTGATGGAGGTCAGTATAGATGGACTAATAGAACAAGTCCCACTCGCTGCTAGAAGCCCAAATATTTTTTCAGAGATAAATGAAGAAAAAAATTATTTTTAATTTGCAACCTGATGGAGGTCAGTATAGATGGACTAATAGACCAAGTCCCACACACTGCTACAAGCCCAAATATTTTTTCAGAGCTAGATGCAGAAAAAAATTATTTTTAATTTGCAACCTGATGAAGGTCAGTATAGATGGACTAATAGACCAAGTCCCACACACCGCTAGAAGCCCAAATATTTTTTCAGAGCTAGATGCAGAAAAAAATTATATTCAATTTGCAACCTGCTGGAGGTCAGTATAGAAGGACTAATAGAACAAGTCCCACACACTGCTAGAAGCCCAAATATTTTATCAGAGCTAAATGAAGAAAAAAATTATTTTTAATTTGCAACCTGATGGAGGTCAGTATAGATGGACTAATAGACCAAGTCCCACACACTGCTAGAAGCCCAAATATTTTTTCAGAGCTAGATGCAGAAAAAAATTATTTTTAATTTGCAACCTGATGGAGGTCAGTATAGATGGACTAATAGACCAAGTCCCACACACCGCTAGAAGCCCAAATATTTTTTCAGAGCTAGATGCAGAAATTTTTTTTATTCAATTTGCAACCTGATGGAGGTCAGTATAGATGGACTGATAGACCAAGTCCCACACACTGCTAGAAGCCCAAATATTTTTTCAGAGCTAGATGCAGAAAAAAATTATTTTTAATTTGCAACCTGATGGAGGTCAGTATAGATGGACTAATAGACCAAGTCCCACACACTGCTAGAAGCCCAAATATTTTTTCAGAGCTAGATGCAGAAAAAAATTATTTTTAATTTGCAACCTGATGGAGGTCAGTATAGATGGACTAATAGAACAAGTCCCACACGCTGCTAGAAGCCCAAATATTTTTTCAGAGATAAATGAAGAAAAAAATTATTTTTAATTTGCAACCTGATGGAGGTCAGTATAGATGGACTAATAGACCAAGTCCCACACACTGCTAGAAGCCCAAATATTTTTTCAGAGCTAGATGCAGAAAAAAATTATTTTTAATTTGCAACCTGATGGAGGTCAGTATAGATGGACTAATAGACCAAGTCCCACACACCGCTAGAAGCCCAAATATTTTTTCAGAGCTAGATGCAGAAAAAAATTATATTCAATTTGCAACCTGCTGGAGGTCAGTATAGAAGGACTAATAGAACAAGTCCCACACACTGCTAGAAGCCCAAATATTTTTTCAGAGCTAAATGAAGAAAAAAATTATTTTTAATTTGCAACCTGATGGAGGTCAGTATAGATGGACTAATAGACCAAGTCCCACACACTGCTAGAAGCCCAAATATTTTTTCAGAGCTAGATGCAGAAAAATATTATTTTTAATTTGCAACCTGATGGAGGTCAGTATAGATGGACTAATAGACCAAGTCCCACACACCGCTAGAAGCCCAAATATTTTTTCAGAGCTAGATGCAGAAATTTTTTTTATTCAATTTGCAACCTGATGGAGGTCAGTATAGATGGACTAATAGACCAAGTCCCACACACTGCTAGAAGCCCAAATATTTTTTCAGAGCTAGATGCATAAAAAAATTATTTTTAATTTGCAACCTGATGGAGGTCAGTATAGATGGACTAATAGACCAAGTCCCACACACTGCTAGAAGCCCAAATATTTTTTCAGAGCTAGATGCAGAAAAAAATTATTTTTAATTTGCAACCTGATGGAGGTCAGTATAGATGGACTAATAGAACAAGTCCCACACGCTGCTAGAAGCCCAAATATTTTTTCAGAGATAAATGAAGAAAAAAATTATTTTTAATTTGCAACCTGATGGAGGTCAGTATAGATGGACTAATAGACCAAGTCCCACACACTGCTAGAAGCCCAAATATTTTTTCAGAGCTAGATGCATAAAAAAATTATTTTTAATTTGCAACCTGATGGAGGTCAGTATAGATGGACTAATAGACCAAGTCCCACACACCGCTAGAAGCCCAAATATTTTTTCAGAGCTAGATGCTGAAAATTTTTTTATTCAATTTGCAACCTGATGGAGGTCAGTATAGATGCACTAATAGACCAAGTCCCACACACTGCTAGAAGCCCAAATATTTTTTCAGAGCTAGATGCAGAAAAAAATTATTTTTAATTTGCAACCTGATGGAGGTCAGTATAGATGGACTAATAGAACAAGTCCCACACGCTGCTAGAAGCCCAAATATTTTTTCAGAGATAAATGAAGAAAAAAATTATTTTTAATTTGCAACCTGATGGAGGTCAGTATAGATGGACTAATAGACCAAGTCCCACACACCGCTAGAAGCCCAAATATTTTTTCAGAGCTAGATGCAGAAATTTTTTTTATTCAATTTGCAACCTGATGGAGGTCAGTATAGATGGACTAATAGACCAAGTCCCACACACTGCTAGAAGCCCAAATATTTTTTCAGAGCTAGATGCAGAAAAAAATTATTTTTAATTTGCAACCTGATGGAGGTCAGTATAGATGGACTAATAGACCAAGTCCCACACACCGCTAGAAGCCCAAATATTTTTTCAGAGCTAGATGCAGAATTTTTTTTTATTCAATTTCCAACCTGATGGAGGTCAGTATAGATGGACTAATAGACCAAGTCCCACACACTGCTAGAAGCCCAAATATTTTTTCAGAGCTAGATGCAGAAAAAAATTATTTTTAATTTGCAACCTGATGGAGGTCAGTATAGATGGACTAATAGAACAAGTCCCACACGCTGCTAGAAGCCCAAATATTTTTTCAGAGATAAATGAAGAAAAAAATTATTTTTAATTTGCAACCTGATGGAGGTCAGTATAGATGGACTAATAGACCAAGTCCCACACACTGCTAGAAGCCCAAATATTTTTTCAGAGCTAGATGCAGAAAAAAATTATTTTTAATTTGCAACCTGATGGAGGTCAGTATAGATGGACTAATAGACCAAGTCCCACACACCGCTAGAAGCCCAAATATTTTTTCAGAGCTAGATGCAGAAAAAAATTATATTCAATTTGCAACCTGCTGGAGGTCAGTATAGAAGGACTAATAGAACAAGTCCCACACACTGCTAGAAGCCCAAATATTTTTTCAGAGCTAAATGAAGAAAAAAATTATTTTTAATTTGCAACCTGATGGAGGTCAGTATAGATGGACTAATAGACCAAGTCCCACACACTGCTAGAAGCCCAAATATTGTTTCAGAGCTAGATGCAGAAAAAAATTATTTTTAATTTGCAACCTGATGGAGGTCAGTATAGATGGACTAATAGACCAAGTCCCACACACCGCTAGAAGCCCAAATATTTTTTCAGAGCTAGATGCAGAAAAATTTTTTATTCAATTTGCAACCTGATGGAGGTCAGTACAGATGGACTAATAGACCAAGTCCCACACACTGCTAGAAGCCCAAATATTTTTTCAGAGCTAGATGCAGAAAAAAATTATTTTTAATTTGCAACCTGATGGAGGTCAGTATAGATGGACTAATAGACCAAGTCCCACACACTGCTAGAAGCCCAAATATTTTTTCAGAGCTAGATGCAGAAAAAAATTATTTTTAATTTGCAACCTGATGGAGGTCAGTATAGATGGACTAATAGAACAAGTCCCACACGCTGCTAGAAGCCCAAATATTTTTTCAGAGATAAATGAAGAAAAAAATTATTTTTAATTTGCAACCTGATGGAGGTCAGTATAGATGGAATAATAGACCAAGTCCCACACACTGCTAGAAGCCCAAATATTTTTTCAGAGCTAGATGCAGAAAAAAATTATTTTTAATTTGCAACCTGATGGAGGTCAGTATAGATGGACTAATAGACCAAGTCCCACACACCGCTAGAAGCCCAAATATTTTTTCAGAGCTAGATGCAGAAAATTTTTTTATTCAATTTGCAACCTGATGGAGGTCAGTATAGATGGACTAATAGACCAAGTCCCACACACTGCTAGAAGCCCAAATATTTTTTCAGAGCTAGATGCAGAAAAAAATTATTTTTACTTTGCAACCTGATGGAGGTCAGTATAGATGGACTAATAGACCAAGTCCCACACACCGCTAGAAGCCCAAATATTTTTTCAGAGCTAGATGCAGAAAATTTTTTTATTCAATTTCCAACCTGATGGAGGTCAGTATAGATGGACTAATAGACCAAGTCCCACACACTGCTAGAAGCCCAAATATTTTTTCAGAGCTAGATGCAGAAAAAAATTATTTTTAATTTGCAACCTGATGGAGGTCAGTATAGATGGACTAATAGAACAAGTCCCACTCGCTGCTAGAAGCCCAAATATTTTTTCAGAGATAAATGAAGAAAAAAATTATTTTTAATTTGCAACCTGATGGAGGTCAGTATAGATGGACTAATAGACCAAGTCCCACACACTGCTACAAGCCCAAATATTTTTTCAGAGCTAGATGCAGAAAAAAATTATTTTTAATTTGCAACCTGATGAAGGTCAGTATAGATGGACTAATAGACCAAGTCCCACACACCGCTAGAAGCCCAAATATTTTTTCAGAGCTAGATGCAGAAAAAAATTATATTCAATTTGCAACCTGCTGGAGGTCAGTATAGAAGGACTAATAGAACAAGTCCCACACACTGCTAGAAGCCCAAATATTTTTTCAGAGCTAAATGAAGAAAAAAATTATTTTTAATTTGCAACCTGATGGAGGTCAGTATAGATGGACTAATAGACCAAGTCCCACACACTGCTAGAAGCCCAAATATTTTTTCAGAGCTAGATGAAGAAAAAAATTATTTTTAATTTGCAACCTGATGGAGGTCAGTATAGATGGACTAATAGACCAAGTCCCACACACCGCTAGAAGCCCAAATATTTTTTCAGAGCTAGATGCAGAAATTTTTTTTATTCAATTTGCAACCTGATGGAGGTCAGTATAGATGGACTGATAGACCAAGTCCCACACACTGCTAGAAGCCCAAATATTTTTTCAGAGCTAGATGCAGAAAAAAATTATTTTTAATTTGCAACCTGATGGAGGTCAGTATAGATGGACTAATAGACCAAGTCCCACACACTGCTAGAAGCCCAAATATTTTTTCAGAGCTAGATGCAGAAAAAAATTATTTTTAATTTGCAACCTGATGGAGGTCAGTATAGATGGACTAATAGAACAAGTCCCACACGCTGCTAGAAGCCCAAATATTTTTTCAGAGATAAATGAAGAAAAAAATTATTTTTAATTTGCAACCTGATGGAGGTCAGTATAGATGGACTAATAGACCAAGTCCCACACACTGCTAGAAGCCCAAATATTTTTTCAGAGCTAGATGCAGAAAAAAATTATTTTTAATTTGCAACCTGATGGAGGTCAGTATAGATGGACTAATAGACCAAGTCCCACACACCGCTAGAAGCCCAAATATTTTTTCAGAGCTAGATGCAGAAAAAAATTATATTCAATTTGCAACCTGCTGGAGGTCAGTATAGAAGGACTAATAGAACAAGTCCCACACACTGCTAGAAGCCCAAATATTTTTTCAGAGCTAAATGAAGAAAAAAATTATTTTTAATTTGCAACCTGATGGAGGTCAGTATAGATGGACTAATAGACCAAGTCCCACACACTGCTAGAAGCCCAAATATTTTTTCAGAGCTAGATGCAGAAAAATATTATTTTTAATTTGCAACCTGATGGAGGTCAGTATAGATGGACTAATAGACCAAGTCCCACACACCGCTAGAAGCCCAAATATTTTTTCAGAGCTAGATGCAGAAATTTTTTTTATTCAATTTGCAACCTGATGGAGGTCAGTATAGATGGACTAATAGACCAAGTCCCACACACTGCTAGAAGCCCAAATATTTTTTCAGAGCTAGATGCATAAAAAAATTATTTTTAATTTGCAACCTGATGGAGGTCAGTATAGATGGACTAATAGACCAAGTCCCACACACTGCTAGAAGCCCAAATATTTTTTCAGAGCTAGATGCAGAAAAAAATTATTTTTAATTTGCAACCTGATGGAGGTCAGTATAGATGGACTAATAGAACAAGTCCCACACGCTGCTAGAAGCCCAAATATTTTTTCAGAGATAAATGAAGAAAAAAATTATTTTTAATTTGCAACCTGATGGAGGTCAGTATAGATGGACTAATAGACCAAGTCCCACACACTGCTAGAAGCCCAAATATTTTTTCAGAGCTAGATGCAGAAAAAAATTATTTTTAATTTGCAACCTGATGGAGGTCAGTATAGATGGACTAATAGACCAAGTCCCACACACCGCTAGAAGCCCAAATATTTTTTCAGAGCTAGATGCAGAAAATTTTTTTATTCAATTTGCAACCTGATGGAGGTCAGTATAGATGGACTAATAGACCAAGTCCCACACACTGCTAGAAGCCCAAATATTTTTTCAGAGCTAGATGCAGAAAAAAATTATTTTTAATTTGCAACCTGATGGAGGTCAGTATAGATGGACTAATAGACCAAGTCCCACACACCGCTAGAAGCCCAAATATTTTTTCAGAGCTAGATGCAGAAATTTTTTTTATTCAATTTCCAACCTGATGGAGGTCAGTATAGATGGACTAATAGACCAAGTCCCACACACTGCTAGAAGCCCAAATATTTTTTCAGAGCTAGATGCAGAAAAAAAATATTTTTAATTTGCAACCTGATGGAGGTCAGTATAGATGGACTAATAGAACAAGTCCCACACGCTGCTAGAAGCCCAAATATTTTTTCAGAGATAAATGAAGAAAAAAATTATTTTTAATTTGCAACCTGATGGAGGTCAGTATAGATGGACTAATAGACCAAGTCCCACACACTGCTAGAAGCCCAAATATTTTTTCAGAGCTAGATGCAGAAAAAAATTATTTTTAATTTGCAACCTGATGGAGGTCAGTATAGATGGACTAATAGACCAAGTCCCACACACCGCTAGAAGCCCAAATATTTTTTCAGAGCTAGATGCAGAAAAAAATTATATTCAATTTGCAACCTGCTGGAGGTCAGTATAGAAGGACTAATAGAACAAGTCCCACACACTGCTAGAAGCCCAAATATTTTTTCAGAGCTAAATGAAGAAAAAAATTATTTTTAATTTGCAACCTGATGGAGGTCAGTATAGATGGACTAATAGACCAAGTCCCACACACTGCTAGAAGCCCAAATATTTTTTCAGAGCTAGATGCAGAAAAAAATTATTTTTAATTTGCAACCTGATGGAGGTCAGTATAGATGGACTAATAGACCAAGTCCCACACACCGCTAGAAGCCCAAATATTTTTTCAGAGCTAGATGCAGAAAATTTTTTTATTCAATTTGCAACCTGATGGAGGTCAGTATAGATGGACTAATAGACCAAGTCCCACACACTGCTAGAAGCCCAAATATTTTTTCAGAGCTAGATGCAGAAAAAAATTATTTTTAATTTGCAACCTGATGGAGGTCAGTATAGATGGACTAATAGACCAAGTCCCACACACTGCTAGAAGCCCAAATATTTTTTCAGAGCTAGATGCAGAAAAAAATTATTTTTAATTTGCAACCTAATGGAGGTCAGTATAGATGGACTAATAGAACAAGTCCCACACGCTGCTAGAAGCCCAAATATTTTTTCAGAGATAAATGAAGAAAAAAATTATTTTTAATTTGCAACCTGATGGAGGTCAGTATAGATGGACTAATAGACCAAGTCCCACACACTGCTAGAAGCCCAAATATTTTTTCAGAGCTAGATGCAGAAAAAAATTATTTTTAATTTGCATCCTGATGGAGGTCAGTATAGATGGACTAATAGACCAAGTCCCACACACCGCTAGAAGCCCAAATATTTTTTCAGAGCTAGATGCAGAAATTTTTTTTATTCAATTTGCAACCTGATGGAGGTCAGTATAGATGGACTAATAGACCAAGTCCCACACACTGCTAGAAGCCCAAATATTTTTTCAGAGCTAGATGCAGAAAAAAAATATTTTTAATTTGCAACCTGATGGAGGTCAGTATAGATGGACTAATAGAACAAGTCCCACACGCTGCTAGAAGCCCAAATATTTTTTCAGAGATAAATGAAGAAAAAAATTATTTTTAATTTGCAACCTGATGGAGGTCAGTATAGATGGACTAATAGACCAAGTCCCACACACTGCTAGAAGCCCAAATATTTTTTCAGAGCTAGATGCAGAAAAAAATTATTTTTAATTTGCAACCTGATGGAGGTCAGTATAGATGGACTAATAGACCAAGTCCCACACACCGCTAGAAGCCCAAATATTTTTTCAGAGCTAGATGCAGAAAAAAATTATATTCAATTTGCAACCTGCTGGAGGTCAGTATAGAAGGACTAATAGAACAAGTCCCACACACTGCTAGAAGCCCAAATATTTTTTCAGAGCTAAATGAAGAAAAAAATTATTTTTAATTTGCAACCTGATGGAGGTCAGTATAGATGGACTAATAGACCAAGTCCCACACACTGCTAGAAGCCCAAATATTTTTTCAGAGCTAGATGCAGAAAAAAATTATTTTTAATTTGCAACCTGATGGAGGTCAGTATAGATGGACTAATAGACCAAGTCCCACACACTGCTAGAAGCCCAAATATTTTTTCAGAGCTAGATGCAGAAAAAAATTATTTTTAATTTGCAACCTGATGGAGGTCAGTATAGATGGACTAATAGAACAAGTCCCACACGCTGCTAGAAGCCCAAATATTTTTTCAGAGATAAATGAAGAAAAAAATTATTTTTAATTTGCAACCTGATGGAGGTCAGTATAGATGGACTAATAGACCAAGTCCCACACACTGCTAGAAGCCCAAATATTTTTTCAGAGCTAGATGCAGAAAAAAATTATTTTTAATTTGCAACCTGATGGAGGTCAGTATAGATGGACTAATAGACCAAGTCCCACACACCGCTAGAAGCCCAAATATTTTTTCAGAGCTAGATGCAGAAAAAAATTATATTCAATTTGCAACCTGCTGGAGGTCAGTATAGAAGGACTAATAGAACAAGTCCCACACACTGCTAGAAGCCCAAATATTTTTTCAGAGCTAAATGAAGAAAAAAATTATTTTTAATTTGCAACCTGATGGAGGTCAGTATAGATGGACTAATAGACCAAGTCCCACACACTGCTAGAAGCCCAAATATTTTTTCAGAGCTAGATGCAGAAAAAAATTATATTCAGTTTGCAACCTGATGGAGGTCAGTATAGATGGACTAATAGAATGATGCTATGCCCAAAAGATTTTACTTCACTAGGTGCAGTAAAAAAAATGGTATTCTATACACAGGTGGTATATCTTGCAACACAGATAGGCTACTCCACTAACTAACACACTCTGCAATAGGCCAAAAAGGATTAGCTTTGCTAGATTCAGCCAAATGCTGTGAAAAAAACTTGCACAGCACTGGCACAGACCTGCCTGGCAAAGCTGATAGGAACTGATGTAACCTAGTCCTGAAAAGGACTCCAATTACAATTAGTCTTTACTCCCACAATCTATCTATTTAAGAGCACAGACCTGCCTGATAAAAGTCGTAGGAAATGCTGTAACCTAGTCCTTAAAAGGACTGCAATCACAACTATTCCCTACTCCCAAGCTATCTGTAGATTTGTGCGAAAATTGGCTTGAAATTAACAAGGTATAGCGCACACAGTAACAGCGGTGCCGTCTAACACGCAGCTGCAGCAGTGAGAAAATGGTGGCGACAGGGAAAATGGCTTGGTCTTACAGGGCAAGGACATGTGACATACACTGCCAATGACACATGCCCTTGCTTGTGTGAAAAAAAGCACTTCGCTCCGTGTGTGCGCTGCTGATAGGCTGACAGATTGCACCTCCCCACTGTAAATGCGGGAAAGAGAAAAAAAAAATGGAGATCTTCATTGTTCCTGCAGAGATCCATCCCCTGCCCCTCCCCCCACCCCGCTGTACACTCAAACTGCGTATTAACATTAATTTTCATCATTACTGAGAAAAAATCCAGTTATGATTTTGGTGCACGAACAGTTATCGAACATAACCTCGAACAGCCGAATTTTTCTCAAATTGTTCGTGTTCGCCGAACGGCTCGAACACCGCCCAAAACAGCTCGAATTTGAGATTGGCGAACAGTTCGAGTAGAACAACGCTCATCTCTACTGATCATAAAAATTTGATTTAACTGGATGCTGCCAAGCCCTTGAATGCCTGTCAGGCTAGATGGGCACTTTTTTTTTCTCGGTTTAATTTTTCTGTTACTTACATCCCTGGTACTAAGAATGTTAAAGCCGATACTTTATCTCTCAGCTTTTCTCCCATGGTTGGTACCGAGGAGGAGGAGAGCATTTTACAGGAAGGAGTTGTGGTAGCAGCATTGGACTCCGTTTTGGAAGATGGGATTCTGAAAGCCCAGGAGGATGCCCCATCTAACACTCCCCATGGGAGGTTGTTTGTGCCTAGAACCTTTAGGAAAGATTTGTTTGTGGAGTATCATGAGTCTCGGTTGGCAGGTCATCCAGGAATTTCTGAGACTAAGAGACTTATAAGTCGCAGTTTTTGGTGGCCTGGGTGGCAGAAGGAAGTCATCAAGTGGGTGCGTCAATGTACGGTGTGTGCTAGGTCAAAGCCTTCACATACCCCTGCTGCGGGGTTGCTTTGCCCTCTGGAGGTTCCTAGTGTGCCTTGGACGCATCTGGCAATGGATTTTATTACTGACCTTCCTGTGTCCGAGGGTTTAACTGTCATCTGGGTGGTCGTGGACCATTTTAGCAAGATGTGTCATTTGGTTCCTTTCATTAAACTACCCTGCGCTAAGACACTCGCTAAGGCGTTTGTTAAGGAAATTGTCAGGCTCCATGGCGTTCCAACCGACATTGTTTCTGATAGGGGACCTCAGTTTGTGGCTCGCTTTTGGCATGCTTTTTGTGACAGGTTGGGAGTCCATTTGTAATTTTCATCTGGGTATCATCCTGAGTCTAATGGACAGACAGAAAGAAAGAACCAGGATGTTGAACAGTTTTTGCGTTGTTTTGTGGCAGACAATCAAGAGGGGTGGTCTGAGTTTCTGCCACTCGCTGAATTTGCTCTTAACAACCATACATCCTCTTCTGCTGGGTGTTCTCCTTTTTTTTGTTGTACTGGGAGACATCCGTCATTTGGTTTGTTCTCCAAATTGGTGTCCTCTGTGCCGGAGGAGGAGAATTTTTCCGGTGATTTGGAAAGAGTTTGGACTGATGTACATTGTAACCTTCAAGAGGCTAACAATAAGTCCAACAAGTATTTTAACAGGAAACGTAAAGACATTTTGTTTACGGTGGGTGACATGGTTTGGTTGTCCTCAAAGAATCTGCGGTTGAGAATTCCCTCTAAAAAATTGGGTCCGAAGTTTGTGGGGTAATTTAAGGTGCTTCAGGTGGTTAACCAGTCTGCTGTTAGGTTGGAGGTCCCCACCTCCTGGAAGATTAATCCTGTGTTTCATGTTACCTTGTTGAAAAAGGCTGATGTATCAGATAGGGATGCTACTGTCACAGTTCCTCCGGTGGTGGAGGACGGTGAATATGAAATTTCTCGTATCCTGAATTCCAGAAGGCATAGAGGGAGATTGCAGTATCTCGTCGCTGGGAAAGGTTTCGGTCCCGAGGATAACTTCTGGGTAAGGGCGGATGATGTCTCTGCCCCTAGACTTGTCAGAGCGTTCCACAGGAGGTTTCCTGATAGGCCTGGGCCTGAAGGATCCGGAGGATCCTCATGGAAGAGGGGGTACTGTTAGAACCTTCCTGTTAGTTTTTTTCTATTTTGTGGTCACGTGACCTGCTGCCTATTTATTCTAGCTCCGCCCTTCTGGCTTTGCTGGACTTTAGTGTTATTTGACTCTCTATCTAGTCAGGTGCTTTTGTACCTATCTCTCTAGTTCGTTTGGTCCTTGGACCTCTAAGTACTTTTTGTCTGTTTGTCTTTTTGCTCCGCTACAACTTCTGCTAGGAGGTGTCTAATTTTGTCCCAGTCCTTAGTTCTTTTAGGGACCCCTCCCTTTATTTTATAGGTCTGCGTTCAGACTAGCTGAGGACGAAGGCGGGTCTGTTCACAAGGAACAGGTTGCCCGCTGCAACGTAGGGAATCAGCTTAGTCTTATTGTAGGGACAGATTACCTCTCTTTCCTTAGTTTTGTAGCAGATCATAACAGTCATGTATTTGGGATGTGTGACTGGTGTGTCGTGTCATGTATGTGTGATGTGTGCCTGGTGTGTCATGTATTTGGGATGTGTGCCTGGTGTGTGCATCATGTATGTGTGATGTGTGCCTGGTGTGCCGTATCATGTATATGTGATGTGTGGCTGGTGTGTCGTGTCATGTATGTGATATGTGTGCCTGGTGTGTCGTGTCATGTATGTGTGATGTGTGCCTGGTGTGTCATGTCATGTATGTGTGATGTGAGCCTGGTGTGTCGTGTCATGTATGTGTGATGTGTACTTGGTGTGTCATGTATGTGGGATGTGTCTGGTGTGTCATGTATGTGTGATGTGTGTCATGTATGTGGGATGTGTGACATGCATGTGTGATATGTGCCTGGTGTGCCATGTATTTGGCATGTGTGACTGGTGTGTCGGGTCATGTATGTGGGATGTGTGCCTGGTGTGTCATGTATTTGGGATGTGTGACTGGTGTGTGCATCATGTATGTGTGATGTGTGCCTGGTGTGCCGTATCATGTATATGTGATGTGTGCCTGGTGTGTCGTGTCATGTATGTGAGATGTATGCCTGGTGTGTTGTGTCATGTATGTGGGATGTGTGCCTGGTGTGTCATGTCATGTATGTGTGATGTGTGACATGTATGTGTGTTGTGTGCCTGGTGTGTCATGTATTTGGGATATGTGCCTGGTGTGTGCATCATGCATGTGTGGTGTGTGCATCATGCATGTGTGATGTGTGCCTAGTGTGTCGTGTCATGTATGTGTAATGTGTGCCTGGTGTGTCGTGTCATGTATGTGTGATGTGTGCCTGGCGTTTCTGTCATGTATGTGGGATGTGTGCCTGGTGTGTTGTGTCATGTATGTGTGATGTGTACTTGGTGTGTCATGTATGTGTGATGTGTACTTGGTGTGTCATCTATGTGGGATGTGTCTGGTGTGTCATGTATGTGTGTCATGTATGTGGGATGTATGACATGTATGTGTGATATGTGCCTGTTGTGTCATGTATTTGGCATGTGTGACTGGTGTGTCGTGTCATGTATGTGTGATGTGTGCCTGGTGTGTCATGTATTTGGGATGTGTGCCTGGTGTGTGCATCATGTATTTGAGGTGTGTGCCTGGTGTGCCGTGTCATGTATGTGTGATGTGTGCCTGGTGTGTCATGTCATGTATGTGTGATGTGTGACATGTATGTGTGATATGTGCCTGGTGTGTCATGTATTTGGGATGTGTGCCTGGTGTGTGCATCATGTATGTGAGATGTGTGACTGGTGTGCCGTGTCATGTATGTGTGATGTGTGCCTGGTGTGTCGTGTCATGTATGTGGGATGTGTGCCTGGTGTGCCGTGTCATGTATTTGGATGTGTGCCTGGTGTGCCATGTCATGTATGTGTGATGTGTGCCTGGTGTGTCGTGTCATGTATGTGGGATGTGTGCCTGGTGTGTCTGTCATGTATGTGGGATGTGTGCCTGATGTGTCGTGTCATGTATGTGTGATGTGTACTTGGTGTGTCATGTATGTGATGTGTGTCATGTATGTCGGATGTGTGACATGTATGTGTGATGTGTGCCTGGTGTGTCATGTATTTGGGATGTGTGACTGGTGTGTGCATCATGTATGTGAGATGTGTGCCTGGTGTGCTGTGTCATGTATGTGGATGTGTGCCTGGTGTGCCATGTCATGTATGTGTGATGTGTGCCTGGTGTGTCGTGTCAAGTCTGAAGTGAGTGTATGGATGGGTTCACGGGGTGAGGTCCCCCCATACCTGACTGGTAATGGCTGTAGGTAATGCGCCATGAAAGGTCAAAGAGCTCCAGCACCTGAGCACTGCAGTACTCTACTCTGCCCTTGTAAGAGCAGAGAAATACGCCTGCGGAGGAGCACGAGTGCAGACCCTGTGTGGATGACGTAGGCACGGGAAGCACAGAAGGATGCCCCTTGAACTTGACCACGTCACAGGTGAGTATAATAAAATGTGTTTTTCTTTTGGGGGCTTAAATACAGCATATTAGAATGCCGTATATGAGGGCTGAAAGGTGGTGGCCATATATCATATGGGATAAACATCCTGGTGACAGGTTCCTTTTAAATGCCACTGTCAAGCCATGAAACACTGTCAAGACATGGTAACTCAAAAGGCCAAAAGGTTGCTTAAAGGGTAGTGGGTTTGTGGCCTGTCCCAAAATGACAGTGACTAAATAATTTATTGGTAACGTGACAGGAGAAATGTTTATGATCAAGAGCTTCATCAACTGCAGAACTAAATATGTGGTCTATAGAGCTACCTGTAAATGTCAAAAGGAATATATAGGGAAAACTATACGAGAAATGAGAAGCAGAGTATGGTAGCATTTATATGATATTTCAAACAATAAGGTGTAAGATGGCTAACGGTCGCATAGTCAATGGGAGGTATGTATTACACAGATGGCTTTCCTTTGTGATGTAACCTGGAGTGTTGCTCTAGTGCATGTAAGCACTATGAGGACTGTTTGGTGCACCTGGGGCCAGGTTACGGGCAGCTGTGAGAAATGTACGGTTCTGGCTGCCCACATAACTCTCCTCTGCATGTGGCTAACAACCTATAAAATGAAGGCTGTTGTTTGGCACATGGTCTGTGTGTTTGGAGGGAAAAGGCCTCCTGTGTGTTGTCTCCAGACCGAGCCAGGATACTGGATGCTACCCAGCCTGTGTGCCCACAGGACTGGCTAAGCAGAGACTTGCTTAAATGACACTTTACTTTGTTTACCTGAACTAAAGGCTGTTTGTATTCCCTTTTGCTTTTTGGTTTATGAAGTTATAAACCGACATGGACTTTTAAACTAACATGCTTCCTGATTGCCTTCCGTCGCACCCAAGTGAGTAAAAACCCTACAATGGATACACATATCACCAAACATGTGAACTCATTACATTGGGGCACATTAGAGCTATCTCCTTCATAGGTATTGATTGTATTAAGCCAAACAGTAGAAGGGAGATATGGATAGAAATCTCTAACAAAAAGAGACTAAATGGATATTCCGCTTACAAACAATGGCTCCAAGGGGGCTCTGTTATGGGTGCCTCACTTAGCGTGTAATGTCCCCTTCTTTAAATGCCCCCCTAACCTCTCTGGATACAAAAACACTATTTAAAATGGCCCGACCACAAAAGAATGCCTAAAAATCTGGTTCTATATACAGTTGAAACCAGAAGTTTACATACACTGTATAAAAAAACACATGCATGTTTTCTCTCAATATCTGACATGAAATCAGAATAAACCTTTCCTGTTTTAGGTCAATTAGGATTACCATAATTTTTTATATTTGCCAAATGCCAGAATAATGAGAGAGAAAGAATGTGTTAAGGCATTTTTATTACTTACTGCAAAGTCAAAAGTTTACATGCACTAAGATTACTATGCCTTTAAACAATTCTGGACTGCCCATATGATGATGTCTTGTGTTTGGAAGCTTCTGATAGTAACTTAGAGCATAGACCATATATATAAGATGGGTGTTCACTATATCAGACAAACGCCAAAGAAGGAGGTAGAACTACCCAGAAAAATTATTTAAAATTTTTCATGCTTATTACACATGATTAAAAATATATAACACACATATAAATACAAGAAAACAAGCACAGAAAAAAATGCGGTATCTCAGATGTTATGCGTTATATGCAAAATTAATCCTTTCACCTCCCTGATTGCATGGAAAGACCCAGAAGACCCAGTGAAAAACAAAATAAGAGGGTTAAATATGTTATATCATATTATTCAGTCCATTGTAATCACGACCAATAGTGTCCTCAAATAAAGAAATGTATAACATAGTTTGAATAAAGTGGAGAATAATTCTAAGGTGCTATCAAAAGTGCATTGGGCATATTGCTGAATTAAATATAGAGAAAATATACCAGTAAGATGTGACCAATTGGTACCAAAATGCATAGAGTCTTAATGGTATTATGATTATTCATGGGGGAGGAAAAAAAGAAACACCATATAACAAATAATAGTTAGTTTACCACACAGCCCTTTCATTCCTCCCCCATGAATAATCAGCTGCAGGGGATCAGTCTTTTTGACTAGTCACCTATTGCTGGTCCCCAAAAAGTATAATTTATTGACAGTTTGTTATAAAACCACTGAGCTGTCATTTGCCAAACAGCAAATCAATTACTGCTTAAAAAAGGGATAATTTGTGAAAGGCTTGTGAAAAAGCGATAGGTTAATTTTTTAATCGACAAACCTAAACACATTGCTACTCCTCAAAATGGAACTTCACTTGTCAAAAAGCCATGGCTTTTTTTCATGTACACCACCTGTATATAACGTCCTCACAAAAGGCATCTGTCCCCCCCCACAAAAAAAAAAAAGAAAAAGGAGACCATTTTTACATTTTAAGAAACTTAAAAACTATGTACTAAGGATGTGTTTGGTGAACTAACAAAATAAATGTGCAAAATAAAGGTAATCATATGTTCAATAAAAAATGCGTATAGCTTTTTTTTTAGATACCAACAAGCACAGACTCATGAAAAAGATACAAAGTAACTATAAATAGTGAAGGTCGCAGTGGACTAAAAGTTTCTCTGATGAAAAAACAGATTCCATAAATGGCAAGATTAGTAGTATAACAGTGACTTAACCACCTTACACCAGACACGCGTTTCGCAACTACTTTGCCTGTATTCCTTGATTATTTTCTTTGACATTGTTGTATTTACCTCCTTATGTCTGAGGAAATTCCTCTGGCTTATATTTACATATCTATAATTTTTGTACACAATTTCTTGTTTGGCTCACCCACATTTTTTCGATGTATCTGTGGTTGTTGGCATTTTTTATGTCTTTAAATGATATTTAACCCCTTCACGACCTATGACCTCTGGCGATGAGCCCGCATGTTTTCAGGAACATGATCATGATCTGATCAGCTGTCATGTGTGTGCCCTTAAAATCTGCGGATGGAATTGCGATCCACCCACAGCTGTTAACATGTTAAATGCTGCTGTCAATCTCTGACAGCGTCATTTAATTCACACTTACCGAAAACGCTTCATAAGGCCCGCCCATTGGCATCCCTGTCAGATGATCGCGGGGCGCCCATGGGTTGGCATGACAACCCGGGGGCTTCAGGAGACCCCTGTGGTTGTCATTGCTGATCTGCTATGAGCGCCACCCTGTGGCTGATGCTCATAGCAGATGATCAATACTATTAAGCACAGCAGCGCTGAAGCCCTGCCATGTGTAACACAGGCGATCAGATGATCGCAGCTTCAAGTCCCCTAAAAGGGTCTATTGAAGTAAGTGAAAAGTAGAAAAAAATGTTTTTAAAAATATGAAAAAAATTTAAAAAATATGAATGTTCAAATCACCGCCCCCTTTTGCTCTATTCAAAATAAAACAATAAATAAAAATCAAAAATACACATATTTGGTATCGCTGAGTTCAGAATGACCCAATCTATCAATATATAAAAATAATTAATCTGATCGGTAAACAGCATAACGAGAAAAAAAATCAAAATGCCAGAATTACGTTTTTTTGGTTGACGCAGCATTGCAATAAAATGCAATAACAAGCAATCAAAATATTGTATCTACCTATCTATATATCTACAAGTATATGTGTGCTTTTGGATAAATTCTTTGCCCTAGGTCACTGCCCTTTGGTTTAAGGCTGTGTTTGGATCAAAGAGCTTGAAAGGAGTTAAACACAGTCCTAGAGTCCTCAGAGTTTTACATATGTTTTTTCAGGGTAATTAGAGACCATATCACTTTTATTAAGGGAAAGTAACATATATTTATGTTAATTTTTCTGTTTACATTATTATACTGAAACTAACTTATTCTTCTAACCTGCTTTCATTTTTTTATTTCATTTTTTTTGTTTTATTTTATCTTCTTTTCATGTTTATGGTGTCATGCCTGACAGCTGTTATAGTATGCACCTAGTGAAGGGAAAACTCATCTCAGAAAGTAAAGTAAACATTATTGATATTCATTGAAGAGTTTTGTCAGCATACTCTGTTTCATGTGCTCTGAACTGCAGGAATAAGTAGGAGACTAGCTGTCATCACATAATAGTGACAAAAATCGAGCTACCTCTGACTTTTTGGAACTTGTTTGTTGTTGTCACTGGACCATGCAGGTTGCAATTTGACACCATAGGTAGCAGTGTCATACAGCCATGTTTGTGTCAAGTTGCCATGTAGCCCCAGCCTAAGGCCACGGACCCACTATCAGTTTTTGGTCAGTATTTGGTCAGTATTTTTTCTAAGGAGTGGAAGCCAAAACCAGGTGAGGAACAATCAGAGAAAAGGTATAATAGAAACCAGTCACCAATTCTGCATTTATCACCCACTCCTGGTTTTGGCTCCCACTCCTGAGAAAAAATACTGACCAAATACTGATAGTGGGGCCATGGCCTAAGAGTTACTTACCGCTAAGCATTGGTATACACATGCATAGCTCCCAGCCGTCCCGGATTCGGCGGGACTGTCACGTCACGGCACAGCTGTTCTCCCTGCTTCTATATCTACTCTCCTCTCTAATGTTTTCATCACTCTGTAGCTCCCCCTCCTTGGGGGGCATGGCTTCTTGCAGCTCAGTGCATAAATTAAATTATATTACTTACCTCTTTTTTCTCCTGTGATTGCATCACCTCAGGAGACAAACTCCCATCACCTAGAATCTCAGTCTCCAGAGGCTGTAGCTCGAACCGCTGAGTTACAACTCTCAATGATAAGCACAGGAGAATTTGGTTATCTTGACTCTACATTTCAGGCAATGAATCCAGAAGCGGCTCATACAAAACCATTGTGCATAACAATGAATTTTTATGGTGTCTGTATACTGAGGTGAAGAAATTTATGTTTTGGTCCGATAAAAGTAGTAAAAATAATGAGCAATTACAAAAATATAATTTATTTTTCTGTGAGTCCCTGGTCTTAAACCCACAACCTTTTAAATATTACTGACATAGCAACTTAAGCTTCTAAGCTACAAGCTCTGATGATATCATGGGAGAATTTTGTGCACTTGATCTGACTATAGGCTGATTGTACTGATACATTGTACATAGCAGTGTATTTCTATGTATTTTTATTCTAGAGGGAGACTAAAAGATTTTTTCAGCCTATAAAATTACTAAAAAATAATAATGAAAAACACTTGATAAGAAAATTGTCATTTTTAATGCATTTTATAAAAAATAATGAACATCACAAATCTCAAATAACACGGACATATTTGGTGTCCCTGTAATCGTAATGACAAGCACAACACACCGATGAGATTATTTACTGGGATCTGTAAATGACGTAAAAAATGTCGTGATTGATATTTTTTCTCTATTAAACCGTTAAAAAATGTAATAAAACTGTAATGCTGAGGACGTGTTCACACGTAGCGTAGATGCCGCATTTTTTCTGCTCTTTTTTTCTGCAGGTGTCCGCACCACATGACAAAGTAACAATCTTATCTGATTATTGCGTGTTTGCTGCATTTCTTTTATGCATTTTCCCCTTTATTTGATGCGTTTTTGGTGCAGATGTGAAGCAGAGTTTTTAATGCTTTTTTAATAGTACAAAAAAACTGATTCTGCATTTAAAAATGCAACAGCATTTTTTTCTTCATGCATTTTTTTTAGAAGAAGCCTATACAGAGAAAATGTACCAGAACTGCAAAGTTCAGCAGCGTCTTCAGACCACAGAGAGCGGAGAATTCATGGAATCACGTCCACTTTGCTTCAAAATTTAGACCGTGTTCAAACGTAGTGTAAATGCTGCGTATTGTCTGCTGCTTTTTTTGCTTTTTCTGCAGTGTTTCATTGTCAAAGCAAAGTGGATGTGATTCCATGAGAACTGCGCCCGCCATAAGAATTCAACAAACAGCATTTTACATTATTTATCTGTATGCTTGTCTCTACAGCTGTTTTTACAGGTGTTCTTCCTTTCCTTTTTCTTTTCTTGCCTTTCCCATTTCTTTTCTTCTCCTCCTACCTCTGAAATGTTTTATATATAAGGTATCTTATATTGGTATCACAACCCTATTTCCCTTGCCCATCCTGTACATACCAATCTTTTTCATTTTCCTTCTGTCCCTTTAATTTTTTATTTTTCCTTTTTTCCCATTTTCCTTAATAAACCATATTTTTCCTTCCCCCTTCTCAACCTTAACCCTTTCCACCCTTTATTTTACCTATATCTTTCATCCCTTTAAATGTTGTTTTTTTGCTTTAATTTTGTTCGTGTTTGCTTCTACTGTGTATTTATAATATGTCTCTGACGCGCCCCCTGGGCCATGTGTCTAGGGGAATACCTGGAGCCGGGTCTCTGTGTAATGCTAGGGGTTGTAGTCTCCGTGGCGGCGACCCGGTCCCGTGGCTCAGGGTGGTCAAACCAGTGGCGGATCTGTTTCTTTGGTTTTGTAATGTTTAAATGTCCGACTACGCCACCCATGGATTGCGGTCACTGAGAACCGCCGCTGCGGGGCAGACCACTGAGGCTGATGTTGTGTGCGCATCAGGGGGTAGTATAACTCCCCACAGGAGGAGTATAGCCTCAGGGCAGTGAGTGCAGATGGTAGGGGTGATGGTGCGCGGGAGCAGCAGTAATGACTCAGAGTCCAGTGATGCAGTCCAGGGTCTTTACTCACAGTTTTACACTCCAAGCCACTTCTGCAGGTAATGGCTGCACACATCGTGCTGTGCTCACCAGGTGAGGGGCTCGGCCAACTCCCAGGTACCTTTGGAATGCTTTTCAGGACCCCCTTCGTGTGTCCTTTCTCTGGCCTGTCGTACCCCACAATTGACCACGTTTCTGTCCAGCTGCCTCGGGCCTTGGCGGGCAAACGTATGTTCCGGTTCCCTGGGTCCTATATAGTGCGTTCCTAACGGGTGTAGTGAGGGGCTGTACACTTGCAATTAGAGATGAGCGTTGTTCGACTCAAACTGTTCGCCAATCTCAAATTCGAGCTGTTTTGGTCGGTGTTCGAGCCGTTCGGCGAACACGAACGATTTGAAAAAAATTCGGCTGTTCAAGGTTATGTTTGATAACTGTTCGTGCTCCAAAGTCATAACTGGATTTTTTCTCAGTAATGATGAAAATTAATGTTAATACGCAGTTTGAGTGTACAGCGGGGTGGGGGGAGGGGCAGGGGATGGATCTCTGCAGGAACAATGAAGATCTCCATTTTTTTTTCTCTTTCCCGCATTTGCAGTGGGGAGGTGCAATCTGTCAGCCTATCAGCAGCGCACACACGGAGCGAAGTGCTTTTTTTCACACAAGCAAGGGCATGTGTCATTGGCAGTGTATGTCACATGTCCTTGCCCTATAAAACCAAGCCATTTTCCCCATCGCCAACATTTTCTCACTGCTGCAGCTGCGTGTTAGACGGCACCGCTGTTGCTGTGTGCGCTATGCCTTGTTAATTTCAAGCCAATTTTCGCACAAATCTACAGATAGCTTGGGAGTAGGGAATAGTTGTGATTGCAGTCCTTTTAAGGACTAGGTTACAGCATTTCCTACGACTTTTATCAGGCAGGTCTGTGCTCTTAAATAGATAGGTTGGGAGTAAAGACTAATTGTAATTGCAGTCCTTTTCAGGACTAGGTTACATCAGTTCCTATCCGTTTTTGCCAGGCAGGTCTGTGCCAGTGCTGAGCAAGTTTTTTTCACAGCATTTGGCTAAATCTAGCAAAGCTAATCCTTTTTGGCCTATTGCAGAGTGTGTTAGTCAGTGGAGTAGCCTATCTGTGCTGCAAGCTACACCACCTGTGTATAGAATACCAATTTTTTTACTGCACCTAGTGAAGTAAAACCTTTTGGGCATAGCATCATTCTATTAGTCCATCTACACTGACCTCCACCAGGTTGCAAATTGAATATAATTTTTTTCTGCATCTATCTCTGAAAAAATATTTGGGCTTCTAGCAGTGTGTGGGACTTGTTCTACTAGTCCATCTATACTGACTTCCATCAGGTTGCAAATTGAATATAATTTTTTTCTGCATCTAGCTCTGAAAAAATATTTGGGCTTCTAGCAGTGTGTGGGACTTGGACTATTAGTCCATCTATACAGACCTCCATCAGGTTGCAAATTGAATATAATTTTTATCTGCATCTAGCTCTGAAAAAATATTTGGGCTTCTAGCAGTGTGTGGGACTTGTTCTATTAGTCCATCTATACTGACCTCCATCAGGTTGCAAATTCAATATAATTTTTTTCTGCATCTAGCTCTGAAAAAATATTTGGGCTTCTAGCAGTGTGTGGGACTTGGTCTATTAGTCCATCTATACTGACCTCCATCAGGTTGCAAATTCAATATAATTTTTTTCTGCATCTAGCTCTGAAAAAATATTTGGGCTTCTAGCAGTGTGTGGAACTTGGTCTATTAGTCCATCTATACTAACCTCCAACAGTTTGCAAATTAAAAATAATTTTTATCTGCATCTAGCTCTGAAAAAATATTTGGGCTTCTAGCAGTGTGTGGGACTTGGTCTATTAGTCCATCTATACTGACCTCCATCAGGTTGCAAATTGAATATAATTTTTTTCTGCATCTAGCTCTGAAAAAATATTTGGGCTTCTAGCAGTGTGTGGGACTTGGTCTATTAGTCCATCTATACTGACCTCCATCAGGTTGCAAATTGAATATAATTTTTTTCTGCATCTAGCTCTGAAAAAATATTTGGGCTTCTAGCTGTGTGTGGGACTTGTTCTATTAGTCCATCTATACTGACCTCCATCAGGTTGCAAATTGAATCTAATTTTTTTCTGCAACTAGCTCTGAAAAAATATTTGGGTTTCTAGCAGTGTGTGGGACTTGGTCTATTAGTCCATCTATACTGACCTCCATCAGGTTGCAAATTCAATATAATTTTTTTCTGCATCTAGCTCTGAAAAAATATTTGGGCTTCTAGCAGTGTGTGGGACTTGTTCTATTAGTCCATCTATACTGACCTCCATCAGGTTGCAAATTCAATATAATTTTTTTCTGCATCTAGCTCTGAAAAAATATTTGGGCTTCTAGCAGTGTGTGGGACTTGTTCTATTAGTCCATCTATACTAACCTCCACCAGGTTGCAAATTGAATATAATTTTTTTCTGCATCTAGCTCTGAAAAAATATTTGGGCTTCTAGCTGTGTGTGGGACTTGTTCTATTAGTCCATCTATACTGACCTCCATCAGGTTACAAATTGAATATGATTTTTTTCTGCATCTGGTTCTGAAAAAATATTTGGGCTTCTAGCAGTGTGTGGGACTTGGTCTATTAGTCCATCTATACTGACCTCCATCAGGTTGCAAATTGAATATAATTTTTTTCTGCATCTAGCTCTGAAAAAATATTTGGGCTTCTAGCTGTTTGTGGGACTTGGTCTATTAGTCCATCTATACTGACTTCCATCAGGTTGCAAATTGAATATAATTTTTTTCTACATCTAGCTCTGAAAAAATATTTGGGCTTCTAGCAGTGTGTGGGACTTGTTCTTTTAGTCCATCTATACTGACCTCCATCAGGTTGCAAATTCAATATAATTTTTTTTCTGCATCTAGCTCTGAAAAAATATTTGGGCTTCTAGCAGTGTGTGGGACTTGTTCTATTAGTCCATCTATACTGACCTCCACCAGGTTGCAAATTAAAAATAATTTTTATCTGCATCTAGCTCTGAAAAAATATTTCGGCTTCTAGCAGTGTGTGGAACTTGGTCTATTAGTCCATCTATACTGACCTCCATCAGGTTTCAAATTGAATATAATTTTTTTCTGCATCTAACACAGCCAATAGTTTTGGCCTAATACCACAGTTTGGCCACTCAGCTCTGCTCGGTTCCCATCCATTGTTTTTTTGTGCAAACAACTCCAGAGTTGTGAATTAGTTAACCACCAAAATGAGTGGAAAAAGGCCTGCTGCTGGTGGAAAGGGGAATAGGTGTGTTGGGAAGGGGAAAAAAGGTTGTGTCCGTGGTGTAGGTGTTAAAGCAACAGTAACATCTGCAGAGGAAAGACCATCTTCCAGCCAAGCTAAAATGTTTACTTCTTTTAGCGGACAATGTGATAAGATCCCTTTCTTATGGCCACGCCAATCGCTACAAATTCCAGATGAGGCACAAAAACAGCAGGTGCTTCAACGGATATCAAGTGCTCCTTTCAGTGGGCTCCCCTCTACCTCAACTTCAACATCACAAATACTCCAGTCCTCAGAGGTGTCACCCCAATCGCACTTGCTTCCTCACAGCTCCCAAATCTCCAGCTGCCCATCTGAGTATGAGGTAGAACAGATGGTTGAGTCTGCAGAGCTGTTTACTCATACTATAGCCTGGGAGTCAGAGGTCGGCTCCAGAGCTTCTGTGAATCCAGACGAGGAAATGATCTGCACTGATGCCCAGAATCTTTATGAGTCGGATCCAGGACCAGACGCAGAAGGTTCAGACCATAATGTAGACCCTCATTCCCAAACTGTAACTCCTGTTGGTGGAGACAATGAGGAAGACGATGATGAGACTCAAATACCTGATTGGAGCGACAACTTTAGTTTTTTGTCAGGGCAGGAACAGGTTGTCTCTGAGGACGACGGGTGTGATAACTCACAGGGTGATGATGATGAGGTTGGAGATCCCGCTTACTGTCAACCCACAGTCAGCCAAGAGATGAGGTCAGCAGAGGAGGTGGAGGAGAATGCTAGTGACGATGAGGTCAGGTTGCGCGTTCCTGGACAGAGACGTAGTACTGGAAGCATTTCAACAACTTGATCCTCAAACACAACTCTGCCTCTCACCACAAGTCGTGGTGGCTCTTCAGGTCGCATGGGTGCTAAGCCTTTCATAGCCTGGGCATTTTTTCAGATCGATAAAGATGACCCAACTCGTGTTATCTGTAACATTTGTCAGCAAAGCTAAGTAGAGGCCAAAAAATACATAGTTTGATTGCTTCATGCATGAACCGGCACATGGACATGAAGCATAAGTTGCAGTGGGAAGCTCACTGTGCTACAATGCGGCGTAGCCGGCCGGGCCAACCACCGTCTGCCACATCTTGTGCATCCGCGGCCTCTTCATCCTCTGTGACTGGGGGGACAGCAGTCACACCTGTTTTGGGACGCAGACCTGCCACCTCTTTACCCGCAACAGCCAGCTTGATTGGCAGGTCATCATTTTCTTTGGAGGTGGTAACACCAGTTGGTGTTGAGCGCTGTCCGACATCGATAGCACCACCTTTGGATCAAGGCAACCTAACATGTCCGCCTGCATCTTCCTCACAGACCGGCAGTTTGCCGGGGACACCCTTATCAACCCCGTCTAAGCCCAACAGCCAGCCCTCGGTCCCTCAGATGTGGACAAGTAAAAGACCATTTCCTCCTAGCCATGAGAAAGCTAAGAGGTTGAATTTCACCATCTGCAAGCTCTTGGCTACAGAAATGCTGCCTTTCCGCCTGGCGGACACAGAGGATTTTCGAGACCTTATGTCCGTCGCAGTGCCCCAGTACCAGATGCCCAGTCGGCACTACTTCTCAAAGAAAGGTGTGACTGTGCTCCACCAGCATGTCGCTCACAACATCACCGCTTCTTTGAGAAACTCTGTGTGTGACAGGGTGCATTTCACCACAGACACTTGGACGAGTAGGCATGGACAGGGGCTGCTGTCCAAGTCTTGCCGTCCCCACGAGCTGTGTGTCAACCTTCTTTATCTCAAAGTTCCTCCACTGCTTCTGCCTCCTCAACCTCCTCTCGGTCCTCCACCTGCACCCAAAGCCTGTCTGGTCATGCCACAAGCTTTCTAACTGCGCAGAAGGGATCATGCACACCTCCTTACTATGCTGGCAGTAGGGCTCAACGTCATCAGGCGGTTTTTACTTTGAAATGTTTGGGAAATGTGAGTCACACAGCTGAGGAGTTGTGGTCAGCTATGGAGAACCAATTTCATGAATGGTTGTCTCCACTTGACCTGAAACCAGGGAAGGCCATGTGCGACAATGCTGCAAACCTGGGTGCGGCCCTTCGCCGGGGCAATGTCACACACGTGCCTTGTATGTCTCACGTGTTGAACCTGGTTGTCCAGCAATTTTTAGCCCACTATCCCGGACTAGGTGGCCTTCTGCAGAGGGCATGGTCGCTGTGTGCTCACTTCTGTCGTTCGCATCCCGCAGCTCAGCGACTTACATCTCTACAGAAGTCGTTGGACCTGCCACTTCACCGGCTAAAATGCGATGTGCCTACCCGGTGGAATTCAACTCTGTACATGTTGCAGCGACTGTGGCAGCACCCTACAAGCCCTGGTGCAATACGTTCTGACGTATAGCCTGGGCCAACGAGATCCAGAGGTGGGGCAAATCACGCTGGAGGAGTGGTCTCAGATCAGGGACCTATGCACCCTTCTGCACAGTTTTGAAATGGTGACGAAGATGTTTAGTGCTGACGATGCCATTATCAGCATGACTATTCCGGTGATATAAATGCTGGAGCACATGTTAAACAGAATTCGGAGTCAGGTGGTGGAGGAAGTAGAGGAGGAGGAGTTGTATGCGGAAGGGCTAACATCTGCAAGGTCCAGACGGTCGGCAGCTCCAAGGCGGCAGGCATGTGAGTGTGGGGAAGATGGTTTTACCAGGGCGCATGGTAGCAGCCAAACTAGTGAGGAAGGTGCAGGAGCCCAGGAAGAAGGGAAGGACGAACTGATGAAAGACTCATCAGATGAGGGAGACCTTGATCACATTTCTGTTGTGCGAGGTTGGGGGGAGAGGACAGAGGAAGGAAGCATGATTGTTACCTCGCCACCAACACAACAGGGACTTGGTGCTCCTGGATGCGCAACACACATGAGTGCCTTCTTGCTGCACTACCTGCAACATGACCCTCGAATTGTGAGAATTAGAAATAATCGTGACTACTGGGTTGCCACACTGTTAGATCCCCGGTACAAAAGTAAATTTGCAGAAATTATTCCTGCCATAGAAAGGGATGCGCGCATGCAGGCGTATCAGCAGAGACTGTTGCAGAATCTTACATGTGCTTTTCCACAAAACACCAGTGGTGCACGTAGTGAATCTCACAGTTCCAACTTGCCAACCGTGGGACCGATGAGTGTTCAGCACTCAAACCGTAACAGAAACACAGTGTCTGCTTGTAACATCAATTTTGCGGAATCATTTCACCACTTTTTTAGCCCATCTTTTGCAAGGCCACAGGAGACAAGAAGTCAGACACATAGTCAACGCCTAGAGACAATGGTACAGGAGTATCTCCAAGTAAACATTGAAGCCATGACTGTGTCACTGGACCCTTGCTCTTTTTGGGCTTCCAATCTGGATAAATGGCCGGAGCTCGCCACTTACTCCTTGGAGATCTTGTCATGTCCCGCAGCCAGCGTTCTGTCTGAACGTGTGTTCAGCGCTGATGGTGGTGTGCTGACAGATAAGCGCATGCGGCTCTCCACTGATAATGTAGACAGACTCACGTTCATAAAGATGAACAAATCATGGATCCGAAATGACTTTTCTACCCCTGTGTCATCCTGGGGAGAGTAAAAGCTTGATGATTGGTTAAAATCACCTCACCAACCGTTTTAAGCTTTCAAATTACTAATCATGTTTATCTGTATCTTGGCTGGAAAATAATTTGGGCTTTGTAGCAGTGTGCAGTACTGATTCTTTTAGGCCATCTATACTAAGCTCCACCAGATTTAAAATTACTAATCATGTTTATCTGTATCTTTGCTGGAAAATAATTTGGGCTTTGTAGCAGTGTGCAGTACTGATTCTATTAGGCCATCTATACTAAGCTCCACCAGATTTAAAATTACTAATCATGTTTATCTGTATCTTGGCTGGAAGATAATTTGGGCTTTGTAGCAGTGTGCAGTACTGATTCTATTAGGCCATCTATACTAAGCTCCACCAGATTTAAAATTACTAATCATGTTTATCTGTATCTTGGCTGGAAAATAATTTGGGCTTTGTAGCAGTGTGCAGTACTGATTCTATTAGGCCATCTATACTAAGCTCCACCAGATTTAAAATTACTAATCATGTTTATCTGTATCTTGGCTGAAAAACAATTTGGGCTTTGTAGCAGTGTGCAGTACTGATTCTATTAAGCCATCTATACTAAGCTCCACCAGATTTAAAGTTACTAATCATGTTTATCTGTATCTTGGCTGGAAAATAATTTGAGCTTTGTAGCAGTGTGCAGTACTGATTCTATTAGGCCATCTATACTAAGCTCTACCAGATTTAAAATTAATAATAATTTTTAGCTGCATCTAGCCCGGAAAATAATTTTGGGGCTCCGAGATGCGCAAGACACATAAGTGCCTTCTTGCTGCACTACCTGCAACATGACCCTCAGATTGTCAGAATTCGAAGTAATCATGACTACTGGGTTGCCACACTCTTAGATCATCCACACTCTTCGATCAACCTTTTCATTTCAATAAAGACCAAAAAAATGGTCATTTTTGAAATTATAAGCATTAGCAGGTTATTAGAAACTGAAATCAAACAGTTTTCAACTCAAAACTTTATTCTAGGTGATGTTACATTTGCACATAGGACCCCTTGTTCGAAAGGAGCTTCTGAACTCTCTCATCCATTGAATTTGTCAGGTTTTGGATGGTTTCTGCTTCAATTGTTTTGCATGAGGACAGAATACCCTCCCAGAGCTGTTGCTTAGATGTGAACTGCCTCCCGCCATCATAGACACTCCTTCTGATGATGCTCCAGAGGTTCTGAATGGGGTAGAGGTCAGGGGAGCATGGGGGTCACACCATAAGTTTGTCCCCTTTTATGCCCATATCAGCCAGAGATGCAGATGTGTTATGTGCAGCATGAGACGGTGCATTATCATGCATGAAAATGAACTTGCTGTGGAATACACGGTTCTTCTTCTTGAACCATGGCAGGAACTGCTGTTTGAGAAACTCCACATACATTATGGAGTTCATCTTTACCCCTTCAGGGATCCTAAAGGGGCCGACAATCTCTCTCCCCATGATTCCAGCCCAAAACATTACTCCACCTCCTCCTTGTTGGCGCTGTAGCCGTGTTTGCGTGGGGTGTCCATCAACCAGCCATCCTCCACTCCATCCATCTGGACCATCGAGCGTTGCACGGCACTCATTCGTGAACAAAACAGTTTTGAAGTCAGTCTTCATGTATTGTTTGGCCCACTGGAGCCGTTTCTGCTTGTGTGCAGTGGATAGAGGAGGTCGACAGCATGGCGTACGCACAGCTGCAAACCTCTGATGGACCCTGCATCTTGTTGTTCGGGGTACGTTGGAGGCACCAGCAGCTTCAAAAACTTGTCTGCTGCTATGACAAGGCTTTTTTGCCGCTGCTCTTTTAATCTGACGTAATTGCCTGTAGGAAAGAGTCTTCGATTTGCCCTTATCAGCACGCACACGTGTGTACTGTGAATCAGCTACATGCTTCTTGATTGCCAAGACACTTCATCCTGATCATCGCACAATGTTGATTGTAGTCATGCCTTGACCTAAACACTCTACAATTTGTTGCTTTTCAGCAGCCGACACATCATTTTTCTTTCCCATTTTGGCAGAAAATTTAGGCTGCTTAATAATGTGGGACAGCCTTCTTAAGTAGTCTTGCCTTTCATTGGACACACCTGCCAAACTAATTAGCACAGATGTCTGAAATTGCTTACAGTGATATAAAGAGCCCTGACACACATCACCATCAATGAGTTTAACTGACAAACAAACAAATTCTTCCCTTATCACTCCTAAACACTTTTTACATAATAATTTGGAACACAGTGTACATGTGCCTTTCCACAAAACACCAGTGGTTCACGTAGTGTATCTTACAGTTTTAACTTGCCAACCATGGTCTGTATGGAGTTGTTCAATAAAGGGCCCAAAATTAAGATAATATAGATGGGAGAGGTCTCTATGAATAGGAATTCCTAAGTATTTGATACCCTGTGAGGGCCAGGCAAAGGGAAAGTTGGACTGGATGGAATCCTGTATGGATTTGGGGAGGGAGACATCGAGGGCCTCAGACTTCGCTGCATTGATTTTAAAATTTGACCATGTAACAAAGTGATCTATTTCAGCCATAACAGCAGGGATGGATATATGTGACATACAATGTCACAGCCTCCGGTTTCTAGCTGAGGGTCGTTTCCCGCCTCCACTAGTTTCGGGGACCGTTCTCCCCCTTTGGCCTGACCCCTCCACGCATGTGGATTCGGGCGTGCGGTGGCGACTCGCCCGTCCGCACCCCTGGGATCCCTTTAATTCCTCGTTCCTGGAGCCTTCTCCGCTCCTCTTCCTTCCTTCTCCCTCTTCCAGGCCTGGGCCTCTGTTGCTAGGTCCACCTCCGGAGCAGAGCTCATGCAGAGCCCCTGCTCCCTGTCACTTCTGCTCAGACTTCTCTGCACTGAACTAAGATGGTGCCCACCTTTTATACTCCCTTCTCAATGCACCCAGGAACTGCTTCCTCCCTGCTCCTGCACTACAGGGTTCCCCTTCCTCAGTGTTCCCTCCCCCCACTCCAGCCAGGGACAGGGACTGTCGTGCCCATCTCAGGGGCATATTGGTCGCCCTGCCCCACGGCAATGTGGTGTAATGCATGCAGGTGTCGGGTCCTGATCCACACTTCATCCTTACCTGAGAGTGAGATATCACACCTCTGGGTGAGTTGCAATACCTCTGTAGCAACCGAGCCCTCAGGGTGCTACAGTTCCATTTATCTTCAGCCTAGATGACGTATTGCGATACAGGGCCGTGATTTTGGCTATAAAAGGGTCCCCTAGACCCCTACCCCAAGCTTTTTAAAAGAATAATATATGGCGTGCCAGGAGACTCTATGGAATGCTTTCTCAGCATCCAGCGAGAGTATCTAATTACAAATTTTTAACTGCATCTAGCCCAGGAAATACTTTGTGCCTAGTAGCAGTGTCTGCTAGTCAGCGGATTATCCCGGCTGTTAAGCAAGCTACACCACCTGTAATTTGGACACTTAATTTTTTCAATGGAAATGCTTTGGGACCACGGGATACTCAGTGAAGAGTATCAGGAGGCACCCCAAGGCATAGGGGCTGGGACTGGCGATAGTACGCCTTGCGGTGGACAGCTGAGCTCGATCCTTATAAAAGCTTTTTAACTGCAGCAGCTTTAGTGGAAGCTACTGGAGCTGGCATTACGCGGCTGCTGGCATGAGACTTGCCCTCCAATAGATCCTTGTAAAAGGATTTAAAGTGTATTCATTCAAATTAGAGAGACAATTTAAATTAAAAAGCTTAGAGCTGCCTCCACCACAGGGGGGCTCGCTCGACCCACCAGCGGACAGGCACCAGTATTGGGAGAGGGGGGCTGGCCGTCAGGGTCCACCGCGGCTCTTGCACAAACCCGGTGACATGGAGGTGGCACGGGCAGGAACGGACTGGCCGTGTCGGCTTCTCACTTTTTGGATTTTAGAAGGGCATGACATGCCTATATCTGTGTCTCCCCCTCCTTTTACTCCTCCACCTCTTTTCTTTTCGCATGACTATATGTACTTGTCACTTTTCCATGTGTTAGTTATGTCTTCTGAGCAGTTTGTCAGCTTTTGGACTCCTTTGAAGGTGTTTACTATGTGTTTCTATGTGTTTTTGTTTGCCTGCCATTGGTTTTAATGGTGTTCGGAGGTGTTCGACGAACAGTTCGATGAACAGTTCGACGAACACACGGTTGTTCGATGAACCGAACCGAACTCGAACACTACGGGGGTGGCTCAACACTACTTGCAATGCCACGGCCTCCGGTTACTAGCTGAGGGTAGTTGCTCTCCTCCACTAGATGAGGGATCCGGTTCCCTTTCTTGGCCTGACCCCCCTACTCTGGTAGCAGCGGGCATGCGGTGGCGACTGGCCGATCCGCACCCCTGGGGTCCCTTCACTCCACTCCTGGAGCCTCCTCCGTTTCTCTCCTCTCCTTCCTTCTCCTCCAGGCCCAGGCCTTAAGACTTGGCCTGCCTGCGAAGCAGAGCCCATGCAGAGCCTCTGCTCCCAGCCTCCTTCTCTCTCTGCTCTCTCCCACTTTCTACCCCTGACTTTAAGATGGTGCCCACCATATATACTCCCCTATACAGTGCACCCTGGATCTACTCTCCCCACCCACATGCTACCGGGTTCCCCCTTTCTAGGTGTTCCCTCCCCCCCACTCCAGCCAGGGACAGGGGCAGTTGTGCTCACTCTTGGGAGCATTGTTGCCCTGTCCCCCGGAAATGTGGTGTAGTGCATGTGGGTGTTAGGGTCCTGAGCCACACTCCATCCTTACCTGGAAGTGAGATATCACACCTCTGGGTGAGATGCAATAACTCTGTAGCGACCGAACCCTCAGGGTGCTACATTTCCCTCTTTTTCTATATTACTGTGTATTTATAATATGTCTCTCCCCTTTTTCTATATTACTGTGTATTTATAATATGTCTCCCACTTTTTCTATATTACTGTGTATTTATAATATGTCTACCCCCTCTTTCTATATTACTGTGTATTTATATGTCTACCCCCCTCTTTCTATATTACTGTGTATTTATAATATGTCTCCCCCCTTTTTCTATATTACTGTGTATTTATAATGTCTCCCACTTTTTCTATATTACTGTGTATTTATAATATGTCTACCCCCTTTTTCTATATTACTGTGTATTTATAATGTCTACCCCTTTTTCTATATTACTTTGCATTTATAATATGTCTCCCCCCTTTTTCTTTACCCCATTTGTGTAACAAATACTTAATAAAAATTACTTTAACAAAAAAGGTGCCCACTGGGCCCCCCAAGATCACAGCTGAACTGTGCGGTTTTGGTGCTTTTTACTTCTAGATGCTTCTAAAAAACGCAGACACTTTATTAAGTGCAGAATGAAAGCATTTCTGTACTATAAAAAGCACATTAAAAATGCGGCTTCACATTTGCACCAAAATGCATCAAATAAGGGGGAGAAGATTGTTATTGTGTAGTTTGCTTCGGACATCTGCTGAAAACAAAAAACACAGTATTTCTGCACTGTGTGAACACGGCCTTACTGACACAAAAAAGCTGGATGTCGTATAGTGAAGCAACATAACGATGAGAAAGTTCTGGGGCCTCCGACTGTGAATGAGGGAACAAAAAATAATCGACAGGTCCCAACTAGAGATGAGCTGGATGCACAGATGACTTTGTGCTGCCCTGGATCATGAAAAGCCGCTGGGGACACCGGACGGTTAGAGATTGGCGGCCTTCTGTGACCTGGATGCTGGACCAGACACCCGTGAACCGATCCGCTCATTTCTAGTCCCAACTGTCCAGGATACAGAGAACAGTCCCGGATTAGGGTCTACACCCTGCAATCTCAAGCGTCTGAATGTCCCTCATTATCTCCTGCCAGGGAGAGAAAGATCATGTTAAATTGGCGTGATTGGGGTGTCGCCAGGGGCATGGCCAAAATTTTCCACATGATGTGTCCCTCTTTCTGTTCTTCAAAAGTTGGGAGGTATGCACAAGCTTTTGTACTGAGCTACAAAAATGGAGACATGAAGTGAGCAATTTGTAGTGATGAAGCTGCTACATTTTTAATTACTACAATGCATTGAAACATCGGATGTCCATCCTACACCATCCTTTAAGATACTGTAATTAAAATTTCACCCACCCCTCACCCATTGAGAAAGCCATGTCAAATATAAAATAATTGCTTCTTAAAGTATTTTTAGATATTCTAAACTGAGCATTGAATATTAGGGCAAAGAAGAAGCAGCTCATTTGCTCATCCCTCTACTTACAAATAACGAAAAACCAAGCAATGTGAACTGAGGTCTAAGATGGTACACATGCAAGAAATAGGAGCATGTTCACACTAGCAAAAAGAAGCAAAACCTACAAAAGACAAAAAATATATCTCATACCCTACCATCATTATATATAAATGTAAAGCAAAGTTGCATATTAAATATAGGGTACTTAGTGAACTATTTTTGATCAAAAAAAGTATTCAAGCCGTCCCACCAGCGACAAGGTGACCCTAAATTGGGACGGTACCTACACTGTCTATATTAAAAACCTTACTGTATATCAAAAGTTGAAATAATGCATATAAAAGGGTAGACAAATAGGACCGGGTCCCAACTTCAGACCACCTAGGCCCGTGGTAAGCTACATGTATACTAATCAGCTCAACAAAGGGGATGCCACACCCTTAATTTGCACAGAATGCAAACAAGACAAAAAACCAAGCAATGTGAACTGAGGTCTAAGATGGTACACATGCAAGAAATAGGAGCATGTTCACACTAGCAAAAAGAAGCAAAACCTACAAAAGACAAAAAATATATCTCATACCCTACCATCATTATATAGAAATGTAAAGCAAAGTTGCATATTAAATATAGGGTACTTAGTGAACTATTTTTGATCAAAAAAAGTATACAAGCCGTCCCACCAGCGACAAGGTGACCCTACTTCAACTTTGATATACAGTAAGGTTTTTAATATAGACATTGTAGGTACCGTCCCAATTTAGGGTCACCTTGTCGCTGGTGGGATGGCTTGTATACTTTTTTTGATCAAAAATAGTTCACTAAGTACCCTATATTTAATATGCAACTTTGCTTTACATTTATATATAATGATGGTAGGGTATGAGATATATTTTTTGTCTTTTGTAGGTTTTACAAATAACGAAGGAGCATTTAGATACCAAATATCTAGCACACTTGACAGAACGTGTAGATATAGATTCCCTGTCTCGTATCACAAAAAGCGTGAATCTTATTTAATGTGACAGACGGATCCTGCTGTAGAAAATGATTTATCATACAATTAGCGTACCGTCCCACAGTGTCTACAAGGTATCATCTAGTGTTAAAGCTTTGCCACAACATATTAATGATCACAGCCGTTATTCATTGCACTGGTCTGTAAGTGTCTTGATTAGCTTTTTTACAGTATAATGAATATCTCCATATCACTGATCAGAGAGGTCGTTTTCTGTGCGACATGTAAGTTGTCTTTGATGTTAATGAAAAGAGATAGATGAGAGAAGGTATAACAGAGTATTTTCAAAAGTGTCAGGAAACATCAGAGCTCAGACATGGTATAGCCACATACTGTCACTCAAGATTAATGAATTGAACAGTAGTTGATGAAGAGCTCCAGAGGAAAAACAACATAGTTATACATTAACTGCGATGTAGATCAAAAATGCCTAAATAACAAGTTAAAGTGAACCTGTCATCAGGATTGTGCTCAGTAAACTACATACACTGTCAGGTGAGCGCTGTTACACTGAGCAAAATGATACCTTGGTTGATGAAATCCATCCTGTGAGTCTTGTGTAATCTTTATTTGCAGTTTGGAGATAGCGAGATTCTCTTGCTTCGGGGCGGCCTGTGGGCCAGGCTATATGTGGTGCTCTGCATGTGCCATGACCATTTCGCTGGAGACAAATATATATATTTTTTTGCTCCAACAAAATGGACGCCGCCTGAGCCATTTTGCTTGACGTAATTTTTTTTTTTAACCCCACATAATGCATATACTATGTAAAATTGGAGGCAGGTCAGTGAAGGCGCAGTGAGCTGTCATAAGAGCATACAGATGAACATGTAAGCAGAGCACCCCCCACTGGCCGCCCCGAAGCATGAGCATATCATTATCTCCAAACTGAAAGCAAAGATTACACAAGAACCAGAGAACGGATCTCTTCAGGTATGATATTAATTAGTGTAATGTTGCCCACCAGTCAGTGTATGTAGTTTACTGAGCACAATCCTGCTGACAGGTGCACTTTAAATGCTTCATGTGAGGAGCATGTCAACATTACTTCTAAGAGATACAGAGAAGAAGTAGGTAAGGAGCTTAAGGAGTCTACACCTCTGCTTCTCTAGACAGTTTGTATTTTTCTACCATTATAAAAATAAATAAATCAAACAAAATAATCCTGAACTGCAGCACCAATTACTGGTGGATGTAGACAAGAAGAATGTTATAATTTATCTCAAAGGCTGGGAGAAGGGAAAAAGATTTTGCACTATATGGTTTATTAGAAAAACAGTGCTTTCATTCCTATAAATAATTATACAACTTTAATCATCACAATTATTTAAACCTACTTATATAAATAAAATAAACTTATAGCAAAACAATAAACCTTTTAATACCCTGTACTACTAGAGATACCCACTCTGTAGGGGTTGAGATAATACTACTGACATGCCCCTGGGCTGTGGGGTACTCGGTAGCCGGGCCGGTCGTTGCTAGGGGAGATGTCACAGTGGCGGTGACCCGGTCCGTGACCCAGGGCGGTCAGTAAAAAGGGGGTATTTACAGGGGAATTAAAGTTCTTTTATACAGTTCGTGATGCCACCTGTGGTATACGGCTATAGGAAGCCACCGCTGCAGAGCAGGTCCTCTGGAGCTGGTGTTAATGCAGCAGAGTTGGTTTAGCTCTCCACAGGTAGAGCTTAGCTCCAGGGCTGTGCTGAGATGTTATGGATGTTGCTATAGCAGTTGTAGTGCAGGGGGTGATGGCGCGGCCGGAATAATTGACAGAGACAGTGGGGTGCAGTCTTCAGAGATTACTCACAGTTGTTAAGTTTCTCAGCGTACATCAAGGAGCAGGGAGCGCAGCACCGAACGGGAAAGCCGACGGTGAAGTCTTTTCACTGCCTGCTTCCCTGTCCGGGTCCTTTGCTCCCCTCTCACTGGTGCTTTGCTCCCTGCCCGGCCCTAGCATAGGATCGGGATGGGAGGCGGTGGGGAGAGCAGAGGATCAGGATGGGAGGCTGCGGGGAAATGAGTATGGGGCTTTTAAACAATCATGCACCCATTTCAGCCTTTTCCTCAGACCCCAGACCACTCTATAGGCTCCAGCAGACAATTACTCGTCTTTCTCGCATTTCTCATTGACTTACATTGTACTCGTTACTCATAGCAAGTAATCACAAGGAAACTCGGGGAGTAACGAGTAGCCCGAGTACCGTACTATTCGGCGAGTACCGAATAGTAACGAGTATACTCGCTCATCCCTAGCTATAGTTTAATTTGTGCCACGTACATAAACAATGGTACAATTAAAACATGTATAGTGCGCATATAAATCTCGGTGCCTAAGGATACTTCAGGGGACTGTATTTGGGGGAGGGCTACAGTGACAGTGCATCCTGATAGAGGCTCACAAAGTGTTGTGCAGCTCCCATAAATATATGATTAACTTTATCACTGTAAGTAATGCCATATTATAGTCCTGTTGTTATCACTGGGAGATACTAAAAGGGTTTATCAACACTTTTGTCTCTACAAAATACCGTCTCCTCTAGTGGGGACATCAAGTGACAACTACAGTCAATGAGTAACTCTGTACAGACAAATGACTGCTGATGCAAATCACTGGCTACAGCTAATTAGTTGCAGCAGTCACATGATGTCCGCTCAAGAAAGGAAGGCTTGGAGACAGGCAGAAGACTCTGTAGCACAAAGAGAAGTGTAGAAGTGTAAAGATTTTTCTTACTTTTTGGTGATGCTGAAATGTTTTTTAAGGGAAAAAAGTGCTAGACAACTCTTTTAAAAATGTACAGATTTTGAAGTCAGAAATCAATTTTATTATACTCAGCTCATCTACTAGACGCCTCTTGCATGGAGAAACTAGTCGCATGCATTGCTCAGGTGTAATTGCATCCCATTCTTCTATACAAATACTCTTCAAATCCTAAGGATTCTGTGGGCTCCTCCTATGAACTCTGAGCTTTAGTTCCTTCCATACATTTTCTATTGGATTCAATCAAGTGATTGGCTGGGCTATTCTAGCAGCTTTATTTTCATTCTCTGAAACCAATTGAGAGTTTCATCTTTCTTCATGTGTTCAATATGTGACATGCAGAAGTAGTGCTTTTGGAGAGTGTGACATGCAGAAGTAGTGCTGGTGCTTTAAAAGCAACTAGACGGGTTAACACAGTCACAGGAGGAGAGGAGTGTTTTAGCTGAGCCCCAGGGGGAATGTGGGGAAGTTGTTTACTGTCTGGCTGGAGCAGAGGAGAAAGGTGATGTGTGTTCTGTATCTCACAGAAGCCCCCCTGCAAGTGAAAAGGATTTAAGTCAGGAGTGAAGCTAAGCACAGGTCAGGTAGAGTTCCTGAACTAGCAGTGCAGAGTATTGTCAGGCATAAAAATAAGGACTGGTAAAAATGGTGTAACAGGGATCATCTCTCTCAGCAAACCCTACCCCCTCCTCCATCTCACTGTGCTGTAAAGAATGCTGTGTTCATTAATGTGCTTTTGCATTAGAACTGTGCTGTCCTGTACTACTGGGAAGACTGTGAATTGCTGTGCTGCTAAGGAAACTGTACTGTTTGTCACTGGAGCCTGTTGCTCATAAGACTTAACTTGCACTGGCTGTGCAGCTTCTTATTAAATGCTACTGTTCTACCGTTTATGAGGACTCTTGTCAAGTGTGTCTGGTCATCAAGTGAAACAACCTACGTGTCTGTGCCTGAGGGTAAATACCCCTGTGTGCCTGAGAGAAGCTGCAGCACATGGTCTATGGTTGCCCTGAGTAACTGTTCCCCCAGGATTCCAAAGAATTCATGTAACCTGTCTCGCCTCTATCTGAACTTAGTGTCGTGCGTGTAACAAATACTTTTTCCCTGTGTTATTGCTCCTTATTGCACATAACTTAATTTATGGAGCTCTATGGTTTGATGTCTTTGCCAGTGTGGATTGGATGGGTTGTTACCGACATCTGATGAGGATTTCATGTCAATAGCACCTTTGACTGTGAGCTGGGTGTATATAAAAAAACATAACAGATAAAATTAAGAGGTTCTAAATCAGCAAACAAAAAACAAAAAACCCTCTAAAATTGTTCTTTATTATTTTATTTTTTAAAATTCAATAGATGATCACAACACAAAAAAACCCATAAAATTAGCAGGGGAGTTCAATATCCTCAAGCGTCCCTAAAAGGAACCCTGTTCTTACCCCTACCTGTCTTCGGAGGTTGGCACCCTATTCCATAATCAACAGGGTGCCACCGCTCAACGTAGGCTGACCCTATTGGTCCTTATTAGTCCGTACGTTCTTAATTGGACATAAATAACATTAATGTACATTATACGGTGTCATTCAAATAAAGTACCTCCACACATTCAATAGGATTATGTAAGAAATGTCTTCAAACAAGACCTAGGCAAAAGAAGGGGGTAATTAGAGAAAGAGTACTCTGGGGTCTAATCACACCCTTAAGCCTGTCCCTACCTGCCAGCGGAGGTTGACACCCTACTTTATATTGGCTCCTCTGCTCCTCAGCAGCTGGCCCTATTTATCCCTATATGACAGTATGAGACCCTAATGCTTAGGGAGAGGGATGCCGCCAGCCATATAGAGTAGTAGAAACAAAGGGTAAAATGCTACCGGTGATGCCAAAATACCAATTCGCCACATTCAAGACACCACAAACAAAAACAAAGTGATTGATGATGAGCTGATCTTAGATAGCCATTGTAAAAAATAGAAATCACCCACCATGCTCAAGTAAGATAATCAGGTATTAGGAACTCATTTGAATCCTTCATTAATGTCAATGAATACAACATAGTTTTAGTAAGCTCATGTGGCGACTCAATATCCCTTCAATCAAAAATACATGCAATAACTCTTCAGTGAGGTGCTCATGTGGATAAACGTAACCACTTATCTTAGCCTTCTGCAGTACCCGATACGTTTTTCCCCCTCATTGATGTGGGGGTTCATCAGGGGAAAATGGCAGAAAAAACCCAGGAGCTCCAATGTGCACCATGGTGCACAGCAAGGGATCATGTAGAATGCTGCGTGGGCTCCATCTGTAGCATGTAGACTTTAAATACAGGGAAGGAAGTGAGCTCGTGAGCTCACTTCCCTTCCTGAGCATCCTAGCCAGGTGTAATGTGTTCCAGTGCTATGACCCTGTTCGCATCAGAGGAAGTGACGCGTCTCCCCACCAGGAAGTGATGTTATCATGACCATTGTGGAACGCAAATTGTGCACCCCCATTCCCGGGGGTATATACACTATATTATATATATATATATATATATATATATATATATATATATATGTATAATATATATATATACAGTACATAATATATATATATATATATTTATATATATTTATATATAGATATTGTGTATATAAAAACATATATATGCTATGTATTCATGTGGCACCCCAGGGGTCTGGTTTCCACAGTAATGCAATATTATGTCTGAGAGCAGGTGGGAGGTCTCTTGGTCAGGAATCCTATGCATGCCACACCTCCTGCCCAGTCCTGGGAGGGGAAGAACTTCCCCTATATAAACCGGGGGCTGAGGCAGGGTTAGAGAAGAAAGAGTAGAGAACAAGAAGAGAAGCAGCTATAGGAAAGAAACAACAGGAGCTCTGTGGGAGCAGTGCTACAAGGAGTCAGAGGCTGGCAGCTGCAGAGCTCGCCCTGACTGAGAAGTTATCACCGGACCCGGAGTCCGAAGCTGTGGGGACTAACCCTTACCCAGCAGCAGAAACCGACCGGCAGGGGATTTCAAGTCCTCTGGCCCAGAAACCCGAAGGCACGGTCACACGCGTGGGACCAGCACCGCCGTCGTGGAGCGGAAGCCATTAGAAGGCCCCCCAGTCACCGGCCATATGGGTGAGCACCACACGGTACACTCAGGGACGTGGGCTACTTTTACCCGCCTCTAGCAAGGTAGCCAGAAGAGTACAGTTAGTTGGGAAGGCCTACAACTCCACCTGGCCAGGGGAGATCCCATCTGCTCAAGGACAGACCAGGCCCCGATCGCTAGCAAGTACTCCGGGAGGGTCTATCTTTGTCACCAGTAAAAGACCCTGAACTACACCGCATTGTCTCTGAGTGGTTCCTGCTACCCCCATCATCCACGTCGGCTGCCCTGAGGCCATACCCCTCCCGTTGGGGGTTATACCATCCACGCTGCACCATCCTTCCACCGGCCTCAGCGGTCTGCCCTGCAGTGGCAGCTCCATAGCTGCATTCAACGGGTGGCGTAGTCATCCAACATCTACTGCTAATACTCTGCCACTTAGTCTGACTCCCTGGGCACGGACCGGGTCACCGCCACGAGACTACTACCCCCAACAGATCCGGCTCCGGGTAGGCTCCCGCGTGCGCAACGCTGCGCGACACCGGCCCAGGGGTGCGTCATTCATATGTGTATATATATATATATTTACATATATTCTTTCGCCCATTTTCTGAGTCTTTTAGGGGGTACTGTGCATTCATCAAGATTAATTGGTCCATATTTATCTAGGTATGTTTTTTCAAAAACATAAAATATTAGCACATTGGTATTTTCTAATATTTTATTGTCCTTCAATATTCTACTTTTTGAGTAGCAGCAATTGATTTTACCTAACAAAAGCATTTTTGGGGAAAGGTCAGCATGGGAACATACCAAATCTGAATTCTATACAATAGTCATGTCAGTCAGTCTTTTTCTCCATTATAAATATACTAGATGGTGGCCCGATTCTAACGCATCGAGTATTCTAGAATATGTATGCGGCAGACCGGGCACAATCAGCAGAGCGGTGTTTAAATTTGGCGCCAAAATCGCTGATTGGTCGCGGCCGGCAACCGCGACCAATCAGCAAAGCGGTGTTGAAATTTGGCGACTATATCGCTGATTGGTCACGGCCGGCGGTCGCGACTAATCAGCAGAGCGGGGTTTAAATTTTGCGCCAATAATGCTGATTGGTTGTGGCCGCCGGCCGCAACCAATCAGCAAAGCGGTGTTTAAATTTGGCGCCTATAATGGTGATTGGTCACGGCCGCGACCATTCAGCAGAGCGGTGTTTAAATTTGCCGGCAATAATGCTGATTAGTCGCGGCCGGCAATTTGGCGCCAACAATGCTGATTAGTCACGGCCGGCAACAGCGACCAATCAGCAGAGCGGGGTTTAAATTTGGCGCCAAAAACGCTGATTGGTGGCGGCCGGCGGTCACGATTAATCAGCAGAGCGGGGTTTAAATTTGGCGCCAATAATGCTGATTGGTCGCAATCGTCGGCCGTGACCAATCAGCAGAGCGGTGTTTAAATTTGGCGCCAAAATCGCTGATTGGTCGCGGCTGGCCACCACGACCAATCAGCAGAGCGGGGTTTAAATTTGGTGCCAATAATGTTGATTAGTCGCGGTTGACAACCGCGACCAATCAGCAGAGCGGGGTTTAAATTTGGCACCAATACTGCTGATTGGTCATGGCCGGCAACCGCGACCAATCAGCAGAGCGGGGTTTAAATTTGGCACCAATACTGCTGATTGGTCGCGGACGGCAAACGCGACCAATCAGCAGAGCGGTGTTTAAATTTTGCGCCAATATTGCTGATTGGTCGTGGACGGCGACCGCGACTAATCAGCAGAGCGGTGTTTAAGTTTGGCGCCAATACTGCTGATTGATCTCGGCCGGCAACCGCGACCAATCAGAAGAGCGGGGTTTAAATTTGGCGCCAATACTGCTGATTGGTCGCGGCCGGCAACCACGACCAATCAGCAGAGCGGGGTTTAAATTTGGCGCCAATATTGCGGATTGGTCACGGCCGGCAACCGCGACCAATCTGCAGAGCGGTGTTTAAATTTGCCGGCCATCTCGCTGATTGGTCGCGGTGGCCGGCCGCCACCAATCAGCAGAGCGGCGATTAAATTTGCCGCCCATCTCGCTGATTGGTCGTGGTAGCCGGCCGTGACCAATCAGCAGAGCGGCGTTTAAATTTGCCGCCCATCTCGCTGATTGGTCGCGGTAGTCGGCCGTGACCAATCAGCAAAGCGGCGTTTAAATTTGACGCCCATCTCGCTGATTGGTCGCGGTAGCCGGCCACCGCGACCAATCAGCAGAGCGGCGTTTAAATTTGCCGCTCATCTCGCTGATAGGTCGCGGTAGTCGGCCGCGACCAATCAGCAGAGCGGCATTTAAATTTGCCGCTCATCTCGCTGATTGGTCGCGGTAGTCGGCCGCGACCAATCAGCAGAGCGGCGTTTAAATTTGCCGCCCATCTTGCTGATTGGTCGCGGTAGCCGGCCACCGCCACCAATCAGCAGAGCGGCGTTTAAATTTGCCGCCCATCTCGCTCATTGGTCGCGGCCGGACACCGCGACCAATCATCACAGCGGCGTTTAAATTTGCTGCACATCTCGCTCATTGTTCGCGGCCGGCCACCGCGACCAATCAGCAGAGCGGCGTTTAAATTTGCCGCCCATCTCGCTCATTGGTTGCGGTGGCCGGCCGCGATTAATCAACAGAGCGGCGTTTAAATTTGCCGGCCATCTCGCTGATTGGTCGCGGTCGGCCACCACGACCAATCAGCACAGCGGCGTTTAAATTTGCCGCCCATCTCGCTGATTGGTCGCGGTCGGCCACCACGACCAATCAGCAGAGCGGCGTTTAAATTTGCCGCCCATCTCGCTGATTGGTCGCGGTAGTCGGTCGCGACCAATCAGCAAAGCGGCGTTTAAATTTGCCGCCCATCTCGCTGATTGGTCGCGGTAGCCGGCCACCACGACCAATCAGCAGAGCGGCGTTTAAATTTGCCGCCCATCTCGCTCATTGGTCGCGGTAGTCGGCCGCGACCAATCAGCAGAGCGGCGTTTAAATTTGCCGCCCATCTCGCTGATTGGTTGCGGTAGTCGGCCGCGACCAATCAGCAGAGCGGCATTTAAATTTGCCGCCCATCTCGCTCATTGGTCGCGGTCGGCCATCGCGACCATTCAGCACAGCGGCGTTTAAATTTGCCGCCCATCTCGCTCATTGGTCACGGCTGGACACCGCGACCAATCAGCAGAGCGGCGTTTAAATTTGCCGCCCATCTCGCTCATTGGTCGCGGTGGCCGGCCGCGATTAATCAGCAGAGCGGCATTTAAATTTGCCAGCCATCTCGCTGATTGGTCGCGGTCGGCCACCACGACCAATCAGCACAGTGGCGTTTAAATTTGCCGGCCATCTCGCTGATTGGTCGCGGCAGGACACCGCGACCAATCAGCAGAGCGGCGTTTAAATTTGCCGCCCATCTCGCTGATTGGTCACGGTCGGCCACCACGACCAATCAGCAAAGCGGTGTTTAAATTTGCCGCCCATCTCGCTGATTGGTTGCGGTCGGACCAATGAGCGATGCGGGATTTCCTGAACAGACAGACAGACAGAAAGACAGACAGAAAGATAGACAGACAGATAGACAGACAGACAGACAGACAGATGGGATAAGACGATTTTATATATATAGATTATGTTTCAGTAACATTTGTTTGCCTTAGAGTAATGTCATTCAGGAGATAAAAGACCTTTCTATCCTATAACTCAAATTCCAAATACAAATCTGTCATAGAATCATAGAATCATAGAATCATAGAATGGTAGAGTTGGAAGGGACCTCCTGGGTCATCTGGTCCAACCCCCTGCTCAAAGCAGGATTCACTATATCATCTCAGACAGATGTCTGTCCAGCCTCTGTTTGAAGACGTCCATTGAAGGGGAACTCACCACCTCTCGTGGCAGCCTGTTCCACTCATTAATCACCCTAACTGTCAAAAAGTTTTTTCTAATATCTAATCTGTGTCTCCTCCCATTTAGTTTCATCCCATTGCTTCTAGTCTTTCCTTGTGCAAATGAGAATAAAGATGATCCTTCTACAATGTGACAGCCCTTGACATATTTGTAGACAGCTATTAAGTCTCCTCTCAGTCTTCTTTTTTGCAAGCTAAACATTCCCAAATCCTGCAACCGTTCCTCATAGGACATGGTTTGCAGACCAGTCACCATTCTGGTCGCTCTTCTCTGAACTTGCTCCAGTTTGTCTATGTCTTTTTTAAAATGTGGTGCCCAAAACTGTACACAGTATTCCAGATGAGGTCTGACCAAAGAGGAGTAAAGACCGATAATGACTTCACGTGATCTAGACTGTATGCTTCTGTTAATACATCCCAGAATTGTATTTGCCTTTTTTGCTGCTGCATCACACTGTTGACTCATGTTCAGTCTATGATCTATTAGTATACCTAAGTCTTTTTCACATGTACTGTTGCTTAGCTCTATTCCTCCCATTCTGTACATGCTTTTTTCATTTTTATTGCCCAGATGTAGTACTTTGCATTTTTCCCTGTTAAAAACCATTCTGTTGGTTGCTGCCCATTGCTCCAGTTTATTTAGGTCTTTTTGAATCCTCTCTCTCTCTTCTCTAGTATTAGCTATCCCTCCTAGCTTTGTGTCATCAGCAAATTTAATCAGTTTACCCTCAATTCCTTCATCTAAATCATTGATAAAGATGTTGAACAATACAGGTCCCAGGACGGAGCCCTGTGGTACCCCACTTGAGACATTCATCCAGCTGGATGTGAAGCCATTTACAATCACCCTTTGAGTCCGATCACTAAGCCAGTTATGAATCCACCTAACAGTTGCCTGGTCCATTGCATACTTGGTCATTTTTTCAATAAGGATGGTGTGAGATACTTTGTCAAATGCTTTGCTGAAGTCAAGATATACTATATCTACAGCATTTCCCTGATCCACCCAGTCAGTGATTCTGTCATAGAAGGAAATTAAGTTAGTCTGACATGACTTGTTAGTTACAAACCCATGCTGACTCTGGTTAATCACTTCATTCTTATCCATGTACTTACATACATGTTGTTTAATAATTTGTTCAAAGATCTTTCCTGGTATAGAAGTCAGACTCACCGGCCTATAGTTCCCTGGGTCCACCTTCTTCCCCTTTTTGAAGATAGGAACAACATTTGCTCTTCTCCAGTCTTCTGGGACTTCTCCTGTTCTCCAAGAATTTTCAATGATTATGGAGAGTGGTTCTAAAATTTCTTCTACGATCTCCTTCAGTACTCTGGGGTGTAATTCATCTGGACCTGGAGACTTGAACTCATTTATGTTAGCTAAATATTCCCTCACAATCTTTCTGTTTACAGATAACTTGGATTCCTCTATTCCTTTAAAAGGACAGTGAAGATCAGTTGATGTTACATTTTCTTTCTGAGAGAAAACAGATGCAAAATAGGAATTAAAAAGTTCGGCCTTCTCAACATCCTCTCTTACCATTTCTCCACTTTCATCCTGTAAAAATCCTATAGCATCTTTGACTTTTCTTTTACTTTTGACATACCCCCAAAATCCTTTTTTATTGCTTTTGACATCTCTTGCAAGCCTTAATTCATTGTCAGCTTTAGCTAACCTGATACGTGCCCTACAGGATCTGCAGACTGCATTATAATCTTCTTTAGATATGCCTCCCTCTTTCCATTTAATAAACATTTCTTTCTTTTTTTTTAGCATGTGTTTAAGTTCTGTGTTCATCCATCCTGGTTTCCTTAAATGCTTCCCATTCTTCCTACTTTTCGGGTTTGTTAACGATTGTGCTTTGAGAATCTCATTTTTAAAAATTTCCCATCCTTCCTGGACATTTTTGTCCTTAAGGACATCCAGCCATTGGATCCCTCCTATTCTCTTTCTGAGTCTCTTAAAATCTGCCTTTCTAAAATCTAACCTTGAAGTTTGAGTCTTCACATGTCTTCCTCCTCTAGTTATCCAAAATTCTATAATAGCATGATCGCTGCCTCCTAGGGTCCCAGCCACCTTTACCTCCTCAACCATTTCCTCCCTGTTTATAAGGATTAGATCCAAAGTAGCAGATCCCCTTGTTTTCTCCCCTACCTTTTGGAAGATAAAGTTGTCAGCAAGAGAGGATAAGAATTTGCTTGACCTGTTAGTTTTACTTGAGAGAGATTCCCAACAAATGTCTGGATAGTTGAAATCTCCCATGACCACTACGTCATATTTTTTGGAGAACTTGGTCATTTGATACATAAAGAGTTCCTCCATATCTTCAGATTGCCCAGGTGGCCTGTAGTAAATGCCTACAATGGTGTCCTTTCCGTTGTTCTCTCCTTGTATTCTTACCCAAACAGTTTCCACAGAACTCCCAGTCTCTGAAGCTTCAATCTCTGTGCAGATATACGCTTTTCTAACATACAATGCGACACCTCCTCCTCGTTTATCAAGTCTGTTTCTTGCAAATAAGTTGTATCCTTTTAGCCTTTTATTCCAATCATGTGTATCGTCCCACCAAGTTTCAGTGATTCCAATGACATCATATTCCTTTTCCTGCATTAGTAGTTCCAATTCTCCTTGTTTGTTGCCCATGCTTTGTGCATTTGTATAAAAACATTTTAGTTTGTGATTGGTTTCTCTTCCTCCCATATTTTTATTATTTAAATTGTTTTGTCTTTGTTCTTCTTTTCCACTTCCAGTAGCAGAGATCTCAATAGTATTTGTCAGCTGTATGGCTTTTTCTGGCCTTTTGCTTCCCTTCCCACATTGTTCTAGTTTAAAGCTCTTCTGATGAGTGTAGCAAGGCGACTTCCAAATACATGTTTTCCAGTCTTCGTAAGGTGCACCCCATCTGTAGCAAGTAGTCCATCGTATAGGTAATTCATTCCGTGATCCAGAAATCCAAATCCTTGTTGACGGCACCATCGACGTAGCCAGTTGTTCACCTGTAGAATCTTATTCCACCTCATTGTTCCATGGCCATCCACTGGGAGGATGGATGAGAAGACCACCTGCGCTCCCAATTCTTTCACTTTCTTGCCTAAGTCTTCAAAGTCACTGCAGATGGTTTCCAGGTCCTTTCTTGCGGTGTCATTTGTCCCCACATGTATTAGCAGGAATGGGTAGTGATCTGTAGGTCTGAAGAGTCTTGATATCCTGTCAGACACATCTTTAATTTTTGCTCCTGGAAGACAGCACATTTCTCTTGAGGTTATGTCTGGTCTGCAGATAGCGGCCTCTGTTCCTCTTAACAGGGAATCCCCCATGACCACCACTCTCCGTTTTTTCTTCACAACATTCTTCTTTCTCCATCCAGGAGGATTCTGAGGGCTTACAAGGTTATTCATTGCTGGCAAAGTCTTATTTTGCTGTATTTCTTCATGGTTCTCCTGCGTGAGAGCCTGGTACTGGTTCCTGAGCAGTATGGGTGCTGACTGCCTCTCGATCCTCCTGCTTCTGTGGGTCACATGCTTCCATTCCTCTGTTTCGTCAGGTGCAGTTCGAATTTCTTCTCTTTCTGAATCATGAAGAGATAATTCTGCTCTGTCTAAGAACTCTTCACCTTCCTTAATGATTTTCAAGGTAGTAAACCTCTCTTCTAGATTTCGCAACTTTTCCTCCAACAGGGACACAAGCTTGCATTTCTGGCATGTGAAGTTTGGCTTTTCCACTGGCAAGTCTGTGAACATGTAGCAGGATATGCAGCTCACCAAATGGCTCCTGGACTCTTCCATGTTCTTATTGCTAATGTTTTGAAAACAGTGAAAAAAGCTTAAAAAAAAGCTTCAAAATGCGCGCGCCAGTAGGCGCGCAGTTTACCGATGTCCTCTTTTCAGCTCCAACAGCCAAAATCCAGTGTTCTTTGAGCTCGCGGAGACTCTTCACTTACCCCAAAATGCAGTGGGAATATGCAAATTATCTCCTCAGGACTCCTCCCCTGGTTTTGTCAAAAAATAACTTAAAAAATGTTGTGGTTTATGTATCCTTGGGATAGGAAAGGCTATGATACTTTTATACATTTTTCATTTGTAAACCTGTATTATAGCTAAAATTGTGTATCTAAAATGTGTATTAATACTTTTGTATGCATGCAATTAGTTGTTTTTTTAATATTTCAAAATATACTTTGACACTCATCTCACAGAAATATTAGCTACTGTATTTTTTGGACGCACTTTTTTCCTCCAAAATTTTGGCGGAAAGTGGGGGGTACGTCTTATAGTCCAAATATATGTTCAGCTGTGAGTGGTGGGGGAGAACGGCAATGGAGGATAAGCAGGGCAATGGAGGCAGCTGCTGCCTGCTGCTGCCTACACTGTGCCCACTACTAAAGAAAATGAATATTCACTGCTCCCCACGCTCACTGGAATATTAATTTTCTATTCATTTTCCTTAATATACTCCCTTGGGTGTGGTGAATATTCATGGAATTTAATAGCGGGCACGCTGACAGCCTAGCGCAGCAGGAGTCGTGCTACAGCGTGCGCGCTGTTAGGGAGAATGAATAGTCACTGCTGTTCCCCACGCACGCATTCCCGGCGTGGGGAGCAGTGACTATTCTGGCACAGCATCTCACCATGTGAGGACGCATGGCAATTATGCCATGCACGGCTCACACAGTGAGAACCCTGAGGAGGCAGAATGGGACACAGCGATGGAGGGGAGAGGAGGTGAGTATATTTGCTTATTTTTTTTCTGTGCATCATGACAGGGAACAGAGGGTGGCAAGCATACCAGGATGATGTGTGTCATACATACAGGGATGAAGGGTGCCATACATACCAGGAAGAGGGATTAGAGGGGCCATAAATATTGGGATGAGGGAGGGCATACATATAGGGATAAAGGGTGCCATACATACCAGGAATAGGGATGAGGGAGGCCATACATACAAGGATGAGGGGGCCATACATACAGGGATGAAGCATGAGGGGGGGCATACATACAGGGATGAAGTGTTCCATACATACCTGGATGAGAAGGGCTATACATACAGGGATGAAGGGTGCGATACATACCAGGATGGGGGGGGGCATACATATCGAGATGAAGAGTGTCATACATACCAGGAAAAGAAATGAAGGTGCCATACATATCAGGAAGAGGGATGAGGGGGGCCATGCATACCAGGATGGGGGATTGGGGTGCCATGCATACCAGTATGGTGGATTGGGGTGCCATGGATATCACGATGGGGATGAGGGACACATATAACAGGAAGGAGCGGGCCATATGTACCAGGATGCAGGATATTAACAGAATTGGGGGACATTATCCCTATAACAGTGTCAGCAGCAGACCCCCTCCCCCTTAACAGGGCATCATGACTACATTTTTTGCTTACATTTTATTTTATTTTCCTCCTTTAAAACCTAGGTGCATCTTATGGTCTGGTGCGTCTTATAGTCTGAAAAATACTGTATATATTTTTTGCAATATTTAGTGGTTTGTCATGCAAAAATGTACTGATTAGAGACAAACTAATAAATTTCAAACAAATCAAATTTGTGTCAAATTTTTAGGAATCTGCTGAAACCGATGACAACATGAGTTTAGCATTGCATCATTTAAACAAAGATCACATGACTTCTGTTGGCGGTCTCATCATGCCCTGCAGTTATCACATGAAATGATGTTACGCTGCAAATCTAATATAGCATGTGTAAAGCAGAAACAAGAAATGTAGCAGTCATTTTGTGGTCAATCTGGATAGTGTGAGGACATCACAGTTTACATCTGAGCCATAGACATACTGAAAGGAATTATAAAGCACTGTAGAAACTGAAATTGTGTGACATTATAGCAGTGAAGATTAGTGCTTTAAATAAATAGAATAATACAGATTTTATCACTAGAGAGAATCAACTTTGTGAGGCAAAGCCAAAGGCTAAACAGTAGTGTTGAGCAAGCACTAAAATGCTCGGGTGCAGGAATATCGGCCTGAGCTCACTGTGATACTCGGGTGCTCGACCCGAGCAACGAGCCCAATGTTAGTCTATGGGAGACGCGAGAATACTCTGTAGCAAGCCTAAAAAGTGCCCAAAACGATAGTGACAGTGCTCAAATGACATGGGGACAGCATGGGGATCGCCCCAGGAAGCATTTCTGACTCCCAGGTCACTGTTGTCAACAACATGTTCAGAGGTATTAAGCCACTTTTACAGGCTCGTAATAAAACGCTCAAAAACGAAACTGAAGCGGTTTTCCTGTGAAATATGTTAAGGAATTTCTTTTCCAGGGTAAAGACTCGTGTATAAGGTAAAATAAATACCCCCCCCCCCAAAAAAAATACTCCTCCACACCTTGGGCTATGTTCACAAGTAGCATTTTTTATGCGTTTTTGCATTGCTTTCAACCGTGACAAATGCATTCACCGGGAAATGTCATTCTAACATTTTACAACCTTATCTGGCCATGTGCTGTGTGACACATGCATACAGTGCTGAAAAGACATGGAGACAGCATGGGGAAGACCCCTGGAAGCATCTCTGACTCCCAGGTCACTGCCTAAAAGTGTGCCCATCAGAAGTCATCCTTGCCGCATCAGAAGATGCAGACTTGCAACTATCCCCGTGCAAGTTCTTGTCCCAGGGCAGTGTTCAATTGTACCTCCATTCCTTGCAATGCAAATATGCAGCCAACCACCCACCCACCCCCAGGCTGCAATACCATACTGCTAACTTGCTTGCACTTGAAATTGGGCCTTTTAGGCATGTGGAGGCCGAAGCTGGCCACTACCTCATGGCTGATTGAGCAGCGAGGTACCCATACTCAGTTCCCAGCCGCCCGGCGGCCGGGTGTCCACGCTTGGTCCCCAGCCGCCAGGGGGCGGCCGGGTGTCCACACTCGGTCCCCAGCCGCCAGGGGGGCGGCCGGGTGTCCACACACGGTCCCCAGCCGCCTGGGGGCGGCCGGGTGTCCATAAACGGTCCCCAGCCACCCCGATTTCTCCACAGAACATCCCCATTCCCCACACACTTTTCTTAGACTGGCCTGCTTTAGGGCAGCATTGGACGAGCCCACCAGAGAACCCGACTCCTCCGGTGGGCCCTGGCTTCTCCATCACGGGAGTTGAGAGTGCCAAGGTGAGGAGCATGATGAGGATGATAGAAGCTAGCATCTGCTTTGTTTTGTTGGAATGCAAGCGCATGTATGTAGTAGCGGCTAGGCCTGAGGTGGTCAGAGTTTTGGCGCATATCCTACCTCCTCTGAGGATTGCTGGATGTTTTTTTGCTACTATCCAAGTTCTATGACTCCCATTAAAACAAAGCTTCAGGTGATAAATGATGGATGAGGTGGTGGCAAAGGAGAAAGAGCAGGAGGAACAGGGACCATTCACATCAATATCAGGCCAGTCAACCACATATGTCTTGTAGGATATGTTTCTGTAACAAAAGGAGCGGTTCGGCTACACAGTTATAGGATATACAGGGAGTGCAATGCCTACCAAAAATTTTGAGGCACTCTAATGCCCCTTGGAAATGACATGGAGGTCAGAGGGCCTTAACTAAACCTCTTTTTCCATTTATAGCAACTGGGTATCCTGTACACTGTTGGCCTAAGCAGTGAATGGAAGGCTTTCCAAAATTCATGAGGAACTGCAATGCCCCTTGAAACAGACGTGGATTACAGCGTATCAAAAACCCCTCTACCCAATATTGGGGAGTGGGTCTTCCTTAGTTTTCGCCTGTGCATTGAAAAGCAAAAGCTGACTAAAATTAGGAGGAAATGCAATCCCCGTTGGAAGAGTCGTGGAGGTTAGAGGTAATTACAAACAACATTTCAATGCCCCTTGGAACAGCTGTGGAGTTCAAAGTGGCTTAAGAAGACGCTTTTAATGCCACTTTGAAGAGACGTGGAGGTCCCAGTAGCTTAACAAGATGCTTTTACTGCCCCTCGGAAAAGTGGTGGAGGTCACAGTAGCTTAACAAGACGCTTTTAATGCCCCTCAGAAAAGTGGTGGAGGTCGCAGTAGCTTAACAAGACGCTTTTAATGCCCCTTACAAGAGCCATACAGTACAGCATCTTAAAAACATTATTCCCATTATTGGGGAGTGTGTCTCCCATAGTATTTGCTTATGCCTTCCAAGCAAAAGCTTCCAAAAATTAGGACGGAGCAACTTGCAATGCCCCTTACAAGAGCCATGCAGTACATCATATTACAAACATAAGTCCCATTATTGGGGAGTGGGTCTCCCATAGTATTTGCTTATGCCTTCCAAGCAAAAGCTTCCAAAAAATAGGATGGAGCAACTTGCAATGCCCCTTACAAGAGCCATGCAGTACAGCATATTACAGACATAAGTCGCATTATTGGGGAGTGGGTCTCCCATAGTATTTGCTTATGCCTTCCAAGCAAAAGCTTCCAAAAATTAGGACGGAGCAACGTGCAATGCCCCTTACAAGAGCCATGCAGTACAGCATATTACAAACATAAGTCCCATTATTGGGGAGTGGGTCTCCCATAGTATTTGCTTATGCATTCCAAGCAAAAGCTTCCAAAAATTAGGATGGAGCAACTTGCATTGCCCCTTACAAGAACCATGTAGTACAGCATATTACAAACATAAGTCCCATTATTGGGGAGTGGGTCTCAAATAGTATTTGCTTATGCCTTCCAAGCAAAAGCTTCCAAAAATTATGAGGAAATGCAATGCCCGTTCGAAGACTCGTGGAGATCCCAGTATCTTAAGAAGACGGTTTTAATGCCCCTTACAAGAGACATGGAGGTCAGAGTGGTATAACAATACGCTTTTAATGCCCCTTGCAATAGACGTGGAGGTCAGAGTGGTATAACAAGATGCTTTTAATGCCCCTTACAAGAGACGTGGAGGTCAGAGTGGTATAACAAGACGGTTTTAATGCCCCTTACAAGAGACGTGGAGGTCAGAGTGGTATAACAAGACGGTTTTAATGCCCCTCAGAGGAGATGTGGAGGTCAGAGTGGTATAACAAGATGCTTTTAATGCCCCTTACAAGAGACATGGAGGTCAGAGTGGTATAACAAGATGGTTTTAATGCCCCTCAGAAGAGATGTGGAGGTCAGAGTGGTATAACAAGACGCTTTTAATGCCCCTTACAAGAGATGTGGAGGTCAGAGTGGTATAATATGACGGTTTTAATGCCCCTTACAAGAGATATGGAGGTAAGAGTTGTGTAACAAGATGGTTTTAATGCCCCTTACAAGAGATGTGGAGGTAAGAGTTGTATAACAAGATGGTTTTAATGCCCCTTACAAGAGACACGGAAGTCAGAGTGGTATAACAAGAAGGTTTTAATGCCCCTTACAAGAGACGTGGAGGTCAGAGTGGTATAACAAGACGCTTTTAATGCCCCTCAGAGGAGATGTGGAGGTCAGAGTGGTATAACAAGATGCTTTTAATGCCCCTTACAAGAGACATGGAGGTCAGAGTGGTATAACAAGATGGTTTTAATGCCCCTCAGAAGAGATGTGGAGGTCAGAGTGGTATAACAAGACGCTTTTAATGCCCCTTACAAGAGATGTGGAGGTCAGAGTGGTATAATATGACGGTTTTAATGCCCCTTACAAGAGATATGGAGGTAAGAGTTGTGTAACAAGATGGTTTTAATGCCCCTTACAAGAGATGTGGAGGTAAGAGTTGTATAACAAGATGGTTTTAATGCCCCTTACAAGAGACACGGAAGTCAGAGTGGTATAACAAGAAGGTTTTAATGCCCCTTACAAGAGACGTGGAGGTCAGAGTGGTATAACAAGACGCTTTTAATGCCCCTTACAAGAGACGTGGAGGTCAGAGTGGTAAAACAAGACGCTTTTAATGCCCCTTACAAGAGACGTGGAGGTCAGTGTGGTATAACAAGACGGTTTTAATGCCCCTCACAAGAGACGTGGAGGTAAGAGTGGTGTAGCAAGATGCTTTTAATGCCCCTTACAAGAGACGTGGAGGTCAGAGTTGTATAACAAGACGGTTTTAATGCCCCTTACAAGAGACGTGGAGGTCAGAGTGGTATAACAAGACGGTTTTAATGCCCCTCAGAGGAGATGTGGAGGTCAGAGTGGTATAACAAGATGCTTTTAATGCCCCTTACAAGAGACGTGGAGGTCAGAGTGGTATAACAAGATGGTTTTAATGCCCCTCAGAAGAGATGTGGAGGTCAGAGTGGTATAACAAGACGCTTTTAATGCCCCTTACAAGAGATGTGGAGGTCAGAGTGGTATAACATGACGGTTTTAATGCCCCTTACAAGAGATGTGGAGGTAAGAGTTGTATAACAAGATGGTTTTAATGCCCCTTACAAGAGACACGGAGGTCAGAGTGGTATAACAAGACGGTTTTAATGCCCCTTACAAGAGACGTGGAGGTCAGAGTGGTATAACAAGACGCTTTTAATGCCCCTTACAAGAGACGTGGAGGTCAGAGTGGTAAAACAAGACGCTTTTAATGCCCATTACAAGAGACGTGGAGGTCAGAATGGTATAACAAGACGGTTTTAATGCCCCTCACAAGAGACGTGGAGGTAAGAGTGGTGTAGCAAGATGCTTTTAATGCCCCTTACAAGAGACGTGGAGGTCAGAGTTGTATAACAAGACGGTTTTAATGCCCCTTGCAAGAGACATGGAGGTCAGAGTGGTATAACAAGGCGCTTTTAATGCCCCTTACAAGAGACGTGGAGGTCAGAGTGGTATAACAAGACGCTTTTAATGCCCCTTACAAGAGCCATACAGTACAGCATCTTAAAAATATTATTCCCATTAATGGCAACACGGACCGCGGTCACCCTGGTGGTATAGTGGTTGTGGAGGCTGAGGATAAGGAGAAGAACATAAAACAGCCAAAATGAGGAAGCGTATACCCATGTGTGGGTGTGAAACGGTGCATGTGAATCCAACTCCCGAAATAACACAGTGGATTTGACTTTATGTTACTCTGCTGTCATTTGGTGGTGATGAGAAGTCTGGCCCAATCAAGCCCTTGTTCATTTTGATAAGGGTCAGCTTGTCAGCATTGTCAGTTGACAGGTGAGTGCACTTATCAGTTATAATTCCCCCAGCGGCACTAAACACACACTCCGATAACACGCTAGCGGCAGGGCAGGCCAGGACCTCCAAGGTGTACAGAGCAAGTTCATTCCAAGTGTCCAGCTTGGATACCCAATAATTAAAAGGCACAGAGGAATCACGGAGGACGCTGGTATCGTTCCCTCACCATCTTTTGAAACTTTCCACTCCTTGTGAGAGTACCCTTCGCCTCAGGGCCTGTCCGAAGGGAGGGTCTGAGAAAACTGTCCCAGAACGTTGACAGTGTTCCCCTGCCTTTGCTGGATTGAAGTTACCTCTCTCTCGCTTGCATGCTTTGGTTGGTCAACGAACTGTGACCTCTGCCACTAGCGTGTTCAGATGGGAATTTTTTAACAGTTCTGCAGCAAGGGCCTTCTGGTACTGGCCCATTTTTGTAGACCTCTCCACCTCAGGAATAAGAGAGTGAAAGTTCTCTTTGTAGCGGGGGTCTACAAGTGTCACCAACCAGTAATGATTGTCACCCAACATTTTGACAACGCGAGGGTCACGGTTAAGGCAGCGTAACATAAAGTCAGCCATGTGTGCCAGACTGATAACAGGCAAGATTTCCGTGTCATCACCAAGATGACGACTGACCATGCTCTCCTCCTCCTCCTCCTCCTCCCCCCTGTCCTCAGGCCACCCATGCTGAACCGACGGTATGACACTTGTACAGGTACTACCGTCTACAGAGCATGATACCAGCTACTGTTCTTCCTCCTCCTCCTCTCCCTCATTGTCCCCCCAATGCACATTGGGATGAGATGAGGCTGGGCTGTGTGTAATCGCCCACTACGGCTTCTTGATCCATCTCATCATACTCTGGCTGCAATGCCTCCTCTTTAATTCTCTGCAGAGATCATTGCAAAAGACAGACAAGTGGGATGCTGATGCTAATGATGGCTTCATCGCCACTCACCATCTTGGTGGCCTCCTCAAAGTTTGTCAGGATGGTACATATGTCAGACATCCAGGTCCACTGCTGAGGTCTTATTTGTGGAGTCAGACCTGAATATTGACGGCCTTGTTGCAGCTGGTACTCCACAACTGCTCTCTTCTGCTCACAAATCCTTTGCAACATGTGGAGGGTAGAGTTCCAACATGTGGGGACATCACACACCAGTCAGTGTGCTGGAAGCTGCAAACGCTGCTGCAACACAGCCAGGGCGGCGGAAGCTGTAGCCGACTTGTGAAAATGAGCTGACAGGCGGCGTACTTTCACAAGCAGATCTGGCAACTTGGGGTATGATTTAAGAAACCGCTGAACCACGAGTTTAAGCACATGAGCCAGGCATGGTACGTGTGTGATCTCGCCTCGACTCAGAGCCGCCACCAGGTTACAGCCATTGTCACACACGACCATGCCTGGATGTAGGTTCAGCAGTCTCAGCCACAGATCTGCCTGCTCTTTCTCAGCTGTCCACAACTCACAAGCAGTGTGAGGTTTATCACCTAAGCTTATGAGTTTCAGCACAGCCTGTTGCCGCTTGGCGGAGGCAGTACTGCAGTGCTTCCAGCTTGTAACTGATGTGGTGATATCTGAGATGGACGCTGAACATGAGGAGGAGGAGGAGGAGGATGATGCACAGGAGCTGTACACTGTGGGGGCAACTCTGACTGACATAGGGCCCGCAATCCTCGGTGTGGGGAGGATGTGTTCGGTCCCAAGGTCCGACTGGGTCCCGGCTTCCACTATGTTTACCCAGTGTGCTGTTAGGGAGATGTACCGTCCCTCACCACAAGCCCTTGTCCACGTGTCATTCTCCCAGTAACTGCGTTGTTGAGGGCAGAGCAGATGTTTTGGGATACGTGCTTGTGTAGTGCGGGGATGGCACACCGGGCAAAAGAGTGTCGGCTGGGGACTGAGTACCAAGGGACGGCCACCGCCATAAGGTTGCGGAAGGATTCCGTCTCCACCAGCCTAAAAGGCAGCATTTCCAATGCAAGCAGTCGTGAAATGTGCGAATTTAGGACTGTGGCCTGTGGGGCGTTAGCTGCGAATTTCCGCTTTCATTCAAAGGTCTGGGATATGGACAATTGAACGCTGCGGTGCGATGTGGACATGGACGTTGATGCTGTTTCTTGAGAAACTGCCATAACAAGTGAAGACTGAGAGGAGGGGGCATCTTTACATGCAGTATGGACAGGGGATTGCCTTGCACAGACAACAGGGGGTTCTATTGCACGCACAAGAGTGGAAGAAGCAGTGGTGACACCCGCTGACACTGGTCGTGGACCCTGGGTTTCGCCCCACAAAGTCGATTGCTTTGCTGCCATGTGCCTGATCATGCTGGTTGTGGTCAGGCTGGTAGTTTTGTCACACCTGCTGATGCTGGCAGGGCATGGTACAAATGGCCTTATTGTGGTTATCAGCAGAGTCTTTAAAAAAATTCCAGACTCTGGAAGACCTACCGCTTATACTGGCAACGTCCCTCGTGTTGGTGTTATGGGGAACGGTTGTCCGCCTTCTGTCTGCGGCCACCACACTGCTTCTTCCTGCCTGTTGGGGTACTCTGCCTCCCTCCACCTGTGTGCTGCTGGCCTCACTCTGCATGTCCTCCTGCCACGTTGGGTCAGTTACTAGATCATCCACCACCTCCTCCTCTTCCACTTGCGCACCACAGTGCTCTTCCTCACTTCCTGGCAATTGTGTCTCGTCATCGTCCACCTCTTGTGACAAATTGCCATTGTCGACTTCCTGTGGCTGTGGCTGTTCAAATATTTGGGCATCGCTACATGGGATCTCCTCTTTCACCACTTCAAGCGGAGCAGGCCAGGGGCACAAATCTGGAAATGGACCAGTGAACAGATCTTCAGAGTGTCCAAGTGTGGGATCAGTTGCTGTCTGACGACACTCGGCATGGTGGGAGGAAGGAGCATCAGGGTGAGGAGGAGTATGCGGTCGAGACTCACAGCTGCTAAGAGTTTACCGCGTGGAAGACAGACCGGAGGTGGTGGTGCCCAGGTAACTGGAAGTATTATCTGCTATCCAATTAATGACCTGTTCACACTGATCAGTTCGCAATACTGGTGTTGTTCTGTGCTTCCCTAGTAATTTGGTCAAGAAGTGGGAGCGAGAAGATGTGGCTGTTGGTTGTGACACATTTTCACCTTGGCCACGGCCCCGTCCTCTGCACGCACCATCACCAGAACGTCCAGTTCCACGTCCCTTGCCACGCGCCTTGCCCATTGTAAAGGAAGTAAAATAGCTTACACTTGCACTATCAATGGAAAAAGGGTAATAGAAAGTAGATTAGAACCGTGGAAGAGGAAAACCACAGTTCTATTTCTCTGGCCTACACCCGACTCTTTTAAACAATCAGAACAATCAGGGAGAAACTATTACTGTTTTTCTTTACGGAAAAAATACCAAAACCTGAATAATAGAGATTTTTTTCTGTGGAACAGCAAAACCACAGTTTTAATTTACTCGTGTATACCACACTTTTTTAATATATAGATTTGCGGCTGAACAGTGAGCGACACACTCAAACTGGTTTTTTTTAGATACAAAAGGCCCAAAACTGGATAGTACAGAGATTTGACCCATGGAACTGCAAAACCACACTTCTGTTTCTGTGGCCTATACCAGACTCTCTTCAACAGATATATTTGTGTCTGAAAAATCAGAGACAGACTTTTTTTTTCGGGGAGGGGGGGACACCAATAGGTTAATAAGACGGGTATTTGTACAGTGTGAAGGAGGAAAAAAAAGAGGATTTAGATGAAAAACAAAGGATTTTTACTGGCCCCTGAGACCGGGAGCTAAGTCCAGCAATTTCAGAAACAGGAGCACACAGGACTGTAATGCAGCGTTTGCTGGTATAACCACTGCGTCTCCTATACAGCCTGCCTGCCTGCCTGATATCTGGGATGGATATTAGTCCTGAGAAGGACTGTTTGTTTGTTCTGGCAGCCTTTACGGACAATACACTAACTATTTCACAGAATATATCTCTCCCTAAATCAGCTGCGCTGTCCCTACACTGTCTGATCCGGAGCGACTGTGTCCAAGATGGCGGCGCCCGGTTTTAAATACTCAAGGTGATGCTGTGCGGCCAGCCAATCACTGTAATGCCCACAAACAACATGGCTGTGGCATTACAGTGATTGGCTGGCAATCACAGCATGTGCAAACATGCAGGGCGGAGACCCGAGCTCCCGCCCGAGTAACCCGGAAATGCTCGGTGCTCACCGAACATCCCGAGTAGCGTGATGCTCGGGCGAGTATCGAGCAGTGTCGAGCATGCTCGCTCAACACTACTAAACAGTTTTTGGCTGTTGATACTTTCATGATCCGTTAGGTTATAGTGCTGCTACTGTAGTTAATTAAAATATAAATATAAAAAACTAAAAACCAACAGCTGATGGCTGTGATTCTACAAAGCATGTCTAATCAACACACCTTTCTACGTAAGTAGCTCATACTTCTCAGAGTAAGTGCTGCTACTTTTCCCTCTCTGTTTCTTTCTCATAGAGCTATTATTGAGTGTAGCTAGGATCAATGTGTGTATCCTCACTGAGGGGGCAGTTAGAAGTAGGATATCCATTTGGGTTGCATTTTAATTTTCTTTTTTTTTATTTATCTACATCCATCTAGTCAGAGCCACCAGCTCTGAGAGTACTTAGCGCGGTAGTATTTGTGGTTGTTTTATAAAAATATAAATATATTTTGTTTTCATTTATGGAAAAGCAAGCCAATTATATTATGGAAAAACAAAATTAACTTTGTGGCTACCTCACAAAGTGTGCGTGCCACAAACGGTATGCATTTATTCCACATCTTTTTATTAGTCAAATTTGACGCATATACAGTGCTGGCCAAAAGTATTGGCACCCCTGCAATTCTGTCAGATAATACTCAGTTTCTTCCTGAAAATGATTGCAATCACAAATTCTTTGGTATTATTCTCTTCATTTAATTTGTCTTCAATGAAAAAACATAAAAAGAATTGCCCTAAAGCCAAATTGGATATAATTCCACACCAAACCTAAAAAAGGGGGTGGACAAAAGTATTGGTACCATTTGAAAAATCATGTGATGCTTCTCTAATTCGTGTAATTAACAGCACCTGTAACTTACCTGTGGCACCTAACAGGTGTTGGCAATAACTAAATCACACTTGCAGCCAGTTAACATGGATTAAAGTTGACTCAACCTCTGTCCTGTGTCCTTGTGTGTACTACATTGAGCATGGAGAAAATAAAGAAGACCAAAGAGCTGTCTGAGGACTTGAGAAACCAAATTGTGAGGAAGCATGAGCAATCTCAAGGCTGCAAGTCCATCTCCAAAGACCTGAATGTTCCTGTGTCTTCCATGCGCAGTGTCATCTTGAAGTTTAAAGCCCATGGCACTGTGGCTAACCTCCCTAGATGTGGACGGAAAAGAAAAATTGACTAGAGATTTCAGTGCAAGATTGTGCGGATGGTGGATAAAGAACCTCGACTAACATCCAAACAAGTTCAAGCTGCCCTGCAGTCCGAGGGTACAACAGTGTTAACCCGTACTATCCATCGGCGTCTGAATGAAAAGGGACTGTGTGGTAGGATACCCAGGAAGACCCCACTTCTTACCCCGAGACATAAAAAAGCCAGGCTGGAGTTTGCCAAAACATTTTGGAAGAATGTTCTCTGGTCAGATGAGACAAAAGTAGAGCTTTTTGGGAAAAAGCATCAACATAGAGTGTACAGGAAAAAAAAAGAGGCATTCAAAGAAAAGAACACGGTCCCTACAGTCAAACATGGCTGAGGTTCCCTGATGTTTTGGGGTTGCTTTGCTGCCTCTGGCACTGGACTGCTTGACCCTGTGCATGGCATTATGAAGTTTGAAGACTACCAACAAATTTTTCAGCATAATGTAGGGCCCAAGTGTGAGAAAGCTGGGTCTCCCTCAGAGGTCATGGGTCTTCCAGCAAGACAATGACCAAAAACACACTTCCAAAAGCACTATAAAATGGTTTGAGAGAAAGCACTGGAGACTTCTAAGGTGGCCAGCAATGAGTCCAGACCTGAATCCCATAGAACACCTGTGGAGAGATCTCAAAATGGCAGTTTGGAGAAGGCACTCTTCAAATATCAGGGACCTGGAGCAGTTTGCCAAAGAAGAATGGTCTACAATTCCAGCAGAGCATTGTAAGAAACTCATTTATGGTTACCGGAAGCGGTTGTTCGCAGTTATTTTGGCTAAAGGTTGTGAAACCAAGTATTAGGCTGAGGGTGCCAATACTTTTGTCCGGCCCTTTTTTGGAGTTTTGTGTGAAATGATCAATGATTTGATTTTTGCTTCATTCTCTTTTGCGTTTTTTACTTGCAAGAAAATTAAATGAAGAGCATAATACCAAAGAATTTGTTATTGCAATCATTTTCAGGAAGAAACTGAGTATTATCTGACAGAATTGCAGGGGTGCCAATACTTTTGGCCAGCACTGTACATGTCACACGATTGTTGCGGTTTGTTGTAGTTGTTATTTTTGGAAGTTTTACCTAACATTTCTTGGTTGCTCCTTTTCAAAAATAGTAAAATAATTTGGTTAGACTGCCTCAGAAGGTGTGCATGTAACACACTTTGCTGATTTTTTGCAAACTTACTTTATTAGTCTAATTGATGTACTATACACCACAGCAATAATGTGACCAATTGCTACTGTTCTTTTTTGGCCATTGCTCAGCATTTTTTCTCTCCTTTTTGGGAAGTGGGGACTTCTAAATATAGGAATCTGGCAGGAGGGCAAGGCGCTCAGGACACGTCCCACACTGAAACAACTGTTAGTTAAGTCATCGATTATGATAATAATGATGACTGTGTGGTGAACCAAAACTGGGAACTAGAAAATCTTGAAAAGGAGGTAATTTCAGTAGAGAAGAAGGGTGGTGGCAGCGGGAATAGAGAGCAAAACCGACTTCCGGCCAAAGATCCGGGGAATGATTTTCTCCTTCTCCAGTCAGCTCAGGGGCAAGTGATGCACTGCTGTTGGAGGTAGATGCTTAACAGTGCATGAGAGCACTGATCTTGGTGGAGTGACATGGTGGGAGGAAGCAGAATCAGGGTGAGGAATATGTGATTCCGACTCACGGCTACTGAGACTTAACCGTTTAGAAGACAGGGTGTGGTGGTGGCAAAGTGACTGGAAGCATTATCTACTATCCAACGAACAACCTTTTCACACTGCTCTGGCTTCAAGAGTGGTGTTCCGTGGTCCCCTAGAAAGTGGGACAGGAAGCTAGGTTTCATCTTGCCCATGGCCTCGGCCTCTGCATGCACCATCACCTCCACTTCCGCGTCCCTTGCCACGCGCCTTTACCATTTTAAATTCGGTTTAATATTTGGCCCACTCCACAAAATGTCTGTATTATTACCACAGTAATATACCATCACGTGTGACGACCATGGTTTTAGGCTGTTGCCTTGTAGTATTGAATGGAGTGGAATAATTGGCCCGCTCCACAAAATGTCTGTATTATTACCACAGTAATATACAATCACGTGTGACGACCACGGTTTTAGGCTGTGGCCTTGTAGTATAGTATTGGTCAGTGATCAAGTGTGAGTGGGTTCAACAAAACACAGATGGCTGACTTTAAATGGAGTGAAATATTTGGCACGCTCCACAAAATGTCTGTATTATTACCGCAATAATATGAGATCACGTGTGACGACCACGGTTTTAGGCTGCGGCCTTGAAGTATAGTATTGGTTAGCGACCAAGTGTGAATAGGTTCAACAAAACACAGATGGCTGACTTTAAAAGGAGTGGAATATTTGGAATGCTCCAAAAAATGTTATTACCGGAGTAATATGGGATCAGGTGTGATGATGGAAAAGTTTCTCTGCTTACACAATACAGCAATGTGAATAAAATTAAAAAAAATTGCCTGTATTCTTCTAACAAGCAAATGGAGTAGAAAAATGGAGTACTGTATTGCTTTTGCTTTTTAAGCAAATAATCAGGATTAAGAGCAAAGAAAAAATAGCCCTGATACGCAGGGCTATGAATATCTTTAACAGCATCAGCAGACAGAACGTGCACTGGACCCTATTGTGCTGTATACACTGTCCACAAACCCTGCCTAACTCCTGCTGTCACCAGTAATATATGCAGCTGGATTAGTCCTCAGAAGGACTGTTAGATTAGATGTGTATATAGATGTGGAATACCCCACTAAAACAACCACCAATTCTATCCCTCACTCAGTAGCACCTCTCCCTAATCTGCCTGTTTCCGGGGTACACACTGACATCATTGGGTCACCAGGTCACCAGCCAATCACTGTATTGCTACAACCAAAATGGCTACGGCATTAGAGTGAGTGGCTGGCAATCCCTGCATGTTAATTGGCTCTCAAAAGAGCGGAAAACATGGGAGGAGGGGACCCTGAGCTTCCGCCCCGAGCATCCCGGAAATACTTGCCAATCATCTCGAGCATTGAGATGCTCAGGCAAGTACTGAGCAATGACGAGCACTCTCGCTCATCACTATTCTGCAGGTGTCATGCCGCGTCTGGAGAGCCCCTGATGTGCCTAAACCGTGGAAACCCCTCACAAGAGACTCCATTTTGGAAATTAGATCCCTCAAGAAATGTATCTAGATGTGCAGTGAGCACCTTGAACCCTCAGCTGCTTCACAGAATTTTACAACGCTGAACTGTGAAAATAAAAAAATAAAAAAATCCCACAAAATGTTGTTTTAGCCCCAATTTATTTTCATTTTCATAAGAATATCAGGAGAAAATGGACCTCAGTTTTTTTGTGCAATTTCTCCTGATTACACTGATACCCCATATGTGGTTGAAAACTACTTTTGAGGCATAGTGCAAACCTCAGACGGGAACATTGAAGTTCAGATTAGGCTGGAATGGTTTAAGGGTGCATATCAAATTGGCAGAGCCCATGAGGTACCAGAACAGCAGGAACCTCCCTTAAGTGACCTCATTTTACAAACTACACCCCCAATGAAGTAATCTAGAGATGCAGTGAGCATGTTGACACCACAAGTGCCACACAAAATTTTATACCACTGGGCGGTGAAGAAAGAATAAGTACAGTTTTCCTGCTAAAATGTTGTTGTAACCGTAAGTTTTTAATTTTTCTAGGGGCTAGTAGGAAAAAATGAACCTAAGTTGTGCAATTTCTCCTGAGTGCACCAATACCCTACATGTAATCTTGAACTACTTTTCAGGCACAGTGCAAAGTTCAGAAGGGAAGGAGCGCCATATTATAGTGCAGATTTTACTGTTATGGTTTGTGGGTGCCATGAACCACAGGGAGAGCCCCTGAGATGTCACAACCCATCATAAGTGACCCCATGTTACAAACTACACTTCTCAATGAATTCATCTAGGTGTGTAGTAATCATATTGACCCCACAGGTGTGTCACAGAATTTTATACCATTGGGCAGTGAAGAAAAAATAATTTTGTTTAAGGCCCAAATTTTAATTTTCTCATGGGAAAATGGATAAAAATGGCACCATCAGTTGTCCCACAATTTCTGATGAACGTGGAAATACCCCATATGTGGCTGTACAGTACTGCTTAGCTACACTGCGAGAATCGAGAGAGAAGGAGTGCTATTTGCCTTCTGGAGCGAAGATTTTCCTAGAATAGTTTGTGGACTCCATATCCAGAGCTCCTAATTGCTAGAAGAGCAGAATATCCCCCTCAAGTGACCCCATTTTGGAAATTATACCCTATTGGGAATTTATCTACAAGCATAGTAATGATTTGACTCCATGGGTGTTTTTCAGAAACAAGGAGCAGTGGATGTTGATGAGTAGTGTTGAGCGAGCATGCTCGACACTGCTCGGTACTCGCCCGAGCATCACGCTACTCGGGATGTTCAGAGAGAACCAAGCATTTCCGGGTTACTCGGGCGGGAGCTCGGGTCTCTGCCCTGCATGTTTGGTGCTCTTTACAGGGCCAATGAACATGCAGGGATTGGCAGCCAGTCACTGTAATGCCGCAGCCATGTTGTTTGTGGGCATTACAGTGATTGGCTGGCTGCACAGCGTCACCTCGAGTATTTAAAACCGGGCGCCGCCATCTTGGACACCGTCGCTCCGGATCAGACAGTGTAGGGACAGCGCTGCTGATTTAGGGAGAGATATAAACTGCGAAATAGTTAGTGTAGGGTCTGTAAAGGCTGCCAGAACAAACAAACAAGAAAGATGGAATTCTGCGGTGTTAGTGAAGCGCTAGAACAACTAGACAGGGGATTAGGTTATAACACACAAACCTTTTATGGTTTAGTATGCTCTCTAACGCCACGACGCGTTTCGATAGCAGACACTATCTTCCTCAGGTAGATTGAGGAAGATAGTGTCTGCTATCGAAACGCGTTGTGGCGTTAGAGAGAGTACTAAACAATAAAAGGTTTGTGTGTTATAACCTAATCCCCTGTCTAGTTGTTCTAGCGCTTCACTAACACCGCAGAATTCCTTCTTTCTTGATTGCTAATCTCCCCTGTGGAGAGCGGTGGAAGCTACTACAGGACCTGCCGTGATGTCATTGTGGAACGCCCACTTCGGTCACACGGTCCTGGTCATGTGACCGCTAAAGCAGACAGAAGCTCCCTACAGCAGTTCCTGCTAAGTTGTGGTCATCTTACAGACTCCCACCTGGAAGCGTTTTCCCTTGTTGTGCGGGTCTCCTTTGCACAACAGGACCAAGTGAGTGGTCACTACATCTCCCCCTTCATTCCCCCCCCCCCAAACCTCAGGCTCTTCACCATTGGCGCTCCTACTATTTTTGTTTTCCAGAACAAACAAACAGTCCTTCTCATGACTAATATCCATCCCAGATATCAGGCAGGCAGGCAGGCTGTATAGGAGACGCAGTGGTTATACCAGCAAACGCTGCATTACAGTCCTGTGTGCTCCTGTTTCTGAAATTGCTGGACTTAGCTCCAGGTCTCGGGAGCCAGGAAAAATCCTTTGTTTTTCATCTAAATCCTCTTTTTTTTTCCTCCTTCACACTGTACAAATACCCGTCTTATTAACCTTTTGGTGTCCCCCCCCCACCCAAAAAAAAAAAAAAAAAGTGTGTCTCTGATTTTTCAGACACAAATATATCTGTTGAAAATAGTCTGGTGTAGGCTAGAGAAACAGAACTGTGGTTTTGCAGTTCCACGGTTCAAACCTCTGTATTATCCACTTTTGGGCCATTTGTATCTAAAAAAACCCAGTTTGAGTGTATGGTATACACCAGTAAATTATAACTGTGGTTTTGCTGTTCCATGGTAAAAAATCTCTATTATCCTGCTTTTGGCATTTTTTGCCGTAAAAAAAAAACTAATAGTGTCTCCTGATTGTTCAGACTCAAATATATCTGTTGAAAATAGTCTGGTGTAGGCCCGAGAAATAGAAATGTGGTTTTGCACTTCCACGGGTCAAATCTCTGTATTATCCACTTTTGGGCCATTTGTATCTAAAAAAAAACAGTTTGAGGCTGTGTGCCCACAATGCGTTTTTAATGCGGCAGCAGAAACGCTGCAGAAATGCATTAACACATTAAAAACACATGGTAGAAGGGCAGCAATGTTCCCCAATGATAATCCGCATGTGCTGTGCCCATGCTGCGGATTTTTCTGCAGCGTTTATGCTGCGCTCAAAAATCCGCAGCATGTCCATTATTTTGCGGAAACGCGGCGTTTTCGCCGCCATTGACTTGCATTAGAACGCGCCAATACCGCAAGACTGCATTTGTACTTGCGTTATTGGCGCATTCTAATGTGCGGATGGTACCCGGGTGTGGAGAAGATGAGACTCTCCTCCACACCCAGGTACCATTAAAAGCTGTAAAAACAAAAATAAAATAAAAAATAAGATTATATTCACCTTCCGACGGCCCCCGGTCTTCTTCCCTCTGCTTGCGTGCAAGACTGAAGGACCTGAGGTGACGTCACAGTCATGTGACCGCAGGCCCTTCAGCGCAGTGTCTCGCGATATCCCGGCAGCCAGGAACGAACACGGCAGCACACGGCGGGCCATGGGAGGGTAAGTATAGCTTTATTTTTTTATTTTTAAACCTTCTTTTTACGGTCACACTATATAAATCCATGCCGGTTGCATGGATTTATATAGTGTGACCTAGTTGTCAAGCACTTTCCAGATGATGCTAAAATCGCCTGGAAAGCGCTTGTAAAACCGCATGCGGAAAAGCATGTGGAAACACATGTGAATCCGCATGTATTCCGCAGGAAAAACGCATGTACAATCCGCATGCGTTTTTTCTGCCAGCGAGATGCAGAAATGATGCAGAAATTTTCTGCTTCATTTCTGCATTGTGGGCACATAGCCTGAGTGTGTTGCTCACTGTTTAGCCGCAAATACAGTATATCTATTTAAAATTGTCTGGTATACCCCAGTAAACAATAACTGTGGTTTTGCCATTTCACGGTAAAATATCTCTATTATTCAGCTTTTGGTATTTTTTCATAAAGAAAAACAGTGATAGTTTCTCCCTGATTGTTCAGATTGTTTAACCGGTTCCCGACCGCCCACTGTAGATAAACGTCCGCGCTGCCTGGGCTCTGTGCAGCGCCGATGTTTAAAAACGGTGGGAGGTCTCGCAGTGCTCAGGACCCCCAGGGTCCTGCAAGCACTGCGATTCCGGTGCAGAGCGTTAGCTCTGACAGGGTACATCATCGGGACCTGATTAGATCTTTGCTGTCTTCTATATGCTGCGATCTATAGTGATCGCGGCATATAGGAGACAGCAGGAGGAGAGGGGGTCGTCTTACTTACCTCCGAAGACCTCCGTTTCGTTTGAGGACCTGGGGTTGCTATGGCAGCTGGAGGTCACATGACCGCCTCCAGCTCTGCCATATATGGTGTCCTTCCTGTCTGGCTTCAGCCTGTATGTAGCTGATGCCAGACAGGAGACTGACTGAAACAGTCAGTGAAGATCTCATGTAATGTAATATATGTCTATTACATTACATGAGATCAATGATCAGAAAAATAAAAATTAATGTCCCATACAGGGACTAAGTAAAAATGTAAAAAAAAGTAAAAAAAAAAGTTTTTAAACTATTAAAAAAAAAAATCACAAAATAAATAAAAATAAATAAATAAAATATTAAACCAATAAATCCGTATATTATTACAAAACCAAAAAAAGTACACATATTTGGTATCGCCGCGTCCGAAACAACCCGAGCTATAAAAGTGTCACACTAATTAACTCTTTCTGTGCACACCGTAATAAAAATAAATAAAAAACGGAGCAAAAAAATATGCTTTTTCATCATATCGCCAAACAAAAAGTGGAAAAAAATGCGATCAAAAAGCAGAATAGAAATAAAAATGGTACCACTGAAAACTTCATCTTGTTCCGCAAAAAAAGCCGCCATACAGCTCCATCAGCCGAAAAATAAAAAAGTTATAGCGCTCAGAATAAAGCAATGCAAAAAAAATATTTTTTTTTCTTTAAAATTGTTTTATTGTGTAAAAGCGCCAAAACATAAAAAAAATACAGTAAGTGTAGTATCGCTGTAAACGTACTGACCCGAAGAATAATGCTGCCTGATCACTTTTACCACACGCAGAACGACATAAAAAAAAACTCAAAAAACAATTCCTGAAGTGTTTGTTTTTGTTAACTTTACCTCCCAAAAAAGGGAATAGAAAGCGATCAAAAAATGTCACGTACCCAAAAATGGTTCCAATAAAAATGTCAACTCGTCCCGCAAAAAACAAGCCGTCACATGACTCTATCGGCCGAAATATGGAAAAATTATAGCTCTCAAAATATGGTGATGCAAAAACTAGATTTTGCAAAAAAAAGCGTATTTTAGTGTGTGACAGCTGTCAGTCATAAAAACCCGATATAAATCTGGTATCTCTGTAATCGCACCGACCTGAAGAATAAAGTAATCTAATCAGTTATATCACACTAGGAACGGCATAAAAAATAAATAAAACAAATATTATTCACCTGCTACTGATTTGTTTATTATGTCTCCCAAAGATCCCAGTAAGGCTCTGCTCACATTTATCCTGTGCCCTGCGCTGAGCACTTACACCAGAGTTTCCGTGTAAATCTCTGAAATACTTGATTCAGCCAGAACCCATGATGGAAGATACCCTGTAATGAGGCAGATATAGGCCACTGTGGACGCCATCTAGCCTGGGATCCCACGGTGTCATTTGTTTTAGGCGTGCTTAAAAGTGCGGTTGGCCACAGTTTTGTGCACTTCTGAAAAAAAGGACACCACTAAACAGAGGCCAGACGGAGTCCAGAGTAACTCTGCTGCCTCATTATAGTGAATGGATCCTGCAGGGGTTTCATCTGAATTACATCACTTGGAAATTTAGATGGAAACCCCGATGTAAGTGCTCAGCCTAGAGCGCCGGATAAATGTTACGTAAAATGTTCCCAATAAAAGCTTCAACTCAGTCCTCAAAAAAAGCTAGTCCCCACTCAGGTCCATCATCTGTTAAAAATATAAGGGACTTCCAAGTTACTGGTAGCAGAAAGGCTCTGGAAAAGCAAAATGGTCCTTGCCCCCCAAAAGAAATTCAGAAAATTTTGTGCTCCCAAATCCAAATGCCTATTCTACAATAATTTGTTCTCCAATTGTCAAATAGCACTCCTTCCCCCTCAAATCTCACCGTATGGCTAAGTGGTACGATACAGCCACATATGGGGTATTGACACTTTTAGAAGAAATTGTGTGACACATTTCGGCACCATTTTTACCCATTGCCCTGTGTGAAAATGTAAAATCTGAGGGTAAAACATTTTTTTGTGGTAAAACTATAATTATGCTTTTTTCACTGAACAATGGTATAAATTTAAAAATTAAAAAATGCTCACTACTTCCCTAGATGAATTCCTTGAGAGGTGTAGTTTACAAAATAGGGTCACTTGTGGGGGTTTCTGCTGTTTTGGCATGTCAGCGACTCTTCAAATGTGACATGGTGTCTGCTGCCTATCCCAGCCAACATAGCGCTTCTTTCTCTTCCGAACCCTGCCGTACACCAAAGCAGTGGTTTTCCCCCACATATGGGGTATCGGCGTACTCAGGAGAAATTGTACAACAAATTTTATGGTGCAATTTATCCTGTTACCCTTATGATAATGCAAAATTAGGGAATGAAAAACATTTTTTATGGGAAAAATGTGAAAATTTTATTTTTACGGCTCAATATTATAAACTTCTGTGAAGCAGCTGGGGGTGCAAGGTGCTCACCACACATCTAGATAAGTTCCCTAAGGGGTATAGTTTCCAAAATGGTGGCACTTGTGGGGGGTTACCACTGTTTAGGCACATTAGGGGCTCCCCAAATGTGACATGGCGTCCGCTAATTATTCAAACAAATTTTACATTCAAAAAGTCAAATAACGCTCCTTCCCTTTCAAACCCTGCCATGTGCCCAAACAGTAATTTGCCTCCACATATGGGGTATCGGCGTGTTCAGGAGAAATTGAACAACAAATTTCATGGTGCAATTTATCCTGTTACCCTTATGATAATACAAAATTAGGGAATGAAAAACATTTTTTGAGGGAAAAATGTGAAAATTTTATTTTTACAGCTCAATATTATAAACTTCTGTGAAGCAGCTGGGGGTGCAAGGTGCTCACCACACATCTAGATAAGTTCCCTAAGGGGTCTAGTTTCCAAAATGGTGGCAATTGTGGGGGGTTTCTACTGTTTAGGCACATTAGGGGCTCCCCAAATGTGACATGGCGTCCGCTAATTATTCAAACAAATTTTACATTCAAAAAGTCAAATGGCGCTCCTTCCCTTTCAAACCCTGCCATGTGCCCAAACAGTAATTTGCCTCCACATATGGGGTATCGGCGTGTTCAGGAGAAATTGCCCAACAAATTTCATGGTGCAATTTATCCTGTTACCCTTATGATAATACAAAATTAGGGAATGAAAAACATTTTTTGAGGGAAAAATGTGAAAATTTTATTTTTACGGCTCAATATTATAAACTTCTGTCAAGCAGCTGGGGGTGCAAGGTGCTCACCACACATCTAGATAAGTTCCCTAAGGGGTCTAGTTTCCAAAATGGTGGCACTTGTGGGGGGTTTCCACTGTTTAGGCACATTAGGGGCTCCCCAAATGTGACATGGCGTCCGCTAATTATTCAAACAAATTTTACATTCAAAAAGTCAAATGGCGCTCCTTCCCTTTCAAACCCTGCCATGTGCCCAAACAGTAATTTGCCTCCACATATGGGGTATCAGCGTGTTCAGGAGAAATTGCATAACAAATTTCATGGTGCAATTTATCCTATTACCCTTATGATAATGCAAAATTAAGGGATGAAAAACGGTTTTGTGGGAAAAATGTGAAAATTTTATTTTTACAGCTCAATATTATAAACTTCTGTGAAGCACCTTGGGGTTCAAGGTGCTCACCACACATCTAGATAAGTTCCCTAAGGGGTCTAGTTTCCAAAATGGTGTCACTTGTGGGGGGTTTCCACTGTTTAGGCACATCAGGAGCTCTCCAAACGCAACATAGCGTCTGCTAATTATTCAGACAAATTTTACATTCAAAAAGTCTAATGGCGCTCCTTCCCTTCCGATCCCTGCCGTGCGCCCAAACAGTGGTTTTCCCTCACATATGGGGTATCAGCACGCTCAAGAGAAATTGCACAAAAAAATTTGTGGTCCATTTTTTCATGTTACCCCTGTGAAAATAAAAAAAATTGGGTCTAAAGTAACATTTTTGTGAAAAAAGTTAAATGTTCATTTTTTTCTTCCACATTCCAAAAATTCCTGTGAAGCACCTGAAGGGTTAATAAAGTTCTTGAATGTGGTTTTGAGCACCTTGAGGGGTGCAGTTTTTAGAATGGTGTCACTTTTGGGTATTTTCTGTCATAAAGACCCCTCAAAGTGACTTCAAATATGATGTGGTCCCTAAAAAAATGTTTTTGTAAATTTTGTTGGAAAAATGAGAAATCGCTGGTCAATTTTTAACCCTTATAGCTCCCTAACAAAAAAAAATTTTGGTTCCAAAATTGTGCTGATGTAAAGTAGACATGTGGGAAATGTTATTTATTAACTATTTTGTGTGACATATCTCTCTGATTTAAGGGCATGAAAATTCAAAGTTTGAAAATTGCAAAATTTTCAAAATTTTGGCCAAATTTCTGATTTTTTCACAAATAAACACAAGTTATATCGAAGAAATTTTACCACTACCATGAAGTAAAATATGTCACGAAAAAACATTCTCAGAATTAGGGTAATACGTTGAAGCATTCCAGAGTAATTACTTCATAAACTGTCAGTGGTCAGAATTGAAAAAATTGGCCCGGTCACGAAGGCAAAAACAGGCTCTGGCGCAAAGTGGTTAAAAGAGTCGGGTGTAGGCCAGAGAAATAGAACTGTGGTTTTCCTCTTCCACGGTTCTAATCTACTTTCTATTACCCTTTTTCCATTGATAGCTATTTTACTTCCTTTACAATGGGCAAGGCGCGTGGCAAGGGACGTGGAACTGGACGTTCTGGTGATGGTGCGTGCGGGGCCGTGGCCAAGGTGAAAATGTGCCACAACCAACAGCCACATCTTCTCGCTCCCACTTCTTGACCAAATTACTAGGGAAGCACAGAACAACACCAGTATTGCGAACTGATCAGTGTGAACAGGTTATTAATTGGATAGCAGATAATACTTCCAGTTACCTGGGCACCACCACCTCCGGTCTGTCTTCCACACGGTTAACTCTTAGTAGCCGTGAGTCTCGACGGATACTCCTCCTCACCCTGATGCTCCTTCCTCCCACCATGCCGAGTGTCGTCAGACAGCAACTGATCCCTCACTTGGACACTCTGAAGATCTGTTCACTGGTCCATTTCCAGATTTGTGCCCCTCGACTGCTCCGCTTGAAGTGGTGGAAGAGGAGATCCCATGTAGCGATGCCTAAATATTTGAACAGCATTGGCCACAGGAAATCGACGATGGCAATTTGCCACAATAGGTGGACGATGACGAGACCCAATTGCCAGGAAGTGAGGAGGAGGATCGTGGTGCGCAAGTGGAAGAGGAGGCGGTGGTGGATGATCTAGTAACTGACCCAACATGGCAGGAGGACACGCAGAGCGAGGCCAGCAGCACACAGGGTGAGGGAGGCTGAGTACCCCAACAGGCAGGAAGAAGCAGTGTGGTGGCCGCACACAGAAGGCGGGCAACAGTTCCCCATAACACCAACACGAGGGACATTGCAAGTGCAACCTGTAGGTCTCCCAGAGTCTGAAATTTTTTTAAAGACTCTGCTGATAACCCCAAAAAGGCCATTTGTACCACCTGCCATGCCAGCATCAGCAGGGGTGACAAAACTACCAGCCTGACCACCACCAGCATGATCAGGCACATGGCAGCAAAGCACCCGACTTTGTGGGGCGAACCCCAGGGTCCACGACCAGTGTCAGCGGGTGTCAGCTTCTTAAGCTGTTGTGCGTGCTATAGAACCCCCTGTTGTGTGTGCAAGGCAATCCCCTGTCCATACTGCATGCAAAGACGCCCCCTCCTCTCAGTCTTCACTTGTTATGGCAGTTTCTCAAGAAACAGCATCAACGTCCATGTCCACGTCCCACCGCAGCGTTCAATTGTCCATATCCCAAACCTTTGAACGAAAGCGGAAATTCGCAGCTAACGCCCCACAGGCCACAGTCCTAAATTCGCACATTTCACAACTACTTGCATTGGAAATGCTGCCTTTTAGGCTGGTGGAGATGGAATCCTTCCGCAACCTTATGGCGGTGGCCGTCCCTCGGTACTCGGTCCCCAGCCGACACTATTTTGCCCGGTGTGCCATTCCGGCTCTACACAAGCACGTGTCCCAAAACATCTGCCGTGCCCTCAACAACGCAGTTACTGGGAGAGTCCACCTGACAACGGACACGTGGACAAGTGCTTGTGGCCAGGGATGGTACATCTCCCTGATGGCACACTGGGTAAACATAGTGGAAGCCGGGACCCAGTCGGACCTTGGGACGGAACACATCCTCCCGACACCGAAGATTGCGGGCCCTATGTCAGTCAGAGTTGCCCCCACAGTGTACAGCTCCTGTGCATCATCCTCCTCCTCCTCATGTTCAGCCTCCATCTCAGATATCACCACATCAGTTACAAGCTGGAAACACTGCAGTACTGCCTCCGCCAAGTGGCAACAGGCTGTGCTGAAACTCATAAGCTTAGGTGATAAACCTCACACTGCTTGTGAGTTGTGGACAGCTGTGAAAGAGCAGGCGGATCTGTGGCTGACACTGCTGAACCTACATGCAGGCATGATCGTGTGTGACAATGGCAGTAACCTGGTGGCGGCTCTGAGGCGAGGTGAGATCACACACGTACCATGCCTGGCTCATGTGCTTAACCTCGTGGTTCAGCGGTTTCTTAAATCGTAGCCCAAGTTGCCAGATCTGCTCGTCAAAGTACGCCGCCTGTCAGCTCATTTTTGCAAGTCGGCTACAGCTTCCGCCGCCCTTGCTGTGTTGCAGCAGCGCTTGCAGCTTCTGGCACACCGACTGGTGTGTGATGTCCCCACACGTTGGAACTCTACCCTCCACATGTTGCAAAGGATTTGTGAGCAGAAGAGAGCAGTTGTGGAGTACCAGCTGCAACAAGGCCGTCGATATTCAGGTCAGACTCCACACATAAGACCTCAGGAGTGGACCTGGATGTCTGACATATGTACCATCTTGACAAACTTTGAGGAGTCCACCATGATGGTGAGTGGTGATGACACCATCATCAGCATCAGCATTCCACTTGTCTGTCTTTTGCAACACTCTCTGCAGAGAATTAAAGAGGAGGCATTGCAGCCAGAGTATGATGAGATGGATCAAGAAGCCATAGTGGGCGATTACACACAGCCCAGCCTCATCTCATCCCAACGTGCATTGGAGGACAATGAGGGAGAGGAGGAGGAGGAAGAACAGGAGCTTGTATCATGCGCTGTAGACGGTAGTACCTGTACAACTGTCATACAGTCGGTTCAACGTGATATACTAGCGCCCTCCACACTGTATGGCAGCGCTCTCTACTAGCGGAGGATACCGCGTAGCCTAAGACATATCCAAGTCACCATACAGGTATAGTACTCCCTGCTTTCCTTCCAGACACTCTGGGACAGCCAGTCGAATGTTATTCCTCACCTTGGCATTTATATACTTACAGGCAGCCTTAGAGACTTACTGTCCGGGCCGTTCAGTCACGTACATTTTCATTGGCAGTCTGCTATGTCTTCCTTAGTGCTTTGTAGCTTTGCCTCCCCGACTATAGGCAGCACCCTATACCCTCTCCTATCCACTTTTCCCATTTTCCCATCCCATCCTATTAATTTCAGTGTGTTAATAATATTCAAATGAATTATTCTGTAGAAATTTATTTTTTGTACTGCATCACTTTTTTTTGCAGCAATACTTTTGAAGGTCAATTGTCACTGAAACATTTATTTTTCTGGTTGGACTGCATGAATAATAAAAAATCCTATTCTTTCATATCCATTGAGTGCCGAGGTTATTTTCAGTCATTTTGGTGAGGGCACGGAAGTCTTGCCCGTTACCAGTCTGGCATGCATGGCTGACTTTATGTTACGCTGCCTTAACCGTGATCCTCGCGTTGTCAAAATGTTGGGTGACATTCATTACTGGTTGGTGACACTTTTAGACCCCTGCTACAAGGAGAACTTTCACTCTCTTATTCCTGGGGTGGAGAGGTCTACAAAAATGGGGCAGTACCAGAAGGCCCTTGCTGCAGAGCTGTTAAAAAAAATTCCCATCTGAACACGCTAGCGGTAGAGGTCACAGTTCATTGCCCAACCAAGGCGTACAGGCGAGAGAGACGCAACTCCAATCCAGCAGAGGCAGGGGAACACTGTCAACATTCTGGGACAATTTTCTCAGACCCTCCCTTCGGATAGACACTGAGGCGCGGGGTACTCTCACAAGGAGTGGAAAGTTTCAAATGATGGTGAGGGAGTACCTTGCCAACCGTACCGACATCCTCCGAGATTCCTCTGTGCCTTTTAATTATTGGGTATCCAAGCTGGACACTTGGAATGAACTAGCTCTGTACGCCTTGGAGGTCCTGGCCTGCCCTGCCGCTAGCTTGTTATCGGAGCGTGTTTTTAGTACCGCTGGGGGAATTATAACTGATAAGCGCACTCGCCTGTCAACTGACAATGCTGACAAGCTGACCCTTATCAAAATGAACAAGGGCTGGATTGGGCCAGACTTCTCATCACCACCAAATGACAGCAGAGTAACATAAAGTCAAATCCACTGTGTTATTTCGGGAGGTGGATTCACATGCACCGCTTCACACCCACACATGGGTATACGCTTCCTCATTTCGGCTGTTTTATGTTCTTCTCCTTATCCTCAGCCTCCACCACCACTATACCACCAGGGTGACCGTGGTCCGTGTTGCCATTATTGAAAGTTCCTCCGTCCTTATTTTTGTCAGCTTTTGCTTGGAAGGCATAAGCAAAGACTGTGGGAGACCCACTCCCCAATAGTGGGAATAATGTTTGTAATATGCTGTACTGTATGGCTCTTGTAAGGGGCATTGCAAGTTCCTCCATCCTAATTTTTGGCAACTTTTGCTTGGAAGGCATAAGCAAAGACTATGGGAGACCCACTCCCCAATAATGGGAATAATGTTTGTAATATGCTGTTCTGCATGGCTCTTATAAGGGACATTGCAAGTTCTTCCGTCCTAATTTTTGGCAGCTTTTGCTTGGAAGGCGTAAGCAAAGACTATGGGAGACCCACTCCCAATAATGGGAACAATGTTTGTAATATGCTGTACTGCATGGCTCTAGTAAGGGGCATTGCATGTTCCTTCGTCCTAATTTTTGGCAACTTTTGCTTGGAAGGCATAAGCAAAGACTATGGGAGACCCACTTCCCAATAATGGAAATAATGTTTGTAATATGCTGTACTGCATGGCTCTTGTAAGGGGCATTGCAAGTTCCTCCGTCCTAATTTTTGGCAACTTTTGCTTGGAAGGCATAAGCAAAGACTAAGTGAGACCCACTCCCCAATAATGGCAAAAATGTTTGTAATATTCTGTACTGCATGGCTCTTGTAAGGGGCATTGCAAGTACCTCTGTCCTAATTTTCGGCTGCTTTTGCTTGGAAGGCATAAGCAAACACTATGGGAGACTCACTCCCCAATAATGGGAATAATGTTTTTAAGATGCTGTACTGTATGGCTCTTGTAAGGGCCATTAAATCCATCTTGTTAAGCTACTGGGACCTCCACGTCTCTTCTGAGGGGCATTAAAAGCATCTTGTTAAGCTACTGTTACCTCTACCACTTTTCCAAGGGGCCTTAAAACCATCTTGTTAAGCTACTGGGACATCCACGTCTTTTCTGAGGGGCATTAAAAGCATCTTGTTAAGCTACTGTGACCTCCACCACTTTTCCGAGGGGCATTAAAGCCATCTTGTTAAGCTACTGGGACCTCCACATCTCTTCTGAGGGGCATTAAAAGCGTCTTGTTAAGCTACTGTGACCTCCACCACTTTTCCAAGGGGCATTCAAACCATCTTGTTAAGCTACTGGGACCTCCACGTCTCTTTTGAGGGGCATTAAAAGCGTCTTGTTAAGCTACTGTGGCCTCCACCACTTTTCTGAGGGGCATTAAAACCGTCTTGTTAAGCTACTGGGACCTCCACGTCTCTTCTGAGGGGCATTAAAAGCATCTTGTTAAGCTACTGTGACCTCCACCAGTTTTCCGAGGGGCATTAAAACCATCTTGTTAAGCTACTGGGACCTCCACGTCTCTTCTGAGGGGCATTAAAAGCGTCTTGCTAATCTACTGTGACCTCCACCACTTTTCCGAGGGGCATTAAAACCGTCTTGTTAAGCTACTGGGACCTCCACGTCTCTTCTGAGGGGCATTAAAAGCATCTTGTTAAGCTACTATGACCTCCACCACTTTTCCAAGGGGCATTAAAACTGTCTTATTAAGCTACTGAGACCTCTACGTCTCTTCCGAGGGGCATTCAAACCGTCTTGTTAAGCTACTATGACCTCCACCACTTTTCCGAGGGGCATTAAAACCGTCTTGTTAAGCTACTGGGACCTCCATGTATCTTCCGAGGGACATTCAAACCGTCTTGTTAAGCTACTGTGACCTCCACCAATTTTCTGAGGGGCATTAAAACAGTCTTGTTAAGCTACTGGGACCTCCACGTCTCTTCCGAGGGGCATTCAAACCGTCTTGTTAAGCTACTGTGACCTCTATGTCTCTTCAAAGGGGCATTTATAGTGTCTTCTTAAGTCACTCTAAAGTCCACAGCTCTTCCAAGGAGCATTGAAATGTTGTTTTTAATTACCTCTAACCTCCACGACTCTTCGAACTGGCATTGCATTTCCACCTAATTTTAGTCAGTTTTCGCCTTTGCATTGAAAAGCAAAAGCTAAGGGAGACCCACTCCCCAACAATGGGTAGAAGGTTTTTAGTACTCTGTAATCCACGTCTGTTTCAAGGGGCATTGCAGTTCCTCATAATTTTTGGAAAGCCTTCCATTCACTGCTTAGGCCAACAGTCTACAGGATACCCAGTTGCTATAAATGGAAAAAACGGTTTAGTTAAGGCCCTCTGACCTCCATGTCATTTCCAAGGGACATTGGAGTGCCTCAAAATTTTTGGTATTGCATTGCACTCACTGTATGCCCTATAACTGTGTAGCCGAACCACTCCTTTTGTTACAGAAACATATCCTATAAGACATTTGTGGTTGACTGGCCTGATATTGATGTGAATGGTCCCTGCTCCTCCTGCTCTTTCTCCTTTGCCACCACCTCATCCATCATTTATCACCTGAAGCTTTGTTTTAACGGGAGTCATAGAACTGGGATAGTAGCAGGAAAACATCCAGCAATCCTCGGAGGAGGTAGGATATGCGCCAAAACGCTGACCACCTCAGGCCTAGGCGCTACTAAATACATGCGCTTGCATTCCAAGAAAACAAAGCAGATGCTAACATCATCATCATGCTCCTCACCTTGGCACTCTCAACTCCCCTGATGGAGAAGCCAGGGCCCACTGGAGGAGTCTGGTTCTCTGGTGGGCTTGTCCAGTGCTGCCCTAAAGCAGGCCGGGCTAAGAAAAGTGTGTGGGGTTAAGTTGACAGGAGAAAGAGGGGCGGCTGGGGACCGTTTATGGAAACCCGGCTGCCCCCAGGCGACTGGGGACCGTGTGTGGACACCTGGCCGCGGGGCTGCTGGGGACCGAGTATGGATACCCCGCCGTCCCCTGGTGGCTGGGGACCGAGTGTGGACACCCGGCCTACGGGCGGCTGGGGACTGAGTATGGATACCAGGCCACCAACGCAGCCATGACGTGGTGGCCAGATTCCGCCTCCACATGCCTAAAAGGCCCAATTTCAAGTGCAAGCAAGCAGTATGGTATTGCAGCCTTGGGGTGGGTGGGTGGCAGGCTGCATACTTGCGCTTGCATTGCAAGGAATTGGAGAAGTACAATTGAACACTGCCCTGGGACAAGGACTTGAACGGGGATAGTTGCAAGTCTTCAACGACAGGTGCAGGGTGGGAGGCTTCTTCGCATGTACCATGAACAGGAGTTTGGCATGCACACACTTCAGCGGAATAGGCTGTCCTTCCCACTAAATGCACTGGGGAGGGCACAGGTAATGTTTTGGTATGCGGGCTTAATCTTATGTATAAGTCACACCGGGACAAATAGGGGCGGCTGGGGACTGAGTATGGATACCTCGCTGCCGAAGCAGCCATGAGGTCATGGCCAGCTTCAGCCTCCTCCAAACTAAAAGGCCCCATTTCAAGTGCAAGCTAGCAGTATGGTATTGCAGCCTGGGGGTGGGTGGATGGCATGCTGCACACTTACGCTTGCATTCCAAGAAAACAAAGCAGATGCTAACTTCTATCAACATCATCATGCTCCTCATCTTGGCACTCTCAACTCCCCTGATGGAGAAGCCAGGGCCCACCGGAGGAGTCTGGCTCTCTGGTGGGCTCGTCCAATGCTGCCCTAAAGCAGGGCGGGCTAAAAAAAGTGTGTGGGGAGAAGTTGACAGGAGAAATAGGGGTGGCTGGGGACCGTTTATGGACACCCGGCTGCACCCAGGTGGCTGGGGACCGTGTGTGGACACCCGGCCGCGAGGCGGCTGGGGACCGAGTGTGGACACCCGGCCGCCGGGTGGCTGGGGACAGAGTATGGACACCTCACTGCCGAAGCAGCCATGAGGTAGTGGCCAGCTTTGGCCTCCTCCAAACTAAATGTCTCCATTTCAAGTGCAAGCTAGCAGTATAGTATTGCAGCCTGCGGGTGGGTGGGTGGGTGGTTGACTGCATATTTCTGCATGCATTGCAAGGAATGGGGGAGGTACAATTGAACACTGCCCTGGGACAAGGACTTGCACGGGGATAGTTGCAAGTCTGCATCTTCTGATGCGGCAAGGATGACTTCTGATGGGCACACTTTTAGGCAGTGACCTAGGTGTCAGAGATGCTTCCAGGGGTCTTCCCCATGCTGTTCCCATGTCTTTTCAGCACTGTATGCATGTGTCACACAGCACATGGCCAGATAAGGTTGTAAAATGTTAAAATGACATTTCCCGGTGAATGCATTTGTCACGGTTGAAAGCAATACAAAATTGCAAAAATGCATAAATAATGCTACTTGTGAACATAGCCCAAGGTGTGGAGGATTCTTTTTTTTTTGGTTATTTATTTTACCTTATACTCAAGTCTTTACCCTGGAAAGGAACTTCCTTAACATATTTCACAGGAAAGCAGTTAAGCAGTTTCAGTTTCGTTTTTGAATGTTTTATTATGAGCCTGTAAAAGTGGCTTAATACCTCTGACCACGTTGTTGACAGCAGTGACATGGGGTCAGAAATGCTTCCTGGGGCGATCCACATGCTGTCACCATGTCATTTGAGTACTGTCACTATTGTTTTGGGCACGTGTTAAGCTTTTAAAAGAATACCGGGGGTGCCGCCACAAAAATGCTGGGGTCTCCCATAGACTAACATTGGGCTTGTTTCTCGGGTCGAGCACCCGAGTATCACAGCAAGCTTGGCCCGAGCTTAGAGCACCCGAGCATTTTAGTGCTCGCTCAACACTATTGATGAGTGAATATTAAAAATCTGCTTTTGTAGTACCCAGTACATGGTAGTGTCCAGTACATTATGCCCAATTCATAATTCTGGAGACACAGTCGCATAAATTAGGTGGGCTCTCTTTGCTACAGAAATGCCAAACATGTTAACGCTAAATGTGGTTTAGGCACACTGTGAGGATCAGAAGGGAGAGGAGTATTTGGATTTGGGAATGGAGAATTTGGTGAATTTCTTTTGGCGGGCAAGGAGCCATTTTGCTTTTCCAGAGCCTTTGCACTACCAGTAACATGAAAGCTCATTATATTTCCGTTAACAGATGACTGACCTGAGTGGAGACTTCCTTTTTTGTGGATTGATTTGAAGCTTTAGTTGGGAACATTTTACATAACATTTTGGATCTCATTTATCCTGTGCTCTATGCTGAGCACTTTCTTTGGGGTTTCCAGATAAGTCTCCAAATGACATGATTCAGATGAAATCGATGATGGATCCATTCACTATGATGAGACAACAGAGTTACTCTGGGCTCCATCTGGCCTTTGTTTAGCAGTATCCTTCTTTTCAGAAGTGCACAAAACTGTGGTCGACCGCGCTTTTATACTAGCCTAAAAAGACAATCACTGCTGGATCATAGGCCAGACGGCTTCCACAGTGTACCCATCTGCCTCATTGCAGCGAATCTTCCACTGGGCGTTCCATCTGAATCAGGTATTTCAGAGATTTACACGGAAACCCTGGTGTATGCGCTCAACGCAAAATGCACAATAGATGTGAGCGGAGCCTTATTGTGATCTTTGGGAGGCAGAACAATGCTTTTATTGGGAACATTTTACATAACATTTTGGATCACATTGATCCTGCGCTCTAGTCTGATTGAGCATTCGCATCAGGGATGCCATCTAAATCTCTGAATAAGATTATTCAGATGAAACCCCCAGCGGATCCATTCACTATAATGAGGCAGCACAGTTACTCTGTACTTTGTTTGGCCTCTATTCAGTGGTGGCCTTTGTTTCAGAAATACACAAAACTATGGCTAACAGCACTTCTGTGTATACCTAAAAATACACTTAAACAGACTGCGGGATCATAAGCCAGAGAGAGTCCAAAGTGACTCCATCTGCCTCATTATAGGAAATCTTCCGTCTGAATCATGTAGTTTAGAGATTTAAATGTAAAACCTGATGTAAGTGCTCAGCTCAGAGCACAGGATAAATGTGAGCTGATTACTTCAAGTTTTAAGAAGCAGAATTAAAAAATCGACAGCAGGTCAAGAATTGATTTTATGTATTTTTTTCGCCATTCACTGTGTTTTTTTTTTGTTTGGCTACTATCACATCTTAAAAAAAATGTTTTTTTGCTACAAAAAAGCTTTTGCATGGCCATATTTTGATAGCTATAATTTTTCTATATTTCTGCTGACAGTCATTTGAGATCTTGTTTTTTGTGGAATGAGTTGATGTTTTTATTGGTACCATCTTCAGGCACATAATATTTTTTGATTGCTTTCTATTTTGATTTTTGTGAGGCAGAATGTACAAAAAATTCAAGAAAATATTATTTATTAATATAGCGCCATTAATTCCATGGCGCTTTACATGTGAAAAAGAGGTTTACATAGCAAGCAACAATTACAATAACTTGAACAAAAATGAGTCACCGACTGGTACAGGAGAAGAGAGGACCCTGCCCACGAGGGCTCACAATCTACAAGGGATGGATGAGGATACAGTAGGTGAGGGTACAGCTGGTCATGCAGTGAGGGTTACTGCAGGTTGTTGGCTTGTCCGAAGAGCAGAAAGGAAGTGAAAGGAAGTGAAGTAGCAAGGTGGTGAAGTTGTCTAAGAAGGTGGTGGCTGGCCCTGGGGGCGATAAATGACAGCCAGTTGAAGGTTGGAGGGGGAGTAGGTGTGCACACAGTGCTCGTCAAAAGAGAGGAGGTTAACAGAGGGTGAAAGTGGGATATGTGAGAAGGAGTAGTTATCTGACAGGAGAAACCAACTCCCCCAACATGCTTGCCACTGGGGCAGGGGGTGTGGGGAAGGTGGAATGCTAAATACGAAAGTGCAGCTGGAGAGACTGTGTCAGAGGGGGCGAACCAGGTTTCGGTGATGGCGAGGAAGGAAAGTTTGTTAGTAAAAAAAAAGATAATGGATGTAGGAAAGTTTGTTGCAGGCAGAGCGAGCATTCCTTAGAGCTCCAGTTAGTGGTACTGGGGAAGTGGGGGCTGGGCGGATGAGGAGAAGGTTAGAAAGTTTGCAGAAATGTGTGATAGATCTAGGATGAGAGGTAGAAGTGACTATGGGGATGTGGTGGGGGGGCGGGATTTGGAGAGATATTGCTGGCAGAAAGAAGAAGCAGGGAAAGTGTTAGCAGGTGGGAGCAGGAGAGGGCATGAGGAGGCTGTCTGTGTTTGGAGACAAAGGATTGTATGTTGAGGAATAGTTCTAAGGAGTAGGTGAGATGGATAGGAAGAATGGAGGGAGAAATGACCAGTACCTTACTAGTTGTAGGGATTAGGGGGGTTAGTAGAAAATGAAGGATTATAGAGGACAGAGTGAAAACAAATAGGAACATTGTTTACTGTGACTAAGTATCCAGTTCCCTTCTGGTTCAATTCTGGTATAATTCATAGCTGTATACTTCTTCAGAGCTGTACACTTCTATGATACACTTGTATGGTACACTGGTCAAGAATTGCTTTTGTTTGTTTTTTTTAATCCATTCTTCATGTGGAAAATTGATAAGGCAGCTTTTTTTTCTGGTCAGTAGGTTACAGCAATGCCACATTTAGATAATTTTTTTAAAGTTTTGCTGCTTTTACACAAAAAAAAATCTATTTTTTAGAAAAAAAATGGTTTTGCATCGCTATATTCTGAGAGCTATAGCTTTTTATTTTGCTGCTGATGTTGTATGGCTGGAGTTTTCTTTGCCGGAAAAGATGATGTATTCAACGATACCGTATTTATTTACATTCAACTTTTTAAATCGTGTTTTATTAAACTGTCCCCTTGGCGGTATGATGAAAAAGTATACTTTTTTGCCACGTTCTTTATTTATTTTCTTTACAGTGTTCAGTGAAGGAGTTACCTAATATGACAGTTTTATAGGTTATAATTTCAAAAAGAAGACTACAGAATACTCAAGGGAGCAGTGGTAATAAAGTAAGAATAATAACTGACTAATTTTGGCCTACTGACATGTTTTCTTTAATTCTACAAGTCAGTTGTTTTTTTTATAGACTGTACATTTCTTTTTCCCAGCATTGTGTGGAAGTTCCCTTACAATATCATTAATTTGCATCTGTTGCATTTGCAACACTTTGTTGCCAGCTATTGTAAAATTCTACTTTTAATTGGACTTGGATTTTTCCCTATGAATTTGAAATGCTTGCTAGATCAGCCATACATATTACAACAAAAACAATAAGTGAAACAATAAGTAAAATATTATCCTTAATATGGGATCCTTTTAGTTTACTTCTTCCACTGCCACTTGATATATTACATAATAATATTCTGTACTTGACTATACAAAAGTATTGATATAGTTAGAAATGATTTGATTTAAAAAAATGTATATAAGAATGAATCCTAACAAGGTAGGGTCCATCTCTCCTGGGCCCTAACTTAATAGCTTCAGACAAACATATAAATTCAAATTATTACAGTAATACAAATAATTGTGCTTTATAAATTCACAAAGAAAATCCAGACCCAAGGAGATCAGCTGATTGCTAGAGAGGCTACAAGAAGAGGTTCTTCTTAACAGCTCAACATCAAGAAAGTGACTAATATATAAATTAGTGTTATGTCCAGAGGAAATTTGATAGGCTGACAAAGATTCTTAAGCAAAATGACATTTGACTTCCACTATACTAGCCGGGCATTCAGGATATAGTTCTTTTGGTTAAATGATATTTGTTAAAATATACTTATTTCCATATATTTTTATAGAGGACTGTTTATCAGATGGGATTCTTCCAGAGAACAGATCACAATATTCTAATAAAAAAATCTATCGATTTATTCTTGGATTGTCCATTGAAAAGAATAATTGCAGTAGTTACATAAAATTGGTGAAATAGTTACAAAGTGATTGTCCACTTGTCCAGAATTAGCTTATTAGTTGATATTCACTCATCTTTTCCTGGGATCGTGAATGGTAGGTTCCGTCTGTCTGTGTCCAGCACATGCTTCAGGATGACATCATGTGTCTGTGCCTTGTCAGCTGTCCTCCGCATGTAGATCCTTCATCTGGTGTCCTGTGAAATGGCAATAGAGCCCCTCCCTATGTCTTACAGGGTTATATAGGCCCCTCATAGCATTTGTTCTTCATATATGGCACTAACTTACACTGAGCTAAGAATAGCTTGAATGTCTTGTCAGCAACACCTACCACGAGGCTTCTGCGATGTATGGGTACAGAATTCAGAATAAAAATTAATATCCATAATAATATTTAACAATATTTCTGCAAAATTTTCTAAACATATGAGCATAAGTGCATTTTTTAATGAGCAATTACATTTTTGGAATCGTCTTGTTTCTAACATGCAACAAGGGATCAGGCATGTTGAGCTGGTAGGCTCCCCCATACACATTAAATTCTAGTCCAAGCTAAAATTTGCTTCTTTAGCCACCTTTAATCTAAAGAGTTTGACTAGATTTTCATTGATGACAGCTAGCTCCTTTCTTAAAAAAAATATATTTTTTTATTTATTATGTCATGTCTGCATGTCAGAGCTGTGGTCCTTTCATTTTCAGGATGAGTTATGTTCTCAGAGGGATGGAATAATATATTGATCTGGAGTCACTCTATGGGACAGGAAAAACTTTTAAAGGAGCACATGACCAGACCAATCCGCTAACCTCCTCCATTTGAACATGCTTCACATGAGAAAGGCGTTTTTCAGTTGGTGTATGCTGATGAAAAGGTCTGGGGACATGCTCCTCTATCAGCGGTCAACTTATAAACAGGAGAGCTGTGCATCCTGTGAGGAAGGCTTTACTAACAAGTACAGGAGGAGTACTCGATTACTTTTACAACCCCGGGCTCGGAGGATGTTCATTCAGTTGTTTAATGTTGTTGAAAAAAATCAGATCACAGACATGGCACAAAACTAAAGTCATTTCAAATGGCAACTTTAGGGCTTTAAGAAACACTAAAAGAAATCAAGATTAAAAATGTGGTACTCAGTAAGGGTAATTTTTTTCAGACCAAGCAGAGGAATAAAATTATGGAATCACTCAGTTCTGAGGAAAAAAATGATGGAATCACCCTGTAAATTTTAATTTCCAAATCTAACACCTGCATCAAATTAGATTTGCTTTGTTAGTCTGCATCTAAAAAGGAGTGATCACACCTTGGAGAGCTGTTGCACCAAGTGGACTGACATGAATCATGGCTCCAACATGAGAGAGGATCATCAAACTTTTAAAAGAAGGTAAATCATCACGCCATGTTGCAAAAGATCTTGGTTGTTCACAGTCAGCTGTGTCTAAAATCTGGACCAAATACAAACAACATGGAAAGGTTGTTAAAGGCAAACATACTGGTAGACCAAGGAAGACATCAAAGCATCAAGAACGGAAATGTAAAACAATATGTCTCCAAAACAGGAAATGCACAACAAAACAAATGAGGAATGAATAGGAGGAAACTGGAGTCAATGTCTGTGACTGAACTGTAAGAAACCGCCTAAAGGAAATGGGATTTACATACAGAAAAGCTAAAAATAAGCCATCATTAACACCTAAACAAAAAAAAACAATGTTACAATGGGCTAAGGAAAAGCAATCATGGACTCTGGATGACTGGATGAAAGTTATATTCAGTGATGAATCGCGAATCTGCATTGGGCAAGGTGATGATGCTGTAACTTTTGTTTGTTGCCGTTCCAATGAGATTTAGAATGATAAAGATGACAGCATGAAGAGAACATGCAAATTTCCACAGTCATTGATGATATGGGGCTGCATGTCAGGTAAAGGCACTGGGGAGATGGCTGTCATTACATTTTCAATAAATGCCCAAGTTTACATTCATATTTTGGACAGTTTTCTTATCCCATCAAGTGAAAGGATGTTTAGGGATGATGACATAATTTCTCAAGATGATAATGCATCCTGCCATAGAGCAAAAACTGTGAAAACATTCCTTGAAAGAATACACATAAGGTCAATGTCATGGCCTTCAAATAGTCCGGATCTCAATCCAATTGAAAATCTTTGGTGGAATTTGAAGAAAATGGTCAATGACAAGGCTCCAACCTGCAAAGCTGATCTGGCAACAGCAATCAGAGAAAGTTGGAGCCAGATTGATGAAAAGTACTGTTTGTCACTCATTAAGTCCATGCCTCAGAGACGGCAAGCTGTTATTAAAGCCAGAGGTGGTGCAACAAAATACTAGTGATGTATTGGAGTATTCTTTTGTGTGTTTGTTTTTCATGATTCCATAATTTTTTCCCTCTGCTTGGTCTGAAAAAAATTACCCTTACTGAGTACCATTTTTTATCTTGATTTCTTTTAGTGTTTTTTAAAGCCCTAAAGTTGCTATTTGAAATGACTTTAGTTTTGTGACATGTCTGTGATCTGCTTTTTTTCAACAACATTAAACAACTGAATGAACATCCTCCGAGCCTGGTGATTCCATAATTTTTGCCAAGGGTTGTATATTAGTGCCGCAAAACAATGTCCCTTAAACATCTGTTAAAATAAAGGTAAAGTGAGTGACCAACCCCTTTAAGTGACTTGTGAATTTAGATTATTGTATTTAAGGTATCTGTTATAAAATGACTGATAAAAGTCTGTGTTCCAATGTTCTGAGATTTTTTTTTCTTTTTTGACATTAATTAGGTGGATTACAAAAGCCTGTACATAACTGCAATGAATCATTTGTGATAGAATCCTTGCCTGAATGTGGCTATCTATTTGAAATGCTCATGATGAATGTGGATTCAAGCCAGTGGTGCAACCTGACTAAAGTTATCATGTAAGAGAATTGCTGATTTTTTCTGCTTATTCTAAATTATAATGGTAAATGCGAAGAGTGTTAATGTTATTTACATCATGCTAAACATTATGTTATATCAGTATATGGATAAGTATATGACCAAAAAAGCATTTTTCTTATATTCTGCTATAAAATACAATGGCTATTGTGGATTCTTTGGTTTTGACAAAAACAAAAAGTTAAAAAAATTGACTTCATAAATTATCTGAAATTTGGTTTTGTGCAGAAATGACTGAACATTGATCTGTTACTCTTTGGTATTCTTACAGACAGTGTTTGTCATGACCTGGAATGCCAGATAGCAAATTGTAAAATATTATCTATAAATACATGGGTTGTACAATGTACTCATAATGATATGTGCAGTGAGGATACTCTTAAAGTACTGGAGTAGAGAAGTAAAGGTCTAAAAGTAAATCGACAAGACAGTTTCTTGAGCAGAGCTCTCAGATCATTGGTCCCTAGATAGAAATTAGTATGAAAGAAATTGAGCCAGTGGTAAACACACGTAAATGTGAATGAACATAAAAATTAGTTCATGCAATATTCTATATATGCTATTTAAATAGCAAAAACAAATGCAATATATTCCACCTGAAGGATAATTAAAACCTAAAAGTTTGGATATTAGGTAGAATCTTAACAGGTTTTATGTAAAGATGAGTGAATCTGCTGAAATTTGAATTTGCCAAGTTTGCTCAAATTCAAATGGGAAATTTGATTCACATGAAATTTCTTTGATGTAAATTGAATTGCTGCTAAAAGACTTTTAATATGCTCTGACGTCTCTCCAGATTTATAAGCATGTTAAAAAGCTCCAGTCTTCTCTTCTATCTTCATTTTTAGGTGCCCCTGGCAATGACTAGGTCTCAAGACTTGGTGAGAAGATGCACATCATGATGTCGCATGAGGCCTAGCCAGTGCTGGAGGTATCTAAAAATGAAGACCATACCCGCAGGAAGGGAGCAAGACCATGGAGCATTAGATCGGAAGCTGTGGCGCCAAGATAAATGAAAGTAGAGGTGAGTATAATTCAGGCTTTGGTAGAATCCAAATTTTGTTAACATTTGAAGGATATTTGATTTGCTCATTTCTAGTTTTAACCAAAAACTGATTTAATGAAGGGTTAAACAGTTCAACAAATAAGAACATAGCATAGATAACAGGGGCTATAAAATATACTTTACTCAAAACTTCCTCACTGTTGAGTCACAAGTAGAAAAAAGTAATTGAAAATGTATGATAATGCAGTAAATCACAATAGGTTTTGTGAAATAATTTTCTCTTTCTCAAAACAAATGAGAGGTGTTTAAACACATGAAATGCAGTATGATATATTGAAGGCTACATTGTTAGCTACATGTAAAAACTGAATATTGAGCAACCAAGGTGAGATACTGACTTTTCCTATACCCTTGCTACTTTCCTAATGTAAAACTAGGCCAAACTGTATTGTTTTGTTGTTCTTTTAGTCTTTAGGGAAGGATTCGTAGAGATGCAATATAACCCATGAAAGAAAGAATCTGGCAAACGAAAATGAAAGGACAAAAACATAAACTAGACTTAAAGGCGTTGTCCTTAGGCTACAAGTCTTAGGCTACAAGTCTGCAGTCACTCTGCGTACACTGTGAGGAGCAGACAGCCATGTGAATTGTATGCAATTGCAATACTTCTGGCCACATTCCAGCTAGATGTGTTCAGCCTCTCTCAATACACCTGCATTGAGTATTGAGTGAGGCCGTGCCCATCTAGTCAGCACATGACTGCTTGTATGCAAATCATATACTTGCAGTCTCACACCCGCCGCTCTCGGTGCCGACATTGGAAAATCCTCACAGCGTGCAGTGTGCACGCTATGAAAATTCCCATAGGATTCTTATATCGTTCTAATTCTACTGACCATAATATTAAAGTCATCTTATCACTTTTATGCCAGGGTGAACAGCATAAAAAATGAAATATGTAAGGAATAACTGAATTTCTGTTTTTTGTTCCTTCTGAGTCTGACAATTCTGCATATAAAGCTATAAAAAAGTTATGTACCTCAAATGGTACCGAAAAACATTCAATTTGTCCCACAAAAATAATACAAGTGGAAAAAAAAATAAAAAAAATAATTTAAGCAATACATAAAAACAACTATGTAAATCAGTTTTTTTCTTTAAACATGCTGACCCAAACAATTAAGCCATCTTATCTCTTATTGCAGTGAAGATAGGTCACTGAATTTTACACACATGGTCAAAATTGTTGGTATCTCTCGTTTAATGAAAGAAAAACCCACAATGGTCACAGAAATAACTTGAATCTGACTAAAGTAATAATAAATTTCATCCCTGCTTCCACAGAATTTAAAAAAAATTTAAGCTCATGAAATAGGCCTGGACAGAAATGATGGTACTCTTAACTTAATATTTTGTTGAACAACCTTTTGAGGCAATCACTGCAATCAAACGATTCCTGTTACTGTCAATGAGTCTTCTGCACCTCTCAACAGGTATTTTGGCCCACTCCTCATTTTCTTTTATTAAACAAGGGGCACCAACAATTGTGACCACGTGTGTATATGTATTGTCTGGTATAAAATATTTCATATTTAAGTCCCCATATCTTCCACTGACTCCTAAATGTCTAATGATCCTTGTGAAATGTAAATGTTTTCTCATTCAGCTTCCTGGATACACAATTAGCACATGACCTCCACCTCTGACATACCACCTCTAGTATGTTAATTCAGTGTGTAATCTAGGGGGAGCATATGGCTACTACTGCACATGAGCGTCCTGTGATTGCAATATCATTCAGGCACGATTCATATCATATGTATAGCAAATCATATACAATAGTTGAAGGGCTGAGGGGGCGGTGTGTATTAGTAATGAAGCACCCAGGTGGACCCAGGAAGAAGGAGAAAAATGTTTCACTCTATCCCAAATGATGGACTGAAATTAATGAATGGATTATTTTCCTGATGTGACACAAGTTAGGGACCCAAGCCAATTGAACTTGTGAACATTCTGACCCATGTCGCTGGGAACATAAAAGTACTTTCTTACAGAGGGCTGCAATTATAGGACTTACTCTTTTTTTGTCTACTTTGTTTTATTAGTATTTGTTCACCTTTTATGTATGTCTGTTATTTCCCTATTTTTATGTATTAAGCATTGTACCTTTTGTGTGTTAAAGCCTAAAACTTTAATAGCTCTGTCTTGTTGCCCTAACATACCTAAGTGTCTCCATAAAGAGTATATGGTATTCTGTGCATGTGACCAGTGTATGGCCTGCGGGCTGTTAGTTCATTGTGTGCATAACAGTGAAGTTTACCGCTCTTTTGGTAAGTGGTGGCAGCACTGAGTGTCTTGGGTGCGTGGACTGGTTCGGGGTACTTGGTATGCATAATCCATAGCCTGGGTGAAGGGCAAGTATGAGATTAAGCTGTAAAGTGACATGGACCCCTTACTATCCCTCATCCTACGTCACAGAGGTTGAGTAAAGGCCTGACCATCACACATTTCAAAGTCAATCTCACTCCTACCTCAGGACAAACACATGTCCTGAGTTACATGTGGTTGTGCTGAGAAAGGAGGCAGATTGACTCTGAAACACGTTGACAAATAAACCACTTTATCCTGATATCTTGTCTACTGGATTGTATTGAAAATTAGCAGTGAAAATAATAACAGATATATTGCTAGAGAAAACCAGTATAGAGTAAAGGCAACTACACTAAAGCAGCTATAATCTGATTACCTCCTTGCTGATGTATACATGATGTAGACGGAGAACCTACGATAAAAACAAATAAGCAAATACCCTGTAGTAAGTAAATAAATAGTAAATAGACCATGTAAATAACAGGGTACTTAGTTAACATTCTTTTGATAAAAAAAAAACTAAAAGCCATTCCACCATGACAAGGTATACCCAATCAGGACGGTACCTAACTCTTGTAGTTCACCTCACTATGTGTCAGCAGATGTAAACATAGATAAGGGCAGAGCAGGACCTTGGTCCCAACTACTCAGACATCTGCCCGTGGAAAGCTATATAAACAAAATGAACAGCTCAAATAAAGGGGAGCCATACCTAGTTTGATAAAGTATAAAAAACTAAACCAAAATCTAAAAAAACTTGGAGCCAGAGCACATGTTTATATTAGTGCAATGCATAGGTGTACATTCACACTGAGGCCATTTAACCCCTTTACTCCCGAAGGTGGTTTGCACGGTAATGACCAGGCCAATTTTTACAATTCTGACCACTGTCATTTTATGAGGTAATTACTCTGGAACACTTCAATGGATCCTGCTGATTCTGAGAATGTTTTTTCGTGACATGTTGTACTTCATGATAGTGGTAAAATTTCTTCTATATGACTTACATTTATTTATGAAAAAATCAGAAATTTGGCAAAAATTTTGAACATTTCTCAACTTTCAAAATATTAATTTTCTTCCCCTTAAATCAGAAAAATATGTCACACAAAATAGTTAATAAATAACATTTCCCACATATCTACTTTACATCAGCACAATTTTGGAACCAAAATTTTTTTTGTTAGGAAGTTATAAGGGTTAAAAGTTGACCAGCGATTTCTCATTTTTCCAACAAAATTTACAAAACCATTTTACAAAACCACATCATATTTGAAGTCACTTTGAGGGGCCTTTATGACAGAAAATACGCAAAAGTGACACCATTCTAAAAACTGCACCCCTCAAGGTGCTCAAAACCACATTCAAGAAGTTTATTAACCCTTCAGGTGCTTCACAGGAATTTTTAGAATATGGAAGAAACAATGAACATTTAACTATTTTTTAAAAAAGTATTAATTATTATTTATTTATATAGCGCCATTGATTCCATGGCGCTGTACATAAGAAGGGGTTACATACCAAATACAGATATCACTTAGAGTAAACAAACTAACAATGATAGACTGGTACAGAGGGAAGAGGACCCTGCATTTACGGGCTTACATTCTACACTAATGGGGAAGGAGACAGAAGGTTGGGGGGATTGCAGTAGCTCCGATGTTGTTGAGGTGGCAACAAGCAAGGTCATAGCAGGCTGTAAGCTTGTTTCAAGAGATAGGTTTTCAAGTTCCGTCTGAAGGATCCAAATGTGGCAGATAATTAGAAGTGTTGAGGCACAGAATTCCATAGGATGGGGGATATTTGGGATAAATCTTGGAGGCGATTGGGTGAGAAACTAATAAGTGTGGAGAGAAGGTGGTCTTGGAGAGGACTGGTGATTACATAAGGGTATGTATTGGGAGATTAGTTCAGGGTTGAGGAAAGGACAGATTCTGGAAATATTTTTGAGCTGGAGGTGACAAGAGGTGGCGAGAGCTTGAATGTGGGGTTTGAAAGACATGGCAGAGTCAAGGGTTACTCCAAGACAGTGGGTTTCCGGTACAGGGGAAAGTGTGATGTCATTCATTGTGATAGAAAGATCAAGTGGGGAAGATATGCAAGATGGGGGAAATATGATGAGTTCAGTTTTGTTCACATTGAGCTTGAGGAAGCAGGAGTAGAAGGAGGATTTGGCTGCTAGACATTCTGGGATTCTGGACAGCAGAGAGGTGACATCTGGGCAAGAAAGGTAGATCTGGGTGTTATCAGCGTACAGATGGTATTGGAAGCCATGGGATTTTATGAGCTGTCGCATGCCAAGGGTATAGATTGAGAAGAGTAGGGGTCCTAGGACAGATGCTTGAGGGACTGCAACAGAGAGGGGGTGGGGTGAGGAGGTAGTGTTGGAGTGGGAGATGCTAAATGTGTGGTTAGAAAGGTATGAGGAGATCCAAGATAGGGCAAGGTTTTTTACGCCAAAGGAAGAGAGGATCTGTAACTGTTTCGAAAGCAGAGGACAGGTCAAGAAGAAGGAGTACAGAGAATTGTCTGTTAGCTTTGGCTGTAAGTAAGTCATTGGTGATTTTGGTAAGGGCAGTTTACTTAGACACCCCAAAAAAACATACGGGGATAACTCTTGAATGGCAGGCAATCCCCGCAAGTTTTTTTGGGCTGTATAACAGCTGTGAAACATAAGTGGCGGAGACTCCAGCATGTCACGCGAGCAACCGCGATACTCAGTGCATACCCGAACACCCGATGCAAACTTAAGTAGCAAACACTTGCACTCAACATTAGTCGCCATAACAATTTTTTTTTCTTTACTTTTGAAACAATCCCAACCCCAACACAACTCTAACCCCAACCCTAGCACAAACCTAACCCTAACACAACCCTAATCCTAGCACAACCCTAACCATAGCAGAATCCTAACCCTAGCACAACCCTAACCCTAGCACAATCCTAACCCTAGCACAACACTAATCCTAACCCTAGCACAACCCTAGAGTTTATTTTTTACGCCGTTTCTCGTGCGGTATAAGTGATTAGAAGACTTTATTCTTTGGGCTGGTGCGATTACAGTGATACCAGATTCATATCGGGTTTTTATGTTTTGGTTTCAAAGACTAGTTTTTGCAATCATTTTACCACATTTCGGCCGACAGAATCATGTAAGGGCTTGTTTTTCGTGGGATGAGTTGACATTTTTATTGGACATTTTTTGATCGCTTTCTATTCCGATTTTTGGGAGGCAGAATAAACAAAAAACAACAATTCAGGAATTTTCTTTTTCTTTTTTTTTTTATGCCATTCCGCGTGTTGTAAAATTCATAAGGCAGCTTTATTCTTCGGGTTAGTATGTTTACAGCGATACTACATTTATATCTTTTTTATGTTTTGGCGCTTTTACACAATAAAAACTATTTTATAGAAAAAATATACTTTTTGCATTGCTTTATTCTGAGAGCTAGATCTTTTTTATTTTTCGGCTGATGGAGCTGTATAGCAGCTTGTTTTTTGCAGGACAAGATGACGTTTACCATTTGTACCATTTTATTTACATTTGTCTTTTTGATGACTTTTTATTCCATTTTTTTGGGCGGTGTGATGATAAAGCTTTGTTTTTTCCTTAGTTTTTTATATTTATTTTTGTCACTAAAGAGGTTAACTAGTGGGACAGTTTTATAGGTCAGGTCGTTTAGGACAAGGCGATACCAAATATGTGCTGATCGCTTGCATAACAGAGACATGCAGCAGTATCTCTATGCTATGCACGCTGTCAGCCCTGCACAGCACAAGTTACTTTGATTGTGCACTGTGCATGATCAAAGTAACTTCCTGATGCCTGGTGACCCGGATCTTGTCAGGACAACATCAGGTCACCACGGCAACGATCGGAACCCCATGCTCACAGCACAGGGTCCCGATTTAAGGTACAAGGCACGCACTTACCTCCCCTTGCTGCAGTCAACTTTTCGGGGGTTAGTGTGTCGAGAGTGGTGCAGAACCGCTCCTGGCACATAGCACTTGGTGTCAGCTGTGAGAATCAGCTGACATCCGGCGATGATTGCCCCGCACAGCTTCTGTGTGGGCCCGATCACGTTGTGCGTAATAGTAACACCCTGTAATAAGTGCATGAATAGTAATAGTAATAGGAAAAATAGATTTGGCACTCCAAGATTTCATGCAGAAAAAAATAATTTATTATACAAAACAATTCAGTTTGTTGCCAATATATGTTAACGTTTCGGCCTATTTATTGGCCTTTTCCAGAACAGAATGTTGTAGCTGGGTAAGTATGACTGGAGAAAGAGCCTGGCTCTATTATGAGGAATATGGTACGCACATCTAGGAGGACGTTCATAGAGACTGAGGTCGCTCTGCAGCACAAATGCCAAGGGCCACACAGGGGACAAGTGAGTTCCGTATTCCTCATAATAGTTGCGTAGCAGCACCTGAAACTATGCCCCTATATCCTGGAACCAGTGGACTGCTTTCTGAATTCTGAAAAAGCCGGAATCACTATTTCACACATGTCTATAGATCACTAGTGTACAATCTGATGAAGGTCGACTTGACCGAAACTTTAATTTTATCTGTACACACTACTAGAATATGAATAAAATCATGCAAAGAGTCTTCCCACGTTCCAAAGGCATACTGATAGGGAAATTTAGATTGTGAGCCCCAATGGGGACAGTGCCGATAATGTCTGTAAAGCGCTGTGGAATTAATGGCGCTGTAAAAGTGAGTAAAATAAATAAATAAAGAGTGCCGGATTCCATTTTTATTTTAAGTGAATAGCTGAAAGTCGGTGTGTCTGCAGTGCCGCTGATAATTAATGTATATTTCCCTGCAAATGCAACAAAAGGTCATAGTTTCCTCTCACTGCAGTAAGAGAGCAGACTGTGAACTCTTTTGGGCGGGCATGTTCACTTCTCTAATGTGTTGCTGCCTCCTTATAATTGGTCGGCATTAGAAAGAGATAATGTCCCCAGTGAAATGTCTCTGGTATTTCCTACTTTGATTTAAAAAAAAAAATTACTGCTTCTTACCGGCCAAATACTTTACATTGTGTGTTCAGTTTAACATGAAACATTTGGTGAAAGGTCCGCTTTAATTCCTGTGTAAAAGCTGTGTAAATAGCAGTTTATATGGTGCAGGTTTAGAAAAGGGTTTCACTTCTGTGGATTTTCCAATATATACACCTTTCAAAGTGCCTTAAAAACTGAATAGGTATGTATAAAATAGGATTTGTAAATTTCCTTAAAAAAATTAAAAATTGCTGCGAAATATTAACTATTCTAACACCGTACCAAAATAAAAGGACATTTTAAAAATGATGGTGACATAAAGTAGACATATTGGAAATGTTATTTGTTAATTATGTTGTGTGGTATCGCTAATTTTTCAACATTTTCATCAAATTTCAGATATTTTCACAAAAAATCCAAAATCACATAGACCTTAATTTTCCGCTAGCATAAAGTACAATTTGTCATGGAAAAACATTCTCAGAATCACTGGGATATGTTGAAGAGTTCAAGAGTTATTACCTCATAAAGTGGAACTGGTTAGATCTGAAAAATGGGGCTTGGTCATTAAGGTCAAAATTTGCTCCGTAACTAAGGGGTTTTAGACCTTTAGGACACTCTAATTTTTCCTTTTTTATCATTGTTTTTCTTTTTATGTAGTTTAGCCATATACAGTGGCATTGTAAAAGTTTGGGCACTCCTGGTCAAAATTACTGTTTTTGTGAAGCAAGTTGAATATGAAATGATCTCTAAAAGGCCTAAAGTTAAAGATGACACATTTCCTTTGTATTTTAGGCAAAAAAATATATATTTTTATCTTTTACATTTTAAAAATTACAAAAAGGAAAATAGGCCGATGCAAAGGTATGGGCACCATGCATGCTTAACTGTTCATAATAACAGTAATTTTGACCAGGGGTGCCCAAACTTTTACATGCCACTGTTAAAAAGTATTTTTTTTTGCGGGACAAGTTATTTTTTTTTTATTCCCAGTATTTTGGAGAAAAAACATTTTTATCAAGGCTCTCTCTCTGAAAAGGTTTTCTTTAAAACAAAACAAAAAGTTACTTAAGCAATTTTCCCATTTGTTTACACATGTTGTTATTATGTTTACTTTGCAGTATAAATAATTGGTTACAATTATAATGCAGGTTAACACTATTCTGTTAATATGATATTTATATTATTTGAATGTTTTCTTACTTTTGCATGATAAATAGACATTAAAAATGTTTGTGTTTCCATATATTAAGAGCCATACCTTTTTATTTTCTTGGTTGACAGATACAGTTGTGCTCAAAAGTTTACATACTCCGGCAGAATTTTTCCTTTCTTGGCCTTGTTTCAGAGAATATGAATGATCACAAAAAAACTTTCTCTCCACTCATGGTTATGGGTTGAGTGAAGCCATTTATTCTCTAACTACTGTGTTTTCTCTTTTTAAATCATAATGACAACCAAAAACATCCAAATGACCCTGATCAAAAGTTTACATACCCCAGTTCTTAATACCGTGTATTGCCCCCTCTAACATCAATGACAGTTTGAAGTCTTTTGTGGTAGTTTTCGATGAGGTTCTTTATTTTCTCAGATGGTAAACCTGCCCATTCTTCTTGGCACAATGCTTCCAGTTCCTGTAAATTCCTGGGCTGTATGGCATGAACTGTGCACTTGAGATCTCCCGAGAGTGGCTCAATGATATTGAGGTCAGGAGACTAAGATGGCCACTCCAGGACCTGCACTTTGTTCTGCTGTAGCCAATGACAGGTGGACTTGGCCTTGTATTTTGGATCGTTGTCATGTTGGAAAGTCCAAGTACGTCCTATGCACAGCTTCCGGGCTGATGAGTGCAAATTTGCCTCCAGTATTTGCTGATAACGTGCTGCATTCATCTTTTTTCAACTTTTACCAAGTTTCCTGTGCCTTTGTAGCTCACACATCCCCAAAACATCAGCGATCCACCTCCTTGCTTTACAGTAGGAATGGTGTTCCTTTCATCATAGGCCTTGTTGACCTCTCTCCAAATGTAAAATTTATGGTTGTGGTCAAAAACTTCAACTTTGGTCTCATCACTCCAAATTACCTTGCTCCAGAAGTTTTGAGGCTTGTCTCTGTGCTGTTTGGCATATTGTAGGTGAGATACTTTGTGGCATTTGTGCAGTAATGGCTTTCTTCTGGTGACTCAACCATGCAGCCCATTTTTCTTCAAGTGCCTCTTTATTGTGCATCTTGAAACAGCTACACCGCTAGTTTTCAGAGAGTCCTGTATTTCAACTGATGTTATTTGTGGGTTTTTCTTTGCATCCCGAACAATTTTCCTGGCAGATGTGGCCAAAACTTTTGTTGGTCTACCTGACCGTTGTTTAGTTTTTACAGAGCCCCTGATTTTCCATTTGTTAAGGACAGTTTCAATGCTGCTGACTGGCATTATCAATTCCTTGGATATCTTTTTGTATCCCTTTCCTGTGTTATACAGTTCAACTACGTTTTTCCGTAGATCCGATGACAATTCTTTTGCTTCGGCCCCATGACTCACGATCCAGAAACGTCAGTGGCTGGATGAAAGGTGCAAGATTCTGTCTGGATCCCAGAAACCCACTCAGCTTTTATATACACACATTGATTACAAGCAAACAGGTCACAGGTGAGGATGTTACTTTATTAGCCATTCAAACCTATTTGCGTCAAATTCTGTGCATGTTGTCAGACCAAAATCACCAGGGTATGTGAACTTTTGGTCAGGGTTATTTTGATGTTTTCGGTTGTCATTATGATTTAAAAAGAGAAAACACAGTAATTAAACAATAAATGGCTTCACCCAACCAATAACCATTAGTGGAGAAAAAGTTTTTTGTTATCATTCATATTCTCTGAAACAAGGCCAAGAAAGCAAAAATTCTGCCGGGGTATGTAAACGTTTGAGCACAACTGTATATGTTAGGGCTTGTTTTTGTGAGATAAGCCATAGTCCTCAATTATAATGTTATTGGTAGAGATGAGCGTTGTTCAACTCGAACTGTTCGCCAATCTCAAATTCGAGCTGTTTTGGGCGGTGTTCGAGCCATTCGGCGAACACGAACGATTTGAGAAAAATTCGGCTGTTCGAGGTTATGTTCGATAACTGTTCGTGCACCAAAATCATAACTGGATTTTTTCTCAGTAATGATGAAAATTAATGTTAATACGCAGTTTGAGTGTACAGCGGGGTGGGGGGAGGGGCAGGGGATGGATCTCTGCAGGAATAATGAAGATCTCCATTTTTTTTTCTCTTTCCCGCATTTACAGTGGGGAGGTGCAATCTGTCAGCCTATCAGCAGCGCACACACGGAGCGAAGTGCTTTTTTTCACACAAGCAAGGGCATGTGTCATTGGCAGTGTATGTCACATGTCCTTGCCCTATAAGACCAAGCCATTTTCCCCGTCGCCACCATTTTCTCACTGCTGCAGCTGCGTGTTAGACGGCACCGCTGTTGCTGTGTGCGCTATACCTTGTTAATTTCAAGCCAATTTTCGCACAAATCTACAGATAGCTTGGGAGTAGGGAATAGTTGTGATTGCAGTCCTTTTAAGGACTAGGTTACAGCATTTCCTATGACTTTTATCAGGCAGGTCTGTGCTCTTAAAGAGATAGATTGTGGGAGTAAAGACTAATTGTATTTGCAGTCCTTTTCTGGACTAGGTTACATCAGTTCCTATCAGTTTTTGCCAGGCAGGTCTGTGCCAGTGCTGTGCAAGTTTTTTTCACAGCATTTGGCGGAATCTAGCAAAGCTAATCCTTTTTGGCCTATTGCAGAGTGTGTTAGTCAGTGGAGTAGCCTATCTGTGTTGCAAGATATACCACCTGTGTATAGAATACCAATTTTTTTACTGCACCTAGTGAAGTAAAATCTTTTGGGCATAGCATCATTCTATTAGTCCATCTATACTGACCTCCATCAGGTTGCAAATTTAATATAATTTTTTTCTGCATCTAGCTCTGAAAAAATATTTGGGCTTCTAGCAGTGTGTGGGACTTGTTCTATTAGTCCATTTATACTGACCTCCATCAGGTTGCAAACTGAATATAATTTTTTTCTGCATCTAGCTCTGAAAAAATATTTGGCCTTCTAGCAGTGTGTGGGACTTGTTGTATTAGTCCATCTATACTGACCTCCATCACGCTGCAAATTCAAAATAATTTTTTGTCTGCATCTAGCTCTGAAAAAATATTTGGCCTTCTAGCAGTGTGTGGGACTTTCTCTATTAGTCCATCTATACTGACCTCCATCAGGTTGCAAATTAAAAATAATTTTTATCTGCATCTACCTCTGAAAAAATATTTGGGCTTCTAGCTGTGTGTGGGACTTGTTCTATTAGTCCATCTATACTGACCTCCATCAGGTTGCAAACTGAATATAATTTTTTTCTGCATCTAGCTCTGAAAAAATATTTGGCCTTCTAGCAGTGTGTGGGACTTTCTCTATTAGTCCATCTATACTTGACGCGCCCCTGGGCCTGTGTCGCGCTGCGTTGCGCACGCGGGAGCTTACCCGGAGCCGGATCTGTTGAGGGTTGTAGTCTCGTGGCGGTGATCCGGTCCGTGCCCAGGGAGTCAGACTAAGTGGCGATGTTTTAGCAGTAGATGTTAGATGACTACGCCACCCGTTGAGTGCAGCCAGGGAGCTGCTGCTGCAGGGCAGACCACTGAGGCCGGTGGTAGGATTGTGCAGCGTGATAGTATAACCCCCAACGGGAGGGGTATGGCCTCAGGGCAGCCGACGTGGATGATGGGGGTAGCAGGAACCACTCGGAGACGGTACTGTGTAGTTCAGGGTCTTTACTGGTGACAAAGATAGACCCTCCCGGAGTACTGGCTAGCGATTGGGGCCTGGTCAGTCCTTGAGCAGATGGGATCTCCCCTGGCCAGGCGGAGTTGTAGGCCTCCCAAACTAACTGTACTCTTCTGGCTACCTTGCTAGAGGCGGGTAAAAGTAGCCCACGTCCCTGAGTGTGCCGTGTGGTGCTCACCCGTATGGCCGGTGACTCGGGGCCTTCTAGTAGCTTCCGCTCCACGATGGCGGTGCTGGTCCCATGCGTGTGACCGTGCCTTCAGGTTTCTTGGCCAGAGGACCTGGAATCCCCTGCCTGACGGATTCTGCTGCTGGGTAGGAGTTAGTCCCCACAGCCTCGGACTCCGGGTCCGGTAAGAAATCTTCTCAGTCAGGGCGAGCTCTGCAGCTGCCAGCCCCTGACTCCTTGTAACACTGCTCCCACAGAGCTCCTGTTGTTTCTTCCTATATTTGCTTCTTTTCTCTACTTCTTCTCTACTCACTAACCCTGCCTCAGCCCCAGGTTTATATAGGGGAAGTTCTTCCCCTCCCAGGACTGGGCAGGAGGTGTGGCATGCATAGGATCCCTGACCAAGAGACCTCCCACCTGCTCTCAGACGTAATATCTCTATCACTGTGGCAACCAGACCCCTGGGGTGTCACATTCCCCCCTAGTGAAATTTAGTACTCCGGGACTAAACATATTTTTAGAAAAACATAACAAGGTATAAACAATAATAATACAATAAGAAAAACACATAAAGATGGTTACGGCGTGTCCGCAACCGGGTGCAGTTTTGAAGAAAACAAAGGTGTCCATTTCACCAAAACAGGGAGACGTAACCAGGTAGAGGTCTGTCCTGCCCCGAGTCCTTAACAGTCTTTAGTCCGTCCTGGGTTACGCTCCAACTATGTACAAAGGATTCCCGGTAAATCCACCAAAGACTCCTACAAATAACTAGAAACACAAAATTATACACAAGCAACAAGAAAAACAGGTAACCACAAATAAAACAATTTATACATTTCAAATCCTCCAACGTGCGGGTAACTGGCCTCTAGTGGCCCTAGTGGACCTACGGAGCTGACTGTCTAGCCCTGAACTACAGGGTGTAGGAGCTGTCAAGGGTAAACTGGGCAGCTGTCTACCGGCTCTTTGGCTCACTAGGGGTACGGCAGGCTCACTATAAGCAGAGGGTTGATCCTCCTGTTCTGCTTGTGTGGAGTCTTCTGCCTCCTGGACCGGCTGCTCTTCCAGCTCTACCTGTCGCTCCGTAGGTGCTTGGGATGCTGGTTGGAGGAAGGTGAGTACGGGTACCACAACTGCGCCATTGACTTGAGTCCAAGACCGAGGGAAGTCTCCGAGCACAGTACTAACCATGTCTTCCCTTTCCTCTACGGGTCGAGGGTCTTCTTGTTCCTCTTCAGGGTTCCGTAGCTGTTCGGGACACTTCTTCAGGTGATCCCGGGATACAATGGTTGTGGTTTCCCCTCCGTCTTTACTGATGGTACAGACCTTTGGGTTGTCGTGGCTTGAGGGCAGTACGGTGTACGGGTCCTTCTCCCACTGGTCGTCCAACTTGTGGAGCCGTCTTTTTCTCTTCAAGACCTGCTCTCCGGGTACCAGGGGAACAGCGGGAGCATACTGGTTGTAAGTTTTCTCTTGTCTTTCCCTAGCCTGACAGAGACTTCGCTCCACGCTCTCCTGTACTCTCCGGTACTGCTGCTGCCTCTCTGTGTCCCAGTCTGCTTCTGGTGAAGTGTCCTCGGGTGTCAGGACTCCCATTTCCAGGTCAACAGGTAACTTACCAGGTCTCTCCCTCATTAGGTAAGCCGGGGTACAGTTGGTCTAACCTACCGGGATGTGGTTGTATAGGTCCACCAGATCGGGCAACTTCTCAGGCCACAGACTGCGTTCTTCCAGGGGCAACGTTTTCAGAAGATCCATTACCACCTGGTTCATTTTCTCACAAAGTCCATTAGTTTGCGGATGATAGGGTGTCGTCCTTATCTTCCGGCAGCCATACAGAGTGCAGAATTCTTGGAAGACCTCCGCTTCAAAGGCAGGTCCCTGGTCTGTCAACACTTGGTCCGGGTACCCGTGTGGACGGCAGAAATGCTGCTGGAAGGCTCTCGCTGCTGTTCGAGCTGTTAAGTCCTTGACGGGGACGACAACCAAGAACCGGGAGTAGTGATCCACGATGGTTAGTGCGTAGACGTAGCCACTTCTGCTTGGGGTCAGTTTTACATGATCCAAGGCTACCAGTTCCAACGGCTGCCGGGTGACGATGGACTGCAGGGGAGTCTTCTGGCTGGCATGGTCCTTCCTTCTTAGGTTGCACGGGCCACAGTCTCTGCACCACCTCTCGATGGTTCCCCTCATGCCTACCCAGTGGAACCGCTCGCGCAGCAGGAACTCCAGCTTCTTCCATCCGAAGTGTCCAGCCCCGTCGTGGTATGCCTCCATCACCATGGCTGCGTCTTTTCGTGGCACCACTACTTGCCAGATTAGTTCATGCGTCCGGGAGTTAACCATTCTGCGGCACAACTTCCCCTTGTAAAGGAACAGTCGACTCTTCTCAGCCCACAGTTGCTTGGCTTCCTCCGGAGCGTCTGGGTCAAGGCGAGCCTCTGGCTGAGTCAGCATCTCCTTCACCAGCCGGACGGCAGGGTCACTGTCTTGCGTTTCCACCCAGTTGTAGTGAGGTAAGGGGTTAAGCGTAGCGCCTTGCTTACTCCTTACCCGATGGGAATACTGGATAGTCCCATGACAGTGAAACGCGGGGAGTTCGACTTCTTCCAGTCCCTCTGGATCTTCTCCTACGTCCGGTAGGTTTGGCATCCTGGACAGGGCGTCCGCGTTGGTATTGGAGCGTCCTGCCCGGTATTTGATGGTGAACTCGTAGTTGGACAGGCGGGCCATCCATCTCTGCTCTAGGGCACCGAGTCTTGCCGTGTCCAGGTGTGTCAACGGGTTGTTATCCGTGTACACGACGAACCGGGAAGAAGCGAGGTAGTGCTTAAAGCGTTCGGTGACTGCCCACACCACTGCCAGGAACTCTAGCTTAAATGAGCTGTAATTCTCAGGGTTTCTCTCGGTGGGTCGCAGTTTTCGGCTGGCGTAAGCGATTACTCGTTCTTTCCCCTGCTGGATCTGGGACAGCACGACTCCTAGCCCGATGTTACTTGCGTCAGTGTAGAGGATAAAGGGCTGGTTGTAATCCGGGTACGCCAGGATTTCATCCCCCGTGAGGGCCATCTTCAGCTGGCGGAAGGACTCTTCTTCCAACTTCTCCCATCTGAAGGGCGGCTTCTGGTTCTTGGCCTTCCGGGACTGGCCTATCAGGAGGTCCTGCATAGGAGCTGCCTTTTTGGTGAAACCGGGGATGAACCTGCGGTAGTAGCCTACCAACCCGAGGAACTGCCGCACTTCCTTTACACTGGAGGGACTTGGCCATTCCTTAATTGCAGTGATCTTATCAGGGTCGGGAGCCACTCCGTCAGCGCTCACCACGTGTCCCAGGTACTGCACCTTTGGTTTCAGGAGGTGACACTTGGAGGGTTTCACCTTTAGGCCGTAGCTTGCCAGAGCTTCGAACACTTCCGCCAGGTGTTTCAGGTGGTCCTCATAAGTCTTGGAATATACGATGACATCGTCCAGGTACAACAGGACCGTCTCGAAGTTTCTGTGGCCCAGACAGCACTCCATTAATCGTTGGAAGGTTCCTGGTGCGTTGCAGAGTCCGAACGGCATGCAGGTAAACTCGCTAAGTCCCATCGGGGTGGTGAATGCGGTCTTCTCCCGGTCCGCCTCTGCTACAGGAACCTGCCAGTACCCACTAGTGAGATCCAAGGTAGAGAAGAAGTTAGCAGATCTTAAAGCAGCCAAAGACTCCTCTATCCTTGGTAAGGGGTACGCATCCTTGTGTGTGATACGGTTGATTTTCCGGTAATCTACACACATCCTCATGGTGTTGTCTTTCTTTTTGACTAAGACTAGTGGAGCTGCCCAGGGGCTACAGCTATCCCTGATCACCCCAGCCTACTTCATGTCTCTAAGCATCCCCTTGGCGTGTTGGTAGTGTGCAGGGGGTACGGGTCGATACCTCTCTTTTATGGGAGGATGGTCTCCCGTGGGGATGTGGTGTTCTACCCACTTGACTCGCCCGAAGTCTAACGGGTGTTTACTAAACACTCTCTCGTACTCTTGAACCACCCGATAGACTCCCTGTTTCTGGTGTGAGGGAGTGGAGTCAGTACCCAAATGTAGTTGCTGACACCAGTCCTCCATTGTTTTCTTAGAGCCGTTACCTTCCTCCGGGTGAGATGGAGGCAAGGGTTCCACAGATTGTATAGCATTTTGGTTAATGGTATATAATTTGGCTAGCGTGGCATACCGGGGCAGGTACACTTCCCTCTTCCCGATATTGATTATGCGAACGGGCACCCTCCCATGGCGTACATTAACCACCCCCCGTGCTGTCAAGATGGTGGGCCTACTGTCTGAGTAAACTGGTTCTACCATTGCCTGGTAATCTCTACCCCTCAGACCAATAGCTGCCCGGCACCAAATCATCATTTCACTTTTTGGGGGCATGGCAATAGGGAAAGGGTCACACATTCTCATGCTACCAATCTCACCGCCGGAGAGTTCCACCTGTTGCCGTCGCATCAGTGCCCGGATCTCTTTTTGGAGCACTCGCTGCTCGCCGGAGCTGGCGTTCTTGGCAACCTGCTGTAAAAGGAAAATCACCTCTGCAAGACAATTTTCAATTACATTAGTTCCTAGAGTTATCTTTGGGTGACTCTCGTGTTTGTCAATGTCTACAATGATCAGTCCCTGTGCTGCCAGTTCAACTCTACCAATTTTAATGGTCACCTCTTTAAATCCGATCTGTGGCACGGGCTGACCATTGCTGGCGATGATACTCAAGTCGTCGTCAGGGTAGCGGGTAATATCCGAGTCATTCCAGTACTGCTTGAAGAGCACGTACGGGATGGTGGTGACCTGTGACCCGGTGTCCAGTAGGGCACTCATAGGAATGCCATCCAGTACCACTGGTAAGACTGGACGTCCTCCCACATATTTGTCGCGCCAGTTCGATGGGCCTGATGATCTTTTTCCTAGGGGTTGGCCCTCTACCCTAGGTTGTGCCAGTTTAAAGGACAGTACCTTGCCATATGTCCGGGTTGATTGCAGCGGCGGCAGATGGGTTGTCCGTCCTCGTTGTATCGGTCGCTGGGTCTTCCTCTGGCCGGTGGGGTCCTCCTTGGTCGACGCCACGGGATGTCCTCCGGTCCGGATGCCAGCTGGATCTTCCCTGGAGTGGAAACCTGTAAAGACTGCACAGTTTGGGTTAGCGCAGCAATGCTTTTAGCTAGCTCTTGGACCTGATGGTGCAGGTCTGGAGCCGAGTCATTGTTCAAAGCCTGCGCATCAGCTCCCACAGGCCCTGCCGACAAGGGCGCCGCCTCCTGGTGGTAGGTGGTAGTGGGGCGTCTGTGGGTCACAACGCCACCTGGTGCCGGTTCTCGGAGCACCCGGATGGCTCTGTCCTTGAACTGTGCAAATCCCAGATGAGGGTCCTGTAAGGCCATTGCCCGCAACTGGGTTCGGTGGGCATTGCAATATAAACCCTCTATAAATTGTTCAGTTAACAGCCTGTCCTCGTCTCCCACGCCGTCAGGGTCGGTCTGCTTAATGGCTCTCAGGGCCTCTTGTAGGTTCAGGGCATAGTCCCTTATACTCTCATGTGCCCGCTGTTTGCACCCGTAGAATCTAAGCTTGATCTCGGCTGAGGTGCGGGTATCAAAGGTGTCCCTCAGCCGGGTTAGTATCCCTGCGACAGTCCTCCCCCCAGGTGGCCAGGACTTTACCTCCCTTTGGGCTGCCCCGGTTAATTGGGCCACCAGGATGCTTATTTTTTGCTCTTCTGTGAGGGGGTACACCTGGAAGAGGCTATCCAGTTTTTCTCTAAAGGCCTGCAGGGTATGTGACTCCCCTGAGTACTGGGGTAGCCAGGCTGCCCCCGGGATATAGGGCATGGTGAAAGGCATGACCGCCACAGCGGTGGCGCTGGCGGGGGTTGGAGCGGTGAAGCTCTCCTCCGTATCCGACATCCTTCTCCCCCCTAGTGGACTGTGGCCTACCTTGCGATGATCCTCTTCCGTAGGCCGCGGCTCCGCAGTGGATCGTCAGGGTTGAGGACCTTCCGTCGCGCTCCTGTGACGTCGGCGTCACCTGGGTGCGGCCCTTCGCCGGGGCAATGTCACACACGTGCCTTGTATGGCTCACGTGTTGAACCTGGTTGTCCAGGAATTTTTAGCCCACTATCCCAGACTAGATGGCCTTCTGCAGAGGGCACGGTCGCTGTGTGCTCACTTCCGCCGTTCGCATCCCGCAGCTCAGCGACTTACATCTCTACAGAAGTCGTTGGGCCTGCCACCGGCTAAAATGCGATGTGCCTACCCGGTGGAATTCAACTCTGCACATGTTGCAGCGACTGTGGCAGCACCGACAAGCCCTGGTGCAATACGTTCTGACGTATAGCCTGGGCCAACGAGATCCAGAGGTGGGGCAAATCACGCTGGAGGAGTGGTCTCAGATCAGGGACCTATGCACCCTTCTGCACAGTTTTGAAATGGCGACGAAGATGTTTAGTGCTGACGATGCCATTATCAGCATGACTATTCCGGTGATTTACATGCTGGAGCACATGTTAAACAGAATTCGGAGTCAGGTGGTGGCACAAGAGGAGGTGGAGGAAGTAGAGGAGGAGGAGTTGTATGCGGAAGGGCTAACATCTGCAAGGTCCAGACGATCGGCAGCACCAAGGCGGCAGGTATGTGAGGGTGGGGGAGATGGTTTTACCAGGGCGCATGGTAGCAGCCAAACTAGTGAGGAAGGTGCAGGAGCCCAGGAAGAAGTGGAGGACGAACTGATTGAAGACTCATCAGATGAGGGAGACCTTGATCACATTTCTGTTGTGCGAGGTTGGGGGGAGAGGACAGAGGAAGGAAGCATGATTGTTACCTCGCCACCAACACAACAGGGACTTGGTGCTCCTGGATGCGCAACACACATGAGTGCCTTCTTGCTGCACTACCTGCAACATGACCCTCGAATTGTGAGAATTAGAAATAATCCTGACTACTGGGTTGCCACACTGTTAGATCCCCGGTACAAAAGTAAATTTGCAGAAATTATTCCTGCCATAGAAAGGGATGCACGCATGCAGGAGTATCAGCAGAGACTGTTGCAGAATCTTACATGTGCTTTTCCACAAAACACCAGTGGTGCACGTAGTGAATCTCACAGTTCCAACTTGCCAACCGTGGGACCGTCAAGTGTTCAGCACTCAAACCGTAACAGAACCACAGTATCTGCTGGTAACATCAATTTTGCGGAATCATTTCACCACTTTTTTAGCCCATCCTTTGCAAGGCCACAGGAGACAAGAAGTCTGACACATAGTCAACGCCTAGAGACGATGGTACAGGAGTATCTCCAAGTAAACATTGAAGCCACGACTGTGTCACTGGACCCTTGCTCTTTTTGGGCTTCCAATCTGGATAAATGGCCGGAGCTAGCCACTTACGCCTTGGAGATCTTGTCATGCCCCGCAGCCAGCGTTCTGTCTGAACGTGTGTTCAGCGCTGCTGGTGGTGTGCTGATAGATAATCGCACGCGGCTCTCCACTGATAATGCAGACAGACTCACGTTCATAAAGATGAACAAATCATGGATCCGAAACGACTTTTCTACCCCTGTGTCATCCTGGGGAGAGTAAAAGCTTGATGATTAGTTAAAATCACCCTACCAACCGTTTTAAGCTTTCAAATTACTAATCATGTTTATCTGTATCTTGGCTGGAAAATAATTTGGGCTTTGTAGCAGTGTGCAGCACTGATTCTATTAGGCCATCTATAATAAGCTCCACCAGATTTAAAATTACTAATCATGTTTATCTGTATCTTGACTGGAAAATAATTTGGGCTTTGTAGCAGTGTGCAGCACTGATCCTATTAGGCCATCTATACTAAGCTCCACCAGATTTTAAATTAATAATAATTTTTAGCTGCATCTAGCCCGGAAAATAATTTTGGGGCTCCGAGATGCGCAAGACACATAAGTGCCTTCTTGCTGCACTACCTGCAACATGACCCTCATATTGTCAGAATTCGAAGTAATCATAACTACTGGGTTGCCACACTCTTAGATCCCTCAAACTTTTCAATCAACCTTTTCATTTTAATAAAGACCAAAAAAATGGTCATTTTTGAAATTATAAGCATTAGCAGGTTATTAGAAACTGAAATCAAACAGTTTTCAACTCAAAACTTTATTCTAGGTGATGTTACATTTTCACATAGGACCCCTTGTTCGAAAGGAGCTTCTGAACTCTCTCGTCCATTGAATTTGTCAGGTTTTGGATGGTTTCTGCTTCAATTGTTTTGCATGAGGACAGAATACCCTCCCAGAGCTGTTGCTTAGATGTGAACTGCCTCCCGCCATCATAGACACTCCTTTTGATGATGCTCCAGAGGTTCTGAATGGGGTAGAGGTCAGGGGAGCATGGGGGTCACACCATAAGTTTGTCCCCTTTTATGCCCATATCAGCCAGAGATGCAGATGTTTTATGTGCAGCATGAGACGGTGCATTATCATGCAAAAAAATGATCTTGCTGTGAAATACACGGTTCTTCTTCTTGAAACATGGCAGGAAGTGCTGTTTGAGAAAATCCACATACATTATGGAGTTCATCTTTAGCGCCTTCAGGGATCCTAAAGGGGCCGACAATCTCTCTCCCCATGATTCCAGCCCAAAACATTACTCCACGTCCTCCTTGTTGGCGCTGTAGCCGTGTTTGCGTTAGGTGTCCATCAACCAGCCATCCTCCACTCCATCCATCTGGACCATCGAGCGCTGCACGGCACTCATCCGTGAACAAAACAGTTTTGAAATCAGTCTTCATGTAATGTTTGGCCCACTGGAGCCGTTTCTGCTTGTGTGAAGTGGATAGAGGAGGTCGACAGGATGGCGTATGCACAGCTGCAAACCTCTGAAGGACCCTGCATCTTGTTGTTCGGGGGACGTTGGAGGCACCAGCAGCTTCAAAAACTTGTCTGCTGCTATGACAAGGCTTTTTTGCCGCTGCTCTTTTAACCTGACGTAATTGCCTGTAGGAAAGAGTCCTCAATTTGCCCTTATCAGCACGCACACGTGTGTACTGTGAATCAGCTACATACTTCTTGATTGCCAAGACACTTCATCCTGATCATCGCACAATGTTGATTGTAGTCATGCCTTGACCTAAACACTCCACAATTTGTTGCTTCTCAGCAGCCGACACATCCTTTTTCTTTCCCATTTTGGCAGAAAATGTAGGCTGCTTAATAATGTGAGACAGCCTTCTTAAGTAGTCTTGCCTTTTATTGGACACACCTGCCAAACTAATTAGCACAGGTGTCTGCAATTGCTTACAGCGATATAAAGAGCCCTGACACACATCACCATCAATGAGTTTAACTGACAAACAAACAAATTCTTCCCTTATCACTCCTAAACACTTTTTGCATAATAATTTGGAACACAGTGTACATGTGCTTTTCCACAAAACACCAGTGGTTCACGTAGTGAATCTTACAGTTCTAACTTGCCAACCGTGGTCTGTATGGAGTTGTTCAATAAAGGGCCCAAAATTAAGATAACATAGATGGGAGAGGTCTCTATGAATAGGAATTCCTAAGTATTTGATACCCTGTGAGGGCCAGGCAAAGGGAAAGTTGGACTGGATGGAATCCTATATGGATTTGGGGAGGGAGACATCGAGGGCCTCAGACTTCGTTGCATTGATTTTAAAATTTGACCATGTAACAAAGTGATCTATTTCAGCCATAACAGCATGGATGGATATATGTGATTGAGTGATATATACTAGGACATCATCAGCAAATAGAGAGCATTTGTACTCGGTGCCTCCCACCTCAATCCACCTAATATTGGGGTTATGGCGAATTGATGAGAGCAGGTGCTCCGTCACTAGGATGTATAAGAGAGGGGACAGAGGACATCCGTGCCTTGTCCCATTGGTGATTGTGAAAGGTGATGAAAATGTTCTGATGCACCCCCTGGGCCTTGGGACACCCGGAGCCGGACCCTTTTTGGTGGATGCTGGTGGTTGTAGTCTTCGTGGCGGCGACCCGGTTCCGTGGCTCAGGGTGGTCAAACCAGTGGCGGAACTATTTATGTGGTTTTGATGTTTAAATGTCCGACTATGCCACCCGTGGATTGCGGTCAGAGTGAACCGCCGCTGCAGGGCAGACCGCTGAGGCTGGTGTTGTGGGTGCAGCAGAGCGTAGCATAACTCCCCACGGGAGGAGTATAGCCTCAGGGCAGTGTATGCGGAGGATGGGGGTGATGGTGCAGGGCAGCAGCAGTAACGACACGGAGTCAGTGATGCAGTCCAGGGCCTTTACTCACAGTTCTTATTATCCAGACCACGTCTGCAGGTAACGGCTGCCCACGTCGTACTGTGCTCACCAGGTGAGGGGCTCAGACAACTCCCAGATAACTTTGGAGCGCTTCACAGGACCCCCTTTGTGTGTCCTTTGTCTGGCCTTTCTTACCAACCCTTCTGTCCGGCTGCCTCGGGCCTCCTCTTGGTAAACTTGGCGCCAGTTTCCCTGACCCTATGTGGTGCCTTCCTAGCGGGTGTAGCGAGGGGCTGCGCCACATAAAATGTCACAGCCTCCGGTTTCTAGCTGAGGGTCGTTTCCTGCCTCCACTAGTTTCGGGGACCGGTCTCCCCCTTTGGCCTGACCCCTCCATGCAGGTGGATTCGGGCGTGCGGTGGCGACTCGCCCGTCCGCACCCCTGGGATCCCTTCATTCCTCGTTCCTGGAGCCTTGTCCGCTCCTCTTCCTTCCTTCTCCCTCTTCCTGGCCTGGGCCTCTGTTACTAGGCCCGCCTCCGGAGCAGAGCTCATGCAGAGCCCCTGCTCCCTGCCACTTCTGCTCAGACTTCTCTGCACTGAACTAAGATGGTGACCACCTTTTATACTCCCTTCTCAATGCACCCAGGAACTGCTTCCTCCCTGCTCCTGCACTACAGGGTTCCCCTTCCTCAGTGTTCCCTCCCTCCACTCCAGCCAGGGACAGGGACTGTCGTGCCCATCTCAGAGGCATATTGGTCGCCCTGCCCCACGGCAATGTGGTGTAATGCATGCAGGTGTCGGGTCCTGATCCACACTCCATCCTTACCTGAGAGTGAGATATCACACCTCTGGGTGAGGTGCAATACTTCTGTAGCAACCGAGCCCTCAGGGTGCTACAGTTCCATTTATCTTCAGCCTAGGTGACGTATTGTGATACAGGGCCGTGATTTTGGCTATAAAAGGGTCCCCTAGACCCCTACCCCAAGCTTTTTAAGAGAATCATATATGGCGTGCCAGGAGACTCTATGGAATGCTTTCTCGGCATCCAACGAGAGTATCTAATTACAAATTTTTAACTGCATCTAGCCCAGGAAATACTTTGTGCCTAGTAGCAGTGTCTGCTAGTCAGAGGATTATCCCGGCTGTTAAGCAAGCTACACCACCTGTAGTTTGGACACTTAATTTTTTCAAAGGAAATGCTTCGGGACCACGGGATACTCAGTGAAGAGCATCAGGAGGCACCCCAAGGCATAGGGGCTGGGACTGGCAGTAGGATGCCTTGCGGTGGACAGCCGAGCTCGATCCTTATAAAAGCTTTTTAACTGCAGCAGCTTTAGTGGACGCTACTGGAGCTGGAATTACGCAGCTGCTGGCATGAGACTTGCCCTCCAATAGATCCTTGTAAATGGATTTAAAGTGTATTCATTCAAATTAGAGAGACAATTTAAATTAAAAAGTTTAGAGCTGCCTCCACCACAGGGGGGCTCGCTCGACCCACCAGCGGACAGGCACCAGTATTGGGAGAGGGGGGCTGGCCGTCAGGGTTCACCGCGGCTCTGGCACAAACCCGGCGACACGGAGGTGGCACGGGCAGGAGCGGACTGAACGTGTCGGCTTCTCACTTTTTGGATTTTAGAAGGGCATGACATGCCTATATCTGTGTCTCCCCCTCCTTTTACTCCTCCACCTCTTTTCTTTTCGCATGACTATATGTACTTGTCACTTTTCCATGTGTTAGTTGTGTCTTCTGAGCAGTTTGTCAGCTTTTGGACACCTTTGAAGGTGTTTTCTATGTGTTTCTATGTGTTTTTGTTTGCCTGCCATTGGTTTTAACGGTGTTCGAAGGTGTTCGACGAACAGTTCGACGAACAGTTCGGCGAACACACGGGTGGTCGACGAACCGAACCGAACTCGAACACTACGGGGGTGGCTCAACACTAGTTATTGGTTACATTCTGTTTGACTTTATGATCAGTTTCTGAATTGGATGAATAGTTTTTTACTACTTTTTTTTGTTTACAGTGTTCATGTTATTCTGTTATTTTTTTATGATTGCAATTATGGTCTTATGATATTACTTTTATACAAAAATAACTTAATAAATACCTTTGATTTTGTATTTTCCTTTTCTAAGAGCCATAACATTGTTATTGTTTTTTTGATGGTGCTGCATATAGGCTTATTTTTTTTGTGGAACTAGATGTATTTTTCATTGGTATAATTTTATTATTTGTCAAGTGTACTGTTTAGGTTATTGCAGAATTCAAAATACCAATTGTCTTTACATTCTTATTTTTTTTTTTATAATAAAGCATTTTTTAGGTTACTTTCTTACTGTTATTTACTGTGATTTTTCTGTTATTTACTTATTCTTTATACTTTTAAATAATTCACATTTTTTTTACAATATTTATTAGTCCTATATGAACTTGAACATATTTGAACTTACTAATGTGGTGAAATGTGTTTTACCTGCCTTTCAGAATTTTACCTATTAACCTATTAGACTCTGTCTCTATCAGAGCCTAATAGCTTTATGGTTGACAAATTTGGAAGCCAGCATTATGCCTCCAGTTGCCATACTAATGCACAATCTCCTTGTGATTTAATTTGGTTGGCCTATGGGGTGACAGAAGGAGCTCTTTCCCTCTGTCAAACACATTTCAAGAAGGGGGCTGGAAGCAAGTGTAACTAGAAGGAAGCCCCACATGACCGGGATGTGCCAGGAGGGTGTAATTTTAATCCCAATATCCGGATTGGTTATAAGCCTGGAGGGGCGGGCATTGGAAGGGGCTGGGGAGATATAATAAGGAAAAGTGCGGGAAAATGGAAAAGTTTGGAAATTGTTTTGGAAAGTTATAATGGCAGGTCAGTAATCCAGCAGGAGTTCTTGAACAGTTTTGATTGAGAGATATTTACGGATGCGGCAGGAGGTGCTGGTTACGGGGCCTACTGAAAAGGGCGGTGGAGAATTGGCGAGTGGCCGAAGGTGTGGAAAGAGAGGGGTCTTACGAGGAACTTGGCATTTTTGGAATTGTTTCCTATTGTTGTTGCGGTTACTAATTGGGGAGAGTGTTTCGCCAACAGGAGAATTCGGTTTACTGCGATAACAAGGGAGTGGTGTCTGTCATCAGCAGTTTGTCAGCCTCGTCCCCGCCTGTGATTAGGTTGCTGAGGGAACTAGTACGTTGTTGTCTTAAGCTGAATGCTTGGATTACAGCGGTACATGTTCCAGGTGTACAAAATTCCGTAGCAGATGCCTTGTCTCGTTTTCAGTGGGATCGTTTTCGGACGCTAGCTCCAGAGGCAGAGGACGTGGGACAGGAATGCCCTTCGCGTTTGTGGCAGCTGGTTATGGAAGAGCGGGACGGTTAATACGGGAGTCCATTACAAGGCAGACCTGGGCATCATACGAGGCATTGTGGCGAGTATGGCAAAGTTGGATTATGCAGTGGGGTGTGTTGGAGAGTGATGGAGATAGAGAGATGGCGGTGTTGTTTCTCGTGGGAAGGGCAGTGGAGAGCGGATGGTCGGTTTCAAAAGTTGGCAAGTTTGTTGCAGGTTTAGCGTTTGGTTTTAAATTGCAGGGGATAAAGGATGTTACGAAGTCCTTTTTAGTGAAGCAAGCTCTCAAGGGCTTTAGGACAAGAGGTAAAGAGTTGGATAAACGGAGGTCGGTATCCTTTAGTATTTTGGAACGTTTGGGTTTTGTATTGGATAAGATTTGTTGTTCAGTATTTGAAGCCACACTATTTAGGTTGGCTTTTTCATTGGCGTTTTTTATCTACAGCACAACAATTTACATTTTTGCACAAAACACATGAATGATGCAAACAGGTATACACTGTGTATCTAAAGTTATATAGAACATAGAATTTTGTCTGATCATTAATGCATGTTGTCTAATTAACATTGAATTGAAGTAGGCTGCTGTGACTAAGATAGACATGCCCGCCAATTTGGCAGATCTGTGCCTTAATGACCCAAGAGTATGGGCCTGAAAGCTGCAAAGTTTAGAGACTAGTATTTTAAACCTATTGTGGCCCACAAGTGCATTTATTTAGCAGATGCTTCAACAGCCCTCCTAATCATGGAAGATGACAAAGAAGATCCCTTCCAGTTTGTACCAAGCAGCCTTTGACACATACGTTTTTCCTCTTTATTCTCTAGAAGGCATTAAAACAACTCTGGTTTCTTCATCCAGTTGTTCTTCACTAGCATCTTCTACCACCAATTATCAAGCAATAATCCAACGCTCTCCTGATCAGCTCCAGATCCAGCAACAATGCCGCTTAGCTGTATTACTGTATCACATTCTTCTCCCACTCACTACTATGGCTACCTGATCCGTAAGTAAACCCAGGGATTTAGTTATAAAATACATTACTCCTCTTCTTCTAGAATCTTCTAGATGCCCAATTAATACAATTAAATAAAGAACCGGCTTGACCCAAATATCTATAATAATAAAAGATAGAGCTAAAACCTCTCTGCAGTGCATAACAAAGACATGGGTATCAGCCCTTACACCAAGTGTTGTACCACAACAAACGAGTGTTGTACCAAGCTATTAATCCAATAAATTCCCCTCACTCAAACGACAATTAATAATTTATAGACAAAAGGCATTAAGTAACCTCATTTGGGGCCCAAGAACAACATCAGGGTTAGTACATATGCTTAACAATACAGGAGAATGATCCAATAAAACTCTAGGGAGATATTCTATTGATTCAACTTGTTGAGCAACTTGCCTAGTTTCTACTGCGGGATCTTTACTGTTATAGGAATGTGAATGACAAGGCCAGCAATTATAAACAGGGACACACATGTCTTTCATAACCTTCTGGGTGTATATTTTGAGCAGTAGCAATATATCCCCATAACCAATACAGGTAGTGAAGCCTCCACAATCGGATATTAGGCCTGAATATTTTCTACAGAAAAGAGCACAAGATTTCATCCACTCCCCACCCTCAGTCTGTTTTACAGCTATTTTACAGGCAACAAAAGCCACACAGAGGACGAGTTGGTCCTTTGCATGAAGCAGCAAATCTCACACTAGCTGGCTCCCTGTCAACTGTAACTGGGAACTGTCATAAGCAACAGTGCCCAGAATATTTTGGCTGCTCTAGGCTTGGGAAATGTAACTCATGCTTCCTGTTTGGCACATATCCTAAATTTAACTATGAACGATTTCTGAAGGAAATACACCCACTTGAACAAGGTGGTAGCCAAAGCCAGAAGAATGTCTGGGTGTTTTAATCATTCTTATGTTGTGAAGCACCCCATCCAGGCTTTGCTAAAACAGAATGGTCTGCCTGAGAACAGTCTGATTTGCAATGTTGCAACATGACAAAATTTAGTGCTGTATATGTTTGAGCATCATTATGAGCAGCATAAAGCGGTGACTTATGTCCTGCATAAAGCAAACTGGAGCTTGGGTTACTTTGAAAGCTGGCATTGACAGCTGATAAGGGACATGTGCCGCCTACTGAGGACCTTCAAGAAAGGTAGTATATTAGTCAACTGTGGGATCTATGATGTCATACCCCTCATATATTATATATATTGATAAAAACACAAGGATGAAAGAGGAGGACGAACAGCAACTTCTACACGTTCACAGCCATTATGGAGCTGTTGGGAACCCTCAAAGCCAATGTTACTTTCATAGTCTCATTTGGTGAGGTGGATTCTATAAATCGTAGGTCAGGGCAAGCAGCATGGACCTGAGGTGATGATGCAGTGGAGCAGGTCTTGATGGTTAGCACAAGGACAAGTGAGGACAGCAGGATATGAAGGATGGCAGACAGTCAAGCAGAGCAGAATACAAAAAATGAAGCAGGTGTGTGGATATACACAAAGAGTAAATGTATAGACGGGTCTTGTAAGAGGAAACTGGTTAAGCAGAGACATATGTTATCAGGGACTTACAGAAAACGGTTAATGGCAGAGTTGTATGCTTGCAGAAGACTTATGGTTAATGACAGAGATCAGCAGTGATTAAGATACAAACTGGTTAGTTTCTTGCAGTTATCTTGATTCCAATGAGTGAGCTGTGAATAGAGCCAGGAACTATTGCAAGAAATTGGCAATCTAGAAATTTTACAGTAGAAATTGGTATGAATTATACCAAGGTATGCTGGACTGAGTTTGAAAATAAATACTGGTAGTTGAATAAGTCAAAAGCCAAGGAGATAATCTGTCATTCAACTGGAGCTTGAACCAAGTAGAAGGTGAAGCAACTCCTAACAAGCACTTGGTTGCTGAGAGTAATACATTTAGATTTGAGAATCCTCAGTGGTTGATACCTTTTAATGGCTGAGGAATCTCAAATCTAAATATTTTTCTATCTACTGGCTAACACGATACAAGAATATATATTTTCCCTATATTGAGAGTAATACAAACTCAATACTCTAACAAGACCATGGAGGATGATGTCAGGGGTGTTTATCGAGTTACTTCAGTAACCCGGCATGGTCTAATACAAAGAGAGCTGGCCATATGGGAAGTAAATGAGGCCCGGCAACTGAGCTGGGACAGGTCAGTTACATTGATCAGGATGAGGAGCAAAGGTGGAAGAGAAGGAAGATCAGCAGCAAATGGATGTGAAGAGGAACTTTGAGTTACCTTAGGCACAGATTTGGACAAGGCTAACAGCCAGTTTTAAATTAATGATGATGACAATGATGATTCTCGATGTTATGGCCAACCATCGCAGCAGGATGAACCAACACGGCCCATGGCCATGCTGGCTAGTATGGCAAACTGCATGCTTGGTTGGATGTAGGCTCAAAGGTGTATCATTAGCATCAAGCAAAGGGAGGATGATTGGATTGGGGGATTTTTTTCAGCTTCCAAAGTAGAGTCAAAATTGGCAGCTTACCAGGAAAAGCTGTGTTCCCTGCTCAGCAAAGCTTTTTCTAAACCAAAGCTTAGTGAGTGCATGTTTGACAAAGGGACCCCTCTACTTCCTGGAGCACCAAAGCTCCCCAACCTGTTACAGTGTTACAACTACAATTACTGCAGTGAGTGCCGTATATATGGCATAATGCATCATATGTTTTGTAGCTGATGTACTGCCTGAATAGCCAGGTTCAGTCATACCTAGACAGTGTTCTTTCTTTAGCATATACAGTGGGGAAAATGGTATTTAATTCACTGCCGATTTTGCAAGTTTTCTTCTTTCAAAGAATGGAGAGGTCTGTAATTTTTATCGTAAGTACTCTTCAACTGTGAGAGACAGAATCTAAAAATAAAACCACAAAATTACATTGCATGAATTTTAAATAATTAAATTGCATTTTAAGAAGAATTCTGGCTCTCACAGGTCTGTTAGTTTTTCTTTAATCAGCCCTCCTACTCTGCACTCATTACCTGTATTAATTGCCCCTATTTGAACTCGTAACCTGTATAAAAGACACCTGTCCACACGCAGTCAATCACACTCCAACCTCTCCATCATGGCCAAGACCAAAGAGCTTTCTAAGGACACCAGCGACAAAATTGTTTTCCTGCACAAGGCAGGGATGAGCTATAGGACAATAGGCAAGCATCTTGGTGAGAAGGCAACAACTGTTGGCACAATTATTATAAAATGGAAGAGGCACAAGAGGACTGTCAATCTTCCTTGGTCTGGGGCTCCATGTAAGATTTCACCTCGTGGTGTAAGGATGATTCTAAGAAAGGTCAGGAATCAGCCCAGAACTAAGAACTATATGGGTGTACTAGGTCAATGACCTGAAGAGAGCTGGGACCACAATTGCAAACATTGCAGTTAGTAAACACTATGCCGTCATGGATTAAAATCCTGCAGGGTATGCAAGGTCCCCCTGCTCACACCAGCACATGTCCATGCCTATTTGAAGTTCATCAATGTCCATCTGGATGATGCAGAGGAGGCATGGGAGAAGGTCATGTGGTCAGATGAGACCAAAATAGAACTATTTGGTATCAACTCCACTCGCAATGTTTGGAGGAAGAAGAAGGATGAGTACAACCCCAAGAACATTGTCCCAACCATGAAGCATGGTGGGGGAAACATCATACTTTGGGGGTGATTTTCTGCAATGGGGACAGGACGACTGCACCATATTGAAGGGAGGACAGCTGAGGTCATGTATCGCAATATTTTGGCCAACAACCTCTTTCCCTCAGTAAGAGCATTGAAGATGGGTCGTGGCTACATCTTCAAGCATGACAATGACCTGAAACACATAGTCAGGACAACTAAGGAGTGGCTCCATAAGAAGCATTTCAAGGTCCTGGAGTGGCCTAGCCAGTCTCCAGACTTGAACTCAATGGAAAATTTTTGGAGGGAACTGAAACTCAATGTTGCTTAGCGACAGCCACACAATCTGAAAAATCTGGAGAAATCTGTATGGAGGAGTGGGGCAAAATCCCTGCTGCAGTGTGTGCAAACTTGGTCAAAAACTACAGGAAATGTCTGACCTCTGTTATTACAAGCAAAAGTTTCTGTACCAAATATTAAGTTCTGTTTTCTATTGTATAAATACTTATTGGGTTGAGCAAATTGGAATGCTCGAGTACTTGGACCGAACAATGAGCCCAATGTAAGTCTATGGGAAACTCAAGAGTTTTTCAGGTGGCCCCCTACCCCAGCGGTCTGCAGAGGGCCTAAAAATTGCCTAAATCGATGGGAACAGTGCTCAAATGACATAATGACATGGGAACAGCATGGGGAAGACCCCTGGAAGCATCTCTGACTTCCAGGTCACTGCTGTCAACAATGTTGTCAGAGGTATTACGCCACTTTTACGGACTCACAATAAAACATAAAAAAACAAAGCCAAAAAGGATTTTCCTGGGAAAAACGTTAGGGGATATCCTTTCTAGGGTAATGATTTGTCTGTATGGCAAAATGAATATACACAAATGCTCCTCCACACCTTGGTCTTTGTTCAGACGGGGCGTTTTTGATGCACTTTTTGCACTTTTGAATTGCTTTCAACGGTGATAAATACATTCACCGGTAAATGTCATTTTAACATTTTACTACCTTATCTGGCCATGTGGTGTGTGAGACATGATCAGACACATCCTGCTTCCTTTATGAAGGAGGCATTCTGAAAGTCACAAACACTATTTTTATAGGGCCATCAGGCGGCCCTTACTATTCTTAAAGGGCCAGCAGTTGGCCCTCACTATTATAGAGGGCAATCAGCCGGCTATGCTTTGTTGTTCCTATTACGAAAGAGTGGGTCTCCTATACTGTTATTGCGTATGCAGTGACCGCAAGGGCTGCCAAAAATTTGGACACACCCCAATACACCTTCGTATAGAGGCATAGAGGAGGGCCACAGTAAAAAAAATGTTCCCATTATAAAGGAGTGGGTCTCCAATAGTGGTAATGCCCATGCAGTGACTGCAAGGGCTGACAAAATTTGGGAAAAATCCCAATAACAATTTAAAGACACATAGAGCTGGGCCACAGTAATGACATGTGTTATGCTCGCGCCCGGACTAACTGGCATGAGCGTGATTAGTGATCCCACTGTACCATGAACCGAAGAGTGCCTGTAGGGGCGTAACTAAGTATCAACCCGATCCGACCAAGGTCGCACGGTGGCTTAGTCGACTCCGTGGACCAAGGAGGAACCGAGCAGAGGGACCAGGTGCGACTCCAGGTCAGACCCTGGTCACAGTTGTTGACCCACACCAGGGAATGCAGGAACAGGCAGGTGAGACTGGCATACAGGCAGGTGGGTATTGGTAAGTACGGCTGGTATGCAAACAGGTGGGCACTGGCAAGCACAGCTGATATGCAGACAGGTGGGCACTAGCAGGTTGGAGCACAGGCTGGATAGAGTCCAGTACAGACTGGGAAATGGGTTCAGAGCTGCAGATGCGGTAATCAAGCAGAGCAAAGTGAAACTGCAGGTGCGGTGGACAAGGCTGAGCAGAGCGAAACCGCAGGTGCGGTGGACAAGGCTGAGCAGAGGGAAACCGCAGGTGCGGTGGACAAGGCTGAGCAGAGGGAAACCGCAGGTGCGGTGGACAAGGCTGAGCAGAGGGAAACCGCAGGTGCGGTGGACAAGGCTGAGCAGAGCGAAACCGCAGGTGCGGTAGACAAGGCTGAGCAGAGCGAAACCGCAGGTGTGGTGGACAAGGCTGAGCAGAGCGAAACCGCAGGTGCGGTGGACAAGGATGAGCAGAGCGAAACCGCAGGTGCGGTGGACAAGGCTGAGCAGAGCGAAACCGCAGGTGCGGTGGACAAGGTTGAGCAGAGCGAAACCGCAGGTGCGGTGGACAAGGCTGAGCAGAGCGAAACCGCAGGTGCGGTGGACAAGGCAGAGAGGACAGGGCTCTGTTCACATGGAACAGACAAAAAAACGCAGGAAGATGGCCAGAACACAGGAGGAAGACATGGAGGAAGGGAAAAGGGACAAGCAGAACCAGATACACACAAGGTACTACACATGAAGTAGCGAGTGGACACAAAACTCACAAACAAAAGTACAGAGACAATGAGTTGGAGTTAGGTGCAGGTTCAGATACTGCAGGAAAAGGGAAGGCATGGACATAGAGACAGACAGGCTAGGAGAGTGTACAGACAAGAACTGACACTGCAACAAGATACAGGAGCGAATCTGGGTTTACAACCCCCAGAGAGGCGGACAAACAGGCTAAGAGATAGTTCAGACAGGCCTGGGAATACAGCCCCCATGTTGGCGGACAGGCAAGAAACAGAACAGGACCTGGCACATCAGAGGCAAGGAGCCCTCTGAATGTAAGAGTAGCTCAGGCACTTTCTTCTGGGAGAAGGAGGTTTAAATATCCAGTGACCCACAGCAATAGGCTGGGGACGCATTAGGGGTGTGCCCACAGCAGCTACAATAATCAGGAAGTAACCAGGCCGCCGCCCTAAGCAGTCAGACCAGAGCATGCACACAGTAGAACAGGAGCACGGTTTACAAACTGGACTGAAGGTTAAGATGCGATCTTGCATAGTGGGAGATGGTGCACTATGCAAGCCCGACGCCAGGTATGTTACAGTACCCCCCCTTTAAGCCCCCTCTTCTTCAAATCTGCAAGGGTCTTCCGCAGAGAATTTGGAAGCCAATCCTTCTCTTCAAGAGGATTACCTCTTCTGTCCACTAGAGGAAACAAAACTGGTCTCATCATCTTGGTAACTAGGATGCTTCCTCCCATCAAACCATCTTCAGCAACAGATGAAGTGGGTGAAGTACCAGGAACAGCACATAGGAAAGTCTCTCTCCATTTGTTATCAGATAGCACCCCGGTGGATTCAGGAGACAACTGGAGGTCCTCCGCCTGGTTAGAGGAGTGCAGAGACTCATGAGTAACCACTGCTTCGAAGTATACTTTGTCAAGCTCACTGGATGAAGTGGGTGAAGTATCAGGTACAGGGTGTAGGAAATTCTCACTCCAATTGTTATCAGGTAGCACCCTGGGGAATTTAGGAGACAACTGGAGGTCCTCCACCTGTTTGGAGGGGTGCAGAGACTCGGGGGTAACCACTGCTTCGGAGTACACTTTGTCAAGCTCACTGGATGAAGTGGGCGAGGTATCAGGTACAGGGTGTAGGAAAGTCTCTCTCCATTTGTTATCAGGTAGCACCCCGGAGGATTCAGGAGGCAACTGGGGGTCCTCTGCCTGGTTGGAGGGGTGCAGAGACTTAGAGGTATCCACCGCCTTGATGGACGTAAGTCCAGATTTATTAGAGATGGAGGGTCCATGCTTTGGGACCATCTTAAGTCTGGTTTCAGAGATGACATGTCTGTGAGGCGGGACGGTACCTGAAGCTAGATCATTGGTACTATCGTCGAGACTGTGTGGGGACATTGCCTCCGCTTCTCTTCCTTTGGAGACTTCAGCGCACAACGAGTCAGCAACTAGCAGATCTGGTGAAGAAGAAGAAGAAACTGCTAACTGTCCTGAAGATATGGGAACTGGACACCCCTTGTACCTTAGCAGTCCCCCAGGATACACCATGCAGGGTCTCCAGACCTGAGCGGGCACTAGATCTCTCGGCTCTGGACGACTTGTGGGTAAACCAGTCAGCACCTGGAATGTAAGCTTCTTCATGTGTAATGCTCCAATCTGGAGCTTAATTTGTACAGACGTATTTTGACTGTTTCTGAGTAGGGCTCGTCCTTCCACTGACAATGCCCAAACCGGCTTCTGGAGTCTTCGGACGGGAATCAAATACTGACTCTTCAAGGCTTTAAGCCCGAAACTTCCGATTAATCCGAGGCCTTCACTTGCCATGGAGACAGTCATGGTCATCTGTGGAGAGAAAACACTAACGCCAAGGGCAGCCTCTCCTACAGGCCTAATGTCTTGGGATTCTCCAACCTTCGCTGGACAAAGACCGTCAGGGGGTCCCAAACCACCGCAGCGGGACCGCAATCCGATTTTGTGACTGAGTTCTGGCTTCTGCCTTGCCTGACAAACATAGTCAACCTTCATGGATTCAGTGCGCGTAGCTGCTTCTACAGGCTGGGGAACAGGAGGTCTTTGGGAAGGACAGAAGCTTGCGTGATGGTTTGCCAAACTGGACTGAAGGTTAAGATGCAATCTTGCATAGTGGGAGATGGTGCACTATTCAAGCCCGCCGCCAGGTATGTTACAACATGTTCCCATTAGAAAGGAGATGGTCTGCTATACAGTTATAGGGTATGCAGTGAGTACAGCGGCTGCCAAAATTTAGGAAAAACCCTAATAACAATTTAAAGACACATAGAGCTGGGCCACAGTAACGACATGTTCCAATTAGAAAGTAGCGGGTTTGCTATACAGTTGTAGGGTATGCAGTGAGTCCAATGGCTGCCAAAATTTGGGAAAAACCCCAATAACAAATTAAAGACATATAGAGCTGAGCCACAGTAACAACATGTTCCCATTAGAAAAGAGCGACAGTTATAGGGTACACAGTGAGTCAAACAGCTGCCAAAATATAGGAAAACCCCAATACCAATTTAAAGACACATAGAGGTGGGCCACAGTAACTATATGTTCCCATTAGAAAGGAGTGTGTCTCCCATACTGTTCTTGTGCATGCAGTTACTGCAACAGCTGCAAAAAATTTGAAGGCACTCCAGTGCCCCTTGTAGGAGATGTTGTGGAGGGCCTCCTGAAAACAATGCTCCCATTATTAGGAAGTGGGTCTCCCATACCGTTTGCCTATGCAGTGAATGCAACGGCTGCCAAAAATTTGGAGGCACTCCAATGCACCTTGCAAGAGACGTAGAGGTCGGAGGGCCTCCTGAAAACAATGTTCCCATTATTAGGAAGTGGGTCTCCCATACTGTTTGCCTATGCAGTGAATTCAATGGCTGCCAAAAATTTGGAGGAACTCCAGTGCCCCTTGCAAGAGACGTAGCTATGGTGATATGGTAGATATGGTGGTGATATGGTGGTGGAGGATGAGGATGAAGAGAAGGAGGAGGACAATAGCACATAGACAAAGTCAGGAAGCATATACCCATGTCTGGGTGTGAAGACAAAGGTACATGGGAATAGAGTTAGACCTCCCCCCAAAAAACCCCTGTATTTGATTTTATGTTACGCTGCTATCATTCGGTGGTGTTGAGAAATCTGGCCCAATCCAGCCCTTGTTAATTTTTATAAGAGTCAGCCTGTCAGAATTTCCACTGTCGATTATATTTCCACCAGCGGCACTAAAAACTTGCTCTGACAAAATGCTAGTGGCAGGGCAGGCCAGGACCTCCAAGGCATAGAGAGATAGTTCATGCCACGTGTCCAGTTTGGATACCCAATAATTATAAGGCACAAAGGAATCACAGAGGACGTTGGTACGATCGGCAAGATACTCCCTCAGCATCTTCCGAAATCTTTCCCTCCTTGTGAGAGTACCCCGCGCCTCAGGGCCTGTGCGATGGGAGGGTCTGAAAAAACTGTCCCAGAACTTTGACAGTGTTCCCCTACCTCTGCTGGATTGTATTTTTGTCTCTCTCGCCTGTCCTCCTTGGTTGTCCAACAAAATCCATGAGCCTAAAAGGCATCATTTCGAGCGCAAGCATTTGCGAAATGTGTGAATTTAGTAGTGTGACTTGTGGGGCGTTGGCTGCGTATTTGCGCTTGCATTCTGAGGACTGGGGTAGGGACAACTGAACGCTGTGCTGGGACAAAGATGTGGACGTGCTTGCTGATGGTGCTAGTTGAGAGTGGGCAACGACACGTGCAGAGGCATCTTCGCATGTGCCATGGACAGGGGATTGGCGTGCATGCACAACAGCGGAAGAAGCATTGGTGGGACCCGCATACACTGTTTCTGGACCCTGTGGTTCAGTCCACTTAGTCGGGTGCTCTGCCATATACCTGATCATGCTGGTGGTGGTCAGGCTGCTAGTTTTGCTACCCCTACTGATGCTGGCCTGGCAGGTGGTGCAAATGGCCTTTTTGGGGGTATCTGCAGAGTCTTTAAAAAACAACCAGACTCGGGAAGAGCTAACATTTGTACTGGCAACTACTGTCGTGTTGGGGTTACGGGGCACGTTTTCCCGCCTTGTGTCTGCGGCCACCACACTGCTTCTTCTTTCCTGTTGTGGTGCTATGCCCCCCTCTCCCTGTGTGCTGCTGTCCTTGCTCTGCATGTCCCCCTGCCAGGTTGGGTCAGTTACTATATCATCCACCACCTCGTCTTCCACTTCCGCACGCTAGTCCTCCTCCTGACTTTCTGGCAATTGTGTCTCATTATCATCATTCACCTCTTGCGACAGTAATTGCACTTTACCACCATCGGCTTCGTGTGGCCATGGCTGCTCCAATATTTGGGCATCACTACACACGTTCTCCTCTTGACTCGCTTGAATCTGGCCGGGCCAGAGACCCAAATCTACAAATGGAAAAGTGAACAGCTCTTCTGAGTATCCAAGTGTGGGATAAGTTGTCTCTGGGTACTCGGCATGGTGGAAGGAAAGAGGATCAGGGTGAGGAATATGCGGTCCAGACTCACGGCTACTGAGACTTGACCGTGTGGAAGACAGGATGGTGGTGGTGGAAAAGTGACTGGAAGCATTATCTGCTATCCAACTAACACTGCTCTGTGTTCAATCGTTGTGTTCTGTGGTTCCCTAGTAATTGGGCCAGGAAGGTCGAGCGACAAGATGTGAGTGTTTGTTTGTTATGGCACAATTTCAGCTTGCCCACGGCCTCGGCTTCTCCATGCACCATCATCATCACGTCCAGTTCCCTGTCCCTTGCCACGCACCTTGCCCATTTTAAATTGAGGACGATATTTTCCATGTTCACTAAAAATGGCTGATTTTGGAACGCAGTTATATGTGATAAGTCTGACAGAGAACCACGGTTTTAAATAGCAGGCCTGTAGTTTACTAATACTAGTCTTCACAGATACCTCTTGTGAATAGCTTGACTGACACACTGCAACAAAATGGAAATGAAAGCCAGAAATGGCTTATTTTGAAACGCAGTTAGATGTGATAACGTCTGACAGAGAACCACGGTTTTAAATAGCTGACCTGTAGTTTACTAATACTATTCTTCACAGAGACCCCATGTGAATAGATTCACCAACACACTGCAACAAAATGGAAATGAAGGACAATATTTTCCACATTCAGTTCAAATTTCTGGATTTTTATCGCTGTAATAAGGAAAAGATCTTGCTGTATTCTGCAGTGCTAACAAGAAAATGGAGCAGAAAAATGGTGGACTTATTTTTAAGCAAATAATCAGGATTAAGATAAAAAATTAGTAGTGTTGAGCCACCCCCGTAGTGTTCGAGTTCGGTTCGGTTCGTCGAACACCCGTGTGTTCGCCGAACTGTTCGTCGAACTGTTCGTCGAACACCTTCGAACACCGTTAAAACCAATGGCAGGCAAACAAAAACACATAGAAACACATAGAAAACACCTTCAAAGGTGTCCAAAAGCTGACAAACTGCTGAGAAGACACAACTAACACATGGAAAAGTGACAAGTACATATAGTCATGCGAAAAGAAAAGAGGTGGAGGAGTAAAAGGAGGGGGAGACACAGATATAGGCATGTCATGCCCTTCTAAAATCCAAAAAGTGAGAAGCCGACACGTTCAGTCCGCTCCTGCCCGTGCCACCTCCGCGTCGCCGGGTTTGTGCCAGAGCCGCGGTGAACCCTGACGGCCAGCCCCCCTCTCCCAATACTGGTGCCTGTCCGCTGGTGGGTCGAGCGAGCCCCCCTGTGGTGGAGGCAGCTCTAAGCTTTTTAATTTAAATTGTCTCTCTAATTTGAATGAATACACTTTAAATCCATTTACAAGGATCTATTGGAGGGCAAGTCTCATGCCAGCAGCCGCGTAATTCCAGCTCCAGTAGCGTCCACTAAAGCTGCTGCAGTTAAAAAGCTTTTATAACGATCGAGCTCGGCTGTCCACCGCAAGGCATCCTACTGCCAGTCCCAGCCCCTATGCCTTGGGGTGCCTCCTGATGCTCTTCACTGAGTATCCCGTGGTCCCGAAGCATTTCCTTTGAAAAAATTAAGTGTCCAAACTACAGGTGGTGTAGCTTGGTTAACAGCCGGGATAATCCGCTGACTAGCAGACACTGCTACTAGGCACAAAGTATTTCCTGGGCTAGATGCAGTTAAAAATTTGTAATTAGATACTCTCGTTGGATGCTGAGAAAGCATTCCATAGAGTCTCCTGGCACGCCATATATGATTCTCTTAAAAAGCTTGGGGTAGGGGTCTAGGGGACCCTTTTATAGCCAAAATCACGGCCCTGTATCACAATACGTCACCTAGGCTGAAGATAAATGGAACTGTAGCACCCTGAGGGCTCGGTTGCTACAGAGGTATTGCACCTCACCCAGAGGTGTGATATCTCACTCTCAGGTAAGGATGTAGTGTGGATCAGGACCCGACACCTGCATGCATTACACCACATTGCCGTGGGGCAGGGCGACCAATATGCCCCTGAGATGGGCACGACAGTCCCTGTCCCTGGCTGGAGTGGGGGGAGGGAACACTGAGGAAGGGGAACCCTGTAGTGCAGGAGCAGGGAGGAAGCAGTTCCTGGGTGCATTGAGAAGGGAGTATAAAAGGTGGGCACCATCTTAGTTCAGTGCAGAGAAGTCTGAGCAGAAGTGGTAGGGAGCAGGGGCTCTGCATGAGCTCTGCTCCGGAGGCGGGCCTAGTAACAGAGGCCCAGGCCTGGAAGAGGGAGAAGGAAGGAAGAGGAGCAGAGAAGGCTCCAGGAACGAGGAACGAAGGGATCTCAGGGGTGCGGACGGGCGAGTCGCCACCGCACGCCCGAATCCACCTGCGTGGAGCGGTCAGGCCAAAGGGGGAGACCGGTCCCCGAAACTAGTGGAGGCAGGAAACGACCCTCAGCTAGAAACAGGAGGCTGTGACATTTTATGTGGCGCAGCCCCTCGCTACACCCACTAGGAAGGCACCACATAGGGTCAGGGAAACTGGTGCCAAGTTTACCAAGAGGAGGCCCGAGGCAGCTGGACAGAAGGGTTGGTAAGAAAGGCCAGACAAAGGACACACAAAGGGGGTCCTGTGAAGCACTCCAAAGTTATCTGGGAGTTGTCTGAGCCCCTCACCTGGTGAGCACAGTACGACGTGGGCAGCCATTACCTGCAGACGTGGTCTGGATAATAAGAACTGTGAGTAAAGGCCCTGGACTGCATCACTGACTCCGTGTCATTACTGCTGCTGCCCTGCACCATCACCCCCATCCTCCGCATACACTGCCCTGAGGCTATACTCCTCCCGTGGGGAGTTATGCTACGCTCTGCTGATCCACAACACCAGCCTCAGCGGTCTGCCCTGGAGCGGCGGTTCACTCTGACCGCAATCCACGGGTGGCGTAGTCGGACATTTAAACATCAAAACCACATAAATAGTTCCGCCACTGGTTTGACTGCCCTGAGCCACGGAACCGGGTTGCTGCCACGGAGACTACAACCACCAGCATCCACCAAAAAGGGTCCGGCTCCGGGTGTCCCAAGGCCCAGGGGGCGCGTCAGAACATTTTCATCACCTTTCACAATCACCAATGGGACAAGGCAGGGATGTTCTCTGTCCCCTCTCTTATACATCCTAGTGACGGAGCACCTGCTCTCATCAATTCGCCATAACCCCAATATTAGGTGGATTGAGGTGGGAGGCACCGAGTACAAGTGCTCTCTATTTGCTGATGATGTCCTAGTATATATCACTCAATCACATATATCCATCCATGCTGTTATGGCTGAAATAGATCACTTTTTTACATGGTCAAATTTTAAAATCAATGCAGGGAAGTCTGAGGCCCTCGATGTCTCCCTCCCCAAATCCATATAGGATTCCATCCAGTCCAACTTTCCCTTTGCCTGGCCCTCACAGGGTATCAAATACTTAGGAATTCCTATTCATAGAGACCTCTCCCATCTATGTTATCTTAATTTTGGGCCCTTTATTGAACAACTCCATACAGACCACGGTTGGCAAGTTAGAACTGTAAGATTCACTACGTGAACCACTGGTGTTTTGTGGAAAAGCACATGTACACTGTGTTCCAAATTATTATGCAAAAAGTGTTTAGGAGTAGTGTTGAGCCACCCCCGTAGTGTTCGAGTTCGGTTCGGTTCGTCGAACACCCGTGTGTTCGCCGAACTGTTCGTCGAACTGTTCGTCGAACACCTTCGAACACCGTTAACACCAATGGCAGGCAAACAAAAACACATAGAAACACATAGAAAACACCTTCAAAGGTGTCCAAAAGCTGACAAACTGCTCAGAAGACATAACTAACACATGGAAAAGTGACAAGTACATATAGTCATGCGAAAATAAAAGAGGTGGAGGAGTAAAAGGAGGGGGAGACACAGATATAGGCATGTCATGCCCTTCTAAAATCCAAAAAGTGAGAAGCCGACACGGCCAGTCCGCTCCTGCCCGTGCCACCTCCGTGTCGCCGGGTTTGTGCCAGAGCCGCGGTGAACCCTGACGGCCAGCCCCCCTCTCCCAATACTGGTGCCTGTCCGCTGGTGGGTCGAGCGAGCCCCCCTGTGGTGGAGGCAGCTCTAAGCTTTTTAATTTAAATTGTCTCTCTAATTTGAATGAATACACTTTAAATCCATTTACAAGGATCTATTGGAGGGCAAGTCTCATGCCAGCAGCCGCGGTAATTCCAGCTCCAGTAGCGTCCACTAAAGCTGCTGCAGTTAAAAAGCTTTTATGAGGATCGAGCTCGGCTGTCCACCGCAAGGCATCCTACTGCCAGTCCCAGCCCCTATGCCTTGGGGTGCCTCCTGATGCTCTTCACTAAGTATCCCATGGTCCCGAAGCATTTCCTTTGAAAAAATTAAGTGTCTAAACTACAGGTGGTGCAGCTTGCTTAACAGCCGGGATAATCCGCTTACTAGCAGACACTGCTACTAGGCACAAAGTATTTCCTGGGCTAGATGCAGTTAAAAATTTGTAATTAGATACTCTCGTTGGATGCTGAGAAAGCATTCCATAGAGTCTCCTGGCACGCCATATATGATTCTCTTAAAAAGCTTGGGGTAGGGGTCTAGGGGACCCTTTTATAGCCAAAATCACGGCCCTGTATCGCAATACGTCACCTAGGCTGAAGATAAATGGAACTGTAGCACCCTGAGGGCTCGGTTGCTAAAGACGTATTGCACCTCACCCAGAGGTGTGATATCTCACTCTCAGGTAAGGATGGAGTGTGGATCAGGACCCGACACCTGCATGCATTACACCACATTGCCGTGGGGCAGGGCGACCAATATGCCCCTGAGATGGGCACGACAGTCCCTGTCCCTGGCTGGAGTGGGGGGAGGGAACACTGAGGAAGGGGAACCCTGTAGTGCAGGAGCAGGGAGGAAGCAGTTCCTGGGTGCATTGAGAAGGGAGTATAAAAGGTGGTCACCATCTTAGTTCAGTGCAGAGAAGTCTGAGCAGAAGTGGCAGGGAGCAGGGGCTCTGCATGAGCTCTGCTCCGGAGGCGGGCCTAGTAACAGAGGCCCAGGCCTGGAAGAGGGAGAAGGAAGGAAGAGGAGCGGAGAAGGCTCCAGGAACGAGGAATGAAGGGATCCCAGGGGTGCGGACGGGCGAGTCACCACCGCACGCCCGAATCCACCTGCGTGGAGGGGTCAGGCCAAAGGGGGAGACCGGTCCCCGAACTAGTGGAGGCAGGAAACGACCCTCAGCTAGAAACCGGAGGCTCTGACATTTTATGTGGCGCAGCCCCTCGCTACACCCGCTAGGAAGGCACCACATAAGGTCAGGGAAACTGGCGCCAAGTTTACCAAGAGGAGGCCCGAGGCAGCCGGACAGAAGTGTTGGTAAGAAAGGCCAGACAAAGGACACACAAAGGGGGTCCTGTGAAGTGCTCCAAAGTTATCTGGGAGTTGTCTGAGCCCCTCACCTGGTGAGCACAGTACGACGTGGCAGCCGTTACCTGCAGACGTGGTCTGGATAATAAGAACTGTGAGTAAAGGCCCTGAACTGCATCACTGACTCCGTGTCGTTACTGCTGCTGCCCTGCACCATCACCCCCATCCTCCGCATACACTGCCCTGAGGCTATACTCCTCCCGTGGGGAGTTATGCTACGCTCTGCTGCACCCACAACACCAGCCTCAGTGGTCTGCCCTGTAGCGGCGGTTCACTCTGACCGCAATCCACGGGTGGCGTAGTCGGACATTTAAACATGAAAACCACATAAATAGTTCCGCCACTGGTTTGACCGCCCTGAGCCACGGAACTGGGTCACCGCCACGAAGACTACAACCACCAGCATCCACCAAAAAGGGTCCGGCTCCGGGTGTCCCAAGGCCCAGGGGGTGCGTCAGAACATTTTCATCACCTTTCACAATCACCAATGGGACAAGGCAGTGATGTCCTCTGTCCCCTCTCTTATACATCCTAGTGACGGAGCACCTGCTCTCATCAATTCGCCATAACCCCAATATTAGGTGGATTGAGGTGGGAGGCACCGAGTACAAGTGCTCTCTATTTGCTGATGATGTCCTAGTATATATCACTCAATCACATATATCCATCCATGCTGTTATGGCTGAAATAGATCACTTTGTTACATGGTAAAATTTTAAAATCAATGCAGCGAAGTCTGAGGCCCTCGATGTCTCCCTCCCCAAATCCATATAGGATTCCATCCAGTCCAACTTTCCCTTTGCCTGGCCCTCACAGGGTATCAAATACTTAGGAATTCCTATTCATAGAGACCTCTCCCATCTATGTTATCTTAATTTTGGGCCCTTTATTGAACAACTCCATACAGACCACGGTTGGCAAGTTAGAACTGTAAGATTCACTACGTGAACCACTGGTGTTTTGTGGAAAAGCACATGTACACTGCGTTCCAAATTATTATACAAAAAGTGTTTAGGAGTGATAAGGGAAGAATTTGTTTGTTTGTCAGTTAAACTCATTGATGGTGATGTGTGTCAGGGCTCTTTATATCACTGTAAGCAATTGCAGACACCTGTGCTAATTAGTTTGGCAGGTGTGTCCAATGAAAGGCAAGACTACTTAAGAAGGCTCTCTCACATTATTAAGCAGCCTACATTTTCTGCCAAAATGGGAAAGAAAAAGGATGTGTCGGCTGCTGAGAAGCAACAAATTGTGGAGTGTTTAGGTCAAGGCATGACTACAATCAACATTGTGCGATGATCAGGATGAAGTGTCCTGGCAATCAAGAAGTATGTAGCTGATTCACAGTACACACGTGTGCGTGCTGATAAGGGCAAATTGAGGACTCTTTCCTACAGGCAATTACGTCAGGTTGAAAGAGCAGCGGCAAAAAAGCCTTGTCATAGCAGCAGACAAGTTTTTGAAGCTGCTTGTGCCTCCAACGTCCCCCGAACAACAAGATGCAGGGTCCTTCAGAGGTTTGCAGCTGTGCATGCGCCATCCTGTCGACCTCCTCTATCCACTTCACACAAGCAGAAACGGCTCCAGTGGGCCAAACATTACATGAAGACTGATTTCAAAACTGTTTTGTTCACGGATGAGTGCCGTGCAGCGCTCGATGGTCCAGATGGATGGAGTGGAGGATGGCTGGTTGATGGACACCCCACGCAAACACGGCTACAGCGCCAACAAGGAGGAGGTGGAGTAATGTTTTGGGCTGGAATCATGGGGAGAGAGATTGTCGGCCCCTTTAGGATCCCTGAAGGCGCTAAAGATGAACTCCATAATGTATGTGGATTTTCTCAAACAGCACTTCCTGCCATGGTTCAAGAAGAAGAACCGTGTATTTCACAGCAAGATCATTTTTCTGCATGATAATGCACCATCTCATGCTGCACATAAAACATCTGCATCTCTGGCTGATATGGGCATAAAAGGGGACAAACTTATGGTGTGACCCCCATGCTCCCCTGACCTCTACCCCATTCAGAACCTTTGGAGCATCATTAAAAGGAGTGTCTATGATGGCGGGAGGCAGTTCACATCTAAGCAACAGCTCTGGGAGGGTATTCTGTCCTCATGCAAAACAATTGAAGCAGAAACCATCCAAAACCTGACAAATTCAATGGACGAGAGAGTTCAGAAGCTCCTTTCGAACAAGGGGTCCTATGTGAAAATGTAACATCAACTAGAATAAAGTTTTGAGTTGAAAACTGTTTGATTTCAGTTTCTAACAACCTGCTAATGCTTATAATTTCAAAAATGACCATTTTTTTGGTCTTTATTAAAATGAAAAGGTTGATCGAAAAGTTTGGGGGATCTAAGAGTGTGGCAACCCAGTAGTCATGATTACTTCGAATTCTGACAATATGAGGGTCATGCTGCAGGTAGTGCAGCAAGAAGGCACTTATGTGCCTTGCGCATCTCGGAGCCCCAAAATTATTTTCCGGGCTAGATGCAGCTAAAAATTATTTTTAATTTTAAATCTGGTGAAGCTTTAGTATAGATGGCCTAATAGGATCAGTGCTGCACACTGCTACAAAGCCCAAATTATTTTCCAGTCAAGATACAGATAAACATGATTAGTAATTTGAAAGCTTAAAACGGTTGGTAGGGTGATATTAACCAATCATCAAGCTTTTACTCTCCCCAGGATGACACAGGGGTAGAAAAGTCGTTTCGGATCCATGATTTGTTCATCTTTATGAACGTGAGTCTGTCTACATTATCAGTGGAGAGCCGCGTGCGCTTATCTGTCAGCACACCACCAGTAGCGCTGAACACACGTTCAGACAGAACGCTGGCTGCGGGGCATGACAAGATCTCCAAGGCGTAAGTGGCTAGCTCCGGCCATTTATCCAGATTGGAGGCCCAAAAAGAGCAAGGGTCCAGTGACACAGTCGTGGCTTCAATGTTTACTTGGAGATACTCCTGTACCATCGTCTCTAGGCGTTGACTATGTGTCAGACTTCTTGTCTCCTGTGGCCTTGCAAAGGATGGGCTAAAAAAGTGGTGAAATGATTCCGCAAAATTGATGTTACCAGCAGATACTGTGGTTCTGTTACGGTTTGAGTGCTGAACACTTGACGGTCCCACGGTTGGCAAGTTGGAACTGTGAGATTCACTACGTGCACCACTGGTATTTTGTGGAAAAGCACATGTAAGATTCTGCAACAGTCTCTGCTGATACTCCTGCATGCGTGCATCCCTTTCTATGGCAGGAATAATTTCTGCAAATTTACTTTTGTACCGGGGATCTAACAGTGTGGCAACCCAGTAGTCAGGATTATTTCTAATTCTCACAATTCGAGGGTCATGTTGCAGGTAGTGCAGCAAGAAGGCACTCATGTGTGTTGCGCATCCAGGAGCACCAAGTCCCTGTTGTGTTGGTGGCGAGGTAACAATCATGCATCCTTCCTCTGTCCTCTCCCCCCAACCTCGCACAACAGAAATGTGATCAAGGTCTCCCTCATCTGATGAGTCTTCCATCAGTTCGTCCTCCACTTCTTCCTGGGCTCCTGCACCTTCCTCACTAGTTTGGCTGCTACCATGCGCCCTGGTAAAACCATCTCCCCCACCCTCACATGCCTGCCGCCTTGGTGCTGCCGACCGTCTGGACCTTGCAGATGTTAGCCCTTCCGCATACAACTCCTCCTCCTCTACTTCCTCCACCTCCTCTTGTGCCACCACCTGACTCCGAATTCTGTTTAACATGTGCTCCAGCATGTAAATCACCGGAATAGTCATGCTGATAATGGCATCGTCAGCACTAAACATCTTCGTCGCCATTTCAAAACTGTGCAGAAGGGTGCATAGGTCCCTGATCTGAGACCACTCCTCCAGCGTGATTTGCCCCACCTCTGAATCTCGTTGGCCCAGGCTATACGTCAGAACGTATTGCACCAGGGCTTGTCGGTGCTGCCACAGTCGCTGCAACATGTGCAGAGTTGAATTCCACCGGGTAGGCACATCGCATTTTAGCCGGTGAAGTGGCAGGCCCAACGACTTCTGTAGAGATGTAAGTCGCTGAGCTGCGGGATGCGAACGGCGGAAGTGAGCACACAGCGACCGTGCCCTCTGCAGAAGGCCATCTAGTCTGGGATAGTGGGCTAAAAATTGCTGGACAACCAGGTTCAACACGTGAGCCATACAAGGCACGTGTGTGACATTGCCCCGGCGAAGGGCCGCACCCAGGTTTGCAGCATTGTCGCACACGGCCTTCCCTGGTTTCAGGTCCAGTGGAGACAACCATTCATGAAATTGGTTCTCCAGAGCTGACCACAACTCCTCAGCTGTGTGACTCACATTTCCCAGACATTTCAATGTAAAAACCGCCTGATGACGTTGAGCCCTACTGCCAGCATAGTAAGGAGGTGTGCAGGATCCCTTCTGCGCAGTTAGAAAGCTTGTGGCATGACCAGACAGGCTTTGGGTGCAGGTGGAAGACCGAGAGGAGGTTGAGGAGGCAGAAGCAGTGGAGGAACTTTGACATAAAGAGGATTGACGCATAACTCGTGGGGACGGCAAGACTTGGACAGCAGCCCCTTGTCCTGCTGTCACCATAGTTACCCAGTGCCCAGTCAGCGACATGTAACGCCCCTGTCCATGCCTACTCGTCCAAGTGTCTGTGGTGAAATGCACCCTGTCACACACAGAGTTTCTCAAAGAAGCGGTGATGTTGTGTGCGACATGCTGGTGGAGCGCAGGCACACCTTTCTTTGAGAAGTAGTGCCGACTGGGCATCTGGTACTGGGGCACTGCGACGGACATAAGGTCTCGAAAATCCTCTGTGTCCACCAGGCGGAAAGGCAGCATTTCTGTAGCCAAGAACTTGCAGATGGTGAAATTCAACCTCTTAGCTTTCTCATGGCTAGGAGGAAATGGTCTTTTACTTGTCCACATCTGAGGGACCGAGGGCTGGCTATTGTGCTTAGACGGGGTTGATAAGGGTGTCCCCGGCAAACTGCCGGTCTGTGAGGAAGATGCAGGCGGACATGTTAGGTTGCCTTGATCCAAAGGTGGTGCTATCGATGTCGGACAGCGCTCAACACCAGCTGGTGTTACCACCTCCAAAGAAAATGATGACCTGCCAATCACGCTGGCTGTTGCGGGTAAAGAGGTGGCTGTCCCCCCAGTCACAGAGGATGAAGAGGCCGCGGATGCACAACATATGGCAGACGGTGATTGGCCCGGCCGGCTAGGCCGCATTGTAGCACACTGAGCTTCCCACTGCAACTTATGCTTCATGTCCATGTGTCGGTTCATGCATGAAGTACTCAAACTATGTATTTTTTGGCCTCTACTTAGCTTTTGCTGACAAATGTTACAGATAACACGAGTTGGGTCATCTTTATCGATCTGAAAAAATGCCCAGGCTATGCAAGGCTTAGCACCCATGCGACCTGAAGAGCCACCACGACTTGTGGTGAGAGGCAGAGTTGTGTTTGAGGATGCAGTTGTTGACGTGCTTCCAGTACTACGTCTCTGTCCAGGAAGGCGCAACCTGACCTCGTCGTCACTAGCATCTTCCTCCACCTCCTCTGCTGACCTCATCTCTTGGCTGACTGTGGGTTGACAGTAAGTGGGATCTCCGACCTCATCATCATCACCCTGTGCGTTATCACACCCGTCGTCCTCAGAGCCAACCTGTTCCTGCCCTGACAAAAAACTAAAGTTGTCGCTCCAATCAGGTATTTGAGTCTTATCATCGTCTTCCTCATTGTCTCCACCAACAGGAGTTACAGTTTGGGAATGAGGGTCTACATTATGGTCAGAACCTTCTGCGTCTGGTCCTGGATCCGACTCATAAAGATTCTGCGCATCAGTTCAGATCATTTCCTCGTCTGGATTCACAGAAGCGCTGGAGTCGACCTCTGATTCCCAGGGTATAGTATGAGTAAACAGCTCTGCAGACTCAACCATCTGTTCTACCTCACACTCAGACGGGCAGCTGGAGATTTGGGAGCTGTGAGGAAGCAAGTGCGATTTGGGTGACACATTTGAGGACTGGAGTATATGTGATGTTGAAGTTGATGTGGAGGAGAGCCCACTTAAAGGAGCACTTGATATCCGTTGAAGCACCTGCTGTTCTTGTGCCTCATCTGGAATTTGTAGCGATTGGCGTGGCCGTAAGAAAGGGATCTTATCACACTGTCCGCTAAAAGAAGTAGACATTTTAGTTTGGCTGGAAGATGGTCTTTCTTCTGCACCTACCCCACGGACACAACCTTTTTTCCCCTTCCCAACACGCCTATTCCCCTTTCCACCAGCAGCAGGCCTTTTTCCACTCATTTTGGTGGTTAACTAATTCACAACTCTGGAGTTGTTTGCACAAAAAAACAATGGATGGTAACCGAGCAGAGCTGAGTGGCCAAACTGTGGTATTAGGCCAAAACTATTGGCTGGGTTAGATGCAGAAAAAAAATATTTTTAATTTGCAACCTGATGGAGGTCAGTATAGATGGACTAATAGACCAAGTCCCACACACCGCTAGAAGCCCAAATATTTTTTCAGAGCTAGATGCAGAAAATGTTTTTATTCAATTTGCAACCTGATGGAGGTCAGTATAGATGGACTAATAGACCAAGTCCCACACACTGCTAGAAGCCCAAATATTTTTTCAGAGCTAGATGCAGAAAAAAATTATTTTTAATTTGCAACCTGATGGAGGTCAGTATAGATGGACTAATAGACCAAGTCCCACACACTGCTAGAAGCCCAAATATTTTTTCAGAGCTAGATGCAGAAAAAAATTATTTTTAATTTGCAACCTGATGGAGGTCAGTATAGATGTACTAATAGAACAAGTCCCACACGCTGCTAGAAGCCAAAATATTTTTTCAGAGATAAATGAAGAAAAAATTATTTTTAATTTGCAACCTGATGGAGGTCAGTATAGATGGACTAATAGACCAAGTCCCACACACTGCTAGAAGCCCAAATATTTTTTCAGAGCTAGATGCAGAAAAAAATTAGTTTTAATTTGCAACCTGATGGAGGTCAGTATAGATGGACTAATAGACCAAGTCTCACACACCGCTAGAAGCCCAAATATTTTTTCAGAGCTAGATGCAGAAAAAAATTATTTTTAATTTGCAACCTGATGTAGGTCAGTATAGATGGACTAATAGACCAAGTCCCACACACTGCTAGAAGCCCAAATAGTTTTTCAGAGCTAGATGCAGAAAAAAATTATTTTTAATTTGCAACCTGATGGAGGTCAGTATAGATGGACTAATAGACCAAGTCCCACACACCGCTAGAAGCCCAAATATTTTTTCAGAGCTAGATGCAGAAAAAAATTATTTTTAATTTGCAACCTGATGTAGGTCAGTATAGATGGACTAATAGACCAAGTCCCACACACTGCTAGAAGCCCAAATATTTTTTCAGAGCTAGATGCAGAAAAAAATTATTTTTAATTTGCAACCTGATGGAGGTCAGTATAGATGGACTAATAGACCAAGTCCCACACACCGCTAGAAGCCCAAATATTTTTTCAGAGCTAGATGCAGAAAAAAATTATTTTTAATTTGCAACCTGATGTAGGTCAGTATAGATGGACTAATAGACCAAGTCCCACACACTGCTAGAAGCCCAAATATTTTTTCAGAGCTAGATGCAGAAAAAAATTATTTTTAATTTGCAACCTGATGGAGGTCAGTATAGATGGACTAATAGACCAAGTCCCACACACCGCTAGAAGCCCAAATATTTTTTCAGAGCTAGATGCAGAAAAAAATTATTTTTAATTTGCAACCTGATGTAGGTCAGTATAGATGGACTAATAGACCAAGTCCCACACACTGCTAGAAGCCCAAATATTTTTTCAGAGCTAGATGCAGAAAAAAATTATTTTTAATTTGCAACCTGATGGAGGTCAGTATAGATGGACTAATAGACCAAGTCCCACACACCGCTAGAAGCCCAAATATTTTTTCAGAGCTAGATGCAGAAAAAAATTATTTTTAATTTGCAACCTGATGGAGGTCAGTATAGATGGACTAATAGACCAAGTCCCACACACTGCTAGAAGCCCAAATATTTTTTCAGAGCTAGATGCAGAAAAAAATTATTTTTAATTTGCAACCTGATGGAGGTCAGTATAGATGGACTAATAGACCAAGTCCCACACACCGCTAGAAGCCCAAATATTTTTTCAGAGCTAGATGCAGAAAAAAATTATTTTTAATTTGCAACCTGATGGAGGTCAGTATAGATGGACTAATAGACCAAGTCCCACACACCGCTAGAAGCCCAAATATTTTTTCAGAGCTAGATGCAGAAAAAAATTATTTTTAATTTGCAACCTGATGGAGGTCAGTATAGATGGACTAATAAACCAAGTCCCACACACCGCTAGAAGCCCAAATATTTTTTCAGAGCTAGATGCAGAAAAAAATTATTTTTAATTTGCAACCTGATGTAGGTCAGTATAGATGGACTAATAGATCAAGTCCCACACACTGCTAGAAGCCCAAATATTTTTTCAGAGGTAGATGCAGAAAAAAATTATTTTTAATTTGCAACCTGATGGAGGTCAGTATAGATGGACTAATAGACCAAGTCCCACACACCGCTAGAAGCCCAAATATTTTTTCAGAGCTAGATGCAGAAAAAAATTATATGCAGTTTGCAACCTGATGGAGGTCAGTATAGATGGACTAATAGAATGATGCTATGCCCAAAAGATTTTACTTCACTAGGTGCAGTAAAAAAATTGGTATTCTATACACAGGTGTTATATCTTGCAACACAGATAGGCTACTCCACTGACTAACACACTCTGCAATAGGCCAAAAAGGATTAGCTTTGCTAGATTAAGCCAAATGCTGTGAAAAAAACTTGCACAGCACTGGCACAGACCTGCCTGGCAAAAACTGATAGGAACTCATGTAACCTAGTCCTGAAAAGGACTCCAATTACAATTAGTCTTTACTCCCACAACCTATCTATTTAAGAGCACAGACCTCCCTGATAAAAGTCGTAGGAAATGCTGTAACCTAGTCCTTAAAAGGACTGCAATCACAACTATTCCCTACTCCCAAGCTATCTGTATATTTGTGCGAAAATTGGCTTGAAATTAACAAGGTATAGCACACACAGCAACAGCGGTGCCGTCTAACACGCAGCTGCAGCAGTGAGAAAATGGTGGCGACGGGGAAAATGGCTTGGTCTTATAGGGCAAGGACATGTGACATACACTGCCAATCACACATGCCCTTGCTTGTGTGAAAAAAAGCACTTCGCTCCGTGTGTGCGCTGCTGATAGGCTGACAGATTGCACCTCCCCACTGCAAATGCGGGAAAGAGAAAAAAAAATGGAGATCTTCATTGTTCCTGCAGAGATCCATCCCCTGCCCCTCCCCCCGCCCCGCTGTACACTCAAACTGCGTATTAACATTAATTTTCATCATTACTGAGAAAAAATCCAGTTATGATTTTGGTGCACGAACAGTTATCGAACATAACCTCGAACAGCCGAATTTTTCTCAAATTGTTCGTGTTCGCCGACCGGCTCGAACACCGCCCAAAACAGCTCGAATTTGAGATTGGCGAACAGTTCGAGTAGAACAACGCTCATCTCTATTTAGGAGTGATAAGGGAAGAATTTGTTTGTTTGTCAGTTAAACTCATTGATGGTGATGTGTGTCAGGGCTCTTTATATCACTGTAAGCAATTGCAGACACCTGTGCTAATTAGTTTGGCAGGTGTGTCCAATGAAAGGCAAGACTACTTAAGAAGGCTGTCTCACATTATTAAGCAGCCTACATTTTCTGCCAAAATGGGAAAGAAAAAGGATGTGTCGGCTGCTGAGAAGCAACAAATTGTGGAGTGTTTAGGTCAAGGCATGACTACAATCAACATTGTGCGATGATCAGGATGAAGTGTCTTGGCAATCAAGAAGTATGTAGCTGATTCACAGTACACACGTGTGCGTGCTGATAAGGGCAAATTGAGGACTCTTTCCTACAGGCAATTACGTCAGGTTGAAAGAGCAGTGGCAAAAAAGCCTTGTCATAGCAGCAGACAAGTTTTTGAAGCTGCTTGTGCCTCCAACGTCCCCCGAACAACAAGATGCAGGGTCCTTCAGAGGTTTGCAGCTGTGCATACGCCATCCTGTCGACCTCCTCTATCCACTTCACACAAGCAGAAACGGCTCCAGTGGGCCAAACATTACATGAAGACTGATTTCAAAACTGTTTTGTTCACGGATGAGTGCCGTGCAGCGCTCGATGGTCCAGATGGATGGAGTGGAGGATGGCTGGTTGATGGACACCCCACGCAAACACGGCTACAGCGCCAACAAGGAGGAGGTGGAGTAATGTTTTGGGCTGGAATCATGGGGAGAGAGATTGTCGGCCCCTTTAGGATCCCTGAAGGCGCTAAAGATGAACTCCATAATGTATGTGGATTTTCTCAAACAGCACTTCCTGCCATGGTTCAAGAAGAAGAACTGTGTATTTCACAGCAAGATCATTTTTCTGCATGATAATGCACCATCTCATGCTGCACATAAAACATCTGCATCTCTGGCTGATATGGGCATAAAAGGGGACAAACTTATGGTGTGACCCCCATGCTCCCCTTTCCTCTACCCCATTCAGAACCTTTGGAGCATCATTAAAAGGAGTGTCTATGATGGCGGGAGGCAGTTCACATCTAAGCAACAGCTCTGGGAGGGTATTCTGTCCTCATGCAAAACAATTGAAGCAGAAACCATCCAAAACCTGACAAATTCAATGGACGAGAGAGTTCAGAAGCTCCTTTCGAACAAGGGGTCCTATGTGAAAATGTAACATCACCAAGAATAAAGTTTTGAGTTGAAAACTGTTTGATTTCAGTTTCTAACAACCTGCTAATGCTTATAATTTCAAAAATGACCATTTTTTTGGTCTTTATTAAAATGAAAAGGTTGATCGAAAAGTTTGGGGGATCTAAGAGTGTGGCAACCCAGTAGTCATGATTATTTCGAATTCTGACAATATGAGGGTCATGCTGCAGGTAGTGCAGCAAGAAGGCACTTATGTGTCTTGCGCATCTCGGAGCCCCAAAATTATTTTCCGGGCTAGATGCAGCTAAAAATTATTTTTAATTTTAAATCTGGTGAAGCTTTAGTATAGATGGCCTAATAGGATCAGTGCTGCACACTGCTACAAAGCCCAAATTATTTTCCAGTCAAGATACAGATAAACATGATTAGTAATTTTAAATCTGGTGGAGCTTATTATAGATGGCCTAATAGAATCAGTGCTGCACACTACTACAAAGCCCAAATTATTTTCCAGCCAAGATACAGATAAACATGATTAGTAATTTGAAAGCTTAAAACGGTTGGTAGGGTGATTTTAACCAATCATCAAGCTTTTACTCTCCCCAGGATGACACAGGGGTAGAAAAGTCGTTTCGGATCCATGATTTGTTCATCTTTATGAACGTGAATCTGTCTACATTATCAGTGGAGAGCCGCGTGCGCTTATCTGTCAGCACACCACCAGCAGCGCTGAACACACGTTCAGACAGAACGCTGGCTGCGGGGCATGACAAGATCTCCAAGGCGTAAGTGGCTAGCTCCGGCCATTTATCCAGATTGGAAGCCCAAAAAGAGCAAGGGTCCAGTGACACAGTCGTGGCTTCAATGTTTACTTGGAGATACTCCTGTACCATCGTCTCTAGGCGTTGACTATGTGTCAGACTTCTTGTCTCCTGTGGCCTTGCAAAGGATGGGCTAAAAAAGTGGTGAAATGATTCTGCAAAATTGATGTTACCAGCAGATACTGTGGTTCTGTCACGGTTTGAGTGCTGAACACTTGACGGTCCCACGGTTGGCAAGTTGGAACTGTGAGATTCACTACGTGCACCACTGGTATTTTGTGGAAAAGCACATGTAAGATTCTGCAACAGTCTCTGCTGATACTCCTGCATGCGTGCATCCCTTTCTATGGCAGGAATAATTTCTGCAAATTTACTTTTGTACCGGGGATCTAACAGTGTGGCAACCCAGTAGTCAGGATTATTTCTAATTCTCACAATTCGAGGGTCATGTTGCAGGTAGTGCAGCAAGAAGGCACTCATGTGTGTTGCGCATCCAGGAGCACCAAGTCCCTGTTGTGTTGGTGGCGAGGTAACAATCATGCTTCCTTCCTCTGTCCTCTCCCCCCAACCTCGCACAACAGAAATGTGATCAAGGTCTCCCTCATCTGATGAGTCTTCCATCAGTTCGTCCTCCACTTCTTCCTGGGCTCCTGCACCTTCCTCACTAGTTTGGCTGCTACCATGCGCCCTGGTAAAACCATCTCCCCCACCCTCACATGCCTGCCGCCTTGGTGCTGCCGACCGTCTGGACCTTGCAGATGTTAGCCCTTCCGCATACAACTCCTCCTCCTCTACTTCCTCCACCTCCTCTTGTGCCACCACCTGACTCCGAATTCTGTTTAACATGTGCTACAGCATGTAAATCACCGGAATAGTCATGCTGATAATAGCATCGTCAGCACTAAACATCTTCATCGCCATTTCAAAACTGTGCAGAAGGATGCATATTTCCCTGATCTGAGACCACTCCTCCAGCGTGATTTGCCCCACCTCTGGATCTCGTTGGCCCAGGCTATACGTCAGAACGTATTGCACCAGGGCTTGTCGGTGCTGCCACAGTCGCTGCAACATGTGCAGAGTTGAATTCCACCGGGTAGGCACATCGCATTTTAGCCGGTGAAGTGGCAGGCCCAACGACTTCTGTAGAGATGTAAGTGAGCACACAGCGACCGTGCCCTCTGCAGAAGGCCATCTAGTCTGGGATAGTGGGCTAAAAATTGCTGGACAACCAGGTTCAACACGTGAGCCATACAAGGCACGTGTGTGACATTGCCCCGGCGAAGGGCCGCACCCAGGTTTGCAGCATTGTCGCACACGGCCTTCCCTGGTTTCAGGTCCAGTGGAGACAACCATTCATGAAATTGGTTCTCCAGAGCTGACCACAACTCCTCAGCTGTGTGACTCACATTTCCCAGACATTTCAATGTAAAAACCGCCTGATGACTTTGAGCCCTACTGCCAGCATAGTAAGGAGGTTTGCAGGATCCCTTCTGCGCAGTTAGAAAGCTTGTGGCATGACCAGACAGGCTTTGGGTGCAGGTGGAAGACCGAGAGGATGTTGAGGAGGCAGAAGCAGTGGAAGAACTTTGACATAAAGAGGATTGACGCACAACTCGTGGGGACGGCAAGACTTGGACAGCAGCCCCTTGTCCTGCTGTCACCATAGTTACCCAGTGCCTAGTCAGCGACATGTAACGCCCCTGTCCATGCCTACTCGTCCAAGTGTCTGTGGTGAAATGCACCCTGTCACACACAGAGTTTCTCAAAGAAGCGGTGATGTTGTGTGCGACATGCTGGTGGAGCGCAGGCACACCTTTCTTTGAGAAGTAGTGCCGACTGGGCATCTGGTACTGGGGCACTGCGACGGACATAAGGTCTCAAAAATCCTCTGTGTCCACCAGGCGGAAAGGCAGCATTTCTGTAGCCAAGAACTTGCAGATGGTGAAATTCAACCTCTTAGCTTTCTCATGGCTAGGAGGAAATGGTCTTTTACTTGTCCACATCTGAGGGACCGAGGGCTGGCTATTGTGCTTAGACGGGGTTGATAAGGGTGTCCCCGGCAAACTGCCGGTCTGTGAGGAAGATGCAGGCGGACATGTTAGGTTGCCTTGATCCAAAGGTGGTGCTATCGATGTCGGACAGCGCTCAACACCAGCTGGTGTTACCACCTCCAAAGAAAATGATGACCTGCCAATCACGCTGGCTGTTGCGGGTAAAGAGGTGGCAGGTCTGCGCCCCAAAACAGGTGTGACTGCTGTCCCCCCAGTCACAGAGGATGAAGAGGCCGCGGATGCACAAGATATGGCAGACGGTGGTTGGCCCGGCCGGCTAGGCCGCATTGTAGCACACTGAGCTTCCCACTGCAACTTATGCTTCATGTCCATGTGCCGGTTCATGCATGAAGTACTCAAACTATGTATTTTTTGGCCTCTACTTAGCTTTTGCTGACAAATGTTACAGATAACACGAGTTGGGTCATCTTTATCGATCTGAAAAAATGCCCAGGCTATGCAAGGCTTAGCACCCATGCGACCTGAAGAGCCACCACGACTTGTGGTGAGAGGCAGAGTTGTGTTTGAGGATGCAGTTGTTGACGTGCTTCCATTAATACGTCTCTGTCCAGGAAGGCGCAACCTGACCTCGTCGTCACTAGCATCTTCCTCCACCTCCTCTGCTGACCTCATCTCTTGGCTGACTGTGGGTTGACAGTAAGTGGGATCTCCAACCTCATCATCATCACCCTGTGCGTTATCACACCCGTCGTCCTCAGAGCCAACCTTTTCCTGCCCTGACAAAAAACTAAAGTTGTCGCTCCAATCAGGTATTTGAGTCTTATCATCGTCTTCCTCATTGTCTCCACCAACAGGAGTTACAGTTTGGGAATGAGGGTCTAAATTATGGTCAGAACCTTCTGCGTCTGGTCCTGGATCCGACTCATAAAGATTCTGCGCATCAGTGCAGATCATTTCCTCGTCTGGATTCACAGAAGCGCTGGAGTCGACCTCTGATTCCCAGGCTATAGTATGAGTAAACAGCTCTGCAGACTCAACCATCTGTTCTACCTCATACTCAGACGGGCAGCTGGAGATTTGGGAGCTGTGAGGAAGCAAGTGCGATTGGGGTGACACCTTTGAGGACTGGAGTATTTGTGATGTTGAAGTTGATGTGGAGGAGAGCCCACTTAAAGGAGCACTTGATATCCGTTGAAGCACCTGCTGTTTTTGTGCCTCATCTGGAATTTGTAGCGATTGGCGTGGCCGTAAGAAAGGGATCTTATCACATTGTCCGCTAAAAGAAGTAGACATTTTAGTTTGGCTGGAAGATGGTCTTTCTTCTGCAGATATTACTGTTGCTTTAACACCTACCCCACGGACATAACCTTTTTTCCCCTTCCCAACACGCCTATTCCCCTTTCCACCAGCAGCAGGCCTTTTTCCACTCATTTTGGTGGTTAACTAATTAACAACTCTGGAGTTGTTTGCACAAAAAAACAATGGATGGGAACCGAGCAGAGCTGAGTGGCCAAACTGTGGTATTAGGCCAAAACTATTGGCTGGGTTAGATGCAGAAAAAAATTATATTCAATTTGCAACCTGATGGAGGTCAGTATAGATGGACTAATAGAGAAAGTCCCACACACTGCTAGAAGGCCAAATATTTTATCAGAGCTAGATGCAGATAAAAATTATTTCTAATTTGCAACCTGATGGAGGTCAGTATAGATGGACTAATAGAGAAAGTCCCACACACTGCTAGAAGGCCAAATATTTTTTCAGAGCTAGATGCAGATAAAAATTATTTTTAATTTGCAACCTGATGGAGGTCAGTATAGATGGACTAATAGAGAAAGTCCCACACACTGCTAGAAGGCCAAATATTTTTTCAGAGCTAGATGCAGAAAAAAATTATATTCAGTTTGCAACCTGATGGAGGTCAGTATAGATGGACTAATAGAGAATGTCCCACACACTGCTAGAAGGCCAAATATTTTTTCAGAGCTAGATGCAGATAAAAATTATTTTTCATTTGCAACCTGATGGAGGTCAGTATAGATGGACTAATAGAGAAAGTCCCACACACTGCTAGAAGGCCAAATATTTTTTCAGAGCTAGATGCAGAAAAAAATTATATTCAGTTTGCAACCTGATGGAGGTCTGTATAGATGGATTAATAGAACAAGTCCCACACACAGCTAGAAGCTCAATATTTTTTCAGAGGTAGATGCAGAAAAAAATATATTCAGTTTGCAACCTGATGGAGGTCAGTATAGATGGACTAATACAACAAGTCCCACACACAGCTAGAAGCCCAATATTTTTTCAGAGGTAGATGCAGAAAAAAATATATATTCAGTTTGCAACCTGATGGAGGTCTGTATAGATGGACTAATACAACAAGTCCCACACACAGCTAGAAGCCCAATATTTTTTCAGAGGTAGATGCAGAAAAAAATATATTCAGTTTGCAACCTGATGGAGGTCTGTATAGATGGATTAATAGAACAAGTCCCACACACAGCTAGAAGCCCAATATTTTTTCAGAGGTAGATGCAGAAAAAAATATATTCAGTTTGCAACCTGATGGAGGTCAGTATAGATGGACTAATACAAGTCCCACACACAGCTAGAAGCCCAATATTTTTTCAGAGGTAGATGCAGAAAAAAATATATTCAGTTTGCAACCTGATGGAGGTCTGTATAGATGGATTAATAGAACAAGTCCCACACACAGCTAGAAGCCCAATATTTTTTCAGAGGTAGATGCAGAAAAAAATATATTCAGTTTGCAACCTGATGGAGGTCAGTATAGATGGACTAATACAACAAGTCCCACACACAGCTAGAAGCCCAATATTTTTTCAGAGGTAGATGCAGAAAAAAATATATTCAGTTTGCAACCTGATGGAGGTCTGTATAGATGGATTAATAGAACAAGTCCCACACACAGCTAGAAGCCCAATATTTTTTCAGAGGTAGATGAAGAAAAAAATATATGCAGTTTGCAACCTGATGGAGGTCAGTATAGATGGACTAATACAACAAGTCCCACACACAGCTAGAAGCCCAATATTTTTTCAGAGCTAGATGCAGAAAAAAATTATATTCAATTTGCAACCTGATGGAGGTCAGTATAGATGGACTAATAGAATGATGCTATGCCCAAAAGATTTTACTTCACTAGGTGCAGTAAAAAAATTGGTATTCTATACACAAGTGGTATATCTTGCAACACAGATAGGCTACTCCACTGACTAACACACTCTGCAATAGGCCAAAAAGGATTAGCTTTGCTAGATTCAGCCAAATGCTGTGAAAAAAACTTGCACAGCACTGGCACAGACCTGCCTGGCAAAAACTGATAGGAACTGATGTAACCTAGTCCTGAAAAGGACTCCAATTACAATTAGTCTTTACTCCCACAATCTATCTATTTAAGAGCACAGACCTGCCTGATAAAAGTCGTAGGAAATGCTGTAACCTAGTCCTTAAAAGGACTGCAATCACAACTATTCCCTACTCCCAAGCTATCTGTAGATTTGTGCGAAAATTGGCTTGAAATTAACAAGGTATAGCGCACACAGCAACAGCGGTGCCGTCTAACACGCAGCTGCAGCAGTGAGAAAATGGTGGCGACGGGGAAAATTCGGCTGTTCGAGGTTATGTTCGATAACTGTTCGTGCACCAAAATCATAACTGGATTTTTTCTCAGTAATGATGAAAATTAATGTTAATACGCAGTTTGAGTGTACAGCGGGGTGGGGGGAGGGGCAGGGGATGGATCTCTGCAGGAACAATGAAGATCTCCATTTTTTTTTCTCTTTCCCACATTTACAGTGGGGAGGTGCAATCTGTCAGCCTATCAGAAGCGCACACACAGAGCGAAATGCTTTTTTTCACACAAGCAAGGGCATGTGTCATTGGCAGTGTATGTCACATGTCCTTGCCCTATAAGACCCAGCAATTTTCCCCGTCGCCACCATTTTCTCACTGCTGCATGTTAGACGGCACCGCTGTTGCTGTGTGCGCTATACCTTGTTAATTTCAAGCCAATTTTCGCACAAATCTACAGATAGCTTGGGAGTAGGGAAGAGTTGTGATTGCAGTCCTTTTAAGGACTAGGTTACAGCATTTCCTACTACTTTTATCAGGCAGGTCTGTGCTCTTAAATAGATAGGTTGGGAGTAAAGACTAATTGTAATTGCAGTCCTTTTCAGGACTAAGTTACATCAGTTCCTATCAGTTTTTGCCAGGCAAGTCTGTGCCAGTGCTGTGCAAGTTTTTTTCACAGCATTTGGCTAAATCTAGCAAAGCTAATCCTTTTTGGCCTATTGCAGAGTGTGTTAGTCAGTGGAGTAGCCTATCTGTGTTGCAAGCTACACCAACTGTGTATGGAATACCAATTTTTTTACTGCACCTAGTGAAGTAAAACCTTTTGGGCATAGCATCATTCTATTAGTACATCTATACTAACCTCCACCAGGTTGCAAATTGAATATAATTTTTTTCTACCTCTATCTCTGAAAAAATATTTGGGCTTCTAGCAGTGTGTGGGACTTGTTCTATTAGTCCATCTATACTGACCTCCACCAGGTTGCAAATTGAATATAATTTTTTTCTGCATCTAGCTCTGAAAAAATATTTGGGCTTCTAGCAGTGTGTGGGACTTGGTCTATTAGTCCATCTATACTGACCTCCATCAGGTTGCAAATTGAATATAATTTTTTTCTGCATCTAGCTCTGAAAAAATATTTGGGCTTCTAGCAGTGTGTGGGACTTGTTCTATTAGTCCATCTATACTGACCTCCACCAGGTTGCAAATTGAATATAATTTTTTTCTGCATCTAGCTCTGAAAAAATATTTGGGCTTCTAGCAGTGTGTGGGACTTGGTCTATTAGTCCATCTATACTGACCTCCATCAGGTTGCAAATTGAATATAATTTTTTTCTGCATCTAACACAGCCAATAGTTTTGGCCTAATACCAAAGCTTGGCTACTCAGCTCTGATCAGTTCCCATCCATTGTTTTTTTGTGCAAACAACTCCAGAGTTGTGAATTAGTTAACCACCAAAATGAGTAGAAAAAGGCCTGCTGCTGGTGGAAAGGGGAATAGGCGTGTTGGGAAGGAGAAAAAAGGTTGTGTCCGTGGGGTAGGTGTTAAAGAAACAGTAAGATCTGCAGAAGAAAGACCATCTTCCAGCCAAACTAAAATGTCTACTTCTTTTAGTGGACAATGTGATAAGATCCCTTTCTTACGGCCACTCCAATCGCTACAAATTCCAGATAAGGCTCAAAAACAGCAGGTGCTTCAATGGATATCAAATGCTCTTTTAAGTGGCCTCTCCTCCACATCAACTTCAACATCACAAGTACGCCAGTCCTCAGAGGTGTCACCCCAATCGCACTTGCTTCCTCACAGCTCCCAAATCTCCAGCTGCCCGTCTGAGTATGAGGTAGAACAGATGGTTGAGTCTGCAGAACTGTTTACTCATACTATAGCCTGGGAATCAGAGGTCGGCTCCAGAGCTTCTGTGAATCCAGATGAGGAAATGATCTGCACTGATGCCCAGAATCTTTATGAGTTGGATCCATGACCAGACGCGGAAGGTTCTGACCATAATGTAGACCATCATTCCCAAACCGTAACTCCTGTTGGTGGAGACCATGAGGAAGACGATGATGAGACTCAAATACCTGATTGGAGCGACAACTTTAGTTTTTTGTCAGGGCAGGAACAGGTTGGCTCTGAGGACGACGGGTGTGATAACACACAGGCTGTTGACGATGATGAGGTTGGAGATCCCACTTACTGTCAACCCTCAGTCAGCCAAGAGATGAGGTCAGCAGAGGAGGTGGAGGAGAATGCTAGTGACGATGAGGTCAGGTTGCGCCTTCCTGGACAGAGACGCAGTACTGGAAGCAAGTCAACAACTGCATCCTCAAACACAACTCTGCCTCTCACCAGAATTCGTGGTGGCTCTTCAGGTCGCATAGGTTCTAAGCCTTGCATAGCCTGGGCATTTTTTCAGATCGATAAAGATGACCCAACTCGTGTTATCTGTAACATTTGTCAGCAAAAGCTAAGTAGAGGCCAAAAAGTACATAGTTTGAGTACTTCATGCATGAACCAGCACATGGACATGAAGCATAAGTTGCAGTGGGAAGCTCACTGTGCTACAATGCGGCCTAGCCGGCCGGGCCAACCACCGTCTGCCACATCTTGTGCATCCCCGGCCTCTTAATCCTCTGTGACTGGGGGGACAGCAGTCACACCTGTTTTGGGACGCAGACCTGCCACCTCTTTACCCGCAACAGCGAGCGTGATTGGCAGGTCATCATTTTCTTTGGAGGTGGTAACACCAGCTGGTGTTGAGCGCCGTCCGACATTGATAGCACCACCTTTGGATCAAGGCAACCTAACATGTCCGCCTGCATCTTCCTCACAGACCAGCAGTTTGCCGGGGACACCCTTATCAACCCCGTCTAAGCACAATAGCCAGCCCTCGGTCCCTCAGATGTGGACAAGTAAAAGACCATTTCCTCCTAGCCATGAGAAAGCTAAGAGGTTGAATTTCACCATCTGCTAGCTCTTGGCTACAGAAATGCTGCCTTTCCGCCTGGTGGACACCGAGGATTTTTGAGACCTTATGTCCGTCGCAGTGCCCCAGTACCAGATGCCCAGTTGGCACTACTTCTCAAAGAAAGGTGTGCCTGCGCTCCACCAGCATGTCACACACAACATCACAGCTTCTTTGAGAAACTCTGTGTGTGACAGGGTGCATTTCACCACAGACACTTGGACGATTAGGCATGGACAGGGGCGTTACATGTCGCTGACTGGGCACTGGGTAACTATGGTGACAGCAGGACAAGGGGCTGCTGTCCAAGTCTTGCCGTCCCCACGAGTTGTGCTTCAATCCTCTTTATCTCAAAGTTCCTCCACTGCTTCTGCCTCCTCAACCTCCTCTCGGTCCTCCACCTGCACCCAAAGCCTGTCTGGTCATGCCACAAGCTTTCTAACTGCGCAGAAGGGATCCTGCACACCTCCTTACTATGCTGGCAGTAGGGCTCAACGTCATCAGGCGGTTTTTACTTTGAAATGTCTGGGAAATGTGAGTCACACAGCTGAGGAGTTGTGGTCAGATCTGGAGAACCAATTTCATGAATGGCTGTCTCCACTGGACCTGAAACCAGGGAAGGCCGTGTGCGACAATGCTGCAAACCTAGGTGCGGCCCTTCGCTGGGGCAATGTCACACACGTGCCTTGTTTGGCTCACGTGTTGAACCTGGTTGTCCAGCAATTTTTAACCCACTATCCCGGATAGATGGCCTTCCGCAGAGGGCACGGTCGCTGTGTGCTCACCTCCGCCGTTCGCATCCCGCAGCTCAGCGACTTACATCTCTACAGAAGTTGTTGGGCCTGCCACTTCACCGGCTAAAATGCGATGTACCTACCCAGTGGAATTCAACTCTGCACATGTTGCAGCGACTGTGGCAGCACCGACAAGCCCTGGTGCAATACGTTCTGACGTATAGCCTGGGCCAACGAGATCCAGAGGTGGGGCAAATCACGCTGGAGGAGTGGTCTCAGATCAGGGACCTATGCACCTTTCTGCACAGATTTGAAATGGCGACGAAGATGTTGAGCGCTGACGATGCCATTATCAGCATGACTATTCCGGTGATTTACATGCTGGAGAACATGTTAAACAGAATTCGGAGTCAGGTGGTGGCACAAGAGGAGGTGGAGGAAGTAGAGGAGGAGGAGTTGTATGCCGAAGGGCTAACATCTGCAAGGTCCAGACGGTCGGCAGCACCAAGGCAGCAGACCTGTGAGGGTGGGGGAGATGGTTTTACCAGGGTGCATGGTAGCAGCCAAACTAGTGAGGAAGGTGCAGGAGCCCAGGAAGAAGTGGAGGACGAACTGATGGAAGACTCATCGGATGAGGGAGACCTTGATCACATTTCTGTTGTGCGAGGTAGGGGGGAGAGGACAGAGGAAGGAAGCATGATTGTTACCTCGCCACCAACACAACAGGGACTTGATGCTCCTGGATGCGCAAGACACATGAGTGCCTTCTTGCTGCACTACCTGCAACATGACCCTCGAATTGTGAGAATTAAAAATAATCCTGACTACTGGGTTGCCACACTGTTAGATCCCCGGTACAATATTAAATTTGCAGAAATTATTCCTGCCATAGAAAGGGATGCACGCATGCAGGAGTATCAGCAGAGACTGTTGCAGAATCTAACATGTGCTTGCCAACCGTGGGACCTTCGATGTTAGAACTCTCCTGTTAGGTTTTTTCTATCTTGCTGGTCACATGACCTTGTTTGCCTACTTAATCCTGCTCCGCCCTCCTGGCCTTGCTGGACTTCATTGTAATTTCTACTCTTAAGTTAGCCTGGTGCTTTGTTACCTTTCTCAGTCAGTTTAGCTTGGTCTATGTTGTGTGTTTGTCTTTTACTGCTACAATTTCTGATAGGAGGTGCCCAACTTTATCCCAGTCCCTAGTTCTTGTAGGGATCCCTCCCTTGCATCTATAATTCTTTGTACAGACTAGCCGAGGACTTTAGTGGGTCTGATTGCAGGATCAGGTTCCCCGTTACATCGTAGGGATCTAGCTTAGTTCTATTGTAGGGACAGATCTCCTTTCTTTCCTTAGTGCTTGTAGCAGATCATAACAGTAAGTCCAGCCCAAAAATATCTCTAAGGAAAGACTTCCAGTTTCCATCATGGTGTCGGTTCAGAATTTGGCTCAACGCCTGCAGGGACTCTCTCTGGAGGTGGCCGAGCTCCAACTACAAGTGAGTAGCTGTTCTGGAGCACATTTTGTGGAGCCTAAGGTACGTTTGCCTGATTTATTCTTTGGTGATCAACTGGAATTTTTTTCCTTTAAAAATGCTTGTTTATTGTATTTTCGTTTGAGACCCAGATCCTCTGGTGATGAATCACAGCGCATAGGGTTCATAATGTCACTTTTGCACAAAGAACCTCAGGGATGGGCCTTTTCTCTCCAACCTAGTGATCCATGCTTTAGATCAGTGGATAGTTTTTTTTCTGCTTTGGGTTTGTTGTATGATGATCCTGATAGTGTCTCATCAGCTGAGACTGAATTAAGACATTTGAGGCAGGGATCAGGTAATGTGGAAAAATATTGTTCTCACTACCGTCGGTGGTCTGTCCAGGTGGGGTGGAACGATTCAGCTTTGAAAAGTTTGTTTCTTGCGGGGTTAGGTGAAAGGGTTAAGGATTTGCTGATTGCTTATCCCATACCTGGAAACTTGCAGGAGGCTATGCAATTAGCTATACGGGTGGACAGGAGACTGCGTGCAATGGTTAATGAAAGTAAATCCTCTGCCATGTCAGCTCCGAGTCTTGAGAGGGTCTGTACTGACATTGGAGAGCCGATGGAGATTGGGGCGATGGCACCCCACTCTCAGGAAAAAGATCGCAGATCTTCTGAAGGTTTGTGCTTTTATTGCGGGAAATCTGACCATTTTATTAAGAACTGTGTGCTTCGTATGAACAAAGAAAAAAAAAAGGTCAGTTACGCCCGTATTGCCTGTTTAAATTCTAAGGGGGTATTTCTTTCTGCTACTACTGCTGCTCAGGAAGAATTAATTGAATTTCGGATATTTGTGGATTGTGGTTCTCTGAATGTGATTGATGGGGGATTCTTGGAAAAACTTAAATTAAAACCCAAACCTTTGTCATCCCCTATTGCTTGGTTTCTGTCGATGGCTCCCCCTTGAAGAGTGTTACTCACAAGGTCTGTGAATTTCCCCTCACTATTAATGATATTCACCAAGTTAATTTGGATTTGGTGGTATTAAATAATTTGCCTTCTCCAGTAATTTTGGGGTTACCCTGGTTAAAATTGCACAATCCTGTACTGGATTGGTCTACCAATGAAATTAAGTCCTGGAGCCCTAAGTGTTATGACAAGTGTTGTAACTGACGTATTGCTGCGGTGAAAAAAGGGGAATTACCTGTACCTATTCAGGATTTTTGGAGAGTTTTTTCTGAGGAGGAGTCACAAATATTGCCTCCCCATAGAGACTATGATTGTACCATTGAATTTGTCCCTGGAGCGACTCTTCCTAAAAGTCGTTTATTTAATCTTACTATTCCTGAGAGAAAGGCTTTGGAGGAATACATACAGACAAGCTTGGCCGCCGGTCACATTAGGCCTTCCAAGTCTCCTGTGGTTGTTGGATTTTTTTTTGTTCAAAAAACAGGACGGCGGTTTACGTCCTTGTCTGGATTTTCGTGAGATTAATAAAATTACTGTACGCAATCCTTACCCACTGCCATTGATTCCTGATTTGTTTAACCAGTTAGTGGGGGCCAAGTGGTTCTCTAAAATTGATCTCCGGGGGGCAAACAATTTGTTGCGCATGAAGGAGGGTGATGAATGGAAGACTGCTTTTAACACTCCTGTGGGTCATTTTGAGAACCTGGTTATGCCTTTTGGTCTTACCAATGCTCCAGCATTTTTTCAGAATCTCATTAATGACATCCTTAGACCTTTGATCGGCAAAAATGTGGTTGTGTATTTGGATGACATTTTGATTTATTCACCGGATCTGGAGTCTCATTGGCGGAGCGTACGTGAGGTATTACAGTTATTAATTGACAATTCGCTTTTTGCTAAGCTGGAGAAATGTGAGTTTTCTGTACAGAGAATTAGTTTTTTGGGCTACATTATCTCCAGCGAGGGCTTTGAGATGGACCCTGTGAAGGTTCAGGCGGTTCAGGAATGGCCTAGGCCTATTGGTTTGAAATCGATACAAAGGTTTTTGGGTTTCGCCAATTATTACAGAAAATTCATTAAAAATTTTTCTATTATTGTCAAACCACTGACCGATCTCACCAGGAAAGGTGCTAATGCGGTTCAGTGGACTACTGAGGCCATTGAAGCTTTTGTGTTTCTAAAGGAGAGGTTCGGCTCTGCTCCCATCCTTATGCAGCCTGATGTGACTAAGCCGTTTTTGGTTGAGGTTGATGCTTCTTCGGTGGGGTCGGTGCGGTGTTGTCTCAGAAAAACAAGGATGGAGTACATCCCTGTGCTTTTTTTTCAAAAAAATTTTCTGAGACTGAACTTAATTACGATATTGGTAATCGGGAATTGCTGGCTATTAAACTCGCATTTGAACACTGGCATCATTTCTTGGAAGGTGCTGAATTTCCCATTCAGGTTTTCACTGATCATAAAAATCTGATCTATCTTGATGCTATCAAGCGCTTGAATGCCCGTCAGGCAAGGTGGGCACTTTTTTTCTCGCGGTTTAATTTTTCCGTTACTTACATCCCAGGTACAAAGAATGTTAAAGCTGATGCTTTGTCTCGCAGCTTTTCTCCCATGGTCGGTGCTGAGGAGGAGGGGAGCATTTTACAAGAAGGTGTTGTGATTGCTGCATTGGACTCCGTTTTGGAAGATGAGATTCTTAAAGCACAGGAGAATGCCCCATCTAACACTCCCCATGGGAGGTTGTTTGTGCCTAGGACCTTTAGGAGAGATTTGTTTGTTGAGTGTCATGAGTCTCGGTTGGCAGGTCATCCAGGAATTTCTGAGACCAAGAGACTTGTGGGTCGCAGTTTTTGGTGGCCTGGATGGCAGAAGGAAGTCATTAAGTGGGTGCGTCAATGTACGGTGTGTGCTAGATCTAAGTCTTCACATACTCCTGCAGCGGGGTTGCTTTGCCCTCTGGAGGTTCCTAGTGCACCATGGACACATCTGGCTATGGACTTTATTACTGACCTTCCCCCCTCTGAGGGTTTCACAGTCATCTGGGTGGTCGTGGACCGTTTTAGCAAGATGTGTCACTTGGTTCCTTTCATCAAACTTTCCTGCGCTAAGACACTCGCTAAGGCCTTTGTCAAGGAAATTGTCAGACTGCATGGCGTTCCTACTGACATTGTTTCGGATAGGGGACCTCAGTTCGTGGCTCGTTTTTTGGCGTGCTTTTTGTGACAGGTTGTGAGTTCATTTGTCGTTTTCATCCGGATATCATCCTGAGTCTAATGGCCAGACAGAAAGAAAGAATCAGGATGTTGAGCAGTTCTTGCGTTGTTTTGTGGCAGACAATCAGGATGGGTGGTCTGAGTTTCTGCCACTTTCTGAGTTTGCTCTTAACAACCATACAGCCTCTTCTGCTGGTTGTTCACCTTTTTTTTGTTGTTCTGGGAGACATCCATCTTTTGGGTCATTCTCCAAATTGGTATCGGCTGTGCCTGAGGAGGAGAGTTTTTCCGGTGACTTGGAGAGAGTTTGGACGGATGTGCGTGGTAATCTTCAGGAGGCTAACAAAAAATCTAAGAGGTACTTTGATAGGAAACGGCAAGAGGTTTTGTTTGCTATTGGTGACATGGTTTGGTTGTCCTCTAAGAATCTGCGGTTGAGGATTCCTTCTAAAAAATTGGGTCCCAAGTTTGTAGGGCCCTTTAAGGTGCTTCAGGTAGTTAACCAATCTGCTGTTAAGTTGGAGGTTCCTACCTCCTGGAAGATTAATCCGGTGTTTCATGTTTCTCTGTTGAAAAGAGCTTATGTGTCGGATGGAGACGTCTCTGCCACTGTTCCTCCCGTGGTGGAGGACGGGGAATACGAAATTTCCCGCATCCTAAATTCTAGACGGTATAGAGGGAGTTTGCAGTATCTCGTCGCTTGGAAAGGATTCAGAACCGAGGACAACTCATGGGTGAGGGCGGATGATGTTTCTGCTTCCAGACTTGTCAGAGCGTTTCACAAGAGGTTTCCTGATAAGCCTGGGCCTAAGGGGTATAGAAGAGGGGGTACTGTTAGAACTCTCCAGTTAGTTTTTTTCTATCTTGCTGGTCACATGACCTTGTTTGCCTATTTAATCCTGCTCCACCCTCCTGGCCTTGCTGGACTTCATTGTAATTTCTACTCTTAAGTTAGCCTGGTGCTTTGTTACCTTTCTCAGTCAGTTTAGCTTGGTCTTTGGACCTTTATGTTCTATGTTGTGTGTTTGTCTTTTACTGCTACAATTTCTGATAGGAGGTGCCCAACTTTATCCCAGTCCCTAGTTCTTGTAGGGATCCCTCCCTTGCATCTATAGGTCTTCGTACAGACTAGCCGAGGACTTTAGCGGGTCTGATTGCAGGATCAGGTTCCCCGTTACATCGTAGGGATCTAGCTTAGTTCTATTGTAGGGACAGATCTCCTTTCTTTCCTTAGTGCTTGTAGCAGATCATAACAGTCGAGTGTTCAGCACTCAAACCATAACAGAAACACAGTATCTGCTGGTAACATCAATTTTGTGGAATCATTTCACCACTTTTTTAGCCCATCCTTTGCAAGGCCACAGGAGGCAAGAAGTCTGACACATAGTCAACGCCTAGAGACAATGGTACAGGAGTATCTCCAAGAAAACATTGAAGCCATGACTGTGTCACTGGACCCTTGCTCTTTTTGGGCTTCCAATCTGGATAAATGGCCGGAGCTCGCCACTTACGCCTTGGAGATCTTGTCATGCCCCGCAGCCAGCGTTCTGTCTGAACGTGTGTTTAGCGCTGCTGGTGGTGTGCTGACAGATAAGCGCACGCGGCTCTCCACTGATAATGTAGACAGACTCACGTTCATAAAGATGAATAAATCATGGATCCGAAACGAATTTTCTACCCCTGTGTCATCCTGGGGAGAGTAAAAGCTTGATGATTGGTTAAAATCACCTCACCAACCGTTTTAAGCTTTCAAATTACGAATCATGTTTATCTGTATCTTGGCTGGAAAATAATTTGGGCTTTGTAGCAGTGTGCAGTTCTGATTCTATTAGGCCATCTATACTAAGCTCCACCAGATTTAAAATTAATAATAATTTTTAGCTGCATCTAGCCCGGAAAATAAGTGCCTTCTTGCTGCACTACCTGCAACATGACCCTCAGATTGTCAGAATTCGAAGTAATCCTGACTACTGGGTTGCCACACTCTTAGATCCCCCACACTCTTCGATCAACCTTTTCATTTTAATAAAGACCAAAAAAATGGTCATTTTTGAAATTATAAGCATTAGCGGGTTATTAGAAACTGAAATCAAAGAGTTTTCAACTCAAAACTTTATTCTAGGTGATGTTACATTTGCACATAGGACCCCTTGTTCGAAGGGAGCTTCTGAACTCTCTCGTCCATTGAATTTGTCAGGTTTTGGATGGTTTCTGCTTCAATTGTTTTGCATGAGGACAGAATACCCTGCCAGAGCTGTTGCTTAGATGTGAACTGCCTCCCGCCATCATAGACACTCCTTTTGATGATGCTCCAGAGGTTCTGAATGGGGTAGTGGTCAGGGGAGCATGGGGGTCACACCATAAGATTGTCCCCTTTTATGCCCATATCAGCCAGAGATGCAGCTGTGTTATGTGCAGCATGAGACGGTGCATTATCATGCATGAAAATGATATTGCTGTGGAATACACGGTTCTTCTTCTTGAACCATGGCAGGAAGTGCTGTTTGAGAAACTCCACATACATTATGGAGTTCATCTTTACCCCTTCAGGGATCCTAAAGGGGCCGACAATCTCTCTCCCCATGATTCCAGCCCAAAACATTACTCCACCTCCTCCTTGTTGGCGCTGTAGCCGTGTTTGCGTGGGGTGTCCATCAACCAGCCATCCTCCACTCCATCCATCTGGACCATCGAGCGTTTCATGGCACTCATCCGTGAAAAAGTCAGTCTTCATGTATTGTTTGGCCCACTGGAGCCGTTTCTACTTGTGTGCAGTGGATAGAGGAGGTCAACAGGATGGCGTACGCACAGCTGCAAACCTCTGAAGGACCCTGCATCTTGTTGTTCGGGGGACGTTGGAGGCACCAGCAGCTTCAAAAACTTGTCTGCTGCTATGACAAGGCTTTTTTGCTGCTGCTCTTTTAACCTGACGTAATTGCCTGTAGGAAAGAGTCCTCAATTTGCCCTTATCAGCACGCACACGTGTGTACTGTGAATCAGCTACATACTTCTTGATTGCCAAGACACTTCATCCTGATCATTGCACAATGTTGATTGTAGTCATGCCTTGACCTAAATACTCCACAATTTGTTGCTTCTCAGCAGCCGACACATCCTTTTTCTTTCCCATTTTGGCAGAAAACGTAGGCTGCTTAATAATGTGGGACAGCCTTCTTAAGTAGTCTTGCCTTTCATTGGACACACCTGCCAAACTAATTAGCACAGTAGTCTGCAATAGCTTACAGTGATATAAAGAGCCCTGACACACATCACCATCAATGAGTTTAACTGACAAACAAACAAATTCTTCCCTTATCACTCCTAAACACTTTTTGCATAATAATTTGGAACACAGTGTACATGTGCTTTTCCACAAAACACCAGTGGTTCACGTAGTGAATCTTACAGTTCTAACTTGCCAACCGTGGTCTGTATGGAGTTGTTCAATAAAGGGCCCAAAATTAAGATAACATAGACGGGAGAGGTCTCTATGAATAGGAATTCCTAAGACTAAGACTTCGCTGCATTGATTTTAAAATTTGACCATGATCTATTTCAGCCATAACAGCAGAGATGGATATATGTGATTGAGTGATATATACTAGGACATCATCAGCAAATAGAGAGCACTTGTATTCGGTGCCTCCCACCTCAATCCACCTAATATTGGGGTTATGGCGAATTGATGAGAGCAGGTGCTTCGTCACTAGGATGTATAAGAGAGGGGACAGAGGACATCCCTGCCTTGTCCCATTGGTGATTATGAAAGGAGATGAAAATGTTCTGACACGCCCCCTGGGCCTTGGGACACCCGGAGCCGGACCCTTTTTGGTGGATGCTGGTGGTTGTAGTCTCCGTGGCGGCGATCATGTTCTGTGGCTCAGGGTGGTCAAACCAGTTGGGGAACTATTTATGTGGTTTTGATGTTTAAATGTCCGAGTACGCCACCCGTGGATTGCGGTCAAAGTGAACCGCCGCTGCAGGGCAGACTGCTGAGGCTGGTGTTGTGGGTGCTGCAGAGCGTAGCATAACTCCCCACAGGAGGAGTATAGCCTCAGGGCAGTGTATGCGGAGGATGGGGGTGATGGTGCAGGGCAGCAGCAGTAATGACTCGGAGTCAGTGATGCAGTCCAGGGCCTTTACTCACAGTTCTTATTATCCAGACCACTTCTGCAGGTAACGGCTGCCCACATCGTACTGCTCACCAGGTGAGGGGCTCAGACAACTCCCAGATAACTTTGGAGCACTTCACAGGACCCCCTTTGTGTGTCCTTTGTTTGGCCTTTCTTACCAACCTTTCTGTCCGGCTGCCTCCGGCCTCCTCTTGGTAAACTTGGCGCCAGTTTCCCTGACCCTATGTGATGCCTTCCTAGCGGGTGTAGCGAGGGGCTGCGCCACATAAAATGTCACAGCCTCCGGTTTCTAGCTGAGGGTCGTTTCCTGCCTCCACTAGTTTCGGGGACCGGTCTCCCCCTTTGACCTGACCCCTCCACGCAGGTGGATTCGGGCGTGCGGTGGCGACTCACCTGTCCGCACCCCTGGGATCCATTCGTTCCTCGTTCCTGGAGCCTTCTCCGCTCCTCTTCCTTCCTTCTCCCTCTTCCATGCCTGGGCCTCTGTTACTAGGCCCGCCTCCGGAGCAGAGCTCATGCAGAGCCCCTGCTCCCTGTCACTTCTGCTCAGACTTCTCTGCACTGAACTAGGATGGTGCCCACCTTTTATACTCCCTTCTCAATGCACCCAGGAACTGCTTCCTCCCTGCTCCTGCACTACAGGGTTCCCCTTCCTCAATGTTCCCTCCCCCCACTCCAGCCAGGGACAGGGACTGTCGTGCCCTTCTCAGGGGCATATTGGTCGCCCTGCCCCACGGCAATGTGGTGTAATGCATGCAGTTGTCGGGTCCTGATCCACACTCCATCCTTACCTGAGAGTGAGATATCACACCTCTGGGTGAGGTGCAATACATCTGTAGCAACTGAGCCCTCAGGGTGCTACAGTTCCATTTATCTTCAGCCTAGGTGACGTATTGCGATACAGGGCCGTGATTTTGGCTATAAAAGGGTCCCCTAGACCCCTACCCCAAGCTTTTTAAGAGAATAATATATGGCGTGCCAGGAGACTCTATGGAATGCTTTCTCAGCATCCAACGAGAGTATCTAATTACAAATTTTTAACTGCATCTAGCCCAGGAAATACTTTGTGCCTAGTAGCAGTGTCTGCTAGTCAGCGGATTATCCCGGCTGTTAAGCAAGCTACACCACCTGTAGTTTGGACACTTAATTTTTTCAAAGGAAATGCTTTGGGACCACGGGATACTCAGTGAAGAGCATCAGGATGCACCCCAAGGCATAGGGGCTGGGACTGACGGTAGGACGCCTTCCGGTGGACAGCCGAGCTCGATCCTTATAAAAGCTTTTTAACTGCAGCAGCTTTAGTGGACGCTACTGGAGCTGGAATTACGTGGCTGCTGGCTTGAGACTTGCCCTCCAATAGATCCTTGTAAATGGATTTAAAGTGTATTCATTCAAATTAGAGAGACAATTTAAATTAAAAAGCTTAGAGCTGCCTCCACCACAGGGGGGCTCGCTCGACCCACCAGCGGACAGGCACCAGTATTGGGAGAGGGAGGCTGGCCGTCAGGGTCCACCGAGGCTCTGGCACAAACCCGGCGACACGGAGGTGGCACGGGCAGGAACGGACTGGCCATGTCGGCTTCTCACTTTTTGGATTTTAGAAGGGCATGACATGCCTATATCTGTGTCTCCCCCTCCTTTTACTCCTCCACCTCTTTTCTTTTCGCATGACTATATGTACTTGTCACTTTTCCATGTGTTAGTTGTGTCTTCTGAGCAGTTTGTCAGCTTTTGGACACCTTTGAAGGTGTTTTCTATGTGTTTCTATGCGTTTTTGTTTGCCTGCCATTGGTTTTAACGGTGTTCGAAGGTGTTCGACGAACAGTTCGGCGAACACACGGGTGTTCAACGAACCGAACCGAACTCGAACACTATGGGGGTGGCTCAACACTACTGAGCAGCAGCTCTCTCTACTCTGTCTGATTCCGGAGTGACTGTGACAAGCATAGTGGTGCCAGGTCTTATATAGACCTGATGACGCTGTGCGGCCAGTTAATCACTGTAATGCCCACAACCAACATGGATACGGCATTACAGTGCGTGACAAGCAATCCCTGCATGTTCATTGGCTCTCTAAAGAGCGCCAAACATGCAGGGCGGGGACCTGAGCTCTCGCCCGAGCAACCGGGAAATATTTGCCGAGCGCCGAGCTTGTCGAGCACTGTGACGCTCAGGTGAGTACCGAGTAGTGGCGACCACGTTCGCTCATCACTAGTACATACAATAAAAATTACAGACCTCCCATTCTTTGTAGGTGTGAAAACTTGCAAAAAGCGGCAGTGTATCAAACACTTATTTTCCCCACTGTACCTTGAGAATTTGTGTATCAGACCAGTGGCAAGAAATGTCCCGGTTTGATATGAGTGTACACTCTTTCAGTATACTCCCAGAAATGTATTCAGCGTGGAAAGTGGCTGCATCACACCAATGCAGACCAGTTTCTCCATCTGAAAAAGTGGGAATAATAACCAAACAACTAAAAATAGACAAAAATACATTCTAACATTTCAAAAAAATATCATTGACCAGTATAGCCACCCTTCTCTTTAATAACAGACATAATTCCATCCATGGATTCTGTCAGTTTCTTAACCTGTTGTTGATAAACTTTTTAGACAGCACCAACCACAGCCTCCCAGACACAGAGAGGTACACTGTTTTCCTTCACAGTAAACCTTCTATTTAAGAAGTCCAAAAGTTCTCAATATGGTTTATGTCAGTTGAGGAAAGGATCATGTCATAATTCTTTCATCTTTAAGGCATTTTCTGTCCCGCCATGCAGTGTAATACTTTGATGCATAGCTTTCTTGAAAGATGTAGCGTTCTTCTTCTATGACTAATTGAAAGAAATTGTATCCTAAAAGCTGGTAGTAGGTTTTGGAGTTGATTTTTAGCCCATCCTCAACCCGAATCGGTCCAACTAGCTCATCCTTAATAATATCAGGCTATAACTGTACCCCACCTTCATCTTGCTGACAGAAGTGTTGAAGTGGAAGTCTATTCCTGTTAGTGATCCAGCAACAGGGCCATCCATCTAGACCAGGGGTCTCAAACTCGGCTGGGTATATGGGCCACACATGGAAAAAATGTGAATATGGGGGGCTGCATTCTTTGCAGGTCAAAGTGACATTTTCAGTGACAACATTTTTTTTTGTATACACCTTTTGAACATTTTTGCCGTGTTTATTTTTTTTATAGTTTGGGTTGTTATGGATGTGGCGATAATAAATGTGCACTTTTTTGTGTTTACTTTAGTTTATATATAAAACAGCATTTTTAGTGCCAAGATATTTTTTCATGCTTTATTTTAAAATTTTGAATTTTTACATTTTTGTTTCCCCCAATTGGCCACATACAGTAATATAGCCTTACAATTAGCACCATATAGTAATTCTGGCAAACATCTTGTAGTAATGTGCCCCACCCTGGTCCTAATCTTGTAGTAATGAGCCCCATCTTGGTCCTAATCTTGCAGTAAAGTGCCCCATCCTGGTCCTTATCTTGGAGTAATGCCCCCATCTTGTACTAATGTCCCCCATCCGGTAGTACTGCCCCATCCAGGTCCCCATATTGTAGATATGTCCCCATATTGTAGATATGTCCCCATCCAGGTCCCCATATCGTGGATATGTCCCTTTCCAGGTCCCCATAGTGTGGATATGTCGCCATATTTTGTCCCCATAGAGTGCTGTTCTTCACACACACATAAAAGAGAGAAAAAAAGATTCTTCTCACCTGTCCTCCATTCCCTCGGCATCCTTTGTGCACATGTGTCCCACAGGCATCACAGACGCCTTGACGATCCCGACCTGGTCCAGGAGGAGCCGCTGACACCAGCGCTGCATTGCCGCGCAGAGACAGTCTCCCAGCACAGCATTACCAATGTCAGCCACCGGACAATCAGAGGCCAGCAGCTGACATCTGCGGATGGCAGTGAGGTCATATCCGCTGCACTGGCATGCAAATGTCATAGCTTTCTCTTGCTTCTTATCAGTATTGTAGCTGCCTTTTTAACAGTTGCTTGTCAAATAAAAGATAGAGAAGAAAAATAAGAATGAGAGGGGACTGTTTTGCCAGTATGTGTTAATAATAATATTAAGCACTGAGTTTATCCTTGTTGATTTGAGCTCCCCTTGCAAGGATTCTACCAGTCATTAAGAGCAATGGTTAACAAAATAATCCAGGTACTTACTGCTCTAATAAAAAAATGTATCCTACTGCTGCCCATCAATTTTGTTATAGACACTGCTCACTTGCTGCACACATGACTTCAAAGAGGGACTGCGCTTCTCACATTCACTCATTTACTCACCTATCGCAATAGAAGAACAGTGAGCTAAGCACACTACACAGCCTGTTCATGCACCCTTAACACACTTTTTTCCACCTCTCTCCGAGGCCAGAGATGCGCTTGCAATAAGTAATACACAAGCACAGACAAAACCCATCTTTCCCAAACACATGACAGATCTTTGCACTTTGGCAGCACAGGGTAACACAACCAAGCTTTACACACGTAGTCAAAATTGTTGGTACCCCTCGTTTAATGAAAGAAAAACCCACAATGGTCACAGAAATAACTTGAATCTGACAAAAGTAATAATAAATTAAAAATCTATGAAAATAAACAAATGAAAGTCAGACATTGCTTTTGAACCCTGCGTCCACAGAATGTTTAAAAAAATTAAACTCATGAAATAGGCCTGGACAAAAATGATGGTACCCATGAAAATAATGTGACAAAAGGGACATGTTTAATCAAGTTGTATCCACTAATTAGCATCACAAGTGTCTACAATCATGTAATCAGTCAGTGGGCTACAGATACTCACTGTGCTGTTTGGTGACATGGTGTGTACCACACTCAACATGGATCAGAGGAAGCAAAGGAAAGAGTTGTCTCAGGAGATTAGAAAGAAAATTATAGACAAGCATGTTAAAGGTAAATGTTCTAAAACCATCTCCAAGCAGCTTGATGATGTTCCTGTGACTAAAGTTGCACATATTATTCGGAAATTTAAGATCCATGGGACTGTAGCCAACCTCCGTGGAGGAAAATTGATGACAAATCAAAGAGATGGATAATATGAATGGCAACAAAAGAGCCCAGGATAACTTCTAAAGAGATTAAAGGTGAACTTAAAGCTCAAGAAACATCAGTGTCAGATCGCACCATCCGTCGTTGTTTGATCCAAAATGGACTTCATGGGAGACGACTGAGGAGAACACTGTTGTTGAAAAAAAATCATAAAAAAGCCAGACTCGAATTTGCCAAACTACATGTTGACAAACCACAAAGCTTCTGGGAGAATGTCTTATGGACAGATGAGACAAAAATGGAAGTTTTTGGCAAGGCACATCAGCTCTATTGTCACAGATGGAAAAATGAAGCATATCAATAAAAGAACACTGTCCCTACTGTGAAACATGGAGGAGGCTCTGTTATGTTCTGATGCTGCTTTGAATCTATGCAGGGTACAATGAAATCTCAAGACTATCAAGGGATTCTAGAGAGAAATGTGCTACCCAGTGTCAGAAAGCTTGGTCTCAGTCGCAGGTCATGGTTCTTGACCCAAAACACAGCTAAAAACACCCAAGAATGGCTAAGAGGAAAACATTGGACTATTCTGAAGTGGCCTTCTATGAGCCCTTACCTAAATTCTATTGAGCATCTTTGGGAAGAGCTGAAACATGTCGTCTGGAAAAGGCAACATTCAAACACGAGACAACTGGAGCAGTTTACTCATGAGGAGTGGGCCAAAATACCTGTCGAGAGGTGCAGAAGTCTCATTGACAGCTACAGGAATCGTATGATTGCAGTGATTGCCTCAAAAGGTTGTTCAACAAAATATTAAGTTAAGAGTACCATCATTTCTGTCCAGGCCTATTTCATGAGCTTAAATTTTTTTAAAATTCCATGGAAGCAGGGTTGAAAAGCAACGTCTGACTTTCATTTGTTAATTTTCATAGATTTTTAATTTATTATTTCTTTTGTCAGATTCAAGTTATTGTGGGTTTTTCTTTTATTAAACGAGAGGTACCAACAATTTTGACCATGTGTGTACCTTCCCTTTTCAGAGTTTTAGGTACATTTAGAGCAGGAAGGAAAAAATGTATTAAATTTTAGGTTTAAAACACAAAAAAAATTACGAAAAGATAAAATAACGACAAGGCATACATAAAAACAAAAATAGTTTAAAAATAAAAGGAATAAATACATGAATATCTTACTACTTGGATCTGTGAGGGCTTTGGACAGAGGAGATCATTATAGAAATTTGAACAGATCTACAATACACATTGACTTGGCTAACATCTAACCACAGGATATATTATATCGGATTTCACCTAGGCTCCTTACCCCTCCAACTGTCAGGTGAGAGGAGGATGGCTATTTATATACAAGGACAGAGGCATTTAAGGTTAACAGCAGCAAGTCGGGCTAAGTTCAATGTGCTGCTGTAAGAGGCAGATGCTAGCTGAATAATACAGCCATTGTTTGCTGGCAATAATGCAATCTCACCTCTTATACAACATGCAAATACAAACTATATTAGATATTGCACGTTATTCAACAGTTGAATCAAGAGAAAAGAAAGACTCTGTTTGCAAGGTTATAATCTATGAGGAAATTGGTACAAATGTGCTTGCTTTGTATTAACCAGTTATATTTTAAATGAAAATAATGGATGACATGTACATGATTTAACAAAGGTTAATTAATAGTGTTGAGCGAGCACTAAAATGCTCGGGTGCTCGAAGCTCGGGCCGAGCTCGCCGTGATACTCGGGTGCTCGACCCGAGCAACGAGCCCAATGTTAGTCTATGGGAGACTCGAGCATTTTTGCGGCGGCACCCCCGGCAGTCTTTTAAAAGCCTAACAAGTGCCCAAAACGATAGTGACAGTGCTCAAATGACATGAGGACAGCATGGGGATCGCCCCAGGAAGCATTTCTGACCCCCAGGTCACTGCTGTCAACAACGTGGTCAGATGTATTAAGCCACTTTTACAGGCTCACAATAAAAAATACAAAAACGAAACTGAAAATGTTTTCCTGTGAAATATGTTAAGGAACATCCTTTCCAGGTTAAAGACTTGTGTATAAGGTAAAATGAATAACCAAAAACAAAAATTCTCCTCCACACCTTGGGCTATGTTCACAAGTAGCATTTATATGCGTTTTTGCACTTTTGCATTGCTTTCAACCGTGACAAATGCGTTCACTGGGAAATGTCATTTTAAAATTTTGCAACCTTATCTGACCATGTGCCGTGTGACAGTGCTGAAAAGACATGGGAACAGCATGGGGAAGACCCCTGGAAGCATCTCTGACACCAAGGTCACTGCCTAAAAGTGTGCCCATCAGAAGTGATCCTTGCCGCATCAGAAGATGCAGACTTGCAACTATCCCCGTGCAAGTCCTTGTCCCAGTGTTCAATTGTACCTCCCCCATTCCTTGCAATGCAAGCGCAAATATGCAGCCAACCAAGCCCGCAGGCTGCAATACTATACTGCTAGCTTGCACTTGAAATGGGGCCTTTTAGTTTGGAGGAGGCCGAAGCTGGCCACTACCTCATGGCTGCGTCGGCGGCGAAGTCTCCATACTCAGTCCCCAGCTGCCACTATTTCTACCGGGAACCTTCCCCACACTTTTCTTAGCCTGGCCTGCTTTAGGGCAGCATTGGACAAGCTCACCAGAAAACCAGAGACTCCTCAGGTGGGCCCTGGCTTCTCCATCAAGGGAGTTGAGAGTGCCAAGGTGAGGAGCATGATGATGATGATAGAAGTTAGCATCTGCTTTGTTTTCTTGGAATGCTAGCGTAAGTGTGCAGCCTGCCACCCACCCACCCCCAGGCTGCAATACCATACTGCTAGCTTGCACTTGAAATGGGGCCTTTTAGTTTGGAGGAGGCCGAAGCTGGCCACTACCTCATGGCTGCTTCGGCAGCGAGGTCTCCATACTCAGTCCCCAGCCACCGCTATTTGTCCCGGTAACCTTCCCCACACTTTTATTAGTCTGGCCTGCTTTAGGGCAGCATTGGACGAGCTCACCAGATAACCAGAGACTCCTCCGGTGGGCCCTGGCTTCTCCATCAAGGGAGTTGAGAGTGCCAAGGTGAGGAGCATGATGATGATGACAGAAGTTAGCATCTGCTTTGTTTTCTTGGAATGCAAGCGTAAGTGTGCAGCCTGCCACCCACCCACCCCCAGGCTGCAATACCATACTGCTAGCTTGCTTGCACTTGAAATTAGTCTTTTTAGGCTTGTGGAGGCAGACGCCGGCCACCATGTCATGGCTGCGTCGGCGGCCTGGTATCCATACTCAGTCCCCAGCCGCCCCTATTTATCCCGGTGCGCCTAATACACAGGCGCCCATACCAAAACATTACCTGTGCCCTCCCCAGTGCATTTAGTGGGAAGGACAGCCTATTCCGCTGTAGTGTGTGCACACCAACCCCCTGTTCATGGCACATGCAAAGATGCCTCCCGCCCTAAACCTGTCGTTGCAGACTTGCAACAATCCTCGTTCAAGTCCTTGTCCCAGGGCAGTGTTCAATTGTACCTTCCCCATTTCTTGCAATGCAAGCGCAAGTATGCAGCCTGCGACCCACCCACCCCCAGGCAGCAATACCATACTGCTTGCTTGCACTTGAAATTGGGCCTTTTAGGCATGTGGAGGCGGAATCTGGCCACCACGTCATGGCTGCTTCGGTGGCCTGGTATCCATACTCAGTCCCCAGTCGCCCAGCGGCCGTGTGTCCACACTCGATCCACAGCCGCCAGGGGGCGGCCGGGTGTCCATACTCGGTCCCCAGCCGCCCCGCGGCCGGGTGCCCACACACGGTCCCCAGCCGCCCCTATTTGTCCCGGTCCGCCTTATACACAAGCGCGCATACCAAAACATTACCTGTGCCCTCCCCAGTGCATTTATTGGGAAGGACAGCCTAACCACAAACACGTGAACAAGTGAATGTGGCAAGGGATGGTCCATCTCACTTACGCCTTCACACTGGGTTAATATTTTGGAAGCCGGGACACAGTTGGACACTGGGATACAACACGTCCTCCAAACATAGAGGATTGCGGGTCCTGGGTCAATCAGGCTTCAACACAAAGTTCAGAAGGTAGACATCAGCAGTGGTCGGCCTCCTACATAACGAGTAAATTATTCATGATCATGAGGCCATCCATCTCCTTAGCTTTCTGTTCCTTGGAATGCAAGCGCATGTATGTAGTAGCGGCTAGGCCTGAAGTGGTCAGCGTTTTGGCACATATCCTACCTCCTCCGAGGATTGCTGGATGTCTTCCTGCTACTATCCCAGTTCTATGACTCCCGTTAAAACAAAGCTTCAGGTGATGAATGATGGATGAGGTGTTGGCAAAGGAGAAAGAGAAGGGGGTACAGGGACCATTCATATCAATATTAGGCCAGTCAACCACACATGTCTTGTAGGATATGTTTCTGTACCAAAAGGAGCGGTTCGGTTACACAGTTATAGGGCATACAGTGAGTGCAATGCCTACCAAAAATTTTGAGGCACTCCAATGCCCCTTGGAAGTGACATGGAGGTCAGAGGGCCTTAACTAAACTGTTTTTTCCATTTATAGCAACTGGGTCTCCTGTACACTGTTGGCCTAAGCAGTGAATGGAAGGCTTTCCAAAAATTATGAGGAACTGCAATGCCCCTTGAAACAGACGTGGATTACAGCGTACTAAAAACCTTCTACCCATTATTGGGGAGTGGGTCTCCCTTAATGTTCGCCTATGCATTGAAAAGCAAAAACTGACTAAAATTAGGAGGAAATGCAATGCCCGTTGGAAGAGTCGTGGAGGTTAGAGGTAATTAAAAACAACATTTCAATGCCCCTTGGAATACCTGTGGAGTTCAGATTGGTTTAACAAGACGGTTTTAATGCCCATTAGAAGAGACGTGGAAGTCACAGTAGCTTAACAAGACGGTTTTAATGCCCCTTGGAAGAGTGGTGGAGGTTACAGTGGAATAAAAAGACAATATCAATGCCCTGTGGAAGAGACGTGGAGGTCACAGTAGCTTAACAAGACGGTTTTAATGACCCTTGGAAGAGTGGTGGAGGTCGCAGTGGAATAAAAAGACTATCAATGCCCTTTGGAAGAGTGGTGGAGGTTACAGTGGAATTAAATGAAAATATCAATGCCCCTTGGAAGAGATGTGGAGGTCCCAGTGGAATAAAAAGACAATATCAATGACCCTTGGAAAAGACGTGGAGGTCACAGTAGCTTAACAAGATGATTTTAATGCCCCTTACAAGAGCCATGCAGTACAGCATATTAAAAACATTATTCCCATTATTGGGGACTGGGTCTCCCATAGTATTTGCTTATGCCTTCCAAGCAAAAGCTTCCAAAAATTAGGACGGAGCAACTTGCAATGCCCCTTACAAGAGCCATGCAGTACAGCATATTACAAACATTATTCCCATTATTGGGGAGTGGGTCTCCCATAGTATTTGCTTATGCCTTCCAAGCAAAAGCTTCCAAAAATTAGGACGGAGCAACTTGCAATGCCCCTTACAAGAGCCATGCAGTACAGCATATTAAAACATTATTCCCATTATTGGGGAGTGGGTCTCCCATAGTCTTTGCCTATGCCTTCCAAGCAAAAGCTTCCAAAAATTAGGATGGAGGAACTTGCAATGCCCCTTACAAGAGCCATGCAGTACAGCATATTACAAACATTATTCCCATTATTGGGGAGTGGGTCTCCCATAGTATTTGCTTATGCCTTCCAAGCAAAAGCTTCCAAAAATTAGGATGGAGCTACTTGCAATGCCCCTTACAAGAGCCATGCAGTACAGCATATTACAAACATTATTCCCATTATTGGGGAGTGGGTCTCCCATAGTATTTGCTTATGCCTTCCAAGCAAAAGCTTCCAAAAATTAGGATGGAGCAACTTGCAATGCCCCTTCCAAGAGCCATGCAGTACAGCATATTACAAACATTATTCCCATTATTGGGGAGTGGGTCTCCCATAGTATTTGCTTATGCCTTCCAAGCAAAAGCTTACAAAAATTAGGATGGAGCAACTTGCAATGCCCCTTACAAGAGCCATGCAGTACAGCATATTACAAACATTATTCCCATTATTGGGGAGTGGGTCTCCCATAGTATTTGCTTATGCCTTCCAATCAAAAGCTTCCACAAATTAGGAGGAAGTGCATTGCCCGTTCGAAGAGTCATTGAGGTCCTAGTACCTTAACAAGACACTTTTAATGCCCCTCAGAAGAGACGTGGAGGTGAGAGTTGTATAACAAGACGCTTTTAATGCCCCTTACAAGGGACGTGGAGGTCAGAGTGGTATAACAAGATGCTTTTAATGCCCCTCAGAAGAGACGTGGAGGTCAGAGTGGTATAACAAGATGCTTTTAATGCCCCTCAGAAGAGACATGGAGGTCAGAGTGGTATAACAAGATGCTTTTAATGCGCCTCAGAAGAGACGTGGAGGTCAGAGTGGTATAACAAGACACTTTTAATGCCCCTTAGATGAGATGTGGCGGTCAGAGTGGTATAACAAGATGCATTTAATGCCCCTCAGAAGAGACGTGGAAGTCAGAGTGGTATAAAAAGACGCTTTTAATGCCCCTTACAAGAGCCATACAGTACAGCATCTTAAAAATATTATTTCCATTGTTGGGGAGTGGGTCTCCCACAGTCTTTGCTTATGCCTTCCAAGCAAAAGCTGACAAAATTAAGGACGGAGGAACTTTCAATAATGGCAACATGGTGGTATAGTGGTGGTGGAGGCTGAGGATAAGGAGAAGAGCAAAAAAACAGCCGAAATGAGGAAGCATATAGCCATGTGTGGTTGTGAAGCAGTGCATGGGAATACACCTCCCGAAATAACACAGTGGATTTGACTTTATGTTACTCTGCTGTCATTTGGTGGTGATGAGAAGTCTGGCCCAGTCCAGCCCTTGTTCATTTTGATAAGGGTCAGCTTGTCAGCATTGTCAGTTGACAGGCAAGTGCGCTTATCAGTTATACTTCTCCCAGCAGCACTAAAAACACGCTCCGATAACACGCTAGCGGCATGGCAGGTCAGGACCTCCAAGGCATACAGAGCAAGTTCATTCCAAGTGTCCAGCTTGGATACCCAATAATTAAAAGGCACAGAGGAATCACGGATGATGCTGGTAGAGTCGGCAAGGTACTCCCTCACCATCTTTTGAAACTTTCCACTCCTTGTGAGAGTACCCCGCAACTCAGGGTCTGTCCGAAGGGAGGGTCTGAGAAAACTGTCCCAGAACATTGACAGTGTTCCCCTGCCTCTTCTGGATTGGAGTTGTCTTTCTCTTGCTTGTACGCTTTGGTTAGTCAACAAACTGTGACCTCTGCCGCTAGCGTGTTCAGATGGCAATTTTTTTAACAGTTCCGCAGCAAGGGCCTTCTGGTGCTGGCTCATTTTTGTAGACCTCTCCACCTCAGGAATAAGAGAGTGAAAGTTCTCCTTGTAGCGGGGGTCTATAAGTGTCACCAACCAGTAATGACTGTCACCCAACATTTTGACAACGCGAGGGTCACGGTTAAGGCAGCGTAACATAAAGTCAGCCATGCGTGCCAGACTGGTAATGGGCAAGATTTCCGTTTCCTCACCAAGATGACGACTGACCATGCTCTCCTCCTCCTCTTCCTCCTCCCCCTCCCCCTGTCTTCATGGCACCCACGCTGAACCGACGGTATGACACTTGTACTGGTACTACCGTCAGCAGTGCATGATAACAGCTCCTGTTCTTCCTCCTCCTCCTCCTCCTCTCCCTCATTGTCCCTCAATGCACTTTGGGATGAGATGAGGCTGGGCTGTGTGTAATCGCCCACTACGGCTTCTTGATCCATCTCATCATACTCTGGCTGCAATGCCTCCTCTTTAATTCTCTGCAGAGAGCATTGCAAAAGACAGACAAGTGGGACGATGACAGTAATGATGGCGTCATCGCCACTCACCATCTTGGTAGCCTCCTCAAAGTTTGTCAGGATGGTACATATGTCAGACATCCAGGTCCTCTCAAGAGGTCTTATGTGTGGAGTCTGACCTGAATATTGATGGCCTTGTTGCAGCTGGTACTCCACAACTGCTCTCTTCTGCTCACAAATCCTTTGCAATATGTGGAGGGTAGAGTTCCAACGTGTGGGAACATCACACACACCAGTCAGTGTGCCGGAAGCTGCAAACGCTGCTGCAACACAGCAAGGGCGGTGGAAGCTGTAGCCGACTTGCAAAAATGATGTGACAGGCGGCGTACTTTCACGAGCAGATCTGGCAACTCAGTGTATGATTTAAGAAACCGCTGAACCACGAGGTTAAGCACATGAGCCAGCATGGTACGTGTGTGATCTCGCCTCGCCTCAGAGCCGCCACCAGTTTACAGCCATTGTCACACACGACTATGCCTGGATGTAGGTTCAGTGGTCTCAGCTACAGATCTGCCTGCTCTTTCACAGCTGTCCACAACTCACAAGCAGTGTGAGGTTTATCACCTAAGCTTATGAGTTTCAGCACAGCCTGTTGCCGCTTGGCGGAGGCAGTACTGCAGTGCTTCCAGCTTGTAACTGATGTGGTGATATCTGAGATGGATGCTGAAGATGAGGAGGACGAGGAGGATGATGCGCAGGAGCTGTACACTGTGGGGCCAACTCTGACTGACATAGGGCCCGCAATCCTTGGTGTGGGGAGGATGTGTTTCGTCCCAAGGTCCGACTGGGTCCCGGCTTCCACTATGTTTACCCAGAGTGCCGTCAGGGAGATGTACCGTCCCTGGCCACAAGCACTTATCCACGTGTCCGTTATCAGGTGGACTCTCCCAGTAACTGCGTTGTTGAGGGCACGGCAGATGTTTTGGGACACGTGCTTGTGTAGTGCGGGGGTGGCACACCGGGTAAAATAGTGTCGGCTGGGGACCGAGTACCGAGGGACAGAGACCGCCATAAGGTTGCGGAAGGATTCCGTCTCCACCAGCCTAAAAGGCAGCATTTCCAATACAAACAGTCGAGAAATGTGCGAATTTAGGACTGAGGCCTGTGGGGCGTTAGCTGCGAATTTCCGCTTTCATTCAAAGGTCTGGGATATGGACAATTGAACACTGCAGTGGGACGTGGACGTGGACGTTGATGCTGTTTCTTGAGAAACTGCCATAACAAGTGAAGACTGAGAGGAGGGGGCATCTTTACATGCAGTATGGACAGGGGATTGCCTTGCACACACAACAGGGGGTTCTATTGCATGCACAACAGCGGAAGAAGCAGTGGTGACACCTGCTGACACTGGTTGTGGACCCTGGGGTTCGCCCCACAAAGTTGGGTGCTTTGCTGCCATGTGCCTGATCATGCTGGTGGTAGTCAGGCTTGTAGTTTTGTCACACCTGCTGATGCTGGCATGGCAGGTGGTAAAAATGGCCTTTTTGGGGTTATCAGCAGAGTCTTTAAAAAAATTCCAGACTCTGGAAGACCTACCACTTGTACTGGCAACGTCCCTCGTGTTGGTATTACGGGGAACGGTTGCCCGCCTTCTGTGTGCGGCCACCACACTGCTTCTTCCTGCCTGTTGGGGTACTCGGCCTCCCTCCCCCTGTGTGCTGCTGGCCTCACTCTGCATGTCCTCCTGCCATGTTGGGTCAGTTACTAGATCATCCACCACCTCCTCCACTTCCACTTGCGCACCACGATGCTCCTCCTCATTTCCTACAATTGTGTCTCGTCATCGTCCACCTCTTGTGACAAATTGCCAGCGTCGACTTCCTGTGGCCGTGGCTGTTCAAATATTTGGGCATCGCTACATGGGATCTCCTCTTCCACCACTTCAAGCGTAGCAGGCGAGGGGCACAAATATGGAAATGGACCATTGAACAGCTCTTCAGAGTGTCCAAGTGTGGGATCAATTGCTGTCTGACGACACTCGGCATGGTGGGAGGAAGGAGCAACAGGGTGAGGAGGAGTATGCAGTCGGGATTCACGGATACTAAGAGTTGACCGTGTGGAAGACAGACCGGAGGTGGTGGTGCCCAGGTAACTGGAAGTATTATCTGCTATCCAATTAATAACCTGTTCACACTGATCAGTTCGCAATACTGGTGTTGTTCTGTGCTTCCCTAGTAATTCGGTCAAGAAGTGGGAGCGAGAAGATGTGGCTGTTGGTTGTGGCACATTTTCACCTTGGCCATGCACGCACCATCACCAGAACGTCCAGTTCCACGTCCCTTGCCACGCACCTTGCCCATTGTAAAGGAAGTAAAATAGCTTACACTCGCACTATCAATGGAAAAAGGGTAATAAAAAGCAGATTAGAACCGTGGAAGAGGAAAACCACAGTTCTATTTCTCTGGCCTACAACCGACTCTTTTAAACAATCAGAACAATCAGGGAGAAACTATTACTGTTTTTCCTTACGGAAAATATACCAAAACCTGAATAATAGAGATTTTTTACCGTGGAACAGCAAAACCACAGTTTTAATAAACTGGTGTATACCAGACTTTTTAAAATAAATAGATTTGTGGCTGAACAGTGAGCGACACACTCAAACTGTTGTTTTTTTAGATACCAAATGCCCAAAACTGGATACTACACAGATTTTACCCGTTGAACTGCAAAACCACACTTCTGTTTCTATGGCCTATTCCAGACTATTTTCAACAGATATATTTGTGTCTGAAACATCAGAGACACACTTTTTTTTGGGGGGAGGGGGGACACCAATAGGTTAATAAGACGGGTATTTGTACAGTGTGTAGGAGGAAAAAAAAAAGAGGATTTAGATGAAAAAAAAGGATTTTTACTGGCCCCCGAGACCTACAGCTAAGTCCAGCAATTTCAGAAACAGGAGCACACAGGACTGTAATGCAGCGTTTGCGGGTATAACCACTGCGTCTCCTATACAGCCTGCCTGCCTCCCTGATATCTGGGATGGATATTAGTCCTGAGAAGGACTGTTTGTTTGTTCTGGCTATTTCGCAGCAAAAATGTCTCCCTAGCTCAGTAGCGCTGTCCGTACACTGTCTGATCCGGAGCGTCTGTGTCCAAGATGGCGGCACCCGGTTTTAAATACTCGAGGTGACGCTGTGCGGTCAGCCAATCACTGTAATGCCCACAAACAACATGGCTGCGGAATTACAGTGACTGGCTGGCAATCCCTGCATGTTCATTGGCTCTGTAAAGAGCGCCAAACATGCAGGGCGGAGACCCGAGCTCCCTCCCGAGTTACCGGAAATGCTCGGTGCTCGCCGAATATCCCGAGTAGAGTGATGCTTGGGTGAGTACCGAGCAGTGTCGAGCATGCTCGCTCAACACTATTAATTAACCTCAAATTTCACATCACTAGGATATCACTACAAAAAAGCTGTAAATCCACACCTAACTTGGCAATTTTCAATAGCTTGTGTATTACTAAGTTTTCTTAATAATCTTAAAAGGTTTTTCTAATTTTATTATGCTTTAGTTAGGTTGGCAGGTTTCATTTATTTGCAATGAGAACTTTTATCTTTCATAGTGTGCACCTTGTTTCAAAGGATCTTGGCCACTAGAGCATGGTCGAGTACCTGCAATAGGAATATTCCTGAAGAAGAGCTAACTCCTAAGATTCCAGTCAGCTCTTTCCAGTCCATTGATTTATACACAGCAATTAGCTGCCCACATCCCTCTACCTTCCTCTCAGCTCCTGATCTTTTATCAGTTATGCATAATCACAATCCTCCAGCCCCCACCATGGGTAGTTTCCAGAGCAATTCTCATAATCAAGGTTCTCACTTTCCTAATCCATTTGCTTGTTCATATTCACTGTTATCTCTACATTCAAATTGAGTGAAAACAATGTAGACTTCAGAACAGTAATAATGGCAAAAAGAAACTGACCAGAACTGTAACTGGATGAGTGCTCACAATCTAGCAACCAGGAAGTAAGGAGACTACAGAGCTGTGAGCTGCTCAAGAGACAACTTCAGGATACCCCTTTAAGTGAGAGAACCTTCTGTGACATATCATCAGGATGGTGCATTGTTAATCATGGTGAAACATCAGTAAAGCCACAAGAGCCAATCACCAACCATTTGAGTGTTTGAGTGCATTGAATGCGGGGTGCACATTTGAAAAAAGGGAATGTGTTCTAACGAAAAATGTACAAAGGCACAACCAGTGGAGTTACATTAATAAATACAATAAGCCTGTCTAGCTTGATCTGTTTTAGGGCTCAATTAAAGTGTAGCTGATGGAAAAGATTGGACATAAGGAAAGAGCTGTTGCCAATTCTTCCATATCCCAAGCATTGAACCAGTTTGGTGCCTATTACACTATTTGTGACTGAACATACCTTGTATACATGAGCATTCTACCTCTAACTGCCTGTTTCCTTGTATGTGTTACATTTTTAGTTACTCTTAAGAACTCGGAAGCACCCTGTCTTTTTTTAGATTCTCATTTAGTTCCTATTATTTTGGACTCTTTAGTGTTTTTATGATTTTGAGAGCTAACACAAGCTGTGAAATGTGAACAATAAATTTTCTATAGAGCACTGGATTGGTGTTGAAAGCAAAGGAAATAGTAATGAAATCTGAAACAGTTTGAACTGCGGGAACCTTTACTGTTACTTGGCTCTTCTGATGCCATGAAGAGAACTGCAAACTCAGGTTAGAGGACACTGCTTGACCCAAGGCTTCTATTACGGTTTTATTTATAGTAATGTGTACTTTAGCTTGGTCAGTTCTTTCATCTCGAGAGGTCCATTATAAAGCAATGTGAAATATTATAGCACTATGTAAAAACTTGTCATTAATATTTTAAGCTGCTTTTGTCACCACTATCTGCATTATTGCTGAATAAATATCAATAATTTTTACTGTAATTTTTTAAACAAGTTACACATTTTATACAGATATGAAACATTCATGAACATAGGTGAAGTATTTTTATAAACCCTATACCAGAGAGACAAAGTGCATATGCTCGACTTTTATAGCATTTTGTGACCAAAAGATTTAGAATACAGGTAACATGGCCGGTATGAAAGAGGAGAAGTAAAACAAAAGGAGGCATGGATTTAATGTCCGAAAAGGTTGATAGACAAAGAATAGAAAAAAAAACACAAAATTTGAGCTTGGTTTAAGTTGGTGTACATGCTGCAAATAGGGTTCTTAGTAACACTGTTTTGTATAAAAAAAAAATGAAAGCTATTCCACCACTGCAAGGTGAACCCATTCAGGATAGTCCTACTCTGTTTAATATTAAAAACCTTACCTTGTGTCAAAGTTGACCTCAGTGTGTGAATAAGGGCAGCCAAAGGACTGAGTTCCGAACTGTGGATACCAGTCTAGTAAGCTTTTTAAATGTATTATACAGCTCTAGGAAGGGAGGCCACACCGTGGTTTGCACAGAATGCAAAAATACAAAATAAAAAAAGAATAGAAAAAGTAAGGAAATGTCAGAAAAGAGCACAATCACTGACAATAAGACTTTGAGAACCAAGGGAGAGCTTAAACAATAAAGGACATTGGAAATACAGGAACGTGGACACCTTGGATTTGCCACCTTGAATGTAATAACTATTGAAATGTTGAAATGGATAAGGTGGTATGCACATCTTACCTTCTCTTTTCTTTCTTTTCTGTTTCTCCTGTGCTGTATAATATCTTTCTTCTGTTCTTTTTCATATTAGAATTGCAACAAACATTCATGAGTTCTATTCAGACTATTTTGATATGATGCCATTGAAAGATAATTTGTATACTCGTGCTGAAGGATTACTAGCAATTTTTGGAGATTTTTATATTAACAAATGTAGTCTGGAACTTTTTTTTCTCATAGATGGTATCTTGTTAATGATTATCCGTGTCTGCTGTCTGCACACATACTGTTATTTGTTATTATAAGCAAGGGGAAACATAGAGTTTTTAAATGGAAGCCTTACAAAGGCATCTGTGTTCACTATGGAAATATATACCTAATAATATTTTACACTATAACCCTACTATTAGCCAATGTTATATTACATAGGATAGCTTCCGAGTTAGTAGTAGGATATAATTTTGCTGTTAATAGGTGCTAAATAATTCTACATCTCAGGAAGTTTTTGGTGATTTAATACTTAACACTAAATTAAAATATTTTTTTTTTGTTTAAACTGGTACAAATTAGACAATTCTCATGGTCTATGGAAGGAACAAGTCTCTATAATTTAATTTTTGGTGCATTTAATTGTATATACAGTATGTTTATCAGTATTATATATGTATTCTACATTAATTTTTATGTTTCTTTATTTTGTACAATACTTCCAAATACAGAATTATTCATAGTCTGGGCTCTGTTTTTCTGATACAGGAATCACTTTGCAGAGAAAAATGATAATATGTTGTGTCTAAGGCCTCATTTACTATATGTCATTTTCAAATTTGTGTTTCTCTCAGATAGAACAGATACCCATTACAGTCTATGGTATTGCTCACATGTTCATATTTCTTTGCAGACAGTGTCCGCACAAAAAATCATGTAGATGTCCATTTTTATCCGAGTTATAAATTAAAATCACTGATACAATTCTATGGGTCTGTGAAAATCATGGACAGCACAAAGATGGATGCCATCCATGAGCAATCTATGTGCTGACCTTTTTTAAAATTGTATTGGGTAGGAGATGTTTTCAAAAAATGTTTTATTTTATACAAGAAAATCAGTGATGAAACACTGATGGTACAAAACTGAAGCACTGACCAAACACAAGGCAGACATATAGTGGTTATTTTAGATTTATGGCTATTGAAATCTATCAGTGAAAGGCATGCAATGGTTATAAGAACTTTTTTTTCCGAATTATTAGATAATCATATAATATGTATAACGGCAGATGCGTGTCTCTGTCCGAAGCCTCGATAGACTGAGCATGCGTGACGCGCAGTCTGGCTCCAGACAGAAGACCGCATCCAGCCTTTACAGGTAAGACAGCCACTGCTATGGGGCCCAAGCCCGTGGCCAGAGGGGGCCCATGAGGGTCCCAAGCAGCGTGGGAACGAGGAGGATAGGTGAGTAGGAGGTTGTGGCGGCAGAGGAGCGGGTTGCGGCAGTGGAGGAGCAGAGCACACTACCACGTGTGCCAGCTGCTAAAGGGACATGAATATTCCCTCTGAGGCCACTCCCATGGGCGTGGAGAAGACGGAATAGTCATTCTCTTTAGTAGCGGCCACGGAGGAGCGCTGAGCCCTGGCTCCTGCTGTCAGTGGCCGCCGCTAAAGAGAAAGCATATTCATGCTTCTCCACGCCCATAGTCCCCGTATGGAGAAGCGTGAATGTGCCGGCAGCAGCTGCTGCAGACAGGACACAGCGCTGGAGCAGAGGTGAGGAAGGAAGGTGAGTATAAGTGTTTATTGTTTTATGTGTGCAGTGATTGGGGGGATGAGGAAGCCACACATACCAGGAATGGGGGGTTGAGGAGGCCACACATACCAGGATTGGGGGGTTGAGGAGGCCACACATACCAGGAATGGGGGATTGAGGAGGCCACACATACCAGGAATGGGGGATGAGGAAGCCACACATACCAGGAATGGGGGATGAGGAAGCCACACATACCAGGAATGGGGGATTGAGGAAGCCACACATACCACGAATGGGGGATTGAGGCGGCCACACATACCAGGGATGGGGGATTGAGGCGGCCACACATACTAGGAATGGGGGATTGAGGAGGCCACACATACCAGGAATGGGGAATTGAGGAGGCCACACATACCAGGAATGGGGGATTGAGGAGGCCACACATACCAGGGATGGGGGATTGAGGAGGCCACACATTCCAGGAATGGGGGATGAGGAAGCCACACATACCAGGGATTAGGGGATTTAGGGGGCCACACATACCAGGGATGGGGGATTGAGGAGGCAACACATACCAGGGATTAGGGGATTGAGGAGGCCACACATACCAGGGATGAGGGATTGAGGAGGCCACACATACCAGGGATGGGGGATTGAGGAGGCCACACATACCAGGGTTAGGGGATTGAGGAGGCCACACATACCAGGATACTTGGATTGAGGAGGCCAAACAACCTGGAATGGGGGATTGAGGAGGCAACACATACCAGGAATTGAGGATTGAGGAGGCCACACATACCAAAAATGGGGGATGAGGAAGCCACACATACCAGGGATTAGGGGATTGAGGAAGCCACACATACCAGGGATGGGGGATTGAGGAGGCCACACATACCAGGGATTAGGGGATTGAGGGGGCCACACATACCAGGGATGGGGGATTGAGGAGGCCACACATACCAGGGATGGGGGATTGTGGAGGCCACACATACCAGGGATTAGGGGATTGAGGAGGCCACACATACCAGGAATGGGGGATTGAGGAGGCCACACATGCCAGGAATGGGGGATTGTTTAGGCCACACATACCAGGAATGGGGGATTGAGGAGGCCACACATACCAGGATTGGGGGGGTTGAGGAGGCCACACATACCAGGATTTGGGGGTGAGGGGTGCCACGCATACCAGGATTTGGGGGGGTGAGGGGTGCCATGCATACCAGGATTGGGGGTGAGAGGTGCCACGCAAACCGGGATTGGGAGTGAGGGATAGGGTGCCATGCATACCAGGATGAGGGATACCATACACATCAGGATAGGGATGAGGGGTGCCACGTATACCAGGATTGGGGATGAGGGGAGCCATGCATACTGGAAATGGGGATGAGGGGAGCCACGCATACTGGAAATGGGGATGAGGGGAGGCATGCATACCGGAAATGGGGATGAGGGGAGCCACGCATACCGGAAATGGGGATGAGGGGAGCCACGCATACCGGAAATGGGGATGAGGGGAGCCACGCATACAGGAAATGGGGATAAGGGGAGCCACGAATACCGGAAATGGGGATGAGGGGAGCCACGCATACCGGAAATGGGGATGAGAGGAGCCACGCATACCGGAAATGGGGATGAGGTGAGCCACACATACTGGAAATGGGGATGAGGGGAGCCACGCATACCGGAAATGGGGATGAGGGGAGCCACGCATACCGGAAATGGGGATGAGGGGAGCCACGCATACCGGAAATGGGGATGAGGGGAGCCACGCATACCGGAAATGGGGATGAAGGGAGCCACGCATACCGGAAATGGGGATGAGGGGAGCCATGCATACCAGAAATGGGGATGAGGGGAGCCACGCATACCGGGATCAGGGATGAGGGGAGCCACGCATACCGGGATCGAGGATGAGGGGAGCCACGCATACCGGGATCGAGGATGAGGGGAGCCACGCATACCGGGATCGGGGATGAGGAGAGCCACGCATACCGGGATCGGGGATGAGGGGAGCCACGCATACCGGGATCGGGGATGAGGGGAGCCACGCATACCGGGATCGGGGATGAGGGGAGCCATGCATACCGGGATCGGGGATGAGGGGAGCCACGCATACCGGGATTGGATGGTGGGGACAGGATGGGGGCAGCACATACCAGCATGGGAGACCATATACCAATAAAAATGCTCGCCACCCAGGCGTAGAACGGGTTCAATAGCTAGTATACTATCTACATATTTGTGCTAAATATATCAGAAAAGGAGCCCCGTCATCATCATTCATATATTTTAATAGGGCATGGTGATGTTAGGCATAAAAAAGACATAGTGCAGGCAATGAAACTTAACTTCAGGCTGTTATAATTTGCTTGGAAAAATTGTTTTTTCTTATTCCACCAAGATAGCAGCATACATTTTTTTATCTTGCATTCTTTCTCAAACAGTGTATCTTGCACACTTACCCAACTCAAGTTTCCCCTGTTGAAATTTTTCTGTGACATGTTTAAATGACTAACCCTATCATTTTTATACCGTTTAAATCGCTACTGTCAAATTCTCATTGAAAAATGTCATAATGTCACAGATTAATTTTATTCAAATCATTAACATAAAAAAGCAAAGAAAAAATTATATAATGTTACAAAGTATTAAAATTATGGAATTTTAATCATATAGCCATGTAGGGCTAATTATGTAGACAAATTTCCATTTGGCATGTGTGCGAGACACATTTTTGGTAAAGAGTGCAAGATATTGTTTTTACCTGCAATCTTTTACCTGTATCTTGCATGGGAAGTGGAAGACTGGATAATCCTTGAAAGCTTGATACTGCATTACTTTGGGCAAAGTCTAATTGTTGCAATAAATAAAGTCGGTATTCCAAGCAAGCCATAACATCCTACAGCTACGTTTTTTAATTTGTGAGGTGTTTTTCTCTATTTCTTGATTTATTAGATTGAGGCAAGGATTAAAGCATTTTACACCAACTGCATTATTGAGAAACATTCTATTAATTTTTTGTTGTGTTTTGTGAATGGGATTTTTCCTTTCATTTATTTGCATTATGTTATATACAGTCAATCAAACCAGCTAATTATGGCAGAATCAGCCAATAATTTTATGGAGTCACTAGTCAGGAGAATAAGTAACATGCCCAATCCTCTGTTCCCACACTAGGTAATATAAATTGCTGGAGTAGTCTAGCTTATTCTGGCTTTATTGTAGAATTGGAAGCCAGCAAGAAAATATTTGATAGAATTTGCAGCCAGTGTCCTTTAAGCGTATAACTAGATAAAACGTTGCTGAGTTCTTTAATTTATGAAACTTGCTAATCTTTTTTGGTAGTAGTAGTATAATGACATTCTAATACAGACATGGAGCCTCGTCTCTAGTGATGAGCGAGCACTAAAATGTTCGGGTGCTTGAAACTCGGGCCGAGCACATCGTGATACTAAGGTGCTCGACCCGAGCAACGAGCCCAATGTAAGTTTATGGGAAACTTGAGCATTTTTCTGGCGGTCCCCCCCGGCGGTCTGCAGAAGGTCAAAAATTGCCCAAATCAATGGGAACATTGCTCAATTAAACATGTCAGGCAGGCAGAATATATAGGCAGACAGGCAGGCAGGGTATATAGGAGGGTGCATGAAAAACATAGCAGGGCACACGGAACACACTGGTTCCCTCCAATTTTCATGCACCCATCTTTGTAAAAAAGCCGGCAATTCATCAACGGGCGAATACCGAGCAGTGGCGAGCATGCTCGCTCATCACTACTAGTCTCTCCTCTGTCTCTTCCTCTGTGTTGGCGATGTAATGAGGAGGCTGGATGGCAGATTCAGTCTAATAATTAAGTCAGGACTGGCTTATTGTAGTTATTTGCTAAGTTAGTTGTGATTCTACTGTATGTAATTACTAATGCTGTGTATTGATAACATGCCACTAACACTTCAGCATCCAAGATTTTATTACTGGCGTTTCTCAGTAGAGGGGTTGAAAACTAGTGAGGAATAATAGGATATACTTACGCTCTTAGCCCTTACAAAGTTTAGAAGATCAACTGGTTAAGAGTAGAGATGAGCGTTGTTCTACTCGAACTGTTCGCCAATCTCAAATTCGAGCTGTTTTGGGCGGTGTTCGAGCCGTTCGGCGAACACGAACAATTTGAGAAAAATTCGGCTGTTCGAGGTTATGTTCGATAACTGTTCGTGCACCAAAATCATAACTGGATTTTTTCTCAGTAATGATGAAAATTAATGTTAATACGCAGTTTGAGTGTACAGCGGGGTGGGGGGAGGGGCAGGGGATGGATCTCTGCAGGAACAATGAAGATCTCCATTTTTTTTTTCTCTTTCCCGCATTTGCAGTGGGGAGGTGCAATCTGTCAGCCTATCAGCAGCGCACACACGGAGCGAAGTGCTTTTTTTCACACAAGCAAGGGCATGTGTCATTGGCAGTGTATGTCACATGTCCTTGCCCTATAAGACCAAGCCATTTTCCCCGTCACCACCATTTTCTCACTGCTGCAGCTGCGTGTTAGACGGCACCACTGTTGCTGTGTGCGCTATACCTTGTTAATTTCAAGCCAATTTTCGCACAAATCTACAGATAGCTTGGGAGTAGGGAATAGTTGTGATTGCAGTCCTTTTAAGGACTAGGTTACAGCATTTCCTACGACTTTTATCAGGCAGGTCTGTGCTCTTAAACAGATAGATTGTGGGAATAAAGACTAATTGTAATTGGAGTCCTTTTCAGGACTAGGTTACATCAGTTCCTATCAGTTTTTGCCAGGCAGGTCTGTGCCAGTGCTGTGCAAGTTTTTTTCACAGCATTTGGCTGAATCTAGCAAAGCTAATCCTTTTTGGCCTATTGCAGAGTGTGTTAGTCAGTGGAGTAGCCTATCTGTGTTGCAAGATATACCACCTGTGTATAGAATACCAATTTTTTTACTGCACCTAGTGAAGTAAAATCTTTTGGGCATAGCATCATTCTATTAGTCCATCTATACTGACCTCCATCAGGTTGCAAATTGAATATAATTTTTTTCTGCATCTAGCTCTGAAAAAATATTGGGCTTCTAGCTGTGTGTGGGACTTGTTGTATTAGTCCATCTATACTGACCTCCATCAGGTTGCAAACTGAATATATTTTTTTCTGCATCTACCTCTGAAAAAATATTGGGCTTCTAGCTGTGTGTGGGACTTGTTCTATTAATCCATCTATACAGACCTCCATCAGGTTGCAAACTGAATATATTTTTTTCTGCATCTACCTCTGAAAAAATATTGGGCTTCTAGCTGTGTGTGGGACTTGTTGTATTAGTCCATCTATACTGACCTCCATCAGGTTGCAAACTGAATATATTTTTTTCTGCATCTACCTCTGAAAAAATATTGGGCTTCTAGCTGTGTGTGGGACTTATTCTATTAATCCATCTATACAGACCTCCATCAGGTTGCAAACTGAATATATTTTTTTCTGCATCTACCTCTGAAAAAATATTGGGCTTCTAGCTGTGTGTGGGACTTGTTGTATTAGTCCATCTATACTGACCTCCATCAGGTTGCAAACTGAATATATTTTTTTCTGCATCTACCTCTGAAAAAATATTGGGCTTCTAGCTGTGTGTGGGACTTGTTCTATTAATCCATCTATACAGACCTCCATCAGGTTGCAAACTGAATATATTTTTTTCTGCATCTACCTCTGAAAAAAATATGAGGCCTTCTAGCAGTGTGTGGGACTTTCTCTATTAGTCCATCTATACTGACCTCCATCAGGTTGCAAACTGAATATAATTTTTTTCTGCATCTAGCTCTGAAAAAATATTTGGCCTTCTAGCAGTGTGTGGGACTTTCTCTATTAGTCCATCTATACTGACCTCCATCAGGTTGCAAATTAAAAATAATTTTTATCTGCATCTACAGTACCTCTGAAAAAATATTTGGGCTTCTAGCTGTGTGTGGGACTTGTTCTATTAGTCCATCTATACTGACCTCCATCAGGTTGCAAATTGAATATAATTTTTATCTGCATCTAGCTCTGAAAAAATATTTGGCCTTCTAGCAGTGTGTGGGACTTTCTCTATTAGTCCATCTATACTGACCTCCATCAGGTTGCAAATTGAATATAATTTTTATCTGCATCTAGCTCTGAAAAAATATTTGGCCTTCTAGCAGTGTGTGGGACTTTCTCTATTAGTCCATCTATACTGTCCTCCATCAGGTTGCAAATTAAAAATAATTTTTATCTGCATCTACCTCTGAAAAAATATTTGGGCTTCTAGCTGTGTGTGGGACTTGTTCTATTACTCCATCTATACAGACCTCCATCAGGTTGCAAACTGAATATATTTTTTTCTGCATCTACCTCTGAAAAAATATTGGGCTTCTAGCTGTGTGTGGGACTTGTTGTATTAGTCCATCTATACTGACCTCCATCAGGTTGCAAATTAAAAATAATTTTTATCTGCATCTACAGTACCTCTGAAAAAATATTTGGGCTTCTAGCTGTGTGTGGGACTTGTTCTATTAGTCCATCTATACTGACCTCCATCAGGTTGCAAATTGAATATAATTTTTATCTGCATCCAGCTCTGAAAAAATATTTGGCCTTCTAGCAGTGTGTGGGACTTTCTCTATTAGTCCATCTATACTGACCTCCATCAGGTTGCAAATTAAAAATAATTTTTATCTGCATCTACCTCTGAAAAAATATTTGGGCTTCTAGCTGTGTGTGGGACTTGTTCTATTAATCCATCTATACAGACCTCCATCAGGTTGCAAACTGAATATAATTTTTTTCTGCATCTAGCTCTGAAAAAATATTTGGCCTTCTAGCAGTGTGTGGGACTTGTTCTATTAGTCCACCTATACTGACCTCCATCAGGTTGCAAATTCAAAATAATTTTTTGTCTGCATCTAGTTCTGAAAAAATATTTGGCCTTCTAGCAGTGTGTGGGACTTTCTCTATTAGTCCATCTATACTGACCTCCATCAGGTTGCAAACTGAATATATTTTTTTTCTGCATCTACCTCTGAAAAAATATTGGGCTTGTAGCTGTGTGTGGGACTTGTTCTATTAATCCACCTATACAGACCTCCATCAGGTTGCAAACTGAATAAAAAATTTTTCTGCATCTACCTCTGAAAAAATATTTGGGCTTCTAGCTGTGTGTGGAACTTGTTCTATTAGTCCATCTATACTGACCTCCATCAGGTTGCAAATTGAATATAATTTTTTTCTGCATCTAACCCAGCCAATAGTTTTGGCCTAATACCACAGTTTGGCCACTCAGCTCTGCTCGGTTCCCATCCATTGTTTTTTTGTGCAAACAACTCCAGATTTGTGAATTAGTTAACCACCAAAATGAGTGTAAAAAGGCCTGCTGCTGGTGGAAAGGGGAATAGGCGTGTTGGGAAGGGGAAAAAAGGTTGTGTCCGTGGGGTAGGTGTTAAAGCAACAGTAACATCTGCAGAAGAAAGACCATCTTCCAGCCAAACTAAAATGTCTACTTCTTTTAGCGGACAATGTGATAAGATCACTTTCTTACGGCCACGTCAATCGCTACAAATTCCAGATGAGGCACAAAAACAGCAGGTGCTTCAACGGATATCAAGTGCTCCTTTAAGTGGGCTCTCCTCCACATCAACTTCAACATCACAAATACTCCAGTCCTCAAAGGTGTCACCCCAATCGCACTTGCTTCCTCACAGCTCCCAAATCTCCAGCTGCCCGTCTGAGTATGAGGTAGAACAGATGGTTGAGTCTGCAGAGCTGTTTACTCATACTATAGCCTGGGAATCAGAGGTCGACTCCAGCGCTTCTGTGAATCCAGATGAGGAAATGATCTGCACTGATGCCCAGAATCTTTATGAGTCGGATCCAGGACCAGACGCAGAAGGTTCTGACCATAATGTAGACCCTCATTCCCAAACTGTAACTCCTGTTGGTGGAGACAATGAGGAAGACGATGATAAGACTCAAATACCTGATTGGAGCGACAACTTTAGTTTTTTGTCAGGGCAGGAACAGGTTGGCTCTGAGGACGACGGGTGTGATAACGCACAGGGTGATGATGATGAGGTTGGAGATCCCACTTACTGTCAACCCACAGTCAGCCAAGAGATGAGGTCAGCAGAGGAGGTGGAGGAAGATGCTAGTGATGACGAGGTCAGGTTGCGCCTTCCTGGACAGAGACGTAGTACTGGAAGCACGTCAACAACTGCATCCTCAAACACAACTCTGCCTCTCACCACAAGTCGTGGTGGCTCTTCAGGTCGCATGGGTGCTAAGCCTTGCATAGCCTGGGCATATTTTCAGATCGATAAAGATGACCCAACTCGTGTTATCTGTAACATTTGTCAGCAAAAGCTAAGTAGAGGCCAAAAAATACATAGTTTGAGTACTTCATGCATGAACCGGCACATGGACATGAAGCATAAGTTGCAGTGGGAAGCTCAGTGTGCTACAATGCGGCCTAGCCGGCCGGGCCAACCACCGTCTGCCATATCTTGTGCATCCGCGGCCTCTTCATCCTCTGTGACGGGGGGGACAGCAGTCACACCTGTTTTGGGGCGCAGACCTGCCACCTCTTTACCCGCAACAGCCAGCGTGATTGGCAGGTCATCATTTTCTTTGGAGGTGGTAACACCAGCTGGTGTTGAGCGCTGTCCGACATCGATAGCACCACCTTTGGATCAAGGCAACCTAACATGTCCGCCTGCATCTTCCTCACAGACCGGCAGTTTGCCGGGGACACCCTTATCAACCCCGTCTAAGCACAATAGCCAGCCCTCGGTCCCTCAGATGTGGACAAGTAAAAGACCATTTCCTCCTAGCCATGAGAAAGCTAAGAGGTTGAATTTCACCATCTGCAAGCTCTTGGCTACAGAAATGCTGCCTTTCCGCCTGGTGGACACAGAGGATTTTCGAGACCTTATGTCCGTCGCAGTGCCCCAGTACCAGATGCCCAGTCGGCACTACTTCTCAAAGAAAGGTGTGCCTGCGCTCCACCAGCATGTCGCACACAACATCACCGCTTCTTTGAGAAACTCTGTGTGTGACAGGGTGCATTTCACCACAGACACTTGGACGAGTAGGCATGGACAAGGGCGTTACATGTCGCTGACTGGGCACTGGGTAACTATGGTGACAGCAGGACAAGGGGCTGCTGTCCAAGTCTTGCCGTCCCCACGAGTTGTGCGTCAATCCTCTTTATGTCAAAGTTCCTCCACTGCTTCTGCCTCCTCAACCTCCTCTCGGTCTTCCACCTGCACCCAAAGCCTGTCTGGTCATGCCACAAGCTTTCTAACTGCGCAGAAGGGATCCTGCACACCTCCTTACTATGCTGGCAGTAGGGCTCAACGTCATCAGGCGGTTTTTACATTGAAATGTCTGGGAAATGTGAGTCACACAGCTGAGGAGTTGTGGTCAGCTCTGGAGAACCAATTTCATGAATGGTTGTCTCCACTGGACCTGAAACCAGGGAAGGCCGTGTGCGACAATGCTGCAAACCTGGGTGCGGCCCTTCGCCGGGGCAATGTCACACACGTGCCTTGTATGGCTCACGTGTTGAACCTGGTTGTCCAGCAATTTTTAGCCCACTATTCCAGACTAGATGGCCTTCTGCAGAGGGCACGGTCGCTGTGTGCTCACTTCCGCCGTTCGCATCCCGCAGCTCAGCGACTTACATCTCTACAGAAGTCGTTGGGCCTGCCACTTCACCGGCTAAAATGCGATGTGCCTACCCGGTGGAATTCAACTCTGCACATGTTGCAGCGACTGTGGCAGCACCACAAGCCCTGGTGCAATACGTTCTGACGTACAGCCTGGGCCAACGAGATCCAGAGGTGGGGCAAATCACGCTGGAGGAGTGGTCTCAGATCAGGGACCTATGCACCCTTCTGCACAGTTTTGAAATGGCGACGAAAGTGTTTAGTGCTGACGATGCCATTATCAGCATGACTATTCCGGTGATTTACATGCTGGAGCACATGTTAAACAGAATTCGGAGTCAGGTGGTGGCACAAGAGGAGGTGGAGGAAGTAGAGGAGGAGGAGTTGTATGCGGAAGGGCTAACATCTGCAAGGTCCAGACGGTCGGCAGCACCAAGGCGGCAGGCATGTGAGGGTGGGGGAGATGTTTTTACCAGGGCGCATGGTAGCAGCCAAACTAGTGAGGAAGGTGCAGGAGCCCAGGAAGAGTGGAGGACGAACTGATGGAAGACTCATCAGATGAGGGAGACCTTGATCACATTTCTGTTGTGCGAGGTTGGGGGGAGAGAACAGAGGAAGGAAGCATGATTGTTACCTCGCCACCAACACAACAGGGACTTGGTGCTCCTGGATGCGCAACACACATGAGTGCCTTCTTGCTGCACTACCTGCAACATGACCCCCGAATTGTGAGAATTAGAAATAATCCTGACTACTGGGTTGCCACACTGTTAGATCCCCGGTACAAAAGTAAATTTGCAGAAATTATTCCTGCCATAGAAAGGGATGCACGCATGCAGGAGTATCAGCAGAGACTGTTGCAGAATCTTACATGTGCTTTTCCACAAAATACCAGTGGTGCATGTAGTGAATCTCACAGTTCCAACTTGCCAACCGTGGGACCGTCAAGTGTTCAGCACTTAAACCGTAACAGAACCACAGTATCTGCTGGTAACATCAATTTTGCGGAATCATTTCACCACTTTTTTAGCCCATCCTTTGCAAGGCCACAGGAGACAAGAAGTCTGACACATAGTCAACGCCTAGAGACGATGGTACAGGAGTATCTCCAAGTAAACATTGAAGCCATGACTGTGTCACTGGACCCTTGCTCTTTTTGGGCTTCCAATCTGGATAAATGGCCGGAGCTAGCCACTTACGCCTTGGAGATCTTGTCATGCCCCGCAGCCAGCGTTCTGTCTGAACGTGTGTTCAGCGCTGCTGGTGGTGTGCTGACAGATAAGCGCACGCGGCTCTCCACTGATAATGTAGACAGACTCACGTTCATAAAGATGAACAAATCATGGATCCGAAACGACTTTTCTACCCCTGTGTCATCCTGGGGAGAGTAAAAGCTTGATGATTGGTTAAAATCACCCTGCCAACCGTTTTAAGCTTTCAAATTACTAATCATGTTTATCTGTATCTTGACTGGAAAATAATTTGGGCTTTGTAGCAGTGTGCAGCACTGATCCTATTAGGCCATCTATACTAAAGCTTCACCAGATTTAAAATTAATAATAATTTTTAGCTGCATCTAGCCCGGAAAATAATTTTGGGGCTCCAAGATGCGCAAGACACATAAGTGCCTTCTTGCTGCACTACCTGCAGCATGACCCTCATATTGTCAGAATTCGAAGTAATAATGACTACTGGGTTGCCACACTCTTAGATCCCCCAAACTTTTCGATCAACCTTTTCATTTTAATAAAGACCAAAAAAATGGTCATTTTTGAAATTATAAGCATTAGCAGGTTGTTAGAAACTGAAATCAAACAGTTTTCAACTCAAAACTTTATTCTAGGTGATGTTACATTTTCACATAGGACCCCTTGTTCGAAAGGAGCTTCTGAACTCTCTCGTCCATTGAATTTGTCAGGTTTTGGATGGTTTCTGCTTCAATTGTTTTGCATGAGGACAGAAGACCCTCCCAGAGCTGTTGCTTAGATGTGAACTGCCTCCCACCATCATAGACACTCCTTTTAATGATGCTCCAAAGGTTCTGAATGGGGTAGAGGTCAGGGGAGCATGGGGGTCACACCATAAGTTTGTCCCCTTTTATGCCCATATCAGCCAGAGATGCAGATGTTTTATGTGCAGCATGAGATGGTGCATTATCATGCAAAAAAATGATCTTGCTGTGAAATACACGGTTCTTCTTCTTGAACCATGGCAGGAAGTGCTGTTTGAGAAAATCCACATACATTATGGAGTTCATCTTTAGCGCCTTCAGGGATCCTAAAGGGGCCGACAATCTCTCTCCCCATGATTCCAGCCCAAAACATTACTCCACCTCCTCCTTGTTGGCGCTGTAGCCGTGTTTGCGTGGGGTGTCCATCAACCAGCCATCCTCCACTCCATCCATCTGGACCATCGAGCGCTGCACGGCACTCATCCGTGAACAAAACAGTTTTGAAATCAGTCTTCATGTAATGTTTGGCCCACTGGAGCCATTTCTGCTTGTGTGAAGTGGATAGAGGAGGTCGACAGGATGGCGTATGCACAGCTGCAAACCTCTGAAGGACCCTGCATCTTGTTGTTCGGGGGACGTTGGAGGCACCAGCAGCTTCAAAAACTTGTCTGCTGCTATGACAAGGCTTTTTTGCCGCTGCTCTTTCAACCTGACGTAATTGCCTGTAGGAAAGAGTCCTCAATTTACCCTTATCAGCACGCACACGTGTGTACTGTGAATCAGCTACATACTTCTTGATTGCCAAGACACTTCATCCTGATCATCGCACAATGTTGATTGTAGTCATGCCTTGACCTAAACACTCCACAATTTGTTGCTTCTCAGCAGCCGACACATCCTTTTTCTTTCCCATTTTGGCAGAAAATGTAGGCTGCTTAATAATGTGAGACAGCCTTCTTAAGTAGTCTTGCCTTTCATTGGACACACCTGCCAAACTAATTAGCACAGGTGTCTGCAATTGCTTACAGTGATATAAAGAGCCCTGACACACATCACCATCAATGAGTTTAACTGATAAACAAACAAATTCTTCCCTTATCACTCCTAAACACTTTTTGCATAATAATTTGGAACACAGTGTACATGTGCTTTTCCAAAAAAAACCAGTGGTTCACGTAGTGAATCTTACAGTTCTAACTTGCCAATCGTGGTCTGTATGGAGTTGTTCAATAAAGGGCCCAAAATTAAGATAACATAGATGGGAGAGGTCTCTATGAATAGGAATTCCTAAGTATTTGATACCCTGTGAGGGCCAGGCAAAGGGAAAATTGGACTGGATGGAATCCTATATGGATTTGGGGAGGGAGACATCGAGGGCCTCAGACTTCGCTGCATTGATTTTAAAATTTGACCATGTAACAAAGTGATCTATTTCAGCCATAACAGCATGGATGGATATATGTGATTGAGTGATATATACTAGGACATCATCAGCAAATAGAGAGCACTTGTACTCGGTGCCTCCCACCTCAATCCACCTAATATTGGGGTTATGGCGAATTGATGAGAGCAGGTGCTCTGTCACTAGGATGTTTAAGAGAGGGGACAGAGAACATCCCTGCCTTGTCCCATTGGTAATTGTGAAAGGTGATGAAAATGTTCTGACGCGCCCCCTGGGCCTTGGGACACCCGGAGCCGGACCCTTTTTGGTGGATGCTGGTGGTTGTAGTCTCCGTGGCGGCGACCCGGTTCCGTGGCTCAGGGCGGTCAAACCAGTGGCGGAACTATTTATGTGGTTTTGATGTTTAAATGTCCGACTACGCCACCCGTGGATTGCGGTCAGAGTGAACCGCCGCTCCAGGGCAGACCGCTGAGGCTGGTGTTGTGGGTGCAGCAGAGCGTAGCATAACTCCCCACGGGAGGAGTGTAGCCTCAGGGCAGTGTATGCGGAGGATGGGGGTGATGGTGCAGGGCAGCAGCGGTAACGACATGGAGTCAGTGATGCAGTCCAGGGCCTTTACTCACAGTTCTTATTATCCAGACCACGTCTGCAGGTAACGGCTGCCCACTTCGTACTGTGCTCACCAGGTGAGGGGCTCAGACAACTCCCAGATAACTTTGGAGCGCTTCACAGGACCCCCTTTGTGTGTCCTTTGTCTGGCCTTTCTTACCAACCCTTCTGTCCGGCTGCCTCGGGCCTCCTCTTGGAAAACTTGGCGCCAGTTTCCCTGACCCTATGTGGTGCCTTCCTAGCGGGTGTAGCGAGGGGCTTCGCCACATAAAATGTCACAGCCTCCTGTTTCTAGCTGAGGGTCGTTTCCTGCCTCCACTAGTTTCGGGGACCGGTCTCCCCCTTTGGCCTGACCCCTCCACGCAGGTGGATTCGGGCGTGCGGTGGCGACTCGCCCGTCCGCACCCCTGAGATCCCTTCGTTCCTCGTTCCTAGAGCCTTCTCCGCTCCTCTTCCTTCCTTCTCCCTCTTCCAGGCCTGGTCCTCTGCTACTAGGCCCGCCTCCGGAGCAGAGCTCATGCAGAGCACCTGCTCCCTGCCACTTCTGCTCAGACTTCTCTGCACTGAACTAAGATGGTGCCCACCTTTTATACTCCCTTCTCAATGCACCCAGGAACTGCTTCCTCCCTGCTCCTGTACTACAGGGTTCCCCTTCCTCAGTGTTCCCTCCCCCCACTCCAGCCAGGGACAGGGACTATCGTGCCCATCTCAGGGGCATATTGGTCGCCCTGCCCCACGGCAATGTGGTGTAATGCATGCAGGTGTCGGGTCCTGATCCACACTACATCCTTACCTGAGAGTGAGATATCACACCTCTGGGTGAGGTGCAATACCTCTGTAGCAACCGAGCCCTCAGGGTGCTACAGTTCCATTTATCTTCAGCCTAGGTGACGTATTGCGATACAGGGCCGTGATTTTGGCTATAAAAGGGTCCCCTAGACCCCTACCCCAAGCGTTTTAAGAGAATCATATATGGCGTGCCAGGAGACTCTATGGAATGCTTTCTCAGCATCCAACGAGAGTATCTAATTACAAATTTTTAACTGCATCTAGCCCAGGAAATACTTTGTGCCTAGTAGCAGTGTCTGCTAGTCAGCGGATTATCCCGGCTGTTAACCAAGCTACACCACCTGTAGTTTGGACACTTAATTTTTTCAAAGGAAATGCTTCGGGACCACGGGATACTCAGTGAAGAGCATCAGGAGGCACCCCAAGGCATAGGGGCTGGGACTGGCAGTAGGATGCCTTGCGGTGGACAGCCGAGCTCGATCCTTATAAAAGCTTTTTAACTGCAGCAGCTTTAGTGGACACTACTGGAGCTGGAATTACGCGGCTGCTGGCATGAGACTTGCCCTCCAATAGATCCTTGTAAATGGATTTAAAGTGTATTCATTCAAATTAGAGAGACAATTTAAATTAAAAAGCTTAGAGCTGCCTCCACCACAGGGGGGCTCGCTCGACCCACCAGCGGACAGGCACCAGTATTGGGAGAGGGGGCTGGCCGTCAGGGTTCACCGCGGCTCTGGCACAAACCCGGCGACGCGGAGGTGGCACGGGCAGGAGCGGACTGAACGTGTCGGCTTCTCACTTTTTGAATTTTAGAAGGGCATGACATGCCTATATCTGTGTCTCCCCCTCCTTTTACTCCTCCACCTCTTTTGTTTTCGCATGACTATATGTACTTGTCACTTTTCCATGTGTTAGTTGTGTCTTCTGAGCAGTTTGTCAGCTTTTGGACACCTTTGAAGGTGTTTTCTATGTGTTTCTATGTGTTTTTGTTTGCCTGCCATTGGTTTTAACGGTGTTCGAAGGTGTTCGACGAACAGTTCGACGAACAGTTCGGCGAACACACGGGTGTTCGACGAACCGAACCGAACTCGAACACTACAGGGGTGGCTCAACACTAGTTAAGAGACTTTTTCTCAAGTGTTGATATATAACTTAATATAATGCACAATACTTCAAATATTATAAAAAAGACGTAAATTGTGATCTTAATTTATAAAATACTTAGTAGTTATAGCTGGTATAGAATAACATCCTCGGCATGTACTTTGGTGCAATTAAAAAATAATTTAATCTTTCCTTATAGTAACTTGACATGTCAAATCAAATTAAAATCTGAAGAATCATTTTCTCACTCAGCATGTTATAGCAATCAGAACTGCAATGCCTGTAAAACACTAAAAGTAACACGATGTACTTATTATCTAGTTATAACCTATCTTTTTAAATTACTGTAAAGCGCATTAACTACAACAGTTCAACAAATTTGCATGATAACAATTTTAAACAATTTAACATTCCTATAAAAGATCCCCCAGGCATGCTATGGCGCTGAAGCAATAAAGCAATTTTTTTCATTTAGTGTATATTTAACCAACAGAGAAATATTTCCAGGGGTCCAACAATTTAGCCATTATTCTATAGTAATGTCTTAACTAATAGTCTCTTCTGTAATGGACAATGAAATAGTTTATAAAATTTACAGACTCTGATATATAAAGCAAAGAAAAACAGTTTGAATGTTACATCTCTGGTGCCAACTGGCATGGAAATTTCTTTTGACCAGGTTTTTGATGAGTTTGCAGCTCAGAAATCTATGTCTATTTACATTTAGTTACCTTCCCCATTTTCCCAACCTTCTATACAAAGTCCCAGGCCACCAGCACTCCGGACCCAGCACCCTAGGTACCAGGCCACCAGCACCCCAGGTACCAGTCCCCCAGCACCCCAGGTACTAGGCACCATTCCACCAGCACCCCAGGTACCAAGCCACCAGCACCCCAGGTACCAGGCCCCCAGCACCCCGGGTACCAGGCCCCCAGCACTCCAGGTACGAGGCCCCCAGCACCCCAGGCCATCTGCACCAAGCCACCAGCACCCCGGCCCCCAGCACCCCACGTACCCGGCAACCAGCACCCCAGGTACTAGGCACCAGTCCACCAGCACCCTGGCCCCCAGGCAGCAGGCCACTAGCACCCCAGGCACCAGGCCACCAGCACCTCAGCCCCCAGCACCCCAGGTACCAGCACCCCAGGTACCAGGCCGCCAGCACCCCGGGTACCAGGCCGCCAGCACCCCGGGTACCAGGCCCCCAGCCCTCCAGGTACCAGGCCCCCAGCACCCCAGGCCACCAGCACCAGGCCACAAGCACTCCAACACCAGCACCCCAGGTATCAGGCCACCAGCACCCTAGGTACTAGGCACCAGTCTACCAGCACCCCAGGTACCAGGCCACCAGCACTCTGGACCACAGCACCCCAGCGCCAGGCACCAGCACAAGGCCACCAGCACCCCAGGCACCTGGCCACCAGCACCCCAGGTACTAGGCCACCAGCACCCTGACCCCAGCACCCCAGGTACCAGAACCCCGGGTACAAGGCCCCAGCACTCCAGGTACCAGGCCCCCAGCACCCCGGCCCCCAGCACCCCAGGTACCAGGCCACCAGCACCCCAGGAACCAGGTCACCAGCACCCTGGTCCCCAGCATCCCAGCGCCAGGCACCAGCACCAGGTCCCCAGCACCCCAGGTACCAGGGCACCAGGCCCCCAGGTACCAGGTACCAGCATGCCTTCACTTCCGCCGGCTTTGTGAAGGACCCTGCCTCCTGTGACCCCAGCTTCACCGCCCCCCCAGATAAGATATCTATTCAGACTGTAAGATGGACCCCCATCTTATAAAAAATAATTTTTCTCCTATTTTCCACCCTAAAATTTTGGGTGCGTCTTATGGTGCGGTGCGTCTTATAGTCCAAAAAATACGGTAAATCATTTAATTCAGATTTTTCATTCAGCATTATCGCCACAAATTTATAAAATCAAGCTACAAGCCATGCAATTTAGCTTTGTAAACATTTGTGAGAGAGTGGAATTATTCTATAGAGCTCACTAAATTGGAGAGTGATACTGTAGTTAGATGTCGACCTTGCAACAAGGTCAATTTGTGAAATATTCCATGATCAACTAAATTTTATTATTGAAGAGTGGAAGCTGTAGAAATCACTGAACATAGTGCAAAACAGTCACTAATGCTCTGCTGACCCTATAATGTCAAAGTCCAAACCTGCTTTGGCATTAACAAAAGCACAAAAACTATGCAATTTTCATGGTCATTCAGCTGTATACAAACTTTATATTATCAAGCAATGCCAAGAGTTAGATATGCTTCTCTATTTGGTAGACTGATAAGTCTGAGTATGGCAAATGCCAGAAAATCTTACCTACTTGTCTGAATTTTGTCAACTATAAAGTTTGGTAGTTGAGGGATAATTCTGAGGGCACTGGCACTGCAGGTAGCAAATTTCCTGGCAGTAGGAATGGGCAGACCCGGGGATGTTCGGGTCCGTCGGGTTCAGCCAAATGTCATAAAGTTTAGTTTGGGACCAGAACAATGCCAATAAAAATGGGACACCCCCAAAAGAAATGACATGGGGTCCCCCATATTTTTAATAACCAGCAAAGGGTAAGCAGAAAGCTGCGGACTGATATTAATAGTCTGGGAAGGGGCCATGGATATTAGCACCAATTCTGTCTCTTAGCCATGGCTCTTCATGCTTGCCCTTGTGCGTTGGCAAGTGGGGTAATAATTTTGGGGTTGATGTCAGCTGTATAACGTCCACTGCCATCAAGCCCAGGTGTTAGTAATGGAGAAGAATCTATAAGACAACCCCATTAATAACTCTGTAGTCAAATGTGTAACATGGTCTGTGAACATTTCTGTGATCTGGAAAACTGATCAAAAGCTGTTAAAATTTTTCTAAGGTTTCATTTCTCAGCCATACATTGTAACATGGTCTGTGAACATTTCTGTGATCTGTAAAACTGATCAAAAGAGGATTACTGTATTACCCTCCTTACAATTTTTCAGTGGCTTTGTACTTTGTGCAAAGTCTTTATGAGTGTAAGAGTACAGCAATTATAAACTCTAAACATATTTTCAATGAGTCCTGCAAATTGTTGCCTTTCAGTGGTCTATGGAGGACTGTCCTCATCATTTTTTCCTGGCTTCGCACTTCGTGTAAAGCCTTTATGAATTTAGGAGTACAGCATCTACACTTTAAAAATATTGAAATGAGGCACGACAGTTGTTGCATTTCAAGGGCCTATGGATGACCTTCCTTATGATTTTTAACTGGTTTTGCACTTTCTGCAAATCCTTTATGTATAAGTTTTGTAAGCACATAAAGTAAACTTTCAAAATATTAATTTTCTAAATTTTTAAATTGACTCAATCACTCAACCATCTGGTTTAATAGTTTTTTTTGCATTACAATGATATGTAAAACTTACAAAAAGGTTTGAAAAATATTTCTGGATTAGATTACTCATCCATATAGTAGTATGTGCTTTCTGCCAAGTTTTGGTGGTAGCTAACACTACCCAAAAACGTTTAAAAAATTAACTTCTTTACATTTCTTAGCCAAACACTAGTCATTGTTCAGGGGTAAACTTTTTTGATATATAAGCCCTGTTTACAAATTTTTCTGGGTTATATTTCTCAGCCATACAGTTTAACATGTTCCTGGGTACATTTTGTGTTATATAACCCTAAAAAAAACTTGTTCAAAAATGTAATCTGTATGATATTTCTCAACCATACACTATTCTGTGTTATAGGGTACATTTCGTTGGTATATAACCCTTAAAAAACTTTTCCAAAATGTTATTGTTATGATATTGCCCATACATAGACTATTCTGTGGTCTAAAGTACATTTTGGTGGTATATAACCCTAAAAAAAAGTGGTCAAAATTTTATCGTTATTATATTGCTAATGAATAGACTATTCCGTGGTCTGGTGTACATTTTGGTGGTATATAACCCTAAAAAAAAGGTATTCAAACATTTTATCAGTGTTATATTGTTCACCCATAGACTATTCCATTTTCTGGGGTACATTTTGTTGGTATATAACCCTCAAAAAACTTGTTGAAAACTTTATCCTGATTATATTGCTCATGTAGAGACTATTCCATGGTCTGGAGTTCATTTAGGTGGTATATAACCCTCAAAAAACTTGGTTGAAAATTCATCGGTACTATATTGATCATCCATAGGGTATTACATCTTCTTGGGTACATTTTGGTGATATATACGCCTCAAAAAACTTATTTTTATAGTGCTCACCCGTAGACTATTCTGTGGTTTGGAGTACATTTTGTTGGTATATAACCCTCAAAAGTGCATAGCCTTTATGGGTCTAGGAGTACCACTACATGACAATTTGAACAGAATGTGTATGAGGCCCTCCTTTATGTCTAATACAGGGTGTATCTGTGTCCCTAATTTTTGGCAGTTCTTGCTTTCTTCATAAATTAAACTAAAATTTCCTACTTTTTAATAGAAAAAACTGTTTTGGTTTACTTAAATCATATAATCATTATAATCATTTAAATCTTTTTTAAATTTGGCCTTATATACACATCATTATACAGTAAAAAATGATTCTTAACATTTTTTTCCTGTAAAATGCAATTTCTTGTTGGTTTGGAATGTTTCATTGTCAGTCCTTAAAGTGGAGTAAAAGTGTGACACCATTGTTCTCAACAGTGAACTGGGAGTCCGAGATGCTTTCAGGGGTCTTCCCCATGCTGTTCTCCTTCCATTCAGCACTTTTCCCATCCATTGGAACATTTTCACTGCCCCCCCAGACCTCTTTGTATGATCTGCTGGAAAAAAGCATTGAATCCCATTATACTCATTACTCGTAACAAGCATTTGAGTATTAGGAATTGCTCTTTTCGAGCAACGAACACCCGAGTATTTTAGTGCTCGCTCATCTCTAAAGTCCACCTGTGTGTAATTTAAGTGTCACAGGGTCTGTCAGTATATACACACCTTTTCTGAAAGGCCACAGATGCTGCAACACCATTAAAGGGAACCAGTCACCAGTTTTGTCCTCTGCCAACTAAAATTATTAACTTAATCCCTATAGCCCCTCACTCCTCCTGTATACCCCCCAAAAAACCTTTTGAAGTTCTCCCGAGCTCTAAGTTAATCTTATCGGTCCAGGCCGATGGGCCTGATTTCTGCGGTCTCCATCCCTCCTCAAAGCTTCTCTATGCCTCTTCCCGGCATCTGATAGCCGTCCTCTTGCTGTAATTGACGTGGATGATGCCTTTTTTGTCATCCACATAGCAAGGTAAAATCTCGCGCCTGTGCAGAAAAAATGACGGCTTCCGCCTGTGCACTATGCTCTACACTATGCTCTACACTACTGCCCACTATGTTTTTGGCTCTGCTTGCAGTAGAGCAGAGCAAAGTGCGCAGGTGCGATCTGGCGATTTCTCTTCACGGTCGCAAAATTTCGTCCGGCTATGTGGATAACGCAGAAGGCATCATTTACATCAATTACTGCAAGATGATGGGTATCCGCAGCTAGGAGGGGGGTTAGAGAAGCTGGGAGGAGGGATTAAGATCGCAGAAACCAGGACTATCAGACTGGCCATCAGGATTTACATACAGCGCGGGAGAACCTCAAAAGGTTTTTTGGGAAGTATACAGGGTATACAAAACTCGAGTGGTTGAAGGGGAAATGTTTAGCATTGGCCTATTCAAAGCCCAGCTCTTAATCCAATTGAGAATCTGTGGTCAGAACTGATGATTGTTCTTTACCTGAGAAAACCATCTAAACTGAAGGACCTGGAGCAGTTTTGCATTGAGGAATGGGCAAAAATCCCAGGGGCAAGATGTGGAAATCTCAAGGAGACTTATTCAAAGTGACTTGCAGCTGTAATTGCCACAAAAGAAGGCTCTATAAAGTACTGACTTTAGGGGGGTGAATAGTTATGCACACTGTTTACAGTTATTTTGTCCTATTTATTGTTTGCTTCACAATAAAAAGAAAATCAAATGTTCACAGTTGTAGGCATGCTCTTTACATGAATTGATGCAAACTTGCAAAAAAAACCTGTTAAATTCCAGGTTATGAGGTAGCAAAACACGAAAAATGCCTAAGGGGTGAATATTTTCGCAAGCCACTGTAATTATAATTACTTCCATAAGTAATATATCAAGCAGATCCCTAATTTTTTTTTCTATTTACTATATATTATTTTCACGGAGTATAATTTTATCTAGTTTATTGAAGATAGTTCATATTGAATATATGGGTACCAGTAATAATAAGTGACAATTGGGGTTTAAATAGTTTTCTGTAATATTTCTTTAGAAGTGACAGTCTTTTCTGAAGTTTTCAAGCTAAATGTAATAATAAATGAAAACTAAGATGAGACATAATGGATGAAAAAATAACAACCTGATCATTTCATCTAATAAAATAAAATTATTTGAACTGAAAAGTACTGAGCAAAAAAAATAAATCCAAATGGTTGGGTACATGAAGTGAAATAAATTGCTTCCTTTGCTCTCCACCAAACAGCACTCCATTACCAGAGCTGTCATTTTCCAATTTTGCAGAAAAATATATGATCACTTAAAAGCCTTTTTTTCATTATAATGTGCTGATTTTGAAAAGCCCAAATATGGAGATGTTAAAGAAGTTAAGGTCAAGTTGTGTATAGAAGAGCCATATTGGTCAGCTATGTAAAATAACTGCAAATTGATTTCGGTTCACAACTAAAATAAATCTTCCAACTTGCAATTTCATTTCAATATTGTAAAATTTACACAATACAGTGTAAATGTGCAAGCTGACTCTTAGGCATAGTAGGAAAGTTGCCCTTACATGTGTCATACTCTATACAAAATGAAGGGGACAGGGCACTTTTGCTGTTTCCAACCAGACACTGCTCAAAAGATAAAAATGGTAACATAGTGGTAATACCACAGATAGAATTAGGTTTGAAAAAATCACTTTCATTATATCAATTTTTCATTGCTGGCATGCACTACAAAAGAGATAGACTTATGATTGTATTCATGTTTCGTGCTAACTTAGCAACGGTAATGTCTATGAAACAATTAGACTCTATAATCAACAAGAAGATGAACAGTTAATGATGGGAGAAGTGAGAAAACGAGATAAAAAGGGCATAGAAAACACGGAAAGAGACAAATATTCAAAAGATATACCATTGCATATTAGTATACAGTAAATACCTTTGATCAGTGTTGTAATTTATACCCTTGGGTAAGCGTGTATTAAGATCTAATATCAATTTTACATTAGAACTTTTTTCCTATTACACTCCCATGTAGGCTTGTTTATTATTTAGATGCTAATGACTTCCAAGATAAAAATGTCACCTGCATGTATTTCTAAGAAGTGTTACAATATTCCAGATAAAGATGTTACATCTTTGGGTATTTTTCTTTTCTCTTTTTATCTCTGCAATGTTTTTTCATATCTTTGCCTCACTCCTCCTGTTTTTTAGCTAATTAATTAATTATTAATCCTCCTATGTGACTATCAAGTATCATAGCCAATTTTGTATTGCAGGTTTCCTTGTTTCAGGAGGAGTAATATGTGATAAATAGAATAAATTTGTTGCAAATCGAATCTCCCAGGAACAAGTTAAAAAATAAACTTTAATGATCACATTTCCCCAATCCCACCACTACCCGCCTGCCCTCTGATTGGCTCCTCTAGGTCCCACGTGGTCAAGTGGCACGCAACATACAGTATGTGATTGATATTAATTAGATGAAGAAGAAGTAAAGCCAATTGGAGGACCAGGCAGACAGTCGTAGTGGGACAGTTATAGTGAGGAACGAGATAAGGTGAATATAAGCAAACATTTTGCTGAAATCGAGCAAATTGAAATTCATATCAAATTAGATTGTTTTATTGTCAATTTTGTGAATCTCTAATTCCAATGTGTTATTAAACCGAACCTGCCTTCAGGATTTTGCTAAGTAAACTACAAGCAGTGTCAGGTTGGAGCCGTTATACTGATTAACAATTAGCGATAGATGCTACTGCGCATGTGCCGCCCACAAGTATGCGGGGCTTGTGCAGAATGAGGGCCTCATTTGCCGATAGATTTTTTTTTCCTCCAACTAAATAGCCATGGCGCGTGCATTTTGCTGGAGTGAATTTTTGTTTTTAAAAGACCACAATATGAACTGTGCACGAGCAGTATTTAAAATAGGAGGTAGGTCACTGAAGTTTCAGTGACCTGTCATTTACGCCAATAAGGATGAATATGAGAAAAGAACGCCAAATAAAGACATGCCTACAGCCCCACTTAAGATCACAAGCCTATCATTATCTCCAAACTGCATCAAAGATTAAACAACAAGCCCAAGATGGATTTCATCAACCCAGGTATCATTTTAATCAGTGTAACAGCGCCAACCTGACAATGCCTGTAGTTTACTTAGCAAAATCCTGATGACAGGTTCACTTTAACTTTTTTGTCAAACTCTGGTTTGTAGGCCAAATCTGGCCTACAGGGTGAGTATATTGGCCTGTAAAGCCGGGCGAGTCCCCCGAGTATATTTGCCCGCAATGATGGAAGCATCAGCTGAAGTTCCCTCTCCCATCATTCCCCCTCTGTAATGTCTCAGTGTAGCAGGTATGATGACGTCATTACAACGTACCCGCTGTACCGGGCTGTCATAGGATTTGAAGACACCATGAAGAGACCGGAGCAATGGGGTAACGGGCAGAGGTGACATGTTTTTTTTTATGTGGGGCCTAGTATACTATATAGAGCACTATGTGGGTCCATTATACTGTATGGAGCACTATGATGGACCATTATACTGTATGGAGCACTTTGTGGGGCAATTATACTGTATGGAGCACTAAGTGGGGCCAGTATACTGTGTGGAGTACTTTTTGTGGCCATTATACTGTATAGAGCACTATGTGGGCCCATTATACTGTATGGAGGCCTGTTTTAGGATTACAGTTGGAGAATCATACTGCGATGGGGTCACCATTCTTTGTCGAGGGGATTGACTGGGGGTGTACAGTAGGGTGAGAAGGAATTCACTGTAGGGGTATCATATTGTGTTTGGGGGCACTTTTGTTTTCATCATACTTTATTATTTGTATTATTCAAGTTTTTTATCCTTTGTTATTACATATTTAAATTAGGCCATTGGGCATTATGCTTTTTACTGCTCTTACATAGCATATTATATTATTCTAATATTTTATTTTAAGATCTATTAATTAAAATTTATTGTGTTAGTGGAAACTTTGTTTCCATATAAAAAAGTTAATCGTTTTATTTGATAAGGAAAAACTTCAAATGTAGACATTTTTTTAATAAATATCATGCTTGGCCCATGACTTTGTCCAAGCTTTTAATATTGGCCCTCTGTGTATTTGAGTTTGACAATCCTGGCATACAGGTATGATCAATAATATCGGCACCCCTGAATATTAACTTCATCATGTAAAATTTCTTCTGAAATAAAGTGTTTAGTGAAACTGCTTGGATTTATATTAACTCATATGTTTTACACAAAAAAAGCAAAAACAATGAAATAAAAATATGGGAGGAAATTTGGATACAATTTTAAAACAATGCCAGGGCACCACTAATGGCTTCCTTTGATCAATTTGTTACAAAAAAACAATGTTAGACTCATTTTAATTAGTTAGAAATTTGATTTACTTGTCTACACCTTGTCAGTGCTCACGTGACTTTAATTATCCCATGAATAGTTCATTAGGCTAGTTTTCACCAAGTCAAAGACAAAAGGGTACAAGACTAGCTTCTAAGACATTAACATCCTGACTTTAACAGTTCAAAATGTCATTGAAAAGTTTTCTTCTATAGAACTTTCCAGAATGTGGTTGGAACAGAAAAATGAATGAGAAAATCTGTGAAACTTGGTTTGAAATGTGGCTTAAACCAAGTACATACAAAAATGTTGTCACTTTTTAATGTACTTTTGGGAAAAGGTGCACAAACCCAAAGACTGCAATTCTGGAACCAAGTCTGATCCCTCTTGTTAGAGGCAACTAGAAGCAGTACATTAATCTGCTTCACACAACCGCACCTGACATAGGATGTACCAGAATATTATTTGTCTAAAAAGGTTAGATTACTATGCATGAGGCTCTAATGTTTGTTCGACCAAGACCAGTGACGCCCACCGGACCCGACCGCCGTATAGGGGAGTATTATCAAAAGGTCTTTTCTTTTCTTACAGGCCAGATTAGGGGCATATATTCAGCATATTAGAAAGATGTATATCAGGGCTGAAAGTTATTGGCATTACCTTATATGGGACAAACCTGGTAACAGGTACCCTTTTAGGTGCTATACAGTCTATGCCCAAAGGCTCTTGAGAAGTAAATCTGTATATTTTATTATTATTATTATTATTATTGTCATAAAAACATTAAGATCGATAACACACCCCAGTAAGGGGGCATTCACCACCCTCCTCTCTCACACAGAATCTCTCTAGAGGGACAAGAGCTTACACTCTTTGAAGTAAATTTACACAGTTTAAAGGTAACCTGTCACCATAAATAACACTGTTAACCTGCAGATATGTGGTTAATCTGCAGGTTATCAACATTATTATGCTGCCCGGTGCCTGCACGGAGCAGTGAGAAAATTAACTTTTATTATTGCCGCCAGCATTTGGATTCAGTCATGGGGGTGGGGGCAACGTGGGTTCAGTCATCGCTCTGAGAATATAGAGTGGCCGCTGTTAACTGTGCCCTTGGTCCTGACTGACATTGGCTCTGCATTGCGGCCGGCTGTCAGTGGGGGCCGGGGGCACTGTTACAGTGGCTGCTCTGTATACTCAGAGCGGCGACTGAAGAAGCCCCCCGCAACTGAATCTGAATGCTGGTGCGGAGAATAAAGTTATGCAGTCATCGGGCAGCATAGTAATGCTGTTAATCTGCAAACGAACCGCATATCTGCAGTTTATGAGTGTTATTTCTGGTGACAGGTTCCCTTTAACATAGGGGAAGTGAGGAAATTACATATGGCTGATATGTGTCAAAACTAATTAAAATCTCCTTTGAGGCCAGGACTGCCTGCTGTGACCAAAACAATTAAGGCAGGATACCTATTGTGGAGATGGACAAGACGTTTGGTGTTTATTTGATTAGGGGAGGAGCAGTAGGCTCCTCTCCAGGATGAGCTGCTAGGATGAAAGCACTTCCCCAGGCTTTGTGTCTCCAATGGAAAGTTATGAATATTATTGTTTGTATAGATCCAATATTAATGGGACATATATCTTCAATCTCATGACTAATTGGGGAAGGATATGCTTATTTTTTGCAGCTGTGACACCTCCCTATAAGCCCCAAATCAATAGTGACAAGATAGCTGACAATAACCATGCCATGTTTTCCTATCTACGAAAAGGTAAAATTCCGATAAAAAATATGATGGCGATTTCAAATTTCTGTGATCGTCAGGAGTGAAAATATCATGAATGTTGGGAATATCATAATTTTTGGAAACTGAAGCCTCATCCCATAACCAGGCCTGTTGTGAGTAATCAAGGGGAGGTGTGTGGTTGTATGCTTAGATGTTGATAAAAGGACAAGGCGAATTATGATCTTTGCTCAATGCTAAGTAAAACACATATCAGTGTAGGCATGATCCACATCTTTCTATCGCATTGCTTCCATCCGCTAAGCAGAGCCATCTCTGTGACCAGCATAGTAAGTTTCTCTGTTAATCCATTTTATTTTATGTAATTGTATATACTGTATTGTTTTGTCCATTTGTAAAATCTTTTGTATATTTTTTATAAACGCTGCCTGTCTTTCTGGATTCTGTAAACCACACTCCTGAAAGCCATATTCTACCAGAAATCAGGCATCCAGTCGGCTTGTATAAACGACTGGTGGTGGTAGCGAGTAGTTCTTGGGTTATCGTGGAATTAGCAGTGACCGTACTGGGGTATATATATGCTTCATGTGTTGGAATAGGAGGTGTATATTCCATACATTCACTGTCCTATTAGTGGTAACAGCCGCAACCTCATCCTTTAATCGTTGGCCAATTGCGTAATTCTCCTGATGATTATGGGCAGCAGAGGCCTGTTTGTGACAAAGTTAACAGCGTGGTGGGTAGAGTGACCCCCGAGGCTGTGATCTTTGACAATTATTATTATTGTTTATTTTTATTTTTACAGCACCATTGATTCCATGGTGCTGTACATGAGAAGGGGTTACATACAAAACCCAAATAGAAATTATAATAAACGAACTAATAGTGACAGACAGGTACAGAGGGGAGAGGGCCCTGCCCTTGCAGACTTACATTCTACAGGAGAATGGGGAGGAGACATTAGGTTCTGGGATTTTAACAGCTCTGGTGTTGGTGATGAGGTAGCTGTGGTAGTGAAGAGATTGCAGCAGAGTTAGAATATACAGTGGGTACGGAAAGTATTCAGACCCCTTTAAATTTTTCACTCTTTGTTTCATTGCAGCCATTTGGTAAATTCTAAAAACTTCATTTTTTTTCTCATTTAAGTACACGCTGCACCCCATCTTGACTGAAAAAAAACAGAAATGTAGAAATCTTTGCAAATTTATTAAAAAAGAAACACTGAAATATCACATGGTCACAAGTATTCAGACCCTTTGCTCAGTATTGAGTAAAAGCACTCTTTTGAGATAGTACAGCCATGAGTATTCTTGGGAATGATGCAACAAGTTTTTCACACCTGGATTTGGGGATCCTCTGCCATTCTTCCTTGCAGATCCTCTCCAGTTCCGTCAGGTTGTTTTTGAGCAAACTCTATGCAGGCTTTCATATGTCTTGCACTGAGGAGAGGCTCCCGTCAGGCCACTCTACCATAAAGGCCCAACTGGTGGAGGGCTGCAGTGATAATTGACTTTGTGAAAATTTCTCCCATCTCCCTACTGCATCTCTGGAGCTCAGCCACAGTGATCTTGGGGTTCTTCTTTACCTCTCTCACCGAGGCTCTTCTCCCACAATTGCTCAGTTTGGCTGGACGGCCAGGTCTAGGAAGACATCTGGTGGTCCAAAACTTTTTCCCTTTAAGGATTATGGAGGCCACTGTGCTCTTAGGAATAGTGATGAGCGAGCACTAAAATGCTCGGGTACTCATTGTTTGGGTCGAGGAAATTGGAATACTCGGGTGCTCGACCCGAGCAACGAGCCCAATGTAAGTCTATGGGAAACTCGAGCATTTTTCAGGCGGCTCCCCCCGGCAGTCTGCAGAGGGCCTAAAAATTGCCAAAATCGATGGGAACAGTGCTCAAATGACATGGGAACAGCATGGGAAAGACCCCTGGAAGCATCTCTGACTCCCAGATCACTGCTGTCAACAACGTGGTCAGAGTATTATGCCACTTTTACGGACTCACAATAAAAAATACGAAAACGAAACCAAAATGGATTTTCCTGGGAAATATGTTAAGGAACATCCTTTCCAGGGTAATGACTTGTATATAAGGCAAAATAAGTAACCAAATACAAAAATGCTCCTCCACACCTTGGGCTATGTTCACACTTAGCATTTTTGATGCGTTTTTGCACTTTTTCATTGCTTTCAACCAAGAGAAATGCATTCACCAGGAAATGTCATTTTAATATTTTACAACCTTATCTGGCCATGTGGTGTGTGACACATCATCAGACACATGCATACAGTGCTGAAAAGTCATGGGAACAGCATGGGGAAGACCTCTGGAAGCATCTCTGACTCCCAGGTCACTGCCTAAAAGTGTGCCCATCATAAGTGATCCTTGGCGCATGCGAAGATGCCTCCCACCATGCACCTGTCATTGCAGACTTGCAACAATCACCGTCCACGTCCTTGTCCCACTGCAGCGTTCAGTTTTCCCTACCCCATTCCTTGGAATGCAAGCGCAAGTATGCAGGCTGCCACCCACCCACCCACAGGCTGCAATACTATACTGCCAACTTTTTGACAGCTTGAAATGTGGCCTTTTAGGCTCGTGGAGGCGGAAGCTTTTCGTAACCTCATGCCGGCGGCGGCTGGGTGTCCATACTCGGTCCCCAGCCGCCACTATATTTCCTGGTATCGCCTCCACCTTCCACAAGCAGGGGTCCCACAACATTACCCGTGTCCTCCCCAGTGCATTTACTGGGAAGGACCGCCTAACCACAAACACGTGGACAGGTGAATGTGGCCAGGGATGGTACGGCCAGTCCACAACTTTTTTTGCTAAGAGTTGTATTTAGCTCGGTGAAATGACTGGCATAGAGGGAAACCGTATCTACCCTGTGTGTCAATTCTCCCAGTAAGTCCTGTTATTGAGCTTGTTGCAGAAGCAATGGCAGCCCGTCCAACATCAACTCGCACTTGTCGGTGGTGCTTTGACACACACACATCTTTCTTTGCGCATTTAATTTCTTGAATACAGAGTTGGACATTGGCCTGATCTGTAATGCATTTTGAGAAATAACATGCATAAGCATGGCTGATCCACATTAAAAAAGCAGCCATAGAGTGTCTGGGAACCTTCCCCCACACTTTTCTTAGCCAGGGCTTCTTTTCGACAGGGTTGGACGGGCCCACCAGAGAACCAGAGACTCCTCCGGCGTTCCCTGGCTTCTCCTTCAGGATAGTTCATAGTGCCGAGGTGAGGCCATGATGATGATAGAGGCCACCATCTGCTTAGTTTTCTGTTACTTGGAATGGAAGTGCAAGTATGCAGCCAGCCACCCCCCCACAGGCCACAACACTAAACTGCCAGATTTCTGGGCAGCTCTTTGCACTTGAAATATGGCCTTTTAGGTTCCTGGAGGCGGAAACTTTTCATAACCTCATGCCGGCGGCGGCCGGGTGTCCATACTCGGTCCCCAGTCGCCATATTTCCCAGTATCGCCTATGCCTTCCACAAGCAGAGGTCCCACAGCATTACCCGTGCTCTCCCCAGTGCACTTACTAAGAAGGACCTTCTAACCACAAACACGTGGACAGGTGAATGTGGCCAGGGACAGTACGGAGCCAGTCCACAACTTTTTTTGCTGAGAGTTGTATTTAGCTCGGTGAAAGGACTGGCATAGAGGGAAGCCGTATCTACCCTGCGTGTCATTTCTCCCAGGAAGTCCTCTACAGCTGCTTGCACTTGAAATGTGGCCTGAACATTACTGCTGGTACTTTTCTGTGGGAATTTTCTTGCCTGCTACCAGCCTTGAATATTTCCAGCGAACTATGGTACGACGCCATGGTATTAGCACTGCCCCCAGTACCAGTAGCGAAGCCATCCCCAATTTCCTTCTCAGGAATTTTATTTGGTAGACTGAGTGGCTGCCCAAATACATTTTCTCACAAAGGAGCTGAAGGTAGAGTGGCAGTAGGTGCAAGTTTCTCCAGCCTGTTAGATATTAGAGGGTGAATGGCAGCACATTGGATCAGTGGTTAGCACTGAAGCCTTGCAGCGCAGGGATCCTGGGTTCAAATCCCAGCAAGGACAACATCTGCAAGGACTTTGTATGTTCTCCCCCTGTTTGCGTGTGTTTCCTCCTCAGTAAAAATAGAGTGTCCAGGAACCTTCCCACACACTTTTCTTAGCCAGGACTGCTTTTCAGCAGGGTTGGATGGTCCCACCAGATAATCCTCTGGTGTGCCTAGGCTTCTACCTCAGTAGAGTTAATGATAGTGCTAACTTTGCAGCTGCTATGGGGCTCTTGAGTGGGTGAGGAAGGTTATCCCTCAGAATCAAATCCTCTGGTGGGCACAATGTTTTTCAATCTTAAACAGCTTCTCAGTGGGAGTTGTATTTCACCACAGCCATATTTTTTAGCTCGGTGAAAGGACTGGCATAGAGGGAAACCGTATCTACCCCGGCTGTCATTTCTCCGTCACCAGATTCCGCCCATTGTCACACACGACCATGCCTGACTGTATGTTCAGCTGTGAGAGCCACAAATCAGGCTGTTGTGTTACAGCTTTCAACAACTCTGCAGCACTGGGCGGTTTGTCAATTAAGCATTAAGCATCTTAGCTTCAGTTCAGCCTGTTGCCGCTTGGCCAAGGCAGTGCTGCAGTGCTGTCAGCTTGTGACTGATGTAGTCATTTCGGAGATGGAGGAGGAGGTGCATGAGCTGAACAATGTGATTACATTGAGGTTAAATTGGTGACACTGTTTTTTATACTAAAGAAAGATCCTATTGTTTTGTTTTTTTTACGTTATTTTTTAAGATAAATGCATTCACCGGGAAATGTCATTTTAACATTTTACAACATTATCTGGCACTATGGTGTGTGACACATCATCAGACACATCCTGTTTTATTTATGATGGAGGGACTCTGAAAGTCATAAAGCCTATTTTTATAGGGCCATCAGAAGGCCCTTACTATTCTTAAAAGACCAGCAGACGGCCCTCGCTACTGTTAGAGAGCCATCAGGCGGCTATGCTTTCTTGTTCCCATTATTAACAAGTGGGTCTCCTATATTGTTATTGGCTATCCAGTGACTGCAAGGCCTGCCAAAAATTTGGATGCAACCCAATATCCCTTTGAAGAGACATAGAGGAGGGTCTCAGTAAAAAAATTGTTCCTATTATAAAGGAGCGGTTCTCCTATAGTGGTAATGCCCATGCTGTGACTGCAAGGGCTGCCAAAATTTAGGAAAAACCCCACTAAAAAATTAAAGACACATAGAGCAGGGCCACAGTAACAACAAATTCCCATTAGAAAGGAGAGTCTGCTATACAGTTATAGGGTATGCAGTGAGTCCAACGGCTGACCAATTTTAGGAAAAACCCCACTCAGAATTAAAAGACACATGGAGCAGAGCCACAGTAACAAGGTACGACATGTGCCCATTAGAAAGGAGAGGGTCTGCTATACAGTTATAGGGTATGCAGTGAGTCCAACGGCTGAACAAATTTAGGAAAAACCCCACTAAGAAATTAAAGACACATAGAGCAGGGCCACAGTAACTACAAATTCCTATTTCAAAAGAGAGAGTCTGCTATACAGTTATAGGGTATGCAGTGAGTCCAACGGCTGACAAATTTTAGGAAAAACCCCACTAAGAATTTAAAGGCACACAGAGCAGAGCCACAGTAACAAGGTACAACATGTTCCCATTAGAAAGGAGAGGGTCTGCTATACAGTTATAGGGTTTGCAGTGAGTACAGTGCCTGACCAAATTTGGGAAAAACCCCACTAAGAAATTAAAGACACATAGAGCAGGGCCACTGTAACCACCAATTCCCATTAGAAAGGAGAGAGTCTGCTATAAAGTTGTAGGGTATGCAGTGAGTCCAACGGCTGACCAATTTTAGGAAAAACCCCACTAAGAATTTAAAGACGCACAGAGCAGAGCCACAGTAACAAGATACGACATGTTCCCATTAGAAAGGAGAGGGTCTGCTATACAGTTATAGGGTATGCAGTGAGTACAACGGCTGACCAAATTTGGGAATAACCCCACTAAGAAATTAAAGACACATAGAGCAGGGCCACTGTAACCACCAATTCCCATTAGAAAGGAGAGAGTCTGCTTTACAGTTATAGGGTATGCAGTGAGTTCAACGGCTGACCAATTTTAGGAAAACCCCCACTAAGAATTTAAATACACATAGAGCAGGGCCACAGTAACAAGGTACGACATGTGCCCGTTAGAAAGGAGAGGGTCTGCTATACAGTTATAGGGTATGCAGTGAGTACAACGGCTGACCAAATTTAGGAAAAACCCTACTAAGAAATTAAAGACACATAGAGCAGGGCCACAGAAGCAAGATGCGACATGTTCCCATTAGAAAGGAGAGGGTCTTCTATACAGTTATAGAGTATGCAGTGAGTACAACGGCTGACCAAATTTAGGAAAAACCCACTAAGAAATTAAAGACACATAGAGCAGGGCCACAGTAACGACAAATTCCGATTACAAAGGAGAGAGTCTGCTATACAGTTATAGGGGGTTCAGATAAAATTACATAAAGGAGAAGAAAAGACAAAGGAACTCACAGTGACAATAAATGTATAATAAATAAATAAATATGTGGACATTATAAAGCCATAATTCATGTAGCGCTCATAAGTTAGACTCAAAAGTGACTAGTGCTTAATACATATAAATCAGAAAAAATAAATTACACAATGATATTCATTAAACCTAGTGGAGTAATGTAATAAATCTAAAGTATGAATGAGTTAACATATGGCAAAGCAAAAAATTATAAAAGAGTCCACAAGATAAGTAAGCTCCAAGTTGTCCAAAGTCCAAAATAATATTAGATGCTAGTTCTCAATGACCAATCCTAACAATAGCAGTAAACAATGGAGACAAGTGTCAGTAGCTTAAGGAATAAAGTGCCAGAGAAATATGCACAAAGCTAACAGGTGAAACAGGGACAGGGGGCAAAAAGGAGGCGATACAACCTTGTCACTGGAGGAGAAAAGACCCCAACGCGCGTTTCGCGTTCCGCTTCTTCGGGGGGGGGGTGTATAGATATCTCGGGTGTTTCCTTAAATAGCGGTGCCCATGAATACACGTGTGGTCATGGCGGCGCTTCCCGTGGCAGCGACAGAGCGGAAGTCAGAGGCAGCAGCGCTCCATGTCATCAATCCCCACCCACCAGCCGACGCGTCAGCACGGCGAGAGGAGAAAGGGGACGCTGAAGGAGCGCGTCACCCGGCAACCAACCCTGGCCGCACAGCGGAAGCGCACTCCACACTGCAGGACAGTGATACGTATGAAGAAAAGATATGCAAATGTGGGTATGAAGGGGACGGTGAGACAGAATGGATGGAGCAATGACAATATGAAGAATAATAAATAAAAAATAATAATAATGAAACAAAAAATCTGAATAGTTATTCATATCAGTGTCCGCTAAAAAAAAATATATATATATATATATATATATATATATATATGTGGACCGTGGTGTACAAAATAGATGTAAAATACATAGGACAAAAAAGAGGTGGAGGGGGAGGGAAAGGGGGGGGGATGAAACCCTAACATAGAATAGAAAATAGAACATAAAAGGGACAGTAGAATAGTAGAGAGGGGACAAAAGGACAGTGAAAACAAAGGTATATAGTAGAGAAGGGAACTAGTGCCAGGTGCAAAAACAATAAATAGTATATATGAAAATGAGACATAAAAAGGAATGAGTCCCTCCCACTAGGTCAAGGGAGATGAATATATTCGCAACAGGGTCAATATAGGAAATTAATAATAAGTATATGTGAAAACAAGTGTATGTGAAAAGGTGGCCGAAAAAATATATGAGAAGAGAAAGTGGGAGTGAAAATTGAAGGTGTGTGCAAATAAGACATACGTGTGGTGAGAATGCTGAAAAAATGTACAGTGGAATACCCGTGTGTGTGGAAGTGCATAGTACAAGAAAACGTAAAACTAGGGAAAAGGAGCTCCTGTAATGGAGGCCCAAGTGTAAATACGTGTTTGAATGAGGAAAGGGGGAGGGGGGGGAGAAGAGGGGAAGGGGAAGAGAAAAACAAAATACAATGAAGACAAGCATATAAAGTAAACCCAAAAGGAGTAAAAAAGAAAAAGAAAAATGGCCATAAATCATTTTCATGCGGAAGAACATCGACAGCATATATATCACTGTCAGCATGCTTAATCAATTGACACATCATGGGAAGCCTGAAATAGGGAATCAACCCCAAGAGATAAATAACCGTCAATCATTCTCATGAAGAAGGTAAAACATCGGCTCCAAAAGTGTCACTGTCAATAAGACATAAAGTGAATATAATCAGGAACCACATGGAGGCCGAAGTATGAAGTCACTCCCAAAAAGGTAAGTAGTCTTCAATTATGTCCGTAAAAGAAGTAGAACATCAACACCGCATCTATTGCTGTCAGATGGACGTCAACATATATAATCAGTTGACACATCATAGGGAGTTGAAGTATAAAATCATCCCCAGAGGTAAATAGCCATCGATCATTCTCATAGAGAAGGTAAAGCATCAGCTCCAAACGTGTCACCGTCAAATAGGCGTAGAATAGATATAATCAAGGAGGATATCCTGAGAGTCGATGTATGAAGTCATCCCCAGAAGAGAATTGGCCCTCAATCGTGTTCATGAAGAACGGTAGGCCATCAGCACCGTATATATCACCGTCAAGTATAACTAAGGATGAAAAAGAAACATCGAGGTTTAAGACACTAAACAGAATTAGAGTAATAGGATCTATGACACCATTAAAAACAATTAAAAAACACAAAAATGACACTACAGAAAAGGAGTAAAACTCAAAATTTCATTTAGTTCTTTAGGTCGAATACAATCAACCTTCATAATCCACCGAGACGCCAATTGAGACAGTGTTTTCCTCCAATTGCCCCCTCGATTGTCAATAAGGACACGATCAATTCCAGAGATGGTTAGCAATTTGGAGTCACAACCATGGTGGGTTTTAAAGTGCTTAGGGATGGGTTTGAGAGTAGAGACATCTTGATTGTCAATGGCATTGTTTATGTCCCTGACATGCTCGCGAACTCTAATGCGGAGTTGTCGGGAGGTCAAACCAACATAGATTAGGCCACACGGGCAAGTGGCGTAGTAGATCACTCCCACAGTATTGCATGTGATGTGTTGCGTCACTTTGAATTCTTTAGATCCATCGCTGGAGAAAAAGCTGGAGCATCTCCTCAAATTGGCACATGCAGCACAACTCTCACTGGGGAAAAAACTCCACTTAGGGCCCTTGGAGCCAAAGGCTCGTACTGGTCCCAGATCTCTGTGGTAGCTGTGTACCAATAAATTGCGTAAATTTTGAGAACGTCTGTATGTAATAGATGGAGAACCCATAGTATACTTGCACAATACTGGATCATTTTTAATAATTGGCCAAAATTTCTCCAAAGCATTTTTGATGAGACCGTGTTTGTCATTGAAAGTGGTTATAAACCTCACCTGTGTATGTTGATCTTTTATGGATGGTGTCTTGGTCCGTAAGAGCTCCTCTCTTTTCGTCCATTGAGCTCTGTTCCAGCCTCTCCTAATAGCTCACTTGGAATATCTCCTTTGTCTAAATCTTTCGGCTAGTTCACCAGCCTGCTGGGAGAAAGAAGACTCATCAGAGCAAATCCGTCTAGTCCTAAGAAACTGTCCTGTAGGAATGTTTCTCTTTAAGGATGATGGGTGTGAAGAAGACGCATGTAGAAATGAATTCACAGCAGTGTCCTTTCGGTACACATCAGTACATAACAACCCATCTAATCCTTTATAGATGCGAATATCGAGGAAGGTGATCTCTGTCTGACTATATTGATAGGTCAGATTAATATTAATGGCATTATTGTTCAGTTCTTGTATGAAACTATGCAGCTCAATCTCAGTTCCTTGCCAGATGACGAAAATATCGTCGATGTATCGTTGCCAGAAAACAACCTTCGTTATCAAGGGGGTACTTTCACCAAGAAAAAGATTTCTCTCCCAGAGTCCCAAAAAAATATTTGCATACGACGGGGCAAAAGCCGCCCTCATGGCTGTCCCCTGTAACTGCAAATACAAGAATTCTTTGAAGATGAAAAAATTGTGGGTAAGGGTGAATTCCAAGAGTGTCATCAAAAAAGTGATTGTTTCATGGTCAGTATTAGACATATACAGAAAAGTCCTTACAGCCTCCAGTCCGTCATTGTGTCTAATTAACGTATACAGAGATTCAACATCAAGAGACACCAACCACATATCAGGTTCTAAGAAAATATTTTCCACATTTCTCAAAATGTCCCCAGTGACTTTCACATATGAAAAACCCCACTAAGAATTTAAAGACACACAGAGCAGGGCCACAGTAACAAGGTACGACATGTTCCCATTAGAAAGGAGAGGGTCTGCTATACAGTTATAGGGTATGCATTGAGTCCAACGGCTGACCAAATTTAGGAAAAAACCCACTAAGAATTTAAAGACACATAGAGCAGGGCCACAGTAACAACAAATTCCCATTAGAAAGGAGAGAGTCTGCTATACAGTTATAGGTTATGCAATGAGTCCAACGGCTGACAATTTTAGGAAAAACCCCTCTAAGAATTTAAAGACAGATATAGCAAGGCCACAGTAACAAGGTACAACATGTTCTATTAGAAAGGAGAGTGTCTGCTATACAGTTATAGGATACGCAGTGAGTCCAACGGCTGACCAAATTTAGGAAAAACCCCACTAAGAATTTAAAGACACACAGAGCAGAGCCACAGTATCAAGTACAACATGTTCCCATTAGAAAGGAGAGGGTCTGCTATACAGTTATAGGGTATGCAGTGAGTCCAACGGCTGACCATTTTTAGGAAAAACCCTACTAAGAATTTAAAGACACACAGAACAGGGCCACAGTAACAAGGTACGACATGTTCCCATTAGAAAGGAGTCTCCCATAGTTTTTGCCTATGCAGTGAATGCAAGGGCTGGCAAAAATTTGGAGGCACTTCAATGACCCTTGGGAGAGACGTGGAGGAGGGCCTCATAAAAAAATGTTCCCATTAGAAAGGAGCGGGCCTCCTATACTTGTAATGCCCATGCACTAAATGTATGGGCTGACAAACATTTACCCCTGGGGGGTATACAGGAACATACTGTATAAAAATTTTTTTTTACTGGCATCATAAACATCCTTTAAAAAAATTATGTGGGTATTGCATCACGGACCACGGTCACCCTGGTGATATGGTGGTGGAGGATGAGGAGAAGGAGGAGTACAAGAGCAAATGGACAAAATCAGGAAGAGTATACTCATGTGTGGGTGTGAAAAGGTGTATGGGAATACACCTCCCAAGAAAAGACACTGGATTTGAGTTTATGTTACGCTGCTATCATTCGGTTTTGTTGAGAAGTCTGGCCAAATCCAGCCCTTGTTCATTTTTATAAGAGTCAGCCTGTCAGCATTTTCAGTTGACAGGCGGATGTGCTTAACTGTTATAATTCCACCAGCGGCGCTAAAAACCCGCTCTGATAAAACGCTGGCGGCAGGGCAGGCCAGAACCTCCAAGGCATAGAGAGACAGTTCATTCCACGTATCCAGCTTGGATACCCAATAATTATAAGGCACAGCGGAATCGCGGAGGACGTTGGTACGGTCGGCAAGGTACTCCCTCAGCATCTTCCCAAACTTTGCACTCCTTGTGAGAGTACTCAGGGCCTGTGCGATGAGAGGATCTGAGAAAACTCTCCCAGAACTTTGACAGTGTTCCCCTGCCTCTGCTGGATTGAAGTTGTGTGTCTCTCACCTGTACTCCTTGGTTGTCCAACGCAGAGTGCCCTCTGCCGCCAGCGTTTTCAGAAGGGAATTTCTTTAATAGTTCCGCAACAAGGGCCTTCTGGTACAGCCCCATTTTTGTAGACCTGTTCGCCTCAGGAATAAGAGATAGAAAGTTCTCCTTGTAGCGTTGGTCTAGAAGTGTCACCAACCAGTAATGACGGTCACCCAAAATTTTGAGAATGCGAAGGTCATGGGAAAGGCAGCGTAATATAATCTCAGCCATGCGTGCCAGACTACTAACAGGCAAGACTTCCGTGTCCTCACCAAGAGGATGACTGACCATGCTCTCCTCCTCCTCTCTGTCCTCTGGCCATCCACGCTGAACAGACGGTATGACAGCAGTGCCGGTAGTACTGTCTATAGTGCATGAAACTTGCTCCTGTCCTTCCTCCTCGTCCTACTCTTTCTCATTGTCACCAAATCCATGTTGGGATGAGATGAGGCTTGGCTGTGTGTAATCACCCTGTATGGTTCCTTGCTCCATCTCATCATGCTCCTCCTGCAATGCATCCTCTTTGATTGTGAGCAGAGAGCGTTTCAGAAGACAGAGAAGTGGGATGGTGACACTAATTATGGTGTCATCGCCGCTCACCATCTTGGTGGAGTCCTCAAAGTTTTGAAGGATGGTACATATGTCTGACATCCATGTCCACTCCTGAGGTCTAGTGTTGGGTCTGAACTGAATACCGACGGCCTTATTGATGCTGGTACTCAACAACTGCCCTCTTCTGCTCACAAATCCTTCCCAACATCTGCAGTGTAGAGTTCCAACACGTGGGGACATCACACACCAGTCTGTGATCCGGAAGTTGCAAACGCTGCTAAAACACTGCAAGGGCGGCGGAAGCTGTAGCTGACTTTCTAAAATGGGCACACAGGCGGCGTACTTTAACAAGCTGAACCGGTAGCTCCGGGTAGGATTTGAGATACCGCTGAACCACGAGGTTAAGCACATGGGCCAGGCATGGTACGCGTGTGAGCTCGCCTCGCCTCAGAGCCGCCACCAGGTTCCGGCCATTATCACACACGACCATGCCTGTCTGTAGATTCAGCAGTGTGAGCCACAGATCTGCCTGCTCTTTCAGAGCTGTCCACAACTCTTCAGTGTTGTGCGGTTTTTCACCTAAGCATATTAGCTTCAGCACAGCCTGTTGTCGCTTGGCCGAGGCAGTGCTGCAGTGCTTCCAGCTTGTGACTGATGTGGTCATTTCGGAGATGGAGGCTGAAGAAGAGGAGGAGGCTGAGGAGGATGAGGTGCAGGAGCTGTAGGCCATGGGGTCAACACTGATTTACCTAGGACCCGCATTCCTTGGTGCCTGGAGGACGTGTTCCATTCCAAGGTCCGACTGGGTCCCGGCTTCCACTATGTTAACCCAGTGTGCCATCAGCGAGATGTACCATCCCTTCCCACAAGCACTTGTCCACGTGTCCGTGGTTAGGTGGACTTTACCGGTAACTGCGTTGTTGAGAGCACGGCTAATGTTTTGGGACACATGCATGTGTAATGCGGGGACGGCACACCGGGAGAAATAGCGGCAGCTGGGGACCGAGTACTGAGGGACGGCCGCTGCCATCAGGTTGAGGAATGCTTTCGTCTCCATGAGCCTAAAAGGCAACATTTCGAGCGCAAGCAGTCTTGAAATGTGAGAATTTAGTAGTGTGGCCTGTGGGGCATTGGTTGCATATTTCTGCTTGCGTTCCAAGGACTGTGGTATGGACAACTGAATGCTGCGCTGCGACAAGGACATGGATGTGCTTTCTGATGCTGCTACTTGAGAGTGTGCAGCGACAGGTGCAGGGCAGGAGGCATCTTCGTATGCACCATGGACAGGGGATTGGCTTGCATGCACAACAGCAGAAGAAGCAATGGTGCCACCCGCAGACACTGTTCCTGGACCCTGGGGTTCGGCCCACAAAGTCGGGTGCTTTGCTGCCATGTGCCTGATCATGCTGGTGGTGGTCAGGCTGATCGTTTTGCCACCCTTGCTGATGCTGGCCTGGCAGGTGGTGCAAATGGCCTTTTTAGGGTTATCGGCAGAGTCTTTAAAAAACAACCATACTCGGGAAGACCTAACAGTTGTACTGGCAATTTCCTTCGTGTTGGTGTTACGGGGAACGGTTGCCTCCCTTCTGTCTGCAGCCACCACACTGCTTCTTCCTGCCTGTTGGGGTGCTCTGCCTCCCTCCCCCTGTGTGCTGCTGTCCTCGCTCTGCATGTCCTCTTGCCAGTTTGGGTCAGTTACTTTATCATCTAACACCTCGTCTTCCACTTCCGCACCCTGGTCCTCCTCCTGACTTTCTGGCAATTGTGTCTCATCTTCGTCCACCTCTTGTGACACTTTCCCACCATCGCCTTCATGTGACTGTGGCTGCTCAAATATTTGGGCATCACTACACGCGATCTCCTCTTGCCCTGCTTCAAGTGTACCGGGCGAGAGGCCCGAATCTATAAATGGAATAGTGAACAGCTCTTCAGAGTGTCCAAGTGTGGGATCAGTTGATTCTGGGTACTTGGCATGGTGGGAGGAAGGAGGTTCAGGGTGAGGAATATGCGGTCGAGACTCATGGCTACTGAGACTTGACCATGTGGAAGACCGGGTGGTGGTGGTGGTGGCTAAGTGACTGGAAGCATTATCCGCTATCCAACCAACAACCTTTAGACACTGCTCTGGGTTCAATAGTGGTGTGCTGCGGTCTACTCGAAATTGGGACAGGAAGGTCAGGTGAGAAGATGTGGGTGTTTGTTGTGGCACAATTTCGGCTTGCCCACGGCCTTGTCCTCGGCCTCTGCATGCACCAGTACCATCATGTCCAGTTCCCCGTCCCTTGCCACGTGCCTTGCCCATTTTAAATGGAGGACAGTATCTTCCACGCTCACTACAAATGACTGAGTTTGGAGCGAACTTATATGTGATCTGTGTGAAGGAGAAAACAGAGTTTTAAATACCTGGCCTGTAGGCAAGTAGTTTGAACAGCAAACTGCGGTGAATTGCTTCAATGACACACTAAAGGAAATTTTTAATGGAGGCCAGAAATGGCAGTATTTTCTTTTAAATAGCTGGATTTATAACGCTCTAATATGGAAAGGACCTGGCTGTATTCTGCAGTGCCAACAAGCAAATGGCGCAGAAAAAACGGTGATCTCTGGATTGATTTTTAAGCAAATAATGAGGATTAATATCCAAAGAAAAGTATTCCTGGCCCTTGAGACCTGGGCCTTTGTATAGAAAAATCTAACAGCAGCAGAAGGCAGAATTGGAATGGAGCCTCCTGTGCTATATGCACTGCAGTTTGCTATGTACACTGCCTGTCTATAAACCCTGCCTGCCTGATATCTCTGCAGATGGATTAGTCCTCAAAAGGACTGTTTGTTAAGATGGATATGTGTAATGTACGGTTTTTCTCCCTACCCTACCTAATACACAATCAAATCTCTCCCTGACGCAGCAGCACCTCTCCCTACACTGTCTGATCCGGATTGACTGTGATATAGACCTGATGACGCTGTGCGGCCAGCCAATCACTGTAATGCCCACAACCAACATGGCTACGGCATTACAGTGCATGGCAGGCAATCCTTGCATGTTCATTGGCTCTCTAAAGAGCCCCAAACATGCAGGGAGGGGACCCAAGTTCCCACCTGAGCAACCCGGAAATACTCGGTGAGTGCCGAGCATCTCGAGCAGTGAGATGCTTGGGCGAGCATCGAGCAGTAGAGAGCATGCTCACTCATCACTACTTAGGAACCTTGAGTAATGCAGAAATTCTTTTGTAACCTTGGCCAGATCTGTGCCTTGTCACAATTCTGTCTCTGAGCTCTTTGGGCAGTAAATGAGCTAATGATTCTCATTTGGTCTGGCATGCACTGTGAGCTGTGAGGTCTTATATAGACAGGTGTGTGCCTTTACAAATCAAGTCCTATCAGTTTAGACTCACAGCTAGACTCCAATGAAGGAGTAGAACCATCTCAAGGAGGATCACAAGGAAATGGACAGCATGTGACTTAAATATGAATATCTGAGCAAAGGGTCTGCATACTTATGACCATGTGATATTTCAGTTTTTCTTTTTTAATAAATTTGCAAACATTTCTACATTTCTGTTTTTTTCAGTCAAGATGGGGTGCAGAGTGTACTTTAATGAGAAAAAAATGAACTTTTTAGAATTTACCAAATGGCTGCAATGAAACAAAGAGTGAAAAATTTAAAGGGGTCTGAATACTTTCCGTACCCATTGTATATATTGTTTTTTTTATTTAGTGTGGAGAGTTTAGTATCAATAAGATCTTTGATCATTAAAAACAGAATATGTATATTCTATCTGTATCATTCACATATGTTTTGCCTGGATAGTCTGATATTGGATGGGCTACCACCCAATGGGGTGTTAACTGTGTTTTTACTTGTGTTTTAACATTTTTTGGTTTTGTTTTGTGACATGCAATTAATAAAATGTATACATTTTTTCATATATCTTTTGCTTATGGTGATCACTGCATGTTAGCATGCTTCTTCTTCTTGCTTATTTTTAGTTTGAAGGACAAAGTAGTCGAGGGATTCTCCTAGGCAGCGGACTTTTGGTACAAAGGAAAGTGTGATGTCATTATTGTGATAGATAGATCAGGTTTGTCTGCGTTGAGCTTTAGGAAATCAGAGGAGAAGAAGGAGGATATGGCTGATAGACATGCCGGGATTCTAGACAGCATAGAGGTGACGCCTGGGCCAGAGAGGTTGATCTGAGTGTCATCAGCGTATAGATGGTATTTGAAGCCATGGGACTTTATCAGTTGTCCTAGGTCAAAGGTATAGATGGAGAGGTGTAAGGCTCCTATATAGTGCATTTTATTTAGCATGGCAGATAGTTAAATGAGTTGTGGTTTACTTGTGCTTAAAACTCTTTTACATAGTTGAAGATGTTTTATTGAAAACACATTTCTAAATAAATTTTCCTACAGTAATATAACGGCTTCTATTCTATTTTTTCATCTTGCATATTTCTACTGATTAAAAAAATATTACTGAGAGAGCTAGAAAGTTTGAACACTGACAATAAATCATTTCTTAATGTAGTTCTTACTATAAACAAAATAGATCAATTTTGCAACTTTTTGCCTTACAATAAATGCAGTCAAATTACTAAACTTTGTGTTTTGATAACAATTATTTTTGTCTTCAATCGCAAGACAAAAGTGCAGCAAATATTTTATTAAGTGATTTATCATGTAGACAGCTGTCTGACTGAGGCTCTCTTTTTCAGTTTAAAATATTATAATTTACAATATGAGCGCTCTTAGCACAATTTTTTTTTATCTTTAATTCTACTACATGTTTTAAATTAACCGGAATTTTCTACTTTATTATTCCACGTTAAGAGTGTAAGAGCTTTTTATGTAGTAAGAAAACACATCAAATTGCATTCATGGATTTTGTCAGGGAAGTGTTGAGGAATATTGAAACTGTTCTTCCACATTTCCCTGACCCAGATAGTGACCATTCTTTCCCTTCTGCTTAGCACAAAATCCCCAATTAACACTGTCATGTGGGAGGCCCTACACAAACAAATGCCAGCCAAGCACTGGTACAAGCTAACTAAAATGCAAATGTATTTCCTCTTAACAGAGACCTGAGATAGATTGACACCTTCTCCCAGCCCAGAGTTTGGAGGAAAAAGGAAATGGTTTGTTAAGTTCAAAGGCACTCACAAACAATTCCCGGCCACCCGCTATAGCCAGGTCGACTCCAATAAGAAATATGAAATATTGTGAGTTCCATACGTCCAACAGTAATGGGACCCACATCTTTAGTGACCAAATCAACCCAGGAATGTATATGCAGTTTTCCAGGGCTATAAGCAAAATCAGGGAGCTGTAGCACAAAAACACCAGAATAGCAGACTGCAGCTATGAGATGTGTGGTCTCTAACTGAAGATAAAATAATAAGGGAAAAAATGGCATCGTTTGCACGCTTCTACGATTAATGAGCAATGAGTTATCGCTGAAGTTAGCGTTTTTAATAAAAACGTACAGGCTGGAGACCAGCCCACATGATGTCACCACAGGGGGCATGTGGCCAGATCTCCCCTTAGGTATAAGAAAACTCATGGACAGTACAGAAGCACTCATTGCCGGGGGGGTATAGGACTTATAAGCAACGGTTCACGTTCGATAACATTCAAATCCAACTAGGGAGCTCCTCCTCCACCTATGCTGATTCGTCCCTACAAACTGTATAGTGTAAGTCTCCTTCTTTTATCCTGTTTATTTTATGTAACTACTTATGTATTTTTAATGTCTCCTGTGTAGCATACTTGTATATATTATTCTTAAACACTGCCTCCCTTTTGGATTAAATATAAAATTTTATAGTTCTGTTTCTTTTGTCCTGTAATCGTTCCCTTCCCCAAAGCCACATACGCTACCAAAACGAAGGCGTCCGGCCAGGCCTGTATTATATTTCAAACTCGGCCGGTGGTGGCAGAGAATAATAATAATTGGGCTATCGTGAAGCTGACAGGGACAGTACGGGGTGTAAACACGGATTCCATGCGGTGGAACCCAGAGGTGTGATGCCATACTCTCACTGGTCGCTTGCCGATATCCATGTAGTGAGTAGTCTGGATCGCGTGCTCGTGACTACGGATGAGATACTTACAGCGTGACGGCACGGTGACATATTGCGTGATCTCCCCGGTGTCGTCCCTCCCTGTTTGGAATCCCTGACAAATTGGTGGCAGCGATGGGATATTATAGAACATCAGTGGCTGGATTGAGCAATCATTCCTGTCACTGAAAACTTGCATGGTTCTTGTGAGAATTATGTGCAGAGTTTTAAGAAATCAGACTCAGTGTTTTAATATTATTTTATCTGGGACATTACTATAAATGTGGCAGTTGCATCCCCCACCCTTCTCTTGTTTTTTTATCCTATCTTTTATTTGGCAATAATGGCTACACATGGAGAGAACTGGTATCACCAGCAAGCAAAGGCCACTATCACTGCCCTCTGTGAGCTGAGATAGATTGACCCCACGGTCAAAACCAAGGCCCAAATGATTGCTGAACTGTTGCAAGGTGCTGCAGATCCCGTCCGACAGCAGAGCCCTGATGATGGGGCGGCCAGCCAAGACCCGGATGGCGCTGCTGCAGGGGTCCCACCTGAGATTGCCAGCCATACCCGCAGCCAGGGTAGTGTGGACCCCCACCTGCAGATGGCCTTGGAGCAGCTCACCGCAGACAATCGTGATGGACGGCTGCAGATGATCCTGAAATTCCAGGAGCAAGCCAAGCAACAGGCACAAGCTGAACGAGAGGCTGCTGAGAGCCAGGCCCCAGCTGACCAGGAGGAGCGACAAGCTGACCGACAACACCAGCTGGAGCTAGCCTGAATTCAGAGGGAGTCATCCTGCACGCTGACCCGTGAGTCCAACAGTGCCAACTGCTTTAAACCCCGTCCTGAGCATTTCCCTGTGATGGAAAAGGATGGGGACTTGGACATATTTCTGCGAAGCTTTGAAAAGGCCTGCAGGCCGTATCAGCTGCCCACGGACCAGTGGGCAAGGTACTTAACTCCAGGGCTCAGAGGAAAAGCTCTGGAGGTGTTTGCTTCTCTCACTCGAGAACAAGATGGAGACTATGAGGTCGTCAAGCAGGCCCTGAAAAGAAAGTACCTGCTGACTCCAGAGGTTAACCGGAAAAAGTTCAGACCCCTCCAACATGGACCACATGACACCTACAGTGACGTGGTAGACGGGCTCAGAACCAACTTTGAGTAGTGGATCTGAGGACTGTCAGTCACCACCTGAAGAATCTGATGGGGAACAACCAGTTTCTTCATCTTTGCCCAGTGGAAGTGTGACAGTTTTTGCTGGACCGGGAGCCAAAGGAAGCCGCCAAAGCAACCCAGATCGCAGATGTCTATGAGACCCACCGCACACCAGAGGTGCGGAGGTCAGCCGCCGCCAGCTGGAGAGGGGGTAAGTTTACAACTATATCTAGTGTTCCAGCCAGCTGGCCCTCAGCGGATTCTGCCCCATCTTTCAGCACCTGGACTGCATTTGACTCCCGTAAGTGCTATACTTGTGACCCGTTTGGTCACATCAGCCTTGTCTGTCCAGAGAGGCAGAAGATGGACACCACACCTGAGGCCCCAGGGCCTACTGTAGCCATTCTTCTTGTGGGTGGGGCGGTTGGTCGGGCCCGGGAGAACTTACAACCTGTTAAAGTGGGCAACACTGTCACTGTCGGACTTAAGGACACAGTGCAGAACGCATCTTGATCCGCATAGAGTTTTTATTGCCAGAGGAAGTAATTCCTTGTGTAACACCCCTTTAGGGCTACCACGGTACGCTGGGTGTTATGGGGGGTCTCACCTCTCTAGGGCGCAGTGCCTCCACCCGAATCTTGATTGGAGCTCTCACTGGGACTGCAGAAGGACTGGTATCTTCTGCCAGGGGCTGATTCGGGAAGCCCCTGCCACAGCTCAGTAAAACACTCATCCGGGACAGGAGTAAAACGGTTTAACAAGTTTATTGCTATGCAGCAGAAATGAGGTGGATTTAAAGAAATAACATACAATACAGGTAACGGTGCTCTATAAAAATCATATACACATCACAATCTAATTCTTCCCCGACCCTGCAAATATAACGTAGCAGGGTTTCCCTTTTCTTGTATTAACTCAGTCCAAACGTTGGGGCCCAGTTGCCGCGGATGTTGGCGCGCAAATTTATAACTATTGGTGCACTTAGATGAACATTAACGTAAAAAGTCTGGGGCGTAGTGTACTCACTGTAACTGGCGCTGGTAGAACCACAAGTCTCAAAAGGGGCACTCACGGTGCGTCTCAACCGGTCGTATGTTTCCCTGGACACCAGCTGTGGGTGGCAGGATTCAGGCCTTTATACGGTGGGAGTGCCAGCAGAACTCTCCGAGTCCTTGATGTCACTTGCTTCACCGGGTGACAGGGCCGCGCTCTCTCCAGCAGTGGGGACGGCAACGCTCTGCAGCATAGAGGAATACAGATCCACAGCGCTCCGTCTTTCACAACAACAAGCTGCCACACTCCTTTCCCTCTCAAGTTTTACTTTCACTTTCTCTCCAGCTCCCTCCCCCAAGTCCCTCCTCCCTCCTATCCTTCCAGGCTGTGTCATCTGACTGAAACAAGGGTCCATGGGAATTGTAGTCCACTGCAGCTCAGGGAAAAAACAATTAATGTCTGTAGGTCCCTGTTTAACAGAAGCTGCAAAGCTCTTCTTAGTGTCTGTAAGTCCCAGTATACCAGTAGCTGCTCTGACAGTTCCATGTGCAGGTGTTACATTCTCCCCCTGGTGAGTCATTGAAAGTGTCCCATCACGACATGAGGACTCACCACCTGAAACATGAATGGGGGTTAAGGCATCCTTACTAACACCAAATTTACATGCATACAAACCACCTCCTGGACACATGGGAGATACCGGGAAATAAGGCCAAGCAGAATTTGAATTAGGGTGTATCAACCTGGGGACCTCAGTGGTATGTCCCATTCTATCATAGGTCAACATCATGGGTGGCCTAGTGTCCCGCTTGGGACAAGTGTGTACTGAGGGGCCCTCCTCCTCAGCCCCCGACTCTTGTCTCTCAAGAACGGGCTCCTCCAGGTGGATCTCTTCATTCAATAAATGTCCCTCTTCTGAACTTTTCCCCAATTGTGGGCAGGGTGCACTCGCCTCCTGACAAATGTCCTTTTTCTTTGTTTCTACTTCAGGGGTCTGGTTTTCAGGGTCTACGCCCATGGGGCATGGGTCCTCGGTCCACCTGTAGCTCCATTGACCGTCAGGTCCCCATTCATCCCCAGACTCGCTGTCACTTCCTCCTGAGGCAACTCCAGTCTGGAGTGGTTTTTTACACCTTCGACTTCTCCTATTGCACGGAAGAGTTGTACGACCTCCTTGAGTTGGCAATGGGGGTAAAGGGATGTTTTTTCCCACAGGCAACAGATGGTGTCGATGATAGGTTTTAGCAGCTCCGCCCCCTTTCTCGGGCTTCACTCTGTAGGCCAGGACACCGGGCAACTTCTCCATCACCACGTAAGTGTCAGGACACCACCGATCAGCAAGCTTGTGCTTCCCAGGAAGGCCCAGAAGTTGGATAAGGACTCTATCTCCAGGCAATAAAACTTGTTCTCGAACCCTACAGTCGTAGCGAGTCTTATTGCGCTTTCCTGACCGACCAGAGGCCTGCTCTGCCAATCTGTAAGCTTTTGTCAAATCTTCTTTCAGCTGGGACACATATTTTAAGTAGGTCTTCCCATTAGAACGTTCAATGGATGTCCCAAAACTAATATCCACTGGTAGTCGGTCTTTTCTTCCAAACATGAGGAAATAAGGAGAGTATCCAGTTGACTCATTTGTGGTGCAATTGTAGGCATGAACCAACTGGCTCACATGCCTGCTCCAGTGTGCCTTCTTCCTGGGATCTAAAGTGCCTAACATGTTCAGAAAGGTACGATTGAATCTCTCAGGTTGAGGATCCCCTTGGGGGTGATATGGTGTGGTTCTGGATTTCTTGATCCCGCAGAGAGCACATAGCTCCTTGATTAGTCTACTTTCGAAATCTCTTCCTTGATCGGTATGGATGCGGGCAGGCAGCCCGTAATGTACGAAGAACTTCTCCCATAATGTTTTTGCCACAGTAATTGCCCTTTGATCTTTAGTGGGGTAGGCCTGGGCATATCGGGTGAAATGGTCAGTGACCACTAACACATTACTGACATTGCTTTCATCAGGCTCGATGGAGAGGAAATCAATGCACACTAGTTCAAGTGGGCAATCACTGGTAATGTTCACAAGGGGGGCTGTTCTCAAAGGCAAGGTTTTTCTCAACACACACCGGGAGCATGATTTGCAGTATTCTTCAATATCCGCTTCCATGCGAGACTAGTAAAATCGGTCGGCCACAAGACTCGTGGTCTTTTCGATGCCAAGATGTCCATGGTCATCATGCAGGGACTTCATGACCATCTTCCGAAATCGGGTGGGTAACATCAGCTGTCTGCGGACTCCTCCCTTCTGGCCCTTTGCCTCCCGGTATAGTAGTCCATTTCTTACTACTAGCGACTCTAGCTGCCGAGTCAGCAGGACAGACTCCTCTGTTCTTAATGCATTCTTTTCGGGCCTCCAGCCCCTCTTCACCCACCATCGGACTACCCCCACTGACTGATCCTCCTGCTGTGCCGTTCTGACTTGATTACGAGTCAGTTGAGGGAGAGAGTCTGGGGTTACATTTGTCACTCGGCAGTACGACAACGGGAGCGCTTCACTAGATGCTCCTAAGAATTTAGCACAGCACTGCATAGGGAGGGCATCAGTTTGATGTCTATGGCACAGAGTCTTCACCTCAGGGGCAGGGACCTCTATCCATCCTCCTTCTTCTTCCTCATTTAAGGGTTCACTAGGCAGGCGAGAGAGTGTGTCTGCATCAATGTTACTGATCCCTGGTCGATATTTTAAGCTGAAATCATACAGAGAGAGTGCGGCAAGCCACCGGTACCCTGTGGCATCCAGTTTTGCTGTGGTTCTCACGTAGGTTAATGGATTGTTGTCAGTATGAACCACGAAGTGTACCCCATAGAGGTAGTCATGCAGCGTGTCCACTACAGCCCATTTCAGAGCCAGAAACTCCAGTTTGTGAGCTGGGTAGTTGCGTTCACTGGGAGTCAATCCTCGACTAATGTAGTAAATGGGACGTAGACAGCCATCATGGTCCTGATAGAGAATCCCTCCTAGTCCGTCGAGAGAAGCATCTATATGTAACACATATGGTTTACTGGGGTCTGCATAGGCCAACACTGGAGTTTGGGTCAAACATGACTTCAGTTTCTCGAATGCCTCGTCGCATAAGGGTGTCCATCTTTTCCCAAAAAGTTCATTAACTCGGAAGTAGTCTATCTTTCCTGACCTTAAGGGGTGGGCCCTCCCGCCCGAAGGGGGTTACCCCTGGGTAAGGGCAGTTAACGGCTTCGCAATCCGAGAATACTGGGGTACAAATCTTCGGTAGTATCCACAAAATCCTAAAAAGGACCTAAGCTCCCTCAGCTTGGTGGGCTTAGGCCAGTTTACCACAGCCTCCACTTTGGCGGGGTCGGTGGAAATTCCTTCTCTGCTGACTATGTGCCCTACATATTTCACAGTCGTCTGGCAAATTCGACACTTATCAAGGGACAACTTCAACCCAGCCTCCTTCAACCGATCCAGCACCTTGAACAACCGCTGGTTGTGTTCTTCCAGAGTCTTCCCAAAAACAATAAGATCATCTAGATAAACCAAGACCTCACGTAAGTGCATGTCCCCCACTACTTTGTCCATACATCTCTGAAAAGTGGCCGGAACACCTGTCAGTCCTTGAGGCAGTCTCGGAAACTCGAAGAACCCAATGGGGCAGATAAAAGCGGTCTTCTCTTGATCTTCCTTTGCCATGGGTATCTGATAGTAGCCACTCCGGAGATCTAACACAGAAAACCATTGGCTCCCTTGCAGGCAATCTAGAGCTTCATCGATTCGGGGCACAGTGTACTGGTCAGGAACCGTACATTTGTTCAAGGTACGATAATCCACACACATCCGAATAGCTCCATTTTTATTCCGAGCTATCACGATGGGGGAAGCATAGGGGCTACTAGACTCTATGATGACTCCTGTGTCTAACATACCGCGTAGATGCTGCCTAACATCTTCGATATCCGCCGGGGCCAATATACGGGATCTCTCTCGGAAAGGCTTTTGATCTTTCAACCGAATGCGATGCTCTACTCCTTGGGCAAGGCCCATGTCCCATTCGCCTAAAGAGAAAGCCGCCCCCCACATCATCATGCCGTCGATGACTAGCCTCCTCTCTTCTCCTTTCAGCTCACTTCCTTCAAAACAAGGGTCAAAGCTTTCAGGCTGCAGTTCCCTCTTCTCCTCCTCTGTCCTCACATAGGCTTCCAGACAGACTGGGTGGATGGATAGGGTCTGCGAGTAATTTTCTCCCCCAACTTCACGACACCACTGAGCTAATGTACGGAAGATGTTGGCATTTGTTCCCACTATGACAGGTGTTGGTCTCTCATCTGCCTCTGCCTCCGGGCAGATTAACGCTATGATGGGTATCTCTTTATCCACTCCAACAACAGTCTCTGGGAATCGTAGTGTCACGGACACGTATCCTCGGTAGGGATAGCTGTGCTCACTCAGTCCCCACACCACGAGTCCAGACAGCGGTTTCAGAGGCACATTGGATAAATATCTCTTATACCATCCTTCGAAGATGATGGACACTTGAGATCCGCTATCCAGCAATAGTGAACAAGGTTGACCATTGATATATGTGGGGACATGTGGGGCTGGTCCCACTAATACTTCAGGCAGTGTTTTCGATGAGGCACTATTGGAGGGGGAGGTAGAGTAGGTCTTAGTTGCTGATGGGGGCTCAGTATGGGGTTCTACTGGCCCCCTTTCCCGTTTCCCGACTGCCTCTGAGGGTGATGGGGAAAATGTGAAGAGTTCTTTGAGCTCCACCTCATTGGACACTGACGAGCTATATGGCCTGGACTCCCACAGACAAAGCACCCTTCTGGTTTCCTACTCTCCACTCTACACAGGTCATCATTCTCTCTTCCTGAAGCCAGGGTTTGCTTCTCGGCTACCTCTGCAGCACTTTGTAGCCGCTGTATTGTTTTGGCCTGAGCACTTAACAATTGTGTAATCTGCTCCCCCTGTTTCTCGATGACTTTCAACAGTTCCATTTCTCGGCAGTCGGCTGCTGGCTGCAGGGCAACAGTAGTCACCCGAGGGGATGTCTTCTCTCTTGCGGCCAAAATAACCTCCTCCTTGCGAACTTCCTTAAGCAACTCATGAAAAGAACTGGGAATCTTCTCTTTATCACAAGACCTCATCCGCTGGGCAATTGGATCATGCGTGAGAGCTCCTCTGAGCACTTGTTCCAGACGACACTGATCAACTTCTTTAGGGCTAACTCCACCTTTAGATACTATTCTATGAACCAGCCTATCTAGTCGGTGTAGATAGTCGGACATCTTCTCATCTGGCAGTTGGTAGGTGGTATGGAGTTTATAGAGTAGATCAGTAGCATCTTCTGGGGACCCAAAAGCATCTTCTAAAGCACTCATATAATCTTGATAAGTTGCTAGTGGCTTGCTCCGCCCAGCCGCCTGCACCACTTCCATAGCAGTACCCTTCAAACTTTCTACTATTCTCTGCTTCTTTACGGCATCAGTGCACTGCCACTCTTCTAAGCACAGTAAAGTGACATTCCTCCAAGTATCATATCCTTCTTCTCCAGCAGGGGTGGGGAGGGCACCCGAGAAAGTTCTTAGACAACGGTAGTTCCCTTCTGGCTGCATCTTTGCAAACTGACTGACTAACTTTTCCATAGCTGTCATAAGCACATCAGCAGGGGCCGCTGTCTCTTCAGGACTGGCTCTAAGTGGAGTAGAGGGCGGACATATACTAGTCTTTCTACGCTGAGTGGTTGATTCCTGCTGCCGGGTCTCAACTTTGGACTCAGTAGGCCAAGTGATCTTCCATTGTCGACCATACTCTGGGGACACGGCTATAATAGATGGGAAGTATTCTATCCTCAATGTCTGCCCGGTTGAGATCAGGGCTGTGGGTACCTGTCCCCCCTTTTCCTTCCTGCGGTCGACCACTTTAGGGTGGGCAAGTTCAGTGAGTCGGTTAACTATTTTCAGTATCTCTTCATCAGACGCATCACAGAGCTCACCACTCACTGCAAAGCCTTATTTAGCTGTAACATCCATCTCTTCACACCACAAATACACCTCTTGCTCTGTTAAAGTCTCCATAGTAAATACTCCTGTTTTAGTTATGGATCTCAGCAGTGCCTCCACTGTAACACCCCTTTAGGGCTACCACAGTACGCTGGGTGTTATGGGGGGTCTCACCTCTCTAGGGCGCAGTGCCTCCACCCGAATCTTGATTGGAGCTCTCACTGGGACTGCAGAAGGACTGGTATCTTCTGCCAGGGGCTGATTCGGGAAGCCCCTGCCACAGCTCAGTACACACTCATCCGGGACAGGAGTAAAACGGTTTAACGGGTTTAATGCTATGCAGCAGAAATGAGGTGGATTTAAAGAAATAACATACAATACAGGTAACGGTGCTCTATAAAAATCATATACACATCACAATCTAAATCTTCCCCGACCCTGCAAATATAACGTAGCAGGGTTTCCCTTTTCTTGTATTAACTCAGTCCAAACGTTGGGGCCCAGTTGCCGCGGAAATTGGCGCGCAAATTTATAACCGTTGGTGCACTTAGATGAACATTAACGTAAAAAGTCTGGGGCGTAGTGTACTCACTGTAACTGGCGCTGGTAGAACCACAAGTCTCAAAAGGGGCACTCACGGTGCGTCTCAACCGGTCGTATATTTCCCTGGACACCAGCTGTGGGTGGCAGGATTCAGGCCTTTATACGGTGGGAGTGCCGGCAGAACTCTCCGAGTCCTTGATGTCACTTGCTTCACCGGGTGACAGGGCCGCGCTCTCTCCAGCAGCGTGGGTATATCAGAGGGGATGGCAACGCCCTGCGGCGTAGAGGAATACAGATCCACAGCGCTCCGTCTTTCACAACAACAAGCTGCCACACTCCTTTCCCTCTCAAGTTTTACTTTCACTTTCTCTCCAGCTCCCTCCCCCAAGTCCCTCCTCCCTCCTATCCTTCCAGGCTGTGTTATCTGACTGAAACAAGGGTCCATGGGAATTGTAGTCCACTGCAGCTCAGGGAAAAAAAGATTAATGTCTGTAGGTCCCTGTTTAACAGCAGCTGCAAAGCTCTTCTTAGTGTCTGTAAGTCCCAGTATACCAGTAGCTGCTCTGACAGTTCCATGTGCAGGTGTTACACTTGGAAGACCTTGACTGTGACCGGGTTTGGGGGTGTTCTTCGTCCCATACCGATAGCCAGAGTTTTCATGGACTGGGGTGCGGGGAGGGAGTTAAGGGAAGTGGGGGTATCGGAGAATCTCCCCACTAATGTGCTATTGGGAACTGATCTGGGATGGTTGGTTGCTTGATACATTACTGACAGCCCTCCCAGATCTGATATGTCATATAATGCCACTGTCAAAAATGTCAGGGATGTTTAATAAAAGTGTGTGTTGTGGTAAAGGGGAACTCAGCCACCTCACTCCACAGGGTGATGCTGCTGAGGATCCCCTAAAGCGAGCCAGCATAAGAGGGGAAGGGGAGCAGGCACGGGCTCCAGGAGGCAGGTCGTCCTGTGCAGGTTACCAGTGTCACGCCAGATAGTGGCATGGTCAATGGTAGCCGCCCCATGACTAGCACGGCTTCAGAGGAGATGAGGAAGGATGGGGGAAAGCACAGGGAACATAGGGAAAGTGGTCCTGTGCCGCCGATAGTGCCACGGCGGACTGTGACATGGTCGGTCATAGCTGCCCCATAGCTAGCCCGACCCCCCAGATAGCCATGAGGGGTGGAAGGGTAGGCCCCGCAACCAGGCGAGGTAGGAGGAAGGTGTGTCCCCATGTCAGGAGTATGGGAAGAAGGCAGCCATAGCCTGTCAGAGGTGTGGGGAAAATGTATCCCGAACCTGTCAGGCCCCCAGCTTGTCGGATCAGCAGGAAGGGTGGCCCAGGAGGTAGGCTTAAAGGGGTGATTGGTAAATCACCCATTACACCACCTCAAAGAGGGATTTATCCAAATTTGTCAACCTGTGGTTGGGTGTATGTTCTCGCAGCAGGTACAATCAGGCCTACCTACCAGTGCCTTTATACTCTTTATCTGTAACTGATTATATATATTATATATAATTATATATATTATATATAAGTCCAGTTCTAAAGTTTTGGGCAGGTATAAAAAAATGCTGCAAAACAAGAATATTTTAAAAAAATAGAGATATGAATAGTTTTGTTTTATCAACTAACAACATGGAAGAATCTATATTAAATGGCATATGTCCTGTGATAAAAATAGCATCAAGCACCAATTCTTCTATGTACACTTGCACACTGTTTTTGTAAGAACTCAGCATAGAGGTTGTTCCAAACATCTTTGAAAACTGACCACAGATCTTCTGTAGATGTAAAAAAAAAAAAGATGCATTCAAAGACTAGACCAGGTAATTATAGGTAAATAAATGTAGTCAATTAAATTACACACTGAGGAATAAAAACACAACATGATAAAAACACGAAATATAAAAAGGAGATCTGGGTGTGTCCATGATCACAAGAAATGGGCCAGCATGCAATAAATAAATACTGGTACTACATGGCATATAAACAGGGGTATAATACTTGAAAAGAAAAAAAAAAAGAAATATATATATATATATATACAGTACAGACCAAAAGTTTGGATACACCTCATTTAAAGATTTTTCTGTATTTTCATGACTATGAAAATTGTACATTCACACTGAAGGCATCAAAACTATGAATTAACACATGTGGAATTATATACTTAAAAAAAAGTGTGAAACAACTGAAAATATGTCTTAGATTCTAGGTTCTTCAAAGTAGCCACCTTTTGCTTTGATGACTGCTTTGCACACTCTTGGCATTCTCTTGATGAGCTTCAAGAGGTAGTCACCGGAAATGGTTTTCACTTCACAGGTGTGCCCTGTCAGGTTTAATAAGTGGGATTTCTTGCCTTTAAAAGGGTTTGGGACCATCAGTTGTGTTGTGCAGAAGTCAGGTGGATACACAGCTGATAGTCCTACTGAATAGACTGTTAGAATTTGTATTATGGCTAGAAAAAAGCTGCTAAGTAAAGAAAAACGAGTGACCATCATTACTTTAAGAAATGAAGGTCAGTCAGTCTGAAAAATTGAGCAAACTTTGAAAGTATCCCCAAGCGCAGTTGCAAAAACCATCAAGCGCTACAAAGAAACTGTCTCACATGAGGACCGCCCAGGAAAGGAAGACCAAGAGTCACCTCTGCTTCTGAGGATAAGTTTATTCGAGTCACCAGCCTCAGAAATCGCAGGTTAACAGCAGCTCAGATTAGAGACCAGGTCAATGCCACACAGAGTTCTAGCAGCAGACACATCTCTACAACAACTGTTAAGAGGAGACTTTGTGCAGCAGACCTTCATGGTCAAACAGCTGCTAGGAAACCACTACTAAGGACAGGCAACAAGCAGAAGAGACTTGTTTGGGCTAAAGAACACAAGGAATGGACATTAGACCAGTGGAAATCTGTGCTTTAGTCTGATGAGTCCAAATTTGAGATCTTTGGTTCCAACCAGCGTGTCTTTGTGCGACGCAGAAAAGGAGAACGGATGGACTCTACATGCCTGGTTCCCACCGTGAAGCATGGAGGAGGAGGTGTGATGGTGTGGGGGTGCTTTGCTGGTGACACTGTTGGGGATTTATTCAAAATTGAAGGCATACTGAACCAGCATGGCTACCACAGCATCTTGCAGCGGCATGCTATTCCATCCGTTTTGCGTTTAGTTGGACCATCATTTATTTTTCAACAGGACAATGACCCCAAACACACCTCCAGGCTGTGTAAGGGCTATTTGACCAAGAAGGAGAGTGATGGGGTGCTACACCAGATGACCTGGCCTCCACAGTCACCAGACCTGAACCCAATCGAGATGATTTGGGGTGAGCTGGACCGCAGACTGAAGGCAAAAGGGCCAACAAGTGCTAAGCATCTCTAGGAACTCTTTCAAGATTGTTGGAAGACCATTTCCAATGACTACCTCTTGAAGCTCATCAAGGGAATACCAAGAGTGTGCAAAGCAGTCATCAAAGCAAAAGATGGCTAATTTGAAGAACCTAGAATATATGACATATTTTCAGTTGTTTCACACTTTTTTGTATATAATTCCACATGTGTTAATTCATAGTTTTGATGCCTTCAGTGTGAAATTACAGAAAAATCTTTAGATGAGAAGGTGTGTCCAAACTTTTGATCTGGACTGTATATATATATATATATATATATATTTTGCAGAGTGCAATATAATAGATAACTATGAAACTATACAGAATACATGATAACTACCAATATAATCAATTAAATACAATTAATCATGATAAATAGTATGAAATACCAAAAAAGTGCAATGTGCAAATCACCAGTGAAATTAATAGGTAAAGTACAATATGTAGCCAGAAAAAAAGGCAAATATACAATCAAGGAGGGGGCTGGAGACAGGCACAGCTAGAGGGAAGCCCCCCATGACCAGGATTGGCCTGGAGGTTTCCCATTTTAAAAGTGGCATTTTATGGGGATTGGCTAGTGGGAAGTTTGGGAGGTGGGCAGTGGGAGAGGCGTATATAAAAGGAAAAATGCGGGAAAACCGCCATTCCTGGAGAAGCAGCAGATGAGGAATTCCCACCCACCCTCCCCCTTTTTACTGTTTATTGTCTTTTCATTTAGGTAAAAATGAGCATTTTACTAGGGTCTGCTTGTAACAGTGGCTTGGTTGGCGGGGGGTGGGGTTCTTGGAGTTGGTACTGAATTGTCAGTTTAAGGAATTGGGAAAATTCCAGGTCGTTTAAATTAAGTGGGGGGTGATCTGGCAGTCGGTTCTGGGCTCTGGACGGGGTTTTACCCCGGGAGCTTTTAGTTGGTTTGTCTTTCACGGACTGTGGAAGTTTGGTGCCCTCGAGCTGGTGCTGCACGGCTGAGGGTAACATGGTGGTTGATTTCTTATAGTTTATTTTAAAGCCAGATCTTTTAGCGCCAAGAACCCCCCCTCCATATTTACAGTATATTTATTTTATTGTCAATTTGATTGTTATTGTTGTTTGTTAATAAAATGGCCGCTGTGGCCAAAATTATCCAAAAAGTATAACTGGTTGTAGTGTTTTTATTTTGGGACAGGATCACGGGATCCTTGGGGTTAGGTGGGAGAAGGTAAACCATCAGGTAAGAAACCATATTGGCTGTACCGGGTCATGTAGTTTTCATTCTGTAAATATGTATATATGATATAATCCTAGTGGAAAATATGACCAAAAAATAGAGCAATATTGGCTACAAACCAAGATAATATAGTAGGAGTGCATAAAAAATGATGGTAGTTCAAACCCCTGAAAATAAACAGCCATATCATATGGATGGAATAGTGTGGGCTACAAGCTGAATTAATATACCTAAGAATGCATGCAAATATAATGGCAAACAAAACTCATATCCATGGATCATGTAGCATCGGCGTCTCTTTCCCCCTTGCTAGGAAGAGACGCCGTCCCTCTCACCTCCCCGCTTCTGGCGCGGCGTCCTCCAGCACTTCTCTCCCCACTTCTTCTGGCACGCGCTCCTTCCGCGGCAGTGTGCTTAGGGCATGCGCGCTCTCGCCCTCTCTTAAAGGGACCGCGCGCGCCGTCCTAAGGAGTCCCCGGCCAATTGCCGTTGGACCTCCCATATATAAGGCACCTCCTCCAAAATGGAGGTGCCCAGGCAATGTTGTTTGCACTGTGTCTCACCTGTGCTTCAGCCCTCAGGTTCCGCTGCTAGCCTGACTTCTCATCCTGCCTGCCAGCCTGTTACTTGCCTTGTCTGCCAGACCGCTCACCTGGGAGCATCTACTAGTTACCTGCTTGTTACCTGCCTGTCACCTGCCTCGTCTGTCAGACCGCTCACCTGGGAGCGTCCACCAGTTATCTGCCTGTTACCTGCCTGTCACCTGCCTCGTCTGTCTGACCGCTCACCTGGGAGCGTCCGCCAGTTACCTGCCTGTTACCTGCTGTCTCCGTCAGCTCGCTTACCTGGGAGCGCCCGCCAGTAGAGATGAGCGTTGTTCTACTCGAACTGTTCGCCAATCTCAAATTCGAGCTGTTTTGGGCGGTGTTCGAGCCGTTCGGCGAACACGAACAATTTGAGAAATATTCGGCTGTTCGAGGTTATGTTCGATAACTGTTCGTGCACCAAAATCATAACTGGATTTTTTCTCAGTAATGATGAAAATTAATGTTAATACGCAGTTTGAGTGTACAGCGGGGTGGGGGGAGGGACAGGGGATGGATCTCTGCAGGAACAATGAAGATCTCCATTTTTTTTTTCTCTTTCCCGCATTTACAGTGGGGAGGTGCAATCTGTCAGCCTATAAGCAGCGCACACACGGAGCGAAGTGCTTTTTTTCACACAAGCAAGGGCATGTGTCATTGGCAGTGTATGTCACATGTCCTTGCCCTATAAGAACAAGCCATTTTCCCCGTCGCCACCATTTTCTCACTGCTGCAGCTGCGTGTTAGACGGCACCGCTGTTGCTGTGTGCGCTATACCTTGTTAATTTCAAGCCAATTTTCGCACAAATCTACAGATAGCTTGGGAGTAGGGAATAGTTGTGATTGCAGTCCTTTTAAGGACTAGGTTACAGCATTTCCTACGACTTTTATCAGACAGGTCTGTGCTCTTAAATAGATAGATTGTGGGAGTAAAGACTAATTGTAATTGGAGTCCTTTTCAGGACTAGGTTACATCAGTTCCTATCAGTTTTTGCCAGGCAGGTCTGTGCCAGTGCTGTGCAAGTTTTTTTCACAGCATTTGGCTGAATCTAGCAAAGCTAATCCTTTTTGGCCTATTGCAGAGTGTGTTAGTCAGTGGAGTAGCCTATCTGTGTTGCAAGATATACCACCTGTGTATAGAATACCAATTTTTTTACTGCACCTAGTGAAGTAAAATCTTTTGGGCATAGCATCATACTATTAGTCCATCTATACTGACCTCCATCAGGTTGCAAATTGAATATAATTTTTTTCTGCATCTAGCTCTGAAAAAATATTGGGCTTCTAGCTGTGTGTAGGACTTGTTGTATTAGTCCATCTATACTGACCTCCATCAGGTTGCAAACTGAATATATTTTTTTCTGCATCTACCTCTGAAAAAATATTGGGCTTCTAGCTGTATGTGGGACTTGTTCTATTAATCGATCTATACAGACCTCCATCAGGTTGCAAACTGAATATATTTTTTTCTGCATCTACCTCTGAAAAAATATTGGGCTTCTAGCTGTGTGTGGGACTTGTTGTATTAGTCCATCTATACTGACCTCCATCAGGTTGCAAACTGAATATATTTTTTTCTGCATCTACCTCTGAAAAAATATTGGGCTTCTAGCTGTGTGTGGGACTTGTTCTATTAATCCATCTATACAGACCTCCATCAGGTTGCAAACTGAATATATTTTTTTCTGCATCTACCTCTGAAAAAATATTGGGCTTCTAGCTGTGTGTGGGACTTGTTGTATTAGTCCATCTATACTGACCTCCATCAGGTTGCAAACTGAATATATTTTTTTCTGCATCTACCTCTGAAAAAATATTGGGCTTCTAGCTGTGTGTGGGACTTGTTCTATTAATCCATCTATACAGACCTCCATCAGGTTGCAAACTGAATATATTTTTTTCTGCATCTACCTCTGAAAAAATATTGGGCTTCTAGCTGTGTGTGGGACTTGTTGTATTAGTCCATCTATACTGACCTCCATCAGGTTGCAAACTGAATATATTTTTTTTCTGCATCTACCTCTGAAAAAATATTGGGCTTCTAGCTGTGTGTGGGACTTGTTCTATTAATCCATCTATACAGACCTCCATCAGGTTGAAAACTGAATATATTTTTTTCTGCATCTACCTCTGAAAAAATATTGGGCTTCTAGCTGTGTGTGGGACTTGTTGTATTAGTCCATCTATACTGACCTCCATCAGGTTGCAAACTGAATATATTTTTTTCTGCATCTACCTCTGAAAAAATATTGGGCTTCTAGCTGTGTGTGGGACTTGATCTATTAATCCATCTATACAGACCTCCATCAGGTTGCAAACTGAATATATTTTTTTCTGCATCTACCTCTGAAAAAATATTGGGCTTCTAGCTGTGTGTGGGACTTGTTGTATTAGTCCATCTATACTGACCTCCATCAGGTTGCAAACTGAATATATTTTATTCTGCATCTACCTCTGAAAAAATATTGGGCTTCTAGCTGTGTGTGGGACTTGTTCTATTAATCCATCTATACAGACCTCCATCAGGTTGCAAACTGAATATATTTTTTTCTGCATCTACCTCTGAAAAAATATTGGGCTTCTAGCTGTGTGTGGGACTTGATCTATTAATCCATCTATACAGACCTCCATCAGGTTGCAAACTGAATATATTTTTTTCTGCATCTACCTCTGAAAAAATATTGGGCTTCTAGCTGTGTGTGGGACTTGATCTATTAATCCATCTATACAGACCTCCATCAGGTTGCAAACTGAATATATTTTTTTCTGCATCTACCTCTGAAAAAATATTGGGCTTCTAGCTGTGTGTGGGACTTGTTCTATTAATCCATCTATACAGACCTCCATCAGGTTGCAAACTGAATATATTTTTTTCTGCATCTACCTCTGAAAAAATATTGGGCTTCTAGCTGTGTGTGGGACTTGTTGTATTAGTCCATCTATACTGACCTCCATCAGGTTGCAAACTGAATATATTTTTTTTCTGCATCTACCTCTGAAAAAATATTGGGCTTCTAGCTGTGTGTGGGACTTGTTCTATTAATCCATCTATACAGACCTCCATCAGGTTGAAAACTGAATATATTTTTTTCTGCATCTACCTCTGAAAAAATATTGGGCTTCTAGCTGTGTGTGGGACTTGTTGTATTAGTCCATCTATACTGACCTCCATCAGGTTGCAAACTGAATATATTTTTTTCTGCATCTACCTCTGAAAAAATATTGGGCTTCTAGCTGTGTGTGGGACTTGATCTATTAATCCATCTATACAGACCTCCATCAGGTTGCAAACTGAATATATTTTTTTCTGCATCTACCTCTGAAAAAATATTGGGCTTCTAGCTGTGTGTGGGACTTGTTGTATTAGTCCATCTATACTGACCTCCATCAGGTTGCAAACTGAATATATTTTATTCTGCATCTACCTCTGAAAAAATATTGGGCTTCTAGCTGTGTGTGGGACTTGTTCTATTAATCCATCTATACAGACCTCCATCAGGTTGCAAACTGAATATATTTTTTTCTGCATCTACCTCTGAAAAAATATTGGGCTTCTAGCTGTGTGTGGGACTTGATCTATTAATCCATCTATACAGACCTCCATCAGGTTGCAAACTGAATATATTTTTTTCTGCATCTACCTCTGAAAAAATATTGGGCTTCTAGCTGTGTGTGGGACTTGATCTATTAATCCATCTATACAGACCTCCATCAGGTTGCAAACTGAATATATTTTTTTCTGCATCTACCTCTGAAAAAATATTGGGCTTCTAGCTGTGTGTGGGACTTGTTGTATTAGTCCATCTATACTGACCTCCATCAGGTTGCAAACTGAATATATTTTTTTCTGCATCTACCTCTGAAAAAATATTGGGCTTCTAGCTGTGTGTGGGACTTGTTCTATTAATCCATCTATACAGACCTCCATCAGGTTGCAAACTGAATATATTTTTTTCTGCATCTACCTCTGAAAAAATATTGGGCTTCTAGCTGTGTGTGGGACTTGTTGTATTAGTCCATCTATACTGACCTCCATCAGGTTGCAAACTGAATATATTTTTTTCTGCATCTACCTCTGAAAAAATATTGGGCTTCTAGCTGTGTGTGGGACTTGTTCTATTAATCCATCTATACAGACCTCCATCAGGTTGCAAACTGAATATATTTTTTTCTCCATCTACCTCTGAAAAAATATTGGGCTTCTAGCTGTGTGTGGGACTTGTTGTATTAGTCCATCTATACTGACCTCCATCAGGTTGCAAACTGAATATATTTTTTTCTGCATCTACCTCTGAAAAAATATTGGGCTTCTAGCTGTGTGTGGGACTTGTTGTATTAGTCCATCTATACTGACCTCCATCAGGTTGCAAACTGAATATATTTTTTTCTGCATCTACCTCTGAAAAAATATTGGGCTTCTAGCTGTGTGTGGGACTTGTTCTATTAATCCATCTATACAGACCTCCATCAGGTTGCAAACTGAATATATTTTTTTCTGCATCTACCTCTGAAAAAATATTGGGCTTCTAGCTGTGTGTGGGACTTGTTGTATTAGTCCATCTATACTGACCTCCATCAGGTTGCAAACTGAATATATTTTTTTCTGCATCTACCTCTGAAAAAATATTGAGCTTCTAGCTGTGTGTGGGACTTGTTCTATTAATCCATCTATACAGACCTCCATCAGGTTGCAAACTGAATATATTTTTTTCTGCATCTACCTCTGAAAAAATATTGGGCTTCTAGCTGTGTGTGGGACTTGTTGTATTAGTCCATCTATACTGACCTCCATCAGGTTGCAAACTGAATATATTTTTTTTCTGCATCTACCTCTGAAAAAATATTGGGCTTCTAGCTGTGTGTGGGACTTGTTGTATTAGTCCATCTATACTGACCTCCATCAGGTTGCAAACTGAATATATTTTTTTCTGCATCTACCTCTGAAAAAATATTGGGCTTCTAGCTGTGTGTGGGACTTGTTCTATTAATCCATCTATACAGACCTCCATCAGGTTGCAAACTGAATATATTTTTTTCTGCATCTACCTCTGAAAAAATATTGGGCTTCTAGCTGTGTATGGGACTTGTTGTATTAGTCCATCTATACTGACCTCCATCAGGTTGCAAACTGAATATATTTATTTCTGCATCTACCTCTGAAAAAATATTGGGCTTCTAGCTGTGTGTGGGAGTTGTTCTATTAATCCATCTATACAGACCTCCATCAGGTTGCAAACTGAATATATTTTTTTCTGCGTCTACCTCTGAAAAAATATTGGGCTTCTAGCTGTGTGTGGGACTTGTTGTATTAGTCCATCTATACTGACCTCCATCAGGTTGCAAACTGAATATATTTTTTTCTGCATCTACCTCTGAAAAAATATTGGGCTTCTAGCTGTGTGTGGGACTTGTTCTATTAATCCATCTATACAGACCTCCATCAGGTTGCAAACTGAATATATTTTTTTCTGCATCTACCTCTGAAAAAATATTGGGCTTCTAGCTGTGTGTGGGACTTGTTGTATTAGTCCATCTATACTGACCTCCATCAGGTTGCAAACTGAATATATTTTTTTCTGCATCTACCTCTGAAAAAATATTGGGCTTCTAGTTGTGTGTGGGACTTGTCCTATTAATCCATCTATACAGACCTCCATCAGGTTGCAAACTGAATATATTTTTTTCTGCATCTACCTCTGAAAAAATATTGGGCTTCTAGCTGTGTGTGGGACTTGTTGTATTAGTCCATCTATACTGACCTCCATCAGGTTGCAAACTGAATATATTTTTTTCTGCATCTACCTCTGAAAAAATATTGGGCTTCTAGCTGTGTGTGGGACTTGTTCTATTAATCCATCTATACAGACCTCCATCAGGTTGCAAACTGAATATATTTTTTTCTGCATCTACCTCTGAAAAAATATTGGGCTTCTAGCTGTGTGTGGGACTTGTTGTATTAGTCCATCTATACTGACCTCCATCAGGTTGCAAACTGAATATATTTTTTTCTGCATCTACCTCTGAAAAAATATTGGGCTTCTAGCTGTGTGTGGGACTTGTTCTATTAATCCATCTATACAGACCTCCATCAGGTTGCAAACTGAATATATTTTTTTCTGCATCTACCTCTGAAAAAATATTTGGCCTTCTAGCAGTGTGTGGGACTTTCTCTATTAGTCCATCTATACTGACCTCCATCAGGTTGCAAATTAAAAATAATTTTTATCTGCATCTAACTCTGAAAAAATATTTGGCCTTCTAGCAGTGTGTGGGACTTTCTCTATTAGTCCATCTATACTGACCTCCATCAGGTTGCAAATTAAAAATAATTTTTATCTGCATCTAGCTCTGAAAAAATATTTGGCCTTCTAGCAGTGTGTGGGACTTTCTCTATTAGTCCATCTATACTGACCTCCATCAGGTTGCAAATTGAATATAATTTTTTTCTGCATCTAACCCAGCCAATAATTTTGGCCTAATACCACAGTTTGGCCACTCAGCTCTGCTCGGTTCCCATCCATTGTTTTTTTGTGCAAACAACTCCAGAGTTGTTAATTAGTTAACCACCAAAATGAGTGGAAAAAGGCCTGCTGCTGGTGGAAAGGGGAATAGGCGTGTTGGGAAGGGGAAAAAAGGTTGTGTCCGTGGGGTAGGTGTTAAAGCAACAGTAACATCTGCATTAGAAAGACCATCTTCCAGCCAAACTAAAATGTCTACTTCTTTTAGCGGACAATGTGATAAGATCCCTTTCTTACGGCCACGCCAATCGCTACAAATTCCAGATGAGGCACAAAAACAGCAGGTGCTTCAACGGATATCAAGTGCTCCTTTAAGTGGGCTCTCCTCTACATCAACTTCAACATCACAAATACTCCAGTCCTCAAAGGTGTCACCCCAATCGCACTTGCTTCCTCACAGCTCCCAAATCTCCAGCTGCCCGTCTGAGTATGAGGTAGAACAGATGGTTGAGTCTGCAGAGCTGTTTACTCATACTATAGCCTGGGAATCAGAGGTCGACTCCAGCGCTTCTGTGAATCCAGACGAGGAAATGATCTGCACTGATGCCCAGAATCTTTATGAGTCGGATCCAGGACCAGACGCAGAAGGTTCTGACCATAATGTAGACCCTCATTCCCAAACTGTAACTCCTGAGGAAGACGATGATAAGACTCAAATACCTGATTGGAGCGACAACTTTAGTTTTTTGTCAGGGCAGGTTGGCTCTGAGGACGACGGGTGTGATAACGCACAGGGTGATGATGATGAGGTCGGAGATCCCACTTACTGTCAACCCACAGTCAGCCAAGAGATGAGGTCAGCAGAGGAGGTGGAGGAAGATGCTAGTGACGACAAGGTCAGGTTGCGCCTTCCTGGACAGAGACGTAGTACTGGAAGCACGTCAACAACTGCATCCTCAAACACAACTCTGCCTCTCACCACAAGTCGTGGTGGATCTTCAGGTCGCATGGGTGCTAAGCCTTGCATAGCCTGGGCATTTTTTCAGATCGATAAAGATGACCCAACTCGTGTTATCTGTAACATTTGTCAGCAAAAGCTAAGTAGAGGCCAAAAAATACATAGTTTGAGTACTTCATGCATGAACCGGCACATGGACATGAAGCATAAGTTGCAGGGGGAAGCTCAGTGTGCTACAATGCGGCCTAGCCGGCCGGGCCAACCACCATCTGCCATATCTTGTGCATTCGCGGCCTCTTCATCCTCTGTGACTGGGGGGACAGCAGTCACACCTGTTTTGGGGCACAGACCTGCCACCTCTTTACCCGCAACAGCCAGCGTGATTGGCAGGTCATCATTTTCTTTGGAGGTGGTAACACCAGCTGGTGTTGAGCGCTGTCCGACATCGATAGCACCACCTTTGGATCAAGGCAACCTAACATGTCCGCCTGCATCATCCTCACAGACCGGCAGTTTGCCGGGGACACCCTTATCAACCCCGTCTAAGCACAATAGCCAGCCCTCGGTCCCTCAGATGTGGACAAGTAAAAGACCATTTCCTCCTAGCCATGAGAAAGCTAAGAGGTTGAATTTCACCATCTGCAAGCTCTTGGCTACAGAAATGCTGCCTTTCCGCCTGGTGGACACAGAGGATTTTCGAGACCCTATGTCCGTCGCAGTGCCCCAGTACCAGATGCCCAGTCGGCACTACTTCTCAAAGAAAGGTGTGCCTGCGCTCCACCAGCATGTCGCACACAACATCACCGCTTCTTTGAGAAACTCTGTGTGTGACAGGGTGCATTTCACCACAGACACTTGGACGAGTAGGCATGGACAGGGGCGTTACATGTCGCTGACTGGGCACTAGGTAACTATGGTGACAGCAGGACAAGGGGCTGCTGTCCAAGTCTTGCCGTCCCCACGAGTTGTGCGTCAATCCTCTTTATGTCAAAGTTCCTCCACTGCTTCTGCCTCCTCAACCTCCTCTCGGTCTTCCACCTGCACCCAAAGCCTGTCTGGTCATGCCACAAGCTTTCTAACTGCGCAGAAGGGATCCTGCACACCTCCTTACTATGCTGGCAGTAGGGCTCAATGTCATCAGGCGGTTTTTACATTGAAATGTCTGGGAAATGTGAGTCACACAGCTGAGGAGTTGTGGTCAGCTCTGGAGAACCAATTTCATGAATGGTTGTCTCCACTGGACCTGAAACCAGGGAAGGCCGTGTGCGACAATGCTGCAAACCTGGGTGCGGCCCTTCGCCGGGGCAATGTCACACACGTGCCTTGTATGGCTCACGTGTTGAACCTGGTTGTCCAGCAATTTTTAGCCCACTATCCCAGACTAGATGGCCTCCTGCAGAGGGCACGGTCGCTGTGTGCTCACTTTCGCCGTTCGCATCCCGCAGCTCAGCGACTTACATCTCTACAGAAGTCGTTGGGCCTGCCACTTCACCGGCTAAAATGTGATGTGCCTACCCGGTGGAATTCAACTCTGCACATGTTGCAGCGACTGTGGCAGCACCGACAAGCCCTGGTGCAATACGTTCTGACGTATAGCCTGGGCCAATGAGATCCAGAGGTGGGGCAAATCACGCTGGAGGAGTGGTCTCAGATCAGGGACCTATGCACACTTCTGCACAGTTTTGAAATGGCGACGAAGATGTTTAGTGCTGACGATGCCATTATCAGCATGACTATTCCGGTGATTTACATGCTGGAGCACATGTTAAACAGAATTCGGAGTCAGGTGGTGGCACAAGAGGAGGTGGAGGAAGTAGAGGAGGAGGAGTTGTATGCGGAAGGGCTAACATCTGCAAGGTCCAGACGGTCGGCAGCACCAAGGCGGCAGGCATGTGAGGGTGGGGGAGATGGTTTTACCAGGGCGCATGGTAGCAGCCAAACTAGTGAGGAAGGTGCAGGAGCCCAGGAAGAAGTGGAGGACGAACTGATGGAAGACTCATCAGATGAAGGAGACCTTGATCACATTTCTGTTGTGTGAGGTTGGGGGGAGAGGTCAGAGGAAGGAAGCATGATTGTTACCTCGCCACCAACACAACAGGGACTTGGTGCTCCTGGATGCGCAACACACATGAGTGCCTTCTTGCTGCACTACCTGCAACATGACCCTCGAATTGTGAGAATTAGAAATAATCCTGACTACTGGGTTGCCACACTGTTAGATCCCCGGTACAAAAGTAAATTTGCAGAAATTATTCCTGCCATAGAAAGGGATGCACGCATGCAGGAGTATCAGCAGAGACTGTTGCAGAATCTTACATGTGCTTTTCCACAAAATACCAGTGGTGCACGTAGTGAATCTCACAGTTCCAACTTGCCAACCGTGGGACCGTCAAGTGTTCAGCACTCAAACCGTAACAGAACCACAGTATCTGCTGGTAACATAAATTTTGTGGAATCATTCACCACTTTTTTAGCCTATCCTTTGCAAGGCCACAGGAGACAAGAAGTCTGACACATAGTCAACGCCTAGAGACGATGGTACAGGAGTATCTCCAAGTAAACATTGAAGCCACGACTGTGTCACTGGACCCTTGCTCTTTTTGGGCTTCCAATCTGGATAAATGGCCGGAGCTAGCCACTTACGCCTTGGAGATCTTGTCATGCCCCGCAGCCAGCGTTCTATCTGAACGTGTGTTCAGCGCTGCTGGTGGTGTGCTGACAGATAAGCGCACGCGGCTCTCCACTGATAATGTAGACAGACTCACGTTCATAAAGATGAACAAATCATGGATCCGAAACGACTTTTCTACCCCTGTGTCATCCTGGGGAGAGTAAAAGCTTGATGATTGGTTAAAATCACCCTACCAACCGTTTTAAGCTTTCAAATTACTAATCATGTTTATCTGTATCTTGGCTGGAAAATAATTTGGGCTTTGTAGCAGTGTGCAGCACTGATTCTATTAGGCCATCTATAATAAGCTCCACCAGATTTAAAATTACTAATCATGTTTATCTGTATCTTGACTGGAAAATAATTTGGGCTTTGTAGCAGTGTGCAGCACTGATCCTATTAGGCCATCTATACTAAAGCTTCACCAGATTTAAAATTAATAATAATTTTTAGCTGCATCTAGCCCGGAAAATAATTTTGGGGCTCCGAGATGCGCAAGACACATAAGTGCCTTCTTGCTGCACTACCTGCAGCATGACCCTCATATTGTCAGAATTCGAAGTAATCATGACTACTGGGTTGCCACACTCTTAGATCCCCCAAACTTTTCGATCAACCTTTTCATTTTAATAAAGACCAAAAAAATGGTCATTTTTGAAATTATAAGCATTAGCAGGTTGTTAGAAACTGAAATCAAACAGTTTTCAACTCAAAACTTTATTCTAGGTGATGTTACATTTTCACATAGGACCCCTTGTTCGAAAGGAGCTTCTGAACTCTCTCGTCCATTGAATTTGTCAGGTTTTGGATGGTTTCTGCTTCAATTGTTTTGCATGAGGACAGAATACCCTCCCAGAGCTGTTGCTTAGATGTGAACTGCCTCCCGCCATCATAGACACTCCTTTTAATGATGCTCCAAAGGTTCTGAATGGGGTAGAGGTCAGGGGAGCATGGGGGTCACACCATAAGTTTGTCCCCTTTTATGCCCATATCAGCCAGAGATGCAGATGTTTTATGTGCAGCATGAGATGTTGCATTATCATGCAGAAAAATGATCTTGCTGTGAAATACACGGTTCTTCTTCTTGAACCATGGCAGGAAGTGCTGTTTGAGAAAATCCACATACATTATGGAGTTCATCTTTAGTGCCTTCAGGGATCCTAAGGGGGCCGACAATCTCTCTCCCCATGATTCCAGCCCAAAACATTACTCCACCTCCTCCTTGTTGGCGCTGTAGCCGTGTTTGCGTGGGGTGTCCATCAACCAGCCATCCTCCACTCCATCCATCTGGACCATCGAGCGCTGCACGGCACTCATCCGTGAACAAAACAGTTTTGAAATCAGTCTTCATGTAATGTTTGGCCCACTGGAGCCATTTCTGCTTGTGTGAAGTGGATAGAGGAGGTCGACAGGATGGCGTATGCACAGCTGCAAACCTCTGAAGGACCCTGCATCTTGTTGTTCGGGGGACGTTGGAGGCACAAGCAGCTTCAAAAACTTGTCTGCTGCTATGACAAGGCTTTTTTGCCGCTGCTCTTTCAACCTGACGTAATTGCCTGTAGGAAAGAGTCCTCAATTTGCCCTTATCAGCACGCACACGTGTGTACTGTGAATCAGCTACATACTTCTTGATTGCCAAGACACTTCATCCTGATCATCGCAAAATGTTGATTGTAGTCATGCCTTGACCTAAACACTCCACAATTTGTTGCTTCTCAGCAGCCGACACATCCTTTTTCTTTCCCATTTTGGCAGAAAATGTAGGCTGCTTAATAATGTGAGACAGCCTTCTTAAGTAGTCTTGCCTTTCATTGGACACACCTGCCAAACTAATTAGTACAGGTGTCTGCAATTGCTTACAGTGATATAAAAAGCCCTGACACACATCACCATCAATGAGTTTAACTGACAAACAAACAAATTCTTCCCTTATCACTCCTAAACACTTTTTGCATAATAATTTGGAACACAGTGTACATGTGCTTTTCCACAAAACACCAGTGGTTCACGTAGTGAATCTTACAGTTCTAACTTGCCAACCGTGGTCTGTATGGAGTTGTTCAATAAAGGGCCCAAAATTAAGATAACATAGATGGGAGAGGTCTCTATGAATAGGAATTCCTAAGTATTTGATACCCTGTGAGGGCCAGGCAAAGGGAAAGTTGGACTGGATGGAATCCTATATGGATTTGGGGAGGGAGACATCGAGGGCCTCAGACTTCGCTGCATTGATTTTAAAATTTGACCATGTAACAAAGTGATCTATTTCAGCCATAACAGCATGGATGGATATATGTGATTGAGTGATATATACTAGGACATCATCAGCAAATAGAGAGCACTTGTACTCGGTGCCTCCCACCTCAATCCACCTAATATTGGGGTTATGGCGAATTGATGAGAGCAGGTGCTCCGTCACTAGGATGTATAAGAGAGGGGACAGAGAACATCCCTGCCTTGTCCCATTGGTGATTGTGAAAGGTGATGAAAATGTTCTGACTCGCCCCCTGGGCCTTGGGACACCCGGAGCCGGACCCTTTTTGGTGGATGCTGGTGGTTGTAGTCTCCGTGGCGGCAACCCGGTTCCGTGGCTCAGGGCGGTCAAACCAGTGGCGGAACTATCTATGTGGTTTTGATGTTTAAATGTCCGACTACGCCACCCGTGGATTGCGGTCAGAGTGAACCGCCGCTCCAGGGCAGACCGCTGAGGCTGGTGTTATGGGTGCAGCAGAGCGTAGCATAACTCCCCACGGGAGGAGTATAGCCTCAGGACAGTGTATGCGGAGGATGGGGGTGATGGTGCAGGGCAGCAGCAGTAATGACACGGAGTCAGTGATGCAGTCCAGGGCCTTTACTCACAGTTCTTATTATCCAGACCATGTCTGCAGATAACGGCTGCCCACGTCGTACTGTGCTCACCAGGTGAGGGGCTCAGACAACTCCCAGATAACTTTGGAGTGCTTCACAGGACCCCCTTTGTGTGTCCTTTGTCTGGCCTTTCTTACCAACCCTTCTGTCCGGCTGCCTCGGGCCTCCTCTTGGTAAACTTGGCGCCAGTTTCCCTGACCCTATGTGGTGCCTTCCTAGCGGGTGTAGCGAGGGGCTGCTCCACATAAAATGTCACAGCCTCCTGTTTCTAGCTGAGGGTCGTTTCCTGCCTCCACTAGTTTCGGGGACCGGTCTCCCCCTTTGGCCTGACCCCTCCACGCAGGTGGATTCGGGCGTGCGGTGGCGACTCGCCCGTCCGCACCCCTGAGATCCCTTCGTTCCTCGTTCCTGGAGCCTTCTCCGCTCCTCTTCCTTCCTTCTCCCTCTTCCAGGCCTGGGCCTCTGTTACTAGGCCCGCCTCCGGAGCAGAGCTCATGCAGAGCCCCTGCTCCCTGCCACTTCTGCTCAGACTTCTCTGCACTGAACTAAGATGGTGCCCACCTTTTATACTCCCTTCTCAATGCACCCAGGAACTGCTTCCTCCCTGCTCCTGCACTACAGGGTTCCCCTTCCTCAGTGTTCCCTCCCCCCACTCCAGCCAGGGACAGGGACTGTCGTGCCCATCTCAGGGGCATATTGGTCGCCCTGCCCCACGGCAATGTGGTGTAATGCATGCAGGTGTCGGGTCCTGATCCACACTACATCCTTACCTGAGAGTGAGATATCACACCTCTGGGTGAGGTGCAATACCTCTGTAGCAACCGAGCCCTCAGGGTGCTACAGTTCCATTTATCTTCAGCCTAGGTGACGTATTGCGATACAGGGCCGTGATTTTGGCTATAAAAGGGTCCCCTAGACCCCTACCCCAAGCTTTTTAAGAGAATCATATATGGCGTGCCAGGAGACTCTATGGAATGCTTTCTCAGCATCCAACGAGAGTATCTAATTACAAATTTTTAACTGCATCTAGCCCAGGAAATACTTTGTGCCTAGTAGCAGTGTCTGCTAGTCAGCAGATTATCCCGGCTGTTAACCAAGCTACACCACCTGTAGTTTGGACACTTAATTTTTTCAAAGGAAATGCTTCGGGACCACGGGATACTCAGTGAAGAGCATCAGGAGGCACCCCAAGGCATAGGGGCTGGGACTGGCAGTAGGATGCCTTGCGGTGGACAGCCGAGCTCGATCCTTATAAAAGCTTTTTAGCTGCAGCAGCTTTAGTGGACACTACTGGAGCTGGAATTACGCTGCTGCTGGCATGAGACTTGCCCTCCAATAGATCCTTGTAAATGGATTTAAAGTGTATTCATTCAAATTAGAGAGACAATTTAAATTAAAAAGCTTAGAGCTGCCTCCACCACAGGGGGGCTCGCTCGACCCACCAGCGGACAGGCACCAGTATTGGGAGAGGGGGGCTGGCCGTCAGGGTTCACCGCGGCTCTGGCACAAACCCGGCGACGCGGAGGTGACACGGGCAGGAGCGGACTGAACGTGTCGGCTTCTCACTTTTTGGATTTTAGAAGGGCATGACATGCCTATATCTGTGTCTCCCCCTCCTTTTACTCCTCCACCTCTTTTCTTTTCGCATGACTATATGTACTTGTCACTTTTCCATGTGTTAGTTGTGTCTTCTGAGCAGTTTGTCAGCTTTTGGACACCTTTGGAGGTGTTTTCTATGTGTTTCTATGTGTTTTTGTTTGCCTGCCATTGGTTTTAACGGTGTTCGAAGGTGTTCGACGAACCGAACCGAACTCGAACACTACGGGGGTGGCTCAACACTACCCGCCAGTTACCTGTCAGGAATCCACCTGCCTGTCTACCCAGAGACTGTCCCCGTCACTTGCTGTGACCACCTGCCTGTCTACCCAGAGTCTGTTCCCATCACTTGCTGTGACCACCTGCCTGTCTACCCAGAGACTGTCCCCGTCACTTGCTGTGACCACCTGCCTGTCTACCCAGAGCCTGTCCCCGTCACTTGTTGTGGCTGCCTGCTTGCCTTCCCTGGGAGTCACCCGCTTCCTTACAAGGACTTCCCACTTGTATTGCAGCTCAACCCCGGCTTTCTGCACCTCCTCGCTTCGGAGGCGACCCCGCTCAAGCTCGGGGCTTCATAAACCAGTGCACCCTGCACTTTGAACTCTTGGCTCACCAGTTTATCTCTGACCAGGCCAAAGTGGCATTCATCATGTCCCATCTCACTGGGGAGGCACTGGCATGGCTTAACCCCCTGTGGGAGAGAGGGGACCCCCTGGTGTCCGACCTGTCATCTTTCCTCACTGCTTTCCGGAGAGTCTTTAATGAACCGGGACGAAAGACCTCATCTGCCTCCTCTTTGCTACGTCTCCGCCAATGGAGTCTCACCGTGGGCCAATATGCCATACGGTTCCGCACCCTCGCTTCTGAGCTTGCCTGGGATAATGAGGCCCTGGTGTCCGTCTTCTGGGAGGATCTTTCCGGTTGGATTAAAGATGAGCTCGCCGGTCGGGACATTCCTACCACCCTGGATGACCTGGTGTCGCTGGCTACCCGGATTGACATCCGGTTTCAAGAACGCACCAAAGAGACCACCCGTGAGAGAAGGTTTCCCCGCCTAGCTCCTACTTTCCAGAAACCTGTCTCCTCTTCTGTCACTCCCCGGGCGCATTTACCCGAGTCCATGCAGATCGACCAGACCAAGATGGTCAAATCTCGCCAAGAGTCACGCCGAGCCGAGGGGAGCTGCTTCTATTGTGGCAGTAAGGAGCACCTGATTCGTTCCTGCCCGGAGAGGCCGGGAAACTCCAGTGTCTAGGACAGCTCGGAGAGGTCACCCTAGACAAAAATAAGTCCTCTCCAACCCTGGCTTTGTCTGTATCTATCTCCTGGGGAGAGAACCGTCATTTTGAACTCGCCCACCTGGATTCTGGATCCGCTGGAAACCTCATCTCCCAGTCTCTGGTTGAGAAATACCGTATTCCCACCAAGTCTCTGGCTGAACCTTTGTCAGTCGCCTCCGTGGATGGAAGACTCCTTCCGGTGACCATCCTGCTCGTCACGGAACCCATAACCCTGCAGGTGGGAATGCTGCACTCTGAGGTAATCTCCTTCCATGTGTTGCCCGGACTCTCCCACTCCCTATTGCTAGGACTACCTTGGCTCCAGACACATGAACCCGTGTTGAACTGGCATTCCGGTGAAGTACTCCGGTGGGGGCCGGTCTGCCATAAGACCTGCCTGGTTCCGCTTCGTTCGCTTTGTCCTCCGCCTACCCCAGCTAATTTACCCGGTCTTCCGGCTCCTTACTGGCCCTATGCTGACGTCTTCGGTAAAAAGGAAGCAGAGACATTGCCACCTCATAGGCCATATGATTGCCCGATCGACCTGGTACCTGGCGCCACTCCACCCCGTGAGCGTATTTATCCGTTGTCTGCGGCTGAAACCCGGGCCATGTCTGAGTACATAGAGGAGAATCTGGCCAGGGGATTCATCTGGAAGTTTACTTCCCCGGCTGGAGCCGGATTCTTCTTTGTCAAAAAAAGGATGGCTTGCTACGCCCCTGTATTGACTATAGAGGACTCAATCAGATCACGGTTAAAAATAAATACCCCCTTCCGCTCATCTCTGAGTTATTTGATCGCCTTAAAGGCGCCAGGATCTTTTCCAAGCTGGATCTACATGGAGCGTATAACCTGGTCCATATCCGTCAGGGAGACGAGTGGAAAACGGCATTTAATACCCGGGACGGACACTATGAGTACCGTGTGATGCCCTTCGGTCTCTGCAATGCTCCCGCCGTCTTCCAAGAACTGGTCAACGGCATCTTCCGTGACCTTCTTTACTCCTGCGTGGTGGTATACCTGGACGACATCTTGGTCTTCTCTCCGGATCTTCCCACACACCGGAGGGATGTTCGTCAGGTCCTGCTTAGGCTCAGGCAGAACCACCTCTATGCTAAATACGAGAAGTGCCTTTTTGAGCAGACCTCTCTTCCATTCCTGGGCTATGTTATCTCCCAGACAGGCTTGCGAATGGATCCCGAGAAGCTCTCAGCTGTCCTAAAGTGGCCCCGTCCGGAGGGCTTGAAGGCGATACAGCGATTGCTGGGCTTCGCTAATTACTATCGTATTTTCATTCCTCACTTCTCGTCTCGGACTGCGCCCATATCTGCGCTCACCCGTAAGGGAGCAAATCCCAAGGTATGGCCACCCGAAGCTGAGGAGGCCTTCCTTTCCCTGAAGCAAGCCTTCTCCTCTGCCCCTGTGCTGCACCATCTGGACTGCAACAAACAGTTCTACCTGGAGGTTGATGCTTCCTCCTCTGGAGCCGGAGCAGTGCTCACCCAAAAGTCTTCATCCGGGAGAGTGGTAACCTGCGGCTTTTTCTCTAAAATCTTCTCCTCCTCTGAGCGCAATTACTCCATAGGAGACCGAGAACTGTTAGCCGTTAAATTGGCGCTGGAGGAGGGGCTCTATACCCGGTGATCATCTACACGGATCACAAAAACCTGGCATATCTCCAAAATGCCCAGAGACTTAATCCACGTCAGGCCCGGTGGTCTTTGTTTTTTGCCTGCTTCGATTTCATCCTTCATTTCCGCCCGGCGGACAAGAATGTCAAAGCTGATGCCTTGTCCCGATCCTTCCTGTCCTCCGACCAAGAGGAGGAGCCTATGCACATTATCGACCCCTCCAAGGTGATGAATGTGGCCCCCTTGGATTTGACTCGTCTTCCACCCGGCAAGACGTTCGTGGCGCCTCCTGACCGTGAGAAGGTTCTTCGCTGTGGTCATTCTTCTAAACTAGCTGGCCATGCCGGCCAAAAAAAGACCTTCCTACTCATTTCCCGGCATTACTGGTGGTCTACCCTGCGTAAGGATGTGGTAGACTTCGTCTCTGCCTGTTCATCTTGTGGCCGCAACAAAGTTCCCAGACACTTACCAGCTGGTCATCTCCTGCCGCTTCCCATACCTGTTGCTCCGTGGCAACACATCGCTATGGACTTCATTACCGATCTTCCTGTCTCTGCCAGGTGTACTGTCATTTGGGTGGTCGCGGACCACTTTTCTAAAATGGCCCACTTCATTCCCCTGCCTGGTCTTCTGTCTGCACCTGAGCTGGCTAAGGACTTTATCCGCCATATCTTCCGTCTCCATGGCCTACCCCTCCACATCGTGTCGGATCGAGGGGTTCACTTCACCTCACGCTTCTGGAGAGCCACATGTAAACTGCTGGACGTCACCCTGGACTTCTCCTCCGCTTACCACCCTCAGTCCAATGGTCAAGTGGAGCGGATCAATCAGATCCTTACCAGCTATCTCCGGCACTTTGTTAATGCCCACCATTCTGATTGGGTGTACCTCCTCCCTTGGGCCGAATTCTCTTACAATAACCACGAGAGCGAATCCTCTTCCAAATCCCCGTTCTTTATTGTCTATGGCCAGCACCCCCGGATTCCGTTTCCCGTCTCCGCCTCTGTGGACAACCCTGCCGCGCAGGCTCTTGTCAGCGAGTTTTCTACCATTTGGGAGAGTACTAGGTCCGCACTTCTTCAGTCCTCCGAGCGGATGAAGAGATATGCTGATAAGAGATGTCTGGATCCGCCTCAATTCCGTCCGGGAGACAAGGTTTGGCTCTCCTCCAAACATGTACAGCTCAAGATACCCTCCTACAAGTTAGGTCCTCGCTTCATCGGCCCATTCGAAATCCTCAGGCAAATTAATCCAGTGGCCTACAAATTAAAACTCCCGGCCACCTTACGGATTCCCAACTCCTTCCACGTATCTCTCCTCAAACCCGTTGTCTTTAACTCTTTTTCCAACAATCCAGGTACTCCCCCTGCTCCGGTTTCCGCTGAAGATGTCTTTGAGGTAGAGAGTATTCTGGCCACCAAGAGGGTAAGAGGAAAGACCTTTTTTCTGGTAGATTGGAGGGGGTTTGGTCCTGAGGAGAGAACTTGGGAACCCAGGGCGAACATCAACGCCCCGCTTCTCCTTGAAAAATTTCTTTCTGGCCTAAAAAAGAGGGGGCCTAAAGGGGGGGGTACTGTAGCATCGGCGTCTCTGCCCCTTGCTAGGAAGAGACGCCGTCCCTCTCACCTCCCCGCTTCTGGCGCGGCGTCCTCCAGCGCTTCTCTCCCCGCTGCTTCCGGCATGCGCTCCTTCCCCGGCAGTGTGCTTAGGGCGCGCGCGCGTGCTCTCCCCCTCTCTCAAAGGGACCGCGCGCGCCATCCTAAGGAGTCCCCGGCCAATTGCCGTTGGACCTCCCATATATAAGGCACCTCCTCCAAAATGGAGGTGCCCGAGCAATGTTGTTTGCACTGTGTCTCACCTGTGCTTCAGCCCTCAGGTTCCGCTGCTAGCCTGACTTCTCGTCCTGCCTGCCAGCCTGTTACTTGCCTTGTCTGCCAGACCGCTCACCTGGGAGCGTTTACTAGTTACCTGCTTGTTACCTGCCTGTCACCTGCCTCGTCTGTCAGACCGCTCACCTGGGAGCGTCCACCAGTTATCTGCCTGTTACCTGCCTGTCACCTGCCTCGTCTGTCTGACCGCTCACCTGGGAGCGTCCACCAGTTACCTGCCTGTTACCTGCTGTCTCCGTCAGCTCGCTCACCTGGGAGTGCCCGCCAGTTACCTGTCAGATATCCACCTGCCTGTCTACCCAGAGACTGTCCCCGTCACTTGCTGTGACCACCTGCCTGTCTACCCAGAGACTGTTACCATCACTTGCTGTGACCACCTGCCTGTCTACCCAGAGACTGTCCCCGTCACTTGCTGTGACCACCTGCCTGTCTACCCAGAGACTGTCCCCGTCACTTGTTGTGGCTGCCTGCTTGCCTTCCCTGGGAGTCACCCGCTTCCTTACAAGGACTTCCCCCTTGTATTGCAGCTCATAGGTTCCACCTCCCGGACCCGTAACAGATCATAAGCTGGCAAATAACATACGACATGTATGTACATACCACAGATCCCCTCGCACCACTCCAACATGTGTTTCGCTATCGCTTCATCAGAGATTGAGGCTGTCGGTACTCACAATTAGGTAGTGCCATAGTTACATGGAGCTGCAACTCATACAGGTGCACCACCAATCCGCACACAGGAGACACATCACCAAGTGCCTTCTGTAGTTGTAGGCATGCGCACATCCTTGTGTCTCTTCATGTAATTTAGCACTAGATGATGTTTAATTTAGGGCTCTGTCGGGACCATATCATGACTTCTAGTACTCTTTCTTTATGCTGAAGATAGTTCTTAATGACATTGACTGTTTTTTTTTTAGGGTTGGACTGTTGGAGAATAAGTTTGGAGCCACTTAGACACCTCTCTAATAAGTGCCTATGGCAGGAAACCTAGAGAAAGAGCTGTACATTATATAATGAAAAAAGGGTATATTGCAAAGTTGATTGTTTTTATAAGAACTTTGCAATTTTACCTGTGATGACTCCTTTAAATCAGAATTCACAAATTGGCTGTATGATGAAGGTTTCATGTTTGGGGTCACTGTGCTGCTACAGAATATATTTTTGGCCATACAAGAAGTCAGTTTGGTCTGGAGAGCGGTGCAATATTGAGTATCTGCAGGCATCATTAAAGAATTGTGGTAGTTCATTGTCATTTGAGGCTGCATTTCAGTAAATGGAGTTGGGGATGTGAGGACCTGGCCACTTTCTAAATACTTTTCCAGCACTGAGCAACCTTTTTTCGTCAATCTTAACTTTGTGTTTTGTTAGAAATTTGCTTGCTGTGTTTTGTTAGTGATTTGTTTGCTCATCAGTTCAACCTCAGGTATCTATTCCATTCAGTGACCTTATCTCCCAGACCTTGGGCCATTGTTCTCTCAGGCCATTGTTCACCACAGGTAGTCTCACATGCAAACCCAGGGGATGGGTCCACCTGAGAAAATATCTCCACTAAGGTACAATTAGCTGGGGGAGGGAGGTGTGAGCTCTTCTGCCAATTCAGGGGGCTGAACCCTGTGCAGGAGGAAGAGAACAGTATTGCTGGTTAGACGGAGAGCTGGGTGGTATCACCGGCTGCGGTCGTGATATCCATCATCCGAAGGAGCATATGCTGTGACTGCCAAAATACCGGCGGGAGATACCAAAAGCTGTGGGCAAACCAAAAGTTGGGGGACAGTGGGTATCACCTGGTACGGGGCAGTGGAACTACTGATCCCAGGTTGGAAACTCAAGGACTAAGAGAATTGCCTGTTGGACATTTACCTGGAATTGCTGTTCACCGTGTTCGGAAGGAATAAAACTAATTGCATCGATAACCTGCCTAGGTGATTATTAAAATCCACAACCGCACATCTTTACAGGGGATTTGGTTAAAATTAATGGTGTCCTCAGTGCTGAGAAAAACAACGGATATTTATTGTCATGATTCTGCTACTCACTGTGTCCTTGGGAAGATGTGAGTGACAGTGCAGCCGGCCTATGGATAGCAGGGGCTTGTTGGGCTATCAGTGCTGTAAGTAACAGCGCAGCTGGCCTATGGTAGCAGGAGTATGTTGGGTTGTTGGTGCTGTGAGTGACAGCTCAGCCGGCCTATGCATAGCAGGGGCATGTCCGGCTGTAAGTGTTGTGTTTGGGCTTCCTCCAGGCGCTTTCCTTTAAAGATAATTATGAGGATATTTAGTTGGCTTGCAATATCAGATCATTGCCAATTGTAGTCTTGGCTTAATGGTGGGCTTACTCTGTGCTCTGCATCTTGATATACCGATCTATCATTGTCGGACCTAGGATTTGACTTCCGACTACCAGTTTGTATAACATAGTGTGCTTTTGACGTATTCTGACTTTAGTTAATGGATTATGAACTTTGGCTCTAATAGTTTGCATTATCCCTCTGTCTTTGATGTACCTTCCAAGCTTTTGACCTTGGACCTCTAGACCACTCTGCCACACGGCTAGCCCGTGAGTAATGACTAGCATCACAGTTATCATATTTATCCATCAGACATACCTTGCAGCTATCACATCACGTGATATAGCAGAGCCAATCAGGGGGAACTATCATAGCCCGTATAAAAAGTGAGGCATGACATGCAGCACCCATTTTAGGATGATTAGGTTTGTAAAAAGATGGCAGAACTTACAACTCAGCATTAAAGATAGGAATATGGGTAACTTTCAGTGCATCATTAAATATTTGAAGTATTAAGTATATTAGCATAATAGCTAGTGATGAGCGAATACATTCGGCACTATTTGTTACTCGCACGGATTGTACGCTATTATATAATGGGATATTTAAGCACTGCCAGCGCCATTACAGCCGGAAACAGCATAGTGAGAGCGTGGTGTGAGAGCATGGTGTCCGCTTCGGTTACAGCTGACAAGCTCTCACTACTCAGCCTGACTGAAGCTGGCAGAGAAGCAGAGGTTCTGCAGTGGGAGACCTGTGTGCCAATACTTGGCATGGTAACAGAGGAGGAGGAAGAAGCAGCAGATGCAGTTGATGGGGCAGCTGATGGTTGTTGAGGTCCGCTGGTCCGCATTTTATCGCAGTGAGATTGCCAGAGTAACGCATGTTGATTGCGCATGTGAAGGTTCATGCATGTAGTAGTCAAATTATTGCACTTTTTTTCGCAAAGTTTTCAGATAACGTGAGTTGGCTCATCCTTTGCGGTCTCAAAAAAGGCCCAGGCTAGGCAACCCTTGCCGCTCCTGTGAGCTGCAGACCAGCGATCGCTGCTGGTCACTGCCACGGATGTGGCTAAGGATGTAGTGCTCCTTATGCTTGCATCACTCCGTGTCTGCGCCATAAGACGCAACGTAACCTCCTCATCTTTCTCCTCCACCTCCTCAGATGAGCTACTCAACTGCGTGCCTCTGGGTTCACACTAAGTTGGATGTGCAATCTCATCATCATCCAATGTGATATCCCATTCCTCGCCATCAGAGTCACCCTCCTCTTCTTCTTGCCCTGATAGCACAGTACAGTCAAGGGTCAGGCAGCTGTTCAGACCCAACTTTTTTTTTCCCTGTGTGGAGAAGAATATCTGCCCCAAGCAATTTTAAGCTGAGATGTAGTCTGCTTTGAATACCCATGTCGAGTTTATAAGGTTTGTGTACCCCTGTGTGGAGATCAATATCAGCACCAAAAAAATATTTCCAGTAGAGTAAAACTATTGTAAAGGAGACCAAAACCTCTTCCACTGCAGCCGACCCTGCACAAGGAGACCCAATCAGGATTGTTCACATTTCCCTAAATTAGGGGCTAATACCGCCGAAGTGGCATCAATTTCAGTACAGTAGAAATTGTACAATTAGGAACGACACCTCTTCCCCTACAGCCAACACAGTAGATGGAGACCCAATCAGGACTGTTCCCATTTGAAATCAATTGGGCCTAAAACCACCAAAGTGGCATCAATTTCAGTAGAGTATAAGTCGTAAAAATGGGGACCGACACCTCTTCCACTACAGCCAACCCATTAGATGGAGACCCAGTTAGGATTCCCCACATTTCCAAAAATTACTGGCAGACACCAACAAAGTGGCATGAATTTCAGTACAGTAGAAATTGTACAATTAGGAACGACACCTCTTCCACTACAACCAACCCAATAGTTGGAGACCCAATCAGGATTCCCCACATTTCCAAAAAATACTGGCAGACACTAACAAAGTGGCATCAATTTCAGTACAGTACAAATTGTACAATTATGAACGACACCTCTTCCTCTACAGCCAGCCCAATAGATGGAGACCCAATAAGGATTCCCCACATTTCCAAAAATTACTGGCAGACACCAACAATGTTGCATCAATTTCAGTACAGTAGAAACTGTACAATTAGGAACGACACTTCTTCCCCTACAGCTAACACAGTAGATGGAGACCCAATCAGGACTGTTCCCATTTGAAAACATTTGGGCCTATAACCAGGGCGGGAAGCATCTGGAAAAATTTACGCCCTAGGGGAGGTAGAGGACGCAGAAGCAGTGGAGGAAGTGTGAAATACAGAGGTTTCTTCTGCAAGCCTTGGGGATTCCAAAATTTGTGGGGCAGCCCCTTCCCCACCTGTCCCCACAGCCACCAGTGTCACCCAGTGCCCAGTCAGCGAGATATAACGCCCTTGGCCATGCTTACTCGTCCAGGTGTCTGTGGTGAAATGTACCCTGGCAGATATAGATTTAGTCAAGGGACGGGTGATGTTGTCTGTGGTATGCTGGTGTAGTGTAGGCACAGCTTTCTTAGGCGATGGCCCCACTATCAGTATTTGGTCAGTATTTTTTCTCAGGAGTAGGAGACAAAACCAGGCGAGGAACAATCACAGAAAATGTATAATAGAAACAAGTGCACCAATTCTGCATTTATCACCCAGTCCTGGTTTTATCTCCCATTCCTGAGAAAAAATACTGACTGAATACTGCTCAAATGCTGATAGTGGGGCTGTGGCTTTAAAGAAGTAATGGCAACTGGGCAACTGGTACTGGGGGACTGTGACGGCCATCAGCTTTCGGACACCGTCTGTATCTACCAGGCAGAAAGGCAGCATCTCCGTGGCCAACAGATTTGAGATGGTGGAGTTCAACCTCTTAGCTTTGTCATGTGTAGGATGAAACAATCTTTTACGTGACCACAACTGCAGGACCGAGGGCTGGCTGCGGTGCTGAGAGTGGGTGGAGTACGGCGAAACGGACAAACTGCTGGACTGTGAGTGAGGTGCAGATTAGTGTTGAGCCACCCCCGTAGTGTTCGAGTTCGGTTCGGTTCGTCGAACACCCGTGTGTTCGCCGAACTGTTCGTCGAACTGTTCATCGAACACCTTCGAACACCGTTAAAACCAATGGCAGGCAAACAAAAACACATAGAAACACATAGAAAACACCTTCAAAGGTGTCCAAAAGCTGACAAACTACTCAGAAGACACAACTAACACATGGAAAAGTGACAAGTACATATAGTCATGCGAAAAGAAAAGAGGTGGAGGAGTAAAAGGAGGGGGAGACACAGATATAGGCATGTCATGCCCTTCTAAAATCCAAAAAGTGAGAAGCCGACATGGCCAGTCCGCTCCTGCCCGTGCCACCTCCGTGTCGCCGGGTTTGTGCCAGAGCCGCGGTGAACCCTGACGGCCAGCCCCCCTCTCCCAATACTGGTGCCTGTCCGCTGGTGGGTCGAGAGAGCCCCCCTGTGGTGGAGGCAGCTCTAAGTTTTTTAATTTAAATTGTCTCTCTAATTTGAATGAATACACTTTAAATCCATTTACAAGGATCTATTGGAGGGCAAGTCTCATGCCAGCAGCCGCGTAATTCCAGCTCCAGTAGCGTCCACTAAAGCTGCTGCAGTTAAAAAGCTTTTATAAGGATCGAGCTCGGCTGTCCACCGCAAGGCATCCTACTGCCAGTCCCAGCCCCTATGCCTTGGGGTGCCTCCTGATGCTCTTCACTGAGTATCCCGTGGTCCCGAAGCATTTCCTTTGAAAAAATTAAGTGTCCAAACTACAGGTGGTGTAGCTTGCTTAACAGCCGGGATAATCCGCTGACTAGCAGACACTGCTACTAGGCACAAAGTATTTCCTGGGCTAGATGCAGTTAAAAATTTGTAAGTAGATACTCTCGTTGGATGCTGAGAAAGCATTCCATAGAGTCTCCTGGCACGCCATATATGATTCTCTTAAAAAGCTTGGGGTAGGGGTCTAGGGGACCCTTTTATAGCCAAAATCACGGCCCTGTATCACAATACGTCACCTAGGCTGAAGATAAATGGAACTGTAGCACCGAGGACTCGGTTGCTACAGACGTATTGCACCTCACCCAGAGGTGTGATATCTCACTCTCAGATAAGGATGGAGTGTGGATCAGGACCCGACACCTGCATGCATTACACCACATTGCCGTGGGGCAGGGCGACCAATATGCCCCTGAGATGGGCACGACAGTCCCTGTCCCTGGCTGGAGTGGGGGGAGGGAACACTGAGGAAGGGGAACCCTGCAGTGCAGGAGCAGGGAGGAAGCAGTTCCTGGGTGCATTGAGAAGGGAGTATAAAAGGTGGGCACCATCTTAGTTCAGTGCAGAGAAGTCTGAGCAGAAGTGGCAGGGAGCAGAGGCTCTGCATGAGCTCTGCTCCGGAGGCGGGCCTAGTAACAGAGGCCCAGGCCTGCAAGAGGGAGAAGGAAGGAAGAGGAGTGGAGAAGGCTCCAGGAACGAGGAATGAAGGGATCCCAGGGGTGCGGACGGGCGAGTCGCCACCGCACGCCCGAATCCACCTGCGTGGAGGGGTCAGGCCAAAGGGGGAGACCGGTCCCCGAACTAGTGGAGGCAGGAAACGACCCTCAGCTAGAAACCGGAGGCTCTGACATTTTATGTGGCGCAGCCCCTTGCTCCACCCGCTAGGAAGGCACCACATAGGGTCAGGGAAACTGGCGCCAAGTTTACCAAGAGGAGGCCCGAGGCAGCCGGACAGAAGTGTTGGTAAGAAAGGCCAGACAAAAGGACACACAAAGGGGGTCCTGTGAAGCGCTCCAAAGTTATCTGGGAGTTGTCTGAGCCCCTCACCTGGTGAGCACAGTACGACGTGGGCAGCCGTTACCTGCAGACGTGGTCTGGATAATAAGAACTGTGAGTAAAGGCCCTGAACTGCATCACTGACTCCGTGTCGTTACTGCTGCTGCCCTGCACCATCACCCCCATCCTCCGCATACACTGCCCTGAGGCTATACTCCTCCCGTGGGTAGTTATGCTACGCTCTGCTGCACCCACAACACCAGCCTTAGCGGTCTGCCCTGTAGCGGCGGTTCACTCTGACCGCAATCCACGGGTGGCGTAGTCGGACATTTAAACATCAAAACCACATAAATAGTTCAGCCACTGGTTTGACCGCCCTGAGCCACGGAACCGGATCGCCGCCACGAAGACTACAACCACCAGCATCCACCAAAAAGGGTCCGGCTCCGGGTGTCCCAAGGCCCAGGGGGTGCGTCAGAACATTTTCATCACCTTTCACAATCACCAATGGGACAAGGCAGGGATGTCCTCTGTCCCCTCTCTTATACATCCTAGTGACGGAGCACCTGCTCTCGATAATTCGCCATAACCCCAATATTAGGTGGATTGAGGTGGGAGGCACCGAGTACAAGTGCTCTCTATTTGCTGATGATGTCCTAGTATATATCACTCAATCACATATATCCATCCATGCTGTTATGGCTGAAATAGATCACTTTGTTACATGGTCAAATTTTAAAATCAATGCAGCGAAGTCTGAGGCCCTCGATGTCTCCCTCCCCAAATCCATATAGGATTCCATCCAGTCCAACTTTCCCTTTGCCTGGCCCTCACAGGGTATCAAATACTTAGGAATTCCTATTCATAGAGACCTCTCCCATCTATGTTATCTTAATTTTGGGCCCTTTATTGAACAACTCCATACAGACCACGGTTGGCAAGTTAGAACTGTAAGATTCACTACGTGAACCACTGGTGTTTTGTGGAAAAGCACATGTACACTGCGTTCCAAATTATTATGCAAAAAGTGTTTAGGAGTGATAAGGGAAGAATTTGTTTGTTTGTCAGTTAAACTCATTGATGGTGATGTGTGTCAGGGCTCTTTATATCACTGTAAGCAATTGCAGACACCTGTGCTAATTAGTTTGGCAGGTGTGTCCAATGAAAGGCAAGACTACTTAAGAAGGCTGTCTCACATTATTAAGCAGCCTACATTTTCTGCCAAAATGGGAAAGAAAAAGGATGTGTCGGCTGCTGAGAAGCAACAAATTGTGGAGTGTTTAGGTCAAGGCATGACTACAATCAACATTGTGCGATGATCAGGATGAAGTGTCTTGGCAATCAAGAAGTATGTAGCTGATTCACAGTACACACATGTGCGTGCTGATAAGGGCAAATTGAGGACTCTTTCCTACAGGCAATTACGTCAGGTTGAAAGAGCAGCGGCAAAAAAGCCTTGTCATAGCAGCAGACAAGTTTTTGAAGCTGCTTGTGCCTCCAACGTCCCCCGAACAACAAGATGCAGGGTCCTTCAGAGGTTTGCAGCTGTGTATACGCCATCCTGTCGACCTCCTCTATCCACTTCACACAAGCAGAAACGGCTCCAGTGGGCCAAACATTACATGAAGACTGATTTCAAAACTGTTTTGTTCACGGATGAGTGCCGTGCAGCGCTCGATGGTCCAGATGGATGGAGTGGAGGATGGCTGGTTGATGGACACCCCACGCAAACACGACTACAGCGCCAACAAGGAGGAGGTGGAGTAATGTTTTGGCCTGGAATCATGGGGAGAGAGATTGTCGGCCCCTTTAGGATCCCTGAAGGCGCTAAAGATGAACTCCATAATGTATGTGGATTTTCTCAAACAGCACTTCCTGCCATGGTTTAAGAAGAAGAACCGTGTATTTCACAGCAAGATCATTTTTCTGCATGATAATGCACCATCTCATGCTGCACATAAAACATCTGCATCTCTGGCTGATATGGGCATAAAAGGGGACAAACTTATGGTGTGACCCCCATGCTCCCCTGACCTCTACCCCATTCAGAACCTTTGGAGCATCATTAAAAGGAGTGTCTATGATGGCGGGAGGCAGTTCACATCTAAGCAACAGCTCTGGGAGGGTATTCTGTCCTCATGCAAAACAATTTAAGCAGAAACCATCCAAAACCTGACAAATTCAATGGACGAGAGAGTTCAGAAGCTCCTTTCGAACAAGGGGTCCTATGTGAAAATGTAACATCACCTAGAATAAAGTTTTGAGTTGAAAACTGTTTGATTTCAGTTTCTAACAACCTGCTAATGCTTATAATTTCAAAAATGACCATTTTTTTGGTCTTTATTAAAATGAAAAGGTTGATCGAAAAGTTTGGGGGATCTAAGAGTGTGGCAATCCAGTAGTCATGATTACTTCGAATTCTGACAATATGAGGGTCATGCTGCAGGTAGTGCAGCAAGAAGGCACTTATGTGTCTTGCGCATCTCGGAGCCCCAAAATTATTTTCCGGGCTAGATGCAGCTGAAAATTATTATTAATTTTAAATCTGGTGAAGCTTTAGTATAGATGGCCTAATAGGATCAGTGCTGCACACTGCTACAAAGCCCAAATTATTTTCCAGTCAAGATACAGATAAACATGATTAGTAATTTGAAAGCTTAAAACGGTTGGTAGGGTGATTTTAACCAATCATCAAGCTTTTACTCTCCCCAGGATGACACAGGGGTAGAAAAGTCGTTTCGGATCCATGATTTGTTCATCTTTATGAACGTGAGTCTGTCTACATTATCAGTGGAGAGCCACGTGCGCTTATCTGTCAGCACACCACCAGCAGCGCTGAACACACGTTCAGACAGAACGCCGACTGCGGGGCATGACAAGATCTCCAAGGCGTAAGTGGCTAGCTCCGGCCATTTATCCAGATTGGAAGCCCAAAAAGAGCAAGGGTCCAGTGACACAGTCGTGGCTTCAATGTTTACTTGGAGATACTCCTGTACCATCGTCTCTAGGCGTTGACTATGTGTCAGACTTCTTGTCTCCTGTGGCCTTGCAAAGGATGGGCTAAAAAAGTGGTGAAATGATTCCGCAAAATTGATGTTACCAGCAGATACTGTGGTTCTGTTACGGTTTGAGTGCTGAACACTTGACGGTCCCACGGTTGGCAAGTTGGAACTGTGAGATTCACTACGTGCACCACTGGTATTTTGTGGAAAAGCACATGTAAGATTCTGCAACAGTCTCTGCTGATACTCCTGCATGCGTGCATCCCTTTCTATGGCAGGAATAATTTCTGCAAATTTACTTTTGTACCGGGGATCTAACAGTGTGGCAACCCAGTAGTCAGGATTATTTCTAATTCTCACAATTCGAGGGTCATGTTGCAGGTAGTGCAGCAAGAAGGCACTCATGTGTGTTGCGCATCCAGGAGCACCAAGTCCCTGTTGTGTTGGTGGCGAGGTAACAATCATGCTTCCTTCCTCTGTCCTCTCCCCCCAACCTCGCACAACAGAAATGTGATCAAGGTCTCCCTCATCTGATGAGTCTTCCATCAGTTCGTCCTCCACTTCTTCCTGGGCTCCTGCACCTTCCTCACTAGTTTGGCTGCTACCATGCGCCCTGGTAAAATCATCTCCCCCACCCTCACATGCCTGCCGCCTTGGTGCCGCCGACCGTCTGGACCTTGCAGATGTTAGCCCTTCCGCATACAACTCCTCCTCCTCTACTTCCTCCACCTCCTCTTGTGCCACCACCTGACTCCGAATTCTGTTTAACATGTGCTCCAGCATGTAAATCACCGGAATAGTCATGCTGATAATGGCATCGTCAGCACTAAACATCTTCGTCGCCATTTCAAAACTGTGCAGAAGGGTGCATAGGTCCCTGATCTGAGACCACTCCTCCAGCGTGATTTGCCCCACATCTGAATCTCGTTGGCCCAGGCTATACGTCAGAACGTATTGCACCAGGGCTTGTCGGTGCTGCCACAGTCGCTGCAACAGGTGCAGAGTTGAATTCCACCGGGTAGGCACATCGCATTTTAGCCGGTGAAGTGGCAGGCCCAACGACTTCTGTAGAGATGTAAGTCGCTGAGCTGCGGGATGCGAACGGCGGAAGTGAGCACACAGCGACCGTGCCCTCTGCAGAAGGCCATCTAGTCTGGGATAGTGGGCTAAAAATTGCTGGACAACCAGGTTCAACACGTGAGCCATACAAGGCACGTGTGTGACATTGCCCCGGCGAAGGGCCGCACCCAGGTTTGCAGCATTTTCGCACACGGCCTTCCCTGGTTTCAGGTCCAGTGGAGACAACCATTCATGAAATTGGTTCTCCAGAGCTGACCACAGCTCCTCAGCTGTGTGACTCACATTTCCCAGACATTTCAATGTAAAAACCGCCTGATGACGTTGAGCCCTACTGCCAGCATAGTAAGGAGGTGTGCAGGATCCCTTCTGCGCAGTTAGAAAGCTTGTGGCATGACCAGACAGGCTTTGGGTGCAGGTGGAAGACCGAGAGGAGGTTGAGGAGGCAGAAGCAGTGGGGGAACTTTGACATAAAGAGGATTGACGCACAACTCGTGGGGACGGCAAGACGTGGACAGCAGCCCCTTGTCCTGCTGTCACCATAGTTACCCAGTGCCCAGTCAGCGACATGTAATGCCCCTGTCCATGCCTACTCGTCCAAGTGTCTGTGGTGAAATGCACCCTGTCACACACAGAGTTTCTCAAAGAAGCGGTGATGTTGTGTGCGACATGCTGGTGGAGCGCAGGCACACCTTTCTTTGAGAAGTAGTGCCGACTGGGCATCTGGTACTGGGGCACTGCGACGGACATAAGGTCTCGAAAATCCTCTGTGTCCACCAGGCGGAAAGGCAGCATTTCTGTAGCCAAGAGCTTGCAGATGGTGAAATTCAACCTCTTAGCTTTCTCATGGCTAGGAGGAAATGGTCTTTTACTTGTCCACATCTGAGGGACCGAGGGCTGGCTATTGTGCTTAGGGTTGATAAGGGTGTCCCCGGCAAACTGCCGGTCTGTGAGGAAGATGCAGGCGGACATGTTAGGTTGCCTTGATCCAAAGGTGGTGCTATCGATGTCGGACAGCGCTCAACACCAGCTGGTGTTACCACCTCCAAAGAAAATGATGACCTGCCAATCACGATGGCTGTTGCGGGTAAAGAGGTGGCAGGTCTGCGCCCCAAAACAGGTGTGACTGCTGTCCCCCCAGTCACAGAGGATGAAGAGGCCGCGGATGCACAAGATATGGCAGACGGTGGTTGGCCCGGCCGGCTAGGCCGCATTGTAGCACACTGAGCTTCCCACTGCAACTTATGCTTCATGTCCATGTGCCGGTTCATGCATGAAATACTCAAACTATGTATTTTTTGGCCTCTACTTAGCTTTTGCTGACAAATGTTACAGATAACACGAGTTGGGTCATCTTTATCGATCTGAAAAAATGCCCAGGCTATGCAAGGCTTAGCACCCATGAGACCTGAAGAGCCACCACGACTTGTGGTGAGAGGCAGAGTTGTGTTTGAGGATGCAGTTGTTGACGTGCTTCCAGTACTACGTCTCTGTCCAGGAAGGCGCAACCTGACCTCGTCGTCACTAGCATCTTCCTCCACCTCCTCTGCTGACCTCATCTCTTGGCTGACTGTGGGTTGACAGTAAGTGGGATCTCCGACCTCATCATCATCACCCTGTGCGTTATCACACCCGTCGTCCTCAGAGCCAACCTGTTCCTGCCCTGACAAAAAACTAAAGTTGTCGCTCCAATCAAGTATTTGAGTCTTATCATCGTCTTCCTCATTGTCTCCACCAACAGGAGTTACAGTTTGGGAATGAGGGTCTACATTATGGTCAGAACCTTCTGCGTCTGGTCCTGGATCCGACTCATAAAGATTCTGGGCATCAGTGCAGATCATTTCCTCGTCTGGATTCACAGAAGCGCTGGAGTCGACCTCTGATTCCCAGGCTATAGTATGAGTAAACAGCTCTGCAGACTCAACCATCTGTTCTACCTCATACTCAGACAGGCAGCTGGAGATTTGGGAGCTGTGAGGAAGCAAGTGCGATTTGGGTGACACCTTTGAGGACTGGAGTATTTGTGATGTTGAAGTTGATGTGGAGGAGAGCCCACTTAAAGGAGCACTTGATATCCGTTGAAGCACCTGCTGTTTTTGTGCCTCATCTGGAATTTGTAGCGATTGGCGTGGCCGTAAGAAAGGGATCTTATCACATTGTCCGCTAAAAGAAGTAGACATTTTCGTTTGGCTGGAAGATGGTCTTTCTTCTGCACCTACCCCACGGACACAACCTTTTTTCCCCTTCCCAACACGCCTATTCCCCTTTCCACCAGCAGCAGGCCTTTTTCCACTCATTTTGGTGGTTAACTAATTCACAACTCTGGAGTTGTTTGCACAAAAAAACAATGGATGGTAACCGAGCAGAGCTGAGTGGCCAAACTGTGGTATTAGGCCAAAACTATTGGCTGGGTTAGATGCAGAAAAAAATTATTTTGAATTTGCAACCTGATGGAGGTCAGTATAGATGGACTAATACAACAAGTCCCACACACAGCTAGAAGCCGAATATTTTTTCAGAGGTAGATGCAGAAAAAAATATATTCAGTTTGCAACCTGATGGAGGTCAGTATAGATGGACTAATACAACAAGTCCCACACACAGCTAGAAGCCAAATATTTTTTCAGAGGTACTGTAGATGCAGATAAAAATTAGTTTTAATTTGCAACCTGATGGAGGTCAGTACAGGTGGACTAATAGAACAAGTCCCACACACTGCTAGAAGCCCAAATATTTTTTCAGAGCTAGATGCAGAAAAAAATTATATTCAATTTGTAACATGCTGGAGTTCAGTATAGAAGGACTAATAGACCAAGTCCCACACACTGCTAGAAGCCCAATATTTTTTCAGAGGTAGATGCAGAAAAAAATATATTCAGTTTGCAACCTGATGGAGGTCAGTATAGATGGACTAATACAACAAGTCCCACACACAGCTAGAAGCCGAATATTTTTTCAGAGGTAGATGCAGAAAAAAATATATTCAGTTTGCAACCTGATGGAGGTCAGTATAGATGGACTAATAGACCAAGTCCCACACACTGCTAGAAGCCCAAATATTTTTTCAGAGCTAGATGCAGAAATTTTTTTTATTCAATTTGCAACCTGATGGAGGTCAGTATAGATGGACTAATAGACCAAGTCCCACACACTGCTAGAAGCCCAAATATTTTTTCAGAGCTAGATGCAGAAAAAAATTATTTTTAATTTGCAACCTGATGGAGGTCAGTATAGATGGACTAATAGACCAAGTCCCACACACCGCTAGAAGCCCAAATATTTTTTCAGAGCTAGATGCAGAAAAAAATTATATTCAGTTTGCAACCTGATGGAGGTCAGTATAGATGGACTAATACAACAAGTCCCACACACAGCTAGAAGCCGAATATTTTTTCAGAGGTAGATGTAGAAAAAAATATATTCAGTTTGCAACCTGATGGAGGTCAGTATAGATGGACTAATAGATCAAGTCCCACACACTGCTAGAAGCCCAAATATTTTTTCAGAGCTAGATGCAGAAAAAAATTATTTTTAATTTGCAACCTGATGGAGGTCAGTATAGATGGACTAATAGACCAAGTCCCACTTACCGCTAGAAGCCCAAATATTTTTTCAGAGCTAGATGCAGAAAAAAATTATATTCAATTTGCAACCTGCTGGAGGTCAGTATAGAAGGACTAATAGAACAAGTCCCACACACTGCTAGAAGCCCAAATATTTTTTCAGAGCTAAATGAAGAAAAAAATTATTTTTAATTTGCAACCTGATGTAGGTCAGTATAGATGGTCTAATAGACCAAGTCCCACACACTGCTAGAAGCCCAAATATTTTTTCAGAGCTAGATGCAGAAATTTTTTTTATTCAATTTGCAACCTGATGGAGGTCAGTATAGATGGACTAATAGACCAAGTCCCACACACTGCTAGAAGCCCAAATATTTTTTCAGAGCTAGATGCAGAAAAAAATTATTTTTAATTTGCAACCTGATGGAGGTCAGTATAGATGGACTAATAGACCAAGTCCCACACACCGCTAGAAGCCCAAATATTTTTTCAGAGCTAGATGCAGAAAAAAATTATATTCAGTTTGCAACCTGATGGAGGTCAGTATAGATGGACTAATAGAATGATGCTATGCCCAAAAGATTTTACTTCACTAGGTGCAGTAAAAAAATTGGTATTCTATACACAGGTGGTATATCTTGCAACACAGATAGGCTACTCCACTGACTAACACACTCTGCAATAGGCCAAAAAGGATTAGCTTTGCTAGATTCAGCCAAATGCTGTGAAAAAAACTTGCACAGCACTGGCACAGACCTGCCTGGCAAAAACTGATAGGAACTCATGTAACCTAGTCCTGAAAAGAACTCCAATTACAATTAGTCTTTACTCCCACAACCTATCTATTTAAGAGCACAGACCTCCCTGATAAAAGTCGTAGGAAATGCTGTAACCTAGTCCTTAAAAGGACTGCAATCACAACTATTCCCTACTCCCAAGCTATCTGTATATTTGTGCGAAAATTGGCTTGAAATTAACAAGGTATAGCGCACACAGCAACAGCGGTGCCGTCTAACACGCAGCTGCAGCAGTGAGAAAATGGTGGCGACGGGGAAAATGGCTTGGTCTTATAGGGCAAGGACATGTGACATACACTGCCAATGACACATGCCCTTGCTTGTGTGAAAAAAAGCACTTCGCTCCGTGTGTGCGCTGCTGATAGGCTGACAGATTGCACCTCCCCACTGCAAATGCGGGAAAGAGAAAAAAAAATGGAGATCTTCATTGTTCCTGCAGAGATCCATCCCCTGCCCCTCCCCCCACCCCGCTGTACACTCAAACTGCGTATTAACATTAATTTTCATCATTACTGAGAAAAAATCCAGTTATGATTTTGGTGCACGAACAGTTATCGAACATAACCTCGAACAGCCGAATTTTTCTCAAATTGTTCGTGTTCGCCGAACGGCTCGAACACCGCCCAAAACAGCTCGAATTTGAGATTGGCGAACAGTTCGAGTAGAACAACGCTCATCTCTAGTGCAGATGTTACGGTGGATAGAGAAACATGTGGTGTGTTCAGTGAAACGAACACAGCAGGCATGTCCACTTCCGTTACAGCTGATGGGCTCTCACTCAGCCAGACTGGAGCGGGTAGAGAACTAGAAGTTTTGCAGTGGGAGACCTGTGTGCCAATACTTGGTATGGTAACAGAGAAGGAGGAAGAATCAGCAGATCTGGTTGATGGGGCAGCTGATGGCTGTTGAGATCCGCTGGCCTGCATTTTAGCGGTCAGATTCCCAGCGTAATGCATGTTATGTGCCCATGTGAAGGTTCATGCATGTAGTAGTCAAATTATTACACTTTTTCTCTCTGAGTTTTTTTTGCAATGTGTGCAGATAATGTGAGTTGGCTCATCCTTTGCAGTCTCAAAAAAGGCCCAGGCTAGGCAACCCTTGCCACCCCTGCCAGCTTCAGACCCGCAACCGCTGCTGGCCACAGCCACAGTTATGGTGAAGGATGCAGTGCTCCTCGTGCTTGCATCACTCCGTGTCTGCGCCGTTGGGCGGAAGGTAACCTCCTCGTCTTACTCCTCCACCTGCTCAGATGACCTACTCGTCTGCATGACTCTGGGTTCACACCAAGTAGGATCTTCAACCTCGTCATCATTCAACCTGCTCGGATCCTACTCTGTCCAGCCATGAATCCAACGTAAAAAAAATTTGGCCATCTGTGGAGATGCTTTCTTTCTCTTCTTGACTCTGTGAATGTTTGGAGTACACGTCTGATGCCCATGGTATAGAATGTGTGAACAGTTCTACAGACTCGCCCATATGTAGTTCGCTACAGTCAGTTAGGCACTTGGACAGTTGTGACACGGGAGAGGCAAGGGTAATTGGGGTGCCTCCTCTGTGGACTGTACTGTGTGTGACGTTGAGATGGAGGAAGAAGAGGAGAGGGCACTTGAAGCAGTGTTTGCCATCCACTGGAGCACCTGCTCTTTTTAGCCCTTATCAACAAGGTATATCGCTGTGCGGCTGCCAAAGAAAGGGAGTGGAGTAGCCCATCCAGTAACAGAAGTTGTCAATTGTCTTTGGATAGGACATGACAGTGTTGGTTCACTAGTGCTTTCACTAACATTATCACCTACTCCACGTATACCTTGAACACCAAGCCTATTCCCCCTTCCACCACAACCTCTCTTTTTCCCACTCATGTTGCTCAGATACTGTAGAAGGAGCACGCTATTAGCAAAACAAAAATAGATTTTTTCCTCTGCAACAGTTCTGCACACACCTGAATTTCAGCGGCACTAAATGACAAGGTAAGATCTGGCTTGCTGTATAATGTTACTAACTGAACAAAGTATTTTTTTTTACTGTGGATGATGCCTATATAACAGTGGAGATTTTCTCCAAACTGAGATGTTCCTGCTGTATAGTGTTAAAAACTGAACAAAGTATTAAGATATTCTCCAAACTATTTCAAACTGAGATGTCCTTCTGCTGTATAACGTTAGCAACCAAAGTATTTTTTTACTGTGGATGAGGCCTGTATAACATGGGAGATATTCTCCAAACTATTTTAAGCTGAGATGTCCCTGCTGTATAATGTTAGGAACCGAACAAAGTATTTTTTAACTGTGGATGACGCCTGTATAACATAGGAGATATTCTCCAAACTATTTTAAACTCAGATTTAGGCTGCTGTATATTGTTAGCAACAGCAAAAAGTCATAGGTTACTTACCAGTAACGGGATTTTTCAGAGACCATGACAGCACAATGAGAGAGGGGATCAGCCCACCAAGGACAAGAAACCAAAAGGCTTAAAAGGGGCGGCATCTCTCTCTCGCCTCAGTTTGGATTACAGAGAATTGAGAGGATCGCCAGGTTAATAAACACAATGAACAATCATAATTCTACTACAGCACTCAACACCCATTTAAGCATGAGACTATAAATTAATAACAAGAGAGTGCTCCCACAACGTGAAGGGAGGGAAAATAAGGGTGCTGTCATGGTCTCCGAAAAATCCTGTTACCGGTAAGTAACTTATGACTTTATCAGTCAACCATGACAGCACCACGAGAGAATTACAGAGATGAAGAAATTTAGGGAGGGACCACAGGCTGGAGCACTCTTCTCCCAAAGATGAAATGAGCTGAAACACCCATATCTAATCTATAGTGTCTATAGAAAGTAGAGAGAGGACCAGGTAGCAGCCTTACATATGTTTTCTAACGAAACACCTGTCTTCTCAGCCCAGGAGGTTGCCACAGCCGGGATGGAATGGCCTTTCAACCCTTCTGGCACTTCATCACCACTAGATGTATGAGCTAGAGAAATGGTCTCCCTAATCCATATAGCTATGGTGGACTTGGTGGACTAGTTGACTTTAGACCCTGTCCTAGACCCTTGGTAAGATATGAACAACGAGCTATCCTTCCTAAAGTCCTTGGTGACTGAAAGATATCTAACCACACATCTCCTCACATCTAACGTATGTAATTCCACCTCCTTCTGATTACTTGGGTTGGGAAAAAAGGAGGGTAGGATGACTTCCTGAAGCCTGTGGAAGCGAGTGACTACTTTAGGGAGAGAAGCCGGATCTGGTTTAAGAATCATTCTGTTGTCCAGGATTTGTGTAAATGGCAAGGCTATAGACAGGGCCTGAATGTCACTAATTCTCCTGGCCAACGTTAAAACTATTAGTAAGGCTGTTTTAAGGGAGAGGGTCTTAAGAGTTGCTGACTCTGTTGGTTCAAACGGTAGGCTAGTCAAAGCTGTTAGAACTAAATTCAGATCCCAAGGGGCCAAGCTGTTTAGGTCTGGACCTAAAAGATGCTTTGATAAAACAAGAAGTCCAGTAGTTACCTGCTAGATCGCAGCTATACAGGGCGCCCAGGGCAGATACCTGAACTTTTAGGGTGCTGGTGGACAACCCTAGCTCAAGACCCTTCTACAGAAATTCCAGGATTTTCCCTATCTGTGCCCACTCATCAACTCTAGACCCTGAGAAGGATAAGAATCTTTTCCAGGTTCTGACATAAACCTGTGTTGTAATCATTTATCTGCTGTGCATCAGGGTAGATTTTTGGACCCTGGAGGAGGAGATCCAGAATCTCGGGTAGGACCCAAGTATTCTAGCTGGACATGCTCTTCAGGCATAAGAACCCGGGCTCTTGGGACAGAAGGGCGCGATCAGTAGAACCCTCACCCTGTCTTCCATGATCTTCCTTATGACCATGAGAAGTAGTGTCAATAGGGGAGAAGGCATACGCCAGGCTTAAATCCCAGGGTACCAGGAGCGAGTCCACAGCTATGGGGTTTTCTCTGGGATTTAGGGAACAGAAAAGCCTTGTCTTCCTGTTTAGTTTTGTGGCAAACAAATCTACCACCGGAGAGCCCCATCTTTGGTTTATTTGGCTACAGACTTCTTGGTTTAGTTCCCATTCCCCTTGCATCAGAGGATAACGGCTTAGGTAATCTGCCCTGGTGTTTTCTTTTCCCCAGTAGTTCTTTTTCATTGGAGGAGAGACACTTTTCACGATCTGACCAGGTCCCCTGAGCTATCATATGCCTCAGATGGGCTCTGTGGTAATTGTTCTAGTGAATTTAAGTACCCAGGGAACCCCCCCCCCCTGAGATAGGTTTGTCTCATCCTGCCACCACTGTACATATTTCACTGACCGGGGTGATAAGGAGACCTTCCCTTCTAAATGCCTTTTAAGAAAAGCTTCATTATGTAATACATCCCACTGTAGAACCCTTGAGTGGTATTGTGCCCACAGAACCCCTGGAAAGCACAATGTTAGAGTACCCAACAGGAACTTTGCTCCCCTAAAGGATATGATCGGATTTGTTATGGTTTTCCTCACCTGACCACTAATCTTTTGAATTTTAGTTTCCCGGGAGATAACCTTTTTGAGTTTCTGAATCAAACATAATCCCTGAAAACTGCTGAATTTTTGAGAGGTCTAATCTGGATTTTTCTAAACTCAGTACCCAGCCCAGATTTTTTATGATGGTCTTTACTTTATTTAGGTGTATTCTGCACTGGTAGGCAGAATTTCCTACCACCAAGAAATCGTCCAGATAGGGAATGATTAAAATATTATATTCCCGGATATGAGCCATGACTTCTGCCATAACCTTAGTAAACACCCGAGGGGCTATGGCTAAACCAAAGGGCAGGGCCCTGAACTGGAAATGTTTAACCTCTCCATCCAAGAGTATGGCCAGCCTCATATACACTGCTCAAAAAAGTAAAGGGAACACTCAAATAACACATCCTAGTTCTGAATGAATGAAATATTTTCATTGAATACTTTGTTCTGTACAAAGTTGAATGTGCTGACAACAAAATCACACAAAAATCATCAATGGAAATCAAATTTATTAACCAATGGAGGCCTGGGTTTGGACTCACCCCCAAAATTAAAGTGGAAAAACACACTACAGGCTGATCCAACTTTGATGTAGTGTCCTTAACCCCTTTAAAGCCCATGACGTACTAATACGCGTCTGTGCCCTGGGCTTTAAGAGCCTGACCCGTATTAGTATGTCATCGCGATCACACGCACACAGGCTGTGCGGGCGCGATCGCCGCCGGGTGTCAGCTGATTGTCACAGCTGACACCCGGTACTATGTGCAGGGAGCAGTCCCGCACCGCTACCAGCACATTAACCCCCGCAATGCTGCGATCGAAGTCGATCGCAGCATTGCGGTGGCAAGGGGAGGTGATCGCAGATACTCAACTCCTCTTCCGGCCTCCAGCGCTGTCTGCCGCGGCTTCCCGGGTGTTGCCATGACGACCTGATGTCGTCATGACAACATCCGGGTCACCAGACAACAGGAAGATTGTTTGGACATGCGCAGTGCATCTCCAAACTATCTTCTCCCTGTCCAGCGCTGACAGCCTGCATGGCACAGGGATGGTGCTGCATTCCTGTGCCATGCAGGCGATCAGAATAAAAAAAGTGAAAGTCCCATAGTGGGACAAAGTAAAAAAGTAAAAAAACTGTCTGAAAGTGAAAAAAAAAAAAAAAAAAAAATTGTAAAAATATAAAAAAAAAATATATATTCCACTAAAAATAAAAATATAATGTACCCATCAATAAATATTATTATGAAAAAAAAACAAAAACAATAAAAGTACACATATTTGGTATCGCTGCGTTCGTAACGACCAGGCCTATAAAACTGTTCCACTAGTTAAGCCCTTCAGTGAACACTGTAAAAGAAAAAATAAAAAACAAAGCAAAAACCAATGCTTTATCATCATACCGCCAAACAAAAAATGGAATAACACGCGATGAAAAAGACGAATATAAATAAAATTGGTACCGCTGAAATCGTCATCTCATCCCGCAAAAAACAAGCTGCTATATAGCTCCATCATCCGAAAAATCAAAAAGTTACAGCTCTCAGAATAAAGTGATGCAAAAAAATAATTTTTTCTATAAAATAGCTTTTATTGTGTAAAAGCGCCAAAACATTAAAAGTGATATAAATGTGGTACCGCTGTAAATGTACTGACCCGAAGAATAAAGCTGCCTTATCAATTTTACCACACGTGGAACAGAATAAAAAAATGTAAAAAAAACACAATTCCTGAATTGTTGGTTTTTAGTATAATCTCTTTTTATTGAAATGAGAAAAGACATAAACATACAAAACGAACATCAGTAGAAGCCAGTGCTCAGTCTCGACGGTCAGAACATTGTATATTCAGATATTTACTACTTTTCTAATAAGACTGAAGCACCTTTATCCAGCAGTATCCAGCAGTATAAGCTTACTTTTATCTGTTCCAACAATGGAACCAAGAACATATATCAAATATCAACAGTACAAAAACGGAAGAGAAAGAAGAGAAAAAAAAAAGGGGGAGGGGGGGAGCAGGAGAAGAAGTAATAAGAAAGTGAAAATAAGAAAGGAGAGAAGGGTTTAAGGAATGGGAACGGGGCAGGGGAGTCTGAGCTAAGGTTCCATTTTAATTTCACTAATCATCTCCAGCACCAATCCGGATCCAATTCGCCTATTCATCAGTCTTTACCCAAATAGCCCGTGGAACTCCGACGAGTCCTGGAACAAGATCCAAACACTCCAGATCTTCATGAATTTATCCGCACAATCATTGAAATCAGCAGAAAGCTCCTCCATTCTGCAGATATTAGCCATTTCATTATACCACTCTGAGATTGGGGGGATTTGAGGTGACTTCCAATAACGTGGAATCACCGCACGAGCTGCTGTTAAACAAAATCTCAAAATATCTTTTTTTTGGGATCTAATCGATGAAGGCAGAATGGAAAGTAGGGCTATCTCAGGGCAATTTTCAACCCTATTTCCAGTGATTAGGTTATAGTTGGAGAATATTTTTTCCCACAGAGGTTTGATCCGACTACATTCCCACCAAATGTGGAGCATAGATCCCTTTTCCACTCCACATCGCCAACACATGTCTGAAGTTGCCGGAAATATGGAGTTGAGTTTCACAGGATACTGATATCATCTTGCCATAATTTTGAAATTTTTCTCCTGCGCATAATTTGCACCTGACATTTTGTGTGTAAACAAGAAACCTTTTTCCCAGTCTGACGTGGGTATGATATGTCCCAATTCCTGTTCCCACTTATGTTGAAAATTAACCTTTCCTGAGATATTTACCCCTATCAGACAATTATAAAGCATGGATATTACGTGGTTGGGAGGAGATTCCTGCAAAAACAGTCTCTCAAAGGAAGATGGTGTACACTGGAATAGGGGCGCTGCCCCCCTAGACGATAAAAATGATTGTAGCTGTAGATATTCCAACCACTGGAGTTGTCTAGACGGATACCTATCTTGTATTGTATTGAATGACGGAAATCTACCATTTTCGAATATCTGCAGAAGGCGAACATCCTCCCTAGCTCTCCATCCCATGAAAGAATCCCTCAAATATCCAGGAGGGAAGGAGGGATTGGAGAATAATGGCATAAGAGGGCTGATTGTACTAGAGGAAAAGTGTTTTTTCATAATTGCATGCCAAATTTTGATTGTACCCCTAGTCAATTCAGATAAACCTCCAATTGAGAAAACATCTGAGGCGAAGAGCCAAGGTAGATGCTTCAAAGGAACAACTACTCCCTCCTGCTCAACAGTGACCCATTGCTTTGTCAAAGAATTATAGTGCCAGTCTAGAAGGCGACCCAAAGCAGAGGCTTCAAAGTATGTTTTAAAATTCGGAAATCCAGCTCCACCAGCTGCTTTAGGGCGGTTTAAAGTCTGCATACTTACCCTAGGTCTACCTTTACCTCACACAAACCTAGTTAATACTGTACGTAATCTGCTGAAAAAGCTGCATGGGGGAGAGATAGGGACAGTTTGAAAAATGTATAAAAAACGGGGAAGTATATCCATTTTTACGGCATTCATTTTGCCAAACCAGGATATTCTCAGTTTACTGTATGCTAGTAAATCTTTGCATGTACGGTCCAGGAGAGACTGGTAGTTTAGCGCATACATTTTTGACAAATCAGAAGAAACGAGCACTCCCAAGTATTTTATCGCCTCCGATTTCCACTTAAAAGGGAAGTTGTCCTTTACCTGTTTAACCTCTCTCTGTGGAAATGACACGTTTAATGCCTCCGATTTTGAGTAATTAACTTTGAAATTACTCAGGAACCCAAATCTGTCAAACTCCTTCATTAAGGAAGGAAGAGATGTCTGAGGTTGAGATACATAGAGGAGGAGATCATCTGCATATAATGCTGTCTTATAAGTCCTTGTACCTATTTTAACCCCTTGACTACTACTATTTTTCCTTATAGCGTTGGCCAGGTGTTCCATCACTATCACGTACAGAAGGGGGGACAAAGGGCACCCCTGTCTAGTCCCATTTTGTATCTTAAAGGGTGAGGACAGGGTTCCATTAACCCTAACTCTGGCAGTAGGACCTGAATACAAGGAGAAAATCAACTGTAAAAATCATGGTCCAATGCCTATTTGGCTTAACGCTTCCTTCATAAATCGCCAATGAACCCTATCAAAGGCCTTCTCTGCATCAACAGATAAAAGGCCCATAGGTACAGAGTTGCTTTTAGCTTTGGAGATTAGCAACATGGTCTTAATGGTGTTATCTCTTGCCTCTCAGCCCTGAATAAATCCTACTTGATCTGTGTTTATAAGGGAGGGTAACAATGGGGCCAGTCTTTCTGCTAGAATTTTGGAGAATATTTTAATGTCTACGTTTATTAATGATATGGGTCTACAATTAGCTGTATTTGTAAGATCTTTACCCTGTTTAGGAAGGATACTAATATGAGCTTCCAATGATTGGTGGACAAAACAGGTCTTATCATTTAGTGAATTAAAGGTTTTATGCATAATAGGGGATAGTTGAGTTTTAAGGGACTTATAGAACGCTGGGGTAAATCCGTCTGGGCCAGGACTTTTACCAGATGGTGTAGATTGAATAGCAAGATTGACCTCCTCCTCCGTGATGTCTTTTTCCAGTTCCCCAGAGGCCTGGCTATCTAAAGATGGTAAAGAAGTATCCTGTATATACTCTTTAATTCGGGCAGTTAGGTCACAGGGAGAGAGATCAGATTATTGCCCTTTGATATTATATAACGTCTCATAGTATGAGCGAAATATCTCGATAATTTCTGTAGGGTTATGGGCATCCTCCCCATTTTGTTTCTTGATATATGGAACATATGTTGCCACAGAATGAGGATGAAGCAATCTTGAGAGTGCCCGTCCACATTTATCTGACGATTCATAAAAAAAACTTTTAGTTTGCTCCCTGTGTCTTAGATATTTTTGCTCAAGCAAGATCTTAAGATCATTCCTTTTTTTTGATAGTTCTGCAAGTGTATTAGGTGACAATGTATGTTTGTGCGATATCTCCAATATGTGTATCTGTCTCAACAGGACATTCACCCTCTGTATTCTTTCTTTTTTGAGTCTTGAACCATGTTTAATCAACACGCCTCTCATGACACATTTTAGAGTTTCCCATTGCAGAGGAGTTGAGGTCTGATCTGTTTTGTGAATTTGCATAAAAGAATCAATAGAATCTTTTAATTCTGTCATGCAGATACTATCCTTGAGAAGGTGATCATTCATTTTCCATGTCCATGAGAGTCGGACAGAGGAAGGAATAGATAGGGATAGAAAAATTGGAGCATGATCAGACCACAACATGTCGCCTATTGTGGCAGATGAGTTTAAAGAAAGAGCGTGATGACTCAACAGGAAGAAATCAAAGCGACTATATGAACCATGCGCAGGAGAAAAATATGTGTAATCCTTACCCTGAGGATTTAAGATTCGCCAAACGTCTGTCAATCTGAGGGCGTGGATGGCCCGCTTCAGTGATCGGAGCTTTCTCGAAGGGACAACACCCCTTCCTGAGGATGAATCTAGCGCGGGATTCCATGTGAAGTTAAAGTCTCCACCTGCAATCAGAATACCTTCTGCAAATTCAGAGAGGGATGTTAAAAAGGACCTACACGTGGGGATCTGATCTTTGTTAGGGAGGTACCAATTTGCTATTGTATATATTGATTCCGCTATTTTAAGTTTTAAAAACACATATCTGCCTTGATCATCAATGAGAGAATCCATGAAAGTGTAAGCCAACGATTTGTGTATGGCTATGGATACACCCTTAGAGCGTGAATCCGGATTAGTGCTGAGAAACCATCGAGAATAATACCTATCACCAAGAACAGGCACATGCCCCATTTTAAAATGCGTCTCTTGTAACATAAGAACCTGAACTTTTTGTTTGTGCATGGAGTATAAAATTTGAGAACGTTTCTGTGGGACATTAAAGCCTCTTACATTCAATGAACCTACTTTAATAGATGACATGATTACCAAGGGTGAGGAAGGGGGTGGGGTGAGATGGGAAACGGAAATATAAAGAAAATTAAGAAAAAAGGTACAAAATATGTAGAGAGAAAAAAAAAAGGGGGGGAAGGGAAGAGAAAGCAAAAGGGGAACAACAATAAGATTCTAAGTTAGAATAAAGAAAACAATCTGATGAGGGGAGATGAGTCTATTTTACACCTGCCAGCAGTGTGTAAACCCCTTGAGAGAATGGGCTTTCTACCGAGGAGCTGTCCCCCCCAAGCCCAGACAACAGGCCTAACCTTTTGTACTAAAACTTTGATATAAAGGCAGCCAAAAACTATCATAGATTAACATCTGCTTATCACTGTATTAAATCTCAAATCAATATATCGCATAACCTTATGAGATAATATCTGTACCTCCCAAGAACTGAATACTATTGACATAGTACAATCAATTTTGTCACTGATAACCAGTCACATACGTGAGGTATTCAAAATATCAACTATATTCAACATTGAGAACATTTTAGTGGAACATAACATTCTAATGTCTTTCACCAGCTTGACTAGCACTGAGGGCTAGAGAATTGACCACAGGTCCTTTTTGTGAGAGACATTTCAATCTGGGGGATGAGAAACGTGTTTCCTATTGATCTCTCTTCTAGATTCTTCTCTGGCTTTGTTTCTTGTCACTTTTTGTGATTGTGGATTGAGATCCGACTTGGGGCCTCCTGGGAGACTTGGCCAATCCTCTGATGATATAGATACGTGGGGGATCCCCAAGCCCTTAACAAAAGCCGGGATGTCTCCAGGGCAATGTACCACATGTAAAACCCCAGAATGGCGGACTTGTAGGTGGAAAGGGAAACCCCAAGAATGTAATATGTTCTGCTGTCTCAAAACCTCTAATAGAGGTCTTAAAGTCCTCCTCTTCTGAAGTGTGTGACGTGATAGATCAGACATGAGTTGCACAGGATGATCTTGATATAGAATAAAATACATTTTTCTGGCCTTTATTAAGATGTTTTCTTTGATTTTGTATTTATGAACCTGGCAAATCACATCTCGATGTTTTCACATGTCAGAGGGTCTGGGACCCAGGGATCTATGGGCCCTGTCTAACTCCAACTCACTCTCTAAGGGCCGACCCAGAATAGAGTTGAACAAATGGCGTAGTGTCTCATCTAGTGTTGAGCGATACCTTCCGATATCGGCAAATATCGGATTGGATTGGATCGGACCGATACCCAAAAAGTATCGGATATCGCCGATTCCGATACCGGAAACCAATGCAAGTCAATGGGACAGAAATATCGAAATGAAAATAAACCCTTTCTTTCCTTGTAGGTTAATTCTACATAAAGGAAAACAACTAAGAATAATGTAGAATGTATTGGGGGAGGTGGGGGAGACAATAAAGGCATAGAGGTTTAGCCCAATCAAATGGAATAGCAGGAATTAATATTTTTTTAAGACGTTCTGAGTTACGGAAATATTGACTATGTTAAGTATTTTTATATTTTGTCAGATATTTATGTTTCACTACTTCCATGCTCTTCACCTTCTTTTTTACTTCTCCCATACTTTCTCCATAATCATCCTCAGCATCAGCATCTTTTTCATCAACTTCTTCTTCACCTTCTTCATCTTCTTCTTCTTCACCTTCTTCGTATGATTCTTTTTTTTACATTCTTCATATTCTTCTTATTCAACTATTATTCTTCTTCATATTCTACTTCTTAATCTTCTTCATATTCTTCTTCTTCATCATATTCTTATTTGTGACAGGCATTCCTGTAGTTGCTATCTATAAAAGTTTGAACATTACACCTTTCGTTCTGCCCGTCACAAAAGATTTACAACAATATTTGTCCGCGTTCAGTTTGGCCTGCAGCAGCAGGTCTTTTCCAGGGGCACCACGAGGAGGAACGGACTCACCCCCATACACTGCTTAGTCATCTTCTGCTTATAATTTAGATATTATCTTTTGCTCTGATTTTTAGTCTTATGCTTAATGTTCTTCCGCTTTTTGTTCTGCAGCTTCTTGTATTTCTGCTTCTTGGTTTTCTGTCTCTTGTTCTTCTGTATCTTGGTGCTTGTCTTCTTTTCTTTGTCCTCTTGGTCAACTTCTTCAGGGTCATCTTCTTGGTCTTCTTCGGGGTGGTCTTCAGGGTCGTCGTCTTCGGGGGTCCTCGTCTTCGGGGTCCTCGTCTTCTTCGGGTTGGTCTTCTGGGTCCTCGTCTTCGGGGTCCTCGTCTTCTTCGGGGTGGTCTTCAGGGTCCTCGTCTTCTTCGGGGTGGTCTTCAGGGTCCTCGTCTTCTTCAGGGTGGTCTTCAGGGTCCTCGTCTTCAGGGTCGTCATCTTCGGGGTCCTCGTCTTCAGGGTCGTTGTCTTAGGGGTCCTCGTCTTCAGGGTCGTCGTCTTAGGGGTCCTCATCTTCGGGGTCCTCGTCTTCTTCGGGGTGGTCTTCAGGGTCCTCGTCTTCAGGGTCGTCATCTTCGGGGTCCTCGTCTTCTTCGGGGTGGTCTTCAGGGAACTCGTCTTCTTTGGGGTGGTCTTCAGGGTCCTCATCTTCAGAGTCGTCGTCTTCGGGGTCCTCGTCTTCTTTGGGTTGGTCTTCAAGGTCCTCGTCTTCAGGGTCCTCATCAGGGAGATCCAGAGTGATTACCAAGAACCATTTCAAAAAGCTTGAACTTGGAAATGTAGCAGAAGGTACAAGAAGGCTGAGGAACTACCGAGGACCAGCTGACGGTACTGGAACCTGGATGGGTAGCAGAAGGTACCCATGTAAAAAAAAGTTTCAAGGCCGCGAGCCCGCCGCAGTTACCAAAACCCACAGTCCTACAGGGGGTGCTTGTCCTATTGGCACTATGGAACCAGCCTTCATTGCCAGATCCCACAGCCCACATAGGAGTCACCTAAACTGCAGGCACCATAGAGTCGGCTAACCCGACCGCAACACGACAGGACAACGCATTGGAGGCACAGTGACGTTGACACTACCCGGAAACAGCTGGCGTGCTGGAACCAGGCTGGGCAGGAGGGAGTACACGTGCCAAGACACTGCCGAGAACCAGCTGATGGTACTGGAACCGGATGGGTAGTAGAAGGTACAAGTGCAAATGGAACTACCGAGGACCAGCTGACGGTACTGGAACCCGGATGGGTAGCAGAAGGTACATGAGCCAATGGAACTACCGAAGACCAGCTGACGGTACTGGAACTCGGTTACTAAGCAGGAGGTACCTGTGCCAGAAAGCACTACCAAGGACCAGCAGATGTTGGTGGAACTTGGATACCGAGAAGGAGGCACCTAAGCCAAAGGCACTGCCAAGAGCCAGCTGACGGTACTGGAACCCGCATGGGTAGTAGAAGGTACAAGAGCAAATGGAACTACTGAGGACCAGCTGATGGTGCTGGAACCCGGATGGGTAGCAGAAGGTACAAGAGCCAATGGAACTACCGAAGACCAGCTGACTGTACTTGAACTCGGTTACTAAGCAGGAGGTACCTGTGCCAGAAAGCACTACCAAGGACCAGCAGACGTTGGTGGAACTTGGATACCGACAAGGAGGCACCTAATCCAAAGGCACTGCCGAGAACCAGCTGACGGTACTGGAACCCGGATGGGTAGCAGAAGGTACCCATGTAAAAAAAAGTTTCAAGGCCGCGAGCCGGCCGCAGTTACCAAAACCCACAGTCGTACAGGGGGTGCTTGTCCTATTGGCACTATGGAACCAGCCTTCATTGCCAGATCCCGCAGCCCACATAGGAGTCACCTAAACTACAGGCACCATAGAGTCGGCTAACCCGACCGCAACACGACAGGACAACGCATTGGAGGCAATGTGACGTTGACACTACCCGGAAACAGCTGGCGTGCTGGAACCAGGCTGGGCAGGAGGGAGTACCCGTGCCAAAGACACTGCCGAGAACCAGCTGACGGTACTGTAACCAAGAAGGGTAGTAGAAGGTACAAGAGCAAATGGAACTACCGAGGACCAGCTGACGGTACTGGAATTCGGTTACTAAGCAGGAGGTACCTGTGCCAGAAAGCACAACCAAGGACAAGCAGACGTTGGTGGAACTTGGATACCGAGAAGGAGGCACCTAATCCAAAGGCACTGCAGATAACCATCTGACGGTACTGGAACCCGGATGGGTAGCAGAAGGTACCCATGAAAAAAAAAAAGTTTCAAGGCCGCGAGCCGGCCGCAGTTAACAAAACCCACAGTCCTACAGGGGGTGCTTGTCCTATTGGCACTAGTGTTGAGCCACCCCCGTAGTGTTCGAGTTTGGTTCGGTTCGTCGAACACCCGTGTGTTCGCCGAACTGTTCGTCCAACTGTTCGTCGAACACCTTCGAACACCGTTAAAACCAATGGCAGGCAAACAAAAACACATAGAAACACATAGAAAACACCTTCAAAGGTGTCCAAAAGCTGACAAACTGCTCAGAAGACATAACTAACACATGGAAAAGTGACAAGTACATATAGTCATGCGAAAGAAAAGATGGAGGAGTAAAAGGAGGGGGAGACACAGATATAGGCATGTCATGCCCTTCTAAAATCCAAAAAGTGAGAAGTCGACACGGCCAGTCCATTCCTGCCCGTGCCACCTCAGTGTCGCCGGGTTTGTGCCAGAGCCGCGGTGGACCCTGACGGCCAGCCCCCCTCTCCCAATACTGGTGCCTGTCCGCTGGTGGGTCGAGCGAGCCCCCCTGTGGTGGAGGCAGCTCTAAGCTTTTTAATGTAAATTGTCTCTCTAATTTGAATGAATACACTTTAAATTCTTTTACAAGGATCTATTGTAGGGCAAGTCTCATGCCAGCAGCCGCGTAATTCCAGCTCCAGTAGCGTTCACTAAAGCTGCTGCAGTTAAAAAGCTTTTATAAGGATCGAGCTCGGCTGTCCACCGCAAGGCATCCAACCGCCAGTCCCAGCCCCTATGCCTTGGGTTGCCTCCTGATGCTCTTCACTGAGTATCCCGTGGTCCCGAAGCATTTCCTTTGAAAAAATTAAGTGTCCAAACTACAGGTGGTGTAGCTTGCTTAACATTCGGGATAATCCGCTGACTAGCAGACATTGCTACTAGGCACAAAGTATTTCCTGGGCTAGATGCAGTTAAAAATTTGTAATTAGATACTCTCGTTGGATGCTGAGAAAGCATTCCATAGAGTCTCCTGGCACGCAATATATTATTCTCTTAAAAAACTTGGGGTAGGGGTCTAGGGGACCCTTTTATAGCCAAAATCACAGCCCTGTATCGCAATACGTCACCTAGGCTGAAGATAAATGGAACTGTAGCACCCTGAGGGCTCGGTTGCTACAAAGGTATTGCACCTCACCCAGAGGTGTGATATCTCACTCTCAGGTAAGCATGGAGTGTGGATCAGGATCTGACGACACCTGCATGCATTACACCACATTGCCCTGGGGCAGGGCGACTAATATGCCCCTGAGATGGGCACGACAGTCCCTGTCCCTGGCTGGAGTGGGGGGAGGGAACACTGAGGAAAGTGAACCCTGTAGTGCAGGAGCAGGGAGGAAGCAGTTCCTGGGTGCATTGAGAAGGGAGTATAAAAGGTGGGCACCATCTTAGTTCAGTGCAGAGAAGTCTGAGCAGAAGTGACAGGGAGCAGGGGCTCTGCATGAGCTCTGCTCCGGAGGAGGGCCTAGTAACAGAGGCCCAGGACTGGAAGAGGGAGAAGGAAGGAAGAGGAGCGGAGAAGGCTCCAGGAACGAGCAATGATGGGATCCCAGGGGTGCGGACGGGCGAGTCGCCACCGCACGCCCGAATCCACCTGCGTGGAGGGGTCAGGCCAAAGGGGGAGACCGGTCCCCGAAACTAGTGGAGGCGGTAAACGACCCTCAGCTAGAAACCGGAGGCTGTGACATTTTATGTGGCGCAGCCCCTCTCTACACCCGCTAGGAAGGCACCACATAGGGTCAGGGAAACTGGCGCCAAGTTTACCAAGAGGAGGCCCGAGGCAGCCGGACAGAAGTGTTGGTAAGAAAGGCCAGACAAAGGACACACAAAGGGGGTCCTGTGAAGCGCTCCAAAGTTATCTGGGAGTTGTCTGAGCCCCTCACCTGCAGAAGTGGTCTGGATAATAAGAACTGTGAGTAAAGGCCCTGGACTGCATCACTGACTCCGTGTCGTTACTGCTGCTGCCCTGCACCATCACCCCCATCCTCCGCATACACTGCCCTGAGGCTATAATCCTCCCGTGGGGAGTTATGCTACGCTCTGCTGAACCCACAACACCAGCCTCAGCGGTCTGCCCTGCAGCGGCGGTTCACTCTGACCGCAATCCACGGGTGGCGTAGTCGGACATTTAAACATCAAAACCACATAAATAGTTCCGCCACTGGTTTGACCGCCCTGAGCCACGGAACGGGGTCGCCGCCACGGAGACTACAACCACCAGCATCCACCAAAAAGGGTCCGGCTCCGGGTGTCCCAAGGCCCAGGGGGCGCGTCAGAACATTTTCATCACCTTTCATAATCACCAATGGGACAAGGCAGGGATGTCCTCTGTCCCCTCTCTTATACATCCTAGTGACGGAGCACCTGCTCTCATCAATTCGCCATAACCCCAATATTAGGTGGATTGAGGTGGGAGGCACTGAGTACAAGTGCTCTCTATTTGCTGATGATGTCCTAGTATATATCACTCAATCACATATATCCATCCATGCTGTTATGGCTGAAATAGATCACTTTGTTACATGGTCAAATATTAAAATCAATGCAGCGAAGTCTGAGGCCCTCGATGTCTCCCTCCCCAAATCCATACAGGATTCCATCCAGTTCACCTTTCCCTTTGCCTGGCCCTCACAGGGTATCAAATACTTAGGAATTCCTATTCATAGAGACCTCTCCCGTCTATGTTATCTTAATTTTGGACCCTTTATTGAACATCTCCATACAGACCACGGTTGGCAAGTTAGAACTGTAAGATTCACTACGTGAACCACTGGTGTTTTGTGGAAAAGCACATGTACACTGTGTTCCAAATTATTATGCAAAAAGTGTGTAGGAGTGATAAGGGAAGAATTTGTTTGTTTGTCAGTTATACTCATTGATGGTGATGTGTGTCAGGGCTCTTTATATCACTGTAAGCAATTGCAGACACCTGTGCTAATTAGTTTGGCAGGTGTGTCCAATGAAAGGCAAGACTACTTAAGAAGGCTGTCCCACATTATTAAGCAGCCTACATTTTCTGCCAAAATGGGAAAGAAAAAGGATGGTCAAGGTCAAGGCATCAACATTGTGCGATGATCAGGATGAAGTGCCTTCGCAATCAAGAAGTATGTAGCTGATTCACAGTACACACGTGTGCGTGCTGATAAGGGCAAATTGAGGACTCTTTCCTACAGGCAATTACGTCAGGTTAAAAGAGCAGCGGCAAAAAAGCCTTGTCATAGCAGCAGACACATTTTTGAAGCTGCTGGTGCCTCCAACGTCCCCAGAAACAACAAGATGCAGGGTCCTTCAGAGGTTTGCAGCTGTGCGTACGCCATCCTGTCGACCTCCTCTATCCACTTCACACAAGCAGAAACGGCTCCAGTGGGCCAAACATTACATGAAGACTGATTTCAAAACTGTTTTGTTCACGGATGAGTGCCGTGCAACTCTCGATGGTCCAGATGGATGGAGTGGAGGATGGCTGGTTGGTGGACACCCCACGCAAACACGGCTACAGCGCCAACAAGGAGGAGGTGGAGTAATGTTTTGGGCTGGAATCATGGGGAGAGATATTTTTGGCCCCTTTAGGATCCCTGAAGGGGTAAAGATGAACTCCATAATGTATGTGGAGTTTCTCAAACAGCACTTCCTGCCATGGTTCAAGAAGAAGAACCGTGTATTCCACAGCAAGATCATTTTTATGCATGATAATGCACCGTCTCATGCTGCACATAACACATCTGCATCTCTGGCTGATATGGGCATAAAAGGGGACAAACTTATGGTGTGACCCCCATGCTTCCCTGACCTCTACCCCATTCAGAACCTCTGGAGCATCATCAAAAGGAGTGTCTATGATGGCGGGAGGCAGTTCACATCTAAGCAACAGCTCTGGGAGGGTATTCTGTCCTCATGCAAAACAATTGAAGCAGAAACCATCCAAAACCTGACAAATTCAATGGACGAGAGAGTTCAGAAGCTCCTTTCGAACAAGGGGTCCTATGTGCAAATGTAACATCACCTAGAATAAAGTTTTGAGTTGAAAACTGTTTGATTTCAGTTTCTAATAACCTGCTAATGCTTATAATTTCAAAAATGACCATTTTTTTGGTCTTTATTAAAATGAAAAGGTTGATCGAAGAGTGTGGGGGATCTAAGAGTGTGGCAACCCAGTAGTCAGGATTACTTCGAATTCTGACAATCTGAGGGTCATGTTGCAGGTAGTGCAGCAAGAAGGCACTTATGTGTCTTGCGCATCTCGGAGCCCCAAAATTATTTTCCGGGCTAGATGCAGCTAAAAATTATTAGTAATTTTAAATCTGGTGGAGCTTAGTATAGATGGCCTAATAGAATCAGTGCTGTACACTGCTACAAAGCCCAAATTATTTTCCAGCCAAGATACAGATAAACATGATTAGTAATTTTAAATCTGGTGGAGCTTAGTATAGATGGCCTATTAGAATCAGTGCTGCACACTGCTACAAAGCCCAAATTATTTTCCAGCCAAGATACAGATAAACATGATTAGTAATTTGAAAGCTTAAAACGGTTGGTGAGGTGATTTTAACCAATCATCAAGCTTTTACTCTCCCCAGGATGACACAGGGGTAGAAAAGTCTTTTCGGATCCATGATTTGTTCATCTTTATGAACGTGAGTCTGTCTACATTATCAGTGGAGAGCCGCGTGCGCTTATCTGTCCGCACACCACCAGCAGCACTGAACACACGTTCAGACAGAACGCTGGCTACGGGGCATGACAAGATCTCCAAGGCGTAAGTGGCTAGCTCCGGCCATTTACCCAGATTGGAAGCCCAAAAAGAGCAAGGGTCCAGTGACACAGTCATGGCTTCAATGTTTACTTGGAGATACTCCTGTACCATCGTCTCTAGGCGTTGACTATGTGTCAGACTTCTTGTCTCCTGTGGCCTTGCAAAGGATGGGCTAAAAAAGTGGTGAAATGATTCCGCAAAATTGATGTTACCAGCAGATACTGTGGTTCTGTTACGGTTTGAGTGCTGAACACTTGACGGTCCCACGGTTGGCAAGTTGGAACTGTGAGATTCACTACGTGCACCACTGGTGTTTTGTGGAAAAGCACATATAAGATTCTGCAACAGTCTCTGCTGATACTCCTGCATCCCTTTCTATGGCAGGAATAATTTCTGCAAATTTACTTTTGTACTGGGGATCTAACAGTGTGGCAACCCAGTAGTCAGGATTATTTCTAATTCTCACAATTCGAGGGTCATGTTGCAGGTAGTGCAGCAAGAAGGCACTCATGGGTGTTGCGCATCCAGGAGCACCTAGTCCCTGTTGTGTTGGTGGCGAGGTAACAATCATGCTTCCTTCCTCTGTCCTCTCCCCCCAACCTCGCACAACAGAAATGTGATCAAGGTCTCCCTCATCTGATGAGTCTTCCATCAGTTCGTCCTCCACTCCTTCCTGGGCTCCTGCACCTTCCTCACTAGTTTGGCTGCTACCATGCGCCCTGGTAAAACCATCTCCCCCACCCTCACATGCCTGCCGCCTTGGTGCTGCCGACCGTCTGGACCTTGCAGATGTTAGCCCTTCCGCATACAACTCCTCCTCCTCTACTTCCTCCACCTCCTCTTGTGCCACCACCTGTCTCCGAATTCTGTTTAACATGTGCTCCAGCATGTAAATCACCGGAATAGTCATGCTGATAATGGCATCGTCAGCACTAAACATCTTCGTCGCCATTTCAAAACTGTGCAGAAGGGTGCATAGGTCCCTGATCTGAGACCACTCCTCCAGCGTGATTTGCCCCACCTCTGGATCTCGTTGGCCCAGGCTATACGTCAGAACGTATTGCACCAGGGCTTGTCGGTGCTGCCACAGTCGCTGCAACATGTGCAGAGTTGAATTCCACCGGGTAGGCACATCGCATTTTAGCCGGTGAAGTGGCAGGCCCAACGACTTCTGTAGAGATGTAAGTCGCTGAGCTGCGGGATGCGAATGGCGGAAGTGAGCACACAGCGACCGTGCCCTCTGCAGAAGGCCATCTAGTCTGGGATAGTGGGCTAAAAATTGCTGGACAACCAGGTTCAACACGTGAGCCATACAAGGCACGTGTGTGACATTGCCCTGGTGAAGGGCCGCACCCAGGTTTGCAGCATTGTCGCACATGGCCTTCCCTGGTTTCAGGTCCAGTGGAGACAACCATTCATGAAATTGGTTCTCCAGAGCTGACCACAACTCCTCAGCTGTGTGACTCACATTTCCCAGACATTTCAAAGTAAAAACCGCCTGATGACGTTGAGCCCTACTGCCAGCATAGTAAGGAGGTGTGCAGGATCCCTTCTGCGCAGTTAGAAAGCTTGTGGCATGACCAGACAGGCTTTGGGTGCAGGTGGAAGACCGAGAGGAGGTTGAGGAGGCAGAAGCAGTGGAGGAACTTTGACATAAAGAGGATTGACGCACAACTCGTGGGGACGGCAAGACTTGGACAGCAGCCCATTGTCCTGCTGTCACCATAGTTACCCAGTGCCCAGTCAGCGACATATAACGCCCCTGTCCATGCCTACTCGTCCAAGTGTCTGTGGTGAAATGCACCCTGTCACACACAGAGTTTCTCAAAGAAGCAGTGATGTTGTGTGCGACATGCTGGTGGAGTGCAGGCACACCTTTCTTTGAGAAGTAGTGCCGACTGGACATCTGGTACTTGGGCACTGCGACGGACATAAGGTCTCGAAAATCCTCTGTGTCCACCAGGCGGAAAGGCAGCATTTCTGTAGCCAAGAGCTTGCAGATGGTGAAATTCAACCTCTTAGCTTTCTCATGACTAGGAGGAAATGGTCTTTTACTTCTCCACATCTGAGGGACCGAGGGCTGGCTATTGTGCTTAGACGGGGTTGATAAGGGTGTCCCCGGCAAACTGCCGGTCTGTGAGGAAGATGCAGGCGGACATGTTAGGTTGCCTTGATCCAAAGGTGGTGCTATCGATGTCGGACAGCGCTCAACACCAGCTGGTGTTACCACCTCCAAAGAAAATGATGACCTGCCAATCACGCTGGCTGTTGCGGGTAAAGAGGTGGCAGGTCTGCGCCCCAAAACAGGTGTGACTGCTGTCCCCCCAGACACAGAGGATGAAGAGGCCGCGGATGCACAAGATATGGCAGACGGTGGTTGGCCTGGCCGGCTAGGCCGCATTGTAACACAGTGAGCTTCCCACTGCAACTTATGCCTCATGTCCATGTGCCGGTTCATGCATGAAGTACTCAAACTATGTATTTTTTGGCCTCTACTTAGCTTTTGCTGACAAATGTTACAGATAACACGAGTTGGGTGATCTTTATCGATCTGAAAAAATGCCCAGGCTATGCAAGGCTTAGCACCCATGCGACCTGAAGAGCCACCACGACTTGTGGTGAGAGGCAGAGTTGTGTTTGAGGATGTGACGCGCCCCCTGGGCCATGTTGTGTGTAGCATTCCGCACGCGGGGAATACCCGGAGCCGGTTTTGATAGGGGTAGTAGTCCTTGTGGCGGTGATCCGGTCCATGCCCAGGGTGTCAAACTAAGTGGCGGAATTTGGTAGAATAAGATGTTATAGAGTTCGACTACGCCACCCATTGAATGCGGTTATGAAACCGCCGCTGCAGGGCAGACCGCTGAGGCTGGTGGTATGGTTGTGCAGCGTAGTTGGAACAACCCCCAACGGGAGAGGTATAGCCCCAGGGCAGCAGGAGAAGCGGGGATGATGGTAGTGATGTTATAGTAGTCCCCGTACTAATAGTGCTGGTGCGACAAGGAATCACTGAGACGTGCAGCTGCAGTTTTCAATGCTTTACTCACAGTTCTTTATCAGGTCACTTGTGCGCAGTTAGGACCGCCCGAGTCATGCTGCGTCCACCAGGTGAGGGACTCGGCCAACTCCCAGGCGATTCCAGAGCGTGGTCCAGAGCTCCCCTCTCTTCCTTCCTACTGGCCGTCCCCACCAGGGACCCACCTTTGTCCGACTCCCTCGGGCCTTCTGGTGGCGAAACCTTTCCCGGTTTCCCTGACCCTATACGGTATGCCTTCCTGGTGGATATGGTGAGGGGTCGCGCCAAAACTTGACCACGACCTCCGGTTCCTGGCTAAGGATAATTGGCCTCCACCAGTTTGGGATCCGGTACCCTGTTCTGCCAACCCTTCACCCGTTATTCCGTGGGATCTTAGGGTTCCTTCTTTTCTTGTGTCTCTGGGCCTTTCCCTGTGTTTCTGTTCCTTCTTCTTCTTCCTTCTCTCTCTCTCTGCCTCAGGCCTCCACTTCAGGCCTGGCTCTGGAGCTGGGCCCGGACTGAGCCACAGCTCCCTGTCAGCCCTCTCTGGCTGAACTCTCTCTGCTTCTCCTCCAGACTGAACTCACTCGGACTGCACACTGTTCTATCATTGTGCCCACCTTATATACTCCCTTCTGACACCCGAGCCCAGGTGACCAGCAACCAATGGGCTCCTACCTATGCCCAGAGTCCCTCCCCTCTCTGCTCCTACACCACTGGGATATGCCTCCCCCCTCCCCACTCCAGCCAGGGACAGACGCTGTCGTACCTGCACATCTATCTGGTGGGAGTACCGTTGATCTGTCCCCCGGAAATGGGGTGAGTGTAGTGTATGCAGCCTACTGAGCCCCGGTCCACACTCCATCCTTACCCGGGAGTGGAATACCACACCTCTGGTTCGAGGTGCAATACTCCTGTAGCAGCCGAGTCCTCGGGGTGCTACAGATGCAGTTGTTGACGTGCTTCCAGTACTACGTCTCTGTCCAGGAAGGCGCAACCTGACCTCGTCGTCACTAGCATCTTCCTCCACCTCCTCTGCTGACCTCATCTCTTGGCTGACTGTGGGTTGACAGTAAGTGGGATCTCCAACCTCATCATCATCACCCTGTGCGTTATCACACCCGTCGTCCTCAGAACCAACCTGTTCCTGCCCTGACAAAAAACTAAAGTTGTCGCTCCAATCAGGTATTTGAGTCTCATCATCGTCTTCCTCATTGTCTCCACCAACAGGAGTTACAGTTTGGGAATGAGGGTCTACATTATGGTCAGAACCTTCTGCGTCTGGTCCTGGATCCGACTCATAAAGATTCTGTGCATCAGTGCAGATCATTTCCTCGTCTGGATTCACAGAAGCGCTGGAGTCGACCTCTGATTCCCAGGCTATAGTATGAGTAAACAGCTCTGCAGACTCAACCATCTGTTCTACCTCATACTCAGACGGGCAGCTGGAGAATTGGGAGCTGTGAGGAATCAAGTGCGATTGGGGTGACACCTTTGAGGACTGGAGTACTTGTGATGTTGAAGTTGATGTGGAGGAGAGCCCACTTAAAGGAGCACTTGATATCCGTTGAAGCACCTGCTGTTTTTGTGCCTCATCTGGAATTTGTAGCGATTGGCGTGGCCGTAAGAAAGGGATCTTATCACATTGTCCGCTAAAAGAAGTAGACATTTTAGTTTGGCTGGAAGATGGTCTTTCTTCTGCAGATGTTACTGTTGTTTTAACACCTACCCCACGGACACAACCTTTTTTCCCCTTCCCAACACGCCTATTCCCCTTTCCACCAGCAGCAGGCCTTTTTCCACTCATTTTAGTGGTTAACTAATTCACAACTCTGGAGTTGTTTGCACAAAAAAACAATGGATGGGAACCGAGCAGAGCTGAGTGGCCAAACTGTGGTATTAGGCCAAAACTATTGGCTGGGTTAGATGCAGTAAAAAATTATATTCAATTTGCAACCTGATGGAGGTCAGTATAGATGGACTAATAGAACAAGTCCCACACACAGCTAGAAGCCCAAATATTTTTTCAGAGGTAGATGCAGAAAAAAATTGTATTCAGTTTGCAACCTGATGGAGGTCAGTATAGATGGACTAATAGAACAAGTCCTACACACAGCTAGAAGCCCAAATATTTTTTCAGAGGTAGGTGCATAAAAAAATTATATTCAGTTTGCAACCTGATGGAGGTCAGTATAGATGGACTAATAGAACAAGTCCCACACACAGCTAGAAGCCCAAATATTTTTTCAGAGGTAGATGCATAAAAAAAATATATTCAGTTTGCAACCTGATGGAGGTCAGTATAGATGGACTAATAGAGAAAGTCCCACACACTGCTAGAAGGCCAAATATTTTTTCAGAGCTAGATGCAGACAAAAAATTATTTTGAACTTGCAACCTGATGGAGGTCAGTATAGGTGGACTAATAGAACAAGGCCCACACACTGCTAGAAGGCCAAATATTTTTTCAGAGCTAGATGCAGAAAAAAATTATATTCAGTTTGCAACCTGATGGAGGTCAGTATAGATCGACTAATAGAACAAGTCCCACACACAGCTAGAAGCCCAAATATTTTTTCAGAGGTAGATGCAGAAAAAAATATATTCAGTTTGCAACCTGATGGAGGTCTGTATAGATGGATTAATAGAACAAGTCCCACACACAGCTAGAAGCCCAATATTTTTTCAGAGGTAAATGCAGTAAAAAAATATATTCAGTTTGCAACCTGATGGAGGTCAGTATAGATGGACTAATAGAGAAAGTCCCACACACTGCTAGAAGGCCAAATATTTTTTCAGAGCTTGATGCAGACAAAAAATTATTTTTAATTTGCAACCTGATGGAGGTCAGTATAGATGGACTAATAGAGAAAGTCCCACACACTGCTAGAAGGCCAAATATTTTTTCAGAGCTAGATGCAGATATAAATTATTTTTAATTTGTAACCTGATGGAGGTCAGTATAGATGGACTAATAGAGAAAGTCCCACACACTGCTAGAAGGCCAAATATTTTTTCAGAGCTAGATGCAGGAAAAAATTATATTCAGTTTGCAACCTGATGGAGGTCAGTATAGATGGACTAATAGAACAAGTCCCACACACAGCTAGAAGGCCAAATATTTTTTCAGAGGTAGATGCAGAAAAAAATTATTTTTCATTTGCAGCCTGATGGAGGTCAGTATAGATGGACTAATAGAGAAAGTCCCACACACTGCTAGAAGGCCAAATATTTTTTCAGAGTTAGATGCAGACCAAAAATTATTTTGAATTTGCAACCTGATGGAGGTCAGTATAGATGGACTAATAGAGAAAGTCCCACACACTGCTAGAAGGCCAAATATTTTTTCAGAGCTAGATGCAGACAAAAAATTATTTTGAATTTGCAACCTGATGGAGGTCAGTTTAGGTGTACTAATAGAACAAGTCCCACACACTGCTAGAAGGCCAAATATTTTTTCAGAGCTAGATGCAGAAAAAAATTATATTCAGTTTGCAACCTGTTGGAGGTCAGTATAGATGGACTAATAGAACAAGTCCCACACACAGCTAGAAGCCCAAATATTTTTTCAGAGGTAGATGCAGAAAAAAATTATATTCAGTTTGCATCCTGATGGAGGTCTGTATAGATGGATTAATAGAACAAGTCCCACACACAGCTAGAAGCCCAATATTTTTTCAGAGGTAGATGCAGAAAAAAAATATATTCAGTTTGCAACCTGATGGAGGTCAGTATAGATGGACTAATAGAGAAAGTCCCACACACTGCTAGAAGGCCAAATATTTTTTCAAAGCTAGATGCAGACAAAAAAATATTTTTAATTTGTAACCTGATGGAGGTCAGTATAGATGGACTAATAGAGAAAGTCCCACACACTGCTAGAAGGCCAAATATTTTTTCAGAGCTAGATGCAGATATAAATTATTTTTAATTTGCAACCTGATGGAGGTCAGTATAGATGGACTATTAGAGAAATTCCCACACACTGCTAGAAGGCCAAATATTTTTTCAGAGCTAGATGCAGAAAAAAATTATATTCAGTTTGCAACCTGATGGATGTCAGTATAGATGGACTAATAGAACAAGTCCCACACACAGCTAGATGGCCAAATATTTTTTCAGAGGTAGATGCAGATAAAAATTATTTTTAATTTGCAGCCTGATGGAGGTCAGTATAGATGGACTAATAGAGAAAGTCCCACACACTGCTAGAAGGCCAAATATTTTTTCAGAGCTAGATGCAGACAAAAAATTATTTTGAATTTGCAAGCTGATGGAAGTCAGTATAGATGGACTAATAGAGAAAGTCCCACACACTGCTAGAAGGCCAAATATTTTTTCAGAGCTAGATGCAGACAAAAAATTATTTTTAATTTGCAACCTGATGGAGGTCAGTATAGATGGACTAATAGAGAAAGTCCCACACACTGCTAGAAGGCCAAATATTTTTTCAGAGCTAGATGCAGATAAAAATTATTTTTAATTTGCAACCCGATGGAGGTCAGTATAGATGGACTAATAGAGAAAGTCCCACACACTGCTAGAAGGCCAAATATTTTTTCAGAGCTAGATGCAGACAAAAAATTATTTTGAATTTGCTGCGTGATGGAGGTCAGTATAGATGGACTAATAGAACAAGTCCCACACACTGCTAGAAGGCCAAATATTTTTTCAGAGCTAGATGCAGAAAAAAATTATATTCAGTTTGCAACCTGATGAAGGTCAGTATAGATGGACTAATAGAACAAGTCCCACACACTGCTAGAAGCCCAAATATTTTTTCAGAGCTAGATGCAGAAAAAAATTATATTCAATTTGCAACCTGATGGAGGTCAGTATAGATGGACTAATAGAATGATGCTATGTCCAAAAGATTTTACTTCACTAGGTGCAGTAAAAAAATTGGTATTCTATACACAGGTGGTATACCTTGCAACACAGATAGGCTACTCCACTGACTATCACACTCTGCAATAAGCCAAAAAGGATTAGCTTTGCTAGATTCAGCCAAATGCTTTAAAAAAAACTAGCACAGCACTGCCACAGACCTGCCTGGCAAAAACTGATAGGAACTGATGTAACCTAGTCCTGAAAAAGACTGCAATTACAATTAGTCTTTACTCCCACAATCTGTCTATTTAAGAGCACAGACCTGCCTGATAAAAGTCGTAGGAAATGCTGTAACCTAGTCCTTAAAAGGACTGCAATCACAACTATTCCCTACTCCCAAACTATCTGTAGATTTGTGCGAAATTTGGCTTGAAATTAACAAGGTATAGCGCACACAGCAACAGCGGTGCCGTCTAACACGCAGCTGCAGCAGTGAGAAAATGGTGGCGACGGGGAAAATGGCTTGGTCTTATAGGGCAAGGACATGTGACATACACTGCCAATGACACATGCCCTTGCTTGTGTGAAAAAAAGCACTTTGCTCCGTGTGTGTGCTGCTGATAGGCTGACAGATTGCACCTCCCCACTGTAAATGCGGGAAAGAGAAAAAAAAATGGAGATCTTCATTATTCCTGCAGAGATCCATCCCCTGCCCCTCCCCCCACCCCGCTGTACACTCAAACTGCGTATTAACATTAATTTTCATCATTACTGAGAAAAAATCCATTTATGATTTTGGTGCACGAACAGTTATCGAACATAACCTCGAACAGCCGAATTTTTCTCAAATCGTTCGTGTTCGCCGAACGGCTCGAACACCGCCCAAAACAGCTCGAATTTGAGATTGGCGAACAGTTCGAGTCGAACAACGCTCATCTCTACTGCAGACTGCCAACTGGCCAAGAAACGCTGTCCCCTGCTTGAGGCGTGATCTCTGCCTGATCTGCATCACCACACCCTCGCTCTAGATACTGACTACTAGAGCATTGTGTACCTCCCTCCTCTGGACAGATGTCTTCCTCATCCATTGACTCCTCCTCATCCTCCTCACAAAGTGTCCCCTGCCTAGGCCTTTGTGAGGAACCACGTTGCGCAGACTGGAGAGAAGCAGATGCCATTTGTGACTCGTCATCCTCCACCTCTTCCAAAACCTCGTCCCTTAGTGCTTGCAGTGTTTTTTCAAGCAGGCAGATAAGGGGGATAGTCATGCTGACTAGTGCATCATCTGCACTCGCCATCCGCGTGGAATAATCGAAGGCACGCAAAACATGGCAAATGTCCTTCATAGAGGCCCACTCAGTGGTGGTGAAGTGTGAACGGCATGCACTGCGACTTGTTTGCGCCTGCTGCAGCTGGTGCTCCAGTACTGCTGCCTGCTGCTCACACAACCTCTCCAACATATGTAACGTTGAATTCCACCTGGTGGGTAGGTCACATATGATGCGATGTTCCGGAAGACTTAATCGGCGCTGCAGAGCTGCAATGCGTGATCTTGCATTGCTGGAACGCCGCAAGTGAGCGCACTCTATGCGGACCTTGTGAAGCAGTGCATTAAGATCCAGATAGTCCCTCAAAAAACTCTGCACAACCAAGTTGAGCACATGTGCCAGACATGGGATGTGAGTGAGGTTGCCTAGGCCCAGAGCTGCCACCAGATTTCGGCCATTGTCACACACTACCATGCCTGGCTGGAGATTCGCTGGCACAAACCACACGTCGCTCTGCTGCTTGATGGCATTCCAGAGCTCCTGCGCTGTGTGGCTTCGATTCCCCAAAGAAATTAATTTTAATACGGCCTGTTGACGTTTGGCCACAGCTGTGCTCATATCGGTCATCATAACAGGTAACCGTTCACGGGTCGATGTGGAGGTAGACCGTGACGGCTCCTGCAGCGCTGATTCAGAAGAACTGGAGTATGAGGAGTAGTCAATGTGTACAGACTGGATTCCTCCAATCCTTGGAGTTGGCAGAACACGTACAGCGCCACTGTCAAGATCTGTACCCGGCTCCACAACATTTACCCAATGGGCAGTGAGGGAAAGGTATCGTTCCTGTCCATGCTTACTGGTCCACGCATCGGTGGTCAGGTGGACCTTGCTACTGACGGCGTTTTGTTGCGCATGTTTAATTTTTCCCTCCACATGATGTTGCAGGGCAGGGACGGCTTGCCTGCTGAAATAAAAGTGGCTGGGCACGTTGTATTGTGGGACTGCCAATGCCATAAAGTTAAGGAAGGTGTCAGTCTCCACCAGCCTGAATGATAGCATTTCAAGGGCCAGTAGTTTAGCAATGCCAGCATTCAGAGCCTGTGCTCGGGGGTGGTTTGCCGAGTATGGGCGCCTTTTCTCCCATGCCTATGCTAATGATGGCTGCAGACTGGCCTGGGAGTGTGAGGATGACTGGGAAAGTGGTGCTGTGGGTGGAATTACACTGTGTCTCTGTACAACAGTGCCAGAGATTCTTCCATGGCGATCCTGTGAGGAAGCCGAACCAGCTGTGTGTGAGCTGGAGGAAGAGGCTACAACACGAGCTGAAGAGGTGGTAGGTGGCGCTGTAGGTTGGCCTAGGTCTTCAGTGTGTTTTTGAAACTCCACCACGTGCTTGGTCCACACATGTTTCCACATATTTGTGGTATTGAGGTTGCTAACACTTTCCCCTCTTTTCACCTTCTGATTACACAGCTTGCATTTGACAAAGCAAATGTCATCTGCAACTGTGTCAAAAAAGGACCAGGCACTGCAAGTCTTGGGAGCGCCCGCTTTGGATTTTGGAAGAGCCATGCTCCTAATGGGTGCCAAAGTGGAGGCTACAGGCAACCAAGTCTGCCCCCTCCCTCTCCCTCCTTTTTGGGCTGTTCAGAGAATCTCTTCCTCAGAGCTGCTCCCACCACCTTCCTGTCCCTCACGGGGTCAAGGACCTCATCATCTACACCACCCTCTTCAAACAACTGCTTCTCCTGGGTAGTCTCGACAGCACAGTACGCACCAGAAAGTGGCACCTGAGTCTCATCATCAGATGCGTACTGAGGTGAGCTGCTGACCATAGGCACTGGCCCACCCGCCTCTTCAGATTCAGAGAGACAAAACGGTTGCGCATCACTGCATACTACCTCTTCTTCAAATTCTCGAATTCTGCTTGGCTGCCCCCCTCTTTCCAAGCCAAGAGATTCAGAGAACAGAAGTAGAGATGGCTCCTGTCTCTGACTGCCTGTGCAATTTGGCAGGTGGTGATGAGACAGATGGGTGCTCTTCAGTGCTCAGGACCTGAGAGGATCTGGAACTAATTGAAGTCGATGCGTTAGCTGCCATCCATCCGACAACGGCTTTAATTTGGTCCTCCCGCAGCAGTGGGGTACGGCTAGCTCCTACAAAGCTGCGCATAAAGGACTGTTCCCTGGTAAAACTGGGGGATGCTGAGTCACTGGTGCCCGCAGCAGGCTCAGAATCCCCACGTCCTCTCCCTGCAGGCACAGAATCCCCATGTCCTCTCCCTGCAGAAACTCCACACCCACGACCACGACGACGACCACATTCCTTACTCCCTGCCTTCTTCATCTTGATAGACTGATAAAGATAGGCAGAAAAGTACTAACGGCTTAGTGTGCTTACTCCTGAACAGCTGCTAACAGGTATAAGAAACACTAATTTTATAAAGTGTGGACTAGACTTTAATATGAGCTAATGTGGCCTACACAACTGTAAAGTGGAGTGTTTGGTGAACTTTATTTATGTTTTTTTTGTCACAAAAAGACACTGGATGTACCCAAAGATGTAATACCGATAGTATCACAAACTTTTTGTAGCTATTACAATGTAGGAAGGTAACCTACAATACAATAGATGAGGCTACAAAAAATAGGCTAATACTAATCTGGCTGGGGCTGCAGGGCACAATGCTGCAGAAAGGCTCCTCTAACTACTCCTATATAGTGTGTTTGGAACCAATTTAGCTGAATACGGATGGAACCACCACACTAATAGGAGAAATCAGGAAAAATTATGAATTGGCAAAAAAGGACAATGTATGAGGCAGTGACACACACTGAGTGCACTACAACCAGACGTGGCTGAAGCACACACTACAGGGTGAGCTGCACTCACACACACAGACCTTGCAGACAGCGGTGAACAGTACAGATGCAGAGCACTGTGCACTAGCGCTGCAAGACAAAAAAAAATTCTCTATCTACTCCTATATAGTGTGTTTGGAACCAATTTAGCTGAATACGGATGGAACCACCACACTAATAGGAGATATCAGGAAAAATTATGAATTGGCAAAAAAGGACAATGTATGAGGCAGTGACACACACTGAGTGCACTACAACCAGACGTGGCTGAAGCACACACTACAGGGTGAGCTGCACTCACATACACAGAACTTGCAGACAGCAGTGAACAGCACAGAGAACTGTGCACTAGCGCTGCAAGGCACAGCGATTTATAAAGTAGCTTGGGTAAAGCAGAATAGACCAAATAGGTAGCTAAAACTGTCCCTCAGAACAACAGCGTCCTATCCCTAACTGAATTCACAGCAGAGTGAGCTCAAAATGGCGGCGGCGGCTTTTATAGTGCATCATGACATCATTTCAGCAGCCAATCACAGCCATGCCATTAGTTAAGATGCCTACATGCCTAACAGGATGTGCCCACACTTCTTAGGATCCTCATTGGCTGAATAAAATGAAACTGACTCATTGCATTATGGGAACTTCCGATTCCGGTATACGATATTGCAAAAGTATCGGAATTAAGTATCGGAATTCCGATACCGCGAATATTTCAGTATCGGAATGCTCAACACTAGTCTCATCCAATTTATGGTGTTCAATTGTCTCTGGAAGTCCTCTAATCCTAATATTATTGCTCCTTTCTCTGTTCTCAATATCGTCTATCAGATCTGTTAGGTATTCCAGTTGTTATGAGTGGGAGGACAAAGTTTGTTCATGGAATTTAACTTGTTGGGCGATGGATGCTGTGTGTGACTCAGCAGCAGACAGTTTTTCTGTTAACTCTTGCATGTCCCCTCTAATGGCAGCAGTTTCAGCTCTGTAGGAGGACTCCAGTCCGGACATATAGGACTCCATGTCCTCCCTGGTTGGGATAGCTCGTATTAGGGCTTTGAGATCTCTCCACACTGCCTCATGCTGAGATAAATCATCCTGTTGGCTCTCCTCTTAGCAGCCAGGAGAGGGAGAGCAAAATAATGTGGGGAAGGAGCCTCTCTCAGGGGATCTCTGGTCATCAGTGGACCATTGGGGTCTCTGCAGGTCCGGACCCGCAGCAGAGGTAAGCACTGCCGAGTCTGAAGTGTCCGGGGGTTGGAGCACGGAGCTATCCCCAACCACGCACCTGAATCCCGGAGGCGTGAAACCAGGGTCCGCCATCTTGGACTGGGGGGAGTCCTCCGTAGCTGCGACGAAGAGGCTTCCCGTGGTCTCCCACGCCTGAGAGTCCTCCGCCGACGAAGGTATCGCCCGGTTTGTTGATCTTGATGTGGGGGAGCGTTTACCACGGGGGCTCAGAGCCTCCGATGCAGGAGCCGAGGAGCGCTGTGCAGGGCCCGCCGACTCCATCTTAGATCCCGCTCGTGCAGGAGAAGCAGGTGCAGTGCTTCTCAGATAGCTTGCAATGTTTGTTGGAGAGGCCCGCTGGGTACTCACACTGATCTGTGTTATGTTCCATTTCTTTTTTGCTGGCATTGGCAGTATTTTGGCTTGATTTGATGGGCCAGGGATGGGAGCAAACAACCTTACGACTTCACTCCTCCATAGCCAGGCCACGCCCCGAATTGTTGGTTTTTGTTTATTCTGCCTCCCAAAAGCTGGAATAGAAAGCGATCAAAAATTGTCACATGCCTGAAAATGGCACCAATTAAAATGTCAACTCATCCCGCAAAAAACAAGCCATCACATGACTGTGTCGGCCAAAATATGGCGATGCAAAAACTAGATTTTACAAAATATGTGTCTTTTAGTGTGTGACAGCTGTCAATCATAAAACCCCGACATGATTCTGGTATCGCTGTAATCGCACCGACCCGAAGAATAAAGTAATCTCATCACTTATACCGCACGAGGAACGGTGTAAAAAATAAACGCTAGGTCTGGGGTTGGGGTTGTGCTAATGTTAGGGTTGTTCTTGTTTTTTTTTTTTAAAAGTAAAAAAAAAAAAAAAAAGATGACTATATGGCGACTAGTGTTGAGCGCAAGTGCTTGCTACTTGAGTTTGCATCGGGTGCTCGGGTATGCACTGAGTATCGCGGGTGCTCGAGTCTCCGCCCCATATGCTTCGCGGCCAAAAAAACCTTGCTGGGATTGCCTGCCATGCATGAGCGATCCTCGCATGTTTTTTTTGGGGAGTCTAATAACCGTGAAACATGCAGGCGGGGACTCGTGCATTTCACTTGAACACCCGTGATACATAGTGCATACCTGAGTACTTGATGCAAACTCAAGTAGCGAGGAGCACTTGCGCTCAAGAGTAATGACAACTTATTCAATATGATGACCTAATGTTATCAAATTCTGTGTCGTACCTCTGGGTTCAACATGTTCGCTATACCCCTTAATAAAATCCTTGAGGGGTGTAGTTTCCAAAATGGGGTCACGTGTGGGGGATCTCCACTGTTGAGGCACATCAGCGGCTCTCCAAACGCGACATGGTGTCCGCTAACAAATTGAATGGAAAATCGGGTCAAATTGTTAGCGGACACCATGTTGCGTTTGGAGAGCCCCTGTGTGCCTAAAAATTGGAGCTCCCCCGCAAGTGACCCCATTTTGGAAACTAAACCACCCAAGGCACCTATCTATATGCAAAGTGAGCACTTGGAACCCCCAGGTGCTTCACAAATTGATTCGTAAAAATGAAAAAGTGTTTTTTTTTCCACTTTTTTATTTTTACGAATCAATTTGTGAAGCACCTGGGGGTTCCAAGTACTCACTATGCATCTAGATAGGTGCCTTGGGGGGTCTAGTTTCCAAAATGGGGTCACTTGTGGGGGAGCTCCAATGTTTAGGCACATCAGGGGCTCTCCAAACGCAACATGGTATCCGCTAATTATTCAAGCAAATTTTACAATCAAATAGTCAAATGGCGCTCCTTCCCTTCCGAGCCCTGCCGTGCGCCCAAACAGTGGTTTTTCCCCACATATGGGGTATCTGTGTGCCCAGGGGAAATTGCACAACAAATTTTGGGGTCCATTTTTTCCTGTTACCCCTACAAAAATAAAAAAAATTGGGTCTAAAGTAACATTTTTGTGAAAAAAGTTAAATGTTCATTTTTTTCTTCCACATTCCAAAAATTCCTGTGAAGCACCTGAAGGGTTAATAAAGTTTTTGAATGTGGTTTTGTGCACCTTAAGGGGTGCAGTTTTTAGAATGGTGTCACTTTTTGGTATTTTCTGTCATAAAGACCTCTCAAAGTGACTTCAAATGTGATGTGGTCCCTAAAAAAATGGTTTTGTAAAATTTGTTGGAAAAATTAGAAATCGCTGGTCAACTTAGAGCTCCCTAATAGAGATGAGCGTTGTTCTACTCGAACTGTTCGCCAATCTCAAATTCGAGCTGTTTTGGGCGGTGTTCAAGCCGGTCGGCGAACACGAACAATTTGAGAAAAATTCGGCTGTTTGAGGTTATGTTCGATAACTGTTCGTGCACCAAAATCATAACTGGATTTTTTCTCAGTAATGATGAAAATTAATGTTAATACGCAGTTTGAGTGTACAGCGGGGCGGGGGGAGGGGCAGGGGATGGATCTCTGCAGGAACAATGAAGATCTCCATTTTTTTTTCTCTTTCCCGCATTTGCAGTGGGGAGGTGCAATCTGTCAGCCTATCAGCAGCGCACACACGGAGCGAAGTGCTTTTTTTCACACAAGCAAGGGCATGTGTGATTGGCAGTGTATGTCACATGTCCTTGCCCTATAAGACCAAGCCATTTTCCCCGTCGCCACCATTTTCTCACTGCTGCAGCTGCGTGTTAGACGGCACCGCTGTTGCTGTGTGCGCTATACCTTGTTAATTTCAAGCCAATTTTCGCACAAATATACAGATAGCTTGGGAGTAGGGAATAGTTGTGATTGCAGTAATTTTAAGGACTAGGTTACAGCATTTCCTACGACTTTTATCAGGCAGGCCTGTGCTCTTAAATAGATAGATTGTGGGAGTAAAGACTAATTGTAATTGGAGTCCTTTTCAGGACTAGGTTACATCAGTTCCTATCAGTTTTTGCCAGGCAGGTCTGTGCCAGTGCTGTGCAAGTTTTTTTCACAGCATTTGGCTGAATCTAGCAAAGCTAATCCTTTTTGGCCTATTGCAGAGTGTGTTAGTCAGTGGAGTAGCCTATCTGTGTTGCAAGATATACCACCTGTGTATAGAATACCAATTTTTTTACTGCACCTAGTGAAGTAAAATCTTTTGGTCATAGCATCATTCTATTAGTCCATCTATACTGACCTCCATCAGGTTGCAAACTGAATATAATTTTTTTCTGCATCTAGCTCTGAAAAAATATTTGGGCTTCTAGCAGTGTGTGGGACTTGGTCTATTAGTCCATCTATACTGACCTCCATCAGGTTGCAAATTAAAAATATTTTTTTTCTGCATCTAGCTCTGAAAAAATATTTGGGCTTCTAGCAGTGTGTGGGACTTGGTCTATTAGTCCATCTATACTGACCTCCATCAGGTTGCAAATTAAAAATATTTTTTTTCTGCATCTAGCTCTGAAAAAATATTTGGGCTTCTAGCAGTGTGTGGGACTTGGTCTATTAGTCCATCTATACTGACCTCAATCAGGTTGCAAATTAAAAATAATTTTTTTCTTCATTTAGCTCTGAAAAAATATTTGGGCTTCTAGCAGTGTGTGGGACTTGTTCTATTAGTCCTTCTATACTGACCTCCAGCAGGTTGCAAATTGAATATAATTTTTTTCTGCATCTAGCTCTGAAAAAATATTTGGGCTTCTAGCGGTGTGTGGGACTTGTTCTATTAGTCCATCTATACTGACCTCCATCAGGTTGCAAATTAAAAATAATTTTTTTCTGCATCTAGCTCTGAAAAAATATTTGGGCTTCTAGCGGTGTGTGGGACTTGGTCTATTAGTCCATCTATACTGACCTCCATCAGGTTGCAAATTAAAAATAATTTTTATCTGCATCTAGCTCTGAAAAAATATTTGGGCTTCTAGCAGTGTGTGGGACTTGGTCTATTAGTCCATCTATACTGACCTCCATCAGGTTGCAAATTGAATAAAAAAATTTTCTGCATCTAGCTCTGAAAAAATATTTGGGCTTCTAGCGGTGTGTGGGACTTGGTCTATTAGTCCATCTATACTGACCTCCATCAGGTTGCAAATTAAAAATAATTTTTTTCTGCATCTAACCCAGCCAATAGTTTTGGCCTAATACCACAGTTTGGCCACTCAGCTCTGCTCGGTTACCATCCATTGTTTTTTTGTGCAAACAACTCCAGAGTTGTGAATTAGTTAACCACCAAAATGAGTGGAAAAAGGCCTGCTGCTGGTGGAAAGGGGAATAGGCGTGTTGGGAAGGGGAAAAAAGGTTGTGTCCGTGGGGTAGGTGCAGAAGAAAGACCATCTTCCAGCCAAACTAAAATGTCTACTTCTTTTGGCGGACAATGTGATAAGATCCCTTTCTTACGGCCACGCCAATCGCTACAAATTCCAGATGAGGCACAAAAACAGCAGGTGCTTCAACGGATATCAAGTGCTCCTTTAAGTGGGCTCTCCTCCACATCAACTTCAACATCACAAATACTCCAGTCCTCAAAGGTGTCACCCAAATCGCACTTGCTTCCTCACAGCTCCCAAATCTCCAGCTGCCCGTCTGAGTATGAGGTAGAACAGATGGTTGAGTCTGCAGAGCTGTTTACTCATACTATAGCCTGGGAATCAGAGGTCGACTCCAGCGCTTCTGTGAATCCAGACGAGGAAATGATCTGCACTGATGCCCAGAATCTTTATGAGTCGGATCCAGGACCAGACGCAGAAGGTTCTGACCATAATGTAGACCCTCATTCCCAAACTGTAACTCCTGTTGGTGGAGACAATGAGGAAGACGATGATAAGACTCAAATACCTGATTGGAGCGACAACTTTAGTTTTTTGTCAGGGCAGGAACAGGTTGGCTCTGAGGACGACGGGTGTGATAACGCACAGGGTGATGATGATGAGGTCGGAGATCCCACTTACTGTCAACCCACAGTCAGCCAAGAGATGAGGTCAGCAGAGGAGGTGGAGGAAGATGCTAGTGACGACGAGGTCAGGTTGCGCCTTCCTGGACAGAGACGTAGTACTGGAAGCACGTCAACAACTGCATCCTCAAACACAACTCTGCCTCTCACCACAAGTCGTGGTGGCTCTTCAGGTCGCATGGGTGCTAAGCCTTGCATAGCCTGGGCATTTTTTCAGATCGATAAAGATGACCCAACTCGTGTTATCTGTAACATTTGTCAGCAAAAGCTAAGTAGAGGCCAAAAAATACATAGTTTGAGTACTTCATGCATGAACCGGCACATGGACATGAAGCATAAGTTGCAGTGGGAAGCTCAGTGTGCTACAATGCGGTCTAGCCGGCCGGGCCAACCACCGTCTGCCATATCTTGTGCATCCGCGGCCTCTTCATCCTCTGTGACTGGGGGGACAGCAGTCACACCTGTTTTGGGGCGCAGACCTGCCACCTCTTTACCCGCAACAGCCAGCGTGATTGGCAGGTCATCATTTTCTTTGGAGGTGGTAACACCAGCTGGTCTTGAGCGCTGTCCGACATCGATAGCACCACCTTTGGATCAAGGCAACCTAACATGTCCGCCTGCATCTTCCTCACAGACCGGCAGTTTGCCGGGGACACCCTTATCAACCCCGTCTAAGCACAATAGCCAGCCCTCGGTCCCTCAGATGTGGAGAAGTAAAAGACCATTTCCTCCTAGCCATGAGAAAGCTAAGAGGTTGAATTTCACCATCTGCAAGCTCTTGGCTACAGAAATGCTGCCTTTCCGCCTGGTGGACACAGAGGATTTTCGAGACCTTATGTCCGTCGCAGTGCCCCAGTACCAGATGCCCAGTCGGCACTACTTCTCAAAGAAAGGTGTGCCTGCGCTCCACCAGCGTGTCGCACACAACATCACCGCTTCTTTGAGAAACTCTGTGAGTGACAGGGTGCATTTCACCACAGACACTTGGATGAGTAGGCATGGACAGGGGCGTTACATGTCGCTGACTGGGCACTGGGTAACTATGGTGACAGCAGGACAAGGGGCTGCTGTCCAAGTCTTGCCGTCCCCACGAGTTGTGCGTCAATCCTCTTTATGTCATTTTTCCTCCACTGCTTCTGCCTCCTCAACCTCCTCTCGGTCTTCCACCTGCACCCAAAGGCTGTCTGGTCATGCCACAAGCTTTCTAACTGCGCAAAAGGGATCCTGCACACCTCCTTACTATGCTGGCAGTAGGGCTCAACGTCATCAGGCGGTTTTTACATTGAAATGTCTGGGAAATGTGAGTCACACAGCTGAGGAGTTGTGGTCAGCTCTGGAGAACCAATTTCATGAATGGTTGTCTCCACTGGACCTGAAACCAGGGAAGGCCGTGTGCGACAATGCTGCAAACCTGGGTGCGGCCCTTCACCGGGGCAATGTCACACACGTGCCTTGTATGGCTCACGTGTTGAACCTGGTTGTCCAGCAATTTTTAGCCCACTATCCCAGACTAGATGGCCTTCTACAGAGGGCACGGTCGCTGTGTGCTCACTTCCGCCGTTCGCATCCCGCAGCTCAGCGACTTACATCTCTACAGAAGTCGTTGGGCCTGCCACTTCACTGGCTAAAATGCGATGTGCCTACCCGGTGGAATTCAACTCTGCACATGTTGCAGCGACTGTGGCAGCACCGACAAGCCCTGGTGCAATACGTTCTGACGTATAGCCTGGGCCAACGAGATTCAGAGGTGGGGCAAATCACGCTGGAGGAGTGGTCTCAGATCAGGGACCTATGCACCCTTCTGCACAGTTTTGAAATGGCGACGAAGATGTTTAGTGCTGACGATGCCATTATCAGCATGACTATTCCGGTGATTTACATGCTGGAGCACATGTTAAACATAATTCGGAGTCAGGTGGTGGCACAAGAGGAGGTGGAGGAAGTAGAGGAGGAGGAGTTGTATGCGGAAGGGCTAACATCTGCAAGGTCCAGACGGTCGGCAGCACCAAGGCGGCAGGCATGTGAGGGTGGGGGAGATGATTTTACCAGGGCGCATGGTAGCAGCCAAACTAGTGAGGAAGGTGCAGGAGCCCAGGAAGAAGTGGAGGACGAACTGATGGAAGACTCATCAGATGAGGGAGACCTTGATCACATTTCTGTTGTGCGAGGTTGGGGGGAGAGGACAGAGGAAGGAAGCATGATTGCTACCTCGCCACCAACACAACAGGGACTTGGTGCTCCTGGATGCGCAACACACATGAGTGCCTTCTTGCTGCACTACCTGCAACATGACCCTCGAATTGTGAGAATTAGAAATAATCCTGACTACTGGGTTGCCACACTGTTAGATCCCCGGTACAAAAGTAAATTTGCAGAAATTATTCCTGCCATAGAAAGGGATGCACGCATGCAGGAGTATCAGCAGAGACTGTTGCAGAATCTTACATGTGCTTTTCCACAAAATACCAGTGGTGCACGTAGTGAATCTCACAGTTCCAACTTGCCAACCGTGGGACCGTCAAGTGTTCAGCACTCAAACCGTAACAGAACCACAGTATCTGCTGGTAACATCAATTTTGCGGAATCATTTCACCACTTTTTTAGCCCATCCTTTGCAAGGCCACAGGAGACAAGAAGTCTGACACATAGTCAACGCCTAGAGACGATGGTACAGGAGTATCTCCAAGTAAACATTGAAGCCACGACTGTGTCACTGGACCCTTGCTCTTTTTGGGCTTCCAATCTGGATAAATGGCCGGAGCTAGCCACTTACGCCTTGGAGATCTTGTCATGCCCCGCAGCCAGCGTTCTGTCTGAACGTGTGTTCAGCGCTGCTGGTGGTGTGCTGACAGATAAGCGCACGCGGCTCTCCACTGATAATGTAGACAGACTCACGTTCATAAAGATGAACAAATCATGGATCCGAAACGACTTTTCTACCCCTGTGTCATCCTGGGGAGAGTAAAAGCTTGATGATTGGTTAAAATCACCCTACCAACCGTTTTAAGCTTTCAAATTACTAATCATGTTTATCTGTATCTTGACTGGAAAATAATTTGGGCTTTGTAGCAGTGTGCAGCACTGATCCTATTAGGCCATCTATAATAAGCTTCACCAGATTTAAAATTAAAAATAATTTTTAGCTGCATCTAGCCCGGAAAATAATTTTGGGGCTCCGAGATGCGCAAGACACATAAGTGCCTTCTTGCTGCACTACCTGCAGCATGACCCTCATATTGTCAGAATTCGAAGTAATCATGACTACTGGGTTGCCACACTCTTAGATCCCCCAAACTTTTCGATCAACCCTTTCATTTTAATAAAGACCAAAAAAATGGTCATTTTTGAAATTATAAGCATTAGCAGGTTGTTAGAAACTGAAATCAAACAGTTTTCAACTCAAAACTTTATTCTAGGTGATGTTACATTTTCACATAGGACCCCTTGTTCGAAAGGAGCTTCTGAACTCTCTCGTCCATTGAATTTGTCAGGTTTTGGATGGTTTCTGCTTCAATTGTTTTGCATGAGGACAGAATACCCTCCCAGAGCTGTTGCTTAGATGTGAACTGCCTCCCGCCATCATAGACACTCCTTTTAATGATGCTCCAAAGGTTCTGAATGGGGTACAGGTCAGGGGAGCATGGGGGTCACACCATAAGTTTGTCCCCTTTTATGCCCATATCAGCCAGAGATGCAGATGTTTTATGTGCAGCATGAGATGGTGCATTATCATGCAGAAAAATGATCTTGCTGTGAAATACACGGTTCTTCTTCTTGAACCATGGCAGGAAGTGCTGTTTGAGAAAATCCACATACATTATGGAGTTCATCTTTAGCGCCTTCAGGGATCCTAAAGGGGCCGACAATCTCTCTCCCCATGATTCCAGCCCAAAACATTACTCCACCTCCTCCTTGTTGGCGCTGTAGCCGTGTTTGCGTGGGGTGTCCATCAACCAGCCATCCTCCACTCCATTCATCTGGACCATCGAGCGCTGCACGGCACTCATCCGTGAACAAAACAGTTTTGAAATCAGTCTTCATGTAATGTTTGGCCCACTGGAGCTGTTTCTGCTTGTGTGAAGTGGATAGAGGAGGTCGACAGGATGGCATATGCACAGCTGCAAACCTCTGAAGGACCCTGCATCTTGTTGTTCGGGGGACGTTGGAGGCACAAGCAGCTTCAAAAACTTGTCTGCTGCTATGACAAGGCTTTTTTGCCGCTGCTGTTTCAACCTGACGTAATTGCCTGTAGGAAAAGAGTCCTCAATTTGCCCTTATCAGCACGCACACGTGTGTACTGTGAATCAGCTACATACTTCTTGATTGCCAAGACACTTCATCCTGATCATCGCACAATGTTGATTGTAGTCATGCCTTGACCTAAACACTCCACAATTTGTTGCTTCTCAGCAGCCGACACATCCTTTTTCTTTCCCATTTTGGCAGAAAATGTAGGCTGCTTAATAATGTGAGAGAGCCTTCTTAAGTAGTCTTGCCTTTCATTGGACACACCTGCCAAACTAATTAGCACAGGTGTCTGCAATTGCTTACAGTGATATAAAGAGCCCTGACACACATCACCATCAATGAGTTTAACTGACAAACAAACAAATTCTTCCCTTATCACTCCTAAACACTTTTTGCATAATAATTTGGAACGCGGTGTACATGTGCTTTTCCACAAAACACCAGTGGTTCACGTAGTGAATCTTACAGTTCTAACTTGCCAACCGTGGTCTGTATGGAATTGTTCAATAAAGGGCCCAAAATTAAGATAACATAGATGGGAGAGGTCTCTATGAATAGGAATTCCTAAGTATTTGATACCCTGTGAGGGCCAGGCAAAGGGAAAGTTGGACTGGATGGAATCCTATATGGATTTAGGGAGGGAGACATCGAGGGCCTCAGACTTCGCTGCATTGATTTTAAAATTTTACCATGTAACAAAGTGATCTATTTCAGCCATAACAGCAGGGATGGATATATGTGATTGAGTGATATATACTAGGACATCATCAGCAAATAGAGAGCACTTGTACTCGGTGCCTCCCACCTCAATCCACCTAATATTGGGGTTATGGCGAATTGATGAGAGCAGGTGCTCCGTCACTAGGATGTATAAGAGAGGGGACAGAGGACATCCCTGCCTTGTCCCATTGGTGATTGTGAAAGGTGATGAAAATGTTCTGACGCACCCCCTGGGCCTTGGGACACCCGGAGCCGGACCCTTTTTGGTGGATGCTGGTGGTTGTAGTCTTCGTGGCGGCGATCCGGTTCCGTGGCTCAGGGCGGTCAAACCAGTGGCGGAACTATTTATGTGGTTTTGATGTTTAAATGTCCGACTACGCCACCCGTGGATTGCGGTCAGAGTGAACCGCCGCTACAGGGCAGACCGCTAAGGCTGGTGTTGTGGGTGCAGCAGAGCGTAGCATAACTCCCCACGGGAGGAGTATAGCCTCAGGGCAGTGTATGCGGAGGATGGGGGTGATGGTGCAGGGCAGCAGCAGTAACGACACGGAGTCAGTGATGCAGTTCAGGGCCTTTGCTCACAGTTCTTATTATCCAGACCACGTCTGCAGGTAACGGCTGCCCACGTCGTACTGTGCTCACCAGGTGAGGGGCTCAGACAACTCCCAGATAACTTTGGAGCGCTTCACAGGACCCCCTTTGTGTGTCCTTTGTCTGGCCTTTCTTACCAACACTTCTGTCCGGCTGCCTCGGGCCTCCTCTTGGTAAACTTGGCGCCAGTTTCCCTGACCCTATGTGGTGCCTTTCTAGCGGGTGGAGCAAGGGGCTGCGCCACATAAAATGTCAGAGCCTCCGGTTTCTAGCTGAGGGTCGTTTCCTGCCTCCACTAGTTCGGGGACCGGTCTCCCCCTTTGGCCTGACCCCTCCACGCAGGTGGATTCGGGCGTGCGGTGGCGACTCGCCTGTCCGCACCCCTGGGATCCCTTCATTCCTCGTTCCTGGAGCCTTCTCCGCTCCTCTTCCTTCCTTCTCCCTCTTGCAGGCCTGGGCCTCTGTTACTAGGCCCGCCTCCGGAGCAGAGCTCATGCAGAGCCCCTGCTCCCTGCCACTTCTGCTCAGACTTCTCTGCACTGAACTAAGATGGTGCCCACCTTTTATACTCCCTTCTCAATGCACCCAGGAACTGCTTCCTCCCTGCTCCTGCACTGCAGGGTTCCCCTTCCTCAGTGTTCCCTCCCCCCACTCCAGCCAGGGACAGGGACTGTCGTGCCCATCTCAGGGGCATATTGGTCGCCCTGCCCCACGGCAATGTGGTGTAATGCATGCAGGTGTCGGGTCCTGATCCACACTCCATCCTTATCTGAGAGTGAGATATCACACCTCTGGGTGAGGTGCAATACGTCTGTAGCAACCGAGCCCTCGGTGCTACAGTTCCATTTATCTTCAGCCTAGGTGACGTATTGTGATACAGGGCCGTGATTTTGGCTATAAAAGGGTCCCCTAGACCCCTACCCCAAGCTTTTTAAGAGAATCATATATGGCGTGCCAGGAGACTCTATGGAATGCTTTCTCAGCATCCAACGAGAGTATCTAATTACAAATTTTTAACTGCATCTAGCCCAGGAAATACTTTGTGCCTAGTAGCAGTGTCTGCTAGTCAGCGGATTATCCCGGCTGTTAAGCAAGCTACACCACCTGTAGTTTGGACACTTAATTTTTTCAAAGGAAATGCTTCGGGACCACGGGATACTTAGTGAAGAGCATCAGGAGGCACCCCAAGGCATAGGGGCTGGGACTGGCACTAGGATGCCTTGCGGTGGACAGCCGAGCTCGATCCTTATAAAAGCTTTTTAACTGCAGCAGCTTTAGTGGACGCTACTGGAGCTGGAATTACGCGGCTGCTGGCATGAGACTTGCCCTCCAATAGATCCTTGTAAATGGATTTAAAGTGTATTCATTCAAATTAGAGGGACAATTTAAATTAAAAAGCTTAGAGCTGCCTCCACCACAGGGGGGCTCTCTCGACCCACCAGCGGACAGGCACCAGTATTGGGAGAGGGGGGCTGGCCGTCAGGGTTCACCGCGGCTCTGGCACAAACCCGGCGACACGGAGGTGGCACGGGCAGGAGCGGACTGGCCGTCTCGGCTTCTCACTTTTTGGATTTTAGAAGGGCATGACATGCCTATATCTGTGTCTCCCCCTCCTTTTACTCCTCCACCTCTTTTCTTTTCGCATGACTATATGTACTTGTCACTTTTCCATGTGTTAGTTGTGTCTTCTGAGCAGTTTGTCAGCTTTTGGACACCTTTGAAGGTGTTTTCTATGTGTTTCTATGTGTTTTTGTTTGCCTGCCATTGGTTTTAACGGTGTTCGAAGGTGTTCGACGAACAGTTCGACGAACACACGGGTGTTCGACGAACCGAACCGAACTCGAACACTACGGGGGTGGCTCAACACTACTCCCTAACAAAAAAAAATTTTGGTTATAAAATTGTGCTGATGTAAAGTAGACATGTGGGAAATGTTATTTATTAACTCTTTTGTGTGACATATATCTCTGATTTAAGGGCATTTTTTTTTTCTAAATTTCCGGCAAATTTCTGTTTTTTTCACAAATAAACGCAAGTGATATCGAAGAAATTTTACCACAATCATGAAGTACAATATGTCACGAAAAACCAAAATCAGAATCAGGGGGATCCGTTTAAGCATTCTAGAGTAATTACCTCATAAAGTGACAGTGGTCAGAATTGTAGAAATGGGCCTGGTCATTAACTTGCAAACCACCTTGGGTTGTAAAGGGGTTAAAACAAGTCAAAATGAGGCTTAGTATTGTGTGTGGCCTCCACGTGCCTGGGTGACCTCCCTACAATGCCTGGGCATGCTCCTGATGAGGTTGCGGATTGTCTCCTGTGGGATCTCCTCCCAGACCTGGACTAAATTATCCAACTCCTGTACAGTCTGTGGTGCAACGTGACATTGGTGGATGGAGCGAGACATGATGTCCTAAATGTGCTCAATCATATTCAGGTCTGGGGAACGGGCGGGCGAGTCCATAGCCTCAATTCCTTCATCTTGCAGGAGCTGCTGACACACTCCAGCCACATGAGGTCTGGCATTGTCCTGCATTAGGAGGATCCCTGGGCCAACCGCACCAGTATATGGTCTTACAAGGGGTCTGAGGATCTCATCTCGGTACCTAATGGCAATCAGGCTACCTCTGGCGAGCACATGGAGGGCTGTGCGGCCCTTCAAAGAACTGCCACCCCACACCATTACTGACCCACTGCCAAACCGGTCATGCTGAAGGATGTTGCAGGCAGCAGATCGCTCTCCACGGCGTCTACAGACTCTGTCACGTCTCTCACATGTGCTCAGTGTGAATCTGCTTTCATCTGTGAAGGGCACAGGGCGCCAGTGGTGACTTTGCCAATCCTGGTGTTCTGTGGCAAATGCCAAGCTTCCTTCACAGTGTTGGGCTGTGAGCACAGCCCCCATCTGTGGACGTCGTGCCCTCATACCACCATCATGGAGTCGGTTTGTAACTGTTTGTGCTGACACATGCACATTTGTGGCCTGCTGGAGGTCATTTTGCTGGGCTCTGACAGTGCTCCTCCTGTTCCTCCTTGCACAAAGGCTGAGGTAGCGGTCCTGCTGCTAGGTTGTTGCCCTCCTATGGCCCCCTCCTCGTCTCCTGGTGTACTGGTCTGTCTCCTGGTGGCGCCTCCAGCCTCTGGACACTACGCTGACAGACACAGCAAACCTTCTTGCCACAGCTCTCATTGATGTGCCATCCTGGATGAGCTGCACTACCTGAGCAACTTCTGTGGGTTGTAGAGTCTGTCTCATACTACCACGAGTGTCGAAGCACAACCAACATTCAAAAGTAACCAAAACATCAGCCAGAAAGCATTGGTACTGAGATGTGGTCTGTGGTCCCCACCTTCAGAACCACTCCTTTATTGAGTGTGCCTTGATAATTGCCAATAATTTCCATCTATTGTCTATTCCATTTGCACAACAGCACGTGAAATTGACTGTCAATCAGTGTTGCTTCCTAAGTGGACAGTTTGATTTCACAGAAGTTTGACTTACTTGGAGTTATATTCTGTTGTTTAGGTGTTCCCCTTATTTTTTTGAGCCGTGTATTTCTGATACTCGTTATGTATAAGCACATGATAATAGGCGTCTTTTAAATCCAGTACTATCATGTATCAGCCAAAAAACAATAATTTTATTGCTGAACTAACAGACTCCATTTTAAAGGTGGGAATAATCAAGAACCTTTTAAGAGCTATTAGGTTAATGATACATCTGAAGGAGCAGTCAGGCTTAGAAACCATGAAGAGGAGAGAGTGGAACCCCAACCCACTTTCAGATGCTGGGACCTCCACCAGAACAGCTTTCTGGACTAAACTCAGCACCTCCTTTTGTAAGGCCATCTGCTCTGATTTTGAGGAACGGACCGGGGTCAAGATGAATCTGTCCCAAGAAATTGCCTGGAAGTCGAACCTCAGACACCAACCTGGGCTATGAGTCATTGATTCGGCTTCCGGGCCCCTGAGAGGAAGAACCAAACAGAAGCCATCTGTCTTTCGGCCTGCGATCCTCCCACTTATCCTAATCTTTCCGTGGTCTTTTACGTAGAAATCCTCTTTTGCAGAAAGAACATTTGTATGTAGGCATGGATAGGTTGGGAAATCCTTTTTTTATATCATTTCTTTTGTCCAAGATCTTATTCAGAGCAAGACCAAAGAGGTGTTCCCCCTCACACGGGATATAGCACAGTCTTGTTCTGGCCTGAATATCCCCTGGCGAGCACTTGAGTCATAAGGCTCTGCGGGCTTCATTGCGGCCGACCTTGCCGCCAACCTAACAGAATCCGCAGAGGCACCCGCCAGAAAAGCTGCAGCCCCCTGCATGAGTGGGAAGTCAGACAAAATGTCCTTCCTGAATGTATTATCCTTTAGATGGGATTCAAGCTGCTCCAGCCATATCATTAAGGACCTGGCCATACAAGTTCCTGCAACCGCTGGCTTTAAGGCCCCAGCTGCTGTTTCCCAGGTCACTTTAAGGAAGGCATCGGTTTTTCTATCCAAAAGGTCTTTAAGAGCTCACATATCATCAAAAGGCAAAGATGATTTCCTAGATGCCTTTGTTATGGCTACGTCTAGCCTCGGGGCTTTCTTCCAAGAGGATGAAATTAAGTCCTCAAAGGGGTATTTCCAGTTAAAGGAAGGGAGAAGAGCGACCTTTCTCTCCCGTCTTTCCCACTCCTTATTTATCAGTCCCTGGAGTCTATTATTAACTGGAAAACACCTTTTCTTCCTTTGCCCTAGGCCCCTGAACATAACATCTTGGACCGATCTTTCTGGTCTGGTGTCCACAATACCCATGGTCGAGCGAACCACTTCAACTAGACCATCAACCTCATTTAGCAGAAAACAATGCTGTCCTGCACTGTCTGAGGATGAGGAAGAAGATGAACCATCTGAGTCCTCATAGTTTGATGGGAGGGAGGGAGACATCAGAGATTGGGGAGACCTCATAATCCACTTTTCTCTTTACTTTTTTAGAGAGGACCTTGCTGATCTCTGATGTAACCAGGGTTTTTGACCCTGAAGCAAAACTAGGGGTCTCATCTGCCAAAGTGTGATTGATACAGGACTGACACAGGCCTTTTGGGCATGAATCTGATAATAGGGCCTTGCACAATGCACACTCCTCATGCTTAGATTTGGTGATGCACTTCTTCCCCTAGTAAAAACAGACAAGAAGAAGGGGCACCCTATTACCAAGTGAACTTTCATGAAGGTCTCTTACCCCAGCGACTCAAAGGATTGGTATTGGTTTGGCGAGAGGTTGCAGATTCGTCCATCCTGGAGGAACTGCGATGACTGGACCTGTTTGTAGATCCTCACCTTCCAGACTTCCTGGTGTCTCCAGTAACCCCAGGACATCGCTTCTCCTGGGGCTTCCCAAGCAGCCACTGAGATGATGATGGCGGCTGCTGTAGTTGGTGCTCTTGCTGCTGCTGCTCACTTTCTGACTCCATATTACTATAGGGGCAGAAGTTGCTCTGGGAAGCACAAAGTCGTGGTGCATGATTACTTTTATACCTGCACCTGCTCTGTTACACGGGCCACACCCATGTGATCAGAACTTCTGGGTCCCGTCACATGACAGCCGAGGGCGCGGGTGCACTATGGAGGACCCGGATGCCACCATACACTACAGTGCTGGAGCTGCGAACCCCAGGGAGGGGTGCAGCTTCAACAGCCTGCCTGTTCAGCCTAGTGAGGCCGGAGCTGCAGACCACAGGTAGGGGTGCAACTTCTACAGTCTGCCTGATCAGCCTAGAGAAGCCAGGGCTGCGGACCCCAGGCAGGGGAGCAGCTTCCACAGTCTGCCTATTCAGCCTAGTGAGGCCAGAGCAGCAGACCCCAGGCAGGGGTGCAACTTCCACAGTCTGCCTGTTCAGCCGAGTGAAACCGGAGCTGCAGACCCCAAGCAGGGGCGCAGCTGCCCAGGCAGGCACCGATCTCTTCCATCTTCAACAGGTAAGCCTGTCACATGTTTCCTCCATCAAGTACAGGAAATCAAACTGAGGCGAAAGAGAGGTGCTGCCCCTTTTAAGCCTATAGGTTTCCTGTCCTTCGTGGGCGATCCGCTCTCTCGTGGTTCTGTCATGGTCGACCGATAAAATATATTTTTTGACTCTGCAAAAGCTCTGAATACCGCTGAATTTCACCGCCACTAAAAGCACTAGGTGGCTTATAGCAGAGTGTAACACGTATGCGACACAAAAAAATCTTTGGTGGACTGTGGCTAGCAACAGAAAAAACTTTTTTTTTACTCTGAAAACAGTTGAATTTCACCGCCACTAAAAGCACTAGGTGGCCTAGAGCAGAGTGTAACACATCTGCGACACAAAAAAATCTTTGGTGGACTGTGGCTAGCAACAGCAAAAAAACATTTGTTTTACTGTGCATAAAGCTGAAGTTCATTCACCATAAAATTGACAAACTGGGCTAACACAGCTTCCACTATCATATTAGCAAAAGAAAAAAAAATGTTTTTTTTGTGCTCTGCACTCAGAAGCTCTGCACTGACATGCTCTGCAGATAGCTGACTTTCAACCCCACAAAAACAAAAAGTAGCCTACAAGGGCTTGCTTGCTTTATCACATTAGCAAGTGCAAAAATAGATTGAAGGTCTGCATGGAGCACAGTACAACCAATGCACAGCACTGTTCTGAGCCATAGACCCTGCTCTTTCTGTGAGAATCTCAGTAATTGCACAAAAACACAAAAAAAGGCTGCAGGGTCGATTGAACACAGCACAGGACCTATCTACACTATCTGACTTCCACAGAAGCGCCCATCTATCTAGCTAATATCTCTTATTACACAGGACAGAGCACACTGAGCAGCGTTTATCTCCTTCAGTGACATGCATAAAATGGCGCTGAGGGAACATGGCCAGTTTTTATATGGAGAGGACATGTGATTTCACCAGCCAATTGCAGAAGCCCTTGTGTTTTGGACACTGTAGATGCTTCCTGCGCTCTGATTGGCTAGCTGCACTTTCCTGACTTAAAGTTACTGCCTACAGGAAGGAAAAAAAAAAGCGCCACTGATCTGAGCTGTTCTGAGCTTTCACCAGCCCTCCACTCATCTACCACGTCTCCCAGCTCATCATATGCAAGCACTATGGCAGTAAAACTGTAAAAAAAGCAGTAGTTGACCGCAATCATGTAGCCACGTAAATTCGCTGAACGTTACCGATTTTCCCGAATTTAACAAATTTTGCTCTCCTTTCCGATCACGAATCCGAATGTGCCACATTCGTGTCATACTTAACATTTGAGATTGGATTTCGAACATATTCGCTTATCACTAGTCATAAAGGCGATATAAAAAAACAAAAAAATTTATATTGGTTAAATAAATAGCATCTCTTTATCTAGCAGTTGTGCGACTGGCGCAAATCCTTGAGACCCAAGGATTTGGTGGATGTTGTGGTGCCCACCAAGGCCATGTGACAGATCAGAAGGTGACTTCTGATGTTCTAGCTTCCTGTTAAAATTCGGTCAGCGTGCTACACCACTGTCGAACACAGACAAGTGCGAGGATGTTGTGGGTTGCATAGCAGACAAAGGCTCCAGAGTGTTGACAATCAACACCACCAAGTCTTCCACAAGGTCCAGTCTCAGTAGCCAAGAGGCTGGGCCTCACAATCCTCAACCTGGTCCTCCTTTTTCCCCCCATCAAGAGTCCCAGGAGACATATGACGACAACACTGGCCTCTCCAAGGAACTGTTTACGATCCCTTGTGATTATTCAGGCTTCTCAACGTGCACCATTAAAGAGGGTCATGAGGAGGTGGCGTGCAGTGATACACAAAAATTTGAGCAACCACGGCCAGGAAAAAGCCACGTTGGGGAAGGTCAATTCATGTCTGAAGAGGTGGAGGATAATCATGACACACAGTTGGTCAGGTCAGCCTAAAATCGCAACTCAGAAGGAGGATCAGATTGATAAATTGGAAGATAACGTGGTCAATGATGAGGCCACTGATCCAACCTTGCACAGTGGCACGCATAGCGAGCACAGCAGTGCAGAGGGGATGGATCCGTAGCACGAAAATAGGCAAAAGGAGATAGTGGTTTGATCAGAGGGAGAACTTGGTCAACTGTTCCACAGAGACCCCCCCACTCGGCTAGATAACAGGCCAAGGGTGCATTGTTGCCCTGTATGGCAGTTTTTTTCTGAAATTCCTTCAGACAAAACAACTGTAATTTGAAGCACCTACCATACCAAGCTGTGAAGAGGCAAGAACACTGCCAACCTGAGAACCACCAGCATGCAGAAGCATATGGCAGCAAAGCACCCCAGTAGTTGGGTGGAATGCCTGGGATCAAACTCTGTGTCTGAGGGTGAAACCACTGCCCCTGTGTTACGTCCTGGCTAATTTGCTGTCCAGGAAGCTGGCATTGATGCCTCCTGCCCACAACCTGCAGTTGCATAGACACAACTGTCAGAAACCACGTCCAGTTCATTGTCCCAGCGCAGTGTTCAGTTGTCCCTACCCCAGACGTTTCACAGGAAGCAAAAACATCCACCCATCCACAGGCCCAAATGCTAAATGCCCACATTGCCAGATTGCTAGCCCTGGAAATGTTGCCATTTCGGCTTGTGGGAACTGAGTCTTTCCGCGACCGCTTGGTAGTGGCAGCCCCATGGTACTTGATTCCCAGCTTCCACTATTTTTCCCAGTGTGCCGTCCCCGTGTTACAAAAGCACGTGTTACACAATATCAGCTGTGCTCTGGCAAATGCAGTCACAGGGAAAGTCCACCTAACCACAGACAAGTGGACAAGTTATTGTGGACAGGGATGCTACATTTCCCTGATGGCACACTGGGTGAACTTGGAGGAGTCTGGGACAAAGTCAGAGGTTGGGACATTTTCAGAGGGCCAGTAGGTGCCAAGAAACCTGAGTTTGGGAAGGAACCTCAGGTGGCCCTGTATCATACATTTGGGATAGCTCACACTCCTACATTTGGGAGGTCCCTCCCTCATTCAAAATTGTTAGCTAGATAGTGGAATACATATTCCCTAGCACTTTACACTGCCAATTAAAACGTGCCTATTTGAATTTTGCGCTTCGCCCGCCACCACCACCACCACGTCCACCGCCATGTCATTATGCAGCCCTCACTTCACATTTTCAGAGGGTCAGCAGGTGCTGTGAAACCTGAGTTTTGTGAGCTCCACACTTCATTTTGGCCACCATATCTCAATGGAGCTACTGTCATTGCAGGTGAAGCAGCTGTAAGGTGAAAATAATACAGGAGTTGGGAGAGCTGTGTGATCAATGTCAGTAAATTGGATTCTACCAGACACCAAAAGCATTTGAATTAAATTCTGAATACAGTATATGCAAGCAAGGGCCTATATTATGGTCAGTCTGTCAGGCCTGAAACCCATGTCAGGAACATGTACAAGCCTCATTTTACTTTGAAGCAGCTTCCTCAAGGGAAAGAGACAGGAGTGTCATTGACCAATCTGCACAAGCCTACACACTTCTTCTGGAAACTACCTAACCAGGCAGAATGTATCTTTTGCATGGTTTTGAGCAATAATTAAGTAATTACAGGATATGTCCCAGAGAGTGACGAGGTCTGTGAAGTGTATTACTCAGGTGACAGGCAGTGCTACAGAGCTCAGGTAAAGGTCTTAGCGTGGCAATGAGCATGTTCCAATATGTGTAAGGCTGCGGCCTGAATAGGTCTGTGGAGTGTATTAACACAGTCTCTTAGACCTGCTTAAAATGTACAGAAACTGGCCAATACCCCACCGCCATTTTTTTTTCCACCAAAATGTAGAAAATTTAAGGGAAACGACAGTTTAATAAAGAGGCACAAGTCTCATTTAAGAGCCTGGAAAAGCCAGGAATGGTCTTTGTCCAGTGCTAATGAATATGTATGCCCAATCTAACTAACAATTTGGGAAGAGACATTTATGCTGACAAGTGAAAACTGAACACTGCGCTGGGACAAAAAAGTGGACGTGGTTGCTGAATGTTTTTACTGTATATGCAACTGCAGGTTGTGGGCAAGAGGCATCAGTGCCTGCTTCCTGGACAGCAGATTGGGAAGGACATAACACAGGGGAAAGGCCAGTAGTTTCACCCTCAGACACATATTTTATAACCAGGCGTTCCACCCACCTACTGGGGTGCCTCGGATGTCAGCAATATATGGCGTATGCTAACAGAGGTATTATGTAGCATTTCCCTTTATAAAGGGATGTTTTTGTAAGATTTTAAACAAATACAGTACAGACCAAAAGTTTGGACACACCTTCTCATTTAAAGATTTTTCTGTATTTTCTTGACTATGGAAATTGTACATTCACACTGAAGGCATCAAAACTATGAATTAACACATGTGGAATTATATACTTAACAAAAAAGTGTGAAACAACTGAAAATATGTCTTATATTCTAGGTTCTTCAAAGCAGCCACCTTTTGCTTTGAAGACTGCTTTGCACACTCTTGACATTCTCTTGATGAGCTTCAAGAGGTAGTCGCCAGAAATCGTCTTCCAACAATCTTGAAGGAGTTCCCAGAGATGTTTAGCACTTGTTGGCCCTTTTGCCTTCACTCTGCGGTCCAGCTCACCCTAAACCATCTCGATTGGGTTCAGGTCATCTGGCATAGCACCCCATCACTCTTCCGCTTGGTCAAATAGTCCTTACACAGCCTGGAGGTGTGTTTGGGGTCATTGTCCTGTTGAAAAATAAATGATGGTCCAACTAAACGCAAACCGGATGGAATAGCATGCCGCTGCAAGATGCTGTGGTAGCCATGCTGGTTCAGTATGCCTTCAATTTTGAATAAATCCCCAACAGTGTCACCAGCAAAGCACCCCCACACCATCACACCTCCTCCTCCATGCTTCACGGTGGGAACCAGGCATGAAGAGTCCATCCATTCACCTTTTCTGCGTCGCACAAAGACATGGTGGTTGGAACCAAAGATCTCAAATTTGGACTCATCAGACCAAAGCACAGATTTCCACTGGTCTAATGTCCATTCCTTGTGTTCTTTAGCCCAAACAAGTCTCTTCTGCTTGTTGCCTGTCCTTAGCAGTGGTTTCCTAGCAGCTATTTTACCATGAAGGCCTGCTGCACAAAGTCTCCTCTTAACAGTTGTTGAAGAGATGTGTCTGCTGCTAGAATTCTGTGTGGCATTGACCTGGTCTCTAATCTGAGCTGCTGTTAACCTGCGATTTCTGAGGCTGGTGACTCGGATAAACTTATCCTCAGAAGCAGAGGTGACTCTTGGTCTTCCTTTCCTGGGGCGATCCTCATGTGAGCCAGTTTCTTTGTAGCACTTGATGGTTTTTGCAACTGCACTCGGGGACACTTTCAAAGTTTTCCCAATTTTTCAGACTGACTGACCTTCATTTCTTAAAGTAATGATGGCCACTCGTTTTTCTTTACTTAGCTGCTTTTTTCTTGCTATAATACAAATTCTAACAGTCTATTCAGTAGGACTATCAGCTGTGTCGCCACCAGACTTCTGCACAACACAACTGATGGTCCCAACCCCATTTATAAGGCAAGAAATCCCACTTATTAAACCTGACAGGGCACACCATTTCCGGTGACTACCTCTTGAAGCTCATCAAGAGAATGCCAAGTGTGTGCACTGCAGTCATCAAAGCAAAAGGTGACTTCTTTGAAGAACCTAGAATATAAGACATATTTTCAGTTGTTTCACACTTTTTTGTTAAGTATATAATTCCACATGTGTTAATTCATAGCTTTGATGCCTTCAGTGTGAATGTATAATTTTCATAGTCATGAAAATACAGAAAAATCTTTAAAAGAGAAGGTGTGTCCAAACTTTTGGTCTGTACTGTATATAGAGCATGTTTCATTACTCACATTATTATTCTGTGTAAGGCTGAAACCTGAAGAAATGTGTGGAACATATTAATGCATTGATGTTCCACAATGTCCAAGTGCAGACCCAAAAATCAACATCAGGCTCCCAGATACACGCTTAAAGAGACCGTGAGAAGGGCAACACAAAAAAAATTATAATAATAGAATATATAGAGATTGAGAGTAGAAATTTGATCATTGCACAATGTACAAAGGTTTCCAAAAATTACACAAGGGATATGTATCATAATAGTTAATAATAGTTTATTTTTTTTTTATTTATTTTTTATTTTTTATAGCGCCAACATATTCCGCAGCACTTTACAAATTTTAGGGGGGACTTATACAGACAATACAGAATAAGCATATCTCATATCGAAAGGAGTGAGGGCCCTGCTCGTGAGCTTACAGTCTATGAGGAAGTGGGGGAGACACAAAAGGTAAAAAGTACATATATTGTATAATGCAGCCTTGATATACTGAATAGGATAAATAATAATACATGGACTGGTCGCCAGCCAGTATGTGTGCAGTCCTGACAGAGGCTTTTATGTGCATGGTTGGTTTGAACCCGAAGTTGAAGAAGATTTTAATATGGGGGAAAGCTGGGATGGACAGAGTGTGTTTAGGTGATACGCCAGTCTAAAGAAATGTGTTTTTAGGGTTCGCTTGAAACTGTGGGTATTGGGAATTAATCGAACTGTCCTGGGTAGTGCATTCCAGAGAATTGGCGCAGCACGCGAGAAATCTTGGAGACGGGAGTGGGAAGTTCGGATTATGGAGGATTTTAGTTTCAAGTCATTTGCAGAACGGAGGGCACGTGTAGGGTGGTAGACTGAGACAAGGGAGGAGATGTAGGGGGGTACTGAAGCATGGAGCGCTTTGTGGGTAAGCGTGATAAGTTTAAAACAAACTCTATATTGGATGGGCAACCAATGCAATGACTGGCACAGGGAAGAGGCATCTGAGTAGCGGTTGGTGAGGAATATGATCCTGGCTGCTGCATTCAGGACGGATTGGAGAGGGGAGAGTTTAGTAAGAGGGAGACCGATTAGTAGAGCGTTGCAATAGTCAAGACGAGAATGAATAAGAGCGACAGTAAGAGTTTTTGCCGAGTCAAAGGTGAGAAAAGTCCTGATTCTTGAGATGTTTTTGAGGTGTAGATGACATGAACGAGCGAGTGATTTGATGTGAGTAGTGAAAGAAAGATCTGAATCAAAAATGACCCCAAGACAGCGGGCTTGTTGCTGGGGAGTAATGGTTGAGCCACAAACGGAGATGGCAATATCGGGCACAGGTAGATTATACACGCTGAAAGAGACCGTGATGGGGACCTCACAATTAATTTTGCAGTTATTATAATTGCAGGAGATAAGTAGTGCCATTAGTTTCACCACTGCACAATGTACAAAGGTTTACAAATTTAAAAATATTACCCACGTAGGGTATACTTGGTATACATATATGACCACTAAGTACTTTTTGCAGAAGCAGGTGGAGTAGGACGTGATTTCCAGAACAAAATGGGTTTCGATGGTAATCGATGGACGTTAAGACAACTTCCAAAAAAGAACATTTGGCCTGCATTTAAGTTGGGTTGCTGTCATCTGTAGGGCTTACAAAGTCGGAGGAAATCGAGCCCTTGTTCAATTTTAGAAGAGTCAGCCTATCTGCATTTATGCGCTATCCATTATGATTGCACCGGTCGAACTAAAAACCCCCTCAGACAACACACTTGCGGCAGGGAATGGCAGCACCTCTAAGGCATACAAGGAGAGGTCGGGCCAAGTGCGCAGCTTGGACAACCAATAGTTAAAGGGCACTGACAAATCAGGGAGGACGCTGGTATGGTCACTTAAATACTCCTTCACCATCTTGGTCAACTTCTCTCCCTGTCATAGTTACACCCACAGAGAGCCCTTGCTGATGTGACGGTTTCATGAAAGTGGCCCATTTGGTGGAAATTCCCCCCTTCCTGAGTTGCACCTGGTGTGCGTGTCCCTCCCCTGTAATCCCTGTGGGTGAAAAGAGCGGTATCTTTTCCAGCAGCCTTGCCTGAGGGTAACCTTTTCAGCAACTCTTTAACAATGGCCCTCTGGCATGCATGCACTCTAAATGGCAGGTCTGCCTCCGACATGAGAGAAGGAAATTTCTCCTTGTACTGAGGGTCAAGAAAGATGCACAGCCAGTATTTCATGGTGGACAAAATGTCTTTCACATGAGGGTCTTGGGAAAAGCATTGGACATGAACTGTGCCTTGTGTGGCAGACTACAAAGAGTCAAGCGTTCAGTCTCCCCACCAGGATGAACACTAACCATCCTCTCCTCCTCACGACGTGTTGCCTCATCCTCCTCCTCTTCAGGCCATCCATGCTGGACAGGCATGAAGCTGGGATTGGGAGTCCCCTCTGTAGTGCAGACCAAAAACTCTTGTTCCTCATCCTCCTCCTCCCCCTCCTCCTGTTCCTCATCATCCCTCAATGTGGCCTGAGAATATTGTAGGAGTGAGAGCTCTCCCAAATGTATGATACAGGGCCACCTGAGGGCCCTTCCCAAACTCAGGTTTCACGGCACCTGCTGGCCCTCTGAAAATGTGAAGTGAGGGCCACATAAGGACATGGCGGTGGACGTGGTGGTGGTGGCGAGCAAAGCCCAAAATTCAAATGGTCATGTTTTATCTGGCATTGTAAAGTGCTGGGGAATATATAGGAGTGAGAGCCCTCACAAATATAAAAGGAAAAACTAAAGCCAAAATGCTACGTGTGAACTTATGCTAAAGGGGAGGTATCATTTTTTTATTGTTATTTTTTATTTTGCATTGAACTATATACAAGTAATTATGAAGGAAAAATGTTTCTTAGCATTTTTCCCTTTAAAAAATAATTTCGGTTTGGTTTGTCTTATAAATTTGTTGCAGAAAAATATTTGGCTTTCCCATTGACTTGCATTGGATTCGTTACTCAGTACAAATACATGGATATTAGAAATTATTCGTGCCATTTTCCCGAATCCGAATATTTCACTATTCGCTCATCACTAATAGCATAAAAATCTCCATTATTGGAAAACCATAATTATTGCTATACAAATGTCATCCAATTTTAATGTTGGAAGAAAAGATAACAGATGACAATTTCAGGAAATTCCAGTGACCTAAGCAGGAACTGAGAACGGAAACAGTGAAAAATTAAATCGATGCTTCACCATTGCAACTGCAATATTAAAAAATCTATAGCTGCTTCCTTCCCAGCTGACTGCAACTGTTACTTTGTCTGATTCATGGTTTTAGACTTTTTCTTCCGAACTCAGTTCACTTTTATTTATAACAATATTATCAAACAAGTTACCTGTATAAAGTAAAAGAAATAAGGTTCAATTTAAAATAGCTCTTTTTTTAATCTTATTTAGTATGTCAAACTTATATATTTTTTATATTAACATATAGCATACATTCTGGGCACACTAAATAAACTTCCTAAAAATCCAGACATTTAAGTGCAATTTTCAACCACACAAAGTATGCGTGTCGCAGACAATTGTTTTTTGCACTTTTACTGCAGGGTTTATTAATCAAATAGGCCTTGTAAAGTCCTAAGCGTGTTCAAGATAAAAATAATAAGATACTATCTATTCTTATAATGTTCCAAATTATTTTGATAATAAACAGATATTATTGGGTCTCAATTTGTCTTTGGAGTGACTCCATGTAGACCCATGAAAAAAACTACTAGAATTACTAGACTAGAATGCTGATGAGCTTTAAAGCTTGATTAGTTAGACAAGAATGATTATTGCAAGGAAATTATTGCATATAATGATTTTAATTCACATAAATATGCAAAGTTGTGCAAAGTTTTTAGGCAGGTATGGAAAAAATATTTCAAAGTAAGGAAGCTTTACAATAGTAGTAGATGCAGTGTACGGACAACAGAGAAATCTAACTCAAATCAATATTGACTTGATTACCTTTTGCCTTCAAAGCAGCATTATTTCTTCTCGGTACCCTTGCACACATATTTCGAATTAACTTGGCAGAGAGGTTGTTCCAAACACATTGGAGAACTAACTACTAGAGATAAACGTAAGCCTTCCTGGATCCTGGGCTCATCTTATGATTTGCTGTGCTGTCGCGCCATCACTTGTGCACCGCATGGCACAGAGATGATGTCACACCAGGCCAGCAAAATCAAATACTGCATGAAGGAACAGAGAATTTGTGCAGCTCCTGTCCACGATCAGAGTGCAGTGACCTGGACGGTAGATTGGGGTTGCACAAAGCGGTACGTTCATCTCTACTAACCACAGATAAAGGCCTGTGTGAATCCTTGAGACTGTTCATGTAATCCCACACAGACTTGATAATTTTGAAATCAGGGATTTGTGGGTGTCATATCATCACTTCTAGAGCTATTTGTTCTTCTTTTCGCTGAAGATAGCTCTTAATGACATTGGCTGCATGTTTGGAGCCAGTGTCCTGCTGCAGAATAAATTTGAAGCAAATTAGATGCTACGCTGATGGTATTGCATGATGGATAAATAACTGCCTGTCCTCAAAATTTAGGACACCATTAATCTTTACTAAATACTCAACTCCATTTGTAAGACAGGTGACGGAATGCAATGCACAGAGACACAAGGCGAAACAGTCAGGGATTGATAAAACCGCTTTATATGTATAACAAATATTATGCAAGGGGGTTAGTAACAGGTATAATAAACAAAAACTTGAAATAGCAATAAGAAATAGTTTCAGTGAATAACGGTAAAGATTTTTGCAAAGTGTGATGCACCCAGGCGTGGGAGTCACCACGTGAGTTCTCTTTATATGGCCCTAGTGGGGGTCACCGGTTATTCCCAATAGGCCGCAAGTCTCTTCTGGATAAAGTGTATCCGATCCAATTTAGCCCCCCACCCAACAACAGCCCCCACCCAACCTGAAATCCTAATCCCAACTGTCCCTGGTACTGTGAGTGAAAATTGGAAGTGACGGCCCTGTTCACTTGCGCAATTCCTCCGTGGCTGCTGGCACATCTCTCTTGTCACATGTAAAAATGACCTTGGCACTCAAAATATATTTCAAAGGAGTGAAAATTTTATTGCAGTCCAAAAGTGGATGTAAAACGTTTCAGTCGTAATGACCTTCATCAGTTAACAATGTTGCAATGTGACTAGGAGTACTGATGTATCATCAGTTGAGCAGGCAATGGTAAGGACCACCTTAAGATGTCTGAGACCTGGCAGGATCCATAACGCGGTGTCCACCGCTTGTTGTAGTCTACATCCACTTTTGGACTGCAATAAAATTTTCACTGCTTTGAAATATATTTTGAGTGCCAAGGTCATTTTTACATAGCAACGGGTTCGGCCCCTACTTGAGCACCATTTGGCAGCAGTGCAGCGATTTTTTTGTATTTATTTATTTTTATATATATATATCTTGTCAGAGTCCTCTCTCAGCTCTTCTCAGCTTGACCATCGATGGTATTCTCTCATGCTTGGGGTAAGGTGATCCAGACTTTGACTCTAGACAGTTGACGTCGGGTTCCGGGAAATTACTCAGTGTGGAGCACAGGTCCTGACTCTGACCAACATGCACAGGGCTCAGGGCGCTTCTCTAAGGGGTTCAGAGTTTCTCAAATGGTACCCTCTCTGGTGCGACGCAGGCCTCCGGCTGAGTCCTGTCGCGCAGGCCACTGCGGTCCTACTGGAGCACATCTGCTTCACTCTGCGGCCTGGTTCCAAATCTCCCTGTGTCTTGGCGAGCTGGACTTTTATATCCAGGAAATCCTCCCTGGAATTCACCTGATCAGGTCCAGCATCTGAATTTACTCACCCTTCAACTCTTCTAGCATAGCTTGGTTCCGCTCGATTTTGTCTGGCCAGCAGATGGCAGTCTCTGGCACATCCTGAAAGAATCTTCCTGCTGGTTCATTGCTTGGTTCATTGCTCTCTACTACATATTTACTAAAATGCAATCTTAAAATTGAAAGGAACCTCCATCATACTTCACTGTTGCCAGCAGGTATTCTTTAATGTGCCGCTCTCCAACTCTTCGGCAAATAAACTGCCTTCTATTGCAGCCAAATATTTCAAATTTTAACTCCTTAGACGAAAGCATCTGCTGCCATTTTCATGTATTTTTGTGCATAGTTCAGTTGCTTGGCCTTGTTTCCACGTCAAAAGTAAGGCTTTTTTGCCACAATTATTTCGTGAAGACCACTTCTGGCCAGTAGATGCATGCCTCTCAACTTTTGAAGAACAGAATGAGGGACAAATCATGCCCATTTATCATTTCTTTCTACCCTGGCGAGAGGAGATGTCACAGGGGCAGTGGTAGTGAGAGAAATTCAGACGCCTGAGACTGCAAGGTGTAAACCCAAATCCAGGACTGTCCGCTGTATCTGGGACAATTGGGACGGACTAGTGGATCGATCCATGGGTCTCTGGTCCAGCGTGCAGGTCAATGGTACCTGGCGGCTGGATGAGAGGCCCGAAAATCTCTTACCATCCTTCTTCTCCTGCACGGCTTTTGATTATCCAGGGCAGTGCTATGTCATTAATGCATCCTGCTCATCTCTAGTTGGGATCTGTGGATTTATTTTTTGTTCATTCAATCATAGTCGTAGCAGCCGTAGCAGCATCTTTATGTTGCTTCACTTTATTACATCTGACTTTTTGATGTCTGTAAGACCGTGTTCACACGTTGCATAAATACTGTTTTTTGTTTTTTGCAGGTGTCTGCACCAAACTATGCAATAACGATCTTCTCTGATTAATGTAATTTTATTGCATTTTTCATGCTTTTCCTCCTTTTTTGATGCAGATGTGAAGTTGCAAATTTAAGTGCTTTTCGTAGTACAGAAAAGCTTTGATTCTGCACTTAAGAAAGTAACTGCAGTTTTTCACATGCGGTTTTGTAGTCTCCACATAGTTACCTCTTGAGAAAAAAGCACCAAAACTGCACAGCTCAGTAGTGTCTTTAGAATCACAGGGGGCGCAGTTTTCATGAAGTCACATCTACTTTGCCTTGACAGTTAAACACAGCAAAATTTCTGTGCAAAAAAGCAGCAGAAAAAAACACAGCATTTAGGCTGTGTGCCCACGATGCGTTTTTTAAGTGTTTCCTCAGCGGTAAAAACGCTGCAGAAACGCTTAAAAAACATATGGTAGAAGGCCTGCCATGTTCCCCAATGATAATCCGCATGTGCTGTGCACATGCTGTGGAAATTTCTGCTGCAGATTATCATTGCGGAAAAAAACGCAGCACTACCAATTATTTTGTGGAAGCGCTGCGTTTTCGCCGCCATTGACTTGCATTAGAACGCATGGATTACGCATCACTGTATATGTAGATGCGCATTCCATGCGTTCTAATGTATGGATGGTACCCGGGTCTAGAGAAGAGGGGACTCTCCTCCCGACCTGGGTACCATAGAAACTGTAAAAAAAAAAGAATAAAATAAACTTACCTTCTGGCGGCCCCTGATGCGCTCCTCCTCTCATGCCGGCAGTTTGCGATGGACTGGAGGACCTGAACTGACGTCATAGTCATGTGACGGGTCACGCGACACTGACATCAGCAGGTCCTTCAGTGTAACGCGATCTGCCAGCAGTTGGGACGGTGAAGCAAGACTCCGGGGGCCATCGGAAGGTAAGTATAGATTTTTTATTTTTTGACATTCTCTCGGGTCACACTATATAAATCCGGTTTGCATGGATTTATATAGTGTGACCAAGTTGACAAGCACTTTCCAAGTAATGCTAAAATCGCTTGGAAAGCACTTGTCAACCCACATGCGGAAATGCATGTGAAGAACGCTTCACATCCGCATGTCCCTGGCAGGAAAAACGCATGTACAATCAACATGCGTTTTTTCTGCCAGGGGAGATGCAGAAACGCTCAGGAAAAATCCGGAGCATTTCTGCATCGTGGGCACATAGCCTTACCCTACATGTGAACACGGTCTAAATGTCTAAGCAAAGTGGATGTAATTTTATGAAATCTCCACCTTCGGTGTGTCTAAAGATGCTACTGTATGCTGCGGTTTTAATGCTTTTTTTCCCTCAATAGTCTTCTATGTTGTGCCTGAAAAAAACGCAAAAAAAACCCCAACGTTGCATTTTTAAGTGCAGAATCAAAGCTTTACTGTAGTCTTATAAAAGTATTAAGAACCTGGATTCTACATCAAAAAACATATAAAATATGGGGGAACATGCATAAACTAAAGAAAGCAAACATGCAATAATCAGAGAAGATTGTTATTGTGTCGTGTGGTGAAGACACCTGCAGAAAACGTGAAGAAAAAAAGCAGTAGAAGAAGCGCAGCAGTTATGCTACATGTGAACACGGCCCTACCGTTACATTTATTACACTTTTTATGGGTTTAATAGAGAAAAAATGTCAATCTAGCCATTTTTATATCATTTACTGATTCCCATAAATAATCTGATTGCTGTGTTGTGCAGGTTGTTACGATTATAGTGAAACAAAATATGTCCATGTTATTTGCTGATTTGTGATGTTTATTATTTTTTTAAAAAAGTGCATGAAAACAACGTTATTGTAATACGTTTATCATTATTTTTTAATAATTTTATAGGAAGAAGAAAAATATTTTTTATTCTCCCTCACGAATACAGAGACAAAATACACTGCTATGTACAGATGTATTTCTATGTAATCTGCCTGTGGAGTCAGAGCCTACAATACAATCAAGTATGCAAAATTCTCTCACTGATATCAGAGCCTGTGGCTCTGTAGCTTTAGCTTCTGCCTTTAATATTGAAGGTTGTGGGTTCGAGACCTGGGGTGTCTCACAAAAAAAGAGAAAATTATATTTTTGTAACTTATAAATGATAATTTTATAATTACTTTGTCGTTTTATAGGAACAAAAGAATCTGACTTTTACAAGTATGAGGAAATACTCTGCTGTATACAATGTACATGTATAATCTGTTTCTGGGGTCACTGTCTGCAATAAATCTCAAGATTACCAAATTCTCCTATGTATATCATTATGTGTTGTGGCTCTTAGCTAGAGCTGTAGGCTAAGAACTTAAAGATGTGAGTTTGTGTCCTGAGGAAACCTAATCACAGGAGAAATGTCAGCATTATAATTCAATTTATGCACTAAGCAAAGAGATGCATCCCCAAACTACAGAGCAATGAATACATCAGAAAGAGATGAGTATAAGAATCTGGGAAAGTCCCACTGAATCTGGGACAGTTGTGAGCTACACACGTGATCAAAATTGTTGGCACCCCATTGTTTAATGAAAGAAAAACCCACAATGGTCACAGAAATAACTTGAATCTGACAAAAGTAATAATAAATTAAAAATCTATGAAAATGAAGAAATGAAAGTCAGACATTGCTTTTCAACCCTGCTTCCACAGAATTATAAAAAAAATTAAACTCATGAAATAGGCCTGGACAGAAATGATGGTACTCTTAACTTAATATTTTGTTGAACAACCTTTTGAGGTGATCATTGCAATCAAACGATTCCTGTAACTGTCAATTTCATGAGCTTAATTTTTTTTAAAATTCTGTGGAAGCAGCGTTGAAAAGCAATGTCTGACTTTCATTTGTTCATTTTCATAGATTTTTAATCTATTATTACTTTTTTCAGATTCAAGTTATTTCTGTGACCATTGTGGGTTTTTCTTTCATTAAGCGAGTGGTACGAACAATTTTGACCACGTGTGTATATATACTGTATATTCATTCCATCTTAATCTCAAATGTACATTACATGTGCATTGTGCTTCCTGTTGGAGTAATATATATATATATATATATATATATATATATGTGTGTGTAAAACGTTTTCTGAAGTGGTTTTGTTTTTTATGCCGCTTTCTTTTTTTTGAAGGAAAAAAATGGAAGGGGCCCTGATCTTCCACAGCGAATGAGCAGTAGTTTGCCTTGACTAGTGTTCTGCTTTTGTTATATTATTATTAGTTATATTATTTGAGAGAATAATCGTGAACTATTTTACTAACCTATTATTTCTATTTTACTTTTTCACAGGCATTATGACACACTTTCAAATTGTGCCGAACATACAGCTAGAAATGGAAACTGCTTTTGGCCAAACAACTTGGCAGAAAGATTCATCCTTGGAATTCATACCAAATTTTTTTCAAACTGTACTTCAGACACAGTAATATGGGAGGATCCTCCGGATGATATTCTCACAGCTCTCATTTTAATCCCTGTCTTCTTGACAGCAGCAATGATCAGTTTAGTGGTTTGGTGCAGTAAAGGAGGGGATATTTTTGGATAAAACAAGTTTCTTGGGATTTGGAAACTGCTGTGACCAGCAAAGAAGTGCAGTAGTAAAGGAAAATAGCCATTTGAGGATCATAAACTACTGATCAAATGTGTAGAATATTTAATATGTCCATGATCAATTGCATCTTTGCTATTCAAAGTGATACAGGACAGAACAATGATTTCCAATGCTGTTCTTCAGTAGTTCCCCTAGAACATACTGTACATGATCCTTCACTCTGGAGTGACTTCATTCTTTTTGTAGCAGTTCGCCACTACCCTTTGCGTACAGATGGATCTTCAGGGCTTTGCGGCTTCCTGCTATTTCAAATCCCTTATCAGCCAGATCTGTTTTAATAAGAGGATTATAAAGACTCGTAAATGATGACTGAGCTACAGATGTTAATATTAAACATTGTCTTAATGTAGAGTATTCTAACCGATTGTGGATTGTGTGTCGCTTTGTGAGTCTTTAACAAATATTGTGGAATGGAACCTAAAGAACTATTTCATAGAACAGAATGACTTTCATGTTAAATTTTGTTTTAATTTTTACTGATGATAACACTACTAATTTTGTGAATGGAAAATATATGTGGACAAGAATGTTCAGCAACAGGTAGTTACTGTTTACGCTTGACTATGGTCATAAACTACTGTGGGTTCTACAGAAGCCAATTAAAGGGAACTTATCAGGTCCGATAATGCTATTAACCTACAGATATAGGATTAATCTGCAGGTTAATAGCGTTATGAAGGTGCCCGACCGCTGTACTGAAAGTACGGAACATGGGAGAAAAATGAACTTGATTTGTCCCGAGAGCTGTTGTCTTTCTGTAATTCAGGAGCAATTTCAGTCACCGCTTACTGCAATAACATCTGCAAGTTAATCACATTATCAGACATGACAGGTTCGCTTAAAACCTATAAAAGTCTATGGGAAGCCTAGCAAGCATAACAAAAAGCATGCTCAGCCATGTGGATAGACCTCTATGGGTCACACTAATTTTAATAGAAAGTAAAACATGCTCCAGGTTGAATCTGCGCAGTAAGGACAGCAGCCAGGCCGAATAAACATGTCCAGTGCTAACCTTTGCTTTGAAAAGTATTTGTCTGGGAAATGGCACAATATTTTTAAGTGAAATAAATGACAAAGCAGGTTTTTTATATGTGACATTCTTAATTTTATTTTAGATAATAGTTAGAAAATCTTTAATATACAGATATTTTCTAGGAAAACATTTCAATTCTTTGGAAAAACAGTTTTGCATCGGATTATTGATTTCTATATCATTACTACAGATGTATTATTGAATTTTCCATTACTTTATCTGCTGATATAGATACATAAACATGATATAAATCTCAGGAATCCATTAATACAATTCTATGAATATTTATTAACTGCTATCAGCAAAGCCATTAGAAAATATTGAGTCCCTAAAGTTCAATAATTAATGTCCTCCTGTGGCAATTATTCACTTAAAGGCAGCATAAAACACCTCCAGCAGCACCACAAGAATAACCCTCCATTTACATCAATGCCAGAGTGTCCCACAAAACATCTATTTGGGCAACACCAAACTAGTACCACAGTGAAGCACAAAAAAAAATCAAGAAATTGTAAAGCACATCCCCCTCTAGGACTCCTAACATCATGATGCAGGAGACTTCTGTACCCCATTTGAATGGAGCAGCAGGGGACACATGATCGTCCATAACAACACTCATTTTATATGGGACTGTTGGAGATAGCCAAGAACTACTTTCTTCGGCAGTCCTATAGAAAATGAATAGGTTTGAGGTTGAATATGCGCACTTCCACTTTGTTCAAACAAGGTACATAAGTCTACAGTCCTCATGATTATTGAGAGGTTTAGCAAAACAAAAATACAGCCTTTTCTGGCACAGAGTGAAAACAGAAAGTAAGCAGTAGTGCGGGTTTGCCTGCTCGTGTTAGTGTCCAGCTCTTGAGTCCTTTAGCAAACATAAGCAATACTGGAGGTTTACACACCTCCAAAGTCAGACCCTGACAACTGGTCTCCTTTTTTCTGCCATAACATGCCCCTGGGATGGGGATATGTGAGCAGCCAGTCCCACCCATCTCTTCGACTGCATGTAAACCCTGCCCTGACATGCCCTATTAACTCTCTCAGCTCTATACGTGCTAGAGCCTGCTTTCTTGGGATTACATCACCAAGGCTACCAATCTCGATGATACATATCTCCCCTCAAGGTCCTATCTGGTGGCCATTTTACATACCCCCCATTGCCCAAATCTGGGGGGCTTGGCATCTTCCTCGATTAAACAGTGGACCCTCGACAGAGCATCAGCATTGCCATGTAGTTTCCCAGGCCTATGCTCTACATGGAAGTTAAAATCTTGAAGTGCTAGGAACCACCTTGTCACTTGGGAATTGTTCCCTTTCTTTCCCTGCATCAGCGGGGCATGATCTGATACTAGTCTGAATTTCCTGCCTAAGAGGTAGTACCATAGAGTGCTTAATGCCCACTTTATGGCCAAACATTTCTTCTCCACTATGGAGTAGTTCTTCTCTCAGGAAGACAGCTTTCGACTTCGATACATTATGGGGTGCTTTTCCCCATTCACCTAGTGTGAAAAAAAAGCACCCAGCCCAACAGCTGACGCGTGTGTCTGGACTACAAACTTCATAGAGGAGTCCTGTGTCACCAACACTGGCTGTTTACACAGGGCAAGCTTCAGTTCCTGGAAGGCCATCTCTGCTTTTGGAGACCATTTAGCCATAGCCGATTTTGTCCCTTAAGAAGGTCCATCAAAGAGGCGGCTATCATGGCGAAGTTAGGGGTAAGCCATCGGTAGTGGCCCACGATGCCTAGGAACGCTCTGACCTATTTCTTTGAGTGAGGTTGCGGCCAACTGTGGATCGTGTCAACTTTATTTATTTGCAATAAATGAGGAATACAGTGGCTCAGAGTCCACGCTTCCTTTCACAAAGATGAAGCATAAATGCGGTTTATTATGTCAATGTGTTTCAAGGTTTTCAAACCTCTTCATCAGGACCAAACCACAATGATCACCATTGTATTCCTCATGAATTGCATCATATTCCATTGGTGGTAATGCAGCAGCCCTTACATGTTTCTATAGGAGTTGTGACATTCACAACCCTATCTGGTGAGCATATCTATAATATTTTTATACCACTTTGTTACCAGTTAAGACCCTATTTGCACTTTTTATCTCTACAGTCTTGCCATTTGCTTAACTTTATTTATTTGGGGCTTTATTTCACGCCTGCCTATGGCATAGCCCAGGAATTTTGCTTCCTCTATGCTCATGGTACATTTCTTCAGGATTATGGAAAACCACGCCTTGTGTAGAGCATCAAGTATTGCCAGGACTTTGCCTAGATGGTTGTGTAGAGCATCAAATATCGCCTAGACTTTGCTCAGATAGTTTCCGCAATCCTTGCTGAAGATCACGATTTCATCCAGGTAGGCTGCTGCTGTTATGATCTGCTACAAGCACTAAGGAAAGACAGGAGATCTGTCCCTACCATAGAACTAAGCTAGATCCCTACGAAGTAACGGGGAACCTGATCCTGCGATCAGACCCGCTAAAGTCCTTGGCTAGTCTGAACGAAGACCTATAGATGTGAGGGAGGGATCCCTACAAGAACTAGGGACTGGGAGAAAGATGGACACCTCCTAGCAGAAATTGTAGCAGTAAAAAGACAAACAAACAACATAGAACATAGAGGTCCAAAGACCTAGCTAAACTGACTGAGAAAGGTAACAAAGCACCTGGCTAGCTTAAGAGTAGAAATTACAATGAAGTCCAGCATGACCAGAAGGGCGGAGCAGGATTAAATAGGCAAAAAAGGTCATATGACCAGCAAAATAGAAAAAACCTAACAGGAGAGTTCTAACAGCTGCGTACTTCTTCTCGGGAGCTAGCGTCCAGTTCATGGCTCTCTGGAAGGTGGCCGGAGCTCCTCGCAACCCTCACAACATCCTTGTTTTCTGGAAAAAACTGTCTGGCATTGAGAAGGACGCCTTTTCCTTGGCATATTGGGACATAGGAATTTGCCAATACACTTTCGTGAAGTCAAGGGTGGTAATGTACAGGGTGGCTCTAGCCTTTCAATTAGTTCATTGACACGGGAATCGCTTTCTGCCATTTTAGTGCATACTGCTCACCCACAGTGTTAGCATATACATTATGTCTTGTGCAATCTGTGGTACTGATGAAGGCCACATGACTGAAACCTCTTCACTTTTTGGATTACCTGTATCGGAGCTAAGGACACAAAAAGATAGCAGACTTTAAGACCATTTAGACAATATGATTTTGGCCTGTTAGTGAGCGGTTTGTGTAAACAGACAAGTATACAACTATTAATTGGCTTGAATATGGTCAATTGGCAGTCATTTACTGGCCCGTTTATAGATGTTAACAAAAACTCATGAGATCAAACGATTGTTAATATGATCATTCTTTCACTATAAAACATTGTGTTGTCAGGAGAAAAACCCCTATTTACATGACTTGATTGTGCTGCCATGAACGATGATTTTTATGCCATCTTAAACAATCTGATCACCTACCAAAAAGTGTTTTGCTTGTTAGTTGAATTATCACCGGCATGTTTACATGGGCATATAATTAGGAACGAGCAATCATAACAGCGCTCATTTGCTAATTACTGGCTCACTTAAATGGGCCTGCATTTCTAAATTTGCTTTATATTGTTTGTTTTAATTGTACTAAAGCAGTAAAGCAAGTTAAAGATTTTTTCCCACAAATGAAAGTTAATTTTAATCAATAGTTATTGGAATGATAATAAGTTACACAATTGGATGTGTTTAAATAAAATGTTTCTGTACTGAGATAATCTTACAAATGTGCCCCTGTGTAATGGTTGTGTCTGACTGTGTAGGTAACACTGATCATACCACATCTCCTGGGCAGGTGAGGAGGCAAAAGAGTATACAGATATTACAGCAGGGGATCGCAGCTGATTCTTTCTTTGAAGTAAAACATTGTTTATAAACTAGCAGGAAAATGTTTTACCTCGCAAAGAGAATCAGCTGGCCAATTGTGGAACTTACTATTCCAAGATCTATTGATTAAAATTAACTTTCGTTTGTAGTAAAACCTCTAAGTAAGTTTCTAAAAAAGATCATACTGTGCAATAATATTCTGTCTTTATTTGTTTTGGCTATATGTGATATGTAGGTGTTACATGGAAAATATCCCTGCCTATTTGAGAACCGAATTAATTGTAACAGTGCGTGAAGGATTCAGTAAAGTACAGTATTATTTCAGCCTAATAAATTATGACCGCTAATATTGTGTAAGTACAATTTAGGTAATTATTTTACATTATTTAAAAATCTACAACACATTTTATGAGGTTATTCTTTGCCATTGGGCACTATTGTGGGAGAAATATCTACACATTAAGTGTTATATTGCCTGTTAAAGTCTTTATTGTGCCATACTTTTTCATTAGTATGACTATATCACAGATCATTTTTAGCATTGCTAAATGTGATAAGCACATATGTTCTTTTTTATTTTCACTTTGAAGTTAAATAAAATAAACAAGGCTTAAGTGTTGCAAACCATGTTTGATAATTATTTCTCAATTAGGAAATAAAAAAGATTAACATTTAGTTACTTACTAGAGATGGGTCATTAAATTCAACTGGAATTGTATACTACTCAAATTTTATTTTCTAAAAATCCACATTTTTTCAAATTTGGATCTTTTTGTAATTCGCCTCTAGCTTGCCGCCATTTTTCTGTTCCATAAAATGCTATTATCGTAAGTTTAAAAAGTAAAAAAGAACAATTATACTCAACTTATCAGTCACCTATCCAGTCCCTCACCAACACTTATCCGGTCATCTCTATATCTTCTGATCTCCCACTGATCCCTGGGCTGATGGGGACTTCATGCTTTCACGAGGTCCAGACAGGTCCTGCACTTGTGCAGAATCCTCCCAGACCTCATAAAAGTTGAAAGTCCTGGCTCAGCATGTGAAGCCTGGAGATTCCAGCTTGAGTGGCGAGGAATCAGAAGATGCGGTGACAACTTGACGGGTGGCGGTGAGGTGCCAGAGAGATGAGCTTTCAGGTTAGTATAAACATTTTTTTTACATTTTTTACAAATTAAGTTTTCTATGCTCTGAGGTCTGGAGAGATCCCAAAACATACTAAGGGATATTAAATTTGCAGAGAATAACTTCTTAAAATTGAATTTCCCTGAAAAAAAACACATTAACAGACAAATTTTGTCTTATCCGCTCATCTCTGTTACTTACGTTTAATCATTTCATATTATTGAAACCTGCTTTGATCATTTGGACATTTAAATGGTTAATCTAGTGAATATAGTGCAAAATTATTGATCAATAATTTGAATTTTCAAAGAGTTCATTGCAGTGACTGTAAAATATTCTAATAATATTCGATATGTATTATATCATCCAAAGTCTAGAACAATCAATGGAGCTGGCAGAGGTTGGGAACAAAAATCCCGAATTACCTTGTATTCATTTTCTTTTCTTCACCTGGAGAAAATCCTCTTTGATAGATCTTGTATGAATTTTTGTTATCTTCCTCTGGTTACACACAATTGTTTAATGGAATCAGCTTTTGTAGCATTTAATTTCCTTTCAGGATTGTTATGAAATTTCTGTGCAAACCTAAATTGTTTTAAAGGATAACATAAGTTGTACTAAGGGACATAGTGCACAACCATCAGAAGATCCAAATTCCAGCAAGGTTAATTCACAAAATTAAAATCCTAATTCAGCATAAACCATTAATAGGAGCAGCACGTCTTATACAAACCCAGCAAACTTGTTGTTATATGAAAACATAATGATAGAGCTATATAAACTAGTTTAGGACACACCTTCATACCCTAGAAAAAACTATGAGGCAAAACCCTAAGTTGGGCTTGTTGTGTGAGACCATGAGACAGAACCAAGAATCTCACTTGAGTATATTGAATAAACATTGTTGTAATTCAGATTTTGTAATGGTCAGGCTAAGTACAGCTTTATCCATTAGAAAAACTAAGTTTTGCACAGAAATCACATGAAGTGTTGCACAAGTTTTTTCCATAAAACAAGTAGTGTTTGAAACCAGAGGAAGACATTGTCCACAAAGTTGGACAAAATTAATTTAAGAGCACTTTATCCAGGTGATGATAAGAAAACCCCTGATTATATAGACATGCTTAAAGAGAGTTTCATGTGACAATGTAGAGCTGTGAGATGTCTTATGTTTTTATAAATACAGATCAAGCTATTCTCTTTACCTTGCATAAAGTTACTTTACTATGTTGGTCTTATAGTGTGATAAGAAGGTTGCGTGGTGCAGCTTACAAGTGAATATGGGCCTATTTTTTAACACATTAGCCCTTGCCTCTCACTATAGGACAAGATTCACGAATTTAAACACTCATAGAATTACAAATTTGTAGAAGTTTGTCAAGTTAGATGTACTTTTCGTATAGTTTTCACTAAATACATTTGACATGATAATAAAACCAGCAACAATGCCTTGTTAGCTCAACCATGACTTTCCTGCTTTCAAGAACTTTGAATAATAAAAAACACAAAGATTTAAGCAGCAGCAGGCCTTAATTTGCAATCTACCTGTCAAATGTAGAAAATCAAAAAGGAATGAGGAAAAATTACCATGAATCAGTCTACAGGGTTTTCACTATTCAATACAGTGTCGGACTGGGGTATCTGGGGCCCACAGGAGGAATTAATCCTCGGGCCCACTCTACAGCTATCTGCAAATACCTGTTAGCTGTTATCCCTGTTATAGTGGAGCGTCGACTGTAAATCACAGGTGCCTCCTGCACATCTACTGTGCGCCACTATTACTGGGATGTACAATTACGGTAGTTTGCATTAAAAGGGTTCTTTGGTTAAAACAAGTTATCACCGATCCATGGGCTCTACAGGATAGGTGATAACTTATTGATCGTTTGGGTCCGAACATTGGACAACACACCTATCGGAAGAATGGGGAAGTTTTATCCCTGTCAGGACACTTATCCCCATTTTATAATGCAGCAGCTGGTGGGATGTCTGACCGCAGACTCATTCATTTTCTTTGGGGCTTCCAGAAAAAAGCCAGAACAGCGCTCGCAGCTACTGAATTAATGAATGGATCAGTGGTCAAGTCCACATGCTGATCCAGTCTAAAAACTCCACATTCTACCAATCGGCGCAGGTCCCAGCATTCAGACCCCCATCAATCAATAAGTTATCACTCATCCTGTGAAGAGGTGATTACTTGTTTTCCCCGGAGAACCCCTCTAAGTGTATCTTGTTCCAAGTATTTAATGACTAATGGAAATAAAGAATCTTCTCCTAATTAAAATCAGAGAGAACAAATGACCGCCATACACAACACAATCCACTATTCCAACACCAATAATACAACATACAAGGGAGAAATACCGCCACACCATGACCAGACCACATATTACAACCACATAGTGATCGAATAATACCAGATACAAAGGAGAAATACCACCACACATGACTTTTACTGTTTATATAGTTAAAGAACAGTTTGGGATTCGTTTTACTTTCCTTGGCAATTAGTCTCTCTGACTCCTCTTTTGCTATTCTTATTTGTTTCTTACAGATTTTGTTTTTTTCCCTATAAGATATTAGCGCTTCCTCGCTGCCTTCTTGTTTAAGTTTACCGAAAGCCCTTTTTTTGTTTTTCATTGCCCTCTTGACTTCCTTATTTAGCCACATTGGCTTCCTCCTATTCCTCGCCCTTTTATTCCCATAAGGTATGTACCTTCTACAGTGACTATGTAGGACTGTTTTGAAAATTTCCCATTTTCTATCCGTGCTCCTATTACTGAAGATACTATCCCAGTCTATAAGGTGAAGGGCATCTCTTAGCTGATCAAACTTTGCCCTCCTGAAGTTCAGTGTTTTTGTGACTCCCTTGCTGGGCACCCTACTGAAGCACATGTGGAATTGTATAATGTTGTGGTCACTATTTCCCAGGTGCCCCCCGACCTGCACCTCAGTTATTCTGTCTGGCCTGTTAGCTAATATTAAGTCTAAAAGGGCCGTCCCTCTAGTTGGTTCCTGCACAAGTTGTGACAAATAATTGTCTTTGATAATTGACAGAAACCTGTTTCCTTTCTGAGGGAGAGGGAGAGGAGGAAGAGTACAGAAAGTAGTAGATGAGGATGATGACAGGGTTGATGACAATAACAAGGCACTATTTGTGGATGTGGACTAGATACAGAAATATCATCATGAGGAAAAGAAGGATAGCTGAAGCCTCAATTCCTAGTTGGTGTGTTTTGGGACGTACAAAAACAGCAGTGCATACTGCAATGGTTTAGTTCACTGGCAATATGGAATAGAATTCCCACACCCAAGATGACCTCAGATTGGTCATGCTACCACCACAACCACCACCATAGATACTATTGAGTTTCCTATGCAAATTGCCTCTTCAGAGAAAAAGAGGAGTTGAACTGATTTGGCTAGATGAGAGGCTCTGGACTGAGGTCTACGGTGCAACGTTTCTCCTTGTGGAGAGTGACATACCGGCTCTGGCATGTCAAGGTAAGGAGTCATATTCGCTGTGCAATGCTCCTCTGGGAAATTTAATATGCAAATTGCCTCTTCAGAGAAAAAGAAGACTTGAACTCTATAGCGCCACCTATTGAGTTTCCTACACCCACATGAGTCGCAACATCACTTACCCCAGAGCTGATGACAAAGAGAGGTTTCCCCTGAAGATCTGCGGGTCAGACATTGGCTCTGCTCTTTAATACTGACTCCATTACATTACTTTTTGATTGAGACTAGAATAACACTACTGACCTTGTATGGTTATGCAAAGGTAGGCAAAACTCTAAGATAGAACGTGACTGGGATAATTGCACCTTCTATCAGATTCAGACCGCTGCTCCGTGAATGTAAAACTGTAATGTCCATTGCTGTTGAGATCTGCTGGAATTCCAGGAATGAAAAATGCCACTAGTGAACAGTTTAGTATCAGGCATTGCTTGAAGGGGAATGCCATGCCGTCATGGTATAGATGATAAAGGATGGATTTATTAAGAATTAGGTTTAGAAATCCATATTTACCATCCATGCATGAGTCCACACCATTCTCTTCCAGGCAGTGCCTGATATTGAACTGATCACCATTGGCTTTTTCCACTTTTCTGCACCATGATATTTTACTGCATTGTGGTATGGGTGTTAGGTTAAGAAATGCTACATCTGTACATAATGGATCACTGATTCAGCTCTAATAAGCATACAAACAGAAAGTTAACGCAACTATTTAAATATTGTACTATCTATTTTATTTATTAAACAAATGTGATTGGAAGTGAACATGGAAATATTTTTCTTTAAGGGATATACGAGGGGTGTTCATTAAAGATTTCCACTGACCCACTTCCTGTGGTCTGAGAACAAAGAAAGTTGGCACAGTTATTAGTCCTTCTCTACATAGTTGCCACCTAGAGACACACACTTTTCCCATCTCTTTACTGTAAGCACCTCACTTGTAAAAGTCGACAAGTTGCTCCAAAAGCCACGATGTGACTTAGGAAATCAGAGTCTCCTCATCTGGAAAAAGCTTGCCCTTCAAAAATAACTTCATTTTTGGAAAGAGGTGGAAGTCCGATGGTGTGAGTTTGGGTGAATAAGGGGGATGCAATAGAATTTCAAAACCACAGGACCATGCTTCCATTTGTGCAACATGTGAGTTGTGAACTGGTGCATTGCATTGCAGAAGGCGGAGACCTTTGGTGAGCATGCCACGTCTCTTGGTTTTGATGGCCTCCTGCAAGTTCCGCAGCAGTAAAGCATAGTATGCCCGAGTGCTCATGGTACACTTTTCTAGGAAATCCATCAATACTACTCCGTGCTGGTACCAAAATACTGTGAACATGACCTTGCCTTCCGTGGGTTGGGTACATGCCTTCTTTCGATGCGGTGAGTCATGATGCTTCCATTGCATCGACTGTACTTTAGTCTCAGGATCATAGTGATGGATCCAGCTTTCATCCTGTGTGATCAGTCTGTTGAAAAAGTCCTACTGGCTTCCATGGCAAATTGTCAAGAGAGCCTGAGAGCATTCGACTCGTTCCTGCTTCTGAAAAGGTGTGAGCAGCAGGGGAACCCGGCGAGCGGATACCTTATGCATGTGAAGATGGCTTTGAATGATGTTGTCCACGGACCCCACACTAATCTTGACATTTTGGGCTAGGTGGCGAATGGTTATGCAGCGATTTTCCAAAATGGCGACCTCCACTTTCTGGATGGTGTGTTCATCAATAGCAGAGTGGGGTCACCCTGAAATTGGAGCTGTTTGCACCGAAGTCCGACCACATTTCAATTGATGATGCCAGTTCTTGACTACATCATATGATGTGGAATCATCACCATAAACCTCTTTCATCTCATCGAACGTCTCCTTTGGTGCGCGGCCTTTCAAGTAAAGGAAGTTGATGACTACTCTGTATTCCACTTTGTCCATTATCAAATCTCACACCACTTTAGCACCTGTAAAATCAAGACCGCTATCAGTTCTTGGTCTTGGTCCTGCTGCAGCTCAAGCAGCCGTGTGTACCAGCAAGGGCCAGACACAGACGACGACGACCAAGCACCAAAGACCAGAGCTACGCCAGTCAAGGTCAGTCCTGGGTTGCCCAGGGAGATTCCCAAACTGCAGATGACCTGGTGGGCCTAGAGAGGAGTACCGTGCAGTTGAGGGTTCCCTGGTGGTCAAGCAGGAAAAAAGGTCACCTTTCTGGGGTCCCCAAAGGGGATATGGCTCTCAAAAGAAGGGGACTAAATTCTCACTGGGGGGGCATCCAAAGTCCCAGGAGACATCTGAGTCGTAGCCGGGTAATGAGTCCCATTCTATTCTCTGTTACAGGTGTCATGCCCCTGGCCATATAGCTGCCCGGTGTCCCATGAACTCTGAGCAAATGGACTGCAGCATAGGCCGGCGTTGCTTCTAGCAGTCCCTCAAGCTGTCGAGTGCCCTCAAGCATGCTACATGTCCGTAAACAGGGTGAGAGTGACTGGACTGTTGGACTCAGAAACTTTGGTGACCCTGATAAGGGCCACACTTCCTCATCGGCTGTTCCCTGGGAAGGTGGTGGGTGTCCGGTGTATCCATGCAGATGCTAAGAACCATTCTGTGGCCTGGGTGGATGCAAGCACGGACTGTGGCGCCGTGTCTCAAGATGTTGGGGTTATCAAGGACTTGTTGCACCCCATAATAATTGGACAGGATTTTGTATTGTTCTGGGACATGTGGGGGAAAGCAGGAATGCCTGATTGCTTGGATAACAGCCAGATCACCCCTAAAGAAACCTTGCCACAGGCCATAACAGATGAGTTTCCCATGTGTGTGCTTATTGACTACGAGGATGAGGTAGCATCCCCCGAGGCCAACATCCCTGAGCTGGAGGTGTCCGAGGGAAACTTTGGAACTGCCAAACTCAAGGACTTAACTCTTAAAGGGGCGTTAGGAAATGGGAGTGTTAAATGGGGTGCCTCAGGAGCCAGGGACTGGGTAGAGAAGGGGGGATGATGATGAAGGATTGAGTAGAGAAGGGGGAAAGATGATGATGAAGGGCTGAGTAGAGAAGGGGGAATGATGAAGATGAAGGGCTGAGTAGAGAAGGGGGAATGAGGATGATGAAGGGCTGAGTAGAGAAGGGGGAATGATGATGATGAAGGACTGAGTAGAGAAGCGGGAACAATGATGATGATGATGAAGGGCTGAGAAAGAAGGGGGGATGATGATGATGAAGGATTGAGCAGAGAAGGGGGAATGATGATGATGAAGGGCTGAGCAGAGAAGGGGGAATGATGATGATGATGATGATGAAGGGCTGAGTAGAGAAAATCATTCCCCTTTCTCTACTCAGCCCTTCATCATCATCATCATCACCATTCCCCCTCCTCTACTCAGCCCTTCAACATAATCATTCCCCTATGTTGAAGGGCTGAGTAGAGGAGGGGGAATGATGATGATGAAGGGCTGAGCAGAGAAGGGGGAATTATGATGATGAGGGGCTGAGTAGAGAATAGGAAATGATGACGAAGAAGGGCTGAGTAAAGAAGAGGGAATGATTATGAAGGGCTGAGTAGAGAAGAGGGGAATGGATGATGATGAAGGGCTGAGAAGAGAAGGGGGAATGATGATTATGAAGAGCTGAGTAGAGAAGGGGGGGATGATGATGATGATGAAGGGCTGTGTGGAGAAGGGGGGTGATGATGAAGGGCTGTGTAGAGAATGGGGTGTGATGAGGATGAGAAGCTGTGTAGAGAAGAGGGTGATGAGAGGCAGTATGGAGAAGGGGGATGATGATGGGCTGTGTAGAGAAGGTGGAACGATGATGAAAGGCTCTGTAGAAAAGGGGGAATGATGATGATGAAGGGCTGTGTATAGAAGGGAATGATGATGAAGGGCTGTGTATAGAAGGGAATGATGATGAAGGGCTGTGTAGAGAAAGAGGAATGACGATGATGATGAAAGCATGTGTAGAAAAAGGGGAATGATAAAGATGAAGGCTGTGTAGAGTAGGGGGATGATGAGGAGGAGGAGCTGTGTAGAGAAGGGGGGATGATGAGGGGCAGTGTGGAGAACGGGAGATAAATATGAGTGGCTGTGTGAGGAAGGGGGATGATGATGGAGGGCTGTGTGGAGAAGAGGGGATGATGATGATGACGGTTTGTGTGGAGAAGAGGAGAAGAGGGATGTTGAGGGGGAGTGATGTGGGGCTATGCGAGGAAGGAGGGTCGATGCAGGATGGCTGCAAAGGGAAATGGGTAATGTTACTCTCGTGAGGCTGCATGCAAAGAGGCTGCGTAGGGCTGGGGGATGTGTGGTGAAGGGAGTGATGCAATTCACGTGGAGCTGCATAGTGAAGTGGTTAATGTCACTCACGTAGGGCTGAATGCTGAGTGCCTGTGTGGAGAAGGGGATGATGATACTTGCATGGGGATGCTTACTGGGGGGCTATGCAGGGAGCTATGTGTGGCTTATACTGTAAAAAAGTAGTTATGTGAGTTCTCATACTGTATATAGGGAGCTATGTGGAGGCTCATACAGTATGTATGGGGCTGTGTGGGGGCTCATATAGTATGTAGGGGACTATGTGGGGGCATATTGCCTAGGTCTGTGAGCTGTTATCCTCATTGTAGTATGGCTTATGGTCTCCTTTTCTTGTTCCGATTGAAGGAATTCCATCATGAAAGCGGAAGAAAATTCCATTAAAGTAAGTACACAAGTGTTCAGGCTATATGGGGTATGTATATATATGTATATACAGTCCAAAAGTTTGGACACACCTTCTCATTTAAAGATTTTTCTGTATTTTCATAACTATGAAAATTGTACATTCCACTGAAGGCATCAAAACTATGAATTAACACATGTGGAATTATATACTTAATAAAAAAGTGTGAAACAACTGAAAATATGTCTTATGTTCTAGGTTCTGCAAAGTAGCCACCTTTTGCTTTGATGACTGCTTTGCACACTCTTGGTGTGTCCAAACTTTTGGTCTGTACTGTATATATATATACAGGATAGGTGAAGTGGTACTGTGCAGTGTATATACATGCAGAATAAGAGGTTGTGCAAACAAGCACATAAATCAGGCGTGTGCTATGCAATTTTTCATCAGATAGCACACTGACCGATGTTATTCACTGAGGCCGTCCAGAGAGACATTTTTTTTCTCATACCGATTCAGTGTGAGAAAAAAATCATAGAATACTGCAATTTAACTCTAAAATTGGATGAGACTCACCTACTCAAGTCTAGGTATGTGAGAATAAAAATCAGCTGCCACAGTAAAGCGTCCAACATTGACGGATACATTACAATTCTGTAAATAGGGAGGCATGGCCTCGCAGCCGACTAACATGGCTGTGTGAGTACTGAGCTCCCTCTCACGCAGAGCCTGTTCAGCAACGTATGCAGCGTTCATTCTGCTTTTTATGGCTCATCCCTCTCTTCTAACACCTGGCTTGATGACCCGAGTTAAAAGAAATCAGAAGAAACAAGGAAAAATGGAGTTTTACTTCAGAGAAGACTGGAGCAAAGATGGCACTAAGACCTCCATTCACAGACGTGTCTCTGCTGACAGCGTGATGCCCCCTTTGACCCAGACACCTCAAGCGAAGTTGTACTTTCTGCCCGCAGTGAGTACAGGACCCCCGGGTCCCTCCCCGCAGCAAAATCACTCACCGGGTTCAAGATATAGTCCCCTGGCAGACATGGAGGAGGATGTAGTCCCGTCGAGGAGGAGGAGGGATGTCTACTCTCCCACAGTTAACCCAGCTTCACACAGACAGGGGCTGGAGTAGGAGATGCAAGTTAGTAATGGGCAGTCCGGCTCTTTTTGGTGCTCTGGCTTATTCGGCTCCGCTCACTAAAAACAGCCGGCCCTTTTTGGCTCAAAAAACGGCTCTTCTTGCAAATACTAATTTTCTCACTGTTATAACTCCAGTCTTTTGACTGTAAAGCCAGAACCTCATTACACACCTGTATAGGCATCTATTGAAGCAGTACTGATTGCTTTTTGCCCTGTCCTCAGAGTGTCAGCTCCTGTACAGACTGCTCACTCCTGGTTATTGCTGACCTGTGTTACTGTCTAGTATCTGATATTGCTTGTAAATGTCCTTTCTGCATCAGTCAGTGCTGTGATATCTGATAGCGCTGGAGAAGATTCTGATTCTTAGGGTATATGCACATGGTCGGTATTGGCAGCGCTTTGAACGCAGTATACTTTATGCTGCATCCAAAGCGCTGCACGCAGGTGAATCCGCATGTGTTCATTGAACTATGCGGATTCACTGCATCCTAAACATTACAGTGATCTAATTTCTCTTGCGGAGTCGCTAGTCTCTGCAAAAGAAATTGACATGCTGCTGTCTGTGAAGACGCGCTACATGTACGTGTCCGCGGGTAATCCGCAGATGCATGGAGACGCATAGTGGGCATGGGATTTCTTGAAATCCCATCCACTATGCTCTAACATCTGGCCGTTGCGTTTGCACTGCGTCCAATCCACAGTGATTTCTGATCGTGTTCACATACCCTTACAGGCTCTTACAGACTAACTATGATCTGTGCACCACACACACAGTGTTAGGCCAGTTTCACATGTCCTGATATTTCCGGTACTGGAAAAAACAGGACCGGAGATATCCGTGTGTACTTGTGTGGCAGCCGTGCCGCATCAGTTAGCGCTGTTCCCAAGTGTTGGGTGCTGAACGCTGCCCTCATCATTGTCCCCTGCCGGTGCTGAAATCAGCACACGCAAGGGACAATGAGTGATGAGTAGTATTCTGCTCCTGCTGTGTCCTGGTGTAAAAATAAGAATAAAATAAAAAAAATCATTATACTCACCTGTCCAAAGATGTCCCCCACTGTAACCCATCTGACCGTTCACGCCGAGGAGACGGGGAGAATGACTTCTGCAGCACTGATGCTGTGCTCAGTGAGTGGTGTCCTGTCACTCACTGAGCGCAGCGGAGGTTCGGGGCTCGCTCTCTGGAGTGAGTCATTCTCTCCGGCTCCTCGGGAACAGCGCTAACTGTACACTGATTCCCAGGCATCGGTACGTGTCACACTGATGACACATGGATGTCAACCATGTGTCATCAGTACGGGATGTTTTGTGGCCCGTGCAGTGTGTAAAAAACTGATATGTCAGAGTGTTTTGCCCACGGACACACGGTCTGTGGAAACACACTGTTATGTGCGCAGACCCATTCACTGGCAGGGGAGTGAGGTTTAAAGTGCCACTCCAGCAGTAAAATAAAAAACTGCAGCTTTAACTACACTATCTAACAGCTTTTTTCTTTTTCTGCTTCCTTTTGATGACGCTTCATTTGAGAATCCCATTGTCTACTGGGATGCTCAAACGGTGATCATCAGATAAAAATTGGAATCATTCCCACCTTTACCCTAGTGAACAATAAAGAAGTGTTCAAAAAATTTAAATCACATTTGGTATCAACGTATACACAAAAGTACGATCTCTAAAAACTACAAGGGCTCGCTCACACGAGCGAATAAATCGGACAAGTGCAATACGATAAAAAAATAGGATTGTACTTGAGCAGTGTAACACTATGGGGCAGTGCACTCAAATGTCACCTGAGTGCAGTGCAATTCCCACGGACACCGGCAATGGAGGAGATGGAGAAATTACTTTCTCCGTCTCCTCCACAGCTGTGTTGCAATTCTGTCATGTGAGAGAATCGGAGCACAAAGCACTGACACTCGGATCACACTCGCAGCAGAGCAGGAGCCGAGTGTCATTAGCATATCGCATCCAATGCTCTATGCTCGTGTGCTTTTTTTTTTATTGCACATTTTTTAGTAAACTGTATACAATGGATGGTGTCAGTCAAAAGTATCACTGGTTCCAAAAAAAAAGGAAGAAGGGAGGGAAAGACGAAAGCGCAGAAATTAAAAAGAAAAAAAAATATTATTGTAATAACATAGCCAACTGCTTATGGGGTTAAATGCTCGGCCATGTCAGGTAGGGCCCTGTGACACTCAGTGCTGCTTATTATACTCTATTTTATATATATATATACCTCCATTTATTCCCCTGAGCTGCTGCCTCCTCTCCTGCCGCACATCCACCCCCTGTCCTGTCTGACGCTGATAATAGCAGTGTCACATTGTTGTCAGTGACTCCAGTCTCCTCTACTTTATATATTATGCAAGGCATTGCCAGCGATTTCAGCAAACTTACTTCAGGACCCTAATGATGTCACTGACCATGTGTGCAGTAAGCAGCCAATCACAATCAGAGTAAGCGTTCATTAGAGAGGAGCCCAGTCACAGGTATTGTCAATCATCCCACATGGTCGCACTCCCTGCTCTCCTGCGTCTCCTCCCAGCCGCCAGTCATGCCTGAATAAGCCAGCAGCCGGGAAAAAAAAATCTGGCTCTGTGGCTCAGCTCCCAGTGGTGAGCCGGCTCTCGACATTCACATCAGAGAGCCAGCTCTTCCTCTCGCATCATTCGTGAAGGACACATCACTAATGCAAGTGGCAGCAGGGGAATCAGCCCGCTCTGCTACATCTAGCACTTCAATAGCACTGGCACAGTTCACCACATCAAATGAACCAGCATCAGGCAACTTACTTAGATACTTAGATATGTTGATGGCTTTCAGCAGTTCTATGCAAAAGGACTTTGCCACTTTATTATTGCCTATACAAGCTCTAACTAAGGAACTAGATAAGAGAGTATCTCACATTAAACATAAAATGGGAGACTTTGCCAAGTCACACAACAAGCTGATAGATGCACATAATGAACTCTCAGACGAACTGGAAGCCATACAAACTAAACTAGTGGATTTAGAGGCTCGCTCTTGGCGTAACAATGTAAAATTGCGATGGATACCAGAAGGTGTGCCTCCTCAAGAACTGAGTTTAAAACAGTTTTAAGATGGTATTACACCCCAATGAGGCTTCACTCTCTGTTCCCCTCCTTTACTCAACTCTGTTGGTGCAATTGTGGCCAAAAAGTTTCTTTAATCCCCACATTATGGAGCTGTCCAGTAATCACTTCCATCTGGCCGTTTACTTTTCACCTGATCTCTTCTCTACTCCATCAAAAAATAAAGCCATCTCCTTCTTTAGCATTACTTTTGTTAGATATACCTTCTATTCCCTCCTATGGCAGAGTAATTGCCTCACATATTCTTCTAGCCACAAAAATAACGATTGCAAAATATTGGAAATCCCCAGGTATTCATGCCAATGAAGAAATAATACAATCAATAAATAAAACGTGTACTTTTGAAAAAATGATCGCACACAAAAATAATAAGTTACAAGTTTTCAATGTTAATTAGAAGGTTTGGTTGAATCATCCAGAAAATATTGTTCTAATTAAATAGTAATCATTAATGTACGTAATCCTTGAAATCTATTGAAACCAGCCCTGTATGTTATGTTGTATTTTGTTTTCTTTTTGTTAATTCCTATGTAGACTTCAATGTTTGTCAGTCTAAAGTATTGTATACACTGTTCACTGTTATTTTCTTAAAACCAAATAAAAAGATATTGTTTAAAAAGGAAACTGTAAATGGTTGTGTAAATGATTAATAACTGCTGAGAAAAAAAACTGAGTGCACACTGATGTCAAATGAAGAAAATCGTCCCCCTTTTTAGGATGAAAATCAGAGCGATTTTTTTTTTATACTTTCATGTGAACATAACATACTACTGATTACACCCAGACGGCGAGTCATTGCTACTGAAGTAACAGTGACTCGCCGGCGCCTGTGCAGAAAAGCAATGAAGCCAATGCCCATAGAAAATGTAAGTGTAATCACGCTATTGCAGGGTGAAGGCGCGAGATTCCTGGGCCGCCAGTACATGGGCATACAGATAAAACTATTTTAACCATTCTATCACCTGCATGGCCGTATTAATAGTTTAAAAATATCCCAGGGGTGACAGATTCCCCTTAAACAGTGAACTCTTTATTAGCTCATGTGGCAACATATCAGTTCCATAGCAGAGAAATGTTCTGTTATGGATCCAAAACATTGCCACATGGGCTAATAAAGAGTCAACCACTTTTTTCACAATTAATCGGAGTGCTGCATATGCATATATATGTGTTTTCCAGAAACAAGCAACAGTGGATGTTGCTGAGTGAAAATTTCAAACTATCATTGTAGGTCCCAGTATGTTGTAATCAACAATATGTTGTAGAGCCCAGTATGTGGTAATGCCCAGTTCATGCTTCTGGAGACATGCACCTATAAATTAGGCGGGCTCTCACCGCTACAGAAATGCTAAACATGTGGACGCTAACTGTGGTTTAGGCACACTGGGGCTCAGAAGGGAGGGGGGCGTTTAGATTTGGGAGTGCAGAATTTGCTAGATTTCTTTTGAAGGGCGAGGAGACATAGCACTTTTCCAGAGCCTTTGTGCTACCAGTAACGGGGAAGCCCCCTATATTTTCATTAGCGGATGACGGACCTGAGTGGGACTTGCTTTATTTGTGGATTGAGTTGAAGCGTTTATTGGGAACATTTTACCTAACGTTTGGGATCGCATCTATCCGACACTCTACACTGAGCATTTATATTGGGGTTTCCATCTAAAATTCTCTGTGAAGTGATTCAGATGAAACCCCGAGGGATCCATTCATTATAATGAGGCAGCAGAGTTACTCTAGTCTCCGTCTGACCTCTGTCCAGTGGTGTCCTTTTCAGAAGTGTGACGCGCCCCTGGGCCTTCTGTGTCGTGCGGCATCGCGCGCACGGGGACTTACCCGGAGCCGGATCTGTGGGGGGTAGTAGTCTCGTGGCGGTGACCCGGTCCGTGCCCAGGGAGTCAAGCTGAGCGGCAGTGTCTGGGATGGTAGAAGTTGTGTGACTACGCCACCCGTTGAATGCAGCTATGGAGCTGCTGCTGCAGGACAGTCCGCTGAGGCCGGTGGAAGGATTGTGCAGCGTAGATGGTATATCCCCCAACGGGAGGGGTATGGCCTCAGGGCAGCAGGTGTAGATGATGGTGGTAGTGATGGTGCAGTAAGGAAGCTCAGAGACACGTGATGCAGTTTCAGGGTTTTTACTTACTGGTGTTGCTCCGGTCACTCCGGCCTTGAGTGACCACCCGAGCCGTACTGCGTTCACCAGGTGCGGGACTCGGCTAACCCCCAGGCAGTTCCGGAGTGTGGTCCTGAGCTCCCTTCTCTCTCTCTCTCTACTGGCCGTTCCCACCAGGGATCCACCTATGTCCGGCTCCCTCGGGCCTTTTGGTGGAGAAACCTTGCTTGGTTGTCCTGACCCCATTCGTGGTGTGCCTTCTGAGTGGATGTGGTGAGGGTCGTGGAAAAGCTAAACCACGACCTCCGGTTCCTGGCTGAGGATTGATTCGCCTCCACCAGTTTGGGTTCCGTTACCCGATTCCGCCAACCCTTCACCCGGTATCTTGTGGGATCTCAGGGTTCCCTCTAGTCCTGTGTCTCTGGGCCTCTCTTCCTCCTCTCTCTCCACTGCAGGCCTGGCCCTGGAGCTGGGCCCAGCCAGAGCCACAGCTCCCTGTCAGCCCTCCTGGCTGAGCTTCTCTCCACTCGCTCCCTCACTGGCTGACTCACCCTGTCTTAAGATGGTGCCCACCATATATACTCCCTCTATGTGTGAGCCCAGGCGACTAGCACCCAATGGGCTCCTATCTCTATGCCCAGAGTCCCTCCCCTATCTGCCCCTACACTACTGGGATGTTCCATCCCCCCTCCCACTCCAACCAGGGACAGACACTGTCGTACCTGCACATTCACCTAGTGGGAGTACCATTGCTCTGTCCCCCGGAAATGGGATGAGTGTAGTGCATGCAGGTAGCTGAGCTCAGTCCCACACTCCATCCTTACCCGGGAGTGGAATACCACACCTCTGGGTTGAGGTGCAATACCCCTGTAGCAGCCGAGTCCTCGGGGTGCTACAAGTGCACAAAACTGTAGCTGATCGTGCTTTTATGCACGCCTAAAAAAACTCACATTGCCGGATAACAGGCCAGACGGCATCCACAGTGCCTCCATCTGCCTCATTATAAGGAATCTTCTGCCGGGGGTTCCATCTGAATCAGAGATATGTTTTATATTTCAGAGATTTATACAGAAACCCTTGTGTACGCGCCTAGTGCAGAGTGCAGGGTAAATGTGAGTCGAGACTTACTGCTATCTTTGGGAGGCAGAATGAACAAATCAACAGCAGGTGAAGAATTGGTTTTATTTATTTTTATGTCGTTTCTTATGCGGTGTAAGTGATTAGGCGACTTTATTTTTTGGGTCGGTGCAATTACAGCAATACCAGATTTATATCAGCTTTTTATGTTTGGCAGCAGTCACACACTAAAAGATGCTTTTTATTGCAAAAACAAGTTTTTGCATCGCCATATTTTGAGAGTAATGATGAGCGAGCACAAAAATGCTCAGGCACTCGTTGTTCGAGTCGAACAAATTGGAATGCTCGAGTGCTCGGTCTGAGTAATGAGCCCAATGTAAGTCTATGGGAACCTCGAGCATTTTCAGGTGGCTCCCCCAGGTGGCCTAAAAATTGCCCAAATCGATGAAAACAGTGCTCAAATGACATGGGAACAGCATCGGGAAGACCCCTGGAAGCATTTCTGACTCCCTGGTCACTGCTGTCAACAATGTTGTTAGAGGTATTACGACACTTTTACGGACTAACAATAAAACATGCAAAAACAACACCAAAATGTATTTTCCTGGGAAATATGTTAAAGAACATCCTTTCCTGGGTAATGACTTGTATGTAAGGCAAATAAATAACCAAAACCAAAAATTCTCCTCCACACTATGGGCTATGTTCACACATAGCGTTTTTGCACTTTTGCATTGTTTTTAATCAAGACAAATGCATTCACTGGGAAATGTAATTTTAACATTTTACAACCTTATCTGACCAAGTGGTGTGGGACATATTATCAGACACATGCGTACAGTGCTGAAAAGACATGGGAACAGCATGGGGAAGACCACTTGAAGCATCTCTGACTCCCAGGTCACTGCCTAAAAGTGTGCACAACATATGTGATCCTTGGAGCATGCGAAGATGCCTCCCGCTATGCACCTGTTGTTGCAGACTTGCAACAATCACTGTCCACGTCCTAGTCCCAGCACAGAGTTCAGTTGTCCCTACCCCATTCCTTGGAATGCAAGCATAAGTATGCAGCCAGCCAGCCATCCACCCACCCACCCAGACTGCAATACTATACTACCAAATTTTTGACAGCTTCTTGCACTTGAAATGTGGCCTTTTAGGCTCGTGGAGGCGGAAGCTGTCCACAACCTCATGGCGGCGGTGGCTGAGTGTTCATACTCGGTCCCCGCCGCCACTATTTCTCCCGGTGTCATCTCCACCTTCCACAAGCACGGGTCCCACAACATTACCCGTGCCCTCCCCAGTGCACTTAGGTGGGAAGTACCGCCTAGCCACAAACACGAGGACAGGTGAATGTGGCCAGGGAAGGTACGGAGCCAGTCCACATTAAAAATGCAGCCATAGAGTGTCCAGGAACCTTCCCAAACACATTTCTTAGCTAGGGCTGGTTCTCGGCAGATTTGGACGGGCCCACCAGAGAATCCTTGGGTGGGCCCTGGCTTCTCCATCAGGAGAGTTCATGATAGGTGCAAACTCTGCAGCTGCTATGGGGCTCTTCAGCGGGAGAGAAAGGTGGGCCCTCAGAATCAAATCCTCTGGTGGGCCCAATGTTTTTCAGTTTGAAACTGCTTCTCAGAGAGAGTTGTATTTTATCACAGCCATATTATTTAGCTCGGAGAAAGGACTGGCATATAGGGAAACCGTATCTACTCCGGCTGGAATTTTTTCGTCACCACCAGGTTCCGTCCATTATCACACACGACCATACCTGGCTGTATGTTCAGCTGTGAGAGCCACAGATCAGGCTGCTGTGTTACAGCATTCAACAACTCTGCAGCGGTGGGCAGTTTGTCACCTAAGCATTAAGCATGTTATCTTCAGCACAGCCTGATGCCGTTTTTCCAAGGCAGTGCTGCAGTGCTTTCAGCTTGTGACTGATGTGGTCATTTCGGAGATGGAGGCCGAACTGGAGGAGGAGGTGCAGGAGCTGAACAATGTGATTATATTGAGGTTAAATTGGCGAGTTTGGTTTTTATACTAAACAAAGATCCTACTGTGTTTTTATTTTATTTTTTTACGTTATTTTTTAAGACAAATTCTTTCACTGGGAAATATCATTTTACCACCTTATGTAGCCCATATGGTGTGTGATACATCATCAGACACATTCTGCCTGTGACTCTGATAGTCACAAAGGCTATTTTTATAGGGTCATCAGGAGGCCCTTACCATTCTTAAAGGACCAGCAGACGGCCCTCGCTATTGTTAGAGAGCCTTCAGCCGGCTATGCTTTGTTGTTCCCATTATTAACGAGTGAAGAGACATAAAGGAGGGTCTCAGTAAAAAAAAATGTTCCCATTAAAATGGAGCAGATCTCCTATAGTGGTAATGCCAATGTTGTGACAGCAAGGGCTGCCAAAATTTAAAGACACATAGAGCTGGGCCACAGTAACGACATGTTCCCATTAGAAAGGAGAGGGTCTGCTATACAGTTAAAGGGTATGCAGTGAATGCAATGGCTGCCAAAAATTTGGAGGCACTCCAATGCCCCTTGCAAGAGATGTAAAGGTCGGAGGGCCTCTTAAAAACAATGTTCCCATTATTAGGAAGTGTGTCTCCCATACTGTTTGCCTATTCAGTGAAGCAATGGTTGCCAAAAATTTGGAGGATCTCCAATGCCCCTTGCAAGAGACGTAGAGGCCAGAGGGCTTCCTGTAAAAAATGCTCTCATTATTAGGAAGTGTGTCTCCCATACTGTTTAGCTATGCAGTGAAGCAACGGCTGCCAAAAATTTGCCTAATGACCCTTGCAAGAGACGTACATATGTTGATATGGTACATATGGTGGTGATATGGTGGTGGAGGATGATGATGCGGAGAAGGAGGAGGACAAGAGCAGATAGACAAAATCAGGAAGTGTATACCCATGTCTGGGTGTGAAGACAGAGGTGCATGGGAATAGAGTTAGATCTCCCAAAAAAACACTGTAGTTCAGTTTATGTTATGCTGCTATCATGCTGTGGTGTTGAGAAGTCTGGCCCGATCCAACCCTTGTTCATTTTTATAAGAGTCAGCCTGTCAGCATTTTCAGTTGACAGGCGAACATGCCTATCGGTTATAATTCCACCGGTGGCACTAAAACCCGATCTGACAAAATGCTAGCGGCAGGGCAGGCCAGGACCTCCAAGGTAAAAAACCAAGCAATGTGAACTGAGGTCTAAGATGGTAGACATGCAAGAAATAGGAGCATGTTCACACTAGCAAAAAGAAGCAAAACCTACAAAAGACAAAAATATATCTCATACCCTACCATCATTATATATAAATGTAAAGCAAAGTTGCATAATAAATATAGGGTACTTAGTGAACTATTTTTGATCAAAAAAAGTATACAAGCCGTCCCACCAGCGGCAAGGTGACCCTAAATTGGGACGGTACCTATACTGCCTATATTAAAAACCTTACTGTATATCAAAGTTGAAGTAATGCATATAAAAGGGTAGACAAATAGGACCGGGTCCCAACTCCAGACCACCTAGGCCCGTGGTAAGCTACATATATACTAATCAACTTTGATATACAGTAACTCCAGACCACCTAGGCCCGTGGTGGGACGGCTTGTATACTTTTTTTGTCTTGTTTGCATTCTGTGCAATTTAAGGGTGTGGCATCCCCTTTGTTGAGCTGATTAGTATATATGTAGCTTACCACGGGCCTAGGTGGTCTGGAGTTGGGACCCGGTGCTATTTGTCTACCCTTTTATATGCATTACTTCAACTTTGATATACAGTAAGGTTTTTAATATAGGCAGTATAGGTACCGTCCCAATTTAGGGTCACCTTGTCGCTGGTGGGACGGCTTGTATACTTTTTTTGATCTAAAATAGTTCACTAAGTACCCTATATTTATTATGCAACTTTGCTTTACATTTATATATAATGATGGTAGGGTATGAGATATATTTTTGTCTTTTGTAGGTTTTGCTTCTTTTTGCTAGTGTGAACATGCTCCTATTTCTTGCATGTCTACCATCCTAGACCTCAGTTCACATTGCTTGGTTTTTTGTCTTGTTTGCATTCTGTGCAATTTAAGGGTGTGGCATCCCCTTTGTTGAGCTGATTAGTATATATGTAGCTTACCATGGGCCTAGGTGGTCTGGAGTTGGGACCCGGTCCTATTTGTCTACCCTTTTATATGCATTACTTCAACTTTGATATACAGTAAGGTTTTTAATATAGGCAGTATAGGTACCGTCCCAATTTAGGGTCACCTTGCCGCTGGTGGGACGGCTTGTATACTTTTTTTGATCAAAAATAGTTCACTAAGTACCCTATATTTATTATGCAACTTTGCTTTACATTTATATATAATGATGGTAGGGTATGAGATATATTTTTGTCTTTTGTAGGTTTTGCTTCTTTTTGCTAGTGTGAACATGCTCCTATTTCTTGCATGTCTACCATCTTAGACCTCAGTTCACATTGCTTGGTTTTTTGTCTTGTTTGCATTCTGTGCAATTTAAGGGTGTGGCATCCCCTTTGTTGAGCTGATTAGTATATATGTAGCTTACCACGGGCCTAGGTGGTCTGGAGTTGGGACCCGGTCCTATTTGTCTACCCTTTTATATGCATTACTTCAACTTTGATATACAGTAAGGTTTTTAATATAGGCAGTATAGGTACCGTCCCAATTTAGGGTCACCTTGCCGCTGGTGGGACGGCTTGTATACTTTTTTTGATCAAAAATAGTTCACTAAGTACCCTATATTTATTATGCAACTTTGCTTTACATTTATATATAATGATGGTAGGGTATGAAATATATTTTTGTCTTTTGTAGGTTTTGCTTCTTTTTGCTAGTGTGAACATGCTCCTATTTCTTGCATGTCTACCATCTTAGACCTCAGTTCACATTGCTTGGTTTTTTGTCTTGTTTGCATTCTGTGCAATTTAAGGGTGTGGCATCCCCTTTGTTGAGCTGATTAGTATATATGTAGCTTACCACGGGCCTAGGTGGTCTGGAGTTGGGACCCGGTCCTATTTGTCTACCCTTTTATATGCATTACTTCAACTTTGATATACAGTAAGGTTTTTAATATAGGCAGTATAGGTACCGTCCCAATTTAGGGTCACCTTGCCGCTGGTGGGACGGCTTGTATACTTTTTTTGATCAAAAATTGTTCACTAAGTACCCTATATTTATTATGCAATTTTGCTTTACATTTATATATAATGATGGTAGGGTATGAGATATATTTTTGTCTTTTGTAGGTTTTGCTTCTTTTTGCTAGTGTGAACATGCTCCTATTTCTTGCATGTCTACCATCTTAGACCTCAGTTCACATTGCTTGGTTTTTTGTCTTGTTTGCATTCTGTGCAATTTAAGGGTGTGGCATCCCCTTTGTTGAGCTGATTAGTATATATGTAGCTTACCACGGGCCTAGGTGGTCTGGAGTTGGGACCCGGTCCTATTTGTCTACCCTTTTATATGCATTACTTCAACTTTGATATACAGTAAGGTTTTTAATATAGGCAGTATAGGTACCGTCCAAATTTAGGGTCACCTTGCCGCTGGTGGGACGGCTTGTATACTTTTTTTGATCAAAAATAGTTCACTAAGTACCCTATATTTATTATGCAACTTTGCTTTACATTTATATATAATGATGGTAGGGTATGAGATATATTTTTGTCTTTTGTAGGTTTTGCTTCTTTTTGCTAGCGTGAACATGCTCCTATTTCTTGCATGTCTACCATCTTAGACCTCAGTTCACATTGCTTGGTTTTTTGTCTTGTTTGCATTCTGTGCAATTTAAGGGTGTGGCATCCCCTTTGTTGAGCTGATTAGTATATATGTAGCTTACCACGGGCCTAGGTGGTCTGGAGTTGGGACCCGGTCCTATTTGTCTACCCTTTTATATGCATTACTTCATCTTTGATATACAGTAAGGTTTTTAATATAGGCAGTATAGGTACCGTCCCAATTTAGGGTCACCTTGCCGCTGGTGGGACGGCTTGTATACTTTTTTTGATCAAAAATAGTTCACTAAGTACCCTATATTTATTATGCAACTTTGCTTTACATTTATATATAATGATGGTAGGGTATGAGATATATTTTTGTCTTTTGCAGGACCTCCAAGGTGTAGAGAGCCAGTTCATGCCACGTGTTCTGCTTGGATACCCAATAATTATAAGGCACAGAGGAATCACAGAGGATGTTGGTATGGTTGGCAAAGTACTCCCTCACCATCTTCCGAAACTTTACACTCCTTGGGAGAGTACCCCACGCCTCAGGGCCTGTGCGATGGGAGGGTCTGAGAAAACTGTCTCAGAACTTTGAGGTTGAGTGCACACGATGCGGTTTTAATGCATTTCCACTGTATTTAAATCGCCGCGGAAAAACATTAAAACCGCTTGGTAAGAGGTCTGCAATGCTCAGCAATTATAATCCGCATGTGCTGTGCACATGATGCGGAGATTTACGCTGCGGATTATCAATGCGGCTAAAATCTACAACACAACCAATTTAGGTGTGATTTTGCTGCGAAATCACACCCATTGACTTGCACTGAATAGCAGCAAAACCACATGTATAATATCTACACATGCGGATTTACTGCTTTTCAATGTAAATCAATAGGCGCCAAATCGCGCCGGAATCGCGCCGCGGCTGGTCCCCGGGTCAGGAGAGGATGCTGCTACTCCTCTCACCTGACCGCTGCTCTGGCTGATAACAGTGGCAGCCAGCTCCTCCCAGCCCGTGTGCCAGCGGCAGTGTAAAAAAAAGGATCAAAAAGTAAAAATAAAAAAATAAACATTCATACTCACCTGTCCAGCGGCCCCTGGTGTGATCCTGGGCGATGCAGTCCCGTCGTCGGCTCGCTGCACACTGCTGGGCGAAGTGATTTAGAAAATATACTTACAAATTCCTTTTGAAAGAAGCCCAAGGTGAAATGGCATAGTCGGGGTAAAGACCAGCACTGCCACCTACTTTCTGACACTGCTAATTTGTAAGTATATTTTCTAAATCATTGGTCACATAGATGGTAATATGGCGAAAATACCAACAAAAATCCCCAGCTTAACCCCTGTATATATTTAACTATTCAATGGTTTGTACTTGAACAGATTTTGGTACTTGCACTTTATATTGGTATACAGAGTTGTGTTTTTCACATACTAGAACCACTGTTGATGGTTAATAGGACAAGGGAGTATGAAATGGCTTTTTGCTAAATGACCTTGGCACTTGCACCTTATAGTTTTTTGCACCTTAAATATGGTTTTTTTGCACCTTAAATATGGGGATAGGTGCAATCAAATATAAATTTATAAAATACAAATCTGTTGCAGTCATTGTGATTTCAGCTTGTGGTTGGTAGTGGTTGTATTTTGAAAGTACCTGTATTTTCCTAATATTTATTTTAAATTGTATACAATAAAAATATTTCTTTTAAAACTTATGTTGGTTATCTTCCTATTGAAACTAGTGTAATTGGATACTAGCTTCTTGTTGTGATGACGCTGTATAAACACGCAGCAGCTTCTGACCGTGGCCACATACCCAAACTCACCCGCAGCATGTCAATTTTTGTAGCGGACACGCTAGTCTCCGCTGCAGATTTTGACCGATTGAAGTGTCATTATATGCGGTGGATTCACATTTACCGACAATAAAAGTGCGACATTATAACTCCGCATTTTGGACTCAACATAAATACGTTGTGTCCAAAGCCTTGCTCAGTGCTGATCAGGGAGGGGGGACGTAGGGGCTAATGAACCAGCTGTGAGATGCTAATTATGGCCAGGGAAAAGGTTTTCCTAGTGGCCGATTCCCAGGTTAAAAAAAACTCACAGCAGTCGCATAAATTACGTGAATAGAAATGCTAATGAAGATTGGGTGAATGGGACTAGTTGACACCCAGCTCTTTTGTTTGGTGATGTTAAGGTGTCAACGACTGACCATGCTCTCCTCCTCATCTTCCTCCTCCTCCCTGTCCTCAGGCCATCCACGCTGAACTGACAGTATAACAGTTGTGCAGGTAGTACCGTCTATAGTGCAGAAAACTAGCTCCTGTTCTTCCTCCTCTTCCTCATTGCCACCCAATCCACGTTGGGATGAGATGAGGCTGGACTGTGTGTAATCACCCTGTATGGTTTCTTGCTCCATCTCATCGTGCTCCGCCTGCAATGCATCCTCTTTAATTGTGATCAGAGAGCATTTCAGAAGACAGAGAAGTGGGAGGGTGATGCTAATTATGGCGTCATCGCTGCTCACCATCTTGGTGGAGTCCTCAAAGTTTTGGAGAATGGTACAGATGTCTCACATCCATGTCCACTCCTGAGGTCTTATGTGTGGAGTCTGAACTGAATACCAATGTCCCTGTTGATGCTGGTAGTCAACTGCCCTCTTCTGCTCACAAATCCTTCCCAACATCTGCAATGTAGAGTTCAAACGCGTGGAGACATCGCAGATCAGTCTGTGAGCTAGAAGCTGCAAACGCTGCTGAAGCACGGCAAGGGCGGCGGAAGCATTAGCTGACTTTCTAAAATGGGCACACAGGCGGTACTTTGACAAGCAGATCCGACAGATCTGGGAAGGTTTTGAAAAATCACTGAACCAAGTTAAGCACATGGGCCAGGCATGGAACGTGTGTGAAGCTGAAAAAGGGAATGGACAGCACCTCCAAAAACATATGTTGATCTAATGCCTCTCGGCAAAAACATATAAAACTAAACATCAGATTCTTAGTTTAACATTCTCATCAGACTGTATGATGTCCACTTCCACGTCACGGCTAACCTCGTAGTGGGTCCTAACATTTCCTGCCTGAACGGGAGCTGAGCTATGCGCCAACCACTGCCTCAGCAACAATGCACCAGCAGGGCAGGTGGCCTGGTGCCTCACAGCACCCATGCTGCAAGACTGATTCCCCATGACTCCAGATCGTGCCGCCCCACAAGCAGAAAGCCACAGCAACAATGGCCGACACACTGCACCAACACTACATGGTATGCGTGTAAGCTCGCCTCACCTCAGAGCTGCCACCAGATTCTGGCCATTGTCACACATGACCCTGCCAGGCTGTAGGTTCAGCGGTGTCAGACACAGATCTGCCTGCTCTTTCAGAGCTGACCACAACTCTTCAGCGTTGTGTGGTTGGTAACCTAAGCATATTAGCTTCAGCACAGCCTGTTGCCGCTTGCTTCAGGCAATGCTGCAGTGCTTCCAGCTTGCGACTGATTGTGGTCATTTCGGAGATGGATGCTGAAGAGGAGGAGTAGAAGGAAGGGGTGCAGGAACTGTAGAATGTGGGGGCAACCCTGATTGACCCAGAGCCCGCAATCCTCTATGTCGGAAGGACGAGTTCCATCTCAAGGTTCGACTGGGTCCCGACTTCCACTATATTAACCCAGTGTGCGGTCAGCGAGATGTACCATCCCTGCTCACAAGCGCTTATCCACGTGTCCGTGGTAAGGTGAACTTTCCCAGTAACTGCATTGTTGAGGGCACAACTAATATTGTGGGACATGTGCTCATGTAATGCGGGGATGGCACACCGGGAGAAATAGTGGCGGCTGGGGACCGAATACCGAGGGACGGCTGCCGCCATCAAGTTACGGAAAGATTCTGTCTCCATGAGCCTAAAAGGCAACATTTCGAGCGCAAGCATTGGTGAAATGTGTGAATTTAGTAGTGTGGCTTGTGGGGTGTTGGCTACATATTTGCGCTTGCATTCCAAGGACTGGAGTAGGGACAACTGAACACTGCGCTGGGACAAGGATGTGAATGTGCTTGTTGATGGTGCTAGTTGATAGTGTTCAACAACAGGTGCAGGGCTGGAGGCATCTTGGCATGTGCCATGGACAGGGGATTGGTGTGCACGCACAACAGCGGAACTAGCAGTGTTGTCATCCACAGACACTATTGCTGGACCCTGGGGTTCGGTCCACTTAGTCGGGTGCTTTGCTTCCATGTGCTTGATCATGCTGATGCTGGCCTGGCAGGTGGTGAAAATGGCATTTTTGGGGTTATCTGCACAGTCTTTAAATAAGAAACAGAATCGGGAAGACCTAACAGATGTATTGGTAACTTCCGTCGTGTTAGCGTTACGAGGACCGCTTTCCTGGCTTGTGTCTGTGGCCACCACACTTCTTCTTCCTGCCTATTGTGGTGCTATGCCTCCCTCCCTCCCCTTTGTGCTGCTGTCCTCGCTCTGTGTGTCCCCCTGCCAGGTTGGATCAGTTACTATATCATCCACCACCTCGTCTTACACTTCCACACCCTGGTCCTCCTCCTGACTTTCTGGCAATTGTGTCTCATCATTATCATTCACCTCTTGCGACAGTAATTGCACTTTACCACCGTCGCCTTCGTGTGACCATGGCTGCTCCAATATTTGGGCATCACTACACACGTTCTCCTCTTGACTCGCTTGAATCTGGCTGGGCGTGTTAGCCGAATCTACAAGTGGAAAAGTGAACAGCTCTTCTGAGTGTCCAAGTGTGGGATCAGTTGTCTCCGGGCACTCGGCATGGTGGAAGGAAGGAGGATCAGGTTGAGGAATATGCGGTCCAGAATCACGACTACTGAGACTTGATCGTGTGGAAGACAGGGTGGTTGTGGTGGCTAAGTGACTGTAATCCTTATCTGCTATTCAACCAATTACCTTTTCACACTGCTCTGTGTTCAATAGTTGTGTTCTGCGGTCCCCTATTAATTGGGACAGGAAGGTCGAACGAGAAGATGTGAGTATTTGTTGTGGCACAATTTCAGCTAGCCCACGGCCTTGGCTTCGTCCTCTGCATGCACCATCATCACCATCACATCCACTTCCCCGTCCCTTGCCACGTGCCTTGCCCATTTTAAATGGAGGACACTATTTTCCACGTTCTCTACAAATGGCTGGATTTGAACCGCAGTGATATGCTATACGTGTGACTGAAAACCACAGTTTTAAATAGCTGGCCTGTAGGTAACTATTTTAACCGCGACCTCATGTCAATAATTTCACTGACACACTGCAACAAAATTTCAATGGAGGCCAGAAATGGCAGAATTTTCCACTCACTTATATGTGATCCGTGTGACGGACAAACCACAGTTTTAAATAGCTGGCCTGTAGGTAACTATTTTTAACAGTGAACTGATGTCAATAACTTCGGTAACACACTGCAACAAAATTTCAATGGAGGTCAGAAATGGCAGAATTTTCAGAGCACTTATATGTGATCTGTGTGACGGACAAACCACAGTTTTAAATAAATGGATTTTTAGCGCTGTAATATGGAAAGGATCTGGCTGTATTCTGCAGTGCCAACAAGCAAATGGACCAGAAAAACAGTATTCTCTGAATTGGTTTTTAAGCAAATAATCAGGATTAAGATACAAAAAAGAATTATTCCTGGCCCCTGATACCTGGGGCTATTTCTAGAAATATCTGTAAAAGCACCAGCAGCAGACAGAACTGGAACTCTTTTATTATAAAAGTATAAAACAAACCATAAATACACATTATACAAAGAACAAAAATTCAAAACCCCAACAAACCACAACCCAAAGGAAACCCCAACAAGTCCAAAATTATAATGTCCAGTAAAACTTATAAAGCAAAAATGTCCTGCAATGTTCATGGAACATAAAATGTCCATTTTCCCAAAATGCCCCCCAGCAAGGGAAGACTTTAACCTTTTTTATTTTTTTTTTTTTTTATATAACCAAAATATCCCCTTCCAACATTCACTCACATTCATACCCATACATTTATACCTAACTCCCCAAAGAAAACAACAAACTGGCCCACTGCCAAAAATTTAAAGAAATAGGCCACCTGGCCGAAAGCTTAATACACAGCAAACTTTTTTTCTTTGGTTCCCACAACAGTCTGTGGCCTCATCACACCAGGGTCCCACTAAAGTTTGCGGCCCACAAAGATACCCTGGCCGAAAGCTTAATACACAGCAAACTTTTTTTCTTTGGTTCCCACAACAGTCTGTGGCCTCATCACACCAGGGTCCCACTAAAGTTTGCGGCCCACAAAGATACCAGGTCCTTTTGCCTTTTTTATCATCCATTTTAGGATGTCCATATCACCAACCCATCCACCAAACCCTTCCCCCCTCCCCCCTAAAACCCCCCACCCAACCTACACTAACCCCCCACCCACACACACACATCATAATACACATACATATCATACAAAAAAAATTATATACACAACTTAATAACATCACAATAAACCTAATAACGTAATCACATTATCATAAACAACAACCATGAACCAAAATCAGACCCAAGTTCGGTGCTTGCAAGCCCTATATATGGGTTCTAATACCATAAAACAAAAAACAACACGTGAGGGTAACAGCCCACCACCGGGAACTGGAGACTACAGAGGCTCTCACCCTAATCTACCACACAGCACCATATACCTCTCTAATAAAGAAAAAGAAAAAAACTATCCCTACCACCCTACCAATAATTCCCTACCTGTCAATACCTGTCCCTACCTGTCCCTCACAGACCATCACTACCAACCTAATACTAACTACCTGTCCCTAAAGACTGTCCCTATCTGTCCCTCCCTGTCCCTACTCATCTATCTAACCCTACAAATAAAGATAAAAAGACTAAACTCACCCTATTGCAAGCACACAGAACCTAACTCTCCCTAGGGCACATTAAATGAGAACCCCCTCCATAGAAGGGAGGCCCTCCCTGCACCCAGCCTCTCATACTCCAGTGAGCACACTTTTGCCAGTTCACCCAGGTTGTTCCTAATCACCTCTTCCCGGGGGAGGACTTTCTGCTGGGTGGACACTAAACACCGTACGTTCCACGTGTAGAACCTAGTCACTAAACTAACTAAGAAAACAGTGCCCCGATCTCGGCCACCAAGGGGCCTGAATGCCCCATAGGCCCACTCCGCATAGGACAGGCCTGCCAGCCTAGGCCAGCCAATGGAAGCACGCATCCTACTGTAGACCTCTGTATTAAAGGGACACTGAAGCAGGAAGTGCTTCATGCTTTCAAGCATGCCGCCACACTCCTCGCGGGGACAATCCCGGTCATCAGAGTTCCTGTACTTCAGGTTGTCCCTCACATACAGTCTCCCATGGAAGCAGCGACAAGTCAAGTCCCAAAACTTCAAGGGGATCCGCTTATAGTTTAACCCCTTAAGCCCCGAGGGTGGTTTGCACGTTAATGACCAGGCCAATTTTTACAATTCTGACCACTGTCACTTTATGAGATAATTACTCTGGAACGCTTAAACAGATCCCCCTGATTCTGAGAATGTTTTTTCGTGACATATTGTACTTCATGATTGTGGAAAAATTTCTTCGATATCACTTGCGTTTATTTGTGAAAAAAACGGAAATTTGGCGAAAATTTTGAAAATTTTGCAATTTTCAAAATTTGAATTTTTAAGCCCTGAAATCAGAGAGATATGTCAAACAAAAGAGTTAATAAATAACATTTCCCACATGTCTACTTTACATCAGCATAATTTTGGAACCAAAATTTTTTTTTGTTAGGGAGCTATAAGGGTTAAAAGTTAAGCAGCGATTTCTCATTTTTCCAACAAAATTTACAAAACCATTTTTTTAGGGACCACGTTTGAAGTCACTTTGAGAGGTCTTTATGACAGAAAATAACCAAAAGTGACACCATTCTAAAAACTGCACCCCTCAAGGTGCTCAAAACCACATTCAAGAACTTTATTTACCCTTCAGGTGCTTCACAGGAATTTTTTGAATGTGGAAGAAAAAAATTAACATTTAACTTTTTTCACAAAAATGTTATTTTAGACCCAATTTTTTTTATTTTCACAGGGGTAACAAGAAAAAATGGACCCCAAAATTTGTTGTGCAATTTCCCCTGGGCACGCAGATACCAAATATGTGGGGAAAAAACACTGTTTGGGCGCACGGCAGGGCTCGGAAGTGAAGGAGCGCCATTTGACTTTTTGATTGTAAAATTTGCTTGAATAATTAGCGGACGCCATGTTGTGTTTGGAGAGCCCCTGTGTGCCCAAACATTGGAGCTCCTCCACAAGTGACCCCATTTTGGAAACTAGACCCCCCAAGGCACCTATATAGATGCATAGTGAGCAATTGGAACCCCCAGGTGCTTCACAAATTGATTCGTAAAAATGAGAAAATGAAAAAAAAAAACACTTTTTCATTTTTACGAATCAATTTGTGAAGCACCTGGGGGTTCCAAGTGCTCACTATGCATCTAGATAGGTGCCTTGGGGGGTCTAGTTTCCAAAATGGGGTCACTTGTGGGGGATCTGCAATGTTTGGGCACACAGGGACTCTCCAAATGCAACATGGTATCCGCTAACAAATTGAATGGAAAATCGGCTCAAATTGTTAGCGGACACCATGTTGCGTTTGGAGAGCCCCTCTGTGCCCAAACTTTGGAGCTCCCCCACAAATGACCCCATTTTGGAAACTAGACCCCGCAAGGCACCTTTCTAGGTGCATAGTGAGCACTTGGAACCCCAGGTGCTTCACAAATTGATTCGTAAAAATGAAAAAGTGAAAAAAAAAACACTTTTTAATTTTTATGAATCAATTTGTGAAGCACCTGGGGGTTCCAAGTGCTCACTATGCATCTAGCTAGGTGCCTTGGGGGGTCTAGTTTCCAAAATGGGGTCACTTGAGGGGGAGCTCCAATGTTTGAGCACACAGGGACTCTCCAAATGCAACATGGTATCCGCTAACAAATTGAATGGAAAATCGGCTCAAATTGTTAGCGGACACCATGTTGCGTTTGGAGAGCCCCTCTGTGCCCAAACTTTGGAGCTCCCCCACAAGTGACCCCATTTTGGAAACTAGACCCCCCAAGGCACCTATCTAGATGCATAGTGAGCACTTGGAACCCGCAGGTGCTTCACAAATTGATTCGTAAAAATGAAAAAGTGAAAAAAAAAACACTTTTTCATTTTTATGAATCAATTTATGAAGCACCTGGGGTTCCAAGTGCTCACTATGCATCTAGATAGGTGCCTTGGGGGGTCTAGTTTCCAAAATTGGGTCACTTGTGGGGAAGCTCCAATGTTTGGGCACACAGGGACTCTCCAAATGCAACATGATATCCGCTAACAAATTGTCGGCTCAAATTGTTAGCGGACACCATGTTGGGTTTGGAGAGCCCCTGTGTGCCCAAACTTTGGAGCTCCCCCACAAGTGACCCCATTTTGGAAACTAGACCCCCCAAGGCACCTATCTAGATACATAGTGAGCACTTGGATCCCCCAGGTGCCTCACAAATTGATTCGTAAAAATGAAAAAGTGAAAAAAAAAACACTTTTTCATTTTTATGAATCAATTTGTGAAGCACCTGGGGTTCCAAGTGCTCACTATGCATCTAGATATGTGCCTTGGGGGGTCTAGTTTCGAAAATGAGGTCACTTGTGGGGGAGCTCCAATGTTTGGGCACACAGGGACTCTTCAAATGCAGCATGGTGTCCGCTAACAAATTGTCGGCTCAAATTGTTAGCGGACACCATGTTGCGTTTGGAGAGCCCAAACATTGGAGCTCCCCCACAAGTGACCCCATTTTGGAAACTAGACCCCCCAAGGCACCTATCTAGATGCATAGTGAGCACTTGGAACCCCCAGGTGCTTCACAAATTGATTCATAAAAATGAAAAAGTGTTTTTTTTTTCACTTTTTCATTTTTATGAATCAATTTGTGAAGCACCTGGGGTTCCAAGTGCTCACTATGCATCTAGATAGGTGCCTTGGGGGGTCTAGTTTCCAAAATGGGGTCACTTGTGGGGGATCTCCAAAGTTTGGGCACACAGGGGCACTCCAAACGCAACATGGCGTGCGCTTACAATTTGAGCCGATTTTCCATTCAATTTGTTAGTGGACACCATGTCGCGTTTGGAGAGCCCGTGATGTGCCTAAACAGTGGAGCTCCCCCACAAGTGACCCATTTTGGAAACTATACCCCTCAAGGATTTTATTAAGGTGTATAGTGAACATTTTGAACCCAGAGGTACGACACAGAATTTGTTTACATTAGGTCATCATATTGAATAAGTTGTCATTAGTCTTGAGCGCAAGTGCTCGCTACTTGAGTTTGCATCGGGTACTCAGGTATGCACCATGTACAGCGTGTGCTCGAGTGACATGCTCGAGTCCCTGCTCCGCATGTTTCACGGTTATTAGACACCCAAAAAAAACATGCGGGGATCGCTTGTGCATGGCAGACAATCCCCGTAAAGTTTTTTTTGGCCGCGAAGCATATGGGGCAGAGACTCGAGCATGTCACTCAAATACCCACAATACTCAATGCATACCAGAGCACCCGATGCAAACTCAAGTAGCGAGCACTTGCGCTCAACACTAGTCGCCATATCGTCATCTTTTTTTCTTACTTTTGAAAAAAATCCCAACCCCATCACAACCCTAACCCCAACCCTAACCCCAACCCCAGCCCTAACCCTAGCACAACCCTAACCATAGCACAACCCTAGCCCTAGCACAACCCTAGCCCCAGCACAACCCTAGCCCCAGCACAACCCTAGCCCCAGCACAAACCTAGCCCCAAACCCAGCCCTAACCCTAGCCCAATCCTAACCCAAGAGTTTATTTTTGACGCCGTTCCTTGTGCAGTATAAGTGATTAGACGACTTTATTCTTCGGGTCGGTGTGATTACAGCAATGCCAGAATCATATGGGGTTTTTATGACTGACAGCTGTCACACACTAAAAGACGCATTTTTTGTAAAATCTAGTTTTTGCATCGCCATGTTTTGAGAGCTATAATTTTTCCAGATTTGGCCAAACAGTCATGTGACGGCTCGTTTTTTGCGGGATGACTTGTCGTTGTTATTGGTGCCATTTTCAGGCACGTGACATTTTTTGATCGCTTTCTATTCCGATTTTTGGGAGGCAGAATAAACAAAAACCAACAATTCAGGAATTTTTTTTTTTTTTTATTATTCTGTTCCGCGTGTGGTAAAATTGATGAGGTAGCTTTATTCTTCGGGTCAGTACGTTTACAGCGGTACCACATTTATATCATTTTTCTATGTTTTGCACTTTTACATAATAAAAGCAATTTTATAGAAAAAAATATTTTTTAGCATCGCTTTATTCTGAGAGCTATAACTTTTTTATTTTTCAGCTGATGGAGCTATATGTGGGCTTGTTTTTTGCGGGACGAGATTACGTTTTCAGCGGTACCATATTTATTTACATGCGTCTTTTTGATCGCCTTTTATTCCACTTTTTGTTTGGTAGTATGGTGATAAAGCATTGTTTTTTGCTTCTTTTTTTTTTTTTTTTTTTACCGTGTTCACTGAAGGGGTTAACTAGTGGGACACTTTTATAGGTCAGGTTGTTCTGGACGCGGCGATACCAAATATGTGTACTTTTATTGTTTTTTTTTTGTTTTTTTTATAATAATATTTATTGATGGGTACATTATATTTTTATTTTTGGTGAATTATTTTTTTTATTTTTTTTTTATACTTTTGCAAATTTTTTTTTTTTTTTCACTTTCAGACAGTTTATACACTTTATTACTTTGTCCCACTCTGGGACTTTCACTTTTTTTCTCTGATCGCCTGCATGGCACAAGAATGCAGCACCATCCCTGTGCCATGCAGGCTGTCGGCGGTGCACATTGAGAAGATTGTTTGGAGATGCACTGCGCATGTCCAAACAATCTTCCTGCTGTCTGGTGACCCGGATGTTGTCATGACGACATCGGGTCGTCATGGCAACACCCGGGAAGCCTTTGCAGACTGCGCTGGAAGCCGGAAGAGGAGGTGAGTATCGCCTCCCCTTGCCCCCGCAATGCTGCGATCGACTTCGATCGACTTCGATCGCAGCATCGCGGGGGTTAATGTGCTGGGAGCGGTGCAGGACCACTCCCTGCACATAGTATCGGGTGTCAGCTGTGACAATCAGCTGACACCCAGCAGCGATCGCGCCCGCACAGCCTGTGTGCGCGCGCGATCGCCATGACGTACTAATACGGGTCCCAGGGCACAGACGCGTATTAGTATGTCAGATGTTGTTAAGGGGTTAATAACCCGAGCCCCACCTCCAGATCCCAGCTTGGGCAAACCTTGAGCACCAGGGGCAGGTCCTTCACCCGCCCTCCTGTCTCCCATTCCTGGAAGAAAGGCCGAAACCACCCCTTACAGGAGAATACCCACGGAGGAGCCCTCTCTAACCAGAGGTTGGCGTTGTTTGCCTTAAGAAAGCTGTTTACTAGAAACACCGCTGGGTTGACCATACCCAACCCTCCTAGTCTCCTCTTGCGATACATGACCTCCCTCTTGATTAGGTACAGCCTATTCCCCCACAATAGTTGGAAGAACAGGCTGTAGACCCATGTCCAAAGAGGCTCTGGCAAGATGCAGATGCTGACCAGGTATATTAATAAAGGGAGCAAATACCCCTTGGCCAGGTTAACCCTTTCCCTCAGGGTCAAGGACCAACCCTTCCACTGATCCACCTTCTGGGCAGCAATCTTAAGTCTGCCCTCCCAGTTTAGATGGGGATAGTCCCCCAGGCCGAAACAGATGCCTAAAATTTTTGCTGTGGCCTGAGGCCCTGGAAGGGTGTCTGGGAGATCAAAACTTGGATCTTCCCCTCCCAGCCAGAGACTCTCACACTTATCCCGGTTGATCATGGACCCAGATGCCACCGAGTAGCGCTCAACCTCAGACATGACCCAGTCTGCCTCCTCTCTCGAGGATACAAAAAGGGAAACATCGTCGGCGTATGCCACTACCCTCAAGGTGGCCTCTGGCTCTGCCCGCTCCACCCTCCTTAAAATGGGGTCGATCGCGAACATGTGTAAAAGTGGGCTCAGAAGACTGCCCTGGCGGACACCAGACTTCACCTCAAAAGGGTGTCCGACCCAACCATTCACAAGCGGAAAAGTCTCTGCCCCATTGTATAACACTCTCAACCAATCAACAAACCTCCCGGGCAGACCGTACCTGAGAAGGACGGACCAGAGGTACTCATGGTTAACCCGGTCAAAGGCCTTCACCTGGTCTAAGGACAGCAAATACCCCTTCCAGTGACCTGCCCTGCTCTGCTCAACTGCCTCTCGGACACCAAGCACAGCACTAAAAGTACTGCGGCCTGGAACAGAGCAGTGCTGGGCCCCCAAAAGGAGCGGGGCGCAAACTTCATCAACCGATTTAAAAGCACCTTTGCCAGAACCTTTCGGTCTGTATTGAGAAGTGCTATGGGATGCCAATTCTCAATACGGGACGAGTCTACCCTTCAACAGAATAATCAAGGCAGACTTCCTCATTGAACCGGGCAGAATGTCAGAGGAGAGACATTCATTAAAATCCTCAGTCATGAGGGGGACCAAAGAGTCTCTAAAAGTCCTGTAAAACTCGGATGTTAAGCCATCCGGACCAGGTGATTTTTTGGGCAGGAGCCCATCAAAGGCCCGTCTCACTTCCTCTTCCCTGATTGCTTCTGCCAAAACATGAAGAGAGGGGTCATCTCCTGGCTCAGGGATGGTTTCAGCCAGGAAAGCCGACATCTCATCCCGATCTGGATCCCTCCTTACCAAGAGGTGCGAGTAGAAGGATCTGACCACCTCCAGGATCCCTGATTTGGATCTATTCAGGGATCCTGAACTGTCAATCAGTCCTCTTACCATCTTACAACTCACTGACATCCTACAGTTCCTGTAGGGGTCGGGCGAGCGGTACCTCCCGAAATCCCTCTCAAAAACTAAGGATGTGTGTCTACCGTACTGTCACCCCCTGAGCAATGCCTTCACCCTGGAGATTTCTTCACGGTCCCCTCCAGTCGATACGAGCTGCTCGAGTTTCCTCCCCAGCTCCCGATACAGGCGGTACCTGTTCAGGCCTCTGAGGCTCGAGAGCTGACGGAAGAACCCTGCAACCCTACCACCACTCAGACTTACCGCTACAGAGACCCAAGAGAGGTACCTGGCTCTGAAGAAATTTCTCAAAGGATTGTCTTACATCCGCTTCTTCCAACAGGGACAAATTCAGCTTCCATAGGCCCCTCCCTATCCGGGGAGTCTCTGTAACATTCAAGGAAAAGAAAATGAAATAGTGATCGGAGAATTCCACCTCAACAGCGGACACTGCAGAAGAGACGGCTTCCTCCTTTAAAAAAACCTATCTATTCTAGACCTACAACTACCCCTATGAAAGGTGAAACCCCCGTGACCTGGGGTGTGCCGATGTGGACATCCACCAGACGAGCTTCGCTTGCTATGCTATTAAAGGTATTACTAGCAAAAGCCAGCCTTCAGTTTCTGGGGCCTCCCCTATCACAAGATCTAGTTATAGTATTAAAGTCCCCACCGAAGACCACCTGTCGGCTCTTAAAAAGATAGGGCTTGATCTTCAGGAAGAGACATTTACGGTCCCACTTTGACTGTGGACCATAGATATTAATGAGCCGGAGCTCCTGTCTCCTCATGAAGACCTCAAGGACCAAGCACCTCCCCATTTCTACCTCGATCACCCATCTACATTCCACCGAAGCGGCCTTAAAAAGGACCGCTACCCCGCTATATGGCTCGGCCGCAAGAGACCAGTATGAGAGCCCGCACCTCCACTCCCTCCTTGCATTGTAAATGGCCCCCATGTCCGTTAGTCTGGTCTCCTGCAAAAATAAAATGTCAGCCTCAACTCGGTTAAAAAAATCAAAGGCCATAAATCTGGCCCGCATCTGACTTTATGCTGGCGACATTAATCGACGCCAGAGTCAACGGGGAAGGTTCCGCCATCATGGGTAATTGAGTTAGACGGCCTTCTTCTTGACCTTATCCCCCCGATTTTTTTATTCTCACCTTCAGTGGAGGAGCCAGGTTTCCCCCTCCTCTTCATTGACACAGAGGTGTCCATAGCACCCGACACCTCCTTCCCCATACTGGGTTCCTCACCTCTGGACCCCAGAGGAAAGTGAGACCCCCAGAGGATGGACCCCGTCACTCCCTGAAGGCACCTCAGATGTTACCGCCGGTCCCTCACCCCCGACCTCCGACACAGCAGAGTCATCAAGGGCATGGAACCGGTTGGAGAATGGGATCAGAAGGGAGCCGGTGAGCCCTTCCGTAGGCACCTTAGTGTCCAGGGGGGTTTAGATGTTTTTGTCCCTTTTATGTTCCTCCTCCTCCGACTCTTACTGATCTTACTGTCACCTGAATTTTAGGCTGCTCCACCACCTCCTCGTCCAGACTTTCATACTGGGAGGAGTCATCAGAAGCAGCCACCTCCTCCCTCTCCATCCTCCTGACATCCTCGCTCACCGACTGCTCCCCCAGGGCCTCAGGGGCTCCGGCTGCCGCTTCTGGGGAGGGGACAGACATCACCCCAGTCGCCTGAGGCTTATCCTGCCCCCTACCCCCACGGCGCCTCACCTGATTCCACTGGTGGGCAAATGTACTGGCCTCACCTTCCCTCACTGGCCCCTCAGCTCCTCTCCCGCCCCCACCTCCAGATCCAGCAGAGGATGCACCACCGGAGACACCCCATGGCTCTCCCCTGCCTGACCAGAGATGGTGTTAGAAAAGGAGCGGGGGCAGCGGCTATACGGGTGACCTAGGCCACCACACAGGTGACACCTAGTCTCACCACAGGCCGCGGCAAGATGACCTACCCCGCCACACAAGGCACATTTCTGCACCTTGCAGCCCACGCTGTAGTGGTGGGGATCACCGCACCTGTGGCAGACCTTCGGTTGCCCCTGGTAGAAGATCAGGATCCTGTCACTCCCCAGAAATGCTGAGGGGATGTGGGTGACAGTACCGCCTGAGACCTTCAACCTCATCATGAAGGTCCAGCCCCCTGACCAAATGCCAAACTCGTCCCTGTTCTTCTTTGGGACGTCCGTGACCTCCCCATAGCGAGAAAGCCATGTCACGATGTCAATACCAGAGAATGACTCGTTATTGGTTAGAACGGTCACTCTCTTTACTCCGTTTTGGTGAGACACTGCCTGCACGGCAAAGTCTCGACGGGCTCCCCCTTCACTAGTTCAAAATTCGACCAGAAAATCTCTAGGCCCTCTGGCCGAACAAAACTGATTTCGAAGATGGGTGTACCAAAAGGATGGATCAGGGCAAAGATGTCAGTTGCCCTGAAGTTCATCTTCAGGAGGAGCTCCATGACCCTCGCTCTTGGCGGGCACTCTTTACTGCCCCTCCACCGAAGACGGACCACATTCCTCCTGTCCACCCCCTGCCCAGCTGTCAGAAGGAACCACACTGTCTCCCCCTCCCTTTTATCTTGGAAGGAGGCCAGGCCATGTCTATCCAGCCAAAAGGCCAGGTCCACCTCTCTTTCTTCTACCTTGATTGTCCATTCTCCCTGCTTGAGAGCCTCCAGGAAATGGCTTTGCAAGTCACCATCCCTGAGGTCCAGAGGTGAGGACGGCCCCCAAAAAGACCCCGAGGTCCTGGCTACTACCCCCACAAAACTCCGGGGACTAGAAGCCGGGGGGGCAGATGGACCAGCCCTGTCCCCACTCACCCCACTACCAACAGACATACCATTCTTACCCACTGCCACAGACACACCAACACTCGTATCCTCAACCACAGACTCATCCATACCCACGCCATCCCCATCCATGTCAGCAGTCACCCCATTCGCCCCACTCCCACTCACATGCACACTGGGGTCAAAGTTTTTCCATTTCTGGACACACTTTTTACCACCATTTTTATCTCCGTTATTGCTTGCTGCATTATTACTGCCGCCACCTGCTGGCAGCACCTTCCCTGCCGGGGGGTTTTGGGAGCCAGGTGCTGCTGCCATTTTTTCCGGAGCCCCTGCCCCAGATAAGCCAACGGACACAGAGGACCCCGACTGGCAGGCACCTCCTCTATTGTCCGCCGCAGCCGTGGCACTACTGCTCTCCGCAGTGACCTTTGCTGCACTCTTTGTAGCTGTCAGAGCTAATCCCCGCCCCTTTTCAGGCGGATCCTGTGAGGCCACGTCCCCCGAACCAGGCAGCACAGTGGGGGCCCCAGAGGCCACTCCCACCAGGACGCACCCCCCGAAGCCGGCCGCGCCGGGACCCCCGAAGCCGACCCGGAACCGGGTCTACTCACAGGGGCCCCTGGACCAGCTGCACCAGCTCTCAGGGGCGCAGCACCCCCTACCGTCACACCCTTAGCCACAAATAGCCTGGCCACACGAGCTCCAGGCTAGGCCACTCCCCCTCGGCACCCAACTGCGGCGGAGCCCTCCGGGCTGACCCATTACTGGGCCCCTGCGCAGGGGGCCCCGACCTCACCGCGGATCCCGCCAGGGGAGAAGGCACCAACTTTCCCTTATGAGCCGGCTTTGCCGGAGCTGCAGGCCCCACGCCCTTTACCTTACCAGGTACCTGGGTCCCTAAAAGTGATCCAGATTTAGCGGATCCGTGTGTGAGGGACCCAGACACCCCAGCACACGCCGCCGGAGGTGCGGCCCTGGCTGTCGGTGCGCCGCCGGCAGCGCAGGAAGCAGCGGCAGATGTACATGCCGCCCCCTGCACGCCAGGTGCCAGGCCAGACCCCCCTCTTACAGGGGATCAAGCCCAAGCACCACCACAAATGACACCCACCGTCGGGCCGCCCTCCGCGCCATGCTCCATATCAGACACCTCTGATCCACTGCCTCCATTGCCGCAAACAGTGGCAGCACTCTGCGTGCCATGGCCTAAATTCTCTCCGCTCCCTCACTGCGGACCCACAACAGAGTCCAAGCCGGGGTGGGTGGCGGGTGCCGCACAATGGCACAGGGGGGTCCCAGAGAGGGGGACATACACAAACTTGTGTGCAACTGATGTTTTTCTCCTCTTTTTTTTTGCTTTTCTTTTCGTCCCCCTCCCAGGTGTCTCATTCTCACAGATCTCATCCCCCAACGTAAGATGACCAAAACGTGCCGGGGACTCGATCTGCTGGATCTGCTGCATGATGAGGCAGCCCCCCTCACTGCTACTACTCCCATCCTCCTCATCCTTCCCCTCGCTCCCACTGCCCTCTGAAGGGCCAGAATCAGACGGGAGAGCCATCTGCTCAGGGGCTATCCTGCTATGCGATGCCTGGAGATCACTTACCAGGCCACCAGGCGGTGGGTAGGGCGCAACCTCCTCAACGCATACCTCTTCCTCTTCCACCGCCTGGCCGGGGCCCTGTGACCCCTCCAAAGCCCCACCGGTCATGGCTCTGAACTGGTCATCATTCTCCAGCTTCTCCTTAAAGGGTCCACTGCCCGCCAAGATGGTGCATCTGCGGTCTTCCAGCTCCTGAATGGCCCGTTTGATCTTCCTGACCGCGGCGGATAGCTCAGGCTTCTTGCTGCCAGAGGCCCTCTCGGACCTCTCCCGAGCTACCCTCAACTCCCCCAGAGGGATCTTAGCTTCTTTGAGGCATCCTCATACTCGCAGAGGTTCGCATGGATACAGGGGGCATAGGTGACGGTTGCCTCCCTCACCACCTTGGTACCCCAATCAAGGGACACTGCTTCAGCACCTCTGCTCGTTCTCGACCTTCCTCTGGAGGGAGGAGCCGCCGTGGTCGTAGCCTCGGGGGTCCTCTGGGTCCTCATGCCGGAACCCTTGCTGCCTTGGCCTGATCTTGCAGCCTTAGCCGGGTTGGTGTTCCTCCCACCCCCCGCCGACTTAGACCGGGAGGTGGGAGCCGGGGGCCCAGCGCCGAAGGCCAGTCCCACCATGAGCCTTCTTCCCTGGGAAGGGGGCAGACAAAAAGTCCCAGGTGAAAAATTACCTCCCTTCCCAGGAGCTCTCTCCACACAGCCAAGCAGTCCTTACAGCTCACAGCAGGCACCGCCTCCACCTCTTCCTGTCTGGAACTGCAGCCGGCAGAACTGGAACTCTTTTTTATTAGAAAAGGTGCAAAACACATACAAAGCACAAATACAAACATTATATAGGAAAACAAAAAAACCCCCAGCAAGACATAGCCCAAGTCCGAAATTTCCAGAGTCCAATTAAAATAACACGTGGCACAGAAAAGTCCTCGCTCTCCAGGAGACCTCCCCAGCAAGGGAAGACCTTAACATGCCTCTTACTCCAAAAAGACCCCAACCATCCGCCACATTCATACCTGCACATTCACACCTAACCCCCTAATAAAAGGAAAACTAAAAACCTGGCCCATCGACCAAAATAAAAGATAGGCCACCTGGCTGAAAACTTAAATAAGACATAGGCCACCTGGCCAAAACTTAATACTTATGCACACGAAAACATTTTTTTTTTTTCTATTTTTAATTCCCCCCCCCCAACCATTTTTAAACACCCAAGGTCCCATGAGAGTCTGTGGCCTTAACACAACAAGGTCCCACGAAAGTTTGTGGCCATATATTTCACGCAAAAAAAAGGGTCCTTTTACCCGCATCCCGCAGGATGTCCATTTTACCAAACACCCCTTCCCCCTCCCTCCTGAAATCCCCCACCCAACGTAAAACTAAACCCCCCCACATGCAATACGCATACATAAACGTACAATACACATATACATACAATACACAACATAACAATGTAACAATATAACAATATTATGACACTATAACAACTAACCAGAACAACAACATAACTAACCATAAAGAATCAACCATGAACAGAAAATCAGACCCAAGTTCAGTGCTTGCAAGCCCTATATTCAGGTTTCCGATACCGTAAACCAAAAAACTACGATGTGAGGGGAGCAGCCCACCACCAGGAAACTGGAGACTACAGAAGCTCTCACCATAATCTACCTGTCCCTACATGTCCCTCAATGACCCTCACTACCAACCTAATACTAACTACCTATCCCTGAAGACTGTCCCTGCCTGTCCCTCCCTGACCCTACACAACTATCTGACCCTACAAATAAAGATAAAAAGACTAAACTCACCCTATCACAAACACACAGAACCTAACTCTCCCTAGGGCACATTAAATGTGAACGCCCTCCATAGAAGGGAGGCCCTCCCTGCACCCAGCCTCTCATACTCCAGAGAGCGCACTTTTGACAGGTCACCCAGGATATTCCTAATCACCTCTTCCCGGGGGAGGACATTCTGCTGGGTGGACACTAAACACCGTGCGTTCCACGTGTAGAACCTAGTCACTAAACTAACTAAGAAAACAATTCCCCAATCTTGGCCACCAAGGGACCTGAATGCCCCATAGGCCCACTCCGCATAGGACAGGCCTGCCAGCCTAGGCCAGGCAATGGAAGCACCCACCCTACTGTAGACCTCTGTATTAAAGGGACACTGAAGCAGGAAGTGCTCCATGCTTTCAAGCATGCCGCCACACTCCTCGCGGGGATAATCCCGGTCATCAGAGTTCCTGTACTTCAGGTTGTCCCTCACATAAAGTCTCCCAGGGAAGCAGCGACAAGTCAAGTCCCAAAACTTCAAGGGGATCCGCTTAGAGTTTAATAATCCGAGCCCCACCTCCAGATCCCAGCCTGGGCAATCCTTGAGCGCCAGGGGCTTCTAGAAGTGGGTCAACAGAACCCTATTGTCAAGTAACCTCCTTGACAAGGTCCTGATTTCCAACACTCCCAGACCCCACCGGCGGATCACCTTCACAACCAGGGTAGCATCAGCCAAAAGATGCCCATGAGGCGTTCAAAGGTCCTTCACCCACCCTCCTGTCTCCCATTCCTGGAAAAAAGCCCGAAACGACCCCCTACAGGAGATACCCACAGAGAAGCCCTCTCTAACCAGAGATTGATGATGTTTGCCTTAAGAAAGGTGTTTACTAGAAACACCACTGGGTTGACCATACCCAATCCTCCTAGTCTCCTCGTGCGGTACGTGACCTCCCTCTTGATTAGGTTCAGCCTTTTCCCCCACAATAGTTGGAAGAACAGGCAGTAAATCCATGTTCAAAAAGGCTCTGGCAAGATGCAGACGCTGCCCAAATATATTACTGAAGGGAGCAAAAACCAATTGGCCAGGTTAACCCTTTCCCTCAGGGTCAATGACCAACCCTTCCACTGATCCACCTTCTGGGCGGCGATCTTAAGTCTGCCCTCCCAGTTTTGCTGGAGATAGTCCCCCGGGCCGAAACTGATGCCTAAAATTTTTGCTGTGGCCTGAGGCCCTGGAAGGGTGTCCGGGAGATCAAAACTTGGATCTCCACCTCCCAGCCAGAGACTCTCACACTTATCCCGGTTGATCATGGACCCAGATGCCACCGAGTAGCGCTCAACCTCAGACATGACCCAGTCTGCCTCCTCTCTTGAGGATACAAAAAGGGAAACATCATCGGCATACGCCACAACACTCAAGGTGGCCTCTGGCTCCGCCCGGTCCATCCTGACTCCCACCAACGGTCCGCACTCCACCCTCCTTGAAAAATGGGTCGATCGCGAACACGTATAACAGTGGGCTCAGAGGACAGCCCTGGCGTACACCAGACTTCACCTCAAAAGGGTGTCCGACCCAACGATTCACAAGCGGAAAAGTCTCTGCCCCATTATATAACACTATCAACCAATCAACAAACCTCCCAGGCAGACCGTACCTCAGAAGGATGGACCAGAGGTACTCATGGTTAACCCGGTCAAAGGCCTTCGCCTGGTCTAAGGACAGCAAGTACCCCTTCCAGTGACCTGCCCTGCTCTGCTCAACTGCCTCTTGCACACCAAGCTCAGCACTAAAAGTACTGCGGCCTGGAACAGAGCAGCGCTGGGCTCCCGAAAGCAGCCGGGGCGCAAACTTCACCAACCGATTAAAAAGCACCTTTGCCAGAACCTTTTGGTCCATATTGAGAAACGCTATGGGAAGCCAATTCTCAATACGGGACGAGTCTTTACCCTTCGACAGAATAATCAGGGCGGACTACCTCATTGAAGAATGTCCGAGGAGAGACATTCATTAAAATCCTCAGTCATGAGGGGGACCAAAGAGTCCCTAAAAGTCTTGTAAAACTCGGATGTTAAGCCATCGGGACGGGGAGATTTTTTGGGCTGGAGCCTATCAATGGCCCGTCTCACTTCCTCTTCCCTGATTGCTTCTGCCAAAACATGAAGAGGGGGGTCATCCCCTGGCTCAGGGATGGTTTCAGCCAGGAAAGCCGACATCGCATCCCGATCTGGATCCCTCATTCCCAAGAGGTGCGAGTAGAAGGATCTGACCACCTCCAGGATCCCTGATTTGGATCTGTTCAGGGATCCCGAACTGTCGATCAGTCCGGTTACCATCTTACAACTCACTGACCTCCTGCAGTTCCTGTAGGGGTCGGGTGAGCGGTACCTCCCGAAATCCCTCTTAAAAACTAAGGATGTATGCCTATCGTACTGGCACCCCCTGAGCAATGCCTTCACCCTGGAGATTTCCCCACGATCCCCTCCAGTCGAGACGAGCTGCTCGAGTTTCCTCCCCAGCTCCCGATACAGGCGGTACCTGTTCAGGCCTCTGAGGCTCGAGAGCTGACGGAAAAACCCTGCAACCCTTCTTTTGAAGATCTCCCACCACTCAGACTTACTGCTACAGAGACCCAAGAGAGGTACCTGGCTCTGAAGAAATTCCTCAAAGGTTTGTCTTACATCCGCTTCTTCCAACAGGGACGAATTCAGCTTCCAGGGCCCCTCCCTATCCGGGGAGTCTCTGTAACATTCAAGGAAAAGAAAATGAAACAGTGATCGGAGAATTCCACCTCAGCAGCGGACACTGCAGAAGAGACGGCTTCCTCCTTTAAAAAAAAAACTATCTATCTTAGACCTAAAACTACCCCTATGAAAGGTGAAACCCCCGTGACCTGGGGTGTGCCGGATGTGGACATCCACCAGGCGAGCTTCGCTTGCTATACTATTAAGGCTATTACTATCAAAAGCCAGCCTTCGGTCTCCAGGGCCTCCCCTATCACGGGATCTAGTTATAGTATTAAAGTCCCCACCGAAGACCACCTGCCGGCTCTTAAAAAGATAGGGCTTGATCTTCAGGAAGAGACATTTACGCTCCCACTTTGACTGTGGATCATAGATATTAATGAGCCAGAACTCCTGTCCCCTCATGAAGACGTCAAGGACCAAGCACCTCCCCATTTCTACCTCGATCACCCATCTGCATTCCACCGAAGCGGCCTTAAAAAGGACCGCTACCCCGCTATACGGCTCGGCCGCAAGAGACCAATATGAGGGCACGCACCTCCACTCCCTCCTTGCTTTGTAAATGGCCCCCATGTCCGTTAGTCTGGTCTCCTGCAAAAATAAAATGTCAGCCTCAACTCGGTTGAAAAAATCAAAGGCCATAATTCTGGCCGCATCTGACTTTATGCTGGCGACATTAATCGACGCCAGTCAACGGGGTAGGTTCCGCCATCATGGGTGATTGAGTTAGACGGCCTTCTTTTTGACCGTACCGCCCAATTTTTTATTCTCACTTTCAGAGGAGGATCCAGACTCTCCCCTCATCTTCAGTGACACAGAGGTGTCCATAGCACCCAACACCTCCTTCCCAGTACTGGGTTCCTCACCCCTGGACCCGGGGCAGTCCCCCCCCCAGAGGAAAGTGAGCCCCCCGGAGGATGGACCCCGTCGCTCCCTGAAGGCACCTCAGATGTTACCGCCGGTCCCTCACCCCCGACCTCCGACACAGCAGAGTCATCGAGAGCATGGAACCGGTTGGAGAGGGGGATCAGAGAGGAGCCGGTGAGCCCTTCCGTAGGCACCTTAGTGGCCAGGGTGGGGGCTTTAGATGTTTTTGCCCCTTTTATATTCCTCCTCCTGCGACTCTTACTGGTCTTACTGTCACCTAATTTTTTTAGACTGCTCCACCACCTCCTGGTCCAGACTTTCATACTGTGAGGAGTCATCAGAAGCAGCCACCTCCTCCCTCTCCATCCTCCTGATCTCCTCGCTCACCGCCTCCTCCTCCAGGGCCTCAGGGGCTCCGGCTGTCACTTCTGGGGAGGGGACAGACATCACCCCAGTCGCCTGAGGCTTATCCTGCCCCCTACCCCCACGGTGCCTCACCTGATGCCACTGGTGGGCAGATGTACTGCCTCGCCTTCCCTCACTGGCCCCTCAGCTGCTCTCCCACCCCCACCTCTAGCTCCAGCAGAGGATGCACCGCCGGGGACCCCCCCACGGCTCTCCCTTGCCTGACCAGAGATGGTGTTAGAAAAGGAGCGGGGGCAGCGGCTATACGGGTGACCTAGGTCACCACACAGGTGACACCTAATGTCACCACAAGCCGCGGCACAATGACCTACCCCGCCACACAAGGCAAATTTCTGCACCTTGCAGCCCGCGCTGAAGTGGCAGGGATCACCGCACCTGTGGCAGACCTTCGGTTGCCCCTGGAAGAAGATCAGGATCCTGTCCCTCCCCAGAAATGCTGAGGAGGGGATGTGGGTGACAGGACAGTACCGCCTGAGACCTTCAACCTCATCATGAAGGTCCAGCACCCTGACAAAATGCCAAACTCGTCCCTGTTCTTCTTTGGGACGTCCGTGACCTCCCCATAGCGAGACAGCCACGTCACAATGTCAATACCAGAGAGTGACTCGTTATTGGTTAGAATGGTCACTCTCTTTACTCCGTTTTGGCGAGACACCGCCTGCACGGCAAAGTCTCACCAGTTGGGCTCCCCCTTCACCAGTTCAAAATTTGACCAGAAAAGCTCTAGGCTCTCTGGCCGAACAAAACTGATTGTCACGAAAACACTTGGTCAGACCTTGCAGCCCTCTGGCGCCCCCTTATCCTGCTGGTCAAACACAGTATTGATCGAGGATAAGCACGGGCGCAGCTGCTCTAATTTATGTCGACTACTGTGGCACGTGATGTGACAGGACGTATATATACCACCAGTTCCTTCCAGGAACGTATATATACCTCCGTCCAGCCACCCTCAAACCACAATATCACATAAATAGCGGTATACTACCACCACCGATCGCTTAACAGGTGGATCGGGTACCCGTTAGGTAACGTGAATTAGCGGGTGAGGAACGTGTTAGATCGACATAGGAAAAGAAGAACGAAGCTGGTAAATAATAATGATTTACTCCCGAAAGTGGGCAGTGTTTACAAAAGATATACAAGATATTATAAAAGAGACAATTTACATATATGCATTAAACAGTTATTAAAATAAAAGGTGTAAATAATAGCAAAACCTGCGCCACGAGGTGATGGTCTGAGATTCTGTGGGGGGGACGGCTCCCCAGAAATTAGATGTGATTCCTCCACGCAGCGAGGAGTGCTTGCGTCTGACGTCCCGGGGTAAGAATGAAGTAAAATGTCCGTTCTTGTTTTTAGTAAGGGGCCAAAACACTAGGAGACATCCGTGTTGTTTACCTCACATGGGGGCTCGGTTTTGTGAACCCACCCAGATGCATAAGACATAAAAATCCTTCAGATTTCATATCTTGGTATGGGGGGGTCCCACATCCAAGATGGAGACATCATGTTTGCCGTCACCAATATTCATGAAGATGGATATCAAATATGATATATCTATTATGCTCAGAAGCTCAGAAAACATTTCCTGGGTTTCCGGTGGTTTCCCAGTTATGTAAGATATACCGTCATAATCGGAAAAAGGTGAACCTTCCAAAAATGTGGTCCCTGTGTTTGTGACAGTCATGGGCATTATTAAAATCAACATTAAAAGTTTGTACAGTTAGACAATAGGATTTTGGAGGGGATTTCCAGTTTAGACCAGAATGCCTGATCTTTGGGCTGAGATTTTTTATGGTGGTTATAAAAATTCCTGGTTTGGGGGAAAGCAAGAGTGAGTTCTATGTAGATCTCTTCCAAATGAGCAGGGGGTGGAGATTCCCCGTGTCCACTTCATGGACCGCCACTTCTGTCCTGCCAGGCAGCTTGGTGAACACTGTTTGGAAGGGTTTCAGCACTGCTCGCATCTGAGATGTCTGGTCTGCGGATAGCAAGGCGCTTATCTCTACATCCTCTAGGGACCCGCTGGCCTTCGCTTGGGCCAGCATGTCCAAGAGGGAATCGTCTTCCCCATCCTCGGAAGGGCTGCAGACCGGTAGGACACAGGCTCCACGTTCTTGATGAGCCTTAATAATATTAACGTGAAAAGCCTTCCGCCTACCCCGCGTGTGGTCAAGAGTGATCACGTAGGTGACCAGGTTGAGCTGTTGGTGAATGATGTAGAGGCCTTCCTAGACTGCCTGAAGCTTGTCCTTTGGTACGGGGACCAGCACCCACACCTTCTGACCCACCTGGTAGGTCCGCTCCCGGGCGTTCTGGTCATACCAATGCTTCTTGTCAGCCTGGGCTTGCGCCATTTTGTCAGGCACCAACTGCGTCAAGGTCTGTATCTTGTCACGGAAGCGCATGACATACTCCACGATGGACACTCCTGGGGAGCTTGGCTCTTCTTCCCAGAATTCCCTTATCAACCCAAGGGGTCCTCAACACGCTTTCCATACAGGAGCTCAAAGGGGGAGAACCCCGTCGAGGCCTGTGGAACCTCTCTGTAAGCAAGTAGCAGGTGTGGGAGGTAACGCTAACAGTCGCGTCCCTGTGTCTCCACCAGCATTTTTAACATCTGTTTGAGGGTACCGTTGAATCGCTCACACAAACCATTGGTTTGGGGATGATACTGTTATGTTCTGCTACCAAAGCTAAGGAAAGAGAGGAGATCTGTCCCTACTATAAGACTCAGCTGAATCCCTACGATGTAACAGGGAACCTGATCCTGCGATCAGACCTGCTAAAGTCCTAATCTAGTCTGTACGGAGACCTATAGATGTGGGGAGGGAATCCCTACAAGTACTAAGGACTGGGAGGAATATGGGACACCTCCTAACAGAAATAGTAGCAGACAGACGAACAAACAAAATAGATAGAACATAGAGGTCCGTAGACCAAGCAAACTAACAGAGTTAGATACAGAGCACAGGCTAGCTAGAAAGTAGATATACAATGAAGTCCAGCAAAGCCAGAAGGGCGGAGCAGGATTAAATAGGCCAACAAGGTCATGTGACCAGCAAAGGAAAAAAAAACCTAACAGCAAGGTTCTAACAGTACCCCCCCTTCTAACAGGATCCTCCGGATCCCCTAGGACCAGGCTTATCAGGAAATCTCCTGTGAAACGCTCTGATAAGTCTGGACGCGGAAACATCATCTGACCTCACCCAAGAGTTATCCTCGGGTCCGAAACCTTTCCAGGCCACAAGATACTGCAAACTACCTCTATACCGTCTAGAGTCAAGGATGTGAGAAATTTCATATTCCCCGTCCTCCACCACCGGAGGAACAGAGGCAGAGGCGTCACCATCCGACACAACAGCTTTTTTTTAACAGAGAGATATGAAAGACCGGATTAATTCTCCAGGAGGTAGGAACCTCCAACCTAACAGCAGAAAAAAAACTATCCACTGATCTGAAGCATGTATCACTAGGTTGCAAAGAAAAGGCCCACTCCTGAGGCTCTTTGCGCAAAAGTGACATTATGAACCCTACGCGCTGGGATTCATCCCCAGAGGACTTGGGTCTCAAACGAAAATACAATAAGCAAGCATTTTTAAATGAAAAAAATTCTCGATGTTCACCAAAAAATAAATCCGGCAAACATACCTTAGGCTCCAAGAAATATGCTCCAGGACAGTTACTCACGTGCTGACGGAGCTCGGCCACTTCCAGAGAGAGTCCCTGCAGGTGTTTAGCCAAATCCTGAACCGACACCATGATGGAACAAAAAAAAAAATCTTTCCTTAGAGAATTTGCAGGCTGGACTTACTGTTATGTTCTGCTACCAAAGCTAAGGAAAGAGAGGAGATCTGTCCCTACTATAAGACTCAGCTGAATCCCTACGATGTAACAGGGAACCTGATCCTGCGATCAGACCTGCTAAAGTCCTAATCTAGTCTGTACGGAGACCTATAGATGTGGGGAGGGAATCCCTACAAGTACTAAGGACTGGGAGGAATATGGGACACCTCCTAACAGAAATAGTAGCAGACAGACGAACAAACAAAATAGATAGAACATAGAGGTCCGTAGACCAAGCAAACTAACAGAGTTAGATACAGAGCACAGGCTAGCTAGAAAGTAGATATACAATGAAGTCCAGCAAAGCCAGAAGGGCGGAGCAGGATTAAATAGGCCAACAAGGTCATGTGACCAGCAAAGGAAAAAAAAACCTAACAGCAAGGTTCTAACAGATACGCGCTCAATAACAGATGCTGCACCTGCATTTTCTTACATAGGGCCTCCATTAAGCGAGACATGAACTGGGTCCCCTGGTCGGTAAACATCTCCCTGGGAAAGCCTACTCGCGAAAAGATGGCCAAGAGGGCGTCCGCCACCTTGTCTGCCATAATTTAGGACAGGGCTACTGCCTCCGGATACCGGGTAGCATAGTCTACCACGGTAAGGATGAAACGTTTTCCAAAGCTGCTGGGTATGGCCAGTGGTCCCACAATGTCCACAGCAATCCTCTGAAAAGGCTCCTCTATCACTGGCAAAGAGATCAGGGGGGTTTTGGGAGCCGACCCTGACTTTCCCACTCTTTGACACGTGGTACAGGAGCAACAGTAGTTCACCACATCCGTCCTCATTTTAGGCCAATAAAAGTGGTGAGACAGCCGGGCCTTGGTTTTGCTGACCCCCAAGTGTCCAGCGAGTGGAATTTCATGGGCGATCCGCAACAACTCATCCCTGAATTGGTAGGGCACGACCAGCTGTCTTTCCCTCAACCACTCCTGTTGGGGTGTACAGGGAACTGTCTCCCGGTACAACCTCCCTTGGTCCCAGAATACACTCTCCTTATCCGACTCGGAGGTGGGTTTCTCAGCGAGGCTCCTTAATGACTCTAGGCTAGCATCTGAGTGCAGAGCTGCCTGAAACTCCTGGCTGGAGGAAGCCAGAAGTGAGGTTAAGGCCACGTCCTCACTGGGACCGGCTCTGGGTCCATACCTGATTCTGTTATTCCTATGTCGGAGGAGGGTCCAGAAGGCAGGGCATTACTTGCGTTCTGGGCACTCTAACTGCAGGTAACCGCGGCTATATAGGCCGTCTTCCCGGGAAATAACACCATCCCATCAGCCTGTGCGGCTATGAGTACTATTTCCCCATCCTCCCTCATTACCTCAGGCACAGTGCTACGTATGGGGCAGCTACCATCAGCCAGGTCACCATCTGTTGTGACACTGGTCACTGGCACAGCACCACCTGCTTCATGGTACCCATGCCTCTCCCCATTACACTTTGCACTGACACTTGCTCCTGCTAAGGGATCCTCAGCAATATCACTCTGCAGCGTGACATGGCTGAGTTCTCCTGTACTTTCCAATACATCATCATCATTATCAGCAGGTAAAGCATTGACATTCACATTATTAGCATTAACCTTACCAACCGTATCAGATCGGGGAGGAGGGTCAGGGACATAATAAGCAAACATCCTCCCCAAATCAGTTCATAACAAAACATTTGCAGGTAGATTTTCAGATATTCCCACTTCCTTCACCCCACTCTCCGCACCCCAATCAATAAAAACCCGGGCTATGGGCAAGGGGCGTCAGACGCCCCCAATCCCGGTGACAGTCAGGGTCTTTCCCAGAATAAGCTCTTCAGCGGACACCAGTTCGGGTCGGATGAGGGTTCGTTCGGCCCCATTGTCCTTGAGGCCTACAGTGACAGTGTCCCCCACCATGACAGACTGCAAGTTTTCACAGGCCCTCCCAACCGGCCCACCCACCAAAAGAACTGATGCATTAGGCCCTGGGGCCTTGGATGGGGGGTTCTTCCTCTGCTTCTCTGGGCAAGTGGCGCTGAGATGACCAGTCTGCTTGCAGAAATAACACCTGCGGGCATCAGATGCAGACCGGGCATTGGTAACAGGAAAAAGGCCTCCGGAAGGTCGGCTGGCAGGGGCAGGGATGGTGGTTGATGGCTTACCCCCTTTCCAGCTGGCGACGACCAGCTTCCGCACCTCCGGTCTCCGGTTGGCCTCGTAGGTGTCTGCGATCGACGCTGCTTTATTGACGTCTGGTAGCTCCCGATCCATCACGAACTGCCGTACCTCAGTCGGACACAGATGCAGGAACTGGTCTTTCTCCATCAGATCCTTTAGCTGCTCAAAGGTGGTCGCTGACAGTCCTTGGATCCACTGCTCAAAGTTGGGTCAGAGCCCATGAACCACATCGCTGTAACTGTCGTGCAGTCTACTTTGGAGGTTCCGGAACTTTTTAATGTACACCTCAGGAGTCAGTTGGAACCTCTGGATTAGGGCCTGCTTAATGGCTTCATAGTTCCCATCGAGGCTCGGAAGAAGAGCCACAAACACATGCAGAGCTTTGCCTCGCAGCCCTGCAGTTAAGTATCGGGCCCACTGGCTGTCAGGCAGCTGGTATTGTCTGCAAGTCTTTTCAAAACCCCTCAGGAAGGTGTCGAGGTCGCCGTCCTTTTCCATCACAGGAAAATGCTCTGGACGGGGCTTAAACAGGGTCGCATTGTTGGCCTTAACGTTCCGTGAGGTGGATGGTGAGATCCCGAGTTGGGCCATCTGCAGTTCATGGGCCCTCTGAGCTTGGGCCTCCGCTCGCCACTCAGCAGCCTCTCGCTGGGCTCTCTCAGCTTCTCGCTGGGCTCTCTCGGCCTCTCGCTGGGCTCTCTCGGTGTTAGAACCTTGCTCTTCGGTTTTTTCCTTTGCTGGTCACATGACCTTGTTGGCCTATTTAATCCTGCTCCGCCCTTCTGGCTTTGCTGGACTACATTGTATAACTACTTTCTAGCTAGCCTGTGCTCTGTATCTAACTCTGTTAGTTTGCTTGGTCTACGGACCTCTTTGTTCTATATATTTTGTTTGTTCGTCTGTCTGCTACTATTTCTGTTAGGAGGTGTCCCATTTTCCTCCCAGTCCTTAGTACTTGTAGGGATTCCTTCCCCATATCTATAGGTCTCCGTACAGACTAGCTTAGGACTTTAGCAGGTCTGATCGCAGGATCAGGTTCCCTGTTACATCGTAGGGATTAAGCTGAGTTCTATCGTAGGGACAGATCTCCTCTCTTTCCTTAGCTCTGGTAGCAGAACATAACACTCGGCTTCTCGCTCGGCAGCCTCCTGGTGCTGCTGAATTACTTTCTGTCGTCCTTCATGATCCTCTGCAGGAAGTTGCTCTAGAGCCATCTGAAGATAGGGGTCCACGCTGCCCTGGTCGCTGACGCGGCATGCGTCTACAGGTGGGACCCCTGAAGCAGTACTGTCCATATCTCGGCTGACCCCTGGCCCTGCTGAGGTCTGGAGATGGGCTTGCTCAGTCTCCAGTTATGCCAGTGCAGCAGCCATTTGTTCTTTGTTTTTGCCGAGGGGGTCAATGCCTTCGGTTATACATATTCCAATAAGAGTGTCCTTTTTCTGCTGGCTGTACCAGAGCTCCCCAACTATGACCATGATCACCAAAATAAAAATAGAAAAGAAAAAACGAAGACGGGTAGGGGTAACTGCTACACATACAGTATTGTCTCAGATCTAATAAACACTGAGTTCGATCTTCAAAACTTTTGTGCAGGGTTCAGGTAAGAACCGTCCAAGTTTTTAGTGAGAGGAATGATTGCTCAAACCAGATCACTAGGGTCCTATGATCCCACCACTTGCCACCAATTGTCACTAAAAACAGTTGGTCAGTTGCAGCCCTCTGGCGCCCCCTTATCCTGCTGGTCAAACACGGTATTTACCGAGGATAAGCATGGGTGCAGCTGCTCTAATTTATGTCGACTACTGTGGCACGTGATGTGACAGGACATATATATACCAACAGTTCATTCCAGGAACGTTGATACACCTCCGTCCAGCCACCCTCAAATCACAATATCACATAAATACTGGTATACTGCCACCACCGATCGCTTAACAGGTATATCGAGTACCTGTTAGGTAACGTGAATTAGCGGGTGAGGAACGTGTTTGATCGACATAGAAGAAGAAGGAAGCTGGTAAATAATAATGATTTACTCCCAAAAGTGGGCAGTGGTTACAAAAGATATACAAGATATTATAAAAGTGACAATTTACATATATGCATAAAACAGTTATTAAAATAAAAGGGGTAAATAATAGCAGAACCTGCGCCACGAGGTGATGGTCTCAGATTCTGTGGGGGGGACGGCTCCCGGGAAATTAGATGTGATTCCACCACGCAGCGAGGGGTGCTTGCGTCTGACGTCCTGGGGTAAGAATGAAGTAAAATGTCCATTCTGGTTTTTAGTAAGGGGCCAAAACACTAGGAGACACCCATGTTGTTTACCTCACATGGGGGCTAGGTTTTGTGAACCCACCCAGATGCATAAGACATAAAAATCCTTCAGATTTCATATCTTGGTATGGGGGGGTCCCACATCCAAGATGGAGACATCATGTTTGCCGTCACCAATATTCATGAAGATGGATATCAAATATGATATCTCTATGACGCTCAGAAGCTCAGAACCCATTTCCTGGGTTTCCGGTGGTTTCCCAGTTATGTAAGATATACCGTCATAATCGGAAAAAGGTGAACCTTCCAAAAATGTGGTCCCTGTGTTTGTGACAGTCATGGGCATTATTAAAATCGACATTAAAAGTTTGTACAGTATGACAATAGGATTTTGGAGGGCATTTCCAGTTTAGACTAGAATGCCTGTTCTTTGGGTTGAGATTTTTTATGGCGGTTATAAAAATTCCTGCTTTGGGGGAAAGCAAGAGTGAGTTCTATGTAGATCTCTTCCAAATGAGCAGGGGGTGGAGATTTAAGACATCTCTGGCTGTCCTTTTAACATTTTTAAAACTAGGACAAAAATACCTTTCGCCTGACAATGATGTCGAAGATGGGGGTACTAAAAGGATGGATCAGGGCAAAGATGTCATCTTTAGGAGGAGCTCCACGACCCTCACTCTTGGCGGGCACGCTTTACTGCCCCTCCACCGAAGACGGACCACATTCCTCCTGGCCACCCCCTGCCCGGCTGTCAGAAGGGACCACTCTGTCTCCACCTCCCTTTTATATTGGAAGGCGGCCAGGCCATGTCTATCCAGCCAAAAGGCCAGGTCCACCTCTCTTCCCTCTACCTCTATCGTCCGTTCTACCTTCTTGAGGGCCTCCAGGAAACGGCGTCGCAAGTCACCTGAGGTCCGGAGGTGAGGAAGCCCCCTGAGAAGACCACGAGGTCCCGGCTACTACCCCTGCAAAACTCGGGGGACTAGCAGCCGGGGGGGCAGATGGACCAGCCCTGTCCCCACTCCCCCCACTACCAACAGACATACCATTCTTACCCCCTGCCACAGACACACCATCACTCGTATCCTCAACCAGAGCCACATCCATACCCACGCCATCCCCATCCATGTCAACAGTCACCCCACTCGCCCCACTCCCACTCACATGCACACTGGGGTCACAGTTTTTCAGTTTCTGGACACACTTTTTCCCACCAGTGTTATCTCCGGCATTGCTTGCTGCATTACTGCCGCCAACTGCTGGCAGCACCTTCCCTGCCGGGGGGTTTTGGGAGCCAGGTGCTGCTGCCATTTTTGCCGGAGCCCCTGCCCCAGGTAAGCCCATGGACACAGAGGACCCGACAGGCAGGCACCCCCTGTATTGTCCGCCGCAGCCGTGGCACTACTGCTCTCAGCAGTGACCTTTGCTGTACTCTTAGTAGCTTCCAGCGCTATGCCATGCCCCTTTTAGGATGGAGCCACGCCCACTTGGGGCGGGGTATGCCTGTGAGGCCACGTCCCCCGCACCAGGCAGCACAGTGGGGGCCCCAGAGGCCACTCTCACCGGCGCCGTGGATGACAGGGTGGCCACGACCCCCGCACCCGGCAGCACAGTAGGGGCCCCAGAGGCCACTCACAACAGCGCTGTGGATGGCCGGGAGGCTGCGCCCCCCCGAAGCCAGCCGCGCCGGGACCCCCGAAGCCGACCCGGAACTGGGTCTGTTCACAGGGGCCCCTGGACCAGCGGCACCAGCTCTCAGGGGCACAACACCCCCTACCGTCACACCCTTGGCCACAAATAGTCTGGCCACACCAGCTTGGCGGCCGGCCCCAGGCTAGACCACTCCCCCTCGGCACCCACCGGCGGCTGAGCCCCCTGGGCAGACCCATTACTGGGCCCATGAGCAGGGGGCCCCGACCTCGCCACGAATCCCGCCAGGGGAGCAGGCCCCACCTTTCCCTTATGAGCCAGCTCTGCCAGAGCTGCAGGCCCCACGCCCTTTACCTTACCAGGTGCCTGGGTCCCTAAAAGTGATCCAGATTTAGCAGATCCATGTGTGAGGGACCCAGACACCCCAGCACATGTCGCCGGAGGTGCGGCCCCAGCTGTCGGTGCGCTGCCGGCAGCGCAGGAGGCAGCGGCAGATGTACATGCCGCCACCTGCACACCAGCCACTCCAGGTGCCAGGCTAGACCCCCCTCTTACAGGGGATCCAGCCCGAGCACCACCACCGATGACACTCACCGTCGGGCCGCCCTCCGCGCCATGCTCCATGTCAGACACCTCTGATCCACTGCCTCCACTACCACAAACAGAGGCAGCGCGCTGCGTGCCATGGCCTATATTCTCCCCGCTCCCTCGTTGTGGACCCACAACAGAGTCCAAGCCGGGGTCGGTGGAGGGTGCCGCACAACGGGACAGGGGGTCACCAGAGAGGGGGACATACACAAACTTGCGTGCAACTGATGTTTTTCTCCTCTTTTTTTTTTGCTTTTCTCTTCGTCCCCCTCCCAGGTGCCTCATCCTCACAGATCTCATCCCCAAACGTAAGCTGACCAAAACGTCCTGGGGACTCAATCTGCTGGATCTGCTGCATGATGAGGCAGCCCCCCTCACTGCTACTACTCCCATCCTCCCCCTCACTCCCGCTGCCCTCTGAAGGGCCATAATCAGATGGGAGAGCCATCTGCTCAGGGGCTGGAGATCACTTACCAGGCCACCAGGCAGTAAGTAGGGTGCAACCTCCTCAATGCATACCTCATCCTCCTCCACCGCCTTGCCGGGGCCCTGCGACCCCCCCAAAGTCCCACCGGTCATGGCTCTGAACCGGTTGTCATTCTCTAGCTTCTCCTTAAAGGGTCCACTGCCTGCCAAGATGGTGCATCTGCGGTCTTCCAGCTCTTGAATGGCCCGTTTGATCTTCCTGACCGTGGCGGATAGCTCAGGCTTCTTGCTGCCAGAGGCCCTTTTGGACCTCTCCTGAGCTACCCTCAACTCCCCCCAGAGGGATCTTCCTTGAGGTGTCCTCATACTCGCAGAGGTGCGCATGGATGCGGGAGGCATAGGTGACGGTTGCCTCCCTCGCCACCTTGGTACCCTAATCAAGGGGCACCGCTGCAGCACCTCTGCTCGTACTCTACCTACCTCCGGAGGGAGCAGCCGCCGCGGTCTTTGCCTCGGGGGTCTCCCGTGTCCTCATGCCGGAACTCTTGCTGCCTTGGCCTGATCTTGCAGCCTTAGCCGGGTTGGTGTTCCTCCCACCCCCCGCCGGCTTAGACCAGGAGGTGGGAGCCGGGGGCCCAGCCCCCGAGGCCAGTCCCACCATGAGCCTTCTTCCCTGGGAAGGGGGCAGACAAAAAGTCCCAGGTGTAAAATTACCTCCCTTCTCACGAGCTCTCTACACACAGCCAAGCAGTCCATGCAGCTCACAGCAGGCTCTGCCTCCACCTCTTCCTGTCTGGAGCTGCAGCAGACAGAACTGGAACTCTTTTATTACAAAAGTATAAAACAAACCATAAATACACATTATACAAAGAACAAAAATGCAAAACCCCAACAAACCACAACCCAAAGGAAACCCCAACAAGTCCAAAATTATAATGTCCAGTAACTTGTAAAGAAAAAAATGTCCTGCAATGTTCATAGAAAATAAAATGTCCATCTTCCCAAAATCCCCCCCAGCAAGGGAAGACCTTAACCTTTTTTTTTTTTATCCAAAAATATCCCCTTCCAACATTCACTCACATTCATACCCATACATTTATACCTAACCCCCAAAAGAAAACAACAAACTGGCCCACTGCCAAAAATTTAAAGAAATAGGCCACCTGGCCGAAAGCTTAATACACAGCAAACATTTTTTTTTTTGTTCCCACTCCCGACACCCAAGGTCCCACGACAGTCTGTGGCCTCATCACACCAGGGTCCCACTAAAGTTTGCGGCTCACAAAGATACCAGGTCCTTTTGCCTTTTTTTTCCATCCATTTTAGGATGTCCATATCACCAACCCATCCACCAAACCCTTCCACCCTCCCCCCTGACCCCCCCACCCAACCTACACTAAACCCCCCACACACATCATAATACACATACATATCATACAAAAGATAATAATATACACAACTTTATAACATTACAATAAACCTAATAACGTAAACACATTACCATAAACAACAACCATTAACCAAAATCAGACCCAAGTTGGGTGCTTGCAAGCCCTATATACGGGTTCCAATACCATAAAACAAAAAACTACACGTGAGGGTAACAGCCCACCACCGGGAACTGGAGACTACAGAGGCTCTCACCCTAGTCTACCACACAGCACCCTATCCCTCGCTAATAAAGAAAAAATAAAAAACTGTCCCTACCACCCTACCAATATTTCCCTACCTGTCCCTCACTCACCCTCACTACCAACCTAATACTAACTACCTGTCCCTAAAGACTGTCCCTATCTGTCCCTCCCTGTCCCTACACAACTATTTGACCCTACAAATAAAGATAAAAAGCTTTCTTTTATTTACCCTATCACAAGCACACAGAACCTAACTCTACCTAGGGCACATTAAATGAGAACCCCCTCCATAGAAGGGAGGCCCTCCCTGCACCCATCCTCTCATACTCCAGCGAGCGCACTTTTGCCAGGTCACCCAGGATGCTCCTAACCACTTCTTCCCGGGGAGGACTTTCTGCTGGGTGGACACTAAACACCATGCGTTCCACGTGTAGAACCCAGTCACTAAACTAACTAAGGAAACAGTGCCCCGATCTTGGCCACCAAGGGACCTGAATGCCCCATAGGCCCACTCCACATAGGACCGGCCTGCCAGCCTAGGCCAGCCAATGGAAGCACCCACCCTACTGTAGACCTCTGTATTAAAGGGACACTGAAGCAGGAAGTGCTCCATGCTTTCAAGCATGCCGCCACACTCCTCGCGGGGACAATCCCGGTCATCAGAGTTCTTGTACTTCAGGTTGTCCCTCACATACAGTCTCCCATAGAAGTGTGGCGCCCTGCTGCGCATGGTGCCACAGAACCCAGAAGGGTGCATGGCTGGATTTTTCCACAAGAGGCCCTCGCTACATTCACACACCTCCACCTTCCACCACATACCAGCAGAGGGAGCCCGGATAGGGATATATAAAGGGAAGGTGGAGCCAGGCAGTTGAGTTTCTCAGAGAAGGTAGTGCTCAGAGCAGAGCAGGCAGGCTGCTGTGTGAGGCAAGCTAGGCCTCCAGCAAGCCCTGAAGCCTGAGAGCGTGCCAACGCTCAGAGAGCGGTGAAGACGCAGCACATCAGCTGCCTAGTAGTGAGGGCCCCGAGTGGGGCCAACGGCGAGGAGAAGAGCAGAGTGAAACCAAGGGGGCAAAGGAGCATAATAGGCTCACCCCTTTATATTTTCCGGACACCGGGTCCGTGCCTACAGGGATCCATCATACCCAGTAGGAACCACCGGAATCCCAGGAGAACTACAAGTCCCTCGCAAACCTGAAAGCTAGACTGACAGGACCAGGAACCACAAAGGCCCCGATGTCCAGGGAAAATGGATACCAACCAGAGGTCCTACTTCAGAGCAACAGGTTAAGTAAAAGCAGGACACATAAGCTAGGCCCAGTTGCAGGCTGGCCAGGAGCATACACAGAGAACAGGAGGCCTTATACCCGCTCCCTGGGGAGAAGTCCAAAAGTGCGCCCTTCACCCGGAGTACCCTGGACCGTATCAACAGCTGTACCAGTAAAGGTAACGAAGAAAAACCCCCTGTCTCTGTCCGTTACTCCTGCGGCGCCATCATTCTCTCTCTGCACCACAACGCCCAGCACAACCTGCATCGTTCTATACTGCCCTGAGTCCTAGTCCGCCTGTGGGGAGCCGTACCATCCTTTGCTGCCCTGACACCGGCCTCGGAGGACTGTTGCAGCGCTTGTGACCTTCACCAGACACCACAGGTGGCGTCATAAATTCTATGAACTTTTATTGATAAGTGATACCCCTTTTTGGCACTGAACGCCCCGGGCCAGCCACCGTGATAAACCCCGGCGAACAGCCGCAGGCCCCCTGGGGGCGAGTCATCTCCAACTGGCGTCACGAACAGGATTGCGTGCCCGTTGCCACCGGGTACTGTGTGCCTTAAGAGTCTGTGAAACTCACTGTGGTGAAGTTTTTCCCTCCATTTCTGGAGTTTCCCGCCAATAGCCGCCATTTTACGGTCGCCGCGCGGGAAGAAGAGTTGCGTAACCGCTGTAAGCGCCTGAAGACGAGGACATGCCCCACCCCTGACGTCACACCAGGAAGCGTCAGGTCCTGGAAGGAGCCCCGGTGAGCCCTCTGACGTAGGACGCAAGCAACGCAAGGTCCTGAAGGAAGACCGTCACCTGCGGAGCTGCGGCCTACCGGAAGCAAAGACAAGAAGGAAGGCTGCGGTTCACTAGGGGGGACACAACGATGTCTGAAGCCCAGCAGAATGCCGGAATACTGGTTAACGGCCCCGATGTCCCACTTGCGTCCGGCGCTGAGCAGGTTGAAGCGGCCGCTCCAGCCGCAGGGCTTGTAACCCCTGTCATACCTATGGCCCTGCCATATATCCCTGGATCGAAGAGGTACCCCCAATATAACGGAAAACCGGACACACTGTCCGGATTCAAGAGGAAAATATGCAGCCTACTGGACATGTATTCTATGACTGGTGTAACCTCTCTGGTGGCTTGCTTGCATGGTGCACCACCTCCCACCATGCAAGACCGCAATCGTACCCTTCAGTCCAGCCTGCAAACTGTGTTCCAGTTCATGCTTTGTGCATTCCTCTTGACTGTCTGCTTAGGGCGGCAGCCTGGTTACTTCCTGATTCTTATAGCTGCTGTGGGCACACCCCTAATGCGTCTCCAGCCTATTGCTGTCAGTCACTGGATATTTAAACCCCCTCCACCAAGAAGAAGGTGCCTGTGCAACACCTTCACTCAGTTTGTTCTTTTGCCAGGTCCTGTCCTCTTACCTGTGTCTTCTAATCTGTGTCCGCCATCTCTGGGGGCTGTATACCCAGACCTGTTACCTGTAACTTCTAGTCCGTCTCCGCCATCTCTGGGGGCTGTATACCCAGACCCGGTTCTGTGTCTCGTTGCAGTAGCAGTTCCTGTCTGAACTGTTTCCTAGCTTGTTACTTGTTTTGTCTTTATGTCCATACCCTCCCTTTTTCCTGCATTGTCTGAACCTGCACCTAGCTCCAATTTGTTGTCTCTGTACTTCTGTTTTTGAGTTTTGTGTCCACTAGCTACTTCATTGTAAGTACCTTGTGTGTATCGGGTTCTGCTTGTCTCTTTCCCCTTCCTCTGTATCTACCTTCTGCGTTTAGTCATCTTTCTGTATTTTCCTATCTGTTCCATGGAACAAAGCCCTGTCCTCTCTGCTTGCTTCGTCAGCCCTGTTCTGCTCTGCCTTGTTCACCACTCCAGCGGTTCCTTTCTGCTCTGCCTTGTATACCGCACCTGCGGTTTAGCTCCTCCGCGTCTGCGGTTTTTTGCTCTGCTTTGCTTGTCTACTGCATCTGCGGGTTTTGCTCTACTCAGCTTTGTCTACCGCATCTGTGGTTTTGCTCTGCTTTGCTTGTCTACCGCATCTGCGGGTTTTGCTCTGCTCAGCTTTGTCTACCACATCTGCGGTTTTGCTCTGCTTTGCTTGTCTACCGCATCTGCGGGTTTTGCTCTGCTCAGCTTTGTCTGCCGCATCTGTGGTTTTGCACTGCTTTGCTTGTCTACCGCATCTGCGGGTTTTGCTCTGCTCAGCTTTGTCTACCGCATCTGCTGTTTTTTGCTCTGCTTTGCTTGTCTACTGCATCTGCGGGTTTTGCTCTGCTCAGCTTTGTCTACCGCATCTGCGGTTTTGCTCTCTGCCTAGTTCCTTTCTGCTTTGCCGTGTTCACCGCACCTGCGGTTTAGTTTTGCTCTGCTAGCTCACCGCTCCGGCGGTTCCTCTTTGCTCTGCCTTGTTCACCACACTTGCGGTTTAGTTCTGCTCTGCCTTGTCCTCCGCTCCGGTGGTTTCGCTTTACTCTACTTGTCTACCGCATCTGCGGCTCTGTTCCTGTCTCCCAGTCTGTACTGGACTCTATCCAGCTTGCCCTCCAACCTGCTAGTACCCACCTGTCCGCACTCCAGATGTGCTTGCTAGTACTCCATCTGTCTGCACACCAGCCTTGATTACTAGTACCCCCCCTGTCTGCATACCAGCCGTGCCTGCCAGTGCCCACCTGTCTGTATGCCAGCTTAATCTGCCTGTTCCTGCATTTTCTGGTGTGGGTCAACAGCTGTGACCGGGGTCTGACCTGGTGTAGCACCTGGTCCCTCTGCTCGGTTCCTCCTTGGTTCACGGAGTCGTTAGCCGCCGTGCGACCTTGGTCGGATCGGGTTGATACTTAGTTACGCCCCTCCAGGCACTCCTCGGTTCATGGTACAGTGGGATCACTAATCATGCTCACGCCAGTCAGTCCGGGCGTGAGTGTAACAACTGGCAAGCAGAGAGCTGCTGTAGTGTTAGGACAATTGACTGGTGCCGCTGAGCAAGAAGTTGAAACCTGGCCAGCCACAGACCAAGAATCAGTGTCCACTATCTTTAAAAGACTGCAAACAGCGTTTGAAAACTGCACTGAGACAGATCTCCGGATGAGGTTCTACCATTGTGTCCAGAAACCTGAGGACAGTATCCGGGACTATGCCTGGTGCTTACAGGAGGCCCTGCGGTCCCTGAAACAGGTTAGTCCAGCCAGCACCCATGATGAAAATAAAATGCTGACGGAACAGTTCATCCAGGGGTTAAAGTCCCAGGAGGAGAGGAGAACTGTACGGTGGTGGGCCTTAAACCATCCAGATGCCACCTTTGACACCCTTAAGGACATGGCTATAAAGGGTCTGCAGCCCCTGGAAACAACAGATACTGCTATCCAGCGTTACCAGGGTGGGGCCACCCCAGTGCCTGCAGCACCCGCTGCTCCTTCACTAACAGCTGAAACAAGGACGCAAACAGTGCCCCTAGCGAGCTGGACAGCCTACGCTCTGAAGTGCGCCAGTTAAGTAAAAGCCTGGCCACTGTCATGAGCACCCTGCAGCTACAAAAGAAGCCTGAGCTGGAAGGAAGGATCCTGTTAGCCGACAGCCCTGAGGATGTCCCCTGGATGAGGAGAAGAAGAAGGACAATGCCAAGCCGTAGGAGGGCAACACCACCCCAGAGGAGGACAACGCCACCCCATGGGAGGACCCACGACCAACGTCGCCCTCCAGAAGACTTCATCTGCTACCGCTGCCATAAAGCAGGCCACACCACGTGGAGCTGTCCTTTAAACGAGGAAACCCTGGGGCCTAGGGCCGACACCCAGGAGTAGTCCAACCAGGCTCATCAAACTGGTACCGCCGTTTCGTGGGAGGAAGACCTTTCCTGTCCATTGTGCTGGATGGCATCGCGACACCTGCCCTGCTGGACACAGGATCTCAGGTAACCATCATGCCTGATGTCCTCTACAAAAAGTTCTGGTCCATAGATGAACTAAGCCCGCCAGCTCCAAACCTTTCCGTGTATGCCTCTAATGGCCTCCCCCTTAAACTAGTCGGGGTTAAGGATGTGGCAGTAAAGGTGGGAAGAGTGGAGCTGAAGGACCAGGGACTAATTGTAGTAGAGACTAATCCTGACGATACAGACTTGTATATGTTACTTGGCAGAAATATTGTTAGTAACTGTTCGGGAGAAGTGTTGTTCTTGCTCCAATAGATGGCTGACACCGCCAGACCAGGGCAGAGGAGGGTGGTCCAGAAAGAGATCCGAGCCCTTATGTACCAGCAACAGGTAAAGCTATCAGGTGATGAAATTGGTAATGTACGGGTGACAGACCCGATACCCATTGTGATTCCCCCGATGAGTGAGATGCTGATTTGATGTAGAGCAGCAATAGGTCTCAAAGGATGGAGCTACCAGGCGGTAGTAGAGCCCCTTAGCTCGGAGCATAGACCTACACTCTTGATTGCCAGAGGGGTAGTGGATGTACCCAATGGCAGGGTGCCCGTACGCCTCCTAAACTATGGGGAGGACGAGATTAGATTACCATGCTATGCCACTGTTGCCAAACTGTCCTTAACCTCACCAGACGAAGTGGAGGATAATGACCCGGGAGCCCAGGTGGAGGATTGGTGTCAACAGCTCCATGTTGGGACAGACACCACTCCTGCCCATCAGAAACAGGGTGTACACCGGGTGGTTCAGGAATACGAGCAGGTATTCAGTAAGCACCAATTTGACTTTGGGAGGATTAAGGGAGTACAACACCATATACCCACAGGTGACCATCCACCCATCAAAGAACGTTACAGGCCAATACCACCAGCACACTACCAGAAAGCAAAGGAGATGTTGCATGACATGAAGAAGGCAGGGGTAGTAAGGGATAGTTGTAGTCCCTGGGCAGCTCCCCTAGTTCTAGTCAGGAAAAAGGACGGAAGCATGAGAATGTGTGTAGAATACAGGCAAGTAAATCGCATTACACATAAAGATGCATACCCTTTACCACGTATAGAGGAATCCCTGGCTGCCTTAAAGTCTGCAAATTACTTCTCCACCCTTGACCTCACTAGTGGGTACTGGCAAGTAGCTGTTGCTGAGGAGGATCGGGAGAAGACGGCCTTCACCACCCCTTTGCGAGTTTAACAGTATGCCGTTCGGACTCTGCAACGCCCCTGGAACGTTCCAGAGATTGATGGAGTGCTGCCTGGGACAACGCAACTTTGAGACTGTACTGCTATACCTGGATGACATGATAGTGTACTCCAAAACGTACGAGGACCACTTGAAGGACCTGGCAGAGGTATTTGAATCACTGTCCCGGTACAGGATGAAGTTGAAGCCCTCCAAGTGCCACCTGCTCAAGCGAAAGGTACAGTACCTGGGGCACATCGTCAGTCCAGAAGGAGTAGCACTGGACCCGTAGAAGGTCGCTGCCATCCAGAAGTGGCCGGAGCCGAAAAACCTCAAGGAGGTACGTCAGTTCCTGGGACAAATCGGGTATTAACGGAGGTTTGTGAAGGACTACACCAAGAGAGCGGCGCCTTTGCAAGATATTCTGGTAGGACAGTCTGGGAGAGGCAGAAACCCCCCATTTTAGTGGGGTAAGGAGCAAGCTGAATCCTTTAAGTTGATGAAGGAGATCCTGACCGGCGAAGAGATCCTAGCCTACCCTGACTACAGTCAACCGTTCCTGCTGCATACTGAAGCCAGCAACGAGGGATTAGGAGCTGTGTTAAGTCAGAAGCAGAATGGCCGGGAGAAGGTGATCGCCTATGCAAGCAGGAAGCTCCGCCTGACCGAGAGGAACCCACAGAACTATAGCAGCTTCAAGTTGGAGTTCCTGGCCCTGGTCTGGGCCATCACCGAGCGGTTCAAACACTACCTAGCCTCCAGTAAGTTCACTGCCTACACGGATAACAACCCCTTGACTCATCTAGAAACAGCCAAGTTAGGAGCCATGGAACAACGATGGATGGCTCGGCTGTCAAACTACCAATTCACTATTAAGTACTGGGCAGGCCACAAGAATGCCAACGCCGATGCCCTGTCCAGGAGGCCTCACCAGTCGGACACTGAAGAAGAAGTGGATGACCTGGAGGAGATTGAGCTACCTGCCTTTCACCATAATGGCATGGTCCACGAGCAACGAGCCTCCAGGAGGCATCGCGGTAGGATGCTAAACCCTTTGCCTCACCACAGCTGGAAGGAGACGCAGGACAGCGACCCAGTTGTCAGCCATATTAAAGAACTGATAACCCAGGAAGGTTCCTTCCTGGAGAAGGATGCGTCTCTACAAGCCAAGCAACTGTGGAATGAGAGAAGCCGGCTTTTCACCTATAGAGAGAAGCTGTGCCGAAGGTACGTCAACCCGATGACCCATGAGATGGTGTGGCAGATCGTAGTACCCAGGACGGACATCCAGATGGTGTTGGAGGCCTACCACGATCAAGTGGGGCACTTTGGCTGGAAGAAGCTAGAAACCCTGCTGAAAGGTCGGTTTTATTGGGTTGGAATGCGCAGTTCCATAGAGAGATGATGCCGGGATTGTGGACCCTGTAGCCTCAGAAGAAAAGACTACAGCAGCCAGAAGGCACCCCTGCCACCCATCAAGACAACTCGACCCTTGGAGATCGTGGCCCTGGATCATGTCAAGCTGTCACCTAGCAGGTCAGGATATTCCTATGCCCTGACCATGGTGGATCCCTACTTCTGGTTCCTGGTGGTCGCCCCCGTCAAGGATCTGAAGGCCAAAACTGCGGCGAAGACATTTCAGGCATACTTCTGGAGGCCCCATGGATACCCGGAGAAGGTGCTGACAGATCAAGGCCCTGCCTTTGAGGCCGAATTGTTCAAGGAGTTCTGCCATCTGTACGGGTGTAAAAAGATCCGGAATACACCGTACCACCCCCAAACCAAGGGTCTCTGTGAAAAGATGAACAACATCATCATCGACCTGCTGAAGACCTTGCCACTAGAGGAGAGAAATGTTATGATCTGCTACAAGCACTAAGGAAAGACAGGAGATCTGTCCCTACAATAGAAATAAGCTTGATCCCTACGATGTAACAGGGAACCTGATCCTGCGATCAGACACGCTAAAGTCCTAAGCTAGTCTGTACGAAGACGTATAGATGTGAGAGAGGGATCCCTACAAGAACTAGGGACTGGGAGTAAGATGGACACCTCCTAGCAGAAATTGTAGCAGAAAAGGACAAACAAACAACATAGAAAATAGAGGTCAAGAGTAGTGTTGAGCCACCCCCGTAGTGTTCGAGTTCGGTTCGGTTCGTCGAACACCCGTGTGTTCGCCGAACTGTTCGTCGAACACCTTCGAACACCGTTAAAACCAATGGCAGGCAAACAAAAACACATAGAAACACATAGAAAACACCTTCAAAGGTGTCCAAAAGCTGACAAACTGCTCAGAAGACACAACTAACACATGGAAAAGTGACAAGTACATATAGTCATGCGAAAAGAAAAGAGGTGGAGGAGTAAAAGGAGGGGGAGACACAGATATAGGCATGTCATGCCCTTCTAAAATCCAAAAAGTGAGAAGCCGACACAGCCAGTCCGTTCCTGCCTGTGCCACCTCTGTGTCGCCGGGTTTGTGCCAGAGCCGCGGTGGACCCTGACGGCCAGCCCCCCTATCCCAATACTGGTGCCTGTCCGCCGGTGGGTCGAGGCCCCCCACGGTGGGGGGGGGGAGTAACATCTGCAGAAGAAAGACCATCTTCCAGCCAAACTAAGATGTCGACTTCTTTTCGTGGACAATGTGATACGATCCCATTCTTACGGACACGCCCATCGCTACAAATTCTAGATGAGGCATAAAAACAGCAGGTGCTTCAACGGATATCAAGTGCTCCTTCAAGTGGGCTCTCCATCACCTCAATTTCAACATCACAAATACTCCAGTCCTCAGAGGTGTCACCCCAATCACACTTGCTTCTTCACAGCTCCCAAGTCTCCAGCTGCCCGTCTGAGTATGGGGTAACACAGATGGCTGAGTCTGCCCAGCTGTTTACTCATACTATAGCCTGGGAATCGGAGGTCTGCTCCAGAGCTTCTGTTAATCCAGATGAGGAAATGATCTGATCCGATGCCCAGAATCTTTATAAGTTGGATCCAGGACCAGATGAAGAAGGTTCTGAGCATAATGTAGACCCTTGTTCCCAAACTGTAACTCCTGTTGGTGGAGACAATGATGAAGACGATGATGAGACTCAAATACCTGATTGGAGCGACAACTTGACTTTTCGGTCAGGGCAGGAAGAGGTTGGCTCTGAGGGCGACGGGTGTGATAACACACAGGGTGATGATGACGAGGTTGGAGATCCCACTTACTGTCAACCCACAGTCAGACAGTCGATGAGGTCAGCAGAGGAGGTGGAGGAGGATGTGACTAGCCCTGGGGATGGGGATGACTCGGTACCCAGGCATTTGCCTGGCCTTGGGGATGTCGCGGTGGTCGGCTCCCTGGCCCGTACCCTGGGGTCTCTCTTTAAAAGGGTGGATAATTGTTAATTTTATAAGAGTTCATGACGCCACCTGTGGTATCTGGTGACAAGCAGCAGTCCACTGAGGCCGGTGATAAGGCAGCTCGATGGTATAGCTCCCCACAGGTGGAGCTAGGTCTCAGGGCAGCGTATGCAGGGGGAATGCAGGACAGGCGAGACCCAGCTGGGTCAGAGCAAGAACGGGAACGGACACGGTAGTCACTTCAGTACCTTTTACTGGTGGAAATTCAGGCACATCGCGGAGCACTGTAGGGTGAAGGGTGCATATCAGGATCCTCCCCAATGAGCGGGTGTAGGGCCTCCTGTTTCTTGCCTCTGCGTAGTAAGTTTCTGACCTGCCTGGAGCTAGGCCTAACTTTGTCTCTGTCCTGCGCTGGCTGACCTTGTGGTAGGGCCTTCTCTTGGAGTTCACGCTCCCAGTATGCCGGGCCTAAGCGTCTCCTGGCTCTGTTACATATCAGCACCTTAGCGATCCTGGGACTTATATTTCTCCAGGGATTCCGGTTATGCCTTACTGGGTCATAGAGATACCAGTAAGCTCGGATCCTGTGTCCGGTAAATGCTTCGGGGTGAGCTGGTTAAGCTCCTCTGCCCCTTATGTACTAACTCGCCACTCGCCTTCGGCCTACTCGGGCCCTCACTAGGCTATACACACTAACGGCAGCTTGCCGCGCTTCACTGATCTTACGGCACCGGCACACCTTAAGCTCTATCTGGGCTCCCTGAATCTAGCAAGCAGGAGCCTCGTGCTCCACTGCTGAACTATTAACTGCGTTCTCTAGACTAGACTGAGCTCCACTGCAGACTGACCTCTCTTAGGCTTCTCTACTGCAGGAACTCTTCAGAGGAACTGAACTGCCTAGCTCCACCTTCCCTATTTATATCCCTAACGGGCTCCCTCTGCTGGTCTGAGGTGGAAGGTGGAGATGTGTGAATGTTTATGGGGGCCTCTTGTGGAGGATTCCATCAATGCACTCTTGTAGGATCTGTGATACCAAGCGCAGCGGGGCATCACAGATGCTATTGATGGCGAGGTTAGGTTGCGCCTTCCTGAACAGAGACGGAGTACTGGAAGCACGTCAACAACTGCATCCTCAACCACAACTCTGCCTCTGACCACAAGTCGTAGTGGCTCTTCAGGTCACATGGGCTCTAAGCCTTGCATAGCCTGGGCATTTATTCAGATCGATAAGGATGACCCAACTCGTGTTATCTGTAATATTTGTCAGCAAAAGCTAAGTAGAGGCCAAAAAATACATAGTTTGAGTACTTCATGCATGTACCGTCACATGGATATGAAGCATAAGTTGCAGTGGGAAGCTCACTGTGCTACAATGCGGCCTAGCCGGCTGGGCCAACCACCGTCTGCCCCATCTTGTGCATCCGCAGCCTCTTCATCCTCTGTGACTGGGGGGACAGCAGTCACACATGTTTTTGGACGCAGACCTGCCACCTCTTTACCCGCAACAGCCAGTGTGATTGGCAGGTCGTCAGTTCATTGGGAAGTGGAAACACCTGCTAGTGTTGAGCGCTCTCCGACATCGAGAGCACCACCTTTGGATCAAGGCAACCTAACATGTCCGCCTGCATCTTCCTCACAGACCGGCAGTTGCGGGGACACCCTACTCAACACCGTCTAAGCACAACAGCCAGCCCTCGGTCCCTCAGATGTGGAAAAGTAAAAGACCATTTCCTCCTAGCCATGAGAAAGCTAAGAGGTTGAATTTCACCATCTGCAAGCTGTTGGCTACAGAAATGCTGCCTTTCCACCTGGAGGACACAGAGGATTTTCAAGACCTTATGTCCGTCACAGTGCCCCAGTACCAGATGCCCAGTCGGCACTACTTCTCAAAGAAAGGTGTGCCTGCGCTCCACTAGCATGTCGCACACAACATCACCGCTTCTTTGAGAAACTCTGTGTGTGACAGGGTGCACTTCACCACAGACACTTGGACGAGAAGGCATGGACAGGGGTGTTACATGTCGCTGACTGGGCACTGGGTAACTATGGTGACAGCAGGACAAGGGGCTGCTGTCCAAGTCTTACCGTCCCCACGAGTTGTGTGTTAATCCTCTTTATCTCGAACTTCCTCCACTGCTTCTGCCTCCTCAACCTCCTATCGGTCCTCCACCTGCACCCAAAGCCTGTCTGGTAATGCCACCTGCTTTCTAACTGCGCAGAAGGAATCCTGCCCACCTCCTTACTATGCTGGCAGCAGGGCTCAACGCATCAGTGTTTACTTTGAAATGTCTGGGAAATGTGAGTCACACAGCTGAGGAGTTTTGGTCAGCTCTGGAGACCCAGTTTCATGAAAGGTTGTCTCCACTGGACCTGCAACCAGGGAAGGCCATGTGCGACAATGCTGCAAACCTGGGTGCGGCACTTCGCCGGGGCAATGTCACACATGTGCCTTGTATGGCTCACGTGTTGAACCTGGTTGTCCAGCAATTTTTAGCCCACTATCCCGGACTAGATGGCCTTCTGCAGAGTGCACGGTCGCTGTGTGCTCACTTCCGCCGTTCGCATCCCGCAGTTCAACGACTTACATCTCTACAGAAGTCGTTGGGCCTGCCAGTTCACCGGCTGAAATGCGATGTGCCGACACGGTGGAATTCAACTCTGCACATGTTGCAGCGACTGTGGCAGCACCGACAAGCCCTGGTGCAATACGTTCTGACGTATAGCCTGGGCCAACGAGATCCAGAGGTGGGGCAAATCACGCTGGAGGAGTGGTCTCAGATCAGGGACCTATGCACCCTTCTGCACAGTCTTGAAATGGCGACGAAGATGTTTAGTGCTGACAATGCCATTATCAGCATGACTATTACGGTGATTTACATGCTGGAGCACATGTTAAAAAGAATTCGGAGTCAGGTGGTGGGACAAGAGGAGGTGGAGGAAGTAGAGAAGGAGTCGTATGCAGAAGGGATAACATCTCCAAGGTCCAGACGGTTGGCAGCACCAAGGCGGCAGGCATGGGAGGGTGGGGGAGAGGGATTAACCAGGGTGCATTGTAGCAGCCAAACTGTTGAGGAAGGTGCAGGAGCCGAGGAAGAAGTGGAGGACGAACTGGCAATGGGCATGGAAGACTCATCAGATGAGGGAGACCTTGATCACATTTCTGTTGTGCGAGGTTGGAGGGAGAGGGCAGAGGAAGGAAGCATGATTCTTACCTCGCTACCAACACAACAAGGACTTGGTCCTTCTGGATGCGCAAGACACATGAGTGCCTTCTTGCTGCACTACCTGCAACATGACCCCCGGATTGTCAGAATTCGAAGTAATCCCGACTACTGGGTTGCCACACTCTTAGATCCCCGGTACAAAAGTATATTTGCCAAAATAATTCCTGCCATAAAAAGGTATTGACGAATGCAGGAGTATCTGTTGCAGAATCTTACATGTGCTTTTCCACAAAACACCAGTGGTGCACGTAGTGAATCTCACAGTTCTAACTTGCCAACGGTGGGACTGTCGAGTCTTCATCACTCAAACAGTAACAGTAACACAGTATCTGCTGGTAACAGCAATTTTGTGGAATCGTTTCACCACTTTTTTAGACCATCCTTTGCAAGGCCACAGGAGACAAGAAGTCTGACACATAGTCAATGCCTAGAGAGGATGGTACAGGAGAATCTCCAAGTGAACATCGAAGCCATGACTGTGTCACTTGACCCTTGCTCCTTTTGGTATTCCAATCTTGAAAAATCGCCGGAGCTCGCCATTAACGCCTTGGAGATCTTGTCATGCCATGCAGCCAGCATTCTCTCTGAACGTGTGTTCAGCGCTGCTGGTGGTGTGCTGACAGATAAGCGCACGCGGCTGTCCACTGAGAATGTAGACAGACTCACGTTCATAAAGATGATCAAATCATGGATTCACAAGGACATTTCTACCCCTGTGTCATCCTTGGGAGACTAAAAGCTTGGGGATTTGCTAAAATCACCTCACCAACCGTTTTAAGCAACAGTGGGGCAATTGATGCCACTTAACCCTAGAACGCATGACCATAAAAATCTACACTTTCACATACCTGGGGCCCTTTAGGCCCGTGTGCAAATAACATGGAATAACTCAAACTCAAATGACAAACAACTATATACATGAAGAATACCTAGAGTTTCAAAATTCTAACTAAAGCAATCTTGCAGAAAATAGAAAACAATTAACTGGGCGGGCCTGCAAGGCCACAGGTATGCGTTCTAGGGTTAAATTGTGTCTGTGCCACAATTTTGGGAGTCCCCTTGCTGTGTCTTACGTGATGTTGGCATCGTCAATTCCAGGTGGGTTGGGTCGCACCCCCCCCTTTTAACTGTAAGAAACTACATACACTATGGCTTGGGGTAACACAGATGGTTGAGTCTCAAGAGCTGTTTACTCAGAGGTCTGCTCCAAATCTTCAGTGTCTGCTAGTCAGCGTAGAATTTTTAACTGCATCTAGCCTAGGCAATACTTTGGGCGTAGTAGCCCAGCTGCGAAGCAAGCTGCACCGCCTGTGTATCTAATAAGAATTTTTAAATTAATCTAGCCTAGGCAGACTGTGGGGACCCCCAACCAAACCCAGATGCTCAGCCCCCCTACCGCCCCCCTTTCATGGACAACCCAATAATGTAACTCTTACAACTGGATGGGTGAGGATCGGTCACAGCTTTATTAACTCTTTATACTCATTCCATTAGAAAGGCATTTTATTTCTAAAATAATTCAGCTTGTTGCAGCATGCCCTGGGTCCCCACTCCGGCAAGTTGGCCAACAAGTGTAACTCTCCAACATGTCCTTTCTATTTCCAGGCCACGGAGGATCCAGCGTACTCGTATGCAGGACTCTGACCCCCACCCATCACTCTTAACGCTTGTTCCACTCCGTCCTGGAGTCCTGACAGGAATATGTCCAGTCCAATATCTATTAAGTGAACACCGTCGGGCCGTATGAGGCCTGCTTTATCTCCTTCCAGTTGTCGGTGTCGTATCACTATACCGCCTCTGTCTCTTCTAAATTTTGCCATCCGAATATTTATTACCCGCCTTGTCCATTCGATGGCCGTGATGTCTCACACACCTTGCCATACCGCTATCGGCACAATCTCTGAAGCGCTCAGTGTCTAGTTTCATTATTGCCATTAGTTATGCGCTCTTGTGATGACCTAGGTTGTTTCCCCCGGCCTGTATAACTAAGATGACCGGACCTCTTGCCTCTCTCCCTACCTTGATTACCTCCATTAGTACCTGTGGCCATAGCAGGCCTCTAATACCTCTCCAGTTGAAATATGTGTTATGAAACTCTAATTTCCTCCCGCCTGGGCGGACTTTCGCCCTTTTTTGTGCCCAATATATATACGAGTGGCCTATCACTCACACTGTTGGCTTAGCGTCATCTGTAAAAGAAACAAACCACGTTAGGATAACAAGTCCGGTCTTATGTATCTCGCCAAACACGTGGATCGCCATCTCCCTATCCTCTGAACTTCCGTTTCTGACAGTCCTGCTCTTGCTGCTTCCGTGGCCGCACCTATGCGGAATGAGTGTGTCCCGTAATCTTTGGGGTGGTTCCCTGCCGATGTTATGCATTTATTAAATATAGCTTGGAACAGGTATCTTGATAATGGCGTTCCATCAATGTGTGATACGAAGAAATTACTTTGTGATCTGATGGTTAGATATGTTTTTACTATTGTTACCCGACTCAGTGTACCGTTTGTGGGTTGTAGAAGTACCCAAGTACCCCTGCCCGCTGGAACCGTTTTCGATTGGTGTATGCATACACGTATTGCATTATTGGCTATGACTACTTCCTGGTGTAATAAGCGTCCACTGGTGGTAATTTTGGATTGAGGGACTAATTCGCTTATACATAGCGCCCCGAAGAAGGCGATCACAAATGCAGTAGACATTAGTGTTGCTTCAAATTGTGAGTGTCATGTTAATGGTGTTAGGGATAAGATGTGAGAAATCAGTTTTAGTGACACGGGACGGGACGTCTACATTCCTGACTTGGCTGACCCCTTTTCCACCCTTTTATGGATTGTCTGATGATGAATCTTTGTCACATCTCCCCAATTCAGTAGTTGGAAGTGAAATGCTACTCCGGTCAGACACCGCTGCGCTGACGCCCCTGATATGCCCCTCATCATTAGCTGGTGGAGAAATTCTATGGTGACTTGTGATCTGGCTTGTTCACATTGGTCAACCCGTCTGCCTGCTACTAGTCGTGTCCACTCTTCCCATGCCTTACCGTATGCTTGCCACGTTGACGGGGCAACTGACGCTCTGATTAATGGCATCAACTATTCGCCACTAGATCCCATAGGGAGGGTGGGCAACTGTTGCCCGATGGGTAGGCGTTGTGGAAGAGCTCTGTGAAAATCTGCCAATTGAATTGTTCTAAAGCGTTAGCAGCAGCTTTATACCCCTCAGCATAGTGGCTAGCGTGGACCCATACATTGTGTTTTAGGCACAGGAATACTAGCCTGCGTAGTAGGCCTACCACTGGGAGAGACAATGATGCCATCTTATTAATGCAGTGCGCTAGGCTGGTGTTTTGTGTTATGAAGCGTATATTTTTGTTAGCCAGGCGCGCGCCCCATATTTCTATTGCTACCAATAGGGCTAGATGAAGGGCAAGATGCATCTAAAAATTATTATTAATTTCAAAGCTGGTGGAGCTTGGTATAGATGGCCTAATACAATGAGTCCCACACACTGCTAGAAGCCCAAATATTTTTTCAGAGGTAGATGCAGATAAAAATTATTTTTAATTTGCAACCTGATGGAGGTCAGTATAGATGGACTAATAGAGAAAGTCCCACACACTGCTAGAAGGCCAAATATTTTTTCAGAGCTAGATGCAGATAAAAATTATATTCAATTTGCAACATGATGGAGGTCAGTATAGATGGACTAATAGAGAAAGTCCCACACACTTCTAGAAGGCCAAATATTTTTTCAGAGCTAGATGCAGATAAAAATGATATTCAATTTGCAACCTGATGGAGGTCAGTATAGATGGACTAATAGAACAAGTCCCACACACAGCTAGAAGCCCAAATATTTTTTCAGAGGTAGATGCAGATAAAAATTATATTCAATTTGCAACCTGATGGAGGTCAGTATAGATGGACTAATAGAACAAGTCCCACACACAGCTAGAAGCCCAAATATTTTTTCAGAGGTAGATGCAGATAAAAATTATTTTTAATTTGCAACCTGATGGAGGTCAGTATAGATGGACTAATAGAACAAGCCCCACACACCGCTAGAAGGCCAAATATTTTTTCAGAGCTAGATGCAGATAAAAATTATATTCAATTTGCAACCTGATGGAGGTCAGTATAGATGGACTAATAGAGAAAGTCCCACACACTGCTAGAAGGCCAAATATTTTTTCAGAGCTAGATGCAGATAAAAATTATATTCAATTTGCAACCTGATGGAGGTCAGTATAGATGGACTAATAGAACAAGTCCCACACACAGCTAGAAGCCCAAATATTTTTTCAGAGGTAGATGCAGATAAAAATTATTTTTAATTTGCAACCTGATGGAGGTCAGTATAGATGGACTAATAGAACAAGCCCCACACACCGCTAGAAGGCCAAATATTTTTTCAGAGCTAGATGCAGATAAAAATTATATTCAATTTGCAACCTGATGGAGGTCAGTATAGATGGACTAATAGAGAAAGTCCCACACACTGCTAGAAGGCCAAATATTTTTTCAGAGCTAGATGCAGATAAAAATTATATTCAATTTGCAACCTGATGGAGGTCAGTATAGATGGACTAATAGAACAAGTCCCACACACAGCTAGAAGCCCAAATATTTTTTCAGAGGTAGATGCAGATAAAAATTATATTCAATTTGCAACCTGATGGAGGTCAGTATAGATGGACTAATAGAACAAGTCCCACACACAGCTAGAAGCCCAAATATTTTTTCAGAGGTAGATGCAGATAAAAATTATTTTTAATTTGCAACCTGATAGAGGTCAGTATAGATGGACTAATAGAGAAAGTCCCACACACTTCTAGAAGGCCAAATATTTTTTCAGAGCTAGATGCAGATAAAAATTATATTCAGTTTGCAACCTGATGGAGGTCAGTATAGATGGACTAATAGAGAAAGTCCCACACACTGCTAGAAGGCCAAATATTTTTTCAGAGCTAGATGCAGATAAAAATTATATTCGATTTGCAACCTGATGGAGGTCAGTATAGATGGACTAATAGAACAAGTCCCACACACAGCTAGAAGCCCAAATATTTTTTCAGAGGTAGATGCAGATAAAAATTATATTCAATTTGCAACCTGATGGAGGTCAGTATAGATGGACTAATAGAACAAGTCCCACACACAGCTAGAAGCCCAAATATTTTTTCAGAGGTAGATGCAGATAAAAATTATTTTTAATTTGCAACCTGATGGAGGTCAGTATAGATGGACTAATAGAGAAAGTCCCACACACTGCTAGAAGGCCAAATATTTTTTCAGAGCTAGATGCAGATAAAAATTATATTCAATTTGCAACCTGATGGAGGTCAGTATAGATGGACTAATAGAACAAGTCCCACACACAGCTAGAAGCCCAAATATTTTTTCAGAGGTAGATGCAGATAAAAATTATTTTTAATTTGCGACCTGATGGAGGTCAGTATAGATGGATTAATAGAACAAGTCCCACACACAGCTAGAAGCCCAATATTTTTTCAGAGGTAGATGCAGAAAAAAATATATTCAGTTTGCAACGTGATGGAGGTCTGTATAGATGGATTAATAGAACAAGTCCCACACACAGCTAGAAGCCCAATATTTTTTCAGAGGTAGATGCAGAAAAAAATATATTCAGTTTGCAACCTGATGGAGGTCAGTATAGATGGACTAATACAACAAGTCCCACACACAGCTAGAAGCCCAATATTTTTTCAGAGGTAGATGCAGAAAAAAATATATTCAGTTTGCAACCTGATGGAGGTCTGTATAGATGGACTAATACAACAAGTCCCACACACAGCTAGAAGCCCAATATTTTTTCAGAGGTAGATGCAGAAAAAAATATATTCAGTTTGCAACCTGATGGAGGTCTGTATAGATGGATTAATAGAACAAGTCCCACACACAGCTAGAAGCCCAATATTTTTTCAGAGCTAGATGCAGAAAAAAATTATATTCAATTTGCAACCTGATGGAGGTCTGTATAGATGGACTAATAGAATGATGCTATGCCCAAAAGATTTAACTTCACTAGGTGCAGTAAAAAAATTGGTATTCTAAACACAGGTGGTATATCTTGCAACACAGATAGGCTACTCCACTGACTAACACACTCTGCAATAGGCCAAAAAGGATTAGCTTTGCTAGATTCAGCCAAATGCTGTGAAAAAAACTTGCACAGCACTGTCACAGACCTGCCTGGCAAAAACTGATAGGAACTGATGTAACCTAGTCCTGAAAAGGACTCCAATTACAATTAGTCTTTACTCCCACAATCTATCTATTTAAGAGCACAGACCTGCCTGATAAAAGTCGTAGGAAATGCTGTAACCTAGTCCTTAAAAGGACTGCAATCACAACTATTCCCTACTCCCAAGCTATCTGTAGATTTGTGCGAAAATTGGCTTGAAATTAACAAGGTATAGCGCACACAGCAACAGCGGTGCCGTCTAACACGCAGCTGCAGCAGTGAGAAAATGGTGGCGACGGGGAAAATGGCTTGGTCTTATAGGGCAAGGACATGTGACATACACTGCCAATGACACATGCCCTTGCTTGTGTGAAAAAAAGCACTTCGCTCCGTGTGTGCGCTGCTGATAGGCTGACAGATTGCACCTCCCCACTGTAAATGCGGGAAAGAGAAAAAAAAATGGAGATCTTCATTGTTCCTGCAGAGATCCATCCCCTGCCCCTCCCCCCACCCCGCTGTACACTCAAACTGCGTATTAACATTAATTTTCATCATTACTGAGAAAAAATCCAGTTATGATTTTGGTGCACGAACAGTTATCGAACATAACCTCGAACAGCCGAATTTTTCTCAAATTGTTCGTGTTCGCCGAACAGCTCGAACACCGCCCAAAACAGCTCGAATTTGAGATTGGCGAACAGTTCGAGTAGAACAACGCTCATCTCTAGTCAAGAGACCTAGCTAAACTGACGGAGTAAGATAACAAAGCACCAGGCTAGCTTAAGAGTTGAAATTACAATGAAGTCCAGCAAGGCCAGAAGGGCGGAGCAGGATTAAATAGGCAAAAAAGGTCATGTGACCAGCAAACTAGAAAAAAACTAACAGGAGAGTTCTAACAGTACCCCCTCTTCTATGAGGATCCTCCAGATCCCCTAGGCCCAGGCTTATCAGAAAACCTCCTGTGAAACGCTCTGACAAGTCTGGAAGCAGAAACATCATCAGCCCTAACCCATGAGTTATCCTCGGGACCGAAACCCTTCCAAGCGACGAGATACTGCAAACTCCCTCTATACCGTCTAGAATTAAGGATGCGGGAAATTTCATATTCCCCGTCCTCCACCACCGGAGGAACAGTGGCAGTGGCATCTCTATCAGATGCATCATCTTTTTTCAATAGAGAAACATGGAACACCGGATTAATCTTCCAGGAGGTGGGAATCTCCAACCTAACAGCAGATTGGTTAATTACCTGAAGCACCTTAAAGGGCCCTACAAACTTGGGACTCAATTTTTTAGAAGGAATCCTCAACCGCAGATTCTTAGAGGACAACCAAACCATGTCACAGCCCTAAACAAAACCTCTTGACGTTTCCTGTCAAAGTACCTCTTAGATTTTTTGTTAGCCTCCTGCAGATTACCATGCACATCCGTCCAAACTCTTTCCAAATCACTGGAAAAACTCTCCTCCTCAGGCACAGCCGATACCAACTTGGAGAATGACCCAAAAGACGGATGTCTCCCAGAACAACAAAAAAAAGGCGAACACCCAGCAGAAGAGGATGTATGGTTGTTAAGAGCAAATTCAGCAAGCGGCAGAAACTCAGACCACCCTTCTTGATTGTCTGCCACAAAACAACACAAGAACTGCTCAACATCCTGGTTCTTCCTTTCTGTCTGGCCATTAGACTCAGGATGATATCCAGATGAAAATGACAAATGAACTCCCAACCTGTCACAAAAGGCACGCCAAAAACGAGTCGCGAACTGAGGTCCCCTATCAGAAACAATGTCAGTAGGAAGACCATGGAGTCTGACAATCTCCTTGACAAAGGCCTTAGCGAGTGTCTTAGTGCAGCGCAGTTTGATGAAGGGAACCAAGTGACACATCTTGCTAAAACGGTCCACGACCACCCAGATGACTGTGAAACCCTCAGAGGGGGGAAGGTCAGTAATAAAGTCCATAGCCAGATGTGTCCAAGGTGCACTAGGAACCTCCAGAGGGCAAAGCGACCCCGCAGCAGGAGCATGCGAAGACTTAGATCTAGCAAACACAGTACATTGACGCACCCACTTAATGACTTCCTTCTGCCATCCAGGCCACCAAAAACTGCGACCCACAAGTCTCTTGGTCTCAGAAATTCCTGGATGACCTGCCAACCGAGACCCATGACACTCAACAAACAAATCTCTCCTAAAGGTCCTAGGCGCAAACAACCTCCCATGGGGAGTGTTAGATGGGGCATTCTCCTGTGCTTTAAGAATCTCATCTTCCAAAACGGAGTCCAATGCAGCAATCACAACACCTTCTTGTAAAATGCTCTCCTCCTCCTCAGCACCAACCATGGGAGAAAAGCTGCGAGACAAAGCATCAGCTTTAACATTCTTGGTACCCGGGATGTAAGTAACAGCAAAAATTAAACCGCGAAAAAAAAGTGCCCACCTAGCCTGACGGGCATTCAAGCGCTTGGCAGCATCAAGATAGATAAGATTTTTATGATCAGTGAAAACCTGAATGGGAAATTCAGCACCTTCCAAGAGATGACGCCAGTGTTCAAATGCGAGTTTAATAGCCAGCAATTCCCGATTACCAATATCGTAATTAAGTTCCGTCTCAGAAAATTTTTTGGAAAAAAAGGCACAGGGATGTACTCCATCCTTAATTTCCTGAGACAACACCGCACCGACCCTCACAGAAGAAGCATCAACCTCAACCAAAAACGGCTTAGTCACAACAGGCTGCATAAGGATGGGGGGAGAGCTGAACCTCTCCTTTAGAAACACAAAAGCTTCAATGGCCTCAGTCATCCACTGAACCGTATTAGCACCTTTCCTGGTGAGATCGGTCAGTGGTTTAACAATAATAGAAACATTTTTAATGAATTTTCTGTAGTAATTGGCGAAACCCAAAAACCTCTGTATCGATTTCAAACCAATAGGCCTAGGCCATTCCTGCACAGCTTGAACTTTCACCGGGTCCATCTCAAAACCCTCGCTGGAGATAATGTAGCCATAAAACTAATTCTCTGTACAGCGAACTCACATTTCTCCAGCTTAGCAAAAAGCGAATTGTCAATTAATAACTGTAATACCTCACGTACGCTCCGCCAATGAGACTCCAGATCAGGCGAATAAATCAAAATGTTATCCAAATACACAACCACATTTTTGCCGATCAAAGGTCTAAGGATGTCATTAATAAGATTCTGAAAAAATGCTGGTGCATTGGTAAGACCAAAAGGCATCACCAGATTCTCAAAATGACCCACAGGAGTGTTAAAAGCAGTCTTCCATTCATCACCCTCCTTCATGCGCAACAAATTGTATGCTCCCCGGAGATCAATTTTACAGAAACATTTGGCCCCCACTAACTGGTTAAACAAATCAGGAATCAATGGCAGTGGGTAAGGATTGCATACAGTAATTTTATTAAACTCGCGAAAGTCCAGACAAGGACGTAAACCGCCGTCCTTTTGTTTTAGCAAAAAAAAATCCAACAGCCACAGGTGACTTAGAGGGTCTGATATGACCGGCGGCCAAGCTCGTCTGTATGTATTCCTCCAAAGCCTTTCTCTCAGGAATAGTAAGATTAAATAAATGACTTTTAGGGAGAGTCGTTCCAGGGACAAATTCTATGGTACAATCATAGTCTCTATGAGGAGGCAAAATTTGCGACTCCTCCTCAGAAAAAACTTTCCAAAAATCCTGAATAGGTACAGGTAATTCCGCTTTATCCACAGCAGCAATGCGCCCATTACAACACTTGTTATAACACTTAGGGCTCCAGGACTTAATTTCATTGGTAGACCAATCCAGTACAGGATTGTGCAATTTTAACCAGGGCAAACCCAAAACTACTGGAGAAGGCAAATTATTTAATACCACCAAATCCAAATTTTCTTGGTGAATACCTTTAATAGTGAGGGAAAATTCATAAACCTTGTCAGTAACACATTTCATGGGAGAACCATCGACAGAAACCACGGCAATAGGGGATGACAAAGGTTTGGGTTTTAATTTAAGTTTTTCCAAGAATCCCCCATCAATCACATTCAGAGTAGAACCACAATCCACAAATACCCGAAATTCAATTAATTCTTCCTGTGCAGCGGTAGTAACAGAAAGAAATACCCCCTTAGTATTTAAACAGGCTATACGGGCGTAACTGACCTTTTTTTTTTCTTTGTTCATACGAAGCACACAGTTCTTAATGAAATGGTCAGATTTTCCGCAATAAAAGCACAAACCTTCAGAAAACCTGCGGTCTTTTTCTTGAGAGCGGGGTGACATCGCCCCAATCTCCATCGGCTCTCCAATATCAGTACAGACCCTCTCAGAACTTGGAGCTGACATGGCAGAGAATTTACTCTCATTAACCTTTGCACGCAGTCTCCTGTCCACCCGAATAGCTAATTGCATTGCCTCCTGCAAGTTTCCAGGTGTAGGATAAGCAATCAGCAAATCCTTAACCCTTTCACCTTGCCCTGCAAGAAACAAACTTTTCAGAGCAGAATCGTTCCACTCCACCTGAGCAGACCACCGACGGAAGTGAGTACAACAATTTTCCACATTACCTGATCCCTGCCTCAAATGTCTCAATTCCGTCTCAGCTGATGAGACACGATCAGGATCATCATACAACAACCCCAAAGCAGAAAAAAAAATATCCACTGATCTAAAGCACGGATCACTAGGTTGGAGAGAAAAGGCCCATCCCTGAGGTTCCTTGCGCAAAAGTGACATAATGAACCCTACGCACTGTGATTCATCACCAGAGGATCTGGGTCTTAAATAGTGTTGAGCCACCCCTGTAGTGTTCGAGTTCGGTTCGGTTCGTCGAACACCCGTGTGTTCGCCGAACTGTTCGTCGAACTGTTCGTCGAACACCTTCGAACACCGTTAAAACCAATGGCAGGCAAACAAAAACACATAGAAACACATAGAAAACACCTTCAAAGGTGTCCAAAAGCTGACAAACTGCTCAGAAGACATAACTAACACATGGAAAAGTGACAAGTACATATAGTCATGCGAAAATAAAAGAGGTGGAGGAGTAAAAGGAGGGGGAGACACAGATATAGGCATGTCATGCCCTTCTAAAATCCAAAAAGTGAGAAGCCGACACGGCCAGTCCGCTCCTGCCCGTGCCACCTCCGTGTCGCCGGGTTTGTGCCAGAGCCGTGGTGAACCCTGATGGCCAGCCCCCCTCTCCCAATACTGTTGCCTGTCCGCTGGTGGGTCGAGCGAGCCCCCCTGTGGTGGAGGCAGCTCTAAGCTTTTTAATTTAAATTGTCTCTCTAATTTGAATGAATACACTTTAAATCCATTTACAAGGATCTATTGGAGGGCAAGTCTCATGCCAGCAGCCGCGTAATTCCAGCTCCAGTAGCGTCCACTAAAGCTGCTGCAGTTAAAAAGCTTTTATAAGGATCGATTTAGGCTGTCCACCGCAAGGCATCCTACTGCCAGTCCCAGCCTCTATGCCTTGGGGTGCCTCCTGATGCTCTTCACTGAGTATCCCGTGGTCCCGAAGCATTTCCTTTGAAAAAATTAAGTGTCCAAACTACAGGTGGTGTAGCTTGCTTAACAGCCGGGATAATCCGCTGACTAGCAGACACTGCTACTAGGCACAAAGTATTTCCTGGGCAAGATGCAGTTAAAAATTTGTAATTAGATACTCTCGTTGGATGCTGAGAAAGCATTCCATAGAGTCTCCTGGCACGCCAAATATGATTCTCTTAAAAAGCTTGGGGTAGGGGTCTAGGGGACCCTTTTATAGCCAAAATCACGGCCCTGTATCACAATACGTCACCTAGGCTGAAGATAAATGGAACTGTAGCACCCTGAGGGCTCGGTTGCTACAGAGGAATTGCACCTCACCCAGAGGTGTGATATCTCACTCTCAGGTAAGGATGGAGTGTGGATCAGGACCCGACACCTGCATGCATTACACCACATTGCCGTGGGGCAGGGCGACCAATATGCCCCTGAGATGGGCACGACAGTCCCTGTCCCTGGCTGGAGTGGGGGGAGGGAACACTGATGACGGGGAACCCTGTAGTGCAGGAGCAGGGAGGAAGCAGTTCCTGGGTGCATTGAGAAGGGAGTATAAAAGGTGGGCATCATCTTAGTTCAGTGCAGAGAAGTCTGAGCAGAAGTGGCAGGGAGCAGGGGCTCTGCATGAGCTCTGCTCCGGAGGCGGGCCTAGTAACAGAGGCCCAGGCCTGGAAGAGGGAGAAGGAAGGAAGAGGAGCGGAGAAGGCTCCAGGAACGAGGAATGAAGGGATCCCAGGGGTGCGGACGGGCGAGTCGCCACCGCACGCCTGAATCCACCTGCGTGGAGGGGTCAGGCCAAAGGGGGAGACCGGTCCCCGAACTAGTGGAGGCAGGAAACGACCCGCTACACCCGCTAGGAAGGCACCACATAGGGTCAGGGAAATTGGCGCCAAGTTTACCAAGAGGAGGCCCGAGGCAGCCGGACAGAAGTGTTGGTAAGAAAGGCCAGACAAAGGACACACAAAGGGGGTCCTGTGAAGCGCTCCAAAGTTATCTGGGAGTTGTCTGAGCCCCTCACCTGGTGAACACAGTACGACGTGGGCAGCCGTTACCTGCAGACGTGGTCTGGATAATAAGAACTGTGAGTAAAGGCCCTGAACTGCATCACTGACTCCGTGTCGTTACTGCTGCTGCCCTGCACCATCACCCCCATCCTCCGCATACACTGCCCTGAGGCTATACTCCTCCCGTGGGGAGTTATGCTACGCTCTGCTGCACCCACAACACCAGCCTCAGCGGTCTGCCCTGTAGCGGCGGTTCACTCTGACCGCAATCCACGGGTGGCGTAGTCGGACATTTAAACATCAAAACCACATAAATAGTTCCGCCACTGGTTTGACCACCCTGAGCCACGGAACCGGGTCGCCGCCCCGAAGACTACAACCACCAGCATCCACCAAAAAGGGTCCGGCTCCGGGTGTCCCAAGGCCCAGGGGGTGCATCAGAACATTTTCATCACCTTTCACAATCACTAATGGGACAAGGCAGGGATGTCCTCTGTCCCCTCTCTTATACATCCTAGTGACGGAGCACCTGCTCTCATCAATTCGCCATAACCCCAATATTAGGTGGATTGAGGTGGGAGGCACCGAGTACAAGTGCTCTCTATTTGCTGATGATGTCCTAGTATATATCACTCAATCACATATATCCATCCATGCTGTTATGGCTGAAATAGATCACTTTGTTACATGGTCAAATTTTAAAATCAATGCAGCGAAGTCTGAGGCCCTCGATGTCTCCCTCCCCAAATCCATATAGGATTCCATCCAGTCCAACTTTCCCTTTGCCTGGCCCTCACAGGGTATCAAATACTTAGGAATTCCTATTCATAGAGACCTCTCCCATCTATGTTATCTTAATTTTGGGCCCTTTATTGAACAACTCCATACAGACCACGGTTGGCAAGTTAGAACTGTAAGATTCACTACGTGAACCACTGGTGTTTTGTGGAAAAGCACATGTACACTGTGTTCCAAATTATTATGCAAAAAGTGTTTAGGAGTGATAAGGGAAGAATTTGTTTGTTTGTCAGTTAAACTCATTGATGGTGATGTGTGTCAGGGCTCTTTATATCACTGTAAGCAATTGCAGACACCTGTGCTAATTAGTTTGGCAGGTGTGTCCAATGAAAGGCAAGACTACTTAAGAAGGCTCTCTCACATTATTAAGCAGCCTACATTTTCTGCCAAAATGGGAAAGAAAAAGGATGTGTCGGCTGCTGAGAAGCAACAAATTGTGGAGTGTTTAGGTCAAGGCATGACTACAATCAACATTGTACGATGATCAGGATGAAGTGTCTTGGCAATCAAGAAGTATGTAGCTGATTCACAGTACACACGTGTGCGTGCTGATAAGGGCAAATTGAGGACTCTTTCCTACAGGCAATTACGTCAGGTTGAAAGAGCAGCGGCAAAAAAGCCTTGTCATAGCAGCAGACAAGTTTTTGAAGCTGCTTGTGCCTCCAACGTCCCCCGAACAACAAGATGCAGGGTCCTTCAGAGGTTTGCAGCTGTGCATACGCCATCCTGTCGACCTCCTCTATCCACTTCACACAAGCAGAAACGGCTCCAGTGGGCCAAACATTACATGAAGACTGATTTCAAAACTGTTTTGTTCACGGATGAGTGCCGTGCAGCGCTCGATGGTCCAGATGGATGGAGTGGAGAATGGCTGGTTGATGGACACCCCACGCAAACACGGCTACAGCGGCAACAAGGAGGAGGTGGAGTAATGTTTTGGGCTGGAATCATGGGGAGAGAGATTGTCGGCCCCTTTAGGATCCCTGAAGGCGCTAAAGATGAACTCCATAATGTATGTGGATTTTCTCAAACAGCACTTCCTGCCATGGTTCAAGAAGAAGAACCGTGTATTTCACAGCAAGATCATTTTTCTGCATGATAATGCACCATCTCATGCTGCACATAAAACATCTGCATCTCTGGCTGATATGGGCATAAAAGGGGACAAACTTATGGTGTGACCCCCATGCTCCCCTGACCTCTACCCCATTCAGAACCTTTGGAGCATCATTAAAAAGAGTGTCTATGATGGCGGGAGGCAGTTCACATCTAAGCAACAGCTCTGGGAGGGTATTCTGTCCTCATGCAAAACAATTGAAGCAGAAACCATCCAAAACCTGACAAATTCAATGGACGAGAGAGTTCAGAAGCTCCTTTCGAACAAGGGGTCCTATGTGAAAATGTAACATCACCTAGAATAAAGTTTTGAGTTGAAAACTGTTTGATTTCAGTTTCTAACAACCTGCTAATGCTTATAATTTCAAAAATGAACATTTTTTTGGTCTTTATTAAAATGAAAAGGTTGATCGAAAAGTTTGGGGGATCTAAGAGTGTGGCAACCCAGTAGTCATGATTACTTCGAATTCTGACAATATGAGGGTCATGCTGCAGGTAGTGCAGCAAGAAGGCACTTATGTGTCTTGCGCATCTCGGAGCCCCAAAATTATTTTCTGGGCTAGATGCAGCTAAAAATTATTATTAATTTTAAATCTGGTGAAGCTTTAGTATAGATGGCCTAATAGGATCAGTGCTGCACACTGCTACAAAGCCCAAATTATTTTCCAGTCAAGATACAGATAAACATGATTAGTAATTTTAAATCTGGTGGAGCTTATTATAGATGGCCTAATAGAATCAGTGCTGCACACTGCTACAAAGCCCAAATTATTTTCCAGCCAAGATACAGATAAACATGATTAGTAATTTGAAAGCTTAAAACGGTTGGTAGGGTGATTTTAACCAATCATCAAGCTTTTACTCTCCCCAGGATGACACAGGGGTAGAAAAGTCGTTTCGGATCCATGATTTGTTCATCTTTATGAACGTGAGTCTGTCTACATTATCAGTGGAGAGCCGCGTGCGCTTATCTGTCAGCACACCACCAGCAGCGCTGAACACACGTTCAGACAGAACGCTGGCTGCGGGGCATGACAAGATCTCCAAGGCGTAAGTGGCAAGCTCCGGCCATTTATCCAGATTGGAAGCCCAAAAAGAGCAAGGGTCCAGTGACACAGTCGTGGCTTCAATGTTTACTTGGAGATACTCCTGTACCATCGTCTCTAGGCGTTGACTATGTGTCAGACTTCTTGTCTCCTGTGGCCTTGCAAAGGATGGGCTAAAAAAGTGGTGAAATGATTCCGCAAAATTGATGTTACCAGCAGATACTGTGGTTCTGTTACGGTTTGAGTGCTGAACACTTGACGGTCCCACGGTTGGCAAGTTGGAACTGTGAGATTCACTACGTGCACCACTGGTATTTTGTGGAAAAGCACATGTAAGATTCTGCAACAGTCTCTGCTGATACTCCTGCATGCGTGCATCCCTTTCTATGGCAGGAATAATTTCTGCAAATTTACTTTTGTACCGGGGATCTAACAGTGTGGCAACCCAGTAGTCAGGATTATTTCTAATTCTCACAATTCGAGGGTCATGTTGCAGGTAGTGCAGCAAGAAGGCACTCATGTGTGTTGCGCATCCAGGAGCACCAAGTCCCTGTTGTGTTGGTGGCGAGGTAACAATCATGCTTCCTTCCTCTGTCCTCTCCCCCCAACCTCGCACAACAGAAATGTGATCAAGGTCTCCCTCATCTGATGAGTCTTCCATCAGTTCGTCCTCCACTTCTTCCTGGGCTCCTGCACCTTCCTCACTAGTTTGGCTGCTACCATGCGCCCTGGTAAAACCATCTCCCCCACCCTCACATGCCTGCCGCCTTGGTGCTGCCGACCGTCTGGACCTTGCACATGTTAGCCCTTCCGCATACAACTCCTCCTCCTCTACTTCCTCCACCTCCTCTTGTGCCACCACCTGACTCCGAATTCTGTTTAACATGTGCTCCAGCATGTAAATCACCGGAATAGTCATGCTGATAATGGCATCGTCAGCACTAAACATCTTCGTCGCCATTTCAAAACTGTGCAGAAGGGTGCATAGGTCCCTGATCTGAGACCACTCCTCCGGCGTGATTTGCCCCACCTCTGGATCTCGTTGGCCCAGGCTATACGTCAGAACGTATTGCACCAGGGCTTGTCGGTGCTGCCACAGTCGCTGCAACATGTGCAGAGTTGAATTCCACCTGGTAGGCACATCGCATTTTAGCCGGTGAAGTGGCAGGCCCAACGACTTCTGTAGAGATGTAAGTCGCTGAGCTGCGGGCTGCGAACGGCGAAAGTGAGCACACAGCGACCGTGCCCTCTGCAGAAGGCCATCTAGTCTGGGATAGTGGGCTAAAAATTGCTGGACAACCAGGTTCAACACGTGAGCCATACAAGGCACGTGTGTGACATTGCCCCGGCGAAGGGCCGCACCCAGGTTTGCAGCATTGTCGCACACGGCCTTCCCTGGTTTCAGGTCCAGTGGAGACAACCATTCATGAAATTGGTTCTCCAGAGCTGACCACAACTCCTCAGCTGTGTGACTCACATTTCCCAGACATTTCAATGTAAAAACCGCCTGATGACATTGAGCCCTACTGCCAGCATAGTAAGGAGGTGTGCAGGATCCCTTCTGCGCAGTTAGAAAGCTTGTGGCATGACCAGACAGGCTTTGGGTGCAGGTGGAAGACCGAGAGGAGGTTGAGGAGGCAGAAGCAGTGGAGGAACTTTGACATAAAGAGGATTGACGCACAACTCGTGGGGACGGCAAGACTTGGACAGCAGCCCCTTGTCCTGCTGTCACCATAGTTACCCAGTGTCCAGTCAGCGACATGTAACGCCCCTGTCCATGCCTACTCGTCCAAGTGTCTGTGGTGAAATGCACCCTGTCACACACAGAGTTTCTCAAAGAAGCGGTGATGTTGTGTGCGACATGCTGGTGGAGCGCAGGCACACCTTTCTTTGAGAAGTAGTGCCGACTGGGCATCTGGTACTGGGGCACTGCGACGGATATAAGGTCTCGAAAATCCTCTGTGTCCACCAGGCGGAAAGGCAGCATTTCTGTAGCCAAGAGCTTGCAGATGGTGAAATTCAACCTCTTAGCTTTCTCATGGCTAGGGGGAAATGGTCTTTTACTTGTCCACATCTGAGGGACCGAGGGCTGGCTATTGTGCTTAGACGGGGTTGATAAGGGTGTCCCCGGCAAACTGCCGGTCTGTGAGGAAGATGCAGGCGGACATGTTAGGTTGCCTAGATCCAAAGGTGGTGCTATCGATGTCGGACAGCGCTCAACACCAGCTGGTGTTACCACCTCCAAAGAAAATGATGACCTGCCAATCACGCTGGCTGTTGCGGGTAAAGAGGTGGCAGGTCTGCGCCCCAAAACAGGTGTGACTGCTGTCACAGAGGATGAAGAGGCCGCGGATGCACAAGATATGGCAGATGGTGGTTGGCCCGGCCGGCTAGGCCGCATTGTAGCACACTGAGCTTCCCACTGCAACTTATGCTTCATGTCCATGTGCCGGTTCATGCATGAAGTACTCAAACTATGTATTTTTTGGCCTCTACTTAGCTTTTGCTGACAAATGTTACAGATAACACGAGTTGGGTCATCTTTATCGATCTGAAAAAATGCCCAGGCTATGCAAGGCTTAGCACCCATGCGACCTGAAGAGCCACCACGACTTGTGGTGAGAGGCAGAGTTGTGTTTGAGGATGCAGTTGTTGACGTGCTTCCAGTACTACGTCTCTGTCCAGGAAGGCGCAACCTGACCTCGTCGTCACTAGCATCTTCCTCCACCTCCTCTGCTGACCTCATCTCTTGGCTGTCTGTGGGTTGACAGTAAGTGGGATCTCCAACCTCATCATCATCACCCTGTGCGTTATCACACCCGTCGTCCTCAGAGCCAACCTGTTCCTGCCCTGACAAAAAACTAAAGTTGTCGCTCCAATCAGGTATTTGAGTCTTATCATCGTCTTCCTCATTGTCTCCACCAACAGGAGTTACAGTTTGGGAATGAGGGTCTACATTATGGTCAGAACCTTCTGCGTCTGGTCCTGGATCCGACTCATAAAGATTCTGGGCATCAGTGCAGATCATTTCCTCGTCTGGATTCACAGAAGCGCTGGAGTCGACCTCTGATTCCCAGGCTATAGTATGAGTAAACAGCTCTGCAGACTCAACCATCTGTTCTACCTCATACTCAGACGGGCAGCTGGAGATTTGGGAGCTGTGAGGAAGCAAGTGCGATTGGGGTGACACCTTTGAGGACTGGAGTATTTGTGATGTTGAAGTTGATGTGGAGGAGTGCCCACTTAAAGGAGCACTTGATATCCGTTGAAGCACCTGCTGTTTTTGTGCCTCATCTGGAATTTGTAGCGATTGGCGTGGCCGTAAGAAAGGGATCTTATCACATTGTCCGCTAAAAGAAGTAGACATTTTAGTTTGGCTGGAAGATGGTCTTTCTTCTGCAGATGTTACTGTTGCTTTAACACCTACCCCACGGACACAACCTTTTTTCCCCTTCCCAACACGCCTATTCCCCTTTCCACCAGCAGCAGGCCTTTTTCCACTCATTTTGGTGGTTAACTAATTAACAACTCTGGAGTTGTTTGCACAAAAAAACAATGGATGGGAACGGAGCAGAGCTGAGTGGCCAAACTGTGGTATTAGGCCAAAACTATTGGCTGGGTTAGATGCAGAAAAAAATTATATTCAATTTGCAACCTGATGGAGGTCAGTATAGATGGACTAATAGAGAAAGTCCCACACACTGCTAGAAGGCCAAATATTTTTTCAGAGCTAGATGCAGATAAAAATTATTTTTAATTTGCAACCTGATGGAGGTCAGTATAGATGGACTAATAGAGAAAGTCCCACACACTGCTAGAAGGCCAAATATTTTTTGAGAGCTAGATGCAGATAAAAATTATTTTTAATTTGCAACCTGATGGAGGTCAGTATAGATGGACTAATAGAGAAAGTCCCACACACTGCTAGAAGGCCAAATATTTTTTCAGAGATAGATGCAGAAAAAAATATATTCAGTTTGCAACCTGATGGAGGTCTGTATAGATGGATTAATAGAACAAGTCCCACACACAGCTAGAAGCCCAATATTTTTTCAGAGGTAGATGCAGAAAAAATATATTCAGTTTGCAACCTGATGGAGGTCTGTATAGATGGATTAATACAACAAGTCCCACACACAGCTAGAAGCCCAATATTTTTTCAGAGGTAGATGCAGAAAAAATATATTCAGTTTGCAACCTGATGGAGGTCAGTATAGATGGACTAATACAACAAGTCCCACACACAGCTAGAAGCCCAATATTTTTTCAGAGGTAGATGCAGAAAATAATATATTCAGTTTGCAAGCTGATGGAGGTCTGTATAGATGGATTTATAGAACAAGTCCCACACACAGCTAGAAGCCCAATATTTTTTCAGAGGTAGATGAAGAAAAAAATATATGCAGTTTGCAACCTGATGGAGGTCAGTATAGATGGACTAATACAACAAGTCCCACACACAGCTAGAAGCCCAATATTTTTTCAGAGCTAGATGCAGAAAAAAATTATATTCAATTTGCAACCTGATGGAGGTCAGTATAGATGGACTAATAGAATGATGCTATGCCCAAAAGATTTTACTTCACTAGGTGCAGTAAAAAAATTGGTATTCTATACACAGGTGGTATATCTTGCAACACAGATAGGCTACTCCACTGACTAACACACTCTGCAATAGGCCAAAAAGGATTAGCTTTGCTAGATTCAGCCAAATGCTGTGAAAAAAACTTGCACAGCACTGGCACAGACCTGCCTGGCAAAAACTGATAAGAACTGATGTAACCTAGTCCTGAAAAGGACTCCAATTACAATTAGTCTTTACTTCCCCAATCTATCTATTTAAGAGCACAGACCTGCCTGATAAAAGTCGTAGGAAATGCTGTAACCTAGTCCTTAAAAGGACTGCAATCACAACTATTCCCTACTCCCAAGCTATCTGTAGATTTGTGCGAAAATTGGCTTGAAATTAACAAGGTATAGCGCACACAGCAACAGAGGTGCCGTCTAACATGCAGCTGCAGCAGTGAGAAAATGGTGGCGACGGGGAAAATGGCTTGGTCTTATAGGGCAAGGACATGTGACATACACTGCCAATGACACATGCCCTTGCTTGTGTGAAAAAAAGCACTTCGCTCCGTGTGTGCGCTGCTGATAGGCTGACAGATTGCACCTCCCCACTGCAAATGCGGGAAAGAGAAAAAAAAATGGAGATCTTCATTGTTCCTGCAGAGATCCATCCCCTGCCCCTCCCCCCACCCCGCTGTACACTCAAACTGCGTATTAACATTAATTTTCATCATTACTGAGAAAAAATCCAGTTATGATTTTGGTGCACGAACAGTTATCGAACATAACCTCGAACAGCCGAATTTTTCTCAAATTGTTCGTGTTCGCTCAAACACCGCCCAAAACAGCTCGAATTTGAGAATGGCGAACAGTTCGAGTAGAACAACGCTCATCTCTGGTCTTAAACGAAAATACAATAAACAAGCATTTTTAAAGGAAAAAAAATCTTGTTGTTCACCAAAAAATAAATCAGGCAAACATACCTTTGGCTCTACAAAATGCGCTCCAGAACAGCTACTCACGTGTTGTTGGAGCTCGGCCACCTCCAGAGAGAGTCCCTGCAAGCGTTGAGCCAAATCCTAAACCGACACCATGATGGAAACTGGAAGTCTTTCCTTAGAGAAATTTTTGGGCTGGACTTACTGTTATGATCTGCTACAAGCCCTAAGGAAAGACAGGAGATCTGTCCCTACAATAGAACTAAGCTTGATCCCTACGATGTAACGGGGAACCTGATCCTGCGATCAGACCCGCTAAAGTCCTAATCTAGTCTGTACGAAAACCTATAGATGTGAGGGAGGGATCCCTACAAGAACTAGGGACTGGGAGTAAGATGGACACCTCCTAGCAGAAATTGTAGCAGAAAAGGACAAACAAACAACATGGAAAATAGAGGTCAAGAGACCTAGCTAAACTGACGGAGTAAGGTAACAAAGCACCAGGCTAGCTTAAGAGTTGAAATTACAATGAAGTCCAGCAAGGCCAGAAGGGCGGAGCAGCATTAAATAGGCAAAAAAGGTCATGTGACCAGCAAACTAGAAAAAACCTAACAGGAGAGTTCTAACAAGAAATCAGTGGCCAGACCTGCTACCTGATCTGGTAGATCTGTATATCCACATACCTGTGAGTTCCACCAATTGTACTCCAGCATATCTCATGCGAGCAAGACCCGGAAAGTTGCCCATGGACCTGGAGCTTGGTATAGTAGAATCCGAAGCAGATATGTCGACTGAGGACTGGGACACGATGAGACAGGAGCAGTACAGAAGAGTACAGGCCTGTGTTGAAGACAGTCTCACTGGGGTAAGGGACAAACAGGAAGCCCACTACAATAAAAGTGCGCCCGCAAAACCCTTCACACCATGAGAAGTGGTGTTAAAAAGGAAGAGGAGAAACCACAAACTTGATGACCAGTGGGAGAAAGAACCCTACACTGTGTTAAACTCAAGGTTTGATAACAGGAAGACCTGTTTAATTACCAAGGACGGAGGAAGAATGACTGCAACGGTATCCAGGGACCATCTGAAGTTGTGTCCAGGTCTGTTAAAGCCCCAGGAGAAAGTGCCTCTCACCATACCGGAGGACCCTAAAGAAGCCGTAATACATACTGAATTAGGAGATTTCCCGGCAGATTGGCTTCAGCTAGGAGGAGTAGTAATAATACCTGTGATCACCTTCTACCAACAGCAAGAAGACCCTCCACAGCAAGAAGAAACAGTAGGTGCCCCAGAAGAGCCTGCTCAAGAAGAACCCCCGGTTGGAGCAGAGCAAGAAGGCCCAGCTAATGGTACACTTGCAGTCCCGCAGAGAGGTCAAGGCAGTCTTGTAGCCCCTCCACACCTAGTACTGACAGAATGGGATGTAGTGCAAATACCAGTACCACACGCATCCCAGTACCACGTAGGTCGACACGCAGCACCAAAGATCAGACCCCTGTCAGATACAGAGAATAGGAAAGGAAACTCTGACAGTATAAATAGTTGCCCCTGGGGTATGTTATTTGTGTGATGTTTGTGTATTTAATTCTTGATATGTGTTTTCTTTGCCTTGCTAATGGACAATTCAAGTGATATGGACACTTAATTTTGCGCCCAGTTACCCATAGGGTACATAAAGAACTTTGTGGCTGAGGACTTTGAGCAGCCCAAAAACTGTTTATGTACATAATTGCACTCCCTGGAAGTGCCCCTTTTAGTTAATAACATGTGGTCCAACTCGGGATGACCTATGCCCTGCAGCCACGCCCAGGGCCTACGTGGAGGGTTTACGGACAGGTCCCTCAAGCTACCTTGTACTTTGCGGTGAAATGGACACCATATACTTGAAAAACTCTAAACTTGTTTTATATATATTTATTGTGTTATAATGTTACCTGTAACGTTTAAGCAAAGTGCCTTTCATAAAGGGAAGAGTTATTATTGTTAATCTGTTTTTGCAAAATTGCTTCAGTCCGGGAGTACTGAGTTTTACTAGGGGGGAATGTGGCGCCCTACTGCGCATGGTGCCACAGATAAAAAAAAAAGGGTGCATGGCTGGATTTCTCCACAAGAGGCCCTCGCTACATTCACACACCTCCACCTTCCACCACATACCAGCAGAGGGAGCCCAGATAGGGATATATAAAGGTGGAGCCAGGCAGTTGAGTTTCTCAGAGAAGTTAGTGCTCAGAGCAGAGCAGGCAGGCTGCTGTGTGAGGCAAGCTAGGCCTCCAGCAAGCCCTGAAGCCTGAGAGCGTGCTGACACTCAGAGAGCGGTGAAGACGCAGCAAGTCAGCTGCCTAGTAGTGAGGGCCCCGAGTGGGGCCGACGGCGAGGAGAAGAGCAGAGTGAAACCAAGGGGGCAGAGGAGCATAATAGGCTCACCCCTTTATATTTACCGGATACTGGGTCCGCGCCTACAGGAATCCATCATACCCAGTAGAAACAACCAGAATCCCAGGAGAACTACAAGTCCCTGGCAAACCTGAAAGCTAGACTGACAGGACCAGGAACCATGAAGGCCCCGACTTCCAAGGAAAGTGGTTACCAACCAGAGGTCCTACTTCAGAGCAACAGGTTAAGTAAAAGCAGGACACATAAGCTAGGCCCAGTTGCAGGCTGGCCTGGAGCATACACAGAGACAGACACGGAGCAGGAGGCCTTATACCCGATCCCTGTCGAGAATTCCAAAAGTGCACCCTTCACCTAGAGTAACCTGGACCATATCAACAGCTGTACCAGTAAAGGTAATGAAGCAAAACCTCCTGTCTCTGTCCATTACTCCTGCAGCGCCATCGTTCTCTCTCTGCACCACAACGCCCAGCACAACCTGCATCGTTCTATACTGCCCTGAGGCATGCTCCGCCTGTGGGGAGCCGTACCATCCTTAGCTGCCCTGACGCTGGCCTCGGAGGACTGTTGCAGCGCTGGTGACCTTCACCAGACACCACAGGTGGCGTCACAAATTCTACAAACCTTTATTGATAAGTGATACCCCTTTTTGGCACTGACCGCCCCGGGCCAGCCACCATGATAAACCCCAGCGAACAGCCGCAGGCCCCCTGGGGGCGAGTCAGAAGCAGTGCCAAGTCAAGTCCCAAAACTTCAAGGGGATTCGCTTAGAGTTTAATAACCTGAGCCCCACCTCCATATCCCAGCTTGGGCAATCCTTGAGCGCCAGGGGCTTCTGGAAGTGGGTCAACAGAATCCTATTGTCAAGTAACCTCCTTGACAAGGTCCTGATCTCCCACACTCCCAGACCCCACCAGCGGATCACCTTCACAACCAGGGTAGCCGGAAGATGCCCATGAGGCGTTCGAAGATCCTTTACCCGCCCTCCTGTCTCCCATTCCTGGAAAAAAGGCCGAAACCACCCCCTACAGGAGAATACCCACGGAGGAGACCTCTCTAACCAGAGGTTGGCGATGTTTGCCTTAAGAAAGGCAAGCAACACCACTGGGTTGACCATACCCAACCCTCCTAGTCTCCTCGTGCGGTACGTGACCTTCCTCTTGATTAGGTTCAGCCTATTCCCCCCACAATAATTGGAAGAACAGGCTGTAGACCCGTTTCCAAAAAAGCTCTGGCAAGATGCAGACGCTGCCCAGATATATTACTGAAGGGAGCAAAAACCCATTGGCCAGGTTAACCCTTTCCCTCAGGGTCAAGGACCAACCCTTCCACTGATCCACCTTCTGGGCGGTGATCTTAAGTCTGCCCTCCCAGCTTTGCTGGGGATAGTCCCCCGGGCAGAAACTGATGCCTAAAATTTTTGCTGTGGCCTGAGGCCGTGGAAGGGTGTCTGGGAGATCAAAACTTGGATCTCCCCATCCCTGCCAGAGACTCTCACACTTATCCCGGTTGATCATGTACCCAGATGCCACCGAGTAGCGCTCAACCTCAGACATGACCCAGTCTGCCTCCTCTCTCGAGGATACAAAAACGGAAACATCGTCGGCGTATGCCACTACCCTCAAGGTGGCCTCTGCCTTCACCCGGTCCATCCCGACTCCCACCAACGGTCCGCGCACCACCCTCCTTAAAAAGGGGTCGATCGCGAACACGTATAACAGTGGGCTCAGAGGACAGCCCTGGCGGACACCAGACTTCACCTCAAAAGGGTGTCTGACACAACTGTACACAAGCAGAAAAGTCTCTGCCCCATTGTATAACACTCTCAACCAATCAACAAACCTCCCGGGCAGACCATACCTCAGAAGGACGGACAAGAGGTACTCATGGTTAACCCGGTCAAAGGCCTTTGCCTGGTCTAAGGACAGCAAGTACCCCTTCCAGTGACCTGCCCTGCTCTGCTCCACTGCCTCTCGGACACAAAGCACAGCACTAAAAGTACTGCGGCCTGGAACAGAGCAGTGCTGGGCCCCCGAAAGGAGCCGGGGCGCAAAATTCACCAACCGATTAAAAAGCACCTTTGCCAGAACCTTTCGGTCTGTATTGAGAAGCGCTATGGGACACCAATTCTCAATACGGGACGAGTCTTTACCCTTCGACAGAATAATCAGGGTGGACTTCATCATTGAACTGGGCAGAATGTCCGAGGAGAGACATTCATTAAAATCCTCAGTCATGAGGGGGACCAAAGAGTCCCTAAAAGTCCTGTAAAACTCGGATGTTAAGCCATCCGGACGGGGCGATTTTTTGGGCCGGAGCCCATCAATGACCCGCCTCACTTCCTCTTCCCTGATTGCTTCTGCCAAAACTTGAAGAAAGGGGTCATCCCCTGGCTTAAGGATGGTTTCAGCCAGGAAAGCCGACATCTCATCCCGATCTGGATCCCTCCTTCCCAAAAGGTGCGAGTAGAAGGATCTGACCAGCTCCAGGATCCCTGATTTGGATCTGTTCAGGGATCCCAAACTGTCGATCAGTCCTGTTACCATCTTACAACTCACTGACATCCTGCAGTTCCAGTAGGGGTCAGGTGAGCGGTACCTCCTGAAATCCCTCTCAAAAACTAAGGATGTGTGTCTATCGTACTGGCACCCCCTGAGCAAGGCCTTCACCCTGGAGATTTCATCACGGTCCCCTCCAGTCGAGACGAGCTGCTAGAGTTTCCTCCCCAGCTCCCGATACAGGCGGTACCTGTTCAGGCCTCTGAGGCTTGAGAGCTGACAGAAGAACCCTGCAACCCTTCTTTTGAAGATCTACCACCACTCAGACTTACTGCTACAGAGACCCAAGAGAGGTACTTGGCTCTGAAGAAATTCCTCAAAGGATTGTCTTACATCCGCTTCTTCCAAAAGGGACGAATTCAGCTTCCATAGGCCCCTCCCTATCCGGGGAGTCTCTGTAACATTCAAGGAAAAGAAAATTAAACAGTGATCGGAGAATTCCACCTCAACAGCGGACACTGCAGAATTGACGGCTTCCTCCTTTAAAAAAAAGCTATCTATCCTAGACCTACAACTACCCCTAAGAAAGGTGAAACCCCCGTGACCTAGGGTGTGCCGGATGTGGACATCCACCAGGCGAGCTTCGCTTGCTATGCTATTAAGAGTATTACTATCAAAAGCCAGCCTTCAGTCTCCGGGGCCTCCCCTATCATGGGATCTAGTTATAATATTAAAGTCCCAACCAAAGATCACCTGCCGGCTCGTAAAAAGATAGGGCTTAATCTTCAGGAAGAGACATTTACGGTCCCACTTTGACTGTGGACCATAGATATTAATGAGCCTGAGCTCCTGTCCCCTCATGAGGTCTTCAAGGACCAAGCACCACCCTATTTCTACCTTGATCACCCGTCTGCATTCCACCGAAGCAGCCTTAAAAAGGACCGCTACCCCACTATACGGCTCGGCCGCAAGAGACCAGTATGAGGGCCAGCATCTCCAATCCTTCCTTGCTTTGTAAATGTCCCCCATGTCCGTTAGTCTGGTCTCCTGCAAAAATAAAATGTCAGCCTCAACTCGGTTGAAAAAATCAAAGGCAATAAATCTGGCCGCATCTGACTTTATACTGGCGACATTAATCGACGCCAGAGTCAACGGGGTAGGTTCCGCCATGATGGGTGATTGAGTTAGACGGCCTTCTTTTTGACTGTACCCCCCGTTATTTTAGTCTCACTTTAAGAGGAGGAGCCAGATTCTCCCCTCCTCTTCATTGACACAGAGGTGTCCATAGCACCTGACACCTCCTTCCCAGTACAGGGTTCCTCACCCCTGGACCCCGGGGCAGTCCCCACTCCAGAGGAAAGTGAACCCCCTGGAAGCCGGACCCCGCCGCTCCCTGAAGGCACCTCAGATGTTACCGCCGGTCCCTCACCCCCGACCTCCGACACAGCAGAGTCATCGAGGGCATGGAACCGGTTGGAGAGGGGGATCAGAGGGGAGCCGGTGAGCCCTTCCGTAGGCACCTAAGTGGCTAGGGGGGGGCTTTAGATGTTTTTGCCCCTTTTCTGTTCCTCCTCCTCCGACTCTTACTGGTCTTACTGTCACCTGATATTTTAGGCTGCTCCACCACCTCCTGGTCCAGACTTTCATACTGGGAGGAGTCATCAGAAGCAGCCACCTCCTCCCTCTCCATCCTCCTGATCTCCTCGCTCACCGCCTCCTCCCCAGGGCCTCAGGGGCTCCGGCTGCCGCTTCTGGGGAGGGGACAGACATCACCCCAGTCGTCTGAGGCTTATCCTGCCCCCTACCCCCACGGCGCCTCACCTGCTGCCACTAGTGGGCAGATGTACTGGCCTCGCCTTCCCTCACTGGCCCCTCAGCTCCTCTCCTGCATCCACCTCCAGGTCCAGCAGAGGATGCACCGCCGGGGATTCCCCCACGGCTGTCCCTCGCTTGACCAGAGATGGTGTTAGAAAAGGAGCGGGGGCAGCGGCTATACGGGTGACCTAGGTCACCACACAGGTGACACCTAATGTCACCACAGGCCGCGGCAAGATGACCTACCCCGCCACACAAGGCACATTTCTGCACCTTGCAGCCTGCGTTGAAGTGGTGGGGATCACCGCACCTGTGGCAGACCTTCGGTTGCCCCTGGTAGAAGATCAGGATCCTGTCTCTCCCCAGAAATGCTGAGGAGGGGATGTGGGTGACAGTACCGCCTGAGACCTTCAACCTCATTATGAAGGTCCAGCCCCCTGATCAAATGCCAAACTCATCCCTGTTCTTCTTTGGGACGTCCGTGACCTCCCCCCCATTAGAACGGTCACTCTCTTTACTCCATTTTGGCAAGACACTGCCTGCACGGCAAAGTCTCGCCAGCCGGGCTCCCCCTTCACCAGTTCAAAATTCGACCAGAAAAGCTCTAGGCCCTCTGGCCGAACAAAACTGATGCCGAAGATGGGGGTACCAAAAGGATGGATCAGGGCAAAGATGTCAGTCGCCCTGAAGTTCATGTTCAGGAGGAGCTCCATGACCCTCGCTCTTGTCGGGCACGCGTCACTGCCCCTCCACCAAAGACAGACCACATTCCTCCTGGCCACCCCCTGCCCGGCTGTCGGAAGGGAATACACTGTCTCCCCCTCCCTTTTATCTTGGAAGGTGGCCAGGCCATGTCTATCCAACCAAAAGGCCAGGTTCACCTCTCTTCCCTCTACCTCTACCGTCCAATCTCCCTTCTTGAGGACCTCCAGGAAACGGCGTCACAAGTCACCATCCCTAAGGTCCGGAGGTGAGGAAGCCCCCCGAGAAGACCCCGAGGCCCCGGCTACTACCCCCGCAAAACTCCGGGAACTAGCAGCCAGGGGGGCAGATGGACCAGCCCTGTCCCCACTCCCCCCATTACTAACAGACATACCATTCTTACCCCCTGCCACAGACACACCAACACTCATATCCTCAACCACAGCCACATCCATACCCACGCCATCCCCATCCATGTCAACAGTCACCCCACTCGCCCCACTCCCACTCACATGCACACTGGGGTCACAGTTTTTCCGTTTCTGGACACACTTTTTCCCACCAGTGTTATCTCCAGCATTGCTTGCTGCATTACTGATGCCACCTGCTGTCAGCACCTTCCCTGCCACGGGGGTTTTGGGAGCCTGGTGCTGCTGCCATTTTTGCCGGAGCCCCTGCCCCAGGTAAGCCCACGGACACAGAGGACCCCGACAGGCAGGCACCCCCTGTATTGTCCGCCGCAGCCGTGGCACTACTGCTCTCAGCAGTGACCTTTGCTGTACTCTTAGTAGCTGCCAGCACCAAGCCACGCCCCTTTTCGGGCAGAGCCACGCCCACTTGGGCATGGTTTGCCTGTGAGGCCACATCCCCCGCACCAGGCAGCACAGTGGGGGCCCCAGAGGCCACTCCCACTGGCGCCGTGGATGACAGGGAAGTCACGCCACCCGCACCCGGCAGCACAGTGGGGGCCCCAGAGGCCACTCCCAGAAGCGCCTTGGACAGCCGTGAGGCCACGCCCCCTGAAGCCAGCCACGCCGGGACCCCTGAAGCCGACCCGGAACCGGGTCTACTCACAGGGGCCCCTGGACCAGCGGCACCAGCTCTCAGGGGCATAGCACCCCCTACCGTCACACCCTTGGCCACAAATAGCCTGGCCACACCAGCTCCGGCGGCCGGCCCCAGGCTAGGCCACTCCCCCTCAGCACCCACCAGTGGCAGAGCCCCCCAGGCTGACCCATTACAGGGTCCCTGTGTGGGGGGCCCCGACCTCGCCGTGGATCCCACCAGGGGAGCAGGCCCTGCACCCTTTATCTTACCAGGTGCCTGGGTCCCTAAAAGTGATACAGATTTAGCGGAACCATGTGTGAGGGACCCAGACACCCCAGCATATGCCGCCGGAGGTGCGGCCCCGGCTGTCGGTGCACCGCCGGCAGCGCAGGAGGCTGCGGCAGATGTACATGCCGCCCCCTGCATGCCAGCAGGCGCACCAGGTGCCAGGCCAGACCCCTCTCTTACAGGGGATCCAGCCTGAGCACCACCACGGATGACACCCACCGTTGGGCCGCCCTCCGCGCCATGCTCCATATCAGCAATGGACCCTCTTGCTATGTGAACTGCAGTCTGCCACATACACTGCCTGCCTGCCTAGCACTGATATCTTTGCAGCTGGATTAGTCCTCAGAAGGACTGTTAGTTGAGATGGTCTATGTGAATAATATATGCTGGTATACCTACACTAACTAAGAAACAAGCAAATCTCTCCCTAGCTCAGCAGCACCTCTCCCTACACTGCCTGATTCCGGAGTAGACTGTGACGAGCATTGCGGCGCCAGGTCTGATATAGCCCTGATGACGCTTTGTGGCCAGCCAATCAGCTGTGACCATATCTGGCAGTGGTCAGATGTAATAACTATATGGAATAGAACACAACGGCTCTGCACACTATTTAGTGGCCACTGCCAGGTGCCACACATTAACTCCTATAACAGAAACTAATCTGAAGTTCTCATGAGAGGCCACTAATCAGTGCACAATGCTGTTGTGTTTCACTCTATGAACTGGTTACATCTGATGACTGCAAGAGCTGGTACCAGCTGATCAGTGGAGGTGAAGGTTGTCAGACCCTCACACATCTGAAGTTGAAGACTTAACTAAAGGATAGGTTTTCAATATCAGTTTAATATAAAACCCCTTTAAACTAGTTGTCCAGTCTGAAAAGAAAAATCCGTAGTCTCTCCATGTGACTAAAGAATCACGACCGAATGCAATGGGCACACTGTATTCACCATGTGAATAGGTGGTTTGCACATATGCGGTCACATGCCGACTAGACTCATGTACATGTCTCAATTCAATTCTCTTCTATTGAGAGAAGCCAGATGAGTGTTCTCAGCTCTTGACTACAAGTATGGAAATCAAATACACGTGGTCACGCATGAAATATAAGGTAACCATGTCACCTTGCATATCACACACTGTCATGTTTCAGCAGTCGGCAGTCACATTGAGCAATATCGCATAAGGGCTTGAGAGGTTTTTGTCCCACAGATTCTATTTTTATTCTCATTCTGCCCCTAATCTGTATTCACAGCAAATATACTTACTACTGCTGTGTAGTATCCTCAATGCTGCAGTTACTGCATAGCTCACAACCGTCCCAGATCCAGCAGGACTGACCTGATTTGAGGAAGCAGTCCTTTGTGCAGACTTCCACTCACTCTAAGCAATATCTTCTCTCTGGCCTTCTGCACTGCTCCGTAGTTCTTCCTCCTTGGGGGCTAAGACCAACATCTTTCCTTTGTGCACACAAACTTACATTATTTAAAGAATTATTTTATTTTTTATGATCTGCTCTCACTGGGCCTCAAATCCACAATTTACAATTTTGTAGGCAATAACAAAGCATGTGAGCCACAGCTTGCACTGATATGCATGGGAGAATTTTCTATACTTGATTATGTACATTGTATGCTCTGAAATCACAGACATATTGTACTGATACATCTGTATCTAGCGGCGTATTTCTGTGTACCTGTATTCTGGAGAAATAATAAAAGTAAGATTCTTCTCTTACTATAAAATTATTAAAAAAATATTGCCTAACAATTACAAAAATTTAATTTTAATGCAGTTTATTTTCAAATAATAACATTACAATTCAGCATCGGTGATTGGTAAATAGTGTGGAAAAATTATGTGATTAATTTTTTTTCTTTTAAGGGTATGTACACATGTTAATTATTTGATTGCAGAAATTTCTGCAATGTTTCTGCATCTCTAGGAATTAGTTGGCAGCAAAAGCGTAATGGAAAATGTGCTCATTTTTATGCATTTTTGTACAGCAATGAATGCTTTTTGGAGCTAAATAAAGATATTTAAAAAAAAAAAGTTTTGTAATGTAATTTCCTTGTTCAACCGCTTCTTTTTCATTCTTCATTTTGAAGTGACTGTGGGAGCCCGTCGATATTAACGTGAATAACCTCATGAATGTCCCCGCCGCCAGGTATCACAGTGCTTACTAAGTTCTGTTGCTGTTTGGTTACAGCCTATGTGAGTTTATTCTGTGAATGCTCTTACATAGGCTGGTGACAATGTGGGACATCACTTTAACCCTTGGATTACCGTCGGACCTGGAGTGAGTATACTGGGTTAATTTAAACGAATAAAGAATGTGTCTGCTTTATTTCAAATAAAGTGTTTTATTTTCAGTGTGTTTGTTTATTTAACTCTTTATTTACAGGTTTAGTAATGAGGGTGACTGGCTGACACCTCTTCGTTACTAAACCTAGAACTTAGGGCTTGGTGTCAGTGGCAGCTGCTGACACCAACCCCTAATCCCATTAACCTGATGCCACTTCACCAGGGCATCGGGAAGAGGCTGGGCTAAGTGCCAGAATTGGCACATCAAATATGAAGCGCCATTTCTGGGGCAGCTGAGGGTTGATACTTTTAGCCTAGGAAGGGGCCATTAGACCAACATGTTCCCTGGCTATTAATTACAGCTCACAGTTGTTTGGTAAGCCTTTATTGTCTAGATTACAGGGGGATCCCAGAAAAAAATTGACATAGGAAAAAGGCTAAACAGACAGCTGCGGGCTGATATTAATAGCCATAAAAGGGGCCATGGACACTATTCCCCTCTGAGGCTAATAACATCTGCCCTCAGCCGCCCAGAAATGGTGCATCAATACGATGCATCAAATCTGGTTCTTAGCCTCAGCTCTTCCCACTTACCCTAGTGCAGTGACAAATCGGGTAATAGGGTTGGGGTTCATGTCAGCCTTGTATTGGCAGCTGACATAAAGCATAGGGGATAGTAATGGAGAGGCATCTATAAGGCACACCCATTACTAACCCCATAGTAAAATTTTCCTCACCTATCCACCGTAATCCATGGAATTTAAAGTGTACCAAGGTGATCTCACTTGTAGAACAGTCCCATCAAAAGTCTATAAGATGCTCCCATTACTAACCCTATAGTAATTTGTGAAATAAAGACACAGCCAGAAAAAAATCCTTTATTTGAAATGAAAACAGAGACTTTTTTATTAAATCTACATATACATCTAGATAGATATTGATAGATGGATGTGGATGGATAGATAGATATATGAATGGATAGATACAGATAGATATGGATAGATATATATGGATAGATAGCTAGATAGATAAAAATAAGAAAAAACAGCAGCACTCAAAAAAAATACAGCGAAAAAAGTGGATTTTATTAGCCCATTTGCAGTGGTAACATTTTGGTTAACAAACAGCCTTTCTCAAACCTTGACTTCTCACGCAGTGGTGGTGCCATAAGTGAGATCACCGGAGCTCATCAGCTTATGAACTCCAGTGACTTCTTTCGCGGCAGCTCAGCGCTATACACTGACACAGGAGTGATTACAGTGTTGTGTCAGTGTGTAGCCAGGGAAGAGGCCATTAGCCAAAGATTTTCCTTGGCTATAAATAACAGCTCACAGCTTTTTGCTTAGCGTTTACTGGCTATATTAAAGGGGGACCCCAGAACAAAATTGACGTAAGGTCCCTCTATAAAATCTAACCAACAAAGGTTAAACAGACAGCTGTGAGCTGATATTAATAGCCAGGGAAGGGGCCATGGCTACTAGCTTCCTCCGAGGCTAATAATATCAAACCTCAGTGGCCCCAGAAATGGCGCATCAATAAGATGCAACAAATTTGATGCTTAGCCTCACCATTCCCACTAGTCTTCATGCAGTGGCAAGTGGGGTAATAGGGTTGGGGTTCATGTCAGTCTTGTATTGGCAGTTGACATGAAGCACAGGTTAGTAATGGAGAGGTGTCTATAAGGCATCCCCATTACTAATCCCATAGTAACTTTAGTGAAATAAAAACACAGCCAGAAAAAAATCCTTTATTTGAAATAAAAATACAGACTCCTTTATTAAATCTACGGATAGATATGGTTAGATATACTCACCCAGCGCCCATTCCATTGAAGCCCTGGTCTAATGAAAAAACAAACAAACCTTATCCCTCACCTGTCCGATGTGTTTAAATAATCCACAGTGTCCCATGCAAATCTCACTTGTAAAACAGTCACATCAACAGACTGCAAACGCTGCAATTACCGATTGCGGGCACGTATCCTAACAAAAACATTAGTGGAAACTCGAACTTACAGGACTTGCCGAACTTTGACAGATAATTGCGAATTTGAGGAATATGCTCGGGATCCGAATATGAATCGAATGTGCAATGTTCGTGCTGACTTTTAGATTGGCAAACATTTACCAAACAAGTTCGCTCATCTCTGCTGATGACTACTCCCACCAGCGGCACCTGCTCTGGCTGTTATCAGTGACAGCAGGCGTAGGCTGATGGGAGTAGTACTCTCATCAACCGACGCCTGTGACCAGCGGTAAGGGAGCAAAAATGCAGCAAATCCACAAATAGTTTTATACCTGCGTTTTTGCTGCATATTTGACTGACTCAATTGATGTCAATGGGTGAAAAACACGGCAAAATGCACAAAAAAATTACATGCTGCAGATTTAAAAGCACAGCAAATCCTGAAAGGAAAAATACTGATCATGTGCACAGCACTTCAGGATTCTCATTGACTTTGCTGGCATAAGAATTTCCTAGCGTTTTTGAGCCAATTCCAAGTGGGAAAAATGCATCAAAAATGATCCGTGTGCACACAGCCTCGGCCCATAAAAAAATGTAAGAAAAATGAAACTTCAAGGTCGTATTATCACATGGCGTCAATGCTGCATTTTCCGACGCTTCTTTTCTTCACGTTTCCTGCGGGTGTCTGAACCACACGACGCAATAACATTCTTCTCTGATTATTGAAATGTTTAAGTGTTTTTCCCTATCTTTGATTCATTTTTGGTGCAGATTTGAAGCAGCATTTGTAATGTTTTTTTAATAGTAAAGAAAAGCTTTGATTCTACACTTAAAAATGCAACATTTTTTACATGCATTTTTTTTCAGTCTCCACATAGAAGTTTATAGAAAAAAATGCACCAAAACTACACAGTTCAGCAGGGTCTTTAGTGGCATCATGGACAGGAGTTTTCATGGAATCACATCTACACTGTGTGCAGAATTATTAGGCAAGTTGTATTTTAGAGGATTATTTATTTTATTGATCCACAACTATGTTCTCAATCAACCCAAAAGACTCATAAATATCCAAGCTTAATATTTTTGGAAGTTGGAGTGGTTTTTTTTTAGATTTGGCTATCTTAGGTTCTCTATGGCGTTCAGATCAGGTGAACAAGGGGACCATGCATTATTTTTTCTTCTTTTAGACCTTTACTGTCCAGCCACGCTGTGGAGTAGTTGGATGCATGTGACGGAGCATTGTCCTGCATGAAAATCATGTTTTTCTTGAACGATACCGACTTCTTCCTGTACCACTGCTTGAAGAAGTTGTCTTCCAGAAACTGGCAGTAGGTCTGGGAGTTGAGCTTCACTCCATCCTCAACCCGAAAAGGTCCCACAAGTTCATCTTTGATGATACCAGCCCATACCAGTACCCCACCTACACCTTGCTGGCGTCTGAGTCAGAGTGGAGCTCTCTGTCCTTTACTGATCCAGCCTCTGGCCAATCCATCTGGCCCATCAAGAGTCACTCTCATTTCATCAGTCCATAAAACCTTTGAAAAATCAGTCTTAAGATATTTTTTGGCCCATTCTTGACGTTTTATCTTATGTTTCTTGTTCAAAGGTGGTAGTTTTTCAGCCTTCCTTACCTTGGCCATGTCCCTGAGTATCGCACACCTTGTGCTTTTTGATACTCCAGCAACTTTGCAGCTCTGAAATATGGCAAAACTGGTGGCGAATGGCATCTTGGCAGCTTCACACTTGATTTTCCTCAATTCATGGGCAGTTATTCGGCGCCTTTTTTGGCCAACACGCTTCTTGCGACCCTGTTGGCTATTTGCCATGAAACGCTTGATTGTTCGGTGATCACGCTTCAAAAGTTTGGAAATTTCAAGACTGCTGCATCCCTCTGTAAGACATTTCAGAATTTTGGACTTTTCAGAGCCCGTCAAATCTCTCTTCTGACCCATTTTGCAAAAGGAAAGGAAGTTGCCTAATAATTAAGCACACCTTATATAGGATGTTGATGTCATTAGTCAACACCCCTCCTCATTAAAGAGATGCACATCACCAGATTTACTTAATTGGTAGTTGGCTCTCAAGTCTATGCAGCTTGGAGTAGGACAACATGTATAAAAAGTATCATGTGATCAAAATACTAATTTGCCTAATAATTCTGCAGTGTAATTTCCTTGGACCATAAAGCTATGTCCACACGTTGCATTTTTGGTGTGTTTTATTTCTGCAGCAAAACTTGCTCTCTTGACAGTAAAATTTCTGCCTCAAAAAAAGAAGGCTTTCCTTGTTTTTTGCTTTGTTTTTTTCCTGCATTTTGGTGCTGTTTTTACAGTGTTTTTGTCACTGTATTTGTCTCGAATCCATGATGATAAAGTTTAGTGAAATAAATTACCTAATTCAACTTAATTTTTTTCACAAAAGACGCAGCAAAACCTGATACCTGCATTTTTGCAGCATTTTTGGCACTGCACATTACTTTCAATTGGTGAAAAAACATGAAAAAACGCTGAAAGAAGTGACATGCTGCATTTTGCAAAAACACAGCTCTTTGACAAAACAGTCAGGGAAAAAAAACCAAGGCGTGTGCATGAGATTTCTGAAATCTCATAGACTCTGCTGGTACTGTAAACCACAGCGAAACATTTGCATAAATATACGCATAAAAAATGTACCAAAAATGCAATTTGTGAACATAGCCTTAGGCCGTGTTCAAATGTAGCATAAACATTGTGTTCTTTTTTGTGCTGCTTATTTTGTGTAGAAATTTATCAACTCTGATGCATTTCACTGTCTGAGCAAATCAGATGTGATTTCTTGAAAACTCCTCCCACTGTGTATTTAAAGAAGCTGCGGAACTGTGCATTTTTGCTGCTTTTTTTCTTTATATTCTTCTATGGGGAGCCTGAAGAAAAACGTAAAAAAAGTTACTTTTTAAGTGACGAATCAATGCTTTTTGGTACTATAAAAAACACTTTAAAAACTGTGCTTCAAATCAGCACCAAAAACCATCAAATAATTGGGAAAACACTTAAAATACAGCAAAAATGCAATGACCAGAGAAGATTGTTATTGCATAGTTTGGTACTGACACCTGCAAAAATTGTGTGGAAAACAAAAAATACTGTATTTAAGCAACGTGTGAACACAGCCTTATAGACACAAAAAGTAAGCTGTCATATAGTAAAGTCTACGTAAAAATGAGAAAGTTCTGCCTGCTATTACTTTAAATGAATGAACAAAAATAAATCAATAGGTCCCAACTAGCATTGAGCGGATCAATTTGGTGGACTCCGGTCAGTGTCCAGGTCAGTGGTATCAGCCAACTGGCCCATGAATCTCTTACCTTTTGGCATCCTTGGCACAGCTTTTGCTTAGCCAGGGCTGGGGCGACGTCATCTGTGCATTATGGCTAAAGCCCTGACAAGATCTCCCAACCACTCACCTGGATGCTGGATCGTAGCTCATTTCTGGTCCCATAATAATGAGGGACAGTCCTGGATTTAGGTCTACACACCGCATTCCCAAGTGGTCTGCTGAATGTCTCTCACTGCCACCTCACCGTCTAACATCTCCTCCTGATAGGGTAGGGAGAAATGGTAAATGAGTGTGGCTTAAGGGTGTGGCTGTTTTCGTGGTCAATTTTTGCTGTGGTGCGTTACGTGTGCTGCATAGTTTGTCCCTCTTTCTGTTCTGTAAAAGTTGGTAGGTATGGTCACTGTATGTAAAAGACAAAGATATAAAGATATGTGTAGTAATTTCAGCAGCATCATGAAGAAAATAAAGCAGTAAAATGATATCATGTGAAGGAATCTGCTAAATATAGATTTGCAGTAAATCCAGCACTAGAATTAGACCGTGAACAATTACTAGAAGAAGCAGCATCTGTGTGTTTGTCTCTCTCAGCAGCCGTTCCATCCTCCAGCTACCCTCACCATAACCTTTCACATCCTAGCAAAGATCTTTTATTGTAGCTTTGACAATGGGGTAGCAGGAACCAGAGTTTAAGAGGTTATCTCTTGGAAATGAAAGCAAAATACCTTAAAATAGTTCTTTGCCTTAAAAGGATGGACAAATAGATATCCATTGAACATTTACCATTCCCTACAGAGAGGAAAAATAAGAGGTAATGAACAATTTAATATTCATGATACTTCACTCACAAATCACCCACAGTATTTCGCCTTGTGAATTGAAGGGCAGTTCTAGCAACATGATGCAAAGACAGAAAATATAAAAAAATTGACATTGGTTCTTGATTTACATGATTTGGGTGAGTTCTGGTTGGAGTGTGCATCCATTGTTTAACCCCAACGAAAGTGAAAAGACCCTAAGGTTTGTAAGTGTTCGGTCTCATGGTAAGTCACTGTCACCCTTTTATTTTTGAATTGTTTTGCATGTTTTTATATTAATATTTTGTCCTTTTTTATTTTCTTCAAACAACTGTTTAGACATACAAAATAAATATGTTGGCACTAACTGTCATCTTTATTGACCTCCATCAAGGCTTCTTAAAGGGATACTCCGGGGAGATAAAAATAATTTGTACTGTCCCTATACGTCATTGGTCAGGAACCCCTATCCGACCATGATGTATGCATAGGTCAAATGCCATGTCCAGAGGCCATTTTCCTGAAGTCCATCACAGTGTAAAGATTAAGCAGTGCAGGGACTCCTGACATTTTGTGAAAGCCCGGTCTCCGCCGCAGCCTCACACCTTTGAACCCCTCCACCCAGCCTGGGGCCCGCAGTATCGTCCCACTCCTGCCGTCGCCAGCACCCTTCAGCAGCAACCCTGCCTTCTGGGACCCCGCTCCAGAGCAGTCGCCCCCCGGTAAGCTTTTGTAAAAGCGGACTGAAGGATGCACCATCATTTTATTAAAAACTATTTTTTTCCTATTATTTTCCCCAAAATTTGCTGTGTGTCATATGGTCCGGTGCATCTTATAATCCGCAAAATACATATAAATTACCAAGTTGATTTTATATTTCTTTTTTTGCAATTCAATTATCAAAACATTTGATTTTGATTCAGGTATTTTTTTTACTGTAACCTGTTGAATTAATTCTTTAGATCATTATGGTTGTGTAGATACCTTTTATGTTTAGCTTTTTGTTTTATTCTTACAGTATATGTATGTAATAAAATGTATTTTATATGGTTAAAATCTCATGTTTCTGTATGTTTTTGCTGTGGGGATTTTTTAACTTTTTAGTAGTTTGTTGTAATTTTTTTTATGGATATATAATTTTAAATAATTTATTCCCCAAGGGACTAGCCAGAGAACATTTTTTTCTTTCAGTTTATTAATAATACAGTATTTTCCATTGTAACTGAGGCATCCATAGGAGCACAGTACAATGAGGTAAGTCATTGGCAGAGATGATCTGAGTCGGCTAGGATCCATCACCTCTGCTATTTTGGCAGACACCTGGCAATTATATGATTGGCAGGTGTTACAGAAGCATTGGATAATTAGCAAATTAGAAGACAGAAGTGGTAATAAATTGCTTCTGTCTTCTCCAGAGGCTCACCAGCTGTGTCTGAAAGCCAGTGACAATAGCCACAGGGTCAAAGCTCAGGACTGAGTATCATACAATTTATGGCACTAGGTCCTTTTGAGGTTAAATACATCATCCAGTAAGCATTCGTTAATTTGTAAGCTGATACATATTATTGTTTATGTTGTTTATTTGTTGTTTTTTTTGTTGCTAATTTGTTCTCATGTCACCACAGGAGCAATAGAAAATAATTTGTCTTTCTTTAAGCAGAAATTCCTAGAGTGTAACTTGAGATGAGTGGAGTAATGTACATACAGGTCATGAGAAAGTTTGCAGAACAGATAATATAGCCTTGTGCTATTTTAGTTCTTATATAAACACACTTTTGTTATGAATATCAGTAACTTTTGGATGATCTTTATTACACAAACATGCTTTGAGAAATAGATATGCAGAAAATCATTTATACTTCATGTTGTGCACAAATACAAAAGCTGTCATTAACATTGAAATGTAATTAATACACAACATCTGCTCAGCACTAGTTATATACAATGGAAACTCACAATATAACTGTCCTGTTGCTAAGGCGGCTGCTTATTAAGAGCATTTCTCCAGATGTTGATATTCTTCATCTTGGATCTTTAGATTGCATAATTACAAAAAGTTAAAATATTTTTAAAGGCAAGACATTGAAGTAGGTTCACTTTTACCCTTCTTTATCAGAGCTTTCAGAGTAGAGGAGTGCTCCTGTCCAATCATAACCCTGTTATGTATGCATATGTAGGCAGGCGTTATGGTTGTTTATGCATTTCTACATTTTGAAAGCCGCACCTTTTTGCTGAAAAAAATTGTTTTATCTTGCCAGAGTCTAAAAACATTATAATTTTATAAATGTTTCAATAAGGCAGGACTTGTATTTCTGCTTGACGAAGTGTAGTTTTTTTTTTAAATTTTGATTACTTTTTATTACAACTCTAACAATGACTGTTTTATGTTTTTTTAGAATGTTCACCATGGAAGAAAAGCAAGTGTTATTTTATAATATTGTTATTATAGTGGCAGTGATACCAATTATGTGTACTTTTTATTTATTTATTGTTTAATAAAATGTTACAGCATCGGTCAAAGAGATGAACAAAATTGTCAATAGTTTATTCACTAGATTTGCTCATACTCAGCCATGATCAAATGTATTTGTTGCTTATTGATTTGCTAGTTAAATCTGTTTGTTATGCTCTTGGCTCTGTAGAGACCTCAGAGAACAATTAACAAAAGGATGAAAAAAATAAAAATTATTAAACTAACCTGCACCCTTATCTGTCCTAGCATCACAGCTCACCAGCACCCAGTCATCCGTTGGCTCACTTTCTCTCTCCAACTCTATTTTTCTCTTAAATCTCAAGCCTTTTCTACTCTTTGGTGCCTCTGGAAATAACTAGGCCTCACATGATCTTATGACATATATTGCCCCATGATGTCACTTACGGTCTAGTCAGAGATATCTAAAATGTGAAGATGTAAGAGAAGCAGAGCTTGAAGAACCAAGCAATGAAGCAGAGGACAAAGTGTGGAGCAGCAGTGCTAGGACAAGTGAGGGGAAAGGTGAGCATAATTTTTTATTTTTTTCAGATTTGAAGTGACTATGAGGGGCATATATATTGTAAAAACCCCTAAAGTAATACCATTTTGAAAACTCCACCCTTCAAATTATGCAAAACTGCTGTCAGGAGATCCATTAACATTTAACCATTGAAGTATTTCACATGAATTAACGCAAAGTGGAATGGAAAAAATACAATTTTCTACTAAATAACTTATTTAACACCACATTTTTCATATTCACAAAGGGGCATAGGAGAATAGACCCAAAAATGTATCACACAATTTTTCCAGAATGTGGCAATATCCTATATGAGGTAAAAATGGCTTTTTGCGCACACAGCAGGGCTCGTGAGGGAAGAAGCACTCTCTGATTTTCAAATTTCCAAATTTAGTTGGAGTAGATTGCGGACTACGTGTTGCATCTTCTGAGTCTCTGAGGTGCCAAAAACCAGAAACCTCCCACAATTAACCCATTTTGGAAACTAAACCACTGAATGAATTCATTTACGCGTGTGGTGAGCATTTAACCCATAAATGCTTCACAGAATTCTTACATATTTTAAGATTGGGTTGTGAAAACAAAAAATTATATTTTTTAAACTGAAACATTATTTTAACTTCAGATTTTTAATTCTAACAAAAGGTAATAGCAGAAAGTAGTCCATACAGTTTGTTATGCAATATCTACCAATATGTAGTATACTACTGTTTGAGAACACAGCATGGCTTCCAAGTGAAGGAGACAAGACCTTGTGCACATGTGCAGGTCAGGCACAACTCTGATGAGAGTAGTAGTGAAATGGAATTCCTCACATAGACTGTTCCACCCTTTGAACAAATGGCAGTGCAGATTTTAACCCAGCCTCCAAGTTTCTCCACATCATGAATCTGCAGCAGCCTTTTTATAAGTTTGAGACCTCTCCTGTCTATGTTATCTTAATTTTGGGCCCTTTATTGAACAACTCCATACAGACCACGGTTGGCAAGTTAGAACTGTAAGATTCACTATGTGAACCACTGGTGTTTTGTGGAAAAGCACATGTACACTGTGTTCCAAATTATTATGCAAAAAGTGTTTAGGAGTGATAAGGGAAGAATTTTTTGGTTTGTCAGTTAAACTCATGGATGGTGATGTGTGTCAGGGCTCTTTATATCACTGTAAGCAACTGCAGACACCTGTGCTAATTAGTTTGGCAGGTGTGTCCAATGAAAGGCAAGACTACTTAAGAAGGCTGTCCCACATTATTAAGCAGCCTACATTTTCTGCTAAAATGGGAAAGAAAAAGGATGTGTCGGCTGCTGAGAAGCAACAAATTGTGGAGTGTTTAGGTCAAGGCATGACTACAATCAACATTGCCAAGACATTTCATCCTGATCATCGCACAATCAAGAAGTATGTAGCTGATTCACAGTACACAGGTGTGCGTGCTGATAAGGGAAAATTGAGGACTCTTTCCTACAGGTAATTACGTCAGGTTAAAAGAGCAGCGGCAAAAAAGCCTTGTCATAGCAGCAGACAAGTTTTTGAAGCTGCTGGTGCCTCCAACGTCCCCCGAACAACAAGATGCAGGGTCCTTCAGAGGTTTGCAGCTGTGCGTAAGCCATCCTGTCGACCTCCTCTATCCACTGCACACAAGCAGAAACGGCTCCAGTGGGCCAAACAATACATGAAGACTGACTTCAAAACTGTTTTGTTCACTGATGAGTGCCATGCAACGCTCGATGGTCCAGATGGATGGAGTGGAGGATGGATGGTTGATGGACACCCCATGCAAACACGGCTACGGCACCAACAAGGAGGAGGTGGAGTAATGTTTTCAGCTGGAATCATGGGGAGAGAGATTGTTGGCCCCTTTAGGATCCCTGAAGAGGTAAAGATGAACTCCATAATGTATGTGGAGTTTCTCAAACAGCACTTCCTGCCATGGTTCAAGAAGAAGAACCGTGTATTCCACAGCAAGATCATTTTCATGCATGATAATGCACCATCTCATGCTGCACATAACACATCTGCATCTCTGGCTGATATGGGCATAAAAGGGGACAAACTTATGGTGTGACCCCCATGCTGCCCTGACCTCAACCCCATTGAGAACCTCTGGAGCATCATCAAAAGGAGTGTTTATGATGGCAGGAGGCAGTTCACATCTAAGCAACAGCTCTGGGAGGGTATTCTGTCCTCATGCAAAACAATTGAAGCAGAAACCATCCAAAACCTGACAAATTCAATGGACGAGAGAGTTCAGAAGCTCCTTTCGTACAAGGAGTCCTATGTGCAAATGTAACATCACCTAGAATAAAGTTTTGAGTTGAAAACTGTTTAATTTCAGTTTCTAATAACCTGCTAATGCTTATAATTTCAAAAATGACCATTTTTTGTTTCTTTATTAAAATGAAAAGGTTGATCAAAGAGTGTGGGGGATCTAAGAGTGTGGCCACCCAGTAGTCAGGATTATTTCGAATTCTGACAATCTGAGGGTCATGTTGCAGGTAGTGCAGCAAGAAGGCACTCATGTGTCTTGCACATCTTGGAGCCCCAAAATTATTTTCCGGGCTAGATGCATCTAAAAATTATTATTAATTTGAAAGCTGGTGGAGCTTAGTATAGATGGCCTAATAGAATCAGTTCTGCAAACTGCTACAAGGCCCAAATTATTTTCCAGCCAAGATACAGAAAAAAATTATTAGTAATTTTAAATCTGGTGGAGTTTAGTATAGATGGCCTAATAGAGTCAGTACTGCACACTGCTACAAGGCCCAAATTATTTTCCAGCCAAAATACAGATAAACATGATTAGTAATTTGAAAGCTTAAAATGGTTGGTGAGGTGATTTTAACAAATCATCAAGCTTTTACTCTCCCCAGGATGACATAGAGATAGAAAAGTCGTTTCGGATCCATGATTTGTTCATCTTTATGAACGTGAGTCTGTCTGCATTATCAGTGGAGAGCCGCGTGCGCTTATCTGTCAGCACACCACCAGCAGCGCTGAACACACGTTCAGACAGAACACTGGCTGTGGGGCATGACAAGATCTCCAAGGCGTAAGTGTTGAGCTCCGGCCATTTATCCAGATTGGAAGCCCAAAAAGAGCAAAGGTCCAGTGACACAGTCATGGCTTCAATGTTTACTTGGAGATACTCCTGTACCATCGTCTCTAGGCGTTGACTATGTGTCAGACTTCTTGTCTCCTGTGGCATTGCAAAGGATGGGCTAAAAAAGTGGTGAAATGATTCCGCAAAATTGATGTTACCAGCAGATACTGTGTTTCTGTTACTTTTTGAGTGCTGAACACTTGACGGTCCCATGGTTGGCAAGTTGGAACTGTGAGATTCACTGCGTGCACCACTAGTGTTTTGTGGAAAAGCACATGTAAGATTCTGCAACAGTCTCTGCTAATACTCCTGCATGCGTGCATCTCTTTCTATGGCAGAAATAATTTCTGCAAATTTACTTTTGTACCGGGGATCTAACAGTGTGGCAATGCAGTAGTCAGGATTATTTCTAATTCTCACAATTCGAGGGTCATGTTGCAGGTAGTGCAGCAAGAAGGCACTCATGTGTCTTGCACATCCAGGAGCACCAAGTCCCTGTTGTGTTGGTGGCAAGGTAACAATCATGCTTCCTTCCTCTGCCCTCTCCCCCCAACCTTGCACAACAGAAATGTGATCAAGGTCTCCCTCATCTGCTGAGTCTTCCATCAGTTCGTCCTCCACTTCTTCCTGGGCTCCTGCACCTTCCTCACTAGTTTGGCTGCTACCATGCACCCTGGTAAAACCATCTCCCCCACCCTCACATGCCTGCTGCCTTGGTGCTGCCGACCGTCTGGACCTTGCAGATGTTAGCCCTTCCGCATACAACTCCACCTTCTCTACTTCCTCCACCTGCTCTTGTGCCACCACCTGACCCCGAATTCTGTTTAACATGTGCTCCAGCATGTAAATCACCAGAATAGTCATGCTGATAATGGCATCGTCAGCACTAAACATCTTCGTCGCCATTTCAAAACTGTGCAGAAGGGTGCATAGGTCCCTGATCTGAGACCACTCCTCCAGCGTGATTTGCCCCACCTCTGGATCTCGTTGGCCCAGGCTATATGTCAGAACGTATTGCACCAGGGATTGTCAGTGCTGCCACAGTCACTGCAACATGTGCAGAGTTGAATTCCACCGGGTAGGCACATCGCATTTTAGCCGGTGAAGTGGCAGGCCCAACGACTTCTGTAGAGATGTAAGTCGCTGAGCTGCGGGATGCGAACAGCGGAAGTGAGCACACAGCAACCATGCCCTCTGCAGAAGACCATCTAGTCCGGGATAGTGGGCTAAAAATTGCTGGACAACCAGGTTCAACACGTGAGCTATACAAGGCACGTGTGGGACATTGCCCCGGCGAAGGGCCGCACCAAAGTTTGCAGCATTGTCGCACACGGCCTTCTCTGGTTTCAGGTCCAGTGGAGACAACCATTCATGAAACTGGTTCTCCAGAGCTGACCACAACTCCTCAGCTGTGTGACTCACATTTCCCAGACATTTCAAAGTAACAACTGCCTGATGACGTTGAGCCCTGCTGCCAGCATAGTAAGGAGGTGTGCATGACCAGACAGGCTTTGGGTTCAGGTGGAGGCCCAAGAGGAGGTTGAGGAGGCAGAAGCAGTGGAGGAACTTCGAGATAAAGAGGATTGACGCACAACTCGTGGGTACGGCAAGACATGGACAGCAGCCCCTTGTCCTGCTGTCACCATAGTTACCCAGTGCCCAGTCAGCGACATGTAACGCCCCTGTCCATGCCTACTTGTCAAGTGTCTGTGGTGAAATGCACCCTGTCACACACAGAGCTTCTCAAAGAAGCGGTGATGTTGTGTGCTACATGCTGGTGGAGCGCAGGCACACCTTTCTTTGAGAAGTAGTGCCGACTGGGCATCTGGTACTGGGGCACTGCGACGGACATAAGGTCTCGAAAATCCTCTGTGTCCACCAGGCGGCAAGGCAGCATTTCTGTAGCCAAGAGCTTGCAGATGGTGAAATTCAACCTCTTAGCTTTCTCATGGCTAGGAGGAAATGGTCATTTACTTGTCCACAACTGAGGGACCGAGGGCTGGCTGTTGTGCTTAGACGTGGTTGAGAAGGGTGCCCCCGGCAAACTACCCGTCTGTGAGGAAGATGCAGGCGGACATTTTAGGTTACCTTGATCCAAAGGTGGTGCTATCGATGTCGGACAGCGCTGAACACCAGCTGGTGTTTCCACCTCCAAAGAAAATGATGACCTGCCAATCACGCTGGCTGTTGTGAGTAAAGAGGTGGCAGGTCTGTGTCCCAAAACAGGTGTGACAGCTGTCCCCCCAGTCACAGAGGATGAAGAGGCTGCGGATGCACAAGATGTGGCAGACGGTGGTTGGCCGGCTAGGCCGCATTGTAACACAGTGAGCTTCTCACTGCAACTTATGCTTCATATCCATGTGCCGATTCATGCATGAAGTACTCAAACTATGTATTTTTTGGCCTCTACTTAGCTTTTGCTGACAAATATTTCAGATAACACGAGTTGGGTCATCTTTATCGATCTGAAAAAATGCCCAGGCTATGCAAGGCTTAGCACCCATGCGACCTGAAGAGCCACCACGACTTGTGGTCAGAGGCAGAGTTGTGTTTGAGGATGCAGTTGTTGACATGCTTCCAGTACTAAGTCTCTGTCCAGGAAGGCGCAACCTGACCTCTTCGTCACTAGCATCCTCCTCCTCCTCCTCTGCTGACCTCATTGACTGGCTGACTGTGGGTTGACTGTAAGTGGGATTTCCAACCTCGTCATCATCACCCTGTGTGTTATCACACCCGTCGTCCTCAGAGCCAACCTCTTCCTGCCCTGACAAAAAACTCAAGTTGTCACTCCAATCAGGTATTTGAGTCTCATCATCATCTTCCTCATTGTCTCCACCGACAGGAGTTACAGTTTGGGAACTTGGGTCTACATTATGGTCAGAACCTTCTGCGTCTGGTCCTGGATCCGACTCATAAAGATTCTGGGCATAAGTGCAGATCATTTCCTCGTCTGGATTCACAGAAGCTCTGGAGCCGACCTCTGATTCCCAGGCTATTGTATGAGTAAACAGCTCTGCAGACTCGACCATCTGTTCTACCCCATACTCAGACGGGCAGCTGGAGATTTGGGAGCTGTGAGGAAGCAAGTGCGATTGGGGTGACACCTCTGAGGACTGGAGTATTTGTGATGTTGAAGTTGAGGTGGAGGAGAGCCCACTTGAAGGAGCACTTGATATCCGTTGAACCACTTGCTGTTTTTGTGCCTCATCTGGAATTTGTAGCGATTGGCGTAGCCATAAGAAAGGGATGTTATCACATTGTCCGCTAAAAGAAGTAGACATCTTAGTTTGGCTGGAACATGGTCTTTCTTCTGCAGATGTTACTGTTGCTTTAACACCTACCCCACGGACACAACCTTTTTTTCCTTTCCCAACACGCCTATTCCCCTTTCCACCAGCAGCAGACCTTTTTCCACTCATTTTGGTGGTTAACTAATTCACAACTTTGGAGTTGTTTGCACAAAAAACAATGGATGGGAACCGAGCAGAGCTGAGTGGCCAAACTGAGGTATTAGCCCAAAAGAATTGGCTGGGTTAGATGCAGATAAAAATTATTTTGAGCTTGCAACCAGGTGGAGGTTAGTATAGATGGACTAATAGAACAAGTCCCACACAATGCTACAAGCCAAAATATTTTTTCAGAGCTAGATGCATTTAAAAGTTATTTTGAATTTGCAACCTGGTGGAGGTTAGTATAGATGGACTAATAGAACAAGTCCCACACACTGCTACAACCCCAAGCCCAAATATTTTTTCCGAGCTAGATGCAGATAAAAATTATATTGAATTTGCAACCTGATGGAGGTTAGTATAGATGGACTAATAGAATGATTCTATGCCCAAAAGGTTTTACTTCACTAGGTGCAGTAAATTTTTTTTTATTCTATACACAGTTGGTGTAGCTTGCAACACAGACTGGCTACTCCACTGACTGACACACACTGCAAGAGGCCAAAAAGGATTTGTTTTGCTAGATTTAGCCAAATGCTGTGAATAAAACTTGCACAGCACTGGCACAGACCTGCCTGGCAAAAAGTGATAGGAACTGATGTAACCTAGCCCTCAAAAAAACTGCAATTACAATTAGTCTTTACTCCCAACCTATCTATTTAAGAGCACAGACCTGCCTGATAAAAGTGATAGGAACTGATGTAACCTAGCACTGAAAAGGACTGCAATTACAATTAGTCTTTACTCCCAACCTATTTAAGAGCACAGACCTGCCTGATAAAAGTGATAGGAACTAATGTAACCTAGCCCTGAAAAGGACTGCAATTACAAATAGTCTTTACTCCCAACCTATCTATTTAAGAGCACAGACCTGCCTGATAAAAGTGATAGGAACTGATGTAACCTAGCCCTGAAAAGGACTGCAATTACAATTAGTCTTTACTCCCAACCTATCTATTTAAGAGCACAGACCTGCCTGATAAAAGTCATAGGAAATGATGTAACCTAGTCCTTAAAAGGACTGCAATCACAACTATTCCCTACTCCCAAGCTATCTGTAGATTTGTGTGAAAATTGGCTTGAAATTAATAAAGTATAGTGCACACAGCAACAGCGGTGCATTCTAACACGCAGCTGCAGCAGTGAGAAAATGGTGGCGACGGGGAAAATGGCTGGGTCTTATAGGGCAAGGACATGTGACATACACTGCCAATGACACATGCCCTTGCTTGTGTGAAAAAAAGCACTTTGCTCCGTGTGTGCACTGCTGATAGGCTGACAGACTGCACCTCCCCACTGTAAATGCGGGAAAGAGAAAAAAAAATGGAAATCTTCATTATTTCTGCAGAGATCCATCCCCTGCCCCTCCCCCCGCCCCGCTGTACACTCAAACTGCGTATTAACATTAATTTTCAGCATTACTGAGAAAAAATCCAGTTATGATTTTGGTGCATGAACAGTTATCGAACATAACCTCGAACAGCCGAATTTTTTCAAATTGTTCGTGTTCGCCGAACGGCTCGAACACCGACCAAAACAGCTCGAATTTGAGATTGGCGAACAGTTCGAGTCGAACACCGCTCATCTCTAATGCTTAGTGCCCAGTACATTGTGCTGAGCTTGTACATTTGGAGACACAGAAAATAAATTGTTTAGTGGGTTCTTCCCACTACAGCAAGGGCATTTGGATTTGGGAGCACAAATTTCACTGGATTGTATTTGAAGGGGTAAGCCATGTCTCTTTTCCAGAGCCTTTTACTATGATGTTGAAACTCCTTATTTTCCTTTTGACAGCTGAAGGATCAAAGTTTGGGATTTTTTGTGAGATGAGTTAAAAGTTTTATTGGTAGCATTTTGGGTATATAACATTTTATGCTTGCTTTTTAAGGCTAGTTTCACATTTATTCTGTACTCTGTACTGAACATTTACATCAGAGTTTCCATGTAATTTCCCAAAAATTGATATTCATTTATAGCTCTTAGAATATGGCAAAGGGGTCCTTTCTTTTTGGACACACATATAACAGAAGTTGATCATACGTTGTGCTCCAAAAATACATCTAAAAGTGAACCAAGCCTTATTTTGATTTTTTTGGAGGAAAAATTAACAAATAGCAGTTCAAGAATTGCTTTTTTTCTTCCCAATGCATGATGTGGTATAATAATAATAATCTTTTTATTTATATAGTGCCAACATATTTCACAACGTTTTACAATCCAGACATTATCGGCACTGTCCCCATTGGGGCTCACAATCTACATTTCCTATCAGTATGTCTTTGAAGTGTGGGAGGAAACCCATGCAAACACACAGAGAACATACAAACTTCTTGCAGATGTTGTCCTTGGTGGAATTTGAACAGAGGACCGCAGTGCTGCAGTGCTAACCACTGAGCCACCATGCTGCCCTACAAGACTCATAAGACAACTTTATTCTTGAGGTCAGTGGAATTACAGCAATATAAGATTTACATCGTTTTTTCTTTGATTTGCTACTTTTGTAAAATTATATTTTGCCAAAAAATATTTGATTTTGTATCACCATTTTCTGAGAGCTGTAACTTATATTTATATTTTACCAATGGAACCAAATTAACTCTTTTTATTCCATTTTTTGTCTGTAAGGCTAAGTTCCTGAGCGTTTCTGCATCTCCCTGGCAGAAAGAACGCATGCGGATTGTACATGCGTTTTTCCTGCCAGGGACAAGCGGAAGTGAAGCGCTTTGATCATGCAATTTCGCATGCTGGTTGTCAAGCGCTTTCCAAGAGATTTTAGCATCACTTGGGAAGTGCTTCACAACTTGATCACACTATATAAATCCATGCAACCGGCATAGATTTATATAGTGTGACCAAGTTATAGTAAAAATTATAGCGGCTTAATATCCGCATGTGCACATGTAGTCATGCGGATATTAAGCGATTCAATGCAAGTCAATGGCGGTGAAAACTTCGCGATTACGCAAAATAATTGATAGTGCTGCGGATTTTTCCGCAATGATAATCCGCAGCTGAAATTTCCGCAGCTTGTGCACAGCACATGCGGATTATCATTGTGGAACATTGCAGACCTTCAACCAAGTGTTTTTTAAGTGTTTCTGCAGCGGAATTGCTGCTGCGGAAACGCTTAAAAAATTCATAGTGGGTACACAGCCTTAGATTGATGGAAAAGTAAAATTTTTTGCATCATTTTTAATTATTTTTTTACAGTGTTCACAATACAGGATAAATATTATTACAGATTTATAGTTTATTCTGGATGCAGTGATAATAATTATGTGCACATGTTATTGTTTATTTCTGTTTTTATAGAAAAGCTGCTTTCATAGTGGCAAAACAGTTTTTAGGAAATTTTTGCAAAAAACTTTATTGACCATTATTTACTTTTTTTTTCACATTTTCACACAGTCCCATTACAGGACATGAGTATTTTTTTCACTTTGATCGCTTGTCTCATACACTTCAATACTTAACCATGGCTTGTCATGGTAATTATTACCGTAACCTGTAATCATGGGTTGTCAAGAGGGTTAAAGAGTGAACCTTACCCCTCTGCTAACCATCTCGATGCAGCTGTCACAATTTTTTTGATCACTTTAAAAACTGATCAAGACAGATGCAGATGGGTGTCAGTTCTAATAAACAGCTGAAACGGAAATATTTTCACCCATTGAAAAGAAGGCAGTGAGGAATAAGGTCTATTAAAACCTGCTATAAAAGACATGCATTGATAGTCATTAAAGGATTAATTTTGTCTTTTGCAGTAATGCAGGAATTGAATACATATTAGACATTAAAATTAAATCATCAAATTACTGAGGGAGATTACTGAATGTTACATATCAAGCATCTTTATATAAAAGTGGCCCTATGGTGGGGAATGGTATAAAATAAACTATCAAGTCTCCTTGAATCGCTTACCATTCCTGCTCCTGTAGTACTCGCTGGTACAATAAGTGATGATATTCGGCTGATCAATCACCTGACCGCTGCGATCAATTGATAGCCTCTATAGTCACATGCTGTACTTACTAGAATCACTGCTTGGGATGACTTTGGATAATCCCAAAAAACTCAATATGTCAATGACATGTATTCTTTAAGACTGTAACATTCACTTAAGAATATAGATGAGTGATAGACCTTATGTGAATTGACTTCAAGTCAAATTTCCAGAAATTTGCAGATGTCCACAAATTCAAACAATTTGGGATTCAATTGTGATGATCGGAACAAAAACATGCCTGACACCATATCACTTAATACTAAAGACTAATGACATCAGGCGTGGTTTCTGGTGCTTCCCATTATGCCTTGCCGCTATCACATCACATGGTCTGGCACAACCTGACAGCTTGGCACTGGCCAAACAGAGCAATTTTAGAATTTTTTAGCCTAGGGACAGGAGATCAGAGCACCCAGCTAATTATACATATGGCTAGAAAAGGCCTAACTTGGAGTGTTGTTGTAGTTCTGCAGTCCTGAAGCGTGTTGAATTTTCTAAACATGCTCAAAGTATGGAATAACTTTTGTTCATTTTACCTCCCAGAAAGTATAATAAAAAGTGATTAAAAAACTGTGTGCACCAAAAAATGGCATCAATGAAAACTTTGCCAAGCAAAAAAAATAAGCCCCTATGTAGCTTCACTGATGGAAAAATGTAAAATGTATGTATGGCTCTTAGAATAAGGCAACCCAAAATGATTTTTATTTAGTGTATATTATTTGTAAAAATAAATAAATAAATAAAACCCTAGAATCCTTTTTTTAAGAATTTTCATTTATTTTTATAGGTCCCCCCCCCCAGGGACCTGTTTGAGTGCTTGTACAAAATAATGCAATACTTCAATATTGCAGTATATAGTAAAAATATTTATCTACTATGCAGTCAAGCCTGTGACTCATCTTTATGGATATTTCAAGATGGCAACCGGTTGGGTACCATCCTATTTCCCCTAGCTCTGATTGCTGCAGACTAGTGTTGTGCCATTATAAAATTTTGACTGTGGGTCAATTGATGCCACTTTTCCTGGTGTCTGCCCCTCATTTGAGCTGTTTTGACAGCTTTTGGGCCACTTTGAAAGTGTTGTGTATGCATTTCGTCTTGCCTCCTATTGAATTCAATGGGGTTCGGATATGTTCGAATAACTGTTTGATGTACTGTTCGGCGAACATCGGGAAGTTCACCAATTAGAACCGAACTGAACCTTGAAAAGTTCACTCATCTCTAGTTATTATATTGTTGACTAGTTACCTCTGTTTTACAGCATCTCCTATTCAAAGTAAAGGAGGGGGCTGGAGACCGCACAGCTAGGGGGAAGCCACCCATGACCGGGATTGGCCTGGAGGTTTCACCCCCCCCCCCTTTTGGAATAAAGCAGTCTTGGGGATTGGATAAGGGGACGTTGGGAGTGGGTAGTGGGAGAGGTGTATATATATATACGGAAAAGTGTGGGAAAACCGCCATTCCCTGGGGAGCAGCAGAGTCATTTACCCAGAGATGGCATCCGTCGAATCCCTGGTGGGCCAGCTCAGAGATGTCGCCAGGTCAGGGAGAGGGGGATGGTTGGAGGCCCAGCTGTCTGCATTGCTGGGAGCAGCCGAGAATATGGAGGCGCCGTCCGGAGCTGTGAGAAGGAGCAGGAGGACCCGGCCCCCGCAGAGACTGTCACCGGAGGTTGCCACGGGCAACAGGTGCAGGCTCTGGAGCCCCTCTCGGGACCCTGCGGAAGGAGTGCAAGATGGTGTGGCCCCTGCCCGCCGCGCTCGCCCTGGCAGGAATCTGTCCAGCCGGCCTGTTGGCTCTGCACGGCGCAGAGCCCGTCCCGCACCGGAAGTCAGGGCCGCGCCGGAAGTGAGGGCCGCACCTGATTTGCGTCCCGCTGGAACAGCGTCGCTGGAGCCGGAGGTCCGGGCCCCGGCTGAGCGGCGCACGCGCACTGCAGCTGGGCCTCACAGGCCAGCTGCTACCAGTGGTGGGGGGCCTTAATGATGGGAGAGGGCCCAGGATGATCGGAGGAGCAGCGCAGGAAATGGCAGGCGCCACTGGCGATGCCCCTGTCGGGGTGCCTGCTGGGAGGACTGCTATGACACCAGGGAGGCAAGTATCTGCGGGCAGGCAGCAGTCCAGGGATCCACTGCTGCCTGGCTCACATGGACGACGCGGAAGGGAAGGAGCGGCGGGCAGCGACACCGCGCTGCCTGGAAGCGTTACCACGCTGCCTGGCAGCATTCGTACAGTAAGCACAGACCAGGCCTGTGCATCTGGGTCTGGTAGCCAGAGGAGGCCCAGAGCTGCATCCAGGAGTGCAAAATGGTCTGGCGGGAGGCGATCGTCGAGGAGAAGACAGTCGGCAGCATCTGTGACCGTTCAGGTCCCCCCTGGTGATTTGGAGGCCAGGGGCGCGGGCCTTGAGCGGCGAACGGACACAGAAGGATCTGATTTCAGCGGTGACCGTGACGGAAGAGGTGATCTTCAGGACTCAGGAATTCCGGCTGGCGGGGACACAGCACCTGCGCAGCTGCATGAGTATGATTCTATGCCTTGTTTGTCTCCTGCAGGGGCTGTTTTGCTAGGGGAGGTAGCAGTCAGTTTTTAGGGCCAGGGGGGAGGAGTTTAGGTGGTCCCGGGGGTGCAGAGGTGTCAGGGCATAGCATGTCACAGATTTTGCTTAGAATGGAGAGCGGGGTTGCGAGTGGGTCAAGGGCATCCCCCGTAGGAGTCTGGTTACCAGGCCAGGAGGTTTTGCTGCAACCCAGTTACGTTATGATACGGTCTGCGGCGGGCACAGATGTAGCATCTATGGGCGTTTCAGTATCGGTTCAGACGGAAAAGGACAAGGGCAATATGGTGAAGCTGGTTGATAGGGCAAAGGGTAGGGTGTATGTGTGCTTCAAGGGGCCACTGGGGGCACATTTAAAAAAGGAGGTGAAGGAGAAAATTTGGCGTGATGAATATGTTGAAATTTTCTCCCTCCTTCCCCTGGAGAAGTTTAATTTAGACAAGGGGAGGAAGGATGATAGCAAAAAGGAAGAGGAGGAGAAGTGCAGGTGGCGCTTGATCCCTCAGACTTTTGCAAATTGGCTTCAAGCATTTGCTATATTGGCTGGTGTCATTGGGGAAAAGTTTCCTGAAAATTGCTCGGGTTTATTCTGTTACTTAGACACGATTGGGGAAGCGCATCGTACTTACGGAGGTCAGACATGGCTGAGGTACGACGAGCAATTCAGGCAGAGGAAGGCGGTGTGGCCTGAGATTAAGTGGGACCAGAAGGATATTGGTCTTTGGTTAAAAGTAATGGCCCCGGCTAGATACAGGCAGTCCTTTCACGGGAGCGGAGGAAGTGGGAGTCAATCGTCAGGACCTGGTGGAGGTAGTCAGAGAGCACAGGGAGGAAAAGAGAAGTTGAGAACGTGCTGGCAATTTAATGATGGCCAGTACAAATATGGGAATGGCTGTAAGTTCAAACATGTTTGTTCCCATTGCAACGGGAGCTCCCATGGGGCTGCAAAATGCTTCCAAAAATGAAAAGGAAGGATGTCTGTGGGTACGGGTCAAGGGGGTGACTCCAGTGAATCTGCTAGGGATGGCCCCCTTTCTAAGTAGATATCCTGATCAATCGGATCAGGATTATTATTGATGGTTTTTTGGAAGGTTTCAGGATCCCGCCTCCTGACCATACGGTTTCTTTTTCTGTTAAGAATTTGAGGTCTGCTTTGTTGCATCCAGAGGTTGTCGGTGTTAAGTTGGCAAAGGAAGTGGAGTTAGGTCGTATGGCGGGGCCTTTTGATAGTCTACCGGTTGAAGGTGTGATCATTTCTCCTTTGGGTTAGTGCCTAAGAAGGAGCCAAACAAATTTTGCCTGATCCTGCATTTGTCGTACCCGAAAGGTTGTTCGGTTAATGACGGTATAGCGCCAGAATTATGTTCAGTTGAATACACATCATTTGATGCGGCTGTGTCATGGGTTCGTCGGTACGGGCCTGGGTCTTTGTTAGCGAAAACTGACATTGAATCAGCTTTTAGGCTACTTCCGCATCACCCAGCTAGCATTCCGCTTTTGGGTTGTTTTTGGAACAAAGGTTATTACCTGGATAGGTGTTTGCCTATGGGTTGTTCTATTTCATGTTCATTGTTTGAAACTTTCAGTACTTTTCTGGAAGGGGTGGTCAGGGATGTTGCAGGTGTGCAGTCCGTTATCCACTACCTGGACGATTTTTTGTTCATAGGTCCCCCAGATTCGTTTGTCTGTGGTAATTTGTTAGCAGCCATGGTGTGGGTTGCGGAACGTTTTGGGGTCCCTTTAGCAAAAGAGAAAACCGAAGGTCCTTGTACTGTATTGAGTTTTTTGGGAATATTGATTGATACGAAAAGCATGGAGTGTCGATTGCCCGAGGATAAATTGTTGTTACTCAAGCAGGAGGTCGAGCGAATTGGTAAATTGCGTAAGGTGACATTGAAGGAGCTCCAGTCGCTGCTAGAGAGATTGAACTTTGCATAGGATCATGCCTATGGGCAGAATATTTTGTCGTAGGTTGTCAAGGGCAACTGCGGGAGTGCGGGCATCGCATCACTTTATTCTTTTGAATAGAGAGCACAGAGAGGATTTGTTGGTGTGGAAGCGTTTTTTGGGCAATTACAATGGCAGGTCATTGATTCAGCAGGAGTTTTTGAACATCTTTCATTGCGAGATTTACACGGACGTGGCAGGTGGTGCTGGCTATGGAGCTTTCTGTAAGGGAAAGTGGAGCGTGGGTAAATGGCCTGATTCGTGGAAAGAGAGGGGTCTTACAAAGAATCTCGCTCTGTTGGAATTATTCCCAATTGTAGTTGCAGTCTCGATTTGGGGTGATTTCATTTTGAATCGGAGAGTCAGGTTTCACTCCGATAATATGGGTGTGGTGACGGTGATTAATAGCTTGTCGGCTTCGTCTCCTCCAGTTGTTAAGCTGGTCAGGGAACTGGTACTCAGGTGTTTGGAGTTGAATGCATGTGGTACATGTGTCGGGTGTCCAAAATTCTATAGCGGATGCTTTGTCTCATTTCCAGAGGCAGAAGTGGAATGCTCTTTGCAGTTGTGGCAGCTGATTATGGACGAGCTAAGAGATTGATCCAGGAGTCAGTGGCGAGTTCAACCTGGTCTGCTTACGAGGCATCGTGGCGAGTATGGCAAAGCTGGGTGTCGCATTGGGGGACAACAGAGAGTGACAAGGATAGGACGCTGGCAGTCTTGTTTTTGGTTGGAAAGGCTGCGGACTTAGGGTGGTCGGCATCTAGAATTAGTAAATTTGTTGCTGGGCTCGCATTCAGTTTCAAGTTACAGGGTTTGACTAATGTTACAAAATCCTTTTTGGTCAAGCAGACACTTAGAGGTTTTCGAAAAGGTAGCAAGAGTTTGGATAAGCGTAGGCCTGTCACGTTTAGTATGTTGGAAAGGTGAGGTCTGGTTTTGGAAAGGATTTGTTGTTCTACTGTTTAAGTTATCCTTTTCCTTAGCTTTTTTCGGGGCGATGAGAGTAGGCGAGTTGGTCGCCCCCGGCAGAAATAGGGAGGGAGGTTTATTAGCCAAAGACATGAGTTGCTGGGCCTGGGGTATCGATTTTTGGATTAGATGCTTAAAAACTGATCAGTTGGGGAGAGGTAAGCGCGTCGTTTTAGGTAGAGTGGACGGGGCTTTGATGTGTCCAAGAAGGTGCTTTGAGGTTTATTGGCAAGTGTGGTCAGGTAGATCCGGCCCACTGTTACGTCATTGCGACGGGTCATTTCTTTCCCGTTTCCTGTTTATAGCGGTCCTAAAAAAGGGGGTGCAGGAGTTGGGCTTTAGCCCAGATGTTTATGGTTCGCATTCCTTTAGAATTGGCGCAGCGTCTGAGGCTGATAGGCGCGGTTTGGGGGCTGAGGTGATAAAGTGGATTGGCAGGTGGAGTTCGGACCGTTATTTCACGTATGTTCAGCGTTAAATTCCGCAGGTTTTTGTTATTTGCGAGTTGTTGAATAGTTGTTGAATATGCTTATTATTATTCTTTTAGGTGGCGTTCCCTTGTTAGCTTGGATTTTTGGACATTGGTATATGCATTGGGGGGCGCTGTGTGCTGACATAAGGCGTGACGGTAGGCAATTTGGCTTTCCGAGGGTACAAGTGGTTATAAGGTGGCTAGGTTTTAGGGGGATGGTATGGAGCCGTTTTTTGTCGGAATTTCATAAAGCGGCAAGATTGGACAGAACACCGGATATTCTGGTTGTGCATTTGGGAGGGAACGATTTGGGTGCAAGGCCCGTGAGAGAGTTGATTTTGGATATCCGTTTTGATTTTTTGAGATTGTGGACTTCGTTTCCGGGGGTTCTGACAGTTTGGTCAGATATAGTGCCCAGGAAGAAATGGCGGGCGGTCAAATTAGAAAAAGGTATAAATAGGGCAAGAATAAAATTAAAAAGGGCAGTGTCTAGCTTTGTGTCAAGGAATGGTGGCATAAGTGTTAGGCACTTTGAGTTGGAATTGGGGGTTGGAAATTTTTGGTTGAAGGACGGTGTTCATCTCAATGATATCGATATCGATCTATGGGCCCTTTCAATACAGGAGGGGATTGAAAGGGCGATGATGGCTTTGGGGCGCTCACGAGCCTAAGGTTTCGGTGCTGTTCGTGGTTGGCGGGGGGTGGGGTTCTTGGAGTTGGTACCGAATTGTTGGTAGAAGGAATAGGGAAAAATTCCAGGTCGCTTAAATTGAGTGGGGGGTGATCTGGCAGTCGGTTTGGGCTCTGGACGGGGTTTTTATCTCGGGAGCATTTAGTTGGTTGGTCTTTCACGGAATGTGGAAGTTTTGGTGCCCTCGAGCTGGTGTTGAACGGCTGAGGGTAACATGGTGGTTGATTTTTATAGTTAATTTAAAGCCAGATCTATTAGCTCCAAGTCCCCTCCCTCCATATATTTTTATATATATATATATATATATATATATATATATATATATATATATATATATATATATATATACAGTACAGACCAAAAGTTTGGACACACCTTCTCATTTAAAGATTTTTCTGTATTTCCATGACTTTGAAAATTGTACATTCACACTGAAGGAATCAAAACTATGAATTAACACATGTGGAATTATATACTTAACAAAAAAAGTGTGAAACAACTGAAAATATGTCTTATATTCTTGGTTCTTCAAAGTAGCCACCTTTTGCTTTGATGACTGCTTTGCATACTCTTGGCATTCTCTTGATGAGTTTCAAGAGGTAGTCACCGGAAATGGTTTTCACTTCACAGGTGTGCCCTGTCAAGTTTAATAAGTGGGATTTCTTTCCTTATAAATGGGGTTGGGACCATCAGTTCTGTTGTGCAGAAGTCTAGTGGATACACAGCTGATAGTCCCACTGAATAGACTGTTAGAATTTGTATTATGGCAAGAAAAAAGCAGCTAAGTAAAGAAAAACGAGTAGCCATCCTTACTTTAAGAAATGAAGCTTAGTCAGTCCGAAAAATTGGGCAAACTTTGAAAGTGTCCCCAAGTGCAGTTGCAAAATCCATCAAGCGCTACAAAGAAATTGGCTCACATGAGGACCGCCCCAGGAAAAGAAGACCTCATGTCACCTCTGCTTCTGAGGATAAGTTTATCCAAGTCACCAGCATCAGAAATCGCAGGTTAACAGCAGCTCAGATTAGAGACCAGGTCAATGCCACACAGAGTTCTAGCAGCAGACACATCTCTTCAACAACTGTTAAGAGGAGACTTTTTGCAGCAGGTCTTCATGGTAAAATAGCTGCTAGGAAACCACTGCTAAGGACAGGCAACAAGCAGAAGAGACAAGTTTGGGCTAAGAACACAATGAATGGACATTAGACCAGTGGAAATCTGTGCTTTGGTCTGATGAGTCCAAATTTGAGATCTTTGGTTCCAACTACCGTGTCTTTGTGCGACGCAGAAAAGGCGAACGGATGGACTCTACATGCCTGGTTTCCACCGTGAAGCATGGAGGAGTAGGTATGATGGTGTGGGGGTGCTTTGCTGGTGACACTGTTGGAGATTGATTCAAAATTGAAGGCATACTGAACCAGCATGGCTACCACAGCATCTTGCAGCGGCATGCTATTCCATCCAGTTTGCGTTTAGTTGGACCATCATTTATTTTTCAACAGGACAATGACCCCAAACACACCTCCAGGCTGTGTAAGGGCTATTTGACCAAGAAGGAGAGTGATGGGGTGCTACGCCAGATGACCTGGCCTCCACAGTCAGCAGACCTGAACCCATTCGAGATGGTTTGGGGTGAGCTGGACCGCAGAGTGAAGGCAAAAGGGCCAACAAGTGATAAGCATCTCTGGGAACTCTTTCAAGATTGTTGGAAGACCATTTCCGCTAACTACCTCTTGAAGCTCATCAAGAGAATGCCAAGAGTGTGCAAAGCAGTCATCAAAGCAAAAGGTGGCTACTTTGAAGAACCTAGAATATAAGACATATTTTCAGTTGTTTCACACTTTTTTGTTAAGTATATAATTCCACATGTGTTAATTCATAGTTTTGTTGCCTTCATTGTGAATGTACAATTTTCATAGTCATGAAAATACAGAAAAATCTTTAAATGAGAAGGTGTGTCCAAACTTTTGGTCTGTACTGTATATATATATATATATTTATATTTATTTCATTGTTATTTTGTTTGTTATTTGTTGTTTGTTAATAAATGGCCGCTGTGGCCAAATTTATCCAACAAATAACATGTTGTAGAGTCTTTATTTCAGGAACGGGATCATGGGATCCCTGGGTATGTGGTAGAGGGAAGCCATCAGGTAGGAAACCACGTTGGCCGTAACAGGTCACACTGTTTATACCATGTCTATCTTTATCTTAACCATTACGCTCATTCACAGAACACAGTGACTCTGTATTAAAAAATATGCACTAATATAACATTTTCTATACAAATTATTTCAGAACATTTTAATATTAGAAATTGTTCAATAATGCTGGACAGGACAGATTTGCCATTTTATGTAGAATGAGGTTAGCAGATAGAATATTGGCAATTATTGCTTCTTTACAGAAGATTAAAGGGGTTGTCCACAACTAGAACACCCCCTTCTTAAACACTATATTCCCCAATGGAAAGTGAAAATACCTTTTACTCCCCTTCTGTACCATTGCCATTTCAGCAATGTCAGTGCCGGGTCTCCTGAGGCTTGTGTGACATTGTAATGCTACGTGAGCCCTGCTGTTAAAGGCCACTATTGGGCTGTTGCACTCTCACTTCTTCCCCTTGTTCCAAATTCATCTGAAGAAACTCAGAGCACAGAAGTTTACTAGCAGCCACTGATTAGCGGCAGGGCTAATGTAGTATAACAGTGTTATGCAAGCCTTAGGAAATATCGCTTGAATGGTGTCAATACGAGAGGTGAGAAAGTGAGACTAGGGTATTTTTACTTTATATTGAGATATATAGTATTTAAGAATGGTTTGCCCTAGTACCAACCACTTTCTGACACATATAACAATGACAGTTGTGTATTAAAAAATCAAGGTCCAGCAACATTAATGAATCACTGTTTAAACTAAAACAAATAATAAGTGTCTGGGAGGCGGAACCTCTGAGCTACTATACAAGGGGGCGGCCCTTGTAAGGAAGCGGGTGTCGCTCTCTGGGTAAACGGGCAGGTAGTCACAGCAAGTGACAGGGACAGTCTCAGGGTAAATGGGCAGGGGGTCATGGCAAGTGACCGGGACAGTCTCAGGGTAAACGGGCAGGGGATCACAGCAAGTGACCGGGACAGTCTCTTGACAGGCGGGTGGTCACGGCAAGTGACGGCAGAGCCTCCAGGTAGGCTAGCAGGCTGGTAGCAGGTGGACGCTCCCAGGTGAGCGAGCAAGAGTCTCTGGACAGGCAGGTGGTCACAGCACGTGACGGCAGAGCCTCCAGGTAGGTTAACGGGCAGGTAGAAGATGAGCGCTCCCAGGTGAGCGGGCAAGAGTCTCTGGACAGGCAGGTGGTCACAGCACGTGACGGCGGAGCCTCCAGGTAGGCTAGCAGACAGGTAACAGATGAGCGCTCCCAGGTGAGCGGGCAAGAGTCTCTGGACAGGCAGGTGGTCACAGCACGTGACGGCGGAACCTCCAGGTAGGCTAGCAGACAGGTAGCAGGTGAGCGCTCCCAGGTGAGCGGGCAAGAGTCTCTGGACAGGCAGGTGGTCACAGCACGTGACAGCGGAGCCTCCTGGTAGGCTAGCAGGCAGGTAGCAGATGTGCGCTCCCAGGTGAGCGGGCAGACGGATCCATAGACAGACTGGCAGGGCTGGTAGGCAGACTGTCAGACCGCAGGAATAGTAGCAGGTAGACACGAGACAGGCAGGTATCAGACAGGAAACTGGCAGGTAGCTGGCAGGAAACTGGCAGGTAACTGGAAACGGGACCTGAGGGCTGAAGCAGAGTGATGAACTGTGCTACAACATTGCTCGGGCACCTCCATTTTGGAGGAGGTGCCTTATATATGGTGAAGTCCTCTGGCCATTGGCCGGGGAATCCTTAGGACGGTGCGCGCGGCCCCTTTAAGAGAGGGGGAGCGCGCACGCGCGCGCCCTAAGCACAGTGGCCGGGAATGAACGCGCGCTGCCAGCAGAGCGGGAGGAAGACGCCGGGCACGGAGCGGAGAGGTGAGGGGAACAGCGTCCCTGCCTAGCAGGAGGCAGGGACGCCGACGCTACAATAAGGCACACACAACTCAACTGAATCCATTATGACTTGCATCTAAGAATTTATTTACTATATTAACACATTATGATTAGTGATGAGTGAGCACTAAAATGCTCGAGTGTTCAGTACTCAAAGCGAGCAGGTTGGACGCTCGGACGGGCTCGACTCGAGTATCAAGTATAAAGGAGGGGGCTGGAGTCGGGCGTAGATAACGGAAAGCCCCCGATGACCGGGATTGGCCGGGAGGATTTTGAGTTTGGAAGATGCGGGGGTTTAGGATTGGGTGAGGAAGTATATGCCGTATGCATGACACACACACTGTATATGCTTATACGAACCACACACACACACGCACATACACACACTGTATACGCTGTACGCACGACACACACACTGTGTACACCGTACGCACCACACACACACACTGTATACGCCGTACGCACAACCACACACACACTCTGTATTCGCCGTACGCACCACACACACGCTGTATATGCCGTATGCACCACACACACATACTGTATACACCATACGCACCACAAACACTGTATACGCTGTACGCACAACCACACACACACACACTCTGTATTCGCCATACGCACCACACACACACTGTACACTGTGTTCCAAATTATTATGCAAAAAATATTTTCGCAGATTTTCCCAAATTACCTATATGAATTGCAGTCATTGTAATTTTCCAGTCAAATAACTATTAGAGTACAATTGAAAGGTTTTTGTACAAACTGCGTATGATAACAGTATATTTTTTAAAAAATAAAACACTCAAACTGCACTCAAAATGCATGTTCCAAAGTATTATGCACAGCAGAGTTTTCAACCTTTTCATTTTAATAAAGAACAAAAAATGGTCATTTTTGCAATTATAAGCATTAGCAGGTTATTACAAACTGAAATCAAACCGTTTTCAACTCAAAACTTTATTCTAGGTGATGTTACATTTGCACATAGGACCACTTGTTCGAAAGAAGCTTCTGAACTCTCTCGTCCATTGAATTTGTCAGGTTTTGGATGGTTTCTGCTTCAATTGTTTTGCATGAGGACAGAATACCCTCCCAGAGCTGTTGCTTAGATGTATACTGCCTCCCGCCATCATAGACACTCCATTTGATGATGCTCCAGAGGTTCTCAATGGGGTTGAGGTCAGGGGAGCATGGGGGCCACACCATAAGTTTGTCCCCTTTTATGCCCATTGTGACGGGGTATGCGGCAGAGCAAGAAGAGACCACCGGACTAAGAATGATCCAACGGGATTTATTAAGGCAGGCAGCTTACCAAATCAAAAATCCATGTTATTCCTAAGGTTCAAAATAAGTCCACAATCACCGACGGGTGTGAGGTTTTGCCGCAGCTAAGAGCCCCCACAGTTCTTCCTCCAGAGATCTCCCAACACAACACTGGTCACGCATAGGTCCATTGTCTTGGGCTTCCGGGAACAGCCCAAGGGTAGGGGAGGAGAGGTTTCCCCCCTTCTAGTCAATGGTTTAGTCCATGGCATGGCTCCGATGTGTCTATAAAGATGTGTACTGTGAGTTCTCCCCCTGCTTAAGAGAACAATGGGGAGTACTCTAGCGGTGTTGACATAAGCCCAAGTTAAATTATGGTTGAGGAAGAAAGATCTGGGAAAGAGCATGGGTACTTACATCACATCATGACATTTTATTCAGAAATGCAGGACAGGCAAAACGATGTACCATGACAATTCCTTCCCCTTCAATTTTGTGTACGTACGAGGGACCTCTACAGGTCGCTTGTTAAGTACACAGAGGAAGGGCTGGCCGGACTCAGGGCTCCTCCTGCCTGGACAGTCCATCTGCAGTTTGGTGTTGGCTGCCTCTTCTATACTGTACTGTAAAGTTATAGGGCTGCAGAGCCAGGCTCCATCGTAGTAAGCATCCATTGTCCCCAGAGGCTCTGTTCAGCCAAGTGAGGGGATTGTGATCAGTAACCACAGTGAATTCTCGTCCATACAGATACGGCTTTACTTTCCGGAGGGCCCACACTACAGCCAGACATTCTTTTTCTACAGTTGCATAGGCCACTTCTCGGTCCAGCAGTTTCCTGCTGAGGTAGGCGACGGGGTGCTCGTCCCCCACTGCATTCACCTGGCTGAGTACAGCTCCCAATCCATAAGTTGAGGCGTCCGTCTGCACAATGAATCGCCTCTTGTAGTCCGCAGCAGCCAGAACAGGGTCACAGACCAGGGCGTCCTTCAGCCGGTTAAAAGCCTCCTCACAGGCTGGAGTCCAGATTACCAGCCTGGGCATCGTTTTCTTGGTCAGATCGGTAAGAGGCTTGGCCACAGTGCTAAAATGAGAAACAAATTTTCGGTAGTAGCTAGCAGTGCCCAAAAAAGCCATAACTTGTTTCTTAGTTTGGGGTACAGGCCAGTCTCTAATAGCCTGGATTTTTGCAGGTTCTGGACGGAGCTTCCCTCCCCCTATTCTATACCCTAGGTACTGGACTTCACCCATACCCAATTGACATTTATCGTGTCGAATGGTTAGGCCGGCTGCAAGAATCAGGTCAAGAATAACGGCTACTTGATTCAGATGTTCCTCCCACGTCTGGCTGAAGACGGCGATATCATCTAAGTAGGCACAAGCAAAGTCCCCACATCCCCGGAGGATCTGATCTACCATTCTCTGGAAGGTTGCCGGGGCATTTTTCATTCCAAAAGGCATGCTTAGAAATTCATACAGACCAAAGGGGGTTATAAAAGCGGACCGTCCTCTCCCTTCCTCCGTCAGAGGAATTTGCCAGTATCCCTTACTGAGATCTAAGGTAGTGACATATCGGGATCCAGCCATTCGGTCTAGAAGTTCGTCAATACGGGGCATTGGGTAAGGATCACTGACAGTATGGTCATTAAGTCATCTGTAGTCCACACAAAATCGAGTACTCCCATTCTTCTTTGGTACTAACACCACAGGAGAGGCCCAAGGGCTATGAGAGGCCTGGATTACCCCCAGCTGTAACATCTCCTCTAGTTCGTGCTGCATGGTGTTTCAAACTGATTCAGGTACCCGGTAAGGAGCCTGTTGTATGGGACGGATACCCTGAGTGTCTACATGATGTTGGGTGACGGTGGTTCGACCTGGTTGAGATGAGAAAGCAGCCCATCTCTGTTGAATCACTCCCAGCATCTGGTCTTTCTGTAAGGGGTCCAGGTGATCTCCCAGAGGAACCTGTTCCACAGTGGACGGGGCTCTCGTGGCTTCCACGAGATTCGGTAGGGATTCCTCTTCCTCGGGACCCTCTTCTGAAGCTAGTCGACAGCTTGCTATCATTGGAAGGTTCCGGTAGTGGTATTCCTTAATCATATTCACATGGACAGTCTTTTGTCTTAGTTCCTGATCATCTAGAGCAAGAAGGTAATTGGTGTCATTTAGTTTCTTGAGAACCCGGAAGGGACCCTACCACGTGGTCTGCAGTTTATTTTGTGGATGGGGAATAATCATTAAGACCGGTTGTCCTTCTACAAACTCCCTATAGCGTGCTTTACGGTCATACCAGGTCTTCTGTCGGGTTTGAGCCATATGCACATGACTCTGGGCGAAACTAGCAAGTTGAGCCATGGTTTCTCGCAGCTTTAGGACATAAGGGACAACAGGGGCTCCTGCATCTTCAACTTGCCCCGCCCAGTATTCATTGAGCAGAGTTAAGGGTCCTCGGACCTTTCTTCCATAGAGGAGTTCAAAGGGGGATAACCCGGTGGACTCCTGAGGAACTTCCCGATAGGCAAACAAGAGATGGGGTAGGTACTTCTTTCAGTCTGAATCTCTGTCCGTGAAGGCGCTCAGCATATTCTTCAGAGTGCCGTTAAATCGTTCACAAAGTCCATTTGTTTGTGGATGATACGGTGTCGTTCGAATCGCTCGTACTCCACAGGTGCGCCACAGACACTGGACTAGTTATGACATGAACTGGGAGCCTTGGTCTGACAAGATCTCACTGGGAAATCCTACTCTGGTGAAAATGGTAACCACGGCCTCGGCCACCTTGGCTGCAGAAATACTGGACAAGGCCACAGCTTCCGGATATCGGGTGGCGTAGTCCACAACAGTGAGAATGTACTGCTTTCCTGATCTACTTGGCTTAGCTAGAGGCCCAATGATATCGACAGCTACTCTTTGAAATGGCTCTTCTATGATAGGGAGTGGTTGCAGAGGGGCCTTTGGGTGATCTCCGGGTCGCCCTCTATGCTGACATATATCGCAAGTTCGGCAGAAATGCGCCACTGCCTGAGAAATCCCTGGCCAATAGAAGGTTTGAGTCAATCGTCTCTCGGTGCGGGTTTTGCCTTGATGGCCAGCAGTAGGGATATCATGAGTAGAGATGAGCGTTGTTCTACTCGAACTGTTCGCCAATCTCAAATTCGAGCTGTTTTGGGCGGTGTTCGAGCCGTTTGGCGAACACGAACAATTTGAGAAAAATTCGGCTGTTCGAGGTTATGTTCGATAACTGTTCGTGCACCAAAATCATAACTGGATTTTTTCTCAGTAATGATGAAAATTAATGTTAATACGCAGTTTGAGTGTACAGCGGGGTGGGGGGAGGGGCAGGGGATGGATCTCTGCAGGAACAATGAAGATCTCCATTTTTTTTTCTCTTTCCCGCATTTACAGTGGGGAGGTGCAATCTGTCAGCCTATCAGCAGCGCACACACGGAGCGAAGTGCTTTTTTTCACACAAGCAAGGGCATGTGTCATTGGCAGTGTATGTCACATGTCCTTGCCCTATAAGACCAAGCCATTTTCCCCGTCGCCACCATTTTCTCACTGCTGCAGCTGCGTGTTAGACGTCACCGCTGTTGCTGTGTGCGCTATACCTTGTTAATTTCAAGCCAATTTTCGCACAAATCTACAGATAGCTTGGGAGTAGGGAATAGTTGTGATTGCAGTCCTTTTAAGGACTAGGTTACAGCATTTCCTACGACTTTTATCAGGCAGGTCTGTGCTCTTAAATAGATAGATTGTGGGAGTAAAGACTAATTGTAATTGGAGTCCTTTTCAGGACTAGGTTACATCAGTTCCTATCAGTTTTTGCCAGGCAGGTCTGTGCCAGTGCTGTGCAAGTTTTTTTCACAGCATTTGGCTGAATCTAGCAAAGCTAATCCTTTTTGGCCTATTGCAGAGTGTGTTAGTCAGTGGAGTAGCCTATCTGTGTTGCAAGATATACCACCTGTGTATAGAATACCAATTTATTTACTGCACCTAGTGAAGTAAAATCTTTTGGGCATAGCATCATTACATTAGTCCATCTATACTGACCTCCATCAGGTTGCAAATTGAATATAATTTTTTTCTGCATCTAGCTCTGAAAAAATATTGGGCTTCTAGCTGTGTGTGGGACTTGTTGCATTAGTCCATCTATACTGAACTCCATCAGGTTGCAAACTGCATATATTTTTTTCTTCATCTACCTCTGAAAAAATATTGGGCTTCTAGCTGTGTGTGGGACTTGTTCTATTAATCCATCTATACAGACCTCCATCAGGTTGCAAACTGAATATATTTTTTTCTGCATCTACCTCTGAAAAAATATTGGGCTTCTTGCTGTGTGTGGGACTTGTTGTATTAGTCCATCTATACTGACCTCCATCAGGTTGCAAACTGAATATATTTTTTTCTGCATCTACCTCTGAAAAAATATTGGGCTTCTAGCTGTGTGTGGGACTTGTTCTATTAATCCATCTACACAGACCTCCATCAGGTTGCAAACTGAATATATTTTTTTCTGCATCTACCTCTGAAAAAATATTGGGCTTCTAGCTGTGTGTGGGACTTGTTGTATTAGTCCATCTATACTGACCTCCATCAGGTTGCAAACTGAATATATTTTTTTCTGCATCTACCTCTGAAAAAATATTGGGCTTCTAGCTGTGTGTGGGACTTGTTCTATTAATCCATGTATACAGACCTCCATCAGGTTGCAAACTGAATATATTTTTTTCTGCATCTACCTCTGAAAAAATATTGGGCTTCTAGCTGTGTGTGGGACTTGTTGTATTAGTCCATCTATACAGACCTCCATCAGGTTGCAAACTGAATATATTTTTTTCTGCATCTACCTCTGAAAAAATATTGGGCTTCTAGCTGTGTGTGGGACTTGTTGTATTAGTCCATCTATACTGACCTCCATCAGGTTGCAAACTGAATATATTTTTTTCTGCATCTACCTCTGAAAAAATATTGGGCTTCTAGCTGTGTGTGGGACTTGTTCTATTAATCCATCTATACATACCTCCATCAGGTTGCAAACTGAATATATTTTTTTCTGCATCTACCTCTGAAAAAATATTTGGCCTTCTAGCAGTGTGTGGGACTTTCTCTATTAGTCCATCTATACTGACCTCCATCAGGTTGCAAATTAAAAATAATTTTTATCTGCATCTAGCTCTGATAAAATATTTGGCCTTCTAGCAGTGTGTGGGACTTTCTCTATTATTCCATCTATACTGACCTCCATCAGGTTGCAAATTGAATATAATTTTTTTCTGCATCTAACCCAGCCAATAGTTTTGGCCTAATACCACAGTTTGGACACTCAGCTCTGCTCGTTTCCCATCCATTGTTTTTTTGTGCAAACAACTCCAGAGTTGTGAATTAGTTAACCACCAAAATGAGTGGAAAAAGGCCTGCTGCTGGTGGAAAGGGGAATAGGCGTGTTGGGAAGGGGAAAAAAGGTTGTGTCCGTGGGGTAGGTGTTAAAGCAACAGTAACATCTGCAGAAGAAAGACCATCTTCCAGCCAAACTAAAATGTCTACTTCTTTTAGCGGACAATGTGATAAGATCCCTTTCTTACGGCCACGCCAATCGCTACAAATTCCAGATGAGGCACAAAAACAGCAGGTGCTTCAACGGATATCAAGTGCTCCTTTAAGTGGGCTCTCCTCCACATCAACTTCAACATCACAAAGACTCCAGTCCTCAAAGGTGTCACCCCAATCGCACTTGCTTCCTCACAGCTCCCAAATCTCCAGCTGCCCGTCTGAGTATGAGGTAGAACAGATGGTTGAGTCTGCAGAGCTGTTTACTCATACTATAGCCTGGGAATCAGAGGTCGACTCCAGCGCTTCTGTGAATCCAGACGAGGAAATGATCTGCACTGATGCCCAGAATCTTTATGAGTCGGATCCAGGACCAGACGCAGAAGGTTCTGACCATAATGTAGACCCTCATTCCCAAACTGTAACTCCTGTTGGTGGAGACAATGAGGAAGACGATGATAAGACTCAAATACCTGATTGGAGCGACAACTTTAGTTTTTTGTCAGGGCAGGAACAGGTTGGCTCTGAGGACGACGGGTGTGATAACGCACAGGGTGATGATGATGAGGTTGGAAATCCCACTTACTGTCAACCCACAGTCAGCCAAGAGATGAGGTCAGCAGAGGAGGTGGAGGAAGATGCTAGTGACGACGAGGTCAGGTCGCGCCTTCCTGGACAGAGACGTAGTACTGGAAGCACGTCAACAACTGCATCCTCAAACACAACTCTGCCTCTCACCACAAGTCGTGGTGGCTCTTCAGGTCGCATGGGTGCTAAGCCTTGCATAGCCTGGGCATTTTTTCAGATCGATAAAGATGACCCAACTCGTGTTATCTGTAACATTTGTCAGCAAAAGCTAAGTAGAGGCCAAAAAATACATAGTTTGAGTACTTCATGCATGAACCGGCACATGGACATGAAGCATAAGTTGCAGTGGGAAGCTCAGTGTGCTACAATGCGGCCTAGCCGGCCGGGCCAGCCACCGTCTGCCATATCTTGTGCATCCGCGGCCTCTTCATCCTCTGTGACTGGGGGGACAGCAGTCACACCTGTTTTGGGGCGCAGACCTGCCACCTCTTTACCCGCAACAGCCAGCGTGATTGGCAGGTCATCATTTTCTTTGGAGGTGGTAACACCAGCTGGTGTTGAGCGCTGTCCGACATCGATAGCACCACCTTTGGATCAAGGCAACCTAACATGTCCGCCTGCATCTTCCTCACAGACCGGCAGTTTGACGGGGACACCCTTATCAAAGGGATGCACGCATGCAGGAGTATCAGCAGAGACTGTTGCAGAATCTTACATGTGCTTTTCCACAAAATACCAGTGGTGCACGTAGTGAATCTCACAGTTCCAACTTGCCAACTGTGGGACCGTCAAGTGTTCAGCACTCGAACCGTAACAGAACCACAGTATCTGCTGGTAACATCAATTTTGTGGAATCATTTCACCACTTTTTTAGCCCACCCTTTGCAAGGCCACAGGAGACAAGAAGTCTGACACATAGTCAACGCCTAGAGACGATGGTACAGGAGTATCTCCAAGTAAACATTGAAGCCACGACTGTGTCACTGGACCCTTGCTCTTTTTGGGCTTCCAATCTGGATAAATGGCCGGAGCTAGCCACTTACGCCTTGGAGATCTTGTCATGCCCCGCAGCCAGCGTTCTGTCTGAACGTGTGTTCAGCGCTGCTGGTGGTGTGCTGACAGATAAGCGCACTCGGCTCTCCACTAATAATGTAGACAGACTCACGTTCATAAAGATGAACAAATCATGGATCCGAAATGACTTTTCTACCCCTGTGTCATCCTGGGGAGAGTAAAAGCTTGATGATTGGTTAAAATCACCCTACCAACCGTTTTAAGCTTTCAAATTACTAATCATGTTTATCTGTATCTTGGCTGGAAAATAATTTGGGCTTTGTAGCAGTGTGCAGCACTGATTCTATTAGGCCATCTATAATAAGCTCCACCAGATTTAAAATTACTAATCATGTTTATCTGTATCTTGACTGGAAAATAATTTGGGCTTTGTAGCAGTGTGCAGCACTGATCCTATTAGGCCATCTATACTAAAGCTTCACCAGATTTAAAATTAATAATAATTTTTAGCTGCATCTAGCCCGGAAAATAATTTTGGGGCTCCGAGATGCGCAAGACACATAAGTGCCTTCTTGCTGCACTACCTGCAGCATGACCCTCATATTGTCAGAATTCGAAGTAATCATGACTACTGGGTTGCCACACTCTTAGATCCCCCAAACTTTTCGATCAACCTTTTCATTTTAATAAAGACCAAAAAAATGGTCATTTTTGAAATTATAAGCATTAGCAGGTTGTTAGAAACTGAAATCAAACAGTTTTCAACTCAAAACTTTATTCTAGGTGATGTTACATTTTCACATAGGACCCCTTGTTCGAAAGGAGCTTCTGAACTCTCTCGTCCATTGAATTTGTCAGGTTTTGGATGGTTTCTGCTTCAATTGTTTTGCATGAGGACAGAATACCCTCCCAGAGCTGTTGCTTAGATGTGAACTGCCTCCCGCCATCATAGACACTCCTTTTAATGATGCTCCAAAGGTTCTGAATGGGGTAGAGGTCAGGGGAGCATGGGGGTCACACCATAAGTTTGTCCCCTTTTATGCCCATATCAGCCAGAGATGCAGATGTTTTATGTGCAGCATGAGATGGTGCATTATCATGCAGAAAAATGATCTTGCTGTGAAATACACGGTTCTTCTTCTTGAACCATGGCAGGAAGTGCTGTTTGAGAAAATCCACATACATTATGGAGTTCATCTTTAGCGCCTTCAGGGATCCTAAAGGGGCCGACAATCTCTCTCCCCATGATTCCAGCCCAAAACATTACTCCACCTCCTCCTTGTTGGCGCTGTAGCCGTATTTGCGTGGGGTGTCCATCAACCAGCCATCCTCCACTCCATCCATCTGGACCATCGAGCGCTGCACGGCACTCATCCGTGAACAAAACAGTTTTGAAATCAGTCTTCATGTAATGTTTGGCCCACTGGAGCCGTTTCTGCTTGTGTGAAGTGGATAGAGGAGGTCGACAGGATGGCGTATGCACAGCTGCTAACCTCTGAAGGACCCTGCATCTTGTTGTTCGGGGGATGTTGGAGGCATAAGCAGCTTCAAAAACTTGTCTGCTGCTATGACAAGGCTTTTTTGCCGCTGCTCTTTCAACCTGACGTAATTGCTTGTAGGAAAGAGTCCTCAATTTGCCCTTATCAGCACGCACACGTGTGTACTGTGAATCAGCTACATACTTCTTGATTGCCAAGACACTTCATCCTGATCATCGCACAATGTTGATTGTAGTCATGCCTTGACCTAAACACTCCACAATTTGTTGCTTCTCAGCAGCCGACACATCCTTTTTCTTTCCCATTTTGGCAGAAAATGTAGGCTGCTTAATAATGTGAGAGAGCCTTCTTAAGTAGTCTTGCCTTTCATTGGACACACCTGCCAAACTAATTAGCACAGGTGTCTGCAATTGCTTACAGTGATATAAAGAGCCCTGACACACATCACCATCAATGAGTTTAACTGACAAACAAACAAATTCTTCCCTTATCACTCCTAAACACTTTTTGCATAATAATTTGGAACACAGTGTACATGTGCTTTTCCACAAAACACCAGTGGTTCACGTAGTGAATCTTACAGTTCTAACTTGCCAACCGTGGTCTGTATGGAGTTGTTCAATAAAGGGCCCAAAATTAAGATAACATAGATGGGAGAGGTCTCTATGAATAGGAATTCCTAAGTATTTGATACCCTGTGAGGGCCAGGCAAAGGGAAAGTTGGACTGGATGGAATCCTATATGGATTTGGGGAGGGAGACATCGAGGGCCTCAGACTTCGCTGCATTGATTTTAAAATTTGACCATGTAACAAAGTGATCTATTTCAGCCATAACAGCATGGATGGATTTATGTGATTGAGTGATATATACTAGGACATCATCAGCAAATAGAGAGCACTTGTACTCGGTGCCTCCCACCTCAATCCACCTAATATTGGGGTTATGGCGAATTGATGAGAGCAGGTGCTCCGTCACTAGGATGTATAAGAGAGGGGACAGAGAACATCCCTGCCTTGTCCCATTGGTGATTGTGAAAGGTGATGAAAATATTCTGACGCGCCCCCTGGGCCTTTGGACACCCGGAGCCGGACCTTTTTTGGTGGATGCTGATGGTTGTAGTCTCCGTGGCGGCAACCCGGTTCCGTGGCTCAGGGCAGTCCAACCAGTGGCGGAACTATTTATGTGGTTTTGATGTTTAAATGTCCGACTACGCCACCCGTGGATTGCGGTCAGAGTGAACCGCCGCTCCAGGGCAGACCGCTGAGGCTGGTGTTGTGGGTGCAGCAGAGCGTAGCATAACTCCCCACGGGAGGAGTATAGCCTCAGGGCAGTGTATGCGGAGGATGGGGGTGATGGTGCAGGGCAGCAGCAGTAATGACACGGAGTCAGTGATGCAGTCCAGGGCCTTTACTCACAGTTCTTATTATCCAGACCACGTCTGCAGGTAACGGCTGCCCACGTCGTACTGTGCTCACCAGGTGAGGGGCTCAGACAACTCCCAGATAACTTTGGAGTGCTTCACAGGACCCCCTTTGTGTGTCCTTTGTCTGGCCTTTCTTACCAACCCTTCTGTCCGGCTGCCTCGGGCCTCCTCTTTTAAACTTGGCGCCAGTTTCCCTGACCCTATGTGGTGCCTTCCTAGCGGGTGTAGCGAGGGGCTGCGCCACATAAAATGTCACAGCCTCCTGTTTCTAGCTGAGGGTCATTTCCTGCCTCCACTAGTTTCGGGGACCGGTCTCCCCCTTTGGCCTGACCCCTCCACGCAGGTGGATTCGGGCGTGCGGTGGCGACTCACCCATCCGCACCCCTGAGATCCCTTCGCTCCTCGTTCCTGGAGCTCTCCGTTCCTCTTCCTTCCTTCTCCCTCTTCCAGGCCTGGGCCTCTGTTACTAGGCCCGCCTCCGGAGCAGAGCTCATGCAGAGCCCCTGCTCCCTGCCACTTCTGCTCAGACTTCTCTGCACTGAACTAAGATGGTGCCCACCTTTTATACTCCCTTCTCAATGCACCCAGGAACTGCTTCCTCCCTGCTCCTGCACTACAGGGTTCCCCTTCCTCAGTGTTCCCTCCCCCCACTCCAGCCAGGGACAGGGACTGTCGTGCCCATCTCAGGGGCATATTGGTCGCCCTGCCCCACGGCAATGTGGTGTAATGCATGCAGGTGTCGGGTCCTCATCCACACTACATCCTTACCTGAGAGTGAGATATCACACCTCTGGGTGAGGTGCAATACCTCTGTAGCAACCGAGCCCTCAGGGTGCTACAGTTCCATTTATCTTCAGCCTAGGTGACGTATTGCGATACAGGGCCGTGATTTTGGCTATAAAAGGGTCCCCTAGACCCCTACCCCAAGCTTTTTAAGAGAATCATATATGGCGTGCCAGGAGACTCTATGGAATGCTTTCTCAGCATCCAACGAGAGTATCTAATTACAAATTTTTAACTGCATCTAGCCCAGGAAATACTTTGTGCCTAGTAGCAGTGTCTGCTAGTCAGCGGATTATCCCGGCTGTTAACCAAGCTACACCACCTGTAGTTTGGACACTTATTTTTTTCAAAGGAAATGCTTCAGGACCACGGGAAACTCAGTGAAGAGCATCAGGAGGCACCCCAAGGCATAGGGGCTGGGACTGGCAGTAGGATGCCTTGCGGTGGACAGCCGAGCTCGATCCTTATAAAAGCTTTTTAACTGCAGCAGCTTTAGTGGACGCTACTGGAGCTGGAATTACGCGGCTGCTGGCATGAGACTTGCCCTCCAATAGATCCTTGTAAATGGATTTAAAGTGTATTCATTCAAATTAGAGAGACAATTTAAATTAAAAAGCTTAGAGCTGCCTCCACCACAGGGGGGCTCGCTCGACCCACCAGCGGACAGGCACCAGTATTGGGAGAGGGGGGCTGGCCGTCAGGGTTCACCGCGGCTCTGGCACAAACCCGGCGACGCGGAGGTGGCACGGGCAGGAGCGGACTGAACATGTCGGCTTCTCACTTTTACTCCTCCACCTCTTTTCTTTTCGCATGACTATATGTAATTGTCACTTTTCCATGTGTTAGTTGTGTCTTCTGAGCAGTTTGTCAGCTTTTGGACACCTTTGAAGGTGTTTTCTATGTGTTTCTATGTGTTTTTGTTTGCCTGCCATTGGTTTTAACGGTGTTCGAAGGTGTTCGACGAACAGTTCGACGAACAGTTCGGCGAACACACGGGTGTTCGACGAACCGAACCGAACTCGAACACTACGGGGGTGGCTCAACACTAATCATGAGCAAGGTGTAGTAGGGGAATCCTGTATTTCTGAGGAACAATCATCTGTTTGTTACAAGTCCAGGGCTTATCTGGGGAGGCAGCATTGGTAGCCCTATACAAAAGTCCATTTTCTCGGATAATCATTTCCCTGTTCTCCCCTGACTGCCCTGTCTCAGCTCGTGCTCTAAAACTAGCCAGGGTGGGGTCAATATCGACCTCTTGTCGAAACTGAACTCTATCCCAGGTATCACTCACATTGTCCCCACATCACTCACCGGCGGTGTCGGCGGTTCTGGTGGCCTCATTTCCATGGATGAGTTGTATGCGTCCCCATCTGCTGCTCTCTTGGCTTGACTTCTGGTTGCCGCACCGACGAAGTGGCAATGCAGATGTCCCACATCATTTCCTAAAAGACCGTCTGCGGGGAGGCCGCTCATCACACTGACCACGCATTGTTTGGCCCCAAAGCCATAATACAGGGTCACCCTCGCTCTTGGAATATATCTCTGGGTGCCTCCAGCCAATTCAATGGCAATTCCTGGTCCCTTTTGAAATGCTTCTGGCTGAAGTACGCGGGGATCGGCTATGGTGAGAAAAGTCCCAGTGTCACGGAAGCCGACAACCTTTTGGCCATCCAGCATGACCTCCTGTAGATGTTTGTGCTGACGGTCAGAAGAACAGGTGGCTGGGGCTCGCACCCCATAGACTCCTGGTATGGGAGCCAGGGTATCGGAGTCACTTGGCAAGTCGTCAGGGACTGAATCCAGCTCTTCTCCTGGTGAGGGTGTCTGTAGATAATGAACCGGCAAAGGTGGTCAGTAGCTGTCCTGCCTCCAAACACCTGGACATTAGAATTTCAGATGCCCAGGCTGCCCACATCTATAACATCTGCGCTCTGGAACTCTTCCTCCACGTCGTAGTCCCGAAGGCGGAGCAGGAGTAATGCGAGGCACAGTCACACGAAGGTCACCATGAGTGGATAGGAAAAGAAAATCCCGGCACTCACGTGTTGATAATCATTTGATTTATTCCACAACTCACACAAGACGTTTCAGCCTGTCCAAGGCTTTTTTCAATTGTGGTTAAATACATTCAGTCAAGATATTTATAAACAAATCCACGGAAATGACATAATTCTCATTAACATAAAAAAAAGAGTAGACCAATAAAAAAATTATATATAACAGAATTTACAACAACATACAAAAAATTAAGCAATAATAAACTCAAGTTGCACAATGAAAAAGAACAAGTGAATTCCTATATTTAAATAATCCCCGACTACACATAAAACCATATACATCGCAGATTGTAAAATTTATTGCATGCATATACCACATTATATCTTTATTTCTCCATATTCTTTTAGCTAAAAATATGTAACATTTCATAGTTTTTCCAGAAAAAATCCTTAATGTTTTTAAGATTTTTTAATATTTCCCATGGAATCAAATATATCAATGATAAGTAAATTAATATATATAAATAATCTCCAACCAAATATGAGAATATAAATCCTAAAATATGGATTCCATTTCATAAATGTATCAAAAATATTCCCATCTAAATTTCTCAATGTTCTTTTTATTAAACACATTCAACATTATATAATTTTTCTGGAAAAAATTCCTTGATATTTTTAGATTTTTTCAAAAAGATTTTTATTAGAACAATACTGTTTTATTACATTTGTATATACAACTGATTCCTCATGAACAGCCTGCAACAAGTGACTAAGTCTATCTTTTATTCTCTTGCCCTTTATAATTCTATTAGTAAATACCTTATAAAGAGATCAGTATACTGTCATATTCCCATAGATCCCAATTCACATAATAGAAAAAATTCATCATATTATTTCTATATCACTTTATATCACATTATAAATTGTAACTACATATAAAGCTACTGCTGAAGGAATAATCACAGACATACGGGAATAGAGAACATCTATGTCCTAAGTGATTCTCACCTCCCCCAGATCGTTGTCTGAGATAAGAGTGACTTTTTAAATTTATCCTTTGTTATCCTCTATTCCCTAAATTAGACCTTATTTATTTCGTTAAAGGTGACAATATAATTAACTGTCCACCCGTGATTCCTAGAAATACATAGGGAAGCCGTCCAGCTTACATCATATCTTATCTCCGCATTCAATCTTATTTAACCCGACAAAATGTGGCAAGTATAATATGCATGAGTGGATAGTCTATTGGGATGGTGAGTATGGGAGGCCGAAGGACCAGGGGCCGCCATCGTCGGGGGGCTTGTAGTTCTTTTCTCACTGAGTAGTAATTTTTTCCATTGAGGCTTGATGGTGAGAGCCTCATCCGCTAGAGCTGCAGCTTCCTCCACCGTGGCTGGTCTCCTTTCACGCACCCATTCTCGGATCTCAGCGGGACACTTGAAGTAAAACTGATCTTTCAAGATGACCTGGAGGAAGGCCCCCCAAGTTAAGGCCTCCTCTCCCTCTAGCCAGCGATGACATATTTGTTTGAGTCTGTGGGCATACATCTTGAAAGACACCTCCTCATCACAGGCCAAAGTACGAAACTGGGTCCTATAAGTGTCTGGGGTCACAGCATAGTGTTCCAGAAAAGTCCATTTAATGTCTGCATACTCACAGTCCCCCCGAGGGTCCATAGCTCTATAGGCTGTGGCAGCTCCACCCTCTAAGAGCCCTCCCAGATGTCGGACTCGCTCCCTTTCTGGGACTTCCATTAATCGACACTGAAGCTCAAAGTCCTGGAAGAAGCCCTCAATGTCACCTGCAGCCTCCTGGAACGGCTTGAAATCTTTGCGGGACTCTCTGTGGAGATCCCTCATGGTGGGTGCTGGGGTTACAGTCTGTCTGGCGCTTCTAGCTGCTTCCAAAGCTATCTGTACAATGCCATCTCCTTAGCTCCTCGCATGACCTCCATCTTATAGTCTATGGAGACCTCCTCTCCCATCATTGCCATCTCCTCCTCGTACCACACAGCCCACTGACTTTTTTGGGTATTTACCTCTGCCTGTCGTCTTTCCTCCATTGGCCGTGGAGGTGCTTCCTCAGCGTCCTCTTGCAGGCGAACTCCTTCCAAAGCCTCAGTTAGCTGCTCCTTTGAGAGTCCCTTGTAGCTGACCCAGTTCACGGGCCTTTGTTTGTAAGCTCACCACAGTCCAGTTCTTGTACTCTGAGGCTCTGGTTCCAGCAGTTGATGGGCCATTGTCCTCCATTCCTTCTGCTCTGATCCCACCGCTGCCAACCAGTTTGTGACAGGGTATGCGGCAGAGCAAGAAGAGACCACCCGACTAAGAACGATCCAACGGGATTTATTAAGGCAGGCAGTATACCAAATCAAAAATCCATGTTATTCCTAAGGTTCATAATAAGTCCACAATCACCGACGGGCGTGAGGTCTTGCTGCAGCTAAGAGCCCCACACTTCTTCCTCCAGAGATCTCCCAACACAACACTGGTCACGCATAAGTCCATTGTCTTGGGCTACCGGGAACAGCCCAAAGGTAGGGGAGGAGAGGTTTCCCCCCTCCTATTTGATGGTTTAGTCCATGGCATGGCTCCGATGTGTCTATAAAGATGTGTACTGTGAGTTCTCCCCCTGCTTAAGAGAACAATGGGGAGTCCTCTAGCGGTGTTGACACAAGCCCAAGTTAAATTATGGTTGAGGAGCAAAGATCTAGGAAAGAGCATGGGTATTTACATCACATCATGACATTTTATACAGAAATGCAGGACAGGGAAAACGATGTACCATGACACCCATAGCAGCCAGAGATGCAGATGTGTTATGTGCAGCATGAGACGGTGCATTATCATGCATGAAAATGAACTCGCTGCGGAATGCTCGGTTCTTCTTCTTGAACCATGGCAGGAAGTGCTGTTTGAGAAACTCAACATACATTAAGGAGTTCATCTTTACCCCTTCAGGGATCCTAAAAGGGCTGACAATCTCTCTCCCCATGATTCCAGCCCAAAACATTACTCCACCTCCTCCTTGTTGGCTACGTAGCCGTGTTTGCATGGGGTGTCCATCAACCAGCCATCCTCCACTCCATCCATCTGGACCATCGAGCGTTGCACGGCACTCATCGGTGAACAAAACAGTTCGATGGTCCAGATGGATGGAGTGGGCATAAAAGGGGACAAACTTATGGTGTGGCCCCCATGCTCCCCTGACCTCAACCCCATTGAGAATCTCTGGAGCATCATCAAAAGGAGTGTCTATGATGGCGGGAGGCAGTTCACATCTAAGCAACAGCTCTGGGAGGGTATTCTGTCCTCATGCAAAACAATTGAAGCAGAAACCATCCAAAACCTGATAAATTCAATGGACGAGAGAGTTCAGAAGCTCCTTTCGAACAAGGGGTCCTATGTGCAAATGTAACATCACCTAGAATAAAGTTTTGAGTTGAAAATTGTTTGATTTCAGTTTGTAATAACTAGAGATGAGCGTTGTTCTACTCGAACTGTTCGCCAATCTCAAATTCGAGCTGTTTTGGGCGGTGTTCGAGCCGTTCGGCGAACACGAACAATTTGAGAAAAATTCGGCTGTTCGAGGTTATGTTCGATAACTGTTCGTGCACCAAAATCATAACTGGATTTTTTCTCAGTAATGATGAAAATTAATGTTAATACGCAGTTTGAGTGTACAGCGGGGTGGGGGGAGGGGCAGGGGATGGATCTCTGGAGGAACAATGAAGATCTCCATTTTTTTTTCTCTTTCCCGCATTTACAGTGGGGAGGTGCAATCTGTCAGCCTATCAGCAGCGCACACACGGAGCGAAGTGCTTTTTTTCACACAAGCAAGGGCATGTGTCATTGGCAGTGTATGTCACATGTCCTTGCCCTATAAGACCAAGCCATTTTCCCCGTCGCCACCATTTTCTCACTGCTGCAGCTGCGTGTTAGACGGCACCGCTGTTGCTGTGTGCGCTATACCTTGTTAATTTCAAGCCAATTTTCGCACAAATATACAGATAGCTTGGGAGTAGGGAATAGTTGTGATTGCAGTCCTTTTAAGGACTAGGTTACAGCATTTCCTACGACTTTTATCAGGGAGGTCTGTGCTCTTAAATAGATAGGTTGTGGGAGTAAGGACTAATTGTAATTGGAGTCCTTTTCAGGACTAGGTTACATCAGTTCCTATCAGTTTTTGCCAGGCAGGTCTGTGCCAGTGCTGTGCAAGTTTTTTTCACAGCATTTGGCTGAATCTAGCAAAGTTAATCCTTTTTGGCCTATTGCAGAGTGTGTTAGTCAGTGGAGTAGCCTATCTGTGTTGCAAGATATACCACCTGTGTATAGAATACCAATTTTTTTACTGCACCTAGTGAAGTAAAATCTTTTGGGCATAGCATCATTCTATTAGTCCATCTATACTGACCTCCATCAGGTTGCAAATTAAAACTAATTTTTATCTGCATCTACAGTACCTCTGAAAAAATATTTGGGCTTCTAGCTGTGTGTGGGACTTGTTGTATTAGTCCATCTACACTGACCTCCATCAAGTTGCAAACTGAATATATTTTTTTCTGCATCTACCTCTGAAAAAATATTGTGCTTCTAGCTGTGTGTGGGACTTGTTGTATTAGTCCATCTATACTGATCTCCATCAGGTTGCAAACTGAATATATTTTTTTCTGCATCTACCTCTGAAAAAATATTGGGCTTCTAGCAGTGTGTGGGTCTTGTTCTATTAATCCATCTATACTGACCTCCATCAGGTTGCAAACTGAATATAATTTTTTTCTGCATCTAGCTCTGAAAAAATATTTGGCCTTCTAGTAGTGTGTCGGACTTTCTCTATTAGTCCATCTATACTGACCTCCATCAGGTTGCAAATTAAAACTAATTTTTATCTGCATCTACAGTACCTCTGAAAAAATATTTGGGCTTCTAGCTGTGTGTGGGACTTGTTGTATTAGTCCATCTATACTGACCCCCATCAGGTTGCAAACTGAATATATTTTTTTCTGCATCTACCTCTGAAAAAATATTTGGCCTTCTAGTAGTGTGTCGGACTTTCTCTATTAGTCCATCTATACTGACCTCCATCAGGTTGCAAATTAAAAATAATTTTTATCTGCATCTACAGTACCTCTGAAAAAATATTTGGGCTTCTAGCTGTGTGTGGGACTTGTTGTATTAGTCCATCTATACTGACCTCCATCAGGTTGCAAACTGAATATATTTTTTTCTGCATCTACCTCTGAAAAAATATTTGGCCTTCTAGTAGTGTGTCGGACTTTCTCTATTAGTCCATCTATACTGACCTCCATCAGGTTGCAAATTAAAAATAATTTTTATCTGCATCTACAGTACCTCTGAAAAAATATTTGGGCTTCTAGCTGTGTGTGGGACTTGTTGTATTAGTCCATCTATACTGACCTCCATCAGGTTGCAAACTGAATATATTTTTTTCTGCATCTACCTCTGAAAAAATATTTGGCCTTCTAGTAGTGTGTCGGACTTTGTCTATTAGTCCATCTATACTGACCTCCATCAGGTTGCAAATTAAAAATAATTTTTATCTGCATCTACAGTACCTCTGAAAAAATATTTGGGCTTCTAGCTGTGTGTGGGACTTGTTGTATTAGTCCATCTATACTGACCTCCATCAGGTTGCAAACTGAATATATTTTTTTCTGCATCTTCCTCTGAAAAAATATTTGGCCTTCTAGTAGTGTGTCGGACTTTCTCTATTAGTCCATCTATACTGACCTCCATCAGGTTGCAAATTAAAAATAATTTTTATCTGCATCTACAGTACCTCTGAAAAAATATTTGGGCTTCTAGCTGTGTGTGGGACTTGTTGTGTTAGTCCATCTATACTGACTTCCATCAGGTTGCAAATTCAAAATAATTTTTTTCTGCATCTAACCCAGCCAATAGTTTTGGCCTAATACCACAGTTTGGTCACTCAGCTCTGCTCGGTTACCATCCATTGTTTTTTTGTGCAAACAACTCCAGAGTTGTGAATTAGTTAACCACCAAAATGAGTGGAAAAAGGCCTGCTGCTGGTGGAAAGGGGAATAGGCGTGTTGGGAAGTGGAAAAAAGGTTGTGTCCGTGGGGTAGGTGTTAAAGTAACAGTAACATCTGCAGAAGAAAGACCATCTTCCAGCCAAACTAAAATGTCTACTTCTTTTAGCGGACAATGTGATAAGATTCTTACGGCCACACCAATCGCTACAAATTCCAGATGAGGCACAAAAACAGCAGGTGCTTCAACGGATATCAAGTGCTCCTTTAAGTGGGCTCTCCTCCACATCAACTTCAACATCACAAATACTCCAGTCCTCAAAGGTGTCACCCAAATCGCACTTGCTTCCTCACAGCTCCCATATCTCCAGCTGCCCGTCTGAGTATGAGGTAGAACAGATGGTTGAGTCTGCAGAGCTGTTTACTCATACTATAGCCTGGGAATCAGAGGTCGACTCCAGCGCTTCTGTGAATCCAGACGAGGAAATGATCTGCACTGATGCCCAGAATCTTTATGAGTCGGATCCAGGACCAGACGCAGAAGGTTCTCAACATAATGTAGAACCTCATTCCCAAACTGTAACTCCTGTTGGTGGAGACAATGAGGAAGACGATGATAAGACTCAAATACCTGATTGGAGCGACAACTTTAGTTTTTTGTCAGGGCAGGAACAGGTTGGCTCTGAGGACGACGGGTGTGATAACGCACAGGGTGATGATGATGAGGTCGGAGATCCCACTTACTGTCAACCCACAGTCAGCCAAGAGATGAGGTCAGCAGAGGAGGTGGAGGAAGATGCTAGTGACGACGAGGTCAGGTTGCGCCTTCCTGGACAGAGACGTAGTACTGGAAGCACGTCAACAACTGCATCCTCAAACACAACTCTGCCTCTCACCACAAGTCGTGGTGGCTCTTCAGGTCGCATGGGTGCTAAGCCTTGCAAAGCCTGGGCATTTTTTCAGATCGATAAAGATGACCCAACTCGTGTTATCTGTAACATTTGTCAGCAAAAGCTAAGTAGAGGCCAAAAAATACATAGTTTGAGTACTTCATGCATGAACCGGCACATGGACATGAAGCATAAGTTGCAGTGGGAAGCTCAGTGTGCTACAATGCGGCCTAGCCGTCCGGGCCAACCACCGTCTGCCATATCTTGTGCATCCGCGGCCTCTTCATCCTCTGTGACTGGGGGGACAGCAGTCACACCTGTTTTGGGGCGCAGACCTGCCACCTCTTTACCCGCAACAGCCAGCGTGATTGGCAGGTCATCATTTTCTTTGGAGGTGGTAACACCAGCTGGTGTTGAGCGCTGTCCGACATCGATAGCACCACCTTTGGATCAAGGCAACCTAACATGTCCGCCTGCATCTTCCTCACAGACCGGCAGTTTGCCGGGGACACCCTTATCAACCCCGTCTAAGCACAATAGCCAGCCCTCGGTCCCTCAGATGTGGAGAAGTAAAAGACCATTTCCTCCTAGCCATGAGAAAGCTAAGAGGTTGAATTTCACCATCTGCAAGCTCTTGGCTACAGAAATGCTGCCTTTCCGCCTGGTGGACACAGAGGATTTTCGAGACCTTATGTCCGTCGCAGTGCCCCAGTACCAGATGCCCAGTCGGCACTACTTCTCAAAGAAAGGTGTGCCTGCGCTCCACCAGCATGTCGCACACAACATCACCGCTTCTTTGAGAAACTCTGTGTGTGACAGGGTGCATTTCACCACAGACACTTGGACGAGTAGGCATGGACAGGGGCGTTACATGTCGCTGACTGGGCACTGGGTAACTATGGTGACAGCAGGACAAGGGGCTGCTGTCCAAGTCTTGCCGTCCCCACGAGTTGTGCGTCAATCCTCTTTATGTCAAAGTTCCTCCACTGCTTCTGCCTCCTCAACCTCCTCTCGGTCTTCCACCTGCACCCAAAGCCTGTCTGGTCATGCCACAAGCTTTCTAACTGCGCAGAAGGGATCCTGCACACCTCCTTACTATGCTGGCAGTAGGGCTCAACGTCATCAGGCGGTTTTTACATTGAAATGTCTGGGAAATGTGAGTCACACAGCTGAGGAGTTGTGGTCAGCTCTGGAGAACCAATTTCATGAATGGTTGTCTCCACTGGACCTGAAACCAGGGAAGGCCGTGTGCGACAATGCTGCAAACCTGGGTGCGGCCCTTCGCCGGGGCAATGTCACACACGTGCCTTGTATGGCTCACGTGTTGAACCTGGTTGTCCAGCAATTTTTAGCCCACTATCCCAGACTAGATGGCCTTCTGCAGAGGGCACGGTCGCTGTGTGCTCACTTCCGCCGTTCGCATCCCGCAGCTCAGCGACTTACATCTCTACAGAAGTCGTTGGGCCTGCCACTTCACCGGCTAAAATGCGATGTGCCTACCCGGTGGAATTCAACTCTGCACATGTTGCAGCGACTGTGGCAGCACCGACAAGCCCTGGTGCAATACGTTCTGACGTATAGCCTGGGCCAACGAGATTCAGAGGTGGGGCAAATCACGCTGGAGGAGTGGTCTCAGATCAGGGACCTATGCACCCTTCTGCACAGTTTTGAAATGGCGACGAAGATGTTTAGTGCTGACGATGCCATTATCAGCATGACTATTCCGGTGATTTACATGCTGGAGCACATGTTAAACAGAATTCGGAGTCAGGTGGTGGCACAAGAGGAGGTGGAGGAAGTAGAGGAGGAGGAGTTGTATGCGGAAGGGCTAACATCTGCAAGGTCCAGAAGGTTGGCAGCACCAAGGCGGCAGGCATGTGAGGGTGGGGGAGATGGTTTTACCAGGGCGCATGGTAGCAGCCAAACTAGTGAGGAAGGTGCAGGAGCCCAGGAAGAAGTGGAGGACGAACTGATGGAAGACTCATCAGATGAGGGAGACCTTGATCACATTTCTGTTGTGCGAGGTTGGGGGGAGAGGACAGAGGAAGGAAGCATGATTGTTACCTCGCCACCAACACAACAGGGACTTGGTGCTCCTGGATGCGCAACACACATGAGTGCCTTCTTGCTGCACTACCTGCAACATGACCCTCGAATTGTGAGAATTAGAAATAATCCTGACTACTGGGTTGCCACACTGTTAGATCCCCGGTACAAAAGTAAATTTGCAGAAATTATTCCTGCCATAGAAAGGGATGCACGCATGCAGGAGTATCAGCAGAGACTGTTGCAGAATCTTACATGTGCTTTTCCACAAAACACCAGTGGTGCACGTAGTGAATCTCACAGTTCCAACTTGCCAACCGTGGGACCGTCAAGTATTCAGCACTCAAACCGTAACAGAACCACAGTATCTGGTGGTAACATCAATTTTGCGGAATCATTTCATCACTTTTTTAGCCCATCCTTTGCAAGGCCACAGGAGACAAGAAGTCTGACACATAGTCAACGCCTAGAGACGATGGTACAGGAGTATCTCCAAGTAAACATTGAAGCCACGACTGTGTCACTGGACCCTTGCTCTTTTTGGGCTTCCAATCTGGATAAATGGCCGGAGCTAGCCACTTACGCCTTGGAGATCTTGTCATGCCCCGCAGCCAGCGTTCTGTCTGAACGTGTGTTCAGCGCTGCTGGTGGTGTGCTGACAGATAAGCGCACGCGGCTCTCCACTGATAATGTAGACAGACTCACGTTCATAAAGATGAACAAATCATGGATCCGAAACGACTTTTCTACCCCTGTGTCATCCTGGGGAGAGTAAAAGCTTGATGATTGGTTAAAATCACCCTACCAAACGTTTTAAGCTTTCAAATTACTAATCATGTTTATCTGTATCTTGACTGGAAAATAATTTGGGCTTTGTAGCAGTGTGCAGCACTGATCCTATTAGGCCATCTATAATAAGCTCCACCAGATTTAAAATTAAAAATAATTTTTAGCTGCATCTAGCCCGGAAAATAATTTTGGGGCTCCGAGATGCGCAAGACACATAAGTGCCTTCTTGCTGCACTACCTGCAGCATGACCCTCATATTGTCAGAATTCGAAGTAATCATGACTACTGGGTTGCCACACTCTTAGATCCCCCAAACTTTTCGATCAACCTTTTCATTTTAATAAAGACCAAAAAAATGGTCATTTTTGAAATTATAAGCATTAGCAGGTTGTTAGAAACTGAAATCAAACAGATTTCAACTCAAAACTTTATTCTAGGTGATGTTACATTTTCACATAGGACCCCTTGTTCAAAAGGAGCTTCTGAACTCTCTCGTCCATTGAATTTGTCAGGTTTTGGATGGTTTCTGCTTCAATTGTTTTGCATGAGGACAGAATACCCTCCCAGAGCTGTTGCTTAGATGTGAACTGCCTCCCGCCATCATAGACACTCCTTTTAATGATGCTCCAAAGGTTCTGAATGGGGTAGAGGTCAGGGGAGCATGGGGGTCACACCATAAGTTTGTCCCCTTTTATGCCCATATCAGCCAGAGATGCAGATGTTTTATGTGCAGCATGAGATGGTGCATTATCATGCAGAAAAATGATCTTGCTGTGAAATACACGGTTCTTCTTCTTGAACCATGGCAGGAAGTGCTGTTTGAGAAAATCCACCTACATTATGGAGTTCATCTTTAGCGCCTTCAGGGATCCTAAAGGGGCCGACAATCTCTCTCCCCATGATTCCAGCCCAAAACATTACTCCACCTCCTCCTTGTTGGCGCTGTAGCCGTGTTTGCGTGGGGTGTCCATCAACCAGCCATCCTCCACTCCATCCATCTGGACCATCGAGCGCTGCATGGCACTCATCCGTGAACAAAACAATTTTGAAATCAGTCTTCATGTAATGTTTGGCCCACTGGAGCCGTTTCTGCTTGTGTGAAGTGGATAGAGGAGGTCGACAGGATGGCGTATGCACAGCTGCAAACCTCTGAAGGACCCTGCATCTTGTTGTTCGGGGGACGTTGGAGGCACAAGCGGCTTCAAAAACTTGTCTGCTGCTATGACAAGGCTTTTTTGCCGCTGCTCTTTCAACCTGACTTAATTGCCTGTAGGAAAGAGTCCTCAATTTGCCCTTATCAGCACGCACACGTGTGTACTGTGAATCAGCTACATACTTCTTGATTGCCAAGACACTTCATCCTGATCATCGCACAATGTTGATTGTAGTCATGCCTTGACCTAAACACGCCACAATTTGTTGCTTCTCAGCAGCCGACACATCCTTTTTCTTTCCCATTTTGGCAGAAAATGTAGGCTGCTTAATAATGTGAGAGAGCCTTCTTAAGTAGTCTTGCCTTTCATTGGACACACCTGCCAAACTAATTAGCACAGGTGTCTGCAATTGCTTACAGTGATATAAAGAGCCCTGACACACATCACCATCAATGAGTTTAACTGACAAACAAACAAATTCTTCCCTTATCACTCCTAAACACTTTTTGCATAATAATTTGGAACGCGGTGTACATGTGCTTTTCCACAAAACACCAGCGGTTCACGTAGTGGATCTTACAGTTCTAACTTGCCAACCGTGGTCTGTATGGAATTGTTCAATAAAGGGCCCAAAATTAAGATAACATAGATGGGAGAGGTCTCTATGAATAGGAATTCCTAAGTATTTGATACCCTGTGAGGGCCAGGCAAAGGGAAAGTTGGACTGGATGGAATCCTATATGGATTTGGGGAGGGAGACATCGAGGGCCTCAGACTTCGCTGCATTGATTTTAAAATTTTACCATGTAACAAAGTGATCTATTTCAGCCATAACAGCAGGGATGGATATATGTGATTGAGTGATATATACTAGGACATCATCAGCAAATAGAGAGCACTTGTACTCGGTGCCTCCCACCTCAATCCACCTAATATTGGGGTTATGGCGAATTGATGAGAGCAGGTGCTCCGTCACTAGGATGTATAAGAGAGGGGACAGAGGACATCCCTGCCTTGTCCCATTGGTGATTGTGAAAGGTGATGAAAATGTTCTGACGCACCCCCTGGGCCTTGGGACACCCGGAGCCGGACCCTTTTTGGTGGATGCTGGTGGTTGTAGTCTTCGTGGCGGCGACCCGGTTCCGTGGCTCAGGGCGGTCAAACCAGTGGCGGAACTATTTATGTGGTTTTGATGTTTAAATGTCCGACTACGCCACCCGTGGATTGCGGTCAGAGTGAACCGCCGCTACAGGGCAGACCGCTGAGGCTGGTGTTGTGGGTGCAGCAGAGCGTAGCATAACTCCCCACGGGAGGAGTATAGCCTCAGGGCAGTGTATGCGGAGGATGGGGGTGATGGTGCAGGGCAGCAGCAGTAACGACACGGAGTCAGTGATGCAGTCCAGGGCCTTTACTCACAGTTCTTATTATCCAGACCACGCCTGCAGGTAACGGCTGCCCACGTCGTACTGTGCTCACCAGGTGAGGGGCTCAGACAACTCCCAGATAACTTTGGAGCACTTCACAGGACCCCCTTTGTGTGTCCTTTGTCTGGCCTTTCTTACCAACACTTCTGTCCGGCTGCCTCGGGCCTCCTCTTGGTAAACTTGGCGCCAGTTTCCCTGACCCTATGTGGTGCCTTCCTAGCGGGTGTAGCGAGGGGCTGCGCCACATAAAATGTCAGAGCCTCCGGTTTCTAGCTGAGGGTCGTTTCCTGCCTCCACTAGTTCGGGGACCGGTCTCCCCCTTTGGCCTGACCCCTCCACGCAGGTGGATTCAGGCGTGCGGTGGCGACTCGCCCGTCCGCACCCCTGGGATCCCTTCATTCCTCGTTCCTGGAGCCTTCTCCGCTCCTCTTCCTTCCTTCTCCCTCTTCCAGGCCTGGGCCTCTGTTACTAGGCCCGCCTCCGGAGCAGAGCTCATGCAGAGCCCCTGCTCCCTGCCACTTCTGCTCAGACTTCTCTGCACTGAACTAAGATGGTGCCCACCTTTTATACTCCCTTCTCAATGCACCCAGGAACTGCTTCCTCCCTGCTCCTGCACTACAGGGTTCACCTTCCTCAGTGTTCCCTCCCCCCACTCCAGCCAGGGACAGGGACTGTCGTGCCCATTTCAGGGGCATATTGGTCGCCCTGCCCCACGGCAATGTGGTGTAATGCATGCAGGTGTCGGGTCCTGATCCACACTCCATCCTTACCTGAGAGTGAGATATCACACCTCTGGGTGAGGTGCAATACGTCTGTAGCAACCGAGCCCTCAGGGTGCTACAGTTCCATTTATCTTCAGCCTAGGTGACGTATTGCGATACAGGGCCGTGATTTTGGCTATAAAAGGGTCCCCTAGACCCCTACCCCAAGCTTTTTAAGAGAATCATATATGGCGTGCCAGGAGACTCTATGGAATGCTTTCTCAGCATCCAACGAGAGTATCTAATTACAAATTTTTAACTGCATCTAGCCCAGGAAATACTTTGTGCCTAGTAGCAGTGTCTGCTAGTCAGCGGATTATCCCGGCTGTTAAGCAAGCTACACCACCTGTAGCTTAGACACTTAATATTTTCAAAGGAAATGCTTCGGGACCATGGGATACTCAGTGAAGAGCATCAGGAGGCACCCCAAGGCATAGGGGCTGGGACTGGCAGTAGGATGCCTTGCGGTGGACAGCCGAGCTCGATCCTTATAAAAGCTTTTTAACTGCAGCAGCTTTAGTGGACGCTACTGGAGCTGGAATTACGCGGCTGCTGGCATGAGACTTGCCCTCCAATAGATCCTTGTAAATGGATTTAAAGTGTATTCATTCAAATTAGAGAGACAATTTAAATTAAAAAGCTTAGAGCTGCCTCCACCACAGGGGGGCTCGCTCGACCCACCAGCGGACAGGCACCAGTATTGGGAGAGGGGGGCTGGCCATCAGGGTTCACCGCGGCTCTGGCACAAACCCGGCGACACGGAGGTGGCACGGGCAGGAGCGGACTGGCCGTGTCGGCTTCTCACTTTTTGGATTTTAGAAGGGCATGACATGCCTATATCTGTGTCTCCCCCTCCTTTTACTCCTCCACCTCTTTTATTTTCGCATGACTATATGTACTTGTCACTTTTCCATGTGTTAGTTGTGTCTTCTGAGCAGTTTGTCAGCTTTTGGACACCTTTGAAGGTGTTTTCTATGTGTTTCTATGTGTTTTTGTTTGCCTGCCATTAGTTTTAACGGTGTTCGAAGGTGTTCGACGAACAGTTCGGCGAACAGACGGGTGTTCGACGAACCGAACCGAACTCGAACACTACGGGGGTGGCTCAACACTAGTAATAACCTGCTAATGCTTATAATTTCAAAAATGACCATTTTTTTGTTCTTTATTAAAATGAAAAGGTTGAAAACTCTGCTGTGCATAATAATTTGGAACATACATTTTGATTGCAGTTTGAGTATTTTATTTTTGAAAAAATATACTGTTATCATAGGCAGTTTGTACAAAAACCTTTCAATTGTACTCTAATAGTTATTTGACTGGAAAATTACAATGACTGCAATTCATATAGGTAATTTGGGAAAATCTGAGAAAATATTTTTTGAATAATAATTTGGAACACAGTGTACAGTGTGTGTGGTTGTGCGTACAGCATATACAGTGTGTTTGTGGTGCTTATGGTGTATACAGTGTGTGTGTGTGTGTGTGTGTGTGGTGCATACGGCATATACAGCGTGTGTGTGGTGCGTACGGCGAATACAGAGTGTGTGTGTGGTTGTGCGTACTTCGTATAGTGGAACACAGTGTATACGCCGTACGCACCACACACACTCTGTATATGCCGTACGCACCACCACACACACTATATACGCCGTACGCACAACCATACACACATACACACTGTATGCACCACAAACACACTGTATACGTCATACGCACCACACACACACACTCTGTATTCGCCATATGCACCACACGCACTGTATACACCGAACGCACCAAACACACCCACAAACTGCAAATGCCGTATGCACCACACACACACATACTGTATACACCGTACGCACCACACACACACACACACAGCTTAAGCCGGACGCACAACAAACACACACACATTGTATACGCCGGAAGCACCACAAACATACACACACTGTGTACACCATACGCACCACACACACACTGTATACGTCGTAGGCACCCCCCACATACACACTGTATATGCCGTTCGCACCATACACACAAACACACTGTATACGCCGTACGAACCACACGCACTGTATACGCCGAACGCACCAAACACACCGACAAACTGCATATGCCGTATGCAACACACACACATACTGTATACACCGTACGCACCACACACACACACACACAGCTTAAGCCGGACGCACAACAAACACACACACATTGTATACGCCGGACGCACAACAAACACATACACACTCTATACGCCGTTCGCACCCCTCACACACACACTGTAAACACCGTTCACACCAGGCACAAACACAGTGCATACGCTGTACGCACCACACACACACACACTGTGTACACCATACGCACCACACACACACACTGCATACACCATACGCACCACACACACACACACACACTGTATACGCCGTGTGCACCACACACACACACGCACTGTATACGCCGTATACAACACACACACACTGTATACGCCGTATGCAACACAAACACACACACTGTATACGCCGTATGCAAGAAACACACACACACACACACTGTAAACGCCGTACGCACCACACTTACACACACTCAGTATACGCTGTACTCACCACCACAATCACACTGTATACTCCATACTCACCACCACACACAAGCTGTATACTTCGTACTCACCACCACGCACACGCTCTGTATATGCCGTACGCACCACACACACACTCTGTATATGCCGTACGCACCACACACACTCTGTATATGTCGTACGCACCACACACACTCTGTAAATGCCGTACGCACCACCACACACACACACTGTATACATCGTAGACACCCAACACACACATATTGTATACTTCGTAGGCACCCCCCACACACACTGTATACGCCGTACGCAGCACACAAACACACACTGCATACGCCGTATGCACCACACACACACACACTGCGTACGCCATAAGCACGACACACACACACACACACACACTGCATATGCCTTGCACACCACACACACACACTGTATACGCCATGCGCACCACACACACACACTGAATACGCCGTACGCACCACACACACCCTGAATACGCCGTACGTACCACACACACACTGTGTACGCCGTACGCACCACACACACACTGTATACACCGTACGCAACACACACAAACTGTATACGCCGTACGCACCACACACACACTTTATACGCCGTACGCACCACACACACACTGTATACTCCGTACGCACCACACACACACACTCTGTATATACCATACGCAGCACACACACATGCACCACACACACTCTGTATACCCCATACACACCACACACACACACACTCAAACTGTATACACCGTACGCACCCCCCACACACTGTATACGTCGTAGGCACTCCCCACATACACACTGTATATGCCGTTCGCACCATACACACAAACACACTGTATACGCCGTACGAACCACATGCACTGTATACGCCGAACGCACCAAACACACCCACAAACTGTATATGCCGTATGCAACACACACACATACTGTATATACCGTACGCACCACACACATACACACAGCTTAAGCCGGACGCACAACAAACACACACACATTGTATACGCCGGACGCACCACAAACACACATACACTGTATACGCCGTTCGCACCCCCCCCACACACACTGTATACACCGTTTGCACCAGACACAAACACACTGTATACGCTGTACGCACCACACACACACACACTGTGTACACCATACGCACCACACACACACACACTGCATACACCATACGCACCACACACACACACACTGTATACGCCGTGGGCACCACACACACACACGCACTGTATACGCCGTATGCAACACACACACACTGTATACGCCGTATGCAACACACACACACACACACTGTATACGCCGTATGCAAGAAACACACACACACACACACTGTAAACGCCGTACGCACCACACTCACACACACTCAGTATACGCTGTACTCACCACCACACACACACTGTATACTCCATACTCACCACCACACACAAACTGTAAACTTCGTACTCACCACCACGGACACGCTCTGCATACGCCGTACGCACCACACACACACTCTGTATATGTCGTACGCACCACACACACACTCTGTATATGTCGTACGCACCACACACACTCTGTATATGCCGTACGCACCACCACACACACACACTGTATACATTGTAGACACCCAACACACACATATTGTATACTTCGTAGGCACCCCCCACACACACTGTATACGCCGTACGCAGCACACAAACACACACTGCATACGCCGTATGCACCACACACACACACACTGCGTACGCCATAAGCATGACACACACACACACACACACACACTGCATATGCCTTGCACACCACACACACACACTGTATATGCCATGCGCACCACACACACACACTGAATACGCCGTACGCACCACACACACACTGTGTACGCCGTACGCACCACAAACACTGTATACACAGTACGCAACAAACACAAACTGTATACGCCGTACGCACCACACACACACTTTATACGCCGTACGCACCACACACACACTGTATACGCCGTACGCACCACACACACACACTCTGTATATGCCATACGCACCACACACACATGCACCACACACACTCTGTATACCCCATACACACCACACACACACACACTCAAACTGTATACGCCGTATGCACCCCCCACACTGTATACACCGTACGCACCCCCACACACTGTATACGTCGTAGGCACTCCCCACATACACACTGTATATGCCGTTCGCACCATACACACAAACACACTGTATACGCCGTACGAACCACATGCACTGTATACGCCGAACGCACCAAACACACCCACAAACTGCATATGCCGTATGCAACACACACACATACTGTATATACCGTACGCACCACACACATACACACAGCTTAAGCCGGACGCACAACAAACACACACACATTGTATACGCCGGACGCACCACAAAACACACACTCACTGTATACGCCGTTCGCACCCCCCCACACACACTGTATACACCGTTTGCACCAGACACAAACACACTGTATACGCTGTACGCACCACACACACACACACACTGTGTACACCATACGCACCATACACACACACACACTGTGTACACCATACGCGCCACACACAAACACACTGCATACACCATGCGCACCACACACACACACTGTATACGCCGTGTGCACCACACACACAAACTGTATATGCCGTATGCAACACATACACACACTGTAAACGCCGTACGCAACACACACACACACACACACACACTGTATACGTCGTATGCAACAAGCACACACACACACACACACACACTGTAAACGCCGTACGCACCACACTCACACACACACAGTGTACGCTGTACTCACCACCACACACACACTTTATACTCCGTACTCACCACCACACACACACTGTATACTCCGTACTCACCACCACACACACACTCTGTATATGCCGTATGCACCACACACACTCTGTATATGCCGTACGCACCACCACACACACACTGTATACGCCGTACGTAACACACACACACACACACTGTATACATCGTAGGCACCCCCCCACACACACTGTATATGTCGTAGGCACCCCCAACAGACAATGTGTGCGCCTTACGCCCAGCACACACTGCATACGCCGTACGCAGCACACAAACACACACTGCATACGCCTTATGCACCACACACGCACACTGCATACGCCATACACACCACACACACACACTGTATTTGCTATGCGCACCACACACACACACTGAATACGCCGTACGCACCACACACACACACTGAATATGCCATACGCACCACACACACACTGTGTACGCCGTAGGCACCACACACACCACACACACACTGTATACACCGTACGCACCACACACACACTGTATACGCCGCACGCACCACACACACACTTTATACGCCATACGCACCACACACACACTGCATACGCCGTATGCACCACACACACACTCTGTATATGCCGTACGCACCACACACACTCTGTAAATGCCGTACTCACCACCACACACACACACTGTATACATTGTAGGCACCCAACACACACATACTGTATACTTCGTAGGCACCCCCCACACACACTGTATACGCCGAACGCACAAAACACACTGCATACGCCATACGCAGCACACAAACACACACTGCATACGCCGTATGCACCACACACACACACTGCATACGCCATAAGCACGACACACACACACTGCATATGCCTTGCACACCACACACACACTGTATACGCCATGCGCACCACACATACACACTGAATAAGCCATACGCACCACACACACACTGTGTACGCCGTACGCACCACACACACACACTGTATACGCCGTATGCAACACACACACACACTGTATACGCCGTACGCACCACACACATACTTTATACGCCGTACGCACCACACACACACTGTATACGCCGTACGCACCACACATGAGCGTGTACGGCCAAACCAGGTTCCATAGTTCCGTAAGACCCCTCCCCATCTTACCGACCTCAAGTACCTTAAGAAATAAAAACACTGCACCTGTAGTTTCTTTGGATAAATTTGGCCACAGCGGCCACTTTATTAACAAACAACATTAACATATAAACATTATTCAAATAAATAAGAAGGGAGGGTTCTTGGAGTTAAAAATTAGATCTGGCATAACTAAACCAAAATCGAACCACCGTATTACCCTCAGCCGTCCATCACCAGCTCAAGGGCACCAAAAGCTCCCAGGGTAAAACCCCGTCCAGAGCCCCAAAAACCAAATGCCAGATCACCCCGGTTAATCAAGCCACTGCCTGTAAATTTCCAATAACTTTCCCACCGACACTTCTGTGCCAACTCCAAGAACCCCACCCCCCGCCAAGCCACTGCGACATACCTTCTTACACAACTTTACTTAACACTTTTAATATAACCCAGTATAATGCACAACATCAAATACCCCTTTATTTCTTTCACGATAGACAACCACCCTTTTTCATTAACCACAAAATATACCAATGGAAAACAAAAAAGAGGGTGGGTGGGTGGGAACTTCTCTCAATGACTTCTTCCCTGGACTGCCCGTTTTCTTTTGCCAATGGTACGCCAAAATGCTCCGCTACCCACACCATAGTACCTAACAAATTCCTACACAATAACGATTGCGGAGGGTCTATAAACAAAAAATCATCCAAATAATGAATGACTGAATTAACTGATGCCAGGTCCTTCACCACCCATTCCAAAAAGGTACTAAACGTTTCAAACAAAGAACACGAAATTGCACAACCCATTGGCAAACACCTATCCACGTAATATGCCCCATTCCAAAAACAACCTAACAACGGGATACTATCCGGGTGAACTGGCAGCAACCTAAAAGCCGACTCGATATCCGTCTTGGCTAGCAACGATCCTGACCCATATCGCCGTACCCAACTGAACATAATTCCTGTGCAATGCCATCATTCACCGAGAGCCCCTTCGGGTACGACAAATGCTGAATCAAACGAAACTTATTCAGCTCTTTTTTGGGCACAACCCCCAACGGCGAAATAATCACCCTGCTGCTAGGTAATACCCGAAACGGTCCCGCCATCCTGCCCAATTCCACCTCCTTAGCCAACTTCACGCTAACCACATCCGGATGAAGGGAAGCCGACGTCAAATTTTTTACTGAAAAGGGGACCTCATGATCAGGATGAGGGATTCTAAATCCTTCCAAAAAACCATCCGCAATGACCTTAGCCTTCAACTGATCCGGATACCTACTTAGAAAGGGGGCCATTGCGTGCACCCTCACCGGAGTCAACCCTTTGACCGGTACCCACTGTCGGCTTTCCCTTACCCTTCTTAAAGCATTTTGATGCTCCGTGTGAGCTTCCATTACAATGGGAGCACACGTGTTTGAATTTACAGGAGCTCCCGTACTTGCATTGGCCGTCATTAAATTGCCAGCAAGTTCCCACTTCCTTCTTAGTGCTTTGTGCCCCCTGTTTACTTCCCCCGTGTCCTGCTGATTGGTTACTACTGCTGCTCCCGTGAAAGGACTGCCCATACCTCACTGGGGCCATAACCTTCAGCCACAAACCAATGTCCTTTTGATCCCATCTGATCTCAGGGCGGACTGCCTTCCTCTGCCGAAATTGCTCGTCATATCGTAACCACGCCTGACCCCCGTAAATCCTATGAGCCTCCCCAATAGCATCAAGGTAGCAAAACAAACCCGAACAATTATCAGGAGCTTTTTCTCCAATAACGCTAGCCCTTATTGCAAAAGCTTGTAACCAATTGACAAACGTCTGTGGAATCAACCTCCACCTACGCTTCTCCTCCTCCTCTTTTTTACTGTCTTCCTTTTTTCCCTTATCCAGGTTAAACTTTTCCAACGGAAGAAGGGAAAAAATTTCGACATACTCGTCCCGCCAAATTTTTTCTTTAACCTCTTTTTTTAAATGCGTCCCCAACGGCCCCTCAAAGCACACATATACCTCCCCTTTCGCCCTATTATCCAGTTTTATAGTATCCGTATTTTCCTTTTCTGTCTGCACACAAACCGATACCCCAGAAGGTGTCCCAGCTGTACACCCCGCCGACCTGGCCGACTCGCTCCCCACCTGCAACAACGCCGGTTGACTAGGTAGCCAAGCCCCCGCCAGTGACAACCCCCTTTGAATGGCTCCCCCGCCGTCTATTCTCGCCAAAATGCGCGACATGCTAACCAACAAATCCCTAAACCCGCTTACATCTGACCCACTATCCCCCCTAACATTTTCCCTGCTGGGCTCAGACACCTGCCTATCACCTACCCCATCCGCTACAGACCCCGCGGGCGACAAACCATACATAGACGCATACTCACGAAGCTGCGCAGGTGCTGTGTCCCCGCCAGCCGTACTCCCCGAGTCCTGATGAGTCCTTGGTTCGTCTTGTTCTTCTCCATAATTCAGTCCGACCGACCCCTGCGGCTCAAGGCCCGCGCCTCTGGCCTCCTCGTCACCAGGGGGGACCCGAGCCCGTGCCGACCTCCCCGCCGTTCGTCTTCCAGTCCTCACCGCCGACCGTGCACATCCGCGATTTTTAGACCCGGACTCACCAGCCCGATCCGTGTTGGTCCGTGGATAACTGCCAGGCAACTCCATGCTTCTGCCCGCCGCTCCATCCCTCTGCCTGGAGAAACTTGAGCCAGGCAGCAGGTCCTGGAATTGTTGCTGCCTGCGCGTGTAGCTCCGCTGCTGTCTGCGCCCTCTGGTCTGTCTGGCAGGCACCCCGACAGGAACGTCGCCAGGTGTGCCTGCCGCGCTGGTGTTCCCTCCGTTCCCCGCTGCAGGATTGCCGCCCTTTTTCCTTTTGAATAACCGGCGTCTTGAATCGCCGCTGGATCTTGGAGCGGGGGGCGTGTCCCTGCACCCGCCGCTCATTGGCTGTGCGTCACTTCCATCTGTCTCCGGGGCCGGAAGTGACGTAGTCCCCATTTCCGGTGAGGCCCCGCCCCCCCGGATGACGCGTCTGCAGCCCAGGCCTTGCTTCCGGCGCGGCCTGGGCTCTAGTACTGCGGGGCGCTGACGGGGGAGGCCGCACCACTACGGACCGGGGAACTTCAGTCGCGAACCGCGACCCGATGCAGGGGGAGCCCGCAGACCGGCTGGGCGGATTCCTGCCGCGGCGGGCACGCCGGCAGGGTTTCCGCCAGCATGCTCCCCTGACACAGGGTCCCCTGAGGGGCTCCGCAGCCTGCGCCTGCTGCCCGTACCAACCATCTCCAGGGAAAGCCTCTCGGGGGGCCGCGTCCTCCTGGCAATTCTTCCCAAACCCGACGGGGATTCTTCCTCTCCGGCATTCCCCAGAAGTCCGGCCAGCTGGGCCTCAAGCCACCCTCCTTGCCTGGATCTGGCAGTCTCCCTCAGCCTGGTGATAAGGGACTCCACGGACTCCATAATAGCGAGAAGAGTGTCCCAGCAATTAGAAAGGTAAAAATAATTTTTTTTTTTTTTGATCAGTACTCCAGAACTTCTCTCAATGACTTCTTCCCTGGACTGCCCGTTTTCCCGCACTTTTCCCTATTATACCTCTCCACCCTTTACCCCACCCCCCATACAAATGCCAGCCCCTCCAAGCCTATACCCAATCTCGACCATTGGGATTTAAAAATTGCACCCTCCTGTCAAATCCCGGTCATGTGGGGCTTCCTTCTAGGTTCCCATGCCTCCAGCCCCCTTCTCACACTCTGTATATGCCATACGCACCACACACACATGCACCACACACACTCTGTATACCCCATACACACCACACACACACACACTCAAACTGTATACGCCGTATGCACCCCCCACACTGTATACACCGTACGCACCCCCCCACACACTGTATACGTCGTAGGCACTCCCCACATACACACTGTATATGCCGTTCGCACCATACACACAAACACACTGTATACGCCGTACGAACCACATGCACTGTATACGCCGAACGCACCAAACACACCCACAAACTGTATATGCCGTATGCAACACACACACATACTGTATATACCGTACGCACCACACACATACACACAGCTTAAGCCGGACGCACAACAAACACACACACGTTGTATACGCCGGACGCACCACAAACACACACACACTGTATACGCCGTTCGCACCCCCCACACACACACTGTATAAACCGTTCGCACCAGAAAACAGACACACTGTATACGCTGTACGCACCACACACACACACACACTGTGTACACCATACGCACCATACACACACACACACACTGTGTACACCATACGCGCCACACACAAACACACTGCATACGCCATACGCACCACACACACACTGTATACGCCGTGTGCACCACACACACACAGTGTATACGCCGTATGCAACACACACACACTGTATACGCCGTACGCAACACACACACACTGTATACGCCGTACGCAAGAAACACACACTGTAAATGCCGTACGCACCACACTCACACACACAGTATACGCTGTACTCAACACCACACACACACTGTATACTCCGTACTCACCACCACACACAAACTGTATACTTCGTACTCACCACCACACACACGCTCTGCATACGCCGTATGCACCACACACACACTCTGTATATGCCGTACGCACCACACACACTCTGAATATGCCGTACGCACCACACACACTCTGTAAATGCCATACGCACCACCACACACACACACTGTATACATCGTAGACACCCAACACACACATACTGTATGCTTTGTAGGCACCCGCCACACACACTGTATACGCCGTACACACAACACACACTGGATACGCCATACGCACCACACAGACACTGCATACGCCGTACGCAACACACACACACACTGCATATGCCGTATGTACCACACACACACACACTGCATACGCCATAAGCACCACACACACACACACAATACATATGCCGTACACACCACACACAGACACTGTATACGCCATACGCACCACACTGACACACACACTGTATATGCCATACGCACCACACACACTGTATACGCCGTACGCACCACGCACACATTGTATACGCCATACGCACCACACACACACTGTATACGCCATATGCACCACACACACACTGTATACTCCATACACAGCACACACAAACTGTATACGCCATACTCACCACACACACACTTTATACACCATACGCACCACACACACACTGTATACGCCGTACGCACCACACACACACACTCTGTATATGTCATACGCACCACACACACATGCACCACGCACATTCTGTATACCACATACACACCACACACACACACACACTCAAACTGTATACGCCGTATGCATCCCCAAACACTGTATACACAATTTGCAACACAAACACACTGTATACGCCGTACACACAACCACACACACACACACTCTCTGTGTGCACCACAGACACGTTGTATACGCCATACGCACCACCACACACTATATACGCCGTAGACACACACACTGTATACGCAGTATGCACCCCACACACACATTGTATACACTCAACGCACCACACAAACAAACACAGACACTGTATACACAATACGCACCACAAACACACTGTATACGACATACGCACCACACACACACACACTCTGTATTCGCCGTAAGCACCACACACACTGTATACGCCGTTCGCACCGCCACACAAACACACACTGTTTACTCAGTATGCACCCCAGACACACATTGTATACGCCGTACACACCACACACACTGTATACGCTGATCGCAACACACATACAAACACACACACATTGTACAGTCCGTACGCACCACACAAACACTGTATACGCCGTACGCACCACACACACACACACTGTATATGCCGTACGCACCACACACACACACAAACACACTGTATATGTCGTATGCACCACACACACTGTATACGCCGTATGCACCACACACACACGGCACACGCCGTACACACCACACACACTCACACACTGTATACGCCGTATGCACCACACACATGGCACACGCTGTACACACCACACACATTCACACACTGTATACGCCGTACGCACCACACACACTCACACACTGTATACGCTGTACGCACCACAAACACACTGTATACGCCGTACGCACCACACACACTGTATACGCTGAATGCACCACACATACAAACACACACACATTGTATACCCCGTATGCATCACACACACGCTGTATACGTTGTACGCACCACACACACACTATATATGCCATAAGCACCCCACACACTGTATATGCCGTACACACACACACTGTATACGCCGTGCGCACCACACACACACACTGTATACTCCGTACACACCACACACCCACACTGTATACACCACATCCACACTGTATACGTCGTACGCACCACACGCACTGTATATGCCGAACGCACCAAACACACCCACAAACTGCATATGCCATATGCACCACACACACATACTGTATACACGGTACGCACCACACACACACAGCTTAAGCTGGACGCACAACAAACACACACACATTGTATACGCCGGACGCACCACAAACACACACTCACTGTATACGCCGTTCGCACCCCCCCACACACACACTGTATACACCGTTCGCACCAGACACACACACTGTATACGCTGTACGCACCTCACACACACACACACTGTGTACACAATACGCACCACACACACACACTGCATACGCCATACGCACCACACACACACACAAAATGTATACGCTGTGTGCACCACAGACACACACTGTATACGCCGTACGCAACACACACACATTGTATAAGCCGCACGCAACAAACACACACACACACTGTAAACTTCATACGCACCACACTCACACTCACACATTGTACTCTGTACTCGCCTCCACACACACACTGTATACTCCGTACTCACCACCACACACACGCTCTGCATACACCGTATGCACCACACACACACTTTGTATATGCCATACGCACCACACACACTCTGTATTTGCCGTACGCACCACATGCACTCTGTATACGCCGTACGCACCACACACACACACACACACACTGTATACATCATAGGCACCCCCCCACACACACTGTATATGTCGTAGGCACTCCCCACACACACTATACGCCGTACGCAGCACACACACACACTGCATATGCCGTACGCACCACACACACACTGTGTACGCCGTACGCACCACACACACTCTGTATACGCCATAGGCACCACACACACACTGTATACGCCGTACGCACCACACACACACTTTATACGCCGTACGCACCACACACACACACTCTGTATATGCCATACGCACCACACACACATGCACCACACACATTCTGTATACCCCATACACACCACACACATATACTGAAACTGTATACACCGTATGCATCCCCCAAACACTGTATACACAATTTGCATCAAAAACACACTGTATACGCCGTACACACAACCACACACACACACACTCTCTGTGTGCACCACAGACACTTTGTATACGCCATACGCACCACCACACACTATACGCTGTAGACACACCCACTTTATTCGCAGTATGCACCCCACACACACATTGTATACACTGAACGCACCACACAAACAAACACACACACTGTATACACAATACGCACCACAAACACACTGTATACGACATACGCACCACACACACACACTCTGTATTCGCCGTAAGCACCACACACACTGTATACGCTGTTCGTACCGCCACACAAACACACACTGTATACGCAGTATGCACCCCAGACACGCATTGCATACGCCGTACTCACCACACACACACACTGTATATGATGTACGCACCGCAAACACACTGTATACGCTGAACACAACACACATACAAACACACACACATTGTACAGTCCGTACGCACCACACAAACACTGTATACGCCGTACGCACCACACACACACACTGTATACGCCGTATGCACCACACACACACACAAACACACTGTATACGTCGTATGTGTGTCACCCTGGCCTGGATGCCACAAGTGTAATTAAAGCTGTGTCTGAGAGCAAGGGGGAGGTTCTCTAGTCAGGGGAACATTAGCATGCAATGCCTCCTGTCTCAGGCCAGTAGGGGGAGCTGGCTGCCCCTATAAAAGCTGGTACTGTGGGCAGGGTTAGAGGAGAACTGGATGGCCTGTCTCAGCACTGAGACGTGTCCCAGAGTGGAGCATTGACAGAAAGTTGATTGCACCTAAGAGGAAGTGTGGCAGTAGGAGAGCCACAAGCCAGAGACAAGAGGCGAAGCAGGCCTGTCTTGGCAAATCAGAGACTGACTTTACCAGACTTTGGTGTCTGAGGCTGGAAGGATTCCACATCCCCCAGCAGAGAACCAGTCTGCAAGGGACTGTATATTCCTTGGCCTAAGAAGCCTGGAGGCCCTGCCACAACCGAAGGGACCAGTAAAGCCGTACAAGGCTGGGAGCAGAAAGAAACCCACGTCGCAGGCCATACAGGTGAGAATACATGGAAAGCTCAGAAACGTGGGCTGTTACCCTATAACGAGGAGATAGCCAGAAGGAGCGCAGAAAGCGCGGTAGGCCTACACCCTCACCCTGACCAGGGCCAATTTCCCCATTGCTCTCAGACATCCAGGTCCCCTCCTAGCTGGGACTGTTTGTGGGTCAGTTTACCTGTTCTAGTAAAGACCCTGGACTACAACCTGTTGTCTGTGTGCTCCTTGCTCCTCCAGCACTACCAGCACTGGGACTCTCACTACCAACACTCCCACCATTCACTATACTGCCTTGGGGCCGCACTCTTCCCGTGGGGAGTCACACTACCCTAGCTGCACACCTCATCAGCCCCAGCGGTCTGCATGCAGCGGCGGTTCCTAATAACCGCAATCCACGGGTGGCGTAGTCGGACATAAACATCAGCACATAACGGACTACCACTGGCCTGACCACCCTGAGCCACGGAACCGGGTTGCCACTACTACTCCCACCGTTTCCCTATTGCCCGGATCCGAGTGCCCCACGGCCCAGGGGGCGAGTCAGCTTTGGCGTAGCCGGCAGGATTTCGTGCCCGCAACCACCAGGTACTGCGTGCCTGAAAAAGACTTTTGTAACTTACCTGTGGCGAAGTTTCCCGCTGTCCGGAGTCGTTTCCCGCCATCCGGAGCCAATTCCCGCCATCGGACGCCATCTTTGACCGTTTCCCGCCGTGTTCTGCCGTCTTCCCGCCATCCGCGGCTGCTTCCCGTCATCGGACGCCAACTTCAGGACGCCGCGCGGGAAGAAGAGGGGCGTGGACGTCAAAACCGCGCGAGATCCGAAGCTCATCCCCACGCACCGACGCTGCGCAAGGTCCTGGAAGGGAGAGAGAGCGACGCTGACGTCATGAGGACGCGACGCCAGGTCCTCGTCCATAGCAGCAGCAGCGGAGCCGCGGCCTACAGAAAAGGATCGTTGGAAGGTAGGCCACGCTTAACTAGGGGGGAGGAAGATGTCGGACACAGAGGCGCCCACTACCACCAACGCAGCGGCAGCAGCGGTGATGCCCTTATCCTTGCCCTACATCCCTGGAGCGGCCTGGTTGCCCAAGTACTCAGGGGAGCCCCATGCCCTAACTTACTTTAAGGAAAGGCTATACAGTTTGTTCCAGGTTTACCCCCTGACAGAGGAGCAGAAGGTCAGCATATTGACAGGGCAGTTAACTGGCGCAGCCCAAAGGGAGGTAAAATCATGGCCCACTGAGCAGAAAAGGACTGTGAAGGGTATTCTGGCCCGGCTGCGGGGTACCTTTGATACACGTACCTCCGCTGAGATTAAAATGAGGTTCTATGGATGTAAGCAGCGGGCACAGGACAGCATCAGAGACTATGCCCTAAGTCTGCAGGAAGTCTTGAGGGCTATTCAACAAACTGACCCTGGCAGTGTGCAGGAAACCGATAAGCTGCTAACAGAACAATTCATAGAAGGTCTGCTGTCTAGCGCCCACATGGCCCAACTGCGCCTCATGTTCTTTCAGAACCCCGACCTGACCTTTGCCCAATTTAAGGACAGGGCCATAAGGGTGCTCCGTGAATCTGCAACCAGTGGCGCTATAAACCCCCGGCGCCCTGCTATCACCTACCACCAGGAGGCGGCGCCCTCCTCTATGGACTCCGTGGAGGCTGATGCACAGGCCCTGAACCAAGCCCCGTCGAAAGGCCTGCACCACCAAGTCCAGGAGCTAACCAGGAGCGTCGCGACGTTGACCAGAACCATCCAGGCGTTGCAAGTGGACCCGTCAAGACCCATCGAGCTGGCTTCAAGTCCGGAGGATGTCCCGTGGCGTCGACAGAGGAGGATCCCGTCGTTCCGAGGGAGGCCCACAGACTGCTATGCAGAGGATGGACAGCCCATTTGCCGTCGATGCAACCAGCCAGGACACATTTCCAGGTACTGTAATTTAAACGGGTCCAACCTGGGGCAGAGGGCCGACCCCCAGGCATAAGATCACCAGGCCCTTATAATTGGCTTGATAAGTACGTTGGGGGGCGCCCGGTTTTACCCGTGGTGCTGGACGGTATCCCCATGAGCGCCTTGCTGGATACTGGGTCGCAAGTAACCACTATCCCTTATGTACTTTTTAAGCAGTATTGGACTGATGCTGATATCACACGGTGTCCAGACAGTAACTTGAGCATCATCGCCAGTAATGGCTTACCCATGCCGCAGATGGGGTTCAAGGAGATGACCATTAAAATTGGTAAAGTTGAACTGCCGGCACAGGGAGTAATTATTGTGGACATTGACCGTCGTGAAAGTCACCCTAAAATAACTGTGGGAACTAACGTAATTGAAAATTGTCTTTCAGAGGTAATTGTAATTCTACAACAGGTGGTGGTGAATGCTAGTTCCAGCCAACAGAGAGTCCTCAACAAGGAGATAAAAGCCCTGATGAGACGGCAGCAGGTAGAATTGTCTGGTGGTGAGATCGGTAGCGTAAGACTGAGTGACCCATTCCCCATTTCCATGCCTCCCAAAAGTGAAATGATGATCTGGTGTCGGACTGCAATCGGGTTGAGAGGTAGAGACTACCAAGCCATGGTAGAACCCGTGTACTCAGACAGCAGGCCCACCATTTTGACAGCCTGGGGGGTGGTTGATGTCCGTCATGGGAGGGTGCCCGTCCGCATCCTCAACATTGGGGAGAGGGAAATACACTTACCCAGGTACGCTACACTCGCCAAACTGTTTGTTGTCGAACACCAAGATATCAGGGCCGTGGAGCCCTTGCATCCATCTCCACAGGTGGAGGGTAATGGCTCCCAGAAGCAAAAGGAGGACTGACTGGTGCCAGAAACTCCACGTGGGTGCTGACTCCACTCCCCTGCACCAAAAACAAGGAGTCTACCGGGTGGTACAGGAGTACGAGAGAGTCTTTAGTAAGCACCCGCTAGACTTCGGCAGAGTAAAGGGGATAGAACACCACATCCCCACAGGGAGCCACTCACCAATAAAAGAGAGACACGGGCCTGTACCCCCTGCACATTATCAGAACGTCAAGGGCATGCTAAGAGAGATGAAAGAAGCTGGGGTCATTAGAGGTAGCTGTAGCCCCTGGGCAGCCCCCTTGGTTCTGGTGAAAAAGAAAGATGGCACCATGAGAATGTGCGTGGACTATAGACAAATCAACCGTATCACCCACAAAGACGCATATCCGCTGCCTAGAATAGAAGAGTCTTTAGCCGCACTAAAATCAGCTAACTTCTTTTCTACTTTGGACCTTACTAGTGGGTACTGGCAGGTTCCTGTGGCAGAGGCTGACAAGGAGAAGACCGCCTTCACCACCCCGATGGGACTGAGTGAGTTCAACTGTATGCTTTCGGGCTCTGCAACGCACCAGGGACCTTCCAGCGGCTCATGGAATGCTGTCTAGGGCACCGAAACTTCGAGACGGTCCTCCTTTACCTGAAAGACGTGATCTTCTATTCGAAGACCTACGAGGACCACCTAAAGCACCTGGCCGAGGTGTTCGAAGCCCTGGCAGGCTATGGCCTGAAGGTAAAACCATCGAAGTGTCACCTGCTGAAACCAAAGGTCCAGTACCTAGGGCACGTGGTAATCGCGGAAGGAGTGGCCCCCGACCCTGAAAAAGTCACGGCAATCAAGAGCTGGCCAAGCCCCTCGAACATCAAAGAGGTGAGACAGTTTCTCGGGTTGGTAGGCTACTACCGAAGGTTCATCCCCGGGTTCACTAAGATGGCAGCTCCTATGCAGGACCTCCTGATCGGACAGTCTAAGTCCCGAAGTCAAAAGCCACCCTTGAAGTGGGATAAACCGGAAGAGGAGTCCTTCCGCCAGCTAAAGATGGCCCTCACGGGGGATGAGGTCCTGGCCTACCCTGATTACGGCCAGCCTTTCATTCTCCACACAGATGCCAGTAATGTGGGACTGGGAGCCGTACTGTCCCAAAACCAACAGGGCAGAGAACGGGTGATCGCATACGCCAGCCGGAAGCTGAGGCCCACCGAGAGGAACCCGGAGAATTACAGCTCCTTCAAGCTAGAATTCTTGGCGGTGGTGTGGGCCGTGACGAAACGCTTCAAGCATTACCTGGCCTCCGCAAAGTTCACCGTGTACACGGACAACAACCCGTTGACACACATGGACAATGCAAGACTGGGTGCCCTGGAACAGCGGTGGATGGCCCGTCTCTCCAACTATGACTTCGTGATCAAGTACCGGGCAGGCAAAACCAACGCCAACGCGGACGCCCTATCAAGGATGCCTCACTTACCTGAAGGTGACGAAGACCCAGAAGAGCTGGAGGAGGTAGAACTCCCGGCGTTTCACCGATATGGAGCCGCTCAATACTCTCAATGCGTGAAGGAGGAGGATCTAACAACTGTGATGATCAATCCCCTACCTCACCACAGCTGGGCCGAGACCCAAGATAGTGACCCTGCAGTCCGCCTGGTGAAAGATCTGCTGACCCGGGAAGACACCCGCCTAGATCCGGATGCTCCAGAGGAAGCCAGACAGCTATGGAAGGAGAAGAGCAAGCTGTTCCTCTACGAAGGCAAGTTGTGCAGAAGGATTGTCAACCACCGGACGCACGAGCTGACCTGGCAAGTCGTGGTCCCAAGGCGGGATGCAGCTATGGTCCTGGGGGCTTACCATGACAGAGCGAGGCACTTCGGTTGGAAGAAACTGGAGTTCCTACTAAGAGGAAGGTTCTTTTGGGTCGGCATGACAGGAGCAGTAGAAAAGTGGTGCAGAGACTGTGGCCCTTGTCACCTGAGGAGGAAGGACCGCACCAGCCAGAAGACACCCTTGAGGCCCATCGTCACCACGCAGCCTCTTGAGCTGGTAGCTCTGGACCATGTCAAATTGGCTCCCAGCTGGTCAGGATACATCTATGCCCTGACAATCGTGGACCACTATTTCCATTTTCTAGTGGTGGTCCCGGTAAAGGACTTGACAGCCCAAACAGCGGCCAGAGCCTTCCAGCAATACTTCTGCCGTCCACACGGGTATCCGGAATAGGTCCTGACAGACCAGGGTCCAGCGTTCGAGGCTGAAATCTTCCAGGGGTTCTGCAACCTCTATGGCTGTAAGAAAATTCGGACAACGCCTTACCATCCACAAACCAACGGGATGTGTGAGAAGATGAACAATATAGTCATTGATCTCCTGAAGACGTTGCCCTTGGAGGAATGCAGCCTGTGGCCAGAAAAACTGCCGGACCTGATAGACCTATACAACAATATCCCGGTGAATGCTACAAACTGCAACCCGCCTTACCTGATGCGAGCTAGACCAGGTAAGCTGCCCGTAGACCTGGAGATGGGAGTCCTAATACCTGAGGACACCTCCCCAGATGCGGACTGGGATACGGAAAGGCAACTGCAGTACAAGAAGGTACAGGAGAGTGTGGAGAAGAGCCTGGCCCAGGTGAGAGAGAGGCAAGAAAAACTCTTCAACCAACACGCCCCTGCTGGTCCCCTGGAACCTGGTGAGCAGGTCCTGAAGCGGAAGAGAAGGCTACATAAGTTGGATGACCAGTGGGAAAGGGAACCCTACACAGTACTGCAGTCTGATCACGACAACCCGAAGGTGTGCGTGATCACCAAGGACGGAGGAGAAACCACTAGTACCGTCTCCAGAGACCATCGCAAAAGATGCCCCGAGCAACTCCGTAGTGCAGAAGAGGATCAGAGTGACCTTGAACCCGCAGAGGACAAGGAAGAAATGATCAGCACCGTTCTCGGAGAGTTCCCTCAGTCCTGGACTCGCATAAATGATGCCATAGTGGTACCCGTCCTGCATTTCCTGCAACCGGCCCAGCAACAACCAACACCAGAGCCGGAAGGTGAAGAGGAGCAAGCGGTTCCAGAGGCAGAAGAGCCTGTTCCAGCAGCCCAGGAGAGTCAACCCTCTGCTGACAGTGAGCCTGCCATGCCTGCGGTAAGCCAAAGGACCCGCAGACAGCTGCCTGCCTTACCTGTACACCCAGCTGGTAGCTGTACCCCTAACACTAGTGGGGAAAGCCAGGTTGGTCCACCACCAGACAGTGGGCTACGTAGGTCAACCAGGAGCACAAAGGGACAGATACCCGCTCGCTGGAGAATATAGAGTGTACTAAAATTGTAAATAACCCTGTTGCAAAATGTTGAAATGTTTGCCAAGTTACCTGCGTGATTATTAATAGCGTGTTTCAAATTCTTGCAGCTACCGTAAGGACTCAAAGGTTATGGACTTTTTTATAACCGGAACCTTGTATGGACTGCGTTTGGAGTCTAACCCAGGAATGAACTAAGACTGTAAAGGACTTGGGGTAGGACAGACCCCCACCTGGTTAAGGCTCCCGTTGTTCTGGTGATATGGACACCCGGTCACAGACCACACTGTGACCTAAAGAACTCAATTTGTGCGTCATCTGTCTATTAATGTTTTATTGTTATGCATATTGTCTTTGTTTACTGTTTAGTCCCGGATAGAGATGAGCGTTGTTCTACTCGAACTGTTCGCCAATCTCAAATTCGAGCTGTTTTGGGCGGTGTTCGAGACGTTGGGCGAACACGAACGATTTGAGAAAAATTCGGCTGTTCGAGGTTATGTTCGATAACTGTTCGTGCACCAAAATCATAACTGGATTTTTTCTCAGTAATGATGAAAATTAATGTTAATACGCAGTTTGAGTGTACAGCGGGGTGGGGGGAGGGGCAGGGGATGGATCTCTGCAGGAATATTGAAGATCTCCATTTTTTTTTCTCTTTCCCGCATTTGCAGTGGGGAGGTGCAGTCTGTCAGCCTATCAGCAGCGCACACACGGAGCGAACTGCTGTTTTTCACACAAGCAAGGGCATGTGTCATTGGCAGTGTATGTCACATGTCCTTGCCCTATAAGACCAAGCCATTTTCCCCGTCGCCACCATTTTCTCACTGCTGCAGCTGCGTGTTAGACGGCACCGCTGTTGCTGTGTGCGCTATACCTTGTTAATTTAAGCCAATTTTCGCACAAATCTACAGATAGCTTGGGAGTAGGGAATAGCTGTGATTGCAGTTCTTTTAAGGACTAGGTTACAGCATTTCCTACGACTTTTATCAGGCAGGTCTGTGCTCTTAAATAGATAGATTGTGGGAGTAAAGACTAATTGTAATTGCAGTCCTTTTCAGGACTAGGTTACATCAGTTCCTATCAGTTTTTGCCAGGCAGGTCTGTGCCAGTGCTGTGCAAGTTTTTTTCACAGCATTTGGCTGAATCTAGCAAAGCTAAACCTTTTTGGCCTATTGCAGAGTGTGTTAGTCAGTGGAGTAGCCTATCTGTGTTGCAAGATATACCACCTGTGTACAGAATACCAATTTTTTTACTGCACCTAGTGAAGTAAAATCTTTTGGGCATAGCATCATTCTATTAGTCCATCTATACTGACCTCCATCAGGTTGCAAATTGAATATAATTTTTTTCTGCATCTAGCTCTGAAAAAATATTTTGGCTTCTAGCAGTGTGTGGGACTTGTTCTATTAGTCCATCTATGCTGACCTCCATCAGGTTGCAAACTGAATATAATTTTTTTCTGCATCTAGCTCTGAAAAAATATTTGGCCTTCTAGCAGTGTGTGGGACTTTCTCTATTAGTCCATCTATACTGACCTCCATCAGGTTGCAAATTAAAAATAATTTTTATCTGCATCTACCTCTGAAAAAATATTTGGGCTTCTAGCTGTGTGTGGGACTTGTTCTATTAGTCCATCTATACTGACCTCCATCAGGTTGCAAACTGAATATAATTTTTTTCTACATCTAGCTCTGAAAAAATATTTGGCCTTCTAGCAGTGTGTGGGACTTTCTCTATTAGTCCATCTATACTGACCTCCATCAGGTTGCAAATTAAAAATAATTTTTATCTGCATCTAGCTCTGAAATAATATTTGGCCTTCTAGCAGTGTGTGGGACTTTCTCTATTAGTCTATCTATACTGACCTCCATCAGGTTGCAAATTAAAAATAATTTTTATCTGCATCTACCTCTGAAAAAATATTTGGGCTTCTAGCTGTATGTGGGACATGTTCTATTAGTCCATCTATACTGACCTCCATCAGGTTGCAAACTGAATATAATTTTTTTCTGCATCTAGCTCTGAAAAAATATTTGGCCTTCTAGTAGTGTGTGGGACTTTCTCTATTTCTCCATTATACTGACCTCCATCAGGTTGCAAATTAAAAATAATTTTTATCTGCATCTACCTCTGAATAAATATTTGGGCTTCTAGCTGTGTGTGGGACTTGTTCTATTAGTCCATCTATACTGACCTCCATCAGGTTGCAAACTGAAAATAATTTTTATCTGCATCTAGCTCTGAAAAAATATTTGGCCTTCTAGCAGTGTGTGGGACTTTCTCTATTAGTTCATCTATACTGACCTCCATCAGGTTGCAAATTAAAAATAATTTTTATCTGCATCTAGCTCTGAAAAAATATTTGGCCTTCTAGCAGTGTGTGGGACTTTCTCTATTAGTCCATCTATACTGACCTCCATCAGGTTGCAAATTAAAAATAATTTTTATCTGCATCTAGCTCTGAAAAAATATTTGGCCGTCTAGCAGTGTGTGGGACTTTCTCTATTAGTCCATCTATACTGACCTCCATCAGGTTGCAAATTAAAAATAATTTTTATCTGCATCTACCTCTGAAAAAATATTTGGGCTTCTAGCTGTGTGTGGGACTTGTTCTATTGGTCCATCTATACTGACCTCCATCAGGTTGCAAACTGAATATAATTTTTTTCTGCATCTAGCTCTGAAAAAATATTTGGCCTTCTAGCAGTGTGTGGGACTTTCTCTATTAGTCCATCTATACTGACCTCCATCAGGTTGCAAATTAAAAATAATTTTTTTTCTGCATCTACCTCTGAAAAAATATTGGGCTTCTAGCTGTGTGTGGGACTTGTTCTATTAATCCATCTATACAGACCTCCATCAGGTTGCAAACTGAATATAATTTTTTTCTGCATCTACCTCTGAAAAAATGTTTGGGCTTCTAGCTGTGTGTGGGACTTGTTCTATTAGTCCATCTATACTGACCTCCATCAGGTTGCAAACTGAATATAATTTTTTTCTGCATCTAGCTCTGAAAAAATATTTGGCCTTCTAGCAGTGTGTGGGACTTGTTCTATTAGTCCACCTATACTGACCTCCATCAGGTTGCAAATTCAAAATAATTTTTTGTCTGCATCTAGCTCTGAAAAAATATTTGGCCTTCTAGCAGTGTGTGGGACTTTCTCTATTAGTCCATCTATACTGACCTCCATCAGGTTGCAAACTGAATATATTTTTTTTCTGCATCTACCTCTGAAAAAATATTTGGGCTTCTAGCTGTGTGTGGGACTTGTTCTATTAGTCCATCTATACTGACCTCCATCAGGTTGCAAATCGAATATAATTTTTTTCTCCATCTAACCCAGCCAATAGTTTTGGCCTAATACCACAGTTTGGCCACTCAGCTCTGCTCGGTTCCCATCCATTGTTTTTTTGTGCAAACAACTCCAGAGTTGTGAAATAGTTAACCACCAAAATGAGTGGAAAAAGGCCTGCTGCTGGTGGAAAGGGGAATAGGCGTGTTGGGAAGGGGAAAAAAGGTTGTGTCCGTGGGGTAGGTGTTAAAGCAACAGTAACATCTGCAGAAGAAAGACCATTTTCCAGCCAAACTAAAATGTCTACTTCTTTTAGCGGACAATGTGATAAGATCCCTTTCTTACGGCCACGCCAATCGCTACAAATTCCAGATGAGGCACAAAAACAGCAGGTGCTTCAACGGATATCAAGTGCTCCTTTAAGTGGGCTCTCCTCCACATCAACTTCAACATCACAAATACTCCAGTCCTCAAAGGTATCACCCCAATCGCACTTGCTTCCTCACAGCTCCCAAATCTCCAGCTGCCCGTCTGAGTATGAGGTAGAACAGATGGTTGAGTCTGCAGAGCTGTTTACTCATACTATAGCCTGGGAATCAGAGGTCGACTCCAGCGCTTCTGTGAATCCAGACGAGGAAATGATCTGCACTGATGCCCAGAATCTTTATGAGTCGGATCCAGGACCAGACGCAGAAGGTTCTGACCATAATGTAGACCCTCATTCCCAAACTGTAACTCCTGTTGGTGGAGACAATGAGGAAGACGATGATAAGACTCAAATACCTGATTGGAGCGACAACTTTAGTTTTTTGTCAGGGCAGGAACAGGTTGGCTCTGAGGACGACGGGTGTGATAACGCACAGGGTGATGATGATGAGGTTGGAGATCCCACTTACTGTCAACCCACAGTCAGCCAAGAGATGAGGTCAGCAGAGGAGGTGGAGGAAGATGCTAGTGACGACGAGGTCAGGTTGCGCCTTCCTGGACAGAGACGTAGTACTGGAAGCACGTCAACAACTGCATCCTCAAACACAACTCTGCCTCTCACCACAAGTCGTGGTGGCTCTTCAGGTCGCATGGGTGCTAAGCCTTGCATAGCCTGGGCATTTTTTCAGATCGATAAAGATGACCCAACTCGTGTTATCTGTAACATTTGTCAGCAAAAGCTAAGTAGAGGCCAAAAAATACATAGTTTGAGTACTTCATACATGAACCGGCACATGGACATGAAGCATAAGTTGCAGTGGGAAGCTCAGTGTGCTACAATGCGGACTAGCCGGCCGAGCCAACCACCGTCTGCCATATCTTGTGCATCCGCGGCCTCTTCATCCTCTGTGACTGGGGGGGACAGCAGTCACACCTGTTTTGGGGCGCAGACCTGCCACCTCTTTACCCGCAACAGCCAGCGTGATTGGCAGGTCATCATTTTCTTTGGAGGTGGTAACACCAGCTGGTGTTGAGCGCTGTCCGACATCGATAGCACCACCTTTGGATCAAGGCAACCTAACATGTCTGCCTGCATCTTCCTCACAGACCGGCAGTTTGCCGGGGACACCCTTATCAACCCCGTCTAAGCACAATAGCCAGCCCTCGGTCCCTCAGATGTGGACAAGTAAATGACCATTTCCTCCTAGCCATGAGAAAGCTAAGAGGTTGAATTTCACCATCTGCAAGCTCTTGGCTACAGAAATGCTGCCTTTCCGCCTGGTGGACACAGAGGATTTTCGAGACCTTATGTCCGTCGCAGTGCCCCAGTACCAGATGCCCAGTCGGCACTACTTCTCAAAGAAAGGTGTGCCTGCGCTCCACCAGCATGTCGCACACAACATCACCGCTTCTTTGAGAAACTCTGTGTGTGACAGGGTGCATTTCACCACAGACACTTGGACGAGTAGGCATGGACAGGGGCGTTACATGTCGCTGACTGGGCACTGGGTAACTATGGTGACAGCAGGACAAGGGGCTGCTGTCCAAGTCTTGCCGTCCCCACGAGTTGTGCGTCAATCCTCTTTATGTCAAAGTTCCTCCACTGCTTCTGCCTCCTCAACCTCCTCTCGGTCTTCCACCTGCACCCAAAGCCTGTCTGGTCATGCCACAAGCTTTCTAACTGCGCAGAAGGGATCCTGCACACCTCCTTACTATGCTGGCAGTAGGGCTCAACGTCATCAGGCGGTTTTTACTTTGAAATGTCTGGGAAATGTGAGTCACACAGCTGAGGAGTTGTGGTCAGCTCTGGAGAACCAATTTCATGAATGGTTGTCTCCACTGGACCTGAAACCAGGGAAGGCCATGTGCGACAATGCTGCAAACCTGGGTGCGGCCCTTCGCCGGGGCAATGTCACACACGTGCCTTGTGTGGCTCACGTGTTGAACCTGGTTGTCCAGCAATTTTTAGCCCACTATCCCAGACTAGATGGCCTTCTGCAGAGGGCACGGTCGCTGTGTGCTCACTTCCGCCGTTCGCATCCCGAAGCTCAGCGACTTACATCTCTACAGAAGTCGTTGGGCCTGCCACTTCACCGGCTAAAATGCGATGTGCCTACCCGGTGGAATTCAACTCTGCATATGTTGCAGCGACTGTGGCAGCACCGACAAGCCCTGGTGCAATACGTTCTGACGTATAGCCTGGGCCAACGAGATCCAGAGGTGGGGCAAATCACGCTGGAGGAGTGGTCTCAGATCAGGGACCTATGCACCCTTCTGCACAGTTTTGAAATGGCGACGAAGATGTTTAGTGCTGACGATGCCATTATCAGCATGACTATTCCGGTGATTTACATGCTGGAGCACATGTTAAACAGAATTCGGAGTCAGGTGATGGCACAAGAGGAGGTGGAGGAAGTAGAGGAGGAGGAGTTGTATGCGGAAGGGCTAACATCTGCAAGGTCCAGACGGTCGGCAGCACCAAGGTGGCAGGCATGTGAGGATTTGGGAGATGGTTTTACCAGGGCGCATGGTAGCAGCCAAACTAGTGAGGAAGGTGCAGGAGCCCAGGAAGAAGTGGAGGACGAACTGATGGAAGACTCATCAGATGAGGGATACCTTGATCACATTTCTGTTGTGCGAGGTTGGGGGGAGAGGACAGAGGAAGGAAGCATGATTGTTACCTCGCCACCAACACAACAGGGACTTGGTGCTCCTGGATGCGCAACACACATGAGTGCCTTCTTGCTGCACTACCTGCAACATGACCCTCGAATTGTGAGAATTAGAAATAATCCTGACTATTGGGTTGCCACACTGTTAGATCCCCGGTACAAAAGTAAATTTGCCGAAATTATTCCTGCCATAGAAAGGGATGCACGCATGCAGGAGTATCAGCAGAGACTGTTGCAGAATCTTACATGTGCTTTTCCACAAAACACCAGTGGTGCACGTAGTGAATCTCACAGTTCCAACTTGCCAACCGTGGGACCGTCAAGTGTTCAGCACTCAAACCGTAACAGAACCACAGTATCTGCTGGTAACATCAATTTTGCGGAATCATTTCACCACTTTTTTAGCCCATCCTTTGCAATGCCACAGGAGACAAGAAGTCTGACACATAGTCAACGCCTAGAGACGATGGTACAGGAGTATCTCCAAGTAAACATTGAAGCCATGACTGTGTCACTGGACCCTTGCTCTTTTTGGGCTTCCAATCTGGATAAATGGCCGGAGCTAGCCACTTACGCCTTGGAGATCTTGTCATGCCCCGCAGCCAGCGTTCTGTCTGAACGTGTGTTCAGCGCTGCTGGTGGTGTGCTGACAGATAAGCGCACGCGGCTCTCCACTGATAATGTAGACAGACTCACGTTCATAAAGATGAACAAATCATGGATCCGAAATGACTTTTCTACCCCTGTGTCATCCTGGGGAGAGTAAAAGCTTGATGATTGGTTAAAATCACCCTACCAACCGTTTTAAGCTTTCAAATTACTAATCATGTTTATCTGTATCTTGGCTGGAAAATAATTTGGGCTTTGTAGCAGTGTGCAGCACTGATTCTATTAGGCCATCTATAATAAGCTCCACCAGATTTAAAATTACTAATCATGTTTATCTGTATCTTGGCTGGAAAATAATTTGGGCTTTGTAGCAGTGTGCAGCACTGATCCTATTAGGCCATCTATACTAAGCTCCACCAGATTTAAAATTAATAATAATTTTTAGCTGCATCTAGCCCAGAAAATTATTTTGGGGCTCCGAGATGCGCAAGACACATAAGTGCCTTCTTGCTGCACTACCTGCAACATGACCCTCATATTGTCAGAATTCGAAGTAATCATGACTACTGGGTTGCCACACTCTTAGATCCCCCAAATTTTCGATCAACCTTTTCATTTTAATAAAGACCAAAAAAATGGTCATTTTTGAAATTATAAGCATTAGCAGGTTATTAGAAACTGAAATCAAACAGTTTTCAACTCAAAACTTTATTCTAGGTGATGTTACATTTTCACATAGGACCCCTTGTTCGAAAGGAGCTTCTGAACTCTCTCGTCCATTGAATTTGTCAGGTTTTGGATGGTTTCTGCTTCAATTGTTTTGCTTGAGGACAGAATACCCTCCCAGAGGTGTTGCTTAGATGTGAACTGCCTCCCGCCATCATAGACACTCCTTTTGATGATGCTCCAGAGGTTCTGAATGGGGTAGAGGTCAGGGGAGCATGGGGGTCACACTATAAATTTGTCCCCTTTAATGCCCATATCAGCCAGAGATGCAGATGTTTTATGTGCAGCATGAGATGGTGCATTATCATGCAAAAAAATGATCTTGCTGTGAAATACACGGTTCTTCTTCTTGAACCATGGCAGGAAGTGCTGTTATGAGAAAATTCACATACATTATGGAGTTCATCTTTAGCGCCTTCAGGGATCCTAAAGGGGCCGACAATCTCTCTCCCCATGATTCCAGCCCAAAACATTACTCCACCTCCTCCTTGTTGGCGCTGTAGCCGTGTTTGCGTGCGGTGTCCATCAACCAGCCATCCTCCACTCCATCCATCTGGACCATCGAGCGCTGCACGGCACTCATCCGTGAACAAAACAGTTTTGAAATCAGTCTTCATGTAATGTTTAGCCCACTGGAGCCGTTTCTGCTTGTGTGAAGTGGATAGAGGAGGTCGACAGGATGGCGTATGCACAGCTGCAAACCTCTGAAGGACCCTGCATCTTGTTGTTCGGGGGACGTTGGAGGCACCAGCAGCTTCAAAAACTTGTCTGCTGCTATGACAAGGCTTTTTTGCCGCTGCTCTTTTAACCTGACGTAATTGCCTGTAGGAAAGAGTCCTCAATTTGCCCTTATCAGCACGCACACGTGTGTACTGTGAATCAGCTACATACTTCTTGATTGCCAAGACACTTCATCCTGATCATCGCACAATGTTGATTGTAGTCATGCCTTGACCTAAACACTCCACAATTTGGTGCTTCTCAGCAGCCGACACATCCTTTTTCTTTCCCATTTTGGCAGAAAATGTAGGCTGCTTAATATTGTGAGACAGCCTTCTTAAGTAGTCTTGCCTTTCATTGGACACACCTGCCAAACTAATTAGCACAGGTGTCTGCAATTGCTTACAGTGATAAAAAGAGCCCTGACACACATCACCATCAATGAGTTTAGCTGACAAACAAACAAATTCTTCCCTTATCACTCCTAAACACTTTTTGCATAATAATTTGGAACACAGTGTACATGTGCTTTTCCACAAAACACCAGTGGTTCACGTAGTGAATCTTACAGCTCTAACTTGCCAACCGTGGTCTGTATGGAATTGTTCAATAAAGGGCCCAAAATTTAGATAACATAGATGCAAGAGGTCTCTATGAATAGGAATTCCTAAGTATTTGATACCCTGTGAGGGCCAGGCAAAGGGAAAGTTGGACTGGATGGAATCCTATATGGATTTGGGGAGGGAGACATCGAGGGCCTCAGACTTCGCTGCATTGATTTTAAAATTTGACCATGTAACAAAGTGATCTATTTCAGCCATAACAGCATGGATGGATATATGCGATTGAGTGATATATACTAGGACATCATCAGCAAATAGAGAGCACTTGTACTCGGTGCCTTCCACCTCAATCCACCTAATATTGGGGTTATGGCGAATTGATGAGAGCAGGTGCTCCGTCACTAGGATGTATAAGAGAGGGGACAGAGGACATCCCTGCCTTGTCCCATTGGTGATTGTGAAAGGTGATGAAAATGTTCTGATGCACCCCCTGGGCCTTGGGACACCCGGAGCCGGACCCTTTTTGGTGGATGCTGGTGGTTGTAGTCTTCGTGGCGGCGACCCGGTTCCGTGGCTCAGGGTGGTCAAACCAGTGGCGGAACTATTTATGTGGTTTTGATGTTTAAATGTCCGACTACGCCACCCGTGGATTGCGGTCAGAGTGAACCGCCGCTGCAGGGCAGACCGCTGAGGCTGGTGTTGTGGGTGCAGCAGAGCGTAGCATAACTCCCCACGGGAGGAGTATAGCCTCAGGGCAGTGTATGCGGAGGATGGGGGTGATGGTGCAGGGTAGCAGCAGTAACGACACGGAGTCAGTGATGCAGTCCAGGGCCTTTACTCACAGTTCTTATTATCCAGACCACGTCTGCAGGTAACGGCTGCCCACGTCGTACTGTGCTCACCAGGTGAGGGGCTCAGACAACTCCCAGATAACTTTGGAGCGCTTCACAGGACCCTCTGTGTGTCCTTTGTCTGGCCTTTCTTACCAACCCTTCTGTCCGGCTGCCTCGGGCCTCCTCTTGGTAAACTTGGCGCCAGTTTCCCTGACCCTATGTGGTGCCTTCCTAGCGGGTGTAGCGAGGGGCTGCGCCACATAAAATGTCAGAGCCTCCGGTTTCTAGCTGAGGGTCGTTTCCTGCCTCCACTAGTTTCGGGGACCGGTCTCCCCCTTTGGCCTGACCCCTCCACGAAGGTGGATTCGGGCGTGCGGTGGCGACTCGCCCGTCCGCACCCGTGGGATCCCTTCATTCCTCGTTCCTGGAGCCTTCTCCGCTCCTCTTCCTTCCTTCTCCCTCTTCCAGGCCTGGGCCTCTGTTACTAGGCCCGCCTCCGGAGCAGAGCTCATGCAGAGCCCCTGCTCCCTGCCACTTCTGCTCAGACTTCTCTGCACTAAACTAAGATGGTGCCCACCTTTTACACTCCCTTCTCAATGCACCCAGGAACTGCTTCCTTCCTGCTCCTGCACTACAGGGTTCCCCTTCCTCAGTGTTCCCTCCCCCTACTCCAGCCAGGGAAAGGGACTGTCGTGCCCATCTCAGAGGCATATTGGTCGCCCTGCCCCACGGCAATGTGGTGTAATGCATGCAGGTGTCGGGTCCTGATCCACACTCCATCCTTACCTGAGAGTGAGATATCACACCTCTGGGTGAGGTGCAATACCTCTGTAGCAACCGAGCCCTCAGGGTGCTACAGTTCCATTTATCTTCAGCCTAGGTGACGTATTGTGATACAGGGCCGTGATTTTGGCTATAAAAGGGTCCCCTAGACCCCTACCCCAAGCTTTTTAAGAGAATCATATATGGCGTGCCAGGAGACTCTATGGAATGCTTTCTCAGCATCCAACGAGAGTATCTAATTACAAATTTTTAACTGCATCTAGCCCAGGAAATACTTTGTGCCTAGTAGCAGTGTCTGCTAGTCAGCGGATTATCCTGGCTGTTAAGCAAGCTACACCACCTGTAGTTTGGACACTTAATTTTTTCAAAGGAAATGCTTCGGGACCACGGGATACTCAGTGAAGAGCATCAGGAGGCACCCCAAGGCATAGGGGCTGGGACTGGCAGTAGGATGCCTTGCGGTGGACAGCCGAGGTCGATCCTTATAAAAGCTTTTCAACTGCAGCAGCTTTAGTGGACTCTACTGAAGCTGGAATTACGCGGCTGCTGGCATGAGACTTGCCCTCCAATAGATCCTTGTAAATGGATTTAAAGTGTATTCATTCAAATTAGAGAGACAATTTAAATTAAAAAGCTTAGAGCTGCCTCCACCACAGGGGGGCTCGCTCGACCCACCAGCGGACAGGCACCAGTATTGGGAGTGGGGGGCTGGCTGTCAGGGTTCACCGCGGCTCTGGCACAAACCCGGCGACACGGAGGTGGCACGGGCAGGAGCAGACTGAACGTGTCGGCTTCTCACTTTTTGGATTTTAGAAGGGCATGACATGCCTATATTTGTGTCTCCCCCTCCTTTTACTCCTCCACCTCTTTTCTTTTCGCATGACTATATGTACTTGTCACTTTTCCATGTGTTAGTTGTGTCTTCTGAGCAGTTTGTCAGCTTTTGGACACCTTTGAAGGTGTTTTCTATGTGTTTCTATGTGTTTTTGTTTGCCTGCCATTGGTTTTAACGGTGTCCGAAGGTGTTCGACGAACAGTTCGGCGAACACACGGGTGTTCGACGAACCGAACTCGAACACTACGGGGGTGGCTCAACACTAGTCCCGGAGTACTAAATTTCACTTGGGGGGAATGTGTCACCCTGGCCTGGATGCCACAAGTGTAATTAAAGCTGTGTCTGAGAGCAAGGGGGAGGTTCTCTAGTCAGGGGAACATTAGCATGCAATGCCTCCTGTCTCAGGCCAGTAGGGGGAGCTGGCTGCCCCTATAAAAGCTGGTACTGGGGGCAGGGTTAGAGGAGAACTGGATGGCCTGTCTCAGCACTGAGACGTGTCCCAGAGTGGAGCAGGGATAGAAAGTTGATTGCACCTAAGAGGAAGTGTGGCAGTAGGAGAGCCACAAGCCAGAGACAAGAGGCGAAGCAGGCCTGTCTTGGCAAATCAGAGACTGACTTTACCAGACTTTGGTGTCTGAGGCTGGAAGGATTCCACATCCCCCAGCAGAGAACCAGTCCGCAAGGGACTGTATATTCCTTGGCCTAAGAAGCCTGGAGGCCCTGCCACAACCGAAGGGACCAGTAAAGCCGTACAAGGCTGGGAGCAGAAAGGAACCCACGTCGCAGGCCATACAGGCGAGAATACACGGAAAGCTCGGAAACGTGGGCTGTTACCTTATAACGAGGAGATAGCCAGAAGGAGCGCAGAAAGCACGGTAGGCCTACACCCTCACCCTGACCAGGGCCAATTTCCCCATTGCTCTCAGACATCCAGGTCCCCTCCTAGCTGGGACTGTTTGTGGGTCAGTTTACCTGTTCTAGTAAAGACCCTGGACTGCAACCTGTTGTCTGTGTGCTCCTTGCTCCTCCAGCACTACCAGCACTGGGACTCTCACTACCAACACTCCCATCATCCACTATACTGCCTTGGGGCCGCACTCTTCCCGTGGGGAGTCACACTACCCTAGCTGCACACCTCATCAGCCCCAGCGGTCTGCATGCAGTGGCGGTTCCTAATAACCGCAATCCACGGGTGGCATAGTCAGACATAAACATCAGCACATAACGGACTACCACTGGCCTGACCACCCTGAGCCACGGAACCGGGTTGCCACTACTACTCCCACCGTTTCCCTATTGCCCGGATCCGAGTGCCCCACGGCCCAGGGGGCGAGTCATATGCACCACACACACTGTATACGCCGTATGCACCACACACACACTGTATACGCCGAACGCACCACACACACTCACACACTGTATACGCTGTACGCACCACAAACACACTGTATACGCCGTACGCACCACACACACTGTATACGCTGAATGCACCACACATACAAACACACACACATTGTATACCCCGTATGCATCACACACACGCTGTATACGTCGTACGCACCACACACACTATATACGCCACACACACCCCACACAGTATATATGCCATACACACACACACTGTATACGCCGTATGCACCACACACACACACTGTATACTCCGTACACACCACACACCCACACTGTATACACCACATCCACACTGTATATGCCGTACACACCACACGCACTGTGTATGCCGAACGCACCAAACACACCCACAAACTGCATATGCCGTAAGCACCACACACACATACTGTATACACGGTACGCACCACACACACACAGCTTAAGCCGGACACACAACAAACACACACACATTGTATACACCGGATGCACCACAAACACACACACACTGAATACGCCGTTCGCACCCCCCCCACACACACTGTATACACCGTTCGCACCAGACACACATAATGTATACGCTGTACGCACCTCACACACGCAGACACACACTGTGTACACAATACGCACCACACACACACACTGCATACACCATACGTACCACACACACACAGTATACGCTGTGTGCACCACAGACACACACTGTATACGCCGTATGCAACACACACACACACTGTATACGCCGTACGCAACACACACACACATTGTATAAGCCGTACGCAACAAACACACACACACACTGTAAACTTCGTACGCACCACACTCACACATTGTACCCTGTACTCACCACCACACACACTTTATACTCCGTACTCACCACCACACACACACTGTATACACCGTACTCACCACCACACACACGCTCTGCATACACCGTATGCACCACACACACACTCTGTATATGCCATACGCACCACACACACTCTGTATATGCCGTACGCACCACAACGCACTCTGTATACGCCGTACGCACCACCACACACACACTGTATACGCCGTACGCACCACACACACACACACACACTGTATACATCGTAGGCACCCCCCTACACACACTGTATATGTCGTAGGCACTCCTCACACACACTATACGCCGTACGCACAACACACACTGCATACGCCGTACGCAGCACACACACACACACTGCATATGCCGTATGCACCACACACACACACTGCATACGCCATAAGCACCAAACACACACACACACTTCATATGCCTTACACACCACACACAAACACTGAATACGCCGTACGCACCACACACACTGTGTACGCCGTACGCACCACTCACATACTGTATACGCCACAGGCACCACACACACACTGTATACGCAGTACGCACGACACACACACTGTATACGCCGTACGCACCTCACACACATTCTGTATATGCCAATCACACCACACACACATGCACCACACACACTCTGTATACCCCATACACACCACACACACACACTCAAACTGTATACGCCGTATGCACCCCCCACACTGTATACACTGTACGCACCCCCCACACACTGTATACGTCGTAGGCACCCCCCACATACACACTGTATATGCCGTTCGCACCATACACACAAACACACTGTATACGCCGTACGAACCACACACACTGTATTCGCCGAACGCACCAAACACACCTACAAACTGCATATGCCGTAGGCACCACACACACATACTGTATACACCGTACGCACCACACACACACACACAGCTTAAGCCGGACGCACAACAAACACACACACATTGTATACGCCGGACGCACCACAAACACACACACACACTATATAAGATGTTCGCTCCCCCCCCACACACACTGTAAACACGGTTAACACCAGACACAAACACACTGTAAACGCTGTACGCACCACACAAACATACACACACACACACACACACACTGTGTACACCATACGCACCACACACACACACACTACATACGCCATACGCACCACACACACACACACACTGTATACGCTGTGTGCACCACACACACACACTGTATACGCCGTATGCAACACACACATACTGTATATGCCATGCGCAACACACACACACTGTATACACCGTACGCAATAAACACACACACTGTAAATGCCGTACGCACCACACTCACACACACACAGTATACGCTGTACTCACCACCACACACACACTGTATACTCCGTACTCACCACCACACACAAACTGTATACTCCGTACTCACCACCACACACACCCTCTGCACACGTCATATGCACCACACACACACTCTGTATATGCCGTACGCACCACACACACTCTGTATATGCCGTACGCATCACACACACTCTGTATACACCATACGTACCACACACACACACACTACATACGCCATACGCACCACACACACACACACACACTGTATACGCCGTGTGCACCACACACACACACTGTATAAGCCGTATGCAACACACACACACTGTATATGCCATACGCAACACACACACACTGTATACAACGTACGCAACAAACACACACACTGTAAATGCCGTACGCACCACACTCACACACACACTGTATACTCCGTACTCACCACCACACACAAACTGTATACTCCGTACTCACCACTTTGACGGGGTATGCGGCAGAGCAAGAAGAGACCACCGGACTAAGAACGATCCAACGGGGTTTATTAAGGCAGGCAGCATACCAAATCAAAAATCCATGTTATTCCTAAGGTCCATAATAAGTCCACAATCACCAACAGGCGTGAGGTCTTGCCGCAGCTAAGAGCACCCACTCTTCTTCCTCCAGAGATCTCCCAACACCACACTGGTCACGCATAAGTCCATTGTCTTGGGCTACCGGGAACAGCCCATGGGTAGGGGAGGAGAGGTTTCCCCCCTCCTAGTCGATGGTTTAGTCCATGGCATGGCTCCGATGTGTCTATAAATATGTGTACTGTGAGTTCTCCCCCTGCTTAAGAGAACAATGGGGAGTCCTCTAGCGGTGTTGACACAAGCCCAAGTTAAATTATGGTTGAGGAACAAAGATCTGGGAAAGAGCATGGGTACTTACATCACATCATGACATTTTATACAGAAATGCAGGACAGGGAAAACTATGTACCATGACAATTCCTTCCCCTCCAATTTTGTGTACGTACGAGGGACCTCTACAGGTCGCTTGTTAAGTACACACAGGCAGGGCTGTCCGGACTCAGGGCTCCTCCTGCCTGGACAGTCCATCTGCATTTTGGTGTTGGCTGCCTCTTCTATACTGTACTGTAAAGTTATAGGGCTGCAGAGCCAGGCTCCATCGTAGTAAGCGTTCATTGTCCCCAGAGGCTCTGTTCAGCCAAGTGAGGGGATTGTGATCAGTAACCACAGTGAATTCTCGTCCTTACAGATACGGCTTTACTTTCCGGAGGGCCCACACTATAGCCAGGCATTCTTTTTCCACAGTTGCATAGGCCACTTCTCGGTCCAGCAGTTTCCTGCTGAGGTAGGCGACGGGGTGCTCGTCCCCCACTGCATTCACCTGGCTGAGTACAGCTCCCAATCCATAAGCAGAGGCGTCCGTCTGCACAATGAATCGCCTCTTGTAGTCTGGAGCAGCTAGAACAGGGTCACACACCAGGGCGTCCTTCAGCCGGTTAAAAGCCTCCTCACAGGCTGTAGTCCAGATTACCAGCCTGGGCATCGTTTTCTTGGTCAGGTCGGTAAGAGGCTTGGCCACAGTGCTAAAATGAGAAGCAAATTTTCAGTAGTAGCTAGCAGTGCCCAAAAAAGCCATAACTTGTTTCTTAGTTTGGTGTACAGGCCAGTCTCTAATAGCCTGGATTTTTGCAGGTTCTGGACGGAGCTTCCCTCCCCCTACTCTATGCCCTAGGTACTGGGCTTCACCCATCCCCAATTGACATTTATCGGGTCGAATGGTTAGGCCGGCTGCAAGAATCAGGTCAAGAATAACGGCTACTTGATTCAGATGTTCCTCCCACGTCTGGCTGAAGACGGCGATATCATCTAAGTAGGCACAAGCAAAGTCCCCACATCCCCGGAGGATCTGATCTACCATTCTCTGGAAGGTTGCCGGGGCATTTTTCATTCCAAAAGGCATGCTTAGAAATTCATACAGACCAAAGGGGGTAATAAAAGCGGACCGACCTCTCCCTTCCTCTGTCAGAGGAATTTGCCAGTAGCCCTTACTGAGATCTAAGGTAGTGACATATCGGCATCCAGCCATTCGGTCTAGAAGTTCGTCAATACGGGGCATTGGGTACGGATCACTGACAGTATGGTCATTAAGTCGTCTGTAGTCCACACAAAATCGAGTACTCCCATCCTTCTTTGGTACTAACACCACAGGAGAGGCCCAAGGGTTATGAGAGGCCTGGATTACCCCCAGCTGTAACATCTCCTCTAGTTCTTGCTGCATGGTGTTTCGAACTGATTCAGGTACCCGGTAAGGAGCCTGTTGTATGGGACGGATACCCTGAGTGTCTACATAATGTTGGGTGATGGTAGTTCGACCTGGTTTAGATAAGAAAGCAGCCCGTCTCTGTTGAAGCACTCCCAGCATCTGGTCTTTTTGTAAGGGGTCCAGGTGATCTCCCAGAGGAACCTGTTCCACAGTGGACGGGGCTCTCGTGGCTTCCACGAGATCCGGTAGGGAGTCCTCTTCCTCGGGACCGTCTTCTGAAGCCAGCCGACAGCTTGCTATCATTGGAAGGTTCCGGTCGTGGTATTCCTTAATCATGTTCACATGGACAGTCTTTTGTCTTAGTCCCTGATCATCTAGGGCAAGAAGGTAATTGGTGTCATTTAGTTTCTTGAGAACCCGGAAGGGACCCTCCCACGTGGTCTGCAGTTTATTTTGTGGATGGGGAATAATCATTAAGACCGGTTGTCCTTCTACAAACTCCCTATAGCATGCTTTACGGTCATACCAGGTCTTCTGTCGGGTTTGAGCCATATGCACATGACTCTGGGCGAAACTAGCAAGTTGAGCCAGGGTTTCTCGCAGCTTTAGGACATAAGGGACAACAGGGGCTCCTGTATCTTCAACTTGCCCCACCCAGTATTCATTGAGTAGAGTTAAGGGTCCTCGGACCTTTCTTCCATAGAGGAGTTCAAAGGGGGAAAAACCAGTGGACTCCTGAGGAACTTCCCGATATGAAAACAAGAGATGGGGCAGGTACTTCTCCCAGTCTGAATCTCTGTCCGTGAAGGCCCTCAGCATATTCTTCAGAGTGCCGTTAAATTGTTCACAAAGTCCATTTGTTTGTGGATGATACGGTGTCGTTCGAATCGCTAGTACTTCACAGGTGCGCCACAGACACTGGACTAGTTCTGACATGAACATGGAGCCTTGGTCCGACAAGATCTCACTGGAAAATCCTACTCTGGTGAAAATGGAAACCAGGGCCTCGGCCACCTTGGCTGCTGAAATACTGGACAAGGCCACAGCTTCCGGATATCGGGTGGCATAGTCCACAACAGTGAGAATGTACTGCTTTCCTGATCTACTTGGCTTAGCTAGAGGCCCAATGATATCGACCGCTACTCTTTGAAATGGCTCTTCTATGATAGGGAGTGGTTGCAGAGGGGCCTTTGGGTGATCTCCGGGTTGCCCTCTACGCTGACATATATCCCAAGTTCGGCAGAAATGCGCCACTGCCTGAGAAATCCCTGGCCAATAGAAGGTTTGAGTCAATAGTCTCTCGGTGCGGGTTTTGCCTTGATGGCCAGCAGTAGGGATATCATGAGCAAGGTGTAGTAGGGGAATCCTGTATTTCTGAGGAACAATCATCTGTTTGTTACAAGTCCAGGGCTTATCTGGGGAGGCAGCATTGGTAACCCTATACAAAAGTCCATTTTCTCGGATAATTCTTTCCCTGTTCTCCCCTAACTGCCCTGTCTCAGCTCGTGCTCTAAAACTAGCCAGGGTGGGGTCAGTATCGACCTCTTGTCGAAACTGAACTCTATCCCAGGTATCACTCACATTGTCCACACAAGAAGAATCACTCACCGGCGGTGTTGGCGGTTCTTGTGGCCTCATTTCCATGGATGAGTTGTATGCGTCCCCATCTGCTGCTCTCTTGGCTTGACTTCTGGTTACCGCACCGACGAAGTGGCAATGCAGATGTCCCACATCATTTCCTAAAAGAACGTCTGCGGGGAGGCCGCTCATCACACCGACCATGCATTGTTTGGCCTCAAAGCCATAATCCAGGGTCACCCTCGCTCTTCGAATATATCTCTGGGTGCCTCCAGCCAATTCAACGGCAATTCCTGGTCCCTTTTGAATTGCTTCTGGCTGAAGTACGCGGGGATCGGCTATGGTGAGAAAAGCCCCAGTGTCACAGAAGCCGACAATCTTTTGGCCATCCAGCACGACCTCCTGTAGATGTTTGTGCTGACGGTCAGAAGAACAGGTGGCTGGGGCTCGCACCCCATAGACTCCTGGTATGGGGGCCAGGGTATCGGAGTCACTTGGCAAGTCGTCAGGGACTGAATACAGCTCTTCTCCTGGTGAGGGTGTCTGTAGATAATGAACCGGCAAAGGCGGTCTGTAGCTGTCCTGCCTCCGAACACCTGGACATTGGAATTGCAGATGCCCAGGCTGCCCACATCTATAACATCTGCGCTCTGGGACTCTTCCTCCACGTCGTAGTCCCGACGGCGGAGCAGGAGTAATGCGAGGCACTGTCACACGAAAGTCACCATGGGTCTATTGGGATGGTGAGTATGGGAGGCCGAAGGACCAGGGGCCGCCATCGTCGGGGGGCTGGTAGTTCTTTTCTCACTGAGTAGTAGTTTTTTCCATTGAGGCTTGATGGTGAGAGCCTCATCCGCTAGAGCTGCAGCTTCCTCCACCGTGGCTGGTCTCCTTTCACGCACCCATTCTCGGATCTCAGCTGGACACTTGAAGTAAAACTGCTCTTTCAAGATGACCTGGAGGAAGGCCCCCCAAGTTAAGGCCTCCTCTCCCTCCAGCCAGCGATGACATATTTGTTTGAGTCTGTGGGCATACATCTTGAAGGACACCTCCTCATCACAGGCCAAAGTACGTGTCTGGGGTCACAGCGTAGTGTTCCAGAATAGTCCGTTTAATGTCTGCATACTCACAGTCCCCCCGAGGGTCCATAGCTCTATAGGCTGTGGCAGCTCCACCCTCTAAGAACCCCACCAGATGTCGGACTCGCTCCCTTTCTGGGACTTCCATTAATCGACACTGATGCTCAAAGTCCTGGAAGAAGCCCTCAATGTCACCTGCAGCCTCCTGGAATGGCTTGAAATCTTTGCGGGACACTCTGGGGAGTTCCCTCATGGTGGGTGCTGGGGTTACAGTCTGTCTGGCGCTTCTAGCTGCTTCCAAAGCTATCTGCCTCTCCAGCAATGCCATCTCCTTAGCTCCTCGCATGACCTCCATCTTATAGTCTATGGAGACCTCCTCTCCCATCATTGCCATCTCCTCCTCGTACCACACAGCCCACTGACTTTTTTGGGTATTTACCTCTGCCTGTCGCCTTTCCTCCATTGGCCGCAGAGGTGCTTCCTCAGCGTCCTCCTGCAGGCGAACTCCTTCCAAAGCCTCAGTTAGCTGCTCCTTTGAGAGTCCCTTGTAGCTGACCCTCAGTTCACGTGCCTTTGTTTGTAAGCTCACCACAGTCCAGTTCTTGTACTCTGAGGCTCTGGTTCCAGCAGTTGATGGGCCGTTGTCCTCCATTTCTTCTGCTCTGATCCCACCGCTGCCAACCAGTTTGTGATGAGGTATGCGGCAGAGTAAGAAGAGACCACCGGACTAAGAACGTTCCAAAGGGGTTTATTAAGTCAGGCAGCATACCAAATCAAAAATCCATGTTATTCCTAAGGTCCATAATAAGTCCACAATCACCAACGGGCGTGAGGTCTTGCCGCAGCTAAGAGCCCCCACTCTTCTTCCTCCAGAGATCTCCCAACACCACACTGGTCACGCATAAGTCCATTGTCTTGGGCTACCGGGAACAGCCCATGGGTAGGGGAGGAGAGGTTTCCCCCCTCCTAGTCGATGGTTTAGTCCATGGCATGGCTCCGATGTGTCTATAAAGATGTGTACTGTGAGTTCTCCCCCTGCTTAAGAGAACAATGGGGAGTCCTCTAGCGGTGTTGACACAAGCCCAAGTTAAATTATGGTTGAGGAACAAAGATCTGGGAAAGAGCATGGGTACTTACATCACATCATGACATTTTATTCAGAAATGCAGGACAGGGAAAACTATGTACCATGACAACCACCACACACACGCTCTGCATACGCCGTATGCACCACACACACACTCTGTATATGCCGTACGCACCACACACACTCTGTATATGCCGTACGCACCACACGCACTCTGTATACGCCGTATGCACCACCACACACACACTGTATACATCGTAGGCACCCAACACACACACACTGTATACTTCATAGGCACCCCCACACACACTGTGAACGCCGTACGCACAACACACACTGCTTAAGCCATACGCAACACACACACACTGCATACGCCGTACGCACCACACACACACACACTGCATATGCCGTATGCACCACACACACACATTGCATACGCCATAAGCACCACACACACACACACTGCATATGCCGTACACACCACACACACACACACACACTGTATACGCCATACGCACCACACACACTGTATACGCCATACGCACCACACACACTGTATACGCCGTACGCACCACACATACAGTCATGGCCAAAAGTATTGAGAATGAGACAAATAGTTATTTTTCCAAAGTTTACTGCTTCATTTTTTGTAATGGCAATTTGCATATACTCCTGAATGTCAAAGAGTGATCAGCTTAACAGCAATTACTGTACTTGCAAAGTCAATATTTGCCCAGAAAATGAACTTTAACCCCCAAAACAAATTTCAACATCATTGCAGTCCTGCCTCAAAAGGAGCAGCTAACATCGTTTTAGTGATTGATCCATTAACACAGGTGTGGGTGTTGATGAGGACAAGGCTGGTGATCTATCAGTCATGATTAAGTAAGAATGACATCACTGGACACTTTAAAAGGAGGCTGGTTCTTGGTATCATTGTTTCTCTTCAGTTAACCATGGTTATCTCTAAAGAAACACGTGCAGCCATCATTGCACTGCACAAAAATTTCTTAACAGGGAAGAGTATCGCAGCTACAAAGATTGCACCTCAGTCAACAATCTATCGCATCATCAAGAACTTCAAGGAGAGAGCTTCCATTGTTGTCAAAAAGGCTCCAGGGTGCCCAAGAAAGACCAGCAAGTGCCAGGACCGTATCTTAAAACAGTTTCAGCTGCGGGATCAGACTACCAGCAGTGCCGAGCTTGCTCAGGAATGGCAGCAGGCTGGTGTGAGTGCTTCTGCACGCACTGTGAGGCGGAGACTCTTTGAGCAAGGGCTGGTTTCAAGGAGGGCAGCAAAGAAGCCACTTCTCTCCATAAAAAACATCAGTGACCGACTGCTATTCTGCAAAAGGTACAGGGAGTGGACTGCTGAGGACTGGGGCAAAGTCATTTTCTCTGATGAATCCCCTTTTCGATTGTTTGGGACATCTGGAAAACAGCTTATTCGGAGAAGAAGAGGTAAGCGCTTGTCACGGGTGTGTCGCCACGAAGATCGTCACGATTACACAGCCTGACTTCTCGCAGCTGAGTTTTTGGTGCTTTGTGTTTTTCGGCAGTGAGGGAGTTAACTCTCTCTCTCTCTGTGCTAGACAAGGTCCAGCCTCGCCCAGCTGCAATCAATTCTGCTGTAGTGAGATTCCTTCAAATGCCTGCCAGTCTGTTAGGGAAGTGTCGGTGAAAGCATTTCATGCAGACTAACAGAGCGGATCGTGGTGTTTGGAGTTTCAGAGATAAGTGTATTTGGAGTGATTTTCCCTTCCTCGCTTTATCATTTATCTCCTTTCCCGTTGGTGTTCCCTCTGTTGTTGTGAGTAGTTTTTGTATGCAAGGTGGTTTTTGGCTTGACCCTTGTACTGTCTCGTTCGTCTAAGTACTAAGTGTTGGCATATTATTACCTGTCCCCTATTGTTGTGATCGGGGTCCTTCTCAGGACTAGATTACTGAGGTGCAGGGATCCTCAGGAGGTAGGGGTTACGCTGGCGGCCTGGACCTCTGTACCTTTAACAGTACCTCCAGGTAGAGGGATTAGTCAGGGCCCCAGCTCAGGGTCAGCTTAGGCCCCCTGACCTCCTGTACGCAGAGACAGCGTGACATTTTCACCGACCAACTAAGATTCTCTCCAGCTACCATGGATCCAGTAGCCAGTCTAGCTTGGCAGTTGCAGAGTTTGTCCATGGAGCTGGCGGACGTTAGGTCTAAGGTTTTATATCCCCAGGATCAAGCTGGACCAGAACCTAAAGTAGCTCTCCCTGACAGGTTCACTGGGGGGCGGGACAAGTTTTTTTGTTTTCTGGGAGGCATGCAAGTTGTACTTTCGGCTGTGGCCTCGGTCATCGGGGAGTGAAGAACAAAGGGTGGGAATTGTCATCTCGCTCCTACAAGGGGACCCACAATCTTGGGCGTTCTCTCTTCCCCCGGGCTCCCCGGCTCTCCAGTCAGTGGATAGGTTTTTTGCAGCTCTGGGTCTCGTATATGATGACCCGGATCGGATCTCCCTTGCTGAATCTAAGTTACGTAGGATCCAGCAGGGAGATCGTCCGGCGGAGGAATTCTGTTCGGAGTTCCGTAGGTGGGCCACGGACACCCAGTGGAATGACCCGGCTCTTAGGAGCCAGTTTTGTCAAGGTTTATCCGACAAATTAAAGGATGTGTTGGCACAGTATGACTCTCCCGCGTCACTGGAAGCCGCTATGGCCCTTGCTATTCGCATTGACAGACGGCTTCGGGAGAGCTGCGGGGTAACTCCGCCCCCTGTGATGACTCCACCTCCTTCAAGGTCCTCTCATATGGAGGTTCCCCTGGTCAGTCCAGAGGAGCCTATGCAATTAGGAGGGACATCATTTCGGGGGAGGGGACCGGTGGTGCGCCATAAGACAGGAAGGTGTTTCTTCTGCGGGAGAAAGGGACATTTTATTGGGGGGTGTCCATCCCGTCCCTTGCAGAGTGAAGAGTCTTCGGAAAACTGTTGATCCCAGGTTGTATGGTGGACGGCAATCTGGGAGTAGGTATTTCGTCCCTAGGTTCGTCTCAGTTTCTCGTACCGGCGGAGGTGGTGGTGGGTACGAGAACTGAGATTATATCTGTTCTTCTGGATAGTGGGGCCGGGGCTAATCTGGTGGACGCTCGGTTTGCCCGGGTTCAAGGTATGCGATTGAGTGAGTTGGCTAAACCCATCCCCATATTCTCGATCGATGCCAGGCCTCTCGGTCAGGGAAGTTTTTTGCAAGCTGTGCATAACGTAAAACTTCAAGTGGGGGCGATACATAAAGAACTGTTGTCTTGCTACGTGTTGGAGGGTCTTCCCACTCCTATAGTGTTGGGCCTTCCTTGGTTAACTAAGCATAACCCGGTTATTAATTGGCAATCCAGAGAGATAAGCCAATGGAGTAAATTCTGTAATAAAAACTGCATGAATACGGTCATTGGTGCTGTCACTCCTAGGGTCTTACCTCCATTTTTGGTGGACTTTGAGGATGTATTCTCGGAGAAAGGGTGTCAGGAACTACCTCCTCATCGCGAGTATGACTGTTCTGTAAAACTGCTCCCTGAGGCCAAGTTACCTAAAGCTAGGTTGTATAACCTTTCTGGTCCTGAGAGGCAGGCCATGAAGGATTATATTTCAGAAAGTCTGGCTAAGGGGCATATTAGACTTTCATCTTCACCGGTGGCCGCGGGGTTCTTCTTTGTTAAGAAGAAAGATGGAGGCCTACGCCCTTGCCTGGATTTCCGTGAACTTAATCGGATTACGGTCCGAGATCCGTATTCGCTCCCACTTATTCCCGATCTCTTTAATCAGATCGTGGGCGCCAAATGGTTCTCTAAGTTGGATCTCAGGGGGGCATACAATCTGATTAGGATGAAGGAGGTGGATGAGTGGAAGATGGCGTTTAACACTCCGGAGGGGCATTATGAGAACCTTGTCATGCCATTCGGTCTGACTAATGCCCCGGCGATGTTCCAACACTTTGTTACTGACATTTTTTGATTCCTGGTGGGACAGTTTGTTGTCATATATCTGGATGATATCTTAATTTACTCGCCGGATCTGGTGTCTCATCAGGAGCACGTTAGGCAGGTGTTACAGATCTTGCGGGATAATAAACTGTATGCCAAATGGGAAAAGTGTGTGTTCGCCGTACAGGAACTCCAGTTTTTAGGTTTCCTGGTTTCAGCGTCTGGTTTTCGTATGGACCCTGGGAAAGTGCGGGCAGTTCTTGAGTGGGATCGGCCAGAGAATCTTAAGGCACTACAACGTTTCCTGGGGTTTGCTAATTATTACCGGAAGTTCATTCGTAATTTCTCGTCCATGGTTAAGCCTCTCACAGACATGACTAAAAAGGGGACGGATTTTTCTAGGTGGTCTGACAAGGCTTGTCAAGCATTCTCCTCCTTGAAAAAATGTTTTGCCTCGGCACCCATACTCATTCAACCTGATGCGTCACAGCCATTCATTGTAGAGGTAGACGCTTCCGAGGTAGGGGTGGGAGCAGTATTGTCACAAGGTTCGTCCCCTGGTAAGTGGCATCCGTGCGCCTTTTTCTCTAAAAAATTGCCGTCCGCTGAGAGGAATTACGATGTCGGCAATAGGGAACTCTTGGCCATTAAGTTAGCTTTTGAGGAGTGGCGCCATTTTTTAGAGGGGGCAGTCCATCCGGTCACCGTCATCACCGATCACAAGAACCTGCTATATCTGGAGTCCACAAAACGTCTGAATCCCAGACAAGCTAGGTGGTCATTGTTTTTTACCAGGTTTAATTTTGTCGTTACATATCATCCTGGGTCAAAAAATGTGAAGGCGGATGCCTTATCTCGTAGTTTCCCTGGGGCCGGGAATACGGACGACCCGGTTCCTATCCTTCAGGAGGGGGTGGTGGTTTCGGCAGTATGCTCTGAGCTGGAGGAGGAGGTATGGGGGGCTCAGGGGGACGCCCCGGTTGGACCTCCGGGGAGACTGTTTGTTCCAGATTAGTTGCGACAAAAGGTGATCGAGGCACACCATAACTCAGCTTAAGCAGGACACCCAGGGAGTAAAGCAACTGTGGATCTCCTCTCGCGTCGGTTTTGGTGGCCTAACTTACATAAGGAGGTGGTAACTTTTGTCGCGTCCTGTGGGGTTTATGCGCGCTCTAAGACCTCACATACCCGTCCGTCTGGGGCCCTCTTACCTTTGAAGATCCCGGAGCGTTCTTGGACTCATCTGTCTATGGACTTTATTACGGACCTCCCGCCGTCTTCGGGTAAAACGGTCATACTCATTGTAGTGGACAGGTTCAGCAAGATGGCACATTTTATCTCTCTTCCTGCTCTTCCTAATGCTAAAACTCTTGCGCAGGTGTTCATTGGGGAGATTGTGAGGCTTCACGGGGTACCCTCCGAGGTGGTGTCAGATCGGGCGTCTCAGTTTGTGTCCAAATTCTGGAAGGCGTTTTGTACACGGCGGGGGATGCATTTATCGTTCTCATCGGCTTTTCATCCTCAGACCAATGGTCAGACGGAACGTATGAACCAGAGTTTGGAGACATATCTCCGGTGTTTTGTGTCAGAGAACCAGGAGGACTGGGCTTCTTTCTTACCTCTGGCGGAGTGTGCTCTTAATAATAGGCGGAGCGAGTCCACTGGTAAGTCCCCGTTTTTTGGGGCATATGGTTTTCACCCCCAGTTTTGTACTTTCAGTAGGGGGGGCTCTTCGGGGGTTCCTGAGGAGGAACGATTTTCCTCATCACTCGCTTCAGTGTGGAGAGGGGTACTGAATAATCTGAATACTATGGGGAACCGATACAAACGTATGGCTGATAGGAGGAGAGTGTCTGGTCCGGACCTAAGTGTGAACGATCGGGTGTGGTTGTCTACTAAGAATATAAAACTTAAGGTTCCCTCCTGGAAACTGGGTCCCAGGTTCATCGGGCCATACAGGATCAGTTCTATAATTAATCCCGTGGCATTCCGTCTTGACCTCCCCCCTACGTTTAAAATTCACAACGTGTTCCACAGATCGTTGCTTAAGAGGTATGTGGCGCCGGTGGTACCGTCACCTTTACCTCCGCCTCCAGTGGTGGTCAATGGTAACTTGGAGTTCCAGGTATCGAGGGTCATCGATTCACGCCTTAATTGCCGGTCCCTTCAGTACCTGGTTCATTGGAAGGGGTATGGTCCTGAGGAGAGGATGTGGGTTCCTGCGTCGGATATTAACGCAGACCGATTAGTTCGGGCCTTCCACACGACTCACCCGGATAAACCTGGCCATGAGGGTCCGGAGGCCCCTCGTAGAAGGGGGGGTAATGTCACGGGTGTGTCGCCACGAAGATCGTCACGATTACACAGCCTGACTTCTCGCAGCTGAGTTTTTGGTGCTTTGTGTTTTTCGGCAGTGAGGGAGTTAACTCTCTCTCTCTGTGCTAGACAAGGTCCAGCCTCGCCCAGCTGCAATCAATTCTGCTGTAGTGAGATTCCTTCAAATGCCTGCCGGTCTGTTAGGGAAGTGTCGGTGAAAGCATTTCATGCAGACTAACAGAGCGGATCGTGGTGTTTGGAGTTTCAGAGATAAGTGTATTTGGAGTGATTTTCCCTTCCTCGCTTTATCATTTATCTCCTTTCCCGTTGGTGTTCCCTCTGTTGTTGTGAGTAGTTTTTGTATGCAAGGTGGTTTTTGGTTTGACCCTTGTACTGTCTCGTTCGTCTAAGTACTAAGTGTTGGCATATTATTACCTGTCCCCTATTGTTGTGATCGGGGTCCTTCTCAGGACTAGATTACTGAGGTGCAGGGATCCTCAGGAGGTAGGGGTTACGCTGGCGGCCTGGACCTCTGTACCTTTAACAGTACCTCCAGGTAGAGGGATTAGTCAGGGCCCCAGCTCAGGGTCAGCTTAGGCCCCCTGACCTCCTGTACGCAGAGACAGCATGACAGCGCTACCACCAGTCTTGTCTCATGCCAACTGTAAAGCATCCTGAAACCATTCATGTGTGGGGTTTCTTCTCAGCCAAGGGAATCAGCTCACTCACAGTCTTGCCTAAAAACACAGCCATGAATAAAGAATGGCACCAGAATGTCCTCCAAGAGCAACTTCTCCCAACCGTCCAAGAGCAGTTTGGCGCACAGCAATGCCTTTTCAGGCATGATGGAGCACCTTGCCATAAAGCAAAGGTGATAACTAAATGGCTCATGGATAGTGTTGAGCGATACCTTCCGATATCAGGAAATATCGTATCGGATTGGATCGGACCGATACTCAAAAAGTATCGGATATCGGCGATTCCGATACCGGAAACCAATGCAAGTCAATGGGACACAAATATCGGAATGAAAATAAACCCTTTCTTTCCTTGTAGGTTAATTCTACATGAAGTAAAACAACTAAGAATAATGTAGAATGTATTATGCGAAAAGCCGGCAATTCATCAGCGCATACACCGGTCCCCGACAATTTACAACAGAAAGAATAGAGCTTCACACATAGATTAGATAGATAGAAACATGTCAGTCACATATATATGAAGTACAGTGACATTGTTGCTTACTGTACTTGTCATTTAGTGTAAAGGATTTATTAAAAAAAATAATAGTGTTTTCATGCACCGTCTCTTTAAAAAAGCCGGCCGGCAATTCAGCAGCGGTACCCGACAATTTAGAATAGAAGGAATAGAGAATCATATATAGATTAGATAGATAGAAACATGTCAGTCACATATATATGAAGTACAGTGACAGTGTTGATTACTCTACTTGTCATTTAGTGTTAAAATAAAGGATTTATTTAAAAAAAAATTGGCGTGGGGTTCCCCTTAATTTTAGTCTCTAGCGGAGGTTAAGCAGACAGCTGGGGCAGATGTTTGAAGCCTGGGAAGGGGTTAATACCCACGGAGCTTCCCAGACTACTAATATCAGCCCCCAGCTGAATACCTAGCCTTTACTAGCTATTAAAATGGGGGACCCCCCCCAAAAAAAATGACGTGGGGTCCCCCCTAATTTTATAGCTAGCAAAGGCTAGGCAGACAGCTGGGGGCTGATATTAATAGCCCAGGAAGGGTTCCATGAATATTGGCCCCCTCCCAGGCTAGAAACACCAGCCGTCAGCCGCCCCAGAAATGGCGCATCCGTAGGATGCGCCAATTCTGGCACTTAGCCTCGCTCTTCCATGCTGCCCTGGTGCGGTGGCAGGGGGTAATAGGGCTGGGGTTGATGTCAGCTTATAATGCCAGCTGACATCAAGCCCAGGTTAGTAATGGAGAGGCGTCTATAAGACACCCCCATTACTAACCCCATAGTGAAAGTTAAAAAAAAAACACAACACCCAGAATAAAGTCCTTTAATTGAAATAAACACACAATTCTTTATTGTTCTAAATTAAACCATACTTACCGTCACGCCCATTCCAGCTGAAGCCAACGATCTCCTGCAATAAAAGTAAAATAATAAAGCAACCTCATCCTTACCTTTCCATGGTTCCCACGATGGCTCCAGCTCTGCTACATCGAGATGACAGGCTGGACCGCAGCAGAACGCTGCCATCCAGCCTGTCATCCCGCGGACACTGAGAAGCGCAGGAATGCTTCCGCTCCTCAGCGTCTCTCTGTGACGGCATCCAGATGAGCCGACAATGAACTCGGCTCACCTCATGCACGTCACTGACAGCGTGGGAGAATTCTCCTGCACTCAGCGCTTCAGCGTGAGAATTTTCCCACGCTGTCAGTGACGTGCATGAGGTGAGGTCACGTCCAATGAACTCAGCTCACCTCATGCACGTCACTGACAGCGTGGGAGAATTCTCACGCTGAAGCGCTGAGTGCAGGAGAATTCTCCCACGCTGTCAGTGACGTGCATGAGGTGAGCCGAGTTCATTGTCGGCTCATCTGGATGCCGTCACAGAGAGACGCTGAGGAGCGGAAGCATTCCTGCGCTTCTCAGTGTCCGCGGGATGACAGGCTGGATGGCAGCGTTCTGCTGCGGTCCAGCCTGTCATCTCGATGTAGCAGAGCTGGAGCCATCGTGGGAACCATGGAAAGGTAAGGATGAGGTTGCTTTATTATTTTACTTTTATTGCAGGAGATCGTTGGCTTCAGCTGGAATGGGCGTGACGGTAAGTATGGTTTAATTTAGAACAATAAAGAATTGTGTCTTTATTTCAATTAAAGGACTTTATTCTGGGTGTTGTGTTTTTTTTTAAATACTTTGCTAGAAATTCATGGTGGTCATGTCTAATATTAGCGTGACCCCATGAATTTCGGGCTTAGGGCCAGCTGATAATGCCAAGCTGGCCTTAACCCCTTTATTACCCAGTGAGCCACCGCACCAGAGCCCTGGATGAGTTGGGTACAGCGCCAGAAGATGGCGGTTCTATGAACGCGCCATTTTCCGGGGCGGCTGCGGACTGCAATTTGCAGTGGGTGGGGCCCAGAAAGCTTGGGCCTCCCTGCGCTGCGGATTCCAGCCCCCAGCTGCCTAGTTGTACCTGGCTGGACACAAAAGTAGGGCGAAGCCCCACGTATTTTTTTTTTAAATTATTTCATGAAATTCATGAAATAATTAAGAAAAAAAGGGCTTCCCTATATTGTTGTGTCCGGCCAGGTACAAATAGGCAGCTGGTGGTTGGGGGCAGCCCGTTCCTGGCTGGACACAAATATAGGGCGAAGCCCCACATCAATTTTTTTTTAATTATTTCATGAATTTCCTGAAATAATTAAAAAAAATTGATGTGGGGCTTCGCATTATATTTGTGTCCAGCCAGGTACAGCAGGCAGGAACGGGCTGCCCCCAACCACCAGATGCCCATTTGTACCTGGCCGGACACAACAATATAGGGAAGCCCTTTTTTTCTTTATTATTTCATGAATTTCATGAAATAATTAAAAAAAAAAATACGTGGGGCTTCTCCCTATTTTTGTGTCCAGCCAGGTACAACCAGGCAGCTGGGGATGGAATCTGCAGCGCAGGGAGACCCAAGCTTTCTGGGCCCCCCCCCCGCTGCAAATTGCAGTCCGCAGCCACCCCGGAAAATGGCGCGTTCATAGAAGCTGGATGCTAATTTTAGTCTCTAGCGGAGGTTAAGCAGACGGCTGGGGCAGATGTTTGAAGCCTGGGAAGGGAGTAATACCCACGGAGCTTCCCAGACTACTAATATCAGCCCCCAGCTGAATACCTAGCCTTTACTAGCTATTAAAATGGGGGACCCCCCCAAAAAATGACGTGGGGTCCCCCCTATTTTAATAGCTAGCAAAGGCTAGGCAGACAGCTGGGGGCTGATATTAATAGCCCAGGAAGGGTGCCATGAATATTGGCTCCCTCCCATGCTAGAAACACCAGCCGTCAGCCGCCCCAGAAATGGCGCATCCATAGGATGCGCCAATTCTGGCACTTAGCCTCGCTCTTCCACGCTGCCCTGGTGCGGTGGCAGGGGGTAATAGGGCTGGGGTTCATGTCAGCACCAGCTGCCATGAAGCCCAGGTTAGTAATGATGGGCGTCTATAAGACACCCCCATTACTAACCTACAAAGTGTTAAAAAGAAAAAACACACTACACCCAGAAAAAAATAATTTATTTGAAATAAAACACACAATTTTATTTAATTCTTAGTTTACTAAAAAAAAATAGTTACCTGTCCACGTTCCTGCGCTGATCTCCCATGCACAGCTGTCACATCTGGAGATGGTGACAGCTGTGCATGGCTGCTGTAAGCTCACGCTGCCGGGAACACGTCCGCTCCCGGCAGCGGGAGCCATTGACTGAGGTCACGGGAGTGCATTCAGGCAGCGCAGCTCCGGAGACCTCCTTTACGGCACTGCTGTACCGTGAGAATTTCTCACGATACAGCGGTGCCGTAAAGCAGCTAACCGGAGCAGCGCTGCCTGAACTCCGGTGAACCCGCTTATGCAATGACGGGGCTGCTTTACGGCCCCGTCATTCTGGCGGCGGCAGCGGTTCAGAGCGGTCACATTCTATGTGGCTGCTCTAAACTGTAGATCATCGTGGGACGCTCGTGGACTACTACGGAGGGGTAAGGATAAGGTTGTGGTTTATTATTTTATATTTTATTACAGGAGATCGATGGCTTCGGGGAATTAGGTGTCTAGGTGAGTTTAGGTGTAGTTTTTTATTTTTTACTTTATTTTAGGTGGCGATCGGCGGGGACAGGTAATGTATGAACTAATTTATTGCAGGTAACCACTGGCCACCAATGACATGTATTTAAAATTTATTGGGGACACAGTAGGGCAATTTATATAGCAGGATCAGGCTGATGGGAACTACTGCTCCCATCGAGCTGATCCTGCTAGCACGAGTGGACCGGGGACAGACATAGGCCGATGGGAGTAGTAGTGTCACATCGGCCTATGTCTGCCTGCACTCACACACCCGCACACATCGCACAGACACCGCGCACACACCCGCAGACACCGCACACACACCACTTTCACCCGCACACATCCGCAGACACCGCACACACCCGCAGACATCGCACAGACACCGCGCACACACGCACACATCGCACAGACACCCACACACACCAATCATGACGGGTCTGGGAGGTGAGGCTGACCTGTGCGACCGTGGGAAAGTTCATGTGAGTTCATGCAATGCAGTCAAGCATGAACTCACATGAACCCTCTGAGGGCACCGCGGCGACTTCAAATGAACAGCTGATCGGCATCACCTGATACCTCAGCTGTTCATTTGAAATAACCGGCGGGAAAGCGCAGCACAGAACGGGAAAGCCGGCGGTGAAGTCTTTTCACTGCCGGCTTCCACGCCCGGGTCCTTCGCTCCTTGGTGCTGCGCTCCCCGCCCGGTCCTAACTTACGATCGGGATGGGAGGTGGCGAGGGGAGCGGAGGATCGGGGTGGGAGGCTGCGGGGAAGCAGCATGGGGCTGTGTGATTGTTTAAAAGCCGGCGGCTTTTTACCGCCCGCCGGCTTTTAAACAATCAGGAGAATTCTCCCACGCTGGGATGGCATTCTGATGACAGGCTGGATCGCAGCTGAGCGCTGCCACCCAGCTTGTCATCGTTCAGAGACACTGCAGAGCGCAGGCATTATGGGAACTTCCGATTCCGGTATTCGATATTGTAAAAGTATCGGAATTAAGTATCGGAATTCCGATACCGCGAATATCGGCCGATACCCGATATTTCAGTATCGGAATGCTCAACACTACTCATGGAACAAAACATAGAGATTTTGGGTCCATGGCCTGGAAACTCCCCAGATCTTAATCCCATTGAGAACTTGTGGTCAATCATCAAGAGACGGGTGCACAAACAAAAACCAACAAATTCTGGCAAAATGCAAGCATTGATTATGCAAGAATGGACTGCTATCAGAGCATGCCTGGGAGAATTACAGAGGTCTTGAAGAAGGGGCAACACTGCAAATATTGACTTGCTGCATTAACTCATTCTAACTGTCAATATAACCTATTGGTACTCATAATATGATTGCAATTATATTTCTGTATGTGATATAAACATCAGACAAACACTAATAAAAACCAGAGGCCAGCAGATCATGTGAAAATATAATTTTGGTGTCATTCTCAAAACTTTTGGCCATGACTGTACACTGTATACGCCATACGCACCACACACACACACACTGTATACATCGTACGCACCACACATACACTGTATACGCCATACACACCACACACACACTGTATACGCCAAACGCAACACACACACACACACTCTGCATATGCCATACGCACCACACACACATGCACCACACACACTCTGTATACCCCATACACACCACACACACACACACTCAAACTGTATACGCCGTATGCATCCCCCAAACACTGTATACACAATTTGTAACACAAACACACTGTATACGCCGTACACACAACCACACACACACACACTCTCTGTGTGCACCACAGACACGTTGTATATGCCATATGCACCACCACACACTATATACGCCATAGACATACACACACACACACTGTATACGCAGTATGCACCCCACACACACATTGTATATGCTGAATGCACCACACAAACAAACACACACACACACTGTATACACAATGCGCACCACAAACACACTGTAAACGACATACGCAACACACACACACTCTGTATTCGCCGTACGCACCACACGCACTGTATACGCCGAACACACCAAACACACCCACAAACTGCATATGCCGTATGCACCACACACACACATACTGTATACACCGTACGCACCACACACACACACACAGCTTAAGTCGGACGCACAACAAACACACACACATTGTATATGCCGGACGCACCACAAACACACACACACACACTGTATACGCCATTCGTACCCCCCACACACACACTGTATACACCGTTCGAACCAGACACAGACACACTGTATACGCTGTACGCACCACACACACACACACACTGTGTACACCATACGCACCACACACACACTGCATATGCCATACACACCACACACACACACACTGTATACGCCATGTGGACCACACACACTGTTTACGCTGTATGCAACACAAACACACTGTATATGCCGTACGCAACACACACACACACACTGTATATGCCGTACGCAACACACACACACACACTGTATACACCGTACGCAACAAACACACACATTCACACTGTAAACGCCGTACGCACCACACTCACACACACAGCATACGCTGTACTCACCACCACACACAAACTGTATACTCCGTACTCACCACCACACACACCCTCTGCACACGTCATATGCACCACACACACACTCTGTATATGCCGTACGCACCACACACACTCTGTATATGCCGTACGCATCACACACACTCTGTATATGCCGTACGCACCACCACACACACACACTGTATACATCGTAGGCACACAACACACACACACACACTGTATACTTCGTAGGCACCCCCCCACACACTGTATACGCCGTACGCACAACACACATTGCATACGCCATGCACACCACACACACACTGCATACGCCGTACGCACCACACACACACTGCATATGCCATACGCAACACACACACACACACACACACACACACACACACTGAATGCGCCGTACGCACCACACACACACACACACTGAATATGCCATACGCACCACACACACACACACTGAATACGCCGTACGCACCACACACAAACACACTGCATACGCCGTACGCACCACACACACAAACACTGCATATGCCATAAGCACCACACACACACACACACATTGCATATGCCGTACACACCACACACACACACTGTATACGCCGTACGCACCACACACACTGTATACGCCGTACGCACCACAAACACTCACACACTGTATGTGTCGTATGCACCACACACACTCACACACTGTATACGCCGTTCGCACCACACACACACTGTATACGCTGAATGCACCACACATACAAACACACACACATTGTATACACCGTATGCATCACACACATGCTGTATGCGTTGTACGCACCACACACTGTATACGCCATACGCACCCCACACACTATATTTGCCGTACACACACACACTGTATACGCCGTACGCACCACACACACACACACACTGTATACGCCGTATGCACCACACACAATGTATACGCCGTATGCACCACACACACACGGCATACGCCGTACGCACCACACACACTCACACACTGTATATGCCGTACGCACCACACACACTCACACACTGTATACGCCGTACGCACCACAAACACACTGTATACGCCGCACACACCACACACACACTGTATACACTGAATGCACCACACATACAAACACACACACATTGTATACGCTGTATGCATCACACACACGCTGTATACGTCGTACGCACCACACACACTATTTATGCCATACGCACCCCACACACTATATATGACATACACACACACACTGTATACGCCGTACGCACCACACACACACACTGTATACTCCGTACACACCACACACCCACACTGTATAAGCCATATGTACCACACCCACACAGTATACGCCGAACGCACCAAACACACCCACAAACTGCATATGCCGTATGCACCACACACACACATACTGTATACACCATACGCACCACACACACACACACAGCTTAAGCCGGACGCACAGCAAACACACACACATTGTATATGCCGGACGCACCACAAACACCCACACACACTGTATACACTGTTCGCACCAGACACAAACACACTGTATACGCTGTACGCACCACACACAAACACACTGTGTATACCATACGCACCACACACACACACTGCATACGCCATACACACACACACTGTATACGCCGTGTGCACCACACACACACACACACACACTGTACATGCTGTATGCAACACCCACTGTGTACGCCGCACGCAACACACACACACTGTATACGCCGTACGCACCACACACACACTGTATACGCCGTATGCAACACACACACTGTATACACCATACGCAACACACACACTGTATACGCCGTACGCAACAAACACACATACACATTCACTGTAAATGCCGTACACACCACACTCACACACACACAGTATACTCTGTACTCACCACCACACACACACTGTATACTCCGTACTCACCACCACACACAAGCTCTGCATACACCGTATGCACTACACACACACTCTGTATATGCCGTACGCACCACACACACTCTGTATATGCCGTACGCACCACATGCACTCTGTATACACCGTACGCACCACCACACACACACTGTATACGCCGTATGCACCACACACACTGTATACATCGTAGGCACCCCCCCACACACACTGTATACATCGTAGGCACCCCCCCACACACTGTATACGCCGTACGCACAACACACACTGCATACGCTGTACGCAGCACACACACACACTGCATACGCCGTATGCACCTCACACACACACTGCATATGCCTTACACACCACACACACACACTGTATACGCCATGCGCACCACACACACACACACTGTATATGTCGTACGCACCACACACACACTGTATACGCCATACGCACCACACACACACTGTATACGCCGTATGCACCACACACACACTGTATACACTGTATGCACCACACACACACTGTATACACCGTACGCACCACACACACACTCTGTATATGCCATACACACTACACACACATGCACCACACACACTCTGTATACCCCATACACACCACACACACACACTCAAACTGTATACGCCGTATGCACCCCCCCACACTGTATACACCATACGCACCCCCCACACACTGTATACATCGGAGCTTTTATGGCAAGGATAAAAAGGTATAAATTTTATTGACACAGAATTTAAGACAACACAAGGACAATAAATACAAAAAGACATGTGCAAGGGGGCTAGGAGCGGTAGCAGCGAATACTGACAGTACTAGGGGGGGGGGGGGATAGGAATAACGAGATGATACATAAATGAATTAATAGATATAGCTATCATCATAAAGTGCATAAATCCCCGAACCCCTAACTGTGGCAATAGGTCCTTTCCACCCTCCCAAGTTTTACAGTCATGCACCAACCTCGTCTTGGCAATTACTAGTTTTGATTTTCTGCACGCATTATAATTATGGACGGAGGCTGCTATATATATCCATCTAACTTAACGATTTCTCTGTATTACATGTATTATGTATTATGGGTGCTTCAGTATGTAATTATCATTTAATGCTGATTTTTTGAATGTATTCACTGTGATATGCTTCTCTTAACAGAGTGATTTCTATACTCTGTTTCTCTTTTCTGCATATCCTCCGCTTTGTTACCACCCACATCCTGTGCGCGTGCGCGTGGTGCGACCTTCTCCCGTGCAGCTGCGCCCGGCGTCTTCTCTTCTGTGACTATGCAGCCTTTTGCTGCGTACTCCCAGTAGTGACAGCCGTGTTGCAGCTGCGGGACCTGCTTGTTCCACTGCGCATGCGCCATAGTATGGATGTAATTGGCCACCCGATGGTCACGTGGTGCACCACCTGACCTCCCACATGATGTATTTTAAGGTCCTGTTTCTACATTACCACACCTTCCCTTGAGAAAGCCGATCAATATACACGCGAAACGCGCGTTGGGAAGCGGGCTTTCCCTCCTATCTATTTGATTACTGACCTAGGGTAAGCATTGTCTAGCTGCCATCCTCCCCTTCTGTGGGATTTTCTCTATATGCCCCAATGTGGGGTTTCTTTATTTTTATCATTATGTTTTGGACTCTTTATGGCTGATATAGTATTTAATCTGGATACTGCCTTTATTTATAGTCCATTCGTAGGGCTCTACCCTGTGGAGCCCTATTGCCACAGTTAGGGGTTCGGGGATTTATGCACTTTATGATGATAGCTATATCTATTAATTCATTTATGTATCATCTCGTTATTCCTATCCCCCCCCCCCCTAGTACTGTCAGTATTCGCTGCTACCGCTCCTAGCCCCCTTGCACATGTCTTTTTGTATTTATTGTCCTTGTGTTGTCTTAAATTCTGTGTCAATAAAATTTATACCTTTTTATCCTTGCCATAAAAGCTCCGCTTTTTTCTCTTGGTGGTATACATGTTTTAGGAGTTTAGCATTTGCTATTGCACACTACTTGTGGTCTTTACAGTGTGCTACTGGGCAATATGCCTTTGGGATTGTTTGTGGTACTAATTATTTCTGTGTTTTTCACAGCTCGTCCCATTATTCTCATGGACTATAGGGCCCGTGACGTCACATGGCTCTCATCTTTAAATGATGTGTGCAAGGAGGATTTGGTTACCAACACCAATGATATTGCTCCAAATACGCAGATCTTAATGGTACAACTCAAGGACCTCATCAGGAGGAGGACACGCACGTGGTGGAACCACGCTTTTTTGGAGAGATACATACAGCGGGGTCTGATACCCAGGGGACTCCGTATCCAGGTGTTCCCCTCTTTTCCCATTAATGACGAAGTATTTAAAGATAAATGGGAAGAATGCACTAATGCTTGCTCTAAAGGGCTCCTTACTCTTTTGAGAGACCGCAATCAGGCATCCATTATTGAAATGGAGACCGAGATAGAGGCCGTTTTAACTAATATAAAACATGATTTGACAGCACCTGCTTTTAAGCAATTCAATGAGGATATCGACTCAGAGATCCAGACCCTGGCAGACGAACTGCAAAAAGTCAAGGCTAACAAGTTTCAGAGAGATATTAATGACCTGAAGGCTAATAGGGTATACAGATGGAGGAATCCTCTGAGGCAATCACGCCAGCGGTCTCGGAGTGAGTTATCTTCTAGATCTAGATCTTCATCCTTACGCTCAGATATTTCTAGCGACCACTCTACTTTGCTCCCTAAGTCTGATAATTCAGGGCCTAGGAATAAAAACAGTAATAACTATCGAGTTAATACAAGACAAAATGCCAAACGCTCAGCCCCGACTAAGGAACTACCGACGAATGACAGTCAGAATAGCCTCCAGGTAATTAATCTCTCCTCACATACTTTCTCGGAAGCTGAATTGCAGGTGCTTCGTCTGGGTCTGTCCTTCTCTCCCTCTAATGGATTTCATCTTTTCACAGCCCTCAAGGACCTAAATCTCTTTTCACGCAAATTAATCTTAAAGAAATTGCATTATAAGGACCGTACCATGCCATCGGCAATGAGCTCTGCTGAGAGGGAGGCGCTACAATCATTGGAGGATCTCCTCAGTGAACAGGCGATAGAAGCCAGAGGTAGGTTCCCCTCACAAATTTATCCTAAATCTACACGTTTTCCCCCCCTTCTAATCAGTCCAGCTGTTGAGATATTTACCAGACTGGTCTCGGAGGACTTTAGAAAAATTTCCAAGGCACGGGGACAGGATAACCTTACAGGCCCACAGAGAGCAGCCCTTAATAAACTCCAGTTATACCCTGATGTGGTATTCAAATGTGCTGACAAGGGTGGGAACGTGGTGGTTTGGCCATGTGCTCTCTACGAGAAAGAGGCACTACGGCAGTTACGCGATAAAAATACCTACACAAAATTGAGCTATAATCCGCTTCCCTCTTTCTCAGCAGAGCTACAATCCATTCTGGCTAGGGCCTTTGAGGCGAATGTTATAGACAGAAAGGTCCTTGAGGGTCTCACTGTACGGTTTCCTAGGGTCTCCACTTTCTATCTGCTGCCCAAGGTCCACAAAGACGCCGTCAATCCACCGGGGCGCCCGATCGTGTCCGGTATTGAGAGCCTCTGCGAACCTATTTGCAAATTTGTTGATTTTTATTTAAAACCTCTCGTTGAGACTCTCCCCTCATACCTAAGAGACACGACGGGCGTTCTTACTTGCTTTGACGGCGTCTCTGTGGACTCTGACACTTTACTGGTTACAGCGGATGTGGAGACCCTATATACGTGTATCGATCATTCTGACGGTCTGGAGGCGGTCCGCCTCTTCCTCGGGGCCTCCAACTTGGGCGACCCCCTTTGCGATTTCATTCTTGAGCTGCTGCGGTTTATCTTGACCCACAATTTTTTTATTTTTAAGGACCAATTTTACCTCCAGCTACGTGGCACGGCTATGGGCGCGGCCTGTGCGCCCTCGTACGCCAATCTCTTCCTGGGGGCCTGGGAGAGATCTCTTTTTGGCGACGAGGGGGCATGGGCCGCCACCCATATCTTATGCTGGCATAGGTATATTGATGACATCCTTTTCTTGTGGAGGGGTACGCCGCAGCAGCTCAAAAGGTTTATGAGTGAGATTAACAATAATGATTTGAATATCCGCCTAACATATCAAGCGGATGCAGCTAAAATCGACTTCCTGGACGTCAGCCTGGAGGTGGATTCTGACCTCTCCATTAGTACTGACGTATTCAGGAAGCCGACTGCTGTAAACTCACTCATTCATGCCTCTTCTGCACACAATCCCGCAACCATTGGGGCCGTCCCGGTTGGACAGTACCTGAGGGTGAGGCGGATCTGTTCCTCCTCTGAGGCCTTCGAAGATCAGGCCAAATCTCTTCAGTCCCGTTTCCTCGAACGCGGCTACAGTAAGCGTTCGATTAAAAGAGGATATAATAGAGCCAAAGCAACCCCCCGCTCCCAACTTCTATATGGCCAGAGAATTAATAGGTCCACTGACAACCAGACTCGCTTTATCTCCACATACAACACAAAGTGGAACGAAATGCGTACTATCCTTAAGAGACACTGGCCCATTTTGTTGACAGAACCTGCTCTGGCGGACACCCTTGGAGATTCCCCGTCCATGACGTCGAGGAGGGCAAAAAATCTTAATGACATTATAGTCAAGAGTCATTACGTCCCTCCTAATAAAACTTTCCTTTCAACTTTTCAACCTACCCTAGGGTGTTTTCCATGTGGTCACTGCTTGGCCTGCAGCAATGTCCTACGTACCCGGACTTTCGACTCTGCGTCAGGGGATAAACAATTTATCATTCGTCACCGTATCTCCTGTAGTTCCACTAATGTGGTTTACTATGCCACGTGTGGTTGTCCACTCATTTATGTTGGCCTTACATCCAGGGAACTCAGAGTCAGAGTCCGGGAACACGTTAGGGACATTGCTGCGGCTAAGTTTGTGACGGACCCCTCGGAATTAAAAACTTTGCCCCGTCATTTTCGCCTCTTTCATGATTGTAATCCATCATCATTACTTATCCGGGGCATAGACATTGTTCATCTTGGGGCAAGAGGGGGTAACGTGAAACGTATATTAGCCCAGACAGAAACAAAGTGGATAGTTACACTGGATACTCTGTCCCCTAATGGTCTGAACGAGACCATTAGCTATGCTCCATTTCTATGATTCTCCTTGCGTGTACCTCCTCCTGGTGATATTTTCTTTTTGGTCTGCTCTGCGTTTCTTGTTGTATTTCTTTGTAGCAGTTTTTAATTATTGAATTTTATTTCTTTATTTTTCATTTTTTTATTTTTTATTTTATTTCCTTTTTTCTTTGGTGTGGTCTTTTTATGTTTCTAATTTTTGTTTTTGTATATTTTCGTCCATTATTCTTGTATAGGTCCTTTCCACCCTCCCAAGTTTTACAGTCATGCACCAACCTCGTCTTGGCAATTACTAGTTTTGATTTTCTGCACGCATTATAATTATGGACGGAGGCTGCTATATATATCCATCTAACTTAACGATTTCTCTGTATTACATGTATTATGTATTATGGGTGCTTCAGTATGTAATTATCATTTAATGCTGATTTTTTGAATGTATTCACTGTGATATGCTTCTCTTAACAGAGTGATTTCTATACTCTGTTTCTCTTTTCTGCATATCCTCCGCTTTGTTACCACCCACATCCTGTGCGCGTGCGCGTGGTGCGACCTTCTCCCGTGCAGCTGCGCCCGGCGTCTTCTCTTCTGTGACTATGCAGCCTTTTGCTGCGTACTCCCAGTAGTGACAGCCGTGTTGCAGCTGCGGGACCTGCTTGTTCCACTGCGCATGCGCCATAGTATGGATGTAATTGGCCACCCGATGGTCACGTGGTGCACCACCTGACCTCCCACATGATGTATTTTAAGGTCCTGTTTCTACATTACCACACCTTCCCTTGAGAAAGCCGATCAATATACACGCGAAACGCGCGTTGGGAAGCGGGCTTTCCCTCCTATCTATTTGATTACTGACCTAGGGTAAGCATTGTCTAGCTGCCATCCTCCCCTTCTGTGGGATTTTCTCTATATGCCCCAATGTGGGGTTTCTTTATTTTTATCATTATGTTTTGGACTCTTTATGGCTGATATAGTATTTAATCTGGATACTGCCTTTATTTATAGTCCATTCGTAGGGCTCTACCCTGTGGAGCCCTATTGCCACAGTTAGGGGTTCGGGGATTTATGCACTTTATGATGATAGCTATATCTATTAATTCATTTATGTATCATCTCGTTATTCCTATCCCCCCCCCCCCCTAGTACTGTCAGTATTCGCTGCTACCGCTCCTAGCCCCCTTGCACATGTCTTTTTGTATTTATTGTCCTTGTGTTGTCTTAAATTCTGTGTCAATAAAATTTATACCTTTTTATCCTTGCCATAAAAGCTCCGCTTTTTTCTCTTGGTGGTATACATGTTTTAGGAGTTTAGCATTTGCTATTGCACACTACTTGTGGTCTTTACAGTGTGCTACTGGGCAATATGCCTTTGGGATTGTTTGTGGTACACTGTATACATCGTAGGCACCCCCCACATACACACTGTATATGCCGTTCTCACCATACACACAAACACACTGTATACTCCGTACGAACCACACGCACTGTATACGCCGAATGCACCAAACACACCCTGAAACTGAATATGCCTTATGCACCACACACACATACTGTATACACTGTAAGTACCACACACACACACAGCTTAAGCCGTACGCACTACATATGCACACACAAACACTGTGTACACCATACGCACCACACACACTGCATACACCATATGCACCACACACACACTGTATAAGCCGTACTCACCACACACACACTGTATACGCCGTATGCAACACGCACACTGTATACACCGTACACAACACACACACACACTGTATACGCTGTACGCACCACATACACAGACACACACACACACACTGTACTCCATACGCACCACACACACACTGTATACGCCGTATGCACCACACACACACTCTGTATATGCCATACGCACTACACACACATGCACCACACACACTCTGTATACCCCATACACACCACACACACACACTCAAACTGTATACGCCGTATGCACCCCCCACACTGTATACACCATACGCACCCCCCCACACACTGTATACATCGTAGGCACCCCCCAAATACACACTGTATATGCCGTTCGCACCATACACACAAACACACTGTATACGCCGTACGAACCACACGCACTGTATACGCCGAACGCACCAAACACACCCACAAACTCAATATGCACCACACACACACATACTGTATACACTGTACGCACCACACACACACACAGCTTAAGCCGTACGCACTACATACGTGCACACACACATTGTATACTGTGACGGGGTATGCAGCAGAGCAAGAAGAGACCACCGGACTAAGAACGATCCAACGGGATTTATTAAGGCAGGCAGCATACCAAATCAAAAATCCATGTTATTCCTAAGGTTCATAATAAGTCCACAATCACCGACGGGTGTGAGGTCTTGCCGCAGCTAAGAGCCCCCACACTTCTTCCTCCAGAGATCTCCCAACACAACACTGGTCACGCATAAGTCCATTGTCTTGGGCTACCGGGAACAGCCCAAGGGTAGGGGAGGAGATGTTTCCCCCCTCCTAGTCGATGGTTTAGTCCATGGCATGGCTCCGATGTGTCTATAAAGATGTGTACTGTGAGTTCTCCCCCTGCTTAAGAGAACAATGGGGAGTCCTCTAGCGGTGTTGACACAAGCCCAAGTTAAATTATGGTTGAGGAACAAAGATCTGGGAAAGAGCATGGGTATTTACATCACATCATGATATTTTATACAGAAATGCAGGACAGGGAAAACGATGTACCATGACAATTCCTTCCCCTCCAATTTTGTGTACGTATAAGGGACCTCTGCAGGTTGCTTGTTAAGTACACACAGGCAGGGCTGTCCGGACTCAGGGCTCCTCCTGCCTGGACAGTCCATATGCATTTTGGTGTTGGCTGCCTCTTCTATACTGTACTGTAAAGTTATAGGGCTGCAGAGCCAGGCTCCATCGTAGTAAGCGATGTTCAGCCAAGTGAGGGGATTGTGATCAGTAACCACAGTGAATTCTCGTCCATACAGATACGGCTTTACTTTCCGGAGGGCCCACACTATAGCCAGACATTCTTTTTCCACAGTTGCATAGGCCACTTCTCGGTCCAGCAGTTTCCTGCTGAGGTAGGCGACGGGGTGCTCGTCCCCCACTGCATTCACCTGGCTGAGTACAGCTCCCAATCCATAAGCAGAGGCGTCCGTCTGCACAATGAATCGCCTCTTGTAGTCTGGAGCAGCTAGAACAGGGTCACACACCAGGGCGTCCTTCAGCCGGTTAAAAGCCTCCTCACAGGCTGGAGTCCAGATTACCAGCCTGGGCATCGTTTTCTTGGTCAGGTCGGTAAGAGGCTTGGCCACAGTGCTAAAATGAGAAGCAAATTTTCAGTAGTAGCTAGCAGTGCCCAAAAAAGCCATAACTTGTTTCTTAGTTTGGTGTACAGGCCAGTCTCTAATAGCCTGGATTTTTGCAGGTTCTGGACAGAGCTTCCCTCCCCCTACTCTATGCCCTAGGTACTGGGCTTCACCCATCCCCAATTGACATTTATCGGGTCGAATGGTTAGGCCGGCTGCAAGAATCAGGTCAAGAATAACGGCTACTTGATTCAGATGTTCCTCCCACGTCTGGCTGAAGACGGCGATATCATCTAAGTAGGCACAAGCAAAGTCCCCACATCCCCGGAGGATCTGATCTACCATTCTCTGGAAGGTTGCCGGGGCATTTTTCATTCCAAAAGGCATGCTTAGAAATTCATACAGACCAAAGGGGGTTATAAAAGCGGACTGTCCTCTCCCTTCCTCTGTCAGAGGAATTTGCCAGTAGCCCTTACTGAGATCTAAGGTAGTGACATATCGGCATCCAGCCATTCGGTCTAGAAGTTCATCAATACGGGGCATTGGGTACGGATCACTGACAGTATGGTCATTAAGTCGTCTGTAGTCCACACAAAATAGAGTACTCCCATGCTTCTTTGGTACTAACACCACAGGAGAGGCCCAAGGGTTATGAGAGGCCTGGATTACCCCCAGCTGTAACATCTCCTCTAGTTCTTGCTGCATGGTGTTTCGAACTGATTCAGGTACCCGGTAAGGAGCCTGTTGTATGGGACGGATACCCTGAGTGTCTACATAATGTTGGGTGATGGTAGTTCGACCTGGTTGAGATAAGAAAGCAGCCCGTGTCTGTTGAAGCACTCCCAGCATCTGGTCTTTTTGTAAGGGGTCCAGGTGATCTCCCAGAGGAACCTGTTCCACAGTGGACGGGGCTCTCGTGGCTTCCACGAGATCCGGTAGGGAGTCCTCTTCCTCGGGACCGTCTTCTGAAGCTAGCCGACAGCTTGCTATCATTGGAAGGTTCCGGTCATGGTATTCCTTAATCATATTCACATGGACAGTCTTTTGTCTTAGTCCCTGATCATCTAGAGCAAGAAGGTGTAATTGGTGTCATTTAGTTTCTCGAGAACCCGGAAGGGACCCTCCCACGTGGTCTGCAGTTTATTTTGTGGATGGGGAATAATGATTAAGACCGGTTGTCCTTCTACAAACTCCCGATAGCGTGCTTTACTGTCATACCAGGTCTTCTGTCGGGTTTGAGCCATATGCACATGACTCTGGGCGAAACTAGCAAGTTGAGCCAGGGTTTCTCGCAGCTTTAGGACATAAGGGACAACAGGGGCTCCTGTATCTTCAACTTGCCCCGCCCAGTATTCATTGATCAGAGTTAAGGGTCCTCGGACCTTTCTTCCATAGAGGAGTTCAAAGGGGGAAAACCCAGTGAACTCCTGAGGAACTTCCCGATAGGCAAACAAGAGATTGGGTAGGTATTTCTCCCAGTCTGAATCTCTGTTCGTGAAGGCCCTCAGCATATTCTTCAGAGTGCCGTTAAATCGTTCACAAAGTCCATTTGTTTGTGGATGATATGGTGTCGTTCGAATCGCTCGTACTCCACAGGTGGGCCACAGACACTGGACTAGTTCTGACATGAACTGGGAGCCTTGGTCTGACAAGATCTCACTGGGAAATCCTACTCTGGTGAAAATGGTAACCAGGGCCTCAGCGACCTTGGCTGCAGAAATACTAGACAAGGCCACAGCTTCCGGATATCGGGTGGCGTAGTCCACAACAGTGAGAATGTACTGCTTTCCTTATCTACTTGGCTTAGCTAGAGGCCCAATAATATCGACAGCTACTCTTTGAAATGGCTCTTCTATGATAGGGAGTGGTTGCAGAGGGGCGTTTGGGTGATCTCCGGGTCGCCCTCTATGCTGACATATATTGCAAATTCGGCAGAAATGCGCCACTGCCTGAGAAATCCCTGGCCAATAGAAGGTTTGAGTCAATAGTCTCTCGGTGCGGGTTTTGCTTTGATGGCCAGCAGTAGGGATATCATGAGCAAGGTGTAGTAGGGGAATCCTGTATTTCTGAGGAACAATCATCTGTTTGTTACAAGTCCAGGGCTTATCTGGGGAGGCAGCATGGGTAACCCTATTCAAAAGTCCATTTTCTCGGATAATCCTTTCCCTGTTCTCCCCTAACTGCCCTGTCTCAGCTCTTGCTCTAAAACTAGCTAGGGTGGGGTCAGTATTGACCTCTTGTCGAAACTGAACTCTATCCCTGGTATCACTCACATTGTGCCCACAAGAAGAATCACTCACCGGCGGTGTCGGCGGTTCTTGTGGCCTCATTTTCATGGATGAGTTGTATGCGTCCCCATCTGCTGCTCTCTTGGCTTGACTTCTGGTTACCGCACCGACGAAGTGGCAATGCAGATGTCCCACATAATTTCCTAAAAGAACGTCTGCGGGGAGGCCGCTCATCACACCGACCACGCATTGTTTGGCCCCAAAGCCATAATCCAGGGTCACCCTCGCTCTTGGAATATATCTCTGGGTGCCTCCAGCCAATTCAATGGCAATTCCTGGTCCCTTTTGAATTGCTTCTGGCTGAAGTACGCGGGGATCGGCTATGGTGAGAAAAGCCCCAGTGTCACAGAAGCCGACAACCTTTTGGCCATCCAGCACGACCTCCTGTAGATGTTTCTGCTGACGGTCAGAAGAACAGGTGGCTGGGGCTCGCACCCCATAGACTCCTGGTATGGGGGCCAGGGTATCGGAGTCACTTGGCAAGTCGTCAGGGACTGAATACAGCTCTTCTCCTGGTGAGGGTGTCTGTAGATAATGAACCGGCAAAGGCGGTCTGTAGCTGTCCTGCCTCCGAACACCTGGACATTGGAATTGCAGATGCCCAGGCTGCCCACATCTATAACATCTGCGCTCTGGGACTCTTCCTCCACGTCGTAGTCCCGAAGGTGGAGCAGGAGTAATGCGAGGAACAGTCACCCGAAGGTCATCATGAGTGGATGGTCTATTGGGATCGTGAGTATGGGAGGCCGAAGGGCCAGGGGCCGCCATCGTCGGGGGGCTGGTAGTTCTTTTCTCACTGAGTAGTAGTTTTTTCCATTGAGGCTTGATGGTGAGAGCCTCATCTTCTAGAGCTGCAGCTTCCTCCACCGTGGCTGGTCTCCTTTCACGCACCCATTCTCGGATCTCAGCGGTAGAGATGAGCGTTGTTCGACTCGAACTGTTCGCCAATCTCAAATTCGAGCTGTTTTGGGCGGTGTTCGAGCCGTTCGGCGAACACTAACGATTTGAGAAAAATTCGGCTGTTCGAGGTTATGTTCGATAACTGTTCGTGCACCAAAATCATAACTGGATTTTTTCTCAGTAATGATGAAAATTAATGTTAATACGCAGTTTGAGTGTACAGCGGGGTGGGGGAGGGGCAGGGGATGGATCTCTGCAGGAATAATGAAGATCTCCATTTTTTTTTCTCTTTCCCGCATTTACAGTGGGGAGGTGCAATCTATCAACCTATCAGCAGCGCACACACGGAGCGAAGTGCTTTTTTTCACACAAGCAAGGGCGTGTGTCATTGGCAGTGTATGTCACATGTCCTTGCCCTATAAGACCAAGCCATTTTCCCCGTCGCCACCATTTTCTCACTGCTGCAGTTGCGTGTTAGACGGCACCGCTGTTGCTGTGTGCGCTATACCTTGTTAATTTCAAGCCAATTTTCGCACAAATCTACAGATAGCTTGGGAGTAGGGAATAATTGTGATTGCAGTCCTTTTAAGGACTAGGTTACAGCATTTCCTACGACTTTTATCAGGCAGGTCTGTGCTCTTAAATAGATAGATTGTGGGAGTAAAGACTAATTGTAATTGCAGTCCTTTTCAGGACTAGGTTACATCAGTTCCTATCAGTTTTTGCCAGGCAGGTCTGTGCCAGTGCTGTGCAAGTTTTTTTCACAGCATTTGGCTGAATCTAGCAAAGCTAATCCTTTTTGGCCTATTGCAGAGTGTGTTAGTCAGTGGAGTAGCCTATCTGTGTTGCAAGATATACCACCTGTGTATAGAATACCAATTTTTTTACTGCACCTAGTGAAGTAAAATCTTTTGGGCATAGCATCATTCTATTAGTCCATCTATACTGACCTCCATCAGGTTGCAAATTGAATATAATTTTTTTTCTGCATCTAGCTCTGAAAAAATATTTGGGCTTCTAGCAGTGTGTGGGACTTGTTCTGTTAGTCCATCTATACTGACCTCCATCAGGTTGCAAACTGAATATAATTTTTTTCTGCATCTAGCTCTGAAAAAATATTTGGCCTTCTAGCAGTGTGTGGGACTTGTTCTATTAGTCCATCTATACTGACCTCCATCACGCTGCAAATTCAAAATAATTTTTTGTCTGCATCTAGCTCTGAAAAAATATTTGGCCTTCTAGCAGTGTGTGGGACTTTCTCTATTAGTCCATCTATACTGACTGTAGCGCCGGCGTCCCTGCCCTCTGCTAGGCAGGGACGCTGTTCCCCTCACCTCTCTGCTCCGTGCCCGGCGTCCTCCTCCCGCTCTGCTGGCAGCGCGCGCTCCTTCCCGGCCACTGTGCTTAGGGCGCGCGCTCTCCCTCCCTCTTAAAGGGGCCCGTGCGCCGTCCTAAGGAGTCCCCGGCCAATGGCCGGAGGACTTCACCATATATAAGGCACCTCCTCCAAAATGGAGGTGCCCGAGCAATGTTGTTGCACTGTTCACTACTCTGCTTCAGCCATCAGGTCCCGTTGCCAGTTACCTGCCAGATACCTGCCAGATTCCTGCCAGCTTGCTGTCTTATTCCTGCCTGATATTCTGCTACCTGATTGCTAGCCTGAGGTCCGACGGTCTGCCTTACAACTCCTGTCAGTCTGTCTAAGGACCAGCTTGCCCGCTCACCTGGGAGCGCACATCAGCTACCTGCCTGCTTGCCTGAGGTCCGACGGTCTGCCTTCCAACTCCTGTCAGTCTGTCTATGGACCAGCTTGCCCGCTCACCTGGGAGCGCACATCTGCTACCTGCCTGCTAGCTTACCTGGAGGCTCCGCCGTCACGTGCTGCGACCACCTGCCTGTCCAGTGACTCCTGCCCGCTCACCTGGGAGCGCTCATCTGCTGCCTGTCTGCTAGCCTACCTGGAGGCTCTGCCATCACGTGCTGTGACCACCCACCTGTCCAGAGACTTCTGCCCGCTCACCTGGGAGCGCTCTTCTGCCGGCTGTCTGTTGGTCTTACTGGAGGCTCCGCCATCACATGCTGTGACCACCCGTTTATCCAGAGACTCTCGCCTGCTCACCTGGGAGCTCACGTCTACCATCAGCCGCCACAGGTCGTACCAAACCTTTACCCAGAGATTGCGCCGGTCACTTGCCGTGACCATCTGCCCGTTCATCCAGAGACTGCCCCGGTCACTTGCCGTGACCTCCTGCCCGTTCTTCCAGAGACTGTCCCGGTCACCTGCTGTGACTGCCTGCCTGGTCGCCACCCGCTCCCTTACAAGGACCGCCCCCTTGTATAGTAGCTCAGAGGTTCCACCTCCCAGACCCGTTACACTGACCTCCATCAGGTTGCAAATTGAATATAATTTTTTTTCTGCATCTAGCTCTGAAAAAATATTTGGCCTTCTAGCAGTGTGTGGGACTTGTTCTATTAGTCCATCTATACTGACCTCCATCAGGTTGCAAACTGAATATAATTTTTTTCTGCATCTAGCTCTGAAAAAATATTTGGCCTTCTAGCAGTGTGTGGGACTTTCTCTATTAGTACATCTATACTGACCTCCTTCAGGTTGCAAACTGAATATAATTTTTTTCTGCATCTAGGTCTGAAAAAATATTTGGCCTTCTAGCAGTGTGTGGGACTTGTTCTATTAGTCCACCTATACTGACCTCCATCAGGTTGCAAATTCAAAATAATTTTTATCTCAATCTAGCTCTGAAAAAATATTTGGGCTTCTAGCTGTGTGTGGGACTTGTTCAATTAGTCCATCTATACTAACTTCCATCAGGCTGCAAATTGAATATAATTTTTTTCTGCATCTAACCCAGCCAATAGTTTTGGCCTAATACCACAGTTTGGCCACTCAGCTCTGCTCGGTTCCCATCCATTGTTTTTTTGTGCAAACAACTCCAGAGTTGTGAATTAGTTAACCACCAAAATGAGTGGAAAAACCCCTGCTGCTGGTGGAAAGGGGAATAGGCGTGTTGGGAAGGGGAAAAAAGGTTCTGTCCGTGGGGTAGGTGTTAAAGCAACAGTAACATCTGCAGAAGAAAGACCATCTTCCAGCCAAACTAAAATGTCTACTTCTTTTAGCGGACAATGTGATAAGATCCCTTTCTTACGGCCACGCCAATCGCTACAAATTCCAGACGAGGCACAAAAACAGCAGGTGCTTCAACGGATATCAAGTGCTCCTTTAAGTGGCCTCTCCTCCACATCAACTTCAACATCACAAATACTCCAGTCCTCTAAGGTGTCACCCCAATCGCACTTGCTTCCTCACAGCTCCCAAATCTCCAGCTGCCCGTCTGAGTATGAGTTAGAACAGTAGAACAGATGGTTGAGTCTGCAGAGCTGTTTACTCATACTATATCCTGGGAATCAGAGGTCGACTCCAGCGCTTCTGTGAATCCAGACGAGGAAATGATCTGCACTGATGCCCAGAATCTTTATGAGTCGGATCCAGGACCAGACGCAGAAGGTTCTGACCATAATGTAGACCCTCATTCCCAAACTGTAACTCCTGTTGGTGGAGACAATGAGGAAGACGATGATGAGACTCAAATACCTGATTGGAGCGACAACTTTAGTTTTGTCAGGGCAGGAACAGGTTGGCTCTGAGGACGACGGGTGTGATAACGCACAGGGTGATGATGATGAGGTTGGAGATCCCACTTTCTGTCAACCCACAGTCAGCCAAGAGATGAGGTCAGCAGAGGAGGTGGAGGAAGATGCTAGTGACGACGAGGTCAGGTTGCGCCTTCCTGGACAGAGACGTAGTACTGGAAGCACGTCAACAACTGCATCCTCAAACACAACTCTGCCTCTCACCACAAGTCGTGGTGGCTCTTCAGGTCGCATGGGTGCTAAGGCTTGCATAGCCTGGGCATTTTTTCAGATCGATAAAGATGACCCAACTCGTGTTATCTGTAACATTTGTCAGCAAAAGCTAAGTAGAGGCCAAAAAATACATAGTTTGAGTACTTCATGCATGAACCGGCACATGGACATGAAGCATAAGTTGCAGTGGGAAGCTCAGTGTGCTACAATGCGGCCTAGCCGGCCGGGCCAAAAGCCGTCTGCCATATCTTGTGCATCCGTGGCCTCTTCATCCTCTGTGACTGGGGGGACAGCAGTCACACCTGTTTTGGGGCGCAGACCTGCCACCTCTTTACCCGCAACAGCCAGCGTGATTGGCAGGTCATCATTTTCTTTGGAGGTGGTAACACCAGCTGGTGTTGAGCGCTGTCCGACATCGATAGCACCGCCTTTGGATCAAGGCAACCTAACATGTCCGCCTGCATCTTCCTCACAGACCGGCAGTTTGCCGGGGACACCCTTATCAACCCCGTATAAGCACAATAGCCAGCCCTCGGTCCCTCAGATGTGGACAAGTAAAAGACCATTTCCTCCTAGCCATGAGAAAGCTAAGAGGTTGAATTTCACCATCTGCAAGCTCTTGGCTACAGAAATGCTGCCTTTCCGCCTGGTGGACACAGAGGATTTTCGAGACCTTATGTCCGTCGCAGTGCCCCAGTACCAGATGCCCAGTCGGCACTACTTCTCAAAGAAAGGTGTGCCTGCGCTCCATCAGCATGTCGCACACAACATCACCACTTCTTTGAGGAACTCTGTGTGTGACAGGGTGCATTTCACCACAGACACTTGGACGAGTAGGCATGGACAGGGGCGTTACATGTCGCTGACTGGGCACTGATTAACTATGGTGACAGCAGGACAAGGGGCTGCTGTCCAAGTCTTGCCGTCCCCACGACTTGTGCGTCAATCCTCTTTATGTCAAAGTTCCTCCACTGCTTCTGCCTCCTCAACCTCCTCTCGGTCTTCCACCTGCACCCAAAGCCTGTCTGGTCATGCCACAAGCTTTCTAACTGCGCAGAAGGGATCCTGCACACCTCCTTACTATGCTGGCAGTAGGGCTCAACGTCATCAGGCGGTTTTTACTTTGAAATGTCTGGGAAATGTGAGTCACACAGCTGAGGAGTTGTGGTCAGCTCTGGAGAACCAATTTCATGAATGGTTGTCTCCACTGGACCTGAAACCAGGGAAGGCCGTGTGCGACAATGCTGCAAACCTGGGTGCGGCCCTTCGCCGGGGCAATGTCACACACGTGCCTTGTATGGCTCACGTGTTGAACCTGGTTGTCCAGCAATTTTTAGCCCACTATCCCAGACTAGATGGCCTTCTGCAGAGGGCAGGGTCGCTGTGTGCTCACTTCCGCCGTTCGCATCCCGCAGCTCAGCGACTTACATCTCTACAGAAGTCGTTGGGCCTGCCACTTCACCGGCTAAAATGCGATGTGCCTACCCGGTGGAATTCAACTCTGCACATGTTGCAGCGACTGTGGCAGCACCGACAAGCCCTGGTGCAATACGTTCTGACGTACAGCCTGGGCCAACGAGATCCAGAGGTGGGGCAAATCACGCTGGAGGAGTGGTCTCAGATCAGGGACCTATGCACCCTTCTGCACAGTTTTGAAATGGCGACGAAGATGTTTAGTGCTGACGATGCCATTATCAGCATGACTATTCCGGTGATTTACATGCTGGAGCACATGTTAAACAGAATTCGGAGTCAGGTGGTGGCACAAGAGGAGGTGGAGGAAGTAGAGGAGGAGGAGTTGTATGCGGAAGGGCTAACATGTGCAAGGTCCAGACGGTCGGCAGCACCAAGGCGGCAGGCATGTGAGGGTGGGGGAGATGGTTTTACCAGGGCGCATGGTAGCAGCCAAACTAGTGAGGAAGGTGCAGGAGCCCAGGAAGAAGTGGAGGACGAACTGATGGAAGACTCATCAGATGAGGGAGACCTTGATCACATTTCTGTTGTGCGAGGTTGGGGGGAGAGGACAGAGGAAGGAAGCATGATTGTTACCTCGCCACCAACACAACAGGGACTTGGTGCTCCTGGATGCGCAACACACATGAGTGCCTTCTTGCTGCACTACCTGCAACATGACCCTCGAATTGTGAGAATTAGAAATAATCCTGACTACTGGGTTGCCACACTGTTAGATCCCCAGTACAAAAGTAAATTTGCAGAAATTATTCCTGCCATAGAAAGGGATGCACGCATCAGCAGAGACTGTTGCAGAATCTTACATGTGCTTTTCCACAAAATACCAGTGGTGCACGTAGTGAATCTCACAGTTCCAACTTGCCAACCGTGGGACCGTCAAGTGTTCAGCACTCAAACTGTAACAGAACCACAGTATCTGCTGGTAACATCAATTTTGCGGAATCATTTCACCACTTTTTTAGCCCATCCTTTGCAAGGCCACAGGAGACAAGAAGTCTGACACATAGTCAACGCCTAGAGACGATGGTACAGGAGTATCTCCAAGTAAACATTGAAGCCATGACTGTGTCACTGGACCCTTGCTCTTTTTGGGCTTCCAATCTGGATAAATGGCCGGAGCTAGCCACTTACGCCTTGGAGATCTTGTCATGCCTCGCAGCCAGCGTTCTGTCTGAACGTGTGTTCAGCGCTGCTGGTGGTGTGCTGACAGATAAGCGCACGCGGCTCTCCACTGATAATGTAGACAGACTCACGTTCATAAAGATGAACAAATCATGGATCCGAAACGACTTTTCTACCCCTGTGTCATCCTGGGGAGAGTAAAAGCTTGATGATTGGTTAAAATCACCCTACCAACCGTTTTAAGCTTTCAAATTACTAATCATGTTTATCTGTATCTTGGCTGGAAAATAATTTGGGCTTTGTAGCAGTGTGCAGCACAGATTCTATTAGGCCATCTATAATAAGCTCCACCAGATTTAAAATTACTAATCATGTTTATCTGTATCTTGACTGGAAAATAATTTGGGCTTTGTAGCAGTGTGCAGCACTGATCCTATTAGGCCATCTATACTAAAGCTTCACCAGATTTAAAATTAATAATAATTTTTAGCTGCATCTAGCCCGGAAAATAATTTTGGGGCTCCGAGATGCGCCAGACACATAAGTGCCTTCTTGCTGCACTACCTGCAGCATGACCCTCATATTGTCAGAATTCGAAGTAATCATGACTACTGGGTTGCCACACTCTTAGATCCCCCAAACTTTTCGATCAACCTTTACATTTTAATAAAGACCAAAAAAATGGTCATTTTTGAAATTATAAGCATTAGCAGTTTGTTAGAAACTGAAATCAAACAGTTTTCAACTCAAAACTTTATTCTAGGTGATGTTACATTTTCACATAGGACCCCTTGTTCGAAAGGAGCTTCTGAACTCTCTCGTCCATTGAATTTGTCAGGTTTTGGATGGTTTCTGCTTCAATTGTTTTGCATGAGGACAGAATACCCTCCCAGAGCTGTTGCTTAGATGTGAACTGCCTCCCGCCATCATAGACACTCCTTTTAATGATGCTCCAAAGGTTCTGAATGGGGTAGAGATCAGGGGAGCATGGGGGTCACACCATAAGTTTGTCCCCTTTTATGCCCATATCAGCCAGAGATGCAGATGTTTTATGTGCAGCATGAGATGGTGCATTATCATGCAAAAAAATGATCTTGCTGTGAAATACACGGTTCTTCTTCTTGAACCATGGCAGGAAGTGCTGTTTGAGAAAATCCACATACATTATGGAGTTCATCTTTAGCGCCTTCAGGGATCCTAAAGGGGCCGACAATCTCTCTCCCCATGATTCCAGCCCAAAACATTACTCCACCTCCTCCTTGTTGGCGCTGTAGCCGTGTTTGCGTGGGGTGTCTATCAACCAGCCATCCTCCACTCCATCCATCTGGACCATCGAGCGCTGCACGGCACTCATCCGTGAACAAAACAGTTTTGAAATCAGTCTTCATGTAATGTTTGGCCCACTGGAGCCGTTTCTGCTTGTGTGAAGTGGATAGAGGAGGTCGACAGGATGGCGTATGCACAGCTGCAAACCTCTGAAGGACCCTGCATCTTGTTGTTCGGGGGACGTTGGAGGCACCAGCAGCTTCAAAAACTTGTCTGCTGCTATGACAAGGCTTTTTTGCCGCTGCTCTTTCAACCTGACGTAATTGCCTGTAGGAAAGAGTCCTCAATTTGCCCTTATCAGCACGCACACGTGTGTACTGTGAATCAGCTACATACTTCTTGATTGCCAAGACACTTCATCCTGATCATCGCACAATGTTGATTGTAGTCATGCCTTGACCTAAACACTCCACAATTTGTTGCTTCTCAGCAGCCGACACATCCTTTTTCTTTCCCATTTTGGCAGAAAATGTAGGCTGCTTAATAATGTGAGACAGCCTTCTTAAGTAGTCTTGCCTTTCATTGGACACACCTGCCAAACTAATTAGCACAGGTGTCTGCAATTGCTTACAGTGATATAAAGAGCCCTGACACACATCACCATCAATGAGTTTAACTGACAAACAAACAAATTCTTCCCTTATCACTCCTAAACACTTTTTGCATAATAATTTGGAACACAGTGTACATGTGCTTTTCCACAAAACACCAGTGGTTCACGTAGTGAATCTTACAGTTCTAACTTGCCAACCGTGGTCTGTATGGAGTTGTTCAATAAAGGGCCCAAAATTAAGATAACATAGATGGGAGAGGTCTCTATGAATAGGAATTCCTAAGTATTTGATACCCTGTGAGGGCCAGGCAAAGGGAAAGTTGGACTGGATGGAATCCTATATGGATTTGGGGAGGGAGACATCGAGGGCCTCAGACTTCGCTGCATTGATTTTAAAATTTGACCATGTAACAAAGTGATCTATTTCAGCCATAACAGCATGGATGGATATATGTGATTGAGTGATATATACTAGGACATCATCAGCAAATAGAGAGCACTTGTACTCGGTGCCTCCCACCTCAATCCACCTAATATTGGGGTTATGGCGAATTGATGAGAGCAGGTGCTCCGTCACTAGGATGTATAAGAGAGGGGACAGAGAACATCCCTGCCTTGTCCCATTGGTGATTGTGAAAGGTGATGAAAATGTTCTGACGCGCCCACTGGGCCTTGGGACACCCGGAGCCGGACCCTTTTTGGTGGATGCTGGTGGTTGCAGTCTCCGTGGCGGCGACCCGGTTCCGTGACTCAGGGCGGTCAAACCAGTGGCGGAACTATTTATGTGGTTTTGATGTTTAAATGTCCGACTACGCCACCCGTGGATTGCGGTCAGAGTGAACCGCCGCTCCAGGGCAGACCGCTGAGGCTGGTGTTGTGGGTGCAGCAGAGCGTAGCATAACTCCCCACGGGAGGAGTATAGCCTCAGGGCAGTGTATGCGGAGGATGGGGGTGATGGTGCAGGGCAGCAGCAGTAACGACACGGAGTCAGTGATGCAGTCCAGGGCCTTTACTCACAGTTCTTATTATCCAGACCACGTCTGCAGGTAACGACTGCCCACGTCGTACTGTGCTCACCAGGTGAGGGGCTCAGACAACTCCCAGATAACTTTGGAGCGCTTCACAGGACCGACTTTGTGTGTCCTTTGTCTGGCCTTTCTTACCAACCCTTCTGTCCGGCTGCCTCGGGCTTCCTCTTGGTAAACTTGGCGCCAGTTTCCCTGACCCTATGTGGTGCCTTCCTAGCGGGTGTAGCGAGGGGCTGCGCCACATAAAATGTCACAGCCTCCTGTTTCTAGCTGAGGGTCGTTTCCTGCCTCCACTAGTTTCGGGGACCGGTCTCCCCCTTTGGCCTGACCCCTCCACGCAGGTGGATTCGGGCGTGCGGTGGCGACTCGCCCGTCCGCACCCCTGGGATCCCTTCGTTCCTCATTCCTGGAGCCTTCTCCGCTCCTCTTCCTTCCTTCTCCCTCTTCCAGGCCTGGGCCTCTGTTACTAGGCCCGCCTCCGGAGCAGAGCTCATGCAGAGCCCCTGCTCCCTCCCACTTCTGCTCAGACTTCTCTGCACTGAACTAAGATGGTGCCCACCTTTTATACTCCCTTCTCAATGCACCCAGGAACTGCTTCCTCCCTGCTCCTGCACTACAGGGTTCCCCTTCCTCAGTGTTCCCTCCCCCCACTCCAGCCAGGGACAGGGACTGTCGTGCCCATCTCAGGGGCATATTGGTCGCCCTGCCCCACGGCAATGTGGTGTAATGCATGCAGGTGTCGGGTCATGATCCACACTACATCCTTACCTGAGAGTGAGATATCACACCTCTGGGTGAGGTGCAATACCTCTGTAGCAACCGAGCCCTCAGGGTGCTACAGTTCCATTTATCTTCAGCCTAGGTGACGTATTGCGATTCAGGGCCGTGATTTTGGCTATAAAAGGGTCCCCTAGACCCCTACCCCAAGCATTTTAAGAGAATCATATTTGGCGTGCCAGGAGACTCTATGGAATGCTTTCTCAGCATCCAACGAGAGTATCTAATTACAAATTTTTAACTGCATCTAGCCCAGGAAATACTTTGTGCCTAGTAGCAGTGTCTGCTAGTCAGCGGATTATCCCGGCTGTTAAGCAAGCTACACCACCTGTAGTTTGGACACTTAATTTTTTCAAAGGAAATGCTTCGGGACCACGGGATACTCAGTGAAGAGCATCAGGAGGCACCCCAAGGCATAGGGGCTGGGACTGGCAGAAGGATGCCTTGCGGTGGACAGCCGAGCTCGATCCTTATTAAAGCTTTTTAACTGCAGCAGCTTTAGTGGACGCTACTGGAGCTGGAATTACGCGGCTGCTGGCATGAGACTTGCCCTCCAATAGATCCTTGTAAATGGATTTAAAGTGTATTCATTCAAATTAGAGAGACAATTTAAATTAAAAAGCTTAGAGCTGCCTCCACCACAGGGGGGCTCGCTCGACCCACCAGCGGACAGGCACCAGTATTGGGAGAGGGGGGCTGGCCGTCAGGGTTCACCGCGGCTCTGGCACAAACCCGGCGACGCGGAGGTGACACGGGCAGGAGCGGACTGAACGTGTCGGCTTCTCACTTTTTGGATTTTAGAAGGGCATGACATGCCTATATCTGTGTCTCCCCCTCCTTTTACTCCTCCACCTCTTTTCTTTTCGCATGACTATATGTACTTGTCACTTTTCCATGTGTTAGTTGTGTCTTCTGAGCAGTTTGTCAGCTTTTGGACACCTTTGAAGGTGTTTTCTATGTGTTTCTATGTGTTTTTGTTTGCCTGCCATTGGTTTTAACGGTGTTCGAAGGTGTTCGACGAACAGTTCGACGAACAGTTCGGCGAACACACGGGTGTTCGACGAACCGAACCGAACTCGAACACTACGGGGGTGGCTCAACACTAGTGTGGTGCTCTAGGGACAGGAGTCTCTGGAAGTGTTCCCCTCCCCCCGGCCCAGCAGGTGTGAGTGCAGAGACACCAGACACAAGCGAAGAAGGAATGGATGTGACTTTGGAAGGTGAAGAGAACAGTGGAGTAAATGGTGGTAATGGGGTGACAAGTAAAGGGAATAAAAGTAGTGGTGGAGTGAATGATGGGAGTAGTGGTGGAGTGAATGATGGGAGTAGTGGGAATAGTAGTGGAGTGAATGATGGGAGTAGTGGTGCAGCAAATGGTGGGAGTAGTAATGGAGTGAATGATGGGAGTAATGGTGCAGCAAATGATAGGAGTAGGAGTGGAGCGAATGATGGGAGTAGTGGTGCAGTAAATGGTGGGAATAGTAGTGGAGTGAATGATGGGAGCAGCACTGGTGTTTGTGGGGGGGGAAGTAGGCACTGGTCCCGCTGCCCCCCCAGCATTGGCTGGGGTTTCAGCCTCAAGCTATTCACGAGCTGTCAGTGCTGGGGGTAGAAGTGCGCCCTTGTCTGGTGGCCCTGGGGATGCTGACTTGCAACAGCAACTCCTAGAGGCCCTGAAGAGAGGGGAGAGCTCCATCACTGTAGAGGGGAGGGAGGTTGATCTGTCTTTCTGGATAGAGAGACACGGTCTTTCAGCCTTCCGAGAGAGGGGCAGAGGAGTAACCGTAGGAACGTGGCCCGTCTCCAATGGGTAAGTAAGGATGCCTGTCCTGATAGGTCGAAAGTGGTTGAGCTCCTGCTGGGGATGGGCTTAGCAGCATATGACATCTTTGCCTTGATCCATCCCTATGGGACCTCCTACTTCGATGTCAGATTCGTGAGACCGGAGGGCCTTGAACTTTTCTGATCTCACCATAAGCTGGCTCAGAGTCGCCCTGAATGGCAGAGTTTCTTTCCCCTGGCAATAACCCACCAAAATTCAGTCAGGAAGGTGACCGTTTTGACTAGTAACGAGTCGCTTTCCAGTATGGACATTACGACCTGGGTAAGTCGATACGGAGAGGTCACCAATATTCCCCAAAAGAATCTCAATGACCATGGTATCTGGTCAGGGGCCTGGACCTTCATGTCGAAATTGAAGGCTTCGGGAAACACTGTTACCCATATCCCCTCCTCAACCTTTTTGGGGAGGGATAGGATCTTGTTTTTCTACCGGGGGCAGCCTAAGGTCTATCACAGGTGTGGTAGCCCCACACACTTCAGTGCGCAGTGTACCACCCAGAAATGCGCACTGTGTGGGGACCCTGGTCATCTTGCTGCTGCCTGTGGCAGGATTAGGTGTAACTTGTGTGGTGACCTTGGTCACCCGTTCAGTCGCTGTCCGCGTTCCTTCGCCAATGCTGTTCTGAAAGCGGCGAGTGCGGGACAGGCGAAAGCCAGGACTAATGTTGCCGGTGAAGGGACCAGCAGAGGCGGGGGAGGCAGGGAACCGATGAGAAGCAAGCTGCCGCCATCCAACATCAGGCGGCAGGAGCAGCGCCGTGGGGACAGGGGGCAGGGAGTAATGTTCCTAAACTCTGACCCAGGTACTTCACTTGCAGCTGAGGATCCTAACGACAGCGATCTGAGTGAGGGAGCCAAGAGACTTGAAAGGGAAGTGCTAGAGGACGCTACATATTCCCAGGAACCCTCATATTCCCAGGAACCCTCATCTGGTGACAGTCTTGATGAGGGAGAGGGGGAGTGGTCACAGAAAAAGAAAAAGGGTAACAGGAAAATGGCCAGAGGTAGGAGGGGGACCTGGTCTTGAGCTGCCTCTTTGGAGTGCGACCCCTCTGACTCTCTAGCTGTGGTCCAGGTGCCATTGGAGGGTTCAGCCGGCCCCCCTCTGGTGGATCTCTCCAACCTGTTTGGGGCCCTCCAGGACCTCCCTCTGGAGGGGGGGATGGGGATCCGGGGCTGGAGGTTGCGGACAAGGTGGTTGGGGCTCAGGAGATGGCTGGGTCTTCCTCTTGGGGAGAAAATACAAAGCCCTCTGGGGGGAAGGCTAACCCAGGACCCCCAGACAAGGGCAAGAATGTATGTAAGGAGAGAATGGATGACTCTGTTTGTCTTAAGTGCACTAAAAACCCGTCGTTATCGGAGGAAGAGGTTGGGACTGTCAGTGGTGGGAAGAAACAGTCTATCTAATTCAATCAATCATGATGGTGGCACCCACCCCGTTGACGCTGCCAACTATTAATGTTTGCAGCATAAAGTCAGATGCGGCAAGGTACACGGCCTTTCATTTTCTCAGCCAACTTGACGCCGACATTTTGTTTTTGCAGGAGACCAGGTTGACCGATATATCAACCTTGCATAGAGCAAGGCGTTAGTGGAGGCATGGGCCCTCCTTTTGGTCTCTTGTGGCCGAGCTGTATAGCGGGGTGGCGGTCCTTTTTAAGACTGCAGTGGTTGAATGCAGATGAGTGATCAAATTAGAAATGGGGAGATGCTTGATCCTAGTTGTCTCCATGGGGGGACAAGAGCTTCGGCTCATTAACATCTATGGTCCCCAGTCCAAGTGGGACCACAAATGTCTCTTCCTGAAGATCAAACCTTTTTTATTTTTGAGTCGGCAGGTGGTCTTCGGAGGGGATTTCTACAATGTCACGAGATCCTGTGATAGAGGAGGTTCCAGAGACCAGCTGGCTTATGACTGCATCGCATTAAACAAGATAGTAAGTGAGGCTCGCCTGGCAGATGTCCACATCCGGCACAACCAAGGCAACACAGGATTCACCTGTGCAGGTCTAGGATAGACAGGTTTTATTTGAAGGAGGAGGCCTTCTCTTCACCGTTGTCAGTTGTGGAGGTGGAGTTCTCCGATCACTGTTTGATTATGCTTTCTTTGAATGTTACAGAGACTCCTTGGATGGGAAGAGGTTATTGGAATCTGAATTCGTCACTCCTTGAGGAAGAAGCTGTAAGACAGTGTTTGGAAGAATTCCTTCAGAGCCAGGTACCATTGCTGGGCCTAAGTAACACTAAGTCAGAGTGGTGGGAGATGTTCAAACATCGGGTGGCGAGATTCTTCTGGCAGCTCTCGAACCTCAGAAGCCTGAACAGGGATCGCCTGTATCAGAGCCTGAGGAGGAAACTCAAGCATCTTGTCTTGACTGGAGGTAGCCGCGAGGAGATCTCCAGAGTGAAGTCCTTGCTGAAGAGGTGTCAGTACGAGAGGCACGCATCTTTTGTTTTCGAGAGGGACTACGGGAAGTACTGCTTGTAAGATGTCAGTGAATAGTAAGAGAGTGACGGGGCTGATGGAAAGTACGAGGTCCCTGAGAAGGTCCAGATCAGGGATCTTGGAGGTCATCAGTTCCTACTACTCGCACTTCTTGGGAAGGAGGGAGTTGGATCGTGACGGGATGTCGGCTTTCCTGGCTGAATCTGTTCCTGAGCCAGGGGCTGTCCTCTCACTGGGCGTTTTGGGAGAAGTGATCAAAGAAGAGGAAGTGAGACTGGCAAGCAATGGGCTTAGGCCCAAAAAGTCGCTGTGTCTGGATTGCTTAACATCCGAGCTCTTTAGGACCTTTAGGGACTCTTTGGTCCCCCTCTTGACTCAAGTGTTTAACGAGTGTCTCTCCTCGGGCACTCTGCCGAGATTATTAAGGAGGTCAGCTTTGATCATTTTGTCAAAAGGCAAGGATCCGTCACACATTGAGAACTGGTGTCCCATAGCACTTCTCAATGTGGACAGGAAGATTTTGGCTAAGATACTCCAACAGGCTGGTGAAGTTTGCACCCTGGCTCCTTTCGGAGGTTCAGCACTGTTGCGTTCCTGGCCGTAGCACTTTTAGTGCTGTTCTAGGTGTTCAAGAGGCTGTGAAGCAAGGCAGGGTGGGCCTTTGGAAGGGGTTCTTGCTGACCCTGGATCAGGCAAAAGCCTTTGATCGGGTTAACCATGAGTACCTCTGGTCTACTCTTTTTGAGGTATGGTCTGCCTGGAAGGTTTGTGGACTGGCTTAAGACCTTGTATGCAGGGGCTGAGATTTTCCCTCTGGTAAATGGGTGGATTGGACAACCTTTCGGGGTAGGATCCGGTGTCCGTCAGGGCTGTCCTCTTAGTCCTTTGCTTTACGCGTTTGCAATCGATCCCTTCCTCAGAAGGATTGATTGTGGACCGTTGGCAGAAGTGCGGATGGGCGGGGCGGCGCCGGAGGCTATCCTGAGGGTGGTGGCCTATGCGGACAATGTCACAGTCTTTGCTTCTTCGCAAGAGGAGGCAGTGGTGGTGATGTCAGAAGTGGAGCGCTACTCGGAGGCATCCGGGTCCAAGGTCAACCAGGATAAGTGTGGGAGTCTCTGGCTGGGAGGCGGAGATCCCGGGTTTGATCTTCCGGACACCCTCCCCGAACCCCAAGAACATGCCAAAGTCCTGGGCATCGAATTTGGCCAGGCTGATTACCCCACGAAGAACTGGGAAGGCAGAATTAAAGATGTCGTCCAAAGAGTGGACCAATGGAGGGGTTGGTCTTTGACACTGAGGGAAAGGGTTGGCCTGTGCAAAGCTTTCCTGCTTCCTTTGCTAATCTACCCATGTCAGGCAAAATGTATTTTTTTCCTAGTTTTAAAAATGAGAGATGTCTTAAATCTCCACCCCCTGCTCATTTAGAGCGGTCCTACATAGAACTCACTCTTGCTTTCCCCAAACAAGGAATTTTTATTACCGCCATAAAGCCTCAGCCCAAAGAACAAGCATTCTGGTCTAAACTGGAAATCCCCTCCAAAATCTTATTGTCTAACTGTGAAAACTTTTAATGTCGATTTTAATAATGCACATGACTGTCACAAACACAGTGACCACATTTTTGGGATGTTCACCTTTTTCCAATTAGGATGGTATATCTTACATAACTGGGAGACCACTGGAAGCCCAGGAAATGGTTTCTGAGCTTCTGAACATCATAAAGATATCATATTTGATATCCATCTTCATGAATATTGGTGACGGAAAACATGATGTCTCCATCTTGGATGTGGGACACCCCCATACCAAGATATGAAATCTGAAAGATTTTTATGTCTTATGCAGCTGGGTGGGTTCACAAAACCGAGCCCCCGTGTGGGGTAAACAACATGGGTGTCTCCTAGTGTTTTGGCTCCTTACTAAAAACCAGAACAGACATTTTTACTTCATTCTTACCCCGGGACATCAGACGCAAGAACTCCTCGCTGCGTGGAGGATTCGCATCTAATTTCCGGGGAGCCGTCCCCCCCACAAAATCTGAGACCATCACCTGGTGGCGCAGGTTTTGCTATTATTTACCCCTTTTATTTTAATAACTGTTTTATGCATATATGTAAATTGTCTCTTTTATAATATCTTGTATATCTTTTGTAAACACTGCCCACTTTCGGGAGTAAATCATTATTATTTACCAGCTTCATTCTTCTTGTCCTATGTCGAGCAAACACGTTCCTCACCCGCTAATTCACGTTACCTAACGGGCACCCGATCCACCTGTTAAGCGATCGGTGGTGGCAGTATACCAGTATTTATGTGATATTGTGGTTCGAGGGTGGCTGGACGGAGGTATATATACGTTCCTGGAAGGAACTGGTGGTATATATACGTCCTGTCACATCACGTGCCACAATAGTCGACATATATTAGAGCAGCTGGGCCCGTGCTTATCCTTGGTCAATACCTGGTTTGATCAGCAGGATAAGGGGGTGCCAGAGGGCTGCAAGGTCTGACCAAGTGTTTTTCTTGACAATTGGTGACAAGCGGTGGGATCATAGGACATTAGTGATCTGGTTTGGGCAATCATTACTCTCACTAAAAACTTGCACGGTTCTTACCTGGACCCTGCACAAAAGTTTTGAAGATCGAACTCAGTGTTTATTAGATCTGAGACAATACTGTATGTGTAGCAGTTACCCCTACCCTTCTTCGATTTTTCTTTTTTATCTGTAGTTTGGTGATCATGGTCATCGTTGAGGAGCTCTGGTACAGCCAGCAGAAAAAGGACTCTCTTATTGGAATATGTATAACCAGAGGCATTGACCCCCTCGGCAAAAGCAAAGAACAAATGGTTGCTGCACTGGCGCAACTGGAGGCAGAGCAAGCCTCCATACCTCAGCAGGGCCAGGGGTCAGCCGAGATATGGACAGTACTGCTGCAGGGGTTCCACCTGTAGACGCACGCCGCAGCAGCGACCAGGGCAGCGTGGACCCCTATCTGCAGATGGCTCTACAGCAACTTCCTGCAGAGGATCATGAAAGACGGCTAAAAGTAATTCAGCAGCACCAGGAGGCCGAGAGAGCCCAGTGAGTGGCCGAGAGAGCCGAGCGAGCCAAGCGAGAGGCCGAGCGAGCCGAGCAAGAGGCCCAAGCCCAGAGGGACCATGAACTGCAGATTGCCAAACTCTGGATCTCAGCATCCACCTCACGGAACGGTGAGACCAACAATGCGACCCTGTTTAAACCCAGTCCAGAGCATTTTCCTGTGATGGAAAAGGACGGCGACCTCGACACCTTTCTGCGGGGTTTTGAAAAGACCTGCAGGCAATAACAGCTGCCTGAGGGCCAGTGGGCCTGAAACTTAACTGCAGGGCTGCGAGGCAAAGCTCTGGATGTGTTTGTGGCTCTTCCACCGAGCCTCGATGGAAACTATGATGCCATTAAGCAGGGCCTAATCCAGATGTTCCAACTGACTCCTGAGGTGTACCGTAAAAAGTTCCGGAACCTCCAACGTGGACCGCATGACACTTACAGTGATGTGGTGCATGGGCTCCGAACCAACTTTGAGAAGTGGATCCAAGGACTGTCAGCGACCACCTTTTAGCAGCTAAAGTATCTGATGGTGAAAGACCAGTTCCTGCATCTGTGTCCGACTGAGGTATGGCAGTTCGTGATGGATCGGGAGCCACCAGATGCCAATAAAGCAGTAGAGATCGCAGACACCTACGAGGCCAACCGAAGACCGGAGGTGCGGAAGCCAGTCGTCGCCAGCTGGAAAGGGGGTAAGCCATCAACCACCATCCCTGCCCCTGCCAGCCGACCTTCCGGAGACCTTTTTCCCGTTACCAATGCCCGGCCTGCATCTGATAACCTCAGGTGTTGTTTCTGCAACCAGACTGGTCATCTCAGCGCTACTTGCCCAGAGAAGCAGAGGAAGAACCCCCCATCCAAGGCTTCAGGGCCTAATGCATCAGTTCTTTTGGTGGGTGGGCCGGTTGGGAGGACCTGTGAAAACTTGCAGTCTGTCATGGTGGGGGACACTGTCACTTTAGGCCTCAAGGACACTTTGGCCGAACGAACCCTCATCCGACCCGAACTGGTGTCCGCTGAAGTGCTTATTCCGGGAAAGACCCTGACTGTCACCGGGATTGGGGGCATCCGATGCCCCTTGCCCATGGCCCGGGTTTTTATTGATTGGGGTGCGGGGAGTAGGTTGAAGGAAGTGGGAGTATCTGGAAATCTACCTGCAAATGTTTTGTTGGGAACTGATTTGGGGAGGATGTTTGCTTATTATGCCCCTGACACCCCTCCCCTATCTGATACGGTTGGTAAGGTTAATGCTGATAATGTGAGTGTCAATGCTTTACCTGCTGCTGCTGCTGATGATGATGATGAATTGGAAGGTACAGGAGAACTCAGCCATGTCACGCTGCGTTCCTCGGACAGAGGAATAACAGAATCAGGTATGGACCCAGAGGCAGTCCCAGAGGGTCCCAGTGAGGACGTGGCCTTAACCTCACTTCTGGCTTCCTCCAGCCAGGAGTTTCAGGCAGCTCTGCACTCAGATGCTAACCTAGGGACGTTATGGAGCCTCGCTGAGAAGCCCACCTCCGAGTCGGATAAGGAGAGGGTATTCTGGGACCAAGGGAGGTTGTACCGGGAGACAGTTCCCTGTACACCCCAACAGGAGTGGCTGAGGGAAAGACAGCTGGTCGTACCCTACTAATTCAGGGATGAGTTGTTGCAGATCGCCCATGAAATTCCACTCGCCGGACACTTGGGGGTCAGCAAAACCAAGGCCCCGCTATCTCACCACTTTTATAGGCCCAAAATGAGGACGGATGTGGTGAACTACTGTCGCTCCTGTACCACGTGTCAAAGAGTGGGAAAGTCAGGGCCGGCTCCCAAAGCCCCCCTGATCTCTTTGCCAGTGATAGAGGAGCATTTCCAAAGGTTTGCTGTGGACATTGTGGGACCACTGGCCATACCCAGCAGCTCTGGAAAATGTTTCATCCTTACCGTGGTAGACTATGCTACCCGGTATCCGGAGGCAGTAGCCCTCTCCTCAAATAGGGCGGATAAGGTGGCGGACGCCCTCTTGGCCATCTTTTCGCGAGTAGGCTTTCCCAGGGAGATGCTTACGTACCAGGGGACCCAGTTCATGTCACGCTTATTGGAGGCCCTATGTAAGAATATGCAGGTGCAGCATCTGGTATCGAGCGCGTATCACCCCTAAACCAATGGTTTGTGTGAGCGATTCAACGGTACCCTCAAACAGATGTTAAAAATGCTGGTTGAGACACAGGGACGCGACTGGGAGCGTTACCTCCCACACCTGCTATTTGCTTATAGAGAGGTTCCACAGGCCTCGACGGGGTTCTCCCACTTTGAGCTCCTGTATGGCAGAGTGTCCGAGGACCCCTTGGGTTGATAAGGGAATTCTGGGAAGAAGAGCCGAGCTCCCCAGGAGTGTCCATTGTGGAGTATGTCATGCGCTTCCGTGACAAGATGCAGACCTTGACGCAGTTGGTGCATGACAACATGGAGCAAGCCCAGGCTGACCAGAAGCATTGGTATGACCAGAACGCCCGAGAGCGGACCTACCAGGTGGGTCAGAAGGTGTGGGTGCTGGTCCCCATACCAAAGGACAAGCTTCAGTCGGCCTGGGAAGGCCCGTACGTCATTCACCAACAGCTCAACCCGGTCACCTACGTGATCACTCTTGACCACGCACGTGGTAGGCGGAAGGCCTTTCACGTTAATATGATGAAGGGTCATCAAGAACATGGAACCTGCGTCCTACTGGTCTGCAGCCTACCTGAGGATGGGGAGGACGACCCCCTTTTGTACCTGCTGGCCAAAGCGAAGGCCAGCGGGTCCCTAGAGGATGTAGAGATAAGCGCCTTGCTATTGTCACACTGACTCTGCGTACAGGAGGTCAGGGGCCTAAGCTGACCCTAAGCTGGGGCCCTGACTAATCCCACTACCTGGAGGTACTGTTAAAGGTACAGAGGTCCAGGCCGCCAGCATAACCCCTACCTCCTTAGGATCCCTGCACCTCAGTAATCTAGTCCTGAGAAGGACCCCGATCACAACAATAGGGGACAGGAAATAATATGCCAACACTCAGTACTTAGACGAACGAGACAGTACAAGGGTCAAACCAAAAACCACCTTGCATACAAAAACTACACCACAACTACAGAGGGAACACCAACGGGAAAGGAGATAAATGATTAAGCGAGGAAGGGAAAAACCACACCAAATACACATAGCTCAAAACTCCAAAATACCGCGATCCGCTCTGTTTGTCTGTATGAAATGCTTTCGCCGACACTTCCCTAACAGACCGGCAGGCATTTGAAGGAGTCCCACTACTGCAGCATTGATTGCAGCTGGGCGAGGCTGGACCTTGTCTAGCACAGAGAGAGAGAGTTAACTCCCTCACTGCCGAAAAACACAAAACACCAAAAACTCAGCTGCGAGAAGTCAGGCTGTGTAATCGTGACGATCTTCGTGGCGACACACCCGTGACAGTACCCCCCCTTCTACGAGGGGCCTCCAGACCCTCAGGGCCAGGTTTATCCGGGTGAGTTGTGTGGAAGGCCCGAACTAATCGGTCTGCGTTAATATCCGACGCAGGAACCCACATCCTCTCCTCAGGACCATACCCCTTCCAATGAACCAGGTACTGAAGGGACCGGCGATTAAAGCGTGAATCGATGACCTTCGATACCTGGAACTCCAAGTTAACATTGACCACCACTGGAGGGGGAGGTAAAGGTGACAGTATCACCGGCGCAACATACCTCTTAAGCAACGATCTGTGGAACACGTTGTGAATTTTAAACGTAGGGGGGAGGTCAAGACGGAATGCCACCGGATTAATTATAGACCTTAAGTTTTATATTCCTGGTAGACAACCATACCCGATCGTTCACACTTAGGTCCGGACCAGACACTCTCCTCCTATCAGCCATACGTTTGTATCGGTTCCCCATAGTATTCAGATTCTTCAGCACCCCTCTCCATACTGAAGCATGTGAAGAGGAAAATTGTTGCTCCTCAGGAACCCCCGAAGAGCCCCCCCTACTGAAAGTACAAAACTGGGGGTGAAAACCATATGCCCCAAAAAACGGGGACTTACCAGTGGACTCGCTCCGCCTATTATTAAGAGCAAACTCTGCCAGAGGTAAGAAAGAAGCCCAGTCCTCCTGGTTCTCTGACACAAAACACCGGAGATATGTCTCCAAGCTCTGGTTCATACGTTCCGTCTGACCATTGGTCTGAGGATGAAAAGCCGATGAGAACGATAAATGCATCCCCCGCCGTGTACAAAATGCCTTCCAGAATTTGGACACAAACTGAGACCCCCGATCTGACACCACATCGGAGGGTACCCCGTGAAACCTCACAATCTCCCCAATGAACAACTGCGCAAGAGTTTTAGCATTATGAAGAGCAGGAAGAGTGATAAAATGTGCCATCTTGCTGAACCTGTCCACTACAACGAGTATGACCGTTTTACCCGAAGACGGCGGGAGGTCCGTAATAAAGTCCATAGACAGATGAGTCCAAGGATGCTCCGGAATCTTCAAAGGTAAGAGGGCCCCAGACGGACGGGTATGTGAGGTCTTAGAGCGCGCACAAACCCCACAGGACGCGACAAAAGTTACCACCTCCCTATGTAAGTTAGGCCACCAAAACTGACGCGAGAGGAGATCCACCGTTGCTTTACTCCCCGGGTGTCCTGAAAAAACTGAGTTATGGTGTGCCTCGATCACCTTTTGTCGCAACTGATCTGGAACAAACAGTCTCCCTGGAGGTCCAACAGGGGCGTCCCCCTGAGCCTTCAATACCTCCTCCTCAAGCTCAGAGCATACTGCCGAAACCACCACCCCCTCCTGAAGGATAGGAACCGGGTCGTCCGTATTCCCGGCCCCAGGGAAACTACGAGATAAGGCATCCACCTTCACATTTTTTGACCCAGGACGATATGTAACGACAAAATTAAACCTGGTAAAAAACAATGACCACCTAGCTTGTCTGGGATTCAGACGTTTTGCGGACTCCAGATATAGCAGGTTCTTGTGATCGGTGATGACGGTGACCGGATGGACTGCCCCCTCTAAAAAATGGCGCCACTCCTCAAAAGCTAACTTAATGGCCAAGAGTTCCCTATTGCCGACATCATAATTCCTCTCAGCGGACGACAAATTTTTAGAGAAAAAGGCGCACGGATGCCACTTACCAGGGGACGAACCTTGTGACAATACTGCTCCCACTCCTACCTCGGAAGCGTCTACCTCTACAATGAATGGCTGTGACGCATCAGGTTGAATGAGTATGGGTGCCGAGGCAAAACATTTTTTCAAGGAGGAGAAAGCTTGACAAGCCTTGTCAGACCACCTAGAAAAATCCGTCCCCTTTTTTGTCATGTCTGTGAGAGGTTTAACCATGGACGAGAAATTACGAATGAACTTCCGGTAATAATTAGCAAACCCCAGGAAACGTTGTAGTGCCTTAAGATTCTCTGGCCGATCCCACTCAAGAACTGCCCGCACTTTCCCAGGGTCCATACGAAAACCAGACGCTGAAACCAGGAAACCTAAAAACTGGAGTTCCTGTACGGCGAACACACACTTTTCCCATTTGGCATACAGTTTATTATCCCGCAAGATCTGTAACACCAGCCTAACGTGCTCCTGATGAGACACCAGATCCGGCGAGTAAATTAAGATATCATCCAGATATATGACAACAAACTGTCCCACCAGGCGGCGAAAAATGTCATTAACAAAGTGTTGGAACACCGCCGGGGCATTAGTCAGACCGAATGGCATGACAAGGTTCTCATAATGCCCCTCCGGAGTGTTAAACGCCGTCTTCCACTCATCCCCCACCTTCATCCTAATCAGATTGTACGCCCCCCTGAGATCCAACTTAGAGAACCATTTGGCGCCCACGATCTGATTAAAGAGATCGGGAATAAGTGGAAGCGGATACGGATCTCGGACCGTTATCCGATTAAGTTCACGGAAATCCAGGCAAGGGCGTAGGCCTCCATCTTTCTTCTTCACAAAGAAGAACCCCGCGGCCACCGGTGAAGATGAAGGTCTAATATGCCCCTTAGCCAGACTTTCAGAAATATAATCCTTCATGGCCTGCCTCTCAGGACCAGAAAGGTTATACAACCTAGCTTTAGGTAACTTGGCCTCAGGGAGCAGTTTTACAGAACAGTCATACTCGCGATGAGGAGGTAGTTCCTGACACCCTTTCTCCGAGAATACATCCTCAAAGTCCGCCAGAAATGGAGGTAAGACCCTAGGAGTAACCGCACCGATGACCGTATTCATGCAGTTTTTATTACAGAATATACTCCATTGGCTTATCTCTCTAGATTGCCAATTAATAACCGGGTTATGCTTAGTTAACCAAGGAAGGCCCAACACTATAGGAGTGGGAAGACCCTCCAACACTTAGCAAGACAACAGTTCTTTATGTATCGCCCCCACTTGAAGTTTTACGTTATGCACCACTTGCAAAAAACTTCCCTGACCGAGGGGCCTGGCATCGACCGAGGGGCCTGGCATCGATCGAGAATATGGGGATGGGTTTAGCCAACTCACTCAATCGCATACCTTGAACCCGGGCAAACCGAGTGTCCACCAGATTAGCCCCGGCCCCACTATCCAGAATAACTGATATCCTCTCAGTTCTCGTACCCACCACCACCTCCGCCGGTACGAGAAACTGAGATGAACCTAGGGACGAAATACCTACTCCCAGATTGCCGCCCACCACACAACCTGGGATCAACAGTTTTCCGACGACTCTTCACTCTGCAAGGGACGGGATGGACAGCCCCCAATAAAATGTTCCTTTCTCCCGCAGAGGAAACACCTTCCTGTCTTATGGCACACCACCGGTCCCCTCCCCCGAATTGATGTCCCTCCTAATTGCATAGGCTCCTCTGGACTGACCAGGGGACCCTCCATATAAGGAACCCTTGAAGAAGGTGGAGTCATCACAGGGGGCGGAGTTGCCCTGCACCTCTCCCGAAGCCGTCTGTCAATGCGAATAGCAAGGGCCATAGCGGCTTCCAGTGACGCGGGAGGGTCATACTGAGCCAAAACATCCTTTAATTTGTCGGATAAGCCTTGACAAAACTGACTCCTAAGAGCCGGGTCATTCCACTGGGTGTCCGTGGCCCACCTACGGAACTCCGAACAGAATTCCTCCGCCGGACGATCTCCCTGCTGGATCCTACGTAACTTAGATTCAACAAGGGAGATTCGATCCGGGTCATCATATACGAGACCCAGAGCTGCAAAAAACCTATCCACTGACTGGAGAGCCGGGGAGCCTGGGGGAAGAGAGAACGCCCAAGATTGTGGGTCCCCTTGTAGGAGCGAGATGACAATTCCCACCCTTTGTTCTTCACTCCCCGACGACCGAGGCCGCAGCCGAAAGTACAACTGGCATGCCTCCCGGAAAACAAAAAACTTGTCCCGCCCCCCAGTGAACCTGTCAGGGAGAGCTACTTTAGGTTCTGGTCCGGCTTGCTCCTGGGGATTAGAGATGAGCGTTGTTCTACTCGAACTGTTCGCCAATCTCAAATTCGAGCTGTTTTGGGCGGTGTTCGAGCCGGTCGGCGAACACGAACAATTTGAGAAAAATTCTGCTGTTCGAGGTTATGTTCGATAACTGTTCGTGCACCAAAATAATAACTGGATTTTTTCTCAGTAATGATGAAAATTAATGTTAATACGCAGTTTGAGTGTACAGCGGGGCGGGGGGAGGGGCAGGGGATGGATCTCTGCAGGAACAATGAAGATCTCCATTTTTTTTTTCTCTTTCCCGCATTTGCAGTGGGGAGGTGCAATCTGTCAGCCTATCAGCAGCGCACACACGGAGCGAAGTGCTTTTTTTCACACAAGCAAGGGCATGTGTGATTGGCAGTGTATGTCACATGTCCTTGCCCTATAAGACCAAGCCATTTTCCCCGTCGCCACCATTTTCTCACTGCTGCAGCTGCGTGTTAGACGGCACCGCTGTTGCTGTGTGCGCTATACCTTGTTAATTTCAAGCCAATTTTCGCACAAATATACAGATAGCTTGGGAGTAGGGAATAGTTGTGATTGCAGTCCTTTTAAGGACTAGGTTACAGCATTTCCTACGACTTTTATCAGGCAGGTCTGTGCTCTTAAATAGATAGATTGTGGGAGTAAAGACTAATTGTAATTGGAGTCCTTTTCAGGACTAGGTTACATCAGTTCCTATCAGTTTTTGCCAGGCAGGTCTGTGCCAGTGCTGTGCAAGTTTTTTTCACAGCATTTGGCTGAATCTAGCAAAGCTAATCCTTTTTGGCCTATTGCAGAGTGTGTTAGTCAGTGGAGTAGCCTATCTGTGTTGCAAGATATACCACCTGTGTATAGAATACCAATTTTTTTACTGCACCTAGTGAAGTAAAATCTTTTGGGCATAGCATCATTCTATTAGTCCATCTATACTGACCTCCATCAGGTTGCAAACTGAATATAATTTTTTTCTGCATCTAGCTCTGAAAAAATATTTGGGCTTCTAGCAGTGTGTGGGACTTGGTCTATTAGTCCATCTATACTGACCTCCATCAGGTTGCAAATTAAAAATAATTTTTTTCTTCATTTAGCTCTGAAAAAATATTTGGGCTTCTAGCAGTGTGTGGGACTTGTTCTATTAGTCCTTCTATACTGACCTCCAGCAGGTTGCAAATTGAATATAATTTTTTTCTGCATCTAGCTCTGAAAAAATATTTGGGCTTCTAGCGGTGTGTGGGACTTGGTCTTTTAGTCCATCTATACTGACCTCCATCAGGTTGCAAATTAAAAATAATTTTTTTCTGCATCTAGCTCTGAAAAAATATTTGGGCTTCTAGCAGTGTGTGGGACTTGGTCTATTAGTCCATCTATACTGACCTCCATCAGGTTGCAAATTAAAAATAATTTTTTTCTTCATTTATCTCTTAAAAAATATTTGGGCTTCTAGCAGCGTGTGGGACTTGTTCTATTAGTCCATCTATACTGACCACCATCAGGTTGCAAATTAAAAATATTTTTTTTCTGCATCTAGCTCTGAAAAAATATTTGGGCTTCTAGCAGTGTGTGGGACTTGGTCTATTAGTCCATCTATACTGACCTCCATCAGGTTGCAAATTAAAAATAATTTTTTTCTGCATCTAGCTCTGAAAAAATATTTGGGCTTCTAACAGTGTGTGGGACTTGGTCTATTAGTCCATCTATACTGACCTCCATCAGGTTGCAAATTGAATAAAAAAATTTTCTGCATCTAGCTCTGAAAAAATATTTGGGCTTCTAGCGGTGTGTGGGACTTGGTCTATTAGTCCATCTATACTGACCTCCATCAGGTTGCAAATTAAAAATAATTTTTTTCTGCATCTAGCTCTGAAAAAATATTTGGGCTTCTAGCAGTGTGTGGGACTTGGTCTATTAGTCCATCTATACTGACCTCCATCAGGTTGCAAATTAAAAATAATTTTTTTCTTCATTTAGCTCTGAAAAAATATTTGGGCTTCTAGCAGTGTGTGGGACTTGTTCTATTAGTCCTTCTATACTGACATCCAGCAGGTTGCAAATTGAATATAATTTTTTTCTGCATCTAGCTCTGAAAAAATATTTGGGCTTCTAGCGGTGTGTGGGACTTGGTCTATTAGTCCATCTATACTGACCTCCATCAGGTTGCAAATTAAAAATAATTTTTTTCTGCATCTAGCTCTGAAAAAATATTTGGGCTTCTAGCAGTGTGTGGGACTTGGTCTATTAGTCCATCTATACTGACCTCCATCAGGTTGCAAATTAAAAATAATTTTTTTCTGCATCTAGCTCTGAAAAAATATTTGGGCTTCTAGCAGTGTGTGGGACTTGGTCTATTAGTCCATCTATACTGACCTCCATCAGGTTGCAAATTAAAAATAATTTTTTTCTTCATTTAGCTCTGAAAAAATATTTGGGCTTCTAGCAGTGTGTGGGACTTGTTCTATTAGTCCTTCTATACTGACCTCCAGCAGGTTGCAAATTGAATATAATTTTTTTCTGCATCTAGCTCTGAAAAAATATTTGGGCTTCTAGCGGTGTGTGGGACTTGGTCTATTAGTCCATCTATACTGACCTCCATCAGGTTGCAAATTAAAAATAATTTTTTTCTGCATCTAGCTCTGAAAAAATATTTGGGCTTCTAGCGGTGTGTGGGACTTGGTCTATTAGTCCATCTATACTGAACTCAATCAGGTTGCAAATTAAAAATAATTTTTTTCTGCATCTAGCTCTGAAAAAATATTTGGGCTTCTAGCAGTGTGTGGGACTTGGTCTATTAGTCCATCTATACTGACCTCCATCAGGTTGCAAATTGAATAAAAAAATTTTCTGCATCTAGCTCTGAAAAAATATTTGGGCTTCTAGCGGTGTGTGGGACTTGGTCTATTAGTCCATCTATACTGACCCCCATCAGGTTGCAAATTAAAAATAATTTTTTTCTGCATCTAACCCAGCCAATAGTTTTGGCCTAATACCACAGTTTGGCCACTCAGCTGTGCTCGGTTACCATCCATTGTTTTTTTGTGCAAACAACTCCAGAGTTGTGAATTAGTTAACCACCAAAATGAGTGGAAAAAGGCCTGCTGCTGGTGGAAAGGGGAATAGGCGTGTTGGGAAGGGGAAAAAAGGTTGTGTCCGTGGGGTAGGTGCAGAAGAAAGACCATCTTCCAGGGAAACTAAAATGTCTACTTCTTTTAGCGGACAATGTGATAAGATCCCTTTCTTACGGCCACGCCAATCGCTACAAATTCCAGATGAGGCACAAAAACAGCAGGTGCTTCAACGGATATCAAGTGCTCCTTTAAGTGGGCTCTCCTCCACATCAACTTCAACATCACAAATACTCCAGTCCTCAAAGGTGTCACCCAAATCGTACTTGGTTCCTCACAGCTCCCAAATCTCCAGCTGCCCGTCTGAGTATGATGTAGAACAGATGGTTGAGTCTGCAGAGCTGTTTACTCATACTATAGCCTGGGAATCAGAGGTCGACTCCAGCGCTTCTGTGAATCCAGACGAGGAAATGATCTGCACTGATGCCCAGAATCTTTATGAGTCGGACCCAGGACCAGACGCAGAAGGTTCTGACCATAATGTAGACCCTCATTCCCAAACTGTAACTCCTGTTGGTGGAGACAATGAGGAAGACGATGATAAGACTCAAATACCTGATTGGAGCGACAACTTTAGTTTTTTGTCAGGGCAGGAACAGGTTGGCTCTGAGGACGTCGGGTGTGATAACGCACAGGGTGATGATGATGAGGTCGGAGATCCCACTTACTGTCAACCCACAGTCAGCCAAGAGATGAGGTCAGCAGAGGAGGTGGAGGAAGATGCTAGTGACGACGAGGTCAGGTTGCGCCTTCCTGGACAGAGACGTAGTACTGGAAGCACGTCAACAACTGCATCCTCAAACACAACTCTGCCTCTCACCACAAGTCGTGGTGGCTCTTCAGGTCGCATGGGTGCTAAGCCTTGCATAGCCTGGGCATTTTTTCAGATCGATAAAGATGACCCAACTCGTGTTATCTGTAACATTTGTCAGCAAAAGCTAAGTACAGGCCAAAAAATACATAGTTTGAGTACTTCATGCATGAACCGGCACATGGACATGAAGCATAAGTTTCAGTGGGAAGCTCAGTGTGCTACAATGCGGTCTAGCCGGCCGGGCCAACCACCGTCTGCCATATCTTGTGCATCCGCGGCCTCTTCATCCTCTGTGACTGGGGGGACAGCAGTCACACCTGTTTTGGGGCGCAGACCTGCCACCTCTTTACCCGCAACAGCCAGCGTGATTGGCAGGTCATCATTTTCTTTGGAGGTGGTAACACCAGCTGGTCTTGAGCGCTGTCCGACATCGATAGCACCACCTTTGGATCAAGGCAACCTAACATGTCCGCCTGCATCTTCCTCACAGACCGGCAGTTTGCCGGGGACACCCTTATCAACCCCGTCTAAGCACAATAGCCAGCCCTCGGTCCCTCAAATGTGGACAAGTAAAAGACCATTTCCTCTTAGCCATGAGAAAGCTAAGAGGTTGAATTTCACCATCTGCAAGCTCTTGGCTACAGAAATGCTGCCTTTCCGCCTGGTGGACACAGAGGATTTTCGAGACCTTATGTCCGTCGCAGTGCCCCAGTACCAGATGCCCAGTCGGCACTACTTCTCAAAGAAAGGTGTGCCTGCGCTCCACCAGCATGTCGCACACAACATCACCGCTTCTTTGAGAAACTCTGTGTGTGACAGGGTGCATTTCACCACAGACACTTGGACGAGTAGGCATGGACAGGGGCGTTACATGTCGCTGACTGGGCACTGGGTAACTATGGTGACAGCAGGACAAGGGGCTGCTGTCCAAGTCTTGCCGTCCCCACGAGTTGTGCGTCAATCCTCTTTATGTCATTTTTCCTCCACTGCTTCTGCCTCCTCAACCTCCTCTCGGTCTTCAACCAGCACCCAAAGCCTGTCTGGTCATGCCACAAGCTTTCTAACTGCGCAGAAGGGATCCTGCACACCTCCTTACTATGCTGGCAGTAGGGCTCAACGTCATCAGGCGGTTTTTACATTGAAATGTCTGGGAAATGTGAGTCACACAGCTGAGGAGTTGTGGTCAGCTCTGGAGAACCAATTTCATGAATGGTTGTCTCCACTGGACCTGAAACCAGGGAAGGCCGTGTGCGACAATGCTGCAAACCTGGGTGCGGCCCTTCGCCGGGGCAATGTCACACACGTGCCTTGTATGGCTCACGTGTTGAACCTGGTTGTCCAGCAATTTTTAGCCCACTATCCCAGACTAGATGGCCTTCTGCAGAGGGCACGGTCGCTGTGTGCTCACTTCCGCCGTTCGCATCCCGCAGCTCAGCGACTTACATCTCTACAGAAGTCGTTGGGCCTGCCACTTCACCGGCTAAAATGCGATGTGCCTACCCGGTGGAATTCAACTCTGCACATGTTGCAGCGACTGTGGCAGCAGCGACAAGCCCTGGTGCAATACGTTCTGACGTATAGCCTGGGCCAACGAGATTCAGAGGTGGGGCAAATCACGCTGGAGGAGTGGTCTCAGATCAGGGACCTATGCACCCTTCTGCACAGTTTTGAAATGGCGACGAAGATGTTTAGTGCTGACGATGCCATTATCAGCATGACTATTCCAGTGATTTACATGCTGGAGCACATGTTAAACAGAATTCGGAGTCAGGTGGTGGCACAAGAGGAGGTGGAGGAAGTAGAGGAGGAGGAGTTGTATGCGGAAGGGCTAACATCTGCAAGGTCCAGACGGTCGGCAGCACCAGGGCGGCAGGCATGTGAGGGTGGGGGAGATGATTTTACCAGGGCGCATGGTAGTAGCCAAACTAGTGAGGAAGGTGCAGGAGCCCAGGAAGAAGTGGAGGACGAACTGATGGAAGACTCATCAGATGAGGGAGACCTTGATCACATTTCTGTTGTGCGAGGTTGGGGGGAGAGGACAGAGGAAGGAAGCATGATTGTTACCTCGCCACCAACACAACAGGGACTTGGTGCTCCTGGATGCGCAACACACATGAGTGCCTTCTTGCTGCACTACCTGCAACATGACCCTCGAATTGTGAGAATTAGAAATAATCCTGACTACTGGGTTGCCACACTGTTAGATCCCCGGTACAAAAGTAAATTTGCAGAAATTATTCCTGCCATAGAAAGGGATGCACGCATGCAGGAGTATCAGCAGAGACTGTTGCAGAATCTTACATGTGCTTTTCCACAAAATACCAGTGGTGCACGTAGTGAATCTCACAGTTCCAACTTGCCAACCGTGGTCTGTATGGAATTGTTCAATAAAGGGCCCAAAATTAAGATAACATAGATGGGAGAGGTCTCTATGAATAGGAATTCCTAAGTATTTGATACCCTGTGAGGGCCAGGCAAAGGGAAAGTTGGACTGGATGGAATCCTATATGGATTTAGGGAGGGAGACATCGAGGGCCTCAGACTTCGCTGCATTGATTTTAAAATTTTACCATGTAACAAAGTGATCTATTTCAGCCATAACAGCAGGGATGGATATATGTGATTGAGTGATATATACTAGGACATCATCAGCAAATAGAGAGCACTTGTACTCGGTGCCTCCCACCTCAATCCACCTAATATTGGGGTTATGGCGAATTGATGAGAGCAGGTGCTCCGTCACTAGGATGTATAAGAGAGGGGACAGAGGACATCCCTGCCTTGTCCCATTGGTGATTGTGAAAGGTGATGAAAATGTTCTGACGCACCCCCTGGGCCTTGGGACACCCGGAGCCGGACCCTTTTTGGTGGATGCTGGTGGTTGTAGTCTTCGTGGCGGCGATCCGGTTCCGTGGCTCAGGGCGGTCAAACCAGTGGCGGAACTATTTATGTGGTTTTGATGTTTAAATGTCCGACTACGCCACCCGTGGATTGCGGTCAGAGTGAACCGCCGCTACAGGGCAGACCGCTAAGGCTGGTGTTGTGGGTGCAGCAGAGCGTAGCATAACTCCCCACGGGAGGAGTATAGCCTCAGGGCAGTGTATGCGGAGGATGGGGGTGATGGTGCAGGGCAGCAGCAGTAACGACACGGAGTCAGTGATGCAGTTCAGGGCCTTTACTCACAGTTCTTATTATCCAGACCACGTCTGCAGGTAATGGCTGCCCACGTCGTACTGTGCTCACCAGGTGAGGGGCTCAGACAACTCCCAGATAACTTTGGAGCGCTTCACAGGACCCCCTTTGTGTGTCCTTTGTCTGGCCTTTCTTACCAACACTTCTGTCCGGCTGCCTCGGGCCTCCTCTTGGTAAACTTGGTGCCAGTTTCCCTGACCCTATGTGGTGCCTTCCTAGCGGGTGGAGCAAGGGGCTGCGCCACATAAAATGTCAGAGCCTCCGGTTTCTAGCTGAGGGTCGTTTCCTGCCTCCACTAGTTCGGGGACCGGTCTCCCCCTTTGGCCTGACCCCTCCACGCAGGTGGATTCGGGCGTGCGGTGGCGACTCGCCCGTCCGCACCCCTGGGATCCCTTCATTCCTCGTTCCTGGAGCCTTCTCCGCTCCTCTTCCTTCCTTCTCCCTCTTGCAGGCCTGGGCCTCTGTTACTAGGCCCGCCTCCGGAGCAGAGCTCATGCAGAGCCCCTGCTCCCTGCCACTTCTGCTCAGACTTCTCTGCACTGAACTAAGATGGTGCCCACCTTTTATACTCCCTTCTCAATGCACCCAGGAACTGCTTCCTCCCTGCTCCTGCACTGCAGGGTTCCCCTTCCTCAGTGTTCCCTCCCCCCACTCCAGCCAGGGACAGGGACTGTCGTGCCCATCTCAGGGGCATATTGGTCGCCCTGCCCCACGGCAATGTGGTGTAATGCATGCAGGTGTCGGGTCCTGATCCACACTCCATCCTTATCTGAGAGTGAGATATCACACCTCTGGGTGAGGTGCAATACGTCTGTAGCAACCGAGCCCTCGGTGCTACAGTTCCATTTATCTTCAGCCTAGGTGACGTATTGTCATACAGGGCCGTGATTTTGGCTATAAAAGGGTCCCCTAGACCCCTACCCCAAGCTTTTTAAGAGAATCATATATGGCGTGCCAGGAGACTCTATGGAATGCTTTTTCAGCATCCAACAAGAGTATCTACTTACAAATTTTTAACTGCATCTAGCCCAGGAAATACTTTGTGCCTAGTAGCAGTGTCTGCTAGTCAGCGGATTATCCCGGCTGTTAAGCAAGCTACACCACCTGTAGTTTGGACACTTAATTTTTTCAAAGGAAATGCTTCGGGACCACGGGATACTTAGTGAAGAGCATCAGGAGGCACCCCAAGGCATAGGGGCTGGGACTGGCACTAGGATGCCTTGCGGTGGACAGCCGAGCTCGATCCTTATAAAAGCTTTTTAACTGCAGCAGCTTTAGTGGACGCTACTGGAGCTGGAATTACGCGGCTGCTGGCATGAGACTTGCCCTCCAATAGATCCTTGTAAATGGATTTAAAGTGTATTCATTCAAATTAGAGGGACAATTTAAATTAAAAAGCTTAGAGCTGCCTCCACCACAGGGGGGCTCTCTCGACCCACCAGCGGACAGGCACCAGTATTGGGAGAGGGGGGCTGGCCGTCAGGGTTCACCGCGGCTCTGGCACAAACCCGGCGACACGGAGGTGGCACGGGCAGGAGCGGACTGGCCGTCTCGGCATCTCACTTTTTGGATTTTAGAAGGGCATGACATGCCTATATCTGTGTCTCCCCCTCCTTTTACTCCTCCACCTCTTTTCTTTTCGCATGACTATATGTACTTGTCACTTTTCCATGTGTTAGTTGTGTCTTCTGAGCAGTTTGTCAGCTTTTGGACACCTTTGAAGGTGTTTTCTATGTGTTTCTATGTGTTTTTGTTTGCCTGCCATTGGTTTTAACGGTGTTCGAAGGTGTTCGACGAACAGTTCGACGAACAGTTCGGCGAACACACGGGTGTTCGACGAACCGAACCGAACTCGAACACTACGGGGGTGGCTCAACACTACTGGGGATACAAAACCTTGGACCTAACGTTCACCAGCTCCATGGACAAACTCTGCAACTGCCGAGCTAGACTGGCTACTGGGTCCATGGTAGCTGGAGAGAATCTTAGTAGGTCGGTGAAAATATCACACTGACTCTGCGTACAGGAGGTCAGGGGCCTAAGCTGACCCTAAGCTGGGGCCCTGACTAATCCCTCTACCTGGAGGTACTGTTAAAGGTACAGAGGTCCAGGCCGCCAGCGTAACCCCTACCTCCTGAGGATCCCTGCACCTCAGTAATCCAGTCCTGAGAAGGACCCCGATCACAACAATAGGGGACAGGAAATAATATGCCAACACTCAGTACTTAGACGAACGAGACAGTACAAGGGTCAAACCAAAAACCACCTTGCATACAAAAACTACACCACAACTACAGAGAAAACACCAACGGGAAAGGAGATAAATGATTAAGCGAGGAAGGTAAAAACCACACCAAATACACTTAGCTCAGAACTCCAAAATACCACGATCCGCTCTGTTTGTCTGTATGAAATGCTTTCACCGACACTTCCCTAACAGACCGGCAGGCATTTGAAGGAGTCCCACTACTGCAGCATTGATTGCAGCTGGGTGAGGCTGGACCTCGTCTAGCACAGAGAGAGAGAGTTAACTCCCTCACTGCCGAAAAACACAAAACACCAAAAACTCAGCTGCGAGAAGTCAGGCTGTGTAATCGTGACGATCTTCGTGGCGACACACCCGTGACAGCTATGCGCAGACCAGAGGTTAAAGGAGGAAACCCTTTGCAATATAACGCAATTTTATTTAGAATAGTTGATTTAAAAGGTAAAATACATAATTAAAGGAATAGTATGATATGATGATATTGCATACACTTTTGTATATGTTATAATACAAAGGTTAAGTACATATATATATATATATATATATATATATATATATATATATATATATACTCACTTCATCACCAAGGAGCTTTTAAGCATCATCCGTCTGGAAGATCAGAGAAGCAATTTCACCAAGACAGAGAAACCCCTGGAAGTCTTCACAACACTGCATGGGCAGGTACATACAACACTACACATCAGTGCAGGTATAACTTACGGCTTCTTCATCTAGGAGTTTATAAGCATCATCTGTCTAATTCACAGAGAAACCCCTGAGAAGTCTACACAAGAAAAGCTTCTGTCTGTATCATGATTCCAGTGACTTTTATAAGGTTTAGACAAAGGAAGCATAAAACTGGTTAATGTTTATAAGTATGATTCGTCGATAATACCGAATTGGCCAGGTTCTGTAATCTTGAGAAGTTTACTTATAAACATTGTTTTAGACAATAGATCTGTGTATTTCTTATGGAACATAATGGTAAGTGTACACACATTATCTGAATCAGTATTTTGGTTACAATAACACTATTTGTCAAAGCAAATATCACAGTGGTCACTTGTGTACAAATCATGATAATGAATCTTTGAAACACACAACTTCATAGACCATAGAACAATTAACATTGTCTTACTGCATTGACACATAGCAAACACTTTGTGGATAGCATGCATCAAGGACAGTTCATGTGAAAGAACTACTTTATCAGTATCGGAGTATATCAATGATATTACACTGCAGTATATTGCAATATATTCCACACTTTGTCTAACGACCACACTTTATCAAAGCATATAAACAATATGTTACAATATGTAGGCTATAAGATATCCATATTTTTATTAGCAATACAAGGTCTCAGCTGCGAGCAGTGCTGAAACCCTTCCAAGCAGTGTTCACCAACATGCCTGGCAGGACTAAGGTGGCGGTCCATGAAGTGGACACCGGGAATCATGCCCCACTCCGGCGGACAGCATATCGAATCTCCGACGAGGTGCAGCATGTCATGCGCCATGAGCTCGAGGAGATGCTGAAGTTGGGGGTGATTAAGTGGTCCAAAAGCGCGTGGGCCTCACCTGTAGTCCTGGTGCCAAAGAAGGACCGGACCACCAGGTTCTGTGTGGACTACAGGGGGCTCAACGCTATCACAAACTCTGACGCACAACCAATGTCACGCATTGAGGAGCTGCTGGAGCAGTTAGCCAGCGCGAGCTATCTCTCCATTATGGATCTGAGTCGGGGATATTGGCAGATTCCCGTGAGCCCCGGGGCCCAGGAGAAGTCCGCCTTTATCACCCCCTTTGGATTGTATGAATCCACGGTCATGCCTTTTAGCATGAAAAATTGCCCTGCCACATTCAAGCGAATGGTCAACCACCTGCTCCAGGGACTAGAGAGGTACGCAGTGGCGTACCTGGATGATATTGCCATCTTCAGTCCCACCTGGGAGGATCACCTCGAGCATCTGCAGCAGGTGCTCTGGCGCATTCATCAGGCTGGCTTGACCATAAAGCCAGGAAAGTGCCAGATGGGCATGAACGAGGTCCACTACCTGGGGCACCGGGTAGGTGGGGGTACTCTGAAGCCAGAGCCTGAGAAGGTGGACGCTATCGTGTCCTGGCCCAACCCCAAGACCAAGAAGCAGGTGCAGTCCTTCTTGGGCACCGCAGGGTACTATAGACGTTTTGTACAAGACTATAGTAGCCTTGCGAATGCCTTGACAGACCTCACCAGGAGGAGCCTACCCCATTCAGTCAAATGGACAGATGAATGCGAGGTGGCCTTTCGGGCTTTGAAGACTGCCCTGAGGAGATCTCCTGTGCTAAAGGCAGTCGACGGCATACGGCCACTCTTCGTACAGACCGACGCCAGTGAGTTTGGCCTCGGTGCTGTACTCAGCCAGGTCGACTCGGGGAACCAAGAACACCCCGTGTTGTACTTGAGCCGGAAACTGCTGCCGAGGGAAGTGGCCTATTCCACCATAGAGAAGGAGTGCCTGGCCAATGTATGGGCCCTCAACCGTTTACAGCCTTACTTGTATGGGCGCCCCTTCACTGTCGTGACTGACTACAACCACCTGAGTTGGCTGCACACCATGTCCGGTGCCAACAGAAGGTTGTTACGCTGGAGCCTCACCCTCCAGCAGTACGACTTTACCGTTCAACACCGCAAAGGCAGCGAGCATGGCAATGCCGATGGGTTGTCCCGGTGAGGGGAACCTCCAGAGATACGCCTGGAGGAGTACCAGAAGGTCCTACCTCCATAGCGCAGTCTAAAAAGGGGGAGGTGTCAGGCAAAATGTATTTTTGTCCTAGTTTTAAAAATGAGAGAGGTCTTAAATCTCCACCCCCTGCTAATTTGGAAGAAGCTATATAGTACTTACTCGTACTTTCCCCAAATCCAAGAATTTTTATGAGCGCCATAAAGCCTCCGCCCAAAGCAAGCCTTCTGGTAAACTGGAAATTCCCTCCAAAAAATCCTATTGTCTATCTGTACAATCTTTTAATGTCAATTTTAACAATCCACGTGATGGTCACAAACACAGGGAGCACATTTTTGAGATGTTCACCTTTTTCCAATTGTGATGGTGAGGTTTTCGTGGCTGGGAGACCACCGGAAGCCCGGGAAATGGGTTCTGAGCTTCTAGGCGACATAGAGATATCATATTTGATATCCATCTTCATGAATATTGGTGACGGCAAACATGATGTCTCTATCTTGGATGTGGGACCCCCCCACACCAAGATATGAAATCTGAAGGATTTCTATGTCTTATGCAGCTGGGTGGGTTCACAAAGCCGAGCCCCTGTGTGAGGTAAACACCATGAGTGTCTCCTAATGTTTTGGCCCCTTACTAAAAAACCAGAACGGCTATTTTTAAGTCATTCTTGCCAGGGACATCAGACGCATGCACACCTCGCTGCGTGGAAGAATCACATCTAATTTCCGGGGAGCCGTCCCCCCCACAGAATCTGAGACCATCACCACGTGGCGCAGGTTTTGCTATTACTTATCCCTTTTATTTTAATAACTGTTTATGCATATATGTACATTGTCTCTTTTATAATATCTTGTATATCTTTTGTAAACACTGCCCACTTTCGGGAGTAAATCATTATTATTTACCAGCTTCGTTCTTCTTGTCCTATGTCGAGCAAACACGTTCCTCACCCGCTAATTCACGTTACCTAACCGGTACCCGATCCACCTGTTAAGCGATTGGTGGTGGCAGTATACCAGTATTTATGTGATATTGTGGTTTGAGGGTGGCTGGACTGAGGTATATATACGTTCCTGGAAGGAACTGGTGGTATATATACGTCCTGTCACATCACGTGCCACAATAGTCGACGTAAATTAGAGCAGCTGCGCCCGTGCTTATCCTCGGTCAATACCGTGTTTGACCAGCAGGATAAGGGGGTGCCAGAGGGCTAAAAGGTCTGACCAAGTGTTTTTCCTGACATAGATGAAGTCTGTAGGAACATCCTAGGTGACCTGGTGAAGGTATGTTCTCTGGAGTATGAAAGCCTGGGTATCTGGAGGCCGGCCGGTCTCTGGAGGGGCTTTTCCTTCAGGGTGCCTTAGTCCGGTAGGTAGTACTCCTATATGCTGGTGGTGGGCTGATGTCTTTCCACCCTAGATTTTTGTTTTGTATTTCCGTCTCCTGAATAGAAGGTTTGCAGGCATCGAACTTGAGCCTTGGATGGTGAGTATGTAGGTTGTGTTTTGCAATGTTGGTTTCTGTATATATTGTATATAATGTATAATAGTGGGTTTTAGTTAGGTTGGGTGGGGGATTTGGGGTTTTTTTCATCAGCGGTGATAAGAGGACTGATCTGGCCTGGTCCAGGCCCCGCCTGGGGAAAAATTTTGGGGCCTGATCATAGCTCGGAGTAATCCTGGACTTTGTGGCCAGAGCTTGGATCAGGGGTGGCGGGATAGTTAGTGTAGATGTATTTTTTATATATATATTAAAAAAAATACAAAAAAATTATATATACGTACAATAAAAATATATATTTAAAAAAAATGTCCATGTCACTATTGTGTATGTATTGTTATTTTAGGTTTGCTGTGTTGTGAATGAGGTGCAGTAAGGGTGTGACTGTAAGGAAAGGCAGTGGGACAAGTAGGTTAGTATTAGTTTCCGGTTGTATATACGTTGTGTGATACATTATATTTAAGTTTAGTGTTTTGTGTTTATAGTGGTTTTATTGTATATAATATTGTATATAGGACGGAGTGTTTTATGTGTATATAGGGCAGTGTGAACGTTGTGTGGGATTGTATATAGTAGTATGAAGGAAACTGGGCCAGGAGTTTTATAGGTTTTTATAATATTTATTTATTGTTTATAATAATAATAAAAAAAAGTCTATGTATATATTCCTGTGGTGATGGTTATTTTGTTTTTTTTTGTTCTTTCTCAGTAGGTTGAATCTTCTATTTCTGGTTGATTTATTATGCTTCTTTTTTCTGTGATTTGTGTCGGGTTTTGTCGTCTTGTTCTGCAGTTTGGTTCCTATGTTTTGTGTCCTGTAATGTATTATTGTTGTGTCATGTAGTGTATTCTTCTATAAGTCTTCTATAAGACCTACAATGAAATAGCGAGTGGACACTAAACTCACAAACAGAAGTACAGAGACAACGAGTTGGAGTTAGGTGCAGGTTCAGACACTGCAGGAAAATGGAAGATACGGACATAGAGACAAATAAGTAACAGGCTAGGACACTATTCAGACAGGAACTGAACAAAGAACAAGATACAGGAGCGAGACTGGGATCTCAGCCCCCCCAGGGTGGCGGAAACAGACTAGAAGTCACAGAAACAGGTAAAAGGCCTGGGTATACAGCCCCCAGGGTGGCGGAACAGACTAGAAGTCACAGATACAGGTAACAGGCCTGGGTATACAGCCCCCAGGGTAGAGGAAACAGACAAAATACCTGGAAACTCAGTTGCACAGAACACACTGAAAGAAAGTGTTGCTCAGGCACCTCCCACTGTGTGGAGGGGGTTTAAGTATCCAGTGACTCACAGCAATAGGCTGGGGATGCATTAGGACTATGCACACAGTAACTATAAGACATAGGCAGTAACCGCGCTGCCGCCCTAAGCAATCAGACAAGAGACATGCACACAGCAGGTACTGGAGCAAAGTGTGCAGCCTGAACTGACAGGTAAGATGAGGGTCTTACATGGTGGGAGGTGGTAAGCCATGCCAGCACGCCGCCAGGGATGTTACAGAACCCACATAAAAGACAGATACTTGAACCCACACATACAACAAATACTGGGACCCACACATACAATGGATACTGGAACCCATGCATACAACAGATACTGGAACCCACACATACAACAGATACTGGAACCCACACATACAACAGATACTAGAACCCACACATACAACAGATACTGGAACCCACGCATACAATGGAGAGTGGAAACCACACATATAACTGATACTGGAAACCAGACAAACAACAGATACTGGAACCCACACATACAAGAGATACTGGAGCCCTCACAAACATCAAATACTGGAACCCACACATACAAAAAATACTGGAACCCACACATACAAGCCATACTGGAACCCACACATAGGAGCTATACTGGAACCCACACATACAAATGATACAAGAACCCACACCTAGAACAGATACTGGAACGCACACATACAAAAGATACTGTAACCCACACATACAACAGATACTGTAAAACACACATACAACAGATACTGGAACCCACACATACAACAGATACTGGAACCCACACATGCAATAGATACTGGAAACCACACATACAACAGATACTGGAACCCACACATACAATCGATACTGGAACCCACACATACAATCGATACTGGAACACACACATACAACAAATACTGGAACACACACATACAAATGATACTGATAACACACATGCAACTGATTCTGGAACCCACACATACAACTGATACTGGAACCCACACATACAACTGATACTGAAACCCAAACACACAGCAGAGAGTGGAACCCACACATACAACAAATACTGGTAACCACACATACAACTGATACTGGAACCAACACATAAAACAGATACTGGAACCCACACATAAAACAGATACTGGAACACAGATACACAACAGAAACTAGAACCCACATATAAAACAAATACTGGAAAACACACATACAACAGAGACTGAAACCCACACAAACAACAGATACTGGAACCCACACATACAACACATACTGGAACCCACACATACAACATATATTGGAACCAACACATACAACACATAATGAAACCAACACATACAACTGATACTGAAATCCACACATACAAATGATACTGGAACCCACACATACAACCGATAATGGAACCCACACATACAACACGTAAAGGAACCCAAACATACAACAGATACTGCTAACAACACATACAACAGATACTGGAACCCACACATACAATAGATAATGGAACCCAGATACACAACAGATTCTAGAACCCACACATACAATAGATACTGGAACCCACACATGCAACTGATACTGGAACCCACACATGCAACTGATACTGGAACCCACACATAAAACAGATACTGGAACCCAGATATACAACAGGAACTAGAACCCACAAATAAAACAGATACTGGAAAACACACAAACAACAGAGACTGAAACCCACACAAACAAGAGATTCTGGAACCCACACATACAACACATGCTGGAACCCACACAAACAACTGATACTGGAACCCACACATACAAGACAAACTAGAACCCACATATACAACTGATACTGGAACCCACACATACAACAGTTACTGGAACCCACACATACAACTGATACTGGAACCCAGACATACAAATGATAATAGAACCCACACAAACAACAGACACTGGAACCCACACAAACAACGGAGAGTGGAAACCACACATATAACTGATACTGGAAACCAGACATACAACTGATACTGGAACCCACACATAAAACCGATACTGGAACCCACACATACAAATGATATAGGAACCCAGACATACTACAGAAACTGGAAACCACACATACAACAGATACTGGAACGCACACATACAACAAATACTAGTACCTACACATGCAACAGATACTGGAACCCACACATACAACAGATACTGGAGCCCACACATACAAGAGATACTGGAACCCGCACATACAACTGATACTGGAACCCCACATACAACTGATAATAGAACACAAACATATAAATAATAATGGAACCAAAACATGCAACTGATACTGGAACCCACACATACAACTGATACTGGAACCCCCACATACAACTGATACTGGAACCCACACATACAACACCTAAAGGAACCCACACATACAACAGATACTGCTAACCACACATATAACAGATACTGGAAACCAAACATACAACTGATAGCAGAACCCACACATACAATACTGGAACCCACACTTACAACAGAAACTGGAATCCACACATACAATACTGGAACCCACACATACAACAGATACTGGAACCCACACACACAAATGATATAGGAAGCCACAAATACAATAGAAACTGAAACCCACACATACATTGGATACTGGAACCCACACATACAATGGATACTGGAACCCACGCATAGAACAGATACTGGAAGCCACACATACAACGGATACATGAACCCCCACTTACAACTGATACAGGAACCCACACATACAACAAATACTGGAAGCCACACATACAACAGATACTGGAACGCACACATATAACAGATACTGGAACCAACACATACAAATGATAGAGGAACCCACATATACAACAGATACTGGAACGCCCACATACAACAGATACTGGAGCCCACACATATAACAGATACTGGAACCCACACACACGAGCGATACTGGAACCCACACATACAAATGATACAGGAACCCACACTTAAAACAGATACTGGAACCCACATATACAACTGATACTCGATCTCACGCATACAACGGATACTGGAACTCACATATTATAATTTATTATTATTATTTATTATTATAGCGCCATTTATTACATGGCACTTTACATGTGAAGAAGGAGTATACATACAAGAACAATTACAATAATCTTGAACACAATGTGACGGCGACTGGTACAGGATTAGCGAGGTCCTTGCCCGTGAGGGCTCACAGTCTACAAGGGATGTACACAACAGATATTGGAACCCATACATACAACAGATACTGAAACCCACGCATACAACAGATACTGGAACCCACACATAAAACAGATACTGGAACCCACACATAAAGCAGATACTGGAACCCATACATGCAACAGATACTGGAACCCGCACATAAAGCAGATACTGGAACCCATACATGCAACAGATACTGGAACCCGCACATACAACAGAAACTGGAACCCACACATACAAAAGATACTGGAACCCAAACATACAACTGATACTGGAACTCACACATACAACTGATACTGGAACTTACACATGCAAAAGATACTGGAACCCACACATACAACTTATACTGCAACCCACACATACAACAGATACTGCAACCCACACATACAAAAATACTGGAACCCACACATACAATAGATACTGGAACCCAAACATACAACTGATACTGGAACTCACACATACAACTGATACTGGAACTTACACATGCAAAAGATACTGGAACCCACACATACAACTTATACTGCAACCCACACATACAACAGATACTGCAACCCACACATACAAAAATACTGGAACCCACACATACAATAGATACTGGAACCCACACATACAACAGATACTGGAACGCACACATACAACAGATACTGGAACCCACACAAATTACAGATACTGGAACCCACACAAAAAACAGATAATGGAACCCACACATGCAACAGACACTGGAACCCAAACGAAAAAACAGATACTGGAACCCACATATACAACTGATGCTGGAACCCACACATACAACTGATACTGATACCCACACATACAACAGATACTGGAACCCACACATACAACATATACTGGAACCCACACATACAAGGGTTAATGGAACCCAAATAAACAAGCGATACTGGAACCCAGACATACAATAGAAACTGGAACGCACACAAACAACGTATCATGGAACAAACACATACAACAAATACTGGCACCCACACATACAACTGATGCTGGAACCCACACATAAAACAGATACTGGAACCCACACATACAACACATACGGGAATCAACACATACTACTGATACTGGAACCCACACATACAACAGATACTTGAACCCACACATACAACATTTACTTGAACCCACACATGCAACAGATACTTTAACCCACACATAAAACAGATACTGGAATCCACACATATAACGGAGTGTGGAAACAACATATACAACTGATACTGGAACTCACACATACAACTGATACTGGAACTCACACATAAAACCGATACTGGAATCCACACATACAAATGATATAAGAACCCAGACATGCAATAGAAACTGTAACCCACACATACAATGGATACTGGAATCCACACATACAACAGATACTGGAACCCACACATACAACAGATACCGGAACCCACACATACAACAGATACTGGAACCCACACATACAACAGATACTAGTACCCACACATACCACAGTTACTGGAACCCACACATGCAACAGATACTGGAACCCACACATACAACAGATACTGGATCCCACACATACAACGGATACTGGCATCCATACATACAACGGATAATGGAACCCACACATGCAACTGATACTGGAACCCCACATACAACTGATACTGGAACCCCACATAGAACTGATAATGGAACCCAAACATACAACTGATACTGGAACCCACACATACAACTGATACTGGAACCCCACATACAACTGTTAATAGAACCCAAACATGCAACAGATACTGGACCCCACACATACAACGGATAGTGGAAACCACACATACAACACATACTAGAACCCACAAATACAACAGATACTGGAAACCACACAAACAACAGATAATGGAAACCACACATACAACAGATACTGTAACCCACACATACAACGGATACTGGAACCCACACATAAAACAGATTCTGGAACCCACCCATATAGCAGATACTGGAACCCATACATGCAACAGATACTGGAACCCGCACATAAAGCAGATACTGGAACCCATACATGCAACAGATACTGGAACCCGCACATACAACAGAAACTGGAACCCACACATACAACAGATACTGGAACCCACACATACAACTGATACTGGAACTCACACATACAACTGATACTGGAACTTAAACATGCAAAAGATACTGGAACCCACACATACAACTTATACTGCAACCCACACATACAACAGATACTGCAACCCACACATACAAAAATACTGGAACCCACACATACAATAGATACTGGAACGCACACATACAACAGATACTGGAACGCACACATACAACAAATACTAGTACCCACACATACAACAGATACTGGAACCCACACATACAACAGATACTGGAACCCACACAAATTACAGATACTGGAACCCACACAAAAAACAGATACTGGAACCCACACATGCAACAGACACTGGAACCCAAATGAAAAAACAGATACTGGAACCCACGTATACAACTGATGCTGGAACCCACACATACAACTGATACTGATACCCACACATACAACAGATACTGGAACCCACACATACAACATATACTGGAACCCACACATACAAGGGTTAATGGAACCCAAACAAACAAGCGATACTGGAACCCAGACATACAATAGAAACTGGAACGCACACAAACAACGTATCCTGGAAGAAACACATACAACAAATACTGGCACCCACACATACAACTGATGCTGGAACCCACACATAAAACAGATACTGGAACCCACACATACAACACATACTGGAATCCACACATACTACTGATACTGGAACCCACACATACAACACATACTGGAACCCACACATACAACTGATACTGGAAACCACACATACAACACATACTGGAACCCACACATACAACTGATACTGGAACCCACACATACAACAGATACTTGAACCCACACATACAACATTTACTTGAACCCACACATACAACAGACACTTTAACCCACACATACAACAGATACTGGAATCCACACATATAACGGAGTGTGGAAACCACATATACAACTGATACTGGAACCCACACATACAACTGATACTGGAGCCCACACAAACAACATACACTGGAACCCACACATACAACGGAGAGTGGAAACAACACATACAACTGATACTGGAACCCACACATACAACTGATACTGGAACCCACTCATAAAACCGATACTGGAACCCACACATACAAATGATATAAGAACCCAGACATGCAATAGAAACTGTAACCCACACATACAATGGATACTGTAATCCTCACATACAACAGATACTGGAACTCACACATACAACTGATACTGGAACCCACTCATAAAACCGATACTGGAACCCACACATACAAATGATATCAGAACCCAGACATGCAATAGAAACTGTAACCCACACATACAATGGATACTGTAATCCACACATACAACAGATACTGGAACTCACACATTCAACAGATACTGGAACCCACACATACAACAGATACTGGAACCCACACATACAACAGATACTGGAACCCACACATACAACAGATACTAGTACCCACACATACCACAGTTACTGGAACCCACACATGCAACAGATACTGGAACCCACACATACAACAGATACTGGATCGCACACATACAACAGATACTGGCATCCACACATACAACGGATAATGGAACCCACACATGCAACTGATACTGGAACCCCACATACAAGTGATACTGGAACCCCACATAGAACTGATAATGGAACCCAAACATACAACAGATACTGGAACCCACACATACAACTGACACTGGAACCCCACATACAACTGTTAATAGAACCCAAACATACAACAGAAACTGGACCCTACACATACAACGGAGAGTGGAAACCACACATACAACAGATACTAGAACCCACAAATACAACAGATACTGGAACCCACACATACAACAGATACTGGAACCCACACATACAACAGAAACTGGAACCCACATATACAACTGTAACTGGAACCCACATATACAACAGATACTGGAACACACACATACAACGGAAATTGGAACCCACATATACAACATATACTGGAACCCACACATACAACAGATACTGGAACCCACACATATAAATGATATAGGAACCCAAAAATTCAACAGAAACTGGAACCCACACATACAACAGATGCTGGAACCCACGCATACAACTGATACTGGAACCCACACATACAATCGATTCTGGAAACCACACATACAATCGATACTGGAACCCCCACAAACAATCTATACTGGAACCCACACATACAACAGATACTGGAATCCACACATATAACAGTGTGTGGAAACCACATATACATGTGATACTGGAACCCACACATACAACTGATACTGGAACCCACACAAACAACATACACTGGAACCCACACATACAACGGAGTGTGGAAACAACACATACAACTGATACTGGAACTCACACATACAACTGATACTGGAACCCACACATATAACAGATACTGGAACCCACACATACAAATGATATAAGAACCCAGACATGCATTAGAAACTGTAACCCACACATACAATGGATACTGTAATCCACACATACAACAGATACTGGAACTCACACATACAACAGATACTGGAACCCACACATACAACAGATACTGGAACCCACACATACAACAGATACTGGAACCCACACATACAACAGATACTAGTACCCACACATACCACAGTTACTGGAACCCACACATGCAACAGATACTGGAACCCACACATACACCAGATACTGGATCCCACACATACAACAGATACTGGCATCCACACATACAACGGATAATGGAACCCACACATGCAACTGATACTGGAACCCCACATACAAGTGATACTGGAACCCCACATAGAACTGATAATGGAACCCAAACATACAACAGATACTGGAACCCACACATACAACTGACACTGGAACCCCACATACAACTGTTAATAGAACCCAAACATACAACAGAAACTGGACCCCACACATACAACTGATTCTGGAACCCCACATACAACTGATACTGGAACCCCACATAGAACTGATAATGGAACCCACACAGACAACTGATACTGGAACCCACACATACATCTGATACTGGAACCCCACATATAACTGATAATAGAACGCAAACATACAACAGATGCTGGACCCCACACATACAACGGAGAGTGGAAACCACACATACAACAGATACTAGAACCCACACATACAACAGATACTGGAAACCACACAAACAACAGAAAATGGAAACCACACATACAACAGATACTGGAACCCACACATACAACAGATACTGGAACCCACATATACAACATATACGGGAACCCACACATACAACAGATACTGGAACCCACACATACAACAGATACTGGAACCCACACATAAAGCAGATACTGGAACCCATACATGCAACAGATACTGGAACCCGCACATAAAGCAGATACTGGAACCCATACATGCAACAGATACTGGAACCCGCACATACAACAGAAACTGGAACCCACACATACAAAAGATACTGGAACCCAAACATACAACTGATACTGGAACTCACACATACAACTGATACTGGAACTTACACATGCAAAAGATACTGGAACCCACACATACAACTTATACTGCAACCCACACATACAACAGATACTGCAACCCACACATACAAAAATACTGGAACCCACACATACAATAGATACTGGAACCCACACATACAACAGATACTGGAACGCACACATACAACAAATACTAGTACCCACACATACAACAGATACTGGAACCCACACAAATTACAGATACTGGAACCCACACAAAAAACAGATAATGGAACCCACACATGCAACAGACACTGGAACCCAAACGAAAAAACAGATACTGGAACCCACATATACAACTGATGCTGGAACCCACACATACAACTGATACTGATACCCACACATACAACAGATACTGGAACCCACACATACAACATATACTGGAACCCACACATACAAGGGTTAATGGAACCCAAATAAACAAGCGATACTGGAACCCAGACATACAATAGAAACTGGAACGCACACAAACAACGTATCATGGAACAAACACATACAACAAATACTGGCACCCACACATACAACTGATGCTGGAACCCACACATAAAACAGATACTGGAACCCACACATACAACACATACGGGAATCAACACATACTACTGATACTGGAACCCACACATACAACAGATACTTGAACCCACACATACAACATTTACTTGAACCCACACATACAACAGATACTTTAACCCACACATAAAACAGATACTGGAATCCACACATATAACGGAGTGTGGAAACAACAAATACAACTGATACTGGAACTCACACATACAACTGATACTGGAACTCACACATAAAACCGATACTGGAATCCACACATACAAATGATATAAGAACCCAGACATGCAATAGAAACTGTAACCCACACATACAATGGATACTGGAATCCACACATACAACAGATACTGGAACCCACACATACAACAGATACCGGAACCCACACATACAACAGATACTGGAACCCACACATACAACAGATACTAGTACCCACACATACCACAGTTACTGGAACCCACACATGCAACAGATACTGGAACCCACACATACAACAGATACTGGATCCCACACATACAACGGATACTGGCATCCATACATACAACGGATAATGGAACCCACACATGCAACTGATACTGGAACCCCACATACAACTGATACTGGAACCCCACATAGAACTGATAATGGAACCCAAACATACAACTGATACTGGAACCCACACATACAACTGATACTGGAACCCCACATACAACTGTTAATAGAACCCAAACATGCAACAGATACTGGACCCCACACATACAACGGATAGTGGAAACCACACATACAACACATACTAGAACCCACAAATACAACAGATACTGGAAACCACACAAACAACAGATAATGGAAACCACACATACAACAGATACTGTAACCCATACATGCAACAGATACTGGAACCCGCACATACAACAGAAACTGGAACCCACACATACAACAGATACTGGAACCCACACATACAACTGATACTGGAACTCACACATACAACTGATACTGGAACTTAAACATGCAAAAGATACTGGAACCCACACATACAACTTATACTGCAACCCACACATACAACAGATACTGCAACCCACACATACAAAAATACTGGAACCCACACATACAATAGATACGGGAACGCACACATACAACAGATACTGGAACGCACACATACAACAAATACTAGTACCCACACATACAACAGATACTGGAACCCACACATACAACAGATACTGGAACCCACACAAATTACAGATACTGGAACCCACACAAAAAACAGATACTGGAACCCACACATGCAACAGACACTGGAACCAAAATGAAAAAACAGATACTGGAACCCACGTATACAACTGATGCTGGAACCCACACATACAACTGATACTGATACCCACACATACAACAGATACTGGAACCCACACATACAACATATACTGGAACCCACACATACAAGGGTTAATGGAACCCAAACAAACAAGCGATACTGGAACCCAGACATACAATAGAAACTGGAACGCACACAAACAACGTATCCTGGAACAAACACATACAACAAATACTGGCACCCACACATACAACTGATGCTGGAACCCACACATAAAACAGATACTGGAACCCACACATACAACACATACTGGAATCCACACATACTACTGATACTGGAACCCACACATACAACACATACTGGAACCCACACATACAACTGATACTGGAAACCACACATACAACACATACTGGAACCCACACATACAACTGATACTGGAACCCACACATACAACAGATACTTGAACCCACACATACAACATTTACTTGAACCCACACATACAACAGACACTTTAACCCACACATACAACAGATACAGGAATCCACACATATAACGGAGTGTGGAAACCACATATACAACTGATACTGGAACCCACACATACAACTGATACTGGAGCCCACACAAACAACATACACTGGAACCCACACATACAACGGAGAGTGGAAACAACACATACAACTGATACTGGAACCCACACATACAACTGATACTGGAACCCACTCATAAAACCGATACTGGAACCCACACATACAAATGATATAAGAACCCAGACATGCAATAGAAACTGTAACCCACACATACAATGGATACTGTAATCCTCACATACAACAGATACTGGAACTCACACATACAACTGATACTGGAACCCACTCATAAAACCGATACTGGAACCCACACATACAAATGATATCAGAACCCAGACATGCAATAGAAACTGTAACCCACACATACAATGGATACTGTAATCCACACATACAACAGATACTGGAACTCACACATACAACAGATACTGGAACCCACACATACAACAGATACTGGAACCCACACATACAACAGATACTGGAACCCACACATACAACAGATACTAGTACCCACACATACCACAGTTACTGGAACCCACACATGCAACAGATACTGGAACCCACACATACAACAGATACTGGATCGCACACATACAACAGATACTGGCATCCACACATACAACGGATAATGGAACCCACACATGCAACTGATACTGGAACCCCACATACAAGTGATACTGGAACCCCACATAGAACTGATAATGGAACCCAAACATACAACAGATACTGGAACCCACACATACAACTGACACTGGAACCCCACATACAACTGTTAATAGAACCCAAACATACAACAGAAACTGGACCCTACACATACAACGGAGAGTGGAAACCACACATACAACAGATACTAGAACCCACAAATACAACAGATACTGGAACCCACACATACAACAGATACTGGAACTCACACATACAACAGATACTGGAACCCACACATACAACAGAAACTGGAACCCACATATACAACTGTAACTGGAACCCACATATACAACAGATACTGGAACACACACATACAACGGAAATTGGAACCCACATATACAACATATACTGGAACCCACACATACAACAGATACTGGAACCCACACATATAAATGATATAGGAACCCAAAAATTCAACAGAAACTGGAACCCACACATACAACAGATGCTGGAACCCACGCATACAACTGATACTGGAACCCACACATACAATCGATTCTGGAAACCACACATACAATCGATACTGGAACCCCCACAAACAATCTATACTGGAACCCACACATACAACAGATACTGGAATCCACACATATAACAGTGTGTGGAAACCACATATACATGTGATACTGGAACCCACACATACAACTGATACTGGAACCCACACAAACAACATACACTGGAACCCACACATACAACGGAGTGTGGAAACAACACATACAACTGATACTGGAACTCACACATACAACTGATACTGGAACCCACACATATAACAGATACTGGAACCCATACATACAAATGATATAAGAACCCAGACATGCATTAGAAACTGTAACCCACACATACAATGGATACTGTAATCCACACATACAACAGATACTGGAACCCACACATACAACAGATACTGGAACCCACACATACAACAGATACTGGAACCCACACATACAACAGATACTGGAACCCACACATACAACAGATACTAGTACCCACACATACCACAGTTACTGGAACCCACACATGCAACAGATACTGGAACCCACACATACACCAGATTCTGGATCCCACACATACAACAGATACTGGCATCCACACATACAACGGATAATGGAACCCACACATGCAACTGATACTGGAACCCCACATACAAGTGATACTGGAACCCCACATAGAACTGATAATGGAACCCAAACATACAACAGATACTGGAACCCACACATACAACTGACACTGGAACCCCACATACAACTGTTAATAGAACCCAAACATACAACAGAAACTGGACCCCACACATACAACTGATTCTGGAACCCCACATACAACTGATACTGGAACCCCACATAGAACTGATAATGGAACCCACACAGACAACTGATACTGGAACCCACACATACATCTGATACTGGAACCCCACATATAACTGATAATAGAACGCAAACATACAACAGATGCTGGACCCCACACATACAACGGAGAGTGGAAACCACACATACAACAGATACTAGAACCCACACATACAACAGATACTGGAAACCACACAAACAACAGAAAATGGAAACCACACATACAACAGATACTGGAACCCACACATACAACAGATACTGGAACCCACATATACAACATATACTGGAACCCACACATACAACAGATACTGGAACCCACACATACAACAGATACTGGAACCCACACATAAAGCAGATACTGGAACCCATACATGCAACAGATACTGGAACCCGCACATAAAGCAGATACTGGAACCCATACATGCAACAGATACTGGAACCCGCACATACAACAGAAACTGGAACCCACACATACAAAAGATACTGGAACCCAAACATACAACTGATACTGGAACTCACACATACAACTGATACTGGAACTTACACATGCAAAAGATACTGGAACCCACACATACAACTTATACTGCAACCCACACATACAACAGATACTGCAACCCACACATACAAAAATACTGGAACCCACACATACAATAGATACTGGAACCCACACATACAACAGATACTGGAACGCACACATACAACAAATACTAGTACCCACACATACAACAGATACTGGAACCCACACAAATTACAGATACTGGAACCCACACAAAAAACAGATAATGGAACCCACACATGCAACAGACACTGGAACCCAAACGAAAAAACAGATACTGGAACCCACATATACAACTGATGCTGGAACCCACACATACAACTGATACTGATACCCACACATACAACAGATACTGGAACCCACACATACAACATATACTGGAACCCACACATACAAGGGTTAATGGAACCCAAATAAACAAGTGATACTGGAACCCAGACATACAATAGAAACTGGAACGCACACAAACAACGTATCATGGAACAAACACATACAACAAATACTGGCACCCACACATACAACTGATGCTGGAACCCACACATAAAACAGATACTGGAACCCACACATACAACACATACGGGAATCAACACATACTACTGATACTGGAACCCACACATACAACAGATACTTGAACCCACACATACAACATTTACTTGAACCCACACATACAACAGATACTTTAACCCACACATAAAACAGATACTGGAATCCACACATATAACGGAGTGTGGAAACAACATATACAACTGATACTGGAACTCACACATACAACTGATACTGGAACTCACACATAAAACCGATACTGGAATCCACACATACAAATGATATAAGAACCCAGACATGCAATAGAAACTGTAACCCACACATACAATGGATACTGGAATCCACACATACAACAGATACTGGAACCCACACATACAACAGATACCGGAACCCACACATACAACAGATACTGGAACCCACACATACAACAGATACTAGTACCCACACATACCACAGTTACTGGAACCCACACATGCAACAGATACTGGAACCCACACATACAACAGATACTGGATCCCACACATACAACGGATACTGGCATCCATACATACAACGGATAATGGAACCCACACATGCAACTGATACTGGAACCCCACATACAACTGATACTGGAACCCCACATAGAACTGATAATGGAACCCAAACATACAACTGATACTGGAACCCACACATACAACTGATACTGGAACCCCACATACAACTGTTAATAGAACCCAAACATGCAACAGATACTGGACCCCACACATACAACGGATAGTGGAAACCACACATACAACACATACTAGAACCCACAAATACAACAGATACTGGAAACCACACAAACAACAGATAATGGAAACCACACATACAACAGATACTGTAACCCACACATACAACGGATACTGGAACCCACACATAAAACAGATTCTGGAACCCACCCATATAGCAGATACTGGAACCCATACATGCAACAGATACTGGAACCCGCACATAAAGCAGATACTGGAACCCATACATGCAACAGATACTGGAACCCGCACATACAACAGAAACTGGAACCCACACATACAACAGATACTGGAACCCACACATACAACTGATACTGGAACTCACACATACAACTGATACTGGAACTTAAACATGCAAAAGATACTGGAACCCACACATACAACTTATACTGCAACCCACACATACAACAGATACTGCAACCCACACATACAAAAATACTGGAACCCACACATACAATAGATACTGGAACGCACACATACAACAGATACTGGAACGCACACATACAACAAATACTAGTACCCACACATACAACAGATACTGGAACCCACACATACAACAGATACTGGAACCCACACAAATTACAGATACTGGAACCCACACAAAAAACAGATACTGGAACCCACACATGCAACAGACACTGGAACCCAAATGAAAAAACAGATACTGGAACCCACGTATACAACTGATGCTGGAACCCACACATACAACTGATACTGATACCCACACATACAACAGATACTGGAACCCACACATACAACATATACTGGAACCCACACATACAAGGGTTAATGGAACCCAAACAAGCAAGCGATACTGGAACCCAGACATACAATAGAAACTGGAACGCACACAAACAACGTATCCTGGAAGAAACACATACAACAAATACTGGCACCCACACATACAACTGATGCTGGAACCCACACATAAAACAGATACTGGAACCCACACATACAACACATACTGGAATCCACACATACTACTGATACTGGAACCCACACATACAACACATACTGGAACCCACACATACAACTGATACTGGAAACCACACATACAACACATACTGGAACCCACACATACAACTGATACTGGAACCCACACATACAACAGATACTTGAACCCACACATACAACATTTACTTGAACCCACACATACAACAGACACTTTAACCCACACATACAACAGATACTGGAATCCACACATATAACGGAGTGTGGAAACCACATATACAACTGATACTGGAACCCACACATACAACTGATACTGGAGCCCACACAAACAACATACACTGGAACCCACACATACAACGGAGAGTGGAAACAACACATACAACTGATACTGGAACCCACACATACAACTGATACTGGAACCCACTCATAAAACCGATACTGGAACCCACACATACAAATGATATAAGAACCCAGACATGCAATAGAAACTGTAACCCACACATACAATGGATACTGTAATCCTCACATACAACAGATACTGGAACTCACACATACAACTGATACTGGAACCCACTCATAAAACCGATACTGGAACCCACACATACAAATGATATCAGAACCCAGACATGCAATAGAAACTGTAACCCACACATACAATGGATACTGTAATCCACACATACAACAGATACTGGAACTCACACATACAACAGATACTGGAACCCACACATACAACAGATACTGGAACCCACACATACAACAGATACTGGAACCCACACATACAACAGATACTAGTACCCACACATACCACAGTTACTGGAACCCACACATGCAACAGATACTGGAACCCACACATACAACAGATACTGGATCGCACACATACAACAGATACTGGCATCCACACATACAACGGATAATGGAACCCACACATGCAACTGATACTGGAACCCCACATACAAGTGATACTGGAACCCCACATAGAACTGATAATGGAACCCAAACATACAACAGATACTGGAACCCACACATACAACTGACACTGGAACCCCACATACAACTGTTAATAGAACCCAAACATACAACAGAAACTGGACCCTACACATACAACGGAGAGTGGAAACCACACATACAACAGATACTAGAACCCACAAATACAACAGATACTGGAACCCACACATACAACAGATACTGGAACCCACACATACAACAGATACTGGAACCCACACATACAACAGAAACTGGAACCCACATATACAACTGTAACTGGAACCCACATATACAACAGATACTGGAACACACACATACAACGGAAATTGGAACCCACATATACAACATATACTGGAACCCACACATACAACAGATACTGGAACCCACACATATAAATGATATAGGAACCCAAAAATTCAACAGAAACTGGAACCCACACATACAACAGATGCTGGAACCCACGCATACAACTGATACTGGAACCCACACATACAATCGATTCTGGAAACCACACATACAATCGATACTGGAACCCCCACAAACAATCTATACTGGAACCCACACATACAACAGATACTGGAATCCACACATATAACAGTGTGTGGAAACCACATATACATGTGATACTGGAACCCACACATACAACTGATACTGGAACCCACACAAACAACATACACTGGAACCCACACATACAACGGAGTGTGGAAACAACACATACAACTGATACTGGAACTCACACATACAACTGATACTGGAACCCACACATATAACAGATACTGGAACCCATACATACAAATGATATAAGAACCCAGACATGCATTAGAAACTGTAACCCACACATACAATGGATACTGTAATCCACACATACAACAGAAACTGGAACTCACACATACAACAGATACTGGAACCCACACATACAACAGATACTGGAACCCACACATACAACAGATACTGGAACCCACACATACAACAGATACTAGTACCCACACATACCACAGTTACTGGAACCCACACATGCAACAGATACTGGAACCCACACATACACCAGATACTGGATCCCACACATACAACAGATACTGGCATCCACACATACAACGGATAATGGAACCCACACATGCAACTGATACTGGAACCCCACATACAAGTGATACTGGAACCCCACATAGAACTGATAATGGAACCCAAACATACAACAGATACTGGAACCCACACATACAACTGACACTGGAACCCCACATACAACTGTTAATAGAACCCAAACATACAACAGAAACTGGACCCCACACATACAACTGATTCTGGAACCCCACATACAACTGATACTGGAACCCCACATAGAACTGATAATGGAACCCACACAGACAACTGATACTGGAACCCACACATACATCTGATACTGGAACCCCACATATAACTGATAATAGAATGCAAACATACAACAGATGCTGGACCCCACACATACAACGGAGAGTGGAAACCACACATACAACAGATGCTAGAACCCACACATACAACAGATACTGTAAACCACACAAACAACAGAAAATGGAAACCACACATACAACAGATACTGGAACCCACACATACAACAGATACTGGAACCCACATATACAACATATACTGGAACCCACACATACAACAGATACTGGAACCCACACGTACAACAGATACTGGAACCCACACATAAAGCAGATACTGGAACCCATACATGCAACAGATACTGGAACCCGCACATGAAGCAGATACTGGAACCCATACATGCAACAGATACTGGAACCCGCACATACAACAGAAACTGGAACCCACACATACAAAAGATACTGGAACCCAAACATACAACTGATACTGGAACTCACACATACAACTGATACTGGAACTTACACATGCAAAAGATACTGGAACCCACACATACAACTTATACTGCAACCCACACATACAACAGATACTGCAACCCACACATACAAAAATACTGGAACCCACACATACAATAGATACTGGAACCCACACATACAACAGATACTGGAACGCACACATACAACAAATACTAGTACCCACACATACAACAGATACTGGAACCCACACAAATTACAGATACTGGAACCCACACAAAAAACAGATAATGGAACCCACACATGCAACAGACACTGGAACCCAAACGAAAAAACAGATACTGGAACCCACATATACAACTGATGCTGGAACCCACACATACAACTGATACTGATACCCACACATACAACAGATACTGGAACCCACACATACAACATATACTGGAACCCACACATACAAGGGTTAATGGAACCCAAATAAACAAGCGATACTGGAACCCAGACATACAATAGAAACTGGAACGCACACAAACAACGTATCATGGAACAAACACATACAACAAATACTGGCACCCACACATACAACATACAACTGATGCTGGAACCCACACATAAAACAGATACTGGAACCCACACATACAACACATACGGGAATCAACACATACTACTGATATTGGAACCCACACATACAACTGATACTTGAACCCACACATACAACATTTACTTGAACCCACACATACAACAGATACTTTAACCCACACATAAAACAGATACTGGAATCCACACATATAACGGAGTGTGGAAACAACATATACAACTGATACTGGAACTCACACATACAACTGATACTGGAACTCACACATAAAACCGATACTGGAATCCACACATACAAATGATATAAGAACCCAGACATGCAATAGAAACTGTAACCCACACATACAATGGATACTGGAATCCACACATACAACAGATACTGGAACCCACACATACAACAGATACCGGAACCCACACATACAACAGATACTGGAACCCACACATACAACAGATACTAGTACCCACACATACCACAGTTACTGGAACCCACACATGCAACAGATACTGGAACCCACACATACAACAGATACTGGATCCCACACATACAACGGATACTGGCATCCATACATACAACGGATAATGGAACCCACACATGCAACTGATACTGGAACCCCACATACAACTGATACTGGAACCCCACATACAACTGATAATGGAACCCAAACATACAACTGATACTGGAACCCACACATACAACTGATACTGGAACCCCACATACAACTGTTAATAGAACCCAAACATGCAACAGATACTGGACCCCACACATACAACGGATAGTGGAAACCACACATACAACACATACTAGAACCCACAAATACAACAGATACTGGAAACCACACAAACAACAGATAATGGAAACCACACATACAACAGATACTGTAACCCACACATACAACGGATACTGGAACCCACACATAAAACAGATTCTGGAACCCACCCATATAGCAGATACTGGAACCCATACATGCAACAGATACTGGAACCCGCACATAAAGCAGATACTGGAACCCATACATGCAACAGATACTGGAACCCGCACATACAACAGAAACTGGAACCCACACATACAACAGATACTGGAACCCACACATACAACTGATACTGGAACTCACACATACAACTGATACTGGAACTTAAACATGCAAAAGATACTGGAACCCACACATACAACTTATCCTGCAACCCACACATACAACAGATACTGCAACCCACACATACAAAAATACTGGAACCCACACATACAATAGATACTGGAACGCACACATACAACAGATACTGGAACGCACACATACAACAAATACTAGTACCCACACATACAACAGATACTGGAACCCACACATACAACAGATACTGGAACCCACACAAATTACAGATACTGGAACCCACACAAAAAACAGATACTGGAACCCACACATGCAACAGACACTGGAACCCAAATGAAAAAACAGATACTGGAACCCACGTATACAACTGATGCTGGAACCCACACATACAACTGATACTGATACCCACACATACAACAGATACTGGAACACACACATACAACATATACTGGAACCCACACATACAAGGGTTAATGGAACCCAAACAAACAAGCTATACTGGAACCCAGACATACAATAGAAACTGGAACGCACACAAACAACGTATCCTGGAACAAACACATACAACAAATACTGGCACCCACACATACAACTGATGCTGGAACCCACACATAAAACAGATACTGGAACCCACACATACAACACATACTGGAATCCACACATACTACTGATACTGGAACCCACACATACAACACATACTGGAACCCACACATACAACTGATACTGGAAACCACACATACAACACATACTGGAACCCACACATACAACTGATACTGGAACCCACACATACAACAGATACTTTAACCCACACATACAACAGATACTGGAATCCACACATATAACGGAGTGTGGAAACCACATATACAACTGATACTGGAACCCACACATACAACTGATACTGGAGTCCACACAAACAACATACACTGTAACCCACACATACAACGGAGAGTGGAAACAACACATACAACTGATACTGGAACCCACACATACAACTGATACTGGAACCCACTCATAAAACCGATACTGGAACCCACACATACAAATGATATAAGAACGCAGACATGCAATAGAAACTGTAACCCACACATACAATGGATACTGTAATCCTCACATACAACAGATACTGGAACTCACACATACAACTGATACTGGAACCCACTCATAAAACCGATACTGGAACCCACACATACAAATGATATCAGAACCCAGACATGCAATAGAAACTGTAACCCACACATACAATGGATACTGTAATCCACACATACAACAGATACTGGAACTCACACATACAACAGATACTGGAACCCACACATACAACAGATACTGGAACCCACACATACAACAGATACTGGAACCCACACATACAACAGATACTAGTACCCACACATACCACAGTTACTGGAACCCACACATGCAACAGATACTGGAACCCACACATACAACAGATACTGGATCGCACACATACAACAGATACTGGCATCCACACATACAACGGATAATGGAACCCACACATGCAACTGATACTGGAACCCCACATACAAGTGATACTGGAACCCCACATAGAACTGATAATGAAACCCAAACATACAACAGATACTGGAACCCACACATACAACTGACACTGGAACCCCACATACAACTGTTAATAGAACCCAAACATACAACAGAAACTGGACCCTACACATACAACGGAGAGTGGAAACCACACATACAACAGATACTAGAACCCACAAATACAACAGATACTGGAACCCACACATACAACAGATACTGGAACCCACACATACAACAGATACTGGAACCCACACATACAACAGAAACTGGAACCCACATATACAACTGTAACTGGAACCCACATATACAACAGATACTGGAACACACACATACAACGGAAATTGGAACCCACATATACAACATATACTGGAACCCACACATACAACAGATACTGGAACCCACACATACAAATGATATAGGAACCCAAAAATACAACAGAAACTGGAACCCACACATACAACAGATACTGGAACCCACGCATACAACTGATACTGGAACCCACACATACAATCGATTCTGGAAACCACACATACAATCGATACTGGAACCCCCACAAACAATCTATACTGGAACCCACACATACAACAGATACTGGAATCCACACATATAACAGTGTGTGGAAACCACATATACATGTGATACTGGAACCCACACATACAACTGATACTGGAACCCACACAAACAACATACACTGGAACCCACACATACAACGGAGTGTGGAAACAACACATACAACTGATACTGGAACTCACACATACAACTGATACTGGAACCCACACATATAACAGATACTGGAACCCACACATACAAATGATATAAGAACCCAGACATGCAATAGAAACTGTAACCCACACATACAATGGATACTGTAATCCACACATACAACAGATACTGGAACTCACACATACAACAGATACTGGAACCCACACATACAACAGATACTGGAACCCACACATACAACAGATACTGGAACCCACACATACAACAGATACTAGTACCCACACATACCACAGTTACTGGAACCCACACATGCAACAGATACTGGAACCCACACATACACCAGATACTGGATCCCACACATACAACAGATACTGGCATACACACATACAACGGATAATGGAACCCACACATGCAACTGATACTGGAACCCCACATACAAGTGATACTGGAACCCCACATAGAACTGATAATGGAACCCAAACATACAACAGATACTGGAACCCACACATACAACTGACACTGGAACCCCACATACAACTGTTAATAGAACCCAAACATACAACAGAAACTGGACCCCACACATACAACTGATTCTGGAACCCCACATACAACTGATACTGGAACCCCACATAGAACTGATAATGGAACCCACACAGACAACTGATACTGGAACCCACACATACATCTGATACTGGAACCCCACATACAACTGATAATAGAACGCAAACATACAACAGATGCTGGACCCCACACATACAACGGAGAGTGGAAACCACACATACAACAGATACTAGAACCCACACATACAACAGATACTGGAAACCACACAAACAACAGAAAATGGAAACCACACATACAACAGATACTGTAACCCACACATACAACACATACTGGAACCCACATATACAACATATACTGGAACCCACACATACAACAGATACTGGAACCCACACATACAACAGAAACTGGAACCCACATATGCAACTGTAACTGGAACCCACACATACAACAGATACTGGAACCCACACATACAACGGAAACTGGAACCCACATATACAACATATACTGGAACCCACACATACAACAGATACTGGAACCCACACATACAAATGATATAGGAACCCACAATTACAAAAGAATCTGGAACCCACACTTACAACAGATACTGGAACCCACACATACAACTGATACTGGAACGCACACATACAATCGATACTGGAACCCACACATACAATCGATACTGGAACCCACACATTCAATCTATACGGGAACCCACACATAAAACCGATACTGGAACCCACACATACAAATGATGTAAGAACCCAGACATGCAATAGAAACTGTAACCAACACATATAATGGATATTGGAATCCACACATACATCAGATACTGGAACTCACACATACAACAGATACTGGAACCCACACTTGCAACAGATAGTGGAACCCACACATACAACAGATACTGGAACCCACATATACAACAGATAGTAGTACCCACACAAACCACAGTTACTGGAACCCACACATGCAACAGATACTGGAACCCACACATACAACAGATACTGGATCCCACAAATACAACAGATACTGGCATCCACACATACAACGGATAATGGTACCCACACATGCAACTGATACTGGAACCCCACATACAACTGATACTGGAACCCCACATAGAACTGATAATGGAGCCAAAACATACAACTGATACTGGAACCCACACATACAACTGATACTGGAACCCCACATACAACTTTTTATAGAACCCAAACATACTACAGATACTGGAACCCACACATACAACGGAGAGTGGAACCCACACATACAACAGAAACTAGTACCCACACATACAACAGATACTGGAACCCACACATACAACAGATACTAGTACCCACACATACCACAGCTACTGGAACCCACACATGCAACAGATACTGGAACCCACACATACAACAGATACTGGTCCCACAGATACAACAGACACTGGCATCCACACATACAACGGATAATGGAACCCACACATGCAACTGATACTGGAACCCCACATACAACTGATACTGGAACCCCACCAGACAACTTATACTGAAACCCACACATACAACTGATACTGGAACCCCACATACAACTGATAATAGAACTCAAACATACAACAGATACTGGACCCCACAAATACAACGGAGAGTGGAAACCACACATACAAGAGATACTAGAACCCACACATACAACAGATACTGGAAACCACACATACAACAGATACTGTAACCGACAAATACAACGGATACTGAAACCCACACATACAACACCAGGGGAGTCCTGAGGAGATAATTTGCATATTCCCACTACATTTTGGGGTAAGTGAAGAGTCTCCGCGAGCTCAAAGAACACTGGATTTTGGCTGTTGGAGCTGAAAAGAGGACATCGGTAAACCAGGGGAGGAGTCCTGAGGAGATAATTTGCATATTCCCACTGCATTTTGGGGTAAGTGAAGAGTCTCCGCGAGCTCAAAGAACACTGGATTTTGGCTGTTGGAGCTGAAAAGAGGACATCGGTAAACCAGGGGAGGAGTCCTGAGGAGATAATTTGCATATTCCCACTGCATTTTGGGGTAAGTGAAGAGTCTCCGCGAGCTCAAAGAACACTGGATTTTGGCTGTTGGAGCTGAAAAGAGGACATCGGTAAACCAGGGGAGGAGTCCTGAGGAGATAATTTGCATATTCCCACTGCATTTTGGGGTAAGTGAAGAGTCACCGCGAGCTCAAAGAACACTGGATTTTGGCTGTTGGATCTGAAAAGAGGACATCGGTAAACCAGGGGAGGAGTCCTGAGGAGATAATTTGCATATTCCCACTGCATTTTGGGGTAAGTGAAGAGTCTCCGCGAGCTCAAAGAACACTGGATTTTGGCTGTTGGAGCTGAAAAGAGGACATCGGTAAACCAGGGGAGGAGTCCTGAGGAGATAATTTGCATATTCCCACTGCATTTTGGGGTAAGTGAAGAGTCTCCGCGAGCTCAAAGAACACTGGATTTTGGCTGTTGGAGCTGAAAAGAGGACATCGGTAAACCAGGGGAGGAGTCCTGAGGAGATAATTTGCATATTCCCACTGCATTTTGGGGTAAGTGAAGAGTCTCCGCGAGCTCAAAGAACACTGGATTTTGGCTGTTGGAGCTGAAAAGAGGACATCGGTAAACCAGGGGAGGAGTCCTGAGGAGATAATTTGCATATTCCCACTGCATTTTGGGGTAAGTGAAGAGTCTCCGCGAGCTCAAAGAACACTGGATTTTGGCTGTTGGAGCTGAAAAGAGGACATCGGTAAACCAGGGGAGGAGTCCTGAAGAGATAATTTGCATATTCCCACTGCATTTTGGGGTAAGTGAAGAGTCACCGCGAGCTCAAAGAACACTGGATTTTGGCTGTTGGAGCTGAAAAGAGGACATCGGTAAACCAGGGGAGGAGTCCTGAAGAGATAATTTGCATATTCCCACTGCATTTTGGGGTAAGTGAAGAGTCACCGCGAGCTCAAAGAACACTGGATTTTGGCTGTTGGAGCTGAAAAGAGGACATCGGTAAACCAGGGGAGGAGTCCTGAGGAGATAATTTGCATATTCCCACTGCATTTTGGGGTAAGTGAAGAGTCACCGCGAGCTCAAAGAACACTGGATTTTGGCTGTTGGAGCTGAAAAGAGGACATCGGTAAACCAGGGGAGGAGTCCTGAGGAGATAATTTGCATATTCCCACTGCATTTTGGGGTAAGTGAAGAGTCTCCGCGAGCTCAAAGAACACTGGATTTTGGCTGTTGGATCTGAAAAGAGGACATCGTTAAACCAGGGGAGGAGTCCTGAGGAGATAATTTGCATATTCCCACTGCATTTTGGGGTAAGTGAAGAGTCTCCGCGAGCTCAAAGAACACTGGATTTTGGCTGTTGGAGCTGAAAAGAGGACATCGGTAAACCAGGGGAGGAGTCCTGAGGAGATAATTTGCATATTCCCACTGCATTTTGGGGTAAGTGAAGAGTCTCCGCGAGCTCAAAGAACACTTGATTTTGGCTGTTGGATCTGAAAAGAGGACATCGGTAAACCAGGGGAGGAGTCCTGAGGAGATAATTTGCATATTCCCACTGCATTTTGGGGTAAGTGAAGAGTCTCCGCGAGCTCAAAGAACACTGGATTTTGGCTGTTGGAGCTGAAAAGAGGACATCGGTAAACCAGGGGAGGAGTCCTGAGGAGATAATTTGCATATTCCCACTGCATTTTGGGGTAAGTGAAGAGTCTCCGCGAGCTCAAAGAACACTGGATTTTGGCTGTTGGAGCTGAAAAGAGGACATCGGTAAACCGCGCGCCTGCAGGCGCGCGCATTTTGAAGCTTTTTTTTAAGCTTTTTTCACTGTTTTCAGAACATGGAAGAGTCCAGGAGCCATTTGGTGAGCTGCATATCCTGCTACATGTTCACAGACTTGCCAGTGGAAAAGCCAAACTTCACATGCCAGAAATGCAAGCTTGTGTCCCTGTTGGAGGAAAAGTTGCGAAATCTAGAAGAGAGGTTAACTACCTTGAAAATCATTAAGGAAGGTGAAGAGTTCTTAGACAGAGCAGAATTATCTCTTCATGATTCAGAAAGAGAAGAAATTCGAACTGCACCTGACGAAACCGAGGAATGGAAGCATGTGACCCACAGAAGCAGGAGGATCGAGAGGCAGTCAGCACCCATACTGCTCAGGAACCAGTACCAGGCTCTCACGCAGGAGAACCATGAAGAAATACAGCAAAATAAGACTTTGCCAGCAATGAATAACCTTGTAAGCCCTCATTATCCTCCTGGATGGAGAAAGAAGAATGTTGTGAAGAAAAAACGGAGAGTGGTGGTTATGGGGGATTCCCTGTTAAGAGGAACAGAGGCCGCTATCTGCAGACCAGACATAACCTCAAGAGAAATGTGCTGTCTTCCAGGAGCAAAAATTAAAGATGTGTCTGACAGGATATCAAGACTCTTCAGACCTACAGATCACTACCCATTCCTGCTAATACATGTGGGGACAAATGACACCGCAAGAAAGGACCTGGAAACCATCTGCAGTGACTTTGAAGACTTAGGCAAGAAAGTGAAAGAATTGGGAGCGCAGGTGGTCTTCTCATCCATCCTCCTAGTGGATGGCCATGGAACAATGAGGTGGAATAAGATTCTACAGGTGAACAACTGGCTACGTCGATGGTGCCGTCAACAAGGATTTGGATTTCTGGATCACAGAATGAATTACCTATACGATGGACTACTTGCTAGAGATGGGGTGCACCTTACGAAGACTGGAAAACATGTATTTGGAAGTCGCCTTGCTATACTCATCAGAAGAGCTTTAAACTAGAACAATGTGGGAAGGGAGGCAAAAGGCCAGAAAAAGCCATACAGCTGACAAATACTATTGAGATCTCTGCTACTGGAAGTGGAAAAGAAGAACAAAGACAAAACAATTTAAATAATAAAAATATGGGAGGAAGAGAAACCAATCACAAACTAAAATGTTTTTATACAAATGCACAAAGCATGGGCAACAAACAAGGAGAATTGGAACTACTAATGCAGGAAAAGGAATATGATGTCATTGGAATCACTGAAACTTGGTGGGACGATACACATGATTGGAATAAAAGGCTAAAAGGATACAACTTATTTGCCAGAAACAGACTTGATAAAAGAGGAGGAGGTGTCGCATTGTATGTTAGAAAAGCGTATATCTGCACAGAGACTGAAGCTTCAGAGACTGGGAGTTCTGTGGAAACTGTTTGGGTAAGAATACAAGGAGAGAACAACAGAAAGGACACCATTGTAGGCATTTAATACAGGCCACCTGGGCAAGCTGAAGATATGGATGAACTCTTTATGTATCAAATGACCAAGTTCTCCAAAAAATATGACGTAGTGGTCATGGGAGATTTCAACTATCCAGACATTTGTTGGGAATCTCTCTCAAGTAAAACTAACAGGTCAAGCAAATTCTTATCCTCTCTTGCTGACAACTTTATCTTCCAAAAGGTAGGGGAGAAAACAAGGGGATCTGCTACTTTGGATCTAATCCTTATAAACAGGGAGGAAATGGTTGAGGAGGTAAAGGTGGCTGGGACCCTAGGAGGCAGCGATCATGCTATTATAGAATTTTGGATAACTAGAGGAGGAAGACATGTGAAGACTCAAACTTCAAGGTTAGATTTTAGAAAGGCAGATTTTAAGAGACTCAGAAAGAGAATAGGAGGGATCCAATGGCTGGATGTCCTTAAGGACAAAAATGTCCAGGAAGGATGGGAAATTTTTAAAAATGAGATTCTCAAAGCACAATCGTTAACAATCCCGAAAAGTAGGAAGAATGGGAAGCATTTAAGGAAACCAGGATGGATGAACACAGAACTTAAACACATGCTAAAAAGAAAGAAAGAAATGTTTATTAAATGGAAAGAGGGAGGCATATCTAAAGAAGATTATAATGCAGTCTGCAGATCCTGTAGGGCACGTATCAGGTTAGCTAAAGCTGACAATGAATTAAGGCTTGCAAGAGATGTCAAAAGCAATAAAAAAGGATTTTGGGGGTATGTCAAAAGTAAAAGAAAAGTCAAAGATGCTATAGGATTTTTACAGGATGAAAATGGAGAAATGGTAAGAGAGGATGTTGAGAAACCGAACTTTTTAATTCCTATTTTGCATCTGTTTTCTCTCAGAAAGAAAATGTAACATCAACTGATCTTCACTGTCCTTTTAAAGGAATAGAGGAATCCAAGTTATCTGTAAACAGAAAGATTGTGAGGGAATATTTAGCTAACATAAATGAGTTCAAGTCTCCAGGTCCAGATGAATTACACCCCAGAGTACTGAAGGAGATCGTAGAAGAAATTTTAGAACCACTCTCCATAATCTTTGAAAATTCTTGGAGAACAGGAGAAGTCCCAGAAGACTGGAGAAGAGCAAATGTTGTTCCTATCTTCAAAAAGGGGAAGAAGGTGGACCCAGGGAACTATAGGCCGGTGAGTCTGACTTCTATACCAGGAAAGATCTTTGAGCAAATTATTAAACAACATGTATGTAAGTACATGGATAAGAATGAAGTGATTAACCAGAGTCAGCATGGGTTTGTAACTAACAAGTCATGTCAGACTAACTTAATTTCCTTCTATGACAGAATCACTGACTGGGTGGATCAGGGAAATGCTGTAGATATAGTATATCTTGACTTCAGCAAAGCATTTGACAAAGTATCTCACACCATCCTTATTGAAAAAATGACCAAGTATGCAACGGACCAGGCAACTGTTAGGTGGATTCATAACTGGCTTAGTGATCGGACTCAAAGGGTGGTTGTAAATGGCTTCACATCCAGCTGGATGAATGTCTCAAGTGGGGTACCACAGGGCTCCGTCCTGGGACCTGTATTGTTCAACATCTTTATCAATGATTTAGATGAAGGAATTGAGGGTAAGCTGATTAAATTTGCTGATGACACAAAGCTAGGAGGGATAGCTAATACTAGAGAAGAGAGAGAGAGGATTCAAAAAGACCTAAATAAACTGGAGCAGTGGGCAGCAACCAACAGAATGGTTTTTAACAGGGAAAAATGCAAAGTACTACATCTGGGCAATAAAAATGAAAAAAGCACATACAGAATGGGAGGAATAGAGCTAAGCAACAGTACATGTGAAAAAGACTTAGGTATACTAATAGATCATAGACTGAACATGAGTCAACAGTGTGATGCAGCAGCAAAGAAGGCAAATACAATTCTGGGATGTATTAACAGAAGCATACAGTCTAGATCACGTGAAGTCATTATCGGTCTTTACTCCTCTTTGGTCAGACCTCATCTGGAATACTGTGTACAGTTTTGGTCACCACATTTTAAAAAAGACATAGACAAACTGGAGCAAGTTCAGAGAAGAGCGACCAGAATGGTGACTGGTCTGCAAACCATGTCCTATGAGGAACGGTTGCAGGATTTGGGAATGTTTAGCTTGCAAAAAAGAAGACTGAGAGGAGACTTAATAGCTGTCTACAAATATGTCAAGGGCTGTCACATTGTAGAAGGATCATCTTTATTCTCATTTGCACAAGGAAAGACTAGAAGCAATGGGATGAAACTAAATGGGAGGAGACACAGATTAGATATTAGAAAAAACTTTTTGACAGTTAGGGTGATTAATGAGTGGAACAGGTTGTCACGAGAGGTGGTGAGTTCTCCTTCAATGGACGTCTTCAAACAGAGGCTGGACAGACATCTGTCTGAGATGATCTAGTGAATCCTGCTTTGAGCAGGGGGTTGGACCAGATGACCCAGGAGGTCCCTTCCAACTCTACCATTCTATGATTCTATGATTCTATGAACAGATACTGGTACCCACACATACAACAGAAACTGGAACACACATATACAACAGATATTGGAACCCACACATACAACAGATACTGGAACCCACACATACAACGGAAACTGGAACCCACATATACAACATATACTGGAACCCACACATACAACAGATACTGGAACCCACACATACAAATGATATAGGAACCCACAAATACAGCAGAATCTGGAACCCACACTTACAACAGATACTGGAACCCACACATACAATCGATACTGTAACCCACACATACAATCTATACTGGAACCCACACATACAACGAATACTGGAACCCACACATACAACTGATACTGGAACCCACACATTCAACTGATACTGGAACCAACACATGCAACTGATTCTGGAACCCACACATACAACTGATACTGGAATCAACACATACAACTGATAATGGAACCCACACATACAACTGATACTGGAACCCAAACATACATCAGAGAGTGGAACCCACACATACAACAAACACTGGCACCCACACATACAACTGACAATGCAACCCACACATACAACAGATCCTGAAACCCACACATAAAACAGATACTGGAACCCAGATATACAACAAAAACTAGAACCCACATATAAAACAGATACTGGAAAACACACAAACAACAGAGACTGAAACCCACACTAACAACAGATACTGGAACCCACACATACAATACATACTGGAATCCACACAAACAACTGATACTGGAACCCACACATACAACACATACTGGAACCCACACATACAACTGATGCTGGAACCCACACATACAACTGATAATGGAACCCACACATACAACTGATACTGGAACCGAAACACACAACAGAGAGTGGAACCCACACATACAACAAACACTGGCACCCACACATACAACTGATAATGCAACCCACACATACAAGAGATCCTGGAATCCACACATAAAACAGATACTGGAACCCAGATATACAACAAAAACTAGAACCCACATATAACACCGATACTGGAAAACACACAAACAACAGAGACTGAAACCCACACAAACAACAGATACTGGAACCCACACATACAACACATACTGGAATCCACACAAACAACTGATATTGGAACCCACACATACAACACATACTGGAACCCAAACATACAACTGATAATAGAACCCAAACATACAACAGATACTGGACCCCACACATACAATGGAGAGTGGAAACCACACATACAACAGATACTAGAACCCACACATACAACAGATACTGGAAACCACACAAACAACAGATAATGGAAACCACACATACAACAGATACTGTAACCGATAAATACAACGGATACTGGAACCCACACATACAACAGATACTGGTACCCACACAAACAACAGAAACTGGAACCCACATATACAACAGATATTGGAACCCACACATACAACAGATACTGGAACCCACACATACAACGGAAACTGGAACCCACATATACAACATATACTGGAACCCTCACATACAACAGATACTGGAACCCACACATACAAATGATATAGGAACCCACAAATACAGCAGAATCTGGAACCCACACTTACAACAGATACTGGAACCCACACATACAACTGATACTGGATCCCACACATACAATCGATTCTGTAACCCACACATACAATCTATACTGGAACCCACACATACAACGAATACTGGAACCCACACATACAACTGATACTGGAACCCACACATTCAACTGATACTGGAACCAACACATGCAACTGATTCTGGAACCCACACATACAACTGATACTGGAATCCACACATACAACTGATAATGGAACCCACACATACAACTGATACTGGAACCCAAACACACATCAGATAGTGGAACCCACACATACAACAAACACTGGCACCCACACATACAACTGATAATGCAACCCACACATACAACAGATCCTGAAACCCACACAAACAACAGATACTGGAACCCACACATACAATACATACTGGAATCCACACAAACAACTGATACTGGAACCCACACATACAACACATACTGGAACCCACACATACAAATGATACTGGAACCCACACATACAACTGATAATGGAACCCACACATACAATTGATACTGGAACCGAAACACACAACAGAGAGTGGAACCCACACATACAACAAACACTGGCACCCACACATACAACTGATAATGCAACCCACACATACAAGAGATCCTGGAACCCACACATAAAACAGATACTGGAACCCAGATATACAACAAAAACTAGAACCCACATATAACACCGATACTGGAAAACACACAAACAACAGAGACTGAAACCCACACAAACAACAGATACTGGAACCCACACATACAACACATACTGGAATCCACACAAACAACTGATATTGGAACCCACACATACAACACATACTGGAACCCAAACATACAACTGATAATAGAACCCAAACATACAACAGATACTGGACCCCACACATACAATGGAGAGTGGAAACCACACATACAACAGATACTAGAACCCACACATACAACAGATACTGGAAACCACACAAACAACAGATAATGGAAACCACACATACAACAGATACTGTAACCGATAAATACAACGGATACTGGAACCCACACATACAACAGATACTGGTACCCACACAAACAACAGAAACTGGAACCCACATATACAACAGATATTGGAACCCACACATACAACAGATACTGGAACCCACACATACAACGGAAACTGGAACCCACATATACAACATATACTGGAACCCTCACATACAACAGATACTGGAACCCACACATACAAATGATATAGGAACCCACAAATACAGCAGAATCTGGAACCCACACTTACAACAGATACTGGAACCCACACATACAACTGATACTGGATCCCACACATACAATCGATTCTGTAACCCACACATACAATCTATACTGGAACCCACACATACAACGAATACTGGAACCCACACATACAACTGATACTGGAACCCACACATTCAACTGATACTGGAACCAACACATGCAACTGATTCTGGAACCCACACATACAACTGATACTGGAATCCACACATACAACTGATAATGGAACCCACACATACAACTGATACTGGAACCCAAACACACATCAGATAGTGGAACCCACACATACAACAAACACTGGCACCCACACATACAACTGATAATGCAACCCACACATACAACAGATCCTGAAACCCACACAAACAACAGATACTGGAACCCACACATACAATACATACTGGAATCCACACAAACAACTGATACTGGAACCCACACATACAACACATACTGGAACCCACACATACAAATGATACTGGAACCCACACATACAACTGATAATGGAACCCACACATACAATTGATACTGGAACCGAAACACACAACAGAGAGTGGAACCCACACATACAACAAACACTGGCACCCACACATACAACTGATAATGCAACCCACACATACAAGAGATCCTGGAACCCACACATAAAACAGATACTGGAACCCAGATATACAACAAAAACTAGAACCCACATATAAAACCAATACTGGAAAACACACAAACAACAGAGACTGAAACCCACACAAACAACAGATACTGGAACCCACACATACAACACATACTGGAATCCACACAAACAACTGATATTGGAACCCACACATACAACACATACTGGAACCCAAACATACAACTGATACTGGAACCCACACATACAACTGATACTGGAACCCACACATACAACAGTTACTTGAACCCACACATACAACAGATACTGGAACCCACACATACAACGGAGAGTGGAAACCACAAATACAACTGATACTGAAACCCAGACATACAACTGATACTAGAACCCACACATTCAACAGATACTGGAACCCACACATAGAACGGAGAGTGGAAACCACACATATAACTAATACTGGAACCCAGACATACAACAGAAACTGGAACCCACACATACAACAGATACTGGAACCCACACATACAACAGATACTGGAACCCACACATACAACAGATACTGGAACCCACACGTCAGGCAAAATGTATTTTTGTCCTAGTTAAAAATGAGACATGTCTTAAATCTCCACCCCCTGCTCATTTGGAAGAGGGTACATAGAACTACTCTCGCTTCCCCTCAACCAAGGAATTTTTATTACAGCCATGAAACGTCAGCAAGCATACTGGTATACCCTGGATTTTCCCTCCAAAATCCTATTGTTTAACTGTACAAACTTTTAATGTCGATTTTAATAATGCACATGACTGTAACAAACACTGGGACCACATTTTTGAGATGTTCACCTTTTTCCAATTGTGATGATGTGATATTCGTGGCTGGAAGACCACCAGGAACCTGGGAAATGGGTTCTGAGCTTCTGAGCATCATGGAGATATCATATTTGACATCCATCTTCATGAATAGTGGTGACGACAAACATGATGTCTCCATCTTGGAGGTTGGAACCCACCATACCAAGATATGAAATCTGAAGGATTTTTATGTCTTATGCAGCTGCGTGGGTTCACAAAACCAAGCCCCCATGTGAGTTAAACAACATGGGTGTCTCCTAGAGTTTTGGCCCCTTACTAAAAACCAGAAGGGCCATTTTACTTCATTCTTACCCGGGAAGTCAGACGCATGCACTCCTCGCTGCGTGAAAGAATCACATTTAATTTCCAGGGAGCCGTCCCCCCCACAGAATCTGAGACCATCACCTCATGGCGCAGGTTTTGCTATTATTTACCCCTTTTATTTTAATAACTGTTTCATGCATATATGTAAATTGTCTCTTTTGTAATATCTTGTAATATCTTTTGTAAAAACTGCCCACTTTCGGGAGTAAATCATTATTATTTACCAGCTTTGTTCTTCTTGTCCTATGTCGAGCAAACACGTTCCTCACCCGCTAATTCACGTTACCTAACAGGTACCCGATCCACCTGTTAAGCGATCGGTGGTGGAAGTATACCAGTATTTATGTGATATTGTGGTTTGAGGGTGGCTGGACAGAGGTATATATACGTTCTTGGAAGGAACTGGTGGTATATATATGTCCTATCACATCACGTGCCACAATAGTCGACATAAATAGCGATGTCTGTGGAGCTGAAAAGAGGACATCGGTAAACCAGGGGAGGAGTCCTGAGGAGATAATTTGCATATTCCCACTGCATTTTGGGGTAAGTGAAGAGTCTCCGCGAGCTCAAAGAACACTGGATTTTGGCTGTTGGAGCTGAAAAGAGGACATCGGTAAACCAGGGGAGGAGTCCTGAGGAGATAATTTGCATATTCCCACTGCATTTTGGGGTAAGTGAAGAGTCACCGCGAGCTCAAAGAACACTGGATTTTGGCTGTTGGATCTGAAAAGAGGACATTGGTAAACCAGGGGAGGAGTCCTGAGGAGATAATTTGCATATTCCCACTGCATTTTGGGGTAAGTGAAGAGTCTCCGCGAGCTCAAAGAACACTGGATTTTGGCTGTTGGAGCTGAAAAGAGGACATCGGTAAACCAGGGGAGGAGTCCTGAGGAGATAATTTGCATATTCCCACTGCATTTTGGGGTAAGTGAAGAGTCTCCGCGAGCTCAAAGAACACTGGATTTTGGCTGTTGGAGCTGAAAAGAGGACATCGGTAAACCAGGGGAGGAGTCCTGAGGAGATAATTTGCATATTCCCACTGCATTTTGGGGTAAGTGAAGAGTCTCCGCGAGCTCAAAGAACACTGGATTTTGGCTGTTGGAGCTGAAAAGAGGACATCGGTAAACCAGGGGAGGAGTCCTGAGGAGATAATTTGCATATTCCCACTGCATTTTGGGGTAAGTGAAGAGTCTCCGCGAGCTCAAAGAACACTGGATTTTGGCTGTTGGAGCTGAAAAGAGGACATCGGTAAACCAGGGGAGGAGTCCTGAAGAGATAATTTGCATATTCCCACTGCATTTTGGGGTAAGTGAAGAGTCACCGCGAGCTCAAAGAACACTGGATTTTGGCTGTTGGAGCTGAAAAGAGGACATCGGTAAACCAGGGGAGGAGTCCTGAAGAGATAATTTGCATATTCCCACTGCATTTTGGGGTAAGTGAAGAGTCACCGCGAGCTCAAAGAACACTGGATTTTGGCTGTTGGAGCTGAAAAGAGGACATCGGTAAACCAGGGGAGGAGTCCTGAGGAGATAATTTGCATATTCCCACTGCATTTTGGGGTAAGTGAAGAGTCACCGCGAGCTCAAAGAACACTGGATTTTGGCTGTTGGAGCTGAAAAGAGGACATCGGTAAACCAGGGGAGGAGTCCTGAGGAGATAATTTGCATATTCCCACTGCATTTTGGGGTAAGTGAAGAGTCTCCGCGAGCTCAAAGAACACTGGATTTTGGCTGTTGGATCTGAAAAGAGGACATCGGTAAACCAGGGGAGGAGTCCTGAGGAGATAATTTGCATATTCCCACTGCATTTTGGGGTAAGTGAAGAGTCTCCGCGAGCTCAAAGAACACTGGATTTTGGCTGTTGGAGCTGAAAAGAGGACATCGGTAAACCAGGGGAGGAGTCCTGAGGAGATAATTTGCATATTCCCACTGCATTTTGGGGTAAGTGAAGAGTCTCCGCGAGCTCAAAGAACACTGGATTTTGGCTGTTGGATCTGAAAAGAGGACATCGGTAAACCAGGGGAGGAGTCCTGAGGAGATAATTTGCATATTCCCACTGCATTTTGGGGTAAGTGAAGAGTCTCCGCGAGCTCAAAGAACACTGGATTTTGGCTGTTGGAGCTGAAAAGAGGACATCGGTAAACCAGGGGAGGAGTCCTGAGGAGATAATTTGCATATTCCCACTGCATTTTGGGGTAAGTGAAGAGTCTCCGCGAGCTCAAAGAACACTGGATTTTGGCTGTTGGAGCTGAAAAGAGGACATCGGTAAACCGCGCGCCTGCAGGCGCGCGCATTTTGAAGCTTTTTTTTAAGCTTTTTTCACTGTTTTCAGAACATGGAAGAGTCCAGGAGCCATTTGGTGAGCTGCATATCCTGCTACATGTTCACAGACTTGCCAGTGGAAAAGCCAAACTTCACATGCCAGAAATGCAAGCTTGTGTCCCTGTTGGAGGAAAAGTTGCGAAATCTAGAAGAGAGGTTAACTACCTTGAAAATCATTAAGGAAGGTGAAGAGTTCTTAGACAGAGCAGAATTATCTCTTCATGATTCAGAAAGAGAAGAAATTCGAACTGCACCTGACGAAACCGAGGAATGGAAGCATGTGACCCACAGAAGCAGGAGGATCGAGAGGCAGTCAGCACCCATACTGCTCAGGAACCAGTACCAGGCTCTCACGCAGGAGAACCATGAAGAAATACAGCAAAATAAGACTTTGCCAGCAATGAATAACCTTGTAAGCCCTCATTATCCTCCTGGATGGAGAAAGAAGAATGTTGTGAAGAAAAAACGGAGAGTGGTGGTTATGGGGGATTCCCTGTTAAGAGGAACAGAGGCCGCTATCTGCAGACCAGACATAACCTCAAGAGAAATGTGCTGTCTTCCAGGAGCAAAAATTAAAGATGTGTCTGACAGGATATCAAGACTCTTCAGACCTACAGATCACTACCCATTCCTGCTAATACATGTGGGGACAAATGACACCGCAAGAAAGGACCTGGAAACCATCTGCAGTGACTTTGAAGACTTAGGCAAGAAAGTGAAAGAATTGGGAGCGCAGGTGGTCTTCTCATCCATCCTCCTAGTGGATGGCCATGGAACAATGAGGTGGAATAAGATTCTACAGGTGAACAACTGGCTACGTCGATGGTGCCGTCAACAAGGATTTGGATTTCTGGATCACAGAATGAATTACCTATACGATGGACTACTTGCTAGAGATGGGGTGCACCTTACGAAGACTGGAAAACATGTATTTGGAAGTCGCCTTGCTATACTCATCAGAAGAGCTTTAAACTAGAACAATGTGGGAAGGGAGGCAAAAGGCCAGAAAAAGCCATACAGCTGACAAATACTATTGAGATCTCTGCTACTGGAAGTGGAAAAGAAGAACAAAGACAAAACAATTTAAATAATAAAAATATGGGAGGAAGAGAAACCAATCACAAACTAAAATGTTTTTATACAAATGCACAAAGCATGGGCAACAAACAAGGAGAATTGGAACTACTAATGCAGGAAAAGGAATATGATGTCATTGGAATCACTGAAACTTGGTGGGACGATACACATGATTGGAATAAAAGGCTAAAAGGATACAACTTATTTGCCAGAAACAGACTTGATAAAAGAGGAGGAGGTGTCGCATTGTATGTTAGAAAAGCGTATATCTGCACAGAGACTGAAGCTTCAGAGACTGGGAGTTCTGTGGAAACTGTTTGGGTAAGAATACAAGGAGAGAACAACAGAAAGGACACCATTGTAGGCATTTAATACAGGCCACCTGGGCAAGCTGAAGATATGGATGAACTCTTTATGTATCAAATGACCAAGTTCTCCAAAAAATATGACGTAGTGGTCATGGGAGATTTCAACTATCCAGACATTTGTTGGGAATCTCTCTCAAGTAAAACTAACAGGTCAAGCAAATTCTTATCCTCTCTTGCTGACAACTTTATCTTCCAAAAGGTAGGGGAGAAAACAAGGGGATCTGCTACTTTGGATCTAATCCTTATAAACAGGGAGGAAATGGTTGAGGAGGTAAAGGTGGCTGGGACCCTAGGAGGCAGCGATCATGCTATTATAGAATTTTGGATAACTAGAGGAGGAAGACATGTGAAGACTCAAACTTCAAGGTTAGATTTTAGAAAGGCAGATTTTAAGAGACTCAGAAAGAGAATAGGAGGGATCCAATGGCTGGATGTCCTTAAGGACAAAAATGTCCAGGAAGGATGGGAAATTTTTAAAAATGAGATTCTCAAAGCACAATCGTTAACAATCCCGAAAAGTAGGAAGAATGGGAAGCATTTAAGGAAACCAGGATGGATGAACACAGAACTTAAACACATGCTAAAAAGAAAGAAAGAAATGTTTATTAAATGGAAAGAGGGAGGCATATCTAAAGAAGATTATAATGCAGTCTGCAGATCCTGTAGGGCACGTATCAGGTTAGCTAAAGCTGACAATGAATTAAGGCTTGCAAGAGATGTCAAAAGCAATAAAAAAGGATTTTGGGGGTATGTCAAAAGTAAAAGAAAAGTCAAAGATGCTATAGGATTTTTACAGGATGAAAATGGAGAAATGGTAAGAGAGGATGTTGAGAAACCGAACTTTTTAATTCCTATTTTGCATCTGTTTTCTCTCAGAAAGAAAATGTAACATCAACTGATCTTCACTGTCCTTTTAAAGGAATAGAGGAATCCAAGTTATCTGTAAACAGAAAGATTGTGAGGGAATATTTAGCTAACATAAATGAGTTCAAGTCTCCAGGTCCAGATGAATTACACCCCAGAGTACTGAAGGAGATCGTAGAAGAAATTTTAGAACCACTCTCCATAATCTTTGAAAATTCTTGGAGAACAGGAGAAGTCCCAGAAGACTGGAGAAGAGCAAATGTTGTTCCTATCTTCAAAAAGGGGAAGAAGGTGGACCCAGGGAACTATAGGCCGGTGAGTCTGACTTCTATACCAGGAAAGATCTTTGAGCAAATTATTAAACAACATGTATGTAAGTACATGGATAAGAATGAAGTGATTAACCAGAGTCAGCATGGGTTTGTAACTAACAAGTCATGTCAGACTAACTTAATTTCCTTCTATGACAGAATCACTGACTGGGTGGATCAGGGAAATGCTGTAGATATAGTATATCTTGACTTCAGCAAAGCATTTGACAAAGTATCTCACACCATCCTTATTGAAAAAATGACCAAGTATGCAACGGACCAGGCAACTGTTAGGTGGATTCATAACTGGCTTAGTGATCGGACTCAAAGGGTGGTTGTAAATGGCTTCACATCCAGCTGGATGAATGTCTCAAGTGGGGTACCACAGGGCTCCGTCCTGGGACCTGTATTGTTCAACATCTTTATCAATGATTTAGATGAAGGAATTGAGGGTAAGCTGATTAAATTTGCTGATGACACAAAGCTAGGAGGGATAGCTAATACTAGAGAAGAGAGAGAGAGGATTCAAAAAGACCTAAATAAACTGGAGCAGTGGGCAGCAACCAACAGAATGGTTTTTAACAGGGAAAAATGCAAAGTACTACATCTGGGCAATAAAAATGAAAAAAGCACATACAGAATGGGAGGAATAGAGCTAAGCAACAGTACATGTGAAAAAGACTTAGGTATACTAATAGATCATAGACTGAACATGAGTCAACAGTGTGATGCAGCAGCAAAGAAGGCAAATACAATTCTGGGATGTATTAACAGAAGCATACAGTCTAGATCACGTGAAGTCATTATCGGTCTTTACTCCTCTTTGGTCAGACCTCATCTGGAATACTGTGTACAGTTTTGGTCACCACATTTTAAAAAAGACATAGACAAACTGGAGCAAGTTCAGAGAAGAGCGACCAGAATGGTGACTGGTCTGCAAACCATGTCCTATGAGGAACGGTTGCAGGATTTGGGAATGTTTAGCTTGCAAAAAAGAAGACTGAGAGGAGACTTAATAGCTGTCTACAAATATGTCAAGGGCTGTCACATTGTAGAAGGATCATCTTTATTCTCATTTGCACAAGGAAAGACTAGAAGCAATGGGATGAAACTAAATGGGAGGAGACACAGATTAGATATTAGAAAAAACTTTTTGACAGTTAGGGTGATTAATGAGTGGAACAGGTTGTCACGAGAGGTGGTGAGTTCTCCTTCAATGGACGTCTTCAAACAGAGGCTGGACAGACATCTGTCTGAGATGATCTAGTGAATCCTGCTTTGAGCAGGGGGTTGGACCAGATGACCCAGGAGGTCCCTTCCAACTCTACCATTCTATGATTCTATGATTCTATGAACAGATACTGGTACCCACACATACAACAGAAACTGGAACACACATATACAACAGATATTGGAACCCACACATACAACAGATACTGGAACCCACACATACAACGGAAACTGGAACCCACATATACAACATATACTGGAACCCACACATACAACAGATACTGGAACCCACACATACAAATGATATAGGAACCCACAAATACAGCAGAATCTGGAACCCACACTTACAACAGATACTGGAACCCACACATACAATCGATACTGTAACCCACACATACAATCTATACTGGAACCCACACATACAACGAATACTGGAACCCACACATACAACTGATACTGGAACCCACACATTCAACTGATACTGGAACCAACACATGCAACTGATTCTGGAACCCACACATACAACTGATACTGGAATCAACACATACAACTGATAATGGAACCCACACATACAACTGATACTGGAACCCAAACACACATCAGAGAGTGGAACCCACACATACAACAAACACTGGCACCCACACATACAACTGACAATGCAACCCACACATACAACAGATCCTGAAACCCACACATAAAACAGATACTGGAACCCAGATATACAACAAAAACTAGAACCCACATATAAAACAGATACTGGAAAACACACAAACAACAGAGACTGAAACCCACACTAACAACAGATACTGGAACCCACACATACAATACATACTGGAATCCACACAAACAACTGATACTGGAACCCACACATACAACACATACTGGAACCCACACATACAACTGATGCTGGAACCCACACATACAACTGATAATGGAACCCACACATACAACTGATACTGGAACCGAAACACACAACAGAGAGTGGAACCCACACATACAACAAACACTGGCACCCACACATACAACTGATAATGCAACCCACACATACAAGAGATCCTGGAATCCACACATAAAACAGATACTGGAACCCAGATATACAACAAAAACTAGAACCCACATATAACACCGATACTGGAAAACACACAAACAACAGAGACTGAAACCCACACAAACAACAGATACTGGAACCCACACATACAACACATACTGGAATCCACACAAACAACTGATATTGGAACCCACACATACAACACATACTGGAACCCAAACATACAACTGATAATAGAACCCAAACATACAACAGATACTGGACCCCACACATACAATGGAGAGTGGAAACCACACATACAACAGATACTAGAACCCACACATACAACAGATACTGGAAACCACACAAACAACAGATAATGGAAACCACACATACAACAGATACTGTAACCGATAAATACAACGGATACTGGAACCCACACATACAACAGATACTGGTACCCACACAAACAACAGAAACTGGAACCCACATATACAACAGATATTGGAACCCACACATACAACAGATACTGGAACCCACACATACAACGGAAACTGGAACCCACATATACAACATATACTGGAACCCTCACATACAACAGATACTGGAACCCACACATACAAATGATATAGGAACCCACAAATACAGCAGAATCTGGAACCCACACTTACAACAGATACTGGAACCCACACATACAACTGATACTGGATCCCACACATACAATCGATTCTGTAACCCACACATACAATCTATACTGGAACCCACACATACAACGAATACTGGAACCCACACATACAACTGATACTGGAACCCACACATTCAACTGATACTGGAACCAACACATGCAACTGATTCTGGAACCCACACATACAACTGATACTGGAATCCACACATACAACTGATAATGGAACCCACACATACAACTGATACTGGAACCCAAACACACATCAGATAGTGGAACCCACACATACAACAAACACTGGCACCCACACATACAACTGATAATGCAACCCACACATACAACAGATCCTGAAACCCACACAAACAACAGATACTGGAACCCACACATACAATACATACTGGAATCCACACAAACAACTGATACTGGAACCCACACATACAACACATACTGGAACCCACACATACAAATGATACTGGAACCCACACATACAACTGATAATGGAACCCACACATACAATTGATACTGGAACCGAAACACACAACAGAGAGTGGAACCCACACATACAACAAACACTGGCACCCACACATACAACTGATAATGCAACCCACACATACAAGAGATCCTGGAACCCACACATAAAACAGATACTGGAACCCAGATATACAACAAAAACTAGAACCCACATATAAAACCAATACTGGAAAACACACAAACAACAGAGACTGAAACCCACACAAACAACAGATACTGGAACCCACACATACAACACATACTGGAATCCACACAAACAACTGATATTGGAACCCACACATACAACACATACTGGAACCCAAACATACAACTGATACTGGAACCCACACATACAACTGATACTGGAACCCACACATACAACAGTTACTTGAACCCACACATACAACAGATACTGGAACCCACACATACAACGGAGAGTGGAAACCACAAATACAACTGATACTGAAACCCAGACATACAACTGATACTAGAACCCACACATTCAACAGATACTGGAACCCACACATAGAACGGAGAGTGGAAACCACACATATAACTAATACTGGAACCCAGACATACAACAGAAACTGGAACCCACACATACAACAGATACTGGAACCCACACATACAACAGATACTGGAACCCACACATACAACAGATACTGGAACCCACACGTCAGGCAAAATGTATTTTTGTCCTAGTTAAAAATGAGACATGTCTTAAATCTCCACCCCCTGCTCATTTGGAAGAGGGTACATAGAACTACTCTCGCTTCCCCTCAACCAAGGAATTTTTATTACAGCCATGAAACGTCAGCAAGCATACTGGTATACCCTGGATTTTCCCTCCAAAATCCTATTGTTTAACTGTACAAACTTTTAATGTCGATTTTAATAATGCACATGACTGTAACAAACACTGGGACCACATTTTTGAGATGTTCACCTTTTTCCAATTGTGATGATGTGATATTCGTGGCTGGAAGACCACCAGGAACCTGGGAAATGGGTTCTGAGCTTCTGAGCATCATGGAGATATCATATTTGACATCCATCTTCATGAATAGTGGTGACGACAAACATGATGTCTCCATCTTGGAGGTTGGAACCCACCATACCAAGATATGAAATCTGAAGGATTTTTATGTCTTATGCAGCTGCGTGGGTTCACAAAACCAAGCCCCCATGTGAGTTAAACAACATGGGTGTCTCCTAGAGTTTTGGCCCCTTACTAAAAACCAGAAGGGCCATTTTACTTCATTCTTACCCGGGAAGTCAGACGCATGCACTCCTCGCTGCGTGAAAGAATCACATTTAATTTCCAGGGAGCCGTCCCCCCCACAGAATCTGAGACCATCACCTCATGGCGCAGGTTTTGCTATTATTTACCCCTTTTATTTTAATAACTGTTTCATGCATATATGTAAATTGTCTCTTTTGTAATATCTTGTAATATCTTTTGTAAAAACTGCCCACTTTCGGGAGTAAATCATTATTATTTACCAGCTTTGTTCTTCTTGTCCTATGTCGAGCAAACACGTTCCTCACCCGCTAATTCACGTTACCTAACAGGTACCCGATCCACCTGTTAAGCGATCGGTGGTGGAAGTATACCAGTATTTATGTGATATTGTGGTTTGAGGGTGGCTGGACAGAGGTATATATACGTTCTTGGAAGGAACTGGTGGTATATATATGTCCTATCACATCACGTGCCACAATAGTCGACATAAATTAGAGCAGCTGCGCCCGTGCTTATCCTTGGTCCATACCTTGTTTAACCAGCAGGATAAGGGGGCGTCAGAGGGCTGCAAGGTCTGACCAAGTGTGTTTTCCTGACAATTGGTGGCAAGCGCTGGGATCATAGGGCATATGTGATCTGGTTTGAGCAATCATTCCTCTCACTAAAAACTTGCACGGTTCTTACCTGGACCCAGCACAAATGTTTTGAAGATCGAACTCAGTGTTTATTAGATCTGAGACAATACTGTATGTGTAGCAGTTACCCCTACCCTTCTTCGATTTTTCTTTTCTATCTGTATTTTGGTGATCATGGTCATACTTGGGAAGCTCTGGTACAGCCAGCAGAAAAAGGACACTCTTACTGGAATATGTATAACCAGAGGCATTGACCCCCTCGGCAAAAACAAAGAACAAATGGCTGCTGCACTGGTGCAACTGGAGGCTGAGCGAGCCCGTCTCCAGACCTCAGCAGGGCCAGGGGTCAGCTGAGATATGGACAGTACTGCTGCAGGGGTCCCACCTGTAGACGCACGCCGCGTCAGTGACCAGGGCAGCATGGACCCTATCGGCAGATGGCTCTACAGCAACTTCCTGCAGAGGATCATGAAGGATGGCTGAAAGTCATTCAGCAGCACCAGGAGGCCGAGAGAGCCCAGCGAGAGGCCGAGAGAGCCGATCGAGCTGAGCGAGAGGCTGAGAGAGCCCAGCGAGAGGCCGAGCAAGCCGAGCGAGAGGCCCAAGCCCAGAGGGCCCATGAACTGCTGATGGCCCAACTAGGGATCCCAGCATCCACCTCATGGAACGGGGAGACCAACAATGCGACCTTGTTTAAGCCCCATCCAGAGCATTTTCCTGTGATGGAAAAGGACGACGACCTTGACACCTTTCTGAGGGGTTTTGAAAAGACTTGCAGACAATACCAGCTGCCTGAGGGCCCGATACTTAAATGCAGGGATGCGAGGCAAAGCTCTGCATGTGTTTGTGGCTCTTCCTCCTAGCCTCGATGGGAACTGTGATGTCATTAAGCAGGCCCTAATCCAGAGGTTCCAACTGACTCCTGAGGTGTACCGTAAAAAGTTCCGGCACCTCCAACGTGGACCACTCGACAGTTACAGTGATGTGGTGCATGGGCTCTGAACCAACTTTGAGCAGTGGATCCAAGGACTGTCAGCGACCACCTTTGAGCAGCTAAAGAATCTGATGGTGAAAGACCAGTTCATGCATCTGTGTCCTACTGAGGTACGGCAGTTCGTGATGGATCGGGAGCCACCAGATGCCAATAAAGCAGCTCAGATCGCAGACACCTACGAGGCCAACCGGAGACCGGAGGTGCAGAAGCCGGTCGTCGCCAGCTGGAAAGGGGGTAAGCCATCAACCACCATCCTTGCCCATGCCAGCCAACATTCCGGAGGCCTTTTTCCTGTTACCAATGCCCGGCCTGCATCTGATGCCCGCAGGTGTTATTTCTGCAACCAGACTGATCATCTCAGCGCCACTTGCCCAGAGAAGCAGAGGAAGAACCCCCCATTCAAGGCCCCAGGTCCTAATGCATCAGTTCTTTTGGTGGGTGGGCCGGTTGGGAGGGCCTGTGAAAACTAGCAGTCTGTCATGGTGGGGAACACTGTCACTGTAGGCCTCAAGGACACTGGGGCCGAACGAACCCTCATACGACCCGAACTGGTGTCCACTGAAGAGCTTATTCCAGGAAAGACCCTGACTGTCACCGGGATTGGGGGCATCCGATGCCCCTTGCCCATGGCCCGGGTTTTTATTGATTGGGGTGCGGGGAGTGGGGTGAAGGAAGTGGGAGTATCTGGAAATCTACCTGCAAATGTTTTGTTGGGAACTGATTTGGGGAGGATGTTTGCTTATTATGTCCCTGACACCCCTCCTCGATCTGATATAGTTGGTAAGGTTAATGCTCATAATTAGTGTTGAGCATTCCGATACTGAAATATCGGGTATCGGCCGATATTCGCGGTATCGAAATTCCGATACTTAATTCCGATACTTTTACAATATCGAATACCGGAATCGGAAGCTCCCATAATGCCTGCGCTCTGCAGTGTCTCTGAAGGATGACAAGCAGGGTGGCAGCGCTCAGCTGAGATACAGCCTGTCATCAGAATGCCATCGCAGCGTGAGAGAATTCTCCTGATTGTTTAAAAGCCGGCGGGCGGTAAAAAGCCGCCGGCTTTTAAACAATCACACAGCCCCATACTGCTTCCCTGCAGCCTCCCATCCCGATCCTCCGCTCCCCCCGTCGCCTCCCATCCCGATCGTAAGTTAGGAACGGGCGGGGAGCGCAGCACCAAGGAGCGGGGAGCAAAGGACCTGGGCGGGGAAGCCGGCAGTGAAAAGACTTCACCGCCGGCTTTCCCGTTCTGTGCTGCGCTTTCCCGCCGGTTATTTCAAATGAACAGCTGAGGTATCAGGTGATGCTGATCAGCTGTTCATTTGAAGTCGCCGCGGTGCCCTCAGAGGGTTCATGTGAGTTCATGCTTGACTGCATGAACTCACATGAACTTTCCCACGGTCGCACAGGTCAGCCTCACCTCTCAGACCCGTCATGATTGGTGTGTGTGGGTGTCTGTGCGATGTGTGCGCGTGTGCGCGGTGTCTGTGCGATGTCTGCGGGTGTGTGCGGGTGTGCGCGGTGTCTGTGCGATGTCTGCGGGTGTGCGCGGTGTCTGTGCGATGTGTGCGGGTGTGCGCGGTGTCTGTGCGATGTCTGCGGGGGTGTGCGGTGTCTGTGCGATGTCTGTGAGTGTGCGCGGTGTCTGTGCGATGTCTGCGGGTGTGTGCAGGTGTGCGCGGTGTCTGTGCGATGTCTGCGGGTGTGCGCGGTGTCTGTGCGATGTCTGCGGGTGTGCGCGGTGTCTGTGCGATGTCTGCGAGTGTGCGCGGTGTCTGTGCGATGTCTGCGGGGGTGTGCGGTGTCTGTGCGATGTCTGTGTGTGTGCGCGGTGTCTGTGCTATGTCTGCGGGTGTGCGCGGTGTCTGTGCGATGTCTGCGGGTGTGTGCGGGTGTGCGCGGTGTCTGTGCGATGTCTGCGGGTGTGCGCGGTGTCTGTGCGATGTCTGCGGGTGTGCGCGGTGTCTGTGCGATGTCTGCGGGTGTGCGCGGTGTCTGTGGGATGTCTGCGGGTGTGCGCGGTGTCTGTGCGATGTCTGCGGGTGTGCGCGGTGTCTGTGCGATGTCTGCGGGGGTGTGCGGTGTCTGTGCGATGTCTGTGAGTGTGCGCGGTGTCTGTGCGATGTCTGCGGGTGTGCGCGGTGTCTGTGCGATGTCCGCGATGTCTGCGGGTGTGCGCGGTGTCTGTGCGATGTCTGCGGGTGTGCGCGGTGTCTGTGCGATGTCTGCGGGTGTGCGTGGTGTCTGTGCGATGTCTGCGGGTGTGCGCGGTGTCTGTGGGATGTCTGCGGGTGTGCGCGGTGTCTGTGCGATGTCTGCGGGTGTGTGTGCGCGGTGTCTGTGCGATGTGTGCGGGTGTGTGCGTGCAGGCAGACATTGGCCGATGTGACACTACTACTCCCATCGGCCTATGTCTGTCCCCCGTCCACTCCTGCCAGCAGGATCAGCTTGATGGGAGCAGTAGTACCCATCAGCCTGATCCTGCTATTTAAATTGCCCTACTGTGTCCCCAATAAATTTTAAATACATGTCATTGGTGGCCAGTGGATACCTACAATAAATTAGTTCATACATTACCTGTCCCCGCCGATCGCCACCTAAAATAAAGTAAAAAATAAAAAACTACACCTATACTCACCTAGACACCTAATTCCCCGAAGCCATCGATCTCCTGTAATAAAATATAAAATAATAAACCACAACCTTATCCTTACCCCTCCGTAGTAGTCCACGAGTGTCCCAGGAAGATCTCCAGTTCAGAGCAGCCACATAGAATGTGACCGCTCTGAACCGCCGCCGCCGCTAGAATGACGGGGCCGTAAAGCAGCCCCGTCATTGCATAAGCGGGTTCACCGGAGTTCAGGCAGCGCTGCTCCGGTTAGCTGCTTTACGGCCCTGCTGTATCGTGAGAAATTCCCACGGTACAGCAGTGCCGTAAAGGAGGTCTCCGGAGCTGCGCTGACTGAATGCACTCCGGTGACCTCAGTCAGTGGCTCCCGCTGCCGGGAGCGGACGTGTTCCCGGCAGCGTGAGCTTACAGCAGCCATGCACAGCTGTCACCATCTCCAGATGTGACAGCTGTGCATGGGAGATCAGCGCAGGAACGTGGACAGGTAACTATTTTTTTTTAGTAAACTAAGAATTAAATAAAATTGTGTGTTTTATTTCAAATAAATTTTTTTTTTCTGGGTGTAGTGTGTGTTTTTTCTTTTTAACACTTTGTAGGTTAGTAATGGGGGTGTCTTATAGATGCCCATCATTACTAACCTGGGCTTCATGGCAGCTGGCGCTGACATGAACCCCAGCCCTATTACCCCCTGCCACCGCACCAGGGCAGCGTGGAAGAGCAAGGCTAAGTGCCAGAATTGGCGCATCCTATGGATGCGCCATTTCTGGGGCGGCTGACGGCTGGTGTTTCTAGCCTGGGAGGGGGCCAATATTCATGGCATCCTTCCTGGGCTATTAATATCAGCCCCCAGCTGTCTGCCTAGCCTTTGCTAGCTATTAAAATAGGGGGGACCCCACGTCATTTTTTTGGGGGTTCCCCCATTTTAATAGCTAGTAAAGGCTAGGTATTCAGCTGGGGGCTGATATTAGTAGTCTGGGAAGATCCGTGGGTATTACCCCCTTCCCAGGCTTCAAACATCTTCCCCAGCCGTCTGCTTAACCTCCGCTAGAGACTAAAATTATGGGGGATCCCACGCCAATTTTTTTTTTAAATAAATCCTTTATTTTAACACTAAATGACATTTGAGGAGTTAATAAAGATGCAGTCCCCCATTATTATTTATTTTTTAATTAATTTTTCCCAAAAATTTTGACGTGGGCTTTGCCATATTTTTGTATGCCAGCCAGGTACAGCATCCAGCTTCTATGAACGCGCCATTTTCCGGGGCGGCTGAGGACTGCAATTTGCAGCGGGTGGGGCCCAGAAAGCTTGGGACTCCCTGCGCTGCGGATTCCAGCCCCCAGCTGCCTAGTTGTACCTGGCTGCACACAAAAATAGGGCGAAGCTCCACGTATTTTTTTTTTAAATTATTTCATGAAATTCATGAAATAATAAAGAAAAAAGGGCTTCCCTATATTGTTGTGTCCGGCCAGGTGCAAATAGGCAGCTGGTGGTTGGGGGCAGCCCGTTCCTGCCTGCTGTACCTGGCTGGACCCAAATATAGTGCGAAGCTCCACGTCAATTTTTTTTTAATTATTTCATGAAATAATTTTTTAAAAAAAGGGCTTCCCTATATTGTTGTGTCCGGCCAGGTACAAATAGGCAGCTGGTGGTTGGGGGCAGCCCGTTCCTGCCTGCTGTACCTGGCTGGACCCAAATATAGTGCGAAGCTCCACGTCAATTTTTTTTTAATTATTTCATGAAATAATTTTTTAAAAAAAGGGCTTCCCTATATTGTTGTGTCCGGCCAGGTACAAATAGGCAGCTGGTGGTTGGGGGCAGCCCGTTCCTGCCTGCTGTACCTGGCTGGACACAAATATAGTGCAAAGCCCCACGTCAATTTTTTTTTAATTATTTCAGGAAATTCATGAAATAATTAAAAAAAAATTGATGTGGGGCTTCGTCCTATATTTGTGTCCAGCCAGGTACAGCAGGCAGGAACGGGCTGCCCCCAACCACCAGCTGCCTATTTGTACCTGGCCGGACACAACAATATAGGGAAGCCCTTTTTTTAAAAAATTATTTCATGAAATAATTAAAAAAAAATTGACGTGGGGCTTCGCACTATATTTGTGTCCAGCCAGGTACAGCAGGCAAGAACGGGCTGCCCCCAACCACCAGCTGCCTATTTGTACTTGGCCGGACACAACAATATAGGGAAGCCCTTTTTTTCTTAATTATTTCATGAATTTCATGAAATAATTTAAAAAAAAAATACGTGGAGCTTCGCCCTATTTTTGTGTCCAGCCAGGTACAACTAGGCAGCTGGGGGCTGGAATCCGCAGCGCAGGGAGGCCCAAGCTTTCTGGGCCCCACTCGCTGCAAACTGCAGTCCGCAGCCGCCCCGGAAAATGGCGCGTTCATAGAAGCGCCATCTTCTGGCGCTGTACCCAACTCATCCAGGGCCCTGGTGCGGTGGCTCACTGGGTAATAAAGGGGTTAAGGCCAGCTTGGCATTATCAGCTGGCCCTAAGCCCGAAATTCATGGGTTCACGCCAATATTAGACATGACCACCATGAATTTCTAGTAAAGTATTTAAAAAAAACACAACACCCAGAATAAAGTCCTTTAATTGAAATAAAGACACAATTCTTTATTGTTCTAAATTAAACTATACTTACCATCACGCCCATTCCAGCTGAAGCCAACGATCTCCTGCAATAAAAGAAAAATAATAAACCAACCTCATCCTTACCTTCCCATGGATCCCACGACAGCTTCAGCTCTGCTACATCGAGATGACAGGCTGGACCGCAGCAGAACGCTGCCATCCAGCCTGTCATCCAGCAGACACTGAGAAGCGCAGGCATGCTTACGCTCCTCAGTGTCTCTCTGTGACGGCATAAAGATGAGCCGAGTTCATGTCCAATGAACTCAGCTCACCTGATGCACGTCACTGACAGCGTGGGAAAATTCTCCTGCACTCAGCGCTTCAGCGTGAGAATTCTCCCACGCTGTCAGTGACGTACATGAAGTGAGCTGAGTTCATTGGACATGAGCTCACCTCATGCACGTCACTGACAGCGTGGGGAAATTCTCACGCTGAAGCGCTGAGTGCAGGAGAATTTTCCCACGCTGTCAGTGACGTGCATGAGGTGAGGTCATGTCCAATGAACTCGGCTCACCTCATGCACGTCACTGACAGCGTGGGAAATTTCTCCTGCACTCAGCGCTTTAGCGTGAGAATTCTCCCACGCTGTCAGTGACGTGCATGAGGTGAGCCGAATTCATTGTCGGCTCATCTGGATGCCGTCACAGAGAGACACTGAGGCGCGCAAGCATGCCTGCGCTTCTCAGTGTCTGCGGGATGACAGGCTGGATGGCAGCGTTCTGCTGCGGTCCAGCCTGTCATCTCAATGTAGCAGAGCTGGAGCCGTCGTGGGAACCATGGAAAGGTAAGGATGAGGTTGCTTTATAATTTTTCTTTTATTGCAGTAGATCGTTGGCTTCAGCTGGAATGGGCGTGATGGTAAGTATGGTTTAATTTAGAACAATAAAGAATTGTGTGTTTATTTCAATTAAAGGACTTTATTCTGGGTGTTTGTGTTTTTTTTTTAACTTTCATTATGGGGTTAGTAATGGGGGTGTCTTATAGACGCCTCTCCATTACTAACCTGGGCTTGATGTCAGCTGGCATTATAAGCTGACATCAACCCCAGCCCTTTTACCCCACTGCCACCGCTACAGGGTAGTGGGAAGAGCGAGGCTAAGTGCCAGAATTGGCGCATCCTATGGATGCGCCATTTCTGGGGCGGCTGACGGCTGGTGTTTCTAGCCTGGGAGGGGGCCAATATTCATGGCTCCCTTCCTGGGCTATTAATATCAGCCCCCAGCTGTCTGCCTAGCCTTTGCTAGCTATTAAAATAGGGGGGACCCCACGTCATTTTTTTGGGGGGGTCCCCCATTTTAATAGCTAGTAAGGGCTAGGTATTCAGCTGGGGGCTGATATTAGTAGCCTGGGAAGCTCCGTGGGCATTACCCCCTTCCCAGGCTTCAAACATCTGCCCCAGCTGTCTGCTTAACCTCCGCTAGAGACTAAAATTAAGGGGAACCCCACGCCAATTTTTTTTAAATAAATCCTTTATTTTAACACTAAATGACAAGTACAGTAATCAACACTATCACTGTACTTCATATATATGTGACTGACATGTTTCTATCTATCTAATCTATGTATGATTCTCTATTCCTTCTATTCTAAATTGTCGGGTACCACTGCTGAATTGCCGGCCGGCTTTCTTAAAGAGACGGTGCATGAAAACACTATTATTTTTTTAAATAAATCCTTTACACTAAATGACAAGTACAGTAACCAACACTGTCACTGTGCTTCTTATATGTGTGACTGACATGTTTCTATCTATCTAATCTATGTGTGAAGCTCTATTCTGTCTGTTATAAATTGTCGGGTACAGATGCTGAATTGCCGGCCGGCTTTTTTAAAGAGACGGTGCATGAAAACACTATTATTTTTTTAAATAAATCCTTTACACTAAATGACAAGTACAGTAAGCAACACTGTCCCTGTACTTCATATATACGTGAGTGACATGTTTCTATCTATCTAATCTATGTGTGAAGCTCTATTCTTTCTGTTGTAAATTGTCGGGTACCGGTGTATGCGCTGATGAATTGCCGGCTTTTCGCATAATACATTCTACATTATTCTTAGTTGTTTTACTTCATGTAGAATTAACCTACAAGGAAAGAAAGGGTTTATTTTCATTCTGAGCCTGAGGTAATGGAGGAGGATGGGGAAGTAGTACTCATAGCCAGGCAGGCTGATGGGACGGTGTTATTCCCCGAGGAGACGGCCTATATGGCCACTATTACCCGCAGTCAGAGTGCCCAGAATGCAAGTAACACCCTGCCTTCTGGATCCTCCTCGGACAGAGGAATAGCAGAATCAGGTATGGACCCAGAGCCGGACCCAGAGGGTCCCAGTGAGGACGTGGCATTAACCTCACTTCTGGCTTCCTCCAGCCAGGAGTTTCAGGCAGCTCTGCACTCAGATGCTAGCCTAGAGATGTTAAGGAGCCTCGCTGAGAAACCCACCTCCGAGTCGCATAAGGAGAGGGTATTCTGGGACCAAGGGAGGTTGTACTGGGAGACAGTTCCCTGTACACCCCAACAGGAGTGGCTGAGAGAAAGACAGCTGGTCATCCCCTACTAATTCAGGGATGAGTGGTTGCGGATCGCCCATAAGATTCCACTCGCTGGACACTTGGGGGTCAGCAAAACCAAGGCCCGGCTGTCTCACCACTTTTATTGCCCCAAAATGGGGACGGATGTGGTGAACTACTGTCGCTCCTGTACAACGTGTCAAAGAGTGGGAAAGTCAGGGCTGGCTCACAAAGCCCCCCTGATCTCTTTGCCAGTGATAGAAGAGCCTTTCCAGAGGACTGCTGTGGACATTGTGGGACCACTGGCCATACCCTGCAGCTCTGTAAAACGTTTCATCCTTACCGTGGTAGACTATGCTACCCGGTATCCGGAGGCAGTAGCCCTGTCCTCAGTTAGGGCGGATAAGGTGGCAGACGCCCTCTTGGCCATCTTTTTGCGAGTAGGCTTTCCCAGTGAGATGCTTACCGACCAGGGGACCCAGTTCATGTCTCGCTTAATGGAGGCCCTATGTAAGAAAATGCAGGTGCAGCTTCTTGTATCGAGCGCGTGTCATCCCCAAACCAATGGTTTGTGTGAGCGATTCAACGGTACCCTGAAACAGAGGTTAAAAATGCTGGTTGAGACACAGGGACGCGACTGGGAGCATTACCTCCCACATCTGTTATTTGCTTACAGAGAGGTTCCACAGGCCTCGACGGGGTTCTCCCCCTTTGAGCTCCTGTATGGCAGGCGTGTCTGAGGACCCCTTGGGTTGATAAGGGAATTCTGGGAAGAAGAGTCGAGCTCCCCAGGAGTGTCCATCGTGGAGTATGTCATGCTCTTCCGTGACAAGATGCAGACCTTGACGCAGTTTGTGTATGACAGTATGGCGCAAGCCCAGGCTGACCAGAAGCATTGATATGACCAGAACGCCCAAGAGTGGACCTACCAGGTGGGTCAAAAGGTGTGGGCGCTGGTCCCCATACCAAAGGACAAGCTTCAGGCGGCCTGGGAAGGCCCGTACGTCATTCACCAATAGCTCAACCCGGTCACCTATGTGATCACTCTTGACCACGCGCGTGGTAGGCGGAAGGCTTTTCACGTTAATGTGATGAAGGCTCATCAAGAATGTGGAGCCTGCATCCTACCGGTCTGCAGCCTGTCCGAGGATGGGGAGTATGACCCCCTCTTGGACATGCTGGCCCAAGCGAAGGCCAGCGGGTCCCTAGAGGATGTAGACATAAGCGCTTTGCTATCCGGAGACCAGAGTTCTCAGATGCGAGCAGTGCTGAAACCCTTCCAAGCAGTGTTCACCAACCTACCTGGCAGGACTGAAGTGGCGGTCAATGAAGTGGACACCGGGAATCATGCCCCACTCCGGCGGACAGCCTATCGAATCTCCGACGAGGTGCAGCATGTCATGCGTCAGGAGGTCAAGGAGATGCTGAATTTGGGGGTGATTAAGCGGTCCAAGAGCGCGTGGGCCTCACCTGTATTCATGGTGCCAAATAAGGACCGGACCACCCGGTTCTGTGTGGACTACAGGGGGCTCAACGCTATCACAGCCTCTGACGCAAAACCAATGCCACGCATTGAGGAGCTGTTGGAGCTGTTAGCCAGCACGAGCTATCTCTCCATTATGGATCTGAGTCGGGGATATTGGCAGACTCCCTTGAGCACCGGGGCCATGGAGAAGTCCGCCTTTTTCACCCCCTTCGGTTTGTATGAATCCACCTTCATGCCTTTTGGCATGAAAAATGCCCCTGCCACTTTCCAGAGAATGGTCAACCACCTGCTCCAGGCACTGGAGAGGTACGCAGTGGCGTATCTGGGTGACATTGCTGTCTTCAGTCACACCTGGGAGGATCACCTCGAGCATCTGCAGCAGGTGATCGGGCGCATTCACCAGTCAGGCTTGACCATCAAGCCAGGAAAGTGCCAGATGGGTATGAACGAGGTCCACTACCTGGGAGACCGGGTAGGTGGGGGTTTCCTGAACCCAGGGCCTGAGAAGGTGGACACTATCGTGTCCTGGCCCACCCCCAGGACCAAGAAGCAGGTGAAGTCCTTCTTGGGCACTGCAGGGTACTATAGATGCTTTGTACAAGACTATAGTAGCCTTGCAAACCCCTTGACAGACCTCACCAGGAAGAGCCTACCCCATTCAGTCAAATGGACAGAGGAATGCAAGGTAGCCTTTCGGGGTTTGAAGACTGCCCTGAGCAGCTCTCCTGTGCTAAAGGCGGTCGACGTCACACGGCCACTCTTTTTACAGACCGACGCCAGTGAGCTTGGCCTCGGTGCTGTACTCAGCCAGGTCGACTCGAGGAAGCAAGAACACCCCGAGTTGTACCTTAGCCGGAAACTGCTGCCGAGGGAAGTGGCCTATTCCATCACAGAGAAGGAGTGCCTGGCCATTGTATGGGCCCTGCACCGCTTACAGCCTTACTTGTACGGGCGCCCCTTCACTGTCGTGACTGACCACAACCCCCTGAGTTGGCTGCACACCATGTCCGGTGCCAACGGAAGGTTGTTGCGCTGGAACCTCACCCTCTAGCAGTACGACTTTACCGTTCAACACCGCAAAGGCAGTGAGCATGGCAATGCCGATGGGTTGTCCCGGCGAGGGGAGCCTCCAGAGATACGCCTGGATAAGTGCCAGAAGGTCCTACCTCCATAGCGCAGTCTAAAAAGGGGGAGGTGTCAGGCAAAATGTATTTTTGTCCTAGTTTTAAAAATGAGAGAGGTCTTAAATCTCCACACCCTGCTCATTTGGAAGAGGCTACATAGAACTCACTCTTGCTTTCACCCTTAACAAGGAATTTTTATTACCGTCATAAAACGTCACCAAGCATACTGGTATACCCTGGATTTTCCCGCCAAAATCCTATTGTCTAACTGTACAAACTTTTAATGTCGATTTTAATAATGCCTATGACTGTCACAAACACAGGGACCACATTTTTGAGATGTTCACCTTTTTCCATTTGTGATGTTGTGGTTTTCGTGGCTAGAAGACCACAAGGAACCTGGGAAATGTGTTCTGAGCTTCTGAGCATCATAGAGATATCATATTTGATATCCATCATCATGAATATTGGTGACGGCAAACATGATGTCTCCATCTTGGATGTGGGACACCCCAATAACAAGATATGAAATCTGAAGGATTTTTATGTCTTATGCAGCTGGGTGGGTTCGCAAAACTGAGCCCCCATGTGAGGTAAACAACATGGATGTTTACTAGAGTTTTGGCCCCTTACTAAAAACCAGAACGGCCATTTTACTTCATTCTTACCCTGGGACGTCAGACTCATGTACTCCTCGCTGCATGGAGGAATCACTCCTAATTTCCGGGGAGCCGCCCCCCCCACAGAATCTGAGACCATCACCTCGTGGCGCAGGTTTTGCTATTATTTACCCCTTTTATTTTAATAACTGTTTCATGCATATATGTAAATTGTCTCTTTTATAATATCTTGTATATATTTTGTAAACACTGCCCACTTTCGGGAGTAAATCATTATTATTTATCAGCTTCGTTATTTCGTTATTCTTGTCCTATGATGAGCAAACACGTTCCTCACCCACTAATTCACGTTACCTAACGGGTACCCGATCCACCTGTTAAGCGATCGGTGGTGGCAGTATACCAGTATTTATGTGATATTTTGGTTTGAGGGTGGCTAGACGGAGGTATATATACGTTCCTGGAAGGAACTGGTGGTATATATACATCCTGTCACATCACGTGCCACAATAGTCGACATAAATTAGAGCAGCTGTGCCCGTGCTTATCTTTGCTCAATACCGTGTTTGACCAGCAGGATAAGGGGGCGCCAGAGGGCTGCAAGGTCTGACCAAGTGTTATTATTATTTATTTTTAAAGCGCCATTTATTCCATGGCACTTTACATGTGAAGAAGGGGTATACATACAAGAGCAATTACAATAATCTTAAACACAATGTGACTGCGACTGGTACAGGAGGAGCGAGGACCCTGCCCGTGAGGGCTCACAGTCTACAAGGGATGTGTACAACAGATATTGGAACCCACACATACAACAGATACTGGAACCCACGCATACAACAGATATTGGAACCCACACATAAAGCAGACACTGGAACCCATACATACAACAGATACTAGAACCCACACATACAACAGTATTAGAACCCTCACATGCAACTGATACTGGAACCCACACATACAAAAGATACTGGAACCCACACATACAAAAGATACTGGAACCCACACATACAAAAGATACTGGAACCCACACACACAATGGATACTGCAACCCACACATACAACAAATACTGGAACACACACATAGAAGCGATACTGGAACCCAAACATAAAACAGAAACTGAAACCCACACATATAAATGATACAGGAACCCACACATACAATAGAAACTGGAAACCGCACATACAACAGAATCTGGAACCCACACAAACTACAGATACTGGAACGCACACAAAAAACAGACACTGGAACTGACGCAAACAACAGATACTGTAACCCACACATGCAACAGACACTGGAACCCTCACATACAACAGATACTGAGACCCACACATACAATATATACTGGAACCAACACATACAACGATTACTGGAACCCAAACATACAAGCGATACTGGAACCCACAGATACAAGAGATACTGGAACCCACACATACAACAAATACTTTAACCCACACATACAAGCTATATTGGAACCCACACATACAAATGATACAGCAACCCACACAAAAAACAGATACTGGAACCCACACGTACAAGCAATACTGTAACCCACGAATACAACAAATACAGGAACCCAAACATACAACAGGTACTGGAACCCACACATACAACAAATACTGGAACCCACACATATAACATATACTGGAACCCACACATAGAAATGATACTGGAACCCACATATACAACGGATACTGAAACCCACACATACAACTGATATTGGAACTCACACATACATACCGTGACGTGCCCCCTGGGCGTAGGGTACCCGGTGCCGGGCCTGTAAATGCTGGGGGATGTCACAGTGGCGGTGACCCGGTCCGTGACCCAGGGTGGTCAATAAAAAGCGGATTATTTATAGGGGATTTATAGTGTTTTTATAGAGTTCGTGACACCATCTGTGGAGTGCTGCTAAAGGGAGCCGCCGCTGCAGAGCAGTCCTCTGAAGCTGATGTTACTGCAGCAGGGATGGTGCGGCTCTCCACAGGAAGAGCTAGCTCCAGGGCAGTGAAGATATTGCAGGTTGTGTTGGGGGTTGTAGTGCAGGGGTTGATGGCGCAGCAAGAATCAGTCCACAACTTAATGGCAGTTTACTCTTGTCTTTACTGGTGGTGATTAGACAAGCCGGGACTAAGGTATTGGCTAGAAGTGAAAGTCCGGGCAGCCTGGAAGCAAGTAAAGGATCCTCCTTACCAAGTGAAGTTGGAGGCCTTCCCTTTCCACTAAACTCATTGGCCCTGCTGCTTGTAGCTGTGCGGTGGCCCTCGTCCCTGAGTGCAGAGTTTCTGTGCTCACCTGTATGGCAGGCAGCTCGGGCCTTGCTGGTGCATCGCTCCCACATGGCGGTGCTGGACCCTGCATTGCTGCTGAGCCTCCGGGCGTCTGATGGGGCCAGGAGACCTGCAGTCTCCTGCCCTCCGGTTTCTGCGGCTGGGCCTTCAGTGCCCCACAGCCTCGGACTCCAGTGTCTGGTTCTTCTGTGCTGTACTTCTGGGGTGAGCTGCCACACAGCTCCAGTCCCCAGCTCCTCTCTCCTCGACGTCCTTGCTTAAACTTCTCACACTAAGACTAACTAACTCCGCCCCCAGATCCCAGTTGCCAAGGGGAGGAACTCCCCTTGCTGGTCTGAAGCCAGGAAAGTGTTGCATGTTTAGTATACCTGACTAGGGGACCCCTGCTTGCTGCCAGGCATGGCATTACCTCTTTTTAGGGATGCAATGCCACTGTGGCAACCGGACCCTTGGGGGGCCACATTCCGCCCTAGTTAATTTCTGTCCTACCGGACTGAGGTTACCTTTAAAAATTAATAAATAACAATAACAATTCACATTACAAGATTATGAATATAACATTCTGCAACAGGTTATAGCACTATCTGTAACCGGGTGTCCATTTTCTTTAGTTAGGTGCTATCCAGTGAACATGAGGGACCCGCCCGAAAACCCTCAACTTAGGCCCTGGGTGTGGCCCTGGGTGTGGCTGCAGGGCATAGGTGATCCAGGTGTTGGACCACGTTTTCGGCCACGCCAAACGGGTTTTTGTTCTATGGTCTTTTTAACTTAAAACCAATAGGGGGCACTCTAATAAGTGCAACTATTTACAATGGAAAGTTCTTTGGTTATTCACCGTCCATAACCTACAAGTCTTTAAACCCTTACCGGGTAACTATATACAGCATATATTTTAGTTCTCTTATACTTTAATTCTTTACATTTTAGTTTCTCCAATGGGCAGGGAGCTGACCTTTTGTACTCCTGGTCGATCTACATAGTACATTGGTAGTCACTGCTCTACCCTGGTCCCTTGTGTCTACCCCCGGTGTGGTGGGTTCAGTGTGAACTACTCTACGGCTAGTATGAGGTAACACTGGTAGGCTGGGTAATCTCCTACGAATTCTTTGGCTCACCTTGGGTATGACAGGTTCACTGCTAGCAGAGGGTAGATTATCCTGGTCTGCTGGTGATGGAACCTCTGTCTCTGGGGCCAACTGGTCTTCCAGCTGTTCTGGGACTTCTGCAGCTTCCGGTGAGGTCGCTTGGAGAAAGGTAAGGACCGGTACCACTTGCTCCACTTCTTCTGTGGGCTGAGGGCTGTCTTGATCCTCTTCTGTGTGTTTTAACTGTTCAGGACATATCTTCAAGTGATCTTTTGAGACTGCCGCTGAAGTTTCTACTCCATCTTTGCTGATGAGGCACAGTTTGGTGTTATCGTAACTTGAGGGTAGGATGGTGTATGGCTCTACCTCCCACTGGTCATCTAATTTGTGGAGTCGTCTCTTTCTCTTAAGTACCTGTTATCCAGGTGATAAGGGAATGGCAGGTGCATGCTGATTGTAAGTTTTCTCTTGCTTCTGTCTCGCCTGGGACAAACTTCTCTCAACACATTCTTGCACCTTGCGGTATTGTTGCTGCCGCTCGGTATCCCAATCCGCATCTGGTGAAGTCATCTCTTGTGTTAAGACTCCCATGTCTAAGTCGATGGGTAGTCTACCAGGTCTTGCTCTCATCAGGTAAGCGGGTGTACAGTTGGTGGAGTTCACCGGGATGTGATTATATAGGTCCACCAAATCTGGTATTTGCTTTGGCCACAGGCTACGCTCTTCAATGGGCAACGTCTTCAACAGGTCTATCACCACCTGGTTCATCTTTTCACACAATCTGTTGGTCTGCGGATGATACGGCATCATCCTTATTTTCTTGCAGCCACACAAGTTACAGAATTCCTGGAACACCTCTGCTTCAAAGGCTGGACCTTGGTCGGTAAGCACCCATTCAGGGTAACCGTGCGGGCGACAAAAATGCTGTTGGAATGCTTTGGCTGCCGTCTGAGCCGTCTGGTCTTTTACTGGCACTACTACCAGGAACCAGGAGTAGTGGTCTACTATGGTTAGAGCGCAGACATAGCCTGACCTGCTTGGGGCTAGCTTCACATGGTCCAAGGCTACCAGTTCAAGTGGTTGTTTGGTGATTATGGGCTGCAAAGGAGCCCTTTGGCTGTCACGGTCTTTGCGTCTCAGGTTGCATGGACCACATTCTCGACACCATCTCTCGATTGCTTTCCTCATGCCAGCCCAGTAGAATCACTCACGTAGCAGGACTTCTGACTTCTTCCACCCGAAGTGTCGTGCTCCATCGTGGTACGCTTCTAAGACCATTGACGCATCCCGCCTCAGGACTACCACCTGCCAGACCAGTTCATGTGTCCGGGAGTTGATGCTTCTTCAACACAGCTTTCCTTCGTAGATGAATAGTTTGCCCATCTCCTTCCACAACTGTTGGGTCTCCTGTGGAGCATCTGGATAAGAGTATGAGTCAGCTTGCGTCAGCAACTCCTTGACTAGGCAGACAGCCGGGTCGCTATCCTGGGTTTCTGCCCATCCATGGTGGGGCAATGGGTTGAACGTCGCCTCTCTGTTTGTGGAGCGCTTGTCCCTTACACAGTGGGAGCACTGGGTCACCCCATGATGATGGAAAGCGGGTATCTCTATCTCCTCCAGCTCTTCCGGGTCTTCTCCACCATCTGGCAAGTTTGGCATCCTGGACAGCGCATCAGCATTTGCATTTTTATGCCCCGCCCGATACTTGATGGTAAACTCATAATTAGACAATCGGGCCATCCATCGTTGCTCTAGGGCACCAAGCTTCGCAGTCTCCAGGTGCGTCAGTGGGTTGTTATCTGTGAAGACTGTAAATTTGGAGGAGGCGATATAGTGCTTGAAGCACTCTGTTACAGCCCAGACTATGGCGAGAAACTCCAGCTTGAAGGAACTGTAGTTGTCAGGGTTTCTTTCCGTGGGCTGGAGCTTCCTGCTGGCGTATGCAATCACTCGCTCTCATCTTTGCTGTACCTGGGACAGCACCACTCCCAATCCCACGTTGCTGGCATCTGTATGGAGTATAAAGGGTTGGCAAAGTCGGGGTAGGCCAGGACTTCGTCTCTGGTCAGAGCCATCTTCAGTCGGGTGAAGGATTCGTCTTCTGGTTTACCCCATTTGAACGGAGGTTTTGGGTTCTTGGCCTTCTTGGACTGGCCTACTAGGAGGTCCTGCATGGGTGCTGCTATCTTGGTGAAACCCTTGATAAATCTCCTGTAGTAGCCTACCAGTCCGAGGAACTGCCGCACTTCCTTGATAGTGGAGGGTCTTTGCCAGTCCTTGATCGGGGTGACTTTTTCAGGGTCTGGCGCTACACCTTCGTCGCTTACCACATGACCTAGGTACTGCACCTTGGGCTTCAACAGGTGGCATTTGGACTGCTTTACCTTCAGGCCAAAACCAGATAGGGCTTCAAACACCTCGGCCAGGTGCTCCAGGTGGTCTTCATATGTCTTCAAGTAGACAATTACGTCTTCCAGGTACAGAAGGACAGTTTTGAAGTTCTTGTGTCCTAGGCAGCACTCCATTAACCGCTGGAAGGTTCCTGGGGCGTTGTCGAGCCCGAATGACAAGCAGTTGAACTCGCTGAGGCCCATTGGTGTTGTAAACACGGTCTTTTCTTTGTCCGCCTCTGCCACAGGAACCTGCCAGTACCCACTGGTGAGATCCAAAGTGGAGAAATAATTAGTAGATCTTAGTGCAGCTAATGACTCCTCAATTCTGGGTAATGGGTAGGCATCCTTATGTGTAATGCGGTTAATCTGCCTGTAATCAACACACATTCTCATTCTACCATCCTTTTTTCTAACGAGAACTAATGGAGCTGCCCAGGGGCTACAACTGTCTCTGATCACCGCAGCCTCCTTCATCTCTCATAACATTCCCTTGGCAAATTGATAGTGAGCTGGAGGTACAGGCCGGTACCTCTCTTTAATGGGTGGATGATCTCCTGTGGGGATATGATGTTGGACCCCTTTTACCTGCCCAAAGTCTAATGGGTGTTTACTGAAGACCCGCTCATACTCTCGGACCACCCGGTATAGTCCATGATTTTGGTGCAAAGGGGTGGAGTCAGTGCCCACTTGTAGCTTCTGACACCAATCCTCCATCTGCCCCTTAGAGCCATTATCCTCCGCCGGTTTCAATGGTGGCAAGGGTTCCACTGTCTTTATTGAGTTGTTACTGACAGTAAATAACTTAGCAAGTGTAGAATACCGGGATAAATGGACCTCTTTCTCCCCACAATTCAGGATGCGAATCGGCACTCTCCATTTGCGGACATCGACTACCCCCCTGGCTATCAAGATGATGGGCCTACTGTCAGAGTATACAGGTTCTACGAGGGCCTGATAATCTTGACCCCTGAGACGAATTGCTGCTCGACACCATATCAACATTTCACTCCTAGGGGGCATTGCAATGGGGAACGGATCACTCATCCTAACACTGCCAATTTCTCCACCAGACAGTTCTACCTGTTGTCTTTTCATCAGGGCTCTGATTTCTTTCTGTAGAATGCGCTGCTGACTGGAACTGTCAGTCTCTGCGACCTGTAGTAACAAAACAATAATTTCTCCAAGACAATTTTTTATCACATTAGTGCCTAAAGTTATCATGGGATGACTTTCTCGGCGATCAATATCAACAATAATCATTCCTTGTGATGGCAATTCTACTTTGCCAACTTTTATGGTCACCTCTTTATACCCCACCTGAGGCAAAGGCTGACCATTGCTGGCATAGATGTTAATATGTTCATCTGGACTGTGGGTAATGTCTGAATCAGTCCAGTATTGTTTATAAAGGATATATGGCATCGTGGTAACCTGGGACCCAGTGTCCAGCAACGTGTTCATTAAGATGCCATCAAGCACAACAGGTAGGACCGGGCATCCTCCCTCGTACTTGTCTCACGAGCTTTGTGGGCCTGGTCGTCTCACTACTGGGGGTTGGCCCTCTGCCCCAGGGGTTGCTCGTTTAAATTACAGAACCGTGCGTAGTGTCCCGCCTTTTGACAGGAGCGGCAGATGGGTTGTCCGTCCTGGTCGTAGCGATCGCTGTTCCTCCCTCTGATCAGTGGAATTCTTCTCTGTCATCGCCACGGGACGTCATCTGGACTGGAAGCCAGCTGGATCTTCTCCTATGGAGACACTTGCATGGCCTGCACAGTTTTGGTTAACGTGGCCATGCTTTTGGTAAGCTCCTGGACATGAAGGCACAGGTCTGCAGATGGGTCATTGTCCAGAGTCTGCGCGTCAGCCCCCACAGGTTCCGTGGAAAAGGATGCCACCTCCTGGTGGTAGGTAATAGCTGGACGCCGGTGGGATGCAGCGCCTCCTGGTGTTGATTCCCGCAGCACCTGGATGGCTCTGTCTTTAAATTGCGCAAAGTCAAGATCAGTTTTTTGCAGAGCCATAATGCGCAGCTGTGTCCTGTGAGCGCTGGACAGGAGCCCCTCAATAAACTGCTCAGTTAGCAATCTTTCCTCATCATGCACGCTGTCAGGGTCTACCTGTTTGGCCCGCAGCACCTCCTGCAGGTTTAGAGCATAGTCTCATACACTGTTCTGCACCCTTTGTTTGCACCCGTAAAACTTCATTTTAATTTCTGCTGCGGTGCGAGTGTCAATGGTATACTTCAATCGGACCAGTATTTCTTTTACAGTGCCTTTGTCTCTGCCTGGCCAGGACTTCACTTCTCTCTGGGCTGCACTTATTAGCTGTCCTATGAGGATGCTGACTTTTGCTCCTCAGACAGGGGGTACACTTTAAACAAACTGTGCAGTCTCTCCTCAAAGTCGTTCAGGGTCTGCGACTCCCCTGAGTATTTGGGCAACCACGCCGGTATATATGGCATTGATAACGGCATCACAGTGGCAGCGGCCACACCAGCGGCTGAACCCTCCTCCATGTTGGGCATCTTACTCCCCCCCTAGGGAACCTCAGCCAGGTCCTGGGCGTCTGCTGACGTACCAGTATGCTGCTCTGCAGGCGGAGGGATCTCTTACGTGGCGGTTCCGGATCTGGGCTTCTTTCTTCCCCCTCAGCGGGCAGCAAACCATGTGATAACACAGTTCAATAAAGTCTATGGCACACAGGACCCGGTTATACCGGGCTTCGTGAATCCTGTTCGTGATGCCAAGTTTACGCCCCCCCTGAGCCGTGGGGTACCCTGTGGCATGCCGGTAAATGCTGAGGGATGTCACAGTGGCGGTGACCCGGTCCGTGACCCAGGGCAGTCAATAAAATGGGGATTATTTATAGGGGATTTATAGTGTTTTTATAGAGTTCGTGTCGCCACCTGTGGAGTGCGGCTAAAGGGAGTCGACGCTGCTGAGCAGTCCTCTGAAGCTGATGTTACTGCAGCAGGGATGGTGTGGCTCTCCACAGGAAGAGCTAGGTCCAGGGCAGTATAGATATTGCAGGTTGTGCTGGGAGTTGTAGTGCAGGGGTTGATGGCGCAGCAAGAATCAGTCCACAACTTAATGGCAGTTTACTCTTGTCTTTACTGGTAGTGATTAGACAAGCCGGGACTAAGTTACTGGCTAGAAGTGAAAGTCCGGGCAGCCTGGAAGCAAGTAAAGGATCCTCCTTGCCAGGTGAAGTTGGAGGCCTTCCCTTTCCACTAAACTCATTGGCCCTGCTGTTTGTAGTTGTGCGGTGGCCCTTGTCCCTGAGTGCAATGTTTCTGTGCTCACCTGTATGGCAGGCAGCTCGGACCTTGCTGGTGCATCGCTCCCACGTGGCGGTGCTGGACCCTGCAGTGCTGCTGAGCCTCCGGGCGTCTGATGGGGCAAGGAGACCTGCAGTCTCCTGCCCTCCGGTTTCTGCGGCTGGGCCTTCAGTACCCCACAGCCTCGAACTCCGGTGTCCTGTTCTTCTGTGCTGTACTTCTGTGGTGAGCTGCCGCACAGCTCCAGTCCCCAGCTCCTCTCTCCTCGATGTCCTTGCTTAAACTCCTCACACTTAATGCCCCGTCACACTAAGCGACGCTACAACGATCCCAACACGATGCAACCTGTCAGGAATTGTTGCTGCGTCGCTATGTGGTCGCTGGTGAGATGTCAAACAGTCAGATCTTCCCAACGACGTAGCAACGATGCGGCAATCCGTAATGATCTGTATAACGATGCACGTCTATGTGTTTCTGTGTCTGAGTCGTCAACAAGGTCGTTGGTAAGATGTCAAACACACCGATGCGTGCTACCCAGCGGGGCCTCAACGATCAAAGAAATTTCCAGACCATTCCGAAACGACCAGCGATCTTACAGCAGAGGCTTGGTCGCTGCTAAGTGTCAAACGTAGCAAGATCGCTACTGAGGTCGCTGTTGCGTCACAAAACTTGTGACTCAGCAGCGATCTCACTAGCGATCTCGCTTAGTGTGACGGGGGCTTAAGACTAACTAACCCTGCCCCCAGATCCCAGTTGCCAAGGGGAGGAACTCCCCTTGCTGGTCTGGAGCCAGGAAAGTGTTGCATGTTTAGTATACCCGACTAGGGGACCCTTGCTTGCTTCCAGGCATGGCATTACCTCTTTTGAGGGAGGCAATGCCACTGTGGCAACCGGACCCCTGGGGTGCCACAACTGGAACCCACACATGCAACTGATACTGGAACACACACATACAACTGATACTGGAACCCACACATACAACTGATACTGGAACCCAAACACACAACTGATACTGGAACCCAAACACAACTGATACTGGAACCAACACATACAACAGACACTGGAACCCACACATACAACAAATACTGGAACCCCACATACAAGCGATACAGGAGGAAGCCACTCATGACCGGGATTGGCCTGGAGGTTTCACGCCTTTTAAAAGTGGCGGTTGTGGGGATTGGACAATGGGAAGTTGGGGGAGGGCAGTGGGAGAGACGGATATATAGGGAAAAGTGCGGGAAAACCAAAATTCTCTGAGGAGCAGCAGAGAGAGATACCCGGAAAATGAAGTCCTTGGAATCCCTGGTGGTCCAGCTGAGAGATTTCGCCCGGTCACGCAGTGGAGGATGGCTAGAGGCCCAACTGTCTTCCCTGCTTGGAACAGCTGGAAATCAGGAGGCGCCATTAGGAGCAGGGAGAAGAAGCAGGAGGACCAGGCCCCCGGAGAGACTGTCACTGGAGGTAGCCCCGCGCAACAGGCGCAGGCTCCAGAACCCCTCCGGGGACCCTGCGGGAGGCGAGCGCATTGGGGCGATCCCTGCCCGCCGCGCTCAACCCAGCAGCAATCCTCCCAGCCGGTCTGTTGGCGCTGCACAACGACGAGCGAGGCCCGCGCCGGAAGTCTGGGCCGCGCTGGAAGTTAGGGCCGCACCGGAAGTGTGGCCTGCGGGAGAAGCATTGCTGGTGCCGGAGGCCCAGGCCCCGGCCGACCGGCACATGCGCAATGCAGCTGGACTGCGCAGGCCAGCTGTGAATAGTAGTGTGGGCCACAGTACCGGGAGCGGGACCAGGAGAAACGGGGGAGCTGTGCATCATGCGGCAGGCACCACTGGCAGTGCTCCTGTCGGGGTGCCTTCTGGAAGCAACACATGGAGACCAGGGAGCAGTGCATCTGCGGGCAGGCAGCAATCCAGGGAACCCTTGCTGCCTGGCTCACGTGGAAGACGAGGAGTGGAGGTGGAGGTGGGCAGCGGGACCGCTTTGCCTGGCAGCGTTTTTCCAGTCGTAGTGGACCAGGCCCGTGTGTCTGGGTCTGGAAGTCGGAGGAGGCCCAGAGCTGCATCCAGGAGTACAAGGAGGTCCGGCAGGAGGCGATCCTCAGTGAGAAGCCCATGTACAGCGTCTGTGACTATTCAGGTCCCCCCTGGTGACGTGGAGGTCAGGGGTGCGGGCCTTGAGCAACGAACGGATTCAGAGGGATCGGATTCCAGCGGCGACCGTGACGGAGGAAGGGATCGTCAGGACTCAGGATTTCTGGCTGGCGGGGACACAGCACCCGCGCAGCGGTGTGAGTATGATTCTATGTCTGGCTTGTCGCCCACAGGGGCTGTTTTGCTGGGGGAAGGTAGTAGTCAGTTTGCTGGGCCAGGGGAGAGGCCTTTAGGTGGTTCCAGGGGTGCAGAGGTATAAGGGATTAGGGATATCTTGCATAGTATATCACAGATTTTGTTAAGAATGGAGGGCGGGGCGGCGGACTGGTCAAGGGCATCCCCCATAGGAGCCTGGTTGCCAGGTCAGGATGTATTGCCACAGTCTAGTTACAGTGTGGTTGGGTCTGCGGCGGGCACAGAGGTAGCATCTATGGGTGTTTCAGTGTCGGTTCATACGGAAAAAGACAAGGGAGATACAGTGCCTACAAGTAGTATTCAACCCCCTGCAGATTTAGCTGGTTTGATAAGATGCAAATAAGTTAGAGCCTTCAAACTGCAAACGAGAGTAGGTTTTATGAACAGAAGCATAAATCTTACAAACCAAAAAGTTATGTTGCTCAGTTGAATTTTATTAAATTTTAAACATAAAAGTGTGGGTCAATTATTATACAACCCCTATGTTTAATATTTTGTGGAATAACCCTTGTTTGCAATTACAGATAATAATCGTCTTTTATAAGACCTGATCAGGCCGGCACAGGTCTGTGGAGTTATCTTGGCCCACTCCTCCATGCAGATCTTCTCCAAGTTATCTAGGTTCTTTGGGTGTCTCATGTGGACTTTATTCTTGAGCTCCTTCCACAAGTTAAGGGTTAAGGTCAGGAGACTGACTAGGCCACTCCAACACCTTGACTTTTTCCCTCTTGAACCAGGCCTTGGTTTTCTTGGCTGTGTGCTTTGGGTCGTTGTCTTGTTGGAAGATGAAATTACGACCCATCTTAAGATCCTTGATGGAGGAGCGGAGGTTCTTGGTCAAAATCTCCAGGTAGGCCGTGCTATCCATCTTCCCATGGATGCGGACCAGATGGCCAGGCCCCTTGGCAGAGAAACAGCCCCACAGCATGATGCTGCCACCACCATGCTTGACTGTAGGGATGGTATTCTTGGGGTCGTATGCAGTGCCATCCAGTCTCCAAACGTCACGTGTGTGTTTGGCACCAAAGATCTCGATCTTGGTCTCATCAGACCATAGAACCTTGAACCAGTCTGTCTCAGAGTCCTCCAAGTGATCATGAGCAAACTGTAGATGAGCCTTGACATGACGCTTTGAAAGTAAAGGTACATTACGGGCTCGTCTGGAACGGAGACCATTGCGGTGGAGTACGTTACTTATGGTATTGACTGAAACCAATGTCCCCACTGCCATGAGATCTTCCCGGAGCTCCTTCCTTGTTGTCCTTGGGTTAGCCTTGACTCTTCGGACAAGCCTGGCCTCGGCACGGGAGGACACTTTCAAAGGCTGTCCAGGCCGTGGAAGGCTAACAGTAGATCCATAAGCCTTCCACTTACGGATGATGCTCCCAACAGTGGAGACAGGTAGGACGAACTCCTTAGAAAGGGTTTTGTACCCCTTGCCAGCCTTGTGACCCCCCACGATCTTGTCTCTGATGGCCTTGGAATGCTCCTTTATCTTTCCCATGTTGACCATGTCTGAGTGCTGTTCACAAGTTTGGGGAGGGTCTTAAATAGTCAGAAAAGGCTGGCAAAAGAGATCTTTAATCCACACATGTGAAGCTCATTATTCTTGGTGCCTGAACTACTTCTTAATACTTTAGGGGGACCAAACAGAATTCTTGTGGTTTGAGGGGTTGAATAATAAATGACACTCTGAATTAACTTTTAACGTTTAAAAAAAAAAATAAATAAAATTTGCTGCAGTGCATTTCCCACTTCCAGGCTGATCTACAGTACAAATGTCACAATGCCAAGTTAATTCCGCATGTGTCAACCAGCTAAATCTGCAGGGGGTTGAATACTACTTGTAGGCACTGTATGGTGAAACTGGACGACAGGGCAAAGGGTGAGGTTTATGTGTGCTTCGAGGGGCCGCTGGGGGCACATTTAAAAAAAGAGGTGAAGGAGAAAATTTGGCGCGATGAGTATGTCGAAATTTTCTCCCTCCTTCCCTTGGAGAAGTTTAATTTAAACAAAGGGAAGAAGGATGATAGCTAAAAGGAGGAGGAGGAGGAGGAGAAGCGCAGGTGGCGCTTGATCCCTCAGACATTTGTAAATTGGCTTCAAGCGTTTGCTATATTGGCTGGGGTCATTGGGGAAAAGTTTCCTGAGAATTGCTCGGGTTTATTTTGTTATTTAGATTCTATTGGGGAAGCGCATCGTACATACGGGGGACAGACATGGCTGAGGTACGACGAACAATTCAGACAGAGGAAGGCGGTGCGGCCTGAGATTAAGTGGGACCAGAAGGATATTGGCCTTTGGTTGAAAGTCATGGCCCCTGTTAGGTACGGGCTGTCCTTTCATGGGAGCGGAGGTAGCGGGAGTCAACCGTCAGGACAAGGGGGAGGTAGTCAGGGAGCACAGGGAGGAAAAGAGAAGTCTGGAACGTGCTGGCAATTTAATGACGGCCAGTGCAAATATGGGAACATCTGTAAGTTCAAACATGTTTGTTCCCATTGCACTGGGAGCTCCCATGGGGCCGCAAAATGTTTTAAAAAAGGAAATGGAAAGCTGCCTATGGGTACCGGTCAAGGGGGTGACTCCAGTGAATCTGCTAGGGATGGCCCCCTTTCTAAGTAAAGGCAGAATGGATTCGCACGGACAATTGATTGTGCTCAGAGGGAAAAGTAACATATATATTTAATACCTTCGGCACAAGTGAAAGATTACTAGTGTAATGCCAAAAAGGAAATTTTATTCAGAGCAACCCCAAAAAAAGTAAACAAATGTCGGGTAGATCTACTTTAAGAGCACCATTGGATACACATGGTAATGCAATTGATAGTACAGACTCTGCATCTGTACCGTGTTTTTCTTCGTCCAAATTGGGGTTATTTCCTCCTAGTACATTCAATCCCCCCTACACATACCATCCAATGGAAACATATATTGCCCTTGTCAAAAAAGACGTGTCAGCCCTCCTAGATGATATTAAAAAAGGTAAACATAGGATTCATCATAATTGTACATTGGAGAAAAAACGAGCCCTACATGATTTGAGCAATAACAAAAACATTATAGTTAAACCTGCTGATAAGGGGGGATCGATTGTCGTTATGGATAAATCTTTATATATAGCTGAAGTTTTTTCACAGTTGAATAATGTAACAACTTATACTCCGTTGGGTAAAGATCCGACAAATGAGATTTCTGAGGAAATTTTCAAGATGGTAGAGGGCTTTAAGAGTCAGGGTATTATTGATAAAAAGTTGGGCGATTTTCTTATCAATATCCATCCCATAACCCCAGTTTTTTATGTTCTCCCTAAAGTTCACAAGAATCTCAATAACCCTCCAGGTCGCCCTATTGTAGCTTCGACCAACTCATTACTCTCGCCATTGGCAGTAACTCTTGAAAAAATCTTGACACCACTTATTCCTAGCATACCCTCTTTTCTTAAAGATACATCTCACTTCTTGGAATGTTTAAACAATATGGACCACATAACATCCCACTGTCTACTAGTTACATTAAATGTCAACAATCTGTACACTAGTATTAATCATCAGAAGGGGATATCAGCGGTTCGTTCTTTTTTGGATGGAAATAATTTTTCTGAGCCTGAAATGAATTTTTGCCTAACATTACTTACCTTTGTATTAACCAAGAACTTAATTCTGTTTGAAGATAGAGTCTATATCCAAAACACCGGGACCGCGATGGGCTCTAATGCAGACCCCCCTTATGCTAATATCTTTATGGCCGAATTTGAGTCTTCCTTCTTCTACAACAATGTGCTTTTCCAGAGACACCAACTACTCTGGAAAAGATACATAGTCGATATCTTCTTGATTTGGAACGGTGACTCAGAATCATTACTCAATTTTGTCGATGATATTAATAATAGTACTTCTGAAATAAAATTCACTGTCCAGTAGTGTTGAGCCACCCCCGTAGTGTTCGAGTTCGGTTCGGTTCGTCGAACACCCGTGTGTTCGCCGAACTGTTCGTCGAACTGTTAGTCGAACACCTTCGAACACCATTAAAACCAATGGCAGGCAAACAAAAACACATAGAAACACATAGAAAACACCTTCAAAGGTGTCCAAAAGCTGACAAACTGCTCAGAAGACATAACTAACACATTGAAAAGTGACAAGTACATATAGTCATGCGAAAATAAAAGAGGTGGAGGAGTAAAAGGAGGGGGAGACACAGATATAGGCATGTCATGCCCTTCTAAAATCCAAAAAGTGAGAAGCCGACAAGGCCAGTCCGCTCCTGCCCGTGCCACCTCCGTGTCGCCGGGTTTGTGCCAGAGCCGCGGTGAACCCTGATGGCCAGCCCCCCTCTCCCAATACTGGTGCCTGTCCGCTGGTGGGTCGAGCGAGCCCCCCTGTGGTGGAGGCAGCTCTAAGCTTTTTAATTTAAATTGTCTCTCTAATTTGAATGAATACACTTTAAATCCATTTACAAGGATCTATTGGAGGGCAAGTCTCATGCCAGCAGCCGCGTAATTCCAGCTCCAGTAGCGTCCACTAAAGCTGCTGCAGTTAAAAAGCTTTTATAAGGATCGAGCTCGGCTGTCCACTGCAAGGCATCCTACTGCCAGTCCCAGCCCCTATGCCTTGGGGTGCCTCCTGATGCTCTTCACTGAGTATCCCGTGGTCCCGAAGCATTTCCTTTGAAAAAATTAAGTGTCCAAACTACAGGTGGTGTAGCTTGCTTAACAGCCGGGATAATCCGCTGACTAGCAGACACTGCTACTAGGCACAAAGTATTTCCTGGGCTAGATGCAGTTAAAAATTTTTAATTAGATACTCTCGTTGGATGCTGAGAAAGCATTCCATAGAGTCTCCTGGCACGCCATATATGATTCTCTTAAAAAGCTTGGGGTAGGGGTCTAGGGGACCCTTTTATAGCCAAAATCACGGCCCTGTATCACAATACGTCACCTAGGCTGAAGATAAATGGAACTGTAGCACCATGAGGGCTCGGTTGCTACAGAGGTATTGCACCTCACCCAGAGGTGTGATATCTCACTCTCAGGTAAGGATGGAGTGTGGATCAGGACCCGACACCTGCATGCATTACACCACATTGCCGTGGGGCAGGGCGACCAATATGCCCCTGAGATGGGCACGACAGTCCCTGTCCCTGGCTGGAGTGGGGGGAGGGAACACTGAGGAAGGGGAACCCTGTAGTGCAGGAGCAGGGAGGAAGCAGTTCCTGGGTGCATTGAGAAGGGAGTATAAAAGGTGGGCACCATCTTAGTTCAGTGCAGAGAAGTCTGAGCAGAAGTGGCAGGGAGCAGGGGCTCTGCATGAGCTCTGCTCCGGAGGCGGGCCTAGTAACAGAGGCCCAGGCCTGGAAGAGGGAGAAGGAAGGAAGAGGAGCGGAGAAGGCTCCAGGAACGAGGAATGAAGGGATCCCAGGGGTGCGGACGGGCGAGTCGCCACCGCACGCCCGAATCCACCTGCATGGAGGGGTCAGGCCAAAGGGGGAGACCGGTCCCCGAACTAGTGGAGGCAGGAAACGACCCTCAGCTAGAAACCGGAGGCTCTGACATTTTATGTGGCGCAGCCCCTCGCTACACCCGCTAGGAAGGCACCACATAGGGTCAGGGAAACTGGCGCCAAGTTTACCAAGAGGAGGCCCGAGGCAGCCGGACAGAAGTGTTGGTAAGAATGGCCAGACAAAGGACACACAAAGGGGGTCCTGTGAAGCGCTCCAAAGTTATCTGGGAGTTGTCTGAGCCCCTCACCTGGTGAGTACAGTACGACGTGGGCAGCCGTTACCTGCAGACGTGGTCTGGATAATAAGAACTGTGAGTAAAGGCCCTGAACTGCATCACTGACTCCGTGTCGTTACTGCTGCTGCCCTGCACCATCACCCCCATTCTCCGCATACACTGCCCTGAGGCTATACTCCTGCCGTTGGGAGTTATGCTATGCTCTGCTGCACCCACAACACCACGGTCTGCCCTGTAGCGGCGGTTCACTCTGACCGCAATCCATGGGTGGCGTAGTCGGACATTTAAACATCAAAACCACATAAATAGTTCCGCCACTGGTTTGACCACCCTGAGCCACGGAACCGGGTCGCCGCCAGGAAGACTACAACCACCAGCATCCACCAAAAAGGGTCCGGCTCCGGGTGTCCCAAGGCCCAGGGGGTGCATCAGAACATTTTCATCACCTTTCACAATCACCAATGGGACAAGGCAGTGATGTCCTCTGTCCCCTCTCTTATACATCCTAGTGACGGAGCACCTGCTCTCATCAATTCGCCATAACCCCAATATTAGGTGGATTGAGGTGGGAGGCACCGAGTACAAGTGCTCTCTATTTGCTGATGATGTACTAGTATATATCACTCAATCACATATATCCATCCATGCTGTTATGGCTGAAATAGATCACTTTGTTACATGGTCAAATTTTAAAATCAATGCAGGGAAGTCTGAGGCCCTCGATGTCTCCCTCCCCAAATCCATATAGGATTCCATCCAGTCCAACTTTCCCTTTGCCTGGCCCTCACAGGGTATCAAATACTTAGGAATTCCTATTCATTGAGACCTCTCCCATCTATGTTATCTTAATTTTGGGCCCTTTATTGAACAACTCCATACAGACCACGGTTGGCAAGTTAGAACTGTAAGATTCACTATGTGAACCACTGGTGTTTTGTGGAAAAGCACATGTACACTGTGTTCCAAATTATTATGCAAAAATTGTTTAGGAGTGGTAAGGGAAGAATTTGTTTGTTTGTCAGTTAAACTCATTGATGGTGATGTGTGTCAGGGCTCTTTATATCACTGTAAGCAATTGCAGACACCTGTGCTAATTAGTTTGGCAGGTGTGTCCAATGAAAGGCAAGACTACTTAAGAAGGCTCTCTCACATTATTAAGCAGCCTACATTTTCTGCCAAAATGGGAAAGAAAAAGGATGTGTCGGCTGCTGAGAAGCAACAAATTGTGGAGTGTTTAGGTCAAGGCATGACTACAATCAACATTGTGCGATGATCAGGATGAAGTGTCTTGGCAATCAAGAAGTATGTAGCTGATTCACAGTACACACGTGTGCGTGCAGATAAGGGCAAATTGAGGACTCTTTCCTACAGGCAATTACGTCAGGTTGAAAGAGCAGCGGCAAAAAGCCTTGTCATAGCAGCAGACAAGTTTTTGAAGCTGCTTGTGCCTCCAACGTCCCCCGAACAACAAGATGCAGGGTCCTTCAGAGGTTTGCAGCTGTGCATACGCCATCCTGTCGACCTCCTCTATCCACTTCACACAAGCAGAAACGGCTCCAGTGGGCCAAACATTACATGAAGACTGATTTCAAAACTGTTTTGTTCACGGATGAGTGCCGTGCAGCGCTCGATGGTCCAGATGGATGGAGTGGAGGATGGCTGGTTGATGGACACCCCACGCAAACACGGCTACAGCGCCAACAAGGAGGAGGTGGAGTAATGTTTTGGGCTGGAATCATGGGGAGAGAGATTGTCAGCCCCTTTAGAATCCCTGAAGGCGCTAAAGATGAACTCCATAATGTATGTGGATTTTCTCAAACAGCACTTCCTGCCATGGTTCAAGAAGAAGAACCGTGTATTTCACAGCAAGATCATTTTTCTGCATGATAATGCACCATCTCATGCTGCACATAAAACATCTGCATCTCTGGCTGATATGGGCATAAAAGGGGACAAACTTATGGTGTGACCCCCATGCTCCCCTGACCTCTACCCCATTCAGAACCTTTGGAGCATCATTAAAAGGAGTGTCTATGATGGCGGGAGGCAGTTCACATCTAAGCAACAGCTCTGGGAGGGTATTCTGTCCTCATGCAAAACAATTGAAGCAGAAACCATCCAAAACCTGACAAATTCAATGGACGAGAGAGTTCAGAAGCTCCTTTCTAGTGTTGAGCCACCCCCGTAGTGTTCGAGTTCGGTTCGTCGAACACCCGTGTGTTCGCCGAACTGTTCGTCGAACTGTTCGTCGAACAACTTCGAACACCGTAAAACCAAAGGCAGGCAAACAAAAACACATAGAAACACATAGAAAACACCTTCAAAGGTGTCCAAAAGCTGACAAACTGCTCAGAAGACACAACTAACACATGGAAAAGTGACAAGTACATACAGTCATGCGAAAATAAAAGAGGTGGAGGAGTAAAAGGAGGGGGAGACACAGATATAGGCATGTCATGCCCTTCTAAAATCCAAAAAGTGAGAAGCCGACACGGCCAGTCCGCTCCTGCCCGTGCCACCTCCGTGTCGCCGGGTTTGTGCCAGAGCCGCGGTGAACCCTGATGGCCAGCCCCCCTCTCCCAATACTGGTGCCTGTCCGCTGGTGGGTCGAGCGAGCCCCCCTGTGGTGGAGGCAGCTCTAAGCTTTTTAATTTAAATTGTCTCTCTAATTTGAATGAATACACTTTAAATCCATTTACAAGGATCTATTGGAGGGCAAGTCTCATGCCAGCAGCCGCGTAATTCCAGCTCCAGTAGCGTCCACTAAAGCTGCTGCAGTTAAAAAGCTTTTATAAGGATCGAGCTCGGCTGTCCACCGCAAGGCATCCTACTGCCAGTCCCAGCCCCTATGCCTTGGGGTGCCTCCTGATGCTCTTCACCGAGTATCCCGTGGTCCCGAAGCATTTCCTTTGAAAAAATTAAGTGTCTAAACTACAGGTGGTGTAGCTTGCTTAACAGCCGGGATAATCCGCTGACTAGCAGACACTGCTACTAGGCACAAAGTATTTCCTGGGCTAGATGCAGTCAAAAATTTGTAATTAGATACTCTCGTTGGATGCTGAGAAAGCATTCCATAGAGTCTCCTGGCACGCCATATATGATTCTCTTAAAAAGCTTGGGGTAGGGGTCTAGGGGACCCTTTTATAGCCAAAATCACGGCCCTGTATCGCAATACGTCACCTAGGCTGAAGATAAATGGAACTGTAGCACCCTGAGGGCTCGGTTGCTACAGACGTATTGCACCTCACCCAGAGGTGTGATATCTCACTCTCAGGTAAGGATGGAGTGTGGATCAGGACCCGACACCTGCATGCATTACACCACATTGCCGTGGGGCAGGGCGACCAATATGCCCCTGAGATGGGCACGACAGTCCCTGTCCCTGGCTGGAGTGGGGGGAGGGAACACTGAGGAAGGGGAACCCTGTAGTGCAGGAGCAGGGAGGAAGCAGTTCCTGGGTGCATTGAGAAGGGAGTATAAAAGGTGGGCACCATCTTAGTTCAGTGCAGAGAAGTCTGAGCAGAAGTGGCAGGGAGCAGGGGCTCTGCATGAGCTCTGCTCCGGAGGCGGGCCTAGTAACAGAGGCCCAGGCCTGGAAGAGGGAGAAGGAAGGAAGAGGAGCGGAGAAGGCTCCAGGAACGAGGAATGAAGGGATCCCAGGGGTGCGGACGGGCGAGTCACCACCGCACGCCCGAATCCACCTGCGTGGAGGGGTCAGGCCAAAGGGGGAGACCGGTCCCCGAACTAGTGGAGGCAGGAAACGACCCTCAGCTAGAAACCGGAGGCTCTGACATTTTATGTGGCGCAGCCCCTCGCTACACCCGCTAGGAAGGCACCACATAGGGTCAGGGAAACTGGCGCCAAGTTTACCAAGAGGAGGCCCGAGGCAGCCGGACAGAAGTGTTGGTAAGAATGGCCAGACAAAGGACACACAAAGGGGGTCCTGTGAAGCGCTCCAAAGTTATCTGGGAGTTGTCTGAGCCCCTCACCTGGTGAGTACAGTACGACGTGGGCAGCCGTTACCTGCAGACGTGGTCTGGATAATAAGAACTGTGAGTAAAGGCCCTGAACTGCATCACTGACTCCGTGTCGTTACTGCTGCTGCCCTGCACCATCACCCCCATTCTCCGCATACACTGCCCTGAGGCTATACTCCTGCCGTTGGGAGTTATGCTATGCTCTGCTGCACCCACTACACCAGCCTCAGCGGTCTGCCCTGTAGCGGCGGTTCACTCTGACCGCAATCCATGGGTGGCGTAGTCGGACATTTAAACATCAAAACCACATAAATAGTTCCGCCACTGGTTTGACCACCCTGAGCCACGGAACCGGGTCGCCGCCACGAAGACTACAACCACCAGCATCCACCAAAAAGGGTCCGGCTCCGGGTGTCCCAAGGCCCAGGGGGTGCATCAGAACATTTTCATCACCTTTCACAATCACCAATGGGACAAGGCAGTGATGTCCTCTGTCCCCTCTCTTATACATCCTAGTGACGGAGCACCTGCTCTCATCAATTCGCCATAACCCCAATATTAGGTGGATTGAGGTGGGAGGCACCGAGTACAAGTGCTCTCTATTTGCTGATGATGTACTAGTATATATCACTCAATCACATATATCCATCCATGCTGTTATGGCTGAAATAGATCACTTTGTTACATGGTCAAATTTTAAAATCAATGCAGGGATGTCTGAGGCCCTCGATGTCTCCCTCCCCAAATCCATATAGGATTCCATCCAGTCCAACTTTCCCTTTGCCTGGCCCTCACAGGGTATCAAATACTTAGGAATTCCTATTCATAGAGACCTCTCCCATCTATGTTATCTTAATTTTGGGCCCTTTATTGAACAACTCCATACAGACCACGGTTGGCAAGTTAGAACTGTAAGATTCACTACGTGAACCACTGGTGTTTTGTGGAAAAGCACATGTACACTGTGTTCCAAATTATTATGCAAAAATTGTTTAGGAGTGGTAAAGGAAGAATTTGTTTGTTTGTCAGTTAAACTCATTGATGGTGATGTGTGTCAGGGCTCTTTATATCACTGTAAGCAATTGCAGACACCTGTGCTAATTAGTTTGGCAGGTGTGTCCAATGAAAGGCAAGACTACTTAAGAAGGCTCTCTCACATTATTAAGCAGCCTACATTTTCTGCCAAAATGGGAAAGAAAAAGGATGTGTCGGCTGCTGAGAAGCAACAAATTGTGGAGTGTTTAGGTCAAGGCATGACTACAATCAACATTGTGCGATGATCAGGATGAAGTGTCTTGGCAATCAAGAAGTATGTAGCTGATTCACAGTACACACGTGTGCGTGCTGATAAGGGCAAATTGAGGACTCTTTCCTACAGGCAATTACGTCAGGTTGAAAGAGCAGCGGCAAAAAGCCTTGTCATAGCAGCAGACAAGTTTTTGAAGCTGCTTGTGCCTCCAACGTCCCCCGAACAACAAGATGCAGGGTCCTTCAGAGGTTTGCAGCTGTGCATACGCCATCCTGTCGACCTCCTCTATCCACTTCACACAAGCAGAAACGGCTCCAGTGGGCCAAACATTACATGAAGACTGATTTCAAAACTGTTTTGTTCACGGATGAGTGCCGTGCAGCGCTCGATGGTCCAGATGGATGGAGTGGAGGATGGCTGGTTGATGGACACCCCACGCAAACACGGCTACAGCGCCAACAAGGAGGAGGTGGAGTAATGTTTTGGGCTGGAATCATGGGGAGAGAGATTGTCAGCCCCTTTAGGATCCCTGAAGGCGCTAAAGATGAACTCCATAATGTATGTGGATTTTCTCAAACAGCACTTCCTGCCATGGTTCAAGAAGAAGAACCGTGTATTTCACAGCAAGATCATTTTTCTGCATGATAATGCACCATCTCATGCTGCACATAAAACATCTGCATCTCTGGCTGATATGGGCATAAAAGGGGACAAACTTATGGTGTGACCCCCATGCTCCCCTGACCTCTACCCCATTCAGAACCTTTGGAGCATCATTAAAAGGAGTGTCTATGATGGCGGGAGGCAGTTCACATCTAAGCAACAGCTCTGGGAGGGTATTCTGTAATCATGCAAAACAATTGAAGCAGAAACCATCCAAAACCTGACAAATTCAATGGACGAGAGAGTTCAGAAGCTCCTTTCTAGTGTTGAGCCACCCCCGTAGTGTTCGAGTTCGGTTCGTCGAACACCCGTGTGTTCGCCGAACTGTTCGTCGAACTGTTCGTCGAACAACTTCGAACACCGTAAAACCAAAGGCAGGCAAACAAAAACACATAGAAACACATAGAAAACACCTTCAAAGGTGTCCAAAAGCTGACAAACTGCTCAGAAGACACAACTAACACATGGAAAAGTGACAAGTACATATAGTCATGCGAAAATAAAAGAGGTGGAGGAGTAAAAGGAGGGGGAGACACAGATATAGGCATGTCATGCCCTTCTAAAATCCAAAAAGTGAGAAGCCGACACGGCCAGTCCGCTCCTGCCCGTGCCACCTCCGTGTCACCGGGTTTGTGCCAGAGCCGCGGTGAACCCTGATGGCCAGCCCCCCTCTCCCAATACTGGTGCCTGTCCGCTGGTGGGTCGAGCGAGCCCCCCTGTGGTGGAGGCAGCTCTAAGCTTTTTAATTTAAATTGTCTCTCTAATTTGAATGAATACACTTTAAATCCATTTACAAGGATCTATTGGAGGGCAAGTCTCATGCCAGCAGCCGCGTAATTCCAGCTCCAGTAGCGTCCACTAAAGCTGCTGCAGTTAAAAAGCTTTTATAAGGATCGAGCTCGGCTGTCCACCGCAAGGCATCCTACTGCCAGTCCCAGCCCCTATGCCTTGGGGTGCCTCCTGATGCTCTTCACCGAGTATCCCGTGGTCCCGAAGCATTTCCTTTGAAAAAATTAAGTGTCTAAACTACAGGTGGTGTAGCTTGCTTAACAGCCGGGATAATCCGCTGACTAGCAGACACTGCTACTAGGCACAAAGTATTTCCTGGGCTAGATGCAGTCAAAAATTTGTAATTAGATACTCTCGTTGGATGCTGAGAAAGCATTCCATAGAGTCTCCTGGCACGCCATATATGATTCTCTTAAAAAGCTTGGGGTAGGGGTCTAGGGGACCCTTTTATAGCCAAAATCACGGCCCTGTATCGCAATACGTCACCTAGGCTGAAGATAAATGGAACTGTAGCACCCTGAGGGCTCGGTTGCTACAGACGTATTGCACCTCACCCAGAGGTGTGATATCTCACTCTCAGGTAAGGATGGAGTGTGGATCAGGACCCGACACCTGCATGCATTACACCACATTGCCGTGGGGCAGGGCGACCAATATGCCCCTGAGATGGGCACGACAGTCCCTGTCCCTGGCTGGAGTGGGGGGAGGGAACACTGAGGAAGGGGAACCCTGTAGTGCAGGAGCAGGGAGGAAGCAGTTTCTGGGTGCATTGAGAAGGGAGTATAAAAGGTGGGCACCATCTTAGTTCAGTGCAGAGAAGTCTGAGCAGAAGTGGCAGGGAGCAGGGGCTCTGCATGAGCTCTGCTCCGGAGGCGGGCCTAGTAACAGAGGCCCAGGCCTGGAAGAGGGAGAAGGAAGGAAGAGGAGCGGAGAAGGCTCCAGGAACGAGGAATGAAGGGATCCCAGGGGTGCGGACGGGCGAGTCGCCACCGCACGCCCGAATCCACCTTCGTGGAGGGGTCAGGCCAAAGGGGGAGACCGGTCCCCGAACTAGTGGAGGCAGGAAACGACCCTCAGCTAGAAACCGGAGGCTCTGACATTTTATGTGGCACAGCCCCTCGCTACACCCGCTAGGAAGGCACCACATAGGGTCAGGGAAACTGGCGCCAAGTTTACCAAGAGGAGGCCCGAGGCAGCCGGACAGAAGTGTTGGTAAGAAAGGCCAGACAAAGGACACACAAAGGGGGTCCTGTGAAGTGCTCCAAAGTTATCTGGGAGTTGTCTGAGCCCCTCACCTGGTGAGTACAGTACGACGTGGGCAGCCGTTACCTGCAGACGTGGTCTGGATAATAAGAACTGTGAGTAAAGGCCCTGGACTGCATCACTGACTCCGTGTCGTTACTGCTGCTGCCCTGCACCATCACCCCCATCCTCCGCATACACTGCCCTGAGGCTATACTCCTCCCGTGGGGAGTTATGCTACGCTCTGCTGCACCCACAACACCAGCCTCAGCGGTCTGCCCTGTAGCGGCGGTTCACTCTGACCGCAATCCACGGGAGGCGTAGTCGGACATTTAAACATCAAAACCACATAAATAGTTCCGCCACTGGTTTGACCGCCCTGAGCCACGGAACCGGGTCGCCGCCACGAAGACTACAACCACCAGCATCCACCAAAAAGGGTCCGGCTCCGGGTGTCCCAAGGCCCAGGGGGTGCGTCAGAACATTTTCATCACCTTTCACAATCACCAATGGGACAAGGCAGGGATGTCCTCTGTCCCCTCTCTTATACATCCTAGTGACGGAGCACCTGCTCTCATCAATTCGCCATAACCCCAATATTAGGTGGATTGAGGTGGGAGGCACCGAGTACAAGTGCTCTCTATTTGCTGATGATGTCCTAGTATATATCACTCAATCACATATATCCATCCCTGCTGTTATGGCTGAAATAGATCACTTTGTTACATGGTAAAATTTTAAAATCAATGCAGCGAAGTCTGAGGCCCTCGATGTCTCCCTCCCCAAATCCATATAGGATTCCATCCAGTCCAACTTTCCCTTTGCCTGGCCCTCACAGGGTATCAAATACTTAGGAATTCCTATTCATAGAGACCTCTCCCATCTATGTTATCTTAATTTTGGGCCCTTTATTGAACAATTCCATACAGACCACGGTTGGCAAGTTAGAACTGTAAGATTCACTACGTGAACCGCTGGTGTTTTGTGGAAAAGCACATGTACACCGCGTTCCAAATTATTATGCAAAAAGTGTTTAGGAGTGATAAGGGAAGAATTTGTTTGTTTGTCAGTTAAACTCATTGATGGTGATGTGTGTCAGGGCTCTTTATATCACTGTAAGCAATTGCAGACACCTGTGCTAATTAGTTTGGCAGGTGTGTCCAATGAAAGGCAAGACTACTTAAGAAGGCTCTCTCACATTATTAAGCAGCCTACATTTTCTGCCAAAATGGGAAAGAAAAAGGATGTGTCGGCTGCTGAGAAGCAACAAATTGTGGAGTGTTTAGGTCAAGGCATGACTACAATCAACATTGTGCGATGATCAGGATGAAGTGTCTTGGCAATCAAGAAGTATGTAGCTGATTCACAGTACACACGTGTGCGTGCCGATAAGGGCAAATTGAAGACTCTTTCCTACTGGCAATTACGTCAGGTTGAAAGAGCAGCGGCAAAAAAGCCTTGTCATAGCAGCAGACAAGTTTTTGAAGCTGCTTGTGCCTCCAACGTCCCCCGAACAACAAGATGCAGGGTCCTTCAGAGGTTTGCAGCTGTGCATACGCCATCCTGTCGACCTCCTCTATCCACTTCACAAGCAGAAACGGCTCCAGTGGGCCAAACATTACATGAAGACTGATTTCAAAACTGTTTTGTTCACGGATGAGTGCCGTGCAGCGCTCGATGGTCCAGATGGATGGAGTGGAGGATGGCTGGTTGATGGACACCCCACGCAAACACGGCTACAGCGCCAACAAGGAGGAGGTGGAGTAATGTTTTGGGCTGGAATCATGGGGAGAGAGATTGTCGGCCCTTTTAGGATCCCTGAAGGCGCTAAAGATGAACTCCATAATGTATGTGGATTTTCTCAAACAGCACTTCCTGCCATGGTTCAAGAAGAAGAACCGTGTATTTCACAGCAAGATCATTTTTCTGCATGATAATGCACCATCTCATGCTGCACATAAAACATCTGCATCTCTGGCTGATATGGGCATAAAAGGGGACAAACTTATGGTGTGACCCCCATGCTCCCCTGACCTCTACCCCATTCAGAACCTTTGGAGCATCATTAAAAGGAGTGTCTATGATGGCGGGAGGGAGTTCACATCTAAGCAACAGCTCTGGAAGGGTATTCTGTCCTCATGCAAAACAATTGAAGCAGAAACCATCCAAAACCTGACAAATTCAATGGACGAGAGAGTTCAGAAGCTCCTTTCGAACAAGGGGTCCTATGTGAAAATGTAACATCACCTAGAATAAAGTTTTGAGTTGAAAACTGTTTGATTTCAGTTTCTAACAACCTGCTAATGCTTATAATTTCAAAAATTACCATTTTTTTGGTCTTTATTAAAATGAAAAGGTTGATCGAAAAGTTTGGGGGATCTAAGAGTGTGGCAACCCAGTAGTCATGATTACTTCGAATTCTGACAATATGAGGGTCATGCTGCAGGTAGTGCAGCAAGAAGGCACTTATGTGTCTTGCGCATCTCGGAGCCCCAAAATTATTTTCCGGGCTAGATGCAGCTAAAAATTATTTTTAATTTTAAATCTGGTGGAGCTTATTATAGATGGCCTAATAGGATCAGTGCTGCACACTGCTACAAAGCCCAAATTATTTTCCAGTCAAGATACAGATAAACATGATTAGTAATTTGAAAGCTTAAAACGTTTGGTAGGGTGATTTTAACCAATCATCAAGCTTTTACTCTCCCCAGGATGACACAGGGGTAGAAAAGTCGTTTCGGATCCATGATTTGTTCATCTTTATGAACGTGAGTCTGTCTACATTATCAGTGGAGAGCCGCGTGCGCTTATCTGTCAGCACACCACCAGCAGCGCTGAACACACGTTCAGACAGAACGCTGGCTGCGGGGCATGACAAGATCTCCAAGGCGTAAGTGGCTAGCTCCGGCCATTTATCCAGATTGGAAGCCCAAAAAGAGCAAGGGTCCAGTGACACAGTCATGGCTTCAATGTTTACTTGGAGATACTCCTGTACCATCGTCTCTAGGCGTTGACTATGTGTCAGACTTCTTGTCTCCTGTGGCCTTGCAAAGGATGGGCTAAAAAAGTGGTGATATGATTCCGCAAAATTGATGTTACCAGCAGATACTGTGGTTCTGTTACGGTTTGAGTGCTGAACACTTGACGGTCCCACGGTTGGCAAGTTGGAACTGTGAGATTCACTACGTGCACAACTGGTGTTTTTTGGAAAAGCACATGTAAGATTCTGCAACAGTCTCTGCTGATACTCCTGCATGCGTGCATCCCTTTCTATGGCAGGAATAATTTCTGCAAATTTACTTTTGTACCGGGGATCTAACAGTGTGGCAACCCAGTAGTCAGGATTATTTCTAATTCTCACAATTCGAGGGTCATGTTGCAGGTAGTGCAGCAAGAAGGCACTCATGGGTGTTGCGCATCCAGGAGCACCAAGTCCCTGTTGTGTTGGTGGCGAGGTAACAATCATGCTTCCTTCCTCTGTCCTCTCCCCCCAACCTCGCACAACAGAAATGTGATCAAGGTCTCCCTCATCTGATGAGTCTTCCATCAGTTCATCCTCCACTTCTTCCTGGGCTCCTGCACCTTCCTCACTAGTTTGGCTGCTACCATGCGCCCTGGTAAAACCATCTCCCCCACCCTCACATGCCTGCCTCCTTGGTGCGGCCGACCTTCTGGACCTTGCAGATGTTAGCCCTTCCGCATACAACTCCTCCTCCTCTACTTCCTCCACCTCCTCTTGTGCCACCACCTGACTCCGAATTCTGTTTAACATGTGCTCCAGCATTTAAATCACCGGAATAGTCATGCTGATAATGGCATCGTCAGCACTAAACATCTTCGTCGCCATTTCAAAACTGTGCAGAAGGGTGCATAGGTCCCTGATCTGAGACCACTCCTCCAGCGTGATTTGCCCCACCTCTGAATCTCGTTGGCCCAGGCTATACGTCAGAACGTATTGCACCAGGGCTTGTCGGTGCTGCCACAGTCACTGCAACATGTGCAGAGTTGAATTCCACCGGGTAGGCACATCGCATTTTAGCCGGTGAAGTGGCAGGCCCAACGACTTCTGTAGAGATGTAAGTCGCTGAGCTGCGGGATGCGAACGGCGGAAGTGAGCACACAGCGACCGTGCCCTCTGCAGAAGGCCATCTAGTCTGGGATAGTGGGCTAAAAATTGCTGGACAACCAGGTTCAACACGTGAGCCATACAAGGCACGTGTGTGACATTGCCCTGGCGAAGGGCCGCACCCAGGTTTGCAGCATTGTCGCACACGGCCTTCCCTGGTTTCAGGTCCAGTGGAGACAACCATTCATGAACTTGGTTCTCCAGAGCTGACCACAACTCCTCAGCTGTGTGACTCACATTTCCCAGACATTTCAATGTAAAAACCGCCTGATGACGTTGAGCCCTACTGCCAGCATAGTAAGGAGGTGTGCAGGATCCCTTCTGCGCAGTTAGAAAGCTTGTGGCATGACCAGACAGGCTTTGGGTGCAGGTGGAAGACCGAGAGGAGGTTGAGGAGGCAGAAGCAGTGGAGGAACTTTGACATAAAGAGGATTGACGCACAACTCGTGGGGACGGCAAGACTTGGACAGCAGCCCCTTGTCCTGCTGTCACCATAGTTACCCAGTGCCCAGTCAGCGACAGGTAACGCCCCTGTCCATGCCTACTCATCCAAGTGTCTGTGGTGAAATGCACCCTGTCACACACAGAGTTTCTCAAAGAAGCGGTGATGTTGTGTGCGACATGCTGGTGGAGCGCAGGCACACCTTTCTTTGAGAAGTAGTGCCAACTGGGCATCTGGTACTGGGGCACTGCGACGGACATAAGGTCTCGAAAATCCTCTGTGTCCACCAGGCGGAAAGGCAGCATTTCTGTAGCCAAGAGCTTGCAGATGGTGAAATTCAACCTCTTAGCTTTCTCATGGCTAGGAGGAAATGGTCTTTTACTTGTCCACATCTGAGGGACCGAGGGCTGGCTATTGTGCTTAGACGGGGTTGATAAGGGTGTCCCCGGCAAACTGCCGGTCTGTGAGGAAGATGCAGGCGGACATGTTAGGTTGCCTTGATCCAAAGGTGGTGCTATCGATGTCGGACAGTGCTCAACACCAGCTGGTGTTACCACCTCCAAAGAAAATGATGACCTGCCAATCACGCTGGCTGTTGCGGGTAAAGAAGTGGCAGGTCTGCGCCCCAAAACAGGTGTGACTGCTGTCCCCCCAGTCACAGAGGATGAAGAGGCCGCGGATGCACAAGATATGGCAGACGGTGGTTGGCCCGGCTGGCTAGGCCGCATTGTAGCACACTGAGCTTCCCACTGCAACTTATGCTTCATGTCCATGTGCCGGTTCATGCATGAAGTACTCAAACTATGTATTTTTTGGCCTCTACTTAGCTTTTGCTGACAAATGTTACAGATAACACGAGTTGGGTCATCTTTATCGATCTGAAAAAATGCCCAGGCTATGCAAGGCTTAGCACCCATGCGACCTGAAGAGCCACCACGACTTGTGGTGAGAGGCAGAGTTGTGTTTGAGGATGCAGTTGTTGACGTGCTTCCAGTACTACGTCTCTGTCCAGGAAGGCGCAATCTGACCTCGTCGTCACTAGCATCTTCCTCCACCTCCTCTGCTGACCTCATCTCTTGGATGACTGTGGGTTGACAGTAAGTGGGATCTCCGACCTCATCTTCATCACCCTGTGCGTTATCACACCCGTCGTCCTCAGAGCCAACCTGTTCCTGCCCTGACAAAAAACTAAAGTTGTCGCTCCAATCAGGTATTTGAGTCTTATCATCGTCTTCCTCATTGTCTCCACCAACAGGAGTTACAGTTTGGGAATGAGGGTCTACATTATGGTCAGAACCTTCTGTGTCTGGTCCTGGATCCGACTCATAAAGATTCTGGGCATCAGTGCAGATCATTTCCTCGTCTGGATTCACAGAAGCGCTGGAGTCGACCTCTGATTCCAGGCTATAGTATGAGTAAACAGCTCTGCAGACTCAACCATCTGTTCTACCTCATACTCAGATGGGCAGCTGGAGATTTGGGAGCTGTGAGGAAGCAAGTGCGATTTGGGTGACACCTTTGAGGACTGGAGTATTTGTGATGTTGAAGTTGATGTGGAGGAGAGCCCACTTAAAGGAGCACTTGATATCCGTTGAAGCACCTGCTGTTTTTGTGCCTCATCTGGAATTTGTAGCGATTGGTGTGGCCGTAAGAAAGGGATCTTATCACATTGTCCGCTAAAAGAAGTAGACATTTTAGTTTGGCTGGAAGATGGTCTTTCTTCTGCAGATGTTACTGTTGCTTTAACACCTACCCCACGGACACAACCTTTTTTCCCCTTCCCAACATGCCTATTCCCCTTTCCACCAGCAGCAGGCCTTTTTCCACTCATTTTGGTGGTTAACTAATTCACAACTCTGGAGTTGTTTGCACAAAAAAACAATGGATGGTAACCGAGCAGAGCTGAGTGGCCAAACTGTGGTATTAGGCCAAAACTATTGGCTGGGTTAGATGCAGAAAAAAATTATTTTGAATTTGCAACCTGATGGAGGTGAGTATAGATGGACTAATACAACAAGTCCCACACACAGCTAGAAGCCCAAATATTTTTTCAGAGGTACTGTAGATGTAGATAAAAATTAGTTTTAATTTGCAACCTGATGGAGGTCAGTATAGATGGACTAATAGACAAAGTCCGACACACTACTAGAAGGCCAAATATTTTTTCAGAGGTAGATGCAGAAAAAAATATATTCAGTTTGCAACCTGATGGAGGTCAGTATAGATGGACTAATACAACAAGTCCCACACACAGCTAGAAGCCGAAATATTTTTTCAGAGGTACTGTAGATGCAGATTAAAATTAGTTTTAATTTGCAACCTCATGGAGGTCAGTATAGATGGACTAATAGAGAAAGTCCGACACACTACTAGAAGGAAAAATATTTTTTTCAGAGCTAGATGCAGAAAAAAATATATTCAGTTTGCAACCTGATGGAGGTCAGTATAGATGGACTAATACAACAAGTCCCACACACAGCTAGAAGCCCAAATATTTTTTCAGAGGTACTGTAGATGCAGATAAAAATTAGTTTTAATTTGCAACCTGATGGAGGTCAGTATAGATGGACTAATAGAGAAAGTCCGACACACTACTAGAAGGACAAATATTTTTTCAGAGCTAGATGCAGAAAAAAATTATATTCAGTTTGCAACCTGATGGAGGTCAGTATAGATGGATTAATAGAACAAGACCCACACACAGCTAGAAGCCCAATATTTTTTCAGAGGTAGATGCAGAAAAAAATATATTCAGTTTGCAACCTGATGGAGGTCAGTATAGATGGACTAATACAACAAGTCCCACACACAGCTAGAAGCCCAATATTTTTTCAGAGGTAGATGCAGAAAAAAATATATTCAGTTTGCAACCTGATGGAGGTCAGTATAGATGGACTAATACAACAAGTCCCACACACAGCTAGAAGCCCAAATATTTTTTCAGAGGTACTGTAGATGCAGATAAAAATTAGTTTTAATTTGCAACCTGATGGAGGTCAGTATAGATGGACTAATAGACAAAGTCCGACACACTACTAGAAGGCCAAATATTTTTTCAGAGGTAGATGCAGAAAAAAATATATTCAGTTTGCAACCTGATGGAGGTCAGTATAGATGGACTAATACAACAAGTCCCACACACAGCTAGAAGCCGAAATATTTTTTCAGAGGTACTGTAGATGCAGATTAAAATTAGTTTTAATTTGCAACCTGATGGAGGTCAGTATAGATGGACTAATAGAGAAAGTCCGACACACTACTAGAAGGAAAAATATTTTTTCAGAGCTAGATGCAGAAAAAAATTATATTCAGTTTGCAACCTGATGGAGGTCAGTATAGATGGATTAATAGAACAAGACCCACACACAGCTAGAAGCCCAATATTTTTTCAGAGGTAGATGCAGAAAAAAATATATTCAGTTTGCAACCTGATGGAGGTCAGTATAGATGGACTAATACAACAAGTCCCACACACAGCTAGAAGCCCAAATATTTTTTCAGAGGTACTGTAGATGCAGATAAAAATTAGTTTTAATTTGCAACCTGATGGAGGTCAGTATAGATGGACTAATAGAGAAAGTCCGACACACTACTAGAAGGCCAAATATTTTTTCAGAGGTAGATGCAGAAAAAAATATATTCAGTTTGCAACCTGATGGAGGTCAGTATAGATGGACTAATACAACAAGTCCCACACACAGCTAGAAGCCCAAATATTTTATCAGAGGTACTGTAGATGCAGATAAAAATTAGTTTTAATTTGCAACCTGATGGAGGTCAGTATAGATGGACTAATAGAGAAAGTCCGACACACTACTAGAAGGCCAAATATTTTTTCAGAGCTAGATGCAGAAAAAAATTATATTCAGTTTGCAACCTGATGGAGGTCAGTATAGATGGATTAATAGAACAAGACCCACACACAGCTAGAAGCCCAATATTTTTTCAGAGGTAGATGCAGAAAAAAATATATTCAGTTTGCAACCTGATGGAGGTCAGTATAGATGGACTAATACAGCAAGTCCCACACACAGCTAGAAGCCCAAATATTTTTTCAGAGGTAATGTAGATGCAGAGAAAAAAATTAGTTTTAAATTGCAACCTGATGGAGGTCAGAATAGATGGACTAATAGTGAAAGTCCGACACACTACTAGAAGGCCAAATATTTTTTCAGAGGTAGATGCAGAAAAAAATATATTCAGTTTGCAACCTGATGGAGGTCAGTATAGATGGACTAATACAACAAGTCCCACACACAGCTAGAAGCCCAAATATTTTTTCAGAGGTACTGTAGATGCAGATAAAAATTAGTTTTAATTTGCAACCTGATGGAGGTCAGTATAGATGGACTAATAGAGAAAGTCCGACACACTACTAGAAGGCCAAATATTTTTTCAGAGCTAGATGCAGAAAAATTTTTTATTTAGTTTGCAACCTGATGGAGGTCAGTATAGATGGATTAATAGAACAAGACCCACACACAGCTAGAAGCCCAATATTTTTTCAGAGGTAGATGCAGAAAAAAATATATTCAGTTTGCAACCTGATGGAGGTCAGTATAGATGGACTAATACAACAAGTCCCACACACAGCTAGAAGCCCAAATATTTTTTCAGAGGTACTGTAGATGCAGATAAAAATAAGTTTTAATTTGCAACCTGATGGAGGTCAGTATAGATGGACTAATAGAGAAAGTCCGACTCACTACTAGAAGGCCAAATATTTTTTCAGAAGTAGATGCAGAAAAAAATATATTCAGTTTGCAACCTGATGGAGGTCAGTATAGATGGACTAATACAACAAGTCCCACACACAGCTAGAAGCCCAAATATTTTTTCAGAGGTACTGTAGATGCAGATAAAAATTAGTTTTAATTTGCAACCTGATGGAGGTCAGTATAGATGGACTAATAGAGAAAGTCCGACACACTACTAGAAGGCCAAATATTTTTTCAGAGCTAGATGCAGATAAAAATTATATTCAGTTTGCAACCTGATGGAGGTCAGTATAGATGGATTAATAGAACAAGACCCACACACTGCTAGATGCCCAATATTTTTTCAGAGGTAGATGCAGAAAAAAATATATTCAGTTTGCAACCTGATGGAGGTCAGTATAGATGGACTAATACAACAAGTCCCACACACAGCTAGAAGCCCAATATTTTTTCAGAGGTAGATGCAGAAAAAAATATATTCAGTTTGCAACCTGATGGAGGTCAGTATAGATGGACTAATACAACAAGCCCCACACACAGCTAGAAGCCCAAATATTTTTTCAGAGGTACTGCAGATGCAGATAAAAATTAGTTTTAATTTGCAACCTGATGGAGGTCAGTATAGATGGACTAATAGAATGATGCTATGCCCAAAAGATTTTACTTCACTAGGTGCAGTAAAAAAATTGGTATTCTATACACAGGTGGTATATCTTGCAACACAGATAGGCTACTCCACTGACTAACACACTCTGCAATAGGCCAAAAAGGATTAGCTTTGCTAGATTCAGCCAAATGCTGTGAAAAAAACTTGCACAGCACTGGCACAGACCTGCCTGGCAAAAACTGATAGGAACTGATGTAACCTAGTCCTGAAAAGGACTCCAATTACAATTAGTCTTTACTCCCACAACCTATCTATTTAAGAGCACAGACCTCCCTGATAAAAGTCGTAGGAAATGCTGTAACCTAGTCCTTAAAAGGACTGCAATCACAACTATTCCCTACTCCCAAGCTATCTGTATATTTGTGCGAAAATTGGCTTGAAATTAACAAGGTATAGCGCACACAGCAACAGCGGTGCCGTCTAACACGCAGCTGCAGCAGTGAGAAAATGGTGGCGACGGGGAAAATGGCTTGGTCTTATACGGCAAGGACATGTGACATACACTGCCAATGACACATGCCCTTGCTTGTGTGAAAAAAAGCACTTCGCTCCGTGTGTGCGCTGCTGATAGGCTGACAGATTGCACCTCCCCACTGTAAATGCGGGAAAGAGAAAAAAAAATGGAGATCTTCATTGTTCCTGCAGAGATCCATCCCCTGCCCCTCCCCCCACCCCGCTGTACACTCAAGCTGCGTATTAACATTCATTTTCATCATTACTGAGAAAAAATCCAGTTATGATTTTGGTGCACGAACAGTTATCGAACATAACCTCGAACAGCCGAATTTTTCTCAAATTGTTCGTGTTCGCCGAACGGCTCGAACACCGCCCAAAACAGCTCGAATTTGAGATTGGCGAACAGTTCGAGTAGAACAACGCTCATCTCTACTCCTTTCGAACAAGGGGTCCTATGTGAAAATGTAACATCACCTAGAATAAAGTTTTGAGTTGAAAACTGTTTGATTTCAGTTTCTAATAACCTGCTAATGCTTATAATTTCAAAAATGACCATTTTTTTGGTCTTTATTAAAATGAAAAGGTTGATCGAAAAGTTTGGGGGATCTAAGAGTGTGGCAACCCAGTAGTCATGATTACTTCGAATTCTGACAATATGAGGGTCATGTTGCAGGTAGTGCAGCAAGAAGGCACTTATGTGTCTTGCGCATCTCGGAGCCCCAAAATTATTTTCCGGGCTAGATGCAGCTAAAAATTATTATTAATTTTAAATCTGGTGGAGCTTAGTATAGATGGCCTAATAGGATCAGTGCTGCACACTGCTACAAAGCCCAAATTATTTTCCAGTCAAGATACAGATAAACATGATTAGTAATTTTAAATCTGGTGGAGCTTATTATAGATGGCCTAATAGAATCAGTGCTGCACACTGCTACAAAGCCCAAATTATTTTCCAGCCAAGATACAGATAAACATGATTAGTAATTTGAAAGCTTAAAACGGTTGGTAGGGTGATTTTAAACAATCATCATGCTTTTACTCTCCCCAGGATGACACAGGGGTAGAAAAGTCGTTTCGTATCCATGATTTGTTCATTTTTATGAACGTGAGTCTGTCTACATTATCAGTGGAGAGCCGCGTGCGCTTTTCTGTCAGCACACCACCAGCAGCGCTGAACACACGCTCAGACAGAACGCTGGCTGCGGGGCATGACAAGATCTCCAAGGCGTAAGTGGCTAGCTCCGGCCATTTATCCAGATTGGAAGCCCAAAAAGAGCAAGGGTCCAGTGACACAGTCATGGCTTCGATGTTTACTTGGAGATACTCCTGTACCATCGTCTCTAGGCGTTGACTATGTGTCAGACTTCTTGTCTCCTGTAGCCTTGCAAAGGATGGGCTAAAAAAGTGGTGAAATGATTCCGCAAAATTGATGTTACCAGCAGATACTGTGGTTCTGTTACGGTTTGAGTGCTGAACACTTGACGGTCCCACGGTTGGCAAGTTGGAACTGTGAGATTCACTACGTGCACCACTGGTGTTTTGTGGAAAAGCACATGTAAGATTCTGCAACAGTCTCTGCTGATACTCCTGCATGCATGCATCCCTTTCTATGGCAGGAATAATTTCTGCAAATTTACTTTTTTACCGGGGATCTAACAGTGTGGCAACCCAGTAGTCAGGATTATTTCTAATTCTCACAATTCGAGGGTCATGTTGCAGGTAGTGCAGCAAGAAGGCACTCATGGGTGTTGCGCATCCAGGAGCACCAAGTCCCTGTTGTGTTGGTGGCGAGGTAACAATCATGCTTCCTTCCTCTGTCCTCTCCCCCCAACCTCGCACAACAGAAATGTGATCAAGGTCTCCCTCATCTGATGAGTCTTCCATCAGTTCGTCCTCCACTTCTTCCTGGGCTCCTGCACCTTCCTCACTAGTTTGGCTGCTACCATGCGCCCTGGTAAAACCATCTCCCCCACCCTCACATGTCTGCCGCCTTGGTGCGGCCGACCGTCTGGACCTTGCAGATGTTAGCCCTTCCGCATACAACTCCTCCTCCTCTACTTCCTCCACCTCCTATTGTGCCACCACCTGACTCCGAATTCTGTTTAACATGTGCTCCAGCATGTAAATCACCGGAATAGTCATGCTGATAATGGCATCGTCAGCACTAAACATCTTCGTCGCCATTTCAAAACTGTGCAGAACGGTGCATAGGTCCCTGATCTGAGACCACTCCTCCAGCGTGATTTGCCCCACCTCTGGATCTCGTTGGCCCAGGCTATACGTCAGAACGTATTGCACCAGTGCTTGTCGGTGCTGCCACAGTCGCTGCAACATGTGCAGAGTTGAATTCCACCGGGTAGGCACATCGCATTTTAGCCGGTGAAGTGGCAGGCCCAACGACTTCTGTAGAGATGTAAGTAGCTGAGCTGCGGGATGCGAACGGCGGAAGTGAGCACACAGCGACCGTGCCCTCTGCAGAAGGCCATCTAGTCTGGGATAGTGGGCTAAAAATTGCTGGACAACCAGGTTCAACACGTGAGCCATACAAGGCACGTGTGTGACATTGCCCCGGCGAAGGGCCGCACCCAGGTTTGCAGCATTGTCGCACACGGCCTTCCCTGGTTTCAGGTCCAGTGGAGACAAACATTCATGAAATTGGTTCTCCAGAGCTGACCACAACTCCTCAGCTGTGTGACTCACATTTCCCAGACATTTCAAAGTAAAAACCGCCTGATGACGTTGAGCCCTACTGCTAGCATAGTAAGGAGGTATGCAGGATCCCTTCTGCGCAGTTAGAAAGCTTGTGGCATGACCAGACAGGCTTTGGGTGCAGGTGGAAGACCGAGAGGAGGTTGAGGAGGCAGAAGCAGTGGAGGAACTTTGACATAAAGAGGATTGACGCACAACTCGTGGGGACGGCAAGACTTGGACAGCAGCCCCTTGTCCTGCTGTCACCATAGTTACCCAGTGCCCAGTCAGCGACATGTAACGCCCCTGTCCATGCCTACTCGTCCAAGTGTCTGTGGTGAAATGCACCCTGTCACACACAGAGTTTCTCAAAGAAGCGGTGATGTTGTGTGCGACATGCTGGTGGAGCGCAGGCACACCTTTCTTTGAGAAGTAGTGCCGACTGGGCATCTGGTACTGGGGCACTGCGACGGACATAAGGTCTCGAAAATCCTCTGGGTCCACCAGGCGGAAAGGCAGCATTTCAGTAGCCAAGAGCTTGCAGATGGTGAAATTCAACCTCTTAGCTTTCTCATGGCTAGGAGGAAATGGTCTTTTACTTGTCCACATCTGAGGGACCGAGGGCTGGCTATTGTGCTTAGACGGGGTTGATAAGGGTGTCCCCGGCAAACTGCCGGTCTGTGAGGAAGATGCAGGCGGACATGTTAGGTTGCCTTGATCCAAAGGTGGTGCTATCGATGTCGGACAGCGCTCAACACCAGCTGGTGTTACCACCTCCAAAGAAAATGATGACCTGCCAATCACGCTGGCTGTTGCGGGTAAAGAGGTGGCAGGTCTGCGCCCCAAAACAGGTGTGACTGCTGTCCCCCCAGTCACAGAGGATGAAGAGGCCGCGGATGCACAAGATATGGCAGACGGTGGTTGGCCCGGCCGGCTAGACCGCATTGTAGCACACTGAGCTTCCCACTGCAACTTATGCTTCATGCCCATGTGCCGGTTCATGCATGAAGTACTCAAACTATGTATTTTTTGGCCTCTACTTAGCTTTTGCTGACAAATGTTACAGATAACACGAGTTGGGTCATCTTTATCGATCTGAAAAAATGCCCAGGCTATGCAAGGCTTAGCACCCATGCGACCTGAAGAGCCACCACGACTTGTGGTGAGAGGCAGAGTTGTGTTTGAGGATGCAGTTGTTGACGTGCTTCCAGTACTACGTCTCTGTCCAGGAAGGCGCAACTTGACCTCGTTGTCACTAGCATCTTCCTACACCTCCTCTGCTGACCTCATCTCTTGGCTGACTGTGGGTTGACAGTAAGTGGGATCTCCAACCTCATCATCATCACCCTGTGCGTTATCACACCCGTCGTCCTCAGAGCCAACCTGTTCCTGCCCTGACAAAAAACTAAAGTTGTCACTCCAATCAGGTATTTGAGTCTCATCATCGTCTTCCTCATTGTCTCCAACAACAGGAGTTACAGTTTGGAAATGAGGGTCTACATTATGGTCAGAACCTTCTGCGTCTGGTCCTGGATCCGACTCATAAAGATTCTGGGCATCAGTGCAGATCATTTCCTCGTCTGGATTCACAGAAGCGCTGGAGTCGACCTCTGATTCCCAGGCTATAGTATGAGTAAACAGCTCTGCAGACTCAACCATCTGTTCTACCTCATACTCAGATGGGCAGCTGGAGATTTGGGAGCTGTGAGGAAGCAAGTGCGATTGGGGTGACACCTTTGAGGACTGGAGTACTTGTGATGTTGAAGTTGATGTGGAGGAGAGCCCACTTAAAGGAGCACTTGATATCCGTTGAAGCACCTGCTGTTTTTGTGCCTCATCTGGAATTTGTAGCGATTGACGTGGCCGTAAGAAAGGGATCTTATCACATTGTCCGCTAAAAGAAGTAGACATTTTAGTTTGGCTGGAAGATGGTCTTTCTTCTGCAGATGTTACTGTTGCTTTAACACCTACCCCACGGACACAACCTTTTTTCCCCTTCCCAACACGCCTATTCCCCTTTCCACCAGCAGCAGGCCTTTTTCCACTCATTTTGGTGGTTAACTAATTCACAACTCTGGAGTTGTTTGCACAAAAAAACAATGGATGGGAACCGAGCAGAGCTGAGTGGCCAAACTGTGGTATTAGGCCAAAACTATTGGCTGGGTTAGATGCAGAAAAAAATTATATTCAATTTGCAACCTGATGGAGTTCAGTATAGATGGACTAATAGAACAAGTCCCACACACAGCTAGAAGCCCAAATATTTTTTCAGAGGTAGATGCAGGAAAAAAATATATTCAGTTTGCAACCTGATGGAGGTCAGTATAGATGGACTAATAGAGAAAGTCCCACACACTGCTAGAAGGCCAAATATTTTTTCAGAGCTAGATGCAGACAAAAAATTATTTTGAATTTGCAACCTGATGGAGGTCAGTATAGGTGGACTAATAGAACAAGTCCCACACACTGCTAGAAGGCCAAATATTTTTTCAGAGCTAGATGCAGAAAAAAAGTATATTCAGTTTGCAACCTGATGGAGGTCAGTATAGATGGAGTAATAGAACAAGTCCCACACACAGCTAGAAGCCCAAATATTTTTTCAGAGGTAGATGCAGAAAAAAATTATATTCAGTTTGCAACCTGATGGAGGTCTGTATAGATGGAATAATAGAACAAGTCCCACACACAGCTAGAAGCCCAATATTTTTTCAGAGGTAGATGCAGAAAAAAAATATATTCAGTTTGCAACCTGATGGAGGTCAGTATAGATGGACTAATAGAGAAAGTCCCACACACTGCTAGAAGGCCAAATATTTTTTCAGAGCTAGATGCAGACAAAAAATTATTTTGAATTTGCAACCTGATGGAGGTCAGTATAGGTGGACTTATAGAACAAGTCCCACACACTGCTAGAAGGCCAAATATTTTTTCAGAGCTAGATGCAGAAAAAAATTATATTCAGTTTGCAACCTGATGGAGGTCAGTATAGATGGACTAATAGAACAAGTCCCACACACAGCTAGAAGCCCAAATATTTTTTCAGAGGTAGATGCAGAAAAACATTATATTCAGTTTGCTACCTGATGGAGGTCTGCATAGATGGATTAATAGAACAAGTCCCACACACAGCTACAAGCCCAATATTTTTTCAGAGGTAGATGCAGAAAAAAAATATATTCAGTTTGCAACCTGATGGAGGTCAGTATAGATGGACTAATAGAGAAAGTCCCACACACTGCTAGAAGGCCAAATATTTTTTCAGAGCTAGATGCAGACAAAAAATTATTTTGAATTTGCAACCTTATGGAGGTCAGTATAGGTGGACTTATAGAACAAGTCCCACACACTGCTAGAAGGCCAAATATTTTTTCAGAGCTAGATGCAGAAAAAAATTATATTCAGTTTGCAACCTGATGGAGGTCAGTATAGATGGACTAATAGAACAAGTCCCACACACAGCTAGAAGCCCAAATATTTTTTCAGAGGTAGATGCAGAAAAAAATTATATTCAGTTTGCTACCTGATGGAGGTCTGCATAGATGGATTAATAGAACAAGTCTCACAAACAGCTACAAGCCCAATATTTTTTCTGAGGTAGATGCATAAAAAAAATATATTCAGTTTGCAACCTGATGGAGGTCAGTATAGATGGACTAATAGAGAAAGTCCCACACACTGCTAGAAGGCCAAATATTTTTTCAGAGCTAGATGCAGACAAAAAATTATTTTGAATTTGCAACCTGATGGAGGTCAGTATAGGTGGACTAATAGAACAAGTCCCACACATAGCTACAAGCCCAATATTTTTTCAGAGCTAGATGCAGAAAAAAAATATATTCAGTTTGCAATCTGATGGTGGTCAGTATAGATGGACTAATAGAGAAAGTCCCACACACTGTTAGAAGGCCAAATATTTTTTCAGAGCTAGATGCCGACAAAAAATTATATTCAGTTTGCAACCTGATGGAGGTCAGTATAGATGGACTAATAGAACAAGTCCCACACACAGCTAGAAGCCCAAATATTTTTTCAGAGGTAGATGCAGAAAAAAATTATATTCAGTTTGCAACCTGATGGAGGTCTGTATAGATGGATTAATAGAACAAGTCCCACACACAGCTAGAAGCACAATATTTTTTCAGAGGTAGATGCAGAAAAAAAATATATTCAGTTTGCAACCTGATGGAGGTCAGTATAGATGGACTAATAGAGAAAGTCCCACACACTGCTAGAAGGCCAAATATTTTTTCAGAGCTAGATGCAGAAAAAAATTATATTCAGTTTGCAACCTGATCGAGGTCAGTATAGATGGACTAATAGATCAAGTCCCACACACAGCTAGAAGCCCAAATATTTTTTCAGAGGTAGATGCAGATAAAAATTATTTTTAATTTGCAACCTGATGGAGGTCAGTATAGATGGACTAATAGAGAAAGTCCCACACACTGCTAGAAGGCCAAATATTTTTTCAGAGCTAGATGCAGATAAAAATTATTTTTAATTTGCAACCTGATGGAGGTCAGTATAGATGGACTAATAGAGAAAGTCCCACACACTGCTAGAAGGCCAAATATTTTTTCAGAGGTAGATGCAGAAAATTTTTTTATTCAGTTTGCAACCTGATGGAGGTCAGTATAGATGGACTAATAGAACAAGTCCCACACACAGCTAGAAGCCCAAGTATTTTTTCAGAGGTAGATGGAGATAAAAATTAATTTTAATTTGCAGCGTGATGGAGGTCAGTATAGATGGACTAATAGAACAAGTCCCATACACTGCTAGAAGCCCAAATATTTTTTCAGAGCTAGATGCAGAAAAAAATTATATTCAGTTTGCAACCTGATGGAGGTCAGTATAGATGGACTAATAGAACAAGTCCCACACACTGCTAGAAGCCCAAATTTTTTTTCAGAGCTAGATGCAGAAAAAATTATATTCAATTTGCAACCTGATGGAGGTCAGTATAGATGGACTTATAGAATGATGCTATGCCCAAAAGATTTTACTTCACTAGGTGCAGTAAAAAAATTGGTATTCTATACACAGGTGGTATATCTTGCAACACAGATAGGCTACTCCACTGACTAACACACTCTGCAATAGGCCAAAAAGGATTAGCTTTGCTAGATTCAGCCAAATGCTGTGAAAAAAACTTGCACAGCACTGGCACAGACCTGCCTGGTAAAAACTGATAGGAACTGATGTAACCTAGTCCTGAAAAGGACTGCAATTACAATTAGTCTTTACTCGCACAATCTATCTATTTAAGAGCACAGACCTGCCTGATAAAAGTCATAGGAAATGCTGTAACCTAGTGCTTAAAAGGACTGCAATCACAACTATTCCCTACTCCCAAGCTATCTGTAGATTTGTGCGAAAATTGGCTTGAAATTAACAAGGTATAGCGCACACAGCAACAGCGGTGCCGTCTAACACGCAGCTGCAGCAGTGAGAAAATGGTGGCGATGGGCAATATGGCTTGGTCTTATAGGGCAAGGACATGTGACATACACTGCCAATGACACATGCCCTTGCTTGTGTGAAAAAAAGCACTTCGCTCCGTGTGTGCGCTGCTGATAGGCTGACAGATTGCACCTCCCCACTGTAAATGCGGGAAAGAGAAAAAAAAATGGAGATCTTCATTATTCCTGCAGAGATCCATCCCCTGCCCCTCCCCCCACCCCGCTGTACACTCAAACTGCGTATTAACATTAATTTTCATCATTACTGAGAAAAAATCCAGTTATGATTTTGGTGCACGAACAGTTATCGAACATAACCTCGAACAGCCGAATTTTTCTCAAATCGTTCGTGTTCGCTGAACGGCTCGAACACCGCCCAAACCAGCTCAAATTTGAGATTGGCGAACAGTTCGAGTCGAACAACGCTCATCTCTACTGTCCAGTGCGACGAAAATTATATTATTTTTTTGGACACAGAGGTTATACTTAATAATGATGGATCTATTTCAACTGATCTTTATATTAAACCGACAGATCGTAACAGCTTACTTCTTTTTTCTAGTAGTCATCCCCGTCACATTAAGGAGGCATTACCATTTTCACAGTTATGTAGAGTGGGACGTATAGTGAGTGATGATGACACACAGAAATCTAGATTGGAAGAAATGAGGTTAAAATTTAAACATAGAGGATATCCGGATCATGTATTATCATATCCATGACCTCCCCGGCAGACTAGACAATGTCTGGGTCCCAGGGTGACTGTTGTTAACACGTACCATCCCTTTATAAACTTTTTCCATCAAATTATTCGGGATCATTGGCCATTACTAGGTAGATCTTATCCTGATATTCCAGAGTTTTTGTCACCACCTTTATTCTGCCACAAGAGGACAGTAAACCTTAGGAATCGACTAGTTAGAGCTGACTGTAATAGGTCTGGGAGGTGTAACCTCAGAGTAACTATACAAAGGGGCAGTCCTTGTAAGGAAGCGGGTGGCTCCCAGGGAAGGCGGGCAGGTAGTCACGGCAAGTGACAGGGACAGTCTCTGGGTAGAAGGGCAGGAGGTCACGGCAAGTGACGGGGACAGTCTCTGGGTAGAAGGGCAGGAGGTCACGGCAAGTGACGGGGACAGTCTCTTGACAGGTGGATGGTCACGGCAAGTGACAGCAGGGTAAGAGTCTCTAGACTGGCAGGTGGTCACGGCAAGTGACGGCAGAGCCTCCAGGTAGGCTAGCAGACAGGTAGCAGGTGAGAGCTCCCAGGTGAGCAGGCAAGAGTCTCTGGACAGGCAGGTGGTCAGGGCAAGTGACAGCAGAGCCTCCAGGTAGGCTAGCAGGCAGGTAGCAGGTGAGCGCTCCCAGGTGAGCGGGCAGGAGTCTCTGGACAGGCAGGTGGTCACGGCAAGTGACAGCAGAGCCTCCAGGTAGGCTAGCAGGCAGGTAGCAGGTGAGCGCTCCCAGGTGAGCGGGCAGGAGTCTCTGGACAGGCAGGTGGTCACGGCAAGTGACGGCAGAGCCTCCAGGTAGGCTAGAAGGCAGGTAGCAGGTGGGCGCTCCCAGGTGAGCGGGCGAGCAGATCCATAGACAGACTGACAGGTGTTGAAAGGCAGACTGTCGGACGCAGGAAAGCAAGCAGATAGACAGGAATCAGGTAGGTATCAAGCAGAGATCTGGCAGGTAACTGGCAGGTATTTGGTAACGGGACCTGAGGGCTGAAGCAGAGTTGAAAGGCTTTGCAACAACATTGCTCGGGCACCTCCATTTTGGAGGAGGTGCCTTATATATGGAGAGGTCCTCTGGCCATTGGCCTGGGACTCCTTAGGACGGCGCGAGCGGCCCCTTAAAGAGAGGGGGAGCGCGCGTGCGCCCTAAGCACAGAGGCCGGGAAGCAGCGCGCGCTGCCAGCAGAACGGGAGGAAGCCGTCGGGCACAGAGCGGAGAGGTGACGGGAACGGCATCCCTGCCTAGCAGGAGGCAGGGACACCGACGCTACAGTACCCCCCCCTTTAGGCCCCCCCTTTTTTAGGCCAGAGAGAAATTTATCAAGGATGAGAGGGGCATGGATGTTCTCCCGGGGCTCCCATGTTTTCTCCTCAGGACCAAACCCCTTCCAATCCACTAGAAAAAAGGACTTTCCTCTTACCCTTTTGGTGGCCAGAATGTTCTCTACCTCAAACTCGTTTTCAGCGGAAACCGGAACAGGAGGCGTACCTGTAGACTTGGAAAAAGAGTTAAGTACCACGGGTTTGAGTAGAGATACATGGAAGGAGTTAGGAATCCGCAAATTGACCGGGAGTTTCAATTTATAGGCCACCAGGTTGATTTGTTTGATGACTTCCAGTGGACCGATGATCCGAGGTCCTAACTTGTAGGAAGGAATCTTGAGCCGGACATATTTGGACGAGAGCCAGACCTTATCTCCAGGACGGAATTGTGGTGGATCCAGACGTCTTTTGTCAGCCTGTTTTTTCATCCGCTCGTATGACTGAAGAAGTGCGGATCTGGTACTTTCCCAAATGGAGGAAAATTCGTTAACGAGAGATTCCGCAGCCGGATTGTCCACCGAGGCGGAGACGGGAAACCGGATCCAAGGATGCTGACCGAAGACTACAAAAAATTGGGATTTGGAGGAAGATTCGCTCTCGTGATTATTGTAAGAAAATTCGGCCCACGGTAAAAGATCCACCCAGTCGGAATGTTGAGCATTAACAAAGTGCCGGAGGTAACTGGTTAAAATTTGGTTGATCCGTTCTACTTGGCCATTGGACTGTGGGTGATAAGCAGAAGAAAAGTCCAAGGTGACCCCCAGCAGTTTACACATGGCTCGCCAAAAACGAGAGGTGAATTGAACCCCTCGGTCGTATACGATGTGGAGAGGAAGACCATGAAGACAGAAGACATGATGGATAAAGTCTTTAGCTAACTCTGATGCAGACGGGAGACCCGGTAGGGGAATAAAGTGAGCCATTTTGGAAATGTGGTCAGCGACCACCCATATGACCGTACAACCGGCAGAGACAGGGAGGTCCGTTATAAAGTCCATAGCTATATGCTGCCATGGGGCAGCAGGTACAGGAAGAGGAAGGAGACGGCCGGCTGGCAGATGTCTCGGAACCTTGTTGCGGGCGCAGGACACACAGGCTGAAACAAAGTCTATTACGTCCTTGTGCAGGGTAGGCCACCAGTAATACCGGGAAATTAGCTGGAGGGTCTTTTTCTGACCAGCGTGGCCAGCTATGTTGGACGAGTGTCCCCAGTGTAGAACCATCTCATGATCAGGAACAGTTACGAACGTCTTACCGGATGGAAGACAATTTAGATTCACGGGGGCCACTTGCATTACTTTGGCGGGGTCGATGATGTGTTTAACATCAGAGACCAAAAAGGATCGGGATAAGGCATCAGCTTTGATGTTTTTGTCAGCCGGGCGAAAATGAAGAATGAAATTAAAGCGGGCGAAGAACAAGGACCACCGGGCTTGGCGCGGGTTAATTCTCTGGGCACTCTGGAGGTAAGCCAAGTTCTTGTGGTCCGTGTAAATTATAACCGGGTGAAGAGCCCCCTCGAGCAGGTAACGCCACTCCTCCAGTGCCAGCTTAATGGCCAACAATTCTTGGTCTCCTATAGAATAATTGCGCTCAGAAGAGGAGAAGAGTTTGGAGAAGAAACCGCAGGTTACCATTCTTCTGGAAGACGACTTTTGGGTAAGTACTGCTCCGGCTCCGGAGGAGGAAGCGTCGACTTCTAGAAAGAATTGTTTGTTGCCGTCCAGACGATGCAGCACAGGGGCGGAGGAAAAAGCTTGTTTTACGGAAAGGAAGGCCTCCTCTGCTTCGGGCGGTCTTTCTCTGGGATTAGCGCCCTTACGGGTGAGCGCCGAGATAGGGGCAGTCCGGGAAGAGAAGTGCAGAATGAAGAGGCAGTAGTAGTTGGCGAAGCCCAGGAACCGCTGAATAGCCTTCAACCCCTCTGGTCGGGGCCACTTCTGGATGGCAGACAGTTTCTCAGGGTCCATTTGTAGGCCGGTCTGAGAGATTATGTAGCCCAGAAACGGAAGCGAGGTCTGCTCAAAGAGGCACTTCTCATATTTAGCGTAGAGGTGGTTCTGCCTGAGCCTGAGCAGGACCTGACGAACATCCCTCCGGTGAGTGAGAAGATCCGGAGAGAAGACCAAGATGTCGTCCAGGTACACCACCATGCAGGAGTAGAGAAGGTCATGGAAGATGTCATTGACCAACTCTTGAAAGACGGCGGGAGCGTTACAGAGACCAAAGGGCATTACAAGGTATTCATAGTGGCCGTCCCGGGTGTTGAATGCCATCTTCCATTCATCCCCCTGATGGATACGGACCAGATTATAAGCCACACGGAGGTCCAGCTTGGTGAAGATTCTAGCCCCCCTCAGACGGTCAAATAATTCAGGAATGAGCGGAAGGGGGTACTTATTCTTCACTGTGATCTGGTTAAGGCCTCTATAGTCTATACAGGGACGGAGTGAGCCGTCGTTCTTTTTGACGAAAAAGAAGCCTGCTCCCGCCGGGGAGGTAGATTTCCGGATAAATCCCCGGGCCAGATTCTCCTCAATATATTCAGACATGGACCGGGTCTCAGCAGCGGACAAAGGGTAAATACGCCCACGGGGAGGAGTAGCGCCGGGCATCAGGTCAATTGGGCAGTCGTATGGTCTATGAGGGGGTAATGTCTCTGCTTCTCTTTTATTAAAGACGTCCGCAAAAGACCAATAGGGAACCGGTAGGCCGGGTAGATTGGCTGGGGTAGGAGAAGGACGAGCAGGATGAACGGGAACTAAACAAGTCTTATGGCAGTCCTGTCCCCAGCGAAGAATTTCTCTGGTCTGCCAATCAAGCACGGGTGCGTGTCTCTGGAGTCAAGGTAGGCCTAGCAAGAGGGCGTGAGAGAGTCCAGGCAGAACATGAAAGAAGATGCTCTCAGAGTGCAGCATTCCCACCTGCAGAGTTATGGATTCGGTGATGAGTTGGATGGGATGAGGTAAGAGGCCCCCATCCACGGCGGCGACAGATAAGGGTACAGCCAGAGGTTTGGTGGGAATGCGGTATTTCTCTACCAGTGACTGAGAAATGAGATTTCCGGCAGCTCCAGAGTCAAGTTGAGCCAGTTCAAAATAACGGTTCTCCCCGCAGATGATAGAGACCGACAGCAGTAGAGATGGAGAGGGTTTATTTCTGTCTAGGGTGACCTCTCTGAGCGACCCTAGACACAGGCGTTTCCCGACCTCTCCGGGCAGGAACGGATCCGGTGCTCCTTACTGCCACAGTAGAAGCAGCTCCCTTCGGCACGGCGTAATTCTTGACGGGTCTTGACCATCTCTATCTGGTCGACCTGCATAGGCTCGGGTGAGTGCGCCGGGGGAGTAACGGAGGAAGTGACGGGTCTCTGGAAGGTAGGGGCAAGGCGTGGAAACCTCCTCTCACCGGTGGCCTCTTTGGTGCGCTCCTGGAACCGGATGTCAATCCGGGTGGCAAGTGTAATTAAGTCGTCGAGAGTGGTAGGAATGTCTCGACCGGCGAGTTCATCTTTAATACGGCCGGACAGACACTCCCAGAAGATGGACACCAGGGCGTCGTTATCCCAGGCAAGCTCTGAAGCAAGGGTACGGAACCGTATGGCAAATTGACCCACGGTGAGACTTCCTTGGCAGGGGCGTAGCAGAGATGAGGCGGATGAGGTCCTCCGTCCTGGTCCGTCGAAGACCTTCCGGAAAGTCGTGAGAAAGGCTGGCAGATTGGACACCAGGGGGTTTCCTCTCTCCCATAGAGGATTTAGCCAAGCCGAGGCGATTTGGGGGCTAGGCCCGTGAGGGAATTAATTCGGGATATCCGTTTTGATATTTTGAGGTTGTGGTCTTCGTTTCCGGGGGTGCTGACGGTTTGGTCAGATATAGTGCCTAGGAAAAAATGGCGGGCGGCAAGATCGGTAAAAGGGATAAATAGGGCACGAGTTAAGTTAAATAGGGCCGTGTCCAGTTTTGTGTCAAGGAATGGGGGGATAAGTGTTAGGCACTTTGAGTTGGAATCGGGGGTTGGTAATTTCTGGTTGGAGGACGGTGTGCATCTGAATGCAATCGGTATCGATCTTTGGGCCCTGGCAATACAGGAGGGGATTGAAAGGACATTGGTGGTTTTGGGGCACTCACAAGCCTAAGGTTTCAGGGTTGTTCATGGTTGGCAGGGGGTGGGATTCTTGGAGTTGGTACCGAATTGTCGGTGGAAGGATTTGGGAAAATTCCAGGTCGTTTAAATTGAGTGGGGGGTGATCTGGCAGTCAGTTATGGGCTCTGGATGGGGTTTTACCTCTGGAGCATTTGAGTTGGTTTAGTCTTTCATGGACTGTGGAAGTTTTGGTGCCGTCGAGCTGGTGGTGCACGGCTGAGGGTAACATGGAGGTTGAGTTCTTATAATGGAAGCCAGATCTATTAGCTCCAAGAACCCTCCCTCCATATATATATATATATTATTCATTGTTATTTATTGTTTGTTAAACGGCCTCTGTGGCCAAAATTTATCCAACGAATAACAGGTTGTAGCATTTTTATTTTGGGGACGGGATCACGGGATCCTGGGTATGGTGGGAAAAGGTAAGCCATCAGGTAAGAAATAGTGTTGATGGAGCACTAAAATGCTCGGGTGCTCGAAGCTCGGGCTGAGCTCGCCGTGATACTCGGGTGCTTGAACCGAGCAACGAGCCCAATGTTAGTCTATGGGAGACTCGAGCATTTTTGGGGCGGCACCTCCGGCAGTCTTTTAAGAGACTAACAACTGCCCAAAACGATAGTGACAGTGCTCAAATGACATGGGGACAGCATGGGGATCACCCCAGGAAGCATTTCTGATGCCCAGGTCACTGCTGTCAACAACGTGGTCAGAGGTATTAAGCCACTTTTAAGTGCTCACAATAAAACGTTCAAAAACTAAACTGAAACTGCTTTCCTGTGAAATATGTTAAGGAAGTTCCTTTCTAGGGTAAAGAAGACTTGCGTATAAGGTAAAATAAATACCCCCCCCCAAAAAAATACTCCTCCACACCATGGGCTATGTTCACAAGTAGCATTTTTTATGCCTTTCTGCACTTTTGTATTGCTTTCAACTATGACAAATGCATTCACCGGGAAATGTCATTTTAACATTTTACAACCTTATCTGGCCATGTGCTGTGTGACACATGCATACAGTGCTGAAAAGACATGGGAACAGCATGGGGAAGACCCCTGGAAGCATCTGACACCCAGGTCACTGCCTAAAAGTGTGCCATCAGAAGTCATCCTTGCCGCATTAGAAGATGCAGACTTGCAACTGTCCTAGTGCAAGTTCTTGTCCCAGGGCACTGTTCAATTGTACCTCCCCCATTCCTTGCAATGCAAGCGCAAATATGCAGCCAAACACCCACCCACCCGCAGGCTGCAATACCATACTGCTTGCTTGCACTTGAAATTGGGCCTTTAAGGCATGTGGAGGTGGAATCTGGCCACCACGTCATGGCTACGTTGGCGGCCTGGAATCGATACTCAGTCCCCAGCCGCCCGGCGGCCGGGTGTCCATACTCGGTCCCCAGCCGCCCCGCGGCCGGGTGTCCACACACGGTCCCCAGCCGCCTGGGGGCAGCCGGGTGTCCATAAACAGTCCCCAGCCGTTTATGTCAACTTCCTCACACACTTTTGTTAGCCCGGGCTGCTTTAGGGCAGCATTGGATGAGACCACCAGAGAACCAGAGCCCTGGCTTCGCCATCAGGGGAGTTGAGAGTGCCAAGGTGAGGAGCATGTTGATGATGATAGAAGTTAGCATCTGCTTTGTTTTCTTTTAATGCAACCATAAGTGTGCAGCCTGCCACCCACCCACCCCCAGGCTGCAATGCCATACTGCTAGCTTGCACTTGATATGGGGCCTTTTAGTTTGGAGGAGGCGGAAGCTGGCCACTACCTCATGGCTGCTTCGGCAGTGAGTTATCCATACTCAGTCCCCAGCCGCCACTATTTGTCTCGGTGTGCCTTATACATAAGATTAAGCGCGTATACCAAAATATTACCTGTGCCCTCCCCAGTGCATTTAGTGGGAAGGACAACCTATTCCGCTGTAGTGTGTGCATGCCAAACCCCTGTTCATGGTACATGCGAAGATGCCTCCCACCCTGCATCTGTCGTTGGAGACTTGCAACTATCCCCGTTCAAGTCCGTGTCCCAGGGCAGGGTTCAATTGTACCTCTCCCATTCCTTGCAATGAAAGCGCAAGTATGCAGCCTGCCACCCACCCACCCCCAGGCTGCAATACCATACTGCTTACTTGCTTGCACTTGAAATTGGGCCTTTTAGGCATGTGGAGGCGGAATCTGGCCACCACGTCATGGCTGTTTTGGTGGCCTGGAATCCATACTCAGTCCTCAGCCGCCCGGCGGCCGGGTGTCCATACTCGGTCCCCTCAGAAGAGACGTGGAGGTCAGAGTGGTATAACAAGATGCTTTTAATGCCCCTTACAAGAGACGTGGAGGTCAGAGTGATATAACAAGATGCTTTTAATGTCCCTCAGAAGAGACGTGGAGGTCAGAGTGGTATAACAAGATGCTTTTAATGCCCCTCAGAAGAAACGTGGACGTCAGAGTGGTATAACAAGACGCTTTTAATGCCCCTCAGAAGAGACGTGGAGGTCAGAGTGGTATAACAAGACGCTTTTAATGCCCCTCAGAAGAGACGTGGAGGTCAGAGTGGTATAACAAGATGCTTTTAATGCCCCTTACAAGAGACGTGGAGGTCAGAGTGGTATAACAAGACGGTTTTAATGCCCCTTACAAGAGCCATACAGTACCGCAGCTTAAAAATATTATTCCCATTGTTGGGGAGTAGGTCTCCCACAGTCTTTGCTTATGCCTTCCAAGCAAAAGCTGACAAAAATAAGGACGGAGGAACTTTCAATAATGGCCACACGGACCATGGTCAGCCTGGTGGTATAGTGGTGGTGGAGGCTGAGGATAAGGAGAATAACATAAAACAGCTGAAATGAGGAAGCGTATACCCATGTGTGGGTGTGAAGCGCTGCATGTGAATACACCTCTTGAAATAACACAGTGGATTTGACTTTGTTACTTTGCTGTCATTTGGTGGTGATCAGAAGTCTGGCCCAATCCAGCCCTTGTTCATTTTGATAAGGGTCAGATTGTCAGCATTGTCAGTTGACAGGCAAGTGCGCTTATCAGTTATAATTCCCCCAGCGGCACTAAAAACACACTCCGATAACACGCTAGCGGCAGGGCAGGTAAGGACCTCCAAGGCATAAAGAGCCAGTTCATTCCAAGTGTCCAGCTTGGATACCCAATAATTAAAAGGCACAGAGGAATCACGGAGGACGCTGGTACGGTTGGCAAGGTACTCCCTCATCATCTTTTGAAACTTTCCACTCCTTGTGAGAGTACCCCACGCCTCAGGGTCTGTCAGAAGGAGGGTCTGAGAAAACTGTCCCAGAACGTTGACAGTGTTCCCCTGCCTCTGCTGGTTTGGAGTTGCCTCTCTCTCGCTTGTACGCTTTGGTTGGTCAACGAACTGTGACCTCTGCCGCTAGCATGTTCAGATGGGAATTTTTTTTAACAGTTCTGCAGCAAGGGCCTTCTGGTACTGGCCCATTTTTGTAGACCTCTCCACCTCAGGAATAAGAGAGTGAAAGTTCTCCTTGTAGCGGGGGTCTACAAGTGTCACCAACCAGTAATGACTGTCACCCAACATTTTAACAACGCGAGGGTCACGGTCAAGGCAGCGTAACAAAGTCAGCCATGCGTGCCAGACTGATAATGGGCAAGATTTCTGTGTCCTCACCAAGATGACGACTGACCATGCTCTCCTCCTCCTCCTCCTCCTCCTCCTCCCCCCTGTCCTCAGGCCACCCACACTGAACTGACGGTATGACACTTGTACAGGTACTACCGTCTACAGCGCATGATAACAGCTCCTGTTCTTCCTACTCCTCCTCCTCTCCCTCATTGTCTGCCAGTGAACGTTGGGATGAGATGAGGCTGGGCTGTGTGTAATCGCCCACTACATCTTCTTGATCCAGCTCATCATACTCTGGCTGCAATGCCTCCTCTTTAATTCTCTGCAGAGACGGTTGCAAAAGACAGACAAGTGGGATGCTGACACTAATGATGGCATCATCGCCACTCACCATCTTGGTGGCCTCCTCAAAGTTTGTCAGGATGGTACATATGTCAGACATCCAGGTCCACTCATGAGGTCTTATGTGTGGAGTCTGACCTGAATATTGAAGGCCTTGTTGCAGCTGGTACTCCACAACTGCTCTCTTCTGATCACATATCCTTTACAACATGTGGAGGGTAAAGTTCCAACGTATAGGGACATCACACACCAGTCGGTGTGCCGGAAGCTGCAAACGCTGCTCCAACACAGCAAGGGTGGCATAAGCTGTAGCCAACTTGCAAAAATGAGCTGACAGGCGGCGTACTTTCTCGAGCAGATCAGGCAACTCGGGGAATGATTTAAGAAACCGCTGAACCACGAGGTTAAGCACAAGAGCCAGGCATGGTACGTGTGTGATCTCGCCTCACCTAGGTTCAGCGGTCTCAGACACAGATCTGCCTGCTCTTTCACAGCTGTCCACAACTCACAAGCAGTGTGAGGTTTATCACCTAAGCTTATGAGTTTCAGCACAGCCTGTTGCCGCTTGGTGGAGGCAGTACTGCAGTGCTTCCAGCTTGTAACTGATGTGGTGATATCCGAGATGGAGGCTGAACATGAGGAGGAGGATGATGCACAGGAGCTGTACACTGTGGGGGCAACTCTGACTGACATAGGGCTCGCAATCCTCGGTGTGGGGAGGATGTGTTCCGTCCCAAGGTCCGACTGGGTCCTGGCTTCCACTATGTTTACCCAGTGTGCGGTCAGGGAGATGTACCGTCCCTGGCCACAAGCACTTGTCCACGTGTCCGTTGTCAGGTGGACTCTCCCAGTAACTGCGTTGTTGAGGGCACGGCAGATGTTTTGGGACACGTGCTTGTGTAGTGCGTGGATGGCACACCAGGCTAAATAGTGTCGGCTGGGGACCGAGTACCGAGGGACGGCCACCGCCATAAGGTTGCGGAAGGGTTCCGTCTCAACCAGTCTAAAAGGCAGCATTTCCAATACAAGCAGTCGTGAAATGTGCAAAGTTAGGACTGTGGCCTGTGGGGCGTTAGTTGCGAATTTCTGCTTTCGTTCAAAGGTCTGGGATATGGACAATTGAACACTGCGGTGGGACGTGGACGTGGACGTTGATGCTGTTTCTTGAGAAACTGCCATAACAAGTGAAGACTGAGAGGAGGGGGCATCTTTACATGCAGCATGGACAGGGGATTGCCTTGCACACACAACAGGGGGTTCTATTGCACGCACAACAGCGGAAGAAGCCGTGGTGACATGCTCTGACACTGGTCGTGGACCCTGGGGTTCGCCCCACAAAGTCAGGTGCTTTGCTGTCATGTGCCTGATCATGCTGGTGGTGGTCAGGCTGGTAGTTTTGTCACCCCTGCTGATGCTGGCATGGCAGGTGGTACAAATGGCCTTTTTGGGGTTATCAGCAGATAAATTCCAGACTCTGGAAGACTTACCCCTTGTACTGGCAGCGTCCCTCGTGTTGGTGTTACGGGGAATGGTTACCCGCCTTCAAAGTGCTGCCACCAAACTGCTTCTTCCTGCCTGTTGGGGTACTCTGCCTCCCTCCCCCTGTGTGCTGCTGGCCTAACTCTGCATGTTCCCCTGCCACGTTGGGTCAGTTACTAGATCATCCACCACCTCCTCCTCTTCCACTTGCGCACTACGATGCTCCTCCTCACTTCCTGGCAATTGTGTCTCGTAATCGTCCACCTCTTGTGACAAATTGACAGCGTCGACTTCCTGTGGCCATGGCTGGTCAAATATTTGGGCATCGCTACATGGGATCTCCTCTTCCACCACTTCAAGCGTAGCAGGCGAGGGGCACAAATATGGAAATGGACCAGTGAACAGCTCTTCAGAGTGTCCAAGTGTGGGATCAGTTGCTGTCTGACGACACTCGGCATGGTGGGAGGAAGGAGCATCAGGGTGAGGAGGAGTATGCGGTCGAGACTCACGGCTACTAAGAGTTGACCGTGTGGAAGACAGACTGGAGGTGGTGGTGCCCAGGTAACTGGAAGTATTATCTGCTATCCAATTAATAACCTGTTCACACTGATCAGTTCGCAATACTGGTGTTGTTCTGTGCTTCCCTAGTAATTCGGTCAAGAAGTGGGAGCGAGAAGATGTGGCTGTTGGTTGTGGCACATTTTCACCTTGGCCACGGCCCCGTCCTCTGCATGCACCATCACCAGAACGTCCAGTTCCACGTCCCTTGCCATGCGCCTTGCCCATTGTAAAGTAAGTAAAATAGCTTACACTCGCACTATCAATGGAAAAAGGGTAATAGAAAGTAGATTAGAACCGTGGAAGAGGAAAACCACAGTTCTATTTCTCTGGCCTACACCAGACACTTTTAAACAATCAGGGAGAAACTATTGCTGTTTTTCCTTATGGAAAAAATACCAAAATCTGAATAATAGAGATTTTTTACCGTGGAATGGCAAAACCGCAGTTATTGTTTACTGGTGTATACCACACTTTTTAAAATACATAGATTTACGGCTGAACAGTGAGCGACACATTCAAACTGTTTTTTTTTTTACATACCAAAGGCCCAAAACTGGATACTACAGAGATTTTACCCGTGGAACTGCAAAACCACACTTCTGTTTCTGTGGCCTATACCAGACTCTTTTCAACAGATATTTGTGTCTGAAAAATCAGAGACACACTTTTTTTTTTTGGGGGGGGGGACACCAATAGGTTAATAAGACGGGTATTTGTACAGTGTGAAGGAGGAAAAAAAAAGAGGATATAGATGAAAAAAAAGGATTTTTACTGGCCCCCGAGACCTGTAGATAAGTCCAGCAATTTCAGAAACAGGAGCACACAGGACTGTAATGCAGCTTTTGCTGGTATAACCACTGCGTCTCCTATACAGCCTGCCTGCCTGATATCTGGGATGGATATTAGTCCTGAGAAGGACTGTTTGTTTGTTCTAGCAGCCTTTACAGACCCCACACTAACTATTTCACAGGAAAAATCTCTCCCGAGCTCAGCAGCGCTGTCCCTACACTGTCTGATCCGGAGCGTCTGTGACCAAGATGGCAGTGCCCGGTTTTAAATACTCGAGGTGACGCTGTGCTGCCAGCCAATCACTGTAATGCCCACAAACAACATGGCTGCAGCATTACAGTGACTGGCTGGCAATCCCTGCATGTTGATTGGCTCTGCAAAGAACGCAAAACATGCAGGGCGGAGACCCGAGCTCCCGCCTGAGTAACCCGGAAATGCTCGGAGCTCGCCGAACATCCCGAGTAGCATGATGCTCGGGCGAGTACCGAGCAGTGTCGAGCATGCTCGCTCAACAATAGTAAGAAACCATATTGGCCGTACCAGGTCATGGAACCCACACATACAAGCGACACTGGAACCCACACATGCAACGGATAGTGGAACCCACACATGCAACGGATAGTGAAACCCACACATGCAACGGATAGTGGAACCCACACATGCAATGGATAGTGGAACCCACACATGCAACAGATAGTGGAACCCACACATGCAACAGATAGTGGAACCCACACATGCAACGGATAGTGGAACCCACACATGCAACGGATAGTGGAACCCACACATGCAACATATAGTGGAACCCACACATGCAACGGATAGTGGAACCCACACATGCAACGGATAGTGGAACTGTCAGGCAAAATGTATTTTTGTCCTAGTTTTAAAAATGTTAAAGGACAGCCAAAGATGTCTTAAATCTCCGCCCCCCTGTTCACTTGGAAGGGACCTCCATAGAACTCTACTCTTGCTTCCCCCAAACAAGGAATTTTTATAACCGCCATAAACCTCAGGCAAGAGCAAGCATACTGGTCTACACTGGATTTCCCCTTCAAAGTTCTATTGTGTAACTGTACAAAATTTTAATGTCAAGTTTAATAATGCACATTACTGTCACAAACAGATGGACCACATTTTTGGGGTGCTCACCTTTTTCCAGTTATGATGGTGTTTCTTTCATAACTGGGAAACCATCAGAAACCTAAGAAATGGGTTCTGAGCTTCTGAACGTCATAGAAATATCATATTTGATATCAATCTTTGTGAATATTGGTGACGGCAAACATGATATATCCATTTTGGATGTGGGGCCCCCCCATACCAAGATATGAAGGATTTTTATGTCTTGTGCAGCTGGGTGGGTTCACAAAACTGAGCCCCCGTGTGAGGTAAACAATATGGGTGTGTCCTAGTGTTTTGCCTACTTACTAAAAACCAAAACATCTGTTTTGGCTTATTCCAACCCAGGGACGTCAGATGTAAGCACTCCTCGCTGCGTGGAGGAATCACAGCTAATTTCCAGGGAGCCATCCCCCCCACAGAATCTGAGACCATCACTTCATGGCGCAGGTTTTGCTATTATTTACCCCTTTTATTTTAATAACTGTTTCATGCATATATGTAAATTGTCTCTTTTATAATATCTTGTATATCTTTTGTAAACACTGCCAACTTTCGGAAGTAAATTATTATTATTTACCAGCTTCATTCTTCTTGTCCTATGTCGCGCAAACACATTCCTCACCTGCTAATTCACGTTACCTAACGGGTACCCGATCCACCTGTTAAGGGATCGGTGGTGGCAGCATACGGTGTATTTATGTGATATTGTGTTTGAGGGTGGTGTCAGGAAAACACCTTGGTCAGACATTGCAGCCCTCTGGCGCCCCCTTATCCTGCTGGTCAAAGACGGTATTGACCGAGGATAAGCACGGGCACAGCTGCTCTAATTTATATCGACTATTGTGGCACGTGATGTGTCAGGACATATATATACCACCAGTTCTTTCCAGGAACGTATATGTACCTCCGTCCAGCCACCCTCAAACCACAATATTAGAGATGAGCGGTGTTCGACGAGAACTGTTTGCCAATCTCAAATTCGAGCTGTTTTGGGCTGTGTTCGAGTCGTTCGAACGCGAACGATTTGCAAAAAATTCGGCTGTTCGAGGTTATGTTCGATAACTGTTCGTGCACCAAAAGCATGTCCTGCATGTCTGGCACTATTTAGAGCACCAATCATGCAGGTATTGTCTGCCACTCACTGTAATGCCACAGACATGGTGGTTGTGGCATTACAGTGGTTGCCCAAATCCATGGGAACAGTGCTCACAGTGAAACATGAAAAGCCGGCAAATGAGCAGCGGCATTCACCGGCACCCGACAATTTAGAACAGAAAGAATAGAGTGTCATACATAGATTAGATAGATAGAAACATGTCAGTCACATATATAAGAAGTACAGTAATAGTGTTGATTACTGTACATGTCATTTAGTGTTAAATCCTTTATCTTATTAAAAAAAAAAATTGGCGTGGGGTTTCCCGTAATTTTAGTCTCTAGCGGAGGTTAAGCAGACGGCTGGGGCAGATGTTTGAAGCCTGGGAAGGGGGTAATACCACAGAGCTTCCCAGGCTACTAATATCAACCCCCAGCTGAATACCTAGCCTTTACTAGCTATTAAAATGGGGGACCCCCCAAAAAATGATGTGGGGTCCCCCCTATTTTAATAGCTAGCAAAGGCTAGGCAGACAGCTGGGGGCTGATATTAATAGCCCAGGAAGGGTGCCATGAATATTGGCCCCCTCCCAGGCTAGAAACACCAGCAGTCAGCCACCCCAGAAATGGCGCATCCATAGGATACATGCATCTGACGTCCAGGGGTAAGAATGAAGTAAAATGGCCGTTCTGGTTTTTAGTAAGGGGCCAAACCACTAAGCTTCACCCATGTTGTTTACCTCACACAAGGGCTCGGTTTTGTGAACCCACCCAGCTACATAAAAATCCTTCAGATTTCATATCTTGGTATGGGGGTGTCCCACATCCAAGATGGAGACATCATGTTTGCCGTCACCAATATTCATGAAGATGGATATCAAATATGATATCTCTATGACGCTCAGAAGCTCAGAACCCATTTCCCGGGTTTCCGGTGGATTCTCAGTTGTGCAAGATATACTATTATAATTGGAAAAAGGTGAGCATTCCAAAAATGTGGTCCCTGTGTTTGTGACAATCATGTGCATTATTAAACTCGACATGAAAAGTTTGTACAGTTAAACAAGAGGATTGGAGGGAAAATCCACGGTATACCAGTTATACTTGCTGACATTTTATGGCGGTAATAAAAATTCCTTGTTTGAGGGGGAGCAATAGTAGTTCTAGCAGGGGGTGAAGATTTAAGACATCTCTCATTTTTAAAACTAGGACAAAAATACATTTTGCCTGACACCTCCCCCTTTTTAGACTGCACTATGGAGGTAGGACCTTCTGGTACTCTTCCAGGCGTTTCTCTGGAGGCTCCCCTCGCCAGGACAACCCATCGGCATTGCCATGCTCGCTGCCTTTGGGGTGTTGAACGGTAAAGTCGTACTGCTGGAGGGTGAGGCTCCAGCGTAAAAACCTTCCGTTGGCACTGGACATGGTGTGCAGCCAACTCAGGGGGTTGTGGTCAGTCACGACAGTGAAGTGGCACCCATACAAGTAAGGCTGTAAGCGGTGCAGGGCCCATACAATGGCCAGGCACTCCTTCTCTATAGTGGAATAGGCCACTTCCCTCGGCAGCAGTTTCCGGCATAGGTACAACACAGGGTATTCTTGCTTCCTCTAGTCGACCTGGCTGAGTACAGCACCGAGGTCAAACTCACTGTCGTCGGTCTGTACAAAGAGTGGCCGTGTGTCATCGACCGCCTTTAGCACAGGAGAGCTGCTCAGGGCAGTCTTCAAAGCCCGAAAGGCCACCTCGCATTCCTCTGTCCATTTGACTGAATGGGGTAGGCTGCTCCTGGTGAGGTCTGTCAAGAGCTTTGCAAGGCTGCTATAGTCTTGTACAAAGCGTATATAGTACCCTGCGGTGCCCAAGAAGGACTGCACCTGCTTCTTGGTCTTGGGGTTGGGCCAGGACACGATAACATCCACCTTCCCAGGCTCTGGCTTCAGAGTACCCCCACCTACCCATTGCCCCAGGTAGTGGACCTCGTTCTTGCCCATCTGGCACTTTCCTGGCTTGATGGTCAAGCCCCCCTGGTGAATGCGCCTGAGCACCTGCTGCAGATGCTCGAGGTGATCCTCCCAGGTGGGACTGAAGACGGCAATGTCCTGCGTACCTCTCCAGTCGCTGGAGCAGATGATTGACCATTCGCTGGAATGTGGCAGGGGCATTTTTCATGCCAAAAGGCATGACCGTGGATTCAAACAATCCGAAGAGGGTGATATAGGCGGACTTCTCCTGGTCCCCGGGGCTCAAGAGAATCTGCCAATATCCCGGACTCAGATCCATAATGGAGAAATAGCTCGCGCTGGCTAACCGCTCCAGCAGCTCCTCAATGCGTGGCATTGGTTGTGCGTCAGAGGCTGTGATAGCGTTGAGCCCCCTGTAGTCCACACAGAACAGGGTGGTCCGGTACTTCTTTGGCACCAGGACTACAGGTGAGGCCCACGCACTCTTGGACCACTTAATTACCCCCAACTTCAGCATCTCCTCGACCTCCTGGCGCATGATATGCTGCACCTCGTCAGAGATTCGATAGGTTGTCCGGGGCATGATTCCCGGTGTCCACCTCATGGGCCGCCACTTCAGTCCTGCCAGGCACATTGGTGAACACTGCTTGGAAGGGTTTCAGCACTGCTCGTATCTGAGTCCTCTGGTCTGCGGAGAGCAAGGCGCTTATCTCTACATAACCTAGGGACCCGCTGACATTCACTTGGGCCAGCATGTCCAAGAGGGGGTCGTCCTCCCCATCCTTGGGCAGGCTGCAGACCGGTAGGACTCAGGCTCCACTTTCTTGATGTGCCTTCATCATATTAACGTGAAAAGCCTTCCGCCTACCCGGTGGGTGGTCAAGAGTGATCACGTAGGTGACCAGGTTAAGCTGTTGTTGAATGACGTATGGGCCTTCCCAGGCCGCCTGAAGCTCGTCCTTTGGTACGGGGACCAGCACCCAGACCTTCTAACTTACTTGGTAGGTCCGCTCTCAGATGTTCTCGTCGTACCAATGCTTCTGGTCAGTCTGGGCTTGCGCCATGTTGTCATGCACCAACTGCGTCAAGGTCTGCATCTTGTCACGGAATCGCATGACATACTCCACAATGGACACTCCTGGGGAGATAGGCTTTTCTTACCAGAATTCCCTTATCAACCCGAGGGGTCCTCGGACACGCCTGCCATACAGGAGCTCAAAGGGGGAGAACCCCGTCGAAGCCTGTGGAACCTCTCTGTAAACAAATAACAGGTGTGGGAGGTAATGCTTCCAGTCACGTCCCTGGGTCTCAACCAGCATTTTTAACATCTGTTTGAGGGTACCGTTGAATCGCTCACACAAACCATTGGTTTGGGGATGATATGCGCTTGATACCAGATGCTTCACTTGCATTTTCTTACATAGGGCCTCCATTAAGCGAGACATGAACTGGGTCCCCTGGTTGGTAAGCATCTCCCTGGGAAAGCCTACTCATGAAAAGATGGCCAAGATTGCGTCTGCCACTTTATCTGCCCTAATTGAGGCAGGGCTACTGCCTCCGGATACCGGGTAGAATAGTCTACCACGGTAAGGATGAAACATTTTCCAGAGCTGCTGGGAATGGACAGTTGTCCCACAATGTCCACAGCAATCCTCTGGAAAGGCTTCTCTATCACTGGCAAAGAGATCAGGGGGGCTTTGGGAGCCGGCCCTGACTTTCCCACTCTTTGACACGTGGTACAGGAGCGACAGCAGTTCACCACTTCCGTCCCCATTTTGGGCAAATAAAAATGGTGAGACAGCCGGGCCTTGGTTTTGCTGACCCCCAAGTGTCCAGCGACTGGAATTTCATGGGGGATCTGCAACAACTCATCCCTGAAGTGGTAGGGGATGACCAGCTTTCTTTCCCTCAGCCACTACTGTTGGGGTGTACAGGAAACTGTCTCCCGGTACAACCTCCCTTGGTCCCAGAATACACTCTCCTTATCCGACTCGGATATGGATTTCTCAGCGAGGCTCCTTATCGTCTCTAGACTAGCATCTGAGTGCAGAGCTGCCTGAAACTCCTGGCTGGAGGAAGCCAGAAGTGAGGTTAAGGCCACGTGTTGAATGGGACCGGCTCTGGGTCCATACCTGATTCTGTTATTCCTCTGTCCGAGGAGGGTCCAGAAGGCAGGGCGTTTCATGCGTTCTGGGCACTCTGACTGCGGCTATATAGGCCGTCTCCCCGGGGAATATCACCGTCCCATCAGCCTGTGCGGCTATGAGTACTACTTACACATCCTCCGCCATTACCTCAGGCACAGTGCTTCGTATGGGGCAGCTACCATCAGCCAGGTCACCATCTATTGTGACACTGGTCACTGGCACAGCACCACCTGCTTCATGGTCCCCGTGTCTATCCCCATTACCCTTAGCACTGACACTTGCTCCTGCTAGGGTATCGTCAGCAATACCACCCTGCAGCGTGACATGGCCGAGTTCTCCTTTACCTTCCAATTCATCATCATCTTCATCTTCATCATCAGCATTAACCTTACCAACCGTATCAGATCAGGGAGGGGTGTCAGGGACATAATAAGCAAACATCCTCTCCAAATCAGTTCCCAACAAAACATTTGCAGGTAGATTTTCAGATACTCCCACTTCCTTCACCCCACTCTCCGCACCCCAATCAATAAAAACCCGGGCCATAGGCAAGGGGCATCGGACGCCCCCAATCCCGGTGACAGTCAGGGTCTTTTCCAGAATAAGCTCTTCAGCGGACACCAGTTCAGGTCGGATGAGGGTTCGTTCGGCCCCAGTGTCCTTGAGGCCTACAGTGACAGTGTCCCCCACCATGAGACTGCAAGTTTTCACAGGCCCTCCCAACCGGCCCACCCACCAAAGAACTGAGGTATTAGGCCTTGGGCCTTTGGACGGGGGTTCTTCCTCTGCTTCTCTGGGCAAGTGGCGCTGAGATGACCAGTCTGGTTGCAGAAATAACACCTGCGGGCATCAGATGCAGGCGGAGCATTGGTAACGGGAAAAATGGCCTCCGGAAGGTCGGTTGGCAGGGGCAGGGATGATTTTTTACCCCTTTCCAGCTGGCTTCTGCACCTCCGGTCTCTGGTTGGCCTTGTAGGTTTCTGCGATCTGAACTGCTTTATTGGCATCTGGTGGCTCCCGATCCATCACGAATTACCGTACCTCAGTCGGACACAGATGCAGGAACTGGTCTTTCACCAGCAGGTCCTTTAGCTGCTCAAAGGTGGTCGCTGACAGTCCTTGGATCCACTGCTCAAAGTCGGTTCTGAGCCCATGCATCACATCGCTGTAACTGTTGTGCGGTCCACGTTGGAGGTTCCGGAACTTTTTACGGTACACCTCAGGAGTCAGTTGGAACCTCTGGATTAGGGACTGCTTAATGGCATCATAGTTCCCATTGAGGCTCGGAGGAAGAGCCACAAACACATCCAGAGCTTTGCCTCGCAGCCCTGCAGTTAGGTATCAGGCCCACTGGCCCTCAGGCAGCTGGTATTGTCTGCAAGGTGTCGAGGTCGCGGTCCTTTTCCATCACAGGAAAATGCTCTGGATGGGGCTTAAACAGGGTCGCAATTAGTGTTGAGCCACCCCCGTAATGTTCGAGTTCGGTTCGGTTCGTCGAACACCCGTGTGTTCGTCGAACTGTTCGTCGAAAACCTTCGAACACCGTTAAAACCAATGGCAGGCAAACAAAAACACATAGAAACACATAGAAAACACCTTCAAAGGTGTCCAAAAGCTGACAAACTGCTCAGAAGACATAACTAACACATGGAAAAGTGACAAGTACATATAGTCATACGAAAAGAAAAGAGGTGGAGGAGTAAAAGGAGGGGGAGACACAGATATAGGCATGTCATGCCCTTCTAAAGTCCAAAAAGTGAGAAGCCGACACGGCCAGTTCGTTCCTGCCCGTGCCACCTCCGTGTCGCCGGGTTTGTGCCAGAGCCGCGGTGGACCCTGACGGCCAGCCCCCCTCTCCCAATACTGGTGCCTGTCCGCTGGTGGGTCGAGCCCCCCCGCAGTGGGGGGGGGGTAACATCTGCAGAAGAAAGACCATCTTCCAGCCAAGCTAAGATGTCGACTTCTTTTCGTGGACAATGTGATACGATCCCTTTCTTACGGACACGCCCATCGCTACAAATTCCAGATGAGGCACAAAAACAGCAGGTGCTTCATCGGATATCAAGTGCTCCTTCAAGTGGGCTCTCCTCCACCTCAATTTCAACATCACAAATATTCCAGTCCTCAGAGGTGTCACCCCAATCGCACTTGCTTCCTCACAGCTCCCAAGTCTCCAGCTGCCCGTCTGAGTATGGGGTAACACAGATGGATGAGTCTGCAGAGCTGTTTACTCATACTATAGCCTGGGAAACGTAAGTCTGCTCCAGAGCTTCTGTTAATCCAGACGAGGAAATGATCTGCACTGATGCCCAGAATCTTTATAAGTCGGATCCAGGACCAGATGAAGAAGGTTATGAGCATAATGTAGACCCTCGTTCCCAAACTGTCACTCCTGTTGGTGGAGACAATGATGAGACTCAAATACCTGATTGGAGCGACAACTTGACTTTTCGGTCAGGGCAGGAAGAGGTTGGCTTTGAGGACGACGGGTGTGATAACACACAGGGTGATGATGACGAGGTTGGAGATCCCACTTACTGTCAACCCACAGTCAGCCAGTCGATGAGGTCAACGGAGGAGGTGGAGGAGGATGTGACTAGCCCAGGGGATGGGGATGACTCAGTACCCGGGCCTTTGCCTGGCCTTGGGGATGTCGCGGTGGTCGGCTCCCTGGCCCATACCCTGGGGTCACTCTTTAAAAGAGTGGATAATTGTTAATTTTATAAAAGTTTGTAACGCCACCTGTGGTATCTGGTGAGAAGCACCAGCGCTGCAGCAGTCCACTGAGACCCGTGATAAGGCTGCTCGATGGTATAGCTCCCCACAGGTGGAGCTAGGTCTCAGGGCAGCGTATGCAGGGGGAATGCAGGACAGGCGAGACCCAGCTGGGTCAGAGCAAGAACTGGAACGGACACGGTAGTCACTTCAGTACCTTTTACTGGAGGAAATTCAGGCACATCCCGGAGCACTGTAGGGTCAAGGGTGAATATCAGGATCCTCCCCAATGAGCGGGTGTAGGGCCTCCTGTTTCTTGCCTCTGCGTAGTAAGTTTCTGACCTGCCTGGAGCTAGGCCTAACTTTGTCTCTGTCCTGCGCTGGCTGACCTTGTGGTAGGGCCTTCTCTTGGAGTTCACGCTCCCACTATGCGGGGCCTAAGCGTCTCCTGGCTCTGTTACGTATCAGCACCTTAGCCATCCTGGGACTTGTAGTTCTCCAGGGATTCCGGTTATGCCTTACTGAATCTAGTTAGCAGGAGCCTCGTGCTCCACTGCTGAACTATTAACTGAGTTCTCTAGACTAGACTGAGCTCCACTGCAGACTGACCTCTCTTAGGCTTCTCTACTGCAGGAACTCTTCAGAGGAACTGAACTGCCTAGCTCCACCTTCCCTATTTATATCCCTAACGGGCTCCCTCTGCTGGTCTGAGGTGGAAGGTGGAGATGTGTGAATGTTTATGGGGGCCTCTTGTGGAGGATTCCATCAATACACTCTTCTAGGATATGTGATACCAAGCACAGCGGGGCGTCACAGATGCTATTGACGACGAGGTTAGGTTGCGCCTTCCTGGACACAGATGGAGTACTGGAAGCACGTCAACAACTGCATCCTCAACCACAACTCTGCCTCTGACCACAAGTCGTAGTGGCTCTTCAGGTGGCATGGGCTCTAAGCCTTGCATAGCCTGGGCATTTATTCAGAATGATAAGGATGACCCAACTCGTGTTATCTGTAATATTTGTAACCAAAACATAAGTAGATTCCAAAAAATCCATAGTTTGAGTACTTCATGCATGAACCGGCACATGGATATGAAGCATAAGTTGCAGTGGGAAGCTCACTGTGCTACAATGCGGCCTAGCAGGCTGGGCCAACCACCGTCTGCCCCATCTTGTGCATCCGCGGCCTCTTCATCCTCTGTGACTGGGGGGACAGCAGTCACACATGTTTTTGGACGCAGACCTGCCACCTCTTTACCTGCAACAGCCAGTGTGATTGGCAGGTCATCAGTTCATTGGGAAGTGGAAACACCTGTTGGTGTTGAGCGCTCTCTGACATCGAAAGCACCAGCTTTGGATCAAGGCAATCTAACATGTCCGCCTGCATCTTCCTCACAGACCGGCAGTTTGCCGGGGACATCCTATTCAACCCCGTCTAAGCACAACAGCCAGCCCTCGGTCCCTCAGATGTGGAAAAGTAAAAGACCATTTCCTCCTAGCCATGAGAAAGCTAAGAGGTTGAATTTCACCATCTGCAAGCTCTTGGCTACAGAAATGCTGCCTTTCCGCCTGGAGGACACAGTGGATTTTCGAGACCTTATGTCCGTCTCAGTGCCCCAGTACCAGATGCTCAGTCGGCACTACTTCTCAAAGAAAGGTGTGCCTGCGCTCCACCAACAACATCACCGCTTCTTTGAGAAACTCTGTGTGTGACAGGGTGCATTTCACCACAGACACTTGGACGAGTAGGCATGGACAGGGGCGTTACATGTCGCTGACTGGGCACTGGGTAACTATGGTGACAGCAGGACAAGGGGCTGCTGTCCAAGTCTTACCGTCCCCACGAGTTGTGCGTCAATCCTCTTTATCTCGAAGTTCCTCCACTGCTTCTGCCTCCTCAACCTCCTCTCGGTCCTCCACCTGCACCCAAAGCCTGTCTGGTAATGCCACCTGCATTCTAACTGCGCAGAAGGAATCCTGCACACCTCCTTACTATGCTAGCAGCAGGGCTCAAGGCATCAGTGTTTACTTTGAAATGTCTGGGAAATGTGAGTCACACAGCTGAGGAGTTGTGGTCAGCTCTGGAGACCCAGTTTCATGAATGGTTGTCTCCACTGGACCTGCAACCACGGAAGGCCGTGTGCGACAATGCTGCATCGCCGGGGCAATGTCACACACGTGCCTTGTATGACTCATGTGTTGAACCTGGTTGTCCATAAATTGTTAGCCCACTATCCCGGACTAGATGGCCTTCTGCAGGGGGCACGGTCGCTGTGTGCTCACTTCCGCCGTTCGCATCCCGCAGCTCAATGACTTACATCTCTACAGAAGTCGTTGGGCCTGCCAGTTCACCGGCTGAAATGCGATGTGCCGACACGGTGGAATTCAACTCTGACCATGTTGCAGCGACTGTGGCAGCACCGACAAGCCCTGGTGCAATACGTTCTGACGTATAGCCTGGGCCAACGAGATCCAGAGGTGGGGCAAATTACGCTGCAGGAGTGGTCTCAGATCAGGGACCTATGAAGTTGACGCGCCCCCTGGGCCGTGGGGTACCCTGAGCCGGGCCGGTAGACGCTGGGGGTTGTAGTCACTGTGGCGGTGACCCAGTCCGTGATCCAGGGCGGTCAATCCAAGGGTAATTTGTATATATGGGTTTTATAATGTCCGACTACGCCACCTCTGAAGTGGGGCAAAAGGGGCCGCCGTTGCGGAACAGTCCTCTGAAGCTGGTGGTTTTGCAGCAATGGTATTATTACTCACCACAGGAAGAGTGTAGCTTGAGGGCAGTGTGGGTGGATGATGGTGGTTGTAGTGCAGGGAGTCAGTAATGAACACAGAGTCCGTGTGATGCAGTCCCAAGATCTTTACTCACAGTTGTTGCAGTCCAGATTACAGGTACCAGAGCAATCTCACCCGTCGTGCTGTGCGTACTCAGTGAGGGGCTCTGTCCACCCCCAGATAGCTCTGGAGTACTTAGCAGGACCCCTTTCTGTGTGTCCTTTCTCTGGCCTTCTACCTGCACCTCACACCCAGTGACACTTCTATTCGGTATCCTCGGGCCTTGGCGGGCGACTTGTGTTCCGTCCCCTGGGTCCTATGTGGCTACCTTCTTAGTGAGACTGGTGTGGACTTTTACCTGCAGTACATGAAATGCTGCAGCCTCCGGTTTCTAGTTGAGCCTTGCTGTTTCTCCGCTAGTTGAGGGACCGGTTCCCCTTATCTGGTCTGACCCCTCTACCTCCTGGTAGCAGCAGGAGTACGGGTGGCCTTCTGCACGGCCCATAGCCCTAGGGTCCCTTCGGTTCCTGGAGCCTTCCTGCTCCCACTCCTCTCTTCTCTCCTTCAGTCCTGGGCCTCCCAGGCTAGGCCCTCCTCTGGAGCAGAGCTCATGCCGAGCCTCTGCTCCTGTCACTTTTCCTCCTCTGACTGGCTTGCTCTTTCTAAGATAGCTTCCTATTTATACTCTCCCTGTCATGTGCTCCGCTAAGCTGCTCCCCTAAGTACCCACTACATAGGACCCTTCCACCAGCTAGGGACCTGGGACTGTGCTCTCCCTTAGGAGCAATCTTGCCCTACCCCCACTGCGGGTATGTGCTGGATGCAGGTGTTAGGATCCCAAGCCATATGCCTTCCTTACCTGAGGGTGAGATACCACACCTCTGGGTGAGATGCAGTAACTCTGTGGCGACTGAACCCTCAGGGGCGCCACACACCCTTCTGCACAGTTTTGAAATGGCGACGAAGATGTTTAGTGCTGACGACGATGCCATTATCAGCATGACTATTCCGGTGATTTACATGCTGGAGCACACACTAAACAGAATTCAGCGTCAGGTGGTGGGACAAGAGGAGGTGGAGGAAGTAGAGGAGGAGTCGTATGCGGAAGGGATAACATCTCCAAGGTCCAGACGGTTGGCAGCACCAAGGCGGCAGGCATGGGAGGGTGGGGGAGAGGGATTAACCAGGGCGCATGGTAGCAGCCAAACTGTTGAGGAAGGTGCAGGAGCCGAGGAAGAAGTGGAGGACGAACTGGCGATGGGCATGGAAGACTCATCAGATGAGGGAGACCTTGATCACATTTCTATTGTGCGAGGTTGAGGGGAGAGGGCAGAGGAAGGAAGCATGATTCTTACCTCGCTACCAACACAACAAGGACTTGGTCCTCCTGGATGCGCAAGACTCATGAGTGCCTTCTTGCTGCACTACCTGCAACATGACCCCAGATTGTCAGAATTCGAAGTAATCCCGACTACTGGGTTGCCACACTCTTAGATCCCCGGTAAAAAAGTAAATTTGCCGAAATAATTCCTGCCATAAAAAGGGATTGACGCATGCAGGAGTATCTGCAGACGCTGTTGCAGAATCTTACATGTGCTTTTCCACAAAACACCAGTGGTGCACGTAGTGAATCTCACAGTTCTAAATTGCCAACCGTGGGACTGTCGAGTCTTCATCACTCAAACCGTAACAGTAACACAGTATCTGCTGGTAACAGCAATTTTGTGGAATCGTTTCACCACTTTTTTAGACCATCCTTTGCAAGGCCACAGGAGACAAGAAGTCTGACACATAGTCAACGCCAAGAGAAGATGGTTCAGGAGTATCTCCAAGTGAACATCGAAGCCATGACTGTGTCACTGGACCCTTGCTCATTTTGGTATTCCAATCTGGAAAAATGGCCGGAGCTCGCCACTCACGCCATGGAGATCTTGTCATGCCCTGCAGCCAGTGTTCTCTCTGAACGTGTGTTCAGCGCTGCTGGTGGTGTGCTGACAGATAAGCGCACGCGTATGTCCACTGAGTATGTAGACAGACTCACGTTCATAAAGATGAACAAATCATGGATTCGCAAGGACTTTTCTACCCCTGTGTTATCCTTGGGAGACTAAAACCTTGAGGATTTGGTAAAATCACCTCACCAACCGTTTTAAGCAACTGTGGGGCAATTGATGCCACTTAACCCGAGAACGCATGACCATAAAAATCTACACTTTCATATACCTGGGGCCTTTTAGGCTCGTGTGCAAATAACATGGAATAACTCAAACTCAAATGACAAACAACTATATACATGAAGAATACCTAGAGTTTCAAAATTCTAACTAAAGTAATCTTGCAGAAAATAGAAAACAATTAACAGGGCGGGCCTGCGAGGCCCCAGGTATGCGTTCTAGGGTTAAGTGGTGTCTGTGCCACAATTTTGGGAAAAAATGGAGACTCTTTTTGGAGTCCCCTTGCTGTGTCTTACGTGACGTTGGCATCGTCAATTCCAGGTGGGTTGGTTCGCTCCCCCCCCTTTTTAACTGTAAGAAACTAGATACAGTATGGCTTGGGGTAACACAGATGGTTGAGTCTGAAGAGCTCAGAGGTCTGCTCCAAATCTTCAGTGTCTGCTAGTCAGCGTAGAATTTTTAACTGCATCTAGCCTAGGCAATACTTTGGGCGTAGTAGCCCAGCTGCGAAGCAAGCTGCACCGCCTGTGTATCTAATAAGAATTTTTAAATGCATCTAGCCTAGGCAGACTGTGGGGACCTCCAACCAAACCCAGACGCTCAGCCCCCCTACCGCCCCCCTTTCCTTGACAATACAATAATGTAACTCTTACAACTGGATGGGTGAGGATCGGTCACTGCTTTATTAACTCTTTATACTCATTCCATTAGAAAGGCATTTTATTTCTAAAATAATTCAGCTTGCTGCAGCATGCCCTGGGTCTCCACTCCGGCAAGTTGGCCAACAAGTGTAACTCTCCAACATGTCCTTTCTATTTCCAGGCCACGGAGGATCCTGCGTACTCGTATGCAGGACTCTGACCCCCACCCATCACTCTTAACGCTTGTTCCACTCCATCCTGGAGTCCTGACAGGAATATGTCCAGTTCAATATTCATTAAGTGAACAACGTCGGGCCGTATGAGGCCTGCTTTATCTCCTTCCAGTTGTCGGTGTCGTACCACTACACCGCCTCTGTCTCTTCTAAATTTTGCCATCCGAATATTTATTACCCGCCTTGTCCGTTCAATGGCCGTGATGTCTCGCGCACCTTGCCATACCGCTATCGGCACAATCTCTAACCATACTATCGCTAGTTTTGTGAAAAATTCTCTGAAGCGCTCAGTGTCTAGTTTCATTATTGCCATTAGTTATGCGCTGTTATGATGACCTAGGTTGTTTCCCCCGGCCTGTATAACTCAGATGACCGGACATCTTGCCTCTCTCCCTACCTTGATTACCTCCATTAGTACCTGTGGCCATAGCAGGCCTCTAATACCTCTCTAGTTGAAATATGTGTTATGAAACTCTAATTTCCTCCCGCCTGGGCAGACTTTCGCCCTTTTTTCTGCCCAATACATATACGAGTGGCCTATCACCCACACTGTTGGCTTAGCGTCACCTGTAAAGGAAACAAACCACGTTAGGATAACAAGTCCGGTCTTATGTATCTTGCCAAACACGTGGATCGCCATCTCCCTATCCTCTGAACTTCCGTTTCTGAGAGTCCTGCTCTTGCTGCTTACGTGGACGCGCCTATGCGGAATGAGTGTGTCCCGTAATCTTTGGGGTGGTTCCCTGCCGATGTTATGCATTTATTAAATATAGCTTGGAACTGGTATCTTGATATTGGCATTCCATCAATGTGTGATAGGAAGAAATTACTTTGTGATCTGATGGTTAGATATGTTTTTACTATTGTTACCCAACTCAGTGTACCGTTTGTGGGTTGTAGAAGTACCCAAGTGGCCCTGCCCGCTGGAACCGTTTTCGATTTGTGTATGCGTAGACGTATTGCATTATTGGCTATGACTACGTCCTGGTGTAATAAGCCTCCACTGGTGGTAATTTTGGATTGAGGGACTAATTCGCTTATGCATAGCGCCCCGAAGAAGGCGATCACAAATGCAGTAGACAGTAGTGTTGCTTCAAATTGTGAGTGTCATGTTAATGGTGTTAGGGATATGATGTGAGAAATCAGTTTTAGTGACACGGGATGGGACGTCTACACTCCTGACTTGGCTGACCCCTTTTCCACCCTTTTATGGATTGTCTGATGATGAACCTTTGTCACATCTCCCCAATTCAGTAGTTGGAAGTGAAATGCTACTCCGGTCAGACACCGCTGCGCTGACGCCCCTGATATGCCCCTCATAATTAGCTGGTGGAGAAATTGTATGGTGACTTGTGATCTGGCTTGTTCACATTGGTCAACCCGTCAGCCTGCTACTAGTCGTGTCCACTCTTCCCATGCCTTACCGTATGCTTGCCACGTCGACGGGGCAACTGACGCTCTGATTAATGGCATCAATTATTCGCCACTAGATCCCATAGGGAAGGTGGGCAACTGTTGCCCGATGGGTGGGCGTTGTGGAAGAGCTCTGTGAAAATCTGCCAATTGAATTGTTATAAAGCATTAGCAGCAGCTTTAGACCCCTCAGCATAGTGGCTAGTGCGGACCCATACATTGTGTTTTAGGCACAGGAATGCTAGCCTGGGTAGTAGGCCTAGCACTGGGGGAGACGATGATGCCATCTTATTAATGCAGTGCGCTAGGCTGGTGTTTTTTGTTATGAAGCGTATATTTTTGTAAGCCAGGCGCACGCCCAATATTTCTATTGCAACGTCTATTGGGAAGAAAAATTATTTTCAGGGCTAGATGCAGCTAAAAATTATTATTAATTTAAAAGCTGGTGGAGCTTGGTATAGATGGACTAATACAATGAGTCCCACACACTGCTAGAAGGCCAAATATTTTTTCATAGCTAGATGCAGACAAAAAATTATTTTGAATTTGCAACCTGATGGAGGTCAGTATAGATGGACTAATAGAGAAAGTCCCACACACAGCTAGAAGCCCAAATATTTTTCAGAGGTAGATGCAGAAAAAAATTATATTCAGTTTGCAACCTGATGGAGGTCAGTATAGATGGACTAATAGACCAAGTCCCACACACAGCTAGAAGGCCAAATATTTTTTCAGAGCTAGATGCAGATAAAAAAAAATTTTAATTTGCAACCTGATGGAGGTCAGTATAGATGGAGTAATAGAGAAAGTCCCACACACTGCTAGAAGGCAAAATATTTTTTCAGAGCTAGATGCAGACAAAAAATTATTTTGAATTTGCAACCTGATGGAGGTCAGTATAGATGGACTAATAGAGAAAGTCCCACATACTGCTAGAAGGCCAAATATTTTTTCAGAGCTAGATGCAGAAAAAAATTATATTCAGTTTGCAACCTGATGGAGGTCAGTATAGATGGACTAATAGAAAAAGTCCCACACACAGCTAGAAGCCCAAATATTTTTTCAGAGGTAGATGCAGATAAAAATTATTTTCAATTTGCAACCTGATGGAGGTCAGTATAGATGGACTAATAGAGAAAGTCCCACACACTGCTAGAAGGCCAAATATTTTTTCAGAGCTAGATGCAGACAAAAAATTATTTTCAGTTTGCAACCTGATGGAGGTCAGTATAGATGGAATAATAGAACAAGTCCCACACACAGCTAGAAGCCCAAATATTTTTTCAGAGGTAGATGTAGAAAAAAGTTATATTCAGTTTGCAACCTGATGGAGGTCTGTATAGATGGATTAATAGAACAAGTACCACACACAGCTAGAAGCCCAATATTTTTTCAGAGGTAGATGCAGAAAAAAATATATTCAGTTTGCAACCTGATGGAGGTCAGTATAGATGGACTAATAGAGAAAGTCCCACACACTGCTAGAAGGCCAAATATTTTTTCAGAGCTAGATGCAGACAAAAAATTATTTTCAGTTTGCAACCTGATGGAGGTGAGTATAGATGGACTAATAGAACAAGTCCCACACACAGCTAGAAGCCCAAATATTTTTTCAGAGGTAGATGCAGATAAAAATTATTTTGAAATTGCAACCTGATGGAGGTCAGTATAGATGGACTAATAGAGAAAGTCCCACACACTGCTAGAAGGCCAAATATTTTTTCAGAGCTAGATGCAGACAAAAAATTATTTTCAGTTTGCAACCTGATGGAGGTCAGTATAGATGGACTAATAGAACAAGTCCCACACACAGCTAGAAGCCCAAATATTTTTTCAGAGGTAGATGCAGGAAAAAATTATATTCAGTTTGCAACCTGATGGAGGTCTGTATACATGGATTAATAGAACAAGTCCCACACACAGCTAGAAGCCCAATATTTTTTCAGAGGTAGATGCAGAAAAAAAATATATTCAGTTTGCAACCTGATGGAGGTCAGTATAGATGGACTAATAGAGAAAGTCCCACACACTGCTAGAAGGCCAAATATTTTTTCAGAGCTAGATGCAGACAAAAAATTATTTTTAATTTGCAACCTGATGGAGGTCAGTATAGATAGACTAATACAGAATGTCCCACACACAGCTAGAAGCCCAAATATTTTTTCAGAGGTAGATGCAGAAAAAAATTATATTCAGTTTGCAACCTAATGGAGGTCTGTATAGATGGATTAATAGAACAAGTCCCACACACTGCTAAAAGTCCAAATATTTTTTGAGAGCTAGATGGAGAAAAAAATTATATTCAGTTTGCAACCTGATGGAGGTCAGTATAGATGGACTAATAGAACAAGTCCCACACACAGCTAGAAGCCCAAATATTTTTTCAAAGGTAGATGCAGAAAAAAATTATATTCAGTTTGCAACCTGATGGAGATCAGTATAGATGGACTAATAGAACAAGTCCCACACACAGCTAGAAGCCAAATATTGTTTCAGAGGTAGATGCAGAAAAAATATATATTCAGTTTGCAACCTGATGGAGGTCAGTATAGATGGACTAATAGAGAAAGTCCCGCACACTGCTAGAAGGCCAAATATTTTTTCAGAGCTAGATACAGACAAAAAATTATTTTTAATTTGCAACCTGATGGAGGTCAGTATAGATGGACTAATAGAGAAAGTCCCACACACAGCTAGAAGCAAAAATATTTTTTCAGAGGTAGATGCAGAAAAAAATTATATTCAGTTTGCAACCTGATGGAGGTCTGTATAGATGGATTAATAGAACAAGTCCCACACACTGCTAGAAGGCCAAATATTTTTTCAGAGCTAGATGCAGAAAAAAATTATATTCAGTTTGCAACCTGATGGAGGTCAGTATAGATGGACTAATAGAACAAGTCCCACACACAGCTAGAAGCCCAAATATTTTTTCAGAGGTAGATGCAGAAAAAAATTATATTCAGTTTGCAACCTGATGGAGGTCTGTATAGATGGATTAATAGAACAAGTCCCACACACAGCTAGAAGCCCAATAATTTTTCAGAGGTAGATGCAGAAAAAAAATATATTCAGTTTGCAACCTGATGGAGGTCAGTATAGATGGACTAATAGAGAATGTCCCACACACTGCTAGAAGGCCAAATATTTTTTCAGAGCTAGATGCAGACAAAAAATTATATTCAGTTTGCAACCTGATGGAGGTCAGTATAGATGGACTAATAGAGAAAGTCCCACACACTGCTAGAAGGCCAAATATTTTTTCAGAGCTAGATGCAGACAAAAAATTATATTCAGTTTGCAACCTGATGGACGTCAGTATAGATGGACTAATAGAACAAGTCCCAACAAACAGCTAGAAGCCCAAATATATTTTCAGAGGTAGATGCAGATAAAAATTATTTTTAATTTGCAACCTGATGGAGGTCAGTATAGATGGACTAATAGAGAAAGTCCCACACACTGCTAGAAGGCCAAATATTTTTTCAGAGCTAGATGCAGACAAAAAATTATTTTCAGTTTGCAACCTGATGGAGGTCAGTATAGATGGACTAATAGAACAAGTCCCACACACAGCTAGAAGCCCAAATATTTTTTCAGAGGTAGATGCAGAAAAAAATTATATTCAGTTTGCAACCTGATGGAGGTCTGTATAGATGGATTAATAGAACAAGTCCCACACACAGCTAGAAGCCCAATATTTTTTCAGAGGTAGATGCAGAAAAAAAATATATTCTTTTTGCAACCTGATGGAGGTCAGTATAGATGGACTAATAGAGAAAGTCCCACACACTGCTAGAAGGCCAAATATTTTTTCAGAGCTAGATGCAGACAAAAAATTATTTTTAATTTGCAACCTGATGGAGGTCAGTATAGATGGACTAATAGAGAAAGTCCCACACACAGCTAGAAGCCCAAATATTTTTTCAGAGGTAGATGCAGAAAAAAATTATATTCAGTTTTCAACCTGATGGAGGTCTGTATAGATGAATTAATAGAACAAGTCCCACACACTGCTAGAAGGCCAAATATTTTTTCAGAGCTAGATGCAGAAAAAAATTATATTCAGTTTGCATCCTGATGGAGGTCAGTATAGATGGACTAATAGAACAAGTCCCACACACAGCTAGAAGCCCAAATATTTTTTCAGAGGTAGATGCAGATAAAAATTATTTTTAATTTGCAACCTGATGGAGGTCAGTATAGATGGACTAATAGAACAAGTCCCACACACAGCTAGAAGCCCAAATATTTTTTCAGAGGTAGATGTAGAAAAAAATTATATTCAGTTTGCAACCTGATGGAGGTCTGTATAGATGGATTAATAGAACAAGTCCCACACACAGCTAGAAGCCCAATATTTTTTCAGAGGTAGATGCAGAAAAAAATTATATTCAATTTGCAACCTGATGGAGGTCAGTATAGATGGACTAATAGAATGATGCTATGCCCAAAGGATTTTATTTCACTACGTGCAGTAAAAAAATTGGTATTCTATACACAGGTGGTATATCTTGCAACACAGATAGGCTACTCCACTGACTAACACACTCTGCAATAGGCCAAAAAGGATTAGCTTTGCTAGATTCAGCCAAATGCTGTGAAAAAAACTTGCACAGCACTGGCACAGACCTGCCTGGCAAAAATTAATAGGAACTGATGTAACCTAGTCCTGAAAAGGACTGCAATTACAATTAGTCTTTACTCCCACAATCTATCTATTTAAGAGCACAGACCTGCCTGATAAAAGTCGTAGGAAATGCTGTAACCTAGTCCTTAAAAGGACTGCAATCACAAGTATTCCCTACTCCCAAACTATCTGTAGATTTGTGCGAAAATTGGCTTGAAATTAACAAGGTATAGCGCACACAGCAACAGCGGTGCCTTCTAACACGCAGCTGCAGCAGTGAGAAAATGGTGGCGACGGGGAAAATGGCTTGGACTTATAGGGCAAGGACATGTGACATACACTGCCAATGACACATGCCCTTGCTTGTGTGAAAAAAGCACTTCGCTCCGTGTGTGCGCTGCTGATAGGCTGACAGATTGCACCTCCCCACTGTAAATGCTTGAAAGAGAAAAAAAAATGGAGATGTTCATTATTCCTGCAGAGATCCATCCCCTGCCCCTCCCCCCACCCCGCTGTACACTCAAACTGCGTATTAACATTAATTTTCATCATTACTGAGAAAAAATCCAGTTATGATTTTGGTGCACGAACAGTTATCGAACATAACCTCGAACAGCCGAATTTTTCTCAAATCGTTCGTGTTCGCCGAACGGCTCGAACACCGCCCAAAACAGCTCGAATTTGAGATTGGCGAACAGTTCGAGTAGAACAACGCTCATCTCTAGTCGCAATGTTGGTCTCAACGTTCAATGAGGTGGATGCTGGGATCCCGAGTTGGGCCACCTGCAATTCATGGGCCTTCTGGGCTTGGGCCTCTCACTGGGCTCTCTCGGCCTCTCGCTGGGCTCTCTCGGCCTCTCGCTTGTCTCGCTCAGCACTCTTGGCCTCCTGGTGCTGCTGAAAGACTTTCAGCCGTCCTTCATGATCCTCTGCAGGAAGTTGCTGTAGAGCCATGGTCGCTGACGCGGCGTGCGTCTACAGGTGGGACCCCTGCAGTAGTACTGTCCATATCTCGGCTGACCCCTGGCCCTGCTGAGGTCTGGAGAAGGGCTTGCTCTGCCTCCTGTTGCGCCAGTGCAGCAACCATTTGTTCTTTGTTTTTGCCGAGGGGGTCAATGCCTCTGGTTATACATATTCCAATAAGAGTGTCCTTTTTCTGCTGGCTGTATTAGAGCTCCCCAACGATGACCATGATCACCAAAATACAGATAGAAAAGAAAAATCGAAGAAGGGTAGGGGTAACTGCTACACTTACAGAATTGTCTCAGATCTAATAAACACTGAGTTCGATCTTCAAAACTTTTGTGCAGGGTCCAGGTAAGAACTGTGCAAGTTTTTAGTGAGAGGAATGGTTGCTCAAACCAGATCACTAATGTCCTATGATCCCACCGCTTGCCACCAATTGTCAGGAAAACACACTTGGTCAGACCTTGCAGCCCTCTGGCGCCCCCTTATCCTGCTGGTCAAAGACGGTATTGACCGAGGATAAGCACGGGCGCAGCTGCTCTAATTTATGTAGACTATTGTGGCACATGATGTGACAGGACGTATATATAACACCAGTTCCTTCCAGGAACTTATATATACCTCCGTCCAGCCACCCTCAAACCACAATATCACATAAATACTGGTATACTGCCACCACCGATCACTTAACAGGTGGATCGGGTACCTGTTAGGTAACGTGAATTAGCGGGTGAGGAACGTGTTTGCTCGACATAGGACAAGAGGAACAAAGCTGGTAAATAATAATGATTTACTCCCGAAAGTGGGCAGTGTTTACAAAAGATATACAAGATATTACAAAAGAGACAACTTACATATATGCATAAAACAGTTATTAAAATAAAAGGGATAAGTAATAGCAAAACCTGCAACACGAGGTAATGGTTTCAGATTTTGTGGGGGGGGGGACGGCTCCCCGGAAATTAAATGTGTTTCTTCCAAGCAGCGAGGAGTGCATGCGTCTGATGTCGCGGGTAAGAATGAATTAAAATGGCCGTTCTGGTTCTGGTTTAATAAGGGGCCAAAACATTAGGAGACACCCATGTTGTTTACCTCACACGGGGGCTCGATTTTGTGAACCCACCCAGATGCATAAGACATACAAAATCCTTCAGATTTCATATCTTGGTATGGGGGGGGTCCCACATCCAAGATGGAGACATCATGTTTGCCGTCACGACTATTCATGAAGATGGATATCAAATATGATATCTCTATGACGTGCAGAAGCTCAGAATCTATTTCCCATGTTCCTGGTGGTCTCCCAGCCACGAAAACCACACCATCACAATTGGAAAAAGGTGAACATCTTAAAAATGTGCATTATTAAAATCGACATTAACAGTTTGTACAGTTAGACAATAGAATCTTGGAGGGAAAATCCAGGGTATACCAGTATGCTTGCTGACGTTTTATGGCGGTTTTAAAAATTCCTGGTTTGGGGGGAAGCCAGGGTGAGTTCTATGTAGCCTCTTCCAAATGAGCAAGGGGTGGAGATTTAAGACATCTCTCATTTTTAAAACTAGGACAAAAATACATTTTGCCTAACAGGTGGTTGGATGCAGTTATATATACGTTCCTGGAAGGAACTGGTGGTATATATACGTCCTGTCACATCACGTGCTACAGTAGTCGACATAAATGAGAGCAGCTGTGCCCTGTTGCTTATCCTTGGTTAATACCGTGTTTGACCAGCAGGATAAGGGGGCGCCAAAGGGCTTCAAGGTCTGACCAAGTTTTCCTGACAATTGGTGGCAGCGGAGGGATCATAGGACATTAGTGATCTGGTTTGAGCAATCATTCCTCTCACTAAAAACCTGCACTGTACATACCTGAACCCTGCACAAAAGTTTTGAAGATCGTACTCAGTGTTTATTAGATCTGAGACAATACTGTATGTATAGCAGTTACCCCTACCCTGCTTCGTTTTTTTTTTTTGTATTTGTATTTTGGTGATCACGGTCATAGTTGGGGAGTTCTGGTACAGCCAGCAGAAAAAGGACACTCTTATTGGAATTTGTATAATCAAAGGCATTGACCCCCTCGGCAAAAGCAAAGAACAAATGGCTGCTGCACTGGCGCAACTGGAGACAGAGCAAGCCCTTCTCCAGACCTCAGCAGGGCCAGGGGTTAGCCAAAATATGGAAAGTACTGCTGCAGGGGTCCCACCAGTAGACGCACGCCGCATCAGCGACCAGGGCAGCCTGAACCCCTATCGGCAGATGACTCTACAGCAACTTCCTGCAGAGGATCATGAAGGATGGCTGAAAGTAATTCAGCAGCACCAGGAGGCTGCCGAGCATCGAGCGGAGGCCCAAGCACAGCGAGAGGCCGAGAGAGCCCAGCGAGAGGCCGAGCGAGAGGCTGAGAGAGCCCAGCGAGAGGCCAAGCGAGAGGCCGAGAGAGCCAAGCTCAGAGGGCCCATGCACTGCAGATGGCCTAACTCAAGATCTCACCATCCACCTCACGGAACAGTGAGACCAACAACGTGACCCTGTTTAAACCCCGTCCAGAGCATTTTCCTGTGATGGAAAAGGACGGCAACCTCAACACCTTTCTGAGGGGTTTTGAAAAGACTTGCAGACAATACCAGCTGCCTGTGGACCAGAGGGCCCGATACTTAACTGCAGGGCTGCGAGGCAAAGCTCTGGATGGGAACTATGATGACATTAAGCAGGCCCTAATCCAGAGGTTCCAACTGACTCCTGAGGTGTCCGGTAAAAAGTTACGGAACCTCCAACGTGGACCGCACAACAGTTATAGCGATGTGGTGCATGGGCTCAGAACCAACTTTGAGCAGTGGATCCGAGGACTGTCAGCGACCACCTTTGAGCAGCTAAAGGACCTGATGGTGAAAGACCAGTTCCTGCATCTGTGTCCGACTGAGGTAAGGCAGTTCGTAATGGATCGGGAGCTACCGGATGCCAATAAAGCAGCGCAGATAGCAGACACCTACGAGGCCAACCGGAGACCAGAGGTGCGGAAGCCGGTCTTCGCCAGCCGAAAGGGGATAAGCCATCAACCACCATCCCTGCCCCTGCCAGCCGACCTCCCGGAGGCTTTGTCCCTGTTACCAATGCCCGGCCTGCATGTGATGCAAGTGTTATTTCTGCAACCAGACTGGTCATCTCAGCTCCACTTGCCCAGAGAAGCAGAGGAAACCCCCCCATCCAAGGCCCCAGGGCCTAGTGCATCAGTTCTTTTGATGGGTGGGCCGGTTGGGAGGACCTGTGAAAACTTGCAGTCTGTCATGGTGGGGGACACTGTCACTGTAGGCCTCAAGGACACTGGGGCCGAACGAACCCTCATCCGACCCGAACTGGTGTCCGCTGAAGAGCTTATTCCGGGAAAGACCCTGACTGTCACTGGGATTGGGGGCGTCCGATGCCCCTTGCCCATGGCCCGGGTTTTTATTGATTGGGGTGCTGAGAGTGGGGTGAAGGAAGTGGGAGTATCTGAAAATCTACCTGCAAATGTTTTGTTGGGAAGGGATTTGGGGAGGATGTTTGCTTATTATGTCCCTGACACCCCTCCCCGATCTGATACGGTTGGTAAGGTTAATGCTAATAATGTGAATGTCAAAGCTTTACCTGATGATGATGATGATCATGATGATGATGTATTTGAAGGTACAGGAGAAATCGGCCATGTCACGCTGTTGGGTGATATTGCTGAGGATCCCCTAGTAGGAGCAAGTGTCAGCAGGTGGTGCTGTGCCAGCGACCAGTGTCACAACAGACGGTGATCTGGCAAATGGTAGCTGCCCCATAAGTAGCACTGCGCCTGAGGTAATGGGGGAGGATGAGGAAGTAGTACTCAATAAGGAATAGGAATAACGGAATCAGTTATGGAACCAGAGCCGGTCCCAGAGGGTCCCAGTGAGGACGTGGCCTTAACCTCACCCCTGGCTTCCTCCAGCCAGGAGTTTCAGGCAGCTCTGCACTCAGATGCTAGCCTAGAGATGTTAAGGAGCCTTGATGAGAAACCCACCTCCGAGTCGGACAAGGAAAGGGTATTCTGGGACCAAGGGAGGTTGTACCGGGAGACAGTTCCCTGTACACCCCAGCAGGAGTGGCTGACGGAAAGACAGCTGGTCGTCCCCTACCACTTCAGGGATGAGTTGTTGCGGATCGCCCATGAGATTCTACTCACTGGACACTTGGGGGTCAGCAAAACCAATGCCCGGCTGTCTCATCTCTTTTATTGGCCCAAAATGGGGACGGATGTGGTGAACTACTGTCGCTCCTGTACCACGTGTCAAAGAGTGGGAAAGTCAGGGCCGGCTCCCAAAGCCCCCCTGATCTCTTTGCCAGTGATAGAGGAGCCTTTCCAGAGGATTGCTGTGGACATTGTGGGACCACTGACCATACCAAGCAGCTCTGGAAAACGTTTCATCCTTACTGTGGTAGTGTTAGAACACTCCTGTTAGTTTTTGCTATCTTGTGTTTTGCGGTCACGTGACCAGCTGCCTATATATTCCAGCTCTGCCCTTCTGGCTTTGCTGGACTTCCATGTTATTTGCCTGTCTCTCTAGCCAGGTGCTTTGGTGCCTATCTCTGTCTAGTTTGCTTGGTCCTCTGGGACCTCTAGTACTTTTTGTCAGTTTGTCTTTTTGCTCTGCAACAAATTCTGTTAGGAGGTGCCCCATTTTTGTCACAGTCCTTAGTTCTTTTAGGGACCCCTCCCTTTATTCTATAGGTCTCCGTTCAGACTAGCCAAGTACGAAGGCGGGTCTGTTCACAAGGAACAGGCTACTAGCTACATCGTAGGGATTCAGCTTAGTCTTACTGTAGGGACAGCTTTTCCCATTCTTTCCTTAGTTTATGTTGCAGATCTTAACAGGTAGACTATACTACATGGTATCTGGAGGCAGTAGCCCTGTTCTCAATTTGGGTGGATAAGGTGGCGGACGCCCTCTTGACCATCTTTTCGCGAGTAGGCTTCCCCAGTGAGATGCTTACCGACCAGGGGACCCAGTTCATGTCTCGCTTAATGGAGGCCCTATGTAAGAAAATGCAGGTGCAGCATCTGGTATCGAGCGCGTATCATCCCCAAACCAATGGTTTGTGTGAGTGATTCAACGGCACCCTCAAACAGATGTTAAAAATGCTGGTTGAGACCCAGGGATGCTACTGGGAGCATTACCTCCCACACCTGCTATTTGCTTACAGAGAGGTTTCACAGGCCTCGACGGGGTTCTCCCCCTTTGAGCTCCTGTATTGCAGGCGTGTCCGAGGACCCCTTGGATTGATAAGGGAATCCTGGGAAGAAGAGCCGAGCTCCCCTGGAGTGTCCATCGTGGAGTATGTCATGCGCTTCCGTGACAAGATGCAGATGTGACGCCCCTGAGGGTTCAGTCGCCACAGAGGTACTGCACCTCACCCAGAGGTGTGTTGTCTCCTTCTCTCAGGTAAGGAGGGAGTGCTGCCCAGAACCCCAATACCCGCATTCAACACTACACTACTCCAGGCCGACTGGAAGGGCAAGATGCACTGTGAGTAAAACTCGGATGACTGCACTCCACTGCCTTCGTCAGTTATTTCATCCCTCCTGCACCACAAGTCCCAGCATCACCACCCACCATCAAATTCTATATTGCCCTGAAGCCCACTCCACCTGAGGGGAGCTAGTCCATCCTAGCTGCCTATCAACTGCCTCAGAGGTCTGCAGCAGTGCTGGTACAAATTACCTGAAACCACAGGTGGCGTCACGATTAAACTACAAATCCCATATAAACTTTCCCCGTTTTGTTGACCGCCCTGGGCCACTGACTGGGCCAGCAACTGTGACATATTCCCCCCCAGCATCCATAGCCCCGAACTCCGAGTACCTCACTGCCATGGGGTCGCGTCAAAGACCTTGACGCAGTTGGTGCATGACAACATGGCGCAAGCCCAGGCTGACCAGAAGCATTGGTATGACCAGAACGCCCGAGAGCGGACCTACCAGGTGGGTCAGAAGGTGTGGGTGCTGGTCCCCGTACCAAAGGACAAGCTTCAGGCAGCCTGGCAAGGCCAGTACATCATTCACCAACAGCTCAACCCGGTCACCTACGTGATCACTCTTGACCACGCGCGGGGTAGGCGGAAGGCTTTTCACGTTAATATGATGAAAGATCATCAAGAAAGTGGAGCCTGCATTCTACCGGTCTGCAGGGTGCCCGAGGATGGGGAGGACGACCCCCTCTTGGACATGCTGGCCCAAGCAAAAGGCCAGTGGGTCCCTAAGGATGTAGAGATAAGCGCCTTGCTATCCACACCCCAGAGGTCTCAGATGTGAGCAGTGCTTAAACCCTTCCAAGCAGTGTTCACCAACATGCCTGGCAGGACTTAGGTGGCGGACCATGAAGTGGACACCGGGAATCATGCCCCACTCCGGCGGACAGCCTATCGAATCTCAGACGAGGTGCAGCATTCCATGTGCCAGGAGGTCGAGGAGATGCTGAAGGTGGGGGTGATTAAGTGGTCCAAGAGTGCGTGGGCCTCACCTGTAGTCCTGGTGCCAAAGAAGGACCAGACCACCCGGTTCTGTGTGGACAACAGGGGGCTCAACGCTATCACAGCCTCTGATGCACAACCAATGCCATGCATTGAGGAGCTGCTTGAGCAGTTAGCCAGCGCGAGCTATATCTCCATTATGGATCTGAGTCGGGAATATTGGCAGATTCCCTTGAGCCCCAAGGCCCGGGAGAAGTCCACCTTTATCACCCCCTTCGGATTGTATGAATCCACATTCATGCTTTTTGGCATGGAAAATGCCCCTGCCACATACCAGCGAATGGTCAACCACCTGCTCCAGGGACTGGGAAGGTAGGCAGTGGCGTACCTGGATGAGATTGCCGGCGATGGCAATGGGTTGTCCCGGTGAGGGGAGCCTCCAGAGATACGCCTGAAGGAGTACCAGAAGGTCCTACCTCCATAGCGCAGTCTAAAAAGGGGGATGTGTTTGTGACAGTCATGTGCATTAATAAACTCGACAATAATAGTTTGTACAGTTACACAATAGGACTGTGGAGGGGAAATCCAGTGTAGACCAGTATGCTTGCTCTTGGCTTAGGTTTATGGCGGTTATAAAAATTCCTTGTTTGGGGGAAGCAAGAGTAGAGTTCTATGGAGGTCCCTTCCAAGTGAACAGGTGGTGGAGATTTAAGACATCTCTGGCTGTCCTTTCAACATTTTTAAAACTAGGACAAAAATACATCTTGCCTGACACCTCCCCACATACAACACATACAACAGATACTGGAACCCACACATACAACAGATACTGGAACCCACACATACAACAGATACTGGAACCCACAGATACAACAGATACTGGAACCCATACATACAACAGATACTGGAACCCACACATACAACAGATACTGGAACCCACAAATACAACAGAAACTGGAACCCACACACACAAGCGATACTGGAACACACACATACAACAGATACTGGAACCCACAAATACAAATGATACTGGAACCCACACATACAACAGATACTGGAACCCTCACATACAACAGATACTGGAACCCACACATGCAAATGATCCGGGAACCCACACTTACAACTGATACTGGAACCCACACTTACAACTGATACTGGAACCCACACATACAACAGATGCTGGAAAACACAAAAACAACAGATACTGAAACCCATATGTGACGGGAGCTAGTTACCCCATCCGCAGATGTCCAATCTTCTTCGGTAGGCCCCTGACATGGAAAGGCTTTTCTTACACTGGGATATATAAAATATGACTATCGCACACTGTCTCCAAGATGAACTTAACTTTTATTCTCACAAGCAGGTTTTATAGAGAATCACACAGGCTATTTTTAGCACCCAATTTTCTCACCAGATAATACCCACAGTAGTCTCCCAGACAGCAGTTATGCAACAACCCATTAATCAGCACATTGTCTGTTTGCCACTGCTAAGTGAGCAGAGGAAGGTGGGCGCCAGGAGTGCATCGGTCATATCCCAAAATGTCCAACAATATGTGATTCACAATATTTACCCCACTTTATAACATTATGTCCCATTAGCTGCATAGGCGCTACGACAACCCCAATGTGGCAAAATCTTGGACTACGGGATTGATCCGTCACAATGCTCCCCCTTCCCGGACAGGATCGGCCTACCCAGTCTGCTCCCCGACGGATCAGCTGGAGGAGGTCCACGATTTATGAGGTTGGTAGCAGGTCAGTTTGTCGGCTTAGTCGATCGGCGTTACCATTTTGCTTGCCGGGTCTATAGTGTATGTTAAAGTCTAACGGTTGTAGCGCCAAACTCTACCGTAGTAGTCTGGCATTGTCCCCGGAGACCTGATTAAGCCATACCAGGGGGTTATGGTCCGTTATGAGGGAAAATTTTCTGACATACAAATATGGTTGTAGCTTCTTGGCAGCCCATACTACTGCCAGGCATTCCTTTTCGACGGCCTCATAGCTGACTTCTCGAGGCATTAGTTTCCAACTCAGAAAAGCTATTGGGTGTTCTTGGCCATCCGGCCCGACTTGGCTCCGTACTGCCCCCAACCCAAACATAGATGCGCCTGTGTGAACAAGGAAACGTTTAGTTGGATCAGGTGCGGCCAATATCGGGGTATTTGTGAGAGCGCCCTTTAGCTGGCAGAAGGCTTCCTTACACTCGGGGGTCCAGGTTACCTGGCGGGGGAGGTTCTTACGTGTCAGATCAGTGAGGGGCTTGGCAATGTTGCTGTAATTAGGGACAAATTTCCTATAATACCCCGCTGTCCCTAGAAAGGTCATGGCTTGGGTTTTAATACGTGGGGTGGGCCACTTGGCTATGGCCTCAATCTTGGCGGGTTCCGGTCATTGTTTTCCACCCCCCACCCAATGTCCTAAATACTGAACCTCTGCTTTGCCTACGTGACACTTGTTGGGGTTCAGGGTGATTCCGGCTTTGTGGATCCTATCCAATACTGTCTCTAGGTGATTTAGATGCTCATCCCATGTCGCGCTGTAGACGGCGATATCATCCAGGTAGGCACAAGCATAGTCCTGAAGATCATCCAGAAGCCGGTCAGCCAGCCTCTGGAAGGTCGTGGGGGCATTCTTCATCCCAAATGGCATAACCCGAAACTGGAATAAGCCAAACGGGGTGACAAATGCAGACTTGGGAATAGCATCAGGACTTAGATGGATCTGCCAATAGCCTTTGCATAGATCGATGGTGGTAAAATACTTTGACCCAGCCAGCCGGTCTAACAACTCGTCCACACGCGGCATGGGATACGCATCCATCACAGTTTTCTCATTTAGATTGCGATAATCTACACAAAACCGGGTAGTCCCATCTTTCTTATGCACTAACACTACAGGGGACGCCCAGGGACTATCTGACTTCTCAATGACCCCTAATCTCAACATCTCCTGTATCTCTTGTCGCATTCCTTCTCGTACAGACTCCGGGACGCGGAAGGGGGGTTGTGTGGCGCCCAGCTGCGCTTGGTACCACAGATCCTAGAAGGGTGTATTGATGGAATCCTCCACAAGAGGCCCCTATAAACATTCACACATCTTCACCTTCCACCTCAGACCAGCAGAGGGAGCCCGTTAGGGATGTAAATAGGGAAGGTGGAGCTAGGCAGTCTAGTCTAGTCGAGGAGTTCCTCTGAAGAGTTACTGCAGTAGAGAAGCCTGAGAGAGGTTAGTCTGCAGTGGAGCTCAGTCTAGTTTAGAGAACTCAGCTAATAGTTCAGCAGTGGAGCACGAGGCTCCTGCTAGCTAGATTCAGGGAGCTCAGTTAGAGCTTAAGGTGTGCCGATGCCATAAGAGCGGTGAAGAGCAGCAAGCTGCCGTTAGTGTGAGTAGCCTAGTGAGGGCCCGAGCGTGGCCGAAGGCGAGTGGAAAGTGAGTAGCAGTGGGGGCAGAGGAGCTTACCCAGCTCACCCCGAAACATATACCGGACACCGGGTACGAGCTTACAGGGATCTCTATGACCCAGTAAGGCATAAGCAGAATCCCTGAAGAACTACAGGTTCACCAGAGAGCTGATACGTAACAGAGCCAGGAGACACATAGGCCCCGTAAGCTGGAAGCGTGCACTCCAAGAGAAGGCCCTACCACAACTTCAGCCGGTGCAGGACAGAGATAAAGTTAGGCCTAGCTTCAGGCAGGTCAGAAACTTACTATGCAGAGGCAAGAAAGAGGAGACCCTACAGTGCTCCGGGATGTGCCTGAACTACCATCAGTAAAAGGTACTGAAGTGACTACCGTGTCTGTCCCCGTTCTTGCTCTGACCCGGCTGGGTCTCGCCTGTCCTGCATCCCTCTCTCCGTAAGCTGCCCTGAGGCCTAGCTCCACTTGTGGGGAGCTATACCATTGAGCTGCCTTATCACCGGTCTCAGTGGACTGCCGCAGCGCTGGTGATCCTCACCAGAAACCACAGGTGGCATCACAAACTTTCATAGAGATAACAAATAATCCCCTTTTAAAAGCTGACCCCAGGGTACGGGCCTGGGAACCGACCACTGCGACATCCTCAACATCAGGCAAAGGCCCGGGTACCGAGTCGTCCCCATCCTCCCTGGGTGAGTCAGTTGTCTCAGGGGGGTCTGATCTTGTGTTTCAACCTTGTGTTGTGCAAGTCGGGTGAACCCCGGTCTCTCTGAGAACATCCTCTGCCGCTGCCTCATCAATGTCTCGGTCTGCTCTCTCTCCCGGGCCCCTAGGTTTTCTCCTAAGTGTACCTGGTCCCAGGTTTTCGACTGAGTCCTCTCACCTAAGACATCAGGGAATGGGAGTCCAGCTAAATCCTCTGCTTTGGGTACGCAGATGGCAGCTACCTCTTAAGGGCGCTCCCGTTAGGGCTTCAGCATATTCACGTGGAACATGCGGATAACATTGGGGTCGTCACAATCGGCGACATTTTAGGTGATGTCGACTATTTTCCCCACTACTCAGTAAGGCCCCTGCCATGCGGCCTGGAATTTGTTCTGCCTAACCGGTTCTAGTACCAGGACCTTCTGTCCTATCTCGAAGGTGCGATCTCTAGCCCTCTGATCGTACCATACGCCCTGGGGCCGTTGGGCCGCCTGCATGTTCACACGCACAGCCTGAGTCAACTCCTGCAGGAGGTCCCCGAGTTCTAGCACGAAGGGCATGATAGGGGTTCCTGCTATGGTTTCCTCCCCTTCCCAGAGCTCTCGCACTAAGTCTAGGGGCCCCTCACCCGCCTCCCATATAGCAGTTCAAATGGGGAGAACCCTGTAAATTTGTGGGGCACCTCCCGATAGGAGGTGTGGCAAGAATTTCTCCCAGTCCCTGTAGGTCCGGGTGAACGTCACAATGAGTTGTTTTAACGTTCCGTTAAAGCGCTCACACAACCCATTGGTTTGCGGGTGGTATGTGGCGCTTCTAATGGACTTTACACCACAAAGTCTCCACAGTTGGCTGGTCACCTCTGCCTTAAATTGGGTGCCCGGATCCAAAATAATCTCCCAGGGAAATCCAACCCGTGAGAAAACCTGGAGCAGGGCAGCCGCCGCCGTCTCTGCCAGTATGTTAGATAATGCAACCGCCTCAGATTACGCCACGCGGTATCCAATCACTGTCAATATATACCTTTTCCCTGATGGACTGGGTTTGGCTAACAGCCCTATCAGATCGACTGCTACTCAGCAAAATGGCTCCTCCACAATGGGAAGGGGGTGTAATTTGGCCTTGCAATGATCTCCCTTCTTGCCAATGCGCTGGCAACTGTCACAGGTCTGGCAGTACTGACGAACATCATGGAATACCCCTGGCCAAAAGAAGTTTTGTGTCAGACGATGCCTGGTGCAGCTGACTTCGAGGTGCCCTGCCAAGGGTTTGTCATGAGAGATTCGCAGCAACTCCTGCCTATACTTTTTGGGAACTACCAGCTGTTGTTTTACAGTGGGGCTCGTCCCTGAGTGAGTTTGCTCTGTAACCCTGTAGAGGAGTCCTGATGCCATATAAACTGTTCACCTTCCAGTACCCCTCTCCCCTCCTGTGCCTTCCTGCGATACCCCTGCAATGAGGGATCCTCTAGTACCTCCCTCCTAAATTCTGCTGGGGTGTCCCATGAAATGTGTCTGGCTATGGGAATACGCGAAGGGCTGTAGTGTCTTACCTGGTCCTCCTCCGAGTGTGATTCCGCCTCTGCAACTCGAGCTTGTCTCCGGGTAGTCACAGGATATGTCTCAGCCAGGGGGCGACCGAGAAGGAAGACAACATGGGCCCCAAGTCATTTCCCAGCAGGACTTCTGCAAGCAAATCCTTCATCATGCCGACCTCGACAAGGCCATCCCTGACCCCCCAGTTCAGGTGAATCTTGGCCGTGGGCAGTCGATGTATGGCTCCCCCTGCTACACGGACCGCCACTGTCCGATCTTTTGGTCTTGGGCGAGATGCGACTTTACAAGGGTTAGAGTAGCACCGGAATCTCTTAATCCCTGCAGCCATTTACCATTAATCCACACCGACTGTCGATGTTGTTGTCGATTATCCGCCTGGGCTGCCTGCACAGGGTCCACTTCATGCAGCACTTCCTCTATCTCTTCCATCCCATAATTAGCCATAGCCACCGATGCCGGGTCGGCTTCGCCTTGGTAGCAGTGTACAGCGGCCCGGTTGAAGGTAGCCATTTCCGGTTTTGGCCACTGGGTGCGCTGGGTCCGGTTGGGACAGTGTCTCTGAAGGTGACCCAGCTGATGGCAGGTGTAGTATCGCACCCCAGGAGGACTCTGGTAGGCCGGGGTATTGGTGGGTCTCCCACCAAGCTTCTGTGGTTTAGGGGCCTCCAGACCAATGGGAGGGCCCCTTGAGACAGTTTTGGACCCCGACAATTGGGCCCTCCTGGCATCATAATGTTCATCGGTCAGCCATGCGGCCTCCTCAAGAGTCGTCGGTCCCAAAGCCATTCTTGTGTCTCGGGAGTTAACCCAGTAAAGAATCATTCTAACGCGATGAGCTGTAGGATGTCGTCCTTCGTGTCTGCTTTGCTACCTTGTACCCACTGCAGCAGTGACCGCCATAGTTTACAGGCCCATTCAGCGTGGGCATCCGTTTCTTGTTTTGTGGTTTTGCGGAACTTTTGATGGTATGCCTCTGGTGTTAGTGCATACATGGCCAAGATCACTTCTTTGACTCACTTATAGTCCATACAGTCCTTATCCGATACAGTGCGATAGGCATCCGCTGCCCGGCATGTCAGCTTGCTGGCCAGAATCTGGACCCAATCCTCCGGCTCCACTTTATGAAGGGTACATTGCCGCTCAAAGTCCTGCAGAAAGCCATCAATGTCTTCCTCTGCCTCCCCCAACTGTCAGAAGGCATTGTATTGGATCTTTTTGTGGCTTACCCCTGCTGGTACCGGGGAGGAAGCCAGGGCTCCCCCTGCTCGCTGTATCTCCTTTCTCCGCTCCGCCATCTCCATCTTGGCTAGCTCTATCTTGGTCCACTCTGCCATCTCCAACCTGGCTAGCTCCATCCGCTCTGCCCTCTCCATCTCCATCTTTTTATCCAGATCAGTACGCACATCAGCCATCACCTTATCTATCATCTGTACTGCCAGGTTGGGAGCATAAAGAGCTAGTGTGCTCTTTACCTCCCTCTGGAATTCAGTCTCTTCCACGTTGCCATTGGAGGTTGTTGCATTGTCGGGCTCCATAATGGCTGCTATCAAATCCGCTTTTGTTTTGTTGCTGGCGGTTAACCCTCGAGCTTCCACAAGGTCCTTCATCGTATTCCTCTTTAGCTTCTGGTAAATGTCTTCCATTCAGTCCTTGGTTCCTGAAGAAGATGGATCAAGTCCCACTTCTGACACCAGTGTGACGGGAGCTAGTTACCCCATCCACAGATGTCCAATCTTCTTTGGTAGGTCCCTGACATGGAAAGGCTTTTCTTACACTGGGATATATAAAATATGACTATCGCACACTGTCTCCAAGATGAACTTAACTTTTATTCTCACAAGCAGGTTTTATAGAGAATCACACAGGCTATTTTTAGCACCCATTGTTCTCACCAGATAATACCCACAGTAGGCTCCCAGACAGCAGTTATGCAACAACCCATTAATAAGCACATTGTCTGTTTGCCACTGCTAAGTGAACACAGGAAGGTGGGGGCCAGGAGTGCTTCGGTCACATCCCAAAATGTCCAACAATATGTAATCCACAGTATTCACCTCACTTTATAACATTATGTCCCATTAGCTGCATAGACACTACGACAACCCCCATGTGGAAAAATCTTGGAGTACGGGGTTGATCCGTCACACCACACATACAACAGATACTGGAACCCACACATACAAGCGATATTGGAACCCTATCATACATGCGATACTGGAACCCACACATACAAATGATACAGCAACACACACAAAAAACAGATACTGGAACCCACACATACCACAGATACTGGAACCCACACAAACAACAGATACTGGAAGCATACATACAAGCGATACTGGAACCCACACATATTACAGATACTGGAACGAAAACATACAACTGATACTGGAACCCACACATACAACTGATACTAGAACCCACAGAAACAAGAATTACTGTAACCCACAAATACAACTGATACTGAAAGTAACACAAACAACTGATACTGGAACCCACAGATACAAGAGATACTGGAACCCACACATACAACTGTGGCGCCCCTGAGGCTTCAGTCGCCACAGGGGTACTGCACCTCAGCTCGAGGTGAGGTATCTCCTCTTCCAGGTAAGGATGGAGCACTTCTCAGGACCCTACTTCATCATTCAACACTACACCACTCCTGTCCTGTAGGGGGGAGTATAAGTAACAGGGTGCTGCCCCAGCCGGGATATAGGAGATGGGGGGAACCAAAAGATAGGGGGAACCATGTAGTGGGTGAGGGTGGAGGACACACTTTTAGGGTACACTTACCCATTCATATTTAAACTTCAGCCATCTTAGGTTCAAAGTCTTTGATTGTGATCTTCATCGCTGAATGTGGCTTTCTGATAGAGCCTGCAGCCTATTGAAGATACATGGTCCTCGTTCTCTGGCCTTGAGGCGAGGAGCGGGCTAGAGTTAACAGTTGTCTCTACCCGGTCAAGGTCCCTACTTAAGAAGGCCTGGAGGGGAGCAGAGGAGACAAGCTCCACAGGAAAAAGGATCCCAGGGGGATACAGACGGAGCCGCATACGCCACCTGTACTCTTATTCTGGCCTAGTCAGAGGGACTCCTGCTGCAAGAGGGGTGACCGACCACCGATATCTGGCTGTGCTACTTCATGTCTCAGTCAGAGAAGCCCGGAGGCTTAGTGGATCCCAGGAGGGATACGGACAGAGCGGCATATGCCACATGCACCTCTCTACCTGCATTTTATCCAGAGGGAGCCGGCCTTACACCTAGTTCTAACCACACAAACAGTCAAGTGAAGACTTAGTGGGAGAACTCACCTAGGAGAGGAACACACACCAGAGGGGCCTCAACAGGTGCTCCTGATCAATCTGGAAAGTGCTGGACCCCCTTCCTGGTGGCCGCAGCACGCCATGAGGAGCAGAGGGAAGCTTTGCGGCTAAAGTTCATCTTAATGTGAGTAAAAACCCTGGATGACTTCACACCCCACTTCAGCCTGTTATTTACTGCGCGGCACTGCACCCACCATCCTTCCTCACACTGCCCTGAGGCCCTCTCTGCCTGTGGGGAGCAGTCCCATCTTAGCAGTCCGTAACACCGTCCTCAGTGGACTGAAACAGCGCCGGTGTCCGTCACCGGGAACCGTAGGTGGCGTAGTTGGAAAATTACCACTCAACCCTGAAAGCCCATTACATCTCTTTGTATGACCGGGTCCGGGCCACGACTGCAACCCCCAACATCTGACGTGGCTCCGAGTAACCCCACTTCTCAGGGTGAGGGCTGTGAGCGTCAAACAACAGCTACTGGAAACCACAGAAACAAGAGATACTGGAAGCCACACATACAATAGATACTGGAGGCCACACATACATTAGATACTGGAAGCCACAGATACAATAGATACTGGAACCCACACATAGAACAGATAATGGAAGCAACACATACAACAGATATTGGAACCCAAACATACAAGCGATATTGGAACAATAACATACAAGCGATACTGGAACCCAAACATACAACTGATACTGGAACCCACAAATACAAATGATACTGGAACTCTCACATAAAAATGATACTAGAACCCACAGAAACAAGAGATACTGGAAGCCACACATACAACAGATACTGGAACCCACAGAAACAAGAGATACTGGAACCCACATATACAACTGATACTGTAACTAACACAAACAACTGATACTGGAACCCACAGATACAAGAGATACTGGAACCCACACATCCAACAGCTCCTGGAAACCACAGAAAGAAGAGATACTGGAACCCACAGATACAACAGATACTGGAACCCACACATATAACTGATACTGGAACCAACACATATAGGAGAAACTGGAACCCACACATACAAGTGATATTGGAACCCTAACATACATGCAAGACTGGAAGCCACACATACAAATGATACAGCAACACACACAAAAAACAGATACTGGAACTCACACATACCACAGATACTGGAACCCACACAAAAAGCAGATACTGGAACCCACACATACAACAGATATTGGAACCCACACACACAAACAATAATGGAACCCACACATACAACTAATACTGGAACTCACACAAACAAATTATACTGGAACCCACACAGACAACAGATACTTTTAACCCACAAACACAACAGACACAGGAACCCACACATACAACTGATACCTGAACCCACACATACAAATAATACTGGAACCCACACATACAACAGATACTGGAACCCACAAACACAACAGATACAGGAACCCACACATACAACTGATACTGGAACCCACACATACAAATGATACTGGCACCCACACATACAACAGATACTGGAACCCACACATACAACAGATACTTTAACCCACAAGCACAACAGACACAGGAATCCACACATACAACTGATACTGGAAACCACACATACAAATGATACTGGCACCTACACATACAACAGATACTGGAACCCACAAACACAACAGATACAGGAACCCACACATACAACTGATACTGGAACCCACACATACAACTGATATTGGAACCCACACATACAACTGATACAGGAACCCACACATACAACTGATACTGGAACCCGCATATAGAAGATATGCTGAAACCCACACACACAACAAATATTGGAACCCACACATACAAGTGATATTGCAACCCTAACATACAGCTTAACTGGAACCCACACATATAAATCATACAACAAACAACAGATAGTGGTACCCACACATACAAACGATACTGGAACCCGCACATACAGCAAATACTGGAAACCATACTTACAACAGACACTGGAACCCACACATGCAAAAGATACTGGAACCCACGCATACAACAGATACTGGAACCCACCCATACAACAGAAACTGGAACCCACACATACAAAAGATACTAGAACCCATACATACAACAGATATTGGAACCAATACATACAACAGATACTTGTACCCAAACAAACATCAGATACTGGAACCCACACATACAACAAATACTAGAACCCACACATACAAGCGATACTGGAACCCACATACACAATACTGGAACCCACATACACAATACTGGAACCCACACATACAGCAGATATTGGAACCCACACAAACAAGCATTACTGTATCCCTCACATACAGCTGATACTGGAACCCACACATACAAATGATACTGGTACCCACAAATACAACAGATACTGGAACCCACAAACACAACAGATACAGGAACCCACACATACAACTGATACTGAAACCCATACATACAACTGATACTAGAACCCACACATACAAAAGATACTGGAACTCACACATACAACTGATACTGGAACCCACACATAGAAGAGATACTGGAATCCACACAAACAACAATTACTTTAACCAACACATACTATGGATTCTGGAACCCACACATACTATGGATTCTGAAACCCACACATACAACAGATAGTGGAACCCACGCATAAAACTGATACTGGAACTAACACAAACAACTGAAACTGGAACCCACAGATACCAGAGATACTGGAACGCACACATACAACAGCTACTGGAACCCACAGAAACAAGAGAAACTGGAATCCACACATAATACTGATACTGGAACCCAGAGATAGAAGAGACACTGGAACCCACACACACAACAAATATTGGAACCCACACACACAAGTGAAATTGGAACCCTAACATACAGCTATACTGGAACCCACAAATACAAATGATACAGCAACACACACAAAAAACAGAAACTGGAACCCACACATACAAAAGATACTGGAACCCACACAAACAACAGATAGTGGTACCCACACATACAAGCGATACTGGAACCCACACAAACATCACATACTGGAACCCGCAAAAACAACAAATACTGGAACCCATACATACAACAGATACTGGAACCCACACATAAAATAGATACTGGAACCCACACAAAAAGCAGATACTGGAACCCACACATACAACAGATATTGGAACCCACACACACAAACAATACTGGAACCCACACATACAACTAATACTGGAACTTACACATACAAATGATACTGGAACCCACACATACAACAGATACTTTAACCCACAAACACAACAGACACAGGAACCCACACATACAAAAAATAATGCTGGAACCCACACATACAATTGATACTGGAGCCTAAACATACAACTGATAGTGGAACCCAGACATACAGCTTATATTGGTACACACACATACAACATAAATTGGAACCCACACATACAACAGACACTGGAACCCACACATAAAAAAGAAACTGGAACCCACACATACAACAGATACTTTAACCCACAAGCACAACAGACACAGGAACCCACAAGCACAACAGACACAGGAACCCACACATATAACTGATACTGGAACCCACACATACAAATAATACTGGAACCCACACATACAACTGATACTGGTGCCCAAATATACAACTGATAGTGGGACCCAGACATACAGCTTATATTGGTACACACACATACAACATAAACTGGAAACCACACATATAACAGACACTGGAACCCACACATACAACAAATACTGGAACCCATACATACAACAGATACTGGAACCCAAACAAACAACAGATACTGGAACCCACACATACAAGCGAAACTGAAACCCACACTTACAACAAATACTGAAACCACACATACAACAGATACTGGAACCCACACATACAACACAAACTGGAACCCACACATTCAAATGATACTGGAACCCATGCAAACAAATGATACTGGCACCCACACATACAACAGACACTGGAACCCACAAACACAACATATACTGGAACCCACACATACAACTAATACTGGAACCCACACACACAACAAATATTGGAACCCACACATACAAGTAATATTGCAACCCTAACATACAGGTTAACTGGAACCCACACATATAAATCATGCAGCAACACACACAAAAAACAGAAACTGGAACCCACACATACTACAGATCCTGGAACCCACACAAACAACAGAGAGTGGTACCCACACATCCAAACGATACTGGAACCCACACAAAAATTAGACACTGGAACCCGCACATACAGCAAATACTGGAAACCATACATACAACAGACACTGGAACCCAGACATGCAAAAGATACTGGAACCCACGCATACAACAGAAACTGGAACCCACACATGCAAAAGATACTGGAACCCATAAATACAACAGATATTGGAACCAATACATTCAACAGATACTGGAACCCACACAAACATCAGATACTGGAACCCACACATACAACAAATACTGGAACCCACACATACAACAAATACTGGAACCCACATACACAATACTGGTACCCACACATACAGCAGATACTGGAACCCACACATACAAATGATACTGGTACCCACACATACAAATGATACTGGAACCCACACATACAACTGATACTGAAACCCACACATACAACTGATACTAGAACCCACATATACAACTGACACTGGAGGCCACAGATACAAAAGATACTGGAACTCACACATACAACTGATACTGGAACCCACACATAGAAGATATACTGGAATCCACACACACAACAAATACTTGAACCAACACATACTATGGATTCTGGAACCCACACATACTATGGATTCTGGAACCCACACATACAACAGATAGTGGAACCCACACATAAAACTGATACTGGAACTAACACAAACAACTGGAACTGGAACCCACAGATACAAGAGATGCTGGAACCCACACATTCAAATGATACTGGAACCCACGCAAACAACATATAGTGGTACCACCACATACAAGCGAAACTGGAATCCACACAAACAAGCATTACTGGAACCCTCACATACAACTGATAATGGAACCCACCCATACAAATGATACTTGCACCCACACATACAACAGACACTGGAACCCACAAACACAACATATACTGGAACCCACAAACACAACAGATACAGGAACCCACACATACAACTGATACTGGAACCCACACATACAACTAATACTGGAACCCACACATACAACTAATACTGGAACCCACACATACAACTGATATTGGAACCCACACACACAACAAATATTGGAACCCACACATACAAGTAATATTGCAACCCTAACAAACAGGTTAACTGGAACCCACACATATAAATCATGCAGCAACACACACAAAAAACAGAAACTGGAATCCACACATACTACAGAGCCTGGAACCCACACAAACAACAGATAGTGATACCCACACATCCAAACGATACTGGAACCCACACAAAAATTAGATACTGGAACCCGCACATACAGCAAATACTGGAAACCATACATACAACAGATACTGGAACCCAGACATGCAAAAGATACTTGAACCCACGCATACAACAGAAACTGGATCCCACACATACAAAAGATACTGGAACCCATACATACAACAGATATTGGAACCAATACATTCAACAGATACTGGAACCCACACAAACATCAGATACTGGAACCCACACATACAACAAATACTGGAACCCACACATACAACAAATACTGGAACCCACACATACAACAAATACTGGAACCCACATACACAATACTGGAACCCACACATACAGCAGATATTGGAACCCACACCAACAAGCATTACTGTAACTCTCACATACAGCAGATACTGGAACCCACACATACAAATGATACTGGTACCCACAAATACAACAGATACTGGAACCCACACATACAACTGATACTGAAACCCACACATACAACTGATACTTGAACCCACATATACAACTGACACTGGAGGCCACAGATACAAAAGATACTGGAACTCACACATACAACTGATACTGGAACCCACACATAGAAGAGATACTGGAATCCACACACACAACAAATACTTGAACCAACACATACTATGGATTCTGGAACCCACACATACTATGGATTCTGGAACCCACACATACAACAGATAGTGGAACCCACGCATAAAACTGATACTGGAACTAACAAAAACAACTGAAACTGGAACCCACAGATACAAGAGATGCTGGAACCCACACATACAACAGCTACTGGAAACCACAGAAACAAGAGAAACTGGAACCCACACAAAATACTGATACTGGAACCCACAGATAGAAGAGATATTGGAACCCACACACACAACAAATATCGGAACCCACACACACTAGTGAAATTGGAACCCTAACATACAGCTATACTGTAACCCACACATACAAACGATACAGCAACACACACAAAAAACAGAAACCGGAACCCACACATACAAAAGATACTGGAACCCACACAAACAACAGATAGTGGAACCCACACATACAGGCGATACTGGAACCAACGCAAACATCAGATACTGGAACCCACGCATACAACAGATACTGGAACCCACACATACAAAAGATAATGGAACCCATAAACACAAGAGATATTGGAACCCATACATACAAAAGATAATGGAACCCACACAAACATCAGTTATTGGAACCCACACATACAACAAATGCTGGATTCCACACATACAAGCGATACTGGTACCCACATACACAATACTGGAACCCACACTTAGAACAGATAATGGAACCCACAAATACAATGAATACTGGAACCCACACATACAACGAATACGGGATCCCACACATAAAACTGATACTGAAACCCCCACACAGAATACTGGAACCCACATATACAATAGATACTGGAACCCACACATACAATGGATACTGGAACCTACACATACAACAGATACTGGAACCCACACAAACATCAGATACTGGAACCCACACATACCACAGATATTTGAACCCACACATGCAACAGATACGGGAACCCACACATACAACAGATACAAGAACCAACGCATACACCAGCTAGTGGAACCACACCTACAATAGATATTTGAACACACACATACAAAAAATATACTGGAGCCCACACATACAACAGATACTGGAACCCACACATACAACAGAAACTGGAACCCGCAAATCATCATTTAAGGAAACCCACACATACTACAAATACTGGAACCACACATACAAGCGATACTGGAACCCACACACACAATACTGGAATCCACACATACAACAGATACTGGAACCCACACATGCAACGTATACTGGAACCCTCACATACAATGGATACTGGAACCCATGCATACAACAGATACTGGAACCCACACATAAAACTGACACTGAAACCCAAACACACAATACTGGAATTCACACATACCACCGATACTGGAACCCACAGAAACAACAGATACTGAAACCCACACAAACAATAAATTTTGGAACCCACAAACACAAGCAATACTGGAAACCAAAAATACAACTGATAATGGAAACAACACATACAGCAGATCCTGGAACCCACAAACACAACAGTCACAGGCACCCACACATGCAACTTATTCTGGAACCCACACATACGACTGATACTGGAACCCACACATACTAAAAATACTGGAGCCCACACATCCAACAGATGCTGGAAAACACAAATACAACAGAAACTGGAACCCACAAACACAACTGATCCTGGAACCCACACATACAACTGATACTGGAACCCAGACATTCAACTTATAGTGGAACACAGACATACAACTGATACTGGAACCCACACATAAAACTGACAATGAAACCCAAACACACAATACTGGAACCAACACATACAACAGATAGTGCAACCCACACATACAGCGGATACTGGAACCCACACATACAACAAATACTGGAACCCACACAAACATCAGATACTGGAACCCACACAAACATCAGATACTGGAACCCACACAAACATCAGATACTGGAACCCACACATACAACAGATACTGGAACTCTCACATACAACAGATAGTGGAACCCACTCATACAACTGATAATGGAACTAACACAAATAACTGATGCTGGAGCCCACAGATAAAAGAGATACTGGAACCCACACATACAACAGATAGTGGAACCCACAGAAACAAGATATATTGGAACCCACAAATACAACTGATACTGGAAACCACAGATACAACTTATACTGGAAACACACATACAACTGATACTGGAACCCACACATACAACAAATATTGGAACCCACACATGCAAGCGATAATGGAACCCTAACATAAAAGCGATACTGGAACGCACTCATACAAATGATACAGCAACACATACAAAAAACAGATACTGGAACCCACAAATACAACTGTTAATGGAACCCACACATACAACTGATACTGGAACCCACAAACACAACAGACACAGGAACCCACACATACAACTGATACTAGAACTGACACATATAACTGATACTGGAACCCACACATACTAATGATACTGGAACCCACACATACAAAAGATGCTGGAAAACACAAATACAACAGATACTGGAACCCACACATACAACTGATACTGGAACCCATACATACAACTGATACTGGAACCCAGACATACAACTGTTAGTGGAACCCAGACATACAACTGACGCTGGAACCCAGACATACAACTGATACTGGAACCCAGACATACAAGCGATATTGGAAACCTAACATACAAGAGATACTGGAACCCACACAAACAAATTATACAGCAACACACACAAAACCAGATACTGGAACCCACACATACTACTGATACTTGAACCCACACATAGAAGAGATACTGGAACCCACATACACAACAAATATTGGAACCCACCCATACAAGCGAAATTGGAACCCTAACATACAAGCTATACTGGAACCCACACATACAAATGATAGAGCAACAGACACACAAAACAGAAACTGGAACACACACATACCATAGATACTGGAACCCACACAAACATCAGATACTGGAACCCGCACATGCAGTACAGACCAAAAGTTTGGACACACCTTCCCATTTAAAGATTTTTCTGTATTTTCATGACTTTGAAAATTGTACATTCACACTGAAGGCATCAAAACTATGAATTAACACATATGGAATTATATACCTAACAAAAAAGTGTGAAACAACTGAAAATATGTCTTATATTTTAGGTTCTTCAAAGTAGCCACCTTTTGCTTTGATGACTGCTTTGCACACTCTTGGCATTCTCTTGATGAGCTTCAAGAGGTAGGCACCGGAAATGGTTTTCACTTCACAGGTGTGCCCTGTCAGGTTTAATAAGTGGGATTTTTTGCCTTATAAATGGGGTTAGGACCATCAGTTTTGTTGTGCAGAAGTCTGGTGGATACACAGCTGATAGTCCTACTGAATAGACTGTTAGCTGCTTTTTTCTTGCCATAATGCAAATTCTAAGTAAAAAAAACGAGTGGCCATCATTCCTTTAAGAAATTAAGGTCAGTCAGTCCGAAAAATTGGGCAAACTTTGAAAGTGTCCCCAAGTGCAGTTACAAAAACCAATCGCTACCAAGAAACTAGCTCACATGAGGACCGCCCCAGGAAAGGAAGACCAAGAGTCACCTCTGCTTCTGAGGATAAGTTTATCCGAGTCACCAGCCTCAGAAATTGCAGGTTAACAGCAGCTCAGATTAGAGACCAGGTCAATGCCACACAGAGTTCTAGCAGCAGACACATCTCTACAACAACTGTTAAAAGTAGACTTTGTGCAGCAGGCCTTCATGGTAAAATAGCTGCTAGGAAACCACTGCTAAGGACAGGTAACAAGCAGAAGAGACTTGTTTGGGCTGAACAACACAAGAAATAGACATTAGACCAGTGGAAATCTGTGCTTTGGACTGATGAGTCCAAATTTGAGATCTTTGGTTCCAACCACTGTGTCTTTGTGCGACGCAGAAAAGGTGAATGGATGGACTCTACATGCCTGGTTCCCACCGTGAAGCATGGAGGAGGAGGTGTGATGGTGTGGGGGTGCTTTGCTGGTGACACTGTTGGGGATTTATTCAAAATTGAAGGCATACTGAACCACCATTGCTACCACAGCATCTTGCAGCGGCATGCTATTCCATCCGGTTTGCGTGTAGTTGGACCATCATTTATTTTTCAACAGGACAATGACCCCAAACAAACCTCCAGGCTGTGTAAGGGCTATTTGACCAAGTAGGAGAGTGATGGGGTGCTACGCCAGATGACCTGGCCTCCACAGTCACCAGACCTTAACCCAATCGAGATGGTATGGGGTGAGCTGGACCGCAGAGTGAAGGCAAAAGGGCCAACAAGTGCTAAGCATCTCTGGGAACTCCTTCAAGATTGTTGGAAGACCAATTCCGGTGACTACCTCTTGAAGCTCATCAAGAGAATGCCAAGAGTGTGCAAAGCAGTCATTAAAGCAAAAGATGGCTACTTTGAAGAACCTAGAATATAAGACATATTTTCAGTTGTTTCAACTTTTTTAAGTATATAATTCCACATGTGTTAATTCATAGTTTTGATGCCTTCAGTGTGAATGTCCAATTTTCATAGTCAAGAAAACACAGAAAAATCTTTAAATGACAAGTTGTGTCCAAACTTTTGGTCTGTACTGTACAACAAATACTGGAACCCATACATACAATAGAAACTGGAACCCAAACATACAACAGATATTGGAACACACACATACAACAAATACTGGAACCCACATACACAATACTGGAACCCACACATAGAACACATGATGGAACCCACACATACAGTCCCTGACAGAAGTTATGTCACTTATCCATGTTATGTAAATAAAAGCTTATAACCTGACATTAAATTCATACATTGGTTTTATAAATTACTCTTTTGAATGCTGTAACCCTCCCAAATTTGGTTTAGATTAAGAAAATAGATTGGCATCAATGCTGAAATATTGATCATTTAATGAAAACAGAATGGTCAGATTTTGGCAAGACAAAAGTTTTGTCGCCTGGTCATATAATGCACCCAATCCTAGTTTACATCCTCACCAGTGCTCAGTAAATGATCGATTAATTAGCGTGTGTGTATAAAAAGAAACCCAGCACCCCAGACCTTCACTTGAACTGCAACTTGAGCTCTGACAACAAGCCAAACATCCACCCTGTGACCGAAGCCTTCATTATCAAGAGGCTGAAGACCAGATCCACTGCAGAGGTGGCTGGCATCTTTAATGTGTCTCAGCGTCAAGTACAAAGAATTAAAAAAAGATTTGAAGAGACTGGAGATGTGTTTGACAAGCCCAGGTCCAGCAGACCCCGCAAGACAACTGCTCAGGAGGAATGTTTGTTGGTTAGAAAATCCAAAGCAAGCCCCTCTTCCACTGCAGCAGGGCTCCAACAGGCCTGGTCACCTCAAGTCCCTGTGTCAACTAGAACAGTTTGTAGAATTCTGCCTCAAAATGGCCTCCATGGACGAATCAGTGCACTAAACAAAAGGCAAATAAAAAAACTGTGTGGCATTTGCAAAGTCCCACAGCCTTCTAAACAGATGGACGCTGGAAAAGTGGCAGAAGGTGGATTTCTTTGATGAATCTTCAGTAGAATTACACCACAGCTGCCGCAAATACTGCAGGAGACCTAACTGGAGCCCGTATGGATCCAAAATACACTGAGAAAACAGTTACATTTGGTGGTGGAAAGATCATGGTCTGGGTTACATTCAGTATGGGATGTGCGAAACATTTGTAAGGTGGAAGGCAATATCAATAGCCTAAAATATCAAGAAGTATTAGCTACCTCTTACATTCCAAATCATAAAAGGGGTCAAATTCTGCAGCAGGATGGTGCTCCGTCTCATATATCCATCTCTACAACAAAGTTCCTCCAGGCAAAAAAGATCAAGGTGCTCAAGGACTGGCCAGCCCAGTCACCAGACATGAACATCATTGAGCATGTTTGGGGTAGGATGAAAGAGGAAGCTTGGAAGACAAAACCAAAGAATCTAGATGAACTCTGGGAGGCATGTAAGACTGCATTGTTTGCTATTCCTGATGACTTCATTAATAAATTGTATGAATCATTGTTGAACCGCATGGATGCAGTCCTTCAAGCTCATGGAAGTCACACAAAATATTAAATATGACTCTAATAGCACCACAACTTCATTCACCAATGTTATGCAGCATATATTTGTATTTTAAGATAATTATTTGTTTTAATCACATTACTTTCTGTGGGCGACAAAACTTTTGTCTTGCCAAAATCTGGCCATTCTGTGTTCATTAAATGAACAATATTTCAGCATTAATGCCAATTTATTTTCTTAATCTAAACCAAATTTGGGAGGGTTTCAGCTTTCAAAAGAATAATTTATAAAACCAATGGATGAATTTAACATCAGGTTATAAGCTTTTATTTACATAACATGGATAAGCGACAAATTCTGTCAGGGAGTGTACAACGGATGCTGGAACCCACACATACAACGGATACTGGAACCCATGCATACAACAGATACTGGAACCCACACATAAAACTGATAGTGAAACCCACACACATAAAACTGGAACCCACACATAAAACTGGTACTGAAACCCACACGTACAACAGATACTGGAATCCACACAAACATCAGATACTGGTACCCACACATACAACAAATACTGGAACCCACACATACAACAAACACTGGAACCCACACATACAAGCGATACTGGAACCCACACACACAATACTGGAACGCACATGTAAAAATGATACAGAAACACACACAAAAAAGAGATAGTGGAACCCACACTTACCACATATACTGGAACCCACACTTACAACAAATACTGGAACCCGCACATACAACAGATACTGGAACCCACACATACAAATGATACTGGAACCCACACATATGACAGATATTGGAACCCACATACACAAGCAATACTGGAACCCACTGTCAGGCAAAATTTATTTTTGTCCTAGTTTTAAAAATGAGAGATGTCTTAAATCTTCACCCCCTGCTCATTTGGAAGAGGCTACATAGAACTCAGTCTTTCTCCCCACAAACAAGGAATTTTTATTACCGCCATAAAACCTCAGCTAGAGCAAGTATACTGGTGTAAACTGGAAATTCCCTACAATCCTATTGTCTAACGGTACATACTTTTAATGTCGATTTTAATAATGCCCATGACTGTCACAAACACAGGGACCACATTTTTGGGATGTTCACCTTTTCCGGTTAAGACGGTATATCTTACATAACTGGGAGACCACCGGAAACCCAGGAAATGAATTCTGAGCTTCTGAACATCATAGAAATATCATATTTGATATCAATCTTCATGAATAGTGGTGACGGCAAACATGATGTCTCCATCTTTAATGTGGGACCCCCCCATACAAAGATATGAAATCTGAAGGATTGTTATGTCTTATGCATCTGGGTGGGTTCACAAAACTGAGCCCCCACGTGAGGCTGTCTCCTAATGTTTTGGCCCCTTACTAAAAACCAGAACGGCCATTTTAAGTCATTCTTACCCAGGACGTCAGATGCATGCACTACTCGTTGCGTGGAAGAATCACATCTAATTTCCGGTGACCCGTCCCCCCACAGAATCTGAGACCATCACCTCGTGGCGCAGGTTTTGCTATTATTTAGCCCTTTTATTTTAATAACTGTTTTATGCATATATGTAAATTGTCTCTTTTATAATATCTTGTATCTTTGGTAAACACTGCCCACTTTCGGAAGTAAATCATTATTATTTACCAGCTCCGTTCTTCTTGTCCTATGTCGAGCTAACACGTTCCTCACCCGCTAATTCACGTTACCTAACGGGTACCCGATCCACCTGTTAAGCGATCGGTGGTGGCAGTATACCAGTATTTATGTGATATTGTGGTTTGAGGGTGGCTGGACGGAGATATATAAACGTTCCTGGAAGGAAGTGGCGGTATATATACGTCCTGTCACATCACGTGACACAATAGTCGACATAAATTAGAGCAGCTGCGCCCGTGCTTATCCTTAGTCAATACCGTTGTAGCGCCGGCGTCCCTGCCCTCTGCTAGGCAGGGACGCTGTTCCCCTCACCCCTCTGCTCCGAGCCCGGCGTCCTCCTCCCGCTCTGCTGGCAGCGCGCGCTCCTTCCAGGCCACTGTGCTTAGGGCACGCGCGCGCGCGCTCCCTCCCTCTTAAAGGGGCCGCGCGCGTCGTCCTAAGGAGTCCCCGGCCAATGGCCGGAGGACTTCACCATATATAAGGCACCTCCTCCAAAATGGAGGTGCCCGAGCAATGTTGTTGCACTGTTCACTACTCTGCTTCAGCCCTCAGGTCCCGTTGCCAGTTACCTGCCAGTTACCTGCCAGAATCCTGACAGTTTGCTGTCTGTTTCCTGCCTGATATTCCTGCTACCTGCTTGCTAGCCTGAGGTCCGACGGTCTGCCTTCCTACTCCTGTCAGTCTGTCTATGGACCAGCTTGCCCGCTCACCTGGGAGCGCACATCTGCTACCTGCCTGCTAGCCTACCTGGAGGCTCCGCCGTCACGTGCTGTGACCAACCGCCATTCCAGAGACTCCTGCCTGCTCACCTGGGAGCGCTCATCTTCTGCCTGTCTGTTGGCCTACCTGGAGGCTCCGCCGTCACGTGCTGTGACCACCTGCCATTCCAGAGACTCCTGTCCGCTCACCTGGGAGCACTCATCTTCTGCCTGTCTGTTGGCCTACCTGGAGGCTCCGCCGTCACGTGCTGTGACCACCTGCTATTCCAGAGACTCTTGCCCGCTCACCTGGGAGCGCTCATCTGCTACCTGCCTGTTTGCCTACCTGGAGGATCCGCCGTCACATGCTGTGACCACCCGTTTATCCAGAGACTCTCGCTTGCTCACCTGGGAGCACACATCTACCATCTGCCTGCTAGCCTACCTGGAGGCTCAGCCATCACAGGTCGTACCTACGCTTTACCCAGAGACTGCCCCGGTCACTTGCCGTGACCTCCTGCCCGTTCATCCAGAGACTGCCCCGGTCACTTGCCGTGACCTCCTGCCCGTTCATCCAGAGACTGCCCCGGTCACTTGCCGTGACCTCCTGCCCGTTCACCCAGAGACTGTCCCGGTCACCTGCTGTGACTGCCTGCACGTCTTCCCTGGTCGCCACCTGCTCCCTTACAAGGACCGCCCCCTTGTATAGTAGCTCAGAGGTTCCGCCTCCCAGACCCGTTACAGTTTGCTCCGGCCATGGAACCCGGTGGCACCCAAGCTCCCTTGCTCTCGGACCTGTGTCATGAACTGTCCCGTCAGAGGTCCCAACAGGAGTCCATCCTGGGTCACCTGCGGAATGTCAATTCTCGCCTGGACACTCTGACTGCTCCACCAGCAACCACCGCCAGTGCCATGACTCGCAATCCGGCAGCTCCGCTGCCCACCAATACCATAGTATCCTACCCCGGACCCCGGCTTTCTGCACCTCCTCGCTTCGGAGGCGACTCCGCTCAGGCTCGGGGCTTCATAAATCAGTGCACCCTGCACTTTGAACTTCCGTCCCACCAGTTTAACTCCGACCGGGCCAAAATTGCCTTCATCATGTCCCATCTCACCGGGGAGGCCCTGGCCTGGCTAAATCCTCTATGGGAGAGAGGAGACCCCCTGGTGTCCGACCTGCCTGCCTTTCTCACGGCTTTCCGGAAAGTCTTCGACGAACCCGGACGGAAGACCTCATCCGCATCATCTCTGCTACGCCTCCGTCAGGGAAGTCTCACCGTGGGCCAATATGCCATACGGTTCCGTACCCTTGCCTCGGAGCTGGTCTGGGATAACGACGCTCTGGTATCTGTCTTCTGGGAGGGTCTGTCCGGCCGTATTAAAGATGAACTCGCCGGTCGGGACATTCCTACCACTCTCGATGACCTAATAACTCTTGCCACCCGGATTGACCTACGGTTCCAGGAGCGTGCCAAGGAGGTCACCCGTGAGCGGAGGTTTCCACGTCTAGCTCCTACTTTTCAGAAACCCGTCACTCCCTCCGTTTCTCCCCAGGTACACTCTCCTGAGCCTATGCAGGTCGACCAGACCAAGATGGTCAAAACCTGTCAGGACTTACGTCGTGCCGAGGGGAGCTGCTTCTACTGTGGCAGTAAGGAGCACCGGATCCGTACCTGCCCGGAGAGGTCGGGAAATGCCTGTGTCTAGGTTCGCTCAGAGAGGTCGACCTAGACAAGAATAAATCCTCTCCATCTCTGCTGCTGTCAGTCTCAATTATCTGCGGGGAGAATCGTTATTTCGAACTAGCCCAACTTGACTCTGGAGCGGCCGGGAATCTTATTTCACAGTCCCTGGTAGAAAAATACTGCATTCCCACCAAACCTCTGGCTGTACCATTATCTGTCGCTGCTGTGGATGGGGGCCTCTTACCACGTCCCATCCAACTCATCACCGAATCCATAACTCTGCAGGTGGGAATGCTGCACTCTGAGAGCATCTCTTTTCATGTTCTGCCTGGACTCTCTCACGCCCTCTTACTAGGTCTACCTTGGCTCCAGAGACATGCACCCGTGCTTGACTGGCAGACCGGAGAGATCCTTCGCTGGGGACAGGACTGTCATAAGACTTGTTTGGTTCCTGTTCATCCCGTCCGTCCTTCTCCTACCCCAACTAATCTACCTGGACTTCCGATTCCCTATTGGTCATTTGCTGATGTCTTTAATAAAAAGGAGGCAGAGGCATTACCCCCTCATAGACCATACGACTGTCCTATCGACCTGTTACCCGGTACTACGCCTCCCCGTGGGCGTATTTACCCATTGTCCGCTGCTGAGACCCGGTCGATGTCCGAATATATTGAGGAGAATTTGGCCAGGGGATTCATCCGGAAATCTACCTCCCCAGCGGGAGCAGGCTTCTTTTTCGTAAAAAAGAAGGACGGCTCTCTCCGTCCCTGTATAGACTATAGAGGCCTTAACCAGATCACGGTGAAGAATAAGTACCCCCTTCCGCTCATTCCTGAATTATTTGATCGTCTCAGGGGGGCTAGAATCTTCACCAAACTGGACCTCCGTGGGGCGTACAACCTGGTCCGTATCCGTCAAGGGGATGAATGGAAGACTGCATTCAACACCCAGGACGGCCACTATGAATATCTGGTAATGCCCTTTGGTCTCTGTAACGCTCCTGCCGTCTTTCAAGAGTTGGTCAATGACATCTTCCGGGACCTTCTCTACTCCTGCGTAGTGGTGTACCTGGATGACATCTTGGTCTTCTCTCCGGATCTCCAGACTCACCGGAGGGACGTTCGTCAGGTCCTGCTCAGGCTCAGGCAGAATCACGTCTTCGCTAAATATGAAATGTGCCTCTTTGAGCAGACCTCGCTTCCGTTTTTGGGCTACATTATTTCTCAGACCGGCCTACGAATGGATCCAGAGAAACTGTCTGCCATCGAGAAATGGCCCCGACCGGAGGGGTTGAAGGCCATTCAGCGGTTCCTGGGCTTCGCCAACTATTACCGTCTCTTCATACCGCACTTCTCTTCCCGGACTGCCCCAATTTCCGCGCTCACCCGTAAGGGTACTAATCCCAAAGAGTGGCCGCCCGAAGCAGAGGAGGCCTTTCTTTCCTTAAAACAGGCCTTCTCTTCCACCCTGGTGCTGCATCGCCCGGACGGCAACAAGCAGTTCTTCCTGGAGGTTGATGCCTCCTCCTCCGGAGCTGGAGCGGTACTTACTCAAAAATCTTCTTCCGGGAGGATGGTAACTTGCGGCTTCTTCTCCAAACTCTTCTCCTCTTCTGAGCGCAATTATTCCATAGGAGACCGAGAGTTATTGGCCATCAAGCTGGCATTGGAGGAGTGGCGTTACCTACTCGAGGGGGCTCTTCATCCGGTAATAATTTACACTGACCACAAGAACTTGGCTTACCTCCAGCATGCTCAGAGACTTAACCCGCGCCAAGCCCGGTGGTCCTTGTTTTTTGCTCGCTTTGATTTTGTTCTACATTTTCGCCCGGCTGACAAGAACATCAAAGCTGACGCCTTGTCCCGATCCTTCCTGGTGTCTGATCTCGAGGAGGAACCGAAGCACATCATTGATCCCGCCAGAGTAATGCAGGTGGCTCCCGTGAGCCTAAATCGTCTTCCTCCCGGTAAGACGTTTGTATCGGTACCCGATCGGGAGAGGATCCTACACTGGGGTCATTCGTCTAAACTAGCTGGCCACGCCGGTCAGAAAAAGACCCTCCAGCTTATTACCCGGCACTACTGGTGGCCTACCCTGCACAAGGACGTAATAGACTTTGTTTCTGCCTGTGTCTCCTGTGCCCGCAACAAAGTTCCGAGACACCTGCCTGCCGGTCGCCTCCTTCCGCTTCCTGTACCCGCTGCCCCCTGGCAGCATATAGCTATGGACTTCATAACTGATCTCCCCGTCTCTGCCGGTTGTACGGTCATTTGAGTGGTCGCTGACCGCTTTTCCAAGATGGCTCACTTTATTCCCCTGCCGGGCCTCCCGTCTGCACCCGAGCTGGCTAAAGACTTTATCCGCCACATCTTCCGTCTTCATGGCCTGCCACGTCACATCGTGTCGGATCGTGGGGTACAGTTCACCTCACATTTCTGGAGAGCCACTTGTAAATTGCTAAACGTCACCCTGGACTCCTCCTCCGCTTACCACCCACAGTCCAATGGTCAAGTGGAGCGGATCAATCAGATCCTGACCAGTTACCTCCGGCACTTCGTTAATGCCCACCATTCTGACTGGGTGGATCTCCTGCCATGGGCCGAATTTTCTTACAACAATCACGAGAGCGAATCTTCCTCCAAATCCCCGTTTTTTGTAGTCTTCGGTCAGCATCCTCGGATCCCATTTCCCGTCTCCACCTCGGTGGACAATCCGGCTGCGGAATCTCTTGTTAACAAATTTTCCTCCATATGGGAGAGTACCCGGTCCGCACTCCTTCTGTCATGCGAACGTATGAAAAGACATGCTGACAAAAAACGTCTGGATCCTCCTCAATTCCGTCCAGGGGATAAGGTCTGCCTCTCGTCTAAGTATGTCCGGCTCAAGATTCCTTCCTATAAGTTAGGGCCTCGGTTCATCGGTCCTCTGGAGGTCATCAGTCAGATCAACCCGGTGGCCTATAAATTGAAACTCCCGGCCAACTTGCGGATCCCTAACTCCTTCCATGTATCTTTCCTCAAACCTGTGGTACTTAACTCTTTTTCCAAGTCTACAGGTACGCCTCCTGCTCCAGTTTCCGCTGAAAACGAATTTGAGGTAGAGAACATTCTGGCCACCAAAAGGGTAAGAGGGAAGACCTTTTTTCTAGTAGATTGGAAGGGGTTTGGTCCTGAAGAGAGAACGTGGGAGCCCCGTGAGAACATCCATGCCCCTCTCATCCTAGCTAAATTTCTGTCTGGCCTAAAAAAGGGGGGGCCTAAAGGGGTGGGTACTGTAGCGCCGGTGTCCCTGCCCTCTGCTAGGCAGGGACGCTGTTCCCCTCACCCCTCTGCTCCGAGCCCGGCGTCCTCCTCCCGCTCTGCTGGCAGAGCGCGCTCCTTCCTCGCCACTGTGCTTAGGGCGCGCGCGCGCTCCCTCCCTCTTAAAGGGGCCGCGCGCATCGTCCTAAGGAGTCCCCGGCCAATGGCCGGAGGACTTCACCATATATAAGGCACCTCCTCCAAAATGGAGGTGCCCGAGCAATGTTGTTGCACTGTTCACTACTCTGCTTCAGCCCTCAGGTCCCGTTGACAGTTAGCTGCCAGTTACCTGCCAGAATCCTGACAGTTTGCTGTCTGTTTCCTGCCTGATATTCCTGCTACCTGCTTGCTAGCCTGAGGTCCGACGGTCTGCCTTCCTACTCCTGTCAGTCTGTCTATGGACCAGCTTGCCCGCTCACCTGGGAGCGCACATCTGCTACTTGCCTGCTAGCCTACCTGGAGGCTCCGCCGTCAGGTGCTGTGACCACCCGCCATTCCAGAGACTCCTGCCCGCTCACCTGGGAGCGCTCATCTTCTGCCTGTCTGTTGGCCTACCTGGAGGCTCCGCCGTCACGTGCTGTGACCACCTGCCATTCCAGAGACTTCTGTCCGCTCACCTGGGAGCGCTCATCTTTTGCCTGTCTGTTGGCCTACCTGGAGGCTCCGCCGTCACGTGCTGTGACCACCTGCTATTCCAGAGACTCTTGCCCGCTCACCTGGGAGCGCTCATCTGCTACCTGCCTGTTTGCCTACCTGGAGGATCCGCCGTCACATGCTGTGACCACCCGTTTATCCAGAGACTCTCGCTTGCTCACCTGGGAGCACACATCTACCATCTGCCTGCTAGCCTACCTGGAGGCTCAGCCATCACAGGTCATACCTACCCTTTACCCAGAGACTGCCCCGGTCACTTGCCGTGACCTCCTGCCCATTCATCCAGAGACTGCCCCGGTCACTTGCCGTGACCTCCTGCCCGTTCACCCAGAGACTGTCCCGGTCACCTGCTGTGACTGCCTGCCCGTCTTCCCTGGTCGCCACCCGCTCCCTTACAAGGACCGCCCCCTTGTATAGTAGCTCAGAGGTTCTGCCTCCCAGACCCGTTACAACCGTGTTTGACCAGCAGGATAAGGGGGCCCAGAGGGCTGCAAGGTCTGACCAAGTGTGTTTTAGTGACAATTGGTGGCAAGCGGTGGGATCATAGCACATTAGTGATCTGGTTTGAGCAATCATTCCTCTCACTAAAAACTTGCACGGTTCGTACCTGGACCCTGCACAAAAGTTTTGAACATCGAACTCAGTGTTTATTAGATGTGAGACAATACTCTATGTGTAGCAGTTACCCTACCCTTCTTCGTTTTTTCTTTTCTATTTTTATTTTGGTGATCATGGTCATAGGTAGGGAGCACTGGAACAGCCTGCAGAAAAAGGACACTCTTATTGGAATATGTATAACCAAAGGCATTGACCCCCTCGGCAAAAACAAATTACAAATGGTTGCTGCACTGGCGCAACTGGAAACTGAGCAAGCCCGTCTCCAGACCTCAGCAGGGCCAGGGGTCAGCCGAGATATGGACAGTACTACTGCAGGGGTCCCACCTGTAGACGTACGCCGCATCAGCAACCAGGGCAGCGTGGACCCCTATCTGCAGATGGCTCTACAGCAACTTCCTGCAGAGGATGATGAAGGATGATGGAAAGTCATTCAGCAGCACCAGAAGGCTGAGAGAGCCCAGCAAGAGGCCAAGAGAGCCGAGCGAGCTGAGCGTGAGACCAAGCCAGCCGAGTGAGAGGCCCAAGCACGGAGGGCCCATGAACTGCAGATGCCCCAACTCGGGATCCCAGCATCCACCTCATGGAACGGTGAGACCAACAATGCGACCCTGTTTCAACCCCGTCCAGAGCATTTTCCTGTGATGGAAAAGGACAGCGACCTCGACTCCTTTCTGAGGGGTTTTGAAAAGACTTGCAGACAGTACCAGCTACCTGAGGAACAGTGGGTGCGATACTTAACTGCAGGGCTGCGGGGCAAAGCTCTGGATGTGTTTGTGGCTCTCCCTCCGAGCCTTGATGGGAACTATGATGCCATTAAGCAGGCCCTAATCTAGAGGTTCCAACTGACTCCTGAGGTGTACCGAAAAAAGTTCCCGAACCTCCAACATGGACCGCAAGACAGTTACAGCGATGTGGTGCATGGGCTCCGAACCAACTTTGAGCAGTGGATCCAAGGACTGTCAGCGACCACCTTTGAGCAGCTAAAGGATCTGATGGTGAAAGACCAATTCCTGCATCTGTGTCCAACTGAGGTACGGCAGTTCGTGATGGATCGGGAGCTACCAGATGCCATTAAAGCAGCGCAGATCGCAGACACCTACGAGGCCAACGGGAGACCAGAGGTGCGGAAGCCGGTCGTTGCCAGCTGGAAAGGGGGTAAGCCATCAACCACCATCCCTGCCCCTGCCAGCAGAATTTCTGTAGGCCTTTTCCCGTTACCAATGCCCTGCCTGCATCTGATGCCCGCAGGTGTTATTTATGCAACCAGACTGGTCGTCTCAGCGCCACTGGCCCAGAGAAGCAGAGGAAGAACCCCCCATCCACGGCCCCAGGGCCTAACGCATCAGTTCTTTTGGTGGGTGGGCCGGTTGGGAAGGCCTGTGAAAACTTGCAGTCTGTCATGGTGGGGGACACTGTCACTGTAGGCCTCAAGGGAACGAACCCTCATTCGACCCTAACTGGTGTCCGCTGAAGAGCTTATTCCGGGAAAGACCCTGACTGTCACCGGCATTGGGGGCGTCCGATGCCCCTTGCCCATGGCCCGGGTTTTAATCGATTGGGGTGTGGGGAGTGGGGTGAAGGAAGTGGGAGTATCTGAAAATCTACCTGCAAATGTTTTGTTGGGAACTGATTTGGGGAGGATGTTTGCTTATTATGTCCCTGACCCCCCTCCTCGATCTGATATGGTTGGTAAGGTTAATGCTAATGCTGTGAATGTCAATGCTTTACCTGCTGCTGATGATGATTTTGATGATGATGATGATGATGATGATGATGTACTGGAAGGTACAGGAGAACTCAGCCATGTCACGCTGCGGGGTGATATTGCTGAGGATCCCCTAGCAGGAACAAGTGTCATTGCTAAGGGTAATGGGGAGAGGCACAGGGACTCAGAAAGAGAATAGCAAGGATCCAATGGCTGGATGTCCTTAAGGACAAAAATGTCCAGGAATGATGGGAAATTTAAAAAAATGAGATTCTCAAAGCTCAATCGTTAACAATCCAGAAAAGTAGGAAGAATGGGAAGCATTTAAGGAAACCAGGATAGATGAACACAGAACTTAAACACATGCTAAAAAGAAAGGAATGTTTATCAAATGGAAAGAGGGAGGCATATCTAAAGAAGATTATAATGCAGTCTGCAGATCCTGCAGGGCAAGTATCAGGTTAGCTAAAGCTGACAATGAATTAAGGCTTGCAAGAGATGTCAAAAGCAATAAAAAAGGATTTTGGGGGTATGTCAAAAGTAAAAGAAATGTCAAAGATGCTATAGGATTTTTACAGTATGAAAATGGGGAAATGGTAAGAAAGGATGTTGAGAAGGCTGAAATTTTTAATTCCTATTTTGCATCTGTTTTCTCTCAGAAAGAAAATGTAACATCAACTGATCTTCACTGTCCTATTAAAGGAATAGAAGAATCCAAGTTATCTGTAAACAGAGAGATTGTGAGGGAATATTTAGCTAACATAAATGAGTTCAAGTCTCCAGGTCCAGATGAATTACACCCCAGAGTACTGAAGGAGATCGTAGAAGAAATTTTAGAACCACTCTCCATAATCTTTGAAAATTCTTGGAGAACAGGAGAAGTCCCAGAAGACTGGAGAAGAGCAAATGTTGTTCCTATCTTCAAAAAGGGGAAGAAGGTGGACCCAGGGAACTCTAGGCCAGTGAGTCTGACTTCTATACCAGGAAAGATCTTTGAACAAATTATTAAACAACATGTATGTAGTACCTGGATAAGAATGAAGTGATTAACCAGAGTCAGCATGGGTTTGTAACTAACAAGTCATGTCAGACTAACTTAATTTCCTTCTATGACAGAATCACTGACTGGGTGGATCAGGGAAATGCTGTAGATATAGTATATCTTGACTTTAGCAAAGCATTTGACAAAGTATCTCACACCATCCTTATTGAAAAAATGACCATGTATGGAATGGACAAGACAACTGTTAGGTGGATTCATAACTGGCTTAGTGATCGGACTCAAAGAGTAGTCGTAAATGGCTTCACATCCAGTTGGATGAATGTCTCAAGTGGGGTGCCACAGGGCTCTGTCCTGGGACCTGTATTGTTCAACATCTTTATCAATGATTTAGATGAAGGAATTGAGGGTAAACTGATTAAATTTGCTGATGTCACAAAGCTAGGAGGGATAGCTAACACTAGAGAAGAGAAAGAGAGGATTCAAAAAGACCTAAATAAACTGGAGCAGTGGGCAGTAACTAACAGAATGTTTTTTAACAGGGAAAAATGCAAAGTACTACATCTGGGCAATAAAAATGAAAAAAGCATATACAAAATGGGAGGAATAGAGCTAAGCAACAGTACATGTGAAAAAGACTTAGGTATACTAATAGATCATAGACCGAACATGAGTCAACAGTGTGATGAAGCAGCAAAAAAGGCAAATACAATTCTGGGATGTATTAACAGAAGCATACAGTCTAGATCATGTGAAGTCATTATCGGACTTTACTCCTCTTTGGTCAGACCTCATCTGGAATACTGCGTCCTGTTTTGGGCACCACATTTTAAAAAAAGGAATCGACAAACTGGAGCAAGTTCAGAGAAGAGCGACCAGAATGGTGACCGGTCTGCAAACCATGTCCTATGAGGAACGTTTACAGGATTTGGGAATGTTTAGCTTGCAAAAAAGAAGACTGAGAGGAGACTTAATAGCTGTCTACAAATATCTCAAGGGCTGTCACATTGAAGAAGGATCATCTTTATTCTCATTTGCACAAGGAAAGACTAGAAGCAATGGGATGAAACTGAATGGGAGGAGACACAGATTAGGTATTAGAAAAAACTTCTTGACAGGGTGATCAATGAGTGGAACAGGCTGCCACGAGAGGTGGTGAGTTCCCTTTCAGTGGACATCTTCAAACAGAGGCTGGACAGACATCTGTCTGAGATGATTTAGTGAATTCTGCTTTGAGCAGGGGGTTGGACCAGATGACCCAGGAGGTCCCCTCCAACTCTACCATTCTATGATTCTATGACCATGAAGCAGGTGGTGCTGTGCCAGCGACCAGTGTCACAACAGATGGTGACCTGGCTGATAGTAGCTGCCCCATACGTAGCACTGTGCCTGAGGTAATGGGGGAGGATGGGGAAGTAGTATTCATAGCCGCACATGCTGATGGGACGGTGTTATTCCCCAGGGAGACGGCCTATATAGCCACTGTTACCCACAGTCAGAGAGCCCAGAACGCAAGAAATGCCCTGCCTTCTGCACCCTCCTTGGACAGAGGAATAGCAGAATCAGGTAGGGACCCAGAGCCGGTCCCAGAGGGTCCCAGTGAGGACGTGGCCTTAACCTCACTTCTGGCTTCCTCCAGCCAGGAGTTTCAGGCAGCTCTGCACTCAGATGCTAGCCTACAGACATTAAGGAGCCTCGGTGAGAAGCCCACCTCCGAGTCTGATAAGGAGAGGGTATTCTGGGACCAAGGGTGGTTGTACCGGGAGACAGTTCCCTGTACACCCCAACAGGAGTGGCTGAGGGAAAGACAGCTGGTCATCCCCTACCAATTCAGGGATGAGTTGTTGAGGATCGCCCATGAAATTCCACTCGCTGGACACTTGGGGGTCAGCAAAACTAAGGCCCGGTTGTCTCACCACTTTTATTGGCCCAAAATGGGGACTGATGTGGTGAACTACTGTCGCTCCTGTACCACATGTCAAAGAGTGGGAAAGTCAGGGCCGGCTCCCAAAGCCCCCCTGATCTCTTTTCCAGTGATAGAGGAGCCTTTCCAGAGGATTGCTGTGGACATTGTGGGACCACTGGCCATACCCAGCAGCTCTGGAAAACGTTTCATCCTTACCATGGTAGACTATGCTACCCGGTATGCGGAGGCAGTAGCCCTGTCCTCAATTAGGGCGGATAAGGTGGCGGACGCCCTCTTGGCCATCTTTTCGCGAGTAGGCTTTCCCAGGGAGATGCTTACCGACCAGGGTACCCAGTTCGTGTCACGCTTAATGGAGGTCCTATGTAAGAAAATGCAGGTGCAGCATCTGGTATCGAGCACGTATCATCCCCAAACCAATGGTTTGCGTGAGTGATTCAATGGTACCCTCAAAGAGATGTTAAAAATGCTGGTTGAGACCCAGGGACATGACTGGGAGCATTACCTCCCACACCTGTTTTTTGCTTACAGAGTGGTTCCACAGGCCTCGACGGGGTTCTCCCACTTTGAGCTCCTGTATGGCAGGCGTGTCCGAGGACCCCTTGGGTTGATAAGGGAATTCTGGGAAGAAGAGCCGAGCTCCCCAGGAGCGTCCATTGTGGAGTATGTCATGCGCTTCCGTGACAAGATGCAGACCTTGATGCAGTTGGTGCATGACAACATGGAGCAAGCCCAGGCTGACCAGAAGCATTGGTACGACGAGAATGCCCAAGAGCGGATGTACCAGGTGGGTCAGAAGGTGTGGGTGCTGGCCCCCATACCAAAGGACAAGCTTCAGGCGGCCTGGGAAGGCCCGTACATCATTAACCAACAGCTCAACCCGGTCACCTACGTGATCACTACGGAAGGCTTTTCACGCTAATATAATGAAGGCTCATCAAGAAAGTGGAGCCTGCATCCTACCAGTCTGCATCCTGCCTGAGGATGGGGAGGACGACCCCCTCTTGGACATGCTGGCCCAAGCAGCGGTCAGCGGGTCCCTAGAGGATGCAGAGATAAGCGCCTTGCTATCCGCAAACCAGAGGTCTCAGATGCAAGCAGTGCTGAAACCCTTCCAAGCAGTGTTCACCAACCTGCCTGACAGAACTGAAGTGGCGGTCCATGAAGTGGACACCGGGAATCATGCCCCACTCCAGCGGACAGCCTATCGAATCTCCCACGAGGTGCAGCATGTCATGCTCCAGAAGGTTGAGGAGATGCTGAAGTTGGGGGTGATTAATTGGTCAAAGAGCGCGTGGGCCTCACCTGTAGTCCTGGTGCCAAAGAAGGACCGGACCACCCGGTTCTGTGTGGACTACAGGGGGCTCAACGCTATCACAGCCTCTGATGCACAACCAATGCCACGCATTGAGGAGCTGCTGGAGCGGTTAGCCACCGCGAGCTATCTCTCCATTATGGATCTGTGTCGGGGATATTGGCAGATTCCCTTGAGCCGTGAGGCCCAGGAGAAGTCCGCCTTTATCACCCCCTTTGGATTGTATGAATCCAGGGTCATGCCTTTTGGCATGAAAAATGCCCCTGCCACTTTCAAGCGAATGGTCAACCACCTGCTCCAGGGACTGGAGAGGTACGCAGTGGCGTTCCTGGATGACATTGCCATCTTCAGTCCCACCTGAGAGGATCGCCTCGAGCATCTGCAGCAGGTGCTCAGTAGTGTTGAGCCACACCTGTAGTGTTCGAGTTCAGTTCGGTTCTTCGAACACCCGTATGTTCGTCGAACTGTTCGTCGAACACCTTCGAACACCGTTAAAACCAATGGCAGGCAAACAAAAACACATAGAAACACATAGAAAACACCTTCGAAGGTGTCCAAAAGCTGACAAACTGCTCAGAAGACACAACTAACACATGGAAAAGTGACAAGTACATATACTCATGCGAAAAGAAAAAAGGTGGAGGAGTAAAAGGAGGGGGAGACATAGATATAGGCATGTCATGCCCTTCTAAAACAAAAAAAGTGCGAAGCCGACACGGCCAGTCCGTTCCTGCCCGTGCGACCTCCGTGTTGCCGGGTTTGTGCCAGAGCCGCGGTGGACACTGATGGCCAGCCCCCCTCTCCCAATACTGGTGCCTGTCCGCTGGTGGGTCGAGCGAGCCCCCCTGCGGTGGAGGCAGGTCTAAGCTTTTTAGTTGAAATTGTCTCTCTAATTTGAATGAGTACACTTTAAATCCTTTTATAAGGATCTATTGAAGGGCAAGTCTCATGCCAGCAGCCGCGGTATTTCCAGCTCCAGTAGCGTCCACTAAAGCTGCTGCTGTTAAAAAGCTTTTATAAGGATCGAGCTTGGCGGTACACCGCAAGGCGTCCTACTGCCAGTCCCAGCCCCTGTGCCTTGGGGTGCCTCCCCGATGCTCTTCACTAAGTGTCCCGGGGGCCCGAACCATTTCCTTTGAAAAAATTAAGTGCCAAAATACAGGTGGTGCAGCTGGCTTAACAGCTGGGATAATCCGCTGACTAGCAGACACTGCTACTAGGCACAAAGTATTTCCTGGGCTAGATGCAGTTAAAAATTTGTAATTAGATACTCTCGTTGGATGCTGAGAAAGCATTCCATAGAGTCTCCTGGCACCCCATTTATTATTCTCTTAAAAATCTTGGGGTAGGGGTCTAGGGGACCCTTTTATAGGCAAAATCACGGCCCTGTATCGCAATACGTCACCTAGCCTGAAGATAAATGGTACATTTTCATCACCTTTCATAATCACCAATTTGACAAGGCAGGGATGTCCTCTGTCCCCTCTCTTATACATCCTAGTGACGGAGCACCTTCTCTCATCAATTCACCATAACCCCAATATTAGGTGGGAGGCACCAAGTACAAGTGCTCTGCATTTGCTGATGATGTCCTAGTATATATCACTCAATCACATATATCCATCCCTGCTGTTATGGCTGAAATAGATCACTTTGTTACATGGTCAAATTTTCAAAATTTTCAAAATCAATGCAGCGAAGTCTGAGGCCCTTGATGTTTCCCTCCCCAAATCCATACAGGATTCCATCCAGTCCAACTTTCCCTTTGCCTGGCCCTCACAGGGTATCAAATACTTAGTAATTCGTATTCATAGAGACCTCTCCCATCTATGTTATCTTAATTTTGGGCCCTTTATTGAACAACTCCAAACAGACCACGGTTGGCAAGTTAGAACTGTAAGATTCACTACGTGAACCACTGGTGTTTTGTGGAAAAGCACATGTACACTGTGTTCCAAATTATTATGCAAAAAGTGTTTAGGAGTGATAAGGGAAGAATTTGTTTGTTTGTCAGTTAAACTCATTGATGGTGATGTGTGTCAGGGCTCTTTATATCACTGTAAGCAATTGCAGACACCTGTGCTAATTAGTTTGGCAGGTGTGTCCAATGAAAGGCAAGACTACTTAAGAAGGCTGTTCCATATTATTAAGCAGCCTACATTTTCTGCCAAAATGGGAAAGAAAAAGGATGTGTCGGCTGCTGAGAAGCAACAAATTGTGGAGTGCTTAGGTCAAGGCATGATTACAATGAACATTGCCAAGACACTTCATCCTGATTATCGCACAATCAAGTAGTATGTAGCTGATTCACAGTACACAGGTGTGCGTGCTGATAAGGGAAAATTGAGGACTCTTTCCTACAGGCAATTATGTCAGGTTAAAAGAGCAGTGGCAAAAAAGGCTTGTCATAGCAGCAGACAAGTTTTTGAAGCTGCTGGTGCTTCCAACGTCCCCCGAACAACAAGATGCAGGGTCCTTCAGAGGTTTGTAGCTGTGCGTAAGCCATCCTGTCGACCTCCTCTATCCACTGTACACAAGCAGAAACGGCTCCAGTGGGCCAAACAATACATGAAGACTGACTTCAAAACTGTTTTTTTCACTGATGAGTGCAGTGCAATGCTCAATGGTCCAGATGGATGGAGTGGAGGATGGCTGGTTGATGGACACCCCATGCAAACACGGCTACGGTGCCAAAAAGGAGGAGGTGGAGTAATGTTTTGGGCTGGAATCATGGGGAGAGAGATTGTCGGCCCCTTTAGGATCCCTGAAGGGGTAAACATGAACTTCATAATGTATGTGGAGTTTCCCAAACAGCACTTCCTGCCATGGTTCAAGAAGAAGAACCGTGTATTCCGCAGCAAGATCATTTTCATGCATGATAATGCACAGTCTCATGCTGCACATAACACATCTGCATCTCTGGCTGATATGGGCATAAAAGGGGACAAACTTATGGTGTGACCCCCATGCTCCCCTGACCTCAACGCCACAGAGAGCCTCTGGAGCATCATCAAAAGGAGTGTCTATGATGGCAGGAGGCAGTTCACATCTATGCAACAGCTCTGGGAGGGTATTGTGTCCTCATGAAAAACAATTGAAGCAGAAACCATCCAAAACCTGACAAATTCAATGGACGAGAGAGTTCAGAGGCTACTTTCGAACAAGGGGTCCTATGTGCAAATGTAACATCACCTAGAATAAAGTTTTGAGCTGAAAACTGTTTGATTTCAGTTTCTAATAACCTGCTAATGCTTATAATTTCAAAAATGACCATTTTTTTCTTCTTTATTAAAATGAAAAGGTTGATCAAAGAGTGTGGGGGATCTAAGAGTGTGGCAACCCAGTAGTCAGGATTATTTCGAATTCTGACAATCTGAGGGTCATGTTGCAGGTACTGCAGCAAGAAGGCACTCATGTGTCTTGCGCATCTAGGAGCCCCAAAATTATTTTCCGGGCTAGATGCTGCTAAAAATTATTATTAATTTGAAAGCTGGTGGAGCTTAGTCTAGATGGCCTAATAGAATCAGTACTGCAAACTGCTACAAGGCCCAAATTATTTTCCAGCCATGATACAGATAAACATGATTAGTAATTTTAAATCTTGTGGAGTTTAGTATAGATGACCTAATAGAATCAGTACTGCACACTGCTTCAAGGCCCAAATTATTTTCCAGCCAAGATACAGATAAACATGATTACTAATTTGAAAGCTTAAAACGGTTGGTGAGGTGATTTTAACAAATCATCAAGCTTTTACTCTCCCCAGGATGACACAGGGGTAGAAAAGTCATTTCTGATCCATGATTTGTTCATCTTTATGAATGTGAGACTGTCTACATTATCAGTGGAGAGCCTCGTGCGCTTATCTGTCAGCACACCACCAGCAGTGCTGAACACACGTTCAGACAGAACGCTGGCTGCGGGGCATGACAAGATCTCCAAGGCGTAAGTGGCGAGCTCCGGCCATTTATCCAGATTGGAAGCCCAAAAAGAGCAAGGGTCCAGTGACACAGTCATGGCTTCAATGTTTACTTGGAGATACTCCTGTACTATTGTCTGTAGGCGTTGACTATGTGTCAGACTTCTTGTCTCCTGTGGCTTTGCAAAGGATGGGCTAAAAAAGTGGTGAAATGATTCCGCAAGATTGATGTTACCAGCAGATACTGTGTTTCTGTTACGGTTTGAGTGCTGAGCACTCGACAGTCCAACGGTTGGCAAGTTGGAACTGTGAGATTCACTACGTGCACCACTGGTGTTTTGTGGAAAAGCACATGTAAGATTCTGCAACAGTCTCTGCTGTTACTCCTGCATGCGTGCATCCCTTCTATGGCAGGAATAATTTCTGCAAATTTACTTTTGTACCGGGGATCTAACAGTGTGGCAACCCAGTAGTCAGGATTATTTCTAATTCTCAAAATTCGAGGGTCATGATGCAGGTAGTGCAGCAAGAAGGCACTCATGTGTCTTGCGCATCCAGGAGAACCAAGTCCCTGTTGTTTTGGTGGCGAGGTAACAATCATGCTTCCTTCCTCTGCCCTCTCCCCCCAACCTCGCACAACAAAAATGTGATCAAGGTCTCCCTCATCTGATGAGTCTTCCATCAGTTCGTCCTCCACTTCTTATTGGGCTCCTGCACCTTCCTCACTAGTTTGGCTGCTACCATGCGCCCTGGTAAAACCATCTCCCCCACCCTCACATGCCTGCCGCCTTGGTGCTGCCAACTTTCTGGACCTTGCAGATGTTAGCCCTTCCACATACAACTCCTCCTCCTCTACTTCCTCCACCTCCTCTTGTGCCACCAGCTGACTCCGAATTCTGTTTAACATGTGCTCCAGCATGTAAATCACTGGAATAGTCATGCTGATAGTCATCTTTGTCGCCATTTCAAAACTGTGCAGAAGGGTGCATAGGTCCCTGATCTGAGACCACTCCTCCAGCGTGATTTGCCCCACCTCTGGATCTCGTTGGCCTAGGCTATACGTCAGAACATATTGCACCAGGGCTTGTCAGTGCTGCCACAGTCGCTGCAACATGTGCAGAGTTGAATTCCACCGGGTAGGCACATCGCATTTTAGCCGGTGAAGTGGCAGGCCCAACGACTTCTCTAGAGATGTAAGTCGCTGAGCTGTGGGATGCGAACAGAGGAAGTGAGCACACAGCGACTGTGCCCTCTGCAGAAGGCCATCTAGTCCGGGATAGTGGGCTAATAATTGCTGGACAACCAGGTTCAACACGTGAGCCATACAAGGCACGTGTGTGACATTGCCCCGGCGAAGGGCCGCACCCAGGTTTGCAGCATTGTCGCACACGGCCTTCCCTGATTTCAGGTCCAGTGTAGTGTTGAGCCACCCCCGTCGTGTTCGAGTTCGGCTTGGCTCGTCAAACACCCTTGTGTTCGCTGAACTGTTCATCGAACTGTTCGTCGAACACCTTCAAATACCGTTAAAACCAATGGCAGGCAAACAAAAACACATAGAAACACATAGAAAACACCTTCAAAGGTGTCCAAAAGCAGACAAACTGCTCAGAAGACACAACTAACGCATGAAAAAGTGACAAGTACATATAGTCATGCGAAAAGAAAAGAGGTGGAGGAGTAAAAGGAGGGGGAGACACAGATATAGGCATGTCATGCCCTTCTAAAATCCAAAAAGTGAGAAGCCGACACGGCCAGTCCGTTCCTGCCCGTGCCACCTCTGTGTCGCTGGGTTTGTGCCAGAGCCGCGGTGGACCCTAACGGCCAGCCCCCCTATCCCAATACTGGTGCCTGTCCGCCGGTGGGTCGAGGCCCCCCACGGTGTGGGGGGGGGGTAACATCTGCAGAAGAAAGACCATCTTCCAGCCAACATAACATGTCGACTTCTTTTTGTGGACAATGTGATATGATCCCTTTGTTACGGACACGCCCATCGCTACAAATTCCAGATGAGGCACAAAAACAGCAGGTGCTTCAGCCAATATCAAGTGCTCCTTCAAGTGGGCTCTCCTCCACCTCAATTTCAACATCACAAATACTCCAGTCCTCAGAGGTGTCACCCCAATCGCACTTGCTACCTCACAGCTCCCATGTCTCCAGCTGCCCGTCTGAGTATGGGGTAACACAGATGATTGAGTCTGCACAGCTGTTTACTCATACTATAGCCTGGGAAACGGAGGTCTGCTCCAGAGCTTCTGTTAATCCAGATGAGGAAATGATCTGATCTGATGCCCAGAATCTTTATAAGTCGGATCCAGGACCAGATGAAGAAGGTTCTGAGCATAATGTAGACCCTTGTTCCCAAACTGTAACTCCTGTTGGTGGAGACAATGATGAAGACGATGATGAGACTCAAATACCTGATTGGAGCGACTACTTGACTTTTCGGTCAGGGCAGAAAGAGGTTGGCTCTGAGGACGACGGGTGTGATAACACACAGGGTGATGATGACGAGGTTGGAGATCCCACTTACTGTCAACCCACAGTCAGCCAGTCGATGAGGTCAGCAGAGGAGGTGGAGGAGGATGTGACTAGCCCTGGGGATGGGGATGACTCGGTACCCGGGCATTTGCCTGGCCTTGGGGATGTCGCGGTGGTCGGCTCCCTGGCCCGTACCCTGGGGTCTCTCTTTAAAAGGGTGGATAATTGTTAATTTTATAAGAGTACATGACGCCACCTGTGGTATCTGGTGACAAGCACCAGCGCTGCAGCAGTCCACTGAGGCCGGTGATAAGGCAGCTCGATGGTATAGCTCCCCACAGGTGGAGCTAGGTCTCAGGGCAGCGTATGCAGGGTGAATGCAGGACAGGCGAGACCCAGCTGGGTCAGAGCAAGAACGGGAACGGACACGGTACTTCAGTACCTTTTACTGGTGGAAATTCAGGCACATCCCGGAGCACTGTAGGGTGAAGGGTGCATATCAGGATCCTCCCCAATGAGCGGGTGTAGGGCCTCCTGTTTCTTGCCTCTGCGTAGTAAGTTTCTGACCTGCCTGGAGCTAGGCCTAACTTTGTCTCTGTCCTGCGCTGGCTGACATTGTGGTAGGGCCTTCTCTTGGAGTTCACGCTCCCAGTATGCAGGGCCTAAGCGTCTCCTGGCTCTGTTACGTATCAGCACCTTAGCGATCCTGGGACTTGTAGTTCTCCAGGGATTCCGGTTATGCCTTACTGGGTCATAGAGATACCGGTAAGCTTGGATCCTGTGTCCGTTAAATGCTTCGGGGTGAGCTGGCTAAGCTCCTCTGCACCTTATGTACTAACTCGCCACTCGCCTTCGGCCTACTCGGGCCCTCACTAGGCTATACACACTAACGGTAGCTTGCCGCGCTTCACTGATCTTACGGCACTGGCACACCTTAAGCTCTATCTGGGCTCCCTGAATCTAGCAAGCAGGAGCCTCGTGCTCCACTGCTGAACTATTAACTGCGTTCTCTAGACTAGACTGAGCTCCACTGCAGACTGACCTCTCTTAGGCTTCTCTACTGCAGGAACTCTTCAGAGGAACTGAACTGCCTAGCTCCACCTTCCCTATTTATATCCCTAACAGGCTCCCTCTGCTGGTCTGAGGTGGAAGGTGGAGATGTGTGAATGTTTATGGGGGCCTCTTGTGGAGGATTCCATCAATGCACTCTTCTAGGATCTGTGATACCAAGCGCAGCGGGGCATCACAGATGCTATTGACGACGAGGTTAGGTTGCGCATTCCTGAACAGAGACGGAGTACTGGAAGCACGTCAACAACTGCATCCTCAACCACAACTCTGCCTCTGACCCCAAGTCGTAGTGGCTCTTCAGGTCACATGGGCTCTAAGCCTTGCATAGCCTGGGCATTTATTTAGATCGATAAGGATTACCCAACTCATGTTATCTGTAATATTTGTCAGCAAAAGCTAAGTAGAGGCCAAAAAATCCATAGTTTGAGTACTTCATGCATGTACCGTCACATGGATATGAAGCATAAGTTGCAGTGGGAAGCTCACTGTGCTACAATGCAGCCTAGCCGGCTGGGCCAACCACCGTCTGCCCCATCTTGTGCATCCGCAGGTTCTTCATCCTCTGTGACTAGGGGGACAGCAGTCACACATGTTTTTGGACGCAGACCTGCCACCTCTTTACCCGCAACAGCCAGTGTGATTGGCAGGTCGTCAGTTCATTGGGAAGTGGAAACACCTGCTAGTGTTGAGCGCTCTCCGACATCGAGAGCACCACCTTTGGATCAAGGCAACCTAACATGGCCGCCTGCATCTTCCTCACAGACCGGCAGTTTGCCGGGGACACCCTACTCAACATCGTCTAAGCACAACAGCCAGCCCTCGGTCCCTCAGATGTGGAAAAGTAAAAGACCATTTCCTCCTAGCCATGAGAAAGCTAAGAGGCTGAATTTCACCATCTGCAAGCTGTTGGCTACAGAAATGCTGCCTTTCCACCTGGAGGACACAGAGGATTTTCAAGACCTTATGTCCGTCACAGTGCCCCAGCACCAGATGCCCAGTCGGCACTACTTCTCAAAGAAAGGTGTGCCTGCGCTCCACTAGCATGTCGCACACAACATCACCGCTTCTTTGAGAAACTCTGTGTGTGACAGGGTGCACTTCACCACAGACACTTGGACGAGAAGGCATGGACAGGGGCGTTACATGTCGCTGACTGGGCACTGGGTAACTATGGTGACAGCTGGACAAGGGGCTGCTGTCCAAGTCTTACCGTCCCCATGTGTTGTGCGTCAATCCTCTTTATCTCGAAGTTCCTCCACTGCTTCTGCCTCCTCAACCTCCTCTCGGTCCGCCACCTGCACTCAAAGCCTGTCTGGTAATGCCACCTGCTTTCTAACTGCGCAGAAGGAATCCTGCACACCTCCTTACTATGCTGGCAGCAGGGCTCAACGGCATCAGTGTTTACTTTGAAATGTCTGGGAAATGTGAGTCACACAGCTGAGGAGTTGTGGTCAGCTCTGGAGACCCAGTTTCATGAAAGGTTGTCTCCACTGGACCTGCAACCAGGGAAGGCCATGTGCGACAATGCTGCAAACCTGGGTGCGGCCCTTCGCCGGGGCAATGTCACACACGTGCCTTGTATGGCTCATGTGTTGAACCTGGTTGTTCAGCAATTTTTAGCCCACTATCCCGGACTAGATGGCCTTCTGCAGAGGGCACGGTCGCTGTGTGCTCACTTCCGCCGTTTGCATCCCGCAGTTCAACGACTTAAATCTCTACAGAAGTCGTTGCGCCTGCCAGTTTACTGGCTGAAATGCGTTGTGCCGACACGGTGGAATTCAACTCTGCACATGTTGCAGCGACTGTGGCAGCACCGACAAGCCCTGGTGCAATACGTTCTGATGTATAGCCTGGGCCAACGAGATCCAGAGGTGGGGCAAATCACGCCGCAGGAGTGGTCTCAGATCAGGGATCTATGAAGTTAACGCGCCCCCTGGGCCATGGGGTACCCTGAGCCGGGCCGGTAGATGCTGGGGGTTGTGGTCACTGTGGCGGTGACCCAGTCCGTGACCCAGGGCGGTCAATGCAAGGGTAATTTGTATATTTTGATTTTATAATGTCTGACTACGCCACCTGTGGAGTGCGGCCAAAGGGGCCGCTGCTGCGGAACAGTCCTCTGAAGCTGGTGGTTTTGCAGCAACGGTATTATTACTCACCACAGGAAGAGTGTAGCTTCAGGGCAGTGTGGGTGGATGATGGTGGTTGTAGTGCAGGGAGTCAGTAATGAACACAGAGTCCGTGTGATGCCGTCTCAAGATATTACTCACAGTTGTTGTAGTCCAGATTACAGGTACCAGAGCAATCTCCCCCGTCGTGCTGTGCATACTCAGTGAGGGGCTCAGTCCACCCCCAGATAGCTCCGGAGTACTTAGCAGGACCCCCTTCTGTGTGTCCTTTCTCTGGCCTTCTCCCTGCACCTCACACCCAGTGACACTTCTATTCGGTATCCTCGGGCCTTGGCGGGTGACGTGTGTTCCGTCCCCTGGGTCCTATGTGGCTACCTTCTTAGTGAGACTGGTGTGGACTTTGGCCTGCAGTACATGAAATGCAGCAGCCTCCGGTTTCTAGTTGAGCCTTGCTGTTTCTCCGCTAGTTGAGGGACCGGTTCCCCTTATCTGGCCTGACCCCTCTACCTCCTGGTAGCAGCGGGAGTACGGGTGGCCTTCTGCACGGCCTGTAGCCGTAGGGTCCCTTCGGTTCCTGGAGCCTTCCAGCTCCCACTCCTCTCTTCTCTCCTTCAGTCCTGGGCCTCCCAGGCTAGGCCCGCCTCCGGAGCAGAGCTCATGCCTAGTCTCTGCTCCTGTCGCTTTTCCTCCTCTGTCTGGCTTGCTCTTTCTAAGATGGCTTCCTATTTATACTCTCCTTGTCATGTGCTCCCCTAAGCTGCTCCCCTAAGCACCCACTACATAGGACCCTCAAACCAGCTAGGGACCTGGGACTGTGCTCTCCCTTAGGAGCAATCTCTCCCTACCCCCACTGCGGGTATGTGTTGGATGCAGGAGTTAGGGTCCCGAGCCATACGCCTTCCTTACCTGAGGGTGAGATACCACACCTCTGGGTGAGATGAGGTAACTCTGTGGCGACTGAACCCTCAGGGGTGCCACACACCCTTCTGCACAGTTTTGAAATGGCGACGAAGATGTTTAGTGCTGACGACGATGCCATTATCAGCATGACTATTCCGGTGATTTACATGCTGGAGCACACATTAAACAGAATTCAGAGTCAGATGGTGGGACAAGAGGAGGTGGAGGAAGTAGAGGAGGAGTCGTATGCGGAAGGGATAACATCTCCAAGGTCCAGACGGTTGGCAGCACCAAGGCGGCAGGCATGGGAGCGTGGGGGAGAGGGATTAACCAGGGCGCATGGTAGCAGCCAAACTGTTGAGGAAGGTGCAGGAGCCGAGGAAGAAGTGGAGGACGAACTGGCGATGGGCATGGAAGACTCATCAGATGAGGGAGACCTTGATCACATTTCTGTTGTGCGAGGTTGGAGGGAGAGGGCAGAGGAAGGAAGCATGATTCTTACCTCGCTACCAACACAACAAGGACTTGGTCCTTCTGGATGCGCAAGACACATGGGTGCCTTCTTGCTGCACTACCTGCAACATGACCCCCGGATTGTCAGAATTCGAAGTAATCCCGACTACTGGGTTGCGACACTCTTAGATCCCCGGTACAAAAGTATATTTGCCGAAATAATTCCTGCCATAAAAAGGTATTGACGAATGCAGGAGTATCTGCAGACGCTGTTGCAGAATCTTACATGTGCTTTTCCACAAAACACCAGTGGTGCACGTAGTGAATCTCACAGTTCTAACTTGCCAACGGTGGGACTGTCGAGTCTTCATCACTCAAACAGTAACAGTAACACAGTATCTGCTGGTAACAGCAATTTTGTGGAATCGTTTCACCACTTTTTTAGCCCATCCTTTGCAAGGCCACAGGAGACAAGAAGTCTGACACATAGTCAATGCCTAGAGAGGATGGTACAGGAGAATCTCCAAGTGAACATCGAAGCCATGACTGTGTCACTGGACCCTTGCTCATTTTGGTATTCCAATCTGGAAAAATCGCCGGAGCTCGCCACTCACGCCTTGGAGATCTTGTCATGCCATGCAGCCAGCGTTCTCTCTGAACGTGTGTTCAGCGCTGCTGGTGGTGTGCTGACAGATAAGCGCACGCGGCTGTCCACTGAGAATGTAGACAGACTCACGTTCATAAAGATGAACAAATCATGGATTCGCAAGGACATTTCTACCCCTGTGTCATCCTTGGGAGACTAAAAGCTTGGGGATTTGGTAAAATCATCTCACCAACCCTAGAACGCATGACCATAAAAATCTACACTTTCACATACCTGGGGCCCTTTAGGCCCGTGTGCAAATAATATGGAATAACTCAAACTCAAATGACAAACAACTATATACATGAAGAATACCTAGAGTTTCAAATTTCTAACTAAAGTAATCTTGCAGAAAATAGAAAACAATTAACTGGGCGGGCCTGCAAGGCCACAGGTATGCGTTCTAGGGTTAAGTGGTGTCTGTGCCACAATTTTGGGAGTCCCCTTGCTGTGTCTTACGTGACGTTGGCATCGTCAATTCCAGGTGGGTTGGGTCCCCCCCCCCTTTTAACTGTAAGAAACTACATACACTATGGCTTGGGGTAACACAGATGGTTGAGTCTGAAGAGCTGTTTACTCAGAGGTCTGCTCCAAATCTTCAGTGTCTGCTAGTCAGCGTAGAATTTTTAACTGCATCTAGCCTAGGCAATACTTTGGGCGTAGTAGCCCAGCTGCGAAGCAAGCTGCACCGCCTGTGTATCTAATAAGAATTTTTAAATGAATCTAGCCTAGGCAGACTGTGGGGACCCCCAACTAAACCCAGACGCTCAGCCCCCCTACCGCCCCCCTTTCATGGACAATACAATAATGTAACTCTTACAACTGGATGGGTGAGGATCGGTCACAGCTTTATTAACTCTTTATACTCATTCCATTAGAAAGGCATTTTATTTCTAAAATAATTCAGCTTGTTGCAGCATGCCCTGGGTCCCCACTCCGGCAAGTTGGCCAACAAGTGTAACTCTCCAACATGTCCTTTCCATTTCCAGGCCACGGAGGTTCCAGCGTACTCGTATGCAGGACTCTGACCCCCACCCATCACTCTTAACGCTTGTTCCACTCCGTTCTGGAGTCCTGACATGAATATGTCCAGTCCAATATCTATTAAGTGAACACCGTCGGGCCGTATGAGGCCTGCTTTATCTCCTTCCAGTTGTCGGGGTCGTATCACTACACTGCCTCTGTCTCTTCTAAATTTTGCCATCCGAATATTTATTACCCGCCTTGTCCATTCGATGGCCGTGATGTCTCGCGCACCTTGCCATAACGCTATAGGCACAATCTCTGACCATACTATAGCTAATTTTGTGAAAAATTCTCTGAAGCGCTCAGTGTCTAATTTCATTATTGCCATTAGTTATTCGCTCTTGTGATGACCTAGGTTGTTTCCCTCTGCCTGTATAACTAAGATGACCGGACCTCTTGCCTCTCTCCCTACCTTGATTACCTCCATTAGTACCTGTGGCCATAGCAGGCCTCTAATACCTCTCCAGTTGAAATATGTGTCATGAAACTCTAATTTCCTCCCGCCTGGGCGGACTTTCGCCCTTTTTTGTGCCCAATATATATACGAGTGGCCTATCACTCACACTGTTGGCTTAGCGTCACCAGTAAAAGAAACAAACCACGTTAGGATAACAAGTCCGGTCTTATGTATCTCGCCAAACACGTGAATCGCCATCTCCCTATCCTCTGAACTTCCGTTTCTGACAGTCCTGCTCTTGCTGCTTCCGTGGCCGCACCTATGCGGAATGAGTGTGTCCCGTAATCTTTGGGGTGGTTCCCTGCCGATGTTATGCATTTATTAAATATAGCTTGGAACAGGTATCTTGATAATGGCGTTCCATCAATGTGTGATAGGAAGAAATTACTTTGTGATCTGATGGTTAGATATGTTTTTACTATTGTTACCCGACTCAGTGTACCGTTTGTGGGTTGTAGAAGTACCCAAGTACCCCTGCCCGCTGGAACCGTTTTCGATTGGTGTATGCGTAGACGTATTGCATTATTGGCAATGACTACGTCCTGGTGTAATAAGCCTCCACTGGTGGTAATTTTGGATTGAGGGACTAATTCGCTGATACATAGCGCCCCGAAGAAGGCGATCACAAATGCAGTAGACATTAGTGTTGCTTCAAATTGTGAGTGTCATGTTAATGGTGTTAGGGATAAGATGTGAGAAATCAGTTTTAGTGACACGGGACGGGACGTCTACATTCCTGACTTGGCTGACCCCTTTTCCACCCTTTTATGGATTGTCTGATGATGAATCTTTGTCACATCTCCCCAATTCAGTAGTTGGAAGTGAATTGCTACTCCGGTCAGACACCGCTGCGCTGACACCCCTGATATGCCCCTCATCATTAGCTGGTGGAAAAATTCTATGGTGACTTGTGACCTGGCTTGTTCACATTGGTCAACCCGTCTGCCTGCTACTAGTCGTGTCCACTCTTCCCATGCCTTACCGTATGCTTGCCACGTTGACGGGGCAACTGACGCTCTGATTAATGGCATCAACTATTCGCCACTAGATCCCATAGGGAGGGTGGGCAACTGTTGCCCGATGGGTGGGCGTTGTGGAAGAGCTCTGTGAAAATCTGCCAATTGAATTGTTATAAAGCGTTAGCAGCAGCTTTATACCCCTCAGCATAGTGGCTAGCGCGGACCCATACATTGTGTTTTAGGCACAGGAATGCTAGCCTGGGTAGTAGGCCTAGCACTGGGAGAGACGATGATGCCATCTTATTAATGCAGTGCGCTAGGCTGGTGTTTTGTGTCATGAAGCGTATATTTTTGTTTGCCAGGCGCGTGCCCCATATTTCTATTGCTACCACTATTGGGAAAAATTATTTTCAGGGCTAGATGCAGCTAAAAATTATTATTAATTTCAAAGCTGATGGAGCTTGGTATAGATGGCCTAATACAATGAGTCCCACACACTGCTAGAAGAACAAATATTTTTTCAGAGCTAGATGCAGATAAAAATTATTTTTAATTTGCAGCCTGATGGAGGTCAGTATAGATGGACTAATAGACCCAGTCCCACACACTACTAGAAGCCCAAATATTTTTTCAGAGCTAGGTGCAGAAAAAAATTATTTTTAATTTGCAACCTGATGGAGGTCAGTGTACATGGACTAATAGACCAAGTCCCACACACTGCTAGAAGCCCAAATATTTTTTCAGAAGTAGATGCAGAAAAAAATTATATTCAATTTGCAACCTGATGGAGGTCAGTATAGATGGACTAATAGAACAAGTCCCACACACTGCTAGAAGGCCAAATATTTTTTCAGAGCTAGATGCAGACAAAAAATTATTTTGAATTTGCAACCTGATGGAGATCAGTATAGATGGACTAATAGAAGAAGTCCCACACACAGCTAGAAGCACAAATATTTTTTCAGTGGTAGATGCAGATAAAAATGATTTTTAATTTGCAGCCTGATGGAGGTCAGTATAGATGGACTAATAGAGAAAGTCCCACACACTGCTAGATGGCCAAATATTTTTTCAGAGCTAGATGCAGACAAAAAATAATTTTGAATTTGCAACCTGATGGAGGTCAGTATAGATGGACTAATAGAGAAAGTCCCACACACTGCTAGAAGGCCAAATATTTTTTCAGAGCCAGATGCAGATAAGAATTATTTTTAATTTGCAACCTGATGTAGGTCAGTATAGATGGACTAATAGAGAAAGTCCCACACACTGCTAGAAACCCAAACATTTTCTCAGAGCTAGATGCAGAACAAAATTATATTCAATTTGCAACCTGATGAAGGTCAGTATAGATGGACTAATAGACAAGTCCCACTCACTGCTAGAAGGCAAAATATTTTTTCAGAGCTAGATGCAGATAAAAATTATTTTTAATTTGCAACCTGATAGAGGTCAGTGTACATGGACTAATAGACCAAGTCCCACACACTGCTAGAAGCCCAAATATTTTTTCAGAAGTAGATGCAGAATAAAATTATATTCAATTTGCAACCTGATGGAGGTCAGTATAGATGGACTAATAGAACAAGTCCCACACACTGCTAGAAGGCCAAATATTTTTTCAGAGCTAGATTTAGACAAAAAATTATTTTGAATATGCAACCTGATGGAGGTCAGTATAGATGGACTAATAGAACAAGTCCCAAACACAGCTAGGAGCCCAAATATTTTTTCAGAGGTAGATGCAGATAAAAATTATTTTTAATTTGCAGCCTGATGGAGGTCAGTATAGATGGACTAATAGAGAAAGTCCCACACACTGCTAGAAGGCCAAATATTTTTTCAGAGCTAGATGCAGAAAAAAATTATATTCAGTTTGCAACCTGATGGAGGTCAGTGTAGATGGACTAATAGAACAAGTCCCACACACTGCTAGAAGCCCAAATATTTTTTCAGAGCTAGATGCAGAAAAAAATTATATTCAATTTGCAACCTGATGGAGGTCAGTATAGATGTACTAATAGAATGATGCTATGCCCAAAAGATTTTACTTCACTAGGTGCAGTAAAAAAATTGGTGTTCTATACACAGGTGGTGTAGCTTGCAACACAGATAGGCTACTCCACTGACTAACACACTCTGCAATAGGCCAAAAAGGATTAGCTTTGCTAGATTCAGCCAAATGCTGTGAAAAAAACTTGCACAGCACTGGCACAGACCTGCCTGGCAAAGCTGATAGGAACTGATGTAACCTAGTCCTGAAAAGGACTGCAATTACAATCAGTCTTCCCACAATCTATCTATTTAAGAGCACAGACCTGCCTGATAAAAGTCGTAGGAAATGCTGTAACCTAGTCCTTAAAAGGACTGCAATCACAACTATTCCCTACTCCCAAGCTATCTGTAGATTTGTGCGAAAATTGGCTTGAAATTAACAAGGTATAGCGCACACAGCAACAGCGGTGCCATCTAACACTCAGCTGCAGCAGTGAGAAAATGGTGGCGACGGGGAAAATGGCTGGGTCTTATAGGGCAAGGACATGTGACATACACTGCCAATGACACATGCCCTTGCTTGTGTGAAAAAAAGCACTTCGCTCCGTGTGTGTGCTGCTGATAGGCTGACAGATTGCACCTCCCCACTGTAAATGCGGGAAAGAGAAAAAAAAATGGAGTTCTTCATTATTCCTGCAGAGATCCATCCCCTGCCCCTCCCCCCACCCCACTGTACACTCAAACTGCGTATTAACATTAATTTTCATCATTACTGAGAAAAAATCCAGTTATGATTTTGTTGCACGAACAGTTATGAACATAACCTCGAACAGCCGAATTTTTCTCAAATCGTTCGTGTTCGCCGAACGGCTCGAACACCGCCCAAAACAGCTCGAATTTGAGATTTGCGAACAGTTCGAGTAGAACAATGCTCATCTCTAATAAAGATGAACAAATCATGGATTCGCAAGGACTTTTCTAACCCTGTGTTATCCTTGGGAGACTAAAAGCTTGAGGATTTGGTAACATCACCTCACCAACCGTTTTAAGCAACTGTGGGGCAATTGATGCCACTTAACCCTAGAACGCATGACCATAAAAATCTACAATTTCATATACCTGGGGCCTTTTAGGCCCGTGTGCAAATAACATGGAATAACTCAAACTCAAATGACAAACAACTATATACATGAAGAATACCTAGAGTTTCAAATTTCTAACTAAAGTAATCTTGCAGAAAATAGAAAACAATTAACAGGGCAGGACTGCGAGGCCCCAGGTATGCGTTCTAGGGTTAAGTGGTGTCTGTGTCACAATTTTGGGAAAAAAGGGAGACTCTTTTTGGAGTCCCCTTGCTGTGTCTTACATGACGTTGGCATCGTCAATTCCAGGTGGGTTGGGTCCTTCCTCCCCCATTTTAACTGTAAGAAACTACATACACTATGGCTTGGGGTAACACAGATGGTTGAGTCTGAAGAGCTGTTTACTCAGAGGTCTGCTCCAAATCTTCAGTGTCTGCTAGTCAGCATAGAATTTTTAACTGCATCTAGCCTAGGCAATACTTTGGGCGTAGTAGCCCAGCTGCGAAGCAAGCTGCACCGCCTGTGTATCTAATAAGAATTTTTAAATGCATCTAGCCTAGGCAGACTGTGGGGACCCCCAACCAAACCCAGACGCTCAGCCCCCCTACCGCCCCCCTTTCCTTGACAATACAATAATGTAACTCTTACAACTGGATGGATGAGGATTGGTCACAGCTTTATTAACTCTTTATACTCATTCCATTACAAAGGCATTTTATTTCTAAAATAATTCAGCTTGTTGCAGCATGCCCTGGGTCTCCACTCCGGCTACTTGGCCAACAAGTGTAACTCTCCTACATGTCCTTCCTATTTCCAGGCCACGGAGGACCCTACGTTCTCGTATGCAGCACTCTGACCCCCACCCATCACTTTTAACACTTGTTCCACTCCGTCCTGGAGTCCTGACAGGAATATGTCCAGTCCAATATCCATTAAGTGAACACCATCGGGCCGTATGAGGCCTGCTTTATCTCCCTCCAGTTGTCGGTGTCGTACCACTACACCGCCTCTGTCTCTTGTAAATTTTGCCATCCGAATATTTATTACCCGCCTTGTCCGTTCGATGGCCGTGATGTCTCGCGCACCTTGCCATACTGCTATCGGCACAATCTCTGACCATACTATAGCTAGTTTTGTGAAAAATTCTCTGAAGCGCTCAGTGTCTAGTTTCATTATTGCCATTAGTTATTCGCTCTTGTGATGACCTAGGTTGTTTCCCCCGGCCTGTATATCTAAGATGACCGGACATCTTGCCTCTCTCCCTACCTTGAATACCTCTATTAGTACCTGTGGCCATAGCAGGCCTCTAATACCTCTCCAGTTGAAATATGTGTTATGAAACTCTAATTTCCTCCCGCCTGGGTGGACTTTTGCCCTTTTTCTGCCCAATATATATACGAGTGGCCTATCACCCACACTGTTGGCTTAGCGTCACCTGTAAAAGAAACAAACCACGTTAGGATAACAAGTCCGGTCTTATGTATCTTGCCAATCACGGGGATCGCCATCTCCATATCCTCTGAACTTCCGTTTCTGACAGTCCTGCTCTTGCTGCTTCCATGGCCGCGCCTATGCGGAATGAGTGTGTCCCGTAATCTTTGGGGTGGTTCCCTGCCGATGTTATGCATTTATTAAATATAGCTTGGAACTGTTATCTTGATAATGGCGTTCCATCAATGTGTGATAGGAAGAAATTACTTTGTGATCTGATGGTTAGATATGTTTTTACTATTGTTACCCGACTCAGTGTACCGTTCGTGGGTTGTAGAAGTACCCAAGTGCCCCTGCCCGCTGGAACTGTTTTCGATTTGTGTTTGCGTAGACGTATTGCATTATTGGCTATGACTACGTTCTGGTGTAATAAGCCTCCACTGGTGGTAATTTTGGATTGAGGGACTAATTCGCTTATGCATAGCGCCCCGAAGAAAGCGATCACAAATGCAGTAGACAGTGGTGTTGTTTCAAACTGTGAGTGTCATGTTAATGGTGTTAGGGATAAGATGTGAGAAATCAGTTTTAGTGACACGGGACGGGACGTCTACACTCCTGACTTGGCTGACCCCTTTTCCACCCCTTTATGGATTGTCTGATGATGAATCTTTGTCACATCTCCCCGATTCAGTAGTTGGAAGTGAAATGCTACTCCGGTCAGACACCGCTGCGCTGACGCCCCTGATATGCCCCTCATCATTAGCTGGTGGAGAAATTCTATGGTGACTTGTGATCTGGATTGTTCACATTGGTCAACCCGTCTGCCTGCTACGAGTCGTGTCCACTCTTCCCATGCCTTACCGTATGCTTGCCACGTCGACGGGGCAACTGACGCTCTGATTAATGGCATCAACTATTCGCCACTAGATCCCATAGGGAAGGTGGGCAACTGTTGCCCGATGGGTGGGCGTTGTAGAAGAGCTCTGTGAAAATCTGCCAATTGAATTGTTATGAAGCGATAGCAGCAGCTTTAGACCCCTCAGCATAGTGGCTAGCACGGACTGATACATTGTGTTTTAGGCACAGGAATGCTAGCCTGGGTGGTAGGCCTAGCATTGGGAGAGACGATGATGCCATCTTATTAATGCAGTGCGCTAGGCTGGTGTTTTTTGTTATGAAGCATATATTTTTATAAGCCAGGAGCGCGCCCCATATTTCTATTGCTACCACTATTGGGAAGAAAAATTATTTTCAGGGCTAGATGCAGCTAAAAATTATTATTAATTTAAAAGCTGGTGGAGCTTGGTATAGATGGCCTAATACAATGAGTCCCACACACAGCTAGAAGCCCAAATATTTTTTCAGAGGTAGATGCAGAAAAAAATTATATTCAGTTTGCAACCTGATGGAGGTCAGTATAGATGGACTAATAGAACAAGTCCCACACACTGCTAGAAGGCCAAATATTTTTTCAGAGCTAGATGCAGATAAAAAATATTTTTAATTTGCAACCTGATGGAGGTCAGTATAGATGGACTAATAGAACAAGTACCACTCACTGCTAGAAGGCCAAATATTTTTTCAGAGCTAGATGCAGATAAAAATTATTTTTAATTTGCAACCTGGTGGAGGTCAGTATAGATGGCCTAATAGAACAAGTCCCACACACTGCTAGAAGGCCAAATATTTTTTCAGAGCTAGATGCAGATAAAAAATATTTTGAATTTGCAACCTGATGGAGGTCAGTATAGATGGACTAATAGAAAATGTCCCACACACTGCTAGAAGGCCAAATATTTTTTCAGAGCTAGATGCAGAAAAATATTATATTCAATTTGCAACCTGATGGAGGTCAGTATAGATGGACTAATAGAACAAGTCCCACACACTACTAGAAGCACAAATATTTTTTCAGAGGTGGATGCAAAAAAAAATTATATTTAGTTTGCAACCTGATGGAGGTCAGTATAGATGGGCTAATAGAACAAGTCCCACCACTGCTAGAAGGCCAAATATTTTTTCAGAGCTAGATGCAGATAAAAATAATTTTTAATTTGCAACCTGATGGAGGTCAGTATAGATGGACTAATAGAACAAGTCCCACACACTGCTAGAAGGCCAAATATTTTTTCAGAGCTAGATGCAGAAAAAAATTATATTAAGTTTGCAACCTGATGGAGGTCAGTATAGATGGACTAATAGAACAAGTCCCACACACTGCTAGAAGGCCAAATATTTTTTTCAGAGCTAGATGCAGATAAAAATTATTTTTAATTTGCAACCTGATGGAGGTCAGTATAGATGGACTAATTGAACAAGTCCCACACACTGCTAAAATGCCAAATATTTTTTCAGAGCCAGATGTAGATACAAATTATTTTTAATTTGCAACCTGATGGAGGTCAGTATAGATGGACTAATAGAACAAGTCCCACACACAGCTAGAAGCCCAAATATTTTTTCAGAGGTAGATGCAGAAAAAAATTATATTCAGTCTGCAACCTGATGGAGGTCAGTATACATGGACTAATAGAACAAGTCCCACACACTGCTAGAAGGCCAAATATTTTTTCAGAGCTAGATGCAGATAAAAAATATTTTTAATTTGCAACCTGATCCAGGTCAGTATAGATGGACTAATAGAACAAGTACCACTCACTGCTAGAAGGCCAAATATTTTTTCAGAGCTAGATGCAGATAAAAATTATTTTTAATTTGCAACCTGGTGGAGGTCAGTATAGATGGCCTAATAGAACAAGTCCCACACACTGCTAGAAGGCCAAATATTTTTTCAGAGCTAGATGCAGATAAAAAATATTTTGAATTTGCAACCTGATGGAGGTCAGTATAGATGGACTAATAGAAAAAGTCCCACACACTGCTAGAAGGCCAAATATTTTTTCAGAGCTAGATGCAGAAAAATATTATATTCAATTTGCAACCTGATGGAGGTCAGTATAGATGGACTAATAGAACAAGTCCCACACACTACTAGAAGCACAAATATTTTTTCAGAGGTGGATGCAAAAAAAAATTATATTTAGTTTGCAACCTGATGGAGGTCAGTATAGATGGGCTAATAGAACAAGTCCCACCACTGCTAGAAGGCCAAATATTTTTTCAGAGCTAGATGCAGATAAAAATAATTTTTAATTTGCAACCTGATGGAGGTCAGTATAGATGGACTAATAGAACAAGTCCCACACACTGCTAGAAGGCCAAATATTTTTTCAGAGCTAGATGCAGAAAAAAATTATATTAAGTTTGCAACCTGATGGAGGTCAGTATAGATGGACTAATAGAACAAGTCCCACACACTGCTAGAAGGCCAAATATTTTTTTCAGAGCTAGATGCAGATAAAAATTATTTTTAATTTGCAACCTGATGGAGGTCAGTATAGATGGACTAATTGAACAAGTCCCACACACTGCTAGAATGCCAAATATTTTTTCAGGGCCAGATGTAGATACAAATTATTTTTAATTTGCAACCTGATGGAGGTCAGTATAGATGGACTAATAGAACAAGTCCCACACACTGCTAGAAGGCCAAATATTTTTTCAGAGCTAGATGCAGATAAAAATTATTTTTAATTTGCAACCTGATGGAGGTCAGTATAGATGGACTAATAGAACAAGTCCCACGCACAGCTAGAAGCCCAAATATTTTTTCAGAGGTAGATGCAGAAAAAAATTATATTCAGTCTGCAACCTGATGGAGGTCAGTATACATGGACTAATAGAACAAGTCCCACACACTGCTAGAAGCCCAAATATTTTTTCATAGCTAGATGCAGATAAAAATTATTTTTAATTTGCAACCTGATGGATGTCAGTATAGATGGACTAATAGAACAAGTCCCACACACAGCTAGAATCCCAAATATTTTTTCAGAGCTAGATGCAGAAAAAAATTATATTCAGTTTGCAACCTGATGGAGGTCAGTATAGATGGACTAATAGAACAAGTCCCACACACTGCTAGAAGGCCAAATATTTTTTCAGAGCTAGATGCAGATAAAAATTATTTTTAATTTGCAACCTGATGGAGGTCAGTATAGATGGACTAATAGAACAAGTCCCGCAAACTGCTAGAAGGCCAAATATTTTTTCAGACCTAGATGCAGATAAAAATTATTTTTAATTTGCAGCCTGATGGAGGTCAGTATAGATGGACTAATAGAACAAGTCCCACACAATGCTAGAAGGCGAAATATTTTTTCAGAGCTAGATGCAGACAAAAAATTATATTCAATTTGCAACCTGATGGAGGTCAGTATAGATGGACTAATAGAACAAGTCCCACACACTGCTAGAAGCCCAAATATTTTTTCAGAGATAGATGCAGAAAAAAATTATATTCAGTTTGCAACCTGATGGAGGTCAGTATAGATGGACTAATAGAACAAGTCCCACACACTGCTAGAAGGCCAAATATTTTTTCAGAGGTAGATGCAGAAAAAAATTATATTCAGTTTGCAACCTGATGGAGGTCAGTATAGATGGACTAATAGAACAAGTCCCACACACTGCTAGAGGGCCAAATATTTTTTCAGGGCTAGATGCAGAAAAAAATTATTTTTAATTTGCAACCTGATGGATGTCAGTATAGATGGACTAATAGAACAAGTCCCACACACAGCTAGAATCCCAAATATTTTTTCAGAGCTAGATGCAGAAAAAAATTATATTCAGTTTGCAACCTGATGGAGGTCAGTATAGATGGACTAATAGAACAAGTCCCACACACTGCTAGAAGGCCAAATATTTTTTCAGAGCTAGATGCAGATAAAAATTATTTTTAATTTGCAACCTGATGGAGGTCAGTATAGATGGACTAATAGAACAAGTCCCGCAAACTGCTAGAAGGCCAAATATTTTTTCAGACCTAGATGCAGATAAAAATTATTTTTAATTTGCAGCCTGATGGAGGTCAGTATAGATGGACTAATAGAACAAGTCCCACACAATGCTAGAAGGCGAAATATTTTTTCAGAGCTAGATGCAGACAAAAAATTATATTCAATTTGCAACCTGATGGAGGTCAGTATAGATGGACTAATAGAACAAGTCCCACACACTGCTAGAAGCCCAAATATTTTTTCAGAGATAGATGCAGAAAAAAATTATATTCAGTTTGCAACCTGATGGAGGTCAGTATAGATGGACTAATAGAACAAGTCCCACACACTGCTAGAAGGCCAAATATTTTTTCAGAGGTAGATGCAGAAAAAAATTATATTCAGTTTGCAACCTGATGGAGGTCAGTATAGATGGACTAATAGAACAAGTCCCACACACTGCTAGAGGGCCAAATATTTTTTCAGGGCTAGATGCAGAAAAAAATTATATTCAGTTTGCAACCTGATGGAGGTCAGTATAGATGGACTAATAGAACAAGTCCCACACACTGCTAGAAGGCCAAATATTTTTTCAGAGCTAGATGCAGAAAAAAATTATATTCAATTTGCAACCTGATGGAGGTCAGTATAGATGGACTAATAAAACAAGTCCCACACACAGCTAGAAGGCCAAATATTTTTTCAGAGTTAGATGCAGAAAAAAATTATATTCAATTTGCAACCTTATGGAAGTCAGTATAGATGGACTAATAGAATGATGCTATGCCCAAAAGGTTTTACTTCACTAGATGCAGTAAAAAAATTGGTATTCTATACACAGGTGGTGTAGCTTGCAACACAGATAGGCTACTCCACTGACTAACACACTCTGCAATAGGCCAAAAAGGATTATCTTTGCTAGATTTAGCCAAATGCTGTGAAAAAAACTTGCAGAGCACTGGCACAGACCTGCCTGGCAAAAACGGATAGGAACTGATGTAATTTAGTCCTGAAAAGCACTGCAATTACAATTAGTCTTTACTCCCACAACCGATCTATTTAAGAGCACAGACCTGCCTGAAAAAAGTCATAGGAAATGCTGTAACCTAGTCCTTAAAAGGACTGCAATCACAACTATTCCCTACTCCCAAGCTAAATGTAGATTTGTGCGAAAATAGGCTTGAAATTAACAAGGTATAGCGCACACAGCAACAGCGGTGCCGTCTAACACGCACCTGCAGCAGTGAGAAAATGGTGGCGACGGGGAAAATGGCTGGGTCTTAATGGGCAAGGACATGTGACATACACTGCCAATGACACATGCCCTTGCTTGTGTGAAAAAAAGCAGTTCTCTCCGTGTGTGCACTGCTGATAGGCTGACAGATTGCACCTCCCCACTGTAAATGCGGGAAAGAGAAAAAAAAAATGGAGATCTTCATTATTCCTGCAGAGATCCATCCCCTGCCCCTCCCCCGCCCCGCTGTACACTCAAACTGCATATTAACATTAATTTTCATCATTACTGAGAAAAATTCCAGTTATGATTTTGGTGCATGAACAGTTATTGAACATAACCTTGAACAGCTGAATTTTTTTCAAATCGTTCGTGTTCACCGAACGGCTCGAACACCACCCAAAGCAGCTGGAATTTGAGATTGGCGAACAGTTCGAGTCGAACAACACTCATCTCTAGTCCAGTGGAGACAACCATTCCTGAAACTGGTTCTCCAGAGCTGACCACAACTCCTCAGCTGTGTGACTCACATTTCCCAGACATTTCAAAGTAAAAACCGCCTGATGACGTTGAGCCCTGCTGCCAGCATAGTAAGGAGGTGTGCACGATCCCTTCTGCGCAGTTAGAAAGCGTGTGGCATGACCAGACAGGCTTTGTGTGCAGGTGAAGGACCGAGAGGAGGTTGAGGAGGCAGAAGCAGTGGAGGAACTTTGAGATAAAGAGGACTGACGCACAACTCGTGGGGATGGCAAGACTTGGACAGTAGCCCCTTGTCCTGCTGTCACCATAGTTACCCAGTGCCCAGTCAGCGACATGTAACACCCCTGTCTATGCCTACTCATCCAAGTGTCTGTGGTGAAATGCACCCTGTCACACACAGAGTTTCTCAAAGAAGCGATGATGTTGTGTGCGACATGCTGGTGGAGCGTAGGCACACCTTTCTTTGAGAAGTAGTGCCAACTGGGCATCTGGTACTGGGGCACTGCGACGGACATAAGGTCTTGAAAATCCTCTGTGTCCACCAGGCGGAAAGGCAGAATTTCTGTAGCCAAGAGCTTGCAGATGGTGAAATTCATCCTCTTAGCTTTCTCATGGCTAGGAGGAAATGGTCTTTTACTTGTCCACATCTGAGGGACCGAGGGCTGGCTGTTTTGCTTAGACGGGGTTGAGAAGGGTGTCCCCGGCAAACTGCCGGTGTATGAGGAAGATGCAGCTGGACATGTTAGGTTGCCTTGATCCAAAGGTGGTGCTATCGATGTCGGACAGCGCTGAACACCAGCTGGTGTTTCCACCTCCAAAGAAAATGATGACCTGCCAATCACGCTGGCTGTTGCGGGTAAAGAGGTGGCAGGTTTGCATACCAAAAGAGGTGTGACTGCTGTCCCCCCAGTCACAGAGAATGAAGAGGGTGCGAATGCACAAGATGTGACAGACAGCGGTTGGCCCCGCCGGCTAGGCCGCATTGTAGCACAGTGAGCTTCCCACTGCAACTTATGCTTCATATCCATGTGCCGGTTCATGCATGAAGCACTCAAACTATGTGTTTTTTGGCCTCTACTTAGCTTTTGCTGACAAATGTTACAGATAACACGGGTTGGGTCATCTTTATCGTTCTGAAAAAATGCCCAGGCTATGCAAGGCTTAAGCACCCATGCGACATGAAGAGCCACCACGACTTGTGGTCAGAGGCAGAGTTGTGTTTGAGGATGCAGTTGTTGACGTGCTTCCAGTACTAGGTCTCTGTCCAGGAAGGCACAACCTGACCTCGTCGTCACTAGCATCCTCCTCCACCTCCTCTGCTGACCTCATCGACTGGTTGACTGTGGGTTGACAGTAAGTGGGATCTCCAACCTCGTCATCATCACCCTGTGTGTTATCACACCCGTCGTCCTCAGAGCCAACCTCTTCCTGCCCTGACAAAAAACCAAAGTTGTCGCTCCAATCAGGTATTTGAGTCTCATCATCGTCTTCCTCATTGTCTCCACCAATAGGAGTTACAGTTTGGGAACGAGGGTCTACATTATGGTCAGAACCTTCTGCGTCTGGTCCTGGATCTGACTCATAAAGATTCTGGGCATCAGTGCAGATCATTTCCTCGTCTGAATTCACAGAAGCTCGGGAGCCGACCTCTGATTCACAGGCTATAGTATGAGTGAACAGCTCTGCAGACTCAACCAACTGTTCTACCCCATACTCAGACGGGCAGCTGGAGACTTGGGAGCCGTGAGGAAGCAAGTGCGATTTGGGTGACACCTCTGAGGACTGGAGTATTTATGATGTTGAAGTTGAGGTGGATGAGAGCCCACTTAAAGGAGCACTTGATATGCGTTGAAGCACCTGCTGTTTTTGTGCCTCATCTGGAATTTGTAGCGATTGGCGTGGTTGAAAGAAAGGGATCTTATCACATTGTCCACTAAAAGAAGTAGACATCTTAGCTTGGCTGGAAGATGGTCTTTCTTCTGCAGATGTTACTGTTGCTTTAACACCTACCCCATGGACACAACCTTTTTTTTCCTTCCCAACACGCCTATTCCCCTTTCCACCAGCAGCAGGCCTTTTTCCACTCATTTTGGTGGTTAACTAATTCACAACTCTGGAGTTGTTTGCACAAAAAACAATGGATGGGAACCGAGCAGAGCTGAGTGGCCAATCTGTGGTATTAGCCCAAAAGTATTGGCTGGGTTAGATGCAGATAAAAATTATATTGAATTTGCAACCTGGTGGAGTTTAGTAAATATGGACTAATAGAACAAGTCCCACACACTGATACAAGCCGAAATATTTTTTCAGAGCTAGATGCAGAAAAAAATTATATTGAATTTGCAACCTGGTGGAGGTTAGTATAGATTGACTAATAGAACAAGTCCCACACACTGCTACAAGCCAAAATATTTTTTCAGAGCTTGATAAAGAAAAAAATTATATCGAATTTGCAACCTGGTGGAGTTTAGTAAATATGGACTAATAGAACAAGTCCCAAACACTGCTACAAGGCAAAATATTTTTTCAGAGTTAGATGCAGATAAAAATTATTTTGAATTTGCAACCTGGTGGAGGTTAGTATAGATGGACTAATAGAATGATGCTATGCTCAAAAGGTTTTACTTCACTAGGTGCAGTAAAAAAATTGGTATTCTATACACAGGTGGTGTAGCTTGCAACACAGATAGGCTACTCCACTGACTAACACACACTGCAAGAGGCCAAAAAGGATTTGCTTTGCTAGATTTAGCCAAATGCCTTGTAAAAAACTTGCACAGCACTAAAACAGACCTGCCTGGCAAAAAGTGATAGGAACTGATGTAACCTAGCCCTCAATAGGACTGCAATTACAATTAGTCTTTACTCCCAACCTATCTATTTAAGAGCACAGACCTGCCTGATAAAAGTCGTAGGAAATGATGCAACCTATTCCTTAAAAGGACTGCAATCACAACTATTCCCTACTCCCAAGCTATCTGTAGATTTGTGCGAAAATTGGCTTGAAATTAACAAAGTATAGCACACACAGCAACAGCGGTGCCGTCTAACACGCAGCTGCAGCAGTGAGAAAATGGTGGCGACAGGGAAAATGGCTGCGTCTTATAGGTCAAGGACATGTGACATACACTGCCAATGACACATGCCCTTGCTTGTGTGAAAAAAAGCAGTTTGCTTCGTGTGCGTTGCTGATAGGCTGACATATTGCACCTCCCCACTGCAAATGCGGGAAAGAGAAAAAAAAATGGAGTTCTTCATTATTTCTGCAGAGATCCATCCCCTGCCCCTCCCCCCACCCCGCTGTACACTCAAACTGCGTATTAACATTAAATTTCAGCATTACTGAGAAAAAATCCAGTTATGATTTTGGTGCACGAACAGCTATCGAACATAACCTCGCACAGCCATATTTTTTTCAAATTGTTCTTGTTCGCCGAACGGCTCGAACACCGCCCAAAACAGCTCGAATTTGAGATTGGTGAACAGTTCGAGTCGAACACCACTCATCTCTAGTGCTCAGGCGCATTCACCAGGCGGGCTAGACCATCAAGCAAGGAAAGTGCCAGATGGGCATGAACGAGGTCCACTACCTGGGGCACAGGGTAGGTGGGGGTACTCTGAAGCCAGAGCCTGGGAAGGTGGACGCTATCGTGTTCTGGCCCACCCCCAGGACCAAGAAGTAGGTGCAGTCCTTCTTGGGCACTGCAGGGTATTATAGATGCTTTGCACAAGACTATAGTAGCCTTGCGAAGCCCTTGACAGACCTCACCAGGAGGATCCTACCCCATTCAGTCAAATGGACAGAGGAATGCGAGGGGGCCTTTCGGGCTTTGAAGACTGCCCTGTGCAGCGCTCCTGTGCTAAAGGCGGTCGACGGCACACGGCCACTCTATGTACAGACCGACACCAGTGAGTTTGGCCTCAGTGCGGTACTCAGCCAGGTTGACTCGGGGAACCAAGAACACCCCTTGTTGTACCTAAGTCATAAACTGCTGCCGAGGGAAGTGGCCTATTCCACCATAGAGAATGATACTGGAACCCACTCATACAAATGATACTGGAACCCACACATACAACAGATACTGCTACCCACAAACACAGCAGACACAGGAACCCACACATACAACTGATACTGGAACCCACACTTACAAATGATACTGGAACCCACACATGCAACAGATACTGGAACCCACACATGCAACAGATACTGGAACCCACATATACTAATGATTCTGGAACTCACACATACAACAGATTCTGGAAAACACAAATACAACAGATACTGAATCCCACACATACAACTGATACTGGAACCCACACATACAACTGATACTGGAACCCCCACATACAACAGAAACTGGAACTCACAAATACAACTGATACTGGAACCCAAACATACAATAGATACTGGAACACACAAATGCAACTGATACTGGAACTCACACATACAACGGATACTGGAACCCACACATACAACAGATACTGGTGCTCACAAACACAGCAGACACACGAACCCACACATACAACTGATACTGGAACCCTCACTTACAAATGATACTGGAACCCAAACATACTAATGATACTGGAATCCACACATACAACAGATGCTGGAAAACACAAATACAACAGATATTGAAACCCACACATACAACTGATACTGGAACCCACACATACAACTGATACTGGAACCCCGACCTACAGCTCTTATTGGAACCCAAATATACAATTGATAGTGGAACTCACACATACAACTGATACTGGAACCAAGACATACAACAGAAACTGGAACCCACACATACAACAGATACTGGAACCCACACATACAACAGATAATGGAACCCCCACACACAACAGATTCTGGAACCCACACACAAAATGTATATTGGAATCCACACAAACAACAGATAATGGAGCGCACCCATACAACAGATTCTGGAACGCACACATACAACAGATACTGGAACCCACACTTACAATAGACACTGGAACCCACACATACAACAGATACTGAAACCCACACATACAACAGATACTGAAACCCACACATACAACAGATAAAGGAATGCACACATACAACTGATACTGGAACCCACACATACAACACGTGAACTCATACAAGAGATACTGGAACCCACATATACATGTGATACTGGAACCCACACATCCAATGCTGGAAATCATACAAGAGATAGTGGAACCCACACATACAACAGATACTGGAACCCACATATACAAGTGACACTGGAACCCACACATACAAAAAATACAGGAACCCACACATACAGCAGAAACTGGAACCCACACATACAACAGATACTGAAACCCACACATACCACAGATACAGAAACCCACACCTACAACAGATGCTGAAACCCACACCTACAACAAATACTGGAACCCACATAAACAAGTGATACTGGAACCCACTCATACAATACTGGTACTCATCTAAGAGATACTGGAACCCACACATGCAACAGATACTGGAACCCACGCTTACAACAAATACTGGAACCCACAAATACAAGTGATACTGGAACCCTCAAATACAACAGATACTGGAACCAACACATACAAATAATACAGGAACTCACACATACAACAGAAACTGGAACCCACACATACAACAGAAACTGGAAGCCACACATACAACAGAAACTGGAAGCCACACATACAACAGATCCTGGAATCCACACATACAACAGATACTGGAACCCACACATACAACAGATACTGGAACCCACACATACAACAGATACTGGAACCCACACATACAACAGATACTGGAACCCACACATACAACAGATCCTGGAACCCACACATACAACATATACTGGAACTCACACATACAAAAAATACAGGAACCCACACATACCATAGATACTGGAAACCACACATACCACAGATACTGGAACCCACACATACAACAGTTCCTGGAACCCACACACAACAGATACTGTAACCCACACACACAATACTGGAACCCACATATACAATACTGGATCCCACACATACAATACTGGATCCCACACATACAATACTGGATCCCACACATACAACACATACTAGAAACCACACATATTACACATACTGGAACCCAAACATCAAACTGATACTGGTACCCACACATACAACTGATACAAGAAGAAACACATACAACAGACATTGGAACCCACACACACAAGCATTACTGGAACCCACACATAAAACTGATACAGGAACCCACACATACAAATGATATTGGAACCAACACATACAACAGATACTGGATCACACACATACAACAGAAACTGGAACCCACACATACAACAGATACTGGAACCCACAGATACCACAGATACAGAAACCCACACCTGGAATTCATACAAGAGGGAATGGAACCCACACATACAACAGAAACTGGAACCCACATATACAAGTGATACTGGAACCCACACATACAACAGATACTGGAACCCACACATACAAAAAATACAGGAACCCACACATACAGCAGAAACTGGAGCCCACACATACAACAGAAACTGAAACCCACACCTACAACAAATACTGGAACCCACATAAACAAGTGATACTGGAACCCACTCATACAATACTGGTACTCATCTAAGAGATACTGGAACCCACACATGCAACAGATACTGAAAACCACGCTTACAACAAATACTGGAACCCACAAATACAAGTGATACTGGAACCCTCACATACAACAGATACTGGAACCAACACATACAAATAATACAGGAACTCACACATACAACAGAAACTGGAACCCACACATACAACAGAAACTGGAACCCACACATACAACAGAAACTGGAACCCACACATACAACAGAAACTGGAACCCACACATACAACAGAAACTGGAAGCCACATATACAACAGAAACTGGAAGCCACACATACAACAGAAACTGGAAGCCAGACATACAACAGAAACTGGAAGCCACACATACAACAGAAACTGGAAGCCACACATACAACAGATCCTGGAAGCCACTCATACAACAGACCCTGGAAGCCACACATACAACAGATCCTGGAATCCACACATACAACAGATCCTGTAACCCACACATACAACAGATCCTGTAACCCACACATACAACAGATACTGGAACTCACACATACAACCGATCCTGGAACCCACACATGCAAAAAATACTGAAACCCACACATACAACAAATACTGAAACCCACACGTACAAAAAATACAGGAACCCACACATACCATAGATACTGGAAACCACACATACCACAGATACTGGAACCCACACATACAACAGATCCTGGAACCCACACACAACAGATACTGGAACCCAAACACACAATACTGAAACCCACACATACAATACTCGAACCCACACATACAACACATACTGGAACCCACACATATTACAGATACTGGAACCCACACATACAAATAATACAGGAACTCACACATACAACAGAAACTGGAACCCACACATACAACAGAAACTGGAACCCACACATACAACAGAAACTGGAACCCACACATACAACAGAAACTGGAACCCACACATACAACAGAAACTGGAAGCCACATATACAACAGAAACTGGAAGCCACACATACAACAGAAACTGGAAGCCAGACATACAACAGAAACTGGAAGCCACACATACAACAGAAACTGGAAGCCACACATACAACAGATCCTGGAAGCCACTCATACAACAGACCCTGGAAGCCACACATACAACAGATCCTGGAATCCACACATACAACAGATCCTGTAACCCACACATACAACAGATCCTGTAACCCACACATACAACAGATACTGGAACTCACACATACAACCGATCCTGGAACCCACACATGCAAAAAATACTGAAACCCACACATACAACAAATACTGAAACCCACACGTACAAAAAATACAGGAACCCACACATACCATAGATACTGGAAACCACACATACCACAGATACTGGAACCCACACATACAACAGATCCTGGAACCCACACACAACAGATACTGGAACCCAAACACACAATACTGAAACCCACACATACAATACTCGAACCCACACATACAACACATACTGGAACCCACACATATTACAGATACTGGAACCCAAACATAAAACTGATACTGGTACCCACACTTACAACTGATACAACTGATACAAGAAGAAACATATACAACAGACATTGGAACCCACACACACAAGCATTACTGGAACCCACACATAAAACTGATACAGGAACCCACACATACAAATGATATTGGAACCAACACATACAACAGATACTCGATCCCACACATACAACAGAAACTGGAACCCACACATACAACTGATACTGGAACCCACACATACAACTGATACTGGAACCCACACATACAAAAGATACTGGAACCCACACATACAAAAGATACTGGAACCCACACATACAAAAGATACTGGAACCCACACATACAACTGATACAGGAACCCACACACACAATACTGGAACCCACACATACAACAGATACTGGAACCCACAAAAACATCAGACACTGGAACCCACACATACAACAAATACTGGAAGCGACACATACAAGCGATACTGGATCACACACACAATACTGGAACCCACACATACAACAGATATTGGAACCCACACATACAACGGATTCTGGAACCCACACATATAACAGATACAAGAAGAAACACATACAACAGACATTGGAATCCACACACACAAGCATTACTGGAACCCACACATAAAATGGATACTGGAACCCACACATACAAAGGATAATGAAACCCACACATACAATAGATACTGGAACCCACACATTCAACTCATAGTAGAACCAACACATACAACTGATACTGGAACCCACACATACAAATTGTCAGGCAAAATGTATTTTTGTCCAAGTTTTAAAAATGTTAAAAGGACAGCCAGAGATGTCTAAAATCTCCACCCCCTGCTCATTTGGAAGAGACCTAGATAGAACTCACTCTTGCTTTCCCCCAAACCAGGAATTTTTATAACCGCCTGTCACAAACCGATCGGAGACACGTGCCCCTTATCCTTCCTCACAACTTCCGTGAGTTCCGGGTTTAGGATAATGTGAAGCGAGCTTATAAATTCTATATATTTATTTACTCAAAAGAGCGATGCTAGGTACAATACATACAAGCGGTTACAAGATATATATACTGTATATAGTAGTCAGACAAATACAGTAAGGAAGTAGTAATACGATACTGTAAAATTAAAAGGAAAAAAAGTGAATATACCATACTTTCATCAAAGGTCTCTGGACACGGCAGGAAGGGTGCTGTCATGGGTCCAGGGCAGTTCCTAGTGTCTTTCTGCCCATCTGTAGCGACAGGTGACCCTCAACAGAAATCCCCTCCTCTCTCACAGAGGGACACATTTATACGTAACTTGGGCAGGGCAGAAAATAGGCGATTTACATGTAATCTCCTCTACCCTTCTATCAGACATTTCATAATTAGTGTTGAGCATTCCGATACTGAAATATCAGGTATCGGCCGATATTCGCGGTTTCAGAATTCCGATACTTAATTCCGATATTTTTAGAATATCGTATACCGGAATCAGAAGTTCCCATAATGCAATGAGCCAGTTTCATTTTATTCAGCCAATGAGGATCCTAAGAAGTGTGGGCACATCCTGTTAGGCATGTAGGCATGTTAACTAATGGCATGCCTGTGATTGGCTGCTGAAATGATGTCATGAGGCACTATAAAAGCCGCCGCCGCCATTTTGAGCTCACTCTGCTGTGAATTCAGTTAGGGATAGGACGCTGTTCTGAGGGACAGTTTTAGCTACCTATTTGCTCTACTCTGCTTTACCCAAGCTACTTTATAAATTGCTGTGCCTTGCAGCGCTAGTGCACAGTTTTCTGTGCTGTTCACCGCTGTCTGCAAGGTCTCTGTGTGTGAGTGCAGCTCACACTGTAGTGTGTGCTTCAGCCAAGTCTGGTTGTAGTGCGCTCAGCGTACGTCACTGCCTCATACATTGTCCATTTTTGCTAATTGATCAGTTTTCCTGATTTCTCCTATTAGTGTGGTGGTTCCATCTGTATTCATCTAAATTGGTTCCAAACACACTATATAGGAGTAGATAGAGAATTTTTTTTTTTGTCTTGCAGCGCTAGTGCACAGTGCTCTGCATCTGTACTGTTCACGGCTGTCTGCAAGGTCTCTGTGTGTGAGTGCAGCTCACGCTGTAGTGTGTGCTTCAGCCACGTCTGGTTGTAGTGCTCTCAGCATGCGTCACTCCCTCATACATTGTCCTTTTTTGCTAATTGATCATTTTTCCTGATTTCTCCTATTAGTGTGGTGGTTCCATCCTTATTCAGCTACATTGGTTCCAAACTCACTATATAGGAGTAGATAGAGGAGTCTTTCTGCAGCATTGTGCCCTGCAGCCCCAGCCAGATTAGTATTAGCCTATTTTTTGCAGCCTCATCTATTGCATTGTAGGTTACCTTCCTGCATTGTAATAGCTACAAAAAGTTTGTGATACTATCGGTATTACATCTTTGGGCACATCCAGTGTCTTTTTGTGAAAAAAAAACCTAAATAAAGTTCACCAAACACCCAACTTTACAGTTGTGTAGGCCACATTAGCTCATCTTAAAGTCTAGTCCACACTTTATAAAATTAGTGTTTCTTATACCTGTTAGCAGCTGTTCAGGAATAAGTGTTATGTTCTGCTACCAAAGCTAAGGAAAGAGAGGAGATCTGTCCCTACTATAGGACTCAGCTGAATCCCTACGATGTAACAGGGAACCTGATCCTGCGATCAGACCTGCTAAAGTCCTAATCTAGTCTGTACGGAGACCTATAGATGTGGGGAGGGAATCCCTACAAGTACTAAGGACTGGGAGGAATATGGGACACCTCCTAACAGAAATAGTAGCAGACAGACGAACAAACAAAATAGATAGAACATAGAGGTCCGTAGACCAAGCAAACTAACAGAGTTAGATACAGAGCACAGGCTAGCTAGAAAGTAGATATACAATGAAGTCCAGCAAAGCCAGAAGGGCGGAGCAGGATTAAATAGGCCAACAAGGTCATGTGACCAGCAAAGGAAAAAAAACCTAACAGCAAGGTTCTAACAGTACCCCCCCTTCTAAGTGGATCCTCCGGATCCCCTAGGACCAGGCTTATCAGGAAATCTCCTGTGAAACGCTCTGATAAGTCTGGACGCGGAAACATCATCTGACCTCACCCAAGAGTTATCCTCGGGTCCGAAACCTTTCCAGGCCACAAGATACTGCAAACTACCTCTATACCGTCTAGAGTCAAGGATGCGAGAAATTTCATATTCCCCGTCCTCCACCACCGGAGGAACTGAGGCAGAGGCGTCACCATCCGACACAACAGCTTTTTTTAACAGAGAGACATGAAAGACCGGATTAATTCTCCAGGAGGTAGGAACCTCCAACCTAACAGCAGATTGGTTGACAACCTGAAGCACCTTAAAGGGCCCTACAAACTTGGGACCCAATTTCTTAGAAGGAATCCTCAACCGCAGATTCCTAGAGGACAACCAAACCATGTCACCAACAGCGAACAAAACCTCCTGTCGTTTCCTATCAAAGTAGTCTTTAGATTTTCTGTTGGCCTCCTGAAGATTACCACGCACATCCGTCCAAACTCTTTCCAAATCACCGGAAAAATTTTCCTCCTCAGGCACGGCAGATCCCAACTTGGAGAACGACCCAAATGACGGATGTCTCCCAGAACAACAAAAAAAAGGCGAACAACCAGCAGAAGAAGATGTATGATTGTTCAGAGCAAATTCGGCAAGTGGCAGAAACTCAGACCACCCCTCTTGATTGTCTGCCACAAAACAACGCAAGAACTGCTCAACATCCTGTTTTTTCCTTTCTGTCTGGCCATTAGATTCAGGATGATATCCGGACGAAAACGACAAATGAATTCCCAACCTGTCACAAAAGGCACGCCAAAAACGAGCCACGAACTGAGGACCCCTATCAGAAACAATGTCAGTAGGAACGCCATGAAGTCTGACAATTTCCTTGACAAAGGCCTTAGCGAGAGTTTTAGCGCAGGGCAGTTTGACGAAGGGAACCAAGTGACACATCTTGCTAAAACGGTCCACGACCACCCAGATGACAGTAAAACCCTCAGAGGGGGGAAGGTCAGTTATAAAGTCCATAGCCAAATGTGTCCAAGGAGCACTGGGGACCTCCAAAGGACAAAGCAACCCCGCAGCAGGAGTATGTGAGGACTTAGATCTAGCACATATAGTACATTGGCGCACCCACTTAATGACTTCCTTCTGCCATCCAGGCCACCAAAAACTGCGACCCACCAGTCTCTTGGTCTCAGAGATTCCGGGATGACCTGCCAACCGAGATTCGTGACACTCAACAAACAAATCTCTCCTAAAGGTCCCAGGCACAAACAACCTCCCATGAGGAGTGTTAGATGGGGCATTCTCCTGAGCTTTAAGAATCTCATCTTCCAAAACGGAGTCTAAAGCAGCTATCACAACACCTTCTTGTAAAATGTTTTCCTCTTTCTCAGCACCGACTATGGGAGAAAAACTGCGAGACAAGGCATCCGCCTTAACATTCTTAGTACCAGGGATGTAAGTAATGGAGAAATTAAACCGCGAGAAAAACAGTGCCCACCTAGCCTGACGGGCATTCAGGCGCTTGGCAGCATCAAGATATATCAGATTTTTATGATCCGTAAGAACCTGAACGGGAAATTCCGCACCTTCCAAGAAGTGGCGCCAGTGTTCAAATAAGAGTTTAATAGCCAATAATTCCCGATTACCAATATCGTAATTCAATTCAGTCTCCGAAAAATTTTTTGAAAAAAAGGCACAGGGATGTAATCCATCCCCGTTATCCTGAGACAATACTGCGCCAACCCCCACAGAGGAAGCATCAACCTCAACCAAAAACGGCCTAGTAACATCAGGCTGCATAAGGATGGGAGCAGAGGTGAACCTCTCCTTGAGATACACAAAAGCTTCAATGGCCTCAGAAGACCACTGAACCGCATCAGCACCTTTCCTGGTGAGATCAGTCAGAGGTTTGACAATACTAGAAAAATTTTTTATGAATTTTCTATAGTAATTGGCGAAACCCAAAAACCTCTGTATCGATTTCAAACCAATAGGCCTAGGCCATTCCTGCACAGCCTGAACCTTAACCGGATCCATCTCAAAACCTTTGCTGGAGATAATGTAGCCCAAAAAACTAATTCTCTGTACAGCGAACTCACATTTCTCCAGCTTAGCAAAAAGCGAATTGTCCATTAATAACTGTAATACCTCACGCACGCTCCGCCAATGAGACTCCAGATCTGGCGAATAAATCAAAATGTCATCCAAATACACAACCACATTTTTACCGATTAAAGGTCTAAGGATGTCATTAATCAGATTCTGAAAAAATGCAGGAGCATTAGTAAGACCAAAAGGCATAACCAGATTCTCAAAATGACCCACAGGAGTGTTAAAAGCAGTCTTCCATTCATCACCCTCCTTCATGCGCAACAGATTGTATGCCCCCTTAAGGTCAATTTTAGAGAACCACTTGGCCCCCAATAACTGGTTAAACAGATCAGGAATCAATGGCAGTGGGTAAGGATTGCGTACCGTAATTTTGTTAATCTCACGAAAATCCAGACAAGGACGTAAACCGCCGTCCTTTTTTTTTACAAAAAAAAAATCCAACCGCCACAGGAGACTTAGAGGGCCTAATGTGACCGGCGGCCAAACTTGTCTGTATGTATTCCTCCAAAGCCTTCCTCTCAGGAATAGTAAGGTTAAATAAACGACTTTTAGGAAGAGTCGCTCCAGGGACAAATTCAATAGAACAATCATAGTCTCTATGGGGAGGCAAAACCTGCGATTCTTTCTCAGAAAAAACTCTCCAAAAATCCTGAATAGGAACAGGCAATTCTCCCCTATCCAAAGCTGCAATACGCCCGTTACAACACTTGTCATAACATTTATGGCTCCAGGATTTAATTTCACTGGTAGACCAATCCAGTACAGGATTGTGAAATTTTAACCAGGGCAAACCCAATATTACTGGAGAAGGCAAGTTATTCAACACTACCAAATCCAATTTCTCATGGTGAACACCATTAATAGTGAGAGGAAATTCACTGACCTTGAGAGTAATATTCTTCAAAGGGGAGCCATCCACAGAAACCACAGCAATGTGGGATGATAAAGGTTCAGGTTTTAAATTGAGTTTTTCCACGAATCCCCCATCAATTACATTCAGTGTAGACCCGCAATCAACAAACACCCGAAATTCCATTAATTTTTCCTGAGCAATCGTGGAAGCAGCTAAAAATATACCCTTGGAATTTAAACAGGCAATACAGGCGTGACTGACCATTTTTTTTTTTTTCTTCATACGAAGCTCACAGCCTTTAATCAAATGACCAGATTTTCCGCAATAGAAACACAAGCCTTCCGAAAAACGACGGTCTTTTTCTTGAGAGCGAGGTGCCACCGATCCAATCTCCATCGGTTCACCACTGTTAGTACACACATTATCATAACCAGAAACTGACATAGCAGAGGATTTGCTCTCATTAACCCTAGCACGCAGTCTTCTATCCACCCGTATAGCTAATTGCATAGCCTGTTGCAAATCCTCACGAAAATGAGTACAATATTTTTCCACATTACCTGATCCTTGTTTTAAACGTCTCAACTCAGTCTCAGCTGATGCCACACGGTCAGGATCATCATATAATAGTCCTAAAGCAGAAAAAAAACTATCCACTGATCTGAAGCATGTATCACTAGGTTGCAAAGAAAAGGCCCACTCCTGAGGCTCTTTGCGCAAAAGTGACATTATGAACCCTACGCGCTGGGATTCATCCCCAGAGGACTTGGGTCTCAAACGAAAATACAATAAGCAAGCATTTTTAAATGAAAAAAATTCTCGATGTTCACCAAAAAATAAATCCGGCAAACATACCTTAGGCTCCAAGAAATATGCTCCAGGACAGTTACTCACGTGCTGACGGAGCTCGGCCACTTCCAGAGAGAGTCCCTGCAGGTGTTTAGCCAAATCCTGAACCGACACCATGATGGAACAAAAAAAAATCTTTCCTTAGAGAATTTGCAGGCTGGACTTACTGTTATGTTCTGGTACCAAAGCTAAGGAAAGAGAGGAGATCTGTCCCTACTATAGGACTCAGCTGAATCCCTACGATGTAACAGGGAACCTGATCCTGCGATCGGACCTGCTAAAGTCCTAATCTAGTCTGTACGGAGACCTATAGATGTGGGGAGGGAATCCCTACAAGTACTAAGGACTGGGAGGAATATGGGACACCTCCTAACAGAAATAGTAGCAGACAGACGAACAAACAAAATAGATAGAACATAGAGGTCCGTAGACCAAGCAAACTAACAGAGTTAGATACAGAGCACAGGCTAGCTAGAAAGTAGATATACAATGAAGTCCAGCAAAGCCAGAACGGCGGAGCAGGATTAATTAGGCCAACAAGGTCATGTGACCAGCAAAGGAAAAAAAACCTAACAGCAAGGTTCTAACAATAAGCACACTAAGCCCTTAGTAATTTTCTGCCTATCTTTATCAGTCTACCAAGATGAAGAAGGCAGGGAGTAAGGCATGTGGCCGTGGTCGTGGGCGTGGAGTTTCTGCAGGGAGAGGACATGGGGATTCTGTGCCTGCTGTGGGCACCAGTAACTCAGCATCCCCCAGTTTTACCAGGGAACAGTCCTTTATGCGCAGCTTTGTAGGAGCTAGCCATACCCCACTGCTGCGGGAGGACCAAATTGAAGCCGTTGTCAGATGGATGGCAGCTAACGCATCGACTTTAATTAGTTCCAGATCCCATCAGATCCTGAGCACTGAAGAGCACCCATCTGTCTCTTCACCACCTGCCAAATTGCCCAGGCAGTCAGAGAGCCCTGGACAGGAGCCATCTCTACTTTTATTCTCTGAATCTCTTGGCTTGGAAAGAGGGGGTCAGCCAAGCAGAATTCGAGAATTTGAAGAAGAGGTAGTATGCAGTGATGTGCAACCTCTCTCTGAATCTGAAGAGGCGGGTGGGCCAGTGCCTATGGTCAGCAGCACACCTCAGTATGCATATGATGATGAGACTCAGGTGCCACTTTCTGGTGCGTACTGTGCTGTCGAGACTACCCAGGAGAAGCAGTTGTTTGAAGAGGGTGGTGTAGATGATGAGGTCCTTTACCCATCATGGCGTGAGGGACAGGAAGGTGGTGGGATCAGCTCTGAGGAAGAGATTCCCCGAACGGCTCTAAAAGGAGGGAGAGGGAGGGGGCAGACTTGGTTGCCTGTAGCCTCCACTTCGGCACCCATGAGGAGCATGGCTCTTCCAAAATCAAAAGCGGGCGCTCCCAAGACTTGCAGTGCCTGGTCCTTTTTTGACACAGTTGCAAATGACATTTGCTTTGTCAAATGCAAGATGTGTAATCAGAAGGTGAAAAGAGGGAAAAGTGTCAGCAACCTCAATATCACAAATATGTGGAAACATGTGCGGACCAAGCACATAGTGGAGTTACAAAAACACACTAAAGACCTAGGCCAACCTACAGCACCACCTACCACCTGTTCAGCTCGTGTTGTAGCCTCTTCCTCCAGCTCACACACAGCTGGTTCGGCTTCCTCACAGGATTGCCATGGAAGAACCTCTGGCACTGTTGTACAGAGACACAGTGTAATTCCACCCACAGCACCACTTTCCCTGTCATCCTCACACTCCCAGGCCAGTCTACAGCCATCGTTAGCACAGGCATGGGAGAAAAGGTGCCCATACTCGGCAAACCACCCCCGAGCACAGGCTCTGAATGCTGGCATTGCAAAACTAGTGGCCCTTGAAATGCTATCATTCAGGCTGGTGGAGACTGACACCTTCTGTAACTTTATGGCATTGGCAGTCCCACAATACAACCTGCCCAGCCGCTTTTATTTCAGCAGGCAAGCCATTCCTGCCCTGCAACAGCATGTGGAGGGAAAAATTAAACATGCGCTACAAAACGCCATCAGTAGCAAGGTCCACCTGACCTCCGATGCGTGGACTAGTAAGCATGAACAGGGACGATACCTTTCCCTCACTGCCCATTGGGTAAATGTTGTGGAGCCGGGTACAGATCTTGAGAGTGGCGCTGTACGTGTTCTGCCAACTCCAAGGATTGCAGGAACCCATTGACTCCTCCTCATACTCCAGTTCCTCTGAATCAGCGCTGCAGGAGCAGTCACCGTCTACCTCCACATCGACCCGTGAACGTATGATGACCGATATGAGAACAGCCGTGGCCAAACGTCAACAGGCCATATTAAAATGAATTTCCTTGTGGAATCGAAGCCACACAGCAGGAGCTCTGGTATGCCATCAAGCAGCAGAGTGACGTGTGGTTTGTGCCAGCGAATCTCCAGCCAGGCATGATATTGTGTGACAATGGCCAAAATCTGGTGGCAGCTTTGGGCCTAGGCAACCTTACTCACATCCCATGTGGGGCACATGTGCTCAACTTGGTCATGCAGAGTTTTTTGAGGGACTATCCGGATCTTGATGCACTGCTGCACAAAGTCCGCATAGAGTGCACTCACTTGCGGCGTTCCAGCAACGCAAGATCGCGCATTGCAGCTCTGCAGTGCCAATTACGTCTTCCGGAACATCGCATCATATGTGACCTACCCACCAGGTGGAATTCAATGTTACATATGTTGGAGAGGTTATCTGAGCAGCAGGCAGCAGTAATGGAGTACCAGCTGCAGCAGGCACAAACAAGTCACAGTGCGCGCCGTTCACACTTCACCACCACTGAGAGGGCCTCTATGAAGGACATTTGCCACGTTTTGCGTGCCTTCGATTATTCCACGTGGATGGTGAGTGCAGATGATGCACTAGTCAGCATGACTATCCCCCTTATCTGCCTGCTTGAAAAAACACTGCAAGCACTAAGAGAGGAGGTTTTGGAAGAGGTGGAGGATGAGGAGTCACAAATGCCATCTGCTTCTGTACAATCTGCGCAACATGGTTCCTCACAAAGACATAGGCAGGGGACACTTTGTGAGGAGGATGAGGAGGAGTCAATGGAGGAGGAAGACATCTGTCCAGAGAAGGGAGGTACACAATGCTCTAGTAGTCAGTATCTAGAGCGAGGGTGGGGTGATGCAGAGCAGGCAGAGATCACGCCTCAAGCAGGGGACAGCGTTTATTAGCCAGTTGGCAGTCTGCAGCACATGGTTGATTTCATGCTGCTGTGCCTGAGAAACGACCGCCGCATCGCCCACATTCTCAACATGGCTGATTATTGGGTGTCCACCCTTCTAGATCCTCGCTACCGGGACAACTTACAAAGCCTCATAACACCGTTGAACCGGGAGCGTAAAATGCGGGAGTACCAAAACGCACTGGTGCATTCCATCATGTTCTCCATTCCAACCGAGAGCAGTGCTACTAGTGCTTTACAAAGCAGCTCAGTGCGTCTAGGCAGTGGAGGAAGCTGTGCACAAAGAGGGAGCAGAAGCAGCGCCTCAGCACAAGGCAAGACCAGTATGGCCCAAATGTGGCAAAGTTTTGTGTCTCCGCCGCCACAAATGTCTACACCATCACAGACGACTCCAGTCAGCAGGAGGCAAAGTTTCCGTCAGATGGTGACAGACTACATGTCTTGCCCTCTCAGTGTACTCCCAGACGGCTCTTCCCCCTTCAAGTTTTGGGTCTCTAAGCTGGATACATGGCCAGAGATTAGCCAGTATGCATTGGAGGTGCGGGCTTGCCCTGCTGCTAGTGTATTATCAGAACGCGTCTTTAGTGCCGCAGGTGGTGTACTTACAGACCGTCGCATGCGCCTATCCTCCGATAACATTGACTGGCTTACTTTTCTGAAAATGAACAAGGCCTGGATCTCGCATGAATTTGACAGTCCTCTTCCAGAAAAAATAATTGGTTGGCAACAGTATCCAGGTCGCCTGTTGTGTTCATGTTTCTACCACCTGATCTGTAATACCTGAGCTCCAACACTGCCAGTTGCTGCTCAGAAGTGCCATCTGCACAGTCAACACTTACCCCAGTGTTATTGGAGTTTAGTAACATCAGCTGATCCCCAGCTGTGTGTCCGGCAAATTCTCCTGCTCTGTCCACATCCACTGTACTACTAATATAAAACTTGCTCCAATTAGACCTCTGGCTCCTCTGTTTTAGTATTTACCCTGGGCTAAAACACCGCTAGTTGCTGCTCAGAAGTGCCGTCTTCACAGTCAACTCTTGCTGCCGTGTTAATGGGGATCAGTAACGTCAGCTGATCCCCAGCTGTGTGTCCGGCAAATTCTCCTGCTCTGTCCCATCCACTGTACTACTAATTTAAAACTTGTTCTAATTAGACCTCTGGCTCCTCTGTTTTTAGTATTTACCCTGGGCTCCAACACCGCTAGTTGCTGCTCAGAAGTGCCGTCTGCACAGTCAATGCTTGCTCCAGTGTTATTGGGGTTCAGAAATGTCAGCTGATCCCCAGCTGTGTGTCCGGCAAATTCTCCTGCTCTGTCCACATCCACTGTACTACTAATTTAAAACTTGCTCCAATTACACCTCTGGCTCCTCAGTTTTTAGTATTTACCCTAGGCTCCAACACCGCTAGTTGCTGCTCAGAAGTGCCTTCATCACAGTCAATGCTTGCTGCCGTGTTATTGGGGTTCAGTAATGTCAGCTGTTCCGCAGCTGTGTGTACGGCAATTTCTTCTGCTCTGTCTACATTCACACTACTACAGATTTTAAAGTTGTTCCAATTACACCTCTGGCTCCTCTGTTTTCAGTATTATCCCTGGGCTCCAACACCACCAGTTGGCGCTCAGAAGTGCCATCTGCACAGTCAACACTTGCTGCCGTGTTATTGGGGTTCAATAACGTCAGCTGTTCCCCAGCTGTGTGTACGGCAATTTCGACTACTCTGTACACATTCATACTACTACAGATTTTAAAGATGCTCCAATTACACCTCTGGCTCCTCTGTTTTCAGTATTATCCCTGAGCTCCAACACCGCCAGTTGGCGCTCAGAAGTGCCGTCTGCACAGTCAACACTTGCTGCCGTGTTATTGGGGTTCAGTAACATCAGCTCTTCCCCAGCTGTGTGTACGGCAATTTCTCCTGCTCTGTCCACATTAACACTACTACAGATTTTAAAGTAGCTCCAATTACGCCTCTGGCTCCTCTGCTTTCAGTATTATCCCTGAGCTCCAACACCACCAGTTGGCCCTCAGAAGTGCCATCTGCACAGTCAACACTTGCTGGCGTGTTATTGGGGTTCAGTAACGTCAGCTGTTCCCCAGCTGTGTGTACGGCAATTTCTCCTGCTCTGTCCACATTCACACTACTACAGATTATAAAGTTGCTCCAATTACACCTCTGGCTCCTCTGTTTTCAGTATTATCCCTGAGCTCCATCACCGCCAGTTGGCGCTCAGAAGTGCCGTCTGCACAGTCAATGCTTGCTTCAGTGTTATTGGGGTTCAGAAACGTCAACTGATCCCCAGCTGTGTGTCCGGCAAATTCTCCTGCTCTGTCCACATTCACTGTACTACTAATTTAAAACTTGCTCCAATTAGACCACTGGCTCCTCTGTTTTTAGTATTTACCGTGGGCTCCAACACCGCTAGTTGCTGCTCAGAAGTGCCGTCTGCACAGTCAACGCTTGCTCCAGTGTTATTGGGGTTCAGTAATGTCAGCTCATCCCCAGCTGTGTGTCCGGCAAATTATCCTGCTCTGTCCACATCCACTGTACTACTAATTTAAAACTTGCTCCAATTAGACCTCTGGCTCCTCTGTTTTTAGTATTTACCCTGGGCTCCAACACCGCTAGTTGCTTCTCAGAAGTGCCATCTGCACAGTCAATGCTTGCTCCAGTGTTATTGGGGTTCAGTAACGTCAGCTGATCCCCAGCTGTGTGTCCGGCAAATTCTCCTGCTCTGTCCACATCCATGGTACTACTAAGTTAAAACTTGCTTAAATTACACCTCTGGCTCCTCTGTTTTCAGTATTATCCCTGAGCTCCAACACCGCTAATTGACGCTCAGAAGTGCCGTCTGCACAGTCAACACTTGCTGCCGTGTTATTGGGGTTCAGTAACATCAGCTGTTCCCCAGCTGTGTGTACGGAAATTTCTCCTGCTCTGTCCACATTCACACTACTACAGATTTTAAAGTTGCTCCAATTACACCTCTGGCTCCTCTGTTTTCAGTATTATCCCTGAGCTCCAACACCGCCAGTTGGCGCTCAGAAGTGCCGTCTGTACAGTCAACACTTGCTGCCGTGTTATTGGGGTTCAGTAACGTCAGCTGTTCCCCAGCTGTGTGTACGGCAATTTCTCCTGCTCTGTACACATTCACACTACTAGTCTATTACTGATTTTAAAGTTTCTCCAAGTAGGCTTCTGGCTCCACTCTGTTTTTAGTATTTACCCTGGGTTCCAGCACCGCCAGCTGTTTCCCAGCAGTGTCTTTGGCATGGGTACTCCCTCCTGCCAAGCCTGGTTCCAGCACACCATCTGTTTCCGGGTAGTGTCAACATCACTTTGCCTCCAATGCGTTGTCCTGTCATGTTGCGGTCGGGTTATCCGACTCTATGGTGCCTGCAGTTTAGGTGACTCCTATGTAGGCTGCGGGTTCTGGCAATAAAGGCTGGTTCCATAGTGCCAATAGGACAAGCACCCCCTGTAGGACTGTGGGTTTTGCTAACAACGGCCGGCTCACGCCCTTGCAACTTTTTTTTTCATGGGTACCTTCTGCTACCCATCCGAGTTCCAGTACCATCAGCTGGTTCTCGTCAGTGCCTTTGGCTTAGGTGCCTCCTTCTCGGTATCCAAGTTCCACCAACGTCTGCTGGTCCTTGGTAGTGCTTTCTGGCACAGGTACCTCCTGCTTAGTAACAGAGTTCCAGTACCGTCAGCTGGTCCTTGGTAGTTCCATTGGCTCTTGTACCTTCTGCTACCCATCCGAGTTCCAGTACCATCAGCTCGTTCTCGGCAGTGTCTTTGGCATGGGTACTCCCTCCTGCCCAGCTTGGTTCCAGCACTCCAGCTTTTTCCGGGTAGTGTCAACGTCACTTTGCCTCCAATGCGTTGTTCTGTCATGTTGCGGTCGGGTTAGCCGACTCAATGATGCCTGCAGTTTAGGTGACTCTTATGTGGGCTGCGGGATCGGGCAATGAAGGCTGGTTCCATAGTGCCAATAGGACAAGCACCCCCTGTAGGACTGTGGGTTTCAGTAACTGTGGCCGGCTCACGTCCTTGCAACTGTTTTTTTCATGGGTACCTTCTGCTACACATGCGAGTTCCAATACCGTCAGCTGGTTCTCGGCAGTGCTTTTGGCTTAGGTGCCTCCTTCTCTGTATCTAAGTTCCACCAACATCTGCTGGTCCTTGGTAGTGCTTTCTGGCACAGGTACCTCTGGCTTAGTAACTGGGTTCCAGTACCATCAGCTGGTCCTCGGTAGTTCCATTGGCTCTTGTACCTTCTGCTACCCATCCGGGTTCCAGTACCGTCAGCTGGTTCTCGGCAGTGCCTTTGGCTTAGGTGCCTCCTTCTCGGTATCCAAGTTCCACCAACGTCTGCTGGTCCTTGGTAGTGCTTTCTGGCACAGTTACCTCCTGCTTAGTAACCGGGTCCCAGTACCGTCAGCTGGTCCTCGGTAGTTCCATTGGATCTTGTACCTTCTGCTACCCATCCGCATTCAAGTACTGTCAGCTGGTTCTCGGCAGTGCCTTTGGCTTAGGTGCCTCCTTCTCGGTATCCAAGTTCCACCAACATCTGCTAGTCCTTGGTAGTGCATTCTGCACAGGTACCTCCTGCTTAGTAACCGGGTTCCAGTACCGTCAGCTGGTCATCGGTAGTTCCATTGGCTCTTGTACCTTCTGCTACCCATCCAGGTTCCAGTACCATCAGCTGGTTCTCGGTAGTTCCTCAGCCTTCTTGTACCTTCTGCTACATTTCCAAGTACAAGCTTTTTGAAATGGTTCTTGGTAATCACTCTGGATCTCCCTGATGACGACCCTGAAGACGAGGACCCTGAAGACCACCCCGAAGAAGATGAGGACCCCAAAGACGAGGACCCTGAAGACGAGGACCCTGAAGACCACCCCAAAGAAGATGAGGACCCCGAAGACGTTGACCCTGAAGCCTATGACCCTGAAGACCACCCAGAAGAAGACGAGGACCCCAAAGATGATGACCCTGAAGACGAGGACCCTGAAGACCACCCCAAAGAAGACGAGGACCCCGAAGACGACGACCCTGAAGACGACGACCCTGAAGACCACCCCGAAGAAGACCAAGATGATGACCCTGAAGAAGATGACCAAGAGGACAAAGAGCAAGAAGACAACCACCAAGATACAGAAGAACAAGAGACAGAAAACCAAGAAGCAGAAGTACAAGAAGCTGCAGAACAAAAAGCAGAAGAACATTAAGCATAAGACTAAAAATCAGAGCAAAAGATATTATCTAAATTATAAGCAGAATAAGACTAAGCAGTATATGTGGGTGAGTCCGTTCCTCCTCGTGGTGCCCCTGGAAAAGACCTGCTGCTGCAGGCCAAACTGAACGTGGACAAATCCTGTTGTAAATCTTTTGGACGGGCAGAACGAAAGGTGTAATGTTCAAACTTTTATAGATAACAACTACAGGAATGCCTGTCACAAATAAGAATATGATGAAGAAGAGGAAGATGAAGAAGATGAAGAAGTAGAATATGAAGAAGAATAATAGTTGAATAAGAAGAATATGAAGAATGTAAAAAAAAAGAATAATACGAACAAGGTGAAGAAGAAGAAGATGAAGAAGGTGAAGAAGAAGTTGATGAAAAAGATGCTGATGCTGAGGATGATGAAGGAGAAAGTGTGGGAGAAGTAAAAAAGAAGGTGAAGAGCATGGAAGTAGTGAAACATAAATATCTGACAAAATATAAAAAAACTTAACATAGTCAATATTTCCGGAACTCAGAATGTCTTAAAAAAATATTAATTCCTGCAATTCCATTTGATTGGGCTAAACCTCTATGCCTTTATTGTCTCCCCCACCTCCCCCAATACATTCTACATTATTCTTAGTTGTTTTCCTTCATGTAGAATTAACCTACAAGGAAAGAAAGGGTTTATTTTCATTCTGATATTTGTGTCCCATTGACTTGCATTGGTTTCCGGTATCGGAATCGGCGATATCCGATATTTTTTGGGTATCGGTCCGATACAATCTGATCCAATATTTCTTGATATCAGAAGGTATCGCTCAACACTATTCATAATCCATTTCCCAGCAATATCCTCATTGTAAGGTGCTCATGGTAATTGATCTAAACCAGGAGCTTTCCCCTGACTTCAGAGGTAATTCAATTAGCTATTCCTCATTGCCATGATTCAATTAGCTCCCCCATACTCTTGTCAGGAATAGTCGTTTGCACTACAAAGGTATATATCCTAGCTGACCTGTATTCAATTCTCTCCTGGGGTCCTTTGAAGTCAGACAGACTAGCATTCCTGCTGAGACCTTCATAACTGGGAATATGAATTTCCAGTCCCTGGCCTCACCACACCTCCCCCTTTTAGAGTGCGTTCGGAGGAAGACCTCATTGGTCATCATCCGCAAGCACTTCAGCTGCCTCCCCTTGCCTGGATAATCCATCTGCGTTACCATGGGCCAGGCCTGACTTATACCGAACATCAAAGTTGTAGTGTTGGAGAGCTAGGCTCCAACGCAGCAACCTTCCGTTCTCACCGGCTACTCGAGATAGCCAAGCGAGGGGGTTGTGGTCCGTCACCACGGTGAAATGGCGCCCATACACGCATGGCTGCAGATGCTGCAGAGCCCACACGATCGCCAGGCATTCCTTCTCCACCGTAGAGTAGGCCACTTCCCTCGGCAGAAGTTTCCAACTGAGGTATTGAACAGGGTGCTCTTGACCTTCTGAGTCAGGTTGGCTTAGCACCGCACCGAGTCCGTAGGTGCTGGTGTCAGTCTGTACTACAAGCGGCCTGGAGTCGTCGTACGCCTGGAGTACAGGGGCTGCCGCCAGGGCAGCTTTCAAGGCCTGGAAGGAGCGCTCACAGTCAGCTGTCCAGTTGACAGCGTGCGGCAGCTTCCTCTTGGTGAGGTCTGTCAGGGGCTTGGCTTGGGCACTATAGTCCTGTATGAACTTCCTATAATACCCGGCCGTACCCAAGAAAGACATCACCTGTTTCTTGGTCCTTGGGGTGGGCCAGATCGTGATTGCATCCACCTTCCCGGGTTCTGGTCTCAGTTTCCCCCCACCTACCCGGTGTCCCAGGTATTGGACCTCGGTCATGCCCATCTGACACTTTCCCAGCTTGATGGTCAAGCCTGCCCGGTGGATCCGCCCCAGCACCTCTGACAGGTGCCGAAGGTGTTCCTCCCAAGTGGGGCTGAAGACGGCAATGTCATCCAGGTACGCAGCTGCGAACCCTTCGCACCCTGACAGCAAGCTGTTGACCATCCGCTGGAAAGTGGCGGGGGCATTCTTCATGCCAAATGGCATGACAGTGAGCTCATACAGTCCAAAAGGAGTGATAAAGGCTGATTTCTCCTGTGCCTCTGGGGACAGGGGAATCTGCCAGTATCTTCGGCTCAAGTCCATGATGGTCAACTACTGAGCCTTGCCCAACCGGTCAAGCAGGTCGTCGATGCGCGGCATGGGGAACGCATCATCGACGGTAATGGCATTGAGCCCCCTGTAATCCACACAGAACCGGGTCGTCCGGTCCTTTTTGGGTACGAGGACTACAGGTGAGGCCCATGCGCTGGCGGATGGGCGGATCACCCCCAGCTCCAGCATCTCAGCAATCTCCTTCCGCATTTGCTCCTGTACCTCCAAGGAGATGCGATATGCCGTTCGCTGGATAGGCGTGATTCCCCGTGTCCACTCGGTGGACTGCCAGGTTTGTCCACCCAGGCTTTCCTCAGAGGAGGCCAGGGAAAGGGCGCATGACCTCCTTCAGCTGGGACCATTGGTCCTCAGACAGAAGGATGTTCATTAGGGCATCCTTCATGGACCCTCCCGCATGGGCATGTGCGAGCAGATCCATGAGGTCCTCCTCCTCCGCTTCCTCTGGCAGACTGCACACCGGAAAGGCACAGGCTTCCCTGTCATGATGCGCTTTCATCATGTTGACATGGAAAACCTTCTGCCTGTTTCGGACCGGGTCAATTGTGACAAGGTAGTTGACCTTGCTGAGCTGCTGATGCACGTCATAAGGGCCCTCTCATCCTGCCTGAAGCTTGTCCTCGGGCACAGGGACTAGGACCCATACTTTCTGCCCTTCCTGGTATGTCCTCTCCCGGGCATTCTGGTCATACCAGCGCTTCTGCTCTGCCTGGGCCTGGACCATGTTGTCATGCACCAGCTGCGTCAGAGCCTGCATTCTGTCACAGAATCGAAAGACAAATTCCATGACTAAAACGCCTGGGGTGGCTGCTTCTTCCTCCCAGGATTCCCTCACGAGAGCAAGGGGTCCCTGTACCCGTCTTGCATACTGGAGCTCGAAGGGGGAAAACCCCGTCAAGGCTTGAGGCACTTCCCGGTAAGCAAACAACAGATGTGGGAGGTGTCGCTCCCAGTCGCGTCCCTGGGACTCGACCAACATTCGGATCATCTGTTTCAACGTGCCATTGAATCGTTCACACAGGCCATTAGTCTGTGGGTGATACGAGCTGGACACCAGATGTTGCACCCCTGTTTGCTTACACAGGCTCTGCATCAAGTCAGACATGAACTGGGTCCCTCGGTCCGTGAGCATCTCCTGGGGGAAACCAACACGGGTGAAGATTTCCAGCAGGGCTTTGGCCACTGCGTCTGCCCGGATGGAGGACATTGCGACAGCTTCTGGGTACCTAGTAGCATAGTCTACTACCGTTAGTATATAGCATTTCCTGGAGCTCCTGGGAATGGGCAGCGGCCCAATGAGGTCCACAGCAATCCACTGGAAAGGCTCACCTATTATGGGCAGAGGTATCAATGGGGCTTCAGGGCCTGGCCCCAGCTTCCCCATCCTCTGACAGGTGACACACGAACGGCAGTAGGCAGCTACTGCTGTCCCCATCTTTGGCCAATAAAACAAGTGGGCTAGCTGAGCCTTGGTCTTAGCGACCCCTAGGTGACCAGTCAATGGAATTTCGTGCGCGAGCCATAACAGCTCAGCCCGGTACCACTAGGTGCATCTCGCCGCTTCATCCTTCTTGTCCATTTGTGGGCAGTGTTTCCCTATACAGCCTCCCTTGGTCCCAGAACAAGCGGTCCTTGTCTGTCTCCAAGGGGGACTTACCTGCGCGTTCCTTCAAGGCTTCCAGGCTGCTGTCGGCTTGGACAGCCACCTGGAACTCCTGGCTGGAGCCCGCTAACAGGGACCTGAAGGCCGCACTCTCGCCGGAACCCTCAGGGAATGGTGCTGGGGGGTTAACACCAGAGGGCCCAGTCCCAGACCCAGGTGATGGGGTGGAGGAGTCAGGGTGCAAAGCGGATTCTGCCTCCTGAGCCCTCCTGCTGCGGGTGACCACAGCAATGCCCGGGGTCTCCTCAGGGAGTCCCGGTCCCCTTCCCTCACCTGAATGGGTTGTGGGGTCACTGTGGGTTGCCCCAACATGTGATATACACTTGACAGGTTCACTAGGTTTTGAGCTGCTGGAGGGATCATGTGCAAGCTGACAGTTGGGAGGGGCAGGCAAGGCCCCCACCAGCTCCTCAGCCAAGCCAGAGAGTTCATTAGCACGACAATGAATTACATTAGCATTCTCACTGAAAAGTTCAGAGCTGGACATGTCAGCTGAGAGAGCAGGAAGGGGGGCTAAATCCCCCCAGCTGCACTCCTGTCAGCTGGCACGTCACTACAAGGATCAGCATGTATGGTTCCACAAAGTATAATATCACTTACAGATACATTACCATGGGGCAGTGGGGTTGCTCTCTTCCCATACTGAGAGGTGAGAGGCCCCAAGTCTGTCCCCAACAAGACATTAGCAGGGAGACGAGATGTAACCCCAACCTCTACCAGCCCCTTGTCCAGACCCCAATCCAGATGCACACAAGCCATGGGTAGAGTTATCTTCTCCGTACCCACCCCACTGACAGTCAGCGTCTTTCCAGGGATGATACTCTCCAGGGGTATTAGTTCAGGCTGTACTAGGGTCACATCGGCCCCCGTGTCCCTTAGTCCCATAACCACTTTATTCCCCACGGGCACTTGCTGGAGATTGTCATTGGGCCTGTCCCCACCCCTCTCCACCACATAAACTGTTGGACCCGCTGTTGGGGTTTGGGAAGTAGGGGGGTTCCTCTTCCGGCTAGGGCAGCTCGCCCTGTAATGACCCGGCTGATTGCAGGCGTGACATCGAGGGGGTCATCCCTGGGGCTTAGAAGGGGGAACAATGGGGCCCATAGGTTTTCGGGCGGGGGTAGTCTCAGGGGAAACTGCAGGGTTGCCCTCAACAGGATTGGTCTTACACCCCCTCCAGCCGGTGCTGACGGGTCTACGCGACGTCCGGTTGGCGACGTACTCATCCGCTAGCTCCGCAGCAGTTCTGGCATCTTGGGGTTTCCGGTCCAGGACATATTGTTGCACTTCCTCCGAGCAAATGTTTAAGTATTGCTCCTTGAGGAACAGATCCAAGGTTGCTTCGTCGGGATGGTCTATCTCTCCCTTTGCCCATCTGTGAAGCTGGACACTCATCTGGAGCAGAGTCTCTAGGTGGCTCTCGGTTGGTCGCTTCCTCAGGCTGCGGAATTTCACTCTGTACACCTCAGGCGTGAGACGGTACCTCAGGATCAGGCCAGCTTTAATGAGGTCATAGTCCTGGTGCTGGGCTGCAGGGAGAGACGATTAAGCGTCCAGGGCGCTCCCTCTTAGCCTGATGGACAGGGTGCGTGCCCAGTCTGCCTTGGGTACCTGGTACTGGAGACACACCTGTTCAAACCCTTTCAGGAAAAGGTCCAGGTCTCAGTCCTATTCCAGGACAGGCAGATCCTCTGAGCGCAGCTTAGCTTTTGGGGCTGCTGGAGTCTGTGCTGTTTGAGCCGGTGGGTCCTGCCGGCTCCGCAGCTGGGCTAACTGTAGCTGGTACTGCCTCTCCTCCTTTCTTTCCTGGGCATCTCTCTCAGCTTGCCACTTTCTTTCCTGGGCATCTCGCTCAACTTGCCACTTTCTTTCCTTGGGCTCAGCTTGCCACATGTGGTGCACGACCTGGCTCTGCTCCTGCTGTCCATCTCTGAGAGCCTGGAGGTAGGCCTGCATAAGAGCGTCCAGGGCCGGGTTACTGGCCCCTCCAGCTGGAGCTGTGGATTGTGTGGAACCCCAGGGGTCTGGTTACCACAGTAATAGCAATATTACGTCTGAGAGCAGGTGGGAGGTCTCCTGGTCAGGTACCCTAAGCATGCCACACCTCCTGCCCAGTCCTGGGAGGGGAAGAACTTCCCCTATATAAACTGGGGGCTGAGGCAGGGTTAGAGAGAAAGAGAAGAAGAGGAGTCCCAGACAGAGACACAGTCTGGTCTGGAGTGGAGCAGAAACAGGGAAAGCAAGATCAGGAGCTCTGTGGGAGCAGTGATAAAAGAGGTCAGAGACTGGAAGCTGTAGAGCTCATCCTGACTGAAGAGTTCTCACCGGACACGGAGTCCGAGGCTGTGGGGACTGATCCATACCCAGCAGCAGAAACCGACCGGCAGGGGATTTCAGGTCCTCTGGCCAAGAAACCCGAAGGCACGGTCACACGCAAGGGACCAGCACCGCCGGCGTGGAGCGGAGGCTACCAGAAGGCCCCGAGTCACCGGCCATACGGGTGAGCACCACACGGTACACTCAGGGACGTGGGCTACTTCTACCCGCTTCTAGCAAGGTAGCCAGGAAGAGTACAATTAGTTGGGGAGGCCTACAACTCCGCCTGGCCAGGGGAGATCCTATCTGCTCACGGACTGACCAGGCCCCGATCGCTAGCCAGTACTCCCGAGAGGGTCTACTTTTGCCACCAGTAAAGACCCTAAACTACACCGCACCGTCTCTGAGTTGTTCCTGGTGCCTGCGTGCAATTCTGCTATCCCCATCATCCACGTCTGCTGCCCTGAGGCCATACCCCTCCCGTTGGGGGTTATACCATCCACGCTGCACAACCGTACCACCGGCCTCAGCGGTCTGCCCTGCAGCGGCGGTCTCATAACCGCATCCAACGGGTGGCGTAGTCGAACTCTATACATCTTACTCAAAGTTCTGCCACTTGATTTGACACCCTGGGCATGGACCGGGTCACCGCCACAAGGACTACTACCCCTATCAGATCCGGCTCCGGGTTCCCATCCCAGCACAGGCCCAGGGGGCGCGTCAACTTTGGCGTAGTCGGCAGGATTCCGTGCCCGCAACCACCGGGTACTGCGTGCCTGAAAAAAACTGTTAAACTTACCTGTGGTGAAGATTTCCGCCATCCGACGCCATCTTCTGCCTTCTTCCCGCCATCCGTGGAGTTTTCCCGCCATCCGACGCCATCTTCTGCCTTCTTCCCGCCATCCGTGGAGTTTTCCCGCCATTGGACACCATCTTGAGGACGCCGCGCGAGAAGAAGAGGGGCGTGGACTCCGAAAGCGCGCGAGAACTGAAGCTCCGCCTCACGTCCGGACGTTGCGTAAGGTCCTGGAAGGAGCCCAGCAGACGCTGACGTCACAGGAGTGCGACGGAAGGTCCTCAACCCTGACGATCCACTGCGGAGCCGCGGCCTACGGAAGAGGATCATCGCAAGGTAGGCCACGGTCCACTAGGGGGGAGGAGGATGTCGGATACGGAGGAGAGCTTCACTGCCACAGCCACCGCCAGCGCCACCGCTGCTGCGGTCATGCCTTTCACTATGCCCTATATCCCGGGGGCAGCCTGGCTACCCCAGTACTCAGGGGAGTCACATACCCTAAATGACTTCAGAGAAAAGCTGGATAGCCTCTTCCAGGTGTACCCCCTCACAGAAGAGCAAAAAGTGAGCATCCTGGTGGCTCAATTAACAGGGGCAGCCCAAAGGGAGGTAAAGTCCTGGCCACTTGGGAGGAGGAGGACTGTTGCAGAGATACTAGCCCGGCTGAAGGACACCTTTGATACCCATACCTCAGCCGAGATCAAGCTTAGATTCTACGGGTGCAAGCAGCGAGCACATGAGAATATAAGGGACTATGCACTAAACCTACAAGAGGCCCTGAGAGCCATTAAGCAGGCTGACCCTGACGGCGTGGGAAACGAAGACAAGTTGTTGACTGAACAATTTATAGAGGGTCTACATTGCAATGCCCACCGAACCCAGTTGCGGGCAATGGCCTTACAGGACCCTCATCTGGACTTTGCACAGTTCAAGGACAGAGCCATCCGGGTGCTCCGAGAACCGGCACCAGGTGGCGCTGTGACCCACAGACGCCCTACTACCACTTACCACCAGGAGGCGGCGCCCTTGTCGGCAGGGCCTGTGGGAGCTGATGCGCAGGCTTTAAACAATGACCCGGCTACAGACCTGCACCATCAGGTCCAAGAGCTAACTAAAAACGTTGCCGCGCTAACCCGAACTGTGCAGTCTTTACAGGTTTCTACTCCAGGGAAGATCCAGCTGGCATCCGGACCGGAGGACATCCCGTGGCGCCGACCAAGGAGGACCCCACCGGCCAGAGGAAGACCCAGCGACCGATACAACGAGGACGGACAACCCATCTGCCGCCGCTGCAATCAACCCGGACATATGGCAAGGTACTGTCCTTTAAACTGGCACAACCTGGGGTAGAGGGCCAACCCCTAGGAATAAGATCACCAGGCCCATCGAACTGGCGTGACAAATATGTGGGAGGACGTCCAGTCTTGCCTGTGGTACTGGATGGCATTCCTATGAGTGCCCTACTGGACACCGGGTCACAGGTCACCACCATCCCGTACGTGCTCTTCAAGCAGTACTGGAATGACTCGGATATAACCCGCTACCCTGACGACGACTTGAGTATCATCGCCAGCAATGGTCAGCCCGTGCCACAGATCGGATTTAAAGAGGTGACCATTAAAATCGGTAAAGTCGAACTGGCAGCACAGGGACTGATCATTGTGGACATTGACAAGCGCAAGAGTCACCCAAAGATAACTCTAGGAACTAATGTGATTGAAAATTGTCTTGCAGAGGTGATTCTCATTTTACAGCAGGTTGCCAAGAACGCCAGCTCCGGCCAGCAGCGAGTGCTCCAAAAAGAGATCCGGGCACTGATGCGACGGCAACAGGTGGAACTCTCCGGTGGTGAGATTGGTAGCGTGAGAATGTGTGACCCTTTCCCTATTGCCATGCCCCCGAAAAGTGAAATGATGATTTGGTGCCGGGCAGCTATTGGTCTGAGAGGTAGAGATTACCAGGCAATGGTAGAACCAGTCTACTCAGACAGTAGGCCCACCATTTTGACGGCACGGGGGGTGGTTGATGTACGCCATGGGAGGGTGCCCGTTCGCATAATAAATATCGGGAAGAGGGAAGTGTACCTGCCCCGGTATGCTACGCTAGCCAAATTGTATACCATCAACCAAAATTCTGTACAGTCCGTGGAACCCTTACCTCCATCTCATCCAGAGGAAGGTAACGGCTCTAAGCAACAAATGGGGGACTGGTGTCAGCAACTGCATTTGGGTACTGACTCCTGTCTACCGGGTGATCCAGGAATACGAGAGAGTGTTCAGTAAACACCCGCTAGACTTCGGGCGGGTGAAGGGAGTGGAACATCACATCCCCACGGGAGACCATCCTCCCATAAAGGAGAGGTATCGTCCCGTACCCCCTGCACACTACCAACACGCCAAGGGGATGCTTAGAGACATGAAGGAGGCTGGGGTAATCAGGGATAGCTGTAGCCCCTGGGCAGCTCCACTAGTCTTGGTTAAAAAGAAAGACAACACCATGAGAATGTGTGTAGATTACCGGAAAATCAACCGTATCACACACAAAGATGCGTACCCCTTACCAAGGATAGAGGAGTCTTTGGCTGCTTTAAAATCTGCTAACTTCTTCTCCACTTTGGATCTCACTAGCGGGTACTGGCAGGTTCCTGTAGCAGAGGCGGACCGGGAGAAGACCGCATTCACCACCCCGATGGGACTTAGCGAGTTTACCTGCATGCCGTTCGGACTCTGCAACGCACCAGGAACCTTCCAACGATTGATGGAATGCTGTCTGGGACACCGGAACTTTGAGACGGTCCTGCTGTACCTGGACGATGTTATAGTTTATTCCAAAACCTACGAGGACCACCTAAAACACCTGGCGGAAGTGTTTGAAGCCCTGGCAAACTACGGTCTGAAGGTGAAACCGTCGAAGTGTCACCTGCTAAAACCAAAAGTGCAGTACCTGGGACACGTGGTGAGTGCTGACGGAGTGGCTCCCGACCCTGATAAGATCACCGCGATTAAGGAATGGCCAAGACCCTCCAGCGTAAGGGAAGTGCGGCAGTTCCTCGGGTTGGTAGGCTACTACCGAAGGTTCATTCCCGGTTTCACCAAAAAGGCAGCTCCTATGCAGGACCTCCTGATAGGCCAGTCCAGGAAGGCCAAGAACCAGAAGCCGCCCTTCAGATGGGAGAAGCTGGAAGAAGAGTCCTTCCGCCAGCTGAAGATGGCCCTCACGGGGGATGAAATCCTGGCGTACCCTGATTACAGCCAGCCCTTTATCCTCTACACCGACGCAAGTAACATCGGGCTAGGAGCCGTACTGTGCCAGATCCAGCAGGGGAGAGAACGGGTAATTGCTTACGCCAGCCGAAAACTGCGACCCACCGAAAGAAACCCTGAGAATTACAGCTCATTCAAGCTAGAGTTCCTGGCAGTGGTGTGGGCAGTCACCGAACGCTTTAGGCACTACCTCGCCTCTTCCCGGTTCACCGTGTACACGGATAACAACCCGTTGACACATCTGGACACTGCAAGACTCGGTGCCCTGGAGCAGAGATGGATGGCCCGCCTGTCCAACTATGAGTTCACAATCAAATACCGGGCAGGACGCTCCAATACCAACGCGGATGCCTTGTCCAGAATGCCAAACCTACCGGACATAGGGGAAGATCCAGAGGAACTGGAAGAAGTTGAACTCCCCGCGTTCCACCGTCATGGGACTACCCAGTATTCCCACCGTGTAAGGGGTAAGCAATCCGCTACGTTCAACCCCTTACCTCATTACAACTGGGCGGAAACGCAAGACAGTGACCCCGCCGTCCGACTGGTGAAGGAGATGCTGACTCAGCCAGATGCCCGCCTTGACCCAGACGCTCCAGAGGAGACCAAGCAACTGTGGGCTGAGAAGAGTCGACTGTTCCTTTACAAGGGGAAGTTGTGCCGCAGAATGGTTAACTCCCGGACGCATGAACTGATCTGGCAAGTAGTGGTGCCAAGAAGAGACGCGGCTATGGTACTGGAGGCATACCACGACGGAGCTGGGCACTTCGGATGGAAGATGCTGGAGTTCCTGCTGCGCGGGCGGTTCCACTGGGTAGGCATGAGAGGAACCATCGAGAGGTGGTGCAGAGACTGTGGCCCATGCAACCTAAGAAGGAAGGACCGTGCCAGCCAGAATACTCCCCTGCAGTCCATCGTCACCAGGCAGCCGTTGGAACTGGTAGCCTTGGATCATGTAAAACTGACCCCCAGCAGAAGTGGCTACGTCTATGCGTTAACATCGTGGATCACTACTCCCGGTTCTTGGTTGTAGTCCCCATCAAGGACTTAATGGCTCAAACAGCAGCTAGAGCCTTTCAGCAGCACTTCTGTCGTCCACACGGATACCCAGAGCAGGTGCTGACGGACCAGGGACCTGCCTTTGAAGCGGAAGTCTTCCAGGAGTTCTGCACTCTGTATGGCTGCCGGAAGATAAGAACAACACCCTATCATCCGCAAACCAATGGACTCTGCGAGAAGATGAACCAGGTGGTGATGGACCTTCTGAAAACGTTGCCCCTGGAAGAACGCAGTCTGTGGCCTGAGAAACTGCCTGATCTGGTGGACCTATACAACCACATCCCTGTAGGTTCCACCAACTGTACCCCGGCTTACCTAATGAGAGCAAGACCTGGTAAGCTGCCTATTGACCTGGATATGGGAGTCCTGATGCCTGAGGACACCTCGCCAGAAGCAGACTGGGACACAGAGAGGCAGCAGCAGTACCGGAAAGTACAGGAGAGCGTTGAGCGAAGTCTCTGTCAAGCAAGAGAAAGACAGGAGAAGACTTACAACCAGCATGCTCCCGCTGTTCCCCTGGTACCTGGAGAGCAGGTCTTGAAAAGGAAGAGACGGCTCCACAAGTTGGACGACCAGTGGGAGAAGGACCCGTACACCGTACTGCCATCGAGCCATGAAAACCCAAAAATCTGCACAATCAGTAAGGATGGAGGAGAAACCACAGCCATTGTCTCCCGAGATCACCTGAAGAAGTGTCCCGAGCAGCTATGGAACCCTGAAGAAGATCAAGAAAACCCTCGACCTGCAGAGGAAAGGGGAGAGATGGTCAGTACTGTACTCGGAGACTTCCCTCGGTCTTGGACACAAGTAAATGGCGCTGTTGTGGTACCCGTCCTCACCTTCCTCCAGCCAGCGTCCCAAGTGCCTACGGAAAAACAGGTAGAGCTGGAAGAGCAGCCGATCCAGGAGGCAGAAGACCCCACACAAGCAGACCAGGAGAATCGACCCTCTGCTTATAGTGAGCCTGCCGTGCCCCTAGTGAGCCAAAGAACCCATAGACAGCTGCCCAGCTTACCTTTGACAGCTCCTACACCCTGTAGCTCAGGACCGGTCAGTAAGCTCTGTAGGTCTACTAGGGCCACTAGAGGTCAGTTGCCAGTACGTTGGAGGATCTAAAGAGTTCAGGCTGTTTTAGTGGTATTTACCTGTTTACTGTTGCTTGTAAATAATTATGTTTTTCCAGTTATTTTATAGGTGTCTTTTGTGGATTAACCGGAACTCTTTGTATATATGTTTGGAGCGTAACCCAGGAATGGACTAAGACTGCTAAAGACTCGGGGTAGGACAGACCCCCACCTGGTTATGGCTCCCCATTCTTTGGTGAAATGGACACCCCTTTTGCTTCAAAAACTGCACCCGGTTGCGGACACGCCGTGACCACCCTAACGTGTTTTTCCTTATTGTATTGTTCCTGTTTATACCCTGTTATGTTTTCAAAAATATGTTTAGTCCCGGAGTACTAAATTTTACTAGGGGGGAATGTGGAACCCCAGGGGTCTGGTTACCACAGTAATAGCAATATTACGTCTGAGAGCAGGTGGGAGGTCTCCTGGTCAGGTACCCTAAGCATGCCACACCTCCTGCCCAGTCCTGGGAGGGGAAAAACTTCCCCTATATAAACTGGGGGCTGAGGTAGGGTTAGAGAGAAAGAGAAGAAGAGGAGTCCCAGACAGAGACACAGTCTGGTCTGGAGTGGAGCAGAAACAGGGAAAGCAAGATCAGGAGCTCTGTGGGAGCAGTGATAAAAGAGGTCAGAGACTGGAAGCTGTAGAGCTCATCCTGACTGAAGAGTTCTCACCGGACACGGAGTCCGAGGCTGTGGGGACTGATCCATACCCAGCAGCAGAAACCGACAGGCAGGGGATTTCAGGTCCTCTGGCCAAGAAATCCGAAGGCACGGTCACACGCAAGGGACCAGCACCGCCGGCGTGGAGCGGAGGCTACCAGAAGGCCCCGAGTCACCGGCCATACGGGTGAGCACCACACGGTACACTCAGGGACGTGGGCTACTTCTACCCGCTTCTAGCAAGCTAGACAGGAAGAGTACAATTAGTTGGGGAGGCCTACAACTCCGCCTGGCCAGGGGAGATCCTATCTGCTCACGGACTGACCAGGCCCCGATCGCTAGCCAGTACTCCCGGGAGGGTCTACTTTTGCCACCAGTAAAGACCCTAAACTACACCGCACCGTCTCTGAGTGGTTCCTGGTGCCTGCGTGCAATTCTGCTATCCCCATCATCCACGTCCGCTGCCCTGAGGCCATACCCCTCCCGTTGGGGGTTATACTATCCACGCTGCACAACCGTACCACCGGCCTCAGCGGTCTGCCCTGCAGCGGCGGTTCCATAACCGCATTCAACGGGTGGCGTAGTCGAACAATATAACATCTTATGCCAAGCACCGCCACTTAGTTTGACACCCTGGGCACGGACCGGGTCACCGCCACGAGGACTACTACCCCTATCAGATCCGGCTCCGGGTATTCCCCGCATGTGCAACGCTACACAACATGGCCCAGGGGGCGCGTCAATTGCATAACAGAATGTCCAGGATTTTCGTGGGTGTCGGGGGCACTTACACCCTCCTCTGACACCTCAGTCTGGTCAGCGACTGGCACCACACTGCCACCTTCCATCTGCTCAGCGTCCCCTCTGGTAGCACTCATCAGGGAACCTTTGCTTCTGAGGCAGTATGCCATCCACCAGAGACCATAGCCAAATAAAAGATAGGACAGAAAACTAAGAGGGGGAAGGGTACAGTATCGTACACACGCTTTCACTGTATGATATGTCTGTTCTACTAACTAGCACCGAGCTCAGTTCACAGATATCCAAATTCCACCCGCTGCCAACAATTGTCACAAACCGATCGGAGCCACGTGCCCCTGATCCTTCCTCACAACTTACGTGAGTTCCGGGTTTAGGATAATGTGAAGCGAGCTTATAAATTTTATACATTTATTTACTCAAAAGAGCGATGCTAGGTACAATATATACAAGCGGTTACAAGATATATATATATATACAGTAGTCAGACAAAGTAAGGAAGCAGTAATATGATACAGTAAAATTAAAAGGAATAAAAGTGAATATACCACACTTTCATCAAAGGTCTCTGGAAACGGCAGGAAGGGTGCTGTCATGGGTCCAGGGCGGTTCCTAGTGCCTTTCTGCCCATCTGTAGCGACAGGTGACCCTCAACAGAAGACCACTCCTCTCTCACAGAGGGACACATTTATACGTAACTTGGGCAGGGCAGAAAATAGGCAATTTACATGTAATCTCCTCTTCCCTTCTATCAGACATTTCTTAATCCATTTCCCAGAAATATCTTCATTGTAAGGTGTGCATGGTAATCGATCTAACACAGGAGCTTTCCCATGACTTCAGAGGTAATTCAATTAGCTATTCCTCATTGCCATGATTCAATTAGCTCCCACATACTCTTGTCAGGAATAGGCGTTTGCACTACAAAGGTAAATAACCTAGCTGACCTGTATTCAATTATCTCCTGGGGTCCTTTGAAGTCAGACAGAGTAGAATTCCTGCTGAGACCTTCATAACTGGGAATATGAATTTCCAGTCCCTGGCCTCACCACACCACCATAAAAACTCAGCCCAGAGCAAGCATTCTGGTCTAAACTGGAAATCCCCTCCAAAATCCTATTATCAAAATGTACAAACTTTTAATGTCGATTTTAATAATGCACATGACTATCACAAACAAAGGGACCACATTTTTGAGATGTTCACCTTTTTCCAATTGCGATGGTGTGGTTTTCATGGCTGGGAGACCACCAGGAACCTGGGAAATGTGTTCTGAGCTTCTGAGGGTCATAGAGATATCATATTTGATATCCATCTTCATGAATATTGGTGACCGCAAACATGATGTCTCCATCTTGGATGTGGGACACCCCCATACCAAGATTTGAAATCTGAAGGATTTTTATGCCTTGTGCAGCTGGGTGGGTTCACAAAACCGAGCCCCCGTGTGAGGTAAACAACATCTGTGTCTCCTAGAGTTTTGGCCCCTTACTAAAAACCATAACAGCCATTTTACTTCATTCTTACCCCGGGACATCAGACGCATGCACTCCTCGCTGCGTGGAAGAATCACATTTAATTTCCGGGGAGCCGTCCCCCCGACAGAATCTGAGACCAGCACCTCGTGGCGCAGGTTTGGCTATTATTTACCCCTTTTATTTTAATAACTGTTTATGGATATATTGTCTCTTTTATAATATCTTGTATATCTTTTGTAAACACTGCCCACTTTTGGGAGTAAATCATTATTATTTACCAGCTTCGTTCTTCTTGTCCTATGTCGAGCAAACACGTTCCTCACCCGCTAATTCACGTTACCTAACGGGTACCCGATCCACCTGTTAAGCGTTCGGTAGTGGCAGTATACCAGTATTTATGTGATATTGTGGTTTGAGGGTGGCTGGACGGAGGTATATATACATTCCTGGAAGGAACTGGTGGTATATATACGTCCTGTCACATGATGTGCCACAATAGGCGACACAAATTAGAGCAACTGCGCCCGTGCTTATCCTCAGTCAATACCGTGTTTTACAAGCAGGATAAGGGGGCGCCCGAGGGCTGCAAGTTCTGACCAAGTGTTTTTTGTGACACAAATGATACTGGAACCCACACATACAACAGAAACTAAAACCCACACATACAACAGATACTGGAACCCACACATACAACAGATATTGGAAACCACACTTACAACAGATACTGGAAACCACACACACAATACTGGAACCCATAAAAACAACAGATACGGGAACCCGGAAAAACATCAGATACTGAAACCCACACATGCAACAAATATTGAACTCACACATACAACATGTACTGGAACCCACACATACAACATGTACTGGAACCCACACATACAACATGTACTGGAACCCACACATACAATGGATACTGGTTCCCACACATACAACAGAAACTGGAACCAACACAAACATCACATACTGGAACCCACACATACAACAAACACTGGAAGTGACAAATACAAGCGATACTGGAACACACACACACAACAGATACTGGAAACCACACGTACAACAGATACTGGAACCCACACATATTACAGATACTGGAACCCACACATATTACAGATACTGGAACCCAAACATACAACTGATACTGGAGCCCACACATACTAGGGATCAGGAACCCACACATACTACGGATTCTGGAACCCACACATACAACAGATACTGGAACCCTCACATACAACAGATAGTGGAACCCACACATACAACTGATACTGGAACTAACACAAGCAACTGATACTGGAACCCACACATAGAGGAGATACTGGAACCCACAGATACAACAGATACTGGAACCCACACATACAACTGATAATTAGAGATGAGCGTTGTTCGACTCGAACTGTTCGCCAATCTCAAATTCGAGCTGTTTTGGGCGGTGTTCGAGCCGTTCGGCGAACACGAACGATTTGAGAAAAATTCGGCTGTTCGAGGTTATGTTCGATAACTGTTCGTGCACCAAAATCATAACTGGATTTTTTCTCAGTAATGATGAAAATTAATGTTAATACGCAGTTTGAGTGTACAGCGGGGCGGGGGGAGGGGCAGGGGATGGATCTCTGCAGGAATAATGAAGATCTCCATTTTTTTTTTTCTCTTTCCCGCATTTACAGTGGGGAGGTGCAATCTGTCAGCCTATCAGCAGCGCACACACGGAGCGAAGTGCTTTTTTTCACACAAGAAAGGGCATGTGTCATTGGCAGTGTATGTCACATGTCCTTGCCCTATAAGACCCAGCCATCTTCCCCGTCGCCACCAGCTGTGTGTTAGACGGCACCGCTGTTGCTGTGTGCGCTATACCTTGTTAATTTCAAGCCTATTTTCGCACAAATCTACAGATAGCTTGGGAGTAGGGAATAGTTGTGATTGCAGTCCTTTTAAGGAATAGGTTACAGCATTTCCTACGACTTTTATCAGGCTGGTCTGTGCTCTTAAATAGATAGGTTGTGGGAGTAAAGACTAATTGTAATTGCAGTCCTTTTCAGGACTAGGTTACATCAGTTCCTATCAGTTTTTGCCAGGCAGGTCTGTGCCAGTGCTGTGCAAGTTTTTTTCACAGCATTTGGCTGAATCTAGCAAAGCTAATCCTTTTTGGCCTATTGCAGAGTGTGTTAGTCAGTGGAGTAGCCTATCTGTGTTGCAAGATACACCACCTGTGTATAGAATACCAATTTTTTTACTGCACCTAGTGAAGTAAAACCTTTTGGGCATAGCATCATTCTATTAGTCCGTCCATCTACCCCTTGAGAAAGCAGCCGTAATCGCCGCGAAACGCGCGTCGGGGGACGTACTATTTGTCCCAAAGCCAATTTGACTGCCCACCACCACCACCACCCCTGGTAAGAGCAACATCTCCCCCATTGTTTATTTGAGTGTCATGCCCTTTATGGCACTTTATGTTGAAATGTCTAAGAGGTCACTCTCCCCTCCTTTTATTTTGTAGGAGTGGGCGATTGGGGGATGGGAGGGAATATGTGGAGATGCTCTTCTATTTGTCCAACTCTACAGTTTACATTAATATGCACGCTGCACCTTAATTGATGGGTCTGTCTTTGATGCCTGTTTTTCATTATACTATAGGGCGCCACTAGGCGTTTAAATTTAATGACAGTCCCTAAATCTTGTTATTCCATTGAGATAAATTATTGGTCCATCATTTATGCTATTTTAATTGTATTGGTTGGAAATTCTAGGTGCAGCGGGTTTTCCATTTTTCTCGTGGAGAAATCCCCTCTTATCTTTAGCTACAAGAGTTGTGCTTACTTCTGATTATAGCATCTAATATTGGGGCAGGTCCGTTTGGGCTTATGTGGATAATTCATTGTCCACCTTGCCTTTTCACTTGTTCTTCATCAATTTTCTTTTGTTTTTCTGATTATAAGATTTGTCTTAACTGTGTTAATAAAATATGTGTTTCTTTCTAAAAAACCATGATGACTCTGTTTTTCTCTTAGTAAAAAAATGTTGCCTTGGAGTCGGTATTTGAGGGTGTTGGGGGGGATTATTTTCCCTTGCCTACGCTCAATTTATAGTATTTGGGCTATTTTTCTAACTATACTGACCTCCATAAGGTTGCAAATTGAATATAATTTTTTTCTGCATCTAGCTCTGAAAAAATATTTGTCCTTCTAGCAGTGTGTGGGACTTGTTCTACTAGTCCATCTATACTGACCTCCATCAGGTTGCAAATTCAAAATAATTTTTTGTCTGCATCTACCTCTGAAAAAATATTTGGCCTTCTAGCAGTGTGTGGGACTTGTTCTATTAGTCCATCTATACTGACCTCCATCAGATTGCAAATTCAAAATAATTTTTTATCTGCATCTAGCTCTGAAAAAATATTTGGCCTTCTAGCAGTGTGTGGGACTTGTTCTATTAGTCCATCTATACTGACCTCCATCAGGTTGCAAATTCAAAATATTTTTTTGTCTGCATCTAGCTCTGAAAAAATATTGGGCCTTCTAGCAGTGTGTGGGACTTGGTCTATTAGTCCATCTATACTGACCTCCATCAGGTTGCAAATTGAATATAATATTTTTCTGCATCTACCTCTGAAAAAATATTTGGGCTTCTAGCTGTGTGTGGGACTTGTTCTATTAGTCCATCTATACTGACCTCCATCAGGTTGCAAATTGAATATAATTTTTTCTGCATCTAGCTCTGAAAAAATATTTGTCCTTCTAGCAGTGTGTGGGACTTGTTCTACTAGACTATCTATACTGACCTCCATCAGTTTGCAAATTAAAAATAATTTTTATCTGCATCTAGCTCTGAAAAAAATATTTGGCCTTCTAGCAGTGTGTGGGACTTGTTCTATTAGTCCATCTATACTGACCTCCATCAGGTTGCAAATTCAAAATATTTTTCATCTGCATCTAGCTCTGAAAAAATATTTGGGCTTCTAGCAGTGCGTGGGACTTGTTCTATTAGTCCATCTATACTGACCTCCATCAGGTTGCAAACTGAATATAATTTTTTTCTGTATCTACCTCTGAAAAAATATTTGGGCTTCCAGCAGTGTGTGGGACTTGTTCTATTAGTCCATCTATACTGACCTCCATCAGGTTGCAAATTAAAAATATTTTTTTGTCTGCGTCTATCTCTGAAAAAATATTTGGCCTTCTAGCAGTTTGTGGGACTTGGTCTATTAGTCCATCTATACTGACCTCCATCAGGTTGCAAACTGAATATAATTTTTATCTGCATCTAGCTCTGAAAAAATATTTGGCCTTCTAGCAGTGTGTGGGACTTGTTCTATTAGTCCATCTATACTGACCTCCATCAGGTTCCAAATTAAAAATAATTTTTATCTGCATCTAGCTCTGAAAAAATATTTGGGTTTCTAGCAGTGTGTGGGACTTGTTCTATTAGTCCATATATGCTGACCTCCATCAGGTTGCAAATTAAAAATAATTTTTATCTGCATCTAGCTCTGAAAAAATATTTGGCCTTCTAGCAGTGTGTGGGACTTGTTCTATTAGTCCATCTATACTGACCTCCATCAGGTTGCAAATTAAAAATAATTTTTATCTGCATCTAGCTCTGAAAAAATATTTGGCCTTCTAGCAGTGTGTGGGACTTGTTCTATTAGTCCATCTATACTGACCTCCATCAGGTTGCAAACTGAATATAATTTTTTTCTGCATCTACCTCTGAAAAAATATTTGGGCTTCTAGCTGTGTTTGGGACTTGTTCTATTAGTCCATCTATACTGACCTCCATCAGGTTGCAAATTGAATATAATTTTTTTCTGCATCTAACCCAGCCAATAGTTTTGGCCTAATACCACAGTTTGGCCACTCAGCTCTGCTCGGTTCCCATCCATTGTTTTTTTGTGCAAACAACTCCAGAGTTGTGAATTAGTTAACCACCAAAATGAGTGGAAAAAGGCCTGCTGCTGGTGGAAAGGGGAATAGGTGTGTTGGGAAAGGGAAAAAAGGTTGTGTCCGTGGGGTAGGTGTTAAAGCAACAGTAACATCTGCAGAAGAAAGACCATCTTCCAGCCAAATCAAAATGTCTACTTCTTTTAGCGGACAATGTGATAAGATCACTTTCTTACGGCCACTCCAATCGCTATAAATTCCAGATGAGGCACAAAAACAGCAGGTGCTTTAACGGATATCAAGGGTTCCTTTAAGTGGGCTCTCCTCCACATCAACTTCAACATCACAAATACTCCAGTCCTCAAAGGTGTCACCCCAATCGCACTTGCTTCCTCACAGCTCCCAAATCTCCAGCTGTCCGTCTGAGTATGAGGTAGAACAGATGGTTGAGTCTGCAGAGCTGTTTACTCATACTATAGCCTGGGAATCAGAGGTTGACTCCAGCGCTTTTGTGAATCCAGATGAGGAAATGATCTGCACTAATGCCCAGAATCTTTATGAGTCGGATCCAGACCAGACGCTGAAGGTTCTGACCATAATGTAGACCCTCATTCCCAAACTGTAACTCCTGTTGGCGGAGACAATGAGGAAGACGATGATGAGACTCAAATACCTGATTGGAGCGACAACTTTAGTTTTTTGTCAGGGCAGGAACACGTTGGCTCTGAGGACGACGGGTGTGATAACGCACAGGGTGATGATGATGAGGTTGGAGATCCCACTTACTGTCAACCCACAGTCAGCCAGTCGATGAGGTCAGCAGAGGAGGTGGAGGAGAATGCTAGTGACGACGACTTCAGGTTGTGCCTTCCTGGACAGAGACGTAGTACTGGATGCACGTCAACAACTGCATCCTCAAACACAACTCTGCCTCTCATCACAAGTCGTGGTGGCTCTTCAGGTCGCATGGGTGCTAAGCCTTGCATAACCTGTGCATTTTTTCAGATCGATAAAGATGACCCAACTCGTGTTATCTGTAACATTTGTCAGCAAAAGCTAAGTAGAGGCCAAAAAATACATTGTTTGAGTACTTCATGCATGAACCGGCACATGTACATGAAGCATAAGTTGCAGTGGGAAGCTCACCACCGTCTGCCATATCTTGTGCATCCGCGGCCTCTTCATCCTCTGTGACTGGGGGGACAGCAATCACACCTGTTTTGGGGCGCAGACCTGCCACCTCTTTACCCGCAACAGCCAGCGTGATTGGCAGGTCATCATTTTCTTGGAGGTGGTAACACCGGCTGGTGTTGAGCGCTGTCCGACATCGATAGCACCACCTTTGGATCAAGGCAACCTAACATGTCTGCCTGCATCTTCCTCACAGACCAGCAGTTTGCCGGGGACACCCTTATCAACCCCGTCTAAGCACAATAGCCAGCCCTCGGTCCCTCAGATGTTGACAAGTAAAAGACCATTTCCTCCTAGCCATGAGAAAGCTAAGAGGTTGAATTTCACCATCTGCAAGCTCTTGGCTAAATAAATGCTGCCTTTCCGCCTGGTGGACACAGAGGATTTTCGAGACCTTATGTCCGTCGCAGTGCCCCAGTACCAGATGCCCAGTCGGCACTACTTCTCAAAGAAAGGTGTGCCTGCGCTCCACCAGCATGTCGCACACAACATCTCCGCTTCTTTGAGAAACACTGTGTGTGACAGGGTGCATTTCACCACAGACACTTGGATGAGTAGGCATGGACAGGGGCATTACATGTCGCTGACTGGGCACTGGGTAACTATGGTAACAGCAGGACAAGGGGCTGCTGTCCAAGTCTTGCCGTCCCCACGAGTTGTGCGTCAATCCTCTTTATCTCAAAGTTCCTCCACTGCTTCTGCCTCCTCAACCTCCTCTCGGTCCTCCACCTGCACCCAAAGTCTGTCTGGTCATGCCACAAGCTTTCTAACTGCGCAGAAGGGATCCTGCACACCTCCTTACTATGCTGGCTGTAGGGCTCAACGTCATCAGGCGGTTTTTACTTTCAAATGTCTGGGAAATGTGAGTCACACAGCTGAGGAGTTGTGGTCAGCTCTGGAGAACCAATTTCATGAATGGTTGTCTCCACTGGACCTGAAACCAGGGAAGGCCGTGTGCGACAATGCTGCAAACCTGGGTGCGGCCCTTCGCCGGGGCAATGTCACACACGTGCCTTGTAAGGCTCACGTGTTGAACCTGGTTGTCCAGCAATTTTTAGCCCACTATCCCGGACTAGATGGCCTTCTGCAAAGGGCACGGTCGCTGTGTGCTCACTTCCGCCGTTCGCATCCCGCAGCTCAGCGACTTACATCTCTACAGAAGTCGTTGGGGCTGCCACTTCACCGGCTAAAATGCGATGTGCCTACCCGGTGGAATTCAACTCTGCACATGTTGCAGCGACTGTGGCAGCACCGACAAGCCCTGGTGCAATACGTTCTGACGTATAGCCTGGGCCAGCGAGATCCAGAGGTGGGGCAAATTACGCTGGAGGAGTGGTCTCAGATCAGGGACCTATGAAGTTGACGCGCCCCCTGGACCGTGGGGTACCCTGAGCCGGGCCGGTAGACGCTGGGGGTTGTAGTCACTGTGGCGGTGACCTGGTCCGTGATCCAGGGCGGTCAATCCAAGGGTAATTTGTATATATGGGTTTTATAATGTCCGACTACGCCACCTCTGGAGTGGTGCAAAAGGGGCCGCCGCTACGGAACAGTCCTCTGGAGCTGGTGGTTTTGCAGCAATGGTATTATTACTCACCACAGGAAGAGTGTAGCTTGAGGGCAGTGTGGGTGGATGATGGTGGTTGTAGTGCAGGGAGTCAGTAATGAACACAGAGTCCGTGTGATGTAGTCCCAAGATCTTTACTCACAGTTGTTGCAGTCCAGATTACAGGTACCAGAGCAATCTCACCCGTCGTGCTGTGCGTACTCAGTGAGGGGCTCAGTCCACCCCCAGATAGCTCCAGAGTACTTAGCAGGACCCCCTTCTGTGTGTCCTTTCTCTGGCCTTCTACCTGCACCTCACACCCAGTGACACTTCTATCCGGTATCCTCGGGCCTTAGCGGGCGACTTGTGTTCCGTCCCCTGGGTCCTATGTGGCTACCTTCTTAGTGAGACTGGTGTGGACTTTTACCTGCAGTACATGAAAGGCTGCAGCCTCCGGATTCTAGTTGAGCCTTGCTGTTTCTCCGCTAGTTGAGGGACCGGTTCCCCTTAGCTGGTCTGACCCCTCTACCTCCTGGTAGCAGCAGGAGTACGGGTGGCCTTCTGCACGGCCCATAGCCCTAGGGTCCCTTCGGTTCCTGGAGCCTGCCTGCTCCCACTCCTCTCTTCTCTCCTTCAGTCCTGGGCCTCCCAGGCTAGGCCCGCCTCTGGAGCAGAGCTCATGCCGAGCCTCTGCTCCTGTCACTTTTCCTCCTCTGACTGGCTTGCTCTTTCGAAGATAGCTTCCTATTTATACTCTCCCTGTCATGTGCTCCGCTAAGCTGCTCCCCTAAGCACCCACTACATAGGACCCTTCCACCAGCTAGGGACCTGGGACTGTGCTCTCCCTTAGGAGCAATCTTGCCCTACCCCCACTGCGGGTATGTGTTGGATGCAGGTGTTAGGGTCCCGAACCATATGCCTTCCTTACCTGAGGGTGAGATACCACACCTCTGGGTGAGATGCAGTAACTCTGTGGCGACTGAACCCTCAGGGGCGCCACACACCCTTCTGCACAGTTTTGAAATGGCGACGAAGATGTTTAGTGCTGACGACGATGCCATTATCAGCATGACTATTCCGGTGATTTACATGCTGGAGCACACACTAAACAGAATTCAGAGTCAGGTGGTGGGACAAGAGGAGGTGGAGGAAGTAGAGGAGTAGTCGTATGTGGAAGGGATAACATCTCCAAGGTCCAGACGGTTGGCAGCACCAAGGCGGCAGGCATGGGAGGGTGGGGGAGAGGGATTAACCAGGGAGCATGGTAGCAGCCAAACTGTTGAGGAAGGTGCAGGAGCCGAGGAAGAAGTGGAGGACAAACTGGCGATGGGCATGGAAGACTCATCAGATGAGGGAGACCTTGATCACATTTCTGTTGTGCGAGGTTGAGGGGAGAGGGCAGAAAAAGGAAGCATGATTCTTACCTCGCTACCAACACAACAAGGACTTGGTCCTCCTGGATGCGCAAGACTCATGAGTGCCTTCTTGCTGCACTACCTGCAACATGACCCTCAGATTGTCAGAATTCGAAGTAATCCCGACTACTGGGTTGCCACACTCTTAGATCCCCGGTAAAAAAGTAAATTTGCCGAAATAATTCCTGCCATAAAAAGGGATTGACGCATGCAGGAGTATCTGCAGACGCTGTTGCAGAATCTTACATGTGCTTTTCCACAAAACACCAGTGGTGCACGTAGTGAATCTCACAGTTCTAACTTGCCAACCGTGGGACTGTCGGGTCTTCATCACTCAAACCGTAATAGTAACACAGTATCTGCTGGTAACAGCAATTTTGTGGAATCGTTTCACCACTTTTTTAGACCATCCTTTGCAAGGCCACAGGAGACAAGAAGTCTGACACATAGTCAACGCCTAGAGAGGATGGTGCAGGAGTATCTCCAAGTGAACATCGAAGCCATGACTGTGTCACTGGACCCTTGCTCATTTTGGTATTCCAATCTGGAAAAATGTCCGGAGCTCGCCACTCACGCCTTGGAGATCTTGTCATGCCCTGCAGCCAGTGTTCTCTCTGAACGTGTGTTCAGCGCTGCTGGTGGTGTGCTGACAGATAAGCGCACGCGTTTTTCCACTGAGAATGTAGACAGACTCACGTTCATAAAGATGAACAAATCATGGATTCGCAAGGACTTTTCTACCCCTGTGTTATCCTTGGGAGACTAAAACCTTGAGGATTTGGTAAAATCACCTCACCAACCGTTTTAAGCAACTGTGGGGCAATTGATGCCACTTAACCCTAGAACGCATGACCATAAAAATCTACACTTTCATATACCTGGGGCCTTTTAGGCTCGTGTGCAAATAACATGGAATAACTCAAACTCAAATGACAAACAACTATATACATGAAGAATACCTAGAGTTTCAAAATTCTAACTAAAGTAATCTTGCAGAAAATAGAAAACAATTAACAGGGTGGGCCTGCGAGGCCCCAGGTATGAGTTCTAGGGTTAAGTGGTGTCTGTGCCACAATTTTGGGAAAAAATGGATACTCTTTTTGGAGTCCCCTTGCTGTGTCTTACGTGACGTTGGCATCGTCAATTCCAGGTGGGTTGGGTCGCTCCCCCCCCCTTTTTAACTGTAAGAAACTAGATACACTATGGCTTGGGGTAACACAGATGGTTGAGTCTGAAGAGCTCAGAGCTCTGCTCCAAATCTTCAGTGTCTGCTAGTCAGCGTAGAATTTTTAACTGCATCTAGCCTAGGCAATACTTTGGGCGTAGTAGCCCAGCTGCGAAGCAAGCTGCACCGCCTGTGTTTCTAATAAGAATTTTTAAATGCATCTAGCCTAGGCAGACTGTGGGGACCCCCAACCAAACCCAGACGCTCAGCCCCCCTACCGCCCCCCTTTCCTTGACAATACAATAATGTAACTCTTACAACTGGATGGGTGAGGATCGGTCACAGCTTTATTAACTCTTTATACTCATTCCATTAGAAAGGCATTTTATTTCTAAAATAATTCAGCTTGTTGCAGCATGCCCTGGGTCTCCACTCCGACAAGTTGGCCAACAAGTGTAACTCTCCAACATGTCCTTTCTATTTCCAGGCCACGGAGGATCCTGCGTACTCGTATGCAGAACTCTGACCCCCACCCATCACTCTTAACGCTTGTTCCCCTCCGTCCTGGAGTCCTGACAGGAATATGTCCAGTTCAATATTCATTAAGTGAACAACGTCGGGCCGTATGAGGCCTGCTTTATCTCCTTCCAGTTGTCGGTGTCGTACCAGTACACCGCCTCTGTCTCTTCTAAATTTTGCCATCCGAATATTTATTACCCGCCTTGTCCGTTTGATGGCCGTGATGTCTCGCTCACCTTGCCATACCGCTATCGGCACAATCTCTGACCATACTATCGCTAGTTTTGTGAAAAATTGTCTGAAGCGCTCAGTGTCTAGTTTCATTATTGCCATTAGTTATGCGCTGTTATGATGACCTAGGTTGTTTCCCCCGGCCTGTATAACTAAGATGACCGGACATCTTGCCTCTCTCCCTACCTTGATTACCTCCATTAGTACTTGTGGCCATAGCAGGCCTCTAATACCTCTCTAGTTGAAATATGTGTTATGAAACTCTAATTTCCTCCCGCCTGGGCAGACTTTCGCCCTTTTTTCTGCCCAATACATACAGTATACGAGTGGCCTATCACCCACACTGTTGGCTTAGCGTCACCTGTAAAAGAAACAAACTACGTTAGGATAACAAGTCCGGTCTTATGTATCTTGCCAAACACGTGGATCGCCATCTCCCTATCCTCTGAACTTCCGTTTCTGACAGTCCTGCTCTTGCTGCTTCCGTGGCCGCGCCTATGCGGAATGAGTGTGTCCCGTAATCTTTGGGGTGGTTCCCTGCCGATGTTATGCATTTATTAAATATAGCTTGGAACTGGTATCTTGATAATGGCATTCCATCAATTTGTGATAAGAAGAAATTACTTTGTGATCTGATGGTTAGATATGTTTTTACTATTGTTACCCAACTCAGTGTACCGTTTGTGGGTTGCAGAAGTACCCAAGTGCCCCTGCCCGCTGGAACCGTTTTCGATTTGTGTATGCGTAGACGTATTGCATTATTGGCTATGACTACGTCCTGGTGTAATAAGCCTCCACTGGTGGTAATTTTGGATTGAGGGACTAATTCGCTTATGCATAGCGCCCCGAAGAAGGCGATCACAAATGCAGTAGACAGTAGTGTTGCTTCAAATTGTGAGTATCATGTTAATGGTGTTAGGGATATGATGTGAGAAATCAGTTTTAGTGACACGGGACGGGACGTCTACACTCCTGACTTGGCTGACCCCTTTTCCACCCTTTTATGGATTGTCTGATGATGAACCTTTGTCACATCTCCCCAATTCAGTAGTTGGAAGTGAAATGCTACTCCGGTCAGACACCGCTGCGCTGACGCCCCTGATATGCCCCTCATAATTAGCTGGTGGAGAAATTCTATGGTGACTTGTTATCTGGCTTGTTCACATTGGTCAAACCGTCTGCCTGCTACTAGTCGTGTCCACTCTTCCCATGCCTTACCGTATGCTTGCCACGTCGACGGGGCAACTGACGCTCTGATTAATGGCATCAACTATTCGCCACTAGATCCCATAGGGAAGGTGGGCAACTGTTGCCCGATGGGTGGGCGTTGTGGAAGAGCTCTGTGAAAATCTGCCAATTGAATTGTTATAAAGCGTTAGCAGCAGCTTTAGACCCCTCAGCATAGTGGCTAGCACGGACCCATACATTGTGTTTTAGGCACAGGAATGCTAGCCTGGGTAGTAGGCCTAGCACTGGGGGAGACGATGATGCCATCTTATTAATTCAGTGCGCTAGGCTGGTGTTTTTTGTTATGAAGGGTATATTTTTGTAAGCCAGGCGCGCGCCCCATATTTCTATTGCTACCACTATTGGGAAGAAAAATTATTTTCAGGGCTAGATGCAGCTAAAAATTATTATTAATTTAAAAGCTGGTGAAGCTTGGTATAGATGGACTAATACAATGAGTCCCACACACTGCTAGAAGGCCAAATATTTTTTCAGAGCTAGATGCAGACAAAAAATTATTTTTAATTTGCAACCTGATGGAGGTCAGTATAGATGGACTAATAGAGAAAGTCCCACAGACTGCTAGAAGGCCAAATATTTTTTCAGAGCTAGATGCAGACAAAAAATTATTTTCAGTTTGCAACCTGATGGAGGTCAGTATAGATGGACTAATAGAACAAGTCCCACACACAGCTAGAAGCCCAAATATTTTTTCAGAGGTAGATGCAGAAAAAAATTATATTCAGTTTGCAACCTGATGGAGGTCTGTATAGATGGATTAATAGAACAAGTCCCACACACAGCTAGAAGCCCAATATTTTTTCAGAGGTAGATGCAGAAAAAAAAATATTCTGTTTGCAACCTGATGGAGGTCAGTATAGATGGACTAATAGAGAAAGTCCCACACACAGCTAGAAGCCCAAATATTTTTTCAGAGGTAGATGCAGATAAAAATTATTTTTAATTTGCAACCTGATGGAGGTCAGTATAGATGGAGTAATAGAGAAAGTCCCACACACTGCTAGAAGGCCAAATATTTTTTCAGAGCTAGATGCAGACAAAAAATTATTTTCAGTTTGCAACCTGATGTAGGTCAGTATAGATGGACTAATAGAGAAAGTCCCACACACAGCTAGAAGCCCAAATATCTTTTCAGAGGTAGATACAGAAAAAAATTATATTCAGTTTGCAACCTGATGGAGGTCTGTATAGATGGATTAATAGAACAAGTCCCACACACTGCTAGAAGGCCAAATATTTTTTCAGAGCTAGATGCAGAAAAAAATTATATTCAGTTTGCAACCTGATGGAGGTCGGTATAGATGGACTAATAGAACAAGTCCCACACACAGCTAGAAGCCCAAATATTTTTTCAGAGGTAGATGCAGAAAAAAATTATATTCAGTTTGCAACCTGATGGAGGTCTGTATAGATGGATTAATAGAACAAGTCCCACACACTGCTAGAAGGCCAAATATTTTTTCAGAGCTAGATGCAGACAAAAAATTATTTTCAGTTTGCAACCTGATGGAGGTCAGTATAGATGGAATAATAGCACAAGTCCCACACACAGCTAGAAGCCCAAATATTTTTTCAGAGGTAGATGCAGAAAAAAATTATATTCAGTTTGCAACCTGATGGAGGTCTGTATAGGTGGATTAATAGAACAAGTCCCACACACAGCTAGAAGCCCAATATTTTTTCAGAGGTAGATGCAGAAAAAAAATATATTCAGTTTGCAACCTGATGGAGGTCAGTATAGATGGACTAATCTAGAAAGTCCCACACACTGCTAAAAGGCCAAATATTTTTTCAGAGCTAGATGCAGACAAAAAATTATTTTTAATTTGCAACCTGATGGAGGTCAGTATAGATGGACTAATAGAGAAAGTCCCACACACAGCTTGAAGCCCAAATATTTTTTCAGAGGTAGATGCAGAAAAAAATTATATTCAGTTTGCAACCTGATGGAGGTCTGTATAGATGGATTAATAGAACAAGTCCCACACACTGCTAGAAGGCCAAATATTTTTTCAGAGCTAGATGCAGAAAAAAATTATATTCAGTTTGCAACCTGATGGAGGTCAGTATAGATGGACTAATAGAACAAGTCCCACACACAGCTAGAAGCCCAAATATTTTTTCAGAGGTAGATGCAGATAAAAATTATTTTTAATTTGCAACCTGATGGAGGTCAGTATAGATGGACTAATAGAACAAGTCCCACACACAGCTAGAAGCCCAAATATTTTTTCAGCGGTAGATGCAGAAAAAAATTATATTCAGTTTGCAACCTGATGGAGGTCTGTATAGATGGATTAATAGAACAAGTCCCACACACAGCTAGAAGCCCAATATTTTTTCAGAGGTAGATGCAGAAAAAAAATATATTCAGTTTGCAACCTGATGGAGGTCAGTATAGATGGACTAATAGAGAAAGTCCCACACACTTCTAGAAGGCCAAATATTTTTTCAGAGCTAGATGCAGAAAAAAATTATATTCAGTATAGATGGACTAATAGAATGATGCTATGCCCAAAAGATTTTACTTCACTAGGTGCAGTAAAAAAATTGGTATTCTATACACAGGTGGTATATCTTGCAACACAGATAGGCTACTCCACTGACTAACACACTCTGCAATAGGCCAAAAAGGATTAGCTTTGCTAGATTCAGCCAAATGCTGTGAAAAAAACTTGCACAGCACTGGCACAGACCTGCCTGGCAAAAACTGATAGGAACTGATGTAACCTAGTCCTGAAAAGGACTGCAATTACAATTAGTCTTTACTCCCACAATCTATCTATTTAAGAGCACAGACCTGCCTGATAAAAGTCGTAGGAAATGCTGTAACCTAGTCCTTAAAAGGACTGCAATCACAACTATTCCCTACTCCCAAGCTATCTGTAGATTTGTGCGAAAATTGGCTTGAAATTAACAAGGTATAGCGCACACAGCATTAATCATAAGGAAAAGGAAAAGGGGGAATAGAGTGTGAATAAATATAAAATATAACTTTTAATTTGTGTTCAATTAAAATTCTAGTGTTTAATTATAAAATCAAATAAATGAATTTTTTCATACATCTAAGTGGATGCATATGGGGTCGGTATTAATTTATAAATTCTGACCCTATAAGTCCTGTATTATATATAACAGCCAGAAAAATTATGCAGATCCACCACCTATGTCCCTCAAAAATTGAAGGTGGGGAATTATATTGTGCTGTCCCTTATAAATGTGTGTTTCCTAATTTCCTCTGCATAACTAAGAGAAATCATAGTGGGTCACCGCTACATCCAAATTCAGAGTAATTAATTATACATTATTTAATGAAAGATAATGGATGTGACAGATATAAATGAATTACTGTTACTCTGTCACATATTAATATGGGTCACTCTGATATTAAGGTGATCCCACAAATGGATGAGGCGGGATCCCCACAAGATTCAACCCAAAATTAATTAGTCCCCGTTACTAACGGTATGTTGCACCCCCAATATCAATGCCCCGCAGAGGTATGAGGAGCAGACAGTGATATGTCAACGCAGCTATATGCAAAGCTGCACTGTCACTCCTTGATCCCCCTCACGGTGCCAGGAGTGAACAATGTGATATCGGCGGCAGCTAAGGTTGTAGCTGCACGCTCACTCCAAACACCGGCAGACAGTCTCACACGCTGGCCGCGTGCACGTGGTATGCACGCGGTCAGTGTAATGATCCAATGCGTTGAGACGTTATATTGAGTTACCGGACGGGGACAGGGTGGGTGAGTGGGAAAGGGAATACATGATTGCAGGCTGGCATATTGATATACAGGACATAAACGTCCCGACGCGCGTTTCGCCGGAGGTACCGGCTTTTTCTAAGGGCGGGATCGGCCGCCTTCTCAGGTTATTTATACATCCTGCCATGACTGACAGGTATGGCAGCCAATCAGCTCAAAGGTATAAATTTGTTCAAATCAATTGGTAAAGGGTGTAATGAACAAAATTATGAATCAAATGAAGGTTTCATATGAGATTATAAGCAACAAAGCCCAAAATAATTATTAATCAATCTATATAAGGGCAATTCATTTGATTGTCTGTGTAGGGAGAAGGCAAACAATCTAAGAATAAGTTGTGTATGGACAAGAGATATAAAGAGAAGAGTATATGTTGATGTTGAATATGAATCAAAGAAGGACAAGTTATAGCAGAGTGAAATATGTTATAAATTCTACAAAAATTCAAGTAAAGCAATCAGCAGATAAACTCCTAATTAAAGGAGAATAGTGTCCGTAGGACATGCAGTATGTATCATGCATATATGTTTTGAGTATACTCTCAAAGTTAAACCACCAGAATGATCACATATCAAAGAAATGACAAATAACATAAGGATATATCATTAAAGAATATATCCTAAGAAGATATGTGATATGTATAAATATACATTTTAGTGGACAAGTACAGTCAAAACCAAACCCATAAAGTACCTTGATCTCATAAGCGAGATCAGAGAAAGCAGCCAAAATTGAAATTCTCATTGAGTCCGTGGGGTCGGACCGTATTTAATCTAAAAATCCATTCACTTTCCTTCTTTAGAAGGATTGAGTCCAAATTGCCCCCTCTGATATCCATTTTTTGTTGGAGAATAGCCCACCCTTTCAGTTCTTTCCACCTTAGGGCATGTACATCCTTAAAATGTCTGGCAATAGGGGTGGGTGCAAAAACTTTCCGTTGTTCTTGAGTTTTTTGTTCATCTTTATCATAATTGACAATGCTTCCAATATGTTCTCTCACCCGGGTTTTCAAATCTCTCGTGGTTTTCCCCACATATTGTAGTCCACATGTGCATTCCAAACAATAGACCACCCCAGCAGAGGAGCAGTTAAGATGTTGTCGCAAGGTAAAAGTTTTTCCAAAAGCATCTTTAAAAGATCTCTTGGGAACTAGAATTTGACAAGCCTTGCATACCTTGCAGGGAAAAAAAACGGGATCTCGAACTGTCATGGGTTTATTATTTCGTTTGAAGTGACTGCTCACCAATAGACTCGAAATAGACGTAGTTTTGCGATAGCCTGCAGATGCCCGCGATGTAAGGCAATAGTGGAGATCTTTATCCGATTTCAAGATACCCCAATGTTTATTGAGGATATTCATCATCTCAGGCCAGTCTTCATGATATTCAGTAATGAATCTCACATTATCATTCCCCAGTTCTTTCCGTTTCTTCGGGGTCAAAAGGTCTTTCCTTTCAGTTCTCAAGGCAATATTGTATGCTCTTTTGATGTTGCTCTTGGAATACTTCCTTTCCAGAAGTCTTCCTTTGAGGTCCTCTGCTCTTGCTTTAAAACTCTCAAATGTGGAACAGTTGCAACGTAAACGCAAAAATTCCCCCTTGGGAATAGTTCTAATGGTTGTTATCGAGTGAGCACTTCTGGCGTCCAAAATACTATTGGTAGCAGTATCTTTCCTATAGAGATCAGTTTGAATCATATTATCTACGTCTCTCTTGATCATGATATCCAAAAACGGGATGTTATCTTGATGGTATAGAAGTGTAAGCTTTAGATTGTACTGATTATCATTGAGGACATTAACAAAATTTTGTAAGGTTTCCCCTGTACCTTTCCAGATGATCAGTACGTCATCTATATAACGTTTCCATGTGACAATCCGATCCACATGGATAGACATGTCCTCAGCAAAAACAATCTCCTCTTCCCACCATCCTAGATAGAGGTTAGCGAAAGTAGGTGCCGCCGCCGCCCCCATCGCGGCACCCCGCGTTTGAAGGTAAAATCGACCATCAAACACAAAATAGTTCCTCTTCAAGATGAACTTCAGAAGGCAGAGAAGAAATTGTTTTCTCGTTGGATTATAATTTTGATCCTTGGAAAGGAAAAAGTCTACAGCCTTACATCCCATGTCTTGGTCTATACTGGTATATAGACTTTCGACATCGCATGTCGCTAAGAGTTCATGCTCATCCAGTTTGTTGCCTTGTAATTCTTGAAGAACCTGCATAGTGTCCCTGGTATAGGAGGGAAGATCATATACATATCCTCTTAATTCCTGATCAATCCACTGATTGGCCTTTTCAGTTAGGTTTCCTATACCAGAGACAATGGGTCTCCCTGGTGGATTATTAATATCTTTATGAACTTTGGGTAGCATATAAAATGTAGCTATCCTAGGGTTCTTCACCTCAAGAAAATCTCTTTCATTTTTGGTGATTGCCCCATTTTCCCAACCCTGGAGTACAATATCTTTATACTCATTCAGGAATTGGTCAGTGGGATCACTCCAAAGGGACTTGTAACAGTCCTTGTTATTGAGCTGCCTCCTAGCTTCTTGGATGTATTTTTCTTGTGGCCACACGACGATATTACCACCTTTGTCACTGGGCTTAAAAACGACATCATCCAGTCGTTTCAGTTCATTTATTGCCCGTCTATCTTCAGAATCCAAATATGGTCCTGATATTTTATCCGGTAAAGCTAGTATATCTGTTGTGACCATATCTATAAAGACTTTAACAGCTGGACAGGTTTGCAATGGCGGCATGTTAGTAGACTTAGGCTTCAAGGATTTTTTGTGCCAAGTTGGCCCTATTTCTTGCTCAGATCCTATCTCTTCCATTCCATTGTCCATGTCAAGTTCCTCAAGTATTTTCAAGATCTGCAAATCCTGACTAGAGAAATTAGGAATTGTATCAGCTCCTGAAGACAAAATTTCGTTCAAAGGTTTATTTGAAAACATCTTTTTAAAAATCAGTTTCCTCCCAAAGAGGTGTAAATCTTTGACAATGTTGAATTTATTAAGATGGCTTGGGAGACAGAAATTCAAACCCTTCTTTAGGACATTTACTTGAGACCCAGTAATAGTGTGTTTAGATAGATTGATAATTCTGAAAGAGTTAGATTTAACACCGAGTGACTCTGTCACTTTCTTTTGTTCTTGTTCTTGATAGAGCCCCTGAACCCCCATCTGCCTCTGTCCCTTAAAAAAGGCCCGGTGGGGTTATGGTTATTATCCATATCTTTCCTTCTGGTACTATGGGAAGGTTGTTCGGAGTCAGACTCTGACAGATTACTACTTTCTGCATCGGTCCCAGAAAATTCACGTTTTTGATGATCTTGTCTACTCAGGGTTTGTTTCCTAACTCGTTGGGATAGTTTTTTTCCCCCAATTATAAATCTCACCTTTGGAATAATCCATTTTGTCCCTTAGATATTTCTTTCTCTTACGCATCTTAATTTTAGCTTCAACCTTGTCAATATATTGCAACGTCTGCTTGAATCCTTCTTCAAAGTCAGGTTTGCTCTCCAGTTTATCCATATTGGGGGAAATTTCTTCCAATTCCTTTTCTAACTTCTCTAAAATATATATCTCATCCTCAACAAGATGTTTCATTAGTTCACGATAGCATTCAGTAAGAGTTGCTTCCCATCTATAATTCAAATTCGGTTTAGTAAGGTCATAAGAGGGAAACATAGATACTCGCAGCCCTCTAGAAATTAATCCTTGTTCCAAGTACTGTTCTAGGCTCATCTTGGTCCATGTTGCCTGCATATGCTTAATTTTGATATCCCTAAATCTTTTTAAGAGATCGTCTGCTTCTAAGCTCTCTGTGAGTACTTCTCTCTCATTTGAAGATTTTTCATTGAAAATAGTTCTCATGTCATCTTTTTGACGTGCTAATCTAGACTGCAGTTGGCTAGATATTTTTGATGTAGCCATGTCAGAAGATTAATGCACAAATCTCTACACAGACTGTTATACTAGTTAATTACACCCAGAATAGGGTCCAAAAAGCGGACACAGAAATGTCCTAGCAGGACATAAAGTCAGTTAAGCTCAATAAAGTCCGATTTATTGGACAATATTCACACTGGTGAACATCACCAAAATAGATCATTAATCATAAGGAAAAGGAAAAGGGGGAATAGAGTGTGAATAAATATAAAATATAACTTTTAATTTGTGTTCAATTAAAATACTAGTGTTTAATTATAAAATCAAATAAATGAATTTTTCCATACATCTAAGTGGATGCATATGGGGTCGGTATTAATTTATAAATTCTGACCCTATAAGTCCTGTATTATATATAACAGCCAGAAAAATTATGCAGATCCACCACCTATGTCCCTCAAAAATTGAAGGTGGGGAATTATATTGTGCTGTCCCTTATAAATGTGTGTTTCCTAATTTCCTCTGCATAACTAAGAGAAATCATAGTGGGTCACCGCTACATCCAAATTCAGAGTAATTAATTATACATTATTTAATGAAAGATAATGGATGTGACAGATATAAATGAATTACTGTTACTCTGTCACATATTAATATTAGAGATGAGCGTTGTTCTACTTGAACTGTTCGCCAATCTCAAATTCGAGCTGTTTTGGGGGGTGTTCGAGCCGGTCGGCGAACACGAACAATTTGAGAAAAATTCGGCTGTTCGAGGTTATGTTCGATAACTGTTCGTGCACCAAAATCATAACTGGATTTTTTCTCAGTAATGATGAAAATTAATGTTAATACGCAGTTTGAGTGTACAGCGGGGCGGGGGGAGGGGCAGGGGATGGATCTCTGCAGGAACAATGAAGATCTCCATTTTTTTTTCTCTTTCCCGCATTTGCAGTGGGGAGGTGCAATCTGTCAGCCTATCAGCAGCGCACACACGGAGCGAAGTGCTTTTTTTCACACAAGCAAGGGCATGTGTGATTGGCAGTGTATGTCACATGTCCTTGCCCTATAAGACCAAGCCATTTTCCCCGTCGCCACCATTTTCTCACTGCTGCAGCTGCGTGTTAGACGGCACCGCTGTTGCTGTGTGCGCTATACCTTGTTAATTTCAAGCCAATTTTCGCACAAATATACAGATAGCTTGGGAGTAGGGAATAGTTGTGATTGCAGTCCTTTTAAGGACTAGGTTACAGCATTTCCTACGACTTTTATCAGGCAGGTCTGTGCTCTTAAATAGATAGATTGTGGGAGTAAAGACTAATTGTAATTGGAGTCCTTTTCAGGACTAGGTTACATCAGTTCCTATCAGTTTTTGCCAGGCAGGTCTGTGCCAGTGCTGTGCAAGTTTTTTTCACAGCATTTGGCTGAATCTAGCAAAGCTAATCCTTTTTGGCCTATTGCAGAGTGTGTTAGTCAGTGGAGTAGCCTATCTGTGTTGCAAGATATACCACCTGTGTATAGAATACCAATTTTTTTACTGCACCTAGTGAAGTAAACTCTTTTGGGCATAGCATCATTCTATTAGTCCATCTATACTGACCTCCATCAGGTTGCAAACTGAATATAATTTTTTTCTGCATCTAGCTCTGAAAAAATATTTGGGCTTCTAGCAGTGTGTGGGACTTGGTCTATTAGTCCATCTATACTGACCTCCATCAGGTTGCAAATTAAAAATAATTTTTTTCTTCATTTATCTCTGAAAAAATATTTGGGCTTCTAGCAGCGTGTGGGACTTGTTCTATTAGTCCATCTATACTGACCTCCATCAGGTTGCAAATTAAAAATAATTTTTTTCTGCATCTAGCTCTGAAAAAATATTTGGGCTTCTAGCAGTGTGTGGGACTTGGTCTATTAGTCCATCTATACTGACCTCCATCAGGTTGCAAATTAAAAATAATTTTTTCCTGCATCTAGCTCTGAAAAAATATTTGGGCTTCTAGCAGTGTGTGGGACTTGGTCTATTAGTCCATCTATACTGACCTCCATCAGGTTGCAAATTGAATAAAAAAAATTTCTGCATCTAGCTCTGAAAAAATATTTGGGCTTCTAGCGGTGTGTGGGACTTGGTCTGTTAGTCCATCTATACTGACCTCCATTAGGTTGCAAATTAAAAATAATTTTTTTCTGCATCTTGCTCTGAAAAAATATTTGGGCTTCTAGCAGTGTGTGGGACTTGGTCTATTAGTCCATCTATACTGACCTCCATCAGGTTGCAAATTAAAAATAATTTTTTTCTTCATTTAGCTCTGAAAAAATATTTGGGCTTCTAGCAGTGTGTGGGACTTGTTCTATTAGTCCTTCTATACTGACGTCCAGCAGGTTGCAAATTGAATATAATTTTTTTCTGCATCTAGCTCTGAAAAAATATTTGGGCTTCTAGCGGTGTGTGGGACTTGGTCTATTAGTCCATCTATACTGACCTCCATCAGGTTGCAAATTAAAAATAATTTTTTTCTGCATCTAGCTCTGAAAAAATATTTGGGCTTCTAGCAGTGTGTGGGACTTGGTCTATTAGTCCATCTATACTGACCTCCATCAGGTTGCAAATTAAAAATAATTTTTTTCTTCATTTAGCTCTGAAAAAATATTTGGGCTTCTAGCAGTGTGTGGGACTTGTTCTATTAGTCCTTCTATACTGACGTCCAGCAGGTTGCAAATTGAATATAATTTTTTTCTGCATCTAGCTCTGAAAAAATATTTGGGCTTCTAGCGGTGTGTGGGACTTGGTCTATTAGTCCATCTATACTGACCTCCATCAGGTTGCAAATTAAAAATAATTTTTTTCTGCATCTAGCTCTGAAAAAATATTTGGGCTTCTAGCAGTGTGTGGGACTTGGTCTATTAGTCCATCTATACTGACCTCCATCAGGTTGCAAATTAAAAATAATTTTTTTCTGCATCTAGCTCTGAAAAAATATTTGGGCTTCTAGCAGTGTGTGGGACTTGGTCGATTAGTCCATCTATACTGACCTCCATCAGGTTGCAAATTAAAAATAATTTTTTTCTTCATTTAGCTCTGAAAAAATATTTGGGCTTCTAGCAGTGTGTGGGACTTGTTCTATTAGTCCTTCTATACTGACCTCCAGCAGGTTGCAAATTGAATATAATTGTTTTCTGCATCTAGCTCTGAAAAAATATTTGGGCTTCTAGCGGTGTGTGGGACTTGGTCTATTAGTCCATCTATACTGACCTCCATCAGGTTGCAAATTAAAAATAATTTTTTTCTGCATCTAGCTCTGAAAAAATATTTGGGCTTCTAGCGGTGTGTGGGACTTGGTCTATTAGTCCATCTATACTGACCTCCATCAGGTTGCAAATTAAAAATAATTTTTTTCTGCATCTAGCTCTGAAAAAATATTTGGGCTTCTAGCAGTGTGTGGGACTTGGTCTATTAGTCCATCTATACTGACCTCCATCAGGTTGCAAATTGAACAAAAACATTTTCTGCATCTAGCTCTGAAAAAATATTTGGGCTTCTAGCGGTGTGTGGGACTTGGTCTATTAGTCCATCTATACTGACCTCCATCAGGTTGCAAATTAAAAATATTTTTTTTCTGCATCTAGCTCTGAAAAAATATTTGGGCTTCTAGCAGTGTGTGGGACTTGGTCTATTAGTCCATCTATACTGACCTCCATCAGGTTGCAAATTAAAAATAATTTTTTTCTTCATTTAGTTCTGAAAAAATATTTGGGCTTCTAGCAGTGTGTGGGACTTGTTCTATTAGTCCTTCTATACTGACGTCCAGCAGGTTGCAAATTGAATATAATTTTTTTCTGCATCTAGCTCTGAAAAAATATTTGGGCTTCTAGCGGTGTGTGGGACTTGGTCTATTAGTCCATCTATACTGACCTCCATCAGGTTGCAAATTAAAAATAATTTTTTTCTGCATCTAGCTCTGAAAAAATATTTGGGCTTCTAGCAGTGTGTGGGACTTGGTCTATTAGTCCATCTATACTGACCTCCATCAGGTTGCAAATTAAAAATAATTTTTTTCTGCATCTAGCTCTGAAAAAATATTTGGGCTTCTAGCAGTGTGTGGGACTTGGTCGATTAGTCCATCTATACTGACCTCCATCAGGTTGCAAATTAAAAATAATTTTTTTCTTCATTTAGCTCTGAAAAAATATTTGGGCTTCTAGCAGTGTGTGGGACTTGTTCTATTAGTCCTTCTATACTGACCTCCAGCAGGTTGGAAATTGAATATAATTTTTTTCTGCATCTAGCTCTGAAAAAATATTTGGGCTTCTAGCGGTGTGTGGGACTTGGTCTATTAGTCCATCTATACTGACCTCCATCAGGTTGCAAATTAAAAATAATTTTTTTCTGCATCTAGCTCTGAAAAAATATTTGGGCTTCTAGCGGTGTGTGGGACTTGGTCTATTAGTCCATCTATACTGACCTCCATCAGGTTGCAAATTAAAAATAATTTTTTTCTGCATCTAGCTCTGAAAAAATATTTGGGCTTCTAGCAGTGTGTGGGACTTGGTCTATTAATCCATCTATACTGACCTCCATCAGGTTGCAAATTGAATAAAAAAATTTTCTGCATCTAGCTCTGAAAAAATATTTGGGCTTCTAGCGGTGTGTGGGACTTGGTCTATTAGTCCATCTATACTGACCTCCATCAGGTTGCAAATTAAAAATAATTTTTTTCTGCATCTAACCCAGCCAATAGTTTTGGCCTAATACCACAGTTTGGCCACTCAGCTCTGCTCGGTTACCATCCATTGTTTTTTTGTGCAAACAACTCCAGAGTTGTGAATTAGTTAACCACCAAAATGAGTGGAAAAAGGCCTGCTGCTGGTGGAAAGGGGAATAGGCATGTTGGGAAAGGGAAAAAAGGTTGTGTCCGTGGGGTAGGTGCAGAAGAAAGACCATCTTCCAGCCAAACTAAAATGTCTACTTCTTTTAGCGGACAATGTGATAAGATCCCTTTCTTACGGCCACGCCAATCGCTACAAATTCCAGATGAGGCACAAAAACAGCAGGTGCTTCAACGGATATCAAGTGCTCCTTTAAGTGGGCTCTCCTCCACATCAACTTCAACATCACAAATACTCCAGTCCTCAAAGGTGTCACCCAAATCGCACTTGCTTCCTCACAGCTCCCAAATCTCCAGCTGCCCGTCTGAGTATGAGGTAGAACAGATGGTTGAGTCTGCAGAGCTGTTTACTCATACTATAGCCTGGGAATCAGAGGTCGACTCCAGCGCTTCTGTGAATCCAGACGAGGAAATGATCTGCACTGATGCCCAGAATCTTTATGAGTCGGATCCAGGACCAGACGCAGAAGGTTCTGACCATAATGTAGACCCTCATTCCCAAACTGTAACTCCTGTTGGTGGAGACAATGAGGAAGACGATGATAAGACTCAAATACCTGATTGGAGCGACAACTTTAGTTTTTTGTCAGGGCAGGAACAGGTTGGCTCTGAGGACGACGGGTGTGATAACGCACAGGGTGATGATGATGAGGTCGGAGATCCCACTTACTGTCAACCCACAGTCAGCCAAGAGATGAGGTCAGCAGAGGAGGTGGAGGAAGATGCTAGTGACGACGAGGTCAGGTTGCGCCTTCCTGGACAGAGACGTAGTACTGGAAGCACGTCAACAACTGCATCCTCAAACACAACTCTGCCTCTCACCACAAGTCGTGGTGGCTCTTCAGGTCGCATGGGTGCTAAGCCTTGCATAGCCTGGGCATTTTTTCAGATCGATAAAGATGACCCAACTCGTGTTATCTGTAACATTTGTCAGCAAAAGCTAAGTAGAGGCCAAAAAATACATAGTTTGAGTACTTCATGCATGAACCGGCACATGGACATGAAGCATAAGTTGCAGTGGGAAGCTCAGTGTGCTACAATGCGGTCTAGCCGGCCGGGCCAACCACCGTCTGCCATATCTTGTGCATCCGCGGCCTCTTCATCCTCTGTGACTGGGGGGACAGCAGTCACACCTGTTTTGGGGCGCAGACCTGCCACCTCTTTACCCGCAACAGCCAGCGTGATTGGCAGGTCATCATTTTCTTTGGAGGTGGTAACACCAGCTTGTCTTGAGCGCTGTCCGACATCGATAGCACCACCTTTGGATCAAGGCAACCTAACATGTCCGCCTGCATCTTCCTCACAGACCGGCAGTTTGCCGGGGACACCCTTATCAACCCCGTCTAAGCACAATAGCCAGCCCTCGGTCCCTCAGATGTGGACAAGTAAAAGACCATTTCCTCCTAGCCATGAGAAAGCTAAGAGGTTGAATTTCACCATCTGCAAGCTCTTGGCTACAGAAATGCTGCCTTTCCGCCTGGTGGACACAGAGGATTTTCGAGACCTTATGTCCGTCGCAGTGCCCCAGTACCAGATGCCCAGTCGGCACTACTTCTCAAAGAAAGGTGTGCCTGCGCTCCACCAGCATGTCGCACACAACATCACCGCTTCTTTGAGAAACTCTGTGTGTGACAGGGTGCATTTCACCACAGACACTTGGACGAGTAGGCATGGACAGGGGCGTTACATGTCGCTGACTGGGCACTGGGTAACTATGGTGACAGCAGTACAAGGGGCTGCTGTCCAAGTCTTGCCGTCCCCACGAGTTGTGCGTCAATCCTCTTTATGTCATTTTTCCTCCACTGCTTCTGCCTCCTCAACCTCCTCTCGGTCTTCCACCTGCACCCAAAGCCTGTCTGGTCATGCCACAAGCTTTCTAACTGCGCAGAAGGGATCCTGCACACCTCCTTACTATGCTGGCAGTAGGGCTCAACGTCATCAGGCGGTTTTTACATTGAAATGTCTGGGAAATGTGAGTCACACAGCTGAGGAGTTGTGGTCAGCACTGGAGAACCAATTTCATGAATGGTTGTCTCCACTGGACCTGAAACCAGGGAAGGCCGTGTGCGACAATGCTGCAAACCTGGGTGCGGCCCTTCGCCGGGGCAATGTCACACACGTGCCTTGTATGGCTCACGTGTTGAACCTGGTTGTCCAGCAATTTTTAGCCCACTATCCCAGACTAGATGGCCTTCTGCAGAGGGCACGGTCGCTGTGTGCTCACTTCCGCCGTTCGCATCCCGCAGCTCAGCGACTTACATCTCTACAGAAGTCGTTGGGCCTGCCACTTCACCGGCTAAAATGCGATGTGCCTACCCGGTGGAATTCAACTCTGCACATGTTGCAGTGACTGTGGCAGCACCGACAAGCCCTGGTGCAATACTTTCTGACGTATAGCCTGGGCCAACGAGATTCAGAGGTGGGGCAAATCACGCTGGAGGAGTGGTCTCAGATCAGGGACCTATGCACCCTTCTGCACAGTTTTGAAATGGCGACGAAGATGTTTAGTGCTGACGATGCCATTATCAGCATGACTATTCCGGTGATTTACATGCTGGAGCACATGTTAAACAGAATTCGGAGTCAGGTGGTGGCACAAGAGGAGGTGGAGGAAGTAGAGGAGGAGGAGTTGTATGCGGAAGGGCTAACATCTGCAAGGTCCAGACGGTCGGCAGCACCAGGGCGGCAGGCATGTGAGGGTGGGGGAGATGATTTTACCAGGGCGCATGGTAGCAGCCAAACTAGTGAGGAAGGTGCAGGAGCCCAGGAAGAAGTGGAGGACGAACTGATGGAAGACTCATCAGATGAGGGAGACCTTGATCACATTTCTGTTGTGCGAGGTTGGGGGGAGAGGACAGAGGAAGGAAGCATGATTGTTACCTCGCCACCAACACAACAGGGACTTGGTGCTCCTGGATGCGCAACACACATGAGTGCCTTCTTGCTGCACTACCTGCAACATGACCCTCGAATTGTGAGAATTAGAAATAATCCTGACTACTGGGTTGCCACACTGTTAGATCCCCGGTACAAAAGTAAATTTGCAGAAATTATTCCTGCCATAGAAAGGGATGCACGCATGCAGGAGTATCAGCAGAGACTGTTGCAGAATCTTACATGTGCTTTTCCACAAAATACCAGTGGTGCACGTAGTGAATCTCACAGTTCCAACTTGCCAACCGTGGGACCGTCAAGTGTTCAGCACTCAAACCGTAACAGAACCACAGTATCTGCTGGTAACATCAATTTTGCGGAATCATTTCACCACTTTTTTAGCCCATCCTTTGCAAGGCCACAGGAGACAAGAAGTCTGACACATAGTCAACGCCTAGAGATGATGGTACAGGAGTATCTCCAAGTAAACATTGAAGCCACGACTGTGTCACTGGACCCTTGCTCTTTTTGGGCTTCCAATCTGGATAAATGGCCGGAGCTAGCCACTTACGCCTTGGAGATCTTGTCATGCCCCGCAGCCAGCGTTCTGTCTGAACGTGTGTTTAGCGCTGCTGGTGGTGTGCTGACAGATAAGCGCACGCGGCTCTCCACTGATAATGTAGACAGACTCACGTTCATAAAGATGAACAAATCATGGATCCGAAACGACTTTTCTACCCCTGTGTCATCCTGGGGAGAGTAAAAGCTTGATGATTGGTTAAAATCACCCTACCAACCGTTTTAAGCTTTCAAATTACTAATCATGTTTATCTGTATCTTGACTGGAAAATAATTTGGGCTTTGTAGCAGTGTGCAGCACTGATCCTATTAGGCCATCTATAATAAGCTTCACCAGATTTAAAATTAAAAATAATTTTTAGCTGCATCTAGCCCGGAAAATAATTTTGGGGCTCCGAGATGCGCAAGACACATAAGTGCCTTCTTGCTGCACTACCTGCAGCATGACCCTCATATTGTCAGAATTCGAAGTAATCATGACTACTGGGTTGCCACACTCTTAGATCCCCCAAACTTTTCGATCAACCTTTTCATTTTAATAAAGACCAAAAAAATGGTCATTTTTGAAATTATAAGCATTAGCAGGTTGTTAGAAACTGAAATCAAACAGTTTTCAACTCAAAACTTTATTCTAGGTGATGTTACATTTTCACATAGGACCCCTTGTTCGAAAGGAGCTTCTGAACTCTCTCGTCCATTGAATTTGTCAGGTTTTGGATGGTTTCTGCTTCAATTGTTTTGCATGAGGACAGAATACCCTCCCAGAGCTGTTGCTTAGATGTGAACTGCCTCCCGCCATCATAGACACTCCTTTTAATGATGCTCCAAAGGTTCTGAATGGGGTAGAGGTCAGGGGGGCATGGGGGTCACACCATAAGTTTGTCCCCTTTTATGCCCATATCAGCCAGAGATGCAGATGTTTTATGTGCAGCATGAGATGGTGCATTATCATGCAGAAAAATGATCTTGCTGTGAAATACACGGTTCTTCTTCTTGAACCATGGCAGAAAGTGCTGTTTGAGAAAATCCACATACATTATGGAGTTCATCTTTAGCGCCTTCAGGGATCCTAAAGGGGCCGACAATCTCTCTCCCCATGATTCCAGCCCAAAACATTACTCCACCTCCTCCTTGTTGGCGCTGTAGCCGTGTTTGCGTGGGGTGTCCATCAACCAGCCATCCTCCACTCCATTCATCTGGACCATCGAGCGCTGCACGGCACTCATCCGTGAACAAAACAGTTTTGAAATCAGTCTTCATGTAATGTTTGGCCCACTGGAGCCGTTTCTGCTTGTGTGAAGTGGATAGAGGAGGTCGACAGGATGGCGTATGCACAGCTGCAAACCTCTGAAGGACCCTGCATCTTGTTGTTCGGGGGACGTTGGAGGCACAAGCAGCTTCAAAAACTTGTCTGCTGCTATGACAAGGCTTTTTTGCCGCTGCTCTTTCAACCTGACGTAATTGCCTGTAGGAAAGAGTCCTCAATTTGCCCTTATCAGCACGCACACGTGTGTACTGTGAATCAGCTACATACTTCTTGATTGCCAAGACACTTCATCCTGATCATCGCACAATGTTGATTGTAGTCATGCCTTGACCTAAACACTCCACAATTTGTTGCTTCTCAGCAGCCGACACATCCTTTTTCTTTCCCATTTTGGCAGAAAATGTAGGCTGCTTAATAATGTGAGAGAGCCTTCTTAAGTAGTCTTGCCTTTCATTGGACACACCTGCCAAACTAATTAGCACAGGTGTCTGCAATTGCTTACAGTGATATAAAGAGCCCTGACACACATCACCATCAATGAGTTTAACTGACAAACAAACAAATTCTTCCCTTATCACTCCTAAACACTTTTTGCATAATAATTTGGAACGCGGTGTACATGTGCTTTTCCACAAAACACCAGTGGTTCACGTAGTGAATCTTACAGTTCTAACTTGCCAACCGTGGTCTGTATGGAGTTGTTCAATAAAGGGCCCAAAATTAAGATAACATAGATGGGAGAGGTCTCTATGAATAGGAATTCCTAAGTATTTGATACCCTGTGAGGGCCAGGCAAAGGGAAAGTTGGACTGGATGGAATCCTATATGGATTTAGGGAGGGAGACATCGAGGGCCTCAGACTTCGCTGCATTGATTTTAAAATTTTACCATGTAACAAAGTGATCTATTTCAGCCATAACAGCAGGGATGGATATATGTGATTGAGTGATATATACTAGGACATCATCAGCAAATAGAGAGCACTTGTACTCGGTGCCTCCCACCTCAATCCACCTAATATTGGGGTTATGGCGAATTGATGAGAGCAGGTGCTCCGTCACTAGGATGTATAAGAGAGGGGACAGAGGACATCCCTGCCTTGTCCCATTGGTGATTGTGAAAGGTGATGAAAATGTTCTGACGCACCCCCTGGGCCTTGGGACACCCGGAGCCGGACCCTTTTTGGTGGATGCTGGTGGTTGTAGTCTTCGTGGCGGCGATCCGTTTCCGTGGCTCAGGGCGGTCAAACCAGTGGCGGAACTATTTATGTGGTTTTGATGTTTAAATGTCCGACTACGCCACCCGTGGATTGCGGTCAGAGTGAACCGCCGCTACAGGGCAGACCGCTAAGGCTGGTGTTGTGGGTGCAGCAGAGCGTAGCATAACTCCCCACGGGAGGAGTATAGCCTCAGGGCAGTGTATGCGGAGGATGGGGGTGATGGTGCAGGGCAGCAGCAGTAACGACACGGAGTCAGTGATGCAGTTCAGGGCCTTTACTCACAGTTCTTATTATCCAGACCACGTCTGCAGGTAACGGCTGCCCACGTCGTACTGTGCTCACCAGGTGAGGGGCTCAGACAACTCCCAGATAACTTTGGAGCGCTTCACAGGACCCCCTTTGTGTGTCCTTTGTCTGGCCTTTCTTACCAACACTTCTGTCCGGCTGCCTCGGGCCTCCTCTTGGTAAACTTGGCGCCAGTTTCCCTGACCCTATGTGGTGCCTTCCTAGCGGGTGGAGCAAGGGGCTGCGCCACATAAAATGTCAGAGCCTCCGGTTTCTAGCTGAGGGTCGTTTCCTGCCTCCACTAGTTCGGGGACCGGTCTCCCCCTTTGGCCTGACCCCTCCACGCAGGTGGATTCGGGCGTGCGGTGGCGACTCGCCCGTCCGCACCCCTGGGATCCCTTCATTCCTCGTTCCTGGAGCCTTCTCCGCTCCTCTTCCTTCCTTCTCCCTCTTGCAGGCCTGGGCCTCTGTTACTAGGCCCGCCTCCGGAGCAGAGCTCATGCAGAGCCCCTGCTCCCTGCCACTTCTGCTCAGACTTCTCTGCACTGAACTAAGATGGTGCCCACCTTTTATACTCCCTTCTCAATGCACCCAGGAACTGCTTCCTCCCTGCTCCTGTACTGCAGGGTTCCCCTTCCTCAGTGTTCCCTCCCCCCACTCCAGCCAGGGACAGGGACTGTCGTGCCCATCTCAGGGGCATATTGGTCACCCTGCCCCACGGCAATGTGGTGCAATGCATGCAGGTGTCGGGTCCTGATCCACACTCCATCCTTATCTGAGAGTGAGATATCACACCTCTGGGTGAGGTGAAATACCTCTGTAGCAACCGAGCCCTCAGGGTGCTACAGTTCCATTTATCTTCAGCCTAGGTGACATATTGCGATACAGGGCATCCAACGAGAGTATCTAATTACAAATTTTTAACTGCATCTAGCCCAGGAAATACTTTGTGCCAAGTAGCAGTGTCTGCTAGTCAGCGGATTATCCCGGCTGTTAAGCAAGCTACACCACCTGTAGTTTGGACACTTAATTTTTTCAAAGGAAATGCTTTGGGACCACGGGATACTCAGTGAAGAGCATCAGGAGGCACCCCAAGGCATAGGGGTTGGGACTGACAGTAGGATGCCTTGCGGTGGACAGCCGAGCTCCAGCCTTATAAAAGCTTTTTAACTGCAGCAGCTTTAGTGGACGCTACTGGAGCTGGAATTACGTGGCTGCTGGCATGAGACTTGCCCTCCAATAGATCCTTGTAAATGGATTTAAAGTGTATTCATTCAAATTAGATAGACAATTTAAATTAAAAAGCTTAGAGCTGCCTCCACCATAGGGGGGCTCGCTAGACCCACCAGCGGACAGGCACCAGTATTGGGAGAGGGGGGCTGGCCGTCAGGGTTCACCACGGCTCTGGCACAAACCCGGCGACACGGAGGTGGCACGGGCAGGAGCGGACTGGCCGTGTCGGCTTCTCACTTTTTGGCTTTTAGAAGGGCATGACATGCCTATATCTGTGTCTCCCCCTCCTTTTACTCCTCCACCTCTTTTCTTTTCGCATGACTATATGTACTTGTCACTTTTCCATGTGTTAGTTATGTCTTCTGAGCAGTTTGTCAGCTTTTGGACACCTTTGAAGGTGTTTTCTAAGTGTTTCTATGTGTTTTTGTTTGCCTGCCATTGGTTTTAATGGTGTTCGAAGGTGTTCGACGAACAATTCGACGAACAGTTCGGCGAACAAGTGGGTGTTCGCCGAACCGAACTCGAACACTACGGGGGTGGCTCAACACTACTGATAATGGAACCCACAGAAACAACAGATACTGGAACCCACTCATACAACTGTTACTGGAACGCACACATACAACTGATACTGCAACCCACACAAAGAAGAGATATTGGAACCCACAGATCCAACAGATACTGGAACCCACACATACAACTGATAATGGAACCCACGCATAGAAGAGATACTGGATCCCACACATAGAAGAGATACTGGATCCCACACATACAACAAATATTGGAACCCACACATACAAGCGATATTGGAACCCCAATGTAAAAACGATACTGGAACCCACACATACAAATGAAACAGCAACACACACCAAAAACAGATACTGGAACCAACACATACCACAGATACTGGAATCCATACAAACAACAGATAATGGAACCCACACAAACAACAGATATTGGAACCCACACACACGAGCAATAATGAACCCACAAATACAAAGGATTACAAAAAACACACATACAAATGATACTGGAACCCAAACATACAACAGATACTGGAACCCACAAACACAGCAGATACAGGAACCCACACACACAACAAATATTGGAACCAACACATGCAAGTAATATTGGAACCCTAACATAAAAACGATACTGGAACCCACACATACAAATGATACAGCAACACAGACAAAAAACAGATACTGGAACCAACACATACCACAGATATTGAAACCCACACAAATAACATATAATGGAACCGACACAAACAACAGATATTGGAACCCACACATACGAGCAATACTGGAACCCACAAATACAAAGGATTACGAAACTCACACATACAAATTATACTGGAACCCAAACATACAACAGATAATTGAACCCACAAACACAACAGATACAGGAACCCACACATACAACTGATACGAAAACCCACACATAAAACTGATACTGGAACCCACACATACTAATGATACTGGAACCCACACATACAACAGATGATGGAAAGCACAAATACATCAGATACTGGAACACATACATACAACTGATACTGGAACCCAAACATACAACTGATACTGGAACCCACACATACAAATGATACAGCAACACACACAAAAAACAGAAACTGGAACCCACACATACAACGGATACTGGAACCCACACATACAATGGATACTGGAACCCACACAAACATCAGATACTGGAACCCACACATACAACAAATCCTGGAACCCACACATACAAGTGATACTTGAATCCAAACACACAATACTGGAACCCACACATTCAACAGAAAATGGAACCCTCACACACAACAGATACTGGAACCCACACATACAATATACACTGGAACCCACACATACAATGGACACTGGAACCCACACATACAACAGATACTGGTACCAACACTTACAACAGATACTGGAACCCACACATGCAAAAGATACTGGAACCCACACATACAACAGATACTGGAACCCACACACAACAGATAATGTAACCCACACAAACAACAAATACTGGAACCCACACATACAACAGATACTGGAACCCACACATACAACAGATACTGGAACCCACACATACAACAGATACTGGAACCCAAACATACAGCTGATACTGGAATCCACGCATAATACGGATTCTGGAAACCAAACATACTACGGATTCCGGAACCCACACAAACAACAGATACTGGAACCCTCACATACAACAGATAGTGGAACCCACACCTACAACTGATACTGGAGCTAACACAAACAACCGATACTGGAACCCACAGACAAAAGAGGTACTGGAACCCACACATACAACAGATACTGTAACCCACAGAAACAATAGATACTGTAACCCACACATACAACAGCTACTGGAAGCCACAGAAGCAAGAGATACTGGAACCCACACATACAACTGACACTGGAACCCATAGATACAACAGACACTGGATCCCACAGATACAACAGATACTGGAACCCACACATACAACTGATACTGGAATCCACACATAGAAGAGATACTGGATGTCAGGCAAAATGTAGTTTTGTCCTAGTTTTAAAAATGTTAAAAGGACAGCCAGAGATGTCTTAAATCTCCTCCCCCTGCTCATTTGGAAGAGACATACATAGAACTCACTCTTGCTTTCCCCAAACCAGGAATTTTTATAACCGCCATAAAACCTCAGCCCAAAGAACAAGCATTCTGGTCTAAACTGGAAATCCCCTCCAAAATCCTATTGTCTAACTGTACAAACTTTTAATGATGATTTTATTAATGCCCATGACTGTCACAAACACAGGGACAACATATTTGGAATGTTCACCTTTTTGTGATTATGACGGTATATCTTACATAACTGGGAAACCACCGAAAACCCAGGAAATGGGTTCTGAGCTTCTGAACGTCATAGAAATAGCATATTTGATATCCATATACTATTATAATTGGAAAAAGGTGAGCATTCCAAAAATGTGGTCCCTGTGTTTGTGACCCTCATGTGCATTATTAAAAATCGACATTAAACGTTTGTACAGATAGACAATAGAATTTTGGAGGAAATTTCCAGTTTACTAGAAGGCTTGCTCTGGGCTGAGGCTTTATGGCGCTCATAAAAATTCCTAGGTTTGGGGGAAGTACGAGTGAGTACTATGTAGCTACTTCTAAATCGTCAGGGGGGTGGAGATTTAAGACATCTCTCATTTTTAAAACTATGACAAAAATACATTTTGCCTGACAAGAGCCCCCTTGTGAGGTAAACAACATGGGTGTCTCCTAGTGTTTTGGCCCCTTACTAAAAACCAGAACGGACATTTTACTTCATTCTTACCCCAGGACATCAGACGCATGTACCCGTGGAGGAATCACACCTATTTTCCGGGGAGCCGTCCCCCCCACAGAATCTGAGATCATCACCTCGTGGCGCAGGTTTTGCTATCATTTACCCCTTTTATTTTAAAAACTGTTTTATGCATATATGTAAATTGTCTCTTTTATAATATCTTGTATATCTTTTGTAAACACTGCCCACTTTTGGGAGTAAATCATTATTATTTACCAGCTTCGATCTTCTTGTCCTACTTCGAGCAAACACGTTCCTCACCTGCTAATTCACATTACCTACAAGGTGCCCGATCCACATGTTAAGCGATCGGTGGTGGCAGTATACCAGTATTTATGTGATATTTTGGTTTGAGGGTGGCTGGGTGGAGGTATATACAGTATACGTTCCTGGAATGAACTGGTGGTATATATTCGTCCTGTCACATCACGTGCCACATTAGTCGACATAAATTAGAGCAGCTGCACCCTGTTGCTAATCCTCATTCAATATCGTGTTTAACCAACAGGATAAGGGGGCGACAGAGGGCTGCAAGGTCTGACCAAGTGTGTTTTCCTAACAATTGGTGGCAGCTTTGGGATCATAGAACATTAGGGATCTGGTTTTAGCAATCATTCCTCTCACTAAAAACTTGCACGGTTCTTACCTGGAATCTGCACAAAAGTTTTGAAGATCGAACTCAGTGTTTATTAGATCTGAGACAATTCTGTATGTGTAGCAGTTACCCCTACCCTTCTTAGATTTTTCTTTTCTATCTGTATTTTGGTGATCATGGTCATCGTTGGGGAGCTCTGGTACAGCCAGCAGAAAAAGGACACTCTTATTGGAATATGTATAACCAGAGGCATTGACCCCCTCGGCAAAAACAAAGAACAAATGGTTGCTGCACTGGCGCAACTGGAGGCAGAGCAAGCCCTTCTCCAGACCTCAGCAGGGCCAGGGGTCAGCCGAGATATGGACAGTACTACTGCAGGGGTCCCATCTGTAGATGCATGCCGTGTCAGCGACCAGGGCTGCGTGGACCCCTATCTGCAGATGGCTCTACAGCAACTTCCTGCAGAGGATCATAAAGGACGGCTGAAAGTAATTCAGCAGCACCAGGAGGTCGAGAGAGCTGAACGATCCGATCGAGAGGCCAAGCGAGACGAGCGAGAGGCCCAAGCCCAGAGGGCCCATGAACTGCAGATGGCCCAACTCAGGATCCCAGCATCCACCTCACAGAACGGTGAGACCAACAATGAGACCCTGTTTAAGCCCCGTCCAGAGCATTTTCCTGTTATGGAAAATGACGGCGACCTCGACACCTTTATGAGGGGTTTTGAAAAGACTTGCAGACAATACCAGCTGCCTGAAGGCCAGTGGGCCCAATACTTACTGCAGGGCTGTGAGGCAAAGCTCTGGATGTGTTTGTGGCTCTTCCTCCGAGCCTTGATGGGAGCTATGATGCCATTAAGAAGGCCCTAATGCAGAGGTTCCAACTGACTCCTGAGGTGTACCGTAAAAAGATCCAGAACCTCCAACGTGGACCGCACGACATTTACAGCGATGTGGTGCATGGGCTCCGAACCAACTTTGGGCAGTGGATCCAAGGACTGTCAGCGACCACCTTTGAGCAGCTAAAGAATCTGATGGTGAAAGACCAGTTCCTGCATCTGTGTCCGACTGAGGTACGGCAGTTCGTGATGGATCGGGAGCCACCAGATGCCAATAAAGCAGCGCAGATCGCAGACACCTACGAGGCCAACCGAAGAACGGAGGTGCGGAAGCCGGTCGTCTCCAGCTGGAAAGGGGGTAAGCGATCAACCACCATCCCTGCCCATGCCAGCCGACCTTCCGGAGGCCTTATTCCCGTTACCAATGCCCGGCCTGCATCTGCTGCCCACAGTTGTTATTTCTGCAACCAGACTGGTCATCTCAGTGCCACTTGCCCAGAGAAGCAGAGGAAGAACCCCCCATCCAAGGCCCCAGGGCCTAAGGCATCAGTTCTTTTGGTTGGTGGGCCAGTTGGGAGGGCCTGTGAAAACTTGCAGTCTGTCATGGTGGGAGACACTGTCACTTTAGGCCTCAAGGACACTGGGGCCGAACAAACCCTCATCCGACCCGAACTGGTGTCCGCTGAAGCGCTTATTCCGGGAAAGACCCTGACTGTCACCGGGATTGGGGGCGTCCGATGCCCCTTGCCCATGGTCTGGGTTTTTATTGATTGGGGTGCGGGGAGTGGGGTGAAGGAAGTGGGAGTATCTGAAAATCTACCTGCAAATGTTTTGTTGGGAACTGATTTGGGGAGGATGTTAGCTTATTATGGCCCTGACACCCCTCCCCGATCTGATGCGGTTGGTAAGGTTAATTCTGATACTGTGAATGTCAATGCTTTACCTGCTGATAATGATGATGATGATGATGTATTGGAAGCTACAGGAGAACTCTGCCATGTCACGTTGTGGGGTGATATTGCTGAGGATCCCCTAGCAGGAGCAAGTGTCAGTGCTAAGGGTAATGGGGAAATGCACGGGGACCATGAAGCAGGTGGTGCTGTGCCAGTGACCAGTGTCAAAACAGATGGTGACCTGGCTGAGAGTAGCTGCCCCATACGTAGCACTTTGCCTGAGGTAATGGTGGAGGATGGGGAAGTAGTGCTCATAACCGCACAGGCTGATGGGATGGTGTTATTCCCCGGAGAGATGGCCTATTTAGCCGCTGTTACCCGCAGTCAGAGTGCCCAGAACGCAAGTAACGCCCTGCCTTCTGGACCCTCCTCAGACAGAGGAATAACAGAATCAGGTATGGACCCAGAGCCAGTCCCAGAGGGTCCCATTGAGGACGTGGCCTTAACCTCACTTCTGGCTTTCAGGCTGCTCTGCACTCAGATGCTAGCCTAGAGACATTAAGGAGCCTCGCTGAGTATCCCACCTCCGAGTCGGATAAGGAGAGGGTATTCTGGGACCAAGGGAGGTTGTACCGTGAGACAGTTCCCTGTACACCCCAACAGGCGTGGCTGAGGGAAAGACAGCTGGTCGTCCCCTACCAATTCAGGGATGAGTTGTTGCGGATCGCCAATGAAATTCCACTCGCTGGACACTTGGGGGTCAGCAAAACCAAGGCCCGGCTGTCTCACCACTTTTATTGGCCCAAAATGGGGACGGATGTGGTGAACTAATGTCGCTCCTGTACCACGTGTCAAAGAGTGGGAAAGTCAGGGCCGGCTCCAAAGCCCCCCTGATCTCTATGCCAGTGATAGAGGAGCCTTTCCAGAGGATTGCTGTGGACATTGTGGGACCACAGCAGCTCTTGAAAACGTTTCATCCTTACCGGGGTAGACTATGCTACCTGGTTTCCGGAGGCAGTAGCCCTGTCCTCAATTAGGGCGGATAAGGTGGCAGACTCCCTCTTGGCCATCTTTTCGTGAGTAGGCTTTCCCAGGGAGATGCTTACCGACCAGGGGACCCAGTTCATGTCTCGTTTAATGGAGGCCCTATGTAAGAAAATGCAGGTGCAGCATCTGGTATCGAGCGCGTATCATCTCCAAACCAATGGTTTGTGTGAGTGATTCAACGGTACCCTCAAACAGAGGTTAAAAATGCTGGTTGAGACCCAGGGACACGACTGGGAGCTTTACCTACCACACCTATTATTTGCTTACAGAGAGTTTCCACAGGCCTCGACAGAGTTCTCCCGCTTTGAGCACCTGTATGGCAGGCATGTCCGAGGACCCCTTGGGCTCCTAAGGGAATTCTGGGAAGAAGAGCAGAGCTCCCCAGGAGTGTCCATCGTGCAGTATGTCATGCACTTCCGTGACAAGATGCAGACCTTGATGCAGTTGGTGCATGACAACATGGCACAAGCCCAGGCTGACCAGAAGCATTGGTACGACCAGAACGCCCAAGAGCGGACCTACCTGGTGGGTCAGAAGGTGTGGGTTCAGGTCCCTGTACCAAAGGACAAGCTTCAGGCGCCCTGGGAAGGCCCATACGTCATTCACCAACAGCTCAACCCTGTCACCTACGTGATCACTCTTGACCACGCGCTGGGTAGGCGGAAGGCTTTTCATGTTAATATGATGAAGGCTCATCAAGAACGTGGAGCCTGCTTCCTACCCGTCTGCAGCCTGTCTGAGGATGGGGAGGACGACCGCCTCTTGGACATGCTGGCCCAAGCAAAGGCCAGCGGGTCCCTAGAGGATGTAGAGATAAGCGCCTTGCTATCCGCAGACCAGAGGTCTCAGATGTGAGCAGTGCTGAAATCCTTCCAAGCAGTGTTCACCAACCTATCTGGCAGGACAGAAGTCGGCGGACAGCCTATCGAATCTCCGACGAGGTGCAGCATGTCATGCGCCAGGAGGTCGAGGAGATGCTGTAGTTGGGGGTGATTAAGCAGTCCAAGAGCGCAAGGGCCTCACCTGTAGTCCTGGTGCCAAAGAAGGACCATACCACCCGGTTCTGTGTGGATTACAGGGGGCTCAACGCTATCACAGCCTCTGACGCACAACCAATGCCATGCAGTGAGGAGCTACTGGAGCGGATAGCCAGCGCGAGCTATCTCTCCATTATGGATCTGAGTCGGGGATATTGACTGATTCCCTTGAGCCCTGGGGCCCAGGAGAAGTCTGCCTTTATCACCCCCTTCGGATTATATGAATCCACGGTCATGCATTTTGGTATGAAAAATGCCCCTGCCACTTTCCAGCAAATGGTCAACCGCCTGCTCCAGGGACTGGAGAGGTACGCAGTGGCGTACCTGGATGACATTGCCATCTTCAGTCCCACCTGGGTGGATCATCTCGAGCATCTGCAGCAGGTGCTCGGGCGCATTCACCAGGTGGGCTTGACCATCAAGCCAGGAAAGTGCCAGATGGGCATGAATGAGGTCCACTACCTGGGGCACCGGGTAGGTGGGCGTGCTCTGAAGCCAGAGCCTGGGAAGGTGGATGCTATCGCGTACTAGCCCACACCCATGAACAAGAAGCAAGTGCAGTCCTTCTTGGGCACCGCAGGGTACTATAGATGCTTTATACAAGACTATAGTAGCCTTGCGAAGCCCTTGACAGACCTCACCAAGAGGAGCCTACCCCATTCAATCAAATGGACAGATGAATGCGAGGTGGCCTTTCGGGCTTTGAAGACTGCCCTGAGCAGCTCTCCTGTACTAAAGGCGGTCGACCGCACACGGCCACTCTTCGTACAGACCGACCCCAGTGAGTTTGGCCTCAGTGCTGTAGTCAGCCAGGTCGACTCGGGCAACCAAGAACATGCCGTGTTGTACCTAAGTCGGAAATTGCTGCCGAGGGAAGTGGCTTATTCCACATTGAGAAGGAGTGCCTGGCCATTGTTTGGGCCCTCAACCGTTTACAGCCTTACTTGTACGGACACCCCTTCACTGTCATGACTGACCACAACCCCATGAGTTGGCTGTACACCATGTCCGGTGTCAACGGAAGGTTGTTATGCTGGAGCCTCACCCTCCAGCAGTACAACTTTACCATTCAACACGGCAAAGGCAGCGAGCATGGCATTGCCGATGGGTTGTCCCGGCGAGGGGAGCCTCCAAAGATACGCCTGGAGGAGTACCAGAAGGTCCTACCTCCATAGCGCAATCTAAAAACGGGGAGGTGTCAGGCAAAATGTATTTTTGTCCTAGTTTTAAAAATGTTAAAAGGACAGCCAGAGATGTCTTAAATCTCCACCCCCTGCTCATTTGGAAGAGACCTACATAGAACTCACTCTTGCTTTCCCCAAACCAGGAATTTTTATAACTGCCATAAAACCTCAGCCCAAAGAACAAGCATTCTGGTCTAAACTGGAAATCCCCTCCAAAATCGCATTGTCTAACTGTACAAACTTTTAATGTCGATTTTAATAATGCCCATGACTGTCACAAACATCACATTTTTTATTGTTCACCTTTTTCCGATTATGACGGTATATCTTACATAACTGGGAAAGCACCGGAAACCCAGGAAATGGGTTCTGAGCTTCTGAATGTCATAGAAATAGCATATTTGATATCCATCTTCATGAATATTGGTGACGGCAAACATGATGTATCCATCTTGGATGTGGGAACCCCCCCATACCAAGATATGAAATATGAAGGATTTTTATGTCTTAGGCAGCTGGGTGGGTTCACAAAACCGAGCCCCCATGTGAGGTAAACAACTTGGGTGTCTCCTAGTGTTTTGGCACCTTACTAAAAACCAGAACGGACATTTTACTTCATTCTACCCCAGGACTTAAGACGCATGCACCCCTCGCTGTGTGGAGGAATCACACCTAATTTCCGGCAAGCAGTCCCCCCCAAAGAATCTGAGACCATCACTTCATGGCGCAGGTTTTGCTATTATTTACCCCTTTTCATTTTAATAACTGTTTTATGCATATATGTAAATTGTCTCTTTTATATTATCTTGTATATCTTTTGTAAACACTGCCCACTTTCGGGAGTAAATCATTATTATTTACCAGCTTCGTTCTTCTTGTCCTATGTCGAGCAAACACATTCCTCACCCACTAATTCACGTTACCCAACGGGTACTCGATCCACCTGTTAAGCGATCGGTGGGGGCAGTATATCAGTATTTATGTGATATTGTGGTTTGAGGGTGGCTGGACGGAGGTATATATGCGTTCCTGGAAGGAACTGGTGGTATATGTGTCCTGTCACATGACGTGCCACAATAGTCGACCTAAATTAGAGCAGCTGCGCCCGTGCTTATCCTCGGTCAATACCGTGTTTGACGAGCAGGATAAAGGCGCGCCTGAGGGCTGCAAGGTCTGACAAAGTGTTTTTCGTGACACCCACACATACAACAGATACTGGAACCCTCGCATACAACTGATACTAGAACCCACACATATAACAGATATTGGAACCCACACATACAATTGATGCTGGAACTAACACAAACAACTGATACTGGAACCAACAGATACCAGAGATACTGGAACCCACACATAAAACAGATACTGGAACCCACTGAAATAAGAGATACTGGAACCCACACATACAACTGATACTGGAACCCACAGATACTGGAACACACACATACAACTGATACTGGAACCCACACATATAACAATTATTGGAACCAATATATAGAAACGATATTGGAACCCTGACATAAAAGCGATACTGGAACCCACACATAACACAGATACTGGAACCGACACATACAACAGATACTGGAACCCACACATAGAAATGATACTGGAACCCACACATACAACTAATTCTGAAACCCACACATACAACAGATACTGGAACTCACACATACAACAGATACTGGAACTCACACATACAACAGATACTGGAAATCACACATACAAGAGATACTGGAACTCACACATACAACAGATACTGGAACTCACACATACAACAGATACTAGAACCCACACATACAACAGATGCTGGAACCCACACATACAACAGATACTGGAACCCACACATACAACAGATATTGGAACCCACACATACAACAAATACTGGAACCCACACATACAACAAATACTGGAACCAACACATACAAATGATACTGGAACTCACACATACAACTGATACTGGAACCCACACATACAACAGATACTGGAACTCACACATACAATGGATACTGGAATGCACGCATACAACAGATACTAAAACCCAAAGAAACAAGAGTTACTGTAAACCAGACAAACAACAGCAGCTGGAACCCAAAGAAAGATGAGATACTGGAACCCACACGTACAACTGACTCTGGATCCCACAGATACAACAGATACTGGAACTCACACATACAACTGATACTGGAACCCACACATAGAAGAGATACTGGAACCCACACATAGAAAAGATACTGGAACCCACACATACAACAAATATTGGAAAGCACACATACAAGTGATATTGGAACCCTAACATACAAGCGATACTGGAACCCACACATACAAATGATACAGCAACAAACATAAAAACAGATACTTAAACCCACACTTACAACAAATACAGAAACCCACACATACAACAGCTACTGGAACCACAGAGACAAGATATATTGGAACCCACACATACTGCTGATACTGGAACCCACAGATACAACAGATGCTGGAACCCACACATACAACAGATGCTGGAACCCACGCATACAACTGATACTGGAACCCACACATACAACTTATACTGGAACCCACACATAGGAGATATATTGCAATCCACACATATAACAAATATTGGAACCCACACATACAAGCGACATTGGAACCCTAAAATAAAACGATATTGGAATCCTAAAATAAAAGCAATACTGGTACCCACACATACAAATGGTACAGCAACAATCATAAAAAACAGATACTGGATCTCACACATACCACAGATACTGGAACCCACACAACAACAGATAGTGGAACCCACACATACACGCGATACTGGAACCCACACTTATAACAAATACTGGAACCCACACATGCAACAGATACTGGAATCCACAAATACAACACATACTGGAACCCACACATCTTACTGATACTGGAACCCACAGATACAACAGACACTGGAACCCACACATACAATTGATACTGGAACCCAAACATACATCTGATAGTGGTACCCACACATACACCAGATACTGAAACCAACACATACAACAGATAATGGAACGCACACATACAACAGATACTGGAAACCACACATACAACAGATACTGGAACCCACACATACAACTGATATTGGAACCCACATACAAAAGCATTACTGGAACCCACACAAACAACTGATACTGGAACCCACACATACAACTGATACTGGAACACACAAACGCAACAGACATAGGAACCCACACATACAACTGATACTGGAACCCACACATACATCTGAAACTGGAACCCACACATACAACTGATACTGGAACCCACACACACAAGAGATAATGGAGCCCACACATACAACTGATACTGGAACCACAAACACAACAGATAGAGGAACCCACATATACAATTGATACTGGAACCTTCATATACAACTGATACTGGAACCCACACATACAACTGATACTGGAACCCACACTTAGAAGAGATACTGGTACCCACACATACAACAAATACTTCAACCCACACATACAACAGTTACTGGAACCCACACATACAACAGATACTGTAACCCACACATACCAATGATACTGAAACCCACACATAGAAGAGATCCTGGAACCCACACATAGAAGAGATCCTGGAACCCACACATGGAAACGATTTTGGAACCCTAACATAAAAGCGATATTGGAACCCACACAGACAAATGATACAGCAACAGACACCAAAAACAGATACTGGAACCCACACATACCACAGATACTGGAACCCACACAAACAACAGGTACTGGAACCCACACAAACAACAGATACTGGAACCCACACAAACAACAGATACTGGAATAGTGTTGAGCCACCCCCGTAGTGTTCGAGTTCGGTTCGGTTCGTCGAACATTCTTGTGTTCGCCGAACTGTTCGTCGAAATGTTCGTCGAACACCTTCGAACACCGTTAAAACCAATGGCAGGCAAACAAAAACACATAGAAACACATAGAAAACACCTTCAAATGTGTCCAAAAGCTGACAAACTGCTCAGAAGACATATCTAACACATGGAAAAGTGACAAGTACATATAGTCATGCGAAAAGAAAAGAGGTGGAGGAGTAAAAGGAGGGGGAGACACAGATATAGGCATGTCATGCCCTTCTAAAATCCAAAAAGTGAGAAGCCGACACGGCCAGTCCGTTCCTGCCCGTGCCACTTCCGTGTTGCCGGGTTTGTGCCAGAGCCGCAGTGGACCCTGACGGCCAGCCCCCCTCTCCCAATTTAGGTGCCTGTCCGCTGGTGGGTCGAGCCCCCCCGCGGTGGGGGGGTAGTAACATCTGCAGAAGAAAGACCATCTTCCAGCCAAACTAACATGTCGACTTCTTTTCGTGGACAATGTGATACGATCCCTTTCTTATGGACACGCCCATCGCTACAAATTCCAGATGAGGCACAAAAACAGCAGGTGCTTCAGCGGATATCAAGTGCTCCTTCAAGTGGGCTCTCCTCCACCTCAATTTCAACATCACAAATACTCCAGTCCTCAGAGGTGTCACCCCAATCGCACTTGCTTCCTCAAAGCTCCCAAGTCTCCAGCTGCCCGTCTGAGTATGGGGTAACACAGATTGTTGAGTCTGCAGAGCTGTTTACTCATACTATAGCCTGGGAAATGAAGGTCTGCTCCAGAGCTTCTGTTAATCCAGATGAGGAAATGATCTGCACTGATGCCCAGAATCTTTATAAGTCGGATCCAGGACCAGATGAAGAAAGTTCTGAGCATAATGTAGACCCTCGTTCCCAAACTGTAACTCCTGTTGGTGGAGACAATGATGAAGACGATGATGAGACTCAAATACCGGATTGGAGCGACAACTTGACTTTTGGGTCAGGGCAGGAAGAGGTTGGCTTTGAGGACGACGGGTGTGATAACACACAGGGTGATGATGACAAGGTTGGAGATCCCACTTACTGTCAACCCACAGTCAGCCAGTCGATGAGGTCACCCGGGCCTTTGCCTGGCCTTGGGGATGTCGCGGTGGTCGGCTCCCTGGCCCGTACCCTGGGGTCACTCTTTAAATGGGTGGATAATTGTTAATTTTATAAGAGTTCGTAACGCCACCTGTGGTATCTGGTGAGAAGCACCAGCACTGCAGCAGTCCACTGAGGCCCGTGATAAGGCAGCTCGATGGTATAGCTCAGGTGGAGCTAGGTCTCAGGGCAGCGTATGCAGGGGGAATGAAGGACAGGCGAGACCCAGCTGGGTCAGAGCAAGAACGGGAACGGACACGGTAGTCACTTCAGTACCTTTTACTGGAGGAAATTCAGGCACATGCCGGAGCACTGTAGGGTGAAGGGTGCATATCAGGATCCTCCCCAATGAGCGTGTGTAGGGCCTCCTGTTTCTTGACTCTGCGTAGTAAGATTCTGACCTGCCTGGAGCTAGGCCTAACTTTGTCTCTGTCCTGCGCTGGCTGACCTTGTGGTAGGGCCTTCTCTTGGAGTTCACGCTCCCAGTATGTGGGGCCTAAGCGTCTCCTGGCTCTGTTACGTATCAGCACCTTAGCGATCCTGGGACTTGTAGTTCTCCAGGGATTCCGGTTATGCCTTACTGGGTCATAGAGATCCCGGTAAACTCGGATCCGGTGTCCGGTAAATGCTTCAGGGTGAGCTGGTTAAGCTCCTCTGCCCCTTATGTACTAACTCGCCACTCGCCTTCGGCCTACTCAGGCCCTCACTAGACTATACACACTAACGGCAGCTTGCTGCGCTTCACCAATCTTATGGCGCCGGCACACCTTAAGCTCTATCTGGGCTCCCTGAATCTAGCTAGCAGGAGCCTCGTGCTCCACTGCTGAACTATTAACTGAGTTCTCTAGACTAGACTGTGCTCCATTGCAGACTGACCTCTCTTAGGCTTCTCTACTGCAGGAACTCTTCAGAGGAACTGAACTGCCTAGCTCCACCTTCTCTATTTATATCCCTAAAGGGCTCCCTCTGCTGGTCTGAGGTGGAAGGTGGAGATGTGTGAATGTTTATGGGGGCCTCTTGTGGAGGATTCCATCAATACACTCTTCTAGGATCTGTGATATCAAGAGCAGCGGAGCGTCACAGATGCTATTGACGACGAGGTTAGGTTGCTACTTCCTGGACAGAGACGGAGTACTGGAAGCACGTCAACAACTGCATCCTCAACCACAACTCTGCCTCTGACCACAAGTCGTAGTGGCTCTTCAGGTCACATGAGCACTAAGCCTTGCATAGCCTGGGCATTTTTTCAGATCGATAAGGATGACCCAACTCGTGTTATCTGTAATATTTGTCACCAAAAGCTAAGTAGAGGCCAAAAAATCCATAGTTTGAGTACTTCATGCATGTACCGTCACATGGATATGAAGCATAAGTTGCAGTGGGAAGCTCACTGTGCTACAATGTGGCCTAGCAGGCTGGGCCAACCACCGTCTGACCCATCTTGTGCATCCGCTGCCTCTTCATCCTCTGTGACTGGGGGGACAGCAGTCACACATGTTTTTGGATGCAGACCTGCCACCTCTTTACCTGCAAAAGCCAGTGTGATTGGCAGGTCGTCAGTTCATTAGGAAGTGGAAACACCTGCTAGTGTTGAGCGCTCTCTGACATCGAGAGCACCACCTTTGGATCAAGGCAACCTAACATGTCCGCCTGCATCTTCCTCACAGACCGGCAGTTTGCCGGGGACACCCTACTCAACCCCGTCAAAGCACAACAACCAGCCCTCGGTCCCTCAGATGTGGACAAGTAAAAGACAATTTCCTCCTAGCCATGAGAAAGCTAAGAGGTTGAATTTCACCATCTGCAAGCTCTTGGCTACAGAAATGCTGCCTTTCCGCCTGGAGGACACAGTGGATTTTCGAGACCTTATGTCCGTCGCAGTGCCCCAGTACCAGATGCCCAGTCGGCACTACTTCTCAAAGAAAGGTGTGCCTGCGCTCCACCAGCATGTCGCACACAACATCACCGCTTCTTTGAGAAACTCTGTGTGTGACAGGGTGCATTTCACCACAGACACTTGGATGAGTAGGCATGGATAGGGGCATTACATGTCGCTGACTGGGCACTGGGTAACTATGGTGATAGCAGGACAAGGGGCTGCTGTCCAAGTCTTACCGTCCCCACGAGTTTTGCGTCAATCCTCTTTATCTCGAAGTTCCTCCACTGCTTCTGCCTCCTCAACCTCCTCTCGGTCCTCCACCTGCACCCAAAGCCTGTCTGGTAATGCCACCTGCTTTCTAATTGCACAGAAGGAATCCTGCACACCTGCTTACTATGCTGGCAGCAGGGCTCAACAGCATCAGTGTTTACTTTGAAATGTCTGGGAAATGTGAGTCACACAGCTGAGGACTTGTGGTCAGCTCTGGAGACCCAGTTTCATGAATGGTTGTCTCCACTGGACCTGCAACCAGGGAAGGCCGTGTGCGACAATGCTGCAATCCTGGGTGCGGCCCTTCGCCGGGGCAATGTCACACACGTGCCTTGTATGGCTCACAGTTGAACCTGGTTGTCCATAAATTTTTAGCCCACTATCCCGGACTAGATGGCCTTCTGCAGAGGGCACGGTCGCTGTTTTCTCACTTCCGCCGTTCGCACCCCGCAGCTCAACGACTTACATCTCTACAGAAGCCATTGGGCCTGCCAGTTCACCGTCTGAAATGCGATGTGCCGACACGCTGGAATTTAACTCTGCACATGTTGCAGCGACTGTGGCAGCACCGACAAGCCCTGGTGCAATACGTTCTGACGTATAGCCTGGTCCAACGAGATCCAGAGGTGGGGCAAATCACACAGCAGGAGTGGTCTCAGATCAGGGACCTATGAAGTTGACGCGTACACGGAGCCAGGCCGGTAGACGCTGGGGGTTGTAGTCACTGTGGCGGTGACCCGGTCCGTGACCCAGGGTGGTCAATCCAACTGTAATTTGTATATATGGATTTTATAATGTCCGACTACGCCACCTGTGGAGTGCGGCCAAAGGGGCCGCCCCTGCGGAACAGTCCTCTGAAGCTGGTGGTTTTGCAGCAATGGTATTATTACTCACCACAGGAAGAGTGTAGCTTCAGCTCAGTGTGGGTGGATGATGGTGGTTGTAGTGCAGGGAGTCAGTAATGAACACAGAGTCCGTGTGATGCAGTCCCAAGATCTTTACTCACGGTTGTTGCAGTCCAGATTACAGGTACCAGAGCAATCTCACCCGTCGTGCTGTGCGTACTTAGTGATTTGCTCAGTCCACCCCCAGATAGCTCCAGAGTACTTAGCAGGACCCCCTTCTGTGTGTCCTTTCTCTGGCCTTCTCCCTGCACCTCACACCCAGTGACACTTCTTTCCGGTATCCTCGGGCCTTGGCGGGCAACTTGTGTTCCGTCCCCTGGGTCCTATGTGGCTACCTTCTTAGTGAGACTGGTGTGGACTTTGGCCTGCAGTACATGAAATGCTGCAACCTCTGGTTTCTAGTTGAGCCTTGCTGTTTCTGCTCTAGTTGAGGCACCGGTTTCCCTTATCTGGCCTGACCCCTCTACCTCCTGGTAGCAGCGGGAGTACGGGTGGCCTTCTGCACGGCCCGTAGCCCTAGGTTTTCCTTCGGTTCCTGGAGCCTTCCTGCTCCCACTCCTCTCTTCTCTCCTTCAGTCCTGGGCCTCCCAGGCTAGGCCCGCCTCTGGAGCAGAGCTCATGCCGAGCCTCTGCTCCTGTCACTTTTCCTCCTCTGACTGGCTTGCTCTTTCGAAGATAGCTTCCTATTTATACTCTCCCTGTCATGTGCTCCGCTAAGCTGCTCCCCTAAGCACCCACTACATAGGACCCTCCCACCAGCTAGGGACCTGGGACTGTGCTCTCCCTTAGGAGCAATCTCGCCCTACCCCCACTGCGGGTATGTGTTGGATGCAGGTGTTAGGGTCCCGAGCCATATGCCTTCCTTACCTGAGGGTGAGATACCACACCTCTGGGTGAGATGCAGTAACTCTGTGGCGACTGAACCCTCAGGGGCGCCACACACCCTTCTGCACAGTTTTGAAATGGCGACGAAGATGTTTAGTGCTGACAACGATGCCATTATCAGCATGACTATTCTGTTGATTTACATGCTGGAGCACACATTAAACAGAATTCAGAGTCAGGTGGTGGGACAAGAGGAGGTGGAGGAAGTAGAGGAGGAGTCGTATGCGGAAGGGATAACATCTCCATGGTCCAGACAGTTGGCAGCACCAAGGCGGCAGGCATGGGAGGGTGGGGGAGAGGGATTAACCAGGGCGCATGGTAGCAGCCAAACTGTTGAGGAAGGTGCAGGAGCTGAGGAAGAAGTGGAGGATGAACTGGCGATGGGCATGGAAGACTCATCAGATGAGGGAGACCTTGATCACATTTCTGTTGTGCGAGGTTGGGGAGAGAGGGCAGAGGAAGGAAGCATGATTCTTACCTCGCTACCAACACAACAAGGACTTGGTCCTCCTGGATGCGCAAGACACATGAGTGCCTTCTTGCTGCACTACCTGCAACATGACCCTCAGATTGCAGAATTCAAAGTAATCCCGACTACTGGGTTGCCACACTCTTAGATCCCCGGTACAAAAGTAAATTTGCCGAAATAATTCCTGCCATAAAAAGGGATTGACGCATGCAGGAGTATCTGCAGACGCTGTTACAGAATCTTACATGTGCTTTTCCACTAAACACCAGTGGTGCACGATGTGAATCTCACAGTTCTAACTTGCCAACCGTGGGACTGTCGAGTCTTCATCACTCAAACCGTAACAGTAACACAGTATCTGCTGGTAACAGCAATTTTGTGGAATCGTTTCACCACTTTTTTAGACCATCCTTTGCAAGGCCACAGGAGATAAGAAATCTGACACATAGTCAATGCCTAAAGAGGATGGTGCAGGAGTATCTCCAAGTGAACATCGAAGCCATGACTGTGTCACTGGACCCTTGCTCATTTTGGTATTCCAATCTGGAAAAATGGCCGGCGCTCGCCACTCACGCCTTGGAGATCTTGTCATGCCCTGCAGCCAGTGTTCTCTCTGAACGTGTGTTCAGCGCTGCTGATGGTGTGCTGACAGATAATCGCACGCGGCTGTCCACTGAGAATGTAGACAGACTCACGTTCATAAAGATGAACAAATCATGGATTCGCAAGGACTTTTCTAACCCTGTGTTATCCTTGGGAGACTAAAAGCTTGAGGATTTGGTAATATCATCACCTCACCAACCGTTTTAAGCAACTGTGGGGCAATTGATGCCACTTAACCCTAGAACGCATGACCATAAAAATCTACAATTTCATATACCTGGGGCCTTTTAGGCCCGTGTGCAAATAACATGGAATAACTCAAACTCAAATGACAAACAACTATATACATGAAGAATACCTAGAGTTTCAAATTTCTAACTAAAGTAATCTTGCAGAAAATAGAAAACAATTAACAGGGCAGGACTGCGAGGCCCCAGGTATGCGTTCTAGGGTTAAGTGGTGTCTGTGTCACAATTTTGGGAAAAAAGGGAGATTCTTTTTGGAGTCCCCTTGCTGTGTCTTACATGACGTTGGCATCGTCAATTCCAAGTGGGTTGGGTCGCTCCTCCCCCATTTTAACTGTAAGAAACTACATACACTATGGCTTGGGGTAACAGAGATGGTTGGGTCTGAAGAGCTGTTTACTCAGAGGTCTTCTCCAAATCTTCAGTGTCTGCTAGTCAGCGTAGAATTTTTAACTGCATCTAGCCTAGGCAATACTTTGGGCGTAGTAGCCCAGCTGCGAAGCAAGCTGCACCGCCTGTGTATCTAATAAGAATTTTAAAATGCATCTAGCCTAGGCAGACTGTGGGGACCCCCAACCAAACCCAGACGCTCAGCCCCCCTACCGCCCCTCTTTCCTTGACAATACAATAATGTAACTCTTACAACTTAATGGGTGAGGATCGGTCACAGCTTTATTAACTCTTTATACTCATTCCATTAGAAAGGCATTTTATTTCTAAAATAATTCAGCTTGTTGCAGCATGCCCTGGGTCTCCACTCCAGCAACTTGGCCAACAAGTGTAACTCTCCAACATGTCCTTTCTATTTCCAGGCCACGGAGGATCCTGCGTACTCGTATGCAGGACTCTGACCCCCACCCATCACTCTTAACGCTTGTTCCACTCCGTACTGGGGTCCTGAAAGGAATATGTCCAGTCCAATATCCATTAAGTGAACACCATCGGGCCGTATGAGGCCTGCTTTATCTCCTTCCAGTTGTCGGTGTCGTACCACTACACAGCCTCTGTCTTTTCTAAATTTTGCCATCCGAATATTTATTACCCGCCTTGTCCGTTCGATGGCCGTGATGTCTCGCGCACCTTGCCATACCGCTATCGGCACAATCTCTGACCATACTATAGCTAGTTTTGTGAAAAATTCTCTGAAACGCTCAGTGTCTAGTTTCATTATTGCCACTAGTTATGCGCTCTTGCGATGACCTAGGTTGTTTCCCCCGGCCTGTATAACTAAAATGACCGGACATCTTGCCTCTCTCCCTACCTTGATTACCTCCATTAGTACCTGTGGCCATAGCAGGCCTCTAATACCTCTCCAGTTGAAATATGTGTTATGAAACTCTAATTTCCTCCCACCTGGGTGGACTTTCGCCCTTAAATCTGCCCAATATATATACGAGTGGCCTATCACCCACACTGTTGGCTTAGCGTCACCTGTAAAAGAAACAAACCACGTTAGGATAACAAGTCCGGTCTTATGTATCTTGCCAAACACATGGATCGCCATCTCCCTATCCTCTGAACTTCCGTTTCTGACAGTCCTGCTCTTGCTGCTTCCGTGGCCGCGCCTATGTGGAATGAGTGTGTCCCGTAATCTTTGGGGTGGTTCCCTGCCGATGTTATGCATTTATTAAATATAGCTTGGAACTGGTATCTTGATAATGGCGTTCCATCAATGTGTGATAGGAAGAAATTACTTTGTGATCTGATGGTTAGATATGTTTTTACTATTGTTACCCGACTCAGTGTGTGTACCGTTTGTGGGTTGTAGAAGTACCCAAGTGCCCCTGCCCGCTGGAACCGTTTTCGCTTTGTGTATGCGTAGACGTATTGCATTATTGGCTATGACTACGTCCTGGTGTAATAAGCCTCCACTGGTGCTAATTTTGGATTGAGGGACTAATTCGCTTATGCATAGCGCCCCGAAGAAGGCGATCACAAATGCAGTAGACAGTAGTGTTGCTTCAAATTGTGAGTGTCATGTTAATGGTGTTAGGGATATGATGTGAGAAATCAGTTTTAGTGACACTGGACGGGATGTCTACACTCCTGACTTGGCTGACCCCTTTTCCACCCTTTTATGGATTGTCTGATGATGAGTCTTTGTCACATCTCCCCAATTCAGTAGTTGGAAGTGAAATGCTACTCCTGTCAGACACCGCTGCGCTGACGCCCCTGATATGCCCCTCATCATTGGCGGGTGGAGAAATTCTATGGTGACTTGTGATCTGGCTTGTTCACATTGGTCAACCCGTCTGCCTGCTACTAGTCGTGTCCACTCTTCCCATGCCTTACATTATGCTTGCCACGTCGATGGGGCAACTGACGCTCTGATTAATGGCATCAACTATTCGCCACTAGATCCCATAGGGAAGGTGGGCAACTGTTGTCCCGATGGGTGGGCGTTGTGGAAGAGCTCTGTGAAAATCTGCCAATTGAATTGTTATAAAGCATTAGCAGCAGCTTTAGACCCCTCAGCATAGTGGCTAGCGCGTAAACATACATTGTGTTTTAGGCACAGGAATGCTAGCCTGGGTAGTAGGCCTAGCACTGGGAGAGACGATGATGCCATCTTATTAATGCAGTGCGCTAGGCTGGTGTTTTTTTTTATGAAGCGTATATTTTTGTAAGCCAGGAGCGCGCCACATATTTCTATTGCTACCACTATTGGGAAGAAAAATTATTTTCAAGGCTAGATGCAGCTAAAAATTATTATTAATTTAAAAGCTGGTGGAGCTTGGTATAGATGGCCTAATACAATGAGTCCCACACAGTGCTAGAAGGCCAAATATTTTTTCAGAGTTAGATGCAGAAAAAAATTATATTCAGTTTGCAACCTGATGGAGGTCAGTATAGATGGACTAATAGAACAAGTCCCACACACTGCTAGAAGGCCAAATATTTTTTCAGAGCTAGATGCATAAAAAAATTATATTCAGTTTTCAACCTGATGGAGGTCAGTATAGATGGACTAATAGAACATGTCCCACACACAGCTAGAAGCCCAAATATTTTTTCAGAGGTAGATGCAGAAAAAAATTATATTCAGTTTGCAACCTTATGGAGGTCAGTATAGATGGACTAATAGAACAAGTCCCACACACTGCTAGAAGGCCAAATATTTTTTCAGAGCTAGATGCAGATAAAAATTATTTTTAATTTGCAACCTGATGGAGGTCAGTATAGATGGACTAATAGAACAAGTCCCACACACTGCTAGAAGGCCAAATATTTTTTCAGCGCTAGATGCAGATAAAAATTATTTTTAATTTGCAACTTGATGGAGGTCAGTAGAGATGGACTAATAGATCAAGTCCCACACACTGCTAGAAGGCCAAATATTTTTTGAGAGCTAGATGCAGACAAAAAATAATTTTGAATTTGCAACCTGATGGAGGTCAGTATAGATGGACTAATAGAAAAAGTCCCACACACTGCTAGAAGGCCAACTATTTTTTCAGAGCTAGATGCAGAAAAATATTATAGTCAATTTGCAACCTGATGGAGGTCAGCATAGATGGACTAATAGAACAAGTCCCACACACAGCTAGAAACCCAAATATTTTTTCAGAGGTAGATGCAGAAAAAAATTATATTCAGTTTGCAACCTGATGGAGGTCAGTATAGATGGACTAATAGAACAAGTCCCACACACTGCTAGAAGGCCAAATATTTTTTCAGAGCTAGATGCAGAAAAATATTATATTCAGTTTGCAACCTGATGGAGGTCAGTATAGATGGACTAATAGAACAAGTCCCACACACAGCTAGAAGCCCAAATATTTTTTCAGAGGTAGATGCAGAAAAAAATTATATTCAGTTTGCAACCTTATGGAGGTCAGTATAGATGGACTAATAGAATGATGCCCAAATAGAATGATGGATAGATATATACAAATACAAATATATACAATATACAATATACAAATACAATACAATATACAAATACAAATATATACAATATACAATATACAATATACAAATAGAATAGGATGATAGATAGATGGACTAATAGAATGAAAGCCCAAAAGGTTTTACTTCACTAGGTGCAGTAAAAAAGTTGGTATTCTATACACAGGTGGTGTAGCTTGCAGCACAGATAGGCTACTCCACTGACTAGCACACTCTGCAATTGGCCAAAAAGGATTAGATTTGCTAGATTTAAACCAAATGCTGTGAAAAAAACTTGCACAGCACTGGCACAGACCTGCCTGGCAAAAACTGATAGGTACTGATGTAGCTTAGTCCTGAAAAGGACTGCAATTACAATTAGTCTTTACTCCCACAACCTATCTATTTAAGAGCACAGACCTGCCTGATAAAAGTCGTAGGAAATGCTGTAACCTAGTCCTTAAAAGGACTGCAATCACAACTATTCCCTACTCCCAAGCTATCTGTAGATTTGTGCGAAAATTGGCTTGAAATTAACAAGGTATAGCGCACACAGCAACAGCGGTGCCGTCTAACACGCAGCTGCAGCAGTGAGAAAATGGTGACGACGGGGAAAATGGCTGGGTCTTATAGGGCAAGGACATGTGACATACACTGCCAATGACACATGCCCTTGCTTGTGTGAAAAAAAGCACTTCGCTCTGTGTGTGCACTACTGATAGGCTGACAGATTGCACCTCTCCACTGTAAATGCGGGAAAGAGAAAAAAAAATGGAGATCTTCATTATTCCTCCAGAGATCCATCCCCTGCCCCTCCCCCTGCCCCGCTGTACACTCAAACTGCGTATTAACAAAAATTTTCATCATTACTGAGAAAAAATCCAGTTATGATTTTGGTGCACGAACAGTTATCGAACATAACATCGAACAGCTGATTTTTTTTCCAATCGTTCGTGTTCGCCGAACGGCTCGAACACCGCCCAGAACAGCTCGAATTTGAGATTGGCGAACAGTTCGAGTCGAACAACGCTCATCTCTATACTGGAACCCACACATACAAGCGATACTGGAACCCACACATACAACAAATACTGGAACCCACATATACAACAGATACTGGAACCCACACATACAAGCAATACTGGAGCCCACACATACAACAAATACTGGAACCCACACATACAACAGATACTGGAACCCACACATACAAATGATACTGGAGCCCACACATACAACAGATACTGGAACCACACATACAACAGATATTGAAACCCACACCTGGAGCAAGTGGTTGACCATTCGTTGGAACGTGGCAGGGGCATTTTTCATGCCAAAAGGCATGACCGTGGATTCATAAAATCCGAAGGGGGTGATAAAGGCGGACCACTCTTGGGCCTTGGGGCTCAAGGGAATCTGCCAATATCCCCGACTCAGATCCATAATGGAGAGATAGCTCGCGCTGGCTAACTGCTCCAGCAGCTCCTCAATGCGTGGCATTGGTTGTGTGTCAGAGGTGGTGATAGCGTTGAGCCCCCTGTAGTCCACACAGAACCGGGTAGTCAAGTCATTCTTTGGCACCAGGACTAGAGGTGAGGCCCACGTGCTCTTGGACCGCTTAATCACCCCCAATTTCAGCATCTCCTCGACCTCCTGGTGCATGACATGCTGCACCTCGTCGGAGATTCGATAGGCTGTCCGCCGGAGTTGGGCATGATTCCCGGTGTCCACTTCATGGACCGCCGCCTCAGTCCTGCCAGGCATGTTGGTGAACACTGCTTGGAAGGGTTTCAGCACTGCTCGCAGCTGAGACCTCTGGTCTGCGGATAGCAAGGCGCTTATCTCTACATCCTCTAGGGACCCGCTGGCCTTCGCTTCGGCCAGCATGTCCAAGAGGGGGTCGTCCTCCCCATCCTCGGGCAGGCTGCAGAGGGGTAGGACTCAGGCTCCATGTTCTTGATGAGCCTTCATCATACTAACGTGGAAAGCCTTCCGCCTACACCACGCGTGGTCAAGAGTGATCACGTAGGTGACCGGGTTGAGCTGTTGGTGAATGACGTCCGGGCCTTCCCAGGCCGCCTGAAGCTTGTGCTTTGGTACAGGGACCAGCACCCATATCTTCTGACCCACCTGGTAGGTCCGATCTCGGGCGTTCTGAACATACCAATGCTTCTGGTCAGCCTGGGCTTGCGCCATGTTGTCATGCACCTAACTGCGTCAAGGTCTGCATCTTGTCACGGAAGCGCATGACATACTCCACGTTGGACATTCCTGGGGAGCTCGGCTCTTCTTCCCAGAATTCCCTTATCAACCCAAGGGGTCCTAGGACACGCTTGCCATACAGGAGCTCAAAGTGGGAGAACCCCGTCGAGGCCTGTGGAACCTCTCTGTAAGCAAATAGCAGGTGTGGGAGGTAATGCTCCCAGTCGCGTCCCTGGGTCTCAACCAGCATTTTTAACATCTGTTTGAGGGTACCGTTGAATCGCTCACACAAACCATTGGTTTGGGGGTGATACGTGCTCGATACCAAAGGTTGCACCTGCATTTTCTTACATAGGGCCTCCATTAAGCGAGACATGAACTGGGTCCCCTGGTCGGTAAGCATCATCCTGGGAAAGCCTACTTGCGAAAAGATGGCCAAGAGGGCGTCCGCCACCTTATCCGCCCTAATTGAGGACAGGGATACTGCCTCCGTATACCGGGTAGCATAGTCTACCATGGTAAGGATGAAACGTTTTCCAGAGCTGCTGGGTATGGCCAGTGGTCCCACAAGGTCCACAGCAATTCTCTGGAATGGCTCCACTATCACTGGCAAAGAGATCAGGGGGGTTTTGGGTGCCAGCCCTGACTTTCCCACTCTTTGACATGTGGTACAGGAGCGACAGTAGTTCACCACATCCATCCTCATTTTGGGCCAATAAAAGTGGTGAGACAGCCGGGCCTTGGTTTTGCTGACCCCCAAGTGTCCAGCGAGTGGAATTTCATGGGCGATCCGCAACACCTCATCCCTGAATTGGTAGGGGACGACCAGCTGTCTTTCCCCCTGCCACTCCTGTTGGGGTGTACAGGGAACTGTCTCCCGGTACAACCTTCCTTGGTCCCAGAATACCCTCTCCTTATCAGACTCGGAGGTGGGCTTCTCAGCGAGGCTCCTTAATATCCCTAGGCTAGCATCTGAGTGCAGAGCTGCCTGAAAATCCTGGCTGGAGGAAGCCCGAAGTGAGGTTAAGGCCACATCCTCACTGGGACCCTCTGAGACCGGCTCTGGGTCCATACCTGATTCTGTTATTCCTCTGTCCCAGGAGGGTCCAGAAGGCAGGGCGTTACTTGCATTCTGGGCACTCTGACAGCGGGTAACAGTGGCTATATAGGCCGTCTCCCCGGGGAATAACACCTTCCCAGTCCCATCAGCATGTGCGGCTATGAGTACTACTTCCCCATCCTCCCCCATTACCTCAGGCACAGTGCTACGTATGGGGCAGCTACCGTCCGCCAGGTCACCATCTGTTGTGACACTGGTCGCTGGCACAGCACCACCTGCTTCATGTTCCCTGTGCCTCTCCCCATTACCCTTAGCACTGACACTTGTTCCTGTTAGGGGAACCTCAGCAATATCACCCCACAGTGTGACATGGCTGAGTTCTCCTGTACCTTCCAATACATCATCATCATCATCATTATCATCATCAGGTAAAGCATTGACATTCACAGTATCAGCATTAACCTTGAAAATCTTATCAGATCGAGGAGGGGGGTCAGGGGCATAATAAGTAGTGTTGAGCCACCCCCGTAGTGTTCAAGTTCGGTTCAGTTTACCGAACACCCGTATGTTCGTCGAACTGTTCGTCGAACTGTTTGTCGAACACCTTTGAACACCGTTAAACCAATGGCAGGCAAACAAAAACACTTAGGAACACATAGAAAACACCTTCAAAGGTGTCCAAAAGCTGACAAACTGCTCAGAAGACACAACTAACACATGGAAAAGTGACAAGTACATATAATCATGCGAAAAGAAAAGATGTGGAGGAGTAAAAGGAGGGGGAGACCCAGATATATGCATGTCATGCCCTTCTAAAACCAAAAAAGTGTGAAGCCGACACGGCCAGTCCGTTCCTGCCCGTGCGACCTCCGTGTCAGCGGGTTTGTGCCAGAGCTGTGGTGGACCCTGACGGCCAGCCTCCACTCTCACTCAATCACATATATCCATTCCTGCTGTTATGGCTGAAATAAATCACTTTGTTACATGGTCAAATTTTAAAATCAATGCAGCGAAGTCTGAGGCCCTCGATGTTTCCCTCCCAAAATCCATAATGGATTCCATCCAGTCCAACTTTCCCTTTGCCTGGCCCTGACAGAGTATCAAATACTTAGGAATTCATAGAGACCTCTCCTGTCTATGTTATCTTAATTTTGGGCCCTTTATTGAACAACTCCATACAGACCACGGTTGGCAAGTTAGAACTGTAAGATTCACTGCGTGAACCACTGGTGTTTTGTGGAAAAGCACATATACACTGTGTTCCAAATTATTATGCAAAAAGTGTTTAGGAGTGATAAGGTAAGAATTTTTTTGTTTGTCAGTTAAACTCATTGATGGAGATGTGTGTCAGGGCTCTTTATATCACTGTAAGCAATTGCAGACACCTGTGCTAATTAGTTTGGCAGGGGTGTCCAATGGAAGGCAAGACTACTTAAGAAGGCTGTCCCACATTATTAAGCAGCCTACATTTTCTGCCAAAATGGGAAAGAAAAAGGATGTGTCGGCTGCTGAGAAGCAACAAATTGTGGAGTGTTTAGGTCAAGGCATGACTACAATCAACTTTGCCAAGACACTTCATCCTGATCATCGCACAATCAAGAAGTATGTAGCTGATTCACAGTACACAGGTGTGCGTGCTGATAAGGGAAAATTGAGGACTCTTTCCTACAGGCAATTATGTCAGGTTAAAAGAGCAGTGGCAAAAAAGCCTTGTCATAGCAGCAGACAAGATTTTGAAGCTGCTGGTGCCTCCAACGTTGCCCGAACAACAAGATGCAGGGTCCTTCAGAGGTTTGCAGCTGTACATAAGCCATCCTGTCGACCTCCTCTATCCACTGTACACAAGCAGAAACGGCTCCAGTGGGAGAAACAATACATGAAGACTGACTTCAAAACTGTTTTGTTCACCGATGAGTGCCGTGCAATGCTCCATGGTCCAGATGGATGGAGTGGAGGATGGCTGGTTGATGGACACCCCATGCAAACATGACTACGGCGCAAACAAGGAGGAGGTGGAGTAATGTTTTTGGCTGGAATCATGGGGAGAGACATTGTCGCCCCTTTAGGATCCCTGAAGGGGTAAAGATGAACTCCATAATGTACGTGGAGTTTCTCAAACAGCACTTCCTGCCATGGTTCAAGAAGAAGAACCGTGTATTCCGCAGCAAGATCATTTTCATGCATGATAATGCACCGTGTCATGCTGCACATAACACATCTGTATCTCTGGCTGATATGGGCATAAAAGGGGACAAACTTATGGTGTGACCCCCATGCTCCCCTGACCTCAACCCCATTGAGAACCTCTGGAGCATCATCAAAAGGAGTGTCTATGATGGTGGGAGGCAGTTCACATCTAAGCAACAGCTCTGGGAGGGTATTCTGTCCTCAGGCAAAAAAATTGAAGCAGAAACCATCCAAAACCTGAAAAATTCAATGGACGAGAGAGTTCAGAAGCTCCTTTCGAACAAGGGGTCCTATGTGCAAGTGTAATATCACCTAGAATAAAGTTTTGAGTTGAAAACTGTTTGATTTCAGTTTATAATAATCTGCTAATGCTTATAATTTCAAAAATGACAATTTTTTTGTTCTTTATTAAAATGAAAAGGTTGATCGAAGAGTGTGGGGGATCTAAGAGTGTGGCAACCCAGTAGTCAGAATTATTTTGAATTCTGACACTCTGAGGGTCATGTTGCAGGTAGTGCAGCAAGAATGCACTCGTGTGTCTTGCGCATCTAGGAGCCCCAAAATTATTTTCCAGGCTAGATGCAGCTAAAAATTATCATTAATTTGAAAGCTGGTGGAGCTTAGTATAGATGGCCTAATAGAAAGAGTACTGCAAACTGCTACAAGGCCCAAATTATTTTCCAGCCAAGATACAGATAAACATGATTAGTAGTTTGAAAGCTTATAACGGTTGGTGAGGTGATTTTAAAAAATCATCAAGCATTTACTCTCCCCAGGATGACACAGGGGTAGAAAATTCCTTTCGGATCCATGATTGGTTCATCTTTATGAACGCAAGTCTGTCTACATTATCAGTGCAGAGCCGCGTGCGCTTATCTGTCAGCACACCACCAGCAGCGCTGAACACACGTTCAGATAGAGTGCTGGCTGCGGGGCATGACAAGATTTCCAAGGTGTAAGTGGCGAGCTCCAGCCATTTATCCAGATTGGAAGCCCAAAAAGAGCAAGGGTCCAGTGACACAGTCATGGCTTCAATGCTTACTTGGAGATACTCCTGTACCATCGTCTCTAGGCGTTGACTATGTGCCAGACTTCTTGTCTCCTGTGGCCTTGCAAAGAATGGGCTAAAAAAGTGGTGAAATGATACCGCAAAATTGCTGTTGCCAGCAGATACTGTGTTTCTGTTACGGTTTGAGTGCTGAACACTCGACGGTCCCACGGTTGGCAAGTTGGAACTGTGAGATTCACTACATGCACCACTGGTGTTTTGTGGAAAAGCACATGTAAGATTCTGCAACAGTCTCTGCTAATACTCCTGCATGCGTGCATCCCTTTCTATGGCAGGAATAGTTCCTGCAATTTTACTTTTGTACCGGGGTTCTAACAGTGTGGCAACCCAGTAGTCAGGATTATTTCTAATTCTCACAATTCGAGGGTCATTGCTGCAGGTAGTGCAGGAAGAAGACACTCATGTGTCTTGTGCATCCAGGAGCACGAAGTCCCTGTTGTGTTGGTGGCGAGGTAACAATCATGCTTCCTTCTTCTGCCCTCTCCCCCCAGCCTCGCACAACAGAAATGTGATCAAGGTCTCCCTCATCTGATGAGTCTTCCATCAGTTCGTCGTCCACTTCTTCTTGGGCTCCTGCACCTTCCTCACTAGTTTGGCTGCTACCAGGCTCCCTGGTAGAACAATCTCCCCCACCCTCACATGCCTGCCGCCTTGGTGCTGCCGACCATCTGGACCTTGCAGATGTTAGCCCTTCCGCATACAACTCCTCCTCCTCTACTTCCTCCACCTCCTTTTGTGCCACCACCTGACTCCGAATTCTGTTTAACATTTGCTCCAGCATGTAAATCACCGGAATAGTCATGCTGATAATGGCATCGTCAGCACTAAACATCTTGGTCGCAATTTCAAAACTGTGCAGAAGGGTGCATAGGTCCCTGAACTGAGACCACTCCTCCAGCATGATTTGCCCCACCTCTGGATCTCGTTGGCCCAGGCTATATGTCAGATCATATTGCACCAGGGCTTGTCGGTGCTGCCACAGTCGCTGCAACATGTGCAGAGTTGAATTCCACTGGGTAGGCACATCGCATTTAAACCAGTGAAGGGGCAGGCCCAATGACTTCTGTAGAGATGTAAGTCGCTGAGCTGCGGGATGCGAATGGCAGAAGTGAACACACAGCGACCGTGCCCTCTGCAGAAGGCCATCTAGTCCGGGATAGTGGGCTAAAAATTGCTGGACAACCAAGTTCAACACGTGAGCTATACAAGGCACGTGTGTGACATTGCCCCGGCGAAGGGCCGCACCCAGGTTTGCAGCATTGTCGCACACGGCCTTCCCTGGTTTCAGGTCCAGTGGAGACAACCATTCATGAAACTGGTTCTCCAGATCTGACCACAACTCCTCAGCTGTGTGACTCACATTTCCCATACATTTCAAAGTAAAAACCACCTGATGACGTTGAGCCCTGCTGCCAGCATAGTAAGGAGGTGTGCAGGATCCCTTCTGCGCAGTTAGAAAGCGTGTAGCATGACCAGACAGGCTTTGGGTGCAGGTGGAGGACAGAAAGGAGGTTGAGGAGGCAGAAGCAGTGGAGGAACTTCGAGATAAAGAGGATTGACGCACAACTCGTGGGGACGGCAAGACTTGGACAGCAGCCCCTTGTCCTACTGTCACCATAGTTACCCAGTGCCCAGTCAGCGACATGTAACGCCCCTGTCCATGCCTACTCATCCAAATGTCTGTGGTGAAATGCACCCTGTCACACACAGAGTTTCTCAAAGAAGTGGTGATGTTGTGTGCGACATGCTGGTGGAGCGCAGGCACACCTTTCTTTGAGAAGCAGTGCCGACTGGGCATCTGGTACTGGGTCACTGCAACGGACATAAGGTCTCGAAAATCCTCTGTGTCCACCAGGCGGAAAGGCAGCATTTCTGTAGCCAAGAGCTTGCAGATGGTGATATTCATCCTCTTAGCTTTCTCATGGCTATCAGGAAATGGTCCTTTACTTGTCCACATCTGAGGGACCGAGGGCTGGCTGTTGTGCTTAGACGGGGTTGAGAAGAGTGTCCCCGGAGACTGCCGGTCTGTGAGGAAGATGCAGGCGCAAAGGTGGTGCTATCGATGTCGGACAGCTCTGAACACCTGAAAATGATGACCTGCCAATCACGCTGGCTGTTGCGGGTAAAGAGGTGGCAGGTCTGCGTCCCAAAACAGGTGTGACTGCTGCCCCCCCAGTCACAGAGGATGAAGAGGCTGCGGATGCACAAGATGTGGCAGACGGTGGTTGGCCCAGCCGACTAGGCCGCATTGTTGCACAGTGAGCTTCCCACTGCAACTTATGCTTCATATCCATGTGCCGGTTCATGCATGAAGTACTCAAACTGTGTATTTTTTGGCCTCTACTTAGCTTTTGCTGACAAATGTTACAGATAACACGAGTTGGGTCAACCTTATCGATCTGAAAAAATGCCCAGGCTATGCAAGGCTTAGCACCCATGCAACCTGAAGAGCCACCACTACTTGTGGTCAGAGGCAGAGTTATGCTTGAGGTTGCAGTTGTTGATGTGCTTCCAGTACTATGTCTCTGTCCAGGAAGGCACAACCTGACCTCGTCATCACTAGCATCCTCCTCCACCTCCTCTGCTGACCTCATCGACTAGCAGACTGTGGGTTGACAGTAAGTGGGATCTCCAACCTCGTCATCATCACCCTGTATGTTATCACACCCGTCGTCCTCAGAGCCAACCTCTTCCTGCCCTGACCGAAAACTCAAGTTGTCGCTCCAATCAGGTGTTTGAGTCTCATCATCGTCTTCCTCATTGTCTCCACCAACAGGAGTTACAGTTTGGGAACGAGGGTCTACATTATGGTCAGAACCTTCTGCTTCTGTTCCTGGATCCGACTCATAAAGATTCTGGGCATCAGTGCAGATCATTTCCTCGTCTGGATTCACAGAAGCTCTGGAGCCGACCTCTGATTCCCAGGCTATAGTATGAGTAAACAGCTCTGCAGACTCAACCATCTGTTCTACCCCATACTCAGATGGGCAGCTGGAGACTTAGGAGCTGTAAGGAAACAAGTGCGATTGGGGTGACACCTCTGAGGACTGGAGTATTTGTGATGTTGAAGTTGAGGTGGAGGAGAGCCCACTTGAAGGAGCACTTGATATCATTTGAAGCACTTGCTGTTTTTGTGCCTCATCTGGAATTTGTAGCGATGGGCATGGCTGTAAGAAAGGAATCTTATCACATTGTCCGTTAAAAGAAGTAGACATCTTAGTTTGGCTGGAAGATGGTCTTTCTTCTGCAGATGTTACTGTTGCTTTACCACCTACCCCACGGACACAACCTTTTTTTTCCCCTTCCCAACACGCCTATTCCCTTTTCCATCAGCAGCAGGCCTTTTTCCACTCGTTTTGGTGGTTAACTAATTCACAACTCTGGAGTTGTTTGCACAAAAAACAATGGATGGGAACCGAGCAGAGCTGAGTGGCCAAACTGTGGTATTAGCCCAAAAGTATTGGCTGAGTTAGATGCAGATAAAAATTATTTTTAATTTGCAACCTGGTGGAGGTAAGTATAGATGGACTAATAGAACAAGTCCCACACACTGCTACAAGCCCAAATATTTTTTCACAGCTAGATGCAGATAAAAATTATTTTTAATTTGCAACCTGGTGGAGCTTGGTATAGATGGACTAATAGAACAAGTCCCACACACTGCTACAAGCCCAAATATTTTTTCAGAGCTAGATGCAGATAAAAATTATTTTTAATTTGCAACCTGGTGGAGGTTAGTATATATAGATGGACTAATAGAATGATGCTATGCCCAAAAGGTTTTAGTTGCCTAGATGCAGTGAAAATATTTGTATTCTATACACAGGTGGTGTAGCTTGCAACACAGATAGGCTACTCCACTGACTAACACACTCTGCAATAGGCCAAAAAGGATTAGCTTTGCTAGATTCAGCCAAATGCTGTGAAAAAAACTTGCATAGCAGTGGCACAGACCTGTCTGTCAAAAAGTGATAGGAACTGATGTAACCTAGCCCTCAAAAGGACTGCAATTACAATTAGTCCCTACTCCCAACCTATCTATTTAAGAGCACAGACCTGCCTGATAAAAGTCGTAGGACATGATGTAACCTAGTCCTCAAAAGCACTGCAATCACAACTATTCCCTACTCCCAAGCTATCTGTAGATTTGTGCGAAAATTGGCTTGAAATTAACACTGAAAGTATAGCGCACACAGCAACAGTGGTGCCGTCTAACATGCAGCTGCAGCAGTGAGAAAATGGTGGCTATGTGGAAAATGGCTGGGTCTTATAGGGCAAGGACATGTGACATACACTGCCAATGACACATGCCCTTGCTTGTGTGAAAGAAAGCACTTTGCTCCGTGTGTGCGTTGCTGATAGGCTGACAGACTGCACCTCCCCACTGTAAATGCGGGAAAGAGAAAAAAAAATGGAGATCTTCATTATTTCTGCAGAGATCCATCCCCTGCCCCTCCCCCCGCCCCGCTGTACACTCAAACTGCAAATTAACATTAATTTTCAGCATTACTGAGAAAAAATCCAGTTATGATTTTGGTGCACGAACAGTTATCGAACGTAACCTCGAACAGTCGAATTATTTTCAAATCGTTCGTATTCGCCGAATGGCTCGAACACCACCCAAAACAGCTCGAATTTGAGATTGGCGAACAGTTCGTTTCGAACACCGCTCATCTCTAATAAAAATCAAACATTCTCCCCAAATCAGTTCCCAACAAAACATTTGCAGGTAGATTTTCAGATACTCCCACTTCCTTCACCCCACTCCCCGCACCCCAATCAATAAAATCCCGGGCCATGGGCAAGGGGCATCGGACACCCCCAATCCCGGTGACAGTCAGGGTCTTTCCCGGAATAAGCTCTTCAGCGGACACCAGTTCGGGTCGGATGAGGGTTCGTTCGGCCCCAGTGTCCTTGAGGCCTACCGTGACAGACTGCAAGTTTTCCCAGGCCCTCCCAACCGACCCACCCACCAAAAGAACTGATGCATTAGGCCCTGGGGCCTTGGATGAGGGGTTCTTCCTCTGCTTCTCTGGGCAAGTGGCACTGAGATGACCAGTCTGGTTGCAGAAATAGCACCTGTGGGCATCAGATGCAGGCCGGGCATTGGTAACGGGAAAAAGGCCTCCGGAAGGTCGGCTGGCAGGGGCAGGGATGGTGGTTGATGGCTTATCCCCTTTCCAGCTGGTGACGACCGACTTTCACACCTCCGGTCTCCGGTTGGTCTTGTAGATGTCTGCGATCTGCGCTGCTTTATTGGCATATAATGGCTCCCGATCCATTACAAACTGCTGTACCTCAGTCGGACACAGATGCAAGAACTGGTCTTTCACCATCAGATCCTTTGCCTGCTCAAAGGTGGTCGCTGACAGTCCTTGGATCCACTGCTCAAAGTTGGTTTGGAGCCCATGCACCACATCGCTGTAACTGTCGTGCGGTCGTTGGAGGTTCCGGAACTTTTTACGGTACACCTCAGGATTAAGTTGGAACCTCTGGATTAAGGCCTACTTAATGGCATCATAGTTCCCATCGAGGCTCTGAGAAACAGCCACAAAAACATCCAGAGCCTTGCCTCGCAGCCCTGCAGTTAATTATCGCGCCCACTGTTCCTCAGGCAGCTGGTACTGTCTGCAAGTCTTTTCAAAACCCCTCAGAAAGGTGTCGAGGTCGCTGTCCTTTTCCATCACAGGAAAATGCTCTGGACGGGGTTTAAACGGGGTCGCATTGTTGGTCTCACCGTTCCGTGAGGTGGATGCTGGGTTCCCGAGTTGGGCCATCTGCAGTTCTGCTGAATTACTTTCAGCCGTCCTTCATGATCCTCTGCAGGAAGTTGCTGTAGAGCCATCTGCAGATAGGGGTCCACACTGTATTGGTCGCTGACACGGCATGCGTCTACAGGTGGGACCCCTGCAGCAGTACTGTCCATATCTCGGCTGACCCCTGGCCCTGCTGAGGTCTGGAGACGGGCTTGCTCGGCCTCCAGTTGCGCCAGTGCAGCAGCCATTTGTTTTTAGTTTTTGCCGAGGGGGTCAATGCCTTTGGTTATACATATTTCAATAAGAGTGTCCTTTTTCTGCTGGCTTTAGCAGAGCTCCCCAACGATGACAATGATCACCAAAATACAGATAGAAAAGAAAAAAACGAAGAAGGGTAGGGGTAACTGCTACACATGCAGTATTGTCTCAGATCTAATAAACACTGAGTTCAAAACTTTTGTGCAGGGTCCAGGTAAGAACCGTGCAAGTTTCTAGTGAGAGGAATGATATGCTCAAACCAGATCACTAAAGTTCTATGATCCCACCGCTTGCCACCAATTGTCACGAAATCACTTGGTCAGACCTTGCAGCCATCTAGCACCCTCTTATCCTGCTGGTCAAACACGGTATTGACCGAGGATAAGGAACAGTGCACAGCTGCTCTAATTTATGTCTCCTATTGTGGCATGTGATGTGACAGGACGTATATATACCACCAGTTCCTTCCATGAACGTATACATACCTCCGAACAGCCGCCCTCAAACCACAATATAACATAAATACTGGTATACTGCCACCACCGATCACTTAACAGGTGGATCAGGTACCCGTTAGGTAACGTGAATTAGCGGGTGAGGAACGTATTTGCTCGACATTGGACAAGAAGAACGAAGCTGGTAAATAATAATGATTTACTCCCGAAAGTGGGCAGTGTTTACAAAAGACATGGATGGCGACCTTGACACCTTTCTGAGGGGTTTTGAAAGACTTGCAGACAATATCCAGCTGCCTGTGGACCAGTGGTCCCAATACTTAACTGCAGGGCTGCGAGGCTAAGCTCTTTATGTGTTTGTGGCTCTTCCTCCGAGCCTCGATGGGAACTATGATGCCATTAAGCAGGCCCTAATCCAGAGGTTCCAACTGACTCCTGAGGGGTACCGTAAAAAGTTCCGGAACCTCCAACGTTGACCACGCGACAGTTACAGCGATGTGGTGCATGGGCTCCGAACCAACTTTGAACAGTGGATCCAAGGCCCTGTCAGCGACCACCTTTGAGCAGCTAAAGGATCTGATGGTGAAAGACCAGTTCCTGCATCTGTGTCTGACTGAGGTACGACAGTTCGAGATGGATCGGGAGCCACCAGATGCCAATAAAGCAGCGCAGATCGCAGACACCTATGAGGCCAACAGGACACCGGAGGTGCGGAAGCCAGTCGTCACCAGCTGGAAAGGGGGCAAGCCATCAACCACCAACCCTGCTTCTGCCAGCTGACCTACCGGAGGCCTTTTACCCGTTACCATTGCCCGGCCTGCATCTGATGCCCGCAGGTGATATTTCTGTAACCACACTGGTCATCTCAACGCCACTGGCCCAGAGAAGCAGAGGAAGAACCCCCCATCCAAAGCCCCAGGGCCTAATGCATCAGTTTTTTTGGTGGGTGGGCCTGTTGGGAGGACCTGTGAAAATTTGCAGTCTGTCATGGCGGGGGACAACGTCATTGTAGGCCTCAAGGACACTGGGGCCGAACGAACCCTCATCCGACCTGAACTGGTGTCCGCTGAAGAGCTTATTCCGGGAAAGACCCTGACTGTCACCGGGATTGGGGGCGTCCGATGCCCATTACCCATGGCTCGGGTTTTTATTGATTGGGGTGCGGAGAGTGGGGTTAAGGAAGTGGGAGTATCTGAAAACCTAACTGCAAATGTTTTGTTGGGAACTGATTTGGGGAGGATGTTTGCTTATTATCTCCCTGACCCCCCTCCCAGATCTGATATGGTTGGTAAGGTTAATGCTGATAATGTGAATGTCAATGTTTTACCTGATGATGATGATGATGATGATGATGATGATGATGATGATGATGAGGATGATGTATTGAAAGGTACAGGAGATCTCCGCCATGTCATGCTGCGGGTGATACTGCTGAGGATCCCCTAGCAGGAGCAAAAGTCAGTGCTAAGGGTAATGGGGAGAGGCACGGGGACCATGAAGCAGGTGGTGCTGTGCCAGTGAAAAGTGTCACAACAGATGGTGACCTGGCTGATGGTAGCTGCCCCACACGTAGCACTGAGCCTGAGGTATTGGGGAAGGATGGGGAAGAAGTACTCATAGCCGCGCAGGCTGATGGGACGGTGTTATTCACTGGGGAGATGGCCTATATAGCCGCTGTTACCCTCAGTCAGAGTGCGCAGAACGCAAGTAACGCCCTGCCTTCTGGACCCTCCTCAGACAGAGGAATAACAGAATCATGTATGGACCCAGAGCCGGTCCCAGAGGGTCCCAGTGAGGATGTGGCATTAACCTCACTTCTGGCTTCCTCCAGCCAGGAGTTTCAGGCAGCTCTGCACTCAGATGCTAGCCTGAAGACGTTAAGGAGCCTCAATGAGAGACCCACCTCTAAGTCGGATAAGTAGAGGGTATTCTGCGACCAAGGGAGGTTGTACTGGGAGACGGTTCCCTGTACACCCCAACAGGAGTGGCTGAGGGAAAGACAGTTGGTCGTCCCCTACCAATTCATGGATGAGTTGTTGTGGATCGCCCATGAAATTCCACTCGCTGGACACTTGGGGGTCAGCAATATCAAGGCCCGGCTGTCTCAGCACTTTTATTGGCTCAAAATGGGGACGGATGTGGTGTACTACTGTCTCTCCTGTACCACATGTCAAAGAGTGGGAAAGTCAGGGCCGGCTCCCAAAGCCCCCCTGATCTCTTTGCCAGTGATAGAGGAGCCTTTCCAGAGGATTGCTGTGGACATTGTGGGACCACTGGCAATACCCAGCAGCTCTGGAAAACATTTCATCCTTACTGTGGTAGACTATGCTACCCGGTATCCGGAGGCAGTAGCCCTGTCCTCAATTAGGGCGGATAAGGAGGCGGACACCCTCTTGGCTATCTTTTCGCGAGTAAGCTTCCCCAGGGAGATGTTTACCGACCAGGGGACTCAGTTCATGTCTCGCTTAATGGAGGCTCTATGTAAGAAAATGCAGGTGCAGCATCTGGTATCGAGCGCGTATCATCCCCAAACCAATGGTTTGTGTGAGCAATTCAATGATACCCTCGAACAGATGTAAAAAATGCTGGTTGAGACCCAGGGAAGCGACTGGGAGCGTTACCTCCCACACTTGCTATTTGCTTACAGGGAGGTTCCACAGGCCTCGACGGGGTTCTTCCCCTTTTAGCTCCTGTATGGCAGGCATGTCCGAGGACCCCTTGGGTTGATAAGGGAATTCTGGGAAGAAGAGCCAAACTCCCCAGGAGTGTCCATCGTGGAGTATGTCATGCGCTTCCGTGACAAGATGCAGATCTTGACGCAGTTGGTGCATGACAACATGGCGCAAGCTCAGGCTGACCAGAAGCATTGGTACCACCAGAACGCCTGAGAGCGGACCTACCAGGTGGATCAGAAGGTGTGGGTGCTGGTCCCCGTACCAAAGCACAAGCTTCAGGAGGCCTGGGAAGGCCCGTACGTCATTCACCAACAGCTAAACCCGGTCACCAACGTGAGCACTCTTGACCACGCATGGGGTAGGCGGAAGGCTTTTCACGTTAATATGATGAAGGCTCATCAAGAACGTGGAGCCTGTGTACTACCGGTCTGCAGCCTGCTTGAGGATGGGGAGGACGACCCTCACTTGGACATGCTGGCCCTAGGGAAGGCCAGTGGGTCCCTAGAGGATGTAGAGATAAGCGCCTTGCTATCTGCAGACCAGAGGTCTCAGATGCGAGCAGTGCTGAAACCCTTCCAAGCAGTGTTCACCAACCTGCCTGGCAGGACTGAAGTGGCAGTCCATGAAGTGGACATCGGGAATCATGCCCCACTCCGGCGGACAGCCTATCGAATCTCAGACAAGGTGCAGCATGTCATGCGTCAGGAGCTCGAGGAGATGCTGAAGTTGGGGGTGATTCAGCGGTCCAAGAGCGTGTGGGCCTCACCTGTAGTCCTGGTGCCAAAGAAGGACCGATCCACCCGTTTCTGTGTGGATTACAGGGGGCTCAACGCTATCACAGCTTCTGATGCACAACCAATGCCACGCATTGAGGAGTTGCTGGAGCGGTTAGCCAGCGCGAGCTATCTCTCCATAATGGATCTGAGTAGGGGATATTGGCAGATTCCCTTGATCCCTTGGCCTTCGGATTGAATGAATCCACGGTCATGCCTTTTGGCATGAAAAATGCCCCTGCCACTTTCCAGCAAATGGTCAACCATCTGCTCCAGGGACTGGAGAGGTACGAAGTGGCATACCTGGATGACATTGCCATCTTCAGTCCCAACTGGGAGGATCACCTCGAGCATCTGCAGCAGGTGCTGGGGCGCATTCACAAGGCGGGCTTGACCATCAAGCCAGGAAAGTGCCAGATGGGCATGAACGAGGTCCACTACCTGGGGCACTGGGTAGGTGGGGGTATTCTGAAGCCAGAGCCTGGGAAGGTGGTTGCTATTGTATCCTGGCCTACCCCCAGGACCAAGATGCAGGTGCAGTCCTTCTTGGGCACCGCAGGGTACTATAGAAGCTTTGTACGAGACTATAGTAGCCTTGCGAAGCCCTTGACCCACCTCACCAAGAGGAGCCTACCCAATCCAGTCAAATGGATAGATGAATGTGAGGCGGCCTTTCGGGCTTTAAAGACTGCCCTGAGCAGCTCTCCTGTGCTAAAGGCGGTCGACGGCACACGGCCATTATTCGTACAGACCGACCCCAGTGAGCTTGGCCTCGGTGCTGTACTCAGCCAGGTTGACTCTGGGAACCAAGAACACCCCGTGTTGTACATTAGCCGGAAACTGCTGCCGAGGGAAGTGGCCTATTCCACCATAGAGAAGGAGTGCCTGGCCATTGTATGGTTCCTCAACCGTTTATAGTCTTACTTCTACGGGCGCCCCTTCACTGTCGTGACTGACCACAACCCCCTGAGTTGGCTGCATACCATGTCCGGTGCCAACGGACGGTTGTTATGTGGCACCCCAGAGGGTCTGGTTGCCACAGTGGTAGTAATACCATGTCTGGGAGCAAAACAGAAGTTTCCTGCTTAGGAACACATTCCATGCAACATTTCCTGGTCCACACCAGAAAGGGGAGGATCCTGCGCTTTAAAACTGGGTCTGGAGGCAGGGTTACTCAGTCTGAGTCGAGTCTAGTGTCAGGAGTCAAGTAGGACACAAAGGAGCAAGGAGCCATTGACTGGAGCTGGAGTTAGCTCGTCCTGGCCAGTAAACACAGAGGACCAGACACCGGAGTCCGAGGCTGTGGGACCCTTCAGGCCCAGCAGCAGATACCACAGGGCAGGAGATTGCAGGTCTCCTGGTCCACAGAAGCCTGGAGGCTCAGCCACACGAAAGGACAAGTACCGCCACTGAGGAGCGAGGAATCCACGAGGTCCGAGTCGCCAGCCATACGGGTGAGAACAGCACACTCAGGGACGTGGGCTACAACATGACTATAAACGGTATAGCTAAAGAGTACAGTCAGAACGGCAGGCCTACAACTCCACCTGACCAGGAGGATTCTAGGATTGCTCCCAGACTGACCAGGCCCTCATCCCTAGCAAGTACTCCCATTGGGGCCTATTTAATTGCCACCAGTAAAGACCCTAGGACTGCACTGCAACAACTCCGTGTTATCATTACTGATCCCAGCACTATCACCACCATCATCCATACACGCTGCCTTGAAGCTTCACTCTTCCTGTGGGGAGTCACATCACCTTGCTGCACACACCATCAGCTTCAGTGAACTGCTCTGCAGCAGCGGTTCCCAATAACCGCATCTCACAGGTGGCGTAGTCGGACATTAACATTTGTACCCAGACTACCCCCTTGGTTTGACCGCCCTGGGTCACTGACCGGGTCGCCGCCACAGTGACTACAACCCCCAGCATCTACAGGCCCAGCTCCGGGTACCCCCGCACGTCCCAGGGGGCGCGCCAACTTTGGTGTTGTCGGCAGGATTGCGTGACTGCTACCACCGGGTACTGAACGCCTTCACAGACTGAGTCGCATACCGTGGTGAAGATTTCCCGCCACCTGCTGCCATTTTCCCGCCATTGTCCGCTAATTTCGGGTCACCGCGTGGGAAGAAGAGGGGCGTGATCGCTGAAAATGCGCGAAGTCCAAAGCCCCGCCCCACGCACGGACGCAGCGCCAGGTCCTGGAAGGAGCCACAGCGAGTGCTGACGTCAGAAGCAAGCGACGACAGATCCTCAACGGAGACCATCGCCTGCGGAACTGTGGCCTACGGAAGAAAAGTGAAAGAAGGTAGGCCACGGTTCACAAGGGGGGAAGCGGATGCCCAATATGAAGGGAACTTCAACCACCGGTGCGGCCGCTACCACGGTAATGCCATTCTCCATGGCATATATACCGGGGGCGGCGTGGTTGCCCCAGTTCTCAGGAGAGTCGCACACCCTGAGTGACTTCAAGGAGAGACTAAGCAGTTTATTTAAAGTATATCCCCTGTCCGAGGAGCAGAAAGTGAGCATCCTCATAGGCCAGTTGATTGGTGCAGCCCAGAGAGAAGTAAAATCCTGGTCAGCCAGAGAAAAAGGGACTGTAAAAGAGATACTGCCCCGCCTAAAGGACACTTTTGACACCCATACTACAGCAGAGATAAAGATGAAGTTTTATGGGTGCAAACAATGGGCACAGAACAGTGTACGGGATTATGCTTTAAACCTGCAGGAGGCGCTGAGGGCCATCAAACAGGTAGACCCTGACAGTGTGCGTGATGAAAACAGACTGTTAACTGAGCAATTTATTGAGGGTTAACTGTTCAGCGCCCACCGAAACCAGCTGGGCATAATGGCTCTGCAAAACCCTGACTTGGACTTTGCTGAGTTTAAGGACAGGGCCATGCGGGTGCTACGAGAACCAGCACCAGGTGGCGCTACAGCTCACCGGTGCCCAGCTATCACCTACCACCAGGAGGTGGCACCCTTTTCCCCGGAGCCTGTAGGAGCTGATGCACAGACTCTGGACAATGCCCCGTCTACAGACCTGCACAATCAGGTCCAAGAGTTAACTAAAAGTGTAGCTAACCAAAACTGTGCAGTCCTTGCATGTGTGTCTCAAAGGAAAGATACAGCTGGCTTCCAGTCCTGAGGACGTCCCGTAGCGCCGACAGAAGAGGATTCCACCATCCAGTGGGAGGAACAGCGACCGCTACGACCAGGATGGACAACCCATATGCCGCCGCAGCAACCAGCCAAGACATTATGCAAGGTACTGTCATTTAAACGAGCAAAACCTGGGGCAGAGGGCCAACCCCCAGGCATAAAACCACCAGGCACATCAAGCTGGTGAGACAAATATGTGGGAGGACGACCGGTCCTACCTGTCGTGCTGGATGGCTTTCCAATGAGCGCATTGCTGGACACTGGATCCCAGGTGACCACCATCCCCTACATTCTTTTCAAACGGTACTGGACTGACTCTGACATTACCTGCCATCCAGATAAACATTTGAGCATTTATGCCAGCAATGGTCAACCCGTACCTCAGGTGGGGTTCAAAGAAGTGACCATAAAGGTTGGCAAAGTTGAACTGCCAGCACAAGGACTGATTATTGTCGACATTGATCGCCGAGAAATTCATCCCATGATAACCTTAGGCACTAATGTCATTGAAAATTGTCTTGCAGAAATAACTGTCTTGTTACAGCAGGTTGCGGACACCGCCAGTTCCAGCCAGCAGCGAGTTCTACAAAGAGAGATCAGAGCCCTGATGAAAAGACAACAGGTAGAACTCTCTGATGGTGAGATTGGCAGTGTCAGGATGAGCGACTCATTCCCTATTGCCATGCCCCCAAGAAGTGAAATGCTGATATGGTGCCGGGCAGCCATCGGGCTAAGGGGTAGAGATTACCAGGCCCTGGTAGAGCCCGTCTACTCTGACAGTAGGCCCACCATTTTGACAGCCAGGGGGGTGGTTGATGTCCGCCATGGGAGAGTGCCAGTCCGCATCCTGAACATTGGGGAAAAAGAAGTCCATTTGCCCCAGTATGCCACCCTAGCCAAGCTATTCACCGTCAATCAAAATTCTATAAAGACAGTGGAACCCTTACCTCCATCCAAACAGGCGGAGGATAATGGCTCCAAGGGACAGATGGAGGACTTGTGTCAGAAGCTGGGCACTGACTACACCCCTCCACATCAAAAACAAGGAGTATACTGGGTGGTCCAGGAGTATGAGAGGGTCTTCAGTAAACACCCACTTGACTTCAGGCAGGTAAAGGGGGTTCAACAACATATCCCCACGGGAGACCATCCACCCATTAAAGAAAGGTTCCCGGCCTGTACCGCCAGCACACTACCAAAATGCCAAAGGGATGTTACGAGAGATGAAGGAGGCTGGGGTAATAAGAGACAGTTGTAGCCCCTGGGCAGCTCCATTAGTTCTTGTAAAGAAAAAGGATGGCACAATGAGAATGTGTGTAGACTACAGGCAAATTAACCGTATAACTCATAAAGATGCATACCCGCTGCCCAGGATAGAGGAGTCACTATCTGCGTTAACATCTGCTAATTACTTCTCTACTTTGGATCTTACTAGTGGGTATTGGCAGGTTCCTGTAGCAGAGGCGGATAAGGAAAAGACCGCATTCACCACACCGATGGGCCTCAGCGAGTTCAACTGCATGCCATTCGGGCTCTGCAACTCCCCAGGAACCTTCCAGCGGTTGATGGAGTGCTGTCTAGGAAATAAGAATTTCGAGACAGTCCTCCTGTACCTGGATGACGTCATAGTATACTCCGAAACATATGAGGATCATCTGAAGCACCTGGCAGAAGTGTTTGAAGCCCTGGCTGGCTTTGGCCTGAAGGTGAAGCCGTCTAAGTGTCACCCACTGAAGCCAAAAGTACAGTACTTAGGACATGTGGTAAGCGCTGACGGTGTAGCACCAGACCCCGATAAGGTCACCGTAATCAAGGACTGGCCGAGACCTTCCACCATCAAAGAAGTGCGGCAGTTGCTCGGGTTGGTAGGCTACTACCGAAGGTTTATACCAGGCTTCACTAAGATAGCGGCACCTATGCAGGACCTCCTGATAGGCCAGTCCAGAAAGGCCAAGAACCAGAAACCACCATTCAAATGGGACAAGTTGGAAGATGAGTCCTTCACCAGACTGAAGATGGCTCTCACAGGAGACGAGGTCCTGGCCTACCCTGATTATGGACAGCCCTTCATCCTTCACACGGACGCGAGCAATGTGGGACTGGGAGCGGTGCTGTCCCAGATCCAACAAGGCAGAGAAAGGGTAATAGCCTACGCCAGCAGGAAGCTCCGGCCCACAGAAAGAAACCCAGAAAACTACAGCTCCTTCAAGTTGGAGTTCCTTGCCATCGTCTGGGCTGTGACTGAGCGCTTCAAACATTATCTCGCCTCATCCAAATTCACTGTGTACACGGATAATAACCTGCTGACACACCTGGACACTGCAAAACTTGGTGTCCTGGAACAAAGATGGATGGCCTGACTGTCTAATTACGAATTCACCATCAAGTACCGGGCTGGGCACAAGAATGCAAACGCATATGCGCTGTCCAGAATGCCTAACTTTCCAGACGTGGGAGAAGACCCAGAGGAGCTGGAAGAGATAGAAATCCCTGCGTTCTACCGCCATAGGATAAAGCAGTGCTCCCATTGTGTGAAGAACAGGTGCTCTGCCAACAGAGAAGCCACGTTCAATCCGTTGCCCCACCATGGATGGACAGAAACACAAGACAGTGACCCGGCTGTTTGCCTAGTCAAAGAGTTGCTGACACAAACTGACTCATACCCTGATTCAGATGCTCCAGAAGAGACCAAACAGCTGTGGAAAGAAAGAGCAAGCTGTTCATCTATGAAGGGAAGCTGTGTCAAAGAACTGTCAACTCCCGGACACATGAGCTGGTCTGGCAGGTGGTAGTCCCGAGGTGAGATGCGTCTATGGTCCTAGAAGCGTACCACAATGGAGCGGGACTAGTGTTGAGCGATACCTTCTGATATCGGGAAATATTGGATCGGATTGGATCGGACCGATACCCAAAAAGTATCGGATATCGCCGATTCCGATACCGGAAACCAATGCAAGTCAATGGGATAGAAATATCGGAATAAAAATAAACCCTTTCTTTCCTTGTAGGTTAAATCTACATGAAGGAAAACAACTAAGAATAATGTAGAATGTATTGGGGGAGGTGGGGAGACAATAAAGGCATAGAGGTTTAGCCCAATCAAATGGAATAGCAGGAATTAATATTTTTTTTAAGACGTTCTGAGTTACGGAAATATTGACTATGTTAAGTTTTTTTATATTTTGTCAGATATTTATGTTTCACTACTTCCATGCTCTTCACCTTCTTTTTTACTTCTCCCACACTTTCTCCTTCATCATCCTCAGCATCAGCATCTTTTTCATCAACTTCTTCTTCACCTTCTTCATCTTCTTCTTCTTCACCTTCTTCGTTTTATTCTTTTTTTTATATTCTTCATATTCTTATTCAACTATTATTCTTCTTCATATTCTACTTCTTCATCTTCTTCATATTCTTCTTCTTCATATTCTTAATTGTGACAGGCATTCCTGTAGTTGTTATCTATAAAAGTTTGAACATTACACCTTTCGTTCTGCCCGTCACAAAAGATTTACAACAGGATTTGTCCGCGTTCAGTTTGGCCTGCAGTAGCAGGTCTTTTCCAGGGGCACCACGAGGAGGAACGGACTCACCCCCTTACACTGCATAGTCATCTTCTGCTTATAATTTAGATATTATATTTTGCTCTGATTTTTAGTCTTATGCTTAATGTTCTTCCGCTTTTTGTTCTGCAGCTTCTTGTACTTCTGCTTCTTGGTTTTCTGTCTCTTGTTCTTCTGTATCTTGGGGGTTGTCTTCTTCTTTGTCCTCTTGGTCAACTTCTTCAGGGTCGTCTTCTTGGTCTTCTTCGGGGTGGTTTTCAGGGTCGTCGTCTTCAGGGTCGTCGTCTTCGGGGTCCTCGTCATCGGGGTCCTTGTCTTCAGGGTTGTCGTCTTCGGGGTTCTCGTCTTCTTCGGGGTGGTCTTCACGGTCCTCGTGTTCAGGGTCGTTGTCTTCGGGGTCCTCGTCTTCTTCGGGGTCGTCTTCAGGGTCCTCGACTTCAGGGTCGTCGTCTTCGGGGTCCTCGTCTTCTTCGGGGTCATCTTCAGGGTCCTCGTCTTCAGGGTAGTCGTCTTCGGGGTCCTCGTCTTTTTCGGGTTGGTCTTCAGGGTCCTCGTCTTCGGGGTCCTCGTCTTTGGGGTCCTCGTCTTCTTCGGGTTGGTCTTCAGGGTCCTCGTCTTTGGGGTCCTCAACTTCTTTAGGGTGGTCCTCAGGGTCCTCGTCTTCAGGGTCCTCATCTTCGGGCACCTCATATTCTTCGGGGTGGTCTTCAGAGTCCTTGTCTTCAGGGTCCTCATCAGGGAGATACAGAGTGAATACAAAGAACCATTTCAAAAAGCTTGAACTTGGAAATGTAGCAGAAGGTACAAGAAGGCTGAGGAACTGCCGAGAACCAGCTGATGGTACTGGAACCCGGATGGGTAGCAGAAGGTACAAGAGTCAATGGAACTACTGAGGACCAGCTGACGGTACTGGAACTCGGTTACTAAACAGGAGGTACCTGTGCCAGAAAGCACTACCAAGGACCAGCAGATGTTGGTGGAACTTGGATACCGAGAAGGAGGCACCTAAGCCAAAGGCACTGCCGAGAACCAGCTGACGGTACTGGAACCCAGATGGGTAGCAGAAGGTACCCATGTAAACAAAATTTGCAATGCCGCGAGCCGGCCGCAGTTACCAAAACCCACAGTCCTACAGGGGGTGCTTGTCCTATTGGCACTATGGAACCAGCCTTCATTGCCAGATCCCGCAGCCAACATAGGAGTCACCTAATCTGCAGGCACCATAGAGTTGGCTAACCCGACCGCAACACGACAGGACAATGCATTGGAGGCAAAGTGATGTTGACACTACCTGGAAACAGCTGGCGTGCTGGAACCAGGCTGGGCAGGAGGGAGTATCCGTGCCAAAGACACTGCCGAGAACCAGCTGACGGTACTGGAACCCGGATGGGTAGCAGAAGGTACAAGAGCCAATCGAACTACCGAGGACCAGCTGACGGTCCTGGAACTCGGTTACTAAGCAGGAGGTACCTGTGCCAGAAAGCACTACCAAGGACCAGCAGACATTGGTGGAACTTGGATACCGAGAAGGAGGCACCTAAGCCAAAGGCACTGCCGAGAACCAGCTGACGGTACTGAAATCCGGATGGGTAGCAGAAGGTACAAGAGCAAATGGAATTACCGAGGACCAGCTGACGGTACTGGAACACGGATGGGTAGCAGAAGGTACAAGAGCCAATGGAACTACCGAGGACAAGCTGACGGTACTGGAACTTGGTTAATAAGCAGGAGGTACCTGTGCCAGAAAGCACTACCAAGGACCAGCAGACATTGGTGGAACTTGGATACCGAGAAGGAGGCACCTAAGCCAAAGGCACTGCCGAGTATCAGCTGACGGCACTGGAACCCAGATGGGTAGCAGAAGGTACAAGAGAAAATGGAATTACCGAGGACCCGCTGATGGTACTGGAACCCGGATGGGTAGCAGAAGGTACAAGAGCCAATGGAACTACCGAGGACCAGCTGACGGTACTGAAACTCGGTTACTAAGCAGGAGGTACCTGTGCCAGAAAGCACTACCAAGGACCAGCAGACGTTGGTGGAACTTGGATACTGAGAAGGAGGCACCTAAGCCAAAGGCACTGCCGAGAACCAGCTGACGGTACTGGAACCCGGATGGGTAGCAGAATGTACCCATGTAAAAAAAAGTTGCAAGGCCGCGAGCCGGCCGCAGTTACCAAAACCCACAGTCCTACAGGGAGTGCTTGTCCTTTTGGCACTATGGAACCAGTCTTCATTGCCAGATCCCGCAGCCCACATAGGAGTCACCTAAACTGCAGGCACCATAGAGTCGGCTAACCTGACCCAACATGACAGGACAACGCATTGGAGGCAAAGTGACGTTGACACTACCTGGAAACAGCTGACGTGCTGGAACCAGGCTGGGCAGGAGGGAGTACCCGTGCCAAAGACACTGCTGGAAAACAGCTGGCGGTGCTGTAACCCAGGGTAAATACTGAAAACAGAGTGAAGCCAGAGGCATAATTGGAGCAACTTTAAAATCTGTAGTAGTGTGAATGTGGACAAAGCAGGAGAATTTGCCAGACACACAGCTGGGGATCAGCTGACATTACTGAACCCCAATAACACTGGAGCAAGCGTTGACTGTGCAGATGGCACTTCTGAGCAGCAACTAGCGGTATTGTAGCCCAGGGTAAATAGTAAAAACAGAGGAGCCTGAGGTGTAATTGGAGCAAGTTTTAAATCAGTAGTACAGTGGATGTGGACAAAGCAGGAGAATTTGCCGGACACACAGCTGGGGATCAGCTGACGTTACTGAACCCCAATAACACTGGAGCAAGCATTGACTGTGCAGAAGGCACTTCTGAGCAGCAACTAGCGGTATTGGAGCCCAGGGTAAAAACTAAAAACAGAGGAGCCACAGGTGTAATTGGAGCAAGTTCTAAATCAGTAGTACAGTGTATGTGGACAAAGCAGGAGAATTTGCCGGACACACAGCTGGGGATCAGCTGACATTACTGAACCCCAATAACACGGCAGCAAGCGTTGACTGTGCAGACAGCACTTCTGAGCAGCAACTAGCGGTATTGGAGCCCAGGGTAAATACTAAAAACAGAGGAGCCAGAGGTGTAATTGGAGCAAGTTTTAAATCAGTAGTACAGTGGATGTGGACAAAGCAGGAGAATTTGCCGGACACACAGCTGGGGATCAGCTAACGTTACTGTACCCCAATAACACGGCAACAAGTGTTGACTGTGCAGACAGCACTTCTGAGGGCCAACTGGTGGTGTTGGAGCTCAGGGATAATACTGAAAACAGAGGAGCCAGAGGTGTAATTGGAGCAACTTTAAAATCTGTAGTAGTGTGAATGTGGACAGAGCAGGAGAAATTGCCGTCCGCACAGAAGGGGAACAGCAGACGTTACTGAACCCCAATAACACGACAGAAAGTGTTGACTGTGCAGACAGCATTTCTGAGTGCCAACGGTCGGTGATGGAACTTAGGGATAATACTGAAAACAGAGGAGCCAGAGGTGTAATTGGAGCAACTTTAAAATCTGCAGTAGTGTGAATGTGGACAGAGCAGGAGAAATTGCCGTCCGCACAGCAGGGGAACAGCTGACATTACTGAAACCCAATAACACGGCAACAAGTGTTGATTGTGCAGACAGCACTTCTGAGCACCAACTGGCGGTGTTGGAGCTCAGGGATAATACTGAAAACAGAGGAGCCAGAGGTGTAATTGGAGTAACTTTAACATCTGTAGTAGTGTGAATGTGGACAGAGCAGGAGAAATTGCCGTCCACACAGCAGGGGTACAGTTGACCTTACTGAACCCCAATAACATGGCAGCATGTGTTGACTGTGCAGACAGCACTTCCGAGTGCCAACTGCCAGTGTTGGAGCTCAGGGATAATACTGAAATCAGAGGAGCCAGAGGTGTAATTGGAGCAACTTTAAAATCTGTACTAGTGTGAATGTGGACAGAGCAGGAGAAATTGCCGTCCGCACAGCAGGGGAACAGCTGACGTTACTGAACCCCAATAACATGGCAGCAAGTGTTGACTGTGCAGATAGCACTTCTGAGCAGCAACTGGAGGTGTTGGAGCACAGGGATTCAGGTGGTAGAAACATGAACACAACACGAGACCTGGATACTGTTGCCAACCAATTATTTATTCTGGAAGAGGACTGGCAAATTCAAGGGAGATCCAGGCCTTGTTCATTTTGTGAAAAGTAAGCCGGTCAATGTTATCGGAGGATAGTCGCGTGCGACGGTCTGTTAGTACACCACCTGCGGCACTAAAGACGCGTTCCGATAATACAATAGCAGCAGGGCAAGCTAGCACCTCCAATGCACACTGGCTAAGCTCTGGCCATGTATCCAGCTTACAGAGGGAGAAGAACCGTCTGGGAGTACACTGAGAGGGCAAGACATGTAGTCTGTCACCATCTGACGGAAAACGTTGCCTCCTGCTGACTGGAGCCCTCTGTTATGTTGTAGACATTTGTGGCGGCGGAGACACAAAACTTTGCCACATTTGGGCCATACTGGTCTAGCCTTGTGCTGAGGTGCTGCTCCTGCTCCCTCTTTGTGCAGAGCTTCCTCCACTGCCTCGACGCACTGAGCTGCTTTGTAAAGCACTAGCAGCACTGCTCTCAGTTGGAATGGAGAACATGATGGAATGCACCAGTGCGTCTTGGTACTCCCGCATTTTACGCTCCCGGTTCAACGGTGTTATGAGGCTTTGTAAGTTGTCCCGGTAGCGAGGATCTAGGAGGGTGGACACCCAATAGTCAGCCGTGTTGAGAATGTGGGCGATGCGGCGGTGGTTTCTCAGGCACTGCAGCATGAAATCAACCATGTGCTACAGACTGCCAACTGGCCAAGAAACGCTGTCCCCTGCTTGAGGCGTGATCTCTGCCTGCTCTGCATCACCCCACCCTCGCTCTAGATACTGACTACTAGAGCATTGTGTACCTTCCTCCTCAGGACAGGTGTCTTCCTCCTCCATTGACTCCTCCTCATCCTCCTCACAAAGTGTCCCCTGCCTAGGCCTTTGTGAGGAACCACGTTGCGCAGATTGTAGAGAAGCAGATGGCATTTGTGACTCCTCATCCTCTACCTCTTCCAAAACTTCGTCCCTTAGTGCTTGCAGTGTTTTTTAAGCAGGCAGATAAGGGGGATAGTCATGCTGACTAGTGTATCATCTGCACTCGCTATCCACGTGGAATAATCGAAGGCACGCAAGACGTGGCAAATGTCCTTCATAGAAGCCCACTCAGTGGTGGTGAAGTGCGACTTGTTTGCTCCTGCTGCAGCTGGTACTCCATTACTGCTGCCTGATTCTCACACTACCTCTCCAACATATGTAACGTTGAATTCCACCTGGTGGGTAGGTCACATATGATGCGATGTTCTGGACGATGTAATCGGCGCTGCAGAGCTGCAATGCGCGATCTTGCGTTGCTATAACGCCCCAAGTGAGCGCACTCTATGCGGACCTTGTGAAGCAGTGCATCAAGATCCGGATAGTCCCTCAAAAAACTCTGCACAACCAAGTTGAGCACATGTGCCAGACATGGGATGTGAGTGAGGTTGCCTAGGCTCAGAGCTGCCACCAGATTTTGGCCATTGTCACACACTACCATGCCAGGCTGAAGATTCGCTGGCACAAACCACACGTCGCTCTGCTGCTTGATGGCATTCCAGAGCTCCTGCGTTGTGTGGCTTCGATTCCCCAAAGAAATTATTCTTAATACGGCCTGTTGACTTTTGGCCACGGCTGTGCTCATATCGGTCATCATAACAGGTAATCGTTCACGGGTCAATGTGGAGGCAGACCGTGACGGCTCCTGCAGCGATGATTCAGAGGAACTGGAGTAAGAGGAGGAGTCAATGTGTACAGACTGGATTCCTGCAATCCTTGGAGTTGGCAGAACACGTACAGCACCAGTCTCAAGATCTGTATCCGGCTCCACAACATTTACCCAATAGGCAGTGAGGGAAAGGTATCGTTCCTGTCCATGCTTACTGGTCCACGCATCGGCGGTCAGGTGGAACTTGCTAGTGACGGCGTTTTGTTGCGCATGTTTAATTTTTCCCTCCACATGCTGTTGCAGGGCAGGGACGGCTTGCCTGCTGAAATAAAAGCGGCTTGGCACGTTGTATTGTGGGACTGCCAATGCCATAAAGTTACGGAAGGTGTCAGTCTCCACCAGCCTGAATGATAGCATTTCAAGGGCCAGTAGTTTAACAATACCAGCATTCAGAGGCTGTGCTCGGGGGTGGTTTGCCGAGTATGGGCGCCTTTTCTCCCATGCCTGTGCTAACGATGGCTGTAGACTGGCCTGGGAGTGTGAGGATGACAGGGAAAGTGGTGCTGTGGGTGGAATTACACTGTGTCTCTGTACAACAGTGTCAGAGATTCTTCCATGGCGATCCTGTGAGGAAGCCGAACCAGCTGTGTATGAGCTGGAGGAAGAGGCTACAACACGAGCTGAAGAGGTGGTAGGTGGCGCTATAGGTTGGCCTAGGTCTTCAGTTTTTTTTTGTAACTCCACCATGTGCTTGGTCTGCACTTGTTTCCACATATTTGTGGTATTGAGGTTGCTGACACTTTTCCCTCTTTTCACCTTCTGATTACACAGCTTGCATTTGCAAAGCAAATGTCATCTTCAACTGTGTCAAAAAAGGACCAGGCACTCCAAGTCTTGGGAGCGCCCGTTTTGGATTTTGGAAGAGCCATGCTCCTAATGGGTGCCGTAGTGGAGGTTACAGGCAACCAAGTCTGCCCCCTCCATCTCCCTCCTTTTTGGGCCATTCGGGGAATATCTTCCTCAGAGCTGCTCCCACCACCTTCCTGTCCCTCCCACCATGATGGGTCAAGGACCTCATCATCTACACCACCCTCTTCAAACAACTGCTTCTCCTGGGTTGTCTCGACAGTACAGTACGCACCAGACAGTGGCACCTGAGTCTCATCATCATATGCATACTGAGGTGTGCTGCTGACCATAGGCACTGGCCCACCCGCCTCTTCATATTCAGAGAGACAAAACGGTTGCGCATCACTGCATACTACCTCTTCTTCAAATTCTCGAATTCTGCTTGGCTGGCCCCCTCTTTCCAAGCCAAGAGACTCAGAGAACAAAAGTAGAGATGGCTCCTGTCCAGGGCTCTCTGACTGCCTGGGCAATTTGGCAGGTGGTGAAGAGACAGATGGGTGCTCTTAAGTGCTCAGGATCTGAGAGGATCTGGAACTAATTGAAGTCGATGCGTTAGCTGCCATCCATCTGACAACGGCTTCAATTTGGTCCTACCGCAGCAGTGGGGTATGGCAAGCTCCTACAAAGCTGCGCATAAAGGACTGTTCCCTGGTAAAACTGGGGGATGCTGAGTTACTGGTGCCCATAGCAGGCACAGAATCCCCACGTCCTCTCCCTGCAGGCACAGAATCCTCACGTCCTCTCCCTGCAGAAACTCCACGTCCACGACCACCACCACATGCCTTACTCCCTGCCTTCTTCATCTTGGTAGACTGATAAAGATAGGCAGAAAAGTACTAAGGGCTTAGTGTGCTGATTCCTGAACAGCTGCTAACAGGTATAAGAAACACTAATTTTATAAAGTGTGGACTAGACTTTAATTTGAGCTAATGTGGCCTACACAACTGTAAAGTGGAGTGTTTGGTGAACTTTATTTAGTTCTTTTTTGTCACAAAAAGACAATGGATGTGCCCAAAGATGTAATACCGATAGTATCACAAACTTTTTGTAGCTATTACAATGTAGGAAGGTAACCTACAATGCAATAGATGAGGCTGCAAAAAATGGGCTAATACTAATCTGGCTGGGGCTGCAGGGCCCAATGCTGCAGAAAGGCTCCTCTATCTACTCCTATATAGTGTGTTTGGAACCAATTTAGCTGAATATGGATGGAACCACCACACTAATAGGAGAAATCAGGAAAAATTTTCAATTAGCAAAAAAGGACAATGTATGAGGCAGTGACGCACGCTGAGCGCACTACAACCAGATGTGGCTGAAGCACACACTACAGCGTGAGCTGCACTCACACACACAGACCTTGCAGACAGCGGTGAACAGTGCAGATGCAGAGCACTGTGCACTAGCGCTGCAAGACAAAAAAAAATTCTCTATCTACTCCTATATAGTGTGTTTGGAACCAATTTAGCTGAATGCGGATGTACCCACCACACTAATAGGAGATATCAGGAAAAATTATGAATTAACAAAAAAGGACAATGTATGAGGCAGTGACACACACTGAGTGCACTACAACCAGACGTGGCTGAAGCACACGCTACAGGGTGAGCTGCACTCTCACACAGAGACCTTGCAGACAGCGGTGAACAGCACAGAGAACTGTGCACTAGCGCTGCAAGGCACAGCGATTTATAAAGTAGCTTGGGTAAAGCAGAATAGACCAAATAGGTAGCTAAAACTGTCCCTCAGAACAACAGCATCCTATCCCTAACTGAATTCACAGCAGAGTGAGCTCAAAATGGCGGTGGCGGCTTTTATAGTGCATCATGACATCATTTCAGCAGCCAATCACAGCCATGCCATTAGTTAAGATGCCTACATGCCTAACAGGATGTGCCCACACTGCTTAGGATCCTCATTGGCTGAATAAAATGAACTGGCTCATTGCATTATGGGAACTTACGATTCCGGTATACGATATTGTAAAAGTATCGGAATTAAGTATCGGTATTCCGATACTGCGAATATTGGCTGATACCCGATATTTCAGTATCGGAATGCTCAACACTAAGCGGGACATTTTGGATGGAAGAAGCTGGAAGTCCTGCTACGTGATCGGTTCTAATGGGTTGGCATGAGGAAAGCAGTTGAGAGGTGGTGTCGAGTATGCGGACCATGCAACCTGAGAAGAAAAGACTGTGACAGCCAGAGGGCTCCCCTGCAGCCCATCATCACCAAGCAGCCACTTTAACTGGTAGCTGTTAGAACCCTCCTGTTAGTTTTTTTTCTATTTTGTGGTCACGTGACCTGTTGCCTATTTATTCCAGCTCCGCCCTTCTGGCTTTGCTGGACTTCTGTGTTACTTTGACACTTAATCTAGCCAGGTGCTTTGTACCTTTCTCTATAGTTTGCTTGGTCCTTGGACCTCTATGTATTTTTGTCTGTTTGTCCTTTTGCTCCTCTACTACTTCTGCTAGGAGGTGTCCAATTTTTGTCCCAGTCCTTAGTACTTTTAGGGACCCCTTCCTTATATCTATAGGTCTGCGTTCAGACTAGCTGAGGACGAAGGCGGGTCTGTTCTCAAGGAACACGTTGCCCGCTGCATCATAGGGAATCAGCTTAATCCTATTGTAGGGACAGTTTTCCTATCTTTCCTTAGTTCTTGTAGCAGATCATAACAGTAAGTCCAGCCCAAAAACAAACAAACAAAAAATCCTAGGAACGAGTTCCGGAGATCAGCATGGTGTCTGTTCAGGAATTGGCTCAACGCCTACAGGGACTGTCTCTTGAGGTGGCCGAGCTCCAGCAACACGTGAGTAGCTGTCCTGGAGCGCATTTTGTTGAACCGAAGGTAGGACTTCCTTATTTTTTTTATGGTAAACAACAAGATTTTTTTTCCTTTAAAAATGCTTGTTTATTATATTTTCGTTTGAGACCCAGGTCCTCTGGGAATGAATCACAGCGCATTGGGTTTATCATGTCACTTTTGCACAAGTAACCACAGGGATGGGCCTTTTGTCTCCAAACTAATGATCATTGTTTTAGATCAGTGGAAGATATGGGGTTGTTGTATGACGATACTGATCGAGTCTCATCTGCTTAGACACAACTGAGACGATTGAAGCAGGGATCAAGTGATGCTGAAAATTATTGTACACACTTCAGAAGATGGTCTTCTGAAGTGAGATGGAATGATTCGGTGTTAAAATGTTTGTTTCTTGCTGGTTTAAGTGAAAGGATTAAGGATCTGCTTACATAGTTACATAGTTACATAGTTACATAGTTTATAAGGCCGAAAAAAGACAAGCGTCCATCCAGTTCAGCCTATTTCTTGTGCACTGCAGCTATTCCGCAGCGTTGATCCAGGGGAAGGCAACAAAAAACCATGCGGTATAGGCCAATTTACATCATTGAGGAAAAATTCACTTCCCGACACCAATCTGGCAGTCAGATTAAATCCCTGGATTAATTAACTATCACTAAGCATAAGATGTAATTTTATTGTTCTCAAGAAAGGCGTCCAGGCCTCTCTTGAACTCATTAAGTGAGTTGGACATCACCACTTCCTCTCCCAGAGAGTTCCAGAGTCTCACGGCTCTGACCGTAAAGAATCCCCTTCTATGCTGGTGCAGGAACCTCCTTTCCTCCAGACCCATAGTGTGCCCCCTTGTCTTTGTCACCATCCTTGGTATAAACAGGTCATGGGAGAGATCTCTGATGTATTTATACATGTTTATGAGGTCTCCCCTAAAAAATCTCTCTGTGGTGTCAAACTCCTGAATACCTACTCACAAGACAGGCGAATTAACCCAGTAAGCCACTGGAACAACACTGATTGCCTTCCCGGCACCTGGAACCTTGCAAGAAGCCATGCAATTAGCTATACAGGTGGACAGGAGACTGCGTGCAAGGGTTAATGAGGAGAAAACTCCTGCTATGGCAGCTCCTAGTCATCAGAGGGTCTGCTCGGACGACAGAGAACCGATGGAGATAGGAAAAAGACCACAGGTTTTCCAAGGGATTGTGTTTTTATTGTGGTAAATCTGACCATTTTATTAAGAACTGTGAGCTTCAGTTCAACAAAGAAAAAAAAATGGTCAGTTACACCCGTATTGCTTGTTTAAACTATAAGGGAGTATTTCTTTCTGGGAGCACCTCATTGCAGGAGGAGTTGATTGAATTTCAGGTTTTTGTGGATTGTGGTTCTACACTGAATGTGATTGATAAGGGATATTTTGGAAAAATTTAAATTGGAATCCAAACCTTTTTCATCTCCTATTTCTGTGGTTGCTGTTGATAACATGCCTTTGAAATGTGTTACTCACAAGGTTTTTGAATTTCCCCTCACTATTAATGGTATTCACCAAGAGAAATTGGATTTAGTGGTATTAAATAATTTACCTTCTCCAGTAGTTTTAGGTTTGCCTTGGTTAAAACTGCACAATCCTTTACTGGACTGGGCTACTAATGAGATTAAATCTTGGAGTCCTAAGTGTTATGATAAATGTTGTAACGGTCACATTGCTACTGTGGAAAAAGGGGAATTACCAGTACCTATTCAGGATTTTTGGAAGGTTTTTTCAGAGGAGGAGTCGCAAATTCTACCTCCCCATAGGGACTATGATTGCACCATTGAGTTTGTTCCTGGAGCTACTCTTCCCAAGAGTCTCTTATTTAATCTGACTATCCCTGAAAGAAAGGTCTTGGAGGAATACATACAGACGAGCTTGGCTGCTGGTCACATTAGACCTTCTAAGTCATCTCTGGCTGTTGGATTTTTTTTTGTAAAAAAAAAAGGACGGCGGTTTACGTCCATGTCTGGACTTTCGCAAAATTAATAAAATTACCGTACGCAATTCCTACCTCTGCAGTTAATTCCTGACTTGTTTAACCAGTTAGTGGGGGCCAAGTGGTTCTCTAAAATTGATCTCTGGGGAGCATACAATTTGTTGCGAATGAAGGAGGGAGATGAATGGAAGACTGCTTTCAACACTCCGGTGGGTCATTTTGAGAATCTAGTTATGCCTTTTGGTCTTACCAATGCACCAGCATTTTTTCAGAACCTTATTAATGACATCCTGAGACCCTTGATGGGTAAGAATGTGGTGGTGTATTTGGATGACATTTTGATTTATTCGCCAGATCTGGAGTCTCATTGGCAGAGTGTACGTGAGGTATTGCAGTTATTAAGTGACAATTCACCTTTTGCTAAGCTGGAGAAATGTGAGTTCGCTGTGCAGAGAATTAGTTTTTTGGGCTACATTATCTCCAGCGAGGGCTTTGAGATGGAACCTGTGAAGGTTCAAGCTGTGCAGGAATGACCTAGGCCTATTGGTATAAAATCAATAAAGAGATTTCTGGGTCTCGCCAATTATTACAGAAAATTCATTAAGAATTTTTCTATAATTGTTAAGCCGCTGACCGATCTCACCAGGAAAGGTGCGAATACGGTCCAGTGGACTACTGAGGCCATTGAAGCTTTTGTGTATCTCAAGGAGAGGTTCAGTTCTGCCCCCATCCTTATGCAGCCTGATGAGACCAAGCCTTTTTTGGTCAAGGTTGATGCTTCTTCGGTGGGGGTCGGTGCGGTTTTGTCTCAGGAGAACAAGGATGGGGTTCATCCCTGTGCTTTTTTTTCAAAAAAAATTTCTGAAACCAAACTTAATTACGATGTTGGTAATTGGGAATTTCTGGCTATCAAACTCGCATTTGAACATTGGCGTCATTTCTTGTAAGGTGCTAAATTTCCCATTCAGGTTTTCACTGATCATAAGAATCTGATCTATCTAGATGCTGCCAAGTGCTTGAATGCCCGTCAGGCTAGGTGGGCACTTTTTTTTTCGCGGTTTAATTTTTCTGTTACGTACATCCTGGGTACTAAGAATGTTAAAGCTGATGTTTTATCTCGCAGCTTTTCTCCCATGGTTGGTACCGAGGAGGAGGAGAGCATTTTACAGGAAGGAGTTGTGATAGCCGCATTGGACTCCGTTTTGGAAGATGGGATTCTGAAAGCCCAGGAGGATGCCCCATCTAACACTCGCAATGGGAGGTTGTTTGTACCTAGAACCTTTAGGAGGGAGTTGTTTGTGGAGTATCATGAGTCTTGGTTGGCAGGTCATCCAGGAATTTCTGATACTAAGAGACTGGTAGGTCGCAGCTTTTGGTGGCCTGGGTGGCAGAAGGAAATCATTAAATGGGTGCGCCAATATACGGTGTGTGCTAGGTCAAAGGCTTCACACACTCCTTCTACAGGGTTGCTTTGCCCTCTGGAGGTTCCTAGTGCACCTTGGACGCATCTTGCAATGGATTTTATTACTGACCTTCCTGTGTCCGAGGGTTTCACTGTCATCTGGGTGGTCACGGACCGTTTTAGCAAGATGTGTCACTTGGTTCCTTTCATTAAACTACCCTGCGCTAAGACACTCGCTAAGGCTTTTGTTAAGGAAATTGTCAGACTCCATGGCATTCCCACCAACATAGTTTGTGATAGGGGACCTCAGTTTGTGGCTCATTTTTGGCGTGCCTTTTGTGACAGGTTGGGAGTCCGTTTGTCATTTTCATCTGGGCATCATCCTGAGTCTAATGGACAGACAGAAAGAAAGAACCAGGATGTTGAACAGTTTTTGCGTTGTTTTGTGGCAACAATCAAGAGGGGTGGTATGAGTTTCTGCCACTTGCTGAATTTACTCCTAACAACCATACATCCTCTTCTGCTGGGTGTTCTCCATTTTTTTGTTGTACTGGGAGACATCCGTCGTTTGGTTCATTCTCCAAATTGGAGTTGGCTGTGCCTGAGGAGGAGAATTTTTCCGGTGATTTGGAGAGAGTTTGGACTAATGTACGTTGTAATCTTCAAGAGGCTAACAAAATATCTAAGAAGTATTTTAAAAGGAAATGTCAAGAGGTTTTGTTTACTGTTGGTGACATGGTTTGGTTGTCCTCAAAGAATCTGCGGTTGAAGATTCCTTCTAAAAAATTGGGTCCGAAGTTTGTGGGACCATTTAAGGTGCTTCAGGTGGTTAACCAGTCTGCTGTTAGGTTGGAGGTCCCCACCTCCTGGAAGATTAATCCGGTGTTTCATGTTTCCTTGTTGAAAAAGGCTGATGTATGGGATAGGGATGCCACTGTCACAGCTCCTAGGGTGGTGGAAGACTGTGAATATGAAATTTCTCGTATCCTGAATTCCAGAAGGCATAGAGGGAGATTGCAGTATCTCGACGCTTGGAAAGGTTTCTGTCCGGAGGATAACTCCTGGGTAAGGGCGGATGATGTCTCTGCTCCTAGACTTTTCAGAGCGTTTCACAGGAGGTTTCCTGATAGGCCTGGGCCTGGAGGATCGGAAGGATCCTCATAGAAGAGGGGGTACTGTTAGAACCCTCCTGTTAGTTTTTTTTCTATTTTGTGGTCATGTGACCTGTTGCCTATTTATTCCAGCTACGCTATTCTGGCTTTGCTGGACTTCAGTGTTACTTTGACTCTTAATCTAGCCAGGTGCTTTGTACCTTTCTCTATAGTTTGCTTGGTCCTTGGACCTCTGTGTATTTTTGTATGTTTGTCTTTTTGCTCCGCTACAACTTCTGCTAGGAGGTGTCCAATTTTGTCCCAGTCCTTAGTACTTTTAGGGACCCCTCCCTTATATCTATAGGTCTGCGTTCAGACTAGCTGAGGACGAAGGCGGGTCTGTTCTCAAGGAACACGTTGCCCGCTGCATCATAGGGAATCAGCTTAGTCCTATTGTAGGGACAGTTTTCCTATCTTTCCTTAGTTCTTGTAGCAGATCATAACAGTAGCCCTGGACCATGTGAAGCTATCCCCGAGCAGGTCAGGCTATGTCTATGCTCTCACCATCGTAGACCACTACTCCCGATTCCTGGTAGTAGTGCCAGTCAAGGACCAAACGGCTCAGACAGCAGCCAGAGCTTTCCAACAACGCTTCTGCTGCCCGCATGGTTACCCAGAATGTATGCTAACTGACCAAGGTCTGGATTTCGAAGCAGAAGTATTCCAGGAATTCTGCAACCTGTACGGCTGCAAGAAGATCAGGACAACGCCTTATCACCCCCAGACCAATGGGATGTGTGAAAAGATGAACCAGGTGGTGATAGACCTACTGAAGACATTGCCCCTGGAGGAACACAGTCTGTGGCCAGAAAAGTTGCCAGACCTGGTGGACCTCTACAATCATATCCCGGTGAATTCCACCAACTGCACACCAGCTTACCTGATGAGAGCAAGACCTGGTAAGCTGCCCATCGATCTGGATATGGGAGTTCTGACGCCAGAGGATGCCTCACCGGATGCGGATTGGGACACTGAGTGGCAACAGCAATACCGTAAGGTACAAGAAAGTGTTGAAAGAAGTCTGTCCCAAGCAAGGGAAAGGCAAGAGAAGACTTACAATCAACATGCACCTGCTGTTCCCCTGTCACCTGGAGAGCAAGTCCTAAAGAGGAAGAGGCGACTCCACAAGTTGGATGAACAGTGGGAGGAAGAGCCGTACACCATTCTACCCTCAAACCATGATAACATCAAGTTGTGTCTCATAAGTAAGGACGGAGGTGAGACAACAGCAACAGTTTCCAGAGACCACCTGAAGAAATGTCCCGAGCAGCTGCAACACGCTAAAGTAGACCAAGATATCCCTCAACCCGCAGAGGAAGTGGAAGAAATGGTCAGCACGGTACTCGGAGAATTTCCACGGTCGTGGACACAAGGAAATAATGCAATAGTTGTGCCAGTCCTTACATTTCTCCAACCAGCCCCTCAAGAAGCTGCGGAAGTCCCAGTACAGTTGGAAGAACCATTGGCCCCGGAGATAGAAGATTCCTCATCAGCAGACCAGGAGAATCTACCCTGTGCTAGTAGCGAGCCTGTCGTACCCACGGTAAGCCAAAGGATCCGTAGGAAGCTGCCCAACCTACCAGAGACACCTCCAAACACCTGTAGTGAGGTGAACATTGAGCCCACCACACCAGGGGTAAATACAGGGGACCAAGGTAGAACACAGACAAACAGTGTGTTACGTAGGTCTACCAGAATCACCAGAGGTCAGATCCCTGCTCGATGGAGAATTTGAAATGTAAAATATAACTGAAATGTTAGTATGTGTGTATTAAATATGCTTTTCCAGTAACCCGACAGGGTCCAAAAAGACTTTCAGGTTATGGACAATGGATAACCAAAAACTTTGCCTGTAAATAGTTGCACCTGTAAAAAGTGCCCCTTTGTGCCAGACCATAGAACAATAACCCATGGAGGTGGCTGAAGACGTAGTCCAACATCCGGATCATGAATGCCCTGCAGCCACCCCAGGGCCTCTGTGGAGGGTTTGGGACGGGTCCCTCAAGAAGTGCACCTTGTTGGGTGAATTGGACACCTGGTTACGGACTATACCATGACCTAAAGAGACTATAATGTTTGTAAATATTCCAAATGTACCTTGTTTATTGTTACCTGTTATTTTGCAAAATATGTTCAGTCCCGGAGTACTGAAATTTACTAGGGGTGAATGTGGCACCCCAGATGGTTTGGTTGCCACAATGGTAGTAATACCATGTCTGGGAGAAAAACAGGAGTTTCCTGGTTAGGAACACATTACAGCAACACCTCCTGCTCCAGACCAGAAATGGGAGGATCCTGCACTTTATAACTGGGTCTGGAGGTGGGGTTAGTCAGTATAAGTCGAGTCTAGTGTCAGGAGTCAAGTAGGACACAAAGGAGCAAGGAGCCAGGGTCTGGAGCTGGAGTTAGCTTGTCCTGGCCAGTAAACACAGAGGACCAGACACCGGAGTCCGAGGCTGTGGGACCCTTCAGGCCCAGCAGCAGATACCGCAGGGCAGGAGATTGCCGGTCTCCTGGCCCACAGAAGCAAGGAGGCTCAGCCACACGAAAGGACAAGTACCACCACTGAGGAGCGAGGAATCCACGAGGTCCGAGTCGCCAGCCAAACGGGTGAGCACAGCACGTTACACTCAGGGACATGGGCTACAACACGACTATAAGCGGGATAGCCAAAGAGTACAGTCAGAACGGCAGGCCTACAACTCCACCTGGCCAAGAGGATTCTAGGATTGCTCCCAGACTGACCAGGCCCTCATCCCTAGCAAGTACTCCCATTGGGGCATATATAATTGCCACCAGTAAAGACCCTAGGATTGCACTGCAACAACTCCGTGTTATCATTACTGACCCCGGCACTATCACCACCATCATCCATACACGCTGCCCTGAAGCTTCACTCTTCCTGTGGGGAGTCACATCACCTTGCTGCACACACCATCAGCTTCAGTGGACTGCTCCGCAGCGGCGGTTCCCAATAACCGCATCCCACAGGTGGGTAAGTCGGACATTAACATTTGTACACAAAGACTACCGCCTTGGTTTGACCGCCCTGGGTCACAGACAGGGTCGCCGCCACAGTGACTACAACCCCTAGCATCTACAGGCCCGGCTCCGGGTACCCCCGCACGGCCCAGGGGGCACGTCAGTTACGCAGGAACCTCACCCTCCAGCAGTACGACTTTACCGTTCAACACCGCAAAGGCAGCAAGCAGCGAGGGGAGCCTCCAGAGATAAGCCTGGAGGAGTACCAGAAGGTCCTTCCTCCATAGTGCAGTCTAAAAAGGCGGAGGTGTCAGGCAAAATGTATTTTTGGCCTACTTTAAAAATGTTGGAAGGACAGCCAGAGATGTCTTCAATCTCTGCCCCCTGTCCATTTAGAAGGGTCCTACATAGAACTCAATCTTACTTCCCCCAAACAAGGAATTTTTATAACCACCATAAAACCTCAGCCAAAGAACAGGCATTCTGGTCTAAACTGGAATTCCCTCAAACGCTATTGTGTAACTGTACAAACTTTTAATGTCGAGTTTAATAATGCACATGACTGTCAAAAACATAGAGACCACATTGACCACATTTTTGGGATGTTCACCTTTTTCCAATTATGACTGTATATCTCGCATAACTGAGAAACCACCGGAAACCCAGGAAATGGGTTCTGAGCTTCGGAACGTCATAGAAATATCATATTTGATATCCATCTTCATGAATATTGGTGATGGCTAACATGATGTCTCCATCTTGGATGTGGGACCCCCACCCATACCAAGATATGTAATATGAAGGATTTTTATGTCTTGTGCAGCTGGATGGCTTCACAAATCGAGCCCCCATGTGAGGTAAACAACATGGGTGTCTCCTAGTGTTTTGGCCCCTTACTAAAAACCAGAACGGCCATTTTAGATCATTCTTACCCAGGGACGTCAGACGCAAGCACTGCGTGGAGGAATCACACCTAATTTCCGGCGAGCCGTTCCCCCCGCAGAATCTGAGACCATCACCTCGTGGCGCAGGTTTTGCTATTATTTACCCCTTTTATTTTAATAACTGTTTTATGCATATATGTAAATTGTCTATTTTATAATATCTTGTATATCTTTTGTAAACACTGCCCACTTTTGGGAGTAAATTATTATTATTTACCAGCTTCGTTCTTCTTGACCTATGTCGAGCAAACATGTTCCTCACCTGCTAATTCAAGTTACCTAACGGGTACCCGATCCACCTGTTAAGCGATCGGTGGTGGCAGTATACCAGTATTTATGTAATATTGTGGTTTGAGGGTGGCTGGTCGGAGATAAATATACGTTCCTGGAAGGAACTGGTGGTATATATTCTTCCTGCCACATCACGTGCCACAATAGGCGACATAAATTAGAGCATCTGCGCCCTGTTGCTTATCCTCGGTCAATACCGTGTTTGACCAGCAGGATAAGGGGGCGTCAGAGGGCTGCAAGGTCTGACCAAGTGTTTTTCATGACACCCACACATACAACTGAGAGTGGAACCCACACATACAACTGAGAGTGGAAACCACACATACAACTGAGAGTGGAAACCACACAAACAACTGAGAGAGGAACCCACACATACAACTGAGAGAGGAACCCACACATACAACTGAGAGTGTAACCCACACATACGACTGAGTGTGGAACCCACACATACGACCGAGAGTGGAACGCACACATACGACTGAGAGTGGAACCCACACATACAACTGAGAGTGGAACTCACACATACAACTGAGAGTGGAACCCACATATACAACAGATACTGGAGCCCACACATGCAATACTGCAACCCACACATACAACAGATACTGGAACCCACACATACAACAGATACTGGAACTCACACATACAACGGATACTGGAACGCACGCATACAACTGATACTGGAACCCACTCATACAACGTATTCTGAAACCCACACAAACAACAGATACTAAAACCCACAGAAACAAGAGTTACTGGAACCCACTCATACAACAGCTACTGGAACCCACAGAAACATGAGATACTGGAACCCACACATACCACAGATACTGGAACCCACACAAACAACAGATACTGGTACACATACCTACAAGCGATACTGGAACCCACACTTACAACAAATACTGGAACCCACACATACAACAGCTACTGGAACCCAGAGAAACAAGAGATACTGTGTTATGCTCACGCCTGGGCTGACTAGCATAAGCGTGACAAGTGATCCCACTGTGCCATGAGGAGTGCCTGGAGGGGCATAACTAAGTATCTACCCGATCCGACCAAGGGCGCATGGCGGCTAACGACTCCGTGAACCAAGGAGAAACCGAGCAGAGGGACCAGTTGCCACTCCTGGTCAGTCCCCGGTCACAGCTGTTGACCCACACCGGGGAATACAGGAAAAGGCAGGTTAGGCTAGCACACAGACAGGTGGGTATTGGCAGGCACGGCAGGTGTGCAGACAGGAGGATACTGGCAAGCACAGCTGGTATGCAGACAGGGGGGTACTGGCGAGCACAGCTGGATAGGGTCCAGCACAGACTGGGTTTCAGGAACAGGACCGCAGATGTGGTAGACAAGCAGAGCAGAGAGGAACCGCTGAAGTGGTGGGCAAGGCAGAGCAGAGAGGAACTGCTGGAGCGGTGAGCAAGGCAGAGCAGGAAGGAACCGCCGGAGCGGTGAGCAAGGCAGAGCAGAGCAAAACCGCCCAAGCGGTGAACATGGCAGAGCAGAGCGAAACCGCCCGAGAGGTGAATAAGGCAGAGCAGAGCGGAACCACCGAAGCGGTGAACAAGGCAGAGGAGAGCGAAACCGCCGGAGCAGTGAGCAAGGTAGAGCAGAGAGGAACCGCAGGAGCGGTGAGCAAGTCAGAGCAGAGAGGAACCGCCCGAGCGGTGAACAAGGCAGAGCAGGACGGGACCGCCGGAGCGGTGAGCAAGGCAGAGTAGAGCGAAACCGCCCGAGCGGTGAATAAGGCAGAGCAGAGCGGAACCACCGAAGCGGTGAACAAGGCAGAGCAGAGCGAAACCGCCGGAGCAGTGAGCAAGGTAGAGCAGAGAGGAACCGCCGGAGCGGTGAGCAAGTTAGAGCAAAGAGGAACCGCCGGAGAGGTGAGCTAGGCAGAGCAGAGAGGAACCGCCGGAGCGGTGAGCAAGGCAGAGCAGGAAGGAACCGCCGGAGCGGTGAACAAGGCAGAGCAGAGCGAAACCGCCGGAGCGGTGAACAAGGCAGAGCAGGAAGGAAACGGCAGAGCGGTGAGCAAGGCAGAGCAGAGAGGACAGGGCTGTGTTCACACTGAACAGACTGGAAGGGACAAGCAGAACCAGATACACACAAGGTAATTGCAGTGAAGTAGCGAGTGTACTCTAAACTCACAACATAAGAACAGAGACATCGAGTACGAGTTAGGTGCAGGTTCAGAGACTGCAGGAAAAAGGGAAGGTACAGACACAGAGATAAACAGGCTAGGAGAGTGTTCAGACAAGAACTAACACTGCAACAAGACACAGGAGCGAGTCTGGGTATACAGCCCCCAGAGAGGCGGACAAACAGGATAGGAGAGTGTTCAGATAGGAACTGACACTGCAACAACATACAGGAGCGTGTCTGGATATACAGCCCCCAGAGAGACGGACAAACAGTGTCAGGAAAAATACACTTGGTCAGACCTTGCAGCCCTCTGGCGCCCCCTTATCCTGCTGGTCAAACACGGTATTGACCGAGGATAAGCACGGGCGCAGCTGCTCTAATTTAGGTCGACTTTTGTGACACGTGATGTGACAGGACATATATATACCACCAGTTCCTTCAAAGAACGTATATATACCTCCGTCCAGCCACTCTCAAACCACAATATTACATAAATACTGGTATACTGCCACCACCGATCGCTTAACAGGTGAATCGGGTACCTGTTAGGTAACATGAATTAGCGGGTGAGGAACGTGTTTGCTCAACATAGGACAAGAAGAACGAAGCTGTTAAATAATAAAGATTTACTCCCGAAAGTGGGCAGTGTTTACAAAAGATATACAAGATATTATAAAATAGACAATTTACATATATGCATAAAACAGTTATTAAAATAAAAGGGGTAAATAATAGCAAAACCAGCGCCACGAGGTGATGGTCTCAGATTCCGTGGGGAGGGGGGGCAGCTCCCCGGAAATTAGGTGTGATTCCTCCACGTAGCGAGGAGTGCATGCGTCTGACGTCCCGGGGTAAGAATGAAGTAAAATTGCCATTCTTGTTTTTAGTAAGGGGCCAAAACACTAAGAGACACCCATGTTGTTTACCTCACACAGGGGCTCGGTTTTGTGAACCCACCCAGCTGCACAAGACATAAAAACCTTCAGATTTCATATCTTGGTATGGGGGGGTCCCACATCCAAGATGGAGACATCATGTTTGCCATGATGAATATTCATGAATATGGATATCAAATATGATATTTCTATGACGTTCAGAAGCTCAGAATCCATTTCCCGGGTTTCCGGTGGTCTCCCAGTTATGTAAGATATACTATTATAATTGGAAAAAGGTGAGCATTCCAAAAATGTGGTCCCTGTGTTTGTGACAGTCATGTGCATTATTAAACTTAACATTAAACTTTTGTACAGTTAAACAATAGGATTGGAGGGAAAATCCAGGGTAAACCAGTATGCTTGCTGATGTTTTATGGCGGTTTTGAAAATTCCTTGTTTGAGGGGGAGCAAGAGCAGTTCTATGTAGCCTCTTCCAAATGAGCAGAGGGTGGAGATTTAAGACATCTCTCATTTTTAAAACTAGGACAAAAATACATTTTGACTGACACCTCCCCCTTTTTAGACTGCGCTATGGAGGTAGGACCTTCTGGTACTCCACCAGGAGTATCTCTGGAGGCTCCCCTCGCCGGGACAACCCATCGGCATTTCAATGCTCACTGCCTTTGCGGTGTTGAATGGTAAAGTCGTACTGCTGGAGGGTGAGGCTCCAGCATAACAACCTTCCGTTGGCACCGGACATGGTGTGCAGCCAAATCAGGGGGTTGTGGTCAGTCACGACAGTGAAGGGGCGCCCGTAGAAGATTGGCTGTAAGTGGTGCAGGGCCCATACAATGGCCAGGCACTCCTTCTCTATGGTGGAACAGGCCACTTCCCTCGGCAGCAGTTTCTGGCTTAGGTACAACACGGGGTGTTCTTAGTTCCCAGAGTCAATCTGGCTGAGTACAGCACCGAGGCCAAACTCCCTGGCGTCGGTCTGTACAAAGAGCGGCTGTGTCCCATCGACCGCCTTTAGCACAGGAGAGCTGCTCAGGGCAGTTTTCCAAGCCCGAAAGGCCACCTCGCATTCCTCTGTCCATTTGACTGAATGGGGTAGGCTCCTCCTGGTGAGGTCTTTCAAGGGCTTCACAAGACTACTATAGTCTTGTACAAAGCGGCTATAGTACCCTGCGGTGCCCAAGAAGGACTGCACCTGCTTCTTGGTCCTGGGGGTGGGCCAGGACATGATAGCATCCACGTTCCCAGGCTCTGGCTTCAGAATACCCCAACCTACCCGGTGGCCCAGGTAGTGGACCTCGTTCATGCCCATCTGGTGGTCAATCCCGCCTGGTGAATGCGCACGAGCACCTGCTGCAGATGCTCGAGGTGATCCTCCTAGGTGGGACTGAAGACGTCAATGTCCTCCAGGTACGCCACTGTGTACTTCTCCAGTCCCTGGAGCAGGTGGTTGACCATAAGCTGGAAAGTGGCAGGGGCATTTTCATGCCAAAAGGTATGACCGTGGATTCATACATTCCGAATGAGGTGATAAAGGTGGACTTCTCCTGGGACCCGGGGCTCAAGGGAATCTGCCAATATCCCCGACTCAGATCCATAATGGAGAGATAGCTCGCGCTGGCTAACCGCTTCAGCAGCTCCTCAATGCGTGGCATTGGTTGTGCGTCAGAGGCGGTGATAGCGTTGAGCCCCCTTTAGTCCACACAGAACCGGGTGGTCCGGTCCTTCTTTGGCACCAGGACTACAAGTGAGGCCCACGCGCTTTTGGACCGCTTACTCACCCCCAACTTCAGCATCTCCTCGACCTCCTGGCACATGACACGCTGCACTTCGTCGGAGATTCGATAGGCTGTCCGCCGGAGTGGGGCAAGATTCCCGGTGTCTACTTCATGGACCGCCACTTCAGTCCTGCCAGGCAGGTTGGTGAACACTGCTTGGAAGGGTTTCAGCACTTCTCGCATCTGAGACCTCTGGTCTGTGGATAGAAAGGCGCTTATCTCTACATCCTCTAGGGACCCGCTGGCCTTCGCTTGGGCCAGCATGTCCAAGAGGGGGTCGTCCTCCCCATCCTCGGGCAGGCTGGAGACTGGTAGGATGCAGGCTCCACGTTCTTGATGAGCATTCATCATATTATTGTGAAAAACCTTCCGCCTACCCCACACCTGGTCAAGAGTGATCACGTAGGTGACCGGGTTGAGCTGTTGGTGAATGACGTACGGGACTTCCCAAGCCGCCTGAAGCTTGTCCTTTGGTTTGGGGACCAGCACCCGCATCTTCACTTTCTGGTCGTTCCAATGCTTCAGGTCAGCCTGGGATTGCGCCATGTTGTCATTCACAAACTGCATCAAGGTCTGCATCTTGTCACGAAAACGCATGACATACTCCTCGATGGACACTCCTGGGGGGCTCGGCTCTTCTACCTGAAATTCCCTTATCAACCCAAGGGGTCCTCGGACACGCCTGCCATACAGGAGCTCCAAAGGGGAGAACGCCGTCGAAGCCTGTGGAACCTCTCTGTAAGCAAATAGCAGGTGTGGGAGGTAACGCTCCCAGTCACATCCCTGGGTCTCAACCAGTATCTTTAACATCTGTTTGAGGGTACCATTGAATCGCTCACACAAACCATTGGTTTGGGGATGATACGCGCTCGATACCAGATGCTGCACCTGCATTTTCTTACATAGGGCCTCCATTAAGCGTGACATGAACTGGGTCCCCTGGTCGATAAGCATCTCCCTGGGGAAGCCTACTCGCGAAAAGAGGGCCAAGAGGGCATCCGCCACCTTATCCGCCCTAATTGAGGACAGGGCTACTGCCTCCGGATACCGAGTAGCATAGTCTACCACAGTAAGGATGAAATGTTTTCCAGAGCTGCTGGGTATGGCCAGTGGTCGCACAATGTCCACAGCTATCCTCTGGAAAGGCTCCTCTATCACTTTTAAAGAGATCAGGGGGGCTTTGGGAACCGGACCTGACTTTTCCACTCTTTGACATGTGGTACAGGAGTGACAGTAGTTCACCACATCCGTCCCCATTTTGGGCCAATAAAAGTGGTTAGACAGCCGGGCCTTGGTTTTGCTGACCCCCAAGTGTCCAGTGAGTGGAATTTCATGGGTGATCTGCAACAACTCATCCCTGAGTTGGTAGGGGAAGACCAGCTGTCTTTCCCTCAGTCACTCCTGTTGGGGTGTACAGGGAACCGTCTCCCGGTACAACCTCCTTTGGTCCCAGAATACCCTCTCCTTACCCGACTCGGAGGTCGGCCTCTCAGCAAGGCTCCTTAACATCTCCAGGCTAGCATCTGAGTGCAGAGCTGCCTGAAACTCCTGGCTGGAGGAAGCCAGAAGTGAGGTTAAGGCCACATCCTCACTGGGACCGGCTCTGGGTCCATACCTGATTCTGTTATTCCTCTGTCCGAGGAGGGTCCAGAAGGCAGGGCATTACATGCGTTCTGGGCACTCTGACCGTTGGTAACAGTGGCTATATAGGCTGTCTCCCCGGGGAACAACACCGTCCCATCAGCCTGCGCGGCTATAAGTACTATTTCACCATCCTCCTCCATTACCTCAGGCACAGTGCTACATATGGGGCAGCTACGATCAGCCAGGTCACTATCTGTTGTGACACTGGTCGCTGGCACAGCACCACCAGCTTCATGTTCCCCGTGCCTCTCCCCATTACCCTTAGCACTGACACTTGCTCCTGCGAGGGGATCCTCAGCATGGCATGGCTGAGTTCTGCTGTTCCTTCCAATAATACATCTACATCTACTACATCTACATCTACTACATCTACAACATCTACTGCATATACTACATCTACTACATCTACTACATCTACTACATCTACTACATCTACATCTACTACATCTACATCTACTACATCTACATCTACTACATTTTCTACAGTTACTACATCTTCTACATTTACTACATCTTCTACATTTACTACATCTACATCTACATCTACTACATCTACTACATCTACATCTACTACATCTACATCTACTACATCTACATTTACTACATATACTACATCTAAATCTACTACATCTACTACATCTACATCTACTACATCTATGTAACGGGTCTGGGAGGCGGAACCTCTGAGCAACTATACAAGGGGGCGGCCCTTGTAAGGAAGCGGGTGACGCCCAGGGAAGACGGGCAGGTAATCACAGCAAGTGACAGGGACAGTCTCTGGGTAAATGGGCAGGTGGTCACGGCAATTGACCGGGACAGTCTCTGGGTAAACGGGCAGGTGGTCATGGCAAGTGACCGGGACAGTCTCTGGGTAAACGGGCAGTGGGTCACAGCAAGTGACCGGGACAGTCTCTTGACAGGCGAGTGGTCACGGCAAGTGACGACAGAGCCTCCAGGTAGGCTAGCAGGCTGGTAGCAGGTGGACGATCCCAGGTGAGCGAGCAAGAGTCTCTGGACAGGTAGGTGGTCACAGCACGTGACGGCAGAGCCTCCAGGTAGGCTAACAGGCAGGTAGCAGGTGAGCGGGCAAGAGTCTCTGGACAGGCAGGTGGTCACAGCACGTGACAGCAGAGCCTCCAGGTAGGCTAACAGGCAGGTAGCAGATGAGCGCTCCCAGGTGAGCAGGCAAGAGTCTCTGGACAAGCAGGTGGTCAAAGCACGTGACGGCGGAGCCTCCAGGTAGGCTTAGCAGACAGGTAGCAGGTGAGCGTTCCCAGGTGAGCGGGCAAGAGTCTCTGGACAGGCAGGTGGTCACAGCACGTGACGGCGGAGCCTCCAGGTAGGCTAGCAGGCAGGTAGCAGATGTGCGCTCCCAGGTGAGCGGGCAGACGGATCCATAGACAGACTGGCAGGGCTGGTAGGCAGACTGTCGGACCGCAGGAATAGTAGCAGGTAGACACGAGACCGGCAGGTATCAGACAGGAAACTGGCAGGTAACTGGCAGGTAACTGGCAGGTAACTGGAAACAGGACCTGAGGGCTGAAGCAGAGTGATGAACTGTGCTACAACATTGCTCGGGCACCTCCATTTTGGAGGAGGTGCCTTATATATGGTGAAGTCCTCCGGCCATTGGCCGGGGACTCCTTAGGACGGCGCTGCTAGCAGAGCGGGAGGAAGACGCCAGGCACGGAGCGGAGAGGTGAGGGGAACAGCGTCCCTGCCTAGCAGGAGGCAGGGACGCCGACGCTACAGTACCCCCTCTTTAGGCCCCCCCTTTTTTAGGCCAGACAGAAATTTAGCAAGGATGAGAGGGGCATGGATGTTCTCCCGGGGCTCCCACGTTCTCTCCTCAGGACCAGACCCCTTCCAATCTACTAGAAAAAAGGTCTTTCCTCTTACCCTTTTGGTGGCCAGAATGTTCTCTACCTCAAACTCGTTTTCAGCGGAAACCGGAGCAGGAGGCGTACCTGTAGACTTGGAAAAAGAGTTAAATACCACGGGTTTGAGGAGAGATACATGGAAGGAGTTAGGGATCCGCAAGTTGGCCGGGAGTTTCAATTTATAGGCCACCGGGTTGATCTGATTGATAACCTCCAGTGGGCCGATGAACCGAGGCCCTAACTTGTAGGAAGGAACCTTGAGCCGGACATACTTGGACGAGAGCCAGACTTTATCTCCAGGACGGAATTGTGGAGGATCCAGGCGTTTTTTGTCGGCGTGTTTTTTCATCCGCTCGGACGACTGAAGGAGTGCGGATCGGGTACTCTCCCAAATGGAGGAAAATTCGCTAACGAGAGATTCCGCAGCCGGATTATCCACCGAGGTGGAGACGGGAAATGGGATCCGAGGATGCTGACCGAAGACTACAAAAAACGGGGATTTGGAGGAAGATTCGATCTCGTGATTGTTGTAAGAGAATTCGGCCCATGGTAGGAGATCCACCCATTCTGAATGGTGGGCATTAACGAAGTGCCGGAGGTAACTGGTCAGGATCTGATTGATCCGCTCCACTTGACCATTGGACTGTGGATGGTAAGCGGAGGAGAAGTCCAGGGTGATGTCTAGCAGTTTACATGTGGCTCTCCAGAAGCTTGAGGTGAACTGAACCCCACGATCCGACACGATGTGGAGGGGCAGGCCATGAAGACGGAAGATGTGGCGGATAAAGTCTTTAGCCAGCTTGGGTGCAGACGGGAGGTCTGGCAGGGGAATGAAATGGGCCATTTTGGAAAAGCGGTCAGCAACCACCCAAATGTCTGTACAACCGGCAGAGACAGGGAGTTCTGTTATGAAGTCCATAGCTATATGCTGCCAGGGGGCAGCAGGTACAGGAAGCGGAAGGAGGCGACCGGCTGGCAGGTGTCTCGGAACCTTGTTGCGAGCGCAGGACACACAGGCAGAAACAAAGTCTATTACGTCCTTGTGCAGGGTAGGCCACCAGTAGTGCCGGGTAATAAGCTGGAGGGTCTTTTTCTGACCGGCATGGCCAGCTAGTTTAGACGAGTGACCCCAGTGTAGGATCTTCTCCCGATCAGGTACAGTTACGAACGTCTCACTGGGAGGGAGACGATTTAGACTCACGGGGGCCACCTGCATTACTCTGGCGGGATTGATGATGTGTTTAGGTTCCTCCCCGAGATCAGACACCAGAAAGGATTGGGACAAGGCGTCCGCTTTGATGTTTTTGTCAGCCGGGCGAAAACGAAGAACAAAATCAAAGCGAGCAAAAACAAGGACCACCGGGCTTGGCGCGGGTTAAGTCTCTGGGCACTCTGGAGGTAAGCCAAGTTCTTGTGGTCAGTGTAAATTATTACCGGGTGAAGAGCCCCCTCGAGCAGGTAACGCCACTCCTCCAATGCCAGCTTAATGGCCAATAACTCTCGGTCTCCTATAGAATAGTTGCGCTCAGAAGAGGAGAAGAGTTTGGAGAAGAAGCCGCAAGTTACCATTCTCCCGGAAGACGATTTTTGGGTAAGTACCGCTCCGGCTCCAGAGGAGGAGGTGTCAACTTCCAGGAAGAACTGCTTGTTGACGTCCGGGCGATGCAGCACCGGGACGGAAGAGAAAGCCTGTTTTAAGGAAAGAAAGGCTTCCTCTGCTTCAGGCGGCCATTCTCTGGGATTAGTGCCCATACGGGTGAGCGCAGAAATTGGGCAGTCCGGGAAGAGAAGTGCGGTATGAAGAGGCGGTAGTAGTTGGCGAAGCCCAGGAACCGCTGAATAGCCTTCAACCCCTCTGGTCGAGGCCACTTCTCGGTGGCAGACAGTTTCTCAGGATCCATTCGTAGGCCGGTCTGAGAAATTATGTAGCCCAAAAACGGAAGCGAGGTCTGCTCAAAGAGGCACTTCTCATATTTAGCGAAGAGGTGGTTCTGCCTGAGCCTGAGCAGGACCTGACGAACATCCCTCCGGTGAGTCTGGAGATCCGGAGAGAAGACCAAGATGTCGTCCAGGTACACCACTACGCAGGAGTAGAGAAGGTCCCAGAAGATGTCATTGACCAACTCTTGAAAGACGGCTGGAGCGTTACAGAGACCAAAGGGCATTACCAGATATTCATAGAGGCCGTCTCGGGTGTTGAATGCCGTCTTCCATTCATCCCCCTGACGGATACGGACCAGGTTATACGCCCCACGGAGGTCCAGTTTGGTGAAGATTCTAGTCCCCCTCATACGGTCAAATAATTCCGGAATGAGCGGAAGGGGGTATTTATTCTTCACCGTGATCTGGTTAAGGCCTCTATAGTCTATACAGAGACGGAGAGAGCCGTCCTTCTTTTTAACGAAGAAGAAGCCTGCTCCCGCCGGGGAGGTAGATTTCCAGATAAATCCCCGGGCCAGATTCTCCTCAATATATTCAGACATAGACCGGGTCTCAGCAGCGGACAATGGGTAAATACGCCCACTGGGAGGAGTATTACCGGGTAACAGGTCGATTGGGCAGTCGTATGGTCTATAAGGGGGTAATGTCTCTGCCTCTTTTTTATTAAAGACATCAGCATATGACCAATAAGGAATCGGAAGTCCTGGTAGATTAGCTGGGGTAGGAGAAGGACGGACGGGATGGACGGGAACCAAACAAGTCTTATGGCAGTCCTGTCCCCAGCGAAGGACTTCTCCGGTCTGACAGTCAAGCACGGGTGCATGTTTCTGGAGCCAAGGTAGGCCTAGCAAGAGGGCGTGAGAGAGTCCAGGCAGAACATGAAAGAAGATGCTCTCAGAGTGCAGCATTCCCACCTGCAGAGTAATGGATTCGGTGATGAGTTGGATGGGACGTGGTAAGAGTCCCCCATCCACGGCAGCGACAGATAAGGGTACAGCCAGAGGTTTGGTGGGAATGCGGTATTTTTCTACCAGGGATTGAGAAATGAGATTCCCGGCAGCTCCAGAGTCAAGTTGGGCTAGTTCAAAATAACGGTTCTCCCCGCAGATGATAGAGACTGACAGCAGCAGAGATGGAGAGGGTTTATTCTTGTCTAGGACGACCTCTCTGAGCGATCCTAGACACAGGCGTTTCCCGACCTCTCTGGGCAGGTACGGATCCGGTGCCCCTTACTGCCACAGTAGAAGCAGCTCCCCTCGGCACGGCGTAAGTCTTGACGGGTTTTGACCATCTTGGTCAGGTCGACCTGCATAGGCTCGGGTGAGTGTGCCTGGGGAGTAACGGAGGGAGTGACGGGTTTCTGGAAGGTGGGGGCAAGACGTGGAAACCTCCTCTCACGGGTGACCTCTTTGGAGCGCTCCTGGAACTGGATGTCAATCCGGGTGGCAAGTGTTATTAAGTCGTCGAGAGTGGTAGGAATGTCCCGACCGGCGAGTTCATCATTAATACGGCCGGACAGACCCTCCCAGAAGACAGACACCAGAGCATCGTTATCCCGGGCCAGCTGCGAAGCAAGGGTACGGAACCGTATGGCATATTGGCCCACGGTGAGATTTCCTTGACGGAGGCGTAGCAGAGACGATGCGGATGAGGTGTTCCGTCCGGGTTCGTCGAAGACTTTCCGGAAAGCCGTGAGAAAGGCTGGCAAGTCGGACACCAGGGGGTCTCCTCTCTCCCATAGAGGATTTAGCCAAGCCAGAGCCTCCCCCGTGAGGTGGGACATGATAAAGGCCACATTGGACCGGTTGGAGATAAACAGGTGGGACAAGAGTTCAAAGTGCAGGGTGCACTGGTTTATGAAGCCCCGAGCTTGAGCGGAGTCACCTCCGAAGCGAGGAGGTGCAGAAAGCCGGGGTCCGGGGCAGGATACCATGGTATTGGTGGGCAGCGGCGCTGCCGGGTTGCGAGTCATGACACTAGCGGTGGTTGCTGGTGGAGCAGTCAGAGTGTCCAGGCGAGAGTTGACATTCCGCAGGTGACCCAGGATGGACTCCTGTTGGGACCTCTGACAGGACAGTTCATGACATAGGTCCGAGAGCGAGGGAGCTTGGGTGCCACCGGGTTCCATGGCCCGAGCAAACTGTAATGGGTCAGGGAGGCGGAACCTCTGAGCAACTATACAAGGGGGCGGCCCTTGTAAGGAAGCGGCTGGCGCCCAGGGAAGACGGGCAGGTAATCACAGCAAGTGACAGGGACAGTCTCTGGGTAAATGGGCAGGTGGTCACGGCAAGTGACCGGGACAGTCTCTGGGTAAAAGGGCAGGTGGTCACGGCAAGTGACCGGAACAGTCTCTGGGTAAACGGGCAGGTGGTCACGGCAAGTGACCGGGACAGTCTCTGGGTAAACGGGCAGGTGGTCACGGCAAGTGACCAGGACAGTCTCTGGGTAAACGGGCAGGGGGTCACAGCAAGTGACCGAGACAGTCTCTTGACAGGCGGGTGGTCACGGCAAGTGACGGCAGAGCCTTCAGGTAGGCTAGCAGGCTGGTAGCAGGTGGACGCTCCCAGGTGAGCGAGCAAGAGTCTCTGGACAGGCAGGTGGTCACAGCACGTGACGGCAGAGCCTCCAGGTAGGCTAACAGGCAGGTAGCAGGTGAGCGGGCAGGAGTCTCTGGACAGGCAGGTGGTCACAGCACGTGACGGCAGAGCCTCCAGGTAGGCTAACAGGCAGTTAGCAGATGAGCGCTCCCAGGTGAGCAGGCAAGAGTCTCTGGACAGGCAGGTGGTCACATCACGTGACGGCGGAGCCTCCAGGTAGGCTTAGCAGACAGGTAGCAGGTGAGCGCTCCCAGGTGAGCGGGCAAGAGTCTCTGGACAGGCAGGTGGTCACATCACGTGACGGCGGAGCCTCCAGGTAGGCTTAGCAGACAGGTAGCAGGTGAGCGCTCCCAGGTGAGCGGGCAAGAGTCTCTGGACAGGCAGGTGGCCACAGCACGTGACGGCGGAGCCTCCAGGTAGGCTAGCAGGCAGGTAGCAGATGTGCGCTCCCAGGTGAGCGGGCAAACGGATCCATAGACAGACTGGCAGGGCTGGTAGGCAGACTGTCGGACCGCAGGAGTAGTAGCAGGTAGACACGAGACAGGCAGGTATCAGACAGGAAACTGGCAGGTAACTGACAGGTAACTGGCAGGTAACTGGAAACGGGACCTGAGGGCTGAAGCAGAGTGATGAACTGTGCTACAACATTGCTCGAGCACCTCCATTTTGGAGGAGGTGCCTTATATATGGTGAAGTCCTCCGGCCATTGGCCGGGGACTCCTTAGGACGACGCGCGCGGCCCCTATTAGAGAGGGGGAGCGTGCGTGAGTGCCCTAAGCACCGTGGCCGGGAAGGAGCGCGCGCTGCTAGCAGAGCGGGAGGAAGACGCCGGGCACGGAGCGGAGAGGTGGGGGGAACAGCGTCCCTGCCTAGCAGGAGGCAGGGACGCCGACGCTACAATCTACATGATCATCTACATCATTATCATCATCTACATCATTATCATCATCTACATCATCATCTACATCATCTACATCATCATCTACATCATCATCTACATCTACATCATCATCATCATCATCTTCATCATCTACATCATCATCAACCTTACCAACCGTATCAGATCGGGAAGGGGTGTCAGGGACATAATAAGCAAACATCCTCACCAAATCAGTTCCCAACAAAACATTTGCAGGTAGATTTTCAGATACCCCCACTCCCCGCACCCCAATCAATAAAAACCTGGGCAATGGGCAAGGGGCATCGGACGCCCCCAATCCCGATGACAGTCAGGGTCTTTCCCGGAATAAGCTCTTCAACGGACACCAGTTCGGGTCGGATGAGGGTTCGTTCGGCCCCAGTGTCCATGAGGCCTAGAGTGACAGTGTCTCCCACCATGACAGACTGCAAGTTTTCACAGGCCCAGGGGTTCTTCCTCTGCTTCTCTGGGCAAGTAGCGCTGAGATGACCAGTCTGGTTGCAGAAATAACACCTGGTAATGGGAAAAAGGCCACCGGAAGGTCGGCTGGCAGGGGCAGGGATGGTGGTTGATGGCTTAACCCCTTACCAGCTGGCGAAGACCGGCTTCTGCACCTCCGGTCTCCGGTTGGCCTCGTAGATGTTTGCGATCTGCACTGCTTTATTGGCATCTAGTGGCTCACGATCCATCACGAACTGTCGTACCTCAGTCGGACACAGATACAGGAACTGGTCTTTCACCATCAGATCCTTTAGCTGCTCAAAGGTGCTCGCTGACAGTCCTTGGATCCACTGCTCAAAGTTGGTTCAGAGCCCATGCACCACATTGCTGTAACTGTCGTGCGGTCCATGTTGGAGGTTCCAGAACTTTATACGGTACACCTCAGGAGTCATTTGGAACCTCTGGATTATTGCCTGCTTAATGGAGTCATAGTTCCCATCAAGGCTCTTTGGAAGAGCCACAAACACATCCAGAGCTTTGCCTCGCAGCCCTGCAGTTAAGTATTGGGCCCACTGCCCCTCAGGCAGCTGGTATTGTCTGCAAGTCTTTTCAATACCCCTCAGAAAGGTGTCGAGGTCGCCGTCCTTTTACTTCACAGTAAAATGCTCTGGATGGGGCTTAAACAGGGTCACATTGTTGGTCTTACCGTTCCGTGAGGTGGATGCTGGGATCCCGAGTTGGGCCATCTGCAGTCCATGGGCCCTCTGGGCTTGGAGCTCTCGCTCGACCTCTCGCTGGGCTCCCAGCCTTTCGCTCAGCTCGCTAGGCTCTCTCGGCCCTCTCGGCATCCTGGTGCTGCTGAATTACTTTCAGCCGTCCTTCATGATCCTCTGCAGGAAGTTGCTGTAGAGCCATCTGCAAATAGGGGGCCACGCTGCACTGGTCGCTGACGCGGCATGCGTCTACAGGTGGGACCCCTGCAATAGTACTGTCCATATCTCGGCTGCCAGCTGGCCCTGCTGAGGTCTGGAGAAGGGCTTGCTCTGCCTCAAGTTGCCCCAGTGTAGCAACCATTTGTTCTTTGTTTTTGCCGAGGGGGTCAATACCTCTGGTTATACATATTCCAGTAAGAGTGTCCTTTTTCTGCTGGCTGTACCAGAACTCCCCAACTATGACCATGATCACCAAAATACAGATAGAATAGAAAAAACAAAGAAGGGTAGGGGTAACTGCTACACATACAGTATTGTCTCAGATCTAATAAACACTGAGTTCTACCTTCAAAACTTTTGTGCAGGGTAAAGGTAAGAACCGTGCAAGTTTTTAGTGAGAAGAATGATTGCTCAAACCAGATCACTAATGTCCTATGATCCCACCGCTGCCACCAATTGTCAGGAAAAACAGACTTGGTCAGATCTTGCAGCCCTCTGGCGCCCCCTTATCCTGCTGGTCAAACATGGTATTGATCGAGAATAAGCACGGGCGCAGCTGCTCTAATTTATGTCGACTATTGTGGCACGTAACGTGACAGGGCATACAGTACAGACCAAAAGTTTGGACACGTCTTCTCATTTAAAGATTTTACTGTATTTTCATGACTATGAAAATTGTACATTCACACTGAAGGCATAAAAACTATGAATTAACACATGTGGAATTATATACTTAACCAAAAAGTGTGAAACAACTGAAAATATGTCTTATATTCTAGGTTCTTCAAAGTAGCCACCTTTTGCTTTGATGACTGCTTTGCACACTCTTGGCATTCTCTTGATGAGCTTCAAGAGGTAGTCACCGGAAATGGTTTTCACTTCACAAGTGTGCCCTGTCAGGATTAATAAGTGGGATTTCTTTCCTTATAAATGGGGTTGCGACCATCAGTTATGTTGTGCTGAAGTCTGGTGAATACACAGCTGATAGTCCTACTGAATAGACTGTTAGAATTTGTATTATGGCAAGAAAAAAGCAGCTACATAAAGAAAAACGAGTGGCCATCATTAAGTTAAGAAATGAAGGTCAGTCAGTGCGAAAAAATGGGAAAACTTTGAAAGTGTCCCCAAGTGCAGTTACAAAAACCATCAAGCGCTACAAAGAAACTGGATCACATGAGGACCGCCCCAGGAAAGGAAGACCAAGAGTCACCTCTGCTTCTGAGGATAAGTTTATCCGAGTCACCAGCCTCAGAAATGGCAGGTTAAAAGCAGCTCAAATTAGAAACCAGGTCAATGCCACACAGAGTTCTAGCAGCAGACACATCTCTTCAACAACTGTTAAGAGGAGACTTTGTGCAGCAGGCCTTCATGGCAAAATAGCTGCAAGGAAACCACTGCTAAGGACAGGCAACAAGCAGAATAGACGTGTTTGGGCTAAAGAACACAAGGAATGGACATTAGACCAGTGGAAATCTGTGCTTTGGTCTGATGAGTCCAAATTTGAGATGTTTGTTTCCAACCACCGTGTCTTTGTGCGACGCAGAAAAGGTGAATGGATGGACTCTACATGCCTGGTTCCCACCGTGAAGCATGGAGGAGGAGGTGTGATGGTGTCGGGGTGCTTTGCTGGTGACACTGTTGTGGATTTATTCAAAATTGAAGGCATACTGAACCAGCATGGCTACCACAGCATCTTGCAGCGGCATGCTATTCCATCCGGTTTGCGTTTAGTTGGACCATCTTTTATTTTTCAACAGTACAATGACCCCAAACACACCTCCAGGCTGTGCAAGGGCTTTTTGACCAAGAAGGAGAGTGATGGGGTGCTACGCCAGATGACCTGGCCTCCACAGTCACCAGATCTGAACCCAACCGAGATGGTTTGGGGTGAGCTGGACCGCAGAGTGAAGGCAAAAGGACCAACAAGTGCTAAGCATCTCTGGGAACTCCTTCAGGATTGTTGGAAGACCATTTCCGGTGACTACCTCTTGAGCTCATCAAGAGAATGCCAAGAGTGTGCAAAGCAGTCATCAAAGCAAAAGGTGGCTACTTTGAAGAATCTAGAATAGAAGACATATTTTCAGTTGTTTCACACTTTTTTGTTGAGTATATAATTCCACATGTGTTAATTCATCCTTTTTATGCCTTCAGTGTGAATGTACAATTTTCATAGTCATGAAAATACAGAAAAATCTTTAAATGAGAAGGTGTGTCCAAACTTTTGGTCTGTACTGTATATATACCACCAGTTCTTTCCAGGAACGTATATATTCCTCCGTCCAGCCACTCTCAAACCACAATATCACATAAATACTGGTATACTGCCACCACCGATCGCTTAACAGGTAGATCGGGTACCCGTTAGGTAACGTGAATTAGCGGATGAGGAACTTGTTTGCTCGACATAGGACAAGAAGAATGAAGTTGGAAAATAATAATGATTTACTTCCGAAAGTGGGCAGTGTTTACAAAAGATATACAAGATCTTATAAAAGAGACAATTTACATATATGCATAAAATAGCTATTAAAATAAGGGGTAAATAATAGCAAAACCTGCACCACGAGGTGATGGTTTCAGATTCTGTGGGGGGGGGGGGGCTCCCCGGAAATTAGGTGTGATTCCTCCACGCAGCCAGGAGTGCATGGGTCTGACGTCCCGGCATAAGAATGAAGTAAAATGACCGTTCTGGTTTTAGAAAGGGGCCAAAACACCCATGTTGTTTACCTCACAAGGGGCTCAGTTTTGTGAACCCACCCAGCTGCACAAGACATAAAAAACCTTCATATTCCATATCTTGGTATGGGAGGGGTCCCACATCCAAGATGGAGACATCATGTTTGCCGTCACCACTATTCATGAAGATGGATATCAAATATGTTATTTCTATGACGCTCAGAAGCTCAGAACCCATTTCCCAGGTTCCTGGTGGTCTTCCAGCCACGAAAACCACACCATCACAATTGGAAAAAGGTGAACATCTCAAAAATGTGGTCCCTGTGTTTGTGACAGTCATGGGCATTATTAAAATCGACATTAAAAGTTTGTACAGTTAAACAATAGGATTGGAGGGAAAATCCAGGGTATACCAGTATGCTTGCTGACGTTTTATGGCGTAAAGTAAAAATTCCTTATTATAGGGGGAGCAAGAGTAGTTCTATGTAGCCTCTTCCAAATGAGCAGGGGGTGGAGATTTAAGACATCTCTCATTTTTAAAACTAGGACAAAAATACATTTTGCCTGACACAAAAGCATTACTGGAACCCACACATACAACAGATACTGGAACCCACACATACAACAGATATTGGAAACCACACATACAACTGATACTGGAACCCACACATACAACAGATACTGGAACCCACACATACAACAGATACTGGAACCCACACATACAAATCATACTGGAACCCACACATACAACAGACACTGGAACCCACACATACAACAGATACTGGAACCCACACAAACAACTGAAACTTGAACGCACACATACAACCGATAATGGAACCCACTCATACATCAGATACTGGAAAACACAAATGCAACAGATACTGGAACCCACACATACCACTGATACTGGAAACCACACATACAACTGATACTGGAAACGACATATACAACTGATACTGGAAACCACACATACAACAGATACTGGAACCCAAACATACAACAGATACTGGAACCCACATATACAAGTGATATTGTAACCCTAACATACAATCGATACTGTATCCCACACATACAAATGATACAGCAACACACACAAAAAACAGATGCTGGAACACACACATACCACAGATACTGGAACCCACACATACCACAGATACTGGAACCCACACAAACAACAGATACTGGAACACATACAGTGGTGGCCAAAAGTATTGGCACCCCTGCAATTCTGTCAGATAATACTCAGTTTCTTCCTGAAAATGATTGCAATCACAAATTCTTTGGTATTATTATCTTCATTTAATTTGTCTTCAATGAAAAAACACAAAATGAATTGTCCTAAAGCCTAATTGGATATAATTCCACACTAAACCTAAAAAAGGGGGTGGACAAAATTATTGGCACTGTTTGAAAAATCATGTGATGCTTCTAATTCGTGTAATTAACAGCACCTGTAAATTACCTGCGGCACATAACAGGTGTTGGCAATAACTAAATCACACTTGCAGCCAGTTAACAGGGATTAAAGTTGACTCAACCTCTGTCCTGTGTCCTTGTGTGTACCACATTGAGCATGGAGAAAAGAAAGAAGACCAAAGAACTGTCTGAGGACTTGAGAAACCAAATTGTGAGGAAGCATGAGCAATCTCAAGGCTACAAGTCCATCTCCAAAGACCTGAATGTTCCTGTGTCTTCCGTGCGCAGTGTCATCAAGAAGTTTAAAGCCCATGGCACTGTGGCTTACTTTCCTAGATGTGGACGGAAAAGAAAAATTGACGAGAGATTTCAACGCAAGATTGTGCGGATGGTGGATAAAGAACCTCGACTAACATCCAAACAAGTTCAAGCTGCCCTGCAGTCCGTCGGCGTCTGAATGAAAAGTGACTGTATGGTAGGATACCCAGGAAGAGCCCTCTTCTTACCCCGAGACATAAAAAAGCCAGGCTGGAGTTTGCCAAAACATACCTGAGAAAGCCTAAAACGTTTTGGAAGAATGTTCTCTTGTCAGATGAGACAAAAGTAGAGCTTTTTGGGAAAAAGCATTAACATAGAGTGTACAGGAAAAAAAAGAGGCATTCAAAGAAAAGAACACGGTCCCTACAGTCAAACATGGTGGAGGTTCCCTGATGTTTTGGGGTTGCTTTGCTGCCTCTGGCACTGGACTGCTTGACCGTGTGCATGGCATTATGAAGTCTGAAGACTACCAACAAATTTTACAGCATAATGTAGGGCCCAGTGTGAGAAAGCTGGGTCTCCCTCAGAGGTCATGGGTCTTGCAGCAGGACAATGACCCAAAACACACTTCCAAAAGCACTATAAAATGGTTTGCGAGAAAGCACTGGAGACTTCTAAGGTGGCCAGCCATGAGTCCAGACCTGAATCCCATAGAACACCTGTGGAGAGATCTTAAAATGGCAGTTTGGAGAAGGCACCCTTCAAATATCAGGGACCTGGAGCAGTTTGCCAAAGTAAAATGGTCTACAATTCCAGCAGAGCATTGTAAGAAACTCATTGATGGTTACCAGAAGTGGTTGTTCGCAGTTATTTTGGCTAAAAGTTGTGCAACCAAGTATTAGGCTGAGGGTGCCAATACTTTTGTCTAGCCCATTTTTGGAATTTTGTATGAAATGATCACTGATTTGATTTTTGCTTCATTGTCTTTTGTGTTTTTCCCTTGCAATAATAATAGCAAAGAATTTGTGATTGCAATCATTTTCAGGAAGAAACTGAGTATTATCTGACAGAATTGCAAGGGTGTCAATACTTTTGGCCACCACTGTACATACAAGCGATACTGGAACCCACACATACAACAAATACTGCAACCCACACAACAAATACTGCAACTCACACATACAACAGCTACTGGAACCCACAGAAACAAGAGATACTGCAACCCACACATACTACTGATACTGGAAACCACACATACTACTGATACTGGAACTCTCACATACAACAGACACTGGAACCCACACATACAACAGACACTGGAAACCACACATACAACAGACACTGGAAAAAACACATACAACAGATACTGGAACCCAGACATACAACAGAAACTGGAACCCACACATACAACAGATACTGGTACACACACATACAACAGATACTGGTACACACACATACAACAGATACTGGAACCCACACATACAACAGTTACTGGAACCCACACATACAAAAGATACTGGAACCCACACATACAACAGATACTGGAACCCACACATACAACAGATACTGGAACCCACACATAAAACTGATATTGGAATCCACTTACAAAAGCATTACAGGAACCCACACATACAACAGATACTGGAACCCACACATACAACAGATACTGGAACCCACATAAACAACAGAAACTGGTACCCACACATACAGCAGATACTGGTAACCACACATACAACAGATAATGGAACCCACACATACAAATGATACTGGAACCCACACATACAACATATACTGGAACACACACATAAAACTGATATTGGAACCCACTTACAAAAGCATTACAGTAACCCACACACACAACAGATAGTGGAACCCACACATACAACAGATACTGGAACCCACACATACAACAGATACTGGAACCCACACATACAACAGATACTGGAACCCACACTTACAACAGATACTGGAACCCACACTTACAACAGATACTGGAACCCAGTCTTACAACAGATACTGGAACCCTCACTTACCACAGATACTGGAACCCACACTTACAACAGATACGGAACCTATATATACAACAGATACTGCAACCCACACATACAACTGATACTGCAACCCACACATACAACTGATACTGCAACCCACACATACGACTGATACTGCAACCCACACATACAACTGATACTGCAACCCACACAAACATCAGATACTGCAACCCACACATACAACTGATACTCGAACCTAAACATACAACTAATACTGGAACCCACACATACAACAAACACTGGAACCCACAAATACAACAGATACTGGAACCCACTGTAAGGTAGCGCTATCCATCACGCTGGGGGACACTCTCTTCACGGTGTTAATTAAAAGCACACCAGCCACGTTTTCTGATAACACAACATCCAGCAGTTTATTACACTTCATAACTGTACATAACATAGTCCATCTCGGTGGCTCACCGGCATGGTTATACACAAAACATCCAGGAGACCTTTCCAATGGCAGACCTGCCCACATGGCTTTAGATACAGACTTCAGCAAGGTACAACATCAATGTCCATATAAAGAACCATATTTACCTTTGATGGGTCTTAGCTGCTTCTCTCAGCTCTATTTTGCCACAGCTGTGGCTTTAAGGCTTCCCATCCGTGGTCTCCAAGCCACGTGCCTTCCAGGGCTACTGGGTCCCAAACACAGGGATTTAGCCTCTTGCCTCACCAGGCCTCTCTCTTCCAGCCCCTCCTGGATAATGGTGTCCCACACAGGGATCAAGCCTCATGCCTTTCACACCTGTTTCTAAAACTACCAGGGTTTATATATCAGTCTGTGCATACAGGACCTGTGATGATGTCACAGTCATGTGATCAGTCGCCTGGGGGGAGGTACATGGTCAGCCAGAACACACCCCCTGGACATATTAGCAATGCAGTAAGGTCCTGCATTACACCACACATACAAAAGACACTGGAACCCACAGATACAACTGAAACTGGAACCCACAGATTCAACTGACACTGGAATCCACACATACAACAGAAACTGGAAAACACAAATACAATAGATACTGGCACCCACACATACAACTGATACTGGATCCCACACATACAACATATAGTGGAACCCACACATACAACGGAATCTTGAACTAACACAAACAACTGATACTGGAACCCACAGATACAACTGATATTGGAACCCACACATACAACAAATACTGGAACCCACACATACAACAAGTACTGGAACCCACACATTCAACAAGTACTGGAACCCACACATACAAATGATGCTGGAACCCACACATACAAATGATACTGAAACCCAAACATACAACAGACACTGGAACCTACGCATAAAATTGATACTGGAACCCACACATACAACAGATACTGGAACCCACACATACAACAGATACTGGAACCCACACATACAACAGATACTGGAACCCACACATACAACATATTCTGGAACCCACACATACAACATATACTGGAACCCACACATAAAACTGATTTTGGAGCCCACTTACCAAAGCATTACAGGAACCCACACACACAACAGATAGTGGAACCAACACATACAACAGATACTGAAACCCACACATACAACAGATACTGGAACCCAAACATACAACAGATACTGGAACCCACACATACAACAGATACTGGAACCCACACATACAACAGATACTGGAACCCACACTTACAACAGATACTGGAACCCACTCTTACAACAGATACTGGAACTCACACTTACAACAGATACTGGAACCCACACTTACAACAGATATGGAACCCACATATACAACTGAGACTGCAACCCACACATACAACTGATACTGCAACCCACACATACGACTGATACTGCAACCCACACATACAACTGATACTGCAACCCACACAAACAACAGATACTGGAACCCACACATACAACTGATACTGCAACCCACACAAACAACAGATACTAGAACCCACACATACAACTGATACTCGAACCTAAACATACAACAAATACTGGAACTCACACATACAACAAACACTGGAACCCACAAATACAACAGATACTGGAACCCACTGTAAGGTAGCGCTATCCATCACGCTGGGGGACACTCTCTTCACGGGGTTAACTAAAAGCACACCAGCCACGTTTTCTGATAACACGACATCAAGCAGTTTATTAAACTTCATAACTGCACAAAACATAGTTCATCTCGGGGGCTCACCGGCATGGTTATACACAAAACATCCAGGAGACCTTTCCAATGGCAGACCTGCCCACTTGGCTTTAGATACAGACTTCAGCAAGGTACAACATCAATGTTCATATAAAGAACAATATTTACCTTTGCTGCTTCTCTCAGCTCTATTCTGCCACAGCTGTAGCTTTAAGGCTTCCCAGTCGTGGTCTCCAAGCCACGTGCCTTTCAGGGCTACTGTGTCCCAAACACAGGAATTTAGCCTCTTGCCTCACCAGGCCTCTCCAGGCCTCTCTCTTCCAGCCCCTCCAGGATAATGGTGTCCCACACAGGAATCAAGCCTCATGCTTTTCACACCTGTTTCTAAAACTACCAGGGTTTATATATCAGTCTGTGCATACAGGACCTGTGATGATGTCACAGTCATGTGATCAGTCACCTGAGGGGAGGTACATGGTCAGCCAGAACACACCCCCTTGACATATTAGCAATGCAGTAAGGCGCTGCATTACACCACACATACAAAAGACACTGGAACCCACAGATACAACTGATACTGGAACCCACAGATACAACTGACACTGGAATCCACACATACAACAGAAACTGGAAAACACAAATACAATAGATACTGGCACCCACACATACAACTGATACTGAATCCCACACATACAACAGATAGTGGAACCCACACATACAACGGAATCTTGAACTAACACAAACAACTGATACTGGAACCCACACATACAACAAATACTGGAACCCACACATACAACAAGTACTGGAACCCACACATACAAATGATACTGGAACCCACACATACAACATACACTGGAACCTACTCATAAAATTGATACTGGAACCCACACATACAACTGATACTGGAACTCACACATACAAATGATACTGGAACCCATACATACAACAGATACTGGAACCCACACATACAACAGATACTGGAACCCACACATAAAACAGATTCTGGAACCCACACATACAAATGATTCTGGAACCCACATACACAACTGATACTGGAACCCACAGATACAACAGATACTGGAACCCACACATACAGCTGATACTTGAACCCACAAATAGAACCAGGAATTTTTATGAGCGCCATAAAGCCTCAGCCCAGAGCAAGCCTTCTGGTTAACTGGAAATTCCCTCCAAAAATCCTATTGTCTATCTGTAATGTCGATTTTAACAATGCACATGACGGTCACAAACACAGAGACCACATTTTTGAGATGTTAACCTTTTTCCAATTGTGATGGTGTGGTTTTCATGGCTTCGAGACTACCGGAAGCCCGGGAAATGGGTTCTGAGCTTCTGAGCGACAGAGATATCATATTTGATATCCATCTTCATGAATATTGGTGACGGCAAACATGATGTCTCCATCTTGGATGTGGGACTCCCCCATACCAAGATATGAAATCTGAAGGATTTTTATGTCTTCTGCAGCTGGGTGGGTCCACGGGACCGATCCCCCGTGTGAGGTAAACCACATGGATGTCTCCCAATGTTTTGGCCCCTTCCAAAAAACCAGAGCCGCCATTTGAAGTCATTCTTGCCCGGGACGTCAGACGCATGCACCCCTCACTGCATGGAAGAATCACATCTAATTTCCGGGGAGCCGTCCCCCCCACAGAATCTGAGACCATCACCACGTGGCGCAGGTTTTGCTATTACTTATCCCTTTTATTTTAATAACTGTTTTATGTATATATGTACATTGTCTCTTTTATAATATCTTGTATATCTTTTGTAAACACTGCCCACTTTTGGGAGTAAATCATTATTATTTACCAGCTTCGTACTTCTTGTCCTATGTCGAGCAAACACGTTCCTCTCCCGCTAATTCACGTTACCTAACGGGTACCCGATCCACCTGTTAAGCGATCGGTGGTGGCAGTATACCAGTACTTATGTGATATTGTGGTTTGAGGGTGGCTGGACGGAGGTACATATACATTCCTGGTAGGAACTGGGGGTATATATACGTCCTGTCACATCATGTGCCACAATAGTCGACATAAATTAGAGCAGCTGCGCCCGTGCTTATACTTGGTCAATACCGTGTTTGACCAGAAGTATAAGGGGGTGCCAGAGGGCTGCAAGGTCTGACAAAGTGTTTACCCTGACAATTGGTGGCAAGCTGTGGGATCATAGGACATTAGTGATCGGGTTTGAGCAATCATTCCTCTCACTAAAAACTTGCACGGTTCTTTTCTGGACCCTGCACAAAAGTTTTGAAGATCGAACACAGTGTTTATTAGAGCTGAGACAATACTGGATGTGTAGCAGTTACCCCTACCCTTCTTCGTTTTTTCTTTTCTATTTTTATTTTGGTGACCATGGTCGTAGTTGGTGAGTTCTGGTATAGCCAGCAGAAGAAGGACACTCTTATTGGAATATGTATAACCAAAGGCATTGACCACCTCGGCAAAAACAAAGAACAAATGGCTGCTGCACTGGCGCAACTGGAGAACGAGCAACCCCTTCTCCAGACCTCAGCAGGGCAGGGGTCAGCCGAGATATGGACAGTACTGCTGCAAGGGACCCACCTGTAGACGCACGGCACGTCAGCGACCAGGGCAGCGTGGACCCCTATCTGCAGATGCCTCTACAGCAACTTCCTGCAGAGGATCATGAAGGACGGCTGAAAGTAATTCAGCAGCATCAGGAGGCCGAGAGAGCGCAGCAAGAGGCCGAGAAAGACGAGAGAGCCAATCGAGAGGCCGAGAGAGCCCAGAGAGAGGCCGAGCAAGCCGAGCGAGAGGTCCAAGCCCAGAGGGCCCATGAACTGCAGATGGCCCAACTCGGGATCCCAGCATCCACCTCCCGGAGCAGTGAGACCAACAATGCGATCCTGTTTATGCCCCGTCCAGAGCATTTTCCTGTGATGGAAAAGGAAGGCGAACTCAACAACCTTTCTGAGGGGTTTTGAAAAGACTTGCAGACAGTACCAGCTGTCTGGGGAACAGTGGGTGCAATACTTAACTGCAGGGCTGCAAGGCAAAGCTCTGGATGTGTTTGTGGCTCTTCCTCAGAGCCTCGGTGGGAACTATGATGCCATTAAGCAGGCCCTAATCCAGAGGTTCCTACTGACTCCTGAGGTGTACCGTAAAAAGTTCCGGAACCTCCAACGTGGACCGCACGACAGTTACAGCGATGTGGTGCATGGGCTCCGAACCAACTTTGAGCAGTGGATCCAAGGACTGTCAAAGACCACCTTTGAGCAGCTAAAGGATCTGATGGTGAAAGACCAGTTCCTGCATCTGTGCCCGACTGAGGTAGGGCTGTTCGTAATGGATCGGGAGCCACCAGATGCCAATAAAGCAGCGCAGATCACAGACATCTATGAGGCCAACCAGACACCGGAGGTGCGGAAGCCGGTCGTCACCAGCTGGAAAGGGGGTAATCCATCAACCACCATCCCTGCCCCTGCCAGCCGACCTTCTGGAGGCCTTTTTCCCGTTACCAATGTCCGGCCTGCATCTGATGCCTGCAGGTGTTATTTCTGCAACCAGACTGGTCATCTCAGCACCACTTGCCCAGAGAAGCTGAGGAAGAACCCCCCATCCAAGGCCCCAGGGCCTAATGCATCAGTTCTTTTGGTGGGTGGGCTGGTTGGGAGGGCCTGTAAAAACTTGCAGTCTGTCAGGGTGGGAGGACACTGTCACTGTAGGCCTCAAGGACACTGGGGCCGAACGAACCCTCATTCAACCCGAACTGGTGTCCGCTGAAGCGCTTATTCCGGAAAAGACCCTGACTGTCACCGGGATTGGGAGCATCCGATGCCCCTTGCCCATGGCCCGAGTTTTTATTGATTGGGGTGCGGGGAGTGGGGTGAAGGAAGTGGGAGTATTTGAAAATCTACCTGCAAATGTTTTGTTGGGAACTAATTTGGGGAGGATGTTTGCTTATTATGCCCCTGACCCCTCTCCTCGATCTGATAGGTTTGGTAAGGTTAATGCTGATACTGTGAATGTCAATGCTTTACCTGATGATGATGATGATTATGATGATGATGTATTGGAAGGTACAGGAGAGCTCAACCATGTCACGCTGCGGGGTGATATTGCTGAGGATCCCCTAGCAGGAACAAGTGTCAGTGCTAAGGATAATGGGGAGAGGCACAGGGACCATAATGCAGGTGGTGGTGTGCCAGTGACCACTGTCACAACAGATGGTGACCTGGCAAATGGTAGCTGCCCCATACGTAGCACTGTGCCTGAGGATGGGGAAGTAGTACTCATAGTCGCACAGGCTGATCGGACGGTGTTATTCCCCGGTGAGACGGCCCATATAGACACTGTTACCCACAGTCAGAGTGCCCAGAACGCAAGTAAGGCCCTGCCTTCTGGACCCTGCTAGGACAGAGGAATAACTAGTGTTGAGCCACCCCCGTAGTGTTCGAGTTCGGTTCGGTTCGTCGAACACCCGTGTGTTCGCCGAACTGTTCGTCGAACTGTTCATCGAACACCTTCGAACACCGTTAAAACCAATGGCAGGCAAACAAAAACACATAGAAACACATAGAAAACACCTTCAAAGGTGTCCAAAAGCTGACAAACTGCTCAGAAGACACAACTAACACATGGAAAAGTGACAAGTACATATAGTCATGCGAAAACAAAAGAGGTGGAGGAGTAAAAGGAGGGGGAGACACAGATATAGGCATGTCATGCCCTTCTAAAATCCAAAAAGTGAGAAGCCGACACGGCCAGTCCGCTCCTGCCCGTGCCACCTCCGTGTCGCCGGGTTTGTGCCAGAGCCGCGGTGAACCCTGACGGCCAGCCCCCCTCTCCCAATACTGGTGCCTGTCCGCTGGTGGGTCGAGAGAGCCCCCCTGTGGTGGAGGCAGCTCTAAGCTTTTTAATTTAAATTGTCTCTCTAATTTGAATGAATACACTTTAAATCCATTTACAAGGATCTATTGGAGGGCAAGTCTCATGCCAGCAGCCGCATAATTCCAGCTCCAGTAGCGTCCACTAAAGCTGCTGCAGTTAAAAAGCTTTTATAAGGATCGAGCTCGGCTGTCCACCGCAAGGCATCCTACTGCCAGTCCCAGCCCCTATGCCTTGGGGTGCCTCCTGATGCTCTTCACTGAGTATCCCGTGGTCCCGAAGCATTTCCTTTGAAAAAATTAAGTGTCCAAACTACAGGTGGTGTAGCTTGCTTAACAGCCGGGATAATCCGCTGACTAGCAGACACTGCTACTAGGCACAAAGTATTTCCTGGGCTAGATGCAGTTAAAAATTTGTAAGTAGATACTCTCGTTGGATGCTGAGAAAGCATTCCATAGAGTCTCCTGGCACGCCATATATGATTCTCTTAAAAAGCTTGGGGTAGGGGTCTAGGGGACCCTTTTATAGCCAAAATCACGGCCCTGTATCACAATACGTCACCTAGGCTGAAGATAAATGGAACTGTAGCACCGAGGGCTCGGTTGCTACAGACGTATTGCACCTCACCCAGAGGTGTGATATCTCACTCTCAGATAAGGATGGAGTGTGGATCAGGACCCGACACCTGCATGCATTACACCACATTGCCGTGGGGCAGGGCGACCAATATGCCCCTGAGATGGGCACGACAGTCCCTGTCCCTGGCTGGAGTGGGGGGAGGGAACACTGAGGAAGGGGAACCCTGCAGTGCAGGAGCAGGGAGGAAGCAGTTCCTGGATGCATTGAGAAGGGAGTATAAAAGGTGGGCACCATCTTAGTTCAGTGCAGAGAAGTCTGAGCAGAAGTGGCAGGGAGCAGGGGCTCTGCATGAGCTCTGCTCCGGAGGCGGGCCTAGTAACAGAGGCTCAGGCCTGCAAGAGGGAGAAGGAAGGAAGAGGAGCGGAGAAGGCTCCAGGAACGAGGAATGAAGGGATCCCAGGGGTGCGGACGGGCGAGTCGCCACCGCACGCCCGAATCCACCTGCGTGGAGGGGTCAGGCCAAAGGGGGAGACCGGTCCACGAACTAGTGGAGGCAGGAAACGACCCTCAGCTAGAAACCGGAGGCTCTGACATTTTATGTGGCGCAGCCCCTTGCTACACCCGCTAGGAAGGCACCACATAGGGTCAGGGAAACTGGCGCCAAGTTTACCAAGAGGAGGCCCGAGGCAGCCGGACAGAAGTGTTGGTAAGAAAGGCCAGACAAAGGACACACAAAGGGGGTCCTGTGAAGCGCTCCAAAGTTATCTGGGAGTTGTCTGAGCCCCTCACCTGGTGAGCACAGTACGACGTGGGCAGCCGTTACCTGCAGATGTGGTCTGGATAATAAGAACTGTGAGTAAAGGCCCTGAACTGCATCACTGACTCCGTGTCGTTACTGCTGCTGCCCTGCAGCATCACCCCCATCCTCCGCATACACTGCCCTGAGGCTATACTCCTCCCGTTGGGAGTTATGCTACGCTCTGCTGCACCCACAACACCAGCCTTAGCGGTCTGCCCTGTAGCGGCGGTTCACTCTGAGCGCAATCCATGGGTGGCGTAGTCGGACATTTAAACATCAAAACCACATAAATAGTTCCGCCACTGGTTTGACCACCCTGAGCCACGGAACCGGATCGCCGCCACGAAGACTACAACCACCAGCATCGACCAAAAAGGGTCCGGCTCCGGGTGTCCCAAGGCCCAGGGGGTGCGTCAGAACATTTTCATCACCTTTCACAATCACCAATGGGACAAGGCAGGGATGTCCTCTGTCCCCTCTCTTATACATCCTAGTGACGGAGCACCTGCTCTCATCAATTCGCCATAACCCCAATATTAGGTGGATTGAGGTGGGAGGCACCGAGTACAAGTGCTCTCTATTTGCTGATGATGTCCTAGTATATATCACTCAATCACATATATCCATCCCTGCTGTTATGGCTGAAATAGATCACTTTGTTACATGGTAAAATTTTAAAATCAATGCAGCGAAGTCTGAGGCCCTCGATGTCTCACTCCCTAAATCCATATAGGATTCCATCCAGTCCAACTTTCCCTTTGCCTGGCCCTCACAGGGTATCAAATACTTAGGAATTCCTATTCATAGAGACCTCTCCCATCTATGTTATCTTAATTTTGGGCCCTTTATTGAACAATTCCATACAGACCACGGTTGGCAAGTTAGAACTGTAAGATTCACTACGTGAACCGCTGGTGTTTTGTGGAAAAGCACATGTACACCGCGTTCCAAATTATTATGCAAAAAGTGTTTAGGAGTGATAAGGGAAGAATTTGTTTGTTTGTCAGTTAAACTCATTGATGGTGATGTGTGTCAGGGCTCTTTATATCACTGTAAGCAATTGCAGACACCTGTGCTAATTAGTTTGGCAGGTGTGTCCAATGAAAGGCAAGACTACTTAAGAAGGCTCTCTCACATTATTAAGCAGCCTACATTTTCTGCCAAAATGGGAAAGAAAAAGGATGTGTCGGCTGCTGAGAAGCAACAAATTGTGGAGTGTTTAGGTCAAGGCATGACTACAATCAACATTGTGCGATGATCAGGATGAAGTGTCTTGGCAATCAAGAAGTATGTAGCTGATTCACAGTACACACTTGTGCGTGCTGATAAGGGCAAATTGAGGACTCTTTCCTACAGGCAATTACATCAGGTTGAAAGAGCAGCGGCAAAAAAGCCTTGTCATAGCAGCAGACAAGTTTTTGAAGCTGCTTGTGCCTCCAACGTCCCCCGAACAACAAGATGCAGGGTCCTTCAGAGGTTTGCAGCTGTGCATACGCCATCCTGTCGACCTCCTCTATCCACTTCACACAAGCAGAAACGGCTCCAGTGGGCCAAACATTACATGAAGACTGATTTCAAAACTGTTTTGTTCACGGATGAGTGCCGTGCAGCGCTCGATGGTCCAGATGGATGGAGTGGAGGATGGCTGGTTGATGGACACCCCACGCAAACACGGCTACAGCGCCAACAAGGAGGAGGTGGAGTAATGTTTTGGGCTGGAATCATGGGGAGAGAGATTGTCGGCCCCTTTAGGATCCCTGAAGGCGCTAAAGATGAACTCCATAATGTATGTGGATTTTCTCAAACAGCACTTCCTGCCATGGTTCAAGAAGAAGAACCGTGTATTTCACAGCAAGATCATTTTTCTACATGATAATGCACCATCTCATGCTGCACATAAAACATCTGCATCTCTGGCTGATATGGGCATAAAAGGGGACAAACTTATGGTGTGACCCCCATGCTCCCCTGACCTCTACCCCATTCAGAACCTTTGGAGCATCATTAAAAGGAGTGTCTATGATGGCGGGAGGCAGTTCACATCTAAGCAACAGCTCTGGGAGGGTATTCTGTCCTCATGCAAAACAATTGAAGCAGAAACCATCCAAAACCTGACAAATTCAATGGATGAGAGAGTTCAGAAGCTCCTTTCGAACAAGGGGTCCTATGTGAAAATGTAACATCACCTAGAATAAAGTTTTGAGTTGAAAACTGTTTGATTTCAGTTTCTAACAACCTGCTAATGCTTATAATTTCAAAAATGACCATTTTTTTGGTCTTTATTAAAATGAAAAGGTTGATCGAAAAGTTTGGGGGATCAAAGAGTGTGGCAACCCAGTAGTCATGATTACTTCGAATTCTGACAATATGAGGGTCATGCTGCAGGTAGTGCAGCAAGAAGGCACTTATGTGTCTTGCGCATCTCGAAGCCCCAAAATTATTTTCCGGGCTAGATGCAGCTAAAAATTATTTTTAATTTTAAATCTGGTGGAGCTTATTATAGATGGCCTAATAGGATCAGTGCTGCACACTGCTACAAAGCCCAAATTATTTTCCAGTCAAGATACAGATAAACATGATTAGTAATTTGAAAGCTTAAAACGTTTGGTAGGGTGATTTTAACCAATCATCAAGCTTTTACTCTCCCCAGGATGACACACGGGTATCGCTTCGGATCCATGATTTGTTCATCTTTATGAACGTGAGTCTGTCTACATTATCAGTGGAGAGCCGCGTGCGCTTATCTGTCAGCACACCACCAGCAGCGCTGAACACACGTTCAGACAGAACGCTGGCTGCGGGGCATGACAAGATCTCCAAGGCGTAAGTGGCTAGCTCCGGCCATTTATCCAGATTGGAAGCCCAAAAAGAGCAAGGGTCCAGTGACACAGTCGTGGCTTCAATGTTTACTTGGAGATACTCCTGTACCATCGTCTCTAGGCGTTGACTATGTGTCAGACTTCTTGTCTCCTGTGGCCTTGCAAAGGATGGGCTAAAAAAGTGGTGAAATGATTCCGCAAAATTGATGTTACCAGCAGATACTGTGGTTCTGTTACGGTTTGAGTGCTGAACACTTGATGGTCCCACGGTTGGCAAGTTGGAACTGTGAGATTCACTACGTGCACCACTGGTATTTTGTGGAAAAGCACATGTAAGATTCTGCAACAGTCTCTGCTGATACTCCTGCATGCGTGCATCCCTTTCTATGGCAGGAATAATTTCTGCAAATTTACTTTTGTACCGGGGATCTAACAGTGTGGCAACCCAGTAGTCAGGATTATTTCTAATTCTCACAATTCGAGGGTCATGTTGCAGGTAGTGCAGCAAGAAGGCACTCATATGTGTTGCGCATCCAGGAGCACCAAGTCCCTGTTGTGTTGGTGGCGAGGTAACAATCATGCTTCCTTCCTCTGTCCTCTCCCCCCAACCTCGCACAACAGAAATGTGATCAAGGTCTCCCTCATCTGATGAGTCTTCCATCAGTTCGTCCTCCACTTCTTCCTGGGCTCCTGCACCTTCCTCACTAGTTTGGCTGCTACCATGCGCCCTGGTAAAATCATCTCCCCCACCCTCACATGCCTGCCGCCTTGGTGCTGCCGACCGTCTGGACCTTGCAGATGTTAGCCCTTCCGCATACAACTCCTCCTCCTCTACTTCCTCCACCTCCTCTTGTGCCACCACCTGACTCCGAATTCTGTTTAACATGTGCTCCAGCATGTAAATCACCGGAATAGTCATGCTGATAATGGCATCGTCAGCACTAAACATCTTCGTCGCCATTTCAAAACTGTGCAGAAGAGTGCATAGGTCCCTGATCTGAGACCACTCCTCCAGCGTGATTTGCCCCACCTCTGAATCTCGTTGGCCCAGGCTATACGTCAGAACGTATTGCACCAGGGCTTGTCGGTGCTGCCACAGTCGCTGCAACATGTGCAGAGTTGAATTCCACCGGGTAGGCACATCGCATTTTAGCCGGTGAAGTGGCAGGCCCAACGACTTCTGTAGAGATGTAAGTCGCTGAGCTGCGGGATGCGAACGGCGGAAGTGAGCACACAGCGACCGTGCCCTCTGCAGAAGGCCATCTAGTCTGGGATAGTGGGCTAAAAATTGCTGGACAACCAGGTTCAACACGTGAGCCATACAAGGCACGTGTGTGACATTGCCCCGGCGAAGGGCCGCACCCAGGTTTGCAGCATTGTCGCACACGGCCTTCCCTGGTTTCAGGTCCAGTGGAGACAACCATTCATGAAATTGGTTCTCCAGAGCTGACCACAACTCCTCAGCTGTGTGACTCACATTTCCCAGACATTTCAATGTAAAAACCGCCTGATGACGTTGAGCCCTACTGCCAGCATAGTAAGGAGGTGTGCAGGATCCCTTCTGCGCAGTTAGAAAGCTTGTGGCATGACCAGACAGGCTTTGGGTGCAGGTGGAAGACCGAGAGGAGGTTGAGGAGGCAGAAGCAGTGGAGGAACTTTGACATAAAGAGGATTGACGCACAACTCGTGGGGACGGCAAGACTTGGACAGCAGCCCCTTGTCCTGCTGTCACCATAGTTACCCAGTGCCCAGTCAGCGACATGTAACGCCCCTGTCCATGCCTACTCGTCCAAGTGTCTGTGGTGAAATGCACCCTGTCACACACAGAGTTTCTCAAAGAAGCGGTGATGTTGTGTGCGACATGCTGGTGGAGCGCAGGCACACCTTTCTTTGAGAAGTAGTGCCGACTGGGCATCTGGTACTGGGGCACTGCGACGGACATAAGGTCTCGAAAATCCTCTGTGTCCACCAGGCGGAAAGGCAGCATTTCTGTAGCCAAGAGCTTGCAGATGGTGAAATTCAACCTCTTAGCTTTCACATGGCTAGGAGGAAATGGTCTTTTACTTGTCCACATCTGAGGGACCGAGGGCTGGCTATTGTGCTTAGACGGGGTTGATAAGGGTGTCCCCGGAAAACTGCCGGTCTGTGAGGAAGATGCAGGCGGACATGTTAGGTTGCCTTGATCCAAAGGTGGTGCTATCGATGTCGGACAGCGCTCAACACCAGCTGGTGTTACCACCTCCAAAGAAAATGATGACCTGCCAATCACGCTGGCTGTTGCGGGTAAAGAGGTGGCAGGTCTGCGCCCCAAAACAGGTGTGACTGCTGTCCCCCCAGTCACAGAGGATGAAGAGGCCGCGGATGCACAAGATATGGCAGACGGTAGTTGGCCCGGCCGGCTAGGCCGCATTGTAGCACATTGAGCTTCCCACTGCAACTTATGCTTCATGTCCATGTGACGGTTCATGCATGAAGTACTCAAACTATGTATTTTTTGGCCTCTACTTAGCTTTTGCTGACAAATGTTACAGATAACACGAGTTGGGTCATCTTTATCGATCTGAAAAAATGCCCAGGCTATGCAAGGCTTAGCACCCATGCGACCTGAAGAGCCACCACGACTTGTGGTGAGAGGCAGAGTTGTGTTTGAGGATGCAGTTGTTGACGTGCTTCCAGTACTACGTCTCTGTCCAGGAAGGCGCAACCTGACCTCGTCGTCACTAGCATCTTCCTCCACCTCCTCTGCTGACCTCATCTCTTGGCTGACTGTGGGTTAACAGTAAGTGGGATCTCCGACCTCATCATCATCACCCTGTGCGTTATCACACCCGTCGTCCTCAGAGCCAACCTGTTCCTGCCCTGACAAAAAACTAAAGTTGTCGCTCCAATCAGGTATTTGAGTCTTATCATCGTCTTCCTCATTGTCTCCACCAACAGGAGTTACAGTTTGGGAATGAGGGTCTACATTATGGTCAGAACCTTCTGCGTCTGGTCCTGGATCCGACTCATAAAGATTCTGGGCATCAGTGCAGATCATTTCCTCGTCTGGATTCACAGAAGCGCTGGAGTCGACCTCTGATTCCCAGGCTATAGTATGAGTAAACAGCTCTGCAGACTCAACCATCTGTTCTACCTCATACTCAGACGGGCAGCTGGAGATTTGGGAGCTGTGAGGAAGCAAGTGCGATTTGGGAGACACCTTTGAGGACTGGAGTATTTGTGATGTTGAAGTTGATGTGGAGGAGAGCCCACTTAAAGGAGTACTTGATATCCGTTGAAGAACCTGCTGTTTTTGTGCCTCATCTGGAATTTGTAGCGATTGGCGTGGCCATAAGAAAGGGATCTTATCACATTGTCCGCTAAAAGAAGTAGACATTTTAGTTTGGCTGGAAGATGGTCTTTCTTCTGCACCTACCCCACGGACACAACCTTTTTTCCCCTTCCCAACATGCCTATTCCCCTTTCCACCAGCAGCAGGCCTTTTTCCACTCATTTTGGTGGTTAACTAATTCACAACTCTGGAGTTGTTTGCACAAAAAAACAATGGATGGTAACCGAGCAGAGCTGAGTGGCCAAACTGTGGTATTAGGCCAAAACTATTGGCTGGGTTAGATGCAGAAAAAAATTATTTTTAATTTGCAACCTGATGGAGGTCAGTATAGAAGGACTAATAGACCAAGTCCCACACACCGCTAGAAGCCCAAATATTTTTTCAGAGCTAGATGCAGAAAAAAATTATATTCAATTTGCAACCTGCTGGAGGTCAGTATAGAAGGACTAATAGAACAAGTCCCACACACTGCTAGAAGCCCAAATATTTTTTCAGAGCTAAATGAAGAAAAAAATTATTTTTAATTTGCAACCTGATGGAGGTCAGTATAGATGGACTAATAGACCAAGTCCCACACACTGCTAGAAGCCCAAATATTTTTTCAGAGCTAGATGCAGAAAAAAATTATTTTTAATTTGCAACCTGATGGAGGTCAGTATAGATGGACTAATAGACCAAGTCCCACAGACCGCTAGAAGCCCAAATATTTTTTCAGAGCTAGATGCAGAAAAAAATTATATTCAATTTGCAACCTGCTGGAGGTCAGTATAGAAGTACTAATAGAACAAGTCCCACACACTGCTATAAGCCCAAATATTTTTTCAGAGCTAAATGAAGAAAAAAATTATTTTTAATTTGCAACCTGATGGAGGTCAGTATAGATGGACTAATAGAACAAGTCCCACACACTGCTAGAAGCCCAAATATTTTTTCAGAGCTAGATGCAGAAATTTTTTTTATTCAATTTGCAACCTGATGGAGGTCAGTATAGATGGACTAATAAACCAAGTCCCACACACTGCTAGAAGCCCAAATATTTTTTCAGAGCTAGATGCAGAAAAAAAATTATTTTTAATTTGCAACCTGATGGAGGTCAGTATAGATGGACTAATAGACCAAGTCCCACACACCGCTAGAAGCCCAAATATTTTTTCAGAGCTAGATGCAGAAAAAAATTATATTCAATTTGCAACCTGCTGGAGGTCAGTATAGAAGGACTGATAGAACAAGTCCCACACACTGCTAGAAGCCCAAATTTTTTTTCAGAGCTAAATGAAGAAAAAAATTATTTTTAATTTGCAACCTGATGGAGGTCAGTATAGATGGACTAATAGACCAAGTCCCACACACTGCTAGAAGCCCAAATATTTTTTCAGAGCTAGATGCAGAAATTTTTTTTATTCAATTTGCAACCTGATGGAGGTCAGTATAGATGGACTAATAGACCAAGTCCCACACACTGCTAGAAGCCCAAATTTTTTTTCAGAGCTAGATGCAGAAAAAAATTATTTTTAATTTGCAACCTGATGGAGGTCAGTATAGATGGACTAATAGACCAAGTCCCACACAACGCTAGAAGCCCAAATATTTTTTCAGAGCTAGATGCAGAAAAAAATTATATTCAATTTGCAACCTGCTGGAGGAAAGTATAGAAGGACTAATAGAACAAGTCCCACACACTGCTAGAAGCCCAAATATTTTTTCAGAGCTAAATGAAGAAAAAAATTATTTTTAATTTCCAACGTGATGGAGGTCAGTATAGATGGACTAATAGACCAAGTCCCACAAACTGCTAGAAGCCAAAATATTTTTTCAGAGCTAGATGCAGAAAATTTTTTTATTCAATTTGCAACCTGATGGAGGTCAGTATAGATGGACTAATAGACCAAGTCCCACACACTGCTAGAAGCCCAAATATTTTTTCAGAGCTAGATGCAGAAAAAAATTATTTTTAATTTGCAACCTGATGGAGGTCAGTATAGATGGACTAATAGACCAAGTCCCACACACCGCTAGAAGCCCAAATATTTTTTCAGAGCTAGATGCAGAAAAAAATTATATTCAATTTGCAACCTGCTGGAGGTCAGTATAGAAGGACTAATAGAACAAGTCCCACACACTGCTAGAAGCCCAAATATTTTTTCAGAGCTAAATGAAGAAAAAAATTATTTTTAATTTGCAACCTGATGGAGGTCAGTATAGATGGACTAATAGACCAAGTCCCACACACTGCTAGAAGCCCAAATATTTTTTCAGAGCTAGATGCAGAAATTTTTTTTATTCAATTTGCAACCTGATGGAGGTCAGTATAGATGGACTAATAGAATGATGCTATGCCCAAAAGATTTTACTTCACTAGGTGCAGTAAAAAAATTGGTATTCTATACACAGGTGGTATATCTTGCAACACAGATAGGCTACTCCACTGACTAACACACTCTGCAATAGGCCAAAAAGGATTAGCTTTGCTAGATTCAGCCAAATGCTGTGAAAAAAACTTGCACAGCACTGGCACAGACCTGCCTGGCAAAAACTGATAGGAACTCATGTAACCTAGTCCTGAAAAGGACTCCAATTACAATTAGTCTTTACTCCCACAACCTATCTATTTAAGAGCACAGACCTCCCTGATAAAAGTCGTAGGAAATGCTGTAACCTAGTTCTTAAAAGGACTGCAATCACAACTATTCCCTACTCCCAAGCTATCTGTATATTTGTGCGAAAATTGGCTTGAAATTAACAAGGTATAGCGCACACAGCAACAGCGGTGCCGTCTAACACGCAGCTGCAGCAGTGAGAAAATGGTGGCGACGGGGAAAATGGCTTGGTCTTATAGGGCAAGGACATGTGACATACACTGCCAATGACACATGCCCTTGCTTGTGTGAAAAAAAGCACTTCGCTCCGTGTGTGCGCTGCTGATAGGCTGACAGATTGCACCTCCCCACTGCAAATGCGGGAAAGAGAAAAAAAAATGGAGATCTTCATTGTTCCTGCAGAGATCCATCCCCTGCCAATCCCCCCACCCCGCTGTACACTCAAACTGCGTATTAACATTAATTTTCATCATTACTGAGAAAAAATCCAGTTATGATTTTGGTGCACGAACAGTTATCGAACATAACCTCGAACAGCCGAATTTTTCTCAAATTGTTCGTGTTCGCCGACCGGCTCGAACACCGCCCAAAACAGCTCGAATTTGAGATTGGCGAACAGTTCGAGTAGAACAACGCTCATCTCTACTACTGACTGAATGAAATGAGCTGGCATCTCACTCTCTCTGAAACTTCTTTAGCATGCTAAGAGCAGCATGAAAAAGCAAAAAAGCTCAGAATTGCATCTTGCAAAGCGGAGAAATTACTGTTTGTACATTGACATTATTCATTGATATTTGCCATTGAAAAACATCGTGTCACTCATATACCAGAAATGTTTGAAGGTACTGGCTGAAAGAAAGGACCTGGCATCTCAGTCTCTCTGAATCTTTTTTAGCATGCTAAGAGGAGCATGAAAAAGCAAAAAAATTCAGAATTGCACCTTGCAATGCGGAGAAATCAATGTTTGTGCATTCACATTATTCATTGATTTTTGCCATTGAAAAACGTCCACAAATGTTTGAAGCTACTGACTGAATGAAAGGAGCTGGTATCTCACTCTCTCTGAATCTTCTTTAGCATGCTAAGAGGAGTATGAAAAAGCAAAAAATTTCAGACTTGCAACTTGCAATGCGGAGAAATTACTGGTTGTACATTGACATTATTCATTGATATTTGCCATTGAAAAACATCATGTTACTCATATACCAAAAATGTTTGAAGGTACTGGCTGAAAGAAAGGAGCTGGCATCTCACTCTCTTTGAATCTTCTTTATCATACTAAGAGGAGCAGGAAAAAGCAAAAAATTTCAGAATTACACCTTGCAATGCAGAGAAATCAATGTTTGTGCATTCACATTATTCATTGATTTTTGCAATCGTTAAACGTCCAGAAATGTTTGAAGCTACTGACTGAATGAAAGGAGCTGGCATCTCACTCTTTCTGAATCTTCTTTATCATACTAAGAGAAGCAGGAAAAAGCAAAAAATTTCAGAATTGCACCTTGCAATGCAGGGAAATCAATGTTTGTGCATTCACATTATTCATTGATTTTTGCCAAGGTAAAATGTCGAGAAATGTTTGAAGCTACTGACTGAATAAAAGGAGCTAGCATCTCACTCTCTCTCTGAATCTACATTAAGCATGCTAAGAGGAGCATGAAAGAGCAAAAAATTTCAAAATTGCACCTTGCAATGCGCAGAAATTACTGTTTGTACATTGACATTATTCATTGATTTTTGCCATTGAAAAACATCATATTATTCATATACCAGAAATGTTTGAAGGTACTGGCTGAAAGAAAGGAGCTGGCATCTCACTCTATTTGAATCTTTTTTATCATGCTAAGAGGAGCATGAAAAATCAAAAAATTTCAGCATTGCACCTTGCAATGCGGAGTAATTAATGTTTGTACATTGACATTATTCATTGATTTTTACCATTGAAAAACATCATATTACTCATATACCAGAAATGTTTGAAGGTACTGGCTGAAAGAAAGGAGCTGGCATCTCACTCTCTTTGAATCTTCTTTATCATGCTAAGAGGAGCAGGAAAAACAAAAAAAATCAGAATTGCACCTTGCAATGCAGAGAAATCACTGTTTGTGCATTCACATTATTCATTGATTTTTGCCATTGTAAAAAGTCCAGAAATGTTTGAAGCTACTGACTGAATGGAAGGATCTGGCATCTCACTCTCTCTGAATCTTCTTTAGCATGCTAAGAGGAGCATGAAAAAGCAAAAAATTTCAGAATTGCACCTTGCAATGCGGAGAAATTACTGTTTGTACATTGACATTATTCATTGATTTTTGCCATTGAAAAACATCATGTTACTCATATACCAGAAATGTTTGAAGGTACTGGCTGAATGAAAGGAACTGGCATCTCACTCTCTTTGAATCTTCTTTATCATGCTAAGAGGAGCAGGAAAAAGCAAAAAATTTCAGAATTGCACCTTGCAATGCAGAGAAATCAATGTTTGTGCATTCACATTATTCATTGATTTTTGCAATTGGTAAACGTCCAGAAATGTTTGAAGCTACTGACTGAATGAAAGGAGCTGGCATCTCGGTCTCTCTGAATCTTCTTTGGCATGCTAAGAGGAGCATGAAAAAGCAAAAAATTTCAGAATTGCACCTTGCAATGTGGAGAAATTACTGTTTGTACATTGACATTACTCATTGATTTTTGCTATGGTAAAACGTCCAGAAATGTTTGAAGCTACTGGCTTAATGAAAGGAGCTGGCATCTCAGTCTCTCTGAATCTTCTTTAGCATGCTAAGAGGAGCATGAAAAAGCAAATAATTTCAGAATTGCACCTTGCAATGCGGAGAAATTATTGTTTGTACATTGACATTATTCATTGATTTTTGCCATTGAAAAACATCATGTTACTCATATACCAGAAATGTTTGAAGGTACTGGCTGAATGAAAGGAGCTGGCATCTCACTCTCTCTGAATCTTCTTTAGCATACTAAGAGGAGCATGAAAAAGCAAAAAATTTCAGAATTGCACGTTGCAATGCGGAGAAATTACTGTTTGTACATTGACATTACTCATTGATTTTTGCTATGGTAAAACGTCCAGAAATGTTTGAAGCTACTGGCTTAATGAAAGGAGCTGGCATCTCAGTCTCTCTGAATCTTCTTTAGCATGCTAAGAGGAGCATGAAAAAGCAAAAAATTTCAGAATTGCACCTTGCAATGCGGAGAAATTATTGTTTGTACATTGACATTATTCCTTGATATTTGCCATTAAAAAACATCATGTTACTCATATACCAGAAATGTTTGAAGGTACTGGCTGAAAGAAAGGAGCTGGCATCTCACTCTATTTGAATCTTCTTTATCATGCTAAGAGGAGCAGGAAAAAGCAAAAAATTTCAGAATTGCACCTTGCAATGCAGAGAAATCAATGTTTGTGCATTCACATTATTCATTGATTTTTGCCATTGTAAAACGTCCAGAAATGTTTGAAGCTACTGACTGAAAGAAAGGAGCTGGCATCTAACTCTCTCTGAATCTTCTTTAGCATGCTAAGCGGTGCATGAAAAAGCAAACAATTTCAGAATTGCACCTTGCAATGCGGAGAAATTACTGTTTGTACATTGACATTATTCATTGATTTTTGCCATTGAAAAATATCATGTTACTCATATACCAGAAATGTTTGAAGGTACTGGCTGAAAAAAAGGAGCTGGCATCTCACTCTCTTTGAATCTTCTTTATCATGCAAAGAGGAGCAGGAAAAAGCAAAAAAATTCAGAATTGCACCTTGCAATGCGGAGAAATCATTGTTTGTGCATTAACATTATTCATTGATTTTTGCCATTGTAAAACGTCCAGAAATGTTTGAAGCTACTGACTGAATGAAAGGAGCTGGCATCTCGCTCTCTCTCAATCTTCTTTGGCATGCTAAGAGGAGCATGAAAAAGCAAAAAATTTCAGAATTGCACCTTGCAATGTGGAGAAATTACTGTTTGTACATTGACATTATTCATTGATTTTTGCCATTGAAAAACATCATGTTACTCATATACCAGAAATGTTTGAAGGTACTGGCTGAAAGAAAGGAGCTGGCATCTCACTCTCTTTGAATCTTCTTTATCATACTAAGAGGAGCAGGAAAAAGCAAAAAATTTCAGAATTACACCTTGCAATGCAGAGAAATCAATGTTTGTGCATTCACATTATTCATTGATTTTTGCAATTGTTAAACGTCCAGAAATGTTTGAAGCTACTGACTGAATGAAAGGAGCTGGCATCTCACTCTTTCTGAATCTTCTTTATCATACTAAGAGAAGCAGGAAAAAGCAAAAAATTTCAGAATTGCACCTTGCAATGCAGGGAAATCAATGTTTGTGCATTCACATTATTCATTGATTTTTGCCATTGTAAAAAGTCCAGAAATGTTTGAAGCTACTGACTGAATGGAAGGATCTGGCATCTCACTCTCTCTGAATCTTCTTTAGCATGCTAAGAGGAGCATGAAAAATCAAAAAATTTCAGAATTGCACCTTGCAATGCGGAGAAATTACTTTTTGTACATTGACATTATTCATTGATTTTTGCCATTGAAAAACATCATGTTACTCATATACCAGAAATGTTTGAAGGTACTGGCTGAATGAAAGGAACTGGCATCTCACTCTCTTTGAATCTTCTTTATCATGCTAAGAGGAGCAGGAAAAAGCAAAAAATTTCAGAATTGCACCTTGCAATGCGGAGAAATTACTGTTTGTACATTGACATTATTCATTGATTTTTGCCATTGTAAAACATCCAGAAATGTTTGAAGCTACTGACTGAATGGAAGGAGCTGGCATCTCACTCTCTCTGAATCTTCTTTATCATGCTAAGAGGAGCATGAAAAATCAAAAAAATTTCAGAATTGCACCGTGCAATGCGGAGAAATTACTGTTTGTACATTGACATTATTCATTGATTTTTGCCATTAAAAAACATCATGTTACTCATATACCAGAAATGTTTGAAGGTACTAGCTGAAAGAAAGGAGTTGGCATCTAACTCTCTTTGAATCTTCTTTATCATGCTAAGAGGAGCAGGAAAAAGCAAAAAAATTCAGAATTGCACCTTGCAATGCAGAGAAATCAATGTTTGTGCATTCACATTACTCATTGATTTTTGCCATTGTAAAATGTCCAGAAATGTTTGAAGCTACTGACTGAATGAAAGGAGCTGGCATCTCGCTCTCTCTGAATCTTGTTTAGCATGCTAAGAGGAGCATGAAAAAGCAAAAAATTTCAGAATTGCACCTTGCAATGCGGAGAAATTACTGTTTGTACATTGACATTATTCATTGATTTTTGCCATTGAAAAACATCATGTTACTCATATACCAGAAATGTTTGAAGGTACTGGCCGAAAGAAAGGAGCTGGCATCTCACTCTCTTTGAATCTTCTTTATCATGCTAAGAGGAGCAGGAAAAAGCAAAAAATTTCAGAATTGCAACTTGCAATGCAGAGAAATCAATGTTTGTGCATTCACATTATTCAATGATTTTTGCAATTGGTAAATGTCCAGAAATGTTTGAAGCTACTGACTGAATGAAAGGAGCTGGCATCTCACTCTCTCTGAATCTTCTTTAGCAAACTAAGAGGAGCATGAAAAAGCAAAAAATTTCAGAATTGCACGTTGCAATGCGGAGAAATTACTGTTTGTACATTGACATTACTCATTGATTTTTGCTATGGTAAAACGTCCAGAAATGTTTGAAGCTACTGGCTTAATGAAAGGAGCTGGCATCTCACTCTCTCTGAATGTTCTTTAGCATGCTAAGAGGAGCATGAAAAAGCAAAAAATTTCAGAATTGCACCTTGTAATGCGGAGAAATTATTGTTTGTACATTGACATTATTCCTTGATATTTGCCATTGAAAAACATCATGTTACTCATATACCAGAAATGTTTGAAAGTACTGGCTGAAAGAAAGGAGCTGGCATCTCACTCTATTTGAATCTTCTTTATCATGCTAAGAGGAGCAGGAAAAAGCAAAAAATTTCAGAATTGCACCTTGCAATGCAGAGAAATCAATGTTTGTGCATTCACATTATTCATTGATTTTTGCCATTGTAAAATGTCCAGAAATGTTTGAAGCTACTGACTGAATGAAAGGAGCTGGCATCTCGCTCTCTCTGAATCTTCTTTAGCATGCTAAGAGGAGCATGAAAAAGCAAAAATTTTCAGAATTGCACCTTGCAATGCGGAGAAATTACTGTTTGTACATTGACATTATTCATTGATTTTTGCCATTGAAAAACATCATGTTACTCATATACCAGAAATGTTTGTAGGTACTGGCTGAGAGAAAGGAGCTGGCATCTCACTCTCTTTGAATCTTCTTTAGCATGCTAAGAGGAGCAGGAAAAAGCAAAAAATTTCAGAATTGCACCTTGCAATGCAGAGAAATCAATGTTTGTGCATTCACATTATTCATTGATTTTTGCAATTGGTAAAAGTCCAGAAATGTTTGAAGCTACTGACTGAATGAAAGGAGCTGGCATCTCACTCTCTCTGAATCTTCTTTAGCATACTAAGTGGAGCATGAAAAAGCAAAAAATTTCAGAATTGCACCTTGCAATGCGGAGAAATTACTGTTTGTACATTGACATTATTCATTGATTTTTGCCATTGTAAAACGTCCAGAAATGTTTGAAGCTACTGACTGAAAGAAAGGAGCTGGCATCTAACTCTCTCTGAATCTTCTTTAGCATGCTAAGAGGTGCATGAAAAAGCAAACAATTTCAGAATTGCCCCTTGCAATGCGGAGAAATTACTGTTTGTACATTGACATTATTCATTGATTTTTGCCATTGAAAAACATCATGTTACTCATATACCAGAAATGTTTGAAGGTACTGGCTGAAAAAAAGGAGCTGGCATCTCACTCTCTTTGAATCTTCTTTATCATGCTAAGAGGAGCAGGAAAAAGCAAAAAAATTCAGAATTGCACCTTGCAATGTGGAGAAATCATTGTTTGTGCATTCACATTATTCATTGATTTTTGCCATTGTAAAACGTCCAGAAATGTTTGAAGCTACTGACTGAATGAAAGGAGCTTGCATCTCGCTCTCTCTGAATCTTCTTTGGCATGCTAAGAGGAGAATGAAAAAGCAAAAAATTTCAGAATTGCACCTTGCAATGTGGAGAAATTACTGTTTGTACATTGACATTATTCATTGATGTTTGCCATTGAAAAACATCATGTTACTCATATACCAGAAATGTTTGAAGGTACTGGCTGAAAGAAAGGAGCTGGCATCTCAGTCTCTCTGAATCTTCTTTAGCATGCTAAGAGGAGCATGAAAAAGCAAAAAAAATTCAGAATTGCACCTTGCAAGGCGGAGAAATCAATGTTAGTGCATTCACATTATTCATTGATTTTTGCCATTGAAAAACGTCCAGAAATGTTTGAAGCTACTGACTGAATAAAAGTAGCTGGCATCTCACTCTCTCTGAATCTTCTTTAGCATGCTAAGAGGAGCATGAAAAAGCAAAAAATGTCAGAATTGCACCTTGCAATGCGGAGAAATTACTGTTTGTACATTGACATTATTCATTGATATTTGACATTGAAAAACATCATGTTACTCATATACCAGAAATGTTTGAAGGTACTGGCTGAAAGAAAGGAGCTGGCATCTCACTCTATTTGAATCTTCTTTATCATGCTAAGAGGAGCAGGAAAAAGCAAAAAATTTCAGAATTGCACCTTGCAATGCAGGGAAATCAATGTTTGTGCATTCACATTATTCATTGATTTTTGCCAAGGTAAAATGTCGAGAAATGTTTGAAGCTACTGACTGAATAAAAGGAGCTGGCATCTCACTCTCTCTCTGAATCTACTTTAGCATGCTAAGAGGAGCATGAAAGAGCAAAAAAATTCAGAATTGCACCTTGCAAGGCGGAGAAATCAATGTTAGTGCATTCACATTATTCATTGATTTTTGCCATTGAAAAACGTCCAGAAATGTTTGAAGCTACTGACTGAATAACAGGAGCTGGCATCTCACTCTCTCTGAATCTTCTTTAGCATGCAAATAGGAGTATGAAAAAGCAAGAAATTTCAGAATTGCACCTTGCAATGCGGAGAAATTACTGTTTGTACATTGACATTATTCATTGATTTTTGCCATTGAAAAACATCATGCTACTCATATACCAGAAATGTTTGAAGGTACTGGCTGAATGAAAGGAACTGGCATCTCACTCTCTTTGAATCTTCTTTATAATGCTAAGAGGAGCAGGAAAAAGCAAAAAAATTCAGAATTGCACCTTGCAATGCAGAGAAATCAATGTTTGTGCATTCACATTATTCATTGATTTTTGCCATTGTAAAACGTCCAGAAATGTTTGAAGCTAGTGACTGAATGAAAGGAGCTGGTATCTCACTCTCTCTGAATCTTCTTTAGAATGCTAAGAGGAGTATGAAAAAGCAAAAAATTTCAGACTTGCAACTTGCAATGCGGAGAAATTACTGTTTGTACATTGCATTATTCATTGATTTTTGCCATTAAAAAACATCATGTTATTCATTTACCAGAAATGTTTGAAAGTCCTGGCTGAAGGAAAGGAGCTGGCATCTCAGTCTCTCTGAATCTTCTTTAGCATGCTAAGAGGAGCATGAAAAAGCAAAAAAATTCAGAATTGCACCTTGCAATGCGGAGAAATCAATGTTTGTGCATTCACATTATTCATTGATTTTTGCCATTGAAAAACGTCCAGAAATGTTTGAAGCTACTGACTGAATGAAAGGAGCTGGCATCTCACTCTCTCTGAATATTCTTTAGCATGCTAAGAAGAGTATGAAAAAGCAAAAAATTTCAGAATTGCACCTTGCAATGCGGAGAAATTACTGTTTGTACATTGACATTATTCATTGATTTTTGCCATTGAAAAACACCATGTTACTCATATACCAGAAATGTTTGAAGGTACTGGCTGAAAGAAAGGAGCTGGCATCTCACTCTCTTTGAATCTTCTTTATCATGCTAAGAGGAGCATGAAAAAGCAAAAAATTTCAGAATTGCACCTTGCAATGCAGAGAAATCAATGTTTGTGCATTCGCATTATTCATTGATTTTTGCCATTGAAAAACGTCCAGAAATGTTTGAAGCTACTGACTGAATGAAAGGAGTTGGCATCTCACTCTCTCTGAATATTCTTTAGCATGCTAAGAAGAGTATGAAAAAGCAAAAAATTTCAGAATTGCACCTTGCAATGCGGAGAAATTACTGTTTGTACATTGACATTATTCATTGATTTTTGCCATTGAAAAACACCATGTTACTCATATACCAGAAATGTTTGAAGGTACTGGCTGAAAGAAAGGAGCTGGCATCTCACTCTCTCTGTATCTTCTTTAGCATGCTAAGAGGAGCATGAAAAAGCAAAAAATTTCAGAATTGCACCTTGCAATGCGGAGAAATTACTGTTTGTACATTAACATTATTCATTGATTTTTGCCATTGAAAAACATCATGTTACTCATATACCAGAAATGTTTGAAGTTACTGACTGAAAGAAAGGAGCTGGCTTCTCAGTCTCTCTGAATCTTCTTTATCATGCTAAGAGGAGCATGAAAACGCAAAAAAACTCAGAAATGCACCTTGCAATGCGGAGAAATTACTGTTTGTACATTAACATTATACATTGATTTTTGCCATTGAAAAACATCATGTTACTCATATACCAGAAATGTTTGAAGGTACTGGCTGAAAGAAAGGAGCTGGCATCTCACTCTCTTTGAATCTTATTTATCATGCTAAGAGGAGCAGGAAAAAGCAAAAAAAATCAGAATTGCACCTTGCAATGCAGCGAAATCACTGTTTGTGCATTCACATTATTCATTGATTTTTGCCATTGTAAAAAGTCCAGAAATGTTTGAAGCTACTGACAGAATGGAAAGATCTGGCATCTCACTCTCTCTGAATCTCCTTTAGCATGCTAAGAGGAGCATGAAAAAGCAAAAAATTTCAGAATTGCACCTTGCAATGCGGAGAAATTACTGTTTGTACATTGACATTATTCATTGATTTTGCCATTGAAAAACATCATGTTACTCATATACCAGAAATGTTTGAAGGTACTGGCTGAAAGAAAGGAGCTGGCATCTCACTCTCTTTGAATCTTATTTATCATGCTAAGAGGAGCAGGAATTAGCAAAAAAAAAATCAGAATTGCACCTTGCAATGCAGAGAAATCACTGTTTGTGCATTCACATTATTCATTGATTTTTGCCATTGTAAAAAGTCCAGAAATGTTTGAAGCTACTGACAGAATTGAAAGATCTGGCATCTCACTATCTCTGAATCTTCTTTAGCATGCTAAGAGGAGCATGAAAAAGCAAAAAAATTCAGAATTGCACCTTGCAATGCGGAGAAATTACTGTTTGTACATTGACATTATTCATTGATTTTTGCCATTGAAAAACATGATGTTACTCATATACCAGAAATGTTTGAATGTACTGGCTGAAAGAGAGGAGCTGGCTTCTCACTCTCTTTGAATCTTCTTTATCATGCTAAGAGGAGCAGGAAAAAGCAAAAAAATTCAGAATTGCACCTTGCAATGCAGAGAAATCAATGTTTGTGCATTCACATTATTCATTGATATTTGCCATTGTAAAATGTCCAGAAATGTTTGAAGCTACTGACTGAATGAAAGGAGCTGGCATCTCGCTCTCTCTGAATCTTCTTTGGCATGCTAAGAGGAACATGAAAAAGCAAAAAATTTCAGAATTGCACATTGCAATGTGGAGAAATTGCTGTTTGTACATTGACATTATTCATTGATTTTTGCCATTAAGAAACATCATGTTATTCATATACCAGAAATGTTTGAAAGTCCTGGCTGAAAGAATGAGCTGGCATCTCAGTCTCTCTGGATCTTCTTTAGCATGCTAAGAGGAGCATGAAAAAGCAAAAAAATTCAGAATTGCACCTTGCAATGCGGAGAAATTATTGTTTGTACACTGACATTATTCATTGATTTTTGCCATTGAAAAACATCATGCTACTCATATACCAGAAATGTTTGAAGGTACTGGCTGAAAGAAAGGAGCTGGCATCTCACTCTCTTTGAATCTTCTTTATCATGCTAAGAGGAGCAGGAAAAAGCAAAAATTTTCAGAATTGCACCTTGCAATGCAGGGAAATCAATGTTTGGGCATTCACATTATTCATTGATTTTTGCCATGGTAAAACGTCCAGAAATGTTTGAAGCTACTGACTTAATGAAAGGTGCTGGCATCTCACTCTCTCTGAATCTTCTTTAGCATGCTAAGAGGAGCATGAAAAAGCAAAAAAATTCAGAATTGCACCTTGCAATGCGGAGAAATTATTGTTTGTACATTGACATAATTCCTTGATATTTGCCATTGAAAAACATCATGTTACTCATATACCAGAAATGTTTGAAGGTACTGGCTGAAAGAAAGGAGCTGGCATCTCACTCAATTTGAATCTTCTTTATCATGCTAAGAGTAGCAGGAAAAAGCAAAAAATTTCAGAATTGCACCTTGCAATGCAGAGAAATCAATGTTTGTGCATTCACATTATTCATTGATTTTTGCCATTGAAAAACGTCCAGAAATGTTTGAAGCTACTGACTGAATGAAAGGAGCTGGCATCTCAGTCTCTATGAATCTTCTTTAGCATGCTAAGAGGAGCATGAAAAAGCAAAAAAATTCAGAATTGCACCTTGAAATGCGGAGAAATTACTGTTTGTACATTGACATTATTCATTGATTTTTGCCATTGTAAAACATCATGTTACTCATATACCAGAAATGCTTGAAGGTACTGGCTGAAAGAAAGGAGCTGGAATCTCACTCTATTTGAATCTTCTTTATCATGCTAAGAGGAGCATGAAAAAGCAAAAAATTTCAGAATTGCACCTTGCAATGCGGAGAAATTACTGTTTGTACATTGACATTATTCATTGATTTTTGCCATTGAAAAACATCATGTTAGTCATATACCAGAAATGTTTAAATGTACTGGCTGAAAGAAAGGAGCTGGCATCTCACTCTCTTTGAATCTTCTTTATCATGCAAAGAGGAGCATGAAAAAGCAAAAAAATTCAGAATTGCACCTTGCAATGCAGAGAAATCAATGTTTGTGCATTCGCATTATTCATTGATTTTTGCCATTGAAAAACTTCCAGAAATGTTTGAAGCTACTGACTGAATAAAAGTAGCTGGCATCTCACTCTCTCTGAATCTTCTTTAGCATGCTAAGAGGAGCATGAAAAAGCAAAAAATGTCAGAATTGCACCTTGCAATGCGGAGAAATTACTGTTTGTACATTGACATTATTCATTGATATTTGCCATTGAAAAACATCATGTTACTCATATACCAGAAATGTTTGAAGGTACTGGCTGAAAGAAAGGAGCTGGCATCTCACTCTATTTGAATCTTCTTTATCATGCTAAGAGGAGCAGGAAAAAGCAAAAAATTTCAGAATTGCACCTTGCAATGCAGGGAAATCAATGTTTGTGCATTCACATTATTCATTGATTTTTGCCAAGGTAAAATGTCGAGAAATGTTTGAAGCTACTGACTGAATAAAAGGAGCTGGCATCTCACTCTCTCTCTGAATCTACTTTAGCATGCTAAGAGGAGCATGAAAAATCAAAAAAATTTCAGAATTGCACCTTGCAATGCGGAGAAATTACGGTTTATACATTGACATTATTCATTGATTTTTGCCATTAAAAAACATCATGTTACTCATATACCAGAAATGTTTGAAGGTACTGGCTGAAAGAAAGGAGCTGGCATCTCACTCTCTTTGAATCTTATTTATCATGCTAAGAGGAGCAGGAATTAGCAAAAAAAATCAGAATTGCACCTTGCAATGCAGAGAAATCACTGTTTGTGCATTCACATTATTCATTGATTTTTGCCATTGTAAAAAGTCCAGAAATGTTTGAAGCTACTGACTGAATGAAAGGAGCTGGCATCTCGCTCTCTCTGAATCTTCTTTGGCATGCTAAGAGGAACATGAAAAAGCAAAAAATTTCAGAATTGCACATTGCAATGTGGAGAAATTGCTGTTTGTACATTGACATTATTCATTGATTTTTGCCATTAAAAAACATCATGTTATTCATATACCAGAAATGTTTGAAAGTCCTGGCTGAAAGAAAGGAGCTGGCATCTCAGTCTCTCTGAATCTTCTTTAGCATGCTAAGAGGAGCATGAAAAAGCAAAAAAATTCAGAATTGCACCTTGCAATGCGGAGAAATTATTGTTTGTACACTGACATTATTCATTGATTTTTGCCATTGAAAAACATCATGCTACTCATATACCAGAAATGTTTGAAGGTACTGGCTGAAAGAAAGGAGCTGGCATCTCACTTTCTTTGAATCTTCTTTATCATGCTAAGAGGAGCAGGAAAAAGCAAAAAATTTCAGAATTGCACCTTGCAATGCAGGGAAATCAATGTTTGGGCATTCACATTATTCATTGATTTTTGCCATGGTAAAACGTCCAGAAATGTTTGAAGCTACTGACTTAATGAAAGGTGCTGGCATCTCACTCTCTCTGAATCTTCTTTAGCATGCTAAGAGGAGCATGAAAAAGCAAAAAATTTCAGAATTGCACCTTGCAATGCGGAGAAATTACTGTTTGTACATTGACATTATTCATTGATTTTTGCCATTGAAAAACATCATGTTACTCATATACCAGAAATGTTTGAAGGTACTGGCTGAAAGAAAGGAGCTGGCATCTCACTCTCTTTGAATCTTCTTTATCATGCAAAGAGGAGCATGAAAAAGCAAAAAATTTCAGAATTGCACCTTGCAATGCAGAGAAATCACTGTTTGTGCATTCGCATTATTCATTGATTTTTGCCATTGTAAAACATCCAGAAATGTTTGAAGCTACTGACTGAATGAAATGAGCTGGCATCTCACTCTCTCTGTATCTTCTTTAGCATGCTAAGAGCAGTATGAAAAAGCTAAAAATTTCAGAATTGCACCTTGCAATGCGGAGAAATTACTGTTTGTACATTGACATTATTCATTGATTTTTGCCATTGAAAAACATCATGTTACTCATATACCAGAAATGTTTGAAGGTACTGGCTGAATGAAAGGAACTGGCATCTCACTCTCTTTGAATCTTCTTTATCATGCTAAGAGGAGCAGGAAAAAGCAAAAAATTTCAGAATTGCACCTTGCAATGCGGAGAAATTAATGTTTGTACATTGACATTATTCATTGATTTTTGCCTTTGTAAAACATCCAGAAATGTTAGAAGCTACTGACTGAATGGAAGGAGCTGGCATCTCACTCTCTCTGAATCTTCTTTATCATGCTAAGAGGAGCATGAAAAATCAAAAAAATTTCAGAATTGCACCTTGCAATGCGGAGAAATTACGGTTTATACATTGACATTATTCATTGATTTTTGCCATTAAAAAACATCATGTTACTCATATACCAGAAATGTTTGAAGGTACTGGCTGAAAGAAAGGAGCTGGCATCTCACTCTCTTTGAATCTTATTTATCATGCTAAGAGGAGCAGGAATTAGCAAAAAAAATCAGAATTGCACCTTGCAATGCAGAGAAATCACTGTTTGTGCATTCACATTATTCATTGATTTTTGCCATTGTAAAAAGTCCAGAAATGTTTGAAGCTACTGACAGAATTGAAAGATCTGGCATCTCACTATTTCTGAATCTTCTTTAGCATGCTAAGAGGAGCATGAAAAAGCAAAAAATTTCAGAATTGCACCTTGCAATGCGGAGAAATTACTGTTTGTACATTGACATTATTCATTGATTTTTGCCATTGAAAAACATCATGTTACTCATATACCAGAAATGTTTGAATGTACTGGCTGAAAGAGAGGAGCTGGCTTCTCACTCTCTTTGAATCTTCTTTATCATGCTAAGAGGAGCAGGAAAAAGCAAAAAAATTCAGAATTGCACCTTGCAATGCAGAGAAATCAATGTTTGTGCATTCACATTTTTCATTGATATTTGCCATTGTAAAATGTCCAGAAATGTTTGAAGCTACTGACTGAATGAAAGGAGCTGGCATCTCGCTCTCTCTGAATCTTCTTTGGCATGGTAAGAGGAACATGAAAAAGCAAAAAATTTCAGAATTGCACATTGCAATGTGGAGAAATTGCTGTTTGTACATTGACATTATTCATTGATTTTTGCCATTAAAAAACATCATGTTATTCATATACCAGAAACGTTTGAAAGTCCTGGCTGAAAGAAAGGAGCTGGCATCTCAGTCTCTCTGAATGTTCTTTAGCATGCTAAGAGGAGCATGAAAAAGCAAAAAAATTCAGAATTGCACCTTGCAATGCGGAGAAATTATTGTTTGTACACTGACATTATTCATTGATTTTTGCCATTGAAAAACATCATGCTACTCATATACCAGAAATGTTTGAAGGTACTGGCTGAAAGAAAGGAGCTGGCATCTCACTCTCTTTGAATCTTCTTTATCATGCAAAGAGGAGCATGAAAAAGCAAAAAATTTCAGAATTGCACCTTGCAATGCAGAGAAATCAATGTTTGTGCATTCGCATTATTCATTGATTTTTGCCATTGTAAAACATCCAGAAATGTTTGAAGCTACTGACTGAATGAAATGAGCTGGCATCTCACTCTCTCTGTATCTTCTTTAGCATGCTAAGAGCAGTATGAAAAAGCTAAAAATTTCAGAATTGCACCTTGCAATGCGGAGAAATTACTGTTTGTACATTGACATTATTCATTGATTTTTGCCATTGAAAAACATCATGTTACTCATATACCAGAAATGTTTGAAGGTACTGGCTGAATGAAAGGAACTGGCATCTCACTCTCTTTGAATCTTCTTTATCATGCTAAGAGGAGCAGGAAAAAGCAAAAAATTTCAGAATTGCAACTTGCAATGCGGAGAAATTAATGTTTGTACATTGACATTATTCATTGATTTTTGCCTTTGTAAAACATCCAGAAATGTTAGAAGCTACTGACTGAATGGAAGGAGCTGGCATCTCACTCTCTCTGAATCTTCTTTATCATGCTAAGAGGAGCATGAAAAATCAAAAAAATTTCAGAATTGCACCTTGCAATGCGGAGAAATTACGGTTTATACATTGACATTATTCATTGATTTTTGCCATTAAAAAACATCATGTTACTCATATACCAGAAATGTTTGAAGGTACTGGCTGAAAGAAAGGAGCTGGCATCTCACTCTCTTTGAATCTTATTTATCATGCTAAGAGGAGCAGGAATTAGCAAAAAAAATCAGAATTGCACCTTGCAATGCAGAGAAATCACTGTTTGTGCATTCACATTATTCATTGATTTTTGCCATTGTAAAAAGTCCAGAAATGTTTGAAGCTACTGACAGAATTGAAAGATCTGGCATCTCACTATTTCTGAATCTTCTTTAGCATGCTAAGAGGAGCATGAAAAAGCAAAAAATTTCAGAATTGCACCTTGCAATGCGGAGAAATTACTGTTTGTACATTGACATTATTCATTGATTTTTGCCATTGAAAAACATCATGTTACTCATATACCAGAAATGTTTGAATGTACTGGCTGAAAGAGAGGAGCTGGCTTCTCACTCTCTTTGAATCTTCTTTATCATGCTAAGAGGAGCAGGAAAAAGCAAAAAAATTCAGAATTGCACCTTGCAATGCAGAGAAATCAATGTTTGTGCATTCACATTTTTCATTGATATTTGCCATTGTAAAATGTCCAGAAATGTTTGAAGCTACTGACTGAATGAAAGGAGCTGGCATCTCGCTCTCTCTGAATCTTCTTTGGCATGGTAAGAGGAACATGAAAAAGCAAAAAATTTCAGAATTGCACATTGCAATGTGGAGAAATTGCTGTTTGTACATTGACATTATTCATTGATTTTTGCCATTAAAAAACATCATGTTATTCATATACCAGAAACGTTTGAAAGTCCTGGCTGAAAGAAAGGAGCTGGCATCTCAGTCTCTCTGAATGTTCTTTAGCATGCTAAGAGGAGCATGAAAAAGCAAAAAAATTCAGAATTGCACCTTGCAATGCGGAGAAATTATTGTTTGTACACTGACATTATTCATTGATTTTTGCCATTGAAAAACATCATGCTACTCATATACCAGAAATGTTTGAAGGTACTGGCTGAAAGAAAGGAGCTGGCATCTCACTCTCTTTGAATCTTCTTTATCATGCAAAGAGGAGCATGAAAAAGCAAAAAATTTCAGAATTGCACCTTGCAATGCAGAGAAATCAATGTTTGTGCATTCGCATTATTCATTGATTTTTGCCATTGTAAAACATCCAGAAATGTTTGAAGCTACTGACTGAATGAAATGAGCTGGCATCTCACTCTCTCTGTATCTTCTTTAGCATGCTAAGAGCAGTATGAAAAAGCTAAAAATTTCAGAATTGCACCTTGCAATGCGGAGAAATTACTGTTTGTACATTGACATTATTCATTGATTTTTGCCATTGAAAAACATCATGTTACTCATATACCAGAAATGTTTGAAGGTACTGGCTGAATGAAAGGAACTGGCATCTCACTCTCTTTGAATCTTCTTTATCATGCTAAGAGGAGCAGGAAAAAGCAAAAAATTTCAGAATTGCACCTTGCAATGCGGAGAAATTAATGTTTGTACATTGACATTATTCATTGATTTTTGCCATTGTAAAACATCCAGAAATGTTAGAAGCTACTGACTGAATGGAAGGAGCTGGCATCTCACTCTCTCTGAATCTTCTTTATCATGCTAAGAGGAGCATGAAAAATCAAAAAAATTTCAGAATTGCACCTTGCAATGCGGAGAAATTACGGTTTATACATTGACATTATTCATTGATTTTTGCCATTAAAAAACATCATGTTACTCATATACCAGAAATGTTTGAAGGTACTGGCTGAAAGAAAGGAGCTGGCATCTCACTCTCTTTGAATCTTATTTATCATGCTAAGAGGAGCAGGAATTAGCAAAAAAAATCAGAATTGCACCTTGCAATGCAGAGAAATCACTGTTTGTGCATTCACATTATTCATTGATTTTTGCCATTGTAAAAAGTCCAGAAATGTTTGAAGCTACTGACAGAATTGAAAGATCTGGCATCTCACTATCTCTGAATCTTCTTTAGCATGCTAAGAGGAGCATGAAAAAGCAAAAAATTTCAGAATTGCACCTTGCAATGCGGAGAAATTACTGTTTGTACATTGACATTATTCATTGATTTTTGCCATTGAAAAACATCATGTTACTCATATACCAGAAATGTTTGAATGTACTGGCTGAAAGAGAGGAGCTGGCTTCTCACTCTCTTTGAATCTTCTTTATCATGCTAAGAGGAGCAGGAAAAAGCAAAAAAATTCAGAATTGCACCTTGCAATGCAGAGAAATCAATGTTTGTGCATTCACATTTTTCATTGATATTTGCCATTGTAAAATGTCCAGAAATGTTTGAAGCTACTGACTGAATGAAAGGAGCTGGCATCTCGCTCTCTCTGAATCTTCTTTGGCATGGTAAGAGGAACATGAAAAAGCAAAAAATTTCAGAATTGCACATTGCAATGTGGAGAAATTGCTGTTTGTACATTGACATTATTCATTGATTTTTGCCATTAAAAAACATCATGTTATTCATATACCAGAAACGTTTGAAAGTCCTGGCTGAAAGAAAGGAGCTGGCATCTCAGTCTCTCTGAATGTTCTTTAGCATGCTAAGAGGAGCATGAAAAAGCAAAAAAATTCAGAATTGCACCTTGCAATGCGGAGAAATTATTGTTTGTACACTGACATTATTCATTGATTTTTGCCATTGAAAAACATCATGCTACTCATATACCAGAAATGTTTGAAGGTACTGGCTGAAAGAAAGGAGCTGGCATCTCACTCTCTTTGAATCTTCTTTATCATGCTAAGAGGAGCAGGGAAAAGCAAAAAATTTCAGAATTGCACCTTGCAATGCAGGGAAATCAATGTTTGGGCATTCACATTATTCATTGATTTTTGCCATGGTAAAACGTCCAGAAATGTTTGAAGCTACTCACTTAATGAAAGGTGCTGGCATCTCACTCTCTCTGAATCTTCTTTAGCATGCTAAGAGGAGCATGAAAAAGCAAAAAATTTCAGAATAGCACCTTGCAATGCGGAGAAATTATTGTTTGTACATTGACATAATTCCTTGATATTTGCCATTGAAAAACATCATGTTACTCATATACCAGAAATGTTTGAAGGTACTGGCTGAAAGAAAGGAGCTGGCATCTCACTCAATTTGAATCTTCTTTATCATGCTAAGAGTAGCAGGAAAAAGCAAAAAATTTCAGAATTGCACCTTGCAATGCAGAGAAATCAATGTTTGTGCATTCACATTATTCATTGATTTTTGCCATTGAAAAACGTCCAGAAATGTTTGAAGCTACTGACTGAATGAAAGGAGCTGGCATCTCAGTCTCTATGAATCTTCTTTAGCATGCTAAGAGGAGCATGAAAAAGCAAAAAAATTCAGAATTGCACCTTGCAATGCGGAGAAATTACTGTTTGTACATTGACATTATTCATTGATTTTTGCCATTGTAAAACATCATGTTACTCATATACCAGAAATGCTTGAAGGTACTGGCTGAAAGAAAGGAGCTGGAATCTCACTCTATTTGAATCTTCTTTATCATGCTAAGAGGAGCATGAAAAAGCAAAAAATTTCAGAATTGCACCTTGCAATGCGGAGAAATTACTGTTTGTACATTGACATTATTCATTGATTTTTGCCATTGAAAAACATCATGCTACTCATATACCAGAAATGTTTGAAGGTACTGGCTGAAAGAAAGGAGCTGGCATCTCACTCTCTTTGAATCTTCTTTATCATGCTAAGAGGAGCAGGAAAAAGCAAAAAATTTCAGAATTGCACCTTGCAATGCAGGGAAATCAATGTTTGGGCATTCACATTATTCATTGATTTTTGCCATGGTAAAACGTCCAGAAATGTTTGAAGCTACTGACTTAATGAAAGGTGCTGGCATCTCACTCTCTCTGAATCTTCTTTAGCATGCTAAGAGGAGCATGAAAAAGCAAAAAATTTCAGAATTGCACCTTGCAATGCGGAGAAATTATTGTTTGTACATTGACATTATTCATTGATTTTTGCCATTGAAAAACATCATGTTACTCATATACCAGAAATGTTTGAAGGTACTGGCTGAATGAAAGGAACTGGCATCTCACTCTCTTTGAATCTTCTTTATCATGCTAAGAGGAGCAGGAAAAAGCAAAAAATTTCAGAATTGCACCTTGCAATGCGGAGAAATTAATGTTTGTACATTGACATTATTCATTGATTTTTGCCATTGTAAAACATCCAGAAATGTTAGAAGCTACTGACTGAATGGAAGGAGCTGGCATCTCACTCTCTCTGAATCTTCTTTATCATGCTAAGAGGAGCATGAAAAATCAAAAAAATTTCAGAATTGCACCTTGCAATGCGGAGAAATTACGGTTTATACATTGACATTATTCATTGATTTTTGCCATTAAAATACATCATGTTACTCATATACCAGAAATGTTTGAAGGTACTGGCTGAAAGAAAGGAGCTGGCATCTCACTCTCTTTGAATCTTATTTATCATGCTAAGAGGAGCAGGAATTAGCAAAAAAAAATCAGAATTGCACCTTGCAATGCAGAGAAATCACTGTTTGTGCATTCACATTATTCATTGATTTTTGCCATTGTAAAAAGTCCAGAAATGTTTGAAGCTACTGACAGAATTGAAAGATCTGGCATCTCACTATCTCTGAATCTTCTTTAGCATGCTAAGAGGAGCATGAAAAAGCAAAAAATTTCAGAATTGCACCTTGAAATGCGGAGAAATTACTGTTTGTACATTGACATTATTCATTGATTTTTGCCATTGAAAAACATCATGTTACTCATATACCAGAAATGTTTGAATGTACTGGCTGAAAGAGAGGAGCTGCCTTCTCACTCTCTTTGAATCTTCTTTATCATGCTAAGAGGAGCAGGAAAAAGCAAAAAAATTCAGAATTGCACCTTGCAATGCAGAGAAATCAATGTTTGTGCATTCACATTATTCATTGATTTTTGCCATTGTAAAATGTCCAGAAATGTTTGAAGCTACTGACTGAATGAAAGGAGCTGGCATCTCGCTCTCTCTGAATCTCCTTTGGCATGCTAAGAGGAACATGAAAAAGCAAAAAATTTCAGAATTGCACCTTGCAATGCGGAGAAATTACTGTTTGTACATTGACATTATTCATTGATTTTTGCCATTGTAAAACATCATGTTACTCATATACCAGAAATGCTTGAAGGTACTGGCTGAAAGAAAGGAGCTGGAATCTCACTCTAATTGAATCTTTTTTATCATGCTAAGAGGAGCATGAAAAAGCAAAAAATTTCAGAATTGCACCTTGCAATGCGGAGAAATTACTGTTTGTACATTGACATTATTCATTGATTTTTGCCATTGAAAAACATCATGCTACTCATATACCAGAAATGTTTGAAGGTACTGGCTGAAAGAAAGGAGCTGGCATCTCACTCTCTTTGAATCTTCTTTATCATGCTAAGAGGAGCAGGAAAAAGCAAAAAATTTCAGAATTGCACCTTGCAATGCAGGGAAATCAATGTTTGGGCATTCACATTATTCATTGATTTTTGCCATGGTAAAATGTCCAGAAATGTTTGAAGCTACTGACTTAATGAAAGGTGCTGGCATCTCACTCTCTCTGAATCTTCTTTAGCATGCTAAGAGGAGCATGAAAAAGCAAAAAATTTCAGAATTGCACCTTGCAATGCGGAGAAATTATTGTTTGTACATTGACATAATTCCTTGATATTTGCCATTGAAAAACATCATGTTACTCATATACCAGAAATGTTTGAAGGTACTGGCTGAAAGAAAGGAGCTGGCATCTCACTCAATTTGAATCTTCTTTATCATGCTAAGAGTAGCAGGAAAAAGCAAAAAATTTCAGAATTGCACCTTGCAATGCAGAGAAATCAATGTTTGTGCATTCACATTATTCATTGATTTTTGCCATTGAAAAACGTCCAGAAATGTTTGAAGCTACTGACTGAATGAAAGGAGCTGGCATCTCAGTCTCTATGAATCTTCTTTAGCATGCTAAGAGGAGCATGAAAAAGCAAAAAAATTCAGAATTGCACCTTGCAATGCGGAGAAATTACTGTTTGTACATTGACATTATTCATTGATTTTTGCCATTGTAAAACATCATGTTACTCATATACCAGAAATGCTTGAAGGTACTGGCTGAAAGAAAGGAGCTGGAATCTCACTCTATTTGAATCTTCTTTATCATGCTAAGAGGAGCATGAAAAAGCAAAAAATTTCAGAATTGCACCTTGCAATGCGGAGAAATTATTGTTTGTACATTGACATTATTCATTGATTTTTGCCATTGAAAAACATCATGTTACTCATATACCAGAAATGTTTGAATGTACTGGCTGAAAGAAAGGAGCTGGCATCTCACTCTCTTTGAATCTTCTTTATCATGCAAAGAGGAGCATGAAAAAGCAAAAAATTTCAGAATTGCATCTTGCAATGCAGAGAAATCAATGTTTGTGCATTCGCATTATTCATTGATTTTTGCCATTGTAAAACATCCAGAAATGTTTGAAGCTACTGACTGAATGAAATGAGCTGGCATCTCACTCTCTCTGTATCTTCTTTAGCATGCTAAGAGCAGCATGAAAAAGCAAAAAATTTCAGAATTGCACCTTGCAATGCGGAGAAATTACTGTTTGTACATTGACATTATTCATTGATTTTTGCCATTGAAAAACAACATGTTACTCATATACCAGAAATGTTTGAAGGTACTGGCTGAAAGAGAGGAGCTGGCTTCTCACTCTCTTTGAATCTTCTTTATAATGCTAAGAGGAGCAGGAAAAAGCAAAAAAATTCAGAATTGCACCTTGCAATGCAGAGAAATCAATGTTTGTGCATTCACATTATTCATTGATTTTTGCCATTGTAAAACGTCCAGAAATGTTTGAAGCTAGTGACTGAATGAAAGGAGCTGGTATCTCACTCTCTTTGAATCTTCTTTATCATGCTAAGAGGAGCAGGAAAAAGCAAAAAATTTCAGACTTGCAACTTGCAATGCGGAGAAATTACTGTTTGTACATTGCATTATTCATTGATTTTTGCCATTAAAAAACATCATGTTATTCATTTACCAGAAATGTTTGAAAGTCCTGGCTGAAAGAAAGGAGCTGGCATCTCAGTCTCTCTGAATCTTCTTTAGCATGCTAAGAGGAGCATGAAAAAGCAAAAAAATTCAGAATTGCACCTTGCAATGCGGAGAAATCAATGTTTGTGCATTCACATTATTCATTGATTTTTGCCATTGAAAAACGTCCAGAAATGTTTGAAGCTACTGACTGAATGAAAGGAGTTGGCATCTCACTCTCTCTGAATATTCTTTAGCATGCTAAGAAGAGTATGAAAAAGCAAAAAATTTCAGAATTGCACCTTGCAATGCGGAGAAATTACTGTTTGTACATTGACATTATTCATTGATTTTTGCCATTGAAAAACATCATGTTACTCATATACCAGAAATGTTTGAAGGTACTGGCTGAAAGAAAGGAGCTGGCATCTCACTCTCTCTGTATCTTCTTTAGCATGCTAAGAGGAGCATGAAAAAGCAAAAAATTTCAGAATTGCACCTTGCAATGCGGAGAAATTACTGTTTGTACATTGACATTATTCATTGATTTTTGCCATTGAAAAACATCATGTTACTCATATACCAGAAATGTTTGAAGTTACTGACTGAAAGAAAGGAGCTGGCTTCTCAGTCTCTCTGAATCTTCTTTAGCATGCTAAGAGGAGCATGAAAACGCAAAAAAACTCAGAAATGCACCTTGCAATGCGGAGAAATTACTGTTTGTACATTAACATTATACATTGATGTTTGCCATTGAAAAACATCATGTTACTCATATACCAGAAATGTTTGAAGGTACTGGCTGAAAGAAAGGAGCTGGCATCTCACTCTCTTTGAATCTTATTTATCATGCTAAGAGGAGCAGGAAAAAGCAAAAAAAATCAGAATTGCACCTTGCAATGCAGAGAAATCACTGTTTGTGCATTCACATTATTCATTGATTTTTGCCATTGTAAAAAGTCCAGAAATGTTTGAAGCTACTGACAGAATGGAAAGATCTGGCATCTCACTCTCTCTGAATCTTCTTTAGCATGCTAAGAGGAGCATGAAAAAGCAAAAAATTTCAGAATTGCACCTTGCAATGCGGAGAAATTACTGTTTGTACATTGACATTATTCATTGATTTTTGCCATTGAAAAACATCATGTTACTCATATACCAGAAATGTTTGAAGGTACTGGCTGAAAGAAAGAAGGTGGCATCTAACTCTCTTTGAATCTTCTTTATCATGCTAAGAGGAGCAGGAAAAAGCAAAAAATTTCAGAATTGCACCTTGCAATGCAGAGAAATCAATGTTCGTGCATTCACATTATTCATTGATTTTTGACATTGTAAAACATCCAGAAATGTTTGAAGCTACTGACTGAATGAAAGGAGTTGGCATCTCACTCTCTCTGAATCTTCTTTAGCATGCTAAGAGGAGCATGAAAATGCATGAAATTTCAGAATTGCACCTTGCAATGCGGAGAAATTACTGTTTGTACATTGACATTATTCATTGATTTTTGCCATTGAAAAACATCATGTTACTCATATACCAGAAATGTTTGAAGTTACTGACTGAAAGAAAGGAGCTGGCTTCTCAGTCTCTCTGAATCTTCTTTAGCATGCTAAGAGGAGCATGAAAACGCAAAAAAACTCAGAAATGCACCTTGCAATGCGGAGAAATTACTGTTTGTACATTAACATTATACATTGATGTTTGCCATTGAAAAACATCATGTTACTCATATACCAGAAATGTTTGAAGGTACTGGCTGAAAGAAAGGAGCTGGCATCTCACTCTCTTTGAATCTTATTTATCATGCTAAGAGGAGCAGGAAAAAGCAAAAAAAATCAGAATTGCACCTTGCAATGCAGAGAAATCACTGTTTGTGCATTCACATTATTCATTGATTTTTGCCATTGTAAAAAGTCCAGAAATGTTTGAAGCTACTGACAGAATGGAAAGATCTGGCATCTCACTCTCTCTGAATCTTCTTTAGCATGCTAAGAGGAGCATGAAAAAGCAAAAAATTTCAGAATTGCACCTTGCAATGCGGAGAAATTACTGTTTGTACATTGACATTATTCATTGATTTTTGCCATTGAAAAACATCATGTTACTCATATACCAGAAATGTTTGAAGGTACTGGCTGAAAGAAAGAAGGTGGCATCTAACTCTCTTTGAATCTTCTTTACCATGCTAAGAGGAGCAGGAAAAAGCAAAAAATTTCAGAATTGCACCTTGCAATGCAGAGAAATCAATGTTCGTGCATTCACATTATTCATTGATTTTTGACATTGTAAAACATCCAGAAATGTTTGAAGCTGCTGACTGAATGAAAGGAGTTGGCATCTCATTCTCTCTGAATCTTCTTTAGCATGCTAAGAAGAGCATGAAAATGCAAGAAATTTCAGAATTGCACCTTGCAATGCGGAGAAATTACTGTTTGTACATTGACATTATTCATTGATTTTTGCCATTGAAAAACATCATGTTACTCATATACCAGAAATGTTTGAAGGTACTGGCTGAAAGAAAGGAGCTGGCATCTCACTCTATTTGAATCTTCTTTATCATGCTAAGAGGAGCATGAAAAAGCAAAAAATTTCAGAATTGCACCTTGCAATGCGGAGAAATTACTGTTTGTACATTGACATTATTCATTGATTTTTGCCATTGAAAAACATCATGTTACTCATATACCAGAAATGTTTGAAGGTACTGGCTGAAAGAAAGGAGCTGGCATCTCACTCTCTTTGAATCTTCTTTATCATGCAAAGAGGAGCATGAAAAAGCTAAAAATTTCAGAATTGCACCTTGCAATGCAGAGAAATCAATGTTTGTGCATTCGCATTATTCATTGATTTTTGCCATTGTAAAACGTCCAGAAATGTTTGAAGCTACTGACTGAATGAAATGAGCTGGCATCTCACTCTCTCTGTATCTTCTTTAGCATGCTAAGAGCAGCATGAAAAAGCAAAAAATTTCAGAATTGCACCTTGCAATGCGGAGAAATTACTGTTTGTACATTGACATTATTCATTGATTTTTGCCATTAAAAAACATTATGTTATTCATATACCAGAAATGTTTGTAAGTCCTGGCTGAAAGAAAGGAGCTGGCATCTCATTCTCTCTGAATCTTCTTTAGCATGCTAAGAGGAGAATGAAAAAGTAAAAAAGTTCAGAATTGCATTTTGCAATGCGGAGAAATTATTGTTTGTACATTGACATTATTCATTGATATTTGCCATTGAAAAACATCGTGTCACTCATATACCAGAAATGTTTGAACGTACTGGCTGAAAGAAAGGAGCTGGCATCTCAGTCTCTCTGAATCTTTTTTAGCATGCTAAGAGGAGCATGAAAAAGCAAAATAATTCAGAATTGCACCTTGCAATGCGGAGAAATCAATGTTTGTGCATTCACATTATTCATTGATTTTTGCCATTGAAAAACGTCCAGAAATGTTTGAAGCTACTGACTGAATGAAAGGAGCTGGTATCTCACTCTCTGAATCTTCTTTAGCATGCTAAGAGGAGTATGAAAAAGCAAAAAATTTCAGACTTGCAACTTGCAATGCGGAGAAATTACTGTTTGTACATTGACATTATTCATTGATATTTGCCATTGAAAAACATCATGTTACTCATATACCAAAAATGTTTGAAGGTACTGGCTGAAAGAAAGGAGCTGGCATCTCACTCTCTTTGAATCTTCTTTATCATGCTAAGAGGAGCAGGAAAAAGCAAAAAATTTCAGAATTGCACCTTGCAATGCAGTGAAATCAATGTTTGGGCATTCACATTATTCATTGATTTTTGCCATGGTAAAACGTCCAGAAATGTTTGAAGCTACTGACTTAATGAAAGGAGCTGGCATCTCACTCTCTCTGAATCTTCTTTAGCATGCTAAGAGGAGCATGAAAAAGCAAAAAATTTCAGAATTGCACCTTGCAATGCGGAGAAATTATTGTTTGTACATTGACATAATTCCTTGATATTTGCCATTGAAAAACATCATGTTACTCATATACCAGAAATGTTTGAAGGTACTGGCTGAAAGAAAGGAGCTGGCATCTCACTCTATTTGAATCTTCTTTATCATGCTAAGAGGAGCAGGAAAAAGCAAAAAATTTCAGAATTGCACCTTGCAATGCAGAAAAAAAAATGTTTGTGCATTCACATTATTCATTGATTTTTGCCATTGAAAAACGTCCAGAAATGTTTGAAGCTACTGACTTAATGAAAGGAGCTGGCATCTCACTCTCTCTGAATCTTCTTTAGCATGCTAAGAGGAGCATGAAAAAGCAAAAAAATTCAGAATTGCACCTTGCAATGCGGAGAAATTATAGTTTGTACACTGACATTATTCATTGATTTTTGCCATTGAAAAACATCATGCTACTCATATACCAGAAATGTTTGAAGGTACTGGCTGAAAGAAAGGAGCTGGCAGCTCACTCTCTTTGAATCTTCTTTACCATGCTTAGAGGAGCAGGAAAAAGCAAAAAATTTCAGAATTGCACCTTGCAATGCAGAGAAATCAATGTTTGTGCATTCGCATTATTCATTGATTTTTTCCATTGTAAAACGTCCAGAAATGTTTGAAGCTACTGACTGAATGAAATGAGCTGGCATCTCACTCTCTCTGAAACTTCTTTAGCATGCTAAGAGCAGCATGAAAAAGCAAAAAAGTTCAGAATTGCATATTGCAAAGCGGAGAAATTACTGTTTGTACATTGACATTATTCATTGATATTTGCCTTTGAAAAACATCGTGTCACTCATATACCAGAAATGTTTGAAGGTACTGGCTGAAAGAAAAGAGCTGGCATCTCAGTCTCTCTGAATCTTTTTTAGCATGCTAAGAGGAGCATGAAAAAGCAAAAAAATTCAGAATTGCACCTTGCATTGCGGAGAAATTAATGTTTGTGCATTCACATTATTCATTGATTTTTGCCATTGAAAAACGTCCAGAAATGTTTGAAGCTACTGACTGAATGAAAGGAGCTGGTATCTCACTCTCTCTGAATCTTCTTTAGCATGCTAAGAGGAGTATGAAAAAGCAAAAAATTTCAGACTTGCAACTTGCAATGCGGAGAAATTACTGGTTGTACATTGACATTATTCATTGATATTTGCCATTGAAAAACATCATGTTACTCATATACCAAAAATGTTTGAAGGTACTGGCTGAAAGAAAGGAGCTGGCATCTCACTCTCTTTGAATCTTCTTTATCATGCTAAGAGGAGCAGGAAAAAGCAAAAAATTTCAGAATTGCACCTTGCAATGCAGGGAAATCAATGTTTGTGCATTCACATTATTCATTGATTTTTGCCATTGTAAAACGTCCAGAAATGTTTGAAGCTACTGACTTAATGAAAGGAGCTGGCATATCACTCTCTCTGAATCTTCTTTAGCATGCTAAGAGGAGCATGAAAAAGCAAAAAATTTCAGAATTGCACCTTGCAATGCGGAGAAATTATTGTTTGTACATTGACATAATTCCTTGATATTTGCCATTGAAAAACATCATGTTACTCAAATACCAGAAATGTTTGAAGGTACTGGGTGAAAGAAAGGAGCTGGCATCTCACTCTATTTGAATCTTCTTTATCATGCTAAGAGGAGCAGGAAAAAGCAAAAAATTTCAGAATTGCACCTTGCAATGCAGAGAAATCAATGTTTGTGCATTCACATTATTCATTGATTTTTGCCATTGTAAAATGTCCAGAAATGTTTGAAGCTACTGACTGAATGAAAGGAGCTGGCATCTCGCTCTCTCTGAATCTTCTTTAGCATGCTAAGAGGAGCATGAAAAAGCAAAAAATTTCAGAATTGCACCTTGCAATGCGGAGAAATCAATGTTTGTGCATTCACATTATTCATTGATTTTTGAAAAGGTAAAATGTCGAGAAATGTTTGAAGCTACTGACTGAATAAAAGGAGCTGGCATCTCACTCTCTCTCTGAATCTACTTTAGCATGCTAAGAGGAGCATGAAAGAGCAAAAAATTTCAAAATTGCACCTTGCAATGCGTAGAAATTACTGTTTGTATATTGACATTATTCATTGATTTTTGCCATTGAAAAACATCATATTATTCATATACCAGAAATGTTTGAAGGTACTGGGTGAAAGAAAGAAGCTGGCATCTCACTCTCTTTGAATATTCTTTATCATGCTAAGAGGAGCAGGAAAAACAAAAAAAATCAGAATTGCACTTTGCAATGCAGAGAAATCACTGTTTGTGCATTCACATTATTCATTGATTTTTGCCATTGTAAAAAGTCCAGAAATGTTTGAAGCTACTGACTGAATGGAAGGATCTGGCATCTCACTCTCTCTGAATCTTCTTTAGCATGCTAAGAGGAGCATGAAAAAGCAAAAAATTTCAGAATTGCACCTTGCAATGCGGAGAAATTACTGTTTGTACATTGACATTATTCATTGATTTTTGCCATTGAAAAACATCATGTTACTCATATACCAGAAATGTTTGAAGGTACTGGCTGAATGAAAGGAACTGGCATCTCACACTCTTTGAACCTTCTTTATCATGCTAAGAGGAGCAGGAAAAAGCAAAAAATTTCAGAATTGCACCTTGCAATGCGGAGAAATTACTGTTTGTACATTGACATTATTCATTGATTTTTGCCATTGTAAAACATCCAGAAATGTTTGAAGCTACTGACTGAATGGAAGGAGCTGGCATCTCACTCTCTCTGAATCTTCTTTATCATGCTAAGAGGAACATGAAAAATCAAAAAATTTTCAGAATTGCACCGTGCAATGCGGAGAAATTACTGTTTGTACATTGACATTATTCATTGATTTTTGCCATTAAAAAACATCATGTTACTCATATACCAGAAATGTTTGAAGGTACTAGCTGAAAGAAAGGAGTTGGCATCTAACTCTCTTTGAATCTTCTTTATCATGCTAAGAGGAGCAGGAAAAAGCAAAAAATTTCAGAATTGCACCTTTCAATGCAGAGAAATCAATGTTTGTGCATTCACATTATTCATTGATTTTTGCCATTGTAAAACGTCCAGAAATGTTTGAAGCTACTGACTGAATGAAAGGAGCTGGCATCTCACTCTCTCTGAATCTTCTTTAGCATGCAAAGAGGAGTATGAAAAAGCAAAAAATTTCAAAATTGCACCTTGCAATGCGGACAAATTACTGTTTGTACATTGACATTATTCATTGATTTTTGCCATTGAAAAACATCATGATACTCATATACCAGAAATGTTTGAAGGTACTGGCTGAAAGAAAGGAGCTGGCATTTCAGTCTCTCTGAATCTTCTTTAGCATGCTAAGAGGAGCATGTAAACGCAAAAAAACTCAGAAATGCACCTTGCAATGCGGAGAAATTACTGTTTCTACATTGACATTATTCATTGATTTTTGCCATTGAAAAACATCATGTTACTCATATACCAGAAATGTTTGAAGGTACTGGCTGAAAGAAAGGAGCTGGCATCTCACTCTCTTTGAATCTTCTTTATCATGCTAAGAGGAGCAGGAAAAAGCAAAAAAAATCAGAATTGCACCTTGCAATGCAGAGAAATCACTGTTTGTGCATTCACATTATTCTTTGATTTTTGCCATTGTAAAAAGTCCAGAAATGTTTGAAGCTACTGACTGAATGGAAGGATCTGGCATCTCACTCTCTCTGAATCTTCTTTAACATTCTAAGATTAGCATGAAAAAGCAAAAAATTTCAGAATTGCACCTTGCAATGCGGAGAAATTACTGTTTGTACATTGACATTATTCAATGATTTTTGCCATTGTAAAACATCCAGAAATGTTTGAAGCTACTGACTGAAAGGAAGGAGCTGGCATCTCACTCTCTCTGAATCTTCTTTATCATGCTAAGAGGAACATGAAAAATCAAAAAATTTTCAGAATTGCACCGTGCGATGCGGAGAAATTACTGTTTGTACATTGACATTATTCATTGATTTTTGCCATTAAAAAACATCATGTTACTCATATACCAGAAATGTTTGAAGGTACTAGCTGAAAGAAAGGAGTTGGCATCTAACTCTCTTTGAATCTTCTTTATCATGCTAAGAGGAGCAGGAAAAAGCAAAAAATTTCAGAATTGCACCTTTCAATGCAGAGAAATCATTGTTTGTGCATTCACATTATTCATTGATTTTTGCCATTGTAAAACGTCCAGAAATGTTTGAAGCTACTGACTGAATGAAAGGAGCTGGCATCTCACTCTCTCTGAATCTTCTTTAGCATGCAAAGAGGAGTATGAAAAAGCAAAAAATTTCAAAATTGCACCTTGCAATGCGGACAAATTACTGTTTGTACATTGACATTATTCATTGATTTTTGCCATTGAAAAACATCATGATACTCATATACCAGAAATGTTTGAAGGTACTGGCTGAAAGAAAGGAGCTGGCATCTCAGTCTCTCTGAATCTTCTTTAGCATGCTAAGAGGAGCATGTAAACGCAAAAAAACTCAGAAATGCACCTTGCAATGCGGAGAAATTACTGTTTCTACATTGACATTATTCATTGATTTTTGCCATTGAAAAACATCATGTTACTCATATACCAGAAATGTTTGAAGGTACTGGCTGAAAGAAAGGAGCTGGCATCTCACTCTCTTTGAATCTTCTTTATCATGCTAAGAGGAGCAGGAAAAAGCAAAAAAAATCAGAATTGCACCTTGCAGTGCAGAGAAATCACTGTTTGTGCATTCACATTATTCTTTGATTTTTGCCATTGTAAAAAGTCCAGAAATGTTTGAAGCTACTGACTGAATGGAAGGATCTGGCATCTCACTCTCTCTGAATCTTCTTTAACATGCTAAGATTAGCATGAAAAAGCAAAAAATTTCAGAATTGCACCTTGCAATGCGGAGAAATTACTGTTTGTACATTGACATTATTCATTGATTTTTGACATTGAAAAACATCATGTTACTCATATACCAGAAATGTTTGAAGGTACTGGCTGAAAGAAAGGAGCTGGCATCTCACTCTCTTTGAATCTTCTTTATCATGCTAAGAGGAGCAGGAAAAAGCAAAAAATTTCAGAATTGCACCTTGCAATGCAGAGAAATCACTGTTTGTGCATTCACATTATTCATTGATTTTTGCCATTGTAAAATGTCCAGAAATGTTTGAAGCTACTGACTGAATGAAAGGAGCTGGCATCTCACTCTCTCTGAATCTTCTTTAACATGCTAAGAGGAGCATGAAAAAGCAAAAAAACTCAGAAATGCACCTTGCAATGCGGAGAAATTACTGTTTGTACATTGACATTATTCATTGATTTTTGCCATTGAAAAACATCATTTTACTCATATACCAGAAATGTTTGAAGGTACTGGCTGAAAGAAAGAAGCTGGCATCTCACTCTCTTTGAATCTTCTTTATCATGCTAAGAGGAGCAGGAAAAAGCAAAAAATTTCAGAATTGCACTTTGCAATGCACAAAAATCAATGTTTGTGCATTCACATTATTCATTGATTTTTGCCTTTGTAAAATGTCCAGAAATGTTTGAAGCTACTGACTGAATGAAAGGAGCTGGCATCTCACTCTCTCTGAATCTTCTTTAGCATGCTAAAAGGAGCATGAAAAAGCAAAAAAATTCAGAATTGCACCTTGCAATGCGGAGAAATTACTGTTTGTACATTGACATTATTCAATGATTTTTGCCATTGAAAAACATCATGTTACTCATATACCAGAAATGTTTGAAGGTACTGGCTGAAAGAAAGGAGCTGGCATCTCACTCTCTTTGAATCTTCTTTATCATGCTAAGAGGAGCAGGAAAAAGCAAAAAATTTCAGAATTTCACCTTGCACTGCTGAGAAATCAATGTTTGTGCATTCACATTATTCATTGATTTTTGCCATTGAAAAATGTCCAGAAATGTTTGAAGCTACTGACTGAATAAAAGAAGCTGGCATCTCACTCTCTCTGAATCTTCTTCAGCATGCTAAGAGGAGCATGAAAAAGCAAAAAATTTCAGAATTGCACCTTGCAATGCGGAGAAATTACAGTTTGTACATTGACATTATTCATTGATTTTTGCCATTGATAAACATCATGTTACTCATATACCAGAAATGTTTGAAGGTACTGGCTGAAAGAAAGAAGCTGGCATCTCACTCTCTTTGAATCTTCTTTATCATGCTAAGAGGAGCAGGAAAAAGCAAAAAATTTCAGAATTGCACTTTGCAATGCACAGAAATCAATGTTTGTGCATTCACATTATTCATTGATTTTTGCCTTTGTAAAATGTCCAGAAATGTTTGAAGCTACTGACTGAATGAAATGAGCTGGCATCTCACTCTCTCTGAATCTTCTTTAGCATGCTAAGAGGAGCATGAAAAAGCAAAAAATTTCTGAATTGCACCTTGCAATGCGGAGAAATTACTGTTTGTACATTGACATTATTCATTGATTTTTGCCATTGAAAAACATCATGTTACTCATATACCAGAAATGTTTGAAGGTACTGGCTGAAAGAAAGGAGCTGGCATCTCACTCTCTTTGAATCTTCTTTATCATGCTAAGAGGAGCAGGAAAAAGCAAAAAATTTCAGAATTGCACTTTGCAATGCAGAGAAATCAATGTTTGTGCATTCACATTATTCATTGATTTTTGCCATTGTAAAATGTCCAGAAATGTTTGAAGCTACTGACTGAATTAAAGGAGCTGGCATCTCACTCTCTCTGAATCTTCTTTAGCATGCTAAGAGAAGCATGAAAAAGCAAAAAATTTCAGAATTGCAGCTTGCAATGCGGAGAAATTACTGTTTGTACATTGACATTATTCATTGATTTTTGGAATTGAAAAACATCATGTTGCTCATATACCAGAAATGTTTGAAGGTACTCCCTGAAGGAAAGGAGCTGGCATCTCACTCTCTTTGAATTTTCTTTATCATGCTAAGAGGAGCAGGAAAAAGCAAAAAATTTCAGAATTTCACCTTGCACTGCGGAGAAATCAATGTTTGTGCACTCACATTATTCATTGATTTTTGCCATTGAAAAATGTCCAGAAATGTTTGAAGCTACTGAATGAATAAAAGAAGCTGCATCTCATTCTCTCTGAATTTTCTTCAGCATGCTAAGAGGAGCATGAAAAAGCAAAAAAATTCAGAATTGCAAATTGCAATGCTGAGAAATTACTGTTTGTACATTGACATTATTCATTGATTTTTGACATTGATAAACATTATGTTACTCATACACCAGAAATGTTAGAAGGTACTGGCTGAAAGAAAGAAGCTGGCATCTCACTCTCTTTGAATCTTCTTTATCATGCTAAGAGGAGCAGGAAAAAGCAAAAAATTTCAGAATTGCACTTTGCAATGCACAGAAATCAATGTTTGTGCATTCACATTATTCATTGATTTTTGCCTTTGTAAAATGTCCAGAAATGTTTGAAGCTACTGACTGAATGAAAGGAGCTGGCATCTCACTCTCTCTGAATCCTCTTTAGCATGCTAAGAGGAGCATGAAAAAGCAAAAAATTTCAGAATTGCACCTTGCAATGCGGAGAAATTACTGTTTGTACATTGACATTATTCATTGATTTTTGCCATTGAAAAACATCATGTTACTCATATACCAGAAATGTTTGAAGGTACTGGCTGAAAGAAAGGAGCTGGCATCTCACTCTCTTTTAATCTTCTTTATCATGCTAAGAGGAGCATGAAAAAGCAAAAAATTTCAGAATTTCACCTTGCACTGTGGAGAAATCAATGTTTGTGCATTCACATTATTCATTGATTTTTGCCATTGAAAAATGTCCAGAAATGTTTGAAGCTACTGACTGAATAAAAGAAGCTGGCATCTCACTCTCTCTGAATCTACTTCAGCATGCTAAGAGGAGCATGAAAAAGCAAAAAATTTCCGAATTGCACCTTGCAATGCGGAGAAATTACTGTTTGTACATTGACATTATTCATTGATTTTTGCCATTGAAAAACATCATGTTACTCATTTACCAGAAATGTTTGAAGGTACTGGCTGAAAGAAAGGAGCTGGCGTCTCACTCTCTTTGAATCTTCTTTATCATGCTAAGAGGAGCAGGAAAAAGCAAAAAATTTCAGAATTGCACCTTGCATTGCAGAGAAATCAATGTTTGTGCATTCACATTATTCATTGACTTTTGCCATTGTAAAACGTCCAGAAATGTTTGAAGCTACTGACTGAAAGAAAGGAGCTGGCATCTCACTCTCTCTGAATCTTCTTTAGCATGCTAAGAGGAGCATGAAAAAGCAAAAAAATTCAGAATTGCACCTTGCAATGCGGAGAAATTACGGTTTGTACATTGACATTATTCATTGATTTTTGCCATTGATAAACATCATGTTACTCATATACCAGAAATGTTTGAAGGTACTGGCTGAAAGAAAGGAGCTGGCATCTCACTCTATTTGAATCTTCTTTATCATGCTAAGAGGAGCAGGAAAAAGCAAAAAATTTCAGAATTGCACCTTGCAATGCAGAGAAATCAATGTTTGTGCATTCACATTATTCATTGATTTTTGCCATTGTAAAATGTCCAGAAATGTTTGAAGCTACTGACTGAATGAAAGGAGCTGGCATCTCGCTCTCTCTGAATCTTCTTTAGCATGCTAAGAGGAGCATGAAAAAGCAAAAAATTTCAGAATTGCACCTTGCAATGCGGAGAAATCAATGTTTGTGCATTCACATTATTCATTGATTTTTGCCAAGGTAAAATGTCGAGAAATGTTTGAAGCTACTGACTGAATAAAAGGAGCTGGCATCTCACTCTCTCTCTGAATCTACTTTAGCATGCTAAGAGGAGCATGAAAGAGCAAAAAATTTCAAAATTGCACCTTGCAATGCGTAGAAATTACTGTTTGTACATTGACATTATTCATTGATTTTTGCCATTTAAAAACATCATATTATTCATATACCAGAAATGTTTGAAGGTACTGGCTGAAAGAAAGGAGCTGGCATCTCACTCTATTTGAATCTTTTTTATCATGCTAAGAGGAGCATGAAAAATCAAAAAATTTCAGCATTGCACCTTGCAATGCGGAGTAATTACTGTTTGTACATTGACATTATTCATTGATTTTTGCCTTTGAAAAACATCATATTACTCATATACCAGAAATGTTTGAAGGTACTGGCTGAAAGAAAGAAGCTGGCATCTAACGCTCTTTGAATCTTCTTTATCATGCTAAGAGGAGCAGGAAAAAGCAAAAAATTTCAGAATTGCACCTTTCAATGCAGAGAAATCAATGTTTGTGCATTCACATTATTCATTGATTTTTGCCATTGTAAAACGTCCATAAATGTTTGAAGCTACTGACTGGCATCTCACTCTCTCTGAATCTTCTTTAGCATGCAAAGAGGAGTATGAAAAAGCAAAAAATTTCAAAATTGCACCTTGCAATGCGGACAAATTACTGTTTGTACATTGACATTATTCATTGATTTTTGCCATTGAAAAATATCATGATACTCATATACCAGAAATGTTTGAAGGTACTGGCTGAAAGAAAGGAGCTGGCATCTCAGTCTCTCTGAATCTTCTTTAGCATGCTAAGAGGAGCATGTAAACGCAAAAAAACTCAGAAATGCAAATTGCAATGCGGAGAAATTATTGTTTGTACATTGACATTATTCATTGATTTTTGCCATTGAAAAACATCATGTTACTCATATACCAGAAATGTTTGAAGGTACTGGCTGAAAGAAAGGAGCTGGCATCTCACTCTCTTTGAATCTTCTTTATCATGCTAAGACGAGCAGGAAAAAGCAAAAAAAATCAGAATTGCACCTTGCAATGCAGAGAAATCACTGTTTGTGCATTCACATTATTCTTTGATTTTTGACATTGTAAAAAGTCCAGAAATGTTTGAAGCTACTGACTGAATGGAAGGATCTGGCATCTCACTCTCTCTGAATCTTCTTTAGCATGCTAAGAGGAGCATGAAAAAGCAAAAAATTTCAGAATTGCACCTTGCAATGCGGAGAAATTACTGTTTGTACATTGACATTATTCATTGATTTTTGACATTGAAAAACATCATGTTACTCATATACCAGAAATGTTTGAAGGTACTGGCTGAAAGAAAGGAGCTGGCATCTCACTCTCTTTGAATATTCTTTATCATGCTAAGAGGAGCAGGAAAAAGCAAAAAATTTCAGAATTGCACCTTGCAATGCAGAGAAATCACTGTTTGTGCATTCACATTATTCATTGATTTTTGCCATTGTAAAATGTCCAGAAATGTTTGAAGCTACTGGCTGAATGAAATGAGCTGGCATCTCACTCTCTCTGAATCTTCTTTAGCATGCTAAGAGGAGCATGAAAAAGCAAAAAATTTCTGAATTGCACCTTGCAATGCGGAGAAATTACTGTTTGTACATTGACATTATTCATTGATTTTTGCCATTGAAAAACATCATGTTACTCATATACCAGAAATGTTTGAAGGTACTGGCTGAAAGAAAGGAGCTGGCATCTCACTCTCTTTGAATCTTCTTTATCATGCTAAGAGGAGCAGGAAAAAGCAAAAAATTTCAGAATTGCACTTTGCAATGCAGAGAAATCAATGTTTGTGCATTCACATTATTCATTGATTTTTGCCATTGTAAAATGTCCAGAAATGTTTGAAGCTACTGACTGAATTAAAGGAGCTGGTATCTCACTCTCTCTGAATCTTCTTTAGCATGCTAAGAGAAGCATGAAAAAGCAAAAAATTTCAGAATTGCACCTTGCAATGCGGAGAAATTACTGTTTGTACATTGACATTATTCATTGATTTTTGCCATTGAAAAACATCATGTTGCTCATATACCAGAAATGTTTGAAGGTACTGGCTGAAGGAAAGGAGCTGGCATCTCACTCTCTTTGAATTTTCTTTATCATGCTAAGAGGAGCAGGAAAAAGCAAAAAATTTCAGAATTTCACCTTGCACTGCGGAGAAATCAATGTTTGTGCACTCACATTATTCATTGATTTTTGCCATTGAAAAATGTCCAGAAATGTTTGAAGCTACTGACTGAATAAAAGAAGCTGCATCTCACTCTCTCTGAATCTTCTTCAGCATGCTAAGAGGAGCATGAAAAAGCAAAAAAATTCAGAATTGCAAATTGCAATGCGGAGAAATTACTGTTTGTACATTGACATTATTCATTGATTTTTGACATTGATAAACATTATGTTACTCATACACCAGAAATGTTTGAAGGTACTGGCTGAAAGAAAGAAGCTGGCATCTCACTCTCTTTGAATCTTCTTTATCATGCTAAGAGGAGCAGGAAAAAGCAAAAAATTTCAGAATTGCACTTTGCAATGCACAGAAATCAATGTTTGTGCATTCACATTATTCATTGATTTTTGCCTTTGTAAAATGTCCAGAAATGTTTGAAGCTACTGACTGAATGAAAGGAGCTGGCATCTCACTCTCTCTGAATCTTCTTTAGCATGCTAAGAGGAGCATGAAAAAGCAAAAAATTTCAGAATTGCAAATTGCAATGCGGAGAAATTACTGTTTGTACATTGACATTATTCATTGATTTTTGCCATTGAAAAACATCATGTTACTCATATACCAGAAATGTTTGAAGGTACTGGCTGAAAGAAAGGAGCTGGCATCTCACTCTCTTGGAATCTTCTTTATCATGCTAAGAGGAGCAGGAAAAAGCAAAAAATTTCAGAATTGCACTTTGCAATGCAGAGAAATCAATGTTTGTGCATTCACATTATTCATTGATTTTTGCCATTGTAAAATGTCCAGAAATGTTTGAAGCTACTGACTGAATGAAAGGAGCTGGCATCTCACTCTCTCTGAATCTTCTTTAGCATGCTAAGAGAAGCATGAAAAAGCAAAAAATTTCAGAATTGCACCTTGCAATGCGGAGAAATTACTGTTTGTACATTGACATTATTCATTGATTTTTGCCATTGAAAAACATCATGTTACTCATATACCAGAAATGTTTGAAGGTACTGGCTGAAAGAAAGGAGCTGGCATCTCACTCTCTTTGAATCTTCTTTATCATGCTAAGAGGAGCATGAAAAAGCAAAAAATGTCAGAATTTCACCTTGCACTGTGGAGAAATCAATGTTTGTGCATTCACATTATTCATTGATTTTTGCCATTGAAAAATGTCCAGAAATGTTTGAAGCTACTGACTGAATAAAAGAAGCTGGCATCTCACTCTCTCTGAATCTACTTCAGCATGCTAAGAGGAGAATGAAAAAGCAAAAAATTTCAGAATTGCACCTTGCAATGCGGAGAAATTACTGTTTGTACATTGACATTATTCATTGATTTTTGCCATTGAAAAACATCATGTTTCTCATATACCAGAAATGTTTGAAGGTACTGGCTGAAAGAGAGGAGCTGGCATCTTACTCTCTTTAAATCTTCTTTATCATGCTAAGAGTAGCAGGAAAAAACAAAAATATTTTGAATTGCACCTTGTAATACAGAGAAATCACTGTTTGTGCATTGACATTATTCATTGATTTTTGAAATTGTAAAATGTGCAGAAACGTTTGAAGCTACTGACTGAGTGGAAGGATCTGGCATCTCACTCTCTCTGAATCTTCTTTAGCATGCTAAGAGGAGCATGAAAAAGCAAAAAATTTCAGAATTGCACCTTGCAATGTGGAGAAATTACTGTTTGTACATTGACATTATTCATTGATTTTTGCCATTGAAAAACATCATGTTACTCATATACCAGAAATGTTTGAAGGTACTGGCTGAAAGAAAGGAGCTGGCATCTCACTCTCTTTGAATCTTCTTTATCATGCTAAGAGGAGCAGGAAAAAGCAAAAAATTTCAGAATTGCACTTTGCAATGCAGAGAAATCAATGTTTGTGCATTCACATTATTCATTGATTTTTGCCATTGTAAAATGTCCTGAAATGTTTGAAGCTACTGACTGAATGAAAGTAGCTGGCATCTCACTCTCTCTGAATCTTCTTTACCATGCTAAGAGGAGCATGAAAAAGCAAAAAATTTCAGAATTGCACCTTGCAATGCGGAGAAATTACTGTTTGTACATTGACATTATTCATTGATTTTTGCCACTGAAAAACATCATGTTACTCATATACCAGAAATGTTTGAAGGTACTGGCTGAAAGAAAGGAGCTGGCATCTCACTCTCTTTGAATCTTCTTTATCATGCTAAGAGGAGCAGGAAAAAGCAAAAAATTTCAGAATTGTACTTTGCAATGCACAGAAATCAATGTTTGTGCATTCACATTATTCATTGATTTTTGCCTTTGTAAAATGTCCAGAAATGTTTGAAGCTACTGACTGAATGAAAGGAGCTGGCATCTCACTCTCTCTGAATCTTCTTTAGCATGCTAAGAGGAGCATGAAAACGCAAAAAATTTCAGAATTGCACCTTGCAATGCGGAGAAATTACTGTTTGTACATTGACATAATTCATTGATTTTTGCCATTGAAAAACATCATGTTACTCATATACCAGAAATGTTTGAGGGTACTGGCTGAAAGAAAGGAGCTGGCATCTCAATCTCTTTGAATCTTCTTTATCATGCTAACAGGAGCAGGAAAAAGCAAAAAATTTCAGAATTGCACTTTGCAATGCAGAGAAATCAATGTTTGTGCATTCACATTATTCATTGATTTTTGCCATTGTAAAATGTCCAGAAATGTTTGAAGCAACTGACTGAATGAAAGGAGCTGGCATCTCACTCTCTCTGAATCTTCTTTAGCATGCTAAGAGAAGCATGAAAAAGCAAAAAATTTCAGAATTGCACCTTGCAATGCGGAGAAATTACTGTTTGTACATTGACATTATTCATTGATTTTTGCCATTGAAAAACATCATGTTACTCATATGCCAGAAATGTTTGAAGGTACTGGCTGAAAGAAAGGAGCTGGCATCTCACTCTCTTTGAATCTTCTTTATCATGCTAAGAGGAGCAGGAAAAAGCAAAAAATTTCAGAATTGCACCTTGCAATGCAGAGAAATCAATGTTTGTGCATTCACATTATTCAGTGATTTTTGCCATTGTAAAACGTCCAGAAATATTTGAAGCTACTGACTGAATGAAAGGAGATGGCATCTCACTCTCTCTGAATCTTCTTTAGCATGCTAAGAGGAGCATGAAAAAGCAAAAAATGTCAGAATTGCACCTTGCAATGCGGAGAAATGACTGTTTGTACATTGACATTATTCATTGATTTTTGCCATTGAAAAACATCATGTTTCTCATATACCAGAAATGTTTGAAGGTACTGGCTGAAAGAGAGGAGCTGGCATCTCACTCTCTTTAAATCTTCTTTATCATGCTAAGAGTAGCAGGAAAAAGCAAAAAAATTCAGAATTGCACCTTGTAATGCAGAGAAATCACTGTTTGTGCATTCACATTATTCATTGATTTTTGCCATTGTAAAATGTCCAGAAATGTTTGAAGCTACTGACTGAATGAAAGTAGCTGGCATCTCACTCTCTCTGAATCTTCTTTAGCATGCTAAGAGGAGCATGAAAAAGAAAAAAAATTCAAAATTGCACCTTGCAATGTGGAGAAATTACTGTTTGTACATTGACATTATTCATTGATTTTTGCCATTGAAAAACATCATGTTACTCATATACCAGAAATGTTTGAAGGTACTGGCTGAAAGAAAGGAGCTGGCATCTCACTCTCTTTGAATCTTCTTTATCATGCTAAGAGGAGCAGGAAAAAGCAAAAAATTTCAGAATTTCACCTTGCACTGCGGAGAAATCAATGTTTGTGCATTCACATTATTCATTGATTTTTGCCATTGAAAAATGTCCAGAAATGTTTGAAGCTACTGACTGAATGAAAGGAGCTGGCATCTCACTCTCTCTGAATCTTCTTTAGCATGCTAAGAGAAGCATGAAAAAGCAAAAAATTTCAGAATTGCACCTTGCAATGCAGAGAAATTACTGTTTGTACATTGACATTATTCATTGATTTTTGCCATTGAAAAACATCATGTTACTCATATACCAGAAATGTTTGAAGGTACTGGCTGAAAGAAAGGAGCTGGCATCTCACTCTCTTTGAATCTTCTTTATCATGCTAAGAGGAGCAGGAAAAAGCAAAAAATTTCAGAATTGCACCTTGCAATGCAGAGAAATCAATGTTTGTGCATTCACATTATTCAGTGATTTTTGCCATTGTAAAACGTCCAGAAATATTTGAAGCTACTGACTGAATGAAAGGAGATGGCATCTCACTCTCTCTGAATCTTCTTTAGCATGCTAAGAGGAGCATGAAAAAGCAAAAAATGTCAGAATTGCACCTTGCAATGCGGAGAAATGACTGTTTGTACATTGACATTATTAATTGATTTTTGCCATTGAAAAACATCATGTTTCTCATATACCAGAAATGTTTGAAGGTACTGGCTGAAAGAGAGGAGCTGGCATCTCACTCTCTTTAAATCTTCTTTATCATGCTAAGAGTAGCAGGAAAAAGCAAAAAAATTCAGAATTGCACCTTGTAATGCAGAGAAATCACTGTTTGTGCATTCACATTATTCATTGATTTTTGCCATTGTAAAACGTGCAGAAACGTTTGAAGCTACTGACTGAGTGGAAGGATCTGGCATCTCACTCTCTCTGAATCTTCTTTAGCATGCTAAGAGGAGCATGAAAAAGCAAAAAATTTCAGAATTGCACCTTGCAATACGGAGAAATTACTGTTTGTACATTGACATAATTCATTGATTTTTGCCATTGAAAAACATCATGTTACTCATATACCAGAAATGTTTGAGGGTACTGGCTGAAAGAAAGGAGCTGGCATCTCAATCTCTTTGAATCTTCTTTATCATGCTAACAGGAGCAGGAAAAAGCAAAAAATTTCAGAATTGCACTTTGCAATGCAGAGAAATCAATGTTTGTGCATTCACATTATTCATTGATTTTTGCCATTGTAAAATGTCCAGAAATGTTTGAAGCTACTGACTGAATGAAAGGAGCTGGCATCTCACTCTCTCTGAATCTTCTTTAGCATGCTAAGAGAAGCATGAAAAAGCAAAAAATTTCAGAATTGCACCTTGCAATGCGGAGAAATTACTGTTTGTACATTGACATTATTCATTGATTTTTGCCTTTGAAAAACATCATGTTACTCATATGCCAGAAATGTTTGAAGGTACTGGCTGAAAGAAAGGAGCTGGCATCTCACTCTCTTTGAATCTTCTTTATCATGCTAAGAGGAGCAGGAAAAAGCAAAAAATTTCAGAATTGCACCTTGCAATGCAGAGAAATCAATGTTTGTGCATTCACATTATTCAGTGATTTTTGCCATTGTAAAACGTCCAGAAATATTTGAAGCTACTGACTGAATGAAAGGAGATGGCATCTCACTCTCTCTGAATCTTCTTTAGCATGCTAAGAGGAGCATGAAAAAGCAAAAAATGTCAGAATTGCACCTTGCAATGCGGAGAAATGACTGTTTGTACATTGACATTATTCATTGATTTTTGCCATTGAAAAACATCATGTTTCTCATATACCAGAAATGTTTGAAGGTACTGGCTGAAAGAGAGGAGCTGGCATCTCACTCTCTTTAAATCTTCTTTATCATGCTAAGAGTAGCAGGAAAAAGCAAAAAAATTCAGAATTGCACCTTGTAATGCAGAGAAATCACTGTTTGTGCATTCACATTATTCATTGATTTTTGCCATTGTAAAATGTCCTGAAATGTTTGAAGCTACTGACTGAATGAAAGTAGCTGGCATCTCACTCTCTCTGAATCTTCTTTAGCATGCTAAGAGGAGCATGAAAAAGAAAAAAAATTCAAAATTGCACCTTGCAATGTGGAGAAATTACTCTTTGTACATTGACATTATTCATTGATTTTTGCCATTGAAAAACATCATGTTACTCATATACCAGAAATGTTTGAAGGTACTGGCTGAAAGAAAGGAGCTGGCATCTCACTCTCTTTGAATCTTCTTTATCATGCTAAGAGGAGCAGGAAAAAGCAAAAAATTTCAGAATTTCACCTTGCACTGCGGAGAAATCAATGTTTGTGCATTCACATTATTCATTGATTTTTGCCATTGAAAAATGTCCAGAAATGTTTGAAGCTACTGACTGAATGAAAGGAGCTGGCATCTCACTCTCTCTGAATCTTCTTTAGCATGCTAAGAGAAGCATGAAAAAGCAAAAAATTTCAGAATTGCACCTTGCAATGCAGAGAAATTACTGTTTGTACATTGACATTATTCATTGATTTTTGCCATTGAAAAACATCATGTTACTCATATACCAGAAATGTTTGAAGGTACTGGCTGAAAGAAAGGAGCTGGCATCTCACTCTCTTTGAATCTTCTTTATCATGCTAAGAGGAGCAGGAAAAAGCAAAAAATTTCAGAATTGCACCTTGCAATGCAGAGAAATCAATGTTTGTGCATTCACATTATTCAGTGATTTTTGCCATTGTAAAACGTCCAGAAATATTTGAAGCTACTGACTGAATGAAAGGAGATGGCATCTCACTCTCTCTGAATCTTCTTTAGCATGCTAAGAGGAGCATGAAAAAGCAAAAAATGTCAGAATTGCACCTTGCAATGCGAAGTAATGACTGTTTGTACATTGACATTATTAATTGATTTTTGCCATTGAAAAACATCATGTTTCTCATATACCAGAAATGTTTGAAGGTACTGGCTGAAAGAGAGGAGCTGGCATCTCACTCTCTTTAAATCTTCTTTATCATGCTAAGAGTAGCAGGAAAAAGCAAAAAAATTCAGAATTGCACCTTGTAATGCAGAGAAATCACTGTTTGTGCATTCACATTATTCATTGATTTTTGCCATTGTAAAACGTGCAGAAACGTTTGAAGCTACTGACTGAGTGGAAGGATCTGGCATCTCACTCTCTCTAAATCTTCTTTAGCATGCTAAGAGGAGCATGAAAAAGCAAAAAATTTCAGAATTGCACCTTGCAATGCGGAGAAATTACTGTTTGTACATTGACATAATTCATTGATTTTTGCCATTGAAAAACATCATGTTACTCATATACCAGAAATGTTTGAGGGTACTGGCTGAAAGAAAGGAGCTGGCATCTCAATCTCTTTGAATCTTCTTTATCATGCTAACAGGAGCAGGAAAAAGCAAAAAATTTCAGAATTGCACTTTGCAATGCAGAGAAATCAATGTTTGTGCATTCACATTATTCATTGATTTTTGCCATTGTAAAATGTCCAGAAATGTTTGAAGCTACTGACTGAATGAAAGGAGCTGGCATCTCACTCTCTCTGAATCTTCTTTAGCATGCTAAGAGAAGCATGAAAAAGCAAAAAATTTCAGAATTGCACCTTGCAATGCGGAGAAATTACTGTTTGTACATTGACATTATTCATTGATTTTTGCCATTGAAAAACATCATGTTACTCATATGCCAGAAATGTTTGAAGGTACTGGCTGAAAGAAAGGAGCTGGCATCTCACTCTCTTTGAATCTTCTTTATCATGCTAAGAGGAGCAGGAAAAAGCAAAAAATTTCAGAATTGCACCTTGCAATGCAGAGAAATCAATGTTTGTGCATTCACATTATTCAGTGATTTTTGCCATTGTAAAACGTCCAGAAATTTTTGAAGCTACTGACTGAATGAAAGGAGATGGCATCTCACTCTCTCTGAATCTTCTTTAGCATGCTAAGAGGAGCATGAAAAAGCAAAAAATGTCAGAATTGCACCTTGCAATGCGGAGAAATGACTGTTTGTACATTGACATTATTCATTGATTTTTGCCATTGAAAAACATCATGTTTCTCATATACCAGAAATGTTTGAAGGTACTGGCTGAAAGAGAGGAGCTGGCATCTCACTCTCTTTAAATCTTCTTTATCATGCTAAGAGTAGCAGGAAAAAGCAAAAAAATTCAGAATTGCACCTTGTAATGCAGAGAAATCACTGTTTGTGCATTCATATTATTCATTGATTTTTGCCATTGTAAAATGTCCAGAAATGTTTGAAGCTACTGACTGAATGAAAGTAGCTGGCATCTCACTCTCTCTGAATCTTCTTTAGCATGCTAAGAGGAGCATGAAAAAGAAAAAAAATTCAAAATTGCACCTTGCAATGTGGGGAAATTACTGTTTGTACATTGACATTATTCATTGATTTTTGCCATTGAAAAACATCATGTTACTCATATACCAGAAATGTTTGAAGGTACTGGCTGAAAGAAAGGAGCTGGCATCTCACTCTCTTTGAATCTTCTTTATCATGCTAAGAGGAGCAGGAAAAAGCAAAAAATTTCAGAATTTCACCTTGCACTGCGGAGAAATCAATGTTTGTGCATTCACATTATTCATTGATTTTTGCCATTGAAAAATGTCCAGAAATGTTTGAAGCTACTGACTGAATGAAAGGAGCTGGCATCTCACTCTCTCTGAATCTTCTTTAGCATGCTAAGAGAAGCATGAAAAAGCAAAAAATTTCAGAATTGCACCTTGCAATGCAGAGAAATTACTGTTTGTACATTGACATTATTCATTGATTTTTGCCATTGAAAAACATCATGTTTCTCATATACCAGAAATGTTTGAAGGTACTGGCTGAAAGAGAGGAGCTGGCATCTCACTCTCTTTAAATCTTCTTTATCATGCTAAGAGTAGCAGGAAAAAGCAAAAAAATTCAGAATTGCACCTTGTAATGCAGAGAAATCACTGTTTGTGCATTCACATTATTCATTGATTTTTGCCATTGTAAAACGTGCAGAAACGTTTGAAGCTACTGACTGAGTGGAAGGATCTGGCATCTCACTCTCTCTGAATCTTCTTTAGCATGCTAAGAGGAGCATGAAAAAGCAAAAAATTTCAGAATTGCACCTTGCAATGTGGAGAAATTACTGTTTGTACATTGACATTATTCATTGATTTTTGCCATTGAAAAACATCATGTTACTCATATACCAGAAATGTTTGAAGGTACTGGCTGAAAGAAAGGAGCTGGCATCTCACTCTCTTTGAATCTTCTTTATCATGCTAAGAGGAGCAGGAAAAAGCAAAAAATTTCAGAATTTCACCTTGCACTGCGGAGAAATCAATGTTTGTGCATTCACATTATTCATTGATTTTTGCCATTTAAAAATGTCCAGAAATGTTTGAAGCTACTGACTGAATAAAAGGAGCTGGCATCTCACTCTCTCTGAATCTTCTTCAGCATGCTAAGAGGAGCATGAAAAAGCAAAAAATTTCAGAATTGCACCTTGCAATGCGGAGAAATTACTGTTTGTACATTGACATTATTCATTGATTTTTGCCACTGAAAAACATCATGTTACTCATATACCAGAAATGTTAGAAGGTACTGGCTGAAAGAAAGGAGCTGGAATCTCACTCTCTTTGAATCTTCTTTATCATGCTAAGAGGAGCAGGAAAAAGCAAAAAAATTCAGAATTGCACCTTGTAATGCAGAGAAATCAATGTTTGTGCATTCACATTATTCATTGATTTTTGCCATTGTAAAACGTCCAGAAATGTTAGAAGGTACTGGCTGAAAGAAAGGAGCTGGAATCTCATTCTCTTTGAATCTTCTTTATCATGCTAAGAGGAGCAGGAAAAAGCAAAAAAATTCAGAATTGCACCTTGTAATGCAGAGAAATCACTGTTTGTGCATTCACATTATTCATTGATTTTTGCCATTGTAAAACGTGCAGAAACGTTTGAAGCTACTGACTGAGTGGAAGGATCTGGCATCTCACTCTCTCTGAATCTTCTTTAGCATGCTAAGAGGAGCATGAAAAAGCAAAAAATTTCAGAATTGCACCTTGCAATGTGGAGAAATTACTGTTTGTACATTGACATTATTCATTGATTTTTGCCATTGAAAAACATCATGTTACTCATATACCAGAAATGTTTGAAGGGACTGGCTGAAAGAAAGGAGCTGGCATCTCACTCTCTTTGAATCTTCTTTATCATGCTAAGAGGAGCAGGAAAAAGCAAAAAATTTCAGAATTTCACCTTGCACTGCGGAGAAATCAATGTTTGTGCATTCACATTATTCATTGATTTTTGCCATTGAAAAATGTCCAGAAATGTTTGAAGCTACTGACTGAGTAAAAGGAGCTGGCATCTCACTCTCTCTGAATCTTCTTCAGCATGCTAAGAGGAGCATGAAAAAGCGAAAAATTTCAGAATTGCACCTTGCAATGCGGAGAAATTACTGTTTGTACATTGACATTATTCATTGATTTTTGCCACTGAAAAACATCATGTTACTCATATACCAGAAATGTTAGAAGGTACTGGCTGAAAGAAAGGAGCTGGAATCTCACTCTCTTTGAATCTTCTTTATCATGCTAAGAGGAGCAGGAAAAAGCAAAAAAATTCAGAATTGCACCTTGTAATGCAGAGAAATCAATGTTTGTGCATTCACATTATTAATTGATTTTTGCCATTGTAAAACGTCCAGAAATGTTTGAAGCTACTGACTGAATGGAAGGATCTGGCATCTCACTCTCTCTGAATCTTCTTTAGCATGCTAAGAGGAGCATGAAAAAGCAAAAAATTTCAGAATTGCACCTTGCAATGTGGAGAAATTACTGTTTGTACATTGACATTATTCATTGATTTTTGCCTTTGAAAAACATCATGTTACTCATATACCAGAAATGTTTGAAGGTACTGGCTGAAAGAAAGGAGCTGGCATCTCACTCTCTTTGAATATTCTTTATCATGCTAAGAGGAGCAAGAAAAAGCAAAAAAAATTCAGAATTGCACCTTGCAATGCAGAGAAATCAATGTTTGTGCAATCACATTATTAGTTGATTTTTGCCATTGTAAAACATCCAGAAATGTTTGAAGCTGCTGACTGAATGAAAGGATCTGGCATCTCACTCTCTCTGAATCTTCTTTAGCATGCTGAGAGGAGCATGAAAAAGCAAAAAATTTCAGAATTGCACCTTGCAATGCGGAGAAATTACTGTTTGTACATTGACATTATTTATTGATTTTTGCCATTGAAAAACATCATGTTACTCATATACCAGAAATGTTTGAAGGTACTGGCTGAAAGAAAGGAGCTGGCATCTCACCCTCTTTGAATCTTCTTTATCATGCTAAGAGGAGCAGGAAAAAGCAAAAAATTTCAGAATTGCACTTTGCAATGCAGAGAAATCAATGTTTGTGCATTAACATTATTCATTGATTTTTGCCATTGTAAAATGTCCAGAAATGTTTGAAGCTACTGACGGAATAAAAGGAGCTGGCATCTCACTCTCTCTGAATCTTCTTCAGCATGCTAAGAGGAGCATGATAAAGCAAAAAATTTCAGAATTGCACCTTGCAATGCGGAGAAATTATTGTTTGTACATTGACATTATTCATTGATTTTTGCCATTGAAATACATCATGTTACTCATTTACCAGAAATGTTTGAAGGTACTGGCTGAAAGAAAGGAGCTGGCATCTCACTCTCTTTGAATCTTCTTTATCATGCTAAGAGGAGCAGGAAAAAGCAAAAAATTTCAGAATTGCACCTTGCATTGCAGAGAAATCAATGTTTGTGCATTCACATTATTCATTGACTTTTGCCATTGTAAAACGTCCAGAAATGTTTGAAGCTACTGACTGAAAGAAAGGAGCTGGCATCTCACTCTCTCTGAATCTTCTTTAGCATGCTAAGAGGAGCATGAAAAAGCAAAAAAATTCAGAATTGCACCTTGCAATGCGGAGAAATTAATGTTTGTACATTGACATTATTCATTGATTTTTGCCATTGATAAACATCATGTTACTCATATACCAGAAATATTTGAAGGTACTGGCTGTAAGAAAGAAGCTGGCATCTCACTCTCTTTGAATCTTCTTTATCATGCTAAGAGGAGCAGGAAAAAGCAAAAAATTTCAGAATTGTACTTTGCAATGCACAGAAATCAATGTTTGTGCATTCACATTATTCATTGATTTTTGCCTTTGTAAAATGTCCAGAAATGTTTGAAGCTACTGACTGAATGAAAGGAGCTGGCATCTCACTCTCTCTGAATCTTCTTTAGCATGCTAAGAGGAGCATGAAAAAGCAAAAAATTTCAGAATTGCACCTTGTAATGCGGAGAAATTACTGTTTGTACATTGACATTATTCATTGATTTTTGCCATTGAAAAACATCATGTTACTCATATACCAGAAATGTTTGAGGGTACTGGCTGAAAGAAAGGAGCTGGCATCTCAATCTCTTTGAATCTTCTTTATCATGCTAACAGGAGCAGGAAAAAGCAAAAAATTTCAGAATTGCACTTTGCAATGCAGAGAAATCAATATTTGTGCATTCACATTATTCATTGATTTTTGCCATTGTAAAATGTCCAGAAATGTTTGAAGCTACTGACTGAATGAAAGGAGCTGGCATTTCACTCTCTCTGAATCTTCTTTAGCATGCTAAGAGAAGCATGAAAAAGCAAAAAATTTCAGAATTGCACCTTGCAATGCGGAGAAATTACTGTTTGTACATTGACATTATTCATTGATTTTTGCCATTGAAAAACATCATGTTACTAATATACCAGAAATGTTTGAAGGTACTGGCTGAAAGAAAGGAGCTGGCATCTCACTCTCTTTGAATCTTCTTTATCATGCTAAGAGGAGCAGGAAAAAGCAAAAAATTTCAGAATTGCACCTTGCAATGCAGAGAAATCAATGTTTGTGCATTCACATTATTCAGTGATTTTTGCCATTGTAAAACGTCCAGAAATATTTGAAGCTACTGACTGAATGAAAGGAGATGGCATCTCACTCTCTCTGAATCTTCTTTAGCATGCTAAGAGGAGCATGAAAAAGCAAAAAATGTCAGAATTGCACCTTGCAATGCGGAGAAATGACTGTTTGTACATTGACATTATTCATTGATTTTTGCCATTGAAAAACATCATGTTTCTCATATACCAGAAATGTTTGAAGGTACTGGCTGAAAGAGAGGAGCTGGCATCTCACTCTCTTTAAATCTTCTTTATCATGCTAAGAGTAGCAGGAAAAAGCAAAAAAATTCAGAATTGCACCTTGTAATGCAGAGAAATCACTGTTTGTGCATTCACATTATTCATTGATTTTTGCCATTGTAAAACGTGCAGAAACGTTTGAAGCTACTGACTGAGTGGAAGGATCTGGCATCTCACTCTCTCTGAATCTTCTTTAGCATGCTAAGAGGAGCATGAAAAAGCAAAAAATTTCAGAATTGCACCTTGCAATGTGGAGAAATTACTGTTTGTACATTGACATTATTCATTGATTTTTGCCATTGAAAAACATCATGTTACTCATATACCAGAAATGTTTGAAGGTACTGGCTGAAAGAAAGGAGCTGGCATCTCACTCTCTTTGAATCTTCTTTATCATGCTAAGAGGAGCAGGAAAAAGCAAAAAATTTCAGAATTGCACTTTGCAATGCAGAGAAATCAATGTTTGTGCATTCACATTATTCATTGATTTTTGCCATTGTAAAATGTCCAGAAATGTTTGAAGCTACTGACTGAATGAAAGTAGCTGGCATCTCACTCTCTCTGAATCTTCTTTAGCATGCTAAGAGGAGCATGAAAAAGAAAAAAAATTCAAAATTGCACCTTGCAATGTGGAGAAATTACTCTTTGTACATTGACATTATTCATTGATTTTTGCCATTGAAAAACATCATGTTACTCATATACCATAAATGTTTGAAGGTACTGGCTGAAAGAAAGGAGTTGGCATCTCACTCTCTTTGAATCTTCTTTATCATGCTAAGAGGAGCAGGAAAAAGCAAAAAATTTCAGAATTTCACCTTGCACTTCGGAGAAATCAATGTTTGTGCATTCGCATTATTCATTGATTTTTGCCTTTGAAAAATGTCCAGAAATGTTTGAAGCTACTGACTGAATAAAAGGAGCTGGCATCTCACTCTCTCTGAATCTTCTTTAGCATGCTAAGAGGAGCATGAAAAAGCAAAAAATTTCAGAATTGCACCTTGCAATGCGGAGAAATTACTGTTTGTACATTGACATTATTCATTGATTTTTGCCACTGAAAAACATCATGTTACTCATATACCAGAAATGTTTGAAGGTACTGGCTGAAAGAAAGGAGCTGGCATCTCACTCTCTTTGAATCTTCTTTATCATGCTAAGAGGAGCAGGAAAAAGCAAAAAAATTCAGAATTGCACCTTGTAATGCTGAGAAATCAATGTTTGTGCATTCACATTATTCATTGATTTTTGCCATTGTAAAACGTCCAGAAATGTTTGAAGCTACTGACTGAATGGAAGGATCTGGCATCTCACTCTCTCTGAATCTTCTTTAGCATGCTAAGAGGAGCATGAAAAAGCAAAAAAATTCAGAATTGCACCTTGCAATGTGGAGAAATTACTGTTTGTACATTGACATTATTCATTGATTTTTGCCTTTGAAAAACATCATGTTACTCATATACCAGAAATGTTTGAAGGTACTGGCTGAAAGAAAGGAGCTGGCATCTCACTCTCTTTGAATATTCTTTATCATGCTAAGAGGAGCAGGAAAAAGCAAAAAAAATTCATAATTGCACCTTGCAATGCAGAGAAATCAATGTTTGTGCAATCACATTATTAATTGATTTTTGCCATTGTAAAACATCCAGAAATGTTTGAAGCTGCTGACTGAATGAAAGGATCTGGCATCTCACTCTCTCTGAATCTTCTTTAGCATGCTAAGAGGAGCATGAAAAAGCAAAAAATTTCAGAATTGCACCTTGCAATGCGGAGAAATTACTGTTTGTACATTGACATTATTCGTTGATTTTTGCCATTGAAAAACATCATGTTACTCATATACCAGAAATGTTTGAAGGTACTGGCTGAAAGAAAGGAGCTGGCATCTCACTCTCTTTGAATCTTCTTTATCATGCTAAGAGGAGCAGGAAAAAGCAAAAAATTTCAGAAATGCACTTTGCAATGCAGAGAAATCAATGTTTGTGCATTACCATTATTCATTGATTTTTGCCATTATAAAATGTCCAGAAATGTTTGAAGCTACTGACTGAATGAAAGGAGCTGGCATCTCACTCTCTCTGAATCTTCTTCAGCATGCTAAGAGGAGCATGATAAAGCAAAAAATTTCAGAATTGCACCTTGCAATGCGGAGAAATTACTGTTTGTACATTGACATTATTCATTGATTTTTGCCACTGAAAAACATCATGTTACTCATATACCAGAAATGTTTGAAGGTACTGGCTGAAAGAAAGGAGCTGGCATCTCACTCTCTTTGAATCTTCTTTATCATGCTAAGAGGAGCAGGAAAAAGCAAAAAATTTCAGAATTGCACCTTGCAATGCAGAGAAATCAATGTTTGTGCATTCACATTATTCAGTGATTTTTGCCATTGTAAAACGTCCAGAAATATTTTAAGCTACTGACTGAATGAAAGTAGATGGCATCTCACTCTCTCTGAATCTTCTTTAGCATGCTAATAGGAGCATGAAACAGCAAAAAATGTCAGAATTGCACCTTGCAATGCGGAGAAATGACTGTTTGTACATTGACATTATTCATTAATTTTTGCCATTGAAAAACATCATGTTACTCATATACCAGAAATGTTTGAAGGTACTGGCTGAAAGAAAGGAGCTGGCATCTCAGTCTCTCTGAATCTTCTTTAGCATGCTAAGAGGAGCATGAAAAAGCAAAAAAACTCAGAAATGCACCTTGCAATGCGGAGAAATTAATGTTTGTACATTAACATTATTCATTGATTTTTGCCATTGAAAAACATCATGTTACTCATATACCAGAAATGTTTGAAGGTACTGGGTGAAAGAAAGGAGCTGGCATCTCACTCTCTTTGAATCTTCTTTATCATGCTAAGAGGAGCAGGAAAAAGCAAAAAAAAACAGAATTGCACCTTGCAATGCAGAGAAATTACTGTTTGTGCATTTAAAATGTTCATTGATTTTTGAAATTGTAAAAAGTCCAGAAATGTTTGAAGCTACTCACTGAATGGAAGGATCTGGCATCTCACTCTCTCTGAATCTTCTTTAGCATGCTAAGAGGAGCATGAGAAAGCAAAAAATTTCAGAATTGCACCTGGCAATGCGGAGAAATTACTGTTTGTACATTGACATTATTCATTGATTTTTGCCATTGAAAAACATCATGTTACTCATATATCAGAAACGTTTGAAGCTACTGGCTGAAAGAAAGGAGCTGGCATCTCACTCTCTTTGAATCTTCTTTATCATGCTAACAGAAGCAGGAAAAAGCAAAAAATTTCAGAATTTCACCTTGCACTGCGGAGAAATCAATGTTTGTGCATTCACATTATTCATTGATTTTTGCCATTGAAAAATGTCCAGAAATGTTTGAAGCTACTGACTGAATAAAAGGAGCTGGCATCTCACTCTCTCTGAATCTTCTTCAGCATGCTAAGAGGAGCATGATAAAGCAAAAAATTTCAGAATTGCACCTTGCAATGCGGAGAAATTACTGTTTGTACATTGACATTATTCATTGATTTTTGCCACTGAAAAACATCATGTTACTCATATACCAGAAATGTTTGAAGGTACTGGCTGAAAGAAAGGAGCTGGCATCTCACTCTCTTTGAATCTTCTTTATCATGCTAAGAGGAGCAGGAAAAAGCAAAAAATTTCAGAATTGCACCTTGCAATGCAGAGAAATCAATGTTTGTGCATTCACATTATTCAGTGATTTTTGCCATTGTAAAACGTCCAGAAATATTTTAAGCTACTGACTGAATGAAAGGAGATGGCATCTCACTCTCTCTGAATCTTCTTTAGCATGCTAATAGGAGCATGAAAAAGCAAAAAATGTCAGAATTGCACCTTGCAATGCGGAGAAATGACTGTTTGTACATTGACATTATTCATTAATTTTTGCCATTGAAAAACATCATGTTACTCATATACCAGAAATGTTTGAAGGTACTGGCTGAAAGAAAGGTGCTGACATCTCAGTCTCTCTGAATCTTCTTTAGCATGCTAAGAGGAGCATGAAAAAGCAAAAAAACTCAGAAATGCACCTTGCAATGCGGAGAAATTAATGTTTGTACATTGACATTATTCATTGAAGTTTGCCATTGAAAAACATCATGTTACTCATATTCCAGAAATGTTTGAAGGTACTGGGTGAAAGAAAGGAGCTGGCATCTCACTCTCTTTGAATCTTCTTTATCATGCTAAGAGGAGCAGGAAAAAGCAAAAAAAATCAGAATTGCACCTTGCAATGCAGAGAAATTACTGTTTGTGCATTTAAAATGTTCATTGATTTTTGAAATTGTAAAAAGTCCAGAAATGTTTGAAGCTACTGACTGAATGGAATGATCTGGCATCTTACTCTCTCTGAATCTTCTTTAGCATGCTAAGAGGAGCATGAAAAAGCAAAAAATGTCAGAATTGCACCTTGCAATGCGGAGAAATGACTGTTTGTACATTGACATTATTCATTAATTTTTGCCATTGAAAAACATCATGTTACTCATATACCAGAAATGTTTGAAGGTACTGGGTGAAAGAAAGGAGCTGGCATCTCACTCTCTTTGAATCTTCTTTATCATGCTAAGAGGAGCAGGAAAAAGCAAAAAAATTCAGAATTGCACCTTGCAATGCAGAGAAATCACTGTTTGTGCATTCACATTATTCATTGATTTTTGCCATTGTAAAACGTCCAGAAATATTTGAAGCTACTGACTGAATGGAAGGATCTGGCATCTCACTCTCTCTGAATCTTCTTTAGCATGCTAAGAGGAGCATGAGAAAGCAAAAAATTTCAGAATTGCACCTTGCAATGCGGAGAAATTACTGTTTGTACATTGACATTATTCATTGATTTTTGCCTTTGAAAAACATCATGTTACTCATATATCAGAAACGTTTGAAGGTACTGGCTGAAAGAAAGGAGCTGGCATCTCAGTATCTCTGAATCTTCTTTAGCATGCTAAGAGGAGCAGGAAAAAGCAAAAAATTTCAGAATTGCACCTTGCAATGCAGAGAAATCAATGTTTGTGCATTCACATTATTCAGTGATTTTTGCCATTGTAAAACGTCCAGAAATATTTTAAGCTACTGACTGAATGAAAGGAGATGGCATCTGACTCTCTCTGAATCTTCTTTAGCATGCTAATAGGAGCATGAAAAAGCAAAAAATGTCAGAATTGCACCTTGCAATGCGGAGAAATGACTGTTTGTACATTGACATTATTCATTGATTTTTGCCATTGAAAAACATCATGTTACTCATATACCAGAAATGTTTGAAGGTACTGGCTGAAAGAAAGGAGCTGGCATCTCAGTCTCTCTGAATCTTCTATAGCATGCTAAGAGGAGCATGAAAAAGTAAAAAAACTCAGAAATGCACCTTGCAATGCGGAGAAATTAATGTTTGTACATTAACATTATTCATTGATTTTTGCCATTGAAAAACATCTTGTTACTCATATACCAGAAATGTTTGAAGGTACTGGCTGAAAGAAAGGAGCTGGCATCTCACTCTCTTTGAATCTTCTTTATCATGCTAAGAGGAGCAGGAAAAAGCAAAAAAAAATCAGAATTGCACCTTGCAATGCAGAGAAATTACTGTTTGTGCATTTACAATGTTCATTGATTTTTGAAATTGTAAAAAGTCCAGAAATGTTTTAAGCTACTGACTGAATGGAAGGATCTGGCATCTCACTCTCTCTGAATCTTCTTTAGCATGCTAAGAGGAGCATGAAAAAGCAAAAAAACTCAGAAATGCACCTTGCAATGCGGAGAAATTACTGTTTGTACATTGACATTATTCATTGATTTTTGCCATTGAAAAACATCATGTTACTCATATATCAGAAACGTTTGAAGCTACTGGCTGAAAGAAAGGAGTTGGCATCTCACTCACTTTGAATCTTCTTTATCATGCTAAGAGGAGCAGGAAAAAGCAAAAAATTTCAGAATTGCACCTTGCAATGCAGAGAAATCAATGTTTGTGCATTCACATTATTCATTGATTTTTGCCATTGTAAAACATCCAGAAATGTTTGAAGCTACTGACTGAATGGAAGGATCTGGCATCTCACTCTCTCTGAATCTTCTTTAGCATGCTAAGAGGAGCATGAGAAAGCAAAAAATTTCAGAATTGCACCTTGCAATGCGGAGAAATTACTGTTTGTACATTGACATTATTCATTGATTTTTGCCATTGAAAAACATCATGTTACTAATATACCAGAAATGTTTGAAGGTACTGGCTGAAAGAAAGGAGCTGGCATCTCAGTCTCTCTGAATCTTCTTTAGCATGCTAAGAGGAGCATGAAAAAGCAAAAAAACTCAGAAATGCACCTTGCAATGCGGAGAAATTAATGTTTGTACATTAACATTATTCATTGATTTTTGCCATTGAAAAACATCATGTTACTCATATACCAGAAATGTTTGAAGTTACTGGGTGAAAGAAAGGAGCTGGCATCTCACTCTCTTTGAATCTTCTTTATCATGCTAAGAGGAGCAGGAAAAAGCAAAAAAAATCAGAATTGCACCTTGCAATGCAGAGAAATTACTGTTTGTGCATTTAAAATGTTCATTGATTTTTGAAATTGTAAAAAGTCCAGAAATGTTTGAAGCTACTCACTGAATGGAAGGATCTGGCATCTCACTCTCTCTGAATCTTCTTTAGCATGCTAAGAGGAGCATGAGAAAGCAAAAAATTTCAGAATTGCACCTTGCAATGCGGAGAAATTACTGTTTGTACATTGACATTATTCATTGATTTTTGCCATTGAAAAACATCATGTTACTCATATATCAGAAACGTTTGAAGCTACTGGCTGAAAGAAAGGAGCTGGCATCTCACTCTCTTTGAATCTTCTTTATCATGCTAACAGGAGCAGGAAAAAGCAAAAAATTTCAGAATTTCACCTTGCACTGCGGAGAAATCAATGTTTGTGCATTCACATTATTCATTGATTTTTGCCATTGAAAAATGTCCAGAAATGTTTGAAGCTACTGACTGAATAAAAGGAGCTGGCATCTCACTCTCTCTGAATCTTCTTCATCATGCTAAGAGGAGCATGATAAAGCAAAAAATTTCAGAATTGCACCTTGCAATGCGGAGAAATTACTGTTTGTACATTGACATTATTCATTGATTTTTGCCACTGAAAAACATCATGTTACTCATATACCAGAAATGTTTGAAGGTACTGGCTGAAAGAAAGGAGCTGGCATCTCACTCTCTTTGAATCTTCTTTATCATGCTAAGAGGAGCAGGAAAAAGCAAAAAATTTCAGAATTGCACCTTGCAATGCAGAGAAATCAATGTTTGTGCATTCACATTATTCAGTGATTTTTGCCATTGTAAAACGTCCAGAAATATTTTAAGCTACTGACTGAATGAAAGGAGATGGCATCTCACTCTCTCTGAATCTTCTTTAGCATGCTAATAGGAGCATGAAAAAGCAAAAAATGTCAGAATTGCACCTTGCAATGCGGAGAAATGACTGTTTGTACATTGACATTATTCATTAATTTTTGCCATTGAAAAACATCATGTTACTCATATACCAGAAATGTTTGAAGGTACTGGCTGAAAGAAAGGTGCTGACATCTCAGTCTCTCTGAATCTTCTTTAGCATGCTAAGAGGAGCATGAAAAAGCAAAAAAACTCAGAAATGCACCTTGCAATGCGGAGAAATTAATGTTTGTACATTGACATTATTCATTGAAGTTTGCCATTGAAAAACATCATGTTACTCATATTCCAGAAATGTTTGAAGGTACTGGGTGAAAGAAAGGAGCTGGCATCTCACTCTCTTTGAATCTTCTTTATCATGATAAGAGGAGCAGGAAAAAGCAAAAAAAATCAGAATTGCACCTTGCAATGCAGAGAAATTACTGTTTGTGCATTTAAAATGTTCATTGATTTTTGAAATTGTAAAAAGTCCAGAAATGTTTGAAGCTACTGACTGAATGGAAGGATCTGGCATCTTACTCTCTCTGAATCTTCTTTAGCATGCTAAGAGGAGCATGAAAAAGCAAAAAATGTCAGAATTGCACCTTGCAATGCGGAGAAATGACTGTTTGTACATTGACATTATTCATTAATTTTTGCCATTGAAAAACATCATGTTACTCATATACCAGAAATGTTTGAAGGTACTGGGTGAAAGAAAGGAGCTGGCATCTCACTCTCTTTGAATCTTCTTTATCATGCTAAGAGGAGCAGGAAAAAGCAAAAAAATTCAGAATTGCACCTTGCAATGCAGAGAAATCACTGTTTGTGCATTCACATTATTCATTGATTTTTCCCATTGTAAAACGTCCAGAAATGTTTGAAGCTACTGACTTAATGGAAGGATCTGGCATCTCACTCTCTCTGAATCTTCTTTAGCATGCTAAGAGGAGCATGAGAAAGCAAAAAATTTCAGAATTGCACCTTGCAATGCGGAGAAATTACTGTTTGTACATTGACATTATTCATTGATTTTTGCCATTGAAAAACATCATGTTACTCATATATCAGAAACGTTTGAAGGTACTGGCTGAAAGAAAGGAGCTGGCATCTCAGTATCTCTGAATCTTCTTTAGCATGCTAAGAGGAGCAGGAAAAAGCAAAAAATTTCAGAATTGCACCTTGCAATGCAGAGAAATCAATGTTTGTGCATTCACATTATTCAGTGATTTTTGCCATTGTAAAACGTCCAGAAATATTTTAAGCTACTGACTGAATGAAAGGAGATGGCATCTGACTCTCTCTGAATCTTCTTTAGCATGCTAATAGGAGCATGAAAAAGCAAAAAATGTCAGAATTGCACCTTGCAATGCGGAGAAATGACTGTTTGTACATTGACATTATTCATTGATTTTTGCCATTGAAAAACATCATGTTACTCATATACCAGAAATGTTTGAAGGTACTGGCTGAAAGAAAGGAGCTGGCATCTCAGTCTCTCTGAATCTTCTATAGCATGCTAAGAGGAGCATGAAAAAGTAAAAAAACTCAGAAATGCACCTTGCAATGCGGAGAAATTAATGTTTGTACATTAACATTATTCATTGATTTTTGCCATTGAAAAACATCTTGTTACTCATATACCAGAAATGTTTGAAGGTACTGGCTGAAAGAAAGGAGCTGGCATCTCACTCTCTTTGAATCTTCTTTATCATGCTAAGAGGAGCAGGAAAAAGCAAAAAAAAATCAGAATTGCACCTTGCAATGCAGAGAAATTACTGTTTGTGCATTTACAATGTTCATTGATTTTTGAAATTGTAAAAAGTCCAGAAATGTTTTAAGCTACTGACTGAATGGAAGGATCTGGCATCTCACTCTCTCTGAATCTTCTTTAGCATGCTAAGAGGAGCATGAAAAAGCAAAAAAACTCAGAAATGCACCTTGCAATGCGGAGAAATTACTGTTTGTACATTGACATTATTCATTGATTTTTGCCATTGAAAAACATCATGTTACTCATATATCAGAAACGTTTGAAGCTACTGGCTGAAAGAAAGGAGTTGGCATCTCACTCACTTTGAATCTTCTTTATCATGCTAAGAGGAGCAGGAAAAAGCAAAAAATTTCAGAATTGCACCTTGCAATGCAGAGAAATCAATGTTTGTGCATTCACATTATTCATTGATTTTTGCCATTGTAAAACATCCAGAAATGTTTGAAGCTACTGACTGAATGGAAGGATCTGGCATCTCACTCTCTCTGAATCTTCTTTAGCATGCTAAGAGGAGCATGAGAAAGCAAAAAATTTCAGAATTGCACCTTGCAATGCGGAGAAATTACTGTTTGTACATTGACATTATTCATTGATTTTTGCCATTGAAAAACATCATGTTACTAATATACCAGAAATGTTTGAAGGTACTGGCTGAAAGAAAGGAGCTGGCATCTCAGTCTCTCTGAATCTTCCTTAGCATGCTAAGAGGAGCATGAAAAAGCAAAAAAACTCAGAAATGCACCTTGCAATGCGGAGAAATTAATGTTTGTACATTAACATTATTCATTGATTTTTGCCATTGAAAAACATCATGTTACTCATATACCAGAAATGTTTGAAGGTACTGGCTGAAAGAAAGGAGCTGGCATCTCACTCTCTTTGAATCTTCTTTATCATGCTAAGAGGAGCAGGAAAAAGCAAAAAAAAATCAGAATTGCACCTTGCAATACAGAGAAATTACTGTTTGTGCATTTACAATGTTCATTGATTTTTCAAATTGTAAAAAGTCCAGAAATGTTTGAAGCTACTGACTGAATCACAGGAGCTGGCATCTCACTCTCTCTGAATCTTCTTTAGCATGCTAAGAGGAGCATGAAAAAGCAAAAAATTTCAGAATTGCATCTTGCAATGCGGAGAAATTACTGTTTGTACATTGACATTATTCATTGATTTTTGCCATTGAAAAACATCATGTTACTCATATACCAGAAATGTTTGAAGGTACTGGCTGAAAGAAAGGAGCTGGCATCTCAATCTATTTGAATCTTCTTTATCATGCTAAGAGGAGCAGGAAAAAGCAAAAAATTTCAGAATTGCACCTTGCAATGCAGAGAAATCAATGTTTGTGCATTCACATTATTCATTGATTTTTGAAATTGTTAAACTTCCAGAAATGTTTGAAGCTACTGACTGAATGAAAGGAGCTGGTATCTCACTCTCTCTGTATCTTCATTAGCATGCTAAGAGGAGCATGAAAAAGCAAAAAATTTCAGAATTGCACCTTGCAATGCGGAGAAATTACTGTTTGTACATCGACATTATTCATTGATTTTTGCCATTGAAAAACATCATGTTACTCATTTACCAGAAATGTTTGAAGGTACTGGCTGAAAGAAAGGAGCTGGCATCTCACTCTCTTTGAATCTTCTTTATCATGCTAAGAGGAGCAGGAAAAAGCAAAAAATTTCAGAATTGCATCTTGCATTGCAGAGAAATCAATGTTTGTGCATTCACATTATTCATTGATTTTTGCCATTGTAAAACGTCCAGAGATGTTTGAAGCTACTGACTGAATGAAAGGAGCTGGCATCTCACTCTCTCTGAATCTTCTTTAGCATGCTAAGAGGAGCATGAAAAAGCAAAACATTTCAGAATTGCACCTTGCAATGCGGAGAAATTACTGTTTGTACATTGACATTATTCATTGATTTTTGCCATTGATAAACATCATGTTACTCATATACCAGAAATGTTTGAAGGTACTGGCTGAAAGAAAGAAGCTGGCATCTCACTCTCTTTGAATCTTCTTTATCATGCTAAGAGGAGCAGGAATAATGGCAGAATTAAAATATAACTTTTAATGGGATAATTAAAATCTAAAATAGTATCTAGATACACACAAACATAAATAGGGATGTTATTCACCCATTGGGGTGGACTAGTTCAGAAAATACAACAGGAGATATATGTTCCTTAATTTACTACAATAATGTTTACTCCTTAATATTAGAGAGAGACTATCATATGCAAACAGTGGAAATTCATAAGTAGAAAGAAAAGGAACAATCTCACCGGTCCTGCAGCACGGATTTCTCCACAGAATAGCACAGGGTTAATCCAGCGGTCATCCACCTCTGACCCTATAATGCCCTGTTCTCATATGCTGTCCCTAGGACCCCAAAGCTCCCGCCCTAACAAGGGCAGTCCACAGCTGACCCAAAAGATCTGATCAGCCCTACATAGACCCACAGAAGTTTCCCAGCGTGTTTCCTCACCATCAAGTGATTCATCAGGGGAGTAACAGAAAAATTATTATCAATTGTCTAGGGTATGGTAACCCTCCATGCAGGTATATAGAAAAGGCAGTGGCAAAATGACCACAGGTTGGTTGCCTTAAGTATGTTCAGGTACAATTAATCCAAATAATTCCCATGTGTGTACGTTGAGACACATCTGGTCTCATTGGATAACACCATAAATAGCAGCGAACTTTAGCCAATTAAAGCTCGTATATGCAAATGCCCCCTGCAGGAGCTAAACCCACCCACACATACATGCCCCAGCGATCCACAAACGCCCCATAAAGGGCAGACAACGATCCCCTACCCCCCAAGGCAGGATCCCCCCGAGGAGACACATCTAAGACCCCCACAAAGAAAAATCCATTATAAAACCCCCTGAAAATGAGACAATCTAACACTTCCCATGCAGTATGCTCCATTCCCACGCCGTGGAACGCTGTTTGCGCTCCACCGATGTCACTTCCGGTCATGTGATCCACACCGCGGCGTCACTTCCAGTTTCTTGGAACGCAAGCCTGCGCTCCACCGCCGTCATTTCCGGTTTCATGGAATGCAAGCCTGCGCTCCACCGCCCCATAGCCATCTCACAGACCAAAAATCAGTGGTCTCAGCAAACATAGCACAATGGCCGACCACAAAGAGCATCCCCACTATGTCATAAAGCCTGCACAATGCCCCTAAAGAGGGAATGTGCAAATGACAAAAAAGGGGGGGGGGACGCCTCATATACATAAGATCTATAAGACACACCCCCTATATATATATATATACCTCATAAGCTTAAAGCCACACAACCTCCAGTGGGAGGATAAAAATGCAAAGAGTGAGGATATGTACAGGGGTTTATAAACGATCTTAGATAGCATAGGATAAGAGGGCATAATCAGTACATTAGAAATGAATAAGTGGTGAAAAGGGGGGGTGGTTATGGAGAGGAGGGGGGGAGGGGAAAAGGAAGAAGGGAACGGGAGGGGGGCAAAAAAGCTCAACTCACAGGGAGAATATATAAGTAGATTAGCATATAGGGATTCAGAGCCATATCCCTGTTCACTCTATCTCATACACATATGAAAAAGAAAAGGTGTATTTATACATTGATGTCCAAGCAGGTTCAAAATAAGGTTATGTAATATCTAGTTCCAAAGAGTAAAAGAAAGTCCAAGGCTAAGGAAGCCAGCAGTATCGGGAGAAAAATACAAGAGTTTACTCATCTATTAAGCAGTTGAATGTAAGTTGTTCATTCGGCCCCATAGGGGCCATAGTTTTAAGTCGGAAAATCCACCTTGTTTCCTTCTGTAGGATTACACGATCCCAGTTACCTCCCCTATGGGGTTTAGGGACCTTTTCTATCCCCATAAACAAAATGGCCTTCTTGTCCCCTCCATGAAACTCATTAACGTGTCTCGCAATGGGTGTTTCCCTATGATGTTCAATGTCCTTCAGATGCTCACCTATCCTCCGTCTCAATTCACGTTTTGTTTTACCAACGTACTCAAGGCCGCATTTACAGGTACCTTTATAAACCACCCCTTGTGTACGGCAGTTAATAAAGTCCAGCACCCGAAATTCCCTGTCAATGTTATTGCCTCGGAATGTTTTACCACACTGTATCGATGAGCAGACCACACATTTTCCACATTTATAGCATCCCTTAGTCAAAGAGCCAAGCCAATTATCCTGTCTAGGTGCAGAGTAGTGACTATGTACCATACGGTCCCGGAGAGAGCGGCCTTTTTTATATGTAACATGGGGGAACCCCCCAAGGTATGGAGATATATCTCCATCCATTTCCAAGATAGGCCAATACTTGTTAAGGATCTCCTTCGCCTCCCTAGCTCCATTTCTAAAGGTTGTAATAAACCTAACCACTTCTCCATCATCACCCTTAGGTTTAGAAGTCAACAAGCTGGACCCTCTTCTGGACCTACTCTTGAGGTATGCTTGATGTACCACATCTCTAGGGTAACCCCTTTCATGGAATCTATTGTGGAGGTCGGCAGCCTGCTCCTCAAAAGCAAGATTGGTGGTACAATTTCTGCGAACTCGCAGATATTGGCCTGTAGGGATACCTCTCTTCAGGGGAACAGGATGATGACTTTCCCATCGAAGCAACGAGTTGGTCGCTGTAGGTTTTCGAAATGTACTCGTTTCCACAAGACCACCTCTACCCTTGCGAATCAAAACGTCAAGAAAAGGAAGACAAGTAGAGTCTGCTTCACACTTAAATCTCAGGCCAATCGGATTTTTATTAAGCCCCTCAACGAGGAGCTGAAATTTCTGAACGGAGCCCCTATATATGACAAATACGTCATCTAAATACCGTGCCCACATTTCAATCCTCTCTACGCCTGAACAGACTCCCTCCCCAAAGACCATTGTTTCCTCCCACCAGCCCAGGAGCAGATTAGCGTAGGTAGGCGCACAAGGGCTACCCATCGCAGTGCCCCTGAGCTGGTGGAAGTACTTATGGTCAAAAGTAAAGAAATTTTTGTCAAACAAAATTCAAGCGCTTTCAGCAGAAACCTATTATGGGCCCGACACTGCATACTCCTTGTGGATAGATAGTACTGTACTGCCTTCAGACCCATATCATGTGGTATGGAGGACTACAGTGCCTCTACATCCACACTTGCCAAAATGACCTCGGGTCCCAGTGTCACCCCATCCAACTTACGAAGCAAGTCTGCTGTATCTCTGGTGTAAGATGGTAATGCAAGAACAAAAGTGCGTAGCACCTGATCGAGGTATATGCCTAGGTTCTGACAAAGACCACCCACCCCCGATACTATCGGCCTACTTCTAAGGGGATTAATTCCTTTGTGTATTTTAGATAGGCAATAGAATGTCGCCATCACCGGATGTTGAGGCAGCATAAAATCAAATTCATTTTTGTCAATCAGTTTATCTCTCAGGCCTTTTTTCAATAACTCTGTTAATTCACCCAGAAAGGCCGACATTGGGTTTTCAGAAAGGATCGCATACCCCTGCCTGTCCTTTAACAAATCCAAACACATCCTACAGTATTTTTCGACATCCATGACCACCACATTACCCCCTTTATCTGAAGGTTTGATAACAATGTGGTGGTCCTGTTCAAGATGTCTAATAGCCATTTTTTCATCTCTACTACAGTTATACTTATAGAACGTGTTTGTTCTATCAAGTGCCAACAGTTCTCTAGTGACCATATTCACAAACGTGTCAATTGAAGACACGTCTCTCTGTACAGGTGGCATCCTAGTACTCTTCTTCTTAAGGGTAGAGAAAGGTCCCAGTCCCCTAGAATTAGGTTCGGGGATTTCTAGGTTACTGAGGAGGCGTACATCAGGCAAGATATCAAGAGGAATATCAAACTCCTCACACGATTTTTGATCCTGTCTTGCGAAGAATTTTCGCCACCTCAATTTCCTCGCAAAGAGATGCAGGTCCTTTATATATTCAAAGTTATCAAAATAAGAGGTGGGCACAAATGAGAGACCCTTATTAAGTACTGCTAATTCCACGGATCTCAATGTTCTCGAAGAGAGATTTATAACTCTTGTATCAGATTCAGAGGTTAGGGTCTTCCCTGATTGATACGATTCCTCAGGGGGTATGTTGAATCTAAAAAATGAGTATTTTGTACTACATATTGTTGTCTCCCCCTGCCCGGACCACGAGCACGTCCCCCAACCCTCTGTCGCCCCCTACCTGATTTACTCCTACTATCAGTATCTGAGAATTCAGTATCAGTAGAGGAGATATCTGTCTCTCGTTCAACCGATACAGGTTTATTATTCAGAAAAAGGTAGGCCTTATTTTCTTTAAAGTCCTGTGAATCTCTCAGAAATTGTTTGTGTTTCCTTTCTTTAATATGATACTGGAACCTTTCAATATCAGCTTGAAGTTTAGCCTCCCTTGTCCCAAAGTCAGTCTCCTGTGAGAATTTTTTGGTGAGTTCTATTTGCTCACTCAATTTATCATCGAGAGTCTCTCATTTGTGCCCACCTCTGATTTTGATAACTTTGAATATATAAAGGACCTGCATCTCTTTGCGAAGAAATTGAGGTGGCGAAAATTCTTCGCAAGACAGGATCAAAAATCGTGTGAGGAGTTTGATATTCCTCTTGATATCTTGCCTGATGTACGCCTCCTCAGTAACCTAGAAATCCCCGAACCTAATTCTAGGGGACTGGGACCTTTCTCTACCCTTAAGAAGAAGAGTACTAGGATGCCACCTGTACAGAGAGACGTGTCTTCAATTGACACGTTTGTGAATATGGTCACTAGAGAACTGTTGGCACTTGATAGAACAAACACATTCTATAAGTATAACTGTAGTAGAGATGAAATAATGGCTATTAGACATCTTGAACAGGACCACCACATTGTTATCAAACCTTCAGATAAAGGGGGTAATGTGGTGGTCATGGATGTCGAAAAATACTGTAGGATGTGTTTGGATTTGTTAAAGGACAGGCAGGGGTATGCGATCCTTTCTGAAAACCCAATGTCGGCCTTTCTGGGTGAATTAACAGAGTCATTGAAAAAAGGCCTGAGAGATAAACTGATTGACAAAAATGAATTTGATTTTATGCTGCCTCAACATCCTGTGATGGCGATATTCTATTGCTTACCTAAAATACACAAAGGAATTAATCCCCTTAGAGGTAGGCCGATAGTATCGGGGGTGGGTGGTCTTTGTCAGAACCTAGGCATATACCTCGATCAGGTGCTACGCCCTTTTGTTCTTGCATTACCATCTTACACCAGAGATACAGCAGACTTGCTTCGTAAATTGGATGGGGTGACACTGGGACCCGAGGTCATTTTGGCAAGTGTGGATGTAGAGGCACTGTATTCCTCCATACCACATGATATGGGTCTGAAGGCAGTACAGTACTATCTATCCACAAGGAGTATGCAGTGTTGGGCCCATAATGGGTTTCTGCTGAAAGCGCTTGAATTTTGTTTGACCAAAAATTTCTTTACTTTTGACCATAAGTACTTCCACCAGCTCAGGGGCACTGCGATGGTTAGCCCTTGTGCGCCTACCTACGCTAATCTGCTCCTGGGCTGGTGGGAGGAAACAATGGTCTTTGGGAAGGGAGTCTGTTCAGGCGTAGAGAGGATTGAAATGTGGGCACGGTATTTAGATGACGTATTTGTCATATATAGGGGCTCCGTTCAGGAATTTCAGCTCCTCGTTGAGGGGCTTAATAAAAATCCGATTGGCCTGAGATTTACGTGTGAAGCAGACTCTACTTGTCTTCCTTTTCTTGACGTTTTGATTCGCAAGGGTAGAGGTGGTCTTGTGGAAACGAGTACGTTTCGAAAACCTACAGCGACCAACTCGTTGCTTCGATGGGAAAGTCATCATCCTGTTCCCCTGAAGAGAGGTATCCCTACAGGCCAATATCTGCGAGTTCGCAGAAATTGTACCACCAATCTTGCTTTTGAGGAGCAGGCTGCCGACCTCCACAATAGATTCCATGAAAGGGGTTACCCTAGAGATGTGGTACATCAAGCATACCTCAAGAGTAGGTCCAGAAGAAGGTCCAGCTTGTTGACTTCTAAACCTAAGGGTGATGATGGAGAAGTGGTTAGGTTTATTACAACCTTTAGAAACGGAGCTAGGGAGGCGAAGGAGATCCTTAACAAGTATTGGCCTATCTTGGAAATGGATGGAGATATATCTCCATACCTTGGGGGGTTCCCACATGTTACATATAAAAAAGGCCGCTCTCTCCGGGACCGTTTGGTACATAGTCACTACTCTGCACCTAGACAGGATTATTGGCTTGGCTCTTTGACTAAGGGATGCTATAAATGTGGAAAATGTGTGGTCTGCTCATCGATACAGTGTGGTAAAACATTCCGAGGCAATAACATTGACAGGGAATTTCGGGTGCTGGACTTTATTAACTGCCGTACACAAGGGGTGGTTTATAAAGGTACCTGTAAATGCGGCCTTGAGTATGTTGGTAAAACAAAACGTGAATTGAGACGGAGGATAGGTGAGCATCTGGGGGACATTGAACATCATAGGGAAACACCCATTGCGAGACACGTTAATGAGTTTCATGGAGGGGACAAGAAGGCCATTTTGTTCATGGGGATAGAAAAGGTCCCTAAACCCCATAGGGGAGGTAACTGGGATCGTGTAATCCTACAGAAGGAAACAAGGTGGATTTTCCGACTTAAAACTATGGCCCCTATGGGGCTGAATGAACAACTTACATTCAACTGCTTTATAGATGAGTAAACTCTTGTATTTTTCTCCCGATACTGCTGGCTTCCTTAGCCTTGGACTTTCTTTTACTCTTTGGAACTAGATATTACATAACCTTCTTTTGAACCTGCTTGGACATCAATGTATAAATACACCTTTTCTTTTTCATATGTGTATGAGATAGAGTGAACAGGGATATGGCTCTGAATCCCTATATGCAAATCTACTTATATATTCTCCCTGTGAGTTGAGTTTTTTTGCCCCCTCCCGTTCCCTTCTTCCTTTCCCCCCCCCTCCTCTCCATCTCCACCCCCCCCTTTTCACCACTTATTCGTTTCTAATGTACTGATTATGCCCTCTTATCCTATGCTATCTAAGATCGTTTATAAACCCCTGTACATATCCTCACTCTTTACATTTTTATCCTCCCACTGGAGGTTGTGTGGCTTTAAGCTTATGAGGTATATATATATATATATAGGGGGTGTGTCTTATAGATCTTATGTATATGAGGCGTTCCCACCCCCTTTTTTGTCATTTGCACATTCCCTCTTTAGGGGCATTGTGCAGGCTTTATGACATAGTGGGGATGCTCTTTGTGGTCGGCCATTGTGCTATGTTTGCTGAGACCACTGATTTTGGGTCTGTGAGATGGCTATGGGGCGGTGGAGCGCAGGCTTGCGTTCCACGAAACCGGAAATGACGGCGGTGGAGCGCAGGCTTGCGTTCCAAGAAACTGGAAGTGACGCCGCGGTGTGGATCACATGACCGGAAGTGACATCGGTGGAGCGCAAACAGCGTTCCACGGCGTGGGAATGGAGCATACTGCATGGGAAGTGTTAGATTGTCTCATTTTAAGGGGGTTTTATAATGGATTTTTCTTTATGGGGGTCTTAGATGTGTCTCCTCGGGGGGATCCTGCCTTGGGGGGTAGGGGATCGTTGTCTGCCCTTTATGGGGCGTTTGTGGATCGCTGGGGCATGTATGTGTGGGTGGGTTTAGCTCCTGCAGGGGGCATTTGCATATACGAGCTTTAATTGGCTAAAGTTCGCTGCTATTTACGGTGTTATCCAATGAGACCAGATGTGTCTCAAGGTACACACATGGGAATTATTTGTATTAATTGTACCTGAACATACTTAAGGCAATCAACCTGTGGCCATTTTGCCACTGCCTTTTCTATATACCTGCATGGAGGGTTACCATACCCTAGACCATTGATAATAATTTTTCTGTTACTCCCCTGATGAATCACTTGATGGTGAGGAAACGCGTTGGGAAACTTCTGTAGGGTCTATGTAGGGCTGATCAGATCTTTAGGGTCAGCTGTGGACTGCCCTTGTTAGGGCGGGAGCTTTGGGGTCCTAGGGAGAGCATATGAGAACAGGGCATTATAGGGTCAGAGGTGGGTGACCGCTGGATTAACCCTGTGCTATTCTGTGGAGAAATCTGTGCTGCAGGACCGGTGAGATTGTTCCTTTTCTTTCTACTTTTGAATTTCCACTGTTTGCATATGATAGTCTCTCTCTACTATTAAGGAGTAAACATTATTGTAGTAAATTAAGGAACATATATCTCCTGTTGTATTTTCTGAACTAGTCCACCCCACTGGGTGAATAACATCCCTATTTATGTTTGTTTGTGTGTATCTAGATACTATTTTAGATTTTAATTATCCCATTAAAAGTTATATTTTAATTCTGCCATTTTTTGCTGTATATGTCCGATTCTTGTTGGCGGATTTTTTGTGGCCAGATGGCCTTTTTTTGAGATTTGTATGTATTTGCTGTTTATTGTAAGAGGAGCAGGAAAAAGCAAAAAATTTCAGAATTGCACTTTGCAATGCGGAGAAATCAATGTTTGTGCATTCACATTATTCATTGATTTTTGCCATTGTAAAATGTCCAGAAATGTTTGAAGCTACTGACTGAATGAAAGGAGCTGGCATCTCACTCTCTCTGAATCTTCTTTAGCATGCTAAGAGGAGCATGAAAAAGCAAAAAAATTCAGAATTGCACCTTGCAATGCGGAGAAATTACTGTTTGTACATTGACATTATTCATTGATTTTTGCCCTTGAAAAACATCATGTTACTCATATACCAGAAATGTTTGAAGGTACTGGCTGAAAGAAAGGAGCTGGCATCTCACTCTCTTTGAATCTTCTTTATCATGCTAAGAGGAGCAGGAAAAAGCAAAAAATTTCACAATTGCACTTTGCAATGCAGAGAAATCAATGTTTGTGCATTCACATTATTCATTGATTTTTGCCACTGTAAAATGTCCAGAAATGTTTGAAGCTACTGACTGAATGAAAGGAGCTGGCATCTCACTCTCTCTGAATCTTCTTTAGCATGCTAAGAGAAGCATGAAAAAGCAAAAAATTTCAGAATTGCACCTTGCAATGCGGAGAAATTACTGTTTGTACATTGACATTATTCATTGATTTTTGCCATTGTAAAACATCATGTTACTCATATACCAGAAATGTTTGAAGGTACTGGCTGAAAGAAAGGAGCTGGCATCTCACTCTCTTTGAATCTTCTTTACCATGCTAAGAGGAGCAGGAAAAAGCAAAAAATTTCAGAATTTCACCTTGCACTGCGGAGAAATCAATGTTTGTGCATTCACATTATTCATTGATTTTTGCCATTGAAAAATGTCCAGAAATGGTTGAAGCTACTGACTGAATAAAAGGAGCTGGCATCTCACTCTCTCTGAATCTTCTTCAGCATGCTAAGAGGAGCATGAAAAAGCAAAAAATTTCAGAATTGCACCTTGCAATGCGGAGAAATTACTGTTTGTACATTGACATTATTCATTGATTTTTGCCACTGAAAAACATCATGTTACTCATATACCAGAAATGTTTGAAGGTACTGGCTGAAAGAAAGGAGCTGGCATCTCACTCTCTTTGAATCTTCTTTATCATGCTAAGAGGAGCAGGAAAAAGCAAAAAATTTCAGAATTGCACCTTGCAATGCAGAGAAATCAATGTTTGTGCATTCACATTATTCAGTGATTTTTGCCATTGTAAAACGTCCAAAAATATTTGAAGCTACTGACTGAATGAAAGGAGATGGCATCTCACTCTCTCTGAATCTTCTTTAGCATGCTAGAGGAGCATGAAAAAGCAAAAAATGTCAGAATTGCACCTTGCAATGCGGATAAAGGACTGTTTGTACATTGACATTATTCATTGATTTTTGCCATTGAAAAACATCATGTTACTCATATATCAGAAATGTTTGAAGGTTCTGGCTGAAAGAGAGGAGCTGGCATCTCAATCTCTTTGAATCTTCTTTATCATGCTAAGAGGAGCAGGAAAAAGCAAAAAAAATTCAGAATTGCACCTTGTAATGCAGAGAAATCACTGTTTGTGCATTCACATTATTCATTGATTTTTGCCATTGTAAAACGTCCAGAAATGTTTGAAGCTACTGACTGAATGGAAGGATCTGGCATCTCACTCTCTCTGAATCTTCTTTAGCATGCTAAGAGGTGCATGAAAAAGCAAAAAATTTCAGAATTGCACCTTGCAATGTGGAGAAATTACTGTTTGTACATTGACATTATTCATTGATTTTTGCCATTGAAAAACATCATGTTACTCATATACCAGAAATGTTTGAAGGTACTGGCTGAAAGAAAGGAGCTGGCATCTCACTCTCTTTGAATCTTCTTTATCATGCTAAGAGGAGCAGGAAAAAGCAAAAAATTTCAGAATTGCACTTTGCAATGCAGAGAAATCAATGTTTGTGCATTCACATTATTCATTGATTTTTGCCATTGTAAAATGTCCAGAAATGTTTGAAGCTACTGACTGAATGAAAGGATCTGGCATCTCACTCTCTCTGAATCTTCTTTAGCATGCTAAGAGAAGCATGAAAAAGCAAAAAATTTCAGAATTGCACCTTGCAATGCGGAGAAATTACTGTTTGTACACTGACATTATTCATTGATTTTTGCCATTGAAAAACATCATGTTACTCATATACCAGAAATGTTTGAAGGTACTGGCTGAAAGAAAGGAGCTGGCATCTCACTCTCTTTGAATCTTCTTTATCATGCTAAGAGGAGCAGGAAAAAGCAAAAATTTCAGAATTTCACCTTGCACTGCGGAGAAATCAATGTTTGTGCATTCACATTATTCATTGATTTTTGCCATTGAAAAATGTCCAGAAATGTTTGAAGCTACTGACTGAATAAAAGGAGCTGGCATCTCACTCTCTCTGAATCTTCTTCAGCATGCTAAGAGTAGCATGAAAAAGCAAAAAATTTCAGAATTGCACCTTGCAATGCGGAGAAATTACTGTTTGTACATTGACATTATTCATTGATTTTTGCCACTGAAAAACATCATGTTACTCATATACCAGAAATGTTTGAAGGTATTGGCTGAAAGAAAGGAGCTGGCATCTCACTCTCTGTGAATCTTCTTTATCATGCTAAGAGGAGCAGGAAAAAGCAAAAAATTTCAGAATTGCACCTTTTAATGCAGAGAAATCAATGTTTGTGCATTCACATTATTCAGTGTTTTTTGCCATTGTAAAACGTCCAGAAATATTTGAAGCTACTGACTGAATGAAAGGAGATGGCATCTCACTCTCTCTGAATCTTCTTTATCATGCTAAGAGGAGCATGAAAAAGCAAAAAATGTCAGAATTGCACCTTGCAATGCGGAGAAATGACTGTTTGTACTTTGACATTATTCATTGATTTTTGCCATTGAAAAACAACATGTTACTCATATATAGTGTTGAGCCACCCCCGTAGTGTTCGAGTTCGGTTCGTCGAACACCCGTGTGTTCGCCGAACTGTTCGTCGAACTGTTCGTCGAACACCTTCGAACACCGTTAAAACCAATGGCAGGCAAACAAAAACACATAGAAACACATAGAAAACACCTTCAAAGGTGTCCAAAAGCTGACAAACTGCTCAGAAGACACAACTAATACATGGAAAAGTGACAAGTACATATAGTCATGCGAAAAGAAAAGAGGTGGAGGAGTAAAAGGAGGGGGAGACACAGATATAGGCATGTCATGCCCTTCTAAAATCCAAAAAGTGAGAAGCCGACACGGCCAGTCCGCTCCTGCCCGTGCCACCTCCGTGTCGCCGGGTTTGTGACAGAGCCGCGGTGAACCCTGACGGCCAGCCCCCCTCTCCCAATACTGGTGCCTGTCCGCTGGTGGGTCGAGAGAGCCCCCCTGTGGTGGAGGCAGCTCTAAGCTTTTTAATTTAAATTGTCTCTCTAATTTGAATGAATACACTTTAAATCCATTTACAAGGATCTATTGGAGGGCAAGTCTCATGCCAGCAGCCGCGTAATTCCAGCTCCAGTAGTGTCCACTAAAGCTGCTGCAGTTAATAAGCTTTTATAAGGATCGAGCTCGGCTGTCCACCGCAAGGCATCCTACTGCCAGTCCCAGCCCCTATGCCTTGGGGTGCCTCCTGATGCTCTTCACTGAGTATCCCGTGGTCCCGAAGCATTTCCTTTGAAAAAATTAAGTGTCCAAACTACAGGTGGTGTAGCTTGCTTAACAGCCGGGATAATCCGCTGACTAGCAGACACTGCTACTATTCACAAAGTATTTCCTGGGCTAGATGCAGTTAAAAATTTGTAAGTAGATACTCTCGTTGGATGCTGAGAAAGCATTCCATAGAGTCTCCTGGCACGCCATATATGATTCTCTTTAAAAGCTTGGGGTAGGGGTCTAGGGGACCCTTTTATAGCCAAAATCACGGCCCTGTATCACAATACGTCACCTAGGCTGAAGATAAATGGAACTGTAGCACCGAGGGCTCGGTTGCTACAGACGTATTGCACCTCACCCAGAGGTGTGATATCTCACTCTCAGATAAGGATGGAGTGTGGATCAGGACCCGACACCTGCATGCATTACACCACATTGCCGTGGGGCAGGGCGACCAATATGCCCCTGAGATGGGCACGACAGTCCCTGTCCCTGGCTGGAGTGGGGGGAGGGAACACTGAGGAAGGGGAACCCTGCAGTGCAGGAGCAGGGAGGAAGCAGTTCCTGGGTGCATTGAGAAGGGAGTATAAAAGGTGGGCACCATCTTAGTTCAGTGCAGAGAAGTCTGAGCAGAAGTGGCAGGGAGCAGGGGCTCTGCATGAGCTCTGCTCCGGAGGCGGGCCTAGTAACAGAGGCCCAGGCCTGCAAGAGGGAGAAGGAAGGAAGAGGAGCGGAGAAGGCTCCAGGAACGAGGAATGAAGGGATCCCAGGGGTGCGGACGGGCGAGTCGCCACCGCACGCCCGAATCCACCTGCATGGAGGGGTCAGGCCAAAGGGGGAGACCGGTCCCCAAACTAGTGGAGGCAGGAAACGACCCTCAGCTAGAAACCAGAGGCTCTGACATTTTATGTGGCGCAGCCCCTTGCTACACCCGCTAGGAAGGCACCACATAGGGTCAGGGAAACTGGCGCCAAGTTTACCAAGAGGAGGCCCGAGGCAGCCGGACAGAAGTGTTGGTAAGAAAGGCCAGACAAAGGACACACAAAGGGGGTCCTGTGAAGTGCTCCAAAGTTATCTGGGAGTTGTCTGAGCCCCTCACCTGGTGAGCACAGTACGACGTGGGCAGCCGTTACCTGCAGACGTGGTCTGGATAATAAGAACTGTGAGTAAAGGCCCTGAACTGCATCACTGACTCCGTGTCGTTACTGCTGCTGCCCTGCACCATCACCCCCATCCTCCGCATACACTGCCCTGAGGCTATACTCCTCCCGTGGGGAGTTATGCTACGCTCTGCTGCACCCACAACACCAGCCTTAGCGATCTGCCCTGTAGCGGCGGTTCACTCTGACGGCAATCCACGGGTGGCGTAGTCGGACATTTAAACATCAAAACCACATAAATAGTTCCGCCACTGGTTTGACCGCCCTGAGCCACGGAACCAGATCGCCGCCACGAAGACTACAACCACCAGCATCCACCAAAAAGGGTCCGGCTCCGGGTGTCCCAAGGCCCAGGGGGTGCGTCAGAACATTTTCATCACCTTTCACAATCACCAATGGGACAAGGCAGGGATGTCCTCTGTCCCCTCTCTTATACATCCTAGTGATGGAGCACCTGCTCTCATCAATTCGCCATAACCCCAATATTAGGTGGATTGAGGTGGGAGGCACCGAGTACAAGTGCTCTCTATTTGCTGATGATGTCCTAGTATATATCACTCAATCACATATATCCATCCCTGCTGTTATGGCTGAAATAGATCACTTTGTTACATGGTAAAATTTTAAAATCAATGCAGCGAAGTCTGAGGCCCTCGATGTCTCCCTCCCTAAATCCATATAGGATTCCATCCAGTCCAACTTTCCCTTTGCCTGGCCCTCACAAGGTATCAAATACTTAGGAATTCCTATTCATAGAGACCTCTCCCATCTATGTTATCTTAATTTTGGGCCCTTTATTGAACAATTCCATACAGACCACGGTTGGCAAGTTAGAACTGTAAGATTCACTACGTGAACCGCTGGTGTTTTGTGGAAAAGCACATGTACACCGCGTTCCAAATTATTATGCAAAAAGTGTTTAGGAGTGATAAGGGAAGAATTTGTTTGTTTGTCAGTTAAACTCATTGATGGTGATGTGTGTCAGGGCTCTTTATATCACTGTAAGCAATTGCAGACACCTGTGCTAATTAGTTTGGCAGGTGTGTCCAATGAAAGGCAAGACTACTTAAGAAGGCTCTCTCACATTATTAAGCAGCCTACATTTTCTGCCAAAATGGGAAAGAAAAAGGATGCGTCGGCTGCTGAGAAGCAACAAATTGTGGAGTGTTTAGGTCAAGGCATGACTACAATCAACATTGTGCGATGATCAGGATGAAGTGTCTTGGCAATCAAGAAGTATGTAGCTGATTCACAGTACACACGTGTGCGTGCTGATAAGGGCAAATTGAGGACTCTTTCCTACAGGCAATTACGTCAGGTTGAAAGAGCAGCGGCAAAAAAGCCTTGTCATAGCAGCAGACAAGTTTTTGAAGCTGCTTGTGCCTTCAACGTCCCCCGAACAACAAGATGCAGGGTCCTTCAGAGGTTTGCAGCTGTACATACGCCATCCTGTCGACCTCCTCTATCCACTTCACACAAGCAGAAACGGCTCCAGTGGGCCAAACATTACATGAAGACTGATTTCAAAACTGTTTTGTTCACGGATGAGTGCCGTGCAGCGCTCGATGGTCCAGATGGATGGAGTGGAGGATGGCTGGTTGATGGACACCCCACGAAAACACGGCTACAGCGCCAACAAGGAGGAGGTGGAGTAATGTTTTGGGCTGGAATCATGGGGAGAGAGATTGTCGGCCCCTTTAGGATCCCTGAAGGCGCTAAAGATGAACTCCATAATGTATGTGGATTTTCTCAAACAGCACTTCCTGCCATGGTTCAAGAAGAAGAACCGTGTATTTCACAGCAAGATCATTTTTCTGCATGATAATGCACCATCTCATGCTGCACATAAAACATCTGCATCTCTGGCTGATATGGGCATAAAAGGGGACAAACTTATGGTGTGACCCCCATGCTCCCCTGACCTCTACCCCATTCAGAACCTTTGGAGCATCATTAAAAGGAGTGTCTATGATGGCGGGAGGCAGTTCACATCTAAGCAACAGCTCTGGGAGGGTATTCTGTCCTCATGCAAAACAATTGAAGCAGAAACCATCCAAAACCTGACAAATTCAATGGACGAGAGAGTTCAGAAGCTCCTTTCGAACAAGGGGTCCTATGTGAAAATGTAACATCACCTAGAATAAAGTTTTGAGTTGAAAACTGTTTGATTTCAGTTTCTAACAACCTGCTAATGCTTATAATTTCAAAAATGACCATTTTTTTGGTCTTTATTAAAATGAAAAGGTTGATCGAAAAGTTTGGGGGATCTAAGAGTGTGGCAACCCAGTAGTCATGATTACTTCGAATTCTGACAATTTGAGGGTCATGCTGCAGGTAGTGCAGCAAGAAGGCACTTATGTGTCTTGCGCATCTCGGAGCACCAAAATTATTTTCCGGGCTAGATGCAGCTAAAAATTACTTTTAATTTTAAATCTGGTGGAGCTTATTATAGATGGCCTAATAGGATCAGTGCTGCACACTGCTACAAAGCCCAAATTATTTTCCAGTCAAGATACAGATAAACATGATTAGTAATTTGAAAGCTTAAAACGTTTGGTAGGGTGATTTTAACCAATCATCAAGCTTTTACTCTCCCCAGGATGACACAGGGGTAGAAAAGTCGTTTCGGATCCATGATTTGTTCATCTTTATGAACGTGAGTCTGTCTACATTATCAGTGGAGAGCCGCGTGCGCTTATCTGTCAGCACACCACCAGCAGCGCTGAACACACGTTCAGACAGAACGCTGGCTGCGGGGCATGACAAGATCTCCAAGGCGTAAGTGGCTAGCTCCGGCCATTTATCCAGATTGGAAGCCCAAAAAGAGCAAGGGTCCAGTGACACAGTCGTGGCTTCAATGTTTACTTGGAGATACTCCTGTACCATCGTCTCTAGGCGTTGACTATGTGTCAGACTTCTTGTCTCCTGTGGCCTTGCAAAGGATGGGCTAAAAAAGTGGTGAAATGATTCCGCAAAATTGATGTTACCAGCAGATACTGTGGTTCTGTTACGGTTTGAGTGCTGAACACTTGATGGTCCCACGGTTGGCAAGTTGGAACTGTGAGATTCACTACGTGCACCACTGGTATTTTGTGGAAAAGCACATGTAAGATTCTGCAACAGTCTCTGCTGATACTCCTGCATGCGTGCATCCCTTTCTATGGCAGGAATAATTTCTGCAAATTTACTTTTGTACCGGGGATCTAACAGTGTGGCAACCCAGTAGTCAGGATTATTTCTAATTCTCACAATTCGAGGGTCATGTTGCAGGTAGTGCAGCAAGAAGGCACTCATATGTGTTGCGCATCCAGGAGCACCAAGTCCCTGTTGTGTTGGTGGCGAGGTAACAATCATGCTTCCTTCCTCTGTCCTCTCCCCCCAACCTCGCACAACAGAAATGTGATCAAGGTCTCCCTCATCTGATGAGTCTTCCATCAGTTCGTCCTCCACTTCTTCCTGGGCTCCTGCACCTTCCTCACTAGTTTGGCTGCTACCATGCGCCCTGGTAAAATCATCTCCCCCACCCTCACATGCCTGCCGCCTTGGTGCTGCCGACCGTCTGGACCTTGCAGATGTTAGCCCTTCCGCATACAACTCCTCCTCCTCTACTTCCTCCACCTCCTCTTGTGCCACCACCTGACTCCGAATTCTGTTTAACATGTGCTCCAGCATGTAAATCACCGGAATAGTCATGCTGATAATGGCATCGTCAGCACTAAACATCTTCGTCGCCATTTCAAAACTGTGCAGAAGAGTGCATAGGTCCCTGATCTGAGACCACTCCTCCAGCGTGATTTGCCCCACCTCTGAATCTCGTTGGCCCAGGCTATACGTCAGAACGTATTGCACCAGGGCTTGTCGGTGCTGCCACAGTCGCTGCAACATGTGCAGAGTTGAATTCCACCGGGTAGGCACATCGCATTTTAGCCGGTGAAGTGGCAGGCCCAACGACTTCTGTAGAGATGTAAGTCGCTGAGCTGCGGGATGCGAACGGCGGAAGTGAGCACACAGCGACCGTGCCCTCTGCAGAAGGCCATCTAGTCTGGGATAGTGGGCTAAAAATTGCTGGACAACCAGGTTCAACACGTGAGCCATACAAGGCACGTGTGTGACATTGCCCCGGCGAAGGGCCGCACCCAGGTTTGCAGCATTGTCGCACACGGCCTTCCCTGGTTTCAGGTCCAGTGGAGACAACCATTCATGAAATTGGTTCTCCAGAGCTGACCACAACTCCTCAGCTGTGTGACTCACATTTCCCAGACATTTCAATGTAAAAACCGCCTGATGACGTTGAGCCCTACTGCCAGCATAGTAAGGAGGTGTGCAGGATCCCTTCTGCGCAGTTAGAAAGCTTGTGGCATGACCAGACAGGCTTTGGGTGCAGGTGGAAGACCGAGAGGAGGTTGAGGAGGCAGAAGCAGTGGAGGAACTTTGACATAAAGAGGATTGACGCACAACTCGTGGGGACGGCAAGACTTGGACAGCAGCCCCTTGTCCTGCTGTCACCATAGTTACCCAGTGCCCAGTCAGCGACATGTAACGCCCCTGTCCATGCCTACTCGTCCAAGTGTCTGTGGTGAAATGCACCCTGTCACACACAGAGTTTCTCAAAGAAGCGGTGATGTTGTGTGCGACATGCTGGTGGAGCGCAGGCACACCTTTCTTTGAGAAGTAGTGCCGACTGGGCATCTGGTACTGGGTGTAACGGGTCTGGGAGGCGGAACCTCTGAGCTACTATACAAGGGGGCGGCCCTTGTAAGGGAGCGGGTGGCAAGCAGGGATGACGGGCAGGCAGCCAGAGCAGGTGACCAGGACAGTCTCTGGATGAACGGGCAGGGAGTTACGGCAAGTGATCGGGGCAGTCTCTGGGTAAAGGATAGGTACGACCTGATGGCAGAGCCTCCGGGTAGGCTAGCAGGCAGATGGTAGATGTGTGCTCCCAGGTGAGCAAGCGAGAGTCTCTGGAAAGGTAGGTGGTCACAGCACGTGACGGCGAAGCCTCCAGGTAGGCAAACAGGCAGGTAACAGGAGGGCGCTCCCAGGTGAGCGGGCAGGAGTCTCTGGAATGGCAGATGGTCACAGCACGTGACGGCGGAGCCTCCAGGTGGGCTAGCAAGCAGGTAACAGGTGGGCGCTCCCAGATGAGCGGGCAGGAGTCTCTGGAATGGCAGATGGTCACAGCACGTGACGGCGGAGCCTCCAGGTAGGCTAGCAGGCAGGTAACTGATGTGCGCTCCCAGATGAGCGGGCAAGCTGGTCCATAGACAGACTGACAGGAGTTGGAAGGCAGACCGTCGGACCTCAGGGTAGCAGGCAGGTAACTGGATATCAGGCAGGACAAAGACAACAGGCTGGCAGGAATCTGGCAGGTAACTGGCAGGTAACTGGCAACGGGACCTGAGGGCTGAAGCACAGGTGAGACACAGGTGCAAACAACATTGCTCGGGCACCTCCATTTTGGAGGAGGTGCCTTATATATGATGAAGTCCTCCGGCCATTGGCCGGGGACTCCTTAGGACGGCGCGCGCGGCCCCTTTAAGAGGAGGGGAGCGCGCGCGCGCGCGCCCTAAGCACAGGGGCCGGGAAGGAGCGCGCGCTGAGAGCAGAGCGGGAGGAGGACGCCGGGAAGGAGCGCGCGCTGACAGCAGAGCGGGATGAGGACGCCGGGCTCGGAGCAGAGAGGTGAGGGGAACAGCGTCCCTGCCTAGCAGAGGGCAGGGACGCCGCCGCTACAGTACCCACCCCTTTAGGCCCCCCCTTTTTTAGGCCAGACAGAAATTTAGCAAGAATGAGAGGGGCATGGATGTTCTCCCGGGGCTCCCACGTTCTCTCCTCAGGACCAAACCCCCTCCAATCTACCAGAAAAAAGGTTTTACCTCTTACCCTTTTGGTGGCCAGAATGTTCTCTACCTCAAACTCGTTTTCAGCGGAAACCGGAGCAGGAGGCGGACCTGTAGACTTGGAAAAAGAGTTAAGTACCACAGGTTTGAGGAGAGATACATGGAAGGAGTTAGGGATCCGCAAATTGGCCGGGAGTTTCAATTTATAGGCCACCGGGTTGATCTGACTGATGACCTCCAGTGGGCCGATGAACCGAGGCCCTAACTTATAGGAAGGAATCTTGAGCCGGACATACTTGGACGAGAGCCAGACTTTATCCCCAGGACGGAATTGAGGAGGGTCCAGACGTTTTTTGTCAGCATGTCTTTTCATACGCTCGGATGACAGAAGGAGTGCGGACCGGGTACTCTCCCATATGGAGGAAAATTTGTTAACAAGAGATTCCGCAGCCGGATTGTCCACCAAGGTGGAGACGGGAAACGGGATCCGAGGATGCTGACCGTAGACTACAAAAAACGGGGATTTGGAGGAAGATTCGCTCTCGTGATTGTTGTACGAGAATTTGGCCCATGGCAGGAGATCCACCCAGTCAGAATGGTGGGCACTAACGAAGTGCCGGAGGTAACTGGTCAGGTTCTGATTGATCCGCTCCACTTGACCATTAGACTGTGGGTGGTAAGCGGAGGAGAAGTCCAGGGTGACGTCTAGCAATTTACAAGTGGCTTTCCAGAAACGAGAAGTGAACTGTACCCTTCGATCCGACACGATGTGACGGGGCAGGCCATGAAGACGGAAGATGTGGCGGATAAAGTCTTTAGCCAGCTCGGGTGCAGACGGAAGGCCTGGCAGGGGAATGAAGTGAGCCATTTTGGAAAAGCGGTCAGCGACCACCCAAATGACCGTACAACCGGCAGAGACGGGCAGATCAGTTATGAAGTCCATCGCTATATGCTGCCAGGGGGCAGCAGGTACTGGCAGGGGAAGAAGGCGGCCGGCCGGCAGGTGTCTCGGAACTTTGTTGCGTGCGCAGGACACACAGGCAGAAACAAAGTCTATTACATCCTTGTGCAGGTTAGGCCACCAGTAGTGCCGGGTAATAAGCTGGAGGGTCTTTTTCTGACCGGCGTGGCCAGCTAGTTTAGACGAATGACCCCAGTGTAGGATCTTCTCCCGATCAGGTACTGATACGAACGTCTTACCGGGAGGAAGACGATTTAGACTCACGGGAGCCACCTGCATTACTCTGGCGGGATCGATGATATGTTTAGGTTCCTCCTCGAGGTCAGACACCAGAAAGGATCGGGACAAGGCGTCCGCTTTGATGTTCTTGTCAGCCGGGCGAAAATGTAGAACAAAATCAAAGCGAGCAAAAAACAAGGACCACCGGGCTTAGCGCGGGTTAAGTCTCTGGGCATGCTGAAGATAAGCCAAGTTCTTGTGGTCAGTGTAAATTATTACCGGATGAAGAGCCCCCTCGAGCAGGTAACGCCACTCCTCCAATGCCAGTTTGATGGCCAACAACTCTCGGTCTCCTATGGAATAATTGCGCTCTGAGGAGGAGAAGAGTTTAGAGAAGAAGCCGCAAGTTACCATCCTCCCGGAAGATGATTTTTGAGTAAGTACCGCTCCGGCTCCAGAGGAGGAGGCGTCAACTTCCAGGAAGAATTGCTTGTTGCCGTCCGGGCGATGCAGTACCGGGGCGGAAGAGAAGGCCTGTTTTAAGGAAAGAAAGGCCTCCTCTGCTTCGGGCGGCCACTCTTTGGGATTAGTACCCTTACGGGTGAGCGCGGAAATTGGGGCAGTCCGGGAAGAGAAGTGTGGTATGAAGAGGCGGTAGTAGTTGGCGAAGCCCAGGAACCGCTGAATGGCCTTCAACCCCTCCGGTCGGGGCCATTTCTCGATGGCAGACAGTTTCTCTGGATCCATTCGTAGGCCGGTCTGAGAAATAATGTAGCCCAAAAATGGAAGCGAGGTCTGCTCAAAGAGGCACTTCTCATATTTAGCGAAGAGGTGATTCTGCCTGAGTCTGAGCAGGACCTGACGAACCTCCCTCCGGTGAGTCTGGAGATCCAGAGAGAAGACCAAGATGTCGTCCAGGTACACCACAACGCAGGAGTAGAGAAGGTCCCGGAAGATGTCATTGACCAACTCTTGAAAGACGGCAGGGGCGTTACAGAGACCAAAGGGCATTACCAGATATTCGTAGTGGCCATCCCGGGTGTTGAATGCAGTCTTCCATTCATCCCCTTGACGGATACGGACCAGGTTATACACCCCACGGAGGTCCAGTTTGGTGAAGACTCTAGCCCCCCTCAGGCGATCAAATAATTCTGGAATGAGCGGAAGAGGGTACTTATTCTTCACCGTGATCAGGTTAAGACCCCTATAGTCTATACAGGGACGGAGAGAGCCGTCCTTCTTTTTTACGAAGAAGAAACCTGCTCCCGCCGGGGAGGTAGATTTCCGGATGAATCCCCTGGCCAAATTCTCCTCAATATATTCGGACATCGACCGGGTCTCAGCAGCGGACAATGGGTAAATACGCCCACGGGGAGGAGTAGTACTGGGTAACATGTCGATAGGACAGTCGTATGGTCTATGAGGGGGTAATGTCTCTGCCTCCTTTTTATTAAAGACATCAGCAAATGACCAATAGGGAATCGGAAGTCCAGGTAGATTAGTTGGGGTAGGAGAAGGACGGACGGGATGAACAGGAACCAAACAAGTCTTATGACAGTCCTGTCCCCAGTGAAGGACCTCTCCGGTCTGCCAGTCAAGCACGGGTGCATGTCTCTGGAGCCAAGGTAGACCTAGTAAGAGGGCGTGAGAGAGTCCAGGCAGAACATGAAAAGAGATGTTTTCAGAATGCAGCATTCCCACCTGCAGGGTTATGGATTCGGTGATGAGTTGGATGGGACGTGGTAAGAGGCCCCCATCCACAGCAGCGACGGATAAAGGTATAGCCAGAGGTTTGGTGGGAATGTGGTATTTTTCTACCAGGGACTGTGAAATAAGATTCCCGGCTGCTCCAGAGTCAAGTTGGGCTAGTTCGAAATAACGGTTCTCCCCGCAGATGATTGAGACTGACAGCAGCAGAGATGGAGAGGATTTATTCTTGTCTAGGTCGACCTCTCTGAGCGAACCTAGACACAGGCGTTTCCCGACCTCTCCGGGCAGGCACGGATCCGGTGCTCCTTACTGCCACAGTAGAAGCAGCTCCCCTCGGCACGGCGTGAGTCCTGACGGGTTTTGACCATCTTGGTCTGGTCGACCTGCATAGGCTCAGGAGAGTGTACCTGGGTAGAGACGGAGGGAATGACGGGTCTCTGAAAAGTAGGAGCTAAACGTGGAATCCTCCTCTCACGGGTGACCTCTTTGGCACGCTCCTGGAACCGTAGGTCAATCCGGGTGGCAAGAGTTATTAGATCATCGAGAGTGGTGGGAATGTCCCGACCGGCAAGTTCATCTTTAATACGGCGGGACAGACCCTCCCAGAAGACGGATACCAGAGCGTCGTTATCCCAGGCCAGCTCCGAGGCAAGGGTACGGAACCGTATGGCATATTGGCCCACGGTGAGACTTTCCTGACGGAGGCGTAGCAGTGATGATGCGGATGAGGTCTTCCGTCCGGGTTCGTCGAAGACTTTCCGGAAAGCCGTGAGAAAAGCAGGCAAGTTGGACACCAGGGGGTCTCCTCTCTCCCATAGAGGATTTAGCCAGGCCAGGGCCTCCCCGGTAGGATGGGACATGATGAAGGCAATTTTGGCCCGGTCGGAATTAAACTGATGGGACAAAAGTTCAAAGTGCAGGGTGCACTGATTTATGAAGCCCCGAGCCTGGGCGGAGTCACCTCCGAAGCGAGGAGGTGCAGACAGCTGGGGTCCGGGGTAGGATACCATGGTATTAGTGGGTAGCGGAGCTTCCGGGCTGCGAGTCATGGTACTGGCGGTGGTTGCAGGTGGAGCAGTCAGAGTGTCCAGGCGAGAATTGACATTCCGTAGGTGACCCAGGATGGACTCCTGTTGGGACCTCTGACGAGACAGTTCATGACACAGGTCCGAGAGCGAGGGAGCTTGGGTGCCACCGGGTTCCATGGCCCGAGCAAACTATAACGGGTCTGGGAGGCGGAACCTCTGAGCTACTATACAAGGGGGCGGCCCTTGTAAGGGAGCGGGTGGCAAGCAGGGATGACGGGCAGGCAGCCAGAGCAGGTGACCAGGACAGTCTCTGGATGAACGGGCAGGGAGTTACGGCAAGTGATCGGGGCAGTCTCTGGGTAAAGGATAGGTACGACCTGATGGCAGAGCCTCCGGGTAGGCTAGCAGGCAGATGGTAGATGTGTGCTCCCAGGTGAGCAAGCGAGAGTCTCTGGAAAGGTAGGTGGTCACAGCACGTGACGGCGAAGCCTCCAGGTAGGCAAACAGGCAGGTAACAGGAGGGCGCTCCCAGGTGAGCGGGCAGGAGTCTCTGGAATGGCAGATGGTCACAGCACGTGACGGCGGAGCCTCCAGGTGGGCTAGCAGGCAGGTAACAGGTGGGCGCTCCCAGATGAGCGGGCAGGAGTCTCTGGAATGGCAGATGGTCACAGCACGTGACGGCGGAGCCTCCAGGTAGGCTAGCAGGCAGGTAACTGATGTGCGCTCCCAGATGAGCGGGCAAGCTGGTCCATAGACAGACTGACAGGAGTTGGAAGGCAGACCGTCGGACCTCAGGGTAGCAGGCAGGTAACTGGATATCAGGCAGGACAAAGACAACAGGCTGGCAGGAATCTGGCAGGTAACTGGCAGGTAACTGGCAACGGGACCTGAGGGCTGAAGCACAGGTGAGACACAGGTGCAAACAACATTGCTCGGGCACCTCCATTTTGGAGGAGGTGCCTTATATATGATGAAGTCCTCCGGCCATTGGCCGGGGACTCCTTAGGACGGCGCGCGCGGCCCCTTTAAGAGGAGGGGAGCGCGCGCGCGCGCGCCCTAAGCACATGGGCCGGGAAGGAGCGCCGGGCTCGGAGCACAGAGGTGAGGGGAACAGCGTCCCTGCCTAGCAGAGGGCAGGGACGCCGCCGCTACACTGGGGCACTGCGACGGACATAAGGTCTCGAAAATCCTCTGTGTCCACCAGGCAGAAAGGCAGCATTTCTGTAGCCAAGAGCTTGCAGATGGTGAAATTCAACCTCTTAGCTTTCTCATGGCTAGGAGGAAATGGTCTTTTACTTGTCCACATCTGAGGGACCGAGGGCTGGCTATTGTGCTTAGACGGGGTTGATAAGGGTGTCCCCGGCAAACTGCCGGTCTGTGAGGAAGATGCAGGCGGACATGTTAGGTTGCCTTGATCCAAAGGTGGTGCTATCGATGTCGGACAGCGCTCAACACCAGCTGGTGTTACCACCTCCAAAGAAAATGATGACCTGCCAATCACGCTGGCTGTTGCGGGTAAAGAGATGGCAGGTCTGCGCCCCAAAACAGGTGTGACTGCTGTCCCCCCAGTCACAGAGGATGAAGAGGCCGCGGATGCACAAGATATGGTGGACGGTGGTTGGCCCGGCCGGCTAGGCCGCATTGTAGCACACTGAGCTTCCCACTGCAACTTATGCTTCATGTCCATGTGCCGGTTCATGCATGAAGTACTCAAACTATGTATTTTTTGGCCTCTACTTAGCTTTTGCTGACAAATGTTACAGATAACACGAGTTGGGTCATCTTTATCGATCTGAAAAAATGCCCAGGCTATGCAATGCTTAGCACCCATGCGACCTGAAGAGCCACCACGACTTGTGGTGAGAGGCAGAGTTGTGTTTGAGGATGCAGTTGTTGACGTGCTTCCAGTACTACGTCTCTGTCCAGGAAGGCGCAACCTGACCTCGTCGTCACTAGCATCTTCCTCCACCTCCTCTGCTGACCTCATCTCTTGGCTGACTGTGGGTTGACACTAAGTGGGATCTCCGACCTCATCATCATCACCCTGTGCGTTATCACACCCATCGTCCTCAGAGCCAACCTGTTCCTGCCCTGACAAAAAACTAAAGTTGTCGCTCCAATCAGGTATTTGAGTCTTATCATCGTCTCCCTCATTGTCTCCACCAACAGGAATTACAGTTTGGGAATGAGGGTCTACATTATGGTCAGAACCTTCTGCGTCTGGTCCTGGATCCGACTCATAAAGATTCTGGGCATCAGTGCAGATCATTTCCTTGTCTGGATTCACAGAAGCGCTGGAGTCGACCTCTGATTCCCAGGCTATAGTATGAGTAAACAGCTCTGCAGACTCAACCATCTGTTCTACCTCATACTCATACGGGCAGCTGGAGATTTGGGAGCTGTGAGGAAGCAAGTGCGATTTGGGTGACATCTTTGAGGACTGGAGTATTTGTGATGTTGAAGTTGATGTGGAGGAGAGCCCACTTAAAGGAGCACTTGATATCCGTTGAAGCACCTGCTGCTTTTGTGCCTCATCTTGAATTTGTAGCGATTGGCGTGGCCGTAAGAAAGGGATCTTATCACATTGTCCGCTAAAAGAAGTAGACATTTTAGTTTGGCTGGAAGATGGTCTTTCTTCTGCACCTACCCCACGGACACAACCTTTTTTCCCGTTCCCAACACGCCTATTCCCCTTTCCACCAGCAGCAGGCCTTTTTCCACTCATTTTGGTGGTTAACTAATTCACAACTCTGGAGTTGTTTGCACAAAAAAACAATGGATGGTAACCGAGCAGAGCTGAGTGGCCAAACTGTGGTATTAGGCCAAAACTATTGGCTGGGTTAGATGCAGAAAAAAAATATTTTTAATTTGCAACCTGATGGAGGTCAGTATAGATGGACTAATAGACCAAGTCCCACACACCGCTAGAAGCCAAAATATTTTTTCAGAGCTAGATGCAGAAAAAAATTATATTCAATTTGCAACCTGCTGGAGGTCAGTATAGAAGGACTAATAGAACAAGTCCCACACACTGCTAGAAGCCCAAATATTTTTTCAGAGCTAAATGAAGAAAAAAATTATTTTTAATTTGCAACCTGATGGAGGTCAGTATAGATGGACTAATAGACCAAGTCCCACACACAGCTAGAAGCCCAAATATTTTTTCAGAGCTAGATGCAGAAAAAAATTATTTTTAATTTGCAACCTGATGGAGGTCAATATAGATGGACTAATAGACCAAGTCCCACACACCGCTAGAAGCCCAAATATTTTTTCAGAGCTAGATGCAGAAAAAAATTATATTCAATTTGCAACCTGCTGGAGGTCAGTATAGAAGGACTAATAGAACAAGTCCCACACACTGCTAGAAGCCCAAATATTTTTTCAGAGCTAAATGAAGAAAAAAAATATTTTTAATTTGCAACCTGATGGAGGTCAGTATAGATGGACTAATAGACCAAGTCCCACACACTGCTAGAAGCCCAAATATTTTTCAGAGCTAGATGCAGAAAAAAATTATTTTTAATTTGCAACCTGATGGAGGTCAGTATAGATGGACTAATAGACCAAGTCCCACACACCGCTAGAAGCCCAAATATTTTTTCAGAGCTAGATGCAGAAAAAAATTATATTCAATTTGCAACCTGCTGGAGGTCAGTATAGAAGGACTAATAGAACAAGTCCCACACACTGCTAGAAGCCCAAATATTTTTTCAGAGCTAAATGAAGAAAAAAATTATTTTTAATTTGCAACCTGATGGAAGTCAGTATAGATGGACTAATAGACCAAGTCCCACACACTGCTAGAAGCCCAAATATTTTTTCAGAGCTAGATGCAGAAAAAAAATATTTTTAATTTGCAACCTGATGGAGGTCAGTATAGATGGACTAATAGACCAAGTCCCACACACTGCTAGAAGCCCAAATATTTTTTCAGAGCTAGATGCAGAAAAAAATTATTTTTAATTTGCAACCTGATGGAGGTCAGTATAGATGCACTAATAGACCAAGTCCCACACACCGCTAGAAGCCCAAATATTTTTTCAGAGCTAGATGCAGAAAAAAATTATATTCAATTTGCAACCTGCTGGAGGTCAGTATAGAAGGACTAATAGAACAAGTCCCACACACTGCTAGAAGCCCAAATATTTTTTCAGAGCTAAATGAAGAAAAAAATTATTTTTAATTTGCAACCTGATGGAGGTCAGTATAGATGGACTAATAGACCAAGTCCCACACACTGCTAGAAGCCCAAATATTTTTTCAGAGCTAGATGCAGAAAAAAAATATTTTTAATTTGCAACCTGATGGAGGTCAGTATAGATGGACTAATAGACCAAGTCCCACACACCGCTAGAAGCCCAAATATTTTTTCAGAGCTAGATGCAGAAAAAAATTATATTCAATTTGCAACCTGCTGGAGGTCAGTATAGAAGGACTAATAGAACAAGTCCCACACACTGCTAGAAGCCCAAATATTTTTTCAGAGCTAAATGAAGAAAAAAATTATTTTTAATTTGCAACCTGATGGAGGTCAGTATAGATGGACTAATAGACCAAGTCCCACACACTGCTAGAAGCCCAAATATTTTTTCAGAGCTAGATGCAGAAAAAAAATATTTTTAATTTGCAACCTGATGGAGGTCAGTATAGATGGACTAATAGACCAAGTCCCACACACCGCTAGAAGCCCAAATATTTTTTCAGAGCTAGATGCAGAAAAAAATTATATTCAATTTGCAACCTGCTGGAGGTCAGTATAGAAGGACTAATAGAACAAGTCCCACACACTGCTAGAAGCCCAAATATTTTTTCAGAGCTAAATGAAGAAAAAAATTATTTTTAATTTGCAACCTGATGGATGTCAGTATAGATGGACTAATAGACCAAGTCCCACACACTGCTAGAAGCCCAAATATTTTTTCAGAGCTAGATGCAGAAAAAAAATATTTTTAATTTGCAACCTGATGGAGGTCAGTATAGATGGACTAATAGACCAAGTCCCACACACCGCTAGAAGCCCAAATATTTTTTCAGAGCTAGATGCAGAAAAAAATTATATTCAATTTGCAACCTGCTGGAGGTCAGTATAGAAGGACTAATAGAACAAGTCCCACACACTGCTAGAAGCCCAAATATTTTTTCAGAGCTAAATGAAGAAAAAAATTATTTTTAATTTGCAACCTGATGGACGTCAGTATAGATGGACTAATAGACCAAGTCCCACACACTGCTAGAAGCCCAAATATTTTTTCAGAGCTAGATGCAGAAAAAAAATATTTTTAATTTGCAACCTGATGGAGGTCAGTATAGATGGACTAATAGACCAAGTCCCACACACCGCTAGAAGCCCAAATATTTTTTCAGAGCTAGATGCAGAAAAAAATTATATTCAATTTGCAACCTGCTGGAGGTCAGTATAGAAGGACTAATAGAACAAGTCCCACACACTGCTAGAAGCCCAAATATTTTTTCAGAGCTAAATGAAGAAAAAAATTATTTTTAATTTGCAACCTGATGGAGGTCAGTATAGATGGACTAATAGACCAAGTCCCACACACTGCTAGAAGCCCAAATATTTTTTCAGAGCTAGATGCAGAAAAAAAATATTTTTAATTTGCAACCTGATGGAGGTCAGTATAGATGGACTAATAGACCAAGTCCCACACACCGCTAGAAGCCCAAATATTTTTTCAGAGCTAGATGCAGAAAAAAATTATATTCAATTTGCAACCTGCTGGAGGTCAGTATAGAAGGACTAATAGAACAAGTCCCACACACTGCTAGAAGCCCAAATATTTTTTCAGAGCTAAATGAAGAAAAAAATTATTTTTAATTTGCAACCTGATGGAGGTCAGTATAGATGGACTAATAGACCAAGTCCCACACACTGCTAGAAGCCCAAATATTTTTTCAGAGCTAGATGCAGAAAAAAAATATTTTTAATTTGCAACCTGATGGAGGTCAGTATAGATGGACTAATAGACCAAGTCCCACACACCGCTAGAAGCCCAAATATTTTTTCAGAGCTAGATGCAGAAAAAAATTATATTCAATTTGCAACCTGCTGGAGGTCAGTATAGAAGGACTAATAGAACAAGTCCCACACACTGCTAGAAGCCCAAATATTTTTTCAGAGCTAAATGAAGAAAAAAATTATTTTTAATTTGCAACCTGATGGAGGTCAGTATAGATGGACTAATAGACCAAGTCCCACACACTGCTAGAAGCCCAAATATTTTTTCAGAGCTAGATGCAGAAAAAAATTATATTCAGTTTGCAACCTGATGGAGGTCAGTATAGATGGACTAATAGAATGATGCTATGCCCAAAAGATTTTACTTCACTAGGTGCAGTAAAAAAATTGGCATTCTATACACAGGTGGTATATCTTGCAACACAGATAGGCTACTCCACTGACTAACACACTCTGCAATAGGCCAAAAAGGATTAGCTTTGCTAGATTCAGCCAAATGCTGTGAAAAAAACTTGCACAGCACTGGCACAGACCTGCCTGGCAAAAACTGATAGGAACTCATGTATCCTAGTCCTGAAAAGGACTCCAATTACAATTAGTCTTTTCTCCCACAACCTATCTATTTAAGAGCACAGACCTCCCTGATAAAAGTCGTAGGAAATGCTGTAACCTAGTCCTTAAAAGGACTGCAATCACAACTATTCCCTACTCCCAAGCTATCTGTATATTTGTGCGAAAATTGGCTTGAAATTAACAAGGTATAGCGCACACAGCAACAGCGGTGCCGTCTAACACGCAGCTGCAGCAGTGAGAAAATGGTGGCGACGGGGAAAATGGCTTGGTCTTATAGGGCAAGGACATGTGACATACACTGCCAATGACACATGCCCTTGCTTGTGTGAAAAAAAGCACTTCGCTCCGTGTGTGCGCTGCTGATAGGCTGACAGATTGCACCTCCCCACTGCAAATGCGGGAAAGAGAAAAAAAAATGGAGATCCATCCCCTGCCCCTCCCCCACCCCGCTGTACACTCAAACTGCGAATTAACATTAATTTTCATCATTACTGAGAAAAAATCCAGTTATGATTTTGGTGCACGAACAGTTATCGAACATAACCTCGAACAGCCGAATTTTTCTCAAATTGTTCGTGTTCGCCGACCGGCTCGAACAAGGCCCAAAACAGCTCGAATTTGAGATTGGCGAACAGTTCGAGTAGAACAACGCTCATCTCTACTCATATACCAGAAATGTTTGAAGGTACTGGCTGAAAGAGAAGAGCTGACATCTCACTCTCTTTGAATCTTTTTTATCATGCTAAGAGGAGCAGGAAAAAGCAAAATAATTCAGAATTGCACCTTGTAATGCAGAGAAATCACTGTTGTGCATTCACATTATTCATTGATTTTTGCCATTGTAAAACATCCAGAAATGTTTGAAGCTACTGACTGAATGGAAGGATCTGGCATCTCACTCTCTCTGAATCATCTTTAGCATGCTAAGAGGAGCATGAAAAAGCAAAAAATTTCAGAATTGCACCTTGCAATGTGGAGAAATTACTGTTTGTACATTGACATTATTCATTGATTTTTGCCATTGAAAAACATCATGTTACTCATACACCAGAAATGTTTGAAGGTACTGGCTGAAAGAGAGGAGATGGCATCTCACTCTCTTTGAATCTTTTTTATCATGCTAAGAGGAGCAGGAAAAAGCAAAAGAATTCAGAATTGCACCTTGTAATGCAGAGAAATCACTGTTTGTGCATTCAAATTATTCATTGATTTTTGCCATTGTAAAACGTCCAGAAATGTTTGAAGCTACTGACTGAATGGAAGGATCTGGCATCTCACTCTCTCTGAATCTTCTTTACCATGCTAAGAGGAGCATGAAAAAGCAAAAAATTTCAGAATTGCACCTTGCAATGTGGAGAAATTACTGTTTGTACCTTGACATTATTCATTGATTTTTGCCTTTGAAAAACATCATGTTACTCATATACCAGAAATGTTTGAAGGTACTGGCTGAAAGAAAGAAGCTGGCATCTCACTCTCTTTGAATCTTCTTTATCATGCTAAGAGGAGCAGGAAAAAGCAAAAAAATTTCAGAATTGCACCTTGCAATGCAGAGAAATCAATGTTTGTGCAATCACATTATTAATTGATTTTTGCCATTCTAAAACATCCAGAAATGTTTGAAGCTACTGACTGAATGAAAGGAGCTGGAATCTCACTCTCTCTGAATCTTCTTTAGCATGCTAAGAGGAGCATGAAAAAGCAAAAAATTTCAGAATTGCACCTTGCAATGCGGAGAAATTACTGTTTGTACATTGACATTATTCATTGATTTTTGCCATTGAAAACCATCATGTTACTCATATACCAGAAATGTTTGAAGGTACTGGCTGAAAGAATGGAGCTGGCATCTCACTCTCTTTGAATCTTCTTTATCATGCTAATAGCAGCAGGTAAAAGCAAAAAATTTCAGAATTGCACCTTGCAATGCAGATTAATCAATGTTTGTGCGTTCACATCATTCATTGATTTTTGCCATTGAAAAACATCCAGAAATGTTTGAAGCTACTGACTGAATGAAAGGAGCTGGCATCTCACTCTCTCTGAATCTTTTTTAGCATGCTAAGAGGAGCATGAAAAAGCAAAAAATTTCAGAATTGCACCTTGCAATGCGGAGAAATTACTGTTTGTACATTGACATTATTCATTGATTTTTGCCATTGAAAAACATCATGTTACTCATATACCAGAAATGTTTGAAGGTACTGGCTGAAAGAAAGGAGCTGGCATCTCAATCTCTTTGAATCTTCTTTATCATGCTAAGAGGAGCAGGAAAAAGCAAAAAATTTCAGTATTGCACCTTGCACTGCGGAGAAATCAATGTTTGTGCATTCACATTATTCATTGATTTTTGCCATTGAAAAACCTCCAGAAATGTTTGAAGCTACTGACTGAATAAAAGGAGCTGGCGTCTCACTCTTTCTGAACCTTCTTCAGCATGCTAAGAGGAGCATGAAAAAGCAAAAAATTTCAGAATTGCACCTTGCAATGCGGAGAAATTACGGTTTGTACATTGACATTATTCATTGATTTTTGCCACTGAAAAACATCATGTTACTCATATACCAGAAATGTTTGAAGGTACTGGCTGAAAGAAAGGAGCTGGCATCTCACTCTCTTTGAATCTTCTTTATCATGCTAAGAGGAGCAGGAAAAAGCAAAAAATTTCAGAATTGCACCTTGCAATGCAGAGAAATCAATGTTTGTGCATTCACATTATTCAGTGATTTTTGCCATTGTAAAACGTCCAAAAATATTTGAAGCTACTGACTGAATGAAAGGAGATGGCATCTCACTCTCTCTGAATCTTCTTTAGCATGCTAGAGGAGCATGAAAAAGCAAAAAATGTCAGAATTGCACCTTGCAATGCGGAGAAATTACTGTTTGTACATTGACATTATTCATTGATTTTTGCCATTGAAAAACATCATGTTACTCATATATCAGAAATGTTTGAAGGTACTGGCTGAAAGAAAGGAGCTGTCATCTCACTCTCTTTGAATCTTCTTTATCATGCTAAGAGGAGCAGGAAAAAGCAAAAAATTTCAGAATTTCACCTTGCACTGCGGAGAAATCAATGTTTGTGCATTCACATTATTCATTGATTTTTGCCATTGAAAAATGTCCAGAAATGTTTGAAGCTACTGACTGAATAAAAGGAGCTGGCATCTCACTCTCTGTGAATCTTCTTCAGCATGCTAGGAGTAGCATGTAAAAGCAAAAAATTTCAGAATTGCACCTTGCAATGCGGAGAAATTACTGTTTGTACATTGACATTATTCATTGATTTTTGCCACTGAAAAACATCATGTTACTCATATACCAGAAATGTTTGAAGGTACTGGCTGAAAGAAAGGAGCTGGCATCTCACTCTCTTTGAATCTTCTTTATCATGCTAAGAGGAGCAGGAAAAAGCAAAAAATTTCAGAATTGCACCTTGTAATGCAGAGAAATCAATGTTTGTTCATTCACATTATTCAGTGATTTTTGCCATTGTAAAACGTCCAGAAATATTTGAAGCTACTGACTGAATGAAAGGAGATGGCATCTCACTCTCTCTGAATCTTCTTTAGCATGCTAAGAGGAGCATGAAAAAGCAAAAAATGTCAGAATTGCACCTTGCAATGTGGAGAAATGACTGTTTGTACATTGACATTATTCATTGATTTTTGCCATTGAAAAACATCATGTTACTCATATACCAGAAATGTTTGAAGGTACTGGCTGAAAGAGAGGAGGTGACATGTCACTCTCCTTGAATCTTTTTTATCATGCTAAGAGGAGCAGGAAAAAGCAAAAAAATTCAGAATTGCACCTTGTAATGCAGAGAAATCACTGTTTGTGCATTCACATTATTCATTGATTTTTGCCATTGTAAAACGTCCAGAAATGTTTGAAGCTACTGACTGAATGGAAGGATCTGGCATCTCACTCTCTCTGAATCTTCTTTAGCATGCTAAGAGGAGCATGAAAAAGCAAAAAATTTCAGAATTGCACCTTGCAATGCGGAGAAATTACTGTTTGTACATTGACATTATTCATTGATTTTTGCCATTGAAAAACATCATGTTACTCATATACCAGAAAAGCTTGAAGGTACTGGATGAGAGAAAGGAGCTGACATCTCAGTCTTTGAATCTTCTTTATCATGCTAAGAGGAGCAGGAAAAAGCAAAAAATTTCAGAATTGCACCTTGCACTGCGGAGAAATCAATGTTTTTGCATTCACATTATTCATTGATTTTCGCCATTGAAAAACGTCCAGAAATGTTTGAAGCTACTGACTGAATGAAAGGAGCTGGCATCTCACTCTCACTGAATCTTCTTTAGCATGCTATGAGGAGCATGAAAAAGCAAAAAATTTCTGAATTGCACCTTGCAATGCGGAGAAATTACTGTTTGTACATTGACATTATTCATTGATTTTTGCCATTGAAAAACATCATGTTACTCTTATACCAGAAATGTTTGAAGCTACTGACTGAAAGAACGGAGCTGGCATCTCACTCTCTTTGAATCTTCTTTATCATGCTAAGAGGAGCAGGAAAAAACAAAAAATTTCAGAATTGCACCTTGCAATGCAGAGAAATCAATGTTTGTGCATTCACATTATTCATTGATTTTTGACATTGTAGAAAGTCCAGAAATGTTTGAAGCTACTGACTGAATGAAAGGAGCTGGCATCTCACTCTCTCTGAATCTTCTTTAGCATGATAGAGGAGCATGAAAAAGCAAAAAATTTCAGAATTGCACCTTGCAATGCGGTGAAATTACTGTTTGTACATTGACATTATTCATTGATTTTTGCCATTGAAAAACATCATGTTACTCATATACCAGAAACGTTTGAAGGTACTGGCTGAAAGAAAGAAGCTGGCAGCTCACTCTCTTTGAATCTTCTTTATCATGCTAAGAGGAGCAGGAAAAAGCAAAAAATTTCAGAATTGCACTTTGCAATGCAGAGAAATCAGTGTTTTTGCATTCACATTATTCATTGATTTTTGCCATTGTAAAACGTCCAAAAATGTTTGAAGCTACTGACTGAATGAAAGGAGCTGGCATCTCAATCTTTCTGAATCTACTTTAGCATGCTAAGAGGAGCATGAAAAAGCAAAAAAATGTCAGAATTGCACCTTGCAATGAGGAGAAATTACTGTTTGTACATTGACATTATTCATTGATTTTTGCCATTGAAAAACATCATGTTACTCATATACCAGAAATGTTTGAAGGTACTGGCTGAGAGAAAGGAGCTGACATCTCAGTCTTTGAATCTTCTTTATCATGCTAAGAGGAGCAGGAAAAAGCAAAAAATTTCAGAATTGCAACTCGCACTGCGGAGAAATTACTGTTTGTACATTGACATTATTCATTGATTTTTGCCATTTAAAAACATCATGTTAATCATATACCAGAAATGTTTGAAGGTACTGGCTGAAATAAAGGAGCTGGCATATCACTGTCTTTGAATCTTCTTTACCATGCTAAGAAGAGCAGGAAAAAGCAAAAAATTTCAGAATTGCACCTTGCAATGCAGAGAAATCAATGTTTGTGCATTCACATTATTCATTGATTTTTGCCATTGTAAATCGTCCAGAAATGTTTGCAGCTACTGACTGAATGAAAGGAGCTGGCATCTCGCTCTCTCTGAATCTTCTTTAGCATGCTAAGAGGAGCATGAAAAAGCAAAAAATTTCAGAGTTGCACCTTGCAATGCGGAGAAATTACTGTTTGTACATTGACATTATTCATTGATTTTTGCCATTGTAAAACCTCCAGAAATGTTTGAAGCTACTGACTGAATGGAAGGATCTGGCATCTCACTCTCTCTGAATCTTCTTTATAATGCTAAGAGGAGCATGAAAAAGCAAAAAATTTCAGAATTGCACCTTGCAATGCGGAGAAATTACTGTTTGTACATTGACATCATTCATTGATTTTTGCCATTGAAAAACATCATATTACTCATATACCAGAAATGTTTGAAGGTACTGGCTGAAAGAAAGGAGCTGGCATCTCACTCTCTTTGAATCTTCTTTATCATGCTAAGAGGAGCAGGAAAAAGCAAAACATTTCAGAGTTGCACTTTGCAATGCAGAGAAATCAATGTTTGTGCATTCACATTATTCATTGTTTTTTGCCATTGTAAAATGTCAAGAAATGTTTGAAGCTATTGACTGAATGAAAGGATCTGGCATCTCACTCTCTCTGAATCTTCTTTAGCATGCTAAGAGAAGCATGAAAAAGCAAAATATTTCAGAATTGCACCTTGCAATGAGGAGAAATTACTGTTTGTACATTGACATTATTCATTGATTTTTGCCATTGAAAAACATCATGTTACTCATATACCAGAAATGTTTGAAGGTACTGGCTGAGAGAAAGGAGCTGACATCTCACTCTCTTTGAATCTTCTTTAATATGCTAAGAGGAGCAGGAAAAAGCAAAAAATTTCAGAATTGCACTTTGCAATGCAGAGAAATCAATGTTTGTGCATTCACATTATTCATTGATTTTTGCCAATGTAAAATGTCCAGAAATGTTTGAAGCTACTGACTGAATGAAAGGAGCTGGCATCTCACTCTCTCTGAATCTTCTTTAGCATGCTAAGAGAAGCATATAAAAGCAAAAAATTTCAGAATTGCACCTTGCAATGCGGAGAAATGACTGTTTGTACATTGACATTATTCATTGATTTTTGCCATTGAAAAACATCATGTTACTCATATACCAGAAATGTTTGAAGGTACTGGCTGAAAGAGAGGAGGTGACATCTCACTCTACTTGAATCTTTTTTATCATGCTAAGAGGAGCAGGAAAAAGCAAAAAAATTCAGAATTGCACCTTGTAATGCAGAGAAATCACTGTTTGTGCATTCACATTATTCATTGATTTTTGCCATTGTAAAACGTCCAGAAATGTTTGAAGCTACTGACTGAATGGAAGGATCTGGCATCTCACTCTCTCTGAATCTTCTTTAGCATGCTAAGAGGAGCATGAAAAAGCAAAAAATTTCAGAATTGCACCTTGCAATGCGGAGAAATTACTGTTTGTACATTGACATTATTCATTGATTTTTGCCATTGAAAACCATCATGTTACTCATATACCAGAAATGTTTGAAGGTACTGGCTGAAAGAAAGGAGCTGGCATCTCACTCTCTTTGAATCTTCTTTATCATGCTAATAGCAGCAGGAAAAAGCAAAAAATTTCAGAATTGCACTTTGCAATGCAGATTAATCAATGTTTGTGCATTCACATTATTCATTGATTTTTGCCATTGTAAAATGTCCAGAAATGTTTGAAGCTACTGACTGAATGAAAGGATCTGGCATCTCACTCTCTCTGAATCTTCTTTAGCATGCTAAGAGAAGCATGAAAAAGCAAAAAATTTCAGAATTGCACCTTGCAATGCGGAGAAATTACTGTTTGTACATTGACATTATTCATTGATTTTTGCCATTGAAAAACATCATGTTACTCATATACCAGAAATGTTTGAAGGTACTGGCTGAATGAAAGGAGCTGGCATCTCACTCTCTTTGAATCTTCTTTATCATGCTAATAGGAGCAGGAAAAAGCAAAAAATTTCAGAATTTCACCTTGCACTGCGGAGAAATCAATGTTTGTGCATTCACATTATTCATTGATTTTTGCCATTGAAAAATGTCCAGAAATGTTTGAAGCTACTGACTGGATAAAAGGAGCTGGCATCTCACTCTCTGTGAATCTTCTTCAGCATGCTAAGAGTAGCATGAAAAAGCAAAAAATTTCAGAATTGCACCTTGCAATGCGGAGAAATTACTGTTTGTACATTGACATTATTCATTGATTTTTGCCACTGAAAAACATCATGTTACTCATATACCAGAAATGTTTGAAGGTACTGGCTGAAAGAAAGGAGCTGGCATCTCACTCTCTTTGAATCTTCTTTATCATGCTAAGAGGAGCAGGAAAAAGCAAAAAATTTCAGAATTGCACCTTGTAATGCAGAGAAATCAATGTTTGTTCATTCACATTATTCAGTGATTTTTGCCATTGTAAAACGTCCAGAAATATTTGAAGCTACTGACTGAATGAAAGGAGATGGCATCTCACTCTCTCTGAATCTTCTTTAGCATGCTAAGAGGAGCATTAAAAAGCAAAAAATGTCAGAATTGCACCTTGCAATGCGGAGAAATGACTGTTTGTACATTGACATTATTCATTGATTTTTGCTATTGAAAAACATCATGTTACTCATATACCAGAAATGTTTGAAGGTACTGGCTGAAAGAAAGGAGCTGGCATCTCACTCTCTTTGAATCTTCTTTATCATGCTAATAGCAGCAGGAAAAAGCAAAAAATTTCAGAATTGCACTTTGCAATGCAGATTAATCAATGTTTGTGCGTTCACATCATTCATTGATTTTTGCCATTGAAAAACGTCCAGAAATGTTTGAAGCTACTGACTGAATCAAAGGAGCTGGCATCTCACTCTCTCTGAATCATCTTTAGCATGCTAAGAGGAGCATGAAAAAGCAAAAAAATTTCAGAATTGCACCTTGCAATGCGGAGAAATTACTGTTTGTACATTGACATTATTCATTGATTTTTGCCATTGAAAAACATCATGTTACTCATATACCAGAAATGCTTGAAGGTACTGGATGAGAGAAAGGAGCTGACATCTCAGTCTTTGAATCTTCTTTATCATGCTAAGAGGAGCAGGAAAAAGCAAAAAATTTCAGAATTGCACCTTGCACTGCGGAGAAATAAATGTTTTTGCATTCACATTATTCATTGATTTTCGCCATTGAAAAACGTCCAGAAATGTTTGAAGCTACTGACTGAATGAAAGGAGCTGGCATCTCACTCTCACTGAATCTTCTTTAGCATGCTAAGAGGAGCATGAAAAAGCAAAAAATTTCTGAATTGCACCTTGCAATGCGGAGAAATTACTGTTTGTACATTGACATTATTCATTGATTTTTGCCATTGAAAAACATCATGTTACTCTAATACCAGAAATGTTTGAAGCTACTGACTGAAGGAACGGAGCTGGCATCTCACTCTCTTTGAATCTTCTTTATCATGCTAAGAGGAGCAGGAAAAAACAAAAAATTTCAGAATTGCACCTTGCAATGCAGAGAAATCAATGTTTGTGCATTCACATTATTCATTGATTTTTGACATTGAAGAAAGTCCAGAAATGTTTGAAGCTACTGACTGAATGAAAGGAGCTGGCATCTCACTCTCTCTGAATCTTCTTTAGCATGATAGAGGAGCATGAAAAAGCAAAAAATTTCAGAATTGCAACTTGCACTGCGGAGAAATTACTGTTTGTAAATTGACATTATTCATTCATTTTTGCCATTTAAAAACATCATGTTAATCATATACCAGAAATGTTTGAAGGTACTGGCTGAAAGAAAGGAGCTGGCATCTCACTCTCTTTGAATCTTCTTTATCATGCTAAGACAAGCAAGAAAAAGCAAAAAATTTCAGAATTGCACCTTGCAATGCAGAGAAATCAATGTTTGTGCATGGACATTATTCATTGATTTTTGCCATTGAAACACATCATGTTATTCATATACCAGAAATGTTTGAAGGTACTGGCTGAAAGAAAGGAGCTGGCATATCACTGTCTTTGAATCTTCTTTACCATGCTAGGAAGAGCAGGAAAAAGCAAAAAAATTCAGAATTGCACATTGCAATGCAGAGAAATCACTGTTTGTGCATTCACATTATTCATTGATTTTTACCATTGTAAAACGTCCAGAAATGTTTGAAGCTACTGACTGAATGGAAGGATCTGGCATCTCACTCTCTCTGAATCTTCTTTATCATGCTAAGAGGAGCATGAAAAAGCAAAAAATTTCAGAATTGCACCTTGCAATGCGGAGAAATTACTGTTTGTACATTGACATTATTCATTGATTTTTGCCATTGAAAAACATCATGTTACTCATATACCAGAAATGTTTGAAGGTACTGGCTGAAAGAAAGGAGCTGGCATCTCACTCTCTTTGAATCTTCTTTATCATGCTAAGAGGAGCAGGAAAAAGCAAAAAATTTCAGAGTTGCACTTTGCAATGCAGAGAAATCAATGTTTGTGCATTCACATTATTCATTGATTTTTGCCATTGTAAATCGTCCAGAAATGTTTGCAGCTACTGACTGAATGAAAGGAGCTGGCATCTCGCTCTCTCTGAATCTTCTTTAGCATGCTAAGAGGAGCATGAAAAAGCAAAAAATTTCAGAGTTGCACCTTGCAATGCGGAGAAATTACTGTTTGTACATTGACATTATTCATTGATTTTTGCCATTGAAAAACATCATGTTACTCATATACCAGAAATGTTTGAAGGTACTGGCTGAAAGAAAGGAGCTGGCATCTCACTCTCTTTGAATTTTCTTTATCATGCTAAGAGGAGCAGGAAAAAGCAAAAAAATTCAGAATTGCACCTTGCAATGCAGAGAAATCACTGTTTGTGCATTCACATTATTCATTGATTTTTACCATTGTAAAACGTCCAGAAATGTTTGAAGCTACTGACTGAATGGAAGGATCTGGCATCTCACTCTCTCTGAATCTTCTTTATCATGCTAAGAGGAGCATGAAAAAGCAAAAAATTTCAGAATTGCACCTTGCAATGCGGAGAAATTACTGTTTGTACATTGACATTATTCATTGATTTTTGCCATTGAAAAACATCATGTTACTCATATACCAGAAATGTTTGAAGGTACTGGCTGAAAGAAAGGAGCTGGCATCTCACTCTCTTTGAATCTTCTTTATCATGCTAAGAGAAGCAGGAAAAAGCAAAAAATTTCAGAGTTGCACTTTGCAATGCAGAGAAATCATTGTTTGTGCATTCACATTATTCATTGTTTTTTGCCATTGTAAAATGTCCAGAAATGTTTGAAGCTACTGACTGAATGAAAGGAGCTGGCATTTCACTCTCTCTGAATCTTTTTTAGCATGCTAAGAGGAGCATGAAAAAGCAAAAAATGTCAGAATTGCACCTTGCAATGCGGAGAAATGACTGTTTGTACATTGACATTATTCATTGATTTTTGCCATTGAAAAACATCATGTTACTCATATACCAGAAATGTTTGAAGGTACTGGCTGAAAGAGAGTAGCTGGCATCTCACTCTCTTTGAATCTTCTTTATCATGCTAAGAGGAGCAGGAAAAAGCAAAAAAATTCAGAATTGCACCTTGTAATGCAGAGAAATCAATGTTTGTGCATTCACATTATTCATTGATTTTTGCAATTGTAAAATGTTCAGAAATGTTTGAAGCTACTGACTGAATGGAAGGATCTGGCATCTCACACTCTCTGAATCTTCTTTAGCATGCTAAGAGGAGCATGAAAAAGCAAAAAATTTCAGAATTGCACCTTGCAATGTGGAGAAATTACTGTTTGTACATTGACATTATTCATTGATTTTTGCCTTTGAAAAACATCATGTTACTCATATACCAGAAATGTTTGAAGGTACTGGCTGAAAGAAAGGAGCTGGCATCTCACTCTCTTTGAATCTTCTTTATCATGCTAAGAGGAGCAGGAAAAGCAAAAAATTTCAGAGTTGCACTTTGCAATGCAGAGAAATCAATGTTTGTGCATTCACATTATTCATTGTTTTTTTGCCATTGTAAAATGTCAAGAAATGTTTGAAGATATTGACTGAATGAAAGGATCTGGCATCTCACTCTCTCTGAATCTTCTTTAGCATGCTAAGAGGAGCATGAAAAAGCAAAAAATTTCAGAATTGCACCTTGCAATGCGGAGAAATTACTGTTTGTACATTGACATTAATCATTGATTTTTGCCACTGAAAAACATCATGTTACTCATATACCAGAAATGTTTGAAGGTACTGGCTGAAAGAAAGGATCTGGCATCTCACTCTCTTTGAATCTTCCTTATCATGCTAAGAGGAGCAGGAAAAAGCAAAAAAATTCAGAATTGCACCTTGCAATGCAGAGAAATCAATGTTTGTGCATTCACATTATTCATTGATTTTTGCCTTTGTAAAACGTCCAGAAATATTTGAAGCTACTGACTGAATGAAAGGAGCTGGCATTTCACTCTCTCTGAATCTTTTTTAGCATGCTAAGAGGAGCATGAAAAAGCAAAAAATGTCAGAATTGCACTTTGCAATGCGGAGAAATGACTGTTTGTACATTGACATTATTCATTGATTTTTGCCATTGAAAAACATCATGTTATTCATATACAAGAAATGTTTGAAGGTACTGGCTGAAAGAGAGGAGCTGGCATCTCACTCTCTTTGAATCTTCTTTATCATGCTAAGAGGAGCAGGAAAAAGCAAAAAAATTCAGAATTGCACCTTGTAATGCAGAGAAATCACTGTTTGTGCATTCACATTATTCATTGATTTTTGCCATTGTAAAACGTCCAGAAATGTTTGAAGCTACTGACTGAATGGAAGGATCTGGCATCTCACTCTCTCTGAATCTTCTTTAGCATGCCAAGAGGAGCATGAAAAAGCAAAAAAATTCAGAATTGCACCTTGCAATGTCGAGAAATTTCTGTTTGTACATTGACATTATTCATTGATTTTTGCCTTTGAAAAACATCATGTTACTCATATACCAGAAATGTTTGAAGGTACTGGCTGAAAGAAAGGAGCTGGCATCTCACTCTCTTTTAATCTTCTTTATCATGCTAAGAGGAGCAGGAAAAAGCAAAAAAATTTCAGAATTGCGCCTTGCAATGCAGAGAAATCAATGTTTGTGCATTCACATTATTCATTGATTTTTGCCATTGTAAATCGTCCAGAAATGTTTGCAGCTACTGACTGAATGAAAGGAGCTGGCATCTCGCTCTCTCTGAATCTTCTTTAGCATGCTAAGAGGAGCATGAAAAAGCAAAAAATTTCAGAGTTGCACCTTGCAATGCGGAGAAATTACTGTTTGTACATAGACATTATTCATTGATTTTTGCCATTGTAAAACCTCCAGAAATGTTTGAAGCTACTGACTGAAAGAAAGGAGCTGGCATATCACTCTCTTTGAATCTTCCTTATCATGCTAAGACAAGCAAGAAAAAGCAAAAAATTTCAGAATTGCACCTTGCAATGCAGAGAAATTACTGTTTGTACATTGACATTATTCATTGATTTTTGCCATTGAAAAACATCATGTTACTCATATACCAGAAATGTTTGAAGGTACTGGCTGAAAGAAAGGAGCTGGCATCTCACTCTCTTTGAATTTTCTTTATCATGCTAAGAGGAGCAGGAAAAAGCAAAAAAATTCAGAATTGCACCTTGCAATGCAGAGAAATCACTGTTTGTGCATTCACATTATTCATTGATTTTTACCATTGTAAAACGTCCAGAAATGTTTGAAGCTACTGACTGAATGGAAGGATCTGGCATCTCACTCTCTCTGAATCTTCTTTATCATGCTAAGAGGAGCATGAAAAAGCAAAAAATTTCAGAATTGCACCTTGCAATGCGGAGAAATTACTGTTTGTACATTGACATTATTCATTGATTTTTGCCATTGAAAAACATCATGTTACTCATATACCAGAAATGTTTGAAGGTACTGGCTGAAAGAAAGGAGCTGGCATCTCACTCTCTTTGAATCTTCTCTATCATGCTAAGAGGAGCAGGAAAAAGCAAAAAATTTCAGAGTTGCACTTTGCAATGCAGAGAAATCAATGTTTGTGCATTCACATTATTCATTGTTTTTTGCCATTGTAAAATGTCAAGAAATGTTTGAAGCTATTGACTGAATGAAAGGATCTGGCATCTCATCCTCTCTGAATCTTCTTTAGCATGCTAAGAGAAGCAAGAAAAAGCAAAAAATTTCAGAATTGCACCTTGCAATGATGAGAAATTACTGTTTGTACATTGACATTATTCATTGATTTTTGCCATTGAAAAACATCATGTTACTCATATACCAGAAATGTTTGAAGGTACTGGCTGAGAGAAAGGAGCTGACATCTCAGTCTTTGAATCTTCTTTATCATGCTAAGAGGAGCAGGAAAAAGCAAAAAATTTCAGAATTGCAACTTGCACTGCGGAGAAATTACTGTTTGTACATTGACATTATTCATTGATTTTTGCCATTTAAAAACATCATGTTAATCATATACCAGAAATGTTTGAAGGTACTGGCTGAAAGAAAGGAGCTGGCATCTCACTGTCTTTGAATCTTCTTTACCATGCTAAGAAGAGCAGGAAAAAGCAAAAAATTTCAGAATTGCACCTTGCAATGCAGAGAAATCAATGTTTGTGCATTCACATTATTCATTGATTTTTGCCATTGTAAATCGTCCAGAAATGTTTGCAGCTACTGACTGAATAAAAGGAGCTGGCATCTCGCTCTCTCTGAATCTTCTTTAGCATGCTAAGAGGAGCATGAAAAAGCAAAAAATTTCAGAGTTGCACCTTGCAATGCAGAGAAATTACTGTTTGTACATTGACATTATTCATTGATTTTTGCCATTGTAAAACCTCCAGAAATGTTTGAAGCTACTTACTGAAAGAAAGGAGCTGGCATATCACTCTCTTTGAATCTTCTTTATCATGCTAAGACAAGCAAGAAAAAGCAAAAAATTTCAGAATTGCACCTTGCAATGCAGAGAAATTACTGTTTGTACATTGACATTATTCATTGATTTTTGCCATTGAAAAACATCATGTTACTCATATACCAGAAATGTTTGAAGGTACTGGCTGAAAGAAAGGAGCTGGCATCTCACTCTCTTTGAATTGTCTTTATCATGCTAAGAGGAGCAGGAAAAAGCAAAAAAATTCAGAATTGCACCTTGCAATGCAGAGAAATCACTGTTTGTGCATTCACATTATTCATTGATTTTTACCATTGTAAAACGTCCAGAAATGTTTGAAGCTACTGACTGAATGGAAGGATCTGGCATCTCACTCTCTCTGAATCTTCTTTATCATGCTAAGAGGAGCATGAAAAAGCAAAAAATTTCAGAATTGCACCTTGCAATGCGGAGAAATTACTGTTTGTACATTGACATTATTCATTGATTTTTGCCATTGAAAAACATCATGTTACTCATATACCAGAAATGTTTGAAGGTACTGGCTGAAAGAAAGGAGCTGGCATCTCACTCTCTTTGAATCTTCTTTATCATGCTAAGAGAAGCAGGAAAAAGCAAAAAATTTCAGAGTTGCACTTTGCAATGCAGAGAAATCATTGTTTGTGCATTCACATTATTCATTGTTTTTTGCCATTGTAAAATGTCCAGAAATGTTTGAAGCTACTGACTGAATGAAAGGAGCTGGCATTTCACTCTCTCTGAATCTTTTTTAGCATGCTAAGAGGAGCATGAAAAAGCAAAAAATGTCAGAATTGCACCTTGCAATGCGGAGAAATGACTGTTTGTACATTGACATTATTCATTGATTTTTGCCATTGAAAAACATCATGTTACTCATATACCAGAAATGTTTGAAGGTACTGGCTGAAAGAGAGTAGCTGGCATCTCACTCTCTTTGAATCTTCTTTATCATGCTAAGAGGAGCAGGAAAAAGCAAAAAAATTCAGAATTGCACCTTGTAATGCAGAGAAATCAATGTTTGTGCATTCACATTATTCATTGATTTTTGCAATTGTAAAATGTTCAGAAATGTTTGAAGCTACTGACTGAATGGAAGGATCTGGCATCTCACACTCTCTGAATCTTCTTTAGCATGCTAAGAGGAGCATGAAAAAGCAAAAAATTTCAGAATTGCACCTTGCAATGTGGAGAAATTACTGTTTGTACATTGACATTATTCATTGATTTTTGCCTTTGAAAAACATCATGTTACTCATATACCAGAAATGTTTGAAGGTACTGGCTGAAAGAAAGGAGCTGGCATCTCACTCTCTTTGAATCTTCTTTATCATGCTAAGAGGAGCAGGAAAAGCAAAAAATTTCAGAGTTGCACTTTGCAATGCAGAGAAATCAATGTTTGTGCATTCACATTATTCATTGTTTTTTTGCCATTGTAAAATGTCAAGAAATGTTTGAAGATATTGACTGAATGAAAGGATCTGGCATCTCACTCTCTCTGAATCTTCTTTAGCATGCTAAGAGAAGCATGAAAAAGCAAAAAATTTCAGAATTGCACCTTGCAATGCGGAGAAATTACTGTTTGTACATTGACATTAATCATTGATTTTTGCCACTGAAAAACATCATGTTACTCATATACCAGAAATGTTTGAAGGTACTGGCTGAAAGAAAGGATCTGGCATCTCACTCTCTTTGAATCTTCCTTATCATGCTAAGAGGAGCAGGAAAAAGCAAAAAAATTCAGAATTGTACCTTGCAATGCAGAGAAATCAATGTTTGTGCATTCACATTATTCATTGATTTTTGCCTTTGTAAAACGTCCAGAAATATTTGAAGCTACTGACTGAATGAAAGGAGCTGGCATTTCACTCTCTCTGAATCTTTTTTAGCATGCTAAGAGGAGCATGAAAAAGCAAAAAATGTCAGAATTGCACTTTGCAATGCGGAGAAATGACTGTTTGTACATTGACATTATTCATTGATTTTTGCCATTGAAAAACATCATGTTATTCATATACAAGAAATGTTTGAAGGTACTGGCTGAAAGAGAGGAGCTGGCATCTCACTCTCTTTGAATCTTCTTTATCATGCTAAGAGGAGCAGGAAAAAGCAAAAAAATTCAGAATTGCACCTTGTAATGCAGAGAAATCACTGTTTGTGCATTCACATTATTCATTGATTTTTGCCATTGTAAAACGTCCAGAAATGTTTGAAGCTACTGACTGAATGGAAGGATCTGGCATCTCACTCTCTCTGAATCTTCTTTAGCATGCCAAGAGGAGCATGAAAAAGCAAAAAAATTCAGAATTGCACCTTGCAATGTCGAGAAATTTCTGTTTGTACATTGACATTATTCATTGATTTTTGCCTTTGAAAAACATCATGTTACTCATATACCAGAAATGTTTGAAGGTACTGGCTGAAAGAAAGGAGCTGGCATCTCACTCTCTTTTAATCTTCTTTATCATGCTAAGAGGAGCAGGAAAAAGCAAAAAAATTTCAGAATTGCGCCTTGCAATGCAGAGAAATCAATGTTTGTGCATTCACATTATTCATTGATTTTTGCCATTGTAAATCGTCCAGAAATGTTTGCAGCTACTGACTGAATGAAAGGAGCTGGCATCTCGCTCTCTCTGAATCTTCTTTAGCATGCTAAGAGGAGCATGAAAAAGCAAAAAATTTCAGAGTTGCACCTTGCAATGCGGAGAAATTACTGTTTGTACATAGACATTATTCATTGATTTTTGCCATTGAAAAACATCATGTTACTCATATACCAGAAATGTTTGAAGGTACTGGCTGAGAGAAAGGAGCTGACATCTCAGTCTTTGAATCTTCTTTATCATGCTAAGAGGAGCAGGAAAAAGCAAAAAATTTCAGAATTGCAACTTGCACTGCGGAGAAATTACTGTTTGTACATTGACATTATTCATTGATTTTTGCCATTTAAAAACATCATGTTAATCATATACCAGAAATGTTTGAAGGTAATGGCTGAAAGAAAGGAGCTGGCATCTCACTGTCTTTGAATCTTCTTTACCATGCTAAGAAGAGCAGGAAAAAGCAAAAAATTTCAGAATTGCACCTTGCAATGCAGAGAAATCAATGTTTGTGCATTCACATTATTCATTGATTTTTGCCATTGTAAATCGTCCAGAAATGTTTGCAGCTACTGACTGAATGAAAGGAGCTGGCATCTCGCTCTCTCTGAATCTTCTTTAGCATGCTAAGAGGAGCATGAAAAAGCAAAAAATTTCAGAGTTGCACCTTGCAATGCGGAGAAATTACTGTTTGTACATTGACATTATTCATTGATTTTTGCCATTGAAAAACATCATGTTACTCATATACCAAAAATGTTTGAAGGTACTGGCTGAAAGAAAGGAGCTGGCATCTCACTCTCTTTGAATTTTCTTTATCATGCTAAGAGGAGCAGGAAAAAGCAAAAAAATTCAGAATTGCACCTTGTAATGCAGAGAAATCACTGTTTGTGCATTCACATTATTCATTGATTTTTGCCATTGTAAAACGTCCAGAAATGTTTGAAGCTACTGACTGAATGGAAGGATCTGGCATCTCACTCTCTCTGAGTCTTCTTTAGCATGCTAAGAGGAGCATGAAAAAGCAAAAAAATTCAGAATTGCACCTTGCAATGTGGAGAAATTACTGTTTGTACATTGACATTATTCATTGATTTTTGCCATTGTAAAACCTCCAGAAATGTTTGAAGCTACTGACTGAAAGAAAGGAGCTGGCATATCACTCTCTTTGAATCTTCTTTATCATGCTAAGACAAGCAAGAAAAAGCAAAAAATTTCAGAATTGCACCTTGCAATGCAGAGAAATCAATGTTTGTGCATTGACATTATTCATTGATTTTTGCCATTGAAACACATCATGTTATTCATATACCAGAAATGTTTGAAGGTACTGGCTGAAAGAAAGGAGCTGGCATATCACTGTCTTTGAATCTTCTTTACCATGCTAGGAAGAGCAGGAAAAAGCAAAAAAATTCAGAATTGCACCTTGCAATGCAGAGAAATCACTGTTTGTGCATTCACATTATTCATTGATTTTTACCATTGTAAAACGTCCAGAAATGTTTGAAGCTACTGACTGAATGGAAGGATCTGGCATCTCACTCTCTCTGAATCTTCTTTATCATGCTAAGAGGAGCATGAAAAAGCAAAAAATTTCAGAATTGCACCTTGCAATGCGGAGAAATTACTGTTTGTACATTGACATTATTCATTGAATTTTGCCATTGAAAAACATCATGTTACTCATATACCAGAAATGTTTGAAGGTACTGGCTGAAAGAAAGGAGCTGGCATCTCACTCTCTTTGAATCTTCTTTATCATGCTAAGAGGAGCAGGAAAAAGCAAAAAATTTCAGAGTTGCACTTTGCAATGCAGAGAAATCAATGTTTGTGCATTCACATTATTCATTGATTTTTGCCATTGTAAATCGTCCAGAAATGTTTGCAGCTACTGACTGAATGAAAGGAGCTGGCATCTCGCTCTCTCTGAATCTTCTTTAGCATGCTAAGAGGAGCATGAAAAAGCAAAAAATTTCAGAGTTGCACCTTGCAATGCGGAGAAATTGCTGTTTGTACATTGACATTATTCATTGATTTTTGCCATTGAAAAACATCATGTTACTCATATACCAGAAATGTTTGAAGGTACTGGCTGAAAGAAAGGAGCTGGCATCTCACTCTCTTTGAATTTTCTTTATCATGCTAAGAGGAGCAGGAAAAAGCAAAAAAATTCAGAATTGCACCTTGCAATGCAGAGAAATCACTGTTTGTGCATTCACATTATTCATTGATTTTTACCATTTTAAAACGTCCAGAAATGTTTGAAGCTACTGACTGAATGGAAGGATCTGGCATCTCACTCTCTCTGAATCTTCTTTATCATGCTAAGAGGAGCATGAAAAAGCAAAAAATTTCAGAATTGCACCTTGCAATGCGGAGAAATTACTGTTTGTACATTGACATTATTCATTGATTTTTGCCATTGAAAAACATCATGTTACTCATATACCAGAAATGTTTGAAGGTACTGGCTGAAAGAAAGGAGCTGGCATCTCACTCTCTTTGAATCTTCTTTATCATGCTAAGAGGAGCAGGAAAAAGCAAAAAATTTCAGAGTTGCACTTTGCAATGCAGAGAAATCATTGTTTGTGCATTCACATTATTCATTGTTTTTTGCCATTGTAAAATGTCCAGAAATGTTTGAAGCTACTGACTGAATGAAAGGAGCTGGCATTTCACTCTCTCTGAATCTTTTTTAGCATGCTAAGAGGAGCATGAAAAAGCAAAAAATGTCAGAATTGCACATTGCAATGCGGAGAAATGACTGTTTGTACATTGACATTATTCATTGATTTTTGCCATTGAAAAACATCATGTTACTCATATACCAGAAATGTTTGAAGGTACTGGCTGAAAGAGAGGAGCTGGCATCTCACTCTCTTTGAATCTTCTTTATCATGCTAAGAGGAGCAGGAAAAAGCAAAAAAATTCAGAATTGCACCTTGTAATGCAGAGAAATCAATGTTTGTGCATTCACATTATTCATTGATTTTTGCAATTGTAAAATGTTCAGAAATGTTTGAAGCTACTGACTGAATGGAAGGATCTGGCATCTCACACTCTCTGAATCTTCTTTAGCATGCTAAGAGGAGCATGAAAAAGCAAAAAATTTCAGAATTGCACCTTGCAATGTGGAGAAATTACTGTTTGTACATTGACATTATTCATTGATTTCTGCCTTTGAAAAACATCATGTTACTCATATACCAGAAATGTTTGAAGGTACTGGCTGAAAGAAAGGAGCTGGCATCTCACTCTCTTTGAATCTTCTTTATCATGCTAAGAGGAGCAGGAAAAGCAAAAAATTTCAGAGTTGCACTTTGCAATGCAGAGAAATCAATGTTTGTGCATTCACATTATTCATTGTTTTTTTGCCATTGTAAAATGTCAAGAAATGTTTGAAGCTATTGACTGAATGAAAGGATCTGGCATCTCACTCTCTCTGAATCTTCTTTAGCATGCTAAGAGAAGCATGAAAAAGGAAAAAATTTCAGAATTGCACCTTGCAATGCGGAGAAATTACTGTTTGTACATTGACATTAATCATTGATTTTTGCCACTGAAAAACATCATGTTACTCATATACCAGAAATGTTTGAAGGTACTGGCTGAAAGAAAGGATCTGGCATCTCACTCTCTTTGAATCTTCCTTATCATGCTAAGAGGAGCAGGAAAAAGCAAAAAATTCAGAATTGCACCTTGCAATGCAGAGAAATCAATGTTTGTGCATTCACATTATTCATTGATTTTTGCCTTTGTAAAACGTCCAGAAATATTTGAAGCTACTGACTGAATGAAAGGAGCTGGCATTTCACTCTCTCTGAATCTTTTTTAGCATGCTAAGAGGAGCATGAAAAAGCAAAAAATGTCAGAATTGCACCTTGCAATGCGGAGAAATTACTGTTTGTACATTGACATTATTCATTGATTTTTGCCATTGAAAAACATCATGTTACTCATATACCAGAAATGTTTGAAGGTACTGGCTGAAAGAAAGGAGCTGGCATCTCACTCTCTTTGAATCTTCTTTATCATGCTAAGAGGAGCAGGAAAAAGCAAAAAATTTCAGAGTTGCACTTTGCAATGCAGAGAAATCAATGTTTGTGCATTCACATTATTCATTGATTTTTGATATTGTAAATCGTCCAGAAATGTTTGCAGCTACTGACTGAATGAAAGGAGCTGGCATCTCGCTCTCTCTGAATCTTTTTTAGCATGCTAAGAGGAGCATGAAAAAGCAAAAAATTTCAGAGTTGCACCTTGCAATGCGGAGAAATTACTGTTTGTACATTGACATTATTCATTGATTTTTGCCATTGAAAAACATCATGTTACTCATATACCAGAAATGTTTGAAGGTACTGGCTGAAAGAAAGGAGCTGGCATCTCACTCTCTTTGAATTTTCTTTATCATGCTAAGAGGAGCAGGAAAAAGCAAAAAAATTCAGAATTGCACCTTGCAATGCAGAGAAATCACTGTTTGTGCATTCACATTATTCATTGATTTTTACCATTGTAAAACGTCCAGAAATGTTTGAAGCTACTGACTGAATGGAAGGATCTGGCATCTCACTCTCTCTGAATCTTCTTTATCATGCTAAGAGGAGCATGAAAAAGCAAAAAATTTCAGAATTGCACCTTGCAATGCGGAGAAATTACTGTTTGTACATTGACATTATTCATTGATTTTTGCCATTGAAAAACATCATGTTACTCATATACCAAAAATGTTTGAAGGTACTGGCTGAAAGAAAGGAGCTGGCATCTCACTCTCTTTGAATCTTCTTTATCATGCTAAGAGGAGCAGGAAAAAGCAAAAAATTTCAGAGTTGCACTTTGCAATGCAGAGAAATCATTGTTTGTGCATTCACATTATTCATTGTTTTTTGCCATTGTAAAATGTCCAGAAATGTTTGAAGCTACTGACTGAATGAAAGGAGCTGGCATTTCACTCTCTCTGAATCTTTTTTAGCATGCTAAGAGGAGCATGAAAAAGCAAAAAATGTCAGAATTGCACCTTGCAATGCGGAGAAATGACTGTTTGTACATTGACATTATTCATTGATTTTTGCCATTGAAAAACATCATGTTACTCATATACCAGAAATGTTTGAAGGTACTGGCTGAAAGAGAGGAGCTGGCATCTCACTCTCTTTGAATCTTCTTTATCATGCTAAGAGGAGCAGGAAAAAGCAAAAAAATTCAGAATTGCACCTTGTAATGCAGAGAAATCAATGTTTGTGCATTCACATTATTCATTGATTTTTGCAATTGTAAAATGTTCAGAAATGTTTGAAGCTACTGACTGAATGGAAGGATCTGGCATCTCACACTCTCTGAATCTTCTTTAGCATGCTAAGAGGAGCATGAAAAAGCAAAAAATTTCAGAATTGCACCTTGCAATGTGGAGAAATTACTGTTTGTACATTGACATTATTCATTGATTTTTGCCTTTGAAAAACATCATGTTACTCATATACCAGAAATGTTTGAAGGTACTGGCTGAAAGAAAGGAGCTGGCATCTCACTCTCTTTGAATCTTCTTTATCATGCTAAGAGGAGCAGGAAAAAGCAAAAAATTTCAGAGTTGCACTTTGCAATGCAGAGAAATCAATGTTTGTGCATTCACATTATTCATTGTTTTTTTGCCATTGTAAAATGTCAAGAAATGTTTGAAGCTATTGACTGAATGAAAGGATCTGGCATCTCACTCTCTCTGAATCTTCTTTAGCATGCTAAGAGAAGCATGAAAAAGGAAAAAATTTCAGAATTGCACCTTGCAATGCGGAGAAATTACTGTTTGTACATTGACAATAATCATTGATTTTTGCCACTGAAAAACATCATGTTACTCATATACCAGAAATGTTTGAAGGTACTGGCTGAAAGAAAGGATCTGGCATCTCACTCTCTTTGAATCTTCCTTATCATGCTAAGAGGAGCAGGAAAAAGCAAAAAAATTCAGAATTGCACCTTGCAATGCAGAGAAATCAATGTTTGTGCATTCACATTATTCATTGATTTTTGCCTTTGTAAAACGTGAAGAAATATTTGAAGCTACTGACTGAATGAAAGGAGCTGGCATTTCACTCTCTCTGAATCTTTTTTAGCATGCTAAGAGGAGCATGAAAAAGCAAAAAATGTCAGAATTGCACCTTGCAATGCGGAGAAATGACTGTTTGTACATTGACATTATTCATTGATTTTTGCCATTGAAAAACATCATGTTACTCATATACCAGAAATGTTTGAAGGTACTGGCTGAAAGAAAGGAGCAGGCATCTCACACTATTTGAATCTTCTTTATCATGCTAAGAGGAGCAGGAAAAAGCAAAACATTTCAGAATTGCACCTTGCAATGCAGAGAAATCAATGTTTGTGCATCCACATTATTCATTGATTTTTGCCATTGTTAAACGTTCAGAAATGTTTGAAGCTACTGACTGAATGAAAGGAGCTGGTATCTCACTCTCTCTGAATCTTCTTTAGCATGCTAAGAGGAGCATGAAAAAGCAAAAAATTTCTGAATTGCACCTTGCAATGCGGAGAAATTACTGTTTGTACATTGACATTATTCATTAATTTTTGCCATTGAAAAACATCATGTTACTCATATACCAGAAATGTTTGAAGCTACTGACTGAAAGAAAGGAGCTGGCATCTCACTCTCTTTGAATCATCTTTATCATGCTAAGAGGAGCAGGAAAAAGCAAAAAATTTCAGAATTGCACCTTGCAATTCAGAGAAATCAATGTTTGTGCATTCACATTATTCATTGATTTTTGCCATTGTAAAAAGTCCAGAAATGTTTGAAGCTACTGACTGAATGAAAGGAGCTGGCATCTCATTCTCTCTGAGTCTTCTTTAGCATGCTAAGAGGAGCATGAAAAAGCAAAAAATTTCAGAATTGCTCCTTGCAATGCGGAGAAATTAATGTTTGTACATAGACATTATTCATTGATTTTTGCCATTGAAAAACATCATGTTACTCATATACCAGAAATGTTTGAAGGTACTGGCTGAGAGAAAGGAGCTGACATCTCAGTCTTTGAATCTTCGTTATCATGCTAAGAGGAGCAGGAAAAAGCAAAAAATTTCAGAATTGCAACTTGCACTGTGGAGAAATCAATGTTTGTGCATTCACATTATTCATTGATTTTTGCCATTGAAAAACGTCCAGAAATGTTTGAAGCTACTGACTGAATGAAAGGAGCTGGCATCTCACTCTCTCTGAATCTTCTTTAGCATGCTAAGAGGAGTATGAAAAAGCAAAAAATTTCAGAATTGCACCTTGCAATGCGGAGAAATTACTGTTTGTACATTGACATTATTCATTGATTTTTGCCATTGAAAAACATCATGTAATTCATATACCAGAAATGTTTGAAGGTACTGGCTGAAAGAAAGGAGCTGGCATATAACTCTCTTTGAATCTTCTTTATCATGCTAAGAGGAGCAGGAATAAGCAAAAAATTTCAGAATTGAACCTTGCAATGCAGAGAAATCACTGTTTGTGCATTCACATTATTCATTGATTTTTGCCATTGTAAATCGTCCAGAAATGTTTGAAGCTACTGACTGAATGAAAGGAGCTGGCATCTCACTCTCTCTGAATCTTCTTTAGCATGCTAAGAGGAGCATGAGAAAGCAAAAAATTTCAGAATTGCACCTTGCAATGCGGAGATATTACTGTTTGTACATTGACATTATTCATTGATTTTTGCCATTGAAACACATCATGTTATTCATATACCAGAAATGTTTGAAGGTACTGGCTGAAAGAAAGGAGCTGGCATCTCACTCTCTTTGAATCTTCTTTATCATGCTAAGAGGAGCAGGAAAAAGCAAAAAAATTCAGAATTGCACCTTGCAATGCAGAGAAATCACTGTTTGTGCATTCACATTATTCATTGATTTTTACCATTGTAAAACGTCCAGAAATGGTTGAAGCTACTGACTGAATGGAAGGATCTGGCATCTCACTCTCTCTGAATCTTCTTTATCATGCTAAGAGGAGCATGAAAAAGCAAAAAATTTCAGAATTGCACCTTGCAATGCGGAGAAATTACTGTTTGTACATTGACATTATTCATTGATGTTTGCCATTGAAAAACATCATGTTACTCATATACCAGAAATGTTTGAAGGTACTGGCTGAAAGAAAGGAGCTGGCATCTCACTCTCTTTGAATCTTCTTTATCATGCTAAGAGGAGCAGGAAAAAGCAAAAAATTTCAGAGTTGCACTTTGCAATGCAGAGAAATCAATGCTTGTGCATTCACATTATTCATTGTTTTTTGCCATTGTAAAATGTCCAGAAATGTTTGAAGCTATTGACTGAATGAAAGGAGCTGGCATCTCACTCTCTCTGAATCTTCTTTAGCATGCTAAGAGAAGCATGAAAAAGCAAAAAATTTCAGAATTGCACCTTGCAATGCGGAGAAATTACTGTTTGTACATTGACATTAATCATTGATTTTTGCCACTGAAAAACATCATGTTACTCATATACCAGAAATGTTTGAAGGTACTGGCTGAAAGAAAGGAGCAGGCATCTCACACTATTTGAATCTTCTTTATCATGCTAAGAGGAGCAGGAAAAAGCAAAACATTTCAGAATTGCACCTTGCAATGCAGAGAAATCAATGTTTGTGCATCCACATTATTCATTGATTTTTGCCATTGTTAAACGTTCAGAAATGTTTGAAGCTACTGACTGAATGAAAGGAGCTGGTATCTCACTCTCTCTGAATCTTCTTTAGCATGCTAAGAGGAGCATGAAAAAGCAAAAAATTTCTGAATTGCACCTTGCAATGCGGAGAAATTACTGTTTGTACATTGACATTATTCATTGATTTTTGCCATTGAAAAACATCATGTTACTCATATACCAGAAATGTTTGAAGCTACTGACTGAAAGAAAGGAGCTGGCATCTCACTCTCTTTGAATCATCTTTATCATGCTAAGAGGAGCAGGAAAAAGCAAAAAATTTCAGAATTGCACCTTGCAATTCAGAGAAATCAATGTTTGTGCATTCACATTATTCATTGATTTTTTCCATTGTAAAAAGTCCAGAAATGTTTGAAGCTACTGACTGAATGAAAGGAGCTGGCATCTCATTCTCTCTGAGTCTTCTTTAGCATGCTAAGAGGAGCATGAAAAAGCAAAAAATTTCAGAATTGCTCCTTGCAATGCGGAGAAATTAATGTTTGTACATAGACATTATTCATTGATTTTTGCCATTGAAAAACATCATGTTACTCATATACCAGAAATGTTTGAAGGTACTGGCTGAGAGAAAGGAGCTGACATCTCAGTCTTTGAATCTTCGTTATCATGCTAAGAGGAGCAGGAAAAAGCAAAAAATTTCAGAATTGCAACTTGCACTGTGGAGAAATCAATGTTTGTGCATTCACATTATTCATTGATTTTTGCCATTGAAAAACGTCCAGAAATGTTTGAAGCTACTGACTGAATGAAAGGAGCTGGCATCTCACTCTCTCTGAATCTTCTTTAGCATGCTAAGAGGAGTATGAAAAAGCAAAAAATTTCAGAATTGCACCTTGCAATGCGGAGAAATTACTGTTTGTACATTGACATTATTCATTGATTTTTGCCATTGAAAAACATCATGTAATTCATATACCAGAAATGTTTGAAGGTACTGGCTGAAAGAAAGGAGCTGGCATATAACTCTCTTTGAATCTTCTTTATCATGCTAAGAGGAGCAGGAATAAGCAAAAAATTTCAGAATTGAACCTTGCAATGCAGAGAAATCACTGTTTGTGCATTCACATTATTCATTGATTTTTGCCATTGTAAATCGTCCAGAAATGTTTGAAGCTACTGACTGAATGAAAGGAGCTGGCATCTCACTCTCTCTGAATCTTCTTTAGCATGCTAAGAGGAGCATGAGAAAGCAAAAAATTTCAGAATTGCACCTTGCAATGCGGAGATATTACTGTTTGTACATTGACATTATTCATTGATTTTTGCCATTGAAACACATCATGTTATTCATATACCAGAAATGTTTGAAGGTACTGGCTGAAAGAAAGGAGCTGGCATCTCACTCTCTTTGAATCTTCTTTATCATGCTAAGAGGAGCAGGAAAAAGCAAAAAAATTCAGAATTGCACCTTGCAATGCAGAGAAATCACTGTTTGTGCATTCACATTATTCATTGATTTTTACCATTGTAAAACGTCCAGAAATGGTTGAAGCTACTGACTGAATGGAAGGATCTGGCATCTCACTCTCTCTGAATCTTCTTTATCATGCTAAGAGGAGCATGAAAAAGCAAAAAATTTCAGAATTGCACCTTGCAATGCGGAGAAATTACTGTTTGTACATTGACATTATTCATTGATGTTTGCCATTGAAAAACATCATGTTACTCATATACCAGAAATGTTTGAAGGTACTGGCTGAAAGAAAGGAGCTGGCATCTCACTCTCTTTGAATCTTCTTTATCATGCTAAGAGGAGCAGGAAAAAGCAAAAAATTTCAGAGTTGCACTTTGCAATGCAGAGAAATCAATGTTTGTGCATTCACATTATTCATTGTTTTTTGCCATTGTAAAATGTCCAGAAATGTTTGAAGCTATTGACTGAATGAAAGGAGCTGGCATCTCACTCTCTCTGAATCTTCTTTAGCATGCTAAGAGAAGCATGAAAAAGCAAAAAATTTCAGAATTGCACCTTGCAATGCGGAGAAATTACTGTTTGTACATTGACATTAATCATTGATTTTTGCCACTGAAAAACATCATGTTACTCATATACCATAAATGTTTGAAGGTACTGGCTGAAATAAAGGAGCTGGCATCTCACTCTCTTTGAATCTTCCTTCTCATGCTAAGAGGAGCAGGAAAAAGCAAAAAAATTCAGAATTACACCTTGCAATGCAGAGAAATCAATGTTTGTGCATTCACATTATTCATTGATTTTTGCCTTTGTAAAACGTCCAGAAATATTTGAAGCTACTGACTGAATGAAAGGAGCTGGCATTTCACTCTCTCTGAATATTTTTTAGCATGCTAAGAGGAGCATGAAAAAGCAAAAAATGTCAGAATTGCACCTTGCAATGCGGAGAAATGACTGTTTGTACATTGATATTATTCATTGATTTTTGCCATTGAAAAACATCATGTTACTCATATACCAGAAATGTTTGAAGGTACTGGCTGAAAGAGAGGAGCTGGCATCTCACTCTCTTTGAATCTTCTTTATCATGCTAAGAGGAGCAGGAAAAAGCAAAAAAATTCAGAATTGCACCTTGTAATGCAGAGAAATCACTGTTTGTGCATTCACATTATTCATTGATTTTTGCCATTGTAAAACGTCCAGAAATGTTTGAAGCTACTGACTGAATGGAAGGATCTGGCATCTCACTCTCTCTGAATCTTCTTTAGCATGCTAAGAGGAGCATGAAAAAGCAAAAAATTTCAGAATTGCACCTTGCAATGTGGAGAAATTACTGTTTGTACATTGACATTATTCATAGATTTTTGCCTTTGAAAAACATCATGTTACTCATATACCAGAAATGTTTGAAGGTACTGGCTGAAAGAAAGGAGCTGGCATCTCACTCTCTTTGAATCTTCTTTATCATGCTAAAAGGATCAGGAAAAAGCAAAAAAATTTCAGAATAGCGCCTTGCAATGCAGAGAAATCAATGTTTGTGCATTCACATTATTCATTGATTTTTGCCATTGTTAAACATCCAGAAATGTTTGTAGCTACTGACTGAATGAAAGGATCTGGTATCTCACTCTCTCTGAATCTTCTTTAGCATGCTAAGAGGAGCATGAAAAAGCAAAAAATTTCTGAATTGCACCTTGCAATGCGTAGAAATTACTGTTTGTACAATGACATTATTCATTGATTTTTGCCATTGAAAAAAAACATGTTACTCATATACCAGAAATGTTTGAAGCTACTGACTGAAAGAAAGGAGCTGGCATCTCACTCTCTTTGAATCTTCTTTATCATGCTAAGAGGAGCTGGAAAAAGCAAACAATTTCAGAATTGCACTTTGCAATGCAGAGAAATCAATGTTTGTGCATTCACATTATTCATTGATTTTTGCCATTGTAAAACGTCCAAAAATGTTTGAAGCTACTGACTGAATGAAAGTAGCTGGCATCTCACTCTCTCTGAATCTTCTTTAGCATGCTAAGAGGAGCATGAAAAAGCAAAAAATTTCAGAATTGCACCTTGCAATGCGGAGAAATTACTGTTTGTACATTGACATTATTCATTGATTTTTGCCATTGAAAAACATCATGTTATTCATATACTAGAAATGTTTGAAGGTGCTGGCTGAAAGAAAGGAGCTGGCATATCACTCTCTTTGAATCTTCTTTACCATGCTAAGAAGAGCAGGAAAAAGCAAAAAATTTCAGAATTGCACCTTGCAATGCAGAGAAATCAATGTTTGTGCATTCACATTATTCAGTGATTTTTGCCATTGTAAAACATCCAGAAATGTTTGAAGCTACTGACTGAATGGAAGGATCTGGCATCTCACTCTCTCTGAATCTTCTTTAGCATGCTAAGACGAGCATGAAAAAGCAAAAAATTTCAGAATTGCACCTTGCAATGTGGAGAAATTACTGTTTGTACATTGACATTATTCATTGATTTTTGCCTTTGAAAAACATCATGTTACTCATATACCAGAAATGTTTGAAGGTACTGGCTGAAAGAAAGGAGCTGGCATCTCACTCTCTTTGAATCTTCTTTATCATGATAAGAGGAGCAAGAAAAAGCAAAACATTTCAGAATTGCACCTTGCAATGCAGAGAAATCAATGTTTGTGCATTGACATTATTCATTGATTTTTGCCATTGTAATACGTCCAGAAATGTTTGAAGCTACTGACTGAATGAAAGGAGCTGGCATCTCACTCTCTCTGAATCTTCTTTAGCATGCTAAGAGGAGCACGAAAAAGCAAAAAATTTCAGAACTACACCTTGCAATGCGGAGAAATTACTGTTTGTACATTGACATTATTCATTGATTTTTGCCATTGAAAAACATCATGTTACTCATATACCATAAATGTTTGAAGGTACTGGCTGAAAGAAAGGAGCTGGCATCTCACTCTCTTTGAATCTTCTTTATCATGCTAAGAGCAGCAGGAAAAAGCAAAAAATTTCAGAATTGCACCTTGCAATGCGGATTAATCAATGTTTGTACGTTCACATCATTCATTGATTTTTGCCATTGTAAAACGTCCAGAAATGTTTGAAGCTACTGATTGAACGAAAAGAGCTGGCATCTCACTCTCTCTGAATCTTCTTTAGCATGCTAAGAGGAGCATGAAAAAGCAAAAAATTTCAGAATTGCACTTTGCAATGCAGAGAAATCAATGTTTGTGCATTCACATTATTCATTGATTTTTGCCATTGAAAAACATCATGTTATTCATATACTAGAAATGTTTGAAGGTGCTGGCTGAAAGAAAGGAGCTGGCATATCACTCTCTTTGAATCTTCTTTACCATGCTAAGAAGAGCAGGAAAAAGCAAAAAATTTCAGAATTGCACCTTGCAATGCAGAGAAATCAATGTTTGTGCATTCACATTATTCAGTGATTTTTGCCATTGTAAAACATCCAGAAATGTTTGAAGCTACTGACTGAATGGAAGGATCTGGCATCTCACTCTCTCTGAATCTTCTTTAGCATGCTAAGACGAGCATGAAAAAGCAAAAAATTTCAGAATTGCACCTTGCAATGTGGAGAAATTACTGTTTGTACATTGACATTATTCATTGATTTTTGCCTTTGAAAAACATCATGTTACTCATATACCAGAAATGTTTGAAGGTACTGGCTGAAAGAAAGGAGCTGGCATCTCACTCTCTTTGAATCTTCTTTATCATGATAAGAGGAGCAAGAAAAAGCAAAACATTTCAGAATTGCACCTTGCAATGCAGAGAAATCAATGTTTGTGCATTGACATTATTCATTGATTTTTGCCATTGTAATACGTCCAGAAATGTTTGAAGCTACTGACTGAATGAAAGGAGCTGGCATCTCACTCTCTCTGAATCTTCTTTAGCATGCTAAGAGGAGCATGAAAAAGCAAAAAATTTCAGAATTGCACCTTGCAATGCGGAGAAATTACTGTTTGTACATTGACATTATTCATTGATTTTTGCCATTGAAAAACATCATGTAATTCATATACCAGAAATGTTTGAAGGTACTGGCTGAAAGAAAGGAGCTGGCATATCACTCTCTCTGAATCTTCTTTAGCATGCTAAGAGGAGCACGAAAAAGCAAAAAATTTCAGAACTGCACCTTGCAATGCGGAGAAATTACTGTTTGTACATTGACATTATTCATTGATTTTTGCCATTGAAAAACATCATGTTACTCATATACCATAAATGTTTGAAGGTACTGGCTGAAAGAAAGGAGCTGGCATCTCACTCTCTTTGAATCTTCTTTATCATGCTAAGAGCAGCAGGAAAAAGCAAAAAATTTCAGAATTGCACCTTGCAATGCGGATTAATCAATGTTTGTACGTTCACATCATTCATTGATTTTTGCCATTGTAAAACGTCCAGAAATGTTTGAAGCTACTGATTGAACGAAAAGAGCTGGCATCTCACTCTCTCTGAATCTTCTTTAGCATGCTAAGAGGAGCATGAAAAAGCAAAAAATTTCAGAATTGCACCTTGCAATGCGGAGAAATTACTGTTTGTACATTGACATTATTCATTGATTTTTGCCATTGAAAAACATCATGTAATTCATATACCAGAAATGTTTGAAGGTACTGGCTGAAAGAAAGGAGCTGGCATATCACTCTCTTTGAATCTTCTTTATCATGCTAAGAAGAGCAGGAATAAGCAAAAAATTTCAGAATTGAACCTTGCAATGCAGAGAAATCAATGTTTGTGCATTCACATTATTCATTGATTTTTGCCATTGTAAATCGTCCAGAAATGTTTGAAGCTACTGACTGAATGAAAGGAGCTGGCATCTCACTCTCTCTGAATCTTCTTTAGCATGCTAAGAGGAGCATGAGAAAGCAAAAAATTTCAGAATTGCACCTTGCAATGCGGAGATATTACTGTTTGTACATTGACATTATTCATTGATTTTTGCCATTGAAAAACATCATGTTACTCATATACCAGAAATGTTTAAAGGTACTGGCTGAAATAAAGGAGCTGGCACATCACTCTCTTTGAATCTTCTTTATCATGCTAAGACAAGCAAGAAAAAGCAAAAAATTTCAGAATTGCACCTTGCAATGCAGAGAAATCAATGTTTGTGCATTGACATTATTCATTGATTTTTGCCATTGAAACACATCATGTTATTCATATACCAGAAATGTTTGAAGGTACTGGCTGAAAGAAAGGAGCTGGCATATCACTCTCTTTGAATCTTCTTTACCATGCTAAGAAGAGCAGGAAAAAGCAAAAAATTTCAGAATTGCACCTTGCAATGCAGAGAAATCAATGTTTGTGCATTCACATTATTCTTTGATTTTTGCCATTGTAAAACGTCCAGAAATGTTTGAAGCTACTGACTGAATGAAAGGAGCTGGCATCTCACTCTCTCTGAATCTTCTTTAGCATGCTAAGAGGATCACGAGAAAGCAAAAAATTTCAGAATTGCACCTTGCAATGCGGAGAAATTACTGTTTGTACATTGACATTATTCATTGATTTTTGCCATTGAAAAACATCATGTTACTCATATACCAGAAATGTTTGAAGGTACTGGCTGAAAGAAAGGAGCTGGCATCTCACTCTCTTTGAATCTTCTTTATCATGCTAAGAGGAGCAGGAAAAAGCAAAAAAATTCAGAATTGCACCTTGCAATGCAGAGAAATCACTGTTTGTGCATTCACATTATTCATTGATTTTTACCATTGTAAAACGTCCAGAAATGGTTGAAGCTACTGACTGAATGGAAGGATCTGGCATCTCACTCTCTCTGAATCTTCTTTATCATGCTAAGAGGAGCATGAAAAAGCAAAAAATTTCAGAATTGCACCTTGCAATGCGGAGAAATTACTGTTTGTACATTGACATTATTCATTGATGTTTGCCATTGAAAAACATCATGTTACTCATATACCAGAAATGTTTGAAGGTACTGGCTGAAAGAAAGGAGCTGGCATCTCACTCTCTTTGAATCTTCTTTATCATGCTAAGAGGAGCAGGAAAAAGCAAAAAATTTCAGAGTTGCACTTTGCAATGCAGAGAAATCAATGTTTGTGCATTCACATTATTCATTGTTTTTTGCCATTGTAAAATGTCCAGAAATGTTTGAAGCTATTGACTGAATGAAAGGAGCTGGCATCTCACTCTCTCTGAATCTTCTTTAGCATGCTAAAAGAAGCATGAAAAAGCAAAAAATTTCAGAATTGCACCTTGCAATGCGGAGAAATTACTGTTTGTACATTGACATTAATCATTGATTTTTGCCACTGAAAAACATCATGTTACTCATATACCATAAATGTTTGAAGGTACTGGCTGAAAGAAAGGAGCTGGCATCTCACTCTCTTTGAATCTTCTTTATCATGCTAAGAGCAGCAGGAAAAAGCAAAAAATTTCAGAATTGCACCTTGCAATGCGGATTTATCAATGTTTGTACGTTCACATCATTCATTGATTTTTGCCATTGTAAAACGTCCAGAAATGTTTGAAGCTACTGATTGAACGAAAAGAGCTGGCATCTCACTCTCTCTGAATCTTCTTTAGCATGCTAAGAGGAGCATGAAAAAGCAAAAAATTTCAGAATTGCACTTTGCAATGCAGAGAAATCAATGTTTGTGCATTCACATTATTCATTGATTTTTGCCATTGAAAAACATCATGTTATTCATATACTAGAAATGTTTGAAGGTGCTGGCTGAAAGAAAGGAGCTGGCATATCACTCTCTTTGAATCTTCTTTACCATGCTAAGAAGAGCAGGAAAAAGCAAAAAATTTCAGAATTGCACCTTGCAATGCAGAGAAATCAATGTTTGTGCATTCACATTATTCAGTGATTTTTGCCATTGTAAAACATCCAGAAATGTTTGAAGCTACTGACTGAATGGAAGGATCTGGCATCTCACTCTCTCTGAATCTTCTTTAGCATGCTAAGACGAGCATGAAAAAGCAAAAAATTTCAGAATTGCACCTTGCAATGTGGAGAAATTACTGTTTGTACATTGACATTATTCATTGATTTTTGCCTTTGAAAAACATCATGTTACTCATATACCAGAAATGTTTGAAGGTACTGGCTGAAAGAAAGGAGCTGGCATCTCACTCTCTTTGAATCTTCTTTATCATGATAAGAGGAGCAAGAAAAAGCAAAACATTTCAGAATTGCACCTTGCAATGCAGAGAAATCAATGTTTGTGCATTGACATTATTCATTGATTTTTGCCATTGTAATACGTCCAGAAATGTTTGAAGCTACTGACTGAATGAAAGGAGCTGGCATCTCACTCTCTCTGAATCTTCTTTAGCATGATAAGAGGAGCATGAAAAAGCAAAAAATTTCAGAATTGCACCTTGCAATGCGGAGAAATTACTGTTTGTACATTGACATTATTCATTGATTTTTGCCATTGAAAAACATCATGTAATTCATATACCAGAAATGTTTGAAGGTACTGGCTGAAAGAAAGGAGCTGGCATATCACTCTCTCTGAATCTTCTTTAGCATGCTAAGAGGAGCACGAAAAAGCAAAAAATTTCAGAACTGCACCTTGCAATGCGGAGAAATTACTGTTTGTACATTGACATTATTCATTGATTTTTGCCATTGAAAAACATCATGTTACTCATATACCATAAATGTTTGAAGGTACTGGCTGAAAGAAAGGAGCTGGCATCTCACTCTCTTTGAATCTTCTTTATCATGCTAAGAGCAGCAGGAAAAAGCAAAAAATTTCAGAATTGCACCTTGCAATGCGGATTAATCAATGTTTGTACGTTCACATCATTCATTGATTTTTGCCATTGTAAAACGTCCAGAAATGTTTGAAGCTACTGATTGAACGAAAAGAGCTGGCATCTCACTCTCTCTGAATCTTCTTTAGCATGCTAAGAGGAGCATGAAAAAGCAAAAAATTTCAGAATTGCACCTTGCAATGCGGAGAAATTACTGTTTGTACATTGACATTATTCATTGATTTTTGCCATTGAAAAACATCATGTAATTCATATACCAGAAATGTTTGAAGGTACTGGCTGAAAGAAAGGAGCTGGCATATCACTCTCTTTGAATCTTCTTTATCATGCTAAGAAGAGCAGGAATAAGCAAAAAATTTCAGAATTGAACCTTGCAATGCAGAGAAATCAATGTTTGTGCATTCACATTATTCATTGATTTTTGCCATTGTAAATCGTCCAGAAATGTTTGAAGCTACTGACTGAATGAAAGGAGCTGGCATCTCACTCTCTCTGAATCTTCTTTAGCATGCTAAGAGGAGCATGAGAAAGCAAAAAATTTCAGAATTGCACCTTGCAATGCGGAGATATTACTGTTTGTACATTGACATTATTCATTGATTTTTGCCATTGAAAAACATCATGTTACTCATATACCAGAAATGTTTAAAGGTACTGGCTGAAATAAAGGAGCTGGCACATCACTCTCTTTGAATCTTCTTTATCATGCTAAGACAAGCAAGAAAAAGCAAAAAATTTCAGAATTGCACCTTGCAATGCAGAGAAATCAATGTTTGTGCATTGACATTATTCATTGATTTTTGCCATTGAAACACATCATGTTATTCATATACCAGAAATGTTTGAAGGTACTGGCTGAAAGAAAGGAGCTGGCATATCACTCTCTTTGAATCTTCTTTACCATGCTAAGAAGAGCAGGAAAAAGCAAAAAATTTCAGAATTGCACCTTGCAATGCAGAGAAATCAATGTTTGTGCATTCACATTATTCTTTGATTTTTGCCATTGTAAAACGTCCAGAAATGTTTGAAGCTACTGACTGAATGAAAGGAGCTGGCATCTCACTCTCTCTGAATCTTCTTTAGCATGCTAAGAGGATCACGAGAAAGCAAAAAATTTCAGAATTGCACCTTGCAATGCGGAGAAATTACTGTTTGTACATTGACATTATTCATTGATTTTTGCCATTGAAAAACATCATGTTACTCATATACCAGAAATGTTTGAAGGTACTGACTGAAAGAAAGGAGCTGGCATCTCACTCTCTTTGAATCTTCTTTATCATGCTAAGAGGAGCAGGAAAAAGCAAAAAAATTCAGAATTGCACCTTGCAATGCAGAGAAATCACTGTTTGTGCATTCACATTATTCATTGATTTTTACCATTGTAAAACGTCCAGAAATGGTTGAAGCTACTGACTGAATGGAAGGATCTGGCATCTCACTCTCTCTGAATCTTCTTTATCATGCTAAGAGGAGCATGAAAAAGCAAAAAATTTCAGAATTGCACCTTGCAATGCGGAGAAATTACTGTTTGTACATTGACATTATTCATTGATGTTTGCCATTGAAAAACATCATGTTACTCATATACCAGAAATGTTTGAAGGTACTGGCTGAAAGAAAGGAGCTGGCATCTCACTCTCTTTGAATCTTCTTTATCATGCTAAGAGGAGCAGGAAAAAGCAAAAAATTTCAGAGTTGCACTTTGCAATGCAGAGAAATCAATGTTTGTGCATTCACATTATTCATTGTTTTTTGCCATTGTAAAATGTCCAGAAATGTTTGAAGCTATTGACTGAATGAAAGGAGCTGGCATCTCACTCTCTCTGAATCTTCTTTAGCATGCTAAGAGAAGCATGAAAAAGCAAAAAATTTCAGAATTGCACCTTGCAATGCGGAGAAATTACTGTTTGTACATTGACATTAATCATTGATTTTTGCCACTGAAAAACATCATGTTACTCATATACCATAAATGTTTGAAGGTACTGGCTGAAATAAAGGAGCTGGCATCTCACTCTCTTTGAATCTTCCTTATCATGCTAAGAGGAGCAGGAAAAAGCAAAAAAATTCAGAATTACACCTTGCAATGCAGAGAAATCAATGTTTGTGCATTCACATTATTCATTGATTTTTGCCTTTGTAAAACGTCCAGAAATATTTGAAGCTACTGACTGAATGAAAGGAGCTGGCATTTCACTCTCTCTGAATATTTTTTAGCATGCTAAGAGGAGCATGAAAAAGCAAAAAATGTCAGAATTGCACCTTGCAATGCGGAGAAATGACTGTTTGTACATTGATATTATTCATTGATTTTTGCCATTGAAAAACATCATGTTACTCATATACCAGAAATGTTTGAAGGTACTGGCTGAAAGAGAGGAGCTGGCATCTCACTCTCTTTGAATCTTCTTTATCATGCTAAGAGGAGCAGGAAAAAGCAAAAAAATTCAGAATTGCACCTTGTAATGCAGAGAAATCACTGTTTGTGCATTCACATTATTCATTGATTTTTGCCATTGTAAAACGTCCAGAAATGTTTGAAGCTACTGACTGAATGGAAGGATCTGGCATCTCACTCTCTCTGAATCTTCTTTAGCATGCTAAGAGGAGCATGAAAAAGCAAAAAATTTCAGAATTGCACCTTGCAATGTGGAGAAATTACTGTTTGTACATTGACATTATTCATAGATTTTTGCCTTTGAAAAACATCATGTTACTCATATACCAGAAATGTTTGAAGGTACTGGCTGAAAGAAAGGAGCTGGCATCTCACTCTCTTTGAATCTTCTTTATCATGCTAAAAGGATCAGGAAAAAGCAAAAAAATTTCAGAATAGCGCCTTGCAATGCAGAGAAATCAATGTTTGTGCATTCACATTATTCATTGATTTTTGCCATTGTTAAACATCCAGAAATGTTTGTAGCTACTGACTGAATGAAAGGATCTGGTATCTCACTCTCTCTGAATCTTCTTTAGCATGCTAAGAGGAGCATGAAAAAGCAAAAAATTTCTGAATTGCACCTTGCAATGCGTAGAAATTACTGTTTGTACAATGACATTATTCATTGATTTTTGCCATTGAAAAAAAACATGTTACTCATATACCAGAAATGTTTGAAGCTACTGACTGAAAGAAAGGAGCTGGCATCTCACTCTCTTTGAATCTTCTTTATCATGCTAAGAGGAGCTGGAAAAAGCAAAAAATTTCAGAATTGCACTTTGCAATGCAGAGAAATCAATGTTTGTGCATTCACATTATTCATTGATTTTTGCCATTGTAAAACGTCCAAAAATGTTTGAAGCTACTGACTGAGTGAAAGTAGCTGGCATCTCACTCTCTCTGAATCTTCTTTAGCATGCTAAGAGGAGCATGAAAAAGCAAAAAATTTCAGAATTGCACCTTGCAATGCGGAGAAATTACTGTTTGTACATTGACATTATTCATTGATTTTTGCCATTGAAAAACATCATGTTATTCATATACTAGAAATGTTTGAAGGTGCTGGCTGAAAGAAAGGAGCTGGCATATCACTCTCTTTGAATCTTCTTTACCATGCTAAGAAGAGCAGGAAAAAGCAAAAAATTTCAGAATTGCACCTTGCAATGCAGAGAAATCAATGTTTGTGCATTCACATTATTCAGTGATTTTTGCCATTGTAAAACATCCAGAAATGTTTGAAGCTACTGACTGAATGGAAGGATCTGGCATCTCACTCTCTCTGAATCTTCTTTAGCATGCTAAGACGAGCATGAAAAAGCAAAAAATTTCAGAATTGCACCTTGCAATGTGGAGAAATTACTGTTTGTACATTGACATTATTCATTGATTTTTGCCTTTGAAAAACATCATGTTACTCATATACCAGAAATGTTTGAAGGTACTGGCTGAAAGAAAGGAGCTGGCATCTCACTCTCTTTGAATCTTCTTTATCATGATAAGAGGAGCAAGAAAAAGCAAAACATTTCAGAATTGCACCTTGCAATGCAGAGAAATCAATGTTTGTGCATTGACATTATTCATTGATTTTTGCCATTGTAATACGTCCAGAAATGTTTGAAGCTACTGACTGAATGAAAGGAGCTGGCATCTCACTCTCTCTGAATCTTCTTTAGCATGCTAAGAGGAGCATGAAAAAGTAAAAAATTTCCGAATTGCAGCTTGCAATGCGGAGAAATTACTGTTTGTACATTGACATTATTCGTTGATTTTTGCCATTGAAAAACATCATGTTACTCATATACCAGAAATGTTTGAAGGTACTGGCTGAAAGAAAGGAGCTGGCATCTCACTCTCTTTGAATCTTCTTTATCATGCTAAGAGGAGCAGGAAAAAGCAAAAAATTTCAGAATTGCACCTTGCAATGCAGAGAAATCAATGTTTGTGCATTCACATTATTCATTGATTTTTGCCATTGTGAAACATCCAGAAATGTTTGAAGCTACTGACTGAATGAAAGTAGCTGGCATCTCACTCTCTCTGAATCTTCTTTAGCAAGCTAAGAGGAGCATGAAAAAGCAAAAAATTTCAGAATTGCACCTTGCAATGAGGAGAAATTACTGTTTGTACATTGACATTATTCATTGATTTTTGCCATTGAAAAACATCATGTTACTCATATGCCAGAAATGTTTGAAGGTACTGGCTGAAAGAAAGGAGCTGGCATCTCACTCTCTTTGAATTTTCTTTATCATGCTAAGAGAAGCAGGAAAAAGCAAAAAAATTTCAGAATTGCGCCTTGCAATGCAGAGAAATCAATGTTTGTGCAATCACATTATTAATTGACTTTTGCCATTGTAAAACATCCAGAAATGTTTGAAGCTACTGACTGAATGAAAGGAACTGGCATCTCACTCTCTCTGAATCTTCTTTAGCAAGCTAAGAGGAGCATGAAAAAGCAAAAAATTTCAGAATTGCACCTTGCAATGAGGAGAAATTACTGTTTGTACATTGACGTTATTCATTGATTTTTGCCATTGAAAAACATCATGTTACTCATATGCCAGAAATGTTTGAAGGTACTGGCTGAAAGAAAGGAGCTGGCATCTCACTCTCTTTGAATTTTCTTTATCATGCTAAGAGAAGCAGGAAAAAGCAAAAAAATTTCAGAATTGCGCCTTGCAATGCAGAGAAATCAATGTTTGTGCAATCACATTATTAATTGACTTTTGCCATTGTAAAACATCCAGAAATGTTTGAAGCTACTGACTGAATGAAAGGAACTGGCATCTCACTCTCTCTGAATCTTCTTTAGCATGCTAAGTGTTATGTTCTGCTACCAGAGCTAAGGAAAGAGAGGAGATCTGTCCCTACGATAGAACTCAGCTTAATCCCTACGATGTAACAGGGGACCTGATCCTGCGATCAGACCTGCTAAAGTCCTAAGCTAGTCTGTACGGAGACCTATAGATGTGGGGAGGGAATCCCTACAAGTACTAAGGACTGGGAGGAATATGGGACACCTCCTAACAGAAATAGTAGCAGACAGACGAACAAACAAAATATATAGAACATAGAGGTCAGTAGACCAAGCAAACTAACAGAGTTAGATACAGAGCACAGGCTAGCTAGAAAGTAGATATACAATGAAGTCCAGCAAAGCCAGAAGGGCGGAGCAGGATTAAATAGGCCAACAAGGTCATGTGACCAGCAAAGGAAAAAAAAACCTAACAGCAAGGTTCTAACAGTACCCCCCCTTCTAAGAGGATCCTCCGGATCCCCTAGGACCAGGCTTATCAGGAAATCTCCTGTGAAACGCTCTGATAAGTCTGGACGCGGAAACATCATCTGACCTCACCCAAGAGTTATCCTCGGGTCCGAAACCTTTCCAGGCCACAAGATACTGCAAACTACCTCTATACCGTCAGGAGTCAAGGATGCGAGAAATTTCATATTCCCCGTCCTCCACCACCGGAGGAACAGAGGCAGAGGCGTCACCATCCGACACAACAGCTTTTTTTAACAGAGAGACATGAAAGACCGGATTAATTCTCCAGGAGGTAGGAACCTCCAACCTAACAGCAGATTGGTTGACAACCTGAAGAACCTTAAAGGGCCCTACAAACTTGGGACCCAATTTCTTAGAAGGAATCCTCAACCGCAGATTCCTAGAGGACAACCAAACCATGTCACCAACAGCGAACAAAACCTCCTGTCGTTTCCTATCAAAGTAGTCTTTAGATTTTCTGTTGGCCTCCTGAAGATTACCACGCACATCCATCCAAACTCTTTCCAAATCACCGGAAAAATTCTCCTCCTCAGGCACGGCAGATCCCAACTTGGAGAACGACCCAAACGACGGATGTCTCCCAGAACAACAAAAAAAAGGCGAACAACCAGCAGAAGAAGATGTATGATTGTTCAGAGCAAATTCGGCAAGTGACAGAAACTCAGACCACCCCTCTTGATTGTCTGCCACAAAACAACGCAAGAACTGCTCAACATCCTGGTTTTTCCTTTCTGTCTGGCCATTAGATTCAGGATGATATCCGGACAAAAACGACAAATGAATTCCCAACCTGTCACAAAAGGCACGCCAAAAACGAGCCACGAACTGAGGACCCCTATCAGAAACAATGTCAGTAGGAACGCCATGAAGTCTGACAATTTCCTTGACAAAGGCCTTAGCGAGAGTTTTAGCGCAGGGCAGTTTGACGAAGGGAACCAAGTGACACATCTTGCTAAAACGGTCCACGACCACCCAGATGACAGTAAAACCCTCAGAGGGGGGAAGGTCAGTTATAAAGTCCATAGCCAAATGTGTCCAAGGAGCACTGGGGACCTCCAAAGGACAAAGCAACCCTGCAGCAGGAGTATGTGAGGACTTAGATCTAGCACATATAGTACATAGAGGTCAGTAGACCAAGCAAACTAACAGAGTTAGATACAGAGCACAGGCTAGCTAGAAAGTAGATATACAATGAAGTCCAGCAAAGCCAGAAGGGCGGAGCAGGATTAAATAGGCCAACAAGGTCATGTGACCAGCAAAGGAAAAAAAAACCTAACAGCAAGGTTCTAACACTAAGAGGAGCAGGAAAAAGCAAAAAATTTCAGAATTGCACCTTGCAATGCAGAAAAATCAGTGTTTGTGCATTCACATTATTCATTGATTTTTGCCATTGTTAAACGTCCAGAAATGTTTGAAGCTACTGACTGAATGAAAGGAGCTGGTATCTCACTCTCTCTGAATCTTTTTTAGCATGCTAAGAGGAGCATGAAAAAGCAAAAAATTTCTGAATTGCACCTTGCAATGCGGAGAAATTACTGTTTGTACATGGACATTATTCATTGATTTTTGCCATTGAAAAACATCATGTTACTCATATACCAGAAATGTTTGAAGCTACTGACTGAAAGAAAGGAGCTGGCATCTCACTCTCTTTGAATCTTCTTTATCATGCTAAGAGGAGCAGGAAAAAGCAAAACATTTCAGAATTGCACCTTGCAATGCAGAGAAATCTATGTTTGTGCATTGACATTATTCATTTATTTTTGCCATTGTAAAACGTCCAGAAATGTTTGAAGCTACTGACTGAATGAAAGTAGCTGGCATCTCACTCTCTCTGAATCTTCTTTAGCATGCTAAGAGGAGCATGAAAAAGCAAAAAATTTCAGAATTGCACCTTGCAATGCGGAGAAATTACTGTTTGTACATTGACATTATTCATTGATTTTTGCCATTGAAAAACATCATGTTACTCATATACCAGAAATGTTTGAAGCTACTGACTGAAAGAAAGGAGCTGGCATCTCACTCTCTTTGAATCTTCTTTATCATGCTAAGAGGAGCAGGAAAAAGCAAAAAATTTCAGAATTGCACCTTGCAATGCAGAGAAATCAATGTTTGTGCATTCACATTATTCATTGATTTTTGCCATTGTAAAAAGTCCAGAAATGTTTGAAGCTACTGACTGAATGAAAGGAGCTGGCATCTCACTCTCTCTGAATCTTCTTTAGCATGCTAAGAGGAGCATGAAAAAGCAAAAAATTTCAAAATTGCACCTTGCAATTCGGAGAAATTACTGTTTGTACATTGACATTATTCATTGATTTTTGCCATTGAAAAACATCATGTTACTCATATACCAGAAATGTTAGAAGGTACTGGCTGAGAGAAAGGAGCTGACATCTCAGTATTTGAATCTTCTTTATCATGCTAAGAGGAGCAGGAAAAAGCAAAAAATTTCAGAATTGCACCTTGCACTGCGGAGAAGTCAATGTTTGTGCATTCACATTATTCATTGATTTTCGCCATTGAAAAACGTCCAGAAATGTTTGAAGCTACTGACTGAATGAAAGGAGCTGGCATCTCACTCTCTCTGAATCATCTTTAGCATGCTAAGAGGAGCATGAAAAAGCAAAAAATTTCAGAATTGCACCTTGCAATGCGGAGAAATGACTGTTTGTACATTGACATTATTCATTGATTTTTGCCATTGAAAAACATCATGTTACTCATATACCAGAAATGTTTGAAGGTACTGGCTGAAAGAGAGGAGCTGGCATCTCACTCTCTTTGAATCTTCTTTATCATGCTAAGAGGAGCAGGAAAAAGCAAAAAAATTCAGAATTGCACCTTGTAATGCAGAGAAATCACTGTTTGTGCATTCACATTATTCATTGATTTTTGCCATTGTAAAACGTCCAGAAATGTTTGAAGCTACTGACTGAATGGAAGGATCTGGCATCTCACTCTCTCTGAATCTTCTTTAGCATGCTAAGAGGAGCATGAAAAAGCAAAAAATTTCAGAATTGCACCTTGCAATGTGGAGAAATTACTGTTTGTACATTGACATTATTCATAGATTTTTGCCTTTGAAAAACATCATGTTACTCATATACCAGAAATGTTTGAAGGTACTGGCTGAAAGAAAGGAGCTGGCATCTCACTCTCTTTGAATCTTCTTTATCATGCTAAAAGGAGCAGGAAAAAGCAAAAAAATTTCAGAATTGCGCCTTGCAATGCAGAGAAATCAATGTTTGTGCATTCACATTATTCATTGATTTTTGCCATTGTTAAACATCCAGAAATGTTTGTAGCTACTGACTGAATGAAAGGATCTGGTATCTCACTCTCTCTGAATCTTCTTTAGCATGCTAAGAGGAGCATGAAAAAGCAAAAAATTTCTGAATTGCACCTTGCAATGCGTAGAAATTACTGTTTGTACAATGACATTATTCATTGATTTTTGCCATTGAAAAAAAACATGTTACTCATATACCAGAAATGTTTGAAGCTACTGACTGAAAGAAAGGAGCTGGCATCTCACTCTCTTTGAATCTTCTTTATCATGCTAAGAGGAGCAGGAAAAAGCAAAAAATTTCAGAATTGCACTTTGCAATGCAGAGAAATCAATGTTTGTGCATTCACATTATTCATTGATTTTTGCCATTGTAAAACGTCCTGAAATGTTTGAAGCTACTGACTGAATGAAAGGAGCTGGCATCTCACTCTCTCTGAATCTTCTTTAGCATGCTAAGAGGAGCATGAAAAAGTAAAAAATGTCAGAATTGCACCTGCAATGCGGAGAAATGACTGTTTGTACATTGACATTATTCATTGATTTTTGCCATTGAAAAACATCATGTTACTCATATAGCAGAAATGTTTGAAGGTACTGGCTGAAAGAGATGAGATGGCATCTCACTCTCTTTGAAACTTCTTTATCATGCTAAGAGGAGCAGGAAAAAGCAAAAAAATTCAGAATTGCACCTTGTAATGCAGAGAAATCACTGTTTGTGCATTCACATTATTCAGTGATTTTTGCCATTGTAAAACATCCAGAAATGTTTGAAGCTACTGACTGAATGGAAGGATCTGGCATCTCACTCTCTCTGAATCTTCTTTAGCATGCTAAGACGAGCATGAAAAAGCAAAAAATTTCAGAATTGCACCTTGCAATGTGGAGAAATTACTGTTTGTACATTGACATTATTCATTGATTTTTGCCTTTGAAAAACATCATGTTACTCATATACCAGAAATGTTTGAAGGTACTGGCTGAAAGAAAGGAGCTGGCATCTCACTCTCTTTGAATCTTCTTTATCATGATAAGAGGAGCAAGAAAAAGCAAAACATTTCAGAATTGCACCTTGCAATGCAGAGAAATCAATGTTTGTGCATTGACATTATTCATTGATTTTTGCCATTGTAATACGTCCAGAAATGTTTGAAGCTACTGACTGAATGAAAGGAGCTGGCATCTCACTCTCTCTGAATCTTCTTTAGCATGCTAAGAGGAGCATGAAAAAGTAAAAAATTTCCGAATTGCAGCTTGCAATGCGGAGAAATTACTGTTTGTACATTGACATTATTCGTTGATTTTTGCCATTGAAAAACATCATGTTACTCATATACCAGAAATGTTTGAAGGTACTGGCTGAAAGAAAGGAGCTGGCATCTCACTCTCTTTGAATCTTCTTTATCATGCTAAGAGGAGCAGGAAAAAGCAAAAAATTTCAGAATTGCACCTTGCAATGCAGAGAAATCAATGTTTGTGCATTCACATTATTCATTGATTTTTGCCATTGTGAAACATCCAGAAATGTTTGAAGCTACTGACTGAATGAAAGTAGCTGGCATCTCACTCTCTCTGAATCTTCTTTAGCAAGCTAAGAGGAGCATGAAAAAGCAAAAAATTTCAGAATTGCACCTTGCAATGAGGAGAAATTACTGTTTGTACATTGACATTATTCATTGATTTTTGCCATTGAAAAACATCATGTTACTCATATGCCAGAAATGTTTGAAGGTACTGGCTGAAAGAAAGGAGCTGGCATCTCACTCTCTTTGAATTTTCTTTATCATGCTAAGAGAAGCAGGAAAAAGCAAAAAAATTTCAGAATTGCGCCTTGCAATGCAGAGAAATCAATGTTTGTGCAATCACATTATTAATTGACTTTTGCCATTGTAAAACATCCAGAAATGTTTGAAGCTACTGACTGAATGAAAGGAACTGGCATCTCACTCTCTCTGAATCTTCTTTAGCATGCTAAGTGTTATGTTCTGCTACCAGAGCTAAGGAAAGAGAGGAGATCTGTCTCTACGATAGAACTCAGCTTAATCCCTACGATGTAACAGGGGACCTGATCCTGCGATCAGACCTGCTAAAGTCCTAAGCTAGTCTGTACGGAGACCTATAGATGTGGGGAGGGAATCCCTACAAGTACTAAGGACTGGGAGGAATATGGGACACCTCCTAACAGAAATAGTAGCAGACAGACGAACAAACAAAATATATAGAACATAGAGGTCAGTAGACCAAGCAAACTAACAGAGTTAGATACAGAGCACAGGCTAGCTAGAAAGTAGATATACAATGAAGTCCAGCAAAGCCAGAAGGGCGGAGCAGGATTAAATAGGCCAACAAGGTCATGTGACCAGCAAAGGAAAAAAAAACCTAACAGCAAGGTTCTAACAGTACCCCCCCTTCTAAGAGGATCCTCCGGATCCCCTAGGACCAGGCTTATCAGGAAATCTCCTGTGAAACGCTCTGATAAGTCTGGACGCGGAAACATCATCTGACCTCACCCAAGAGTTATCCTCGGGTCCGAAACCTTTCCAGGCCACAAGATACTGCAAACTACCTCTATACCGTCAGGAGTCAAGGATGCGAGAAATTTCATATTCCCCGTCCTCCACCACCGGAGGAACAGAGGCAGAGGCGTCACCATCCGACACAACAGCTTTTTTTAACAGAGAGACATGAAAGACCGGATTAATTCTCCAGGAGGTAGGAACCTCCAACCTAACAGCAGATTGGTTGACAACCTGAAGCACCTTAAAGGGCCCTACAAACTTGGGACCCAATTTCTTAGAAGGAATCCTCAACCGCAGATTCCTAGAGGACAACCAAACCATGTCACCAACAGCGAACAAAACCTCCTGTCGTTTCCTATCAAAGTAGTCTTTAGATTTTCTGTTGGCCTCCTGAAGATTACCACGCACATCCATCCAAACTCTTTCCAAATCACCGGAAAAATTCTCCTCCTCAGGCACGGCAGATCCCAACTTGGAGAACGACCCAAACGACGGATGTCTCCCAGAACAACAAAAAAAAGGCGAACAACCAGCAGAAGAAGATGTATGATTGTTCAGAGCAAATTCGGCAAGTGACAGAAACTCAGACCACCCCTCTTGATTGTCTGCCACAAAACAACGCAAGAACTGCTCAACATCCTGGTTTTTCCTTTCTGTCTGGCCATTAGATTCAGGATGATATCCGGACAAAAACGACAAATGAATTCCCAACCTGTCACAAAAGGCACGCCAAAAACGAGCCACGAACTGAGGACCCCTATCAGAAACAATGTCAGTAGGAACGCCATGAAGTCTGACAATTTCCTTGACAAAGGCCTTAGCGAGAGTTTTAGCGCAGGGCAGTTTGACGAAGGGAACCAAGTGACACATCTTGCTAAAACGGTCCACGACCACCCAGATGACAGTAAAACCCTCAGAGGGGGGAAGGTCAGTTATAAAGTCCATAGCCAAATGTGTCCAAGGAGCACTGGGGACCTCCAAAGGACAAAGCAACCCTGCAGCAGGAGTATGTGAGGACTTAGATCTAGCACATATAGTACATAGAGGTCAGTAGACCAAGCAAACTAACAGAGTTAGATACAGAGCACAGGCTAGCTAGAAAGTAGATATACAATGAAGTCCAGCAAAGCCAGAAGGGCGGAGCAGGATTAAATAGGCCAACAAGGTCATGTGACCAGCAAAGGAAAAAAAAACCTAACAGCAAGGTTCTAACACTAAGAGGAGCAGGAAAAAGCAAAAAATTTCAGAATTGCACCTTGCAATGCAGAAAAATCAGTGTTTGTGCATTCACATTATTCATTGATTTTTGCCATTGTTAAATGTCCAGAAATGTTTGAAGCTACTGACTGAATGAAAGGAGCTGGTATCTCACTCTCTCTGAATCTTTTTTAGCATGCTAAGAGGAGCATAAAAAAGCAAAAAATTTCTGAATTGCACCTTGCAATGCCGAGAAATTACTGTTTGTACATTGACATTATTCATTGATTTTTGCCATTGAAAAACATCATGTTACTCATATACCAGAAATGTTTGAAGCTACTGACTGAAAGAAAGGAGCTGGCATCTCACTCTCTTTGAATCTTCTTTATCATGCTAAGAGGAGCAGGAAAAAGCAAAACATTTCAGAATTGCACCTTGCAATGCAGAGAAATCTATGTTTGTGCATTGACATTATTCATTAATTTTTGCCATTGTAAAACGTCCAGAAATGTTTGAAGCTACTGACTGAATGAAAGTAGCTGGCATCTCACTCTCTCTGAATCTTCTTTAGCATGCTAAGAGGAGCATGAAAAAGCAAAAAATTTCAGAATTGCACCTTGCAATGCGGAGAAATTACTGTTTGTACATTGACATTATTCATTGATTTTTGCCATTGAAAAACATCATGTTACTCATATACCAGAAATGTTTGAAGCTACTGACTGAAAGAAAGGAGCTGGCATCTCACTCTCTTTGAATCTTCTTTATCATGCTAAGAGGAGCAGGAAAAAGCAAAAAATTTCAGAATTGCACCTTGCAATGCAGAGAAATCAATGTTTGTGCATTCACATTATTCATTGATTTTTGCCATTGTAAAAAGTCCAGAAATGTTTGAAGCTACTGACTGAATGAAAGGAGCTGGCATCTCACTCTCTCTGAATCTTCTTTAGCATGCTAAGAGGAGCATGAAAAAGCAAAAAATTTCAAAATTGCACCTTGCAATTCGGAGAAATTACTGTTTGTACATTGACATTATTCATTGATTTTTGCCATTGAAAAACATCATGTTACTCATATACCAGAAATGTTAGAAGGTACTGGCTGAGAGAAAGGAGCTGACATCTCAGTATTTGAATCTTCTTTATCATGCTAAGAGGAGCAGGAAAAAGCAAAAAATTTCAGAATTGCACCTTGCACTGCGGAGAAGTCAATGTTTGTGCATTCACATTATTCATTGATTTTCGCCATTGAAAAACGTCCAGAAATGTTTGAAGCTACTGACTGAATGAAAGGAGCTGGCATCTCACTCTCTCTGAATCATCTTTAGCATGCTAAGAGGAGCATGAAAAAGCAAAAAATTTCAGAATTGCACCTTGCAATGCGGAGAAATGACTGTTTGTACATTGACATTATTCATTGATTTTTGCCATTGAAAAACATCATGTTACTCATATACCAGAAATGTTTGAAGGTACTGGCTGAAAGAAAGGAGCTGGCATCTCACTCTCATTGAATCTTCTTTATCATGCTAAGAGGAGCAGGAAAAAGCAAAAAATTTCAGAATTGCACCTTGCAATGCAGAGAAATCAATGTTTGTGCATTCACATTATTCATTGATTTTTGCCATTGTAAAAAGTCCAGAAATGTTTGAAGCTACTGACTGAATGAAAGGAGCTGGCATCTCACTCTCTCTGAATCTTCTTTAGCATGCTAAGAGGAGCATGAAAAATCAAAAAAATTCAGAATTGCACCTTGCAATGCGGAGAAATTACTGTTTGTACATTGACATTATTCATTGATTTTTGCCATTGAAAAACATCATATTGCTCATATACTAGAAATGTTTGAAGGTACTGGCTGAAAGAAAGGAGCTGGCATATCACTCTCTTTGAATCTTCTTTACCATGCTGAGAAGAGCAGGAAAAAGCAAAAAATTTCAGAATTGCACCTTGCAATGCAGAGAAATCAATGTTTGTGCATTCACATTATTCATTGATTTTTGCCATTGTAAAACGTCCAGAAATGTTTGAAGCTACTGACTGAATGAAAGGAGCTGGCATCTCACTCTCTCTGAATCTTCTTTAGCATGCTAAGAGGAGCATGAAAAAGCAAAAAATTTCCGAATTGCAGCTTGCAATGCGGAGAAATTACTGTTTGTACATTGACATTATTCGTTGATTTTTGCCATTGAAAAACATCATGTTACTCATATACCAGAAATGTTTGAAGGTACTGGCTGAAAGAAAGGAGCTGGCATCTCACTCTCTTTGAATCTTCTTTATCATGCTAAGAGGAGCAGGAAAAAGCAAAAAATTTTAGAATTGCACCTTGCAATGCAGAGAAATCAATGTTTGTGCATTCACATTATTCATTGATTTTTGCCATTGTAAAACGTCCAGAAATGTTTGAAGCTACTGACTGAATGGAAGGATCTGGCATCTCACTCTCTCTGAATCTTCTTTAGCATGCTAAGAGGAGCATGAAAAAGCAAAAAAATTCAGAATTGCACCTTGCAATGTGGAGAAATTACTGTTTGTACATTGACATTATTCATTGATTTTTGCCTATGAAAAACATCATGTTACTCATATACCAGAAATGTTTGAAGGTACTGGCTGAAAGAAAGGAGCTGGCATCTCACTCTCTTTGAATCTTCTTTATCATGCTAAGAGGAGCAGGAAAAAGCAAAAAATTTCAGAGTTGCACTTTGCAATGCAGAGAAATCAATGTTTGTGCATTCACATTATTCATTGATTTTTGCCATTGTAAATCGTCCAGAAATGTTTGCAGCTACTGACTGAATGAAAGGAGCTGGCATCTCGCTCTCTCTGAATCTTCTTTAGCATGCTAAGAGGAGCATGAAAAAGCAAAAAATTTCAGAGTTGCACCTTGCAATGCGGAGAAATTACTGTTTGTACATTGACATTATTCATTGATTTTTGCCATTGAAAAACATCATGTTACTCATATACCAGAAATGTTTGAAGGTACTGGCTGAAAGAAAGGAGCTGGCATCTCACTCTCTTTGAATTTTCTTTATCATGCTAAGAGGAGCAGGAAAAAGCAAAAAAATTCAGAATTGCACCTTGCAATGCAGAGAAATCACTGTTTGTGCATTCACATTATTCATTGATTTTTACCATTGTAAAACGTCCAGAAATGTTTGAAGCTACTGACTGAATGGAAGGATCTGGCATCTCACTCTCTCTGAATCTTCTTTATCATGCTAAGAGGAGCATGAAAAAGCAAAAAATTTCAGAATTGCAACTTGCAATGCGGAGAAATTACTGTTTGTACATTGACATTATTCATTGATTTTTGCCATTGAAAAACATCATGTTACTCATATACCAGAAATGTTTGAAGGTACTGGCTGAAAGAAAGGAGCTGGCATCTCACTCTCTTTGAATCTTCTTTATCATGCTAAGAGGAGCAGGAAAAAGCAAAAAATTTCAGAGTTGCACTTTGCAATGCAGAGAAATCATTGTTTGTGCATTCACATTATTCATTGTTTTTTGCCATTGTAAAATGTCCAGAAATGTTTGAAGCTACTGACTGAATGAAAGGAGCTGGCATTTCACTCTCTCTGAATCTTTTTTAGCATGCTAAGAGGAGCATGAAAAAGCAAAAAATGTCAGAATTGCACCTTGCAATGCGGAGAAATGACTGTTTGTACATTGACATTATTCATTGATTTTTGCTATTGAAAAACATCATGTTACTCATATACCAGAAATGTTTGAAGGTACTGGCTGAAAGAGAGGAGCTGGCATCTCACTCTCTTTGAATCTTCTTTATCATGCTTAGAGGAGCAGGAAAAAGCAAAAAAATTCAGAATTGCACCTTGTAATGCAGAGAAATCAATGTTTGTGCATTCACATTATTCATTGATTTTTGCAATTGTAAAATGTTCAGAAATGTTTGAAGCTACTGACTGAATGGAAGGATCTGGCATCTCACACTCTCTGAATCTTCTTAAGCATGCTAAGAGGAGCATGAAAAAGCAAAAAATTTCAGAATTGCACCTTGCAATGTGGAGAAATTACTGTTTGTACATTGACATTATTCATTGATTTTTGCCTTTGAAAAACATCATGTTACTCATATACCAGAAATGTTTGAAGGTACTGGCTGAAAGAAAGGAGCTGGCATCTCACTCTCTTTGAATCTTCTTTATCATGCTAAGAGAAGCAGGAAAAGCAAAAAATTTCAGAGTTGCACTTTGCAATGCAGAGAAATCAATGTTTGTGCATTCACATTATTCATTGTTTTTTTGCCATTGTAAAATGTCAAGAAATGTTTGAAGCTATTGACTGAATGAAAGGATCTGGCATCTCACTCTCTCTGAATCTTCTTTAGCATGCTAAGAGAAGCATGAAAAAGGAAAAAATTTCAGAATTGCACCTTGCAATGCGGAGAAATTACTGTTTGTACATTGACAATAATCATTGATTTTTGCCACTGAAAAACATCATGTTACTCATATACCAGAAATGTTTGAAGGTACTGGCTGAAAGAAAGGATCTGGCATCTCACTCTCTTTGAATCTTCCTTATCATGCTAAGAGGAGCAGGAAAAAGCAAAAAAATTCAGAATTGCACCTTGCAATGCAGAGAAATCAATGTTTGTGCATTCACATTATTCATTGATTTTTGCCTTTGTAAAACGTCCAGAAATATTTGAAGCTACTGACTGAATGAAAGGAGCTGGCATTTCACTCTCTCTGAATCTTTTTTAGCATGCTAAGAGGAGCATGAAAAAGCAAAAAATGTCAGAATTGCACCTTGCAATGCGGAGAAATGACTGTTTGTACATTGACATTATTCATTGATTTTTGCCATTGAAAAACATCATGTTACTCATATGCCAGAAATGTTTGAAGGTACTGGCTGAAAGAAAGGAGCTGGCATCTCACTCTCTTTGAATCTTCTTTATCATGCTAAGAGGAGCAGGAAAAAGCAAAAAAATTTCAGAATTGCGCCTTGCAATGCAGAGAAATCAATGTTTGTGCAATCACATTATTAATTGACTTTTGCCATTGTAAAACATCCAGAAATGTTTGAAGCTACTGACTGAATGAAAGGAGCTGGCATCTCACTCTCTCTGAATCTTCTTTAGCATGCTAAGAGGAGCACGAAAAAGCAAAAAATTTCAGAACTGCGCCTTGCAATGCGGAGAAATTACTGTTTGTACATTGACATTATTCATTGATTTTTGCCATTGAAAAACATCATGTTACTCATATACCATAAATGTTTGAAGGTACTGGCTGAAAGAAAGGAGCTGGCATCTCACTCTCTTTGAATCTTCTTTATCATGCTAAGAGCAGCAGGAAAAAGCAAAAAATTTCAGAATTGCACCTTGCAATGCGGACTAATCAATGTTTGTACGTTCACATCATTCATTGATTTTTGCCATTGTAAAACGTCCAGAAATGTTTGAAGCTACTGATTGAACGAAAAGAGCTGGCATCTCACTCTCTCTGAATCTTCTTTAGCATGCTAAGAGGAGCATGAAAAAGCAAAAAATTTCAGAATTGCACCTTGCAATGCGGAGAAATTACTGTTTGTACATTGACATTATTCATTGATTTTTGCCATTGAAAAACATCATGTTACTCATATACCAGAAATGTTTGAAGGTACTGGCTGAAAGAAAGGAGCAGGCATCTCACACTATTTGAATCTTCTTTATCATGCTAAGAGGAGCAGGAAAAAGCAAAACATTTCAGAATTGCACCTTGCAATGCAGAGAAATCAATGTTTGTGCATTCACATTATTCATTGATTTTTGCCATTGTTAAACATCCAGAAATGTTTGAAGCTACTGACTGAATGAAAGGAGCTGGTATCTCACTCTCTCTGAATCTTCTTTAGCATGCTAAGAGGAGCATGAAAAAGCAAAAAATTTCAGAATTGCACCTTGCAATGCGGAGAAATTACTGTTTGTACATTGACATTATTCATTGATTTTTGCCATTGAAAAACATCATGTTACTCATATACCAGAAATGTTTGAAGCTACTGACTGAAAGAAAGGAGCTGGCATCTCACTCTCTTTGAATCTTCTTTATCATGCTAAGAGGAGCAGGAAAAAGCAAAAAATTTCAGAATTGCACCTTGCAATGCAGAGAAATCAATGTTTGTGCATTCACATTATTCATTGATTTTTGCCATTGTAAAAAGTCCAGAAATGTTTGAAGCTACTGACTGAATGAAAGGAGCTGGCATCTCACTCTCTCTGAATCTTCTTTAGCATGCTAAGAGGAGCATGAAAAAGCAAAAAATTTCAAAATTGCACCTTGCAATTTGGAGAAATTACTGTTTGTACATTGACATTATTCATTGATTTTTGCCATTGAAAAACATCATGTTACTCATATACCAGAAATGTTAGAAGGTACTGGCTGAGAGAAAGGAGCTGACATCTCAGTATTTGAATCTTCTTTATCATGCTAAGAGGAGCAGGAAAAAGCAAAAAATTTCAGAATTGCACCTTGCACTGCGGAGAAGTCAATGTTTGTGCATTCACATTATTCATTGATTTTCGCCATTGAAAAACGTCCAGAAATGTTTGAAGCTACTGACTGAATGAAAGGAGCTGGCATCTCACTCTCTCTGAATCATCTTTAGCATGCTAAGAGGAGCATGAAAAAGCAAAAAATTTCAGAATTGCACCTTGCAATGCGGAGAAATGACTGTTTGTACATTGACATTATTCATTGATTTTTGCCATTGAAAAACATCATGTTACTCATATACCAGAAATGTTTGAAGGTACTGGCTGAAAGAAAGGAGCTGGCATCTCACTCTCATTGAATCTTCTTTATCATGCTAAGAGGAGCAGGAAAAAGCAAAAAATTTCAGAATTGCACCTTGCAATGCAGAGAAATCAATGTTTGTGCATTCACATTATTCATTGATTTTTGCCATTGTAAAAAGTCCAGAAATGTTTGAAGCTACTGACTGAATGAAAGGAGCTGGCATCTCACTCTCTCTGAATCTTCTTTAGCATGCTAAGAGGAGCATGAAAAATCAAAAAAATTCAGAATTGCACCTTGCAATGCGGAGAAATTACTGTTTGTACATTGACATTATTCATTGATTTTTGCCATTGAAAAACATCATATTGCTCATATACTAGAAATGTTTGAAGGTACTGGCTGAAAGAAAGGAGCTGGCATATCACTCTCTTTGAATCTTCTTTACCATGCTGAGAAGAGCAGGAAAAAGCAAAAAATTTCAGAATTGCACCTTGCAATGCAGAGAAATCAATGTTTGTGCATTCACATTATTCATTGATTTTTGCCATTGTAAAACGTCCAGAAATGTTTGAAGCTACTGACTGAATGAAAGGAGCTGGCATCTCACTCTCTCTGAATCTTCTTTAGCATGCTAAGAGGAGCATGAAAAAGCAAAAAATTTCCGAATTGCAGCTTGCAATGCGGAGAAATTACTGTTTGTACATTGACATTATTCGTTGATTTTTGCCATTGAAAAACATCATGTTACTCATATACCAGAAATGTTTGAAGGTACTGGCTGAAAGAAAGGAGCTGGCATCTCACTCTCTTTGAATCTTCTTTATCATGCTAAGAGGAGCAGGAAAAAGCAAAAAATTTTAGAATTGCACCTTGCAATGCAGAGAAATCAATGTTTGTGCATTCACATTATTCATTGATTTTTGCCATTGTAAAACGTCCAGAAATGTTTGAAGCTACTGACTGAATGGAAGGATCTGGCATCTCACTCTCTCTGAATCTTCTTTAGCATGCTAAGAGGAGCATGAAAAAGCAAAAAAATTCAGAATTGCACCTTGCAATGTGGAGAAATTACTGTTTGTACATTGACATTATTCATTGATTTTTGCCTATGAAAAACATCATGTTACTCATATACCAGAAATGTTTGAAGGTACTGGCTGAAAGAAAGGAGCTGGCATCTCACTCTCTTTGAATCTTCTTTATCATGCTAAGAGGAGCAGGAAAAAGCAAAAAATTTCAGAGTTGCACTTTGCAATGCAGAGAAATCAATGTTTGTGCATTCACATTATTCATTGATTTTTGCCATTGTAAATCGTCCAGAAATGTTTGCAGCTACTGACTGAATGAAAGGAGCTGGCATCTCGCTCTCTCTGAATCTTCTTTAGCATGCTAAGAGGAGCATGAAAAAGCAAAAAATTTCAGAGTTGCACCTTGCAATGCGGAGAAATTACTGTTTGTACATTGACATTATTCATTGATTTTTGCCATTGAAAAACATCATGTTACTCATATACCAGAAATGTTTGAAGGTACTGGCTGAAAGAAAGGAGCTGGCATCTCACTCTCTTTGAATCTTCTTTATCATGCTAAGAGGAGCAGGAAAAAGCAAAAAATTTCAGAGTTGCACTTTGCAATGCAGAGAAATCATTGTTTGTGCATTCACATTATTCATTGTTTTTTGCCATTGTAAAATGTCCAGAAATGTTTGAAGCTACTGACTGAATGAAAGGAGCTGGCATTTCACTCTCTCTGAATCTTTTTTAGCATGCTAAGAGGAGCATGAAAAAGCAAAAAATGTCAGAATTGCACCTTGCAATGCGGAGAAATGACTGTTTGTACATTGACATTATTCATTGATTTTTGCCATTGAAAAACATCATGTTACTCATATACCAGAAATGTTTGAAGGTACTGGCTGAAAGAGAGGAGCTGGCATCTCACTCTCTTTGAATCTTCTTTATCATGCTTAGAGGAGCAGGAAAAAGCAAAAAAATTCAGAATTGCACCTTGTAATGCAGAGAAATCAATGTTTGTGCATTCACATTATTCATTGATTTTTGCAATTGTAAAATGTTCAGAAATGTTTGAAGCTACTGACTGAATGGAAGGATCTGGCATCTCACACTCTCTGAATCTTCTTAAGCATGCTAAGAGGAGCATGAAAAAGCAAAAAATTTCAGAATTGCACCTTGCAATGTGGAGAAATTACTGTTTGTACATTGACATTATTCATTGATTTTTGCCTTTGAAAAACATCATGTTACTCATATACCAGAAATGTTTGAAGGTACTGGCTGAAAGAAAGGAGCTGGCATCTCACTCTCTTTGAATCTTCTTTATCATGCTAAGAGAAGCAGGAAAAGCAAAAAATTTCAGAGTTGCACTTTGCAATGCAGAGAAATCAATGTTTGTGCATTCACATTATTCATTGTTTTTTTGCCATTGTAAAATGTCAAGAAATGTTTGAAGCTATTGACTGAATGAAAGGATCTGGCATCTCACTCTCTCTGAATCTTCTTTAGCATGCTAAGAGAAGCATGAAAAAGGAAAAAATTTCAGAATTGCACCTTGCAATGCGGAGAAATTACTGTTTGTACATTGACAATAATCATTGATTTTTGCCACTGAAAAACATCATGTTACTCATATACCAGAAATGTTTGAAGGTACTGGCTGAAAGAAAGGATCTGGCATCTCACTCTCTTTGAATCTTCCTTATCATGCTAAGAGGAGCAGGAAAAAGCAAAAAAATTCAGAATTGCACCTTGCAATGCAGAGAAATCAATGTTTGTGCATTCACATTATTCATTGATTTTTGCCTTTGTAAAACGTCCAGAAATATTTGAAGCTACTGACTGAATGAAAGGAGCTGGCATTTCACTCTCTCTGAATCTTTTTTAGCATGCTAAGAGGAGCATGAAAAAGCAAAAAATGTCAGAATTGCACCTTGCAATGCGGAGAAATGACTGTTTGTACATTGACATTATTCATTGATTTTTGCCATTGAAAAACATCATGTTACTCATATGCCAGAAATGTTTGAAGGTACTGGCTGAAAGAAAGGAGCTGGCATCTCACTCTCTTTGAATCTTCTTTATCATGCTAAGAGGAGCAGGAAAAAGCAAAAAAATTTCAGAATTGCGCCTTGCAATGCAGAGAAATCAATGTTTGTGCAATCACATTATTAATTGACTTTTGCCATTGTAAAACATCCAGAAATGTTTGAAGCTACTGACTGAATGAAAGGAGCTGGCATCTCACTCTCTCTGAATCTTCTTTAGCATGCTAAGAGGAGCACGAAAAAGCAAAAAATTTCAGAACTGCACCTTGCAATGCGGAGAAATTACTGTTTGTACATTGACATTATTCATTGATTTTTGCCATTGAAAAACATCATGTTACTCATATACCATAAATGTTTGAAGGTACTGGCTGAAAGAAAGGAGCTGGCATCTCACTCTCTTTGAATCTTCTTTATCATGCTAAGAGCAGCAGGAAAAAGCAAAAAATTTCAGAATTGCACCTTGCAATGCGGACTAATCAATGTTTGTACGTTCACATCATTCATTGATTTTTGCCATTGTAAAACGTCCAGAAATGTTTGAAGCTACTGATTGAACGAAAAGAGCTGGCATCTCACTCTCTCTGAATCTTCTTTAGCATGCTAAGAGGAGCATGAAAAAGCAAAAAATTTCAGAATTGCACCTTGCAATGCGGAGAAATTACTGTTTGTACATTGACATTATTCATTGATTTTTGCCATTGAAAAACATCATGTTACTCATATACCAGAAATGTTTGAAGGTACTGGCTGAAAGAAAGGAGCAGGCATCTCACACTATTTGAATCTTCTTTATCATGCTAAGAGGAGCAGGAAAAAGCAAAACATTTCAGAATTGCACCTTGCAATGCAGAGAAATCAATGTTTGTGCATTCACATTATTCATTGATTTTTGCCATTGTTAAACGTCCAGAAATGTTTGAAGCTACTGACTGAATGAAAGGAGCTGGTATCTCACTCTCTCTGAATCTTCTTTAGCATGCTAAGAGGAGCATGAAAAAGCAAAAAATTTCTGAATTGCACCTTGCAATGCGGAGAAATTACTGTTTGTACATTGACATTATTCATTGATTTTTGCCATTGAAAAACATCATGTTACTCATATACCAGAAATGTTTGAAGCTACTGACTGAAAGAAAGGAGCTGGCATCTCACTCTCTTTGAATCATCTTTATCATGCTAAGAGGAGCAGGAAAAAGCAAAAAATTTCAGAATTGCACCTTGCAATTCAGAGAAATCAATGTTTGTGCATTCACATTATTCATTGATTTTTGCCATTGTAAAAAGTATAGAAATGTTTGAAGCTACTGACTGAATGAAAGGAGCTGGCATCTCACTCTCTCTGAATCTTCTTTAGCATGCTAAGAGGAGCATGAAAAAGCAAAAAATTTCAGAATTGCTCCTTGCAATGCGGAGAAATTAATGTTTGTACATAGACATTATTCATTGATTTTTGCCATTGAAAAACATCATGTTACTCATATACCAGAAATGTTTGAAGTTACTGGCTGAGAGAAAGGAGCTGACATCTCAGTCTTTGAATCTTCTTTATCATGCTAAGAGGAGCAGGAAAAAGCAAAAAATTTCAGAATTGCAACTTGCACTGTGGAGAAATCAATGTTTGTGCATTCACATTATTCATTGCTTTTTGCCATTGAAAAACGTCCAGAAATGTTTGAAGCTACTGACTGAATGAAAGGAGCTGGCATCTCACTCTCTCTGAATCTTCTTTAGCATGCTAAGAGGAGTATGAAAAAGCAAAAAATTTCAGAATTGCACCTTGCAATGCGGAGAAATTACTGTTTGTACATTGACATTATTCATTGATTTTTGCCATTGAAAAACATCATGTAATTCATATACCAGAAATGTTTGAAGGTACTGGCTGAAAGAAAGGAGCTGGCATATCATTCTCTTTGAATCTTCTTTATCATGCTAAGAGGAGCAGGAATAAGCAAAAAATTTCAGAATTGAACCTTGCAATGCAGAGAAATCAATGTTTGTGCATTCACATTATTCATTGATTTTTGCCATTGTAAATCGTCCAGAAATGTTTGAAGCTACTGACTGAATGAAAGGAGCTGGCATCTCACTCTCTCTGAATCTTCTTTAGCATGCTAAGAGGAGCATGAGAAAGCAAAAAATTTCAGAATTGCACCTTGCAATGCGGAGATATTACTGTTTGTAGATTGACATTATTCATTGATTTTTGCCATTGAAAAACATCATGTTACTCATATACCAGAAATGTTTAAAGGTACTGGCTGAAATAAAGGAGCTGGCAGATCACTCTCTTTGAATCTTCTTTATCATGCTAAGACAAGCAAGAAAAAGCAAAAAATTTCAGAATTGCACCTTGCAATGCAGAGAAATCAATGTTTGTGCATTGACATTATTCATTGATTTTTGCCATTGAAACACATCATGTTATTCATATACCAGAAATGTTTGAAGGTACTGGCTGAAAGAAAGGAGCTGGCATATCACTCTCTTTGAATCTTCTTTACCATGCTAAGAAGAGCAGGAAAAAGCAAAAAATTTCAGAATTGCACCTTGCAATGCAGAGAAATCAATGTTTGTGCATTCACATTATTCTTTGATTTTTGCCATTGTAAAACGTCCAGAAATGTTTGAAGCTACTGACTGAATGAAAGGAGCTGGCATCTCACTCTCTCTGAATCTTCTTTAGCATGCTAAGAGGATCACGAGAAAGCAAAAAATTTCAGAATTGCACCTTGCAATGCGGAGAAATTACTGTTTGTACATTGACATTATTCATTGATTTTTGCCATTGAAAAACATCATGTTACTCATATACCAGAAATGTTTGAAGGTACTGGCTGAAAGAAAGGAGCTGGCATCTCACTCTCTTTGAATCTTCTTTATCATGCTAAGAGGAGCAGGAAAAAGCAAAAAAATTCAGAATTGCACCTTGCAATGCAGAGAAATCACTGTTTGTGCATTCACATTATTCATTGATTTTTACCATTGTAAAACGTCCAGAAATGGTTGAAGCTACTGACTGAATGGAAGGATCTGGCATCTCACTCTCTCTGAATCTTCTTTATCATGCTAAGAGGAGCATGAAAATGCAAAAAATTTCAGAATTGCACCTTGCAATGCGGAGAAATTACTGTTTGTACATTGACATTATTCATTGATGTTTGCCATTGAAAAACATCATGTTACTCATATACCAGAAATGTTTGAAGGTACTGGCTGAAAGAAAGGAGCTGGCATCTCACTCTCTTTGAATCTTCTTTATCATGCTAAGAGGAGCAGGAAAAAGCAAAAAATTTCAGAGTTGCACTTTGCAATGCAGAGAAATCAATGTTTGTGCATTCACATTATTCATTGTTTTTTGCCATTGTAAAATGTCCAGAAATGTTTGAAGCTATTGACTGAATGAAAGGAGCTGGCATCTCACTCTCTCTGAATCTTCTTTAGCATGCTAAGAGAAGCATGAAAAAGCAAAAAATTTCAGAATTGCACCTTGCAATGCGGAGAAATTACTGTTTGTACATTGACATTAATCATTGATTTTTGCCACTGAAAAACATCATGTTTCTCATATACCATAAATGTTTGAAGGTACTGGCTGAAATAAAGGAGCTGGCATCTCACTCTCTTTGAATCTTCCTTATCATGCTAAGAGGAGCAGGAAAAAGCAAAAAAATTCAGAATTACACCTTGCAATGCAGAGAAATCAATGTTTGTGCATTCACATTATTCATTGATTTTTGCCTTTGTAAAACGTCCAGAAATATTTGAAGCTACTGACTGAATGAAAGGAGCTGGCATTTCACTCTCTCTGAATATTTTTTAGCATGCTAAGAGGAGTATGAAAAAGCAAAAAATGTCAGAATTGCACCTTGCAATGCGGAGAAATGACTGTTTGTACATTGACATTATTCATTGATTTTTGCCATTGAAAAACATCATGTTACTCATATACCAGAAATGTTTGAAGGTACTGGCTGAAAGAGAGGAGCTGGCATCTCACTCTCTTTGAATCTTCTTTATCATGCTAAGAGGAGCAGGAAAAAGCAAAAAAATTCAGAATTGCACCTTGTAATGCAGAGAAATCACTGTTTGTGCATTCACATTATTCATTGATTTTTGCCATTGTAAAACGTCCAGAAATGTTTGAAGCTACTGACTGAATGGAACGATCTGGCATCTCACTCTCTCTGAATCTTCTTTAGCATGCTAAGAGGAGCATGAAAAAGCAAAAAATTTCAGAATTGCACCTTGCAATGTGGAGAAATTACTGTTTGTACATTGACATTATTCATAGATTTTTGCCTTTGAAAAACATCATGTTACTCATATACCAGAAATGTTTGAAGGTACTGGCTGAAAGAAAGGAGCTGGCATCTCACTCTCTTTGAATCTTCTTTATCATGCTAAAAGGAGCAGGAAAAAGCAAAAAAATTTCAGAATTGCGCCTTGCAATGCAGAGAAATCAATGTTTGTGCATTCACATTATTCATTGATTTTTGCCATTGTTAAACATCCAGAAATGTTTGTAGCTACTGACTGAATGAAAGGATCTGGTATCTCACTCTCTCTGAATCTTCTTTAGCATGCTAAGAGGAGCATGAAAAAGCAAAAAATTTCTGAATTGCACCTTGCAATGCGTAGAAATTACTGTTTGTACAATGACATTATTCATTGATTTTTGCCATTGAAAAAAAACATGTTACTCATATACCAGAAATGTTTGAAGCTACTGACTGAAAGAAAGGAGCTGGCATCTCACTCTCTTTGAATCTTCTTTATCATGCTAAGAGGAGCAGGAAAAAGCAAAAAATTTCAGAATTGCACTTTGCAATGCAGAGAAATCAATGTTTGTGCATTCACATTATTCATTGATTTTTGCCATTGTAAAACGTCCAAAAATGTTTGAAGCTACTGACTGAATGAAAGGAGCTGGCATCTCACTCTCTCTGAATCTTCTTTAGCATGCTAAGAGGAGCATGAAAAAGCAAAAAATTTCAGAATTGCACCTTGCAATGCGGAGAAATTAATGTTTGTACATTGACATTATTCATTGATTTTTGCCATTTAAAAACATCATGTTATTCATATACTAGAAATGTTTGAAGGTGCTGGCTGAAAGAAAGGAGCTGGCATATCACTCTCTTTGAATCTTCTTTACCATGCTAAGAAGAGCAGGAAAAAGCAAAAAATTTCAGAATTGCACCTTGCAATGCAGAGAAATCAATGTTTGTGCATTCACATTATTCATTGATTTTTGCCATTGTAAAACGTCCTGAAATGTTTGAAGCTACTGACTGAATGAAAGGAGCTGGCATCTCACTCTCTCTGAATCTTCTTTAGCATGCTAAGAGGAGCATGAAAAAGTAAAAAATGTCAGAATTGCACCTGCAATGCGGAGAAATGACTGTTTGTACATTGACATTATTCATTGATTTTTGCCATTGAAAAACATCATGTTACTCATATAGCAGAAATGTTTGAAGGTACTGGCTGAAAGAGAGGAGATGGCATCTCACTCTCTTTGAAACTTCTTTATCATGCTAAGAGGAGCAGGAAAAAGCAAAAAAATTCAGAATTGCACCTTGTAATGCAGAGAAATCACTGTTTGTGCATTCACATTATTCAGTGATTTTTGCCATTGTAAAACATCCAGAAATGTTTGAAGCTACTGACTGAATGGAAGGATCTGGCATCTCACTCTCTCTGAATCTTCTTTAGCATGCTAAGAGGAGCATGAAAAAGCAAAAAATTTCAGAATTGCACCTTGCAATGTGGAGAAATTACTGTTTGTACATTGACATTATTCATTGATTTTTGCCTTTGAAAAACATCATGTTACTCATATACCAGAAATGTTTGAAGGTACTGGCTGAAAGAAAGGAGCTGGCATCTCACTCTCTTTGAATCTTCTTTATCATGATAAGAGGAGCAAGAAAAAGCAAAACATTTCAGAATTGCACCTTGCAATGCAGAGAAATCAATGTTTGTGCATTGACATTATTCATTGATTTTTGCCATTGTAATACGTCCAGAAATGTTTGAAGCTACTGACTGAATGAAAGGAGCTGGCATCTCACTCTCTCTGAATCTTCTTTAGCATGCTAAGAGGAGCATGAAAAAGTAAAAAATTTCCGAATTGCAGCTTGCAATGCGGAGAAATTACTGTTTGTACATTGACATTATTCGTTGGTTTTTGCCATTGAAAAACATCATGTTACTCATATACCAGAAATGTTTGAAGGTACTGGCTGAAAGAAAGGAGCTGGCATCTCACTCTCTTTGAATCTTCTTTATCATGCTAAGAGGAGCAGGAAAAAGCAAAAAATTTCAGAATTGCACCTTGCAATGCAGAGAAATCAATGTTTGTGCATTCACATTATTCATTGATTTTTGCCATTGTGAAACATCCAGAAATGTTTGAAGCTACTGACTGAATGAAAGTAGCTGGCATCTCACTCTCTCTGAATCTTCTTTAGCAAGCTAAGAGTAGCATGAAAAAGCAAAAAATTTCAGAATTGCACCTTGCAATGAGGAGAAATTACTGTTTGTACATTGACATTATTCATTGATTTTTGCCATTGAAAAACATCATGTTTCTCATATGCCAGAAATGTTTGAAGGTACTGGCTGAAAGAAAGGAGCTGGCATCTCACTCTCTTTGAATTTTCTTTATCATGCTAAGAGAAGCAGGAAAAAGCAAAAAAATTTCAGAATTGCGCCTTGCAATGCAGAGAAATCAATGTTTGTGCAATCACATTATTAATTGACTTTTGCCATTGTAAAACATCCAGAAATGTTTGAAGCTACTGACTGAATGAAAGGAACTGGCATCTCACTCTCTCTGAATCTTCTTTAGCATGCTAAGTGTTATGTTCTGCTACCAGAGCTAAGGAAAGAGAGGAGATCTGTCCCTACAATAGAACTCAGCTTAATCCCTACGATGTAACAGGGGACCTGATCCTGCGATCAGACCTGCTAAAGTCCTAAGCTAGTCTGTACGGAGACCTATAGATGTGGGGAGGGAATCCCTACAAGTACTAAGGACTGGGAGGAATATGGGACACCTCCTAACAGAAATAGTAGCAGACAGACGAACAAACAAAATATATAGAACATAGAGGTCAGTAGACCAAGCAAACTAACAGAGTTAGATACAGAGCACAGGCTAGCTAGAAAGTAGATATACAATGAAGTCCAGCAAAGCCAGAAGGGCGGAGCAGGATTAAATAGGCCAACAAGGTCATGTGACCAGCAAAGGAAAAAAAAACCTAACAGCAAGGTTCTAACAGTACCCCCCCTTCTAAGAGGATCCTCCGGATCCCCTAGGACCAGGCTTATCAGGAAATCTCCTGTGAAACTCTCTGATAAGTCTGGACGCGGAAACATCATCTGACCTCACCCAAGAGTTATCCTCGGGTCCGAAACCTTTCCAGGCCACAAGATACTGAAAACTACCTCTATACCGTCTAGAGTCAAGGATGCGAGAAATTTCATATTCCCCGTCCTCCACCACCGGAGGAACAGAGGCAGAGGCGTCACCATCCGACACAACAGCTTTTTTTAACAGAGAGACATGAAAGACCGGATTAATTCTCCAGGAGGTAGGAACCTCCAACCTAACAGCAGATTGGTTGACAACCTGAAGCACCTTAAAGGGCCCTACAAACTTGGGACCCAATTTCTTAGAAGGAATCCTCAACCGCAGATTCCTAGAGGACAACCAAACCATGTCACCAACAGCGAAGAAAACCTCCTGTCGTTTCCTATCAAAGTAGTCTTTAGATTTTCTGTTGGCCTCCTGAAGATTACCACGCACATCCGTCCAAACTCTTTCCAAATCACCGGAAAAATTCTCCCCCTCAGGCACGGCAGATCCCAACTTGGAGAACGACCCAAACGACGGATGTCTCCCAGAACAACAAAAAAAAGGCGAACAACCAGCAGAAGAAGATGTATGATTGTTCAGAGCAAATTCGGCAAGTGACAGAAACTCAGACCACCCCTCTTGATTGTCTGCCACAAAACAACGCAAGAACTGCTCAACATCCTGGTTTTTCCTTTCTGTCTGGCCATTAGATTCAGGATGATATCCGGACAAAAACGACAAATGAATTCCCAACCTGTCACAAAAGGCACGCCAAAAACGAGCCACGAACTGAGGACCCCTATCAGAAACAATGTCAGTAGGAACGCCATGAAGTCTGACAATTTCCTTGACAAAGGCCTTAGCGAGAGTTTTAGCGCAGGGCAGTTTGACGAAGGGAACCAAGTGACACATCTTGCTAAAACGGTCCACGACCACCCAGATGACAGTAAAACCCTCAGAGGGGGGAAGGTCAGTTATAAAGTCCATAGCCAAATGTGTCCAAGGAGCACTGGGGACCTCCAAAGGACAAAGCAACCCTGCAGCAGGAGTATGTGAGGACTTAGATCTAGCACATATAGTACATAGAGGTCAGTAGACCAAGCAAACTAACAGAGTTAGATACAGAGCACAGGCTAGCTAGAAAGTAGATATACAATGAAGTCCAGCAAAGCCAGAAGGGCGGAGCAGGATTAAATAGGCCAACAAGGTCATGTGACCAGCAAAGGAAAAAAAAACCTAACAGCAAGGTTCTAACACTAAGAGGAGCAGGAAAAAGCAAAAAATTTCAGAATTGCACCTTGCAATGCAGAAAAATCAGTGTTTGTGCATTCACATTATTCATTGATTTTTGCCATTGTTAAACGTCCAGAAATGTTTGAAGCTACTGACTGAATGAAAGGAGCTGGTATCTCACTCTCTCTGAATCTTTTTTAGCATGCTAAGAGGAGCATGAAAAAGCAAAAAATTTCTGAATTGCACCTTGCAATGCGGAGAAATTACTGTTTGTACATTGACATTATTCATTGATTTTTGCCATTGAAAAACATCATGTTACTCATATACCAGAAATGTTTGAAGCTACTGACTGAAAGAAAGGAGCTGGCATCTCACTCTCTTTGAATCTTCTTTATCATGCTAAGAGGAGCAGGAAACAGCAAAAAATTTCAGAATTGCACCTTGCAATGCAGAGAAATCAATGTTTGTGCATTCACATTATTCATTGATTTTTGCCATTGTAAAAAGTCCAGAAATGTTTGAAGCTACTGACTGAATGAAAGGAGCTGGCATCTCACTCTCTCTGAATCTTCTTTAGCATGCTAAGAGGAGCATGAAAAAGCAAAAAATTTCAAAATTGCACCTTGCAATTCGGAGAAATTACTGTTTGTACATTGACATTATTCATTGATTTTTGCCATTGAAAAACATCATGTTACTCATATACCAGAAATGTTAGAAGGTACTGGCTGAGAGAAAGGAGCTGACATCTCAGTATTTGAATCTTCTTTATCATGCTAAGAGGAGCAGGAAAAAGCAAAAAATTTCAGAATTGCACCTTGCACTGCGGAGAAGTCAATGCTTGTGCATTCACATTATTCATTGATTTTCGCCATTGAAAAACGTCCAGAAATGTTTGAAGCTACTGACTGAATGAAAGGAGCTGGCATCTCACTCTCTCTGAATCATCTTTAGCATGCTAAGAGGAGCATGAAAAAGCAAAAAATTTCAGAATTGCACCTTGCAATGCGGAGAAATTACTGTTTGTACATTGACATTATTCATTGATTTTTGCCATTGAAAAACATCATGTTACTCATATACCAGAAATGTTTGAAGGTACTGGCTGAAAGAAAGGAGCTGGCATCTCACTCTCATTGAATCTTCTTTATCATGCTAAGAGGAGCAGGAAAAAGCAAAACATTTCAGAATTGCACCTTGCAATGCAGAGAAATCAATGTTTGTGCATTCACATTATTCATTGATTTTTGCCATTGTAAAACGTCCTGAAATGTTTGAATCTACTGACTGAATGAAAGGAGCTGGCATCTCACTCTCTCTGAATCTTCTTTAACATGCTAAGAGGAGCATGAGAAAGCAAAAAATTTCAGAATTGCACCTTGCAATGCGGAGAAATTACTCTTTGTACATTGACATTATTCATTGATTTTTGCCATTGAAAAACATCATGTTACTCATATACCAGAAATGTTTGAAGGTACTGGCTGAAGGAAAGGAGCTGGCATCTCACTCTCTTTGAATCTTCTTTATCATGCTAAGAGGAGCAGGAAAAAGCATAAAATTTCAGAATTGCACATTGCAATGCAGAGAAATCAGTGTTTGTGCATTCACATTATTCATTGATTTTTGCCATTGTTAAACGTCAAGAAATGTTTGAAGCTACTGACTGAAATAAAGGAGCTGGTATCTCACTCTCTCTGAATCTTCTTTAGCATGCTAAGAGGAGCATGAAAAAGCAAAAAATTTCTGAATTGCACCTTGCAATGCGGAGAAATTACTGTTTGTACATTGACATTATTCATTGATTTTTGCCTTTGAAAAACATCATGTTACTCATATACCAGAAATGTTTGAAGCTACTCACTGCAAGAAAGGAGCTGGCATCTCACTCTCTTTGAATCTTCTTTACCATGCTAAGAGGAGCAGGAAAAAGCAAAAAATTTCAGAATTGCACCTTGCAATGCAGAGAAATCAATGTTTGTGCATTCACATTATTCATTGATTTTTGCCATTGTAAAAAGTCCAGAAATGTTTGAAGCTACTGACTGAATGAAAGGAGCTGGCATCTCACTCTCTCTGAATCTTCTTTAGCATGCTAAGAGGAGCATGAAAAAGCAAAAAAATTCAGAATTGCACCTTGCAATGCGGAGAAATTACTGTTTGTACATTGACATTATTCATTGATTTTTGCCATTGAAAAACATCATATTGCTCATATACTAGAAATGTTTGAAGGTACTGGCTGAAAGAAAGGAGCTGGCATATCACTCTCTTTGAATCTTCTTTACCATGCTGAGAAGAGCAGGAAAAAGCAAAAAATTTCAGAATTGCACATTGCAATGCAGAGAAATCAATGTTTGTGCATTCACATTATTCATTGATTTTTGCCATTGTAAAACGTCCAGAAATGTTTGAAGCTACTGACTGAATGAAAGGAGCTGGCATCTCACTCTCTCTGAATCTTCTTTAGCATGCTAAGAGGAGCATGAAAAAGCAAAAAATTTCCGAATTGCAGCTTGCAATGCGGAGAAATTACTGTTTGTACATTGACATTATTCGTTGATTTTTGCCATTGAAAAACATCATGTTACTCATATACCAGAAATGTTTGAAGGTACTGGCTGAAAGAAAGGAGCTGGCATCTCACTCTCTTTGAATCTTCTTTATCATGCTAAGAGGAGCAGGAAAAAGCAAAAAATTTTAGAATTGCTCCTTGCAATGCAGAGAAATCAATGTTTGTGCATTCACATTATTCATTGATTCTTGCCATTGGGAAACATCCAGAAATGTTTGAAGCTACTGACTGAATGAAAGGAGCTGGCATCTCACTCTCTCTGAATATGCTTTGCATGCTAAGAGGAGCATGAAAAAGCAAAAAATTTCAGAATTGCACCTTGCAATGGGGAGAAATTACTGTTTGTACATTGACATTATTCATTGATTTTTGCCATTGAAAACATCATGTTACTCATATACCAGAAATGTTTGAAGGTACTGGCTGAAAGAAAGGAGCTGGCATCTCACTCTCTTTGAATCTTCTTTATCATGCTAAGAGGAGCAGGAAAAAGCAAAAAATTTCAGAATTGCACCTTGCAATGCAGAGAAATCAGTGTTTGTGCATTCACATTATTCATTGATTTTTGCCATTGTTAAACGTCCAGAAATGTTTGAAGCTACTGACAAAAAGAAAGGAGCTCGTATCTCACTCTCTCTGAATCTTCTTTAGCAGGCTGAGAGGAGCATGAAAAAGCAAAAAATTTCCGAATTGCAGCTTGCAATGCGGAGAAATTACTGTTTGTGCATTGACATTATTCGTTGATTTTTGCCATTGAAAAACATCATGTTACTCATATACCAGAAATGTTTGAAGGTACTGGCTGAAAGAAAGGAGCTGGCATCTCACTCTCTTTGAATCTTCTTTATCATGCTAAGAGGAGCAGGAAAAAGCAAAAAATTTCAGAATTGCACCTTGCAATGCGGAGAAATTACTGTTTGTACATTGACATTATTCATTGATTTTTGCCATTGAAAAACATCATGTTACTCATATACCAGAAATGTTTGAAGCTACTGACTGAAAGAAAGGAGCTGGCATCTCACTCTCTTTGAATCTTCTTTATCATGCTAAGAGGAGCAGGAAAAAGCAAAACATTTCAGAATTGCACCTTGCAATGCAGAGAAATCTATGTTTGTGCATTGACATTATTCATTGATTTTTGCCATTGTAAAACGTCCAGAAATGTTTGAAGCTACTGACTGAATGAAAGTAGCTGGCATCTCACTCTCTCTGAATCTTCTTTAGCATGCTAAGAGGAGCATGAAAAAGCAAAAAATTTCAGAATTGCACCTTGCAATGCGGAGAAATTACTGTTTGCACATTGACATTATTCATTGATTTTTGCCATTGAAAAACATCATGTTACTCATATACCAGAAATGTTTGAAGGTACTGGCTGAAAGAAAGGAGCTGGCATCTCACTCTCTTTGAATCTTCTTTATCATGCTAAGAGGAGCAGGAAAAAGCAAAACATTTCAGAATTGCACCTTGCAATGCAGAGAAATCAATGTTTGTGCATTCACATTATTCATTGATTTTTGCCATTGTTAAACGTCCAGAAATGTTTGAAGCTACTGACTGAATGAAAGGAGCTGGTATCTCACTCTCTCTGAATCTTTTTTAGCATGCTAAGAGGAGCATGAAAAAGCAAAAAATTTCTGAATTGCACCTTGCAATGCGGAGAAATTACTGTTTGTACATTGACATTATTCATTGATTTTTGCCATTGAAAAACATCATGTTACTCATATACCAGAAATGTTTGAAGCTACTGACTGAAAGAAAGGAGCTGGCATCTCACTCTCTTTGAATCTTCTTTATCATGCTAAGAGGAGCAGGAAACAGCAAAAAATTTCAGAATTGCACCTTGCAATGCAGAGAAATCAATGTTTGTGCATTCACATTATTCATTGATTTTTGCCATTGTAAAAAGTCCAGAAATGTTTGAAGCTACTGACTGAATGAAAGGAGCTGGCATCTCACTCTCTCTGAATCTTCTTTAGCATGCTAAGAGGAGCATGAAAAAGCAAAAAATTTCAAAATTGCACCTTGCAATTCGGAGAAATTACTGTTTGTACATTGACATTATTCATTGATTTTTGCCATTGAAAAACATCATGTTACTCATATACCAGAAATGTTAGAAGGTACTGGCTGAGAGAAAGGAGCTGACATCTCAGTATTTGAATCTTCTTTATCATGCTAAGAGGAGCAGGAAAAAGCAAAAAATTTCAGAATTGCACCTTGCACTGCGGAGAAGTCAATGCTTGTGCATTCACATTATTCATTGATTTTCGCCATTGAAAAACGTCCAGAAATGTTTGAAGCTACTGACTGAATGAAAGGAGCTGGCATCTCACTCTCTCTGAATCATCTTTAGCATGCTAAGAGGAGCATGAAAAAGCAAAAAATTTCAGAATTGCACCTTGCAATGCGGAGAAATTACTGTTTGTACATTGACATTATTCATTGATTTTTGCCATTGAAAAACATCATGTTACTCATATACCAGAAATGTTTGAAGGTACTGGCTGAAAGAAAGGAGCTGGCATCTCACTCTCATTGAATCTTCTTTATCATGCTAAGAGGAGCAGGAAAAAGCAAAACATTTCAGAATTGCACCTTGCAATGCAGAGAAATCAATGTTTGTGCATTCACATTATTCATTGATTTTTGCCATTGTAAAACGTCCTGAAATGTTTGAATCTACTGACTGAATGAAAGGAGCTGGCATCTCACTCTCTCTGAATCTTCTTTAACATGCTAAGAGGAGCATGAGAAAGCAAAAAATTTCAGAATTGCACCTTGCAATGCGGAGAAATTACTCTTTGTACATTGACATTATTCAGTGATTTTTGCCATTGAAAAACATCATGTTACTCATATACCAGAAATGTTTGAAGGTACTGGCTGAAGGAAAGGAGCTGGCATCTCACTCTCTTTGAATCTTCTTTATCATGCTAAGAGGAGCAGGAAAAAGCATAAAATTTCAGAATTGCACATTGCAATGCAGAGAAATCAGTGTTTGTGCATTCACATTATTCATTGATTTTTGCCATTGTTAAACGTCAAGAAATGTTTGAAGCTACTGACTGAAATAAAGGAGCTGGTATCTCACTCTCTCTGAATCTTCTTTAGCATGCTAAGAGGAGCATGAAAAAGCAAAAAATTTCTGAATTGCACCTTGCAATGCGGAGAAATTACTGTTTGTACATTGACATTATTCATTGATTTTTGCCTTTGAAAAACATCATGTTACTCATATACCAGAAATGTTTGAAGCTACTCACTGCAAGAAAGGAGCTGGCATCTCACTCTCTTTGAATCTTCTTTACCATGCTAAGAGGAGCAGGAAAAAGCAAAAAATTTCAGAATTGCACCTTGCAATGCAGAGAAATCAATGTTTGTGCATTCACATTATTCATTGATTTTTGCCATTGTAAAAAGTCCAGAAATGTTTGAAGCTACTGACTGAATGAAAGGAGCTGGCATCTCACTCTCTCTGAATCTTCTTTAGCATGCTAAGAGGAGCATGAAAAAGCAAAAAAATTCAGAATTGCACCTTGCAATGCGGAGAAATTACTGTTTGTACATTGACATTATTCATTGATTTTTGCCATTGAAAAACATCATATTGCTCATATACTAGAAATGTTTGAAGGTACTGGCTGAAAGAAAGGAGCTGGCATATCACTCTCTTTGAATCTTCTTTACCATGCTGAGAAGAGCAGGAAAAAGCAAAAAATTTCAGAATTGCACCTTGCAATGCAGAGAAATCAATGTTTGTGCATTCACATTATTCATTGATTTTTGCCATTGTAAAACGTCCAGAAATGTTTGAAGCTACTGACTGAATGAAAGGAGCTGGCATCTCACTCTCTCTGAATCTTCTTTAGCATGCTAAGAGGAGCATGAAAAAGCAAAAAATTTCCGAATTGCAGCTTGCAATGCGGAGAAATTACTGTTTGTACATTGACATTATTCGTTGATTTTTGCCATTGAAAAACATCATGTTACTCATATACCAGAAATGTTTGAAGGTACTGGCTGAAAGAAAGGAGCTGGCATCTCACTCTCTTTGAATCTTCTTTATCATGCTAAGAGGAGCAGGAAAAAGCAAAAAATTTTAGAATTGCTCCTTGCAATGCAGAGAAATCAATGTTTGTGCATTCACATTATTCATTGATTCTTGCCATTGGGAAACATCCAGAAATGTTTGAAGCTACTGACTGAATGAAAGGAGCTGGCATCTCACTCTCTCTGAATATGCTTTGCATGCTAAGAGGAGCATGAAAAAGCAAAAAATTTCAGAATTGCACCTTGCAATGGGGAGAAATTACTGTTTGTACATTGACATTATTCATTGATTTTTGCCATTGAAAACATCATGTTACTCATATACCAGAAATGTTTGAAGGTACTGGCTGAAAGAAAGGAGCTGGCATCTCACTCTCTTTGAATCTCCTTTATCATGCTAAGAGGAGCAGGAAAAAGCAAAAAATTTCAGAATTGCACCTTGCAATGCAGAGAAATCAGTGTTTGTGCATTCACATTATTCATTGATTTTTGCCATTGTTAAACGTCCAGAAATGTTTGAAGCTACTGACAAAAAGAAAGGAGCTCGTATCTCACTCTCTCTGAATCTTCTTTAGCAGGCTGAGAGGAGCATGAAAAAGCAAAAAATTTCCGAATTGCAGCTTGCAATGCGGAGAAATTACTGTTTGTGCATTGACATTATTCGTTGATTTTTGCCATTGAAAAACATCATGTTACTCATATACCAGAAATGTTTGAAGGTACTGGCTGAAAGAAAGGAGCTGGCATCTCACTCTCTTTGAATCTTCTTTATCATGCTAAGAGGAGCAGGAAAAAGCAAAAAATTTCAGAATTGCACCTTGCAATGCGGAGAAATTACTGTTTGTACATTGACATTATTCATTGATTTTTGCCATTGAAAAACATCATGTTACTCATATACCAGAAATGTTTGAAGCTACTGACTGAAAGAAAGGAGCTGGCATCTCACTCTCTTTGAATCTTCTTTATCATGCTAAGAGGAGCAGGAAAAAGCAAAACATTTCAGAATTGCACCTTGCAATGCAGAGAAATCTATGTTTGTGCATTGACATTATTCATTGATTTTTGCCATTGTAAAACGTCCAGAAATGTTTGAAGCTACTGACTGAATGAAAGTAGCTGGCATCTCACTCTCTCTGAATCTTCTTTAGCATGCTAAGAGGAGCATGAAAAAGCAAAAAATTTCAGAATTGCACCTTGCAATGCGGAGAAATTACTGTTTGCACATTGACATTATTCATTGATTTTTGCCATTGAAAAACATCATGTTACTCATATACCAGAAATGTTTGAAGGTACTGGCTGAAAGAAAGGAGCTGGCATCTCACTCTCTTTGAATCTTCTTTATCATGCTAAGAGGAGCAGGAAAAAGCAAAACATTTCAGAATTGCACCTTGCAATGCAGAGAAATCAATGTTTGTGCATTGACATTATTCATTCATTTTTGCCATTGTGAAACGTCCAGAAATGTTTGAAGCTACTGACTGAATGAAAGGAGCTGGCATCTCACTCTCTCTGAATCTTCTTTAGCATGCTAAGAGGAGCATGAAAAAGCAAAAAATTTCCGAATTGCAGCTTGCAATGCGGAGAAATTACTGTTTGTACATTGACATTATTCATTAATTATTGACATTGAAAAACATCATGTTACTCATATACCAGAAATGTTTGAAGCTACTGACTGAAAGAAAGGAGCTGGCATCTCACTCTCTTTGAATCTTCTTTATCATGCTAAGAGGAGCAGGAAAAAGCAAAAAATTTCAGAATTGCACCTTGCAATGCAGAGAAATCAATGTTTGTGCATTCACATTATTCATTGATTTTTGCCATTGTAAAAAGTCCAGAAATGTTTGAAGCTACTGACTGAATGAAAGGAGCTGGCATCTCACTCTCTCTGAATCTTCTTTAGCATGCTAAGAGGAGCATGAAAAAGCAAAAAATTTCAAAATTGCACCTTGCAATTCGGAGAAATTACTGTTTGTACATTGACATTATTCATTGATTTTTGCCATTGAAAAACATCATGTTACTCATATACCAGAAATGTTAGAAGGTACTGGCTGAGAGAAAGGAGCTGACATCTCAGTATTTGAATCTTCTTTATCATGCTAAGAGGAGCAGGAAAAAGCAAAAAATTTCAGAATTGCACCTTGCACTGCGGTGAAGTCAATGTTTGTGCATTCACATTATTCATTGATTTTCGCCATTGAAAAACGTCCAGAAATGTTTGAAGCTACTGACTGAATGAAAGGAGCTGGCATCTCACTCTCTCTGAATCATCTTTAGCATGCTAAGAGGAGCATGAAAAAGCAAAAAATTTCAGAATTGCACCTTGCAATGCGGAGAAATTACTGTTTGTACATTGACATTATTCATTGATTTTTGCCATTGAAAAACATCATGTTACTCATATACCAGAAATGTTTGAAGGTACTGGCTGAAAGAAAGGAGCTGGCATCTCACTCTCTTTGAATCTTCTTTATCATGCTAAGAGGAGCAGGAAAAAGCAAAAAATTTCAGAATTGCACCTTGCAATGCAGAGAAATCAATGTTTGTGCATTCACATTATTCATTGATTTTTGCCATTGTAAAACGTCCTGAAATGTTTGAATCTACTGACTGAATGAAAGGAGCTGGCATCTCACTCTCTCTGAATCTTCTTTAGCATGCCAAGAGGAGCATGAGAAAGCAAAAAATTTCAGAATTGCACCTTGCAATGCGGAGAAATTACTGTTTGTACATTGACATTATTCATTGATTTTTGCCATTGAAAAACATCATGTTACTCATATACCAGAAATGTTTGAAGGTACTGGCTGAAAGAAAGGAGCTGGCATCTCACTCTCTTTGAATCTTCTTTATCATGCTAAGAGGAGCAGGAAAAACCATAAAATTTCAGAATTGCACATTGCAATGCAGAGAAATCAGTGTTTGTGCATTCACATTATTCATTGATTTTTGCCATTGTTAAACGTCCAGAAATGTTTGAAGCTACTGACTGAAATAAAGGAGCTGGTATCTCACTCTCTCTGAATCTTCTTTAGCATGCTAAGAGGAGCATGAAAAAGCAAAAAATTTCTGAATTGCACCTTGCAATGCGGAGAAATTACTGTTTGTACATTGACATTATTCATTGATTTTTGCCTTTGAAAAACATCATGTTACTCATATACCAGAAATGTTTGAAGCTACACACTGCAAGAAAGGAGCTGGCATCTCACTCTCTTTGAATCTTCTTTATCATGCTAAGAGGAGCAGGAAAAAGCAAAAAATTTCAGAATTGCACCTTGCAATGCAGAGAAATCAATGTTTGTGCATTCACATTATTCATTGATTTTTGCCATTGTAAAAAGTCCAGAAATGTTTGAAGCTACTGACTGAATGAAAGGAGCTGGCATCTCACTCTCTCTGAATCTTCTTTAGCAAGCTAAGAGGAGCATGAAAAAGCAAAAAAATTCAGAATTGCACCTTGCAATGCGGAGAAATTACTGTTTGTACATTGACATTATTGATTGATTTTTGCCATTGAAAAACATCATATTGCTCATATACTAGAAATGTTTGAAGGTACTGGCTGAAAGAAAGGAGCTGGCATATCACTCTCTTTGAATCTTCTTTACCATGCTGAGAAGAGCAGGAAAAAGCAAAAAATTTCAGAATTGCACCTTGCAATGCAGAGAAATCAATGTTTGTGCATTCACATTATTCATTGATTTTTGCCATTGTAAAACGTCCAGAAATGTTTGAAGCTACTGACTGAATGAAAGGAGCTGGCATCTCACTCTCTCTGAATCTTCTTTAGCATGCTAAGAGGAACATGAAAAAGCAAAAAATTTCCGAATTGCAGCTTGCAATGCGGAGAAATTACTGTTTGTACATTGACATTATTCGTTGATTTTTGCCATTGAAAAACATCATGTTACTCATATACCAGAAATGTTTGAAGGTACTGGCTGAAAGAAAGGAGCTGGCATCTCACTCTCTTTGAATCTTCTTTATCATGCTAAGAGGAGCAGGAAAAAGCAAAAAATTTTAGAATTGCACCTTGCAATGCAGAGAAATCAATGTTTGTGCATTCACATTATTCATTGATTTTTGCCATTGGGAAACGTCCAGAAATGTTTGAAGCTACTGACTGAATGAAAGGAGCTGGCAAATCACTTTCTCTGAATCTTCTTTAGCATGCTAAGAGGAGCATGAAAAAGCAAAAAATTTCAGAATTGCACCTTGCAATGGGGAGAAATTACTGTTTGTACATTGACATTATTCAATGATTTTTGCCATTGAAAAACATCATGTTACTCATATACCAGAAATGTTTGAAGGTACTGGCTGAAAGAAAGGAGCTGGCATCTCAGTCTCTCTGAATCTTCTTTGTCATGCTAAGAGGAGCAGGAAAAAGCAAAAAATTTCAGAATTGCACCTTGCAATGCGGAGAAATTACTGTTTGTACATTGACATTATTCATTGATTTTTGCCATTGAAAAACATCATGTTACTCAAATACCAGAAATGTTTGAAGGCACTGGCTGAAAGAAAGGAGCAGGCATCTCACACTATTTGAGTCTTCTTTATCATGCTAAGAGGAGCAGGAAAAAGCAAAAAATTTCAGAATTGCACCTTGCAATGCAGAGAAAACAATGTTTGTGCATTCACATTATTCATTGATTTTTGCCATTGTTAAACATCCAGAAATGTTTGAAGCTACTGACTGAATGAAAGGAGCTGGTATCTCACTCTCTCTGAATCATCTTTAGCATGCTAAGAGGATCATGAAAAAGCAAAAAATTTCAGAATTGCACCTTGCAATGCGGAGAAGTTACTGTTTGTACATTGACATTATTCATTGATTTTTGCCATTGAAAAACTTCATGTTGCTCATATACTAGAAATGTTTGAAGGTACTGGCTGAAAGAAATTAGGTGGCATATCACTCTCTTTGAATCTTCTTTACCCTGCTGAGAAGAGCAGGAAAAAGCAAAAAATTTCAGAATTGCACCTTGCAATGCAGAGAAATCAATGTTTGTGCATTCACATTATTCATTGATTTTTGACATTGTAAAACGTCCAGAAATGTTTGAAGCTACTGACTGAATGAAAGGAGCTGGCATCTCACTCTCTCTGAATCTTCTTTAGCATGCTAAGAGGAGCATGAAAAAGCAAAAAATTTCAGAATTGCACCTTGCAATGTGGAGAAATTACTGTTTGTACATTCACATTATTCATTGATTTTTGCCATTGAAAAAGATCATGTTACTCATATACCAGAAATGTTTGAAGGTACTGGCTGAAAGAAAGGAGCTGGCATCTCACTCTCTTTGAATCTTCTTTATCATGCTAAGAGGAGCAGGAAAAAGCAAAAAATTTCAGAATTGCACCTTGCAATGCAGAGAAATCAGTGTTTGTGCATTCACATTATTCATTGATTTTTGCCATTGTTAAACGTCCAGAAATGTTTGAAGCTACTGACTGAAAGAAAGGAGCTGGTATCTCAATCTCTCTGAATCTTCTTTAGCATGCTAAGAGGAGCATGAAAAAGCAAAAAATTTCTGAATTGCACCTTGCAATGCGGAGAAATTACTGTTTGTACATTGACATTATTCATTGATTTTTGCCATTGAAAGACATCATGTTACTCATATACCAGAAATGTTTGAAGCTACTGACTGCAAGAAAGGAGCTGGCATCTCACTCTCTTTGAATCTTCTTTATCATGCTAAGAGGAGCAGGAAAGAGCAAAAAATTTCAGAATTGCACCTTGCAATGCAGAGAAATCAATGTTTGTGCATTCACATTATTCATTGATTTTTGCCATTGTTAAACGTCAAGAAATGTTTGAAGCTACTGACTGAAATAAAGGAGCTGGTATCTCACTCTCTCTGAATCTTCTTTAGCATGCTAAGAGGAGCATGAAAAAGCAAAAAATTTCTGAATTGCACCTTGCAATGCGGAGAAATTACTGTTTGTACATTGACATTATTCATTGATTTTTGCCTTTGAAAAACATCATGTTACTCATATACCAGAAATGTTTGAAGCTACTCACTGCAAGAAAGGAGCTGGCATCTCACTCTCTTTGAATCTTCTTTACCATGCTAAGAGGAGCAGGAAAAAGCAAAAAATTTCAGAATTGCACCTTGCAATGCAGAGAAATCAATGTTTGTGCATTCACATTATTCATTGATTTTTGCCATTGTAAAAATTCCAGAAATGTTTGAAGCTACTGACTGAATGAAAGGAGCTGGCATCTCACTCTCTCTGAATCTTCTTTAGCATGCTAAGAGGAGCATGAAAAAGCAAAAAATTTCTGAATTGCACCTTGCAATGCGGAGAAATTACTGTTTGTACATTGACATTATTCATTGATTTTTGCCTTTGAAAAACATCATGTTACTCATATACCAGAAATGTTTGAAGCTACTCACTGCAAGAAAGGAGCTGGCATCTCACTCTCTTTGAATCTTCTTTACCATGCTAAGAGGAGCATGAAAAAGCAAAAAAATTCAGAATTGCACCTTGCAATGCGGAGAAATTACTGTTTGTACATTGACATTATTCATTGATTTTTGCCATTGAAAAACATCATATTGCTCATATACTAGAAATGTTTGAAGGTACTGGCTGAAAGAAAGGAGCTGGCATATCACTCTCTTTGAATCTTCTTTACCATGCTGAGAAGAGCAGGAAAAAGCAAAAAATTTCAGAATTGCACCTTGCAATGCAGAGAAATCAATGTTTGTGCATTCACATTATTCATTGATTTTTGCCATTGTAAAACGTCAAGAAATGTTTGAAGCTACTGACTGAAATAAAGGAGCTGGTATCTCACTCTCTCTGAATCTTCTTTAGCATGCTAAGAGGAGCATGAAAAAGCAAAAAATTTCTGAATTGCACCTTGCAATGCGGAGAAATTACTGTTTGTACATTGACATTATTCATTGATTTTTGCCTTTGAAAAACATCATGTTACTCATATACCAGAAATGTTTGAAGCTACTCACTGCAAGAAAGGAGCTGGCATCTCACTCTCTCTGAATCTTCTTTACCATGCTAAGAGGAGCATGAAAAAGCAAAAAAATTCAGAATTGCACCTTGCAATGCGGAGAAATTACTGTTTGTACATTGACATTATTCATTGATTTTTGCCATTGAAAAACATCATATTGCTCATATACTAGAAATGTTTGAAGGTACTGGCTGAAAGAAAGGAGCTGGCATATCACTCTCTTTGAATCTTCTTTACCATGCTGAGAAGAGCAGGAAAAAGCAAAAAATTTCAGAATTGCACCTTGCAATGCAGAGAAATCAATGTTTGTGCATTCACATTATTCATTGATTTTTGCCATTGTAAAACGTCCAGAAATGTTTGAAGCTACTGACTGAATGAAAGGAGCTGGCATCTCACTCTCTCTGAATCTTCTTTAGCATGCTAAGAGGAGCATGAAAAAGCAAAAAATTTCCGAATTGCAGCTTGCAATGCGGAGAAATTACTGTTTGTACATTGACATTATTCGTTGATTTTTGCCATTGAAAAACATCATGTTACTCATATACCAGAAATGTTTGAAGGTACTGGCTGAAAGAAAGGAGCTGGCATCTCACTCTCTTTGAATCTTCTTTATCATGCTAAGAGGAGCAGGAAAAAGCAAAAAATTTTAGAATTGCACCTTGCAATGCAGAGAAATCAATGTTTGTGCATTCACATTATTCATTGATTTTTGCCATTGGGAAACATCCAGAAATGTTTGAAGCTACTGACTGAATGAAAGGAGCTGGCACCTCACTCTCTCTGAATATGCTTTAGCATGATAAGAGGAGCATGAAAAAGCAAAAAATTTCAGAATTGCACCTTGCAATGGGGAGAAATTACTGTTTGTACATTGACATTATTCATTGATTTTTGCCATTGAAAAACATCATGTTACTCATATACCAGAAATGTTTGAAGGTACTGGCTGAAAGAAAGGAGCTGGCATCTCACTCTCTTTGAATCTTCTTTATCATGCTAAGAGGAGCAGGAAAAAGCAAAAAATTTCAGAATTGCACCTTGCAATGCAGAGAAATCAGTGTTTGTGAATTCACATTATTCATTGATTTTTGCCATTGTTAAACGTCCAGAAATGTTTGAAGCTACTGACAAAAAGAAAGGAGCTGGTATCTCACTCTCTCTGAATCTTCTTTAGCAGGCTAAGAGGAGCATGAAAAAGCAAAAAATTTCCGAATTGCAGCTTGCAATGCGGAGAAATTACTGTTTGTACATTGACATTATTCATTGATTATTGACATTGAAAAACATCATGTTACTCATATACCAGAAATGTTTGAAGCTACTGACTGAAAGAAAGGAGCTGGCATCTCACTCTCTTTGAATCTTCTTTATCATGCTAAGAGGAGCAGGAAAAAGCAAAAAATTTCAGAATTGCACCTTGCAATGCAGAGAAATCAATGTTTGTGCATTCACATTATTCATTGATTTTTGCCATTGTAAAAAGTCCAGAAATGTTTGAAGCTACTGACTGAATGAAAGGAGCTGGCATCTCACTCTCTCTGAATCTTCTTTAGCATGCTAAGAGGAGCATGAAAAAGCAAAAAATTTCAAAATTGCACCTTGCAATTCGGAGAAATTACTGTTTGTACATTGACATTATTCATTGATTTTTGCCATTGAAAAACATCATGTTACTCATATACCAGAAATGTTAGAAGGTACTGGCTGAGAGAAAGGAGCTGACATCTCAGTATTTGAATCTTCTTTATCATGCTAAGAGGAGCAGGAAAAAGCAAAAAATTTCAGAATTGCACCTTGCACTGCGGAGAAGTCAATGTTTGTGCATTCACATTATTCATTGATTTTCGCCATTGAAAAACGTCCAGAAATGTTTGAAGCTACTGACTGAATGAAAGGAGCTGGCATCTCACTCTCTCTGAATCATCTTTAGCATGCTAAGAGGAGCATGAAAAAGCAAAAAATTTCAGAATTGCACCTTGCAATGCGGAGAAATTACTGTTTGTACATTGACATTATTCATTGATTTTTGCCATTGAAAAACATCATGTTACTCATATACCAGAAATGTTTGAAGGTACTGGCTGAAAGAAAGGAGCTGGCATCTCACTCTCTTTGAATCTTCTTTACCATGCTGAGAAGAGCAGGAAAAAGCAAAAAATTTCAGAATTGCACCTTGCAATGCAGAGAAATCAATGTTTGTGCATTCACATTATTCATTGATTTTTGCCATTGTAAAACGTCCAGAAATGTTTGAAGCTACTGACTGAATGAAAGGAGCTGGCATCTCACTCTCTCTGAATCTTCTTTAGCATGCTAAGAGGAAGATGAAAAAGCAAAAAATTTCCGAATTGCAGCTTGCAATGCGGAGAAATTACTGTTTGTACATTGACATTATTCGTTGATTTTTGCCATTGAAAAACATCATGTTACTCATATACCAGAAATGTTTGAAGGTACTGGCTGAAAGAAAGGAGCTGGCATCTCACTCTCTTTGAATCTTCTTTATCATGCTAAGAGGAGCAGGAAAAAGCAAAAAATTTTAGAATTGCACCTTGCAATGCAGAGAAATCAATGTTTGTGCATTCACATTATTCATTGATTTTTGCCATTGGGAAACATCCAGAAATGTTTGAAGCTACTGACTGAATGAAAGGAGCTGGCATCTCACTCTCTCTGAATCTTCTTTAGCATGCTAAGAGGAGCATGAAAAAGCAAAAAATTTCAGAATTGCACCTTGCAATGGGGAGAAATTACTGTTTGTACATTGACATTATTCATTGATTTTTGCCATTGAAAAACATCATGTTACTCATATACCAGAAATGTTTGAAGGTACTGGCTGAAAGAAAGGAGCTGGCATCTCAGTCTCTCTGAATCTTCTTTGTCATGCTAAGAGGAGCAGGAAAAAGCAAAAAATTTCAGAATTGCACCTTGCAATGCGGAGAAATTACTGTTTGTACATTGACATTATTCATTGATTTTTGCCATTGAAAAACATCATGTTACTCAAATACCAGAAATGTTTGAAGGCACTGGCTGAAAGAAAGGAGCAGGCATCTCACACTATTTGAGTCTTCTTTATCATGCTAAAAGGAGCAGGAAAAAGCAAAAAATTTCAGAATTGCACCTTGCAATGCAGAGAAATCAATGTTTGTGCATTCACATTATTCATTGATTTTTGCCATTGTTAAACGTCCAGAAATGTTTGAAGCTACTGACTGAATGAAAGGAGCTGGTATCTCTCTCTCTCTGAATCTTCTTTAGCATGCTAAGAGGAGCATGAAAAAGCAAAAAATTTCAGAATTGCACCTTGCAATGCGGAGAAATTACTGTTTGTACATTGATATTATTCATTGTTTTTTGCCATTGAAAAACTTCATGTTGCTCATATACTAGAAATGTTTGAAGGTACTGGCTGAAAGAAATTAGGTGGCATATCACTCTCTTTGAATCTTCTTTACCCTGCTGAGAAGAGCAGGAAAAAGCAAAAAATTTCAGAATTGCACCTTGCAATGCAGAGAAATCAGTGTTTGTGCATTCACATTATTCATTGATTTTTGCCATTGTTAAACGTCCAGAAATGTTTGAAGCTACTGACTGAAAGAAAGGAGCTGGTATCTCAATCTCTCTGAATCTTCTTTAGCATGCTAAGAGGAGCATGAAAAAGCAAAAAATTTCTGAATTGCACCTTGCAATGCGGAGAAATTACTGTTTGTACATTGACATTATTCATTGATTTTTGCCATTGAAAGACATCAAGTTACTCATATACCAGAAATGTTTGAAGCTACTGACTGCAAGAAAGGAGCTGGCATCTCACTCTCTTTGAATCTTCTTTATCATGCTAAGAGGAGCAGGAAAAAGCAAAAAATTTCAGAATTGCACCTTGCAATGCGGAGAAATTACTGTTTGTACATTGACATTATTCATTGATTTTTGCCATTGAAAAACATCATGTTACTCATATACCAGAAATGTTTGAAGCTACTGACTGAAAGAAAGGAGCTGGCATCTCACTCTCTTTGAATCTTCTTTATCATGCTAAGAGGAGCAGGAAAAAGCAAAACATTTCAGAATTGCACCTTGCAATGCAGAGAAATCTATGTTTGTGCATTGACATTATTCATTGATTTTTGCCATTGTAAAACGTCCAGAAATGTTTGAAGCTACTGACTGAATGAAAGTAGCTGGCATCTCACTCTCTCTGAATCTTCTTTAGCATGCTAAGAGGAGCATGAAAAAGCAAAAAATTTCAGAATTGCACCTTGCAATGCGGAGAAATTACTGTTTGTACATTGACATTATTCATTGATTTTTGCCATTGAAAAACATCATGTTACTCATATACCAGAAATGTTTGAAGGTACTGGCTGAAAGAAAGGAGCTGGCATCTCACTCTCTTTGAATCTTCTTTATCATGCTAAGAGGAGCAGGAAAAAGCAAAACATTTCAGAATTGCACCTTGCAATGCAGAGAAATCAATGTTTGTGCATTGACATTATTCATTGATTTTTGCCATTGTGAAACGTCCAGAAATGTTTGAAGCTACTGACTGAATGAAAGGAGCTGGCATCTCACTCTCTCTGAATCTTCTTTAGCATGCTAAGAGGAGCATGAAAAAGCAAAAAATTTCCGAATTGCAGCTTGCAATGCGGAGAAATTACTGTTTGTACATTGACATTATTCATTGATTATTGACATTGAAAAACATCATGTTACTCATATACCAGAAATGTTTGAAGCTACTGACTGAAAGAAAGGAGCTGGCATCTCACTCTCTTTGAATCTTCTTTATCATGCTAAGAGGAGCAGGAAAAAGCAAAAAATTTCAGAATTGCACCTTGCAATGCAGAGAAATCACTGTTTGTGCATTCACATTATTCATTGATTTTTGCCATTGTAAAAAGTCCAGAAATGTTTGAAGCTACTGACTGAATGAAAGGAGCTGGCATCTCACTCTCTCTGAATCTTCTTTAGCATGCTAAGAGGAGCATGAAAAAGCAAAAAATTTCAAAATTGCCTCTTGCAATTCGGAGAAATTACTGTTTGTACATTGACATTATTCATTGATTTTTGCCATTGAAAAACATCATGTTACTCATATACCAGAAATGTTAGAAGGTACTGGCTGAGAGAAAGGAGCTGACATCTCAGTATTTGAATCTTCTTTATCATGCTAAGAGGAGCAGGAAAAAGCAAAAAATTTCAGAATTGCACCTTGCACTGCGGAGAAGTCAATGTTTGTGCATTCACATTATTCATTGATTTTCGCCATTGAAAAACGTCCAGAAATGTTTGAAGCTACTGACTGAATGAAAGGAGCTGGCATCTCACTCTCTCTGAATCATCTTTAGCATGCTAAGAGGAGCATGAAAAAGCAAAAAATTTCAGAATTGCACCTTGCAATGCGGAGAAATTACTGTTTGTACATTGACATTATTCATTGATTTTTGCCATTGAAAAACATCATGTTACTCATATACCAGAAATGTTTGAAGGTACTGGCTGAAAGAAAGGAGCTGGCATCTCACTCTCTTTGAATCTTCTTTACCATGCTGAGAAGAGCAGGAAAAAGCAAAAAATTTCAGAATTGCACCTTGCAATGCAGAGAAATCAATGTTTGTGCATTCACATTATTCATTGATTTTTGCCATTGTAAAACGTCCAGAAATGTTTGAAGCTACTGACTGAATGAAAGGAGCTGGCATCTCACTCTCTCTGAATCTTCTTTAGCATGCTAAGAGGAAGATGAAAAAGCAAAAAATTTCCGAATTGCAGCTTGCAATGCGGAGAAATTACTGTTTGTACATTGACATTATTCGTTGATTTTTGCCACTGAAAAACATCATGTTACTCATATACCAGAAATGTTTGAAGGTACTGGCTGAAAGAAAGGAGCTGGCATCTCACTCTCTTTGAATCTTCTTTATCATGCTAAGAGGAGCAGGAAAAAGCAAAAAATTTTAGAATTGCACCTTGCAATGCAGAGAAATCAATGTTTGTGCATTCACATTATTCATTGATTTTTGCCATTGGGAAACATCCAGAAATGTTTGAAGCTACTGACTGAATATAAGGAGCTGGCAAATCACTCTCTCTGAATCTTCTTTAGCATGCTAAGAGGAGCATGAAAAAGCAAAAAATTTCAGAATTGCACCTTGCAATGGGGAGAAATTACTGTTTGTACATTGACATTATTCATTGATTTTTGCCATTGAAAAACATCATGTTACTCATATACCAGAAATGTTTGAAGGTCCTGGCTGAAAGAAAGGAGCTGGCATCTCAGTCTCTCTGAATCTTCTTTGTCATGCTAAGAGGAGCAGGAAAAAGCAAAAAATTTCAGAATTGCACCTTGCAATGCGGAGAAATTACTGTTTGTACATTGACATTATTCATTGATTTTTGCCATTGAAAAACATCATGTTACTCAAATACCAGAAATGTTTGAAGGCACTGGCTGAAAGAAAGGAGCAGGCATCTCACACTATTTGAGTCTTCTTTATCATGCTAAGAGGAGCAGGAAAAAGCAAAAAATTTCAGAATTGCACCTTGCAATGCAGAGAAATCAATGTTTGTGCATTCACATTATTCATTGATTTTTGGAATTGTTAAACGTCCAGAAATGTTTGAAGCTACTGACTGAATGAAAGGAGCTGGTATCTCTCTCTCTCTGAATCTTCTTTAGCATGCTAAGAGGAGCATGAAAAAGCAAAAAATTTCAGAATTGCACCTTGCAATGCGGAGAAATTACTGTTTGTACATTGATATTATTCATTGATTTTTGCCATTGAAAAACTTCATGTTGCTCATATACTAGAAATGTTTGAAGGTACTGGCTGAAAGAAATTAGGTGGCATATCACTCTCTTTGAATCTTCTTTACCCTGCTGAGAAGAGCAGGAAAAAGCAAAAAATTTCAGAATTGCACCTTGCAATGCATAGAAATCAATGTTTGTGCATTCACATTATTCATTGATTTTTGCCATTGTAAAAAGTCCAGAAATGTTTGAAGCTACTGACTGAATGAAAGGAGCTGGCATCTCACTCTCTCTGAATCTTCTTTAGCATGCTAAGAGGAGCATGAAAAAGCAAAAAAATTCAGAATTGCACCTTGCAATGCGGAGAAATTACTGTTTGTACATTGACATTATTCGTTGATTTTTGCCATTGAAAAACATCATGTTACTCATATACCAGAAATGTTTGAAGGTACTGGCTGAAAGAAAGGAGCTGGCATCTCACTCTCTTTGAATCTTCTTTATCATGCTAAGAGGAGCAGGAAAAAGCAAAAAATTTCAGAATTGCACCTTGCAATGCAGAGGAATCAATGTTTGTGCATTCACATTATTCATTGATTTTTGCCATTGGGAAACATCCAGAAATGTTTGAAGCTACTGACTGAATGAAAGGAGCTGGCATCTCACTCTCTCTGAATCTTCTTTAGCATGCTAAGAGGAGCATGAAAAAGCAAAAAATTTCAGAATTGCACCTTGCAATGGGGAGAAATTACTGTTTGTACATTGACATTATTCGTTGATTTTTGCCATTGAAAAACATCATGTTACTCATATACCAGAAATGTTTGAAGGTACTGGCTGAAAGAAAGGAGCTGGCATCTCACTCTCTTTGAATCTTCTTTATCATGCTAAGAGGAGCAGGAAAAAGCAAAAAATTTCAGAATTGCACCTTGCAATGCAGAGAAATCAATGTTTGTGCATTCACATTATTCATTGATTTTTGCCATTGGGAAACATCCAGAAATGTTTGAAGCTACTGACTGAATGAAAGGAGCTGGCATCTCACTCTCTCTGAATCTTCTTTAGCATGCTAAGAGGAGCATGAAAAAGCAAATAATTTCAGAATTGCACCTTGCAATGCGGTGAAATTACTGTTTGTACATTGACATTATTCATTGATTTTTGCCATTGAAAAACATCATGTTACTCAAATACCAGAAATGTTTGAAGGCACTGGCTGAAAGAAAGGAGCAGGCATCTCACACTATTTGAGTATTCTTTATCATGCTAAGAGGAGCAGGAAAAAGCAAAAAATTTCAGAATTGCACCTTGCAATGCAGAGGAATCAATGTTTGTGCATTCACATTATTCATTGATTTTTGCCATTGTTAAACGTCCAGAAATGTTTGAAGCTACTGACTGAATGAAAGGAGCTGGTATCTCACTCTCTCTGAATCTTCTTTAGCATGCTAAGAGGAGCATGAAAAAGCAAAATATTTCAGAATTGCACCTTGCAATGCGGAGAAATTACTGTTTGTACATTGACATTATTCATTGATTTTTGCCATTGAAAAACTTCATGTTGCTCATATACTAGAAATGTTTGAAGGTACTGGCTGAAAGAAAGGAGGTGGCATATCACTCTCTTTGAATCTTCTTTACCATGCTGAGAAGAGCAGGAAAAAGCAAAAAATTTCAGAATTGCACCTTGCAATGCAGAGAAATCAATGTTTGTGCATTCACATTATTCATTGATTTTTGCCATTGTAAAACGTCCAGAAATGTTTGAAGCTACTGACTGAATGAAAGGAGCTGGCATCTCACTCTCTCTGAATCTTCTTTAGCATGCTAAGAGGAACATGAAAAAGCAAAAAATTTCCGAATTGCAGCTTGCAATGCGGAGAAATTACTGTTTGTACATTGACATTATTCGTTGATTTTTGCCATTGAAAAACATCATGTTACTCATATACCAGAAATGTTTGAAGGTACTGGCTGAAAGAAAGGAGCTGGCATCTCACTCTCTTTGAATCTTCTTTATCATGCTAAGAGGAGCAGGAAAAATCAAAAAATTTTAGAATTGCACCTTGCAATGCAGAGAAATCAATGTTTGTGCATTCACATTATTCATTGATTTTTGCCATTGGGAAACATCCAGAAATGTTTGAAGCTACTGACTGAATGAAAGGAGCTGGCATCTCACTCTCTCTGAATCTTCTTTAGCATGCTAAGAGGAGCATGAAAAAGCAAAAAATTTCAGAATTGCACCTTGCAATGGGGAGAAATTACTGTTTGTACATTGACATTATTCATTGATTTTTGCCATTGAAAAACATCATGTTACTCATATACCAGAAATGTTTGAAGGTACTGGCTGAAAGAAAGGAGCTGGCATCTCAGTCTCTCTGAATCTTCTTTATCATGCTAAGAGGAGCAGGAAAAAGCAAAAAATTTCAGAATTGCACCTTGCAATGCAGAGAAATCATTGTTTGTGCATTCACATTATTCATTGATTTTTGCCATTGTCAAACGTCCAGAAATGTTTGAAGCTACTGACTGAATGAAAGGAGCTGGTATCTCACTCTCTCTGAATCTTCTTTAGCATGCTAAGAGGAGCATGAAAAAGCAAAAAAATTCAGAATTGCACCTTGCAATGCGGAGAAATTACTGTTTGTACATTGACATTATTCATTGATTTTTGCCATTGAAAAACTTCATGTTGCTCATATACTAGAAATGTTTGAAGGTACTGGCTGAAAGAAATTAGGTGGCATATCACTCTCTTTGAATCTTTTTTACCCTGCTGAGAAGAGCAGGAAAAAGCAAAAAATTTCAGAATTGCACCTTGCAATGCAGAGAAATCAATGTTTGTGCATTCACATTATTCATTGATTTTTGACATTGTAAAACGTCCAGAAATGTTTGAAGCTACTGACTGAATGAAAGGAGCTGGCATCTCACTCTCTTTGAATCTTCTTTAGCATGCTAAGAGGAACATGAAAAAGAAAAAAATTTCAGAATTGCATCTTGCAATGTGGAGAAATTACTGTTTGTACATTCACATTATTCATTGATTTTTGCCATTGAAAAAGATCATGTTACTAATATACCAGAAATGTTTGAAGGTACTGGCTGAAAGAAAGGAGCTGGCATCTCACTCTCTTTGAATCTTCTTTATCATGCTAAGAGGAGCAGGAAAAAGCAAAAAATTTCAGAATTGCACCTTGCAATGCAGAGAAATCAGTGTTTGTGCATTCACATTATTCATTGATTTTTGCCATTGTTAAACGTCCAGAAATGTTTGAAGCTACTGACTGAAAGAAAGGAGCTGGTATCTCAATCTCTCTGAATCTTCTTTAGCATGCTAAGAGGAGCATGAAAAAGCAAAAAATTTCTGAATTGCACCTTGCAATGCGGAGAAATTACTGTTTGTACATTGACATTATTCATTGATTTTTGCCATTGAAAAAGATCATGTTACTCATATACCAGAAATGTTTGAAGCTACTGACTGAAAGAAAGGAGCTGGCATCTCACTCTCTTTGAATCTTCTTTATCATGCTAAGAGGAGCAGGAAAAAGCAAAAAATTTCAGAATTGCACCTTGCAATGCAGAGAAATCAATGTTTGTGCATTCACATTATTCATTGATTTTTGCCATTGTAAAAAGTCCAGAAATGTTTGAAGCTACTGACTGAATGAAAGGAGCTGGCATCTCACTCTCTCTGAATCTTCTTTAGCATGCTAAGAGGAGCATGAAAAAGCAAAAAATTTCTGAATTACACCTTGCAATGCGGAGAAATTACTGTTTGTACATTGACATTATTCATTAATTTTTGCCATTGAAAAACATCATGTTCCTCATATACCAGAAATGTTTGAAGCTACTGACTGCAAGAAAGGAGCTGGCATCTCACTCTCTTTGAATCTTCTTTATCATGCTAAGAGGAGCAGGAAAGAGCAAAAAATTTCAGAATTGCACCTTGCAATGCAGAGAAATCAATGTTTGTGCATTCACATTATTCATTGATTTTTGCCATTGTAAAAAGTCCAGAAATGTTTGAAGCTACTGACTGAATGAAAGGAGCTGGCATCTCACTCTCTCTGAATCTTCTTTAGCATGCTAAGAGGAGCATGAAAAAGCAAAAAAATTCAGAATTGCACCTTGCAATGCGGAGAAATTACTGTTTGTACATTGACATTATTCGTTGATTTTTGCCATTGAAAAACATCATGTTACTCATATACCAGAAATGTTTGAAGGTACTGGCTGAAAGAAAGGAGCTGGCATCTCACTCTCTTTGAATCTTCTTTATCATGCTAAGAGGAGCAGGAAAAAGCAAAAAATTTCAGAATTGCACCTTGCAATGCAGAGGAATCAATGTTTGTGCATTCACATTATTCATTGATTTTTGCCATTGGGAAACATCCAGAAATATTTGAAGCTACTGACTGAATGAAAGGAGCTGGCATCTCACTCTCTCTGAATCTTCTTTAGCATGCTAAGAGGAGCATGAAAAAGCAAAAAATTTCAGAATTGCACCTTGCAATGGGGAGAAATTACTGTTTGTACATTGACATTATTCGTTGATTTTTGCCATTGAAAAACATCATGTTACTCATATACCAGAAATGTTTGAAGGTACTGGCTGAAAGAAAGGAGCTGGCATCTCACTCTCTTTGAATCTTCTTTATCATGCTAAGAGGAGCAGGAAAAAGCAAAAAATTTCAGAATTGCACCTTGCAATGCAGAGAAATCAATGTTTGTGCATTCACATTATTCATTGATTTTTGCCATTGGGAAACATCCAGAAATGTTTGAAGCTACTGACTGAATGAAAGGAGCTGGCATCTCACTCTCTCTGAATCTTCTTTAGCATGCTAAGAGGAGCATGAAAAAGCAAATAATTTCAGAATTGCACCTTGCAATGCGGTGAAATTACTGTTTGTACATTGACATTATTCATTGATTTTTGCCATTGAAAAACATCATGTTACTCATATACCAGAAATGTTTGAAGGCACTGGCTGAAAGAAAGGAGCAGGCATCTCACACTGTTTGAGTCTTCTTTATCATGCTAAGAGGAGCAGGAAAAAGCAAAAAATTTCAGAATTGCACCTTGCAATGCAGAGAAATCAATGTTTGTGCATTCACATTATTCATTGATTTTTGCCATTGTTAAACGTCCAGAAATGTTTGAAGCTACTGACTGAATGAAAGGAGCTGGTATCTCACTCTCTCTGAATCTTCTTTAGCATGCTAAGAGGAGCATGAAAAAGCAAAAAATTTCAGAATTGCACCTTGCAATGCGGAGAAATTACTGTTTGTACATTGACATTATTCATTGATTTTTGCCATTGAAAAACTTCATGTTGCTCATATACTAGAAATGTTTGAAGGTACTGGCTGAAAGAAAGGAGGTGGCATATCACTCTCTTTGAATCTTCTTTACCATGCTGAGAAGAGCAGGAAAAAGCAAAAAATTTCAGAATTGCACCTTGCAATGCAGAGAAATCAATGTTTGTGCATTCACATTATTCATTGATTTTTGACATTGTAAAACGTCCAGAAATGTTTGAAGCTACTGACTGAAAGAAAGGAGCTGGTATCTCACTCTCTCTGAATCTTCTTTAGCATGCTAAGAGGAGCATGAAAAAGCAAAAAATTCTGAATTGCACCTTGCAATGCGGAGAAATTACTGTTTGTACATTGACATTATTCGTTGATTTTTGCCATTGAAAAACATCATGTTACTCATATACCAGAAATGTTTGAAGGTACTGGCTGAAAGAAAGGAGCTGGCATCTCACTCTCTTTGAATCTTCTTTATCATGCTAAGAGGAGCAGGAAAAAGCAAAAAATTTCAGAATTGCACCTTGCAATGCAGAGAAATCAATGTTTGTGCATTCACATTATTCATTGATTTTTGCCATTGGGAAACATCCAGAAATGTTTGAAGCTACTGACTGAATGAAAGGAGCTGGCATCTCACTCTCTCTGAATCTTCTTTAGCATGCTAAGAGGAGCATGAAAAAGCAAATAATTTCAGAATTGCACCTTGCAATGCGGTGAAATTACTGTTTGTACATTGACATTATTCATTGATTTTTGCCATTGAAAAACATCATGTTACTCATATACCAGAAATGTTTGAAGGCACTGGCTGAAAGAAAGGAGCAGGCATCTCACACTATTTGAGTCTTCTTTATCATGCTAAGAGGAGCAGGAAAAAGCAAAAAATTTCAGAATTGCACCTTGCAATGCAGAGAAATCAATGTTTGTGCATTCACATTATTCATTGATTTTTGCCATTGTTAAACGTCCAGAAATGTTTGAAGCTACTGACTGAATGAAAGGAGCTGGTATCTCACTCTCTCTGAATCTTCTTTAGCATGCTAAGAGGAGCATGAAAAAGCAAAAAATTTCAGAATTGCACCTTGCAATGCGGAGAAATTACTGTTTGTACATTGACATTATTCATTGATTTTTGCCATTGAAAAACTTCATTTTGCTCATATACTAGAAATGTTTGAAGGTACTGGCTGAAAGAAAGGAGGTGGCATATCACTCTCTTTGAATCTTCTTTACCATGCTGAGAAGAGCAGGAAAAAGCAAAAAATTTCAGAATTGCACCTTGCAATGCAGAGAAATCAATGTTTGTGCATTCACATTATTCATTGATTTTTGACATTGTTAAACGTCCAGAAATGTTTGAAGCTACTGACTGAAAGAAAGGAGCTGGTATCTCACTCTCTCTGAATCTTCTTTAGCATGCTAAGAGGAGCATGAAAAAGCAAAAAATTCTGAATTGCACCTTGCAATGCGGAGAAATTACTGTTTGTACATTGACATTATTCATTGATTTTTGCCATTGAAACACATCATGTTACTCATATACCAGAAATGTTTGAAGCTACTGACTGCAAGAAAGGAGCTGGCATCTCACTCTCTTTGAATCTTCTTTATCATGCTAAGAGGAGCAGGAAAAAGCAAAAAATTTCAGAATTGCACCTTGCAATGCAGAGAAATCAATGTTTGTGCATTCACATTATTCATTGATTTTTGCCATTGTAAAAAGTCCAGAAATGTTTGAAGCTACTGACTGAATGAAAGGAGCTGGCATCTCACTCTCTCTGAATCTTCTTTAGCATGCTAAGAGGAGCATGAAAAAGCAAAAAAATTCAGAATTGCACCTTGCAATGTGGAGAAATTACTGTTTGTACATTGACATTATTCGTTGATTTTTGCCATTGAAAAACATCATGTTACTCATATACCAGAAATGTTTGAAGGTACTGGCTGAAAGAAAGGAGCTGGCATCTCACTCTCTTTGAATCTTCTTTATCATGCTAAGAGGAGCAGGAAAAAGCAAAAAATTTCAGAATTGCACCTTGCAATGCAGAGGAATCAATGTTTGTGCATTCACATTATTCATTGATTTTTGCCATTGGGAAACATCCAGAAATATTTGAAGCTACTGACTGAATGAAAGGAGCTGGCATCTCACTCTCTCTGAATCTTCTTTAGCATGCTAAGAGGAGCATGAAAAAGCAAATAATTTCAGAATTGCACCTTGCAATGCGGTGAAATTACTGTTTGTACATTGACATTATTCATTGATTTTTGCCATTGAAAAACATCATGTTACTCATATACCAGAAATGTTTGAAGGCACTGGCTGAAAGAAAGGAGCAGGCATCTCACACTATTTGAGTCTTCTTTATCATGCTAAGAGGAGCAGGAAAAAGCAAAAAATTTCAGAATTGCACCTTGCAATGCAGAGAAATCAATGTTTGTGCATTCACATTATTCATTGATTTTTGCCATTGTTAAACATCCAGAAATGTTTGAAGCTACTGACTGAATGAAAGGAGCTGGTATCTCACTCTCTCTGAATCTTCTTTAGCATGCTAAGAGGAGCATGAAAAAGCAAAAAATTTCAGAATTGCACCTTGCAATGCGGAGAAATTACTGTTTGTACATTGACATTATTCATTGATTTTTGCCATTGAAAAACTTCATGTTGCTCATATACTAGAAATGTTTGAAGGTACTGGCTGAAAGAAAGGAGGTGGCATATCACTCTCTTTGAATCTTCTTTACCATGCTGAGAAGAGCAGGAAAAAGCAAAAAATTTCAGAATTGCACCTTGCAATGCAGAGAAATCAATGTTTGTGCATTCACATTATTCATTGATTTTTGACATTGTAAAACGTCCAGAAATGTTTGAAGCTACTGACTGAATGAAAGGAGCTGGCATCTCACTCTCTCTGAATCTTCTTTAGCATGCTAATAGGAACATGAAAAAGAAAAAAATTTCAGAATTGCACCTTGCAATGTGGAGAAATTACTGTTTGTACATTCACATTATTCATTGATTTTTACCATTGAAAAACATCATGTTACTCATATACCAGAAATGTTTGAAGGTACTGGCTGAAAGAAAGGAGCTGGCATCTCACTCTCTTTGAATCTTCTTTATCATGCTAAGAAGAGCAGGAAAAAGCAAAAAATTTCAGAATTGCACCTTGCAATGCAGAGAAATCAATGTTTGTGCATTCACATTATTCATTGATTTTTGCCATTGGGAAACATCCAGAAATGTTTGAAGCTACTGACTGAATGAAAGGAGCTGGTATCTCACTCTCTCTGAATCTTCTTTAGCATGCTAAGAGGAGCATGAAAAAGCAAAAAATTCTGAATTGCACCTTGCAATGTGGAGAAATTACTGTTTGTACATTGACATTATTCGTTGATTTTTGCCATTGAAAAACATCATGTTACTCATATACCAGAAATGTTTGAAGGTACTGGCTGAAAGAAAGGAGCTGGCATCTCACTCTCTTTGAATCTTCTTTATCATGCTAAGAGGAGCAGGAAAAAGCAAAAAATTTCAGAATTGCACCTTGCAATGCAGAGGAATCAATGTTTGTGCATTCACATTATTCATTGATTTTTGCCATTGGGAAACATCCAGAAATATTTGAAGCTACTGACTGAATGAAAGGAGCTGGCATCTCACTCTCTCTGAATCTTCTTTAGCATGCTAAGAGGAGCATGAAAAAGCAAATAATTTCAGAATTGCACCTTGCAATGCGGTGAAATTACTGTTTGTACATTGACATTATTCATTGATTTTTGCCATTGAAAAACATCATGTTACTCATATACCAGAAATGTTTGAAGGCACTGGCTGAAAGAAAGGAGCAGGCATCTCACACTATTTGAGTCTTCTTTATCATGCTAAGAGGAGCAGGAAAAAGCAAAAAATTTCAGAATTGCACCTTGCAATGCAGAGAAATCAATGTTTGTGCATTCACATTATTCATTGATTTTTGCCATTGTTAAACATCCAGAAATGTTTGAAGCTACTGACTGAATGAAAGGAGCTGGTATCTCACTCTCTCTGAATCTTCTTTAGCATGCTAAGAGGAGCATGAAAAAGCAAAAAATTTCAGAATTGCACCTTGCAATGCGGAGAAATTACTGTTTGTACATTGACATTATTCATTGATTTTTGCCATTGAAAAACTTCATGTTGCTCATATACTAGAAATGTTTGAAGGTACTGGCTGAAAGAAAGGAGGTGGCATATCACTCTCTTTGAATCTTCTTTACCATGCTGAGAAGAGCAGGAAAAAGCAAAAAATTTCAGAATTGCACCTTGCAATGCAGAGAAATCAATGTTTGTGCATTCACATTATTCATTGATTTTTGACATTGTAAAACGTCCAGAAATGTTTGAAGCTACTGACTGAATGAAAGGAGCTGGCATCTCACTCTCTCTGAATCTTCTTTAGCATGCTAATAGGAACATGAAAAAGAAAAAAATTTCAGAATTGCACCTTGCAATGTGGAGAAATTACTGTTTGTACATTCACATTATTCATTGATTTTTACCATTGAAAAACATCATGTTACTCATATACCAGAAATGTTTGAAGGTACTGGCTGAAAGAAAGGAGCTGGCATCTCACTCTCTTTGAATCTTCTTTATCATGCTAAGAAGAGCAGGAAAAAGCAAAAAATTTCAGAATTGCACCTTGCAATGCAGAGAAATCAATGTTTGTGCATTCACATTATTCATTGATTTTTGCCATTGGGAAACATCCAGAAATGTTTGAAGCTACTGACTGAATGAAAGGAGCTGGCATCTCACTCTCTCTGAATCTTCTTTAGCATGCTAAGAGGAGCATGAAAAAGCAAAAATTTCAGAATTGCACCTTGCAATGCGGAGAAATTACTGTTTGTACATTGACATTATTCATTGATTTTTGCCATTGAAAAACATCATGTTACTCATATACCAGAAATGTTTGAAGGTACTGGCTGAAAGAAAGGAGCAGGCATCTCACACTATTTGAATCTTCTTTATCATGCTAAGAGGAGCAGGAAAAAGCAAAAAATTCCAGAATTGCACCTTGCAATGCAGAGAAATCAATGTTTGTGCATTCACATTATTCATTGATTTTTGCCATTGTTAAACGTCCAGAAATGTTTGAAGCTACTGACTGAATGAAAGGAGCTGGTATCTCACTCTCTCTGAATCTTCTTTAGCATGCTAAGAGGAGCATGAAAAAGCAAAAAATTTCTGAATTGCACCTTGCAATACGGAGAAATTACTGTTTGTACATTGACATTATTCATTGATTTTTGCCATTGAAAAACATCATGTTACTCATATACCAGAAATGTTTGAAGGTACTGGCTGAAAGAAAGGAGCTGGCATCTCACTCTCTTTGAATCTTCTTTATCATGCTAAGAGGAGCAGGAAAAAGCAAAAAATTTCCGAATTGCACTTTACATTGCAGAGAAATCAATGTTTGTGCATTCACATTATTCATTGATTTTTTCCATTGTAAAACGTCCAAAAATGTTTGAAGCTACTGACTGAATGAAAGGAGCTGGCATCTCACTCTCTCTGAATCTTCTTTAGCATGCTAAGAGGAGCATGAAAAAGCAAAAAATTTCAGAATTGCACCTTGCAATGCGGAGAAATTACTGTTTGTACATTGACATTATTCATTGATTTTTGCCATTGAAAAACATCATGTTACTCATATAACAGAAATGTTTGAAGGTACTGGCTGAAAGAAAGGAGCAGGCATCTCACACTATTTGAATCTTCTTTATCATGCTAAGAGGAGCAGGTAAAAGCAAAAAATTTCAGAATTGCACCTTGCAATGCAGAGAAATCAATGTTTGTGCATTCACATTATTCATTGATTTTTGACATTGTATAACGTCCAGAAATGTTTGAAGCTACTGACTGAATGAAAGGAGCTGGCATCTCACTCTCTCTGAATCTTCTTTAGCATGCTAAGAGGAACATGAAAAAGAAAAAAATTTCAGAATTGCACCTTGCAATGTGGAGAAATTACTGTATGTACATTCACATTATTCATTGATTTTTACCATTGAAAAACATCATGTTACTCATATACCAGAAATGTTTGAAGGTACTGGCTGAAAGAAAGGAGCTGGCATCTCACTCTCTTTGAATCTTCTTTATCATGCTAAGAAGAGCAGGAAAAAGCAAAAAATTTCTGAAATGCACCTTGCAATGCAGAGAAATCAATGTTTATGCATTCACATTATTCATTGATTTTTGCCATTGTAAAACATCCAGAAATGTTTGAAGCTACTGACTGAATGAAAGTAGCTGGCATCTCACTCTCTCTAAATCTTCTTTAGCATGCTAAGAGGAGCATAAAAAAGCAAAAAATTTCAGAATTGCACCTTGCAATGCGGAGAAATTACTGTTTGTACATTGACATTATTCATTGATTTTTGCCATTGAAAAACATCATGTTACTCATATACAAGAAATGTTTGAAGGTACTGGCTGAAAGAAAGGAGCTGGCATCTCACTCTCTTTGAATCTTCTTTATCATGCTAAGAAGAGCAGGGAAAAGCAAAAAATTTCAGAATTGCACCTTGCAATGCAGAGAAATCAATGTTTATGCATTCACATTATTCATTGATTTTTGCCATTGTAAAACATCCAGAAATGTTTGAAGCTACTGACTGAATGAAAGTAGCTGGCATCTCACTCTCTCTGAAACTTCTTTAGCATGCTAAGAGGAGCATGAAAAAGCAAAAAATTTCAGAATTGCACCTTGCAATGCGGAGAAATTACTGTTTGTACATTGACATTATTCATTGATTTTTGCCATTGAAAAACATCATGTTACTCATATACCAGAAATGTTTGAAGGTACTGGCTGAAAGAAAGGAGCTGGCATCTCACTCTCTTTGAATCTTCTTTATCATGCTAAGAGGAGCAGGAAAAAACAAAACATTTCAGAATTGCACCTTGCAATGCAGAGAAATCAATGTTTGTGCATTGACATTATTCATTGATTTTTGCCATTGTAAAACGTCCAGAAATGTTTGAAGCTACTGACTGAATGAAAGGAGTTGGCATCTCACTCTCTCTGAATCTTCTTTAGCATGCTAAGAGGAGCATGAAAAAGCAAAAAATTTCTGAATTGCAGCTTGCTATGCGGAGAAATTACTGTTTGTACATTGACATTATTCGTTGATTTTTGCCATTGAAAAACATCATGTTACTCATATACCAGAAATGTTTGAAGGTACTGGCTGAAAGAAAGGAGCTGGCATCTCACTCTCTTTGAATCTTCTTTATCATGCTAAGAGGAGCAGGAAAAAGCAAACAATTTCAGAATTGCACCTTGCAATGCAGAGAAATCAATGTTTGTGCATTCACATTATTCATTGATTTTTGCCATTGGGAAACATCCAGAAATGTTTGAAGCTACTGACTGAATGAAAGGAGCTGGCATCTCACTCTCTCTGAATCTTCTTTAGCATGCTAAGAGGAGCATGAAAAAGCAAAAAATTTCAGAATTGCACCTTGCAATGCGGAGAAATTACTGTTTGTACATTGACATTATTCATTGATTTTTGCCATTGAAAAACATCATGTTACTCATATAACAGAAATGTTTGAAGGTACTGGCTGAAAGAAAGGAGCAGGCATCTCACACTATTTGAATCTTCTTTATCATGCTAAGAGGAGCAGGTAAAAGCAAAAAATTTCAGAATTGCACCTTGCAATGCAGAGAAATCAATGTTTGTGCATTCACATTATTCATTGATTTTTGCCATTGTTAAACGTCCAGAAATGTTTGAAGCTACTGACTGAATGAAAGGAGCTGGTATCTCACTCTCTCTGAATTTTCTTTAGCATGCTAAGAGGAGCATGAAAAAGCAAAAAATTTCTGAATTGCACCTTGCAATGCGGAGAAATTACTGTTTGTACATTGACATTATTCATTGATTTTTGCCATTGAAAAACATCATGTTACTCATATACCAGAAATGTTTGAAGCTACTGACTGAAAGAAAGGAGCTGGCATCTCACTCTCTTTGAATCTTCTTTATTATGCTAAGAGGAGCAGGAAAAAGCAAAAAATTTCAGAATTGCACCTTGCAATGCAGAGAAATCAATGTTTGTGCATTCACATTATTCATTGATTTTTGCCATTGTAAAAAGTCCAGAAATGTTTGAAGCTACTGACTGAATGAAAGGAGCTGGCATCTCACTCTCTCTGAATCTTCTTTAGCATGCTAAGAGGAGCATGAAAAAGCAAAACAATTCAGAATTGCACCTTGCAATGCGGAGAAATTACTGTTTGTACATTGACATTATTCATTGATTTTTGCCATTGAAAAACATCATGTTGCTCATATACTAGAAATGTTTGAAGGTACTGGCTGAAAGAAAGGAGCTGACATATCACTCTATTTGAATCTTCTTTACAATGCTGAGAAGAGCAGGAAAAAGCAAAAAATTTCAGAATTGCACCTTGCAATGCAGAGAAATCAATGTTTGTGCATTCACATTATTCATTGATTTTTGCCATTGGGAAACATCCAGAAATGTTTGAAGCTACTGACTGAATGAAAGGAGCTAGCATCTCACTCTCTCTGAATCTTCTTTAGCATGCTAAGAGGAGCATGAAAAAGCAAAAATTTCAGAATTGCACCTTGCAATGCGGAGAAATTACTGTTTGTACATTGACATTATTCATTGATTTTTGCCATTGAAAAACATCATGTTACTCATATACCAGAAATGTTTGAAGGTACTGGCTGAAAGAAAGGAGCAGGCATCTCACACTATTTGAATCTTCTTTATCATGCTAAGAGGAGCAGGAAAAAGCAAAAAATTTCAGAATTGCACCTTGCAATGCAGAGAAATCAATGTTTGTGCATTCACATTATTCATTGATTTTTGCCATTGTTAAACGTCCAGAAATGTTTGAAGCTACTGACTGAATGAAAGGAGCTGGTATCTCACTCTCTCTGAGTCTTCTTTAGCATGCTAAGAGGAGCATGAAAAAGCAAAAAAATTCTGAATTGCACCTTGCAATACGGAGAAATTACTGTTTGTACATTGACATTAATCATTGATTTTTGCCATTGAAAAACATCATGTTACTCATATACCAGAAATGTTTGAAGCTACTGACTGAAAGAAAGGAGCTGGCATCTCACTCTCTTTGAATCTTCTTTATCATGCTAAGAGGAGCAGGAAAAAGCAAAAAATTTCAGAATTGCACCTTGCAATGCAGAGAAATCAATGTTTGTGCATTCACATTATTCATTGATTTTTGCCATTGTAAAAAGTCCAGAAATGTTTGAAGCTACTGACTGAATGAAAGGAGCTGGCATCTCACTCTCTCTGAATCTTCTGTAGCATGCTAAGAGGAGCAGGAAAAAGCAAAAAATTTCCGAATTGCACTTTACAATGCAGAGAAATCAATGTTTGTGCATTCACATTATTCATTGATTTTTGCCATTGTAAAAAGTCCAGAAATGTTTGAAGCTACTGACTGAATGAAAGGAGCTGGCATCTCACTCTCTCTGAATCTTCTTTAGCATGCTAAGAGGAGCAGGAAAAAGCAAAAAATTTCCGAATTGCACTTTACAATGCAGAGAAATCAATGTTTTTGCATTCACATTATTCATTGATTTTTGCCATTGTAAAACGTCCAAAAATGTTTGAAGCTACTGACTGAATGAAAGGAGCTGGCATCTCACTCTCTCTGAATCTTCTTTAGCATGCTAAGAGGAGCATGAAAAAGCAAAAAATTTCAGAATTGCACCTTGCAATGCGGAGAAATTACTGTTTGTACATTGACATTATTCATTGATTTTTGCCATTGAAAAACATCATGTTACTCATATAACAGAAATGTTTGAAGGTACTGGCTGAAAGAAAGGAGCAGGCATCTCACACTATTTGAATCTTCTTTATCATGCTAAGAGGAGCAGGTAAAAGCAAAAAATTTCAGAATTGCACCTTGCAATGCAGAGATATCAATGTTTGTGCATTCACATTATTCATTGATTTTTGCCATTGTAAAACATCCTGAAATGTTTGAAGCTACTGACTGAATGAAAGGAGCTGGCATCTCACTCTCTCTGAATCTTCTTTAGCATGCTAAGAGGAGCATGAAAAAGCAAAACAATTCAGAATTGCACCTTGCAATGCGGAGAAATTACTGTTTGTACATTGACATTATTCATTGATTTTTGCCATTGAAAAACATCATGTTGCTCATATACTAGAAATGTTTGAAGGTACTGGCTGAAAGAAAGGAGCTGACATATCACTCTATTTGAATCTTCTTTACAATGCTGAGAAGAGCAGGAAAAAGCAAAAAATTTCAGAATTGCACCTTGCAATGCAGAGAAATCAATGTTTGTGCATTCACATTATTCATTGATTTTTGCCATTGGGAAACATCCAGAAATGTTTGAAGCTACTGACTGAATGAAAGGAGCTGGCATCTCACTCTCTCTGAATCTTCTTTAGCATGCTAAGAGGAGCATGAAAAAGCAAAAATTTCAGAATTGCACCTTGCAATGCGGAGAAATTACTGTTTGTACATTGACATTATTCATTGATTTTTGCCATTGAAAAACATCATGTTACTCATATACCAGAAATGTTTGAAGGTACTGGCTGAAAGAAAGGAGCAGGCATCTCACACTATTTGAATCTTCTTTATCATGCTAAGAGGAGCAGGAAAAAGCAAAAAATTTCAGAATTGCACCTTGCAATGCAGAGAAATCAATGTTTGTGCATTCACATTATTCATTGATTTTTGCCATTGTTAAACGTCCAGAAATGTTTGAAGCTACTGACTGAATGAAAGGAGCTGGTATCTCACTCTCTCTGAATCTTCTTTAGCATGCTAAGAGGAGCATGAAAAAGCAAAAAAATTCTGAATTGCACCTTGCAATACGGAGAAATTACTGTTTGTACATTGACATTATTCATTGATTTTTGCCATTGAAAAACATCATGTTACTCATATACCAGAAATGTTTGAAGCTACTGACTGAAAGAAAGGAGCTGGCATCTCACTCTCTTTGAATCTTCTTTATCATGCTAAGAGGAGCAGGAAAAAGCAAAAAATTTCAGAATTGCACCTTGCAATGCAGAGAAATCAATGTTTGTGCATTCACATTATTCATTGATTTTTGCCATTGTTAAACGTCCAGAAATGTTTGAAGCTACTGACTGAATGAAAGGAGCTGGTATCTCACTCTCTCTGAATTTTCTTTAGCATGCTAAGAGGAGCATGAAAAAGCAAAAAATTTCTGAATTGCACCTTGCAATGCGGAGAAATTACTGTTTGTACATTGACATTATTCATTGATTTTTGCCATTGAAAAACATCATGTTACTCATATACCAGAAATGTTTGAAGCTACTGACTGAAAGAAAGGAGCTGGCATCTCACTCTCTTTGAATCTTCTTTATTATGCTAAGAGGAGCAGGAAAAAGCAAAAAATTTCAGAATTGCACCTTGCAATGCAGAGAAATCAATGTTTGTGCATTCACATTATTCATTGATTTTTGCCATTGTAAAAAGTCCAGAAATGTTTGAAGCTACTGACTGAATGAAAGGAGCTGGCATCTCACTCTCTCTGAATCTTCTTTAGCATGCTAAGAGGAGCATGAAAAAGCAAAACAATTCAGAATTGCACCTTGCAATGCGGAGAAATTACTGTTTGTACATTGACATTATTCATTGATTTTTGCCATTGAAAAACATCATGTTACTCATATACCAGAAATGTTTGAAGGTACTGGCTGAAAGAAAGGAGCAGGCATCTCACACTATTTGAATCTTCTTTATCATGCTAAGAGGAGCAGGAAAAAGCAAAAAATTTCAGAATTGCACCTTGCAATGCAGAGAAATCAATGTTTGTGCATTCACATTATTCATTGATTTTTGCCATTGTTAAACGTCCAGAAATGTTTGAAGCTACTGACTGAATGAAAGGAGCTGGTATCTCACTCTCTCTGAGTCTTCTTTAGCATGCTAAGAGGAGCATGAAAAAGCAAAAAAATTCTGAATTGCACCTTGCAATACGAAGAAATTACTGTTTGTACATTGACATTAATCATTGATTTTTGCCATTGAAAAACATCATGTTACTCATATACCAGAAATGTTTGAAGCTACTGACTGAAAGAAAGGAGCTGGCATCTCACTCTCTTTGAATCTTCTTTATCATGCTAAGAGGAGCAGGAAAAAGCAAAAAATTTCAGAATTGCACTTTACAATGCAGAGAAATCAATGTTTGTGCATTCACATTATTCATTGATTTTTGCCATTGTAAAAAGTCCAGAAATGTTTGAAGCTACTGACTGAATGAAAGGATCTGGCATCTCACTCTCTCTGAATCTTCTTTAGCATGCTAAGAGGAGCAGGAAAAAGCAAAAAATTTCCGAATTGCACTTTACAATGCAGAGAAATCAATGTTTTTGCATTCACATTATTCATTGATTTTTGCCATTGTAAAACGTCCAAAAATGTTTGAAGCTACTGACTGAATGAAAGGAGCTGGCATCTCACTCTCTCTGAATCTTCTTTAGCATGCTAAGAGGAGCATGAAAAAGCAAAAAATTTCAGAATTGCACCTTGCAATGCGGAGAAATTACTGTTTGTACATTGACATTATTCATTGATTTTTGCCATTGAAAAACATCATGTTACTCATATAACAGAAATGTTTGAAGGTACTGGCTGAAAGAAAGGAGCAGGCATCTCACACTATTTGAATCTTCTTTATCATGCTAAGAGGAGCAGGTAAAAGCAAAAAATTTCAGAATTGCACCTTGCAATGCAGAGATATCAATGTTTGTGCATTCACATTATTCATTGATTTTTGCCATTGTAAAACGTCCTGAAATGTTTGAAGCTACTGACTGAATGAAAGGAGCTGGCATCTCACTCTCTCTGAATCTTCTTTAGCATGCTAAGTTTAGCATGAAAAAGCAAAACAATTCAGAATTGCACCTTGCAATGCGGAGAAATTACTGTTTGTACATTGACATTATTCATTGATTTTTGCCATTGAAAAACATCATGTTGCTCATATACTAGAAATGTTTGAAGGTACTGGCTGAAAGAAAGGAGCTGACATATCACTCTATTTGAATCTTCTTTACAATGCTGAGAAGAGCAGGAAAAAGCAAAAAATTTCAGAATTGCACCTTGCAATGCAGAGAAATCAATGTTTGTGCATTCACATTATTCATTGATTTTTGCCATTGGGAAACATCCAGAAATGTTTGAAGCTACTGACTGAATGAAAGGAGCTGGCATCTCACTCTCTCTGAATCTTCTTTAGCATGCTAAGAGGAGCATGAAAAAGCAAAAATTTCAGAATTGCACCTTGCAATGCGGAGAAATTACTGTTTGTACATTGACATTATTCATTGATTTTTGCCATTGAAAAACATCATGTTACTCATATACCAGAAATGTTTGAAGGTACTGGCTGAAAGAAAGGAGCAGGCATCTCACACTATTTGAATCTTCTTTATCATGCTAAGAGGAGCAGGAAAAAGCAAAAAATTTCAGAATTGCACCTTGCAATGCAGAGAAATCAATGTTTGTGCATTCACATTATTCATTGATTTTTGCCATTGTTAAACGTCCAGAAATGTTTGAAGCTACTGACTGAATGAAAGGAGCTGGTATCTCACTCTCTCTGAATCTTCTTTAGCATGCTAAGAGGAGCATGAAAAAGCAAAAAAATTCTGAATTGCACCTTGCAATACGGAGAAATTACTGTTTGTACATTGACATTATTCATTGATTTTTGCCATTGAAAAACATCATGTTACTCATATACCAGAAATGTTTGAAGCTACTGACTGAAAGAAAGGAGCTGGCATCTCACTCTCTTTGAATCTTCTTTATCATGCTAAGAGGAGCAGGAAAAAGCAAAAAATTTCAGAATTGCACCTTGCAATGCAGAGAAATCAATGTTTGTGCATTCACATTATTCATTGATTTTTGCCATTGTAAAACATCCAGAAATGTTTGAAGCTACTGACTGAATGAAAGGAGCTGGCATCTCACTCTCTCTGAATCTTCTTTAGCATGCTAAGAGGAGCATGAAAAAGCAAAAAATTTCAGAATTGCACCTTGCAATGCGGAGAAATTACTGTTTGTACATTGACATTATTCATTGATTTTTGCTATTGAAAAACATCATGTTACTCATATACCAGAAATGTTTGAAGGTACTGGCTGAAAGAAAGGAGCTGGCATCTCACTCTCTTTGAATCTTCTTTATCATGCTAAGAGGAGCAGGAAAAAGCAAAAAAATTCCGAATTGCACTTTACAATGCAGAGAAATCAATGTTTGTGCATTCACATTATTCATTGATTTTTGCCATTGTAAAACGTCCAAAAATGTTTGAAGCTGCTGACTGAATGAAAGGAGCTGGCATCTCACTCTCTCTGAATCTTCTTTTGCATGCTAAGAGGAGCATGAAAAAGCAAAAAATTTCAGAATTGCACCTTGCAATGCGGAGAAATTACTGTTTGTACATTGACATTATTCATTGATTTTTGCCATTGAAAAACATCATGTTACTCATATAACAGAAATGTTTGAAGGTACTGGCTGAAAGAAAGGAGCAGGCATCTCACACTATTTGAATCTTCTTTATCATGCTAAGAGGAGCAGGTAAAAGCAAAAAATTTCAGAATTGCACCTTGCAATGCAGAGATATCAATGTTTGTGCATTCACATTATTCATTGATTTTTGCCATTGTTAAACATCCAGAAATGTTTGAAGCTACTGACTGAATGAAAGGAGCTGGCATCTCACTCTTTCTGAATCTTCTTTAGCATGCTAAGAGGAGCATGAGAAAGCAAAAAATTTCAGAATTGCACCTTGCATTGCGGAGAAATTACTGTTTGTACATTGATATTATTCATTGATTTTTGCCATTGAAAAACATCATGTTACTCATATACCAGAAATGTTTGAAGCTACTGACTGAAAGAAAGGAGCTGGCACCTCACTCTCTTTGAATCTTCTTTATCATGCTAAGAGGAGCAGGAAAAAGCAAAAAATTTCAGAATTGCACCTTGCAATGCAGAGAAATCAATGTTTGTGCATTCACATTATTCATTGATTTTTGCCATTGTAAAAAGTCCAGAAATGTTTGAAGCTACTGACTGAATGAAAGGAGCTGGCATCTCACTCTCTCTGAATCTTCTTTAGCATGCTAAGAGGAGCATGAAAAAGCAAAAAATTTCAGAATTGCACCTTGCAATGCGGAGAAATTACTGTTTGTACATTGACATTATTCATTGATTTTTGTCATTGAAAAACATCATGTTACTCATATACCAGAAATGTTTGAAGGTACTGGCTGAAAGAAAGGAGCTGGCATCTCACTCTCTTTGAATCTTCTTTATCATGCTAAGAGGAGCAGGAAAAAGCAAAAAATTTCAGAATTGCACCTTGCAATGCAGAGAAATCAATGTTTGTGCATTCACATTATTCATTGATTTTTGCCATTGTAAAAAGTCCAGAAATGTTTGAAGCTACTGACTGAATGAAAGGAGCTGGCATCTCACTCTCTCTGAATCTTCTTTAGCATGCTAAGAGGAGCATGAAAAAGGAAAACAATTCAGAATTGCACCTTGCAATGCGGAGAAATTACTGTTTGTACATTGACATTATTCATTGATTTTTGCCATTGAAAAACATCATGTTGCTCATATACTAGAAATGTTTGAAGGTACTGGCTGAAAGAAAGGAGCTGACATATCACTCTATTTGAATCTTCTTTACAATGCTGAGAAGAGCAGGAAAAAGCAAAAATTTCAGAATTGCACCTTGCAATGCAGAGAAATCAATGTTTGTGCATTCACATTATTCATTGATTTTTGCCATTGGGAAACATCCAGAAATGTTTGAAGCTACTGACTGAATGAAAGGAGCTGGCATCTCACTCTCTCTGAATCTTCTTTAGCATGCTAAGAGGAGCATGAAAAATCAAAAATTTCAGAATTGCACCTTGCAATGCGGAGAAATTACTGTTTGTACATTGACATTATTCATTGATTTTTGCCATTGAAAAACATCATGTTACTCATATACCAGAAATGTTTGAAGCTACTGACTGAAAGAAAGGAGCTGGCATCTCACTCTCTTTGAATCTTCTTTATCATGCTAAGAGGAGCAGGAAAAAGCAAAAAATTTCCAAATTGCACTTTACAATGCAGAGAAATCAATGTTTGTGCATTCACATTATTCATTGATTTTTGCCATTGTAAAACGTCCAAAAATGTTTGAAGCTACTGACTGAATGAAAGGAGCTGGCATCTCACTCTCTCTGAATCTTCTTTAGCATGCTAAGAGGAGCATGAAAAAGCAAAAAATTTCAGAATTGCACCTTGCAATGCGGAGAAATTACTGTTTGTACATTGACATTATTCATTGATTTTTGCCATTGAAAAACATCATGTTACTCATATAACAGAAATGTTTGAAGGTACTGGCTGAAAGAAAGGAGCAGGCATCTCACACTATTTGAATCTTCTTTATCATGCTAAGAGGAGAAGGTAAAAGCAAAAAATTTCAGAATTGCACCTTGCAATGCAGAGATATCAATGTTTGTGCATTCACATTATTCATTGATTTTTGCCATTGTTAAACATCCAGAAATGTTTGAAGCTACTGACTGAATGAAAGGAGCTGGCATCTCACTCTCTCTGAATCTTCTTTAGCATGCTAAGAGGAGCATGAAAAAGCAAAAAATTTCAGAATTGCACCTTGCAATGCGGAGAAATTACTGTTTGTACATTGACATTATTCATTGATTTTTGCCATTGAAAAACATCATGTTACTCATATACCAGAAATGTTTGAAGGTACTGGCTGAAAGAAAGGAGCTGGCATCTCACTCTCTTTGAATCTTCTTTATCATGCTAAGAGGAGCAGGAAAAAGCAAAAAATTTCCAAATTGCACTTTACAATGCAGAGAAATCAATGTTTGTGCATTCACATTATTCATTGATTTTTGCCATTGTAAAACGTCCAAAAATGTTTGAAGCTACTGACTGAATGAAAGGAGCTGGCATCTCAATCTCTCTGAATCTTCTTTAGCATGCTAAGAGGAGCATGAAAAAGCAAAAAATTTCAGAATTGCACCTTGCAATGCGGAGAAATTACTGTTTGTACATTGACATTATTCATTGATTTTTGCCATTGAAAAACATCACGTTACTCATATAACAGAAATGTTTGAAGGTACTGGCTGAAAGAAAGGAGCAGGCATCTCACACTATTTGAATCTTCTTTATCATGCTAAGAGGAGCAGGTAAAAGCAAAAAATTTCAGAATTGCACCTTGCAATGCAGAGATATCAATGTTTGTGCATTCACATTATTCATTGATTTTTGCCATTGTTAAACATCCAGAAATGTTTGAAGCTACTGACTGAATGAAAGGAGCTGGCATATCACTCTCTCTGAATCTTCTTTAGCATGCTAAGAGGAGCATGAGAAAGCAAAAAATTTCAGAATTGCACCTTGCATTGCGGAGAAATTACTGTTTGTACATTGATATTATTCATTGATTTTTGCCATTGAAAAACATCATGTTACTCATATACCAGAAATGTTTGAAGCTACTGACTGAAAGAAAGGAGCTGGCACCTCACTCTCTTTGAATCTTCTTTATCATGCTAAGAGGAGCAGGAAAAAGCAAAAAATTTCAGAATTGCACCTTGCAATGCAGAGAAATCAATGTTTGTGCATTCACATTATTCATTGATTTTTGCCATTGTAAAAAGTCCAGAAATGTTTGAAGCTACTGACTGAATGAAAGGAGCTGGCATCTCACTCTCTCTGAATCTTCTTTAGCATGCTAAGAGGAGCATGAAAAAGCAAAAAATTTCAGAATTGCACCTTGCAATGCGGAGAAATTACTGTTTGTACATTGACATTATTCATTGATTTTTGCCATTGAAAAACATCATGTTACTCATATACCAGAAATGTTTGAAGGTACTGGCTGAAAGAAAGGAGCTGGCATCTCACTCTCTTTGAATCTTCTTTATCATGCCAAGAGGAGCAGGAAAAATCAAAAAATTTCCGAATTGCACTTTACAATGCAGAGAAATCAATGTTTGTGCATTCACATTATTCATTGATTTTTGCCATTGTAAAACGTCCAAAAATGTTTGAAGCTACTGACTGAATGAAAGGAGCTGGCATCTCACTCTCTCTGAATCTTCTTTAGCATGCTAAGAGTAGCATGAAAAAGCAAAAAATTTCAGAATTGCACCTTGCAATGCGGAGAAATTACTGTTTGTACATTGACATTATTCATTGATTTTTGCCATTGAAAAACATCATGTTGCTCATATACTAGAAATGTTTGAAGGTACTGGCTGAAAGAAAGGAGCTGACATATCACTCTATTTGAATCTTCTTTACAATGCTGAGAAGAGCAGGAAAAAGCAAAAAATTTCAGACTTGCACCTTGCAATGCAGAGAAATCAATGTTTGTGCATTCACATTATTCATTGATTTTTGCCATTGTAAAACGTCCAGAAATGTTTGAAGCTACTGACTGAATGAAAGGAGCTGGCATCTCACTCTCTCTGAATCTTCTTTAGCATGCTAAGAGGAGCATGAAAAAGCAAAAAATTTCCGAATTGCAGCTTGCAATGCGGAGAAATTACTGTTTGTACATTGACATTATTCGTTGATTTTTGCCATTGAAAAACATCATGTTACTCATATACCAGAAATGTTTGAAAGTACTGGCTGAAAGAAAGGAGCTGGCATCTCACTCTCTTTGAATCTTCTTTATCATGCTAAGAGGAGCAGGAAAAAGCAAAAAAATTCAGAATTGCACCTTGCAATGCAGAGAAATCAATGTTTGTGCATTCACATTATTCATTGATTTTTGCCATTGGGAAACATCCAGAAATGTTTGAAGCTACTGACTGAATGAAAGGAGCTGGCATCTCACTCTCTCTGAATCTTCTTTAGCATGCTAAGAGGAGCATGAAAAAGCAAAAATTTCAGAATTGCACCTTGCAATGCGGAGAAATTACTGTTTGTACGTTGACATTATTCATTGATTTTTGCCATTGAAAAACATCATGTTACTCATATACCAGAAATGTTTGAAGGTACTGGCTGAAAGAAAGGAGCAGGCATCTCACACTATTTGAATCTTCTTTATCATGCTAAGAGGAGCAGGAAAAAGCAAAAAATTTCAGAATTGCACCTTGCAATGCAGAGAAATCAATGTTTGTGCATTCACATTATTCATTGATTTTTGCCATTGTTAAACGTCCAGAAATGTTTGAAGCTACTGACTGAATGAAAGGAGCTGGTATCTCACTCTCTCTGAATCTTCTTTAGGATGCTAAGAGGAGCATGAAAAAGCAAAAAATTTCTGAATTGCACCTTGCAATACGGAGAAATTACTGTTTGTACATTGACATTATTCATTGATTTTTGCCATTGAAAAACATCATGTTACTCATATACCAGAAATGTTTGAAGCTACTGACTGAAAGAAAGGAGCTGGCATCTCACTCTCTTTCAATCTTCTTTATCATGCTAAGAGGAGCAGGAAAAAGCAAAAAATTTCAGAATTGCACCTTGCAATGCAGAGAAATCAATGTTTGTGCATTCACATTATTCATTGATTTTTGCCATTGTAAAAAGTCCAGAAATGTTTGAAGCTACTGACTGAATGAAAGGAGCTGGCATCTCACTCTCTCTGAATCTTCTTTAGCATGCTAAGAGGAGCATGAAAAAGCAAAAAATTTCAGAATTGCACCTTGCAATGCGGAGAAATTACTGTTTGTACATTGACATTATTCATTGATTTTTGCCATTGAAAAACATCATGTTACTCATATACCAGAAATGTTTGAAGGTACTGGCTGAAAGAAAGGAGCTGGCATCTCACTCTCTTTGAATCTTCTTTATCATGCCAAGAGGAGCAGGAAAAAGCAAAAAATTTCCGAATTGCACTTTACAATGCAGAGAAATCAATGTTTGTGCATTCACATTATTCATTGATTTTTGCCATTGTAAAACGTCCAAAAATGTTTGAAGCTACTGACTGAATGAAAGGAGCTGGCATCTCACTCTCTCTGAATCTTCTTTAGCATGCTAAGAGGAGCATGAAAAAGCAAAAAATTTCAGAATTGCACCTTGCAATGCGGAGAAATTACTGTTTGTACATTGATATTATTCATTGATTTTTGCCTTTGAAAAACATCATGTTACTCATGTACCAGAAATGTTAGTAGGTACTTGCTGAGAGAAAGGAGCTGACATCTCAGTCTTTGAATCTTCTTTATCATGCTAAGAGGAGCAGGAAAAAGCAAAAAATTTCAGAATTGCACCTTGCACTGCGGAGAAATTACTGTTTGTACATTGACATTATTCATTGATTTTTGCCATTGAAAAACATCATGTTATTCATATACTAGAAATGTTTGAAGGTGCTGGCTGAAAGAAATGAGCTGGAATCTCACTCTCTTTGAATCTTCTTTATCATGCTAAGAGGAGCAGGAAAAAGCAAAAAATTTCAGAATTGCACCTTGCAATGCAGAGAAATCAATGTTTGTGCATTCACATTATTCATTGATTTTTGCCATTGTAAAACATCCAAAAATGTTTGAAGCTACTGACTGAATGAAAGGAGCTGGCATCTCACTCTCTCTGAATCTTCTTTAGCATGCTAAGAGGAGCATGAAAAAGCAAAAAGTTTCAGAATTGCACCTTGCAATGCGGAGAAATTACTGTTTGTACATTGACATTATTCATTGATTTTTGCCATTGAAAAACATCATGTTACTCATATACCAGAAATGTTTGAAGGTACTGGCTGAAAGAAAGGAGCAGGCATCTCACACTAATTGAATCTTCTTTATCATTTATGAGGAGCAGGTAAAAGCAAAAAATTTCAGAATTGCACCTTGCAATGCAGAGAAATCAATGTTTGTGCATTCACATTATTCATTGATTTTTGCCATTGTAAAAAGTCCAGAAATGTTTGAAGCTACTGACTGAATGAAAGGAGCTGGCATCTCACTCTCTCTGAATATTCTTTAGCATGCTAAGAGGAGTATGAAAAAGCAAAAAATTTCAGAATTGCACCTTGCAATGCGGAGAAATTACTGTTTGTACATTGACATTATTCATTGATTTTTGCCATTGAAAAACATCATGTTACTCATATACCAGAAATGTTTGAAGGTACTGGCTGAAAGAAAGGAGCTGGCATCTCACTCTCTTTGAATCTTCTTTATCATGCTAAGAGGAGCAGGAAAAAGCAAAAAATTTCCGAATTGCACTTTACAATGCAGAGATATCAATGTTTGTGCATTCACATTATTCATTGATTTTTGCCATTGTAAAACGTCCAAAAATGTTTGAAGCTACTGACTGAATGAAAGGAGCTGGCATCTCACTCTTTCTGAATCTTCTTTAGCATGCTAAGAGGAGCATGAGAAAGCAAAAAATTTCAGAATTGCACCTTGCATTGCGGAGAAATTACTGTTTGTACATTGATATTATTCATTGATTTTTGCCATTGAAAACATCATGTTACTCATATACCAGAAATGTTTGAAGCTACTGACTGAATGAAAGGAGCTGGCATCTCACTCTCTTTGAATCTTCTTTATCATGCTAAGAGGAGCAGGAAAAAGCAAAAAATTTCAGAATTGCACCTTGCAATGCAGAGAAATCAATGTTTGTGCATTCACATTATTCATTGATTTTTGCCATTGTAAAAAGTCCAGAAATGTTTGAAGCTACTGACTGAATGAAAGGAGCTGGCATCTCACTCTCTCTGAATCTTCTTTAGCATGCTAAGAGGAGCATGAAAAAGCAAAAAATTTCAGAATTGCACCTTGCAATGCGGAGAAATTACTGTTTGTACATTGACATTATTCATTGATTTTTGCCATTGAAAAACATCATGTTACTCATATACCAGAAATGTTTGAAGGTACTGGCTGAAAGAAAGGAGCTGGCATCTCACTCTCTTTGAATCTTCTTTATCATGCCAAGAGGAGCAGGAAAAAGCAAAAAATTTCCGAATTGCACTTTACAATGCAGAGAAATCAATGTTTGTGCATTCACATTATTCATTGATTTTTGCCATTGTAAAACGTCCAAAAATGTTTGAAGCTACTGACTGAATGAAAGGAGCTGGCATCTCACTCTCTCTGAATCTTCTTTAGCATGCTAAGAGGAGCATGAATAAGCAAAAAATTTCAGAATTGCACCTTGCAATGCGGAGAAATTACTGTTTGTACATTGACATTATTCATTGATTTTTGCCATTGAAAAACATCATGTTATTCATATACTAGAAATGTTTGAAGGTGCTGGCTGAAAGAAAGGAGCTGGCATATCACTCTCTTTGAATCTTCTTTACCATGCTAAGAAGAGCAGGAAAAAGCAAAAAATTTCAGAATTGCACCTTGCAATGCAGAGAAATCAATGTTTGTGCATTCACATTATTCAGTGATTTTTGCCATTGTAAAACATCCAGAAATGTTTGAAGCTACTGACTGAATGGAAGGATCTGGCATCTCACTCTCTCTGAATCTTCTTTAGCATGCTAAGACGAGCATGAAAAAGCAAAAAATTTCAGAATTGCACCTTGCAATGTGGAGAAATTACTGTTTGTACATTGACATTATTCATTGATTTTTGCCATTGAAAAACATCATGTTACTCATATAACAGAAATGTTTGAAGGTACTGGCTGAAAGAAAGGAGCAGGCATCTCACTCTCTTTGAATCTTCTTTATCATGCTAAGAGGAGCAGGTAAAAGCAAAAAATTTCAGAATTGCACCTTGCAATGCAGAGAAATCAATGTTTGTGCATTCACATTATTCATTGATTTTTGCCATTGTTAAACGTCCAGAAATGTTTGAAGCTACTGACTGAATGAAAGGAGCTGGCATCTCACTCTTTCTGAATCTTCTTTAGCATGCTACGAGGAGCATGAGAAAGCAAAAAATTTCAGAATTGCACCTTGCAATGCGGAGAAATTACTGTTTGTACATTGATATTATTCATTGATTTTTGCCATTGAAAAACATCATGTTACTCATATACCAGAAATGTTTGAAGGTACTGACTGAAAGAAAGGAGCTGGCATCTCACTCTCTTTGCATCTTCTTTATCATGCTAAGAGGAGCAGGAAAAAGCAAAAAATTTCAGAATTGCACCTTGCAATGCAGAGAAATCAATGTTTGTGCATTCACATTATTCATTGATTTTTGCCATTGTAAAAAGTCCAGAAATGTTTGAAGCTACTGACTGAATGAAAGGAGCTGGCATCTCACTCTCTCTGAATGTTCTTTAGCATGCTAAGAGGAGCATGAAAAAGCAAAAAATTTCAGAATTGCACCTTGCAATGCGGAGAATTTACTGTTTGTACATTGACATTATTCATTGATTTTTGCCATTGAAAAACATCATGTTACTCATATACCAGAAATGTTTGAAGGTACTGGCTGAAAGAAAGGAGCTGGCATCTCACTCTCTTTGAATCTTCTTTATCATGCCAAGAGGAGCAGGAAAAAGCAAAAAATTTCCGAATTGCACTTTACAATGCAGAGAAATCAATGTTTGTGCATTCACATTATTCATTGATTTTTGCCATTGTAAAACGTCCAAAAATGTTTGAAGCTACTGACTGAATGAAAGGAGCTGGCATCTCACTCTCTCTGAATCTTCTTTAGCATGCTAAGAGGAGCATGAAAAAGCAAAAAATTTCAGAATTGCACCTTGCAATGCGGAGAAATTACTGTTTGTACATTGATATTATTCATTGATTTTTGCCATTGAAAAACATCATGTTACTCATGTACCAGAAATGTTAGAAGGTACTGGCTGAGAGAAAGGAGCTGACATCTCAGTCTTTGAATCTTCTTTATCATGCTAAGAGGAGCAGGAAAAAGCAAAAAATTTCAGAATGGCAGCTTGCACTGCGGAGAAATTACTGTTTGTACATTGACATTATTCATTGATTTTTGCCATTGAAAAACATCATGTTATTCATATACTAGAAATGTTTGAAGGTGCTGGCTGAAAGAAAGGAGCTGGCATCTCACTCTCTTTGAATCTTCTTTATCATGCTAAGAGGAGCAGGAAAAAGCAAAAAATTTCAGAATTGCACCTTGCAATGCAGAGAAATCAATGTTTGTGCATTCACATTATTCATTGATTTTTGCCATTGTAAAACATCCAAAAATGTTTGAAGCTACTGACTGAATGAAAGGAGCTGGCATCTCACTCTCTCTGAATCTTCTTTAGCATGCTAAGAGGAGCATGAAAAAGCAAAAAGTTTCAGAATTGCACCTTGCAATGCGGAGAAATTACTGTTTGTACATTGACATTATTCATTGATTTTTGCCATTGAAAAACATCATGTTACTCATATAACAGAAATGTTTGAAGGTACTGGCTGAAAGAAAGGAGCAGGCATCTCACACTAATTGAATCTTCTTTATCATTTATGAGGAGCAGGTAAAAGCAAAAAATTTCAGAATTGCACCTTGCAATGCAGAGAAATCAATGTTTGTGCATTCACATTATTCATTGATTTTTGCCATTGTAAAAAGTCCAGAAATGTTTGAAGCTACTGACTGAATGAAAGGAGCTGGCATCTCACTCTCTCTGAATATTCTTTAGCATGCTAAGAGGAGTATGAAAAAGCAAAAAATTTCAGAATTGCACCTTGCAATGCGGAGAAATTACTGTTTGTACATTGACATTATTCATTGATTTTTGCCATTGAAAAACATCATGTTACTCATATACCAGAAATGTTTGAAGGTACTGGCTGAAAGAAAGGAGCTGGCATCTCACTCTCTTTGAATCTTCTTTATCATGCTAAGAGGAGCAGGAAAAAGCAAAAAATTTCCGAATTGCACTTTACAATGCAGAGATATCAATGTTTGTGCATTCACATTATTCATTGATTTTTGCCATTGTAAAACGTCCAAAAATGTTTGAAGCTACTGACTGAATGAAAGGAGCTGGCATCTCACTCTTTCTGAATCTTCTTTAGCATGCTAAGAGGAGCATGAGAAAGCAAAAAATTTCAGAATTGCACCTTGCATTGCGGAGAAATTACTGTTTGTACATTGACATTATTCATTGATTTTTGCCATTGAAAAACATCATGTTACTCATATACCAGAAATGTTTGAAGGTACTGGCTGAAAGAAAGGAGCTGGCATCTCACTCTCTTTGAATCTTCTTTATCATGCCAAGAGGAGCAGGAAAAAGCAAAAAATTTCCGAATTGCACTTTGCAATGCAGAGAAATCAATGTTTGTGCATTCACATTATTCATTGATTTTTGCCATTGTAAAACGTCCAAAAATGTTTGAAGCTACTGACTGAATGAAAGGAGCTGGCATCTCACTCTCTCTGAATCTTCTTTAGCATGCTAAGAGGAGCATGAATAAGCAAAAAATTTCAGAATTGCACCTTGCAATGTGGAGAAATTACTGTTTGTACATTGACATTATTCATTGATTTTTGCCATTGAAAAACATCATGTTATTCATATACTAGAAATGTTTGAAGGTGCTGGCTGAAAGAAAGGAGCTGGCATATCACTCTCTTTGAATCTTCTTTACCATGCTAAGAAGAGCAGGAAAAAGCAAAAAATTTCAGAATTGCACCTTGCAATGCAGAGAAATCAATGTTTGTGCATTCACATTATTCAGTGATTTTTGCCATTGTAAAACATCCAGAAATGTTTGAAGCTACTGACTGAATGGAAGGATCTGGCATCTCACTCTCTCTGAATCTTCTTTAGCATGCTAAGACGAGCATGAAAAAGCAAAAAATTTCAGAATTGCACCTTGCAATGTGGAGAAATTACTGTTTGTACATTGACATTATTCATTGATTTTTGCCATTGAAAAACATCATGTTACTCATATAACAGAAATGTTTGAAGGTACTGGCTGAAAGAAAGGAGCAGGCATCTCACTCTCTTTGAATCTTCTTTATCATGCTAAGAGGAGCAGGTAAAAGCAAAAAATTTCAGAATTGCACCTTGCAATGCAGAGAAATCAATGTTTGTGCATTCACATTATTCATTGATTTTTGCCATTGTTAAACGTCCAGAAATGTTTGAAGCTACTGACTGAATGAAAGGAGCTGGCATCTCACTCTTTCTGAATCTTCTTTAGCATGCTACGAGGAGCATGAGAAAGCAAAAAATTTCAGAATTGCACCTTGCAATGCGGAGAAATTACTGTTTGTACATTGATATTATTCATTGATTTTTGCCATTGAAAAACATCATGTTACTCATATACCAGAAATGTTTGAAGGTACTGACTGAAAGAAAGGAGCTGGCATCTCACTCTCTTTGCATCTTCTTTATCATGCTAAGAGGAGCAGGAAAAAGCAAAAAATTTCAGAATTGCACCTTGCAATGCAGAGAAATCAATGTTTGTGCATTCACATTATTCATTGATTTTTGCCATTGTAAAAAGTCCAGAAATGTTTGAAGCTACTGACTGAATGAAAGGAGCTGGCATCTCACTCTCTCTGAATGTTCTTTAGCATGCTAAGAGGAGCATGAAAAAGCAAAAAATTTCAGAATTGCACCTTGCAATGCGGAGAATTTACTGTTTGTACATTGACATTATTCATTGATTTTTGCCATTGAAAAACATCATGTTACTCATATACCAGAAATGTTTGAAGGTACTGGCTGAAAGAAAGGAGCTGGCATCTCACTCTCTTTGAATCTTCTTTATCATGCCAAGAGGAGCAGGAAAAAGCAAAAAATTTCCGAATTGCACTTTACAATGCAGAGAAATCAATGTTTGTGCATTCACATTATTCATTGATTTTTGCCATTGTAAAACGTCCAAAAATGTTTGAAGCTACTGACTGAATGAAAGGAGCTGGCATCTCACTCTCTCTGAATCTTCTTTAGCATGCTAAGAGGAGCATGAAAAAGCAAAAAATTTCAGAATTGCACCTTGCAATGCGGAGAAATTACTGTTTGTACATTGATATTATTCATTGATTTTTGCCATTGAAAAACATCATGTTACTCATGTACCAGAAATGTTAGAAGGTACTGGCTGAGAGAAAGGAGCTGACATCTCAGTCTTTGAATCTTCTTTATCATGCTAAGAGGAGCAGGAAAAAGCAAAAAATTTCAGAATGGCAGCTTGCACTGCGGAGAAATTACTGTTTGTACATTGACATTATTCATTGATTTTTGCCATTGAAAAACATCATGTTATTCATATACTAGAAATGTTTGAAGGTGCTGGCTGAAAGAAAGGAGCTGGCATCTCACTCTCTTTGAATCTTCTTTATCATGCTAAGAGGAGCAGGAAAAAGCAAAAAATTTCAGAATTGCACCTTGAAATGCAGAGAAATCAATGTTTGTGTATTCACATTATTCATTGATTTTTGCCATTGTAAAACGTCCAAAAATGTTTGAAGCTACTGACTGAATGAAAGGAGCTGGCATCTCACTCTCTCTGAATCTTCTTTAGCATGCTAAGAGGAGCATGAAAAAGCAAAAAAATTCAGAATTGCACCTTGCAATGCGGAGAAATTACTGTTTGTACATTGACATTATTCATTGATTTTTGCCATTGAAAAACATCATGTTACTCATATAACAGAAATGTTTGAAAGTACTGGCTGAAAGAAAGGAGCAGGCATCTCACACTATTTGAATATTCTTTATCATGCTAAGAGGAGCAGGTAAAAGCAAAAAATTTCAGAATTGCACCTTGCAATGCAGAGAAATCAATGTTTGTGCATTCACATTATTCATTCATTTTTGCCATTGTTAAACGTCCAGAAATGTTTGAAGCTACTGACTGAATGAAAGGAGCTGGCATCTCACTCTTTCTGAATCTTCTTTAGCATGCTAAGAGGAGCATGAGAAAGCAAAAAGTTTCAGAATTGCACCTTGCAATGCGGAGAAATTACTGTTTGTACATTGATATTATTCATTGATTTTTGCCATTGAAAAACATCATGTTACTCATATACCAGAAATGTTTGAAGGTACTGACTGAAAGAAAGGAGCTGGCATCTCACTCTCTTTGAATCTTCTTTAGCATGCTAAGAGGAGCAGGAAAAAGCAAAAAATTTTAGAATTGCACCTTGCAATGCAGAGAAATCAATGTTTGTGCATTCACATTATTCATTGATTTTTGCCATTGTAAAAAGTCCAGAAATGTTTGAAGCTACTGACTGAATGAAAGGAGCTGGCATCTCACTCTCTCTGAATCTTCTTTAGCATGCCAAGAGGAGCATGAAAAAGCAAAAAATTTCAAAATTGCACCTTGCAAAGCGGAGAAATTACTCTTTGTACATTGACATTATTCATTGATTTTTGCCATTGAAAAACATCATGTTACTCATATACCGGAAATGATAGAAGGTACTGGCTGAGAGAAAGGAGCTGACATCTCAGTTTTGAATCTTCTTTATCATGCTAAGAAGAGCAGGAAAAAGCAAAACATTTCAGAATTGCACCTTGCACTGCGGAGAAATCAATGTTTGTGCATTCACATTATTCATTGAGTTTCGCCATTGAAAAACGTCCAGAAATGTTTGAACCTACTGACTGAATGAAAGGAGCTGGCATCGCACTCTCTCTGAATCTTCTTTAGCATGCTAAGAGGAGCATGAAAAAGCAAAAAATTTCAGAATTGCACCTTGCAATGCGGAGAAATTACTGTTTGTACATTGACATTATTCATTGATTTTTGCCATTGAAAAACATCATGTTGCTCATATACTAGAAATGTTTGAAGGTACTGGCTGAAAGAAAGGAGCTGACATATCACTCTATTTGAATCTTCTTTACCATGCTGAGAAGAGCAGGAAAAAGCAAAAAATTTCAGAATTGCACCTTGCAATGCAGAGAAATCAATGTTTGTGCATTCACATTATTCATTGATTTTTGCCATTTTAAAACGTCCAGAAATGTTTGAAGCTACTGACTGAATGAAAGGAGCTGGCATCTCACTCTCTCTGAATCTTCTTTAGCATGCTAAGAGGAGCATGAAAAAGCAAAAAATTTCCGAATTGCAGCTTGCAATGCGGAGAAATTACTGTTTGTACATTGACATTATTCGTTGATTTTTGCCATTGAAAAACATCATGTTACTCATATACCAGAAATGTTTGAAAGTACTGGCTGAAAGAAAGGAGCAGGCATCTCACACTATTTGAATCTTCTTTATCATTCTAAGAGGAGCAGGTAAAAGCAAAAAATTTCAGAATTGCACCTTGCAATGCAGAGAAATCAATGTTTGTGCATTCACATTATTCATTGATTTTTGCCATTGTTAAACGTCCAGAAATGTTTGAAGCTACTGACTGAATGAAAGGAGCTGGCATCTCACTCTTTCTGAATCTTCTTTAGCATGCTAAGAGGAGCATGAGAAAGCAAAAAATTTCAGAATTGCACCTTGCAATGCAGAGAAATTACTGTTTGTACATTGATATTATTCATTGATTTTTGCCATTGAAAAACATCATGTTACTCATATACCAGAAATGTTTGAAGCTACTGACTGAAAGAAAGGAGCTGGCATCTCACTCTCTTTGAATCTTCTTTATCATGCTAAGAGGTGCAGGAAAAATCAAAAAATCTCAGAATTGCACCTTGCAATGCAGAGAAATCAATGTTTGTGCATTCACATTATTCATTGATTTTTGCCATTGTAAAAAGTCCAGAAATGTTTGAAGCTACTGACTGAATGAAAGGAGCTGGCATCTCACTCTCTCTGAATCTTCTTTAGCATGCTAAGAGGAGCATGAAAAAGCAAAAAATTTCAGAATTGCACCTTGCAATGCGGAGAAATTACTGTTTGTACATTGACATTATTCATTGATTTTTGCCATTGAAAAACATCATGTTACTCATATACCAGAAATGTTTGAAGGTACTGGCTGAAAGAAAGGAGCTGGCATCTCACTCTCTTTGAATCTTCTTTATCATGCTAAGAGGAGCAGGAAAAAGCAAAAAATTTCCGAATTGCACTTTACAATGCAGAGAAATCAATTTTTGTGCATTCACATTATTCATTGATTTTTGCCATTGTAAAACGTCCAAAAATGTTTGAAGCTACTGACTGAATGAAAGGAGCTGGCATCTCACTCTCTCTGAATCTTCTTTAGCATGCTAAGAGGAGCATGAAAAAGCAAAAAATTTCTGAATTTCACCTTGCAATGCGGAGAAATTACTGTTTGTACATTGACATTATTCATTGATTTTTGCCATTGAAAAACATCATGTTACTCATATACCAGAAATGTTTGAAGCTACTGACTGAAAGAAAGGAGCTGGCATCTCACTCTCTTTGAATCTTCTTTATCATGCTAAGAGGAGCAGGAAAAAGCCAAAAATTTCAGAATTGCACCTTGCAATGCAGAGAAATCAATGTTTGTGCATTCACATTATTCATTGATTTTTGCCATTGTAAAAAGTCCAGAAATGTTTGAAGCTACTGACTGAATGAAAGGAGCTGGCATCTCACTCTCTCTGAATCTTCTTTAGCATGCTAAGAGGAGCATGAAAAAGCAAAACAATTCAGAATTGCACCTTGCAATGCGGAGAAATTACTGTTTGTACATTGACATTATTCATTGATTTTTGCCATTGAAAAACATCATGTTGCTCATATACTAGAAATGTTTGAAGGTACTGGCTGAAAGAAAGGAGCTGACATATCACTCTATTTGAATCTTCTTTACCATGCTGAGAAGAGCAGGAAAAAAGCAAAAAATTTCAGAATTGCACCTTGCAATGCAGAGAAATCAATGTTTGTGCATTCACATTATTCATTGATTTTTGCCATTTTAAAACGTCCAGAAATGTTTGAAGCTACTGACTGAATGAAAGGAGCTGGCATCTCACTCTCTCTGAATCTTCTTTAGCATGCTAAGAGGAGCATGAAAAAGCAAAAAATTTCCGAATTGCAGCTTGCAATGCGGAGAAATTACTGTTTGTACATTGACATTATTCGTTGATTTTTGCCATTGAAAAACATCATGTTACTCATATACCAGAAATGTTTGAAAGTACTGGCTGAAAGAAAGGAGCTGGCATCTCACTCTCTTTGAATCTTCTTTATCATGCTAAGAGGAGCAGGAAAAAGCAAAAAATTTCAGAATTGCACCTTGCAATGCAGAGAAATCAATGTTTGTGCATTCACATTATTCATTGATTTTTGCCAATGGGAAACATCCAGAAATGTTTGAAGCTACTGACTGAATGAAAGGAGCTGGCATCTCACTCTCTCTGAATCTTCTTTAGCATGCTAAGAGGAGCATGAAAAAGCAAAAATTTCAGAATTGCACTTTACAATGCAGAGAAATCAATTTTTGTGCATTCACATTATTCATTGATTTTTGCCATTGTAAAACGTCCAAAAATGTTTGAAGCTACTGACTGAATGAAAGGAGCTGGCATCTCACTCTCTCTGAATCTTCTTTAGCATGCTAAGAGGAGCATGAAAAAAGCAAAAAATTTCAGAATTGCACCTTGCAATGCGGAGAAATTACTGTTTGTACATTGACATTATTCATTGATTTTTGCCATTGAAAAACACCATGTTACTCATATAACAGAAATGTTTGAAGGTACTGGCTGAAAGAAAGGAGCAGGCATCTCACACTATTTGAATCTTCTTTATCATGCTAAGAGGAGCAGGTAAAAGCAAAAAATTTCAGAATTGCACCTTGCAATGCAGAGAAATCAATGTTTGTGCATTCACATTATTCATTGATTTTTGCCATTGTTAAACGTCCAGAAATGTTTGAAGCTACTGACTGAATGAAAGGAGCTGGCATCTCACTCTTTCTGAATCTTCTTTAGCATGCTAAGAGGAGCATGAGAAAGCAAAAAATTTCAGAATTGCACCTTGCAATGCAGAGAAATTACTGTTTGTACATTGATATTATTCATTGATTTTTGCCATTGAAAAACATCATGTTACTCATATACCAGAAATGTTTGAAGCTACTGACTGAAAGAAAGGAGCTGGCATCTCACTCTCTTTGAATCTTCTTTATCATGCTAAGAGGAGCAGGAAAAATCAAAAAATCTCAGAATTGCACCTTGCAATGCAGAGAAATCAATGTTTGTGCATTCACATTATTCATTGATTTTTGCCATTGTAAAAAGTCCAGAAATGTTTGAAGCTACTGACTGAATGAAAGGAGCTGGCATCTCACTCTCTCTGAATCTTCTTTAGCATGCTAAGAGGAGCATGAAAAAGCAAAAAATTTCAGAATTGCACCTTGCAATGCGGAGAAATTACTGTTTGTACATTGACATTATTCATTGATTTTTGCCATTGAAAAACATCATGTTACTCATATACCAGAAATGTTTGAAGGTACTGGCTGAAAGAAAGGAGCTGGCATCTCACTCTCTTTGAATCTTCTTTATCATGCTAAGAGGAGCAGGAAAAAGCAAAAAATTTCCGAATTGCACTTTACAATGCAGAGAAATCAATTTTTGTGCATTCACATTATTCATTGATTTTTGCCATTGTAAAACGTCCAAAAATGTTTGAAGCTACTGACTGAATGAAAGGAGCTGGCATCTCACTCTCTCTGAATCTTCTTTAGCATGCTAAGAGGAGCATGAAAAAGCAAAAAATTTCAGAATTGCACCTTGCAATGCGGAGAAATTACTGTTTGTACATTGACATTATTCATTGATTTTTGCCATTGAAAAACATCATGTTACTCATATAACAGAAATGTTTGAAGGTACTGGCTGAAAGAAAGGAGCAGGCATCTCACACTATTTGAATCTTCTTTATCATGCTAAGAGGAGCAGGTAAAAGCAAAAAATTTCAGAATTGCACCTTGCAATGCAGAGAAATCAATGTTTGTGCATTCACATTATTCATTGATTTTTGCCATTGTTAAACGTCCAGAAATGTTTGAAGCTACTGACTGAATGAAAGAAGCTGGCATCTCACTCTTTCTGAATCTTCTTTAGCATGCTAAGAGGAGCATGAGAAAGCAAAAAATTTCAGAATTGCACCTTGCAATGCAGAGAAATTACTGTTTGTACATTGATATTATTCATTGATTTTTGCCATTGAAAAACATCATGTTACTCATATACCAGAAATGTTTGAAGCTACTGACTGAAAGAAAGGAGCTGGCATCTCACTCTCTTTGAATCTTCTATATCATGCTAAGAGGAGCAGGAAAAAGCAAAAAATTTCAGAATTGCACCTTGCAATGCAGAGATATCAATGTTTGTGCATTCACATTATTCATTGATTTTTGCCATTGTAAAAAGTCCAGAAATGTTTGAAGCTACAGACTGAATGAAAGGAGCTGGCGTCTCACTCTCTCTGAATCTTCTTTAGCATGCTAAGAGGAGCATGAAAAAGCAAAAAATTTCAGAATTGCACCTTGCAATGCGGAGAAATTACTGTTTGTACATTGACATTATTCATTGATTTTTGCCATTGAAAAACATCATGTTACTCATATACCAGAAATGTTTGAAGGTACTGGCTGAAAGAAAGGAGCTGGCATCTCACTCTCTTTGAATCTTCTTTATCATGCCAAGAGGAGCAGGAAAAAGCAAAAAATTTCCGAATTGCACTTTACAATGCAGAGAAATCAATGTTTGTGCATTCACATTATTCATTGATTTTTGCCATTGTAAAACGTCCAAAAATGTTTGAAGCTACTGACTGAATGAAAGGAGCTGGCATCTCACTCTCTCTGAATCTTCTTTAGCATGCTAAGAGGCGCATGAAAAAGCAAAAAATTTCAGAATTGCACCTTGCAATGCGGAGAAATTACTGTTTGTACATTGATATTTTTCATTGATTTTTGCCATTGAAAAACATCATGTTACTCATGTACCAGAAATGTTAGAAGGTACTGGCTGAGAGAAAGGAGCTGACATCTCTGTCTTTGATTATTCTTTATCATGCTAAGAGGAGCAGGAAAAAGCAAAAAATTTCAGAATTGCAACTTGCACTGCGGAGAAATTACTGTTTGCACATTGACATTATTCATTGATTTTTGCCATTGAAAAACATCATGTTATTCATATACTAGAAATGTTTGTAGGTGCTGGCTGAAAGAAAGGAGCTGGCATCTCACTCTCTTTGAATCTTCTTTATCATGCTAAGAGGAGCAGTTAAAAGCAAAAAATTTCAGAATTGCACCTTGCAATGCAGAGAAATCAATGTTTGTGCATTCACATTATTCATTGATTTTTGCCTTTGTTAAACGTCCAGAAATGTTTGAAGCTACTGACTGAATGAAAGGAGCTGGCATCTCACTCTTTCTGAATCTTCTTTAGCATGCTAAGAGGAGCATGAGAAAGCAAAAAATTTCAGAATTGCACCTTGCAATGCAGAGAAATTACTGTTTGTACATTGATATTATTCATTGATTTTTGCCATTGAAAAACATCATGTTACTCATATACCAGAAATGTTTGAAGGTACTGACTGAAAGAAAGGAGCTGGCATCTCACTCTCTTTGAATCTTCTTTATCATGCTAAGAGGAGCAGGAAAAATCAAAAAATTTCAGAATTGCACCTTGCAATGCAGAGAAATCAATGTTTGTGCATTCACATTATTCATTGATTTTTGCCATTGTAAAAAGTCCAGAAATGTTTGAAGCTACTGACTGAATGAAAGGAGCTGGCATCTCACTCTCTCTGAATGTTCTTTAGCATGCTAAGAGGAGCATGAAAAAGCAAAAAATTTCAGAATTGCCCCTTGCAATGCGGAGAAATTACTGTTTGTACATTGATATTATTAATTGATTTTTGCCATTGAAAAACATCATGTTACTCATATACCAGAAATGTTTGAAGGTACTGGCTGAAAGAAAGGAGCAGGCATCTCACACTATTTGAATCTTCTTTATCATGCTAAGAGGAGCAGGAAAAAGCAAAAAATTTCAGAATTGCACCTTGCAATGCAGAGAAATCAATGATTGTGCATTCACATTATTCATTGATTTTTGCCATTGTTAAACGTCCAGAAATGTTTGAAGCTACTGACTGAATGAAAGGAGCTGGTATCTCACTCTCTCTGAATCTTCTTTAGCATGCTAAGAGGAGCATGAAAAAGCAAAAAATTTCTGAATTGCACCTTGCAATACGGAGAAATTACTGTTTGTACATTGACATTATTCATTGATTTTTGCCATTGAAAAACATCATGTTACTCATATACCAGAAATGTTTGAAGCTACTGACTGAAAGAAAGGAGCTGGCATCTCACTCTCTTTGAATCTTCTTTATCATGCTAAGAGGAGCAGGAAAAATCAAAAAATCTCAGAATTGCACCTTGCAATGCAGAGAAATCAATGTTTGTGCATTCACATTATTCATTGATTTTTGCCATTGTTAAACGTCCAGAAATGTTTGAAGCTACTGACTGAATGAAAGGAGCTGGTATCTCACTCTCTCTGAATCTTCTTTAGCATGCTAAGAGGAGCATGAAAAAGCAAAAAATTTCTGAATTGCACCTTGCAATACGGAGAAATTACTGTTTGTACATTGACATTATTCATTGATTTTTGCCATTGAAAAACATCATGTTACTCATATACCAGAAATGTTTGAAGCTACTGACTGAAAGAAAGGAGCTGGCATCTCACTCTCTTTGAATCTTCTTTATCATGCTAAGAGGAGCAGGAAAAAGCAAAAAATTTCAGAATTGCACCTTGCAATGCAGAGAAATCAATGTTTGTGCATTCACATTATTCATTGATTTTTGCCATTGTAAAAAGTCCAGAAATGTTTGAAGCTACTGACTGAATGAAATGAGCTGGCATCTCACTCTCTCTGAATCTTCTTTAGCATGCTAAGAGGAGCATGAAAAAGCAAAAAATTTCAGAATTGCACCTTGCAATGCGGAGAAATTACTGTTTGTACATTGACATTATTCATTGATTTTTGCCATTGAAAAACATCATGTTACTCATATACCAGAAATGTTTGAAGGTACTGGCTGAAAGAGAGGAGCTGGCATCTCACTCTCTTTGAATCTTCTTTATCATGCTAAGAGGAGCAGGTAAAAGCAAAAAATTTCAGAATTGCACCTTGCAATGCAGAGAAATCAATGTTTGTGCATTCACAATATTCATTGATTTTTGCCATTGTTAAACGTCCAGAAATGTTTGAAGCTACTGACTGAATGAAAGGAGCTGGCATCTCACTCTTTCTGAATCTTCTTTAGCATGCTAAGAGGAGCATGAGAAAGCAAAAAATTTCAGAATTGCACCTTGCAATGCAGAGAAATTACTGTTTGTACATTGATATTATTCATTGATTTTTGCCATTGAAAAACATCATGTTACTCATATACCAGAAATGTTTGAAGCTACTGACTGAAAGAAAGGAGCTGGCATCTCACTCTCTTTGAATCTTCTTTATCATGCTAAGAGGAGCAGGAAAAAGCAAAATATTTCAGAATTGCACCTTGCAATGCAGAGAAATCAATGTTTGTGCATTCACATTATTCATTGATTTTTGCCATTGTAAAAAGTCCAGAAATGTTTGAAGCTACTGACTGAATGAAAGGAGCTGGCATCTCACTCTCTCTGAATCTTCTTTAGCATGCTAAGAGGAGCATGAAAAAGCAAAAAATTTCAGAATTGCACCTTGCAATGCGGAGAAATTACTGTTTGTACATTGACATTATTCATTGATTTTTGCCATTGAAAAACATCATGTTACTCATATACCAGAAATGTTTGAAGGTACTGGCTGAAAGAAAGGAGCTGGCATCTCACTCTCTTTGAATCTTCTTTATCATGCCAAGAGGAGCAGGAAAAAGCAAAAAATTTCCGAATTGCACTTTACAATGCAGAGAAATCAATGTTTGTGCATTCAGATTATTCACTGATTTTTGCCATTGTAAAACGTCCAAAAATGTTTGAAGCTACTGACTGAATGAAAGGAGCTGGCATCTCACTCTCTCTGAATCTTCTTTAGCATGCTAAAAGGCGCATGAAAAAGCAAAAAATTTCAGAATTGCACCTTGCAATGCGGAGAAATTACTGTTTGTACATTGATATTTTTCATTGATTTTTGCCATTGAAAAACATCATGTTACTCATGTACCAGAAATGTTAGAAGGTACTGGCTGAGAGAAAGGAGATTACATCTCAGTCTTTGATTCTTCTTTATCATGCTAAGAGGAGCAGGAAAAAGCAAAAAATTTCAGAATTGCACCTTGCACTGCGGAGAAATTACTGTTTGTACATTGACATTATTCATTGATTTTTGCCATTGAAAAACATCATGTTACTCATATACTAGAAATGTTTGAAGGTGCTGGCTGAAAGAAAGGAGCTGGCATCTCACTCTCTTTGAATCTTCTTTATCATGCTAAGAGGAGCAGGAAAAAGCAAAAAATTTCAGAATTGCACCTTGCAATGCAGAGAAATCAATGTTTGTGCATTCACATTATTCATTGATTTTTGCCTTTGTTAAACGTCCAGAAATGTTTGAAGCTACTGACTGAATGAAAGGAGCTGGCATCTCACTCTTTCTGAATCTTCTTTAGCATGCTAAGAGGAGCATGGGAAAGCAAAAAATTTCAGAATTGCACCTTGCAATGCGGAGAAATTACTGTTTGTACATTGATATTATTCATTGATTTTTGCCATTGAAAAACATCATGTTACTCATATACCAGAAATGTTTGAAGGTACTGACTGAAAGAAAGGAGCTGGCATCTCACTCTCTTTGAATCTTCTTTATCATGCTAAGAGGAGCAGGAAAAAGCAAAAAATTTCAGAATTGCACCTTGCAATGCAGAGAAATCAATGTTTGTGCATTCACATTATTCATTGATTTTTGCCATTGTAAAAAGTCCAGAAATGTTTGAAGCTACTGACTGAATGAAAGGAGCTGGCATCTCACTCTCTCTGAATCTTCTTTAGCATGCTAAGAGGAGCATGAAAAAGCAAAAAATTTCAGAATTGCACCTTGCAATGCGGAGAAATTACTGTTTGTACATTGACATTATTCATTGATTTTTGCCATTGAAAAACATCATGTTACTCATATACCAGAAATGTTTGAAGGTACTGGCTTAAAGAAAGGAGCTGGCATCTCACTCTCTTTGAATCTTCTTTATCATGCCAAGAGGAGCAGGAAAAAGCAAAAAATTTCCGAATTGCACTTTACAATGCAGAGAAATCAATGTTTGTGCATTCACATTATTCATTGATTTTTGCCATTGTAAAACGTCCAAAAATGTTTGAAGCTATTGACTGAATGAAAGGAGCTGGCATCTCACTCTCTCTGAATCTTCTTTAGCATGCTAAGAGGAGAATGAAAAAGCAAAAAATTTCAGAATTGCACCTTGCAATGCGGAGAAATTACTGTTTGTACATTGATATTATTCATTGATTTTTGCCTTTGAAAAACATCATGTTACTCATGTACCAGAAATGTTAGAAGGTACTGGCTGAGAGAAAGGAGCTGACATCTCAGTCTTTGAATCTTCTTTATCATGCTAAGAGGAGCAGGAAAAAGCAAAAAATTTCAGAATTGCACCTTGCACTGCGGAGAAATTACTGTTTGTACATTGACATTATTCATTGATTTTTGCCATTGAAAAACATCATGTTATTCATATACTAGAAATGTTTGAAGGTGCTGGCTGAAAGAAAGGAGCTGGCATCTCACTCTCTTTGAATCTTCTTTATCATGCTAAGAGGAGCAGGAAAAAGCAAAAAATTTCAGAATTGCACCTTGCACTGCGGAGAAATTACTGTTTGTACATTGACATTATTCATTGATTTTTGCCATTGTAAAAAGTCCAGAAATGTTTGAAGCTACTGACTGAATGAAAGGAGCTGGCATCTCACTCTCTCTGAATCTTCTTTAGCATGCTAAGAGGAGCATGAAAAAGCAAAAAATTTCAGAATTGCGCCTTGCAATGCGGAGAAATTACTGTTTGTACATGGACATTATTCATTGATTTTTGCCTTTGAAAAACATCATGTTACTCATATACCAGAAATGTTTGAAGGTACTGGCTGAAAGAAAGGAGCTGGCATCTCACTCTCTATGAATCTTCTTTATCATGCCAAGAGGAGCAGGAAAAAGCAAAAAATTTCCGAATTGCATTTTACAATGCAGAGAAATCAATGTTTGTGCATTCACATTATTCATTGATTTTTGCCATTGTAAAACGTCCAAAAATGTTTGAAGCTACTGACTGAATGAAAGGAGCTGGCATCTCACTCTCTCTGAATCTTCTTTAGCATGCTAAGAGGAGCATGAAAAAGCAAAAAATTTCAGAATTGCACCTTGCAATGCGGAGAAATTACTGTTTGTACATTGATATTATTCATTGATTTTTGCCATTGAAAAACATCATGTTACTCATGTACCAGAAATGTTAGAAGGTACTGGCTGAGAGAAAGGAGCTGACATCTCAGTCTTTGATTCTTCTTTATCATGCTAAGAGGAGCAGGAAAAAGCAAAAAATTTCAGAATTGCACCTTGCACTGCGGAGAAATTACTGTTTGTACATTGACATTATTCATTGATTTTTGCCATTGAAAAACATCATGTTATTCATATACTAGAAATGTTTGAAGGTGCTGGCTGAAAGAAAGGAGCTGGCATCTCACTCTCTTTGAATCTTCTTTATCATGCTAAGAGGAGCAGGAAAAAGCAAAAAATTTCAGAATTGCACGTTGCAATGCAGAGAAATCAATGTTTGTGCATTCACATTATTCATTGATTTTTGCCATTGTAAAACGTCCAAAAATGTTTGAAGCTACTGACTGAATGAAAGGAGCTGGCATCTCACTCTCTCTGAATCTTCTTTAGCATGCTAAGAGGAGCATGAAAAAGCAAAAAATTTCAGAATTGCACCTTGCAATGCGGAGAAATTACTGTTTGTACATTGACATTATTCATTGATTTTTGCCATTGAAAAACATCATGTTACTCAAATAACAGAAATGTTTGAAGGTACTGGCTGAAAGAAAGGAGCAGGCATCTCACACTATTTGAATATTCTTTATCATGCTAAGAGGAGCAGGTAAAAGCAAAAAATTTCCGAATTGCACCTTGCAATGCAGAGAAATCAATGTTTGTGCATTCACATTATTCATTGATTTTTGCCATTGTTAAACGTCCAGAAATGTTTGAAGCTACTGACTGAATGAAAGGAGCTGGCATCTCACTCTTTCTGAATCTTCTTTAGCATGCTAAGAGGAGCATGAGAAAGCAAAAAAATTTCAGAATTGCACCTTGCAATGCGGAGAAATCAATGTTTGTGCATTCACATTATTCATTGATTTTTGCCATTGTAAAAAGTCCAGAAATGTTTGAAGCTACTGACTGAATGAAAGGAGCTGGCATCTCACTCTCTCTGAATCTTCTTTAGCATGCTAAGAGGAGCATGAAAAAGCAAAAAATTTCAGAATTGCGCCTTGCAATGCGGATAAATTACTGTTTGTACATTGACATTATTCATTGATTTTTGACTTTGAAAAACATCATGTTACTCATATACCAGAAATGTTTGAAGGTACTGGCTGAAAGAAAGGAGCTGGCATCTCACTCTCTTTGAATCTTCTTTATCATGCCAAGAGGAGCAGGAAAAAGCAAAAAATTTCCGAATTGGACTTTACAATGCAGAGAAATCAATGTTTGTGCATTCACATTATTCATTGATTTTTGCCATTGTAAAACGTCCAAAAATGTTTGAAGCTACTGACTGAATGAAAGGAGCTGGCATCTCACTCTCTCTGAATCTTCTTTAGCATGCTAAGAGGAGCATGAAAAAGCAAAAAATTTCAGAATTGCACCTTGCAATGCGGAGAAATTACTGTTTGTACATTGATATTATTCATTGATTTTTGCCATTGAAAAACATCATGTTACTCATGTACCAGAAATGTTAGAAGGTACTGGCTGAGAGAAAGGAGCTGACATCTCAGTCTTTGATTCTTCTTTATCATGCTAAGAGGAGCAGGAAAAAGCAAAAAATTTCCGAATTGCACCTTGCACTGCGGAGAAATTACTGTTTGTACATTGACATTATTCATTGATTTTTGCCATTGAAAAACATCATGTTATTCATATACTAGAAATGTTTGAAGGTGCTGGCTGAAAGAAAGGAGCTGGCATCTCACTCTCTTTGAATCTTCTTTATCATGCTAAGAGGAGCAGGAAAAAGCAAAATATTTCAGAATTGCATCTTGCAATGCAGAGAAATCAATGTTTGTGCATTCACATTATTCATTGATTTTTGCCATTGTAAAACGTCCAAAAATGTTTGAAGCTACTGACTGAATGAAAGGAGCTGGCATCTCACTCTCTCTGAATCTTCTTTAGCATGCTAAGAGGAGCATGAAAAAGCAAAAAATTTCAGAATTGCACCTTGCAATGCGGAGAAATTACTGTTTGTACATTGACATTATTCATTGATTTTTGCCATTGAAAAACATCATGTTATTCATATACTAGAAATGTTTGAAGGTACTGGCTGAAAGAAAGGAGCTGGCATATCACTCTCTTTGAATCTTCTTTACCATGCTGAAAAGAGCAGGAAAAAGCAAAAAATTTCAGAATTGCACCTTGCAATGCAGAGAAATCAATGTTTGTGCATTCACATTATTCATTGATTTTTGCCATTGTAAAACATCCAGAAATGTTTGAAGCTACTGACTGAATGAAAGGAGCTGGCTTCTCACACTCTCTGAATCTTCTTTAGCATGCTAAGAGGAGCATGAAAAAGCAAAAAATTTCTGAATTGCACCTCGCAATACGGAGAAATTACTGTTTGTACATTGACATTATTCATTGATTTTTGCCATTGAAAAACATCATGTTACTCATATACCAGAAATGTTTGAAGCTACTGACTGAAAGAAAGGAGCTGGCATCTCACTCTCTTTGAATCTTCTTTATCATGCTAAGAGGAGCAGGAAAAAGCAAAAAATTTCAGAATTGCATCTTGCAATGCAGAGAAATCAGTGTTTGTGCATTCACATTATTCATTGATTTTTGCCATTGTTAAACGTCCAGAAATGTTTGAAGCTACTGACTGAAAGAAAGGAGCTGGTATCTCACTCTCTCTGAACCTTCTTTAGCATGCTAAGAGGAGCATGAAAAAGCAAAAATTTCAGAATTGCACCTTGCAATGCGGAGAAATTACTGTTTGTACATTGACATTATTCATTGATTTTTGCCATTGAAAAACATCATGTTACTCATATACCAGAAATGTTTGAAGGTACTGGCTGAAAGAAAGGAGCAGGCATCTCACACTATTTGAATCTTCTTTATCATGCTAAGAGGAGCAGGAAAAAGCAAAAAATTTCAGAATTGCATCTTGCAATGCAGAGAAATCAGTGTTTGTGCATTCACATTATTCATTGATTTTTGCCATTGTTAAACGTCCAGAAATGTTTGAAGCTACTGACTGAAAGAAAGGAGCTGGTATCTCACTCTCTCTGAACCTTCTTTAGCATGCTAAGAGGAGCATGAAAAAGCAAAAATTTCAGAATTGCACCTTGCAATGCGGAGAAATTACTGTTTGTACATTGACATTATTCATTGATTTTTGCCATTGAAAAACATCATGTTACTCATATACCAGAAATGTTTGAAGGTACTGGCTGAAAGAAAGGAGCAGGCATCTCACACTATTTGAATCTTCTTTATCATGCTAAGAGGAGCAGGAAAAAGCAAAAAATTTCAGAATTGCACCTTGAAATGCGGAGAAATCAATGTTTGTGCATTCACATTATTCATTGATTTTTGCCATTGTAAAAAGTCCAGAAATGTTTGAAGCTACTGACTGAATGAAAGGAGCTGGCATCTCATTCTCTCTGAATCTTCTTTAGCATGCTAAGAGGAGCATGAAAAAGCAAAAAATTTCAGAATTGCACCTTGCAATGCAGAGAAATTACTGTTTGTACATTGATATTATTCATTGATTTTTGCCATTGAAAAACATCATGTTATTCATATACTAGAAATGTTTGAAGGTGCTGGCTGAAAGAAAGGAGCTGGCATCTCACTCTCTTTGAATCTTCTTTATCATGCTAAGAGGAGCAGGAAAAAGCAAAATATTTCAGAATTGCACCTTGCAATGCAGAGAAATCAATGTTTGTGCATTCACATTATTCATTGATTTTTGCCATTGTAAAACGTCCAAAAATGTTTGAAGCTACTGACTGAATGAAAGGAGCTGGCATCTCACTCTCTCTGAATCTTCTTTAGCATGCTAAGAGGAGCATGAAAAAGCAAAAAATTTCAGAATTGCACCTTGCAATGCGGAGAAATTACTGTTTGTACATTGACATTATTCATTGATTTTTGCCATTGAAAAACATCATGTTATTCATATACTAGAAATGTTTGAAGGTACTGGCTGAAAGAAAGGAGCTGGCATATCACTCTCTTTGAATCTTCTTTACCATGCTGAAAAGAGCAGGAAAAGGCAAAAAATTTCAGAATTGCACCTTGCAATGCAGAGAAATCAATGTTTGTGCATTCACATTATTCATTGATTTTTGCCATTGTAAAACATCCAGAAATGTTTGAAGCTACTGACTGAATGAAAGGAGCTGGCTTCTCACACTCTCTGAATCTTCTTTAGCATGCTAAGAGGAGCATGAAAAAGCAAAAAATTTCTGAATTGCACCTTGCAATACGGAGAAATTACTGTTTGTACATTGACATTATTCATTGATTTTTGCCATTGAAAAACATCATGTTACTCATATACCAGAAATGTTTGAAGCTACTGACTGAAAGAAAGGAGCTGGCATCTCACTCTCTTTGAATCTTCTTTATCATGCTAAGAGGAGCAGGAAAAAGCAAAAAATTTCAGAATTGCATCTTGCAATGCAGAGAAATCAGTGTTTGTGCATTCACATTATTCATTGATTTTTGCCATTGTTAAACGTCCAGAAATGTTTGAAGCTACTGACTGAAAGAAAGGAGCTGGTATCTCACTCTCTCTGAACCTTCTTTAGCATGCTAAGAGGAGCATGAAAAAGCAAAAATTTCAGAATTGCACCTTGCAATGCGGAGAAATTACTGTTTGTACATTGACATTATTCATTGATTTTTGCCATTGAAAAACATCATGTTACTCATATACCAGAAATGTTTGAAGGTACTGGCTGAAAGAAAGGAGCAGGCATCTCACACTATTTGAATCTTCTTTATCATGCTAAGAGGAGCAGGAAAAAGCAAAACATTTCAGAATTGCACCTTGAAATGCGGAGAAATCAATGTTTGTGCATTCACATTATTCATTGATTTTTGCCATTGTAAAAAGTCCAGAAATGTTTGAAGCTACTGACTGAATGAAAGGAGCTGGAATCTCATTCTCTCTGAATCTTCTTTAGCATGCTAAGAGGAGCATGAAAAAGCAAAAAATTTCAGAATTGCACCTTGCAATGCGGAGAAATTACTGTTTGTACATTGACATTATTCATTGATTTTTCCATTGAAAAACATCATGTTACTCATATACCAGAAATGTTTGAAGGTACTGGCTGAAAGAAAGGAGCTGGCATCTCACTCTCTTTGAATCTTCTTTATCATGCCAAGAGGAGCAGGAAAAAGCAAAAAATTTCCGAATTGCACTTTACAATGCAGAGAAATCAATGTTTGTGCATTCACATTATTCATTGATTTTTGCCATTGTAAAACGTCCAAAAATGTTTGAAGCCACTGACTGAATGAAAGGAGCTGGCATCTCACTCTCTCTGAATCTTCTTTAGCATGCTAAGAGGAGCATGAAAAAGCAAAAAATTTCAGAATTGCACCTTGCAATGCGGAGAAATTACTGTTTGTACATTGATATTATTCATTGATTTTTGCCATTGAAAAACATCATGTTATTCATATACTAGAAATGTTTGAAGGTGCTGGCTGAAAGAAAGGAGCTGGCATCTCACTCTCTTTGAATCTTCTTTATCATGCTAAGAGGAGCAGGAAAAAGCAAAAAATTTCAGAATTGCACCTTGCAATGCAGAGAAATCAATGTTTGTGCATTCACATTATTCATTGATTTTTGCCATTGTAAAACGTCCAAAAATGTTTGAAGCTACTGACTGAATGAAAGGAGCTGGCATCTCACTCTCTCTGAATCTTCTTTAGCATGCTAAGAGGAGCATGAAAAAGCAAAAAATTTCAGAATTGCACCTTGCAATGCGGAGAAATTACTGTTTGTACATTGACATTATTCATTGATTTTTGCCATTGAAAAACATCATGTTATTCATATACTAGAAATGTTTGAAGGTGCTGGCTGAAAGAAAGGAGCTGGCATATCACTCTCTTTGAATCTTCTTTACCATGCTAAGAAGAGCAGGAAAAAGCAAAAAATTTCAGAATTGCACCTTGCAATGCAGAGAAATCAATGTTTGTGCATTCACATTATTCATTGATTTTTGCCATTGTAAAACGTCCTGAAATGTTTGAAGCTACTGACTGAATGAAAGGAGCTGGCATCTCACTCTCTCTGAATCTTCTTTAGCATGCTAAGAGGAGCATGAAAAAGCAAAGAAATTCAGAATTGCACCTTGCAATGCGGAGAAATTACTGTTTGTACATTGACATTATTCATTGATTTTTGCCATTGAAAAACATCATGTTGCTCATATACTAGAAATGTTTGAAGGTACTGGCTGAAAAAAAGGAGCTGGCATATCACTGTCTTTGAATCTTCTTTACCATGCTGAGAAGAGCAGGAAAAAGCAAAAAATTTCAGAATTGCACCTTGCAATGCAGAGAAATCAATGTTTGTGCATTCACATTATTCATTGATTTTTGCCATTGTAAAACGTCCAGAAATGTTTGAAGCTACTGACTGAATGAAAGGAGCTGGCATCTCACTCTCTCTGAATCTTCTTTAGCATGCTAAGAGGAGCATGAGAAAGCAAAAAATTTCATAATTGCACCTTGCAATGCGGAGAAATTACTGTTTGTACATTGACATTATTCATTGATTTTTGCCATTGAAAAACATAATTTTACTCATATACTAGAAATGTTTGAAGGTACTGGCTGAAAGAAAGGAGCTGGCATCTCACTCTCTTTGAATCTTCTTTATCATGCTAAGAGGAGCAAGAAAAAGCAAAAAATTTCAGAATTGCATCTTGCAATGCAGAGAAATCAGTGTTTGTGCATTCACATTATTCATTGATTTTTGCCATTGTTAAACGTCCAGAAATGTTTGAAGCTACTGACTGAAAGAATGGAGCTGGTATCTCACTCTCTCTGAACCTTCTTTAGCATGCTAAGAGGAGCATGAAAAAGCAAAAATTTCAGAATTGCACCTTGCAATGCGGAGAAATTACTGTTTGTACATTGACATTATTCATTGATTTTTGCCATTGAAAAACATCATGTTACTCATATACCAGAAATGTTTGAAGGTACTGGCTGAAAGAAAGGAGCAGGCATCTCACACTATTTGAATCTTCTTTATCATGCTAAGAGGAGCAGGAAAAAGCAAAAAATTTCAGAATTGCACCTTGAAATGCGGAGAAATCAATGTTTGTGCATTCACATTATTCATTGATTTTTGCCATTGTTAAACGTCCAGAAATGTATGAAGCTACTGACTGAATGAAAGGAGCTGGTATCTCACTCTCTCTGAATCTTCTTTAGCATGCTAAGAGGAGCATGAAAAAGCAAAAAATTTCTGAATTGCACCTTGCAATACGGAGAAATTACTGTTTGAACATTGACATTATTCATTGATTTTTGCCATTGAAAAACATCATGTTACTCATATACCAGAAATGTTTGAAGCTACTGACTGAAAGAAAGGAGCTGGCATCTCACTCTCTTTGAATCTTCTTTATCATGCTAAGAGGAGCAGGAAAAAGCAAAAAATTTCAGAATTGCACCTTGCAATGCAGAGAAATCAATGTTTGTGCATTCACATTATTCATTGATTTTTGCCATTGTAAAAAGTCCAGAAATGTTTGAAGCTACTGACTGAATGAAAGGAGCTGGCATCTCATTCTCTCTGAATCTTCTTTAGCATGCTAAGAGGAGCATGAAAAAGCAAAAAAATTCAGAATTGCACCTTGCAATGCGGAGAAATTACTGTTTGTACATTGACATTATTCATTGATTTTTCCATTGAAAAACATCATGTTACTCATATACCAGAAATGTTTGAAGGTACTGGCTGAAAGAAAGGAGCTGGCATCTCACTCTCTTTGAATCTTCTTTATCATGCCAAGAGGAGCAGGAAAAAGCAAAAAATTTCCGAATTGCACTTTACAATGCAGAGAAATCAATGTTTGTGCATTCACATTATTCATTGATTTTTGCCATTGTAAAACGTCCAAAAATGTTTGAAGCCACTGACTGAATGAAAGGAGCTGGCATCTCACTCTCTCTGAATCTTCTTTAGCATGCTAAGAGGAGCATGAAAAAGCAAAAAATTTCAGAATTGCACCTTGCAATGCGGAGAAATTACTGTTTGTACATTGATATTATTCATTGATTTTTGCCATTGAAAAACATCATGTTACTCATGTACCAGAAATGTTAGAAGGTACTGGCTGAGAGAATGGAGCTGACATCTCAGTCTTTGAATCTTCTTTATCATGCTAAGAGGAGCAGGAAAAAGCAAAAAATTTCAGAATTGCACCTTGCACTGCGGAGAAATTACTGTTTGTACATTGACATTATTCATTGATTTTTGCCATTGAAAAACATCATGTTATTCATATACTAGAAATGTTTGAAGGTGCTGGCTGAAAGAAAGGAGCTGGCATCTCACTCTCTTTGAATCTTCTTTATCATGCTAAGAGGAGCAGGAAAAAGCAAAAAATTTCAGAATTGCACCTTGCAATGCAGAGAAATCAATGTTTGTGCATTCACATTATTCATTGATTTTTGCCATTGTAAAACGTCCAAAAATGTTTGAAGCTACTGACTGAATGAAAGGAGCTGGCATCTCACTCTCTCTGAATCTTCTTTAGCATGCTAAGAGGAGCATGAAAAAGCAAAAAATTTCAGAATTGCACCTTGCAATGCGGAGAAATTACTGTTTGTACATTGACATTATTCATTGATTTTTGCCATTGAAAAACATCATGTTATTCATATACTAGAAATGTTTGAAGGTGCTGGCTGAAAGAAAGGAGCTGGCATATCACTCTCTTTGAATCTTCTTTACCATGCTAAGAAGAGCAGGAAAAAGCAAAAAATTTCAGAATTGCACCTTGCAATGCAGAGAAATCAATGTTTGTGCATTCACATTATTCATTGATTTTTGCCATTGTAAAACGTCCTGAAATGTTTGAAGCTACTGACTGAATGAAAGGAGCTGGCATCTCACTCTCTCTGAATCTTCTTTAGCATGCTAAGAGGAGCATGAAAAAGCAAAGAAATTCAGAATTGCACCTTGCAATGCGGAGAAATTACTGTTTGTACATTGACATTATTCATTGATTTTTGCCATTGAAAAACATCATGTTGCTCATATACTAGAAATGTTTGAAGGTACTGGCTGAAAAAAAGGAGCTGGCATATCACTCTCTTTGAATCTTCTTTACCATGCTGAGAAGAGCAGGAAAAAGCAAAAAATTTCAGAATTGCACCTTGCAATGCAGAGAAATCAATGTTTGTGCATTCACATTATTCATTGATTTTTGCCATTGTAAAACGTCCAGAAATGTTTGAAGCTACTGACTGAATGAAAGGAGCTGGCATCTCACTCTCTCTGAATCTTCTTTAGCATGCTAAGAGGAGCATGAGAAAGCAAAAAATTTCATAATTGCACCTTGCAATGCGGAGAAATTACTGTTTGTACATTGACATTATTCATTGATTTTTGCCATTGAAAAACATAATTTTACTCATATACTAGAAATGTTTGAAGGTACTGGCTGAAAGAAAGGAGCTGGCATCTCACTCTCTTTGAATCTTCTTTATCATGCTAAGAGGAGCAAGAAAAAGCAAAAAATTTCAGAATTGCACCTTGCAATGCAGAGAAATCAATGTTTGTGCATTCACATTATTCATTGATTTTTGCCATTGTAAAACATCCAGAAATGTTTGAAGCTACTGACTGAATGAAAGGAGCTGGCTTCTCACACTCTCTGAATCTTCTTTAGCATGCTAAGAGGAGCATGAAAAAGCAAAAAATTTCTGAATTGCACCTTGCAATACGGAGAAATTACTGTTTGTACATTGACATTATTCATTGATTTTTGCCATTGAAAAACATCATGTTACTCATATACCAGAAATGTTTGAAGGTACTGGCTGAAAGAAAGGAGCTGGCATCTCACTCTCTTTGAATCTTCTTTATCATGCTAAGAGGAGTAGGAAAAAGCAAAAAATTTCAGAATTGCACCTTGCAATGCAGAGAAATCAATGTTTGTGCATTCACATTATTCATTGATTTTTGCCATTGTAAAAAGTCCAGAAATGTTTGAAGCTACTGACTGAATGAAAGGAGCTGGCATCACACTCTCTCTGGATCTTCTTTAGCATGCTAAGAGGAGCATGAAAAAGCAAAAAAATTCAGAATTGCACCTTGCAATGCGGAGAAATTACTGTTTGTACATTGACATTATTCATTGATTTTTGCCATTTAAAAACATCATGTTGCTCATATACTAGAAATGTTTGAAGGTACTGGCTGAAAGAAAGGAGCTGGCATATCACTCTCTTTGAATCTTCTTTATCATGCTAAGAGGAGCAGGAAAAAGCAAAAAATTTCAGAATTGCATCTTGCAATGCAGAGAAATCAGTGTTTGTGCATTCACATTATTCATTGATTTTTGCCATTGTTAAACGTCCAGAAATGTTTGAAGCTACTGACTGAAAGAAAGGAGCTGGTATCTCACTCTCTCTGAACCTTCTTTAGCATGCTAAGAGGAGCATGAAAAAGCAAAAATTTCAGAATTGCACCTTGCAATGCGGAGAAATTACAGTTTGTACATTGACATTATTCATTGATTTTTGCCATTGAAAAACATCATGTTACTCATATACCAGAAATGTTTGAAGGTACTGGCTGAAAGAAAGGAGCAGGCATCTCACACTATTTGAATCTTCTTTATCATGCTAAGAGGAGCAGGAAAAAGCAAAAAATTTCAGAATTGCACCTTGAAATGCGGAGAAATCAATGTTTGTGCATTCACATTATTCATTGATTTTTGCCATTGTTAAACGTCCAGAAATGTATGAAGCTACTGACTGAATGAAAGGAGCTGGTATCTCACTCTCTCTGAATCTTCTTTAGCATGCTAAGAGGAGCATGAAAAAGCAAAAAATTTCTGAATTGCACCTTGCAATACGGAGAAATTACTGTTTGTACATTGACATTATTCATTGATTTTTGCCATTGAAAAACATCATGTTACTCATATACCAGAAATGTTTGAAGCTACTGACTGAAAGAAAGGAGCTGGCATCTCACTCTCTTTGAATCTTCTTTATCATGCTAAGAGGAGCAGGAAAAAGCAAAAAATTTCAGAATTGCACCTTGCAATGCAGAGAAATCAATGTTTGTGCATTCACATTATTCATTGATTTTTGCCATTGTAAAAAGTCCAGAAATGTTTGAAGCTACTGACTGAATGAAAGGAGCTGGCATCTCATTCTCTCTGAATCTTCTTTAGCATGCTAAGAGGAGCATGAAAAAGCAAAAAATTTCAGAATTGCACCTTGCAATGCGGAGAAATTACTGTTTGTACATTGATATTATTCATTGATTTTTGCCATTGAAAAACATCATGTTACTCATGTACCAGAAATGTTAGAAGGTACTGGCTGAGAGAAAGGAGCTGACATCTCAGTCTTTGAATCTTCTTTATCATGCTAAGAGGAGCAGGAAAAAGCAAAAAATTTCAGAATTGCACCTTGCACTGCGGAGAAATTACTGTTTGTACATTGACATTATTCATTGATTTTTGCCATTGAAAAACATCATGTTATTCATATACTAGAAATGTTTGAAGGTGCTGGCTGAAAGAAAGGAGCTGGCATCTCACTCTCTTTGAATCTTCTTTATCATGCTAAGAGGAGCAGGAAAAAGCAAAAAATTTCAGAATTGCACCTTTCAATGCAGAGAAATCAATGTTTGTGCATTCACATTATTCATTGATTTTTGCCATTGTAAAACGTCCAAAAATGTTTGAAGCTACTGACTGAATGAAAGGAGCTGGCATCTCACTCTCTCTGAATCTTCTTTAGCATGCTAAGAGGAGCATGAAAAAGCAAAAAATTTCAGAATTGCACCTTGCAATGCGGAGAAATTACTGTTTGTACATTGACATTATTCATTGATTTTTGCCATTGAAAAACATCATGTTATTCATATACTAGAAATGTTTGAAGGTGCTGGCTGAAAGAAAGGAGCTGGCATATCACTCTCTTTGAATCTTCTTTACCATGCTAAGAAGAGCAGGAAAAAGCAAAAAATTTCAGAATTGCACCTTGCAATGCAGAGAAATCAATGTTTGTGCATTCACATTATTCATTGATTTTTGCCATTGTAAAACGTCCTGAAATGTTTGAAGCTACTGACTGAATGAAAGGAGCTGGCATCTCACTCTCTCTGAATCTTCTTTAGCATGCTAAGAGGAGCATGAAAAAGCAAAGAAATTCAGAATTGCACCTTGCAATGCGGAGAAATTACTGTTTGTACATTGACATTATTCATTGATTTTTGCCATTGAAAAACATCATGTTGCTCATATACTAGAAATGTTTGAAGGTACTGGCTGAAAAAAAGGAGCTGGCATATCACTCTCTTTGAATCTTCTTTACCATGCTGAGAAGAGCAGGAAAAAGCAAAAAATTTCAGAATTGCACCTTGCAATGCAGAGAAATCAATGTTTGTGCATTCACATTATTCATTGATTTTTGCCATTGTAAAACGTCCAGAAATGTTTGAAGCTACTGACTGAATGAAAGGAGCTGGCATCTCACTCTCTCTGAATCTTCTTTAGCATGCTAAGAGGAGCATGAGAAAGCAAAAAATTTCATAATTGCACCTTGCAATACGGAGAAATTACTGTTTGTACATTGACATTATTCATTGATTTTTGCCATTGAAAAACATAATTTTACTCATATACTAGAAATGTTTGAAGGTACTGGCTGAAAGAAAGGAGCTGGCATCTCACTCTCTTTGAATCTTCTTTATCATGCTAAGAGGAGCAAGAAAAAGCAAAAAATTTCAGAATTGCACCTTGCAATGCAGAGAAATCAATGTTTGTGCATTCACATTATTCATTGATTTTTGCCATTGTAAAACATCCAGAAATGTTTGAAGCTACTGACTGAATGAAAGGAGCTGGCTTCTCACACTCTCTGAATCTTCTTTAGCATGCTAAGAGGAGCATGAAAAAGCAAAAAATTTCTGAATTGCACCTTGCAATACGGAGAAATTACTGTTTGTACATTGACATTATTCATTGATTTTTGCCATTGAAAAACATCATGTTACTCATATACCAGAAATGTTTGAAGGTACTGGCTGAAAGAAAGGAGCTGGCATCTCACTCTCTTTGAATCTTCTTTATCATGCTAAGAGGAGCAGGAAAAAGCAAAAAATTTCAGAATTGCACCTTGCAATGCAGAGAAATCAATGTTTGTGCATTCACATTATTCATTGATTTTTGCCATTGTAAAAAGTCCAGAAATGTTTGAAGCTACTGACTGAATGAAAGGAGCTGGCATCTCACTCTCTCTGAATCTTCTTTAGCATGCTAAGAGGAGCATGAAAAAGCAAAAAAATTCAGAATTGCACCTTGCAATGCGGAGAAATTACTGTTTGTACATTGACATTATTCATTGATTTTTGCCATTTAAAAACATCATGTTGCTCATATACTAGAAATGTTTGAAGGTACTGGCTGAAAGAAAGGAGCTGGCATATCACTCTCTTTGAATCTTCTTTATCAAGCTAAGAGGAGCAGGAAAAAGCAAAAAATTTCAGAATTGCATCTTGCAATGCAGAGAAATCAGTGTTTGTGCATTCACATTATTCATTGATTTTTGCCATTGTTAAACGTCCAGAAATGTTTGAAGCTACTGACTGAAAGAAAGGAGCTGGTATCTCACTCTCTCTGAACCTTCTTTAGCATGCTAAGAGGAGCATGAAAAAGCAAAAAATTTCTGAATTGCACCTTGCAATACGGAGAAATTACTGTTTGTACATTGACATTATTCATTGATTTTTGCCATTGAAAAACATCATGTTACTCATATACCAGAAATGTTTGAAGCTACTGACTGAAAGAAAGGAGCTGGCATCTCACTCTCTTTGAATCTTCTTTATCATGCTAAGAGGAGCAGGAAAAAGCAAAAAATTTCAGAATTGCACCTTGCAATGCAGAGAAATCAATGTTTGTGCATTCACATTATTCATTGATTTTTGCCATTGTAAAAAGTCCAGAAATGTTTGAAGCTACTGACTGAATGAAAGGAGCTGGCATCTCACTCTCTCTGAATCTTCTTTAGCATGCTAAGAGGAGCATGAAAAAGCAAAAAAATTCAGAATTGCACCTTGCAATGCGGAGAAATTACTGTTTGTACATTGACATTATTCATTGATTTTTGCCATTGAAAAACATCATGTTACTCATATACCAGAAATGTTTGAAGCTACTGACTGAAAGAAAGGAGCTGGCATCTCACTCTCTTTGAATCTTCTTTATCATGCTAAGAGGAGCAGGAAAAAGCAAAAAATTTCAGAATTGCACCTTGCAATGCAGAGAAATCAATGTTTGTGCATTCACATTATTCATTGATTTTTGCCATTGTAAAAAGTCCAGAAATGTTTGAAGCTACTGACTGAATGAAAGGAGCTGGCATCTCATTCTCTCTGAATCTTCTTTAGCATGCTAAGAGGAGCATGAAAAATCAAAAAATTTCAGAATTGCACCTTGCAATGCGGAGAAATTACTGTTTGTACATTGACATTATTCATTGATTTTTCCATTGAAAAACATCATGTTACTCATATACCAGAAATGTTTGAAGGTACTGGCTGAAAGAAAGGAGCTGGCATCTCACTCTCTTTGAATCTTCTTTATCATGCCAAGAGGAGCAGGAAAAAGCAAAAAATTTCCGAATTGCACTTTACAATGCAGAGAAATCAATGTTTGTGCATTCACATTATTCATTGATTTTTGCCATTGTAAAACGTCCAAAAATGTTTGAAGCCACTGACTGAATGAAAGGAGCTGGCATCTCACTCTCTCTGAATCTTCTTTAGCATGCTAAGAGGAGCATGAAAAAGCAAAAAATTTCAGAATTGCACCTTGCAATGCGGAGAAATTACTGTTTGTACATTGATATTATTCATTGATTTTTGCCATTGAAAAACATCATGTTATTCATATACTAGAAATGTTTGAAGGTGCTGGCTGAAAGAAAGGAGCTGGCATCTCACTCTCTTTGAATCTTCTTTATCATGCTAAGAGGAGCAGGAAAAAGCAAAAAATTTCAGAATTGCACCTTGCAATGCAGAGAAATCAATGTTTGTGCATTCACATTATTCATTGATTTTTGCCATTGTAAAACGTACAAAAATGTTTGAAGCTACTGACTGAATGAAAGGAGCTGGCATCTCACTCTCTCTGAATCTTCTTTAGCATGCTAAGAGGAGCATGAAAAAGCAAAAAATTTCAGAATTGCACCTTGCAATGCGGAGAAATTACTGTTTGTACATTGACATTATTCATTGATTTTTGCCATTGAAAAACATCATGTTATTCATATACTAGAAATGTTTGAAGGTGCTGGCTGAAAGAAAGGAGCTAGCATATCACTCTCTTTGAATCTTCTTTACCATGCTAAGAAGAGCAGGAAAAAGCAAAAAATTTCAGAATTGCACCTTGCAATGCAGAGAAATCAATGTTTGTGCATTCACATTATTCATTGATTTTTGCCATTGTAAAACGTCCTGAAATGTTTGAAGCTACTGACTGAATGAAAGGAGCTGGCATCTCACTCTCTCTGAATCTTCTTTAGCATGCTAAGAGGAGCATGAAAAAGCAAAGAAATTCAGAATTGCACCTTGCAATGCGGAGTAATTACTGTTTGTACATTGACATTATTCATTGATTTTTGCCATTGAAAAACATCATGTTGCTCATATACTAGAAATGTTTGAAGGTACTGGCTGAAAAAAAGGAGCTGGCATATCACTCTCTTTGAATCTTCTTTACCATGCTGAGAAGAGCAGGAAAAAGCAAAAAATTTCAGAATTGCACCTTGCAATGCAGAGAAATCAATGTTTGTGCATTCACATTATTCATTGATTTTTGCCATTGTAAAACGTCCAGAAATGTTTGAAGCTACTGACTGAATGAAAGGAGCTGGCATCTCACTCTCTCTGAATCTTCTTTAGCATGCTAAGAGGAGTATGAGAAAGCAAAAAATTTCATAATTGCACCTTGCAATGCGGAGAAATTACTGTTTGTACATTGACATTATTCATTGATTTTTGCCATTGAAAAACATAATTTTACTCATATACTAGAAATGTTTGAAGGTACTGGCTGAAAGAAAGGAGCTGGCATCTCACTCTCTTTGAATCTTCTTTATCATGCTAAGAGGAGCAAGAAAAAGCAAAAAATTTCAGAATTGCATCTTGCAATGCAGAGAAATCAGTGTTTGTGCATTCACATTATTCATTGATTTTTGCCATTGTTAAACGTCCAGAAATGTTTGAAGCTACTGACTGAAAGAATGGAGCTGGTATCTCACTCTCTCTGAACCTTCTTTAGCATGCTAAGAGGAGCATGAAAAAGCAAAAATTTCAGAATTGCACCTTGCAATGCGGAGAAATTACTGTTTGTACATTGACATTATTCATTGATTTTTGCCATTGAAAAACATCATGTTACTCATATACCAGAAATGTTTGAAGGTACTGGCTGAAAGAAAGGAGCAGGCATCTCACACTATTTGAATCTTCTTTATCATGCTAAGAGGAGCAGGAAAAAGCAAAAAATTTCAGAATTGCACCTTGAAATGCGGAGAAATCAATGTTTGTGCATTCACATTATTCATTGATTTTTGCCATTGTTAAACGTCCAGAAATGTATGAAGCTACTGACTGAATGAAAGGAGCTGGTATCTCACTCTCTCTGAATCTTCTTTAGCATGCTAAGAGGAGCATGAAAAAGCAAAAAATTTCTGAATTGCACCTTGCAATACGGAGAAATTACTGTTTGTACATTGACATTATTCATTGATTTTTGCCATTGAAAAACATCATGTTACTCATATACCAGAAATGTTTGAAGCTACTGACTGAAAGAAAGGAGCTGGCATCTCACTCTCTTTGAATCTTCTTTATCATGCTAAGAGGAGCAGGAAAAAGCAAAAAATTTCAGAATTGCACCTTGCAATGCAGAGAAATCAATGTTTGTGCATTCACATTATTCATTGATTTTTGCCATTGTAAAAAGTCCAGAAATGTTTGAAGCTACTGACTGAATGAAAGGAGCTGGCATCTCATTCTCTCTGAATCTTCTTTAGCATGCTAAGAGGAGCATGAAAAAGCAAAAAAATTCAGAATTGCACCTTGCAATGCGGAGAAATTACTGTTTGTACATTGACATTATTCATTGATTTTTCCATTGAAAAACATCATGTTACTCATATACCAGAAATGTTTGAAGGTACTGGCTGAAAGAAAGGAGCTGGCATCTCACTCTCTTTGAATCTTCTTTATCATGCCAAGAGGAGCAGGAAAAAGCAAAAAATTTCCGAATTGCACTTTACAATGCAGAGAAATCAATGTTTGTGCATTCACATTATTCATTGATTTTTGCCATTGTAAAACGTCCAAAAATGTTTGAAGGCACTGACTGAATGAAAGGAGCTGGCATCTCACTCTCTCTGAATCTTCTTTAGCATGCTAAGAGGAGCATGAAAAAGCAAAAAATTTCAGAATTGCACCTTGCAATGCGGAGAAATTACTGTTTGTACATTGATATTATTCATTGATTTTTGCCATTGAAAAACATCATGTTACTCATGTACCAGAAATGTTAGAAGGTACTGGCTGAGAGAATGGAGCTGACATCTCAGTCTTTGAATCTTCTTTATCATGCTAAGAGGAGCAGGAAAAAGCAAAAAATTTCAGAATTGCACCTTGCACTGCGGAGAAATTACTGTTTGTACATTGACATTATTCATTGATTTTTGCCATTGAAAAACATCATGTTATTCATATACTAGAAATGTTTGAAGGTGCTGGCTGAAAGAAAGGAGCTGGCATCTCACTCTCTTTGAATCTTCTTTATCATGCTAAGAGGAGCAGGAAAAAGCAAAAAATTTCAGAATTGCACCTTGCAATGCAGAGAAATCAATGTTTGTGCATTCACATTATTCATTGATTTTTGCCATTGTAAAACGTCCAAAAATGTTTGAAGCTACTGACTGAATGAAAGGAGCTGGCATCTCACTCTCTCTGAATCTTCTTTAGCATGCTAAGAGGAGCATGAAAAAGCAAAAAATTTCAGAATTGCACCTTGCAATGCGGAGAAATTACTGTTTGTACATTGACATTATTCATTGATTTTTGCCATTGAAAAACATCATGTTATTCATATACTAGAAATGTTTGAAGGTGCTGGCTGAAAGAAAGGAGCTGGCATATCACTCTCTTTGAATCTTCTTTACCATGCTAAGAAGAGCAGGAAAAAGCAAAAAATTTCAGAATTGCACCTTGCAATGCAGAGAAATCAATGTTTGTGCATTCACATTATTCATTGATTTTTGCCATTGTAAAACGTCCTGAAATGTTTGAAGCTACTGACTGAATGAAAGGAGCTGGCATCTCACTCTCTCTGAATCTTCTTTAGCATGCTAAGAGGAGCATGAAAAAGCAAAGAAATTCAGAATTGCACCTTGCAATGCGGAGAAATTACTGTTTGTACATTGACATTATTCATTGATTTTTGCCATTGAAAAACATCATGTTGCTCATATACTAGAAATGTTTGAAGGTACTGGCTGAAAAAAAGGAGCTGGCATATCACTCTCTTTGAATCTTCTTTACCATGCTGAGAAGAGCAGGAAAAAGCAAAAAATTTCAGAATTGCACCTTGCAATGCAGAGAAATCAATGTTTGTGCATTCACATTATTCATTGATTTTTGCCATTGTAAAACGTCCAGAAATGTTTGAAGCTACTGACTGAATGAAAGGAGCTGGCATCTCACTCTCTCTGAATCTTCTTTAGCATGCTAAGAGGAGCATGAGAAAGCAAAAAATTTCATAATTGCACCTTGCAATGCGGAGAAATTACTGTTTGTACATTGACATTATTCATTGATTTTTGCCATTGAAAAACATAATTTTACTCATATACTAGAAATGTTTGAAGGTACTGGCTGAAAGAAAGGAGCTGGCATCTCACTCTCTTTGAATCTTCTTTATCATGCTAAGAGGAGCAAGAAAAAGCAAAAAATTTCAGAATTGCACCTTGCAATGCAGAGAAATCAATGTTTGTGCATTCACATTATTCATTGATTTTTGCCATTGTAAAACATCCAGAAATGTTTGAAGCTACTGACTGAATGAAAGGAGCTGGCTTCTCACACTCTCTGAATCTTCTTTAGCATGCTAAGAGGAGCATGAAAAAGCAAAAAATTTCTGAATTGCACCTTGCAATACGGAGAAATTACTGTTTGTACATTGACATTATTCATTGATTTTTGCCATTGAAAAACATCATGTTACTCATATACCAGAAATGTTTGAAGGTACTGGCTGAAAGAAAGGAGCTGGCATCTCACTCTCTTTGAATCTTCTTTATCATGCTAAGAGGAGCAGGAAAAAGCAAAAAATTTCAGAATTGCACCTTGCAATGCAGAGAAATCAATGTTTGTGCATTCACATTATTCATTGATTTTTGCCATTGTAAAAAGTCCAGAAATGTTTGAAGCTACTGACTGAATGAAAGGAGCTGGCATCTCACTCTCTCTGAATCTTCTTTAGCATGCTAAGAGGAGCATGAAAAAGCAAAAAAATTCAGAATTGCACCTTGCAATGCGGAGAAATTACTGTTTGTACATTGACATTATTCATTGATTTTTGCCATTTAAAAACATCATGTTGCTCATATACTAGAAATGTTTGAAGGTACTGGCTGAAAGAAAGGAGCTGGCATATCACTCTCTTTGAATCTTCTTTATCATGCTAAGAGGAGCAGGAAAAAGCAAAAAATTTCAGAATTGCATCTTGCAATGCAGAGAAATCAGTGTTTGTGCATTCACATTATTCATTGATTTTTGCCATTGTTAAACGTCCAGAAATGTTTGAAGCTACTGACTGAAAGAAAGGAGCTGGTATCTCACTCTCTCTGAACGTTCTTTAGCATGCTAAGAGGAGCATGAAAAAGCAAAAATTTCAGAATTGCACCTTGCAATGCGGAGAAATTACAGTTTGTACATTGACATTATTCATTGATTTTTGCCATTGAAAAACATCATGTTACTCATATACCAGAAATGTTTGAAGGTACTGGCTGAAAGGAAGGAGCAGGCATCTCACACTATTTGAATCTTCTTTATCATGCTAAGAGGAGCAGGAAAAAGCAAAAAATTTCAAAATTGCACCTTGAAATGCGGAGAAATCAATGTTTGTGCATTCACATTATTCATTGATTTTTGCCATTGTTAAACGTCCAGAAATGTATGAAGCTACTGACTGAATGAAAGGAGCTGGTATCTCACTCTCTCTGAATCTTCTTTAGCATGCTAAGAGGAGCATGAAAAAGCAAAAAATTTCTGAATTGCACCTTGCAATACGGAGAAATTACTGTTTGTACATTGACATTATTCATTGATTTTTGCCATTGAAAAACATCATGATACTCATATACCAGAAATGTTTGAAGCTACTGACTGAAAGAAAGGAGCTGGCATCTCACTCTCTTTGAATCTTCTTTATCATGCTAAGAGGAGCAGGAAAAAGCAAAAAATTTCAGAATTGCACCTTGCAATGCAGAGAAATCAATGTTTGTGCATTCACATTATTCATTGATTTTTGCCATTGTAAAAAGTCCAGAAATGTTTGAAGCTACTGACTGAATGAAAGGAGCTGGCATCTCATTCTCTCTGAATCTTCTTTAGCATGCTAAGAGGAGCATGAAAAAGCAAAAAATTTCAGAATTGCACCTTGCAATGCGGAGAAATTACTGTTTGTACATTGACATTATTCATTGATTTTTCCATTGAAAAACATCATGTTACTCATATACCAGAAATGTTTGAAGGTACTGGCTGAAAGAAAGGAGCTGGCATCTCACTCTCTTTGAATCTTCTTTATCATGCCAAGAGGAGCAGGAAAAAGCAAAAAATTTCCGAATTGCACTTTACAATGCAGAGAAATCAATGTTTGTGCATTCACATTATTCATTGATTTTTGCCATTGTAAAACGTCCAAAAATGTTTGAAGCCACTGACTGAATGAAAGGAGCTGGCATCTCACTCTCTCTGAATCTTCTTTAGCATGCTAAGAGGAGCATGAAAAAGCAAAAAATTTCAGAATTGCACCTTGCAATGCGGAGAAATTACTGTTTGTACATTGATATTATTCATTGATTTTTGCCATTGAAAAACATCATGTTACTCATGTACCAGAAATGTTAGAAGGTACTGGCTGAGAGAAAGGAGCTGACATCTCAGTCTTTGAATCTTCTTTATCATGCTAAGAGGAGCAGGAAAAAGCAAAAAATTTCAGAATTGCACCTTGCACTGCGGAGAAATTACTGTTTGTACATTGACATTATTCATTGATTTTTGCCATTGAAAAACATCATGTTATTCATATACTAGAAATGTTTGAAGGTGCTGGCTGAAAGAAAGGAGCTGGCATCTCACTCTCTTTGAATCTTCTTTATCATGCTAAGAGGAGCAGGAAAAAGCAAAAAATTTCAGAATTGCACCTTTCAATGCAGAGAAATCAATGTTTGTGCATTCACATTATTCATTGATTTTTGCCATTGTAAAACGTCCAAAAATGTTTGAAGCTACTGACTGAATGAAAGGAGCTGGCATCTCACTCTCTCTGAATCTTCTTTAGCATGCTAAGAGGAGCATGAAAAAGCAAAAAATTTCAGAATTGCACCTTGCAATGCGGAGAAATTACTGTTTGTACATTGACATTATTCATTGATTTTTGCCATTGAAAAACATCATGTTATTCATATACCAGAAATGTTTGAAGGTGCTGGCTGAAAGAAAGGAGCTGGCATATCACTCTCTTTGAATCTTCTTTACCATGCTAAGAAGAGCAGGAAAAAGCAAAAAATTTCAGAATTGCACCTTGCAATGCAGAGAAATCAATGTTTGTGCATTCACATTATTCATTGATTTTTGCCATTGTAAAACGTCCTGAAATGTTTGAAGCTACTGACTGAATGAAAGGAGCTGGCATCTCACTCTCTCTGAATCTTCTTTAGCATGCTAAGAGGAGCATGAAAAAGCAAAGAAATTCAGAATTGCACCTTGCAATGCGGAGAAATTACTGTTTGTACATTGACATTATTCATTGATTTTTGCCATTGAAAAACATCATGTTGCTCATATACTAGAAATGTTTGAAGGTACTGGCTGAAAAAAAGGAGCTGGCATATCACTCTCTTTGAATCTTCTTTACCATGCTGAGAAGAGCAGGAAAAAGCAAAAAATTTCAGAATTGCACCTTGCAATGCAGAGAAATCAATGTTTGTGCATTCACATTATTCATTGATTTTTGCCATTGTAAAACGTCCAGAAATGTTTGAAGCTACTGACTGAATGAAAGGAGCTGGCATCTCACTCTCTCTGAATCTTCTTTAGCATGCTAAGAGGAGCATGAGAAAGCAAAAAATTTCATAATTGCACCTTGCAATACGGAGAAATTACTGTTTGTACATTGACATTATTCATTGATTTTTGCCATTGAAAAACATAATTTTACTCATATACTAGAAATGTTTGAAGGTACTGGCTGAAAGAAAGGAGCTGGCATCTCACTCTCTTTGAATCTTCTTTATCATGCTAAGAGGAGCAAGAAAAAGCAAAAAATTTCAGAATTGCACCTTGCAATGCAGAGAAATCAATGTTTGTGCATTCACATTATTCATTGATTTTTGCCATTGTAAAACATCCAGAAATGTTTGAAGCTACTGACTGAATGAAAGGAGCTGGCTTCTCACACTCTCTGAATCTTCTTTAGCATGCTAAGAGGAGCATGAAAAAGCAAAAAATTTCTGAATTGCACCTTGCAATACGGAGAAATTACTGTTTGTACATTGACATTATTCATTGATTTTTGCCATTGAAAAACATCATGTTACTCATATACCAGAAATGTTTGAAGGTACTGGCTGAAAGAAAGGAGCTGGCATCTCACTCTCTTTGAATCTTCTTTATCATGCTAAGAGGAGCAGGAAAAAGCAAAAAATTTCAGAATTGCACCTTGCAATGCAGAGAAATCAATGTTTGTGCATTCACATTATTCATTGATTTTTGCCATTGTAAAAAGTCCAGAAATGTTTGAAGCTACTGACTGAATGAAAGGAGCTGGCATCTCACTCTCTCTGAATCTTCTTTAGCATGCTAAGAGGAGCATGAAAAAGCAAAAAAATTCAGAATTGCACCTTGCAATGCGGAGAAATTACTGTTTGTACATTGACATTATTCATTGATTTTTGCCATTTAAAAACATCATGTTGCTCATATACTAGAAATGTTTGAAGGTACTGGCTGAAAGAAAGGAGCTGGCATATCACTCTCTTTGAATCTTCTTTATCATGCTAAGAGGAGCAGGAAAAAGCAAAAAATTTCAGAATTGCATCTTGCAATGCAGAGAAATCAGTGTTTGTGCATTCACATTATTCATTGATTTTTGCCATTGTTAAACGTCCAGAAATGTTTGAAGCTACTGACTGAAAGAAAGGAGCTGGTATCTCACTCTCTCTGAACCTTCTTTAGCATGCTAAGAGGAGCATGAAAAAGCAAAAAATTTCTGAATTGCACCTTGCAATACGGAGAAATTACTGTTTGTACATTGACATTATTCATTGATTTTTGCCATTGAAAAACATCATGTTACTCATATACCAGAAATGTTTGAAGCTACTGACTGAAAGAAAGGAGCTGGCATCTCACTCTCTTTGAATCTTCTTTATCATGCTAAGAGGAGCAGGAAAAAGCAAAAAATTTCAGAATTGCACCTTGCAATGCAGAGAAATCAATGTTTGTGCATTCACATTATTCATTGATTTTTGCCATTGTAAAAAGTCCAGAAATGTTTGAAGCTACTGACTGAATGAAAGGAGCTGGCATCTCACTCTCTCTGAATCTTCTTTAGCATGCTAAGAGGAGCATGAAAAAGCAAAAAAATTCAGAATTGCACCTTGCAATGCGGAGAAATTACTGTTTGTACATTGACATTATTCATTGATTTTTGCCATTGAAAAACATCATGTTACTCATATACCAGAAATGTTTGAAGCTACTGACTGAAAGAAAGGAGCTGGCATCTCACTCTCTTTGAATCTTCTTTATCATGCTAAGAGGAGCAGGAAAAAGCAAAAAATTTCAGAATTGCACCTTGCAATGCAGAGAAATCAATGTTTGTGCATTCACATTATTCATTGATTTTTGCCATTGTAAAAAGTCCAGAAATGTTTGAAGCTACTGACTGAATGAAAGGAGCTGGCATCTCATTCTCTCTGAATCTTCTTTAGCATGCTAAGAGGAGCATGAAAAAGCAAAAAATTTCAGAATTGCACCTTGCAATGCGGAGAAATTACTGTTTGTACATTGACATTATTCATTGATTTTTCCATTGAAAAACATCATGTTACTCATATACCAGAAATGTTTGAAGGTACTGGCTGAAAGAAAGGAGCTGGCATCTCACTCTCTTTGAATCTTCTTTATCATGCCAAGAGGAGCAGGAAAAAGCAAAAAATTTCCGAATTGCACTTTACAATGCAGAGAAATCAATGTTTGTGCATTCACATTATTCATTGATTTTTGCCATTGTAAAACGTCCAAAAATGTTTGAAGCCACTGACTGAATGAAAGGAGCTGGCATCTCACTCTCTCTGAATCTTCTTTAGCATGCTAAGAGGAGCATGAAAAAGCAAAAAATTTCAGAATTGCACCTTGCAATGCGGAGAAATTACTGTTTGTACATTGATATTATTCATTGATTTTTGCCATTGAAAAACATCATGTTACTCATGTACCAGAAATGTTAGAAGGTACTGGCTGAGAGAAAGGAGCTGACATCTCAGTCTTTGAATCTTCTTTATCATGCTAAGAGGAGCAGGAAAAAGCAAAAAATTTCAGAATTGCACCTTGCACTGCGGAGAAATTACTGTTTGTACATTGACATTATTCATTTATTTTTGCCATTGAAAAACATCATGTTATTCATATACTAGAAATGTTTGAAGGTGCTGGCTGAAAGAAAGGAGCTGGCATCTCACTCTCTTTGAATCTTCTTTATCATGCTAAGAGGAGCAGGAAAAAGCAAAAAATTTCAGAATTGCACCTTGCAATGCAGAGAAATCAATGTTTGTGCATTCACATTATTCATTGATTTTTGCCATTGTAAAACGTCCAAAAATGTTTGAAGCTACTGACTGAATGAAAGGAGCTGGCATCTCACTCTCTCTGAATCTTCTTTAGCATGCTAAGGGGAGCATGAAAAAGCAAAAAATTTCAGAATTGCACCTTGCAATGCGGAGAAATTACTGTTTGTACATTGACATTATTCATTGATTTTTGCCATTGAAAAACATCATGTTATTCATATACTAGAAATGTTTGAAGGTGCTGGCTGAAAGAAAGGAGCTGGCATATCACTCTCTTTGAATCTTCTTTACCATGCTAAGAAGAGCAGGAAAAAGCAAAAAATTTCAGAATTGCACCTTGCAATGCAGAGAAATCAATGTTTGTGCATTCACATTATTCATTGATTTTTGCCATTGTAAAACGTCCTGAAATGTTTGAAGCTACTGACTGAATGAAAGGAGCTGGCATCTCACTCTCTCTGAATCTTCTTTAGCATGCTAAGAGGAGCATGAAAAAGCAAAGAAATTCAGAATTGCACCTTGCAATGCGGAGAAATTACTGTTTGTACATTGACATTATTCATTGATTTTTGCCATTGAAAAACATCATGTTGCTCATATACTAGAAATGTTTGAATGTACTGGCTGAAAAAAAGGAGCTGGCATATCACTCTCTTTGAATCTTCTTTACCATGCTGAGAAGAGCAGGAAAAAGCAAAAAATTTCAGAATTGCACCTTGCAATGCAGAGAAATCAATGTTTGTGCATTCACATTATTCATTGATTTTTGCCATTGTAAAACGTCCAGAAATGTTTGAAGCTACTGACTGAATGAAAGGAGCTGGCATCTCACTCTCTCTGAATCTTCTTTAGCATGCTAAGAGGAGCATGAGAAAGCAAAAAATTTCATAATTGCACCTTGCAATGCGGAGAAATTACTGTTTGTACATTGACATTATTCATTGATTTTTGCCATTGAAAAACATAATTTTACTCATATACTAGAAATGTTTGAAGGTACTGGCTGAAAGAAAGGAGCTGGCATCTCACTCTCTTTGAATCTTCTTTATCATGCTAAGAGGAGCAGGAAAAAGCAAAAAATTTCAGAATTGCACCTTGCAATGCAGAGAAATCAATGTTTGTGCATTCACATTATTCATTGATTTTTGCCATTGTAAAAAGTCCAGAAATGTTTGAAGCTACTGACTGAATGAAAGGAGCTGGCATCTCACTCTCTCTGAATCTTCTTTAGCATGCTAAGAGGAGCATGAAAAAGCAAAAAAATTCAGAATTGCACCTTGCAATGCGGAGAAATTACTGTTTGTACATTGACATTATTCATTGATTTTTGCCATTTAAAAACATCATGTTGCTCATATACTAGAAATGTTTGAAGGTACTGGCTGAAAGAAAGGAGCTGGCATATCACTCTCTTTGAATCTTCTTTATCATGCTAAGAGGAGCAGGAAAAAGCAAAAAATTTCAGAATTGCATCTTGCAATGCAGAGAAATCAGTGTTTGTGCATTCACATTATTCATTGATTTTTGCCATTGTTAAACGTCCAGAAATGTTTGAAGCTACTGACTGAAAGAAAGGAGCTGGTATCTCACTCTCTCTGAACCTTCTTTAGCATGCTAAGAGGAGCATGAAAAAGCAAAAAATTTCTGAATTGCACCTTGCAATACGGAGAAATTACTGTTTGTACATTGACATTATTCATTGATTTTTGCCATTGAAAAACATCATGTTACTCATATACCAGAAATGTTTGAAGCTACTGACTGAAAGAAAGGAGCTGGCATCTCACTCTCTTTGAATCTTCTTTATCATGCTAAGAGGAGCAGGAAAAAGCAAAAAATTTCAGAATTGCACCTTGCAATGCAGAGAAATCAATGTTTGTGCATTCACATTATTCATTGATTTTTGCCATTGTAAAAAGTCCAGAAATGTTTGAAGCTACTGACTGAATGAAAGGAGCTGGCATCTCACTCTCTCTGAATCTTCTTTAGCATGCTAAGAGGAGCATGAAAAAGCAAAAAAATTCAGAATTGCACCTTGCAATGCGGAGAAATTACTGTTTGTACATTGACATTATTCATTGATTTTTGCCATTGAAAAACATCATGTTACTCATATACCAGAAATGTTTGAAGCTACTGACTGAAAGAAAGGAGCTGGCATCTCACTCTAATTGAATCTTCTTTATCATGCTAAGAGGAGCAGGAAAAAGCAAAAAATTTCAGAATTGCACCTTGCAATGCAGAGAAATCAATGTTTGTGCATTCACATTATTCATTGATTTTTGCCATTGTAAAAAGTCCAGAAATGTTTGAAGCTACTGACTGAATGAAAGGAGCTGGCATCTCATTCTCTCTGAATCTTCTTTAGCATGCTAAGAGGAGCATGAAAAAGCAAAAAATTTCAGAATTGCACCTTGCAATGCGGAGAAATTACTGTTTGTACATTGACATTATTCATTGATTTTTCCATTGAAAAACATCATGTTACTCATATACCAGAAATGTTTGAAGGTACTGGCTGAAAGAAAGGAGCTGGCATCTCACTCTCTTTGAATCTTCTTTATCATGCCAAGAGGAGCAGGAAAAAGCAAAAAATTTCCGAATTGCACTTTACAATGCAGAGAAATCAATGTTTGTGCATTCACATTATTCATTGATTTTTGCCATTGTAAAACATCCAAAAATGTTTGAAGCCACTGACTGAATGAAAGGAGCTGGCATCTCACTCTCTCTGAATCTTCTTTAGCATGCTAAGAGGAGCATGAAAAAGCAAAAAATTTCAGAATTGCACCTTGCAATGCGGAGAAATTACTGTTTGTACATTGATATTATTCATTGATTTTTGCCATTGAAAAACATCATGTTACTCATGTACCAGAAATGTTAGAAGGTACTGGCTGAGAGAAAGGAGCTGACATCTCAGTCTTTGAATCTTCTTTATCATGCTAAGAGGAGCAGGAAAAAGCAAAAAATTTCAGAATTGCACCTTGCACTGCGGAGAAATTACTGTTTGTACATTGACATTATTCATTTATTTTTGCCATTGAAAAACATCATGTTATTCATATACTAGAAATGTTTGAAGGTGCTGGCTGAAAGAAAGGAGCTGGCATCTCACTCTCTTTGAATCTTCTTTATCATGCTAAGAGGAGCAGGAAAAAGCAAAAAATTTCAGAATTGCACCTTGCAATGCAGAGAAATCAATGTTTGTGCATTCACATTATTCATTGATTTTTGCCATTGTAAAACGTCCAAAAATGTTTGAAGCTACTGACTGAATGAAAGGAGCTGGCATCTCACTCTCTCTGAATCTTCTTTAGCATGCTAAGGGGAGCATGAAAAAGCAAAAAATTTCAGAATTGCACCTTGCAATGCGGAGAAATTACTGTTTGTACATTGACATTATTCATTGATTTTTGCCATTGAAAAACATCATGTTATTCATATACTAGAAATGTTTGAAGGTGCTGGCTGAAAGAAAGGAGCTGGCATATCACTCTCTTTGAATCTTCTTTACCATGCTAAGAAGAGCAGGAAAAAGCAAAAAATTTCAGAATTGCACCTTGCAATGCAGAGAAATCAATGTTTGTGCATTCACATTATTCATTGATTTTTGCCATTGTAAAACGTCCTGAAATGTTTGAAGCTACTGACTGAATGAAAGGAGCTGGCATCTCACTCTCTCTGAATCTTCTTTAGCATGCTAAGAGGAGCATGAAAAAGCAAAGAAATTCAGAATTGCACCTTGCAATGCGGAGAAATTACTGTTTGTACATTGACATTATTCATTGATTTTTGCCATTGAAAAACATCATGTTGCTCATATACTAGAAATGTTTGAATGTACTGGCTGAAAAAAAGGAGCTGGCATATCACTCTCTTTGAATCTTCTTTACCATGCTGAGAAGAGCAGGAAAAAGCAAAAAATTTCAGAATTGCACCTTGCAATGCAGAGAAATCAATGTTTGTGCATTCACATTATTCATTGATTTTTGCCATTGTAAAACGTCCAGAAATGTTTGAAGCTACTGACTGAATGAAAGGAGCTGGCATCTCACTCTCTCTGAATCTTCTTTAGCATGCTAAGAGGAGCATGAGAAAGCAAAAAATTTCATAATTGCACCTTGCAATGCGGAGAAATTACTGTTTGTACATTGACATTATTCATTGATTTTTGCCATTGAAAAACATAATTTTACTCATATACTAGAAATGTTTGAAGGTACTGGCTGAAAGAAAGGAGCTGGCATCTCACTCTCTTTGAATCTTCTTTATCATGCTAAGAGGAGCAAGAAAAAGCAAAAAATTTCAGAATTGCACCTTGCAATGCAGAGAAATCAATGTTTGTGCATTCACATTATTCATTGATTTTTGCCATTGTAAAACATCCAGAAATGTTTGAAGCTACTGACTGAATGAAAGGAGCTGGCTTCTCACACTCTCTGAATCTTCTTTAGCATGCTAAGAGGAGCATGAAAAAGCAAAAAATTTCTGAATTGCACCTTGCAATACGGAGAAATTACTGTTTGTACATTGACATTATTCATTGATTTTTGCCATTGAAAAACATCATGTTACTCATATACCAGAAATGTTTGAAGGTACTGGCTGAAAGAAAGGAGCTGGCATCTCACTCTCTTTGAATCTTCTTTATCATGCTAAGAGGAGCAGGAAAAAGCAAAAAATTTCAGAATTGCACCTTGCAATGCAGAGAAATCAATGTTTGTGCATTCACATTATTCATTGATTTTTGCCATTGTAAAAAGTCCAGAAATGTTTGAAGCTACTGACTGAATGAAAGGAGCTGGCATCTCACTCTCTCTGAATCTTCTTTAGCATGCTAAGAGGAGCATGAAAAAGCAAAAAAATTCAGAATTGCACCTTGCAATGCGGAGAAATTACTGTTTGTACATTGACATTATTCATTGATTTTTGCCATTTAAAAACATCATGTTGCTCATATACTAGAAATGTTTGAAGGTACTGGCTGAAAGAAAGGAGCTGGCATATCACTCTCTTTGAATCTTCTTTATCATGCTAAGAGGAGCAGGAAAAAGCAAAAAATTTCAGAATTGCATCTTGCAATGCAGAGAAATCAGTGTTTGTGCATTCACATTATTCATTGATTTTTGCCATTGTTAAACGTCCAGAAATGTTTGAAGCTACTGACTGAAAGAAAGGAGCTGGTATCTCACTCTCTCTGAACCTTCTTTAGCATGCTAAGAGGAGCATGAAAAAGCAAAAATTTCAGAATTGCACCTTGCAATGCGGAGAAATTACAGTTTGTACATTGACATTATTCATTGATTTTTGCCATTGAAAAACATCATGTTACTCATATACCAGAAATGTTTGAAGGTACTGGCTGAAAGAAAGGAGCAGGCATCTCACACTATTTGAATCTTCTTTATCATGCTAAGAGGAGCAGGAAAAAGCAAAAAATTTCAGAATTGCACCTTGAAATGCGGAGAAATCAATGTTTGTGCATTCACATTATTCATTGATTTTTGCCATTATTAAACGTCCAGAAATGTATGAAGCTACTGACTGAATGAAAGGAGCTGGTATCTCACTCTCTCTGAATCTTCTTTAGCATGCTAAGAGGAGCATGAAAAAGCAAAAAATTTCTGAATTGCACCTTGCAATACGGAGAAATTACTGTTTGTACATTGACATTATTCATTGATTTTTGCCATTGAAAAACATCATGTTGCTCATATACTAGAAATGTTTGAAGGTACTGGCTGAAAGAAAGGAGCTGGCATATCACTCTCTTTGAATCTTCTTTATCATGCTAAGAGGAGCAGGAAAAAGCAAAAAATTTCAGAATTGCATCTTGCAATGCAGAGAAATCAGTGTTTGTGCATTCACATTATTCATTGATTTTTGCCATTGTTAAACGTCCAGAAATGTTTGAAGCTACTGACTGAAAGAAAGGAGCTGGTATCTCACTCTCTCTGAACCTTCTTTAGCATGCTAAGAGGAGCATGAAAAAGCAAAAATTTCAGAATTGCACCTTGCAATGCGGAGAAATTACAGTTTGTACATTGACATTATTCATTGATTTTTGCCATTGAAAAACATCATGTTACTCATATACCAGAAATGTTTGAAGGTACTGGCTGAAAGAAAGGAGCAGGCATCTCACACTATTTGAATCTTCTTTATCATGCTAAGAGGAGCAGGAAAAAGCAAAAAATTTCAGAATTGCACCTTGAAATGCGGAGAAATCAATGTTTGTGCATTCACATTATTCATTGATTTTTGCCATTATTAAACGTCCAGAAATGTATGAAGCTACTGACTGAATGAAAGGAGCTGGTATCTCACTCTCTCTGAATCTTCTTTAGCATGCTAAGAGGAGCATGAAAAAGCAAAAAATTTCTGAATTGCACCTTGCAATACGGAGAAATTACTGTTTGTACATTGACATTATTCATTGATTTTTGCCATTGAAAAACATCATGTTACTCATATACCAGAAATGTTTGAAGCTACTGACTGAAAGAAAGGAGCTGGCATCTCACTCTCTTTGAATCTTCTTTATCATGCTAAGAGGAGCAGGAAAAAGCAAAAAATTTCAGAATTGCACCTTGCAATGCAGAGAAATCAATGTTTGTGCATTCACATTATTCATTGATTTTTGCCATTGTAAAAAGTCCAGAAATGTTTGAAGCTACTGACTGAATGAAAGGAGCTGGCATCTCACTCTCTCTGAATCTTCTTTAGCATGCTAAGAGGAGCATGAAAAAGCAAAAAAATTCAGAATTGCACCTTGCAATGCGGAGAAATTACTGTTTGTACATTGACATTATTCATTGATTTTTGCCATTTAAAAACATCATGTTGCTCATATACTAGAAATGTTTGAAGGTACTGGCTGAAAGAAAGGAGCTGGCATATCACTCTCTTTGAATCTTCTTTACCATGCTGAGAAGAGCAGGAAAAAGCAAAAAAATTCAGAATTGCACCTTGCAATGCAGGGAAATCAATGTTTGTGCATTCACATTATTCATTGATTTTTGCCATTGTAAAACATCCAGAAATGTTTGAAGCTACTGACTGAATGAAAGGAGCTGGCATCTCACTCTCTCTGAATCTTCTTTAGCATGCTAAGAGGAGCATGAGAAAGCAAAAAATTTCAGAATTGCACCTTGCAATGCGGAGAAATTACTGTTTGTACATTGACATTATTCATTGATTTTTGCCATTGAAAAACATCATTTTACTCATATACCAGAAATGTTTGAAGGTACTGACTGAAAGAAAGGAGCTGGCATCTCACTCTCTTTGAATCTTCTTTATCATGCTAAGAGGAGCAAGAAAAAGCAAAAAATTTCAGAATTGCACCTTGCAATGCAGAGAAATCAATGTTTGTGCATTCACATTATTCATTGATTTTTGCTATTGTAATACATCCAGAAATGTTTGAAGCTACTGACTGAGTGAAAGGAGCTGGCTTCTCACACTCTCTGAATCTTCTTTAGCATGCTAAGAGGAGCATAAAAAAGCAAAAAATTTCCGAATTGCACCTTGCAATGCGGAGAAATTACTGTTTGTACATTGACAGTATTCATTGATTTTTGCCATTGAAAAACATCATGTTACTCATATACCCGAAATGTTTGAAGCTACTGACTGAATGAAAGGAGCTGGCATCTCACTCTCTCTGAATCTGCTTTAGCATGCTAAGAGGAACATGAAAAAGAAAAAAATTTCAGAATTGCGCCTTGCAATGTGGAGAAATTACTATTTGTACATTGACATTATTCATTGATTTTTGCCATTGAAAAACATCATGTTACTCATATACCAGAAATGTTTGAAGGTACTGGCTGAAAGAAAGGAGCTGGCATCTCACTCTCTTTGAATCTTCTTTATCATGCTAAGTGGAGCAGGAAAAATCAAAACATTTCAGAATTGCACCTTGCAATGCAGAGAAATCAATGTTTGTGCATTCACATTATTCATTGATTTTTGCCATTGTAAAACGTCCAGAAATGTTTGAAGCTACTGACTGAATGAAAGGAGCTGGCATCTCACTCTCTTTGAATCTTCTTTATCATGCTAAGAGGAGCAGGAAAAAGCAAAAAATTTCAAAATTGCACCTTGCAATGCAGAGAAATCAATGTTTGTGCATTCACATTATTCATTGATTTTTGCCATTGTAAAACGTCCAGAAATGTTTGAAGCTACTGACTGAATGAAAGGAGCTGGCATCTCACTCTCATTGAATCTTCTTTATCATGCTAAGAGGAGCAGGAAAAAGCAAAAAATTTCAAAATTGCACCTTGCAATGCAGAGAATTCAATGTTTGTGCATTCACATTATTCATTGATTTTTGCCATTGTAAAACATCCAGAAATGTTTGAAGCTACTGACTGAATGAAAGGAGCTGGCATCTCACTCTCTCTGAATCTTCTTAAGCATGCTAAGAGGAGTATGAAAAAGCAAAAAATTTCAGAATTGAACCTTGCAATGCGGAGAAATTACTGTTTGTACATTGATATTATTCATTGATTTTTGCCATTGAAAAACATCATGTTACTCATGTACCAGAAATGTTAGAAGGTACTGGCTGAGAGAAAGGAGCTGACATCTCAGTCTTTGATTCTTCTTTATCATGCTAAGAGGAGCAGGAAAAAGCAAAATATTTCAGAATTGCACCTTGCAATGCAGAGAAATCAATGTTTGTGCATTCACATTATTTATTGATGTTTGCCATTGTAAAACGTCCAAAAATGTTTGAAGTTACTGACTGAATGAAAGGAGCTGGCACCTCACTCTCTTTGAATATTCTTTGTCATGCTAAGAGGAGCATGAAAAAGCAAAAAATTTCAGAATTGCACCTTGCAACGCGGAGAAATTACTGTTTGTACATTGACATTATTCATTGATTTTTGCCATTGAAAAACATCATGTTATTCATATACTAGAAATGTTTGAAGGTACTGGCTGAAAGAAAGGAGCTGGCATATCACTCTCTTTGAATCTTCTTTACCATGCTGAAAAGAGCAGGAAAAAGCAAAAAATTTCAGAATTGCACCTTGCAATGCAGAGAAATCAATGTTTGTGCATTCACATTATTCATTGATTTTTGCCATTGTAAAACATCCAGAAATGTTTGAAGCTACTGACTGAATGAAAGGAGCTGGCATCTCACTCTCTCTGAATCTTCTTTAGCATGCTAAGAGGAGCATGAGAAAGCAAAAAATTTCAGAATTGCACCTTGCAATGCGGAGAAATTACTGTTTGTACATTGACATTATTGATTGATTTTTGCCATTGAAAAACATCATTTTACTCATATACCAGAAATGTTTGAAGGTACTGACTGAAAGAAAGGAGCTGGCATCTCACTCTCTTTGAATCTTCTTTATCATGCTAAGAGGAGCAAGAAAAAGCAAAAAATTTCAGAATTGCACCTTGCAATGCAGAGAAATCAATGTTTGTGCATTCACATTATTCATTGATTTTTGCCATTGTAATACATCCAGAAATGTTTGAAGCTACTGACTGAGTGAAAGGAGCTGGCTTCTCACACTCTCTGAATCTTCTTTAGCATGCTAAGAGGAGCATAAAAAAGCAAAAAATTTCCGAATTGCACCTTGCAATGCGGAGAAATTACTGTTTGTACATTGACAGTATTCATTGATTTTTGCCATTGAAAAACATCATGTTACTCATATACCAGAAATGTTTGAAGGTACTGGCTGAAAGAAAGGAGCTGGCATCTCACTCTCTTTGAATCTTCTTCATCATGCTAAGAGGAGCAGGAAAAAGCAAAAAATTTCAGAATTGCACCTTGCAATGCGGAGAAATTACTGTTTGCACATTGACATTATTCATTGATTTTTGCCATTGAAAAACATCATGTTACTCATATACCAGAAATGTTTGAAGGTACTGGCTGAAAGAAAGGAGCTGGCATCTCACTCTCTTTAAATCTTCTTCATCATGCTAAGAGGAGCAGGAAAAAGCAAAAAATTTCAGAATTGCACCTTGCAATGCGGAGAAATTACTGTTTGTACATTGACATTATTCATTGATTTTTGCCATTGAAAAACATCATGTTACTCATATACCAGAAATGTTTGAAGGTACTGGCGGAAAGAAAGGAGCTGGCATCTCAATCTCTTTGAATCTTCTTTATCATGCTGAGAGGAGCAGGAAAAAGCAAAAAATTTCAGAATTGCACCTTGCAATGCAGAGAAATCAATGTTTGTGCATTCACATTATTCATTGATTTTTGCCATTGTGAAACGTCCAGAAATGTTTGAAGCTAATGACTGAATGAAAGGAGCTGGCATCTCACTCTCTCTGAATCTGCTTTAGCATGCTAAGAGGAACATGAAAAAGAAAAAAATTTCAGAATTGCACCTTGCAATGTGGAGAAATTACTATTTGTACATTGACATTATTCATTGATTTTTGCCATTGAAAAACATCATGTTACTCATATACCAGAAATGTTTGAAGGTACTGGCTGAAAGAAAGGAGCTGGCATCTCACTCTCTTTGAATCTTCTTTATCATGCTAAGTGGAGCAGGAAAAATCAAAACATTTCAGAATTGCACCTTGCAATGCAGAGAAATCAATGTTTGTGCATTCACATTATTCATTGATTTTTGCCATTGTAAAACGTCCAGAAATGTTTGAAGCTACTGACTGAATGAAAGGAGCTGGCATCTCCCTCTCTCTGAATCTTCTTTAGCAATGCTAAGAGGAGCATGAAAAAGCAAAAAATTTCAGAATTGCACCTTGCAATGCGGAGAAATTACTGTTTGTACATTGACATTATTCATTGATTTTTGCCATTGAAAAACATCATGTTACTCATATACCAGAAATGTTTGAAGCTCCTGACTGAATGAAAGGAGCTGGCATCTCACTCTCTCTGAATCTTCTTTAGCATGCTAAGAGGAGCATGAAAAAGCAAAAAAATTCAGAATTGCACCTTGCAATGCGGAGAAATTACTGTTTGTACATTGACATTATTCATTGATTTTTGCCATTGAAAAACATCATGTTACTCATATACCAGAAATGTTTGAAGGTACTGGCTGAAAGAAAGGAGCTGGCATCTCACTCTCTTTGAATCTTCTTTATCATGCTAAGAGGAGCAGGAAAAAGCAAAAAATTTCAGAATTGCACCTTGCAATGCAGAGAAATCAATGTTTGTGCATTCACATTATTCATTGATTTTTGCCATTGTAAAACATCCAGAAATGTTTGAAGCTACTGACTGAATGAAAGCAGCTGGCATCTCACTCTCTCTGAATCTTCTTTAGCAATGCTAAGAGGAGCAGGAAAAAGCAAAAAATTTCAGAATTGCACCTTGCTATGCGGAGAAATTACTGTTTGTACATTGACATTATTCATTGATTTTTGCCATTGAAAAACATCATGTTACTCATATACCAGAAATGTTTGAAGGTACTGGCTGAAAGAAAGGAGCTGGCATCTCACTCTCTTTAAATCTTCTGCATCATGCTAAGAGGAGCAGGAAAAAGCAAAAAATTTCAGAATTGCACCTTGCAATTCGGAGAAATTACTGTTTGTACATTGACATTATTCATTGATTTTTGCCATTGAAAAACATCATGTTACTCATATACCAGAAATGTTTGAAGGTACTGGCGGAAAGAAAGGAGCTGGCATCTCACTCTCTTTGAATCTTCTTTATCATGCTGAGAGGAGCAGGAAAAAGCAAAAAATTTCAGAATTGCACCTTGCAATGCAGAGAAATCAATGTTTGTGCATTCACATTATTCATTGATTTTTGCCAATGTAAAACGTCCAGAAATGTTTGAAGCTACTGACTGAATGAAAGGAGCTGGCATCTCACTCTCTCTGAATCTTCTTTAGCATGCTAAGAGGAGCATGAAAAAGCAAAAAATTTCAGAATTGCACCTTGCAATGCGGAGAAATCACTGTTTGTACATTGACATTATTCATTGATTTTTGCCATTGAAAAACATCATGTTACTCATATACCAGAAATGTTTGAAGGTACTGACTGAAAGAAAGGAGCTGGCATCTCACTCTCTTTGAATCTTCTTCATCATGCTAAGAGGAGCAGGAAAAAGCAAAAAATTTCAGAATTGCACCTTGCAATGCGGAGAAATTACTGTTTGTACATTGACATTATTCATTGATTTTTGCCTTTGAAAAACATCATGTTACTCATATACCAGAAATGTTTGAAGGTACTGGCTGAAATAAAGGAGCTGGCATCTCACTCTCTTTAAATCTTCTTCATCATGCTAAGAGGAGCAGGAAAAAACAAAAAATTTCAGAATTGCACCTTGCAATGCGGAGAAATTACTGTTTGTACATTGACATTATTCATTGATTTTTGCCATTGAAAAACATCATGTTACTCATATACCAGAAATGTTTGAAGGTACTGGCGGAAAGAAAGGAGCTGGCATCTCACTCTCTTTGAATATTCTTTATCATGCTGAGAGGAGCAGGAAAAAGCAAAAAATTTCAGAATTGCACCTTGCAATGCAGAGAAATCAATGTTTGTGCATTCACATTATTCATTGATTTTTGCCATTGTGAAACGTCCAGAAATGTTTCAAGCTAATGACTGAATGAAAGGAGCTGGCATCTCACTCTCTCTGAATCTTCTTTAGCATGCTAAGAGGAGCATGAAAAAGCAAAACATTTCAGAATTGCACCTTGCAATGCGGAGAAATTACTGTTTGTACATTGACATTATTCATTGATTTTTGCCATTGAAAAACATCATGTTACTCATATACCAGAAATGTTTGAAGCTACTGACTGAATGAGAGGAGCTGGCATCTCACTCTCTCTGAATCTTATTTAGCATGCTAAGAGGAGCATGAAAAAGCAAAAAAATTCAGAATTGCACCTTGCAATGCGGAGAAATTACTGTTTGTACATTGACATTATTCATTGATTTTTGCCATTGTAAAACATCCAGAAATGTTTGAAGCTACTGACTGAATGAAAGCAGCTGGCATCTCACTCTCTCTGAATCTTCTTTAGAATGCTAAGAGGAGCATGAAAAAGCAAAAATTTCAGAATTTCACCTTGCAATGCTTAGAAATTACTGTTTGTAGATTGATATTATTCATTGATTTTTGCCATTGAAAAACATCATGTTACTCATATACCAGAAATGTTTGAAGGTACTGGCTGAAACAAAGGAGCTGGCATCTCACTCTCTTTGAATCTTCTTTATCATGCTAAGAGGAGCAGGAAAAAGCAAAAAATTTCAGAATTGCACCTTGCAATGCAGAGAAATCAATGTTTGTGCATTGACATTATTCATTGATTTTTGCCATTGTAAAACATCCAGAAATGTTTGAAGCTACTGACTGAATGAAAGGAGCTGGCATCTCACTCTCTCTGAATCTTCCTTAGCATGCTAAGAGGAGCCTGAAAAAGCAAAAAATTTCCGAATTGCACCTTGCAATGCGGAGAAATTACTGTTTGTACATTGACATTATTCGTTGATTTTTGACATTGAAAAACATCATGTTACTCATATACCAGAAATGTTTGAAGGTACTGGCTGAAACAAAGGAGCTGGCATCTCACTCTCTTTGAATCTTCTTTATCATGCTAAGAGGAGCAGGAAAAATCAAATCATTTCAGAAATGCACCTTGCAATGCAGAGAAATCAATGTTTGTGCATTCACATTATTCATTGATTTTTGCCATTGTAAAACGTCCAGAAATGTTTGAAGCTACTGACTGAATGAAAGGAGCTGGCATCTCACTCTCTCTGAATCTTCTTTAGAATGCTAAGAGGAGCATGAAAAAGCAAAAAATTTCAGAATTGCACCTTGCAATGCTTAGAAATTACTGTTTGTAGATTGATATTATTCATTGATTTTTGCCATTGAAAAACATCATGTTACTCATATACCAGAAATGTTTGAAGGTACTGGCTGAAACAAAGGAGCTGGCATCTCACTCTCTTTGAATCTTCTTTATCATGCTAAGAGGAGCAGGAAAAAGCAAAAAATTTCAGAATTGCACCTTGCAATGCAGAGAAATCAATGTTTGTGCATTGACATTATTCATTGATTTTTGCCATTGTAAAACATCCAGAAATGTTTGAAGCTACTGACTGAATGAAAGGAGCTGGCATCTCACTCTCTCTGAATCTTCCTTAGCATGCTAAGTGGAGCCTGAAAAAGCAAAAAATTTCCGAATTGCACCTTGCAATGCGGAGAAATTACTGTTTGTACATTGACATTATTTGTTGATTTTTGACATTGAAAAACATCATGTTACTCATATACCAGAAATGTTTGAAGGTACTGGCTGAAAGAAAGGAGCTGGCATCTCACTCTCTTTGAATCTTCTTTATCATGCTAAGAGGAGCAGGAAAAAGCAAAAAATTTCATAATTGCACCTTGCAATGCAGAGAAATCAATGTTTGTGCATTCACATTATTCATTGATTTTTGCCATTGTGAAACGTCCAGTAATGTTTGAAGCTACTGACTGAATGAAAGGAGCTGGCATCTCACTCTCTCTGAATCTTCTTTAGCATGCTAAGAGGAGCATGAAAAAGCAAAAAATTTCAGAATTGCACCTTGCAATGCGGAGAAATTACTGCTTGTACCTTGACATTATTCATTGATTTTTGCCATTGAAAAACATCATGTTACTCATATACCAGAAATGTTTGAAGCTACTGACTGAATGAAAGGAGCTGGCATCTCACTCTCTCTGAATATTCTTTAGCATGCTTAGAGGAGCAGGAAAAATCAAAACATTTCAGAATTGCACCTTGCAATGCAGAGAAATCAATGTTTGTGCATTCACATTATTCATTGATTTTTGCCATTGTAAAACGTCCAGAAATGTTTGAAGCTACTGACTGAATGAAAGGAGCTGGCATCTCACTCTCTCTGAAACTTCTTTAGCATGCTAAGAGTAACATGAAAAACCAAAAATTTCAGAATTGCACCTTGCAATGCGGAGAAATTACTGTTTGTACATTGATATTATTCATTGATTTTTGCCATTGAAAAACATCATGTTACTCATATACCAGAAATGTTTGAAGGTACTGGCTGAAACAAAGGAGCTGGCATCTCACTCTCTTTGAATTTTCTTTATCATTCTAAGAGGAGCAGGAAAAAGCAAAAAATTTCAGAATTGCACCTTGCAATGCAGAGAAATCAATGTTTGTGCATTCACATTATTCATTGATTTTTGCCATTGTAAAACGTCCAGAAATGTTTGAAGCTACTGACTGAAAGAAAGGAGCTGGCATCTCACTCTCTCTGAATCTTCTTTAGCATGCTAAGAGGAGCATGAAAAAGCAAAAAATTTCAGAATTGCACCTTGCAATGCGGAGAAATCAGTGTTTGTACATTGACATTATTCATTGATTTTTGCCATTGAAAAACATCATGTTACTCATATACCAGAAATGTTTGAAGGTACTGGCTGAAAGAAAGGAGCTGGCATATCAATCTCTTTGAATCTTCATCATCATGTTAAGAGGAGCAGGAAAAAGCAAAACCTTTCAGAATTGCACCTTGCAAAGCAGAGAAATAAATGTTTGTGCATTCACATTATTCCTTGATTTTTGCCATTGTAAAACGTCCAGAAATGTTTGAAGCTACTGACTGAATGAAAGGAGCTGGCATCTCACTCTCTCTGAATCTTCTTTAGCATGCTAAGAGGAGCATGAAAAAGCAAAAAATTTCAGAATTGCACCTTGCAATGCGGAGAAATTACTGTTTGTACATAGACATTATTCATTGATTTTTGCAATTGAAAAGCATCATGTTACTCATATACCAGAAATGTTTGAAGGTACTGGCTGAAAGAAAGGAGCTGGAATCTCACTCTCTTTGAATCTACTTTATCATGCTAAGAGAAGCAGGAAAAAGCAAAAAATTTTAGATTTGCACCTTGCAATGCAGAGAAATCAATGTTTGTGCATCCACATTATTCATTGATTTTTGCCATTGTGAAACTTCCAGAAATGTTTGAAGCTACTGACTGAATGAAAGGAGCTGGCATCTCACTCTCTCAGAATCTTCTTTAGCATGCTAAGAGGAGCATGAAAAAGCAAAAAATTTCAGAATTGCACCTTGCAATGCGGAGAAATTACTGTTTGTACATTGACATTATTCATTGATTTTTGCCATTGAAAAACATCATGTTACTCATATACCAGAAATGTTTGAAGCTACTGACTGAATGAAAGGAGCTGGCAACTCACTCTCTCTGAATATTCTTTAGCATGCTAAGAGGAGCATGAAAAAGCAAAAAATTTCAGAATTGCACCTTGCAATGTGGAGAAATTACTGTTTGTACATTGACATTATTCATTTATTTTTGCCATTGAAAAACATCATGTTACTCATATACCAGAAATGTTTGAAGGTACTGGCTGAAAGAAAGGAGCTGGCATCTCACTCTCTTTGAATCTTCTTTATCATGCTAAGAGGAGCAGGAAAAATCAAAACATTTCAGAATTGCACCTTGCAATGCAGAGAAATCAATGTTTGTGCATTCACATTATTCATTGATTTTTGCCATTGTAAAACGTCCAGAAATGTTTGAAGCTACTGACTGAATGAAAGGAGCTGGCATCTCACTCTCTTTGAATCTTCTTTACCATGCTGAAAAGAGCAGGAAAAAGCAAAAAATTTCAGAATTGCACCTTGCAATGCAGAGAAATCAATGTTTGTGCATTCACATTATTCATTGATTTTTGCCATTGTAAAACATCCAGAAATGTTTGAAGCTACTGACTGAATGAAAGGAGCTGGCATCTCACTCTCTTTGAATCTTCTTTATCATGCTAAGAGGAGCATGAAAAAGCAAAAAATTTCAGAATTGCACCTTGCAATGCGGAGAAATTACTGTTTGTACATTGACATTATTCATTGATTTTTGCCATTGAAAAACATCATGTTATTCATATACTAGAAATGTTTGAAGGTACTGGCTGAAAGAAAGGAGCTGGCATATCACTCTCTTTGAATCTTCTTTACCATGCTGAAAAGAGCAGGAAAAAGCAAAAAATTTCAGAATTGCACCTTGCAATGCAGAGAAATCAATGTTTGTGCATTCACATTATTCATTGATTTTTGCCATTGTAAAACATCCAGAAATGTTTGAAGCTACTGACTGAATGAAAGGAGCTGGCATCTCACTCTCTCTGAATCTTCTTTAGCATGCTAAGAGGAGCATGAGAAAGCAAAAAATTTCAGAATTGCACCTTGCAATGCGGAGAAATTACTGTTTGTACATTGACATTATTGATTGATTTTTGCCATTGAAAAACATCATTTTACTCATATACCAGAAATGTTTGAAGGTACTGACTGAAAGAAAGGAGCTGGCATCTCACTCTCTTTGAATCTTCTTTATCATGCTAAGAGGAGCAAGAAAAAGCAAAAAATTTCAGAATTGCACCTTGCAATGCAGAGAAATCAATGTTTGTGCATTCACATTATTCATTGATTTTTGCCATTGTAATACATCCAGAAATGTTTGAAGCTACTGACTGAGTGAAAGGAGCTGGCTTCTCACACTCTCTGAATCTTCTTTAGCATGCTAAGAGGAGCATAAAAAAGCAAAAAATTTCCGAATTGCACCTTGCAATGCGGAGAAATTACTGTTTGTACATTGACAGTATTCATTGATTTTTGCCATTGAAAAACATCATGTTACTCATATACCAGAAATGTTTGAAGGTACTGGCTGAAAGAAAGGAGCTGGCATCTCACTCTCTTTGAATCTTCTTCATCATGCTAAGAGGAGCAGGAAAAAGCAAAAAATTTCAGAATTGCACCTTGCAATGCGGAGAAATTACTGTTTGCACATTGACATTATTCATTGATTTTTGCCATTGAAAAACATCATGTTACTCATATACCAGAAATGTTTGAAGGTACTGGCTGAAAGAAAGGAGCTGGCATCTCACTCTCTTTAAATCTTCTTCATCATGCTAAGAGGAGCAGGAAAAAGCAAAAAATTTCAGAATTGCACCTTGCAATGCGGAGAAATTACTGTTTGTACATTGACATTATTCATTGATTTTTGCCATTGAAAAACATCATGTTACTCATATACCAGAAATGTTTGAAGGTACTGGCGGAAAGAAAGGAGCTGGCATCTCAATCTCTTTGAATCTTCTTTATCATGCTGAGAGGAGCAGGAAAAAGCAAAAAATTTCAGAATTGCACCTTGCAATGCAGAGAAATCAATGTTTGTGCATTCACATTATTCATTGATTTTTGCCATTGTGAAACGTCCAGAAATGTTTGAAGCTAATGACTGAATGAAAGGAGCTGGCATCTCACTCTCTCTGAATCTGCTTTAGCATGCTAAGAGGAACATGAAAAAGAAAAAAATTTCAGAATTGCACCTTGCAATGTGGAGAAATTACTATTTGTACATTGACATTATTCATTGATTTTTGCCATTGAAAAACATCATGTTACTCATATACCAGAAATGTTTGAAGGTACTGGCTGAAAGAAAGGAGCTGGCATCTCACTCTCTTTGAATCTTCTTTATCATGCTAAGTGGAGCAGGAAAAATCAAAACATTTCAGAATTGCACCTTGCAATGCAGAGAAATCAATGTTTGTGCATTCACATTATTCATTGATTTTTGCCATTGTAAAACGTCCAGAAATGTTTGAAGCTACTGACTGAATGAAAGGAGCTGGCATCTCCCTCTCTCTGAATCTTCTTTAGCAATGCTAAGAGGAGCATGAAAAAGCAAAAAATTTCAGAATTGCACCTTGCAATGCGGAGAAATTACTGTTTGTACATTGACATTATTCATTGATTTTTGCCATTGAAAAACATCATGTTACTCATATACCAGAAATGTTTGAAGCTCCTGACTGAATGAAAGGAGCTGGCATCTCACTCTCTCTGAATCTTCTTTAGCATGCTAAGAGGAGCATGAAAAAGCAAAAAAATTCAGAATTGCACGTTGCAATGCGGAGAAATTACTGTTTGTACATTGACATTATTCATTGATTTTTGCCATTGTAAAACATCATGTTACTCATATACCAGAAATGTTTGAAGGTACTGGCTGAAAGAAAGGAGCTGGCATCTCACTCTCTTTGAATCTTCTTTATCATGCTAAGAGGAGCAGGAAAAAGCAAAAAATTTCAGAATTGCACCTTGCAATGCAGAGAAATCAATGTTTGTGCATTCACATTATTCATTGATTTTTGCCATTGTAAAACATCCAGAAATGTTTGAAGCTACTGACTGAATGAAAGCAGCTGGCATCTCACTCTCTCTGAATCTTCTTTAGCAATGCTAAGAGGAGCATGAAAAAGCAAAAAATTTCAGAATTGCACCTTGCAATGCGGAGAAATCACTGTTTGTACATTGACATTATTCATTGATTTTTGCCATTGAAAAACATCATGTTACTCATATACCAGAAATGTTTGAAGGTACTGGCTGAAAGAAAGGAGCTGGCATCTCACTCTCTTTGAATCTTCTTCATCATGCTAAGAGGAGCAGGAAAAAGCAAAAAATTTCAGAATTGCACCTTGCTATGCGGAGAAATTACTGTTTGTACATTGACATTATTCATTGATTTTTGCCATTGAAAAACATCATGTTACTCATATACCAGAAATGTTTGAAGGTACTGGCTGAAAGAAAGGAGCTGGCATCTCACTCTCTTTAAATCTTCTGCATCATGCTAAGAGGAGCAGGAAAAAGCAAAAAATTTCAGAATTGCACCTTGCTATTCGGAGAAATTACTGTTTGTACATTGACATTATTCATTGATTTTTGCCATTGAAAAACATCATGTTACTCATATACCAGAAATGTTTGAAGGTACTGGCGGAAAGAAAGGAGCTGGCATCTCACTCTCTTTGAATCTTCTTTATCATGCTGAGAGGAGCAGGAAAAAGCAAAAAATTTCAGAATTGCACCTTGCAATGCAGAGAAATCAATGTTTGTGCATTCACATTATTCATTGATTTTTGCCAATGTAAAACGTCCAGAAATGTTTGAAGCTACTGACTGAATGAAAGGAGCTGGCATCTCACTCTCTTTGAATCTTCTTCATCATGCTAAGAGGAGCAGGAAAAAGCAAAAAATTTCAGAATTGCACCTTGCAATGCGGAGAAATTACTGTTTGTACATTGACATTATTCATTGATTTTTGCCTTTGAAAAACATCATGTTACTCATATACCAGAAATGTTTGAAGGTACTGGCTGAAATAAAGGAGCTGGCATCTCACTCTCTTTAAATCTTCTTCATCATGCTAAGAGGAGCAGGAAAAAACAAAAAATTTCAGAATTGCACCGTGCAATGCGGAGAAATTACTGTTTGTACATTGACATTATTCATTGATTTTTGCCATTGAAAAACATCATGTTACTCATATACCAGAAATGTTTGAAGGTACTGGCGGAAAGAAAGGAGCTGGCATCTCACTCTCTTTGAATATTCTTTATCATGCTGAGAGGAGCAGGAAAAAGCAAAAAATTTCAGAATTGCACCTTGCAATGCAGAGAAATCAATGTTTGTGCATTCACATTATTCATTGATTTTTGCCATTGTGAAACGTCCAGAAATGTTTCAAGCTAATGACTGAATGAAAGGAGCTGGCATCTCACTCTCTTTGAATCTTCTTCATCATGCTAAGAGGAGCAGGAAAAAGCAAAAAATTTCAGAATTGCACCTTGCAATGCGGAGAAATTACTGTTTGTACATTGACATTATTCATTGATTTTTGCCTTTGAAAAACATCATGTTACTCATATACCAGAAATGTTTGAAGGTACTGGCTGAAATAAAGGAGCTGGCATCTCACTCTCTTTAAATCTTCTTCATCATGCTAAGAGGAGCAGGAAAAAACAAAAAATTTCAGAATTGCACCTTGCAATGCGGAGAAATTACTGTTTGTACATTGACATTATTCATTGATTTTTGCCATTGAAAAACATCATGTTACTCATATACCAGAAATGTTTGAAGGTACTGGCGGAAAGAAAGGAGCTGGCATCTCACTCTCTTTGAATATTCTTTATCATGCTGAGAGGAGCAGGAAAAAGCAAAAAATTTCAGAATTGCACCTTGCAATGCAGAGAAATCAATGTTTGTGCATTCACATTATTCATTGATTTTTGCCATTGTGAAACGTCCAGAAATGTTTCAAGCTAATGACTGAATGAAAGGAGCTGGCATCTCACTCTCTCTGAATCTTCTTTAGCATGCTAAGAGGAGCATGAAAAAGCAAAAAATTTCAGAATTGCACCTTGCAATGCGGAGAAATTACTGTTTGTACATTGACATTATTCATTGATTTTTGCCATTGAAAAACATCATGTTACTCATATACCAGAAATGTTTGAAGCTACTGACTGAATGAGAGGAGCTGGCATCTCACTCTCTCTGAATCTTATTTAGCATGCTAAGAGGAGCATGAAAAAGCAAAAAAATTCAGAATTGCACCTTGCAATGCGGAGAAATTACTGTTTGTACATTGACATTATTCATTGATTTTTGCCATTGAAAAACATCATGTTACTCATATACCAGAAATGTTTGAAGGTACTGGCTGAAAGAAAGGAGCTGGCATCTCACTCTCTTTGAATCTTCTTTATCATGCTAAGAGGAGCAGGAAAAAGCAAAAAAATTCAGAATTGCACCTTGCAATGCAGAGAAATCAATGTTTGTGCATTCACATTATTCATTGATTTTTGCCATTGTAAAACATCCAGAAATGTTTGAAGCTACTGACTGAATGAAAGCAGCTGGCATCTTACTCTCTCTGAATCTTCTTTAGCATGCTAAGAGAAGCATGAAAAAGCAAAAAATTTCAGAATTGCACCTTGCAATGCGGAGAAATTACTGTTTGTACATTGACATTATTCATTGATTTTTGCCATTGAAAAACATCATGTTACTCATATACCAGAAATGTTTGAAGGTACTGGCTGAAAGAAAGGAGCTGGCATCTCACTCTCTTTGAATCTTCTTTATCATGCTAAGAGGAGCAGGAAAAATCAAATCATTTCAGAATTGCACCTTGCAATGCAGAGAAATCAATGTTTGTGCATTCACATTATTCATTGATTTTTGCCATTGTAAAACGTCCAGAAATGTTTGAAGCTACTGACTGAATGAAAGGAGCTGGCATCCCACTCTCTCTGAATCTTCTTTAGAATGCTAAGAGGAGCATGAAAAAGCAAAAAATTTCAGAATTTCACCTTGCAATGCTTAGAAATTACTGTTTGTAGATTGATATTATTCATTGATTTTTGCCATTGAAAAACATCATGTTACTCATATACCAGAAATGTTTGAAGGTACTGGCTGAAACAAAGGAGCTGGCATCTCACTCTCTTTGAATCTTCTTTATCATGCTAAGAGGAGCAGGAAAAAGCAAAAAATTTCAGAATTGCACCTTGCAATGCAGAGAAATCAATGTTTGTGCATTGACATTATTCATTGATTTTTGCCATTGTAAAACATCCAGAAATGTTTGAAGCTACTGACTGAATGAAAGGAGCTGGCATCCCACTCTCTCTGAATCTTCCTTAGCATGCTAAGAGGAGCCTGAAAAAGCAAAAAATTTCCGAATTGCACCTTGCAATGCGGAGAAATTACTGTTTGTACATTGACATTATTCGTTGATTTTTGACATTGAAAAACATCATGTTACTCATATACCAGAAATGTTTGAAGGTACTGGCTGAAAGAAAGGAGCTGGCATCTCACTCTCTTTGAATCTTCTTTATCATGCTAAGAGGAGCAGGAAAAATCAAATCATTTCAGAAATGCACCTTGCAATGCAGAGAAATCAATGTTTGTGCATTCACATTATTCATTGATTTTTGCCATTGTAAAACGTCCAGAAATGTTTGAAGCTACTGACTGAATGAAAGGAGCTGGCATCCCACTCTCTCTGAATCTTCTTTAGAATGCTAAGAGGAGCATGAAAAAGCAAAAAATTTCAGAATTGCACCTTGCAATGCTTAGAAATTACTGTTTGTAGATTGATATTATTCATTGATTTTTGCCATTGAAAAACATCATGTTACTCATATACCAGAAATGTTTGAAGGTACTGGCTGAAACAAAGGAGCTGGCATCTCACTCTCTTTGAATCTTCTTTATCATGCTAAGAGGAGCAGGAAAAAGCAAAAAATTTCAGAATTGCACCTTGCAATGCAGAGAAATCAATGTTTGTGCATTGACATTATTCATTGATTTTTGCCATTGTAAAACATCCAGAAATGTTTGAAGCTACTGACTGAATGAAAGGAGCTGGCATCTCACTCTCTCTGAATCTTCCTTAGCATGCTAAGTGGAGCCTGAAAAAGCAAAAAATTTCCGAATTGCACCTTGCAATGCGGAGAAATTACTGTTTGTACATTGACATTATTTGTTGATTTTTGACATTGAAAAACATCATGTTACTCATATACCAGAAATGTTTGAAGGTACTGGCTGAAAGAAAGGAGCTGGCATCTCACTCTCTTTGAATCTTCTTTATCATGCTAAGAGGAGCAGGAAAAAGCAAAAAATTTCATAATTGCACCTTGCAATGCAGAGAAATCAATGTTTGTGCATTCACATTATTCATTGATTTTTGCCATTGTGAAACGTCCAGTAATGTTTGAAGCTACTGACTGAATGAAAGGAGCTGGCATCTCACTCTCTCTGAATCTTCTTTAGCATGCTAAGAGGAGCATGAAAAAGCAAAAAATTTCAGAATTGCACCTTGCAATGCGGAGAAATTACTGCTTGTACCTTGACATTATTCATTGATTTTTGCCATTGAAAAACATCATGTTACTCATATACCAGAAATGTTTGAAGCTACTGACTGAATGAAAGGAGCTGGCATCTCACTCTCTCTGAATATTCTTTAGCATGCTTAGAGGAGCAGGAAAAATCAAAACATTTCAGAATTGCACCTTGCAATGCAGAGAAATCAATGTTTGTGCATTCACATTATTCATTGATTTTTGCCATTGTAAAACGTCCAGAAATGTTTGAAGCTACTGACTGAATGAAAGGAGCTGGCATCTCACTCTCTCTGAAACTTCTTTAGCATGCTAAGAGTAACATGAAAAACCAAAAATTTCAGAATTGCACCTTGCAATGCGGAGAAATTACTGTTTGTACATTGATATTATTCATTGATTTTTGCCATTGAAAAACATCATGTTACTCATATACCAGAAATGTTTGAAGGTACTGGCTGAAACAAAGGAGCTGGCATCTCACTCTCTTTGAATTTTCTTTATCATTCTAAGAGGAGCAGGAAAAAGCAAAAAATTTCAGAATTGCACCTTGCAATGCAGAGAAATCAATGTTTGTGCATTCACATTATTCATTGATTTTTGCCATTGTAAAACGTCCAGAAATGTTTGAAGCTACTGACTGAAAGAAAGGAGCTGGCATCTCACTCTCTCTGAATCTTCTTTAGCATGCTAAGAGGAGCATGAAAAAGCAAAAAATTTCAGAATTGCACCTTGCAATGCGGAGAAATCAGTGTTTGTACATTGACATTATTCATTGATTTTTGCCATTGAAAAACATCATGTTACTCATATACCAGAAATGTTTGAAGGTACTGGCTGAAAGAAAGGAGCTGGCATATCACTCTCTTTGAATCTTCATCATCATGTTAAGAGGAGCAGGAAAAAGCAAAAACTTTCAGAATTGCACCTTGCAAAGCAGAGAAATAAATGTTTGTGCATTCACATTATTCCTTGATTTTTGCCATTGTAAAACGTCCAGAAATGTTTGAAGCTACTGACTGAATGAAAGGAGCTGGCATCTCACTCTCTCTGAATCTTCTTTAGCATGCTAAGAGGAGCATGAAAAAGCAAAAAATTTCAGAATTGCACCTTGCAATGCGGAGAAATTACTGTTTGTACATAGACATTATTCATTGATTTTTGCAATTGAAAAGCATCATGTTACTCATATACCAGAAATGTTTGAAGGTACTGGCTGAAAGAAAGGAGCTGGAATCTCACTCTCTTTGAATCTACTTTATCATGCTAAGAGAAGCAGGAAAAAGCAAAAAATTTTAGATTTGCACCTTGCAATGCAGAGAAATCAATGTTTGTGCATCCACATTATTCATTGATTTTTGCCATTGTGAAACTTCCAGAAATGTTTGAAGCTACTGACTGAATGAAAGGAGCTGGCATCTCACTCTCTCAGAATCTTCTTTAGCAGGCTAAGAGGAGCATGAAAAAGCAAAAAATTTCAGAATTGCACCTTGCAATGCGGAGAAATTATTGTTTGTACATTGACATTATTCATTGATTTTTGCCATTGAAAAACATCATGTTACTCATATACCAGAAATGTTTGAAGCTACTGACTGAATGAAAGGAGCTGGCAACTCACTCTCTCTGAATATTCTTTAGCATGCTAAGAGGAGCATGAAAAAGCAAAAAATTTCAGAATTGCACCTTGCAATGTGGAGAAATTACTGTTTGTACATTGACATTATTCATTTATTTTTGCCATTGAAAAACATCATGTTACTCATATACCAGAAATGTTTGAAGGTACTGGCTGAAAGAAAGGAGCTGGCATCTCACTCTCTTTGAATCTTCTTTATCATGCTAAGAGGAGCAGGAAAAATCAAAACATTTCAGAATTGCACCTTGCAATGCAGAGAAATCAATGTTTGTGCATTCACATTATTCATTGATTTTTGCCATTGTAAAACGTCCAGAAATGTTTGAAGCTACTGACTGAATGAAAGGAGCTGGCATCTCACTCTCTCTGAATCTTCTTTAGCATGCTAAGAGGAGCATGAAAAAGCACAAAATTTTAGAATTGCACCTTGCAATGCGGAGAAATTACTGTTTGTACATTGACATTATTCATTGATTTTTGCCATTGAAAAACATCATGTTACTCATATACCAGAAATGTTTGAAGGTACTGGCTGAAACAAAGGAGCTGGTATCTCACTCTCTCTGAATCTTCTTTAGCATGCTAATAGGAGCATGAAAAAGCAAACAATTTCAGAATTGCACCTTGCAATGGGGAGAAATTACTGTTTGTACATTGACATTATTCATTGATTTTTGCCATTAAAAAACATCATGTTACTCATATACCATAAATGTTTGAAGGTACTGGCTGAAAGAAAGGAGCTGGCATCTCACTCTCTTTGAATCTTCTTTATCATGCTTAGAGGAGCAGGAGAAAGCAAAAAATTTCAGAATTGCACCTTGCAATGCAGAGAAATCAATGTTTGTGCATTTACATTATTCATTGATTTTTGCCATTGTAAAACGTCCAGAAATATTTGAAGTTACTGACTGAATGAAAGGAGCTGGCATCTCACTCTCTCTGAATCTTCTTTAGCATGCTAAGAGGAGCATGAAAAAGCAAAAAATTTCAGAATTGCACCTTGCAATGCGGAGAAATTACTGTTTGTACATTGACATTATTCATTGATTTTTGCCATTAAAAAACATCATGTTACTCATATACCAGAAATGTTTGAAGGTACTGGCTGAAAGAAAGGAGCTGGCATCTCACTCTCTTTGAATCTTCTTTATCATGCTAAGAGGAGCAGGAAAAATCAAATCATTTCAGAATTGCACCTTGCAATGCAGAGAAATCAATGTTTGTGCATTCACATTATTCATTGATTTTTGACATTGTAAAACGTCCAGAAATGTTTGAAGCTACTGACTGAATGAAAGGAGCTGGCATCCCACTCTCTCTGAATCTTCTTTAGAATGCTAAGAGGAGCATGAAAAAGCAAAAAATTTCAGAATTGCACCTTGCAATGCTTAGAAATTACTGTTTGTAGATTGATATTATTCATTGATTTTTGCCATTGAAAAACATCATGTTACTCATATACCAGAAATGTTTGAAGGTACTGGCTGAAACAAAGGAGCTGGCATCTCACTCTCTTTGAATCTTCTTTATCATGCTAAGAGGAGCAGGAAAAAGCAAAAAATTTCAGAATTGCACCTTGCAATGCAGAGAAATCAATGTTTGTGCATTGACATTATTCATTGATTTTTGCCATTGTAAAACATCCAGAAATGTTTGAAGCTACTGACTGAATGAAAGGAGCTGGCATCTCACTCTCTCTGAATCTTCCTTAGCATGCTAAGAGGAGCCTGAAAAAGCAAAAAATTTCCGAATTGCACCTTGCAATGCGGAGAAATTACTGTTTGTACATTGACATTATTCGTTGATTTTTGACATTGAAAAACATCATGTTACTCATATACCAGAAATGTTTGAAGGTACTGGCTGAAAGAAAGGAGCCGGCATCTCACTCTCTTTGAATCTTCTTTATCATGCTAAGAGGAGCAGGAAAAATCAAATCATTTCAGAAATGCACCTTGCAATGCAGAGAAATCAATGTTTGTGCATTCACATTATTCATTGATTTTTGCCATTGTAAAACGTCCAGAAATGTTTGAAGCTACTGACTGAATGAAAGGATCTGGCATCCCACTCTCTCTGAATCTTCTTTAGAATGCTAAGAGGAGCATGAAAAAGCAAAAAATTTCAGAATTGCACCTTGCAATGCTTAGAAATTACTGTTTGTAGATTGATATTATTCATTGATTTTTGCCATTGAAAAACATCATGTTACTCATATACCAGAAATGTTTGAAGGTACTGGCTGAAACAAAGGAGCTGGCATCTCACTCTCTTTGAATCTTCTTTATCATGCTAAGAGGAGCAGGAAAAAGCAAAAAATTTCAGAATTGCACCTTGCAATGCAGAGAAATCAATGTTTGTGCATTGACATTATTCATTGATTTTTGCCATTGTAAAACATCCAGAAATGTTTGAAGCTACTGACTGAATGAAAGGAGCTGGCATCTCACTCTCTCTGAATCTTCCTTAGCATGCTAAGTGGAGCCTGAAAAAGCAAAAAATTTCCGAATTGCACCTTGCAATGCGGAGAAATTACTGTTTGTACATTGACATTATTTGTTGATTTTTGACATTGAAAAACATCATGTTACTCATATACCAGAAATGTTTGAAGGTACTGGCTGAAAGAAAGGAGCTGGCATCTCACTCTCTTTGAATCTTCTTTATCATGCTAAGAGGAGCAGGAAAAAGCAAAAAATTTCATAATTGCACCTTGCAATGCAGAGAAATCAATGTTTGTGCATTCACATTATTCATTGATTTTTGCCATTGTGAAACGTCCAGTAATGTTTGAAGCTACTGACTGAATGAAAGGAGCTGGCATCTCACTCTCTCTGAATCTTCTTTAGCATGCTAAGAGGAGCATGAAAAAGCAAAAAATTTCAGAATTGCACCTTGCAATGCGGAGAAATTACTGCTTGTACCTTGACATTATTCATTGATTTTTGCCATTGAAAAACATCATGTTACTCATATACCAGAAATGTTTGAAGCTACTGACTGAATGAAAGGAGCTGGCATCTCACTCTCTCTGAATATTCTTTAGCATGCTTAGAGGAGCAGGAAAAATCAAAACATTTCAGAATTGCACCTTGCAATGCAGAGAAATCAATGTTTGTGCATTCACATTATTCATTGATTTTTGCCATTGTAAAACGTCCAGAAATGTTTGAAGCTACTGACTGAATGAAAGGAGCTGGCATCTCACTCTCTCTGAAACTTCTTTAGCATGCTAAGAGTAACATGAAAAACCAAAAATTTCAGAATTGCACCTTGCAATGCGGAGAAATTACTGTTTGTACATTGATATTATTCATTGATTTTTGCCATTGAAAAACATCATGTTACTCATATACCAGAAATGTTTGAAGGTACTGGCTGAAACAAAGGAGCTGGCATCTCACTCTCTTTGAATTTTCTTTATCATTCTAAGAGGAGCAGGAAAAAGCAAAAAATTTCAGAATTGCACCTTGCAATGCAGAGAAATCAATGTTTGTGCATTCACATTATTCATTGATTTTTGCCATTGTAAAACGTCCAGAAATGTTTGAAGCTACTGACTGAAAGAAAGGAGCTGGCATCTCACTCTCTCTGAATCTTCTTTAGCATGCTAAGAGGAGCATGAAAAAGCAAAAAATTTCAGAATTGCACCTTGCAATGCGGAGAAATCAGTGTTTGTACATTGACATTATTCATTGATTTTTGCCATTGAAAAACATCATGTTACTCATATACCAGAAATGTTTGAAGGTACTGGCTGAAAGAAAGGAGCTGGCATATCACTCTCTTTGAATCTTCTTCATCATGTTAAGAGGAGCAGGAAAAAGCAAAAACTTTCAGAATTGCACCTTGCAAAGCAGAGAAATAAATGTTTGTGCATTCACATTATTCCTTGATTTTTGCCATTGTAAAACGTCCAGAAATGTTTGAAGCTACTGACTGAATGAAAGGAGCTGGCATCTCACTCTCTCTGAATCTTCTTTAGCATGCTAAGAGGAGCATGAAAAAGCAAAAAATTTCAGAATTGCACCTTGCAATGCGGAGAAATTACTGTTTGTACATAGACATTATTCATTGATTTTTGCAATTGAAAAGCATCATGTTACTCATATACCAGAAATGTTTGAAGGTACTGGCTGAAAGAAAGGAGCTGGAATCTCACTCTCTTTGAATCTACTTTATCATGCTAAGAGAAGCAGGAAAAAGCAAAAAATTTTAGATTTGCACCTTGCAATGCAGAGAAATCAATGTTTGTGCATCCACATTATTCATTGATTTTTGCCATTGTGAAACTTCCAGAAATGTTTGAAGCTACTGACTGAATGAAAGGAGCTGGCATCTCACTCTCTCAGAATCTTCTTTAGCATGCTAAGAGGAGCATGAAAAAGCAAAAAATTTCAGAATTGCACCTTGCAATGCGGAGAAATTACTGTTTGTACATTGACATTATTCATTGATTTTTGCCATTGAAAAACATCATGTTACTCATATACCAGAAATGTTTGAAGCTACTGACTGAATGAAAGGAGCTGGCAACTCACTCTCTCTGAATATTCTTTAGCATGCTAAGACGAGCATGAAAAAGCAAAAAATTTCAGAATTGCACCTTGCAATGTGGAGAAATTACTGTTTGTACATTGACATTATTCATTTATTTTTGCCATTGAAAAACATCATGTTACTCATATACCAGAAATGTTTGAAGGTACTGGCTGAAAGAAAGGAGCTGGCATCTCACTCTCTTTGAATCTTCTTTATCATGCTAAGAGGAGCAGGAAAAATCAAAACATTTCAGAATTGCACCTTGCAATGCAGAGAAATCAATGTTTGTGCATTCACATTATTCATTGATTTTTGCCATTGTAAAACGTCCAGAAATGTTTGAAGCTACTGACTGAATGAAAGGAGCTGGCATCTCACTCTCTCTGAATCTTCTTTAGCATGCTAAGAGGAGCATGAAAAAGCACAAAATTTTAGAATTGCACCTTGCAATTCGGAGAAATTACTGTTTGTACATTGACATTATTCATTGATTTTTGCCATTGAAAAACATCATGTTACTCATATACCATAAATGTTTGAAGGTACTGGCTGAAAGAAAGGAGCTGGCATCTCACTCTCTTTGAATCTTCTTTATCATGCTTAGAGGAGCAGGAGAAAGCAAAAAATTTCAGAATTGCACCTTGCAATGCAGAGAAATCAATGTTTGTGCATTTACATTATTCATTGATTTTTGCCATTGTAAAACGTCCAGAAATATTTGAAGTTACTGACTGAATGAAAGGAGCTGGCATCTCACTCTCTCTGAATCTTCTTTAGCATGCTAAGAGGAGCATGAAAAAGCAAAAAATTTCAGAATTGCACCTTGCAATGCGGAGAAATTACTGTTTGTACATTGACATTATTCATTGATTTTTGCCATTAAAAAACATCATGTTACTCATATACCAGAAATGTTTGAAGGTACTGGCTGAAAGAAAGGAGCTGGCATCTCACTCTCTTTGAATCTTCTTTATCATGCTAAGAGGAGCAGGAAAAATCAAAACATTTCAGAATTGCACCTTGCAATGCAGAGAAATCAATGTTTGTGCATTCACATTATTCATTGATTTTTGCCATTGTAAAACGTCCAGAAATGTTTGAAGCTACTGACTGAATGAAAGGAGCTGGCACCTCACTCTCTCTGAATCTTCCTTAGCATGCTAAGAGGAGCCTGAAAAAGCAAAAAATTTCCGAATTGCACTTTGCAATGCAGAGAAATTACTGTTTGTACATTGACATTATTCGTTGATTTTTGACATTGAATAAAATCATGTTACTCATATACCAGAAATGTTTGAAGGTACTGGCTGAAAGAAAGGAGCTGGCATCTCACTCTCTTTGAATCTTCTTTATCATGCTAAGAGGAGCAGGAAAAAGCAAAAAATTTCAGAATTGCACCTTGCAATGCGGAGAAATTACTGCTTGTACATTGACATTATTCATTGATTTTTGCCATTGAAAAACATCATGTTACTCATATACCAGAAATGTTTGAAGGTACTGGCTGAAACAAAGGAGCTGGCATCTCACTCTCTTTGAATCTTCTTTATCATGCTAAGAGGAGCAGGAAAAATCAAAACATTTCAGAATTGCACCTTGCAATGCAGAGAAATCAATGTTTGTGCATTCACATTATTCATTGATTTTTGCCATTGTAAAACGTCCAGAAATGTTTGAAGCTACTGACTGAATAAAAGGAGCTGGTATCTCGCTCTCCCTGAAACTTCTTTAGCATGTTAAGAGGAACATGAAAAAGCCAAAAATTTCAGAATTGCACCTTGCAATGCGGAGAAATTACTGTTTGTACATTGATATTATTCATTGATTTTTGCCATTGAAAATCATCATGTTACTCATATACCAGAAATGTTTGAAGGTACTGGCTGAAACCAAGGAGCTGGCATCTCACTCTCTTTGAATCTTCTTTATCATGCTAAGAGGAGCAGGAAAAAGCAAAAAATTTCAGAATTGCACCTTGCAATGCAGAGAAATCAATGTTTGTGCATTCACATTATTCATTGATTTTTGCCATTGTAAAACGTCCAGAAATGTTTGAAGCTACTGACTGAATGAAAGGAGCTGGCATCTCACTCTCTCTGAATCTTCTTTAGCATGCTAAGAGGAGCATGAAAAAGCTCAAAATTTTAGAATTGCACCTTGCAATGCGGAGAAATTACTGTTTGTACATTGACATTATTCATTGATTTTTGCCATTGAAAAACATCATGTTACTCATATACCAGAAATGTTTGAAGGTACTGGCTGAAACAAAGGAGCTGGTATCTCACTCTCTCTGAATCTTCTTTAGCATGCTAATAGGAGCATGAAAAAGCAAACAATTTCAGAATTGCACCTTGCAATGGGGAGAAATTACTGTTTGTACATTGACATTATTCATTGATTTTTGCCAATGAAAAACATCATGTTACTCATATACCATAAATGTTTGAAGGTACTGGCTGAAAGAAAGGAGCTGGCATCTCACTCTCTTTGAATCTTCTTTATCATGCTAAGAGGAGCAGGAGAAAGCAAAAAATTTCAGAATTGCACCTTGCAATGCAGAGAAATCAATGTTTGTGCATTTACATTATTCATTGATTTTTGCCATTGTAAAACGTCCAGAAATATTTGAAGTTACTGACTGAATGAAAGGAGCTGGCATCTCACTCTCTCTGAATCTTCTTTAGCATGCTAAGAGGAGCATTTAAAAGCAAAAAATTTCCGAATTGCAACTTGCAATGCAGAGAAATCAATGTTTGTGCATTCACATTATTCATTGATTTTTGCCATTGTGAAACATCCAGAAATGTTTGAAGCTACTGACTGAATGAAAGCAGCTGGCATCTCACTCTCTCTGAATCTTCTTTAGCATGCTAAGAGGAGCATGAAAAAGCAAAAAATTTCAGAATTGCACCTTGCAATGCGGAGAAATTACTGCTTGTACATTGACATTATTCATTGATTTTTGCCATTGAAAAACATCATGTAACTCATATACCAGAAATGTTTGAAGCTACTGACTGAATGAAAGGAGCTGGCATCTCACTCTCTTTGAATCTTCTTCATCATGCTAAGAGGAGCAGGAAAAAGCAAAAAATTTCAGAATTGCACCTTGCAATGCAGAGAAATAAATGTTTGTGCATTCACATTATTCATTGATTTTTGCCATTGTAAAACGTCCAGAAATGTTTGAAGCTACTGACTGAATGAAAGGAGCTGGCATCTCACTCTCTCTGAATCTTCTTTAGCATGCTAAGAGGAGCATGAAAAAGCAAAAAATTTCAGAATTGCACCTTGCAATGCGGAGAAATTACTGTTTGTACATAGACATTATTCATTGATTTTTGCCATTGAAAAACATCATGTTACTCATATACCAGAAATGTTTGAAGGTACTGGCTGAAAGAAAGGAGCTGGCATCTCACTCTCTTTGAATCTTCTTTATCATGCTAAGAGAAGCAGGAAAAAGCAAAAAATTTAAGATTTGCATCTTGCAATGCAGAGAAATCAATGTTTGTGCATTCACATTATTCATTGATTTTTGCCATTGTAAAATGTTCAGAAATGTTTGAAGCTACTGACTGAATGAAAGGAGCTGGCATCTCACTCTCTCGGAATCTTCTTTAGCATGCTAAGAGGAGCATGAAAAAGCAAAAAATTTCAGAATTGCACCTTGCAATGCGGAAAAGTCAGTGTTTGTACATTGACATTATTAATTGATTTTTGCCATTGAAAAACATCATGTTACTCATATACCAGAAATGTTTGAAGGTACTGGCTGAAAGAAAGGAGTTGGCATCTCACTCTCTTTGAATCTTCTTTATCTTGCTAAGAGGAGCAGGAAAAAGCAAAAAATTTCAGAATTGCACCTTGCAATGCAGAGAAATCAATGATTGTGCATGCACATTATTCATTGATTTTTGCCATTGTAAAACGTCCAGAAATGTTTGAAGCTACGGACTGAATGAAAGGAGCTGGCATCTCACTCTCTCTGAATCTTCTTTAGCATGCTAAGAGGAGCATGAAAAAGCAAAAAATTTCAGAATTGCACCTTGCAATGCGGAGAAATTACTGTTTGTACATCGACATTATTCATAGATTTTTGCCATTGAAAAACATCATGTTACTCATATACCAGAAAAGTTTGAAGGTACTGGCTGAAAGAAAGGAGCTGGCATCTCACTCTCTTTGAATCTTCTTTATCATGCTAAGAGGAGCAGGAAAAAGCAAAAAATTTCAGAATTGCACCTTGCAATGCAGAGAAATCAATGTTTGTGCATCCACATTATTCATTGATTTTTGCCATTGTGAAACGTCCAGAAATGTTTGAAGCTACTGACTGAATGAAAGGAGCTGGCATCTCACTCTCTCTGAATCTTCTTTAGCATGCTAAGAGGAGCATGAAAAAGAAAAAAAAATTTCAGAATTGCACCTTGCAATGCGGAGAAATTACTGTTTGTACATTGACATTATTCATTGATTTTTGCCATTGAAAAACATCATGTTACTCATATACCAGAAATGTTTGAAGCTACTGACTGAATAAAAGGAGCTGGTATCTCGCTCTCCCTGAAACTTCTTTAGCATGTTAAGAGGAACATGAAAAAGCCAAAAATTTCAGAATTGCACCTTGCAATGCGGAGAAATTACTGTTTGTACATTGATATTATTCATTGATTTTTGCCATTGAAAATCATCATGTTACTCATATACCAGAAATGTTTGAAGGTACTGGCTGAAACCAAGGAGCTGGCATCTCACTCTCTTTGAATCTTCTTTATCATGCTAAGAGGAGCAGGAAAAAGCAAAAAATTTCAGAATTGCACCTTGCAATGCAGAGAAATCAATGTTTGTGCATTCACATTATTCATTGATTTTTGCCATTGTAAAACGTCCAGAAATGTTTGAAGCTACTGACTGAATGAAAGGAGCTGGCATCTCACTCTCTCTGAATCTTCTTTAGCATGCTAATAGGAGCATGAAAAAGCAAACAATTTCAGAATTGCACCTTGCAATGGGGAGAAATTACTGTTTGTACATTGACATTATTCATTGATTTTTGCCAATGAAAAACATCATGTTACTCATATACCATAAATGTTTGAAGGTACTGGCTGAAAGAAAGGAGCTGGCATCTCACTCTCTTTGAATCTTCTTTATCATGCTTAGAGGAGCAGGAGAAAGCAAAAAATTTCAGAATTGCACCTTGCAATGCAGAGAAATCAATGTTTGTGCATTTACATTATTCATTGATTTTTGCCATTGTAAAACGTCCAGAAATATTTGAAGTTACTGACTGAATGAAAGGAGCTGGCATCTCACTCACTCTGAATCTTCTTTAGCATGCTAAGAGGAGCATGAAAAAGCAAAAAATTTCAGAATTGCACCTTGCAATGCGGAGAATTCACTGTTTGTACATTGACATTATTCATTGATTTTTGCCATTGAAAAACATCATGTTACTCATATACCAGAAATGTTTGAACGTACTGGCTGAAAGAAAGGAGCTAGCATCTCACTCTCTTTGAATCTTCTTTATCATGCTAAGAGGAGCAGGAAAAAGCAAAACATTTCAGAATTGCACCTTGCAATGCAGAGAAATCAATGTTTGTGCATTGACATTATTCATTGATTTTTGCCATTGTAAAACATCCAGAAATGTTTGAAGCTACTGACTGAATGAAAGGAGCTGGCATCTCACTCTCTCTGAATCTTCCTTAGCATGCTAAGAGGAGAATGAAAAAGCAAAAAATTTCCGAATTGCACCTTGCAATGCAGAGAAATCAATGTTTGTGCATTCACATTATTCATTGATTTTTGCCATTGTGAAACATCCAGAAATGTTTGAAGCTACTGACTGAATGAAAGCAGCTGGCATCTCACTCTCTCTGAATCTTCTTTAGCATGCTAAGAGGAGCATGAAAAAGCAAAAAATTTCAGAATTGCACCTTGCAATGCGGAGAAATTACTGCTTGTACATTGACATTATTCATTGATTTTTGCCATTGAAAAACATCATGTAACTCATATACCAGAAATGTTTGAAGCTACTGACTGAATGAAAGGAGCTGGCATCTCACTCTCTTTGAATCTTCTTCATCATGCTAAGAGGAGCAGGAAAAAGCAAAAAATTTCAGAATTGCACCTTGCAATGCAGAGAAATAAATGTTTGTGCATTCACATTATTCATTGATTTTTGCCATTGTAAAACGTCCAGAAATGTTTGAAGCTACTGACTGAATGAAAGGAGCTGGCATCTCACTCTCTCTGAATCTTCTTTAGCATGCTAAGAGGAGCATGAAAAAGCAAAAAATTTCAGAATTGCACCTTGCAATGCGGAGAAATTACTGTTTGTACATAGACATTATTCATTGATTTTTGCCATTGAAAAACATCATGTTACTCATATACCAGAAATGTTTGAAGGTACTGGCTGAAAGAAAGGAGCTGGCATCTCACTCTCTTTGAATCTTCTTTATCATGCTAAGAGAAGCAGGAAAAAGCAAAAAATTTAAGATTTGCATCTTGCAATGCAGAGAAATCAATGTTTGTGCATTCACATTATTCATTGATTTTTGCCATTGTAAAATGTTCAGAAATGTTTGAAGCTACTGACTGAATGAAAGGAGCTGGCATCTCACTCTCTCGGAATCTTCTTTAGCATGCTAAGAGGAGCATGAAAAAGCAAAAAATTTCAGAATTGCACCTTGCAATGCGGAAAAGTCAGTGTTTGTACATTGACATTATTAATTGATTTTTGCCATTGAAAAACATCATGTTACTCATATACCAGAAATGTTTGAAGGTACTGGCTGAAAGAAAGGAGTTGGCATCTCACTCTCTTTGAATCTTCTTTATCTTGCTAAGAGGAGCAGGAAAAAGCAAAAAATTTCAGAATTGCACCTTGCAATGCAGAGAAATCAATGATTGTGCATGCACATTATTCATTGATTTTTGCCATTGTAAAACGTCCAGAAATGTTTGAAGCTACGGACTGAATGAAAGGAGCTGGCATCTCACTCTCTCTGAATCTTCTTTAGCATGCTAAGAGGAGCATGAAAAAGCAAAAAATTTCAGAATTGCACCTTGCAATGCGGAGAAATTACTGTTTGTACATCGACATTATTCATTGATTTTTGCCATTGAAAAACATCATGTTACTCATATAACAGAAAAGTTTGAGAGTACTGGCTGAAAGAAAGGAGCTGGCATCTCACTCTCTTTGAATCTTCTTTATCATGCTAAGAGGAGCAGGAAAAAGCAAAAAATTTCAGAATTGCACCTTGCAATGCAGAGAAATCAATGTTTGTGCATCCACATTATTCATTGATTTTTGCCATTGTGAAACGTCCAGAAATGTTTGAAGCTACTGACTGAATGAAAGGAGCTGGCATCTCACTCTCTCTGAATCTTCTTTAGCATGCTAAGAGGAGCATGAAAAAGAAAAAAAAATTTCAGAATTGCACCTTGCAATGCGGAGAAATTACTGTTTGTACATTGACATTATTCATTGATTTTTGCCATTGAAAAACATCATGTTACTCATATACCAGAAATGTTTGAAGCTACTGACTGAATAAAAGGAGCTGGTATCTCGCTCTCCCTGAAACTTCTTTAGCATGTTAAGAGGAACATGAAAAAGCCAAAAATTTCAGAATTGCACCTTGCAATGCGGAGAAATTACTGTTTGTACATTGATATTATTCATTGATTTTTGCCATTGAAAAACATCATGTTACTCATATACCAGAAATGTTTGAAGGTACTGGCTGAAACCAAGGAGCTGGCATCTCACTCTCTTTGAATCTTCTTTATCATTCTAAGAGGAGCAGGAAAAAGCAAAAAATTTCAGAATTGCACCTTGCAATGCAGAGAAATCAATGTTTGTGCATTCACATTATTCATTGATTTTTGCCATTGTAAAATGTCCAGAAATGTTTGAAGCTACTGACTGAATGAAAGGAGCTGGCATCTCACTCTCTCTGAATCTTCTTTAGCATGCTAAGAGGAGCATGAAAAAGCAAAAAATTTCAGAATTGCACCTTGCAATGCGGAGAAATTACTCTTTGTACATTGACATTATTCATTGATTTTTGCCATTAAAAAACATCATGTTACTCATATACCAGAAATTTTGAACGTACTGGCTGAAAGAAAGGAGTTGGCATCTCACTCTCTTTGAATCTTCTTTATCATGCTAAGAGGAGCAGGAAAAATCAAAACATTTCAGAATTGCACCTTGCAATGCAGAGAAATCAATGTTTGTGCATTCACGTTGTTCATTGATTTTTGCCATTGTAAAACGTCCAGAAATGTTTGAAGCTACTGACTGAATGAAAGGAGCTGGCATCCCACTCTCTCTGAAACTTCTTTAGCATGTTAAGAGGAGCATGAAAAAGCAAAAAATTTCAGATTTGCACCTTGCAATGCGGAGAAATTACTGTTTTTACATTGATATTATTCATTGATTTTTGCCATTGAAAAACATCATGTTACTCATATACCAGAAATGTTTGAAGGTACTGGCTGAAACAAAGGAGCTGGCATCTCACTATCTTTGAATCTTCTTGATCATGCTAAGAGGAGCAGGAAAAACCAAAAAATTTCAGAATTGCACCTTGCAATGCAGAGAAATCAATGTTTGTGCATTGACATTATTCATTGATTTTTGCCATTGTAAAACATCCAGAAATGTTTGAAGCTACTGACTGAATGAAAGGAGCTGGCATCTCACTCTCTCTGAATCTTCCTTAGCATGCTAAGAGGAGAATGAAAAAGCAAAAAATTTCCGAATTGCACCTTGCAATGCGGAGAAATTACTGTTTGTACATTGACATTATTCGTTGATTTTTGCCATTGAAATACATCATGTTACTTATATACCAGAAATGTTTGAAGGTACTGGCTGAAAGAAAGGAGCTGGCATCTCACTCTCTTTGAATCTTCTTTATCATGCTAAGAGGAGCAGGAAAAAGCAAAAAATTTCAGAATTGCACCTTGCAATGCAGAGAAATCAATGTTTGTGCATTCACATTATTCATTGATTTTTGCCATTGTGAAACGTCCAGAAATGTTTGAAGCTACTGACTGAATGAAAGCAGCTGGCATCTCACTCTCTCTGAATCTTCTTTAGCATGCTAAGAGGAGCATGAAAAAGCAAAAAATTTCAGAATTGCACCTTGCAATGCGGAGAAATTACTGTTTGTACATAGACATTATTCATTGATTTTTGCCATTGAAAAACATCATGTTACTCATATACCAGAAATGTTTGAAGGTACTGGCTGAAAGAAAGGAGCTGGCATCTCACTCTCTTTGAATCTTCTTTATCATGCTAAGAGAAGCAGGAAAAAGCAAAAAATTTCAGAATTGCACCTTGCAATGCAGAGAAATCAATGATTGTGCATGAACATTATTCATTGATTTTTGCCATTGTAAAACGTCCAGAAATGTTTGAAGCTACGGACTGAATGAAAGGATCTGGCATCTCACTCTCTCTGAATCTTCTTTAGCATGCTAAGAGGAGTATGAAAAAGCAAAAAATTTCAGAATTGCACCTTGCAAAGCGGAGAAATTACTGTTTGTACATTGACATTATTCATTGATTTTTGCCATTGAAAAACATCATGTTACTCATATACCAGAAATGTTTGAAGGTACTGGCTGAAAGAAAGGAGCTGGCATCTCACTCTCTTTGAATCTTCTTTATCATGCTATGAGGAGCAGGAAAAAGCAAAAAATTTCAGAATTGCACCTTGCAATGCAGAGAAATCAATGTTTGTGCATACACATTATTCATTGATTTTTGCCATTGTGAAACGTCCAGAAATGTTTGAAGCTACTGACTGAATGAAAGGAGCTGGCACCTCACTCTCTCTGAATCTTCTTTAGCATGCTAAGAGGAGCATGAAAAAGAAAAAAAAATTTCAGAATTGCACCTTGCAATGCGGAGAAATTACTGTTTGTACATTGACATTATTCATTGATTTTTGCCATTGAAAAACATCATGTTACTCATATACCAGAAATGTTTGAAGGTACTGGCTGAAAGAAAGGAGCTGGCATCTCACTCTCTTTGAATCTTCTTTATCATGCTAAGAGAAGCAGGAAAAATCAAAACATTTCAGAATTGCACCTTGCAATGCAGAGAAGTCAATGTTTGTGCATTCACATTATTCATTGATTTTTGCCATTGTAAAACGTCCAGAAATGTTTGAAGCTACTGACTGAATGAAAGGAGCTGGCATCTCACTCTCTCTGAATCTTCTTTAGCATGCTAAGAGGCGCATGAAAAAGCAAAAAATTTCAGAATTGCACCTTGCAATGTGGAGAAATCACTGTTTGTACATTGACATTATTCATTGATTTTTGCCATTGAAAAACATCATGTTACTCATATACCAGAAATGTTTGAAGGTACTGGCTGAAAGAAAGGAGCTGGCATCTCACTCTCTTTGAATCTTCTTTATCATGCTAATAGGAGCAGGAAAAAGCAAAACATTTCAGAATTGCACCTTGCATTGCAGAGAAATCAATGTTTGTGCATTCACATTATTCATTGATTTTTGCCATTGTAAAACGTCCAGAAATGTTTGAAGCTACTGACTGAATGAAAGGAGCTGGCATCTCACTCTCTCTGAATCTTCTTTAGCATGCTAAGAGGAGCATGAAAAAGCAAAAAATTTCAGAATTGCACCTTGCAATGCAGAGAAATTACTGTTTGTACATAGACATTATTCATTGATTTTTGCCATTGAAAAACATCATGTTACTCATATACCAGAAATGTTTGAAGGTACTGGCTGAAAGAAAGGAGCTGGCATCTCACTCTCTTTGAATCTTCTTTATCATGCTAGGAGAAGCAGGAAAAAGCAAAAAATTTTAGATTTGCACCTTGCAATGCAGAGAAATCAATGTTTGTGCATTCACATTATTCATTGATTTTTGCCATTGTAAAACGTCCAGAAATGTTTGAAGCTACTGACTGAATTAAAGGAGCTGGCATCTCACTCTCTCTGAATCTTCTTTAGCATGCTAAGAGCAGCATGAAAAAGCAAAAAATTTCAGAATTGCACCTTGCAATGTGGAGAAATTACTGTTTGTACATTGACATTATTCATTGATTTTTGACATTGAAAAACATCATGTTGCTCATATACCAGAAATGTTTGAAGGTACTGGCTGAAACAAAGGAGCTGGCATCTCACTCTCTTTGAATCTTCTTCATCATGCTAAGAGGAGCAGGAAAAAGCAAAAAATTTCAGAATTGCACCTTGCAATGCAGAGAAATAAATGTTTGTGCATTCACATTATTCATTGATTTTTGCCATTGTAAAACGTCCAGAAATGTTTGAAGCTACTGACTGAATGAAAGGAGCTGGCATCTCACTCTCTCTGAATCTTCTTTAGCATGCTAAGAGGAGCATGAAAAAGCAAAAAATTTCAGAATTGCACCTTGCAATGCGGAGAAATTACTGTTTGTACATAGACATTATTCATTGATTTTTGCCATTGAAAAACATCATGTTACTCATATACCAGAAATGTTTGAAGGTACTGGCTGAAAGAAAGGAGCTGGCATCTCACTCTCTTTGAATCTTCTTTATCATGCTAAGAGAAGCAGGAAAAAGCAAAAAAATTTAGATTTGCACCTTGCAATGCAGAGAAATCAATGTTTGTGCATTCACATTATTCATTGATTTTTGCCATTGTAAAACGTCCAGAAATGTTTGAAGCTACTGACTGAATGAAAGGAGCTGGCATCTCACTCTCTCAGAATCTTCTTTAGCATGCTAAGAGGAGCATGAAAAAGCAAAAAATTTCAGAATTGCACCTTGCAATGCGGAAAAGTCAGTGTTTGTACATTGACATTATTAATTGATTTTTGCCATTTAAAAACATCATGTTACTCATATACCAGAAATGTTTGAAGGTACTGGCTGAAAGAAAGGAGCTGGCATCTCACTCTCTTTGAATCTTCTTTATCATGCTAAGAGGAGCAGGAAAAAGCAAAAAATTTCAGAATTGCACCTTGCAATGCAGAGAAATCAATGATTGTGCATACACATTATTCATTGATTTTTGCCATTGTAAAACGTCCAGAAATGTTTGAAGCTATGGACTGAATGAAAGGAGCTGGCATCTCACTCTCTCTGAATCTTCTTTAGCATGCTAAGAGGAGCATGAAAAAGCAAAAAATTTCAGAATTGCACCTTGCAATGCGGAAAAATTACTGTTTGTACATTGACATTATTCATTGATTTTTGCCATTGAAAAACATCATGTTACTCATATACCAGAAATGTTTGAAGATACTGGCTGAAAGAAAGGAGCTGGCATCTCACTCTCTTTGAATCTTCTTTATCATGCTAAGAGGAGCAGGAAAAAGCAAAAAATTTCAGAATTGCACCTTGCAATGCAGAGAAATCAATGTTTGTGCATCCACATTATTCATTGATTTTTGACATTGTGAAACGTCCAGAAATGTTTGAAGCTACTGACTGAATGAATGGAGCTGGCATCTCACTCTCTCTGAATCTTCTTTAGCATGCTAAGAGGAGCATGAAACAGCAAAAAATTTCAGAATTGCACCTTGCAATGCGGAGAAATTACTGTTTGTACATTGACATTATTCATTGATTTTTGTCATTGAAAAACATCATGTTACTCATATACCAGAAATGTTTGAAGGTACTGGCTGAAAGAAAGGAGCTGGCATCTCACTCTCTTTGAATCTTCTTTATCATGCTAAGAGAATCAGGTAAAAGCAAAAAATTTCAGAATTGCACCTTGCAATGCAGAGAAATCAATGTTTGTGCATTCACATTATTCATTGATTTTTGCCATTGTAAAACGTCTAGAAATGTTTGAAGCTACTGAGTGAATGAAAGGAGCTGGCATCTCACTCTCTCTGAATCTTCTTTAGCATGTTAAGAGGAGCATGAAAAAGCAAAAAATTTCAGAATTGCACCTTGCAATGCGGAGAAGTCACTGTTTGTACATTGACATTATTCATTGATTTTTGCCATTGAAAAACATCATGTTACTCATATACCAGAAATGTTTGAAGGTACTGGCTGAAAGAAAGGAGCTGGCATCTCACTCTCTTTAAATCTTCTTCATCATGCTAAGAGGAGCAGGAAAAAGCAAAAAATTTCAGAATTGCACCTTGAAATGCAGAGAAATAAATGTTTGTGCATTCACATTATTCATTGATTTTTGCCATTGTAAAACGTCCAGAAATGTTTGAAGCTACTGACTGAATGAAAGGAACTGGCATCTCACTCTCTCTGAATCTTCTTTAGCATGCTAAGAGGAGCATGAAACAGCAAAAAATTTCAGAATTGCACCTTGCAATGCGGAGAAATTACTGTTTGTACATTGACATTATTCATTGATTTTTGTCATTGAAAAACATCATGTTACTCATATACCAGAAATGTTTGAAGGTACTGTCTGAAAGAAAGGAGCTGGCATCTCACTCTCTTTGAATCTTCTTTATCATGCTAAGAGAATCAGGTAAAAGCAAAAAATTTCAGAATTGCACCTTGCAATGCAGAGAAATCAATGTTTGTGCATTCACATTATTCATTGATTTTTGCCATTGTAAAACGTCCAGAAATGTTTGAAGCTACTGACTGAATGAAAGGAGCTGGCATCTCACTCTCTCTGAATCTTCTTTAGCATGCTAAGAGGAGCATGAAAAAGCAAAAAATTTCAGAATTGCACCTTGCAATGCAGAGAAATTACTGTTTGTACATAGACATTATTCATTGATTTTTGCCATTGAAAAACATCATGTTACTCATATTCCAGAAATGTTTGAATATACTGGCTGAAAGAAAGGAGCTGGCATCTCACTCTCTTTGAATCTTCTTTATCATGCTAGGAGAAGCAGGAAAAAGCAAAAAATTTTAGATTTGCACCTTGCAATGCAGAGAAATCAATGTTTGTGCATTCACATTATTCATTGATTTTTGCCATTGTAAAACGTCCAGAAATGTTTGAAGCTACTGACTGAATTAAAGGAGCTGGCATCTCACTCTCTCTGAATCTTCTTTAGCATGCTAAGAGGAGCATGAAAAAGCAAAAAATTTCAGAATTGCACCTTGCAATGCGGAGAAATCACTGTTTGTACATTGACATTATTCATTGATTTTTGCCATTGAAAAACATCATGTTACTCATATACCAGAAATGTTTGAAGGTACTGGCTGAAAGAAAGGAGCTGGCATCTCACTCTCTTTAAATCTTCTTCATCATGCTAAGAGGAGCAGGATAAAGCAAAAAATTTCAGAATTGCACCTTGCAATGCAGAGAAATAAATGTTTGTGCATTCACATTATTCATTGATTTTTGCCATTGTAAAACGTCCAGAAATGTTTGAAGCTACTGACTGAATGAAAGGAGGTGGCATCTCACTCTCTCTGAATATTCTTTAGCATGGTAAGAGGAACATGAAAAAGCAAAAAATTTCAGAATTACACCTTGCAATGTGGAGAAATTACTGTTTGTACATTGACATTATTCATTGATTTTTGACATTGAAAAACATCATGTTGCTCATATACCAGAAATGTTTGAAGGTACTGGCTGAAACAAAGGAGCTGGCATCTCACTCTCTTTGAATCTTCTTCTTCATGCTAAGAGCAGCAGGAAAAAGCAAAAAATTTCAGAATTGCACCTTGCAATGCAGAGAAATAAATGTTTGTGCATTCACATTATTCATTGATTTTTGCCATTGTAAAACGTCCAGAAATGTTTGAAGCTACTGACTGAATGAAAGGAGCTGGCATCTCACTCTCTCTGAATCTTCTTTAGCATGCTAAGAGGAGCATGAAAAAGCAAAAAATTTCAGAATTGCACCTTGCAATGCGGAAAAGTCAGTGTTTGTACATTGACATTATTAATTGATTTTTGCCATTTAAAAACATCATGTTACTCATATACCAGAAATGTTTGAAGGTACTGGCTGAAAGAAAGGAGCTGGCATCTCACTCTCTTTGAATCTTCTTTATCATGCTAAGAGGAGCAGGAAAAAGCAAAAAATTTCAGAATTGCACCTTGCAATGCAGAGAAATCAATGATTGTGCATACACATTATTCATTGATTTTTGCCATTGTAAAACGTCCAGAAATGTTTGAAGCTACGGACTGAATGAAAGGAGCTGGCATCTCACTCTCTCTGAATCTTCTTTAGCATGCTAAGAGGAGCATGAAAAAGCAAAAAATTTCAGAATTGCACCTTGCAATGCGGAAAAATTACTGTTTGTACATTGACATTATTCATTGATTTTTGCCATTGAAAAACATCATGTTACTCATATACCAGAAATGTTTGAAGATACTGGCTGAAAGAAAGGAGCTGGCATCTCACTCTCTTTGAATCTTCTTTATCATGCTAAGAGGAGCAGGAAAAAGCAAAAAATTTCAGAATTGCACCTTGCAATGCAGAGAAATCAATGTTTGTGCATCCACATTATTCATTGATTTTTGACATTGTGAAACGTCCAGAAATGTTTGAAGCTACTGACTGAATGAATGGAGCTGGCATCTCACTCTCTCTGAATCTTCTTTAGCATGCTAAGAGGAGCATGAAACAGCAAAAAATTTCAGAATTGCACCTTGCAATGCGGAGAAATTACTGTTTGTACATTGACATTATTCATTGATTTTTGTCATTGAAAAACATCATGTTACTCATATACCAGAAATGTTTGAAGGTACTGGCTGAAAGAAAGGAGCTGGCATCTCACTCTCTTTGAATCTTCTTTATCATGCTAAGAGAATCAGGTAAAAGCAAAAAATTTCAGAATTGCACCTTGCAATGCAGAGAAATCAATGTTTGTGCATTCACATTATTCATTGATTTTTGCCATTGTAAAACGTCTAGAAATGTTTGAAGCTACTGAGTGAATGAAAGGAGCTGACATCTCACTCTCTCTGAATCTTCTTTAGCATGTTAAGAGGAGCATGAAAAAGCAAAAAATTTCAGAATTGCACCTTGCAATGCGGAGAAGTCACTGTTTGTACATTGACATTATTCATTGATTTTTGCCATTGAAAAACATCATGTTACTCATATACCAGAAATGTTTGAAGGTACTGGCTGAAAGAAAGGAGCTGGCATCTCACTCTCTTTAAATCTTCTTCATCATGCTAAGAGGAGCAGGAAAAAGCAAAAAATTTCAGAATTGCACCTTGAAATGCAGAGAAATAAATGTTTGTGCATTCACATTATTCATTGATTTTTGCCATTGTAAAACGTCCAGAAATGTTTGAAGCTACTGACTGAATGAAAGGAACTGGCATCTCACTCTCTCTGAATCTTCTTTAGCATGCTAAGAGGAGCATGAAACAGCAAAAAATTTCAGAATTGCACCTTGCAATGCGGAGAAATTACTGTTTGTACATTGACATTATTCATTGATTTTTGTCATTGAAAAACATCATGTTACTCATATACCAGAAATGTTTGAAGGTACTGGCTGAAAGAAAGGAGCTGGCATCTCACTCTCTTTGAATCTTCTTTATCATGCTAAGAGAATCAGGTAAAAGCAAAAAATTTCAGAATTGCACCTTGCAATGCAGAGAAATCAATGTTTGTGCATTCACATTATTCATTGATTTTTGCCATTGTAAAACGTCCAGAAATGTTTGAAGCTACTGACTGAATGAAAGGAGCTGGCATCTCACTCTCTCTGAATCTTCTTTAGCATGCTAAGAGGAGCATGAAAAAGCAAAAAATTTCAGAATTGCACCTTGCAATGCAGGGAAATTACTGTTTGTACATAGACATTATTCATTGATTTTTGCCATTGAAAAACATCATGTTACTCATATACCAGAAATGTTTGAAGGTACTGGCTGAAAGAAAGGAGCTGGCATCTCACTCTCTTTGAATCTTCTTTATCATGCTAGGAGAAGCAGGAAAAAGCAAAAAATTTTAGATTTGCACCTTGCAATGCAGAGAAATCAATGTTTGTGCATTCACATTATTCATTGATTTTTGCCATTGTAAAACGTCCAGAAATGTTTGAAGCTACTGACTGAATTAAAGGAGCTGGCATCTCACTCTCTCTGAATCTTCTTTAGCATGCTAAGAGGAGCATGAAAAAGCAAAAAATTTCAGAATTGCACCTTGCAATGCGGAGAAATCACTGTTTGTACATTGACATTATTCATTGATTTTTGCCATTGAAAAACATCATGTTACTCATATACCAGAAATGTTTGAAGGTACTGGCTGAAAGAAAGGAGCTGGCATCTCACTCTCTTTAAATCTTCTTCATCATGCTAAGAGGAGCAGGATAAAGCAAAAAATTTCAGAATTGCACCTTGCAATGCAGAGAAATAAATGTTTGTGCATTCACATTATTCATTGATTTTTGCCATTGTAAAACGTCCAGAAATGTTTGAAGCTACTGACTGAATGAAAGGAGGTGGCATCTCACTCTCTCTGAATATTCTTTAGCATGGTAAGAGGAACATGAAAAAGCAAAAAATTTCAGAATTGCACCTTGCAATGTGGAGAAATTACTGTTTGTACATTGACATTATTTATTGATTTTTGACATTGAAAAACATCATGTTGCTCATATACCAGAAATGTTTGAAGGTACTGGCTGAAAGAAAGGAGCTGGCATCTCACTCTCTTTGAATCTTCTTTATCATGCTAAGAGAAGCAGGAAAAAGCAAAAAAATTTAGATTTGCACCTTGCAATGCAGAGAAATCAATGTTTGTGCATTCACATTATTCATTGATTTTTGCCATTGTAAAACGTCCAGAAATGTTTGAAGCTACTGACTGAATGAAAGGAGCTGGCATCTCACTCTCTCAGAATCTTCTTTAGCATGCTAAGAGGAGCATGAAAAAGCAAAAAATTTCAGAATTGCACCTTGCAATGCGGAAAAGTCAGTGTTTGTACATTGACATTATTAATTGATTTTTGCCATTTAAAAACATCATGTTACTCATATACCAGAAATGTTTGAAGGTACTGGCTGAAAGAAAGGAGCTGGCATCTCACTCTCTTTGAATCTTCTTTATCATGCTAAGAGGAGCAGGAAAAAGCAAAAAATTTCAGAATTGCACCTTGCAATGCAGAGAAATCAATGATTGTGCATACACATTATTCATTGATTTTTGCCATTGTAAAACGTCCAGAAATGTTTGAAGCTACGGACTGAATGAAAGGAGCTGGCATCTCACTCTCTCTGAATGTTCTTTAGCATGCTAAGAGGAGCATGAAAAAGCAAAAAATTTCAGAATTGCACCTTGCAATGCGGAAAAATTACTGTTTGTACATTGACATTATTCATTGATTTTTGCCATTGAAAAACATCATGTTACTCATATACCAGAAATGTTTGAAGATACTGGCTGAAAGAAAGGAGCTGGCATCTCACTCTCTTTGAATCTTCTTTATCATGCGAAGAGGAGCAGGAAAAAGCAAAAAATTTCAGAATTGCACCTTGCAATGCAGAGAAATCAATGTTTGTGCATCCACATTATTCATTGATTTTTGACATTGTGAAACGTCCAGAAATGTTTGAAGCTACTGACTGAATGAATGGAGCTGGCATCTCACTCTCTCTGAATCTTCTTTAGCATGCTAAGAGGAGCATGAAACAGCAAAAAATTTCAGAATTGCACCTTGCAATGCGGAGAAATTACTGTTTGTACATTGACATTATTCATTGATTTTTGTCATTGAAAAACATCATGTTACTCATATACCAGAAATGTTTGAAGGTACTGGCTGAAAGAAAGGAGCTGGCATCTCACTCTCTTTGAATCTTCTTTATCATGCTAAGAGAATCAGGTAAAAGCAAAAAATTTCAGAATTGCACCTTGCAATGCAGAGAAATCAATGTTTGTGCATTCACATTATTCATTGATTTTTGCCATTGTAAAACGTCTAGAAATGTTTGAAGCTACTGAGTGAATAAAAGGAGCTGCCATCTCACTCTCTCTGAATCTTCTTTAGCATGTTAAGAGGAGCATGAAAAAGCAAAAAATTTCAGAATTGCACCTTGCAATGCGGAGAAGTCACTGTTTGTACATTGACATTATTCATTGATTTTTGCCATTGAAAAACATCATGTTACTCATATACCAGAAATGTTTGAAGGTACTGGCTGAAAGAAAGGAGCTGGCATCTCACTCTCTTTAAATCTTCTTCATCATGCTAAGAGGAGCAGGAAAAAGCAAAAAATTTCAGAATTGCACCTTGAAATGCAGAGAAATAAATGTTTGTGCATTCACATTATTCATTGATTTTTGCCATTGTAAAACGTCCAGAAATGTTTGAAGCTACTGACTGAATGAAAGGAACTGGCATCTCACTCTCTCTGAATCTTCTTTAGCATGCTAAGAGGAGCATGAAACAGCAAAAAATTTCAGAATTGCACCTTGCAATGCGGAGAAATTACTGTTTGTACATTGACATTATTCATTGATTTTTGTCATTGAAAAACATCATGTTACTCATATACCAGAAATGTTTGAAGGTACTGGCTGAAAGAAAGGAGCTGGCATCTCACTCTCTTTGAATCTTCTTTATCATGCTAAGAGAATCAGGTAAAAGCAAAAAATTTCAGAATTGCACCTTGCAATGCAGAGAAATCAATGTTTGTGCATTCACATTATTCATTGATTTTTGCCATTGTAAAACGTCTAGAAATGTTTGAAGCTACTGAGTGAATGAAAGGAGCTGGCATCTCACTCTCTCTGAATCTTCTTTAGCATGTTAAGAGGAGCATGAAAAAGCAAAAAATTTCAGAATTGCACCTTGCAATGCGGAGAAGTCACTGTTTGTACATTGACATTATTCATTGATTTTTGCCATTGAAAAACATCATGTTACTCATATACCAGAAATGTTTGAAGGTACTGGCTGAAAGAAAGGAGTTGGCATCTCAATCTCTTTGAATCTTCTTTATCATGCTAAGAGGAGCAGTAAAAAGCAAAAAATTTCAGAATTGCACCTTGCAATGCAGAGAAATCAATGATTGTGCATTCACATTATTCATTGATTTTTGCCATTGTAAAACATCCAGAAATGTTTGAAGCTACTGACTGAATGAAAGGAGCAGGCATCTCACTCTCTCTGAATCTTCTTTAGCATGCTAAGAGGAGCATGAAAAAGCAAAAAATTTCAGAATTGCACCTTGCAATGTGGAGAAATCACTGTTTGTACATTGACATTATTCATTGATTTTTGCCATTGAAAAACATCATGTTACTCATATACCAGAAATGTTTGAAGGTACTGGCGGAAAGAAAGGAGCTGGCATCTCACTCTCTCTGAATCTTCTTTAGCATGCTAAGAGGAGCATGAAAAAGCAAAAAATTTCAGAATTGCACCTTGCAATGCGGAAAAATTACTGTTTGTACATTGACATTATTCATTGATTTTTGCCATTGAAAAACATTATGTTACTCATATACCAGAAATGTTTGAAGCTACTGACTGAATGAAAGGAGGTGGCATCTCACTCTCTCTGAATATTCTTTAGCATGGTAAGAGGAACATGAAAAAGCAAAAAATTTCAGAATTGCACCTTGCAATGTGGAGAAATTACTGTTTGTACTTTGACATTATTCATTGATTTTTGACATTGAAAAACATTATGTTACTCATATACCAGAAATGTTTGAAGGTACTGGCTGAAACAAAGGAGCTGGCATCTCACTCTCTTTGAATCTTCTTTATCATTCAAAGAGGAGCAGGAGAAAGCAAAAAATTTCAGAATTGCACCTTACAATGCGGAGAAATCACTATTTGTACATTGACATTATTCATTGATTTTTGCCATTGAAAAACATCATGTTACTCATATACCAGAAATGTTTGAAGGTACTGGCTGAAAGAAAGGAGCTGGCATCTCACTCTCCTTGAATCTTCTTTATCATGCTAAGAGGAGCAGGAAAAAGCAAAACATTTCAGAATTGCAACTCGCAATGCAGAGAAATCAATGTTTGTGCATTCACATTATTCATTGATTTTTGCCATTGTAAAACGTCCAGAATTGTTTGAAGCTACTGACTGAATGAAAGTAGCTGGCATTTCACTCTCTCTGAATCTTCTTTAGCATGCTAAGAGGAGAATGAAAAAGCAAAAAATTTCAGAATTGCACCTTGCAATGCGGAGAAATCACTGTTTGTACATTGACATTATTCATTGATTTTTGCCATTGAAAAACATCATGTTACTCATATACCAGAAATGTTTGAAGGTACTGGCTGAAAGAAAGGAGCTTGCATCTCACTCTCTTTAAATCTTCTACATCATGCTAAGAGGAGCAGGAAAAAGCAAAAAATTTCAGAATTGCACCTTGCAATGCAGAGAAATAAATGTTTGTGCATTTACATTATTCATTGATTTTTGCCATTGTAAAACGTCCAGAAATGTTTGAAGCTACTGACTGAATGAAAGGAGCTGGCATCTCTCTCTCTCTGAATCTTCTTTAGCATGCTAAGACGAGCATGAAAAAGCAAAAAATTTCAGAATTGCATCTTGCAATGCGGAGAAATTACTGTTTGTACATTGACATTCATAGATTTTTGCCATTGAAAAACATCATGTTACTCATATACCAGAAATGTTTGAAGCTACTGACTGAATGAAAGGAGCTGGCATCTCACTCTCTCTGAATCTTCTTTAGCATGCTAAGAGGAGCATGAAAAAGCAAAAAATTTCAGAATTGCACCTTGCAATGCGGAGAAATTACTGTTTGTACATTGACATTATTCATTGATTTTTGCCATTGAAAAACATCATGTTACTCATATACCAGAAATGTTTGAAGCTACTGACTGAATGAAAGGAGCTGGCATCTCACTCTCTCTGAATATTCTTTAGCATGCTAAGAGGAGCATGAAAAAGCAAAAAATTTCGGAATTGCACCTTGAAATGTGGAGAAATTACTGTTTGTACATTGACATTATTCATTGATTTTTGCCATTGAAAAACATCATGTTACTCATATACCAGAAATGTTTGAAGGTACTGGCTGAAAGAAAGGAGCTGGCATCTCACTCTCTTTGAATCTTCTTTATCATGCTAAGAGGAGCAGGAAAAATCAAAACATTTCAGAATTGCACCTTGCAATGCAGAGAAATCAATGGTTGTGCATTCACATTATTCATTGATTTTTGCCATTGTAAAACGTCCAGAAATGTTTGAAGCTACTGACTGAATGAAAGGAGCTGGCATCTCACTCTCTCTGAAACTTCTTTAGCATGCTAAGAGGAACATGAAAAAGCCAAAAATTTCAGAATTGCACCTTGCAATGCGGAGAAATTACTGTTTGTACATTGATATTATTCATTGATTTTTGCCATTGAAAAACATCATGTTCCTCATATACCAGAAATGTTTGAAGGTACTGGCTGAAACAAAGGAGCTGGCATCTCACTCTCTTTGAATCTTCTTTATCATTCTAAGAGGAGCAGGAAAAAGCAAAAAATTTCAGAATTGCACCTTGCAGTGCGGAGAAATCAATGTTTGTGCATTCACATTATTCATTGATTTTTGCCATTGTAAAACGTCCAGAAATGTTTGAAGCTACTGACTGAATGAAAGGAGCAGGCATCTCACTCTCTCTGAATCTTCTTTAGCATGCTAAGAGGAGCATGAAAAAGCAAAAAATTTCAGAATTGCACCTTGCAATGCGGAGAAATTACTGTTTGTACATTAACATTATTCATTGATTTTTGCCATTGAAAAACATCATGTTACTCATATACCAGAAATGTTTGAAGGTACTGGCTGAAAGAAAGGAGCTGGCATCTCACTCTCTTTGAATCTTCTTTATCATACTAAGAAGAGCAGGAAAAAGCAAAAAATTTCAGAATTGCACCTTGCAATGCAGAGAAATCAATGTTTGTGCATTCACATTATTCATTGATTTTTGCCATTGTAAAACATCCAGAAATGTTTGAAGCTACTGACTGAATGAAAGGAGCTGGTATCTCACTCTCTCTGAATCTTCTTTAGCATGCTAAGAGGAGCATGAAGAAGCAAACAATTTCAGAATTGCACCTTGCAATGCGGAGAAATCACTGTTTGTGCATCCACATTATTCATTGATTTTTGCCATTGTGAAATGTTCAGAAATGTTTGAAGCTACTGACTGAATGAAAGGAGCTGGCATCTCACTCTCTCTGAATCTTCTTTAGCATGCTAAGAGGAGCATGAAAAAGCAAAAAATTTCAGAATTACACCTTGCAATGCGGAGAAATTACTGTTTGTACATTGACATTATTCATTGATTTTTGCCATTGAAAAACATCATGTTACTCATATAACAGAAATGTTTGAAGCTACTGACTGAATGAAAGGAGCTGGCATCTCACTCTCTCTGAAACTTCTTCAGCATGCTAAGAGGAACTTAAAAAAACCAAAAATTTCAGAATTGCACCTTGCAATGCAGAGAAATCAATGTTTGTGCATTCACATTATTCATTGATTTTAGCCATTGTAAAACGTCCAGAAATGTTTGAAGCTACTGACTGAATGAAAGGAGCTTGCATCTCACTCTCTCTGAATCTTCTTTAGCATGCTAAGAGGAGCATGAAAAAGCAAAAAATTTCAGAATTGCACCTTGCAATGCGGAGAAATTACTGTTTGTACATTGACATTATTCATTGATTTTTGCCATTGAAAAACATCATGTTACTCATATACCAGAAATGTTTGAAGGTACTGGCTGAAAGAAAGGAGCTGGCATCTCACTCTCTTTGAATCTTCTTTATCATGCTAAGAGAATCAGGTAAAAGCAAAAAATTTCAGAATTGCACCTTGCAATGCAGAGAAATCAATGTTTGTGCATTCACATTATTCATTGATTTTTGCCATTGTAAAACGTCCAGAAATGTTTGAAGCTACTGAGTGAATGAAAGGAGCTGGCATCTCACTCTCTCTGAATCTTCTTTAGCATGCTAAGAGGAGCATGAAAAAGCAAAATATTTCAGAATTGCACCTTGCAATGCGGAGAAATTACTATTTGTGCATTGACATTATTCATTGATTTTTGCCATTGAAAAACATCATGTTACTCATATACCAGAAATGTTTGAAGCTACTGACTGAATGAAAGGAGCTGGCATCTCACTCTCTTTGAATCTTCTTTATCATGCTAAGAGGAGCAGGAAAAATCAAAACATTTCAGAATTGCACCTTGCAATGCAGAGAAATCAATGTTTGTGCATTCACATTATTCATTGATTTTTGCCATTGTAAAACGTCCAGAAATGTTTGAAGCTACTGACTGAATGAAAGGAGCTGGCATCTCACTCTCTCTGAAACTTCTTTAGCATGCTAAGAGGAACATGAAAATGCCAAAAATTTCAGAATTGCACCTTGCAATGCGGAGAAATTACTGTTTGTACATTGATATTATTCATTGATTTTTGCCATTGAAAAACATCATGTTACTCATATACCAGAAATGTTTGAAGGTACTGGCTGAAACAAAGGAGCTGGCATCTTACTCTCTTTGAATCTTCTTTATCATTCTAAGAAGAGCAGGAAAAAGCAAAAAATTTCAGAATTGCACCTTGCAATGCAGAGAAATCAATGTTTGTGCATTTACATTATTCATTGATTTTTGCCATTGTAAAACGTCCTGAAATGTTTGAAGCTACTGACTGAATGAAATGAGCTGGCATCTCACTCTCTCTGAATCTTCTTTAGCATGCTAAGAGGAGCATGAAAAAGCAAAAAATTTCAGAATTGCACCTTGCAATGCGGAGAAATCACTGTTTGTACATTGACATTATTCATTGATTTTTGCCATTGAAAAACATCATGTTACTCATATACCAGAAATGTTTGAAGGTACTGGATGAAAGAAAGTAGCTGGCTTCTCACTCTCTTTGAATCTTCTTTATCATGCTAAGAGGAGCAGGAAAAAGCAAAACATTTCAGAATTGCACCTTGCAATGCAGAGAAATCAATGTTTGTGCATTCACATTATTCATTGATTTTTGCCATTGTAAAACGTCCAGAAATGTTTGAAGCTACTGACTGAATGAAAGGAGCTGGCATCTCACTCTCTCTGAATCTTCTTTAGCATGCTAAGAGGAGCATGAAAAAGCAAAAAATTTCAGAATTGCACCTTGCAATGCGGAGAAATTACTGTTTGTTCATAGACATTATTCATTGATTTTTGCCATTGAAAAACATCATGTTACTCATATACCAGAAATGTTTGAAGGTACTGGCTGAAAGAAAGGAGCTGGCATTTCACTCTCTTTGAATCTTCTTTATCATGCTAAGAGAAGCAGGAAAAAGCAAAAAATTTTAGATTTGCACCTTGCAATGCAGAGAAATCAATGTTTGTGCATTCACATTATTTATTGATTTTTGCCATTGTAAAACGTCCAGAAATGTTTGAAGCTACTGACTGAATGAAAGGAGCTGGCATCTCACTCTCTCTGAATCTTCTTTAGCATGCTAAGAGGAGCATGAAAAAGCAAAAAATTTCAGAATTGCACCTTGCAATGCGGAGAAATCACTGTTTGTACATTGACATTATTCATTGATTTTTGCCATTGAAAAACATCATGTTACTCATATACCAGAAATGTTTGAAGGTACTGGCTGAAAGAAAGGAGCTGGCATCTCACTCTCTTTAAATCTTCTTCATCATGCTAAGAGGAGCAGGAAAAAGCAAAAAATTTCAGAATTGCACCTTGCAATGCAGAGAAATCAATGTTTGTGCATTTACATTATTCATTGATTTTTGCCATTGTAAAACGTCCAGAAATGTTTGAAGCTACTGACTGAATGAAAGGAGCTGGCATCTCACTCTCTCTGAATCTTCTTTAGTATGCTAAGAGGAGCATGAAAAAGCAAAATATTTCAGAATTGCACCTTGCAATGCGGAGAAATTACTATTTGTGCATTGACATTATTCATTGATTTTTGCCATTGAAAAACATCATGTTACTCATATACCAGAAATGTTTGAAGCTACTGACTGAATGAAAGGAGCTGGCATCTCACTCTCTTTGAATCTTCTTTATCATGCTAAGAGGAGCAGGAAAAATCAAAACATTTCAGAATTGCACCTTGCAATGCAGAGAAATCAATGTTTGTGCATTCACATTATTCATTGATTTTTGCCATTGTAAAACGTCCAGAAATGTTTGAAGCTACTGACTGAATGAAAGGAGCTGGCATCTCACTCTCTCTGAAACTTCTTTAGCATGCTAAGAGGAACATGAAAATGCCAAAAATTTCAGAATTGCACCTTGCAATGCGGAGAAATTACTGTTTGTACATTGATATTATTCATTGATTTTTGCCATTGAAAAACATCATGTTACTCATATACCAGAAATGTTTGCAGGTACTGGCTGAAACAAAGGAGCTGGCATCTCACTCTCTTTGAATCTTCTTTATCATTCTAAGAAGAGCAGGAAAAAGCAAAAAATTTCAGAATTGTACCTTGCAATGCAGAGAAATCAATGTTTGTGCATTTACATTATTCATTGATTTTTGCCATTGTAAAACGTCCAGAAATGTTTGAAGCTACTGACTGAATGAAAGGAGCTGGCATCTCACTCTCTCTGAATCTTCTTTAGCATGCTAAGAGGAGCATGAAAAAGCAAAAAATTTCAGAATTGCACCTTGCAATGCGGAGAAATCACTGTTTGTACATTGACATTATTCATTGATTTTTGCCATTGAAAAACATCATGTTACTCATATACCAGAAATGTTTGAAGGTACTGGCTGAAAGAAAGGAGCTGGCATCTCACTCTCTTTAAATCTTCTTCATCATGCTAAGAGGAGCAGGAAAAAGCAAAAAATTTCAGAATTGCACCTTGCAATGCAGAGAAATCAATGTTTGTGCATTTACATTATTCATTGATTTTTGCCATTGTAAAACGTCCAGAAATGTTTGAAGCTACTGACTGAATGAAAGGAGCTGGCATCTCACTCTCTCTGAATCTTCTTTAGCATGTTAAGAGGAGCATGAAAAAAGCAAAAAATTTCAGAATTGCACCTTGCAATGCGGAGAAGTCACTGTTTGTACATTGACATTATTCATTGATTTTTGCCATTGAAAAACATCATGTTACTCATATACCAGAAATGTTTGAAGGTACTGGCTGAAAGAGAGGAGTTGGCATCTCACTTTCTTTGAATCTTCTTTATCATGCTAAGAGGAGCAGTAAAAAGCAAAAAATTTCAGAATTGCACCTTGCAATGCAGAGAAATCAATGATTGTGCATTCACATTATTCATTGATTTTTGCCATTGTAAAACATCCAGAAATGTTTGAAGCTACTGACTGAATGAAAGGAGCAGGCATCTCACTCTCTCTGAATCTTCTTTAGCATGCTAAGAGGAGCATGAAAAAGCAAAAAATTTCAGAATTGCACCTTGCAATGCGGAGAAATTACTGTTTGTACATTGACATTATTCATTGATTTTTGCCTTTGAAAAACATCATGTTACTCATATACCAGAAATGTTTGAAGGTACTGGCTGAAAGAAAGGAGATGGCATCTCAATCTCTATGAATCTTCTTTCTCATGCTAAGAGGAGCAGGAAAAAGCAAAAAATTTTAGAATTGCACCATGCAATGCAGAGAAATCAATTTTTGTGCATTCACATTATTCATTGATTTTTGCCATTGTAAAACGTCCAGAAATGTTTGAAGCTACTGACTGAATGAAAGGAGCTGGCATCTCACTCTCTCTGAATCTTCTTTAGCATGCTAAGAGTAGCATGAAAAAGCAAACAATTTCAGAATTGCACCTTGCAATGCGGAGAAATTACTGTTTGTACATTGACATTATTCATTGATTTTTGCCATTGAAAAACATCATGTTACTCATATACCAAAAATGTTTGAAGCTACTGGCTGAAAGAAAGGAGCTGGCATCTCACTCTCTTTGAAACTTCTTTATCATGCTAAGAGGAGCAGGAAAAATCAAAACATTTCAGAACTGCACCTTGCAATGCAGAGAAATCAATGTTTGTGCATTTACATTATTCATTGATTTTTGCCATTGTAAAACGTCCAGAAATATTTGAAGCTACTGACTGAATGAAAGGAGCTGACATCTCACTCTCTCTGAATCTTCTTTAGCATGCTAAGAGGAGCATGAAAAAGCAAAAAATTTCAGAATTGCACCTTGCAATGCGGAGAAATTACAGTTTGTACATTGATATTATTCATTGATTTTTGCCATTGAAAAACATCATGTTACTCATATACCAGAAATGTTTGCAGGTACTGGCTGAAACAAAGGAGCTGGCATCTCACTCTCTTTGAAACTTCTTTATCATTCTAAGAGGAGCAGGAAAAAGCAAAACATTTCAGAATTGCACCTTGCAATGCAGAGAAATCAATGTTTGTGCATTCACATTATACATTGATTTTTGCCATTGTAAAACGTCCAGAAATGTTTGAAGCTACTGACTGAATGAAAGCAGCTGGCATCTCACTCTCTCTGAATCTTCTTTAGCATGCTAAGAGGAGCATGAAAAAGCAAAAAATTTCAGAATTGCACCTTGCAATGCGGAGAAATCATTGTTTGTACATTGACATTATTCATTGATTTTTGCCATTGAAAAACATCATGTTACTCATATACCAGAAATGTTTGAAGGTACTGGCTGAAAGAAAGGAGCTGGCATCTGACTCTCTTTGAATCTTCTTTATCATGCTAAGAGGAGCAGGAAAAAGCAAAACATTTCAGAATTGCACCTTGCAATGCAGAGAAATAAATTTTTGTGCATTCACATTATTCATTGATTTTTGCCATTGTAAAACATCCAGAAATGTTTGAAGCTACTGACTGAATGAAAGGAGCTGGCATCTCACTCTCTCTGAATCTTCTTTAGCATGCTAAGAGGAGCATGAAAAAGCAAAAAATTTCAGAATTGCACCTTGCAATGCGGAGAAATCATTGTTTGTACATTGACATTATTCATTGATTTTTGCCATTGAAAAACATCATGTTACTCATATACCAGAAATGTTTGAAGGTACTGGCTGAAAGAAAGGAGTTGGCATCTCACTTTCTTTGAATCTTCTTTATCATGCTAAGAGGAGCAGGAAAAATCAAAACATTTCAGAACTGCACCTTGCAATGCAGAGAAATCAATGTTTGTGCATTCACATTATTCATTGATTTTTGCCATTGTAAAACGTCCAGAAATGTTTGAAGCTACTGACTGAATGAAAGCAGCTGGCATCTCACTCTCTCTGAATCTTCTTTAGCATGCTAAGAGGAGCATGAAAAAGCAAAAAATTTCAGAATTGCACCTTGTAATGCGGAGAAATCACTGTTTGCACATTGACATTATTCATTGATTTTTGCCATTGAAAAACATCATGTTACTCATATACCAGAAATGTTTGAAGGTACTGGCTGAAAGAAAGGAGCTGGCATCTCACTCTCTTTGAATCTTCTTCATCATGCTAAGAGGAGCAGGAAAAAGCAAAAAATTTCAGAATTGCACCTTGCAATGCAGAGAAATAAATTTTTGTGCATTCACATTATTCATTGATTTTTGCCATTGTAAAACATCCAGAAATGTTTGAAGCTACTGACTGAATGAAAGGAGCTGGCATCTCACTCTCTCTGAATCTTCTTTAGCATGCTAAGAGGAGCATGAAAAAGCAAAAAATTTCAGAATTGCACCTTGCAATGCGGAGAAATCATTATTTGTACATTGACATTATTCATTGATTTTTGCCATTGAAAAACATCATGTTACTCATATACCAGAAATGTTTGAAGGTACTGGCTGAAAGAAAGGAGCTGGCATCTCACTCTCTTTGAATCTTCTTTATCATGCTAAGAGGAGCAGGAAAAAGCAAAACATTTCAGAATTGCACCTTGCAATGCAGAGAAATCAATGTTTGTGCATTCACATTATTCATTGATTTTTGCCATTGTAAAACATCCAAAAATGTTTGAAGCTACTGACTGAATGAAAGGAGCAGGCATCTCACTCTCTCTGAATCTTCCTTAGCATGCTAAGAGGAGCATGAAAAAGCAAAAAATTTCAGAATTGCACCTTGCAATGCGGAGAAATTACTGTTTGTTCATAGACATTATTCATTGATTTTTGCCATTGAAAAACATCATGTTACTCATATACCAGAAATGTTTGAAGGTACTGGCTGAAAGAAAGGAGCTGGCATCTCACTCTCTTTGAATCTTCTTTATCATGCTTAGAGAAGCAGGAAAAAGCAAAAAATTTTAGATTTGCACCTTGCAATGCAGAGAAATCAATGTTTGTGCATTCACATTATTCATTGATTTTTGCCATTGTAAAACGTCCAGAAATGTTTGAAGCTACTGACTGAATGAAAGGAGCTGGCATCTCACTCTCTCTGAATCTTCTTTAGCATGCTAAGAGGAGCATGAAAAAGCAAACAATTTCAGAATTGCACCTTGCAATGCGGAGAAATCACTGTTTGTACATTGACATTATTCATTGATTTTTGCCATTGAAAAACATCATGTTACTCATATACCAGAAATGTTTGAAGGTACTGGCTGAAAGAAAGGAGCTGGCATCTCACTCTCTTTAAATCTTCTTCATCATGCTAAGAGGAGCAGGAAAAAGCAAAAAATTTCAGAATTGCACCTTGCAATGCAGAGAAATCAATGTTTGTGCATTTACATTATTCATTGATTTTTGCCATTGTAAAACGTCCAGAAATGTTTGAAGCTACTGACTGAATGAAAGGAGCTGGCATCTCACTCTCTCTGAATCTTCTTTAGCATGCTAAGAGGAGCATGAAAAAGCAAAAAATTTCAGAATTGCACCTTGCAATGCGGAGAAATCATTGTTTGTACATTGACATTATTCATTGATTTTTGCCATTGAAAAACATCATGTTACTCATATACCAGAAATGTTTGAAGGTACTGGCTGAAAGAAAGGAGCTGGCATTTCACTCTCTTTGAATCTTCTTTATCATGCTAAGAGGAGCAGGAAAAAGCAAAACATTTCAGAATTGCACCTTGCAATGCAGAGAAATCAATGTTTGTGCATTCACATTATTCATTGATTTTTGCCATTGTAAAACGTCCAAAAATGTTTGAAGCTACTGACTGAATGAAAGGAGCTGGCATCTCACTCTCTCTGAATCTTCTTTAGCATGTTAAGAGGAGCATGAAAAAAGCAAAAAATTTCAGAATTGCACCTTGCAATGCGGAGAAGTCATTGTTTGTACATGGACATTATTCATTGATTTTCCCCATTGAAAAACATCATGTTACTCATATACCAGAAATGTTTGAAGGTACTGGCTGAAAGAAAGGAGCTGGCATCTCACTCTCTTTGAATCTTCTTTATCATGCTAAGAGGAGCAGGAAAAAGCAAAACATTTCAGAATTGCACCTTGCAATGCAGAGAAATCAATGTTTGTGCATTCACATTATTCATTGATTTTTGCCATTGTAAAACGTCCAAAAATATTTCAAGCTACTGACTGAATGAAAGGAGCTGGCATCTCACTCTCTCTGAATCTTCTTTAGCATGTTAAGAGGAGCATGAAAAAAGCAAAAAATTTCAGAATTGCACCTTGCAATGCGGAGAAGTCACTGTTTGTACATTGACATTATTCATTGATTTTTGCCATTGAAAAACATCATGTTACTCATATACCAGAAATGTTTGAAGTTACTGGCTGAAAGAAAGGAGTTGGCATCTCACTTTCTTTGAATCTTCTTTATCATGCTAAGAGGAGCAGGAAAAATCAAAACATTTCAGAACTGCACCTTGCAATGCAGAGAAATCAATGTTTGTGCATTCACATTATTCATTGATTTTTGCCATTGTAAAACGTCCAGAAATGTTTGAAGCTACTGACTGAATGAAAGCAGCTGGCATCTCACTCTCTCTGAATCTTCTTTAGCATGCTAAGAGGAGCATGAAAAAGCAAAAAATTTCAGAATTGCACCTTGTAATGCGGAGAAATCACTGTTTGTACATTGACATTATTCATTGATTTTTGCCATTGAAAAACATCATGTTACTCATATACCAGAAATGTTTGAAGGTACTGGCTGAAAGAAAGGAGCTGGCATCTCACTCTCTTTGAATCTTCTTCATCATGCTAAGAGGAGCAGGAAAAAGCAAAAAATTTCAGAATTGCAAATTGCAATGCAGAGAAATAAATTTTTGTGCATTCACATTATTCATTGATTTTTGCCATTGTAAAACATCCAGAAATGCTTGAAGCTACTGACTGAATGAAAGGAGCTGGCATCTCACTCTCTCTGAATCTTCTTTAGCATGCTAAGAGGAGCATGAAAAAGCAAAAAATTTCAGAATTGCACCTTGCAATGTGGAGAAATCATTATTTGTACATTGACATTATTCATTGATTTTTGCCATTGAAAAACATCATGTTACTCATATACCAGAAATGTTTGAAGGTACTGGCTGAAAGAAAGGAGCTGGCATCTCACTCTCTTTGAATCTTCTTTATCATGCTAAGAGGAGCAGGAAAAAGCAAAACATTTCAGAATTGCACCTTGCAATGCAGAGAAATCAATGTTTGTGCATTCACATTATTCATTGATTTTTGCCATTGTAAAACATCCAAAAATGTTTGAAGCTACTGACTGAATGAAAGGAGCTGGCATCTCACTCTCTCTGAATCTTCTTTAGCATGTTAAGAGGAGCATGAAAAAGCAAAAAATTTCAGAATTGCACCTTGCAATGCGGAGAAATTACTGTTTGTTCATAGACATTATTCATTGATTTTTGCCATTGAAAAACATCATGTTACTCATATACCAGAAATGTTTGAAGGTACTGGCTGAAAGAAAGGAGCTGGCATCTCACTCTCTTTGAATCCTCTTTATCATGCTAAGAGAAGCAGGAAAAAGCAAAAAAATTTAGATTTGCACCTTGCAATGCAGAGAAATCAATGTTTGTGCATTCACATTATTCCTTGATTTTTGCCATTATAAAACGTCCAGAAATGTTTGAAGCTACTGACTGAATGAAAGGAGCTGGCATCTCACTCTCTCTGAATCTTCTTTAGCATGCTAAGAGGAGCATGAAAAAGCAAAAAATTTCAGAATTGCACCTTGCAATGCGGAGAAATCACTGTTTGTACATTGACATTATTCATTGATTTTTGCCATTGAAAAACATCATGTTACTCATATACCAGAAATGTTTGAAGGTACTGGCTGAAAGAAAGGAGCTGGCATCTCCCTCACTTTAAATCTTCTTCATCATGCTAAGAGGAGCAGGAAAAAGCAAAAAATTCAGAATTGCACCTTGCAATGCAGAGAAATCAATGTTTGTGCATTTACATTATTCATTGATTTTTGCCATTGTAAAACGTCCAGAAATGTTTGAAGCTACTGACTGAATGAAAGGAGCTGGCATCTCACTCTCTCTGAATCTTCTTTAGCATGCTAAGAGGAGCATGAAAAAGCAAAAAATTTCAGAATTGCACCTTGCAATGCGGAGAAATCATTGTTTGTACATGGACATTATTCATTGATTTTCCCCATTGAAAAACATCATGTTACTCATATACCAGAAATGTTTGAAGGTACTGGCTGAAAGAAAGGAGCTGGCATCTCACTCTCTTTGAATCTTCTTTATCATGCTAAGAGGAGCAGGAAAAAGCAAAACATTTCAGAATTGCACCTTGCAATGCAGAGAAATCAATGTTTGTGCATTCACATTATTCATTGATTTTTGCCATTGTAAAACGTCCAAAAATATTTCAAGCTACTGACTGAATGAAAGGAGCTGGCATCTCACTCTCTCTGAATCTTCTTTAGCATGTTAAGAGGAGCATGAAAAAAGCAAAAAATTTCAGAATTGCACCTTGCAATGCGGAGAAGTCACTGTTTGTACATTGACATTATTCATTGATTTTTGCCATTGAAAAACATCATGTTACTCATATACCAGAAATGTTTGAAGGTACTGGCTGAAAGAAAGGAGTTGGCATCTCACTTTCTTTGAATCTTCTTTATCATGCTAAGAGGAGCAGTAAAAAGCAAAAAATTTCAGAATTGCACCTTGCAATGCAGAGAAATCAATGATTGTACATTCACATTATTCATTGATTTTTGCCATTGTAAAACATCCAGAAATGTTTGAAGCTACTGACTGAATGAAAGGAGCAGGCATCTCACTCTCTCTGAATCTTCTTTAGCATGCTAAGAGGAGCATGAAAAAGCAAAAAATTTCAGAATTGCACCTTGCAATGCGGAGAAATTACTGTTTGTTCATAGACATTATTCATTGATTTTTGCCATTGAAAAACATCATGTTACTCATATACCAGAAATGTTTGAAGGTACTGGCTGAAAGAACGGAGCTGGCATCTCACTCTCTTTGAATCTTCTTTATCATGCTTAGAGAAGCAGGAAAAAGCAAAAAATTTTAGATTTGCACCTTGCAATGCAGAGAAATCAATGTTTGTGCATTCACATTATTCATTGATTTTTGCCATTGTAAAACGTCCAGAAATGTTTGAAGCTACTGACTGAATGAAAGGAGCTGGCATCTCACTCTCTCTGAATCTTCTTTAGCATGCTAAGAGGAGCATGAAAAAGCAAAAAATTTCAGAATTGCACCTTGCAATGCGGAGAAATCACTGTTTGTACATTGACATTATTCATTGATTTTTGCCATTGAAAAACATCATGTTACTCATATACCAGAAATGTTTGAAGGTACTGGCTGAAAGAAGGAGCTGGCATCTCACTCTCTTTAAATCTTCTTCATCATGCTAAGAGGAGCAGGAAAAAGCAAAAAATTTCAGAATTGCACCTTGCAATGCAGAGAAATCAATGTTTGTGCATTTACATTATTCATTGATTTTTGCCATTGTAAAACGTCCAGAAATGTTTGAAGCTACTGACTGAATGAAAGGAGCTGGCATCTCACTCTCTCTGAATCTTCTTTAGCATGCTAAGAGGAGCATGAAAAAGCAAAAAATTTCAGAATTGCACCTTGCAATGCGGAGAAATCATTGTTTGTACATTGACATTATTCATTGATTTTTGCCATTGAAAAACATCATGTTACTCATATACCAGAAATGTTTGAAGGTACTGGCTGAAAGAAAGGAGCTGGCATCTTACTCTCTTTGAATCTTCTTTATCATGCTAAGAGGAGCAGGAAAAAGCAAAACATTTCAGAATTGCACCTTGCAATGCAGAGAAATCAATGTTTGTGCATTCACATTATTCATTGATTTTTGCCATTGTAAAACGTCCAAAAATGTTTGAAGCTACTGACTGAATGAAAGGAGCTGGCATCTCACTCTCTCTGAATCTTCTTTAGCATGTTAAGAGGAGCATGAAAAAAGCAAAAAATTTCAGAATTGCACCTTGCAATGCGGAGAAGTCACTGTTTGTACATTGACATTATTCATTGATTTTTGCCATTGAAAAACATCATGTTACTCATATACCAGAAATGTTTGAAGGTGCTGGCTGAAAGAAAGGAGTTGGCATCTCACTTTCTTTGAATCTTCTTTATCATGCTAAGAGGAGCAGTAAAAAGCAAAAAATTTCAGAATTGCACCTTGCAATGCAGAGAAATCAATGATTGTGCATTCACATTATTCATTGATTTTTGCCATTGTAAAACATCCAGAAATGTTTGAAGCTACTGACTGAATGAAAGGAGCAGATATCTCACTCTCTCTGAATCTTCTTTAGCATGCTAAGAGAAGCATGAAAAAGCAAAAAATTTCAGAATTGCACCTTGCAATGCGGAGAAATTACTGTTTGTACATTGACATTATTCATTGATTTTTGCCTTTGAAAAACATCATGTTACTCATATACCAGAAATGTTTGAAGGTACTGGCTGAAAGAAAGGAGATGGCATCTCAATCTCTTTGAATCTTCTTTCTCATGCTAAGAGGAGCAGGAAAAAGCAAAAAATTTTAGAATTGCACCATGCAATGCAGAGAAATCAATTTTTGTGCATTCACATTATTCATTGATTTTTGCCATTGTAAAACGTCCAGAAATGTTTGAAGCTACTGACTGAATGAAAGGAGCTGGCATCTCACTCTCTCTGAATCTTCTTTAGCATGGTAAGAGGAGCATGAAAAAGCACAAAATTTCAGAATTGCACCTTGCAATGCGGAGAAATTACTGTTTGTACATTGACATTATTCATTGATTTTTGCCATTGAAAAACATCATGTTACTCATATACCAGAAATGTTTGAAGGTACTGGCTGAAAGAAAGGAGCTGGCATCTCACTCTCTTTGAATCTTCTTTATCATACTAATAAGAGCAGGAAAAAGCAAAAAATTTCAGAATTGCACCTTGCAATGCAGAGAAATCAATGTTTGTGCATTCACATTATTCATTGATTTTTGCCATTGTAAAACATCCAGAAATGTTTGAAGCTACTGACTGAATGAAAGGAGCTGGCATCTCACCCTCTCTGAATCTTCTTTAGCATGCTAAGAGTAGCATGAAAAAGCAAACAATTTCAGAATTGCACCTTGCAATGCGGAGAAATTACTGTTTGTACATTGACATTATTCATTGATTTTTGCAATTGAAAAACATCATGTTACTCATATACCATAAATGTTTGAAGCTACTGGCTGAAAGAAAGGAGCTGGCATCTCACTCTCTTTGAATCTTCTTTATCATGCTAAGAGGAGCAGGAAAAATCAAAACATTTCAGAACTGCACCTTGCAATGCAGATAAATCAATGTTTGTGCTTTTACATTATTCATTGATTTTTGCCATTGTAAAACGTCCAGAAATATTTGAAGCTACTGACTGAATGAAAGGAGCTGACATCTCACTCTCTCTGAATCTTCTTTAGCATGCTAAGAGGAGCATGAAAAAGCAAAAAATTTCAGAATTGCACCTTGCAATGCGGAGAAATTACTGTTTGTACATTGATATTATTCATTGATTTTTGCCATTGAAAAACATCATGTTACTCATATACCAGAAATATTTGCAGGTACTGGCTGAAACAAAGGAGCTGGCATCTCACTCTCTTTGAATCTTCTTCATCATGCTAAGAGGAGCAGGAAAAAGCAAAAAATTTCAGAATTGCACCTTGCAATGCAGAGAAATCAATGTTTGTGCATTCACATTATTCATTGATTTTTGCCATTGTAAAACGTCCAGAAATGTTTGAAGCTACTGACTGAATGAAAGGAGCTGGCATCTCACTCTCTCTGAATCTTTTTTAGCATGCTAAGAGGAGCATGAAAAAGCAAAAAATTTCAGAATTGCACCTTGCAATGCGGAGAAGTCACTGTTTGTACATTGACATTATTCATTGATTTTTGCCAATGAAAAACATCATGTTACTCATATACCAGAAATGTTTGAAGGTACTGGCTGAAAGAAAGGAGTTGGTATCTCACTCTCTTTGAATCTTCTTTATCATGCTAAGAGGAGCAGTAAAAACCAAAAAATTTCAGAATTGCACCTTGCAATGCTGAGAAATCAATGATTGTGCTTTCACATTATTCATTGATTTTTGACATTGTAAAACATCCAGAAATGTTTGAAGCTACAGACTGAATGAAAGGAGCTGGCATCTCACACTCTCTGAATCTTCTTTAGCATGCTAAGAGCAGCATGAAGAAGCAAAAAATTTCAGAATTGCACCTTGCAATGCGGAGAAATTACTGTTTGTACATTGACATTATTCATTGATTTTTGCCATTGAAAAACATCATGTTACTCATATACCAGAAATGTTTGAAGGTACTGGCTGAAAGAAAGGAGCTGGCATCTCACTCTCTTTGAACCTTCTTTATCATGCTAAGAGGAGCAGGAAAAAGCAAAAAAATTCAGAATTGCACCATGCAATGCAGAGAAAACAATGTTTGTGCATTCACATTATTCATTGATTTTTGCCATTGTAAAACGTCCAGAAATGTTTGAAGCTACTGACTGAATGAAAGGAGCTGGCATCTCACTCTCTCTGAATCTTTTTTAGCATGCTAAGAGGAGCATGAAGAAGCAAAAAATTTCAGAATTGCACCTTGCAATGCGGAGAAATTACTGTTTGTACATTGACATTATTCATTGATTTTTGCCATTGAAAAACATCATGTTACTCATATACCAGAAATGTTTGAAGGTACTGGCTGAAAGAAAGGAGCTGGCATCTCACTCTCTTTGAACCTTCTTTATCATGCTAAGAGGAGCAGGAAAAAGCAAAAAAATTCAGAATTGCACCATGCAATGCAGAGAAATCAATGTTTGTGCATTCACATTATTCATTGATTTTTGCCATTGTAAAACGTCCAGAAATGTTTGAAGCTACTGACTGAATGAAAGGAGCTGGCATCTCACTCTCTCTGAATCTTTTTTAGCATGCTAAGAGGAGCATGAAAAAGCAAAAAATTTCAGAATTGCACCTTGCAATGCGGAGAAGTCACTGTTTGTACATTGACATTATTCATTGATTTTTGCCAATGAAAAACATCATGTTACTCATATACCAGAAATGTTTGAAGGTACTGGCTGAAAGAAAGGAGTTGGTATCTCACGCTCTTTGAATCTTCTTTATCATGCTAAGAGGAGCAGTAAAAAGCAAAAAATTTCAGAATTGCACCTTGCAATGCTGAGAAATCAATGATTGTGCTTTCACATTATTCATTGATTTTTGACATTGTAAAACATCCAGAAATGTTTGAAGCTACTGACTGAATGAAAGGAGCTGGCATCTCATTCTCTCTGAATCTTCTTTAACATGCTAAGAGGAGCATGAAAAAGCAAAAAATTTCAGAATTGCACCTTGCAATGCGGAGAAATTGCTGTTTGTACATTGACATTATTCATTTATTTTTCCATTGAAAACATCATGTTACTCATATACCAGAAATGTTTGAAGGTACTGGCTGAAAGAAAGGAGCTGGCATCTCAATCTCTTTGAATCTTCTTTCTCATGCTAAGAGGAGCAGGAAAAGGCAAAAAATTTTAGAATTGCACCATGCAATGCAGAGAAATCAATTTTTGTGCACTCACATTATTCATTGATTTTTGCCATTGTAAAACGTCCAGAAATGTTTGAAGCTACTGACTGAATGAAAGGAGCTGGCATCTCACACTCTCTGAATCTTCTTTAGCATGCTAAGAGGAGCATGAAGAAGCAAAAAATTTCAGAATTGCACCTTGCAATGCGGAGAAATTACTGTTTGTACATTGACATTATTCATTGATTTTTGCAATTGAAAAACATCATGTTACTCATATACCATAAATGTTTGAAGCTACTGGCTGAAAGAAAGGAGCTGGCATCTCACTCTCTTTGAATCTTCTTTATCATGCTAAGAGGAGCAGGAAAAATCAAAACATTTCAGAACTGCACCTTGCAATGCAGATAAATCAATGTTTGTGCATTTACATTATTCATTGATTTTTGCCATTGTAAAACGTCCAGAAATATTTGAAGCTACTGACTGAATGAAAGGAGCTGACATCTCACTCTCTCTGAATCTTCTTTAGCATGCTAAGAGGAGCATGAAAAAGCAAAAAATTTCAGAATTGCACCTTGCAATGCGGAGAAATTACTGTTTGTACATTGATATTATTCATTGATTTTTGCCATTGAAAAACATCATGTTACTCATATACCAGAAATATTTGCAGGTACTGGCTGAAACAAAGGAGCTGGCATCTCACTCTCTTTGAATCTTCTTCATCATGCTAAGAGGAGCAGGAAAAAGCAAAAAATTTCAGAATTGCACCTTGCAATGCAGAGAAATAAATGTTTGTGCATTCACATTATTCATTGATTTTTGCCATTGTAAAACATCCAGAAATGTTTGAAGCTACTGACTGAATGAAAGGAGCTGGCATCTCACTCTCTCTGAATCTTCTTTAGCATGCTAAGAGGAGCATGAAAAAGCAAAAAATTTCAGAATTGCACCTTGCAATGCGGAGAAATCACTGTTTGTACATTGACATTATTCATTGATTTTTGCCATTGAAAAACGTCATGTTATTCATATACCAGAAATGTTTGAAGGTACTGGCTGAAAGAAAGTAGCTGTCATCTCACTCTCTTTGAATCTTCTTTATCATGCTAAGAGGAGCAGTAAAAAGCAAAAAATTTCAGAATTGCACCTTGCAATGCAGAGAAATCAATGATTGTGCAATCACATTATTCATTGATTTTTGCCATTGTAAAACATCCAGAAATGTTTGAAGCTACTGACTGAATAAAAGGAGCTGGCATCTCACTCTCTCTGAATCTTCTTTAGCATGCTAAGAGGAGCATGAAAAAGCAAACAATTTCAGAATTGCACCTTGCAATGCGGACAAATTACTGTTTGTACATTGACATTATTCATTGATTTTTGCCATTGAAAAACATCATGTTACTCATATACCAAAAATGTTTGAAGGTACTGGCTGAAAGAAAGGAGCTGGCATCTCACTCTCTTTGAATCTTCTTTATCATGCTAAGAGAATCAGGAAAAAGCAAAAAATTTCAGAATTGCACCTTGCAATGCAGAGAAATCAATGTTTGTGCATTCACATTATTCATTGATTTTTGCCATTGTAAAACGTCCAGAAATGTTTGAAGCTACTGACTGAATGAAAGGAGCTGGCATCTCACTCTCTCTGAATCTTTTTTAGCATGCTAAGAGGAGCATGAAAAAGCAAAAAATTTCAGAATTGCACCTTGCAATGCGGAGAAGTCACTGTTTGTACATTGACATTATTCATTGATTTTTGCCAATGAAAAACATCATGTTACTCATATACCAGAAATGTTTGAAGGTACTGGCTGAAAGAAAGGAGTTGGTATCTCACTCTCTTTGAATCTTCTTTATCATGCTAAGAGGAGCAGTAAAAAGCAAAAAATTTCAGAATTGCACCTTGCAATGCTGAGAAATCAATGATTGTGCTTTCACATTATTCATTGATTTTTGACATTGTAAAACATCCAGAAATGTTTGAAGCTACTGACTGAATGAAAGGAGCTGGCATCTCACTCTCTCTGAATCTTCTTTAACATGCTAAGAGGAGCATGAAAAAGCAAAAAATTTCAGAATTGCACCTTGCAATGCGGAGAAATTGCTGTTTGTACATTGACATTATTCATTTATTTTTGCCATTGAAAACATCATGTTACTCATATACCAGAAATGTTTGAAGGTACTGGCTGAAAGAAAGGAGCTGGCATCTCAATCTCTTTGAATCTTCTTTCTCATGCTAAGAGGAGCAGGAAAAGGCAAAAAATTTTAGAATTGCACCATGCAATGCAGAGAAATCAATTTTTGTGCACTCACATTATTCATTGATTTTTGCCATTGTAAAACGTCCAGAAATGTTTGAAGCTACTGACTGAATGAAAGGAGCTGGCATCTCACACTCTCTGAATCTTCTTTAGCATGCTAAGAGGAGCATGAAGAAGCAAAAAATTTCAGAATTGCACCTTGCAATGCGGAGAAATTACTGTTTGTACATTGACATTATTCATTGATTTTTGCCATTGAAAAACATCATGTTACTCATATACCAGAAATGTTTGAAGGTACTGGCTGAAAGAAAGGAGCTGGCATCTCACTCTCTTTGAACCTTCTTTATCATGCTAAGAGGAGCAGGAAAAAGCAAAAAAATTCAGAATTGCACCATGCAATGCAGAGAAATCAATGTTTGTGCATTCACATTATTCATTGATTTTTGCCATTGTAAAACGTCCAGAAATGTTTGAAGCTACTGACTGAATGAAAGGAGCTGGCATCTCACTATCTCTGAATCTTTTTTAGCATGCTAAGAGGAGCATGAAAAAGCAAAAAATTTCAGAATTGCACCTTGCAATGCGGAGAAGTCACTGTTTGTACATTGACATTATTCATTGATTTTTGCCAATGAAAAACATCATGTTACTCATATACCAGAAATGTTTGAAGGTACTGGCTGAAAGAAAGGAGTTGGTATCTCACGCTCTTTGAATCTTCTTTATCATGCTAAGAGGAGCAGTAAAAAGCAAAAAATTTCAGAATTGCACCTTGCAATGCTGAGAAATCAATGATTGTGCTTTCACATTATTCATTGATTTTTGACATTGTAAAACATCCAGAAATGTTTGAAGCTACTGACTGAATGAAAGGAGCTGGCATCTCATTCTCTCTGAATCTTCTTTAACATGCTAAGAGGAGCATGAAAAAGCAAAAAATTTCAGAATTGCACCTTGCAATGCGGAGAAATTGCTGTTTGTACATTGACATTATTCATTTATTTTTGCCATTGAAAACATCATGTTACTCATATACCAGAAATGTTTGAAGGTACTGGCTGAAAGAAAGGAGCTGGCATCTCAATCTCTTTGAATCTTCTTTCTCATGCTAAGAGGAGCAGGAAAAGGCAAAAAATTTTAGAATTGCACCATGCAATGCAGAGAAATCAATTTTTGTGCACTCACATTATTCATTGATTTTTGCCATTGTAAAACGTCCAGAAATGTTTGAAGCTACTGACTGAATGAAAGGAGCTGGCATCTCACACTCTCTGAATCTTCTTTAGCATGCTAAGAGGAGCATGAAGAAGCAAAAAATTTCAGAATTGCACCTTGCAATGCGGAGAAATTACTGTTTGTACATTGACATTATTCATTGATTTTTGCCATTGAAAAACATCATGTTACTCATATACCAGAAATGTTTGAAGGTACTGGCTGAAAGAAAGGAGCTGGCATCTCACTCTCTTTGAACCTTCTTTATCATGCTAAGAGGAGCAGGAAAAAGCAAAAAAATTCAGAATTGCACCATGCAATGCAGAGAAATCAATGTTTGTGCATTCACATTATTCATTCATTTTTGCCATTGGAAAACTTCCAGAAATGTTTGAAGCTACTGACTGAATGAAAGGAGCTGGCATCTCACTCTCTCTGAATCTTCTTTAGCATGCTAAGAGGAGCATGAAAAAGCAAAAAATTTCAGAATTGCACCTTGCAATGCGGAGAAATCAATGTTTGTGCATTTACATTATTCATTGATTTTTGCTATTGTAAAACGTCCAGAAATGTTTGAAGCTACTGATTGAATGAAAGGAGCTGGCATCTCACTCTCTCTGAATCTTCTTTAGCATGCAAAGAGGAGCATGAAAAAGCAAAAAATTTCAGAATTGCACTTTGTAATGCGGAGAAATTACTGTTTGTACATTGACATTATTCATTGATTTTTGCCATTGAAAAACATCATGTTACTCATATACCAGAAATGTTTGAAGGTACTGGCTGAAAGAAAGGAGCTGGCATCTCACTCTCTTTGAACCTTCTTTATCATGCTAAGAGGAGCAGGAAAAAGCAAAAAAATTCAGAATTGCACCATGCAATGCAGAGAAATCAATGTTTGTGCATTCACATTATTCATTGATTTTTGCCATTGGAAAACGTCCAGAAATGTTTGAAGCTACTGACTGAATGAAAGGAGCTGGCATCTCACTCTCTCTGAATCTTCTTTAGCATGCTAAGAGGAGCATGAAAAAGCAAAAAATTTCAGAATTGCACTTTGCAATGCGGAGAAATTACTGTTTGTACATTGACATTATTCATTGATTTTTGCCATTGAAAATCATCATGTTACTCATATACCAGAAATGTTTGAAGGTACTGGCTGTAAGAAAGGAGCTGGCATCTCAATCTCTTTGAATCTTCTTCCTCATGCTAAGAGGAGCAGGAAAAAGCAAAAAATTTTAGAATTGCACCATGCAATGCAGAGAAATCAATTTTTGTGCATTCACATTATTCATTGATTTTTGCCATTGTAAAACGTCCAGAAATGTTTGAAGCTACTGACTGAATGAAAGGAGCTGGCATCTCACTCTCTCTGAATCTTCTTTCGCATGCTAAGAGGAGCATGAAAAAGCAAAAAATTTCAGAATTGCACTTTGCAATGCGGAGAAATTACTGTTTGTACATTGACATTATTCATTGATTTTTGCCATTGAAAAACATCATGTTACTCATATACCAGAAATGTTTGAAGGTACTGGCTGAAAGAAAGGAGCTGGCATTTCACTCTCTTTGAATCTTCTTTATAATGCTAAGAGAATCAGGAAAAAGCAAACAATTTCAGAATTGCACCTTGCAATGCAGAGAAATCAATGTTTGTGCATTCACATTATTCATTGATTTTTGCCATTGTAAAACGTCCAGAAATGTTTGAAGCTACTGACTGAATGAAAGTAGCTGGCATCTCACTCTCTCTGAATCTTTTTTAGCATGTTAAGAGGAGCATGAAAAAGCAAAAAATTTCAGAATTGCACCTTGCAATGCGGAGAAGTCACTGTTTGTACATTGACATTATTGATTGATTTTTGCCATTGAAAAACATCATGTTACTCATATACCAGAAATGTTTGAAGGTACTGGCTGAAAGAAAGGAGCTGGCATCTCAATCTCTTTGAATCTTCTTTCTCCTGCTAAGAGGAGCAGGAAAAAGCAAAAAATTTTAGAATTGCACCATGCAATGCAGAGAAATCAATTTTTGTGCATTCACATTATTCATTGATTTTTGCCATTGTAAAACGTCCAGAAATGTTTGAAGCTACTGACTGAATGAAAGGAGCTGGCATCTCACTCTCTCTGAATCTTCTTTAGCATGCTAAGAGGAGCATGAAGAAGCAAAAAATTTCAGAATTGCACCTTGCAATGCAGAGAAATTACTGTTTGTACATTGACATTATTCATTAATTTGTGCCATTGAAAAACATCATGTTACTCATATACCAGAAATGTTTGAAGGTACTGGCTGAAAGAAAGGAGCTGGCATCTCAATCTCTTTGAATATTCTTTATCATGCTAAGAGGAGCAGGAAAAAGCAAAAAATTTCAGAATTGCACCTTGCAATGCGGAGAAATCAATGTTTGTGCATTTACATTATTCATTGATTTTTGCTATTGTAAAACGTCCAGAAATGTTTGAAGCTACTGACTGAATGAAAGGAGCTGGCATCTCACTCTCTCTGAATCTTCTTTAGCATGCTAAGAGGAGCATGAAAAAGCAAAAAATTTCAGAATTGCACCTTGCAATGCGGAGAAATAACTGTTTGTACATTGACATTATTCATTGATTTTTGCCATTGAAAAACATCATGTTACTCATATACCAGAAATGTTTGAAGGTACTGGCTGATAGAAAGTAGCTGTCATCTCACTCTCTTTGAATCTTCTTTATCATGCTACGAGGAGCAGTAAAAAGCAAAAAAATTCAGAATTGCACCTTGCAATGCAGAGAAATCAATGATTGTGCAATCACATTATTCATTGATTTTTGCCATTGTAAAACATCCAGAAATGTTTGAAGCTGCTGACTGAATGAAAGGAGCTGGCATCTCACTCTCTCCGAATCTTCTTTAGCATGCTAAGAGGAGCATGAAAAAGCAAAAAATTTCAGAATTGCACCTTGCAATGCGGAGAAATCAATGTTTGTGCATTTACATTATTCATTGATTTTTGCTATTGTAAAACGTCCAGAAATGTTTGAAGCTACTGATTGAATGAAAGGAGCTGGCATCTCACTCTCTCTGAATCTTCTTTAGCATGCTAAGAGGAGCATGAAAAAGCAAAAAATTTCAGAATTGCACCTTGCAATGCGGAGAAATTACTGTTTGTACATTGACATTATTCATTAATTTGTGCCATTGAAAAACATCATGTTACTCATATACCAGAAATGTTTGAAGGTACTGGCTGAAAGAAAGGAGCTGGCATCTTAATCTCTTTGAATATTCTTTATCATGCTAAGAGGAGCATGAAGAAGCAAAAAATTTCAGAATTGCACCTTGCAATGCGGCGAAATCAATGTTTGTGCATTTACATTATTCATTGATTTTTGCTATTGTAAAACATCCAGAAATGTTTGAAGCTACTGACTGAATGAAAGGAGCTGGCATCTCACTCTCTCTGAATCTTCTTTAGCATGCTAAGAGGAGCATGAAAAAGCAAAAAATTTCAGAATTGCACCTTGCAATGCGGAGAAATAACTGTTTGTACATTGACATTATTCATTGATTTTTGCCATTGAAAAACATCATGTTACTCATATACCAAAAATGTTTGAAGGTACTGGCTGAAAGAAAGGAGCTGGCATCTCACTCTCTTTGAATCTTCTTTATCATGCTAAGAGAATCAGGAAAAACCAAAAAATTTCAGAATTGCACCTTGCAATGCAGAGAAATCAATGTTTGTGCATTCACATTATTCATTGATTTTTGCCATTGTCAAACGTCCAGAAATGTTTGAAGCTACTAACTGAATGAAAGGAGCTGGCATCTCACTCTCTCTGAATCTTTTTTAGCATGTTAAGAGGAGCATGAAAAAGCAAAAAATTTCAGAATTGCACCTTGCAATGCGGAGAAGTCACTGTTTGTACATTGACATTATTCATTGATTTTTGCCATTGAAAAACATCATGTTACTCATATACCAGAAATGTTTGAAGGTACTGGCTGAAAGAAAGGAGTTGGTATCTCACTCTCTTTGAATCTTCTTTATCATGCTAAGAGGAGCAGTAAAAAGCAAAAAATTTCAGAATTGCACCTTGCAATGCTGAGAAATCAATGATTGTGCTTTCACATTATTCATTGATTTTTGCCATTGTAAAACATCCAGAAATGTTTGAAGCTACTGACTGAATGAAAGGAGCTGGCATGTCAATCTCTCTGAATCTTCTTTAGCATGCTAAGAGGAGCATGAAAAAGCAAAAAATTTCAGAATTGCACCTTGCAATGCGGAGAAATCAATGTTTGTGCATTTACATTATTCATTGATTTTTGCTATTGTAAAACGTCCAGAAATGTTTGAAGCTACTGATTGAATGAAAGGAGCTGGCATCTCACTCTCTCTGAATCTTCTTTAGCATGCAAAGAGGAGCATGAAAAAGCAAAAAATTTCAGAATTGCACTTTGCAATGCGGAGAAATTACTGTTTGTACATTGACATTATTCATTGATTTTTGCCATTGAAAAACATCATGTTACTCATATACCAGAAATGTTTGAAGGTACTGGCTGAAAGAAAGGAGCTGGCATCTCACTCTCTTTGAACCTTCTTTATCATGCTAAGAGGAGCAGGAAAAAGCAAAAAAATTCAGAATTGCACCATGCAATGCAGAGAAATCAATGTTTGTGCATTGACATTATTCATTGATTTTTGCCATTGGAAAACGTCCAGAAATGTTTGAAGCTACTGACTGAATGAAAGGAGCTGGCATCTCACTCTCTCTGAATCTTCTTTAGCATGCTAAGAGGAGCATGAAAAAGCAAAAAATTTCAGAATTGCACTTTGCAATGCGGAGAAATTACTGTTTGTACATTGACATTATTCATTGATTTTTGCCATTGAAAAACATCATGTTACTCATATACCAGAAATGTTTGAAGGTACTGGCTGAAAGAAAGGAGCTGGCATCTCAATCTCTTTGAATCTTCTTTCTCATGCTAAGAGGAGCAGGAAAAAGCAAAAAATTTTAGAATTGCACCATGCAATGCAGAGAAATCAATTTTTGTGCATTCACATTATTCATTGATTTTTGCCATTGTAAAACGTCCAGAAATGTTTGAAGCTACTGACTGAATGAAAGGAGCTGGCATCTCACTCTCTCTGAATCTTCTTTAGCATGCTAAGAGGAGCATGAAGAAGCAAAAAATTTCAGAATTGCACCTTGCAATGCGGAGAAATTACTGTTTGTACATTGACATTATTCATTGATTTTTGCCATTGAAAAACATCTTGTTACTCATATACCAGAAATGTTTGAAGGTACTGGCTGAAAGAAAGGAGCTGACATCTCAATCTCTTTGAACCTTCTTTATCATGCTAAGAGGAGCAGGAAAAAGCAAAAAATTTCAGAATTGCACCTTGCAATGCGGAGAAATCAATGTTTGTGCATTTACATTATTCATTGATTTTTGCTATTGTAAAACGTCCAGAAATGTTTGAAGCTACTGATTGAATGAAAGGAGCTGGCATCTCACTCTCTCTGAATCTTCTTTAGCATGCAAAGAGGAGCATGAAAAAGCAAAAAATTTCAGAATTGCACTTTGCAATGCGGAGAAATTACTGTTTGTACATTGACATTATTCATTGATTTTTGCCATTGAAAAACATCATGTTACTCATATACCAGAAATGTTTGAAGGTACTGGCTGAAAGAAAGGAGCTGGCATCTCACTCTCTTTGAATCTTCTTTATCATGCTAAGAGAATCAGGAAAAAGCAAAAAATTTCAGAATTGCACCTTGCAATGCGGAGAAATCAATGTTTGTGCATTTACATTATTCATTGATTTTTGCTATTGTAAAACGTCCAGAAATGTTTGAAGCTACTGATTGAATGAAAGGAGCTGGCATCTCACTCTCTCTGAATCTTCTTTAGCATGGAAAGAGGAGCATGAAAAAGCAAAAAATTTCAGAATTGCACTTTGCAATGCGGAGAAATTACTGTTTGTACATTGACATTATTCATTGATTTTTGCCATTGAAAAACATCATGTTACTCATATACCAGAAATGTTTGAAGGTACTGGCTGAAAGAAAGGAGCTGGCATCTCACTCTCTTTGAATCTTCTTTATCATGCTAAGAGAATCAGGAAAAAGCAAAAAATTTCAGAATTGCACCTTGCAATGCAGAGAAATCAATGTTTGTGCATTCACATTATTCATTGATTTTTGCCATTGTAAAACGTCCAGAAATGTTTAAAGCTACTGACTGAATGAAAGTAGCTGGCATCTCACTCTCTCTGAATCTTTTTTAGCATGTTAAGAGGAGCATGAAAAAGCAAAAAATTTCAGAATTGCACCTTGCAATGCGGAGAAGTCACTGTTGGTACATTGACATTATTCATTGTTTTTTGCCATTGAAAAACATCATGTTACTCATATACCAGAAATGTTTGAAGGTTCTGGCTGAAAGAAAGGAGTTGGTATCTCACTCTCTTTGAATCTTCTTTATCATGCTAAGAGGAGCAGTAAAAAGCAAAAAATTTCAGAATTGCACCTTGCAATGCAGAGAAATCAATGTTTGTGCATTCACATTATTCATTGATTTTTGCCATTGTAAAATGTCCAGAAATGTTTAAAGCTACTGACTGAATGAAAGTAGCTGGCATCTCACTCTCTCTGAATCTTTTTTAGCATGTTAAGAGGAGCATGAAAAAGCAAAAAATTTCAGAATTGCACCTTGCAATGCGGAGAAGTCACTGTTTGTACATTGACATTATTCATTGTTTTTTGCCATTGAAAAACATCATGTTACTCATATACCAGAAATGTTTGAAGGTACTGGCTGAAAGAAAGGAGTTGGTATCTCACTCTCTTTGAATCTTCTTTATCATGCTAAGAGGAGCAGTAAAAAGCAAAAAATTTCAGAATTGCACCTTGCAATGCTGAGAAATCAATGATTGTGCTTTCACATTATTCATTGATTTTTGCCATTGTAAAACATCCAGAAATGTTTGAAGCTACTGACTGAATGAAATGAGCTGGCATCTCACTCTCTCTGAATCTTCTTTAGCATGCTAAGAGGAGCATGAAGAAGCAAAAAATTTCAGAATTGCAACTTGCAATGCGGAGAAATTACTGTTTGTACATTGACATTATTCATTGATTTTTGCCATTGAAAAACATCATGTTACTCATATACCAGAAATGTTTGAAGGTACTGGCTGAAAGAAAGGAGCTGGCATCTCACTCTCTTTGAACCTTCTTTATCATGCTAAGAGGAGCAGGAAAAAGCAAAAAAAATTCAGAATTGCACCATGCAATGCAGAGAAATCAATGTTTGTGCATTCTCATTATTCATTGATTTTTGCTATTGGAAAACGTCCAGAAATGTTTGAAGCTACTGACTGAATGAAAGGAGCTGGCATCTCACTCTCTCTGAATCTTCTTTAGCATGCTAAAAGGAGCATGAAAAAGCAAAAAATTTCAGAATTGCACCTTGCAATGCGGAGAAATTACTGTTTGTACATTGACATTATTCATTGATTTTTGCCATTGAAAAACATCATGTTACTCATATACCAGAAATGTTTGAAGGTACTGGCTGAAAGAAAGGAGCTGGCATCTCAATCTCTTTGAATCTTCTTTCTCATGCTAAGAGGAGCAGGAAAAAGCGAAAAATTTTAGAATTGCACCTTGCAATGCAGAGAAATCAATTTTTGTGCATTCACATTATTCATTGATTTTTGCCATTGTAAAACGTCCAGAAATGTTTGAAGCTACTGACTGAATGAAAGGAGCTGGCATCTCACTCTCTCTGAATCTTCTTTAACATGCTAAGAGGAGCATGAAGAAGCAAAAAATTTCAGAATTGCACCTTGCAATGCGGAGAAATTACTGTTTGTACATTGACATTATTCATTGATTTTTGCCATTGAAAAACATCATGTTACTCATATACCAGAAATGTTTGAAGGTACTGGCTGAAAGAAAGGAGCTGGCATCTCACTCTCTTTGAACCTTCTTTATCATGCTAAGAGGAGTAGAGATGAGCGTTGTTATACTCGAACTGTTCGCCAATCTCAAATTCGAGCTGTTTTGGGCGGTGTTCGAGCCGGTCGGCGAACACGAACAATTTGAGAAAAATTCGGCTGTTCGAGGTTATGTTCGATAACTGTTCGTGCACCAAAATCATAACTGGATTTTTTCTCAGTAATGATGAAAATTAATGTTAATACGCAGTTTGAGTGTACAGCGGGGCGGGGGGAGGGGCAGGGGATGGATCTCTGCAGGAACAATGAAGATCTCCATTTTTTTTTCTCTTTCCCGCATTTGCAGTGGGGAGGTGCAATCTGTCAGCCTATCAGCAGCGCACACACGGAGCGAAGTGCTTTTTTTCACACAAGCAAGGGCATGTGTGATTGGCAGTGTATGTCACATGTCCTTGCCCTATAAGACCAAGCCATTTTCCCCGTCGCCACCATTTTCTCACTGCTGCAGCTGCGTGTTAGACGGCACCGCTGTTGCTGTGTGCGCTATACCTTGTTAATTTCAAGCCAATTTTCGCACAAATATACAGATAGCTTGGGAGTAGGGAATAGTTGTGATTGCAGTCCTTTTAAGGACTAGGTTACAGCATTTCCTACGACTTTTATCAGGCAGGTCTGTGCTCTTAAATAGATAGATTGTGGGAGTAAAGACTAATTGTAATTGGAGTCCTTTTCAGGACTAGGTTACATCAGTTCCTATCAGTTTTTGCCAGGCAGGTCTGTGCCAGTGCTGTGCAAGTTTTTTTCACAGCATTTGGCTGAATCTAGCAAAGCTAATCCTTTTTGGCCTATTGCAGAGTGTGTTAGTCAGTGGAGTAGCCTATCTGTGTTGCAAAATATACCACCTGTGTATAGAATACCAATTTTTTTACTGCACCTAGTGAAGTAAAATCTTTTGGGCATAGCATCATTCTATTAGTCCATCTATACTGACCTCCATCAGGTTGCAAACTGAATATAATTTTTTTCTGCATCTAGCTCTGAAAAAATATTTGGGATTCTAGCAGTGTGTGGGACTTGGTCTATTAGTCCAGCTATACTGACCTCCATCAGGTTGCAAATTAAAAATAATTTTTTTCTTCATTTAGCTCTGAAAAAATATTTGGGCTTCTAGCAGTGTGTGGGACTTGTTCTATTAGTCCTTCTATACTGACCTCCAGCAGGTTGCAAATTGAATATAATTTTTTTCTGCATCTAGCTCTGAAAAAATATTTGGGCTTCTAGCGGTGTGTGGGACTTGGTCTATTAGTCCATCTATACTGACCTCCATCAGGTTGCAAATTAAAAATAATTTTTTTCTGCATCTAGCTCTGAAAAAATATTTGGGCTTCTAGCAGTGTGTGGGACTAGGTCTATTAGTCCATCTATACTGACCTCCATCAGGTTGCAAATTAAAAATAATTTTTTTCTTCATTTATCTCTGAAAAAATATTTGGGCTTCTAGCAGCGTGTGGGACTTGCTCTATTAGTCCATCTATACTGACCTCCATCAGGTTGCAAATTAAAAATAATTTTTTTCTGCATCTAGCTCTGAAAAAATATTTGGGCTTCTAGCAGTGTGTGGGACTTGGTCTATTAGTCCATCTATACTGACCTCCATCAGGTTGCAAATTAAAAATAATTTTTTTCTGCATCTAGCTCTGAAAAAATATTTGGGCTTCTAGCAGTGTGTGGGACTTGGTCTATTAGTCCATCTATACTGACCTCCATCAGGTTGCAAATTGAATAAAAAAAATTTCTGCATCTAGCTCTGAAAAAATATTTGGGCTTCTAGCGGTGTGTGGGACTTGGTCTATTAGTCCATCTATACTGACCTCCATCAGGTTGCAAATTAAAAATAATTTTTTTCTGCATCTAGCTCTGAAAAAATATTTGGGCTTCTAGCAGTGTGTGGGACTTGGTCTATTAGTCCATCTATACTGACCTCCATCAGGTTGCAAATTAAAAATAATTTTTTTCTTCATTTAGCTCTGAAAAAATATTTGGGCTTCTAGCAGTGTGTGGGACTTGTTCTATTAGTCCTTCTATACTGACGTCCAGCAGGTTGCAAATTGAATATAATTTTTTTCTGCATCTAGCTCTGAAAAAATATTTGGGCTTCTAGCGGTGTGTGGGACTTGGTCTATTAGTCCATCTATACTGACCTCCATCAGGTTGCAAATTAAAAATAATTTTTTTCTGCATCTAGCTCTGAAAAAATATTTGGGCTTCTAGCAGTGTGTGGGACTTGGTCTATTAGTCCATCTATACTGACCTCCATCAGGTTGCAAATTAAAAATAATTTTTTTCTGCATCTTGCTCTGAAAAAATATTTGGGCTTCTAGCAGTGTGTGGGACTTGGTCTATTAGTCCATCTATACTGACCTCCATCAGGTTGCAAATTAAAAATAATTTTTTACTTCATTTAGCTCTGAAAAAATATTTGGGCTTCTAGCAGTGTGTGGGACTTGTTCTATTAGTCCTTCTATACTGACCTCCAGCAGGTTGCAAATTGAATATAATTTTTTTCTGCATCTAGCTCTGAAAAAATATTTGGGCTTCTAGCGGTGTGTGGGACTTGGTCTATTAGTCCATCTATACTGACCTCCATCAGGTTGCAAATTAAAAATAATTTTTTTCTGCATCTAGCTCTGAAAAAATATTTGGGCTTCTAGCGGTTTGTGGGACTTGGTCTATTAGTCCATCTATACTGACCTCCATCAGGTTGCAAATTAAAAATAATTTTTTTCTGCATCTAGCTCTGAAAAAATATTTGGGCTTCTAGCAGTGTGTGGGACTTGGTCTATTAGTCCATCTATACTGACCTCCATCAGGTTGCAAATTGAATAAAAAAAATTTCTGCATCTAGCTCTGAAAAAATATTTGGGCTTCTAGCGGTGTGTGGGACTTGGTCTATTAGTCCATCTATACTGACCTCCATCAGGTTACAAATTAAAAATAATTTTTTTCTGCATCTAACCCAGCCAATAGTTTTGGCCTAATACCACAGTTTGGCCACTCAGCTCTGCTCGGTTACCATCCATTGTTTTTTTGTGCAAACAACTCCAGAGTTGTGAATTAGTTAACCACCAAAATGAGTGGAAAAAGGCCTGCTGCTGGTGGAAAGGGGAATAGGCGTGTTGGGAAGGGGAAAAAAGGTTGTGTCCGTGGGTTAGGTGCAGAAGAAAGACCATCTTCCAGCCAAACTAAAATGTCTACTTCTTTTAGCGGACAATGTGATAAGATCCCTTTCTTACGGCCACGCCAATCGCTACAAATTCCAGATGAGGCACAAAAACAGCAGGTGCTTCAACGGATATCAAGTGCTCCTTTAAGTGGGCTCTCCTCCACATCAACTTCAACATCACAAATACTCCAGTCCTCAAAGGTGTCACCCAAATCGCACTTGCTTCCTCACAGCTCCCAAATCTCCAGCTGCCCGTCTGAGTATGAGGTAGAACAGATGGTTGAGTCTGCAGAGCTGTTTACTCATACTATAGCCTGGGAATCAGAGGTCGACTCCAGCGCTTCTGTGAATCCAGATGAGGAAATGATCTGCACTGATGCCCAGAATCTTTATGAGTCGGATCCAGGACCAGACGCAGAAGGTTCTGACCATAATGTAGACCCTCATTCCCAAACTGTAACTCCTGTTGGTGGAGACAATGAGGAAGACGATGATAAGACTCAAATACCTGATTGGAGCGACAACTTTAGTTTTTTGTCAGGGCAGGAACAGGTTGGCTCTGAGGACGACGGGTGTGATAACGCACAGGGTGATGATGATGAGGTCGGAGATCCCACTTACTGTCAACCCACAGTCAGCCAAGAGATGAGGTCAGCAGAGGAGGTGGAGGAAGATGCTAGTGACGACGAGGTCAGGTTGCGCCTTCCTGGACAGAGACATAGTACTGGAAGCACGTCAACAACTGCATCCTCAAACACAACTCTGCCTCTCACCACAGGTCGTGGTGGCTCTTCAGGTCGCATGGGTGCTAAGCCTTGCATAGCCTGGGCATTTTTTCAGATCGATAAAGATGACCCAACTCGTGTTATCTGTAACATTTGTCAGCAAAAGCTAAGTAGAGGCCAAAAAATACATAGTTTGAGTACTTCATGCATGAACCGGCACATGGACATGAAGCATAAGTTGCAGTGGGAAGCTCAGTGTGCTACAATGCGGTCTAGCCGGCCGGGCCAACCACCATCTGCCATATCTTGTGCATCCGCAGCCTCTTCATCCTCTGTGACTGGGGGGACAGCAGTCACACCTGTTTTGGGGCGCAGACCTGCCACCTCTTTACCCGCAACAGCCAGCGTGATTGGCAGGTCATCATTTTCTTTGGAGGTGGTAACACCAGCTGGTCTTGAGCGCTGTCCGACATCGATAGCACCACCTTTGGATCAAGGCAACCTAACATGTCCGCCTGCATCTTCCTCACAGACCGGCAGTTTGCCGGGGACACCCTTATCAACCCCGTCTAAGCACAATAGCCAGCCCTCGGTCCCTCAGATGTGGACAAGTAAAAGACCATTTCCTCCTAGCCATGAGAAAGCTAAGAGGTTGAATTTCACCATCTGCAAGCTCTTGGCTACAGAAATGCTGCCTTTCCGCCTGGTGGACACAGAGGATTTTCGAGACCTTATGTCCGTCGCAGTGCCCCAGTACCAGATGCCCAGTCGGCACTACTTCTCAAAGAAAGGTGTGCCTGCGCTCCACCAGCATGTCGCACACAACATCACCGCTTCTTTGAGAAACTCTGTGTGTGACAGGGTGCATTTCACCACAGACAGTTGGACGAGTAGGCATGGACAGGGGCGTTACATGTCGCTGACTGGGCACTGGGTAACTATGGTGACAGCAGGACAAGGGGCTGCTGTCCAAGTCTTGCCGTCCCCACGAGTTGTGCGTCAATCCTCTTTATGTCATTTTTCCTCCACTGCTTCTGCCTCCTCAACCTCCTCTCGGTCTTCCACCTGCACCCAAAGCCTGTCTGGTCATGCCACAAGCTTTCTAACTGCGCAGAAGGGATCCTGCACACCTCCTTACTATGCTGGCAGTAGGGCTCAACGTCATCAGGCGGTTTTTACATTGAAATGTCTGGGAAATGTGAGTCACACAGCTGAGGAGTTGTGGTCAGCTCTGGAGAACCAATTTCATGAATGGTTGTCTCCACTGGACCTGAAACCAGGGAAGGCCGTGTGCGACAATGCTGCAAACCTGGGTGCGGCCCTTCGCCGGGGCAATGTCACACACGTGCCTTGTATGGCTCACGTGCTGAACCTGGTTGTCCAGCAATTTTTAGCCCACTATCCCAGACTAGATGGCCTTCTGCAGAGGGCACAGTCGCTGTGTGCTCACTTCCGCCGTTCGCATCCCGCAGCTCAGCGACTTACATCTCTACAGAAGTCGTTGGGCCTGCCACTTCACCGGCTAAAATGCGATGTGCCTACCCGGTGGAATTCAACTCTGCACATGTTGCAGCGACTGTGGCAGCACCGACAAGCCCTGGTGCAATACGTTCTGACATATAGCCTGGGCCAACGAGATTCAGAGGTGGGGCAAATCACGCTGGAGGAGTGGTCTCAGATCAGGGACCTATGCACCCTTCTGCACAGTTTTGAAATGGCGACGAAGATGTTTAGTGCTGACGATGCCATTATCAGCATGACTATTCCGGTGATTTACATGCTGGAGCACATGTTAAACAGAATTCGGAGTCAGGTGGTGGCACAAGAGGAGGTGGAGGAAGTAGAGGAGGAGGAGTTGTATGCGGAAGGGCTAACATCTGCAAGGTCCAGACGGTCGGCAGCACCAGTGCGGCAGGCATGTGAGGGTGGGGGAGATGATTTTACCAGGGCGCATGGTAGCAGCCAAACTAGTGAGGAAGGTGCAGGAGCCCAGGAAGAAGTGGAGGACGAACTGATGGAAGACTCATCAGATGAGGGAGACCTTGATCACATTTCTGTTGTGCGAGGTTGGGGGGAGAGGACAGAGGAAGGAAGCATGATTGTTACCTCGCCACCAACACAACAGGGACTTGGTGCTCCTGGATGCACAACACACATGAGTGCCTTCTTGCTGCACTACCTGCAACATGACCCTCGAATTGTGAGAATTAGAAATAATCCTGACTACTGGGTTGCCACACTGTTAGATCCCCGGTACAAAAGTAAATTTGCAGAAATTATTCCTGCCATAGAAAGGGATGCACGCATGCAGGAGTATCAGCAGAGACTGTTGCAGAATCTTACATGTGCTTTTCCACAAAATACCAGTGGTGCACGTAGTGAATCTCACAGTTCCAACTTGTCAACCGTGGGACCGTCAAGTGTTCAGCACTCAAACCGTAACAGAACCACAGTATCTGCTGGTAACATCAATTTTGCGGAATCATTTCACCACTTTTTTAGCCCATCCTTTGCAAGGCCACAGGAGACAAGAAGTCTGACACATAGTCAACGCCTAGAGACGATGGTACAGGAGTATCTCCAAGTAAACATTGAAGCCACGACTGTGTCACTGGACCCTTGCTCTTTTTGGGCTTCCAATCTGGATAAATGGCCGGAGCTAGCCACTTACGCCTTGGAGATCTTGTCATGCCCCGCAGCCAGCGTTCTGTCTGAACGTGTGTTCAGCGCTGCTGGTGGTGTGCTGACAGATAAGCGCACGCGGCTCTCCACTGATAATGTAGACAGACTCACGTTCATAAAGATGAACAAATCATGGATCCGAAACAACTTTTCTACCCCTGTGTCATCCTGGGGAGAGTAAAAGCTTGATGATTGGTTAAAATCACCCTACCAACCGTTTTAAGCTTTCAAATTACTAATCATGTTTATCTGTATCTTGACTGGAAAATAATTTGGGCTTTGTAGCAGTGTGCAGCACTGATCCTATTAGGCCATCTATAATAAGCTTCACCAGATTTAAAATTAAAAATAATTTTTAGCTGCATCTAGCCCGGAAAATAATTTTGGGGCTCCGAGATGCGCAAGACACATAAGTGCCTTCTTGCTGCACTACCTGCAGCATGACCCTCATATTGTCAGAATTCGAAGTAATCATGACTACTGGGTTGCCACACTCTTAGATCCCCCAAACTTTTCGATCAACCTTTTCATTTTAGTAAAGACCAAAAAAATGGTCATTTTTGAAATTCTAAGCATTAGCAGGTTGTTAGAAACTGAAATCAAACAGTTTTCAACTCAAAACTTTATTCTAGGTGATGTTACATTTTCACATAGGACCCCTTGTTCGAAAGGAGCTTCTGAACTCTCTCGTCCATTGAATTTGTCAGGTTTTGGATGGTTTCTGCTTCAATTGTTTTGCATGAGGACAGAATACCCTCCCAGAGCTGTTGCTTAGATGTGAACTGCCTCCCGCCATCATAGACACTCCTTTTAATGATGCTCCAAAGGTTCTGATTGGGGTAGAGGTCAGGGGAGCATGGGGGTCACACCATAAGTTTGTCCCCTTTTATGCCCATATCAGCCAGAGATGCAGATGTTTTATGTGCAGCATGAGATGGTGCATTATCATGCAGAAAAATGATCTTGCTGTGAAATACACGGTTCTTCTTCTTGAACCATGGCAGGAAGTGCTGTTTGAGAAAATCCACATACATTATGGAGTTCATCTTTAGCGCCTTCAGGGATCCTAAAGGGGCCGACAATCTCTCTCCCCATGATTCCAGCCCAAAACATTACTCCACCTCCTCCTTGTTGGCGCTGTAGCCGTGTTTGCGTGGGGTGTCCATCAACCAGCCAACCTCCACTCCATTCATCTGGACCATCGAGCGCTGCATGGCACTCATCCGTGAACAAAACAGTTTTGAAATCAGTCTTCATGTAATGTTTGGCCCACTGGAGCCGTTTCTGCTTGTGTGAAGTGGATAGAGGAGGTCGACAGGATGGCGTATGCACAGCTGCAAACCTCTGAAGGACCCTGCATCTTGTTGTTCGGGGGACGTTGGAGGCACAAGCAGCTTCAAAAACTTGTCTGCTGCTATGACAAGGCTTTTTTGCCGCTGCTCTTTCAACCTGACGTAATTGCCTGTAGGAAAGAGTCCTCAATTTGCCCTTATCAGCACGCACACGTGTGTACTGTGAATCAGCTACATACTTCTTGATTGCCAAGACACTTCATCCTGATCATCGCACAATGTTGATTGTAGTCATGCCTTGACCTAAACACTCCACAATTTGTTGCTTCTCAGCAGCCGACACATCCTTTTTCTTTCCCATTTTGGCAGAAAATGTAGGCTGCTTAATAATGTGAGAGAGCCTTCTTAAGTAGTCTTGCCTTTCATTGGACACACCTGCCAAACTAATTAGCACAGGTGTCTGCAATTGCTTACAGTGATATAAAGAGCCCTGACACACATCACCATCAATGAGTTTAACTGACAAACAAACAAATTCTTCCCTTATCACTCCTAAACACTTTTTGCATAATAATTTGGAACGCGGTGTACATGTGCTTTTCCACAAAACACCAGTGGTTCACGTAGTGAATCTTACAGTTCTAGCTTGCCAACCGTGGTCTGTATGGAATTGTTCAATAAAGGGCCCAAAATTAAGATAACATAGATGGGAGAGGTCTCTATGAATAGGAATTCCTAAGTATTTGATACCCTGTGAGGGCCAGGCAAAGGGAAAGTTGGACTGGATGGAATCCTATATGGATTTAGGGAGGGAGACATCGAGGGCCTCAGACTTCGCTGCATTGATTTTAAAATTTTACCATGTAACAAAGTGATCTATTTCAGCCATAACAGCAGGGATGGATATATGTGATTGAGTGATATATACTAGGACATCATCAGCAAATAGAGAGCACTTGTACTCGGTGCCTCCCACCTCAATCCACCTAATATTGGGGTTATGGCGAATTGAAGAGAGCAGGTGCTCCGTCACTAGGATGTATAAGAGAGGGGACAGAGGACATCCCTGCCTTGTCCCATTGGTGATTGTGAAAGGTGATGAAAATGTTCTGACGCACCCCCTGGGCCTTGGGACACCCGGAGCCGGACCCTTTTTGGTGGATGCTGGTGGTTGTAGTCTTCGTGGCGGCGATCCGGTTCCGTGGCTCAGGGCGGTCAAACTAGTGGCGGAACTATTTATGTGGTTTTGATGTTTAAATGTCCGACTACGCCACCCGTGGATTGCGGTCAGAGTGAACCGCCGCTACAGGGCAGACCGCTAAGGCTGGTGTTGTGGGTGCAGCAGAGCGTAGCATAACTCCCCACGGGAGGAGTATAGCCTCAGGGCAGTGTATGCGGAGGATGGGGGTGATGGTGCAGGGCAGCAGCAGTAACGACACGGAGTCAGTGATGCAGTTCAGGGCCTTTACTCACAGTTCTTATTATCCAGACCACGTCTGCAGGTAACGGCTGCCCACGTCGTACTGTGCTCACCAGGTGAGGGGCTCAGACAACTCCCAGATAACTTTGGAGCGCTTCACAGGACCCCCTTTGTGTGTCCTTTGTCTGGCCTTTCTTACCAACACTTCTGTCCGGCTGCCTCGGGCCTCCTCTTGGTAAACTTGGCGCCAGTTTCCCTGACCCTATGTGGTGCCTTCCTAGCGGGTGGAGCAAGGGGCTGCGCCACATAAAATGTCAGAGCCTCCGGTTTCTAGCTGAGGGTCGTTTCCTGCCTCCACTAGTTCGGGGACCGGTCTCCCCCTTTGGCCTGACCCCTCCACGCAGGTGGATTCGGGCGTGCGGTGGCGACTCGCCCGTCCGCACCCCTGGGATCCCTTCATTCCTTGTTCCTGGAGCCTTCTCCGCTCCTCTTCCTTCCTTCTCCCTCTTGCAGACCTGGGCCTCTGTTACTAGGCCCGCCTCCGGAGCAGAGCTCATGCAGAGCCCCTGCTCCCTGCCACTTCTGCTCAGACTTCTCTGCACTGAACTAAGATGGTGCCCACCTTTTATACTCCCTTCTCAATGCACCCAGGAACTGCTTCCTCCCTGCTCCTGCACTGCAGGGTTCCCCTTCCTCAGTGTTCCCTCCCCCCACTCCAGCCAGGGACAGGGACTGTCGTGCCCATCTCAGGGGCATATTGGTCGCCCTGCCCCATGGCAATGTGGTGTAATGCATGCAGGTGTCGGGTCCTGATCCACACTCCATCCTTATCTGAGAGTGAGATATCACACCTCTGGGTGAGGTGCAATACGTCTGTAGCAACCGAGCCCTCGGTGCTACAGTTCCATTTATCTTCAGCCTAGGTGACGTATTGTGATACAGGGCCGTGATTTTGGCTATAAAAGGGTCCCCTAGACCCCTACCCCAAGCTTTTTAAGAGAATCATATATGGCGTGCCAGGAGACTCTATGGAATGCTTTCTCAGCATCCAACGAGATTATCTACTTACAAATTTTTAACTGCATCTAGCCCAGGAAATACTTTGTGCCTAGTAGCAGTGTCTGCTAGTCAGAGGATTATCCCGGCTGTTAAGCAAGCTACACCACCTGTAGTTTGGACACTTAATTTTTTCAAAGGAAATGCTTCGGGACCACGGGATACTTAGTGAAGAGCATCAGGAGGCACCCCAAGGCATAGGGGCTGGGACTGGCACTAGGATGCCTTGCGGTGGACAGCCGAGCTCGATCCTTATAAAAGCTTTTTAACTGCAGCAGCTTTAGTGGACGCTACTGGAGCTGGAATTACGCGGCTGCTGGCATGAGACTTGCCCTCCAATAGATCCTTGTAAATGGATTTAAAGTGTATTCATTCAAATTAGAGGGACAATTTAAATTAAAAAGCTTAGAGCTGCCTCCACCACAGGGGGGCTCTCTCGACCCACCAGCGGACAGGCACCAGTATTGGGAGAGGGGGGCTGGCCGTCAGGGTTCACCGCGGCTCTGGCACAAACCCAGCGACACGGAGGTGGCACGGGCAGGAGCGGACTGGCCGTCTCGGCTTCTCACTTTTTGGATTTTAGAAGGGCATGACATGCCTATATCTGTGTCTCCCCCTCCTTTTACTCCTCCACCTCTTTTCTTTTTGCATGACTATATGTACTTGTCACTTTTCCATGTGTTAGTTGTGTCTTCTGAGCAGTTTGTCAGCTTTTGGACACCTTTGAAGGTGTTTTCTATGTGTTTCTATGTCTTTTTGTTTGCCTGCCATTGGTTTTAACGGTGTTCGAAGGTGTTCGACGAACAGTTCGACGAACAGTTCGGCGAACACACGGGTGTTCGACGAACCGAACCGAACTCAAACACTACGGGGGTGGCTCAACACTAAAGAGGAGCAGGAAAAAGCAAAAAATTTCAGAATTGCACCATGCAATGCAGAGAAATCAATGTTTGTGCATTCACATTATTCATTGATTTTTGCCATTGTAAAACGTCCAGAAATGTTTGAAGCTACTGACTGAATGAAAGGAGCTGGCATCTCACTCTCTCTGAATCTTCTTTAGCATGCTAAGAGGAGCATGAAAAAGCAAAAAATTTCAGAATTGCACCTTGCAATGCGGAGAAATTACTGTTTGTACATTGACATTATTCATTGATTTGTGCCATTGAAAAACATCATGTTACTCATATACCAGAAATGTTTGAAGGTACTGGCTGAAAGAAAGGAGCTGGCATCTCACTCTCTTTGAATCTTCTTTATCATGCTAAGAGGGGCAGGAAAAAGCAAAAAAAATCAGAATTGCACCATGCAATGCAGAGAAATCAATGTTTGTGCATTCACATTATTCATTGATTTTTGCCATTGTAAAACGTCCAGAAATGTTTGAAGCTACTGACTGAATGAAAGGAGCTGGCATCTCACTCTCTCTGAATCTTCTTTAGCATGCTAAGAGGAGCATGAAGAAGCAAAAAATTTCAGAATTGCACCTTGCAATGCGGAGAAATTACTGTTTGTACATTGACATTATTCATTGATTTTTGCCATTGAAAAACATCATGTTACTCATATACCAGAAATGTTTGAAGGTACTGGCTGAAAGAAAGGAGCTGGCATCTCACTCTCTTTGAACCTTCTTTATCATGCTAAGAGGAGCAGGAAAAAGCAAAAAAATTCAGAATTGCACCTTGCAATGCAGAGAAATCAATGTTTGTGCATTCACATTATTCATTGATTTTTGTCATTGTAAAACGTCCAGAAATGTTTGAAGCTACTGACTGAATGAAAGGAGCTGGCATCTCACTCTCTCTGAATCTTCTTTAGCATGCTAAGAGGAGCATGAAAAAGCAAAAAATTTCAGAATTGCACCTTGCAATGCGGAGAAATTACTGTTTGTACATTGACATTATTCATTGATTTTTGCCATTGAAAAACATCATGTTACTCATATACCAGAAATGTTTGAAGGTACTGGCTGAAAGAAAGGAGCTGGCATCTCAATCTCTTTGAATCTTCTTTCTCATGCTAAGAGGAGCAGGAAAAAGCAAAAAATTTTAGAATTGCACCATGCAATGCAGAGAAATCAATTTTTGTGCATTCACATTATTCATTGATTTTTGCCATTGTAAAACGTCCAGAAATGTTTGAAGCTACTGACTGAATGAAAGGAGCTGGCATCTCACTCTCTCTGAATCTTCTTTAGCATGCTAAGAAGAGCATGAAGAAGCAAAAAATTTCAGAATTGCACCTTGCAATGCGGAGAAATTAATGTTTGTACATTGACATTATTCATTGATTTTTGCCATTGAAAAACATCATGTTACTCATATACCAGAAATGTTTGAAGGTACTGGCTGAAAGAAAGGAGCTGGCATCTCACTCTCTTTGAACCTTCTTTATCATGCTAAGAGGAGCAGGAAAAAGCAAAAAATTTCAGAATTGCACCATGCAATGCAGAGAAATCAATGTTTGTGCATTCACATTATTCATTGATTTTTGCCATTGTAAAACGTCCAGAAATGTTTGAAGCTACTGACTGAATGAAAGGAGCTGGCATCTCACTCTCTCTGAATCTTCTTTAGCATGCTAAGAGGAGCATGAAAAAGCAAAAAATTTCAGAATTGCACCTTGCAATGCGGAGAAATTACTGTTTGTACATTGACATTATTCATTGATTTGTGCCATTGAAAAACATCATGTTACTCATATACCAGAAATGTTTGAAGGTACTGGCTGAAAGAAAGGAGCTGGCATCTCACTCTCTTTGAATCTTCTTTATCATGCTAAGAGGGGCAGGAAAAAGCAAAAAAAATCAGAATTGCACCTTGCAATGCAGAGAAATCAATGTTTGTGCATTCACATTATTCATTGATTTTTGCCATTGTAAAACGTCCAGAAATGTTTGAAGCTACTGACTGAATGAAAGGAGCTGGCATCTCACTTTCTCTGAATCTTCCTTAGCATGCTAAGAGGAGCATGAAAAAGCAAAAAATTTCAGAATTGCACTTTGCAATGCGGAGAAATTACTGTTTGTACATTGACATTATTCATTGATTTTTGCCATTGAAAAACATTTTGTTACTCATATACCAGAAATGTTTGAAGGTACTCGCTGAAAGAAAGGAGCTGGCATCTCACTCTCTTTGAACCTTCTTTATCATGCTAAGAGGAGCAGGAAAAAGCAAAAAATTTCAGAATTGCACCATGCAATGCAGAGAAATCAATGTTTGTGCATTCACATTATTTATTGATTTTTGCCATTGTAAAACGTCCAGAAATGTTTGAAGCTACTGACTGAATGAAAGGAGCTGGCATCTCACTCTCTCTGAATCTTCTTTAGCATGCTAAGAGAAGCATGAAAAAGCAAAAAATTTCAGAATTGCACCTTGCAATGCGGAGAAATTACTGTTTGTACATTGACATTATTCATTGATTTGTTCCTTGAAAAACATCATGTTACTCATATACCAGAAATGTTTGAAGGTACTGGCTGAAAGAAAGGAGCTGGCATCTCAATCTCTTTCAATATTCTTTATCATGCTAAGAGGAGCAGGAAAAAGCAAAAAATTTCAGAATTGCACCTTGCAATGCGGAGAAATCAATGTTTGTGCATTTACATTATTCATTGATTTTTGCTATTGTAAAACGTCCAGAAATGTTTGAAGCTACTGATTGAATGAAAGGAGCTGGCATCTCACTCTCTCTGAATCTTCTTTAGCATGCAAAGAGGAGCATGAAAAAGCAAAAAATTTCAGAATTGCACTTTGCAATGCGGAGAAATTACTGTTTGTACATTGACATTATTCATTGATTTTTGCCATTGAAAAACATCATGTTACTCATATACCAGAAATGTTTGAAGGTACTAGCTGAAAGAAAGGAGCTGGCATCTCACTCTCTTTGAATCTTCTTTACCATGCTAAGAGAATCAGGAAAAAGCAAAAAATTTCATAATTGCACCTTGCAATGCAGAGAAATCAATGTTTGTGCATTCACATTATTCATTGATTTTTGCCATTGTAAAACGTCCAGAAATGTTTGAAGCTACTGACTGAATGAAAGGAGCTGGCATCTCACTTTCTCTGAATCTTCTTTAGCATGCTAAGAGGAGCATGAAAAAGCAAAAAATTTCAGAATTGCACTTTGCAATGCGGAGAAATTACTGTTTGTACATTGACATTATTCATTGATTTTTGCCATTGAAAAACATCATGTTACTCATATACCAGAAATGTTTGAAGGTACTGGCTGAAAGAAAGGAGCTGGCATCTCACTCTCTTTGAACCTTCTTTATCATGCTAAGAGGACCAGGAAAAAGCAAAAAATTTCAGAATTGCACCATGCAATGCAGAGAAATCAATGTTTGTGCATTCACATTATTCATTGATTTTTGCCATTGTAAAACGTCCAGAAATGTTTGAAGCTACTGACTGAATGAAAGGAGCTGGCATCTCACTCTCTCTGAATCTTCTTTAGCATGCTAAGAGGAGCATGAAAAAGCAAAAAATTTCAGAATTGCACCTTGCAATGCGGAGAAATTACTGTTTGTACATTGACATTATTCATTGATTTGTGCCATTGAAAAACATCATGTTACTCATATACCAGAAATGTTTGAAGGTACTGGCTGAAACAAAGGAGCTGGCATCTCACTCTCTTTGAATCTTCTTTATCATGCTAAGAGGGGCAGGAAAAAGCAAAAAAAATCAGAATTGCACCTTGCAATGCAGAGAAATCAATGTTTGTGCATTCACATTATTCATTGATTTTTGCCATTGTAAAACGTCCAGAAATGTTTGAAGCTACTGACTGAATGAAAGGAGCTGGCATCTCACTTTCTCTGAATCTTCTTTAGCATGCTAAGAGGAGCATGAAAAAGCAAAAAATTTCAGAATTGCACTTTGCAATGCGGAGAAATTACTGTTTGTACATTGACATTATTCATTGATTTTTGCCATTGAAAAACATCATGTTACTCATATACCAGAAATGTTTGAAGGTACTGGCTGTAAGAAAGCAGCTGGCATCTCAATCTCTTTGAATCTTCTTTCTCATGCTAAGAGGAGCAGGAAAAAGCAAAAAATTTTAGAATTGCACCAGGCAATGCAGAGAAATCAATTTTTGTGCATTCACATTATTCATTGATTTTTGCCATTGTAAAACGTCCAGAAATGTTTGAAGCTACTGACTGAATGAAAGGAGCTGGCATCTCACTCTCTCTGAATCTTCTTTACCATGCTAAGAGGAGCATGAAGAAGCAAAAAATTTCAGAATTGCACCTTGCAATGCGGAGAAATTACTGTTTGTACATTGACATTATTCATTGATTTTTTCCATTGAAAAACATCTTGTTACTCATATACCAGAAATGTTTGAAGGTACTGGCTGAAAGAAAGGAGCTGGCATCTCACTCTCTTTGAACCTTCTTTATCATGCTAAGAGGAGCAGGAAAAAGCAAAAAATTTCAGAATTGCACCATGCAATGCAGAGAAATCAATGTTTGTGCATTCACATTATTTATTGATTTTTGCCATTGTAAAACGTCCAGAAATGTTTGAAGCTACTGACTGAATGAAAGGAGCTGGCATCTCACTCTCTCTGAATCTTCTTTAGCATGCTAAGAGAAGCATGAAAAAGCAAAAAATTTCAGAATTGCACCTTGCAATGCGGAGAAATTACTGTTTGTACATTGACATTATTCATTGATTTGTGCCTTGAAAAACATCATGTTACTCATATACCAGAAATGTTTGAAGGTACTGGCTGAAAGAAAGGAGCTGGCATCTCAATCTCTTTCAATATTCTTTATCATGCTAAGAGGAGCAGGAAAAAGCAAAAAATTTCAGAATTGCACCTTGCAATGCGGAGAAATCAATGTTTGTGCATTTACATTATTCATTGATTTTTGCTATTGTAAAACGTCCAGAAATGTTTGAAGCTACTGATTGAATGAAAGGAGCTGGCATCTCACTCTCTCTGAATCTTCTTTAGCATGCAAAGAGGAGCATGAAAAAGCAAAAAATTTCAGAATTGAACTTTGCAATGCGGAGAAATTACTGTTTGTACATTGACATTATTCATTGATTTTTGCCATTGAAAAACATCATGTTAATCATATACCAGAAATGTTTGAAGGTACTGGCTGAAAGAAACGAGCTGGCATCTCACTCTCTTTGAATCTTCTTTACCATGCTAAGAGAATCAGGAAAAAGCAAAAAATTTCATAATTGCACCTTGCAATGCAGAGAAATCAATGTTTGTGCATTCACATTATTCATTGATTTTTGCCATTGTAAAACGTCCAGAAATGTTTGAAGCTACTGACTGAATGAAAGTAGCTGGCATCTCACTCTCTCTGAATCTTTTTTAGCATGTTAAGAGGAGCATGAAAAAGCAAAAAATTTCAGAATTGCACCTTGCAATGCGGAGAAGTCACTGTTTGTACATTGACATTATTCATTGATTTTTGCCATTGAAAAACATCATGTTACTCATATACCAGAAATGTTTGAAGGTACTGGCTGAAAGAAAGGAGTTGGTATCTCACTCTCTTTGAATCTTCTTTATCATGCTAAGAGGAGCAGTAAAAAGCAAAAAATTTCAGAATTGCACCTTGCAATGCTGAGAAATCAATGATTGTGCTTTCACATTATTCATTGATTTTTGCCATTGTAAAACATCCAGAAATGTTTGAAGCTACTGACTGAATGAAAGGAGCTGGCATCTCACTCTCTCTGAATCTTCTTTAGCATGCTAAGAGGAGCATGAAAAAGCAAAAAATTTCAGAATTGCACCTTGCAATGCGGAGAAATTGCTGTTTGTACATTGACATTATTCATTGATTTTTGCCATTGAAAAACATGATGTTACTCATATACCAGAAATGTTTGAAGGTACTGGCTGAAAGAAAGGAGATGGCATCTCAATCTCTTTGAATCTTCTTTCTCATGCTAAGAGGAGCAGGAAAAAGCAAAAAATTTTAGAATTGCACCATGCAATGCAGAGAAATCAATTTTTGTGCATTCACATTATTCATTGATTTTTGCCATTGTAAAATGTCCAGAAATGTTTGAAGCTACTGACTGAATGAAAGGAGCTGGCATCTCACTCTCTCTGAATCTTCTTTAGCATGCTAAGAGGATCATGAAGAAGCAAAAAATTTCAGAATTGCACCTTGCAATGCGGAGAAATTACTGTTTGTACATTGACATTATTCATTGATTTTTGCCATTTAAAAACATCATGTTACTCATATACCAGAAATGTTTGAAGGTACTGGCTGAAAGAAAGGAGCTGGCATCTCACTCTCTTTGAACCTTCTTTATCATGCTAAGAGGAGCAGGAAAAAGCAAAAAATTTCAGAATTGCACCATGCAATGCAGAGAAATCAATGTTTGTGCATTCACATTATTCATTGATTTTTGCCATTGTAAAACGTCCAGAAATGTTTGAAGCTACTGACTGAATGAAAGGAGCTGGCATCTCACTCTCTCTGAATCTTCTTTAGCATGCTAAGAGGAGCATGAAAAAGCAAAAAATTTCAGAATTGCACCTTGCAATGCGGAGAAATTACTGTTTGTACATTGACATTATTCATTGATTTGTGCCATTGAAAAACATCATGTTACTCATATACCAGAAATGTTTGAAGGTACTGGCTGAAAGAAAGGAGCTGGCATCTCACTCTCTTTGAATCTTCTTCATCATGCTAAGAGGGGCAGGAAAAAGCAAAAAAAATCAGAATTGCACCTTGCAATGCAGAGAAATCAATGTTTGTGCATTCACATTATTCATTGATTTTTGCCATTGTAAAACGTCCAGAAATGTTTGAAGCTTCTGACTGAATGAAAGGAGCTGGCATCTCACTTTCTCTGAATCTTCTTTAGCATGCTAAGAGGAGCATGAAAAAGCAAAAAAATTCAGAATTGCACCTTGCAATGCGGAGAAATTACTGTTTGTACATTGACATTATTCATTGATTTTTGACATTGAAAAACATCATGTTACTCATATACCAGAAATGTTTGAAGGTACTGGCTGAAAGAAAGGAGCTGGCATCTCACTCTCTTTGAACCTTCTTTATCATGCTAAGAGGAGCAGGAAAAAGCAAAAAAATTCAGAATTGCACCATGCAATGCAGAGAAATCAATGTTTGTGCATTCACATTATTCATTGATTTTTGCCATTGGAAAATGTCCAGAAATGTTTGAAGCTACTGACTGAATGAAAGGAGCTGGCATCTCACTCTCTCTGAATCTTCTTTAGCATGCTAAGAGGAGCATGAAAAAGCAAAAAATTTCAGAATTGCACTTTGCAATGCGGAGAAATTACTGTTTGTACATTGACATTATTCATTGATTTTTGCCATTGAAAAACATCATGTTACTCATATACCAGAAATGTTTGAAGGCACTGGCTGTAAGAAAGGAGCTGGCATCTCAACCTCTTTGAATCTTCTTTCTCATGCTAAGAGGAGCAGGAAAAAGCAAAAAATTTTAGAATTGCACCATGCAATGCAGAGAAATCAATTTTTGTGCATTCACATTATTCATTGATTTTTGCCATTGTAAAACGTCCAGAAATGTTTGAAGCTACTGACTGAATGAAAGTAGCTGGCATCTCACTCTCTCTGAATCTTTTTTAGCATGTTAAGAGGAGCATGAAAAAGCAAAAAATTTCAGAATTGCACCTTGCAATGCGAAGAAGTCACTGTTTGTACATTGACATTATTCATTGATTTTTGCCATTGAAAAACATCATGTTACTCATATGCCAGAAATGTTTGAAGGTACTGGCTGAAAGAAAGGAGTTGGTATCTCACTCTCTTTGAATCTTCTTTATCATGCTAAGAGGAGCAGTAAAAAGCAAAAAATTTCAGAATTGCACCTTGCAATGCTGAGAAATCAATGATTGTGCTTTCACATTATTCATTGATTTTTGCCATTGTAAAACATCCAGAAATGTTTGAAGCTACTGACGGAATGAAAGGAGCTGGCATCTCACTCTCTCTGAATCTTCTTTAGCATGCTAAGAGGAGCATGAAAAAGCAAAAAATTTCAGAATTGCACCTTGCAATGCGGAGAAATTGCTGTTTGTACATTGACATTATTCATTGATTTTTGACATTGAAAAACATCATGTTACTCATATACCAGAAATGTTTGAAGGTACTGGCTGAAAGAAAGGAGCTGGCATCTCAATCTCTTTGAATCTTCTTTCTCATGCTAAGAGGAGCAGGAAAAGGCAAAAAATTTTAGAATTGCACCATGCAATGCAGAGAAATCAATTTTTGTGCATTCACATTATTCATTGATTTTTGCCATTGTAAAACGTCCAGAAATGTTTGAAGCTACTGACTGAATGAAATGAGCTGGCATCTCACTCTCTCTGAATCTTCTTTAGCATGCTAAGAGGAGCATGAAGAAGCAAACAATTTCAGAATTACACCTTGCAATGCGGAGAAATTACTGTTTGTACATTGACATTATTCATTGATTTTTGCCATTGAAAAACATCATGTTACTCATATACCAGAAATGTTTGAAGGTACTGGCTGAAAGAAAGGAGCTGGCATCTCACTCTCTTTGAACCTTCTTTATCATGCTAAGAGGAGCAGGAAAAGGCAAAAAAATTCAGAATTGCACCATGCAATGCAGAGAAATCAATGTTTGTGCATTCACATTATTCATTGATTTTTGCCATTGGAAAACGTCCAGAAATGTTTGAAGCTACTGACTGAATGAAAGGAGCTGGCATCTCACTCTCTCTGAATCTTCTTTAGCATGCTAAAAGGAGCATGAAAAAGCAAAAAATTTCAGAATTGAACCTTGCAATGCGGAGAAATTACTGTTTGTACATTGACATTATTCATTGATTTTTGCCATTGAAAAACATCATGTTACTCATATACCAGAAATGTTTGAAGGTACTGGCTGAAAGAAAGGAGCTGGCATCTCAATCTCTTTGAATCTTCTTTCTCATGCTAAGAGGAGCAGGAAAAAGCAAAAAATTTTAGAATTGCACCATGCAATGCAGATAAATCAATGTTTGTGCATTCACATTATTCATTGATTTTTGCCATTGTAAAATTTCAGAATTGCAGCTTGCAATGCGGACAAATTAATATTTGTACTTTGACATTACTCATTGATTTTTGCCATTGAAAAACATCATGTTACTCATATACCAGAAATGTTTGAAGGTACTGGCTGAAAGAAAGGAGCTGGCATCTCACTCTCTTTGAATCTTCTATATCATGCTAAGAGGAGCAGGAAAAAGCAAAACATTTCAGAATTGCACCTTGCAATGCAGAGAAATCATTTTTTGTGCATTCACATTATTCATTGATTTTTGCCATTGTAAAACGTCCAGAAATGTTTGAAGCTACTGACTGAATGAAAGGAGCTGGCATCTCAGTCTCTCTGAATCTTCTTTAGCATGTTAAGAGGAGCATGAAAAAGCAAAAAATTTCAGAATTGCACCATGCAATGCGTAGAAATTACTGTTTGTACATTGACATTATTCATTGATTTTTGCCATTGAAAAACATCATGTTACTCATATACCAGAAATGTTCGAAGGTACTGGCTGAAAGAAAGGAGCTGGCATCTCACTCTCTTTGAATCTTCTTTATAATGCTAAGAGAAGCAGGAAAAAGCAAAAAATTTCAGAATTGCACCTTGCAATGCAGAGAAATCAATGTTTGTTACTTCACATTATTCATTAATTTTTGCCATTGAAAAACATCCAGAAATGATTGAAGCTACTGACTGAATGAAAGGAACTGGCATCTCACTCTCTCTGAATCTTCTTTATCATGCTAAGAGGAGCAGGAAAAAGCAAAAATTTTCAGAATTGCACCTTGCAATGCGGAGAAATCAATGTTTGTGCATTCACATTATTCATTGATTTTTGCCATTGTATAACGTCCAGAAATGTTTGAAGCTACTGACTGAATGAAAGGAGCTGGCATCTCACTCTCTCTGAATCTTCTTTAGCATGCTAAGAGGAGCATGAAAAAGCAAAAAATTTCAGAATTGCACCTTGCAATGCGGAGAAATTACTGTTTGTACATTGACATTATTCATTGATTTTTGCCATTGAAAAACATCATGTTACTCATATACCAGAAATGTTTGAAGGTACTGGCTGAAAGAAAGGAGCTGGCATCTCACTCTCTTTGAATCTTCTTTATCATGCTAAGAGGAGCAGGAAAAAGCAAAACATTTCAGAATTGCACCATGCAATGCAGAGAAATCAATATTTGTGCATTCACATTATTCATTGATTTTTGCCATTGTAAAACGTCCAGAAATGTTTGAAGCTACTGACTGAATGAAAGGAGCTGGCATCACACTCTCTCTGAATTTACTTTAGCATGCTAAGAGGAGCATGAAAAAGCAAAAAATTTCAGAATTGCACCTTGCAATGCGGAGAAATTACTGTTTGTACATTGACATTATTCATTGATTTTTGCCATTGAAAAACATCATGTTACTTGTTAGAACCTTGCTGTTAGGTTTTTCTCCTTTGCTGGTCACATGACCTTGTTGGCCTATTTAGTCCTGCTCCGCCCTTCTGGCTTTGATGGACTTCATTGTATATCTACTTTCTAGCTAGCCTGTGCTCTGTATCTAACTCTGTTAGTTTGCTTGGTCTACGGACCTCTATGTTCTATCTATTTTGTTTGTTCGTCTGTCTGCTACTATTTCTGTTAGGAGGTGTCCCATATTCCTCCCAGTCCTTAGTACTTGTAGGGATTCCCTCCCCACATCTATAGGTCTTCGTACAGACTAGATTAGGACTTTAGCAGGTCTGATCGCAGGATCAGGTTCCCTGTTACATCGTAGGGATTCAGCTGAGTCTCATAGTAGGGACAGATCTCCTCTCTTTCCTTAGCTTTGGTAGCAGAACATAACAGTAAGTCCAGCCAGCAAATTCTCTAAGGAAAGATTTTTCTGTTCCATCATGGTGTCGGTTCAGGATTTGGCTCATTGCCTGCAGGGACTCTCTCTGGAGGTGGCCGAGCTCCGTCAGCACGTGAGTAACTGTCCTGGAGCACATTTCTTGGAGCCTAAGGTATGTTTGCCGGATTTGTTTTTTGGTGAACACCGAGAATTTTTTTCATTTAAAAATGCTTGTTTATTGTATTTTCGTTTGAGACCTAAGTCCTCTGGGGATGAATCCCAGCGCGTAGGGTTCATAATGTCACTTTTGCGCAAAGAGCCTCAGGAGTGGGCCTTTTCTTTGCAACCTAGTGATTCATGCTTCAGATCAGTGGATAGTTTTTTTTCTGCTTTGGGACTATTATATGATGATCCTGACCGTGTCGCATCAGCTGAGACTGAGTTGAGACGTCTAAAACAAGGATCGGGTAATGTGGAAAAATATTGTACACATTTTCGTCGTTGGTCCACTCAAACAGGGTGGAACGATTCTGCTCTGAAAAGTCTATTTCTTGCTGGGCTCAGTGAAAGGGTTAAAGACCTGCTAATTGCTTATCCTACACCTGAAGATTTGCAACAGGCTATGCAATTAGCTATACGGGTGGATAGAAGACTGCGTGCTAGGGTTAATGAGAGCAAATCCTCTGCTATGTCAGTTTCTGGTTATGATAATGTGTGTACTAACAGTGGTGAACCGATGGAGATTGGATCGGTGGCACCTCGCTCTCAAGAAAAAGACCGTCGTTTTTCGCAAGGCTTGTGTTTCTACTGCGGAAAATCTGGTCATTTGATTAAAGGCTGTGAGCTTCGTATGAAGAAAGAAAAAAAAATGGTCAGTCACGCCCGTATTGCCTGTTTAAATTCCAAGGGTATATTTTTAGCTGCTTCCACGATTGCTCAGGAAAAATTAATGGAATTTCGGGTGTTTGTTGATTGCGGGTCTACACTGAATGTAATTGATGGGGGATTCGTGGAAAAACTCAATTTAAAACCTGAACCTTTGTCATCCCCCATTGCTGTGGTTTCTGTGGATGGCTCCCCTTTGAAGAATATTACTCTCAAGGTCAGTGAATTTCCTCTCACTATTAATGGTGTTCACCATGAGAAATTGGATTTGGTAGTGTTGAATAATTTGCCTTCTCCAGTAATATTGGGTTTGCCCTGGTTAAAATTTCACAATCCTGTACTGGATTGGTCTACCAGTGAAATTAAATCCTGGAGCCATAAATGTTATGACAAGTGTTGTAACGGGCGTATTGCAGCTTTGGATAGGGGAGAATTGCCTGTTCCTATTCAGGATTTTTGGAGAGTTTTTTCTGAGAAGGAATCGCAGGTTTTGCCTCCCCATAGAGACTATGATTGTTCTATTGAATTTGTCCCTGGAGCGACTCTTCCTAAGAGTCGTTTATTTAACCTTACTATTCCTGAGAGGAAGGCTTTGGAGGAATACATACAGACAAGCTTGGCCGCCGGTCACATTAGGCCCTCTAAGTCTCCTGTGGCGGTTGGATTTTTTTTTGTAAAAAAAAAGGACGGCGGTTTACGTCCTTGTCTGGATTTTCGTGAGATTAACAAAATTACGGTACGCAATCCTTACCCACTGCCATTGATTCCTGATCTGTTTAACCAGTTATTGGGGGCCAAGTGGTTCTCTAAAATTGACCTTAAGGGGGCATACAATCTGTTGCGCATGAAGGAGGGTGATGAATGGAAGACTGCTTTTAACACTCCTGTGGGTCATTTTGAGAATCTGGTTATGCCTTTTGGTCTCACTAATGCTCCTGCATTTTTTCAGAATCTGATTAATGACATCCTTAGACCTTTGATCGGTAAAAATGTGGTTGTGTATTTGGATGACATTTTGATTTATTCGCCAGATCTGGAGTCTCATTGGCGGAGCGTGCGTGAGGTATTACAGTTATTATTGGACAATTCGCTTTTTGCTAAACTGGAGAAATGTGAGTTCGCTGTACAGAGAATTAGTTTTTTGGGCTACATTATCTCCAGCAAAGGTTTTGAGATGGATCCGGTTAAGGTTCAGGCTGTGCAGGAATGGCCTAGGCCTATTGGTTTGAAATCGATACAGAGGTTTTTGGGTTTCGCCAATTACTATAGAAAGTTCATAAAAAATTTTTCTAGTATTGTCAAACCTCTGACTGATCTCACCAGGAAAGGTGCTGATGCGGTTCAGTGGTCTTCTGAGGCCATTGAAGCTTTTGTGTATCTCAAGGAGAGGTTCACCTCTGCTCCCATCCTTATGCAGCCTGATGTTACTAGGCCGTTTTTGGTTGAGGTTGATGCTTCCTCTGTGGGGGTTGGCGCAGTATTGTCTCAGGATAACGGGGATGGATTACATCCCTGTGCCTTTTTTTCAAAAAAATTTTCGGAGACTGAATTGAATTACGATATTGGTAATCGGGAATTATTGGCTATTAAACTCGCATTTGAACACTGGCGCCACTTCTTGGAAGGTGCGGAATTTCCCGTTCAGGTTCATACGGATCATAAAAATCTGATATATCTTGATGCTGCCAAGCGCCTGAATGCCCGTCAGGCTAGGTGGGCACTGTTTTTCTCGCGGTTTAATTTCTCCGTTACTTACATCCCTGGTACTAAGAATGTTAAGGCGGATGCCTTGTCTCGCAGTTTTTCTCCCATAGTCGGTGCTGAGAAAGAGGAAAACATTTTACAAGAAGGTGTTGTGATAGCTGCTTTAGACTCCGTTTTGGAAGATGAGATTCTTAAAGCTCAGGAAAATGCCCCATCTAACACTCCTCATGGGAGGTTGTTTGTGCCTGAGACCTTTAGGAGAGATTTGTTTGTTGAGTGTCACGAATCTCGGTTGGCAGGTCATCCCGGAATCTCTGAGACCAAGAGACTGATGGGTCGCAGTTTTTGGTGGCCTGGATGGCAGAAGGAAGTCATTAAGTGGGTGCGCCAATGTACTATATGTGCTAGATCTAAGTCCTCACATACTCCTGCTGCGGGGTTGCTTTGTCCTTTGGAGGTCCCCAGTGCTCCTTGGACACATTTGGCTATGGACTTTATAACTGACCTTCCCCCCTCTGAGGGTTTTACTGTCATCTGGGTGGTCGTGGACCGCTTTAGCAAGATGTGTCACTTGGTTCCCTTCGTCAAACTGCCCTGCGCTAAAACTCTCGCTAAGGCCTTTGTCAAGGAAATTGTCAGACTTCATGGCGTTCCTACTGACATTGTTTCTGATAGGGGTCCTCAGTTCGTGGCTCGTTTTTGGCGTGCCTTTTGTGACAGGTTGGGAATTCATTTGTCGTTTTCGTCCGGATATCATCCTGAATCTAATGGCCAGACAGAAAGGAAAAACCAGGATGTTGAGCAGTTCTTGCATTGTTTTGTGGCAGACAATCAAGAGGGGTGGTCTGAGTTTCTGCCACTTGCCGAATTTGCTCTGAACAATCATACATCTTCTTCTGCTGGTTGTTCGCCTTTTTTTTGTTGTTCTGGGAGACATCCGTCGTTTGGGTCGTTCTCCAAGTTGGGATCTGCCGTGCCTGAGGAGGAGAATTTTTCCGGTGATTTGGAAAGAGTTTGGACGGATGTGCGTGGTAATCTTCAGGAGGCCAACAGAAAATCTAAAGACTACTTTGATAGGAAACGACAGGAGGTTTTGTTCGCTGTTGGTGACATGGTTTGGTTGTCCTCTAGGAATCTGCGGTTGAGGATTCCTTCTAAGAAATTGGGTCCCAAGTTTGTAGGGCCCTTTAAGGTGCTTCAGGTTGTCAACCAATCTGCTGTTAGGTTGAAGGTTCCTACCTCCTGGAGAATTAATCCGGTCTTTCATGTCTCTCTGTTAAAAAAAGCTGTTGTGTCGGATGGTGACGCCTCTGCCTCTGTTCCTCCGGTGGTGGAGGACGGGGAATATGAAATTTCTCGCATTCTTGACTCTAGACGGTATAGAGGTAGTTTGCAGTATCTTGTGGCCTGGAAAGGTTTCGGACCCGAGGATAACTCTTGGGTGAGGTCAGATGATGTTTCCGCGTCCAGACTTATCAGAGCGTTTCACAGGAGATTTCCTGATAAGCCTGGTCCTAGGGGATCCAGAGGATCCTCTTAGAAGGGGGGGTACTGTTAGAACCTTGCTGTTAGTTTTTTTTTCCTTTGCTGGTCACATGACCTTGTTGGCCTATTTAGTCCTGCTCCGCCCTTCTGGCTTTGCTGGACTTCATTGTATATCTACTTTCTAGCTAGCCTGTGCTCTGTATCTAACTCTGTTAGTTTGCTTGGTCTACGGACCTCTATGTTCTATCTATTTTGTTTGTTCGTCTGTCTGCTACTATTTCTGTTAGGAGGTGTCCCATATTCCTCCCAGTCCTTAGTACTTGTAGGGATTCCCTCCCCACATCTATAGGTCTTCGTACAGACTAGATTAGGACTTTAGCAGGTCTGATCGCAGGATCAGGTTCCCTGTTACATCGTAGGGATTCAGCTGAGTCTCATAGTAGGGACAGATCTCCTCTCTTTCCTTAGCTTTGGTAGCAGAACATAACATTACTCATATACCAGAAATGTTTGAAGGTACTGGCTGAAAGAAAGGAGCTGGCATCTCACTCTCTTTGAATCTTCTTTATCATGCTAAGAGGAGCAGGAAAAAGCAAAAAAAATCAGAATTGCACCTTGCAATGCAGAGAAATCAATGTTTGTGCATTTACATTATTCATTGATTTTTGCCATTGTAAAATGTCCAGAAATGTTTGAAGCTACTGATTGAATGAAATGAGCTGGCATCTCACCCTCTCTGAATCTTCTTTAGCATGCTAAGAGGAGCATGAAAAAGCAAAAAATTTCAGAATTGCACCTTGCAATGCCGAGAAATTACTGTTTGTACATGGACATTACTCATTGATTTTTGCCATTGAAAAACATCATGTTACTCATATACCAGAATTGTTTGAAGGTACTGGCTGAAAGAAAGGAGATGGCATCTCACTCTCTTTGAATCTTCTTTATCATGCTAAGAGGAGCAGGAAAAAGCAAAAAATTTCAGAATTGCACCTTGCAATGCGGAGAAATCAATGTTTGTGCATTCACATTATTCATTAATTTTTGCCATTGAAAAACGTCCAGAAATGATTGAAGCTACTGACTGAATGAAAGGAACTGGCATCTCACTCTCTCAATCTTCTTTAGCATGCTAAGAGGAGCATGAAAAAGAAAAAATTTCAGAATTGCACCTTGCAATGCGGAGAAATTACTGTTTGTACATTGGCATTATTCATTGATTTTTGCCATTGAAAAACATCATGTTACTCATATATCAGAAATGTTTGAAGGTACTGGCTGAAAGAAAGGAGCTGGCATCTCACTCTCTTTGAATCTTCTTTATCATGCTAAGAGGAGCAGGAAAAAGCAAAAAATTTCAGAATTGCACCATGCAATGCAGAGAAATCAATGTTTATGCATTCACATTATTCATTCATTTTTGCCATTGTAAAACATCCAGAAATGTTTGAAGCTACTGACTGAATGAAAGGAGCTGGCATCTCACTCTCTCTGAATCTTCTTTAGCATGCTAAGAGGAGCATGAAAAAGCAAAAAATTTCAGAATTGCACCTTGCAATGCCGAGAAATTACTGTTTGTACATGGACATTACTCATTGATTTTTGCCATTGAAAAACATCATGTTACTCATATACCAGAAATGTTTGAAGGTACTGGCTGAAAAAAGGAGATGGCATCTCACTCTCTTTGAATCTTCTTTATCATGCTAAGAGGAGCAGGAAAAAGCAAAAAATTTCAGAATTGCACCTTGCAATGCGGAGAAATCAATGTTTGTGCATTCACATTATTCGTTAATTTTTGCCATTGAAAAACGTCCAGAAATGATTGAAGCTACTGACTGAATGAAAGGAACTGGCATCTCACTCTCTCAATCTTCTTTAGCATGCTAAGAGGAGCATGAAAAAGCAAAAAATTTCAGAATTTCACCTTGCAATGCGGAGAAATTACTGTTTGTACATTGACATTATTCATTGATTTTTGCCATTGAAAAACATCATGTTACTCATATACCAGAAATGTTTGAAGGTACTGGCTGAAAGAAAGGAGCTGGCATCTCAATCTCTTTGAATCTTCTTTCTCATGCTAAGAGGAGCAGGAAAAAGCAAAAAATTTTAGAATTGCACCATGCAATGCAGAGAAATCAATTTTTGTGCATTCACATTATTCATTGATTTTTGCCATTGTAAAACGTCCAGAAATGTTTGAAGCTACTGACGGAATGAAAGGAGCTGGCATCTCACTCTCTCTGAATCTTCTTTAGCATGCTAAGAAGAGCATGAAGAAGCAAAAAATTTCAGAATTGCACCTTGCAATGCGGAGAAATTAATGTTTGTACATTGACATTATTCATTGATTTTTGCCATTGAAAAACATCATGTTACTCATATACCAGAAATGTTTGAAGGTACTGGCTGAAAGAAAGGAGCTGGCATCTCACTCTCTTTGAACCTTCTTTATCATGCTAAGAGGAGCAGGAAAAAGCAAAAAATTTCAGAATTGCACCATGCAATGCAGAGAAATCAATGTTTGTGCATTCACATTATTCATTGATTTTTGCCATTGTAAAACGTCCAGAAATGTTTGAAGCTACTGACTGAATGAAAGGAGCTGGCATCTCACTCTCTCTGAATCTTCTTTAGCATGCTAAGAGGAGCATGAAAAAGCAAAAAATTTCAGAATTGCACCTTGCAATGCGGAGAAATTACTGTTTGTACATTGACATTATTCATTGATTTGTGCCATTGAAAAACATCATGTTACTCATATACCAGAAATGTTTGAAGGTACTGGCTGAAAGAAAGGAGCTGGCATCTCACTCTCTTTGAATCTTCTTTATCATGCTAAGAGGGGCAGGAAAAAGCAAAAAAAATCAGAATTGCACCTTGCAATGCAGAGAAATCAATGTTTGTGCATTCACATTATTCATTGATTTTTGCCATTGTAAAACGTCCAGAAATGTTTGAAGCTACTGACTGAATGAAAGGAGCTGGCATCTCACTTTCTCTGAATCTTCTTTAGCATGCTAAGAGGAGCATGAAAAAGCAAAAAATTTCAGAATTGCACTTTGCAATGCGGAGAAATTACTGTTTGTACATTGACATTATTCATTGATTTTTGCCATTGAAAAACATTTTGTTACTCATATACCAGAAATGTTTGAAGGTACTGGCTGAAAGAAAGGAGCTGGCATCTCACTCTCTTTGAACCTTCTTTATCATGCTAAGAGGAGCAGGAAAAAGCAAAAAATTTCAGAATTGCACCATGCAATGCAGAGAAATCAATGTTTGTGCATTCACATTATTTATTGATTTTTGCCATTGTAAAACGTCCAGAAATGTTTGAAGCTACTGACTGAATGAAAGGAGCTGGCATCTCACTCTCTCTGAATCTTCTTTAGCATGCTAAGAGAAGCATGAAAAAGCTAAAAATTTCAGAATTGCACCTTGCAATGCGGAGAAATTACTGTTTGTACATTGACATTATTCATTGATTTGTTCCTTGAAAAACATCATGTTACTCATATACCAGAAATGTTTGAAGGTACTGGCTGAAAGAAAGGAGCTGGCATCTCAATCTCTTTCAATATTCTTTATCATGCTAAGAGGAGCAGGAAAAAGCAAAAAATTTCAGAATTGCACCTTGCAATGCGGAGAAATCAATGTTTGTGCATTTACATTATTCATTGATTTTTGCTATTGTAAAACGTCCAGAAATGTTTGAAGCTACTGATTGAATGAAAGGAGCTGGCATCTCACTCTCTCTGAATCTTCTTTAGCATGCAAAGAGGAGCATGAAAAAGCAAAAAATTTCAGAATTGCACTTTGCAATGCGGAGAAATTACTGTTTGTACATTGACATTATTCATTGATTTTTGCCATTGAAAAACATCATGTTACTCATATACCAGAAATGTTTGAAGGTACTGGCTGAAAGAAAGTAGCTGGCATCTCACTCTCTTTGAATCTTCTTTACCATGCTAAGAGAATCAGGAAAAAGCAAAAAATTTCATAATTGCACCTTGCAATGCAGAGAAATCAATGTTTGTGCATTCACATTATTCATTGATTTTTGCCATTGTAAAACGTCCAGAAATGTTTGAAGCTACTGACTGAATGAAAGTAGCTGGCATCTCACTCTCTCTGAATCTTTTTTAGCATGTTAAGAGGAGCATGAAAAAGCAAAAAATTTCAAAATTGCACCTTGCAATGCGGAGAAGTCACTGTTTGTACATTGACATTATTCATTGATTTTTGCCATTGAAAAACATCATGTTACTCATATACCAGAAATGTTTGAAGGTACTGGCTGAAAGAAAGGAGTTGGTATCTCACTCTCTTTGAATCTTCTTTATCATGCTAAGAGGAGCAGTAAAAAGCAAAAAATTTCAGAATTGCACCATGCAATGCAGAGAAATCAATTTTTGTGCATTCACATTATTCATTGATTTTTGCCATTGTAAAACGTCCAGAAATGTTTGAAGCTACTGACTGAATGAAAGGAGCTGGCATCTCACTCTCTCTGAATCTTCTTTAGCATGCTAAGAAGAGCATGAAGAAACAAAAAATTTCAGAATTGCACCTTGCAATGCGGAGAAATTACTGTTTGTACATTGACATTATTCATTGATTTTTGCCATTGAAAAACATCATGTTACTCATATACCAGAAATGTTTGAAGGTACTGGCTGAAAGAAAGGAGCTGGCATCTCACTCTCTTTGAACCTTCTTTATCATGCTAAGAGGACCAGGAAAAAGCAAAAAATTTCAGAATTGCACCATGCAATGCAGAGAAATCAATGTTTGTGCATTCACATTATTCATTGATTTTTGCCATTGTAAATCGTCCAGAAATGTTTGAAGCTACTGACTGAATGAAAGGAGCTGGCATCTCACTCTCTCTGAATCTTCTTTAGCATGCTAAGAGGAGCATGAAAAAGCAAAAAATTTCAGAATTGCACCTTGCAATGCGGAGAAATTACTGTTTGTACATTGACATTATTCATTGATTTGTGCCATTGAAAAACATCATGTTACTCATATACCAGAAATGTTTGAAGGTACTGGCTGAAACAAAGGAGCTGGCATCTCACTCTCTTTGAATCTTCTTTATCATGCTAAGAGGGGCAGGAAAAAGCAAAAAAAATCAGAATTGCACCTTGCAATGCAGAGAAATCAATGTTTGTGCATTCACATTATTCATTGATTTTTGCCATTGTAAAACGTCCAGAAATGTTTGAAGCTACTGACTGAATGAAAGAAGCTGGCATCTCACTTTCTCTGAATCTTCTTTAGCATGCTAAGAGGAGCATGAAAAAGCAAAAAATTTCAGAATTGCACTTTGCAATGCGGAGAAATTACTGTTTGTACATTGACATTATTCATTGATTTTTGCCATTGAAAAACATCATGTTACTCATATACCAGAAATGTTTGAAGGTACTGGCTGTAAGAAAGGAGCTGGCATCTCAATCTCTTTGAATCTTCTTTCTCATGCTAAGAGGAGCAGGAAAAAGCAAAAAATTTTAGAATTGCACCAGGCAATGCAGAGAAATCAATTTTTGTGCATTCACATTATTCATTGATTTTTGCCATTGTAAAACGTCCAGAAATGTTTGAAGCTACTGACTGAATGAAAGGAGCTGGCATCTCACTCTCTCTGAATCTTCTTTAGCATGCTAAGAGAAGCATGAAAAAGCAAAAAATTTCAGAATTGCACCTTGCAATGCGGAGAAATTACTGTTTGTACATTGACATTATTCATTGATTTGTGCCTTGAAAAACATCATGTTACTCATATACCAGAAATGTTTGAAGGTACTGGCTGAAAGAAAGGAGCTGGCATCTCAATCTCTTTCAATATTCTTTATCATGCTAAGAGGAGCAGGAAAAAGCAAAAAATTTCAGAATTGCACCTTGCAATGCGGAGAAATCAATGTTTGTGCATTTACATTATTCATTGATTTTTGCTATTGTAAAACGTCCAGAAATGTTTGAAGCTACTGATTGAATGAAAGGAGCTGGCATCTCACTCTCTCTGAATCTTCTTTAGCATGCAAAGAGGAGCATGAAAAAGCAAAAAATTTCAGAATTGCACTTTGCAATGCGGAGAAATTACTGTTTGTACATTGACATTATTCATTGATTTTTGCCATTGAAAAACATCATGTTAATCATATACCAGAAATGTTTGAAGGTACTGGCTGAAAGAAACGAGCTGGCATCTCACTCTCTTTGAATCTTCTTTACCATGCTAAGAGAATCAGGAAAAAGCAAAAAATTTCATAATTGCACCTTGCAATGCAGAGAAATCAATGTTTGTGCATTCACATTATTCATTGATTTTTGCCATTGTAAAACGTCCAGAAATGTTTGAAGCTACTGACTGAATGAAAGTAGCTGGCATCTCACTCTCTCTGAATCTTTTTTAGCATGTTAAGAGGAGCATGAAAAAGCAAAAAATTTCAGAATTGCACCTTGCAATGCGGAGAAGTCACTGTTTGTACATTGACATTATTCATTGATTTTTGCCATTGAAAAACATCATGTTACTCATATACCAGAAATGTTTGAAGGTACTGGCTGAAAGAAAGGAGTTGGTATCTCACTCTCTTTGAATCTTCTTTATCATGCTAAGAGGAGCAGTAAAAAGCAAAAAATTTCAGAATTGCACCTTGCAATGCTGAGAAATCAATGATTGTGCTTTCACATTATTCATTGATTTTTGCCATTGTAAAACATCCAGAAATGTTTGAAGCTACTGACTGAATGAAAGGAGCTGGCATCTCACTCTCTCTGAATCTTCTTTAGCATGCTAAGAGGAGCATGAAAAAGCAAAAAATTTCAGAATTGCACCTTGCAATGCGGAGAAATTGCTGTTTGTACATTGACATTATTCATTGATTTTTGCCATTGAAAAACATGATGTTACTCATATACCAGAAATGTTTGAAGGTACTGGCTGAAAGAAAGGAGCTGGCATCTTAATCTCTTTGAATCTTCTTTCTCATGCTAAGAGGAGCAGGAAAAGGCAAAAAATTTTAGAATTGCACCATGCAATGCAGAGAAATCAATTTTTGTGCATTCACATTATTCATTGATTTTTGCCATTGTAAAACGTCCAGAAAAGTTTGAAGCTACTGACTGAGTGAAATGAGCTGGCATCTCACTCTCTCTGAATCTTCTTTAGCATGCTAAGAGGAGCATGAAGAAGCAAAAAATTTCAGAATTGCACCTTGCAATGCGGAGAAATTACTGTTTGTACATTGACATTATTCATTGATTTTTGCCATTGAAAAACATCATGTTACTCATATACCAGAAATGTTTGAAGGTACTGGCTGAAAGAAAGGAGCTGGCATCTCACTCTCTTTGAACCTTCTTAATCATGCTAAGAGGAGCAGGAAAAAGCAAAAAAATTCAGAATTGCACCATGCAATGCAGAGAAATCAATGTTTGTGCATTCACATTATTCATTGATTTTTGCCATTGGAAAACGTCCAGAAATGTTTGAAGCTACTGACTGAATGAAAGGAGCTGGCATCTCACTCTCTCTGAATCTTCTTTAGCATGCTAAAAGGAGCATGAAAAAGCAAAAAATTTCAGAATTGCACCTTGCAATGCGGAGAAATTACTGTTTGTACATTGACATTATTCATTGATTTTTGCCATTGAAAAACATCATGTTACTCATATACCAGAAATGTTTGAAGGTACTGGCTGAAAGAAAGGAGATGGCATCTCAATCTCTTTGAATCTTCTTTCTCATGCTAAGAGGAGCAGGAAAAAGCAAAAAATTTTAGAATTGCACCATGCAATGCAGAGAAATCAATTTTTGTGCATTCACATTATTCATTGATTTTTGCCATTGTAAAATGTCCAGAAATGTTTGAAGCTACTGACTGAATGAAAGGAGCTGGCATCTCACTCTCTCTGAATCTTCTTTAGCATGCTAAGAGGATCATGAAGAAGCAAAAAATTTCAGAATTGCACCTTGCAATGCGGAGAAATTACTGTTTGTACATTGACATTATTCATTGATTTTTGCCATTGAAAAACATCATGTTACTCATATACCAGAAATGTTTGAAGGTACTGGCTGAAAGAAACGAGCTGGCATCTCACTCTCTTTGAATCTTCTTTACCATGCTAAGAGAATCAGGAAAAAGCAAAAAATTTCATAATTGCACCTTGCAATGCAGAGAAATCAATGTTTGTGCATTCACATTATTCATTGATTTTTGCCATTGTAAAACGTCCAGAAATGTTTGAAGCTACTGACTGAATGAAAGTAGCTGGCATCTCACTCTCTCTGAATCTTTTTTAGCATGTTAAGAGGAGCATGAAAAAGCAAAAAATTTCAGAATTGCACCTTGCAATGCGGAGAAGTCACTGTTTGTACATTGACATTATTCATTGATTTTTGCCATTGAAAAACATCATGTTACTCATATACCAGAAATGTTTGAAGGTACTGGCTGAAAGAAAGGAGTTGGTATCTCACTCTCTTTGAATCTTCTTTATCATGCTAAGAGGAGCAGTAAAAAGCAAAAAATTTCAGAATTGCACCTTGCAATGCTGAGAAATCAATGATTGTGCTTTCACATTATTCATTGATTTTTGCCATTGTAAAACATCCAGAAATGTTTGAAGCTACTGACTGAATGAAAGGAGCTGGCATCTCACTCTCTCTGAATCTTCTTTAGCATGCTAAGAGGAGCATGAAAAAGCAAAAAATTTCAGAATTGCACCTTGCAATGCGGAGAAATTGCTGTTTGTACATTGACATTATTCATTGATTTTTGCCATTGAAAAACATGATGTTACTCATATACCAGAAATGTTTGAAGGTACTGGCTGAAAGAAAGGAGCTGGCATCTTAATCTCTTTGAATCTTCTTTCTCATGCTAAGAGGAGCAGGAAAAGGCAAAAAATTTTAGAATTGCACCATGCAATGCAGAGAAATCAATTTTTGTGCATTCACATTATTCATTGATTTTTGCCATTGTAAAACGTCCAGAAAAGTTTGAAGCTACTGACTGAGTGAAATGAGCTGGCATCTCACTCTCTCTGAATCTTCTTTAGCATGCTAAGAGGAGCATGAAGAAGCAAAAAATTTCAGAATTGCACCTTGCAATGCGGAGAAATTACTGTTTGTACATTGACATTATTCATTGATTTTTGCCATTGAAAAACATCATGTTACTCATATACCAGAAATGTTTGAAGGTACTGGCTGAAAGAAAGGAGCTGGCATCTCACTCTCTTTGAACCTTCTTAATCATGCTAAGAGGAGCAGGAAAAAGCAAAAAAATTCAGAATTGCACCATGCAATGCAGAGAAATCAATGTTTGTGCATTCACATTATTCATTGATTTTTGCCATTGGAAAACGTCCAGAAATGTTTGAAGCTACTGACTGAATGAAAGGAGCTGGCATCTCACTCTCTCTGAATCTTCTTTAGCATGCTAAAAGGAGCATGAAAAAGCAAAAAATTTCAGAATTGCACCTTGCAATGCGGAGAAATTACTGTTTGTACATTGACATTATTCATTGATTTTTGCCATTGAAAAACATCATGTTACTCATATACCAGAAATGTTTGAAGGTACTGGCTGAAAGAAAGGAGATGGCATCTCAATCTCTTTGAATCTTCTTTCTCATGCTAAGAGGAGCAGGAAAAAGCAAAAAATTTTAGAATTGCACCATGCAATGCAGAGAAATCAATTTTTGTGCATTCACATTATTCATTGATTTTTGCCATTGTAAAATGTCCAGAAATGTTTGAAGCTACTGACTGAATGAAAGGAGCTGGCATCTCACTCTCTCTGAATCTTCTTTAGCATGCTAAGAGGATCATGAAGAAGCAAAAAATTTCAGAATTGCACCTTGCAATGCGGAGAAATTACTGTTTGTACATTGACATTATTCATTGATTTTTGCCATTGAAAAACATCATGTTACTCATATACCAGAAATGTTTGAAGGTACTGGCTGAAAGAAAGGAGCTGGCATCTCACTCTCTTTGAACCTTCTTTATCATGCTAAGAGGAGCAGGAAAAAGCAAAAAATTTCAGAATTGCACCATGCAATGCAGAGAAATCAATGTTTGTGCATTCACATTATTCATTGATTTTTGCCATTGTAAAACGTCCAGAAATGTTTGAAGCTACTGACTGAATGAAAGGAGCTGGCATCTCACTCTCTCTGAATCTTCTTTAGCATGCTAAGAGGAGCATGAAAAAGCAAAAAATTTCAGAATTGCACCTTGCAATGCGGAGAAATTACTGTTTGTACATTGACATTATTCATTGATTTGTGCCATTGAAAAACATCATGTTACTCATATACCAGAAATGTTTGAAGGTACTGGCTGAAAGAAAGGAGCTGGCATCTCACTCTCTTTGAATCTTCTTCATCATGCTAAGAGGGGCAGGAAAAAGCAAAAAAAATCAGAATTGCACCTTGCAATGCAGAGAAATCAATGTTTGTGCATTCACATTATTCATTGATTTTTGCCATTGTAAAACGTCCAGAAATGTTTGAAGCTACTGACTGAATGAAAGGAGCTGGCATCTCACTCTCTCTGAATCTTCTTTAGCATGCTAAGAGGAGCATGAAAAAGCAAAAAATTTCAGAATTGCACCTTGCAATGCGGAGAAATTACTGTTTGTACATTGACATTATTCATTGATTTTTGACATTGAAAAACATCATGTTACTCATATACCAGAAATGTTTGAAGGTACTGGCTGAAAGAAAGTAGCTGGCATCTCACTCTCTTTGAACCTTCTTTATCATGCTAAGAGGAGCAGGAAAAAGCAAAAAAATTCAGAATTGCACCATGCAATGCAGAGAAATCAATGTTTGTGCATTCACATTATTCATTGATTTTTGCCATTGGAAAACGTCCAGAAATGTTTGAAGCTACTGACTGAATGAAAGGAGCTGGCATCTCACTCTCTCTGAATCTTCTTTAGCATGCTAAGAGGAGCATGAAAAAGCAAAAAATTTCAGAATTGCACTTTGCAATGCGGAGAAATTACTGTTTGTACATTGACATTATTCATTGATTTTTGCCATTGAAAAACATCATGTTACTCATATACCAGAAATGTTTGAAGGCACTGGCTGTAAGAAAGGAGCTGGCATCTCAACCTCTTTGAATCTTCTTTCTCATGCTAAGAGGAGCAGGAAAAAGCAAAAAATTTTAGAATTGCACCATGCAATGCAGAGAAATCAATTTTTGTGCATTCACATTATTCATTGATTTTTGCCATTGTAAAACGTCCAGAAATGTTTGAAGCTACTGACTGAATGAAAGTAGCTGGCATCTCACTCTCTCTGAATCTTTTTTAGCATGTTAAGAGGAGCATGAAAAAGCAAAAAATTTCAGAATTGCACCTTGCAATGCGAAGAAGTCACTGTTTGTACATTGACATTATTCATTGATTTTTGCCATTGAAAAACATCATGTTACTCATATGCCAGAAATGTTTGAAGGTACTGGCTGAAAGAAAGGAGTTGGTATCTCACTCTCTTTTAATCTTCTTTATCATGCTAAGAGGAGCAGTAAAAAGCAAAAAATTTCAGAATTGCACCTTGCAATGCTGAGAAATCAATGATTGTGCTTTCACATTATTCATTGATTTTTGCCATTGTAAAACATCCAGAAATGTTTGAAGCTACTGACGGAATGAAAGGAGCTGGCATCTCACTCTCTCTGAATCTTCTTTAGCATGCTAAGAGGAGCATGAAAAAGCAAAAAATTTCAGAATTGCACCTTGCAATGCGGAGAAATTGCTGTTTGTACATTGACATTATTCATTGATTTTTGACATTGAAAAACATCATGTTACTCATATACCAGAAATGTTTGAAGGTACTGGCTGAAAGAAAGGAGCTGGCATCTCAATCTCTTTGAATCTTCTTTCTCATGCTAAGAGGAGCAGGAAAAGGCAAAAAATTTTAGAATTGCACCATGCAATGCAGAGAAATCAATTTTTGTGCATTCACATTATTCATTGATTTTTGCCATTGTAAAACGTCCAGAAATGTTTGAAGCTACTGACTGAATGAAATGAGCTGGCATCTCACTCTCTCTGAATCTTCTTTAGCATGCTAAGAGGAGCATGAAGAAGCAAACAATTTCAGAATTACACCTTGCAATGCGGAGAAATTACTGTTTGTACATTGACATTATTCATTGATTTTTGCCATTGAAAAACATCATGTTACTCATATACCAGAAATGTTTGAAGGTACTGGCTGAAAGAAAGGAGCTGGCATCTCACTCTCTTTGAACCTTCTTTATCATGCTAAGAGGAGCAGGAAAAGGCAAAAAAATTCAGAATTGCACCATGCAATGCAGAGAAATCAATGTTTGTGCATTCACATTATTCATTGATTTTTGCCATTGGAAAACGTCCAGAAATGTTTGAAGCTACTGACTGAATGAAAGGAGCTGGCATCTCACTCTCTCTGAATCTTCTTTAGCATGCTAAAAGGAGCATGAAAAAGCAAAAAATTTCAGAATTGAACCTTGCAATGCGGAGAAATTACTGTTTGTACATTGACATTATTCATTGATTTTTGCCATTGAAAAACATCATGTTACTCATATACCAGAAATGTTTGAAGGTACTGGCTGAAAGAAAGGAGCTGGCATCTCAATCTCTTTGAATCTTCTTTCTCATGCTAAGAGGAGCAGGAAAAAGCAAAAAATTTTAGAATTGCACCATGCAATGCAGATAAATCAATGTTTGTGCATTCACATTATTCATTGATTTTTGCCATTGTAAAATTTCAGAATTGCAGCTTGCAATGCGGACAAATTAATATTTGTACTTTGACAATACTCATTGATTTTTGCCATTGAAAAACATCATGTTACTCATATACCAGAAATGTTTGAAGGTACTGGCTGAAAGAAAGGAGCTGGCATCTCACTCTCTTTGAATCTTCTATATCATGCTAAGAGGAGCAGGAAAAAGCAAAACATTTCAGAATTGCACCTTGCAATGCAGAGAAATCATTTTTTGTGCATTCACATTATTCATTGATTTTTGCCATTGTAAAACGTCCAGAAATGTTTGAAGCTACTGACTGAATGAAAGGAGCTGGCATCTCAGTCTCTCTGAATCTTCTTTAGCATGTTAAGAGGAGCATGAAAAAGCAAAAAATTTCAGAATTGCACCATGCAATGCGTAGAAATTACTGTTTGTACATTGACATTATTCATTGATTTTTGCCATTGAAAAACATCATGTTACTCATATACCAGAAATGTTCGAAGGTACTGGCTGAAAGAAAGGAGCTGGCATCTCACTCTCTTTGAATCTTCTTTATAATGCTAAGAGAAGCAGGAAAAAGCAAAAAATTTCAGAATTGCACCTTGCAATGCAGAGAAATCAATGTTTGTTACTTCACATTATTCATTAATTTTTGCCATTGAAAAACATCCAGAAATGATTGAAGCTACTGACTGAATGAAAGGAACTGGCATCTCACTCTCTCTGAATCTTCTTTATCATGCTAAGAGGAGCAGGAAAAAGCAAAAATTTTCAGAATTGCACCTTGCAATGCGGAGAAATCAATGTTTGTGCATTCACATTATTCATTGATTTTTGCCATTGTATAACGTCCAGAAATGTTTGAAGCTACTGACTGAATGAAAGGAGCTGGCATCTCACTCTCTCTGAATCTTCTTTAGCATGCTAAGAGGAGCATGAAAAAGCAAAAAATTTCAGAATTGCACCTTGCAATGCGGAGAAATTACTGTTTGTACATTGACATTATTCATTGATTTTTGCCATTGAAAAACATCATGTTACTCATATACCAGAAATGTTTGAAGGTACTGGCTGAAAGAAATTAGCTGGCATCTCACTCTCTTTGAATCTTCTTTATCATGCTAAGAGGAGCAGGAAAAAGCAAAACATTTCAGAATTGCACCATGCAATGCAGAGAAATCAATATTTGTGCATTCACATTATTCATTGATTTTTGCCATTGTAAAACGTCCAGAAATGTTTGAAGCTACTGACTGAATGAAAGGAGCTGGCATCACACTCTCTCTGAATTTACTTTAGCATGCTAAGAGGAGCATGAAAAAGCAAAAAATTTCAGAATTGCACCTTGCAATGCGGAGAAATTACTGTTTGTACATTGACATTATTCATTGATTTTTGCCATTGAAAAACATCATGTTACTTGTTAGAACCTTGCTGTTAGGTTTTTTTCCTTTGCTGGTCACATGACCTTGTTGGCCTATTTAGTCCTGCTCCGCCCTTCTGGCTTTGATGGACTTCATTGTATATCTACTTTCTAGCTAGCCTGTGCTCTGTATCTAACTCTGTTAGTTTGCTTGGTCTACGGACCTCTATGTTCTATCTATTTTGTTTGTTCGTCTGTCTGCTACTATTTCTGTTAGGAGGTGTCCCATATTCCTCCCAGTCCTTAGTACTTGTAGGGATTCCCTCCCCACATCTATAGGTCTTCGTACAGACTAGATTAGGACTTTAGCAGGTCTGATCGCAGGATCAGGTTCCCTGTTACATCGTAGGGATTCAGCTGAGTCTCATAGTAGGGACAGATCTCCTCTCTTTCCTTAGCTTTGTAAGCAGAACATAACAGTAAGTCCAGCCAGCAAATTCTCTAAGGAAAGATTTTTCTGTTCCATCATGGTGTCGGTTCAGGATTTGGCTCATTGCCTGCAGGGACTCTCTCTGGAGGTGGCCGAGCTCCGTCAGCACGTGAGTAACTGTCCTGGAGCACATTTCTTGGAGCCTAAGGTATGTTTGCCGGATTTGTTTTTTGGTGAACACCGAGAATTTTTTTCATTTAAAAATGCTTGTTTATTGTATTTTCGTTTGAGACCTAAGTCCTCTGGGGATGAATCCCAGCGCGTAGGGTTCATAATGTCACTTTTGCGCAAAGAGCCTCAGGAGTGGGCCTTTTCTTTGCAACCTAGTGATTCATGCTTCAGATCAGTGGATAGTTTTTTTTCTGCTTTGGGACTATTATATGATGATCCTGACCGTGTCGCATCAGCTGAGACTGAGTTGAGACGTCTAAAACAAGGATCGGGTAATGTGGAAAAATATTGTACACATTTTCGTCGTTGGTCCACTCAAACAGGGTGGAACGATTCTGCTCTGAAAAGTCTATTTCTTGCTGGGCTCAGTGAAAGGGTTAAAGACCTGCTAATTGCTTATCCTACACCTGAAGATTTGCAACAGGCTATGCAATTAGCTATACGGGTGGATAGAAGACTGCGTGCTAGGGTTAATGAGAGCAAATCCTCTGCTATGTCAGTTTCTGGTTATGATAATGTGTGTACTAACAGTGGTGAACCGATGGAGATTGGATCGGTGGCACCTCGCTCTCAAGAAAAAGACCGTCGTTTTTCGCAAGGCTTGTGTTTCTACTGCGGAAAATCTGGTCATTTGATTAAAGGCTGTGAGCTTCGTATGAAGAAAGAAAAAAAAATGGTCAGTCACGCCCGTATTGCCTGTTTAAATTCCAAGGGTATATTTTTAGCTGCTTCCACGATTGCTCAGGAAAAATTAATGGAATTTCGGGTGTTTGTTGATTGCGGGTCTACACTGAATGTAATTGATGGGGGATTCGTGGAAAAACTCAATTTAAAACCTGAACCTTTGTCATCCCCCATTGCTGTGGTTTCTGTGGATGGCTCCCCTTTGAAGAATATTACTCTCAAGGTCAGTGAATTTCCTCTCACTATTAATGGTGTTCACCATGAGAAATTGGATTTGGTAGTGTTGAATAATTTGCCTTCTCCAGTAATATTGGGTTTGCCCTGGTTAAAATTTCACAATCCTGTACTGGATTGGTCTACCAGTGAAATTAAATCCTGGAGCCATAAATGTTATGACAAGTGTTGTAACGGGCGTATTGCAGCTTTGGATAGGGGAGAATTGCCTGTTCCTATTCAGGATTTTTGGAGAGTTTTTTCTGAGAAGGAATCGCAGGTTTTGCCTCCCCATAGAGACAATGATTGTTCTATTGAATTTGTCCCTGGAGCGACTCTTCCTAAGAGTCGTTTATTTAACCTTACTATTCCTGAGAGGAAGGCTTTGGAGGAATACATACAGACAAGCTTGGCCGCCGGTCACATTAGGCCCTCTAAGTCTCCTGTGGCGGTTGGATTTTTTTTTGTAAAAAAAAAGGACGGCGGTTTACGTCCTTGTCTGGATTTTCGTGAGATTAACAAAATTACGGTACGCAATCCTTACCCACTGCCATTGATTCCTGATCTGTTTAACCAGTTATTGGGGGCCAAGTGGTTCTCTAAAATTGACCTTAAGGGGGCATACAATCTGTTGCGCATGAAGGAGGGTGATGAATGGAAGACTGCTTTTAACACTCCTGTGGGTCATTTTGAGAATCTGGTTATGCCTTTTGGTCTCACTAATGCTCCTGCATTTTTTCAGAATCTGATTAATGACATCCTTAGACCTTTGATCGGTAAAAATGTGGTTGTGTATTTGGATGACATTTTGATTTATTCGCCAGATCTGGAGTCTCATTGGCGGAGCGTGCGTGAGGTATTACAGTTATTATTGGACAATTCGCTTTTTGCTAAACTGGAGAAATGTGAGTTCGCTGTACAGAGAATTAGTTTTTTGGGCTACATTATCTCCAGCAAAGGTTTTGAGATGGATCCGGTTAAGGTTCAGGCTGTGCAGGAATGGCCTAGGCCTATTGGTTTGAAATCGATACAGAGGTTTTTGGGTTTCGCCAATTACTATAGAAAGTTCATAAAAAATTTTTCTAGTATTGTCAAACCTCTGACTGATCTCACCAGGAAAGGTGCTGATGCGGTTCAGTGGTCTTCTGAGGCCATTGAAGCTTTTGTGTATCTCAAGGAGAGGTTCACCTCTGCTCCCATCCTTATGCAGCCTGATGTTACTAGGCCGTTTTTGGTTGAGGTTGATGCTTCCTCTGTGGGGGTTGGCGCAGTATTGTCTCAGGATAACGGGGATGGATTACATCCCTGTGCCTTTTTTTCAAAAAAATTTTCGGAGACTGAATTGAATTACGATATTGGTAATCGGGAATTATTGGCTATTAAACTCGCATTTGAACACTGGCGCCACTTCTTGGAAGGTGCGGAATTTCCCGTTCAGGTTCATACGGATCATAAAAATCTGATATATCTTGATGCTGCCAAGCGCCTGAATGCCCGTCAGGCTAGGTGGGCACTGTTTTTCTCGCGGTTTAATTTCTCCGTTACTTACATCCCTGGTACTAAGAATGTTAAGGCGGATGCCTTGTCTCGCAGTTTTTCTCCCATAGTCGGTGCTGAGAAAGAGGAAAACATTTTACAAGAAGGTGTTGTGATAGCTGCTTTAGACTCCGTTTTGGAAGATGAGATTCTTAAAGCTCAGGAAAATGCCCCATCTAACACTCCTCATGGGAGGTTGTTTGTGCCTGAGACCTTTAGGAGAGATTTGTTTGTTGAGTGTCACGAATCTCGGTTGGCAGGTCATCCCGGAATCTCTGAGACCAAGAGACTGATGGGTCGCAGTTTTTGGTGGCCTGGATGGCAGAAGGAAGTCATTAAGTGGGTGCGCCAATGTACTATATGTGCTAGATCTAAGTCCTCACATACTCCTGCTGCGGGGTTGCTTTGTCCTTTGGAGGTCCCCAGTGCTCCTTGGACACATTTGGCTATGGACTTTATAACTGACCTTCCCCCCTCTGAGGGTTTTACTGTCATCTGGGTGGTCGTGGACCGCTTTAGCAAGATGTGTCACTTGGTTCCCTTCGTCAAACTGCCCTGCGCTAAAACTCTCGCTAAGGCCTTTGTCAAGGAAATTGTCAGACTTCATGGCGTTCCTACTGACATTGTTTCTGATAGGGGTCCTCAGTTCGTGGCTCGTTTTTGGCGTGCCTTTTGTGACAGGTTGGGAATTCATTTGTCGTTTTCGTCCGGATATCATCCTGAATCTAATGGCCAGACAGAAAGGAAAAACCAGGATGTTGAGCAGTTCTTGCATTGTTTTGTGGCAGACAATCAAGAGGGGTGGTCTGAGTTTCTGCCACTTGCCGAATTTGCTCTGAACAATCATACATCTTCTTCTGCTGGTTGTTCGCCTTTTTTTGTTGTTCTGGGAGACATCCGTCGTTTGGGTCGTTCTCCAAGTTGGGATCTGCCGTGCCTGAGGAGGAGAATTTTTCCGGTGATTTGGAAAGAGTTTGGACGGATGTGCGTGGTAATCTTCAGGAGGCCAACAGAAAATCTAAAGACTACTTTGATAGGAAACGACAGGAGGTTTTGTTCGCTGTTGGTGACATGGTTTGGTTGTCCTCTAGGAATCTGCGGTTGAGGATTCCTTCTAAGAAATTGGGTCCCAAGTTTGTAGGGCCCTTTAAGGTGCTTCAGGTTGTCAACCAATCTGCTGTTAGGTTGAAGGTTCCTACCTCCTGGAGAATTAATCCGGTCTTTCATGTCTCTCTGTTAAAAAAAGCTGTTGTGTCGGATGGTGACGCCTCTGCCTCTGTTCCTCCGGTGGTGGAGGACGGGGAATATGAAATTTCTCGCATCCTTGACTCTAGACGGTATAGAGGTAGTTTGCAGTATCTTGTGGCCTGGAAAGGTTTCGGACCCGAGGATAACTCTTGGGTGAGGTCAGATGATGTTTCCGCGTCCAGACTTATCAGAGCGTTTCACAGGAGATTTCCTGATAAGCCTGGTCCTAGGGGATCCAGAGGATCCTCTTAGAAGGGGGGGTACTGTTAGAACCTTGCTGTTAGTTTTTTTTTCCTTTGCTGGTCACATGACCTTGTTGGCCTATTTAGTCCTGCTCCGCCCTTCTGGCTTTGCTGGACTTCATTGTATATCTACTTTCTAGCTAGCCTGTGCTCTGTATCTAACTCTGTTAGTTTGCTTGGTCTACGGACCTCTATGTTCTATCTATTTTGTTTGTTCGTCTGTCTGCTACTATTTCTGTTAGGAGGTGTCCCATATTCCTCCCAGTCCTTAGTACTTGTAGGGATTCCCTCCCCACATCTATAGGTCTTCGTACAGACTAGATTAGGACTTTAGCAGGTCTGATCGCAGGATCAGGTTCCCTGTTACATCGTAGGGATTCAGCTGAGTCTCATAGTAGGGACAGATCTCCTCTCTTTCCTTAGCTTTGGTAGCAGAACATAACATTACTCATATACCAGAAATGTTTGAAGGTACTGGCTGAAAGAAAGGAGCTGGCATCTCACTCTCTTTGAATCTTCTTTATCATGCTAAGAGGAGCAGGAAAAAGCAAAAAAAATCAGAATTGCACCTTGCAATGCAGAGAAATCAATGTTTGTGCATTTACATTATTCATTGATTTTTGCCATTGTAAAATGTCCAGAAATGTTTGAAGCTACTGATTGAATGAAATGAGCTGGCATCTCACCCTCTCTGAATCTTCTTTAGCATGCTAAGAGGAGCATGAAAAAGCAAAAAATTTCAGAATTGCACCTTGCAATGCCGAGAAATTACTGTTTGTACATGGACATTACTCATTGATTTTTGCCATTGAAAAACATCATGTTACTCATATACCAGAATTGTTTGAAGGTACTGGCTGAAAGAAAGGAGATGGCATCTCACTCTCTTTGAATCTTCTTTATCATGCTAAGAGGAGCAGGAAAAAGCAAAAAATTTCAGAATTGCACCTTGCAATGCGGAGAAATCAATGTTTGTGCATTCACATTATTCATTAATTTTTGCCATTGAAAAACGTCCAGAAATGATTGAAGCTACTGACTGAATGAAAGGAACTGGCATCTCACTCTCTCAATCTTCTTTAGCATGCTAAGAGGAGCATGAAAAAGAAAAAATTTCAGAATTGCACCTTGCAATGCGGAGAAATTACTGTTTGTACATTGGCATTATTCATTGATTTTTGCCATTGAAAAACATCATGTTACTCATATATCAGAAATGTTTGAAGGTACTGGCTGAAAGAAAGGAGCTGGCATCTCACTCTCTTTGAATCTTCTTTATCATGCTAAGAGGAGCAGGAAAAAGCAAAAAATTTCAGAATTGCACCATGCAATGCAGAGAAATCAATGTTTATGCATTCACATTATTCATTCATTTTTGCCATTGTAAAACATCCAGAAATGTTTGAAGCTACTGACTGAATGAAAGGAGCTGGCATCTCACTCTCTCTGAATCTTCTTTAGCATGCTAAGAGGAGCATGAAAAAGCAAAAAATTTCAGAATTGCACCTTGCAATGCCGAGAAATTACTGTTTGTACATGGACATTACTCATTGATTTTTGCCATTGAAAAACATCATGTTACTCATATACCAGAAATGTTTGAAGGTACTGGCTGAAAAAAGGAGATGGCATCTCACTCTCTTTGAATCTTCTTTATCATGCTAAGAGGAGCAGGAAAAAGCAAAAAATTTCAGAATTGCACCTTGCAATGCGGAGAAATCAATGTTTGTGCATTCACATTATTCGTTAATTTTTGCCATTGAAAAACGTCCAGAAATGATTGAAGCTACTGACTGAATGAAAGGAACTGGCATCTCACTCTCTCAATCTTCTTTAGCATGCTAAGAGGAGCATGAAAAAGCAAAAAATTTCAGAATTTCACCTTGCAATGCGGAGAAATTACTGTTTGTACATTGACATTATTCATTGATTTTTGCCATTGAAAAACATCATGTTACTCATATACCAGAAATGTTTGAAGGTACTGGCTGAAAGAAAGGAGCTGGCATCTCACTCTCTTTGAATCTTCTTTATCATGCTAAGAGGAGCAGGAAAAAGCAAAAAATTTCAGAACTGCACCTTTCAATGCGGAGAAATCAATGTTTGTGCATTCAAATTATTCATTGATTTTTGCCATTGTAAAACGTCCAGAAATGTTTGAAGCTACTGACTGAATGAAAGGAGCTGGCATCTCAGTCTCTCTGAATCTTCTTTACCATGTTAAGAGGAGCATGAAAAAGCAAAAAATTTCAGAATTGCACCTTGCAATGCGGAGAAATTACTGTTTGTACATTGACATTATTCATTGATTTTTGCCATTGAAAAACATCATGTTACTCAAATACCAGAAAAGTATGAAGGTACTGGCTGAAAGAAAGGAGCTGGCATCTCACTCTCTTTGAATCTTCTTTAACATGCTAAGAGGAGCAGGAAAAAGCAAAAAATTTCAGAATTGCACCTTGCAATGCAGAGAAATCAATGTTTGTGCATTCACATTATTCATTGATTTTTGCCATTTTATAACGTCCAGAAATGTTTGAAGCTACTGACTGAATGAAAGGAGCTGGCATCTCACTCTCTCTGAATCTTCTTTAGCATGCTAAGAGGAGCATGAAAAAGCAAAAAATTTCAGAATTGCACCTTGCAATGCGGAGAAATTACTGTTTGTACATTGACATTATTCATTGATTTTTGCCATTGAAAAACATCATGTTACTCATATACCAGAAATGTTTGAAGGTACTGGCTGAAAGAAAGGAGCTGGCATCTCACTCTCTTTGAATCTTCTTTATCATGCTAAGAGGAGCAGGAAAAAGCAAAATATTTCAGAATTGCACCATGCAATGCAGAGAAATCAATGTTTGTGCATTCACATTATTCATTGATTTTTGCCATTGTAAAACGTCCAGAAATGTTTGAAGCTACTGACTGAATGAAAGGAGCTGGCACCACACTCTCTCTGAATCTACTTTAGCATGCTAAGAGGAGCATGAAAAAGCAAAACATTTCAGAATTGCACCTTGCAATGCGGAGAAATTACTGTTTGTACATGGACATTATTCATTGATTTTTGCCATTGAAAAACATCATGTTACTCATATACCAGAAATGTTTGAAGGTACTGGCTGAAAGAAAGGAGCTGGCATCTCACTCTCTTTGAATCTTCTTTATCATGCTAATAGGAGCAGGAAAAAGCAAAAAAATTCAGAATTGCTCCTTGCAATGCAGAGAAATCAATGTTTGTGCATTCACATTATTCATTGATTTTTGCCATTGTAAAACGTCCAGAAATGTTTGAAGCTACTGACTGAATGAAAGGAGCTGGCATCTCACTCTCTCTGAATCTTCTTTAGCATGCTAAGAGGAGCATGAAAAAGCAAAAAATTTCAGAATTGCACCTTGCAATGCAGAGAAATCAATGTTTGTGCATTCACCTTATTCATTGATTTTTGCCATTGTAAAATTTCAGAATTGCAGCTTGCAATGTGGAGAAATTAATGTTTGTACATTGACATTATTCATTGATTTTTGCCATTGAAAAACATCATGTTACTCATATACCAGAAATGTTTGAAGGTACTGGCTGAAAGTAAGGCGCTGGCATCTCACTCTCTTTGAATCTTCTTTATCATGCTAAGAGGAGCAGGAAAAAGCAAAAAATTTCAGAATTGCACCTTGCAATGTGGAGAAATCAATGTTTATGCATTCACATTATTCATTGATTTTTGCCATTGAAAAACGACCAGAAATGTTTGAAGCTACTGACTGAATGAAAGGAGCTGGCATCTCACTCTCTCTGAATTTTCTTTAGCATGCTAAGAGGACCATGAAAAAGCAAAAAATTTCAGAATTGCACCTTGCGTTGCGGAGAAATTACTGTTTGTACATTGACATTATTCATTGATTTTTGCCATTGAAAAACATCATGTTACTCATATACCAGAAATGTTTGAAGGTACTGGCTGAAAGAAAGGAGCTGGCATCTCACTCTCTTTGAATCTTCTTTATCATGCTAAGAGGAGCAGGAAAAAGCAAAAAAATTCAGAATTGCACCATGCAATGCAGAGAAATCAATGTTTGTGCACTCACATTATTCATTGATTTTTGCCATTGTAAAATGTCCAGAAATGTTTGAAGCTACTGATTGAATGAAAGGAGCTGGCATCTCACGCTCTCTGAATCTTCTTTAGCATGCTAAGAGGAGTATGAAAAAGCAAAAAATTTCAGAATTGCACCTTGCAATGCCGAGAAATTACTGTTTGTACATGGACATTTCTCATTGATTTTTGCCATTGAAAAACATCATGTTACTCATATACCAGAAATGTTTGAAGGTACTGGCTGAAAGAAAGGAGCTGGCATCTCACTCTCTTTGAATCTTCTTTATCATGCTAAGAGGAGCAGGAAAAAGCAAAAAATTTCAGAATTGCACCATGCAATGCAGAGAAATCAATGTTTGTGCATTCACATTATTCATTGATTTTTGCCATTGTAAAACGTCCAGAAATGTTTGAAGCTACTGACTGAATGAAAGGAGCTGGCATCTCACTCTCTCTGAATCTTCTTTAGCATGCTAAGAGGAGCATGAAAAAGCAAAACTTTTCAGAATTGCACCTTGCAATGTGGAGAAATTACTGTTTGTACATTGACATTATTCATTGATTTTTGCCATTGAAAAACATCATGTTACTCATATACCATAAATGTTTGAAGGTACTGGCTGAAAGAAAGGAGCTGGCATCTCACTCTCTTTGAATCTTCTTTATCATGCTAAGAGGAGCAGTAAAAAGCAAAAAATTTCTGAATTGCACCTTGCAATGCGCAGAAATCAATGTTTGTGCATTTACATTATTCATTGATTTTTGCCATTGTAAAACGTCCAGAAATGTTTGAAGCTACTGATTGAATGAAATGAGCTGGCATCTCACTCTCTCTGAATCTTCTTTAGCATGCTAAGAGGAGCATGAAAGAGCAAAAAATTTCAGAATTGCACCTTGCAATGCGGAGAAATTACTGTTTGTACATTGGCATTATTCATTGATTTTTGCCATTGAAAAACATCATGTTACTCATATACCAGAAATGTTTGAAGGTACTGGCTGAAAGAAAGGAGCTGGCATCTCACTCTCTTTGAATCTTCTTTATCATGCTAAGAGGAGCAGGAAAAAGCAAAAAAATTCAGAATTGCACCATGCAATGCAGAGAAATCAATGTTTGTGCATTCACATTATTCATTGATTTTTGCCATTGTAAAACATCCAGAAATGTTTGAAGCTACTGACTGAATGAAAAGAGCTGGCATCTCACTCTCTCTGAATCTTCTTTAGCATGCTAAGAGGAGCATGAAAAAGCAAAAAATTTCAGAATTGCACCTTGCAATGCGGAGAAATTATTGTTTGTACATTGACATTATTCATTGATTTTTGCCATTGAAAAACATCATGTTACTCATATACCAGAAATGTTTGAAGGTACTGGCTGAAAGAAAGGAGCTGGCATCTCACTCTCTTTGAATCTTCTTTATCATGCTAAGAGGAGCAGGAAAAAGCAAAAAAATTCAGAATTGCACCTTGCAATGCAGAGAAATCAATGTTTGTGCATTCACATTATTCATTGATTTTTGCCATTGTAAAACGTCCAGAAATGTTTGAAGCTACTGACTGAATGAAAGGAGCTGGCATCTCACTCTCTCTGAATCTTCTTTAGCATGCTACGAGGAGCATGAAAAAGCAAAAAATTTCAGAATTGCACTTTGCAATGCGGAGAAATTACTGTTTGTACATTGACATTATTCATTGATTTTTGCCATTGAAAAACATCATGTTATTCATATACCAGAAATGTTTGAAGGTACTGGCTGAAAGAAAGGAGCTGGCATCTCACTCTCTTTGAATCTTCTTTATCATGCTAAGAGGAGCAGGAAAAAGCAAAAAAATTCAGAATTGCACCTTGCAATGCAGAGAAATCAATGTTTGTGCATTCACATTATTCATTGATTTTTGCCATTGTAAAACGTCCAGAAATGTTTGAAGCTACTGACTGAATGAAAGGAGCTGGCATCTCACTCTCTCTGAATCTTCTTTAGCATGCTAAGAGGAGCATGAAAAAGCAAAAAATTTCAGAATTGCACCTTGCAATGCAGAGAAATCAATGTTTGTGCATTCACCTTATTCATTGATTTTTGCCATTGTAAAATTTCAGAATTGCAGCTTGCAATGTGGAGAAATTAATGTTTGTACATTGACATTATTCATTGATTTTTGCCATTGAAAAACATCATGTTACTCATATACCAGAAATGTTTGAAGGTACTGGCTGAAAGTAAGGCGCTGGCATCTCACTCTCTTTGAATCTTCTTTATCATGCTAAGAGGAGCAGGAAAAAGCAAAAAATTTCAGAATTGCACCTTGCAATGTGGAGAAATCAATGTTTATGCATTCACATTATTCATTGATTTTTGCCATTGAAAAACGACCAGAAATGTTTGAAGCTACTGACTCAATGAAAGGAGCTGGCATCTCACTCTCTCTGAATTTTCTTTAGCATGCTAAGAGGACCATGAAAAAGCAAAAAATTTCAGAATTGCACCTTGCGTTGCGGAGAAATTACTGTTTGTACATTGACATTATTCATTGATTTTTGCCATTGAAAAACATCATGTTACTCATATACCAGAAATGTTTGAAGGTACTGGCTGAAAGAAAGGAGCTGGCATCTCACTCTCTTTGAATCTTCTTTATCATGCTAAGAGGAGCAGGAAAAAGCAAAAAAATTCAGAATTGCACCATGCAATGCAGAGAAATCAATGTTTGTGCACTCACATTATTCATTGATTTTTGCCATTGTAAAATGTCCAGAAATGTTTGAAGCTACTGATTGAATGAAAGGAGCTGGCATCTCACGCTCTCTGAATCTTCTTTAGCATGCTAAGAGGAGTATGAAAAAGCAAAAAATTTCAGAATTGCACCTTGCAATGCCGAGAAATTACTGTTTGTACATGGACATTTCTCATTGATTTTTGCCATTGAAAAACATCATGTTACTCATATACCAGAAATGTTTGAAGGTACTGGCTGAAAGAAAGGAGCTGGCATCTCACTCTCTTTGAATCTTCTTTATCATGCTAAGAGGAGCAGGAAAAAGCAAAAAATTTCAGAATTGCACCATGCAATGCAGAGAAATCAATGTTTGTGCATTCACATTATTCATTGATTTTTGCCATTGTAAAACGTCCAGAAATGTTTGAAGCTACTGACTGAATGAAAGGAGCTGGCATCTCACTCTCTCTGAATCTTCTTTAGCATGCTAAGAGGAGCATGAAAAAGCAAAACTTTTCAGAATTGCACCTTGCAATGTGGAGAAATTACTGTTTGTACATTGACATTATTCATTGATTTTTGCCATTGAAAAACATCATGTTACTCATATACCATAAATGTTTGAAGGTACTGGCTGAAAGAAAGGAGCTGGCATCTCACTCTCTTTGAATCTTCTTTATCATGCTAAGAGGAGCAGTAAAAAGCAAAAAATTTCTGAATTGCACCTTGCAATGCGCAGAAATCAATGTTTGTGCATTTACATTATTCATTGATTTTTGCCATTGTAAAACGTCCAGAAATGTTTGAAGCTACTGATTGAATGAAATGAGCTGGCATCTCACTCTCTCTGAATCTTCTTTAGCATGCTAAGAGGAGCATGAAAGAGCAAAAAATTTCAGAATTGCACCTTGCAATGCGGAGAAATTACTGTTTGTACATTGGCATTATTCATTGATTTTTGCCATTGAAAAACATCATGTTACTCATATACCAGAAATGTTTGAAGGTACTGGCTGAAAGAAAGGAGCTGGCATCTCACTCTCTTTGAATCTTCTTTATCATGCTAAGAGGAGCAGGAAAAAGCAAAAAAATTCAGAATTGCACCATGCAATGCAGAGAAATCAATGTTTGTGCATTCACATTATTCATTGATTTTTGCCATTGTAAAACATCCAGAAATGTTTGAAGCTACTGACTGAATGAAAAGAGCTGGCATCTCACTCTCTCTGAATCTTCTTTAGCATGCTAAGAGGAGCATGAAAAAGCAAAAAATTTCAGAATTGCACCTTGCAATGCGGAGAAATTATTGTTTGTACATTGACATTATTCATTGATTTTTGCCATTGAAAAACATCATGTTACTCATATACCAGAAATGTTTGAAGGTACTGGCTGAAAGAAAGGAGCTGGCATCTCACTCTCTTTGAATCTTCTTTATCATGCTAAGAGGAGCAGGAAAAAGCAAAAAAATTCAGAATTGCACCTTGCAATGCAGAGAAATCAATGTTTGTGCATTCACATTATTCATTGATTTTTGCCATTGTAAAACGTCCAGAAATGTTTGAAGCTACTGACTGAATGAAAGGAGCTGGCATCTCACTCTCTCTGAATCTTCTTTAGCATGCTACGAGGAGCATGAAAAAGCAAAAAATTTCAGAATTGCACTTTGCAATGCGGAGAAATTACTGTTTGTACATTGACATTATTCATTGATTTTTGCCATTGAAAAACATCATGTTATTCATATACCAGAAATGTTTGAAGGTACTGGCTGAAAGAAAGGAGCTGGCATCTCACTCTCTTTGAATCTTCTTTATCATGCTAAGAGGAGCAGGAAAAAGCAAAAAAATTCAGAATTGCACCTTGCAATGCAGAGAAATCAATGTTTGTGCATTCACATTATTCATTGATTTTTGCCATTGAAAAACGTCCAGAAATGTTTGAAGCTACTGACTGAATGAAAGGAGCTTGCATCTCACTCTCTCTGAATCTTCTTTAGCATGCTAAGAGGAGCATGAAAAAGCAAAAAATTTCAGAATTGCACTTTGCAATGCGGAGAAATTACTGTTTGTACATTGACATTATTCATTGATTTTTGCCATTGAAAAACATCATGTTACTCATATACCAGAAATGATTGAAGGTACTGGCTGAAAGAAAGGAGCTGGCATCTCACTCTCTTTGAATCTTCTTTATCATGCTAAGAGGAGCAGGAAAAAGCAAAATATTTCAGAATTGCACCTTGCAATGCGGAGAAATCAATGTTTGTGCATTTACATTATTCATTGATTTTTGCCATTGTAAAATGTCCAGAAATGTTTGAAGCTACTGATTGAATGAAATGAGCTGGCATCTCACTCTCTCTGAATCTTCTTTAGCATGCTAAGAGGAGTATGAAAAAGCAAAAAATTTCAGAATTGCACCTTGCAATGCCGTGAATTTACTGTTTGTACATGGACATTACTAATTGATTTTTGCCATTGAAAAACATCACGTTACTCATATACCAGAAATGTTTGAAGGTACTGGCTGAAAGAAAGGAGCTGGCATCTCACTCTCTTTGAATCTTCTTTATCATGCTAAGAGGAACAGGAAAAAGCAAAAAATTTCAGAATTGCACCATGCAATGCAGAGAAATCAATGTTTGTGCATTCACATTATTCATTGATTTTTGCAATTGTAAAACGTCCAGAAATGTTTGAAGCTACGGACTGAATGAAAGGAGCTGGCATCTCACTCGCTCTGAATCTTCTTTAGCATGCTAAGAGGAGCATGAAAAAGCCAAAAATTTCAGAATTGCACCTTGCAATGTGGAGAAATTACTGTTTGTACATTGACATTATTCATTGATTTTTGCCATTGTAAAACATCATGTTACTCATATACCAGAAATGTTTGAAGGTACTGGCTGAAAGAAAGGAGCTGGCATCTCACTCTCTTTGAATCGTCTTTATCATGCTAAGAGGAGCAGGAAAAAGCAAAAAAATTCAGAATTGCTCCTTGCAATGCAGAGAAATCAATGTTTGTGCATTCACATTATTCATTGATTTTTGCCATTGTAAAACGTCCAGAAATGTTTGAAGCTACTGACTGAATGAAAGGAGCTGGCATCTCACTCTCTCTGAATCTTCTTTAGCATGCTAAGAGGAGCATGAAAAAGCAAAAAAATTCAGAATCGCACCTTGCAATGCGGAGAAATTACTGTTTGTACATTGACATTATTCATTGATTTTTGCCATTGAAAAACATCATGTTACTCATATACCAGAAATGTTTGAAGGTACTGGCTGAAAGAAAGGAGCTGGCATCTCACTCTCTTTGAATCTTCTTTATCATGCTAAGAGGAACAGGAAAAAGCAAAAAAATTCAGAATTGCAGCTTGCAATGCAGAGAAATCAATGTTTGTGCATTCACATTATTCATTGATTTTTGCCATTGTAAAATGTCCAGAAATGTTTGAAGCTACTGACTGAATGAAAGGAGCTGGCATCTCACTCTCTCTGAATCTTCTTTAGCATGCTAAGAGGAGCATGAAAAAGCAAAAAATTTCAGAATTGCACCTTGCAATGCAGAGAAATCAATGTTTGTGCATTCACATTATTCATTGATTTTTGCCATTGTAAAATTTCAGAATTGCAGCTTGCAATGTGGAGAAATTAAAGTTTGTACATTGACATTATTCATTGATTTTTGCCATTGAAAAACATCATGTTACTCATATACCAGAAATGTTTGAAGGTACTGGCTGAAAGAAAGGAGCTGGCATCTCACTCTCTTTGAATCTTCTTTATCATGCTAAGAGGAGCAGGAAAATGCAAAAAATTTCAGAATTGCACCTTGCAATGTGGAGAAATCAATGTTTATGCATTCACATTATTCATTGATTTTTGCCATTGAAAAACGACCAGAAATGTTTGAAGCTACTGACTGAATGAAAGGAGCTGGCATCTCACTCTCTCTGAATCTTCTTTAGCATGCTAAGAGGAGCATGAAAAAGCAAAACTTTTCAGAATTGCACCTTGCAATGTGGAGAAATTACTGTTTGTACATTGACATTATTCATTGATTTTTGCCATTGAAAAACATCATGTTACTCATATACCAGAAATGTTTGAAGGTACTGGCTGAAAGAAAGGAGCTGGCATCTCACTCTCTTTGAATCTTCTTTATCATGCTAAGAGGAGCAGGAAAAAGCAAAAAAATTCAGAATTGCACCATGCAATGCAGAGAAATCAATGTTTGTGCATTCACATTATTCATTGATTTTTGCCATTGTAAAACATCCAGAAATGTTTGAAGCTACTGACTGAATGAAAAGAGCTGGCATCTCACTCTCTCTGAATCTTCTTTAGCATGCTAAGAGGAGCATGAAAAAGCAAAAAATTTCAGAATTGCACCTTGCAATGCGGAGAAATTACTGTTTGTACATTGACATTATTCATTGATTTTTGCCATTGAAAAACATCATGTTACTCATATACCAGAAATGTTTGAAGGTACTGGCTGAAAGAAAGGAGCTGGCATCTCACTCTCTTTGAATCTTCTTTATCATGCTAAGAGGAGCAGGAAAAAGCATAAAAATTCAGAATTGCACCTTGCAATGCAGAGAAATCAATGTTTGTGCATTCACATTATTCATTGATTTTTGCCATTGTAAAACGTCCAGAAATGTTTGAAGCTACTGACTGAATGAAAGGAGCTGGCATCTCACTCTCTCTGAATCTTCTTTAGCATGCTAAGAGGAGCATGAAAAAGCAAAAAATTTCAGAATTGCACTTTGCAATGCGGAGAAATTACTGTTTGTACATTGACATTATTCATTGATTTTTGCCATTGAAAAACATCATGTTACTCATATACCAGAAATGTTTGAAGGTACTGGCTGAAAGAAAGGAGCTGGCATCTAACTCTCTTTGAATCTTCTTTATCATGCTAAGAGGAGCAGGAAAAAGCAAAAAAATTCAGAATTGCTCCTTGCAATGCAGAGAAATCAATGTTTGTGCATTCACATTATTCATTGATTTTTGCCATTGAAAAACGTCCAGAAATGTTTGAAGCTACTGACTGAATGAAAGGAGCTGGCATCTCACTCTCTCTGAATCTTCTTTAGCATGCTAAGAGGAGCATGAAAAAGCAAAAAATTTCAGAATTGCACTTTGCAATGCGGAGAAATTACTGTTTGTACATTGACATTATTCATTGATTTTTGCCATTGAAAAACATCATGTTACTCATATACCAGAAATGATTGAAGGTACTGGCTGAAAGAAAGGAGCTGGCATCTCACTCTCTTTGAATCTTCTTTATCATGCTAAGAGGAGCAGGAAAAAGCAAAATATTTCAGAATTGCACCTTGCAATGCGGAGAAATCAATGTTTGTGCATTTACATTATTCAATGATTTTTGCGATTGTAAAATGTCCAGAAATGTTTGAAGCTACTGATTGAATGAAATGAGCTGGCATCTCACTCTCTCTGAATCTTCTTTAACATGCTAAGAGGAGTATGAAAAAGCAAAAAATTTCAGAATTGCACCTTGCAATGCCGTGAATTTACTGTTTGTACATGGACATTACTAATTGATTTTTGCCATTGAAAAACATCACGTTACTCATATACCAGAATTGTTTGAAGGTACTGGCTGAAAGAAAGGAGCTGGCATCTCACTCTCTTTGAATCTTCTTTATCATGCTAAGAGGAGCAGGAAAAAGCAAAAAATTTCAGAATTGCACCTTGCAATGCAGAGAAATCAATGTTTGTGCATTCACATTATTCATTGATTTTTGCAATTGTAAAACGTCCAGAAATGTTTGAAGCTACTGACTGAATGAAAGGAGCTGGCATCTCACTCTCTGTGAATCTTCTTTAGCATGCTAAGAGGAGCATGAAAAAGCAAAATGTTTCAGAATTGCACCTTGCAATGCGGAGAAATTACTGTTTGTAAATGGACATTATTCATTGATTTTTGCCATTGAAAAACATCATGTTACTCATATACCAGAAATGTTTGACGGTACTGGCTGAAAGAAAGGAGCTGGCATCTCACTCTCTTTGAATCTTCTTTATCATGCTAAGAGGAGCAGGAAAAAGCAAAAAAATTCAGAATTGCTCCTTGCAATGCAGAGAAATCAATGTTTGTGCATTCACATTATTCATTGATTTTTGCCATTGTAAAACGTCCAGAAATGTTTGAAGCTACGGACTGAATGAAAGGAGCTGGCATCTCACTCTCTCTGAATCTTCTTTAGCATGCTAAGAGGAGCATGAAAAAGCAAAAAAATTCAGAATTGCACCTTGCAATGCGGAGAAATTACTGTTTGTACATTGACATTATTCATTGATTTTTGCCATTGAAAAACATCATGTTACTCATATACCAGAAATGTTTGAAGGTACTGGCTGAAAGAAAGGAGCTGGCATCTCACTCTCTTTGAATCTTCTTTATCATGCTAAGAGGAACAGGAAAAAGCAAAAAAATTCAGAATTGCAGCTTGCAATGCAGAGAAATCAATGTTTGTGCATTCACATTATTCATTGATTTTTGCCATTGTAAAACGTCCAGAAATGTTTGAAGCTACTGACTGAATGAAAGGAGCTGGCATCTCACTCTCTCTGAATCTTCTTTAGCATGCTAAGAGGAGCATGAAAAAGCAAAAAATTTCAGAATTGCACCTTGCAATGCAGAGAAATCAATGTTTGTGCATTCACATTATTCATTGATTTTTGCCATTGTAAAATTTCAGAATTGCAGCTTGCAATGTGGAGAAATTAATGTTTGTACATTGACATTATTGATTGATTTTTGCCATTGAAAAACATCATGTTACTCATATACCAGAAATGTTTGAAGGTACTGGCTGAAAGAAAGGAGCTGGCATCTCACTCTCTTTGAATCTTCTTTATCATGCTAAGAGGAGCAGGAAAAAGCAAAAAATTTCAGAATTGCACCTTGCAATGTGGAGAAATCAATGTTTATGCATTCACATTATTCATTGATTTTTGCCATTGTAAAACATCCAGAAATGTTTGAAGCTACTGGCTGAAAGAAAGGAGCTGGCATCTCACTCTCTTTGAATCTTCTTTATCATGCTAAGAGGAGCAGGAAAAAGCAAAAAAATTCAGAATTTCTCCTTGCAATGCAGAGAAATCAATGTTTGTGCATTCACATTATTCATTGATTTTTGCCATTGTAAAACGTCCAGAAATGTTTGAAGCTACTGACTGAATGAAAGGAGCTGGCATCTCCCTCTCTCTGAATCTTCTTTAGCATGCTAAGAGGAGCATGAAAAAGCAAAACTTTTCAGAATTGCACCTTGCAATGTGGAGAAATTACTGTTTGTACATTGACATTATTCATTGATTTTTGCCATTGAAAAACATCATGTTACTCATATACCAGAAATGTTTGAAGGTACTGGCTGAAAGAAAGGAGCTGGCATCTCACTCTCTTTGAATCTTCTTTATCATGCTAAGAGGAGCAGGAAAAAGCAAAAAAATTCAGAATTGCACCATGCAATGCAGAGAAATCAATGTTTGTGCATTCACATTATTCATTGATTTTTGCCATTGTAAAACATCCAGAAATGTTTGAAGCTACTGACTGAATGAAAAGAGCTGGCATCTCACTCTCTCTGAATCTTCTTTAGCATGCTAAGAGGAGCATGAAAAAGCAAAAAATTTCAGAATTGCACCTTGCAATGCGGAGAAATTACTGTTTGTACATTGACATTATTCATTGATTTTTGCCATTGAAAAACATCATGTTACTCATATACCAGAAATGTTTGAAGGTACTGGCTGAAAGAAAGGAGCTGGCATCTCACTCTCTTTGAATCTTCTTTATCATGCTAAGAGGAGCAGGAAAAAGCATAAAAATTCAGAATTGCACCTTGCAATGCAGAGAAATCAATGTTTGTGCATTCACATTATTCATTGATTTTTGCCATTGTAAAACGTCCAGAAATGTTTGAAGCTACTGACTGAATGAAAGGAGCTGGCATCTCACTCTCTCTGAATCTTCTTTAGCATGCTAAGAGGAGCATGAAAAAGCAAAAAATTTCAGAATTGCACTTTGCAATGCGGAGAAATTACTGTTTGTACATTGACATTATTCATTGATTTTTGCCATTGAAAAACATCATGTTACTCATATACCAGAAATGTTTGAAGGTACTGGCTGAAAGAAAGGAGCTGGCATCTAACTCTCTTTGAATCTTCTTTATCATGCTAAGAGGAGCAGGAAAAAGCAAAAAAATTCAGAATTGCTCCTTGCAATGCAGAGAAATCAATGTTTGTGCATTCACATTATTCATTGATTTTTGCCTTTGAAAAACGTCCAGAAATGTTTGAAGCTACTGACTGAATGAAAGGAGCTGGCATCTCACTCTCTCTGAATCTTCTTTAGCATGCTAAGAGGAGCATGAAAAAGCAAAAAATTTCAGAATTGCACTTTGCAATGCGGAGAAATTACTGTTTGTACATTGACATTATTCATTGATTTTTGCCATTGAAAAACATCATGTTACTCATATACCAGAAATGATTGAAGGTACTGGCTGAAAGAAAGGAGCTGGCATCTCACTCTCTTTGAATCTTCTTTATCATGCTAAGAGGAGCAGGAAAAAGCAAAATATTTCAGAATTGCACCTTGCAATGCGGAGAAATCAATGTTTGTGCATTTACATTATTCAATGATTTTTGCGATTGTAAAATGTCCAGAAATGTTTGAAGCTACTGATTGAATGAAATAAGCTGGCATCTCACTCTCTCTGAATCTTCTTTAACATGCTAAGAGGAGTATGAAAAAGCAAAAAATTTCAGAATTGCACCTTGCAATGCCGTGAATTTACTGTTTGTACATGGACATTACTAATTGATTTTTGCCATTGAAAAACATCACGTTACTCATATACCAGAATTGTTTGAAGGTACTGGCTGAAAGAAAGGAGCTGGCATCTCACTCTCTTTGAATCTTCTTTATCATGCTAAGAGGAGCAGGAAAAAGCAAAAAATTTCAGAATTGCACCTTGCAATGCAGAGAAATCAATGTTTGTGCATTCACATTATTCATTGATTTTTGCAATTGTAAAACGTCCAGAAATGTTTGAAGCTACTGACTGAATGAAAGGAGCTGGCATCTCACTCTCTGTGAATCTTCTTTAGCATGCTAAGAGGAGCATGAAAAAGCAAAATGTTTCAGAATTGCACCTTGCAATGCGGAGAAATTACTGTTTGTAAATGGACATTATTCATTGATTTTTGCCGTTGAAAAACATCATGTTACTCATATACCAGAAATGTTTGACGGTACTGGCTGAAAGAAAGGAGCTGGCATCTCACTCTCTTTGAATCTTCTTTATCATGCTAAGAGGAGCAGGAAAAAGCAAAAAAATTCAGAATTGCTCCTTGCAATGCAGAGAAATCAATGTTTGTGCATTCACATTATTCATTGATTTTTGCCATTGTAAAACGTCCAGAAATGTTTGAAGCTACGGACTGAATGAAAGGAGCTGGCATCTCACTCTCTCTGAATGTTCTTTAGCATGCTAAGAGGAGCATGAAAAAGCAAAAAAATTCAGAATTGCACCTTGCAATGCGGAGAAATTACTGTTTGTACATTGACATTATTCATTGATTTTTGCCATTGAAAAACATCATGTTACTCATATACCAGAAATGTTTGAAGGTACTGGCTGAAAGAAAGGAGCTGGCATCTCACTCTCTTTGAATCTTCTTTATCATGCTAAGAGGAACAGGAAAAAGCAAAAAAATTCAGAATTGCAGCTTGCAATGCAGAGAAATCAATGTTTGTGCATTCACATTATTCATTGATTTTTGCCATTGTAAAACGTCCAGAAATGTTTGAAGCTACTGACTGAATGAAAGGAGCTGGCATCTCACTCTCTCTGAATCTTCTTTAGCATGCTAAGAGGAGCATGAAAAAGCAAAAAATTTCAGAATTGCACCTTGCAATGCAGAGAAATCAATGTTTGTGCATTCACATTATTCATTGATTTTTGCCATTGTAAAATTTCAGAATTGCAGCTTGCAATGTGGAGAAATTAATGTTTGTACATTGACATTATTGATTGATTTTTGCCATTGAAAAACATCATGTTACTCATATACCAGAAATGTTTGAAGGTACTGGCTGAAAGAAAGGAGCTGGCATCTCACTCTCTTTGAATCTTCTTTATCATGCTAAGAGGAGCAGGAAAAAGCAAAAAATTTCAGAATTGCACCTTGCAATGTGGAGAAATCAATGTTTATGCATTCACATTATTCATTGATTTTTGCCATTGTAAAACATCCAGAAATGTTTGAAGCTACTGGCTGAAAGAAAGGAGCTGGCATCTCACTCTCTTTGAATCTTCTTTATCATGCTAAGAGGAGCAGGAAAAAGCAAAAAAATTCAGAATTTCTCCTTGCAATGCAGAGAAATCAATGTTTGTGCATTCACATTATTCATTGATTTTTGCCATTGTAAAACGTCCAGAAATGTTTGAAGCTACTGACTGAATGAAAGGAGCTGGCATCTCCCTCTCTCTGAATCTTCTTTAGCATGCTAAGAGGAGCATGAAAAAGCAAAAAAATTCAGAATCGCACCTTGCAATGCGGAGAAATTACTGTTTGTACATTGACATTATTCATTGATTTTTGCCATTGAAAAACATCATGTTACTCATATACCAGAAATGTTTGAAGGTACTGGCTGAAAGAAAGGAGCTGGCATCTCACTCTCTTTGAATCTTCTTTATCATGCTAAGAGGAACAGGAAAAAGCAAAAAAATTCAGAATTGCAGCTTGCAATGCAGAGAAATCAATGTTTGTGCATTCACATTATTCATTGATTTTTGCCATTGTAAAATGTCCAGAAATGTTTGAAGCTACTGACTGAATGAAAGGAGCTGGCATCTCACTCTCTCTGAATCTTCTTTAGCATGCTAAGAGGAGCATGAAAAAGCAAAAAATTTCAGAATTGCACCTTGCAATGCAGAGAAATCAATGTTTGTGCATTCACATTATTCATTGATTTTTGCCATTGTAAAATTTCAGAATTGCAGCTTGCAATGTGGAGAAATTAAAGTTTGTACATTGACATTATTCATTGATTTTTGCCATTGAAAAACATCATGTTACTCATATACCAGAAATGTTTGAAGGTACTGGCTGAAAGAAAGGAGCTGGCATCTCACTCTCTTTGAATCTTCTTTATCATGCTAAGAGGAGCAGGAAAAAGCAAAAAATTTCAGAATTGCACCTTGCAATGCAGAGAAATCAATGTTTGTGCATTCACATTATTCATTGATTTTTGCAATTGTAAAACGTCCAGAAATGTTTGAAGCTACTGACTGAATGAAAGGAGCTGGCATCTCACTCTCTCTGAATCTTCTTTAGCATGCTAAGAGGAGCATGAAAAAGCAAAAAATTTCAGAATTGCACTTTGCAATGCGGAGAAATTACTGTTTGTACATTGACATTATTCATTGATTTTTGCCATTGAAAAACATCATGTTACTCATATACCAGAAATGATTGAAGGTACTGGCTGAAAGAAAGGAGCTGGCATCTCACTCTCTTTGAATCTTCTTTATCATGCTAAGAGGAGCAGGAAAAAGCAAAATATTTCAGAATTGCACCTTGCAATGCGGAGAAATCAATGTTTGTGCATTTACATTATTCAATGATTTTTGCGATTGTAAAATGTCCAGAAATGTTTGAAGCTACTGATTGAATGAAATAAGCTGGCATCTCACTCTCTCTGAATCTTCTTTAACATGCTAAGAGGAGTATGAAAAAGCAAAAAATTTCAGAATTGCACCTTGCAATGCCGTGAATTTACTGTTTGTACATGGACATTACTAATTGATTTTTGCCATTGAAAAACATCACGTTACTCATATACCAGAATTGTTTGAAGGTACTGGCTGAAAGAAAGGAGCTGGCATCTCACTCTCTTTGAATCTTCTTTATCATGCTAAGAGGAGCAGGAAAAAGCAAAAAATTTCAGAATTGCACCTTGCAATGCAGAGAAATCAATGTTTGTGCATTCACATTATTCATTGATTTTTGCAATTGTAAAACGTCCAGAAATGTTTGAAGCTACTGACTGAATGAAAGGAGCTGGCATCTCACTCTCTGTGAATCTTCTTTAGCATGCTAAGAGGAGCATGAAAAAGCAAAATGTTTCAGAATTGCACCTTGCAATGCGGAGAAATTACTGTTTGTAAATGGACATTATTCATTGATTTTTGCCATTGAAAAACATCATGTTACTCATATACCAGAAATGTTTGACGGTACTGGCTGAAAGAAAGGAGCTGGCATCTCACTCTCTTTGAATCTTCTTTATCATGCTAAGAGGAGCAGGAAAAAGCAAAAAAATTCAGAATTGCTCCTTGCAATGCAGAGAAATCAATGTTTGTGCATTCACATTATTCATTGATTTTTGCCATTGTAAAACGTCCAGAAATGTTTGAAGCTACGGACTGAATGAAAGGAGCTGGCATCTCACTCTCTCTGAATCTTCTTTAGCATGCTAAGAGGAGCATGAAAAAGCAAAAAAATTCAGAATTGCACCTTGCAATGCGGAGAAATTACTGTTTGTACATTGACATTATTCATTGATTTTTGCCATTGAAAAACATCATGTTACTCATATACCAGAAATGTTTGAAGGTACTGGCTGAAAGAAAGGAGCTGGCATCTCACTCTCTTTGAATCTTCTTTATCATGCTAAGAGGAACAGGAAAAAGCAAAAAAATTCAGAATTGCAGCTTGCAATGCAGAGAAATCAATGTTTGTGCATTCACATTATTCATTGATTTTTGCCATTGTAAAACGTCCAGAAATGTTTGAAGCTACTGACTGAATGAAAGGAGCTGGCATCTCACTCTCTCTGAATCTTCTTTAGCATGCTAAGAGGAGCATGAAAAAGCAAAAAATTTCAGAATTGCACCTTGCAATGCAGAGAAATCAATGTTTGTGCATTCACATTATTCATTGATTTTTGCCATTGTAAAATTTCAGAATTGCAGCTTGCAATGTGGAGAAATTAATGTTTGTACATTGACATTATTGATTGATTTTTGCCATTGAAAAACATCATGTTACTCATATACCAGAAATGTTTGAAGGTACTGGCTGAAAGAAAGGAGCTGGCATCTCACTCTCTTTGAATCTTCTTTATCATGCTAAGAGGAGCAGGAAAAAGCAAAAAATTTCAGAATTGCACCTTGCAATGTGGAGAAATCAATGTTTATGCATTCACATTATTCATTGATTTTTGCCATTGTAAAACATCCAGAAATGTTTGAAGCTACTGGCTGAAAGAAAGGAGCTGGCATCTCACTCTCTTTGAATCTTCTTTATCATGCTAAGAGGAGCAGGAAAAAGCAAAAAAATTCAGAATTTCTCCTTGCAATGCAGAGAAATCAATGTTTGTGCATTCACATTATTCATTGATTTTTGCCATTGTAAAACGTCCAGAAATGTTTGAAGCTACTGACTGAATGAAAGGAGCTGGCATCTCCCTCTCTCTGAATCTTCTTTAGCATGCTAAGAGGAGCATGAAAAAGCAAAAAAATTCAGAATCGCACCTTGCAATGCGGAGAAATTACTGTTTGTACATTGACATTATTCATTGATTTTTGCCATTGAAAAACATCATGTTACTCATATACCAGAAATGTTTGAAGGTACTGGCTGAAAGAAAGGAGCTGGCATCTCACTCTCTTTGAATCTTCTTTATCATGCTAAGAGGAACAGGAAAAAGCAAAAAAATTCAGAATTGCAGCTTGCAATGCAGAGAAATCAATGTTTGTGCATTCACATTATTCATTGATTTTTGCCATTGTAAAATGTCCAGAAATGTTTGAAGCTACTGACTGAATGAAAGGAGCTGGCATCTCACTCTCTCTGAATCTTCTTTAGCATGCTAAGAGGAGCATGAAAAAGCAAAAAATTTCTGAATTGCACCTTGCAATGCAGAGAAATCAATGTTTGTGCATTCACATTATTCATTGATTTTTGCCATTGTAAAATTTCAGAATTGCAGCTTGCAATGTGGAGAAATTAAAGTTTGTACATTGACATTATTCATTGATTTTTGCCATTGAAAAACATCATGTTACTCATATACCAGAAATGTTTGAAGGTACTGGCTGAAAGAAAGGAGCTGGCATCTCACTCTCTTTGAATCTTCTTTATCATGCTAAGAGGAGCAGGAAAAAGCAAAAAATTTCAGAATTGCACCTTGCAATGCAGAGAAATCAATGTTTGTGCATTCACATTATTCATTGATTTTTGCAATTGTAAAACGTCCAGAAATGTTTGAAGCTACTGACTGAATGAAAGGAGCTGGCATCTCACTCTCTGTGAATCTTCTTTAGCATGCTAAGAGGAGCATGAAAAAGCAAAATGTTTCAGAATTGCACCTTGCAATGCGGAGAAATTACTGTTTGTAAATGGACATTATTCATTGATTTTTGCCATTGAAAAACATCATGTTACTCATATACCAGAAATGTTTGACGGTACTGGCTGAAAGAAAGGAGCTGGCATCTCACTCTCTTTGAATCTTCTTTATCATGCTAAGAGGAGCAGGAAAAAGCAAAAAAATTCAGAATTGCTCCTTGCAATGCAGAGAAATCAATGTTTGTGCATTCACATTATTCATTGATTTTTGCCATTGTAAAACGTCCAGAAATGTTTGAAGCTACGGACTGAATGAAAGGAGCTGGCATCTCACTCTCTCTGAATCTTCTTTAGCATGCTAAGAGGAGCATGAAAAAGCAAAAAAATTCAGAATTGCACCTTGCAATGCGGAGAAATTACTGTTTGTACATTGACATTATTCATTGATTTTTGCCATTGAAAAACATCATGTTACTCATATACCAGAAATGTTTGAAGGTACTGGCTGAAAGAAAGGAGCTGGCATCTCACTCTCTTTGAATCTTCTTTATCATGCTAAGAGGAACAGGAAAAAGCAAAAAAATTCAGAATTGCAGCTTGCAATGCAGAGAAATCAATGTTTGTGCATTCACATTATTCATTGATTTTTGCCATTGTAAAACGTCCAGAAATGTTTGAAGCTACTGACTGAATGAAAGGAGCTGGCATCTCACTCTCTCTGAATCTTCTTTAGCATGCTAAGAGGAGCATGAAAAAGCAAAAAATTTCAGAATTGCACCTTGCAATGCAGAGAAATCAATGTTTGTGCATTCACATTATTCATTGATTTTTGCCATTGTAAAATTTCAGAATTGCAGCTTGCAATGTGGAGAAATTAATGTTTGTACATTGACATTATTGATTGATTTTTGCCATTGAAAAACATCATGTTACTCATATACCAGAAATGTTTGAAGGTACTGGCTGAAAGAAAGGAGCTGGCATCTCACTCTCTTTGAATCTTCTTTATCATGCTAAGAGGAGCAGGAAAAAGCAAAAAATTTCAGAATTGCACCTTGCAATGTGGAGAAATCAATGTTTATGCATTCACATTATTCATTGATTTTTGCCATTGTAAAACATCCAGAAATGTTTGAAGCTACTGGCTGAAAGAAAGGAGCTGGCATCTCACTCTCTTTGAATCTTCTTTATCATGCTAAGAGGAGCAGGAAAAAGCAAAAAAATTCAGAATTTCTCCTTGCAATGCAGAGAAATCAATGTTTGTGCATTCACATTATTCATTGATTTTTGCCATTGTAAAACGTCCAGAAATGTTTGAAGCTACTGACTGAATGAAAGGAGCTGGCATCTCCCTCTCTCTGAATCTTCTTTAGCATGCTAAGAGGAGCATGAAAAAGCAAAACTTTTCAGAATTGCACCTTGCAATGTGGAGAAATTACTGTTTGTACATTGACATTATTCATTGATTTTTGCCATTGAAAAACATCATGTTACTCATATACCAGAAATGTTTGAAGGTACTGGCTGAAAGAAAGGAGCTGGCATCTCACTCTCTTTGAATCTTCTTTATCATGCTAAGAGGAGCAGGAAAAAGCAAAAAAATTCAGAATTGCACCATGCAATGCAGAGAAATCAATGTTTGTGCATTCACATTATTCATTGATTTTTGCCATTGTAAAACATCCAGAAATGTTTGAAGCTACTGACTGAATGAAAAGAGCTGGCATCTCACTCTCTCTGAATCTTCTTTAGCATGCTAAGAGGAGCATGAAAAAGCAAAAAATTTCAGAATTGCACCTTGCAATGCGGAGAAATTACTGTTTGTACATTGACATTATTCATTGATTTTTGCCATTGAAAAACATCATGTTACTCATATACCAGAAATGTTTGAAGGTACTGGCTGAAAGAAAGGAGCTGGCATCTCACTCTCTTTGAATCTTCTTTATCATGCTAAGAGGAGCAGGAAAAAGCATAAAAATTCAGAATTGCACCTTGCAATGCAGAGAAATCAATGTTTGTGCATTCACATTATTCATTGATTTTTGCCATTGTAAAACGTCCAGAAATGTTTGAAGCTACTGACTGAATGAAAGGAGCTGGCATCTCACTCTCTCTGAATCTTCTTTAGCATGCTAAGAGGACCATGAAAAAGCAAAAAATTTCAGAATTGCACTTTGCAATGCGGAGAAATTACTGTTTGTACATTGACATTATTCATTGATTTTTGCCATTGAAAAACATCATGTTACTCATATACCAGAAATGTTTGAAGGTACTGGCTGAAAGAAAGGAGCTGGCATCTAACTCTCTTTGAATCTTCTTTATCATGCTAAGAGGAGCAGGAAAAAGCAAAAAAATTCAGAATTGCTCCTTGCAATGCAGAGAAATCAATGTTTGTGCATTCACATTATTCATTGATTTTTGCCTTTGAAAAACGTCCAGAAATGTTTGAAGCTACTGACTGAATGAAAGGAGCTGGCATCTCACTCTCTCTGAATCTTCTTTAGCATGCTAAGAGGAGCATGAAAAAGCAAAAAATTTCAGAATTGCACTTTGCAATGCGGAGAAATTACTGTTTGTACATTGACATTATTCATTGATTTTTGCCATTGAAAAACATCATGTTACTCATATACCAGAAATGATTGAAGGTACTGGCTGAAAGAAAGGAGCTGGCATCTCACTCTCTTTGAATCTTCTTTATCATGCTAAGAGGAGCAGGAAAAAGCAAAATATTTCAGAATTGCACCTTGCAATGCGGAGAAATCAATGTTTGTGCATTTACATTATTCAATGATTTTTGCGATTGTAAAATGTCCAGAAATGTTTGAAGCTACTGATTGAATGAAATAAGCTGGCATCTCACTCTCTCTGAATCTTCTTTAACATGCTAAGAGGAGTATGAAAAAGCAAAATGTTTCAGAATTGCACCTTGCAATGCCGTGAATTTACTGTTTGTACATGGACATTACTAATTGATTTTTGCCATTGAAAAACATCACGTTACTCATATACCAGAATTGTTTGAAGGTACTGGCTGAAAGAAAGGAGCTGGCATCTCACTCTCTTTGAATCTTCTTTATCATGCTAAGAGGAGCAGGAAAAAGCAAAAAATTTCAGAATTGCACCTTGCAATGCAGAGAAATCAATGTTTGTGCATTCACATTATTCATTGATTTTTGCAATTGTAAAACGTCCAGAAATGTTTGAAGCTACTGACTGAATGAAAGGAGCTGGCATCTCACTCTCTGTGAATCTTCTTTAGCATGCTAAGAGGAGCATGAAAAAGCAAAATGTTTCAGAATTGCACCTTGCAATGCGGAGAAATTACTGTTTGTAAATGGACATTATTCATTGATTTTTGCCATTGAAAAACATCATGTTACTCATATACCAGAAATGTTTGACGGTACTGGCTGAAAGAAAGGAGCTGGCATCTCACTCTCTTTGAATCTTCTTTATCATGCTAAGAGGAGCAGGAAAAAGCAAAAAAATTCAGAATTGCTCCTTGCAATGCAGAGAAATCAATGTTTGTGCATTCACATTATTCATTGATTTTTGCCATTGTAAAACGTCCAGAAATGTTTGAAGCTACGGACTGAATGAAAGGAGCTGGCATCTCACTCTCTCTGAATCTTCTTTAGCATGCTAAGAGGAGCATGAAAAAGCAAAAAAATTCAGAATTGCACCTTGCAATGCGGAGAAATTACTGTTTGTACATTGACATTATTCATTGATTTTTGCCATTGAAAAACATCATGTTACTCATATACCAGAAATGTTTGAAGGTACTGGCTGAAAGAAAGGAGCTGGCATCTCACTCTCTTTGAATCTTCTTTATCATGCTAAGAGGAACAGGAAAAAGCAAAAAAATTCAGAATTGCAGCTTGCAATGCAGAGAAATCAATGTTTGTGCATTCACATTATTCATTGATTTTTGCCATTGTAAAACGTCCAGAAATGTTTGAAGCTACTGACTGAATGAAAGGAGCTGGCATCTCACTCTCTCTGAATCTTCTTTAGCATGCTAAGAGGAGCATGAAAAAGCAAAAAATTTCAGAATTGCACCTTGCAATGCAGAGAAATCAATGTTTGTGCATTCACATTATTCATTGATTTTTGCCATTGTAAAATTTCAGAATTGCAGCTTGCAATGTGGAGAAATTAATGTTTGTACATTGACATTATTGATTGATTTTTGCCATTGAAAAACATCATGTTACTCATATACCAGAAATGTTTGAAGGTACTGGCTGAAAGAAAGGAGCTGGCATCTCACTCTCTTTGAATCTTCTTTATCATGCTAAGAGGAGCAGGAAAAAGCAAAAAATTTCAGAATTGCACCTTGCAATGTGGAGAAATCAATGTTTATGCATTCACATTATTCATTGATTTTTGCCATTGTAAAACATCCAGAAATGTTTGAAGCTACTGGCTGAAAGAAAGGAGCTGGCATCTCACTCTCTTTGAATCTTCTTTATCATGCTAAGAGGAGCAGGAAAAAGCAAAAAAATTCAGAATTTCTCCTTGCAATGCAATGAAATCAATGTTTGTGCATTCACATTATTCATTGATTTTTGCCATTGTAAAACGTCCAGAAATGTTTGAAGCTACTGACTGAATGAAAGGAGCTGGCATCTCCCTCTCTCTGAATCTTCTTTAGCATGCTAAGAGGAGCATGAAAAAGCAAAAAAATTCAGAATCGCACCTTGCAATGCGGAGAAATTACTGTTTGTACATTGACATTATTCATTGATTTTTGCCATTGAAAAACATCATGTTACTCATATACCAGAAATGTTTGAAGGTACTGGCTGAAAGAAAGGAGCTGGCATCTCACTCTCTTTGAATCTTCTTTATCATGCTAAGAGGAACAGGAAAAAGCAAAAAAATTCAGAATTGCAGCTTGCAATGCAGAGAAATCAATGTTTGTGCATTCACATTATTCATTGATTTTTGCCATTGTAAAATGTCCAGAAATGTTTGAAGCTACTGACTGAATGAAAGGAGCTGGCATCTCACTCTCTCTGAATCTTCTTTAGCATGCTAAGAGGAGCATGAAAAAGCAAAAAATTTCAGAATTGCACCTTGCAATGCAGAGAAATCAATGTTTGTGCATTCACATTATTCATTGATTTTTGCCATTGTAAAATTTCAGAATTGCAGCTTGCAATGTGGAGAAATTAAAGTTTGTACATTGACATTATTCATTGATTTTTGCCATTGAAAAACATCATGTTACTCATATACCAGAAATGTTTGAAGGTACTGGCTGAAAGAAAGGAGCTGGCATCTAACTCTCTTTGAATCTTCTTTTTCATGCTAAGAGGAGCAGGAAAAAGCAAAAAACTTCAGAATTGCACCTTGCAATGCGGAGAAATCAATGTTTGTGCATTCACATTATTCAATAATTTTTGCCATTGTAAAACGTCCAGAAATGTTTGAAGCTACTGACTGAATGAAAGGAGCTGGCATCTCAGTCTCTCTGAATCTTCTTTAGCATGTTAAGAGGAGCATGAAAAAGCAAAAAATTTCAGAATTGCACCTTGCAATGCGGAGAAATTACGGTTTGTACATTGACATTATTCATTGATTTTTGCCATTGAAAAACATCATGTTACTCATATACCAGAAAAGTTTGAAGGTACTGGCTGAAAGAAAGGAGCTGGCATCTCACTCTCTTTGAATCTTCTTTATCATGCTAAGAGGAGCAGGAAAAAGCAAAAAATTTCAGAATTGCACCTTGCAATGCAGAGAAATCAATGTTTGTGCATTCACATTATTCATTGATTTTTGCCAATGTATAACGTCCAGAAATGTTTGAATCTACTGGCTGAATGAGAGGAGCTGGCATCTCACTCTCTCTGAATTTTCTTTAGCATGCTAAGAGGAGCATGAAAAAGCAAAAAATTTCAGAATTGCACCTTGCAATGCGGAGAAAGAACTGTTTGTACATTGACAAAATTCATTGATTTTTGCCATTGAAAAACATCATGTTACTCATATACCAGAAATGTTTGAAGGTACTGGCTGAAAGAAAGGAGCTGGCATCTCACTCTCTTTGAATCTTCTTTATCATGCTAAGAGGAGCAGGAAAAAGCAAAACATTTCAGAATTGCACCTTGCAATGCGGAGAAATCAATGTTTGTGCATTCACATTATTCATTGATTTTTGCCATTGTAAAACATCCAGAAATGTTTGAAGCTACTGACTGAATGAAAGGAGCTGGCATCTCAGTCTCTCTGAATCTTCTTTAGCATGTTAAGAGGAGCATGAAAAAGCAAAAAATTTCAGAATTTCAACTTGCAATGCGGAGAAATTACTGTTTGTACATTGACTTTATTCATTGATTTTTGCCATTGAAAAACATCATGTTACTCATATACCAGAAATGTTTGAAGGTACTGGCTGAAAGAAAGGAGCTGTCATCTCACTCTCTTTGAATCTTCTTTATCATGCTAAGAGGAGCAGGAAAAAGCAAAAAAATTCAGAATTTCACCTTGCAATGCAGAGAAATCAATGTTTGTGCATTCACATTATTCATTGATTTTTGACATTGTAAAACGTCCAGAAATGTTTGAAGCTACTGACTGAATGAAAGGAGCTGGCATCTCACTCTCTCTGAATCTTCTTTAGCATGCTAAGAGGAGCATGAAAAAACAAAAAATTTCAGAATTGCACCTTGCAATGCAGAGAAATCAATGTTTGTGCATTCACATTATTCATTGATTTTTGCCATTGTAAAATTTCAGCATTGCAGCTTGCAATGCGGAGAAATTAATGTTTGTACATTGACATTATTCATTGATTTTTGCCATTGAAAAACATCATGTTAATCATATACCAGAAATGTTTGAAGGTACTGGCTGAAAGAAAGTAGGTGGCATCTCACTCTCTTTGAATCTTCTTTAATATGCTAAGAGGAGCAGGAAAAACCAAAAAATTTCAGAATTGCACCTTGCAATGTGGAGAAATCAATGTTTTTGCATTCACATTATTCATTGATTTTTGGCATTGAAAAACGACCAGAAATGTTTGAAGCTACTGTCTGAATGAAAGGAGCTGGCATCTCACTCTCTTTGAATTTTCTTTAGCATGCTAAGAGGAGCATGAAAAAGCAAAAAATTTCAGAATTGCACCTTGCAATGCGGAGAAATTACTGTTTGTACATTGACATTATTCATTGATTTTTGCCATTGAAAAACATCATGTTACTCATATACCAGAAATGTTTGAAGGTACTGGCTGAAAGAAAGGAGCTGGCATCTCACTCTCTTTGAATCTTCTTTATCATACTAAGAGGAGCAGGAAAAAGCAAAACATTTCAGAATTGCACCTTGCAATGCAGAGAAATCAATGTTTGTGCAATCACATTATTCATTGATTTTTGCCATTGAAAAATGTCCAGAAATGATTGAAGCTACTGACTGAATGAAAGGAACTGGCATCTCCCTCTCTCTGAATCTTCTTTAGCATGCTAAGAGGAGCATGAAAAAGCAAAAAATTTCAAAATTGCACCTTGCAATGCGGAGAAATTACTGTTTGTACATTGACATTATTCATTGATTTTTGCCATTGAAAAACATCATGTTACTCATATACCAGAAATGTTTGAAGGTACTGGCTGAAAGAAAGGAGCTGGCATCTCACTCTCTTTGAATCTTCTTTTTCATGCTAAGAGGAGCAGGAAAAAGCAAAAAACTTCAGAATTGCAGCTTGCAATGCGGAGAAATCAATGTTTGTGCATTCACATTATTCATTAATTTTTGCCATTGTAAAACGTCCAGAAATGTTTGAAGCTACTGACTGAATGAAAGGAGCTGGCATCTCAGTCTCTCTGAATCTTCTTTAGCATGTTAAGAGGAGCATGAAAAAGCAAAAAATTTCAGAATTGCACCTTGCAATGCGGAGAAATTACGGTTTGTACATTGACATTATTCATTGATTTTTGCCATTGAAAAACATCATGTTACTCATATACCAGAAAAGTTTGAAGATACTGGCTGAAAGAAAGGAGCTGGCATCTCACTCTCTTTGAATCTTCTTTATCATGCTAAGAGGAGCAGGAAAAAGCAAAAAATTTCAGAATTGCACCTTGCAATGCAGAGAAATCAATGTTTGTGCATTCACATTATTCATTGATTTTTGCCAATGTATAACGTCCAGAAATGTTTGAATCTACTGGCTGAATGAGAGGAGCTGGCATTTCACTCTCTCTGAATTTTCTTTAGCATGCTAAGAGGAGCATGAAAAAGCAAAAAATTTCAGAATTGCACCTTGCAATGCGGAGAAAGAACTGTTTGTACATTGACAAAATTCATTGATTTTTGCCATTGAAAAACATCATGTTACTCATATACCAGAAATGTTTGAAGGTACTGGCTGAAAGAAAGGAGCTGGCATCTCACTCTCTTTGAATCTTCTTTATCATGCTAAGAGGAGCAGGAAAAAGCAAAACATTTCAGAATTGCACCTTGCAATGCGGAGAAATCAATGTTTGTGCATTCACATTATTCATTGATTTTTGCCATTGTAAAACATCCAGAAATGTTTGAAGCTACTGACTGAATTAAAGGAGCTGGCATCTCACTCTCTCTGAATCTTCTTTAGCATGCTAAGAGGAGCATGAAAAAGCAAAAAATTTCAGAATTGCACATTGCAATGCGGAGAAATTACTGATTGTACATTGACATTATTCATTGATTTTTGCCATTGAAAAACATCATGTTACTCATATACCAGAAATGTTTGAAGGTACTGGCTGAAAGAAAGGAGCTGGCATCTCACTCTCTTTGAATCTTCTTTATCATGCTAAGAGGAGCAGGAAAAAGCAAAACATTTCAGAATTGCACCTTTCAATGCAGAGAAATCAATGTTTGTGCATTCACATTATTCATTGATTTTTGCCATTGTAAAACATCCAGAAATGTTTGAAGCTACTGACTGAATGAAAGGAACTGGCATCTCACTCTCTCTGAATCTTCTTTAGCATGCTAAGAGGAGCATGAAAAAGCAAAAAATTTCAGAATTGCACCTTGCAATGCGGAGAAATTACTGTTTGTACATTGACATTATTCATTAATTTTTGCCACTGAAAAACATCATGTTACTCATATACTAGAAATGTTTGAAGGTACTGGCTGAAAGAAAGGAGCTGGCATCTCACTCTCTTTGAATCTTCTTTATCATGCTAAGAGGAGCAGGAAAAAGCAAAAAATTTCAGAATTGCACCTTGCAATGCAGAGAAATCAATGTTTGTGCATTCACATTATTCATTGATTTTTGCCATTGTATAACGTCCAGAAATGTTTGAAGCTACTGGCTGAATGAAAGGAGCTGGCATCTCACTCTCTCTGAATCTTCTTTAGCATGCTAAGAGGAGCATGAAAAAGCAAAAAATTTCAGAATTTCAACTTGCAATGCGGAGAAATTACTGTTTGTACATTGACTTTATTCATTGATTTTTGCCATTGAAAAACATCATGTTACTCATATACCAGAAATGTTTGAAGGTACTGGCTGAAAGAAAGGAGCTGTCATCTCACTCTCTTTGAATCTTCTTTATCATGCTAAGAGGAGCAGGAAAAAGCAAAAAAATTCAGAATTTCACCTTGCAATGCAGAGAAATCAATGTTTGTGGATTCACATTATTCATTGATTTTTGACATTGTAAAACGTCCAGAAATGTTTGAAGCTACTGACTGAATGAAAGGAGCTGGCATCTCACTCTCTCTGAATCTTCTTTAGCATGCTAAGAGGAGCATGAAAAAGCAAAAAATTTCAGAATTGCACATTGCAATGCGGAGAAATTACTGATTGTACATTGACATTATTCATTGATTTTTGCCATTGAAAAACATCATGTTACTCATATACCAGAAATGTTTGAAGGTACTGGCTGAAAGAAAGGAGCTGGCATCTCACTCTCTTTGAATCTTCTTTATCATGCTAAGAGGAGCAGGAAAAAGCAAAACATTTCAGAATTGCACCTTTCAATGCAGAGAAATCAATGTTTGTGCATTCACATTATTCATTGATTTTTGCCATTGTAAAACATCCAGAAATGTTTGAAGCTACTGACTGAATGAAAGGAACTGGCATCTCACTCTCTCTGAATCTTCTTTAGCATGCTAAGAGGAGCATGAAAAAGCAAAAAATTTCAGAATTGCACCTTGCAATGCGGAGAAATTACTGTTTGTACATTGACATTATTCATTAATTTTTGCCACTGAAAAACATCATGTTACTCATATACTAGAAATGTTTGAAGGTACTGGCTGAAAGAAAGGAGCTGGCATCTCACTCTCTTTGAATCTTCTTTATCATGCTAAGAGGAGCAGGAAAAAGCAAAAAATTTCAGAATTGCACCTTGCAATGCAGAGAAATCAATGTTTGTGCATTCACATTATTCATTGATTTTTGCCATTGTATAACGTCCAGAAATGTTTGAAGCTACTGGCTGAATGAAAGGAGCTGGCATCTCACTCTCTCTGAATCTTCTTTAGCATGCTAAGAGGAGCATGAAAAAGCAAAAAATTTCAGAATTGCACATTGCAATGCGGAGAAATTACTGATTGTACATTGACATTATTCATTGATTTTTGCCATTGAAAAACATCATGTTACTCATATACCAGAAATGTTTGAAGGTACTGGCTGAAAGAAAGGAGCTGGCATCTCACTCTCTTTGAATCTTCTTTATCATGCTAAGAGGAGCAGGAAAAAGCAAAACATTTCAGAATTGCACCTTTCAATGCAGAGAAATCAATGTTTGTGCATTCACATTATTCATTGATTTTTGCCATTGTAAAACATCCAGAAATGTTTGAAGCTACTGACTGAATGAAAGGAACTGGCATCTCACTCTCTCTGAATCTTCTTTAGCATGCTAAGAGGAGCATGAAAAAGCAAAAAATTTCAGAATTGCACCTTGCAATGCGGAGAAATTACTGTTTGTACATTGACATTATTCATTAATTTTTGCCACTGAAAAACATCATGTTACTCATATACTAGAAATGTTTGAAGGTACTGGCTGAAAGAAAGGAGCTGGCATCTCACTCTCTTTGAATCTTCTTTATCATGCTAAGAGGAGCAGGAAAAAGCAAAAAATTTCAGAATTGCACCTTGCAATGCAGAGAAATCAATGTTTGTGCATTCACATTATTCATTGATTTTTGCCATTGTATAACGTCCAGAAATGTTTGAAGCTACTGGCTGAATGAAAGGAGCTGGCATCTCACTCTCTCTGAATCTTCTTTAGCATGCTAAGAGGAGCATGAAAAAGCAAAAAATTTCAGAATTTCAACTTGCAATGCGGAGAAATTACTGTTTGTACATTGACTTTATTCATTGATTTTTGCCATTGAAAAACATCATGTTACTCATATACCAGAAATGTTTGAAGGTACTGGCTGAAAGAAAGGAGCTGTCATCTCACTCTCTTTGAATCTTCTTTATCATGCTAAGAGGAGCAGGAAAAAGCAAAAAAATTCAGAATTTCACCTTGCAATGCAGAGAAATCAATGTTTGTGGATTCACATTATTCATTGATTTTTGACATTGTAAAACGTCCAGAAATGTTTGAAGCTACTGACTGAATGAAAGGAGCTGGCATCTCACTCTCTCTGAATCTTCTTTAGCATGCTAAGAGGAGCATGAAAAAGCAAAAAATTTCAGAATTGCACATTGCAATGCGGAGAAATTACTGATTGTACATTGACATTATTCATTGATTTTTGCCATTGAAAAACATCATGTTACTCATATACCAGAAATGTTTGAAGGTACTGGCTGAAAGGAAGGAGCTGGCATCTCACTCTCTTTGAATCTTCTTTATCATGCTAAGAGGAGCAGGAAAAAGCAAAACATTTCAGAATTGCACCTTTCAATGCAGAGAAATCAATGTTTGTGCATTCACATTATTCATTGATTTTTGCCATTGTAAAACATCCAGAAATGTTTGAAGCTACTGACTGAATGAAAGGAACTGGCATCTCACTCTCTCTGAATCTTCTTTAGCATGCTAAGAGGAGCATGAAAAAGCAAAAAATTTCAGAATTGCACCTTGCAATGCGGAGAAATTACTGTTTGTACATTGACATTATTCATTAATTTTTGCCACTGAAAAACATCATGTTACTCATATACTAGAAATGTTTGAAGGTACTGGCTGAAAGAAAGGAGCTGGCATCTCACTCTCTTTGAATCTTCTTTATCATGCTAAGAGGAGCAGGAAAAAGCAAAAAATTTCAGAATTGCACCTTGCAATGCAGAGAAATCAATGTTTGTGCATTCACATTATTCATTGATTTTTGCCATTGTATAACGTCCAGAAATGTTTGAAGCTACTGGCTGAATGAAAGGAGCTGGCATCTCACTCTCTCTGAATCTTCTTTAGCATGCTAAGAGGAGCATGAAAAAGCAAAAAATTTCAGAATTTCAACTTGCAATGCGGAGAAATTACTGTTTGTACATTGACTTTATTCATTGATTTTTGCCATTGAAAAACATCATGTTACTCATATACCAGAAATGTTTGAAGGTACTGGCTGAAAGAAAGGAGCTGTCATCTCACTCTCTTTGAATCTTCTTTATCATGCTAAGAGGAGCAGGAAAAAGCAAAAAAATTCAGAATTTCACCTTGCAATGCAGAGAAATCAATGTTTGTGGATTCACATTATTCATTGATTTTTGACATTGTAAAACGTCCAGAAATGTTTGAAGCTACTGACTGATTGAAAGGAGCTGGCATCTCACTCTCTCTGAATCTTCTTTAGCATGCTAAGAGGAGCATGAAAAAGCAAAAAATTTCAGAATTGCACCTTGCAATGCAGAGAAATCAATGTTTGTGCATTCACATTATTCATTGATTTTTGCCATTGTAAAATTTCAGCATTGCAGCTTGCAATGCGGAGAAATTAATGTTTGTACATTGACATTATTCATTGATTTTTGCCATTGAAAAACATCATGTTAATCATATACCAGAAATGTTTGAAGGTACTGGCTGAAAGAAAGTAGGTGGCATCTCACTCTCTTTGAATCTTCTTTAATATGCTAAGAGGAGCAGGAAAAACCAAAAAATTTCAGAATTGCACCTTGCAATGTGGAGAAATCAATGTTTTTGCATTCACATTATTCATTGATTTTTGGCATTGAAAAACGACCAGAAATGTTTGAAGCTACTGTCTGAATGAAAGGAGCTGGCATCTCACTCTCTCTGAATTTTCTTTAGCATGCTAAGAGGAGCATGAAAAAGCAAAAAATTTCAGAATTGCACCTTGCAATGCGGAGAAATTACTGTTTGTACATTGACATTATTCATTGATTTTTGCCATTGAAAAACATCATGTTACTCATATACCCGAAATGTTTGAAGGTACTGGCTGAAAGAAAGGAGCTGGCATCTCACTCTCTTTGAATCTTCTTTATCATACTAAGAGGAGCAGGAAAAAGCAAAACATTTCAGAATTGCACCTTGCAATGCAGAGAAATCAATGTTTGTGCAATCACATTATTCATTGATTTTTGCCATTGAAAAATGTCCAGAAATGATTGAAGCTACTGACTGAATGAAAGGAACTGGCATCTCCCTCTCTCTGAATCTTCTTTAGCATGCTAAGAGGAGCATGAAAAAGCAAAAAATTTCAGAATTGCACCTTGCAATGCGGAGAAATTACTGTTTGTACATTGACATTATTCATTGATTTTTGCCATTGAAAAACATCATGTTACTCATATACCAGAAATGTTTGAAGGTACTGGCTGAAAGAAAGGAGCTGGCATCTCACTCTCTTTGAATCTTCTTTTTCATGCTAAGAGGAGCAGGAAAAAGCAAAAAACTTCAGAATTGCACCTTGCAATGCGGAGAAATCAATGTTTGTGCATTCACATTATTCATTAATTTTTGCCATTGTAAAACGTCCAGAAATGTTTGAAGCTACTGACTGAATGAAAGGAGCTGGCATCTCAGTCTCTCTGAATTTTCTTTAGCATGTTAAGAGGAGCATGAAAAAGCAAAAAATTTCAGAATTGCACCTTGCAATGCGGAGAAATTACGGTTTGTACATTGACATTATTCATTGATTTTTGCCATTGAAAAACATCATGTTACTCATATACCAGAAAAGTTTGAAGGTACTGGCTGAAAGAAAGGAGCTGGCATCTCACTCTCTTTGAATCTTCTTTATCATGCTAAGAGGAGCAGGAAAAAGCAAAAAATTTCAGAATTGCACCTTGCAATGCAGAGAAATCAATGCTTGTGCATTCACATTATTCATTGATTTTTGCCAATGTATAACGTCCAGAAATGTTTGAATCTACTGGCTGAATGAAAGGAGCTGGCATCTCACTCTCTCTGAATTTTCTTTAGCATGCTAAGAGGAGCATGAAAAAGCAAAAAATTTCAGAATTGCACCTTGCAATGCGGAGAAAGAACTGTTTGTACATTGACAAAATTCATTGATTTTTGCCATTGAAAAACATCATGTTACTCATATACCAGAAATGTTTGAAGGTACTGGCTGAAAGAAAGGAGCTGGCATCTCACTCTCTTTGAATCTTCTTTATCATGCTGAGAGGAGCAGGAAAAAGCAAAACATTTCAGAATTGCACCTTGCAATGCGGAGAAATCAATGTTTGTGCATTCACATTATTCATTGATTTTTGCCATTGTAAAACATCCAGAAATGTTTGAAGCTACTGACTGAATTAAAGGAGCTGGCATCTCACTCTCTCTGAATCTTCTTTAGCATGCTAAGAGGAGCATGAAAAAGCAAAAAATTTCAGAATTGCACATTGCAATGCGGAGAAATTACTGATTGTACATTGACATTATTCATTGATTTTTGCCATTGAAAAACATCATGTTACTCATATACCAGAAATGTTTGAAGGTACTGGCTGAAAGAAAGGAGCTGGCATCTCACTCTCTTTGAATCTTCTTTATCATGCTAAGAGGAGCAGGAAAAAGCAAAACATTTCAGAATTGCACCTTTCAATGCAGAGAAATCAATGTTTGTGCATTCACATTATTCATTGATTTTTGCCATTGTAAAACATCCAGAAATGTTTGAAGCTACTGACTGAATGAAAGGAGCTGGCATCTCACTCTCTCTGAATCTTCTTTAGCATGCTAAGAGGAGCATGAAAAAGCAAAAAATTTCAGAATTGCACCTTGCAATGCGGAGAAATTACTGTTTGTACATTGACATTATTCATTAATTTTTGCCACTGAAAAACATCATGTTACTCATATACTAGAAATGTTTGAAGGTACTGGCTGAAAGAAAGGAGCTGGCATCTCACTCTCTTTGAATCTTCTTTATCATGCTAAGAGGAGCAGGAAAAAGCAAAAAATTTCAGAATTGCACCTTGCAATGCAGAGAAATCAATGTTTGTGCATTCACATTATTCATTGATTTTTGCCATTGTATAACGTCCAGAAATGTTTGAAGCTACTGGCTGAATGAAAGGAGCTGGCATCTCACTCTCTCTGAATCTTCTTTAGCATGCTAAGAGGAGCATGAAAAAGCAAAAAATTTCAGAATTGCACCTTGCAATGCGGAGAAATTACTGTTTGTACATTGACATTATTCATTGATTTTTGCCATTGAAAAACATCATGTTACTCATATACCAGAAATGTTTGAAGGTACTGGCTGAAAGAAAGGAGCTGTCATCTCACTCTCTTTGAATCTTCTTTATCATGCTAAGAGGAGCAGGAAAAAGCAAAAAAATTCAGAATTTCACCTTGCAATGCAGAGAAATCAATGTTTGTGCATTCACATTATTCATTGATTTTTGACATTGTAAAACGTCCAGAAATGTTTGAAGCTACTGACTGAATGAAAGGAGCTGGCATCTCACTCTCTCTGAATCTTCTTTAGCATGCTAAGAGGAGCATGAAAAAGCAAAAAATTTCAGAATTGCACCTTGCAATGCAGAGAAATCAATGTTTGTGCATTCACATTATTCATTGATTTTTGCCATTGTAAAATTTCAGCATTGCAGCTTGCAATGCGGAGAAATTAATGTTTGTACATTGACATTATTCATTGATTTTTGCCATTGAAAAACATCATGTTAATCATATACCAGAAATGTTTGAAGGTACTGGCTGAAAGAAAGTAGGTGGCATCTCACTCTCTTTGAATCTTCTTTAATATGCTAAGAGGAGCAGGAAAAACCAAAAAATTTCAGAATTGCACCTTGCAATGTGGAGAAATCAATGTTTTTGCATTCACATTATTCATTGATTTTTGGCATTGAAAAACGACCAGAAATGTTTGAAGCTACTGTCTGAATGAAAGGAGCTGGCATCTCACTCTCTCTGAATTTTCTTTAGCATGCTAAGAGGAGCATGAAAAAGCAAAAAATTTCAGAATTGCACCTTGCAATGCGGAGAAATTACTGTTTGTACATTGACATTATTCATTGATTTTTGCCATTGAAAAACATCATGTTACTCATATACCCGAAATGTTTGAAGGTACTGGCTGAAAGAAAGGAGCTGGCATCTCACTCTCTTTGAATCTTCTTTATCATACTAAGAGGAGCAGGAAAAAGCAAAACATTTCAGAATTGCACCTTGCATTGCAGAGAAATCAATGTTTGTGCAATCACATTATTCATTGATTTTTGCCATTGAAAAATGTCCAGAAATGATTGAAGCTACTGACTGAATGAAAGGAACTGGCATCTCCCTCTCTCTGAATCTTCTTTAGCATGCTAAGAGGAGCATGAAAAAGCAAAAAATTTCAGAATTGCACCTTGCAATGCGGAGAAATTACTGTTTGTACATTGACATTATTCATTGATTTTTGCCATTGAAAAACATCATGTTACTCATATACCAGAAATGTTTGAAGGTACTGGCTGAAAGAAAGGAGCTGGCATCTCACTCTCTTTGAATCTTCTTTTTCATGCTAAGAGGAGCAGGATAAAGCAAAAAACTTCAGAATTGCACCTTGCAATGCGGAGAAATCAATGTTTGTGCATTCACATTATTCATTAATTTTTGCCATTGTAAAACGTCCAGAAATGTTTGAAGCTACTGACTGAATGAAAGGAGCTGGCATCTCAGTCTCTCTGAATTTTCTTTAGCATGTTAAGAGGAGCATGAAAAAGCAAAAAATTTCAGAATTGCACCTTGCAATGCGGAGAAATTACGGTTTGTACATTGACATTATTCATTGATTTTTGCCATTGAAAAACATCATGTTACTCATATACCAGAAAAGTTTGAAGGTACTGGCTGAAAGAAAGGAGCTGGCATCTCACTCTCTTTGAATCTTCTTTATCATGCTAAGAGGAGCAGGAAAAAGCAAAAAATTTCAGAATTGCACCTTGCAATGCAGAGAAATCAATGCTTGTGCATTCACATTATTCATTGATTTTTGCCAATGTATAACGTCCAGAAATGTTTGAATCTACTGGCTGAATGAAAGGAGCTGGCATCTCACTCTCTCTGAATTTTCTTTAGCATGCTAAGAGGAGCATGAAAAAGCAAAAAATTTCAGAATTGCACCTTGCAATGCGGAGAAAGAACTGTTTGTACATTGACAAAATTCATTGATTTTTGCCATTGAAAAACATCATGTTACTCATATACCAGAAATGTTTGAAGGTACTGGCTGAAAGAAAGGAGCTGGCATCTCACTCTCTTTGAATCTTCTTTATCATGCTAAGAGGAGCAGGAAAAAGCAAAACATTTCAGAATTGCACCTTGCAATGCGGAGAAATCAATGTTTGTGCATTCACATTATTCATTGATTTTTGCCATTGTAAAACATCCAGAAATGTTTGAAGCTACTGACTGAATTAAAGGAGCTGGCATCTCACTCTCTCTGAATCTTCTTTAGCATGCTAAGAGGAGCATGAAAAAGCAAAAAATTTCAGAATTGCACATTGCAATGCGGAGAAATTACTGATTGTACATTGACATTATTCATTGATTTTTGCCATTGAAAAACATCATGTTACTCATATACCAGAAATGTTTGAAGGTACTGGCTGAAAGAAAGGAGCTGGCATCTCACTCTCTTTGAATCTTCTTTATCATGCTAAGAGGAGCAGGAAAAAGCAAAACATTTCAGAATTGCACCTTTCAATGCAGAGAAATCAATGTTTGTGCATTCACATTATTCATTGATTTTTGCCATTGTAAAACATCCAGAAATGTTTGAAGCTACTGACTGAATGAAAGGAGCTGGCATCTCACTCTCTCTGAATCTTCTTTAGCATGCTAAGAGGAGCATGAAAAAGCAAAAAATTTCAGAATTGCACCTTGCAATGCGGAGAAATTACTGTTTGTACATTGACATTATTCATTAATTTTTGCCACTGAAAAACATCATGTTACTCATATACTAGAAATGTTTGAAGGTACTGGCTGAAAGAAAGGAGCTGGCATCTCACTCTCTTTGAATCTTCTTTATCATGCTAAGAGGAGCAGGAAAAAGCAAAAAATTTCAGAATTGCACCTTGCAATGCAGAGAAATCAATGTTTGTGCATTCACATTATTCATTGATTTTTGCCATTGTATAACGTCCAGAAATGTTTGAAGCTACTGGCTGAATGAAAGGAGCTGGCATCTCACTCTCTCTGAATCTTCTTTAGCATGCTAAGAGGAGCATGAAAAAGCAAAAAATTTCAGAATTGCACCTTGCAATGCGGAGAAATTACTGTTTGTACATTGACATTATTCATTGATTTTTGCCATTGAAAAACATCATGTTACTCATATACCAGAAATGTTTGAAGGTACTGGTTGAAAGAAAGGAGCTGGCATCTCAATCTCTTTGAATCTTCTTTATCATGCTAAGAGGAGCAGGAAAAAGCAAAACATTTCAGAATTGCACCTTTCAATGCAGAGAAATCAATGTTTGTGCATTCACATTATTCATTGATTTTTGCCATTGTAAAACATCCAGAAATGTTTGAAGCTACTGACTAAATGAAAGGAGCTGGCATCTCACTCTCTCTGAATCTTCTTTAGCATGCTAAGAGGAGCATGAAAAAGCAAAAAATTTCAGAATTGCACATTGCAATGCGGAGAAATTACTGTTTGTACATTGACATTATTCATTGATTTTTGCCATTGAAAAACATCATGTTACTCATTTACCAGAAATGTTTGAAGGTACTGGCTGAAAGAAAGGAGCTGGCACCTCACTCCCCTTGAATCTTCTTTATCATGCTAAGAGGAGCAGGAAAAAGCAAAAAATTTCAGAATTGCACCTTGCAATGCGGAAAAATCAATGTTTGTGCATTCACATTATTCATTGATTTTTGTCATTGTAAAACGTCCAGAAATGTTTGAAGCTACTGACTGAATGAAAGGAGGTGGCATCTCAGTATCTCTGAATCTTCTTTAGCATGCTAAGAGGAGCATGAAAAAGCAAAAAATTTCAGAATTGCACCTCGCAATGCGGAGAAATTACTGTTTGTACATTGACATTATTCATTGATTTTTGCCATTGAAAAACATCATGTTACTCATATACCAGAAAAGTTTGAAGGTACTGGCTGAAAGAAAGGAGCTGGTATCTCACTCTCTTTGATTCTTCTTTATGATGCTAAGAGGAGCATGAAAAAGCAAATAAAATCAGAATTGCACCTTGCAATGCAGAGAAATCAATGTTTGTGCATTCACATTTATTCATTGATTTTTGCCATTGTATAACGTCCAGAAATGTTTTAAGCTACTGACTGAATGAAAGGAGCTGGCATCTCACTCTCTCTGAATTTTCTTTAGCATGCTAAGAGGAGCATGAAAAAGTAAAAAATTTCAGAATTGCACCTTGCAATGCGGAGAAATTACTGTTTGTGCATTCACATTATTCATTGATTTTTGCCATTGAAAAACATCATGTTACTCATATACTAGAAATGTTTGAAGGTACTGGCTGAAAGAAAGGAGCTGGCATCTCACTCTCTTTGAATCTTCTTTATCATGCTAAGAGGAGCAGGAACAAGCAAAACATTTCAGTATTTCACCTTGAAATGCAGAGAAATTAATGTTTGTGCATTCACATTATTCATTGATTTTTGTCATTGTAAAACGTCCAGAAATGTTTGAAGCTACTGACTGAATGAAAGGAGCTGGCATCTCACTCTCTCTGAATCTTCTTTAGCATGCTAAGAGGAGCATGAAATACAAAAAATTTCAGAATTGCACCTTGCAATGCGGAGAAATTACTGTTTGTACATTGACATTATTCATTGATTTTTGCCATTAAAAAACATCATGTTACTCACATACCAGAAATGTTTGAAGGTACTAGCTGAAAGAAAGGAGCTGGCATCTCACTCTCTTTGAATCTTCTTTATCATGCTAAGAGAAGCAGGCAAAAACAAAAAAATTCAGAATTGCACATTGCAATGCAGAGAAATCAATGTTTGTGTATTCACATTATTCATTGATTTTTGCCATTGTAAAACGTCCAGAAATGTTTGAAGCTACTAACTGAATGAAAGGAGCTGGCATCTCACTCTCTCTGAATCGTCTTTAGCATGCTAAGAGGAGCATGAAAAAGCAAAAAATTTCAGAATTGCACCATGCAATGCGGAGAAATTAATGTTTGTGCATTGACATTATTCATTGATTTTTGACATTGAAAAATATCATGTTACTCATATAAAAGAAATGTTTGAAGGTACTGGTTGAAAGAAAGGAGCTGGCATCTCATTCTCTTTGAATCTTCTTTATCATGCTAAGAGGAGCAGGAAAAAGCAAAGAATGTCAGAATTGAACCATGCAATGCGGAGAAATCAATGTTTGTGCATTCACATTATTCATTGATTTTTGCCATTGAAAAATGCTTAGAAATATTTGAAGCTACAGACTGAATGAAAGGATCTGGCATCTCATGCTCTCTGAATCTTCTTTAGCATGCTAAGAGGAGCATGAAAAAGCAAAAAATTTCAGAATTGCACCTTGCAATACGGAGAAATTAATGTTTGTACATTGACATTATTCATTTATTTTTGCCATTGAAAAACATCATGTTACTCATAAACCAGATATGTTTTAAGGTACTGGCTGAAAGAAAGGAGCTGGCATCTCACTCTTTTTGAATCTTCTTTATCATGCTAAGAGGAGCAGGAAAAAGCAAAAAAATTCAGAATTGCACCTTGCAATGCAGAGAAATCAATGTTTGTGCATTCACATTATTGATTGATTTTTGCCATTGTAAAACGACCAGAAATGTTTGAAGCTACTGACTGAATAAAAGGAGCTGGCATCTCACTCTCTCTGAATCTTCTTTAGCATGCTAAGAGGAGCATGAAAAATCAAAAATTTTCAGAATTGCAGCTTGCAAAGCGGAGAAATTATTGTTTGTACATTGACATTATTCATTGATTTTTGCCATTGAAAAACATCATGTTACTCATATACCAGAAATGTTTGTAGCTACTGACTGAATGAAAGGAGCTGGCATCTCACTCTCTCTGAATCTTCTTTAGCATGCTAAGAGGAGCATGAAAAAGAAAAAATTTCAGAATTGCACCTTGCAATGCGGAGAAATTACTGTTTGTACATTGACATTATTCATTGATTTTTGCCATTGAAAACATCATGTTACTCATATACCAGAAATGTTTGAAGGTACTGGCTGAAAGAAAGGAGCTGGCATCTCACTCTCTTTGAATCTTCTCTATCATGCTAAGAGGAGCAGGAAAAAGCAAAAAATTTCAGAATTGCACCTTGCAATGCAGAGAAATCAATGTTTGTGCATTCACATTATTCATTGATTTTTGCCATTGTAAAACATCCAGAAATGTTTGAAGCTACTGACTGAATGAAAGGAGCAGGCATCTCACTCTCTCTGAATCTTCTTTAGCATGCTAAGAGGAGCAGGAAAAAGCAAAACATTTCAGAATTGCAGTTTGCAATGCAGAGAAATCAATGTTTGTGCATTCACATTATTCATTGATTTTTGCCATTGTAAAACATCCAGAAATGTTTGAAGCTACTGACTGAATGAAAGGAGCTGACATCTCACTCTCTCTGAATCTTCTTTAGCATGCTAAGAGGAGCATGAAAAACAAAAAATTTCAGAATTGCACCTTGCAATGCGGAGAAATTACTGTTTGTACATTGACATTATTCATTGATTTTTGCCATTGAAAAACATCATGTTACTCATTTACCAGAAATGTTTGAAGGTACTGGCTGAAAGAAAGGAGCTGGCACCTCACTCCCCTTGAATCTTCTTTATCATGCTAAGAGGAGCAGGAAAAAGCAAAAAATTTCAGAATTGCACCTTGCAATGCGGAAAAATCAATGTTTGTGCATTCACATTATTCATTGATTTTTGTCATTGTAAAACGTCCAGAAATGTTTGAAGCTACTGACTGAATGAAAGGAGGTGGCATCTCAGTCTCTCTGAATCTTCTTTAGCATGCTAAGAGGAGCATGAAAAAGCAAAAAATTTCAGAATTGCACCTCGCAATGCGGAGAAATTACTGTTTGTACATTCACATTATTCATTGATTTTTGCCATTGAAAAACATCATGTTACTCATATACTAGAAATGTTTGAAGGTACTGGCTGAAAGAAAGGAGCTGGCATCTCACTCTCTTTGAATCTTCTTTATCATGCTAAGAGGAGCAGGAACAAGCAAAACATTTCAGTATTTCACCTTGAAATGCAGAGAAATTAATGTTTGTGCATTCACATTATTCATTGATTTTTGTCATTGTAAAACGTCCAGAAATGTTTGAAGCTACTGACTGAATGAAAGGAGCTGGCATCTCACTCTCTCTGAATCTTCTTTAGCATGCTAAGAGGAGCATGAAATACAAAAAATTTCAGAATTGCACCTTGCAATGCGGAGAAATTACTGTTTGTACTTTGACATTATTCATTGATTTTTGCCATTAAAAAACATCATGTTACTCACATACCAGAAATGTTTGAAGGTACTAGCTGAAAGAAAGGAGCTGGCATCTCACTCTCTTTGAATCTTCTTTATCATGCTAAGAGAAGCAGGCAAAAACAAAAAAATTCAGAATTGCACATTGCAATGCAGAGAAATCAATGTTTGTGTATTCACATTATTCATTGATTTTTGCCATTGTGAAACGTCCAGAAATGTTTGAAGCTACTAACTGAATGAAAGGAGCTGGCATCTCACTCTCTCTGAATCTTCTTTAGCATGCTAAGAGGAGCATGAAAAAGCAAAAAATTTCAGAATTGCACCATGCAATGCGGAGAAATTAATGTTTGTGCATTGACATTATTCATTGATTTTTGACATTGAAAAATATCATGTTACTCATATAAAAGAAATGTTTGAAGGTACTGGTTGAAAGAAAGGAGCTGGCATCTCATTCTCTTTGAATCTTCTTTATCATGCTAAGAGGAGCAGGAAAAAGCAAAGAATGTCAGAATTGAACCATGCAATGCGGAGAAATCAATGTTTGTGCATTCACATTATTCATTGATTTTTGCCATTGAAAAATGCTTAGAAATATTTGAAGCTACAGACTGAATGAAAGGATCTGGCATCTCATGCTCTCTGAATCTTCTTTAGCATGCTAAGAGGAGCATGAAAAAGCAAAAAATTTCAGAATTGCACCTTGCAATACGGAGAAATTAATGTTTGTACATTGACATTATTCATTTATTTTTGCCATTGAAAAACATCATGTTACTCATAAACCAGATATGTTTTAAGGTACTGGCTGAAAGAAAGGAGCTGGCATCTCACTCTTTTTGAATCTTCTTTATCATGCTAAGAGGAGCAGGAAAAAGCAAAAAAATTCAGAATTGCACCTTGCAATGCAGAGAAATCAATGTTTGTGCATTCACATTATTGATTGATTTTTGCCATTGTAAAACGACCAGAAATGTTTGAAGCTACTGACTGAATAAAAGGAGCTGGCATCTCACTCTCTCTGAATCTTCTTTAGCATGCTAAGAGGAGCATGAAAAATCAAAAATTTTCAGAATTGCAGCTTGCAAAGCGGAGAAATTATTGTTTGTACATTGACATTATTCATTGATTTTTGCCATTGAAAAACATCATGTTACTCATATACCAGAAATGTTTGTAGCTACTGACTGAATGAAAGGAGCTGGCATCTCACTCTCTCTGAATCTTCTTTAGCATGCTAAGAGGAGCATGAAAAAGAAAAAATTTCAGAATTGCACCTTGCAATGCGGAGAAATTACTGTTTGTACATTGACATTATTCATTGATTTTTGCCATTGAAAACATCATGTTACTCATATACCAGAAATGTTTGAAGGTACTGGCTGAAAGAAAGGAGCTGGCATCTCACTCTCTTTGAATCTTCTCTATCATGCTAAGAGGAGCAGGAAAAAGCAAAAAATTTCAGAATTGCACCTTGCAATGCAGAGAAATCAATGTTTGTGCATTCACATTATTCATTGATTTTTGCCATTGTAAAACATCCAGAAATGTTTGAAGCTACTGACTGAATGAAAGGAGCAGGCATCTCACTCTCTCTGAATCTTCTTTAGCATGCTAAGAGGAGCAGGAAAAAGCAAAACATTTCAGAATTGCAGTTTGCAATGCAGAGAAATCAATGTTTGTGCATTCACATTATTCATTGATTTTTGCCATTGTAAAACATCCAGAAATGTTTGAAGCTACTGACTGAATGAAAGGAGCTGACATCTCACTCTCTCTGAATCTTCTTTAGCATGCTAACAGGAGCATGAAAAACAAAAAATTTCAGAATTGCACCTTGCAATGCGGAGAAATTACTGTTTGTACATTGACATTATTCATTGATTTTTGCCATTGAAAAACATCATGTTACTCATTTACCAGAAATGTTTGAAGGTACTGGCTGAAAGAAAGGAGCTGGCACCTCACTCCCCTTGAATCTTCTTTATCATGCTAAGAGGAGCAGGAAAAAGCAAAAAATTTCAGAATTGCACCTTGCAATGCGGAAAAATCAATGTTTGTGCATTCACATTATTCATTGATTTTTGTCATTGTAAAACGTCCAGAAATGTTTGAAGCTACTGACTGAATGAAAGGAGGTGGCATCTCAGTCTCTCTGAATCTTCTTTAGCATGCTAAGAGGAGCATGAAAAAGCAAAAAATTTCAGAATTGCACCTCGCAATGCGGAGAAATTACTGTTTGTACATTGACATTATTCATTGATTTTTACCATTGAAAAACATCATGTTACTCATATACCAGAAAAGTTTGAAGGTACTGGCTGAAAGAAAGGAGCTGGTATCTCACTCTCTTTGATTCTTCTTTATGATGCTAAGAGGAGCATGAAAAAGCAAATAAAATCAGAATTGCACCTTGCAATGCAGAGAAATCAATGTTTGTGCATTCACATTTATTCATTGATTTTTGCCATTGTATAATGTCCAGAAATGTTTTAAGCTACTGACTGAATGAAAGGAGCTGGCATCTCACTCTCTCTGAATTTTCTTTAGCATGCTAAGAGGAGCATGAAAAAGTAAAAAATTTCAGAATTGCACCTTGCAATGCGGAGAAATTACTGTTTGTGCATTCACATTATTCATTGATTTTTGCCATTGAAAAACATCATGTTACTCATATACTAGAAATGTTTGAAGGTACTGGCTGAAAGAAAGGAGCTGGCATCTCACTCTCTTTGAATCTTCTTTATCATGCTAAGAGGAGCAGGAACAAGCAAAACATTTCAGTATTTCACCTTGAAATGCAGAGAAATTAATGTTTGTGCATTCACATTATTCATTGATTTTTGTCATTGTAAAACGTCCAGAAATGTTTGAAGCTACTGACTGAATGAAAGGAGCTGGCATCTCACTCTCTCTGAATCTTCTTTAGCATGCTAAGAGGAGCATGAAATACAAAAAATTTCAGAATTGCACCTTGCAATGCGGAGAAATTACTGTTTGTACATTGACATTATTCATTGATTTTTGCCATTAAAAAACATCATGTTACTCACATACCAGAAATGTTTGAAGGTACTAGCTGAAAGAAAGGAGCTGGCATCTCACTCTCTTTGAATCTTCTTTATCATGCTAAGAGAAGCAGGCAAAAACAAAAAAAATCAGAATTGCACATTGCAATGCAGAGAAATCAATGTTTGTGTATTCACATTATTCATTGATTTTTGCCATTGTAAAACGTCCAGAAATGTTTGAAGCTACTAACTGAATGAAAGGAGCTGGCATCTCACTCTCTCTGAATCTTCTTTAGCATGCTAAGAGGAGCATGAAAAAGCAAAAAATTTCAGAATTGCACCATGCAATGCGGAGAAATTAATGTTTGTGCATTGACATTATTCATTGATTTTTGACATTGAAAAATATCATGTTACTCATATAAAAGAAATGTTTGAAGGTACTGGTTGAAAGAAAGGAGCTGGCATCTCATTCTCTTTGAATCTTCTTTATCATGCTAAGAGGAGCAGGAAAAAGCAAAGAATGTCAGAATTGAACCATGCAATGCGGAGAAATCAATGTTTGTGCATTCACATTATTCATTGATTTTTGCCATTGAAAAATGCTTAGAAATATTTGAAGCTACAGACTGAATGAAAGGATCTGGCATCTCATGCTCTCTGAATCTTCTTTAGCATGCTAAGAGGAGCATGAAAAAGCAAAAAATTTCAGAATTGCACCTTGCAATACGGAGAAATTAATGTTTGTACATTGACATTATTCATTTATTTTTGCCATTGAAAAACATCATGTTACTCATAAACCAGAAATGTTTTAAGGTACTGGCTGAAAGAAAGGAGCTGGCATCTCACTCTTTTTGAATCTTCTTTATCATGCTAAGAGGAGCAGGAAAAAGCAAAAAAATTCAGAATTGCACCTTGCAATGCAGAGAAATCAATGTTTGTGCATTCACATTATTGATTGATTTTTGCCATTGTAAAATGACCAGAAATGTTTGAAGCTACTGACTGAATGAAAGGAGCAGGCATCTCACTCTCTCTGAGTCTTCTTTAGCATGCTAAGAGGAGCATGAAAAATCAAAAATTTTCAGAATTGCAGCTTGCAAAGCGGAGAAATTATTGTTTGTACATTGACATTATTCATTGATTTTTGCCATTGAAAAACATCATGTTACTCATATACCAGAAATGTTTGTAGCTACTGACTGAATGAAAGGAGCTGGCATCTCACTCTCTCTGAATCTTCTTTAGCATGCTAAGAGGAGTATGAAAAAGAAAAAATTTCAGAATTGCACCTTGCAATGCGAAGAAATTACTGTTTGTACATTGACATTATTCATTGATTTTTGCCATTGAAAAACATCATGTTACTCATATACCAGAAATGTTTGAAGGTACTGGCTGAAAGAAAGGAGCTGGCATCTCACTCTCTTTGAATCTTCTCTATCATGCTAAGAGGAGCAGGAAAAAGCAAAAAATTTCAGAATTGCACCTTGCAATGCAGAGAAATCAATGTTTGTGCATTCACATTATTCATTGATTTTTGCCATTGTAAAACATCCAGAAATGTTTGAAGCTACTGACTGAATGAAAGGAGCAGGCATCTCACTCTCTCTGAATCTTCTTTAGCATGCTAAGAGGAGCAGGAAAAAGCAAAAAATTTCAGAATTGCAGTTTGCAATGCAGAGAAATCAATGTTTGTGCATTCACATTATTCATTGATTTTTGCCATTGTAAAACGTCCAGAAATGTTTGAAGCTACTGACTGAATGAAAGGAGCTGGCATCTCACGCTCTCTGAATCTTCTTAACATGCTAAGAGGAGCATGAAAAAGCAAAAAATTTCAGAATTGCACCTTGCAATACGGAGAAATTAATGTTTGTACATTGACATTATTCATTTATTTTTGCCATTGAAAAACATCATGTTACTCATATACCAGAAATGTTTGAAGGTACTGGCTGAAAGAAAGGAGCTGGCATCTCACTCTCTTTGAATCTTCTTTATCATGCTAAGAAGAGCAGGAAAAAGCAAAAAATTTCAGAATTGCACCTTGCAATGCAGAGAAATCAATGTTTGTGCATTCACATTATTCATTGATTTTTGCCATTGTAAAACGTCCAGAAATGTTTGAAGCTACTGACTGAATGAAAGGAGCTGGCATCTCACTCTCTCTGAAACTTCTTTAGCATGCTAAGAGGAGCATGAAAAAGCAAAAAATTTCAGAATTGCACCTTGCAATGCGGAGAAATTACTGTTTGTACATTGACATTTTTCATTGATTTTTGCCATTGAGAAACATCATGTTACTCATATACCAGAAATGTTTGAAGGTATTGGCTGAAAGAAAGGAGCTGGCATCTCACTCTCTTTGAATCTTCTTTATCATGCTAAGAGGAGGAGGAAAAAGCAAAAAATTTCAGAATTGCACCTTGCAATGCAGAGAAATCAATGTTTGTGCATTCACATTATTCATTGATTTTTGCCATTGTAAAACGTCCAGAAATGTTTGAAGCTACTGACTGAATGAAAGGAGCTGGCATCTCACTCTCTCTGAATCTTCTTTAGCATGCTAAGAGGAGCATGAAAAAGCGAAAAATTTAGTAATTGCACCTTGCAATGCGGAGAAATTACTGTTTGTACATTGACATTATTCATTTATTTTTGCCATTGAAATACATCATTTTACTCATATACCAGAAATGTTTGAAGGTACTGGCTGAAAGAAAGGAGCTGCCATCTCACTCTCTTTGAATCTTCTTTATCATGCTAAGAGGAGCAGGAAAAAGCAAAAAATTTCAGAATTGCACCTTGCAATGCGGAGAAATCAATGTTTGTGCATTCACATTATTCATTGATTTTTGCCATTGAAAAACATCCAGAAATGTTTGAAGCTACTGACTGAATGAAAGGAGCTGGCATCTCACTCTCTCTGAATCTTCTTTAGCAAGCTAAGCGGAGCATGAAAAAGCAAAACATTTCAGAATTGCACCTTGCAATGCGGAGAAATTACTGTTTGTACAGTGACATTATTCATTGATTTTTGCCATTGAAAAACATCATGTTACTCACATACCAGAATTGTTTGAAGGTACTGGCTGAAAGAAAGGAGCTGGCATCTCACTCTCTTTGAATCTTCTTTATCATGCTAAGAGAAGCAGGAGAAAGCAAAAAATTTCAGAATTGCACCTTGCAATGCAGAGAAATCTATGTTTGTGCATTCACATTATTCATTGATTTTTGCCATTGTAAAACGTCCAGAAATGTTTGAAGCTACTGACTGAATGAAAGGAGCTGGCATCTCATTCTCTCTGAATCTTCTTTAGCATGCTAAGAGGAGCATGAAAAGCAAAAAATTTCAGAATTGCACCTTTCAATGCGGAGAAATTACTCTTTGTACATTGACATTATTCATTGATTCTTGCCATTGAAAAACATCATGTTACTCATATACCAGAAATGTTTGAAGGTACTGGCTGAAAGAAAGGAGCTGGCATCTCACTCTCTTTGAATCTTCTCTATCATGCTAAGAGGAGCAGGAAAAAGCAAAAAAATTCAGAATTGCACCTTGCAATGCAGAGAAATCTATGTTTCTGCATTCACATTATTCATTGATTTTTGCCATTGTAAAACATCCAGAAATGTTTGAAGCTACTGAGTGAATGAAAGGAGCAGGCATCTCACTCTCTCCGAATCTTCTTTAGCATGCTAAGAGGAGCATGAAAAAGCAAAAAATTTCAGAATTGCACCTCGCAATGCGGAGAAATTACTGTTTGTACATTGACATTATTCATTGATTTTTGCCATTGAAAAACATCATGTTACTCATACACCAGAAATGTTTGAAGGTACTGGCTGAAAGAAAGGAGCTGGCATCTCACTCTCTTTGAATCTTCTTTATCATGCTAAGAGAGGCAGGAAAAAGCAAAAAAAATCAGAATTGCACATTGCAATGCAGAGAAATCAATGTTTGTGCATTCACATTATTCATTGATTTTTGCCATTGTAAAACGTCCAGAAATGTTTGAAGCTACTGACTGAATGAAAGGAGCTGGCATCTCACTCTCTCTGAATCTTCTTTAGCAAGCTAAGAGGAGCATGAAAAAGCAAAACATTTCAGAATTGCACCTTCCAATGCGGAGACATTACTGTTTGTACATTGACATTATTCATTGATTTTTGATATTGAAAAACATCATGTTACTCATATACCAGAAATGTTTGAAGGTATTGGCTGAAAGAAAGGAGCTGACATCTCACTCTCGTTGAATCTTCTTTATCATGCTAAGAAAGGCAGGAAAAAGGAAAACATTTCAGAATTGCACCTTGCAATGCAGAGAAATCAATGTTTGTGAATTCACATTATTCATTGATTTTTGCCTTTGTAAAATGTCCAGAAATGTTTGAAGCTACTGACTGAAAGAAAGGAGCTGGCATCTCACTCTCTCTGAATCTTCTTTAGCATGCTAAGAGGAGCATGAAAAAGCGAAAAATTTCAGAATTGCACCGTGCAATGCGGAGAAATGACTGTTTGTACATTGACATTATTCATTGATTTTTGCCATTGAAATACATCATGTTACTCATATACCAGAAATGTTTGAAGGTACTGGCTGAAAGAAAGGAGCTGCCATCTCACTCTCTTTGAATCTTCTTTATCATGCTAAGAGGAGCAGGAAAAAGCAAAAAATTTCAGAATTGCACCTTGCAATGCGGAGAAATCAATGTTTGTGCATTCACATTATTCATTGATTTTTGCCATTGAAAAACATCCAGAAATGTTTGAAGCTACTGACTGAATGAAAGGAGCTGGCATCTCACTCTCTCTGAATCTTCTTTAGCAAGCTAAGCGGAGCATGAAAAAGCAAAACATTTCAGAATTGCACCTTGCAATGCGGAGAAATTACTGTTTGTACAGTGACATTATTCATTGACTTTTGCCATTGAAAAACATCATGTTACTCACATACCAGAATTGTTTGAAGGTACTGGCTGAAAGAAAGGAGCTGGCATCTCACTCTCTTTGAATCTTCTTTATCATGCTAAGAGGAGCAGGAGAAAGCAAAAAATTTCAGAATTGCACCTTGCAATGCAGAGAAATCAATGTTTGTGCATTCACATTATTCATTGATTTTTGCCATTTTAAAACGTCCAGAAATGTTTGAAGCTACTGACTGAATGAAAGGAGCTGGCATCTCAATCTCTCTGAATCTTCTTTAGCATGCTAAGAGGAGCAGGAGAAAGCAAAAAATTTCAGAATTGCACCTTGCAATGCGGAGAAATTACTGTTTGTACATTGACATTATTCATTGATTTTTGCCATTGAAAAACATCATGTTACTCATATACCTGAAATGTTTGAAGGTACTGGCTGAAAGAAAGGAGCTGGCATCTCACTCTCTTTGAATCTTCTTTATCATGCTAAGAGTAGCAGGAAAAAGCAAAAAAATTCAGAATTGCACCTTGCAATGCAGAGAAATCAATGTTTGTGCAATCACATTATTCATTGATTTTTGCAAATGTAAAACGTCCAGAAATGTTTGAAGCTACTGACTGAATGAAAGGAGCTGGCATCTCACTCTCTCTGAATCTTCTTTAGCATGCTAAGAGGAGCATGAAAAAGCAAAAAAATTCAGAATTGCACCTTGCAATGTGGAGAAATTACTGTTTGTACATTGACATTATTCATTGATTTTTGCCATTGAAAAACATCATGTTACTCATATACCAGAAATGTTTGAAGGTACTGGCTGAAAGAAAGGAGCTGCCATCTCACTCTCTTTGAATCTTCTTTATCATGCTAAGAGGAGCAGGAAAAAGCAAAAAATTTCAGAATTGCACCTTGCAATGCGGAGAAATCAATGTTTGTGCATTCACTTTATTCATTGATTTTTGCCATTGAAAAACATCCAGAAATGTTTGAAGCTACTGACTGAATGAAAGGAGCTGGCATCTCACTCTCTCTGAATCTTCTTTAGCAAGCTAAGCGGAGCATGAAAAAGCAAAACATTTCAGAATTGCACCTTGCAATGCGGAGAAATTACTGTTTGTACAGTGACATTATTCATTGATTTTTGCCATTGAAAAACATCATGTTACTCACATACCAGAATTGTTTGAAGGTACTGGCTGAAAGAAAGGAGCTGGCATCTCACTCTCTTTGAATCTTCTTTATCATGCTAAGAGAAGCAGGAGAAAGCAAAAAATTTCAGAATTGCACCTTGCAATGCAGAGAAATCAATGTTTGTGCATTCACATTATTCATTGATTTTTGCCATTTTAAAACGTCCAGAAATGTTTGAAGCTACTGACTGAATGAAAGGAGCTGGCATCTCAATCTCTCTGAATCTTCTTTAGCATGCTAAGGGGAGCATGAAAAAGCAAAAAATTTCAGAATTGCACCTTGCAATGCGGAGAAATTACTGTTTGTACATTGACATTATTCATTGATTTTTGCCATTGAAAAACATCATGTTACTCATATACCAGAAATATTTGAAGGTACTGGCTGAAAGAAAGGAACTGGCATCTCACTCTCTTTGAATCTTCTTTATCATGCTAAGAGGAGCAGGAGAAAGCAAAAACTTTCAGAATTGCACCTTGCAATGCAGAGAAATCTATGTTTGTGCATTCACATTATTAATTGATTTTTGCCATTGTAAAACGTCCAGAAATGTTTGAAGCTACTGACTGAATGAAAGGAGCTGGCATCTCATTCTCTCTGAATCTTCTTTAGCATGCTAAGAGGAGCATGAAAAGCAAAAAATTTCAGAATTGCACCTTTCAATACGGAGAAATTACTCTTTGTACATTGACATTATTCATTGATTCTTGCCATTGAAAAACATCATGTTACTCATATACCAGAAATGTTTGAAGGTACTGGCTGAAAGAAAGGAGCTGGCATCTCACTCTCTTTGAATCTTCTCTATCATGCTAAGAGGAGCAGGAAAAAGCAAAAAAATTCAGAATTGCACCTTGCAATGCAGAGAAATCTATGTTTCTGCATTCACATTATTCATTGATTTTTGCCATTGTAAAACATCCAGAAATGTTTGAAGCTACTGAGTGAATGAAAGGAGCAGGCATCTCACTCTCTCCGAATCTTCTTTAGCATGCTAAGAGGAGCATGAAAAAGCAAAAAATTTCAGAATTGCACCTTGCAATGCGGAGAAATTACTGTTTGTACATTGACATTATTCATTGATTTTTGCCATTGAAAAACATCATGTTACTCATACACCAGAAATGTTTGAAGGTACTGGCTGAAAGAAAGGAGCTGGCATCTCACTCTCTTTGAATCTTCTTTATCATGCTAAGAGAGGCAGGAAAAAGCAAAAAAAATCAGAATTGCACATTGCAATGCAGAGAAATCAATGTTTGTGCATTCACATTATTCATTGATTTTTGCCATTGTAAAACGTCCAGAAATGTTTGAAGCTACTGACTGAATGAAAGGAGCTGGCATCTCACTCTCTCTGAATCTTCTTTAGCAAGCTAAGAGGAGCATGAAAAAGCAAAACATTTCAGAATTGCACCTTCCAATGCGGAGACATTACTGTTTGTACATTGACATTATTCATTGATTTTTGATATTGAAAAACATCATGTTACTCATATACCAGAAATGTTTGAAGGTATTGGCTGAAAGAAAGGAGCTGACCTCTCACTCTCGTTGAATCTTCTTTATCATGCTAAGAAAGGCAGGAAAAAGGAAAACATTTCAGAATTGCACCTTGCAATGCAGAGAAATCAATGTTTGTGAATTCACATTATTCATTGATTTTTGCCTTTGTAAAATGTCCAGAAAAGTTTGAAGCTACTGACTGAAAGAAAGGAGCTGGCATCTCACTCTCTCTGAATCTTCTTTAGCATGCTAAGAGGAGCATGAAAAAGCGAAAAATTTCAGAATTGCACCGTGCAATGCGGAGAAATGACTGTTTGTACATTGACATTATTCATTGATTTTTGCCATTGAAATACATCATGTTACTCATATACCAGAAATGTTTGAAGGTACTGGCTGAAAGAAAGGAGCTGCCATCTCACTCTCTTTGAATCTTCTTTATCATGCTAAGAGGAGCAGGAAAAAGCAAAAAATTTCAGAATTGCACCTTGCAATGCGGAGAAATCAATGTTTGTGCATTCACATTATTCATTGATTTTTGCCATTGAAAAACATCCAGAAATGTTTGAAGCTACTGACTGAATGAAAGGAGCTGGCATCTCACTCTCTCTGAATCTTCTTTAGCAAGCTAAGCGGAGCATGAAAAAGCAAAACATTTCAGAATTGCACCTTGCAATGCGGAGAAATTACTGTTTGTACAGTGACATTATTCATTGACTTTTGCCATTGAAAAACATCATGTTACTCACATACCAGAATTGTTTGAAGGTACTGGCTGAAAGAAAGGAGCTGGCATCTCACTCTCTTTGAATCTTCTTTATCATGCTAAGAGGAGCAGGAGAAAGCAAAAAATTTCAGAATTGCACCTTGCAATGCAGAGAAATCAATGTTTGTGCATTCACATTATTCATTGATTTTTGCCATTTTAAAACGTCCAGAAATGTTTGAAGCTACTGACTGAATGAAAGGAGCTGGCATCTCAATCTCTCTGAATCTTCTTTAGCATGCTAAGAGGAGCAGGAGAAAGCAAAAAATTTCAGAATTGCACCTTGCAATGCGGAGAAATTACTGTTTGTACATTGACATTATTCATTGATTTTTGCCATTGAAAAACATCATGTTACTCATATACCTGAAATGTTTGAAGGTACTGGCTGAAAGAAAGGAGCTGGCATCTCACTCTCTTTGAATCTTCTTTATCATGCTAAGAGTAGCAGGAAAAAGCAAAAAAATTCAGAATTGCACCTTGCAATGCAGAGAAATCAATGTTTGTGCAATCACATTATTCATTGATTTTTGCAAATGTAAAACGTCCAGAAATGTTTGAAGCTACTGACTGAATGAAAGGAGCTGGCATCTCACTCTCTCTGAATCTTCTTTAGCATGCTAAGAGGAGCATGAAAAAGCAAAAAAATTCAGAATTGCACCTTGCAATGTGGAGAAATTACTGTTTGTACATTGACATTATTCATTGATTTTTGCCATTGAAAAACATCATGTTACTCATATACCAGAAATGTTTGAAGGTACTGGCTGAAAGAAAGGAGCTGCCATCTCACTCTCTTTGAATCTTCTTTATCATGCTAAGAGGAGCAGGAAAAAGCAAAAAATTTCAGAATTGCACCTTGCAATGCGGAGAAATCAATGTTTGTGCATTCACTTTATTCATTGATTTTTGCCATTGAAAAACATCCAGAAATGTTTGAAGCTACTGACTGAATGAAAGGAGCTGGCATCTCACTCTCTCTGAATCTTCTTTAGCAAGCTAAGCGGAGCATGAAAAAGCAAAACATTTCAGAATTGCACCTTGCAATGCGGAGAAATTACTGTTTGTACAGTGACATTATTCATTGATTTTTGCCATTGAAAAACATCATGTTACTCACATACCAGAATTGTTTGAAGGTACTGGCTGAAAGAAAGGAGCTGGCATCTCACTCTCTTTGAATCTTCTTTATCATGCTAAGAGAAGCAGGAGAAAGCAAAAAATTTCAGAATTGCACCTTGCAATGCAGAGAAATCAATGTTTGTGCATTCACATTATTCATTGATTTTTGCCATTTTAAAACGTCCAGAAATGTTTGAAGCTACTGACTGAATGAAAGGAGCTGGCATCTCAATCTCTCTGAATCTTCTTTAGCATGCTAAGAGGAGCATGAAAAAGCAAAAAATTTCAGAATTGCACCTTGCAATGCGGAGAAATTACTGTTTGTACATTGACATTATTCATTGATTTTTGCCATTGAAAAACATCATGTTACTCATATACCAGAAATATTTGAAGGTACTGGCTGAAAGAAAGGAGCTGCCATCTCACTCTCTTTGAATCTTCTTTATCATGCTAAGAGGAGCAGGAAAAAGCAAAAAATTTCAGAATTGCACCTTGCAATGCGGAGAAATCAATGTTTGTGCATTCACATTATTCATTGATTTTTGCCATTGAAAAACATCCAGAAATGTTTGAAGCTACTGACTGAATGAAAGGAGCTGGCATCTCACTCTCTCTGAATCTTCTTTAGCAAGCTAAGCGGAGCATGAAACAGCAAAACATTTCAGAATTGCACCTTGCAATGCGGAGAAATTACTGTTTGTACAGTGACATTATTCATTGATTTTTGCCATTGAAAAACATCATGTTACTCACATACCAGAATTGTTTGAAGGTACTGGCTGAAAGAAAGGAGCTGGCATCTCACTCTCTTTGAATCTTCTTTATCATGCTAAGAGAAGCAGGAGAAAGCAAAAAATTTCAGAATTGCACCTTGCAATGCAGAGAAATCAATGTTTGTGCATTCACATTATTCATTGATTTTTGCCATTTTAAAACGTCCAGAAATGTTTGAAGCTACTGACTGAATGAAAGGAGCTGGCATCTCAATCTCTCTGAATCTTCTTTAGCATGCTAAGAGGAGCATGAAAAAGCAAAAAATTTCAGAATTGCACCTTGCAATGCGGAGAAATTACTGTTTGTACATTGACATTATTCATTGATTTTTGCCATTGAAAAACATCATGTTACTCATATACCAGAAATATTTGAAGGTACTGGCTGAAAGAAAGGAACTGGCATCTCACTCTCTTTGAATCTTCTTTATCATGCTAAGAGGAGCAGGAGAAAGCAAAAACTTTCAGAATTGCACCTTGCAATGCAGAGAAATCTATGTTTGTGCATTCACATTATTCATTGATTTTTGCCATTGTAAAACGTCCAGAAATGTTTGAAGCTACTGACTGAATGAAAGGAGCTGGCATCTCATTCTCTCTGAATCTTCTTTAGCATGCTAAGAGGAGCATGAAAAGCAAAAAATTTCAGAATTGCACCTTTCAATGCGGAGAAATTACTCTTTGTACATTGACATTATTCATTGATTCTTGCCATTGAAAAACATCATGTTACTCATATACCAGAAATGTTTGAAGGTACTGGCTGAAAGAAAGGAGCTGGCATCTCACTCTCTTTGAATCTTCTCTATCATGCTAAGAGGAGCAGGAAAAAGCAAAAAAATTCAGAATAGCACCTTGCAATGCGGAGAAATCTATGTTTCTGCATTCACATTATTCATTGATTTTTGCCATTGTAAAACATCCAGAAATGTTTGAAGCTACTGAGTGAATGAAAGGAGCAGGCATCTCACTCTCTCCGAATCTTCTTTAGCATGCTAAGAGGAGCATGAAAAAGCAAAAAATTTCAGAATTGCACCTTGCAATGCGGAGAAATTACTGTTTGTACATTGACATTATTCATTGATTTTTGCCATTGAAAAACATCATGTTACTCATACACCAGAAATGTTTGAAGGTACTGGCTGAAAGAAAGGAGCTGACATCTCACTCTCGTTGAATCTTCTTTATCATGCTAAGAAAGGCAGGAAAAAGGAAAACATTTCAGAATTGCACCTTGCAATGCAGAGAAATCAATGTTTGTGAATTCACATTATTCATTGATTTTTGCCTTTGTAAAATGTCCAGAAATGTTTGAAGCTACTGACTGAAAGAAAGGAGCTGGCATCTCACTCTCTCTGAATCTTCTTTAGCATGCTAAGAGGAGCATGAAAAAGCGAAAAATTTCAGAATTGCACCGTGCAATGCGGAGAAATGACTGTTTGTACATTGACATTATTCATTGATTTTTGCCATTGAAATACATCATGTTACTCATATACCAGAAATGTTTGAAGGTACTGGCTGAAAGAAAGGAGCTGCCATCTCACTCTCTTTGAATCTTCTTTATCATGCTAAGAGGAGCAGGAAAAAGCAAAAAATTTCAGAATTGCACCTTGCAATGCGGAGAAATCAATGTTTGTGCATTCACATTATTCATTGATTTTTGCCATTGAAAAACATCCAGAAATGTTTGAAGCTACTGACTGAATGAAAGGAGCTGGCATCTCACTCTCTCTGAATCTTCTTTAGCAAGCTAAGCGGAGCATGAAAAAGCAAAACATTTCAGAATTGCACCTTGCAATGCGGAGAAATTACTGTTTGTACAGTGACATTATTCATTGACTTTTGCCATTGAAAAACATCATGTTACTCACATACCAGAATTGTTTGAAGGTACTGGCTGAAAGAAAGGAGCTGGCATCTCACGCTCTTTGAATCTTCTTTATCATGCTAAGAGAAGCAGGAAAAAGCAAAAAAATTCAGAATTGCACATTGCAATGTAGAGAAATCAATGTTTGTGCATTCACATTATTCATTGATTTTTGCCATTGTAAAATGTCCAGAAATGTTTGAAGCTACTGACTGAATGAAAGGAGCTGGCATCTCAATCTCTCTGAATCTTCTTTAGCATGCTAAGAGGAGCAAGAAAGAGCAAAAAATTTCAGAATTGCACCTTGCAATGCGGAGAAATTACTGTTTGTACATTGACATTATTCATTGATTTTTGCCATTGAAAAACATCATGTTACTCATATACCAGAAATGTTTGAAGGTACTGGCTGAAAGAAAGGAGCTGGCATCTCACTCTCTTTGAATCATCTTTATCATGCTAACAGGAGCAGGAAAAAGCAAAAAACTTCAGAATTGCACCTTGCAATGCAGAGAAATCAATGTTTGTGCATTCACATTATTCATTGATTTTTGCCATTGAAAAACGTCCAGAAATGTTTGAAGCTACTGACTGAATGAAAGGAGCTGGCATCTCACTCTCTCTGAATCTTCTCTAGCATGCTAAGAGGAGCATGAAAAAGCAAAAAATTTCAGAATTGCACCTTGCAATGCGGAGAAATTACTGTTTGTACATTGACATTATTCATTGATTTTTGCCATTGAAAAACATCATGTTACTCATATACCAGAAATATTTGAAGGTACTGGCTGAAAGAAAGGAGGTGGCATCTCACTCTCTTTGAATCTTCTTTATCATGCTAAGAGTAGCAGGAAAAAGCAAAAAAATTCAGAATTGCACCTTGCAATGCAGAGAAATCAATGTTTGTGCATTCACATTATTCATTGATTTTTGCCAATGTAAAATGTCCAGAAATGTTTGAAGCTACTGACTGAATGAAAGGAGCTGGCATCTCACTCTCTCTGAATCTTCTTTAGCATGCTAAGAGGAGCATGAAAAAGCAAAAAATTTCAGAATTGCACCTTGCAATGCGGAGAAATTACTGTTTGTACATTGACATTATTCATTGATTTTTGCCATTGAAAAACATCATGCTACTCATATACCAGAAATGTTTGAAGGTACTGGCTGAAAGAAAGGAGCTGGCATCTCACTCTCTTTGAATCTTCTTTATCATGCTAAGAGGAGCAGGAAAAAGCAACAAAATTCAGAATTGCACATTGCAATGCAGAGAAATCAATGTTTGTGCATTCACATTATTCATTGATTTTTGCCATTGTAAAACGTCCAGAAATGTTTGAAGCTACTGACTGAATGAAAGGAGATGGCATCTCACTCTCTCTGAATCTTCTTTAGCATGCTAAGAGGAGCATGAAAAAGCAAAAAATTTCAGAATTGCACCTTGCAATGCGGAGAAATTACTGTTTGTACATTTACATTATTCATTGATTTTTGCCATTGAAAAACATCATGTTACTCATATACCAGAAATGTTTGAAGGTACTGGCTGAAAGAAAGGAGCTGGCATCTCACTCTCTTTGAATCATCTTTATCATGCTAAGAGGAGCAGGAAAAAGCAAAAAATTTCAGAATTGCACCTTGCACTGCAGAGAAATCAATGTTTGTGCATTCACATTATTCATTGATTTTTGCCATTGAAAAACGTACAGAAATGTTTGAAGCTACTGACTGAATGAAAGGAGCTGGCATCTCACTCTCTCTGAATTTTCTTTAGCATGCTAAGAGGAGCATGAAAAAGCAAAAAATTTCAGAATTGCACCTTGCAATGCGGAGAAATTACTGTTTGTACATTGGCATTATTCATTGATTTTTGCCATTGAAATACATCATGTTACTCATATACCAGAAATGTTTGAAGGTACTGGCTGAAAGAAAGGAGCTGGCATCTCACTCTCTTTGAATCTTCTTTATCATGCTAGGAGGAGCAGGAAAAAGCATAAAGTTTCAGAATTGCACCTTGCAATGCAGAGAAATCAATGTTTGTGCATTCACATTATTCATTGATTTTTGCCATTGAAAAACGTCCAGAAATGTTTGAAGCTACTGACTGAATGAAAGGAGCTGGCATCTCACTCTCTCTGAATCTTCTTTAGCATGCTAAGAGGAGCATGAAAAAGCAAAAAATTTCAGAATTGCACCTTGCAATGCGGAGAAATTACTGTTTTTACATTGACATTATTTATTGATTTTTGCCATTGAAAAACATCATGTTACTCATATACCAGAAATGTTTGAAGGTACTGGTTGAAAGAAAGGAGCTGGCATCTCACTCTCTTTGAGTCTTCTTTATCATGCTAAAAGCAGCAGGAAAAAGGAAAAAATTTCAGAATTGCACCTTGCAATGCAGAGAAATCAATGTTTGTGCATTCACATTATTTATTGATTTTTCCCATTGTAAAACGTCCAGAAATGTTTGAAGCTACTGACTGAATGAAAGGAGCTGGCATCTCATTCTCTCTGAATCTTCTTTAGCATGCTAAAAGGAGCATGAAAAAGCAAAAAATTTCAGAATTGCAGCTTGCAATGCGGAGAAATTACTGTTTGTAGATTGACATTATTCATTGATTTTTGCCATTGAAAAACATCATGTTACTCATATACCAGAAATGTTTGAAGCTACTGGCTGAAAGAAAGGAGCTGGCATCTCACTCTCTTTGAATCTTCTTTATCATGCTAAGAGGAGCAGGAAAAATGAAAACATTTCAGAATTGCACCTTGCAATGCAGAGAAATCAATGTTTGAGCATTCACATTATTCATTGATTTTTGCCATTGTAAAACGTCCAGAAATGTTTGAAGCTACTGGCTGAATGAAAGGAGCTGGCATCCCACTCTCTCTGAATGTTCTTTACCATGCTAAGAGGAGCATGAAAAAGCAAAAAATTTCAGAATTGCACCTTGCAATGCGGAGAAATTACTGTTTGTACATTGACATTATTCATTTATTTTTGCCATTGAAAAACATCATGTTACTCATATACCAGAAATGTTTGAAGGTACTGGCTGAAAGAAAGGAGCTGGCATCTCACTCTCTTTGAATCTTCTTTATCATGCTAAGAGGAGCATGAAAAAGCAAAAAATTCCAGAATTGCACCTTGCAATGCGGAGAAATCAATGTTTGTGCATTCACATTATTCATTGATTTTTGCCATTGAAAAACATCATGTTACTCATATACCAGAAATGTTTGAAGGTACTGGCTGAAAGAAAGGAGCTGGCATCTCACTCTCTTTGAATCATCTTTATCATGCTAAGAGGAGCAGGAAAAAGCAAAAAAATTCAGAATTTCACCTTGCAATGCGGAGAAATCAATGTTTGTGCATTCACATTATTCATTGATTTTTGCCATTGAAAAACGTCCAGAAATGTTTGAAGCTACTGACTGAATGAAAGGAGCTGGCATCTCACGCTCTCTGAATCTTCTTTAGCATGCTAAGAGGGGCATGAAAGAGCAAAAAATTTCAGAATTGCACCTTGCAATGCGGAGAAATAACTGTTTGTAGATTGACATTATTCATTTATTTTTGCCATTGAAAAACATCATGTTACTCATATACCAGAAATGTTTGAAGGTACTGGCTGAAAGATAGGAACTGGCATCTCACTCTCTTTGAGTCTTCTTTATCATGCTAAGAGGAGCATGAAAAAGCAAAAAATTTCAGAATTGCACCTTGCAATGCGGAGAAATTACTGTTTGTACATTGACATTATTCATTGATTTTTGCCATTGAAAAACATCATGTTACTCATATACCAGAAATGTTTGAAGGTACTGGCTGAAAGAAAGGAGCTGGCATCTCACTCTCTTTGAATCGTCTTTATCATGCTAAGAGGAGCAGGAAAAAGCAAAAAATTTCAGAATTGCACATTGCAATGCAGAGAAATCAATGTTTGTGCATTCACATTATTCATTGATTTTTGCCATTGTAAAACGTCCAGAAATGTTTGAAGCTACTGACTGAATGAAAGGAGATGGCATCTCACTCTCTCTGAATCTTCTTTAGCATGCTAAGAGGAGCATGAAAAAGCAAAAAATTTCAGAATTGCACCTTGCAATGCGGAGAAATTACTGTTTGTACATTTACATTATTCATTGATTTTTGCCATTGAAAAACATCATGTTACTCATATACCAGAAATGTTTGAAGGTACTGGCTGAAAGAAAGGAGCTGGCATCTCACTCTCTTTGAATCATCTTTATCATGCTAAGAGGAGCAGGAAAAAGCAAAAAATTTCAGAATTGCACCTTGCACTGCAGAGAAATCAATGTTTGTGCATTCACATTATTCATTGATTTTTGCCATTGAAAAACGTACAGAAATGTTTGAAGCTACTGACTGAATGAAAGGAGCTGGCATCTCACTCTCTCTGAATTTTCTTTAGCATGCTAAGAGGAGCATGAAAAAGCAAAAAATTTCAGAATTGCACCTTGCAATGCGGAGAAATTACTGGTTGTACATTGGCAGTATTCATTGATTTTTGCCATTGAAATACATCATGTTACTCATATACCAGAAATGTTTGAAGGTACTGGCTGAAAGAAAGGAGCTGGCATCTCACTCTCTTTGAATCTTCTTTATCATGCTAGGAGGAGCAGGAAAAAGCATAAAGTTTCAGAATTGCACCTTGCAATGCAGAGAAATCAATGTTTGTGCATTCACATTATTCATTGATTTTTGCCATTGTAAAACGTCCAGAAATGTTTGAAGCTACTGACTGAATGAAAGGAGCTGGCATCTCACTCTCTCTGAATCTTCTTTAGCATGCTAAGAGGAGCATGAAAAAGCAAAAAATTTCAGAATTGCACCTTGCAATGCGGAGAAATTACTGTTTTTACATTGACATTATTCATTGATTTTTGCCATTGAAAAACATCATGTTACTCATATACCAGAAATGTTTGAAGCTACTGGCTGAAAGAAAGGAGCTGGCATCTCACTCTCTTTGAATCTTCTTTATCATGCTAAGAGGAGCAGGAAAAAGGAAAACATTTCAGAATTGCACCTTGCAATGCAGAGAAATCAATGTTTGAGCATTCACATTATTCATTGATTTTTGCCATTGTAAAACGTCCAGAAATGTTTGAAGCTACTGGCTGAATGAAAGGAGCTGGCATCCCACTCTCTCTGAATGTTCTTTACCATGCTAAGAGGAGCATGAAAAAGCAAAAAATTTCAGAATTGCACCTTGCAATGCGGAGAAATTACTGTTTGTACATTGACATTATTCATTTATTTTTGCCATTGAAAAACATCATGTTACTCATATACCAGAAATGTTTGAAGGTACTGGCTGAAAGAAAGGAGCTGGCATCTCACTCTCTTTGAATCTTCTTTATCATGCTAAGAGGAGCATGAAAAAGCAAAAAATTCCAGAATTGCACCTTGCAATGCGGAGAAATCAATGTTTGTGCATTCACATTATTCATTGATTTTTGCCATTGAAAAACATCATGTTACTCATATACCAGAAATGTTTGAAGGTACTGGCTGAAAGAAAGGAGCTGGCATCTCACTCTCTTTGAATCATCTTTATCATGCTAAGAGGAGCAGGAAAAAGCCAAAAAATTCAGAATTTCACCTTGCAATGCGGAGAAATCAATGTTTGTGCATTCACATTATTCATTGATTTTTGCCATTGAAAAACGTCCAGAAATGTTTGAAGCTACTGACTGAATGAAAGGAGCTGGCATCTCACGCTCTCTGAATCTTCTTTAGCATGCTAAGAGGAGCATGAAAGAGCAAAAAATTTCAGAACTGCACCTTGCAATGCGGAGAAATAACTGTTTGTAGATTGACATTATTCATTTATTTTTGCCATTGAAAAACATCATGTTACTCATATACCAGAAATGTTTGAAGGTACTGGCTGAAAGATAGGAACTGGCATCTCACTCTCTTTGAGTCTTCTTTATCATGCTAAGAGGAGCATGAAAAAGCAAAAAATTTCAGAATTGCACCTTGCAATGCGGAGAAATTACTGTTTGTACATTGACATTATTCATTGATTTTTGCCATTGAAAAACATCATGTTACTCATATACCAGAAATGTTTGAAGGTACTGGCTGAAAGAAAGGAGCTGGCATCTCACTCTCTTTGAATCGTCTTTATCATGCTAAGAGGAGCAGGAAAAAGCAAAAAATTTCAGAATTGCACCTTGCAATGCGGAGAAATCAATGTTTGTGCATTCACATTATTCATTGATTTTTACCATTGAAAAACGTCCAGAAATGTTTGAAGCTACTGACTGAATGAAAGGAGCTGGCATCTCACGCTCTCTGAATCTTCTTTAGCATGCTAAGAGGAGCATGAAAAAGCAAAAAATTTCAGAATTGCACCTTGCAATGCGGAGAAATTACTGTTTTTACATTGACATTATTTATTGATTTTTGCCATTGAAAAACATCATGTTACTCATATACCAGAAATGTTTGAAGGTACTGGTTGAAAGAAAGGAGCTGGCATCTCACTCTCTTTGAGTCTTCTTTATCATGCTAAAAGCAGCAGGAAAAAGGAAAAAATTTCAGAATTGCACCTTGCAATGCAGAGAAATCAATGTTTGTGCATTCACATTATTTATTGATTTTTCCCATTGTAAAACGTCCAGAAATGTTTGAAGCTACTGACTGAATGAAAGGAGCTGGCATCTCATTCTCTCTGAATCTTCTTTAGCATGCTAAAAGGAGCATGAAAAAGCAAAAAATTTCAGAATTGCAGCTTGCAATGCGGAGAAATTACTGTTTGTAGATTGACATTATTCATTGATTTTTGCCATTGAAAAACATCATGTTACTCATATACCAGAAATGTTTGAAGCTACTGGCTGAAAGAAAGGAGCTGGCATCTCACTCTCTTTGAATCTTCTTTATCATGCTAAGAGGAGCAGGAAAAAGGAAAACATTTCAGAATTGCACCTTGCAATGCAGAGAAATCAATGTTTGAGCATTCACATTATTCATTGATTTTTGCCATTGTAAAACGTCCAGAAATGTTTGAAGCTACTGGCTGAATGAAAGGAGCTGGCATCCCACTCTCTCTGAATGTTCTTTACCATGCTAAGAGGAGCATGAAAAAGCAAAAAATTTCAGAATTGCACCTTGCAATGCGGAGAAATTACTGTTTGTACATTGACATTATTCATTTATTTTTGCCATTGAAAAACATCATGTTACTCATATACCAGAAATGTTTGAAGGTACTGGCTGAAAGAAAGGAGCTGGCATCTCACTCTCTTTGAATCTTCTTTATCATGCTAAGAGGAGCATGAAAAAGCAAAAAATTCCAGAATTGCACCTTGCAATGCGGAGAAATCAATGTTTGTGCATTCACATTATTCATTGATTTTTGCCATTGAAAAACATCATGTTACTCATATACCAGAAATGTTTGAAGGTACTGGCTGAAAGAAAGGAGCTGGCATCTCACTCTCTTTGAATCATCTTTATCATGCTAAGAGGAGCAGGAAAAAGCAAAAAAATTCAGAATTTCACCTTGCAATGCGGAGAAATCAATGTTTGTGCATTCACATTATTCATTGATTTTTGCCATTGAAAAACGTCCAGAAATGTTTGAAGCTACTGACTGAATGAAAGGAGCTGGCATCTCACGCTCTCTGAATCTTCTTTAGCATGCTAAGAGGAGCATGAAAGAGCAAAAAATTTCAGAACTGCACCTTGCAATGCGGAGAAATAACTGTTTGTAGATTGACATTATTCATTTATTTTTGCCATTGAAAAACATCATGTTACTCATATACCAGAAATGTTTGAAGGTACTGGCTGAAAGATAGGAACTGGCATCTCACTCTCTTTGAGTCTTCTTTATCATGCTAAGAGGAGCATGAAAAAGCAAAAAATTTCAGAATTGCACCTTGCAATGCGGAGAAATTACTGTTTGTACATTGACATTATTCATTGATTTTTGCCATTGAAAAACATCATGTTACTCATATACCAGAAATGTTTGAAGGTACTGGCTGAAAGAAAGGAGCTGGCATCTCACTCTCTTTGAATCGTCTTTATCATGCTAAGAGGAGCAGGAAAAAGCAAAAAATTTCAGAATTGCACCTTGCAATGCGGAGAAATCAATGTTTGTGCATTCACATTATTCATTGATTTTTACCATTGAAAAACGTCCAGAAATGTTTGAAGCTACTGACTGAATGAAAGGAGCTGGCATCTCACGCTCTCTGAATCTTCTTTAGCATGCTAAGAGGAGCATGAAAAAGCAAAAAATTTCAGAATTGCACCTTGCAATGCAGAGAAATAATTGTTTGTACATTGACATTATTCATTGATTTTTGCCATTGAAAAACATCATGTTACTCATATACCAGAAATGTTTGAAGCTACTGGCTTAAAGAATGGAGCTGGCATCTCACTCTGTTTGAATCTTCTTTAACATGCTAAGAGGAGCAAGAAAAAGGAAAAAATTTCAGAATTGCACCTTGCAATGCAGAGAAATCAATGTTTGTGCATTCACATTATTCATTGATTTTTGCCATTGAAAAACGTCCAGAAATGTTTGAAGCTACTGACTGAATGAAAGGAGCTGGCATCTCACGCTCTCTGAATCTTCTTTAGCATGCTAAGAGGAGCATGAAAGAGCAAAAAATTTCAGAATTGCACCTTGCAATGCGGAGAAATAACTGTTTGTAGATTGACATTATTCATTTATTTTTGCCATTGAAAAACATCATGTTACTCATATACCAGAAATGTTTGAAGGTACTGGCTGAAAGATAGGAACTGGCATCTCACTCTCTTTGAGTCTTCTTTATCATGCTAAGAGGAGCATGAAAAAGCAAAAAATTTCAGAATTGCACCTTGCAATGCGGAGAAATTACTGTTTGTACATTGACATTATTCATTGATTTTTGCCATTGAAAAACATCATGTTACTCATATACCAGAAATGTTTGAAGATACTGGCTGAAAGAAAGGAGCTGGCATCTCACTCTCTTTGAATCGTCTTTATCATGCTAAGAGGAGCAGGAAAAAGCAAAAAATTTCAGAATTGCACATTGCAATGCGGAGAAATCAATGTTTGTGCATTCACATTATTCATTGATTTTTACCATTGAAAAACGTCCAGAAATGTTTGAAGCTACTGACTGAATGAAAGGAGCTGGCATCTCACGCTCTCTGAATCTTCTTTAGCATGCTAAGAGGAGCATGAAAAAGCAAAAAATTTCAGAATTGCACCTTGCAATGCAGAGAAATAATTGTTTGTACATTGACATTATTCATTGATTTTTGCCATTGAAAAACATCATGTTACTCATATACCAGAAATGTTTGAAGCTACTGGCTGAAAGAATGGAGCTGGCATCTCACTCTGTTTGAATCTTCTTTAACATGCTAAGAGGAGCAAGAAAAAGGAAAAAATTTCAGAATTGCACCTTGCAATGCAGAGAAATCAATGTTTGTGCATTCACATTATTCATTGATTTTTGCCCTTGTAAAACGTCCAGAAATGTTTGAAGCTACTGACTGAATGAAAGGAGCTGGCATCTCACTCTCTTTGAATCTTCTTTATCATGCTAAGAGGAGCATGAAAAAGCAAAAAATGTCAGAATTGCACCTTGCAATGCGGAGAAATTAATGTTTGTACATTGACATTATTCATTGATTTTTGCCATTGAAAAACATCATGTTACTCATATACCAGAAATGTTTGAAGGTACTGGCTGAAAGAAAGGAGTTGGCATCTCACTCTTTTTGAATCATCTTTATCATGCTAAGAGGAGCAGGAAAAAGCAAAAAATTTCAGAATTGCACCTTGCAATGCAGAGAAATTAATGTTTGTGCATTCACATTATTCATTGATTTTTCCATTGAAATACGTCCAGAAATGTTTGAAGCTACTGACTGAATGAAAGGAGCTGGCATCTCACTCTCTCTGAATTTTCTTTAGCATGCTAAGAGGAGCATGAAAAAGCAAAACATTTCAGAATTGCTACTTGCAAAGCGGAGAAATTACTGTTTGTACATTGACATTATTTATTGATGTTTGCCATTGAAAAATATCATGTTACTCATATACCAGAAATGTTTGAAGGTACTGGCTGAAAGAAAGGAGCTGGCATCTCACTCTCTTTGAATCTTCTTTATCATGCTAGGAGGAGCAGGAAAAAGCAAAAAGTTTCAGAATTGCACCTTGCAATGCAGAGAAATCAATGTTTGTGCATTCACATTATTCATTGATTTTTGCCATTGTAAAACGTCCATAAATGTTTGAAGCTACTGACTGAATGAAAGGAGCTGGCATATCACTCTCTCTGAATCTTCTTTAGCATGCTAAGAGGCGCATGAAAAAGCAAAAAATTTCAGAATTGCACCTTGAAATGCGGAGAAATTACTGTCTGTACATTGACATTATTCATTGATTTTTGCCATTGAAAAACATCATGTTACTCATATACCAGAAATGTTTGAAGGTACTGGCTGAAAGAAAGGAGCTGGCATCTCACTCTCTCTGAATCTTCTTTAGCATGCTAAGAGGAGCATGATAAAGCAAAAAATTTCAGAATTGCACCTTGCAATGCGGAGAAATCAATGTTTGTGCATTCACATTATTCATTGATTTTTGCCATTGAAAAACGTCCAGAAATGTTTGAAGCTACTGACTGAATGAAAGGAGTTGGCATCTCACGCTCTCTGAATCTTCTTTAGCATGCTAAGAGGAGCATGAAAAAGCAAAAAATTTCAGAATTGCACCTTGCAATGCGGAGAAATAACTGTTTGTACATTGACATTATTCATTGATTTTTGCCATTGAAAAACAGCATGTTACTCATATACCAGAAATGTTTGAAGGTACTGGCTGAAAGATAGGAACTGGCATCTCACTCTCTTTGAGTCTTCTTTACCGTGCTAAGAGGAGCAGGAAAAAGCAAAAAATTTCAGAATTGCACCTTGCAATGCGGAGAAATCAATGTTTGTGCATTCACATTATTCATTGATTTTTGCCATTGAAAAAACGTTCAGAAATGTTTGAAGCTACTGACTGAATGAAGGAGCTGGCATCTCACTCTCTCTGAATCTTCATTAGAATGCTAAGAGGAGCATGAAAAAGCAAAAAATTTCAGAATTGCACATTGCAATGCGGAGAAATTACTGTTTGTACATTGACATTATTCATTGATTTTTGCCATTGAAAAACATCATGTTACTCATATATAAGGAAATGTTTGAAGGTACTGGCTGAAAGAAAGGAGCTGGCATCTCACTCTCTTTGAATATTCTTTATCATGCTAAGAGGAGCAGGAAAAAGCAAAAAATATCAGAATTGCACCTTGCAATGCGGAGAAATCAATGTTTGTGCATTCACATTATTCATTGATTTTTGCCATTCAAAAACGTCCAGAAATGTTTGAAGCTACTGACTGAATGAAAGAAGCTGGCATCTCACTCTCTCTGAATCTTCTTTAGCATGCTAAGAGGAGCATGAAAAAGCAAAAAATTTCAGATTTGCACCTTGCAATGCGGAGAAATAACTATTTGTACATTGACATTATTCAATGATTTTTGCCTTTGAAAAACATCTTGTTACTCATATACCAGAAATGTTTGAAGGTATTGGCTGAAAGTTAGGAGCTGGCATCTCACTCTCTTTGAATCTTCTTTATCATGCTAAGAGGAGCATGAAAAAGCAAAAAATTTCAGAATTGCACCTTGCAATGCGGAGAAATTACTGTTTGTACATTGACATTATTCATTGATTTTTGTCATTGAAAAACATCATGTTACTCATATACCAGAAATGTTTGAAGGTACTGGCTGAAAGAAAGGGGCTGGCATCTCACTCTCTTTGAATCTTCTTTATCATGCTAAGAGGAGCAGGAAAAAGCAAAAAAATTCAGAATTGCATATTGCAATGCAGAGAAATCAATGTTTGTGCATTCACATTATTCATTGATTTTTGCCATTGTAAAACGTCCAGAAATGTTTGAATCTACTGACTGAATGAAAGGAGCTGGCATCTCACTCTCTCTGAATCTTCTTTAGCATGCTAAGAGGAGCATGAAAAAGCAAAAAATTTCAGATTTGCACCTTGCAATGCGGAGAAATAACTATTTGTACATTGACATTATTCAATGATTTTTGCCTTTGAAAAACATCTTGTTACTCATATACCAGAAATGTTTGAAGGTATTGGCTGAAAGTTAGGAGCTGGCATCTCACTCTCTTTGAATCTTCTTTATCATGCTAAGAGGAGCATGAAAAAGCAAAAAATTTCAGAATTGCACCTTGCAATGCGGAGAAATTACTGTTTGTACATTGACATTATTCATTGATTTTTGTCATTGAAAAACATCATGTTACTCATATACCAGAAATGTTTGAAGGTACTGGCTGAAAGAAAGGAGCTGGCATCTCACTCTCTTTGAATCTTCTTTATCATGCTAAGAGGAGCAGGAAAAAGCAAAAAAATTCAGAATTGCACATTGCAATGCAGAGAAATCATTGTTTGTGCATTCACATTATTCATTGATTTTTGCCATTGTAAAACGTCCAGAAATGTTTGAAGCTACTGACTGAATGAAAGGAGCTGGCATCTCACTCTCTCTGAATCTTCTTTAGCATGCTAAGAGGAGCATGAAAAAGCAAAAAATTTCAGAATTGCACCTTGCAATGCGGAGAAATTACTGTTTGTACATTGACATTATTCATTGATTTTTGCCATTGAAAAACATCATGTTACTCATATACCAGAAATGTTTGAAGGTACTGGCTGAAAGAAAGGAGATGGCATCTCACGCTCTTTGAATCATCTTTATCATGCTAAGAGGAGCAGGAAAAACAAAAAATTTCAGAATTGCACCTTGCAATGCAGAGAAATCAATGTTTGTGCATTCACATTATTCATTGATTTTTGCCATTGAAAAACGTCCAGAAATGTTTGAAGCTACTGACTGAATGAAAGGAGCTGGCATCTCACTCTCTCTGAATTTTCTTTAGCATGCTAAGAGGAGCATGAAAAAGCAAAAAAATTTCAGAATTGCACCTTGCAATGCGGAGAAATTACTGTTTGTACATTGACATTATTCATTGATTTTTGCCATTGAAATACATCATGTTACTCATATACCAGAAATGTTTGAAGGTACTGGCTTAAAGAAAGGAGCTGGCATCTCACTCTCTTTGAATCTTCTTTATCATGCTAAGAGGAGCAGGACAAAGCAAAAAATTTCAGAATTGCACCTTGCAATGCAGAGAAATCAATGATCGTGCACTCACATTATTCATTGATTTTTGCCATTGTAAAACTTCCAGAAATGTTTGAAGCTACTGACTGAATGAAAGGAGCTGGCATCTCACTCTCTCTGAATCTTCTTTAGCATGCTAAGAGGAGCATGAAAAAGCAAAAAATTTCAGAATTGCACCTTGCAATGCGGAGAAATTACTGTTTGAACATTGACATTATTCATTGATTTTTGCCATTGAAAAACATCATGTTACTCATATACCAGAAATGTTTGAAGGTACTGGCTGAAAGAAAGGAGCTGGCATCTCACTCTCTTTGAATCTTCTTTATCATGCTAAGAGGAGCATGAAAAAGCAAAAAATTTCAGAATTTCACCTTGCAATGCGGAGAAATCAATATTTGTACATTCACATTATTCATTGATTTTTGCCATTGAAAAACATCATGTTACTCATATACCAGAAATGTTTGAAGGTACTGGCTGAAAGAAAGGAGCTGGCATCTCACTCTCTTTGAATCTTCTTTATCATGCTAAGAGGAGCAGGAAAAAGCAAAAAATTTCAGAATTGCACCTTGCAATGCAGAGAAATCAATGTTTGTGCATTCACATTATTCATTGATTTTTGCCATTGAAAAACGTCCAGAAATGTTTGAAGCTACTGACTGAATGAAAGAAGCTGGCATCTCACTCTCTCTGAATCTTCTTTAGCATGCTAAGAGGAGCATGAAAAAGCAAAAAATTTCAGATTTGCACCTTGCAATGCGGAGAAATTACTGTTTGTACATTGACATTATTCATTGATTTTTGCCATTGAAAAACATCATGTTACTCATATACCAGAAATGTTTGAAGGTACTGGCTGAAAGAAAGGAACTGGCATCTCACTCTCTTTGAGTCTTCTTTATCATGCTAATAGGAGCAGGAAAAAGCAAAAAATTTCAGAATTGCACCTTGCAATGCGGAGAAATCAATGTTTGTGCATTCACATTATTCATTGATTTGTGCCATTCAAAAACGTCCAGAAATGTTTGAAGCTACTGACTGAATGAAAGGAGGTGGCATCTCACTCTCTCTGAATCTTCTTTAGCATGCTAAGAGGAGCATGAAAAAGCAAAAGATTTCAGAATTGCACCTTGCAATGCGGAGAAATTACTGTTTGCACATTGACATTATTCATTGATTTTTGCAATTGAAAAATATCATGTTACTCATATACCAGAAATGTTTGAAGGTACTGGCTGAAAGAAAGGAGCTGGCATCTCACTCTCTTTGAAACTTCTTTATCATGCTAAGAAGAGCAGGAAAAAGCAAAAAAATTCAGAATTGCACATTGCAATGCAGAGAAATCAATGTTTGTGCATTCACATTATCCATTGATTTTTGCCATTGTAAAACGTCCAGAAATGTTTGAAGCTACTGACTGAATGAAAGGAGCTGGCATCTCACTCTCTCTGAATCTTCTTTAGCATGATAAGAGGAGCATGAAAAAGGAAAAAATTTCAGAATTGCACCTTGCAATGCGGAGAAATTATTGTTTGTACATTGACATTATTCATTGATTTTTGCCATTGAAAAACATCATGTTACTCATATACCAGAAATGTTTGAAGGTACTGGCTGAAAGAAAGGAGTTGGCATCTCACTCTCTTTGAATCATCTTTATCATGCTAAGAGGAGCAGGAAAAAGCAAAAGATTTCAGAATTGCACCTTGCAATGCAGAGAAATCAATGTTTGTGCATTCACATTATTCATTGATTTTTGCCATTGAAAAACATCCAGAAATGTTTGAAGCTACTGACTGAATGAAAGGAGATGGCATCTCACTCTCTCTGAATTTTCTTTAGCATGCTAAGAGGAGCATGAAAAAGCAAAAAATTTCAGAATTGCACCTTGCATTGCGGAGAAATTACTGTTTGTACATTGACATTATTTATTGATTTTTGCCTTTGAAAAACATCATGTTACTCATATACCAGAAATGTTTGAAGGTACTGGCTGAAAGAAAGGAGCTGGCATCTCACTCTCTTTGAATCGTCTTTATCATGCTAAGAGGAGCAGGAAAAAGCAAAAAATTTCAGAATTGCACCTTGCAATGCGGAGAAATCAATGTTTGTGCATTCACATTATTCATTGATTTTTGCCATTGAAAAACATCCAGAAATGTTTGAAGCTACTGACTGAATGAAAGGAGCTGGCATCTCACGCTCTCTGAATCTTCTTTAGCATGCTAAGAGGAGCATGAAAAAGCAAAAAATTTCAGAATTGCACCTTGCAATGCAGAGAAATAATTGTTTGTACATTGACATTATTCATTGATTTTTGCCATTGAAAAACATCATGTTACTCATATACCAGAAATGTTTGAAGCTACTGGCTGAAAGAATGGAGCTGGCATCTCACTCTGTTTGAATCTTCTTTAACATGCTAAGAGGAGCAAGAAAAAGGAAAAAAATTCAGAATTGCACCTTGCAATGCAGAGAAATCAATGTTTGTGCATTCACATTATTCATTGATTTTTGCCCTTGTAAAACGTCCAGAAATTTTTGAAGCTACTGACTGAATGAAAGGAGCTGGCATCTCACTCTCTCTGAATCTTCTTTAGAATGTTAAGAGGAGCATGAAAAAGCAAAAAATTTCAGAATTGCACCTTGCAATGCGGAGAAATTACTGTTTGCACATTGACATTATTCATTGATTTTTGCCATTGAAAAACATCATGTTACTCATATACCAGAAATGTTTGAAGGTACTGGCTGAAAGAAAGGAGCTGGCATCTCACTCTCTTTGAAACTTCTTTATCATGCTAAGAGGAGCAGGAAAAAGCAAAAAAATTCAGAATTGCACATTGCAATGCAGAGAAATCAATGTTTGTGCATGCACATTATCCATTGATTTTTGCCATTGTAAAACGTCCAGAAATGTTTGAAGCTACTGACTGAATGAAAGGAGCTGGCATCTCACTCTCTCTGAATCTTCTTTAGCATGCTAAGAGGAGCATGAAAAAGCAAAAAAATTCAGAATTGCACCTTGCAATGCGGAGAAATTAATGTTTGTACATTGACATTATTCATTGATTTTTGTCATTGAAAAACATCATGTTACTCATATACCAGAAATGTTTGAAGATACTGGCTGAAAGAAAGGAGTTGGCATCTCACTCTCTTTGAATCATCTTTATCATGCTAAGAGGAGCAGGAAAAAGCAAAAAATTTCAGAATTGCACCTTGCAATGCAGAGAAATCAATGTTTGTGCATTCACATTATTCATTGATTTTTCCATTGAAAAACGTCCAGAAATGTTTGAAGCTACTGACTGAATGAAAGGAGCTGGCATCTCACTCTCTCTGAATTTTCTTTAGCATGCTAAGAGGAGCATGAAAAAGCAAAACATTTCAGAATTGCACTTTGCAATGCGGAGAAATTACTGTTTGTACATTGACATTATTTATTGATTTTTGCCATTGAAAAACATCATGTTACTCATATACCAGAAATGTTCGAAGGTACTGGCTGAAAGAAAGGAGCTGGCATCTCACTCTCTTTGAATCTTCTTTATCATGCTAGGAGGAGCAGGAAAAAGCAAAAAGTTTCAGAATTGCACCTTGCAATGCAGAGAAATCAATGTTTGTGCATTCACATTATCCATTGATTTTTGCCATTGTAAAACGTCCAGAAATGTTTGAAGCTACTGACTGAATGAAAGGAGCTGGCATCTCACTCTCTCTGAATCTTCTTTAGCATGATAAGAAGAGCATGAAAAAGGAAAAAATTTCAGAATTGCACCTTGCAATGCGGAGAAATTATTGTTTGTACATTGACATTATTCATTGATTTTTGCCATTGAAAAACATCATGTTACTCATATACCAGAAATGTTTGAAGGTACTGGCTGAAAGAAAGGAGTTGGCATCTCACTCTCTTTGAATCATCTTTATCATGCTAAGAGGAGCAGGAAAAAGCAAAAAATTTCAGAATTGCACCTTGCAATGCAGAGAAATCAATGTTTGTGCATTCACATTATTCATTGATTTTTGCCATTGAAAAACATCCAGAAATGTTTGAAGCTACTGACTGAATGAAAGGAGATGGCATCTCACTCTCTCTCAATTTTCTTTAGCATGCTAAGAGGAGCATGAAAAAGCAAAAAAATTCAGAATTGCACCTTGCAATGCGGAGAAATTACTGTTTGTACATTGACATTATTCATTGATTTTTGCCATTGAAAAACATCATGTTACTCATATACCAGAAATGTTTGAAGGTACTGGCTGAAAGAAAGGAGCTGGCATCTCACTCTCTTTGAATCATCTTTATCATGCTAAGAGGAGCAGGAAAAAGCAAAAAATTTCAGAATTGCACCTTGCAATGCGGAGAAATCAATGTTTGTGCATTCACATTATTCATTGATTTTTGCCATTGAAAAACGTCCAGAAATGTTTGAAGCTACTGACTGAATGAAAGGAGCTGGCATCTCACGCTCTCTGAATCTTCTTTAGCATGCTAAGAGGAGCATGAAAAAGCAAAAAATTTCAGAATTGCACCTTGCAATGCAGAGAAATAATTGTTTGTACATTGACATTATTCATTGATTTTTGCCATTGAAAAACATCATGTTACTCATATACCAGAAATGTTTGAAGCTACTGGCTGAAAGAATGGAGCTGGCATCTCACTCTGTTTGAATCTTCTTTAACATGCTAAGAGGAGCAAGAAAAAGGAAAAAATTTCAGAATTGCACCTTGCAATGCAGAGAAATCAATGTTTGTGCATTCACATTATTCATTGATTTTTGCCATTGTATAACGTCCATAAATGTTTGAAGCTACTGACTGAATGAAAGGAGCTGGCATATCACTCTCTCTGAATCTTCTTTAGCATGCTAAGAGGCGCATGAAAAAGCAAAAAATTTCAGAATTGCACCTTGCAATGCGGAGAAATTACTGTTTGTACATTGACATTATTCAATGATTTTTGCCATTGAAAAATATCATGTTACTCATATACCAGAAATGTTTGAAGGTACTGGCTGAAAGAAAGGAGCTGGCATCTCACTCTCTCTGAATCTTCTTTAGCATGCTAAGAGGAGCATGATAAAGCAAAAAATTTCAGAATTGCACCTTGCAATGCGGAGAAATCAATGTTTGTGCATTCACATTATTCATTGATTTTTGCCATTGAAAAACATCCAGAAATGTTTGAAGCTACTGACTGAATGAAAGGAGCTGGCATCTCACTCTCTCTGAATCTTCTTTAGCATGCTAAGAGGAGCATGAAAAAGCAAAAGATTTCAGAATTGCACCTTGCAATGCGGAGAAATTATTGTTTGTACATTGACATTATTCATTGATTTTTGCCATTGAAAAACATCATGTTACTCATATACCAGAAATGTTTGAAGGTACTGGCTGAAAGAAAGGAGTTGGCATCTCACTCTCTTTGAATCATCTTTATCATGCTAAGAGGAGCAGGAAAAAGCAAAAAATTTCAGAATTGCACCTTGCAATGCAGAGAAATCAATGTTTGTGCATTCACATTATTCATTGATTTTTGCCATTGAAAAACATCCAGAAATGTTTGAAGCTACTGACTGAATGAAAGGAGATGGCATCTCACTCTCTCTGAATTTTCTTTAGCATGCTAAGAGGAGCATGAAAAAGCAAAAAATTTCAGAATTGCACCTTGCAATGCGGAGAAATTACTGTTTGTACATTGACATTATTTATTGATTTTTGCCATTGAAAAACATCATGTTACTCAGATACCAGAAATGTTTGAAGGTACTGGCTGAAAGAAAGGAGCTGGCATCTCACTCTCTTTGAATCATCTTTATCATGCTAAGAGGAGCAGGAAAAAGCAAAAAATTTCAGAATTGCACCTTGCAATGCGGAGAAATCAATGTTTGTGCATTCACATTATTCATTGATTTTTGCCATTGAAAAACGTCCAGAAATGTTTGAAGCTACTGACTGAATGAAAGGAGCTGGCATCTCACGCTCTCTGAATCTTCTTTAGCATGCTAAGAGGAGCATGAAAAAGCAAAAAATTTCAGAATTGCACCTTGCAATGCAGAGAAATAATTGTTTGTACATTGACATTATTCATTGATTTTTGCCATTGAAAAACATCATGTTACTCATATACCAGAAATGTTTGAAGCTACTGGCTGAAACAAAGGAGCTGGCATCTCACTCTCTTTGAATCTTCTTTATCATGCTTAGAGGAGCAGGTAAAAGAAAAAAATTTCAGAATTGCACCTTGCAATACAGAGAAATCAATGTTTGTGCATTCACATTATTCATTGACTTTTGCCCTTGTAAAACGTCCAGAAATGTTTGAAGCTACTGGCTGAATGAAAGGAGCTGGAATCTCACTCTCTCTGAATCTTCTTTATCATGCTAAGAGGAGCATGAAAAAGAAAAAAATTTCAGAATTGCACCTTGCAATGCGTAGCAATTACTGTTTGTACATTGACATTATTCATTGATTTTTGCCACTGAAAACCACCATGTTACTCATATACCAGAAATGTTTGAAGGTACTGGCTGAAAGAAAGGAGCTGGCATCTCACTCTCTTTGAATCTTCTTTATCCTGCTAAGAGGAGCATGAAAAAGCAAAAAATTCCAGAATTGCACCTTGCAAGGCGGAGAAATCAATGTTTGTGCATTCACATTATTCATTGATTTTTGCCATTGAAAAACATCATGTTACTCATATACCAGAAATGTTTGAAGGTAATGGCTGAAAGAAAGGAGCTGGCATCTCACTCTCTTTGAATCATCTTTATCATGCTAAGAGGAGCAGGAAAAAGCAAACAAATTTCAGAATTGCACCTTGCAATGCGGAGAAATCAATGTTTGTGCATTCACATTATTCATTGATTTTTGCCATTGAAAAACGTCCAGAAATGTTTGAAGCTACTGACTGAATGAAGGAGCTGGCATCTCACTCTCTCTGAATCTTCTTTAGAATGCTAAGAGGAGCATGAAAAAGCAAAAAATTTCAGAATTGCACCTTGCAATGCGGAGAAATTACTGTTTGTACATTGATATTATTCATTGATTTTTGCCATTGAAAAACATCATGTTACTCATATATAAGGAAATGTTTGAAGGTACTGGCTGAAAGAAAGGAGCTGGCATCTCACTCTCTTTGAATATTCTTTATCATGCTAAGAGGAGCAGGAAAAAGCAAAAAATATCAGAATTGCACCTTGCAATGCGGAGAAATCAATGTTTGTGCATTCACATTATTCATTGATTTTTGCCATTCAAAAACGTCCAGAAATGTTTGAAGCTACTGACTGAATGAAAGAAGCTGGCATCTCACTCTCTCTGAATCTTCTTTAGCATGCTAAGAGGAGCATGAAAAAGCAAAAAATTTCAGATTTGCACCTTGCAATGCGGAGAAATAACTATTTGTACATTGACATTATTCAATGATTTTTGCCTTTGAAAAACATCTTGTTACTCATATACCAGAAATGTTTGAAGGTATTGGCTGAAAGTTAGGAGCTGGCATCTCACTCTCTTTGAATCTTCTTTATCATGCTAAGAGGAGCATGAAAAAGCAAAAAATTTCAGAATTGCACCTTGCAATGCGGAGAAATTACTGTTTGTACATTGACATTATTCATTGATTTTTGTCATTGAAAAACATCATGTTACTCATATACTAGAAATGTTTGAAGGTACTGGCTGAAAGAAAGGAGCTGGCATCTCACTTTCTTTGAATCTTCTTTATCATGCTAAGAGGAGCAGGAAAAAGCAAAAAAATTCAGAATTGCACAGTGCAATGCAGAGAAATCAATGTTTGTGCATTCACATTATTCATTGATTTTTGCCTTTGAAAAACGTCCAGAAATGTTTGAAGCTACTGACTGAATGAAAGGAGCTGGCATCTCACTCTCTCTGAATTTTCTTTAGCATGCTAAGAGGAGCATGAAAAAGCAAAAAAATTTCAGAATTGCACCTTGCAATGAGGAGAAATTACTGTTTGTACATTGACATTATTCATTGATTTTTGCCATTGAAATACATCATGTTACTCATATACCAGAAATGTTTGAAGGTACTGGCTTAAAGAAAGGAGCTGGCATCTCACTGTCTTTGAATCTTCTTTATCATGCTAAGAGGAGCAGGACAAAGCAAAAAATTTCAGAATTGCACCTTGCAATGCAGAGAAATTAATGTTCGTGCACTCACATTATTCATTGATTTTTGCCATTGTAAAACGTCCAGAAATGTTTGAAGCTACTGACTGAATGAAAGGAGCTGGCATCTCACTCTCTCTGAATCTTCTTTAGCATGCTAAGAGGAGCATGAAAAAGCAAAAAATTTCAGAATTGCACCTTGCAATGCGGAGAAATTACTGTTTGTACATTGACATTATTCATTGATTTTTGCCATTGAAAAACATCATGTTACTCATATACCAGAAATGTTTGAAGGTACTGGCTGAAAGAAAGGAGCTGGCATCTCACTCTCTTTGAATCATCTTTATCATGCTAAGAGGAGCAGGAAAAAGGAAAAAATTTCAGAATTGCACCTTGCAATGCGGAGAAATCAATGTTTGTGCATTCACATAATTCATTGATTTTTGCCATTGAAAAATGTCCAGAAATGTTTGAAGCTACTGACTGAATGAAAGGAGCTGGCATCTCACGCTCTCTGAATTTTCTTTAGCATGCTAAGAGGAGCATGAAAAAGCAAAAAAATTCAGAATTGCACCTTGCAATGCGGAGAAATAAATGTTTGTACATTGACATTATTCATTGATATTTGCCATTGAAAAACATCAAGTTACTCATATACCAGAAATGTTTGAAGGTACTGGCTGAAAGATAGGAACTGGCATCTCACTCTCTTTGAGTCTTCTTTATCATGCTAAGAGTAGCATGAAAAAGCAAAAAATTTCAGAATTGCACCTTGCAATGCAGAGAAATTACTGTTTGTACATTGACATTATTCATTGATTTTTGCCATTGAAAAACATCATGTTACTCATATACCAGAAATGTTTGAAGGTACTGGCTGAAAGAAAGGAGCTGGCATCTCACTCTCTTTGAATCATCTTTATCATGCTAAGAGGAGCAGGAAAAAGCAAAAAATTTCAGAATTGCACCTTACAATGCGGAGAAATCAATGTTTGTGCATTCACATTATTCATTGATTTTTGCCATTGAAAAACGTCCAGAAATGTTTGAAGCTACTGACTGAATGAAAGGAGCTGGCAACTCACGCTCTCTGAATCTTCTTTAGCAAGCTTAGAGGAGCATGAAAAAGCAAAAAATTTCAGAATTGCACCTTGCAATGCGGAGAAATTACTGTTTGTACATTGACATTATTCATTGATTTTTGCCATTGAAAAACATCATGTTACTCATATACCAGAAATGTTTGAAGGTACTGGCTGAAAGAAAGGAGCTGGCATCTCACTCTCTTTGAATCATCTTTATCATGCTAAGAGGAGCAGGAAAAAGCAAAAAAATTCAGAATTGCACCTTGCAATGCAGAGAAATCAATGTTTGTGCATTCACATTATTCATTGATTTTTGCCATTGAAAAACGTCCAGAAATGTTTGAAGCTACTGACTGAATGAAGGAGCTGGCATCTCACTCTCTCTGAATCTTCTTTAGAATGCTAAGAGGAGCATGAAAAAGCAAAAAATTTCAGAATTGCACCTTGCAATGCGGAGAAATTACTGTTTGTACATTGATATTATTCATTGATTTTTGCCATTGAAAAACATCATGTTACTCATATATAAGGAAATGTTTGAAGGTACTGGCTGAAAGAAAGGAGCTGGCATCTCACTCTCTTTGAATATTCTTTATCATGCTAAGAGGAGCAGGAAAAAGCAAAAAATATCAGAATTGCACCTTGCAATGCGGAGAAATCAATGTTTGTGCATTCACATTATTCATTGATTTTTGCCATTCAAAAACGTCCAGAAATGTTTGAAGCTACTGACTGAATGAAAGAAGCTGGCATCTCACTCTCTCTGAATCTTCTTTAGCATGCTAAGAGGAGCATGAAAAAGCAAAAAATTTCAGATTTGCACCTTGCAATGCGGAGAAATAACTATTTGTACATTGACATTATTCAATGATTTTTGCCTTTGAAAAACATCTTGTTACTCATATACCAGAAATGTTTGAAGGTATTGGCTGAAAGTTAGGAGCTGGCATCTCACTCTCTTTGAATCTTCTTTATCATGCTAAGAGGAGCATGAAAAAGCAAAAAATTTCAGAATTGCACCTTGCAATGCGGAGAAATTACTGTTTGTACATTGACATTATTCATTGATTTTTGTCATTGAAAAACATCATGTTACTCATATACTAGAAATGTTTGAAGGTACTGGCTGAAAGAAAGGAGCTGGCATCTCACTTTCTTTGAATCTTCTTTATCATGCTAAGAGGAGCAGGAAAAAGCAAAAAAATTCAGAATTGCACAGTGCAATGCAGAGAAATCAATGTTTGTGCATTCACATTATTCATTGATTTTTGCCTTTGAAAAACGTCCAGAAATGTTTGAAGCTACTGACTGAATGAAAGGAGCTGGCATCTCACTCTCTCTGAATTTTCTTTAGCATGCTAAGAGGAGCATGAAAAAGCAAAAAAATTTCAGAATTGCACCTTGCAATGAGGAGAAATTACTGTTTGTACATTGACATTATTCATTGATTTTTGCCATTGAAATACATCATGTTACTCATATACCAGAAATGTTTGAAGGTACTGGCTTAAAGAAAGGAGCTGGCATCTCACTGTCTTTGAATCTTCTTTATCATGCTAAGAGGAGCAGGACAAAGCAAAAAATTTCAGAATTGCACCTTGCAATGCAGAGAAATTAATGTTCGTGCACTCACATTATTCATTGATTTTTGCCATTGTAAAACGTCCAGAAATGTTTGAAGCTACTGACTGAATGAAAGGAGCTGGCATCTCACTCTCTCTGAATCTTCTTTAGCATGCTAAGAGGAGCATGAAAAAGCAAAAAATTTCAGAATTGCACCTTGCAATGCGGAGAAATTACTGTTTGTACATTGACATTATTCATTGATTTTTGCCATTGAAAAACATCATGTTACTCATATACCAGAAATGTTTGAAGGTACTGGCTGAAAGAAAGGAGCTGGCATCTCACTCTCTTTGAATCATCTTTATCATGCTAAGAGGAGCAGGAAAAAGGAAAAAATTTCAGAATTGCACCTTGCAATGCGGAGAAATCAATGTTTGTGCATTCACATAATTCATTGATTTTTGCCATTGAAAAATGTCCAGAAATGTTTGAAGCTACTGACTGAATGAAAGGAGCTGGCATCTCACGCTCTCTGAATTTTCTTTAGCATGCTAAGAGGAGCATGAAAAAGCAAAAAAATTCAGAATTGCACCTTGCAATGCGGAGAAATAAATGTTTGTACATTGACATTATTCATTGATATTTGCCATTGAAAAACATCAAGTTACTCATATACCAGAAATGTTTGAAGGTACTGGCTGAAAGATAGGAACTGGCATCTCACTCTCTTTGAGTCTTCTTTATCATGCTAAGAGTAGCATGAAAAAGCAAAAAATTTCAGAATTGCACCTTGCAATGCAGAGAAATTACTGTTTGTACATTGACATTATTCATTGATTTTTGCCATTGAAAAACATCATGTTACTCATATACCAGAAATGTTTGAAGGTACTGGCTGAAAGAAAGGAGCTGGCATCTCACTCTCTTTGAATCATCTTTATCATGCTAAGAGGAGCAGGAAAAAGCAAAAAATTTCAGAATTGCACCTTACAATGCGGAGAAATCAATGTTTGTGCATTCACATTATTCATTGATTTTTGCCATTGAAAAACGTCCAGAAATGTTTGAAGCTACTGACTGAATGAAAGGAGCTGGCAACTCACGCTCTCTGAATCTTCTTTAGCAAGCTTAGAGGAGCATGAAAAAGCAAAAAATTTCAGAATTGCACCTTGCAATGCGGAGAAATTACTGTTTGTACATTGACATTATTCATTGATTTTTGCCATTGAAAAACATCATGTTACTCATATACCAGAAATGTTTGAAGGTACTGGCTGAAAGAAAGGAGCTGGCATCTCACTCTCTTTGAATCATCTTTATCATGCTAAGAGGAGCAGGAAAAAGCAAAAAAATTCAGAATTGCACCTTGCAATGCAGAGAAATCAATGTTTGTGCATTCACATTATTCATTGATTTTTGCCATTGAAAAACGTCCAGAAATGTTTGAAGCTACTGACTGAATGAAAGGAGCTGGCATATCACTCTCTCTGAATTTTCTTTAGCATGCTAAGAGGAGCATGAAAAAGCAAAAAAATTTCAGAATTGCACCTTGCAAAGCGGAGAAATTACTGTTTGTACATTGACATTATTCATTGATTTTTGCCACTGAAAACCATCATGTTACTCATATACCAGAAATGTTTGAAGGAACTGGCTGAAAGAAAGGAGTTGGCATCTCACTCTCTTTGAATCTTCTTTATCATGCTAAGAGGAGCATGAAAAAGCAAAAAATTCCAGAATTGCACCTTGCAATGCGGAGAAATCAATGTTTGTGCATTCACATTATTCATTGATTTTTGCCATTGAAAAATATCATGTTACTCATATACCAGAAAAGTTTGAAGGTACTGGCTGAAAGAAAGGAGCTGGCATCTCACTCTCTTTGAATCATCTTTATCATGCTAAGAGGAGCAGGAAAAAGCAAAAAATTTCAGAATTGCACCTTGCAATGCGGAGAAATCAATGTTTGTGCATTCACATTATTCATTGATTTTTGCCATTGAAAAACAGCATGTTACTCATATACCAGAAATGTTTGAAGGTACTGGCTGAAAGAAAGGAGCTGGCATCTCAATCTCTTTGAATGATCTTTATCATGCTAAGAGGAGCCGGAAAAAGCAAAAAATTTCAGAATTGCACCTTGCAATGCGGAGAAATCAATGTTTGTGCATTCACATTATTCATTGATTTTTGCCATTGAAAAACATCATGTTACTCATATACCAGAAATGTTTGAAGGTACTGGCTGAAAGATAGGAACTGGCATCTCACTCTCTTAGAGTCTTCTTTATAATGCTAAGAGGAGCAGGAAAAAGCAAAAAATTTCAGAATTGCACCTTGCAATGCGGAGAAATCAATGTTTGTGCATTCACATTATTCATTGATTTTTGCCATTGAAAAACGTCCAGAAATGTTTGAAGCTACTGACTGAATGAAAGGAGCTGGCATCTCACTCTCTCTGAATCTTCTTTAGAATGCTAAGAGGAGCATGAAAAAGCAAAAAATTTCAGAATTGCACCTTGCAATGCGGAGAAATTACTGTTTGTACATTGACATTATTCATTGATTTTTGCCATTGAAAAACATCATGTTACTCATATACCAGAAATGTTTGAAGGTACTGGATGAAAGAAAGGAGCTGGCATCTCACTCTCTTTGAATCTTCTTTATCATGCTAAGAGGAGCAAAAAAGCAAAAAATTTCAGAATTTCACCTTGCAATGCGGAGAAATCAATGTTTGTGCATTCACATTATTTATTGATTTTTGCCATTGAAAAACATCATGTTACTCATATACCAGAAATGTTTGAAGGTACTGGCTGAAAGAAAGGAGCTGGCATCTCACTCTCTTTGAATCTTCTTTATCATGCTAAGAGGAGCAGGAAAAATCAAAAAATTTCAGAATTGCACCTTGCAATGCGGAGAAATTACTGTTTGTACATTGACATTATTCATTGATTTTTGCCATTGAAAAACATCATGTTACTCATATACCAGAAATTTTTGAAGGTACTGGCTGAGAGAAAGGAGCTGGCATCTCACTCTGTTTGAATCTTTTTATCATGCTAAGAGGAGCATGAAAAAGCAAAAAATTTCAGAATTGCACCTTGCAATGCGGAGAAATTACTGTTTGTACATTGACATTATTCATTGATTTTTGCCACTAAAAACCTTCATGTTACTCATATACCAGAAATGTTTGAAGGTACTGGCTGAAAGAAAGGAGCTGGCATCTCACTCTCTTTGAATCTTCTTTATCATGCTAAGAGGAGCATGAAAAAGCAAAAAATTCCAGAATTGCACCTTGCAATGCGGAGAAATCAATGTTTGTGCATTCACATTATTCATTGATTTTTGCCATTGAAAAATATCATGTTACTCATATACCAGAAAAGTTTGAAGGTACTGGCTGAAAGAAAGGAGCTGGCATCTCACTCTCTTTGAATCATCTTTATCATGCTAAGAGGAGCAGGAAAAAGCAAAAAATTTCAGAATTGCACCTTGCAATGCGGAGAAATCAATGTTTGTGAATTCACATTATTCATTGATTTTTGCCATTGAAAAATGTCCAGAAATGTTTGAAGCTACTGACTGAATGAAAGGAGCTGGCATCTCACGCTCTCTGAATCTTCTTTAGAATGCTAAGAGGAACATGAAAAAGCAAAAAATTTCAGAATTGCACCTTGTAATGCGGAGAAATAACTGTTTGTACATTGACATTATTCATTGATTTTTGCCATTGAAAAACATCATGTTACTCATATACCAGAAATGTTTGAAGGTACTGGCTGAAAGAAAGGAGCTGGCATCTCACTCTCTTTGAAACTTCTTTATCATGCTAAGAGGAGCATGAAAAAGCAAAAAATTCCAGAATTGCACCTTGCAATGCGGAGAAATCAATGTTTGTGCATTCACATTATTCATTGATTTTTGCCATTGAAAAACAGCATGTTACTCATATACCAGAAATGTTTGAAGGTACTGGCTGAAAGAAAGGAGCTGGCATCTCAATCTCTTTGAATGATCTTTATCATGCTAAGAGGAGCCGGAAAAAGCAAAAAATTTCAGAATTGCACCTTGCAATGCGGAGAAATCAATGTTTGTGCATTCACATTATTCATTGATTTTTGCCATTGAAAAACATCATGTTACTCATATACCAGAAATGTTTGAAGGTACTGGCTGAAAGATAGGAACTGGCATCTCACTCTCTTAGAGTCTTCTTTATAATGCTAAGAGGAGCAGGAAAAAGCAAAAAATTTCAGAATTGCACCTTGCAATGCGGAGAAATCAATGTTTGTGCATTCACATTATTCATTGATTTTTGCCATTGAAAAACGTCCAGAAATGTTTGAAGCTACTGACTGAATGAAAGGAGCTGGCATCTCACTCTCTCTGAATCTTCTTTAGAATGCTAAGAGGAGCATGAAAAAGCAAAAAATTTCAGAATTGCACCTTGCAATGCGGAGAAATTACTGTTTGTACATTGACATTATTCATTGATTTTTGCCATTGAAAAACATCATGTTACTCATATACCAGAAATGTTTGAAGGTACTGGATGAAAGAAAGGAGCTGGCATCTCACTCTCTTTTAATCTTCTTTATCATGCTAAGAGGAGCAAAAAAAAGCAAAAAATTTCAGAATTTCCCCTTGCAATGCGGAGAAATCAATGTTTGTGCATTCACATTATTTATTGATTTTTGCCATTGAAAAACATCATGTTACTCATATACCAGAAATGTTTGAAGGTACTGGCTGAAAGAAAGGAGCTGGCATCTCACTCTCTTTGAATCTTCTTTATCATGCTAAGAGGAGCAGGAAAAATCAAAAAATTTCAGAATTGCACCTTGCAATGCGGAGAAATCAATGTTTGTGCATTCACATTATTCATTGATTTTTGCCATTGAAAAACGTCCAGAAATGTTTGAAGCTACTGACTGAATGAAAGAAGCTGGCATCTCACTCTCTCTGAATCTTCTTTAGCATGATAAGAGGAGCATGAAGAAGCAAAAAATTTCAGATTTGCACCTTGCAATGCGGTGAAATAACTGTTTGTACATTGACATTATTCATTGATTTTTGCCATTGAAAAACATCATGTTACTCATATACCAGAAATGTTTGAATATACTGGCTGAAAGATAGGAACTGGCATCTCACTCTCTTTGAGTCTTCTTTAACATGCTAAGAGGAGCAGGAAAAAGCAAAAAATTTCAGAATTGCACCTTGCAATGCGGAGAAATCAATGTTTGTGCATTCACATTATTCATTGATTTTTGCCATTTAAAAACGTCCAGAAATGTTTGAAGCTACTGACTGAATGAAAGGAGCTGGCATCTCACTCTCTCTGAATCTTCTTTAGCATGCTAAGAGGAGCATGAAAAAACAAAAAAATTCAGAATTGCACCTTGCAATGCGGAGAAATTACTGTTTGTACATTGACATTATTCATTGATTTTTGCCATTGAAAAACATCATGTTACTCATATACCAGAAATTTTTGAAGGTACTGGCTGAGAGAAAGGAGCTGGCATCTCACTCTGTTTGAATCTTCTTTATCATGCTAAGAGGAGCATGAAAAAGCAAAAAATTTCAGAATTGCACCTTGCAATGCGGAGAAATTACTGTTTGTACATTGACATTATTCATTGATTTTTGCCACTAAAAACCTTCATGTTACTCATATACCAGAAATGTTTGAAGGTACTGGCTGAAAGAAAGGAGCTGGCATCTCACTCTCTTTGAAACTTCTTTATCATGCTAAGAGGAGTATGAAAAAGCAAAAAATTCCAGAATTGCACCTTGCAATGCGGAGAAATCAATGTTTGTGCATTCACATTATTCATTGATTTTTGCCATTGAAAAACATCATGTTACTTATATACCAGAAATGTTTGAAGATACTGTCTGAAAGAAAGGAGCTGGCATCTCACTCTCTTTGAATCATCTTTATCATGCTAAGAGGAGCAGGAAAAAGCAAAAAATTTCAGAATTGCAACTTGCAATGCGGAGAAATCAATGTTTGTGCATTAACATTATTCATTGATTTTTGCCATTGAAAAACGTCCAGAAATGTTTGAAGCTACTGACTGAATGAAAGGAGCTGGCATCTCACGCTCTCTGAATCTTCTTTAGCATGCTAAGAGGAGCATGAAAAAGCAAAAAATTTCAGAATTGCACCTTGCAATGCGGAGAAATTACTGTTTGTGCATTGACATTATTCATTGATTTTTGCAATTGAAAAACATCATGTTACTCATATACCAGAAATGTTTGAAGTTACACGCTGAAAGAAAATAGCTGGCATCTCACTCTCTTTGAATCTTCTTTATCATGCTAAGAGGAGCATGAAAAAGCAAAAAAATTTCAGAATTTCACCTTGCAATGCCGAGAAATCAATGTTTGTGCATTCACATTATTTATTGATTTTTGCCATTGAAAAACATCATGTTACTCATATACCAGAAATGTTTGAAGGTACTGGCTGAAAGAAAGGAGCTGGCATCTCACTCTCTTTGAATCTTCTTTATCATGCTAAGAGGAGCAGGAAAAATCAAAAAATTTCAGAATTGCACCTTGCAATGCGGAGAAATCAATGTTTGTGCATTCACATTATTCATTGATTTTTGCCATTGAAAAACGTCCAGAAATGTTTGAAGCTACTGACTGAATGAAAGAAGCTGGCATCTCACTCTCTCTGAATCTTCTTTAGCATGATAAGAGGAGCATGAAAAAGCAAAAAATTTCAGATTTGCACCTTGCAATGCGGAGAAATAACTGTTTGTACATTGACATTATTCATTGATTTTTGCCATTGAAAAACATCATTGTAACGGGTCCGGGAGGCGGAACCTCTGAGCTACTATACAAGGGGGCGGCCCTTGTAAGGGAGCAGGTGGCAGTCTCTGGGTGAACGGACAGGGAGTTACGGCAAGTGATCAGGGCAGTCTCTGGGTAAGGGGTAGGTACGACCTGTGATGGCAGAGCCTCCGGGTAGGCTAGCAGGCAGATGGTAGATGTGTGCTCCCAGGTGAGCAAGCGAGAGTCTCTGGAATAGCAGGTGGTCACGGCACGTGACGGCGGAACCTCCGGGCTGGCAGGCAGGTAGGTAACGGAGAAGCGCTCCCAGGTGAGCGGGCAAGAGTCTCTGGAATAGCTGGTGGTCACCGCACGTGACAACGGGACCTCCGGGCTGGCAAGCAGGCAGGTAACGGAGATGCGCTCCCAGGTGAGCGGGCAAGAGTCTCTGAGATAGCTGGTGGTCACAGCACGTGACAACGGAGCCTCCGGGCTGGCAAGCAGGCAGATAACGGAGAAGCGCTCCCAGGTGAGCGGGCAAGCTGGTCCATAGACAAACTGACCGGAGTAGTAAGGCAGACCGTCGGACCTCAGGCAAGCAGGCAGGTAGCTGATATGCGCTCCCAGGTGAGCGGGCAGGCTGGTCCTATAGACAGACTGACAGGAGTAGTAAGGCAAACCGTCGGACCTCAGACTGGCAGACAGGTAACAAGTATTCAGGCAGGAATCAGGCAGGTAACTGGCAGGAAACTGGCAGGAAACTGGCAGGAAACTGGCAACGGGACCTGAGGGCTGAAGCACAGGTGAGACACAGGTGCAAACAACATTGCTCGGGCACCTCCATTTTGGAGGAGGTGCCTTAATATATGATGAAGTCCTCCGGCCATTGGCCGGGGACTCTTTAGGGCGGCGCGCGCGGCCCCTTTAAGAGGAGGGGAGCGCGCGCGCGCGCGCTCTAAGCACAGGGGCCGGGAAGGAGCGCGCGCTGAGAGCAGAGCAGGAGGAGGACGCCGGGACGAAGCGCGCGCTGACAGCAGAGCGGGGGGAGGATGCCGGGCACGGAGCAGAGCGGTGAGGGGAGCAGCGTCCCTGCCTAGCAGAGGGCAGGGACGCCGGCACTACAGTACCCCCCCCTTTAGGCCCCCCCTTTTTTAGGCCAGACAGAAATTTAGCTAGGATGAGAGGGGCATGGATGTTCTCCCGGGGCTCCCACGTTCTCTCCTCAGGACCAAACCCCTTCCAATCTACCAGGAAAAAGGTCTTTCCTCTTACCCTTTTGGTGGCAAGAATGTTCTCTACCTCAAACTCGTCCTCAGCAGAAACCGGAGCAGGAGGCGTACCTGTAGACTTGGAAAAAGAGTTAAGCACCACAGGTTTGAGGAGAGACACATGGAAGGAGTTAGGGATCCGTAAGTTGGCCGGGAGTTTCAATTTATAGGCCACCGGGTTGATCTGACTGATGACCTCCAGTGGGCCGATGAACCGAGGCCCTAACTTATAGGAAGGGATCTTGAGCCGGACATATTTGGACGAGAGCCAGACTTTATCCCCAGGGCGGAATTGAGCAGGGTCCAGACGTTTTTTGTCAGCGTGTCTTTTCATACGCTCGGATGACAGAAGGAGTGCGGACCGGGTACTCTCCCATATGGAGGAAAATTTGTTAACAAGAGATTCCGCAGCCGGATTGTCCGCCGAGGTGGAGAAGGGAAACGGGATCCGAGGATGCTGACCGTAGACTACAAAAAACGGGGATTTGGAGGAAGACTCGCTCTCGTGATTGTTGTACGAGAATTCGGCCCATGGCAGGAGATCCACCCAGTCAGAATGGTGGGCATTAACGAAGTGCCGAAGGTAACTGGTCAGGTTCTGATTGATCCGCTCCACTTGACCATTAGACTGTGGGTGGTAAGCGGAGGAGAAGTCCAGGGTGACGTCCAGCAATTTACAAGTGGCTCTCCAGAAACGGGAAGTGAACTGTACCCCACGATCCGACACGATGTGACGGGGCAGGCCATGAAGACGGAAGATGTGGCGGATAAAGTCTTTAGCCAGCTCGGGTGCAGACGGAAGACCTGGCAGTGGAATGAAGTGAGCCATCTTGGAGAAGCGGTCAGCGACCACCCAAATGACCGTACAACCGGCAGAGATGGGCAGATCAGTAATGAAGTCCATCGCTATATGCTGCCAGGGGGCAGCAGGTACTGGCAGAGGTAGGAGGCGGCCGGCCGGCAGGTGTCTCGGAACTTTGTTGCGGGCGCAGGACACACAGGCAGAAACAAAGTCTATTACATCCTTGTGCAGGTTAGGCCACCAGTAGTGCCGGGTAATAAGCTGGAGGGTCTTTTTCTGACCGGCATGGCCAGCTAGTTTAGACGAATGACCCCAGTGTAGGATCTTCTCCCGATCAGGTACTGGTACGAACGTCTTACCAGGAGGAAGACGATTTAGACTCACGGGAGCCACCTGCATTACTCTGGCGGGATCGATGATATGTTTCGGATCCTCCTCGAGATCAGACACCAGAAAGGATCGAGACAAGGCGTCCGCCTTGACGTTTTTGTCAGCCGGGCGAAAATGAAGGACAAAATCAAAACAAGCAAAAAACAACGACCACCGGGCTTGGCGCGGGTTAAGTCTCTGGGCATGCTGGAGGTAAGCCAAGTTCTTGTGGTCAGTGTAAATTATCACCGGGTGAAGAGCCCCCTCGAGCAGGTAACGCCACTCCTCCAATGCCAGTTTGATGGCCAATAACTCTCGGTCTCCTATGGAATAGTTGCGCTCAGAGGAGGAGAAGAGTTTAGAGAAGAAGCCACAAGTTACCATCCTCCCGGAAGATGATTTTTGAGTAAGTACCGCTCCGGCTCCAGAGGAGGAGGCGTCAACTTCCAGGAAGAACTGCTTGTTGCCATCTGGGCGATGCAGCACCGGGGCGGAAGAGAAGGCCTGTTTAAGGGAAAGAAAGGCCTCCTCTGCTTCGGGTGGCCACTCTTTGGGATTAGTACCTTTACGGGTGAGCGCAGAAATTGGGGCCGTCCGGGAAGAGAAGTGTGGTATGAAGAGGCGGTAGTAGTTGGCGAAGCCCAGGAATCGCAGAATGGCCTTCAACCCCTCCGGTCGGGGCCATTTCTCGATGGCAGACAGTTTCTCAGGATCCATTTGTAGGCCGGTCTGAGAGATAATGTAGCCCAGAAACGGAAGCGAGGTCTGCTCAAAGAGGCACTTCTCAAATTTAGCGTAGAGATGGTTCTGCCTTAGCCTGAGCAGGACCTGACGAACGTCCCTCCGGTGAGTCTGGAGATCCGGAGAGAAGACCAAGATGTCGTCCAGGTACACCACTACGCAGGAGTAGAGAAGGTCCCGGAAGATGTCATTGACCAACTCTTGAAAGACGGCAGGAGCGTTACAGAGACCAAAGGGCATTACCAGGTATTCATAGTGGCCGTCCCGGGTGTTGAATGCCGTCTTCCATTCATCCCCCTGACGAATACGAACCAGGTTGTACGCCCCACGAAGGTCCAGTTTGGTGAAGATCCTAGCCCCCCTCAGACGATCAAATAATTCTGGAATGAGCGGAAGGGGGTACTTATTCTTCACCGTGATCAGGTTTAGGCCTCTATAGTCTATACAGGGACGGAGAGAGCCGTCCTTCTTTTTGACGAAAAAGAAGCCTGCTCCCGCCGGGGAGGTAGATTTCCGGATGAATCCTCTGGCCAGATTCTCCTCAATATATTCGGACATTGACCGGGTCTCAGCAGCGGATAAAGGATAGATACGCCCACGGGGAGGAGTAGTACCGGGTAGCAGATCGATGGGACAGTCGTATGGTCTATGTGGTGGTAATGTCTCTGCCTCCTTTTTATTAAAGACATCTGCATAAGACCAATAAGGAATCGGAAGTCCAGGTAGATTAGCTGGGGTAGGAGAGGGACGGACGGGATGGACGGGAACCAGGCAGGTTTTATGACAGTCTTGTCCCCAGCGAAGGACCTCTCCGGTTTGCCAGTCTAGCACGGGTGCATGTCTCTGGAGCCAGGGCAGACCTAGCAAGAGGGCGTGAGAGAGTCCAGGCAGAACATGAAAGGAGATACTTTCAGAATGCAGCATTCCCACCTGCAGGGTAATGGATTCGGTGATGAGTTGAATGGGGCGAGGTAAGAGGCCCCCATCCACGGCAGCGACAGACAAGGGTACTGCCAGAGGTTTGGTGGGGATGCGGTATTTCTCAACCAGGGACTGTGAAATAAGGTTCCCGGCTGCTCCAGAGTCAAGTTGGGCTAGTTCGAAATAACGGTTCTCCCCGTAGATGATCGAAACTGACAACAGCAGGGATGGAGAGGATTTATTCTTGTCTAGGTGGACCTCTCTGAGCGAACCTAGACACAGGCGTTTCCCGACCTCTCCGGGCAGGCACGGATCCGGTGCTCCTTACTGCCACAGTAGAAGCAGCTCCCCTCGGCACGGCGTGAGTCCTGACGGGTTTTGACCATCTTGGTCTGGTCGACCTGCATAGGCTCAGGAGAGTGTACCTGGGGAGAGATGGAGGGAAAGACGGGTTTCTGGAAAGTAGGAGCTAAACGTGGAATCCTTCTCTCACGGGTGACCTCTTTGGCACGCTCCTGGAACCGTAGGTCAATCCGGGTGGCAAGGGTTATTAGATCATCGAGAGAGGTAGGAATGTCCCGACCAGCAAGTTCATCTTTAATACGACCGGACAGACCCTCCCAGAAGACGGATACCAGAGCGTCGTTATCCCAGGCCAGCTCCGAGGCAAGGGTGCGGAACCGTATGGCATATTGGCCCACGGTGAGACCCTCCTGACGGAGGCGTAGCAGAGAGGATGCGGATGAGGTCTTCCGTCCGGGTTCGTCGAAGACTTTCCGGAAAGCCGAGAGAAAAGCAGGCAAGTTGGACACCAGGGGGTCTCCTCTCTCCCATAGAGGATTTAGCCAGGCCAGGGCCTCCCCGGTGAGATGGGACATGATAAAGGCAATTTTGGCCCGGTCGGAATTAAACTGATGGGACAAAAGTTCAAAGTGCAGGGTGCACTGATTTATGAAGCCCCGAGCCTGGACGGAGTCGCCTCCGAAGCGAGGAGGTGCAGACAGCCGGGGACCGGGATAGGTTACCATGGTATTAGTGGGTAGCGGAGCTGCCGGGTTGCGAGTCATGGTACTGGCAGTGGCTGCAGGTGGTGCAGTCAGAGTGTCCAGGCGAGTATTGACATTCCGCAGGTGACCCAGGATGGACTCCTGTTGGGACCTTTGACGGGACAGTTCATGACACAGGTCCGTGAGCGAGGGAGCTTGGGTGCCACCGGGTTCCATGGCCCGAGCAAACTGTAACGGGTCCGGGAGGCGGAACCACTGAGCTACAATACAAGGGGGCGGCCCTTGTAAGGGAGCGGGTGGCAGTCTCTGGGTGAACGGACAGGGAGTTACGGCAAGTGATCAGGGCAGTCTCTGGGTAAGGGGTAGGTACGACCTGTGATGGCAGAGCCTCCGGGTAGGCTAGCAGGCAGATGGTAGATGTGTGCTCCCAGGTGAGCAAGCGAGAGTCTCTGGAATAGCAGGTGGTCACGGCACGTGACGGCGGAACCTCCGGGCTGGCAGGCAGGTAGGTAACGGAGAAGCGCTCCCAGGTGAGCGGGCAAGAGTCTCTGGAATAGCTGGTGGTCACCGCTCGTGACAACGGGACCTCCGGGCTGGCAAGCAGGCAGGTAACGGAGATGCGGTCCCAGGTGAGCGGGCAAGAGTCTCTGAGATAGCTGGTGGTCACAGCACGTGACAACGGAGCCTCCGGGCTGGCAAGCAGGCAGATAACGGAGAAGCGCTCCCAGGTGAGCGGGCAAGCTGGTCCGTAGACAGACTGACCGGAGTAGTAAGGCAGACCTTCGGACCTCAGGCAAGCAGGCAGGTAGCTGATATGCGCTCCCAGGTGAGCGGGCAGGCTGGTCCTTTAGACAGACTGACAGGAGTAGTAAGGCAGACCGTCGGACCTCAGACTGGCAGACAGGTAACAAGTATTCAGGCAGGAATCAGGCAGGTAACTGGCAGGAAACTGGCAGGAAACTGGCAGGAAACTGGCAGGAAACTGGCAGGAAACTGGCACCGGGACCTGAGGGCTGAAGCACAGGTGAGACACAGGTGCAAACAACATTGCTCGGGCACCTCCATTTTGGAGGAGGTGCCTTATATATGATGAAGTCCTCCGGCCATTGGCCGGGGACTCTTTAGGGCGGCACGCGCGGCCCCTTTAAGAGGAGGGGAGCGCGCGCGCGCGCGCCCTAAGCACAGGGGCCAGGAAGGAGCGCGCGCTGAGAGCAGAGCAGGAGGAGGATGCCGGGACGGAGCGCGCGCTGACAGCAGAGCGGGGGGAGGATGCCGGGCACGGAGCAGAGCGGTGAGGGGAGCCGCGTCCCTGCCTAGCAGAGGGCAGGGACGCCGGCACTACAATCATGTTACTCATATACCAGAAATGTTTGAATATACTGGCTGAAAGATAGGAACTGGCATCTCACTCTCTTTGAGTCTTCTTTAACATGCTAAGAGGAGCAGGAAAAAGCAAAAAATTTCAGAATTGCACCTTGCAATGCGGAGAAATCAATGTTTGTGCATTCACATTATTCATTGATTTTTGCCATTGAAAAATGTCCAGAAATGTTTGAAGCTACTGACTGAATGAAAGGAGCTGGTATCTCACTCTCTCTGAATCTTCTTTAGCATGCTAAGAGGAGCATGAAAAAACAAAAAAATTCAGAATTGCACCTTGCAATGCGGAGAAATTACTGTTTGTACATTGACATTATTCATTGATTTTTGCCATTGAAAAACATCATGTTACTCATATACCAGAAATTTTTGAAGGTACTGGCTGAGAGAAAGGAGCTGGCATCTCACTCTCTTTGAATCTTCTTTATCATGCTAAGAGGAGCATGAAAAAGCAAAAAATTTCAGAATTGCACCTTGCAATGCGGAGAAATTACTGTTTGTACATTGACATTATTCATTGATTTTTGCCACTAAAAACCTTCATGTTACTCATATACCAGAAATGTTTGAAGGTACTGGCTGAAAGAAAGGAGCTGGCATCTCACTCTCTTTGAAACTTCTTTATCATGCTAAGAGGAGTATGAAAAAGCAAAAAATTCCAGAATTGCACCTTGCAATGCGGAGAAATCAATGTTTGTGCATTCACATTATTCATTGATTTTTGCCATTGAAAAACATCATGTTACTCATATACCAGAAATGTTTGAAGGTACTGTCTGAAAGAAAGGAGCTGGCATCTCACTCTCTTTGAATCATCTTTATCATGCTAAGAGGAGCAGGAAAAAGCAAAAAATTTCAGAATTGCAACTTGCAATGCGGAGAAATCAATGTTTGTGCATTCACATTATTCATTGATTTTTGCCATTGAAAAACGTCCAGAAATGTTTGAAGCTACTGACTGAATGAAAGGAGCTGGCATCTCACGCTCTCTGAATCTTCTTTAGCATGCTAAGAGGAGCATGAAAAAGCAAAAAATTTCAGAATTGCACATTGCAATGCGGAGAAATAACTGTTTGTACATTGACATTATTCATTGATTTTTGCCATTGAAAAACATCATGTTACTCATATACCAGAAATGTTTGAAGGTACTGGCTGAAAGATAGGAACTGGCATCTCACTCTCTTTGAGTCTTCTTTATCATGCTAAGAGGAGCAGGAAAAAGCAAAAAAATTCAGAATTGCACCTTGCAATGCGGAGAAATCAATGTTTGTGCATTCACATTATTCATTGATTTTTGACATTGAAAAACGTCCAGAAATGTTTGAAGCTACTGACTGAATGAAAGAAGCTGGCATCTCACTCTCTCTGAATATTCTTTAGAATGCTAAGAGGAGCATGAAAAAGCAAAAAATTTCAGAATTGCACCTTGCAATGCGGAGAAATTACTGTTTGTGCATTGACATTATTCATTGATTTTTGCAATTGAAAAACATCATGTTACTCATATACCAGAAATGTTTGAAGGTACTCGCTGAAAGAAAGGAGCTGGCATCTCACTCTCTTTGAATCTTCTTTATCATGCTAAGAGGAGCATGAAAAAGCAAAAAAATTTCAGAATTTCACCTTGCAATGCCGAGAAATCAATGTTTGTGCATTCACATTATTCATTGATTTTTGCCATTGAAAAACATCATGTTACTCATATACCAGAAAGTTTGAAGGTACTGGCTGAAAGAAAGGAGCTGGCATCTCACTCTCTTTGAATCTTCTTTATCATGCTAAGAGGAGCAGGAAAAAGCAAAAAATTTCAGAATTGCACCTTGCAGTGCGGAGAAATCAATGTTTGTGCATTCACATTATTCATTGATTTTTGCCATTGAAAAACGTCCAGAAATGTTTGAAGCTACTGACTGAATGAAAGGAGCTGGCATCTCACTCTCTATGAATCTTCTTTAGCATGCTAAGAGGAGCATGAAAAAACAAAAAAATTCAGAATTGCACCTTGCAATGCCGAGAAATTACTGTTTGTACATTGACATTATTCATTGATTTTTGCCATTGAAAAACATCTTGTTACTCATATACCAGAAATGTTTGAAGGTACTGGCTGAGAGAAAGGAGCTGGCATCTCACTCTCTTTGAATCTTCTTTATCATGCTAAGAGGAGCAGGAAAAAGCAAAAAATTTCAGAATCGCACCTTGCAATGCAGAGAAATCAATTTTTGTGCATATACATTATTCATTGATTTTTGCCATTGAAAAACGTCCAGAAATGTTTGAAGCTACTGACTGAATGAAAGGAGCTGGCATCTCCCTCTCTCTGAATCTTCTTTAGCATGCTAAGAGGAGCATGAAAAAGCAAAAAATTTCAGAATTGCACCTTATAATGCGGAGAAATTACTGTTTGTACATTGACATTATTCATTGATTTTTGCCATTGAAAAACATCATGTTACTCATATACCAGAAATGTTTGAAGGCACTCGCTGAAAGAAAGGAGCTGGCATCTCACTCTCTTTGAATCTTCTTTATCATGCTAAGAGGAGCATGAAAAAGAAAAAAAATTTCAGAATTTCACCTTGCAATGCCGAGAAATCAATGTTTGTGCATTCACATTATTCATTGATTTCTGCCATTGAAAAACATCATGTTACCCATTTACCAGAAATGTTTGAAGGTACTGGCTGAAAGAAAGGAGCTGGCATCTCACTCTCTTTGAATCTTCTTTATCATGCTAAGAGGAGCAGGAAAAAGCAAAAAATTTCAGAATTGCACCTTGCAGTGCGGAGAAATCAATGTTTGTGCATTCACATTATTCATTGATTTTTGCCATTGAAAAACATCCAGAAATGTTTGAAGCTACTGACTGAATGAAAGGAGCTGGCATCTCACTCTCTATGAATCTTCTTTAGCATGCTAAGAGGAGCATGAAAAAACAAAAAAATTCAGAATCGCACCTTGCAATGCGAAGAAATTCCTGTTTGTACATTGACATTATTCATTGATTTTTGCCATTGAAAAACATCATGTTACTCATATACCAGAAATGTTTGAAGGTACTGGCTGAGAGAAAGGAGCTGGCATCTCACTCTCTTTGAATCTTCTTTATCATGCTAAGAGGAGCAGGAAAAAGCAAAAAATTTCAGAATTGCACCTTGCAATGCGTAGAAATCAATGTTTGTGCATTCACATTATAAATTGATTTTTGCCATTGTAAAACGTCCAGAAATGTTTGAAGCTACTGACTGAATGAAAGGAGCTGGCATCTCACTCTCTCTGAATCTTCTTTAGCATGCTAAGAGGAGCATGAAAAAGCAAAAAATTTTAGAATTGCACCTTGCAATGCTGAGAAATTACTGTTTGTACATTGACATTATTCATTGATTTTTGCCATTGAAAAACATCATGTTACTCATATAAGAGAAATGTTTGAAGGTACTGGCTGAAAGAAAGCAGCTGGCATCTCACTCTCTTTGAATCTTCTTTATCATGCTAAGAGGAGCAGGAAAAAGCAAAAAATTTCAGAATTGCACCTTGCAATGCGTAGAAATCAATGTTTGTGCATTCACATTATAAATTGATTTTTGCCATTGTAAAACGTCCAGAAATGTTTGAAGCTACTGACTGAATGAAAGGAGCTGGCATCTCACTCTCTCTGAATCTTCTTTAGCATGCTAAGAGGAGCATGAAAAAGCAAAAAATTTCAGAATTGCACCTTGCAATGCAGAGAAATCAATGTTTGTGCATATACATTATTCATTGATTTTTGCCATTGAAAAACGTCCAGAAATGTTTGAAGCTACTGACTGAATGAAAGGAGCTGGCATCTCCCTCTCTCTGAATCTTCTTTAGCATGCTAAGAGGAGCATGAAAAAGCAAAAAATTTCAGAATTGCACCTTATAATGCGGAGAAATTACTGTTTGTACATTGACATTATTCATTGATTTTTGCCATTGAAAAACATCATGTTACTCATATACCAGAAATGTTTGAAGGTACTGGCTGAAAGAAAGGAGCTGGCATCTCACTCTCTTTGAATCTTCTTTATCATGCTAAGAGGAGCAGGAAAAAGCAAAAAAATTCAGAATTACACCTTGCAATGCGGAGAAATTACTGTTTGTACATTGACATTATTCATTGATTTTTGCCACTAAAAACCTTCATGTTACTCATATACCAGAAATGTTTGAAGGTACTGGCTGAAAGAAAGGAGCTGGCATCTCACTCTCTTTGAAACTTCTTTATCATGCTAAGAGGAGTATGAAAAAGCAAAAAATTCCAGAATTGCACCTTGCAATGCGGAGAAATCAATGTTTGTGCATTCACATTATTCATTGATTTTTGCCATTGAAAAACATCATGTTACTCATATACCAGAAATGTTTGAAGGTACTGTCTGAAAGAAAGGAGCTGGCATCTCACTCTCTTTGAATCATCTTTATCATGCTAAGAGGAGCAGGAAAAAGCAAAAAATTTCAGAATTGCAACTTGCAATGCGGAGAAATCAATGTTTGTGCATTCACATTATTCATTGATTTTTGCCATTGAAAAACGTCCAGAAATGTTTGAAGCTACTGACTGAATGAAAGGATCTGGCATCTCACGCTCTCTGAATCTTCTTTAGCATGCTAAGAGGAGCATGAAAAAGCAAAAAATTTCAGAATTGCACCTTGCAATGCGGAGAAATAACTGTTTGTACATTGACATTATTCATTGATTTTTGCCATTGAAAAACATCATGTTACTCATATACCAGAAATGTTTGAAGGTACTGGCTGAAAGATAGGAACTGGCATCTCACTCTCTTTGAGTCTTCTTTATCATGCTAAGAGGAGCAGGAAAAAGCAAAAAAATTCAGAATTGCACCTTGCAATGCGGAGAAATCAATGTTTGTGCATTCACATTATTCATTGATTTTTGACATTGAAAAACGTCCAGAAATGTTTGAAGCTACTGACTGAATGAAAGAAGCTGGCATCTCACTCTCTCTGAATATTCTTTAGAATGCTAAGAGGAGCATGAAAAAGCAAAAAATTTCAGAATTGCACCTGCAATGCGGAGAAATTACTGTTTGTGCATTGACATTATTCATTGATTTTTGCAATTGAAACACATCATGTTACTCATATACCAGAAATGTTTGAAGGTACTCGCTGAAAGAAAGGAGCTGGCATCTCACTCTCTTTGAATCTTCTTTATCATGCTAAGAGGAGCATGAAAAAGCAAAAAAATTTCAGAATTTCACCTTGCAATGCCGAGAAATCAATGTTTGTGCATTCACATTATTCATTGATTTTTGCCATTGAAAAACATTGTGTTACTCATATACCAGAAAGTTTGAAGGTACTGGCTGAAAGAAAGGAGCTGGCATCTCACTCTCTTTGAATCTTCTTTATCATGCTAAGAGGAGCAGGAAAAAGCAAAAAATTTCAGAATTGCACCTTGCAGTGCGGAGAAATCAATGTTTGTGCATTCACATTATTCATTGATTTTTGCCATTGAAAAACGTCCAGAAATGTTTGAAGCTACTGACTGAATGAAAGGAGCTGGCATCTCACTCTCTATGAATCTTCTTTAGCATGCTAAGAGGAGCATGAAAAAACAAAAAAATTCAGAATTGCACCTTGCAATGCCGAGAAATTACTGTTTGTACATTGACATTATTCATTGATTTTTGCCATTGAAAAACATCATGTTACTCATATACCAGAAATGTTTGAAGGTAATGGCTGAGAGAAAGGAGCTGGCATCTCACTCTCTTTGAATCTTCTTTATCATGCTAAGAGGAGCAGGAAAAAGCAAAAAATTTCAGAATCGCACCTTGCAATGCAGAGAAATCAATTTTTGTGCATATACATTATTCATTGATTTTTGCCATTGAAAAACGTCCAGAAATGTTTGGAACTACTGACTGAATGAAAGGAGCTGGCATCTCCCTCTCTCTGAATCTTCTTTAGCATGCTAAGAGGAGCATGAAAAAGCAAAAAATTTCAGAATTGCACCTTATAATGCTGAGATATTACTGTTTGTACATTGACATTATTCATTGATTTTTGCCATTGAAAAACATCATGTTACTCATATACCAGACATGTTTGAAGGCACTCGCTGAAAGAAAGGAGCTGGCATCTCACTCTCTTTGAATCTTCTTTATCATGCTAAGAGGAGCATGAAAAAGAAAAAAAATTTCAGAATTTCACCTTGCAATGCCGAGAAATCAATGTTTGTGCATTCACATTATTCATTGATTTTTGCCATTGAAAAACATCATGTTACCCATTTACCAGAAATGTTTGAAGGTACTGGCTGAAAGAAAGGAGCTGGCATCTCACTCTCTTTGAATCTTCTTTATCATGCTAAGAGGAGCAGGAAAAAGCAAAAAATTTCAGAATTGCACCTTGCAGTGCGGAGAAATCAATGTTTGCGCATTCACATTATTCATTGATTTTTGCCATTGAAAAACGTCCAGAAATGTTTGAAGCTACTGACTGAATGAAAGGAGCTGGCATCTCACTCTCTATGAATCTTCTTTAGCATGCTAAGAGGAGCATGAAAAAACAAAAAAATTCAGAATCGCACCTTGCAATGCGAAGAAATTCCTGTTTGTACATTGACATTATTCATTGATTTTTGCCATTGAAAAACATCATGTTACTCATATACAAGAAATGTTTGAAGGTACTGGCTGAGAGAAAGGAGCTGGCATCTCACTCTCTTTGAATCTTCTTTATCATGCTAAGAGGAGCAGGAAAAAGCAAAAAATTTCAGAATTGCACCTTGCAATGCGTAGAAATCAATGTTTGTGCATTCACATTATAAATTGATTTTTGCCATTGTAAAACGTCCAGAAATGTTTGAAGCTACTGACTGAATGAAAGGAGCTGGCATCTCACTCTCTCTGAATCTTCTTTAGCATGCTAAGAGGAGCATGAAAAAGCAAAAAATTTTAGAATTGCACCTTGCAATGCTGAGAAATTACTGTTTGTACATTGACATTATTCATTGATTTTTGCCATTGAAAAACATCATGTTACTCATATAAGAGAAATGTTTGAAGGTACTGGCTGAAAGAAAGGAGCTGGCATCTCACTCTCTTTGAATCTTCTTTATCATGCTAAAAGGAGCAGGAAAAAGCAAAAAATTTCAGAATTGCACCTTGCAATGCAGAGAAATCAATGTTTGTGCATATACATTATTCATTGATTTTTGCCATTGAAAAACGTCCAGAAATGTTTGAAGCTACTGACTGAATGAAAGGAGATGGCATCTCCCTCTCTCTGAATCTTCTTTAGCATGCTAAGAGGAGCATGAAAAAGCAAAAAAATTCAGAATTGCACCTTATAATGCGGAGAAATTACTGTTTGTACATTGACATTATTCATTGATTTTTGCCATTGAAAAATATCATGTTACTCATATACCAGAAATGTTTGAAGGTACTGGCTGAAAGAAAGGAGCTGGCATCTCACTCTCTTTGAATCTTCTTTATCATGCTAAGAGGAGCAGGAAAAAGCAAAAAAATTCAGAATTACACCTTGCAATGCGGATAAATCAATGTTAGTGTATTCACATTATTCTTTGATTTTTGCCATTGAAAAACGTCCAGAAATGTTTGAAGCTACTGACTGAATGAAAGGAGCTGGCATCTCACTCTCTCTGAATCTTCTTTAGCATGCTAAGAGGAGCATGAAAAGGCAAAAAATTTCAGAATTGCACCTTGCAATGCGGAGAAATTACTGTTTGTACATTGACATTATTCATTGATTTTTGCCATTGAAAAACATCATGTTACTCATATACCAGAAATGTTTGAAGGTACTGGCTGAAAGAAAGGAGCTGGCATCTCACTCTCTTTGAATCTTCTTTATCATGCTAAGAGGAGCAGGAAAAAGCAAAAAATTTCAGAATTGCACCTTGCAATGCGGAGAAATCAATGTTTGTGCATTCACATTATTCATTGATTTTTGCAATTCAAAAACGCTCAGGAATGTTTGAAGCTACTGACTGAATGAAAGGAGCTGGCATCTACCTCTCTCTGAATCTTCTTTAGCATGCTAAGAGGAGCATGAAAAAGAAAAAAATTTCAGAATTGCACCTTGCAATGCGGAGAAATTACTGTTTGTACATTGACATTATTCATTGATTTTTGCCATTGAAAAACATCATGTTACTCATATACCAGAAATGTTTGAAGGTACTGGCTGAAAGAAAGGAGCTGGCATCTCACTCTCTTTGAATCTTCTTTATCATGCTAAGAGGAGCAGGAAAAAGCAAAACATTTCAGAATTGCACCTTGCAATGCGGAGAAATCAATGTTTGTGCATTCACATTATTCATTGATTTTTGCCATTGAAAAACGTCCAGAAATGTTTGAAGCTACAGACTGAATGAAAGGAGCTGGCATCTCACTCTCTCTGAATCTTCTTTAGCATGCTAAGAGGAGCATGAAAAAGCAAAAAATATCAGAATTGCCCCTTGCAATGCGGAGAAATTACTGTTTGTACATTGACATTATTCATTGATTTTTGCCATTGAAAAACATCTTGTTACTCATATACCTGAAATGTTTGAAGGTACTGGCTGAAAGAAAGGAGCTGGCATTTCACTCTCTTTGAATCTTCTTTATCTTGCTAAGAGGAGCAGGAAAAAGCAAAAAATTTCAGAATTGCACCTTGCAATGCGGAGAAATCAATGTTTGTGCATTCATATTATTCATTGATTTTTGCCATTGAAAAACATCCAGAAATGTTTGAAGCTACAGACTGAATGATAGGAGCTGGCATCTCACTCTCTCTGAATCTTCTTTAGCATGCTAAGAGGAGCATGAAAAAGCAAAAAATTTTAGAATTGCACCTTGCAATGCTGAGAAATTACTGTTTGTACATTGACATTATTCATTGATTTTTGCCATTGAAAAACATCATGTTACTCATATAAGAGAAATGTTTGAAGGTACTGGCTGAAAGAAAGGAGCTGGCATCTCACTCTCTTTGAATCTTCTTTATCATGCTAAAAGGAGCAGGAAAAAGCAAAAAATTTCAGAATTGCACCTTGCAATGCAGAGAAATCAATGTTTGTGCATATACATTATTCATTGATTTTTGCCATTGAAAAACGTCCAGAAATGTTTGAAGCTACTGACTGAATGAAAGGAGCTGGCATCTCCCTCTCTCTGAATCTTCTTTAGCATGCTAAGAGGAGCATGAAAAAGCAAAAAATTTCAGAATTGCTCCTTATAATGCGGAGAAATTACTGTTTGTACATTGACATTATTCATTGATTTTTGCCATTGAAAAACATCATGTTACTCATATACCAGAAATGTTTGAAGGTACTGGCTGAAAGAAAGGAGCTGGCATCTCACTCTCTTTGAATCTTCTTTATCATGCTAAAAGGAGCAGGAAAAAGCAAAAAATTTCAGAATTGCACCTTGCAATGCAGAGAAATCAATGTTTGTGCATATACATTATTCATTGATTTTTGCCATTGAAAAACGTCCAGAAATGTTTGAAGCTACTGACTGAATGAAAGGAGCTGGCATCTCCCTCTCTCTGAATCTTCTTTAGCATGCTAAGAGGAGCATGAAAAAGCAAAAAATTTCAGAATTGCACCTTATAATGCGGAGAAATTACTGTTTGTACATTGACATTATTCATTGATTTTTGCCATTGAAAAACATCATGTTACTCATATACCAGAAATGTTTGAAGGTACTGGCTGAAAGAAAGGAGCTGGCATCTCACTCTCTTTGAATCTTCTTTATCATGCTAAGAGGAGCAGGAAAAAGCAAAAAAATTCAGAATTACACCTTGCAATGCGGAGAAATTACTGTTTGTACATTGACATTATTCATTGATTTTTGCCACTAAAAACCTTCATGTTACTCATATACCAGAAATGTTTGAAGGTACTGGCTGAAAGAAAGGAGCTGGCATCTCACTCTCTTTGAAACTTCTTTATCATGCTAAGAGGAGTATGAAAAAGCAAAAAATTCCAGAATTGCACCTTGCAATGCGGAGAAATCAATGTTTGTGCATTCACATTATTCATTGCTTTTTGCCATTGAAAAACATCATGTTACTCATATACCAGAAATGTTTGAAGGTACTGTCTGAAAGAAAGGAGCTGGCATCTCACTCTCTTTGAATCATCTTTATCATGCTAAGAGGAGCAGGAAAAAGCAAAAAATTTCAGAATTGCAACTTGCAATGCGGAGAAATCAATGTTTGTGCATTCACATTATTCATTGATTTTTGCCATTGAAAAACGTCCAGAAATGTTTGAAGCTACTGACTGAATGAAAGGAGCTGGCATCTCACGCTCTCTGAATCTTCTTTAGCATGCTAAGAGGAGCATGAAAAAGCAAAAAATTTCAGAATTGCACCTTGCAATGCGGAGAAATAACTGTTTGTACATTGACATTATTCATTGATTTTTGCCATTGAAAAACATCATGTTACTCATATACCAGAAATGTTTGAAGGTACTGGCTGAAAGATAGGAACTGGCATCTCACTCTCTTTGAGTCTTCTTTATCATGCTAAGAGGAGCAGGAAAAAGCAAAAAAATTCAGAATTGCACCTTGCAATGCGGAGAAATCAATGTTTGTGCATTCACATTATTCATTGATTTTTGACATTGAAAAACGTCCAGAAATGTTTGAAGCTACTGACTGAATGAAAGAAGCTGGCATCTCACTCTCTCTGAATATTCTTTAGAATGCTAAGAGGAGCATGAAAGAGCAAAAAATTTCAGAATTGCACCTGCAATGCCGAGAAATTACTGTTTGTGCATTGACATTATTCATTGATTTTTGCAATTGAAACACATCATGTTACTCATATACCAGAAATGTTTGAAGGTACTCGCTGAAAGAAAGGAGCTGGCATCTCACTCTCTTTGAATCTTCTTTATCATGCTAAGAGGAGCAGGAAAAAGCAAAAAATTTCAGAATTGCACCTTGCAATGCGGAGAAATCAATGTTTGTGCATTCATATTATTCATTGATTTTTGCCATTGAAAAACATCCAGAAATGTTTGAAGCTACAGACTGAATGATAGGAGCTGGCATCTCACTCTCTCTGAATCTTCTTTAGCATGCTAAGAGGAGCATGAAAAAGCAAAAAATTTTAGAATTGCACCTTGCAATGCTGAGAAATTACTGTTTGTACATTGACATTATTCATTGATTTTTGCCATTGAAAAACATCATGTTACTCATATAAGAGAAATGTTTGAAGGTACTGGCTGAAAGAAAGGAGCTGGCATCTCACTCTCTTTGAATCTTCTTTATCATGCTAAAAGGAGCAGGAAAAAGCAAAAAATTTCAGAATTGCACCTTGCAATGCAGAGAAATCAATGTTTGTGCATATACATTATTCATTGATTTTTGCCATTGAAAAACGTCCAGAAATGTTTGAAGCTACTGACTGAATGAAAGGAGCTGGCATCTCCCTCTCTCTGAATCTTCTTTAGCATGCTAAGAGGAGCATGAAAAAGCAAAAAATTTCAGAATTGCACCTTATAATGCGGAGAAATTACTGTTTGTACATTGACATTATTCATTGATTTTTGCCATTGAAAAACATCATGTTACTCATATACCAGAAATGTTTGAAGGTACTGGCTGAAAGAAAGGAGCTGGCATCTCACTCTCTTTGAATCTTCTTTATCATGCTAAGAGGAGCAGGAAAAAGCAAAAAAATTCAGAATTACACCTTGCAATGCGGAGAAATTACTGTTTGTACATTGACATTATTCATTGATTTTTGCCACTAAAAACCTTCATGTTACTCATATACCAGAAATGTTTGAAGGTACTGGCTGAAAGAAAGGAGCTGGCATCTCACTCTCTTTGAAACTTCTTTATCATGCTAAGAGGAGTATGAAAAAGCAAAAAATTCCAGAATTGCACCTTGCAATGCGGAGAAATCAATGTTTGTGCATTCACATTATTCATTGCTTTTTGCCATTGAAAAACATCATGTTACTCATATACCAGAAATGTTTGAAGGTACTGTCTGAAAGAAAGGAGCTGGCATCTCACTCTCTTTGAATCATCTTTATCATGCTAAGAGGAGCAGGAAAAAGCAAAAAATTTCAGAATTGCAACTTGCAATGCGGAGAAATCAATGTTTGTGCATTCACATTATTCATTGATTTTTGCCATTGAAAAACGTCCAGAAATGTTTGAAGCTACTGACTGAATGAAAGGAGCTGGCATCTCACGCTCTCTGAATCTTCTTTAGCATGCTAAGAGGAGCATGAAAAGGCAAAAAATTTCAGAATTGCACCTTGCAATGCGGAGAAATAACTGTTTGTACATTGACATTATTCATTGATTTTTGCCATTGAAAAACATCATGTTACTGATATACCAGAAATGTTTGAAGGTACTGGCTGAAAGATAGGAACTGGCATCTCACTCTCTTTGAGTCTTCTTTATCATGCTAAGAGGAGCAGGAAAAAGCAAAAAAATTCAGAATTGCACCTTGCAATGCGGAGAAATCAATGTTTGTGCATTCACATTATTCATTGATTTTTGACATTGAAAAACGTCCAGAAATGTTTGAAGCTACTGACTGAATGAAAGAAGCTGGCATCTCACTCTCTCTGAATATTCTTTAGAATGCTAAGAGGAGCATGAAAGAGCAAAAAATTTCAGAATTGCACCTGCAATGCCGAGAAATTACTGTTTGTGCATTGACATTATTCATTGATTTTTGCAATTGAAACACATCATGTTACTCATATACCAGAAATGTTTGAAGGTACTCGCTGAAAGAAAGGAGCTGGCATCTCACTCTCTTTGAATCTTCTTTATCATGCTAAGAGGAGCATGAAAAAGCAAAAAAATTTCAGAATTTCACCTTACAATGCCGAGAAATCAATGTTTGTGCATTCACATTATTCATTGATTTTTGCCATTGAAAAACATCGTGTTACTCATATACCAGAAAGTTTGAAGGTACTGGCTGAAAGAAAGGAGCTGGCATCTCACTCTCTTTGAATCTTCTTTATCATGCTAAGAGGAGCAGGAAAAAGCAAAAAATTTCAGAATTGCACCTTGCAGTGCGGAGAAATCAATGTTTGTGCATTCACATTATTCATTGATTTTTGCCATTGAAAAACGTCCAGAAATGTTTGAAGCTACTGACTGAATGAAAGGAGCTGGCATCTCACTCTCTATGAATCTTCTTTAGCATGCTAAGAGGAGCATGAAAAAACAAAAAAATTCAGAATTGCACCTTGCAATGCCGAGAAATTACTGTTTGTACATTGACATTATTCATTGATTTTTGCCATTGAAAAACATCATGTTACTCATATACCAGAAATGTTTGAAGGTACTGGCTGAGAGAAAGGAGCTGGCATCTCACTCTCTTTGAATCTTCTTTATCATGCTAAGAGGAGCAGGAAAAAGCAAAAAATTTCAGAATCGCACCTTGCAATGCAGAGAAATCAATTTTTGTGCATATACATTATTCATTGATTTTTGCCATTGAAAAACGTCCAGAAATGTTTGAAGCTACTGACTGAATGAAAGGAGCTGGCATCTCCCTCTCTCTGAATCTTCTTTAGCATGCTAAGAGGAGCATGAAAAAGCAAAAAATTTCAGAATTGCACCTTATAATGCTGAGAAATTACTGTTTGTACATTGACATTATTCATTGATTTTTGCCATTGAAAAACATCATGTTACTCATATACCAGAAATGTTTGAAGGCACTCGCTGAAAGAAAGGAGCTGGCATCTCACTCTCTTTGAATCTTCTTTATCATGCTAAGAGGAGCATGAAAAAGAAAAAAAATTTCAGAATTTCACCTTGCAATGCCGAGAAATCAATGTTTGTGCATTCACATTATTCATTGATTTTTGCCATTGAAAAACATCATGTTACCCATTTACCAGAAATGTTTGAAGGTACTGGCTGAAAGAAATGAGCTGGCATCTCACTCTCTTTGAATCTTCTTTATCATGCTAAGAGGAGCAGGAAAAAGCAAAAAATTTCAGAATTGCACCTTGCAGTGCGGAGAAATCAATGTTTGTGCATTCACATTATTCATTGATTTTTGCCATTGAAAAACGTCCAGAAATGTTTGAAGCTACTGACTGAATGAAAGGAGCTGGCATCTCACTCTCTATGAATCTTCTTTAGCATGCTAAGAGGAGCATGAAAAAACAAAAAAATTCAGAATCGCACCTTGCAATGCGAAGAAATTCCTGTTTGTACATTGACATTATTCATTGATTTTTGCCATTGAAAAACATCATGTTACTCATATACCAGAAATGTTTGAAGGTACTGGCTGAGAGAAAGGAGCTGGCATCTCACTCTCTTTGAATCTTCTTTATCATGCTAAGAGGAGCAGGAAAAAGCAAAAAATTTCAGAATTGCACCTTGCAATGCGTAGAAATCAATGTTTGTGCATTCACATTATAAATTGATTTTTGCCATTGTAAAACGTCCAGAAATGTTTGAAGCTACTGACTGAATGAAAGGAGCTGGCATCTCACTCTCTCTGAATCTTCTTTAGCATGCTAAGAGGAGCATGAAAAAGCAAAAAATTTTAGAATTGCACCTTGCAATGCTGAGAAATTACTGTTTGTACATTGACATTATTCATTGATTTTTGCCATTGAAAAACATCATGTTACTCATATAAGAGAAATGTTTGAAGGTACTGGCTGAAAGAAAGGAGCTGGCATCTCACTCTCTTTGAATCTTCTTTATCATGCTAAAAGGAGCAGGAAAAAGCAAAAAATTTCAGAATTGCACCTTGCAATGCAGAGAAATCAATGTTTGTGCATATACATTATTCATTGATTTTTGCCATTGAAAAACGTCCAGAAATGTTTGAAGCTACTGACTGAATGAAAGGAGATGGCATCTCCCTCTCTCTGAATCTTCTTTAGCATGCTAAGAGGAGCATGAAAAAGCAAAAAAATTCAGAATTGCACCTTATAATGCGGAGAAATTACTGTTTGTACATTGACATTATTCATTGATTTTTGCCATTGAAAAACATCATGTTACTCATATACCAGAAATGTTTGAAGGTACTGGCTGAAAGAAAGGAGCTGGCATCTCACTCTCTTTGAATCTTCTTTATCATGCTAAGAGGAGCAGGAAAAAGCAAAAAAATTCAGAATTACACCTTGCAATGCGGATAAATCAATGTTAGTGAATTCACATTATTCTTTGATTTTTGCCATTGAAAAACGTCCAGAAATGTTTGAAGCTACTGACTGAATGAAAGGAGCTGGCATCTCACTCTCTCTGAATCTTCTTTAGCATGCTAAGAGGAGCATGAAAAGGCAAAAAATTTCAGAATTTCACCTTGCAATGCGGAGAAATTACTGTTTGTACATTGACATTATTCATTGATTTTTGCCATTGAAAAACATCATGTTACTCATATACCAGAAATGTTTGAAGGTACTGGCTGAAAGAAAGGAGCTGGCATCTCACTCTCTTTGAATCTTCTTTATCATGCTAAGAGGAGCAGGAAAAAGCAAAAAATTTCAGAATTGCACCTTGCAATGCGGAGAAATCAATGTTTGTGCATTCACATTATTCATTGATTTTTGCAATTCAAAAACGCTCAGGAATGTTTGAAGCTACTGACTGAATGAAAGGAGCTGGCATCTACCTCTCTCTGAATCTTCTTTAGCATGCTAAGAGGAGCATGAAAAAGAAAAAAATTTCAGAATTGCACCTTGCAATGCGGAGAAATTACTGTTTGTACATTGACATTATTCATTGATTTTTGCCATTGAAAAACATCATGTTACTCATATACCAGAAATGTTTGAAGGTACTGGCTGAAAGAAAGGAGCTGGCATCTCACTCTCTTTGAATCTTCTTTATCATGCTAAGAGGAGCAGGAAAAAGCAAAACATTTCAGAATTGCACCTTGCAATGCGGAGAAATCAATGTTTGTGCATTCACATTATTCATTGATTTTTGCCATTGAAAAACGTCCAGAAATGTTTGAAGCTACTGACTGAATGAAAGGAGCTGGCATCTCACTCTCTCTGAATCTTCTTTAGCATGCTAAGAGGAGCATGAAAAAGCAAAAAATATCAGAATTGCCCCTTGCAATGCGGAGAAATTACTGTTTGTACATTGACATTATTCATTGATTTTTGCCATTGAAAAACATCTTGTTACTCATATACCTGAAATGTTTGAAGGTACTGGCTGAAAGAAAGGAGCTGGCATTTCACTCTCTTTGAATCTTCTTTATCTTGCTAAGAGGAGCAGGAAAAAGCAAAAAATTTCAGAATTGCACCTTGCAATGCGGAGAAATCAATGTTTGTGCATTCATATTATTCATTGATTTTTGCCATTGAAAAACATCCAGAAATGTTTGAAGCTACAGACTGAATGATAGGAGCTGGCATCTCACTTTCTCTGAATCTTCTTTAGCATGCTAAGAGGAGCATGAAAAAGCAAAAAATTTCAGAATTGCACCTTGCAATGCGGAGAAATTACTGTTTGTACATTGACATTATTCATTGATTTTTGCCATTGAAAAACATCATGTTACTCATATACCAGAAATGTTTGAAGCTACTGGCTGAAAGAAAGGAGCTGGCATCTCACTCTCTTTGAATCTCTTTTATCATGCTAAGAGGAGCGGGAAAAAGCAAAAAATTTCAGAATTGCACCTCGCAATGCGGAGAAATCAATGTTTGTGCATTCACATTATTCATTGATTTTTGCCAATTGAAAAACGTCCAGAAATGTTTGAAGCTACTGACTGAATGAAAGGAGCTGGCATCTCACTCTCACTGAATCTTCTTTAGCATGCTAAGAGGAGCATGAAAAAGCAAAAAATTTCAGAATTGCACCTTGCAATGCGGACAAATTTCTGTTTGTACATTGACATTATTCATTGATTTTTGCCATTGAAAAACATCATGTTACTCATATACCAGAAATGTTTGAAGGTACTGGCTGAAAGCAAGGAGCTGTTATCTCACTCTCTTTGAATCTTCTTTATCATGCTAAGAGGAGCAGGAAAAAGCAAAAAATTTCAGAATTGCACCTTGCAATGCGGAGAAATCAATGTTTTGGCATTCACATTATTCATTGATTTTTGCCATTGAAAAACGTCCAGAAATGTTTGAAGCTACTGACTGAATGAAAGGAGCTGGCATCTCACTCTCTTTGAATCTTCTTTATCATGCTAAGAGGAGCAGTAAAAAGCAAAGAATTTCAGAATTGCAACTTGCAATGCGGAGAAATCAATGTTTGTGCATTCACAATATTCAATGATTTTTGCCATTGAAAAACGTCCAGAAATGTTTGAAGCTACTGACTGAATGAAAGGAGCTGGCATCTCACTCTCTCTGAATTTTCTTTAGCATGCTAATAGGAGCATGAAAAAGCAAAAAATATCAGAATTGCACCTTGCAATGCGGGGAAATTACTCTTTGTACATTGACATTATTCTTTGATTTTTGCCATTGAAAAACATCATGTTACTCATATACCAGAAATGTTTGAAGGTACTGGCTAAAAGAAAGGAGCTGGCATTTCACTCTCTTTGAATATTCTTTATCATGCTAAGAGGAGCAGGAAAAAATAAAAAATTTAAGACTAGAACCTTGCAATGCAGAGAAATCAATGTTTGTGCATTCACATTATTCATTGATTTTTGCCATTGTAAAACGTCCAGAAATGTTTGAAGCTACTGACTGAATAAAAGGAGCTGGCATCTCACTCTCTTTGAATCTTCTTTATCATGCTAAGAGGAGCAGGAAAAAGCAAAAAATTTCAGAATTTCACCTTGCAATGCGGAGAAATCAATGTTTGTGCATTCACATTATTCATTGATTTTTGCCATTGAAAAACGTCCAGAAATGTTTGAAGCTACTGACTGAATGAAAGGAGCTGGCATCTCACTCTCTCTGAATCTTCTTTAGCATGCTAAGTGGAGCATGAAAAAGCAAAAAATTTCAGAATTGCACCTTGCAATGCGGAGAAATTACTGTTTGTACATTGACATTAATCATTGATCTTTGCCATTGAAAAACATCATGTTACTCATATACCAGAAATGTTTGAAGGTACTGGCTGAAAGAAAGGAGCTGGCATCTCATTCTCTTTGAATCTTCTTTATCATGCTCAGAGGAGTAGGAAAAAGCAAAGAAATTCAGAAATGCACCTTGCAATGCGGAGAAATCAATGTTTGTGCATTCACATTATTCATTGATTTTTGCCATTGAAAAACGTCCAGAAATGTTTGAAGCTACCGACTGAATAAAAGGAGCTGGCATCTCACTCTCTCTGAATCTTCTTTAGCATGCTAAGAGGAGCATGAAAAAGCAAAAAATTTCAGAATTGCACCTTGCAATGCGGAGAAATTACTGTTTGTAAATGGACATTATTCACTGATTTTTGCCATTGAAAAACATCATGTTACTCATATACCAGAAATGTTTGAAGGTACTGGCTGAAAGAAAGGAGCCGGCATCTCACTCTCTTTGAAACTTCTTTATCATGCTGAGAGGAGCAGGAAAAATCAAAAATTTCAGAATTGCACCTTGCAAAGTGGAAAAATCAATGTTTGTGCATTCACATTATTCATTGATTTTTGCCATTGAAAAACGTCCAGAAATGTTTGAAGCTACTGACTGAATGAAAGGAGCTGGCATCTCACTCTCTCTGAATCTTCTTTAGCATGCTAAGAGGAGCATGAAAAAGCAAAAAATATCAGAATTGCACCTTTCAATGCGTGGAAATTACTCTTTGTACATTGACATTATTCATTGATTTTTGCCATTGAAAAACATCATGTTACTCATATACCAGAAATGTTTGAAGGTACTGGCTGAAAGAAAGGAGCTGGCATTTTACTCTCTTTGAATCTTCTTTATCATGCTAAGAGGAGCAGGAAAAAGTAAAAAATTTCAGACTTGAACCTTGCAATGCAGAGAAATCAATGTTTGTGCATTCACATTATTCATTGATTTTTGCCATTGTAAAACGTCCAGAAATGTTTGAAGCTACTGACTGAATGAAAGGAGCTGGCATCTCACTCTCTTTTAATCTTCTTTATCATGCTAAGAGGAGCAGTAAAAAGCAAAAAATTTCAGAATTGCACCTTGCAATGCGGAGAAATTACTGTTTGTACATTGACATTATTCATTGATTTTTGCCATTGAAAAACATCATGTTACTCATATACCAGAAATGTTTGAAGGTACTGGCTGAAAGAAAGGAGCTGGCATTTCACTCTCTTTGAATCTTCTTTATCATGCTAAGAGGAGCAGGAAAAAATAAAAAATTTCAGACTAGAACCTTGCAATGCAGAGAAATCAATGTTTGTGCATTCACAATATTCATTGATTTTTGCCATTGTAAAACGTCCAGAAATGTTTGAAGCTACTGACTGAATGAAAGGAGCTGGCATCTCACTCTCTTTGAATCTTCTTTATCATGCTAAGAGGAGCAGGAAAAAGCAAAAAATTTCAGAATTGCACCTTGCAATGCTGAGAAATCAATGTTTGTGCATTCACATTATTCATTGATTTTTGCATTGAAAAACGTCCAGAAATATTTGAAGCTACTGACTGAATGAAAGGAGCTGGCATCTCACTCTCTGAATCTTCTTTAGCATGCTAAGAGGAGCATGAAAAAGAAAAAAATTTCAGAATTGCACCTTGCAATGCGGAGAAATTACTGTTTGTACATTGACATTATTCATTGATTTTTGCCATTGAAAAACATCATGTTACTCATATACCAGAAATGTTTGAAAGTACTGGCAGAAACAAAGAAGCTGGCATCTCATTCTCTTTGAATCTTCTTTATCATGCTAAGAGGAGTAGGAAAAAGTAAAGAAATTCAGAATTGCACCTTGCAATGCGAAGAAATCAATGTTTGTGCATTCACATTATTCATTGATTTTTGCCATTGAAAAACGTCCAGAAATGTTTGAAGCTACTGACTGAATGAAAGGAGCTGGCATCTCACGCTCTCTGAATCTTCTTTAGCATGCTAAGAGGAGCATGAAAAAGCAAAAAATTTCAGCATTGCACCTTGCAATGCGGAGAAATAACTGTTTGTACATTGACATTATTCATTGATTTTTGCCATTGAAAAACATCATGTTACTCATATACCAGAAATGTTTGAAGGTACTGGCTGAAAGATAGGAACTGGCATCTCATTCTCTTTGAGTCTTCTTTATCATGCTAAGAGGAGCAGGAAAAAGCAAAAAATTTCAGAATTGCACCTTGCAATGCGGAGAAATCAATGTTTGTGCATTCACATTATTCATTGATTTTTGCCATTGAAAAACGTCCAGAAATGTTTGAAGCTACTGACTGAATGAAAGGAGCTGGCATCTCACTCTCTCTGAATATTCTTTAGAATGCTAGGAGGAGCATGAAAAAGCAAAAAATTTCAGAATTGCACCTTGCAATGCGGAGAAATTACTGTTTGTACATTGACATTATTCATTGATTTTTGCCATTGAAAAACATCATGTTACTCATATACCAGAAATGTTTGAAGGTACTCGCTGAAAGAAAGGAGCTGGCATCTCACTCTCTTTGAATCTTCTTTATCATGCTAAGAGGAGCATGAAAAAGCCAAAAAATTTCAGAATTTCACCTTGCAATGCCGAGAAATCAATGTTTGTGCATTCACATTATTCATTGATTTTTGCCATTGAAAAACATCATGTTACTCATATACCAGAAAGTTTGAAGGTACTGGCTGAAAGAAAGGAGCTGGCATCTCACTCTCTTTGAATATTCTTTATCATGATAAGAGGAGCAGGAAAAAGCAAAACATTTCAGAATTGCACCTTGCAATGCGGAGAAATCAATGTTTGTGCATTCACATTATTCATTGATTTTTGCCATTGAAAAACGTCCAGAAATGTTTGAAGCTACTGACTGAATGAAAGGAGCTGGCATCTCACTCTCTCTGAATCTTCTTTAGCATGCTAAGAGGAGCATGAAAAAGCAAAAAATATCAGAATTGCCCCTTGCAATGCGGAGAAATTACTGTTTGTACATTGACATTATTCATTGATTTTTGCCATTGAAAAACATCTTGTTACTCATATACCTGAAATGTTTGAAGGTACTGGCTGAAAGAAAGGAGCTGGCATTTCACTCTCTTTGAATCTTCTTTATCTTGCTAAGAGGAGCAGTAAAAAGCAAAAAATTTCAGAATTGCACCTTGCAATGCGGAGAAATCAATGTTTGTGCATTCACATTATTCATTGATTTTTGCCATTGAAAAACATCCAGAAATGTTTGAAGCTACAGACTGAATGATAGGAGCTGGCATCTCACTCTCTCTGAATCTTCTTTATCATGCTAAGAGGAGCGGGAAAAAGCAAAAAATTTCAGAATTGCACCTCGCAATGCGGAGAAATCAATGTTTGTGCATTCACATTATTCATTGATTTTTGCCAATTGAAAAACGTCCAGAAATGTTTGAAGCTACTGACTGAATGAAAGGAGCTGGCATCTCACTCTCACTGAATCTTCTTTAGCATGCTAAGAGGAGCATGAAAAAGCAAAAAATTTCAGAATTGCACCTTGCAATGCGGACAAATTTCTGTTTGTACATTGACATTATTCATTGATTTTTGCCATTGAAAAACATCATGTTACTCATATACCAGAAATGTTTGAAGGTACTGGCTGAAAGCAAGGAGCTGTTATCTCACTCTCTTTGAATCTTCTTTATCATGCTAAGAGGAGCAGGAAAAAGCAAAAAATTTCAGAATTGCACCTTGCCATGCGGAGAAATCAATGTTTTGGCATTCACATTATTCATTGATTTTTGCCATTGAAAAACGTCCAGAAATGTTTGAAGCTACTGACTGAATGAAAGGAGCTGGCATCTCACTCTCTCTGAATCTTCTTTAGCATGCTAAGAGGAGCATGAAAAAGCAAAAAATATCAGAATTGCACCTTGCAATGCGTGGAAATTACTCTTTGTACATTGACATTATTCATTGATTTTTGCCATTGAAAAACATCATGTTACTCATATACCAGAAATGTTTGAAGGTACTGGCTGAAAGAAAGGAGCTGGCATTTTACTCTCTTTGAATCTTCTTTATCATGCTAAAAGGAGCAGGAAAAAGTAAAAAATTTCAGACTTGAACCTTGCAATGCAGAGAAATCAATGTTTGTGCATTCACATTATTCATTGATTTTTGCCATTGTAAAACGTCCAGAAATGTTTGAAGCTACTGACTGAATGAAAGGAGCTGGCATCTCACTCTCTTTGAATCTTCTTTATCATGCTAAGAGGAGCAGTAAAAAGCAAAGAATTTCAGATTTGCAACTTGCAATGCGGAGAAATCAATGTTTGTGCATTCACAATATTCAATGATATTTGCCATTGAAAAACGTCCAGAAATGTTTGAAGCTACTGACTGAATGAAAGGAGCTGGCATCTCACTCTCTCTGAATTTTCTTTAGCATGCTAATAGGAGCATGAAAAAGCAAAAAATATCAGAATTGCACCTTGCAATGCGGGGAAATTATTCTTTGTACATTGACATTATTCTTTGATTTTTGCCATTGAAAAACATCATGTTACTCATATACCAGAAATGTTTGAAGGTACTGGCTAAAAGAAAGGAGCTGGCATTTCACTCTCTTTGAATATTCTTTATCATGCTAAGAGGAGCAGGAAAAAATAAAAAATTTAAGACTAGAACCTTGCAATGCAGAGAAATCAATGTTTGTGCATTCACATTATTCATTGATTTTTGCCATTGTAAAATGTCCAGAAATGTTTGAAGCTACTGACTGAATAAAAGGAGCTGGCATCTCACTCTCTTTGAATCTTCTTTATCATGCTAAGAGGAGCAGGAAAAAGCAAAAAATTTCAGAATTTCACCTTGCAATGCGGTGAAATCAATGTTTGTGCATTCACATTATTCATTGATTTTTGCCATTGAAAAACGTCCAGAAATGTTTGAAGCTACTGACTGAATGAAAGGAGCTGGCATCTCACTCTCTCTGAATCTTCTTTAGCATGCTAAGTGGAGCATGAAAAAGCAAAAAATTTCAGAATTGCACCTTGCAATGCGGAGAAATTACTGTTTGTACATTGACATTATTCATTGATTTTTGCCATTGAAAAACATCATGTTACTCATATACCAGAAATGTTTGAAGGTACTGGCTGAAAGAAAGGAGCTGGCATCTCATTCTCTTTGAATCTTCTTTATCATGCTAAGAGGAGTAGGAAAAAGCAAAGAAATTCAGAATTGCACCTTGCAATGCGGAGAAATCAATGTTTGTGCATTCACATTATTCATTGATTTTTGCCATTGAAAAACGTCCAGAAATGTTTGAAGCTACCGACTGAATAAAAGGAGCTGGCATCTCACTCTCTCTGAATCTTCTTTAGCATGCTAAGAGGAGCATGAAAAAGCAAAAAATTTCAGAATTGCGCCTTGCAATGCGGAGAAATTAATGTTTGTAAATGGACATTATTCACTGATTTTTGCAATTGAAAAACATCATGTTACTCATATACCAGAAATGTTTGAAGTTACTGGCTGAAAGAAAGGAGCCGGCATCTCACTCTCTTTGAAACTTCTTTATCATGCTGAGAGGAGCAGGAAAAATCAAAAATTTCAGAATTGCACCTTGCAAAGTGGAAAAATCAATGTTTGTGCATTCACATTATTCATTGATTTTTGCCATTGAAAAACGTCCAGAAATGTTTGAAGCTACTGACTGAATGAAAGGAGCTGGCATCTCACTCTCTCTGAATCTTCTTTAGCATGCTAAGAGGAGCATGAAAAAGCAAAAAATATCAGAATTGCACCTTTCAATGCGTGGAAATTACTCTTTGTACATTGACATTATTCATTGATTTTTGCCATTGAAAAACATCATGTTACTCATATACCAGAAATGTTTGAAGGTACTGGCTGAAAGAAAGGAGCTGGCATTTTACTCTCTTTGAATCTTCTTTATCATGCTAAGAGGAGCAGGAAAAAGTAAAAAATTTCAGACTTTAACCTTGCAATGCAGAGAAATCAATGTTTGTGCATTCACATTATTCATTGATTTTTGCCATTGTAAAACGTCCAGAAATGTTTGAAGCTACTGACTGAATGAAAGGAGCTGGCATCTCACTCTCTTTTAATCTTCTTTATCATGCTAAGAGGAGCAGTAAAAAGCAAAAAATTTCAGAATTGCACCTTGCAATGCGGAGAAATTACTGTTTGTACATTGACATTATTCATTGATTTTTGCCATTGAAAAACATCATGTTACTCATATACCAGAAATGTTTGAAGGTACTGGCTGAAAGAAAGGAGCTGGCATTTCACTCTCTTTGAATCTTCTTTATCATGCTAAGAGGAGCAGGAAAAAATAAAAAATTTCAGACTAGAACCTTGCAATGCAGAGAAATCAATGTTTGTGCATTCACAATATTCATTGATTTTTGCCATTGTAAAACGTCCAGAAATGTTTGAAGCTACTGACTGAATGAAAGGAGCTGGCATCTCACTCTCTTTGAATCTTCTTTATCATGCTAAGAGGAGCAGGAAAAAGCAAAAAATTTCAGAATTGCACCTTGCAATGCGGAGAAATCAATGTTTGTGCATTCACATTATTCATTGATTTTTGCCATTGAAAAACGTCCAGAAATATTTGAATCTACTGACTGAATGAAAGGAGCTGGCATCTCACTCTCTGAATCTTCTTTAGCATGCTAAGAGGAGCATGAAAAAGAAAAAAATTTCAGAATTGCACCTTGCAATGCGGAGAAATTACTGTTTGTACATTGACATTATTCATTGATTTTTGCCATTGAAAAACATCATGTTACTCATATACCAGAAATGATTGAAAGTACTGGCAGAAAGAAAGAAGCTGGCATCTCATTCTCTTTGAATCTTCTTTATCATGCTAAGAGGAGTAGGAAAAAGTAAAGAAATTCAGAATTGCACCTTGCAATGCGAAGAAATCAATGTTTGTGCATTCACATTATTCATTGATTTTTGCCATTGAAAAACGTCCAGAAATGTTTGAAGCTACTGACTGAATGAAAGGAGCTGGCATCTCACGCTCTCTGAATCTTCTTTAGCATGCTAAGAGGAGCATGAAAAAGCAAAAAATTTCAGAATTGCACCTTGCAATGCGGAGAAATAACTGTTTGTACATTGACATTATTCATTGATTTTTGCCATTGAAAAACATCATGTTACTCATATACCAGAAATGTTTGAAGGTACTGGCTGAAAGATAGGAACTGGCATCTCATTCTCTTTGAGTCTTCTTTATCATGCTAAGAGGAGCAGGAAAAAGCAAAAAATTTCAGAATTGCACCTTGCAATGCGGAGAAATCAATGTTTGTGCATTCACATTATTCATTGATTTTTGCCATTGAAAAACATCATGTTACTCATATACCAGAAAGTTTGAAGGTACTGGCTGAAAGAAAGGAGCTGGCATCTCACTCTCTTTGAATCTTCTTTATCATGCTAAGAGGAGCAGGAAAAAGCAAAAAATTTCAGAATTGCACCTTGCAGTGCGGAGAAATAAATGTTTGTGCATTCACATTATTCATTGATTTTGCCATTGAAAAACATCCAGAAATGTTTGAAGCTACTGACTGAATGAAAGGAGCTGGCATCTCACTCTCTATGAATCTTCTTTAGCATGCTAAGAGGAGCATGAAAAAACAAAAAAATTCAGAATTGCACCTTGCAATGCGGAGAAATTACTGTTTGTACATTGACATTATTCATTGATTTTTGCCATTGAAAAACATCATGTTACTCATATACCAGAAATGTTTGAAGGTACTGGCTGAGAGAAAGGAGCTGGCATCTCACTCTCTCTGAATCTTCTTTAGCATGCTAAGAGGAGCATGATAAAGCAAAAAATTTCAGAATTGCACCTTGCAATGCAGAGAAATCAATGTTTGTGCATATACATTATTCATTGATTTTTGCCATTGAAAAACGTCCAGAAATGTTTGAAGCTACTGACTGAATGAAAGGAGCTTGCATCTCCCTCTCTCTGAATCTTCTTTAGCATGCTAAGAGGAGCATGAAAAAGCAAAAAATTAAAGAATTGCACCTTATAATGCAGAGAAATTACTGTTTGTACATTGACATTATTCATTGATTTTTGCCATTGAAAAACATCATGTTACTCATATACCAGAAATGTTTGAAGGTACTCGCTGAAAGAAAGGAGCTGGCATCTCACTCTCTTTGAATCTTCTTTATCATGCTAAGAGGAGCATGAAAAAGCAAAAAAATTTCAGAATTTCACCTTGCAATGCCGAGAAATCAATGTTTGTGCATTCACATTATTCATTGATTTTTGCCATTGAAAAACATCATGTTACTCATATACCAGAAATGTTTGAAGGTACTGGCTGAAAGCAAGGAGCTGTTATCTCACTCTCTTTGAATCTTCTTTATCATGCTAAGAGGAGCAGGAAAAAGCAAAATATTTCAGAATTGCACCTTGCAATGCGGAGAAATCAAGGTTTTGGCATTCACATTATTCATTGATTTTTGCCATTGTAAAACGTCCAGAAATGTTTGAAGCTACCGACTGAATGAAAGGAGCTGGCATCTCACTCTCTCTGAATCTTCTTTAGCATGCTAAGAGGAGCATGAAAAAGCAAAAAATTTCAGAATTACACCTTGCAATGCGGACAAATTCCTGTTTATACATTAACATTATTCATTGATTTTTGCCATTGAAAAACATCATGTTACTCATATACCAGAAATGTTTGAAGGTAATGGCTGAAAGAAAGGAGCTGGTTTCTCACTCTCTTTGAATCTTCTTTATCATGCAAAGAGGAGCAGGAAAAAGCAAAAAAATTCAGAATTGACCTTGCAATGCGGAGAAATCAATGTTTGTGCATTCACATTATTCATTGATTTTTACCATTGAAAAACGTCCAGAAATGTTTAAAGCTACTGACTGAATGAAAGGAGCTGGCATCTCACTCTCTCTGAATCTTCTTTAGCATGCTAAGAGGAGCATGAAAAAGCAAAAAATTTCAGAATTGCACCTTGCAATGCGGAGAAATTAATGTTTGTACATTGACATTATTCATTGATTTTTGTCATTGAAAAACATCATGTTACTCATATACCAGAAATGTTTGAAGATACTGGCTGAAAGAAAGGAGTTGGCATCTCACTCTCTTTGAATCATCTTTATCATGCTAAGAGGAGCAGGAAAAAGCAAAAAATTTCAGAATTGCACCTTGCAATGCAGAGAAATCAATGTTTGTGCATTCACATTATTCATTGATTTTTGCCATTTTAAAACGTCCATAAATGTTTGAAGCTACTGACTGAATGAAAGGAGCTGGCATACCACTCTCTCTGAATCTTCTTTAGCATGCTAAGAGGCGCATGAAAAAGCAAAAAATTTCAGAATTGCACCTTGCAATGCGGAGAAATAACTGTTTGTACATTGACATTATTCAATGATTTTTGCCATTGAAAAACATCATGTTACTCATATACCAGAAATGTTTGAAGGTACTGGCTGAAAGAAAGGAGCTGGCATCTCACTCTCTCTGAATTTTCGTTAGCATGCTAAGAGGAGCATGATAAAGCAAAAAATTTTAGAATTGCACCTTGCAATGCGGAGAAATCAATGTTTGTGCATTCACATTATTCATTGATTTTTGCCATTGAAAAATGTCCAGAAATGTTTGAAGCTACTGACTGAATGAAAGGAGCTGGCATCTCACTCTCTCTGAATCTTCTTTAGCATGCTAAGAGGAGCATGAAAAAGCAAAAAATTTCAGAATTGCACCTTGCAATGCGGAGAAATTACTGTTTGTACATTGACATTATTTATTGATTTTTGCCATTGAAAAACATCATGTTACTCATATACCAGAAATGTTTGAAGGTACTGGCTGAAAGAAAGGAGCTGGCATCTCACTCTCTTTGAATCATCTTTATCATGCTAAGAGGAGCAGGAAAAAGCAAAAAATTTCAGAATTGCACCTTGCAATGCGGAGAAATCAATGTTTGTGCATTCACATTATTCATTGATTTTTGCCATTGAAAAACGTCCAGAAATGTTTGAAGCTACTGACTGAATGAAAGGAGCTGGCATCTCACGCTCTCTGAATCTTCTTTAGCATGCTAAGAGGAGCATGAAAAAGCAAAAAATTTCAGAATTGCACCTTGCAATGCAGAGAAATAATTGTTTGTACATTGACATTATTCATTGATTTTTGCCATTGAAAAACATCATGTTACTCATATACCAGAAATGTTTGAAGCTACTGGCTGAAAGAATGGAGCTGGCATCTCACTCTGTTTAAATCTTCTTTAACATGCTAAGAGGAGCAAGAAAAAGGAAAAAATTTCAGAATTGCACCTTGCAATGCAGAGAAATCAATGTTTGTGCATTCACATTATTCATTGATTTTTGCCCTTGTAAAACGTCCAGAAATGTTTGAAGCTACTGACTGAATGAAAGGAGCTGGCATCTCACTCTCTCTGAATCTTCTTTAGAATGTTAAGAGGAGCATGAAAAAGCAAAAAATTTCAGAATTGCACCTTGCAATGCGGAGAAATTACTGTTTGCACATTGGCATTATTCATTGATTTTTGCCATTGAAAAACATCATGTTACTCATATACCAGAAATGTTTGAAGGTACTGGCTGAAAGAAAGGAGCTGGCATCTCACTCTCTTTGAAACTTCTTTATCATGCTAAGAGGAGCAGGAAAAAGCAAAAAAATTCAGAATTGCACATTGCAATGCAGAGAAATCAATGTTTGTGCATGCACATTATCCATTGATTTTTGCCATTGTAAAACGTCCAGAAATGTTTGAAGCTACTGACTGAATGAAAGGAGCTGGCATCTCACTCTCTCTGAATCTTCTTTAGCATGCTAAGAGGAGCATGAAAAAGCAAAAAATTTCAGAATTGCACCTTGCAATGCGGAGAAATTAATGTTTGTACATTGACATTATTCATTGATTTTTGTCATTGAAAAACATCATGTTACTCATATACCAGAAATGTTTGAAGATACTGGCTGAAAGAAAGGAGTTGGCATCTCACTCTCTTTGAATCATCATTATCATGCTAAGAGGAGCAGGAAAAAGCAAAAAATTTCAGAATTGCACCTTGCAATGCAGAGAAATCAATGTTTGTGCATTCACATTATTCATTGATTTTTCCATTGAAAAACGTCCAGAAATGTTTGAAGCTACTGACTGAATGAAAGGAGCTGGCATCTCACTCTCTCTGAATTTTCTTTAGCATGCTAAGAGGAGCATGAAAAAGCAAAACATTTCAGAATTGCACATTGCAATGCAAAGAAATTACTGTTTGTACATTGACATTATTTATTGATTTTTGCCATTGAAAAACATCATGTTACTCATATACCAGAAATGTTTGAAGGTACTGGCTGAAAGAAAGGAGCTGGCATCTCACTCTCTTTGAATCTTCTTTATCATGCTAGGAGGAGCAGGAAAAAGCAAAAAGTTTCAGAATTGCACCTTGCAATGCAGAGAAATCAATGTTTGTGCATTCACATTATTCATTGATTTTTGCCATTGTAAAACGTCCATAAATGTTTGAAGCTACTGACTGAATGAAAGGAGCTGGCATATCACTCTCTCTGAATCTTCTTTAGCATGCTAAGAGGCGCATGAAAAAGCAAAAAATTTCAGAATTGCACCTTGCAATGCGGAGAAATTACTGTTTGTACATTGACATTATTCATTGATTTTTGCCATTGAAAAACATCATGTTACTCATATACCAGAAATGTTTGAACGTACTGGCTGAAAGAAAGGAGCTGGCATCTCACTCTCTCTGAATCTTCTTTAGCATGCTAAGAGGAGCATGATAAAGCAAAAAATTTCAGAATTGCACCTTGCAATGCGGAGAAATCAATGTTTGTGCATTCACATTATTCATTGATTTTTGCCATTGAAAAACATCCAGAAATGTTTGAAGCTACTGACTGAATGAAAGGAGCTGGCATCTCACGCCCTCTGAATTTTCTTTAGCATGCTAAGAGGAGCATGAAAAAGCAAAAAATTTCAGAATTGCACCTTGCAATGCGGAGAAATAACTGTTTGTACATTGACATTATTCATTGATTTTTGCCATTGAAAAACATCATGTTACTCATATACCAGAAATGTTTGAAGCTACTGGCTGAAACAAAGGAGCTGGCATCTCACTCTCTTTGAATCTTCTTTATCATGCTTAGAGGAGCAGGTAAAAGAAAAAAATTTCAGAATTGCACCTTGCAATACAGAGAAATCAATGTTTGTGCATTCACATTATTCATTGACTTTTGCCCTTGTAAAACGTCCAGAAATGTTTGAAGCTACTGGCTGAATGAAAGGAGCTGGAATCTCACTCTCTCTGAATCTTCTTTATCATGCTAAGAGGAGCATGAAAAAGAAAAAAATTTCAGAATTGCACCTTGCAATGCGTAGCAATTACTGTTTGTACATTGACATTATTCATTGATTTTTGCCACTGAAAACCACCATGTTACTCATATACCAGAAATGTTTGAAGGTACTGGCTGAAAGAAAGGAGCTGGCATCTCACTCTCTTTGAATCTTCTTTATCCTGCTAAGAGGAGCATGAAAAAGCAAAAAATTCCAGAATTGCACCTTGCAATGCGGAGAAATCAATGTTTGTGCATTCACATTATTCATTGATTTTTGCCATTGAAAAACATCATGTTACTCATATACCAGAAATGCTTGAAGGTAATGGCTGAAAGAAAGGAGCTGGCATCTCACTCTCTTTGAATCATCTTTATAATGCTAAGAGGAGCAGGAAAAAGCAAACAAATTTCAGAATTGCACCTTGCAATGCGGAGAAATCAATGTTTGTGCATTCACATTATTCATTGATTTTTGCCATTGAAAAACGTCCAGAAATGTTTGAAGCTACTGACTGAATGAAGGAGCTGGCATCTCACTCTCTCTGAATCTTCTTTAGAATGCTAAGAGGAGCATGAAAAAGCAAAAAATTTCAGAATTGCACCTTGCAATGCGGAGAAATTACTGTTTGTACATTGACATTATTCATTGATTTTTGCCTTTGAAAAACATCATGTTACTCATATATAAGGAAATGTTTGAAGGTACTGGCTGAAAGAAAGGAGCTGGCATCTCACTCTCTTTGAATATTCTTTATCATGCTAAGAGGAGCAGGAAAAAGCAAAAAATATCAGAATTGCACCTTGCAATGCGGAGAAATCAATGTTTGTGCATTCACATTATTCATTGATTTTTGCCATTCAAAAACGTCCAGAAATGTTTGAAGCTACTGACTGAATGAAAGAAGCTGGCATCTCACTCACTCTGAATCTTCTTTAGCATGCTAAGAGGAGCATGAAAAAGCAAAAAATTTCAGATTTGCACCTTGCAATGCGGAGAAATAACTATTTGTACATTGACATTATTCAATGATTTTTGCCTTTGAAAAACATCTTGTTACTCATATACCAGAAATGTTTGAAGGTATTGGCTGAAAGTTAGGAGCTGGCATCTCACTCTCTTTGAATCTTCTTTATCATGCTAAGAGGAGCATGAAAAAGCAAAAAATTTCAGAATTGCACCTTGCAATGCGGAGAAATTACTGTTTGTACATTGACATTATTCATTGATTTTTGTCATTGAAAAACATCATGTTACTCATATACTAGAAATGTTTGAAGGTACTGGCTGAAAGAATGGAGCTGGCATCTCACTTTCTTTGAATCTTCTTTATCATGCTAAGAGGAGCAGAAAAAAGCAAAAAAATTCAGAATTGCACATTGCAATGCAGAGAAATCAATGTTTGTGCATTCACATTATTCATTGATTTTTGCCTTTGAAAAACGTCCAGAAATGTTTGAAGCTACTGACTGAATGAATGGATCTGGCATCTCACTCTCTCTGAATTTTCTTTAGCATGCTAAGAGGAGCATGAAAAAGCAAAAAAATTTCAGAATTGCACCTTGCAATGCGGAGAAATTACTGTTTGTACATTGACATTATTCATTGATTTTTGCCATTGAAATACATCATGTTACTCATATACCAGAAATGTTTGAAGGTACTGGCTTAAAGAAAGGAGATGGCATCTCACTCTCTTTGAATCTTCTTTATCATGCTAAGAGGAGCAGGACAAAGCAAAAAATTTCAGAATTTCACCTTGCAATGCAGAGAAATCAATGTTCGTGCACTCACATTATTCATTGATTTTTGCCATTGTAAAACTTCCAGAAATGTTTGAAGCTACTGACTGAATGAAAGGAGCTGGCATCTCACTCTCTCTGAATCTTCTTTAGCATGCTAAGAGGAGCATGAAAAAGCAAAAAATTTCAGAATTGCACCTTGCAATGCGGAGAAATTACTGTTTGTACATTGACATTATTCATTGATTTTTGCCATTGAAAAACATCATGTTACTCATATACCAGAAATGTTTGAAGGTACTGGCTGAAAGAAAGGAGCTGGCATCTCACTCTCTTTGAATCTTCTTTATCATGCTAAGAGGAGCATGAAAAAGCAAAAAATTTCAGAATTTCACCTTGCAATGCGGAGAAATCAATATTTGTACATTCACATTATTCATTGATTTTTGCCATTGAAAAACATCATGTTACTCATATACCAGAAATGTTTGAAGGTACTGGCTGAAAGAAAGGAGCTGGCATCTCACTCTCTTTGAATCTTCTTTATCATGCTAAAAGGAACAGGAAAAAGCAAAAAATTTCAGAATTGCACCTTGCAATGCAGAGAAATCAATGTTTGTGCATTCACATTATTCATTGATTTTTGCCATTGAAAAACGTCCAGAAATGTTTGAAGCTACTGACTGAATGAAAGAAGCTGGCATCTCACTCTCTCTGAATCTTCTTTAGCATGCTAAGAGGAGCATGAAAAAGCAAAAAATTTCAGATTTGCACCTTGCAATGCGGAGAAATTACTGTTTGTACATTGACATTATTCATTGATTTTTGCCATTGAAAAACATCATGTTACTCATATACCAGAAATGTTTGAAGGTACTGGCTGAAAGAAAGGAACTGGCATCTCACTCTCTTTGAGTCTTCTTTATCATGCTAAGAGGAGCAGGAAAAAGCAAAAAATTTCAGAATTGCACCTTGCAATGCGGAGAAATCAATGTTTGTGCATTCACATTATTCATTGATTTTTGCCATTCAAAAACGTCCAGAAATGTTTGAAGCTACTGACTGAATGAAAGGAGCTGGCATCTCACTCTCTCTGAATCTTCTTTAGCATGCTAAGAGGAGCATGAAAAAGCAAAAGATTTCAGAATTGCACCTTGCAATGCGGAGAAATTACTGTTTGCACATTGACATTATTCATTGATTTTTGCCATTGAAAAATATCATGTTACTCATATACCAGAAATGTTTGAAGGTACTGGCTGAAAGAAAGGAGCTGGCATCTCACTCTCTTTGAAACTTCTTTATCATGCTAAGAAGAGCAGGAAAAAGCAAAAAATTCAGAATTGCACATTGCAATGCAGAGAAATCAATGTTTGTGCATTCACATTATCCATTGATTTTTGCCATTGTAAAACGTCCAGAAATGTTTGAAGCTACTGACTGAATGAAAGGAGCTGGCATCTCACTCTCTCTGAATCTTCTTTAGCATGCTAAGAGGAGCATGAAAAAGGAAAAAATTTCAGAATTGCACCTTGCAATGCGGAGAAATTATTGTTTGTACATTGACATTATTCATTGATTTTTGCCATTGAAAAACATCATGTTACTCATATACCAGAAATGTTTGAAGGTACTGGCTGAAAGAAAGGAGTTGGCATCTCACTCTCTTTGAATCATCTTTATCATGCTAAGAGGAGCAAGAAAAAGCAAAAAATTTCAGAATTGCACCTTGCAATGCAGAGAAATCAAAGTTTGTGCATTCACATTATTCATTGATTTTTGCCATTGAAAAACATCCAGAAATGTTTGAAGCTACTGACTGAATGAAAGGAGATGGCATCTCACTCTTTCTGAATTTTCTTTAGCATGCTAAGAGGAGCATGAAAAAGCAAAACATTTCAGAATTGCACCTTGCAATGCGGAGAAATTACTGTTTGTACATTGACATTATTCATTGCTTTTTGCCATTGAAAAACATCATGTTACTCAAATACCTGAAATATTTGAAGGTACTGGCTGAAAGAAAGGAGCTGGCATCCCACTCTCTCTGAATCTTCTTTAGCATGCTAAGAGGAGCATGAAAAAGCAAAAAATTTCAGAATTGCACCTTGCAATGCGGAGAAATTACTGTTTGTACATTGACATTATTCATTGATTTTTGCCATTGAAAAACATCATGTTACTCATATACCAGAAATGTTTGAAGGTACTGGCTGAAAGAAAGGAGCTGGCATCTCACTCTCTTTGAATCATCTTTATCATGCTAAGAGGAGCAGGAAAAAGCAAAAAATTTCAGAATTGCACCTTGCAATGCGGAGAAATCAATGTTTGTGCATTCACATTATTCATTGATTTTTGCCATTGAAAAACGTCCAGAAATGTTTGAAGCTACTGACTGAATGAAAGGAGCTGGCATCTCACGCTCTCTGAATTTTCTTTAGCATGCTAAGAGGAGCATGAAAAAGCAAAAAAATTCAGAATTGCACCTTGCAATGCGGAGAAATAAATGTTTGTACATTGACATTATTCATTGATTTTTGCCATTGAAAAACATCAAGTTACTCATATACCAGAAATGTTTGAAGGTACTGGCTGAAAGATAGGAACTGGCATCTCACTCTCTTTGAGTCTTCTTTATCATGCTAAGAGTAGCATGAAAAAGCAAAAAAATTCAGAATTGCACCTTGCAATGCAGAGAAATTACTGTTTGTACATTGACATTATTCATTGATTTTTGCCATTGAAAAACATCATGTTACTCATATACCAGAAATGTTTGAAGGTACTGGCTGAAAGAAAGGAGCTGGCATCTCACTCTCTTTGAATCATCTTTATCATGCTAAGAGGAGCAGGAAAAAGCAAAAAATTTCAGAATTGCACCTTACAATGCGGAGAAATCAATGTTTGTGCAATCACATTATTCATTGATTTTTGCCATTGAAAAACGTCCAGAAATGTTTGAAGCTACTGACTGAATGAAAGGAGCTGGCAACTCACGCTCTCTGAATCTTCTTTAGCATGCTTAGAGGAGCATGAAAAAGCAAAAAATTTCAGAATTGCACCTTGCAATGCGGAGAAATTACTGTTTGTACATTGACATTATTCATTGATTTTTGCCATTGAAAAACATCATGTTACTCATATACCAGAAATGTTTGAAGGTACTGGCTGAAAGAAAGGAGCTGGCATCTCACTCTCTTTGAATCATCTTTATCATGCTAAGAGGAGCAGGAAAAAGCAAAAAAATTCAGAATTGCACCTTGCAATGCAGAGAAATCAATGTTTGTGCATTCACATTATTCATTGATTTTTGCCATTGAAAAACGTCCAGAAATGTTTGAAGCTACTGACTGAATGAAAGGAGCTGGCATCTCACTCTCTCTCAATTTTCTTTAGCATGCTAAGAGGAGCATGAAAAAGCAAAAAAATTTCAGAATTGCACCTTGCAATGCGGAGAAATTACTGTTTGTACATTGACATTATTCATTGATTTTTGCCATTGAAATACATCATGTTACTCATATACCAGAAATGTTTGAAGGTACTGGCTTAAAGAAAGGAGCTGGCATCTCACTCTCTTTGAATCTTCTTTATCATGCTAAGAGGAGCAGGACAAAGCAAAAAATTTCAGAATTGCACCTTGCAATGCAGAGAAATCAATGTTCGTGCACTCACATTATTCATTGATTTTTACCATTGTAAAACTTCCAGAAATGTTTGAAGCTACTGACTGAATGAAAGGAGCTGGCATCTCACTCTCTCTGAATCTTCTTTAGCATGCTAAGAGGAGCATGAAAAAGCAAAAAAATTCAGAATTGCACCTTGCAATGCGGAGAAATTACTGTTTGTACATTGACATTATTCATTGATTTTTGCCATTGAAAAACATCATGTTACTCATATACCAGAAATGTTTGAAGGTACTGGCTGAAAGAAAGGAGCTGGCATCTCACTGTCTTTGAATCTTCTTTATCATGCTAGGAGGAACAGGAAAAAGCAAAAAGTTTCAGAATTGCACCTTGCAATGCAGAGAAATCAATGTTTGTGCATTCACATTATTCATTGATTTTTGCCTTTGTAAAACGTCCAGAAATGTTTGAAGCTACTGACTGAATGAAAGGAGCTGGCATCTCACTCTCTCTGAAACTTCTTTATCATGCTAAGAGGAGCATGAAAAAGCAAAAAATTTCAGAATTGCACCTGGCAATGCGGAGAAATTACTGTTTGTACATTGACATTATTCATTGATTTTTGCCACTGAAAACCATCATGTTACTCATATACCAGAAATGTTTGAAGGAACTGGCTGAAAGAAAGGAGCTGGCATCTCACTCTCTTTGAATCATCTTTATCATGCTAAGAGGAGCAGGAAAAAGCAAAAAATTTCAGAATTGCACCTTGCAATGCGGAGAAATCAATGTTTGTGAATTCACATTATTCATTGATTTTTGCCATTGAAAAACGTCCAGAAATGTTTGAAGCTACTGACTGAATGAAAGGAGCTGGCATCTCACGCTCTCTGAATCTTCTTTAGCATGCTAAGAGGAGCATGAAAAAGCAAAAAATTTCAGAATTGCACCTTGTAATGCGGAGAAATAACTGTTTGTACATTGACATTATTCATTGATTTTTGCCATTGAAAAACATCATGTTACTCATATACCAGAAATGTTTGAAGGTACTGGCTGAAAGAAAGGAGCTGGCATCTCACTCTCTTTGAAACTTCTTTATCATGCTAAGAGGAGCATGAAAAAGCAAAAAATTCCAGAATTGCACCTTGCAATGCGGAGAAATCAATGTTTGTGCATTCACATTATTCATTGATTTTTGCCATTGAAAAACAGCATGTTACTCATATACCAGAAATGTTTGAAAGTACTGGCTGAAAGAAAGGAGCTGGCATCTCAATCTCTTTGAATGATCTTTATCATCCTAAGAGGAGCCGGAAAAAGCAAAAAATTTCAGAATTGCACCTTGCAATGCTGAGAAATCAATGTTTGTGCATTCACATTATTCACATTATTCATTGATTTTTGCCATTGAAAAACATCATGTTACTCATACACCAGAAATGTTTGAAGGTACTGGCTGAAAGATAGGAACTGGCATCTCACTCTCTTAGAGTCTTCTTTATAATGCTAAGAGGAGCAGGAAAAAGCAAAAAATTTCAGAATTGCACCTTGCAATGCGGAGAAATCAATGTTTGTGCATTCACATTATTCATTGATTTTTGCCATTGAAAAACGTCCAGAAATGTTTGAAGCTACTGACTGAATGAAAGGAGCTGGCATCTCACGCTCTCTGAATTTTCTTTAGCATGCTAAGAGGAGCATGAAAAAGCAAAAAAATTCAGAATTGCACCTTGCAATGCGGAGAAATAAATGTTTGTACATTGACATTATTCATTGATTTTTGCCATTGAAAAACATCAAGTTACTCATATACCAGAAATGTTTGAAGGTACTGGCTGAAAGATAGGAACTGGCACCTCACTCTCTTTGAGTCTTCTTTATCATGCTAAGAGTAGCATGAAAAAGCAAAAAAATTCAGAATTGCACCTTGCAATGCAGAGAAATTACTGTTTGTACATTGACATTATTCATTGATTTTTGCCATTGAAAAACATCATGTTACTCATATACCAGAAATGTTTGAAGGTACTGGCTGAAAGAAAGGAGCTGGCATCTCACTCTCTTTGAATCATCTTTATCATGCTAAGAGGAGCAGGAAAAAGCAAAAAATTTCAGAATTGCACCTTACAATGCGGAGAAATCAATGTTTGTGCAATCACATTATTCATTGATTTTTGCCATTGAAAAACGTCCAGAAATGTTTGAAGCTACTGACTGAATGAAAGGAGCTGGCAACTCACGCTCTCTGAATCTTCTTTAGCATGCTTAGAGGAGCATGAAAAAGCAAAAAATTTCAGAATTGCACCTTGCAATGCGGAGAAATTACTGTTTGTACATTGACATTATTCATTGATTTTTGCCATTGAAAAACATCATGTTACTCATATACCAGAAATGTTTGAAGGTACTGGCTGAAAGAAAGGAGCTGGCATCTCACTCTCTTTGAATCATCTTTATCATGCTAAGAGGAGCAGGAAAAAGCAAAAAAATTCAGAATTGCACCTTGCAATGCAGAGAAATCAATGTTTGTGCATTCACATTATTCATTGATTTTTGCCATTAAAAAACGTCCAGAAATGTTTGAAGCTACTGACTGAATGAAAGGAGCTGGCATCTCACTCTCTCTGAATTTTCTTTAGCATGCTAAGAGGAGCATGAAAAAGCAAAAAAATTTCAGAATTGCACCTTGCAATGCGGAGAAATTACTGTTTGTACATTGACATTATTCATTGATTTTTGCCATTGAAATACATCATGTTACTCATATACCAGAAATGTTTGAAGGTACTGGCTTAAAGAAAGGAGCTGGCATCTCACTCTCTTTGAATCTTCTTTATCATGCTAAGAGGAGCAGGACAAAGCAAAAAATTTCAGAATTGCACCTTGCAATGCAGAGAAATCAATGTTCGTGCACTCACATTATTCATTGATTTTTACCATTGTAAAACTTCCAGAAATGTTTGAAGCTACTGACTGAATGAAAGGAGCTGGCATCTCCCTCTCTCTGAATCTTCTTTAGCATGCTAAGAGGAGCATGAAAAAGCAAAAAAATTCAGAATTGCACCTTGCAATGCGGAGAAATTACTGTTTGTACATTGACATTATTCATTGATTTTTGCCATTGAAAAACATCATGTTACTCATATACCAGAAATGTTTGAAGGTACTGGCTGAAAGAAAGGAGCTGGCATCTCACTGTCTTTGAATCTTCTTTATCATGCTAGGAGGAACAGGAAAAAGCAAAAAGTTTCAGAATTGCACCTTGCAATGCAGAGAAATCAATGTTTGTGCATTCACATTATTCATTGATTTTTGCCTTTGTAAAACGTCCAGAAATGTTTGAAGCTACTGACTGAATGAAAGGAGCTGGCATCTCACTCTCTCTGAAACTTCTTTATCATGCTAAGAGGAGCATGAAAAAGCAAAAAATTTCAGAATTGCACCTGGCAATGCGGAGAAATTACTGTTTGTACATTGACATTATTCATTGATTTTTGCCACTGAAAACCATCATGTTACTCATATACCAGAAATGTTTGAAGGAACTGGCTGAAAGAAAGGAGCTGGCATCTCACTCTCTTTGAATCATCTTTATCATGCTAAGAGGAGCAGGAAAAAGCAAAAAATTTCAGAATTGCACCTTGCAATGCGGAGAAATCAATGTTTGTGAATTCACATTATTCATTGATTTTTGCCATTGAAAAACGTCCAGAAATGTTTGAAGCTACTGACTGAATGAAAGGAGCTGGCATCTCACGCTCTCTGAATCTTCTTTAGCATGCTAAGAGGAGCATGAAAAAGCAAAAAATTTCAGAATTGCACCTTGTAATGCGGAGAAATAACTGTTTGTACATTGACATTATTCATTGATTTTTGCCATTGAAAAACATCATGTTACTCATATACCAGAAATGTTTGAAGGTACTGGCTGAAAGAAAGGAGCTGGCATCTCACTCTCTTTGAAACTTCTTTATCATGCTAAGAGGAGCATGAAAAAGCAAAAAATTCCAGAATTGCACCTTGCAATGCGGAGAAATCAATGTTTGTGCATTCACATTATTCATTGATTTTTGCCATTGAAAAACAGCATGTTACTCATATACCAGAAATGTTTGAAGGTACTGGCTGAAAGAAAGGAGCTGGCATCTCAATCTCTTTGAATGATCTTTATCATCCTAAGAGGAGCCGGAAAAAGCAAAAAATTTCAGAATTGCACCTTGCAATGCGGAGAAATCAATGTTTGTGCATTCACATTATTCACATTATTCATTGATTTTTGCCATTGAAAAACATCATGTTACTCATATACCAGAAATGTTTGAAGGTACTGGCTGAAAGATAGGAACTGGCATCTCACTCTCTTAGAGTCTTCTTTATAATGCTAAGAGGAGCAGGAAAAAGCAAAAAATTTCAGAATTGCACCTTGCAATGCGGAGAAATCAATGTTTGTGCATTCACATTATTCATTGATTTTTGCCATTGAAAAACGTCCAGAAATGTTTGAAGCTACTGACTGAATGAAAGGAGCTGGCATCTCACTCTCTCTGAATCTTCTTTAGAATGCTAAGAGGAGCATGAAAAAGCAAAAAATTTCAGAATTGCACCTTGCAATGCGGAGAAATTACTGTTTGTACATTGACATTATTCATTGATTTTTGCCATTGAAAAACATCATGTTACTCATATACCAGAAATGTTTGAAGGTACTGGATGAAAGAAAGGAGCTGGCATCTCACTCTCTTTGAATCTTCTTTATCATGCTAAGAGGAGCAAAAAAAAGCAAAAAATTTCAGAATTTCACCTTGCAATGCGGAGAAATCAATGTTTGTGCATTCACATTATTTATTGATTTTTGCCATTGAAAAACATCATGTTACTCATATACCAGAAATGTTTGAAGGTACTGGCTGAAAGAAAGGAGCTGGCATCTCACTCTCTTTGAATCTTCTTTATCATGCTAAGAGGAGCAGGAAAAATCAAAAAATTTCAGAATTGCACCTTGCAATGCGGAGAAATCAATGTTTGTGCATTCACATTATTCATTGATTTTTGCCACTGAAAAACGTCCAGAAATGTTTGAAGCTACTGACTGAATGAAAGAAGCTGGCATCTCACTCTCTCTGAATCTTCTTTAGCATGATAAGAGGAGCATGAAGAAGCAAAAAATTTCAGATTTGCACCTTGCAATGCGGAGAAATAACTGTTTGTACATTGACATTATTCATTGATTTTTGCCATTGAAAAACATCATGTTACTCATATACCAGAAATGTTTGAATATACTGGCTGAAAGATAGGAACTGGCATCTCACTCTCTTTGAGTCTTCTTTAACATGCTAAGAGGAGCAGGAAAAAGCAAAAAATTTCAGAATTGCACCTTGCAATGCGGAGAAATCAATGTTTGTGCATTCACATTATTCATTGATTTTTGCCATTGAAAAACGTCCAGAAATGTTTGAAGCTACTGACTGAATGAAGGAGCTGGCATCTCACTCTCTCTGAATCTTCTTTAGCATGCTAAGAGGAGCATGAAAAAACAAAAAATTCAGAATTGCACCTTGCAGTGCGGAGAAATTACTGTTTGTACATTGACATTATTCATTGATTTTTGCCATTGAAAAACATCATGTTACTCATATACCAGAAATTTTTGAAGGTACTGGCTGAGAGAAAGGAGCTGGCATCTCACTCTCTTTGAATCTTCTTTATCATGCTAAGAGGAGCATGAAAAAGCAAAAAATTTCAGAATTGCACCTTGCAATGCGGAGAAATTACTGTTTGTACATTGACATTATTCATTGATTTTTGCCACTAAAAACCTTCATGTTACTCATATACCAGAAATGTTTGAAGGTACTGGCTGAAAGAAAGGAGCTGGCATCTCACTCTCTTTGAAACTTCTTTATCATGCTAAGAGGAGTATGAAAAAGCAAAAAATTCCAGAATTGCACCTTGCAATGCGGAGAAATCAATGTTTGTGCATTCACATTATTCATTGATTTTTGCCATTGAAAAACATCATGTTACTCATATACCAGAAATGTTTGAAGGTACTGTCTGAAAGAAAGGAGCTGGCATCTCACTCTCTTTGAATCATCTTTATCATGCTAAGAGGAGCAGGAAAAAGCAAAAAATTTCAGAATTGCAACTTGCAATGCGGAGAAATCAATGTTTGTGCATTCACATTATTCATTGATTTTTGCCATTGAAAAACGTCCAGAAATGTTTGAAGCTACTGACTGAATGAAAGGAGCTGGCATCTCACGCTCTCTGAATCTTCTTTAGCATGCTAAGAGGAGCATGAAAAAGCAAAAAATTTCAGAATTGCACCTTGCAATGCGGAGAAATAACTGTTTGTACATTGACATTATTCATTGATTTTTGCCATTGAAAAACATCATGTTACTCATATACCAGAAATGTTTGAAGGTACTGGCTGAAAGATAGGAACTGGCATCTCACTCTCTTTGAGTCTTCTTTATCATGCTAAGAGGAGCAGGAAAAAGCAAAAAAATTCAGAATTGCACCTTGCAATGCGGAGAAATCAATGTTTGTGCATTCACATTATTCATTGATTTTTGACATTGAAAAACGTCCAGAAATGTTTGAAGCTACTGACTGAATGAAAGAAGCTGGCATCTCACTCTCTCTGAATATTCTTTAGAATGCTAAGAGGAGCATGAAAAAGCAAAACATTTCAGAATTGCACCTTGCAATGAGGAGAAATTATTGTTTGTGCATTGACATTATTCATTGATTTTTGCAATTGAAAAACATCATGTTACTCATATACCAGAAATGTTTGAAGGTACTCGCTGAAAGAAAGGAGCTGGCATCTCACTCTCTTTGAATCTTCTTTATCATGCTAAGAGGAGCATGAAAAAGTAAAAAAATTTCAGAATTTCACCTTGCAATGCCGAGAAATCAATGTTTGTGCATTCACATTATTCATTGATTTTTGCCATTGAAAAACATCATGTTACTCATATACCAGAAAGTTTGAAGGTACTGGCTGAAAGAAAGGAGCTGGCATCTCACTCTCTTTGAATCTTCTTTATCATGCTAAGAGGAGCAGGAAAAAGCAAAAAATTTCAGAATTGCACCTTGCAGTGCGGAGAAATCAATGTTTGTGCATTCACATTATTCATTGATTTTTGCCATTGAAAAACGTCATGTTACTCATATACCAGAAATGTTTGAAGGTACTGGCTGAAAGAAAGGAGCTGGCATCTCACTGCTTTGAATCTTCTTTATCATGCTAGGAGGAACAGGAAAAAGCAAAAAGTTTCAGAATTGCACCTTGCAATGCAGAGAAATCAATGTTTGTGCATTCACATTATTCATTGATTTTTGCCTTTGTAAAACGTCCAGAAATGTTTGAAGCTACTGACTGAATGAAAGGAGCTGGCATCTCACTCTCTCTGAAACTTCTTTATCATGCTAAGAGGAGCATGAAAAAGCAAAAAATTTCAGAATTGCACCTGGCAATGCGGAGAAATTACTGTTTGTACATTGACATTATTCATTGATTTTTGCCACTGAAAACCATCATGTTACTCATATACCAGAAATGTTTGAAGGAACTGGCTGAAAGAAAGGAGCTGGCATCTCACTCTCTTTGAATCATCTTTATCATGCTAAGAGGAGCAGGAAAAAGCAAAAAATTTCAGAATTGCACCTTGCAATGCGGAGAAATCAATGTTTGTGAATTCACATTATTCATTGATTTTTGCCATTGAAAAACGTCCAGAAATGTTTGAAGCTACTGACTGAATGAAAGGAGCTGGCATCTCACGCTCTCTGAATCTTCTTTAGCATGCTAAGAGGAGCATGAAAAAGCAAAAAATTTCAGAATTGCACCTTGTAATGCGGAGAAATAACTGTTTGTACATTGACATTATTCATTGATTTTTGCCATTGAAAAACATCATGTTACTCATATACCAGAAATGTTTGAAGGTACTGGCTGAAAGAAAGGAGCTGGCATCTCACTCTCTTTGAAACTTCTTTATCATGCTAAGAGGAGCATGAAAAAGCAAAAAATTCCAGAATTGCACCTTGCAATGCGGAGAAATCAATGTTTGTGCATTCACATTATTCATTGATTTTTGCCATTGAAAAACAGCATGTTACTCATATACCAGAAATGTTTGAAGGTACTGGCTGAAAGAAAGGAGCTGGCATCTCAATCTCTTTGAATGATCTTTATCATCCTAAGAGGAGCCGGAAAAAGCAAAAAATTTCAGAATTGCACCTTGCAATGCGGAGAAATCAATGTTTGTGCATTCACATTATTCACATTATTCATTGATTTTTGCCATTGAAAAACATCATGTTACTCATATACCAGAAATGTTTGAAGGTACTGGCTGAAAGATAGGAACTGGCATCTCACTCTCTTAGAGTCTTCTTTATAATGCTAAGAGGAGCAGGAAAAAGCAAAAAATTTCAGAATTGCACCTTGCAATGCGGAGAAATCAATGTTTGTGCATTCACATTATTCATTGATTTTTGCCATTGAAAAACGTCCAGAAATGTTTGAAGCTACTGACTGAATGAAAGGAGCTGGCATCTCACTCTCTCTGAATCTTCTTTAGAATGCTAAGAGGAGCATGAAAAAGCAAAAAATTTCAGAATTGCACCTTGCAATGCGGAGAAATTACTGTTTGTACATTGACATTATTCATTGATTTTTGCCATTGAAAAACATCATGTTACTCATATACCAGAAATGTTTGAAGGTACTGGATGAAAGAAAGGAGCTGGCATCTCACTCTCTTTGAATCTTCTTTATCATGCTAAGAGGAGCAAAAAAAAGCAAAAAATTTCAGAATTTCACCTTGCAATGCGGAGAAATCAATGTTTGTGCATTCACATTATTTATTGATTTTTGCCATTGAAAAACATCATGTTACTCATATACCAGAAATGTTTGAAGGTACTGGCTGAAAGAAAGGAGCTGGCATCTCACTCTCTTTGAATCTTCTTTATCATGCTAAGAGGAGCAGGAAAAATCAAAAAATTTCAGAATTGCACCTTGCAATGCGGAGAAATCAATGTTTGTGCATTCACATTATTCATTGATTTTTGCCACTGAAAAACGTCCAGAAATGTTTGAAGCTACTGACTGAATGAAAGAAGCTGGCATCTCACTCTCTCTGAATCTTCTTTAGCATGATAAGAGGAGCATGAAGAAGCAAAAAATTTCAGATTTGCACCTTGCAATGCGGAGAAATAACTGTTTGTACATTGACATTATTCATTGATTTTTGCCATTGAAAAACATCATGTTACTCATATACCAGAAATGTTTGAATATACTGGCTGAAAGATAGGAACTGGCATCTCACTCTCTTTGAGTCTTCTTTAACATGCTAAGAGGAGCAGGAAAAAGCAAAAAATTTCAGAATTGCACCTTGCAATGCGGAGAAATCAATGTTTGTGCATTCACATTATTCATTGATTTTTGCCATTGAAAAACGTCCAGAAATGTTTGAAGCTACTGACTGAATGAAGGAGCTGGCATCTCACTCTCTCTGAATCTTCTTTAGCATGCTAAGAGGAGCATGAAAAAACAAAAAAATTCAGAATTGCACCTTGCAGTGCGGAGAAATTACTGTTTGTACATTGACATTATTCATTGATTTTTGCCATTGAAAAACATCATGTTACTCATATACCAGAAATTTTTGAAGGTACTGGCTGAGAGAAAGGAGCTGGCATCTCACTCTCTTTGAATCTTCTTTATCATGCTAAGAGGAGCATGAAAAAGCAAAAAATTTCAGAATTGCACCTTGCAATGCGGAGAAATTACTGTTTGTACATTGACATTATTCATTGATTTTTGCCACTAAAAACCTTCATGTTACTCATATACCAGAAATGTTTGAAGGTACTGGCTGAAAGAAAGGAGCTGGCATCTCACTCTCTTTGAAACTTCTTTATCATGCTAAGAGGAGTATGAAAAAGCAAAAAATTCCAGAATTGCACCTTGCAATGCGGAGAAATCAATGTTTGTGCATTCACATTATTCATTGATTTTTGCCATTGAAAAACATCATGTTACTCATATACCAGAAATGTTTGAAGGTACTGTCTGAAAGAAAGGAGCTGGCATCTCACTCTCTTTGAATCATCTTTATCATGCTAAGAGGAGCAGGAAAAAGCAAAAAATTTCAGAATTGCAACTTGCAATGCGGAGAAATCAATGTTTGTGCATTCACATTATTCATTGATTTTTGCCATTGAAAAACGTCCAGAAATGTTTGAAGCTACTGACTGAATGAAAGGAGCTGGCATCTCACGCTCTCTGAATCTTCTTTAGCATGCTAAGAGGAGCATGAAAAAGCAAAAAATTTCAGAATTGCACCTTGCAATGCGGAGAAATAACTGTTTGTACATTGACATTATTCATTGATTTTTGCCATTGAAAAACATCATGTTACTCATATACCAGAAATGTTTGAAGGTACTGGCTGAAAGATAGGAACTGGCATCTCACTCTCTTTGAGTCTTCTTTATCATGCTAAGAGGAGCAGGAAAAAGCAAAAAAATTCAGAATTGCACCTTGCAATGCGGAGAAATCAATGTTTGTGCATTCACATTATTCATTGATTTTTGACATTGAAAAACGTCCAGAAATGTTTGAAGCTACTGACTGAATGAAAGAAGCTGGCATCTCACTCTCTCTGAATATTCTTTAGAATGCTAAGAGGAGCATGAAAAAGCAAAACATTTCAGAATTGCACCTTGCAATGAGGAGAAATTATTGTTTGTGCATTGACATTATTCATTGATTTTTGCAATTGAAAAACATCATGTTACTCATATACCAGAAATGTTTGAAGGTACTCGCTGAAAGAAAGGAGCTGGCATCTCACTCTCTTTGAATCTTCTTTATCATGCTAAGAGGAGCATGAAAAAGTAAAAAAATTTCAGAATTTCACCTTGCAATGCCGAGAAATCAATGTTTGTGCATTCACATTATTCATTGATTTTTGCCATTGAAAAACATCATGTTACTCATATACCAGAAAGTTTGAAGGTACTGGCTGAAAGAAAGGAGCTGGCATCTCACTCTCTTTGAATCTTCTTTATCATGCTAAGAGGAGCAGGAAAAAGCAAAAAATTTCAGAATTGCACCTTGCAGTGCGGAGAAATCAATGTTTGTGCATTCACATTATTCATTGATTTTTGCCATTGAAAAACGTCCAGAAATGTTTGAAGCTACTGACTGAATGAAAGGAGCTGGCATCTCACTCTCTATGAATCTTCTTTAGCATGCTAAGAGGAGCATGAAAAAACAAAAAAATTCAGAATTGCACCTTGCAATGCCGAGAAATTACTGTTTGTACATTGACATTATTCATTGATTTTTGCCATTGAAAAACATCATGTTACTCATATACCAGAAATGTTTGAAGGTACTGGCTGAGAGAAAGGAGCTGGCATCTCACTCTCTTTGAATCTTCTTTATCATGCTAAGAGGAGCAGGAAAAAGCAAAAAATTTCAGAATCGCTCCTTGCAATGCAGAGAAATCAATGTTTGTGCATACACATTATTCATTGATTTTTGCCATTGAAAAACGTCCAGAAATGTTTGAAGCTACTGACTGAATGAAAGGAGCTGGCATCTCCCTCTCTCTGAATCTTCTTTAGCATGCTAAGAGGAGCATGAAAAAGCAAAAAATTTCAGAATTGCACCTTATAATGCGGAGAAATTACTGTTTGTACATTGACATTATTCATTGATTTTTGCCATTGAAAAACATCATGTTACTCATATACCAGAAATGTTTGAAGGTACTCGCTGAAAGAAAGGAGCTGGCATCTCACTCTCTTTGAATCTTCTTTATCATGCTAAGAGGAGCATGAAAAAGAAAAAAAATTTCAGAATTTCACCTTGCAATGCCGAGAAATCAATGTTTGTGCATTCACATTATTCATTGATTTTTGCCATTGAAAAACATCATGTTACTCATTTACCAGAAATGTTTGAAGGTACTGGCTGAAAGAAAGGAGCCGGCATCTCACTCTCTTTGAATCTTCTTTATCATGCTAAAAGGAGCAGGAAAAAGCAAAAAATTTCAGAATTGCACCTTGCAGTGCGGAGAAATCGATGTTTGTGCATTCACATTATTCATTGATTTTTGCCATTGAAAAACGTCCAGAAATGTTTGAAGCTACTGACTGAATGAAAGGAGCTGGCATCTCACTCTCTATGAATCTTCTTTAGCATGCTAAGAGGAGCATGAAAAAACAAAAAAATTCAGAATCGCACCTTGCAATGCGAAGAAATTCCTGTTTGTACATTGACATTATTCATTGATTTTTGCCATTGAAAAACATCATGTTACTCATATACCAGAAATGTTTGAAGGTACTGGCTGAGAGAAAGGAGCTGGCATCTCACTCTCTTTGAATCTTCTTTATCATGCTAAGAGGAGCAGGAAAAAGCAAAAAATTTCAGAATTGCACCTTGCAATGCGTAGAAATCCATGTTTGTGCATTCACATTATAAATTGATTTTTGCCATTGTAAAACGTCCAGAAATGTTTGAAGCTACTGACTGAATGAAAGGAGCTGGCATCTCACTCTCTCTGAATCTTCTTTAGCATGCTAAGAGGAGCATGAAAAAGCAAAAAATTTTAGAATTGCACCTTGCAATGCTGAGAAATTACTGTTTGTACATTGACATTATTCATTGATTTTTGCCATTGAAAAACATCATGTTACTCATATAAGAGAAATGTTTGAAGGTACTGGCTGAAAGAAAGGAGCTGGCATCTCACTCTCTTTGAATCTTCTTTATCATGCTAAAAGGAGCAGGAAAAAGCAAAAAATTTCAGAATTGCACCTTGCAATGCAGAGAAATCAATGTTTGTGCATATACATTATTCATTGATTTTTGCCATTGAAAAACATCCAGAAATGTTTGTAGCTACTGACTGAATGAAAGGATCTGGCATCTCCCTCTCTCTGAATCTTCTTTAGCATGCTAAGAGGAGCATGAAAAAGCAAAAAATTTCAGAATTGCACCTTATAATGCGGAGAAATTACTGTTTGTACATTGACATTATTCATTGATTTTTGCCATTGAAAAACATCATGTTACTCATATACCAGAAATGTTTGAAGGTACTGGCTGAAAGAAAGGAGCTGGCATCTCACTCTCTTTGAATGTTCTTTATCATGCTAAGAGGAGCAGGAAAAAGCAAAAAAATTCAGAATTACACCTTGCAATGCGGATAAATCAATGTTAGTGTATTCACATTATTCTTTGATTTTTGCCATTGAAAAACGTCCAGAAATGTTTGAAGCTACTGACTGAATGAAAGGAGCTGGCATCTCACTCTCTCTGAATCTTCTTTAGCATGCTAAGAGGAGCATGAAAAGGCAAAAAATTTCAGAATTGCACCTTGCAATGCGGAGAAATTACTGTTTGTACATTGACATTATTCATTGATTTTTGCCATTGAAAAACATCATGTTACTCATATACCAGAAATGTTTGAAGGTACTGGCTGAAAGAAAGGAGCTGGCATCTCACTCTCTTTGAATCTTCTTTATCATGCTAAGAGGAGCAGGAAAAAGCAAAAAATTTCAGAATTGCACCTTGCAATGCGGAGAAATCAATGTTTGTGCATTCACATTATTCATTGATTTTTGCAATTCAAAAACGCTCAGGAATGTTTGAAGCTACTGACTGAATGAAAGGAGCTGGCATCTACCTCTCTCTGAATCTTCTTTAGCATGCTAAGAGGAGCATGAAAAAGAAAAAAATTTCAGAATTGCACCTTGCAATGCGGAGAAATTACTGTTTGTACATTGACATTATTCATTGATTTTTGCCATTGAAAAACATCATGTTACTCATATACCAGAAATGTTTGAAGGTACTGGCTGAAAGAAAGGAGCTGGCATCTCACTCTCTTTGAATGTTCTTTATCATGCTAAGTGGAGCAGGAAAAAGCAAAAAATTTCAGAATTGCACCTTGCAATGCGGAGAAATCAATGTTTGTGCATTCACATTATTCATTGATTTTTGCAATTCAAAAACGCTCAGGAATGTTTGAAGCTACTGACTGAATGAAAGGAGCTGGCATCTACCTCTCTCTGAATCTTCTTTAGCATGCTAAGAGGAGCATGAAAAAGAAAAAAATTTCAGAATTGCACCTTGCAATGCGGAGAAATTACTGTTTGTACATTGACATTATTCATTGATTTTTGCCATTGAAAAACATCATGTTACTCATATACCAGAAATGTTTGAAGGTACTGGCTGAAAGAAAGGAGCTGGCATCTCACTCTCTTTGAATCTTCTTTATCATGCTAAGAGGAGCAGGAAAAAGCAAAAAATTTCAGAATTGCACCTTGCAATGCGGAGAAATCAATGTTTGTGCATTCACATTATTCATTGATTTTTGCAATTCAAAAACGCTCAGGAATGTTTGAAGCTACTGACTGAATGAAAGGAGCTGGCATCTACCTCTCTCTGAATCTTCTTTAGCATGCTAAGAGGAGCATGAAAAAGAAAAAAATTTAAGAATTGCACCTTGCAATGCGGAGAAATTACTGCTTGTACATTGACATTATTCATTGATTTTTGCCATTGAAAAACATCATGTTACTCATATACCAGAAATGTTTGAAGGTACTGGCTGAAAGAAAGGAGCTGGCATCTCACTCTCTTTGAATCTTCTTTATCGTGCTAAGAGGAGCAGGAAAAAGCAAAACATTTCAGAATTGCACCTTGCAATGCGGAGAAATCAATGTTTGTGCATTCACATTATTCATTGATTTTTGCCATTGAAAAACGTCCAGAAATGTTTGAAGCTACTGACTGAATGAAAGGAGCTAACATCTCACTCTCTCTGAATCTTCTTTAGCATGCTAAGAGGAGCATGAAAAAGCAAAAAATATCAGAATTGCCCCTTGCAATGCGGAGAAATTACTGTTTGTACATTGACATTATTCATTGATTTTTGCCATTGAAAAACATCTTGTTACTCATATACCTGAAATGTTTGAAGGTACTGGCTGAAAGAAAGGAGCTGGCATTTCACTCTCTTTGAATCTTCTTTATCTTGCTAAGAGGAGCAGGAAAAAGCAAAAAATTTCAGAATTGCACCTTGCAATGCGGAGAAATCAATGTTTGTGCATTCATATTATTCATTGATTTTTGCCATTGAAAAACATCCAGAAATGTTTGAAGCTACAGACTGAATGATAGGAGCTGGCATCTCACTCTCTCTGAATCTTCTTTAGCATGCTAAGAGGAGCATGAAAAAGCAAAAAATTTCAGAATTGCACCTTGCAATGCGGAGAAATTACTGTTTGTACATTGACATTATTCATTGATTTTTGCCATTGAAAAACATCATGTTACTCATATACCAGAAATGTTTGAAGCTACTGGCTGAAAGAAAGGAGCTGGCATCTCACTCTCTTTGAATCTCTTTTATCATGCTAAGAGGAGCGGGAAAAAGCAAAAAATTTCAGAATTGCACCTCGCAATGCGGAGAAATCAATGTTTGTGCATTCACATTATTCATTGATTTTTGCCAATTGAAAAACGTCCAGAAATGTTTGAAGCTACTGACTGAATGAAAGGAACTGGCATCTCACTCTCACTGAATCTTCTTTAGCATGCTAAGAGGAGCATGAAAAAGCAAAAAATTTCAGAATTGCACCTTGCAATGCGGACAAATTTCTGTTTGTACATTGACATTATTCATTGATTTTTGCCATTGAAAAACATCATGTTACTCATATACCAGAAATGTTTGAAGGTACTGGCTGAAAGCAAGGAGCTGTTATCTCACTCTCTTTGAATCTTCTTTATCATGCTAAGAGGAGCAGGAAAAAGCAAAAAATTTCAGAATCGCTCCTTGCAATGCAGAGAAATCAATGTTTGTGCATACACATTATTCATTGATTTTTGCCATTGAAAAACGTCCAGAAATGTTTGAAGCTACTGACTGAATGAAAGGAGCTGGCATCTCCCTCTCTCTGAATCTTCTTTAGCATGCTAAGAGGAGCATGAAAAAGCAAAAAATTTCAGAATTGCACCTTATAATGCGGAGAAATTACTGTTTGTACATTGACATTATTCATTGATTTTTGCCATTGAAAAACATCATGTTACTCATATACCAGAAATGTTTGAAGGTACTCGCTGAAAGAAAGGAGCTGGCATCTCACTCTCTTTGAATCTTCTTTATCATGCTAAGAGGAGCATGAAAAAGAAAAAAAATTTCAGAATTTCACCTTGCAATGCCGAGAAATCAATGTTTGTGCATTCACATTATTCATTGATTTTTGCCATTGAAAAACATCATGTTACTCATTTACCAGAAATGTTTGAAGGTACTGGCTGAAAGAAAGGAGCTGGCATCTCACTCTCTTTGAATGTTCTTTATCATGCTAAGAGGAGCAGGAAAAAGCAAAAAAATTCAGAATTACACCTTGCAATGCGGATAAATCAATGTTAGTGTATTCACATTATTCTTTGATTTTTGCCATTGAAAAACGTCCAGAAATGTTTGAAGCTACTGACTGAATGAAAGGAGCTGGCATCTCACTCTCTCTGAATCTTCTTTAGCATGCTAAGAGGAGCATGAAAAGGCAAAAAATTTCAGAATTGCACCTTGCAATGCGGAGAAATTACTGTTTGTACATTGACATTATTCATTGATTTTTGCCATTGAAAAACATCATGTTACTCATATACCAGAAATGTTTGAAGGTACTGGCTGAAAGAAAGGAGCTGGCATCTCACTCTCTTTGAATCTTCTTTATCATGCTAAGAGGAGCAGGAAAAAGCAAAAAATTTCAGAATTGCACCTTGCAATGCGGAGAAATCAATGTTTGTGCATTCACATTATTCATTGATTTTTGCAATTCAAAAACGCTCAGGAATGTTTGAAGCTACTGACTGAATGAAAGGAGCTGGCATCTACCTCTCTCTGAATCTTCTTTAGCATGCTAAGAGGAGCATGAAAAAGAAAAAAATTTCAGAATTGCACCTTGCAATGCGGAGAAATTACTGTTTGTACATTGACATTATTCATTGATTTTTGCCATTGAAAAACATCATGTTACTCATATACCAGAAATGTTTGAAGGTACTGGCTGAAAGAAAGGAGCTGGCATCTCACTCTCTTTGAATGTTCTTTATCATGCTAAGTGGAGCAGGAAAAAGCAAAAAATTTCAGAATTGCACCTTGCAATGCGGAGAAATCAATGTTTGTGCATTCACATTATTCATTGATTTTTGCAATTCAAAAACGCTCAGGAATGTTTGAAGCTACTGACTGAATGAAAGGAGCTGGCATCTACCTCTCTCTGAATCTTCTTTAGCATGCTAAGAGGAGCATGAAAAAGAAAAAAATTTCAGAATTGCACCTTGCAATGCGGAGAAATTACTGTTTGTACATTGACATTATTCATTGATTTTTGCCATTGAAAAACATCATGTTACTCATATACCAGAAATGTTTGAAGGTACTGGCTGAAAGAAAGGAGCTGGCATCTCACTCTCTTTGAATCTTCTTTATCATGCTAAGAGGAGCAGGAAAAAGCAAAAAATTTCAGAATTGCACCTTGCAATGCGGAGAAATCAATGTTTGTGCATTCACATTATTCATTGATTTTTGCAATTCAAAAACGCTCAGGAATGTTTGAAGCTACTGACTGAATGAAAGGAGCTGGCATCTACCTCTCTCTGAATCTTCTTTAGCATGCTAAGAGGAGCATGAAAAAGAAAAAAATTTAAGAATTGCACCTTGCAATGCGGAGAAATTACTGCTTGTACATTGACATTATTCATTGATTTTTGCCATTGAAAAACATCATGTTACTCATATACCAGAAATGTTTGAAGGTACTGGCTGAAAGAAAGGAGCTGGCATCTCACTCTCTTTGAATCTTCTTTATCGTGCTAAGAGGAGCAGGAAAAAGCAAAACATTTCAGAATTGCACCTTGCAATGCGGAGAAATCAATGTTTGTGCATTCACATTATTCATTGATTTTTGCCATTGAAAAACGTCCAGAAATGTTTGAAGCTACTGACTGAATGAAAGGAGCTAACATCTCACTCTCTCTGAATCTTCTTTAGCATGCTAAGAGGAGCATGAAAAAGCAAAAAATATCAGAATTGCCCCTTGCAATGCGGAGAAATTACTGTTTGTACATTGACATTATTCATTGATTTTTGCCATTGAAAAACATCTTGTTACTCATATACCTGAAATGTTTGAAGGTACTGGCTGAAAGAAAGGAGCTGGCATTTCACTCTCTTTGAATCTTCTTTATCTTGCTAAGAGGAGCAGGAAAAAGCAAAAAATTTCAGAATTGCACCTTGCAATGCGGAGAAATCAATGTTTGTGCATTCATATTATTCATTGATTTTTGCCATTGAAAAACATCCAGAAATGTTTGAAGCTACAGACTGAATGATAGGAGCTGGCATCTCACTCTCTCTGAATCTTCTTTAGCATGCTAAGAGGAGCATGAAAAAGCAAAAAATTTCAGAATTGCACCTTGCAATGCGGAGAAATTACTGTTTGTACATTGACATTATTCATTGATTTTTGCCATTGAAAAACATCATGTTACTCATATACCAGAAATGTTTGAAGCTACTGGCTGAAAGAAAGGAGCTGGCATCTCACTCTCTTTGAATCTCTTTTATCATGCTAAGAGGAGCGGGAAAAAGCAAAAAATTTCAGAATTGCACCTCGCAATGCGGAGAAATCAATGTTTGTGCATTCACATTATTCATTGATTTTTGCCAATTGAAAAACGTCCAGAAATGTTTGAAGCTACTGACTGAATGAAAGGAACTGGCATCTCACTCTCACTGAATCTTCTTTAGCATGCTAAGAGGAGCATGAAAAAGCAAAAAATTTCAGAATTGCACCTTGCAATGCGGACAAATTTCTGTTTGTACATTGACATTATTCATTGATTTTTGCCATTGAAAAACATCATGTTACTCATATACCAGAAATGTTTGAAGGTACTGGCTGAAAGCAAGGAGCTGTTATCTCACTCTCTTTGAATCTTCTTTATCATGCTAAGAGGAGCAGGAAAAAGCAAAAAATTTCAGAATCGCTCCTTGCAATGCAGAGAAATCAATGTTTGTGCATACACATTATTCATTGATTTTTGCCATTGAAAAACGTCCAGAAATGTTTGAAGCTACTGACTGAATGAAAGGAGCTGGCATCTCCCTCTCTCTGAATCTTCTTTAGCATGCTAAGAGGAGCATGAAAAAGCAAAAAATTTCAGAATTGCACCTTATAATGCGGAGAAATTACTGTTTGTACATTGACATTATTCATTGATTTTTGCCATTGAAAAACATCATGTTACTCATATACCAGAAATGTTTGAAGGTACTCGCTGAAAGAAAGGAGCTGGCATCTCACTCTCTTTGAATCTTCTTTATCATGCTAAGAGGAGCATGAAAAAGAAAAAAAATTTCAGAATTTCACCTTGCAATGCCGAGAAATCAATGTTTGTGCATTCACATTATTCATTGATTTTTGCCATTGAAAAACATCATGTTACTCATTTACCAGAAATGTTTGAAGGTACTGGCTGAAAGAAAGGAGCTGGCATCTCACTCTCTTTGAATCTTCTTTATCATGCTAAAAGGAGCAGGAAAAAGCAAAAAATTTCAGAATTGCACCTTGCAGTGCGGAGAAATCGATGTTTGTGCATTCACATTATTCATTGATTTTTGCCATTGAAAAACGTCCAGAAATGTTTGAAGCTACTGACTGAATGAAAGGAGCTGGCATCTCACTCTCTATGAATCTTCTTTAGCATGCTAAGAGGAGCATGAAAAAACAAAAAAATTCAGAATCGCACCTTGCAATGCGAAGAAATTCCTGTTTGTACATTGACATTATTCATTGATTTTTGCCATTGAAAAACATCATGTTACTCATATACCAGAAATGTTTGAAGGTACTGGCTGAGAGAAAGGAGCTGGCATCTCACTCTCTTTGAATCTTCTTTATCATGCTAAGAGGAGCAGGAAAAAGCAAAAAATTTCAGAATTGCACCTTGCAATGCGTAGAAATCCATGTTTGTGCATTCACATTATAAATTGATTTTTGCCATTGTAAAACGTCCAGAAATGTTTGAAGCTACTGACTGAATGAAAGGAGCTGGCATCTCACTCTCTCTGAATCTTCTTTAGCATGCTAAGAGGAGCATGAAAAAGCAAAAAATTTTAGAATTGCACCTTGCAATGCTGAGAAATTACTGTTTGTACATTGACATTATTCATTGATTTTTGCCATTGAAAAACATCATGTTACTCATATAAGAGAAATGTTTGAAGGTACTGGCTGAAAGAAAGGAGCTGGCATCTCACTCTCTTTGAATCTTCTTTATCATGCTAAAAGGAGCAGGAAAAAGCAAAAAATTTCAGAATTGCACCTTGCAATGCAGAGAAATCAATGTTTGTGCATATACATTATTCATTGATTTTTGCCATTGAAAAACATCCAGAAATGTTTGTAGCTACTGACTGAATGAAAGGAGCTGGCATCTCCCTCTCTCTGAATCTTCTTTAGCATGCTAAGAGGAGCATGAAAAAGCAAAAAATTTCAGAATTGCACCTTATAATGCGGAGAAATTACTGTTTGTACATTGACATTATTCATTGATTTTTGCCATTGAAAAACATCATGTTACTCATATACCAGAAATGTTTGAAGGTACTGGCTGAAAGAAAGGAGCTGGCATCTCACTCTCTTTGAATCTTCTTTATCATGCTAAGAGGAGCAGGAAAAAGCAAAAAAATTCAGAATTACACCTTGCAATGCGGATAAATCAATGTTAGTGTATTCACATTATTCTTTGATTTTTGCCATTGAAAAACGTCCAGAAATGTTTGAAGCTACTGACTGAATGAAAGGAGCTGGCATCTCACTCTCTCTGAATCTTCTTTAGCATGCTAAGAGGAGCATGAAAAGGCAAAAAATTTCAGAATTGCACCTTGCAATGCGGAGAAATTACTGTTTGTACATTGACATTATTCATTGATTTTTGCCATTGAAAAACATCATGTTACTCATATACCAGAAATGTTTGAAGGTACTGGCTGAAAGAAAGGAGCTGGCATCTCACTCTCTTTGAATCTTCTTTATCATGCTAAGAGGAGCAGGAAAAAGCAAAAAATTTCAGAATTGCACCTTGCAATGCGGAGAAATCAATGTTTGTGCATTCACATTATTCATTGATTTTTGCAATTCAAAAACGCTCAGGAATGTTTGAAGCTACTGACTGAATGAAAGGAGCTGGCATCTACCTCTCTCTGAATCTTCTTTAGCATGCTAAGAGGAGCATGAAAAAGAAAAAAATTTCAGAATTGCACCTTGCAATGCGGAGAAATTACTGTTTGTACATTGACATTATTCATTGATTTTTGCCATTGAAAAACATCATGTTACTCATATACCAGAAATGTTTGAAGGTACTGGCTGAAAGAAAGGAGCTGGCATCTCACTCTCTTTGAATGTTCTTTATCATGCTAAGTGGAGCAGGAAAAAGCAAAAAATTTCAGAATTGCACCTTGCAATGCGGAGAAATCAATGTTTGTGCATTCACATTATTCATTGATTTTTGCAATTCAAAAACGCTCAGGAATGTTTGAAGCTACTGACTGAATGAAAGGAGCTGGCATCTACCTCTCTCTGAATCTTCTTTAGCATGCTAAGAGGAGCATGAAAAAGAAAAAAATTTCAGAATTGCACCTTGCAATGCGGAGAAATTACTGTTTGTACATTGACATTATTCATTGATTTTTGCCATTGAAAAACATCATGTTACTCATATACCAGAAATGTTTGAAGGTACTGGCTGAAAGAAAGGAGCTGGCATCTCACTCTCTTTGAATCTTCTTTATCATGCTAAGAGGAGCAGGAAAAAGCAAAAAATTTCAGAATTGCACCTTGCAATGCGGAGAAATCAATGTTTGTGCATTCACATTATTCATTGATTTTTGCAATTCAAAAACGCTCAGGAATGTTTGAAGCTACTGACTGAATGAAAGGAGCTGGCATCTACCTCTCTCTGAATCTTCTTTAGCATGCTAAGAGGAGCATGAAAAAGAAAAAAATTTAAGAATTGCACCTTGCAATGCGGAGAAATTACTGCTTGTACATTGACATTATTCATTGATTTTTGCCATTGAAAAACATCATGTTACTCATATACCAGAAATGTTTGAAGGTACTGGCTGAAAGAAAGGAGCTGGCATCTCACTCTCTTTGAATCTTCTTTATCATGCTAAGAGGAGCAGGAAAAAGCAAAACATTTCAGAATTGCACCATGCAATGCGGAGAAATCAATGTTTGTGCATTCACATTATTCATTGATTTTTGCCATTGAAAAACGTCCAGAAATGTTTGAAGCTACTGACTGAATGAAAGGAGCTAACATCTCACTCTCTCTGAATCTTCTTTAGCATGCTAAGAGGAGCATGAAAAAGCAAAAAATATCAGAATTGCCCCTTGCAATGCGGAGAAATTACTGTTTGTACATTGACATTATTCATTGATTTTTGCCATTGAAAAACATCTTGTTACTCATATACCTGAAATGTTTGAAGGTACTGGCTGAAAGAAAGGAGCTGGCATTTCACTCTCTTTGAATCTTCTTTATCTTGCTAAGAGGAGCAGGAAAAAGCAAAAAATTTCAGAATTGCACCTTGCAATGCGGAGAAATCAATGTTTGTGCATTCATATTATTCATTGATTTTTGCCATTGAAAAACATCCAGAAATGTTTGAAGCTACAGACTGAATGATAGGAGCTGGCGTCTCACTCTCTCTGAATCTTCTTTAGCATGCTAAGAGGAGCATGAAAAAGCAAAAAATTTCAGAATTGCACCTTGCAATGCGGAGAAATTACTGTTTGTACATTGACATTATTCATTGATTTTTGCCATTGAAAAACATCATGTTACTCATATACCAGAAATGTTTGAAGCTACTGGCTGAAAGAAAGGAGCTGGCATCTCACTCTCTTTGAATCTCTTTTATCATGCTAAGAGGAGCGGGAAAAAGCAAAAAATTTCAGAATTGCACCTCGCAATGCGGAGAAATCAATGTTTGTGCATTCACATTATTCATTGATTTTTGCCAATTGAAAAACGTCCAGAAATGTTTGAAGCTACTGACTGAATGAAAGGAACTGGCATCTCACTCTCACTGAATCTTCTTTAGCATGCTAAGAGGAGCATGAAAAAGCAAAAAATTTCAGAATTGCACCTTGCAATGCGGACAAATTTCTGTTTGTACATTGACATTATTCATTGATTTTTGCCATTGAAAAACATCATGTTACTCATATACCAGAAATGTTTGAAGGTACTGGCTGAAAGCAAGGAGCTGTTATCTCACTCTCTTTGAATCTTCTTTATCATGCTAAGAGGAGCAGGAAAAAGCAAAAAATTTCAGAATTGCACCTTGCAATGCGGAGAAATCAATGTTTTGGCATTCACATTATTCATTGATTTTTGCCATTGAAAAACGTCCAGAAATGTTTGAAGCTACTGACTGAATGAAAGGAGCTGGCATCTCACTCTCTCTGAATTTTCTTTAGCATGCTAAGAGGAGCATGAAAAAGCAAAAAATATCAGAATTGCACCTTGCAATGCGTGGAAATTACTCTTTGTACATTGACATTATTCATTGATTTTTGCCATTGAAAAACATCATGTTACTCATATACCAGAAATGTTTGAAGGTACTGGCTGAAAGAAAGGAGCTGGCATTTTACTCTCTTTGAATCTTCTTTATCATGCTAAGAGGAGCAGGAAAAAGTAAAAAATTTCAGACTTGAACCTTGCAATGCAGAGAAATCAATGTTTGTGCATTCACATTATTCATTGATTTTTGCCATTGTAAAACGTCCAGAAATGTTTGAAGCTACTGACTGAATGAAAGGAGCTGGCATCTCACTCTCTTTGAATCTTCTTTATCATGCTAAGAGGAGCAGTAAAAAGCAAAGAATTTCAGAATTGCAACTTGCAATGCGGAGAAATCAATGTTTGTGCATTCACAATATTCAATGATTTTTGCCATTGAAAAACGTCCAGAAATGTTTGAAGCTACTGACTGAATGAAAGGAGCTGGCATCTCACTCTCTCTGAATTTTCTTTAGCATGCTAATAGGAGCATGAAAAAGCAAAAAATATCAGAATTGCACTTTGCAATGCGGGGAAATTACTCTTTGTACATTGACATTATTCTTTGATTTTTGCCATTGAAAAACATCATGTTACTCATATACCAGAAATGTTTGAAGGTACTGGCTAAAAGAAAGGAGCTGGCATTTCACTCTCTTTGAATATTCTTTATCATGCTAAGAGGAGCAGGAAAAAATAAAAAATTTAAGACTAGAACCTTGCAATGCAGAGAAATCAATGTTTGTGCATTCACATTATTCATTGATTTTTGCCATTGAAAAACGTCCAGAAATGTTTGAAGCTACTGACTGAATTAAAGAAGCTGGCATCTCACTCTCTCTGAATCTTCTTTAGCATGCTAAGTGGAGCATGAAAAAGCAAAAAATTTCAGAATTGCACCTTGCAATGCGGAGAAATTACTGTTTGTACATTGACATTAATCATTGAATTTTGCCATTGAAAAACATAATGTTACTCATATACCAGAAATGTTTGAAGGTACTGGCTGAAAGAAAGGAGCTGGCATCTCATTCTCTTTGAATCTTCTTTATCATGCTAAGAGGAGTAGGAAAAAGCAAAGAAATTCAGAATTGCACCTTGCAATGCGGAGAAATCAATGTTTGTGCATTCACATTATTCATTGATTTTTGCCATTGAAAAACGTCCAGAAATGTTTGAAGCTACCGACTGAATAAAAGGAGCTGGCATCTCACTCTCTCTGAATCTTCTTTAGCATGCTAAGAGGAGCATGAAAAAGCAAAAAATTTCAGAATTGCACCTTGCAATGCGGAGAAATTACTGTTTGTAAATGGACATTATTCACTGATTTTTGCCATTGAAAAACATCATGTTACTCATATACCAGAAATGTTTGAAGGTACTGGCTGAAAGAAAGGAGCCGGCATCTCACTCTCTTTGAAACTTCTTTATCATGCTGAGAGGAGCAGGAAAAATCAAAAATTTCAGAATTGCACCTTGCAAAGTGGAAAAATCAATGTTTGTGCATTCACATTATTCATTGATTTTTGCCATTGAAAAACGTCCAGAAATGTTTGAAGCTACTGACTGAATGAAAGGAGCTGGCATCTCACTCTCTCTGAATCTTCTTTAGCATGCTAAGAGGAGCATGAAAAAGCAAAAAATATCAGAATTGCACCTTTCAATGCCTGGAAATTACTCTTTGTACATTGACATTATTCATTGATTTTTGCCATTGAAAAACATCATGTTACTCATATACCAGAAATGTTTGAAGGTACTGGCTGAAAGAAAGGAGCTGGCATTTTACTCTCTTTGAATCTTCTTTATCATGCTAAGAGGAGCAGGAAAAAGTAAAAAATTTCAGACTTGAACCTTGCAATGCAGAGAAATCAATGTTTGTGCATTCACATTATTCATTGATTTTTGCCATTGTAAAACGTCCAGAAATGTTTGAAGCTACTGACTGAATGAAAGGAGCTGGCATCTCACTCTCTTTTAATCTTCTTTATCATGCTAAGAGGAGCAGTAAAAAGCAAAAAATTTCAGAATTGCACCTTGCAATGCGGAGAAATTACTGTTTGTACATTGACATTATTCATTGATTTTTGCCGTTGAAAAACATCATGTTACTCATATACCAGAAATGTTTGAAGGTACTGGCTGAAAGAAAGGAGCTGGCATTTCACTCTCTTTGAATCTTCTTTATCATGCTAAGAGGAGCAGGAAAAAATAAAAAATTTCAGACTAGAACCTTGCAATGCAGAGAAATCAATGTTTGTGCATTCACAATATTCATTGATTTTTGCAATTGTAAAACGTCCAGAAATGTTTGAAGCTACTGACTGAATGAAAGGAGCTGGCATCTCACTCTCTTTGAATCTTCTTTATCATGCTAAGAGGAGCAGGAAAAAGCAAAAAATTTCAGAATTGCACCTTGCAATGCGGAGAAATCAATGTTTGTGCATTCACATTATTCATTGATTTTTGCCATTGAAAAACGTCCAGAAATATTTGAAGCTACTGACTGAATGAAAGGAGCTGGCATCTCACTCTCTGAATCTTCTTTAGCATGCTAAGAGGAGCATGAAAAAGAAAAAAATTTCAGAATTGCACCTTGCAATGCGGAGAAATTACTGTTTGTACATTGACATTATTCATTGATTTTTGCCTTTGAAAAACATCATGTTACTCATATACCAGAAATGTTTGAAAGTACTGGCAGAAAGAAAGAAGCTGGCATCTCATTCTCTTTGAATCTTCTTTATCATGCTAAGAGGAGTAGGAAAAAGTAAAGAAATTCAGAATTGCACCTTGTAATGCGAAGAAATCAATGTTTGTGCATTCACATTATTCATTGATTTTTGCCATTGAAAAACGTCCAGAAATGTTTGAAGCTACTGACTGAATGAAAGGAGCTGGCATCTCACGCTCTCTGAATCTTCTTTAGCATGCTAAGAGGAGCATGAAAAAGCAAAAAATTTCAGAATTGCACCTTGCAATGCGGAGAAATAACTGTTTGTACATTGACCTTATTCATTGATTTTTGCCATTGAAAAACATCATGTTACTCATATACCAGAAATGTTTGAAGGTACTGGCTGAAAGATAGGAACTGGCATCTCATTCTCTTTGAGTCTTCTTTATCATGCTAAGAGGAGCAGGAAAAAGCAAAAAATTTCAGAATTGCACCTTGCAATGCGGAGAAATCAATGTTTGTGCATTCACATTATTCATTGATTTTTGCCATTGAAAAACGTCCAGAAATGTTTGAAGCTACTGACTGAATGAAAGGAGCTGGCATCTCACTCTCTCTGAATATTCTTTAGAATGCTAAGAGGAGCATGAAAAAGCAAAAAATTTCAGAATTGCACCTTGCAATGCGGAGAAATTACTGTTTGTACATTGACATTATTCATTGATTTTTGCCATTGAAAAACATCATGTTACTCATATACCAGAAATGTTTGAAGGTACTCGCTGAAAGAAAGGAGCTGGCATCTCACTCTCTTTGAATCTTCTTTATCATGCTAAGAGGAGCATGAAAAAGCAAAAAAATTTCAGAATTTCACCTTGCAATGCCGAGAAATCAATGTTTGTGCATTCACATTATTCATTGATTTTTGCCATTGAAAAACATCATGTTACTCATATACCAGAAAGTTTGAAGGTACTGGCTGAAAGAAAGGAGCTGGCATCTCACTCTCTTTGAATCTTCTTTATCATGCTAAGAGGAGCAGGAAAAAGTAAAACATTTCAGAATTGCACCTTGCAATGCGGAGAAATCAATGTTTGTGCATTCACATTATTCATTGATTTTTGCCATTGAAAAACGTCCAGAAATGTTTGAAGCTACTGACTGAATGAAAGGAGCTGGCATCTCACTCTCTCTGAATCTTCTTTAGCATGCTAAGAGGAGCATGAAAAAGCAAAAAATATCAGAATTGCCCCTTGCAATGCGGAGAAATTACTGTTTGTACATTGACATTATTCATTGATTTTTGCCATTGAAAAACATCTTGTTACTCATATACCTGAAATGTTTGAAGGTACTGGCTGAAAGAAAGGAGCTGGCATTTCACTCTCTTTGAATCTTCTTTATCTTGCTAAGAGGAGCAGTAAAAAGCAAAAAATTTCAGAATTGCACCTTGCAATGCGGAGAAATCAATGTTTGTGCATTCACATTATTCATTGATTTTTGCCATTGAAAAACATCCAGAAATGTTTGAAGCTACAGACTGAATGATAGGAGCTGGCATCTCACTCTCTCTGAATCTTCTTTAGCATGCTAAGAGGAGCATGAAAAAGCAAAAAGTTTCAGAATTGCACCTTGCAATGCGGAGAAATTACTGTTTGTACATTGACATTATTCATTGATTTTTGCCATTGAAAAACATCATGTTACTCATATACCAGAAATGTTTGAAGGTACTGGCTGAAAGCAAGGAGCTGTTATCTCACTCTCTTTGAATCTTCTTTATCATGCTAAGAGGAGCAGGAAAAAGCAAAAAATTTCAGAATTGCACCTTGCAATGCAGAGAAATCAATGTTTGTGCATTCACATTATTCATTGATTTTTGCCATTGAAAAACATCCAGAAATGTTTGAAGCTACTGACTGAATGAAAGGAGCTGGCATCTCACTCTCTTTGAATCTTCTTTATCATGCTAAGAGGAGCAGTAAAAAGCAAAGAATTTCAGAATTGCAACTTGCAATGCGGAGAAATCAATGTTTGTGCATTCACAATATTCAATGATTTTTGCCATTGAAAAACGTCCAGAAATGTTTGAAGCTACTGACTGAATGAAAGGAGCTGGCATCTCACTCTCTATGAATTTTCTTTAGCATGCTAATAGGAGCATGAAAAAGCAAAAAATATCAGAATTGCACCTTGCAATGCGGGGAAATTACTCTTTGTACATTGACATTATTCTTTGATTTTTGCCATTGAAAAACAACATGTTACTCATATACCAGAAATGTTTGAAGGTACTGGCTAAAAGAAAGGAGCTGGCATTTCACTCTCTTTGAATATTCTTTATCATGCTAAGAGGAGCAGGAAAAAATAAAAAATTTAAGACTAGAACCTTGCAATGCAGAGAAATCAATGTTTGTGCATTCACATTATTCATTGATTTTTGGCATTGTAAAACGTCCAGAAATGTTTGAAGCTACTGACTGAATAAAAGGAGCTGGCATCTCACTCTCTTTGAATCTTCTTTATCATGCTAAGAGGAGCAGGAAAAAGCAAAAAATTTCAGAATTTCACCTTGCAATGCGGAGAAATCAATGTTTGTGCATTCACATTATTCATTGATTTTTGCCATTGAAAAACGTCCAGAAATGTTTGAAGCTACTGACTGAATGAAAGGAGCTGGCATCTCACTCTCTCTGAATCTTCTTTAGCATGCTAAGTGGAGCATGAAAAAGCAAAAAATTTCAGAATTGCACCTTGCAATGCGGAGAAATTACTGTTTGTACATTGACATTATTCATTGATTTTTGCCATTGAAAAACATCATGTTACTCATATACCAGAAATGTTTGAAGGTACTGGCTGAAAGATAGGAACTGGCATCTCATTCTCTTTGAGTCTTCTTTATCATGCTAAGAGGAGCAGGAAAAAGCAAAAAATTTCAGAATTGCACCTTGCAATGCGGAGAAATCACTGTTTGTGCATTCACATTATTCATTGATTTTTGCCATTGAAAAACGTCCAGAAATGTTTGAAGCTACTGACTGAATGAAAGGAGCTGGCATCTCACTCTCTCTGAATATTCTTTAGAATGCTAAGAGGAGCATGAAAAAGCAAAAAATTTCAGAATTGCACCTTGCAATGCGGAGAAATTACTGTTTGTACATTGACATTATTCATTGATTTTTGCCATTGAAAAACATCATGTTACTCATATACCAGAAATGTTTGAAGGTACTCGCTGAAAGAAAGGAGCTGGCATCTCACTCTCTTTGAATCTTCTTTATCATGCTAAGAGGAGCATGAAAAAGCAAAAAAATTTCAGAATTTCACCTTGCAATGCCGAGAAATCAATGTTTGTGCATTCACATTATTCATTGATTTTTGCCATTGAAAAACATCATGTTACTCATATACCAGAAAGTTTGAAGGTACTGGCTGAAAGAAAGGAGCTGGCATCTCACTCTCTTTGAATCTTCTTTATCATGCTAAGAGGAGCAGGAAAAAGCAAAACATTTCAGAATTGCACCTTGCAATGCGGAGAAATCAATGTTTGTGCATTCACATTATTCATTGATTTTTGCCATTAAAAAACGTCCAGAAATGTTTGAAGCTACTGACTGAATGAAAGGAGCTGGCATCTCACTCTCTCTGAATCTTCTTTAGCATGCTAAGAGGAGCATGAAAAAGCAAAAAATATCAGAATTGCCCCTTGCAATGCGGAGAAATTACTGTTTGTACATTGACATTATTCATTGATTTTTGCCATTGAAAAACATCTTGTTACTCATATACCTGAAATGTTTGAAGGTACTGGCTGAAAGAAAGGAGCTGGCATTTCACTCTCTTTGAATCTTCTTTATCTTGCTAAGAGGAGCAGTAAAAAGCAAAAAATTTCAGAATTGCACCTTGCAATGCGGAGAAATCAATGTTTGTGCATTCACATTATTCATTGATTTTTGCCATTGAAAAACATCCAGAAATGTTTGAAGCTACAGACTGAATGATAGGAGCTGGCATCTCACTCTCTCTGAATCTTCTTTAGCATGCTAAGAGGAGCATGAAAAAGCAAAAAGTTTCAGAATTGCACCTTGCAATGCGGAGAAATTACTGTTTGTACATTGACATTATTCATTGATTTTTGCCATTGAAAAACATCATGTTACTCATATACCAGAAATGTTTGAAGCTACTGGCTGAAAGAAAGGAGCTGGCATCTCACTCTCTTTGAATCTCTTTTATCATGCTAAGAGGAGCGGGAAAAAGCAAAAAATTTCAGAATTGCACCTCGCAATGCGGAGAAATCAATGTTTGTGCATTCACATTATTCATTGATTTTTGCCAATTGAAAAACGTCCAGAAATGTTTGAAGCTACTGACTGAATGAAAGGAGCTAGCATCTCACTCTCACTGAATCTTCTTTAGCATGCTAAGAGGAGCATGAAAAAGCCAAAAATTTCAGAATTGCACCTTGCAATGCGGACAAATTTCTGTTTGTACATTGACATTATTCATTGATTTTTGCCATTGAAAAACATCATGTTACTCATATACCAGAAATGTTTGAAGGTACTGGCTGAAAGCAAGGAGCTGTTATCTCACTCTCTTTGAATCTTCTTTATCATGCTAAGAGGAGCAGGAAAAAGCAAAAAATTTCAGAATTGCACCTTGCAATGCGGAGAAATCAATGTTTTGGCATTCACATTATTCATTGATTTTTGCCATTGAAAAACGTCCAGAAATGTTTGAAGCTACTGACTGAATGAAAGGAGCTGGCATCTCACTCTCTCTGAATCTTCTTTAGCATGCTAAGAGGAGCATGAAAAAGCAAAAAATATCAGAATTGCACCTTGCAATGCGTGGAAATTACTCTTTGTACATTGACATTATTCATTGATTTTTGCCATTGAAAAACATCATGTTACTCATATACCAGAAATGTTTGAAGGTACTGGCTGAAAGAAAGGAGCTGGCATTTTACTCTCTTTGAATCTTCTTTATCATGCTAAGAGGAGCAGGAAAAAGTAAAAAATTTCAGACTTGAACCTTGCAATGCAGAGAAATCAATGTTTGTGCATTCACATTATTCATTGATTTTTGCCATTGTAAAACATCCAGAAATGTTTGAAGCTACTGACTGAATGAAAGGAGCTGGCATCTCACTCTCTTTGAATCTTCTTTATCATGCTAAGAGGAGCAGTAAAAAGCAAAGAATTTCAGAATTGCAACTTGCAATGCGGAGAAATCAATGTTTGTGCATTCACAATATTCAATGATTTTTGCCATTGAAAAACGTCCAGAAATGTTTGAAGCTACTGACTGAATGAAAGGAGCTGGCATCTCACTCTCTATGAATTTTCTTTAGCATGCTAATAGGAGCATGAAAAAGCAAAAAAATATCACAATTGCACCTTGCAATGCGGGGAAATTACTCTTTGTACATTGACATTATTCTTTGATTTTTGCCATTGAAAAACAACATGTTACTCATATACCAGAAAGGTTTGAAGGTACTGGCTAAAAGAAAGGAGCTGGCATTTCACTCTCTTTGAATATTCTTTATCATGCTAAGAGGAGCAGGAAAAAATAAAAAATTTAAGACTAGAACCTTGCAATGCAGAGAAATCAATGTTTGTGCATTCACAATATTCATTGATTTTTGGCATTGTAAAACGTCCAGAAATGTTTGAAGCTACTGACTGAATAAAAGGAGCTGGCATCTCACTCTCTTTGAATCTTCTTTATCATGCTAAGAGGAGCAGGAAAAAGCAAAAAATTTCAGAATTTCACCTTGCAATGCGGAGAAATCAATGTTTGTGCATTCACATTATTCATTGATTTTTGCCATTGAAAAACATCCAGAAATGTTTGAAGCTACTGACTGAATGAAAGGAGCTGGCATCTCACTCTCTCTGAATCTTCTTTAGCATGCTAAGTGGAGCATGAAAAAGCAAAAAATTTCAGAATTGCACCTTGCAATGCGGAGAAATTACTGTTTGTACATTGACATTATTCATTGATTTTTGCCATTGAAAAACATCATGTTACTCATATACCAGAAATGTTTGAAGGTACTGGCTGAAAGAAAGGAGCTGGCATCTCATTCTCTTTGAATCTTCTTTATCATGCTAAGACGAGTAGGAAAAAGCAAAGAAATTCAGAATTGCACCTTGCAATGCGGAGAAATCAATGTTTGTGCATTCACATTATTCATTGATTTTTGCCATTGAAAAACATCCAGAAATGTTTGAAGCTACCGACTGAATAAAAGGAGCTGGCATCTCACTCTCTCTGAATCTTCTTTAGCATGCTAAGAGGAGCATGAAAAAGCAAAAAATTTCAGAATTGCACCTTGCAATGCGGAGAAATTACTGTTTGTAAATGGACATTATTCACTGATTTTTGCCATTGAAAAACATCATGTTACTCATATACCAGAAATGTTTGAAGGTACTGGCTGAAAGAAAGGAGCCGGCATCTCACTCTCTTTGAAACTTCTTTATCATGCTGAGAGGAGCAGGAAAAATCAAAAATTTCAGAATTGCACCTTGCAAAGTGGAAAAATCAATGTTTGTGCATTCACATTATTCATTGATTTTTGCCATTGAAAAACGTCCAGAAATGTTTGAAGCTACTGACTGAATGAAAGGAGCTGGCATCTCACTCCCTCTGAATCTTCTTTAGCATGCTAAGAGGAGCATGAGAAAGCAAAAAATATCAGAATTGCACCTTTCAATGCGTGGAAATTACTCTTTGTACATTGACATTATTCATTGATTTTTGCCATTGAAAAACATCATGTTACTCATATACCAGAAATGTTTGAAGGTACTGGCTGAAAGAAAGGAGCTGGCATTTTACTCTCTTTGAATCTTCTTTATCATGCTAAGAGGAGCAGGAAAAAGTAAAAAATTTCAGACTTGAACCTTGCAATGCAGAGAAATCAATGTTTGTGCATTCACATTATTCATTGATTTTTGCCATTGTAAAACGTCCAGAAATGTTTGAAGCTACTGACTGAATGAAAGGAGCTGGCATCTCACTCTCTTTTAATCTTCTTTATCATGCTAAGAGGAGCAGTAAAAAGCAAAAAATTTCAGAATTGCACCTTGCAATGCGGAGAAATTACTGTTTGTACATTGACATTATTCATTGATTTTTGCCATTGAAAAACATCATGTTACTCATATACCAGAAATGTTTGAAGGTACTGGCTGAAAGAAAGGAGCTGGCATTTCACTCTCTTTGAATCTTCTTTATCATGCTAAGAGGAGCAGGAAAAAATAAAAAATTTCAGACTAGAACCTTGCAATGCAGAGAAATCAATGTTTGTGCATTCACAATATTCATTGATTTTTGCCATTGTAAAACGTCCAGAAATGTTTGAAGCTACTGACTGAATGAAAGGAGCTGGCATCTCACTCTCTTTGAATCTTCTTTATCATGCTAAGAGGAGCAGGAAAAAGCAAAAAATTTCAGAATTGCACCTTGCAATGCGGAGAAATCAATGTTTGTGCATTCACATTATTCATTGATTTTTGCCATTGAAAAACGTCCAGAAATATTTGAAGCTACTGACTGAATGAAAGGAGCTGGCATCTCACTCTCTGAATCTTCTTTAGCATGCTAAGAGGAGCATGAAAAAGAAAAAAATTTCAGAATTGCACCTTGCAATGCGGAGAAATTACTGTTTGTACATTGACATTATTCATTGATTTTTGCCATTGAAAAACATCATGTTACTCATATACCAGAAATGTTTGAAAGTACTGGCAGAAAGAAAGAAGCTGGCATCTCATTCTCTTTGAATCTTCTTTATCATGCTAAGAGGAGTAGGAAAAAGTAAAGAAATTCAGAATTGCACCTTGCAATGCGAAGAAATCAATGTTTGTGCATTCACATTATTCATTGATTTTTGCCATTGAAAAACGTCCAGAAATGTTTGAAGCTACTGACTGAATGAAAGGAGCTGGCATCTCACGCTCTCTGAATCTTCTTTAGCATGCTAAGAGGAGCATGAAAAAGCAAAAAATTTCAGAATTGCACCTTGCAATGCGGAGAAATAACTGTTTGTACATTGACATTATTCATTGATTTTTGCCATTGAAAAACATCATGTTACTCATATACCAGAAATGTTTGAAGGTACTGGCTGAAAGATAGGAACTGGCATCTCATTCTCTTTGAGCCTTCTTTATCATGCTAAGAGGAGCAGGAAAAAGCAAAAAATTTCAGAATTGCACCTTGCAATACGGAGAAATCAATGTTTGTGCATTCACATTATTCATTGATTTTTGCCATTGAAAAACGTCCAGAAATGTTTGAAGCTACTGACTGAATGAAAGGAGCTGGCATCTCACTCTCTCTGAATATTCTTTAGAATGCTAAGAGGAGCATGAAAAAGCAAAAAATTTCAGAATTGCACCTTGCAATGCGGAGAAATTACTGTTTGTACATTGACATTATTCATTGATTTTTGCCATTGAAAAACATCATGTTACTCATATACCAGAAATGTTTGAAGGTACTTGCTGAAAGAAAGGAGCTGGCATCTCACTCTCTTTGAATCTTCTTTATCATGCTAAGAGGAGCATGAAAAAGCAAAAAAATTTCAGAATTTCACCTTGCAATGCCGAGAAATCAATGTTTGTGCATTCACATTATTCATTGATTTTTGCCATTGAAAAACATCATGTTACTCATATACCAGAAAGTTTGAAGGTACTGGCTGAAAGAAAGGAGCTGGCATCTCACTCTCTTTGAATCTTCTTTATCATGCTAAGAGGAGCAGGAAAAAGCAAAAAATTTCAGAATTGCACCTTGCAGTGCGGAGAAATAAATGTTTGTGCATTCACATTATTCATTGATTTTTGCCATTGAAAAACATCCAGAAATGTTTGAAGCTACTGACTGAATGAAAGGAGCTGGCATCTCACTCTCTATGAATCTTCTTTAGCATGCTAAGAGGAGCATGAAAAAACAAAAAAATTCAGAATTGCACCTTGCAATGCGGAGAAATTACTGTTTGTACATTGACATTATTCATTGATTTTTGCCATTGAAAAACATCATGTTACTCATATACCAGAAATGTTTGAAGGTACTGGCTGAGAGAAAGGAGCTGGTATCTCACTCTCTTTGAATCTTCTTTATCATGCTAAGAGGAGCAGGAAAAAGCAAAAAATTTCAGAATTGCACCTTGCAATGCAGAGAAATCAATGTTCGTGCATATACATTATTCATTGATTTTTGCCATTGAAAAACGTCCAGAAATGTTTGAAGATACTGACTGAATGAAAGGAGCTGGCATCTCCCTCTCTCTGAATCTTCTTTAGCATGCTAAGAGGAGCATGAAAAAGCAAAAAATTAAAGAATTGCACCTTATAATGCAGAGAAATTACTGTTTGTACATTGACATTATTCATTGATTTTTGCCATTGAAAAACATCATGTTACTCATATACCAGAAATGTTTGAAGGTACTCGCTGAAAGAAAGGAGCTGGCATCTCAATCTCTTTGAATCTTCTTTATCATGCTAAGAGGAGCATGAAAAAGCAAAAAAATTTCAGAATTGCACCTTGCAATGCGGTGAAATCAATGTTTTGGCATTCACATTATTCATTGATTTTTGCCATTGTAAAACGTCCAGAAATGTTTGAAGCTACCGACTGAATGAAAGGAGCTGGCATCTCACTCTCTCTGAATCTTCTTTAGCATGCTAAGAGGAGCATGAAAAAGCAAAAAATTTCAGAATTACACCTTGCAATGCGGACAAATTCCTGTTTATACATTAACATTATTCATTGATTTTTGCCATTGAAAAACATCATGTTACTCATATAACAGAAATGTTTGAAGGTACTGGCTGAAAGAAAGGAGCTGGTTTCTCACTCTCTTTGAATCTTCTTTATCATGCAAAGAGGAGCAGGAAAAAGCAAAAAAATTCAGAATTGACCTTGCAATGCGGAGAAATCAATGTTTGTGCATACACATTATTCATTGATTTTTACCATTGAAAAACGTCCAGAAATGTTTGAAGCTACCGACTGAATGAAAGGAGCTGGCATCTCACTCTCTCTGAATCTTCTTTAGCATGCTAAGAGGAGCATGAAAAAGCAAAAAAATTCAGAATTGCGCCTTGCAATGCGGAGAAATTACTGTTTGTACATTGACATTATTCAGTGATTTTTGCCATTGAAAAACATCATGTTACTCATATACCAGAAATGTTTGAAGGTACTGGCTGAAAGAAAGGAGCTGGCATCTCAGTCTCTTTGAATCTTCTTTATCATGCTAAGAGGACCAGGACAAAGCAAAAAAATTCAGAATTGCAGCTTGCAATGCGGAGAAATCAATGTTTGTGCATTCACATTATTCATTGATTTTTGCCATTGAAAAACGTCCAGAAATGTTTGAAGCTACTGACTGAATGAAAGGAGCTGGCATCTCACTCTCTCTGAATCTCCTTTAGCATGCTAAGAGGAGCATGAAAAAGCAAAAAATTTCAGAATTGCACCTTGCAATGCGTGGAAATTACTCTTTGTACATTGACATTATTCATTGATTTTTGCCATTGAAAAACATCATGTTACTCATATACCAGAAATGTTTGAAGGTACTGGCTGAAAGAAAGGAGCTGGCATTTTACTCTCTTTGAATCTTCTTTATCATGCTAAGAGGAGCAGGAAAAAGTAAAAAATTTCAGACTTGAACCTTGCAATGCAGAGAAATCAATGTTTGTGCATTCACATTATTCATTGATTTTTGCCTTTGTAAAACGTCCAGAAATGTTTGAAGCTACTGACTGAATGAAAGGAGCTGGCATCTCACTCTCTTTGAATCTTCTTTATCATGCTAAGAGGAGCAGTAAAAAGCAAAGAATTTCAGAATTGCAACTTGCAATGCGGAGAAGTCAATGTTTGTGCATTCACAATATTCAATGATTTTTGCCATTGAAAAACGTCCAGAAATGTTTGAAGCTACTGACTGAATGAAAGGAGCTGGCATCTCACTCTCTCTGAATTTTCTTTAGCATGCTAAGAGGAGCATGAAAAAGCAAAAAATATCAGAATTGCACCTTGCAATGCGGGGAAATTACTCTTTGTACATTGACATTATTCTTTGATTTTTGCCATTGAAAAACATCATGTTACTCATATACCAGAAATGTTTGAAGGCACTGGCTAAAAGAAAGGAGCTGGCATTTCACTCTCTTTGAATCTTCTTTATCATGCTAAGAGGAGCAGGAAAAAATAAAAAATTTCAGACTAGAACCTTGCAATGCAGAGAAATCAATGTTTGTGCATTCACATTATTCATTGATTTTTGCCATTGTAAAACGTCCAGAAATGTTTGAAGCTACTGACTGAATAAAAGGAGCTGGCATCTCACTCTCTTTGAATCTTCTTTATCATGCTAAGAGGAGCAGGAAAAAGCAAAAAATTTCAGAATTGCACCTTGCAATGCGGAGAAATCAATGTTTGTGCATTCACATTATTCATTGATTTTTGCCATTGAAAAACGTCCAGAAATGTTTGAAGCTACTGACTGAATGAAAGGAGCTGGCATCTCACTCTCTCTGAATCTTCTTTAGCATGCTAAGTGGAGCATGAAAAAGCAAAAAATTTCAGAATTGCACCTTGCAATGCGGAGAAATTACTGTTTGTACATTGACATTATTCATTGATTTTTGCCATTGAAAAACATCATGTTACTCATATACCAGAAATGTTTGAAGGTACTGGCTGAAAGAAAGGAGCTGGCATCTCATTCTCTTTGAATCTTCTTTATCATGCTATGAGGAGTAGGAAAAAGCAAAGAAATTCAGAATTGCACCTTGCAATGCGGAGAAATCAATGTTTGTGCATTCACATTATTCATTGATTTTTGCCATTGAAAAACATTCAGAAATGTTTGAAGCTACCGACTGAATAAAAGGAGCTGGCATCTCACACTCTCTGAATCTTCTTTAGCATGCTAAGAGGAGCATGAAAAAGCAAAAAATTTCAGAATTGCACCTTGCAATGCGGAGAAATTACTGTTTGTAAATGGACATTATTCACTGATTTTTGCCATTGAAAAACATCATGTTACTCATATACCAGAAATGTTTGAAGGTACTGGCTGAAAGAAAGGAGCCGGCATCTCACTCTCTTTGAAACTTCTTTATCATGCTGAGAGGAGCAGGAAAAATCAAAAATTTCAGAATTGCACCTTGCAAAGTGGAAAAATCAATGTTTGTGCATTCACATTATTCATTGATTTTTGCCATTGAAAAACGTCCAGAAATGTTTGAAGCTACTGACTGAATGAAAGGAGCTGGCATCTCACTCTCTCTGAATCTTCTTTAGCATGCTAAGAGGAGCATGAAAAAGCAAAAAATATCAGAATTGCATCTTTCAATGCGTGGAAATTACTCTTTGTACATTGACATTATTCATTGATTTTTGTCATTGAAAAACATCATGTTACTCATATACCAGAAATGTTTGAAGGTACTGGCTGAAAGAAAGGAGCTGGCATTTTACTCTCTTTGAATCTTCTTTATCATGCTAAGAGGAGCAGGAAAAAGTAAAAAAATTCAGACTTGAACCTTGCAATGCAGAGAAATCAATGTTTGTGCATTCACATTATTCATTGATTTTTGCCATTGTAAAACCTCCAGAAATGTTTGAAGCTACTGACTGAATGAAAGGAGCTGGCATCTCACTCTCTTTTAATCTTCTTTATCATGCTAAGAGGAGCAGTAAAAAGCAAAAAATTTCAGAATTGCACCTTGCAATGCGGAGAAATTACTGTTTGTACATTGACATTATTCATTGATTTTTGCCATTGAAAAACATCATGTTACTCATATACCAGAAATGTTTGAAGGTACTGGCTGAAAGAAAGGAGCTGGCATTTCACTCTCTTTGAATCTTCTTTATCATGCTAAGGGGAGCAGGAAAAAATAAAAAATTTCAGACTAGAACCTTGCAATGCAGAGAAATCAATGTTTGTGCATTCACAATATTCATTGAATTTTGCCATTGTAAAACGTCCAGAAATGTTTGAAGCTACTGACTGAAAGAAAGAAGCTGGCATCTCATTCTCTTTGAATCTTCTTTATCATGCTAAGAGGAGTAGGAAAAAGTAAAGAAATTCAGACTTGCACATTGCAATGCGAAGAAATCAATGTTTGTGCATTCACATTATTCATTGATTTTTGCAATTGAAAAACGTCCAGAAATGTTTGAAGCTACTGACTGAATGAAAGGAGCTGGCATCTCACGCTCTCTGAATCTTCTTTAGCATGCTAAGAGGAGCATGAAAAAGCAAAAAATTTCAGAATTGCACCTTGCAATGCGGAGAAATAACTGTTTGTACATTGACATTATTCATTGATTTTTGCCATTGAAAAACATCATGTTACTCATATACCAGAAATGTTTGAAGGTACTGGCTGAAAGATAGGAACTGGCATCTCATTCTCTTTGAGTCTTCTTTATCATGCTAAGAGGAGAAGGAAAAAGCAAAAAATTTCAGAATTGCACCTTGCAATGCGGAGAAATCAATGTTTGTGCATTCACATTATTCATTGATTTTTGCCATTGAAAAACGTCCAGAAATGTTTGAAGCTACTGACTGAATGAAAGGAGCTGGCATCTCACTCTCTCTGAATATTCTTTAGAATGCTAAGAGGAGCATGAAAAAGCAAAAAATTTCAGAATTGCACCTTGCAATGCGGAGAAATTACTGTTTGTACATTGACATTATTCATTGATTTTTGCCATTGAAAAACATCATGTTACTCATATACCAGAAATGTTTGAAGGTACTCGCTGAAAGAAAGGAGCTGGCATCTCACTCTCTTTGAATCTTCTTTATCATGCTAAGAGGAGCATGAAAAAGCAAAAAAATTTCAGAATTTCACCTTGCAATGCCGAGAAATCAATGTTTGTGCATTCACATTATTCATTGATTTTTGCCATTGAAAAACATCATGTTACTCATATACCAGAAAGTTTGAAGGTACTGACTGAAAGAAAGGAGCTTTCATCTCACTCTCTTTGAATCTTCTTTATCATGCTAAGAGGAGCAGGAAAAAGCAAAAAATTTCAGAATTGCACCTTGCAGTGCGGAGAAATAAATGTTTGTGCATTCACATTATTCATTGATTTTTGCCATTGAAAAACATCCAGAAATGTTTGAAGCTACTGACTGAATGAAAGGAGCTGGCATCTCACTCTCTATGAATCTTCTTTAGCATGCTAAGAGGAGCATGAAAAAACAAAAAAATTCAGAATTGCACCTTGCAATGCGGAGAAATTACTGTTTGTACATTGACATTATTCATTGATTTTTGCCATTGAAAAACATCATGTTACTCATATACCAGAAATGTTTGAAGGTACTGGCTGAGAGAAAGGAGCTGGTATCTCACTCTCTTTGAATCTTCTTTATCATGCTAAGAGGAGCAGGAAAAAGCAAAAAATTTCAGAATTGCACCTTGCAGTGCGGAGAAATAAATGTTTGTGCATTGACATTATTCATTGATTTTTGCCATTGAAAAACGTCCAGAAATGTTTGAAGCTACCTACTGAATGAAAGGAGCTGGCATCTCACTCTCTCTGAATCTTCTTTAGCATGCTAAGAGGAGCATGAAAAAGCAAAAAAATTCAGAATTGCGCCTTGCAATGCGGAGAAATTACTGTTTGTACATTGACATTATTCAGTGATTTTTGCCATTGAAAAACATCATGTTACTCATATACCAGAAATGTTTGAAGGTACTGGCTGAAAGAAAGGAGCTGGCATCTCAGTCTCTTTGAATCTTCTTTATCATGCTAAGAGGACCAGGACAAAGCAAAAAAATTCAGAATTGCAGCTTGCAATGCGGAGAAATCAGTGTCTGTGCATTCACATTATTCATTGATTTTTGCCATTGAAAAACGTCCAGAAATGTTTGAAGCTACTGACTGAATGAAAGGAGCTGGCATCTCACTCTCTCTGAATCTTCTTTAGCATGCTAAGAGGAGCATGAAAAAGCAAAAAATTTCAGAATTGCACCTTGCAATGCGTGGAAATTACTCTTTGTACATTGACATTATTTATTGATTTTTGCCATTGAAAAACATCATGTTACTCATATACCAGAAATGTTTGAAGGTACTGGCTGAAAGAAAGGAGCTGGCATTTTACTCTCTTTGAATCTTCTTTATCATGCTAAGAGGAGCAGGAAAAAGTAAAAAATTTCAGACTTGAACCTTGCAATGCAGAGAAATCAATGTTTGTGCATTCACATTATTCATTGATTTTTGCCATTGTAAAACGTCCAGAAATGTTTGAAGCTACTGACTGAATGAAAGGAGCTGGCATCTCACTCTCTTTGAATCTTCTTTATCATGCTAAGAGGTGCAGTAAAAAGCAAAGAATTGCAGAATTGCAACTTGCAATGCGGAGAAGTCAATGTTTGTGCATTCACAATATTCAATGATTTTTGCCATTGAAAAACGTCCAGAAATGTTTGAAGCTACTGACTGAATGAAAGGAGCTGGCATCTCACTCTCTCTGAATTTTCTTTAGCATGCTAAGAGGAGCATGAAAAAGCAAAAAATATCAGAATTGCACCTTGCAATGCGGGGAAATTACTCTTTGTACATTGACATTATTCTTTGATTTTTGCCATTGAAAAACATCATGTTACTCATATACCAGAAATGTTTGAAGGCACTGGCTAAAAGAAAGGAGCTGGCATTTCACTCTCTTTAAATCTTCTTTATCATGCTAAGAGGAGCAGGAAAAAATAAAAAATTTCAGACTAGAACCTTGCAATGCAGAGAAATCAATGTTTGTGCATTCACATTATTCATTGATTTTTGCCATTGTAAAACGTCCAGAAATGTTTGAAGCTACTGACTGAATAAAAGGAGCTGGCATCTCACTCTCTTTGAATCTTCTTTATCATGCTAAGAGGAGCAGGAAAAAGCAAAAAATTTCAGAATTGCACCTTGCAATGCGGAGAAATCATTGTTTGTGCATTCACATTATTCATTGATTTTTGCCATTGAAAAACGTCCAGAAATGTTTGAAGCTACTGACTGAATGAAAGGAGCTGGCATCTCACTCTCTCTGAATCTTCTTTAGCATGCTAAGTGGAGCATGAAAAAGCAAAAAATTTCAGAATTGCACCTTGCAATGCGGAGAAATTACTGTTTGTACATTGACATTATTCATTGATTTTTGCCATTGAAAAACATCATGTTACTCATATGCCAGAAATGTTTGAAGGTACTGGCTGAAAGAAAGGAGCTGGCATCTCATTCTCTTTGAATCTTCTTTATCATGCTAAGAGGAGTAGGAAAAAGCAAAGAAATTCAGAATTGCACCTTGCAATGCGGAGAAATCAATGTTTGTGCATTCACATTATTCATTGATTTTTGCCATTGAAAAACGTCCAGAAATGTTTGAAGCTACCGACTGAATAAAAGGAGCTGGCATCTCACACTCTCTGAATCTTCTTTAGCATGCTAAGAGGAGCATGAAAAAGCAAAAAATTTCAGAATTGCACCTTGCAATGCGGAGAAATTACTGTTTGTAAATGGACATTATTCACTGATTTTTGCCATTGAAAAACATCATGTTACTCATATACCAGAAATGTTTGAAGGTACTGGCTGAAAGAAAGGAGCCGGCATCTCACTCTCTTTGAAACTTCTTTATCATGCTGAGAGGAGCAGGAAAAATCAAAAAATTTCAGAATTGCACCTTGCAAAGTGGAAAAATCAATGTTTGTGCATTCACATTATTCATTGATTTTTGCCATTGAAAAACGTCCAGAAATGTTTGAAGCTACTGACTGAATGAAAGGAGCTGGCATCTCACTCTCTCTGAATCTTCTTTAGCATGCTAAGAGGAGCATGAAAAAGCAAAAAATATCAGAATTGCACCTTTCAATGCGTGGAAATTACACTTTGTACATTGACATTATTCATTGATTTTTGCCATTGAAAAACATCATGATACTCATATACCAGAAATGTTTGAAGGTACTGGCTGAAAGAAAGGAGCTGGCATTTTACTCTCTTTGAATCTTCTTTATCATGCTAAGAGGAGCAGGAAAAAGTAAAAAATTTCAGACTTGAACCTTGCAATGCAGAGAAATCAATGTTTGTGCATTCACATTATTCATTGATTTTTGCCATTGTAAAACGTCCAGAAATGTTTGAAGCTACTGACTGAATGAAAGGAGCTGGCATCTCACTCTCTTTTAATCTTCTTTATCATGCTAAGAGGAGCAGTAAAAAGCAAAAAATTTCAGAATTGCACCTTGCAATGCGGAGAAATTACTGTTTGTACATTGACATTATTCATTGATTTTTGCCATTGAAAAACATCATGTTACTCATATACCAGAAATATTTGAAGGTACTGGCTGAAAGAAAGGAGCTGGCATTTCACTCTCTTTGAATCTTCTTTATCATGCTAACAGGAGCAGGAAAAAATAAAAAATTTCAGACTAGAACCTTGCAATGCAGAGAAATCAATGTTTGTGCATTCACAATATTCATTGATTTTTGCCATTGTAAAACGTCCAGAAATGTTTGAAGCTACTGACTGAATGAAAGGAGCTGGCATCTCACTCTCTTTGAATCTTCTTTATCATGCTAAGAGGAGCAGGAAAAAGCAAAAAATTTCAGAATTGCACCTTGCAATGCGGAGAAATCAATGTTTGTGCATTCACATTATTCATTGATTTTTGCCATTGAAAAACGTCCAGAAATATTTGAAGCTACTGACTGAATGAAAGGAGCTGGCATCTCACTCTCTGAATCTTCTTTAGCATGCTAAGAGGAGCATGAAAAATAAAAAAATTTCAGAATTGCACCTTGCAATGCGGAGAAATTACTGTTTGTACATTGACATTATTCATTGATTTTTGCCATTGAAAAACATCATGTTACTCATATACCAGAAATGTTTGAAAGTACTGGCAGAAAGAAAGAAGCTGGCTTCTCATTCTCTTTGAATCTTCTTTATCATGCTAAGAGGAGTAGGAAAAAGTAAAGAAATTCAGAATTGCACCTTGCAATGCGAAGAAATCAATGTTTGTGCATTCACATTATTCATTGATTTTTGCCATTGAAAAACGTCCAGAAATGTTTGAAGCTACTGACTGAATGAAAGGAGCTGGCATCTCACGCTCTCTGAATCTTCTTTAGCATGCTAAGAGGAGCATGAAAAAGCAAAAAATTTCAGAATTGCACCTTGCAATGCGGAGAAATAACTGTTTGTACATTGACATTATTCATTGATTTTTGCCATTGAAAAACATCATGTTACTCATATACCAGAAATGTTTGAAGGTACTGGCTGAAAGATAGGAACTGGCATCTCATTCTCTTTGAGTCTTCTTTATCATGCTAAGAGGAGCAGGAAAAAGCAAAAAATTTCAGAATTGCACCTTGCAATGCGGAGAAATCAATGTTTGTGCATTCACATTATTCATTGATTTTTGCCATTGAAAAACGTCCAGAAATGTTTGAAGCTACTGACTGAATGAAAGGAGCTGGCATCTCACTCTCTCTGAATATTCTTTAGAATGCTAAGAGGAGCATGAAAAAGCAAAAAATTTCAGAATTGCACCTTGCAATGCGGAGAAATTACTGTTTGTACATTGACATTATTCATTGATTTTTGCCATTGAAAAACATCATGTTACTCATATACCAGAAATGTTTGAAGGTACTCGCTGAAAGAAAGGAGCTGGCATCTCACTCTCTTTGAATCTTCTTTATCATGCTAAGAGGAGCATGAAAAAGCAAAAAAATTTCAGAATTTCACCTTGCAATGCCGAGAAATCAATGTTTGTGCATTCACATTATTCATTGATTTTTGCCATTGAAAAACATCATGTTACTCATATACCAGAAAGTTTGAAGGTACTGGCTGAAAGAACGGAGCTGGCATCTCACTCTCTTTGAATCTTCTTTATCATGCTAAGAGGAGCAGGAAAAAGCAAAAAATTTCAGAATTGCACCTTGCAGTGCGGAGAAATAAATGTTTGTGCATTCACATTATTCATTGATTTTTGCCATTGAAAAACATCCAGAAATGTTTGAAGCTACTGACTGAATGAAAGGAGCTGGCATCTCACTCTCTATGAATCTTCTTTAGCATGCTAAGAGGAGCATGAAAAAAGAAAAAAAATTCAGAATTGCACCTTGCAATGCGGAGAAATTACTGTTTGTACATTGACATTATTCATTGATTTTTGCCATTGAAAAACATCATGTTACTCATATACCAGAAATGTTTGAAGGTACTGGCTGAGAGGAAGGAGCTGGTATCTCACTCTCTTTGAATCTTCTTTATCATGCTAAGAGGAGCAGGAAAAAGCAAAAAATTTCAGAATTGCACCTTGCAATGCAGAGAAATCAATGTTTGTGCATATACATTATTCATTGATTTTTGCCATTGAAAAACGTCCAGAAATGTTTGAAGCTACTGACTGAATGAAAGGAGCATGCATCTCCCTCTCTCTGAATCTTCTTTAGCATGCTAAGAGGAGCATGAAAAAGCAAAAAATTAAAGAATTGCACCTTATAATGCAGAGAAATTACTGTTTGTACATTGACATTATTCATTGATTTTTGCCATTGAAAAACATCATGTTACTCATATACCAGAAATGTTTGAAGGTACTCGCTGAAAGAAAGGAGCTGGCATCTCACTCTCTTTGAATCTTCTTTATCATGCTAAGAGGAGCATGAAAAAGCAAAAAAATTTCAGAATTTCACCTTGCAATACCGAGAAATCAATGTTTGTGCATTCACATTATTCATTGATTTTTGCCATTGAAAAACATCATGTTACTCATATACCAGAAATGTTTGAAGGTACTGGCTGAAAGCAAGGAGCTGTTATCTCACTCTCTTTGAATCTTCTTTATCATGCTAAGAGGAGCAGGAAAAAGCAAAAAATTTCAGAATTGCACCTTGCAATGCGGAGAAATCAATGTTTTGGCATTCACATTATTCATTGATTTTTGCCATTGTAAAACGTCCAGAAATGTTTGAAGCTACCGACTGAATGAAAGGAGCTGGCATCTCACTCTCTCTGAATCTTCTTTAGCATGCTAAGAGGAGCATGAAAAAGCAAAAAATTTCAGAATTGCACCTTGCAATGCGGACAAATTCCTGTTTATACATTAACATTATTCATTGATTTTTGCCATTGAAAAACATCATGTTACTCATATACCAGAATTGTTTGAAGGTACTGGCTGAAAGAAAGGAGCTGGTTTCTCACTCTCTTTGAATCTTCTTTATCATGCAAAGAGGAGCAGGAAAAAGCAAAAAAATTCAGAATTGACCTTGCAATGCGGAGAAATCAATGTTTGTGCATTCACATTATTCATTGATTTTTACCATTGAAAAACGTCCAGAAATGTTTGAAGCTACCGACTGAATGAAAGGAGCTGGCATCTCACTCTCTCTGAATCTTCTTTAGCATGCTAAGAGGAGCATGAAAAAGCAAAAAAATTCAGAATTGCGCCTTGCAATGCGGAGAAATTACTGTTTGTACATTGACATTATTCAGTGATTTTTGCCATTGAAAAACATCATGTTACTCATATACCAGAAATGTTTGAAGGTACTGGCTGAAAGAAAGGAGCTGGCATCTCAGTCTCTTTGAATCTTCTTTATCATGCTAAGAGGACCAGGACAAAGCAAAAAAATTCAAAATTGCAGCTTGCAATGCGGAGAAATCAATGTTTGTGCATTCACATTATTCATTGATTTTTGCCATTGAAAAACGTCCAGAAATGTTTGAAGCTACTGACTGAATGAAAGGAGCTGGCATCTCTCTCTCTCTGAATCTTCTTTAGCATGCTAAGAGGAGCATGAAAAAGCAAAAAATTTCAGAATTGCACCTTGCAATGCGTGGAAATTACTCTTTGTACATTGACATTATTCATTGATTTTTGCCATTGAAAAACATCATGTTACTCATATACCAGAAATGTTTGAAGGTACTGGCTGAAAGAAAGGAGCTGGCATTTTACTCTCTTTGAATCTTCTTTATCATGCTAAGAGGAGCAGGAAAAAGTAAAAAATTTCAGACTTGAACCTTGCAATGCAGAGAAATCAATGTTTGTGCATTCACATTATTCATTGATTTTTGCCATTGTAAAACGTCCAGAAATGTTTGAAGCTACTGACTGAATGAAAGGAGCTGGCATCTCACTCTCTTTGAATCTTCTTTATCATGCTAAGAGGAGCAGTAAAAAGCAATGAATTTCAGAATTGCAACTTGCAATGCGAAGAAGTCAATGTTTGTGCATTCACAATATTCAATGATTTTTGCCATTGAAAAACGTCCAGAAATGTTTGAAGCTACTGACTGAATGAAAGGAGCTGGCATCTCACTCTCTCTGAATTTTCATTAGCATGCTAAGAGGAGCATGAAAAAGCAAAAAATATCAGAATTGCACCTTGCAATGCGGGGAAATTACTCTTTGTACATTGACATTATTCTTTGATTTTTGCCATTGAAAAACATCATGTTACTCATATACCAGAAATGTTTGAAGGCACTGGCTAAAAGAAAGGAGCTGGCATTTCACTCTCTTTGAATCTTCTTTATCATGCTAAGAGGAGCAGGAAAAAATAAAAAATTTCAGACTAGAACCTTGCAATGCAGAGAATTCAATGTTTGTGCATTCACATTATTCATTGATTTTTGCCATTGTAAAACGTCCAGAAATGTTTGAAGCTACTGACTGAATAAATGAGCTGGCATCTCACTCTCTTTGAATCTTCTTTATCATGCTAAGAGGAGCAGGAAAAAGCAAAAAATTTCAGAATTGCACCTTGCAATGCGGAGAAATCAATGTTTGTGCATTCACATTATTCATTGATTTTTGCCATTGAAAAACGTCCAGAAATGTTTGAAGCTACTGACTGAATGAAAGGAGCTGGCATCTCACTCTCTCTGAATCTTCTTTAGCATGCTAAGTGTAGCATGAAAAAGCAAAAAATTTCAGAATTGCACCTTGCAATGCGGAGAAATTACTGTTTGTACATTGACATTATTCATTGATTTTTGCCATTGAAAAACATCATGTTACTCATATACCAGAATGTTTGAAGGTACTGGCTGAAAGAAAGGAGCTGGCATCTCATTCTCTTTGAATCTTCTTTATCATGCTAAGAGGAGTAGGAAAAAGCAAAGAAATTCAGAATTGCACCTTGCAATGCGGAGAAATCAATGTTTGTGCATTCACATTATTCATTTATTTTTGCCATTGAAAAACGTCCAGAAATGTTTGAAGCTACCGACTGAATAAAAGGAGCTGGCATCTCACACTCTCTGAATCTTCTTTAGCATGCTAAGAGGAGCATGAAAAAGCAAAAAATTTCAGAATTGCACCTTGCAATGCGGAGAAATTACTGTTTGTAAATGGACATTATTCACTGATTTTTGCCATTGAAAAACATCATGTTACTCATATACCAGAAATGTTTGAAGGTACTGGCTGAAAGAAAGGAGCCGGCATCTCACTCTCTTTGAAACTTCTTTATCATGCTGAGAGGAGCAGGAAAAATCAAAAAATTTCAGAATTGCACCTTGCAAAGTGGAAAAATCAATGTTTGTGCATTCACAATATTCATTGATTTTTGCTATTGAAAAACGTCCAGAAATGTTTGAAGTTACTGACTGAATGAAAGGAGCTGGCATCTCACTCTCTCTGAATCTTCTTTAGCATGCTAAGAGGAGCATGAAAAAGCAAAAAATATCAGAATTGCACCTTTCAATGCGTGGAAATTACACTTTGTACATTGACATTATTCATTGATTTTTGCCATTGAAAAACATCATGTTACTCATATACCAGAAATGTTTGAAGGTACTGGCTGAAAGAAAGGAGCTGGCATTTTACTCTCTTTGAATCTTCTTTATCATGCTAAGAGGAGCAGGAAAAAGTAAAAAATTTCAGACTTGAACCTTGCAATGCAGAGAAATCAATGTTTGTGCATTCACATTATTCATTGATTTTTGCCATTGTAAAACGTCCAGAAATGTTTGAAGCTACTGACTGAATGAAAGGAGCTGGCATCTCACTCTCTTTTAATCTTCTTTATCATGCTAAGAGGAGCAGTAAAAAGCAAAAAATTTCAGAATTGCACCTTGCAATGCGGAGAAATTACTGTTTGTACATTGACATTATTCATTGATTTTTGCCATTGAAAAACATCATGTTACTCATATACCAGAAATGTTTGAAGGTACTGGCTGAAAGAAAGGAGCTGGCATTTCACTCTCTTTGAATCTTCTTTATCATGCTAAGAGGAGCAGGAAAAAAAAAAATTTCAGACTAGAACCTTGCAATGCAGAGAAATCAATGTTTGTGCATTCACAATATTCATTGATTTTTGCCATTGTAAAACGTCCAGAAATGTTTGAAGCTACTGACTGAATGAAAGGAGCTGGCATCTTACTCTCTTTGAATCTTCTTTATCATGCTAAGAGGAGCAGGAAAAAGCAAAAAATTTCAGAATTGCACCTTGCAATGCGGAGAAATCAATGTTTGTGCATTCACATTATTCATTGATTTTTGCCATTGAAAAACGTCCAGAAATATTTGAAGCTACTGACTGAATGAAAGGAGCTGGCATCTCACTCTCTCTGAATCTTCTTTAGCATGCTAAGAGGAGCATGAAAAAGAAAAAAATTTCAGAATTGCACCTTGCAATGCGGAGAAATTACTGTTTGTACATTGACATTATTCATTGATTTTTGCCATTGAAAAACATCATGTTACTCATATACCAGAAATGTTTGAAAGTACTGGCTGAAAGAAAGAAGCTGGCATCTCATTCTCTTTGAATCTTCTTTATCATGCTAAGAGGAGTAGGAAAAAGTAAAGAAATTCAGAATTGCACCTTGCAATGCGGAGAAATCAATGTTTGTGCATTCACATTATTCATTGATTTTTGCCATTGAAAAACGTCCAGAAATGTTTGAAGCTACTGACTGAATGAAAGGAGCTGGCATCTCACGCTCTCTGAATCTTCTTTAGCATGCTAAGAGGAGCATGAAAAACCAAAAAATTTCAAAATTGCACATTGCAATGCGGAGAAATAACTGTTTGTACATTGACATTATTCATTGATTTTTGCCATTGAAAAACATCATGTTACTCATATACCAGAAATGTTTGAAGGTACTGGCTGAAAGATAGGAACTGGCATCTCATTCTCTTTGAGTCTTCTTTATCATGCTAAGAGGAGCAGGAAAAAGCAAAAAATTTCAGAATTGCACCTTGCAATTCGGAGAAATCAATGTTTGTGCATTCACATTATTCATTGATTTTTGCCATTGAAAAACGTCCAGAAATGTTTGAAGCTACTGACTGAATGAAAGGAGCTGGCATCTCACTCTCTCTGAATATTCTTTAGAATGCTAAGAGGAGCATGAAAAAGCAAAAAATTTCAGAATTGCACCTTGCAATGCGGAGAAATTACTGTTTGTACATTGACATTATTCATTGATTTTTGCCATTGAAAAACATCATGTTACTCATATACCAGAAATGTTTGAAGGTACTCGCTGAAAGAAAGGAGCTGGCATCTCACTCTCTTTGAATCTTCTTTATCATGCTAAGAGGAGCATGAAAAAGCAAAAAAATTTCAGAATTTCACCTTGCAATTCCGAGAAATCAATGTTTGCGCATTCACATTATTCATTGATTTTTGCCATTGAAAAACATCATGTTACTCATATACCAGAAAGTTTGAAGGTACTGGCTGAAAGAAAGGAGCTGGCATCTCACACTCTTTGAATCTTCTTTATCATGCTAAGAGGAGCAGGAAAAAGCAAAAAATTTCAGAATTGCACCTTGCAATGCAGAGAAATCAATGTTTGTGCATATACATTATTCATTGATTTTTGCCATTGAAAAATGTCCAGAAATGTTTGAAGCTACTGACTGAATGAAAGGAGCTGGCATCTCCCTCTCTCTGAATCTTCTTTAGCATGCTAAGAGGAGCATGAAAAAGCAAAAAATTAAAGAATTGCACCTTATAATGCGGAGAAATTACTGTTTGTACATTGACATTATTCATTGATTTTTGCCATTGAAAAACATCATGTTACTCATATACCAGAAATGTTTGAAGGTTCTCGCTGAAAGAAAGGAGCTGGCATCTCACTCTCTTTGAATCTTCTTTATCATGCTAAGAGGAGCATGAAAAAGCAAAAAAATTTCAGAATTTCACCTTGCAATGCCGAGAAATCAATGTTTGTGCATTCACATTATTCATTGATTTTTGCTATTGAAAAACATCATGTTACTCATATACCAGAAATGTTTGAAGGTACTGGCTGAAAGAAAGGAGCTGGCATCTCACTCTCTTTGAATCTTCTTTATCATGATAAGAGGAGCAGGAAAAAGCAAAAAATTTCAGAATTGCACCTTGCAGTGCGAAGAAATCAATGTTTGTGCATTCAAATTATTCATTGATTTTTGCCATTGAAAAACGTCCAGAAATGTTTTAAGCTACTGACTGAATGAAAGGAGCTGGCATCTCACTCTCTATGAATCTTCTTTAGCATGCTAAGAGGAGCATGAAAAAACATAAAAATTCAGAATTGCACCTTGCAATGCGGAGAAATTACTGTTTGTACATTGACATTATTCATTGATGTTTGCCATTGAAAAACATCATGTTACTCATATACCAGAAATGTTTGAAGGTACTGGCTGAAAGAAAGGAGCTGGCATCTCACTCTCTTTGAATCTTCTTTATCATGCTAAGAGGAGCAGGAAAAAGCAAAAAAATTCAGAATTACACCTTGCAATGCGGAGAAATCAATGTTAGTGTATTCACATTATTCTTTGATTTTTGCCATTGAAAAACGTCCAGAAACGTTTGAAGCTACTGACTGAATGAAAGGAGCTGGCATCTCACTCTCTCTGAATCTTCTTTAGCATGCTAAGAGGAGCATGAAAAATCAAAAAATTTCAGAATTGCACCTTGCAATGCGGAGAAATTACTGTTTGTACATTGACATTATTCATTGATTTTTGCCATTGAAAAACATCATGTTACTCATATACCAGAAATGTTTGAAGGTACTGGCTGAAAGAAAGGAGCTGGCATCTCACTCTCTTTGAATCTTCTTTTTCATGCTAAGAGGAGCAGGAAAAAGCAAAAAATTTCAGAATTGCACCTTGCAATGCGGAGAAATCAATGTTTGTGCATTCACATTATTCATTGATTTTTGCAATTCAAAAACGTCCAGAAATGTTTGAAGCTACTGACTGAATGAAAGGAGCTGGCATCTACCTCTCTCTGAATCTTCTTTAGCATGCTAAGAGGAGCATGAAAAAGAAAAAAATTTCAGAATTGCACCTTGCAATGCGGAGAAATTACTGTTTGTACATTGACATTATTCATTGATTTTTGCCTTTGAAAAACATCATGTTACTCATATACAGGAAATGTTTGAAGGTACTGGCTGAAAGAAAGGAGCTGGCATTTCACTCTCTTTGCATCTTCTTTACCATGCTAAGAGGAGCAGGAAAAAGGAAAAAAATTCAGAATTGCACCTTGCAATGCAGAAAAATCAATGTTTGTGCATTCACATTATTCATTGATTTTTGCCATTGTAAAACGTCCAGAAATGTTTGAAGCTACTGACTGAATGAAAGGAGCTGGCATCTCACTCTCTCTGAATCTTCTTTAGCATGCTAAGTGGAGCATGAAAAAGCAAAAAATTTCAGAATTGCACCTTGCAATGCGAAGAAATTACTGTTTGTACATTGACATTATTCATTGATTTTTGACATTGAAAAACATCATGTTACTCATATACCAGAAATGTTTGAAGGTACTGGCTGAAAGAAAGGAGCTGGCATCTCATTCTCTTTGAATCTTCTTTATCATGCTAAGAGGAGTAGGAAAAAGCAAAGAAATTCAGAATTGCACCTTGCAATGCGGAGAAATCAATGTTTGTGCATTCACATTATTCATTGATTTTTGCCATTGAAAAATGTCCAGAAATGTTTGAAGCTACCGACTGAATAAAAGGAGCTGGCATCTCACACTCTCTGAATCTTCTTTAGCGTGCTAAGAGGAGCATGAAAAAGCAAAAAATTTCAGAATTGCACCTTGCAATGCGGAGAAATTACTGTTTGTAAATGGACATTATTCACTGATTTTTGCCATTGAAAAACATCATGTTACTCATATACCAGAAATGTTTGAAGGTACTGGCTGAAAGAAAGGAGACGGCATCTCACTCTCTTTGAAACTTCTTTATCATGCTGAGAGGAGCAGGAAAAATCAAAAAATTTCAGAATTGCACCTTGCAAAGTGGAAAAATCAATGTTTGTGCATTCACATTATTCATTGATTTTTGCCATTGAAAAACGTCCAGAAATGTTTGAAGCTACTGACTGAATGAAAGGAGCTGGCATCTCACTCTCTCTGAATCTTCTTTAGCATGCTAAGAGGAGCATGAAAAAGCAAAAAATATCAGAATTGCACCTTTCAATGCGTGGAAATTACTCTTTGTACATTGACATTATTCATTGATTTTTGCCATTGAAAAACATCATGTTACTCATATACCAGAAATGTTTGAAGGTACTGGCTGAAAGAAAGGAGCTGGCATTTTACTCTCTTTGAATCTTCTTTATCATGCTAAGAGGAGCAGGAAAAAGTAAAAAATTTCAGACTTGAACCTTGCAATGCAGAGAAATCAATGTTTGTGCATTCACATTATTCATTGATTTTTGCCATTGTAAAACATCCAGAAATGTTTGAAGCTACTGACTGAATGAAAGGAGCTGGCATCTCACTCTCTTTTAATCTTCTTTATCATGCTAAGAGGAGCAGTAAAAAGCAAAAAATTTCAGAATTGCACCTTGCAATGCGGAGAAATTACTGTTTGTACATTGACATTATTCATTGATTTTTGCCATTGAAAAACATCATGTTACTCATATACCAGAAATGTTTGAAGGTACTGGCTGAAAGAAAGGAGCTGGCATTTCACTCTCTTTGAATCTTCTTTATCATGCTAAGAGGAGCAGGAAAAAAAAAAAATTTCAGACTAGAACCTTGCAATGCAGAGAAATCAATGTTTGTGCATTCACAATATTCATTGATTTTTGCCATTGTAAAACGTCCAGAAATGTTTGAAGCTACTGACTGAATGAAAGGAGCTGGCATCTCACTCTCTTTGAATCTTCTTTATCATGCTAAGAGGAGCAGGAAAAAGCAAAAAATTTCCGAATTGCACCTTGCAATGCGGAGAAATCAATGTTTGTGCATTCACATTATTCATTGATTTTTGCCATTGAAAAACGTCCAGAAATATTTGAAGCTACTGACTGAATGAAAGGAGCTGGCATCTCACTCTCTTTTAATCTTCTTTATCATGCTAAGAGGAGCAGTAAAAAGCAAAAAATTTCAGAATTGCACCTTGCAATGCGGAGAAATTACTGTTTGTACATTGACATTATTCATTGATTTTTGCCATTGAAAAACATCATGTTACTCATATACCAGAAATGTTTGAAGGTACTGGCTGAAAGAAAGGAGCTGGCATTTCACTCTCTTTGAATCTTCTTTATCATGCTAAGAGGAGCAGGAAAAAAAAAAAATTTCAGACTAGAACCTTGCAATGCAGAGAAATCAATGTTTGTGCATTCACAATATTCATTGATTTTTGCCATTGTAAAACGTCCAGAAATGTTTGAAGCTACTGACTGAATGAAAGGAGCTGGCATCTCACTCTCTTTGAATCTTCTTTATCATGCTAAGAGGAGCAGGAAAAAGCAAAAAATTTCAGAATTGCACCTTGCAATGCGGAGAAATCAATGTTTGTGCATTCACATTATTCATTGATTTTTGCCATTGAAAAACGTCCAGAAATATTTGAAGCTACTGACTGAATGAAAGGAGCTGGCATCTCACTCTCTCTGAATCTTCTTTAGCATGCTAAGAGGAGCATGAAAAAGGAAAAAATTTCAGAATTGCACCTTGCAATGCGGAGAAATTACTGTTTGTACATTGACATTATTCATTGATTTTTGCCATTGAAAAACATCATGTTACTCATATACCAGAAATGTTTGAAAGTACTGGCTGAAAGAAAGAAGCTGGCATCTCACTCTCTTTGAATCTTCTTTATCATGCTAAGAGGAGCAGGAAAAAGCAAAAAATTTCAGAATTGCACCTTGCAATGCAGAGAAATCAATGTTTGTGCATATACATTATTCATTGATTTTTGCCATTGAAAAACGTCCAGAAATGTTTGAAGCTACTGACTGAATGAAAGGAGCTGGCATCTCCCTCTCTCTGAATCTTCTTTAGCATGCTAAGAGGAGCATGAAAAAGCAAAAAATTAAAGAATTGCACCTTATAATGCGGAGAAATTACTGTTTGTACATTGACATTATTCATTGATTTTTGCCATTGAAAAACATCATGTCACTCATATACCAGAAATGTTTGAAGGTACTCGCTGAAAGAAAGGAGCTGGCATCTCACTCTCTTTGAATCTTCTTTATCATGCTAAGAGGAGCATGAAAAAGCAAAAAAATTTCAGAATTTCACCTTGCAATGCCGAGAAATCAATGTTTGTGCATTCACATTATTCATTGATTTTTGCCATTGAAAAACATCATGTTACTCATATACCAGAAATGTTTGAAGGTACTGGCTGAAAGAAAGGAGCTGGCATCTCACTCTCTTTGAATCTTCTTTATCATGATAAGAGGAGCAGGAAAAAGCAAAAAATTTCAGAATTGCACCTTGCAGTGCGGAGAAATCAATGTTTGTGCATTCACATTATTCATTGATTTTTGCCATTGTAAAACGTCCAGAAATGTTTGAAGCTACTGACTGAATGAAAGGAGCTGGCATCTCACTCTCTCTGAATCTTCTTTAGCATGCTAAGAGGAGCATGAAAAAGCAAAAAATTTCAGAATTGCACCTTGCAATGCTGAGAAATTACTGTTTGTACATTGACATTATTCATTGATTTTTGCCATTGAAAAACATCATGTTACTCATATACCAGAAATGTTTGAAGGTACTGGCTGAAAGAAAGGAGCTGGCATCTCACTCTCTTTGAATCTTCTTTATCATGCTAAAAGGAGCAGGAAAAAGCAAAAAATTTCAGAATTGCACCTTGCAATGCAGAGAAATCAATGTTTGTGCATATACATTATTCATTGATTTTTGTCATTGAAAAACGTCCAGAAATGTTTGAAGCTACTGACTGAATGAAAGGAGCTGGCATCTCCCTCTCTCTGAATCTTCTTTAGCATGCTAAGAGGAGCATGAAAAAGCAAAAAATTTCAGAATTGCACCTTATAATGCGGAGAAATTACTGTTTGTACATTGACATTATTCATTGATTTTTGCATTGAAAAACATCATGTTACTCATATACCAGAAATGTTTGAAGGTACTGGCTGAAAGAAAGGAGCTGGCATCTCACTCTCTTTGAATCTTCTTTATCATGCTAAGAGGAGCAGGAAAAAGCAAAAAAATTCAGAATTACACCTTGCAATGCGGAGAAATCAATGTTAGTGTATTCACATTATTCTTTGATTTTTGCCATTGAAAAACGTCCAGAAACGTTTGAAGCTACTGACTGAATGAAAGGAGCTGGCATCTCACTCTCTCTGAATCTTCTTTAGCATGCTAAGAGGAGCATGAAAAATCAAAAAATTTCAGAATTGCACCTTGCAATGCGGAGAAATTACTGTTTGTACATTGACATTATTCATTGATTTTTGCCATTGAAAAACATCATGTTACTCATATATCAGAAATGTTTGAAGGTACTGGCTGAAAGAAAGGAGCTGGCATCTCACTCTCTTTGAATCTTCTTTATCATGTTAAGAGGAGCAGGAAAAAGCAAAAAATTTCAGAATTGCACCTTGCAATGCGGAGAAATCAATGTTTGTGCATTCACATTATTCATTGATTTTTGCAATTCAAAAACGTCCAGAAATGTTTGAAGCTACTGACTGAATGAAAGGAGCTGGCATCTACCTCTCTCTGAATCTTCTTTAGCATGCTAAGAGGAGCATGAAAAAGAAAAAAATTTCAGAATTGCACCTTGCAATGCGGAGAAATTACTGTTTGTACATTGACATTATTCATTGATTTTTGCCTTTGAAAAACATCATGTTACTCATATACCAGAAATGTTTGAAGGTACTGGCTGAAAGAAAGGAGCTGGCATTTCACTCTCTTTGCATCTTCTTTACCATGCTAAGAGGAGCAGGAAAAAGCAAAGAAATTCAGAATTGCACCTTGCAATGCGGAGAAATCAATGTTTGTGCATTCACATTATTCATTGATTTTTGCCATTGAAAAACGTCCAGAAATGTTTGAAGCTACCGACTGAATAAAAGGAGCTGGCATCTCACACTCTCTGAATCTTCTTTAGCATGCTAAGAGGAGCATGAAAAAGCAAAAAATTTCAGAATTGCACCTTGCAATGCGGAGAAATTACTGTTTGTAAATGGACATTATTCACTGATTTTTGCCATTGAAAAACATCATGTTACTCATATACCAGAAATGTTTGAAGGTACTGGCTGAAAGAAAGGAGCCGGCATCTCACTCTCTTTGAAACTTCTTTATCATGCTGAGAGGAGCAGGAAAAATCAAAAAATTTCAGAATTGCACCTTGCAAAGTGGAAAAATCAATGTTTGTGCATTCACATTATTCATTGATTTTTGCCATTGAAAAACGTCCAGAAATGTTTGAAGCTACTGACTGAATGAAAGGAGCTGGCATCTCACTCTCTCTGAATCTTCTTTAGCATGCTAAGAGGAGCATGAAAAAGCAAAAAATATCAGAATTGCACCTTTCAATGCGTGGAAATTACTCTTTGTACATTGACATTATTCATTGATTTTTGCCATTGAAAAACATCATGTTACTCATATACCAGAAATGTTTGAAGGTACTGGCTGAAAGAAAGGAGCTGGCATTTTACTCTCTTTGAATCTTCTTTATCATGCTAAGAGGAGCAGGAAAAAGTAAAAAATTTCAGACTTGAACCTTGCAATGCAGAGAAATCAATGTTTGTGCATTCACATTATTCATTGATTTTTGCCATTGTAAAACGTCCAGAAATGTTTGAAGCTACTGACTGAATGAAAGGAGCTGGCATCTCACTCTCTTTTAATCTTCTTTATCATGCTAAGAGGAGCAGTAAAAAGCAAAAAATTTCAGAATTGCACCTTGCAATGCGGAGAAATTACTGTTTGTACATTGACATTATTCATTGATTTTTGCCATTGAAAAACATCATGTTACTCATATACCAGAAATGTTTGAAGGTACTGGCTGAAAGAAAGGAGCTGGCATTTCACTCTCTTTGAATCTTCTTTATCATGCTAAGAGGAGCAGGAAAAAAAAAAAATTTCAGACTAGAACCTTGCAATGCAGAGAAATCAATGTTTGTGCATTCACAATATTCATTGATTTTTGCCATTGTAAAACGTCCAGAAATGTTTGAAGCTACTGACTGAATGAAAGGAGCTGGCATCTCACTCTCTTTGAATCTTCTTTATCATGCTAAGAGGAGCAGGAAAAAGCAAAAAATTTCCGAATTGCACCTTGCAATGCGGAGAAATCAATGTTTGTGCATTCACATTATTCATTGATTTTTGCCATTGAAAAACGTCCAGAAATATTTGAAGCTACTGACTGAATGAAAGGAGCTGGCATCTCACTCTCTTTTAATCTTCTTTATCATGCTAAGAGGAGCAGTAAAAAGCAAAAAATTTCAGAATTGCACCTTGCAATGCGGAGAAATTACTGTTTGTACATTGACATTATTCATTGATTTTTGCCATTGAAAAACATCATGTTACTCATATACCAGAAATGTTTGAAGGTACTGGCTGAAAGAAAGGAGCTGGCATTTCACTCTCTTTGAATCTTCTTTATCATGCTAAGAGGAGCAGGAAAAAAAAAAAATTTCAGACTAGAACCTTGCAATGCAGAGAAATCAATGTTTGTGCATTCACAATATTCATTGATTTTTGCCATTGTAAAACGTCCAGAAATGTTTGAAGCTACTGACTGAATGAAAGGAGCTGGCATCTCACTCTCTTTGAATCTTCTTTATCATGCTAAGAGGAGCAGGAAAAAGCAAAAAATTTCAGAATTGCACCTTGCAATGCGGAGAAATCAATGTTTGTGCATTCACATTATTCATTGATTTTTGCCATTGAAAAACGTCCAGAAATATTGGAAGCTACTGACTGAATGAAAGGAGCTGGCATCTCACTCTCTCTGAATCTTCTTTAGCATGCTAAGAGGAGCATGAAAAAGGAAAAAATTTCAGAATTGCACCTTGCAATGCGGAGAAATTACTGTTTGTACATTGACATTATTCATTGATTTTTGCCATTGAAAAACATCATGTTACTCATATACCAGAAATGTTTGAAAGTACTGGCTGAAAGAAAGAAGCTGGCATCTCACTCTCTTTGAATCTTCTTTATCATGCTAAGAGGAGCAGGAAAAAGCAAAAAATTTCAGAATTGCACCTTGCAATGCAGAGAAATCAATGTTTGTGCATATACATTATTCATTGATTTTTGCCATTGAAAAACGTCCAGAAATGTTTGAAGCTACTGACTGAATGAAAGGAGCTGGCATCTCCCTCTCTCTGAATCTTCTTTAGCATGCTAAGAGGAGCATGAAAAAGCAAAAAATTAAAGAATTGCACCTTATAATGCGGAGAAATTACTGTTTGTACATTGACATTATTCATTGATTTTTGCCATTGAAAAACATCATGTCACTCATATACCAGAAATGTTTGAAGGTACTCGCTGAAAGAAAGGAGCTGGCATCTCACTCTCTTTGAATCTTCTTTATCATGCTAAGAGGAGCATGAAAAAGCAAAAAAATTTCAGAATTTCACCTTGCAATGCCGAGAAATCAATGTTTGTGCATTCACATTATTCATTGATTTTTGCCATTGAAAAACATCATGTTACTCATATACCAGAAATGTTTGAAGGTACTGGCTGAAAGAAAGGAGCTGGCATCTCACTCTCTTTGAATCTTCTTTATCATGATAAGAGGAGCAGGAAAAAGCAAAAAATTTCAGAATTGCACCTTGCAGTGCGGAGAAATCAATGTTTGTGCATTCACATTATTCATTGATTTTTGCCATTGTAAAACGTCCAGAAATGTTTGAAGCTACTGACTGAATGAAAGGAGCTGGCATCTCACTCTCTCTGAATCTTCTTTAGCATGCTAAGAGGAGCATGAAAAAGCAAAAAATTTCAGAATTGCACCTTGCAATGCTGAGAAATTACTGTTTGTACATTGACATTATTCATTGATTTTTGCCATTGAAAAACATCATGTTACTCATATACCAGAAATGTTTGAAGGTACTGGCTGAAAGAAAGGAGCTGGCATCTCACTCTCTTTGAATCTTCTTTATCATGCTAAAAGGAGCAGGAAAAAGCAAAAAATTTCAGAATTGCACCTTGCAATGCAGAGAAATCAATGTTTGTGCATATACATTATTCATTGATTTTTGTCATTGAAAAACGTCCAGAAATGTTTGAAGCTACTGACTGAATGAAAGGAGCTGGCATCTCCCTCTCTCTGAATCTTCTTTAGCATGCTAAGAGGAGCATGAAAAAGCAAAAAATTTCAGAATTGCACCTTATAATGCGGAGAAATTACTGTTTGTACATTGACATTATTCATTGATTTTTGCATTGAAAAACATCATGTTACTCATATACCAGAAATGTTTGAAGGTACTGGCTGAAAGAAAGGAGCTGGCATCTCACTCTCTTTGAATCTTCTTTATCATGCTAAGAGGAGCAGGAAAAAGCAAAAAAATTCAGAATTACACCTTGCAATGCGGAGAAATCAATGTTAGTGTATTCACATTATTCTTTGATTTTTGCCATTGAAAAACGTCCAGAAACGTTTGAAGCTACTGACTGAATGAAAGGAGCTGGCATCTCACTCTCTCTGAATCTTCTTTAGCATGCTAAGAGGAGCATGAAAAATCAAAAAATTTCAGAATTGCACCTTGCAATGCGGAGAAATTACTGTTTGTACATTGACATTATTCATTGATTTTTGCCATTGAAAAACATCATGTTACTCATATATCAGAAATGTTTGAAGGTACTGGCTGAAAGAAAGGAGCTGGCATCTCACTCTCTTTGAATCTTCTTTATCATGTTAAGAGGAGCAGGAAAAAGCAAAAAATTTCAGAATTGCACCTTGCAATGCGGAGAAATCAATGTTTGTGCATTCACATTATTCATTGATTTTTGCAATTCAAAAACGTCCAGAAATGTTTGAAGCTACTGACTGAATGAAAGGAGCTGGCATCTACCTCTCTCTGAATCTTCTTTAGCATGCTAAGAGGAGCATGAAAAAGAAAAAAATTTCAGAATTGCACCTTGCAATGCGGAGAAATTACTGTTTGTACATTGACATTATTCATTGATTTTTGCCTTTGAAAAACATCATGTTACTCATATACCAGAAATGTTTGAAGGTACTGGCTGAAAGAAAGGAGCTGGCATTTCACTCTCTTTGCATCTTCTTTACCATGCTAAGAGGAGCAGGAAAAAGCAAAGAAATTCAGAATTGCACCTTGCAATGCGGAGAAATCAATGTTTGTGCATTCACATTATTCATTGATTTTTGCCATTGAAAAACGTCCAGAAATGTTTGAAGCTACCGACTGAATAAAAGGAGCTGGCATCTCACACTCTCTGAATCTTCTTTAGCATGCTAAGAGGAGCATGAAAAAGCAAAAAATTTCAGAATTGCACCTTGCAATGCGGAGAAATTACTGTTTGTAAATGGACATTATTCACTGATTTTTGCCATTGAAAAACATCATGTTACTCATATACCAGAAATGTTTGAAGGTACTGGCTGAAAGAAAGGAGCCGGCATCTCACTCTCTTTGAAACTTCTTTATCATGCTGAGAGGAGCAGGAAAAATCAAAAAATTTCAGAATTGCACCTTGCAAAGTGGAAAAATCAATGTTTGTGCATTCACATTATTCATTGATTTTTGCCATTGAAAAACGTCCAGAAATGTTTGAAGCTACTGACTGAATGAAAGGAGCTGGCATCTCACTCTCTCTGAATCTTCTTTAGCATGCTAAGAGGAGCATGAAAAAGCAAAAAATATCAGAATTGCACCTTTCAATGCGTGGAAATTACTCTTTGTACATTGACATTATTCATTGATTTTTGCCATTGAAAAACATCATGTTACTCATATACCAGAAATGTTTGAAGGTACTGGCTGAATGAAAGGAGCTGGCATCTCACTCACTTTTAATCTTCTTTATCATGCTAAGAGGAGCAGTAAAAAGCAAAAAATTTCAGAATTGCACCTTGCAATGCGGAGAAATTACTGTTTGTACATTTACATTATTCATTGATTTTTGCCATTGAAAAACATCATGTTACTCATATACCAGAAATGTTTGAAGGTACTGGCTGAAAGAAAGGAGCTGGCATTTCACTCTCTTTGAATCTTCTTTATCATGCTAAGAGGAGCAGGAAAAAAAAAAAATTTCAGACTAGAACCTTGCAATGCAGAGAAATCAATGTTTGTGCATTCACAATATTCATTGATTTTTGCCATTGTAAAACGTCTAGAAATGTTTGAAGCTACTGACTGAATGAAAGGAGCTGGCATCTCACTCTCTTTGAATCTTCTTTATCATGCTAAGAGGAGCAGGAAAAAGCAAAAAATTTCAGAATTGCACCTTGCAATGCGGAGAAATCAATGTTTGTGCATTCACATTATTCATTGATTTTTGCCATTGAAAAACGTCCAGAAATATTTGAAGCTACTGACTGAATGAAAGGAGCTGGCATCTCACTCTCTCTGAATCTTCTTTAGCATGCTAAGAGGAGCATGAAAAAGAAAAAAATTTCAGAATTGCACCTTGCAATGAGGAGAAATTACTGTTTGTACATTGACATTATTCATTGATTTTTGCCATTGAAAAACATCATGTTACTCATATACCAGAAATGTTTGAAAGTACTGGCTGAAAGAAAGAAGCTGGCATCTCATTCTCTTTGAATCTTCTTTATCATGCTAAGAGGAGTAGGAAAAAGTAAAGAAATTCAGAATTGCACCTTGCAATGCGGAGAAATCAATGTTTGTGCATTCACATTATTCATTGATTTTTGCCATTGAAAAACGTCCAGAAATGTTTGAAGCTACTGACTGAATGAAAGGAGCTGGCATCTCATGCTCTCAGAATCTTCTTTAGCATGCTAAGAGGAGCATGAAAAAGCAAAAAATTTCAAAATTGCACCTTGCAATGCGGAGAAATAACTGTTTGTACATTGACATTATTCATTGATTTTTGCCATTGAAAAACATCATGTTACTCATATACCAGAAATGTTTGAAGGTACTGGCTGAAAGATAGGAACTGGCATCTCATTCTCTTTGAGTCTTCTTTATCATGCTAAGAGGAGCAGGAAAAAGCAAAAAATTTCAGAATTGCACCTTGCAATTCGGAGAAATCAATGTTTGTGCATTCACATTATTCATTGATTTTTGCCATTGAAAAACGTCCAGAAATGTTTGAAGCTACTGACTGAATGAAAGGAGCTGGCATCTCACTCTCTCTGAGTATTCTTTAGAATGCTAAGAGGAGCATGAAAAATCAAAAAATTTCAGAATTGCACCTTGCAATGCGGAGAAATTACTGTTTGTACATTGACATTATTCATTGATTTTTGCCATTGAAAAACATCATGTTACTCATATACCAGAAATGTTTGAAGGTACTCGCTGAAAGAAAGGAGCTGGCATCTCACTCTCTTTGAATCTTCTTTATCATGCTAAGAGGAGCATGAAAAAGCAAAAAAATTTCAGAATTTCACCTTGCAATCCCGAGAAATCAATGTTTGCGCATTCACATTATTCATTGATTTTTGCCATTGAAAAACATCATGTTACTCATATACCAGAAAGTTTGAAGGTACTGGCTGAAAGAAAGGAGCTGGCATCTCACTCTCTTTGAATCTTCTTTATTATGCTAAGAGGAGCAGGAAAAAGTAAAAAATTTCAGAATTTCACCTTGCAGTGCGGAGAAATAAATGTTTGTGCATTCACATTATTCATTGATTTTTGCCATTGAAAAACATCCAGAAATGTTTGAAGCTACTGACTGAATGAAAGGAGCTGGCATCTCACTCTCTATGAATCTTCTTTAGCATGCTAAGAGGAGCATGAAAAAACAAAAAAATTCAGAATTGCACCTTGCAATGCGGAGAAATTACTTTTTGTACATTGACATTATTCATTGATTTTTGCCATTGAAAAACATCATGTTACTCATATACCAGAAATGTTTGAAGGTACTGGCTGAGAGAAAGGAGCTGGCATCTCACTCTCTTTGAATCTTCTTTAACATGCTAAGAGGAGCATGAAAAAGCAAAAAAATTTCAGAATTTCACCTTGCAATGCCGAGAAATCAATGTTTGTGCATTCACATTATTCATTGATTTTTGCCATTGAAAAACATCATGTTACTCATATACCAGAAATGTTTGAAGGTACTGGCTGAAAGAAAGGAGCTGGCATTTCACTCTCTTTGAATCTTCTTTATCATGCTAAGAGGAGCAAGAAAAAATAAAAAATTTCAGACTAGAACCTTGCAATGCAGAGAAATCAATGTTTGTGCATTCACAATATTCATTGATTTTTGCCATTGTAAAACGTCCAGAAATGTTTGAAGCTACTGACTGAATGAAAGGAGCTGGAATCTCACTCTCTTTGAATCTTCTTTATCATGCTAAGAGGAGCAGGAAAAAGCAAAAAATTTCAGAATTGCACCTTGCAATTCGGAGAAATCAATGTTTGTGCATTCACATTATTCATTGATTTTTGCCATTGAAAAATTTCCAGAAATATTTGAAGCTACTGACTGAATGAAAGGAGCTGGCATCTCACTCTCTGAATCTTCTTTAGCATGCTAAGAGGAGCATGAAAAAGAAAAAAATTTCAGAATTGCACCTTGCAATGCGGAGAAATTACTGTTTGTACATTGACATTATTCATTGATTTTTGCCATTGAAAAACATCATGTTACTCATATACCAGAAATGTTTGAAAGTACTGGCTGAAAGAAAGAAGCTGGCATCTCATTCTCTTTGAATCTTCTTTATCATGCTAAGAGGAGTAGGAAAAAGTAAAGAAATTCAGAATTGCACCTTGCAATGCGGAGAAATCAATGTTTGTGCATTCACATTATTCATTGATTTTTGCTATTGAAAAACGTCCAGAAATGTTTGAAGCTACTGACGGAATGAAAGGAGCTGGCATCTCACGCTCTCTGAATCTTCTTTAGCATGCTAAGAGGAGCATGAAAAAGCAAAAAATTTCAAAATTGCACCTTGCAATGCGGAGAAATAACTGTTTGTACATTGACATTATTCATTGATTTTTGCCATTGAAAAACATCATGTTACTCATATACCAGAAATGTTTGAAGGTACTGGCTGAAAGATAGGAACTGGCATCTCATTCTCTTTGAGTCTTCTTTATCATGCTAAGAGGAGCAGGAAAAAGCAAAAAATTTCAGAATTGCACCTTGCAATTCGGAGAAATCAATGTTTGTGCATTCACATTATTCATTGATTTTTGCCATTGAAAAAGGTCCAGAAATGTTTGAAGCTACTGACTGAATGAAAGGAGCTGGCATCTCACTCTCTCTGAATATTCTTTAGAATGCTAAGAGGAGCATGAAAAAGCAAAAAATTTCAGAATTGCACCTTGCAATGCGGAGAAATTACTGTTTGTACATTGACATTATTCATTGATTTTTGCCATTGAAAAACATCATGTTACTCATATACCAGAAATGTTTGAAGGTACTCGCTGAAAGAAAGGAGCTGGCATCTCACTCTCTTTGAATCTTCTTTATCATGCTAAGAGGAGCATGAAAAAGCAAAAAAATTTCAGAATTTCACCTTGCAATCCCGAGAAATCAATGTTTGTGAATTCACATTATTCATTGATTTTTGCCATTGAAAAACATCATGTTACTCATATACCAGAAAGTTTGAAGGTACTGGCTGAAAGAAAGGAGCTGGCATCTCACTCTCTTTGAATCTTCTTTATCATGCTAAGAGGAGCAGGAAAAAGCAAAAAATTTCAGAATTGCACCTTGCAGTGCGGAGAAATAAATGTTTGTGCATTCACATTATTCATTGATTTTTGCATTGAAAAACATCCAGAAATGTTTGAAGCTACTGACTGAATGAAAGGAGCTGGCATCTCACTCTCTATGAATCTTCTTTAGCATGCTAAGAGGAGCATGAAAAAACAAAAAAATTCAGAATTGCACCTTGCAATGCGGAGAAATTACTGTTTGTACATTGACATTATTCATTGATTTTTGCCATTGAAAAACATCATGTTACTCATATACCAGAAATGTTTGAAGGTACTGGCTGAGAGAAAGGAGCTGGCATCTCACTCTCTTTGAATCTTCTTTATCATGCTAAGAGGAGCATGAAAAAGCAAAAAAATTTCAGAATTTCACCTTGCAATGCCGAGAAATCAATGTTTGTGCATTCACATTATTCATTGATTTTTGCCATTGAAAAACATCATGTTACTCATATACCAGAAATGTTTGAAGGTACTGGCTGAAAGAAAGGAGCTGGCATCTCACTCTCTTTGAATCTTCTTTATCATGATAAGAGGAGCAGGAAAAAGCAAAAAATTTCAGAATTGCACCTTGCAGTGCGGAGAAATCAATGTTTGTGCATTCACATTATTCATTGATTTTTGCCATTGAAAAAGTCCAGAAATGTTTGAAGCTACTGACTGAATGAAAGGAGCTGGCATCTCACTCTCTATGAATCTTCTTTAGCATGCTAAGAGGAGCATGAAAAAACAAAAAAATTCAGAATTGCACCTTGCAATGCGGAGAAATTACTGTTTGTACATTGACATTATTCATTGATTTTTGCCATTGAAAAACATCATGTTACTCATATACCAGAAATGTTTGAAGGTACTGGCTGAGAGAAAGGAGCTGGCATCTCACTCTCTTTGAATCTTCTTTATCATGCTAAGAGGAGCAGGAAAAGGCAAAAAATTTCAGAATTGCACCTTGCAATGCGTAGAAATCAATGTTTGTGCATTCACATTATTCATTGATTTTTGCCATTGTAAAACGTCCAGAAATGTTTGAAGCTACTGACTGAATGAAAGGAGCTGGCATCTCACTCTCTCTGAATCTTCTTTAGCATGCTAAGATGAGCATGAAAAAGCAAAAAATTTCAGAATTGCACCTTGCAATGCTGAGAAATTACTGTTTGTACATTGACATTATTCATTGATTTTTGCCATTGAAAAACATCATGTTACTCATATACCAGAAATGTTTGAAGGTACTGGCTGAAAGAAAGGAGCTGGCATCTCACTCTCTTTGAATCTTCTTTATCATGCTAAAAGGAGCAGGAAAAAGCAAAAAATTTCAGAATTGCACCTTGCAATGCAGAGAAATCAATGTTTGTGCATATACATTATTCATTGATTTTTGCCATTGAAAAACGTCCAGAAATGTTTGAAGCTACTGACTGAATGAAAGGAGCTGGCATCTCCCTCTCTTTGAATCTTCTTTATCATGCTAAGAGGAGCATGAAAAAGCAAAAAAATTTCAGAATTTCACCTTGCAATGCCGAGAAATCAATGTTTGTGCATTCACATTATTCATTGATTTTTGCCATTGAAAAACATCATGTTACTCATATACCAGAAATGTTTGAAGGTACTGGCTGAAAGAAAGGAGCTGGCATCTCACTCTCTTTGAATCTTCTTTATCATGATAAGAGGAGCAGGAAAAAGCAAAAAATTTCAGAATTGCACCTTGCAGTGCGGAGAAATCAATGTTTGTGCATTCACATTATTCATTGATTTTTGCCATTGAAAAACGTCCAGAAATGTTTGAAGCTACTGACTGAATGAAAGGAGCTGGCATCTCACTCTCTATGAATCTTCTTTAGCATGCTAAGAGGAGCATGAAAAAACAAAAAAATTCAGAATTGCACCTTGCAATGCGGAGAAATTACTGTTTGTACATTGACATTATTCATTGATTTTTGCCATTGAAAAACATCATGTTACTCATATACCAGAAATGTTTGAAGGTACTGGCTGAGAGAAAGGAGCTGGCATCTCACTCTCTTTGAATCTTCTTTATCATGCTAAGAGGAGCAGGAAAAGGCAAAAAATTTCAGAATTGCACCTTGCAATGCGTAGAAATCAATGTTTGTGCATTCACATTATTCATTGATTTTTGCCATTGTAAAACGTCCAGAAATGTTTGAAGCTACTGACTGAATGAAAGGAGCTGGCATCTCACTCTCTCTGAATCTTCTTTAGCATGCTAAGAGGAGCATGAAAAAGCAAAAAATTTCAGAATTGCACCTTGCAATGCTGAGAAACTACTGTTTGTACATTGACATTATTCATTGATTTTTGCCATTGAAAAACATCATGTTACTCATATACCAGAAATGTTTGAAGGTACTGGCTGAAAGAAAGGAGCTGGCATCTCACTCTCTTTGAATCTTCTTTATCATGCTAAAAGGAGCAGGAAAAAGCAAAAAATTTCAGAATTGCACCTTGCAATGCAGAGAAATCAATGTTTGTGCATATACATTATTCATTGATTTTTGCCATTGAAAAACGTCCAGAAATGTTTGAAGCTACTGACTGAATGAAAGGAGCTGGCATCTCCCTCTCTCTGAATCTTCTTTAGCATGCTAAGAGGAGCATGAAAAAGCAAAAAATTTCAGAATTGCACATTATAATGCGGAGAAATTACTGTTTGTACATTGACATTATTCATTGATTTTTGCCATTGAAAAACATCATGTTACTCATATACCAGAAATGTTTGAAGGTACTGGCTGAAAGAAAGGAGCTGGCATCTCACTCTCTTTGAATCTTCTTTATCATGCTAAGAGGAGCAGGAAAAAGCAAAAAATTTCAGAATTACACCTTGCAATGCGGAGAAATCAATGTTAGTGTATTCACATTATTCTTTGATTTTTGCCATTGAAAAACGTCCAGAAACGTTTGAAGCTACTGACTGAATGAAAGGAGCTGGCATCTCACTCTCTCTGAATCTTCTTTAGCATGCTAAGAGGAGCATGAAAAATCAAAAAATTTCAGAATTGCACCTTGCAATGCGGAGAAATTACTGTTTGTACATTGACATTATTCATTGATTTTTGCCATTGAAAAACATCATGTTACTCATATACCAGAAATGTTTGAAGGTACTGGCTGAAAGAAAGGAGCTGGCATCTCACTCTCTTTGAATCTTCTTTATCATGCTAAGAGGAGCAGGAAAAAGCAAAAAATTTCAGAATTGCACCTTGCAATGCGGAGAAATCAATGTTTGTGCATTCACATTATTCATTGATTTTTGCAATTCAAAAACGTCCAGAAATGTTTGAAGCTACTGACTGAATGAAAGGAGCTGGCATCTACCTCTCTCTGAATCTTCTTTAGCATGCTAAGAGGAGCATGAAAAAGAAAAAAATTTCAGAATTGCACCTTGCAATGCGGAGAAATTACTGTTTGTACATTGACATTATTCATTGATTTTTGCCTTTGAAAAACATCATGTTACTCATATACCAGAAATGTTTGAAGGTATTGGCTGAAAGAAAGGAGCTGGCATTTCACTCTCTTTGCATCTTCTTTACCATGCTAAGAGGAGCAGGAAAAAGGAAAAAAATTCAGAATTGCACCTTGCAATGCAGAAAAATCAATGTTTGTGCATTCACATTATTCATTGATTTTTGCCATTGTAAAACGTCCAGAAATGTTTGAAGCTACTGACTGAATGAAAGGAGCTGGCATCTCATTCTCTCTGAATCTTCTTTAGCTTGCTAAGAGGAGCATGAGAAAGCATAACATTTCAGAATTGCAACTTGCAATGCGGAGAAATTACTGTTTGTACATTGACATTATTCATTGATTTTTGCCATTGAAAAACATCATGTTACTCATATACCAGAAATGTTTGAAGGTACTGGCTGAAAGAAAGGAGCTGGCATCTCACTCTCTTTGAATCTTCTTTATCATGCTAAGAGGAGCAGGAAAAAGCAAAACATTTCAGAATTGCACCTTGCAATGCGGAGAAATCAATGTTTGTGCATTCACATTATTCATTGATTTTTGCCATTGAAAAACGTCCAGAAATGTTTGAAGCTACTGACTGAATGAAAGGAGCTGGCATCTTACGCTCTCTGAATCTTCTTTAGCATGCTAAGAGGAGCATGAAAAAGCAAAAAATATCAGAATTGCCCCTTGCAATGCGGAGAAATTACAGTTTGTACATTGACATTATTCATTGATTTTTGCCATTGAAAAACATCATGTTACTCATATACAGTACAGACCAAAAGTTTGGACACACCTTCTCATTTAAAGATTTTTCTGTATTTTCATGACTTTGAAAATTGTACATTCACACTGAAGGCATCAAAACTATGAATTAACACATGTGGAATTATATACTTAGCAAAAAAGTGTGAAAGAACTGAAAATATGTCTTATATTCTAGGTTCTTCAAAGTAGCCACCTTTTGCTTTGATGACTGCTTTCACACTCTTGGCATTCTCTTGATGAGCTTCAAGAGGTAGTCACCGGAAATGATTTTCACTTCACAGGTGTGCCCTGTCAGGTTTAATAAGTGGGATTTCTTGCTTATAAATGGGGTTGGGACCATCAGTTGTGTTGTGCAGAAGTCAGGTGGATACACAGCTGATTTTCCTACTGAATAGACTGTTAGAATTTGTATTATGGCAAGAAAAAGCAATTAAGTAAAGAAAAACGAGTGGCCATCATTACTTTAAGAAATGAAGGTCAGTCAGTCCGAAAAATTGGGCAAACTTTGAAAGTGTCCCCAAGTGCAGTTGCAAAAACCATCAAGCGCTACAAAGAAACTGGCTCACATGAGGACCGCCCCAGGAAAGGAAGACCAAGAGTCACCTCTGCTTCTGAGGATAAGTTTATCCGAGTCGCCAGCCTCAGAAATCTCAGGTTAACAGCAGCTCAGATTAGACACCAGGTCAATGCCACACACAGTTCTAGCAGCAGACACATCTCTTCAACAACTGTTAAGAGGAGACTTTGTGCGGCAGGCCTTCATGGTAAAATAGCTGCTAGGAAACCACTGCTAAGGACAGGCAACAAGCAGAAGAGACTTGTTTGGGCTAAAGAACACAAGGAATGGACATTAGACCAGTGGAAATCTGTGCTTTGATCTGATGAGTCCAAATTTGAGATCTTTGGTTCCAACCACCGTGTCTTTGTGCGACGCAGAAAAGGTGAACGGATGGACTCTACATGCCTGGTTCCCACCGTGAAGCATGGAGGAGGAGGTGTGATGGTGTGGGGGTACTTTGTTTGTGACACTGTTGTGGATTTATTCAAAATTGAAGGCATACTGAACCAGCATGGCTACCACAGCATGTTGCAGCGGCATGCTATTCCATCCGGTTTGCGTTTAGTTGGACCATCATTTATTTTTCAACAGGACAATGACCCCAAACGCACCTCCAGGCTATGTAAGGGCTATTTGACTAAGAAGGAGAGTGATGGGGTGATACACCAGATGACCTGGCCTCCACAGTCACCAGACCTGAACCATATCGAGATGGTTTGGGATGAACTGGACAGCAGAGTAAAGGCAAAAGGGCCAACAAGTGCTAAGCATCTCTGGGAACTCCTTCAAGATTGTTGGAAGACCATTTCCGGTGACTACCTCTTGAAGCTCATCAAGAGAATGCCAAGAGTGTGCAAAGCAGTCATCAAAGCAAAAGGTGGCTACTTTGAAGAACATAGAATATAAGACATATTTTCAGTTGTTTCACACTTTTTTGTTAAGTATATAATTCCACATGTGTTAATTCATAGTTTTGCTGCCTTCAGTGTGAATGTACAATTTTCAAAGTCATGAAAATTCAGAAAAATCTTTAAATGAGAAGGTGTGTCCAAACTTTTGGTCTGTACTGTACCTGAAATGTTTGAAGGTACTGGCTGAAAGAAAGGAGCTGGCATTTCACTCTCTTTGAATCTTCTTTATCTTGCTAAGAGGAGCAGGAAAAAGCAAAAAATTTCAGAATTGCACCTTGCAATGCGGAGAAATCAATGTTTGTGCATTCACATTATTCATTGATTTTTGCCATTGAAAAACATCCAGAAATGTTTGAAGCTACAGACTGAATGAAAGGAGCTGGCATTTCACTCTCTCTGAATCTTCTTTAGCATGCTAAGAGGAGCATGAAAAAGCAAAAAATTTCAGAATTGCACCTTGCAATGCGGAGAAATTACTGTTTGTACATTGACATTATTCATTGATTTTTGCCATTGAAAAACATCATGTTACTCATATACCAGAAATGTTTGAAGCTACTGGCTGAAAGAAAGGAGCTGGCACCTCACTCTCTTTGAATCTCCTTTATCATGCTAAGAGGAGCGGGAAAAAGCAAAAAATTTCAGAATTGCACCTCGCAATGCGGAGAAATCAATGTTTGTGCATTCACATTATTCATTGATTTTTGCCAATTGAAAAACGTCCAGAAATGTTTGAAGCTACTGACTGAATGAAAGGATCTGGCATCTCACTCTCTCTGAATCTTCTTTAGCATGCTAAGAGGAGCATGAAAAAGCAAAAAATTTCAGAATTGCACCTTGCAATGCTGAGAAATTACTGTTTGTACATTGACATTATTCATTGATTTTTGCCATTGAAAAACATCATGTTACTCATATACCAGAAATGTTTGAAGGTACTGGCTGAAAGAAAGGAGCTGGCATCTCACTCTCTTTGAATCTTCTTTATCATGCTAAAAGGAGCAGGAAAAAGCAAAAAATTTCAGAATTGCACCTTGCAATGCAGAGAAATCAATGTTTGTGCATATACATTATTCATTGATTTTTGCCATTGAAAAACGTCCAGAAATGTTTGAAGCTACTGACTGAATGAAAGGAGCTGGCATCTCCCTCTCTCTGAATCTTCTTTAGCATGCTAAGAGGAGCATGAAAAAGCAAAAAATTTCAGAATTGCACATTATAATGCGGAGAAATTACTGTTTGTACATTGACATTATTCATTGATTTTTGCCATTGAAAAACATCATGTTACTCATATACCAGAAATGTTTGAAGGTACTGGCTGAAAGAAAGGAGCTGGCATCTCACTCTCTTTGAATCTTCTTTATCATGCTAAGAGGAGCAGGAAAAAGCAAAAAATTTCAGAATTACACCTTGCAATGCGGAGAAATCAATGTTAGTGTATTCACATTATTCTTTGATTTTTGCCATTGAAAAACGTCCAGAAACGTTTGAAGCTACTGACTGAATGAAAGGAGCTGGCATCTCACTCTCTCTGAATCTTCTTTAGCATGCTAAGAGGAGCATGAAAAATCAAAAAATTTCAGAATTGCACCTTGCAATGCGGAGAAATTACTGTTTGTACATTGACATTATTCATTGATTTTTGCCATTGAAAAACATCATGTTACTCATATACCAGAAATGTTTGAAGGTACTGGCTGAAAGAAAGGAGCTGGCATCTCACTCTCTTTGAATCTTCTTTATCATGCTAAGAGGAGCAGGAAAAAGCAAAAAATTTCAGAATTGCACCTTGCAATGCGGAGAAATCAATGTTTGTGCATTCACATTATTCATTGATTTTTGCAATTCAAAAACGTCCAGAAATGTTTGAAGCTACTGACTGAATGAAAGGAGCTGGCATCTACCTCTCTCTGAATCTTCTTTAGCATGCTAAGAGGAGCATGAAAAAGAAAAAAATTTCAGAATTGCACCTTGCAATGCGGAGAAATTACTGTTTGTACATTGACATTATTCATTGATTTTTGCCTTTGAAAAACATCATGTTACTCATATACCAGAAATGTTTGAAGGTATTGGCTGAAAGAAAGGAGCTGGCATTTCACTCTCTTTGCATCTTCTTTACCATGCTAAGAGGAGCAGGAAAAAGGAAAAAAATTCAGAATTGCACCTTGCAATGCAGAAAAATCAATGTTTGTGCATTCACATTATTCATTGATTTTTGCCATTGTAAAACGTCCAGAAATGTTTGAAGCTACTGACTGAATGAAAGGAGCTGGCATCTCATTCTCTCTGAATCTTCTTTAGCTTGCTAAGAGGAGCATGAGAAAGCATAACATTTCAGAATTGCAACTTGCAATGCGGAGAAATTACTGTTTGTACATTGACATTATTCATTGATTTTTGCCATTGAAAAACATCATGTTACTCATATACCAGAAATGTTTGAAGGTACTGGCTGAAAGAAAGGAGCTGGCATCTCACTCTCTTTGAATCTTCTTTATCATGCTAAGAGGAGCAGGAAAAAGCAAAACATTTCAGAATTGCACCTTGCAATGCGGAGAAATCAATGTTTGTGCATTCACATTATTCATTGATTTTTGCCATTGAAAAACGTCCAGAAATGTTTGAAGCTACTGACTGAATGAAAGGAGCTGGCATCTTACGCTCTCTGAATCTTCTTTAGCATGCTAAGAGGAGCATGAAAAAGCAAAAAATATCAGAATTGCCCCTTGCAATGCGGAGAAATTACAGTTTGTACATTGACATTATTCATTGATTTTTGCCATTGAAAAACATCATGTTACTCATATACAGTACAGACCAAAAGTTTGGACACACCTTCTCATTTAAAGATTTTTCTGTATTTTCATGACTTTGAAAATTGTACATTCACACTGAAGGCATCAAAACTATGAATTAACACATGTGGAATTATATACTTAGCAAAAAAGTGTGAAAGAACTGAAAATATGTCTTATATTCTAGGTTCTTCAAAGTAGCCACCTTTTGCTTTGATGACTGCTTTCACACTCTTGGCATTCTCTTGATGAGCTTCAAGAGGTAGTCACCGGAAATGATTTTCACTTCACAGGTGTGCCCTGTCAGGTTTAATAAGTGGGATTTCTTGCTTATAAATGGGGTTGGGACCATCAGTTGTGTTGTGCAGAAGTCAGGTGGATACACAGCTGATTTTCCTACTGAATAGACTGTTAGAATTTGTATTATGGCAAGAAAAAGCAATTAAGTAAAGAAAAACGAGTGGCCATCATTACTTTAAGAAATGAAGGTCAGTCAGTCCGAAAAATTGGGCAAACTTTGAAAGTGTCCCCAAGTGCAGTTGCAAAAACCATCAAGCGCTACAAAGAAACTGGCTCACATGAGTACCGCCCCAGGAAAGGAAGACCAAGAGTCACCTCTGCTTCTGAGGATAAGTTTATCCGAGTCGCCAGCCTCAGAAATCTCAGGTTAACAGCAGCTCAGATTAGACACCAGGTCAATGCCACACACAGTTCTAGCAGCAGACACATCTCTTCAACAACTGTTAAGAGGAGACTTTGTGCGGCAGGCCTTCATGGTAAAATAGCTGCTAGGAAACCACTGCTAAGGACAGGCAACAAGCAGAAGAGACTTGTTTGGGCTAAAGAACACAAGGAATGGACATTAGACCAGTGGAAATCTGTGCTTTGATCTGATGAGTCCAAATTTGAGATCTTTGGTTCCAACCACCGTGTCTTTGTGCGACGCAGAAAAGGTGAACGGATGGACTCTACATGCCTGGTTCCCACCGTGAAGCATGGAGGAGGAGGTGTGATGGTGTGGGGGTACTTTGTTGGTGACACTGTTGTGGATTTATTCAAAATTGAAGGCATACTGAACCAGCATGGCTACCACAGCATGTTGCAGCGGCATGCTATTCCATCCGGTTTGCGTTTAGTTGGACCATCATTTATTTTTCAACAGGACAATGACCCCAAACGCACCTCCAGACTATGTAAGGGCTATTTGACTAAGAAGGAGAGTGATGGGGTGATACACCAGATGACCTGGCCTCCACAGTCACCAGACCTGAACCATATCGAGATGGTTTGGGATGAACTGGACAGCAGAGTAAAGGCAAAAGGGCCAACAAGTGCTAAGCATCTCTGGGAACTCCTTCAAGATTGTTGGAAGACCATTTCCGGTGACTACCTCTTGAAGCTCATCAAGAGAATGCCAAGAGTGTGCAAAGCAGTCATCAAAGCAAAAGGTGGCTACTTTGAAGAACATAGAATATAAGACATATTTTCAGTTGTTTCACACTTTTTTGTTAAGTATATAATTCCACATGTGTTAATTCATAGTTTTGCTGCCTTCAGTGTGAATGTACAATTTTCAAAGTCATGAAAATACAGAAAAATCTTTAAATGAGAAGGTGTGTCCAAACTTTTGGTCTGTACTGTACCTGAAATGTTTGAAGGTACTGGCTGAAAGAAAGGAGCTGGCATTTCACTCTCTTTGAATCTTCTTTATCTTGCTAAGAGGAGCAGGAAAAAGCAAAAAATTTCAGAATTGCACCTTGCAATGCGGAGAAATCAATGTTTGTGCATTCACATTATTCATTGATTTTTGCCATTGAAAAACATCCAGAAATGTTTGAAGCTACAGACTGAATGAAAGGAGCTGGCATTTCACTCTCTCTGAATCTTCTTTAGCATGCTAAGAGGAGCATGAAAAAGCAAAAAATTTCAGAATTGCACCTTGCAATGCGGAGAAATTACTGTTTGTACATTGACATTATTCATTGATTTTTGCCATTGAAAAACATCATGTTACTCATATACCAGAAATGTTTGAAGCTACTGGCTGAAAGAAAGGAGCTGGCACCTCACTCTCTTTGAATCTCCTTTATCATGCTAAGAGGAGCGGGAAAAAGCAAAAAATTTCAGAATTGCACCTCGCAATGCGGAGAAATCAATGTTTGTGCATTCACATTATTCATTGATTTTTGCCAATTGAAAAACGTCCAGAAATGTTTGAAGCTACTGACTGAATGAAAGGAGCTGGCATCTCACTCTCTCTGAATCTTCTTTAGCATGCTAAGAGGAGCATGAAAAAGCAAAAAATTTCAGAATTGCACCTTGCAATGCGGACAAATTTCTATTTGTACATTGACATTATTCATTGATTTTTGCCATTGAAAAACATCATGTTACTCATATACCAGAAATGTTTGAAGGTACTGGCTGAAAGCAAGGAGCTGTTATCTCACTCTCTTTGAATCTTCTTTATCATGCTAAGAGGAGCAGGAAAAAGCAAAACATTTCAGAATTGCACCTTGCAATGCGGAGAAATCAATGTTTTGGCATTCACATTATTCATTGATTTTTGCCATTGTAAAACGTCCAGAAATTTTTGAAGCTACCGACTGAATGAAAGGAGCTGGCATCTCACTCTCTCTGAATCTTCTTTAGCATGCTAAGAGGAGCATGAAAAAGCAAAAAATATCAGAATTGCACCTTGCACTGCGGGGAAATTACTTTTTGTACATTGACATTATTCTTTGATTTTTGCCATTGAAAAACATCATGTTACTCATATACCAGAAATGTTTGAAGGTACTGGCTAAAAGAAAGGAGCTGGCATTTCACTCTCTTTGAATCTTCTTTATCATGCAAAGAGGAGCAGGAAAAAATAAAAATTTCAGACCAGAACCTTGCAATGCAGAGAAATCAATGTTTGTGCATTCACATTATTCATTGATTTTTGCCATTGTAAAACGTCCAGAAATGTTTGAAGATACTGACTGAATAAAAGGAGCTGGCATCTCACTCTCTTTGAATCTTTATTATCATGCTAAGAGGAGCAGGAAAAAGCAAAAAATTTCAGAATTGCACCTTGCAATGCGGAGAAAGCAATATTTGTGCATTCACATTATTCATTGATTTTTGCCATTGAAAAACGTCCAGAAATGTTTGAAGCTACTGACTGAATGAAAGGAGCTGGCATCTCACTCTCTCTGAATCTTCTTTAGCATGCTAAGTGGAGCATGAAAAAGCAAAAAATTTCAGAATTGCACCTTGCAATGCGGAGAAATTACTGTTTGTACATTGACATTATTCATTGATTTTTGCCATTGAAAAACATCATGTTACTCATATACCAGAAATGTTTGAAGGTACTGGCTGAAAGAAAGGAGCTGGCATCTCATTCTCTTTGAATCTTCTTTATCATGCTAAGAGGAGTAGGAAAAAGCAAAGAAATTCAGAATTGCACCTTGCAATGCGGAGAAATCAATGTTTGTGCATTCACATTATTCATTGATTTTTGCCATTGAAAAACGTCCAGAAATGTTTGAAGCTACCGACTGAATGAAAGGAGCTGGCATCTCACTCTCTCTGAATCTTCTTTAGCATGCTAAGAGGAGCATGAAAAAGCAAAAAATATCAGAATTGCACCTTGCAATGCGGGGAAATTACTCTTTGTACATTCACATTATTCATTCATTTTTGCCATTGAAAAACGTCCAGAAATGTTTGAAGCTACTGACTGAATGAAAGGAGCTTCCATCTCACTATCTCTGAATCTTCTTTAGCATGCTAAGAGGAGCATGAAAAAGAAAAAAATTTCAGAATTACACCTTGCAATGCGCAGAAATTACTGTTTGTACATTGACATTATTCATTGATTTTTGCCATTGAAAAACATCATGTTACTCATATACCAGAAATGTTTGAAGGTACTGGGTGAAAGAACAGAGCTGGCATCTCATTCTCTTTGAATTTTCTTTATCATGCTAAGAGGAGTAGGAAAAAGCAAAGAAATTCAGAATTGCACCTTGCAATGCGGAGAAATCAATGTTTGTGCATATACATTATTCATTGATTTTTGCATTTGAAAAACGTCCAGAAATGTTTGAAGCTACTGACTGAATGAAAGGAGCTGGCATCTCCCTCTCTCTGAATCTTCTTTAGCATGCTAAGAGGAGCATGAAAAAGCAAAAAATTTCAAAACTGCACCTTATAATGCGGAGAAATTACTGTTTGTACATTGACATTATTCATTGATTTTTGCCATTGAAAAACATCATGTTACTCATATACCAGAAATGTTTGAAGGTACTGGCTGAAAGAAAGGAGCTGGCATCTCACTCTCTTTGAATCTTCTTTATCATGCTAAGAGGAGCAGGAAAAAGCAAAAAAATTCAGAATTACACCTTGCAATGCGGAGAAATCAATGTTAGTGTATTCACATTATTCTTTGATTTTTGCCATTGAAAAACGTCCAGAAACGTTTGAAGCTACTGACTGAATGAAAGGAGCTGGCATCTCACTCTCTCTGAATCTTCTTTAGCATGCTAAGAGAAGCATGAAAAAGCAAAAAATTTCAGAATTGCACCTTGCAATGCGAAGAATTTACTGTTTGTACATTGACATTATTCATTGATTTTTGCCATTGAAAAACATCATGTTACTCATATACCAGAAATGTTTGAAGGTACTGGCTGAAAGAAAGGAGCTGGCATCTCACTCTCTTTGAATCTTCTTTATCATGCTAAGAGGAGCAGGAAAAAGCAAAACATTTCAGAATTGCACCTTGCAATGCGGAGAAATCAATGTTTGTGCATTCACATTATTCATTGATTTTTGCCATTGAAAAACGTCCAGAAATGTTTGAAGTTACTGACTGAATGAAAGGAGCTGGCATCTCACTCTCTCTGAATCTTCTTTAGCATGCTAAGAGGAGCATGAAAAAGCAAAATATATCAGAATTGCCCCTTGCAATGCGGAGAAATTACAGTTTGTACATTGACATTATTCATTGATTTTTGCCATTGAAAAACATCATGTTACTCATATACCTGAAATGTTTGAAGGTACTGGCTGAAAGAAAGGAGCTGGCATTTCACTCTCTTTGAATCTTCTTTATCTTGCTAAGAGGAGCAGGAAAAAGCAAAAAAATTCAGAATTGCACCTTGCAATGCGGAGAAATCAATGTTTGTGCATTCACATTATTCATTGATTTTTGCCATTGAAAAACATCCAGAAATGTTTAAAGCTACAGACTGAAGGAAAGGAGCTGGCATCTCACTCTCTCTGAATCTTCTTTAGCATGCTAAGAGTAGCATGAAAAAGCAAAAAATTTCAAAATTGCACCTTGCAATGCGGACAAATTTCTGTTTGTACATTGACATTATTCATTGATTTTTGCCATTGAAAAACATCATGTTACTCATATACCAGAAATGTTTGAAGGTACTGGCTGAAAGCAAGGAGCTGTTTTCTCACTCTCTTTGAATCTTCTTTATCATGCTAAGAGGAGCAGGAAAAAGCAAAACATTTCAGAATTGCACCTTGCAATGCGGAGAAATCAATGTTTTGGCATTCACATTATTCATTGATTTTTGCCATTGTAAAACGTCCAGAAATGTTTGAAGCTACCAACTGAATGAAAGGAGCTGGCATCTCACTCTATCTGAATCTTCTTTAGCATGCTAAGAGGAGCATGAAAAAGCAAAAAATTTCAGAATTGCACCTTGCAATGCGGAGAAATTACTGTTTTTACATTAACATTATTCATTGATTTTTGCCATTGAAAAACATCATGTTACTCATATACCAGAAATGTTTGAAGGTACTGGCTGAAAGAAAGGAGCTGGTTTCTCACTCTCTTTGAATCTTCTTTATCATGCTAAGAGGAGAAGGAAAAAGCAAAAAAATTCAGAATTGACCTTGCAATGCGGAGAAATCAGTGTTTGTGCATTCACCTTATTCATTGATTTTTACCATTGAAAAACGTCCAGAAATGTTTGAAGCTACCGACTGAATGAAAGGAGCTGGAATCTCACTCTCTCTGAATCTTCTTTAGCATGCTAAGAGGAGCATGAAAAAGCAAAAAAATTCAGAATTGCACCTTGCAATGCGGAGAAATTACTGTTTGTACATTGACATTATTCAGTGATTTTTGCCATTGAAAAATATCATGTTACTCATATACCAGAAATGTTTGAAGGTACTGGCTGAAAGAAAGGAGCTGGCATCTCACTCTCTTTGAATCTTCTTTATCATGCTAAGAGGAGCAGGACAAAGCAAAAAAATTCAGAATTGCACCTTGCAATGCGGAGAAATCAATGTTTGTGCATTCACATTATTCATTGATTTTTGCCATTGAAAAACGTCCAGAAATGTTTGAAGCTACTGACTGAATGAAAGGAGCTGGCATCTCACTCTCTCTGAATCTTCTTTAGCATGCTAAGAGGAGCATGAAAAAGCAAAAAATATCAGAATTGCACCTTGCAATGCGTGGAAATTACTCTTTGTACATTGACATTATTCATTGATTTTTGCCATTGAAAAACATCATGTTACTCATATACCAGAAATGTTTGAAGGTACTGGCTGAAAGAAAGGAGCTGGCATTTTACTCTCTTTGAATCTTCTTTATCATGCTAAGAGGAGCAGGAAAAAGTAAAAAATCTCAGACTTGAACCTTGCAATGCAGAGAAATCAATGTTTGTGCATTCACATTATTCATTGATTTTTGCCATTGTGAAACGTCCAGAAATGTTTGAAGCTACTGACTGAATGAAAGGAGCTGGCACCTCACTCTCTTTGAATCTTCTTTATCATGCTAAGAGAAGCAGTAAAAAGCAAAAAATTTCAGAATTGCACCTTGCAATGCGGAGAAATCAATGTTTGTGCATTCACAATATTCATTGATTTTTGCCATTGAAAAACGTCCAGAAATGTTTGAAGCTACTGACTGAATGAAAGGAGCTGGCATCTCACTCTCTCTGAATCTTCTTTAGCATGCTAAGAGGAGCATGAAAAAGCAAAAAATATCAGAATTGCACCTTGCAATGCGGGGAAATTACTCTTTGTACATTGACATTATTCTTTGATTTTTGCCATTGAAAAACATCATGTTACTCATATACCAGAAATGTTTGAAGGTACTGGCTGAAAGAAAGGAGCTGACATTTCACTCTCTTTGAATCTTCTTTATCATGCTAAGAGGAGCAGGAAAAAGCAAAAAATTTCAGACTTGCACCTTGAAATGCAGAGAAATCAATGTTTGTGCATTCACATTATTCATTGACTTTTGCCATTGAAAAATGTCCAGAAATGTTTGAAGCTACTGACTGAATGAAAGGAGCTGGCATCTCACTCTCTCTGAATCTTCTTTAGCATGCTAAGAGGAGCATGAAAAAGCAAAAATTTCAGATTTGCACCTTGCAATGCGGAGAAATTACTGTTTGGACATTGACATTATTCACTGATTTTTGCCATTGAAAAACATCATGTTACTCATATACTAGAAATGTTTGAAGGTACTGGCTGAAAGAAAGGAGCTGGCATCTAACTCTCTTTGAATCTCCTTTATCATGCTAAGAGGAGCAGGAAAAAGCAAAAAATTTCAGAATTGCACCTTGCAATGCGGAGAAATCAATGTTTGTGCATTCACATTATTCATTGATTTTTGCCATTGAAAAACGTCCAGAAATGTTTGAAGCTACTGACTGAATGAAAGGAGCTGGCATCTCACACTCTCTGAATCTTCTTTAGCATGCTAAGAGGAGCAGGAAAAAGCAAAAAATTTCATAAATGCACCTTGCAATGCGGAGAATTTACTGTTTGTACATTGACATTATTCATTGATTTTTGCCATTGAAAAACATCATGTTACTCATATACCAGAAATGTTTGAAGGTACTCGCTGAAAGAAAGGAGCTGGCATCTCGCTCTCTTTGAATCTCCTTTATCATGCTAAGAGGAGAAGGAAAAAGCAAAAAATTTCAGAATTGCACCTTGCAATGGGGAGAAATCAATGTTTGTGCATTCACATTATTCATTGATTTTTGCCATTGAAAAACGTCCAGAAATGTTTGAAGCTACCGACTAAATGAAAGGAGCTGGCATCTCACTCTCTCTGAATCTTCTTTAGCATGCTAAGAGGAGCATGAAATAAAAAAAAAATTCAGAATTGCACCTTGCAATGCGGAGAAATTACTGTTTGTACATTGACATTATTCATTGATTTTTGCCATTGAAAAACATCATGTTACTCATATACCAGAAATGTTTGAAGGTACTGGCTGAAATAAAGGAGCTGGCATCTCATTCTCTTTGAATCTTCTTTATCATGCTAAGAGGAGTAGGAAAAAGCAAAGAAATTCAGAATTGCACCTTGCAATGCGGAGAAATCAATGTTTGTGCATTCACATTATTCATTGATTTTTGCCATTGAAAAACGTCCAGAAATGTTTGAAGCTACCGACTGAATGAAAAGAGCTGGCATATCACTCTCTCTGAATCTTCTTTAGCATGCTAAGAGGAGCATGAAAAAGAAAAAAAATTCAGAATTGCACCTTGCAATGCGGAGAAATTACTGTTTGTACATTGACATTATTCATTGATTTTTGAAATTGAAAAACATCATGTTACTCATATACCAGAAATGTTTGAAGGTACTGGCTGAAAGAAAGGAGCTGGCATCTCACTCTCTTTGAAACTTCTTTATCATGCTGAGAGGAGCAGGAAAAAGCAAAAAATTTCAGAATTGCACCTTGCAAACTGGAAAAATCAATGTTTGTGCATTCACATTATTCATTGATTTTTGCCATTGAAAAACGTCCAGAAATTTTGAAGCTTCTGACTGAATGAAAGGAACTGGCATCTCACTCTCTCTGAATCTTCTTTAGCATGCTAAGAGGAGCATGAAAGAGCAAAAAATTTCAGAATTGCACCTTGCAATGCAGAGAAATTACTGTTTGTAAATGGACATTATTCACTGATTTTTGCCATTGAAAAACATCATGTTACTCATATACCAGAAATATTTGAAGGTACTGGCTGAAAGAAAGGAGCTGGCATCTCACTCTCTTTGAAACTTCTTTATCATGCTGAGAGGAGCAGGAAAAAGCAAAAAATTTCAGAATTGCACCTTGCAAAGTGGAAAAATTAATGTTTGTCCATTCACATTATTCATTGATTTTTGCCATTGAAAAACGTCCAGAAATGTTTGAAGCTACTGACTGAATGAAAGGAGCTGGCATCTCACTCTCTCTGAATCTTCTTTAGCATGCTAAGAGGAGCATGAAAAAGCAAAAAATATCAGAATTGCACCTCGCAATGCGGAGAAATTACTTTTTGTACATTGACATTATTCATTGATTTTTGCCATTGAAAAACATCATGTTACTCATATACCAGAAATGTTTGAAGGTACTGGCTGAAAGAAAGGAGCTGACATTTCACTCTCTTTGAATCTTCTTTATCATGCTAAGAGGAGCAGGAAAAAGCAAAAAATTTCAGACTTGCACCTTGCAATGCAGAGAAATCAATGTTTGTGCATTCACATTATTCATTGACTTTTGCCATTGAAAAATGTCCAGAAATGTTTGAAGCTACTGACTGAATGAAAGGAGCTGGCATCTCACTCTCTCTGAATCTTCTTTAGCATGCTAAGAGGAGCATGAAAAAGCAAAAATTTCAGATTTGCACCTTGCAATGCGGAGAAATTACTGTTTGGACATTGACATTATTCATTGATTTTTGCCATTGAAAAACATCATGTTACTCATATACTAGAAATGTTTGAAGGTACTGGCTGAAAGAAAGGAGCTGGCATCTAACTCTCTTTGAATCTCCTTTATCATGCTAAGAGGAGCAGGAAAAAGCAAAAAATTTCAGAATTGCACCTTGCAATGCGGAGAAATCAATGTTTGTGCATTCACATTATTCATTGATTTTTGCCATTGAAAAACGTCCAGAAATGTTTGAAGCTACCAACTGAATGAAAGGAGCTGGCATCTCACTCTCTCTGAATCTTCTTTAGCATGCTAAGAGGAGCATGAAAAAGCAAAAAATTTCAGAATTGCGCCTTGCAATGCGGAGAAATTACTGTTTGTACATTGACATTATTCATTGATTTTTGTCATTGAAAAACATCATGTTACTCATATACCAGAAATGTTTGAAGGTACTGGCTGAAAGAAAGGAGCTGGCATCTCACTCTCTTTGAATCTTCTTTATCATGCTAAGAGGAGCAGGAAAAAGCAAAACATTTCAGAATTGCACCTTGCAAAGCGGAAAAATCAATGTTTGTGCATTCACATTATTCATTGATTTTTGCCATTGAAAAACGTCCAGAAATGTTTGAAGCTACTGACTGAATGAAAGGAGCTGGCATCTCACTCTCTCTGAATCTTCTTTAGCATGCTAAGAGGAGCAGGAAAAAGCAAAAAATTTCAGAAATGCACCTTGCAATGCGGAGAATTTACTGTTTGTACATTGACATTATTCATTGATTTTTGCCATTGAAAAACATCATGTTACTCATATACCAGAAATGTTTGAAGGTACTGGCTGAAAGAAAGGAGCTGGCATCTCACTCTCTTTGAATCTCCTTTATCATGCTAAGAGTAGAAGGAAAAAGCAAAAAATTTCAGAATTGCACCTTGCAATGGGGAGAAATCAATGTTTGTGCATTCACATTATTCATTGATTTTTGCCATTGAAAAACGTCCAGAAATGTTTGAAGCTACCGACTAAATGAAAGGAGCTGGCATCTCACTCTCTCTGAATCTTCTTTAGCATGCTAAGAGGAGCATGAAAAAGAAAAAAAATTCAGAATTGCACCTTGCAATGCGGAGAAATTACTGTTTGTACATTGACATTATTCATTGATTTTTGCCATTGAAAAACATCATGTTACTCATATACCAGAAATGTTTGAAGGTACTGGCTGAAAGAAAGGAGCTGGCATATCATTCTCTTTGAATCTTCTTTATCATGCTAAGAGGAGTAGGAAAAAGCAAAGAAATTCAGAATTGCACCTTGCAATGCGGAGAAATCCATGTTTGTGCATTCACATTATTCATTGATTTTTGCCATTGAAAAACGTCCAGAAATGTTTGAAGCTACCGACTGAATGAAAAGAGCTGGCATCTCACTCTCTCTGAATCTTCTTTAGCATGCTAAGAGGAGCATGAAAAAGCAAAAAATTTCAGAATTGCACCTTGCAATGCGGAGAAATTACTGTTTGTAAATGGACATTATTCACTGATTTTTGCCATTGAAAAACATCATGTTACTCATATACCAGAAATGTTTGAAGGTACTGGCTGAAAGAAAGGAGCTGGCATCTCACTCTCTTTGAAACTTCTTTATCATGCTGAGAGGAGCAGGAAAAAGCAAAAAATTTCAGAATTGCACCTTGCAAACTGGAAAAATCAATGTTTGTGCATTCACATTATTCATTGATTTTTGCCATTGAAAAACGTCCAGAAATTTTGAAGCTTCTGACTGAATGAAAGGAGCTGGCATCTCACTCTCTCTGAATCTTCTTTAGCATGCTAAGAGGAGCATGAAAGAGCAAAAAATTTCAGAATTGCACCTTGCAATGCGGAGAAATTACTGTTTGTAAATGGACATTATTCACTGATTTTTGCCATTGAAAAACATCATGTTACTCATATACCAGAAATATTTGAAGGTACTGGCTGAAAGAAAGGAGCTGGCATCTCACTCTCTTTGAAACTTCTTTATCATGCTGAGAGGAGCAGGAAAAAGCAAAAAATTTCAGAATTGCACCTTGCAAAGTGGAAAAATCAATGTTTGTGCATTCACATTATTCATTGATTTTTGCGATTGAAAAACGTACAGAAATGTTTGAATCTACTGACTGAATGAAAGGAGCTGGCATCTCTCTCTCTCTGAATCTTCTTTAGCATGCTAAGAGGAGCATGAAAAAGCAAAAAATATCAGAATTGCACCTCGCAATGCGGAGAAATTACTGTTTGTACATTGACATTATTCATTGATTTTTGCCATTGAAAAACATCATGTTACTCATATACCAGAAATGTTTGAAGGTACTGGCTGAAAGAAAGGAGCTGACATTTCACTCTCTTTGAATCTTCTTTATCATGCTAAGAGGAGCAGGAAAAAGCAAAAAATTTCAGACTTGCACCTTGCAATGCAGAGAAATCAATGTTTGTGCATTCACATTATTCATTGACTTTTGCCATTGAAAGATGTCCAGAAATGTTTGAAGCTACTGACTAAATGAAAGGAGCTGGCATCTCACTCTCTCTGAATCTTCTTTTGCATGCTAAGAGGAGCATGAAAAAGCAAAAATTTCAGATTTGCACCTTGCAATGCGGAGAAATTACTGTTTGTACATTGACATTATTCATTGATTTTTGCCATTGAAAAACATCATGTTACTCATATACTAGAAATGTTTGAAGGTACTGGCTGAAAGAAAGGAGCTGGCATCTAACTCTCTTTGAATCTCCTTTATCATGCTAAGAGGAGCAGGAAAAAGCAAAAAATTTCAGAATTGTACCTTGCAATGCGGAGAAATCAATGTTTGTGCATTCACATTATTCATTGATTTTTGCCATTGAAAAACGTCCAGAAATGTTTGAAGCTACTGACTGAATGAGAGGAACTGGCATCTCACTCTCTCTGAATCCTCTTTAGCATGCTAAGAGGAGCATGAAAAAGCAAAAAATATCACAATTGCACCTTGCAATGCGTGGAAATTACTGTTTGTACATTGACATTATTCATTGATTTTTGCCATTGAAAAACATCATGTTACTCACATACCAGAAATGTTTGAAGGTACTGGCTGAAAGAAAGGAGCTGGCATTTTACTCTCTTTGAAACTTCTTTATCATGCTGAGAGGAGCAGGAAAAAGCAAAAAATTTCAGAATTGCACCTTGCAAAGTGGAAAAATCAATGTTTGTGCATTCACATTATTCATTGATTTATGCCATTGAAAAACGTCCGGAAATGTTTGAAGCTACTGACTGAATGAAAGGAGCTGGCATCTCACTCTCTTTGAATCTTCTTTAGCATGCTAAGAGGAGCATGTAAAAGCAAAAAATTTCAGAATTGCACCTTGCAATGCGGAGAAATTACTGTTTGTACATTGATAATATTCATTGATTTTTGCCATTGAAAAACATCATGTTACTCATATACCAGAAATGTTTGAAGGTACTGGCTGAAATAATGGAGCTGGCATCTCATTCTCTTTGAATCTTCTTTATCATGCTAAGAGGAGTAGGAAAAAGCAAAGAAATTCAGAATTGCACCTTGCAATGCAGAGAAATCAATGTTTGTGCATTCACATTATTCATTGACTTTTGCCATTGAAAAATGTCCAGAAATGTTTGAATCTACTGACTGAATGAAAGGAGCTGGCATCTCACTCTTTTTCAATCTTCTTTATCATGCTGGGAGGAGCAGGAAAAAGCAAAAAATTTCAGAATTGCACCTTGCAAAGTGGAAAAATCAATGTTTGTGCATTCACATTATTCATTGATTTTTGCCATTGAAAAACGTCCAGAAATTTTGAAGCTACTGACTGAATGAAAGGAGCTGGCATCTCACTCTCTATGAATCTTCTTTAGCATGCTAAGAGGAGCATGAAAAAGCAAAAAATTTCAGAATTGCACCTTGCAATGCGGAGAAATTACTGTTTGTAAATGGACATTATTCACTGATTTTTGCCATTGAAAAACATCATGTTACTCATATACCAGAAATGTTTGAAGGTACTGGCTGAAAGAAAGGAGCTGGCATCTCACTCTCTTTGAAACTTCTTTATCATGCTGAGAGGAGCAGGAAAAAGCAAAAAATTTCAGAATTGCACCTTGCAAAGTGGAAAAATCAATGTTTGTGCATTCACATTATTCATTGATTTTTGCCATTGAAAAACGTCCAGAAATGTTTGAAGCTACTGACTGAATGAAAGGAGCTGGCATCTCACTCTCTCTGAATCTTCTTTAGCATGCTAAGAGGAGCATGAAAAAGCAAAAAATATCACAATTGCACCTTGCAATGCGTGGAAATTACTGTTTGTACATTGACATTATTCATTGATTTTTGCCATTGAAAAACATCATGTTACTCATATACCAGAAATGTTTGAAGGTACTGGCTGAAAGAAAGGAGCTGGCATTTTACTCTCTTTGAATCTTCTTTATCATGCTAAGAGGAGCAGGAAAAAGCAAAAAATTTCAGAATTGCACCTTGCAATGCGGAGAAATCAATGTTTGTGCATTCACATTATTCATTGATTTTTGCCATTGAAAAATGTCCAGAAGTGTTTGAAGCTACTGACTGAATGAAAGGAGCTGGCATCTCACTCTCTCTGAATCTTCTTTAGCATGCTAAGAGGAGCATGAAAAAGCAAAAAATTTCAGAATTGCACCTTGCAATGTGGAGAAATTACTTTTTGTACATTGACATTATTCATTGATTTTTGCCATTGAAAAACATCCAGAAATGTTTGAAGCTACCGACTGAATGAAAGGAGCTGGCATCTCACTCTCTCTGAATCTTCTTTAGCATGCTAAGAGGAGCAAGAAAAAGCAAAAAATTTCAGAATTGCACCTTGCAATGCGGAGAAATTACTGTTTGTAAATGGACATTATTCACTGATTTTTGACATTGAAAAACATCATGTTACTCATATACCAGAAATGTTTGAAGGTACTGGCTGAAAGAAAGGAGCTGGCATCTCACTGTCTTTGAAACTTCTTTATCATGCTGAGAGGAGCAGGAAAAAGCAAAAAATTTCAGAATTGCACCTTGCAAAGTGGAAAAATCAATGTTTGTGCATTCACATTATTCATTGATTTATGCCATTGAAAAACGTCCAGAAATGTTTGAAGCTACTGACTGAATGAAAGGAGCTGGCATCTCACTCTCTCTGAATCTTCTTTAGCATGCTAAGAGGAGCATGAAAAAGCAAAAAATTTCAGAATTGCACCTTGCAATGCGGAGAAATTACTGTTTGTACATTGACATTATTCATTGATTTTTGCCATTGAAAAACATCATGTTACTCATATACCAGAAATGTTTGAAGGTACAGGCTGAAATAAAGGAGCTGGCATCTCATTCTCTTTGAATCTTCTTTATCATGCTAAGAGGAGTAGGAAAAAGCAAAGAAATTCAGAATTGCACCTTGCAATGCAGAGAATTCAATGTTTGTGCATTCACATTATTCATTGACTTTTGCCATTGAAAAATGTCCAGAAATGTTTGAAGCTACTGACTGAATGAAAGGAGCTGGCATCTCACTCTTTTTCAATCTTCTTTATCATGCTAAGAGGGGCATGAAAAAGCAAAAAATTTCAGAATTGCACCTTGCAATGCGGAGAATTTACTGTTTGTACATTGACATTATTCATTGATTTTTGCCATTGAAAAACATCATGTTACTCATATACCAGAAATGTTTGAAGGTACTGGCTGAAAGAAAGGAGCTGGCATCTCACTCTCTTTGAATCTCCTTTATCATGCTAAGAGGAGCAGGAAAAAGCAAAAAATTTCAGAATTGCACCTTGCAATGCGGAGAAATCAATGTTTGTGCATTCACATTATTCATTGATTTTTGCCATTGAAAAACGTCCAGAAATGTTTGAAGCTACCGACTGAATGAAAGGAACTGGCATCTCACTCTCTCTTTATCTTCTTTAGCATGCTAAGAGGAGCATGAAAAAGCAAAAAATTTCAGAATTGCACCTTGCAATGCGGAGAAATTACTGTTTGTACATTGACATTATTCATTGATTTTTGTCATTGAAAAACATCATGTTACTCATATACCTGAAATGTTTGAAGGTACTGGCTGAAAGAAAGGAGCTGGCATCTCAATCTCTTTGAAACTTCTTTATCATGCTGAGAGGAGCAGGAAAAAGCAAAACATTTCAGAATTGCACCTTGCAAAGCGGAAAAATCAATGTTTGTGCATTCACATTATTCATTGATTTTTGCCATTGAAAAACGTCCAGAAATGTTTGAAGCTACTGACTGAATGAAAGGAGCTGGCATCTCACTCTCTCTGAATCTTCTTTAGCATGCTAAGAGGAGCAGGAAAAAGCAAAACATTTCAGAAATGCACCTTGCAATGCGCAGAATTTACTGTTTGTACATTGACATTATTCATTGATTTTTGCCATTGAAAAACATCATGTTACTCATATACCAGAAATGTTTGAAGGTACTGGCTGAAAGAAAGGAGCTGGCATCTCACTCTCTTTGAATCTCCTTTATCATGCTAAGAGGAGAAGGAAAAAGCAAAAAATTTCAGAATTGCACCTTGCAATGGGGAGAAATCAATGTTTGTGCATTCACATTATTCATTGATTTTTGCCATTGAAAAACGTCCAGAAATGTTTGAAGCTACCGACTAAATGAAAGGAGGTGGCATCTCACTCTCTCTGAATCTTCTATAGCATGCTAAGAGGAGCATGAAAAAGAAAAAAAATTCAGAATTGCACCTTGCAATGCGGAGAAATTACTGTTTGTACATTGACATTATTCATTGATTTTTGCCATTGAAAAACATCATGTTACTCATATACCGGAAATGTTTGAAGGTACTGGCTGAAAGAAAGGAGCTGGCATCTCAGTCTCTTTGAAACTTCTTTATCATGCTGAGAGGAGCAGGAAAAAGCAAAAAATTTCAGAATTGCACCTTGCAAAGTGGAAAAATCAATGTTTGTGCATTCACATTATTCATTGATTTTTGCCATTGAAAAACGTCCAGAAATTTTGAAGCTACTGACTGAATGAAAGGAGCTGGCATCTCACTCTCTCTGAATCTTCTTTAGCATGCTAAGAGGAGCATGAAAAAGCAAAAAATATCAGAATTGCACCTCGCAATGCGGAGAAATTACTGTTTGTACATTGACATTATTCATTGATTTTTGCCATTGAAAAACATCATGTTACTCATATACCAGAAATGTTTGAAGGTACTGGCTGAAAGAAAGGAGCTGGCATCTAACTCTCTTTGAATCTCCTTTATAATGCTAAGAAGAGCAGGAAAAAGCAAAAAATTTCAGAATTGCACCTTGCAATGCGGAGAAATCAATGTTTGTGCATTCACATTATTCATTGATTTTTGCCATTGAAAAACGTCCAGAAGTGTTTGAAGCTACCGACTGAATGAAAGGAGCTCGCATCTCACTCTCTCTGAATCTTCTTTAGCATGCTAAGAGGAGCATGAAAAAGCAAAAAATTTCAGAATTGCGCCTTGCAATAAAAGAAATTACTGTTTGTACATTGACATTATTCATTGATTTTTGACATTGAAAAACATCATGTTACTCATATACCAGAAATGTTTGAAGGTACTGGCTGAAAGAAAGGAGCTGGCATCTCACTCTCTTTGAATCTTCTTTATCATGCTAAGAGGAGCAGGAAAAAGCAAAAAATTTCAGAATTGCACCTTGCAATGCGGAGAAATCAATGTTTGTGCATTCACATTATTCATTGATTTTTGCCATTGAAAAACGTCCAGAAATGTTTGAAGCTACTGACTGAATGAGAGGAGCTGGCATCTCACTCTCTCTGAATCTTCTTTAACATGCTAAGTGGAGCATGAAAAAGCAAAAAATATCACAATTGCACCTTGCAATGCGTGGAAATTACTCTTTGTACATTGACATTATTCATTGATTTTTGCCATTGAAAAACATCATGTTACTCACATACCAGAAATGTTTGAAGGTACTGGCTGAAAGAAAGGAGCTGGCATTTTACTCTCTTTGAATCTTCTTTATCATGCTAAGAGGAGCAGGAAAAAGTAAAAAATTTCAGACTTGAACCTTGCAATGCAGAGAAATCAATGTTTGTGCATTCACATTATTCATTGATTTTTGCCATTGAAAAACGTCCAGAAATGTTTGAAGCTACTGACAGAATGAAAGGAGCTGGCATCTCACTCGCTCTGAATCTTCTTTAGCATGCTAAGAGGAGCATGAAAAAGCAAAAAATTTCAGAATTGCACCTTGCAATGCAGAGAAATTACTTTTTGTACATTGACTTTATTCATTGATTTTTGCCATTGAAAAACATCATGTTACTCATATACCAGAAATGTTTGAAGTTACTGGCTGAAAGAAAGGAGCTGGCATCTCATTCTCTTTGAATCTTCTTTATCATGCTAAGAGGAGTAGGAAAAAGCAAAGAAATTCAGAATTGCACCTTGCAATGCGGAGAAATCAATGTTTGTGCATTCACATTATTCATTGATTGTTGCCATTGAAAAACATCCGGAAATGTTTGAAGCTACCGACTGAATGAAAGGAGCTGGCATCTCACTCTCTCTGAATCTTCTTTAGCATGCTAAGAGGAGCATGAAAAAGCAAAAAATTTCAGAATTGCACCTTGCAATGCGGAGAAATTACTGTTTGTAAATGGACATTATTCACTGATTTTTGCCATTGAAAAACATCATGTTACTCATATACCAGAAATGTTTGAAGGTACTGGCTGAAAGAAAGGAGCTGGCATCTCACTCTCTTTGAAACTTCTTTATCATGCTGAGAGGAGCAGGAAAAAGCAAAAAATTTCAGAATTGCACCTTGCAAAGTGGAAAAATCAATGTTTGTGCATTCACATTATTCATTGATTTTTGCCATTGAAAAACGTCCAGAAATGTTTGAAGCTACTGACTGAATGAAAGGAGCTGGCATCTCACTCTCCCTGAATCTTCTTTAGCATGCTAAGAGGAGCATGAAAAAGCAAAAAATTTCAGAATTGCACCTTGCAATGCGAAGAAATTACTGTTTGTACATTGACATTATTCATTGATTTTTGCCATTGAAAAACATCATGTTACTCATATACCAGAAATGTTTGAAGGTACTGGCTGAAATAAAGGAGCTGGCATCTCATTCTCTTTGAATCTTCTTTATCATGCTGAGAGGATCAGGAAAAAGCAAAACATTTCAGAATTGCACCTTGCAAAGCGGAAAAATCAATGTTTGTGCATTCACATTATTCATTGATTTTTGCCATTGAAAAACGTCCAGAAATGTTTGAAGCTACTGACTGAATGAAAGGAGCTGGCATCTCACTCTCTCTGAATCTTCTTTAGCATGCTAAGAGGAGCAGGAAAAAGCAAAAAATTTCAGAATTGCACCTTGCAATGCGGAGAATTTACTGTTTGTACATTGACATTATGCATTGATTTTTGCCATTGAAAAACATCATGTTACTCATATACCAGAAATGTTTGAAGGTACTGGCTGAAAGAAAGGAGCTGGCATCTCACTCTCTTTGAATCTCCTTTATCATGCTAAGAGGAGAAGGAAAAAGCAAAAAATTTCAGAATTGCACCTTGCAATGCAGAGAAATCAATGTTTGTGCATTCACATTATTCATTGATTTTTGCCATTGAAAAACGACCAGAAATGTTTGAAGCTACCGACTGAATGAAAGTAGCTGGCATCTCACTCTCTCTGAATCTTCTTTAGCATGCTAAGAGGAGCATGAAAAAGCAAAAAATTTCAGAATTGCACCTTGCAATGCGGAGAAATTACTGTTTGTACATTGACATTATTCATTGATTTTTGCCATTGAAAAACATCATGTTACTCATATACCTGAAATGTTTGAAGGTACTGGCTGAAAGAAAGGAGCTGGCATCTCACTCTCTTTGAAACTTCTTTATCATGCTGAGAGGAGCAGGAAAAAGCAAAACATTTCAGAATTGCACCTTGCAAAGCGGAAAAATCAATGATTGTGCATTCACATTATTCATTGACTTTTGCCATTGAAAACGTCCAGAAATGTTTGAAGCTACTGACTGAATGAAAGGAGCTGGCATCTCACACTCTCTGAATCTTCTTTAGCATGCTAAGAGGAGCATGAAAAAGCAAAAATTTCAGATTTGCACCTTGTAATGCGTAGAAATTACTGTTTGTACATTGACATTATTCATTGATTTTTGCCATTGAAAAATATCATGTTACTCATATACCAGAAATGTTTGAAGGTACTGGCTGAAAGAAAGGAGCTGGCATCTCACTCCCTTTGAATCTCCTTTAGCATGCTAAGAGGAGCATAAAAAAGCAAAAAATGTCAGAATTGCACCTTGCAATGCGGAGAAATTACTGTTTGTACATTAACATTATTCATTGATTTTTGCCATTGAAAAACATCATGTTACTCATATACCTGAAATGTTTGAAGGTACTGGCTGAAAGAAAGGAGCTGGCATCTCACTCTATTTGAAACTTCTTTATCATGCTGAGAGGAGCAGGAAAAAGCAAAACATTTCAGAATTGCACCTTGCAAAGCGGAAAAATCAATGTTTGTGCATTCACATTATTCATTGACTTTTGCCCTTGAAAACGTCCAGAAATGTTTGAAGCTACTGACAGAATGAAAGGAGCTGGCATCTCACTCTCTCTGAATCTTCTTTAGCATGCTAAGAGGAGCATGAAAAAGCAAAAATTTCAGATTTGCACCTTGCAATGCGGAGAAATTACTGTTTGTACATTGACATTATTCATTGATTTTTGCCATTGAAAAATATCATGTTACTCATATACCAGAAATGTTTGAAGGTACTCACTGAAAGAAAGGAGCTGGCATCTTACTCTCTTTGAATCTTCTTTAGCATGCTAAGAGGAGCATAAAAAAGCAAAAAATTTCAGAATTGCACATTGCAATGCGGAGAAACTACTGTTTGTACATTGACATTATTCATTGATTTCTGCCATTGAAAAACATCATGTTACTCATATACCAGAAATGTTTGAAGGTACTGGCTGAAAGAAAGGAGCTGGCATTTCACTCTCTTTGAAACTTCTTTATCATGCTGAGAGGAGCAGGAAAAAGCAAAACATATCAGAATTGCACCTTGCAAAGCGGAAAAATCAATGTTTGTACATTCACATTATTCATTGACTTTTGCCCTTGAAAACGTCCAGAAATGTTTGAAGCTACTGACTGAATGAAAGGAGCTGGCATCTCACTCTCTCTGAATCTTCTTTAGCATGCTAAGAGGAGCATGAAAAAGCAAAAATTTCAGATTTGCACCTTGCAATGCGGAGAAATTACTGTTTGTACATTGACATTATTCATTGATTTTTGCCATTGAAAAACATCATGTTACTCATATACCAGAAATGTTTGAAGGTACTGGCTGAAAGAAAGGAGCTGGCATCTCACTCTCTTTGAAACTTCTTTATCATGCTGAGAGGAGCAGGAAGAAGCAAAAAATTTCAGAATTGCACCTTGCAAAGCGGAAAAATCAATGTTTGTGCATTCACATTATTCATTGATTTTTGCCATTGAAAAATGTCCAGAAATGTTTGAAACTACTGACTGAATGAAAGGAGATCGCATCTCACTCTCTCTGATTCTTCTTTAGCATGCTAAGAGGAGCATGAAAAAGCAAAAAATATCAGAATTGCACCTCGCAATGCGGAGAAATTCCTGTTTGTACATTGACATTATTCATTTACTTTTGCCATTGAAAAACATCATGTTACTCATATACCAGAAATGTTTGAAGGTACTGGCTGAAAGAAAGGAGCTGGCATCTCACTCTCTTTGAAACTTCTTTATCATGCTGAGAGGAGCATGAAAAAGCAAAAAATTTCAGAATTGCACCATGCAAAGCGGAAAAATCAATGTTTATGCATTCACATTATTCATTGATTTTTGCCATTGAAAAACGTGCAGAAATGTTTGAAGCTTCTGACTGAATGAAAGGAGCTGAAATCTCACTCTCTCTGAATCTTCTTTAGCATGCTAAGAGGAGCATGAAAAAGCAAAAAATTTCAGACTTGCACCTTGCAATGCAGAGAAATCAATGTTTGTGCATTCACATTATTCATTGATTTTTGCCATTGTGAAACGTCCAGAAATGTTTGAAGCTACTGACTGAATGAAAGTAGCCGGCATCTCACTCTCTTTGAATCTTCTTTATCATGCTAAGAGGAGCAGGAAAAAGCAAAAAATTTCAGAATTGCACCTTGCAATGCGGAGAAATCAATGTTTGTGCATTCACATTATTCATTGATTTTTGCCATTGAAAAACGTCCAGAAATGTTTGAAGCTACTGACTAAATCAAAGGAGCTGGCATCTCATTCTCTCTGAATCTTCTTTAGCATGCTAAGAGGAGCATGAAAAAGCAAAAAATTTCAGAATTGCACCTTGCAATGTGGAGAAATTACTGTTTGTACATTGACATTATTCATTGATTTTTGCCATTGAAAAACATCATGTTACTCATATACCAGAAATGTTTGAAGGTACTGGCTGAAAGAAAGGAGCTGGCATCTCACTCTCTTTGAAACTTCTTTATCATGCTGAGAGGAGCAGAAAAAAGCAAAACATTTCAGAATTGCACCTTGCAAAGTGGAAAAATCAATGTTTGTGCATTCACATTATTCATTGATTTTGGCCATTGAAAAACGTCCAGAAATGTTTGAAGCTACTGACTGAATGAAAGGAGCTCGCATCTCACTCTCTCTGAATCTTCTTTAGCATGCTAAGAGGAGCATGAAAAAGCAAAAAATATCAGAATTGCATCTCGCAATGCGGAGAAATTCCTGTTTGTACATTGACATTATTCATTGATTTTTGCCATTGAAAAACATCATGTTACTCATATACCAGAAATGCTTGAAGGTACTGGCTGAAAGAAAGGAGCTGGCATTTCAGTCTCTTTGAATCTTCTTTATCATGCTAAGAGGAGCAGGAAAAAGCAAAAAGTTTCAGACTTGCACCTTGCAATGCAGAGAAATCAATGTTTGTGCATTCACATTATTTATTGACTTTTGCCATTGAAAAACGTCCAGAAATGTTTGAAGCTACTGACTGAATGAAAGGAGCTGGCATCTCACTCTCTCTGAATCTTCTTTAGCATGCTAAGAGGAGCATGAAAAAGCAAAAATTTCAGATTTGCACCTTGCAATGCGGAGATATTACTGTTTGTACATTGACATTATTCATTGATTTTTGCCATTGAAAAATATCATGTTACTCATATACCAGAAATGTTTGAAGGTACTGGCTGAAAGAAAGGAGCTGGCATCTCACTCTCTTTGAAATTTCTTTATCATGCTGAGAGGAGCAGGAAAAAGCAAAAAATTTCAGAATTGCACCTTGCAAAGCGGAAAAATCAATGTTTGTGCATTCACATTATTCATTGATTTTTGCCATTGAAAAACGTCCAGAAATGTTTGAAGCTACTGACTGAATGAAAGGAGCTGGCATCTCACTCTCTCTGAATCTTCTTTAGCATGCTAAGAGGAGCATGAAAAAGCAAAAAATTTCAGAATTGCACCTTGCAATGCGGAGAAATTACTGTTTGTACATTGACATTATTCATTGATTTTTGCCATTGAAAACATCATGTTACTCATATACCAGAAATGTTTGAAGGTACTGGCTGAAAGAAAGGAGCTGGCATCTCACTCTCTTTGAAACTTCTTTATCATGCTGAGAGGAGCAGGAAAAAGCAAAAAATTTCAGAATTGCACCTTGCAAAGCGGAAAAATCAATGTTTGTGCATTCACATTATTCATTGATTTTTGCCATTGAAAAATGTCCAGAAATGTTTGAAGCTATTGACTGAATGAAAGGAGCTCGCATCTCAATCTCTCTGAATCTTCTTTAGCATGCTAAGAGGAGCATGAAAAAGCAAAAAATATCAGAATTGCACCTCGCATTGCGGAGAAATTCCTGTTTGTACATTGACATTATTCATTGATTTTTGCCATTGAAAAACATGATGTTACTCTTATACCAGATATGTTTGAAGGTACTGGCTGAAAGAAAGGAGCTGGCATTTCAGTCTCTTTGAATCTTCTTTATCATGCTAAGAGGAGCAGGAAAAAGCAAAAAATATCAGACTTGCACCTTGCAATGCAGAGAAATCAATGTTTGTGCAGTCACATTATTCATTGACTTTTGTCGTTGAAAAACGTCCAGAAATGTTTGAAGCTACTGACTGAATGAAAGGAGCTGGCATCTCACTCTCTCTGAATCTTCTTTAGCATGCTAAGAGGAGCATGAAAAAACAAAAATTTCAGATTTGCACCTTGCAATGCGGAGAAATTACTGTTTGTACATTGACATTATTCATTGATTTTTGCCATTGAAAAATATCATGTTACTCATATACCAGAAATGTTTGAAGGTACTGGCTGAAAGAAAGGAGCTGGCATCATACTCTCTTTGAATCTTCTTTATCATGCTAAGAGGAGCATAAAAAAGCAAAAAATTTCAGAATTGCACCTTGCAATGCGGAGAAACTACTGTTTGTACATTGACATTATTCATTGATTTTTGCCATTGAAAAACATCATGTCACTCATATACCAGAAATGTTTGAAGGTACTGGCTGAAAGAAAGGAGCTGGAATCTCACTCTCTTTGAATCTCCTTTATCATGCTAAGAGGAGCAGGAAAAAGCAAAAAATTTCAGAATTGCACCTTGCAATGCGTAGAAATCAATGTTTGTGCATTCACATTATTCATTGATTTTTGCCATTGAAAAACATCCAGAAATGTTTGAAGCTACCGACTGAATGAAAGGAGCTGGCATCTCACTCTCTCTGAATCTTCTTTAGCATGCTAAGAGGAGCATGAAAAAGCAAAAAATTTCAGAATTGCACCTTGCAATGCGGAGAAATTACTGTTTGTACATTGACATTATTCATTGATTTTTGCCATTGAAAAACATCATGTTACTCATATACCAGAAATGTTTGAAGGTACTGGCTGAAAGAAAGGAGCTGGCATTTCAGTCTCTTTGAATCTTCTTTAGCATGCTAAGAGGAGCATGAAAAAGCAAAAAATTTCAGAATTGCACCTTGCAATGCGGAGAAATTACTGTTTGTACATTGACATTATTCATTGATTTTTGCCATTGAAAAACATCATGTTACTCATATACCAGAAATGTTTGAAGGTACTGGCTGAAAGAAAGGAGCTGGCATCTCATTCTCTTTGAATCTTCTTTATCATGCTAACAGGAGCAGGAAAAAGCAAAAAATTTCAGAATTGCACCTTGCAATGCGGAGAAATCAATGTTTGTGCATTCACATTATTCATTGATTTTTGCCATTGTAAAACGTCCAGAAATGTTTGAAGCTACTGACTGAATGAAAGGAGCTGGCATCTCATTCTCTCTGAATCTTCTTTAGCATGCTAAGAGGAACATGAAAAAGCAAAAAATTTCAGAATTGCACCTTGCAATGCAGAGAAATTACTGTTTGTACATTGACATTATTCATTGATTTTTGCCATTGAAAAACATCATGTTACTCATATACCAGAAATGTTTGAAGGTACTGGCTGAAAGAAAGGAGCTGGCATCTCATTCTCTTTGAGTCTTCTTTATCATGCTAAGAGGTGTAGGAAAAAACAAAAAAATTCAGAATTGCACCTTGCAATGCAGAGAAATCAATGTTTGTGCATTCACATTATTCATTGATTTTTGCCATTGAAAAACGTCCAGAAATGTTTGAAGCTACCGACTGAATGAAAGGAGCTGGCATCTCATTCTCTCTGAATCTTCTTTAGCATGCTAAGAGGAGCATGAAAAAGCAAAAAATTTCAGAATTGCTCCTTGTAATGCGGAGAAATTGCTGTTTGTAAATGGACATTATTCATTGATTTTTGCCACTGAAAAACATCATGTTACTCATATACCAGAAATGTTTGAAGGTACTGGCTGAAAGAAAGGAGCTGGCATTTCAATCTCTTTGAATCTTCTTTATCATGCTAAGAGGAGTAGGAAAAAGCAAAAAATTTCAGACTTGCACCTTGCAATGCAGTGAAATCAATGTTTGTGCATTCACATTATTCATTGACTTTTGATATTGAAAAATGTCCAGAAATGTTTGAAGCTACTGATTGAATGAAAGGAGCTGTCATCTCACTCTCTCTGAATCTTTTTTAGCATGCTAAGAGGAGCATGAAAAAGCAAAAATTTCAGATTTGCACCTTGCAATGCGGAGAAATTACTGTTTGTACATTGACATTATTCATTGATTTTTGCCATTGACAAATATCATGTTACTCATATACCAGAAATGTTTGAAGGTACTGGCTGAAAGAAAGGAGCTGGCATCTTACTCTCTTTGAATCTTCTTTATCATGCTAAGAGGAGCATGAAAAAGCAGAAAATTTCAGAATTGCACCTTGCAATGCGGAGAAATTACTGTTTGTACATTGACATTATTCATTGATTTTTGCCATTGAAAAACATCATGTTACTCATATACCAAAAATGTTTGAAGGTACTGGCTGAAAGAAAGGAGCTGGCATCTCATTCTCTTTGAATCTTCTTTATCATGCTAAGAGGAGCAGGAAAAAGCAAAAAATTTCAGAATTGCACCTTGCAATGCGGAGAAATCAATGTTTGTGCATTCACATTATTCATTGATTTTTGCCATTGAAAAACGTCCAGAAATGTTTGAAGCTACTGACTTAATGAAAGCTGCTGGCATCTCATTCTCTCTGAATCTTCTATAGCATGCTAAGAGGAACATGAAAAAGCAAAAAATTTCAGAATTGCACCTTGCAATGCAGAGAAATTACTGTTTGTACATTGACATTATTCATTGATTTTTGCCATTGAAAAACATCATGTTACTCATATACCAGAAATGTTTGAAGGTACTGGCTGAAAGAAAGGAGCTGGCATCTCATTCTCTTTGAGACTTCTTTATCATGCTAAGAGGAGTAGGAAAAAGCAAAAAAATTCAGAATTGCACCTTGCAATGCGGAGAAATCAATGTTTGTGCATTCACATTATTCATTGACTTTTGCCATTGAAAAACGTCCAGAAATGTTTGAAGCTACTGACTGAATGAAAGGAGCTGGCATCTCACTCTCTCTGAATCTTCTTTAGCATGCTAAGAGGAGCATGAAAAAGCAAAAATTTCAGATTTGCACCTTGCAATGCGGAGAAATTACTGTTTGTACATTGACATTATTCATTGATTTTTGCCATTGAAAAATATCATGTTACTCATATACCAGAAATGTTTGAAGGTACTGACTGAATGAAAGGAGCTGGCATCTCACTCTCTCTGAATCTTCTTTAGCATGCTAAGAGGAGCATGAAAAAGCCAAAAATATCAGAATTGCACGTCGCAATGCGGAGAAATTACTGTTTGTACATTGACATTATTCATTGATTATTGCCATTGAAAAACATCATGTTACTCATATACCAGAAATGTTTGAAGGTACTGGCTGAAAGAAAGGAGCTGGCATTTCAATCTCTTTGAATCTTCTTTATCATGCTAAGAGGAGCAGGAAAAAGCAAAAAATTTCAGACTTGCACCTTGCAATGCAGTGAAATCAATGTTTGTGCATTCACATTATTCATTGACTTTTGATATTGAAAAATGTCCAGAAATGTTTGAAGCTACTGACTGAATGAAAGGAGCTGTCATCTCACTCTCTCTGAATCTTCTTTAGCATGCTAAGAGGAGCATGAAAAAGCAAAAATTTCAGATTTGCACCTTGCAATGCGGAGAAATTACTGTTTGTACATTGACATTATTCATTGATTTTTGCCATTGACTAATATCATGTTACTCATATACCAGAAATGTTTGAAGGTACTGGCTGAAAGAAAGGAGCTGGCATCTTACTCTCTTTGAATCTTCTTTAGCATGCTAAGAGGAGCATGAAAAAGCAAAAAATTTCAGAATTGCACCTTGCAATGCGGAGAAATTACTGTTTGTACATTGACATTATTCATTGATTTTTGCCATTGAAAAACATCATGTTACTCATATACCAGAAATGTTTGAAGGTACTTGCTGAAAGAAAGGACCTGGCTTCTCATTCTCTTTGAATCTTCTTTATCATGCTAAGAGGAGCAGGAAAAAGCAAAAAATTTCAGAATTGCACCTTGCAACGCGGAGAAATCAATGTTTGTGCATTCACATTATTCATTGATTTTTGCCATTGAAAAACGTCCAGAAATGTTTGAAGCTACTGACTGAATGAAAGGAGCTGGCATCTCATTCTCTCTGAATCTTCTTTAGCATGCTAAGAGGAACATGAAAAAGCAAAAAATTTCAGAATTGCACCTTGCAATGCAGAGAAATTACTGGTTGTACATTGACATTATTCATTGATTTTTGCCATTGAAAAACATCATGTTACTCATATACCAGAAATGTTTGAAGGTACTGGCTGAAAGAAAGGAGCTGGCATCTCATTCTCTTTGAGTCTTCTTTATCATGCTAAGAGGAGTAGGAAAAAGCAAAAAAATTCAGAATTGCACCTTGCAATGCGGAGAAATCAATGTTTGTGCATTCACATTATTCATTGACTTTTGCCATTGAAAAACGTCCAGAAATGTTTGAAGCTACTGACTGAATGAAAGGAGCAGGCATCTCACTCTCTCTGAATCTTCTTTAGCATGCTAAGAGGAGCATGAAAAAGCAAAAATTTCAGATTTGCACCTTGCAATGCGGAGAAATTACTGTTTGTACATTGACATTATTCATTGATTTTTGCCATTGAAAAATATCATGTTACTCATATACCAGAAATGTTTGAAGGTACTGGCTGAAAGAAAGGAGCTGGCATCTTACTCTCTTTAAATCTTCTTTAGCATGCTAAGAGGAGCATGAAAAAGCAAAAAATTTCAGAATTGCACCTTGCAATGCGGAGAAATTACTGTTTGTACATTGACATTATTCATTGATTTTTGCCATTGAAAAACATCATGTTACTCATACACCAGAAATGTTTGAAGGTACTGGCTGAAAGAAAGGAGCTGGCATCTCATTCTCTTTGAATCTTCTTTATCATGCTAAGAGGAGCAGGAAAAAGCAAAAAATTTCAGAATTGCACCTTGCAATGCGGAGAAATCAATGTTTGTGCATTCACATTATTCATTGATTTTTGCCATTGAAAAACGTCCAGAAATGTTTGAAGCTACTGACTGAATGAAAGGAGCTGGCATCTCATTCTCTCTGAATCTTCTTTAGCATGCTAAGAGGAACATGAAAAAGCAAAAAATTTCAGAATTGCACCTTGCAATGCAGAGAAATTACTGTTTGTACATTGACATTATTCATTGATTTTTGCCATTGAAAAACATCATGTTACTCATATACCAGAAATGTTTGAAGGTACTGATTGAAAGAAAGGAGCTGGCATCTCATTCTCTTTGAGTCTTCTTTATCATGCTAAGAGGAGTAGGAAAAAGCAAAAAAATTCAGAATTGCACCTTGCAATGCGGAGAAATCAATGTTTGTGCATTCACATTATTCATTGATTTTTTGCCATTGAAAAACGTCCAGAAATGTTTGAAGCTACCGACTGAATGAAAGGAGCTGGCATCTCACTCTCTCTGAATCTTCTTTAGCATGGTAAGAGGAGCATGAAAAAGCAAAAAATTTCAGAATTGCTCCTTGCAATGCGGAGAAATTGCTGTTTGTAAATGTACATTATTCATTGATTTTTGCCATTGAAAAACATCATGTTACTCATATACCAGAAATGTTTGAAGGTACTGGCTGAAAGAAAGGAGCTGGCATCTCACTCTCTTTGAAACTTCTTTATCATGCTGAGATGAGCAGGAAAAAGCAAAAAATTTCAGAATTGCACCTTGCAAAGCGGAAAAATCAATGTTTGTGCATTCACATTATTCATTGATTTTTGCCATTGAAAAACGTCCAGAAATGTTTGAAGCTACTGACTGAATGAAAGGAGCTGGCATCTCACTCTCTCTGAATCTTCTTTAGCATGCTAAGAGGAGCATGAAAAAGCCAAAAATATCAGAATTGCACCTCGCAATGCGGAGAAATTACTGTTTGTACATTGACATTATTCATTGATTTTTGCCATTGAAAAACATCATGTTACTCATATACCAGAAATGTTTGAAGGTACTGGCTGAAAGAAAGGAGCTGGCATTTCAATCCCTTTGAATCTTCTTTATCATGCTAAGAGGAGCAGGAAAGAGCAAAAAATTTCAGAATTGCACCTTGCAATGCGGAGAAATCAATGTTTGTGCATTCACATTATTCATTGATTTTTGCCATTGAAAAACGTCCAGAAATGTTTGAAGCTACCGACTGAATGAAAGGAGCTGACATCTCACTCTCTCTGAATCTTCTTTAGCATGCTAAGAGGAGCATGAAAAAGCAAAAAATTTCAGAATTGCACCTTGCAATGCGTAGAAATTACTGTTTGTACATTGACATTATTCATTGATTTTTGCCATTGAAAAACATCATGTTACTCATATACCAGAAATGTTTGAAGGTACTGGCTGAAAGAAAGGAGCTGGCATCTCATTCTCTTTGAAACTTCTTTACCATGCTGAGATGAGCAGGAAAAAGCAAAAAATTTCAGAATTGCACCTTGCAAAGCGGAAAAATCAATGTTTGTGCAATCACATTATTCATTGATTTTTGCCATTGAAAAACGTTCAGAAATGTTTGAAGCTACTGACTGAATGAAAGGAGCTCGCATCTCACTCTCTCTGAATCTTCTTTAGCATGCTAAGAGGAGCATGAAAAAGCAAAAAATATCAGAATTGCACCTCGCAATGCGGAGAAATTACTCTTTTTACATTGACATTATTCATTGATTTTTGCCATTGAAAAACATCATGTTACTCATATACCAGAAATGTTTGAAGGTACTGGCTGAAAGAAAGGAGCTGGCATTTCAGTCTCTTTGAATCTTCTTTATCATGCTAAGAGGAGCAGGAAAAAGCAAAAAGTTTCAGAATTGCACCTTGCAATGTGGAGAAATCAATGTTTGTGCATTCACATTATTCATTGATTTTTGCCATTGAAAAATGTCCAGAAATGTTTGAAGCTACCGACTGAATGAAAGGAGCTGACATCTCACTCTCTCTGAATCTTCTTTAGCATGCTAAGAGGAGCATGAAAAAGCAAAAAATTTCAGAATTGCACCTTGCAATGCGGAGAAATTACTGTTTGTACATTGACATTATTCATTGATTTTTGCCATTGAAAAACATCATGTTACTCATATACCAGAAATATTTGAAGGTACTGGCTGAAAGAAAGGAGCTGGCATCTCACTCTCTATGAAACTTCTTTATCATGCTGAGATGAGCAGGAAAAAGCAAAAAATTTCAGAATTGCACCTTGCAAAGCGGAAAAATCAATGATTGTGCATTCACATTATTCATTGACTTTTGCCATTGAAAACGTCCAGAAATGTTTGAAGCTACTGACTGAATGAAAGGAGCTGGCATCTCACACTCTCTGAATCTTCTTTAGCATGCTAAGAGGAGCATGAAAAAGCAAAAATTTCAGATTTGCACCCTGTAATGCGTAGAAATTACTGTTTGTACATTGACATTATTCATTGATTTTTGCCATTGAAAAATATAATGTTACTCATATACCAGAAATGTTTGAAGGTACTGGCTGAAAGAAAGGAGCTGGCATCTCACTCCCTTTGAATCTCCTTTAGCATGCTAAGAGGAGCATAAAAAAGCAAAAAATGTCAGAATTGCACCTTGCAATGCGGAGAAATTACTGTTTGTACATTGACATTATTCATTGATTTTTGCCATTGAAAAACATCATGTTACTCATATACCAGAAATGTTTGAAGGTACTGGCTGAAAGAAAGGAGCTGGCATCTCACTCTCTTTGAATCTCCTTTATCATGCTAAGAGGAGCAGGAAAAAGCAAAAAATTTCAGAATTGCACCTTGCAATGGGGAGAAATCAATGTTTGTGTATTCACATTATTCATTGATTTTTGCCATTGAAAAACGTCCAGAAATGATTGAAGCTACCAACTGAATGAAAGGAGCTGGCATCTCACTCTCTCTGAATCTTCTTTAGCATGCTAAGAGGAGCATGAAAAAGCAAAAAATTTCAGAATTGCACCTTGCAATGCGGAGAAATTACTGTTTGTACATTAACATTATTCATTGATTTTTGCCATTGAAAAACATCATGTTACTCATATACCTGAAATGTTTGAAGGTACTGGCTGAAAGAAAGGAGCTGGCATCTCACTCTATTTGAAACTTCTTTATCATGCTGAGAGGAGCAGGAAAAAGCAAAACATTTCAGAATTGCACCTTGCAAAGCGGAAAAATCAATGTTTGTGCATTCACATTATTCATTGACTTTTGCCCTTGAAAACGTCCAGAAATGTTTGAAGCTACTGACAGAATGAAAGGAGCTGGCATCTCACTCTCTCTGAATCTTCTTTAGCATGCTAAGAGGAGCATGAAAAAGCAAAAATTTCAGATTTGCACCTTGCAATGCGGAGAAATTACTGTTTGTACATTGACATTATTCATTGATTTTTGCCATTGAAAAATATCATGTTACTCATATACCAGAAATGTTTGAAGGTACTCACTGAAAGAAAGGAGCTGGCATCTTACTCTCTTTGAATCTTCTTTAGCATGCTAAGAGGAGCATAAAAAAGCAAAAAATTTCAGAATTGCACATTGCAATGCGGAGAAACTACTGTTTGTACATTGACATTATTCATTGATTTCTGCCATTGAAAAACATCATGTTACTCATATACCAGAAATGTTTGAAGGTACTGGCTGAAAGAAAGGAGCTGGCATTTCACTCTCTTTGAAACTTCTTTATCATGCTGAGAGGAGCAGGAAAAAGCAAAACATATCAGAATTGCACCTTGCAAAGCGGAAAAATCAATGTTTGTACATTCACATTATTCATTGACTTTTGCCCTTGAAAACGTCCAGAAATGTTTGAAGCTACTGACTGAATGAAAGGAGCTGGCATCTCACTCTCTCTGAATCTTCTTTAGCATGCTAAGAGGAGCATGAAAAAGCAAAAATTTCAGAATTGCACCTTGCAAAGCGGAAAAATCAATGTTTGTGCATTCACATTATTCATTGATTTTTGCCATTGAAAAATGTCCAGAAATGTTTGAAACTACTGACTGAATGAAAGGAGATCGCATCTCACTCTCTCTGAATCTTCTTTAGCATGCTAAGAGGAGCATGAAAAAGCAAAAAATATCAGAATTGCACCTCGCAATGCGGAGACATTCCTGTTTGTACATTGACATTATTCATTTACTTTTGCCATTGAAAAACATCATGTTACTCATATACCAGAAATGTTTGAAGGTACTGGCTGAAAGAAAGGAGCTGGCATCTCACTCTCTTTGAAACTTCTTTATCATGCTTAGAGGAGCATGAAAAAGCAAAAAATTTCAGAATTGCACCATGCAAAGCGGAAAAACCAATGTTTATGCATTCACATTATTCATTGATTTTTGCCATTGAAAAACGTGCAGAAATGTTTGAAGCTTCTGACTGAATGAAAGGAGCTGAAATCTCACTCTCTCTGAATCTTCTTTAGCATGCTAAGAGGAGCATGAAAAAGCAAAAAATTTCAGACTTGCACCTTGCAATGCAGAGAAATCAATGTTTGTGCATTCACATTATTCATTGATTTTTGCCATTGTGAAACGTCCAGAAATGTTTGAAGCTACTGACTGAATGAAAGGAGCCGGCATCTCACTCTCTTTGAATCTTCTTTATCATGCTAAGAGGAGCAGGAAAAAGCAAAAAATTTCAGAATTGCACCTTGCAATGCGGAGAAATCAATGTTTGTGCATTCACATTATTCATTGATTTTTGCCATTGAAAAACGTCCAGAAATGTTTGAAGCTACTGACTAAATCAAAGGAGCTGGCATCTCATTCTCTCTGAATCTTCTTTAGCATGCTAAGAGGAGCATGAAAAAGCAAAAAATTTCAGAATTGCACCTTGCAATGCGGAGAAATTACTGTTTGTACATTGACATTATTCATTGATTTTTGCCATTGAAAAACATCATGTTACTCATATACCAGAAATGTTTGAAGGTACTGGCTGAAAGAAAGGAGCTGGCATCTCACTCTCTTTGAAACTTCTTTATCATGCTGAGAGGAGCAGAAAAAAGCAAAACATTTCAGAATTGCACCTTGCAAAGTGGAAAAATCAATGTTTGTGCATTCACATTATTCATTGATTTTGGCCTTGAAAAACGTCCAGAAATGTTTGAAGCTACTGACTGAATGAAAGGAGCTCGCATCTCACTCTCTCTGAATCTTCTTTAGCATGCTAAGAGGAGCATGAAAAAGCAAAAAATATCAGAATTGCATCTCGCAATGCGGAGAAATTCCTGTTTGTACATTGACATTATTCATTGATTTTTGCCATTGAAAAACATCATGTTACTCATATACCAGAAATGCTTGAAGGTACTGGCTGAAAGAAAGGAGCTGGCATTTCAGTCTCTTTGAATCTTCTTTATCATGCTAAGAGGAGCAGGAAAAAGCAAAAAGTTTCAGACTTGCACCTTGCAATGCAGAGAAATCAATGTTTGTGCATTCACATTATTCATTGACTTTTGCCATTGAAAAACGTCCAGAAATGTTTGAAGCTACTGACTGAATGAAAGGAGCTGGCATCTCACTCTCTCTGAATCTTCTTTAGCATGCTAAGAGGAGCATGAAAAAGCAAAAAATATCAGAATTGCATCTCGCAATGCGGAGAAATTCCTGTTTGTACATTGACATTATTCATTGATTTTTGCCATTGAAAAACATCATGTTACTCATATACCAGAAATGCTTGAAGGTACTGGCTGAAAGAAAGGAGCTGGCATTTCAGTCTCTTTGAATCTTCTTTATCATGCTAAGAGGAGCAGGAAAAAGCAAAAAGTTTCAGACTTGCACCTTGCAATGCAGAGAAATCAATGTTTGTGCATTCACATTATTCATTGACTTTTGCCATTGAAAAACGTCCAGAAATGTTTGAAGCTTCTGACTGAATGAAAGGAGCTGAAATCTCACTCTCTCTGAATCTTCTTTAGCATGCTAAGAGGAGCATGAAAAAGCAAAAAATTTCAGACTTGCACCTTGCAATGCAGAGAAATCAATGTTTGTGCATTCACATTATTCATTGATTTTTGCCATTGTGAAACGTCCAGAAATGTTTGAAGCTACTGACTGAATGAAAGGAGCCGGCATCTCACTCTCTTTGAATCTTCTTTATCATGCTAAGAGGAGCAGGAAAAAGCAAAAAATTTCAGAATTGCACCTTGCAATGCGGAGAAATCAATGTTTGTGCATTCACATTATTCATTGATTTTTGCCATTGAAAAACGTCCAGAAATGTTTGAAGCTACTGACTAAATCAAAGGAGCTGGCATCTCATTCTCTCTGAATCTTCTTTAGCATGCTAAGAGGAGCATGAAAAAGCAAAAAATTTCAGAATTGCACCTTGCAATGCGGAGAAATTACTGTTTGTACATTGACATTATTCATTGATTTTTGCCATTGAAAAACATCATGTTACTCATATACCAGAAATGTTTGAAGGTACTGGCTGAAAGAAAGGAGCTGGCATCTCACTCTCTTTGAAACTTCTTTATCATGCTGAGAGGAGCAGAAAAAAGCAAAACATTTCAGAATTGCACCTTGCAAAGTGGAAAAATCAATGTTTGTGCATTCACATTATTCATTGATTTTGGCCATTGAAAAACGTCCAGAAATGTTTGAAGCTACTGACTGAATGAAAGGAGCTCGCATCTCACTCTCTCTGAATCTTCTTTAGCATGCTAAGAGGAGCATGAAAAAGCAAAAAATATCAGAATTGCATCTCGCAATGCGGAGAAATTCCTGTTTGTACATTGACATTATTCATTGATTTTTGCCATTGAAAAACATCATGTTACTCATATACCAGAAATGCTTGAAGGTACTGGCTGAAAGAAAGGAGCTGGCATTTCAGTCTCTTTGAATCTTCTTTATCATGCTAAGAGGAGCAGGAAAAAGCAAAAAGTTTCAGACTTGCACCTTGCAATGCAGAGAAATCAATGTTTGTGCATTCACATTATTCATTGACTTTTGCCATTGAAAAACGTCCAGAAATGTTTGAAGCTACTGACTGAATGAAAGGAGCTGGCATCTCACTCTCTCTGAATCTTCTTTAGCATGCTAAGAGGAGCATGAAAAAGCAAAAATTTCAGATTTGCACCTTGCAATGCGGAGATATTACTGTTTGTACATTGACATTATTCATTGATTTTTGCCATTGAAAAACATCATGTTACTCATATACCAGAAATGTTTGAAGGTACTGGCTGAAAGAAAGGAGCTGGCATCTCACTCTCTTTGAAACTTCTTTATCATGCTGAGAGGAGCAGGAAAAAGCAAAAAATTTCAGAATTGCACCTTGCAAAGCGGAAAAATCAATGTTTGTGCATTCACATTATTCATTGATTTTTGCCATTGAAAAATGTCCAGAAATGTTTGAAGCTACTGACTGAATGAAAGGAGCTCGCATCTCAATCTCTCTGAATCTTCTTTAGCATGCTAAGAGGAGCATGAAAAAGCAAAAAATATCAGAATTGCACCTCGCATTGCGGAGAAATTCCTGTTTGTACATTGACATTATTCATTGATTTTTGCCATTGAAAAACATGATGTTACTCTTATACCAGATATGTTTGAAGGTACTGGCTGAAAGAAAGGAGCTGGCATTTCAGTCTCTTTGAATCTTCTTTATCATGCTAAGAGGAGCAGGAAAAAGCAAAAAATATCAGACTTGCACCTTGCAATGCAGAGAAATCAATGTTTGTGCATTCACATTATTCATTGACTTTTGTCATTGAAAAACGTCCAGAAATGTTTGAAGCTACTGACTGAATGAAAGGAGCTGGCATCTCACTCTCTCTGAATCTTCTTTAGCATGCTAAGAGGAGCATGAAAAAACAAAAATTTCAGATTTGCACCTTGCAATGCGGAGAAATTACTGTTTGTACATTGACATTATTCATTGATTTTTGCCATTGAAAAATATCATGTTACTCATATACCAGAAATGTTTGAAGGTACTGGCTGAAAGAAAGGAGCTGGCATCATACTCTCTTTGAATCTTCTTTATCATGCTAAGAGGAGCATAAAAAAGCAAAAAATTTCAGAATTGCACCTTGCAATGCGGAGAAACTACTGTTTGTACATTGACATTATTCATTGATTTTTGCCATTGAAAAACATCATGTCACTCATATACCAGAAATGTTTGAAGGTACTGGCTGAAAGAAAGGAGCTGGAATCTCACTCTCTTTGAATCTCCTTTATCATGCTAAGAGGAGCAGGAAAAAGCAAAAAATTTCAGAATTGCACCTTGCAATGCGTAGAAATCAATGTTTGTGCATTCACATTATTCATTGATTTTTGCCATTGAAAAACATCCAGAAATGTTTGAAGCTACCGACTGAATGAAAGGAGCTGGCATCTCACTCTCTCTGAATCTTCTTTAGCATGCTAAGAGGAGCATGAAAAAGCAAAAAATTTCAGAATTGCACCTTGCAATGCGGAGAAATTACTGTTTGTACATTGACATTATTCATTGATTTTTGCCATTGAAAAACATCATGTTACTCATATACCAGACATGTTTGAAGGTACTGGCTGAAAGAAAGGAGCTGGCATCTCATTCTCTTTGAATCTTCTTTATCATGCTAACAGGAGCAGGAAAAAGCAAAAAATTTCAGAATTGCACCTTGCAATGCGGAGAAATCAATGTTTGTGCATTCACATTATTCATTGATTTTTGCCATTGTAAAACGTCCAGAAATGTTTGAAGCTACTGACTGAATGAAAGGAGCTGGCATCTCATTCTCTCTGAATCTTCTTTAGCATACTAAGAGGAACATGAAAAAGCAAAAAATTTCAGAATTGCACCTTGCAATGCAGAGAAATTACTGTTTGTACATTGACATTATTCATTGATTTTTGCCATTGAAAAACATCATGTTACTCATATACCAGAAATGTTTGAAGGTACTGGCTGAAAGAAAGGAGCTGGCATCTCATTCTCTTTGAGTCTTCTTTATCATGCTAAGAGGTGTAGGAAAAAACAAAAAAATTCAGAATTGCACCTTGCAATGCGGAGAAATCAATGTTTGTGCATTCACATTATTCATTGATTTTTGCCATTGAAAAACGTCCAGAAATGTTTGAAGCTACCGACTGAATGAAAGGAGCTGGCATCTCATTCTCTCTGAATCTTCTTTAGCATGCTAAGAGGAGCATGAAAAAGCAAAAAATTTCAGAATTGCTCCTTGCAATGCGGAGAAATTGCTGTTTGTAAATGGACATTATTCATTGATTTTTGCCATTGAAAAACATCATGTTACTCATATACCAGAAATGTTTGAAGGTACTGGCTGAAAGAAAGGAGCTGGCATTTCAATCTCTTTGAATCTTCTTTATCATGCTAAGAGGAGTAGGAAAAAGCAAAAAATTTCAGACTTGCACCTTGCAATGCAGTGAAATCAATGTTTGTGCATTCACATTATTCATTGACTTTTGATATTGAAAAATGTCCAGAAATGTTTGAAGCTACTGATTGAATGAAAGGAGCTGTCATCTCACTCTCTCTGAATCTTCTTTAGCATGCTAAGAGGAGCATGAAAAATCAAAAATTTCAGATTTGCACCTTGCAATGCGGAGAAATTACTGTTTGTACATTGACATTATTCATTGATTTTTGCCATTGACAAATATCATGTTACTCATATACCAGAAATGTTTGAAGGTACTGGCTGAAAGAAAGGAGCTGGCATCTTACTCTCTTTGAATCTTCTTTATCATGCTAAGAGGAGCATGAAAAAGCAGAAAATTTCAGAATTGCACCTTGCAATGCGGAGAAATTACTGTTTGTACATTGACATTATTCATTGATTTTTGCCATTGAAAAACATCATGTTACTCATATACCAAAAATGTTTGAAGGTACTGGCTGAAAGAAAGGAGCTGGCATCTCATTCTCTTTGAATCTTCTTTATCATGCTAAGAGGAGCAGGAAAAAGCAAAAAGTTTCAGACTTGCACCTTGCAATGCAGAGAAATCAATGTTTGTGCATTCACATTATTCATTGACTTTTGCCATTGAAAAACGTCCAGAAATGTTTGAAGCTACTGACTGAATGAAAGGAGCTGGCATCTCACTCTCTCTGAATCTTCTTTAGCATGCTAAGAGGAGCATGAAAAAGCAAAAATTTCAGATTTGCACCTTGCAATGCGGAGATATTACTGTTTGTACATTGACATTATTCATTGATTTTTGCCATTGAAAAACATCATGTTACTCATATACCAGAAATGTTTGAAGGTACTGGCTGAAAGAAAGGAGCTGGCATCTCACTCTCTTTGAAACTTCTTTATCATGCTGAGAGGAGCAGGAAAAAGCAAAAAATTTCAGAATTGCACCTTGCAAAGCGGAAAAATCAATGTTTGTGCATTCACATTATTCATTGATTTTTGCCATTGAAAAATGTCCAGAAATGTTTGAAGCTACTGACTGAATGAAAGGAGCTCGCATCTCAATCTCTCTGAATCTTCTTTAGCATGCTAAGAGGAGCATGAAAAAGCAAAAAATATCAGAATTGCACCTCGCATTGCGGAGAAATTCCTGTTTGTACATAGACATTATTCATTGATTTTTGCCATTGAAAAACATTATGTTACTCTTATACCAGATATGTTTGAAGGTACTGGCTGAAAGAAAGGAGCTGGCATTTCAGTCTCTTTGAATCTTCTTTATCATGCTAAGAGGAGCAGGAAAAAGCAAAAAATATCAGACTTGCACCTTGCAATGCAGAGAAATCAATGTTTGTGCATTCACATTATTCATTGACTTTTGTCATTGAAAAACGTCCAGAAATGTTTGAAGCTACTGACTGAATGAAAGGAGCTGGCATCTCACTCTCTCTGAATCTTCTTTAGCATGCTAAGAGGAGCATGAAAAAACAAAAATTTCAGATTTGCACCTTGCAATGCGGAGAAATTACTGTTTGTACATTGACATTATTCATTGATTTTTGCCATTGAAAAATATCATGTTACTCATATACCAGAAATGTTTGAAGGTACTGGCTGAAAGAAAGGAGCTGGCATCATACTCTCTTTGAATCTTCTTTATCATGCTAAGAGGAGCATAAAAAAGCAAAAAATTTCAGAATTGCACCTTGCAATGCGGAGAAACTACTGTTTGTACATTGACATTATTCATTGATTTTTGCCATTGAAAAACATCATGTCACTCATATACCAGAAATGTTTGAAGGTACTGGCTGAAAGAAAGGAGCTGGAATCTCACTCTCTTTGAATCTCCTTTATCATGCTAAGAGGAGCAGGAAAAAGCAAAAAATTTCAGAATTGCACCTTGCAATGCGTAGAAATCAATGTTTGTGCATTCACATTATTCATTGATTTTTGCCATTGAAAAACATCCAGAAATGTTTGAAGCTACCGACTGAATGAAAGGAGCTGGCATCTCACTCTCTCTGAATCTTCTTTAGCATGCTAAGAGGAGCATGAAAAAGCAAAAAATTTCAGAATTGCACCTTGCAATGCGGAGAAATTACTGTTTGTACATTGACATTATTCATTGATTTTTGCCATTGAAAAACATCATGTTACTCATATACCAGAAATGTTTGAAGGTACTGGCTGAAAGAAAGGAGCTGGCATTTCAGTCTCTTTGAATCTTCTTTAGCATGCTAAGAGGAGCATGAAAAAGCAAAAAATTTCAGAATTGCACCTTGCAATGCGGAGAAATTACTGTTTGTACATTGACATTATTCATTGATTTTTGCCATTGAAAAACATCATGTTACTCATATACCAGAAATGTTTGAAGGTACTGGCTGAAAGAAAGGAGCTGGCATCTCATTCTCTTTGAATCTTCTTTATCATGCTAACAGGAGCAGGAAAAAGCAAAAAATTTCAGAATTGCACCTTGCAATGCGGAGAAATCAATGTTTGTGCATTCACATTATTCATTGATTTTTGCCATTGTAAAACGTCCAGAAATGTTTGAAGCTACTGACTGAATGAAAGGAGCTGGCATCTCATTCTCTCTGAATCTTCTTTAGCATGCTAAGAGGAACATGAAAAAGCAAAAAATTTCAGAATTGCACCTTGCAATGCAGAGAAATTACTGTTTGTACATTGACATTATTCATTGATTTTTGCCATTGAAAAACATCATGTTACTCATATACCAGAAATGTTTGAAGGTACTGGCTGAAAGAAAGGAGCTGGCATCTCATTCTCTTTGAGTCTTCTTTATCATGCTAAGAGGTGTAGGAAAAAACAAAAAAATTCAGAATTGCACCTTGCAATGCGGAGAAATCAATGTTTGTGCATTCACATTATTCATTGATTTTTGCCATTGAAAAACGTCCAGAAATGTTTGAAGCTACCGACTGAATGAAAGGAGCTGGCATCTCATTCTCTCTGAATCTTCTTTAGCATGCTAAGAGGAGCATGAAAAAGCAAAAAATTTCAGAATTGCTCCTTGCAATGCGGAGAAATTGCTGTTTGTAAATGGACATTATTCATTGATTTTTGCCATTGAAAAACATCATGTTACTCATATACCAGAAATGTTTGAAGGTACTGGCTGAAAGAAAGGAGCTGGCATTTCAATCTCTTTGAATCTTCTTTATCATGCTTAGAGGAGTAGGAAAAAGCAAAAAATTTCAGACTTGCACCTTGCAATGCAGTGAAATCAATGTTTGTGCATTCACATTATTCATTGACTTTTGATATTGAAAAATGTCCAGAAATGTTTGAAGCTACTGATTGAATGAAAGGAGCTGTCATCTCACTCTCTCTGAATCTTCTTTAGCATGCTAAGAGGAGCATGAAAAATCAAAAATTTCAGATTTGCACCTTGCAATGCGGAGAAATTACTGTTTGTACATTGACATTATTCATTGATTTTTGCCATTGACAAATATCATGTTACTCATATACCAGAAATGTTTGAAGGTACTGGCTGAAAGAAAGGAGCTGGCATCTTACTCTCTTTGAATCTTCTTTATCATGCTAAGAGGAGCATGAAAAAGCAGAAAATTTCAGAATTGCACCTTGCAATGCGGAGAAATTACTGTTTGTACATTGACATTATTCATTGATTTTTGCCATTGAAAAACATCATGTTACTCATATACCAAAAATGTTTGAAGGTACTGGCTGAAAGAAAGGAGCTGGCATCTCATTCTCTTTGAATCTTCTTTATCATGCTAAGAGGAGCAGGAAAAAGCAAAAAATTTCAGAATTGCACCTTGCAATGCGGAGAAATCAATGTTTGTGCATTCACATTATTCATTGATTTTTGCCATTGAAAAACGTCCAGAAATGTTTGAAGCTACTGACTTAATGAAAGCTGCTGGCATCTCATTCTCTCTGAATCTTCTATAGCATGCTAAGAGGAACATGAAAAAGCAAAAAATTTCAGAATTGCGCCTTGCAATGCAGAGAAATTACTGTTTGTACATTGACATTATTCATTGATTTTTGCCATTGAAAAACATCATGTTACTCATATACCAGAAATGTTTGAAGGTACTGGCTGAAAGAAAGGAGCTGGCATCTCATTCTCTTTGAGACTTCTTTATCATGCTAAGAGGAGTAGGAAAAAGCAAAAAAATTCAGAATTGCACCTTGCAATGCGGAGAAATCAATGTTTGTGCATTCACATTATTCATTGACTTTTGCCATTGAAAAACGTCCAGAAATGTTTGAAGCTACTGACTGAATGAAAGGAGCTGGCATCTCACTCTCTCTGAATCTTCTTTAGCATGCTAAGAGGAGCATGAAAAAGCAAAAATTTCAGATTTGCACCTTGCAATGCGGAGAAATTACTGTTTGTACATTGACATTATTCATTGATTTTTGCCATTGAAAAATATCATGTTACTCATATACCAGAAATGTTTGAAGGTACTGACTGAATGAAAGGAGCTGGCATCTCACTCTCTCTGAATCTTCTTTAGCATGCTAAGAGGAGCATGAAAAAGCCAAAAATATCAGAATTGCACGTCGCAATGCGGAGAAATTACTGTTTGTACATTGACATTATTCATTGATTATTGCCATTGAAAAACATCATGTTACTCATATACCAGAAATGTTTGAAGGTACTGGCTGAAAGAAAGGAGCTGGCATTTCAATCTCTCTGAATCTTCTTTAGCATGCTAAGAGGAACATGAAAAAGCAAAAAATTTCAGAATTGCACCTTGCAATGCAGAGAAATTACTGGTTGTACATTGACATTATTCATTGATTTTTGCCATTGAAAAACATCATGTTACTCATATACCAGAAATGTTTGAAGGTACTGGCTGAAAGAAAGGAGCTGGCATCTCATTCTCTTTGAGTCTTCTTTATCATGCTAAGAGGAGTAGGAAAAAGCAAAAAAATTCAGAATTGCACCTTGCAATGCGGAGAAATCAATGTTTGTGCATTCACATTATTCATTGACTTTTGCCATTGAAAAACGTCCAGAAATGTTTGAAGCTACTGACTGAATGAAAGGAGCAGGCATCTCACTCTCTCTGAATCTTCTTTAGCATGCTAAGAGGAGCATGAAAAAGCAAAAATTTCAGATTTGCACCTTGCAATGCGGAGAAATTACTGTTTGTACATTGACATTATTCAATGATTTTTGCCATTGAAAAATATCATGTTACTCATATACCAGAAATGTTTGAAGGTACTGGCTGAAAGAAAGGAGCTGGCATCTTACTCTCTTTAAATCTTCTTTAGCATGCTAAGAGGAGCATGAAAAAGCAAAAAATTTCAGAATTGCACCTTGCAATGCGGAGAAATTACTGTTTGTACATTGACATTATTCATTGATTTTTGCCATTGAAAAACATCATGTTACTCATACACCAGAAATGTTTGAAGGTACTGGCTGAAAGAAAGGAGCTGGCATCTCATTCTCTTTGAATCTTCTTTATCATGCTAATAGGAGCAGGAAAAAGCAAAAAAATTCAGAATTGCACCTTGCAATGCGGAGAAATCAATGTTTGTGCATTCACATTATTCATTGATTTTTGCCATTGAAAAACGTCCAGAAATGTTTGAAGCTACTGACTGAATGAAAGGAGCTGGCATCTCATTCTCTCTGAATCTTCTTTAGCATGCTAAGAGGAACATGAAAAAGCAAAAAATTTCAGAATTGCACCTTGCAATGCAGAGAAATTACTGTTTGTACATTGACATTATTCATTGATTTTTGCCATTGAAAAACATCATGTTACTCATATACCAGAAATGTTTGAAGGTACTGATTGAAAGAAAGGAGCTGGCATCTCATTCTCTTTGAGTCTTCTTTATCATGCTAAGAGGAGTAGGAAAAAGCAAAAAAATTCAGAATTGCACCTTGCAATGCGGAGAAATCAATGTTTGTGCATTCACATTATTCATTGATTTTTTGCCATTGAAAAACGTCCAGAAATGTTTGAAGCTACCGACTGAATGAAAGGAGCTGGCATCTCACTCTCTCTGAATCTTCTTTAGCATGGTAAGAGGAGCATGAAAAAGCAAAAAATTTCAGAATTGCTCCTTGCAATGCGGAGAAATTGCTGTTTGTAAATGTACATTATTCATTGATTTTTGCCATTGAAAAACATCATGTTACTCATATACCAGAAATGTTTGAAGGTACTGGCTGAAAGAAAGGAGCTGGCATCTCACTCTCTTTGAAACTTCTTTATCATGCTGAGATGAGCAGGAAAAAGCAAAAAATTTCAGAATTGCACCTTGCAAAGCGGAAAAATCAATGTTTGTGCATTCACATTATTCATTGATTTTTGCCATTGAAAAACGTCCAGAAATGTTTGAAGCTACTGACTGAATGAAAGGAGCTGGCATCTCACTCTCTCTGAATCTTCTTTAGCATGCTAAGAGGAGCATGAAAAAGCCAAAAATATCAGAATTGCACCTCGCAATGCGGAGAAATTACTGTTTGTACATTGACATTATTCATTGATTTTTGCCATTGAAAAACATCATGTTACTCATATACCAGAAATGTTTGAAGGTACTGGCTGAAAGAAAGGAGCTGGCATTTCAATCTCTTTGAATCTTCTTTATCATGCTAAGAGGTGCAGGAAAAAGCAAAAAATTTCAGAATTGCCCCTTGCAATGCGGAGAAATCAATGTTTGTGCATTCACATTATTCATTGATTTTTGCCATTGAAAAACGTCCAGAAATGTTTGAAGCTACCGACTGAATGAAAGGAGCTGGCATCTCACTCTCTCTGAATCTTCTTTAGCATACTAAGAGGAGCATGAAAAAGCAAAAAATTTCAGAATTGCACCTTGCAATGCGGAGAAATTACTGTTTGTACATTGACATTATCCATTGATTTTTGCCATTGAAAAACATCATGTTACTCATATACCAGAAATGTTTGAAGGTACTGGCTGAAAGAAAGGAGCTGGCATTTCAGTCTCTTTGAATCTTCTTTATCATGCTAAGAGGAGCTGGTGGAAGCAAAAAATTTCAGACTTGCACCTTGCAATGCAGAGAAATCAATGTTTGTGCATTCACATTATTCATTGACTTTTGCCATTGAAAAACGTCCAGAAATGTTTGAAGCTACTGACTGAATGAAAGGAGCTGGCATCTCACTCTCTCTGAATCTTCTTTAGCATGCTAAGAGGAGCATGAAAAAGCAAAAAATATCAGACTTGCACCTCGCAAGCGGAGAAATTACTCTTTGTACATTGACATTATTCATTGATTTTTGCCATTGAAAAACATCATGTTACTCATATACCAGAAATGTTTGAAGGTACTGGCTGAAAGAAAGGAGCTGGCATTTCAATCTCTTTGAATCTTCTTTATCATGCTAAGAGGAGCAGGAAAGAGCAAAAAATTTCAGAATTGCACCTTGCAATGCGGAGAAATCAATGTTTGTGCATTCACATTATTCATTGATTTTTGCCATTGAAAAACGTCCAGAAATGTTTGAAGCTACCGACTGAATGAAAGGAGCTGACATCTCACTCTCTCTGAATCTTCTTTAGCATGCTAAGAGGAGCATGAAAAAGCAAAAAATTTCAGAATTGCACCTTGCAATGCGTAGAAATTACTGTTTGTACATTGACATTATTCATTGATTTTTGCCATTGAAAAACATCATGTTACTCATATACCAGAAATGTTTGAAGGTACTGGCTGAAAGAAAGGAGCTGGCATCTCATTCTCTTTGAAACTTCTTTATCATGCTGAGATGAGCAGGAAAAAGCAAAAAATTTCAGAATTGCACCTTGCAAAGCGGAAAAATCAATGTTTGTGCAATCACATTATTCATTGATTTTTGCCATTGAAAAACGTTCAGAAATGTTTGAAGCTACTGACTGAATGAAAGGAGCTCGCATCTCACTCTCTCTGAATCTTCTTTAGCATGCTAAGAGGAGCATGAAAAAGCAAAAAATATCAGAATTGCACCTCGCAATGCGGAGAAATTACTCTTTTTACATTGACATTATTCATTGATTTTTGCCATTGAAAAACATCATGTTACTCATATACCAGAAATGTTTGAAGGTACTGGCTGAAAGAAAGGAGCTGGCATTTCAGTCTCTTTGAATCTTCTTTATCATGCTAAGAGGAGCAGGAAAAAGCAAAAAATTTCAGAATTGCACCTTGCAATGTGGAGAAATCAATGTTTGTGCATTCACATTATTCATTGATTTTTGCCATTGAAAAATGTCCAGAAATGTTTGAAGCTACCGACTGAATGAAAGGAGCTGACATCTCACTCTCTCTGAATCTTCTTTAGCATGCTAAGAGGAGCATGAAAAAGCAAAAAATTTCAGAATTGCACCTTGCAATGCGGAGAAATTACTGTTTGTACATTGACATTATTCATTGATTTTTGCCATTGAAAATCATCATGTTACTCATATACCAGAAATGTTTGAAGGTACTGGCTGAAAGAAAGGAGCTGGCATCTCACTCTCTATGAAACTTCTTTATCATGCTGAGATGAGCAGGAAAAAGCAAAAAATTTCAGAATTGCACCTTGCAAAGCGGAAAAATCAATGTTTGTGCATTCACATTATTCATTGATTTTTGCCATTGAAAAACATAAAGAAATGTTTGAAGCTACTGACTGAGTGAAAGGAGCTCGCTTCTCACTCTCTCTGAATCTTCTTTAGCATGCTAAGAGGAGCATGAAAAAGCAAAAAATATCAGAATTGCACCTCGCAATGCGGAGAAATTACTGTTTGTACATTGACATTATTCATTGATTTTTGCCATTGAAAAACATCATGTTACTCATATACCAGAAATGTTTGAAGGTACTGGCTGAAAGAAAGGAGCTGGCATCTCATTCTCTTTGAGACTTCTTTATCATGCTAAGAGGAGTAGGAAAAAGCAAAAAAATTCAGAATTGCACCTTGCAATGCGGAGAAATCAATGTTTGTGCATACACATTATTCATTGACTTTTGCCATTGAAAAACGTCCAGAAATGTTTGAAGCTACTGACTGAATGAAAGGAGCTGGCATCTCACTCTCTCTGAATCTTCTTTAGCATGCTAAGAGGAGCATGAAAAAGCAAAAATTTCAGATTTGCACCTTGCAATGCGGAGAAATTACTGTTTGTACATTGACATTATTCATTGATTTTTGCCATTGAAAAATATCATGTTACTCATATACCAGAAATGTTTGAAGGTACTGACTGAATGAAAGGAGCTGGCATCTCACTCTCTCTGAATCTTCTTTAGCATGCTAAGAGGAGCATGAAAAAGCCAAAAATATCAGAATTGCACGTCGCAATGCGGAGAAATTACTGTTTGTACATTGACATTATTCATTGATTATTGCCATTGAAAAACATCATGTTACTCATATACCAGAAATGTTTGAAGGTACTGGCTGAAAGAAAGGAGCTGGCATTTCAATCTCTTTGAATCTTCTTTATCATGCTAAGAGGAGCAGGAAAAAGCAAAAAATTTCAGACTTGCACCTTGCAATGCAGTGAAATCAATGTTTGTGCATTCACATTATTCATTGACTTTTGATATTGAAAAATGTCCAGAAATGTTTGAAGCTACTGACTGAATGAAAGGAGCTGTCGTCTCACTCTCTCTGAATCTTCTTTAGCATGCTAAGAGGAGCATGAAAAAGCAAAAATTTCAGATTTGCACCTTGCAATGCGGAGAAATTACTGTTTGTACATTGACATTATTCATTGATTTTTGCCATTGACTAATATCATGTTACTCATATACCAGAAATGTTTGAAGGTACTGGCTGAAAGAAAGGAGCTGGCATCTTACTCTCTTTGAATGTTCTTTAGCATGCTAAGAGGAGCATGAAAAAGCAAAAAATTTCAGAATTGCACCTTGCAATGCGGAGAAATTACTGTTTGTACATTGACATTATTCATTGATTTTTGCCATTGAAAAACATCATGTTACTCATATACCAGAAATGTTTGAAGGTACTTGCTGAAAGAAAGGACCTGGCTTCTCATTCTCTTTGAATCTTCTTTATCATGCTAAGAGGAGCAGGAAAAAGCAAAAAATTTCAGAATTGCACCTTGCAACGCGGAGAAATCAATGTTTGTGCATTCACATTATTCATTGATTTTTGCCATTGAAAAACGTCCAGAAATGTTTGAAGCTACTGACTGAATGAAAGGAGCTGGCATCTCATTCTCTCTGAATCTTCTTTAGCATGCTAAGAGGAACATGAAAAAGCAAAAAATTTCAGAATTGCACCTTGCAATGCAGAGAAATTACTGTTTGTACATTGACATTATTCATTGATTTTTGCCATTGAAAAACATCATGTTACTCATATACCAGAAATGTTTGAAGGTACTGGCTGAAAGAAAGGAGCTGGCATCTCATTCTCTTTGAGTCTTCTTTATCATGCTAAGAGGAGTAGGAAAAAGCAAAAAAATTCAGAATTGCACCTTGCAATGCGGAGAAATCAATGTTTGTGCATTCACATTATTCATTGACTTTTGCCATTGAAAAACGTCCAGAAATGTTTGAAGCTACTGACTGAATGAAAGGAGCAGGCATCTCACTCCCTCTGAATCTTCTTTAGCATGCTAAGAGGAGCATGAAAAAGCAAAAATTTCAGATTTGCACCTTGCAATGCGGAGAAATTACTGTTTGTACATTGACATTATTCATTGATTTTTGCCATTGACAAATATCATGTTACTCATATACCAGAAATGTTTGAAGGTACTGGCTGAAAGAAAGGAGCTGGCATCTTACTCTCTTTGAATCTTCTTTATCATGCTAAGAGGAGCATGAAAAAGCAAAAAATATCAGAATTGCATCTCGCAATGCGGAGAAATTCCTGTTTGTACATTGACATTATTCATTGATTTTTGCCATTGAAAAACATCATGTTACTCATATACCAGAAATGCTTGAAGGTACTGGCTGAAAGAAAGGAGCTGGCATTTCAGTCTCTTTGAATCTTCTTTATCATGCTAAGAGGAGCAGGAAAAAGCAAAAAGTTTCAGACTTGCACCTTGCAATGCAGAGAAATCAATGTTTGTGCATTCACATTATTCATTGACTTTTGCCATTGAAAAACGTCCAGAAATGTTTGAAGCTACTGACTGAATGAAAGGAGCTGGCATCTCACTCTCTCTGAATCTTCTTTAGCATGCTAAGAGGAGCATGAAAAAGCAAAAATTTCAGATTTGCACCTTGCAATGCGGAGATATTACTGTTTGTACATTGACATTATTCATTGATTTTTGCCATTGAAAAACATCATGTTACTCATATACCAGAAATGTTTGAAGGTACTGGCTGAAAGAAAGGAGCTGGCATCTCACTCTCTTTGAAACTTCTTTATCATGCTGAGAGGAGCAGGAAAAAGCAAAAAATTTCAGAATTGCACCTTGCAAAGCGGAAAAATCAATGTTTGTGCATTCACATTATTCATTGATTTTTGCCATTGAAAAATGTCCAGAAATGTTTGAAGCTACTGACTGAATGAAAGGAGCTCGCATCTCAATCTCTCTGAATCTTCTTTAGCATGCTAAGAGGAGCATGAAAAAGCAAAAAATATCAGAATTGCACCTCGCATTGCGGAGAAATTCCTGTTTGTACATTGACATTATTCATTGATTTTTGCCATTGAAAAACATGATGTTACTCTTATACCAGATATGTTTGAAGGTACTGGCTGAAAGAAAGGAGCTGGCATTTCAGTCTCTTTGAATCTTCTTTATCATGCTAAGAGGAGCAGGAAAAAGCAAAAAATATCAGACTTGCACCTTGCAATGCAGAGAAATCAATGTTTGTGCATTCACATTATTCATTGACTTTTGTCATTGAAAAACGTCCAGAAATGTTTGAAGCTACTGACTGAATGAAAGGAGCTGGCATCTCACTCTCTCTGAATCTTCTTTAGCATGCTAAGAGGAGCATGAAAAAACAAAAATTTCAGATTTGCACCTTGCAATGCGGAGAAATTACTGTTTGTACATTGACATTATTCATTGATTTTTGCCATTGAAAAATATCATGTTACTCATATACCAGAAATGTTTGAAGGTACTGGCTGAAAGAAAGGAGCTGGCATCATACTCTCTTTGAATCTTCTTTATCATGCTAAGAGGAGCATAAAAAAGCAAAAAATTTCAGAATTGCACCTTGCAATGCGGAGAAACTACTGTTTGTACATTGACATTATTCATTGATTTTTGCCATTGAAAAACATCATGTCACTCATATACCAGAAATGTTTGAAGGTACTGGCTGAAAGAAAGGAGCTGGAATCTCACTCTCTTTGAATCTCCTTTATCATGCTAAGAGGAGCAGGAAAAAGCAAAAAATTTCAGAATTGCACCTTGCAATGCGTAGAAATCAATGTTTGTGCATTCACATTATTCATTGATTTTTGCCATTGAAAAACATCCAGAAATGTTTGAAGCTACCGACTGAATGAAAGGAGCTGGCATCTCACTCTCTCTGAATCTACTTTAGCATGCTAAGAGGAGCATGAAAAAGCAAAAAATTTCAGAATTGCACCTTGCAATGCGGAGAAATTACTGTTTGTACATTGACATTATTCATTGATTTTTGCCATTGAAAAACATCATGTTACTCATATACCAGAAATGTTTGAAGGTACTGGCTGAAAGAAAGGAGCTGGCATTTCAGTCTCTTTGAATCTTCTTTAGCATGCTAAGAGGAGCATGAAAAAGCAAAAAATTTCAGAATTGCACCTTGCAATGCGGAGAAATTACTGTTTGTACATTGACATTATTCATTGATTTTTGCCATTGAAAAACATCATGTTACTCATATACCAGAAATGTTTGAAGGTACTGGCTGAAAGAAAGGAGCTGGCATCTCATTCTCTTTGAATCTTCTTTATCATGCTAACAGGAGCAGGAAAAAGCAAAAAATTTCAGAATTGCACCTTGCAATGCGGAGAAATCAATGTTTGTGCATTCACATTATTCATTGATTTTTGCCATTGTAAAACGTCCAGAAATGTTTGAAGCTACTGACTGAATGAAAGGAGCTGGCATCTCATTCTCTCTGAATCTTCTTTAGCATGCTAAGAGGAACATGAAAAAGCAAAAAATTTCAGAATTGCACCTTGCAATGCAGAGAAATTACTGTTTGTACATTGACATTATTCATTGATTTTTGCCATTGAAAAACATCATGTTACTCATATACCAGAAATGTTTGAAGGTACTGGCTGAAAGAAAGGAGCTGGCATCTCATTCTCTTTGAGTCTTCTTTATCATGCTAAGAGGTGTAGGAAAAAACAAAAAAATTCAGAATTGCACCTTGCAATGCGGAGAAATCAATGTTTGTGCATTCACATTATTCATTGATTTTTGCCATTGAAAAACGTCCAGAAATGTTTGAAGCTACCGACTGAATGAAAGGAGCTGGCATCTCATTCTCTCTGAATCTTCTTTAGCATGCTAAGAGGAGCATGAAAAAGCAAAAAATTTCAGAATTGCTCCTTGCAATGCGGAGAAATTGCTGTTTGTAAATGGACATTATTCATTGATTTTTGCCATTGAAAAACATCATGTTACTCATATACCAGAAATGTTTGAAGGTACTGGCTGAAAGAAAGGAGCTGGCATTTCAATCTCTTTGAATCTTCTTTATCATGCTAAGAGGAGTAGGAAAAAGCAAAAAATTTCAGACTTGCACCTTGCAATGCAGTGAAATCAATGTTTGTGCATTCACATTATTCATTGACTTTTGATATTGAAAAATGTCCAGAAATGTTTGAAGCTACTGATTGAATGAAAGGAGCTGTCATCTCACTCTCTCTGAATCTTCTTTAGCATGCTAAGAGGAGCATGAAAAATCAAAAATTTCAGATTTGCACCTTGCAATGCGGAGAAATTACTGTTTGTACATTGACATTATTCATTGATTTTTGCCATTGACAAATATCATGTTACTCATATACCAGAAATGTTTGAAGGTACTGGCTGAAAGAAAGGAGCTGGCATCTTACTCTCTTTGAATCTTCTTTATCATGCTAAGAGGAGCATGAAAAAGCAGAAAATTTCAGAATTGCACCTTGCAATGCGGAGAAATTACTGTTTGTACATTGACATTATTCATTGATTTTTGCCATTGAAAAACATCATGTTACTCATATACCAAAAATGTTTGAAGGTACTGGCTGAAAGAAAGGAGCTGGCATCTCATTCTCTTTGAATCTTCTTTATCATGCTAAGAGGAGCAGGAAAAAGCAAAAAGTTTCAGACTTGCACCTTGTAATGCAGAGAAATCAATGTTTGTGCATTCACATTATTCATTGACTTTTGCCATTGAAAAACGTCCAGAAATGTTTGAAGCTACTGACTGAATGAAAGGAGCTGGCATCTCACTCTCTCTGAATCTTCTTTAGCATGCTAAGAGGAGCATGAAAAAGCAAAAATTTCAGATTTGCACCTTGCAATGCGGAGATATTACTGTTTGTACATTGACATTATTCATTGATTTTTGCCATTGAAAAACATCATGTTACTCATATACCAGAAATGTTTGAAGGTACTGGCTGAAAGAAAGGAGCTGGCATCTCACTCTCTTTGAAACTTCTTTATCATGCTGAGAGGAGCAGGAAAAAGCAAAAAATTTCAGAATTGCACCTTGCAAAGCGGAAAAATCAATGTTTGTGCATTCACATTATTCATTGATTTTTGCCATTGAAAAATGTCCAGAAATGTTTGAAGCTGCTGACTGAATGAAAGGAGCTCGCATCTCAATCTCTCTGAATCTTCTTTAGCATGCTAAGAGGAGCATGAAAAAGCAAAAAATATCAGAATTGCACCTCGCATTGCGGAGAAATTCCTGTTTGTACATAGACATTATTCATTGATTTTTGCCATTGAAAAACATGATGTTACTCTTATACCAGATATGTTTGAAGGTACTGGCTGAAAGAAAGGAGCTGGCATTTCAGTCTCTTTGAATCTTCTTTATCATGCTAAGAGGAGCAGGAAAAAGCAAAAAATATCAGACTTGCACCTTGCAATGCAGAGAAATCAATGTTTGTGCATTCACATTATTCATTGACTTTTGTCATTGAAAAACGTCCAGAAATGTTTGAAGCTACTGACTGAATGAAAGGAGCTGGCATCTCACTCTCTCTGAATCTTCTTTAGCATGCTAAGAGGAGCATGAAAAAACAAAAATTTCAGATTTGCACCTTGCAATGCGGAGAAATTACTGTTTGTACATTGACATTATTCATTGATTTTTGCCATTGAAAAATATCATGTTACTCATATACCAGAAATGTTTGAAGGTACTGGCTGAAAGAAAGGAGCTGGCATCATACTCTCTTTGAATCTTCTTTATCATGCTAAGAGGAGCATAAAAAAGCAAAAAATTTCAGAATTGCACCTTGCAATGCGGAGAAACTACTGTTTGTACATTGACATTATTCATTGATTTTTGCCATTGAAAAACATCATGTCACTCATATAACAGAAATGTTTGAAGGTACTGGCTGAAAGAAAGGAGCTGGAATCTCACTCTCTTTGAATCTCCTTTATCATGCTAAGAGGAGCAGGAAAAAGCAAAAAATTTCAGAATTGCACCTTGCAATGCGTAGAAATCAATGTTTGTGCATTCACATTATTCATTGATTTTTGCCATTGAAAAACATCCAGAAATGTTTGAAGCTACCGACTGAATGAAAGGAGCTGGCATCTCACTCTCTCTGAATCTTCTTTAGCATGCTAAGAGGAGCATGAAAAAGCAAAAAATTTCAGAATTGCACCTTGCAATGCGGAGAAATTACTGTTTGTACATTGACATTATTCATTGATTTTTGCCATTGAAAAACATCATGTTACTCATATACCAGAAATGTTTGAAGGTACTGGCTGAAAGAAAGGAGCTGGCATTTCAGTCTCTTTGAATCTTCTTTAGCATGCTAAGAGGAGCATGAAAAAGCAAAAAATTTCAGAATTGCACCTTGCAATGCGGAGAAATTACTGTTTGTACATTGACATTATTCATTGATTTTTGCCATTGAAAAACATCATGTTACTCATATACCAGAAATGTTTGAAGGTACTGGCTGAAAGAAAGGAGCTGGCATCTCATTCTCTTTGAATCTTCTTTATCATGCTAACAGGAGCAGGAAAAAGCAAAAAATTTCAGAATTGCACCTTGCAATGCGGAGAAATCAATGTTTGTGCATTCACATTATTCATTGATTTTTGCCATTGTAAAACGTCCAGAAATGTTTGAAGCTACTGACTGAATGAAAGGAGCTGGCATCTCATTCTCTCTGAATCTTCTTTAGCATGCTAAGAGGAACATGAAAAAGCAAAAAATTTCAGAATTGCACCTTGCAATGCAGAGAAATTACTGTTTGTACATTGACATTATTCATTGATTTTTGCCATTGAAAAACATCATGTTACTCATATACCAGAAATGTTTGAAGGTACTGGCTGAAAGAAAGGAGCTGGCATCTCATTCTCTTTGAGTCTTCTTTATCATGCTAAGAGGTGTAGGAAAAAACAAAAAAATTCAGAATTGCACCTTGCAATGCGGAGAAATCAATGTTTGTGCATTCACATTATTCATTGATTTTTGCCATTGAAAAACGTCCAGAAATGTTTGAAGCTACCGACTGAATGAAAGGAGCTGGCATCTCATTCTCTCTGAATCTTCTTTAGCATGCTAAGAGGAGCATGAAAAAGCAAAAAATTTCAGAATTGCTCCTTGCAATGCGGAGAAATTGCTGTTTGTAAATGGACATTATTCATTGATTTTTGCCATTGAAAAACATCATGTTACTCATATACCAGAAATGTTTGAAGGTACTGGCTGAAAGAAAGGAGCTGGCATTTCAATCTCTTTGAATCTTCTTTATCATGCTAAGAGGAGTAGGAAAAAGCAAAAAATTTCAGACTTGCACCTTGCAATGCAGTGAAATCAATGTTTGTGCATTCACATTATTCATTGACTTTTGATATTGAAAAATGTCCAGAAATGTTTGAAGCTACTGATTGAATGAAAGGAGCTGTCATCTCACTCTCTCTGAATCTTCTTTAGCATGCTAAGAGGAGCATGAAAAATCAAAAATTTCAGATTTGCACCTTGCAATGCGGAGAAATTACTGTTTGTACATTGACATTATTCATTGATTTTTGCCATTGACAAATATCATGTTACTCATATACCAGAAATGTTTGAAGGTACTGGCTGAAAGAAAGGAGCTGGCATCTTACTCTCTTTGAATCTTCTTTATCATGCTAAGAGGAGCATGAAAAAGCAGAAAATTTCAGAATTGCACCTTGCAATGCGGAGAAATTACTGTTTGTACATTGACATTATTCATTGATTTTTGCCATTGAAAAACATCATGTTACTCATATACCAAAAATGTTTGAAGGTACTGGCTGAAAGAAAGGAGCTGGCATCTCATTCTCTTTGAATCTTCTTTATCATGCTAAGAGGAGCAGGAAAAAGCAAAAAATTTCAGAATTGCACCTTGCAATGCGGAGAAATCAATGTTTGTGCATTCACATTATTCATTGATTTTTGCCATTGAAAAACGTCCAGAAATGTTTGAAGCTACTGACTTAATGAAAGCTGCTGGCATCTCATTCTCTCTGAATCTTCTATAGCATGCTAAGAGGAACATGAAAAAGCAAAAAATTTCAGAATTGCACCTTGCAATGCAGAGAAATTACTGTTTGTACATTGACATTATTCATTGATTTTTGCCATTGAAAAACATCATGTTACTCATATACCAGAAATGTTTGAAGGTACTGGCTGAAAGAAAGGAGCTGGCATCTCATTCTCTTTGAGACTTCTTTATCATGCTAAGAGGAGTAGGAAAAAGCAAAAAAATTCAGAATTGCACCTTGCAATGCGGAGAAATCAATGTTTGTGCATTCACATTATTCATTGACTTTTGCCATTGAAAAACGTCCAGAAATGTTTGAAGCTACTGACTGAATGAAAGGAGCTGGCATCTCACTCTCTCTGAATCTTCTTTAGCATGCTAAGAGGAGCATGAAAAAGCAAAAATTTCAGATTTGCACCTTGCAATGCGGAGAAATTACTGTTTGTACATTGACATTATTCATTGATTTTTGCCATTGAAAAATATCATGTTACTCATATACCAGAAATGTTTGAAGGTACTGACTGAATGAAAGGAGCTGGCATCTCACTCTCTCTGAATCTTCTTTAGCATGCTAAGAGGAGCATGAAAAAGCCAAAAATATCAGAATTGCACGTCGCAATGCGGAGAAATTACTGTTTGTACATTGACATTATTCATTGATTATTGCCATTGAAAAACATCATGTTACTCATATACCAGAAATGTTTGAAGGTACTGGCTGAAAGAAAGGAGCTGGCATTTCAATCTCTTTGAATCTTCTTTATCATGCTAAGAGGAGCAGGAAAAAGCAAAAAATTTCAGACTTGCACCTTGCAATGCAGTGAAATCAATGTTTGTGCATTCACATTATTCATTGACTTTTGATATTGAAAAATGTCCAGAAATGTTTGAAGCTACTGACTGAATGAAAGGAGCTGTCATCTCACTCTCTCTGAATCTTCTTTAGCATGCTAAGAGGAGCATGAAAAAGCAAAAATTTCAGATTTGCACCTTGCAATGCGGAGAAATTACTGTTTGTACATTGACATTATTCATTGATTTTTGCCATTGACTAATATCATGTTACTCATATACCAGAAATGTTTGAAGGTACTGGCTGAAAGAAAGGAGCTGGCATCTTACTCTCTTTGAATCTTCTTTAGCATGCTAAGAGGAGCATGAAAAAGCAAAAAATTTCAGAATTGCACCTTGCAATGCGGAGAAATTACTGTTTGTACATTGACATTATTCATTGATTTTTGCCATTGAAAAACATCATGTTACTCATATACCAGAAATGTTTGAAGGTACTTGCTGAAAGAAAGGACCTGGCTTCTCATTCTCTTTGAATCTTCTTTATCATGCTAAGAGGAGCAGGAAAAAGCAAAAAATTTCAGAATTGCACCTTGCAACGCGGAGAAATCAATGTTTGTGCATTCACATTATTCATTGATTTTTGCCATTGAAAAACGTCCAGAAATGTTTGAAGCTACTGACTGAATGAAAGGAGCTGGCATCTCATTCTCTCTGAATCTTCTTTAGCATGCTAAGAGGAACATGAAAAAGCAAAAAATTTCAGAATTGCACCTTGCAATGCAGAGAAATTGCTGGTTGTACATTGACATTATTCATTGATTTTTGCCATTGAAAAACATCATGTTACTCATATACCAGAAATGTTTGAAGGTACTGGCTGAAAGAAAGGAGCTGGCATCTCATTCTCTTTGAGTCTTCTTTATCATGCTAAGAGGAGTAGGAAAAAGCAAAAAAATTCAGAATTGCACCTTGCAATGCGGAGAAATCAATGTTTGTGCATTCACATTATTCATTGACTTTTGCCATTGAAAAACGTCCAGAAATGTTTGAAGCTACTGACTGAATGAAAGGAGCAGGCATCTCACTCTCTCTGAATCTTCTTTAGCATGCTAAGAGGAGCATGAAAAAGCAAAAATTTCAGATTTGCACCTTGCAATGCGGAGAAATTACTGTTTGTACATTGACATTATTCATTGATTTTTGCCATTGAAAAATATCATGTTACTCATATACCAGAAATGTTTGAAGGTAATGGCTGAAAGAAAGGAGCTGGCATCTTACTCTCTTTAAATCTTCTTTAGCATGCTAAGAGGAGCATGAAAAAGCAAAAAATTTCAGAATTGCACCTTGCAATGCGGAGAAATTACTGTTTGTACATTGACATTATTCATTGATTTTTGCCATTGAAAAACATCATGTTACTCATACACCAGAAATGTTTGAAGGTACTGGCTGAAAGAAAGGAGCTGGCATCTCATTCTCTTTGAATCTTCTTTATCATGCTAAGAGGAGCAGGAAAAAGCAAAAAAATTCAGAATTGCACCTTGCAATGCGGAGAAATCAATGTTTGTGCATTCACATTATTCATTGATTTTTGCCATTGAAAAACGTCCAGAAATGTTTGAAGCTACTGACTGAATGAAAGGAGCTGGCATCTCATTCTCTCTGAATCTTCTTTAGCATGCTAAGAGGAACATGAAAAAGCAAAAAATTTCAGAATTGCACCTTGCAATGCAGAGAAATTACTGTTTGTACATTGACATTATTCATTGATTTTTGCCATTGAAAAACATCATGTTACTCATATACCAGAAATGTTTGAAGGTACTGATTGAAAGAAAGGAGCTGGCATCTCATTCTCTTTGAGTCTTCTTTATCATGCTAAGAGGAGTAGGAAAAAGCAAAAAAATTCAGAATTGCACCTTGCAATGCGGAGAAATCAATGTTTGTGCATTCACATTATTCATTGATTTTTTGCCATTGAAAAACGTCCAGAAATGTTTGAAGCTACCGACTGAATGAAAGGAGCTGGCATCTCACTCTCTCTGAATCTTCTTTAGCATGGTAAGAGGAGCATGAAAAAGCAAAAAATTTCAGAATTGCTCCTTGCAATGCGGAGAAATTGCTGTTTGTAAATGTACATTATTCATTGATTTTTGCCATTGAAAAACATCATGTTACTCATATACCAGAAATGTTTGAAGGTACTGGCTGAAAGAAAGGAGCTGGCATCTCACTCTCTTTGAAACTTCTTTATCATGCTGAGATGAGCAGGAAAAAGCAAAAAATTTCAGAATTGCACCTTGCAAAGCGGAAAAATCAATGTTTGTGCATTCACATTATTCATTGATTTTTGCCATTGAAAAACGTCCAGAAATGTTTGAAGCTACTGACTGAATGAAAGGAGCTGGCATCTCACTCTCTCTGAATCTTCTTTAGCATGCTAAGAGGAGCATGAAAAAGCCAAAAATATCAGAATTGCACCTCGCAATGCGGAGAAATTACTGTTTGTACATTGACATTATTCATTGATTTTTGCCATTGAAAAACATCATGTTACTCATATACCAGAAATGTTTGAAGGTACTGGCTGAAAGAAAGGAGCTGGCATTTCAATCTCTTTGAATCTTCTTTATCATGCTAAGAGGAGCAGGAAAAAGCAAAAAATTTCAGAATTGCCCCTTGCAATGCGGAGAAATCAATGTTTGTGCATTCACATTATTCATTGATTTTTGCCATTGAAAAACGTCCAGAAATGTTTGAAGCTACCGACTGAATGAAAGGAGCTGGCATCTCACTCTCTCTGAATCTTCTTTAGCATACTAAGAGGAGCATGAAAAAGCAAAAAATTTCAGAATTGCACCTTGCAATGCGGAGAAATTACTGTTTGTACATTGACATTATCCATTGATTTTTGCCATTGAAAAACATCATGTTACTCATATACCAGAAATGTTTGAAGGTACTGGCTGAAAGAAAGGAGCTGGCATTTCAGTCTCTTTGAATCTTCTTTATCATGCTAAGAGGAGCTGGTGGAAGCAAAAAATTTCAGACTTGCACCTTGCAATGCAGAGAAATCAATGTTTGTGCATTCACATTATTCATTGACTTTTGCCATTGAAAAACGTCCAGAAATGTTTGAAGCTACTGACTGAATGAAAGGAGCTGGCATCTCACTCTCTCTGAATCTTCTTTAGCATGCTAAGAGGAGCATGAAAAAGCAAAAAATATCAGACTTGCACCTCGCAAGCGGAGAAACTACTCTTTGTACATTGACATTATTCATTGATTTTTGCCATTGAAAAACATCATGTTACTCATATACCAGAAATGTTTGAAGGTACTGGCTGAAAGAAAGGAGCTGGCATTTCAATCTCTTTGAATCTTCTTTATCATGCTAAGAGGAGCAGGAAAGAGCAAAAAATTTCAGAATTGCACCTTGCAATGCGGAGAAATCAATGTTTGTGCATTCACATTATTCATTGATTTTTGCCATTGAAAAACGTCCAGAAATGTTTGAAGCTACCGACTGAATGAAAGGAGCTGACATCTCACTCTCTCTGAATCTTCTTTAGCATGCTAAGAGGAGCATGAAAAAGCAAAAAATTTCAGAATTGCACCTTGCAATGCGTAGAAATTACTGTTTGTACATTGACATTATTCATTGATTTTTGCCATTGAAAAACATCATGTTACTCATATACCAGAAATGTTTGAAGGTACTGGCTGAAAGAAAGGAGCTGGCATCTCATTCTCTTTGAAACTTCTTTATCATGCTGAGATGAGCAGGAAAAAGCAAAAAATTTCAGAATTGCACCTTGCAAAGCGGAAAAATCAATGTTTGTGCAATCACATTATTCATTGATTTTTGCCATTGAAAAACGTTCAGAAATGTTTGAAGCTACTGACTGAATGAAAGGAGCTCGCATCTCACTCTCTCTGAATCTTCTTTAGCATGCTAAGAGGAGCATGAAAAAGCAAAAAATATCAGAATTGCACCTCGCAATGCGGAGAAATTACTCTTTTTACATTGACATTATTCATTGATTTTTGCCATTGAAAAACATCATGTTACTCATATACCAGAAATGTTTGAAGGTACTGGCTGAAAGAAAGGAGCTGGCATTTCAGTCTCTTTGAATCTTCTTTATCATGCTAAGAGGAGCAGGAAAAAGCAAAAAATTTCAGAATTGCACCTTGCAATGTGGAGAAATCAATGTTTGTGCATTCACATTATTCATTGATTTTTGCCATTGAAAAATGTCCAGAAATGTTTGAAGCTACCGACTGAATGAAAGGAGCTGACATCTCACTCTCTCTGAATCTTCTTTAGCATGCTAAGAGGAGCATGAAAAAGCAAAAAATTTCAGAATTGCACCTTGCAATGCGGAGAAATTACTGTTTGTACATTGACATTATTCATTGATTTTTGCCATTGAAAAACATCATGTTACTCATATACCAGAAATGTTTGAAGGTACTGGCTGAAAGAAAGGAGCTGGCATCTCACTCTCTATGAAACTTCTTTATCATGCTGAGATGAGCAGGAAAAAGCAAAAAATTTCAGAATTGCACCTTGCAAAGCGGAAAAATCAATGTTTGTGCATTCACATTATTCATTGATTTTTGCCATTGAAAAACATAAAGAAATGTTTGAAGCTACTGACTGAGTGAAAGGAGCTCGCTTCTCACTCTCTCTGAATCTTCTTTAGCATGCTAAGAGGAGCATGAAAAAGCAAAAAATATCAGAATTGCACCTCGCAATGCGGAGAAATTACTGTTTGTACATTGACATTATTCATTGATTTTTGCCATTGAAAAACATCATGTTACTCATATACCAGAAATGTTTGAAGGTACTGGCTGAAAGAAAGGAGCTGGCATCTCATTCTCTTTGAGACTTCTTTATCATGCTAAGAGGAGTAGGAAAAAGCAAAAAAATTCAGAATTGCACCTTGCAATGCGGAGAAATCAATGTTTGTGCATACACATTATTCATTGACTTTTGCCATTGAAAAACGTCCAGAAATGTTTGAAGCTACTGACTGAATGAAAGGAGCTGGCATCTCACTCTCTCTGAATCTTCTTTAGCATGCTAAGAGGAGCATGAAAAAGCAAAAATTTCAGATTTGCACCTTGCAATGCGGAGAAATTACTGTTTGTACATTGACATTATTCATTGATTTTTGCCATTGAAAAATATCATGTTACTCATATACCAGAAATGTTTGAAGGTACTGACTGAATGAAAGGAGCTGGCATCTCACTCTCTCTGAATCTTCTTTAGCATGCTAAGAGGAGCATGAAAAAGCCAAAAATATCAGAATTGCACGTCGCAATGCGGAGAAATTACTGTTTGTACATTGACATTATTCATTGATTATTGCCATTGAAAAACATCATGTTACTCATATACCAGAAATGTTTGAAGGTACTGGCTGAAAGAAAGGAGCTGGCATTTCAATCTCTTTGAATCTTCTTTATCATGCTAAGAGGAGCAGGAAAAAGCAAAAAATTTCAGACTTGCACCTTGCAATGCAGTGAAATCAATGTTTGTGCATTCACATTATTCATTGACTTTTGATATTGAAAAATGTCCAGAAATGTTTGAAGCTACTGACTGAATGAAAGGAGCTGTCGTCTCACTCTCTCTGAATCTTCTTTAGCATGCTAAGAGGAGCATGAAAAAGCAAAAATTTCAGATTTGCACCTTGCAATGCGGAGAAATTACTGTTTGTACATTGACATTATTCATTGATTTTTGCCATTGACTAATATCATGTTACTCATATACCAGAAATGTTTGAAGGTACTGGCTGAAAGAAAGGAGCTGGCATCTTACTCTCTTTGAATGTTCTTTAGCATGCTAAGAGGAGCATGAAAAAGCAAAAAATTTCAGAATTGCACCTTGCAATGCGGAGAAATTACTGTTTGTACATTGACATTATTCATTGATTTTTGCCATTGAAAAACATCATGTTACTCATATACCAGAAATGTTTGAAGGTACTGGCTGAAAGAAAGGAGCTGGCATCTCATTCTCTTTGAGTCTTCTTTATCATGCTAAGAGGAGTAGGAAAAAGCAAAAAAATTCAGAATTGCACCTTGCAATGCGGAGAAATCAATGTATGTGCATTCACATTATTCATTGACTTTTGCCATTGAAAAACGTCCAGAAATGTTTGAAGCTACTGACTGAATGAAAGGAGCAGGCATCTCACTCCCTCTGAATCTTCTTTAGCATGCTAAGAGGAGCATGAAAAAGCAAAAATTTCAGATTTGCACCTTGCAATGCGGAGAAATTACTGTTTGTACATTGACATTATTCATTGATTTTTGCCATTGAAAAATATCATGTTACTCATATACCAGAAATGTTTGAAGGTACTGGCTGAAAGAAAGGAGCTGGCATCTTACTCTCTTTAAATCTTCTTTAGCATGCTAAGAGGAGCATGAAAAAGCAAAAAAATTCAGAATTGCACCTTGCAATGCGGAGAAATTACTGTTTGTACATTGACATTATTCATTGATTTTTGCCATTGAAAAACATCATGTTACTCATATACCAGAAATGTTTGAAGGTACTGGCTGAAAGAAAGGAGCTGGCATCTCATTCTCTTTGAATCTTCTTTATCATGCTAAGAGGAGCAGGAAAAAGCAAAAAATTTCAGAATTGCACCTTGCAATGCGGAGAAATCAATGTTTGTGCATTCACATTATTCATTGATTTTTGCCATTGAAAAACGTCCAGAAATGTTTGAAGCTACTGACTGAATGAAAGGAGCTGGCATCTCATTCTCTCTGAATCTTCTTTAGCATGCTAAGAGGAACATGAAAAAGCAAAAAATTTCAGAATTGCACCTTGCAATGCAGAGAAATTACTGTTTGTACATTGACATTATTCATTGATTTTTGCCATTGAAAAACATCATGTTACTCATATACCAGAAATGTTTGAAGGTACTGGCTGAAAGAAAGGAGCTGGCATCTCATTCTCTTTGAGTCTTCTTTATCATGCTAAGAGGAGTAGGAAAAAGCAAAAAAATTCAGAATTGCACCTTGCAATGCGGAGAAATCAATGTTTGTGCATTCACATTATTCATTGATTTTTTGCCATTGAAAAACGTCCAGAAATGTTTGAAGCTACCGACTGAATGAAAGGAGCTGGCATCTCACTCTCTCTGAATCTTCTTTAGCATGGTAAGAGGAGCATGAAAAAGCAAAAAATTTCAGAATTGCTCCTTGCAATGCGGAGAAATTGCTGTTTGTAAATGTACAATATTCATTGATTTTTGCCATTGAAAAACATCATGTTACTCATATACCAGAAATGTTTGAAGGTACTGGCTGAAAGAAAGGAGCTGGCATCTCACTCTCTTTGAAACTTCTTTATCATGCTGAGAGGAGCAGGAAAAAGCAAAAAATTTCAGAATTGCACCTTGCAAAGCGGAAAAATCAATGTTTGTGCATTCACATTATTCATTGATTTTTGCCATTGAAAAACGTCCAGAAATGTTTGAAGCTACTGACTGAATGAAAGGAGCTGGCATCTCACTCTCTCTGAATCTTCTTTAGCATGCTAAGAGGAGCATGAAAAAGCCAAAAATATCAGAATTGCACCTCGCAATGCGGAGAAATTACTGTTTGTACATTGACATTATTCATTGATTTTTGCCATTGAAAAACATCATGTTACTCATATACCAGAAATGTTTGAAGGTACTGGCTGAAAGAAAGGAGCTGGCATTTCAATCTCTTTGAATCTTCTTTATCATGCTAAGAGGAGCAGGAAAAAGCAAAAAATTTCAGAATTGCCCCTTGCAATGCGGAGAAATCAATGTTTGTGCATTCACATTATTCATTGATTTTTGCCATTGAAAAACGTCCAGAAATGTTTGAAGCTACCGACTGAATGAAAGGAGCTGGCATCTCACTCTCTCTGAATCTTCTTTAGCATACTAAGAGGAGCATGAAAAAGCAAAAAATTTCAGAATTGCACCTTGCAATGCGGAGAAATTACTGTTTGTACATTGACATTATCCATTGATTTTTGCCATTGAAAAACATCATGTTACTCATATACCAGAAATGTTTGAAGGTACTGGCTGAAAGAAAGGAGCTGGCATTTCAGTCTCTTTGAATCTTCTTTATCATGCTAAGAGGAGCTGGTGGAAGCAAAAAATTTCAGACTTGCACCTTGCAATGCAGAGAAATCAATGTTTGTGCATTCACATTATTCATTGACTTTTGCCATTGAAAAACGTCCAGAAATGTTTGTAGCTACTGACTGAATGAAAGGAGCTGGCATCTCACTCTCTCTGAATCTTCTTTAGCATGCTAAGAGGAGCATGAAAAAGCAAAAAATATCAGACTTGCACCTCGCAAGCGGAGAAATTACTCTTTGTACATTGACATTATTCATTGATTTTTGCCATTGAAAAACATCATGTTACTCATATACCAGAAATGTTTGAAGGTACTGGCTGAAAGAAAGGAGCTGGCATTTCAATCTCTTTGAATCTTCTTTATCATGCTAAGAGGAGCAGGAAAGAGCAAAAAATTTCAGAATTGCACCTTGCAATGCGGAGAAATCAATGTTTGTGCATTCACATTATTCATTGATTTTTGCCATTGAAAAACGTCCAGAAATGTTTGAAGCTACCGACTGAATGAAAGGAGCTGACATCTCACTCTCTCTGAATCTTCTTTAGCATGCTAAGAGGAGCATGAAAAAGCAAAAAATTTCAGAATTGCACCTTGCAATGCGGAGAAATTACTGTTTGTACATTGACATTATTCATTGATTTTTGCCATTGAAAAACATCATGTTACTCATATACCAGAAATGTTTGAAGGTACTGGCTGAAAGAAAGGAGCTGGCATCTCACTCTCTTTGAAACTTCTTTATCATGCTGAGATGAGCAGGAAAAAGCAAAAAATTTCAGAATTGCACCTTGCAAAGCGGAAAAATCAATGTTTGTGCAATCACATTATTCATTGATTTTTGCCATTGAAAAACGTTCAGAAATGTTTGAAGCTACTGACTGAATGAAAGGAGCTCGCATCTCACTCTCTCTGAATCTTCTTTAGCATGCTAAGAGGAGCATGAAAAAGCAAAAAATATCAGAATTGCACCTCGCAATGCGGAGAAATTACTCTTTTTACATTGACATTATTCATTGATTTTTGCCATTGAAAAACATCATGTTACTCATATACCAGAAATGTTTGAAGGTACTGGCTGAAAGAAAGGAGCTGGCATTTCAGTCTCTTTGAATCTTCTTTATCATGCTAAGAGGAGCAGGAAAAAGCAAAAAATTTCAGAATTGCACCTTGCAATGTGGAGAAATCAATGTTTGTGCATTCACATTATTCATTGATTTTTGCCATTGAAAAATGTCCAGAAATGTTTGAAGCTACCGACTGAATGAAAGGAGCTGGCATCTCACTCTCTCTGAATCTTCTTTAGCATGCTAAGAGGAGCATGAAAAAGCAAAAAATTTCAGAATTGCACCTTGCAATGCGGAGAAATTACTGTTTGTACATTGACATTATTCATTGATTTTTGCCATTGAAAAACATCATGTTACTCATATACCAGAAATGTTTGAAGGTACTGGCTGAAAGACAGGAGCTGGCATCTCACTCTCTTTGAAACTTCTTTATCATGCTGAGAGGAGCAGGAAAAAGCAAAAAATTTCAGAATTGAACCTTGCAAAGCGGAAAAATCAATGTTTGTGCATTCACATTATTCATTGATTTTTGCCATTGAAAAACGTCCAGAAATGTTTGAAGCTTCTGACTGAATGAAAGGAGCTTGCATCTCACTCTCTCTGAATCTTCTTTAGCATGCTAAGAGGAGCATGAAAAAGCAAAAAATATCAGAATTACACCTCGCAATGCGGAGAAATTACTGTTTGTACATTGACATTATTCATTGATTTTTGCCATTGAAAAACATCATGTTACTCATATACCAGAAATGTTGGAAGGTACTGGCTGAAAGAAAGGAGCTGGCATTTCAGTCTCTTTGAATCTTCTTTATCATGCTAAGAGGAGCAGGAAAAAGCAAAAAATTTCAGACTTGCACCTTGCAATGCAGAGAAATCAATGTTTGTGCATTCACATTATTCATTGACTTTTGCCTTTGAAAAACGTCCAGAAATGTTTGAAGCTACTGACTGAATGAAAGGAGCTGGCATCTCACTCTCTCTGAATCTTCTTTAGCATGCTAAGAGGAGCATGAAAAAGCAAAAATTTCAGATTTGCACCTTGCAATGCGGAGAAATTACTGTTTGTACATTGACATTATTCATTGATTTTTGCCATTGACAAATATCATGTTACTCATATAACAGAAATGTTTGAAGGAACTGGCTGAAAGAAAGGAGCTGGCATCTCACTTTCTTTGAATCTTCTTTATCATGCTAAGAGGAGCATGAAAAAGCAAAAAATTTCCGAATTGCACCTTGCAATGCGGAGAATTTACTGTTTGTACATTGACATTATTCATTGATTTTTGACATTGAAAAACATCATGTTACTCATATACCAGAAATGTTTGAAGGTACTGGCTGAAAGAAAGGAGCTGGCATCTCACTCTCTTTGAATCTTCTTTATCATGCTAAGAGGAGCAGGAAAAAGCAAAAAATTTCAGAATTGCCCCTTGCAATGCGGAGAAATCAATGTTTGTGCATTCACAGTATTCATTGATTTTTGCCATTGAAAAACGTCCAGAAATGTTTGAAGCTACCGACTGAATGAAAGGAGCTGGCATCTCACTCTCTCTGAATCTTCTTTAGCATACTAAGAGGAGCATGAAAAAGCAAAAAATTTCAGAATTGAACCTTGCAATGCGGAGAAATTACTGTTTGTACATTGACATTATCCATTGATTTTTGCCATTGAAAAACATCATGTTACTCATATACCAGAAATGTTTGAAGGTACTGGCTGAAAGAAAGGAGCTGGCATTTCAGTCTCTTTGAATCTTCTTTATCATGCTAAGAGGAGCTGGTGGAAGAAAAAATTTCAGACTTGCACCTTGCAATGCAGAGAAATCAATGTTTGTGCATTCACATTATTCATTGACTTTTGCCATTGAAAAACGTCCAGAAATGTTTGAAGCTACTGACTGAATGAAAGGAGCTGGCATCTGACTCTCTCTGAATCTTCTTTAGCATGCTAAGAGGAGCATGAAAAAGCAAAAAATATCAGACTTGCACCTCGCAAGCGGAGAAATTACTGTTTGTACATTGACATTATTCATTGATTTTTGCCATTGAAAAACATCATGTTACTCATATACCAGAAATGTTTGAAGGTACTGGCTGAAAGAAAGGAGCTGGCATTTCAATCTCTTTGAATCTTCTTTATCATGCTAAGAGGAGCAGGAAAGAGCAAAAAATTTCAGACTTGCACCTGGCAATGCAGAGAAATCAATGTTTGTGCATTCACATTATTCATTGACTTTTGCCATTTAAAAACGTCCAGAAATGTTTGAAGCTACTGACTGAATTAAAGGAGCTGGCATCTCACTCTCTCTGAATCTTCTTTAGCATGCTAAGAGGAGCATGAAAAAGCAAAAATTTCAGATTTGCACCTTGCAATGCGAAGAATTTACTGTTTGTACATTGACATTATTCATTGATTTTTGCCAATGAAAAACATCATGTTACTCATATACCAGAAATGTTTGAAGGTACTGGCTGAAAGAAAGGAGCTGGCATTTCAGTCTCTTTGAATCTTCTTTATCATGCTAAGAGGAGCAGGAAAAAGCAAAAAATTTCAGAATTGCACCTTGCAATGTGGAGAAATCAATGTTTGTGCATTCACATTATTCATTGATTTTTGCCATTGAAAAATGTCCAGAAATGTTTGAAGCTACCGACTGAATGAAAGGAGCTGACATCTCACTCTCTCTGAATCTTCTTTAGCATGCTAAGAGGAGCATGAAAAAGCAAAAAATTTCAGAATTGCACCTTGCAATGCGGAGAAATTACTGTTTGTACATTGACATTATTCATTGATTTTTGCCATTGAAAAACATCATGTTACTCATATACCAGAAATGTTTGAAGGTACTGGCTGAAAGAAAGGAGCTGGCATCTCACTCTCTTTGAAACTTCTTTATCATGCTGAGATGAGCAGGAAAAAGCAAAAAATTTCAGAATTGCACCTTGCAAAGCGGAAAAATCAATGTTTGTGCATTCACATTATTCATTGATTTTTGCCATTGAAAAACATAAAGAAATGTTTGAAGCTACTGACTGAATGAAAGGAGCTCGCTTCTCACTCTCTCTGAATCTTCTTTAGCATGCTAAGAGGAGCATGAAAAAGCAAAAAATATCAGAATTGCACCTCGCAATGCGGAGAAATTACTGTTTGTACATTGACATTATTCATTGATTTTTGCCATTGAAAAACATCATGTTACTCTTATACCAGAAATGTTTGAAGGTACTGGCTGAAAGAAAGGAGCTGGCATTTCAGTCTCTTTGAATCTTCTTTATCATGCTAAGAGGAGCAGGAAAAAGCAAAAAATTTCAGACTTGCACCTTGCAATGCAGAGAAATCAATGTTTGTGCATTCACATTATTCATTGATTTTTGCCATTGAAAAATGTCCAGAAATGTTTGAAGCTACCGACTGAATGAAAGGAGCTGACATCTCACTCTCTCTGAATCTTCTTTAGCATGCTAAGAGGAGCATGAAAAAGCAAAAAATTTCAGAATTGCACCTTGCAATGCGGAGAAATTACTGTTTGTACATTGACATTATTCATTGATTTTTGCCATTGAAAAACATCATGTTACTCATATACCAGAAATGTTTGAAGGTACTGGCTGAAAGAAAGGAGCTGGCATCTCACTCTCTTTGAAACTTCTTTATCATGCTGAGATGAGCAGGAAAAAGCAAAAAATTTCAGAATTGCACCTTGCAAAGCGGAAAAATCAATGTTTGTGCATTCACATTATTCATTGATTTTTGCCATTGAAAAACATAAAGAAATGTTTGAAGCTACTGACTGAATGAAAGGAGCTCGCTTCTCACTCTCTCTGAATCTTCTTTAGCATGCTAAGAGGAGCATGAAAAAGCAAAAAATATCAGAATTGCACCTCGCAATGAGGAGAAATTACTGTTTGTACATTGACATTATTCATTGATTTTTGCCATTGAAAAACATCATGTTACTCTTATACCAGAAATGTTTGAAGGTACTGGCTGAAAGAAAGGAGCTGGCATTTCAGTCTCTTTGAATCTTCTTTATCATGCTAAGAGGAGCAGGAAAAAGCAAAAAATTTCAGACTTGCACCTTGCAATGCAGAGAAATCAATGTTTGTGCATTCACATTATTCATTGATTTTTGCCATTGAAAAACATCATGTTACTCATATACCAGAAATGTTTGAAGGTACTGGCTGAAAGAAAGGAGCTGGCATCTCACTCTCTTTGAAACTTCTTTATCATGCTGAGATGAGCAGGAAAAAGCAAAAAATTTCAGAATTGCATCTTGCAAAGCGGAAAAATCAATGTTTGTGCAATCACATTATTCATTGATTTTTGCCATTGAAAAACGTTCAGAAATGTTTGATGCTACTGACTGAATGAAAGGAGCTCGCATCTCACTCTCTCTGAATCTTCTTTAGCATGCTAAGAGGAGCATGAAAAAGCAAAAAATATCAGAATTGCACCTCGCAATGTGGAGAAATTACTCTTTTTACATTGACATTATTCATTGATTTTTGCCATTGAAAAACATCATGTTACTCATATACCAGAAATGTTTGAAGGTACTGGCTGAAAGAAAGGAGCTGGCATTTCAATCTCTTTGAATCTTCTTTATCATGCTAAGAGGAGCAGGAAAGAGCAAAAAATTTCAGACTTGCACCTTGCAATGCAGAGAAATCAATGTTTGTGCATTCACATTATTCATTGACTTTTGCCATTTAAAAGCGTCCAGAAATGTTTGAAGCTACTGACTGAATTAAAGGAGCTGGCATCTCACTCTCTCTGAATCTTCTTTAGCATGCTAAGAGGAGCATGAAAAAGCAAAAATTTCAGATTTGCACCTTGCAATGCGAAGAATTTAGTGTTTGTACATTGACATTATTCATTGATTTTTGCCATTGAAAAACATCATGTTACTCATATACCAGAAATGTTTGAAGGTACTGGCTGAAAGAAAGGAGCTGGCATTTCAGTCTCTTTGAATCTTCTTTATCATGCTAAGAGGAGCAGAAAAGAGCAAAAAATTTCAGAATTGCACCTTGCAATGCGGAGAAATCAATGTTTGTGCATTCACATTATTCATTGATTTTTGCCATTGAAAAACGTCCAGAAATGTTTGAAGCTACCGACTGAATGAAAGGAGCTGACATCTCACTCTCTCTGAATCTTCTTTAGCATGCTAAGAGGAGCATGAAAAAGCAAAAAATTTCAGAATTGCACCTTGCAATGCGGAGAAATTACTGTTTGTACATTGACATTATTCATTGATTTTTGCCATTGAAAAACATCATGTTACTCATATACCAGAAATGTTTGAAGGTACTGGCTGAAAGAAAGGAGCTGGCATCTCACTCTCTTTGAAACTTCTTTATCATGCTGAGATGAGCAGGAAAAAGCAAAAAATTTCAGAATTGCACCTTGCAAAGCGGAAAAATCAATGTTTGTGCAATCACATTATTCATTGATTTTTGCCATTGAAAAACGTTCAGAAATGTTTGATGCTACTGACTGAATGAAAGGAGCTCGCATCTCACTCTCTCTGAATCTTCTTTAGCATGCTAAGAGGAGCATGAAAAAGCAAAAAATATCAGAATTGCACCTCGCAATGTGGAGAAATTACTCTTTTTACATTGACATTATTCATTGATTTTTGCCATTGAAAAACATCATGTTACTCATATACCAGAAATGTTTGAAGGTACTGGCTGAAAGAAAGGAGCTGGCATTTCAGTCTCTTTGAATCTTCTTTATCATGCTAAGAGGAGCAGGAAAAAGCAAAAAATTTCAGAATTGCACCTTGCAATGTGGAGAAATCAATGTTTGTGCATTCACATTATTCATTGATTTTTGCCATTGAAAAACGTCCAGAAATGTTTGAAGCTACCGACTGAATGAAAGGAGCTGACATCTCACTCTCTCTGAATCTTCTTTAGCATGCTAAGAGGAGCATGAAAAAGCAAAAAATTTCAGAATTGCACCTTGCAATGCGGAGAAATTACTGTTTGTACATTGACATTATTCATTGATTTTTGCCATTGAAAAACATCATGTTACTCATATACCAGAAATGTTTGAAGGTACAGGCTGAAAGAAAGGAGCTGGCATCTCACTCTCTTTGAAACTTCTTTATCATGCTGAGATGAGCAGGAAAAAGCAAAAAATTTCAGAATTGCACCTTGCAAAGCGGAAAAATCAATGTTTGTGCATTCACATTATTCATTGATTTTTGCCATTGAAAAACGTAAAGAAATGTTTGAAGCTACTGACTGAATGAAAGGAGCTCGCTTCTCACTCTCTCTGAATCTTCTTTAGCATGCTAAGAGGAGCATGAAAAAGCACAAAATATCAGAATTGCACCTCGCAATGCGGAGAAATTACTGTTTGTACATTGACATTATTCATTGATTTTTGCCATTGAAAAACATCATGTTACTCTTATACCAGAAATGTTTGAAGGTACTGGCTGAAAGAAAGGAGCTGGCATCTCACTCTCTTTGAATCTTCTTTATCATGCTAAGAGGAGCAGGAAAAAGCAAAAAATTTCAGACTTGCACCTTGCAATGCAGAGAAATCAATGTTTGTGCATTCACATTATTCATTGACTTTTGCAATTGAAAAACGTCCAGAAATGTTTGAAGCTACTGACTGAATGAAAGGAGCTGGCATCTCACTCTCTCTGAAACTTCTTTAGCATGCTAAGAGGAGCATGAAAAAGCAAAAATTTCAGATTTGCACCTTGCAATGCGGAGAAATTACTGTTTGTACATTGACATTATTCATTCATTTTTGCCATTGAAAAACATCATGTTACTCATATACCAGAAATGTTTGAAGGTACTGGCTGAAAGAAAGGAGCTGGCATCTCACTCTCTTTGAATCTTCTTTATCATGCTAGGATTAGCAGGAAAAAGCAAAGAATTTCAGAATTGCACCTTGCAATGCGGAGAAATCAATGTTTGTGCATTCACAATATTCATTGATTTTTGCCATTGAAAAACGTCCTTAAATGTTTGAAGCTACCGACTGAATGAAAGGAGCTGGCATCTCACTCTCTCTGAATCTTCTTTAGCATGCTAAGAGGAGCATGAAAAAGCAAAAAATTTCAGAATTGCACCTTGCAAAGCGGAGAAATTACTGTTTGTACATTGACATTATTCATTGATTTTTGCCATTGAAAAACATCATGTTACTCATATACCAGAAATGTTTGAAGGTACTGGCTGAAAGAAAGGAGCTGGCATTTAACTCTCTTTGAATATTCTTTATTATGCTAAGAGGAGCAGGAAAAAGCAAAAAATTTCAGAATTGCACATTGCAATGGGGAGAAATCAATGTTTGTGCATGCACATTATTCATTGATTTTTGCCATTGTAAAACGTCCAGAAATGTTTGAAGCTACTGACTGAATGAAAGGAGCTGGCATCTCACTCTCTCTGAATCTTCTTTAGCATGCTAAGAGGAGCATGAAAAAGCAAAAAATTTCAGAATTGCACCTTGCAATGCGGAGAATTTACTGTTTGTACATTGACATTATTCATTGATTTTTGCCATTGAAAAACATCATGTTACTCATATACCAGAAATGTTTGAAGGTACTGGCTGAAAGAAAGGAGCTGGCATTTCAGTGTCTTTGAATCTTCTTTATCATGCTAAGAGGAGCAGGAAAGAGCAAAAAATTTCAGAATTGCACCTTGCAATGCGGAGAAATCAATGTTTGTGCATTCACATTATTCATTGATTTTTGCCATTGAAAAACGTCCAGAAATGTTTGAAGCTACCGACTGAATGAAAGGAGCTGACATCTCACTCTCTCTGAATCTTCTTTAGCATGCTAAGAGGCGCATGAAAAAGCAAAAAATTTCAGAATTGCACCTTGCAATGCGGAGAAATTACTGTTTGTACATTGACATTATTCATTGATTTTTGCCATTGAAAAACATCATGTTACTCATATACCAGAAATGTTTGAAGGTACTGGCTGAAAGAAAGGAGCTGGCATCTCACTCTCTTTGAAACTTCTTTATCATGCTGAGATGAGCAGGAAAAAGCAAAAAATTTCAGAATTGCACCTTGCAAAGCGGAAAAATCAATGTTTGTGCATTCACATTATTCATTGATTTTTGCCATTGAAAAACGTTCAGAAATGTTTGAAGCTACTGACTGAATGAAAGGAGCTCGCATCTCACTCTCTCTGAATCTTCTTTAGCATGCTAAGAGGAGCATGAAAAAGCAAAAAATATCAGAATTGCACCTCGCAATGCGGAGAAATTACTGTTTTTACATTGACATTATTCATTGATTTTTGCCATTGAAAAACATCATGTTACTCATATACCAGAAATGTTTGAAGGTACTGGCTGAAAGAAAGGAGCTGGCATCTCACTCTCTTTGAATCTTCTTTATCATGCTAGGATTAGCAGGAAAAAGCAAAGAATTTCAGAATTGCACCTTGCAATGCGGAGAAATCAATGTTTGTGCATTCACAATAATCATTGATTTTTGCCATTGAAAAACGTCCTTAAATGTTTGAAGCTACCGACTGAATGAAAGGAGCTGGCATCTCACTCTCTCTGAATCTTCTTTAGCATGCTAAGAGGAGCATGAAAAAGCAAAAAATTTCAGAATTGCACCTTGCAAAGCGGAGAAATTACTGTTTGTACATTGACATTATTCATTGATTTTTGCCATTGAAAAACATCATGTTACTCATATACCAGAAATGTTTGAAGGTACTGGCTGAAAGAAAGGAGCTGGCATTTAACTCTCTTTGAATATTCTTTATTATGCTAAGAGGAGCAGGAAAAAGCAAAAAATTTCAGAATTGCACATTGCAATGGGGAGAAATCAATGTTTGTGCATGCACATTATTCATTGATTTTTGCCATTGTAAAACGTCCAGAAATGTTTGAAGCTACTGACTGAATGAAAGGAGCTGGCATCTCACTCTCTCTGAATCTTCTTTAGCATGCTAAGAGGAGCATGAAAAAGCAAAAAATTTCAGAATTGCACCTTGCAATGCGGAGAATTTACTGTTTGTACATTGACATTATTCATTGATTTTTGCCATTGAAAAACATCATGTTACTCATATACCAGAAATGTTTGAAGGTACTGGCTGAAAGAAAGGAGCTGGCATTTCAGTGTCTTTGAATCTTCTTTATCATGCTAAGAGGAGCAGGAAAGAGCAAAAAATTTCAGAATTGCACCTTGCAATGCGGAGAAATCAATGTTTGTGCATTCACATTATTCATTGATTTTTGCCATTGAAAAACGTCCAGAAATGTTTGAAGCTACCGACTGAATGAAAGGAGCTGACATCTCACTCTCTCTGAATCTTCTTTAGCATGCTAAGAGGCGCATGAAAAAGCAAAAAATTTCAGAATTGCACCTTGCAATGCGGAGAAATTACTGTTTGTACATTGACATTATTCATTGATTTTTGCCATTGAAAAACATCATGTTACTCATATACCAGAAATGTTTGAAGGTACTGGCTGAAAGAAAGGAGCTGGCATCTCACTCTCTTTGAAACTTCTTTATCATGCTGAGATGAGCAGGAAAAAGCAAAAAATTTCAGAATTGCACCTTGCAAAGCGGAAAAATCAATGTTTGTGCATTCACATTATTCATTGATTTTTGCCATTGAAAAACGTTCAGAAATGTTTGAAGCTACTGACTGAATGAAAGGAGCTCGCATCTCACTCTCTCTGAATCTTCTTTAGCATGCTAAGAGGAGCATGAAAAAGCAAAAAATATCAGAATTGCACCTCGCAATGCGGAGAAATTACTGTTTTTACATTGACATTATTCATTGATTTTTGCCATTGAAAAACATCATGTTACTCATATACCAGAAATGTTTGAAGGTACTGGCTGAAAGAAAGGAGCTGGCATCTCACTCTCTTTGAATCTTCTTTATCATGCTAGGATTAGCAGGAAAAAGCAAAGAATTTCAGAATTGCACCTTGCAATGCGGAGAAATCAATGTTTGTGCATTCACAATAATCATTGATTTTTGCCATTGAAAAACGTCCTTAAATGTTTGAAGCTACCGACTGAATGAAAGGAGCTGGCATCTCACTCTCTCTGAATCTTCTTTAGCATGCTAAGAGGAGCATGAAAAAGCAAAAAATTTCAGAATTGCACCTTGCAAAGCGGAGAAATTACTGTTTGTACATTGACATTATTCATTGATTTTTGCCATTGAAAAACATCATGTTACTCATATACCAGAAATGTTTGAAGGTACTGGCTGAAAGAAAGGAGCTGGCATTTAACTCTCTTTGAATATTCTTTATTATGCTAAGAGGAGCAGGAAAAAGCAAAAAATTTCAGAATTGCACATTGCAATGGGGAGAAATCAATGTTTGTGCATGCACATTATTCATTGATTTTTGCCATTGTAAAACGTCCAGAAATGTTTGAAGCTACTGACTGAATGAAAGGAGCTGGCATCTCACTCTCTCTGAATCTTCTTTAGCATGCTAAGAGGAGCATGAAAAAGCAAAAAATTTCAGAATTGCACCTTGCAATGCGGAGAATTTACTCTTTGTACATTGACATTATTCATTGATTTTTGCCATTGAAAAACATCATGTTACTCATATACCAGAAATGTTTGAAGGTACTGGCTGAAAGAAAGGAGCTGGCATTTCAGTGTCTTTGAATCTTCTTTATCATGCTAAGAGGAGCAGGAAAGAGCAAAAAATTTCAGAATTGCACCTTGCAATGCGGAGAAATCAATGTTTGTGCATTCACATTATTCATTGATTTTTGCCATTGAAAAACGTCCAGAAATGTTTGAAGCTACCGACTGAATGAAAGGAGCTGACATCTCACTCTCTCTGAATCTTCTTTAGCATGCTAAGAGGCGCATGAAAAAGCAAAAAATTTCAGAATTGCACCTTGCAATGCGGAGAAATTACTGTTTGTACATTGACATTATTCATTGATTTTTGCCATTGAAAAACATCATGTTACTCATATACCAGAAATGTTTGAAGGTACTGGCTGAAAGAAAGGAGCTGGCATCTCACTCTCTTTGAAACTTCTTTATCATGCTGAGATGAGCAGGAAAAAGCAAAAAATTTCAGAATTGCACCTTGCAAAGCGGAAAAATCAATGTTTGTGCATTCACATTATTCATTGATTTTTGCCATTGAAAAACGTTCAGAAATGTTTGAAGCTACTGACTGAATGAAAGGAGCTCGCATCTCACTCTCTCTGAATCTTCTTTAGCATGCTAAGAGGAGCATGAAAAAGCAAAAAATATCAGCATTGCACCTCGCAATGCGGAGAAATTACTGTTTTTACATTGATATTATTCATTGATTTTTGCCATTGAAAAACATCATGTTACTCATATACCAGAAATGTTTGAAGGTACTGGCTGAAAGAAAGGAGCTGGCATTTCAGTCTCTTTGAATCTTCTTTATCATGCTAAGAGGAGCAGGAAAAAGCAAAAAATTTCAGAATTGCACCTTGCAATGTGGAGAAATCAATGTTTGTGCATTCACATTATTCATTGATTTTTGCCATTGAAAAACGTCCAGAAATGTTTGAAGCTACTGACTGAATGAAAGGAGCTGGCATCTCACTCTCTCTGAATCTTCTTTAGCATGCTAAGAGGAGCATGAAAAAGCAAAAATTTCAGATTTGCACCTTGCAATGCGGAGAAATTACTGTTTGTACATTGACATTATTCATTCATTTTTGCCATTGAAAAACATCATGTTACTCATATACCAGAAATGTTTGAAGGTACTGGCTGAAAGAAAGGAGCTGGCATCTCACTCTTTTTGAATCTTCTTTATCATGCTAAGAGGAGCAGGAAAAAGCAAAAAATTTCAGAATTGCACCTTGCAATGCGGAGAAATCAATGTTTGTGCATTCACATTATTCATTGATTTTTGCCATTGAAAAACGTCCTTAAATGTTTGAAGCTACCGACTGAATGAAAGGAGCTGGCATCTCACTCTCTCTGAATCTTCTTTAGCATGCTAAGAGGAGCATGAAAAAGCAAAAAATTTCAGAATTGCACCTTGCAATGCGGAGAAATTACTGTTTGTACATTGACATTATTCATTGATTTTTGCCATTGAAAAACATCATGTTACTCATATACCAGAAATGTTTGAAGGTACTGGCTGAAAGAAAGGAGCTGGCATTTAACTTTCTTTGAATCTTCTTTATTATGCTAAGAGGAGCAGGAAAAAGCAAAAAATTTCAGAATTGCACCTTGCAATGGGGAGAAATCAATGTTTGTGCATGCACATTATTCATTGATTTTTGCCATTGTAAAACGTCCAGAAATGTTTGAAGCTACTGACTGAATGAAAGGAGCTGGCATCTCACTCTCTCTGAATCTTCTTTAGCATGCTAAGAGGAGCATGAAAAAGCAAAAAATTTCAGAATTGCACCTTGCAATGCGGAGAATTTACTGTTTGTACATTGACATTATTCATTGATTTTTGCCATTGAAAAACATCATGTTACTCATATACCAGAAATGTTTGAAGGTACTGGCTGAAAGAAAGGATCTGGCATCTCACTCTCTTTGAATCTTCTTTATCATGCTAAGAGGAGCAGGAAAAAGCAAAAAATTTCAGAATTGCACCTTGCAATGCGGAGAAATTACTGTTTGTACATTGACATTATTCATTGAAGTTTGCCATTGAAAAACATCATGTTACTCATATTCCAGAAATGTTTGAAGATATTGGCTGAAAGAAAGGAGCTGGCATTTCACTCTGTTTGAATCTTCTTTATCATGCTAAGAGGAGCAGGAAAAAGCAAAAACTTTCAGAATTGCACCTTGCAATGCGTAGAAATCAATGTTTGTGCATTCACATTATTCATTGATTTTTGCCATTGAAAAACGTCCAGAAATGTTTGAAGCTACCGACTGAATGAAAGAAGCTGGCATCTCACTCTCTCTGAATCTTCTTTAGCATGCTAAGAGGATCATGAAAAAGCAAAAAATTTCTGAATTGCACCTTGCAATGCGGAGAAATTACTGTTTGCACATTGACATTATTCATTGATTTTTGCCATTGAAAAACGTCATGTTACTCATATACCAGAAATGTTTGAAGGTACTGGCTGAAAGAAAGGAGCTGGCATTTAACTCTCTTTGAATCTTCTTTATCATGCTAAGAGGAGCAGGAAAAAGCAAAAAATTTCAGAATTGCACCTTGCAATACGGAGAAATCAATGTTTGTGCATTCACATTATTCATTGATTTTTGCCATTGAAAAACGTCCAGAAATGTTTGAAGCTACTGACTGAATGAAAGGAGCTGGCACCTCACTCTCTCTGAATCTTCTTTAGCATGCTAAGAGGAGCATGAAAATGCAAAAATTTCAGAATTGCACCTTGCAATGCGGAGAATTTACTGCTTGTACATTGACATTATTCATTGATTTTTGCCATTGAAAAACATCATGTTACTCATATACCAGAAATGTTTGAAGGTACTGGCTGAAAGAAAGGATCTGGCATCTCACTCTCTTTGAATCTTCTTTATCATGCTAAGAGGAGCAGGAAAAAGCAAAAAATTTCAGAATTGCACCTTGCAATGCGGAGAAATTACTGTTTGTACATTGACATTATTCATTGAAGTTTGCCATTGAAAAACATCATGTTACTCATATTCCAGAAATGTTTGAAGATATTGGCTGAAAGAAAGGAGCTGGCATTTCACTCTGTTTGAATCTTCTTTATCATGCTAAGAGGAGCAGGAAAAAGCAAAAACTTTCAGAATTGCACCTTGCAATGCGGAGAAATCAATGTTTGTGCATTCACATTATTCATTGATTTTTGCCATTGAAAAACGTCCAGAAATGTTTGAAGCTACCGACTGAATGAAAGAAGCTGGCATCTCACTCTCTCTGAAACTTCTTTAGCATGCTAAGAGGAGCATGAAAAAGCAAAAAATTTCTGAATTGCACCTTGCAATGCGGAGAAATTACTGTTTGTACATTGACATTATTCATTGATTTTAGCCATTGAAAAACATCATGTTACTCATATACCAGAAATGTTTGAAGGTAATGGCTGAAAGAAAGGAGCTGGCATTTAACTCTCTTTGAATCTTCTTTATCATGCTAAGAGGAGCAGGAAAAAGCAAAAAATTTCAGAATTGCACCTTGCAATGCGGAGAAATCAATGTTTGTGCATGCACATTATTCATTGATTTTTGCCATTGTAAAACGTCCAGAAATGTTTGAAGCTACTGACTGAATGAAAGGAGCTGGCATCTCACTCTCTCTGAATCTTCTTTAGCATGCTAAGAGGAGCATGAAAAAGCAAAAAATTTCAGAATTGCACATTGCAATGCGGAGAATTTACTGTTTGTACATTGACATTATTCATTGATTTTTGCCATTGAAAAACATCATGTTACTCATATACCAGAAATGTTTGAAGGTACTGGCTGAAAGAAAGGAGCTGGCATCTCACTCTCTTTGAATCTTCTTTATCATGCTAAGAGGAGCAGGAAAAAGCAAAAAATTTCAGAATTGCACCTTGCAATGCGGAGAAATTACTGTTTGTACATTGACATTATTCATTGAAGTTTGCCATTGAAAAACATCATGTTACTCATATTCCAGAAATGTTTGAAGATAATGGCTGAAAGAAAGGAGCTGGCATTTCACTCTGTTTGAATCTTCTTTATCATGCTAAGAGGAGCAGGAAAAAGCAAAAAATTTCAGAATTGCACCTTGCAATGAGGAGAAATCAATGTTTGTGCATTCACATTATTCATTAATTTTTGCCATTGAAAAACATCCAGAAATGTTTGAAGCTACTGACTGAATGAAAGGAGCTGGCTTCTCACTCTCTCTGAATCTTCTTTAGCATGCTAAGAGGAGCATGAAAAAGCAAAAAATTTCTGAATTGCATCTTGCAATGCGGAGAAATTACTGTTTGTACATTGACATTATTCATTGATTTTTGCCATTGAAAAACATCATGTTACTCATATACCAGAAATGTTTGAAGGTACTGGCTGAAAGAAAGGAGCTGGCATCTCACTCTCTTTGAATCTTCTTTATCATGCTAAGAGGAGCAGGAAAAAGCAAAAACTTTCAGAATTGCACCTTGCAATGCGGAGAAATCAATGTTTGTGCATTCACATTATTCATTTATTTTTGCCATTGAAAATCATCCAGAAATGTTTGAAGCTACCGACTGAATGAAAGAAGCTGGCATCTCACTCTCTCTGAATCTTCTTTAGCATGCTAAGAGGAGCATGAAAAAGCAAAAAATTTCTGAATTGCACCTTGCAATGCGGAGAAATTACTGTTTGTACATTGACATTATTCATTGATTTTAGCCATTGAAAAACATCCTGTTACTCATATACCAGAAATGTTTGAAGGTAATGGCTGAAAGAAAGGAGCTGGCATTTAACTCTCTTTGAATCTTCTTTATCATGCTAAGAGGAGCAGGAAAAAGCAAAAAATTTCAGAATTGCACCTTGCAATGCGGAGAAATCAATGTTTGTGCATGCACATTATTCATTGATTTTTGCCATTGTAAAACGTCCAGAAATGTTTGAAGCTACTGACTGAATGAAAGGAGCTGGCATCTCACTCTCTCTGAATCTTCTTTAGCATGCTAAGAGGAGCATGAAAAAGCAAAAAATTTCAGAATTGCACATTGCAATGCGGAGAATTTACTGTTTGTACATTGACATTATTCATTGATTTTTGCCATTGAAAAACATCATGTTACTCATATACCAGAAATGTTTGAAGGTACTGGCTGAAAGAAAGGAGCTGGCATCTCACTCTCTTTGAATCTTCTTTATCATGCTAAGAGGAGCAGGAAAAAGCAAAAAATTTCAGAATTGCACCTTGCAATGCGGAGAAATTACTGTTTGTACATTGACATTATTCATTGAAGTTTGCAATTGAAAAACATCATGTTACTCATATTCCAGAAATGTTTGAAGATATTGGCTGAAAGAAAGGAGCTGGCATTTCACTCTGTTTGAATCTTCTTTATCATGCTAAGAGGAGCAGGAAAAAGCAAAAAATTTCAGAATTGCACCTTGCAATGAGGAGAAATCAATGTTTGTGCATTCACATTATTCATTAATTTTTGCCATTGAAAAACATCCAGAAATGTTTGAAGCTACTGACTGAATGAAAGGAGCTGGCATCTCACTCTCTCTGAATCTTCTTTAGCATGCTAAGAGGAGCATGAAAAAGCAAAAAATTTCTGAATTGCATCTTGCAATGCGGAGAAATTACTGTTTGTACATTGACATTATTCATTGATTTTTGCCATTGAAAAACATCATGTTACTCATATACCAGAAATGTTTGAAGGTACTGGCTGAAAGAAAGGAGCTGGCATCTCACTCTCTTTGAATCTTCTTTATCATGCTAAGAGGAGCAGGAAAAAGCAAAAAATTTCAGAATTGCACCTTGCAATGCGGAGAAATCAATGTTTGTGCATTCTCATTATTCATTGATTTTTGCCATTGTAAAACGTCCAGAAATGTTTGAAGCTACTGACTGAATGAAAGGAGATGGCATCTCACTCTCTCTGAATCTTCTTTAGCATGCTAAGAGGAGCATGAAAAAGCAAAAAAAATTCAGAATTGCACCTTGCAATGCGGAGAAATTACTGTTTGTACATTGACATTATTCATTGATTTTTGCCATTGAAAAACATCATGTTACTCATATACCAGAAATGCTTGAAGGTACTGGCTGAAAGAAAGGAGCTGGCATCTCACTCTCTTTGAATCTTCTTTATCATGCTAAGAGGAGCAGGAAAAAGCAAAAAATTTCTGAATTGCACCTTGCAATGCGGAGAAATCAATGTTTGTGCATTCACATTATTCATTGATTTTTGCCATTGAAAAACGTCCTTAAATGTTTGAAGCTACCGACTGAATGAAAGGAGCTGGCATCTCACTCTCTCTGAATCTTCTTTAGCATGCTAAGAGGAGCATTAAAAAGCAAAAAATTTCAGAATTGCACCTTGCAATGCGGAGAAATTACTGTTTGTACATTGACATTATTCATTGATTTTTGCCATTGAAAAACGTCATGTTACTCATATACCAGAAATGTTTGAAGGTACTGGCTGAAAGAAAGGAGCTGGCATTTAACTCTCTTTGAATCTTCTTTATCATGCTAAGAGGAGCAGGAAAAAGCAAAAAATTTCAGAATTGCACCTTGCAATACGGAGAAATCAATGTTTGTGCATTCACATTATTCATTGATTTTTGCCATTGAAAAACGTCCAGAAATGTTTGAAGCTACTGACTGAATGAAAGGAGCTGGCATCTCACTCTCTCTGAATCTTCTTTAGCATGCTAAGAGGAGCATGAAAATGCAAAAAATTTCAGAATTGCACCTTGCAATGCGGAGAATTTACTGTTTGTACATTGACATTATTCATTGATTTTTGCCATTGAAAAACATCATGTTACTCATATACCAGAAATGTTTGAAGGTACTGGCTGAAAGAAAGGAGCTGGCATCTCACTCTCTTTGAATCTTCTTTATCATGCTAAGAGGAGCAGGAAAAAGCAAAAAATTTCAGAATTGCACCTTGCAATGCGGAGAAATTACTGTTTGTACATTGACATTATTCATTGAAGTTTGCCATTGAAAAACATCATGTTACTCATATTCCAGAAATGTTTGAAGATATTGGCTGAAAGAAAGGAGCTGGCATTTCACTCTGTTTGAATCTTCTTTATCATGCTAAGAGGAGCAGGAAAATGCAAAAAATTTCAGAATTGCACCTTGCAATGCGGAGAAATCAATGTTTGTGCATTCTCATTATTCATTGATTTTTGCCATTGTAAAACGTCCAGAAATGTTTGAAGCTACTGACTGAATGAAAGTAGCTGGCATCTCACTCTCTCTGAATCTTCTTTAGCATGCTAAGAGGAGCATGAAAAAGCAAAAAAAATTCAGAATTGCACCTTGCAATGCGGAGAAATTACTGTTTGTACATTGACATTATTCATTGATTTTTGCCATTGAAAAACATCATGTTACTCATATACCAGAAATGTTTGAAGGTACTGGCTGAAAGAAAGGAGCTGCCATCTCACTCTCTTTGAATCTTCTTTATCATGCTAAGAGGAGCAGGAAAAAGCAAAAAATTTCAGAATTGCACCTTGCAATGCGGAGAAATTACTGTTTGTACATTAACATTATTCATTGAAGTTTGCCATTGAAAAACATCATGTTACTCATATTCCAGAAATGTTTGAAGATATTGGCTGAAAGAAAGGAGCTGGCATTTCACTCTGTTTGAATCTTCTTTATCATGCTAAGAGGAGCAGGAAAAAGCAAAAAATTTCAGAATTGCACCTTGCAATGCGGAGAAATCAATGTTTGTGCATTCACATTATTCATTGATTTTTACCATTGAAAAACGTCCAGAAATGTTTGAAGCTACCGACTGAATGAAAGAAGCTGGCATCTCACTCTCTCTGAATCTTCTTTAGCATGCTAAGAGGAGCATGAAAAAGCAAAAAATTTCTGAATTGCACCTTGCAATGCGGAGAAATTACTGTTTGTACATTGACATTATTCATTGATTTTTGCCATTGAAAAACATCATGTTACTCATATACCAGAAATGTTTGAAGGTACTGGCTGAAAGAAAGGAGCTGGCATCTCACTCTCTTTGAATCTTCTTTATCATGCTAAGAGGAGCAGGAAAAAGCAAAAAATTTCTGAATTGCATCTTGTAATGCGGAGAAATTACTGTTTTTACATTGACATTATTCATTGATTTTTGCCATTGAAAAACATCATGTTACTCATATACCAGAATTGTTTGAAGGTACTGGCTGAAAGAAAGGAGCTGGCATCTCACTCTCTTTGAATCTTCTTTATCATGCTAAGAGGAGCAGGAAAAAGCAAAAAATTTCAGAATTGCACCTTGCAATGCGGAGAAATCAATGTTTGTGCATTCTCATTATTCTTTGATTTTTGCCATTGTAAAACGTCCAGAAATGTTTGAAGCTACTGACTGAATGAAAGGAGATGGCATCTCACTCTCTCTGAATCTTCTTTAGCATGCTAAGAGGAGCATGAAAAAGCAAAAAAAATTCAGAATTGCACCTTGCAATGCGGAGAAATTACTGTTTGTACATTGACATTATTCATTGATTTTTGCCATTGAAAAACATCGTGTTACTCATATACCAGAAATGCTTGAAGGTACTGGCTGAAAGAAAGGAGCTGGCATCTCACTCTCTTTGAATCTTCTTTATCATGCTAAGAGGAGCAGGAAAAAGCAAAAATTTCTGAATTGCACCTTGCAATGCGGAGAAATCAATGTTTGTGCATTCACATTATTCATTGATTTTTGCCATTGAAAAACGTCCTTAAATGTTTGAAGCTACCGACTGAATGAAAGGAGCTGGCATCTCACTCTCTCTGAATCTTCTTTAGCATGCTAAGAGGAGCATGAAAAAGCAAAAAATTTCAGAATTGCACCTTGCAATGCGGAGAAATTACTGTTTGTACATTGATATTATTCATTGATTTTTGCCATTGAAAAACGTCATGTTACTCATATACCAGAAATGTTTGAAGGTACTGGCTGAAAGAAAGGAGCTGGCATTTAACTCTCTTTGAATCTTCTTTATCATGCTAAGAGGAGCAGGAAAAAGCAAAAAATTTCAGAATTGCACCTTGCAATACGGAGAAATCAATGTTTGTGCATTCACATTATTCAATGATTTTTGCCATTGAAAAACATCCAGAAATGTTTGAAGCTACTGACTGAATGAAAGGAGCTGGCATCTCACTCTCTCTGAATCTTCTTTAGCATGCTAAGAGGAGCATGAAAATGCAAAAAATTTCAGAATTGCACCTTGCAATGCGGAGAATTTACTGTTTGTACATTGACATTATTCATTGATTTTTGCCATTGAAAAACATCATGTTAGTCATATACCAGAAATGTTTGAAGGTACTGGCTGAAAGAAAGGAGCTGGCATCTCACTCTTTTTGAATCTTCTTTATCATGCTAAGAGGAGCAGGAAAAAGCAAAAAATTTCAGAATTGCACCTTGCAATGCGGAGAAATTACTGTTTGTACATTGACATTATTCATTGAAGTTTGCCATTGAAAAACATCATGTTACTCATATTCCAGAAATGTTTGAAGATATTGGCTGAAAGAAAGGAGCTGGCATTTCACTCTGTTTGAATCTTCTTTATCATGCTAAGAGGAGCAGGAAAATGCAAAAAATTTCAGAATTGCACCTTGCAATGCGGAGAAATCAATGTTTGTGCATTCTCATTATTCATTGATTTTTGCCATTGTAAAACGTCCAGAAATGTTTGAAGCTACTGACTGAATGAAAGTAGCTGGCATCTCACTCTCTCTGAATCTTCTTTAGCATGCTAAGAGGAGCATGAAAAAGCAAAAAATTTCTGAATTGCATCTTGCAATGCGGAGAAATTACTGTTTGTACATTGACATTATTCATTGATTTTTGCCATTGAAAAACATCATGTTACTCATATACCAGAAATGTTTGAAGGTACTGGCTGAAAGAAAGGAGCTGGCATCTCACTCTCTTTGAATCTTCTTTATCATGCTAAGAGGAGCAGGAAAAAGCAAAAAATTTCAGAATTGCACCTTGCAATGCGGAGAAATCAATGTTTGTGCATTCTCATTATTCATTGATTTTTGCCATTGTAAAACGTCCAGAAATGTTTGAAGCTACTGACTGAATGAAAGGAGATGGCATCTCACTCTCTCTGAATCTTCTTTAGCATGCTAAGAGGAGCATGAAAAAGCAAAAAAAATTCAGAATTGCACCTTGCAATGCGGAGAAATTACTGTTTGTACATTGACATTATTCATTGATTTTTGCCATTGAAAAACATCATGTTACTCATATACCAGAAATGCTTGAAGGTACTGGCTGAAAGAAAGGAGCTGGCATCTCACTCTCTTTGAATCTTCTTTATCATGCTAAGAGGAGCAGGAAAAAGCAAAAAATTTCTGAATTGCACCTTGCAATGCGGAGAAATCAATGTTTGTGCATTCACATTATTCATTGATTTTTGCCATTGAAAAACGTCCTTAAATGTTTGAAGCTACCGACTGAATGAAAGGAGCTGGCATCTCACTCTCTCTGAATCTTCTTTAGCATGCTAAGAGGAGCATTAAAAAGCAAAAAATTTCAGAATTGCACCTTGCAATGCGGAGAAATTACTGTTTGTACATTGACATTATTCATTGATTTTTGCCATTGAAAAACGTCATGTTACTCATATACCAGAAATGTTTGAAGGTACTGGCTGAAAGAAAGGAGCTGGCATTTAACTCTCTTTGAATCTTCTTTATCATGCTAAGAGGAGCAGGAAAAAGCAAAAAATTTCAGAATTGCACCTTGCAATACGGAGAAATCAATGTTTGTGCATTCACATTATTCATTGATTTTTGCCATTGAAAAACGTCCAGAAATGTTTGAAGCTACTGACTGAATGAAAGGAGCTGGCATCTCACTCTCTCTGAATCTTCTTTAGCATGCTAAGAGGAGCATGAAAATGCAAAAAATTTCAGAATTGCACCTTGCAATGCGGAGAATTTACTGTTTGTACATTGACATTATTCATTGATTTTTGCCATTGAAAAACATCATGTTACTCATATACCAGAAATGTTTGAAGGTACTGGCTGAAAGAAAGGAGCTGGCATCTCACTCTCTTTGAATCTTCTTTATCATGCTAAGAGGAGCAGGAAAAAGCAAAAAATTTCAGAATTGCACCTTGCAATGCGGAGAAATTACTGTTTGTACATTGACATTATTCATTGAAGTTTGCCATTGAAAAACATCATGTTACTCATATTCCAGAAATGTTTGAAGATATTGGCTGAAAGAAAGGAGCTGGCATTTCACTCTGTTTGAATCTTCTTTATCATGCTAAGAGGAGCAGGAAAATGCAAAAAATTTCAGAATTGCACCTTGCAATGCGGAGAAATCAATGTTTGTGCATTCTCATTATTCATTGATTTTTGCCATTGTAAAACGTCCAGAAATGTTTGAAGCTACTGACTGAATGAAAGTAGCTGGCATCTCACTCTCTCTGAATCTTCTTTAGCATGCTAAGAGGAGCATGAAAAAGCAAAAAAAATTCAGAATTGCACCTTGCAATGCGGAGAAATTACTGTTTGTACATTGACATTATTCATTGATTTTTGCCATTGAAAAACATCATGTTACTCATATACCAGAAATGTTTGAAGGTACTGGCTGAAAGAAAGGAGCTGCCATCTCACTCTCTTTGAATCTTCTTTATCATGCTAAGAGGAGCAGGAAAAAGCAAAAAATTTCAGAATTGCACCTTGCAATGCGGAGAAATTACTGTTTGTACATTAACATTATTCATTGAAGTTTGCCATTGAAAAACATCATGTTACTCATATTCCAGAAATGTTTGAAGATATTGGCTGAAAGAAAGGAGCTGGCATTTCACTCTGTTTGAATCTTCTTTATCATGCTAAGAGGAGCAGGAAAAAGCAAAAAATTTCAGAATTGCACCTTGCAATGCGGAGAAATCAATGTTTGTGCATTCACATTATTCATTGATTTTTACCATTGAAAAACGTCCAGAAATGTTTGAAGCTACCGACTGAATGAAAGAAGCTGGCATCTCACTCTCTCTGAATCTTCTTTAGCATGCTAAGAGGAGCATGAAAAAGCAAAAAATTTCTGAATTGCACCTTGCAATGCGGAGAAATTACTGTTTGTACATTGACATTATTCATTGATTTTAGCCATTGAAAAACATCATGTTACTCATATACCAGAAATGTTTGAAGGTAATGGCTGAAAGAAAGGAGCTGGCATTTAACTCTCTTTGAATCTTCTTTATCATGCTAAGAGGAGCAGGAAAAAGCAAAAAATTTCAGAATTGCACATTGCAATGCGGAGAAATCAATGTTTGTGCATGCACATTATTCATTGATTTTTGCCATTGTAAAACGTCCAGAAATGTTTGAAGCTACTGACTGAATGAAAGGAGCTGGCATCTCACTCTCTCTGAATCTTCTTTAGCATGCTAAGAGGAGCATGAAAAAGCAAAAAATTTCTGAATTGCATCTTGTAATGCGGAGAAATTACTGTTTGTACATTGACATTATTCATTGATTTTTGCCATTGAAAAACATCATGTTACTCATATACCAGAAATGTTTGAAGGTACTGGCTGAAAGAAAGGAGCTGGCATCTCACTCTCTTTGAATCTTCTTTATCATGCTAAGAGGAGCAGGAAAAAGCAAAAAATTTCTGAATTGCATCTTGTAATGCGGAGAAATTACTGTTTGTACATTGACATTATTCATTGATTTTTGCCATTGAAAAACATCATGTTACTCATATACCAGAATTGTTTGAAGGTACTGGCTGAAAGAAAGGAGCTGGCATCTCACTCTCTTTGAATCTTCTTTATCATGCTAAGAGGAGCAGGAAAAAGCAAAAAATTTCAGAATTGCACCTTGCAATGCGGAGAAATCAATGTTTGTGCATTCTCATTATTCTTTGATTTTTGCCATTGTAAAACGTCCAGAAATGTTTGAAGCTACTGACTGAATGAAAGGAGATGGCATCTCACTCTCTCTGAATCTTCTTTAGCATGCTAAGAGGAGCATGAAAAAGCAAAAAAAATTCAGAATTGCACCTTGCAATGCGGAGAAATTACTGTTTGTACATTGACATTATTCATTGATTTTTGCCATTGAAAAACATCGTGTTACTCATATACCAGAAATGCTTGAAGGTACTGGCTGAAAGAAAGGAGCTGGCATCTCACTCTCTTTGAATCTTCTTTATCATGCTAAGAGGAGCAGGAAAAAGCAAAAATTTCTGAATTGCACCTTGCAATGCGGAGAAATCAATGTTTGTGCATTCACATTATTCATTGATTTTTGCCATTGAAAAACGTCCTTAAATGTTTGAAGCTACCGACTGAATGAAAGGAGCTGGCATCTCACTCTCTCTGAATCTTCTTTAGCATGCTAAGAGGAGCATGAAAAAGCAAAAAATTTCAGAATTGCACCTTGCAATGCGGAGAAATTACTGTTTGTACATTGATATTATTCATTGATTTTTGCCATTGAAAAACGTCATGTTACTCATATACCAGAAATGTTTGAAGGTACTGGCTGAAAGAAAGGAGCTGGCATTTAACTCTCTTTGAATCTTCTTTATCATGCTAAGAGGAGCAGGAAAAAGCAAAAAATTTCAGAATTGCACCTTGCAATACGGAGAAATCAATGTTTGTGCATTCACATTATTCAATGATTTTTGCCATTGAAAAACATCCAGAAATGTTTGAAGCTACTGACTGAATGAAAGGAGCTGGCATCTCACTCTCTCTGAATCTTCTTTAGCATGCTAAGAGGAGCATGAAAATGCAAAAAATTTCAGAATTGCACCTTGCAATGCGGAGAATTTACTGTTTGTACATTGACATTATTCATTGATTTTTGCCATTGAAAAACATCATGTTAGTCATATACCAGAAATGTTTGAAGGTACTGGCTGAAAGAAAGGAGCTGGCATCTCACTCTTTTTGAATCTTCTTTATCATGCTAAGAGGAGCAGGAAAAAGCAAAAAATTTCAGAATTGCACCTTGCAATGCGGAGAAATTACTGTTTGTACATTGACATTATTCATTGAAGTTTGCCATTGAAAAACATCATGTTACTCATATTCCAGAAATGTTTGAAGATATTGGCTGAAAGAAAGGAGCTGGCATTTCACTCTGTTTGAATCTTCTTTATCATGCTAAGAGGAGCAGGAAAATGCAAAAAATTTCAGAATTGCACCTTGCAATGCGGAGAAATCAATGTTTGTGCATTCTCATTATTCATTGATTTTTGCCATTGTAAAACGTCCAGAAATGTTTGAAGCTACTGACTGAATGAAAGTAGCTGGCATCTCACTCTCTCTGAATCTTCTTTAGCATGCTAAGAGGAGCATGAAAAAGCAAAAAAAATTCAGAATTGCACCTTGCAATGCGGAGAAATTACTGTTTGTACATTGACATTATTCATTGATTTTTGCCATTGAAAAACATCATGTTACTCATATACCAGAAATGTTTGAAGGTACTGGCTGAAAGAAAGGAGCTGCCATCTCACTCTCTTTGAATCTTCTTTATCATGCTAAGAGGAGCAGGAAAAAGCAAAAAATTTCAGAATTGCACCTTGCAATGCGGAGAAATTACTGTTTGTACATTAACATTATTCATTGAAGTTTGCCATTGAAAAACATCATGTTACTCATATTCCAGAAATGTTTGAAGATATTGGCTGAAAGAAAGGAGCTGGCATTTCACTTTGTTTAAATCTTCTTTATCATGCTAAGAGGAGCAGGAAAAAGCAAAAAATTTCAGAATTGCACCTTGCAATGCGGAGAAATCAATGTTTGTGCATTCACATTATTCATTGATTTTTACCATTGAAAAACGTCCAGAAATGTTTGAAGCTACCGACTGAATGAAAGAAGCTGGCATCTCACTCTCTCTGAATCTTCTTTAGCATGCTAAGAGGAGCATGAAAAAGCAAAAAATTTCTGAATTGCACCTTGCAATGCGGAGAAATTACTGTTTGTACATTGACATTATTCATTGATTTTAGCCATTGAAAAACATCATGTTACTCATATACCAGAAATGTTTGAAGGTAATGGCTGAAAGAAAGGAGCTGGCATTTAACTCTCTTTGAATCTTCTTTATCATGCTAAGAGGAGCAGGAAAAAGCAAAAAATTTCAGAATTGCACCTTGCAATGCGGAGAAATCAATGTTTGTGCATGCACATTATTCATTGATTTTTGCCATTGTAAAACGTCCAGAAATGTTTGAAGCTACTGACTGAATGAAAGGAGCTGGCATCTCACTCTCTCTGAATCTTCTTTAGCATGCTAAGAGGAGCATGAAAAAGCAAAAAATTTCTGAATTGCATCTTGTAATGCGGAGAAATTACTGTTTGTACATTGACATTATTCATTGATTTTTGCCATTGAAAAACATCATGTTACTCATATACCAGAAATGTTTGAAGGTACTGGCTGAAAGAAAGGAGCTGGCATCTCACTCTCTTTGAATCTTCTTTATCATGCTAAGAGGAGCAGGAAAAAGCAAAAAATTTCTGAATTGCATCTTGTAATGCGGAGAAATTACTGTTTGTACATTGACATTATTCATTGATTTTTGCCATTGAAAAACATCATGTTACTCATATACCAGAAATGTTTGAAGGTACTGGCTGAAAGAAAGGAGCTGGCATCTCACTCTCTTTGAATCTTCTTTATCATGCTAAGAGGAGCAGGAAAAAGCAAAAAATTTCAGAATTGCACCTTGCAATGCGGAGAAATCAATGTTTGTGCATTCTCATTATTCTTTGATTTTTGCCATTGTAAAACGTCCAGAAATGTTTGAAGCTACTGACTGAATGAAAGGAGATGGCATCTCACTCTCTCTGAATCTTCTTTAGCATGCTAAGAGGAGCATGAAAAAGCAAAAAAAATTCAGAATTGCACCTTGCAATGCGGAGAAATTACTGTTTGTACATTGACATTATTCATTGATTTTTGCCATTGAAAAACATCATGTTACTCATATACCAGAAATGCTTGAAGGTACTGGCTGAAAGAAAGGAGCTGGCATCTCACTCTCTTTGAATCTTCTTTATCATGCTAAGAGGAGCAGGAAAAAGCAAAAATTTCTGAATTGCACCTTGCAATGCGGAGAAATCAATGTTTGTGCATTCACATTATTCATTGATTTTTGCCATTGAAAAACGTCCTTAAATGTTTGAAGCTACCGACTGAATGAAAGGAGCTGGCATCTCACTCTCTCTGAATCTTCTTTAGCATGCTAAGAGGAGCATGAAAAAGCAAAAAATTTCAGAATTGCACCTTGCAATGCCGAGAAATTACTGTTTGTACATTGATATTATTCATTGATTTTTGCCATTGAAAAACGTCATGTTACTCATATACCAGAAATGTTTGAAGGTACTGGCTGAAAGAAAGGAGCTGGCATTTAACTCTCTTTGAATCTTCTTTATCATGCTAAGAGGAGCAGGAAAAAGCAAAAAATTTCAGAATTGCACCTTGCAATACGGAGAAATCAATGTTTGTGCATTCACATTATTCATTGATTTTTGCCATTGAAAAACATCCAGAAATGTTTGAAGCTACTGACTGAATGAAAGGAGCTGGCATCTCACTCTCTCTGAATCTTCTTTAGCATGCTAAGAGGAGCATGAAAATGCAAAAAATTTCAGAATTGCACCTTGCAATGCGGAGAATTTACTGTTTGTACATTGACATTATTCATTGATTTTTGCCATTGAAAAACATCATGTTAGTCATATACCAGAAATGTTTGAAGGTACTGGCTGAAAGAAAGGAGCTGGCATCTCACTCTTTTTGAATCTTCTTTATCATGCTAAGAGGAGCAGGAAAAAGCAAAAAATTTCAGAATTGCACCTTGCAATGCGGAGAAATCAATGTTTGTGCATTCACATTATTCATTGATTTTTGCCATTGAAAAACGTCCTTAAATGTTTGAAGCTACCGACTGAATGAAAGGATCTGGCATCTCACTCTCTCTGAATCTTCTTTAGCATGCTAAGAGGAGCATGAAAAAGCTAAAAATTTCAGAATTGCACCTTGCAATGCGGAGAAATTACTGTTTGTACATTGACATTATTCATTGATTTTTGCCATTGAAAAACATCATGTTACTCATATACCAGAAATGTTTGAAGGTACTGGCTGAAAGAAAGGAGCTGGCATTTAACTCTCTTTGAATCTTCTTTATCATGCTAAGAGGAGCAGGAAAAAGCAAAAAATTTCAGAATTGCACCTTGCAATGCGGAGAAATTACTGTTTGTACATTGACATTATTCATTGAAGTTTGCCATTGAAAAACATCATGTTACTCATATTCCAGAAATGTTTGAAGATATTGGCTGAAAGAAAGGAGCTGGCATTTCACTCTGTTTGAATCTTCTTTATCATGCTAAGAGGAGCAGGAAAAAGCAAAAAATTTCAGAATTGCACCTTGCAATTCGGAGAAATCAATGTTTGTGCATTCACATTATTCATTGATTTTTGCCATTGAAAAACGTCCAGAAATGTTTGAAGCTACCGACTGAATGAAAGAAGCTGGCATCTCACTCTCTCTGAATCTTCTTTAGCATGCTAAGAGGAGCATGAAAAAGCAAAAAATTTCTGAATTGCACCTTGCAATGGGGAGAAATTACTGTTTGTACATTGACATTATTCATTGATTTTAGCCATTGAAAAACATCATGTTACTCATATACCAGAAATGTTTGAAGGTAATGGCTGAAAGAAAGGAGCTGGCATTTAACTCTCTTTGAATTTCTTTATCATGCTAAGAGGAGCAGGAAAAAGCAAAAAATTTCAGAATTGCACCTTGCAATGCGGAGAAATCAATGTTTGTGCATGCACATTATTCATTGATTTTTGACATTGTAAAACGTCCAGAAATGTTTGAAGCTACTGACTGAATGAAAGGAGCTGGCCTCTCACTCTCTCTGAATCTTCTTTAGCATGCTAAGAGGAGCATGAAAAAGCAAAAAATTTCAGAATTGCACATTGCAATGCGGAGAATTTACTGTTTGTACATTGACATTATTCATTGATTTTTGCCATTGAAAAACATCATGTTACTCATATACCAGAAATGTTTGAAGGTACTGGCTGAAAGAAAGGAGCTGGCATCTCACTCTCTTTGAATCTTCTTTATCATGCTAAGAGGAGCAGGAAAAAGCAAAAAATTTCAGAATTGCACCTTGCAATGCGGAGAAATTAGTGTTTGTACATTGACATTATTCATTGAAGTTTGCCATTGAAAAACATCATGTTACTCATATTCCAGAAATGTTTGAAGATATTGGCTGAAAGAAAGGAGCTGGCATTTCACTCTGTTTGAATCTTCTTTATCATGCTAAGAGGAGCAGGAAAAAGCAAAAAATTTCAGAATTGCACCTTGCAATGTGGAGAAATCAATGTTTGTGCATTCTCATTATTCATTGATTTTTGCCATTGAAAAACGTCCTTAAATGTTTGAAGCTACCGACTGAATGAAAGGAGCTGGCATCTCACTCTCTCTGAATCTTCTTTAGCATGCTAAGAGGAGCATGAAAAAGCAAAAAATTTCAGAATTGCACCTTGCAATGCGGAGAAATTACTGTTTGTACATTGACATTATTCATTGATTTTTGCCATTGAAAAACGTCATGTTACTCATATACCAGAAATGTTTGAAGGTACTGGCTGAAAGAAAGGAGCTGGCATATCACTCTCTTTGAATCTTCTTTATCATGCTAAGTGGAGCAGGAAAAAGCAAAAAATTTCAGAATTGCAGCTTGCAATGCGGAGAAATCAATGTTTGTGCATTCACATTATTTATTGATTTTTGCAATTGAAAAACGTCCAGAAATGTTTGAAGCTACCGACTGAATGAAAAGAGCTGGCATCTCACTCTCTCTGAATCTTCTTTAGCATGCTAAGAGGAGCATGAAAAAGCAAAAAATTTCAGAATTGCACCTTGCAATGCGGAGAAATTACTGTTTGTACATTGACATTATTCATTGATTTTTGCCATTGAAAAACATCATGTTACTCATATACCAGAAATGTTTGAAGGTACTGGCTGAAAGAAAGGAGCTGGCATCTCACTCTCTTTTAAACTTCTTTATCATGCTGAGAGGAGCAGGAAAAAGCAAAAAATTTCAGAATTGCACCTTGCAAAGCGGAGAAATCAATGTTTGTGCATTCACATTATTCATTGATTTTTGCCATTGAAAAACGTCCTTAAATGTTTGAAGCTACCGACTGAATGAAAGGATCTGGCATCTCACTCTCTCTGAATCTTCTTTAGCATGCTAAGAGGAGCATGAAAAAGCTAAAAATTTCAGAATTGCACCTTGCAATGCGGAGAAATTACTGTTTGTACATTGACATTATTCATTGATTTTTGCCATTGAAAAACATCATGTTACTCATATACCAGAAATGTTTGAAGGTACTGGCTGAAAGAAAGGAGCTGGCATTTAACTCTCTTTGAATCTTCTTTATCATGCTAAGAGGAGCAGGAAAAAGCAAAAAATTTCAGAATTGCACCTTGCAATGCGGAGAAATTACTGTTTGTACATTGACATTATTCATTGAAGTTTGCTATTGAAAAACATCATGTTACTCATATTCCAGAAATGTTTGAAGATATTGGCTGAAAGAAAGGAGCTGGCATTTCACTCTGTTTGAATCTCCTTTATCATGCTAAGAGGAGCAGGAAAAAGCAAAAAATTTCAGAATTGCACCTTGCAATTCGGAGAAATCAATGTTTGTGCATTCACATTATTCATTGATTTTTGCCATTGAAAAACGTCCAGAAATGTTTGAAGCTACCGACTGAATGAAAGAAGCTGGCATCTCACTCTCTCTGAATCTTCTTTAGCATGCTAAGAGGAGCATGAAAAAGCAAAAAATTTCTGAATTGCACCTTGCAATGGGGAGAAATTACTGTTTGTACATTGACATTATTCATTGATTTTAGCCATTGAAAAACATCATGTTACTCATATACCAGAAATGTTTGAAGGTAATGGCTGAAAGAAAGGAGCTGGCATTTAACTCTCTTTGAATCTTCTTTATCATGCTAAGAGGAGCAGGAAAAAGCAAAAAATTTCAGAATTGCACCTTGTAATGCGGAGAAATCAATGTTTGTGCATGCACATTATTCATTGATTTTTGACATTGTAAAACGTCCAGAAATGTTTGAAGCTACTGACTGAATGAAAGGAGCTGGCCTCTCACTCTCTCTGAATCTTCTTTAGCATGCTAAGAGGAGCATGAAAAAGCAAAAAATTTCAGAATTGCACATTGCAATGCGGAGAATTTACTGTTTGTACATTGACATTATTCATTGATTTTTGCCATTGAAAAACATCATGTTACTCATATACCAGAAATGTTTGAAGGTACTGGCTGAAAGAAAGGAGCTGGCATCTCACTCTCTTTGAATCTTCTTTATCATGCTAAGAGGAGCAGGAAAAAGCAAAAAATTTCAGAATTGCACCTTGCAATGCGGAGAAATTACTGTTTGTACATTGACATTATTCATTGAAGTTTGCCATTGAAAAACATCATGTTACTCATATTCCAGAAATGTTTGAAGATATTGGCTGAAAGAAAGGAGCTGGCATTTCACTCTGTTTGAATCTTCTTTATCATGCTAAGAGGAGCAGGAAAAAGCAAAAAATTTCAGAATTGCACCTTGCAATGCGGAGAAATCAATGTTTGTGCATTCTCATTATTCATTGATTTTTGCCATTGTAAAACGTCCAGAAATGTTTGAAGCTACTGACTGAATGAAAGTAGATGGCATCTCACTCTCTCTGAATATTCTTTAGCATGCTAAGAGGAGAATGAAAAAGCAAAAAAAATTCAGAATTGCACCTTGCAATGAGGAGAAATTACTGTTTGTACATTGACATTATTCATTGATTTTTGCCATTGAAAAACATCATGTTACTCATATACCAGAAATGCTTGAAGGTACTGGCTGAAAGAAAGGAGCTGGCATCTCACTCTCTCTGAATATTCTTTAGCATGCTAAGAGGAGCATGAAAAAGCAAAAAATTTCAGAATTGCACCTTGCAATGCGGAGAAATTACTGTTTGTACATTGACATTATTCATTGATTTTTGCCATTGAAAAACGTCATGTTACTCATATACCAGAAATGTTTGAAGGTACTGGCTGAAAGAAAGGAGCTGGCATTTAACTCTCTTTGAATCTTCTTTATCATGCTAAGAGGAGCAGGAAAAAGCAAAAAATTTCAGAATTGCACCTTGCAATACGGAGAAATCAATGTTTGTGCATTCACATTATTCATTGATTTTTGCCATTGAAAAACGTCCAGAAAAGTTTGAAGCTACTGACTGAATGAAAGGAGCTGGCATCTCACTCTCTCTGAATCTTCATTAGCATGCTAAGAGGAGCATGAAAAAACAAAAAATATCAGAATTGCACCTCGCAATGCGGAGAAATTACTCTTTGCACATAGACATTATTCATTGATTTTTGCCATTGAAAAACATCATGTTACTCATATACAGAAATGTTTGAAGGTACTGGCTGAAAGAAAGGAGCTGGCATTTCACTCTCTTTGAATCTTCTTTATCATGCTAAGAGGAGCAGGAAAAAGCAAAAATTTCAGATTTGCACCTTGCAATGCGGAGAAATTACTGTTTGTACATTCACATTATTCATTGATTTTTGCCATTGAAAAACATCATGTTACTCATATACCAGAAATGTTTGAAGCTACTGACTGAATGAAAGGAGCTGGCATCTCACTCTCTCTGAATCTTCTTTAGCATGCTAAGAGGAGCATGAAAAAGCAAAAAATTTCAGATTTGCACCTTGCAATGCGGAGAATTTACTGTTTGTACATTGACATTATTCATTGATTTTTGCCATTGAAAAACATCATGTTACTCATATACCAGAAATGTTGGAAGGTACTGGCTGAAAGAAAGGAGCTGGCATTTCACTCTCTTTGAATCTTCTTTATCATGCTAAGAGGAGCAGGAAAAGCAAAAAATTTCAGACTTGCACCTTGCAATGCAGAGAAATCAATGTTTGTGCAATCACATTATTCATTGACTTTTGCCATTGAAAAACATCCAGAAATGTTTAAAGCTACTGACTGAATGAAAGGAGCTGGCATCTCACTCTCTCTGAATCTTCTTTAGCATGCTAAGAGGAGCATGAAAAAGCAAAAAAATTCAGAATTGCACCTTGCAATGCAGAGAATTTACTGTTTGTACATTGACATTATTCATTGATTTTTTCCATTGAAAAACATCATGTTACTCATATACCAGAAATGTTTGAAGGTACTGGCTGAAAGAAAGGAGCTGGCATTTAACTCTCTTTGAATCTTCTTTATCATGCTAAGAGGAGCAGGAAAAAGCAAAAAATTTCAGAATTGCACCTTGCAATACGGAGAAATCAATGTTTGTGCATTCACATTATTCATTGATTTTTGCCATTGAAAAACGTCCAGAAATGTTTGCAGCTACTGACTGAATGAAAGGAGCTGGCATCTCACTCTCTCTGAATCTTCTTTAGCATGCTAAGAGGAGCATGAAAAAGCAAAAAATTTCAGAATTGCACCTTGCAATGCGGAGAATTTACTGTTTGTACATTGACATTATTCATTGATTTTTGTCATTGAAAAACATCATGTTACTCATATACCAGAAATGTTTGAAGGTACTGGCTGAAAGAAAGGAGCTGGCATCTCACTCTCTTTGAATCTTCTTTATCATGCTAAGAGGAGCAGGAAAAAGCAAAAAATTTCAGAATTGCACCTTGCAATGCGGAGAAATTACTGTTTGTACATTGACATTATTCATTGAAGTTTGCCATTGAAAAACATCATGTTACTCATATTCCAGAAATGTTTGAAGATATTGGCTGAAAGAAAGGAGCTGGCATTTCACTCTGTTTGAATCTTCTTTATCATGCTAAGAGGAGCAGGAAAAAGCAAAAAATTTCAGAATTGCACCTTGCAATGTGGAGAAATCAATGTTTGTGCATTCTCATTATTCATTGATTTTTGCCATTGTAAAACGTCCAGACATGTTTGAAGCTACTGACTGAATGAAAGGAGCTGTCATCTCACTCTCTCTGAATGTTCTTTAGCATGCTAAGAGGAGCATGAAAAAGCAAAAAAAATTCAGAATTGCACCTTGCAATGCGGAGAAATTACTGTTTGTACATTGACATTATTCATTGATTTTTGCCATTGAAAAACATCATGTTACTCATATACCAGAAATGCTTGAAGGTACTGGCTGAAAGAAAGGAGCTGGCATCTCACTCTCTTTGAATCTTCTTTATCATGCTAAGAGGAGCAGGAAAAAGCAAAAAATTTCTGAATTGCACCTTGCAATGCGGAGAAATCAATGTTTGTGCATTCACATTATTCATTGATTTTTGCCATTGAAAAACGTCCTTAAATGTTTGAAGCTACCGACTGAATGAAAGGAGCTGGCATCTCACTCTCTCTGAATCTTCTTTAGCATGCTAAGAGGAGCATGAAAAAGCAAAAAATTTCAGAATTGCACCTTGCAATGCGGAGAAATTACTGTTTGTACATTGACATTATTCATTGATTTTTGCCATTGAAAAACGTCATGTTACTCATATACCAGAAATGTTTGAAGGTACTGGCTGAAAGAAAGGAGCTGGCATATCACTCTCTTTGAATCTTCTTTATCATGCTAAGTGGAGCAGGAAAAAGCAAAAAATTTCAGAATTGCAGCTTGCAATGCGGAGAAATCAATGTTTGTGCATTCACATTATTTATTGATTTTTGCAATTGAAAAACGTCCAGAAATGTTTGAAGCTACCGACTGAATGAAAAGAGCTGGCATCTCACTCTCTCTGAATCTTCTTTAGCATGCTAAGAGGAGCATGAAAAAGCAAAAAATTTCAGAATTGCACCTTGCAATGCGGAGAAATTACTGTTTGTACATTGACATTATTCATTGATTTTTGCCATTGAAAAACATCATGTTACTCATATACCAGAAATGTTTGAAGGTACTGGCTGAAAGAAAGGAGCTGGCATCTCACTCTCTTTTAAACTTCTTTATCATGCTGAGAGGAGCAGGAAAAAGCAAAAAATTTCAGAATTGCACCTTGCAAAGCGGAAAAATCAATGTTTGTGCATTCACATTATTCATTGATTTTTGCCATTGAAAAACGTCCAGAAAAGTTTGAAGCTACTGACTGAATGAAAGGAGCTGGCATCTCACTCTCTCTGAATCTTCATTAGCATGCTAAGAGGAGCATGAAAAAACAAAAAATATCAGAATTGCACCTCGCAATGCGGAGAAATTACTCTTTGCACATAGACATTATTCATTGATTTTTGCCATTGAAAAACATCATGTTACTCATATACAGAAATGTTTGAAGGTACTGGCTGAAAGAAAGGAGCTGGCATTTCACTCTCTTTGAATCTTCTTTATCATGCTAAGAGGAGCAGGAAAAAGCAAAAATTTCAGATTTGCACCTTGCAATGCGGAGAAATTACTGTTTGTACATTCACATTATTCATTGATTTTTGCCATTGAAAAACATCATGTTACTCATATACCAGAAATGTTTGAAGCTACTGACTGAATGAAAGGAGCTGGCATCTCACTCTCTCTGAATCTTCTTTAGCATGCTAAGAGGAGCATGAAAAAGCAAAAAATTTCAGATTTGCACCTTGCAATGCGGAGAATTTACTGTTTGTACATTGACATTATTCATTGATTTTTGCCATTGAAAAACATCATGTTACTCATATACCAGAAATGTTGGAAGGTACTGGCTGAAAGAAAGGAGCTGGCATTTCACTCTCTTTGAATCTTCTTTATCATGCTAAGAGGAGCAGGAAAAGCAAAAAATTTCAGACTTGCACCTTGCAATGCAGAGAAATCAATGTTTGTGCAATCACATTATTCATTGACTTTTGCCATTGAAAAACATCCAGAAATGTTTGAAGCTACTGACTGAATGAAAGGAGCTGGCATCTCACTCTCTCTGAATCTTCTTTAGCATGCTAAGAGGAGCATGAAAAAGCAAAAAAATTCAGAATTGCACCTTGCAATGCAGAGAATTTACTGTTTGTACATTGACATTATTCATTGATTTTTTCCATTGAAAAACATCATGTTACTCATATACCAGAAATGTTTGAAGGTACTGGCTGAAAGAAAGGAGCTGGCATCTCACTCTCTTTGAAACTTCTTTATCATGCTGAGAGGAGCAGGAAAAAGCAAAAAACTTCAGAATTGCACCTTGCAAAGCGGAAAAATCAATGTTTGTGCATTCACATTATTCATTGATTTTTGCCATTGAAAAACATCCAGAAATGTTTGAAGCTACTGACTGAATGAAAGGAGCTGGCATCTCACTCTCTCTGAATCTTCTTTAGCATGCTAAGAGGAGCATGAAAAAACAAAAAATATCAGAATTGCACGTCGCAATGTGGAGAAATTACTGTTTGTACATTGACATTATTCATTGATTTTTGCCATTGAAAAACATCATGTTACTCATATACAGAAATGTTTGAAGGTACTGGCTGAAAGAAAGGAGCTGGCATTTCACTCTCTTTGAATCTTCTTTATCATGCTAAGAGGAGCAGGAAAAAGCAAAAAATTACAGAATTGCACCTTGCAATGCGGAGAAATCAATGTTTGTGCATTCACATTATTCATTGATTTTTGCCATTGTAAAACGTCCAGAAATGTTTGAAGCTACTGACTGAATTAAAGGAGCTGGCATCTCACTCTCTCTGAATAATCTTTAGCATGCTAAGTGAAGCATGAAAAAGCAAAAAATTTCATAATTGCACCTTGCAATGCGGAGAAATTACTGTTTGTACATTGAAATTATTCATTGTTTTTTGCCATTGAAAAACATCATGTTACTCATATACCAGAAATGTTTGAAGGTACTGGCTGAAAGAAAGGAGCTGGCATCTCACTCTCTTTGAATCTTCTTTATCATGCTAAGAGGAGCAGGAAAAGCAAAAAATTTCAGACTTGCACCTTGCAATGCAGAGAAATCAATGTTTGTGCAATCACATTATTCATTGACTTTTGCCATTGAAAAACGTCCAGAAATGTTTGAAGCTACTGACTGAATGAAAGGAGCTGGCATCTCACTCTCTCTGAATCTTCTTTAGCATGCTAAGAGGAGCATGAAAAAGCAAAAAATTTCAGAATTGCACCTTGCAATGCGGAGAAATTACTGTTTGTACATTGAAATTATTCATTGTTTTTTGCCATTGAAAAACATCATGTTACTCATATACCAGAAATGTTTGAAGGTACTGGCTGAAAGAAAGGAGCTGGCATCTCACTCTCTTTGAATCTTCTTTATCATGCTAAGAGGAGCAGGAAAAGCAAAAAATTTCAGACTTGCACCTTGCAATGCAGAGAAATCAATGTTTGTGCAATCACATTATTCATTGACTTTTGAAATTGAAAAACGTCCAGAAATGTTTGAAGCTACTGACTGAATGAAAGGAGCTGGCATCTCACTCTCTCTGAATCTTCTTTAGCATGCTAAGAGGAGCATGAAAAAGCAAAAAAATTCAAAATTGCACCTTGCAATGCGGAGAATTTACTGTTTGTACATTGACATTATTCATTGATTTTTTCCATTGAAAAACATCATGTTACTCATATACCAGAAATGTTTGAAGGTACTGGCTGAAAGAAAGGAGCTGGCATCTCACTCTCTTTGAAACTTCTTTATCATGCTGAGAGGAGCAGGAAAAGCAAAAAATTTCAGAATTGCACCTTGCAAAGCGGAAAAATCAATGTTTGTGCATTCACATTATTCATTGATTTTTGCCATTGAAAAACGTCCAGAAATGTTTGAAGCTACTGACTGAATGAAAGGAGCTGGCATCTCACTCTCTCTGAATCTTCTTTAGCATGCTAGGAGGAGCATGAAAAAACAAAAAATATCAGAATTGCACGTCGCAATGCAGAGAAATTACTGTTTGTACCTTGACATTATTCATTGATTTTTTCCATTGAAAAACATCATGTTACTCATATACCAGAAATGTTTGAAGGTACTGGCTGAAAGAAAGGAGCTGGCATCTCACTCTCTTTGAAACTTCTTTATCATGCTGAGAGGAGCAGGAAAAAGCAAAAAACTTCAGAATTGCACCTTGCAAAGCGGAAAAATCAATGTTTGTGCAATCACATTATTCATTGATTTTTGCCATTGAAAAACGTCCAGAAATGTTTGAAGCTACTGACTGAATGAAAGGAGCTGGCATCTCACTCTCTCTGAATCTTCTTTAGCATGCTAAGAGGAGCATGAAAAAACAAAAAATATCAGAATTGCACGTCGCAATGCGGAGAAATTACTGTTTGTACATTGACATTATTCATTGATTTTTGCCATTGAAAAACACCATGTTACTCATATACAGAAATGTTTGAAGGTACTGGCTGAAAGAAAGGAGCTGGCATTTCACTCTCTTTGAATCTTCTTTATCATGCTAAGAAGAGCAGGAAAAAGCAAAAAATTTCAGACTTCCAGCTTGCAATGCAGAGAAACCAATGTTTGTGCATTCACGTTATTCATTGACTTTTGCCATTGAAAAACGTCCAGAAATATTTGAAGCTACTGACTGAATGAAAGGAGCTGGCATCTCACTCTCTCTGAATCTTCTTTAGCATGCTAAGAGGAGCATGAAAAAGCAAAAATTTCAGATTTGCACCTTGCAATGCGGAGAAATTACTGTTTGTACATTGACATTATTCATTGATTTTTGCCATTGAAAAACATCATGTTACTCATATACCAGAAATGTTTGAAGATACTGACTGAATGAAAGGAGTTGGCATCTCACTCTCTCTGAATCTTCTTTAGCATGCTAAGAGGAGCATGAAAAAACAAAAAAATTCAGAATTGCACCTTGCAATGCGGAGAAATTACTGTTTGTACATTGACATTATTCATTGATTTTTGCCATTGAAAAACATCATGTTACTCATATACCAGAAATGTTTGAAGGTACTGGCTGAGAGAATGGAGCTGGCATCTCACTCTCTTTGAATCTTCTTTATCAAGCTAAGAGGAGCAGGAAAAAGCAAAAAATTACAGAATTGCACCTTGCAATGCGGAGAAATCAATGTTTGTGCATTCACATTATTCATTGATTTTTGCCATTGTAAAACGTCCAGAAATGTTTGAAGCTACTGACTGAATGAAAGGAGCTGGCATCTCACTCTCTCTGAATAATCTTTAGCATGCTAAGTGGAGCATGAAAAAGCCAATAATTTCATAATTGCACCTTGCAATGCGGAGAAATTACTGTTTGTACATTGAAATTATTCATTGTTTTTTGCCATTGAAAAACATCATGTTACTCATATACCAGAAATGTTTGAAGGTACTGGCTGAAAGAAAGGAGCTGGCATCTCACTCTCTTTGAATCTTCTTTATCATGCTAAGAGGAGCAGGAAAAGCCAAAAATTTCAGACTTGCACCTTGCAATGCAGAGAAATCAATGTTTGTGCATTCACATTATTCATTGATTTTTACCATTGAAAAACGTCCAGAAATGTTTGAAGCTACTGACTGAATGAAAGGAGCTGGCATCTCACTCTCTCTGAATCTTCTTTAGCATGCTAAGAGGAGCATGAAAAAGCAAAAAATTTCAGAATTGCACCTTGCAAAGCCGAAAAATCAATGTTTGTGCATTCACATTATTCATTGATTTTTGCCATTGAAAAACGTCCAGAAATGTTTGAAGCTACTGACTGAATGAAAGGAGCTGGCATCTCACTCTCTCTGAATCTTCTTTAGCATGCTAACAGGAGCATGAAAAAGCAAAAAATATCAGAATTGCACGTCGCAATGAGGAGAAATTACTGTTTGTACATTGACATTATTCATTGATTTTTGCCATTGAAAAACATCATGTTACTCATATACCAGAAATGTTGGAAGGTACTGGCTGAAAGAAAGGAGCTGGCATTTCACTCTCTTTGAATCTTCTTTATCATGCTAAGAGGAGCAGGAAAAGCAAAAAATTTCAGACTTGCACCTTGCAATGCAGAGAAATCAATGTTTGTGCAATCACATTATTCATTGACTTTTGCCATTGAAAAACATCCAGAAATGTTTGAAGCTACTGACTGAATGAAAGGAGCTGGCATCTCACTCTCTCTGAATCTTCTTTAGCATGCTAAGAGGAGCATGAAAAAGCAAAAAAATTCAGAATTGCACCTTGCAATGCGGAGAATTTACTGTTTGTACATTGACATTATTCATTGATTTTTTCCATTGAAAAACATCATGTTACTCATATACCAGAAATGTTTGAAGGTACTGGCTGAAAGAAAGGAGCTGGCATCTCACTCTCTTTGAAACTTCTTTATCATGCTGAGAGGAGCAGGAAAAAGCAAAAAACTTCAGAATTGCACCTTGCAAAGCGGAAAAATCAATGTTTGTGCATTCACATTATTCATTGATTTTTGCCATTGAAAAACGTCCAGAAATGTTTGAAGCTACTGACTGAATGAAAGGAGCTGGCATCTCACTCTCTCTGAATCTTCTTTAGCATGCTAAGAGGAGCATGAAAAAACAAAAAATATCAGAATTGCACGTCGCAATGCGGAGAAATTACGGTTTGTACATTGACATTATTCATTGATTTTTGCCATTGAAAAACATCATGTTACTCATATACAGAAATGTTTGAAGATACTGGCTGAAAGAAAGGAGCTGGCATTTCACTCTCTTTGAATCTTCTTTATCATGCTAAGAGGAGCAGGAAAAAGCAAAAAATTTCAGACTTGCACCTTGCAATGCAGAGAAATCAATGTTTGTGCATTCACGTTATTCATTGACTTTTGCCATTGAAAAACGTCCAGAAATATTTGAAGCTACTGACTGAATGAAAGGAGCTGGCATCTCACTCTCTCTGAATCTTCTTTAGCATGCTAAGAGGAGCATGAAAAAGCAAAAATTTCAGATTTGCACCTTGCAATGCGGAGAAATTACTGTTTGTACATTGACATTATTCATTGATTTTTGCCATTGAAAAACATCATGTTACTCATATACCAGAAATGTTTGAAGATACTGACTGAATGAAAGGAGCTGGCATCTCACTCTCTCTGAATCTTCTTTAGCATGCTAAGAGGAGCATGAAAAAACAAAAAAATTCAGAATTGCACCTTGCAATGCCGAGAAATTACTGTTTGTACATTGACATTATTCATTGATTTTTGCCATTGAAAAACATCATGTTATTCATATACCAGAAATGTTTGAAGGTACTGTCTGAGAGAAAGGAGCTGGCATCTCACTCTCTTTGAATCTTCTTTATCAAGCTAAGAGGAGCAGGAGAAAGCAAAAAATTACAGAATTGCACCTTGCAATGCGGAGAAATCAATGTTTGTGCATTCACATTATTCATTGATTTTTGCCATTGTAAAACGTCCAGAAATGTTTGAAGCTACTGACTGAATGAAAGGAGCTGGCATCTCACTCTCTCTGAGTAATCTTTAGCATGCTAAGTGGAGCATGAAAAAACAAAAAATTTCATAATTGCACCTTGCAATGCGGAGAAATTACTGTTTGTACATTGAAATTATTCATTGTTTTTTGCCATTGAAAAACATCATGTTACTCATATACCAGAAATGTTTGAAGGTACTGGCTGAAAGAAAGGAGCTGGCATCTCACTCTCTTTGAATCTTCTTTATCATGCTAAGAGGAGCAGAAAAAGCAAAAAATTTCAGACTTGCACCTTGCAATGCAGAGAAATCAATGTTTGTGCAATCACATTATTCATTGATTTTTGCCATTGAAAAACGTCCAGAAATGTTTTAAGCTACTGACTGAATGAAAGGAACTGGCATCTCACTCTCTCTGAATCTTCTTTAGCATGCTAAGAGGAGCATGAAAAAGCAAAAAAATTCAGAATTGCACCTTGCAATGCGGAGAATTTACTGTTTGTACATTGACATTATTCATTGATTTTTTCCATTGAAAAACTTCATGTTACTCATATACCAGAAATGTTTGAAGGTATTGGCTGAAAGAAAGGAGCTGGCATCTCACTCTCTTTGAAACTTCTTTATCATGCTGAGAGGAGCAGGAAAAAGCAAAAAATTTCAGAATTGCACCTTGTAAAGCGGAAAAATCAATGTTTGTGCATTCACATTATTCATTGATTTTTGCCATTGAAAAACGTCCAGAAATGTTTGAAGCTACTGACTGAATGAAAGGAGCTGGCATCTCACTCTCTATGAATCTTCTTTAGCATGCTAAGAGGAGCATGAAAAAGCCAAAAATTTCAGAATTGCACCTTGCAAAGCCGAAAAATCAATGTTTGTGCATTCACATTATTCATTGATTTTTGCCATTGAAAAACGTCCAGAAATGTTTGAAGCTACTGACTGAATGAAAGGAGCTGGCATCTCACTCTCTCTTAATCTTCTTTAGCATGCTAAGAGGAGCATGAAAAAGCAAAAAATTTCAGAATTGCACCTTGCAATGCGGAGAATTTACTGTTTGTACATTGACATTATTCATTGATTTTTGCCATTGAAAAACATCATGTTACTCATATACCAGAAATGTTGGAAGGTACTGGCTGAAAGAAAGGAGCTGGCATTTCACTCTCTTTGAATCTTCTTTATCATGCTAAGAGGAGCAGGAAAAAGCAAAAAACTTCTGAATGGCATCTTGCAAAGCGGAAAAATCAATGTTTGTGCATTCACATTATTCATTATTTTTTGCCATTGAAAAACGTCCAGAAATGTTTGAAGCTAATGACTGAATGAAAGGAGCTGGCATCTCACTCTCTCTGAATCTTCTTTAGCATACTAAGAGGAGCATGAAAAAACAAAAAATATCAGAATTGCACGTCGCAATGCAGGGAAATTACTGTTTGTACATTGACATTATTCATTGATTTTTGCCATTGAAAAACATCATGTTACTCATATACCAGAAATGTTTGAAGATACTGACTGAATGAAAGGAGCTGGCATCTCACTCTCTCTGAATCTTCTTTAGCATGCTAAGAGGAGCATGAAAAAACAAAAAAATTCAGAATTGCACCGTGCAATGCGGAGAAATTACTGTTTGTACATTGACATTATTCATTGATTTTTGCCATTGAAAAACATCATGTTAATCATATACCAGAAATGTTTGAAGGTACTGGCTGAGAGAAAGGAGTTGGCATCTCACTCTCTTTGAATCTTCTTTATCAAGCTAAGAGGAGCAGGAAAAAGCAAAAAATTACAGAATTGCACCTTGCAATGCGGAGAAATCAATGTTTGTGCATTCACATTATTCATTGATTTTTGCCATTGTAAAACGTCCAGAAATGTTTGAAGCTACTGACTGAATGAAAGGAGCTGGCATCTCACTCTCTCTGAATAATCTTTAGCATGCTAAGAGGAGCATGAAAAAGCAAAAAATTTCATAATTGCAACTTGCAATGCAGAGAAATTACTGTTTGTACATTGAAATTATTCATTGTTTTTTGCCATTGAAAAACATCATGTTACTCATATACGAGAAATGTTTGAAGGTACTGGCTGAAAGAAAGGAGCTGGCATCTCACTCTCTTTGAATCTTCTTTATCATGCTAAGAGGAGCAGCAAAATGCAAAAAAATTCAGAATTGCACCTTGCAATGCGGAGACATCAATGTTTGTGCATTCACATTATTCATTGATTTTTACCATTGAAAAACGTCCAGAAATGTTTGAAGCTACTGACTGAATGAAAGGAGCTGGCATCTCACTCTCTCTGAATCTTCTTTAGCATGCTAAGAGGAGCATGAAAAAGCAAAAAATTTCAGAATTGCACCTTGCAAAGCCGAAAAATCAATGTTTGTGCATTCACATTATTCATTGATTTTTGCCATTGAAATATGTCCAGAAATGTTTGAAGCTACTGACTGAATGAAAGGAGCTGGCATCTCACTCTCTCTGAATCTTCTTTAGCATGCTAAGAGGAGCATGAAAAAACAAAAAATATCAGAATTGCACGTCGCAATGCGGAGAAATTACTGTTTGTACATTGACATTATTCATTGATTTTTTCCATTGAAAAACATCATGTTACTCATATACCATAAATGTTGGAAGGTACTGGCTGAAAGAAAGGAGCTGGCATTTCACTCTCTTTGAATCTTCTTTATCATGCTAAGAGGAGCAGGAAAAGCAAAAAATTTCAGACTTGCACCTTGCAATGCAGAGAAATCAATGCTTGTGCAAACACATTATTCATTGACTTTTGCCAGTGAAAAACGTCCAGAAATGTTTGAAGCTACTGATTGAATGAAAGGAGCTGGCATCTCACTCTCTCTGAATCTTCTTTAGCATGCTAAGAGGAGCATGAAAAAGCAAAAAAATTCAGAATTGCACCTTGCAATGCGGAGAATTTACTGTTTGTACATTGACATTATTCATTGATTTTTTCCATTGAAAAACATCATGTTACTGATATACCAGAAATGTTTGAAGGTACTGGCTGAAAGAAAGGAGCTGGCATCTCACTCTCTTTGAAACTTCTTTATCATGCTGAGAGGAGCAGGAAAAAGCAAAAAACTTCAGAATTGCATCTTGCAAAGCGGAAAAATCAATGTTTGTGCATTCACATTATTCATTGATTTTTGCCATTGAAAAACGTCCAGAAATGTTTGAAGCTACTGACTGAATGAAAGGAGCTGGCATCTCACTCTCTCTGAATCTTCTTTAGCATTCTAAGAGGAGCATGAAAAAACAAAAAATAACAGAATTGCACGTCGCAATGCGGAGAAATTACTGTTTGTACATTGACATTATTCATTGATTTTTGCCATTGAAAAACAACATGTTACTCATATACAGAAATGTTTGAAGGTACTGGCTGAAAGAAAGGAGCTGGCATTTAACTCTCTTTGAAACTTCTTTATCATGCTGAGAGGAGCAGGAAAAAGCAAAAAATTACAGAATTGCACCTTGCAATGCGGAGAAATCAATGTTTGTGCATTCACATTATTCATTGATTTTTGCCATTGTAAAACGTTCAGAAATGTTTGAAGCTACTGACTGAATGAAAGGAGCTGGCATCTCACTCTCTCTGAATAATCTTTAGCATGCTAAGAGGAGCATGAAAAAGCAAAAAATTTCATAATTGCACCTTGCAATGCGGAGAAATTACTGTTTGTACATTGAAATTATTCATTGTTTTTTGCCATTGAAAAACATCATGTTACTCATATACAAGAAATGTTTGAAGGTACTGGCTGAAAGAAAGGAGCTGGCATCTCACTCTCTTTGAATCTTCTTTATCATGCTAAGAGGAGCAGGAAAAGCAAAAAATTTCAGACTTGCACCTTGCAATGCAGAGAAATGAATGTTTGTGCAATCACATTATTCATTGACTTTTGCCATTGAAAAACGTCCAGAAATGTTTGAAGCTACTGACTGAATGAAAGGAGCTGGCATCTCACTCTCTCTGAATCTTCTTTAGCATGCTAAGAGGAGCATGAAAAAGCAAAAAAATTCAGAATTGCACCTTGCAATGCGGAGAATTTACTGTTTGTACATTGACATTATTCATTGATTTTTTCCATTAAAAAACATCATGTTACTCATATACCAGAAATGTTTGAAGCTACTGGCTGAAAGAAAGGAGCTGGCATCTCACTCTCTTTGAAACTTCTTTATCATGCTGAGAGGAGCAGGAAAAAGCAAAAAATTTCCGAATTGCACCTTGCAAAGCAGAAAAATCAATGTTTGTGCATTCACATTATTCATTGATTTTTGCCATTGAAAAACGACCAGAAATGTTTGAAGCTACTGACTGAATGAAAGGAGCTGGCATCTCACTCTCTCTGAATCTTCTTTAGCATGCTAAGAGGAGCATGAAAAAACAAAAAATATCAGAATTGCACGTCGCAATGCGGAGAAATTACTGTTTGTACATTGACATTATTCATTGATTTTTGCCATTGAAAAACATCATGTTACTCATATACAGAAATGTTTGAAGGTACTGGCTGAAAGAAAGGAGCTGGCATTTCACTCTCTTTGAATCTTCTTTATCATGCTAAGAGGAGCAGGAAAAAGCAAAAAATTTCAGACTTGCACCTTGCAATGCAGAGAAATCAATGTTTGTGCATTCACATTATTCATTGATTTTTGCCATTGAAAAACGTCCATAAATGTTTGAAGCAACTGACTGAATGAAAGGAGCTGGCATCTCACTCTCTATGAATCTTCTATAGCATGCTAAGAGGAGCATGAAAAAGCAAAAAATTTCAGAATTGCACCTTGCAAAGCCGAAAAATCAATGTTTGTGCATTCACATTATTCATTGATTTTTGCCATTGAAAAACGTCCAGAAATGTTTGAAGCTACTGACTGAATGAAAGGAGCTGGCATCTCACTCTCTCTGAATCTTCTTTAGCATGCTAAGAGGAGCATGAAAAAGCAAAAAAATTCAGAATTGCACCTTGCAATGCAGAGAATTTACTGTTTGTACATTGACATTATTCATTGATTTTTTCCATTGAAAAACATCATGTTACTCCTATACCAGAAATGTTTGAAGGTACTGGCTGAAAGAAAGGAGCTGGTGTAGCGCTGGCGTCCCTGCCCTCTGCTAGGCAGGGACGCTGCTCCCCTCACCGCTCTGCTCCGTGCCCGGCGTCCTCTCCCCGCTCTGCTGTCAGTGCGCGCTCCTTCCCGGCGTCCTCCTCCCGCTCTGCTCTCAGCGCGCTCTCCTTCCCGGCCCCTGTGCTTAGGGCGCGTGCGCGCGCGCTCCCCTCCTCTTAAAGGGGCCGCGCGCGCCGTCCTAAGGAGTCCCCGGCCAATGGCCGGAGGACTTCATCATATATAAGGCACCTCCTCCAAAATGGAGGTGCCCGAGCAATGTTGTTTGCACCTGTGTCTCACCTGTGCTTCAGCCCTCAGGTCCCGTTGCCAGTGTCCTGCCAGTGTCCTGCCAGTTACCTGCCAGTTACCTGCCAGTTACCTGCCTGATTCCTGCCTGAATACTTGTTACCTGTCTGCCAGTCTGAGGTCCGACGGTCTGCCTTACTACTCCTGTCAGTCTGTCTAAAGGACCAGCCTGCCCGCTCACCTGGGAGCGCATATCAGCTACCTGCCTGCTTGCCTGAGTTCCGACGGTCTGCCTTACTACTCCGGTCAGTCTGTCTATGGACCAGCTTGCCCGCTCACCTGGGAGCGCTTCTCCGTTATCTGCCTGCTTGCCTGCCCGGAGGCTCCATTGTCACGTGCTGTGACCACCAGCTATCTCAGAGACTCTTGCCCGCTCACCTGGGAGCGCATCTCCGTTACCTGCCTGCTTGCCAGCCCGGAGGTCCCGTTGTCACGTGCGGTGACCACCAGCTATTCCAGAGACTCTTGACCGCTCACCTGGGAGCGCTTCTCCGTTACCTACCTGCCTGCCAGCCCGGAGGTTCCGCCGTCACGTGCCGTGACCACCTGCTATTCCAGAGACTCTCGCTTGCTCACCTGGGAGCACACATCTACCATCTGCCTGCTAGCCTACCCGGAGGCTCTGCCATCACAGGTCGTACCTACCCCTTACCCAGAGACTGCCCTGATCACTTGCCGTAACTCCCTGTCCGTTCACCCAGAGACTGCCACCCGCTCCCTTACAAGGGCCGCCCCCTTGTATAGTAGCTCAGAGGTTCCGCCTCCCGGACCCGTTACAGTTTGCTCGGGCCATGGAACCCGGTGGCACCCAAGCTCCCTCGCTCTCGGACCTCTGTCTTGAACTGTCCCGTCAGAGGTCCCAACAGGAGGCCATCCTGGGTCACCTTCGGAATGTTAATACTCGCCTGAACACTCTGTCTGATCCACCAACAACCTCCGCCAGTGCCATATCTTGCAATCCGGCAGCTCCGCTGCCCACTAATACTATGGTATCCTACCCCGGACCCCGGCTTTCTGCACCTCCTCGCTTCGGAGGCGACCCCGTCCAGGCTCGGGGCTTCTTAAATCAGTGCACCCTGCACTTTGAACTTTTGTCCTACCAGTTTAACTCCGACCGGGCCAAAATTGCCTTCATCATGTCCCATCTCACCGGGGAGGCCCTGGCCTGGCTGAATCCTCTATGGGAGAGAGGAGACCCCCTGGTGTCCAACTTGCCTGCTTTTCTCACGGCTTTCCGGAAAGTCTTCGACGAACCCGGACGGAAGACCTCATCTGCATCATCGTTGCTTCGCCTCCGTCAGGGGAGTCTCACCGTGGGCCAATATGCCATACGGTTCCGTACTCTTGCCTCGGAGCTGGCCTGGGATAACGACGCTCTGGTTTCCGTCTTCTGGGAGGGTCTGTCCGGCCGTATTAAAGATGAACTTGCCAGTCGGGACATTCCTACCACTCTCGATGACTTAATAACTCTTGCCACCCGGATTGACCTACGGTTCCAGGAGCGTGCCAAAGAGGTCACCCGTGAGAGAAGGATTCCACGTTTAGCTCCTACTTTCCAGAAACCCGTCATTCCCTCCATCTCTCCCCAGGTACATTCTCCTGAGCCTATGCAGGTCGACCAGACCAAGATGGTCAAAACCCGTCAGGACTCACGCCATGCCGAGGGGAGCTGCTTCTACTGTGGCAGTAAGGAGCACCGGATCCGTGCCTGCCCGGAGAGGTCGGGAAACGCCTGTGTCTAGGTTCGCTCAGAGAGGTCCACCTAGACAAGAATAAATCCTCTCCATCCCTGCTGTTGTCAGTTTCGATCATCTACGGGGAGAACCGTTATTTCGAACTAGCCCAACTTGACTCTGGAGCAGCCGGGAACCTTATTTCACAGTCCCTGGTTGAGAAATACCGCATCCCCACCAAACCTCTGGCTGTACCCTTGTCTGTCGCTGCCGTGGATGGGGGCCTCTTACCTCGCCCCATTCAACTCATCACCGAATCCATTACCCTGCAGGTGGGAATGCTGCATTCTGAAAGTATCTCCTTTCATGTTCTGCCTGGACTCTCTCACGCCCTCTTGCTAGGTCTGCCCTGGCTCCAGAGACATGCACCCGTGCTAGACTGGCAAACCGGAGAGGTCCTTCGCTGGGGACAAGACTGTCATAAAACCTGCCTGGTTCCCGTCCATCCCGTCCGTCCCTCTCCTACCCCAGCTAATCTACCTGGACTTCCGATTCCTTATTGGTCTTATGCAGATGTCTTTAGTAAAAAGGAGGCAGAGACATTACCACCACATAGACCATACGACTGTCCCATCGATCTGCTACCCGGTACTACTCCTCCCCGTGGGCGTATCTATCCTTTATCCGCTGCTGAGACCCGGTCAATGTCCGAATATATTGAGGAGAATCTGGCCAGAGGATTCATCCGGAAATCTACCTCCCCGGCGGGAGCAGGCTTCTTTTTCGTCAAAAAGAAGGACGGCTCTCTCCGTCCCTGTATAGACTATAGAGGCCTAAACCTGATCACGGTGAAGAATAAGTACCCCCTTCCGCTCATTCCAGAATTATTTGATCATCTGAGGGGGGCTAGGATCTTCACCAAACTGGACCTTCGTGGGGCGTACAACCTGGTTCGTATTCGTCAGGGGGATGAATGGAAGACGGCATTCAACACCCGGGACGGCCACTATGAATACCTGGTAATGCCCTTTGGTCTCTGTAACGCTCCTGCCGTCTTTCAAGAGTTGGTCAATGACATCTTCCGGGACCTTCTCTACTCCTGCGTAGTGGTGTACCTGGACGACATCTTGGTCTTCTCTCCGGATCTCCAGACTCACCGGAGGGACGTTCGTCAGGTCCTGCTCAGGCTAAGGCAGAACCATCTCTACGCTAAATTTGAGAAGTGCTTCTTTGAGCAGACCTCGCTTCCGTTTCTGGGCTACATTATCTCTCAGACCGGCCTACAAATGGATCCTGAGAAACTGTCTGCCATCGAGAAATGGCCCCGACCAGAGGGGTTGAAGGCCATTCAGCGATTCCTGGGCTTCGCCAACTACTACCGCCTCTTCATACCACACTTCTCTTCCCGGACGGCCCCAATTTCTGCGCTCACCCGTAAAGGTACTAATCCCAAAGAGTGGACACCCGAAGCAGAGGAGGACTTTCTTTCCCTTAAACAGGCCTTCTCTTACGCCCCGGTGCTGCATCGCCCAGATGGCAACAAGCAGTTCTTCCTGGAAGTTGACGCCTCCTCCTCTGGAGCCGGAGCAGTACTTACTCAAAAATCATCTTCCGGGAGGATGGTAACTTGTGGCTTCTTCTCTAAACTCTTCTCCTCCTCTGAGCGCAACTATTCCATAGGAGACCGAGAGTTATTGGCCATCAAACTGGCATTGGAGGAGTGGCGTTACCTGCTCGAGGGGACTCTTCACCCGGTAATAATTTACACTGACCACAAGAACTTGGCTTACCTCCAGCATGCCCAGAGACTTAACCCGCGCCAAGCCCGGTGGTCCTTGTTTTTTGCTCGTTTTGATTTTGTCCTTCATTTTCGCCCGGCTGACAAAAACGTCAAGGTGGACGCCTTGTCTCGGTCCTTTCTGGTGTCTGATCTCGAGGAGGATCCGAAACATATCATCGATCCCGCCAGAGTAATGCAGGTGGCTCCCGTGAGTCTAAATCGTCTTCCTCCTGGTAAGACGTTCGTACCAGTACCTGATCGGGAGAAGATCCTACACTGGGGTCATTCGTCTAAACTAGCTGGCCACGCCGGTCAGAAAAAGACCCTCCAGCTTATTACCCGGCACTACTGGTGGCCTAACCTGCACAAGGATGTAATAGACTTTGTTTCTGCCTGTGTGTCCTGCGCCCGCAACAAAGTTCCGAGACACCTGCCGGCCGGCCGCCTCCTACCTCTGCCAGTACCTGCTGCCCCCTGGCAGCATATAGCGATGGACTTCATTACTGATCTGCCCGTCTCTGCCGGTTGTACGGTCATTTGGGTGGTCGCTGACCGCTTCTCCAAGATGGCTCACTTCATTCCACTGCCAGGTCTTCCGTCTGCACCCGAGCTGGCTAAAGACTTTATCCGCCACATCTTCCGTCTTCATGGCCTGCCCCGTCACATCGTGTCGGATCGTGGGGTACAGTTCACTTCCCGTTTCTGGAGAGCCACTTGTAAATTGCTGGACGTCACCCTGGACTTCTCCTCCGCTTACCACCCACAGTCTAATGGTCAAGTGGAGCGGATCAATCAGAACCTGACCAGTTACCTTCGGCACTTCGTTAATGCCCACCATTCTGACTGGGTGGATCTCCTGCCATGGGCCGAATTCTCGTACAACAATCACGAGAGCGAGTCTTCCTCCAAATCCCCGTTTTTTGTAGTCTACGGTCAGCATCCTCGGATCCCGTTTCCCGTCTCCACCTCGGCGAACAATCAGGCTGCGGAATCTCTTGTTAACAAATTTTCCTCCATATGGGAGAGTACCCGGTCCGCACTCCTTCTGTCATCCGAGCGTATGAAAAGACACGCTGACAAAAAACGTCTGGACCCTCCTCAATTCCGCCCTGGGGACAAAGTCTGGCTCTCGTCAAAATATGTCCGGCTCAAGATCCCTTCCTATAAGTTAGGGCCTCGGTTCATCGGTCCACTGGAGGTCATCAGTCAGATCAACCCGGTGGCCTATAAATTGAAACTCCCAGCCAACTTACGGATACCTAACTCCTTCCATGTGTCTCTCCTCAAACCTGTGGTGCTTAACTCTTTTTCCAAGTCTACAGGTACGCCTCCTGCTCCGGTTTCTGCTGAGGACGAGTTTGAGGTAGGGAACATTCTTGCCACCAAAAGGGTAAGAGGAAAGACCTTTTTTCTGGTAGATTGGAAGGGGTTTGGTCCTGAGGAGAGAACGTGGGAGCCCCGGGAGAACATCCATGCCCCTCTCATCCTAGCTAAATTTCTGTCTGGCCTAAAAAAGGGGGGGCCTAAAGGGGGGGGTACTGTAGCGCTGGCGTCCCTGCCCTCTGCTAGGCAGGGACGCTGCTCCCCTCACCGCTCTGCTCCGTGCCCGGCGTCCTCTCCCCGCTCTGCTGTCAGCGCGCGCTCCTTCCCGGCGTCCTCCTCCCGCTCTGCTCTCAGCGCGCGCTCCTTCCCGGCCCCTGTGCTTAGGGCGCGCGCACGCGCGCTCCCCTCCTCTTAAAGGGGCCGCGCGCGCCGTCCTAAGGAGTCCCCGGCCAATGGCCGGAGGACTTCATCATATATAAGGCACCTCCTCCAAAATGGAGGTGCCCGAGCAATGTTGTTTGCACCTGTGTCTCACCTGTGCTTCAGCCCTCAGGTCCCGTTGCCAGTGTCCTGCCAGTGTCCTGCCAGTTACCTGCCAGTTACCTGCCAGTTACCTGCCTGATTCCTGCCTGAATACTTGTTACCTGTCTGCCAGTCTGAGGTCCGACGGTCTGCCTTACTACTCCTGTCAGTCTGTCTAAAGGACCAGCCTGCCCGCTCACCTGGGAGCGCATATCAGCTACCTGCCTGCTTGCCTGAGGTCCAACGGTCTGCCTTACTACTCCGGTCAGTCTGTCTATGGACCAGCTTGCCCGCTCACCTGGGAGCGCTTCTCCGTTATCTGCCTGCTTGCCAGCCCGGAGGCTCCGTTGTCACGTGCTGTGACCACCAGCTATCTCAGAGACTCTTGCCCGCTCACCTGGGAGCGCATCTCCGTTACCTGCCTGCTTGCCAGCCCGGAGGTCCCGTTGTCACGTGCGGTGACCACCAGCTATTCCAGAGACTCTTGCCCGCTCACCTGGGAGCGCTTCTCCGTTACCTACCTGCCTGCCAGCCCGGAGGTTCCGCCGTCACGTGCCGTGACCACCTGCTATTCCAGAGACTCTCGCTTGCTCACCTGGGAGCACACATCTACCATCTGCCTGCTAGCCTACCCGGAGGCTCTGCCATCACAGGTCGTACCTACCCCTTACCCAGAGACTGCCCTGATCACTTGCCGTAACTCCCTGTCCGTTCACCCAGAGACTGCCACCCGCTCCCTTACAAGGGCCGCCCCCTTGTATAGTAGCTCAGAGGTTCCGCCTCCCGGACCCGTTACAGCTGGCATCTCACTCTCTTTGAAACTTCTTTATCATGCTGAGAGGAGCAGGAAAAAGCAAAAAACTTCAGAATTGCACCTTGCAAAGCGCAAAAATCAATGTTTGTGCATTCACATTATTCATTGATTTTTGCCATTGAAAAACGTCCAGAAATGTTTGAAGCTACTGACTGAATGAAAGGAGCTGGCATCTCACTCTCTCTGAATCTTCTTTAGCATGCTAAGAGGAGCATGAAAAAACAAAAAATATCAGAATTGCACGTCGCAATGCGGAGAAATTACTGTTTGTACATTGACATTATTCATTGATTTTTGCCATTGAAAAACATCATGTTACTCATATACAGAAATGTTTGAAGGTACTGGCTGAAAGAAAGGAGCTGGCATTTCACTCTCTTTGAATCTTCTTTATCATGCTAAGAGGAGCAGGAAAAAGAAAAAAATTACAGAATTGCACCTTGCAATGCGGAGAAATCAATGTTTGTGCATTCACATTATTCATTGATTTTTGCCATTGTAAAACGTCCAGAAATGTTTGAAGCTACTGACTGAATGAAAGGAGCTGGCATCTCACTCTCTCTGAATCTTCTTTAGCATGCTAAGAGGAGCATGAAAAAGCAAAAAATTTCTTAATTGCACCTTGCAATGCAGAGAAATTACTGTTTGTACATTGAAATTATTCATTGTTTTTTGCCATTGAAAAACATCATGTTACTCATATATGAGAAATGTTTGAAGGTACTGGCTGAAAGAAAGGAGCTGGCATTACACTCTCTTTGAATCTTCTTTATCATGCTAAGAGGAGCAGGAAAAAGCAAAAAATTTCAGACTTGCACCTTGCAATGCAGAGAAATCAATGTTTGTGCATTCACGTTATTCATTGACTTTTGCCATTGAAAAACGTCCAGAAATATTTGAAGCTATTGACTGAATGAAAGGAGCTGGCATCTCACTCTCTCTGAATCTTCTTTAGCATGCTAAGAGGAGCATGAAAAAGCAAAAATTTCAGATTTGCACCTTGCAATGCAGAGAAATTACTGTTTGTACATTGACATTATTCATTGATTTTTGCCATTGAAAAACATCATGTTACTCATATACCAGAAATGTTTGAAGATACTGACTGAATGAAAAGAGCTGGCATCTCACTATCTCTGAATCTTCTTTAGCATGCTAAGAGGAGCATGAAAAAACAAAAAAATTCAGAATTGCACCTTGCAATGCGGAGAAATTACTGTTTGTACATTGACATTATTCATTGATTTTTGATATTGAAAAACATCATGTTACTCATATACCAGAAATGTTTGAAGGTACTGGCTGAGAGAAAGGAGCTGGCATCTCACTCTCTTTGAATCTTCTTTATCAAGCTAAGAGGAGCAGGAAAAAGCAAAAAATTACAGAATTGCACCTTGCAATGCGGAGAAATCAATGTTTGTGCATTCACATTATTCATTGATTTTTGCCATTGTAAAACGTCCAGAAATGTTTGAAGCTACTGACTGAATGAAAGGAGCTGGCATCTCACTCTCTCTGAATAATCTTTAGCATGCTAAGAGGAGCATGAAAAAGCAAAAATTTCATAATTGCACCTTGCAATGCGGAGAAATTACTGTTTGTACATTGAAATTATTCATTGTTTTTTGCCATTGAAAAACATCATGTTACTAATATACCAGAAATGTTTGAAGGTACTGGCTGAAAGAAAGGAGCTGTCATTTCACTCTCTTTGAATCTTCTTTATCATGCTAAGAGGAGCAGGAAAAAGCAAAAAATTTCAGACTTGCACCTTGCAATGCAGAGAAATCAATGTTTGTGCATTCACGTTATTCATTGACTTTTGACATTGAAAAACGTCCAGAAATATTTGAAGCTACTGACTGAATGAAAGGAGCTGGCATCTCACTCTCTCTGAATCTTCTTTAGCATGCTAAGCGGAGCATTAAAAAGCAAAAATTTCAGATTTGCACCTTGCAATGCAGAGAAATTACTGTTTGTACATTGACATTATTCATTGATTTTTGCCATTGAAAAACATCATGTTACTCATATACCAGAAATGTTTGAAGATACTGACTGAATGAAAGGAGCTGGCATCTCACTATCTCTGAATCTTCTTTAGCATGCTAAGAGGAGCATGAAAAAACAAAAAAATTCAGAATTGCACCTTGCAATGCGGAGAAATTACTGTTTGTACATTGACATTATTCATTGATTTTTGCCATTGAAAAACATCATGTTACTCATATACCAGAAATGTTTGAAGGTACTGGCTGAGAGAAAGGAGCTGGCATCTCACTCTCTTTGAATCTTCTTTATCAAGCTAACAGGAGCAGGAAAAAGCAAAAAATTACAGAATTGCACCTTGCAATGCGGAGAAATCAATGTTTGTGCATTCACATTATTCATTGATTTTTGCCATTGTAAAACGTCCAGAAATGTTTGAAGCTACTGACTGAATGAAAGGAGCTGGCATCTCACTCTCTCTGAATAATCTTTAGCATGCTAAGAGGAGCATGAAAAAGCAAAAAATTTCATAATTGCACCTTGCAATGCGGAGAAATTACTGTTTGTACATTGACATTATTCATTGATTTTTTCCATTGAAAAACATCATGTTACTCATATACCAGAAATGTTTGAAGGTACTGGCTGAAAGAAAGGAGCTGGCATCTCACTATCTTTGAAACATCTTTATCATGCTGAGAGGAGCAGGAAAAAGCAAAAAATTTCAGAATTGCACCTTGCAAAGCGGAAAAATCAATGTTTGTGCATTCACATTATTCATTGATTTTTGCCATTGAATAACGTCCAGAAATGTTTGAAGCTACTGACTGAATGAAAGGAGCTGGCATCTCACTCTCTCTGAATCTTCTTTAGCATGCTAAGAGGAGCATGAAAAAACAAAAAATATCAGAATTGCACGTCGCAATGCGGAGAAATTACTGTTTGTACATTGACATTATTCATTGAATTTTGCCATTGAAAAACATCATGTTACTCATATACAGAAATGTTTGAAGGTACTGGCTGAAAGAAAGGAGCTGGCATTTCACTCTCTTTGAATCTTCTTTATCATGCTAAGAGGAGCAGGAAAAAGCAAAAAATTTCAGACTTGCACCTTGCAATGCAGAGAAATCAATGTTTGTGCATTCACATTATTCATTGATTTTTGCCATTGAAAAACGTCCAGAAATGTTTGAAGCTACTGACTGAATGAAAGGAGCTGGCATCTCACTCTCTCTGAATCTTCTTTAGCATGCTAATAGGAGCATGAAAAAGCAAAAAATTTCAGAATTGCACCTTGCAATGCGGAGAATTTACTGTTTGTACATTGACATTATTCATTGATTTTTGCCATTGAAAAACATCATGTTACTCTTATACCAGAAATGTTGGAAGGTACTATCTGAAAGAAAGGAGCTGGCATTTCACTCTCTTTGAATCTTCTTTATCATGCTAAGAGGAGCAGGAAAAGCAAAAAATTTCAGACTTGCACCTTGCAATGCAGAGAAATCAATGTTTGTGCAATCACATTATTCATTGACTTTGCCATTGAAAAACGTCCAGAAATGTTTGAAGCTACTGACTGAATGAAAGGAGCTGGCATCTCACTCTCTCTGAATCTTCTTTAGCATGCTAAGAGGAGCATGAAAAAGCAAAAAAATTCAGAATTGCACCTCGCAATGCAGAGAATTTACTGTTTGTACATTGACATTATTCATTGATTTTTTCCATTGAAAAACATCATGTTACTCATATACCAGAAATGTTTCAAGGTACTGGCTGAAAGAAAGGAGCTGGCATCTCACTCTCTTTGAAACTTCTTTATCATGCTGAGAGGAGCAGGAAAAAGCAAAAAACTTCAGAATTGCACCTTGCAAAGCGGAAAAAACAATGTTTGTGCATTCACATTATTCATTGATTTTTGCCATTGAAAAATGTCCAGAAATGTTTGAAGCTACTGACTGAATGATAGGAGCTGGCATCTCACTCTCTCTGAATTTTCTTTAGCATGCTAAGAGGAGCATGAAAAAACAAAAAATATCAGAATTGCACGTCGCAATGCGGAGAAATTACTGTTTGTACATTGACATTTTTCATTGATTTTTGCCATTGAAAAACATCATGTTACTCATATACAGAAATGTTTGAAGGTACTGGCTGAAAGAAAGGAGCTGGCATTTCACTCTCTTTGAATCTTCTTTATCATGCTAAGAGGAGCAGGAAAAAGCAAAAAATTTCAGACTTGCACCTTGCAATGCAGAGAAATCAATGTTTGTGCATTCACATTATTCATTGATTTTTGCCATTGAAAAACGTCCATAAATGTTTGAAGCTACTGACTGAATGAAAGGAGCTGGCATCTCACTCTCTATGAATCTTCTACAGCATGCTAAGAGGAGCATGAAAAAGCAAAAAATTTCAGAATTGCACCTTGCAAAGCCAAAAAATCAATGTTTGTGCATTCACATTATTCATTGATTTTTGCCATTGAAAAACGTCCAGAAATGTTTGAAGCTACTGACTGAATGAAAGGAGCTGGCATCTCACTCTCTCTGAATCTTCTTTAGCATGCTAATAGGAGCATGAAAAAGCAAAAAATTTCAGAATTGCACCTTGCAATGCGGAGAATTTACTGTTTGTACATTGACATTATTCATTGATTTTTGCCATTGAAAAACATCATGTTACTCATATACCAGAAATGTTGGAAGGTACTGGCTGAAAGAAAGGAGCTGGCATTTCACTCTCTTTGAATCTTCTTTATCATGCTAAGAGGAGCAGGAAAAGCAAAAAATTTCAGACTTGCACCTTGCAATGCAGAGAAATCAGTGTTTGTGCAATCACATTATTCATTGACTTTTGCCATTGAAAAACGTCCAGAAATGTTTGAAGCTACTGACTGAATGAAAGGAGCTGGCATCTCACTCTCTCTGAATCTTCTTTAGCATGCTAAGAGGAGCATGAAAAAGCAAAAAAATTCAGAATTGCACCTTGCAATGCGGAGAATTTACTGTTTGTACATTGACATTATTCATTGATTTTTTCCATTGAAAAACATCATGTTACTCCTATACCAGAAATGTTTGAAGGTACTGGCTGAAAGAAAGGAGCTGGCATCTCACTCTCTTTGAAACTTCTTTATCATGCTGAGAGGAGCAGGAAAAAGCAAAAAACTTCAGAATTGCACCTTGCAAAGCGTAAAAATCAATGTTTGTGCATTCACATTATTCATTGATTTTTGCCATTGAAAAACGTCCAGAAATGTTTGAAGCTACTGACTGAATGAAAGGAGCTGGCATCTCACTCTCTCTGAATCTTCTTTAGCATGCTAAGAGGAGCATGAAAAAACAAAAAATATCAGAATTGCACGTCGCAATGCGGAGAAATTACTGTTTGTACATTGACATTATTCATTGATTTTTGCCATTGAAAAACATCATGTTACTCATATACAGAAATGTTTGAAGGTACTGGCTGAAAGAAAGGAGCTGGCATTTCACTCTCTTTGAATCTTCTTTATCATGCTAAGAGGAGCAGGAAAAAGCAAAAAATTACAGAATTGCACCTTGCAATGCGGAGAAATCAATGTTTGTGCATTCACATTATTCATTGATTTTTGCCATTGTAAAACGTCCAGAAATGTTTGAAGCTACTGACTGAATGAAAGGAGCTGGCATCTCACTCTCTCTGAATAATCTTTAGCATGCTAAGAGGAGCATGAAAAAGCAAAAAATTTCATAATTGCACCTTGCAATGCAGAGAAATTACTGTTTGTACATTGACATTATTCATTGATTTTTGCCATTGAAAAACATCATGTTACTCATATACCAGAAATGTTTGTAGATACTGACTGAATGAAAGGAGCTGGCATCTCACTATCTCTGAATCTTCTTTAGCATGCTAAGAGGAGCATGAAAAAACAAAAAAATTCAGAATTGCACCTTGCAATGCGGAGAAATTACTGTTTGTACATTGACATTATTCATTGATTTTTGCCATTGAAAAACATCATGTTACTCATATACCAGAAATGTTTGAAGGTACTGTCTGAGAGAAAGGAGCTGGCATCTCACTCTCTTTGAATCTTCTTTATCAAGCTAAGAGGAGCAGGAAAAAGCAAAAAATTACAGAATTGCACCTTGCAATGCGGAGAAATCAATGTTTGTGCATTCACATTATTCATTGATTTTTGCCATTGTAAAACGTCCAGAAATGTTTGAAGCTACTGACTGAATGAAAGGAGCTGGCATCTCACTCTCTCTGAATAATCTTTAGCATGCTAAGAGGAGCATGAAAAAGCAAAAAATTTCATAATTGCACCTTGCAATGCGGAGAAATTACTGTTTGTACATTGAAATTATTCATTGTTTTTTGCCATTGAAAAACATCATGTTACTAATATACCAGAAATGTTTGAAGGTACTGGCTGAAAGAAAGGAGCTGGCATCTCACTCTCTTTGAATCTTCTTTATCATGCTAAGAGGAGCAGGAAAAGCAAAAAATTTCAGACTTGCACCTTGCAATGCAGAGAAATCAATGTTTGTGCAATCACATTATTCATTGACTTTTGCCATTGAAAAACGTCCAGAAATGTTTGAAGCTACTGACTGAATGACAGGAGCTGGCATCTCACTCTCTCTGAATCTTCTTTAGCATGCTAAGAGGAGCATGAAAAAGCAAAAAAATTCAGAATTGCACCTTGCAATGCGGAGAATTTACTGTTTGTACATTGACATTATTCATTGATTTTTTCCATTGAAAAACATCATGTTACTCATATACCAGAAATGTTTGAAGGTACTGGCTGAAAGAAAGGAGCTGGCATCTCACTCTCTTTGAAACTTCTTTATCATGCTGAGAGGAGCAGGAAAAAGCAAAAAATTTCAGAATTGCACCTTGCAAAGCGAAAAAATCAATGTCTGTGCATTCACATTATTCATTGATTTTTGCCATTGAAAAACGTCCATAAATGTTTGAAGCTACTGACTGAAAGAAAGGAGCTGGCATCTCACTCTCTCTGAATCTTCTTTAGCATGCTAAGAGGAGCATGAAAAAGCAAAAAATTTCAGAATTGCACCTTGCAAATCCGAAAAATCAATGTTTGTGCATTCACATTATTCATTGATTTTTGCCATTGAAAAACGTCCAGAAATGTTTGAAGCTACTGACTGAATGAAAGGAGCTGGCATCTCACTCTCTCTGAATCTTCTTTAGCATGCTAATAGGAGCATGAAAAAGCAAAAAAATTCAGAATTGCACCTTGCAATGCGGAGAATTTACTGTTTGTACATTGACATTATTCATTGATTTTTTCCATTGAAAAACATCATGTTACTCATATACCAGAAATGTTTCAAGGTACTGGCTGAAAGAAAGGAGCTGGCATCTCACTCTCTTTGAAACTTCTTTATCATGCTGAGAGGAGCAGGAAAAAGCAAAAAACTTCAGAATTGCACCTTGCAAAGCGGAAAAATCAATGTTTGTGCATTCACATTATTCATTGATTTTTGCCATTGAAAAACGTCCAGAAATGTTTGAAGCTACTGACTGAATGAAAGGAGCTGGCATCTCACTCTCTCTGAATCTTCTTTTGCATGCTAAGAGGAGCATGAAAAAACAAAAAATATCAGAATTGCATGTCGCAATGCGGAGAAATTACTGTTTGTACATTGACATTATTCATTGATTTTTGCCATTGAAAAACATCATGTTACTCATATACAGAAATGTTTGAAGGTACTGGCTGAAAGAAAGGAGCTGGCATTTCACTCTCTTTGAATCTTCTTTATCATGCTAAGAGGAGCAGGAAAAAGCAAAAATATTTCAGACTTGCACCTTGCAATGCAGAGAAATCAATGTTTGTGCATTCACGTGATTCATTGACTTTTGCCATTGAAAAACGTCCAGAAATATTTGAAGCTACTGACTGAATGAAAGGAGCTGGCATCTCACTCTCTCTGAATCTTCTTTAGCATGCTAAGAGGAGCATGAAAAAGCAAAAAATTTCAGATTTGCACCTTGCAATGCGGAGAAATTACTGTTTGTACATTGACATTATTCATTGATTTTTGCCATTGAAAAACATCATGTTACTCATATACCAGAAATGTTTGAAGATACTGACTGAATGAAAGGAGCTGGCATCTCTCTCTCTCTCTCTGAATCTTCTTTAGCATGCTAAGAGGAGCATGAAAAAACAAAAAAATTCAGAATTGCACCTTGCAATGCGGAGAAATTACTGTTTGTACATTGACATTATTCATTGATTTTTGCCATTGAAAAACATCATGTTACTCATATACCAGAAATGTTTGAAGGTACTGGCTGAGAGAAAGGAGCTGGCATCTCACTCTCTTTGAATCTTCTTTATCAAGCTAAGAGGAGCAGGAAAAAGCAAAAAATTACAGAATTGCACCTTGCAATGCGGAGAAATCAATGTTTGTGCATTCACATTATTCATTGATTTTTGCCATTGAAAAACGTCCAGAAATGTTTGAAGCTACTGACTGAATGAAAGGAGCTGGCATCTCACTCTCTCTGAATCTTCTTTAGCATGCTAAGAGGAGCATGAAAAAACAAAAAATATCAGAATTGCACGTTGCAATGCGGAGAAATTACTGTTTGTACATTGACATTATTCATTGATTTTTGCCATTGAAAAACATCATGTTACTCATATACAGAAATGTTTGAAGGTACTGGCTGAAAGAAAGGAGCTGGCATTTCACTCTCTTTGAATCTTCTTTATCATGCTAAGAGGAGCAGGAAAAAGCAAAAAATTACAGAATTGCACCTTGCAATGCGGAGAAATCAATGTTTGTGCATTCACATTATTCATTGATTTTTGCCATTGTAAAACGTCCAGAAATGTTTGAAGCTACTGACTGAATGAAAGGAGCTGGCATCTCACTCTCTCTGAATAATCTTTAGCATGCTAAGAGGAGCATGAAAAAGCAAAAAATTTCATAATTGCACCTTGCAATGCAGAGAAATTACTGTTTGTACATTGACATTATTCATTGATTTTTGCCATTGAAAAACATCATGTTACTCATATACCAGAAATGTTTGTAGATACTGACTGAATGAAAGGAGCTGGCATCTCACTATCTCTGAATCTTCTTTAGCATGCTAAGAGGAGCATGAAAAAACAAAAAAATTCAGAATTGCACCTTGCAATGCGGAGAAATTACTGTTTGTACATTGACATTATTCATTGATTTTTGCCATTGAAAAACATCATGTTACTCATATACCAGAAATGTTTGAAGGTACTGTCTGAGAGAAAGGAGCTGGCATCTCACTCTCTTTGAATCTTCTTTATCAAGCTAAGAGGAGCAGGAAAAAGCAAAAAATTACAGAATTGCACCTTGCAATGCGGAGAAATCAATGTTTGTGCATTCACATTATTCATTGATTTTTGCCATTGTAAAACGTCCAGAAATGTTTGAAGCTACTGACTGAATGAAAGGAGCTGGCATCTCACTCTCTCTGAATAATCTTTAGCATGCTAAGAGGAGCATGAAAAAGCAAAAAATTTCATAATTGCACCTTGCAATGCGGAGAAATTACTGTTTGTACATTGAAATTATTCATTGTTTTTTGCCATTGAAAAACATCATGTTACTAATATACCAGAAATGTTTGAAGGTACTGGCTGAAAGAAAGGAGCTGGCATCTCACTCTCTTTGAATCTTCTTTATCATGCTAAGAGGAGCAGGAAAAGCAAAAAATTTCAGACTTGCACCTTGCAATGCAGAGAAATCAATGTTTGTGCAATCACATTATTCATTGACTTTTGCCATTGAAAAACGTCCAGAAATGTTTGAAGCTACTGACTGAATGACAGGAGCTGGCATCTCACTCTCTCTGAATCTTCTTTAGCATGCTAAGAGGAGCATGAAAAAGCAAAAAAATTCAGAATTGCACCTTGCAATGCGGAGAATTTACTGTTTGTACATTGACATTATTCATTGATTTTTTCCATTGAAAAACATCATGTTACTCATATACCAGAAATGTTTGAAGGTACTGGCTGAAAGAAAGGAGCTGGCATCTCACTCTCTTTGAAACTTCTTTATCATGCTGAGAGGAGCAGGAAAAAGCAAAAAATTTCAGAATTGCACCTTGCAAAGCGGAAAAATCAATGTCTGTGCATTCACATTATTCATTGATTTTTGCCATTGAAAAACGTCCATAAATGTTTGAAGCTACTGACTGAAAGAAAGGAGCTGGCATCTCACTCTCTCTGAATCTTCTTTAGCATGCTAAGAGGAGCATGAAAAAGCAAAAAATTTCAGAATTGCACCTTGCAAATCCGAAAAATCAATGTTTGTGCATTCACATTATTCATTGATTTTTGCCATTGAAAAACGTCCAGAAATGTTTGAAGCTACTGACTGAATGAAAGGAGCTGGCATCTCACTCTCTCTGAATCTTCTTTAGCATGCTAATAGGAGCATGAAAAAGCAAAAAATTTCAGAATTTCACCTTGCAATGCGGAGAATTTACTGTTTGTACATTGACATTATTCATTGATTTTTTCCATTGAAAAACATCATGTTACTCATATACCAGAAATGTTTCAAGGTACTGGCTGAAAGAAAGGAGCTGGCATCTCACTCTCTTTGAAACTTCTTTATCATGCTGAGAGGAGCAGGAAAAAGCAAAAAACTTCAGAATTGCACCTTGCAAAGCGGAAAAATCAATGTTTGTGCATTCACATTATTCATTGATTTTTGCCATTGAAAAACGTCCAGAAATGTTTGAAGCTACTGACTGAATGAAAGGAGCTGGCATCTCACTCTCTCTGAATCTTCTTTTGCATGCTAAGAGGAGCATGAAAAAACAAAAAATATCAGAATTGCATGTCGCAATGCGGAGAAATTACTGTTTGTACATTGACATTATTCATTGATTTTTGCCATTGAAAAACATCATGTTACTCATATACAGAAATGTTTGAAGGTACTGGCTGAAAGAAAGGAGCTGGCATTTCACTCTCTTTGAATCTTCTTTATCATGCTAAGAGGAGCAGGAAAAAGCAAAAATATTTCAGACTTGCACCTTGCAATGCAGAGAAATCAATGTTTGTGCATTCACGTGATTCATTGACTTTTGCCATTGAAAAACGTCCAGAAATATTTGAAGCTACTGACTGAATGAAAGGAGCTGGCATCTCACTCTCTCTGAATCTTCTTTAGCATGCTAAGAGGAGCATGAAAAAGCAAAAAATTTCAGATTTGCACCTTGCAATGCGGAGAAATTACTGTTTGTACATTGACATTATTCATTGATTTTTGCCATTGAAAAACATCATGTTACTCATATACCAGAAATGTTTGAAGATACTGACTGAATGAAAGGAGCTGGCATCTCTCTCTCTCTCTCTGAATCTTCTTTAGCATGCTAAGAGGAGCATGAAAAAACAAAAAAATTCAGAATTGCACCTTGCAATGCGGAGAAATTACTGTTTGTACATTGACATTATTCATTGATTTTTGCCATTGAAAAACATCATGTTACTCATATACCAGAAATGTTTGAAGGTACTGGCTGAGAGAAAGGAGCTGGCATCTCACTCTCTTTGAATCTTCTTTATCAAGCTAAGAGGAGCAGGAAAAAGCAAAAAATTACAGAATTGCACCTTGCAATGCGGAGAAATCAATGTTTGTGCATTCACATTATTCATTGATTTTTGCCATTGAAAAACGTCCAGAAATGTTTGAAGCTACTCACTGAATGAAAGGAGCTGGCATCTCACTCTCTCTGAATCTTCTTTAGCATGCTAAGAGGAGCATGAAAAAACAAAAAATATCAGAATTGCACGTCGCAATGCGGAGAAATTACTGTTTGTACATTGACATTATTCATTGATTTTTGCCATTGAAAAACATCATGTTACTCATATACAGAAATGTTTGAAGGTACTGGCTGAAAGAAAGGAGCTGGCATTTCACTCTCTTTGAATCTTCTTTATCATGCTAAGAGGAGCAGGAAAAAGCAAAAAATTACAGAATTGCACCTTGCAATGCGGAGAAATCAATGTTTGTGCATTCACATTATTCATTGATTTTTGCCATTGTAAAACGTCCAGAAATGTTTGAAGCTACTGACTGAATGAAAGGAGCTGGCATCTCACTCTCTCTGAATAATCTTTAGCATGCTAAGAGGAGCATGAAAAAGCAAAAAATTTCATAATTGCACCTTGCAATGCAGAGAAATTACTGTTTGTACATTGACATTATTCATTGATTTTTGCCATTGAAAAACATCATGTTACTCATATACCAGAAATGTTTGTAGATACTGACTGAATGAAAGGAGCTGGCATCTCACTATCTCTGAATCTTCTTTAGCATGCTAAGAGGAGCATGAAAAAACAAAAAAATTCAGAATTGCACCTTGCAATGCGGAGAAATTACTGTTTGTACATTGACATTATTCATTGATTTTTGCCATTGAAAAACATCATGTTACTCATATACCAGAAATGTTTGAAGGTACTGTCTGAGAGAAAGGAGCTGGCATCTCACTCTCTTTGAATCTTCTTTATCAAGCTAAGAGGAGCAGGAAAAAGCAAAAAATTACAGAATTGCACCTTGCAATGCGGAGAAATCAATGTTTGTGCATTCACATTATTCATTGATTTTTGCCATTGTAAAACGTCCAGAAATGTTTGAAGCTACTGACTGAATGAAAGGAGCTGGCATCTCACTCTCTCTGAATAATCTTTAGCATGCTAAGAGGAGCATGAAAAAGCAAAAAATTTCATAATTGCACCTTGCAATGCGGAGAAATTACTGTTTGTACATTGAAATTATTCATTGTTTTTTGCCATTGAAAAACATCATGTTACTAATATACCAGAAATGTTTGAAGGTACTGGCTGAAAGAAAGGAGCTGGCATCTCACTCTCTTTGAATCTTCTTTATCATGCTAAGAGGAGCAGGAAAAGCAAAAAATTTCAGACTTGCACCTTGCAATGCAGAGAAATCAATGTTTGTGCAATCACATTATTCATTGACTTTTGCCATTGAAAAACGTCCAGAAATGTTTGAAGCTACTGACTGAATGACAGGAGCTGGCATCTCACTCTCTCTGAATCTTCTTTAGCATGCTAAGAGGAGCATGAAAAAGCAAAAAAATTCAGAATTGCACCTTGCAATGCGGAGAATTTACTGTTTGTACATTGACATTATTCATTGATTTTTTCCATTGAAAAACATCATGTTACTCATATACCAGAAATGTTTGAAGGTACTGGCTGAAAGAAAGGAGCTGGCATCTCACTCTCTTTGAAACTTCTTTATCATGCTGAGAGGAGCAGGAAAAAGCAAAAAATTTCAGAATTGCACCTTGCAAAGCGGAAAAATCAATGTCTGTGCATTCACATTATTCATTGATTTTTGCCATTGAAAAACGTCCATAAATGTTTGAAGCTACTGACTGAAAGAAAGGAGCTGGCATCTCACTCTCTCTGAATCTTCTTTAGCATGCTAAGAGGAGCATGAAAAAGCAAAAAATTTCAGAATTGCACCTTGCAAATCCGAAAAATCAATGTTTGTGCATTCACATTATTCATTGATTTTTGCCATTGAAAAACGTCCAGAAATGTTTGAAGCTACTGACTGAATGAAAGGAGCTGGCATCTCACTCTCTCTGAATCTTCTTTAGCATGCTAATAGGAGCATGAAAAAGCAAAAAATTTCAGAATTGCACCTTGCAATGCGGAGAATTTACTGTTTGTACATTGACATTATTCATTGATTTTTTCCATTGAAAAACATCATGTTACTCATATACCAGAAATGTTTCAAGGTACTGGCTGAAAGAAAGGAGCTGGCATCTCACTCTCTTTGAAACTTCTTTATCATGCTGAGAGGAGCAGGAAAAAGCAAAAAACTTCAGAATTGCACCTTGCAAAGCGGAAAAATCAATGTTTGTGCATTCACATTATTCATTGATTTTTGCCATTGAAAAACGTCCAGAAATGTTTGAAGCTACTGACTGAATGAAAGGAGCTGGCATCTCACTCTCTCTGAATCTTCTTTTGCATGCTAAGAGGAGCATGAAAAAACAAAAAATATCAGAATTGCATGTCGCAATGCGGAGAAATTACTGTTTGTACATTGACATTATTCATTGATTTTTGCCATTGAAAAACATCATGTTACTCATATACAGAAATGTTTGAAGGTACTGGCTGAAAGAAAGGAGCTGGCATTTCACTCTCTTTGAATCTTCTTTATCATGCTAAGAGGAGCAGGAAAAAGCAAAAAATTACAGAATTGCACCTTGCAATGCGGAGAAATCAATGTTTGTGCATTCACATTATTCATTGATTTTTGCCATTGTAAAACGTCCAGAAATGTTTGAAGCTACTGACTGAATGAAAGGAGCTGGCATCTCACTCTCTCTGAATAATCTTTAGCATGCTAAGAGGAGCATGAAAAAGCAAAAAATTTCATAATTGCACCTTGCAATGCAGAGAAATTACTGTTTGTACATTGACATTATTCATTGATTTTTGCCATTGAAAAACATCATGTTACTCATATACCAGAAATGTTTGTAGATACTGACTGAATGAAAGGAGCTGGCATCTCACTATCTCTGAATCTTCTTTAGCATGCTAAGAGGAGCATGAAAAAACAAAAAAATTCAGAATTGCACCTTGCAATGCGGAGAAATTACTGTTTGTACATTGACATTATTCATTGATTTTTGCCATTGAAAAACATCATGTTACTCATATACCAGAAATGTTTGAAGGTACTGTCTGAGAGAAAGGAGCTGGCATCTCACTCTCTTTGAATCTTCTTTATCAAGCTAAGAGGAGCAGGAAAAAGCAAAAAATTACAGAATTGCACCTTGCAATGCGGAGAAATCAATGTTTGTGCATTCACATTATTCATTGATTTTTGCCATTGTAAAACGTCCAGAAATGTTTGAAGCTACTGACTGAATGAAAGGAGCTGGCATCTCACTCTCTCTGAATAATCTTTAGCATGCTAAGAGGAGCATGAAAAAGCAAAAAATTTCATAATTGCACCTTGCAATGCGGAGAAATTACTGTTTGTACATTGAAATTATTCATTGTTTTTTGCCATTGAAAAACATCATGTTACTAATATACCAGAAATGTTTGAAGGTACTGGCTGAAAGAAAGGAGCTGGCATCTCACTCTCTTTGAATCTTCTTTATCATGCTAAGAGGAGCAGGAAAAGCAAAAAATTTCAGACTTGCACCTTGCAATGCAGAGAAATCAATGTTTGTGCAATCACATTATTCATTGACTTTTGCCATTGAAAAACGTCCAGAAATGTTTGAAGCTACTGACTGAATGACAGGAGCTGGCATCTCACTCTCTCTGAATCTTCTTTAGCATGCTAAGAGGAGCATGAAAAAACAAAAAATATCAGAATTGCATGTCGCAATGCGGAGAAATTACTGTTTGTACATTGACATTATTCATTGATTTTTGCCATTGAAAAACATCATGTTACTCATATACAGAAATGTTTGAAGGTACTGGCTGAAAGAAAGGAGCTGGCATTTCACTCTCTTTGAATCTTCTTTATCATGCTAAGAGGAGCAGGAAAAAGCAAAAATATTTCAGACTTGCACCTTGCAATGCAGAGAAATCAATGTTTGTGCATTCACGTGATTCATTGACTTTTGCCATTGAAAAACGTCCAGAAATATTTGAAGCTACTGACTGAATGAAAGGAGCTGGCATCTCACTCTGTCTGAATCTTCTTTAGCATGCTAAGAGGAGCATGAAAAAGCAAAAAATTTCAGATTTGCACCTTGCAATGCGGAGAAATTACTGTTTGTACATTGACATTATTCATTGATTTTTGCCATTGAAAAACATCATGTTACTCATATACCAGAAATGTTTGAAGATACTGACTCAATGAAAGGAGCTGGCATCTCTCTCTCTCTCTCTGAATCTTCTTTAGCATGCTAAGAGGAGCATGAAAAAACAAAAAAATTCAGAATTGCACCTTGCAATGCGGAGAAATTACTGTTTGTACATTGACATTATTCATTGATTTTTGCCATTGAAAAACATCATGTTACTCATATACCAGAAATGTTTGAAGGTACTGGCTGAGAGAAAGGAGCTGGCATCTCACTCTCTTTGAATCTTCTTTATCAAGCTAAGAGGAGCAGGAAAAAGCAAAAAATTACAGAATTGCACCTTGCAATGCGGAGAAATCAATGTTTGTGCATTCACATTATTCATTGATTTTTGCCATTGTAAAACGTCCAGAAATGTTTGAAGCTACTGACTGAATGAAAGGAGCTGGCATCTCACTCTCTCTGAATAATCTTTAGCATGCTAAGAGGAGCATGAAAAAGCAAAAAATTTCATAATTGCACCTTGCAATGCGGAGAAATCAATGTTTGTACATTGAAATTATTCATTGTTTTTTGCCATTGAAAAACATCATGTTACTCATATACGAGAAATGTTTGAAGGTACTGGCTGAAAGAAAGGAGCTGGCATCTCACTCTCTTTGAATCTTCTTTATCATGCTAAGAGGAGCAGCAAAATGCAAAAAAATTCAGAATTGCACCTTGCAATGCTGAGACATCAATGTTTGTGCATTCACATTATTCATTGATTTTTACCATTGAAAAACGTCCAGAAATGTTTGAAGCTACTGACTGAATGAAAGGAGCTGGCATCTCACTCTCTCTGAATCTTCTTTAGCATGCTAAGAGGAGCATGAAAAAGCAAAAAATTTCAGAATTGCATCTTGCAAAGCCGAAAAATCAATGTTTGTGCATTCACATCATTCATTGATTTTTGCCATTGAAAAACGTCCAGAAATGTTTGAAGCTACTGACTGAATGAAAGGAGCTGGCATCTCACTCTCTCTGAATCTTCTTTAGCATGCTAAGAGGAGCATGAAAAAGCAAAAAATTTCAGAATTGCACCTTGCAATGCGGAGAATTTACTGTTTGTACATTGACATTATTCATTGATTTTTGCCATTGAAAAACATCATGTTACTCATATACCAGAAATGTTTGAAGGTACTGGCTGAAAGAAAGGAGCTGGCATTTCACTCTCTTTGAATCTTCTTTATCATGCTAAGAGGACCAGGAAAAGCTAAAAATTTCAGACTTGCACCTTGCAATGCAGAGAAATCAATGTTTGTGCAATCACATTATTCATTGACTTTTGCCATTGAAAAACATCCAGAAATGTTTGAATCTACTGACTGAATGAAAGAAGCTGGCATCTCACTCTCTCTGAATCTTCTTTAGCATGCTAAGAGGAGCATGAAAAAGCAAAAAAATTCAGAATTTCACCTTGCAATGCGGAGAATTTACTGTTTGTACATTGACATTATTCATTGATTTTTTCCATTGAAAAACATCATGTTACTCATATACCAGAAATGTTTGAAGGTACTGGCTGAAAGAAAGGAGCTGGCATTTCACTCTCTTTGAATCTTCTTTATCATGCTAAGAGGAGCAGGAAAAGCAAAAAATTTCAGACTTGCACCTAGCAATGCAGAGAAATCAATGTTTGTGCAACCACATTATTCATTGACTTTTGCCATTGAAAAACGTCCAGAAATGTTTGAACCTACTGACTGAATGAAAGGAGCTGTCATCTCACTCTCTCTGAATCTTCTTTAGCATGCTAAGAGGAGCATGAAAAAGCAAAAATTTCACATTTTCACCTTGCAATGCGGAGAAATTCCTGTTTGTACATTGACATTATTCATTGATTTTTGCTATTGAAAAATTTCATGTTACTCATATACCAGAAATGTTTGAAGGTACTGGCTGAAAGAAAGGAGCTGGCATCTCACTCTCTTTGAATCTTCTTTATCATGCTAAGAGGAGCAGAAAAAAGCCAAAAATTTCAGAATTGCACCTTGCAATGCGGAGAATTCAATGTTTGTGCATTCACATTATTCATTGATTTTTGCCATTGTAAAACGTCCAGAAATGTTTGAAGCTACTGACTGAATGAATGGAGCTGGCATCTCACTCTCTCTGAATCTTCTTTAGCATGCTAAGAGGAGCATGAAAATGCAAAAAATTTCAGAATTACACCTTGCAATGCGAAGAAATGACTGTTTGTACATTGACATTATTCATTGATTTTTGCCATTGAAAAACATCATGTTACTCATATACCAGAAATGTTTGAAGGTACTGGCTGAAAGAAAGGAGCTGGCATCTCACTCTCTTTGAATCTTCTTTATCATGCTAAGAGGAGCAGGAAAAGCAAAAAATTTCAGACTTGCACCTTGCAATGCAGAGAAATCAATGTTTGTGCAATCACATTATTCATTGACTTTTGCCATTGAAAAACGTCCAGAAATGTTTGAAGCTACTGACTGAATGACAGGAGCTGGCATCTCACTCTCTCTGAATCTTCTTTAGCATGCTAAGAGGAGCATGAAAAAGCAAAAAAATTCAGAATTGCACCTTGCAATGCGGAGAATTTACTGTTTGTACATTGACATTATTCATTGATTTTTTCCATTGAAAAACATCATGTTACTCATATACCAGAAATGTTTGAAGGTACTGGCTGAAAGAAAGGAGCTGGCATCTCACTCTCTTTGAAACTTCTTTATCATGCTGAGAGGAGCAGGAAAAAGCAAAAAATTTCAGAATTGCACCTTGCAAAGCGGAAAAATCAATGTCTGTGCATTCACATTATTCATTGATTTTTGCCATTGAAAAACGTCCATAAATGTTTGAAGCTACTGACTGAAAGAAAGGAGCTGGCATCTCACTCTCTCTGAATCTTCTTTAGCATGCTAAGAGGAGCATGAAAAAGCAAAAAATTTCAGAATTGCACCTTGCAAATCCGAAAAATCAATGTTTGTGCATTCACATTATTCATTGATTTTTGCCATTGAAAAACGTCCAGAAATGTTTGAAGCTACTGACTGAATGAAAGGAGCTGGCATCTCACTCTCTCTGAATCTTCTTTAGCATGCTAATAGGAGCATGAAAAAGCAAAAAATTTCAGAATTGCACCTTGCAATGCGGAGAATTTACTGTTTGTACATTGACATTATTCATTGATTTTTTCCATTGAAAAACATCATGTTACTCATATACCAGAAATGTTTCAAGGTACTGGCTGAAAGAAAGGAGCTGGCATCTCACTCTCTTTGAAACTTCTTTATCATGCTGAGAGGAGCAGGAAAAAGCAAAAAACTTCAGAATTGCACCTTGCAAAGCGGAAAAATCAATGTTTGTGCATTCACATTATTCATTGATTTTTGCCATTGAAAAACGTCCAGAAATGTTTGAAGCTACTGACTGAATGAAAGGAGCTGGCATCTCACTCTCTCTGAATCTTCTTTTGCATGCTAAGAGGAGCATGAAAAAACAAAAAATATCAGAATTGCATGTCGCAATGCGGAGAAATTACTGTTTGTACATTGACATTATTCATTGATTTTTGCCATTGAAAAACATCATGTTACTCATATACAGAAATGTTTGAAGGTACTGGCTGAAAGAAAGGAGCTGGCATTTCACTCTCTTTGAATCTTCTTTATCATGCTAAGAGGAGCAGGAAAAAGCAAAAATATTTCAGACTTGCACCTTGCAATGCAGAGAAATCAATGTTTGTGCATTCACGTGATTCATTGACTTTTGCCATTGAAAAACGTCCAGAAATATTTGAAGCTACTGACTGAATGAAAGGAGCTGGCATCTCACTCTCTCTGAATCTTCTTTAGCATGCTAAGAGGAGCATGAAAAAGCAAAAAATTTCAGATTTGCACCTTGCAATGCGGAGAAATTACTGTTTGTACATTGACATTATTCATTGATTTTTGCCATTGAAAAACATCATGTTACTCATATACCAGAAATGTTTGAAGATACTGACTGAATGAAAGGAGCTGGCATCTCTCTCTCTCTCTCTGAATCTTCTTTAGCATGCTAAGAGGAGCATGAAAAAACAAAAAAATTCAGAATTGCACCTTGCAATGCGGAGAAATTACTGTTTGTACATTGACATTATTCATTGATTTTTGCCATTGAAAAACATCATGTTACTCATATACCAGAAATGTTTGAAGGTACTGGCTGAGAGAAAGGAGCTGGCATCTCACTCTCTTTGAATCTTCTTTATCAAGCTAAGAGGAGCAGGAAAAAGCAAAAAATTACAGAATTGCACCTTGCAATGCGGAGAAATCAATGTTTGTGCATTCACAATATTCATTGATTTTTGCCATTGTAAAACGTCCAGAAATGTTTGAAGCTACTGACTGAATGAAAGGAGCTGGCATCTCACTCTCTCTGAATAATCTTTAGCATGCTAAGAGGAGCATGAAAAAGCAAAAAATTTCATAATTGCACCTTGCAATGCGGAGAAATCAATGTTTGTACATTGACATTATTCATTGATTTTTGCCATTGAAAAACATCATGTTACTCATATACCAGAAATGTTTGAAGATACTGACTCAATGAAAGGAGCTGGCATCTCACTCTCTCTGAATCTTCTTTAGCATGCTAAGAGGAGCATGAAAAAGCAAAAAAATTCAGAATTGCACCTTGCAATGCGGAGAAATTACTGTTTGTACATTGACATTATTCATTGATTTTTGCCATTGAAAAACATCATGTTACTCATATACCAGAAATGTTTGAAGGTACTGGTTGAGAGAAAGGAGCTGGCATCTCACTCTCTTTGAATCTTCTTTATCAAGCTAAGAGGAGCAGGAAAAAGCAAAAAATTACAGAATTGCACCTTGCAATGCGGAGAAATCAATGTTTGTGCATTCACATTATTCATTGATTTTTGCCATTGTAAAACGTCCAGAAATGTTTGAAGCTACTGACTGAATGAAAGGAGCTGGCATCTCACTCTCTCTGAATAATCTTTAGCATGCTAAGATTAGCATGAAAAAGCAAAAAATTTCATGATTGCACCTTGCAATGCGGAGAAATTACTGTTTGTACATTGAAACTATTCATTGTTTTTTGCCATTGAAAAACATCATGTTACTCATATACGAGAAATGTTTGAAGGTACTGGCTGAAAGAAATGAGCTGGCATCTCACTCTCTTTGAATCTTCTTTATCATGCTAAGAGGAGCAGCAAAATGCAAAAAAATTCAGAATTGCACCTTGCAATGCGGAGACATCAATGTTTGTGCATTCACATTATTCATTGATTTTTACCATTGAAAAACGTCCAGAAATGTTTGAAGCTACAGACTGAATGAAAGGAGCTGGCATCTCACTCTCTCTGAATCTTCTTTAGCATGCTAAGAGGAGCATGAAAAAGCAAAAAATCTCAGAATTGCACCTTGCAAAGCCGAAAAATCAATGTTTGTGCATTCACATTATTCATTGATTTTTGCCATTGAAAAACGTCCAGAAATGTTTGAAGCTACTGACTGAATGAAAGGAGCTGGCATCTCACTCTCTCTGAATCTTCTTTAGCATGCTAAGAGGAGCATGAAGAAGCAAAAAATTTCAGAATTGCACTTTGCAATGCGGAGAATTTACTGTTTGTACATTGACATTATTCATTGATTTTTGCCATTGAAAAACATCATGTTACTCATATACCAGAAATGTTTGAAGGTACTGGCTGAAAGAAAGGAGCTGGCATTTCACTCTCTTTGAATCTTCTTTATCATGCTAAGAGGAGCAGGAAAAGCTAAAAATTTCAGACTCGCACCTTGCAATGCAGAGAAATCAATGTTTGTGCAATCACATTATTCATTGACTTTTGCCATTGAAAAACGTCCAGAAATGTTTGAAGCTACTGACTGAATGAAAGAAGCTGGCATCTCACTCTCTCTGAATCTTCTTTACCATGCTAAGAGGAGCATGAAAAAGCAAAAAAATTCAGAATTTCACCTTGCATTGCGGAGAATTTACTGTTTGTACATTGACATTATTCATTGATTTTTTCCATTGAAAAACATCATGTTACTCATATACCAGAAATGTTTGAAGGTACTGGCTGAAAGAAAGGAGGTGGCATTTCACTCTCTTTGAATCTTCTTTATCATGCTAAGAGGAGCAGGAAAAGCAAAAAATTTCAGACTTGCACCTTGCAATGCAGAGAAATCAATGTTTGTGCAACCACATTATTCATTGACTTTTGCCATTGAAAAACGTCCAGAAATGTTTGAAGCTACTGACTGAATGAAAGGAGCTGGCATCTCACTCTCTCTGAATCTTCTTTAGCATGCTAAGAGGAGCATGAAAAAGCAAAAATTCCAGATTTTCACCTTGCAATGCGGAGAAATTCCTGTTTGTACATTGACATTATTCATTGATTTTTGCTATTGAAAAATATCATGTTACTCATATACCAGAAATGTTTGAAGGTACTGGCTGTAAGAAAGGAGCTGGCATCTCACTCTCTTTGAATCTTCTTTATCATGCTAAGAGGAGCAGAAAAAAGCAAAAAATTTCAGAATTGCACCTTGCAATGCGGAGAAATCAATGTTTGTGCATTCACATTATTCATTGATTTTTGCCATTGAAAAACGTCCAGAAATGTTTGAAGCTACTGACTGAATGAAAGGAGCTGGCATCTCACTCTCTCTGAATCTTCTTTAGTATGCTAAGAGGAGCATGAAAAAGCTAAAAATTTCAGAATTGCACCTTGCAAAGCGTAAAAATCAATGTTTGTGCATTCACATTATTCATTGATTTTTGCCATTGAAAAACGTCCAGAAATGTTTGAAGCTACTGACTGAATGAAAGGAGCTGGCATCTCACTCTCTGAATCTTCTTTAGCATGCTAAGTAGTGTTGAGCCACCCCCGTAGTGTTCGAGTTCAGTTCGGTTCGTCGAACACCCGTGTGTTCGCCGAACTGTTCGTCGAACTGTTCGTCGAACACCTTCGAACACCGTTAAAACCAATGGCAGGCAAACAAAAACACATAGAAACACATAGAAAACACCTTCAAAGGTGTCCAAAAGCTGACAAACTGCTCAGAAGACATAACTAACACATGGAAAAGTGACACGTACATATAGTCATGCGAAAATAAAAGAGGTGGAGGAGTAAAAGGAGGGGGAGACACAGATATAGGCATGTCATGCCCTTCTAAAATCCAAAAAGTGAGAAGCCGACACGGCCAGTCCGCTCCTGCCCGTGCCACCTCCGTGTCGCCGGGTTTGTGCCAGAGCCGCGGTGAACCCTGATGGCCAGCCCCCCTCTCCCAATACTCGTGCCTGTCCGCTGGTGGGTCGAGCGAGCCCCCCTGTGGTGGAGGCAGCTCTAAGCTTTTTAATTTAAATTGTCTCTCTAATTTGAATGAATACACTTTAAATCCATTTACAAGGATCTATTGGAGGGCAAGTCTCATGCCAGCAGCCGCGGTAATTCCAGCTCCAGTAGCGTCCACTAAAGCTGCTGCAGTTAAAAAACTTTTATAAGGATCGAGCTCGGCTGTCCACCGCAAGGCATCCTACTGCCAGTCCCAGCCCCTATGCCTTGGGGTGCCTCCTGATGCTCTTCACTAAGTATCCCATGGTCCTGAAGCATTTCCTTTGAAAAAATTAAGTGTCTAAACTACAGGTGGTGCAGCTTGCTTAACAGCCAGGATAATCCTCTGACTAGCAGACACTGCTACTAGGCACAAAGTATTTCCTGGGCTAGATGCAGTTAAAAATTTGTAATTAGATACTCTCGTTGGATGCTGAGAAAGCATTCCATAGAGTCTCCTGGCACGCCATATATGATTCTCTTAAAAAGCTTGGGGTAGGGGTCTAGGGGACCCTTTTATAGCCAAAATCACGGCCCTGTATCGCAATACGTCATCTAGGCTGAAGATAAATGGAACTGTAGCACCCTGAGGGCTCGGTTGCTACAGACGTATTGCACCTCACCCAGAGGTGTGATATCTCACTCTCAGGTAAGGATGGAGTGTGGATCAGGACCCGACACCTGCATGCATTACACCACATTGCCGTGGGGCAGGGCGACCAATATGCCCCTGAGATGGGCACGACAGTCCCTGTCCCTGGCTGGAGTGGGGGGAGGGAACACTGAGGAAGGGGAACCCTGTAGTGCAGGAGCAGGGAGGAAGCAGTTCCTGGGTGCATTGAGAAGGGAGTATAAAAGGTGGGCACCATCTTAGTTCAGTGTAGAGAAGTCTGAGCAGAAGTGGCAGGGAGCAGGGGCTCTGCATGAGCTCTGCTCCGGACGCTGGCCTAGTAACAGAGGCCCAGGCCTGGAAGAGGGAGAAGGAAGGAAGAGGAGCGGAGAAGGCTCCAGGAACGAGGAATGAAGGGATCCCAGGGGTGCGGACGGGCGAGTCGCCACCGCACGCCCGAATCCACCTGCGTGGAGGGGTCAGGCCAAAGGGGGAGACCGGTCCCCGAACTAGTGGAGGCAGGAAACGACCCTCAGCTAGAAACCGGAGGCTCTGACATTTTATGTGGCGCAGCCCCTCGCTACACCCGCTAGGAAGGCACCACATAGGGTCAGGGAAACTGGCGCCAAGTTTACCAAGAGGAGGCCCGAGGCAGCCGGACAGAAGTGTTGGTAAGAAAGGCCAGACAAAGGACACACAAAGGGGGTCCTGTGAAGTGCTCCAAAGTTATCTGGGAGTTGTCTGAGCCCCTCACCTGGTGAGCACAGTACGACGTGGGCAGCCGTTACCTGCAGACGTGGTCTGGATAATAAGAACTGTGAGTAAAGGCCCTGAACTGCATCACTGACTCCGTGTCGTTACTGCTGCTGCCCTGCACCATCACCCCCATCCTCCGCATACACTGCCCTGAGGCTATACTCCTCCCGTGGGGAGTTATGCTACGCTCTGCTGCACCCACAACACCAGCCTCAGCAGTCTGCCCTGTAGCGGCGGTTCACTCTGACCGCAATCCACGGGTGGCGTAGTTGGACATTTAAACATCAAAACCACATAAATAGTTCCGCCACTGGTTTGACCGCCCTGAGCCACGGAACCGGGTCGCCGCCACGAAGACTACAACCACCAGCATCCACCAAAAATGGTCCGGCTCCGGGTGTCCCAAGGCCCAGGGGGTGCCTCAGAACATTTTCATCACCTTTCACAATCACCAATGGGACAAGGCAGTGATGTCCTCTGTCCCCTCTCTTATACATCCTAGTGACGGAGCACCTGCTCTCATCAATTCGCCATAACCCCAATATTAGGTGGATTGAGGTGGGAGGCACCGAGTACAAGTGCTCTCTATTTGCCGATGATGTCCTAGTATATATCACTCAATCACATATATCCATCCATGCTGTTATGGCTGAAATAGATCACTTTGTTACATGGTAAAATTTTAAAATCAATGCAGCGAAGTCTGAGGCCCTCGATGTCTCCCTCCCCAAATCCATATAGGATTCCATCCAGTCCAACTTTCCCTTTGCCTGGCCCTCACAGGGTATCAAATACTTAGGAATTCCTATTCATAGAGACCTCTCCTATCTATGTTATCTTAATTTTGGGCCCTTTATTGAACAACTCCATACAGACCACGGTTGGCAAGTTAGAACTGTAAGATTCACTACGTGAACCACTGGTGTTTTGTGGAAAAGCACATGTACACTGCGTTCCAAATTATTATGCAAAAAGTGTTTAGGAGTGATAAGGGAAGAATTTGTTTGTTTGTCAGTTAAACTCATTGATGGTGATGTGTGTCAGGGCTCTTTATATCACTGTAAGCAATTGCAGACACCTGTGCTAATTAGTTTGGCAGGTGTGTCCAATTAAAGGCAAGACTACTTAAGAAGGCTCTCTCACATTATTAAGCAGCCTACATTTTCTGCCAAAATGGGAAAGAAAAAGGATGTGTCGGCTGCTGAGAAGCAACAAATTGTGGAGTGTTTAGGTCAAGGCATGACTACAATCAACATTGTGCGATGATCAGGATGAAGTGTCTTGGCAATCAAGAAGTATGTAGCTGATTCACAGTACACACGTGTGCGTGCTGATAAGGGCAAATTGAGGACTCTTTCCTACAGGCAATTACGTCAGGTTGAAAGAGCAGCGGCAAAAAAGCCTTGTCATAGCAGCAGACAAGTTTTTGAAGCTGCTTGTGCCTCCAACGTCCCCCGAACAACAAGATGCAGGGTCCTTCAGAGGTTTGCAGCTGTGCATGCGCCATCCTGTCGACCTCCTCTATTCACTTCACACAAGCAGAAACGGCTCCAGTGGGCCAAACATTACATGAAGACTGATTTCAAAACTGTTTTGTTCACGGATGAGTGCCGTGCAGCGCTCGATGGTCCAGATGGATGGAGTGGAGGATGGCTGGTTGATGGACACCCCACGCAAACACGGCTACAGCGCCAACAAGGAGGAGGTGGAGTAATGTTTTGGGCTGGAATCATGGGGAGAGAGATTGTCGGCCCCTTTAGGATCCCTGAAGGCGCTAAAGATGAACTCCATAATGTATGTGGATTTTCTCAAACAGCACTTCCTGCCATGGTTCAAGAAGAAGAACCGTGTATTTCACAGCAAGATCATTTTTCTGCATGATAATGCACCATCTCATGCTGCACATAAAACATCTGCATCTCTGGCTGATATGGGCATAAAAGGGGACAAACTTATGGTGTGACCCCCATGCTCCCCTGACCTCTACCCCATTCAGAACCTTTGGAGCATCATTAAAAGGAGTGTCTATGATGGCGGGAGGCAGTTCACATCTAAGCAACAGCTCTGGGAGGGTATTCTGTCCTCATGCAAAACAATTGAAGCAGAAACCATCCAAAACCTGACAAATTCAATGGACGAGAGAGTTCAGAAGCTCCTTTCGAACAAGGGGTCCTATGTGAAAATGTAACATCACCTAGAATAAAGTTTTGAGTTGAAAACTGTTTGATTTCAGTTTCTAACAACCTGCTAATGCTTATAATTTCAAAAATGACCATTTTTTTGGTCTTTATTAAAATGAAAAGGTTGATCGAAAAGTTTGGGGGATCTAAGAGTGTAGCAACCCAGTAGTCATGATTACTTCGAATTCTGACAATATGAGGGTCATGCTGCAGGTAGTGCAGCAAGAAGGCACTTATGTGCCTTGCGCATCTCGGAGCCCCAAAATTATTTTCCGGGCTAGATGCAGCTAAAAATTATTTTTAATTTTAAATCTGGTGAAGCTTTAGTATAGATGGACTAATAGGATCAGTGCTGCACACTGCTACAAAGCCCAAATTATTTTCCAGTCAAGATACAGATAAACATGATTAGTAATTTGAAAGCTTAAAACGGTTGGTAGGGTGATTTTAACCAATCATCAAGCTTTTACTCTCCCCAGGATGACACAGGGGTAGAAAAGTCGTTTCGGATCCATGATTTGTTCATCTTTATGAACGTGAGTCTGTCTACATTATCAGTGGAGAGCCGCGTGCGCTTATCTGTCAGCACACCACCAGCAGCGCTGAACACACGTTCAGACAGAACGCTGGCTGCGGGGCATGACAAGATCTCCAAGGCGTAAGTGGCTAGCTCCGGCCATTTATCGAGATTGGAAGCCCAAAAAGAGCAAGGGTCCAGTGACACAGTCGTGGCTTCAATGTTTACTTGGAGATACTCCTGTACCATCATCTCTAGGCGTTGACTATGTGTCAGACTTCTTGTCTCCTGTGGCCTTGCAAAGGATGGGCTAAAAAAGTGGTGAAATGATTCCGCAAAATTGATGTTACCAGCAGATACTGTGGTTCTGTTACGGTTTGAGTGCTGAACACTTGACGGTCCCACGGTTGGCAAGTTGGAACTGTGAGATTCACTACGTGCACCACTGGTATTTTGTGGAAAAGCACATGTAAGATTCTGCAACAGTCTCTGCTGATAGTCCTGCATGCGTGCATCCCTTTCTATGGCAGGAATAATTTCTGCAAATTTACTTTTGTACCGGGGATCTAACAGTGTGGCAACCCAGTAGTCAGGATTATTTCTAATTCACACAATTCGAGGGTCATGTTGCAGGTAGTGCAGCAAGAAGGCACTCATGTGTGTTGCGCATCCAGGAGCACCAAGTCCCTGTTGTGTTGGTGGCGAGGTAACAATCATGCTTCCTTCCTCTGTCCTCTCCCCCCAACCTCGCACAACAGAAATGTGATCAAGGTCTCCCTCATCTGATGAGTCTTCCATCAGTTCGTCCTCCACTTCTTCCTGGGCTCCTGCACCTTCCTCACTAGTTTGGCTACTACCATGTGCCCTGGTAAAACCATCTCCCTCACCCTCACATGCCTGCCGCCTTGGTGCTGCCGACCGTCTGGACCTTGCAGATGTTAGCCCTTCCGCATACAACTCCTCCTCCTCTACTTCCTCCACCTCCTCTTGTGCCACCACCTGACTCCGAATTCTGTTTAACATGTGCTCCAGCATGTAAATCACCGAAATAGTCATGCTGATAATGGCATCGTCAGCACTAAACATCTTCGTCGCCATTTCAAAACTGTGCAGAAGGGTGCATAGGTCCCTGATCTGAGACCACTCCTCCAGCGTGATTTGCCCCACCTCTGAATCTCGTTGGCCCAGGCTATACGTCAGAACAAGCAAACAAGCCCTGGTTTGTCGGCAGCACCGACAAACCAGGGCTTGTCGGTGCTGCCACAGTCGCTGCAACATGTGCAGAGTTGAATTCCACCGGGTAGGCACATCGCATTTTAGCCGGTGAAGTGGCAGGCCCAACGACTTCTGTAGAGATGTAAGTCGCTGAGCTGCGGGATGCGAACGGCGGAAGTGAGCACACAGCGACCGTGCCCTCTGCAGAAGGCCATCTAGTCTGGGATAGTGGGCTAAAAATTGCTGGACAACCAGGTTCAACACGTGAGCCATACAAGGCACGTGTGTGACATTGCCCCGGCGAAGGGCCGCACCCAGGTTTGCAGCATTGTCGCACACGGCCTTCCCTGGTTTCAGGTCCAGTGGAGACAACCATTCATGAAATTGGTTCTCCAGAGCTGACCACAACTCCTCAGCTGTGTGACTCACATTTCCCAGACATTTCAATGTAAAAACCGCCTGATGACGTTGAGCCCTACTGCCAGCATAGTAAGGAGGTGTGCAGGATCCCTTCTGCGCAGTTAGAAAGCTTGTGGCATGACCAGACAGGCTTTGGGTGCAGGTGGAAGACCGAGAGGAGGTTGAGGAGGCAGAAGCAGTGGAGGAACTTTGACATAAAGAGGATTGACGCACAACTCGTGGGGACGGCAAGACTTGGACAGCAGCCCCTTGTCCTGCTGTCACCATAGTTACCCAGTGCCCAGTCAGCGACATGTAACGCCCCTGTCCATGCCTACTCATCCAAGTGTCTGTGGTGAAATGCACCCTGTCACACACAGAGTTTCTCAAAGAAGCGGTGATGTTATGTGCGACATGCTGGTGGAGCGCAGGCACACCTTTCTTTGAGAAGTAGTGCCGACTGGGCATCTGGTACTGGGGCACTGCGACGGACATAAGGTCTCGAAAATCCTCTGTGTCCACCAGGCGGAAAGGCAGCATTTCTGTAGCCAAGAGCTTGCAGATGGTGAAATTCAACCTCTTAACTTTCTCATGGCTAGGAGGAAATGGTCTTTTTCTTGTCCACATCTGAGGGACCGAGGGCTGGCTATTGTGCTTAGAGGGGGTTGATAAGGGTGTCCCCGGCAAACTGCCGGTCTGTGAGGAAGATGCAGGCGGACATGTTAGGTTGCCTTGATCCAAAGGTGGTGCTATCGATGTCGGACAGCGCTCAACACCAGCTGGTGTTACCACCTCCAAAGAAAATGATGACCTGCCAATCACGCTGGCTGTTGCGGGTAAAGAGGTGGCAGGTCTGCGCCCCAAAACAGGTGTGACTGCTGTCCCCCCAGTCACAGAGGATGAAGAGGCCGCGGATGCACAAGATATGGCAGACGGTGGTTGGCCCGGCCGGCTAGGCCGCATTGTAGCACACTGAGCTTCCCACTGCAACTTATGCTTCATGTCCATGTGCCGGTTCATGCATGAAGTACTCAAACTATGTATTTTTTGGCCTCTACTTAGCTTTTGCTGACAAATGTTACAGATAACACGAGTTGGGTCATCTTTATCGATCTGAAAAAATGCCCAGGCTATGCAAGGCTTAGCACCCATGCGACCTGAAGAGCCACCACGACTTGTGGTGAGAGGCAGAGTTGTGTTTGAGGATGCAGTTGTTGACGTGCTTCCAGTACTACGTCTCTGTCCAGGAAGGCGCAACCTGACCTCGTCGTCACTAGCATCTTCCTCCACCTCCTCTGCTGACCTCATCTCTTGGCTGACTGTGGGTTGACAGTAAGTGGGATCTCCGACCTCATCATTATCACCCTGTGCGTTATCACACCCGTCGTCCTCAGAGCCAACCTCTTCCTGCCCTGACAAAAAACTAAAGTTGTCGCTCCAATCAGGTATTTGAGTCTTATCATCGTCTTCCTCATTGTCTCCACCAACAGGAGTTACAGTTTGGGAATGAGGGTCTACATTATGGTCAGAACCTTCTGCGTCTGGTCCTGGATCCGACTCATAAAGATTCTGGGTATCAGTGCAGATCATTTCCTCGTCTGGATTCACAGAAGCGCTGGAGTCGACCTCTGATTCCCAGGCTATAGTATGAGTAAACAGCTCTGCAGACTCAACCATCTGTTCTACCTCATACTCAGACGGGCAGCTGGAGATTTGGGAGCTGTGAGGAAGCAAGTGCGATTTGGGTGACACCTTTGAGGACTGGAGTATTTGTGATGTTGAAGTTGATGTGGAGGAGAGCCCACTTAAAGGAGCACTTGATATCCGTTGAAGCACCTGCTGTTTTTGTGCCTCATCTGGAATTTGTAGCGATTGGCGTGGCCGTAAGAAAGGGATCTTATCACATTGTCCGCTAAAAGAAGTAGACATTTTAGTTTGGCTGGAAGATGGTCTTTCTTCTGCAGATGTTACTGTTGCTTTAACACCTACCCCACGGACACAACCTTTTTTCCCCTTCCCAACATGCCTATTCCCCTTTCCACCAGCAGCAGACCTTTTTCCACTCATTTTGGTGGTTAACTAATTCACAACTCTGGAGTTGTTTGCACAAAAAAACAATGGATGGTAACCGAGCAGAGCTGAGTGGCCAAACTGTGGTATTAGGCCAAAACTATTGGCTGGGTTAGATGCAGAAAAAAATTATTTTGAATTTGCAACCTGATGGAGGTCAGTATAGATGGACTAATACAACAAGTCCCACACACAGCTAGAAGCCCAAATATTTTTTCAGAGGTACTGTAGATGCAGATAAAAATTATTTTTAATTTGCAACCTGATGGAGGTCAGTATAGATGGACTAATAGAGAAAGTCCGACACACTACTAGAAGGCAAAATATTTTTTCAGAGGTAGATGCAGAAAAAAATATATTCAGTTTGCAACCTGATGGAGGTCAGTATAGATGGACTAATACAACAAGTCCCAGACACAGCTAGAAGCCCAAATATTTTTTCAGAGGTACTGTAGATGCAGATAAAAATTAGTTTTAATTTGCAACCTGATGGAGGTCAGTATAGATGGACTAATAGAGAAAGTCCGACACACTACTAGAAGGCCAAATATTTTTTCAGAGCTAGGTGCAGAAAAAAATTATGTTCAGTTTGCAACCTGATGGAGGTCAGTATAGATGGACTAATACAACAAGTCCCACACACAGCTAGAAGCCCAATATTTTTTCAGAGGTAGATGCAGAAAAAAATATATTCAGTTTGCAACCTGATGGAGGTCAGTATAGATGGACTAATACAACAAGTCCCACACACAGCTAGAAGCCCAAATATTTTTTCAGAGGTACTGAAGATGCAGATAAAAATTATTTTTAATTTGCAACCTGATGGAGGTCAGTATAGATGGACTAATAGAGAAAGTCCGACACACTACTAGAAGGCCAAATATTTTTTCAGAGCTAGATGCAGAAAAAAATTATATTCAGTTTGCAACCTGATGGAGGTCAGTATAGATGGACTAATACAACAAGTCCCACACACAGCTAGAAGCCCAATATTTTTTCAGAGGTAGATGCAGAAAAAAATATATTCAGTTTGCAACCTGATGGAGGTCAGTATAGATGGACTAATACAACAAGTCCCACACACAGCTAGAAGCCCAAATATTTTTTCAGAGGTACTGTAGATGCAGATAAAAATTAGTTTTAATTTGCAACCTGATGGAGGTCAGTATAGATGGACTAATAGAGAAAGTCCGACACACTACTAGAAGGCCAAATATTTTTTCAGAGCTAGATGCAGAAAAAAATTATATTCAGTTTGCAACCTGATGGAGGTCAGTATAGATGGATTAATAGAACAAGACCCACACACAGCTAGAAGCCCAATATTTTTTCAGAGGTAGATGCTGAAAAAAATATATTCAGTTTGCAACCTGATGGAGGTCAGTATAGATGGACTAATACAACAAGTCCCACACACAGCTAGAAGCCCAAATATTTTTTCAGAGGTACTGTAGATGCAGATAAAAATTAGTTTTAATTTGCAACCTGATGGAGGTCAGTATAGATGGACTAATAGAGAAAGTCCGACACACTACTAGAAGGCCAAATATTTTTTCAGAGCTAGATGCAGAAAAAAATTATATTCAGTTTGCAACCTGATGGAGGTCAGTATAGATGGATTAATAGAACAAGACCCACACACAGCTAGAAGCCCAATATTTTTTCAGAGGTAGATGCAGGGAAAAAATATATTCAGTTTGCAACCTGATGTAGGTCAGTATAGATGGACTAATACAACAAGTCCCACACACAGCTAGAAGCCCAAATATTTTTTCAGAGGTACTGTAGATGCAGATAAAAATTAGTTTTAATTTGCAACCTGATGGAGGTCAGTATAGATGGACTAATAGAATGATGCTATGCCCAAAAGATTTTACTTCACTAGGTGCAGTAAAAAAATTGGTATTCTATACACAGGTGGTATATCTTGCAACACAGATAGGCTACTCCACTGACTAACACACTCTGCAATAGGCCAAAAAGGATTAGCTTTGCTAGATTCAGCCAAATGCTGTGAAAAAAACTTGCACAGCACTGGCACAGACCTGCCTGGCAAAAACTGATAGGAACTGATGTAACCTAGTCCTGAAAAGGACTCCAATTACAATTAGTCTTTACTCCCACAACCTATCTATTTAAGAGCACAGACCTCCCTGATAAAAGTCGTAGGAAATGCTGTAACCTAGTCCTTAAAAGGACTGCAATCACAACTATTCCCTACTCCCAAGCTATCTGTATATTTGTGCGAAAATTGGCTTGAAATTAACAAGGTATAGCACACACAGCAACAGCGGTGCCGTCTAACACGCAGCTGCAGCAGTGAGAAAATGGTGGCGACGGGGAAAATGGCTTGGTCTTAAAGGGCAAGGACATGTGACATACACTGCCAATGACACATGCCCTTGCTTGTGTGAAAAAAAGCACTTCGCTCCGTGTGTGCGCTGCTGATAGGCTGACAGATTGCACCTCCCCACTGCAAATGCGGGAAAGAGAAAAAAAAATGGAGATTTTCATTGTTCCTGCAGAGATCCATCCCCTGCCCCTCCCCCCACCCCGCTGAACACTCAAACTGCGTATTAACATTAATTTTCATCATTACTGAGAAAAAATCCAGTTATGATTTTGGTGCACGAACAGTTATTGAACATAACCTCGAACAGCCGAATTTTTCTCAAATTGTTCGTGTTCGCCGAACGGCTCGAACACCGCCCAAAACAGCTCGAATTTGAGATTGGCGAACAGTTCGAGTAGAACAACGCTCATCTCTAATGCTAAGAGGAGCATGAAAAAGCAAAAAATGTCAGAATTGCACCTTGCAATGCGGAGAAATTACTGTTTGTACATTGACATTATTCATTGATTTTTGCCATTGAAAAACGTCCAGAAATGTTTGAAGCTACTGACTGAATGAAAGGAGCTGGCATCTCACTCTCTCTGAATCTTCTTTAGCATGCTAAGAGGAGCATGAAAAAGCAAAAAATATCAGAATTGCACCTCGCAATGCGGAGAAATTACTGTTTGTACATTGATATTATTCATTGATTTTTGCCATTGAAAAACATCATGTTACTCATATACCAGAAATGTTTGAAGGTAATGGCTGAAAGAAAGGAGCTGGCATCTCACTCTCTTTGAAACTTCTTTATCATGCTGAGAGGAGCAGGAAAAAGCAAAAAATTTCAGAATTGCACCTTGCAAAGCGGAAAAATCAATGTTTGTGCATTCACATTATTCATTGATTTTTGCCATTGAAAAACGTCCAGAAATGTTTGAAGCTACTGACTGAATGAAAGGAGCTGGCATCTCACTCTCTCTGAATCTTCTTTAGCATGCTAAGAGGAGCATGAAAAAGCAAAAAATATCAGAATTGCACCTCGCAATGCGGAGAAATTACTGTTTGTACATTGATATTATTCATTGATTTTTGCCATTGAAAAACATCATGTTACTCATATACCAGAAATGTTTGAAGGTACTGGCTGAAAGAAAGGAGCTGGCATTTCACTCTCTTTGAATCTTCTTTATCATGCTAAGAGGAGCAGGAAAAAGCAAAAAATTTCAGACTTGCACCTTGCAATGCAGAGAAATCAATGTTTGTGCATTCACATTATTCATTGACTTTTGCCATTGAAAAATATCCAGAAATATTTGAAGCTACTGACTGAATGAAAGGAGCTGGCATCTCACTCTCTCTGAATCTTCTTTAGCATGCTAAGAGGAGCATGAAAAAACTAAAAATTTCAGAATTGCACCTTGCAATGCGGAGAAATTACTGTTTGTACATTGACATTATTCATTGATTTTTGCCATTGAAAAACATCATGTTACTCATATACCAGAAATGTTTGAAGGTACTGGCTGAGAGAAAGGAGCTGGCATCTCAATCTCTTTTAATCTTCTTTATCAAGCTAAGAGGAGCAGGAAAAAGCAAAAAATTTCAGAATTGCACCTTGCAATGCGGAGAAATCAATGTTTGTGCATTCACATTATTCATTGATTTTTGCCATTGTAAAACGTCCAGAAATGTTTGAAGCTACTGACTGAATGAAAGGAGCTGGCATCTCACTCTCTCTGAATCTTCTTTAGCATGCTAAGAGGAGCATGAAAAAGCAAAAAATTTCAGAATTGCACCTTGCAATGCGGAGAATTTACTGTTTGTACATTGACATTATTCATTGATTTTTGCCATTGAAAAACATCATGTTACTCATATACCAGAAATGTTTGAAGGTACTGGCTGAGAGAAAGGAGCTGGCATCTCAATCTCTTTGAATCTTCTTTATCAAGCTTAGAGGAGCAGGAAAAAGCAAAAAATTTCACAATTGCACCTTGCAATGCGGAGAAATCAATGTTTGTGCATTCACATTATTCATTGATTTTTGCCATTGAAAAACGTCCAGAAATGTTTGAAGCTACGACTGAATGAAAGGAGCTGGCATCTCACTCTCTCTGAATCTTCTTTAGCATGCTAAGAGGAGCATGAAAAAGCAAAAAATTTTAGAATTGCACCTTACAAAGCGGAAAAATCAATGTTTGTGCATTCACATTATTCATTGATTTTTGCCATTGAAAAACGTCCAGAAATGTTTGAAGCTACTGACTGAATGAAAGGAGCTGGCATCTCACTCTCTCTGAATCTTCTTTAGCATGCTAAGAGGAGCATGAAAAAGCAAAAAATTTCAGAATTGCACCTTGCAATGCGGAGAATTTACTGTTTGTACATTGACATTATTCATTGATTTTTGCCATTGAAAAACATCATGTTACTCATATACCAGAAATGTTTGAAGGTACTTTCTGAGAGAAAGGAGCTGGCATCTCAATCTCTTTGAATCTTCTTTATCAAGCTTAGAGGAGCAGGAAAAAGCAAAAAATTTCACAATTGCACCTTGCAATGCGGAGAACTCAATGTTTGTGCATTCACATTATTCATTGATTTTTGCCATTGTAAAACGTCCAGAAATGTTTGAAGCTACTGACTGAATGAAAGGAGCTGGCATCTCACTCTCTCTGAATCTTCTTTAGCATGCTAAGAGGAGCATGAAAAAGCAAAAAATTTCAGAATTGCACCTTGCAATGCGGAGAAATTACTGTTTGTACATTGACATTATTCATTGATTTTTGCCATTGAAAAACATCATGTTACTCATATACCAGAAATGTTTGATGGTACTGGCTGAAAGAAAGGAGCTGGCATCTCACTCTCTTTGAATCTTCTTTAGCATGCTAAGAGGAGCATGAAAAAGCAAAAAATTTCAGAATTGCACCTTGCAATGCGGAGAATTTACTATTTGTACATTGACATTATTCATTGATTTTTGCTATTGAAAAACATCATGTTACTCATATACAAGAAATGTTTGAAGGTACTGGCTGAAAGAAAGGAGCTGGCATTTCACTCTCTTTGAATCTTCTTTATCATGCTAAGAGGAGCAGGAAAAGCAAAAAATTTTAGACTTGCACCTTGCAATGCAGAGAAATCAATGTTTGTGCAATCACATTATTCATTGACTTTTGCCATTGAAAAACGTCCAGAAATGTTTGAAGCTACTGACTGAATGAAAGGAGCTGGCATCTCACTCTCTCTGAATCTTCTTTAGCATGCTAAGAGGAGCATGAAAAGCATAAAATTTCAGAATTGCACCTTGCAATGCGGAGAAATTACTGTTTGTACATTGACATTATTCATTGATTTTTGCCATTGAAAAACATCATGTTACTCATATACCAGAAATGTTTGATGGTACTGGCTGAAAGAAAGGAGCTGGCATCTCACTCTCTTTGAATCTTCTTTATCATGCTAAGAGGAGCAGGAAAAAGCAAAAAATTTCAGAATTGCACCTTGCAATGCGGAGAAATCAATGTTTGTGCATTCACATTATTCATTGATTTTTGCCATTGAAAAACGTCCAGAAATGTTTGAAGCTACTGACTGAATGAAAGGAGCTGGCATCTCACTCTCTCTGAATCTTCTTTAGCATGCTAAGAGGAGCATGAAAAAGCAAAAAATTTCAGAATTGCACCTTGCAATGCGGAGAATTTGCTGTTTGTACATTGACATTATTCATTGATTTTTGCCATTGAAAAACATCATGTTACTCATATACCAGAAATGTTTGAAGGTACTGGCTGAAAGAAAGGAGCTGGCATTTCACTCTCTTTGAATCTTCTTTATCATGCTAAGAGGAGCAGGAAAAGCAAAAAAATTCATACTTGCACCTTGCAATGCAGAGAAATCAATGTTTGTGCAATCACATTATTCATTGACTTTTGCCATTGAAAAACGTTCAGAAATGTTTGAAGCTACTGACTGAATGAAAGGAGCTGGCATCTCACTCTCTCTGAATCTTATTTAGCATGCTAAGAGGAGCATGAAAAAGCAAAAAATTTCAGAATTGCACCTTGCAATGTGGAGAATTTACTATTTGTACATTGACATTATTCATTGATTTTTGCCATTGAAAAACTTCATGTTACTCATATACCAGAAATGTTTGAAGGTACTGGCTGAAAGAAAGGAGCTGGCATTTCACTCTCTTTGAATCTTCTTTATCATGCTAAGAGGAGCAGGAAAAGCAAAAAATTTCAGACTTGCACCTTGCAATGCAGAGAAATCAATGGTTGGGCAATCACATTATTCATTGACTTTTGCCATTGAAAAACGTCCAGAAATGTTTGAAGCTACTGACTGAATGAAAGGAGCTGGCATCTCACTCTCTCTGAATCTTCTTTAGCATGCTAAGAGGAGCATTAAAAAGCAAAAAATTTCAGAATTGCACCTTGCAATGCGGAGAATTTACTGTTTGTACATTGACATTATTCATTGATTTTTGCCATTGAAAAATATCATGTTACTCATATACCAGAAATGTTTGAAGGTACTGGCTGAAAGAAAGGAGCTGGCATTTCACTCTTTTTGAGTCTTCTTTACCATGCTAAGAGGAGCAGGAAAAAGCAAAAAATTTCAGACTTGCATCTTGCAATGCAGAGAAATCAATGTTTGTGCATTCACATTATTCATTGACTTTTGCCTTTGAAAAACGTCCAGAAATGTTTGAAGCTACTGACTGAATGAAAGGAGCTGGCATCTCACTCTCTCTGAAACTTCTTTAGCATGCTAAGAGGAGCAGGAAAAAGCAAAAAATATCAGAATTGCACCTCGCAATGTGGAGAAATTACTGTTTGTACATTGACATTATTCATTGATTTTTGCCATTGAAAAACATCATGTTACTCATATACCAGAAATGTTTGAAGGTACTGGCTGAAAGAAAGGAGCTGGCATTTTACTCTCTTTGAGTCTTCTTTATCATGCTAAGAGGAGCAGGAAAAAGCAAAAAATTTCAGACTTGCATCTTGCAATGCAGAGAAATCAATGTTTGTGCATTCACATTATTCATTGACTTTTGCCTTTGAAAAACGTCCAGAAATGTTTGAAGCTACTGACTGAATGAAAGGAGCTGGCATCTCACTCTCTCTGAATCTTCTTTAGCATGCTAAGAGGAGCATGAAAAAGCAAACATTTCAGATTTGCACCTTGAAATGCGGAGAAATTACTGTTTGTACATTGACATTATTCATTGATTTTTGCCATTGAAAAACATCATGTTACTCATATACCAGAAATGTTTGAAGGTACTGGCTGAAAGAAAGGAGCTGGCATCTTACTCTCTTTGAATCTTCTTTATCATACAAGGAGGAGCAGGAAAAAGCAAAAAATTTCAGAATTGCACCTTGCAATGCAGAGAAATCAATGTTTGTGCATTTACATTATTCATTGATTTTTGCCATTGAAAAATGTCCAGAAATGTTTGAAGCTACCGACTGAATAAAAGGAGCTGGCATCTCACTCTCTCTGAATCTTCTTTAGCATGCTAAGAGGAGCATGAAAAAGCAAAAAATTTCAGAATTGCACCTTGCAATGCGGAGAAATTACTGTTTGTACATTGACATTATTCATTGATTTTTGCCATTGAAAAACATCATGTTACTCATATACCAGAAATGTTTGAAGGTACTGGCTGAAAGAAAGGAGCTGGTATTTCACTCTCTTTGAATCTTCTTTATCATGCTAAGAGGAGCAGGAAAAATCAAAAAAATTCAGAATTGCACCTTGCAATGCAGAGAAATCAATGTTTGTGCATTCACATTATTCATTGATTTTTGCCATTGTAAAACGTCCAGAAATGTTTGAAGCTACTGACTGAATGAAAGGAGCTGGCATCTCACTCTCTCTGAATCTTCTTTACCATGCTAAGAGGAGCATGAAAAAGCAAAAAATTTCAGAATTGCACCTTGCAATGCAGAGAAATTACTGTTTGTACATTGACATTATTCATTGATTTTTGCCATTGAAAAACATCATGTTATTCATATACCAGAAATGTTTGAAGGTACTGGCTGAAAGAAAGGAGCTGGCATCTCACTCTCTTTGAAACTTCTTTATCATGCTGAGAGGAGCAGGAAAAAGCAAAAAAATTTCAGAATTGCACCTTGCAAAGCGGAAAAATCAATGTTTGTGCATTCACATTATTCATTGATTTTTGCCATTGAAAAACGTCCAGAAATATTTGAAGCTACTGACTGAATGAAAGGAGCTGGCATCTCACTCTCCCTGAATCTTCTTTAGCATGCTAAAAGGAGCATGAAAAACCCAAAAAATCAGAATTGCACCTCGCAATGCGGAGAAATTACTGTTTGTACATTGACATTATTCATTGATTTTTGCCATTGAAAAACATCATGTTACTCATATACCAGAAATGTTTGAAGGTACTGGCTGAAAGAAAGGAGCTGGGATTTCACTCTCTTTGAATCTTCTTTGTCATGCTAAGAGGAGCAGGAAAAAGCAAAAAATTTCAGACTTGCACCTTGCAATGCAGAGAAATCAATGTTTGTGCATTCACATTATTCATTCACTTTTGCCATTGAAAAACACACAGAAATATTTGAAGCTACTGACTGAATGAAAGGAGCTGGCATCTCACTCTCTCTGAATCTTCTTTAGCATGCTAAGAGGAGCATGAAAAAGCAAAAATTTCAGATTTGCACCTTGCAATGCGGAGAATTTACTGTTTGTACATTGACATTATTCATTGATTTTTGCCATTGAAAAACATCATGTTACTCATATACCAGAAATGTTTGAAGGTACTGGCTGAAAGAAAGGAGCTGGCATCTCACTCTCTTTGAATCTTCTTTATCATGCTAAGAGGAGCAGGAAAAAGCAAAAAATTTCAGAATTGCACCTTGCAATGAGGAGAAGTCATTGTTTGTGCATTCACATTATTCATTGATTTTTGTAATTGTAAAACGTCCAGAAATGTTTAAAGCTACCGACTGAATGAAAAGAGCTGGCATCTCACTCTCTCTGAATCTTCTTTAGCATGCTAAGAGGAGCATGAAAAATCAAAAAATTTCAGATTTGCACCTTTCAGTGTGGAGAAATTACTGTTTGTACATTGAAATTATTCATTGATTTTTGACATTGAAAAACATCATGTTAATCATATACCAGAAATGTTTGAAGGTACTGGCTGAAAGAAAGGAGCTGGCATCTCACTCTCTTTGAAACTTCTTTATCATGCTGAGAGGAGCAGGAAAAAGCAAAAAATTTCAGAATTGCACCTTGCAAAGCGGAAAAATCATTGTTTGTGCATTCACATTATTCATTGATTTTTGCCATTGAAAAACGTCCAGAAATGTTTGAAGCTACTGACTGAATGAAAGGAGCTGGCATCTCACTCTCTCTGAATCATCTTTAGCATGCTAAGCGGAGCATGAAAAAGCAAAAAATATCAGAATTGCACCTCGCAATGCGGAGAAATTACTGTTTGTACATTGATATTATTCATTGATTTTTGCCATTGAAAAACATCATGTTACTCATATACCAGAAATGTTTGAAGGTACTGGCTGAAAGAAAGGAGCTGGCATTTCACTCTATTTGAATCTTCTTTATCATGTTAAGAGGAGCAGGAAAAGCAAAAAATTTCAGACTTGCACCTTGCAATGCAGAGAAATCAATGTTTGTGCAATCACATTATTCATTGACTTTTGCCATTGAAAAACGTCCAGAAATGTTTGAAGCTACTGACTGAATGAAAGGAGCTGGCATATCACTCTCTCTGAATCTTCTTTAGCATGCTAAGAGGAGCCTGAAAAAACAAAAAATGTCAGAATTGCACCTTGCAATGCGGAGAATTTAATGCTTGTACATTGACATTATTCATTGATTTTTGCCATTGAAAAACATCATGTTACTCATATACCAGAAATTTTGAAGGTACTGGCTGAAAGAAAGGAGCTGGCATCTCACTCTCTTTGAATCTTCTTTATCATGCTAAGAGGAGCAGGAAAAAGCAAAAAATTTCAGAATTGCACCTTGCAATGCGGAGAAATCAATGTTTGTGCATTCACATTATTCATTGATTTTTGCCATTGAAAAACGTCCCTAAATGTTTGAAGCTACCGACTGAATGAAAAGAGCTGGCATCTCACTCTCTCTGAATATTCTTTGCATGCTAAGAGGAGCATGAAAAAGCAAAACATTTCAGAATTGCACCTTTCAATGCAGAGAAATTACTGTTTGTACATTGACATTATTCATTGATTTTTGCCATTGAAAAACATCATGTTACTCATATACCAGAAATGTTTGAAGGTACTGGCTGAAAGAAAGGAGCTGGCATCTCACTCTCTTTGAAACTTCTTTATCATGCTGAGAGGAGCAGGAAAAAGCAAAAAATTTCAGAATTGCACCTTGCAAAGCGGAAAAATCAATGTTTGTGCATTCACATTATTCATTGATTTTTGCCATTGTAAAACGTCCAGAAATGTTTGAAGCTACTGACTGAATGAAAGGAGCTGGCATCTCACTCTCTCTGAATCTTCTTTAGCATGCTAAGAGGAGCATGAAAAAGCAAAAAATTTCAGAATTGCACCTTGCAATCCGGAGAAATTACTGTTTGTACATTGACATTATTCATTGATTTTTGCCATTGAAAAACATCATGTTACTCATATATCAGAAATGTTTGAAGGTACTGGCTGAAAGAAAGGAGCTGGCATCTCACTCTCTTTGAATCTTCTTTATCATGCTAAGAGGAGCAGGAAAAGCAAAAAATTTCAGACTTGCACCTTGCAATGCAGAGAAATCAATGGATGGGCAATCACATTATTCATTGACTTTTGCCATTGAAAAACGTCCAGAAATGTTTGAAGCTACTGACTGAATGAAAGGAGCTGGCATCTCACTCTCTCTGAATCTTCTTTAGCATGCTAAGAGGAGCATTAAAAAGCAAAAAATTTCAGAATTGCACCTTGCAATGCGGAGAATTTACTGTTTGTACATTGACATTATTCATTGATTTTTGCCATTGAAAAATATCATGTTACTCATATACCAGAAATGTTTGAAGGTACTGGCTGAAAGAAAGGAGCTGGCATTTCACTCTCTTTGAGTCTTCTTTATCATGCTAAGAGGAGCAGGAAAAAGCAAAAAATTTCAGACTTGCATCTTGCAATGCAGAGAAATCAATGTTTGTGCATTCACATTATTCATTGACTTTTGCCTTTGAAAAACGTCCAGAAATGTTTGAAGCTACTGACTGAATGAAAGGAGCTGGTATCTCACTCTCTCTGAAACTTCTTTAGCATGCTAAGAGGAGCAGGAAAAAGCAAAAAATATCAGAATTGCACCTTGCAATGTGGAGAAATTACTGTTTGTACATTGACATTATTCATTGATTTTTTCCATTGAAAAACATCATGTTACTCATATACCAGAAATATTTGAAGGTACTGGCTGAAAGAAAGGAGCTGGCATTTTACTCTCTTTGAGTCTTCTTTATCATGCTAAGAGGAGCAGGAAAAAGCAAAAAATTTCAGACTTGCATCTTGCAATGCAGAGAAATCAATATTTGTGCATTCACATTATTCATTGACTTTTGCCTTTGAAAAACGTCCAGAAATGTTTGAAGCTACTGACTGAATGAAAGGAGCTGGCATCTCACTCTCTCTGAATCTTCTTTAGCATGCTAAGAGGAGCATGAAAAAGCAAACATTTCAGATTTGCACCTTGAAATGCGGAGAAATTACTGTTTGTACATTGACATTATTCATTGATTTTTGCCATTGAAAAACATCATGTTACTCATATACCAGAAATGTTTGAAGGTACTGGCTGAAAGAAAGGTGCTGGCATCTCACTCTCTTTGAATCTTCTTTATCATACTAAGAGGAGCAGGAAAAAGCAAAAAATTTCAGAATTGCACCTTGCAATGCAGAGAAATCAATGTTTGTGCATTTACATTATTCATTGATTTTTGCCATTGAAAAATGTCCAGAAATGTTTGAAGCTACTGACTGAATTAAAGGAGCTGGCATCTCACTCTCTCTGAATCTTCTTTAGCATGCTAAGAGGAGCATGAAAAAGCAAAAAATTTCAGAATTGCACCTTGCAATGCGGAGAAATTACTGTTTGTACATTGACATTATTCATTGATTTTTGCCATTGAAATACATCATGTTACTCATATACCAGAAATGTTTGAAGGTACTGGCTGAAAGAAAGGAGCTGGCATCTCACTCTCTTTGAATATTCTTTATCATACTAAGAGGAGCAGGAAAAAGCAAAAAATTTCAGAATTGCACCTTGCAATGCAGAGAAATCAATGTTTGTGCATTCACATTATTCATTGATTTTTGCCATTGAAAAATGTCCAGAAATGTTTGAAGCTACCGACTGAATAAAAGGAGCTGGCATCTCACTCTCTCTGAATCTTCTTTAGCATGCTAAGAGGAGCATGAAAAAGCAAAAAATTTCAGAATTGCACCTTGCAATGCGGAGAAATTACTGTTTGTACATTGACATTATTCATTGATTTTTGCCATTGAAAAACATCATGTTACTCATATACCAGAAATGTTTGAAGGTACAGGCTGAAAGAAAGGAGCTGGTATTTCACTCTCTTTGAATCTTCTTTATCATGCTAAGAGGAGCAGGAAAAAGCAAAAAAATTCAGAATTGCACCTTGCAATGCAGAGAAATCAATGTTTGTGCTTTCACATTATTCATTGATTTTTGCCATTGTAAAACGTCCAGAAATGTTTGAAGCTACTGACTGAATGAAAGGAGCTGGCATCTCACTCTCTCTGAATCTTCTTTAGCATGCTAAGAGGAGCATGAAAAAGCAAAAAATTTCAGAATTGCACCTTGCAATGCAGAGAAATTACTGTTTGTACATTGACATTATTCATTGATTTTTGCCATTGAAAAACATCATGTTATTCATATACCAGAAATGTTTGAAGGTACTGGCTGAAAGAAAGGAGCTGGCATTTCACTCTCTTTGAGTCTTCTTTATCATGCTAAGAGGAGCAGGAAAAAGCAAAAAATTTCAGACTTGCATCTTGCAATGCAGAGAAATCAATGTTTGTGCATTCACATTATTCATTGACTTTTGCCTTTGAAAAACGTCCAGAAATGTTTGAAGCTACTGACTGAATGAAAGGAGCTGGCATCTCACTCTCTCTGAAACTTCTTTAGCATGCTAAGAGGAGCAGGAAAAAGCAAAAAATATCAGAATTGCACCTTGCAATGTGGAGAAATTACTGTTTGTACATTGACATTATTCATTGATTTTTTCCATTGAAAAACATCATGTTACTCATATACCAGAAATATTTGAAGGTACTGGCTGAAAGAAAGGAGCTGGCATTTTACTCTCTTTGAGTCTTCTTTATCATGCTAAGAGGAGCAGGAAAAAGCAAAAAATTTCAGACTTGCACCTTGCAATGCAGAGAAATCAATGTTTGTGCATTTACATTATTCATTGATTTTTGCCATTGAAAAATGTCCAGAAATGTTTGAAGCTACTGACTGAATTAAAGGAGCTGGCATCTCACTCTCTCTGAATCTTCTTTAGCATGCTAAGAGGAGCATGAAAAAGCAAAAAATTTCAGAATTGCACCTTGCAATGCGGAGAAATTACTGTTTGTACATTGACATTATTCATTGATTTTTGCCATTGAAATACATCATGTTACTCATATACCAGAAATGTTTGAAGGTACTGGCTGAAAGAAAGGAGCTGGCATCTCACTCTCTTTGAATATTCTTTATCATACTAAGAGGAGCAGGAAAAAGCAAAAAATTTCAGAATTGCACCTTGCAATGCAGAGAAATCAATGTTTGTGCATTCACATTATTCATTGATTTTTGCCATTGAAAAATGTCCAGAAATGTTTGAAGCTACTGACTGAATGAAAGGAGCTGGCATCTCACTCTCTCTGAAACTTCTTTAGCATGCTAAGAGGAGCAGGAAAAAGCAAAAAATATCAGAATTGCACCTTGCAATGTGGAGAAATTACTGTTTGTACATTGACATTATTCATTGATTTTTTCCATTGAAAAACATCATGTTACTCATATACCAGAAATATTTGAAGGTACTGGCTGAAAGAAAGGAGCTGGCATTTTACTCTCTTTGAGTCTTCTTTATCATGCTAAGAGGAGCAGGAAAAAGCAAAAAATTTCAGACTTGCATCTTGCAATGCAGAGAAATCAATATTTGTGCATTCACATTATTCATTGACTTTTGCCTTTGAAAAACGTCCAGAAATGTTTGAAGCTACTGACTGAATGAAAGGAGCTGGCATCTCACTCTCTCTGAATCTTCTTTAGCATGCTAAGAGGAGCATGAAAAAGCAAACATTTCAGATTTGCACCTTGAAATGCGGAGAAATTACTGTTTGTACATTGACATTATTCATTGATTTTTGCCATTGAAAAACATCATGTTACTCATATACCAGAAATGTTTGAAGGTACTGGCTGAAAGAAAGGTGCTGGCATCTCACTCTCTTTGAATCTTCTTTATCATACTAAGAGGAGCAGGAAAAAGCAAAAAATTTCAGAATTGCACCTTGCAATGCAGAGAAATCAATGTTTGTGCATTTACATTATTCATTGATTTTTGCCATTGAAAAATGTCCAGAAATGTTTGAAGCTACTGACTGAATTAAAGGAGCTGGCATCTCACTCTCTCTGAATCTTCTTTAGCATGCTAAGAGGAGCATGAAAAAGCAAAAAATTTCAGAATTGCACCTTGCAATGCGGAGAAATTACTGTTTGTACATTGACATTATTCATTGATTTTTGCCATTGAAATACATCATGTTACTCATATACCAGAAATGTTTGAAGGTACTGGCTGAAAGAAAGGAGCTGGCATCTCACTCTCTTTGAATATTCTTTATCATACTAAGAGGAGCAGGAAAAAGCAAAAAATTTCAGAATTGCACCTTGCAATGCAGAGAAATCAATGTTTGTGCATTCACATTATTCATTGATTTTTGCCATTGAAAAATGTCCAGAAATGTTTGAAGCTACCGACTGAATAAAAGGAGCTGGCATCTCACTCTCTCTGAATCTTCTTTAGCATGCTAAGAGGAGCATGAAAAAGCAAAAAATTTCAGAATTGCACCTTGCAATGCGGAGAAATTACTGTTTGTACATTGACATTATTCATTGATTTTTGCCATTGAAAAACATCATGTTACTCATATACCAGAAATGTTTGAAGGTACTGGCTGAAAGAAAGGAGCTGGTATTTCACTCTCTTTGAATCTTCTTTATCATGCTAAGAGGAGCAGGAAAAAGCAAAAAAATTCAGAATTGCACCTTGCAATGCAGAGAAATCAATGTTTGTGCTTTCACATTATTCATTGATTTTTGCCATTGTAAAACGTCCAGAAATGTTTGAAGCTACTGACTGAATGAAAGGAGCTGGCATCTCACTCTCTCTGAATCTTCTTTAGCATGCTAAGAGGAGCATGAAAAAGCAAAAAATTTCAGAATTGCACCTTGCAATGCAGAGAAATTACTGTTTGTACATTGACATTATTCATTGATTTTTGCCATTGAAAAACATCATGTTATTCATATACCAGAAATGTTTGAAGGTACTGGCTGAAAGAAAGGAGCTGGCATTTCACTCTCTTTGAGTCTTCTTTATCATGCTAAGAGGAGCAGGAAAAAGCAAAAAATTTCAGACTTGCATCTTGCAATGCAGAGAAATCAATGTTTGTGCATTCACATTATTCATTGACTTTTGCCTTTGAAAAACGTCCAGAAATGTTTGAAGCTACTGACTGAATGAAAGGAGCTGGCATCTCACTCTCTCTGAAACTTCTTTAGCATGCTAAGAGGAGCAGGAAAAAGCAAAAAATATCAGAATTGCACCTTGCAATGTGGAGAAATTACTGTTTGTACATTGACATTATTCATTGATTTTTTCCATTGAAAAACATCATGTTACTCATATACCAGAAATATTTGAAGGTACTGGCTGAAAGAAAGGAGCTGGCATTTTACTCTCTTTGAGTCTTCTTTATCATGCTAAGAGGAGCAGGAAAAAGCAAAAAATTTCAGACTTGCACCTTGCAATGCAGAGAAATCAATGTTTGTGCATTTACATTATTCATTGATTTTTGCCATTGAAAAATGTCCAGAAATGTTTGAAGCTACTGACTGAATTAAAGGAGCTGGCATCTCACTCTCTCTGAATCTTCTTTAGCATGCTAAGAGGAGCATGAAAAAGCAAAAAATTTCAGAATTGCACCTTGCAATGCGGAGAAATTACTGTTTGTACATTGACATTATTCATTGATTTTTGCCATTGAAATACATCATGTTACTCATATACCAGAAATGTTTGAAGGTACTGGCTGAAAGAAAGGAGCTGGCATCTCACTCTCTTTGAATATTCTTTATCATACTAAGAGGAGCAGGAAAAAGCAAAAAATTTCAGAATTGCACCTTGCAATGCAGAGAAATCAATGTTTGTGCATTCACATTATTCATTGATTTTTGCCATTGAAAAATGTCCAGAAATGTTTGAAGCTACCGACTGAATAAAAGGAGCTGGCATCTCACTCTCTCTGAATCTTCTTTAGCATGCTAAGAGGAGCATGAAAAAGCAAAAAATTTCAGAATTGCACCTTGCAATGCGGAGAAATTACTGTTTGTACATTGACATTATTCATTGATTTTTGCCATTGAAAAACATCATGTTACTCATATACCAGAAATGTTTGAAGGTACTGGCTGAAAGAAAGGAGCTGGTATTTCACTCTCTTTGAATCTTCTTTATCATGCTAAGAGGAGCAGGAAAAAGCAAAAAAATTCAGAATTGCACCTTGCAATGCAGAGAAATCAATGTTTGTGCTTTCACATTATTCATTGATTTTTGCCATTGTAAAACGTCCAGAAATGTTTGAAGCTACTGACTGAATGAAAGGAGCTGGCATCTCACTCTCTCTGAATCTTCTTTAGCATGCTAAGAGGAGCATGAAAAAGCAAAAAATTTCAGAATTGCACCTTGCAATGCAGAGAAATTACTGTTTGTACATTGACATTATTCATTGATTTTTGCCATTGAAAAACATCATGTTATTCATATACCAGAAATGTTTGAAGGTACTGGCTGAAAGAAAGGAGCTGGCATCTCACTCTCTTTGAAACTTCTTTATCATGCTGAGAGGAGCAGGAAAAAGCAAAAAAATTTCAGAATTGCACCTTGCAAAGCGGAAAAATCAATGTTTGTGCATTCACATTATTCATTGATTTTTGCCATTGAAAAACGTCCAGAAATGTTTGAAGCTACTGACTGAATGAAAGGAGCTGGCATCTCACTCTCTCTGAATCTTCTTTAGCATGCTAAGAGGAGCATGAAAAACCCAAAAAATCAGAATTGCACCTCGGAATGCGGAGAAATTACTGTTTGTACATTGACATTATTCATTGATTTTTGCCATTGAAAAACATCATGTTACTCATATACCAGAAATGTTTGAAGGTACTGGCTGAAAGAAAGGAGCTGGGATTTCACTCTCTTTGAATCTTCTTTGTCATGCTAAGAGGAGCAGGAAAAAGCAAAAAATTTCAGACTTGCACCTTGCAATGCAGAGAAATCAATGTTTGTGCATTCACATTATTCATTGACTTTTGCCATTGAAAAACACACAGAAATATTTGAAGCTACTGACTGAATGAAAGGAGCTGGCATCTCACTCTCTCTGAATCTTCTTTAGCATGCTAAGAGGAGCATGAAAAAGCAAAAATTTCAGATTTGCACCTTGCAATGCGGAGAATTTACTGTTTGTACATTGACATTATTCATTGATTTTTGCCATTGAAAAACATCATGTTACTCATATACCAGAAATGTTTGAAGGTACTGGCTGAAACAAAGGAGCTGGCATCTCACTCTCTTTGAATCTTCTTTATCATGCTAAGAGGAGCAGGAAAAAGCAAAAAATTTCAGAATTGCACCTTGCAATGAGGAGAAGTCATTGTTTGTGCATTCACATTATTCATTGATTTTTGCCATTGTAAAACGTCCAGAAATGTTTAAAGCTACCGACTGAATGAAATGAGCTGGCATCTCACTCTCTCTGAATCTTCTTTAGCATGCTAAGAGGAGCATGAAAAAGTAAAAAATTTCAGATTTGCACCTTTCAGTGCGGAGAAATTACTGTTTGTACATTGAAATTATTCATTGATTTTTGACATTGAAAAACATCATGTTAATCATATACCAGAAATGTTTGAAGGTACTGGCTGAAAGAAAGGAGCTGGCATCTCACTCTCTTTGAAACTTCTTTATCATGCTGAGAGGAGCAGGAAAAAGCAAAAAATTTCAGAATTGCACCTTGCAAAGCGGAAAAATCAATGTTTGTGCATTCACATTATTCATTGATTTTTGCCATTGAAAAACGTCCAGAAATGTTTGAAGCTACTGACTGAATGAAAGGAGCTGGCATCTCACTCTCTCTGAATCATCTTTAGCATGCTAAGCGGAGCATGAAAAAGCAAAAAATATCAGAATTGCACCTCGCAATGCGGAGAAATTACTGTTTGTACATTGACATTATTCATTGATTTTTGCCTTTGAAAAACATCATGTTACTCATATACCAGAAATGTTTGAAGGTACTGGCTGAAAGAAAGGAGCTCGCATTTCACTCTATTTGAATCTTCTTTATCATGTTAAGAGGAGCAGGAAAAGCAAAAAATTTCAGACTTGCACCTTGCAATGCAGAGAAATCAATGTTTGTGCAATCACATTATTCATTGACTTTTGCCATTGAAAAACGTCCAGAAATGTTTGAAGCTACTGACTGAATGAAAGGAGCTGGCATCTCACTCTCTCTGAATCTTCTTTAGCATGCTAAGAGGAGCATTAAAAAGCAAAAAATTTCAGAATTGCACCTTGCAATGCGGAGAATTTACTGTTTGTACATTGACATTATTCATTGATTTTTGCCATTGAAAAATATCATGTTACTCATATACCAGAAATGTTTGAAGGTACTGGCTGAAAGAAAGGAGCTGGCATTTCACTCTCTTTGAGTCTTCTTTATCATGCTAAGAGGAGCAGGAAAAAGCAAAAAATTTCAGACTTGCATCTTGCAATGCAGAGAAATCAATGTTTGTGCATTCACATTATTCATTGACTTTTGCCTTTGAAAAACGTCCAGAAATGTTTGAAGCTACTGACTGAATGAAAGGAGCTGGCATCTCACTCTCTCTGAAACTTCTTTAGCATGCTAAGAGGAGCAGTAAAAAGCAAAAAATATCAGAATTGCACCTCGCAATGTGGAGAAATTACTGTTTGTACATTGACATTATTCATTGATTTTTGCCATTGAAAAACATCATGTTACTCATATACCAGAAATGTTTGAAGGTACTGGCTGAAAGAAAGGAGCTGGCATTTTACTCTCTTTGAGTCTTCTTTATCATGCTAAGAGGAGCAGGAAAAAGCAAAAAATTTCAGACTTGCATCTTGCAATGCAGAGAAATCAATGTTTGTGCATTCACATTATTCATTGACTTTTGCCTTTTAAAAACATCCAGAAATGCTTGAAGCTACTGACTGAATGAAAGGAGCTGGCATCTCACTCTCTCTGAATATTCTTTAGCATGCTAAGAGGAGCATGAAAAAGCAAACATTTCAGATTTGCACCTTGAAATGCGGAGAAATTACTGTTTGTACATTGACATTATTCATTGATTTTTGCCATTGAAAAACATCATGTTACTCATATACCAGAAATGTTTGAAGGTACTGGCTGAAAGAAAGGAGCTGTCATCTCACTCTCTTTGAATCTTCTTTATCATACTAAGAGGAGCAGGAAAAAGCAAAATATTTCAGAATTGCACCTTGCAATGCAGAGAAATCAATGTTTGTGCATTTACATTATTCATTGATTTTTGCCATTGAAAAATGTCCAGAAATGTTTGAAGCTACTGACTGAATTAAAGGAGCTGGCATCTCACTCTCTCTGAATCTTCTTTAGCATGCTAAGAGGAGCATGAAAAAGCAAAAAATTTCAGAATTGCACCTTGCAATGCGGAGAAATTACTGTTTGTACATTGACATTATTCATTGATTTTTGCCATTGAAATACATCATGTTACTCATATACCAGAAATGTTTGAAGGTACTGGCTGAAAGAAAGGAGCTGGCATCTCACTCTCTTTGAATCTTCTTTATCATACTAAGAGGAGCAGGAAAAAGCAAAAAATTTCAGAATTGCACCTTGCAATGCAGAGAAATCAATGTTTGTGCATTCACATTATTCATTGATTTTTGCCATTGAAAAATGTCCAGAAATGTTTGAAGCTACCGACTGAATAAAAGGAGCTGGCATCTCACTCTCTCTGAATCTTCTTTAGCATGCTAAGAGGAGCATGAAAAAGCAAAAAATTTCAGAATTGCACCTTGCAATGCGAAGAAATTCCTGTTTGTACATTGACATTATTCATTGATTTTTGCCATTGAAAAACATCATGTTACTCATATACCAGAAATGTTTGAAGGTACTGGCTGAAAGAAAGGAGCTGGTATTTCACTCTCTTTGAATCTTCTTTATCATGCTAAGAGGAGCAGGAAAAAGCAAAAAAATTCAGAATTGCACCTTGCAATGCAGAGAAATCAATGTTTGTGCATTCACATTATTCATTGATTTTTGCCATTGTAAAACGTCCAGAAATGTTTGAAGCTACTGACTGAATGAAAGGAGCTGGCATCTCACTCTCTCTGAATCTTCTTTAGCATGCTAAGAGGAGCATGAAAAAGCAAAAAATTTCAGAATTGCACCTTGCAATGCAGAGAAATTACTGTTTCTACATTGACATTATTCATTGATTTTTGCCATTGAAAAACATCATGTTATTCATATACCAGAAATGTTTGAAGGTACTGGCTGAAAGAAAGGAGCTGGCATCTCACTCTCTTTGAAACTTCTTTATCATGCTGAGAGGAGCAGGAAAAAGCAAAAAAATTTCAGAATTGCACCTTGCAAAGCGGAAAAATCAATGTTTGTGCATTCACATTATTCATTGATTTTTGCCATTGAAAAACGTCCAGAAATGTTTGAAGCTACTGACTGAATGAAAGGAGCTGGCATCTCACTCTCTCTGAATCTTCTTTAGCATGCTAAGAGGAGCATGAAAAACCCATAAAATCAGAATTGCACCTCGCAATGCGGAGAAATTACTGTTTGTACATTGACATTATTCATTGATTTTTGCCATTGAAAAACATCATGTTACTCATATACCAGAAATGTTTGAAGGTACTGGCTGAAAGAAAGGAGCTGGGATTTCACTCTCTTTGAATCTTCTTTGTCATGCTAAGAGGAGCAGGAAAAAGCAAAAAATTTCAGACTTGCACCTTGCAATGCAGAGAAATCAATGTTTGTGCATTCACATTATTCAATGACTTTTGCCATTGAAAAACACACAGAAATATTTGAAGCTACTGACTGAATGAAAGGAGCTGGCATCTCACTCTCTCTGAATCTTCTTTAGCATGCTAAGAGGAGCATGAAAAAGCAAAAATTTCAGATTTGCACCTTGCAATGCGGAGAATTTACTGTTTGTACATTGACATTATTCATTGATTTTTGCCATTGAAAAACATCATGTTACTCATATACCAGAAATGTTTGAAGGTACTGGCTGAAAGAAAGGAGCTGGCATCTCACTCTCTTTGAATCTTCTTTATCATGCTAAGAGGAGCAGGAAAAAGCAAAAAATTTCAGAATTGCACCTTGCAATGCAGAGAAATCAATGTTTGTGCATTCACATTATTCATTGATTTTTGCCATTGAAAAATGTCCAGAAATGTTTGATGCTACCGACTGAATAAAAGGAGCTGGCATCTCACTCTCTCTGAATCTTCTTTAGCATGCTAAGAGGAGCATGAAAAAGCAAAAAATTTCAGAATTGCACCTTGCAATGCGGAGAAATTACTGTTTGTACATTGACATTATTCATTGATTTTTGCCATTGAAAAACATCATGTTACTCATATACCAGAAATGTTTGAAGGTACTGGCTGAAAGAAAGGAGCTGGTATTTCACTCTCTTTGAATCTTCTTTATCATGCTAAGAGGAGCAGGAAAAAGCAAAAAAATTCAGAATTGCACCTTGCAATGCAGAGAAATCAATGTTTGTGCTTTCACATTATTCATTGATTTTTGCCATTGTAAAACGTCCAGAAATGTTTGAAGCTACTGACTGAATGAAAGGAGCTGGCATCTCACTCTCTCTGAATCTTCTTTAGCATGCTAAGAGGAGCATGAAAAAGCAAAAAATTTCAGAATTGCACCTTGCAATGCAGAGAAATTACTGTTTGTACATTGACATTATTCATTGATTTTTGCCATTGAAAAACATCATGTTATTCATATACCAGAAATGTTTGAAGGTACTGGCTGAAAGAAAGGAGCTGGCATCTCACTCTCTTTGAAACTTCTTTATCATGCTGAGAGGAGCAGGAAAAAGCAAAAAAATTTCAGAATTGCACCTTGCAAAGCGGAAAAATCAATGTTTGTGCATTCACATTATTCATTGATTTTTGCCATTGAAAAACGTCCAGAAATGTTTGAAGCTACTGACTGAATGAAAGGAGCTGGCATCTCACTCTCTCTGAATCTTCTTTAGCATGCTAAGAGGAGCATGAAAAACCCAAAAAATCAGAATTGCACCTCGGAATGCGGAGAAATTACTGTTTGTACATTGACATTATTCATTGATTTTTGCCATTGAAAAACATCATGTTACTCATATACCAGAAATGTTTGAAGGTACTGGCTGAAAGAAAGGAGCTGGGATTTCACTCTCTTTGAATCTTCTTTGTCATGCTAAGAGGAGCAGGAAAAAGCAAAAAATTTCAGACTTGCACCTTGCAATGCAGAGAAATCAATGTTTGTGCATTCACATTATTCATTGACTTTTGCCATTGAAAAACACACAGAAATATTTGAAGCTACTGACTGAATGAAAGGAGCTGGCATCTCACTCTCTCTGAATCTTCTTTAGCATGCTAAGAGGAGCATGAAAAAGCAAAAATTTCAGATTTGCACCTTGCAATGCGGAGAATTTACTGTTTGTACATTGACATTATTCATTGATTTTTGCCATTGAAAAACATCATGTTACTCATATACCAGAAATGTTTGAAGGTACTGGCTGAAACAAAGGAGCTGGCATCTCACTCTCTTTGAATCTTCTTTATCATGCTAAGAGGAGCAGGAAAAAGCAAAAAATTTCAGAATTGCACCTTGCAATGAGGAGAAGTCATTGTTTGTGCATTCACATTATTCATTGATTTTTGCCATTGTAAAACGTCCAGAAATGTTTAAAGCTACCGACTGAATGAAATGAGCTGGCATCTCACTCTCTCTGAATCTTCTTTAGCATGCTAAGAGGAGCATGAAAAAGTAAAAAATTTCAGATTTGCTCCTTTCAGTGCGGAGAAATTACTGTTTGTACATTGAAATTATTCATTGATTTTTGACATTGAAAAACATCATGTTAATCATATACCAGAAATGTTTGAAGGTACTGGCTGAAAGAAAGGAGCTGGCATCTCACTCTCTTTGAAACTTCTTTATCATGCTGAGAGGAGCAGGAAAAAGCAAAAAATTTCAGAATTGCACCTTGCAAAGCGGAAAAATCAATGTTTGTGCATTCACATTATTCATTGATTTTTGCCATTGAAAAACGTCCAGAAATGTTTGAAGCTACTGACTGAATGAAAGGAGCTGGCATCTCACTCTCTCTGAATCATCTTTAGCATGCTAAGCGGAGCATGAAAAAGCAAAAAATATCAGAATTGCACCTCGCAATGCGGAGAAATTACTGTTTGTACATTGACATTATTCATTGATTTTTGCCTTTGAAAAACATCATGTTACTCATATACCAGAAATGTTTGAAGGTACTGGCTGAAAGAAAGGAGCTCGCATTTCACTCTATTTGAATCTTCTTTATCATGTTAAGAGGAGCAGGAAAAGCAAAAAATTTCAGACTTGCACCTTGCAATGCAGAGAAATCAATGTTTGTGCAATCACATTATTCATTGACTTTTGCCATTGAAAAACGTCCAGAAATGTTTGAAGCTACTGACTGAGTGAAAGGAGCTGGCATCTCACTCTCTCTGAATATTCTTTGCATGCTAAGAGGAGCATGAAAAAGCAAAAAATTTCAGAATTGCACCTTTCAATGCAGAGAAATTACTGTTTGTACATTGACATTATTCATTGATTTTTGCCATTGAAAAACATCATGTTACTCATATACCAGAAATGTTTGAAGGTACTGGCTGAAAGAAAGGAGCTGGCATCTCACTCTCTTTGAAACTTCTTTATCATGCTGAGAGGAGCAGGAAAAAGCAAAAAATTTCAGAACTGCACCTTGCAAAGCGGAAAAATCAATGTTTGTGCATTCACATTATTCATTGATTTTTGCCATTGTAAAACGTCCAGAAATGTTTGAAGCTACTGACTGAATGAAAGGAGCTGGCATCTCACTCTCTCTGAATCTTCTTTAGCATGCTAAGAGGAGCATTAAAAAGCAAAAAATTTCAGAATTGCACCTTGCAATGCGGAGAATTTACTGTTTGTACATTGACATTATTCATTGATTTTTGCCATTGAAAAATATCATGTTACTCATATACCAGAAATGTTTGAAGGTACTGGCTGAAAGAAAGGAGCTGGCATTTCACTCTCTTTGAGTCTTCTTTATCATGCTAAGAGGAGCAGGAAAAAGCAAAAAATTTCAGACTTGCATTTTGCAATGCAGAGAAATCAATGTTTGTGCATTCACATTATTCATTGACTTTTGCCTTTTAAAAACATCCAGAAATGCTTGAAGCTACTGACTGAATGAAAGGAGCTGGCATCTCACTCTCTCTGAATATTCTTTAGCATGCTAAGAGGAGCATGAAAAAGCAAACATTTCAGATTTGCACCTTGAAATGCGGAGAAATTACTGTTTGTACATTGACATTATTCATTGATTTTTGCCATTGAAAAACATCATGTTACTCATATACCAGAAATGTTTGAAGGTACTGGCTGAAAGAAAGGAGCTGTCATCTCACTCTCTTTGAATCTTCTTTATCATACTAAGAGGAGCAGGAAAAAGCAAAATATTTCAGAATTGCACCTTGCAATGCAGAGAAATCAATGTTTGTGCATTTACATTATTCATTGATTTTTGCCATTGAAAAATGTCCAGAAATGTTTGAAGCTACTGACTGAATTAAAGGAGCTGGCATCTCACTCTCTCTGAATCTTCTTTAGCATGCTAAGAGGAGCATGAAAAAGCAAAAAATTTCAGAATTGCACCTTGCAATGCGGAGAAATTACTGTTTGTACATTGACATTATTCATTGATTTTTGCCATTGAAATACATCATGTTACTCATATACCAGAAATGTTTGAAGGTACTGGCTGAAAGAAAGGAGCTGGCATCTCACTCTCTTTGAATCTTCTTTATCATACTAAGAGGAGCAGGAAAAAGCAAAAAATTTCAGAATTGCACCTTGCAATGCAGAGAAATCAATGTTTGTGCATTCACATTATTCATTGATTTTTGCCATTGAAAAATGTCCAGAAATGTTTGAAGCTACCGACTGAATAAAAGGAGCTGGCATCTCACTCTCTCTGAATCTTCTTTAGCATGCTAAGAGGAGCATGAAAAAGCAAAAAATTTCAGAATTGCACCTTGCAATGCGAAGAAATTCCTGTTTGTACATTGACATTATTCATTGATTTTTGCCATTGAAAAACATCATGTTACTCATATACCAGAAATGTTTGAAGGTACTGGCTGAAAGAAAGGAGCTGGTATTTCACTCTCTTTGAATCTTCTTTATCATGCTAAGAGGAGCAGGAAAAAGCAAAAAAATTCAGAATTGCACCTTGCAATGCAGAGAAATCAATGTTTGTGCATTCACATTATTCATTGATTTTTGCCATTGTAAAACGTCCAGAAATGTTTGAAGCTACTGACTGAATGAAAGGAGCTGGCATCTCACTCTCTCTGAATCTTCTTTAGCATGCTAAGAGGAGCATGAAAAAGCAAAAAATTTCAGAATTGCACCTTGCAATGCAGAGAAATTACTGTTTGTACATTGACATTATTCATTGATTTTTGCCATTGAAAAACATCATGTTATTCATATACCAGAAATGTTTGAAGGTACTGGCTGAAAGAAAGGAGCTGGCATCTCACTCTCTTTGAAACATCTTTATCATGCTGAGAGGAGCAGGAAAAAGCAAAAAAATTTCAGAATTGCACCTTGCAAAGCGGAAAAATCAATGTTTGTGCATTCACATTATTCATTGATTTTTGCCATTGAAAAACGTCCAGAAATGTTTGAAGCTACTGACTGAATGAAAGGAGCTGGCATCTCACTCTCTCTGAATCTTCTTTAGCATGCTAAGAGGAGCATGAAAAACCCATAAAATCAGAATTGCACCTCGCAATGCGGAGAAATTACTGTTTGTACATTGACATTATTCATTGATTTTTGCCATTGAAAAACATCATGTTACTCATATACCAGAAATGTTTGAAGGTACTGGCTGAAAGAAAGGAGCTGGGATTTCACTCTCTTTGAATCTTCTTTGTCATGCTAAGAGGAGCAGGAAAAAGCAAAAAATTTCAGACTTGCACCTTGCAATGCAGAGAAATCAATGTTTGTGCATTCACATTATTCAATGACTTTTGCCATTGAAAAACACACAGAAATATTTGAAGCTACTGACTGAATGAAAGGAGCTGGCATCTCACTCTCTCTGAATCTTCTTTAGCATGCTAAGAGGAGCATGAAAAAGCAAAAATTTCAGATTTGCACCTTGCAATGCGGAGAATTTACTGTTTGTACATTGACATTATTCATTGATTTTTGCCATTGAAAAACATCATGTTACTCATATACCAGAAATGTTTGAAGGTACTGGCTGAAAGAAAGGAGCTGGCATCTCACTCTCTTTGAATCTTCTTTATCATGCTAAGAGGAGCAGGAAAAAGCAAAAAATTTCAGAATTGCACCTTGCAATGAGGAGAAGTCATTGTTTGTGCATTCACATTATTCATTGATTTTTGCCATTGTAAAACGTCCAGAAATGTTTAAAGCTACCGACTGAATGAAATGAGCTGGCATCTCACTCTCTCTGAATCTTCTTTAGCATGCTAAGAGGAGCATGAAAAAGCAAAAAAATTTCAGATTTGCACCTTTCAGTGCGGAGAAATTACTGTTTGTACATTGAAATTATTCATTGATTTTTGACATTGAAAAACATCATGTTAATCATATACCAGAAATGTTTGAAGGTACTGGCTGAAAGAAAGGAGCTGGCATCTCACTCTCTTTGAAACTTCTTTATCATGCTGAGAGGAGCAGGAAAAAGCAAAAAATTTCAGAATTGCACCTTGCAAAGCGGAAAAATCAATGTTTGTGCATTCACATTATTCATTGATTTTTACCATTGAAAAACGTCCAGAAATGTTTGAAGCTACTGACTGAATGAAAGGAGCTGGCATCTCACTCTCTCTGAATCATCTTTAGCATGCTAAGCGGAGCATGAAAAAGCAAAAAATATCAGAATTGCACCTCGCAATGCGGAGAAATTACTGTTTGTACATTGACATTATTCATTGATTTTTGCCATTGAAAAACATCATGTTACTCATATAGCAGAAATGTTTGAAGGTACTGGCTGAAAGAAAGGAGCTGGCATTTCACTCTATTTGAATCTTCTTTATCATGTTAAGAGGAGCAGGAAAAGCAAAAAATTTCAGACTTGCACCTTGCAATGCAGAGAAATCAATGTTTGTGCAATCACATTATTCATTGACTTTTGCCATTGAAAAACGTCCAGAAATGTTTGAAGCTACTGACTGAATGAAAGGAGCTGGCATATCACTCTCTCTGAATCTTCTTTAGCATGCTAAGAGGAGCCTGAAAAAACAAAAAATGTCAGAATTGCACCTTTCAATGCAGAGAAATTACTGTTTGTACATTGACATTATTCATTGATTTTTGCCATTGAAAAACATCATGTTACTCATATACCAGAAATGTTTGAAGGTACTGGCTGAAAGAAAGGAGCTGGCATCTCACTCTCTTTGAAACTTCTTTATCATGCTGAGAGGAGCAGGAAAAAGCAAAAAATTTCAGAATTGCACCTTGCAAAGCGGAAAAATCAATGTTTGTGCATTCACATTATTCATTGATTTTTGCCATTGTAAAACGTCCAGAAATGTTTGAAGCTACTGACTGAATGAAAGGAGCTGGCATCTCACTCTCTCTGAATCTTCTTTAGCATGCTAAGAGGAGCATGAAAAAGCAAAAAATTTCAGAATTGCACCTTGCAATCCGGAGAAATTACTGTTTGTACATTGACATTATTCATTGATTTTTGCCATTGAAAAACATCATGTTACTCATATACCAGAAATGTTTGAAGGTACTGGCTGAAAGAAAGGAGCTGGCATCTCACTCTCTTTGAATCTTCTTTATCATGCTAAGAGGAGCAGGAAAAAGCAAAAAATTTCAGAATTGCACCTTGCAATGCGGAGTAATCAATGTTTGTGCATTCACAGTAATCATTGATTTTTGCCATTGAAAAACGTCCAGAAATGTTTGAAGCTACCGACTGAATGAAAAGAGCTGGCATCTCACTCTCTCTGAATCTTGTTTAGCATGCTAAAAGGAGCATGAAACAGCAAAAAATTTCAGAATTGCACCTTTCAATGCAGAGAGATTACTGTTTGTACATTGACATTATTCATTGATTTTTGCCATTGAAAAACATCATGTTACTCATATAACAGAAATGTTTGAACGTACTGGCTGAAAGAAAGGAGCTGGCATCTCACTCTCTTTGAAACTTCTTTATCATGCTGAGAGGAGCAGGAAAAAGCAAAAAATTTCAGAATTGCACCTTGCAAAGCGGAAAAATCAATGTTTGTGCATTCACATTATTCATTGATTTTTGCCATTGAAAAACGTCCAGAAATGTTTGAAGCTACTGACTGAATGAAAGAAGCTGGCATCTCACTCTCTCTGAATCTTCTTTAGCATGCTAAGAGGAGCATGAAAAAGCAAAAATTTCAGATTTGCACCTTGCAATGAGGAGAAATTACTGTTTGTACATTGACATTATTCATTGATTTTTGCCATTGAAAAACATCATGTTACTCATATACCAGAAATGTTTGAAGGTACTGGCTGAAAGAAAGGAGCTGGCATCTCACTCTCTTTGAATCTTCTTTATCATGCTAAGAGGAGCAGGAAAAAGCAAAAAATTTCAGAATTGCACCTTGCAATGCGGAGTAATCAATGTTTGTGCATTCACAGTAATCATTGATTTTTGCCATTGAAAAACGTCCAGAAATGTTTGAAGCTAACGACTGAATGAAAAGAGCTGGCATCTCACTCTCTCTGAATCTTCTTTAGCATGCTAAAAGGAGCATGAAACAGCAAAAAATTTCAGAATTGCACCTTTCAATGCAGAGAAATTACTGTTTGTACATTGACATTATTCATTGATTTTTGCCTTTGAAAAACATCATGTTTCTCATATACCAGAAATGTTTGAAGGTACTGGCTGAAAGAAAGGAGCTGGCATCTCACTCTCTGTGAAACTTCTTTATCATGCTGAGAGGAGCAGGAAAAAGCAAAAAATTTCAGAATTGCACCTTGCAAAGCGGAAAAATCAATGTTTGTGCATTCACATTATTCATTGATTTTTGCCATTGAAAAACGTCCAGAAATGTTTGAAGCTACTGACTGAATGAAAGAAGCTGGCATCTCACTCTCTCTGAATCTTCTTTAGCATGCTAAGAGGAGCATGAAAAAGCAAAAATTTCAGATTTGCACCTTGCAATGCGGAGAAATTACTGTTTGTACATTGACATTATTCATTGATTTTTGCCATTGAAAAATATCATGTTACTCATATACCAGAAATGTTTGAAGGTACTGGCTGAAAGAAAGGAGCTGGCATCTCACTCTCTTTGAATCTTCTTTATCATGCTAAGAGGAGCAGGAAAAAGCAAAAAATTTCAGAATTGCATCTTGCAATGCGGAGAAATCAATGTTTGCGCTTTCACATTATTCATTGATTTTTGCCATTGAAAAACGTCCAGAAATGTTTGAAGCTACTGACTGAATGAAAGGAGCTGGCATCTCACTCTCTCTGAATTTTCTTTAGCATGCTAAGAGGAGCATGAAAAAACAAAAAAATTCAGAATTGCACCTTGCAATGCGGAGAAATTACTGTTTGTACATTGACATTATTCATTGATTTTTGCCATTGAAAAACATCATGTTACTCATATACCAGAAATGTTTGAAGGTACTGGCTCAGAGAAAGGAGCTGGCATCTCACTCTCTTTGAATCTTCTTTATCATGCTAAGAGGAGCAGGAAAAACGAAAAAAAATTCAGAATTGCACCTTGCAATGCGGAGAAATCAATGTTTGTGCATTCACATTATTCATTGATTTTTGCCATTGAAAAACATCATGTTACTCATATACCAGAAATGTTTGAAGGTACTGGCTGAAAGAAAGGAGCTGGCATCTCACTCTCTTTGATTCTTCTTTATCATGCTAAGAGGAGCACGAAAAGCAAAAAATTTCAGATTTGCACCTTGCAATGCAGAGAAATCAATGTTTGTGCAATCACATTACTCATTGACTTTTGCCATTGAAAAACATCCAGAAATGTTTGAAGCTACTGACTGAATGAAAGAAGCTGGCATCTCACTCTCTCTGAATCTTCTTTAGCATGCTAAGAGGAGCATGAAAAAGCAAAAAATTTCAGATTTGCACCTTGCAATGCCGAGAAATTACTTTTTGTACATTGACAATATTCATTGATTTTTGCCATTGAAAAATATCATGTTACTCATATAACAGAAATGTTTGAAGTTACTGGCTGAAAGAAAGGAGCTGGCATCTCACTCTCTTTGAATCTTCTTTATCATGCTAAGAGGAGCAGAAAAAAGCAAAAAATTTCAGAATTGCACCTTGCAATGCGGAGAAATCAATGTTTGCGCATTCACATTATTCATTGATTTTTGCCATTGAAAAACGTCCAGAAATGTTTGAAGCTACTGACTGAATGAAAGGAGCTGGCATCTCACTCTCTCTGAATCTTCTTTAGCATGCTAAGAGGAGCATGAAAAAGCAAAAAATATCAGAATTGCACCTCGCAATGCGGAGAAATTACTGTTTGTACATTGACATTATTCATTGATTTTTGCCATTGAAAAACATCATGTTACTCATATAACAGAAATGTTTGAAGGTACTGACTGAAAGAAAGGAGCTGGCATTTCACTCTCTTTGAGTCTTCTTTATCATGCTAAGAGGAGCAGGAAAAAGCAAAAAATTTCTGACTTGCATCTTGCAATGCAGAGAAATCAATGTTTGTGCATTCACATTATTCATTGACTTTTGCCATTGAAAAACGTCCAGAAATGTTTGAAGCTACTGACTGAATGAAAGAAGCTGGCATCTCACTCTCTCTGAATCTTCTTTAGCATGCTAAGAGGAGCATGAAAAAGCAAAAATTTCAGATTTGCACCTTGCAATGCAGAGAAATCAATGTTTGTGCAATCACATTACTCATTGTCTTTTGCCATTGAAAAACATCCAGAAATGTTTGAAGCTACTGACTGAATGAAAGAAGCTGGCATCTCACTCTCTCTGAATCTTCTTTAGCATGCTAAGAGGAGCATGAAAAAGCAAAAAATTTCAGATTTGCACCTTGCAATGCCGAGAAATTACTGTTTGTACATTGACATTATTCATTGATTTTTGCCATTGAAAAACATCATGTTACTCATATACCAGAAATGTTAGAAGGTACTGGCTGAAAGAAAGGAGCTGGCATCTCACTCTCTTTGAATCTTCTTTATCATGCTAAGAGGAGCAGGAAAAGCAAAAAATTTCAGATTTGCACCTTGCAATGCAGAGAAATCAATGTTTGTGCAATCACATTACTCATTGACTTTTGCCATTGAAAAACATCCAGAAATGTTTGAAGCTACTGACTGAATGAAAGAAGCTGGCATCTCACTCTCTCTGAATCTTCTTTAGCATGCTAAGAGGAGCATGAAAAAGCAAAAATTTCAGATTTGCACCTTGCAATGCGGAGAAATTACTGTTTGTACATTGACATTATTCATTGATTTTTGCCATTGAAAAATATCATGTTACTCATATACCAGAAATGTTTGAAGTTACTGGCTGAAAGAAAGGAGCTGGCATCTCACTCTCTTTGAATCTTCTTTATCATGCTAAGAGGAGCAGAAAAAAGCAAAAAATTTCAGAATTGCACCTTGCAATGCGGAGAAATCAAAGTTTGCGCATTCACATTATTCATTGATTTTTGCCATTGAAAAACGTCCAGAAATGTTTGAAGCTACTTACTGAATTAAAGGAGCTGGCATCTCACTCTCTCTGAATCTTCTTTAGCATGCTAAGAGGAGCATGAAAAAGCAAAAAATATCAGAATTGCACTTCGCAATGCGGAGAAATTACTGTTTGTACATTGACATTATTCATTGATTTTTGCCATTGAAAAACATCATGTTACTCATATAACAGAAATGTTTGAAGGTACTGACTGAAAGAAAGGAGCTGGCATTTCACTCTCTTTGAGTCTTCTTTATCATGCTAAGAGGAGCAGGAAAAAGCAAAAAATTTCTGACTTGCATCTTGCAATGCAGAGAAATCAATGTTTGTGCATTCACATTATTCATTGACTTTTGCCATTGAAAAACGTCCAGAAATGTTTGAAGCTACTGACTGAATGAAAGAAGCTGGCATCTCACTCTCTCTGAATCTTCTTTAGCATGCTAAGAGGAGCATGAAAAAGCAAAAATTTCAGATTTGCACCTTGCAATGCGGAGAAATTACTGTTTGTACATTGACATTATTCATTGATTTTTGCCATTGAAAAATATCATGTTACTCATATACCAGAAATGTTTGAAGGTACTGGCTGAAAGAAAGGAGCTGGCATCTCACTCTCTTTGAATCTTCTTTATCATGCTAAGAGGAGCAGGAAAAGCAAAAAATTTCAGATTTGCACCTTGCAATGCAGAGAAATCAATGTTTGTGCAATCACATTACTCATTGTCTTTTGCCATTGAAAAACATCCAGAAATGTTTGAAGCTACTGACTGAATGAAAGAAGCTGGCATCTCACTCTCTCTGAATCTTCTTTAGCATGCTAAGAGGAGCATGAAAAAGCAAAAAATTTCAGATTTGCACCTTGCAATGCCGAGAAATTACTGTTTGTACATTGACATTATTCATTGATTTTTGCCATTGAAAAACATCATGTTACTCATATACCAGAAATGTTAGAAGGTACTGGCTGAAAGAAAGGAGCTGGCATCTCACTCTCTTTGAATCTTCTTTATCATGCTAAGAGGAGCAGGAAAAGCAAAAAATTTCAGATTTGCACCTTGCAATGCAGAGAAATCAATGTTTGTGCAATCACATTACTCATTGACTTTTGCCATTGAAAAACATCCAGAAATGTTTGAAGCTACTGACTGAATGAAAGAAGCTGGCATCTCACTCTCTCTGAATCTTCTTTAGCATGCTAAGAGGAGCATGAAAAAGCAAAAATTTCAGATTTGCACCTTGCAATGCGGAGAAATTACTGTTTGTACATTGACATTATTCATTGATTTTTGCCATTTAAAAATATCATGTTACTCATATACCAGAAATGTTTGAAGTTACTGGCTGAAAGAAAGGAGCTGGCATCTCACTCTCTTTGAATCTTCTTTATCATGCTAAGAGGAGCAGAAAAAAGCAAAAAATTTCAGAATTGCACCTTCCAATGCGGAGAAATCAATGTTTGCGCATTCACATTATTCATTGATTTTTGCCATTGAAAAACATCCAGAAATGTTTGAAGCTACTGACTGAATGAAAGGAGCTGGCATCTCACTCTCTCTGAATCTTCTTTAGCATGCTAAGAGGAGCATGAAAAAGCAAAAAATATCAGAATTGCACCTCGCAATGCGGAGAAATTACTGTTTGTACATTGACATTATTCATTGATTTTTGCCATTGAAAAACATCATGTTACTCATATAACAGAAATGTTTGAAGGTACTGGCTGAAAGAAAGGAGCTGGCATTTCACTCTCTTTGAGTCTTCTTTATCATGCTAAGAGGAGCAGGAAAAAGCAAAAAATTTCTGACTTGCATCTTGCAATGCAGAGAAATCAATGTTTGTGCATTCACATTATTCATTGACTTTTACCTTTGAAAAACATCCAGAAATGTTTGAAGCTACTGACTGAATGAAAGGAGCTGGCATCTCACTCTCTCTGAATCTTCTTTAGCATGCTAAGAGGAGCATGAAAAAGCAAAAAATATCAGAATTGCACCTCGCAATGCGGAGAAATTACGGTTTGTACATTGACATTATTCATTGATTTTTGCCATTGAAAAACATCATGTTACTCATATACCAGAAATGTTTGAAGGTACTGGCTGAAAGAAAGGAGCTGGCATTTCACTTTCTTTGAGTCTTCTTTATCATGCTAAGAGGAGCAGGAAAAAGCAAAAAATTTCAGACTTGCATCTTGCAATGCAGAGAAATCAATGTTTGTGCATTCACATTATTCATTGACTTTTGCCATTGAAAAACGTCCAGAAATGTTTGAAGCTACTGACTGAATGAAAGGAGCTGGCATCTCACTCTCTCTGAATCTTCTTTAGCATGCTAAGAGGAGCATGAAAAAGCAAAAATTTCAGATTTGCACCTTGCAATGCGGAGAAATTACTGTTTGTACATTGACATTATTCATGGATTTTTGCCATTGAAAAATATCATGTTACTCATATACCAGAAATGTTTGAAGGTACTGGCTGAAAGAAAGGAGCTGGCATCTCACTCTCTTTGAATCTTCTTTATCATGCTAAGAGGAGCAGGAAAAAGCAAAAAATTTCAGAATTGCACCTTGCAATGCGGAGAAATCAATGTTTGCGCATTCACATTATTCATTGATTTTTGCCATTGAAAAACGTCCAGAAATGTTTGAAGCTACTGACTGAATGAAAGGAGCTGGCATCTCACTCACTCTGAATCTTCTTTAGCATGCTAAGAGGAGCATGAAAAAACAAAAAAATTCAGAATTGCACTTTGCAATGCGGAGAAATTACTGTTTGTACATTGACATTATTCATTGATTTTTGCCATTGAAAAACGTCCAGAAATGTTTGAAGCTACTGACTGAATGAAAGGACTGGCATCTCACTCTCTCTGAATCTTCTTTAGCATGCTAAGAGGAGCATGAAAAAGCAAAAAATATCAGAATTGCACCTTTCAATGTAGAGAAATTACTGTTTGTACATTGACATTATTCATTGATTTTTGCCATTGAAAAACATCATGTTACTCATATACCAGAAATGTTTGAAGGTACTGGCTGAAAGAAAGGAGCTGGCATCTCACTCTCTTTGAAACTTCTTTATCATGCTGAGAGGAGCAGGAAAAAGCAAAAAATTTCAGAATTGCACCTTGCAAAGCGGAAAAATCAATGTTTGTGCATTCACATTATTCATTGATTTTTGCCATTGAAAAACGTCCAGAAATGTTTGAAGCTACTGACTGAATGAAAGAAGCTGGCATCTCACTCTCTCTGAATCTTTTTTAGCATGCTAAGAGGAGCATGAAAAAGCAAAAATTTCAGATTTGCACCTTGCAATGCGGAGAAATTACTGTTTGTACATTGACATTATTCATTGATTTTTGCCATTGAAAAATATCATGTTACTCATATACCAGAAATGTTTGAAGGTACTGGCTGAAAGAAAGGAGCTGGCATCTCACTCTCTTTGAATCTTCTTTATCATGCTAAGAGGAGCAGGAAAAAGCTAAAAATTTCAGAATTGCACCTTGCAATGCGGAGAAATCAATGTTTGCGCATTCACATTATTCATTGATTTTTGCCATTGAAAAACGTCCAGAAATGTTTGAAGCTACTGACTGAATGAAAGGAGCTGGCATCTCACTCTCTCTGAATCTTCTTTAGCATGCTAAGAGGAGCATGAAAAAACAAAAAAATTCAGAATTGCACCTTGCAATGCGGAGAAATTACTGTTTGTACATTGACATTATTCATTGATTTTTGCCATTGAAAAACGTCCAGAAATGTTTGAAGCTACTGACTGAATGAAAGGAGCTGGCATCTCACTCTCTCTGAATCTTCTTTAGCATGCTAAGAGGAGCATGAAAAAGCAAAAAATATCAGAATTGCACCTCGCAATGCGGAGAAATTACTGTTTGTACATTGACATTATTCATTGATTTTTGCCATTGAAAAACATCATGTTACTCATATACCAGAAATGTTTGTAGGTACTGGCTGAAAGAAAGGAGCTGGCATCTCACTCTCTTTGAATCTTCTATATCATGCTAAGAGGAGCAGGAAAAAGCAAAAAATTTCAGAATTGCACCTTGCAATGCGGAGTAATCAATGTTTGTGCATTCACAGTAATCATTGATTTTTGCCATTGAAAAACGTCCAGAAATGTTTGAAGCTACCGACTGAATGAAAAGAGCTGGCATCTCACTCTCTCTGAATCTTCTTTAGCATGCTAAAAGGAGCATGAAACAGCAAAAAATTTCAGAATTGCACCTTTCAATGTAGAGAAATTACTGTTTGTACATTGACATTATTCATTGATTTTTGCCATTGAAAAACATCATGTTACTCATATACCAGAAATGTTTGAAGGTACTGGCTGAAAGAAAGGAGCTGGCATCTCACTCTCTTTGAAACTTCTTTATCATGCTGAGAGGAGCAGGAAAAAGCAAAAAATTTCAGAATTGCACCTTGCAAAGCGGAAAAATCAATGTTTGTGCATTCACATTATTCATTGATTTTTGCCATTGAAAAACGTCCAGAAATGTTTGAAGCTACTGACTGAATGAAAGAAGCTGGCATCTCACTCTCTCTGAATCTTTTTTAGCATGCTAAGAGGAGCATGAAAAAGCAAAAATTTCAGATTTGCACCTTGCAATGCGGAGAAATTACTGTTTGTACATTGACATTATTCATTGATTTTTGCCATTGAAAAATATCATGTTACTCATATACCAGAAATGTTTGAAGGTACTGGCTGAAAGAAAGGAGCTGGCATCTCACTCTCTTTGAATCTTCTTTATCATGCTAAGAGGAGCAGGAAAAAGCTAAAAATTTCAGAATTGCACCTTGCAATGCGGAGAAATCAATGTTTGCGCATTCACATTATTCATTGATTTTTGCCATTGAAAAACGTCCAGAAATGTTTGAAGCTACTGACTGAATGAAAGGAGCTGGCATCTCACTCTCTCTGAATCTTCTTTAGCATGCTAAGAGGAGCATGAAAAAACAAAAAAATTCAGAATTGCACCTTGCAATGCGGAGAAATTACTGTTTGTACATTGACATTATTCATTGATTTTTGCCATTGAAAAACATCATGTTACTCATATACCAGAAATGTTTGAAGGTACTGGCTGAGAGAAAGGAGCTGGCATCTCACTCTCTTTGAATCTTCTTTACCATGCTAAGAGGAGCAGGAAAAACGAAAAAAATTCAGAATTGCACCTTGCAAAGCGGAGAAATCAATGTTTGTGCATTCACATTATTCATTGATTTTTGCCATTGAAAAACGTCCAGAAATGTTTGAAGCTACTGACTGAATGAAAGGAGCTGGCATCTCACTCTCTCTGAATCTTCTTTAGCATGCTAAGAGGAGCATGAAAAAGCAAAAAATATCAGAATTGCACCTCGCAATGCCGAGAAATTACTGTTTGTACATTGACATTAATCATTGATTTTTGCCATTGAAAAATATCATGTTACTCATATACCAGAAATGTTTGAAGGTACTGGCTGAAAGAAAGGAGCTGGCATCTCACTCTCTTTGAATCTTCTTTATCATGCTAAGAGGAGCAGGAAAAAGCAAAAAATTTCAGAATTGCACCTTGCAATGCGGAGAAATCAATGTTTGCGCATTCACATTATTCATTGATTTTTGCCATTGAAAAACGTCCAGAAATGTTTGAAGCTACTGACTGAATGAAAGGAGCTGGCATCTCACTCTCTCTGAATCTTCTTTAGCATGCTAAGAGGAGCATGAAAAATCAAAAAAATTCAGAATTGCACCTTGCAATGCGGAGAAATTACTGTTTGTACAGTGACATTATTCATTGATTTTTGCCATGGAAAAACGTCCAGAAATGTTTGAAGCTACTGACTGAATGAAAGGAGCTGGCATCTCACTCTCTCTGAATCTTCTTTAGCATGCTAAGAGGAGCATGAAAAAGCAAAAAATATCAGAATTGCACCTCGCAATGTGGAGAAATTACTGTTTGTACATTGACATTATTCATAGATTTTTGCCATTGAAAAACATCATGTTACTCATATACCAGAAATGTTTGAAGGTACTGGCTGAAAGAAAGGAGCTGGCATTTCACTCTTTTTGAATCTTCTTTATCATGCTAAGAGGAGCAGGAAAAGCAAAAAATTTCAGACTTGCACCTTGCAATGCAGAGAAATCAATGTTTGTGCAATCACATTACTCATTGACTTTTGCCATTGAAAAACATCCAGAAATGTTTGAAGCTACTGACTGAATGAAAGAAGCTGGCATCTCACTCTCTCTGAAAATTCTTTAGCATGCTAAGAGGAGCATGAAAAAGCAAAAATTTCAGATTTGCACCTTGCAATGCGGAGAAATTACTGTTTGTACATTGACTTTATTCATTGATTTTTGCCATTGAAAAACATCATGTTACTCATATACCAGAAATGTTTGAAGGTACGGGCTGAGAGAAAGGAGCTGGCATCTCACTCTCTTTGAATCTTCTTTATCATGCTAAGAGGAGCAGGAAAAATCAAAAAAATTCAGAATTGCACCTTGCAATGCGGAGAAATCAATGTTTGTGCATTCACATTATTCATTTATTTTTGCCATTGTAAAACATCCAGAAGTGTTTGAAGCTACTGACTGAATGAAAGGAGCTGGCATCTCACTCTCTCTGAATCTTCTTTAGCATGCTAAGTGGAGCATGAAAAAGGAAAAAATTTCAGAATTGCACCTTGCAAAGCGGAAAAATCAATGTTTGTGCATTCACATTATTCATTGATTTTTGCCATTGAAAAACGTCCAGAAATGTTTGAAGCTACTGACTGAATGAAAGGAGCTGGCATCTCACTCTCTCTGAATCTTCTTTAGCATGCTAAGAGGAGCATGAAAAAGCAAAAAATATCAGAATTGCACCTCGCAATGCGGAGAAATTACTGTTTGTACATTGACATTATTCATTGATTTTTGCCATTGAAAAACATCATGTTACTCATATACCAGAAATGTTTGAAGGTACTGGCTGAAAGAAAGGAGCTGGCATCTCACTCTCTCTGAATCTTCTTTAGCATGCTAAGAGGAGCATGAAAAAGCAAAAAATATCAGAATTGCACCTCGCAATGCGGAGAAATTACTGTTTGTACATTGACATTATTCATTGATTTTTGCCATTGAAAAACATCATGTTACTCATATACCAGAAATGTTTGAAGGTACTGGCTGAAAGAAAGGAGCTGGCATCTCACTCTCTTTGAATCTTCTTTATCATGCTAAGAGGAGCAGGAAAAAGCAAAAAATTTCAGACTTGCATCTTGCAATGCAGAGAAATCAATGTTTGTGCATTCACATTATTCATTGACTTTTGCCATTGAAAAACGTCCAGAAATGTTTGAAGCTACTGACTGAATGAAAGGAGCTGGCATCTCACTCTCTCTGAATCTTCTTTAGCATGCTAAGAGGAGCATGAAAAAGCAAAAATTTCAGATTTGCACCCTGCAATGCGGAGAAATTACTGTTTGTACATTGACATTATTCATGGATTTTTGCCATTGAAAAATATCATGTTACTCATATACCAGAAATGTTTGAAGGTACTGGCTGAAAGAAAGGAGCTGGCATCTCACTCTCTTTGAATCTTCTTTATCATGCTAAGAGGAGCAGGAAAAAGCAAAAAATTTCAGAATTGCACCTTGCAATGCGGAGAAATCAATGTTTGCGCATTCACATTATTCATTGATTTTTGCCATTGAAAAACGTCCAGAAATGTTTGAAGCTACTGACTGAATGAAAGGAGCTGGCATCTCACTCACTCTGAATCTTCTTTAGCATGCTAAGAGGAGCATGAAAAAACAAAAAAATTCAGAATTGCACCTTGCAATGCGGAGAAATTACTGTTTGTACATTGACATTATTCATTGATTTTTGCCATTGAAAAACGTCCAGAAATGTTTGAAGCTACTGACTGAATGAAAGGAGCTGGCATCTCACTCTCTCTGAATCTTCTTTAGCATGCTAAGAGGAGCATGAAAAAGCAAAAAATATCAGAATTGCACCTCGCAATGCGGAGAAATTACTGTTTGTACATTGACATTATTCATTGATTTTTGCCATTGAAAAACATCATGTTACTCATATACCAGAAATGTTTGTAGGTACTGGCTGAAAGAAAGAAGCTGGCATCTCACTCTCTTTGAATCTTCTATATCATGCTAAGAGGAGCAGGAAAAAGCAAAAAATTTCAGAATTGCACCTTGCAATGCGGAGTAATCAATGTTTGTGCATTCACAGTAATCATTGATTTTTGCCATTGAAAAACGTCCAGAAATGTTTGAAGCTACCGACTGAATGAAAAGAGCTGGCATCTCACTCTCTCTGAATCTTCTTTAGCATGCTAAAAGGAGCATGAAACAGCAAAAAATTTCAGAATTGCACCTTTCAATGTAGAGAAATTACTGTTTGTACATTGACATTATTCATTGATTTTTGCCATTGAAAAACATCATGTTACTCATATACCAGAAATGTTTGAAGGTACTTGCTGAAAGAAAGGAGCTGGCATCTCACTCTCTTTGAAACTTCTTTATCATGCTGAGAGGAGCAGGAAAAAGCAAAAAATTTCAGAATTGCACCTTGCAAAGCGGAAAAATCAATGTTTGTGCATTCACATTATTCATTGATTTTTGCCATTGAAAAACGTCCAGAAATGTTTGAAGCTACTGACTGAATGAAAGAAGCTGGCATCTCACTCTATCTGAATCTTTTTTAGCATGCTAAGAGGAGCATGAAAAAGCAAAAATTTCAGATTTGCACCTTGCAATGCGGAGAAATTACTGTTTGTACATTGACATTATTCATTGATTTTTGCCATTGAAAAATATCATGTTACTCATATACCAGAAATGTTTGAAGGTACTGGCTGAAAGAAAGGAGCTGGCATCTCACTCTCTTTGAATCTTCTTTATCATGCTAAGAGGAGCAGGAAAAAGCTAAAAATTTCAGAATTGCACCTTGCAATGCGGAGAAATCAATGTTTGCGCATTCACATTATTCATTGATTTTTGCCATTGAAAAACGTCCAGAAATGTTTGAAGCTACTGACTGAATGAAAGGAGCTGGCATCTCACTCTCTCTGAATCTTCTTTAGCATGCTAAGAGGAGCATGAAAAAACAAAAAAATTCAGAATTGCACCTTGCAATGCGGAGAAATTACTGTTTGTACATTGACATTATTCATTGATTTTTGCCATTGAAAAACGTCCAGAAATGTTTGAAGCTACTGACTGAATGAAAGGAGCTGGCATCTCACTCTCTCTGAATCTTCTTTAGCATGCTAAGAGGAGCATGAAAAAGCAAAAAATATCAGAATTGCACCTCGCAATGCGGAGAAATTACTGTTTGTACATTGACATTATTCATTGATTTTTGCCATTGAAAAACATCATGTTACTCATATACCAGAAATGTTTGTAGGTACTGGCTGAAAGAAAGGAGCTGGCATCTCACTCTCTTTGAATCTTCTATATCATGCTAAGAGGAGCAGGAAAAAGCAAAAAATTTCAGAATTGCACCTTGCAATGCGGAGTAATCAATGTTTGTGCATTCACAGTAATCATTGATTTTTGCCATTGAAAAACGTCCAGAAATGTTTGAAGCTACCGACTGAATGAAAAGAGCTGGCATCTCACTCTCTCTGAATCTTCTTTAGCATGCTAAAAGGAGCATGAAACAGCAAAAAATTTCAGAATTGCACCTTTCAATGTAGAGAAATTACTGTTTGTACATTGACATTATTCATTGATTTTTGCCATTGAAAAACATCATGTTACTCATATACCAGAAATGTTTGAAGGTACTGGCTGAAAGAAAGGAGCTGGCATCTCACTCTCTTTGAAACTTCTTTATCATGCTGAGAGGAGCAGGAAAAAGCAAAAAATTTCAGAATTGCACCTTGCAAAGCGGAAAAATCAATGTTTGTGCATTCACATTATTCATTGATTTTTGCCATTGAAAAACGTCCAGAAATGTTTGAAGCTACTGACTGAATGAAAGAAGCTGGCATCTCACTCTCTCTGAATCTTTTTTAGCATGCTAAGAGGAGCATGAAAAAGCAAAAATTTCAGATTTGCACCTTGCAATGCGGAGAAATTACTGTTTGTACATTGACATTATTCATTGATTTTTGCCATTGAAAAATATCATGTTACTCATATACCAGAAATGTTTGAAGGTACTGGCTGAAAGAAAGGAGCTGGCATCTCACTCTCTTTGAATCTTCTTTATCATGCTAAGAGGAGCAGGAAAAAGCTAAAAATTTCAGAATTGCACCTTGCAATGCGGAGAAATCAATGTTTGCGCATTCACATTATTCATTGATTTTTGCCATTGAAAAACGTCCAGAAATGTTTGAAGCTACTGACTGAATGAAAGGAGCTGGCATCTCACTCTCTCTGAATCTTCTTTAGCATGCTAAGAGGAGCATGAAAAAACAAAAAAATTCAGAATTGCACCTTGCAATGCGGAGAAATTACTGTTTGTACATTGACATTATTCATTGATTTTTGCCATTGAAAAACATCATGTTACTCATATACCAGAAATGTTTGAAGGTACTGGCTGAGAGAAAGGAGCTGGCATCTCACTCTCTTTGAATCTTCTTTACCATGCTAAGAGGAGCAGGAAAAACGAAAAAAATTCAGAATTGCACCTTGCAAAGCGGAGAAATCAATGTTTGTGCATTCACATTATTCATTGATTTTTGCCATTGAAAAACGTCCAGAAATGTTTGAAGCTACTGACTGAATGAAAGGAGCTGGCATCTCACTCTCTCTGAATCTTCTTTAGCATGCTAAGAGGAGCATGAAAAAGCAAAAAATATCAGAATTGCACCTCGCAATGCCGAGAAATTACTGTTTGTACATTGACATTAATCATTGATTTTTGCCATTGAAAAATATCATGTTACTCATATACCAGAAATGTTTGAAGGTACTGGCTGAAAGAAAGGAGCTGGCATCTCACTCTCTTTGAATCTTCTTTATCATGCTAAGAGGAGCAGGAAAAAGCAAAAAATTTCAGAATTGCACCTTGCAATGCGGAGAAATCAATGTTTGCGCATTCACATTATTCATTGATTTTTGCCATTGAAAAACGTCCAGAAATGTTTGAAGCTACTGACTGAATGAAAGGAGCTGGCATCTCACTCTCTCTGAATCTTCTTTAGCATGCTAAGAGGAGCATGAAAAAACAAAAAAATTCAGAATTGCACCTTGCAATGCGGAGAAATTACTGTTTGTACAGTGACATTATTCATTGATTTTTGCCATGGAAAAACGTCCAGAAATGTTTGAAGCTACTGACTGAATGAAAGGAGCTGGCATCTCACTCTCTCTGAATCTTCTTTAGCATGCTAAGAGGAGCATGAAAAAGCAAAAAATATCAGAATTGCACCTCGCAATGTGGAGAAATTACTGTTTGTACATTGACATTATTCATAGATTTTTGCCATTGAAAAACATCATGTTACTCATATACCAGAAATGTTTGAAGGTACTGGCTGAAAGAAAGGAGCTGGCATCTCACTCTCTTTGAATCTTCTTTATCATGCTAAGAGGAGCAGGAAAAGCAAAAAATTTCAGAATTGCACCTTGCAATGCGGAGAAATCAATGTTTGTGCATTCACATTATTCATTGATTTTTGCCATTGAAAAACGTCCAGAAATGTTTGAAGCTACTGACTGAATGAAAGGATCTGGCATCTCACTGTCTCTGAATCTTCTTTGGCATGCTAAGAGGAGCATGAAAAAGTAAAAAATATCAGAATTGCACCTCGCAATGCGGAGAAATTACTGTTTGTACATTGACATTAATTATTGATGTTTGCCATTGAAAAACATCATGTTACTCATATACCAGAAATGTTTGAAGGTACTGGCTGAAAGAAAGGAGCTGGCATTTCACTCTTTTTGAATCTTCTTTATCATGCTAAGAGGAGCAGGAAAAGCAAAAAATTTCAGACTTGCACCTTGCAATGCAGAGAAATCAATGTTTGTGCAATCACATTACTCATTGACTTTTGCCATTGAAAAACATCCAGAAATGTTTGAAGCTACTGACTGAATGAAAGAAGCTGGCATCTCACTCTCTCTGAAAATTCTTTAGCATGCTAAGAGGAGCATGAAAAAGCAAAAATTTCAGATTTGCACCTTGCAATGCGGAGAAATTACAGTTTGTACATTGACTTTATTCATTGATTTTTGCCATTGAAAAACATCATGTTACTCATATACCAGAAATGTTTGAAGGTACGGGCTGAGAGAAAGGAGCTGGCATCTCACTCTCTTTGAATCTTCTTTATCATGCTAAGAGGAGCAGGAAAAATCAAAAAAATTCAGAATTGCACCTTGCAATGCGGAGAAATCAATGTTTGTGCATTCACATTATTCATTTATTTTTGCCATTGTAAAACATCCAGAAGTGTTTGAAGCTACTGACTGAATGAAAGGAGCTGGCATCTCACTCTCTCTGAATCTTCTTTAGCATGCTAAGTGGAGCATGAAAAAGGAAAAAATTTCAGAATTGCACCTTGCAAAGCGGAAAAATCAATGTTTGTGCATTCACATTATTCATTGATTTTTGCCATTGAAAAACGTCCAGAAATGTTTGAAGCTACTGACTGAATGAAAGGAGCTGGCATCTCACTCTCTCTGAATCTTCCTTAGCATGCTAAGAGGAGCATGAAAAAGCAAAAAATATCAGAATTGCACCTCGCAATGCGGAGAAATTACTGTTTGTACATTGACATTATTCATTGATTTTTGCCATTGAAAAACATCATGTTACTCATATACCAGAAATGTTTGAAGGTACTGGCTGAAAGAAAGGAGCTGGCATCTCACTCTCTCTGAATCTTCTTTAGCATGCTAAGAGGAGCATGAAAAAGCAAAAAATATCAGAATTGCACCTCGCAATGCGGAGAAATTACTGTTTGTACATTGACATTATTCATTGATTTTTGCCATTGAAAAACATCATGTTACTCATATACCAGAAATGTTTGAAGGTACTGGCTGAAAGAAAGGAGCTGGCATCTCACTCTCTCTGAATCTTCTTTAGCATGCTAAGAGGAGCATGAAAAAGCAAAAAATTTCAGAATTGCACCTTGCAAATCGGAAAAATCAATGTTTGTGCATTCACATTATTCATTGATTTTTGCCTTTGAAAAACGTCCAGAAATGTTTGAAGCTACTGACTGAATGAAAGGAGCTGGCATCTCACTCTATCTGAATCTTCTTTAGAATGCTAAGAGGAGCATGAAAAAGCAAAAAATATCAGAATTGCACCTCGCAATGTGGAGAAATTACTGTTTGTACATTGACATTATTCATTGATTTTTGCCATTGAAAAACATCATGTTACTCATATACCAGAAATGTTTGAAGGTACTGGCTGAAAGAAAGGAGCTGGCATTTCACTCTCTTTGAGTCTTCTTTATCATGCTAAGAGGAGCAAGAAAAAGCAAAAAATTTCAGACTTGCATCTTGCAATGCAGAGAAATCAATGTTTGTGCATTCACATTATTCATTGACTTTTGCCATTGAAAAACGTCCAGAAATGTTTGAAGCTACTGACTGAATGAAAGGAGCTGGCATCTCACTCTCTCTGAATCTTCTTTAGCATGCTAAGAGGAGCATGAAAAAGCAAAAATTTCAGATTTGCACCTTGCAATGCGGAGAAATTACTGTTTGTACATTGACATTATTCATTGATTTTTGCCATTGAAAAATATCATGTTACTCATATACCAGAAATGTTTGAAGGTACTGGCTGAAAGAAAGGAGCTGGCATCTCACTCTCTTTGAATATTCTTTATCATGCTAAGAGGAGCAGGAAAAAGCAAAAAACTTCAGAATTGCACCTTGCAATGCGGAGAAATCAATGTTTGTGCATTCACATTATTCATTGATTTTTGCCATTGAAAAACGTCCAGAAATGTTTGAAGCTACTGACTGAATGAAAGGAGCTGGAATCTCACTCTCTCTGAATCTTCTTTAGCATGCTAAGAGGAGCATGAAAAAGCAAAAAATTTCAGAATTGCACCTTTCAATGCGGAGAAATTACTGTTTGTACATTGACATTATTCATTGATTTTTGCCATTGAAAAACACCATGTTACTCATATACCAGAAATGTTTGAAGGTACTGGCTGAAAGAAAGGAGCTGGCATTTCACTCTCTTTGAATCTTCTTTATCATGCTAAGAGGAGCAGGAAAAAGCAAAAAAATTCAGAATTGCACCTTGCAATGCAGAGAAATCAATGTTTGTGCAATCACATTATTCATTGATTTTTGCCATTGTAAAACGTCCAGAAATGTTTGAAGCTACTGACTGAATGAAAGGAGCTGGCATCTCACTCTCTCTGAATCTTCTTTAGCATGCTAAGAGGGGCATGAAAAAGCAAAAAAATTCAGAATTGCACCTTGCAATGCGGGCAAACTACTGTTTGTACATTGCCATTATTCATTGATTTTTGCCATTTAAAAACATCATGTTACTCATATACCAGAAATGTTTGAAGGTACTGGCTGAAAGAAAGGAGATTGCATTTCACTCTCTTTGAGTCTTCTTTATCATGCTAAGAGGAGCAGGAAAAAGCAAAAAATTTCAGAATTGCATCTTGCAATGCAGAGAAATCAATGTTTGTGCATTCACATTATTCATTGACTTTTGCCATTGAAAAACGTCCAGAAATGTTTGAAGCTACTGACTGAATGAAAGGAGCTGGCATCTCACTCTCTCTGAATCTTCTTTAGCATGCTAAGAGGAGCATGAAATAGCAAAAATTTTAGATTTGCACCTTGCAATGCAGAGAAATTACTGTTTGTACATTGACATTATTCATTGATTTTTGCCATTGAAAAATATCATGTTACTCATATACCAGAAATGTTTGAAGGTACTGGCTGAAAGAAAGGAGCTGGCATCTCACTCTCTTTGAATCTTCTTTATCATGCTAAGAGGACCAGGAAAAAGCAAAAAACTTCAGAATTTCACTTTGCAATGCGGAGAAATCAATGTTTGTCCATTCACATTATTCATTGATTTTTGCCATTGAAAAACGTCCAGAAATGTTTGAAGCTACAGACTGAATGAAAGGAGCTGGCATCTCACTCTCTCTGAATCTTCTTTAGCATGCTAAGAGGAGCAGGAAAAAGCAAAAAAATTCAAAATTGCACCTTGCAATGCGGAGATATCAATGTTTGTGCATTCACATTATTCATTGATTTTTGCCATTGAAAAACGTCCAGAAATGTTTGAAGCTACCGACTGAAAGAAAGGAGCTGGAATCTCACTCTCTTTGAATCTTCTTTATCATGCTAAGAGGGGCAGGAAAAAGCAAAAAATTTCAGAATTGCTCCTTGCAATGCAGAGAAATCAATGTTTGTGCATTCACATTATTCATTGATTTTTGCCATTGAAAAACGTCCAGAAATGTTTTAAGCTACCGACTGAATTAAAGGAGCTGGCATCTCACTCTCTCTGAATCTTCTTTAGCATGCTAAGAGGAGCATGAAAAAGCAAAAAATTTCAGAATTGCACCTTGCAATGCGGAGAAATTACTGTTTGTACATTGACATTATTCATTGATTTTTGCCATTGAAAAACATCATGTTACTCATATACCAGAAATGTTTGAAGGTACTGGCTGAAAGAAAGGAGCTGGCATTTCACTATCTTTGAATCTTCTTTATCATGCTAAGAGGAGCAGGAAAAAGCAAAAAAATTCAGAATTGCACCTTGCAATGCAAAGAAATCAATGTTTGTGCATTCACATTATTCATTGATTTTTGCCATTGTAAAATGTCCAGAAATGTTTGAAGCTACTGACTGAATGAAAGGAGCTTGCATCTCACTCTCTCTGAATCTTCTTTAGCATGCTAAGAGGAGCATGAAAAAGCAAAAAATTTCAGAATTGCACCTTGCAATGCGGAGAAATTACTGTTTGTACATTGACATTATTCATTGATTTTTGCCATTGAAAAACATCATGTTACTCATATACCAGAAATGTTTGAAGGTACTGGCTGAAAGAAAGGAGCTGGCATCTCACTCTCTTTGAAACTTCTTTATCATGCTGAGAGGAGCAGGAAAAAGCAAAAAATTTCAGAATTGCACCTTGCAAAGCGGAAAAATCAATGTTTGTGCATTCACATTATTCATTGATTTTTGCCATTGAAAAACGTCCAGAAATGTTTGAAGCTACTGACTGAATGAAAGAAGCTGGCATCTCACTCTCTCTGAATCTTTTTTAGCATGCTAAGAGGAGCATGAAAAAGCAAAAATTTCAGATTTGCACCTTGCAATGCGGAGAAATTACTGTTTGTACATTGACATTATTCATTGATTTTTGCCATTGAAAAATATCATGTTACTCATATACCAGAAATGTTTGAAGGTACTGGCTGAAAGAAAGGAGCTGGCATCTCACTCTCTTTGAATCTTCTTTATCATGCTAAGAGGAGCAGGAAAAAGCTAAAAATTTCAGAATTGCACCTTGCAATGCGGAGAAATCAATGTTTGCGCATTCACATTATTCATTGATTTTTGCCATTGAAAAACATCCAGAAATGTTTGAAGCTACTGACTGAATGAAAGGATCTGGCATCTCACTCTCTCTGAATCTTCTTTAGCATGCTAAGAGGAGCATGAAAAAACAAAAAAATTCAGAATTGCACCTTGCAATGCGGAGAAATTACTGTTTGTACATTGACATTATTCATTGATTTTTGCCATTGAAAAACGTCCAGAAATGTTTGAAGCTACTGACTGAATGAAAGGAGCTGGCATCTCACTCTCTCTGAATCTTCTTTAGCATGCTAAGAGGAGCATGAAAAAGCAAAAAATATCAGAATTGCACCTCGCAATGCGGAGAAATTACTGTTTGTACATTGACATTATTCATTGATTTTTGCCATTGAAAAACATCATGTTACTCATATACCAGAAATGTTTGTAGGTACTGGCTGAAAGAAAGGAGCTGGCATCTCACCCTCTTTGAATCTTCTATATCATGCTAAGAGGAGCAGGAAAAAGCAAAAAATTTCAGAATTGCACCTTGCAATGCGGAGTAATCAATGTTTGTGCATTCACAGTAATCATTGATTTTTGCCATTGAAAAACGTCCAGAAATGTTTGAAGCTACCGACTGAATGAAAAGAGCTGGCATCTCACTCTCTCTGAATCTTCTTTAGCATGCTAAAAGGAGCATGAAACAGCAAAAAATTTCAGAATTGCACCTTTCAATGTAGAGAAATTACTGTTTGTACATTGACATTATTCATTGATTTTTGCCATTGAAAAACATCATGTTACTCATATACCAGAAATGTTTGAAGGTACTGGCTGAAAGAAAGGAGCTGGCATCTCACTCTCTTTGAAACTTCTTTATCATGCTGAGAGGAGCAGGAAAAAGCAAAAAATTTCAGAATTGCACCTTGCAAAGCGGAAAAATCAATGTTTGTGCATTCACATTATTCATTGATTTTTGCCATTGAAAAACGTCCAGAAATGTTTGAAGCTACTGACTGAATGAAAGAAGCTGGCATCTCACTCTCTCTGAATCTTCTTTAGCATGCTAAGAGGAGCATGAAAAAGCAAAAATTTCAGATTTGCACCTTGCAATGCGGAGAAATTACTGTTTGTACATTGACATTATTCATTGATTTTTGCCATTGAAAAATATCATGTTACTCATATACCAGAAATGTTTGAAGGTACTGGCTGAAAGAAAGGAGCTGGCATCTCACTCTCTTTGAATCTTCTTTATCATGCTAAGAGGAGCAGGAAAAAGCTAAAAATTTCAGAATTGCACCTTGCAATGCGGAGAAATCAATGTTTGCGCATTCACATTATTCATTGATTTTTGCCATTGAAAAACGTCCAGAAATGTTTGAAGCTACTGACTGAATGAAAGGAGCTGGCATCTCACTCTCTCTGAATCTTCTTTAGCATGCTAAGAGGAGCATGAAAAAACAAAAAAATTCAGAATTGCACCTTGCAATGCGGAGAAATTACTGTTTGTACATTGACATTATTCATTGATTTTTGCCATTGAAAAACATCATGTTACTCATATACCAGAAATGTTTGAAGGTACTGGCTGAGAGAAAGGAGCTGGCATCTCACTCTCTTTGAATCTTCTTTACCATGCTAAGAGGAGCAGGAAAAACGAAAATATTCAGAATTGCACCTTGCAAAGCGGAGAAATCAATGTTTGTGCATTCACATTATTCATTGATTTTTGCCATTGAAAAACGTCCAGAAATGTTTGAAGCTACTGACTGAATGAAAGGAGCTGGCATCTCACTCTCTCTGAATCTTCTTTAGCATGCTAAGAGGAGCATGAAAAAGCAAAAAATATCAGAATTGCACCTCGCAATGCCGAGAAATTACTGTTTGTACATTGACATTAATCATTGATTTTTGCCATTGAAAAATATCATGTTACTCATATACCAGAAATGTTTGAAGGTACTGGCTGAAAGAAAGGAGCTGGCATCTCACTCTCTTTGAATCTTCTTTATCATGCTAAGAGGAGCAGGAAAAAGCAAAAAATTGCAGAATTGCACCTTGCAATGCGAAGAAATCAATGTTTGCGCATTCACATTATTCATTGATTTTTGCCATTGAAAAACGTCCAGAAATGTTTGAAGCTACTGACTGAATGAAAGGAGCTGGCATCTCACTCTCTCTGAATCTTCTTTAGCATGCTAAGAGGAGCATGAAAAAACAAAAAAATTCAGAATTGCACCTTGCAATGCGGAGAAATTACTGTTTGTACAGTGACATTATTCATTGATTTTTGCCATTGAAAAACGTCCAGAAATGTTTGAAGCTACTGACTGAATGAAAGGAGCTGGCATCTCACTCTCTCTGAATCTTCTTTAGCATGCTAAGAGGAGCATGAAAAAGCAAAAAATATCAGAATTGCACCTCGCAATGTGGAGAAATTACTGTTTGTACATTGACATTATTCATAGATTTTTGCCATTGAAAAACATCATGTTACTCATATACCAGAAATGTTTGAAGGTACTGGCTGAAAGAAAGGAGCTGGCATCTCACTCTCTTTGAATCTTCTTTATCATGCTAAGAGGAGGAGGAAAAAGCAAAAAATTTCAGAATTGCACCTTGCAATGCGGAGAAATCAATGTTTGTGCATTCACATTATTCATTGATTTTTGCCATTGAAAAACGTCCAGAAATGTTTGAAGCTACTGACTGAATGAAAGGATCTGGCATCTCACTGTCTCTGAATCTTCTTTGGCATGCTAAGAGGAGCATGAAAAAGTAAAAAATATCAGAATTGCACCTCGCAATGCGGAGAAATTACTGTTTGTACATTGACATTAATTATTGATGTTTGCCATTGAAAAACATCATGTTACTCATATACCAGAAATGTTTGAAGGTACTGGCTGAAAGAAAGGAGCTGGCATTTCACTCTTTTTGAATCTTCTTTATCATGCTAAGAGGAGCAGGAAAAGCAAAAAATTTCAGACTTGCACCTTGCAATGCAGAGAAATCAATGTTTGTGCAATCACATTACTCATTGACTTTTGCCATTGAAAAACATCCAGAAATGTTTGAAGCTACTGACTGAATGAAAGAAGCTGGCATCTCACTCTCTCTGAATCTTCTTTAGCATGCTAAGAGGAGCATGAAAAAGCAAAAATTTCAGATTTGCACCTTGCAATGCGGAGAAATTACTGTTTGTACATTGACTTTATTCATTGATTTTTGCCATTGAAAAACATCATGTTACTCATATACCAGAAATGTTTGAAGGTACGGGCTGAGAGAAAGGAGCTGGCATCTCACTCTCTTTGAATCTTCTTTATCATGCTAAGAGGAGCAGGAAAAATCAAAAAAATTCAGAATTGCACCTTGCAATGCGGAGAAATCAATGTTTGTGCATTCACATTATTCATTGATTTTTGCCATTGTAAAACATCCAGAAGTGTTTGAAGCTACTGACTGAATGAAAGGAGCTGGCATCTCACTCTCTCTGAATCTTCTTTAGCATGCTAAGTGGAGCATGAAAAAGGAAAAAATTTCAGAATTGCACCTTGCAAAGCGGAAAAATCAATGTTTGTGCATTCACATTATTCATTGATTTTTGCCATTGAAAAACGTCCAGAAATGTTTGAAGCTACTGACTGAATGAAAGGAGCTGGCATCTCACTCTCTCTGAATCTTCTTTAGCATGCTAAGAGGAGCATGAAAAAGCAAAAAATATCAGAATTGCACCTTGCAATGCGGAGAAATTACTGTTTGTACATTGACATTATTCATTGATTTTTGCCATTGAAAAACATCATGTTACTCATATACCAGAAATGTTTGAAGGTACTGGCTGAAAGAAAGGAGCTGGCATCTCACTCTCTCTGAATCTTCTTTAGCATGCTAAGAGGAGCATGAAGAAGCAAAAAATATCAGAATTGCACCTCGCAATGCGGAGAAATTACTGTTTGTACATTGACATTATTCATTGATTTTTGCCATTGAAAAACATCATGTTACTCATATACCAGAAATGTTTGAAGGTACTGGCTGAAAGAAAGGAGCTGGCATCTCACTCTCTCTGAATCTTCTTTAGCATGCTAAGAGGAGCATGAAAAAGCAAAAAATTTCAGAATTGCACCTTGCAAATCGGAAAAATCAATGTTTGTGCATTCACATTATTCATTGATTTTTGCCTTTGAAAAACGTCCAGAAATGTTTGAAGCTACTGACTGAATGAAAGGAGCTGGCATCTCACTCTATCTGAATCTTCTTTAGAATGCTAAGAGGAGCATGAAAAAGCAAAAAATATCAGAATTGCACCTCGCAATGTGGAGAAATTACTGTTTGTACATTGACATTATTCATTGATTTTTGCCATTGAAAAACATCATGTTACTCATATACCAGAAATGTTTGAAGGTACTGGCTGAAAGAAAGGAGCTGGCATTTCACTCTCTTTGAGTCTTCTTTATCATGCTAAGAGGAGCAAGAAAAAGCAAAAAATTTCAGACTTGCATCTTGCAATGCAGAGAAATCAATGTTTGTGCATTCACATTATTCATTGACTTTTGCCATTGAAAAACGTCCAGAAATGTTTGAAGCTACTGACTGAATGAAAGGAGCGGGCATCTCACTCTCTCTGAATCTTCTTTAGCATGCTAAGAGGAGCATGAAAAAGCAAAAATTTCAGATTTGCACCTTGCAATGCGGAGAAATTACTGTTTGTACATTGACATTATTCATTGATTTTTGCCATTGAAAAATATCATGTTACTCATATACCAGAAATGTTTGAAGGTACTGGCTGAAAGAAAGGAGCTGGCATCTCACTCTCTTTGAATATTCTTTATCATGCTAAGAGGAGCAGGAAAAAGCAAAAAACTTCAGAATTGCACCTTGCAATGCGGAGAAATCAATGTTTGTGCATTCACATTATTCATTGATTTTTGCCATTGAAAAACGTCCAGAAATGTTTGAAGCTACTGACTGAATGAAAGGAGCTGGAATCTCACTCTCTCTGAATCTTCTTTAGCATGCTAAGAGGAGCATGAAAAAGCAAAAAATTTCAGAATTGCACCTTTCAATGCGGAGAAATTACTGTTTGTACATTGACATTATTCATTGATTTTTGCCATTGAAAAACACCATGTTACTCATATACCAGAAATGTTTGAAGGTACTGGCTGAAAGAAAGGAGCTGGCATTTCACTCTCTTTGAATCTTCTTTATCATGCTAAGAGGAGCAGGAAAAAGCAAAAAAATTCAGAATTGCACCTTGCAATGCAGAGAAATCAATGTTTGTGCAATCACATTATTCATTGATTTTTGCCATTGTAAAACGTCCAGAAATGTTTGAAGCTACTGACTGAATGAAAGGAGCTGGCATCTCACTCTCTCTGAATCTTCTTTAGCATGCTAAGAGGGGCATGAAAAAGCAAAAAAATTCAGAATTGCACCTTGCAATGCGGGCAAACTACTGTTTGTACATTGCCATTATTCATTGATTTTTGCCATTTAAAAACATCATGTTACTCATATACCAGAAATGTTAGAAGGTACTGGCTGAAAGAAAGGAGATTGCATTTCACTCTCTTTGAGTCTTCTTTATCATGCTAAGAGGAGCAAGAAAAAGCAAAAAATTTCAGACTTGCATCTTGCAATGCAGAGAAATCAATGTTTGTGCATTCACATTATTCATTGACTTTTGCCATTGAAAAACGTCCAGAAATGTTTGAAGCTACTGACTGAATGAAAGGAGCGGGCATCTCACTCTCTCTGAATCTTCTTTAGCATGCTAAGAGGAGCATGAAAAAGCAAAAATTTCAGATTTGCACCTTGCAATGCGGAGAAATTACTGTTTGTACATTGACATTATTCATTGATTTTTGCCATTGAAAAATATCATGTTACTCATATACCAGAAATGTTTGAAGGTACTGGCTGAAAGAAAGGAGCTGGCATCTCACTCTCTTTGAATATTCTTTATCATGCTAAGAGTAGCAGGAAAAAGCAAAAAACTTCAGAATTGCACCTTGCAATGCGGAGAAATCAATGTTTGTGCATTCACATTATTCATTGATTTTTGCCATTGAAAAACGTCCAGAAATGTTTGAAGCTACTGACTGAATGAAAGGAGCTGGAATCTCACTCTCTCTGAATCTTCTTTAGCATGCTAAGAGGAGCATGAAAAAGCAAAAAATTTCAGAATTGCACCTTTCAATGCGGAGAAATTACTGTTTGTACATTGACATTATTCATTGATTTTTGCCATTGAAAAACACCATGTTACTCATATACCAGAAATGTTTGAAGGTACTGGCTGAAAGAAAGGAGCTGGCATTTCACTCTCTTTGAATCTTCTTTATCATGCTAAGAGGAGCAGGAAAAAGCAAAAAAATTCAGAATTGCACCTTGCAATGCAGAGAAATCAATGTTTGTGCAATCACATTATTCATTGATTTTTGCCATTGTAAAACGTCCAGAAATGTTTGAAGCTACTGACTGAATGAAAGGAGCTGGCATCTCACTCTCTCTGAATCTTCTTTAGCATGCTAAGAGGGGCATGAAAAAGCAAAAAAATTCAGAATTGCACCTTGCAATGCGGGCAAACTACTGTTTGTACATTGCCATTATTCATTGATTTTTGCCATTTAAAAACATCATGTTACTCATATACCAGAAATGTTAGAAGGTACTGGCTGAAAGAAAGGAGATTGCATTTCACTCTCTTTGAGTCTTCTTTATCATGCTAAGAGGAGCAGGAAAAAGCAAAAAATTTCAGAATTGCATCTTGCAATGCAGAGAAATCAATGTTTGTGCATTCACATTATTCATTGACTTTTGCCATTGAAAAACGTCCAGAAATGTTTGAAGCTACCGACTGAAAGAAAGGAGCTGGAATCTCACTCTCTTTGAATCTTCTTTATCATGCTAAGAGGGGCAGGAAAAAGCAAAAAATTTCAGAATTGCTCCTTGCAATGCAGAGAAATCAATGTTTGTGCATTCACATTATTCATTGATTTTTGCCATTGAAAAACGTCCAGAAATGTTTTAAGCTACCGACTGAATTAAAGGAGCTGGCATCTCACTCTCTCTGAATCTTCTTTAGCATGCTAAGAGGAGCATGAAAAAGCAAAAAATTTCAGAATTGCACCTTGCAATGCGGAGAAATTACTGTTTGTACATTGACATTATTCATTGATTTTTGCCATTGAAAAACATCATGTTACTCATATACCAGAAATGTTTGAAGGTACTGGCTGAAAGAAAGGAGCTGGCATCTCACTCTCTTTGAATCTTATTTATCATGCTAACAGGAGCAGGAAAAAGCAAAAAATTTCAGAATTGCACCTTGCAATGCGGAGAAATCAATGTTTGTGCATTCACATTATTCATTGATTTTTGCCACTGAAAAACGTCCAGAAATGTTTGAAGCTACCGACTGAAAGAAAGGAGCTGGTATCTCACTCTCTTTGAATCTTCTTTATCATGCTAAGTGGGGCAGGAAAAAGGAAAAAATTTCAGAATTGCTCCTTGCAATGCAGAGAAATCAATGTTTGTGCATTCACATTATTCATTGATTTTTGCCATTGAAAAACGTCCAGAAATGTTTTAAGCTACCGACTGAATTAAAGGAGCTGGCATCTCACTCTCTCTGAATCTTCTTTATCATGCTAAGAGGAGCATGAAAAAGCAAAAAATTTCAGAATTGCACCTTGCAATGCGGAGAAATTACTGTTTGTACATTGACATTATTCATTGATTTTTGCCATTGAAAAACATCATGTTACTCATATACCAGAAATGTTTGAAGGTACTGGCTGAAAGAAAGGAGCTGGCATTTCACTCTCTTTGAATCTTCTTTATCATGCTAAGAGGAGCAGGAAAAAGCAGAAAAATTCAGAATTGCACCTTGCAATGCAAAGAAATCAATGTTTGTGCATTCACATTATTCATTGATTTTTGCCATTGTAAAACGTCCAGAAATGTTTGAAGCTACTGACTGAATGAAAGGAGCTTGCATCTCACTCTCTCTGAATCTTCTTTAGCATGCTAAGAGGAGCATGAAAAAGCAAAAAATTTCAGAATTGCACCTTGCAATGCGGAGAAATTACTGTTTGTACATTGACATTATTCATTGATTTTTGCCATTGAAAAACATCACGTTACTCATATACCAGAAATGTTTGAAGGTACTGGCTGAAAGAAAGGAGCTGGCATCTCACTCTCTTTGAATCTTATTTATCATGCTAACAGGAGCAGGAAAAAGCAAAAAATTTCAGAATTGCACCTTGCAATGCGGAGAAATCAATGTTTGTGCATTCACATTATTCATTGATTTTTGCCATTGAAAAACGTCCAGAAATGTTTGAAGCTACTGACTGAATGAAAGGAGCTGGCATCTCACTCTCTCTGAATCTTCTTTAGCATGCTAAGAGGAGCATGAAAAAGCAAAAAAATTCAGAATTGCACCTTGCAATGCGGAGAAATTACTGTTTGTACATTGACATTATTCATTGATTTTTGCCATTGAAAAACATCATGTTACTCATATACCAGAAATGTTTGAAGGTACTGGCTGAAAGAACGGAGCTGGCATTTCACTCTCTTTGAATCTTCTTTATCATGCTAAGAGGAGCAGGAAAAAACAAAAAAATTCAGAATTGCACCTTGCAATGCAGAGAAATCAATGTTTGTGCATTCACATTATTCATTGATTTTTGCCATTGAAAAACATCCAGAAATGTTTGAAGCTACTGACTGAATGAAAGGAGCTGGCATCTCACTCTCTCTGAATCTTCTTTATCATGCTAAGAGGAGCATGAAAAAGCAAAAAATTTCAGAATTGCACCTTGCAATGCGGAGAAATTACTGTTTGTACATTGACATTATTCATTGATTTTTGCCATTTAAAAACATCATGTTAATCATATACCAGAAATGTTTGAAGGTATTGGCTGAAAGAAAGGAGCTGGCATCTCAATCTCTTTGAATCTTCTTTATCATGCTAAGAGGAGCAGGAAAAAGCAAAAAAATTCAGAATTGCACCTTGCAATGCGGAGAAAATACTGTTTGTACATTGACATTATTCATTGATTTTTGCCATTGAAAAACATCATGTTACTCATATATCAGAAATGTTTGAAGGTACTGGTTGAAAGAAAGGGGCTGGCATTTCACTCTCTTTGAATCTTCTTTATCATGCTAAGAGGAGCAGGAAAAAGCAAAAAATTTCTGAATTGCACCTTGCAATGCGGAGAAATCAATGTTTGTGCATTCACATTATTCATTGATTTTTGCCATTGAAAAACGTCCAGAAATGTTTGAAGCTACCGACTGAAAGAAAGGAGCTGGCATCTCACTCTCTTTGAATCTTCTTTATCATGCTAAGAGGAGCAGGAAAAAGCAAAAAATTTCAGAATTGCACCTTGCAATGCAGAGAAATCAATGTCTGTGCATTCACATTATTCATTGATTTTTGCCATTGAAAAACGTCCAGAAATGTTTTAAGCTACCGACTGAATTAAAGGAGCTGGCATCTCACTCTCTCTGAATCTTCTTTAGCATGCTAAGAGGAGCATGAAAAAGCAAAAAATTTCAGAATTGCACCTTGCAATGCGGAGAAATTACTGTTTGTACATTGACATTATTCATTAATTTTTGCCATTGAAAAACATCATGTTACTCATATACCAGAAATGTTTGAAGGTACTGGCTGAAAGAAAGGAGCTGGCATTTCACTCTCTTTGAATCTTCTTTATCATGCTAAGAGGAGCAGGAAAAAGCAAAAAAATTCAGAATTGCACCTTGCAATGCAGAGAAATCAATGTTTGTGCAATCACATTATTCATTGATTTTTGCCATTGTAAAACGTCCAGAAATGTTTGAAGCTACTGACTGAATGAAAGGAGCTGGCATCTCACCCTCTCTGAATCTTCTTTAGCATGCTAAGAGGGGCATGAAAAAGCAAAAAAATTCAGAATTGCACCTTGCAATGCGGGCAAACTACTGTTTGTACATTGCCATTATTCATTGATTTTTGCCATTTAAAAACATCATGTTACTCATATACCAGAAATGTTAGAAGGTACTGGCTGAAAGAAAGGAGATTGCATTTCACTCTCTTTGAGTCTTCTTTATCATGCTAAGAGGAGCAGGAAAAAGCAAAAAATTTCAGAATTGCATCTTGCAATGCAGAGAAATCAATGTTTGTGCATTCACATTATTCATTGACTTTTGCCATTGAAAAACGTCCAGAAATGTTTGAAGCTACTGACTGAATGAAAGGAGCTGGCATCTCACTCTCTCTGAATCTTCTTTAGCATGCTAAGAGGAGCATGAAATAGCAAAAATTTTAGATTTGCACCTTGCAATGCAGAGAAATTACTGTTTGTACATTGACATTATTCATTGATTTTTGCCATTGAAAAATATCATGTTACTCATATACCAGAAATGTTTGAAGGTACTGGCTGAAAGAAAGGAGCTGGCATCTCACTCTCTTTGAATCTTCTTTATCATGCTAAGAGGACCAGGAAAAAGCAAAAAACTTCAGAATTGCACTTTGCAATGCGGAGAAATCAATGTTTGTCCATTCACATTATTCATTGATTTTTGCCATTGAAAAACGTCCAGAAATGTTTGAAGCTACAGACTGAATGAAAGGAGCTGGCATCTCACTCTCTCTGAATCTTCTTTAGCATGCTAAGAGGAGCAGGAAAAAGCAAAAAATTTCAAAATTGCACCTTGCAATGCGGAGATATCAATGTTTGTGCATTCACATTATTCATTGATTTTTGCCATTGAAAAACGTCCAGAAATGTTTGAAGCTACCGACTGAAAGAAAGGAGCTGGAATCTCACTCTCTTTGAATCTTCTTTATCATGCTAAGAGGGGCAGGAAAAAGCAAAAAATTTCAGAATTGCTCCTTGCAATGCAGAGAAATCAATGTTTGTGCATTCACATTATTCATTGATTTTTGCCATTGAAAAACGTCCAGAAATGTTTTAAGCTACCGACTGAATTAAAGGAGCTGGCATCTCACTCTCTCTGAATCTTCTTTAGCATGCTAAGAGGAGCATGAAAAAGCAAAAAATTTCAGAATTGCACCTTGCAATGCGGAGAAATTACTGTTTGTACATTGACATTATTCATTGATTTTTGCCATTGAAAAACATCATGTTACTCATATACCAGAAATGTTTGAAGGTACTGGCTGAAAGAAAGGAGCTGGCATCTCACTCTCTTTGAATCTTATTTATCATGCTAACAGGAGCAGGAAAAAGCAAAAAAATTCAGAATTGCACCTTGCAATGCGGAGAAATCAATGTTTGTGCATTCACATTATTCATTGATTTTTGCCACTGAAAAACGTCCAGAAATGTTTGAAGCTACCGACTGAAAGAAAGGAGCTGGTATCTCACTCTCTTTGAATCTTCTTTATCATGCTAAGTGGGGCAGGAAAAAGGAAAAAATTTCAGAATTGCTCCTTGCAATGCAGAGAAATCAATGTTTGTGCATTCACATTATTCATTGATTTTTGCCATTGAAAAACGTCCAGAAATGTTTTAAGCTACCGACTGAATTAAAGGAGCTGGCATCTCACTCTCTCTGAATCTTCTTTATCATGCTAAGAGGAGCATGAAAAAGCAAAAAATTTCAGAATTGCACCTTGCAATGCGGAGAAATTACTGTTTGTACATTGACATTATTCATTGATTTTTGCCATTGAAAAACATCATGTTACTCATATACCAGAAATGTTTGAAGGTACTGGCTGAAAGAAAGGAGCTGGCATTTCACTCTCTTTGAATCTTCTTTATCATGCTAAGAGGAGCAGGAAAAAGCAGAAAAATTCAGAATTGCACCTTGCAATGCAAAGAAATCAATGTTTGTGCATTCACATTATTCATTGATTTTTGCCATTGTAAAACGTCCAGAAATGTTTGAAGCTACTGACTGAATGAAAGGAGCTTGCATCTCACTCTCTCTGAATCTTCTTTAGCATGCTAAGAGGAGCATGAAAAAGCAAAAAATTTCAGAATTGCACCTTGCAATGCGGAGAAATTACTGTTTGTACATTGACATTATTCATTGATTTTTGCCATTGAAAAACATCACGTTACTCATATACCAGAAATGTTTGAAGGTACTGGCTGAAAGAAAGGAGCTGGCATCTCACTCTCTTTGAATCTTATTTATCATGCTAACAGGAGCAGGAAAAAGCAAAAAATTTCAGAATTGCACCTTGCAATGCGGAGAAATCAATGTTTGTGCATTCACATTATTCATTGATTTTTGCCATTGAAAAACGTCCAGAAATGTTTGAAGCTACTGACTGAATGAAAGGAGCTGGCATCTCACTCTCTCTGAATCTTCTTTAGCATGCTAAGAGGAGCATGAAAAAGCAAAAAATTCAGAATTGCACCTTGCAATGCGGAGAAATTACTGTTTGTACATTGACATTATTCATTGATTTTTGCCATTTAAAAACATCATGTTAATCATATACCAGAAATGTTTGAAGGTATTGGCTGAAAGAAAGGAGCTGGCATCTCAATCTCTTTGAATCTTCTTTATCATGCTAAGAGGAGCAGGAAAAAGCAAAAAAATTCAGAATTGCACCTTGCAATGCGGAGAAAATACTGTTTGTACATTGACATTATTCATTGATTTTTGCCATTGAAAAACATCATGTTACTCATATATCAGAAATGTTTGAAGGTACTGGTTGAAAGAAAGGGGCTGGCATTTCACTCTCTTTGAATCTTCTTTATCATGCTAAGAGGAGCAGGAAAAAGCAAAAAATTTCTGAATTGCACCTTGCAATGCGGAGAAATCAATGTTTGTGCATTCACATTATTCATTGATTTTTGCCATTGAAAAACGTCCAGAAATGTTTGAAGCTACCGACTGAAAGAAAGGAGCTGGCATCTCACTCTCTTTGAATCTTCTTTATCATGCTAAGAGGAGCAGGAAAAAGCAAAAAATTTCAGAATTGCACCTTGCAATGCAGAGAAATCAATGTCTGTGCATTCACATTATTCATTGATTTTTGCCATTGAAAAACGTCCAGAAATGTTTTAAGCTACCGACTGAATTAAAGGAGCTGGCATCTCACTCTCTCTGAATCTTCTTTAGCATGCTAAGAGGAGCATGAAATAGCAAAAATTTTAGATTTGCACCTTGCAATGCAGAGAAATTACTGTTTGTACATTGACATTATTCATTGATTTTTGCCATTGAAAAATATCATGTTACTCATATACCAGAAATGTTTGAAGGTACTGGCTGAAAGAAAGGAGCTGGCATCTCACTCTCTTTGAATCTTCTTTATCATGCTAAGAGGACCAGGAAAAAGCAAAAAACTTCAGAATTGCACTTTGCAATGCGGAGAAATCAATGTTTGTCCATTCACATTATTCATTGATTTTTGCCATTGAAAAACGTCCAGAAATGTTTGAAGCTACAGACTGAATGAAAGGAGCTGGCATCTCACTCTCTCTGAATCTTCTTTAGCATGCTAAGAGGAGCAGGAAAAAGCAAAAAATTTCAAAATTGCACCTTGCAATGCGGAGATATCAATGTTTGTGCATTCACATTATTCATTGATTTTTGCCATTGAAAAACGTCCAGAAATGTTTGAAGCTACCGACTGAAAGAAAGGAGCTGGAATCTCACTCTCTTTGAATCTTCTTTATCATGCTAAGAGGGGCAGGAAAAAGCAAAAAATTTCAGAATTGCTCCTTGCAATGCAGAGAAATCAATGTTTGTGCATTCACATTATTCATTGATTTTTGCCATTGAAAAACGTCCAGAAATGTTTTAAGCTACCGACTGAATTAAAGGAGCTGGCATCTCACTCTCTCTGAATCTTCTTTAGCATGCTAAGAGGAGCATGAAAAAGCAAAAAATTTCAGAATTGCACCTTGCAATGCGGAGAAATTACTGTTTGTACATTGACATTATTCATTGATTTTTGCCATTGAAAAACATCATGTTACTCATATACCAGAAATGTTTGAAGGTACTGGCTGAAAGAAAGGAGCTGGCATCTCACTCTCTTTGAATCTTATTTATCATGCTAACAGGAGCAGGAAAAAGCAAAAAAATTCAGAATTGCACCTTGCAATGCGGAGAAATCAATGTTTGTGCATTCACATTATTCATTGATTTTTGCCACTGAAAAACGTCCAGAAATGTTTGAAGCTACCGACTGAAAGAAAGGAGCTGGTATCTCACTCTCTTTGAATCTTCTTTATCATGCTAAGTGGGGCAGGAAAAAGGAAAAAATTTCAGAATTGCTCCTTGCAATGCAGAGAAATCAATGTTTGTGCATTCACATTATTCATTGATTTTTGCCATTGAAAAACGTCCAGAAATGTTTTAAGCTACCGACTGAATTAAAGGAGCTGGCATCTCACTCTCTCTGAATCTTCTTTATCATGCTAAGAGGAGCATGAAAAAGCAAAAAATTTCAGAATTGCACCTTGCAATGCGGAGAAATTACTGTTTGTACATTGACATTATTCATTGATTTTTGCCATTGAAAAACATCATGTTACTCATATACCAGAAATGTTTGAAGGTACTGGCTGAAAGAAAGGAGCTGGCATTTCACTCTCTTTGAATCTTCTTTATCATGCTAAGAGGAGCAGGAAAAAACAAAAAAATTCAGAATTGCACCTTGCAATGCAGAGAAATCAATGTTTGTGCATTCACATTATTCATTGATTTTTGCCATTGAAAAACATCCAGAAATGTTTGAAGCTACTGACTGAATGAAAGGAGCTGGCATCTCACTCTCTCTGAATCTTCTTTATCATGCTAAGAGGAGCATGAAAAAGCAAAAAATTTCAGAATTGCACCTTGCAATGCGGAGAAATTACTGTTTGTACATTGACATTATTCATTGATTTTTGCCATTTAAAAACATCATGTTAATCATATACCAGAAATGTTTGAAGGTATTGGCTGAAAGAAAGGAGCTGGCATCTCAATCTCTTTGAATCTTCTTTATCATGCTAAGAGGAGCAGGAAAAAGCAAAAAAATTCAGAATTGCACCTTGCAATGCGGAGAAAATACTGTTTGTACATTGACATTATTCATTGATTTTTGCCATTGAAAAACATCATGTTACTCATATATCAGAAATGTTTGAAGGTACTGGTTGAAAGAAAGGGGCTGGCATTTCACTCTCTTTGAATCTTCTTTATCATGCTAAGAGGAGCAGGAAAAAGCAAAAAATTTCTGAATTGCACCTTGCAATGCGGAGAAATCAATGTTTGTGCATTCACATTATTCATTGATTTTTGCCATTGAAAAACGTCCAGAAATGTTTGAAGCTACCGACTGAAAGAAAGGAGCTGGCATCTCACTCTCTTTGAATCTTCTTTATCATGCTAAGAGGAGCAGGAAAAAGCAAAAAATTTCAGAATTGCACCTTGCAATGCAGAGAAATCAATGTCTGTGCATTCACATTATTCATTGATTTTTGCCATTGAAAAACGTCCAGAAATGTTTTAAGCTACCGACTGAATTAAAGGAGCTGGCATCTCACTCTCTCTGAATCTTCTTTAGCATGCTAAGAGGAGCATGAAAAAGCAAAAAATTTCAGAATTGCACCTTGCAATGCGGAGAAATTACTGTTTGTACATTGACATTATTCATTAATTTTTGCCATTGAAAAACATCATGTTACTCATATACCAGAAATGTTTGAAGGTACTGGCTGAAAGAAAGGAGCTGGCATCTCACTTGCTTTGAATCTTCTTTATCATGCTAAGAGGAGCAGGAAAAAGCAAAAAATTTCAGAATTGCACCTTGAAATGCGGAGAAATCATTGTTTGTGCATTCACATTATTCATTGATTTTTGCCATAGAAAAACATCCAGAAATGTTTGAAGCTACTGACTGAATGAAAGGAGCTGGCATCTCACTCTCTCTGAATCTTCTTTAGCATGCTAAGAGGAGCATGAAAAAGCAAAAAATTTCAGAATTGCACCTTGCAATGCGGAGAAATTACTGTTTGTACATTGACATTATTCATTGATTTTTGCCATTTAAAAACATCATGTTACTCATATACCAGAAATGTTTGAAGGTACTGGCTGAAAGAAAGGAGCTGGCGTCTCACTCTCTTTGAACCTTCTTTATCATGCTAACAGGAGCAGGAAAAAGCAAAAAATTTCAGAATTGCACCTTGCAATGCGGAGAAATCAATGTTTGTGCATTCACATTATTCATTGATTTTTGCCATTGAAAAACGTCCAGAAATGTTTGAAGCTACCGACTGAAAGAAAGGAGCTGGCATCTCACTCTCTTTTAATCTTCTTTATCATTCTAAGAGGGGTAGGAAAAAGCAAAAAATTTCAGAATTGCACCTTGCAATGCAGAGAAATCAATGTTTGTGCATTCACATTATTCATTGATTTTTGCCATTGAAAAATGTCCAGAAATGTTTTAAGCTACCGACTGAATTAAAGGAGCTGGCATCTCACTCTCTCTGAATCTTCTTTAGCATGCTAAGAGGAGCATGAAAAAGCAAAAAATTTCAGAATTGCACCTTGCAATGCGGAGAAATTACTGTTTGTACATTGACATTATTCATTGATTTTTGCCATTGAAAAACATCATGTTACTCATATACCAGAAATGTTTGAAGGTACTGGCTGAAAGAAAGGAGCCTGCATTTCACTCTCTTTGAATCTTCTTTATCATGCTAAGAGGAGCAGGAAAAAGCAAAAAAATTCAGAATTGCACCTTGCAATGCAAAGAAATCAATGTTTGTGCATTCACATTATTCATTGATTTTTGCCATTGTAAAACGTCCAGAAATGTTTGAAGCTACTGACTGAATGAAAGGAGCTGGCATCTCACTCTCTCTGAATCTTCTTTAGCATGCTAAGAGGAGCATGAAAATCAAAAAATTTCAGAATTGCACCTTGCAATGCGGAGAAATTACTGTTTGTACATTGACATTATTCATTGATTTTTGCCATTGAAAAACATCATGTTACTCATATACCAGAAATGTTTGAAGGTACTGGCTGAAAGAAAGGAGCTGGCATTTCACTCTCTTTGAATCTTCTTTATCATGCTAAGAGGAGCAGGAAAAAGCAAAAAAATTCAGAATTGCACCTTGCAATGCAAAGAAATCAATGTTTGTGCATTCACATTATTCATTGATTTTTGCCATTGTAAAATGTCCAGAAATGTTTGAAGCTACTGACTGAATGAAAGGAGCTGGCATCTCACTCTCTCTGAATCTTCTTTAGCATGCTAAGAGGAGCATGAAAAAGCAAAAAATTTCAGAATTGCACCTTGCAATGCGGAGAAATTACTGTTTGTACATTGACATTATTCATTGATTTTTGCCATTGAAAAACATCATGTTACTCATATACCAGAAATGTTTGAAGGTACTGGCTGAAAGAAAGGAGCTGGCATATCACTTTCTTTGAATCTTCTTTATCATGCTAAGAGGAGCAGGAAAAAGCAAAAAAATTCAGAATTGCACCTTGCAATGCAGAGAAATCAATGTTTGTGCATTCACATTATTCATTGATTTTTGCCATTGTAAAACGTCCGGAAATGTTTGAAGCTACTGACTGAATGAAAGGAGCTGGCATCTCACTCTCTCTGAATCTTCTTTAGCATGCTAAGAGGAGCATGAAAAAGCAAAAAATTTCAGAATTTCACCTTGCAATGCGGAGAAATTACTGTTTGTACATTGACATTATTCATTAATTTTTGCCATTGAAAAACATCATGTTACTCATATACCAGAAATGTTTGAAGGTACTGGCTGAAAGAAAGGAGCTGGCATTTCACACTCTTTGAATCTTCTTTATCATGCTAAGAGGAGCAGGAAAAAGCAAAAAATTTCAGAATTGCACCTTGCAATGCGGAGAAATCAATGTTTGTGCATTCACATTATTCATTGATTTTTGCCATTGAAAAACGTCCAGAAATGTTTGAAGGTACTGGCTGAAAGAAAGGAGCCTGCATTTCACTCTCTTTGAATCTTCTTTATCATGCTAAGAGGAGCAGGAAAAAGCAAAAAAATTCAGAATTGCACCTTGCAATGCAAAGAAATCAATGTTTGTGCATTCACATTATTCATTGATTTTTGCCATTGTAAAACGTCCAGAAATGTTTGAAGCTACTGACTGAATGAAAGGAGCTGGCATCTCACTCTCTCTGAATCTTCTTTAGCATGCTAAGAGGAGCATGAAAATCAAAAAATTTCAGAATTGCACCTTGCAATGCGGAGAAATTACTGTTTGTACATTGACATTATTCATTGATTTTTGCCATTGAAAAACATCATGTTACTCATATACCAGAAATGTTTGAAGGTACTGGCTGAAAGAAAGGAGCTGGCATTTCACTCTCTTTGAATCTTCTTTATCATGCTAAGAGGAGCAGGAAAAAACAAAAAAATTCAGAATTGCACCTTGCAATGCAGAGAAATCAATGTTTGAGCATTCACATTATTCATTGATTTTTGCCATTGTAAAACGTCCAGAAATGTTTGAAGCTACTGACTGAATGAAAGGAGCTGTCATCTCACTCTCTCTGAATCTTATTTAGCATGCTAAGAGGAGCATGAAAAAGCAAAAAATTTCAGAATTGCACCATGCAATGCGGAGAAATTACTGTTTGTACATTGACATTATTCATTAATTTTTGCCATTGAAAAACATCATTTTACTCATATACCAGAAATGTTTGAAGGTACTGGCTAAAAGAAAGGAGCTGGCATCTCACTCGCTTTGAATCTTCTTTATCATGCTAAGAGGAGCAGGAAAAAGCAAAAAATTTCAGAATTGCACCTTGAAATGCGGAGAAATCATTGTTTGTGCATTCACATTATTCATTGATTTTTGCCATTGAAAAACATCCAGAAATGTTTGAAGCTACTGACTGAATGAAAGGAGCTGGCATCTCACTCTCTCTGAATCTTCTTTAGCATGCTAAGAGGAGCATGAAAAAGCAAAAAATTTCAGAATTGCACCTTGCAATGCAGAGAAATGACTGTTTGTACATTGACATTATTCATTGATTTTTGCCATTGAAAAACATCATGTTACTCATATACCAGAAATGTTTGAAGGAACTGGTTGAAAGAAAGGAGCTGGCATTTCACTCTCTTTGAATCTTCTTTATCATGCTAAGAGGAGCAGGAAAAAGCAAAATATTTCAGAATTGCACCTTGCAATGCGGAGAAATCAATGTTTGTGCATTCACATTATTCATTGATTTTTGCCATTGAAAAACGTCCAGAAATGTTTGAAGCTACCGACTGAAAGAAAGGAGCTGGCATCTCACTCTCTTTGAATCTTCTTTATCATGCTAAGAGGAGCAGGAAAAAGCAAAAAATTTCAGAATTGCACCTTGCAATGCAGAGAAATCAATGTTTGTGCATTCACATTATTCATTGATTTTTGCCATTGTAAAATGTCCAGAAATGTTTGAAGCTACTGACTGAATGAAAGGAGCTGGCATCTCACTCTCTCTGAATCTTCTTTAGCATGCTAAGAGGAGCATGAAAAAGCAAAAAATTTCAGAATTGCACCTTGCAATGCAGAGAAATTACTGTTTGTACATTGACATTATTCATTGATTTTTGCCATTTAAAACATCATGTTACTCATATACCAGAAATGTTTGAAGGTACTGGCTGAAAGAAAGGAGCTGGCATCTCACTCTCTTTGAATCTTCTTTATCATGCTAACAGGAGCAGGAAAAAGCAAAAAATTTCAGAATTGCACCTTGCAATGAAGAGAAATCAATGTTTGTGCATTCACATTATTCATTGATTTTTGCCATTGAAAAACGTCCAGAAATGTTTGAAGCTACTGACTGAATGAAAGGATCTGGCATCTCACTCTCTCTGAATCTTCTTTAGTATGCTAAGAGGAGCATGAAAAAGCAAAAAATTTCAGAATTGCACCTTGCAATGCGGAGAAATTAGTGTTTGTACATTGACATTATTCATTGATTTTTGAAATTGAAAAACATCATGTTACTCATATACCAGAAATGTTTGAAGGTACTGGCTGAAAGAAAGGAGCTGGCATATCACTCTCTTTGAATCTTCTTTATCATGCTAAGAGGAGCAGGAAAAAGCAAAAAAATTCAGAATTGCACCTTGCAATGCAGAGAAATCAATGTTTGTGCATTCACATTATTCATTGATTTTTGCCATCGAAAAACGTCCAGAAATGTTTGAAGCTACTGACTGAATGAAAGGAGCTGGCATCTCATTCTCTCTGAATCTTCTTTAGCATGCTAAGAGGAGCATGAAAAAGCAAAAAATTTCAGAATTGCACCTTGCAATGCGGAGAAATTACTGTTTGTACATTGACATTATTCATTGATTTTTGCCATTTAAAAACATCATGTTACTCATATACCAGAAATGTGTGAAGGTACTGGCTGAAAGAAAGGAGCTGGCATCTCACTCTCTTTGAATCTTATTTATCATGCTAACAGGAGCAGGAAAAAGCAAAAAATTCCAGAATTGCACCTTGCAATGCGGAGAAATCAATGTTTGTGCATTCACATTATTCATTGATTTTTGCCATTGAAAAATGTCCAGAAATGTTTGAAGCTACTGACTGAATGAAAGGAGCTGGCATCTCACTCTCTCTGAATCTTCTTTAGCATGCTAAGAGGAGCATGAAAAAGCAAAAAATTTCAGAATTGCACCTTGCAATGCGGAGAAATTACTGTTTGTACATTGACATTATTCATTGATTTTTGCCATTGAAAAACATCATGTTACTCATATACAAGAAATGTTTGAAGGTACTGGCTGAAAGAAAGGAGCTGGCATATCACTCTCTTTGAATATTCTTTATCATGCTAAGAGGAGCAGGAAAAAGCAAAAAAATTCTGAATTGCACCTTGCAATGCAGAGAAATCAATGTTTGTGCATTCACATTATTCATTGATTTTTGCCATTGTAAAACGTCCAGAAATGTTTGAAGCTACTGACTGAATGAAAGGAGCTGGCATCTCACTCTCTCTGAATCTTCTTTAGCATGCTAAGAGGAGCATGAAAAAGCAAAAAATTTCAGAATTGCACCTTGCAATGCGGAGAAATTACTGTTTGCACATTGACATTATTCATTAATTTTTGCCATTGAAAAACATCATGTTACTCATATACCAGAAATGTTTGAAGGTACTGGCTGAAAGAAAGGAGCTGGCATCTCACTCGCTTTGAATCTTCTTTATCATGCTAAGAGGAGCAGGAAAAAGCAAAAAATTTCAGAATTGCACCTTGCAATGCGAAGAAATCAATGTTTGTGCATTCACATTATTCATTGATTTTTGTCATTGAAAAACGTCCAGAAATGTTTGAAGCTACTGACTGAATGAAAGGAGCTGGCATCTCACTCTCTCTGAGTCTTCTTTAGCATGCTAAGAGGAGCATGAAAAAGCAAAAAATTTCAGAATTGCTCCTTGCAAGGCAGAGAAATTACTGTTTGTACATTGACATTATTCATTGATTTTTGCCATTGAAAAACATCATGTTATTCATATACCAGAAATGTTTGAAGGTACTGGCTGAAAGAAAGGAGCTGGCATCTCACTCTCTTTGAATCTTCCTTATCATGCTAAGAGGATCAGGAAAAGGCAAAAAATGTCAGCATTGCACCTTGCAATGCGGAGAAATCAATGTTTGTGCATTCACATTATTCATTGATTTTTGCCATTGAAAAACGTCCAGAAATGTTTGAAGCTACTGACTGAATGAAAGGAGCTGGCATCTCACTCTCTCTGAATCTTCTTTAGAATGCTAAGAGGAGCATGAAAAAGCAAAAAATTTCAGAATTGCACCTTGCAATGCGGAGAAATCAGTGTTTGTGTATTCACATTATTCATTGATTGTTGCCATTGAAAAACGGCCAGAAATGTTTGAAGCTACCGACTGAATGAAAGGAGCTGGCATCTCACTCTCTCTGAAACTTCTTTAGCATGCTAAGAGGAGCATGAAAAAGCAAAAAATTTCAGAATTGCACCTTGCAATGCGGAGAAATTACTGTTTGTACATTGACATTATTCATTGATTTTTGCCATTGAAAAACATCATGTTACTCATATACCAGAAATGTTTGAAGGTACTGGCTGAAAGAAAGGAGCTGGCATATCACTCTCTTTGAATCTTCTTTATCATGCTAAGAGGAGCAGGAAAAAGCAAAAAAATTCAGAATTGCACCTTGCAATGAAGAGAAATCAATGTTTGTGCATTCACATTATTCATTGATTTTTGCCATTGTAAAACGTCCAGAAATGTTTGAAGCTACTGACTGAATGAAATGAGCTGGCATCTCACTCTCTCTGAATCTTCTTTAGCATGCTAAGAGGAGCATGAAAAAGCAAAAAATTTCAGAATTGCACCTTGCAATGCGGAGAAATTACTGTTTGTACATTGACATTATTCATTAATTTTTGCCATTGAAAAACATCATGTCACTCATATACCAGAAATGTTTGAAGGTACTGGCTGAAAGAAAGGAGCTGGCATCTCACTCACTTTGAATCTTCTTTATCATGCTAAGAGGAGCAGGAAAAAGCAAAAAATTTCGGAATTGCACCTTGCAATGCAGATAAATCAATGTTTGTGCATTCACATTATTCATTGATTTTTGCCATTGTAAAACGTCCAGAAATGTTTGAAGCTACTGACTGAATGAAAGGAGCTGGCATCTCACTCTCTCTGAATCTTCTTTAGCATGCTAAGAGGAGCATGAAAAAGCAAAAAATTTCAAAATTGCACCTTGCAATGCGGAGAAATTACTGTTTGTACATTGACATTATTCATTAATTTTTGCCATTGAAAAACATCATGTTACTCATATACCAGAAATGTTTGAAGGTACTGGCTGAAAAAAAGGAGCTTGCATCTCACTCGCTTTGAATCTTCTTTATCATGCTAAGAGGAGCAGGAAAAAGCAAAAAATTTCAGAAATGCACCTTGAAATGCGGAGAAATCATTGTTTGTGCATTCACATTATTCATTGATTTTTGCCATTGAAAAACATCCAGAAATGTTTGAAGCTACTGACTGAATGAAAGGAGCTGGCATCTCACTCTCTCTGAATCTTCTTTAGCATGCTAAGAGGAGCATGAAAAAGCAAAAAATTTCAGAATTGCACCTTGCAATGCGGAGAAATTACTGTTTGTACATTGACATTATTCATTGATTTTTGCCATTTAAAAACATCATGTTAATCATATACCAGAAATGTGTGAAGGTACTGGCTGAAAGAAAGGAGCTGGCATCTCACTCTCTTTGAATCTTCTTTATCATGCTAAGAGGAGCAGGAAAAAGCAAAAACTTTCAGAATTGCACCTTGCAATGCGGAGAAATCAATGTTTGTGCATTCACATTATTCATTGATTTTTGCCATTGAAAAACGTCCAGAAATGTTTGAAGCTACTGACTGAATGAAAGGAGCTGGCATCTCACTCTCTCTGAATTTTCTTTAGCATGCTAAGAGGAGCATGAAAAAGCAAAAAATTTCAGAATTGCTCCTTGCAATGCAGAGAAATTACTGTTTGTACATTGACATTATTCATTGATTTTTGCCATTGAAAAACATCATGTTACTCATATACCAGAAATGTTTGAAGGTACTGGCTGAAAGAAAGGAGCTGGCATCTCACTCTCTTTGAATCTTCTTTATCATGCTAAGAGGAGCAGGAAAAAGCAAAAAATTTCAGAATTGCACCTTGCAATGCGGAGAAATCAATGTTTGTGCATTCACATTATTCATTGATTTTTGCCATTGAAAAACGTCCAGAAATGTTTGAAGCTACTGACTGAATGAAAGGAGCTGGCATCTCACTCTCTCTGAGTCTTCTTTAGCATGCTAAGAGGAGCATGAAAAAGCAAAAAATTTCAGAATTGCTCCTTGCAAGGCAGAGAAATTACTGTTTGTACATTGACATTATTCTTTGATTTTTGCCATTGAAAAACATCATGTTATTCATATACCAGAAATGTTTGAAGGTACTGGCTGAAAGAAAGGAGCTGGCATCTCACTCTCTTTGAATCTTCCTTATCATGCTAAGAGGAGCAGGAAAAGGCAAAAAATGTCAGCATTGCACCTTGCAATACGGAGAAATCAATGTTTGTGCATTCACATTATTCATTGATTTTTGCCATTGAAAAACGTCCAGAAATGTTTGAAGCTACTGACTGAATGAAAGGAGCTGGCATCTCACTCTCTCTGAATCTTCTTTAGCATGCTAAGAGGAGCATGAAAAAGCAAAAAATTTCAGAATTGCACCTTGCAATGCGGAGAAATCAGTGTTTGTGTATACACATTATTCATTGATTGTTGCCATTGAAAAACGGCCAGAAATGTTTGAAGCTACCGACTGAATGAAAGGAGCTGGCATCTCACTCTCTCTGAAACTTCTTTAGCATGCTAAGAGGAGCATGAAAAAGCAAAAAATTTCAGAATTGCACCTTGCAATGCGGAGAAATTACTGTTTGTACATTGACATTATTCATTGATTTTTGCCCTTGAAAAACATCATGTTACTCATATACCAGAAATGTTTGAAGGTACTGGCTGAAAGAAAGGAGCCTGCATTTCACTCTCTTTGAATCTTCTTTATCATGCTAAGAGGAGCAGGAAAAAGCAAAAAAATTCAGAATTGCACCTTGCAATGCAGAGAAATCAATGTTTGTGCATTTACATTATTCATTGATTTTTGCCATTGAAAAACGTCCAGAAATGTTTGAAGCTACTGACTGAATGCAAGGAGCTGGCATCTCACTCTCTCTGAATCTTCTATAGCATGCTAAGAGGAGCATGAAAAAGCAAAAAATTTCAAAATTGCACATTGCAATGCGGAGAAATTACTGTTTGTACATTGACATTATTCATTGATTTTTGCACTGAAAAACATCAGGTTACTCATATACCAGAAATGTTTGAAGGTACTGGCTGAAAGAAAGGAGCTGGCATCTCACTCTCTTTGAATCTTCTTTATCATGCTAAGAGGAGCAGGAAAAAGCAAAAAAATTCAGAATTGCACCTTGCAATGCAGAGAAATCAATGTTTGTGCATTCACATTATTCATTGATTTTTGCCATTGTAAAACGTCCAGAAATGTTTGAAGCTACTGACTGAATGAAAGGAGCTGGCATCTCACTCTCTCTGAATCTTCTTTAGCATGCTAAGAGGAGCATGAAAAAGCAAAAAATTTCAGAATTGCACCTTGCAATGCGGAGAAATTACTGTTTGTACATTGACATTATTCATTAATTTTTGCCATTGAAAAACATCATGTTACTCATATACCAGAAATGTTTGAAGGTACTGGCTGAAAGAAATGAGCTGGCATCTCACTCGCTTTGAATCTTCTTTATCATGCTAAGAGGAGCAGGAAAAAGCAAAAAATTTCAGAATTGCACCTTGCAATGCGGAGAAATCAATGTTTGTGCATTCACATTATTCATTGATTTTTGCCATTGAAAAACGTCCAGAAATGTTTGAAGCTACTGACTGAATGAAAGGAGCTGGCATCTCACTCTCTCTGAGTCTTCTTTAGCATGCTAAGAGGAGCATGAAAAAGCAAAAAATTTCAGAATTGCTCCTTGCAAGGCAGAGAAATTACTGTTTGTACATTGACATTATTCTTTGATTTTTGCCATTGAAAAACATCATGTTATTCATATACCAGAAATGTTTGAAGGTACTGGCTGAAAGAAAGGAGCTGGCATCTCACTCTCTTTGAATCTTCCTTATCATGCTAAGAGGAGCAGGAAAAGGCAAAAAATGTCAGCATTGCACCTTGCAATACGGAGAAATCAATGTTTGTGCATTCACATTATTCATTGATTTTTGCCATTGAAAAACGTCCAGAAATGTTTGAAGCTACTGACTGAATGAAAGGAGCTGGCATCTCACTCTCTCTGAATCTTCTTTAGCATGCTAAGAGGAGCATGAAAAAGCAAAAAATTTCAGAATTGCACCTTGCAATGCGGAGAAATCAGTGTTTGTGTATACACATTATTCATTGATTGTTGCCATTGAAAAACGGCCAGAAATGTTTGAAGCTACCGACTGAATGAAAGGAGCTGGCATCTCACTCTCTCTGAAACTTCTTTAGCATGCTAAGAGGAGCATGAAAAAGCAAAAAATTTCAGAATTGCACCTTGCAATGCGGAGAAATTACTGTTTGTACATTGACATTATTCATTGATTTTTGCCCTTGAAAAACATCATGTTACTCATATACCAGAAATGTTTGAAGGTACTGGCTGAAAGAAAGGAGCCTGCATTTCACTCTCTTTGAATCTTCTTTATCATGCTAAGAGGAGCAGGAAAAAGCAAAAAAATTCAGAATTGCACCTTGCAATGCAGAGAAATCAATGTTTGTGCATTTACATTATTCATTGATTTTTGCCATTGAAAAACGTCCAGAAATGTTTGAAGCTACTGACTGAATGCAAGGAGCTGGCATCTCACTCTCTCTGAATCTTCTATAGCATGCTAAGAGGAGCATGAAAAAGCAAAAAATTTCAAAATTGCACATTGCAATGCGGAGAAATTACTGTTTGTACATTGACATTATTCATTGATTTTTGCACTGAAAAACATCAGGTTACTCATATACCAGAAATGTTTGAAGGTACTGGCTGAAAGAAAGGAGCTGGCATCTCACTCTCTTTGAATCTTCTTTATCATGCTAAGAGGAGCAGGAAAAAGCAAAAAAATTCAGAATTGCACCTTGCAATGCAGAGAAATCAATGTTTGTGCATTCACATTATTCATTGATTTTTGCCATTGTAAAACGTCCAGAAATGTTTGAAGCTACTGACTGAATGAAAGGAGCTGGCATCTCACTCTCTCTGAATCTTCTTTAGCATGCTAAGAGGAGCATGAAAAAGCAAAAAATTTCAGAATTGCACCTTGCAATGCGGAGAAATTACTGTTTGTACATTGACATTATTCATTAATTTTTGCCATTGAAAAACATCATGTTACTCATATACCAGAAATGTTTGAAGGTACTGGCTGAAAGAAAGGAGCTGGCATCTCACTCGCTTTGAATCTTCTTTATCATGCTAAGAGGAGCAGGAAAAAGCAAAAAAATTCAGAATTGCACCTTGCAATGCAGATAAATCAATGTTTGTGCATTCACATTATTCATTGATTTTTGCCATTGTAAAACGTCCAGAAATGTTAGAAGCTACTGACTGAATGAAAGGAGCTGGCATCTCACTCTCTCTGAATCTTCTTTAACATGCTAAGAGGAGCACGAAAAAGCAAAAAATTTCAGAATTGCACCTTGCAATGCGGAGAAATTACTGTTTGTACATTGACATTATTCATTAATTTTTGCCATTGAAAAACATCATGTTACTCATATACCAGAAATGTTTGAAGGTACTGGCTGAAAGAAAGGAGCTGGCATCTCACTCGCTTTGAATCTTCTTTATCATGCTAAGAGGAGCAGGAAAAAGCAAAAAATTTCAGTAATGCACCTTGAAATGCGGAGAAATCATTGTTTGTGCATTCACATTATTCATTGATTTTTGCCATTGAAAAACATCCAGAAATGTTTGAAGCTACTGACTGAATGAAAGGAGCTGGCATCTCACTCTCTCTGAATCTTTTTTAGCATGCTAAGAGGAGCATGAAAAAGCAAAAAATTTCAGAATTGCACCTTGCAATGCGGAGAAATTACTGTTTGTACATTGACATTATTCATTGATTTTTGCCATTTAAAAACATCATGTTAATCATATACCAGAAATGTGTGAAGGTACTGGCTGAAAGAAAGGAGCTGGCATCTCACTCTCTTTGAATCTTATTTATCATGCTAACAGGAGCAGGAAAAAGCAAAAACTTTCAGAATTGCACCTTGTAATGCGGAGAAATCAATGTTTGTGCATTCACATTATTCATTGATTTTTGCCATTGAAAAACGTCCAGAAATGTTTGAAGCTACTGACTGAATGAAAGGAGCTGGCATCTCACTCTCTCTGAATCTTCTTTAGCATGCTAAGAGGAGCATGAAAAAGCAAAAAATTTCAGAATTGCTCCTTGCAATGCGGAGAAATTACTGTTTGTACATTGACATTATTCATTGATTTTTGCCCTTGAAAAACATCATGTTACTCATATACCAGAAATGTTTGAAGGTACTGGCTGAAAGAAAGGAGCCTGCATTTCACTCTCTTTGAATCTTCTTTATCATGCTAAGAGGAGCAGGAAAAAGCAAAAAAATTCAGAATTGCACCTTGCAATGCAGAGAAATCAATGTTTGTGCATTTACATTATTCATTGATTTTTGCCATTGAAAAACGTCCAGAAATGTTTGAAGCTACTGACTGAATGCAAGGAGCTGGCATCTCACTCTCTCTGAATCTTCTATAGCATGCTAAGAGGAGCATGAAAAAGCAAAAAATTTCAAAATTGCACATTGCAATGCGGAGAAATTACTGTTTGTACATTGACATTATTCATTGATTTTTGCACTGAAAAACATCAGGTTACTCATATACCAGAAATGTTTGAAGGTACTGGCTGAAAGAAAGGAGCTGGCATCTCACTCTCTTTGAATCTTCTTTATCATGCTAAGAGGAGCAGGAAAAAGCAAAAAAATTCAGAATTGCACCTTGCAATGCAGAGAAATCAATGTTTGTGCATTCACATTATTCATTGATTTTTGCCATTGTAAAACGTCCAGAAATGTTTGAAGCTACTGACTGAATGAAAGGAGCTGGCATCTCACTCTCTCTGAATCTTCTTTAGCATGCTAAGAGGAGCATGAAAAAGCAAAAAATTTCAGAATTGCACCTTGCAATGCGGAGAAATTACTGTTTGTACATTGACATTATTCATTAATTTTTGCCATTGAAAAACATCATGTTACTCATATACCAGAAATGTTTGAAGGTACTGGCTGAAAGAAAGGAGCTGGCATCTCACTCGCTTTGAATCTTCTTTATCATGCTAAGAGGAGCAGGAAAAAGCAAAAAAATTCAGAATTGCACCTTGCAATGCAGATAAATCAATGTTTGTGCATTCACATTATTCATTGATTTTTGCCATTGTAAAACGTCCAGAAATGTTAGAAGCTACTGACTGAATGAAAGGAGCTGGCATCTCACTCTCTCTGAATCTTCTTTAACATGCTAAGAGGAGCACGAAAAAGCAAAAAATTTCAGAATTGCACCTTGCAATGCGGAGAAATTACTGTTTGTACATTGACATTATTCATTAATTTTTGCCATTGAAAAACATCATGTTACTCATATACCAGAAATGTTTGAAGGTACTGGCTGAAAGAAAGGAGCTGGCATCTCACTCGCTTTGAATCTTCTTTATCATGCTAAGAGGAGCAGGAAAAAGCAAAAAATTTCAGTAATGCACCTTGAAATGCGGAGAAATCATTGTTTGTGCATTCACATTATTCATTGATTTTTGCCATTGAAAAACATCCAGAAATGTTTGAAGCTACTGACTGAATGAAAGGAGCTGGCATCTCACTCTCTCTGAATCTTTTTTAGCATGCTAAGAGGAGCATGAAAAAGCAAAAAATTTCAGAATTGCACCTTGCAATGCGGAGAAATTACTGTTTGTACATTGACATTATTCATTGATTTTTGCCATTTAAAAACATCATGTTAATCATATACCAGAAATGTGTGAAGGTACTGGCTGAAAGAAAGGAGCTGGCATCTCACTCTCTTTGAATCTTATTTATCATGCTAACAGGAGCAGGAAAAAGCAAAAACTTTCAGAATTGCACCTTGTAATGCGGAGAAATCAATGTTTGTGCATTCACATTATTCATTGATTTTTGCCATTGAAAAACGTCCAGAAATGTTTGAAGCTACTGACTGAATGAAAGGAGCTGGCATCTCACTCTCTCTGAATCTTCTTTAGCATGCTAAGAGGAGCATGAAAAAGCAAAAAATTTCAGAATTGCTCCTTGCAATGCAGAGAAATTACTGTTTGTACATTGACATTATTCATTTATTTTTGCTATTGAAAAACATCATGTTACTCATATACCAGAAATGTTTGAAGGTACTGGCTGAAAGAAAGGATCTGGCATCTCACTCGCTTTGAATCTTCTTTATCATGCTAAGAGGAGCAGGAAAAGGCAAAAAATGTCAGCATTTCACCTTGCAATGCGGAGAAATCAATGTTTGTGCATTCACATTATTCATTGATTTTTGCCATTGAAAAACGTCCAGAAATGTTTGAAGCTACTGACTGAATGAAAGGAGCTGGCATCTCACTCTCTCTGAATCTTCTTTAGCATGCTAATAGGACCATGAAAAAGCAAAAAATTTCAGAATTGCACCTTGCAATGCGGAGAAATCAGTGTTTGTGTATTCACATTATTCATTGATTGTTGCCATTGAAAAACGGCCAATTGTTTGAAGCTACCGACTGAATCAAAGGAGCTGGCATCTCACTCTCTCTGAAACTTCTTTAGCATGCTAAGAGGAGCATGAAAAAGCAAAAAATTTCAGAATTGCACCTTGCAATGCGGAGAAATTACTGTTTGTACATTGACATTATTCATTGATTTTTGCCATTGAAAAACATCATGTTACTCATATACCAGAAATGTTTGAAGGTACTGGCTGAAAGAAAGGATCTGGCATTTCACTCTCTTTGAATCTTCTTTATCATGCTAAGAGGAGCAGGAAAAAGCAAAAAAATTCAGAATTGCACCTTGCAATGCAGAGAAATCAATGTTTGTGCATTCACGTTATTCATTGATTTTTGCCATTGAAAAACGTCCAGAAATGTTTGAAGCTACTGACTGAATGAAAGGAGCTGGCATCTCACTCTCTCTGAATCTTCTATAGCATGCTAAGAGGAGCATGAAAAAGCAAAAAATTTCAAAATTGCACCTTGCAATACGGAGAATTTACTGTTTGTACATTGCCATTATTCATTAATTTTTGCCATTGAAAAACATCATGTTACTCATATACCAGAAATGTTTGAAGGTACTGGCTGAAAGAAAGGAGCTGGCATCTCACTCGGTTTGAATCTTCTTTATCATGCAAAGAGGAGCAGGAAAAAGCAAAAAATTTCAGAATTGAACCTTGAAATACGGAGAAATCATTGTTTGTGCATTCACATTATTCATTGATTTTTGCCATTGAAAAACGTCCAGAAATGTTTGAAGCTACTGACTGAATGAAAGGAGCTGGCATCTCACTCTCTCTGAATCTTCTTTAGCATGCTAAGTGGAGCAGGAAAAAGCAAAAAAATTCAGAATTGCACCTTGCAATGCAGAGAAATCAATGTTTGTGCATTCACATTATTCATTGATTTTTGCCATTGTAAAACATCCAGAAATGTTTGAAGCTACTGACTGAATGAAAGGATCTGGCATCTCACTCTCTCTGAATCTTCTTTAGCATGCTAAGAGGAGCATGAAAAAGCAAAAAATTTCAGAAATGCACCCTGCAATGCGGAGAAATTACTGTTTGTACATTGACAATATTCATTAATTTTTGCCATTGAAAAACATCATGTTACTCATATACCAGAAATGTTTGAAGGTACTGGCTGAAAGAAAGGAGCTGGCATCTCACTCGCTTTGAATCTTCTTTATCATGCTAAGAGGAGCAGGAAAAAGCAAAAAATTTCAGAATTGCACCTTGAAATGCGGAGAAATCATTGTTTGTGCATTCACATTATTCATTGATTTTTGCCATTGAAAAACATCCAGAAATGTTTGAAGCTACTGACTGAATGAAAGGAGCTGGCATCTCACTCTCTCTGAATCTTCTTTAGCATGCTAAGAGGAGCATGAAAAAGCAAAAAATTTCAGAATTGCACCTTGCAATGCGGAGAAATTACTGTTTGTACATTGACATTATTCATTGATTTTTGCCATTTAAAAACATCATGTTAATCATATACCAGAAATGTTTGAAGGTACTGGCTGAAAGAAAGGAGCTGGCATCTCACTCTCTTTGAATCTTATTTATCATGCTAACAGGAGCAGGAAAAAGCAAAAACTTTCAGAATTGCACCTTGCAATGCGGAGAAATCAATGTTTGTGTATTCACATTATTCATTGATTTTTGCCATTGAAAAACGTCCAGAAATGTTTGAAGCTACTGACTGAATGAAAGGAGCTGGCATCTCACTCTCTCTGAATCTTCTTTAGCATGCTAAGAGGAGCTTGAAAAAGCAAAAAATTTCAGAATTGCACCTTGCAATGCGGAGAAATTACTGTTTGTACATTGACATAATTCATTGATTTTTGCCATTGAAAAACATCATGTTACTCATATACCAGAAATGTTTGAAGGTACTGGTTGAAAGAAAGGAGCTGGCATTTCACTCTCTTTGAATCTTCTTTATCATGCTAAGAGGAGCAGGAAAAAGCAAAAAATTTCAGAATTGCAGCTTGCAATGCGGAGAAATCAATGTTTGTGCTTTCACATTATTCATTGATTTTTGCCATTGAAAAACGTCCAGAAATGTTTGAAGCTACTGACTGAATGAAAGGAGCTGGCATCTCACACTCCCTGAGCCTTCTTTAGCATGCTAAGAGGAGCATGAAAAAGCAAAAAATTTCAGAATTGCTCCTTGCAATGCAGAGAAATTACTGTTTGTACATTGACATTATTCATTGATTTTTGCCATTGAAAAACATCATGTTATTCATATACCAAAAATGTTTGAAGGTACTGGCTGAAAGAAAGGAGCTGGCATATCACTCTCTTTGAATCTTCCTTATCATGCTAAGAGGAGCAGGAAAAGGCAAAAAATGTCAGCATTGCACCTTGCAATGCGGAGTAATCAATGTTTGTGCATTCACATTATTCATTGATTTTTGCCATTGAAAAACGTCCAGAAATGTTTGAAGCTACTGACTGAATGAAAGGAGCTGGCATCTCACTCTCTCTGAATCTTCTTTAGCATGCTAAGAGGAGCATGAAAAAGCAAAAAATTTCAGAATTGCACCTTGCAATGCGGAGAAATCAGTGTTTGTGTATTCACATTATTCATTGATTGTTGCCATTGAAAAACGGCCAGAAATGTTTGAAGCTACCGACTGAATGAAAGGAGCTGGCATCTCACTCTCTCTGAAACTTCTTTAGCATGCTAAGAGGAGCATGAAAAAGCAAAAAATTTCAGAATTGCACCTTGCAATGCAGAGAAATTACTGTTTGTACATTGACATTATTCATTGATTTTTGCCATTGAAAAACATCATGTTACTCATATACCAGAAATGTTTGAAGGTACTGGCTGAAAGAAAGGAGCTGGCATTTCACTCTCTTTGAATCTTCTTTATCATGCTAAGAGGAGCAGGAAAAAGCAAAAAAATTCAGAATTGCACCTTGCAATGCAGAGAAATCAATGTTTGTGCATTCACATTATTCATTGATTTTTGCCATTGAAAAACGTCCAGAAATGTTTTAAGATACTGACTGAATGAAAGGAGCTGGCATCTCACTCTCTCTGAATCTTCTTTAGCATGCTAAGAGGAGCATGAAAAAGCAAAAAATTTCAAAATTGCACCTTGCAATGCGGAGAAATTACTGTTTGTACATTGACATAATTCATTGATTTTTGCCATTGAAAAACATCATGTTACTCATATACCAGAAATGTTTGAAGGTACTGGTTGAAAGAAAGGAGCTGGCATTTCACTCTCTTTGAATCTTCTTTATCATGCTAAGAGGAGCAGGAAAAAGCAAAAAATTTCAGAATTGCAGCTTGCAATGCGGAGAAATCAATGTTTGTGCTTTCACATTATTCATTGATTTTTGCCATTGAAAAACGTCCAGAAATGTTTGAAGCTACTGACTGAATGAAAGGAGCTGGCATCTCACACTCTCTGAGCCTTCTTTAGCATGCTAAGAGGAGCATGAAAAAGCAAAAAATTTCAGAATTGCTCCTTGCAATGCAGAGAAATTACTGTTTGTACATTGACATTATTCATTGATTTTTGCCATTGAAAAACATCATGTTATTCATATACCAGAAATGTTTGAAGGTACTGGCTGAAAGAAAGGAGCTGGCATATCACTCTCTTTGAATCTTCCTTATCATGCTAAGAGGAGCAGGAAAAGGCAAAAAATGTCAGCATTGCACCTTGCAATGCGGAGTAATCAATGTTTGTGCATTCACATTATTCATTGATTTTTGCCATTGAAAAACGTCCAGAAATGTTTGAAGCTACTGACTGAATGAAAGGAGCTGGCATCTCACTCTCTCTGAATCTTCTTTAGCATGCTAAGAGGAGCATGAAAAAGCAAAAAATTTCAGAATTGCACCTTGCAATGCGGAGAAATCAGTGTTTGTGTATTCACATTATTCATTGATTGTTGCCATTGAAAAACGGCCAGAAATGTTTGAAGCTACCGACTGAATGAAAGGAGGTGGCATCTCACTCTCTCTGAAACTTCTTTAGCATGCTAAGAGGAGCATGAAAAAGCAAAAAATTTCAGAATTGCACCTTGCAATGCAGAGAAATTACTGTTTGTACATTGACATTATTCATTGATTTTTGCCATTGAAAAACATCATGTTACTCATATACCAGAAATGTTTGAAGCTACTGGCTGAAAGAAAGGAGCTGGCATCTCACTCTCTTTGAATCTTCTTTATCATGCTAAGAGGAGCAGGAAAAAGCAAAAAATTTCAGAATTGCACCTTGCAATGCGGAGAAATCAATATTTGTGCATTCTCATTATTCATTGATTTTTGCCATTGTAAAACGTCCAGAAATGTTTGAAGCTACTTACTGAATGAAAGGAGCTGGCATCTCACTCTCTCTCTGAATCTTCTTTAGCATGCTAAGAGGAGCATGAAAAAGCAAAAAATTTCAGATTTGCACCTTGCAATGCGGAGAATTTACTGTTTGTACATTGCTCTTATTCATTAATTTTTGCCATTGAAAAACATCATGTTACTCATATACCAGAAATGTTTGAAGGTACTGGCTGAAAGAAAGGAGCTGGCATCTCACTCGGTTTGAATCTTCTTTATCATGCAAAGAGGAGCAGGAAAAAGCAAAAAATTTCAGAATTGCACCTTGAAATACGGAGAAATCATTGTTTGTGCATTCACATTATTCATTGATTTTTGCCATTGAAAAACGTCCAGAAATGTTTGAAGCTACTGACTGAATGAAAGGAGCTGGCATCTCACTCTCTCTGAATCTTCTTTAGCATGCTATGAGGAGCATGAAAAAGCAAAAAATTTCAGAAATGCACCTTGCAATGCGGAGAAATTACTGTTTGTAGATTGACATTATTCATTGATTTTTGACATTGAAAAACATCATGTTACTCATATACTCGAAATGTTTGAAGGTACTGGCTGAAAGAAAGGAGCTGGCATCTCACTCTCTTTGAATCTTCTTTATCTTGCTAAGAGGAGCACGAAAAAGCAAAAAATTTCAGAATTGCACCTTGCAATGCGGAGAAATCAATGTTTGTGCATTCACATTATTCGCTGATTTTTGCTTTTGAAAAACGTCCAGAAATGTTTGAAGTTACTGACTGAATTAATGGAGCTGGCATCTCACTCTCTCTGAATCTTCTTTAGCATGCTAAGAGGAGCATGATAAAGCAAAAAATTTCAGAATTGCTCCTTGCAATGCAGAGAAATTACTGTTTGTACATTGACATTATTCATTGAGTTTTGCCATTGAAATACATCATGTTACTCATATACCAGAAATGTTTGAAGGTACTGGCTGAAAGAAAGGAGCTGGCATCTCACTCTCTTTGAATCTTATTTATCATGCTAAGAGGAGCACGAAAAAGCAAAAAATTTCAGAATTGCACCTTGCAATGCGGAGAAATCAATGTTTGTGCATTCACATTATTCGCAGATTTTTGCTTTTGAAAAACGTCCAGAAATGTTTGAAGTTACTGACTGAATTAAAGGAGCTGGCATCTCACTCTCTTTGAATCTTCTTTATCATGCAAAGAGGAGCAGGAAAAAGCAAAAAAATTCAGAATTGCACCTTGCAATGCAGAGAAATCAATGTTTGTGCATTCACATTATTCATTGATTTTTGCCATTGAAAAACGTCCAGAAATGTTTTAAGCTACTGACTGAATGAAAGGAGCTGGCATCTCACTCTCTCTGAATCTTCTTTAGCATGCTAAGAGGAGCATGAAAAAGCAAAAAATTTCAAAATTGCACCTTGCAATGCGGAGAAATTACTGTTTGTACATTGACATTATTCATTGATTTTTGCTCTGAAAAACATCATGTTACTCATATACCAGAAATGTTTGAAGCTACAGGCTGAAAGAAAGGAGCTGTCATCTCACTCTCTTTGAATCTTCTTTATCATGCTAAGAGGAGCAGGAAAAAGCAAAAAATTTCAGAATTGCACCTTGCAATGCGGAGAAATTACTGTTTGTACATTGACATTATTCATTGATTTTTGCCATTTAAAAATATCATGTTAATCATATACCAGAAATGTTTGAAGGTACTGGCTGAAAGAAAGGAGATGGCATCTCACTCTCTTTGAATCTTATTTATCATGCTAACAGGAGCAGGAAAAAGCAAAAAATTTCGGAATTGCACCTTGCAATGCGGAGAAATCAGTGTTTGTGCATTCACATTATTCATTGATTTTTGCCATTGAAAAACGTCCAGAAATGTTTGAAGCTACTGACTGAATGAAAGGAGCTGGCATCTCACTCTCTCTGAATCTTCTTTAGCATGCTAAGAGGAGCATGAAAAAGCAAAAAATTTCAGAATTGCTCCTTGCAATGCAGAGAAATTACTGTTTGTACATTGACATTATTCATTGATTTTTGCCATTGAAAAACATCATGTTACACAAAAACCAGAAATGTTTGAAGGTACTGGCTGAAAGAAAGGAGCTGGCATCTCACTCTCTTTGAATCTTCTTTATCATGCTAAGAGGAGCAGGAAAAAGCAAAAAATTTCAGAATTGCACCTTGCAATGCCGAGAAATTACTGTTTGTACATTGACATTATTCATTGAATTTTGCCATTTAAAAACATCATGTTAATCATATACCAGAAATGCTTGAAGGTACTGGCTGAAAGAAAGGAGCTGGCATCTCACTCTATTTGAATCTTATTTATCATGCTAACATGAGCAGGAAAAAGCAAAAAATTTCAGAATTGCACCTTGCAATGCTGAGAAATCAATGTTTGTGCATTCACATTATTCATTGATTTTTGCCATTGAAAAACGTCCAGAAATGTTTGAAGCTACTGACTGAATGAAAGGAGCTGGCATCTCACTCTCTCTGAATCTTCTTTAGCATGCTAAGAGGAGCATGAAAAAGCAAAAAATTTCAGAATTGCACCTTGCAATGCGGAGAAATTACTGTTTGTACATTGACATTATTCATTGATTTTTGCCATTGAAAAACATCATGTTACTCATATACCAGAAATGTTTGAAGGTACTGGCTGAAAGAAAGGAGCCTGCATTTCACTCTCTTTGAATCTTCTTTATCATGCTAAGAGGAGCAGGAAAAAGCAAAAAAATTCAGAATTGCACCTTGCAATGCAAAGAAATCAATGTTTGTGCATTCACATTATTCATTGATTTTTGCCATTGTAAAACGTCCAGAAATGTTTGAAGCTACTGACTGAATGAAAGGAGCTGGCATCTCACTCTCTCTGAAACTTCTTTAGCATGCTAAGAGGAGCATGAAAATCAAAAAATTTCAGAATTGCACCTTGCAATGCGGAGAAATTACTGTTTGTACATTGACATTATTCATTGATTTTTGCCATTGAAAAACATCATGTTACTCATATACCAGAAATGTTTGAAGGTACTGGCTGAAAGAAAGGAGCTGGCATTTCACTCTCTTTGAATCTTCTTTATCATGCTAAGAGGAGCAGGAAAAAACAAAAAAATTCAGAATTGCACCTTGCAATGCAGAGAAATCAATGTTTGAGCATTCACATTATTCATTGATTTTTGCCATTGTAAAACGTCCAGAAATGTTTGAAGCTACTGACTGAATGAAAGGAGCTGGCATCTCACTCTCTCTGAATCTTATTTAGCATGCTAAGAGGAGCATGAAAAAGCAAAAAATTTCAGAATTGCACCATGCAATGCGGAGAAATTACTGTTTGTACATTGACATTATTCATTAATTTTTGCCATTGAAAAACATCATTTTACTCATATACCAGAAATGTTTGAAGGTACTGGCTAAAAGAAAGGAGCTGGCATCTCACTCGCTTTGAATCTTCTTTATCATGCTAAGAGGAGCAGGAAAAAGCAAAAATTTCAGAATTGCACCTTGAAATGCGGAGAAATCATTGTTTGTGCATTCACATTATTCATTGATTTTTGCCATTGAAAAACATCCAGAAATGTTTGAAGCTACTGACTGAATGAAAGGAGCTGGCATCTCACTCTCTCTGAATCTTCTTTAGCATGCTAAGAGGAGTATGAAAAAGCAAAAAATTTCAGAATTGCACCTTGCAATGCAGAGAAATGACTGTTTGTACATTGACATTATTCATTGATTTTTGCCATTGAAAAACATCATGTTACTCATATACCAGAAATATTTGAAGGTACTGGTTGAAAGAAAGGAGCTGGCATTTCACTCTCTTTGAATCTTCTTTATCATGCTAAGAGGAGCAGGAAAAAGCAAAAAATTTCAGAATTGCACCTTGCAATGCGGAGAAATCAATGTTTGTGCATTCACATTATTCATTGATTTTTGCCATTGAAAAACGTCCAGAAATGTTTGAAGCTACCGACTGAAAGAAAGGAGCTGGCATCTCACTCTCTTTGAATCTTCTTTATCATGCTAAGAGGAGCAGGAAAAAGCAAAAAATTTCAGAATTGCACCTTGCAATGCAGAGAAATCAATGTTTGTGCATTCACATTATTCATTGATTTTTGCCATTGTAAAATGTCCAGAAATGTTTGAAGCTACTGACTGAATGAAAGGAGCTGGCATCTCACTCTCTCTTAATCTTCTTTAGCATGCTAAGAGGAGCATGAAAAAGCAAAAAATTTCAGAATTGCACCTTGCAATGCAGAGAAATTACTGTTTGTACATTGACATTATTCATTGATTTTTGCCATTTAAAAACATCATGTTACTCATATACCAGAAATGTTTGAAGGTACTGGCTGAAAGAAAGGAGCTGGCATCTCACTCTCTTTGAATCTTCTTTATCATGCTAACAGGAGCAGGAAAAAGCAAAAAATTTCAGAATTGCACCTTGCAATGAAGAGAAATCAATGTTTGTGCATTCACATTATTCATTGATTTTTGCCATTGAAAAACATCATGTTACTCATATACCAGAAATGTTTGAAGGTACTGGCTGAAAGAAAGGAGCTGGCATATCACTCTCTTTGAATCTTCTTTATCATGCTAAGAGGAGCAGGAAAAAGCAAAAAAATTCAGAATTGCACCTTGCAATGCAGAGAAATCAATGTTTGTGCATTCACATTATTCATTGATTTTTGCCATTGAAAAACGTCCAGAAATGTTTGAAGCTACTGACTGAATAAAAGGAGCTGGCATCTCATTCTCTCTGAATCTTCTTTAGCATGCTAAGAGGAGCATGAAAAAACAAAAAATTTCAGAATTGCACCTTGCAATGCGGAGAAATTACTGTTTGTACATTGACATTATTCATTGATTTTTGCCATTTAAAAACATCATGTTACTCATATACCAAAAATGTGTGAAGGTACTGGCTGAAAGAAAGGAGCTGGCATCTCACTCTCTTTGAATCTTATTTATCATGCTAACAGGAGCAGGAAAAAGCAAAAAATTCCAGAATTGCACCTTGCAATGCGGAGAAATCAATGTTTGTGCATTCACATTATTCATTGATTTTTGCCATTGAAAAATGTCCAGAAATGTTTGAAGCTACTGACTGAATGAAAGGAGCTGGCATCTCACTCTCTCTGAATCTTCTTTAGCATGCTAAGAGGAGCATGAAAAAGCAAAAAATTTCAGAATTGCACCTTGCAATGCGGAGAAATTACTGTTTGTACATTGACATTATTCATTGATTTTTGCCATTGAAAAACATCATGTTACTCATATACAAGAAATGTTTGAAGGTACTGGCTGAAAGAAAGGAGCTGGCATATCACTCTCTTTGAATCTTCTTTATCATGCTAAGAGGAGCAGGAAAAAGCAAAAAAATTCTGAATTGCACCTTGCAATGCAGAGAAATCAATGTTTGTGCATTCACATTATTCATTGATTTTTGCCATTGTAAAACGTCCAGAAATGTTTGAAGCTACTGACTGAATGAAAGGAGCTGGCATCTCACTCTCTCTGAATCTTCTTTAGCATGCTAAGAGGAGCATGAAAAAGCAAAAAATTTCAGAATTGCACCTTGCAATGCGGAGAAATTACTGTTTGCACATTGACATTATTCATTAATTTTTGCCATTGAAAAACATCATGTTACTCATATACCAGAAATGTTTGAAGGTACTGGCTGAAAGAAAGGAGCTGGCATCTCACTCGCTTTGAATCTTCTTTATCATGCTAAGAGGAGCAGGAAAAAGCAAAAAATTTCAGAATTGCACCTTGCAATGCGGAGAAATCAATGTTTGTGCATTCACATTATTCATTGATTTTTGTCATTGAAAAACGTCCAGAAATGTTTGAAGCTACTGACTGAATGAAAGGAGCTGGCATCTCACTCTCTCTGAGTCTTCTTTAGCATGCTAAGAGGAGCATGAAAAAGCAAAAAATTTCAGAATTGCTCCTTGCAAGGCAGAGAAATTGCTGTTTGTACATTGACATTATTCATTGATTTTTGCCATTGAAAAACATCATGTTATTCATATACCAGAAATGTTTGAAGGTACTGGCTGAAAGAAAGGAGCTGGCATCTCACTCTCTTTGAATCTTCCTTATCATGCTAAGAGGATCAGGAAAAGGCAAAAAATGTCAGCATTGCACCTTGCAATGCGGAGAAATCAATGTTTGTGCATTCACATTATTCATTGATTTTTGCCATTGAAAAACGTCCAGAAATGTTTGAAGCTACTGACTGAATGAAAGGAGCTGGCATCTCACTCTCTCTGAATCTTCTTTAGAATGCTAAGAGGAGCACGAAAAAGCAAAAAATTTCAGAACTGCACCTTGCAATGCGGAGAAATCAGTGTTTGTGTATTCACATTATTCATTGATTGTTGCCATTGAAAAACGGCCAGAAATGTTTGAAGCTACCGACTGAATGAAAGGAGCTGGCATCTCACTCTCTCTGAAACTTCTTTAGCATGCTAAGAGGAGCATGAAAAAGCAAAAAATTTCAGAATTTCACCTTGCAATGCGGAGAAATTACTGTTTGTACATTGACATTATTCATTGATTTTTGCCATTGAAAAACATCATGTTACTCATATACCAGAAATGTTTGAAGGTACTGGCTGAAAGAAAGGAGCTGGCATATCACTCTCTTTGAATCTTCTTTATCATGCTAAGAGGAGCAGGAAAAAGCAAAAAAATTCAGAATTGCACCTTGCAATGAAGAGAAATCAATGTTTGTGCATTCACATTATTCATTGATTTTTGCCATTGTAAAACGTCCAGAAATGTTTGAAGCTACTGACTGAATGAAATGAGCTGGCATCTCACTCTCTCTGAATCTTCTTTAGCATGCTAAGAGGAGCATGAAAATCAAAAAATTTCAGAATTGCACCTTGCAATGCGGAGAAATTACTGTTTGTACATTGACATTATTCATTGATTTTTGCCATTGAAAAACATCATGTTACTCATATACCAGAAATGTTTGAAGGTACTGGCTGAAAGAAAGGAGCTGGCATTTCACTCTCTTTGAATCTTCTTTATCATGCTAAGAGGAGCAGGAAAAAACAAAAAAATTCAGAATTGCACCTTGCAATGCAGAGAAATCAATGTTTGAGCATTCACATTATTCATTGATTTTTGCCATTGTAAAACGTACAGAAATGTTTGAAGCTACTGACTGAATGAAAGGAGCTGGCATCTCACTCTCTCTGAATCTTATTTAGCATGCTAAGAGGAGCATGAAAAAGCAAAAAATTTCAGAATTGCACCATGCAATGCGGAGAAATTACTGTTTGTACATTGACATTATTCATTAATTTTTGCCATTGAAAAACATCATTTTACTCATATACCAGAAATGTTTGAAGGTACTGGCTAAAAGAAAGGAGCTGGCATCTCACTCGCTTTGAATCTTCTTTATCATGCTAAGAGGAGCAGGAAAAAGCAAAAAATTTCAGAATTGCACCTTGAAATGCGGAGAAATCATTGTTTGTGCATTCACATTATTCATTGATTTTTGCCATTGAAAAACATCCAGAAATGTTTGTAGCTACTGACTGAATGAAAGGAGCTGGCATCTCACTCTCTCTGAATCTTCTTTAGCATGCTAAGAGGAGCATGAAAAAGCAAAAAATTTCAGAATTGCACCTTGCAATGCAGAGAAATGACTGTTTGTACATTGACATTATTCATTGATTTTTGCCATTGAAAAACATCATGTTACTCATATAACAGAAATATTTGAAGGTACTGGTTGAAAGAAAGGAGCTGGCATTTCACTCTCTTTGAATCTTCTTTATCATGCTAAGAGGAGCAGGAAAAAGCAAAAAATTTCAGAATTGCACCTTGCAATGCGGAGAAATCAATGTTTGTGCATTCACATTATTCATTGATTTTTGCCATTGAAAAACGTCCAGAAATGTTTGAAGCTACCGACTGAAAGAAAGGAGCTGGCATCTCACTCTCTTTGAATCTTCTTTATCATGCTAAGAGGAGCAGGAAAAAGCAAAAAATTTCAGAATTGCACCTTGCAATGCAGAGAAATCAATGTTTGTGCATTCACATTATTCATTGATTTTTGCCATTGTAAAATGTCCAGAAATGTTTGAAGCTACTGACTGAATGAAAGGAGCTGGCATCTCACTCTCTCTGAATCTTCTCTAGCATGCTAAGAGGAGCATGAAAAAGCAAAAAATTTCAGAATTGCACCTTGCAATGCAGAGAAATTACTGTTTGTACATTGACATTATTCATTGATTTTTGCCATTTAAAAACATCATGTTACTCATATACCAGAAATGTTTGAAGGTACTGGCTGAAAGAAAGGAGCTGGCATCTCACTCTCTTTGAATCTTCTTTATCATGCTAACAGGAGCAGGAAAAAGCAAAAAATTTCAGAATTGCACCTTGCAATGAAGAGAAATCAATGTTTGTGCATTCACATTATTCATTGATTTTTGCCATTGAAAAACGTCCAGAAATGTTTGAAGCTACTGACTGAATGAAAGGAGCTGGCATCTCACTCTCTCTGAATCTTCTTTAGTATGCTAAGAGGAGCATGAAAAAGCAAAAAATTTCAGAATTGCACCTTGCAATGCGGAGAAATTACTGTTTGTACATTGACATTATTCATTGATTTTTGAAATTGAAAAACATCATGTTACTCATATACCAGAAATGTTTGAAGGTACTGGCTGAAAGAAAGGAGCTGGCATATCACTCTCTTTGAATCTTCTTTATCATGCTAAGAGGAGCAGGAAAAAGCAAAAAAATTCAGAATTCCAACTTGCAATGCAGAGAAATCAATGTTTGTGCATTCACATTATTCATTGCTTTTTGCCATTGAAAAACGTCCAGAAATGTTTGAAGCTACTGACTGAATGAAAGGAGCTGGCATCTCATTCTCTCTGAATCTTCTTTAGCATGCTAAGAGGAGCATGAAAAAGCAAAAAATTTCAGAATTGCATCTTGCAATGCGGAGAAATTACTGTTTGTACATTGACATTATTCATTGATTTTTGCCATTTAAAAACATCATGTTACTCATATACCAGAAATGTGTGAAGGTACTGGCTGAAAGAAAGGAGCTGGCATCTCACTCTCTTTGAATCTTATTTATCATGCTAACAGGAGCAGGAAAAAGCAAAAAATTCCAGAATTGCACCTTGCAATGCGGAGAAATCAATGTTTGTGCATTCACATTATTCATTGATTTTTGCCATTGAAAAATGTCCAGAAATGTTTGAAGCTACTGACTGAATGAAAGGAGCTGGCATCTCACTCTCTCTGAATCTTCTTTAGCATGCTAAGAGGAGCAAGAAAAAGCAAAAAATTTCAGAATTGCACCTTGCAATGCGGAGAAATTACTGTTTGTACATTGACATTATTCATTGATTTTTGCCATTGAAAAACATCATGTTACTCATATACAAGAAATGTTTGAAGGTACTGGCTGAAAGAAAGGAACTGGCATATCACTCTCTTTGAATCTTCTTTATCATGCTAAGAGGAGCAGGAAAAAGCAAAAAAATTCTGAATTGCACCTTGCAATGCAGAGAAATCAATGTTTGTGCATTCACATTATTCATTGATTTTTGCCATTGTAAAACGTCCAGAAATGTTTGAAGCTACTGACTGAATGAAAGGAGCTGGCATCTCACTCTCTCTGAATCTTCTTTAGCATGCTAAGAGGAGCATGAAAAAGCAAAAAATTTCAGAATTGCACCTTGCAATGCGGAGAAATTACTGTTTGCACATTGACATTATTCATTAATTTTTGCCATTGAAAAACATCATGTTACTCATATACCAGAAATGTTTGAAGGTACTGGCTGAAAGAAAGGAGCTGGCATCTCACTCGCTTTGAATCTTCTTTATCATGCTAAGAGGAGCAGGAAAAAGCAAAAAATTTCAGAATTGCACCTTGCAATGCGGAGAAATCAATGTTTGTGCATTCACATTATTCATTGATTTTTGTCATTGAAAAACGTCCAGAAATGTTTGAAGCTACTGACTGAATGAAAGGAGCTGGCATCTCACTCTCTCTGAGTCTTCTTTAGCATGCTAAGAGGAGCATGAAAAAGCAAAAAATTTCAGAATTGCTCCTTGCAAGGCAGAGAAATTACTGTTTGTACATTGACATTATTCATTGATTTTTGCCATTGAAAAACATCATGTTATTCATATACCAGAAATGTTTGAAGGTACTGGCTGAAAGAAAGGAGCTGGCATCTCACTCTCTTTGAATCTTCCTTATCATGCTAAGAGGATCAGGAAAAGGCAAAAAATGTCAGCATTGCACCTTGCAATGCGGAGAAATCAATGTTTGTGCATTCACATTATTCATTGATTTTTGCCATTGAAAAACGTCCAGAAATGTTTGAAGCTACTGACTGAATGAAAGGAGCTGGCATCTCACTCTCTCTGAATCTTCTTTAGAATGCTAAGAGGAGCATGAAAAAGCAAAAAATTTCAGAATTGCACCTTGCAATGCGGAGAAATCAGTGTTTGTGTATTCACATTAATCATTGATTGTTGCCATTGAAAAACGGCCAGAAATGTTTGAAGCTACCGACTGAATGAAAGGAGCTGGCATCTCACTCTCTCTGAAACTTCTTTAGCATGCTAAGAGGAGCATGAAAAAGCAAAAAATTTCAGAATTTCACCTTGCAATGCGGAGAAATTTCTGTTTGTACATTGACATTATTCATTGATTTTTGCCATTGAAAAACATCATGTTACTCATATACCAGAAATGTTTGAAGGTACTGGCTGAAAGAAAGGAGCTGGCATATCACTCTCTTTGAATCTTCTTTATCATGCTAAGAGGAGCAGGAAAAAGCAAAAAAATTCAGAATTGCACCTTGCAATGAAGAGAAATCAATGTTTGTGCATTCACATTATTCATTGATTTTTGCCATTGTAAAACGTCCAGAAATGTTTGAAGCTACTGACTGAATGAAATGAGCTGGCATCTCACTCTCTCTGAATCTTCTTTAGCATGCTAAGAGGAGCATGAAAAAGCAAAAAATTTCAGAATTGCACCTTGCAATGCGGAGAAATTACTGTTTGTACATTGACATTATTCATTAATTTTTGCCATTGAAAAACATCATGTCACTCATATACCAGAAATGTTTGAAGGTACTGGCTGAAAGAAAGGAGCTGGCATATCACTCTCTTTGAATCTTCTTTATCATGCTAAGAGGAGCAGGAAAAAGCAAAAAAATTCTGAATTGCACCTTGCAATGCAGAGAAATCAATGTTTGTGCATTCACATTATTCATTGATTTTTGCCATTGTAAAACGTCCAGAAATGTTTGAAGCTACTGACTGAATGAAAGGAGCTGGCATCTCACTCTCTCTGAATCTTCTTTAGCATGCTAAGAGGAGCATGAAAAAGCAAAAAATTTCAGAATTGCACCTTGCAATGCGGAGAAATTACTGTTTGCACATTGACATTATTCATTAATTTTTGCCATTGAAAAACATCATGTTACTCATATACCAGAAATGTTTGAAGGTACTGGCTGAAAGAAAGGAGCTGGCATCTCACTCGCTTTGAATCTTCTTTATCATGCTAAGAGGAGCAGGAAAAAGCAAAAAATTTCAGAATTGCACCTTGCAATGCGGAGAAATCAATGTTTGTGCATTCACATTATTCATTGATTTTTGTCATTGAAAAACGTCCAGAAATGTTTGAAGCTACTGACTGAATGAAAGGAGCTGGCATCTCACTCTCTCTGAGTCTTCTTTAGCATGCTAAGAGGAGCATGAAAAAGCAAAAAATTTCAGAATTGCTCCTTGCAAGGCAGAGAAATTGCTGTTTGTACATTGACATTATTCATTGATTTTTGCCATTGAAAAACATCATGTTATTCATATACCAGAAATGTTTGAAGGTACTGGCTGAAAGAAAGGAGCTGGCATCTCACTCTCTTTGAATCTTCCTTATCATGCTAAGAGGATCAGGAAAAGGCAAAAAATGTCAGCATTGCACCTTGCAATGCGGAGAAATCAATGTTTGTGCATTCACATTATTCATTGATTTTTGCCATTGAAAAACGTCCAGAAATGTTTGAAGCTACTGACTGAATGAAAGGAGCTGGCATCTCACTCTCTCTGAATCTTCTTTAGAATGCTAAGAGGAGCACGAAAAAGCAAAAAATTTCAGAACTGCACCTTGCAATGCGGAGAAATCAGTGTTTGTGTATTCACATTATTCATTGATTGTTGCCATTGAAAAACGGCCAGAAATGTTTGAAGCTACCGACTGAATGAAAGGAGCTGGCATCTCACTCTCTCTGAAACTTCTTTAGCATGCTAAGAGGAGCATGAAAAAGCAAAAAATTTCAGAATTTCACCTTGCAATGCGGAGAAATTACTGTTTGTACATTGACATTATTCATTGATTTTTGCCATTGAAAAACATCATGTTACTCATATACCAGAAATGTTTGAAGGTACTGGCTGAAAGAAAGGAGCTGGCATATCACTCTCTTTGAATCTTCTTTATCATGCTAAGAGGAGCAGGAAAAAGCAAAAAAATTCAGAATTGCACCTTGCAATGAAGAGAAATCAATGTTTGTGCATTCACATTATTCATTGATTTTTGCCATTGTAAAACGTCCAGAAATGTTTGAAGCTACTGACTGAATGAAATGAGCTGGCATCTCACTCTCTCTGAATCTTCTTTAGCATGCTAAGAGGAGCATGAAAATCAAAAAATTTCAGAATTGCACCTTGCAATGCGGAGAAATTACTGTTTGTACATTGACATTATTCATTGATTTTTGCCATTGAAAAACATCATGTTACTCATATACCAGAAATGTTTGAAGGTACTGGCTGAAAGAAAGGAGCTGGCATTTCACTCTCTTTGAATCTTCTTTATCATGCTAAGAGGAGCAGGAAAAAACAAAAAAATTCAGAATTGCACCTTGCAATGCAGAGAAATCAATGTTTGAGCATTCACATTATTCATTGATTTTTGCCATTGTAAAACGTACAGAAATGTTTGAAGCTACTGACTGAATGAAAGGAGCTGGCATCTCACTCTCTCTGAATCTTATTTAGCATGCTAAGAGGAGCATGAAAAAGCAAAAAATTTCAGAATTGCACCATGCAATGCGGAGAAATTACTGTTTGTACATTGACATTATTCATTAATTTTTGCCATTGAAAAACATCATTTTACTCATATACCAGAAATGTTTGAAGGTACTGGCTAAAAGAAAGGAGCTGGCATCTCACTCGCTTTGAATCTTCTTTATCATGCTAAGAGGAGCAGGAAAAAGCAAAAAATTTCAGAATTGCACCTTGAAATGCGGAGAAATCATTGTTTGTGCATTCACATTATTCATTGATTTTTGCCATTGAAAAACATCCAGAAATGTTTGTAGCTACTGACTGAATGAAAGGAGCTGGCATCTCACTCTCTCTGAATCTTCTTTAGCATGCTAAGAGGAGCATGAAAAAGCAAAAAATTTCAGAATTGCACCTTGCAATGCAGAGAAATGACTGTTTGTACATTGACATTATTCATTGATTTTTGCCATTGAAAAACATCATGTTACTCATATAACAGAAATATTTGAAGGTACTGGTTGAAAGAAAGGAGCTGGCATTTCACTCTCTTTGAATCTTCTTTATCATGCTAAGAGGAGCAGGAAAAAGCAAAAAATTTCAGAATTGCACCTTGCAATGCGGAGAAATCAATGTTTGTGCATTCACATTATTCATTGATTTTTGCCATTGAAAAACGTCCAGAAATGTTTGAAGCTACCGACTGAAAGAAAGGAGCTGGCATCTCACTCTCTTTGAATCTTCTTTATCATGCTAAGAGGAGCAGGAAAAAGCAAAAAATTTCAGAATTGCACCTTGCAATGCAGAGAAATCAATGTTTGTGCATTCACATTATTCATTGATTTTTGCCATTGTAAAATGTCCAGAAATGTTTGAAGCTACTGACTGAATGAAAGGAGCTGGCATCTCACTCTCTCTGAATCTTCTCTAGCATGCTAAGAGGAGCATGAAAAAGCAAAAAATTTCAGAATTGCACCTTGCAATGCAGAGAAATTACTGTTTGTACATTGACATTATTCATTGATTTTTGCCATTTAAAAACATCATGTTACTCATATACCAGAAATGTTTGAAGGTACTGGCTGAAAGAAAGGAGCTGGCATCTCACTCTCTTTGAATCTTCTTTATCATGCTAACAGGAGCAGGAAAAAGCAAAAAATTTCAGAATTGCACCTTGCAATGAAGAGAAATCAATGTTTGTGCATTCACATTATTCATTGATTTTTGCCATTGAAAAACGTCCAGAAATGTTTGAAGCTACTGACTGAATGAAAGGAGCTGGCATCTCACTCTCTCTGAATCTTCTTTAGTATGCTAAGAGGAGCATGAAAAAGCAAAAAATTTCAGAATTGCACCTTGCAATGCGGAGAAATTACTGTTTGTACATTGACATTATTCATTGATTTTTGAAATTGAAAAACATCATGTTACTCATATACCAGAAATGTTTGAAGGTACTGGCTGAAAGAAAGGAGCTGGCATATCACTCTCTTTGAATCTTCTTTATCATGCTAAGAGGAGCAGGAAAAAGCAAAAAAATTCAGAATTCCAACTTGCAATGCAGAGAAATCAATGTTTGTGCATTCACATTATTCATTGCTTTTTGCCATTGAAAAACGTCCAGAAATGTTTGAAGCTACTGACTGAATGAAAGGAGCTGGCATCTCATTCTCTCTGAATCTTCTTTAGCATGCTAAGAGGAGCATGAAAAAGCAAAAAATTTCAGAATTGCATCTTGCAATGCGGAGAAATTACTGTTTGTACATTGACATTATTCATTGATTTTTGCCATTTAAAAACATCATGTTACTCATATACCAGAAATGTGTGAAGGTACTGGCTGAAAGAAAGGAGCTGGCATCTCACTCTCTTTGAATCTTATTTATCATGCTAACAGGAGCAGGAAAAAGCAAAAAATTCCAGAATTGCACCTTGCAATGCGGAGAAATCAATGTTTGTGCATTCACATTATTCATTGATTTTTGCCATTGAAAAATGTCCAGAAATGTTTGAAGCTACTGACTGAATGAAAGGAGCTGGCATCTCACTCTCTCTGAATCTTCTTTAGCATGCTAAGAGGAGCAAGAAAAAGCAAAAAATTTCAGAATTGCACCTTGCAATGCGGAGAAATTACTGTTTGTACATTGACATTATTCATTGATTTTTGCCATTGAAAAACATCATGTTACTCATATACAAGAAATGTTTGAAGGTACTGGCTGAAAGAAAGGAACTGGCATATCACTCTCTTTGAATCTTCTTTATCATGCTAAGAGGAGCAGGAAAAAGCAAAAAAATTCTGAATTGCACCTTGCAATGCAGAGAAATCAATGTTTGTGCATTCACATTATTCATTGATTTTTGCCATTGTAAAACGTCCAGAAATGTTTGAAGCTACTGACTGAATGAAAGGAGCTGGCATCTCACTCTCTCTGAATCTTCTTTAGCATGCTAAGAGGAGCATGAAAAAGCAAAAAATTTCAGAATTGCACCTTGCAATGCGGAGAAATTACTGTTTGCACATTGACATTATTCATTAATTTTTGCCATTGAAAAACATCATGTTACTCATATACCAGAAATGTTTGAAGGTACTGGCTGAAAGAAAGGAGCTGGCATCTCACTCGCTTTGAATCTTCTTTATCATGCTAAGAGGAGCAGGAAAAAGCAAAAAATTTCAGAATTGCACCTTGCAATGCGGAGAAATCAATGTTTGTGCATTCACATTATTCATTGATTTTTGTCATTGAAAAACGTCCAGAAATGTTTGAAGCTACTGACTGAATGAAAGGAGCTGGCATCTCACTCTCTCTGAGTCTTCTTTAGCATGCTAAGAGGAGCATGAAAAAGCAAAAAATTTCAGAATTGCTCCTTGCAAGGCAGAGAAATTACTGTTTGTACATTGACATTATTCATTGATTTTTGCCATTGAAAAACATCATGTTATTCATATACCAGAAATGTTTGAAGGTACTGGCTGAAAGAAAGGAGCTGGCATCTCACTCTCTTTGAATCTTCCTTATCATGCTAAGAGGATCAGGAAAAGGCAAAAAATGTCAGCATTGCACCTTGCAATGCGGAGAAATCAATGTTTGTGCATTCACATTATTCATTGATTTTTGCCATTGAAAAACGTCCAGAAATGTTTGAAGCTACTGACTGAATGAAAGGAGCTGGCATCTCACTCTCTCTGAATCTTCTTTAGAATGCTAAGAGGAGCATGAAAAAGCAAAAAATTTCAGAATTGCACCTTGCAATGCGGAGAAATCAGTGTTTGTGTATTCACATTAATCATTGATTGTTGCCATTGAAAAACGGCCAGAAATGTTTGAAGCTACCGACTGAATGAAAGGAGCTGGCATCTCACTCTCTCTGAAACTTCTTTAGCATGCTAAGAGGAGCATGAAAAAGCAAAAAATTTCAGAATTTCACCTTGCAATGCGGAGAAATTTCTGTTTGTACATTGACATTATTCATTGATTTTTGCCATTGAAAAACATCATGTTACTCATATACCAGAAATGTTTGAAGGTACTGGCTGAAAGAAAGGAGCTGGCATATCACTCTCTTTGAATCTTCTTTATCATGCTAAGAGGAGCAGGAAAAAGCAAAAAAATTCAGAATTGCACCTTGCAATGAAGAGAAATCAATGTTTGTGCATTCACATTATTCATTGATTTTTGCCATTGTAAAACGTCCAGAAATGTTTGAAGCTACTGACTGAATGAAATGAGCTGGCATCTCACTCTCTCTGAATCTTCTTTAGCATGCTAAGAGGAGCATGAAAAAGCAAAAAATTTCAGAATTGCACCTTGCAATGCGGAGAAATTACTGTTTGTACATTGACATTATTCATTAATTTTTGCCATTGAAAAACATCATGTCACTCATATACCAGAAATGTTTGAAGGTACTGGCTGAAAGAAAGGAGCTGGCATCTCACTCGCTTTGAATCTTCTTTATCATGCTAAGAGGAGCAGGAAAAAGCAAAAAATTTCGGAATTGCACCTTGCAATGCAGATAAATCAATGTTTGTGCATTCACATTATTCATTGATTTTTGCCATTGTAAAACGTCCAGAAATGTTTGAAGCTACTGACTGAATGAAAGGAGCTGGCATCTCACTCTCTCTGAATCTTCTTTAGCATGCTAAGAGGAGCATGAAAAAGCAAAAAATTTCAAAATTGCACCTTGCAATGCGGAGAAATTACTGTTTGTACATTGACATTATTCATTAATTTTTGCCATTGAAAAACATCATGTTACTCATATACCAGAAATGTTTGAAGGTACTGGCTGAAAGAAAGGCGCTGGCATCTCACTCGCTTTGAATCTTCTTTATCATGCTAAGAGGAGCAGGAAAAAGCAAAAAATTTCAGAAATGCACCTTGAAATGCGGAGAAATCATTGTTTGTGCATTCACATTATTCATTGATTTTTGCCATTGAAAAACATCCAGAAATGTTTGAAGCTACTGACTGAATGAAAGGAGCTGGCATCTCACTCTCTCTGAATATTCTTTAGCATGCTAAGAGGAGCATGAAAAAGCAAAAAATTTCAGAATTGCACCTTGCAATGCGGAGAAATTACTGTTTGTACATTGACATTATTCATTGATTTTTGCCATTTAAAAACATCATGTTAATCATATACCAGAAATGTGTGAAGGTACTGGCTGAAAGAAAGGAGCTGGCATCTCACTCTCTTTGAATCTTCTTTATCATGCTAAGAGGAGCAGGAAAAAGCAAAAACTTTCAGAATTGCACCTTGCAATGCAGAGAAATCAATGTTTGTGCATTCACATTATTCATTGATTTTTGCCATTGAAAAACGTCCAGAAATGTTTGAAGCTACTGACTGAATGAAAGGAGCTGGCATCTCTCTCTCTCTGAATTTTCTTTAGCATGCTAAGAGGAGCATGAAAAAGCAAAAAATTTCAGAATTGCGCCTTGCAATGCAGAGAAATTACTGTTTGTACATTGACATTATTCATTGATTTTTGCCATTGAAAAACATCATGTTACTCATATACCAGAAATGTTTGAAGGTACTGGCTGAAAGAAAGGAGCTGGCATCTCACTCGCTTTGAATCTTCTTTATCATGCTAAGAGGAGCAAAAAAAAGCAAAAAATTTCAGAATTGCACATTGAAATGCGGAGAAATCATTGTTTGTGCATTCACATTATTCATTGATTTTTGCCATTGAAAAACGTCCAGAAATGTTTGAAGCTACTGACTGAATGAAAGGAGCTGGCATCTCACTCTCTCTGAATCTTCTTTAGCATGCTAACAGGAGCATGAAAAAGCAAAACATTTCAGAATTGCACCTTGCAATGCGGAGAAATTACTGTTTTGTACATTGACATAACTCATTGATTTTTGCCATTGAAAAACATCATGTTACTCATATACCAGAAATGTTTGAAGGTACTGGCTGAAAGAAAGGAGCTGGCATCTCACTCTCTTTGAATCTTCTTTATCATGCTAAGAGGAGCAGGAAAAAGCAAAAAATTTCAGAATTGCACCTTGCAATGCGGAGAAATCAATGTTTGTGCATTCACATTATTCATTGATTTTTGCCATTGAAAAACGTCCAGAAATGTTTGAAGCTACTGACTGAATGAAAGGAGCTGGCATCTCACTCTCTCTGAGTCTTCTTTAGCATGCTAAGAGGAGCATGAAAAAGCAAAAAATTTCAGAATTGCTCCTTGCAAGGCAGAGAAATTACTGTTTGTACATTGACATTATTCTTTGATTTTTGCCATTGAAAAACATCATGTTATTCATATACCAGAAATGTTTGAAGGTACTGGCTGAAAGAAAGGAGCTGGCATCTCACTCTCTTTGAATCTTCCTTATCATGCTAAGAGGAGCAGGAAAAGGCAAAAAATGTCAGCATTGCACCTTGCAATACGGAGAAATCAATGTTTGTGCATTCACATTATTCATTGATTTTTGCCATTGAAAAACGTCCAGAAATGTTTGAAGCTACTGACTGAATGAAAGGAGCTGGCATCTCACTCTCTCTGAATCTTCTTTAGCATGCTAAGAGGAGCATGAAAAAGCAAAAAATTTCAGAATTGCACCTTGCAATGCGGAGAAATCAGTGTTTGTGTATACACATTATTCATTGATTGTTGCCATTGAAAAACGGCCAGAAATGTTTGAAGCTACTGACTGAATGAAAGTAGCTGGCATCTCACTCTCTCTGAATCTTCTTTAGCATGCTAAGAGGAGCATGAAAAAGCAAAAAATTTCAGAATTGCACCTTGCAATGCGGAGAAATCAGTGTTTGTGTATACACATTATTCATTGATTGTTGCCATTGAAAAACGGCCAGAAATGTTTGAAGCTACCGACTGAATGAAAGGAGCTGGCATCTCACTCTCTCTGAAACTTCTTTAGCATGCTAAGAGGAGCATGAAAAAGCAAAAAATTTCAGAATTGCACCTTGCAATGCGGAGAAATTACTGTTTGTACATTGACATTATTCATTGATTTTTGCTCTGAAAAACATCATGTTACTCATATACCAGAAATGTTTGAAGGTACTGGCTGAAAGAAAGGAGCTGGCATCTCACTCTCTTTGATTCTTCTTTATCATGCTAAGAGGAGCAGGAAAAAGCAAAAAATTTCAGAATTGCACCTTGCAATGCGGAGAAATCAGTGTTTGTGTATTCACATTATTCATTGATTGTTGCCATTGAAAAACGGCCAGAAATGTTTGAAGCTACCGACTGAATGAAAGGAGCTGGCATCTCACTCTCTCTGAAACTTCTTTAGCATGCTAAGAGGAGCATGAAAAAGCAAAAAATTTCAGAATTGCACCTTGCAATGCGGAGAAATTACTGTTTGTACATTGACATTATTCATTAATTTTTGCCATTGAAAAACATCATGTCACTCATATACCAGAAATGTTTGAAGGTACTGGCTGAAAGAAAGGAGCTGGCATCTCACTCGCTTTGAATCTTCTTTATCATGCTAAGAGGAGCAGGAAAAAGCAAAAAATTTCGGAATTGCACCTTGCAATGCAGATAAATCAATGTTTGTGCATTCACATTATTCATTGATTTTTGCCATTGTAAAACGTCCAGAAATGTTTGAAGCTACTGACTGAATGAAAGGAGCTGGCATCTCACTCTCTCTGAATCTTCTTTAGCATGCTAAGAGGAGCATGAAAAAGCAAAAAATTTCAAAATTGCACCTTGCAATGCGGAGAAATTACTGTTTGTACATTGACATTATTCATTAATTTTTGCCATTGAAAAACATCATGTTACTCATATACCAGAAATGTTTGAAGGTACTGGCTGAAAGAAAGGCGCTGGCATCTCACTTGCTTTGAATCTTCTTTATCATGCTAAGAGGAGCAGGAAAAAGCAAAAAATTTCAGAAATGCACCTTGAAATGCGGAGAAATCATTGTTTGTGCATTCACATTATTCATTGATTTTTGCCATTGAAAAACATCCAGAAATGTTTGAAGCTACTGACTGAATGAAAGGAGCTGGCATCTCACTCTCTCTGAATATTCTTTAGCATGCTAAGAGGAGCATGAAAAAGCAAAAAATTTCAGAATTGCACCTTGCAATGCGGAGAAATTACTGTTTGTACATTGACATTATTCATTGATTTTTGCCATTTAAAAACATCATGTTAATCATATACCAGAAATGTGTGAAGGTACTGGCTGAAAGAAAGGAGCTGGCATCTCACTCTCTTTGAATCTTCTTTATCATGCTAAGAGGAGCAGGAAAAAGCAAAAACTTTCAGAATTGCACCTTGCAATGCAGAGAAATCAATGTTTGTGCATTCACATTATTCATTGATTTTTGCCATTGAAAAACGTCCAGAAATGTTTGAAGCTACTGACTGAATGAAAGGTGCTGGCATCTCTCTCTCTCTGAATTTTCTTTAGCATGCTAAGAGGAGCATGAAAAAGCAAAAAATTTCAGAATTGCGCCTTGCAATGCAGAGAAATTACTGTTTGTACATTGACATTATTCATTGATTTTTGCCATTGAAAAACATCATGTTACTCATATACCAGAAATGTTTGAAGGTACTGGCTGAAAGAAAGGAGCTGGCATCTCACTCGCTTTGAATCTTCTTTATCATGCTAAGAGGAGCAAAAAAAAGCAAAAAATTTCAGAATTGCACATTGAAATGCGGAGAAATCATTGTTTGTGCATTCACATTATTCATTGATTTTTGCCATTGAAAAACGTCCAGAAATGTTTGAAGCTACTGACTGAATGAAAGGAGCTGGCATCTCACTCTCTCTGAATCTTCTTTAGCATGCTAACAGGAGCATGAAAAAGCAAAACATTTCAGAATTGCACCTTGCAATGCGGAGAAATTACTGTTTTGTACATTGACATAACTCATTGATTTTTGCCATTGAAAAACATCATGTTACTCATATACCAGAAATGTTTGAAGGTACTGGCTGAAAGAAAGGAGCTGGCATCTCACTCTCTTTGAATCTTCTTTATCATGCTAAGAGGAGCAGGAAAAAGCAAAAATTTCAGAATTGCACCTTGCAATGCGGAGAAATCAATGTTTGTGCATTCACATTATTCATTGATTTTTGCCATTGAAAAACGTCCAGAAATGTTTGAAGCTACTGACTGAATGAAAGGAGCTGGCATCTCACTCTCTCTGAGTCTTCTTTAGCATGCTAAGAGGAGCATGAAAAAGCAAAAAATTTCAGAATTGCTCCTTGCAAGGCAGAGAAATTACTGTTTGTACATTGACATTATTCTTTGATTTTTGCCATTGAAAAACATCATGTTATTCATATACCAGAAATGTTTGAAGGTACTGGCTGAAAGAAAGGAGCTGGCATCTCACTCTCTTTGAATCTTCCTTATCATGCTAAGAGGAGCAGGAAAAGGCAAAAAATGTCAGCATTGCACCTTGCAATACGGAGAAATCAATGTTTGTGCATTCACATTATTCATTGATTTTTGCCATTGAAAAACGTCCAGAAATGTTTGAAGCTACTGACTGAATGAAAGGAGCTGGCATCTCACTCTCTCTGAATCTTCTTTAGCATGCTAAGAGGAGCATGAAAAAGCAAAAAATTTCAGAATTGCACCTTGCAATGCGGAGAAATCAGTGTTTGTGTATACACATTATTCATTGACTGTTGCCATTGAAAAACGGCCAGAAATGTTTGAAGCTACTGACTGAATGAAAGTAGCTGGCATCTCACTCTCTCTGAATCTTCTTTAGCATGCTAAGAGGAGCATGAAAAAGCAAAAAATTTCAGAATTGCACCTTGCAATGCGGAGAAATCAGTGTTTGTGTATACACATTATTCATTGATTGTTGCCATTGAAAAACGGCCAGAAATGTTTGAAGCTACCGACTGAATGAAAGGAGCTGGCATCTCACTCTCTCTGAAACTTCTTTAGCATGCTAAGAGGAGCATGAAAAAGCAAAAAATTTCAGAATTGCACCTTGCAATGCGGAGAAATTACTGTTTGTACATTGACATTATTCATTGATTTTTGCTCTGAAAAACATCATGTTACTCATATACCAGAAATGTTTGAAGGTACTGGCTGAAAGAAAGGAGCTGGCATCTCACTCTCTTTGAATCTTCTTTATCATGCTAAGAGGAGCAGGAAAAAGCAAAAAATTTCAGAATTGCACCTTGCAATGCGGAGAAATCAGTGTTTGTGTATTCACATTATTCATTGATTGTTGCCATTGAAAAACGGCCAGAAATGTTTGAAGCTACCGACTGAATGAAAGGAGCTGGCATCTCACTCTCTCTGAAACTTCTTTAGCATGCTAAGAGGAGCATGAAAAAGCAAAAAATTTCAGAATTGCACCTTGCAATGCGGAGAAATTACTGTTTGTACATTGACATTATTCATTGATTTTTGCCATTGAAAAACATCATGTTACTCATATACCAGAAATGTTTGAAGGTACTGGCTGAAAGAAAGGAGCTGGCATCTCACTCGCTTTGAATCTTCTTTATCATGCTAAGAGGAGCAGGAAAAAGCAAAAAAATTCAGAATTGCACCTTGCAATGCAGATAAATCAATGTTTGTGCATTCACATTATTCATTGATTTTTGCCATTGTAAAACGTCCAGAAATGTTAGAAGCTACTGACTGAATGAAAGGAGCTGGCATCTCACTCTCTCTGAATCTTCTTTAACATGCTAAGAGGAGCACGAAAAAGCAAAAAATTTCAGAATTGCACCTTGCAATGCGGAGAAATTACTGTTTGTACATTGACATTATTCATTAATTTTTGCCATTGAAAAACATCATGTTACTCATATACCAGAAATGTTTGAAGGTACTGGCTGAAAGAAAGGAGCTGGCATCTCACTCGCTTTGAATCTTCTTTATCATGCTAAGAGGAGCAGGAAAAAGCAAAAAATTTCAGAAATGCACCTTGAAATGCGGAGAAATCATTGTTTGTGCATTCACATTATTCATTGATTTTTGCCATTGAAAAACATCCAGAAATGTTTGAAGCTACTGACTGAATGAAAGGAGCTGGCATCTCACTCTCTCTGAATCTTCTTTAGCATGCTAAGAGGAGCATGAAAAAGCAAAAAATTTCAGAATTGCACCTTGCAATGCGGAGAAATTACTGTTTGTACATTGACATTATTCATTAATTTTTGACATTGAAAAACATCATGTTACTCATATACCAGAAATGTTTGAAGATACTGGCTGAAAGAAAGGAGCTGGCATCTCACTCGCTTTGAATCTTCTTTATCATGCTAAGAGGAGCAGGAAAAAGCAAAAAATTTCAGAAATGCACCTTGAAATGCGGAGAAATCATTGTTTGTGCATTCACATTATTCATTGATTTTTGCCATTGAAAAACATCCAGAAATGTTTGAAGCTACTGACTGAATGAAAGGAGCTGGCATCTCACTCTCTCTGAATCTTCTTTAGCATGCTAAGAGGAGCATGAAAAAGCAAAAAATTTCAGAATTGCACCTTGCAATGCGGAGAAATTACTGTTTGTACATTGACATTATTCATTGATTTTTGCCATTTAAAAACATCATGTTAATCATATACCAGAAATGTGTGAAGGTACTGGCTGAAAGAAAGGAGCTGGCATCTCACTCTCTTTGAATCTTCTTTATCATGCTAAGAGGAGCAGGAAAAAGCAAAAACTTTCAGAATTGCACCTTGCAATGCGGAGAAATCAATGTTTGTGCATTCACATTATTCATTGATTTTTGCCATTGAAAAACGTCCAGAAATGTTTGAAGCTACTGACTGAATGAAAGGAGCTAGCATCTCACTCTCTCTGAATTTTCTTTAGCATGCTAAGAGGAGCATGAAAAAGCAAAAAATTTCAGAATTGCGCCTTGCAATGCAGAGAAATTACTGTTTCTACATTGACATTATTCATTGATTTTTGCCATTGAAAAACATCATGTTACTCATATACCAGAAATGTTTGAAGGTACTGGCTGAAAGAAAGGAGCTGGCATCTCACTCGCTTTGAATCTTCTTTATCATGCTAAGAGGAGCAAAAAAAAGCAAAAAATTTCAGAATTGCACATTGAAATGCGGAGAAATCATTGTTTGTGCATTCACATTATTCATTGATTTTTGCCATTGAAAAACGTCCAGAAATGTTTGAAGCTACTGACTGAATGAAAGGAGCTGGCATCTCACTCTCTCTGAATCTTCTTTAGCATGCTAACAGGAGCATGAAAAAGCAAAACATTTCAGAATTGCACCTTGCAATGCGGAGAAATTACTGTTTTGTACATTGACATAATTCATTGATTTTTGCCATTGAAAAACATCATGTTACTCATATACCAGAAATGTTTGAAGGTACTGGCTGAAAGAAAGGAGCTGGCATCTCACTCTCTTTGAATCTTCTTTATCATGCTAAGAGGAGCAGGAAAAAGCAAAAAATTTCAGAATTGCACCTTGCAATGCGGAGAAATCAATGTTTGTGCATTCACATTATTCATTGATTTTTGCCATTGAAAAACGTCCAGAAATGTTTGAAGCTACTGACTGAATGAAAGGAGCTGGCATCTCACTCTCTCTGAGTCTTCTTTAGCATGCTAAGAGGAGCATGAAAAAGCAAAAAATTTCAGAATTGCTCCTTGCAAGGCAGAGAAATTACTGTTTGTACATTGACATTATTCTTTGATTTTTGCCATTGAAAAACATCATGTTATTCATATACCAGAAATGTTTGAAGGTACTGGCTGAAAGAAAGGAGCTGGCATCTCACTCTCTTTGAATCTTCCTTATCATGCTAAGAGGAGCAGGAAAAGGCAAAAAATGTCAGCATTGCACCTTCCAATACGGAGAAATCAATGTTTGTGCATTCACATTATTCATTGATTTTTGCCATTGAAAAACGTCCAGAAATGTTTGAAGCTACTGACTGAATGAAAGGAGCTGGCATCTCACTCTCTCTGAATCTTCTTTAGCATGCTAAGAGGAGCATGAAAAAGCAAAAAATTTCAGAATTACACCTTGCAATGCGGAGAAATCAGTGTTTGTGTATACACATTATTCATTGATTGTTGCCATTGAAAAACGGCCAGAAATGTTTGAAGCTACCGACTGAATGAAAGGAGCTGGCATCTCACTCTCTCTGAAACTTCTTTAGCATGCTAAGAGGAGCATGAAAAAGCAAAAAATTTCAGAATTGCACCTTGCAATGCGGAGAAATTACTGTTTGTACATTGACATTATTCATTGATTTTTGCCCTTGAAAAACATCATGTTACTCATATACCAGAAATGTTTGAAGGTACTGGCTGAAAGAAAGGAGCCTGCATTTCACTCTCTTTGAATCTTCTTTATCATGCTAAGAGGAGCAGGAAAAAGCAAAAAAATTCAGAATTGCACCTTGCAATGCAGAGAAATCAATGTTTGTGCATTTACATTATTCATTGATTTTTGCCATTGAAAAACGTCCAGAAATGTTTGAAGCTACTGACTGAATGAAAGGAGCTGGCATCTCACTCTCTTTGAATCTTCTTTATCATGCTAAGAGGAGCATGAAAAAGCAAAAAATTTCAAAATTGCACATTGCAATGCGGAGAAATTACTGTTTGTACATTGACATTATTCATTGATTTTTGCTCTGAAAAACATCATGTTACTCATATACCAGAAATGTTTGAAGGTACTGGCTGAAAGAAAGGAGCTGGCATCTCACTCTCTTTGAATCTTCTTTATCATGCTAAGAGGAGCAGGAAAAAGCAAAAAATTTCAGAATTGCACCTTGCAATGCGGAGAAATCAGGGTTTGTGTATTCACATTATTCATTGATTGTTGCCATTGAAAAACGGCCAGAAATGTTTGAAGCTACCGACTGAATGAAAGGAGCTGGCATCTCACTCTCTCTGAAACTTCTTTAGCATGCTAAGAGGAGCATGAAAAAGCAAAAAATTTCAGAATTGCACCTTGCAATGCGGAGAAATTACTGTTTGTACATTGACATTATTCATTGATTTTTGCCATTGAAAAACATCATGTTACTCATATACCAGAAATGTTTGAAGGTACTGGCTGAAAGAAGGGAGCTGGCATATCACTCTCTTTGAATCTTCTTTATCATGCTAAGAGGAGCAGGAAAAAGCAAAAAAATTCAGAATTGCACCTTGCAATGCAGAGAAATCAATGTTTGTGCATTCACATTATTCATTGATTTTTGCCATTGTAAAACGTCCAGAAATGTTTGAAGCTACTGACTGAATGAAAGGAGCTGGCATCTCACTCTCTCTGAATCTTCTTTAGCATGCTAAGAGGAGCATGAAAAAGCAAAAAATTTCAGAATTGCACCTTGCAATGCGGAGAAATTACTGTTTGTACAATGACATTATTCATTAATTTTTGCCATTGAAAAACATCATGTTACTCATATACCAGAAATGTTTGAAGGTACTGGCTGAAAGAAAGGAGCTGGCATCTCACTCGCTTTGAATCTTCTTTATCATGCTAAGAGGTGCAGGAAAAAGCAAAAAAATTCAGAATTGCACCTTGCAATGCAGATAAATCAATGTTTGTGCATTCACATTATTCATTGATTTTTGCCATTGAAAAACGTCGAGAAATGTTTGAAGCTACTGACTGAATGAAAGGAGCTGGCATCTCACTCTCTCTGAGTCTTCTTTAGCATGCTAAGAGGAGCATGAAAAAGCAAAAAATTTCAGAATTGCTCCTTGCAAGGCAGAGAAATTACTGTTTGTACATTGACATTATTCATTCATTTTTGCTATTGAGAAACATCATGTTACTCATATACCAGAAATGTTTGAAGGTACTGGCTGAAAGAAAGGATCTGGCATCTCACTCGCTTTGAATCTTCTTTATCATGCTAAGAGGAGCAGAAAAAAGCAAAAAATTTCAGAATTGCACATTGAAATGCGGAGAAATCATTGTTTGTGCATTCACATTATTCATTGATTTTTGCCATTGAAAAACGTCCAGAAATGTTTGAAGCTACTGACTGAATGAAAGGAGCTGGCATCTCACTCTCTCTGAATCTTCTTTAGCATGCTAACAGGAGCATGAAAAAGCAAAAAATTTCAGAATTGCACCTTGCAATGCGGAGAAATTACTGTTTGTACATTGACATAATTCATGGATTTTTGCCATTGAAAAACATCATGTTACTCATATACCAGAAATTTTTGAAGGTACTGGCTGAAAGAAAGGAGCTGGCATCTCACTCTCTTTGAATCTTCTTTATCATGCTAAGAGGAGCAGGAAAAAGCAAAAAATTTCAGAATTGCACCTTGCAATGCGGAGAAATCAATGTTTGTGCATTCACATTATTCATTGATTTTTGCCATTGAAAAACGTCCAGAAATGTTTGAAGCTACTGACTGAATGAAAGGAGCTGGCATCTCACTCTCTCTGAATCTTCTTTAGCATGCTAAGAGGAGCATGAAAAAGCAAAAAATTTCAGAATTGCTCCTTGCAATGCAGAGAAATTACTGTTTGTACATTGACATTATTCATTTATTTTTGCTATTGAAAAACATCATGTTACTCATATACCAGAAATGTTTGAAGGTACTGGCTGAAAGAAAGGATCTGGCATCTCACTCGCTTTGAATCTTCTTTATCATGCTAAGAGGAGCAGAAAAAAGCAAAAAATTTCAGAATTGCACATTGAAATGCGGAGAAATCATTGTTTGTGCATTCACATTATTCATTGATTTTTGCCATTGAAAAACGTCCAGAAATGTTTGAAGCTACTGACTGAATGAAAGGAGCTGGCATCTCACTCTCTCTGAATCTTCTTTAGCATGCTAACAGGAGCATGAAAAAGCAAAAAATTTCAGAATTGCACCTTGCAATGCGGAGAAATTACTGTTTGTACATTGACATTATTCATTGATTTTTGCCATTGAAAAACATCATGTTACTCATATACCAGAAATGTTTGAAGGTACTGGCTGAAAGAAAGGAGCTGGCATCTCACTCGCTTTGAATCTTCTTTATCATGCTAAGAGGAGCAGGAAAAAGCAAAAAAATTCAGAATTGCACCTTGCAATGCAGATAAATCAATGTTTGTGCATTCACATTATTCATTGATTTTTGCCATTGTAAAACGTCCAGAAATGTTAGAAGCTACTGACTGAATGAAAGGAGCTGGCATCTCACTCTCTCTGAATCTTCTTTAACATGCTAAGAGGAGCACGAAAAAGCAAAAAATTTCAGAATTGCACCTTGCAATGCGGAGAAATTACTGTTTGTACATTGACATTATTCATTAATTTTTGCCATTGAAAAACATCATGTTACTCATATACCAGAAATGTTTGAAGGTACTGGCTGAAAGAAAGGAGCTGGCATCTCACTCGCTTTGAATCTTCTTTATCATGCTAAGAGGAGCAGGAAAAAGCAAAAAATTTCAGAAATGCACCTTGAAATGCGGAGAAATCATTGTTTGTGCATTCACATTATTCATTGATTTTTGCCATTGAAAAACATCCAGAAATGTTTGAAGCTACTGACTGAATGAAAGGAGCTGGCATCTCACTCTCTCTGAATCTTCTTTAGCATGCTAAGAGGAGCATGAAAAAGCAAAAAATTTCAGAATTGCACCTTGCAATGCGGAGAAATTACTGTTTGTACATTGACATTATTCATTAATTTTTGACATTGAAAAACATCATGTTACTCATATACCAGAAATGTTTGAAGGTACTGGCTGAAAGAAAGGAGCTGGCATCTCACTCGCTTTGAATCTTCTTTATCATGCTAAGAGGAGCAGGAAAAAGCAAAAAATTTCAGAAATGCACCTTGAAATGCGGAGAAATCATTGTTTGTGCATTCACATTATTCATTGATTTTTGCCATTGAAAAACATCCAGAAATGTTTGAAGCTACTGACTGAATGAAAGGAGCTGGCATCTCACTCTCTCTGAATCTTCTTTAGCATGCTAAGAGGAGCATGAAAAAGCAAAAAATTTCAGAATTGCACCTTGCAATGCGGAGAAATTACTGTTTGTACATTGACATTATTCATTGATTTTTGCCATTTAAAAACATCATGTTAATCATATACCAGAAATGTGTGAAGGTACTGGCTGAAAGAAAGGAGCTGGCATCTCACTCTCTTTGAATCTTCTTTATCATGCTAAGAGGAGCAGGAAAAAGCAAAAACTTTCAGAATTGCACCTTGCAATGCGGAGAAATCAATGTTTGTGCATTCACATTATTCATTGATTTTTGCCATTGAAAAACGTCCAGAAATGTTTGAAGCTACTGACTGAATGAAAGGAGCTAGCATCTCACTCTCTCTGAATTTTCTTTAGCATGCTAAGAGGAGCATGAAAAAGCAAAAAATTTCAGAATTGCGCCTTGCAATGCAGAGAAATTACTGTTTCTACATTGACATTATTCATTGATTTTTGCCATTGAAAAACATCATGTTACTCATATACCAGAAATGTTTGAAGGTACTGGCTGAAAGAAAGGAGCTGGCATCTCACTCGCTTTGAATCTTCTTTATCATGCTAAGAGGAGCAAAAAAAAGCAAAAAATTTCAGAATTGCACATTGAAATGCGGAGAAATCATTGTTTGTGCATTCACATTATTCATTGATTTTTGCCATTGAAAAACGTCCAGAAATGTTTGAAGCTACTGACTGAATGAAAGGAGCTGGCATCTCACTCTCTCTGAATCTTCTTTAGCATGCTAACAGGAGCATGAAAAAGCAAAACATTTCAGAATTGCACCTTGCAATGCGGAGAAATTACTGTTTTGTACATTGACATAATTCATTGATTTTTGCCATTGAAAAACATCATGTTACTCATATACCAGAAATGTTTGAAGGTACTGGCTGAAAGAAAGGAGCTGGCATCTCACTCTCTTTGAATCTTCTTTATCATGCTAAGAGGAGCAGGAAAAAGCAAAAAATTTCAGAATTGCACCTTGCAATGCGGAGAAATCAATGTTTGTGCATTCACATTATTCATTGATTTTTGCCATTGAAAAACGTCCAGAAATGTTTGAAGCTACTGACTGAATGAAAGGAGCTGGCATCTCACTCTCTCTGAGTCTTCTTTAGCATGCTAAGAGGAGCATGAAAAAGCAAAAAATTTCAGAATTGCTCCTTGCAAGGCAGAGAAATTACTGTTTGTACATTGACATTATTCTTTGATTTTTGCCATTGAAAAACATCATGTTATTCATATACCAGAAATGTTTGAAGGTACTGGCTGAAAGAAAGGAGCTGGCATCTCACTCTCTTTGAATCTTCCTTATCATGCTAAGAGGAGCAGGAAAAGGCAAAAAATGTCAGCATTGCACCTTCCAATACGGAGAAATCAATGTTTGTGCATTCACATTATTCATTGATTTTTGCCATTGAAAAACGTCCAGAAATGTTTGAAGCTACTGACTGAATGAAAGGAGCTGGCATCTCACTCTCTATGAATCTTCTTTAGCATGCTAAGAGGAGCATGAAAAAGCAAAAAATTTCAGAATTACACCTTGCAATGCGGAGAAATCAGTGTTTGTGTATACACATTATTCATTGATTGTTGCCATTGAAAAACGGCCAGAAATGTTTGAAGCTACCGACTGAATGAAAGGAGCTGGCATCTCACTCTCTCTGAAACTTCTTTAGCATGCTAAGAGGAGCATGAAAAAGCAAAAAATTTCAGAATTGCACCTTGCAATGCGGAGAAATTACTGTTTGTACATTGACATTATTCATTGATTTTTGCCCTTGAAAAACATCATGTTACTCATATACCAGAAATGTTTGAAGGTACTGGCTGAAAGAAAGGAGCCTGCATTTCACTCTCTTTGAATCTTCTTTATCATGCTAAGAGGAGCAGGAAAAAGCAAAAAAATTCAGAATTGCACCTTGCAATGCAGAGAAATCAATGTTTGTGCATTTACATTATTCATTGATTTTTGCCATTGAAAAACGTCCAGAAATGTTTGAAGCTACTGACTGAATGAAAGGAGCTGGCATCTCACTCTCTTTGAATCTTCTTTATCATGCTAAGAGGAGCATGAAAAAGCAAAAAATTTCAAAATTGCACATTGCAATGCGGAGAAATTACTGTTTGTACATTGACATTATTCATTGATTTTTGCTCTGAAAAACATCATGTTACTCATATACCAGAAATGTTTGAAGGTACTGGCTGAAAGAAAGGAGCTGGCATCTCACTCTCTTTGAATCTTCTTTATCATGCTAAGAGGAGCAGGAAAAAGCAAAAAATTTCAGAATTGCACCTTGCAATGCGGAGAAATCAGGGTTTGTGTATTCACATTATTCATTGATTGTTGCCATTGAAAAACGGCCAGAAATGTTTGAAGCTACCGACTGAATGAAAGGAGCTGGCATCTCACTCTCTCTGAAACTTCTTTAGCATGCTAAGAGGAGCATGAAAAAGCAAAAAATTTCAGAATTGCACCTTGCAATGCGGAGAAATTACTGTTTGTACATTGACATTATTCATTGATTTTTGCCATTGAAAAACATCATGTTACTCATATACCAGAAATGTTTGAAGGTACTGGCTGAAAGAAGGGAGCTGGCATATCACTCTCTTTGAATCTTCTTTATCATGCTAAGAGGAGCAGGAAAAAGCAAAAAAATTCAGAATTGCACCTTGCAATGCAGAGAAATCAATGTTTGTGCATTCACATTATTCATTGATTTTTGCCATTGTAAAACGTCCAGAAATGTTTGAAGCTACTGACTGAATGAAAGGAGCTGGCATCTCACTCTCTCTGAATCTTCTTTAGCATGCTAAGAGGAGCATGAAAAAGCAAAAAATTTCAGAATTGCACCTTGCAATGCGGAGAAATTACTGTTTGTACATTGACATTATTCATTAATTTTTGCCATTGAAAAACATCATGTTACTCATATACCAGAAATGTTTGAAGGTACTGGCTGAAAGAAAGGAGCTGGCATCTCACTCGCTTTGAATCTTCTTTATCATGCTAAGAGGTGCAGGAAAAAGCAAAAAAATTCAGAATTGCATCTTGCAATGCAGATAAATCAATGTTTGTGCATTCACATTATTCATTGATTTTTGCCATTGAAAAACGTCGAGAAATGTTTGAAGCTACTGACTGAATGAAAGGAGCTGGCATCTCACTCTCTCTGAGTCTTCTTTAGCATGCTAAGAGGAGCATGAAAAAGCAAAAAATTTCAGAATTGCTCCTTGCAAGGCAGAGAAATTACTGTTTGTACATTGACATTATTCATTCATTTTTGCTATTGAGAAACATCATGTTACTCATATACCAGAAATGTTTGAAGGTACTGGCTGAAAGAAAGGATCTGGCATCTCACTCGCTTTGAATCTTCTTTATCATGCTAAGAGGAGCAGAAAAAAGCAAAAAATTTCAGAATTGCACATTGAAATGCGGAGAAATCATTGTTTGTGCATTCACATTATTCATTGATTTTTGCCATTGAAAAACGTCCAGAAATGTTTGAAGCTACTGACTGAATGAAAGGAGCTGGCATCTCACTCTCTCTGAATCTTCTTTAGCATGCTAACAGGAGCATGAAAAAGCAAAAAATTTCAGAATTGCACCTTGCAATGCGGAGAAATTACTGTTTGTACATTGACATAATTCATGGATTTTTGCCATTGAAAAACATCATGTTACTCATATACCAGAAATTTTTGAAGGTACTGGCTGAAAGAAAGGAGCTGGCATCTCACTCTCTTTGAATCGTCTTTATCATGCTAAGAGGAGCAGGAAAAAGCAAAAAATTTCAGAATTGCACCTTGCAATGCGGAGAAATCAATGTTTGTGCATTCACATTATTCATTGATTTTTGCCATTGAAAAACGTCCAGAAATGTTTGAAGCTACTGACTGAATGAAAGGAGCTGGCATCTCACTCTCTCTGAATCTTCTTTAGCATGCTAAGAGGAGCATGAAAAAGCAAAAAATTTCAGAATTGCTCCTTGCAATGCAGAGAAATTACTGTTTGTACATTGACATTATTCATTTATTTTTGCTATTGAAAAACATCATGTTACTCATATACCAGAAATGTTTGAAGGTACTGGCTGAAAGAAAGGATCTGGCATCTCACTCGCTTTGAATCTTCTTTATCATGCTAAGAGGAGCAGAAAAAAGCAAAAAATTTCAGAATTGCACATTGAAATGCGGAGAAATCATTGTTTGTGCATTCACATTATTCATTGATTTTTGCCATTGAAAAACGTCCAGAAATGTTTGAAGCTACTGACTGAATGAAAGGAGCTGGCATCTCACTCTCTCTGAATCTTCTTTAGCATGCTAACAGGAGCATGAAAAAGCAAAAAATTTCAGAATTGCACCTTGCAATGCGGAGAAATTACTGTTTGTACATTGACATAATTCATTGATTTTTGCCATTGAAAAACATCATGTTACTCATATACCAGAAATTTTTGAAGGTACTGGCTGAAATAAAGGAGCTGGCATCTCACTCTCTTTGAATCTTCTTTATCATGCTAAGAGGAGCAGGAAAAAGCAAAAAATTTCAGAATTGCACCTTGCAATGCGGAGAAATCAATGTTTGTGCATTCACATTATTCATTGATTTTTGCCATTGAAAAACGTCGAGAAATGTTTGAAGCTACTGACTGAATGAAAGGAGCTGGCATCTCACTCTCTCTGAATCTTCTTTAGCATGCTAAGAGGAGCATGAAAAAGCAAAAAATTTCTGAATTGCACCTTGCAATGCGGAGAAATCAGTGTTTGTGTATTCACATTATTCATTGATTGTTACCATTGAAAAACGGCCAGAAATGTTTGAAGCTACCGACTGAATGAAAGGAGCTGGCATCTCACTCTCTCTGAAACTTCTTTAGCATGCTAAGAGGAGCATGAAAAAGCAAAAAATTTCAGAATTGCACCTTGCAATGCAGAGAAATTACTGTTTGTACATTGACATTATTCATTGATTTTTGCCATTGAAAAACATCATGTTACTCATATACCAGAAATGTTTGAAGGTACTGGCTGAAAGAAAGGAGCTGGCATTTCACTCTCTTTGAATCTTCTTTATCATGCTAAGAGGAGCAGGAAAAAGCAAAAAAATTCAGAATTGCACCTTGCAATGCAGAGAAATCAATGTTTGTGCATTCACATTATTCATTGATTTTTGCCATTGAAAAACGTCCAGAAATGTTTTAAGCTACTGACTGAATGAAAGGAGCTGGCATCTCACTCTCTCTGAATCTTCTTTAGCATGCTAAGAGGAGCATGAAAAAGCAAAAAATTTCAAAATTGCACCTTGCAATGCGGAGAAATTACTGTTTGTACATTGACATTATTCATTGATTTTTGCTCTGAAAAACATGATGTTACTCATATACCAGAAATGTTTGAAGCTACTGGCTGAAAGAAAGGAGCTGGCATCTCACTCTCTTTGAATCTTCTTTATCATGCTAAGAGGAGCAGGAAAAAGCAAAAAATTTCAGAATTGCACCTTGCAATGCGGAGAAATCAATGTTTGTGCATTCTCATTATTCATTGATTTTTGCCATTGTAAAACGTCCAGAAATGTTTGAAGCTACTTACTGAATGAAAGGAGCTGGCATCTCACTCTCTCTCTGAATCTTCTTTAGCATGCTAAGAGGAGCATGAAAAAGCAAAAAATTTCAGATTTGCACCTTGCAATGCGGAGAATTTACTGTTTGTACATTGCTCTTATTCATTAATTTTTGCCATTGAAAAACATCATGTTACTCATATACCAGAAATGTTTGAAGGTACTGGCTGAAAGAAAGGAGCTGGCATCTCACTCGGTTTGAATCTTCTTTATCATGCAAAGAGGAGCAGGAAAAAGCAAAAAATTTCAGAATTGCACCTTGAAATACGGAGAAATCATTGTTTGTGCATTCACATTATTCATTGATTTTTGCCATTGAAAAACGTCCAGAAATGTTTGAAGCTACTGACTGAATGAAAGGAGCTGGCATCTGACTCTCTCTGAATCTTCTTTAGCATGCTAAGTGGAGCAGGAAAAAGCAAAAAAATTCAGAATTGCACCTTGCAATGCAGAGAAATCAATGTTTGTGCATTCACATTATTCATTGATTTTTGCCATTGTAAAATGTCCAGAAATGTTTGAAGCTACTGACTGAATGAAAGGAGCTGGCATCTCACTCTCTCTGAATCTTCTTTAGCATGCTATGAGGAGCATGAAAAAGAAAAAATTTCAGAAATGCACCTTGCAATGCGGAGAAATTACTGTTTGTAGATTGACATTATTCATTGATTTTTGACATTGAAAAACATCATGTTACTCATATACTCGAAATGTTTGAAGGTACTGGCTGAAAGAAAGGAGCTGGCATCTCACTCTCTTTGAATCTTATTTATCATGCTAAGAGGAGCACGAAAAAGCAAAAAATTTCAGAATTGCACCTTGCAATGCGGAGAAATCAATGTTTGTGCATTCACATTATTCGCTGATTTTTGCTTTTGAAAAACGTCCAGAAATGTTTGAAGTTACTGACTGAATTAAAGGAGCTGGCATCTCACTCTCTCTGAATCTTCTTTAGCATGCTAAGAGGAGCATGATAAAGCAAAAAATTTCAGAATTGCTCCTTGCAATGCAGAGAAATTACTGTTTGTACATGGACATTATTCATTGAGTTTTGCCATTGAAATACATCATGTTACTCATATACCAGAAATGTTTGAAGGTACTGGCTGAAAGAAAGGAGCTGGCATCTCACTCTCTTTGAATCTTATTTATCATGCTAAGAGGAGCACGAAAAAGCAAAAAATTTCAGAATTGCACCTTGCAATGCGGAGAAATCAATGTTTGTGCATTCACATTATTCGCTGATTTTTGCTTTTGAAAAACGTCCAGAAATGTTTGAAGTTACTGACTGAATTAAAGGAGCTGGCATCTCACTCTCTTTGAATCTTCTTTATCATGCTAAGAGGAGCAGGAAAAAGCAAAAAAATTCAGAATTGCACCTTGCAATGCAGAGAAATCAATGTTTGTGCATTCACATTATTCATTGATTTTTGCCATTGAAAAACGTCCAGAAATGTTTTAAGCTACTGACTGAATGAAAGGAGCTGGCATCTCACTCTCTCTGAATCTTCTTTAGCATGCTAAGAGGAGCATGAAAAAGCAAAAAATTTCAAAATTGCACCTTGCAATGCAGAGAAATTACTGTTTGTACATTGACATTATTCATTGATTTTTGCCATTGAAAAACATCATATTACACAAATACCAGAAATGTTTGAAGGTACTGGCTGAAAGAAAGGAGCTGGCATCTCCCTCTCTTTGAATCTTCTTTATCATGCTAAGAGGAGCAGGAAAAAGCAAAAAATTTCAGAATTGCACCTTGCAATGCCGAGAAATTACTGTTTGTACATTGACATTATTCATTGATTTTTGCCATTTAAAAACATCATGTTAATCATATACCAGAAATGCTTGAAGGTACTGGCTGAAAGAAAGGAGCTGGCATCTCACTCTCTTTGAATCTTATTTATCATGCTAACATGAGCAGGAAAAAGCAAAAAATTTCAGAATTGCACCTTGCAATGCTGAGAAATCAATGTTTGTGCATTCACATTATTCATTGATTTTTGCCATTGAAAAACATCCAGAAATGTTTGAAGCTACTTACTGAATGAAAGGAGCTGGCATCTCACTCTCTCTGAATCTTCTTTAGCATGCTAAGAGGAGCATGAAAAAGCAAAAAATTTCAGAATTGCTCCTTGCAATGCAGAGAAATTACTGTTTGTACATTGACATTATTCATTGATTTTTGCCATTGAAAAACATCATGTTACTCATATACCAGAAATGTTTGAAGGTACTGGCTGAAAGAAAGGAGATGGCATCTCACTCTCTTTGAATCTTCTTTATCATGCTAAGAGGAGCAGGAAAAGGCAAAAAATTTCAGCATTGCACCTTGCAATGCGGAGAAATCAATTTTTGTGCATTCACATTATTCATTGATTTTTGCCAATGAAAAGCGGCCAGAAATGTTTGAAGCTACTGACTGAATGAAAGGAGCTGGCATCTCAGTCTCTCTAAATCTTCTTTAGCATGCTAAGAGGAGCATGAAAAAGCAAAAAATTTCAGAATGGCTCCTTGCAATGCGGAGAAATTACTGTTTGTACATTGACATTATTCATTGATTTTTGCCATTGAAAAACATCATGTTAATCATATACCAGAAATGTTTGAAGGTACTGGCTGAAAGAAAGGAGCTGGCATCTCTCTCTCTTTGAAACTTATTTATCAAGCTAACATGAGCAGGAAAAATCAAAAAATTTCAGAATTGCACCTTGCAATGCGGAGAAATCAATGTTTGTGCATTCACAATATTCGCTGATTTTTGCTTTTGAAAAACGTCCAGAAATGTTTGAAGTTACTGACTGAATTAAAGGAGCTGGCATCTCACTCTCTCTGAATCTTCTTTAGCATGCTAAGAGGAGCATGATAAAGCAAAAAATTTTAGAATTGCTCCTTGCAATGCAGAGAAATTACTGTTTGTACATTGACATTATTCATTGATTTTTGCTATTTAAAAACATCATGTTAATCATATACCAGAAATGCTTGAAGGTACTGGCTGAAAGAAAGGAGCTGGCATCTCACTCTCTTTGAATCTTATTTATCATGCTAACATGAGCAGGAAAAAGCAAAAAATTTCAGAATTGCACCTTGCAATGCGGAGAAATCAATGTTTGTGCATTCACATTATTCATTGATTTTTGCCATTGAAAAACGTCCAGAAATGTTTGAAGCTACTGACTGAATGAAAAGAGCTGGCATCTCACTCTCTCTGAATCTTCTTTAGCATGCTAAGAGGAGCATGAAAAAGCAAAAAATTTCAGAATTGCTCCTTGCAATGCAGAGAAATTACTGTTTGTACATTGACATTATTCATTGATTTTTGCCATTGAAAAACATCATGTTACTCATATACCAGAAATGTTTGAAGGTACTGGCTGAAAGAAAGGAGCTGGCATCTCACTCTCTTTGAATCTTCTTTATCATGCTAAGAGGAGCAGGAAAAAGCAAAAAAATTCAGCATTGCACCTTGCAATGCGGAGAAATCAATGTTTGTGCATTCACATTATTCATTGATTTTTGCCATTGAAAAACGTCCAGAAATGTTTGAAGCTACTGACTGAATGAAAGGAGATGGCATCTCACTCTCTCTGAATCTTCTTTAGCATGCTAAGAGGAGCATGAAAAAGCAAAAAATTTCAGAATTGCACCTTGCAATGCGGAGAAATTACTGTTTGTACATTGACATTATTCATTGATTTTTGCCATTTAAAAACATCATGTTAATCATATACCAGAAATGTGTGAAGGTACTGGCTGAAAGAAAGGAGCTGGCATCTCACTCTCTTTGAATCTTATTTATGATGCTAACAGGAGCAGGAAAAAGCAAAAACTTTCAGAATTGCACCTTGTAATGCGGAGAAATCAATGTTTGTGCATTCACATTATTCATTGATTTTTGCCATTGAAAAACGTCCAGAAATGTTTGAAGCTACTGACTGAATGAAAGGAGCTGGCATCTCACTCTCTCTGAATCTTCTTTAGCATGCTAAGAGGAGCATGAAAAAGCAAAAAATTTCAGAATTGCTCCTTGCAATGCAGAGAAATAACTGTTTGTACATTGACATTATTCATTGATTTTTGCTATTGAAAAACATCATGTTACTCATATACCAGAAATGTTTGAAGGTACTGGCTGAAAGAAAGGATCTGGCATCTCACTCGCTTTGAATCTTCTTTATCATGCTAAGAGGAGCAGAAAAAAGCAAAAAATTTCAGAATTGCACATTGAAATGCGGAGAAATCATTGTTTGTGCATTCAAATTATTCATTGATTTTTGCCATTGAAAAACGTCCAGAAATGTTTGAAGCTACTGACTGAATGAAAGGAGCTGGCATCTCACTCTCTCTGAATCTTCTTTAGCATGCTAACAGGAGTATGAAAAAGCAAAAATTTCAGAATTGCACCTTGCAATGCGGAGAAATTACTGTTTGTACATTGACATAATTCATTGATTTTTGCCATTGAAAAACATCATGTTACTCATATACCAGAAATGTTTGAAGGTACTGGCTGAAAGAAAGGACCTGGCATCTCACTCTCTTTGAATCTTCTTTATCATGCTAAGAGGAGCAGGAAAAATCAAAAAATTTCAGAATTGCACCTTGCAATGCGGAGAAATCAATGTTTGTGCATTCACATTATTCATTGATTTTTGCCATTGAAAAACGTCCAGAAATGTTTGAAGCTACTGACTGAATGAAAGGAGCTGGCATCTCACTCTCTCTGAGTCTTCTTTAGCATGCTAAGAGGAGAATGAAAAAGCAAAAAATTTCAGAATTGCTCCTTGCAAGGCAGAGAAATTACTGTTTGTACATTGACATTATTCATTGATTTTTGCCATTGAAAAACATCATGTTATTCATATACCAGAAATGTTTGAAGGTACTGGCTGAAAGAAAGGAGCTGGCATCTCACTCTCTTTGAATCTTCCTTATCATGCTAAGAGGAACAGGAAAAGGCAAAAAATGTCAGCATTGCACCTTGCAATGCGGAGAAATCAATGTTTGTGCCTTCACATTATTCATTGATTTTTGCCATGGAAAAACGTCCAGAAATGTTTGAAGCTACTGACTGAATGAAAGGAGCTGGCATCTCACTCTCTCTGAATCTTCTTTAACATGCTAAGAGGAGCATGAAAAAGCAAAAAATTTCAGAATTGCACCTTGCAATGCGGAGAAATCAGTGTTTGTGTATTCACATTATTCATTGATTGTTGCCATTGAAAAACGGCCAATGTTTGAAGCTACCGACTGAATGAAAGGAGCTGGCATCTCACTCTCTCTGAAACTTCTTTAGCATGCTAAGAGGAGCATGAAAAAGCAAAAAAATTCAGAATTGCACCTTGCAATGCGGAGAAATTACTGTTTGTACATTGACATTATTCATTGATTTTTGCCATTGAAAAACATCATGTTACTCATATACCAGAAATGTTTGAAGGTACTGGCTGAAAGAATGGAGCTGGCATTTCACTCTCTTTGAATCTTCTTTATCATGCTAAGAGGAGCAGGAAAAAGCAAAAAAATTCAGAATTGCACCTTGCAATGCAGAGAAATCAATGTTTGTGCATTCACATTATTCATTGATTTTTGCCATTGTAAAACGTACAGAAATGTTTGAAGCTACTTACTGAATGAAAGGAGCTGGCATCTCACTCTCTCTGAATCTTCTTTAGCATGCTAAGAGGAGCATGAAAAAGCAAAAAATTTCAGAATTGCACCTTGCAATGCGGAGAATTTACTGTTTGTACATTGCCATTATTCATTAATTTTTGCCATTGAAAAACATCATGTTACTCATATACCAGAAATGTTTGAAGGTACTGGCTGAAAGAAAGGAGCTGGCATCTCACTCGGTTTGAATCTTCTTTATCATGCAAAGAGGAGCAGGAAAAAGCAAAAAATTTCAGAATTGAACCTTGAAATACGGAGAAATCATTGTTTGTGCATTCACATTATTCATTAATTTTTGCCATTGAAAAACGTCCAGAAATGTTTGAAGCTACTGACTGAATGAAAGGAGCTGGCATCTCACTCTCTCTGAATCTTCTTTAGCATGCTAAGTGGAGCAGGAAAAAGCAAAAAAATTCAGATTTGCACCTTGCAATGCAGAGAAATCAATGTTTGTGCATTCACATTATTCATTGATTTTTGCCATTGTAAAACGTCCAGAAATGTTTGAAGCTACTGACTGAATGAAAGGAGCTGGCATCTCACTCTCTCTGAATCTTCTTTAGCATGCTAAGAGGAGCATGAAAAAGCAAAAAATTTCAGAAATGCACCTTGCAATGCGGAGAAATTACTGTTTGTACATTGACATTATTCATTGATTTTTGCCATTGAAAAACATCATGTTACTCATATACCAGAAATGTTTGAAGGTACTGGCTGAAAGAAAGGAGCTGGCATATCACTCTCTTTGAATCTTCTTTATCATGCTAAGAGGAGCAGGAAAAAGCAAAAAAATTCAGAATTGCACCTTGCAATGCAGAGAAATCAATGTTTGTGCATTCACATTATTCATGGATTTTTGCCATTGTAAAACGTCCAGAAATGTTTGAAGCTACTGACTGAATGAAAGGAGCTGGCATCTCACTCTCTCTGAATCTTCTTTAGCATGCTAAGAGGAGCATGAAAAAGCAAAAAATTTCAGAATTGCACCTTGCAATGCGAAGAAATTACTGTTTGTACATTGACATTATTCATTAATTTTTGCCATTGAAAAACATCATGTTACTCATATACCAGAAATGTTTGAAGGTACTGGCTGAAAGAAAGGAGCTGGCATCTCACTCGCTTTGAATCTTCTTTATCATGCTAAGAGGAGCAGGAAAAAGCAAAAAATTTCAGAATTGCACCTTGAAATGCGGAGAAATCATTGTTTGTGCATTCACATTATTCATTGATTTTTGCCATTGAAAAACATCCAGAAATGTTTGAAGCTACTGACTGAATGAAAGGAGCTGGCATCTCACTCTCTCTGAATCTTCTTTAGCATGCTAAGAGGAGCATGAAAAAGCAAAAAATTTCAGAATTGCACCTTGCAATGCGGAGAAATTACTGTTTGTACATTGACATTATTCATTGATTTTTGCCATTTAAAAACATCATGTTAATCATATACCAGAAATGTTTGAAGGTACTGGCTGAAAGAAAGGAGCTGGCATCTCACTCTCTTTGAATCTTATTTATCATGCTAACAGGAGCAGGAAAAAGCAAAATCTTTCAGAATTGCACCTTGCAATGCGGAGAAATCAATGTTTGTGCATTCACATTATTCATTGATTTTTGCCATTGAAAAACGTCCAGAAATGTTTTAAGCTACTGACTGAATGAAAGGAGCTGGCATCTCACTCTCTCTGAATCTTCTTTAGCATGCTAAGAGGAGCATGAAAAAGCAAAAAATTTCAGAATTGCTCCTTGCATTGCAGAGAAATTACTGTTTGTACATTGACATTATTCATTGATTTTTGCCATTGAAAAACATCATGTTACTCATATACCAGAAATGTTTGAAGGTACTGGCTGAAAGAAAGGAGCTGGCATCTCACTCGCTTTGAATCTTCTTTATCATGCTAAGAGGAGCAGGAAAAAGCAAAAAATTTCAGAATTGCACATTGAAATGCGGAGAAATCATTGTTTGTGCATTCACATTATTCATTGATTTTTGCCATTGAAAAACGTCCAGAAATGTTTGAAGCTACTGACTGAATGAAAGGAGCTGGCATCTCACTCTCTCTGAATCTTCTTTAGCATGCTAAGAGGAGCTTGAAAAAGCAAAAAATTTCAGAATTGCACCTTGCAATGCGGAGAAATTACTGTTTGTACATTGACATAATTCATTGATTTTTGCCATTGAAAAACATCATGTTACTCATATACCAGAAATGTTTGAAGGTACTGGTTGAAAGAAAGGAGCTGGCATTTCACTCTCTTTGAATCTTCTTTATCATGCTAAGAGGAGCAGGAAAAAGCAAAAAATTTCAGAATTGCAGCTTGCAATGCGGAGAAATCAATGTTTGTGCATTCACATTATTCATTGATTTTTGCCATTGAAAAACGTCCAGAAATGTTTGAAGCTACTGACTGAATGAAAGGAGCTGGCATCTCACTCTCTCTGAGCCTTCTTTAGCATGCTAAGAGGAGCATGAAAAAGCAAAAAATTTCAGAATTGCTCCTTGCAATGCAGAGAAATTACTGTTTGTACATTGACATTATTCATTGATTTTTGCCATTGAAAAACATCATGTTATTCATATACCAGAAATGTTTGAAGGTACTGGCTGAAAGAAAGGAGCTGGCATATCACTCTCTTTGAATCTTCCTTATCATGCTAAGAGGAGCAGGAAAAGGCAAAAAATGTCAGCATTGCACCGTGCAATGCGGAGTAATCAATGTTTGTGCATTCACATTATTCATTGATTTTTGCCATTGAAAAACGTCCAGAAATGTTTGAAGCTACTGACTGAATGAAAGGAGCTGGCATCTCACTCTCTTTGAATCTTCTTTATCATGCTAAGAGGAGCAGGAAAAAGCAAAAAAATTCAGAATTGCACCTTGCAATGCAGAGAAATCAATGTTTGTGCATTCACATTATTCATTGATTTTTGCCATTCAAAACCTCCAGAAATGTTTTAAGCTACTGACTAAATGAAAGGAGCTGGCATCTCACTCTCTCTGAATCTTCTTTAGCATGCTAAGAGGAGCATGAAAAAGCAAAAAATTTCAAAATTGCACCTTGCAATGCGGAGAAATTACGGTTTGTACATTGACATTATTCATTGATTTTTGCTCTGAAAAACATCATGTTACTCATATACCAGAAATGTTTGAAGCTACTGGCTGAAAGAAAGAAGCTGGCATCTCACTCTCTTTGAATCTTCTTTATCATGCTAAGAGGAGCAGGAAAAAGCAAAAAATTTCAGAATTGCACCTTGCAATGCGGAGAAATCAATGTTTGTGCATTCACATTATTCATTGATTTTTGCCATTGAAAAACGTCCAGAAATGTTTGAAGCTACTGACTGAATGAAAGGAGCTGGCATCTCACTCTCTCTGAATCTTCTTTAGCATGCTAAGTGGAGCAGGAAAAAGCAAAAAAATTCAGAATTGCACCTTGCAATGCAGAGAAATCAATGTTTGTGCATTCACATTATTCATTGATTTTTGCCATTGTAAAATGTCCAGAAATGTTTGAAGCTACTGACTGAATGAAAGGAGCTGGCATCTCACTCTCTCTGAATCTTCTTTATCATGCTAAGAGGAGCACGAAAAAGCAAAACATTTCAGAATTGCACCTTGCAATGCGGAGAAATCAATGTTTGTGCATTCACATTATTCGCTGATTTTTGCTTTTGAAAAACGTCCAGAAATGTTTGAAGTTACTGACTGAATTAAAGGAGCTGGCATCTCACTCTCTCTGAATCTTCTTTAGCATGCTAAAAGGAGCATGATAAAGCAAAAAATTTCAGAATTGCTCCTTGAAATGCAGAGAAATTACTGTTTGTACATTGACATTATTCATTGAGTTTTGCCATTGAAAAACATCATGTTACTCATATACCAGAAATGTTTGAAGGTACTGGCTGAAAGAAAGGAGCTGGCATCTCACTCTCTTTGAATCTTCATTATCATGCTAAGAGGAGCAGGAAAAGGCAAAAAATTTCAGCATTGCACCTTGCAATGCGGAGAAATCAATGTTTGTGCATTCACATTATTCATTGATTTTTGCCTTTGAAAAACGTCCAGAAATGTTTGAATCTACTGACTGAATGATAGGAGCTGGCATCTCACTCTCTCTGAATCTTCTTTAGCATGCTAAGAGGAGCATGAAAAAGCAAAAAATTTCAGAATTGCACCTTGCAATGCGGAGAAATTACTGTTTGTACATTGACATTATTCATTGATTTTTGCCATTGAAAAACATCATGTTACTCATATACCAGAAATGTTTGAAGGTACTGGCTGAAAGAAAGGAGCTGGCATCTCACTCTCTTTGAATCTTCTTTATCATGCTAAGAGGAGCAGGAAAAAGCAAAAAATTTCAGAATTGCACCTTGCAATGCGGAGAAATTACTGTTTGTACATTGACATTATTCATTGATTTTTGCCATTTAAAAACATCATGTTAATCATATACCAGAAATGTTTGAAGGTACTGGCTGAAAGAAAGGAGATGGCATCTCACTCTCTTTGAATCTTATTTATCATGCTAACAGGAGCAGGAAAAAGCAAAAAAATTCAGAATTGCACCTTGCAATGCGGAGAAATCAGTGTTTGTGCATTCACATTATTCATTGATTTTTGCCATTGAAAAACGTCCAGAAATGTTTGAAGCTACTGACTGAATGAAAGGAGCTGGCATCTCACTCTCTCTGAATCTTCTTTAGCATGCTAAGAGGAGCATGAAAAAGCAAAAAATTTCAGAATTGCTCCTTGCAATGCAGAGAAATTACTGTTTGTACATTGACATTATTCATTGATTTTTGCCATTGAAAAACATCATGTTACTCATATACCAGAAATGTTTGAAGGTACTGGCTGAAAGAAAGGAGCTGGCATCTCACTCTCTTTGAATCTTCTTTATCATGCTAAGAGGAGCAGGAAAAGGAAAAAAATTTCAGCATTGCACCTTGCAATGCGGCGAAATCAATGTTTGTGCATTCACATTATTCATTGATTTTTGCCATTGAAAAACGTCCAGAAATGTTTGAAGCTACTGACTGAATGAAAGGACCTGGCATCTCACTCTCTCTGCATCTTCTTTAGCATGCTAAGAGGAGCATGAAAAAGCAAAAAATTTCAGAATTGCTCCTTGCAATGCAGAGAAATTACTGTTTGTACATTGGCATTATTCATTGATTTTTGCCATTGAAAAACATCATGTTACTCATATACCAGAAATGTTTGAAGGTACTGGCTGAAAGAAAGTAGCTGGCATTTCACTCTCTTTGAATCTTCTTTATCATGCTAAGAGGAGCAGGAAAAAGCAAAAAAATTCAGAATTGCACCTTGCAATGCAGAGAAATCAATGTTTGTGCATTCACATTATTCATTGATTTTTGCCATTGAAAAACGTCCAGAAATGTTTGAAGCTACCGATTGAATTAAAGGAGCTGGCATCGCACTCTCTCTGAATCTTCTTAAGCATGCTAAGAGGAGCATGAAAAAGCAAAAAATTTCAGAATTGCACCTTGCAATGCGGAGAAATTACTGTTTGTACAGTGACATTATTCATTGATTTTTGCCATTGAAAAACATCATGTAATCATATACCAGAAATGTTTGAAGGTACTGGCTGAAAGAAAGGAGCTGGCTTTTCACTCTCTTTGAATCGTTTTTATCATGCTAAGAGGAGCAGGAAAAAGCAAAAAAATTCAGAATTGCACCTTGCAATGCAGAGAAATCAATGTTTGTGCATTCACATTATTCATTGATTTTTGCCATTGTAAAACGTCCAGAAATGTTTCAAGCTACTTACTGAATGAAAGGAGCTGGCATCTCACTCTCTCTGAATCTTCTTTAGCATGCTAAGAGGAGCATGAAAAAGCAAAAAATTTCAGAATTGCACCTTGCAATGCGGAGAAATTACTGTTTGTACATGGACATTATTCATTGATTTTTGCCATTGAAAAACATCATGTTACTCATATACCAGTAGTGTTGAGCCACCCCCGTAGTGTTCGAGTTCGGTTCGGTTCGTCGAACACCCGTGTGTTCGCCGAACTGTTCATCGAACTGTTCGTCGAACACCTTCGAACACCGTTAAAACCAATGGCAGGCAAACAAAAACACATAGAAACACATAGAAAACACCTTCAAAGGTGTCCAAAAGCTGACAAACTGCTCAGAAGACACAACTAACACATGGAAAAGTGACAAGTACATATAGTCATGCGAAAAGAAAAGAGGTGGAGGAGTAAAAGGAGGGGGAGACACAGATATAGGCATGTCATGCCCTTCTAAAATCCAAAAAGTGAGAAGCCGAGACGGCCAGTCCGCTCCTGCCCGTGCCACCTCCGTGTCGCCGGGTTTGTGCCAGAGCCGCGGTGAACCCTGACGGCCAGCCCCCCTCTCCCAATACTGGTGCCTGTCCGCTGGTGGGTCGAGAGAGCCCCCCTGTGGTGGAGGCAGCTCTAAGCTTTTTAATTTAAATTGTCCCTCTAATTTGAATGAATACACTTTAAATCCATTTACAAGGATCTATTGGAGGGCAAGTCTCATGCCAGCAGCCGCGTAATTCCAGCTCCAGTAGAGTCCATTAAAGCTGCTGCAGTTAAAAAGCTTTTATAAGGATCGAGCTCGGCTGTCCACCGCAAGGCATCCTAGTGCCAGTCCCAGCCCCTATGCCTTGGGGTGCCTCCTGATGCTCTTCACTAAGTATCCCGTGGTCCCGAAGCATTTCCTTTGAAAAAATTAAGTGTCCAAACTACAGGTGGTGTAGCTTGCTTAACAGCCGGGATAATCCGCTGACTAGCAGACACTGCTACTAGGCACAAAGTATTTCCTGGGCTAGATGCAGTTAAAAATTTGTAAGTAGATACTCTCGTTGCATGCTGAGAAAGTATTCCATAGAGTCTCCTGGCACGCCATATATGATTCTCTTAAAAAGCTTGGGGTAGGGGTCTAGGGGACCCTTTTATAGCCAAAATCACGGCCCTGTATCACAATACGTCACCTAGGCTGAAGATAAATGGAACTGTAGCACCGAGGGCTCGGTTGCTACAGACGTATTGCACCTCACCCAGAGGTGTGATATCTCACTCTCAGATAAGGATGGAGTGTGGATCAGGACCCGACACCTGCATGCATTGCACCACATTGCCGTGGGGCAGGGCGACAAATATGCCCCTGAGATGGGCACGACAGTCCCTGTCCCTGGCTGGAGTGGGGGGAGGGAACACTGAGGAAGGGGAACCCTGCAGTGCAGGAGCAGGGAGGAACCAGTTCCTGGGTGCATTGAGAAGGGAGTATAAAAGGTGGGCACCATCTTAGTTCAGTGCAGAGAAGTCTGAGCAGAAGTGGCAGGGAGCAGGGGCTCTGCATGAGCTCTGCTCCGGAGGCGGGCCTAGTAACAGAGGCCCAGGCCTGCAAGAGGGAGAAGGAAGGAAGAGGAGCGGAGAAGGCTCCAGGAACGAGGAATGAAGGGATCCCAGGGGTGCGGACGGGCGAGTCGCCACCGCACGCCCGAATCCACCTGCGTGGAGGGGTCAGGCCAAAGGGGGAGATCGGTCCCCGAACTAGTGGAGGCAGGAAACGACCCTCAGCTAGAAACCGGAGGCTCTGACATTTTATGTGGCGCAGCCCCTTGCTCCACCCGCTAGGAAGGCACCACATAGGGTCAGGGAAACTGGCGCCAAGTTTACCAAGAGGAGGCCCGAGGCAGCCGGACAGAAGTGTTGGTAAGAAAGGCCAGACAAAGGACACACAAAGGGGGTCCTGTGAAGCGCTCCAAAGTTATCTGGGAGTTGTCTGAGCCCCTCACCTGGTGAGCACAGTACGACGTGGGCAGCCGTTACCTGCAGACGTGGTCTGGATAATAAGAACTGTGAGTAAAGGCCCTGAACTGCATCACTGACTCCGTGTCGTTACTGCTGCTGCCCTGCACCATCACCCCCATCCTCCGCATACACTGCCCTGAGGCTATACTCCTCCCGTGGGGAGTTATGCTACGCTCTGCTGCACCCACAACACCAGCCTTAGTGGTCTGCCCTGTAGCGGCGGTTCACTCTGACCGCAATCCACGGGTGGCGTAGTCGGACATTTAAACATCAAAACCACATAAATAGTTTCGCCACTGGTTTGACCGCCCTGAGCCACGGAACCGGATCGCCGCCACGAAGACTACAACCACCAGCATCCACCAAAAAGGGTCCGGCTCCGGGTGTCCCAAGGCCCAGGGGGTGCGTCAGAACATTTTCATCACCTTTCACAATCACCAATGGGACAAGGCAGGGATGTCCTCTGTCCCCTCTCTTATACATCCTAGTGACGGAGCACCTGCTCTCATCAATTCGCCATAACCCCAATATTAGGTGGATTGAGGTGGGAGGCACCGAGTACAAGTGCTCTCTATTTGCTGATGATGTCCTAGTATATATCACTCAATCACATATATCCATCCCTGCTGTTATGGCTGAAATAGATCACTTTGTTACATGGTAAAATTTTAAAATCAATGCAGCGAAGTCTGAGGCCCTCGATGTCTCCCTCCCTAAATCCATATAGGATTCCATCCAGTCCAACATTCCCTTTGCCTGGCCCTCACAGGGTATCAAATACTTAGGAATTCCTATTCATAGAGACCTCTCCCATCTATGTTATCTTAATTTTGGGCCCTTTATTGAACAATTCCATACAGACCACGGTTGGCAAGTTGGAACTGTGAGATTCACTACGTGCACCACTGGTATTTTGTGGAAAAGCACATGTAAGATTCTGCAACAGTCTCTGCTGATACTCCTGCATGCGTGCATCCCTTTCTATGGCAGGAATAATTTCTGCAAATTTACTTTTGTACCGGGGATCTAACAGTGTGGCAACCCAGTAGTCAGGATTATTTCTAATTCTCACAATTCGAGAGTCATGTTGCAGGTAGTGCAGCAAGAAGGCACTCATGTGTGTTGCGCATCCAGGAGCACCAAGTCCCTGTTGTGTTGGTGGCGAGGTAACAATCATGCTTCCTTCCTCTGTCCTCTCCCCCCAACCTCGCACAACAGAAATGTGATCAAGGTCTCCCTCATCTGATGAGTCTTCCATCAGTTCGTCCTTCACTTCTTCCTGGGCTCCTGCACCTTCCTCACTAGTTTGGCTGCTACCATGCGCCCTGGTAAAATCATCTCCCCCACCCTCACATGCCTGCCGCCCTGGTGCTGCCGACCGTCTGGACCTTGCAGATGTTAGCCCTTCCGCATACAACTCCTCCTCCTCTACTTCCTCCACCTCCTCTTGTGCCACCACCTGACTCCGAATTCTGTTTAACATGTGCTCCAGCATGTAAATCACCGGAATAGTCATGCTGATAATGGCATCGTCAGCACTAAACATCTTCGTCGCCATTTCAAAACTGTGCAGAAGGGTGCATAGGTCCCTGATCTGAGACCACTCCTCCAGCGTGATTTGCCCCACCTCTGAATCTCGTTGGCCCAGGCTATACGTCAGAACGTATTGCACCAGGGCTTGTCGGTGCTGCCACAGTCGCTGCAACATGTGCAGAGTTGAATTCCACCGGGTAGGCACATCGCATTTTAGCCGGTGAAGTGGCAGGCCCAACGACTTCTGTAGAGATGTAAGTCGCTGAGCTGCGGGATGCGAATGGCGGAAGTGAGCACACAGTGACCGTGCCCTCTGCAGAAGGCCATCTAGTCTGGGATAGTGGGCTAAAAATTTCCGGACAACCAGGTTCAACACGTGAGCCATACAAGGCACGTGTGTGACATTGCCCCGGTGAAGGGCCACACCCAGGTTTGCAGCATTGTCGCACACGGCCTTCCCTGGTTTCAGGTCCAGTGGAGACAACCATTCATGAAATTGGTTCTCCAGAGCTGACCACAACTCCTCAGCTGTGTGACTCACATTTCCCAGACATTTCAATGTAAAAACCGCCTGATGACGTTGAGCCCTACTGCCAGCATAGTAAGGAGGTGTGCAGGATCCCTTCTGCGCAGTTAGAAAGCTTGTGGCATGACCAGACAGGCTTTGGGTGCAGGTGGAAGACCGAGAGGAGGTTGAGGAGGCAGAAGCAGTGGAGGAAAAATGACATAAAGAGGATTGACGCACAACTCGTGGGGACGGCAAGACTTGGACAGCAGCCCCTTGTCCTGCTGTCACCATAGTTACCCAGTGCCCAGTCAGTGACATGTAACGCCCCTGTCCATGCCTACTCGTCCAAGTGTCTGTGGTGAAATGCACCCTGTCACACACAGAGTTTCTCAAAGAAGCGGTGATGTTGTGTGCGACATGCTGGTGGAGCGCAGGCACACCTTTCTTTGAGAAGTAGTGCCAACTGGGCATCTGGTACTGGGGCACTGCGACGGACATAAGGTCTCGAAAATCCTCTGTGTCCACCAGGCGGAAAGGCAGCATTTATTTAGCCAAGAGCTTGCAGATGGTGAAATTCAACCTCTTAGCTTTCTCATGGCTAGGAGGAAATGGTCTTTTACTTGTCCACATCTGAGGGACCGAGGGCTGGCTATTGTGCTTAGACGGGGTTGATAAGGGTGTCCCCGGCAAACTGCCGGTCTGTGAGGAAGATGCAGGCGGACATGTTAGGTTGCCTTGATCCAAAGGTGGTGCTATCGATGTCGGACAGCGCTCAAGACCAGCTGGTGTTACCACCTCCAAAGAAAATGATGACCTGCCAATCACGCTGGCTGTTGCGGGTAAAGAGGTGGCAGGTCTGCGCCCCAAAACAGGTGTGACTGCTGTCCCCCCAGTCACAGAGGATGAAGAGGCCGCGGATGCACAAGATATGGCAGACGGTGGTTGGCCCGGCCGGCTAGACCGCATTGTAGCACACTGAGCTTCCCACTGCAACTTATGCTTCATGTCCATGTGCCGGTTCATGCATGAAGTACTCAAACTATGTATTTTTTGGCCTCTACTTAGCTTTTGCTGACAAATGTTACAGATAACACGAGTTGGGTCATCTTTATCGATCTGAAAAAATGCCCAGGCTATGCAAGGCTTAGCACCCATGCGACCTGAAGAGCCACCACGACTTGTGGTGAGAGGCAGAGTTGTGTTTGAGGATGCAGTTGTTGACGTGCTTCCAGTACTACGTCTCTGTCCAGGAAGGCGCAACCTGACCTCGTCGTCACTAGCATCTTCCTCCACCTCCTCTGCTGACCTCATCTCTTGGCTGACTGTGGGTTGACAGTAAGTGGGATCTCCGACCTCATCATCATCACCCTGTGCGTTATCACACCCGTCGTCCTCAGAGCCAACCTGTTCCTGCCCTGACAAAAAACTAAAGTTGTCGCTCCAATCAGGTATTTGAGTCTTATCATCGTCTTCCTCATTGTCTCCACCAACAGGAGTTACAGTTTGGGAATGAGGGTCTACATTATGGTCAGAACCTTCTGCGTCTGGTCCTGGATCCGACTCATAAAGATTCTGGGCATCAGTACAGATCATTTCCTCGTCTGGATTCACAGAAGCGCTGGAGTCGACCTCTGATTCCCAGGCTATAGTATGAGTAAACAGCTCTGCAGACTCAACCATCTGTTCTACCTCATACTCAGACGGGCAGCTGGAGATTTGGGAGCTGTGAGGAAGCAAGTGCGATTTGGGTGACACCTTTGAGGACTGGAGTATTTGTGATGTTGAAGTTGATGTGGAGGAGAGCCCACTTAAAGGAGCACTTGATATCCGTTGAAGCACCTGCTGTTTTTGTGCCTCATCTGGAATTTGTAGCGATTGGCGTGGCGTTAAGAAAGGGATCTTATCACATTGTCCGCTAAAAGAAGTAGACATTTAAGTTTGGCTGGAAGATGGTCTTTCTTCTGCACCTACCCCACGGACACAACCTTTTTTCCCCTTCCCAACACGCCTATTCCCCTTTCCACCAGCAGCAGGCCTTTTTCCACTCATTTTGGTGGTTAACTAATTCACAACTCGGGAGTTGTTTGCACAAAAAAACAATGGATGGTAACCGAGCAGAGCTGAGTGGCCAAACTGTGGTATTAGGCTAAAACTATTGGCTGGGTTAGATGCAGAAAAAAATTATTTTTAATTTGCAACCTGATGGAGGTCAGTATAGATGGACTAATAGACCAAGTCCCACACACCGCTAGAAGCCCAAATATTTTTTCAGAGCTAGATGCAGAAATTTTTTTTATTCAATTTGCAACCTGATGGAGGTCAGTATAGATGGACTAATAGACCAAGTCCCACACAATGCTAGAAGCCCAAATATTTTTTCAGAGCTAGATGCAGAAAAAAATTATTTTTAATTTGCAACCTGATGGAGGTCAGTATAGATGGACTAATAGACCAAGTCCCACACACTGCTAGAAGCCCAAATATTTTTTCAGAGCTAGATGCAGAAAAAAATTATTTTTAATTTGCAACCTGATGGAGCTCAGTATAGATGGACTAATAGACCAAGTCCCACACACCGCTAGAAGCCCAAATATTTTTTCAGAGCTAGATGCAGAAAATTTTTTTATTCAATTTGCAACCTGATGGAGGTCAGTATAGATGGACTAATAGAACAAGTCCCACACGCTGCTAGAAGCCCAAATATTTTTTCAGAGATAAATGAAGAAAAAAATTATTTTTAATTTGCAACCTGATGGAGGTCAGTATAGATGGACTAATAGACCAAGTCCCACACACTGCTAGAAGCCCAAATGTTTTTTCAGAGCTAGATGCAGAAAAAAATTATTTTTAATTTGCAACCTGATGGAGGTCAGTATAGATGGACTAATAGACCAAGTCCCACACACCGCTAGAAGCCCAAATATTTTTTCAGAGCTAGATGCAGAAAAAAATTATATTCAATTTGCAACCTGCTGGAGGTCAGTATAGAAGGACTAATAGAACAAGTCCCACACACTGCTAGAAGCCCAAATATTTTTTCAGAGCTAAATGAAGAAAAAAATTATTTTTAATTTGCAACCTGATGGAGGTCAGTATAGATGGACTAATAGACCAAGTCCCACACACTGCTAGAAGCCCAAATATTTTTTCAGAGCTAGATGCAGAAAAAAATTATATTCAGTTTGCAACTTGATGGAGGTCAGTATAGATGGACTAATAGAATGATGCTATGCCCAAAAGATTTTACTTCACTAGGTGCAGTAAAAAAATTGGTATTCTATACACAGGTGGTATATCTTGCAACACAGATAGGCTACTCCACTGACTAACACACTCTGCAATAGGCCAAAAAGGATTAGCTTTGCTAGATTCAGCCAAATGCTGTGAAAAAAACTTGCACAGCACTTGCACAGACCTGCCTGGCAAAAACTGATAGGAACTGATGTAACCTAGTCCTGAAAAGGACTCCAATTACAATTAGTCTTTACTCCCACAATCTATCTATTTAAGAGCACAGACCTGCCTGATAAAAGTCGTAGGAAATGCTGTAACCTAGTCCTTAAAAGGACTGCAATCACAACTATTCCCTACTCCCAAGCTATCTGTATATTTGTGCGAAAATTGGCTTGAAATTAACAAGGTATAGCGGTGCCGTCTAACACGCAGCTGCAGCAGTGAGAAAATGGTGGCGACGGGGAAAATGGCTTGGTCTTATAGGGCAAGGACATGTGACATACACTGCCAATCACACATGCCCTTGCTTGTGTGAAAAAAAGCACTTCGCTCCGTGTGTGCGCTGCTGATAGGCTGACAGATTGCACCTCCCCACTGCAAATGCGGGATAGAGAAAAAAAAATGGAGATCTTCATTGTTCCTGCAGAGATCCATCCCCTGCCCCTCCCCCCGCCCCGCTGTATACTCAAACTGCGTATTAACATTAATTTTCATCATTACTGAGAAAAAATCCAGTTATGATTTTGGTGCACGAACAGTTATCGAACATAACCTCGAACAGCCGAATTTTTCTCAAATTGTTCGTGTTCGCCGACCGGCTCGAACACCGCCCAAAACAGCTTGAATTTGAGATTGGCGAACAGTTCGAGTAGAACAACGCTCATCTCTATATACCAGAAATGTTTGAAGTACTGGCTGAAAGAAAGGAGCTGGCATCTCACTCTCTTTGAATCTTCTTTATCATGCTAAGAGGAGCAGGAAAAAGCAAAAAATTTCAGAATTGCACCTTGCAATGCGGAGAAATCAATGTTTGTGCATTCACATTATTCACTGATTTTTGCCATTGAAAAACGTCCAGAAATGTTTGAAGATACCGACTGAATGAAAGGAGCTGGCATCTCACTCTCTCTGAATCTTCTTTAGCATGCTAAGAGGAGCATGAAAAAGCAAAAAATTTCAGAATTGCACCTTGCAATGCAGAGAAATTACTGTTTGTACATTGACATTATTCATTGATTTTTGCCATTGAAAAACATCATGTAATCATATACCAGAAATGTTTGAATGTACTGGCTGAAAGAAAGGAGCTGGCATTTCACTCTCTTTGAATCGTATTTATCATGCTAAGAGGAGCAGGAAAAAGCAAAAAATTTCAGAATTGCACCTTGCAATGCGGAGAAATCAATGTTTGTGCATTCACATTATTCATTGATTGTTGCCATTGAAAAACGTCCAGAAATGTTTGAAGCTACCGACTGAAGGAAAGGAGCTGGCATCTCACTCTCTCTGAAACTTCTTTAGCATGCTAAGAGGAGCATGAAAAAGCAAAAAATTTCAGAATTGCACTTTCCAATGCGGAGAAATTACTGTTTATACATTGACATTATTCATTGATTTTTGCCATTGAAAAACATCATGTTACTCATATACCAGAATTGTTTGAAGGTACTGGCTGAAAGAAAGTAGCTGGCATTTCACTCTCTTTGAATCTTCTTTATCATGCTAAGAGGAGCAGGAAAAAGCAAAAAAATTCAGAATTGCACCTTGCAATGCAGAGAAATCAATGTTTGTGCATTCACATTATTCATTGATTTTTGCCATTGAAAAACGTCCAGAAATGTTTGAAGCTACCGATTGAATTAAAGGAGCTGGCATCGCACTCTCTCTGAATCTTCTTACGCATGCTAAGAGGAGCATGAAAAAGCAAAAAATTTCAGAATTGCACCTTGCAATGCGGAGAAATTACTGTTTGTACAGTGACATTATTCATTGATTTTTGCCATTGAAAAACATCATGTAATCATATACCAGAAATGTTTGAAGGTACTGGCTGAAAGAAAGGAGCTGGCATTTCACTCTCTTTGAATCGTCTTTATCATGCTAAGAGGAGCAGGAAAAAGCAAAAAATTTCAGAATTGCACCTTGCAATGCGGAGAAATCAATGCTTGTGCATTCACATTATTCATTGATTGTTGCCATTGAAAAACATCATGTTACTCATATACCAGAAATGTTTGAAGGTACTGGCTAAAAGAAAGGAGCTGGCATCTCACTCTCTTTGAATCTTCTTTATCATGCTAAGAGGAGCAGGAAAAAGCAAAAAATTTCAGAATTGCAACTTGCAATGCAGAGAAATCAATGTTTGTGCATTCACATTATTCATTGATTGTTGCCATTGAAAAATGGCCAGAAATGTTTGAAGCTACCGACTGAATGAAAGGAGCTGGCATCTCACTCTCTCTGAATCTTCTTTAGCATGGTAAGAGGAGCATGAAAAAGCAAAAAATTTCAGAATTGCACCTTGCAATGCGGAGAAATTACTGTTTGTACATTGACATTATTCATTGATTTTTGCCATTGAAAAACATCATGTAATCATATACCAGAAATGTTTGAAGGTACTGGCTGAAAGAAAGGAGCTGGCATTTCACTCTCTTTGAATCGTCTTTATCATGCTAAGAGGAGCAGGAAAAAGCAAAAAATTTCAGAATTGCACCTTGCAATGCGGAGAAATCAATGCTTGTGCATTCACATTATTCATTGATTGTTGCCATTGAAAAACATCCAGAAATGTTTGAAGCTACCGACTGAATGAAAGGAGCTGGCATCTCACTCTCTCTGAAACTTCTTTAGCATGCTAAGAGGAGCATGAAAAAGTAAAAAATTTCAGAATTGCACTTTCCAATGCGGAGAAATTACTGTTTATACATTGACATTATTCATTGATTTTTGCCATTGAAAAACATCATGTTACTCATATACCAGAAATGTTTGAAGGTAGTGGCTGAAAGAAAGTAGCTGGCATTTCACTCTCTTTGAATCTTCTTTATCATGCTAAGAGGAGCAGGAAAAAGCAAAAAAATTCAGAATTGCACCTTGCAATGCAGAGAAATCAATGTTTGTGCATTCACATTATTCATTGATTTTTGCCATTGAAAAACGTCCAGAAATGATTGAAGCTACCGATTGAATTAAAGGAGCTGGCATCGCACTCTCTCTGAATCTTCTTAAGCATGCTAAGAGGAGCATGAAAAAGCAAAAAATTTCAGAATTGCACCTTGCAATGCGGAGAAATTACTGTTTGTACAGTGACATTATTCATTGATTTTTGCCATTGAAAAACATCATGTAATCATATACCAGAAATGTTTGAAGGTACTGGCTGAAAGAAAGGAGCTGGCATTTCACTCGCTTTGAATCATTTTTATCATGCTAAGAGGAACAGGAAAAAGCAAAAAAATTCAGAATTGCACCTTGCAATGCAGAGAAATCAATGTTTGTGCATTCACATTATTCATTGATTTTTGCCATTGTAAAACGTCCAGAAATGTTTGAAGCTACTTACTGAATGAAAGGAGCTGGCATCTCACTCTCTCTGAATCTTCTTTAGCATGCTAAGAGGAGCATGAAAAAGCAAAAAATTTCAGAATTGCACCTTGCAATGCGGAGAAATTACTGTTTGTACATGGACATTATTCATTGATTTTTGCCATTGAAAAACATCATGTTACTCATATACCAGAAATGTTTGAAGGTACTGGCTGAAAGAAAGTAGCTGGCATCTCACTCGCTTTGAATCTTCTTTATCATGCTAAGAGGAGCAGGAAAAAGCAAAAAAATTAAGAATTGCACCTTGCAATGCAGAGAAATCAATGTTTGTGCATTCACATTATTCATTGATTTTTGCCATTGTAAAAAGTCCAGAAATGTTTGAAGCTACTGACTGAATGAAAGGAGCTGGCATCTCACTCTCTCTGAATCTTCTTTAGCATGCTAAGAGGAGCATGAAAAAGCAAAAAATTTCAGAATTGCACCTTGCAATGCGGAGAAATTATTGTTTGTACATTGACATTATTCATTGATTTTTGCCATTGAAAAACATCATGTTACTCATATACCAGAAATGTTTGAAGGTACTGGCTGAAAGAAAGGAGCTGGCATCTCACTCTCTTTGAATCTTCTTTATCATGCTAAGAGGAGCAGGAAAAAGCAAAAAATTTCAGAATTGCAGCTTGCAATGCAGAGAAATCAATGTTTGTGCATTCACATTATTCATTGATTTTTGCCATTGAAAAACATCCAGAAATGTTTGAAGCTACCGATTGAATTAAAGGAGCTGGCATCGCACTCTCTCTGAATCTTCTTTAGCATGCTAAGAGGAGCATGAAAAAGCAAAAAATTTCAGAATTGCACATTGAAATGCGGAGAAATCATTGTTTGTGCATTCACATTATTCATTGATTTATGCCATTGAAAAACGTCCAGCAATGTTTGAAGCTACCGATTGAATTAAAGGAGCTGGCATCTCACTCTCTCTGAATCTTCTTTAGCATGCTAAGTGGAGCATGAAAAAGCAAAAAATTTCAGAATTGCACCTTGCAATGCGGAGAAATTACTGTTTGTACATTGACATAATTCATTGATTTTTGCCATTGAAAAACATCATGTTACTCATATACCAGAAATGTTTGAAGGTACGGGCTGAAAGAAAGGAGCTGGCATCTCACTCTCTTTGAATCTTCTTTATCATGCTAAGAGGAGCAGGAAAAAGCAAAAAATTTCAGAATTGCACCTTGCAATGCGGAGAAATCAATGTTTGTGCATTCACATTATTCATTGATTTTTGCCATTGAAAAACGTCCAGAAATGTTTGAAGCTAGTGACTGAATGAAAGGAGCTGGCATCTCACTCTCTCTGAGTCTTCTTTAGCATGCTAAGAGGAGCATGAAAAAGCAAAAAATTTCAGAATTGCTCTTTGCAAGGCAGAGAAATTACTGTTTGTACATTGACATTATTCATTGATTTTTGCCATTGAAAAACATCATGTTATTCATATACCAGAAATGTTTGAAGGTACTGGCTGAAAGAAAGGAGCTGGCATCTCACTCTCTTTGAATCTTCCTTATCATGCTAAGAGGAGCAGGAAAAGGCAAAAAATGTCAGCATTGCACCTTGCAATGCGGAGAAATCAATGTTTGTGCATTCACATTATTCATTGATTTTTGCCATTGAAAAACGTCCAGAAATGTTTGAAGCTACTGACTGAATGAAAGGAGTTGGCATCTCACTCTCTCTGAATCTTCTTTAGCATGCTAAGAGGAGCATGAAAAAGCAAAAAATTTCAGAATTGCACCTTGCAATGCGGAGAAATCAGTGTTTGTGTATTCACATTATTCATTGATTGTTGCCATTGAAAAACGGCCAGAAATGTTTGAAGCTACCGACTGAATGAAAGGAGCTGGCATCTCACTCTCTCTGAAACTTCTTTAGCATGCTAAGAGGAGCATGAAAAAGCAAAAAATTTCAGAATTGCACCTTGCAATGCGGAGAAATTACTGTTTGTACATTGACATTATTCATTGATTTTTGCCATTGAAAAACATCATGTTACTCATATACCAGAAATGTTTGAAGGTACTAGCTGAAAGAAAGGAGCTGGCATTTCACTCTCTTTGAATCTTCTTTACCATGCTAAGAGGAGCAGGAAAAAGCAAAAAAATTCAGAATTGCACCTTGCAATGCAGAGAAATCAATGTTTGTGCATTCACATTATTCATTGATTTTTGCCATTGAAAAACGTCCAGAAATGTTTGAAGCTACTGACTGAATGAAAGGAGCTGGCATCTCACTCTCTCTGAATCTTCTTTAGCATGCTAAGAGGAGCATGAAAAAGCAAAAAATTTCAGAATTGCACCTTGCAATGCGGAGAAATTACTGTTTGTACATTGACATTATTCATTGATTTTTGCCATTTAAAAACATCATGTTAATCATATACCAGAAATGTTTGAAGGTACTGACTGAAAGAAAGGAGCTGGCATCTCACTCTCTTTGAATCTTATTTATCATGCTAACAGGAGCAGGAAAAAGCAAAAACTTTCAGAATTGCACCTTGCAATGCGGCGAAATCAATGTTTGTGCATTCACATTATTCATTGATTTTTGCCATTGAAAAACGTCCAAAAATGTTTGAAGCTACTGACTGAATGAAAGGAGCTGGCATCTCACTCTCTCTGAATCTTCTTTAGCATGCTAAGAGGAGCATGAAAAAGCAAAAAATTTCAGAATTGCTCCTTGCAATGCAGAGAAATTACTGTTTGTACATTGACATTATTCATTGATTTTTGCCATTGAAAAACATCATGTTACTCATATACCAGAAATGTTTGAAAGTACTGGCTGAAAGAAAGGAGCTGGCATCTCACTCTCTTTGAATCTTCTTTATCATGCAAAGAGGAGCAGGAAAAAGCTAAAAATTTCAGAATTGCACCTTACGGAGAAATCATACTTTGTGCATTCACATTATTCATTGATTTTTGCCATTGAAAAACGTCCTGAAATGTTTGAAGCTACTGACTGAATGAAAGGAGCTGGCATCTCACTCTCTCTGAATCTTCTTTAGCATGCTAAGAGGAGCATGAAAAAGCAAAAAATTTCAGAATTGCACCTTGCAATGCGGAGAAATTAGTGTTTGTGTATTCACATTATTCATTGATTGTTGCCATTGAAAAACGGCCAGAAATGTTTGAAGCTACCAACTGAATGAAAGGAGCTGGCATCTCACTCTCTCTAAATCTTCTTTAGCATGCTAAGAGGAGCATGAAAAAGCAAAAAATTTCAGAATTACACCTTGCAATGCGGAGAAATTACTGTTTGTACATTGACATTATTCATTGATTTTTGCCATTGAAAAACATCATGTTACTCATATACCAGAAATGTTTGAAGGTACTGGCTGAAAGAAAGGAGCTGGCATTTCACTCTCTTTGAATCTTATTTATCATGCTAAGAGGAACAGGAAAAAGCAAAAAAATTCAGAATTGCACCTTGCAATGCAGAGAAATCAATGTTTGTGCATTCACATTATTCATTGATTTTTGCCATTGAAAAACGTCCAGAAATGTTTGAAGCTACTGACTGAATGAAAGGAGCTGGCATCTCACTCTCTCTGAATCTTCTTTAGCATGCTAAGAGGAGCATGAAAAAGCAAAAAATTTCAAAATTGCACCTTGCAATGCGGAGAAATTACTGTTTGTACATTGACATTATTCATTGATTTTTGCTCTGAAAAACATCATGTTACTCATATACCAGAAATGTTTGAAGGTACTGGCTGAAAGAAAGGAGCTGGCATCTCACTCTCTTTGAATCTTCTTTATCATGCTAAGAGGAGCAGGAAAAAGCAAAAAATTTCAGTATTGCACCTTGCAATGCGGAGAAATCAATGTTTGTGCATTCTCATTATTCATTGATTTTTGCCATTGTAAAACGTCCAGAAATGTTTGAAGCTACTTACTGAATGAAAGGAGCTGGCATCTCACTCTCTCTGAATCTTCTTTAGCATGCTAAGAGGAGCATGAAAAAGCAAAAAATTTCAGAATTGCACCTTGCAATGCGGAGAAATTAGTGTTTGTGTATTCACATTATTCATTGATTGTTGCCATTGTAAAACGGCCAGAAATGTTTGAAGCTACCAACTGAATGAAAGGAGCTGGCATCTCACTCTCTCTGAAACTTCTTTAGCATGCTAAGAGGAGCATGAAAAAGCAAAAAATTTCAGAATTGCACCTTGCAATGCGGAGAATTTACTGTTTGTACATTGCCATTATTCATTAATTTTTGCCATTGAAAAATATCATGTTACTCATATACCAGAAATGTTTGAAGGTACTGGCTGAAAGAAAGGAGCTGGCATCTCACTCGGTTTGAATCTTCTTTATCATGCAAAGAGGAGCAGGAAAAAGCAAAAAATTTTAGAATTGCACCTTGAAATACGGAGAAATCATTGTTTGTGCATTCACATTATTCATTGATTTTTGCCATTGAAAATCGTCCAGAAATGTTTGAAGCTACTGACTGAATGAAAGGAGCTGGCATCTCACTCTCTCTGAATCTTCTTTAGCATGCTAAGTGGAGCAGGAAAAAGCAAAAAAATTCAGAATTGCACCTTGCAATGCAGAGAAATCAATGTTTGTGCATTCACATTATTCATTGATTTTTGCCATTGTAAAACGTCCAGAAATGTTTGAAGCTACTGACTGAATGAAAGGAGCTGGTATCTCACTCTCTCTGAATCTTCTTTAGCATGCTAAGAGGAGCATGAAAAAGCAAAAAATTTCAGAAATGCACCTTGCAATGCGAAGAAATTACTGTTTGTAGATTGACATTATTCATTGATTTTTTACATTGAAAAACATCATGTTACTCATATACTCGAAATGTTTGAAGGTACTGGCTGAAAGAAAGGAGCTGGCATCTCACTCTCTTTGAATCTTCTTTATCATGCTAAGAGGAGCAGGAAAAAGCAAAAAATTTCAGAATTGCACCGTGCAATGCGGAGAAATCAATGTTTGTGCATTCACATTATTCATTGATTTTTGCCATTGAAAAACGTCCAGAAATGTTTGAAGATACCGACTGAATGAAAGCAGCTGGCATCTCCCTCTCTCTGAATCTTCTTTAGCATGCTAAGAGGAGCATGAAAAAGCAAAACATTTCAGAATTGCACCTTGCAATGCGGAGAAATTACTGTTTGTACATTGACATTATTCATTGATTTTTGCCATTGAAAAACATCATGTTACTCATATACCAGAAATGTTTGAAGGTACTGGCTAAAAGAAAGGAGCTGGCATCTCACTCTCTTTGAATCTTCTTTATCATGCTAAGAGGAGCAGGAAAAAGCAAAAAATTTCAGAATTGCACCTTGCAATGCAGAGAAATCAATGTTTGTGCATTCACATTATTCATTGATTGTTGCCATTGAAAAACGGCCAGAAATGTTTGAAGCTACCGACTGAATGAAAGGAGCTGGCATCTCACTCTCTCTGAATCTTCTTTAGCATGCTAAGAGGAGCATGAAAAAGCAAAAAATTTCAGAATTGCTCCTTGCAATGCAGAGAAATTACTGTTTGTACATTGACATTATTCATTGATTTTTGCCATTGAAAAACATCATGTTACTCATATACCAGAAATGTTTGAAAGTACTGGCTGAAAGAAAGGAGCTGGCATCTCACTCTCTTTGAATCTTCTTTATCATGCAAAGAGGAGCAGGAAAAAGCTAAAAATTTCAGAATTGCACCTTACGGAGAAATCATACTTTGTGCATTCACATTATTCATTGATTTTTGCCATTGAAAAACGTCCTGAAATGTTTGAAGCTACTGACTGAATGAAAGGAGCTGGCATCTCACTCTCTCTGAATCTTCTTTAGCATGCTAAGAGGAGCATGAAAAAGCAAAAAATTTCAGAATTGCACCTTGCAATGCGGAGAAATTAGTGTTTGTGTATTCACATTATTCATTGATTGTTGCCATTGAAAAACGGCCAGAAATGTTTGAAGCTACCAACTGAATGAAAGGAGCTGGCATCTCACTCTCTCTAAATCTTCTTTAGCATGCTAAGAGGAGCATGAAAAAGCAAAAAATTTCAGAATTGCACCTTGCAATGCGGAGAAATTACTGTTTGTACATTGACATTATTCATTGATTTTTGCCATTGAAAAACATCATGTTACTCATATACCAGAAATGTTTGAAGGTACTGGCTGAAAGAAAGGAGCTGGCATTTCACTCTCTTTGAATCTTATTTATCATGCTAAGAGGAACAGGAAAAAGCAAAAAAATTCAGAATTGCACCTTGCAATGCAGAGAAATCAATGTTTGTGCATTCACATTATTCATTGATTTTTGCCATTGAAAAACGTCCAGAAATGTTTGAAGCTACTGACTGAATGAAAGGAGCTGGCATCTCACTCTCTCTGAATCTTCTTTAGCATGCTAAGAGGAGCATGAAAAAGCAAAAAATTTCAAAATTGCACCTTGCAATGCGGAGAAATTACTGTTTGTACATTGACATTATTCATTGATTTTTGCTCTGAAAAACATCATGTTACTCATATACCAGAAATGTTTGAAGGTACTGGCTGAAAGAAAGGAGCTGGCATCTCACTCTCTTTGAATCTTCTTTATCATGCTAAGAGGAGCAGGAAAAAGCAAAAAATTTCAGTATTGCACCTTGCAATGCGGAGAAATCAATGTTTGTGCATTCTCATTATTCATTGATTTTTGCCATTGTAAAACGTCCAGAAATGTTTGAAGCTACTTACTGAATGAAAGGAGCTGGCATCTCACTCTCTCTGAATCTTCTTTAGCATGCTAAGAGGAGCATGAAAAAGCAAAAAATTTCAGAATTGCACCTTGCAATGCGGAGAAATTAGTGTTTGTGTATTCACATTATTCATTGATTGTTGCCATTGTAAAACGGCCAGAAATGTTTGAAGCTACCAACTGAATGAAAGGAGCTGGCATCTCACTCTCTCTGAAACTTCTTTAGCATGCTAAGAGGAGCATGAAAAAGCAAAAAATTTCAGAATTGCACCTTGCAATGCGGAGAATTTACTGTTTGTACATTGCCATTATTCATTAATTTTTGCCATTGAAAAATATCATGTTACTCATATACCAGAAATGTTTGAAGGTTCTGGCTGAAAGAAAGGAGCTGGCATCTCACTCGGTTTGAATCTTTATTATCATGCAAAGAGGAGCAGGAAAAAGCAAAAAATTTTAGAATTGCACCTTGAAATACGGAGAAATCATTGTTTGTGCATTCACATTATTCATTGATTTTTGCCATTGAAAATCGTCCAGAAATGTTTGAAGCTACTGACTGAATGAAAGGAGCTGGCATCTCACTCTCTCTGAATCTTCTTTAGCATGCAAAGTGGAGCAGGAAAAAGCAAAAAAATTCAGAATTGCACCTTGCAATGCAGAGAAATCAATGTTTGTGCATTCACATTATTCATTGATTTTTGCCATTGTAAAACGTCCAGAAATGTTTGAAGCTACTGACTGAATGAAAGGAGCTGGTATCTCACTCTCTCTGAATCTTCTTTAGCATGCTAAGAGGAGCATGAAAAAGCAAAAAATTTCAGAAATGCACCTTGCAATGCGAAGAAATTACTGTTTGTAGATTGACATTTTTCATTGATTTTTTACATTGAAAAACATCATGTTACTCATATACTCGAAATGTTTGAAGGTACTGGCTGAAAGAAAGGAGCTGGCATCTCACTCTCTTTGAATCTTCTTTATCATGCTAAGAGGAGCAGGAAAAAGCAAAAAATTTCAGAATTGCACCGTGCAATGCGGAGAAATCAATGTTTGTGCATTCACATTATTCATTGATTTTTGCCATTGAAAAACGTCCAGAAATGTTTGAAGATACCGACTGAATGAAAGCAGCTGGCATCTCCCTCTCTCTGAATCTTCTTTAGCATGCTAAGAGGAGCATGAAAAAGCAAAACATTTCAGAATTGCACCTTGCAATGCGGAGAAATTACTGTTTGTACATTGACATTATTCATTGATTTTTGCCATTGAAAAACATCATGTTACTCATATACCAGAAATGTTTGAAGGTACTGGCTAAAAGAAAGGAGCTGGCATCTCACTCTCTTTGAATCTTCTTTATCATGCTAAGAGGAGCAGGAAAAAGCAAAAAATTTCAGAATTGCACCTTGCAATGCAGAGAAATCAATGTTTGTGCATTCACATTATTCATTGATTGTTGCCATTGAAAAACGGCCAGAAATGTTTGAAGCTACCGACTGAATGAAAGGAGCTGGCATCTCACTCTCTCTGAATCTTCTTTAGCATGCTAAGAGGAGCATGAAAAAGCAAAAATTTTCAGAATTGCACCTTGCAATGCGGAGAAATTACTGTTTGTACATTGACATTATTCATTGATTTTTGCCATTGAAAAACATCATGTAATCATATACCAGAAATGTTTGAAGGTACTGGCTGAAAGAAAGGAGCTGGCATTTCACTCTCTTTGAATCTTATTTATCATGCTAAGAGGAACAGGAAAAAGCAAAAAAATTCAGAATTGCACCTTGCAATGCAGAGAAATCAATGTTTGTGCATTCACATTATTCATTGATTTTTGCCATTGAAAAACGTCCAGAAATGTTTGAAGCTACTGACTGAATGAAAGGAGCTGGCATCTCACTCTCTCTGAATCTTCTTTAGCATGCTAAGAGGAGCATGAAAAAGCAAAAAATTTCAAAATTGCACCTTGCAATGCGGAGAAATTACTGTTTGTACATTGACATTATTCATTGATTTTTGCTCTGAAAAACATCATGTTACTCATATACCAGAAATGTTTGAAGGTACTGGCTGAAAGAAAGGAGCTGGCATCTCACTCTCTTTGAATCTTCTTTATCATGCTAAGAGGAGCAGGAAAAAGCAAAAAATTTCAGTATTGCACCTTGCAATGCGGAGAAATCAATGTTTGTGCATTCTCATTATTCATTGATTTTTGCCATTGTAAAACGTCCAGAAATGTTTGAAGCTACTTACTGAATGAAAGGAGCTGGCATCTCACTCTCTCTGAATCTTCTTTAGCATGCTAAGAGGAGCATGAAAAAGCAAAAAATTTCAGAATTGCACCTTGCAATGCGGAGAAATTAGTGTTTGTGTATTCACATTATTCATTGATTGTTGCCATTGAAAAACGGCCAGAAATGTTTGAAGCTACAAACTGAATGAAAGGAGCTGGCATCTCACTCTCTCTGAAACTTCTTTAGCATGCTAAGAGGAGCATGAAAAAGCAAAAAATTTCAGAATTGCACCTTGCAATGCGGAGAATTTACTGTTTGTACATTGCCATTATTCATTAATTTTTGCCATTGAAAAATATCATGTTACTCATATACCAGAAATGTTTGAAGGTACTGGCTGAAAGAAAGGAGCTGGCATCTCACTCGGTTTGAATCTTCTTTATCATGCAAAGAGGAGCAGGAAAAAGCAAAAAATTTTAGAATTGCACCTTGAAATACGGAGAAATCATTGTTTGTGCATTCACATTATTCATTGATTTTTGCCATTGAAAATCGTCCAGAAATGTTTGAAGCTACTGACTGAATGAAAGGAGCTGGCATCTCACTCTCTCTGAATCTTCTTTAGCATGCTAAGTGGAGCAGGAAAAAGCAAAAAAATTCAGAATTGCACCTTGCAATGCAGAGAAATCAATGTTTGTGCATTCACATTATTCATTGATTTTTGCCATTGTAAAACGTCCAGAAATGTTTGAAGCTACTGACTGAATGAAAGGAGCTGGTATCTCACTCTCTCTGAATCTTCTTTAGCATGCTAAGAGGAGCAGGAAAAAGCAAAAAATTTCAGAAATGCACCTTGCAATGCGAAGAAATTACTGTTTGTAGATTGACATTATTCATTGATTTTTGACATTGAAAAACATCATGTTACTCATATACTCGAAATGTTTGAAGGTACTGGCTGAAAGAAAGGAGCTGGCATCTCACTCTCTTTGAATCTTCTTTATCATGCTAAGAGGAGCAGGAAAAAGCAAAAAATTTCAGAATTGCACCTTGCAATGCAGAGAAATCAATGTTTGTGCATTCACATTATTCATTGATTGTTGCCATTGAAAAATGGCCAGAAATGTTTGAAGCTACCGACTGAATGAAAGGAGCTGGTATCTCACTCTCTCTGAATCTTCTTTAGCATGGTAAGAGGAGCATGAAAAAGCAAAAAATTTCAGAATTGCACCTTGCAATGCGGAGAAATTACTGTTTGTACATTGACATTATTCATTGATTTTTGCCATTGAAAAACATCATGTAATCATATACCAGAAATGTTTGAAGGTACTGGCTGAAAGAAAGGAGCTGGCATTTCACTCTCTTTGAATCGTCTTTATCATGCTAAGAGGAGCAGGAAAAAGCAAAAAATTTCAGAATTGCACCTTGCAATGCGGAGAAATCAATGTTTGTGCATTCACATTATTCATTGATTGTTGCCATTGAAAAACATCCAGAAATGTTTGAAGCTACCGACTGAATGAAAGGAGCTGGCATCTCACTCTCTCTGAAACTTCTTTAGCATGCTAAGAGGAGCATGAAAAAGTAAAAAATTTCAGAATTGCACTTTCCAATGCGGAGAAATTACTGTTTATACATTGACATTATTCATTGATTTTTGCCATTGAAAAACATCATGTTACTCATATACCAGAAATGTTTGAAGGTACTGGCTAAAAGAAAGGAGCTGGCATTTCACTCGCTTTGAATCATTTTTATCATGCTAAGAGGAGCAGGAAAAAGCAAAAAAATTCAGAATTGCACCTTGCAATGCAGAGAAATCAATGTTTGTGCATTCACATTATTCATTGATTTTTGCCATTGTAAAACGTCCAGAAATGTTTGAAGCTACTTACTGAATGAAAGGAGCTGGCATCTCACTCTCTCTGAATCTTCTTTAGCATGCTAAGAGGAGCATTAAAAAGCAAAAAATTTCAGAATTGCACCTTGCAATGCGGAGAAATTACTGTTTGTACATGGACATTATTCATTGATTTTTGCCATTGAAAAACATCATGTTACTCATATACCAGAAATGTTTGAAGGTACTGGCTGAAAGAAAGTAGCTGGCATCTCACTCGCTTTGAATCTTCTTTATCATGCTAAGAGGAGCAGGAAAAAGCAAAAAAATTAAGAATTGCACCTTGCAATGCGGAGAAATCAATGTTTGTGCATTCACATTATTCATTGATTTTTGCCATTGTAAAACGTCCAGAAATGTTTGAAGCTACTGACTGAATGAAAGGAGCTGGCATCTCACTCTCTCTGAATCTTCTTTAGCATGCTAAGAGGAGCATGAAAAAGCAAAAAATTTCAGAATTGCAGCTTGCAATGCAGAGAAATCAATGTTTGTGCATTCACATTATTCATTGATTTTTGCCATTGAAAAACGTCCAGAAATGTTTGAAGCTACCGATTGAATTAAAGGAGCTGGCATCGCACTCTCTCTGAATCTTCTTTAGCATGCTAAGAGGAGCATGAAAAAGCAAAAAATTTCAGAATTGCACCTTGAAATGCGGAGAAATCATTGTTTGTGCATTCACATTATTCATTGATTTATGCCATTGAAAAACGTCCAGCAATGTTTGAAGCTACCGATTGAATTAAAGGAGCTGGCATCTCACTCTCTCTGAATCTTCTTTAGCATGCTAAGTGGAGCATGAAAAAGCAAAAAATTTCAGACTTGCACCTTGCAATGCGGAGAAATTACTGTTTGTACATTGACATAATTCATTGATTTTTGCCATTGAAAAACATCATGTTACTCATATACCAGAAATGTTTGAAGGTACTGGCTGAAAGAAAGGAGCTGGCATCTCACTCTCTTTGAATCTTCCTTATCATGCTAAGAGGAGCAGGAAAAAGCAAAAAATTTCAGAATTGCACCTTGCAATGCGGAGAAATCCATGTTTGTGCATTCACATTATTCATTGATTTTTGCCATTGAAAAACGTCCAGAAATGTTTGAAGCTAGTGACTGAATGAAAGGAGCTGGCATCTCACTCTCTCTGAGTCTTCTTTAGCATGCTAAGAGGAGCATGAAAAAGCAAAAAATTTCAGAATTGCTCCTTGCAAGGCAGAGAAATTACTGTTTGTACATTGACATTATTCATTGATTTTTGCCATTGTAAAACATCATGTTATTCATATACCAGAAATGTTTGAAGGTACTGGCTGAAAGAAAGGAGCTGGCATCTCACTCTCTTTGAATCTTCCTTATCATGCTAAGAGGAGCAGGAAAAGGCAAAAAATGTCAGCATTGCACCTTGCAATGCGGAGAAATCAATGTTTGTGCATTCACATTATTCATTGATTTTTGCCATTGAAAAACGTCCAGAAATGTTTGAAGCTACTGACTGAATGAAAGGAGTTGGCATCTCACTCTCTCTGAATCTTCTTTAGCATGCTAAGTGGAGCATGAAAAAGCAAAAAATTTCAGAATTGCACCTTGCAATGCGGAGAAATCAGTGTTTGTGTATTCACATTATTCATTGATTGTTGCCATTGAAAAACGGCCAGAAATGTTTGAAGCTACCGACTGAATGAAAGGAGCTGGCATCTCACTCTCTCTGAAACTTCTTTAGCATGCTAAGAGGAGCATGAAAAAGCAAAAAATTTCAGAATTGCACCTTGCAATGCGGAGAAATTACTGTTTGTACATTGACATTATTCATTGATTTTTGCCATTGAAAAACATCATGTTACTCATATACCAGAAATGTTTGAAGGTACTGGCTGAAAGAAAGGAGCTGGCATTTCACTCTCTTTGAATCTTCTTTACCATGCTAAGAGGAGCAGGAAAAAGCAAAAAAATTCAGAATTGCACCTTGCAATGCAGAGAAATCAATGTTTGTGCATTCACATTATTCATTGATTTTTGCCATTGAAAAACGTCCAGAAATGTTTGAAGCTACTGACTGAATGAAAGGAGCTGGCATCTCACTCTCTCTGAATCTTCTTTAGCATGCTAAGAGGAGCATGAAAAAGCAAAAAATTTCAGAATTGCACCTTGCAATGCGGAGAAATTACTGTTTGTACATTGACATTATTCATTGATTTTTGCCATTTAAAAACATCATGTTAATCATATACCAGAAATGTTTGAAGGTACTGACTGAAAGAAAGGAGCTGGCATCTCACTCTCTTTGAATCTTATTTATCATGCTAACAGGAGCAGGAAAAAGCAAAAACTTTCAGAATTGCACCTTGCAATGCGGCGAAATCAATGTTTGTGCATTCACATTATTCATTGATTTTTGCCATTGAAAAACGTCCAAAAATGTTTGAAGCTACTGACTGAATGAAAGGAGCTGGCATCTCACTCTCTCTGAATCTTCTTTAGCATGCTAAGAGGAGCATGAAAAAGCAAAAAATTTCAGAATTGCTCCTTGCAATGCAGAGAAATTACTGTTTGTACATTGACATTATTCATTGATTTTTGCCATTGAAAATCATCATGTTACTCATATACCAGAAATGTTTGAAGGTACTGGCTGAAAGAAAGGAGCTGGCATCTCACTCGCTTTGAATCTTCTTTATCATGCTAAGAGGAGCAGGAAAAAGCAAAAAATTTCAGAATTGCACATTGAAATGCGGAGAAATCATTGTTTGTGCATTCACATTATTCATTGATTTTTGCCATTGAAAAACGTCCAGAAATGTTTGAAGCTACAGAATGAATTAAAGGACCTGGCATCGCACTCTCTCTGAATCTTCTTTAGCATGCTAAGAGGAGCATGAAAAAGCAAAAAATTTCTGAATTGCACCTTGCAATGCGGAGAAATTACTGTTTGTACAGTGACATTATTCATTGATTTTTGCCATTGAAAAACATCATGTAATCATATACCAGAAATGTTTGAAGGTACTGGCTGAAAGAAAGGAGCTGGCATCTCACTCTCTTTGAATCTTATTTATCATGCTAACATGAGCAGGAAAAAGCAAAAAATTTCAGAATTGCACCTTGCAATGCGGAGAAATCAATGTTTGTGCATTCACATTATTCATTGATTTTTGCCATTGAAAAACGTCCAGAAATGTTTGAAGCTACTGACTGAATGAAAGGAGCTGGCATCTCACTCTCTCTGAATCTTCTTTAGCATGCTAAGAGGAGCATGAAAAAGCAAAAAATTTCAGAATTGCACCTTGCAATGCGGAGAAATTACTGTTTGTACATTGACATTATTCATTGATTTTTGCCATTTAAAAACATCATGTTAATCATATACCAGAAATGTTTCAAGGTACTGGCTGAAAGAAAGGAGCTGGCATCTCAATCTCTTTGAATCTTATTTATCAAGCTAACATGAGCAGGAAAAAGCAAAAAATTTCAGAATTGCACCTTGCAATGCGGAGAAATCAATGTTTGTGCATTCACATTATTCATTGATTTTTGCCATTGAAAAATGTCCAGAAATGTTTGAAGCTACTGACTGAATGAAAGGAGCTGGCATATCACTCTCTCTGAATCTTCTTTAGCATGCTAAGAGGAGCATGAAAAAGCAAAAAATTTCAGAATTTCTCCTTGCAATGCAGAGAAATTACTGCTTGTACATTGACATTATTCATTGATTTTTGCCATTGAAAAACATCATGTTACTCATATACCAGAAATGTTTGAAGGTACTGGCTGAAAGAAAGGAGCTGGCATCTCACTCTCTTTGAATCTTCTTTATCATGCTAAGAGGAGCAGGAAAAAGCAAAAAATTTCAGAATTGCACCTTGCAATGCGGAGAAATCAATGTTTGTGCATTCACATTATTCATTGTTTGTTGCCATTGAAAAACGTCCAGAAATGTTTGAAGCTACCGACTGAATGAAAGGAGCTGGCATCTCACTCTCTCTCAAACTTCTTTAGCATGCTAAGAGGAGCATGAAAAAGCAAAAAATTTCAGAATTGCACTTTCCAATGCGGAGAACTTACTGTTTATACATTGACATTATTCATTGATTTTTGCCATTGAAAAACATCATGTTACTCATATACCAGAAATGTTTGAAGGTACTGGCTGAAAGAAAGTAGCTGGCATTTCACTCTCTTTGAATCTTCTTTATCATGCTAAGAGGAGCAGGAAAAAGCAAAAAAATTCAGAATTGCACCTTGCAATGCAGAGAAATCAATGTTTGTGCATTCACATTATTCATTGATTTTTGCCATTGAAAAACGTCCAGAAATGTTTGAAGCTACCGATTGAATGAAAGGAGCTGGCATCGCACTCTCTCTGAATCTTCTTAAGCATGCTAAGAGGAGCATGAAAAAGCAAAAAATTTCAGAATTGCACCTTGCAATGTGGAGAAATTACTGTTTGTACAGTGACATTATTCATTGATTTTTGCCATTGAAAAACATCATGTAATCATATACCAGAAATGTTTGAAGGTACTGGCTGAAAGAAAGGAGCTGGCATTTCACTCTCTTTGAATCGTCTTTATCATGCTAAGAGGAGCAGGAAAAAGCAAAAAAATTCAGAATTGCACCTTGCAATGCAGAGAAATCAATGTTTGTGCATTCACATTATTCATTGATTTTTGCCATTGTAAAACGTCCAGAAATGTTTGAAGCTACTTACTGAATGAAAGGAGCTGGCATCTCACTCTCTCTGAATCTTCTTTAGCATGCCAAGAGGAGCATGAAAAAGCAAAAAATTTCAGAATTGCACCTTGCAATGCGGAGAAATTACTGTTTGTACAGTGACATTATTCATTGATTTTTGCCATTGAAAAACATCATGTAATCATATACCAGAAATGTTTGAAGGTACTGGCTGAAAGAAAGGAGCTGGCATTTCACTCTCTTTGAATCGTCTTTATCATGCTAAGAGGAGCAGGAAAAAGCAAAAAAATTCAGAATTGCACCTTGCAATGCAGAGAAATCAATGTTTGTGCATTCACATTATTCATTGATTTTTGCCATTGTAAAACGTCCAGAAATGTTTGAAGCTACTGACTGAATGAAAGGAGCTGGCATCTCACTCTCTCTGAATCTTCTTTAGCATGCTAAGAGGAGCATGAAAAAGCAAAAAATTTCAGAATTGCACCTTGCAATGCGGAGAAATTACTGTTTGTACATTGACACTATTAATTGATTTTTGCCATTGAAAAACATCATGTTACTCATATACCAGAAATGTTTGAAGGTACTTGCTGAAAGAAAGGAGCTGGCATCTCACTCTCTTTGAATCTTCTTTATCATGCTAAGAGGAGCAGGAAAAAGCAAAAAATTTCAGAATTGCACCTTGCAATGCGGAGAAATCAATGTTTCTGCATTCACATTATTCATTGATTTTTGCCATTGAAAAACGTCCAGAAATGTTTGAAGATACCGACTGAATGAAAGGAGCTGGCATCTCACTCTCTCTGAATCTTCTTAAGCATGCTAAGAGGAGCATGAAAAAGCAAAAAATTTCAGAATTGCACCTTGCAATGCGGAGAAATTACTGTTTGTACATTGACATTATTCATTGATTTTTGACATTGAAAAACATCATGTTACTCATATACCAGAAATGTTTGTAGGTACTAGCTAAAAGAAAGGAGCTGGCATCTCACTCTCTTTGAATCTTCTTTATCATGCTAAGAGGAGCAGGAAAAAGCAAAAAATTTCAGAATTGCACCTTGCAATACAGAGAAATCAATGTTTGTGCATTCACATTATTCATTGATTTTTGCCATTGTAAAACGTCCAGAAATGTTTGAAGCTACTTACTGAATGAAAGGAGCTGGCATCTCACTCTCTCTGAATCTTCTTTAGCATGCTAAGAGGAGCATGAAAAAGCAAAAAATTTCAGAATTGCACCTTGCAATGCGGAGATATTACTGTTTGTACATTGACATTATTCATTGATTTTTGCCATTGAAAAACATCATGTTACTCATATACCAGAAATGTTTGAAGGTACTGGATGAAAGAAAGGATCTGGCATCTCACTCACTTTGAATCTTCTTTATCATGCTAAGAGGAGCAGGAAAAAGCAAAAAGTTTCAGAATTGCACCTTGAAATGCGGAGAAGTCATTGTTTGTGCATTCACATTATTCATTGATTTATGCCATTGAAAAACGTCCAGAAATGTTTGAAGCTACTGACTGAATGAAAGGAGCTGGCATCTCACTCTCTCTGAATCTTCTTTAGCATGCTAAGAGGAGCATGAAAAAGCAAAAAATTTCAGAATTGCACCTTGCAATGTGGAGAAATTTCTTTTTGTACATTGACATTATTCATTGATTTTTGCCATTGAAAAACATCATGTTACTCATATACCAGAAATGTTTGAAGGTACTGGTTGAAAGAAAGGAGCTGGCATCTCACTCTCTTTGAATCTTCTTTATCATGCTAAGATGAGCAGGAAAAAGCAAAAAAATTCAGAATTGCACCTTGCAATGCGGAGAAATCAATGTTTGTGCATTCACATTATTCATTGATTTTTGCCATTGTAAAATGTCCAGAAATGTTTGAAGCTACTGACTGAATGAAAGGAGCTGGCATCTCACTCTCTCTGAATCTTCTTTAGCATGCTAAGAGGAGCATGAAAAAGCAAAGAATTTCAGAATTGCACCTTGCAATGCGGAGAAATTACTGTTTGTACATTGACACTATTCATTGATTTTTGCCATTGAAAAACATCATGTTACTCATATACCAGAAATGTTTGAAGGTACTGGCTGAAAGAAAGGAGCTGGCATCTCACTCTCTTTGAATCTTCTTTATCATGCTAAGAGGAGCAGGAAAAAGCAAAAAATTTCAGAATTGCACCTTGCAATGCGGAGAAATCAATGTTTGTGCATTCACATTATTCATTGATTTTTGCCATTGAAAAACGTCCAGAAATGTTTGAAGATACCGACTGAATGAAAGGAGCTGGCATCTCACTCTCTCTGAATCTTCTTTAGCATGCTAAGAGGAGCATGAAAAAGAAAAAATTTCAGAATTGCACCTTGCAATGCGGAGAAATTATTGTTTGTACATTGACATTATTCATTGGTTTTTGCCATTGAAAAACATCATGTTACTCATATATAGAGATGAGCGTTGTTCTACTCGAACTGTTCGCCAATCTCAAATTCGAGCTGTTTTGGGCGGTGTTCGAGCCGGTCGGCGAACACGAACAATTTGAGAAAAATTCGGCTGTTCGAGGTTATGTTCGATAACTGTTCGTGCACCAAAATCATAACTGGATTTTTTCTCAGTAATGATGAAAATTAATGTTAATACGCAGTTTGAGTGTACAGCGGTGCGGGGGGAGGGGCAGGGGATGGATCTCTGCAGGAACAATGAAGATCTCCATTTATTTTTCTCTTTCCCGCATTTGCATCGGGGAGGTGCAATCTGTCAGCCTATCAGCAGCGCACACACAGAGCGAAGTGCTTTTTTTCACACAAGCAAGGGCATGTGTGATTGGCAGTGTATGTCACATGTCCTTGCCCTATAAGACCAAGCCATTTTCCCCGTCGCCACCATTTTCTCACTGCTGCAGCTGCGTGTTAGACGGCACCGCTGTTGCTGTGTGCGCTATACCTTGTTAATTTCAAGCCAATTTTCGCACAAATATACAGATAGCTTGGGAGTAGGGAATAGTTGTTATTGCAGTCCTTTTAAGGACTAGGTTACAGCATTTCCTACGACTTTTATCAGGCAGGTCTGTGCTCTTAAATAGATAGATTGTGGGAGTAAAGACTAATTGTAATTGGAGTCCTTTTCAGGACTAGGTTACATCAGTTCCTATCAGTTTTTGCCAGGCAGGTCTGTGCCAGTGCTGTGCAAGTTTTTTTCACAGCATTTGGCTGAATCTAGCAAAGCTAATCCTTTTTGGCCTATTGCAGAGTGTGTTAGTCAGTGGAGTAGCCTATCTGTGTTGCAAGATATACCACCTGTGTATAGAATACCAATTTTTTTACTGCACCTAGTGAAGTAAAATCTTTTGGGCATAGCATCATTCTATTAGTCCATCTATACTGACCTCCATCAGGTTGCAAACTGAATATAATTTTTTTCTGCATCTAGCTCTGAAAAAATATTTGGGCTTCTAGCAGTGTGTGGGACTTGGTCTATTAGTCCATCTATACTGACCTCCATCAGGTTGCAAATTAAAAATAATTTTTTTCTTCATTTAGCTCTGAAAAAATATTTGGGCTTCTAGCAGTGTGTGGGACTTGTTCTATTAGTCCTTCTATACTGACCTCCAGCAGGTTGCAAATTGAAAATAATTTTTTTCTGCATCTAGCTCTGAAAAAATATTTGGGCTTCTAGCGGTGTGTGGGACTTGGTCTATTAGTCCATCTATACTGACCTCCATCAGGTTGCAAATTAAAAATAATTTTTTTCTGCATCTAGCTCTGAAAAAATATTTGGGCTTCTAGCAGTGTGTGGGACTTGGTCTATTAGTCCATCTATACTGACCTCCATCAGGTTGCAAATTAAAAATAATTTTTTTCTTAATTTATCTCTGAAAAAATATTTGGGCTTCTAGCAGCGTGTGGGACTTGTTCTATTAATCCATCTATACTGACCTCCATCAGGTTGCAAATTAAAAATAATTTTTTTCTGCATCTAGCTCTGAAAAAATATTTGGGCTTCTAGCAGTGTGTGGGACTTGGTCTATTAGTCCATCTATACTGACCTCCATCAGGTTGCAAATTGAATAAAAAAAATTTCTGCATCTAGCTCTGAAAAAATATTTGGGCTTCTAGCGGTGTGTGGGACTTGGTCTATTAGTCCATCTATACTGACCTCCATCAGGTTGCAAATTAAAAATAATTTTTTTCTGCATCTAGCTCTGAAAAAATATTTGGGCTTCTAGCAGTGTGTGGGACTTGGTCTATTAGTCCATCTATACTGACCTCCATCAGGTTGCAAATTAAAAATAATTTTTTTCTTCATTTAGCTCTGAAAAAATATTTGGGCTTCTAGCAGTGTGTGGGACTTGTTCTATTAGTCCTTCTATACTGACGTCCAGCAGGTTGCAAATTGAATATAATTTTTTTCTGCATCTAGCTCTGAAAAAATATTTGGGCTTCTAGCGGTGTGTGGGACTTGGTCTATTAGTCCATCTATACTGACCTCCATCAGGTTGCAAATTAAAAATAATTTTTTTCTGCATCTAGCTCTGAAAAAATATTTGGGCTTCTAGCAGTGTGTGGGACTTGGTCTATTAGTCCATCTATACTGACCTCCATCAGGTTGCAAATTTAAAATAATTTTTTTCTTCATTTAGCTCTGAAAAAATATTTGGGCTTCTAGCAGTGTGTGGGACTTGTTCTATTAGTCCTTCTATACTGACCTCCAGCAGGTTGCAAATTGAATATAATTTTTTTCTGCATCTAGCTCTGAAAAAATATTTGGGCTTCTAGCGGTGTGTGGGACTTGGTCTATTAGTCCATCTATACTGACCTCCATCAGGTTGCAAATTAAAAATAATTTTTTTCTGCATCTAGCTCTGAAAAAATATTTGGGCTTCTAGCGGTGTGTGGGACTTGGTCTATTAGTCCATCTATACTGACCTCCATCAGGTTGCAAATTAAAAATAATTTTTTTCTGCATCTAGCTCTGAAAAAATATTTGGGCTTCTAGCAGTGTGTGGGACTTGGTCTATTAGTCCATCTATACTGACCTCCATCAGGTTGCAAATTAAAAATAATTTTTTTCTGCATCTAACCCAGCCAATAGTTTTGACCTAATACCACAGTTTGGCCACTCAGCTCTGCTCGATTACCATCCATTGTTTTTTTGTGCAAACAACTCCAGAGTTGTGAATTAGTTAACCACCAAAATGAGTGGAAAAAGGCCTGCTGCTGGTGGAAAGGGGAATAGGCGTGTTGGGAAGGGGAAAAAAGGTTGTGTCCGTGGGGTAGGTGCAGAAGAAAGACCATCTTCCAGCCAAACTAAAATGTCTACTTCTTTTAGCGGACAATGTGATAAGATCCCTTTCTTACGGCCACGCCAATCGCTACAAATTCCAGATGAGGCACAAAAACAGCAGGTGCTTCAACGGATATCAAGTGCTCCTTTAAGTGGGCTCTCCTCCACATCAACTTCAACATCACAAATACTCCAGTCCTCAAAGGTGTCACCCAAATCGCACTTGCTTCCTCACAGCTCCCAAATCTCCAGCTGCCCGTCTGAGTATGAGGTAGAACAGATGGTTGAGTCTGCAGAGCTGTTTACTCATACTATAGCCTGGGAATCAGAGGTCGACTCCAGCGCTTCTGTGAATCCAGACGAGGAAATGATCTGCACTGATGCCCAGAATCTTTATGAGTCGGATCCAGGACCAGACGCAGAAGGTTCTGACCATAATGTAGACCCTCATTCCCAAACTGTAACTCCTGTTGGTGGAGACAATGAGGAAGACGATGATAAGACTCAAATACCTGATTGGAGCGACAACTTTAGTTTTTTGTCAGGGCAGGAACAGGTTGGCTCTGAGGACGACGGGTGTGATAACGCACAGGGTGATGATGATAAGGTCGGAGATCCCACTTACTGTCAACCCACAGTCAGCCAAGAGATGAGGTCAGCAGAGGAGGTGGAGGAAGATGCTAGTGACGACGAGGTCAGGTTGTGCCTTCCTGGACAGAGACGTAGTACTGGAAGCACGTCAACAACTTCATCCTCAAACACAACTCTGCCTCTCACCACAAGTCGTGGTGGCTCTTCAGGTCGCATGGGTGCTAAGCCTTGCATAGCCTGGGCATTTTTTCAGATCGATAAAGATGACCCAACTCGTGTTATCTGTAACATTTGTCAGCAAAAGCTAAGTAAAGGCCAAAAAATACATAGTTTGAGTACTTCATGCATGAACCGGCACATGGACATGAAGCATAAGTTGCAGTGGGAAGCTCAGTGTGCTACAATGCGGTCTAGCCGGCCGGGCCAACCACCGTCTGCCATATCTTGTGCATCCGCGGCCTCTTCATCCTCTGTGACTGGGGGGACAGCAGTCACACCTGTTTTGGGGCGCAGACCTGCCACCTCATTACCCGCAACAGCCAGCGTGATTGGCAGGTCATCATTTTCTTTGGAGGTGGTAACACCAGCTGGTGTTGAGCGCTGTCCGACATCGATAGCACCACCTTTGGATCAAGGCAACCTAACATGTCCGCCTGCATCTTCCTCACAGACCGGCAGTTTGCCGGGGACACCCTTATCAACCCCGTCTAAGCACAATAGCCAGCCCTCGGTCCCTCAGATGTGGACAAGTAAAAGACCATTTCCTCCTAGCCATGAGAAAGCTAAGAGGTTGAATTTCACCATCTGCAAGCTCTTGGCTACAGAAATGCTGCCTTTCCGCCTGGTGGACACAGAGGATTTTCGAGACCTTATGTCCGTCGCAGTGCCCCAGTACCAGATGCCCAGTCGGCACTACTTCTCAAAGAAAGGTGTGCCTGCGCTCCACCAGCATGTCGCACACAACATCACCGCTTCTTTGAGAAACTCTGTGTGTGACAGGGTGCATTTCACCACAGACACTTGGACGAGTAGGCATGGACAGGGGCGTTACATGTCGCTGACTGGGCACTGGGTAACTATGGTGACAGCAGGACAAGGGGCTGCTGTCCAAGTCTTGCCGTCCCCACGAGTTGTGCGTCAATCCTCTTTATGTCATTTTTCCTCCACTGCTTCTGCCTCCTCAACCTCCTCTCGGTCTTCCACCTGCACCCAAAGCCTGTCTGGTCATGCCACAAGCTTTCTAACTGCGCAGAAGGGATCCTGCACACCTCCTTACTATGCTGGCAGTAGGGCTCAACGTCATCAGGCGGTTTTTACATTGAAATGTCTGGGAAATGTGAGTCACACAGCTGAGGAGTTGTGGTCAGCTCTGGAGAACCAATTTCATGAATGGTTGTCTCCACTGGACCTGAAACCAGGGAAGGCCGTGTGCGACAATGCTGCAAACCTGGGTGCGGCCCTTCGCCGGGGCAATGTCACACACGTGCCTTGTATGGCTCACGTGTTGAACCTGGTTGTCCAGCAATTTTTAGCCCACTATCCCAGACTAGATGGCCTTCTGCAGAGGGCACGGTCGCTGTGTGCTCACTTCCGCCGTTCGCATCCCGCAGCTCAGCGACTTACATCTCTACAGAAGTCGTTGGGCCTGCCACTTCACCGGCTAAAATGCGATGTGCCTACCCGGTGGAATTCAACTCTGCACATGTTGCAGCGACTGTGGCAGCACCGACAAGCCCTGGTGCAATACGTTCTGACGTATAGCCTGGGCCAACGAGATTCAGAGGTGGGGCAAATCACGCTGGAGGAGTGGTCTCAGATCAGGGACCTATGCACCCTTCTGCACAGTTTTGAAATGGCGACGAAGATGTTTAGTGCTGACGATGCCATTATCAGCATGACTATTCCGGTGATTTACATGCTGGAGCACATGTTAAACAGAATTCGGAGTCAGGTGGTGGCACAAGAGGAGGTGGAGGAAGTAGAGGAGGAGGAGTTGTATGCGGAAGGGCTAACATCTGCAAGGTCCAGACGGTCGGCAGCACCAGGGTGGCAGGCATGTGAGGGTGGGGGAGAGGATTTTACCAGGGCGCATGGTAGCAGCCAAACTAGTGAGGAAGGTGCAGGAGCCCAGGAAGAAGTGGAGGACGAACTGATGGAAGACTCATCAGATGAGGGAGACCTTGATCACATTTCTGTTGTGCGAGGTTGGGGGGAGAGGACAGAGGAAGGAAGCATGATTGTTACCTCGCCACCAACACAACAGGGACTTGGTGCTCCTGGATGCGCAACACACATGAGTGCCTTCTTGCTGCACTACCTGCAACATGACCCTCGAATTGTGAGAATTAGAAATAATCCTGACTACTGGGTTGCCACACTGTTAGATCCCCGGTACAAAAGTAAATTTGCAGAAATTATTCCTGCCATAGAAAGGGATGCACGCATGCAGGAGTATCAGCAGAGACTGTTGCAGAATCTTACATGTGCTTTTCCACAAAATACCAGTGGTGCACGTAGTGAATCTCACAGTTCCAACTTGCCAACCGTGGGACCGTCAAGTGTTCAGCACTCAAACCATAACAGAACCACAGTATCTGCTGGTAACATCAATTTTGCGGAATCATTTCACCACTTTTTTAGCCCATCCTTTGCAAGGCCACAGGAGACAAGAAGTCTGACACATAGTCAACGCCTAGAGACGATGGTACAGGAGTATCTTCAAGTAAACATTGAAGCCACGACTGTGTCACTGGACCCTTGCTCTTTTTGGGCTTCCAATCTGGATAAATGGCCGGAGCTAGCCACTTACGCCTTGGAGATCTTGTCATGCCCCGCAGCCAGCGTTCTGTCTGAACGTGTGTTCAGCGCTGCTGGTGGTGTGCTGACAGATAAGCGCACGCGGCTCTCCACTGATAATGTAGACAGACTCACGTTCATAAAGATGAACAAATCATGGATCCGAAACGACTTTTCTACCCCTGTGTCATCCTGGGGAGAGTAAAAGCTTGATGATTGGTTAAAATCACCCTGCCAACCGTTTTAAGCTTTCAAATTACTAATCATGTTTATCTGTATCTTGACTGGAAAATAATTTGGGCTTTGTAGCAGTGTGCAGCACTGATCCTATTAGGCCATCTATAATAAGCTTCACCAGATTTAAAATTAAAAATAATTTTTAGCTGCATCTAGCCCGGAAAATAATTTTGGGGCTCCGAGATGTTCAAGACACATAAGTGCCTTCTTGCTGCACTACCTGCAGCATGACCCTCATATTGTCAGAATTCGAAGTAATCATGACTACTGGGTTGCCACACTCTTAGATCCCCCAAACTTTTCGATCAACCTTTTCATTTTAATAAAGACCAAAAAAATGGTCATTTTTGAAATTATAAGCATTAGCAGGTTGTTAGAAACTGAAATCAAACAGTTTTCAACTCAAAACTTTATTCTAGGTGATGTTACATTTTCACATAGGACCCCTTGTTCGAAAGGAGCTTCTGAACTCTCTCGTCCATTGAATTTGTCAGGTTTTGGATGGTTTCTGCTTCAATTGTTTTGCATGAGGACAGAATACCCTCCCAGAGCTGTTGCTTAGATGTGAACTGCCTCCCGCCATCATAGACACTCCTTTTAATGATGCTCCAAAGGTTCTGAATGGGGTAGAGGTCAGGGGAGCATGGGGGTCACACCATAAGTTTGTCCCCTTTTATGCCCATATCAGCCAGAGATGCAGATGTTTTATGTGCAGCATGAGATGGTGCATTATCATGCAGAAAAATGATCTTGCTGTGAAATACACGGTTCTTCTTCTTGAACCATGGCAGGAAGTGCTGTTTGAGAAAATCCACATACATTATGGAGTTCATCTTTAGCGCCTTCAGGGATCCTAAAGGGGCCGACAATCTCTCTCCCCATGATTCCAGCCCAAAACATTACTCCACCTCCTCCTTGTTGGCGCTGTAGCCGTGTTTGCATGGGGTGTCCATCAACCAGCCATCCTCCACTCCATTCATCTGGACCATCGAGCGCTGCACGGCACTCATCCGTGAACAAAACAGTTTTGAAATCAGTCTTCATGTATTGTTTGGCCCACTGGAGCCGTTTCTGCTTGTGTGAAGTGGATAGAGGAGGTCGACAGGATGGCGTATGCACAGCTGCAAACCTCTGAAGGACCCTGCATCTTGTTGTTCGGGGGACGTTGGAGGCACAAGCAGCTTCAAAAACTTGTCTGCTGCTATGACAAGGCTTTTTTGCCGCTGCTCTTTCAACCTGACGTAATTGCCTGTAGGAAAGAGTCCTCAATTTGCCCTTATCAGCACGCACACGTGTGTACTGTGAATCAGCTACATACTTCTTGATTGCCAAGACACTTCATCCTGATCATCGCACAATGTTGATTGTAGTCATGCCTTGACCTAAACACTCCACAATTTGTTGCTTCTCAGCAGCCGACACATCCTTTTTCTTTCCCATTTTGGCAGAAAATGTAGGCTGCTTAGTAATGTGAGAGAGCCTTCTTAAGTAGTCTTGCCTTTCATTGGACACACCTGCCAAACTAATTAGCACAGGTGTCTGCAATTGCTTACAGTGATATAAAGAGCCCTGACACACATCACCATCAATGAGTTTAACTGACAAACAAACAAATTCTTCCCTTATCACTCCTAAACACTTTTTGCATAATAATTTGGAACGCGGTGTACATGTGCTTTTCCACAAAACACCAGTGGTTCACGTAGTGAATCTTACAGTTCTAACTTGCCAACCGTGGTCTGTATGGAATTTTTCAACAAAGGGCCCAAAATTAAGATAACATAGATGGGAGAGGTCTCTATGAATAGGAATTCCTAAGTATTTGATACCCTGTGAGGGCCAGGCAAAGGGAAAGTTGGACTGGATGGAATCCTATATGGATTTAGGGAGGGAGACATCGAGGGCCTCAAACTTCGCTGCATTGATTTTAAAATTTTACCATGTAACAAAGTGATCTATTTCAGCCATAACAGCAGGGATGGATATATGTGATTGAGTGATATATACTAGGACATCATCAGCAAATAGAGAGCACTTGTACTCGGTGCCTCCCACCTCAATCCACCTAATATTGGGGTTATGGCGAATTGATGAGAGCAGGTGCTCCGTCACTAGGATGTATAAGAGAGGGGACAGAGGACATCCCTGCCTTGTCCCATTGGTGATTGTGAAAGGTGATGAAAATGTTCTGACGCACCCCCTGGGCCTTGGGACACCCGGAGCCGGACCCTTTTTGGTGGATGCTGGTGGTTGTAGTCTTCGTGGCGGCGATCCGGTTCCGTGGCTCAGGGCGGTCAAACCAGTGGCGGAACTATTTATGTGGTTTTGATGTTTAAATGTCCGACTACGCCACCCGTGGATTGCGGTCAGAGTGAACCGCCGCTACAGGGCAGACCGCTGAGGCTGGTGTTGTGGGTGCAGCAGAGCGTAGCATAACTCCCCACGGGAGGAGTATAGCCTCAGGGCAGTGTATGCGGAGGATGGGGGTGATGGTTCAGGGCAGCAGCAGTAAAGACACGGAGTCAGTGATGCAGTTCAGGGCCTTTACTCACAGTTCTTATTATCCAGACCACGTCTGCAGGTAACGGCTGCCCACGTCGTACTGTGCTCACCAGGTGAGGGGCTCAGACAACTCCCAGATAATTTTGGAGCGCTTCACAGGACCCCCTTTGTGTGTCCTTTGTCTGGCCTTTCTTACCAACACTTCTGTCCGGCTGCCTCGGGCCTCCTCTTGGTAAACTTGGCGCCAGTTTCCCTGACCCTATGTGGTGCCTTCCTAGCGGGTGGAGCAATGGGCTGCGCCACATAAAATGTCAGAGCCTCCGGTTTCTAGCTGAGGGTCGTTTCCTGACTCCACTAGTTCGGGGACCGGTCTCCCCCTTTGGCCTGACCCCTCCACGCAGGTGGATTCGGGCGTGCGGTGGCGACTCGCCTGTCCGCACCCCTGGGATCCCTTCATTCCTCGTTCCTGGAGCCTTCTCCGCTCCTCTTCCTTCCTTCTCCCTCTTGCAGGCCTGGGCCTCTGTTACTAGGCCCGCCTCCGGAGCAGAGCTCATGCAGAGCCCCTGCTCCCTGCCACTTCTGCTCAGACTTCTCTGCACTGAACTAAGATGGTGCCCACCTTTTATACTCCCTTCTCAATGCACCCAGGAACTGCTTCCTCCCTGCTCCTACACTGCAGGGTTCCCCTTCCTCAGTGTTCCCTCCCCCCACTCCAGCCAGGGACAGGGACTGTCGTGCCCATCTCAGGGGCATATTGGTCGCCCTGTCCCACGGCAATGTGGTGTAATGCATGCAGGTGTCGGGTCCTGATCCACACTCCATCCTTATCTGAGAGTGAGATATCACACCTCTGGGTGAGGTGCAATACGTCTGTAGCAACCGAGCCCTCGGTGCTACAGTTCCATTTATCTTCAGCCTAGGTGACGTATTGTGATACAGGGCCGTGATTTTGGCTATAAAAGGGTCCCCTAGACCCCTACCCCAAGCTTTTTAAGAGAATCATATATGGCGTGCCAGGAGACTCTATGGAATGCTTTCTCAGCATCCAATGAGAGTATCTACTTACAAATTTTTAACTGCATCTAGCCCAGGAAATACTTTGTGCCTAGTAGCAGTGTCTGCTAGTCAGCGGATTATCCCGGCTGTTAAGCAAGCTACACCACCTGTAGTTTGGACACTTAATTTTTTCAAAGGAAATGCTTCGGGACCACGGGATACTTAGTGAAGAGCATCAGGAGGCACCCCAAGGCATAGGGGCTGGGACTGGCACTAGGATGCCTTGCGGTGGACAGCCGAGCTCGATCCTTATAAAAGCTTTTTAACTGCAGCAGCTTTAGTGGACGCTACTGGAGCTGGAATTACGCGGCTGCTGGCATGAGACTTGCCCTCCAATAGATCCTTGTAAATGGATTTAAAGTGTATTCATTCAAATTAGAGGGACAATTTAAATTAAAAAGCTTAGAGCTGCCTCCACCACAGGGGGGCTCTCTCGACCCACCAGCGGACAGGCACCAGTATTGGGAGAGGGGGGCTGGCCGTCAGGGTTCACCGCGGCTCTGGCACAAACCCGGCGACACGGAGGTGGCACGGGCAGGAGCGGACTGGCCGTCTCGGCTTCTCACTTTTTGGATTTTAGAAGGGCATGACATGCCTATATCTGTGTCTCCCCCTCCTTTTACTCCTCCACCTCTTTTCTTTTCGCATGACTATATGTACTTGTCACTTTTCCATGTGTTAGTTGTGTCTTCTGAGCAGTTTGTCAGCTTTTGGACACCTTTGAAGGTGTTTTCTATGTGTTTCTATGTGTTTTTGTTTGCCTGCCATTGGTTTTAACGGTGTTCGGCGAACAGTTCGGCGAACACACGGGTGTTCGACGAACCGAACCGAACTCGAACACTACGGGGGTGGCTCAACACTACTCATATACCAGAAATGTTTGAAGGTACTGGCTGAAAGAAAGGAGCTGGTATCTCACTCTCTTTGAATCTTCTTTATCATGCTAAGAGGAGCAGGAAAAAGCAAAAAATTTCAGAATTGCAGCTTGCAATGCAGAGAAATCAATGTTTGTGCATTCACATTATTCATTGATTTTTGTCATTGAAAAACGTCCAGAAATGTTTGAAGCTACCGATTGAATTAAAGGAGCTGGCATCGCACTCTCTCTGAATCTTCTTTAGCATGCTAAGAGGAGCATGAAAAAGCAAAAAAATTCAGAATTGCACCTTGCAATGCGGAGAAATTACTGTTTGTACATTGACATTATTCATTGATTTTTGCCATTGAAAAACATCATGTTACTCATATACCAAAAATGTTTGAAGGTACTGGCTGAAAGAAAGGAGCAGGCATCTCACTCGCTTTGAATCTTCTTTATCATGCTAAGAGGAGCAGGAAAAAGCAAAAAATTTCAGAATTGCACCTTGAAATGCGGAGAAATCATTGTTTGTGCATTCACATTATTCATTGATTTATGCCATTGAAAAACGTCCAGAAATGTTTGAAGCTACTGACTGAATGAAAGGAGCTGGCATCTCACTCTCTCTGAATCTTCTTTAGCATGCTAAGAGTAGCATGAAAAAGCAAAAAATTTCAGAATTGCACCTTGCAATGCGGAGAAATTTCTGTTTGTACATTGACATAATTCATTGATTTTTGCCATTGAAAAACATCATGTTACTCATATACCAGAAATGTTTGAAGGTACTGGTTGAAAGAAAGGAGCTGGCATCTCACTCTCTTTGAATCTTCTTTATCATGCTAAGAGGAGCAGGAAAAAGCAAAAAAATTCAGAATTGCACCTTGCAATGCGGAGAAATCAATGTTTGTGCATTCACATTATTCATTGATTTTTGCCATTGTAAAACGTCCAGAAATGTTTGAAGCTACTGACTGAATGAAAGGAACTGGCCTCTCACTCTCTCTGAATCTTCTTTAGCATGCTAAGAGGAGCATGAAAAAGCAAAAAATTTCAGAATTGCACCTTGCAATGCGGAGAAATTACTGTTTGTACATTGACACTATTCATTGATTTTTCCCATTGAAAAACATCATGTTACTCATATACCAGAAATGTTTGAAGGTACTGGCTGAAAGAAAGGAGCTGGCATCTCACTCTCTTTGAATCTTCTTTATCATGCTAAGAGGAGCAGGAAAAAGCAAAAAATTTCAGAATTGCACCTTGCAATGCGGAGAAATCAATGTTTGTGCATTCACATTATTCATTGATTTTTGCCATTGAAAAACGTCCAGAAATGTTTGAAGATACCGACTGAATGAAAGGAGCTGGCATCTCACTCTCTCTGAATCTTCTTTAGCATGCTAAGTGGAGCGTGAAAAAGAAAAAATTTCAGAATTGCACCTTGCAATGCGGAGAAATTATTGTTTGTACATTGACATTATTCATTGATTTTTGCCATTGAAAAACATCATGTTACTCATATACCAGAAATGTTTGAAGGTACTGGCTGAAAGAAAGGAGCTGGCATCTCACTCTCTTTGAATCTTCTTTATCATGCTAAGAGGAGCAGGAAAAAGCAAAAAATTTCAGAATTGCACCTTGCAATGCAGAGAAATCAATGTTTGTGCATTCACATTATTCATTGATTTTTGCCATTGAAAAACGTCCAGAAATGTTTGAAGTTACCAATTGAATTAAAGGAGCTGGCATCGCACTCTCTCTGAATCTTCTTTAGCATGCTAAGAGGAGCATGAAAAAGCAAAAAATTTCAGAATTGCACCTTGCAATGCGAAGAAATTACTGTTTGTACATTGACACTATTCATTGATTTTTGCCATTGAAAAACATCATGTTACTCATATACCAGAAATGTTTGAAGGTACTGGCTGAAAGAAAGGAGCTGGCATCTCACTCTCTTTGAATCTTCTTTATCATGCTAAGAGGAGCAGGAAAAAGCAAAAAATTTCAGAATTGCACCTTGCAATGCGGAGAAATCAATGTTTGTGCATTCACATTATTCATTGATTTTTGCCATTGAAAAACGTCCAGAAATGTTTGAAGATACCTACTGAATGAAAGGAGCTGGCATCTCACTCTCTCTGAATCTTCTTTAGCATGCTAAGAGGAGCATGAAAAAGAAAAAATTTCAGAATTGCACCTTGCAATGCGGAGAAATTATTGTTATGTACATTGACATTATTCATTGATTTTTGCCATTGAAAAACCTCATGTTACTCATATACCAGAAATGTTTGAAGGTACTGGCTGAAAGAAAGGATCTGGCATCTCACTCTCTTTGAATCTTCTTTATCATGCTAAGAGGAGCAGGAAAAAGCAAAAAATTTCAGAATTGCACCTTGCAATGCAGAGAAATCAATGTTTGTGCATTCACATTATTCATTGATTTTTGCCATTGAAAAACGTCCAGAAATGTTTGAAGTTACCAATTGAATTAAAGGAGCTGGCATCGCACTCTCTCTGAATCTTCTTTAGCATGCTAAGAGGAGCATGAAAAAGCAAAAAATTTCAGAATTGCACCTTGCAATGCGGAGAAATTACTGTTTGTGCAGTGACATTATTCATTGATTTTTGCCATTGAAAAACATCATGTAATCATATACCAGAAATGTTTGAAGGTACTGGCTGAAAGAAAGGAGCTGGCATTTCACTCTCTTTGAATCTTCTTTATCATGCTAAGAGGAGCAGGAAAAAGCAAAAAAATTCAGAATTGCACCTTGCAATGCAGAGAAATCACTGTTTTTGCATTCACATTATTCATTGATTGTTGCCATTGAAAAACGTCCAGAAATGTTTGAAGCTACCGACTGAATGAAAGGAGCTGGCATCTCACTCTCTCTGAATCTTCTTTAGCATGCTAAGAGGAGCATGAAAAAGCAAAAAATTTCAGAATTGCACCTTGCAATGCGGAGAAATTACTGTTTGTACATTGACATTATTCATTGATTTTTGCCATTGAAAAACATCATGTTACTCATATACCAGAAATGTTTGAAGGTACTGGCTGAAAGAAAGGAGCTGGCATCTCACTCTCTTTGAATCTTCTTTATCATGCTAAGAGGAGCAGGAAAAAGCAAAAAATTTCAGAATTGCACCTTGCAATGCAGAGAAATCAATGTTTGTGCATTCACATTATTCATTGATTGTTGCCATTGAAAAACGGCCAGAAATGTTTGAAGCTACTTACTGAATGAAAGGAGCTGGAATCTCACTCGCTCTGAATCTTCTTTAGCATGCTAAGAGGAGCATGAAAAAGCAAAAAATTTCAGAATTGCACCTTGCAATGCGGAGAAATTACTGTTTGTACATTGACATTATTCATTGATTTTTGCCATTGAAAGACATCATGTTACTCATATACCAGAAATGTTTGAAGGTACTGGCTGAAAGAAAGGAGCTGGCATCTCACTCGCTTTGAATCTTCTTTATCATGCTAAGAGGAGCAGGAAAAAGCAAAAAGTTTAAGAATTGCACCTTGAAATAAGGAGAAATCATTGTTTGTGCATTCACATTATTCATTGATTTATGCCATTGAAAAACGTCCAGAAATGTTTGAAGCTACTGACTGAATGAAAGGAGCTGGCATCTCACTCTCTCTGAATCTTCTTTAGCATGCTAAGAGGAGCATGAAAAAGCAAAAAATTTCAGAATTGCACCTTGCAATGCGGAGAAATTTCTTTTTGTACATTGACATTATTCATTGATTTTTGCCATTGAAAAACATCATGTTACTCATATACCAGAAATGTTTGAAGGTACTGGTTGAAAGAAAGGAGCTGGCATCTCACTCTCTTTGAATCTTCTTTATCATGCTAAGATGAGCAGGAAAAAGCAAAAAAAATCAGAATTGCACCTTGCAATGCGGAGAAATCAATGTTTGTGCATTCACATTATTCATTGATTTTTGCCATTGTAAAACGTCCAGAAATGTTTGAAGCTACTGACTGAATGAAAGGAGCTGGCATCTCACTCTCTCTGAATCTTCTTTAGCATGCTAAGAGGAGCATGAAAAAGCAAAAAATTTCAGAATTGCACCTTGCAATGCGGAAAATTACTGTTTGTACATTGACACTATTCATTGATTTTTGCCATTGAAAAACATCATGTTACTCATATACCAGAAATGTTTGAAGGTACTGGCTGAAAGAAAGGAGCTGGCATCTCACTCTCTTTGAATCTTCTTTATCATGCTAAGAGGAGCAGGAAAAAGCAAAAAATTTCAAAATTGCACCTTGCAATGCGGAGAAATCAATGTTTGTGCATTCACATTATTCATTGATTTTGCCATTGAAAAACGTCCAGAAATGTTTGAAGATACCGACTGAATGAAAGGAGCTGGCATCTCACTCTCTCTGAATCTTCTTTAGCATGCTAAGAGGAGCATGAAAAAGAAAAAATTTCAGAATTGCACCTTGCAATGCGGAGAAATTATTGTTTGTACATTGACATTATTCATTGGTTTTTGCCATTGAAAAACATCATGCTACTCATATACCAGAAATGTTTGAAGGTACTGGCTGAAAGAAAGGAGCTGGCATCTCACTCTCTTTGAATCTTCTTTATCATGCTAAGAGGAGCAGGAAAAAGCAAAAAATTTCAGAATTGCAGCTTGCAATGCAGAGAAATCAATGCTTGTGCATTCACATTATTCATTGATTTTTGCCATTGAAAAACGTCCAGAAATGTTTGAAGCTACCGATTGAATTAAAGGAGCTGGCATCGCACTCTCTCTGAATCTTCTTTAGCATGCTAAGAGGAGCATGAAAAAGCAAAAAATTTCAGAATTGCACCTTGCAATGCGGAGAAATTTCTGTTTGTACATTGACATAATTCATTGATTTTTGCCATTGAAAAACATCATGTTACTCATATACCAGAAATGTTTGATGGTACTGGTTGAAAGAAAGGAGCAGGCATCTCACTCGCTTTGAATCTTCTTTATCATGCTAAGAGGAGCAGGAAAAAGCAAAAAATTTCAGAATTGCACCTTGAAATGCGGAGAAATCATTGTTTGTGCATTCACATTATTCATTGATTTATGCCATTGAAAAACGTCCAAAAATGTTTGAAGCTACTGACTGAATGAAAGGAGCTGGCATCTCACTCTCTCTGAATCTTCTTTAGCATGCTAAGAGGAGCATGAAAAAGCAAAATATTTCAGAATTGCACCTTGAAATGCGGAGAAATTTCTGTTTGTACATTGACATAATTCATTGATTTTTGCCATTGAAAAACATCATGTTACTCATATACCAGAAATGTTTGAAGGTACTGGTTGAAAGAAAGGAGCTGGCATCTCACTCTCTTTGAATCTTCTTTATCATGCTAAGAGGAGCAGGAAAAAGCAAAAAAATTCAGAATTGCACCTTGCAATGCGGAGAAATCAATGTTTGTGCATTCACATTATTCATTGATTTTTGCCATTGTAAAACGTCCAGAAATGTTTGAAGCTACTGACTGAATGAAAGGAACTGGCATCTCACTCTCTCTGAATCTTCTTTAGCATGCTAAGAGGAGCATGAAAAAGCAAAAAATTTCAGAATTGCACCTTGCAATGCGGAGAAATTACTGTTTGTACATTGACACTATTCATTGATTTTTGCCATTGAAAAACATCATGTTACTCATATACCAGAAATGTTTGAAGGTACTGGCTGAAAGAAAGGAGCTGGCATCTCACTCTCTTTGAATCTTCTTTATCATGCTAAGAGGAGCAGGAAAAAGCAACAAATTTCAGAATTGCAGCTTGCAATGCAGAGAAATCAATGCTTGTGCATTCACATTATTCATTGATTTTTGCCATTGAAAAACGTCCAGAAATGTTTGAAGCTACCGATTGAATTAAAGGAGCTGGCATCGCACTCTCTCTGAATCTTCTTTAGCATGCTAAGAGGAGCATGAAAAAGCAAAAAATTTCAGAATTGCACCTTGCAATGCGGAGAAATTTCTGTTTGTACATTGACATAATTCATTGATTTTTGCCATTGAAAAACATCATGTTACTCATATACCAGAAATGTTTGAAGGTACTGGTTGAAAGAAAGGAGCAGGCATCTCACTCGCTTTGAATCTTCTTTATCATGCTAAGAGGAGCAGGAAAAAGCAAAAAATTTCAGAATTGCACCTTGCAATGCGGAGAAATCAATGTTTGTGCATTCACATTATTCATTGATTTTTGCCATTGTAAAACGTCCAGAAATGTTTGAAGCTACTGACTGAATGAAAGGAACTGGCATCTCACTCTCTCTGAATCTTCTTTAGCATGCTAAGAGGAGCATGAAAAAGCAAAAAATTTCAGAATTGCACCTTGCAATGCGGAGAAATTACTGTTTGTACATTGACACTATTCATTGATTTTTGCCATTGAAAAACATCATGTTACTCATATACCAGAAATGTTTGAAGGTACTGGCTGAAAGAAAGGAGCTGGCATCTCACTCTCTTTGAATCTTCTTTATCATGCTAAGAGGAGCAGGAAAAAGCAAAAAATTTCAGAATTGCAGCTTGCAATGCGGAGAAATCAATGTTTGTGCATTTACATTATTCATTGATTTTTGCCATTGAAAAACGTCCAGAAATGTTTGAAGATACCTACTGAATGAAAGGAGCTAGCATCTCACTCTCTCTGAATCTTCTTTAGCATGCTAAGAGGAGCATGAAAAAGAAAATATTTCAGAATTGCACCTTGCAATGCGGAGAAATTATTGTTTGTACATTGACATTATTCATTGATTTTTGCCATTGAAAAACATCATGTTACTCATATACCAGAAATGTTTGAAGGTACTGGCTGAAAGAAAGGAGCTGGCATCTCACTCTCTTTGAATCTTCTTTATCATGCTAAGAGGAGCAGGAAAAAGCAAAAAATTTCAGAATTGCACCTTGCAATGCAGAGAAATCAATGTTTGTGCATTCACATTATTCATTGATTTTTGCCATTGAAAAACGTCCAGAAATGTTTGAAGTTACCAATTGAATTAAAGGAGCTGGCATCGCACTCTCTCTGAATCTTCTTTAGCATGCTAAGAGGAGCATGAAAAAGCAAAAAATTTCAGAATTGCACCTTGCAATGCGGAGAAATTACTGTTTGTGCAGTGACATTATTCATTGATTTTTGCCATTGAAAAACATCATGTAATCATATACCAGAAATGTTTGAAGGTACTGGCTGAAAGAAAGGAGCTGGCATTTCACTCTCTTTGAATCTTCTTTATCATGCTAAGAGGAGCAGGAAAAAGCAAAAAAATTCAGAATTGCACCTTGCAATGCAGAGAAATCACTGTTTGTGCATTCACATTATTCATTGATTGTTGCCATTGAAAAACGTCCAGAAATGTTTGAAGCTACCGACTGAATGAAAGGAGCTGGCATCTCACTCTCTCTGAATCTTCTTTAGCATGCTAAGAGGAGCATGAAAAAGCAAAAAATTTCAGAATTGCACCTTGCAATGCGGAGAAATTATTGTTTGTACATTGACATTATTCATTGATTTTTGCCATTGAAAAACATCATGTTACTCATATACCAGAAATGTTTGAAGGTACTGGCTGAAAGAAAGGAGTTGGCATCTCACTCTCTTTTAATCTTCTTTATCATGCTAAGAGGAGCAGGAAAAAAGCAAAAAATTTCAGAATTGCACCTTGCAATGCAGAGAAATCAATGTTTGTGCATTCACATTATTCATTGATTTTTGCCATTGAAAAACGTCCAGAAATGTTTGAAGCTACCGACTGCATTAAAGGAGCTGGCATCTCACTCTCTCTGAATCTTCTTTAGCATGCTAAGAGGAGCATGAAAAAGCAAAATATTTCAGAATTGCACCTTGAAATGCGGAGAAATTTCTGTTTGTACATTGACATAATTCATTGATTTTTGCCATTGAAAAACATCATGTTACTCATATACCAGAAATGTTTGAAGGTACTGGTTGAAAGAAAGGAGCTGGCATCTCACTCTCTTTGAATCTTCTTTATCATGCTAAGAGGAGCAGGAAAAAGCAACAAATTTCAGAATTGCAGCTTGCAATGCAGAGAAATCAATGCTTGTGCATTCACATTATTCATTGATTTTTGCCATTGAAAAACGTCCAGAAATGTTTGAAGCTACCGATTGAATTAAAGGAGCTGGCATCGCACTCTCTCTGAATCTTCTTTAGCATGCTAAGAGGAGCATGAAAAAGCAAAAAATTTCAGAATTGCACCTTGCAATGCGGAGAAATTTCTGTTTGTACATTGACATAATTCATTGATTTTTGCCATTGAAAAACATCATGTTACTCATATACCAGAAATGTTTGAAGGTACTGGTTGAAAGAAAGGAGAAGGCATCTCACTCGCTTTGAATCTTCTTTATCATGCTAAGAGGAGCAGGAAAAAGCAAAAAATTTCAGAATTGCACCTTGCAATGTGGAGAAATCAATGTTTGTGCATTCACATTATTCATTGATTTTTGCCATTGTAAAACGTCCAGAAATGTTTGAAGCTACTGACTGAATGAAAGGAACTGGCATCTCACTCTCTCTGAATCTTCTTTAGCATGCTAAGAGGAGCATGAAAAAGCAAAAAATTTCAGAATTGCACCTTGCAATGCGGAGAAATTACTGTTTGTACATTGACATTATTCATTGATTTTTGCCATTGAAAAACATCATGTTACTCATATACCAGAAATGTTTGAAGGTACTGGCTGAAAGAAAGGAGCTGGCATCTCACTCTCTTTTAATCTTCTTTATCATGCTAAGAGGAGCAGGAAAAAGCAAAAAATTTCAGAATTGCACCTTGCAATGCAGAGAAATCAATGTTTGTGCATTCACATTATTCATTGATTTTTGAAATTGAAAAACGTCCAGAGATGTTTGAAGCTACCGACTGAATTAAAAGAGCTGGCATCTCTCTCTCTCTGAATCTTCTTTAGCATGCTAAGAGGAGCATGAAAAAGCAAAAAAATTCAGAATTGCACCTTGCAATGCGGAGAAATCAATGTTTGTGCATTCACATTATTAATTGATTTTTGCCATTGAAAAACGTCCAGAAATGTTTGACGCTACTGACTGAATGAAAGGAGCTGGCATCTCACTCTCTCTGAATCTTCTTTAGCATGCTAAGAGGAGCATGAAAAAGCAAAAAATCTCAGAATTGCTCCTTGCAATGCAGAGAAATTACTGTTTGTACATTGACATTATTCATTGATTTTTGCCATTGAAAAGCATCATGTTACTCATATACCAGAAATGTTTGAAGGTACTGGCTGAAAGAGAGGAGCTGGCATCTCACTCTTTTTGAATCTTATTTATCATGCTAACAGAAGCAGGAAAAAGCAAAAAATTTCAGAATTGCACCTTGCAATGCGGAGAAATCAGTGTTTGTGCATTCACATTATTCATTGATTTTTGCCATTGAAAAACGTCCAGAAATGTTTGAAGCTACCGACTGAATGAAAGGAGCTGGCATCTCACTCTCTCTGAAACTTCTTTAGCATGCTAAGAGGAGCATGAAAAAGCAAAAAATTTCAGAATTGCACCTTGCAATGCGGAGAAATTATTGTTTGTACATTGACATTATTCATTGATTTTTGCCATTGAAAAACATCATGTTACTCATATACCAGAAATGTTTGAAGGTACTGGCTGAAAGAAAGGAGTTGGCATCTCACTCTCTTTTAATCTTCTTTATCATGCTAAGAGGAGCAGGAAAAAAGCAAAAAATTTCAGAATTGCACCTTGCAATGCAGAGAAATCAATGTTTGTGCATTCACATTATTCATTGATTTTTGCCATTGAAAAACGTCCAGAAATGTTTGAAGCTACCGACTGAATTAAAGGAGCTGGCATCTCACTCTCTCTGAATCTTCTTTAGCATGCTAAGAGGAGCATGAAAAAGCAAAAAAATTCAGAATTGCACCTTGCAATGCGGAGAAATCAATGTTTGTGCATTCACATTATTAATTGATTTTTGCCATTGAAAAACGTCCAGAAATGTTTGAAGCTACTGACTGAATGAAAGGAGCTGGCATCTCACTCTCTCTGAATCTTCTTTAGCATGCTAAGAGGAGCATGAAAAAGCAAAAAATCTCAGAATTGCTCCTTGCAATGCAGAGAAATTACTGTTTGTACATTGACATTATTCATTGATTTTTGCCATTGAAAAACATCATGTTACTCATATACCAGAAATGTTTGAAGGTACTGGCTGAAAGAAAGGAGCTGGCATCTCACTCTCTTTTAATCTTCTTTATCATGCTAAGAGGAGCAGGAAAAAGCAAAAAATTTCAGAATTGCACCTTGCAATGCAGAGAAATCAATGTTTGTGCATTCACATTATTCATTGATTTTTGCCATTGAAAAACGTCCAGAAATGTTTGAAGCTACCGACTGAATTAAAGGAGCTGGCATCTCACTCTCTCTGAATCTTCTTTAGCATGCTAAGAGGAGCATGAAAAAGCAAAAAAATTCAGAATTGCACCTTGCAATGCGGAGAAATCAATGTTTGTGCATTCACATTATTAATTGATTTTTGCCATTGAAAAACGTCCAGAAATGTTTGACGATACTGACTGAATGAAAGGAGCTGGCATCTCACTCTCTCTGAATCTTCTTTAGCATGCTAAGAGGAGCATGAAAAAGCAAAAAATCTCAGAATTGCTCCTTGCAATGCAGAGAAATTACTGTTTGTACATTGACATTATTCATTGATTTTTGCCATTGAAAAGCATCATGTTACTCATATACCAGAAATGTTTGAAGGTACTGGCTGAAAGAGAGGAGCTGGCATCTCACTCTTTTTGAATCTTATTTATCATGCTAACAGAAGCAGGAAAAAGCAAAAAATTTCAGAATTGCACCTTGCAATGCGGAGAAATCAGTGTTTGTGCATTCACATTATTCATTGATTTTTGCCATTGAAAAACGTCCAGAAATGTTTGAAGCTACTGACTAAATGAAAGGAGCTGGCATCTCACTCTCTGAATCTTATTTAGCATGCTAAGAGGAGCATGAAAAAGCAAAAAATTTCAGAATTGCTACTTGCAATGCAGAGAAATTACTGTTTGTACATTGACATTATTCATTGATTTTTGCCATTGAAAAGCATCATGTTACTCATATACCAGAAATGTTTGAAGGTACTGGCTGAAAGAGAGGAGCTGGCATCTCACTCTCTTTGAATCTTATTTATTATGCTAACAGAAGCAGGAAAAAGCAAAAAATTTCAGAATTGCACCTTGCAATGCGGAGAAATCAGTGTTTGTGCATTCACATTATTCATTGATTTTTGAAATTGAAAAACGTCCAGAAATGTTTGAAGCTACTGACTGAATGAAAGGAGCTGGCATCTCACTCTCTGAATCTTATTTAGCATGCTAAGAGGAGCATGAAAAAGCAAAAAATTTCAGAATTGCTACTTGCAATGCAAAGAAATTACTGTTTGTACATTGACATTATTCATTGATTTTTGCCATTGAAAAACATCATGTTACTCATATACCAGAAATGTTTGAAGGTACTGGCTGAAAGAAAGGAGTTGGCATCTCACTCTCTTTTAATCTTCTTTATCATGCTAAGAGGAGCAGGAAAAAAGCAAAAAATTTCAGAATTGCACCTTGCAATGCAGAGAAATCAATGTTTGTGCATTCACATTATTCATTGATTTTTGCCATTGAAAAACGTCCAGAAATGTTTGAAGCTACCGACTGAATTAAAGGAGCTGGCATCTCACTCTCTCTGAATCTTCTTTAGCATGCTAAGAGGAGCATGAAAAAGCAAAAAAATTCAGAATTGCACCTTGCAATGCGGAGAAATCAATGTTTGTGCATTCACATTATTAATTGATTTTTGCCATTGAAAAACGTCCAGAAATGTTTGAAGCTACTGACTGAATGAAAGGAGCTGGCATCTCACTCTCTCTGAATCTTCTTTAGCATGCTAAGAGGAGCATGAAAAAGCAAAAAATCTCAGAATTGCTCCTTGCAATGCAGAGAAATTACTGTTTGTACATTGACATTATTCATTGATTTTTGCCATTGAAAAACATCATGTTACTCATATACCAGAAATGTTTGAAGGTACTGGCTGAAAGAAAGGAGCTGGCATCTCACTCTCTTTTAATCTTCTTTTTCATGCTAAGAGAAGCAGGAAAAAGCAAAAAATTTCAGAATTGCACCTTGCAATGCAGAGAAATCAATGTTTGTGCATTCACATTATTCATTGATTTTTGCCATTGAGAAACGTCCAGAAATGTTTGAAGCTACCGACTGAATTAAAGGAGCTGGCATCTCACTCTCTCTGAATCTTCTTTAGCATGCTAAGAGGAGCATGAAAAAGCAAAAAAATTCAGAATTGCACCTTGCAATGCGGAGAAATCAATGTTTGTGCATTCACATTATTAATTGATTTTTGCCATTGAAAAACGTCCAGAAATGTTTGACGATACTGACTGAATGAAAGGAGCTGGCATCTCACTCTCTCTGAATCTTCTTTAGCATGCTAAGAGGAGCATGAAAAAGCAAAAAATCTCAGAATTGCTCGTTGCAATGCAGAGAAATTACTGTTTGTACATTGACATTATTCATTGATTTTTGCCATTGAAAAGCATCATGTTACTCATATACCAGAAATGTTTGAAGGTACTGGCTGAAAGAGAGGAGCTGGCATCTCACTCTTTTTGAATCTTATTTATCATGCTAACAGAAGCAGGAAAAAGCAAAAAATTTCAGAATTGCACCTTGCAATGCGGAGAAATCAGTGTTTGTGCATTCACATTATTCATTGATTTTTGCCATTGAAAAACGTCCAGAAATGTTTGAAGCTACTGACTAAATGAAAGGAGCTGGCATCTCACTCTCTGAATCTTATTTAGCATGCTAAGAGGAGCATGAAAAAGCAAAAAATTTCAGAATTGCACCTTGCAATGCAGAGAAATTACTGTTTGTACATTGACATTATTCATTGATTTTTGCCATTGAAAAACATCATGTTACTCATATACCAGAAATGTTTGAAGGTACTGGCTGAAAGAAAGGAGCTGGCATCTCACTCTCTTTGAATCTTATTTATCATGCTAACAGGAGCAGGAGAAAGCAAAAAATTTCAGAATTGCACCATGCAATGCGGAGAAATCAATGTTTGTGTATTCACATTATTCATTGATTTTTGCCATTGAAAAACGTCCAGAAATGTTTGAAGCTACTGACTGAATGAAAGGAGCTGGCATCTCACTCTCTCTGAATCTTCTTTAGCATGCTAAGAGGAGCATGAAAAAGCAAAAAATTTCAGAATTGCACCTTGCAATGCGGAGAAATTACTGTTTGTAAATTGACATTATTCATTGATTTTTGCCATTGAAAAACATCATGTTACTCATATACCAGAAATGTTTGAAGGTACTGGCTGAAAGAAAGGAGCTGACATCTCACTCTCTTTGAATCTTCTTTATCATGCTAAGAGGAGCAGGAAAAAGTAAAAAAAAATCAGAATTGCACCTTGCAATGCGGAGAAATCAATGTTTGTGCATTCACATTATTCATTGATTGTTGCCATTGAAAAACGTCCAGAAATGTTTGAAGCTACCGACTGAATGAAAGGAGCTGGCATCTCGCTCTCTCTGAATCTTCTTTAGCATGATAAGAGGAGCATGAAAAATCAAAAAATTTCAGAATTGCACCTTGCAGTGCGGAGAAATTACTGTTTGTACATTGACATTATTCATTGATTTTTGCCATTGAAAAACATCATGTTACTCATATACCAGAAATGTTTGAAGGTACTGGCTGAAAGAAAGGAGCTGGCATTTCACTCTCTTTGAATCTTCTTTATCATGCTAAGAGGAGCAGGAAAAAGCAAAAAAAATCAGAATTGCACCTTGCAATGCAGAGAAATCAATGTTTGTGCATTCACATTATTCATTGATTTTTGCCATTGTAAAATATCCAGAAATGTTTGAAGCTACTTACTGAATGAAAGGAGCTGGCATCTCACTCTCTCTGAATCTTCTTTAGCATGCTAAGAGGAGCATGAAAAAGCAAAAAAATTCAGAATTGCACCTTGCAATGCGGAGAAATTACTGTTTGTACATTGACATTATTCATTGATTTTTGACATTGAAAAACATCATGTTACTCATATACCAGAAATGTTTGAAGGTACTGGCTGAAATAAAGGAGCTGGCATCTCACTCGCTTTGAATCTTCTTTATCATGCTAAGAGGAGCAGGAAAAAGCAAAAAATTTCAGAATTGCACCTTGAAATGCGGAGAAATCATTGTTTGTGCATTCACATTATTCATTGATTTTTGCCATTGAAAAACGTCCAGAAATGTTTGAAGCTACTGACTGAATGAAAGGAGCTGGCATCTCACTCTCTCTGAATCTTCTTTAGCATGCTAAGAGGAGCATGAAAAAAGCAAAAAATTTCAGAATTGCACCTTGCAATGCGGAGAAATTACTGTTTGTACATAGACATTATTCATTGATTTTTGCCATTGCAACTCATCATGTTACTCATATACCAGAAATGTTTGAAGGGACTGGCTGAAAGAAAGGAGCTGGCATCTCACTCTCTTTGAATCTTCTTTACCATACTAAGAGGAGCAGGAAAAAGCAAAAAATTTCAGAATTGCACCTTGCAATGCGGAGAAATTAATGTTTGTACATTGACATTATTCATTGATTTTTGCCATTGAAAGACATCATGTTACTCATATACCAGAACTGCTTGAAGGTACTAGCTGAAAGAAAGGAACTGGCATCTCACTCTCTTTGAATCTTATTTATCATGCTTACAGGAGCACGAAAAAGCAAAAAATTTCAGAATTGCACCTTGCAATGAGGATAAATCAATGTTTGTGCTTTCACATTATTCATTGATTTTTGCCATTGAAAAACGTCCAGAAATGTTTGAAGCTACTGACTGAATGAAAGGAGCTGGAATCTCACTCTCTCTGAATCTTCTTTAGCATGCTAAGAGGAGCATGAAAAAGCAAAAAATTTCAGAATTGCTCCTTGCAATGTAGAGGAATTACTGTTTGTACATTGACATTATTCATTGATTTTTGAAATTGAAAAACATCATGTTACTCATATACCAGAAATGTTTGAAGGTACTGGCTGAAAGAAAGGAGCTGGCATCTCACTCTCTTTGAATCTTCTTTACCATGCTAAGAGGAGCAGGAAAAGGGAAAAAATTTCAGCATTGCACCTTGCAATGCGGAGAAATCAATGTTTGTGCATTCACATTATTCATTGATTTTTGCCATTGAAAAACGTCCAGAAATGTTTGAAGCTACTGACTGAATGAAAGGAGCTGGCATCTCACTCTCTTTGAATCTTCTTTAGCATGCTAAGAGGAGCATGAAAAAGCAAAAAAATTCAGAATTGCACCTTGCAATGCGGAGAAATTAATGTTTGAACATTTACATTATTCATTGATTTTTGCCATTGAAAAATATCATGTTACTCATATACCAGAAATGTTTGAAGGTACTGGCTGAAAGAAAGGAGCTGGCGTTTCACTCTCTTTGAATCTTCTTTATCATGCTAAGAGGAGCAGGAAAAAGCAAAAAAATACAGAATTGCACCTTGCAATGCAGAGAAATCAATGTTTGTGCATTCACATTATTCATTGATTTTTGCCATTGTAAAATGTCCAGAAATGTTTGAAGCTACTTACTGAATGAAAGGAGCTGGCATCTCACTCTCTCTGAATCTTCTTTAGCATGCTAAGAGGAGCATGAAAAAGCAAAAAATTTCAGAATTGCACCTTGCAATGCGGAGAAATTACTGTTTGTACATTGACATTATACATTGATTTTTGCCATTGAAAAACATCATGTTACTCATATACCAGAAATGTTTGAAGGTACTGGCTGAAAGAAAGGAGCTGGCATCTCACTCGCTTTGAATCTTCTTTATCATGCTAAGAGGAGCAGGAAAAAGCAAAAAATTTCAGAATTGCACCTTGAAATGCGGAGAAATCATTGTTTGTGCATTCACATTATTCATTGATTTTTGCCATTGAAAAATGTCCAGAAATGTTTGAAGCTACTGACTGAATGAAAGGAGCTGGCATCTCACTCTCTCTGAATCTTCTTTAGCATGCTAAGAGGAGCATGAAAAAGCAAAAAATTTCAGAATTGCACCTTGCAATGCGGAGAAATTACTGTTTGTACATTGACATTATTCATTGATTTTTGCCATTGCAACTCATCATGTTACTCATATACCAGAAATGTTTGAAGGTACTGGCTGAAATAAAGGAGCTGTCATCTCACTCTCTTTGAATCTTCTTTATCATACCAAGAGGAGCAGGAAAAAGCAAAAAATTTCAGAATTGCACCTTGCAATGCGGAGAAATTAATGTTTGTACATTGACATTATTCATTGATTTTTGCCATTGAAAAACATCATGTTACTCATATACCAGAATTGCTTGAAGGTACTAGCTGAAAGAGAGGAGGTGGCATCTCACTCTCTTTGAATCTTATTTATCATGCTTACAGGAGCAGTAAAAAGCAAAAAATTTCAGAATTGCACCTTGCAATGCGGAGAAATCAATGTTTGTGCTTTCACATTATTCATTGATTTTTGCCATTGAAAAACGTCCAGAAATGTTTGAAGCTACTGACTGAATGAAAGGAGCTGGCATCTCACTCTCTCTGAATCTTCTTTAGCATGCTAAGAGGAGCATGAAAAAGCAAAACATTTCAGAATTGCACCTTGCAATGCGGAGAAATTACTGTTTGTACATTGACATTATTCATTGATTTTTGCCATTGAAAAACATCATGTAACTCATATACCAGAAATGTTTGAAGGTACTGGCTGGAAGAAAGGAGCTGGCATCTCACTCTCTTTGAATCTTATTTATCATGCTAACAGGAGCAGGAAAAAGCAAAAAAATTCAGAATTGCACCTTGCAATGCGGAGAAATCAATGTTTGTGCATACACATTATTCATTGATTTTTGCCATTGAAAAACGTCCAGAAATGTTTGAAGCTACTGACTAGAGATGAGCGTTGTTCTACTCGAACTGTTCGCCAATCTCAAATTCGAGCTGTTTTGGGCGGTGTTCGAGCCGGTCGGCGAACACGAACAATTTGAGAAAAATTCGGCTGTTCGAGGTTATGTTCGATAACTGTTCGTGCACCAAAATCATAACTGGATTTTTTCTCAGTAATGATGAAAATTAATGTTAATACGCAGTTTGAGTGTACAGCGGGGCGGGGGGAGGGGCAGGGGATGGATCTCTGCAGGAACAATGAAGATCTCCATTTTTTTTTCTCTTTCCCGCATTTGCAGTGGGGAGGTGCAATCTGTCAGCCTATCAGCAGCGCACACACGGAGCGAAGTGCTTTTTTTCACACAAGCAAGGGCATGTGTGATTGGCAGTGTATGTCACATGTCCTTGCCCTATAAGACCAAGCCATTTTCCCCGTCGCCACCATTTTCTCACTGCTGCAGCTGCGTGTTAGACGGCACCGCTGTTGCTGTGTGCGCTATACCTTGTTAATTTCAAGCCAATTTTCGCACAAAGATACAGATAGCTTGGGAGTAGGGAATATTTGTGATTGCAGTCCTTTTAAGGACTAGGTTACAGCATTTCCTACGACTTTTATCAGGCAGGTCTGTGCTCTTAAATAGATAGATTGTGGGAGTAAAGACTAATTGTAATTGGAGTCCTTTTCAGGACTAGGTTACATCAGTTCCTATCCGTTTTTGCCAGGCAGGTCTGTGCCAGTGCTGTGCAAGTTTTTTTCACAGCATTTGGCTGAATCTAGCAAAGCTAATCCTTTTTGGCCTATTGCAGAGTGTGTTAGTCAGTGGAGTAGCCTATCTGTGTTGCAAGATATACCACCTGTGTATAGAATACCAATTTTTTTACTGCACCTAGTGAAGTAAAATCTTTTGGGCATAGCATCATTCTATTAGTCCATCTATACTGACCTCCATCAGGTTGCAAACTGAATATAATTTTTTTCTGCATCTAGCTCTGAAAAAATATTTGGGCTTCTAGCAGTGTGTGGGACTTGGTCTATTAGTCCATCTATACTGACCTCCATCAGGTTGCAAATTAAAAATAATTTTTTTCTTCATTTAGCTCTGAAAAAATATTTGGGCTTCTAGCAGTGTGTGGGACTTGTTCTATTAGTCCTTCTATACTGACCTCCAGCAGGTTGCAAATTGAATATAATTTTTTTCTGCATCTAGCTCTGAAAAAATATTTGGGCTTCTAGCGGTGTGTGGGACTTGGTCTATTAGTCCATCTATACTGACCTCCATCAGGTTGCAAATTAAAAATAATTTTTTTCTGCATCTAGCTCTGAAAAAATATTTGGGCTTCTAGCAGTGTGTGGGACTTGGTCTATTAGTCCATCTATACTGACCTCCATCAGGTTGCAAATTAAAAATAATTTTTTTCTTCATTTATCTCTGAAAAAATATTTGGGCTTCTAGCAGCGTGTGGGACTTGTTCTATTAGTCCATCTATACTGACCTCCATCAGGTTGCAAATTAAAAATAATTTTTTTCTGCATCTAGCTCTGAAAAAATATTTGGGCTTCTAGCAGTGTGTGGGACTTGGTCTATTAGTCCATCTATACTGACCTCCAGCAGGTTGCAAATTAAAAATATTTTTTTTCTGCATCTAGCTCTGAAAAAATATTTGGGCTTCTAGCAGTGTGTGGGACTTGGTCTATTAGACCATCTATACTGACCTCCATCAGGTTGCAAATTGAATAAAAAAATTTTCTGCATCTAGCTCTGAAAAAATATTTGGGCTTCTAGCGGTGTGTGGGACTTTGTCTATTAGTCCATCTATACTGACCTCCATCAGGTTGCAAATTAAAAATAATTTTTTTCTGCATCTAGCTCTGAAAAAATATTTGGGCTTCTAGCAGTGTGTGGGACTTGGTCTATTAGTCCATCTATACTGACCTCCATCAGGTTGCAAATTAAAAATAATTTTTTTCTTCATTTAGCTCTGAAAAAATATTTGGGCTTCTAGCAGTGTGTGGGACTTGTTCTATTAGTCCTTCTATACTGACGTCCAGCAGGTTGCAAATTGAATATAATTTTTTTCTGCATCTAGCTCTGAAAAAATATTTGGGCTTCTAGCGGTGTGTGGGACTTGGTCTATTAGTCCATCTATACTGACCTCCATCAGGTTGCAAATTAAAAATAATTTTTTTCTGCATCTAGCTCTGAAAAAATATTTGGGCTTCTAGCAGTGTGTGGGACTTGGTCTATTAGTCCATCTATACTGACCTCCATCAGGTTGCAAATTAAAAATAATTTTTTTCTGCATCTAGCTCTGAAAAAATATTTGGGCTTCTAGCAGTGTGTGGGACTTGGTCTATTAGTCCATCTATACTGACCTCCAGCAGGTTGCAAATTAAAAATATTTTTTTTCTGCATCTAGCTCTGAAAAAATATTTGGGCTTCTAGCAGTGTGTGGGACTTGGTCTATTAGTCCATCTATACTGACCTCCATCAGGTTGCAAATTGAATAAAAAAATTTTCTGCATCTAGCTCTGAAAAAATATTTGGGCTTCTAGCGGTGTGTGGGACTTTGTCTATTAGTCCATCTATACTGACCTCCATCAGGTTGCAAATTAAAAATATTTTTTTTCTGCATCTAGCTCTGAAAAAATATTTGGGCTTCTAGCAGTGTGTGGGACTTGGTCTATTAGTCCATCTATACTGACCTCCATCAGGTTGCAAATTAAAAATAATTTTTTTCTTCATTTAGCTCTGAAAAAATATGTGGGCTTCTAGCAGTGTGTGGGACTTGTTCTATTAGTCCTTCTATACTGACGTCCAGCAGGTTGCAAATTGAATATAATTTTTTTCTGCATCTAGCTCTGAAAAAATATTTGGGCTTCTAGCGGTGTGTGGGACTTGGTCTATTAGTCCATCTATACTGACCTCCATCAGGTTGCAAATTAAAAATAATTTTTTTCTGCATCTAGCTCTGAAAAAATATTTGGGCTTCTAGCAGTGTGTGGGACTTGGTCTATTAGTCCATCTATACTGACCTCCATCAGGTTGCAAATTAAAAATAATTTTTTTCTTCATTTAGCTCTGAAAAAATATTTGGGCTTCTAGCAGTGTGTGGGACTTGTTCTATTAGTCCTTCTATACTGACCTCCAGCAGGTTGCAAATTGAATATAATTTTTTTCTGCATCTAGCTCTGAAAAAATATTTGGGCTTCTAGCAGTGTGTGGGACTTGGTCTATTAGTCCATCTATACTGACCTCCATCAGGTTGCAAATTAAAAATAATTTTTTTCTGCATCTAGCTCTGAAAAAATATTTGGGCTTCTAGCAGTGTGTGGGACTTGGTCTATTAGTCCATCTATACTGACCTCCATCAGGTTGCAAATTGAATAAAAAAATTTTCTGCATCTAGCTCTGAAAAAATATTTGGGCTTCTAGCGGTGTGTGGGACTTGGTCTATTAGTCCATCTATACTGACCTCCATCAGGTTGCAAATTAAAAATAATTTTTTTCTGCATCTAACCCAGCCAATAGTTTTGGCCTACTACCACAGTTTGGCCACTCAGCTCTGCTCGGTTACCATCCATTGTTTTTTTGTGCAAACAACTCCAGAGTTGTGAATTAGTTAACCACCAAAATGAGTGGAAAAAGGCCTGCTGCTGGTGGAAAGGGGAATAGGCGTGTTGGGAAGGGGAAAAAAGGTTGTGTCCGTGGGGTAGGTGCAGAAGAAAGACCATCTTCCAGCCAAACTAAAATGTCTACTTCTTTTAGCGGACAATGTGATAAGATCCCTTTCTTACGGCCACGCCAATCGCTACAAATTCCAGATGAGGCACAAAAACAGCAGGTGCTTCAACGGATATCAAGTGCTCCTTTAAGTGGGCTCTCCTCCACATCAACTTCAACATCACAAATACTCCAGTCCTCAAAGGTGTCACCCAAATCGCACTTGCTTCCTCACAGCTCCCAAATCTCCAGCTGCCCGTCTGAGTATGAGGTAGAACAGATGGTTGAGTCTGCAGAGCTGTTTACTCATACTATAGCCTGGGAATCAGAGGTCGACTCCAGCGCTTCTGTGAATCCAGACGAGGAAATGATCTGCACTGATGCCCAGAATCTTTATGAGTCGGATCCAGGACCAGACGCAGAAGGTTCTGACCATAATGTAGACCCTCATTCCCAAACTGTAACTCCTGTTGGTGGAGACAATGAGGAAGACGATGATAAGACTCAAATACCTGATTGGAGCGACAACTTTAGTTTTTTGTCAGGGCAGGAACAGGTTGGCTCTGAGGACGACGGGTGTGATAACGCACAGGGTGATGATGATGAGGTCGGAGATCCCACTTACTGTCAACCCACAGTCAGCCAAGAGATGAGGTCAGCAGAGGAGGTGGAGGAAGATGCTAGTGACGACTAGGTCAGGTTGCGCCTTCCTGGACAGAGACGTAGTACTGGAAGCACGTCAACAACTGCATCCTCAAACACAACTCTGCCTCTCACCACAAGTCGTGGTGGCTCTTCAGGTCGCATGGGTGCTAAGCCTTGCATAGCCTGGGCATTTTTTCAGATCGATAAAGATGACCCAACTCGTGTTATCTGTAACATTTGTCAGCAAAAGCTAAGTAGAGGCCAAAAAATACATAGTTTGAGTACTTCATGCATGAACCGGCACATGGACATGAAGCATAAGTTGCAGTGGGAAGCTCAGTGTGCTACAATGCGGTCTAGCCGGCCGGGCCAACCACCGTCTGCCATATCTTGTGCATCCGCGGCCTCTTCATCCTCTGTGACTGGGGGGACAGCAGTCACACCTGTTTTGGGGCGCAGACCTGCCACCTCTTTACCCGCAACAGCCAGCGTGATTGGCAGGTCATCATTTTCTTTGGAGGTGGTAACACCAGCTGGTCTTGAGCGCTGTCCGACATCGATAGCACCACCTTTGGATCAAGGCAACCTAACATGTCCGCCTGCATCTTCCTCACAGACCGGCAGTTTGCCGGGGACACCCTTATCAACCCCGTCTAAGCACAATAGCCAGCCCTCGGTCCCTCAGATGTGGACAAGTAAAAGACCATTTCCTCCTAGCCATGAGAAAGCTAAGAGGTTGAATTTCACCATCTGCAAGCTCTTGGCTACAGAAATGCTGCCTTTCCGCCTGGTGGACACAGAGGATTTTCGAGACCTTATGTCCGTCGCAGTGCCCCAGTACCAGATGCCCAGTCGGCACTACTTCTCAAAGAAAGGTGTGCCTGCGCTCCACCAGCATGTCGCACACAACATCACCGCTTCTTTGAGAAACTCTGTGTGTGACAGGGTGCATTTCACCACAGACACTTGGACGAGTAGGCATGGACAGGGGCGTTACATGTCGCTGACTGGGCACTGGGTAACTATGGTGACAGCAGGACAAGGGGCTGCTGTCCAAGTCTTGCCGTCCCCACGAGTTGTGCGTCAATCCTCTTTATGTCATTTTTCCTCCACTGCTTCTGCCTCCTCAACCTCCTCTCGGTCTTCCACCTGCACCCAAAGCCTGTCTGGTCATGCCACAAGCTTTCTAACTGCGCAGAAGGGATCCTGCACACCTCTTTACTATGCTGGCAGTAGGGCTCAACGTCATCAGGCGGTTTTTACATTGAAATGTCTAGGAAATGTGAGTCACACAGCTGAGGAGTTGTGGTCAGCTCTGGAGAACCAATTTCATGAATGGTTGTCTCCACTGGACCTGAAACCAGGGAAGGCCGTGTGCGACAATGCTGCAAACCTGGGTGCGGCCCTTCGCCGGGGCAATGTCACACACGTGCCTTGTATGGCTCACGTGTTGAACCTGGTTGTCCAGCAATTTTTAGCCCACTATCCCAGACTAGATGGCCTTCTGCAGAGGGCACGGTCGCTGTGTGCTCACTTCCGCCGTTCGCATCCCGCAGCTCAGCGACTTACATCTCTACAGAAGTCGTTGGGCCTGCCACTTCACCGGCTAAAATGCGATGTGCCTACCCGGTGGAATTCAACTCTGCACATGTTGCAGCGACTGTGGCAGCACCGACAAGCCCTGGTGCAATACGTTCTGACGTATAGCCTGGGCCAACGAGATTCAGAGGTGGGGCAAATCACGCTGGAGGAGTGGTCTCAGATCAGGGACCTATGCACCCTTCTGCACAGTTTTGAAATGGCGACGAAGATGTTTAGTGCTGACGATGCCATTATCAGCATGACTATTCCGGTGATTTACATGCTGGAGCACATGTTAAACAGAATTCGGAGTCAGGTGGTGGCACAAGAGGAGGTGGAGGAAGTAGAGGAGGAGGAGTTGTATGCGGAAGGGCTAACATCTGCAAGGTCCAGACGGTCGGCAGCACCAGGGCGGCAGGCATGTGAGGGTGGGGGAGATGATTTTACCAGGGCGCATGGTAGCAGCCAAACTAGTGAGGAAGGTGCAGGAGCCCAGGAAGAAGTGGAGGACGAACTGATGGAAGACTCATCAGATGAGGGAGACCTTGATCACATTTCTGTTGTGCGAGGTTGGGGGGAGAGGACAGAGGAAGGAAGCATGATTGTTACCTCGCCACCAACACAACAGGGACTTGGTGCTCCTGGATGCGCAACACACATGAGTGCCTTCTTGCTGCACTACCTGCAACATGACCCTCGAATTGTGAGAATTAGAAATAATCCTGACTACTGGGTTGCCACACTGTTAGATCCCCGGTACAAAAGTAAATTTGCAGAAATTATTCCTGCCATAGAAAGGGATGCACGCATGCAGGAGTATCAGCAGAGACTGTTGCAGAATCTTACATGTGCTTTTCCACAAAATACCAGTGGTGCACGTAGTGAATCTCACAGTTCCAACTTGCCAACCGTGGGACCGTCAAGTGTTCAGCACTCAAACCGGAAAAGAACCACAGTATCTGCTGGTAACATCAATTTTGCGGAATCATTTCACCACTTTTTTAGCCCATCCTTTGCAAGGCCACAGGAGACAAGAAGTCTGACACATAGTCAACGCCTAGAGACGATGGTACAGGAGTATCTCCAAGTAAACATTGAAGCCACGACTGTGTCACTGGACCCTTGCTCTTTTTGGGCTTCCAATCTGGATAAATGGCCGGAGCTAGCCACTTACGCCTTGGAGATCTTGTCATGCCCCGCAGCCAGCGTTCTGTCTGAACGTGTGTTCAGCGCTGCTGGTGGTGTGCTGACAGATAAGCGCACGCGGCTCTCCACTGATAATGTAGACAGACTCACGTTCATAAAGATAAACAAATCATGGATCCGAAACGACTTTTCTACCCCTGTGTCATCCTGGGGAGAGTAAAAGCTTGATGATTGGTTAAAATCACCCTACCAACCGTTTTAAGCTTTCAAATTACTAATCATGTTTATCTGTATCTTGACTGGAAAATAATTTGGGCTTTGTAGCAGTGTGCAGCACTGATCCTATTAGGCCATCTATAATAAGCTTCACCAGATTTAAAATTAAAAATAATTTTTAGCTGCATCTAGCCCGGAAAATAATTTTGGGGCTCCGAGATGCGCAAGACACATAAGTGCCTTCTTGCTGCACTACCTGCAGCATGACCCTCATATTGTCAGAATTCGAAGTAATCATGACTACTGGGTTGCCACACTCTTAGATCCCCCAAACTTTTCGATCAACCTTTTCATTTTAATAAAGACCAAAAAAATGGTCATTTTTGAAATTATAAGCATTAGCAGGTTGTTAGAAACTGAAATCAAACAGTTTTCAACTCAAAACTTTATTCTAGGTGATGTTACATTTTCACATAGGACCCCTTGTTCGAAAGGAGCTTCTGAACTCTCTCGTCCATTGAATTTGTCAGGTTTTGGATGGTTTCTGCTTCAATTGTTTTGCATGAGGACAGAATACCCTCCCAGAGCTGTTGCTTAGATGTGAACTGCCTCCCGCCATCATAGACACTCCTTTTAATGATGCTCCAAAGGTTCTGAATGGGGTAGAGGTCAGGGGAGCATGGGGGTCACACCATAATTTTGTCCCCTTTTATGCCCATATCAGCCAGAGATGCAGATGTTTTATGTGCAGCATGAGATGGTGCATTATCATGCAGAAAAATGATCTTGCTGTGAAATACACGGTTCTTCTTCTTGAACCATGGCAGGAAGTGCTGTTTGAGAAAATCCACATACATTATGGAGTTCATCTTTAGCGCCTTCAGGGATCCTAAAGGGGCCGACAATCTCTCTCCCCATGATTCCAGCCCAAAACATTACTCCACCTCCTCCTTGTTGGCGCTGTAGCCGTGTTTGCATGGGGTGTCCATCAACCAGCCATCCTCCACTCCATTCATCTGGACCATTGAGCGCTGCACGGCACTCATCCGTGAACAAAACAGTTTTGAAATCAGTCTTCATGTATTGTTTGGCCCACTGGAGCCGTTTCTGCTTGTGTGAAGTGGATAGAGGAGGTCGACAGGATGGCGTATGCACAGCTGCAAACCTCTGAAGGACCCTGCATCTTGTTGTTCGGGGGACGTTGGAGGCACAAGCAGCTTCAAAAACTTGTCTGCTGCTATGACAAGGCTTTTTTGCCGCTGCTCTTTCAACCTGACGTAATTGCCTGTAGGAAAGAGTCCTCAATTTGCCCTTATCAGCACGCACACGTGTGTACTGTGAATCAGCTACATACTTCTTGATTGCCAAGACACTTCATCCTGATCATCGCACAATGTTGATTGTAGTCATGCCTTGACCTAAACACTCCACAATTTGTTGCTTCTCAGCAGCCGACACATCCTTTTTCTTTCCCATTTTGGCAGAAAATGTAGGCTGCTTAATAATGTGAGAGAGCCTTCTTAAGTAGTCTTGCCTTTCATTGGACACACCTGCCAAACTAATTAGCACAGGTGTCTGCAATTGCTTACAGTGATATAAAGAGCCCTGACACACATCACCATCAATGAGTTTAACTGACAAACAAACAAATTCTTCCCTTATCACTCCTAAACACTTTTTGCATAATAATTTGGAACGCGGTGTACATGTGCTTTTCCACAAAACACCAGTGGTTCACGTAGTGAATCTTACAGTTCTAACTTGCCAACCGTGGTCTGTATGGAATTTTTCAACAAAGGGCCCAAAATTAAGATAACATAGATGGGAGAGGTCTCTATGAATAGGAATTCCTAAGTATTTGATACCCTGTGAGGGCCAGGCAAAGGGAAAGTTGGACTGGATGGAATCCTATATGGATTTAGGGAGGGAGACATCGAGGGCCTCAGACTTCGCTGCATTGATTTTAAAATTTTACCATGTAACAAAGTGATCTATTTCAGCCATAACAGCAGGGATGGATATATGTGATTGAGTGATATATACTAGGACATCATCAGCAAATAGAGAGCACTTGTACTCGGTGCCTCCCACCTCAATCCACCTAATATTGGGGTTATGGCGAATTGATGAGAGCAGGTGCTCCGTCACTAGGATGTATAAGAGAGGGGACAGAGGACATCCCTGCCTTGTCCCATTGGTGATTGTGAAAGGTGATGAAAATGTTCTGACGCACCCCCTGGGCCTTGGGACACCCGGAGCCGGACCCTTTTTGGTGGATGCTGGTGGTTGTAGTCTTCGTGGCGGCGATCCGGTTCCGTGGCTCAGGGCGGTCAAACCAGTGGCGGAACTATTTATGTGGTTTTGATGTTTAAATGTCCGACTACGCCACCCGTGGATTGCGGTCAGAGTGAACCGCCGCTACAGGGCAGACCGCTAAGGCTGGTGTTGTGGGTGCAGCAGAGCGTAGCATAACTCCCCACGGGAGGAGTATAGCCTCAGGGCAGTGTATGCGGAGGATGGGGGTGATGGTGCAGGGCAGCAGCAGTAACGACACGGAGTCAGTGATGCAGTTCAGGGCCTTTACTCACAGCTCTTATTATCCAGACCACGTCTGCAGGTAACGGCTGCCCACGTCGTACTGTGCTCACCAGGTGAGGGGCTCAGACAACTCCCAGATAACTTTGGAGCGCTTCACAGGACCCCCTTTGTGTGTCCTTTGTCTGGCCTTTCTTACCAACACTTCTGTCCGGCTGCCTCGGGCCTCCTCTTGGTAAACTTGGCGCCAGTTTCCCTGACCCTATGTGGTGCCTTCCTAGCGGGTGGAGCAAGGGGCTGCGCCACATAAAATGTCAGAGCCTCCGGTTTCTAGCTGAGGGTCGTTTCCTGCCTTCACTAGTTCGGGGACCGGTCTCCCCCTTTGGCCTGACCCCTCCACGCAGGTGGATTCGGGCGTGCGGTGGCGACTCGCCCGTCCGCACCCCTGGGATCCCTTCATTCCTCGTTCCTGGAGCCTTCTCCGCTCCTCTTCCTTCCTTCTCCCTCTTGCAGGCCTGGGCCTCTGTTACTAGGCCCGCCTCCGGAGCAGAGCTCATGCAGAGCCCCTGCTCCCTGCCACTTCTGCTCAGACTTCTCTGCACTGAACTAAGATGGTGCCCACCTTTTATACTCCCTTCTCAATGCACCCAGGAACTGCTTCCTCCCTGCTCCTGCACTGCAAGGTTCCCCTTCCTCAGTGTTCCCTCCCCCCACTCCAGCCAGGGACAGGGACTGTCGTGCCCATCTCAGGGGCATATTGGTCGCCCTGCCCCACGGCAATGTGGTGTAATGCATGCAGGTGTCGGGTCCTGATCCACACTCCATCCTTATCTGAGAGTGAGATATCACACCTCTGGGTGAGGTGCAATACGTCTGTAGCAACTGAGCCCTCGGTGCTACAGTTCCATTTATCTTCAGCCTAGGTGACGTATTGTGATACAGGGCCGTGATTTTGGCTATAAAAGGGTCCCCTAGACCCCTACCCCAAGCTTTTTAAGAGAATCATATATGGCGTGCCAGGAGACTCTATGGAATGCTTTCTCAGCATCCAACGAGAGTATCTACTTACAAATTTTTAACTGCATCTAGCCCAGGAAATACTTTGTGCCTAGTAGCAGTGTCTGCTAGTCAGCGGATTATCCCGGCTGTTAAGCAAGCTACACCACCTGTAGTTTGGACACTTAATTTTTTGAAAGGAAATGCTTCGGGACCACGGGATACTTAGTGAAGAGCATCAGGAGGCACCCCAAGGCATAGGGGCTGGGACTGGCACTAGGATGCCTTGCGGTGGACAGCCGAGCTCGATCCTTATAAAAGCTTTTTAACTGCAGCAGCTTTAGTGGACGCTACTGGAGCTGGAATTACGCGGCTGCTGGCATGAGACTTGCCCTCCAATAGATCCTTGTAAATGGATTTAAAGTGTATTCATTCAAATTAGAGGGACAATTTAAATTAAAAAGCTTAGAGCTGCCTCCACCACAGGGGGGCTCTCTCGACCCACCAGCGGACAGGCACCAGTATTGGGAGAGGGGGGCTGGCCGTCAGGGTTCACCGCGGCTCTGGCACAAACCCGCGACACGGAGGTGGCACGGGCAGGAGCGGACTGGCCGTCTCGGCTTCTCACTTTTTGGATTTTAGAAGGGCATGACATGCCTATATCTGTGTCTCCCCCTCCTTTTACTCCTCCACCTCTTTTCTTTTCGCATGACTATATGTACTTGTCACTTTTCCATGTGTTAGTTGTGTCTTCTGAGCAGTTTGTCAGCTTTTGGACACCTTTGAAGGTGTTTTCTATGTGTTTCTATGTGTTTTTGATTGCCTGCCATTGGTTTTAACGGTGTTCGAAGGTGTTCGACGAACAGTTCGACGAACAGTTCGGCGAACACACGGGTGTTCGACGAACCGAACCGAACTCGAACACTACGGGGGTGGCTCAACACTACTCATATACCAGAAATGTTTGAAGGTACTGGCTGAAAGAAAGGAGCTGGCATCTCACTCTCTTTGAATCTTCTTTACCATGCTAAGAGGAGCAGGAAAAAGCAAAAAATTTCAGAATTGCAGCTTGCAATGCAGAGAAATCAATGTTTGTGCATTCACATTATTCATTGATTTTTGCCATTGAAAAACGTCCAGAAATGTTTGAAGCTACCGATTGAATTAAAGGAGCTGGCATCGCACTCTCTCTGAATCTTCTTTAGCATGCTAAGAGGAGCATGAAAAAGCAAAAAATTTCAGAATTGCACCTTGCAATGCGGAGAAATTACTGTTTGTACATTGACATTATTCATTGATTTTTTGCCATTGAAAAACATCATGTTACTCATATACCAAAAATGTTTGAAGGTACTGGCTGAAAGAAAGGAGCAGGCATCTCACTCGCTTTGAATCTTCTTTATCATGCTAAGAGGAGCAGGAAAAAGCAAAAAATTTCAGAATTGCACCTTGAAATGCGGAGAAATCATTGTTTGTGCATTCACATTATTCATTGATTTATGCCATTGAAAAACGTCAAGAAATGTTTGAAGCTACTGACTGAATGAAAGGAGCTGGCATCTCACTCTCTCTGAATCTTCTTTAGCATGCTAAGAGGAGCATGAAAAAGCAAAAAATTTCAGAATTGCACCTTGCAATGCGGAGAAATTTCTGTTTGTACATTGACATAATTCATTGATTTTTGCCATTGAAAAACATCATGTTACTCATATACCAGAAATGTTTGAAGGTACTGGTTGAAAGAAAGGAGCTGGCATCTCACTCTCTTTGAATCTTCTTTATCATGCTAAGAGGAGCAGGAAAAAGCAAAAAATTTCAGAATTGCATCTTGCAATGCGGAGAAATCAATGTTTGTGCATTCACATTATTCATTGATTGTTGCCATTGAAAAACGTCCAGAAATGTTTGAAGCTACCGACTGAATGAAAGGAGCAGGCATCTCACTCTCTCTGAATCTTCTTTAGCATGCTAATAGGAGCATGAAAAAGCAAAAAATTTCAGAATTGCACCTTGCAATGCGGAGAAATTACTGTTTGTACATTGACATTATTCATTGATTTTTGCCATTGAAAAACATCATGTTACTCATATACCAGAAATGTTTGAAGGTACTGGCTGAAAGAAAGGAGCTGGCGTTTCACTCTCTTTGAATCTTCTTTATCATGCTAAGAGGAGCAGGAAAAAGCAAAAAAATTCAGAATTGCAACTTGCAATGCAGAGAAATCAATGTTTGTGCATTCACATTATCCATTGATTTTTGCCATTGTAAAATGTCCAGAAATGTTTGAATCTACTTACTGAATGAAAGGAGCTGGCATCTCGCTCTCTCTGAATCTTCTTTAGCATGCTAATAGGAGCATGAAAAAGCAAAAAATTTCAGAATTGCACCTTGCAATGCGGAGAAATTACTGTTTGTACATTGACATTATTCATTGATTTTTGCCATTGAAAAACATCATGTTACTCATATACCAGAAATGTTTGAAGGTACTGGCTGAAAGAAAGGAGCTGGCATCTCACTCGCTTTGAATCTGCTTTATCATGCTAAGAGGAGCAGGAAAAAGCAAAAAATTTCAGAATTGCACCTTGAAATGCGGAGAAATCATTGTTTGTGCATTCACATTATTCATTGATTTTTGCCATTGAAAAACGTCCAGAAATGTTTGAAGCTACTGACTGAATGAAAGGAGCTGGCATCTCACTCTCTCTGAATCTTCTTTAGCATGTTAAGAGGAGCATGAAAAAGCAAAAAATTTCAGAATTGCACCTTGCAATGCGGAGAAATTACTGTTTGTACATTGACATTATTCATTGATTTTTGCCATTGCAACTCATCATGTTACTCATATACCAGAAATGTTTGAAGGTACTGGCTGAAAGAAAGGAGCTGGCATCTCACTCTCTTTGAATCTTCTTTATCATACTAAGAGGAGCAGGAAAAAGCAAAAAATTTCAGAATTGCACCTTGCAATGCGGAGAAATCAATGTTTGTGCATTCACATTATTCATTGATTTTTGCCATTGTAAAATGTCCAGAAATGTTTGAATCTACTTACTGAATGAAAGGAGCTGGCATCTCACTCTCTCTGAATCTTCTTTAGCATGCTAAGAGGAGTATGAAAAAGTAAAAAATTTCAGAATTGCACCTTGCAATGTGGAGAAATTACTGTTTGTACATTGACATTATTCATTGATTTTTGCCATTGAAAAACATCATGTTACTCATATACCAGAAATGTTTGAAGGTACTGGCTGAAAGAAAGGAGCTGGCATCTCACTCTCTTTGAATCTTCTTTATCATACTAAGAGGAGCAGGAAAATGCAAAAAATTTCAGAATTGCACCTTGCAATGCGGAGAAATCAATGTTTGTGCATTCACATTATTCATTGATTTTTGCCATTGAAAAACATCCAGAAATGTTTGAAGCTACTGACTGAATGAAAGTAGCTGGCATCTCACTCTCTCTGAATCTTCTTTAGCATGCTAATAGGAGCATGAAAAGGCAAAACATTTCAGAATTGCACCTTTCAATGCGGAGAAATTACTGTTTGTACATTGACATTATTCATTGATTTTTGCCATTGAAAAACATCATGTTACTCATATACCAGAAATGTTTGAAGGTACTGGCTGAAAGAAAGGAGCTGGCTTCTCACTCGCTTTGAATCTTCTTTATCATGCTAAGAGGAGCAGGAAAAAGTAAAAAATTTCAGAATTGCACCTTGAAATGCGGAGAAATTATTGTTTGTGCATTCACATTATTCATTGATTTTTGCCATTGAAAAACGTCCAGAAATGTTTGAAGCTACTGACTGAATGAAAGGAGCTGGCATCTCACTCTCTCTGAATCTTCTTTAGCATGCTAAGAGGAGCATGAAAAAGCAAAAAATTTCAGAATTGCACCTTGCAATGCGGAGAAATTACTGTTTGTACATTGACATTATTCATTGATTTTTGCCATTGCAACTCATCATGTTACTCATATACCAGAAATGTTTGAAGGTACTGGCTTAAAGAAAATAGCTGGCATCTCACACTCTTTGAATCATCTTTATCATACTAAGAGGAGCGGGAAAAAGCAAAAAATTTCAGAATTGCACCTTGCAATGCGGAGAAATTAATGTTTGTACATTGACATTATTCATTGATTTTTGCCATTGAAAAACATCATGTTACTCATATACCAGAATTGCTTGAAGGTACTAGCTGAAAGAAAGGAGCTGGCATCTCACTCTCTTTGAATCTTATTTATCATGCTTACAGGAGCAGTAAAAAGCAAAAAAATTCAGACTTGCACCTTGCAATGCGGAGAAATCAATGTTTGTGCTTTCACATTATTCATTGATTTTTGCCATTGAAAAACGTCCAGAAATGTTTGAAGCTACTGACTGAATGAAAGGAGCTGGCATCTCACTCTCTCTGAATCTTCTTTAGCATGCTAAGAGGCGCATGAAAAAGCAAAAAATATCAGAATTGCACCTTGCAATGCGGAGAAATTACTGTTTGTACATTGACATTATTCATTGATTTTTGCCATTGAAGAACATCATGTTACTCATATACCAGAAATGTTTGAAGGTACTGGCTGAAAGAAAGGAGCTGGCATCTCACTCTCTTTGAATCTTATTTATCATGCTAACAGGAGCAGGAAAAAGCAAAAAATTTCAGAATTGCACCTTGCAATGCGGAGAAATCAATGTTTGTGCATTCACATTATTCATTGATTTGTGCCATTGAAAAACGTCCAGAAATGTTTGAAGCTACTGACTGAATGAAAGGAGCTGGCATCTCACTCTCTCTGAATCTTCTTTAGCATGCTAAGAGGAGCATGAAAAAGCAAAAAAATTCAGAATTGCACCTTGCAATGCGGAGAAATTACTGTTTGTACATTGACATTATTCATTGATTTTTGCCATTGCAACTCATCATGTTACTCATATACCAGAAATGTTTGAAGGTACTGGCTGAAAGAAAGGAGCTGGCATCTCACTCTCTTTGAATCTTCTTTATCATACTAAGAGGAGCAGGAAAAAGAAAAAAATTTCAGAATTGCACCTTGCAATGCGGAGAAATCAATGTTTGTGCATTCACATTATTCATTGATTTTTGCCATTGAAAAACGTCCAGAAATGTTTGAAGCTACTGACTGAATGAAAGGAGCTGGCATCTCACTCTCTCTGAATCTTCTTTAGCATGCTAATAGGAGCATGAAAAAGCAAAACATTTCAGAATTGCACCTTGCAATGCGGAGAAATTACTGTTTGTACATTGACATTATTCATTGATTTTTGCCATTGAAAAACATCATGTTACTCATATACCAGAAATGTTTGAAGGCACTGGCTGAAAGAAAGGAGCTGGCGTTTCACTCTCTTTGAATATTCTTTATCATGCTAAGAGGAGCAGGAAAAAGCAAAAAAAATCAGAATTGCACCTTGCAATGCAGAGAAATCAATGTTTGTGCATTCACATTATTCATTGATTTTTGCCATTGAAAAACATCATGTTACTCATATACCAGAAATGTTTGAAGGTACTGGCTGAAAGAAAGGAGCTGGCATCTCACTCTCTTTGAATCTTCTTTATCATACTAAGAGGAGCAGGAAAAAGCAAAAAATTTCAGAATTGCACCTTGCAATGCGGAGAAATTAATGTTTGTACATTGACATTATTCATTGATTTTTGCCATTGAAAAACATCATGTTACTCGTATACCAGAATTGCTTGAAGGTACTAGCTGAAAGAAAGGAGCTGGCATCTCACTCTCTTTGAATCTTATTTATCATGCTTACAGGAGCAGTAAAAAGCAAAAAATTTCAGACTTGCACCTTGCAATGCGGAGAAATTACTGTTTGTACATTGACATTATTCATTGATTTTTGCCATTGAAGAACATCATGTTACTCATATACCAGAAATGTTTGAAGGTACTGGCTGAAAGAAAGGAGCTGGCATCTCACTCTCTTTGAATCTTTTTTATCATGCTAAGAGGAGCAGGAAAAAGCAAAAAATTTCAGAATTGCACCTTGAAATGCGGAGAAATCATTGTTTGTGCATTCACATTATTCATTGATTTTTGCCATTGAAAAACGTCCAGAAATGTTTGAAGCTACTGACTGAATGAAAGGAGCTGGCATCTCACTCTCTTTGAATCTTCTTTAGCAAGAAAAGAGGAGCATGAAAAAGCAAACAATTTCAGAATTGCACCTTGCAATGCGGAGAAATTACTGTTTGTACATTGACATTATTCATTGATTTTTGCCATTGAAAAACATCATGTTACTCATATACCAGAAATGTTTGAAGGTACTGGCTGAAAGAAAGGAGCTGGCATCTCACTCTCTTAGAATCTTCTTTATCATACTAAGAGGAGCAGGAAAAAGCAAAAAATTTCAGAATTGCACCTTGCAATGCGGAGAAATCAATGTTTGTGCATTCACATTATTCATTGATTTTTGCCATTGAAAAACGTCCAGAAATGTTTGTAGCTACTGACTGAATGAAAGGAGCTGGCATCTCACTCTCTCTGAATCTTCTTTAACATGCAAAGAGGAGCATGAAAAAGCAAAAAATTTCAGAATTGCACCTTGCAATGCGGAGAAATTACTGTTTGTACATTGACATTATTCATTGATTTTTGCCATTGCAACTCATCATCTTACTCATATACCAGAAATGTTTGAAGGTACTGGCTGAAAGAAAGGAGCTGGCATCTCACTCTCTTTGAATCTTCTTTATCATACTAAGAGGAGCAGGAAAAAGCAAAAAATTTCAGAATTGCACCTTGCAATGCGGAGAAATCAATGTTTGTGCATTCACATTATTAATTGATTTTTGCCATTGAAAAACGTCCAGAAATGTTTGAAGCTACTGACTGAATGAAAGGAGCTGGCATCTCACTCTCTCAGAATGTTCTTTAGCATGCTAATAGGAGCATGAAAAAGCAAAACATTTCAGAATTGCACCTTGCAATGCGGAGAAATTACTGTTTGTACATTGACATTATTCATTGATTTTTGCCATTGAAAAACATCATGTTACTCATATACCAGAAATGTTTGAAGGTACTGGCTGAAAGAAAGGAGCTGGCGTTTCATTCTCTTTGAATGTTCTTTATCATGCTAAGAGGAGCAGGAAAAAGCAAAAAAATTCAGAATTGCACCTTGCAATGCAGAGAAATCAATGTTTGTGCATTCACATTATTCATTGATTTTTGCCATTGTAAAATGTCCAGAAATGTTTGAAGCTACTTACTGAATGAAAGGAGCTGGCATCTCACTCTCTCTGAATCTTCTTTAGCATGCTAAGAGGAGCATGAAAAAGTAAAAAATTTCAGAATTGCACCTTGCAATGCGGAGAAATTACTGTTTGTACATTGACATTATTCATTGATTTTTGCCATTGAAAAACATCATGTTACTCATATACCAGAAATGTTTGAAGGTACTGGCTGAAAGAAAGGAGCTGGCTTCTCACTCGCTTTGAATCTTCTTTATCATGCTAAGAGGAGCAGGAAAAAGCAAAAAATTTCAGAATTGCACCTTGAAATGCGGAGAAATCATTGTTTGTGCATTCACATTATTCATTGATTTTTGCCATTGAAAAACGTCCAGAAATGTTTGAAGCTACTGACTGAATGAAAGGAGCTGGTATCTCACTCTCTCTGAATCTTCTTTAGCATGCTAAGAGGAGCATGAAAAAGCAAAAAATTTCAGAATTGCACCTTGCAATGCGGAGAAATTACTGTTTGTACATTGACATTATTCATTGATTTTTGCCATTGCAACTCATCATCTTACTCATATACCAGAAATGTTTGAAGGTACTGGCTGAAAGAAAGGAGCTGGCATCTCACTCTCTTTGAATCTTCTTTATCATACTAAGAGGAGCAGGAAAAAGCAAAAAATTTCAGAATTGCACCTTGCAATGCGGAGAAATCAATGTTTGTGCATTCACATTATTAATTGATTTTTGCCATTGAAAAACGTCCAGAAATGTTTGAAGCTACTGACTGAATGAAAGGAGCTGGCATCTCACTCTCTCAGAATGTTCTTTAGCATGCTAATAGGAGCATGAAAAAGCAAAACATTTCAGAATTGCACCTTGCAATGCGGAGAAATTACTGTTTGTACATTGACATTATTCATTGATTTTTGCCATTGAAAAACATCATGTTACTCATATACCAGAAATGTTTGAAGGTACTGGCTGAAAGAAAGGAGCTGGCGTTTCATTCTCTTTGAATGTTCTTTATCATGCTAAGAGGAGCAGGAAAAAGCAAAAAAATTCAGAATTGCACCTTGCAATGCAGAGAAATCAATGTTTGTGCATTCACATTATTCATTGATTTTTGCCATTGTAAAATGTCCAGAAATGTTTGAAGCTACTTACTGAATGAAAGGAGCTGGCATCTCACTCTCTCTGAATCTTCTTTAGCATGCTAAGAGGAGCATGAAAAAGTAAAAAATTTCAGAATTGCACCTTGCAATGCGGAGAAATTACTGTTTGTACATTGACATTATTCATTGATTTTTGTCATTGAAAAACATCATGTTACTCATATACCAGAAATGTTTGAAGGTACTGGCTGAAAGAAAGGAGCTGGCTTCTCACTCGCTTTGAATCTTCTTTATCATGCTAAGAGGAGCAGGAAAAAGCAAAAAATTTCAGAATTGCACCTTGAAATGCGGAGAAATCATTGTTTGTGCATTCACATTATTCATTGATTTTTGCCATTGAAAAACGTCCAGAAATGTTTGAAGCTACTGACTGAATGAAAGGAGCTGGTATCTCACTCTCTCTGAATCTTCTTTAGCATGCTAAGAGGAGCATGAAAAAGCAAAAAATTTCAGAATTGCACCTTGCAATGCGGAGAAATTACTGTTTGTACATTGACATTATTCATTGATTTTTGCCATTGCAACTCATCATGTTACTCATATACCAGAAATGTTTGAAGGTACTGGCTGAAAGAAAGGAGCTGGCATCTCACTCTCTTTGAATCTTCTTTATCATACTAAGAGGAGCAGGAAAAAGCAAAAAATTTCAGAATTGCACCTTGCAATGCGGAGAAATTAATGTTTGTACATTGACATTATTCATTGATTTTTGCCATTGAAAAACATCATGTTACTCATATACCAGAATTGCTTGAAGGTACTAGCTGAAAGAAAGGAGCTGGCATCTCACTCTCTTTGAATCTTATTTATCATGCTTACAGGAGCAGTAAAAAGCAAAAAATTTCTGACTTGCACCTTGCAATGCGGAGAAATCAATGTTTGTGCTTTCACATTATTCATTGATTTTTGCCATTGAAAAACGTCCAGAAATGTTTGAAGCTACTGACTGAATGAAAGGAGCTGGCATCTCACTCTCTCTGAATCTTCTTTAGCATGCTAAGTGGAGCATGAAAAAGCAAAAAAATTCAGAATTGCACCTGGCAATGCGGAGAAATTACTGTTTGTACATTGACATTATTCATTGATTTTTGCCATTGCAACTCATCATGTTACTCATATACCAGAAATGTTTGAAGGTACTGGCTGAAAGAAAGGAGCTGGCATCTCACTCTCTTTGAATCTTCTTTATCATACTAAGAGGAGCAGGAAAAAGCAAAAAATTTCAGAATTGCACCTTGCAATGCGGAGAAATCAATGTTTGTGCATTCACATTATTCATTGATTTTTGCCATTGTAAAATGTCCAGAAATGTTTGAATCTACTTACTGAATGAAAGGAGCTGGCATCTCACTCTCTCTGAATCTTCTTTAGCATGCTAAGAGGAGTATGAAAAAGTAAAAAATTTCAGAATTGCACCTTGCAATGTGGAGAAATTACTGTTTGTACATTGACATTATTCATTGATTTTTGCCATTTAAAAACATCATGTTACTCATATACCAGAAATGTTTGAAGGTACTGGCTGAAAGAAAGGAGCTGGCATCTCACTCTCTTTGAATCTTCTTTATCATACTAAGAGGAGCAGGAAAATGCAAAAAATTTCAGAATTGCACCTTGCAATGCGGAGAAATCAATGTTTGTGCATTCACATTATTCATTGATTTTTGCCATTGAAAAACATCCAGAAATGTTTGAAGCTACTGACTGAATGAAAGTAGCTGGCATCTCACTCTCTCTGAATCTTCTTTAGCATGCTAATAGGAGCATGAAAAGGCAAAACATTTCAGAATTGCACCTTTCAATGCGGAGAAATTACTGTTTGTACATTGACATTATTCATTGATTTTTGCCATTGAAAAACATCATGTTACTCATATACCAGAAATGTTTGAAGGTACTGGCTGAAAGAAAGGAGCTGGCTTCTCACTCGCTTTGAATCTTCTTTATCATGCTAAGAGGAGCAGGAAAAAGTAAAAAATTTCAGAATTGCACCTTGAAATGCGGAGAAATTATTGTTTGTGCATTCACATTATTCATTGATTTTTGCCATTGAAAAACGTCCAGAAATGTTTGAAGCTACTGACTGAATGAAAGGAGCTGGCATCTCACTCTCTCTGAATCTTCTTTAGCATGCTAAGAGGAGCATGAAAAAGCAAAAAATTTCAGAATTGCACCTTGCAATGCGGAGAAATTACTGTTTGTACATTGACATTATTCATTGATTTTTGCCATTGCAACTCATCATGTTACTCATATACCAGAAATGTTTGAAGATACTGGCTTAAAGAAAATAGCTGGCATCTCACACTCTTTGAATCTTCTTTATCATACTAAGAGGAGCGGGAAAAAGCAAAAAATTTCAGAATTGCACCTTGCAATGCGGAGAATTAATGTTTGTACATTGACATTATTCATTGATTTTTGCCATTGAAAAACATCATGTTACTCATATACCAGAATTGCTTGAAGGTACTAGCTGAAAGAAAGGAGCTGGCATCTCACTCTCTTTGAATCTTATTTATCATGCTTACAGGAGCAGTAAAAAGCAAAAAAATTCAGACTTGCACCTTGCAATGCGGAGAAATCAATGTTTGTGCTTTCACATTATTCATTGATTTTTGCCATTGAAAAACGTCCAGAAATGTTTGAAGCTACTGACTGAATGAAAGGAGCTGGCATCTCACTCTCTCTGAATCTTCTTTAGCATGCTAAGAGGCGCATGAAAAAGCAAAAAATATCAGAATTGCACCTTGCAATGCGGAGAAATTACTGTTTGTACATTGACATTATTCATTGATTTTTGCCATTGAAGAACATCATGTTACTCATATACCAGAAATGTTTGAAGGTACTGGCTGAAAGAAAGGAGCTGGCATCTCACTCTCTTTGAATCTTATTTATCATGCTAACAGGAGCAGGAAAAAGCAAAAAATTTCAGAATTGCACCTTGCAATGCGGAGAAATCAATGTTTGTGCATTCACATTATTCATTGATTTGTGCCATTGAAAAACGTCCAGAAATGTTTGAAGCTACTGACTGAATGAAAGGAGCTGGCATCTCACTCTCTCTGAATCTTCTTTAGCATGCTAAGAGGAGCATGAAAAAGCAAAAAAATTCAGAATTGCACCTTGCAATGCGGAGAAATTACTGTTTGTACATTGACATTATTCATTGATTTTTGCCATTGCAACTCATCATGTTACTCATATACCAGAAATGTTTGAAGGTACTGGCTGAAAGAAAGGAGCTGGCATCTCACTCTCTTTGAATCTTCTTTATCATACTAAGAGGAGCAGGAAAAAGAAAAAAATTTCAGAATTGCACCTTGCAATGCGGAGAAATCAATGTTTGTGCATTCACATTATTCATTGATTTTTGCCATTGAAAAACGTCCAGAAATGTTTGAAGCTACTGACTGAATGAAAGGAGCTGGCATCTCACTCTCTCTGAATCTTCTTTAGCATGCTAATAGGAGCATGAAAAAGCAAAACATTTCAGAATTGCACCTTGCAATGCGGAGAAATTACTGTTTGTACATTGACATTATTCATTGATTTTTGCCATTGAAAAACATCATGTTACTCATATACCAGAAATGTTTGAAGGCACTGGCTGAAAGAAAGGAGCTGGCGTTTCACTCTCTTTGAATATTCTTTATCATGCTAAGAGGAGCAGGAAAAAGCAAAAAAAATCAGAATTGCACCTTGCAATGCAGAGAAATCAATGTTTGTGCATTCACATTATTCATTGATTTTTGCCATTGAAAAACATCATGTTACTCATATACCAGAAGTGTTTGAAGGTACTGGCTGAAAGAAAGGAGCTGGCATCTCACTCTCTTTGAATCTTCTTTATCATACTAAGAGGAGCAGGAAAAAGCAAAAAATTTCAGAATTGCACCTTGCAATGCGGAGAAATTAATGTTTGTACATTGACATTATTCATTGATTTTTGCCATTGAAAAACATCATGTTACTCATATACCAGAATTGCTTGAAGGTACTAGCTGAAAGAAAGGAGCTGTCATCTCACTCTCTTTGAATCTTATTTATCATGCTTACAGGAGCAGTAAAAAGCAAAAAATTTCAGACTTGCACCTTGCAATGCGGAGAAATTACTGTTTGTACATTGACATTATTCATTGATTTTTGCCATTGAAGAACATCATGTTACTCATATACCAGAAATGTTTGAAGGTACTGGCTGAAAGAAAGGAGCTGGCATCTCACTCTCTTTGAATCTTTTTTATCATGCTAAGAGGAGCAGGAAAAAGCAAAAAATTTCAGAATTGCACCTTGAAATGCGGAGAAATCATTGTTTGTGCATTCACATTATTCATTGATTTTTGCCATTGAAAAACGTCCAGAAATGTTTGAAGCTACTGACTGAATGAAAGGAGCTGGCATCTCACTCTCTTTGAATCTTCTTTAGCAAGAAAAGAGGAGCATGAAAAAGCAAACAATTTCAGAATTGCACCTTGCAATGCGGAGAAATTACTGTTTGTACATTGACATTATTCATTGATTTTTGCCATTGAAAAACATCATGTTACTCATATACCAGAAATGTTTGAAGGTACTGGCTGAAAGAAAGGAGCTGGCATCTCACTCTGTTAGAATCTTCTTTATCATACTAAGAGGAGCAGGAAAAAGCAAAAAATTTCAGAATTGCACCTTGCAATGCGGAGAAATCAATGTTTGTGCATTCACATTATTCATTGATTTTTGCCATTGAAAAACGTCCAGAAATGTTTGAAGCTACTGACTGAATGAAAGGAGCTGGCATCTCACTCTCTCTGAATCTTCTTTAACATGCAAAGAGGAGCATGAAAAAGCAAAAAATTTCAGAATTGCACCTTGCAATGCGGAGAAATTACTGTTTGTACATTGACATTATTCATTGATTTTTGCCATTGCAACTCATCATCTTACTCATATACCAGAAATGTTTGAAGGTACTGGCTGAAAGAAAGGAGCTGGCATCTCACTCTCTTTGAATCTTCTTTATCATACTAAGAGGAGCAGGAAAAAGCAAAAAATTTCAGAATTGCACCTTGCAATGCGGAGAAATCAATGTTTGTGCATTCACATTATTAATTGATTTTTGCCATTGAAAAACGTCCAGAAATGTTTGAAGCTACTGACTGAATGAAAGGAGCTGGCATCTCACTCTCTCAGAATGTTCTTTAGCATGCTAATAGGAGCATGAAAAAGCAAAACATTTCAGAATTGCACCTTGCAATGCGGAGAAATTACTGTTTGTACATTGACATTATTCATTGATTTTTGCCATTGAAAAACATCATGTTACTCATATACCAGAAATGTTTGAAGGTACTGGCTGAAAGAAAGGAGCTGGCGTTTCATTCTCTTTGAATGTTCTTTATCATGCTAAGAGGAGCAGGAAAAAGCAAAAAAATTCAGAATTGCACCTTGCAATGCAGAGAAATCAATGTTTGTGCATTCACATTATTCATTGATTTTTGCCATTGTAAAATGTCCAGAAATGTTTGAAGCTACTTACTGAATGAAAGGAGCTGGCATCTCACTCTCTCTGAATCTTCTTTAGCATGCTAAGAGGAGCATGAAAAAGTAAAAAATTTCAGAATTGCACCTTGCAATGCGGAGAAATTACTGTTTGTACATTGACATTATTCATTGATTTTTGCCATTGAAAAACATCATGTTACTCATATACCAGAAATGTTTGAAGGTACTGGCTGAAAGAAAGGAGCTGGCTTCTCACTCGCTTTGAATCTTCTTTATCATGCTAAGAGGAGCAGGAAAAAGCAAAAAATTTCAGAATTGCACCTTGAAATGCGGAGAAATCATTGTTTGTGCATTCACATTATTCATTGATTTTTGCCATTGAAAAACGTCCAGAAATGTTTGAAGCTACTGACTGAATGAAAGGAGCTGGTATCTCACTCTCTCTGAATCTTCTTTAGCATGCTAAGAGGAGCATGAAAAAGCAAAAAATTTCAGAATTGCACCTTGCAATGCGGAGAAATTACTGTTTGTACATTGACATTATTCATTGATTTTTGCCATTGCAACTCATCATCTTACTCATATACCAGAAATGTTTGAAGGTACTGGCTGAAAGAAAGGAGCTGGCATCTCACTCTCTTTGAATCTTCTTTATCATACTAAGAGGAGCAGGAAAAAGCAAAAAATTTCAGAATTGCACCTTGCAATGCGGAGAAATCAATGTTTGTGCATTCACATTATTAATTTATTTTTGCCATTGAAAAACGTCCAGAAATGTTTGAAGCTACTGACTGAATGAAAGGAGCTGGCATCTCACTCTCTCAGAATGTTCTTTAGCATGCTAAAAGGAGCATGAAAAAGCAAAACATTTCAGAATTGCACCTTGCAATGCGGAGAAATTACTGTTTGTACATTGACATTATTCATTGATTTTTGCCATTGAAAAACATCATGTTACTCATATACCAGAAATGTTTGAAGGTACTGGCTGAAAGAAAGGAGCTGGCGTTTCATTCTCTTTGAATGTTCTTTATCATGCTAAGAGGAGCAGGAAAAAGCAAAAAAATTCAGAATTGCACCTTGCAATGCAGAGAAATCAATGTTTGTGCATTCACATTATTCATTGATTTTTGCCATTGTAAAATGTCCAGAAATGTTTGCAGCTACTTACTGAATGAAAGGAGCTGGCATCTCACTCTCTCTGAATCTTCTTTAGCATGCTAAGAGGAGCATGAAAAAGTAAAAAATTTCAGAATTGCACCTTGCAATGCGGAGAAATTACTGTTTGTACATTGACATTATTCATTGATTTTTGCCATTGAAAAACATCATGTTACTCATATACCAGAAATGTTTGAAGGTACTGGCTGAAAGAAAGGAGCTGGCTTCTCACTCGCTTTGAATCTTCTTTATCATGCTAAGAGGAGCAGGAAAAAGCAAAAAATTTCAGAATTGCACCTTGAAATGCGGAGAAATCATTGTTTGTGCATTCACATTATTCATTGATTTTTGCCATTGAAAAACGTCCAGAAATGTTTGAAGCTACTGACTGAATGAAAGGAGCTGGTATCTCACTCTCTCTGAATCTTCTTTAGCATGCTAAGAGGAGCATGAAAAAGCAAAAAATTTCAGAATTGCACCTTGCAATGCGGAGAAATTACTGTTTGTACATTGACATTATTCATTGATTTTTGCCATTGCAACTCATCATGTTACTCATATACCAGAAATGTTTGAAGGTACTGGCTGAAAGAAAGGAGCTGGCATCTCACTCTCTTTGAATCTTCTTTATCATACTAAGAGGAGCAGGAAAAAGCAAAAAATTTCAGAATTGCACCTTGCAATGCGGAGAAATTAATGTTTGTACATTGACATTATTCATTGATTTTTGCCATTGAAAAACATCATGTTACTCATATACCAGAATTGCTTGAAGGTACTAGCTGAAAGAAAGGAGCTGGCATCTCACTCTCTTTGAATCTTATTTATCATGCTTACAGGAGCAGTAAAAAGCAAAAAATTTCTGACTTGCACCTTGCAATGCGGAGAAATCAATGTTTGTGCTTTCACATTATTCATTGATTTTTGCCATTGAAAAACGTCCAGAAATGTTTGAAGCTACTGACTGAATGAAAGGAGCTGGCATCTCACTCTCTCTGAATCTTCTTTAGCATGCTAAGAGGAGCATGAAAAAGCAAAAAAATTCAGAATTGCATCTGGCAATGCGGAGAAATTACTGTTTGTACATTGACATTATTCATTGATTTTTGCCATTGCAACTCATCATGTTACTCATATACCAGAAATGTTTGAAGGTACTGGCTGAAAGAAAGGAGCTGGCATCTCACTCTCTTTGAATCTTCTTTATCATACTAAGAGGAGCAGGAAAAAGCAAAAAATTTCAGAATTGCACCTTGCAATGCGGAGAAATCAATGTTTGTGCATTCACATTATTCATTGATTTTTGCCATTGAAAAACGTCCAGAAATGTTTGAAGCTACTGACTGAATGAAAGGAGCTGGCATCTCACTCTCTCTTAATCTTCTTTAGCATGCTAATAGGAGCATGAAAAAGCAAAACATTTCAGAATTGCACCTTGCAATGCGGAGAAATTACTGTTTGTACATTGACATTATTCATTGATTTTTGCCATTGAAAAACATCATGTTACTCATATACCAGAAATGTTTGAAGGTACTGGCTGAAAGAAAGGAGCTGGTGTTTCACTCTCTTTGAATGTTCTTTATCATGCTAAGAGGAGAAGGAAAAAGCAAAAAAAATCAGAATTGCACCTTGCAATGCAGAGAAATCAATGTTTGTGCATTCACATTATTCATTGATTTTTGCCATTGAAAAACATCATGTTACTCATATACCAGAAATGTTTGAAGGTACTGGCTGAAAGAAAGGAGCTGGCATCTCACTCTCTTTGAATCTTCTTTATCATACTAAGAGGAGCAGGAAAAAGCAAAAAAATTCAGAATTGCACCTTGCAATGCGGAGAAATTAATGTTTGTACATTGACATTATTCATTGATTTTTGCCATTGAAAAACATCATGCTACTCATATACCAGAATTGCTTGAAGGTACTAGCTGAAAGAAAGGAGCTGGCATCTCACTCTCTTTGAATATTATTTATCATGAAAAGAGGAGCATGAAAAAGCAAAAAATTTCAGAATTGCACCTTGCAATGCGGAGAAATTACTGTTTGTACATTGACATTATTCATTGATTTTTGCCATTGAAAAACATCATGTTACTCATATACCAGAAATGTTTGAAGGTACTGGCTGAAAGAAAGGAGCTGGCGTTTCATTCTCTTTGAATGTTCTTTATCATGCTAAGAGGAGCAGGAAAAAGCAAAAAAATTCAGAATTGCACCTTGCAATGCAGAGAAATCAATGTTTGTGCATTCACATTATTCATTGATTTTTGCCATTGTAAAATGTGCAGAAATGTTTGAAGCTACTTACTGAATGAAAGGAGCTGGCATCTCACTCTCTCTGAATCTTCTTTAGCATGCTAAGAGGAGCATGAAAAAGTAAAAAATTTCAGAATTGCACCTTGCAATGCGGAGAAATTACTGTTTGTACATTGACATTATTCATTGATTTTTGCCATTGAAAAACATCATGTTACTCATATACCAGAAATGTTTGAAGGTACTGGCTGAAAGAAAGGAGCTGGCTTCTCACTCGCTTTGAATCTTCTTTATCATGCTAAGAGGAGCAGGAAAAAGCAAAAAATTTCAGAATTGCACCTTGAAATGCGGAGAAATCATTGTTTGTGCATTCACATTATTCATTGATTTTTGCCATTGAAAAACGTCCAGAAATGTTTGAAGCTACTGACTGAATGAAAGGAGCTGGCATCTCACTCTCTCTGAATCTTCTTTAGCATGCTAAGTGGAGCATGAAAAAGCAAAAAATTTCAGAATTGCACCTTGCAATGCGGAGAAATTACTGTTTGTACATTGACATTATTCATTCATTTTTGCCATTGCAACTCATCATGTTACTCATATACCAGAAATGTTTGAATATACTGGCTGAAAGAAAGGAGCTGGCATCTCACTCTCTTTGAATCTTCTTTATCATACTAAGAGGAGCAGGAAAAATCAAAAAATTTCAGAATTGCACCTTGCAATGCGGAGAAATCAATGTTTGTGCTTTCACATTATTCATTGATTTTTGCCATTGAAAAACATCATGTTACTCATATACCAGAATTGCTTGAAGGTACTAGCTGAAAGAAAGGAGCTGGCATCTCACTCTCTTTGAATCTTTTTTATCATGCTAAGAGGAGCAGGAAAAAGCAAAAAATTTCAGAATTGCACCTTGAAATGCGGAGAAATCATTGTTTGTGCATTCACATTATTCATTGATTTTTGCCATTGAAAAATGTCCAGAAATGTTTGAAGCTACTGACTGAATGAAAGGAGCTGGCATCTCACTCTCTTTGAATCTTCTTTAGCAAGAAAAGAGGAGCATGAAAAAGCAAACAATTTCAGAATTGCACCTTGCAATGCGGAGAAATTACTGTTTGTACATTGACATTATTCATTGATTTTTGCCATTGAAAAACATCATGTTACTCATATACCAGAAATGTTTGAAGGTACTGGCTGAAAGAAAGGAGCTGGCATCTCACTCTCTTAGAATCTTCTTTATCATACTAAGAGGAGCAGGAAAAAGCAAAAAATTTCAGAATTGCACCTTGCAATGCGGAGAAATCAATGTTTGTGCATTCACATTATTCATTGATTTTTGCCATTGAAAAACGTCCAGAAATGTTTGTAGCTACTGACTGAATGAAAGGAGCTGGCATCTCACTCTCTCTGAATCTTCTTTACCATGCAAAGAGGAGCATGAAAAAGCAAAAAATTTCAGAATTGCACCTTGCAATGCGGAGAAATTACTGTTTGTACATTGACATTATTCATTGATTTTTGCCATTGCAACTCATCATCTTACTCATATACCAGAAATGTTTGAAGGTACTGGCTGAAAGAAAGGAGCTGGCATCTCACTCTCTTTGAATCTTCTTTATCATACTAAGAGGAGCAGGAAAAAGCAAAAAATTTCAGAATTGCACCTTGCAATGCGGAGAAATCAATGTTTGTGCATTCACATTATTAATTGATTTTTGCCATTGAAAAACGTCCAGAAATGTTTGAAGCTACTGACTGAATGAAAGGAGCTGGCATCTCACTCTCTCAGAATGTTCTTTAGCATGCTAATAGGAGCATGAAAAAGCAAAACATTTCAGAATTGCACCTTGCAATGCGGAGAAATTACTGTTTGTACATTGACATTATTCATTGATTTTTGCCATTGAAAAACATCATGTTACTCATATACCAGAAATGTTTGAAGGTACTGGCTGAAAGAAAGGAGCTGGCGTTTCATTCTCTTTGAATGTTCTTTATCATGCTAAGAGGAGCAGGAAAAAGCAAAAAAATTCAGAATTGCACCTTGCAATGCAGAGAAATCAATGTTTGTGCATTCACATTATTCATTGATTTTTGCCATTGTAAAATGTCCAGAAATGTTTGAAGCTACTTACTGAATGAAAGGAGCTGGCATCTCACTCTCTCTGAATCTTCTTTAGCATGCTAAGAGGAGCATGAAAAAGTAAAAAATTTCAGAATTGCACCTTGCAATGCGGAGAAATTACTGTTTGTACATTGACATTATTCATTGATTTTTGCCATTGAAAAACATCATGTTACTCATATACCAGAAATGTTTGAAGGTACTGGCTGAAAGAAAGGAGCTGGCTTCTCACTCGCTTTGAATCTTCTTTATCATGCTAAGAGGAGCAGGAAAAAGCAAAAAATTTCAGAATTGCACCTTGAAATGCGGAGAAATCATTGTTTGTGCATTCACATTATTCATTGATTTTTGCCATTGAAAAACGTCCAGAAATGTTTGAAGCTACTGACTGAATGAAAGGAGCTGGTATCTCACTCTCTCTGAATCTTCTTTAGCATGCTAAGAGGAGCATGAAAAAGCAAAAAATTTCAGAATTGCACCTTGCAATGCGGAGAAATTACTGTTTGTACATTGACATTATTCATTGATTTTTGCCATTGCAACTCATCATGTTACTCATATACCAGAAATGTTTGAAGGTACTGGCTGAAAGAAAGGAGCTGGCATCTCACTCTCTTTGAATCTTCTTTATCATACTAAGAGGAGCAGGAAAAAGCAAAAAATTTCAGAATTGCACCTTGCAATGCGGAGAAATTAATGTTTGTACATTGACATTATTCATTGATTTTTGCCATTGAAAAACATCATGTTACTCATATACCAGAATTGCTTGAAGGTACTAGCTGAAAGAAAGGAGCTGGCATCTCACTCTCTTTGAATCTTATTTATTATGCTTACAGGAGCAGTAAAAAGCAAAAAATTTCTGACTTGCACCTTGCAATGCGGAGAAATCAATGTTTGTGCTTTCACATTATTCATTGATTTTTGCCATTGAAAAACGTCCAGAAATGTTTGAAGCTACTGACTGAATGAAAGGAGCTGGCATCTCACTCTCTCTGAATCTTCTTTAGCATGCTAAGAGGAGCATGAAAAAGCAAAAAAATTCAGAATTGCACCTGGCAATGCGGAGAAATTACTGTTTGTACATTGACATTATTCATTGATTTTTGCCATTGCAACTCATCATGTTACTCATATACCAGAAATGTTTGAAGGTACTGGCTGAAAGAAAGGAGCTGGCATCTCACTCTCTTTGAATCTTCTTTATCATACTAAGAGGAGCAGGAAAAAGCAAAAAATTTCAGAATTGCACCTTGCAATGCGGAGAAATCAATGTTTGTGCATTCACATTATTCATTGATTTTTGCCATTGAAAAACGTCCAGAAATGTTTGAAGCTACTGACTGAATGAAAGGAGCTGGCATCTCACTCTCTCTTAATCTTCTTTAGCATGCTAATAGGAGCATGAAAAAGCAAAACATTTCAGAATTGCACCTTGCAATGCGGAGAAATTACTGTTTGTACATTGACATTATTCATTGATTTTTGCCATTGAAAAACATCATGTTACTCATATACCAGAAATGTTTGAAGGTACTGGCTGAAAGAAAGGAGCTGGCGTTTCACTCTCTTTGAATGTTCTTTATCATGCTAAGAGGAGAAGGAAAAAGCAAAAAAAATCAGAATTGCACCTTGCAATGCAGAGAAATCAATGTTTGTGCATTCACATTATTCATTGATTTTTGCCATTGAAAAACATCATGTTACTCATATACCAGAAATGTTTGAAGGTACTGGCTGAAAGAAAGGAGCTGGCATCTCACTCTCTTTGAATCTTCTTTATCATACTAAGAGGAGCAGGAAAAAGCAAAAAAATTCAGAATTGCACCTTGCAATGCGGAGAAATTAATGTTTGTACATTGACATTATTCATTGATTTTTGCCATTGAAAAACATCATGTTACTCATATACCAGAATTGCTTGAAGGTACTAGCTGAAAGAAAGGAGCTGGCATCTCACTCTCTTTGAATCTTATTTATCATGCTTACAGGAGCAGTAAAAAGCAAAAAATTTCAGACTTGCATCTTGTAATGCGGAGAAATCAATGTTTGTGCATTCACATTATTCATTGATTTTTGCCATTGAAAAACGTCCAGAAATGTTTGAAGCTACTGACTGAATGAAAGGAGCTGGCATCTCACTCTCTCTAAATCTTCTTTAGCATGCTAAGAGGAGCATGAAAAAGCAAAAAATTTCAGAATTGCACCTTGCAATGCGGAGAAATTACTGTTTGTACATTGACATTATTCATTGATTTTTGCCATTGAAAAACATCATGTTACTCATATACCAGAAATGTTTGAAGGTACTGGCTGAAAGAAAGGAGCTGGCATCTCACTCTCTTTGAATCTTATTTATCATGCTAACAGGAGCAGGAAAAAGCAAAAAATTTCAGAATTTCACCTTGCAATGCGGAGAAATCAATGTTTGTGCATTCACAATATTCATTGATTTTTGCCATTGAAAAACGTCCAGAAATGTTTGAAGCTACTGACTGAATGAAAGGAGCTGGCATCTCACTCTCTCTGAATCTTCTTTAGCATGCTAAGAGGAGCATGAAAAAGCAAAAAAATTCAGAATTGCACCTTGCAATGCGGAGAAATTACTGTTTGTACATTGACATTATTCATTGATTTTTGCCATTGCAACTCATCATGTTACTCATATACCAGAAATGTTTGAAATTACTGGCTGAAGGAAAGGAGCTGGCATCTCTCTCTCTTTGAATCTTCTTTATCATACTAAGAGGAGCAGGAAAAAGCAAAAAATTTCAGAATTGCACCTTGCAATGCGGAGAAATCAATGTTTGTGCATTCACATTATTCATTGATTTTTGCCATTGAAAAATGTCCAGAAATGTTTGAAGCTACTGACTGAATGAAAGGAGCTGGCATCTCACTCTCTCTGAATCTTCTTTAGCATGCTAATAGGAGCATGAAAAAGCAAAATATTTCAGAATTGCACCTTGCAATGCGGAGAAATTACTGTTTGTACATTGACATTATTCATTGATTTTTGCCATTGAAAAACATCATGTTACTCATATACCAGAAATGTTTGAAGGTACTGGCTGAAAGAAAGGAGCTGGCATTTCACTCTCTTTGAATGTTCTTTATCATGCTAAGAGGAGCAGGAAAAAGCAAAAAAATTCAGAATTGCACCTTGCAATGCAGAGAAATCAATGTTTGTGCTTTCACATTATTCATTGATTTTTGCCATTGAAAAACGTCCAGAAATGTTTGAAGCTACTGACTGAATGAAAGGAGCTGGCATCTCACTCTCTCTGAATCTTCTTTAGCATGCTAAGAGGCGCATGAAAAAGCAAAAAATATCAGAATTGCACCTTGCAATGCGGAGAAATTACTGTTTGTACATTGACATTATTCATTGATTTTTGCCATTGAAGAACATCATGTTACTCATATACCAGAAATGTTTGAAGGTACTGGCTGAAAGAAAGGAGCTGGCATCTCACTCTCTTTGAATCTTTTTTATCATGCTAAGAGGAGCAGGAAAAAGCAAAAAATTTCAGAATTGCACCATGAAATGCGGAGAAATCATTGTTTGTGCATTCACATTATTCATTGATTTTTGCCATTGAAAAACGTCCAGAAATGTTTGAAGCTACTGACTGAATGAAAGGAGCTGGCATCTCACTCTCTCTGAATCTTCTTTAGCATGCAAAGAGTAGCATGAAAAAGCAAAAAATTTCAGAATTGCACCTTGCAATGCGGAGAAATTACTGTTTGTACATTGACATTATTCATTGATTTTTGCCATTGAAAAACATCATGTTACTCATATACCAAAAATGTTTGAAGGTACTGGCTGAAAGAAAGGAGCTGGCATCTCACTCTCTTTGAATCTTATTGATCATGCTAACAGGAGCAGGAAAAAGCAAAAAATTTCAGAATTGCACCTTGCAATGCGGAGAAATCAATGTTTGTGCATTCACATTATTCATTGATTTTTGCCATTGAAAAACGTCCAGAAATGTTTGAAGCTACCGACTGAATTAAAGGACCTGGCATCTCACTCTCTCTGAATCTTCTTTAGCATGCTAAGTGGAGCATGAAAAGGCAAAAAATTTCAGAATTGCACCTTGCAATGCGGAAAAATTACTGTTTGTACATTGACATTATTCATTGATTTTTGCCATTGAAAAACATCATGTTACTCATATACCAGAAATGTTTGAAGGTACTGGATGAAAGAAAGGAGCTGGCATTTCACTCTCTTTGAATCTTATTCATCATGCTAACAGGAGCAGGAAAAAGCAAAAAAATTCAGAATAGCACCTTGCAATGCGGAGAAATCAATGTTTGTGCATTCACAATATTCATTGATTTTTGCCATTGAAAAACGTCCAGAAATGTTTGAAGCTACTGACTGAATGAAAGGATCTGGCATCTCACTCTCTCTGAATCTTCTTTAGCATGCTAAGAGGAGCATGAAAAATCAAAAAAATTCAGAATTGCACCTTGCAATGCGGAGAAATCAATGTTTGTGCATTCACATTATTCATTGATTTTTGCCATTGAAAAACGTCCAGAAATGTTTGAAGCTACTGACTGAATGAAAGGAGCTGGCATCTCACTCTCTCTGAATCTTCTTTAGCATGCTAAGAGGAGCATGAAAAAGAAAAAAATTCAGAATTGCACCTTGCAATGCGGAGAAATTACTGTTTGTACATTGACATTATTCATTGATTTTTGCCATTGAAAAACATCATGTTACTCATATACCAGAAATGTTTGAACGTACTGGCTGAAAGAAAGGAGTTGGCATCTCACTCTCTTTGAATCTTATTTATCATGCTAACACGAGCAGGAAAAAGCAAAAAATTTCAGAATTGCACCTTGCAATGCGGAGAAATCAATGTTTGTGCATTCACATTATTCACTGATTTTTGGCATTGAAAAACGTCCAGAAATGTTTGAAGCTACTGACTGAATGAAAGGAGCTGGCATCTCACTCTCTCTGAATCTTCTTTAGCATGCTAAGAGGAGCATGAAAAAGCAAAAAAATTCAGAATTGCACCTTGCAATGCGCAGAAATCAATGTTTGTGCATTCACATTATTCATTGATTTTTGCCATTGAAAAACGTCCAGAAATGTTTGAAGCTACTGACTGAATGAAAGGAGCTGGCATCTCATTCTCTCTGAATCTTCTTTAGCATGCTAAGAGGAGCATGAAAAAGCAAAAAATTTCAGAATTGCTCCTTGCAATGCAGAGAAATTACTATTTGTACATTGACATTATTCATTGATTTTTGAAATTGAAAAACATCATGTTACTCATATACCAGAAATGTTTGAAGGTACTGGCTGAAAGAGAGGAGCTGGCATCTCACTCTCTTTGAATCTTATTTATCATGCTAACACGAGCAGGAAAAAGCAAAAAATTTCAGAATTGCACCTTGCAATGCGGAGAAATCAATGTTTGTGCATTCACATTATTCACTGATTTTTGGCATTGAAAAACGTCCAGAAATGTTTGAAGCTACTGACTGAATGAAAGGAGCTGGCATCTCACTCTCTCTGAATCTTCTTTAGCATGCTAAGAGGAGCATGAAAAAGCAAAAATATTCAGAATTGCACCTTGCAATGCGCAGAAATCAATGTTTGTGCATTCACATTATTCATTGATTTTTGCCATTGAAAAACGTCCAGAAATGTTTGAAGCTACTGACTGAATGAAAGGAGCTGGCATCTCATTCTCTCTGAATCTTCTTTAGCATGCTAAGAGGAGCATGAAAAAGCAAAAAATTTCAGAATTGCTCCTTGCAATGCAGAGAAATTACTATTTGTACATTGACATTATTCATTGATTTTTGAAATTGAAAAACATCATGTTACTCATATACCAGAAATGTTTGAAGGTACTGGCTGAAAGAGAGAAGCTGGCATCTCACTCTCTTTGAATCTTATTTATCATGCTAACACGAGCAGGAAAAAGCAAAAAATTTCAGAATTGCACCTTGCAATGCGGAGAAATCAATGTTTGTGCATTCACATTATTCACTGATTTTTGGCATTGAAAAACGTCCAGAAATGTTTGAAGCTACTGACTGAATGAAAGGAGCTGGCATCTCACTCTCTCTGAATCTTCTTTAGCATGCTAAGAGGAGCATGAAAAAGCAAAAAAATTCAGAATTGCACCTTGCAATGCGGAGAAATTACTGTTTGTACATTGACATTATTCATTGATTTTTGCCATTGCAACTCATCATGTTACTCATATACCAGAAATGTTTGAAGGTACTGGCTGAAAGAAAGGAGCTGGCATCTCACTCTCTTTGAATCTTATTTATGATGCTAACAGTAGCAGGAAAAAGCAAAAAATTTCAGAATTACACCTTGCAATGCGGAGAAATTACTGTTTGTACATTGACATTATTCATTGATTTTTGCCATTGCAACTCATCATGTTACTCATATACCAGAAATGTTTGAAATTACTGGCTGAAGGAAAGGAGCTGGCATCTCTCTCTCTTTGAATCTTCTTTATCATACTAAGAGGAGCAGGAAAAAGCAAAAAATTTCAGAATTGCACCTTGCAATGCGGAGAAATCAATGTTTGTGCATTCACATTATTCATTGATTTTTGCCATTGAAAAATGTCCAGAAATGTTTGAAGCTACTGACTGAATGAAAGGAGCTGGCATCTCACTCTCTCTGAATCTTCTTTAGCATGCTAATAGGAGCATGAAAAAGCAAAATATTTCAGAATTGCACCTTGCAATGCGAAGAAATTACTGTTTGTACATTGACATTATTCATTGATTTTTGCCATTGAAAAACATCATGTTACTCATATACCAGAAATGTTTGAAGGTACTGGCTGAAAGAAAGGAGCTAGCATTTCACTCTCTTTGAATGTTCTTTATCATGCTAAGAGGAGCAGGAAAAAGCAAAAAAATTCAGAATTGCACCTTGCAATGCAGAGAAATCAATGTTTGTGCTTTCACATTATTCATTGATTTTTGCCATTGAAAAATGTCCAGAAATGTTTGAAGCTACTGACTGAATGAAAGGAGCTGGCATCTCACTCTCTCTGAATCTTCTTTAGCATGCTAAGAGGCGCATGAAAAAGCAAAAAATATCAGAATTGCACCTTGCAATGCGGAGAAATTACTGTTTGTACATTGACATTATTCATTGATTTTTGCCATTGAAGAACATCATGTTACTCATATACCAGAAATGTTTGAAGGTACTGGCTGAAAGAAAGGAGCTGGCATCTCACTCTCTTTGAATCTTTTTTATCATGCTAAGAGGAGCAGGAAAAAGCAAAAAATTTCAGAATTGCACCATGAAATGCGGAGAAATCATTGTTTGTGCATTGACATTATTCATTGATTTTTGCCATTGAAAAACGTCCAGAAATGTTTGAAGCTACTGACTGAATGAAAGGAGCTGGCATCTCACTCTCTCTGAATCTTCTTTAGCATGCAAAGAGGAGCATGAAAAAGCAAAAAATTTCAGAATTGCACCTTGCAATGCGGAGAAATTACTGTTTGTACATTGACATTATTCATTGATTTTTGCCATTGAAAAACATCATGTTACTCATATACCAGAAATGTTTGAAGGTACTGGCTGAAAGAAAGGAGCTGGCATCTCACTCTCTTTGAATCTTACTGATCATGCTAACAGGAGCAGGAAAAAGCAAAAAATTTCAGAATTGCACCTTGCAATGCGGAGAAATCAATGTTTGTGCATTCACATTATTCATTGATTTTTGCCATTGAAAAACGTCCAGAAATGTTTGAAGCTACCGACTGAATTAAAGGAGCTGGCATCTCACTCTCTCTGAATCTTCTTTAGCATGCTAAGAGGAGCATGAAAAGGCAAAAAATTTCAGAATTGCACCTTGCAATGCGGAAAAATTACTGTTTGTACATTGACATTATTCATTGATTTTTGCCATTGAAAAACATCATGTTACTCATATACCAGAAATGTTTGAAGGTACTGGCTGAAAGAAAGGAGCTGGCATTTCACTCTCTTTGAATCTTATTCATCATGCTAACAGGAGCAGGAAAAAGCAAAAAAATTCAGAATAGCACCTTGCAATGCGGAGAAATCAATGTTTGTGCATTCACAATATTCATTGATTTTTGCCATTGAAAAACGTCCAGAAATGTTTGAAGCTACTAACTGAATGAAAGGAGCTGGCATCTCACTCTCTCTGAATCTTCTTTAGCATGCTAAGAGGAGCATGAAAAATCAAAAAAATTCAGAATTGCACCTTGCAATGCGGAGAAATCAATGTTTGTGCATTCACATTATTCATTGATTTTTGCCATTGAAAAACATCCAGAAATGTTTGAAGCTACTGACTGAATGAAAGGAGCTGGCATCTCACTCTCTCTGAATCTTCTTTAGCATGCTAAGAGGTGCATGAAAAAGCAAAAAATTTCAGAATTGCTCCTTGCAATGCAGAGAAATTACTATTTGTACATTGACATTATTCATTGATTTTTGAAATTGAAAAACATCATGTTACTCATATACCAGAAATGTTTGAAGGTACTGGCTGAAAGAGAGGAGCTGGCATCTCACTCTCTTTGAATCTTATTTATCATGCTAACACGAGCAGGAAAAAGCAAAAAATTTCAGAATTGCACCTTGCAATGCGGAGAAATCAATGTTTGTGCATTCACATTATTCACTGATTTTTGGCATTGAAAAACGTCCAGAAATGTTTGAAGCTACTGACTGAATGAAAGGAGCTGGCATCTCACTCTCTCTGAATCTTCTTTAGCATGCTAAGAGGAGCATGAAAAAGCAAAAAAATTCAGAATTGCACCTTGCAATGCGCAGAAATCAATGTTTGTGCATTCACATTATTCATTGATTTTTGCCATTGAAAAACGTCCAGAAATGTTTGAAGCTACTGACTGAATGAAAGGAGCTGGCATCTCATTCTCTCTGAATCTTCTTTAGCATGCTAAGAGGAGCATGAAAAAGCAAAAAATTTCAGAATTGCTCCTTGCAATGCAGAGAAATTACTATTTGTACATTGACATTATTCATTGATTTTTGAAATTGAAAAACATCATGTTACTCATATACCAGAAATGTTTGAAGGTACTGGCTGAAAGAGAGGAGCTGGCATCTCACTCTCTTTGAATCTTATTTATCATGCTAACACGAGCAGGAAAAAGCAAAAAATTTCAGAATTGCACCTTGCAATGCGGAGAAATCAATGTTTGTGCATTCACATTATTCACTGATTTTTGGCATTGAAAAACGTCCAGAAATGTTTGAAGCTACTGACTGAATGAAAGGAGCTGGCATCTCACTCTCTCTGAATCTTCTTTAGCATGCTAAGAGGAGCATGAAAAAGCAAAAATATTCAGAATTGCACCTTGCAATGCGCAGAAATCAATGTTTGTGCATTCACATTATTCATTGATTTTTGCCATTGAAAAACGTCCAGAAATGTTTGAAGCTACTGACTGAATGAAAGGAGCTGGCATCTCATTCTCTCTGAATCTTCTTTAGCATGCTAAGAGGAGCATGAAAAAGCAAAAAATTTCAGAATTGCTCCTTGCAATGCAGAGAAATTACTATTTGTACATTGACATTATTCATTGATTTTTGAAATTGAAAAACATCATGTTACTCATATACCAGAAATGTTTGAAGGTACTGGCTGAAAGAGAGAAGCTGGCATCTCACTCTCTTTGAATCTTATTTATCATGCTAACACGAGCAGGAAAAAGCAAAAAATTTCAGAATTGCACCTTGCAATGCGGAGAAATCAATGTTTGTGCATTCACATTATTCACTGATTTTTGGCATTGAAAAACGTCCAGAAATGTTTGAAGCTACTGACTGAATGAAAGGAGCTGGCATCTCACTCTCTCTGAATCTTCTTTAGCATGCTAAGAGGAGCATGAAAAAGCAAAAAAATTCTGAATTGCACCTTGCAATGCGGAGAAATTACTGTTTGTACATTGACATTATTCATTGATTTTTGCCATTGCAACTCATCATGTTACTCATATACCAGAAATGTTTGAAGGTACTGGCTGAAAGAAAGGAGCTGGCATCTCACTCTCTTTGAATCTTATTTATGATGCTAACAGTAGCAGGAAAAAGCAAAAAATTTCAGAATTACACCTTGCAATGCGGAGAAATTACTGTTTGTACATTGACATTATTCATTGATTTTTGCCATTGCAACTCATCATGTTACTCATATACCAGAAATGTTTGAAATTACTGGCTGAAGGAAAGGAGCTGGCATCTCTCTCTCTTTGAATCTTCTTTATCATACTAAGAGGAGCAGGAAAAAGCAAAAAATTTCAGAATTGCACCTTGCAATGCGGAGAAATCAATGTTTGTGCATTCACATTATTCATTGATTTTTGCCATTGAAAAATGTCCAGAAATGTTTGAAGCTACTGACTGAATGAAAGGAGCTGGCATCTCACTCTCTCTGAATCTTCTTTAGCATGCTAATAGGAGCATGAAAAAGCAAAATATTTCAGAATTGCACCTTGCAATGCGAAGAAATTACTGTTTGTACATTGACATTATTCATTGATTTTTGCCATTGAAAAACATCATGTTACTCATATACCAGAAATGTTTGAAGGTACTGGCTGAAAGAAAGGAGCTAGCATTTCACTCTCTTTGAATGTTCTTTATCATGCTAAGAGGAGCAGGAAAAAGCAAAAAAATTCAGAATTGCACCTTGCAATGCAGAGAAATCAATGTTTGTGCTTTCACATTATTCATTGATTTTTGCCATTGAAAAATGTCCAGAAATGTTTGAAGCTACTGACTGAATGAAAGGAGCTGGCATCTCACTCTCTCTGAATCTTCTTTAGCATGCTAAGAGGCGCATGAAAAAGCAAAAAATATCAGAATTGCACCTTGCAATGCGGAGAAATTACTGTTTGTACATTGACATTATTCATTGATTTTTGCCATTGAAGAACATCATGTTACTCATATACCAGAAATGTTTGAAGGTACTGGCTGAAAGAAAGGAGCTGGCATCTCACTCTCTTTGAATCTTTTTTATCATGCTAAGAGGAGCAGGAAAAAGCAAAAAATTTCAGAATTGCACCAAGAAATGCGGAGAAATCATTGTTTGTGCATTGACATTATTCATTGATTTTTGCCATTGAAAAATGTCCAGAAATGTTTGAAGCTACTGACTGAATGAAAGGAGCTGGCATCTCACTCTCTCTGAATCTTCTTTAGCATGCAAAGAGGAGCATGAAAAAGCAAAAAATTTCAGAATTGCACCTTGCAATGCGGAGAAATTACTGTTTGTACATTGACATTATTCATTGATTTTTGCCATTGAAAAACATCATGTTACTCATATACCAGAAATGTTTGAAGGTACTGGCTGAAAGAAAGGAGCTGGCATCTCACTCTCTTTGAATCTTACTGATCATGCTAACAGGAGCAGGAAAAAGCAAAAAATTTCAGAATTGCACCTTGCAATGCGGAGAAATCAATGTTTGTGCATTCACATTATTCATTGATTTTTGCCATTGAAAAACGTCCAGAAATGTTTGAAGCTACCGACTGAATTAAAGGAGCTGGCATCTCACTCTCTCTGAATCTTCTTTAGCATGCTAAGAGGAGCATGAAAAGGCAAAAAATTTCAGAATTGCACCTTGCAATGCGGAAAAATTACTGTTTGTACATTGACATTATTCATTGATTTTTGCCATTGAAAAACATCATGTTACTCATATACCAGAAATGTTTGAAGGTACTGGCTGAAAGAAAGGAGCTGGCATTTCACTCTCTTTGAATCTTATTCATCATGCTAACAGGAGCAGGAAAAAGCAAAAAAATTCAGAATAGCACCTTGCAATGCGGAGAAATCAATGTTTGTGCATTCACAATATTCATTGATTTTTGCCATTGAAAAACATCCAGAAATGTTTGAAGCTACTAACTGAATGAAAGGAGCTGGCATCTCACTCTCTCTGAATCTTCTTTAGCATGCTAAGAGGAGCATGAAAAATCAAAAAAATTCAGAATTGCACCTTGCAATGCGGAGAAATCAATGTTTGTGCATTCACATTATTCATTGATTTTTGCCATTGAAAAACATCCAGAAATGTTTGAAGCTACTGACTGAATGAAAGGAGCTGGCATCTCACTCTCTCTGAATCTTCTTTAGCATGCTAAGAGGAGCATGAAAAAGAAAAAAATTCAGAATTGCACCTTGCAATGCGGAGAAATTACTGTTTGTACATTGACATTATTCATTGATTTTTGCCATTGCAACTCATCATGTTACTCATATACCAGAAATGTTTGAAGGTACTGGCTGAAAGAAAGGAGCTGGCATCTCACTCTCTTTGAATCTTATTTATCATGCTAACAGGAGCAGGAAAAAGCAAAAAATTTCAGAATTGCACCTTGCAATGCGGAGAAATCAAAGTTTGTGCATTCACATTATTCATTGATTTTTGCCATTGAAAAACGTCCAGAAATGTTTGAAGCTACTGACTGAATGAAAGGAGCTGGCATCTCACTCTCTCTAAATCTTCTTTAGCATGCTAAGAGGAGCATGAAAAAGCAAAAAATTTCAGAATTGCACCTTGCAATGCGGAGAAATAACTGTTTGTACATTGACATTATTCATTGATTTTTGCCATTGAAAAACATCATGTTACTCATATACCAGAAATGTTTGAACGTACTGGCTGAAAGACAGGAGTTGGCATCTCACTCTCTTTGAATCTTATTTATCATGCTAACAGGAGCAGGAAAAAGCAAAAAATTTCAGAATTGCATCTTGCAATGCAGAGAAATTAATGTTTGTGCATTCACATTATTCATTGATTTTTGCCATTGAAAAACGTCCAGAAATGTTTGAAGCTACCGACTGAATTAAAGGAGCTGGCATCTCACTCTCTCTGAATCTTCTTTAGCATGCTAAGAGGAGCATGAAAAGGCAAAAATTTCAGAATTGCACCTTGCAATGCGGAAAAATTACTGTTTGTACATTGACATTATTCATTGATTTTTGCCATTGAAAGACATCATGTTACTCATATACCAAAATGTTTGAAGGTACTGGCTGAAAGAAAGGAGCTGGCATTTCACTCTTTTTGAATCTTATTCATCATGCTAACAGGAGCAGGAAAAATCAAAAAAATTCAGAATAGCACCTTGCAATGCGGAGAAATCAATGTTTGTGCATTCACAATATTCATTGATTTTTGCCATTGAAAAACGTCCAGAAATGTTTGAAGCTACTGACTGAATGAAAGGAGCTGGCATCTCACTCTCTCTGAATCTTCTTTAGCATGCTAAGAGGAGCATGAAAAAGCAAAAAAATTCAGAATTGCACCTTGCAATGCGGAGAAATCAATGTTTGTGCATTCACATTATTCATTGATTTTTGCCATTGAAAAACGTCCAGAAATGTTTGAAGCTACTGACTGAATGAAAGGAGCTGGCATCTCATTCTCTCTGAATCTTCTTTAGCATGCTAAGAGTAGCATGAAAAAGCAAAAAATTTCAGAATTGCTCCTTGCAATGCAGAGAAATTACTATTTGTACATTGACATTATTCATTGATTTTTGAAATTGAAAAACATCATGTTACTCATATACCAGAAATGTTTGAAGGTACTGGCTGAAAGAGAGGAGTTGGCATCTCACTCTCTTTGAATCTTATTTATCATGCTAACAAGAGCAGGAAAAAGCAAAAAATTTCAGAATTGCACCTTGCAATGCGGAGAAATCAATGTTTGTGCATTCACATTATTCACTGATTTTTGGCATTGAAAAACGTCCAGAAATGTTTGAAGCTACTGACTGAATGAAAGGAGCTGGCATCTCACTCTCTCTGAATCTTCTTTAGCATGCTAAGAGGAGCATGAAAAAGCAAAAAAATTCAGAATTGCACCTTGCAATGCGGAGAAATTACTGTTTGTACATTGACATTATTCATTGATTTTTGCCATTGCAACTCATCATGTTACTCATATACCAGAAATGTTTGAAGGTACTGGCTGAAAGAAAGGAGCTGGCATCTCACTCTCTTTGAATCTTATTTATCATGCTAAAAGTAGCAGGAAAAAGCAAAAAATTTCAGAATTGCACCTTGCAATGCGGAGAAATCAAAGTTTGTGCATTCACATTATTCATTGATTTTTGCCATTGAAAAACGTCCAGAAATGTTTGAAGCTACTGACTGAATGAAAGGAGCTGTCATCTCACTCTCTCTAAATCTTCTTTAGCATGTTAAGAGGAGCATGAAAAAGCAAAAAATTTCAGAATTGCACCTTGCAATGCGGAGAAATTACTGTTTGTACATTGACATTATTCATTGATTTTTGCCATTGAAAAACATCATGTTACTCATATACCAGAAATGTTTGAAGGTACTGGCTGAAAGAAAGGAGCTGGCATCTCACTCTCTTTGAATCTTATTTATCATGCTAACAGGAGCAGGAAAAAGCAAAAAATTTCAGAATTGCACCTTGCAATGCGGAGAAATCAATGTTTGTGCATTCACATTATTCATTGATTTTTGCCATTGAAAAACGTCCAGAAATGTTTGAAGCTACAGACTGAATTAAAGGAGCTGGCATCTCACTCTCTCTGAATCTTCTTTAGCATGCTAAGAGGAGCATGAAAAGGCAAAAAAATTCAGAATTGCACCTTGCAATGCGGAGAAATTACTCTTTGTACATTGACATTATTCATTGATTTTTGCCATTGAAAAACATCATGTTACTCATATATCATAAATGTTTGAAGGTACTGGCTGAAAGAAAGGAGCTGGCATCTCACTCTCTTTGAATCTTCTTTATCATACTAAGAGGAGCAGGAAAAAGCAAAAAATTTCAGAATTGCACCTTGCAATGCGGAGAAATCAATGTTTGTGCATTCACATTATTCATTGATTTTTGCCATTGAAAAACGTCCAGAAATGTTTGAAGCTACTGACTGAATGAAAGGAGCTGGCATCTCACTCTCTCTGAATCTTCTTTAGCATGCTAATAGGAGCATGCAAAAGCAAAAAATTTCAGAATTGCACCTTGCAATGCGGAGAAATTACTGTTTGTACATTGACATTATTCATTGATTTTTGCCATTGAAAAACATCATGTTACTCATATATCATAAATGTTTGAAGGTACTGGCTGAAAGAAAGGAGTTGGCGTTTCACTCTCTTTGAATGTTCTTTATCATGCTAAGAGGAGCAGGAAAAAGCAAAAAAATTCAGAATTGCACCTTGCAATGCAGAGAAATCAATGTTTGTGCATTCACATTATTCATTGATTTTTGCCATTGTAAAATGTCCAGAAATGTTTGAAGCTACTTACTGAATGAAATTAGCTGGCATCTCACTCTCTCTGAATCTTCTTTAGCATGCTAAGAGGAGCATGAAAAAGTATAAAATTTCAGAATTGCACCATGCAATGCGGAGAAATTACTGTTTGTACATTGACATTATTCATTGATTTTTGCCATTGAAAAACATCATGTTACTCATATACCAGAAATGTTTGAATGTACTGGCTAAAAGAAAGGAGCTGGCTTCTCACTCGCTTTGAAATTTCTTTATCATGCTAAGAGGAGCAAGAAAAAGCAAAAAATTTCAGAATTGCACCTTGAAATGCGGAGAAATCATTGTTTGTGCATTCACATTATTCGTTGATTTTTGCCATTGAAAAACGTCCAGAAATGTTTGAAGCTACTGACTGAATGAAAGGAGCTGGCATCTCACTCTCTCTGAATCTTCTTTATCATACTAAGAGGAGCAGGAAAAAGCAAAAAATTTTAGAATTGCACCTTGCAATGCGGAAAAATTAATGTTTGTACATTGACATTATTCATTGATTTTTGCCATTGAAAAACATCATGTTACTCATATACCAGAATTGCTTGAAGGTACTGGCTGAAAGAAAGGAGCTGGCATCTCACTCTCTTTGAATCTTATTTATAATGCTTACACGAGCAGTAAAAAGCAAAAAATTTCAGACTTGCACCTTGCAATGCGGAGAAATCAATGTTTGTGCTTTCACATTATTCATTGATTTTTGCCTTTGAAAAACATCCAGAAATGTTTGAAGCTAGTGACTGAATGAAAGGAGCTGGCATCTCACTCTCTCTGAATCTTCTTTAGCATGCTAAGAGGCGCATGAAAAAGCAAAAAATAACAGAATTGCACCTTGCAATGCGGAGAAATTACTGTTTGTACATTGACATTATTCATTGATTTTTGCCATTGAAGAACATCATGTTACTCATATTCCAGAAATGTTTGAAGGTACTGGCTGAAAGAAAGGAGCTGGCATCTCACTCTCTTTGAATTATTTTTTATCATGCTAAGAGGAGCAGGAAAAAGCAAAACATTTCAGAATTGCACCTTGAAATGCGGAGAAATCATTGTTTGTGCATTCACATTATTCATTGATTTTTGAAATTGAAAAACGTCCAGAAATGTTTGAAGCTACTGACTGAATGAAAGGAGCTGGCATCTCACTCTCTCTGAATCTTCTTTAGCATGCAAAGAGGAGCATGAAAAAGCAAAAAATTTCAGAATTGCACCTTGCAATGCGGAGAAATTACTGTTTGTACATTGACATTATTCATTGATTTTTGCCATTGAAAAACATCATGTTACTCATATACCAGAAATGTTTGAAGGTACTGGCTGAAAGAAAGGAGCTGGCATCTCACTCTCTTTGAATCTTATTTATCATGCTAACAGGAGCAGGAAAAAGCAAAAAATTTCAGAATTGCACCTTGCAATGCGGAGAAATCAAAGTTTGTGCATTCACATTATTCATTGATTTTTGCCATTGAAAAACGTCCAGAAATGTTTGAAGCTACTGACTGAATGAAAGGAGCTGGCATCTCACTCTCTCTAAATCTTCCTTAGCATGCTAAGATGAGCATGAAAAAGCAAAAAATTTCAGAATTGCACCTTGCAAAGCGGAGAAATTACTGTTTTGACATTGACATTATTCATTGATTTTTGCCATTGAAAAACATCATGTTACTCATATACCAGAAATGTTTGAACGTACTGGCTGAAAGAAAGGAGTTGGCATCTCACTCTCTTTGAATCTTATTTATCATGCTAACAGGAGCAGGAAAAAGCAAAAAATTTCAGAATTGCACCTTGCAATGCGGAGAGATTAATGTTTGTGCATTCACATTATTCATTGATTTTTGCCATTGAAAAACGTCCAGAAATGTTTGAAGCTACCGACTGAATTAAAGGAGCTGGCATCTCACTCTCTCTGAATCTTCTTTAGCATGCTAAGAGGAGCATGAAAAGGCAAAAAATTTCAGAATTGCACCTTGCAATGCGGAAAAATTACTGTTTGTACATTGACATTATTCATTGATTTTTGCCATTGAAAAACATCATGTTACTCATATACCAGAAATGTTTGAAGGTACTGGCTGAAAGAAAGGAGCTGGCATTTCACTCTCTTTGAATCTTATTCATCATGCTAACAGGAGCAGGAAAAAGCAAAAAAATTCAGAATAGCACCTTGCAATGCGCAGAAATCAATGTTTGTGCATTCACAATATTCATTGATTTTTGCCATTGAAAAACATCCAGAAATGTTTGAAGCTACTGACTGAATGAATGGAGCTGGCATCTCACTCTCTCTGAATCTTCTTTAGCATGCTAAGAGGAGAATGAAAAAGCAAAAAAAATCAGAATTGCACCTTGCAATGCGGAGAAATCAATGTTTGTGCATTCACATTATTCATTGATTTTTGCCATTGAAAAATGTCCAGAAATGTTTGAAGCTACTGACTGAATGAAAGGAGCTGGCATCTCACTCTCTCTGAATCTTCTTTAGCATGCTAAGAGGAGCATGAAAAAGCAAAAAATTTCAGAATTGCTCCTTGCAATGCAGAGAAATTACTATTTGTACATTGACATTATTCATTGATTTTTGCCATTGAAAAACATCATGTTACTCATATACCAGAAATGTTTGAAGGTACTGGCTGAAAGAGAGGAGCTGGCATCTCATTCTCTTTGAATCTTATTTATCATGCTAACACGAGCAGGAAAAAGCAAAAAATTTCAGAATTGCACCTTGCAATGTGGAGAAAACAATGTTTGTGCATTCACATTATTCATTGATTTTTGCCATTGAAAAACATCATGTTACTCATATACCAGAAATGTTTGAAGGTACTGGCTGAAAAAAAGGAGCTGGCATCCCACTCTCTTTGAATCTTCTTTATCATGCTAAGAGGAGCAGGAAAAGGCAAAAAAATTCAGCATTGCACCTTGCAATGCGGAGAAATCAATGTTTGTGCATTCACATTATTCATTGATTTTTGCCTTTGTAAAACGTTCAGAAATGTTTGAAGCTACTGACTGAATGAAAGGAGCTGGCATCTCACTCTCTCTGAATCTTCTTTAGCATGCTAAGAGGAGCATGAAAAAGCAAAAAATTTCAGAATTGCACCTTGCAATGCGGAGAAATTACTCTTTGTACATTGACGTTATTCATTGATTTTTGCCATTGCAACTCATCATTAGTGCTGAGCCACCCCCGTAGTGTTCGAGTTCGGTTCGGTTCGTCGAACACCCGTGTGTTCGCCGAACTGTTCGTCGAACTGTTCGTTGAACACCTTCGAACACCGTTAAAACCAATGGCAGGCAAACAAAAACACATAGAAACACATAGAAAACACCTTCAAAGGTGTCCAAAAGCTGACAAACTGCTCAGAAGACACAACTAACACATGGAAAAGTGACAAGTACATATAGTCATGCGAAAAGAAAAGAGGTGGAGGAGTAAAAGGAGGGGGAGACACAGATATAGGCATGTCATGCCCTTCTAAAATCCAAAAAGTGAGAAGCCGACACGGCCAGTCCGCTCCTGCCCGTGCCACCTCCGTGTCGCCGGGTTTGTGCCAGAGCCGCGGTGAACCCTGACGGCCAGCCCCCCTCTCCCAATACTGGTGCCTGTCCGCTGGTGGGTCGAGAGAGCCCCCCTGTGGTGGAGGCAGCTCTAAGCTTTTTAATTTAAATTGTCTCTCTAATTTGAATGAATACACTTTAAATCCATTTACAAGGATCTATTGGAGGGCAAGTCTCATGCCAGCAGCCGCGTAATTCCAGCTCCAGTAGCGTCCACTAAAGCTGCTGCAGTTAAAAAGCTTTTATAAGGATCGAGCTCGGCTGTCCACCGCAAGGCATCCTACTGCCAGTCCCAGCCCCTATGCCTTGGGGTGCCTGCTGATGCTCTTCACTGAGTATCCCGTGGTCCCGAAGCATTTCCTTTGAAAAAATTAAGTGTCCAAACTACAGGTGGTGTAGCTTGCTTAACAGCCGGGATAATCCGCTGACTAGCAGACACTGCTACTAGGCACAAAGTATTTCCTGGGCTAGATGCAGTTAAAAATTTGTAAGTAGATACTCTCGTTGGATGCTGAGAAAGCATTCCATAGAGTCTCCTGGCACGCCATATATGATTCTCTTAAAAAGCTTGGGGTAGGGGTCTAGGGGACCCTTTTATAGCCAAAATCACGGCCCTGTATCACAATACGTCACCTAGGCTGAAGATAAATGGAACTGTAGCACCGAGGGCTCGGTTGCTACAGACGTATTGCACCTCACCCAGAGGTGTGATATCTCACTCTCAGATAAGGATGGAGTGTGGATCAGGACCCGACACCTGCATGAATTACACCACATTGCCGTGGGGCAGGGCGACCAATATGCCCCTGAGATGGGCACGACAGTCCCTGTCCCTGGCTGGAGTGGTGGAAGTGAACACTGAGATAGGGAACCCTGCAGTGCAGGAGCAGGGAGGAAGCAGTTCCTGGGTGCATTGAGAAGGGAGTATAAAAGGTGGGCACCATCTTAGTTCAGTGCAGAGAAGTCTGAGCAGAAGTGGCAGGGAGCAGGGGCTCTGCATCAGCTCTGCTCCGGAGGCGGGCCTAGTAACAGAGGCCCAGGCCTGCAAGAGGGAGAAGGAAGGAAGAGGAGCGGAGAAGGCTCCAGGAACGAGGAATGAAGGGATCCCAGGGGTGCGGACCGGCGAGTCGCCACCGCACGCCCGAATCCACCTGCGTGGAGGGGTCAGGCCAAAGGGGGAGACCGGTCCCCGAACTAGTGGAGGCAGGAAACGACCCTCAGCTAGAAACCGGAGGCTCTGACATTTTATGTGGCGCAGCCCCTTGCTACACCCGCTAGGAAGGCACCACATAGGGTCAGGGAAACTGGCGCCAAGTTTACCAAGAGGAGGCCCGAGGCAGCCGGACAGAAGTGTTGGTAAGAAAGGCCAGACAAAGGACACACAAAGTTATCTGGGAGTTGTCTGAGCCCCTCACCTGGTGAGCACAGTACGACGTGGGCAGCCGTTACCTGCAGACGTGGTCTGGATAATAAGAACTGTGAGTAAAGGCCCTGAACTGCATCACTGACTCCGTGTTGTTACTGCTGCTGCCCTGCACCATCACCCCCATCCTCCGCATACACTGCCCTGAGGCTATACTCCTCCCGTGGGGAGTTATGCTATGCTCTGCTGCACCCACAACACCAGCCTTAGCGGTCTGCCCTGTAGCGGCGGTTCACTCTGACCGCAATCCACGGGTGGCGTAGTCGGACATTTAAACATCAAAACCACATAAATAGTTCCGCCACTGGTTTGACCGCCCTGAGCCACGGAATCGGATCGCCGCCACGAAGACAACAACCACCAGCATCCACCAAAAAGGGTCCGGCTCCGGGTGTCCCAAGGCCCAGGGGGTGCGTCAGAACATTTTCATCACCTTTCACAATCACCAATGGGACAAGGCAGGGATTTCCTCTGTCCCCTCTCTTATACATCCTAGTGACGGAGCACCTGCTCTCATCAATTCGCCATAACCCCAATATTAGGTGGATTGAGGTGGGAGGCACCGAGTACAAGTGCTCTCTATTTGCTGATGATGTCCTAGTATATATCACTCAATCACATATATCCATCCCTGTTGTTATGGCTGAAATAGATCACTTTGTTACCTGGTAAAATTTTAAAATCAATGCAGCGAAGTCTGAGGCCCTCGATGTCTCCCTCCCTAAATCCATATAGGATTCCATCCAGTCCAACTTTCCCTTTGCCTGGCCCTCACAGGGTATCAAATACTTAGAAATTCCTATTCATAGAGACCTCTCCCATCTATGTTATCTTAATTTTGGGCCCTTTATTGAACAATTCCATACAGACCACGGTTGGCAAATTAGAACTGTAAGATTCACTACGTGAACCGCTGGTGTTTTGTGGAAAAGCACATGTACACCGCGTTCCAAATTATTATGCAAAAAGTGTTTAGGAGTGATAAGGGAAGAATTTGTTTGTTTGTCAGTTAAACTCATTGATGGTGATGTGTGTCAGGGCTCTTTATATCACTGTAAGCAATTGCAGACACCTGTGCTAATTAGTTTGGCAGGTGTGTCCAATGAAAGGCAAGACTACTTAAGAAGGCTCTCTCACATTATTAAGCAGCCTACATTTTCTGCCAAAATGGGAAAGAAAAAGGATGTGTCGGCTGCTGAGAAGCAACAAATTGTGGAGTGTTTAGGTCAAGGCATGACTACAATCAACATTGTGCGATGATCAGGATGAAGTGTCTTGGCAATCAAGAGGTATGTAGCTGATTCACAGTACACACGTGTGCGTGCTGATAAGGGCAAATTGAGGACTCTTTCCTACAGGCAATTACGTCAGGTTGAAAGAGCAGCGGCAAAAAAGCCTTGTCATAGCAGCAGACAAGTTTTTGAAGCTGCTTGTGCCTCCAACGTCCCCCGAACAACAAGATGCAGGGTCCTTCAGAGGTTTGCAGCTGTGCATACGCCATCCTGTCGACCTCCTCTATCCACTTCACACAAGCAGAAATGGCTCCAGTGGGCCAAACATTACATGAAGACTGATTTCAAAACTGTTTTGTTCACGGATGAGTGCCGTGCAGCGCTCGATGGTCCAGATGGATGGAGTGGAGGATGGCTGGTTGATGGACACCCCACGCAAACACGGCTACAGCGCCAACAAGGAGGAGGTGGAGTAATGTTTTGGGCTGGAATCATGGGGAGAGAGATTGTCGGCCCCTTTAGGATCCCTGAAGGTGCTAAAGATGAACTCCATAATGTATGTGGATTTTCTCAAACAGCACTTCCTTCCATGGTTCAAGAAGAAGAACCGTGTATTTCACAGCAAGATCATTTTTCTGCATGATAATGCACCATCTCATGCTGCACATAAAACATCTGCATCTCTGGCTGATATGGGCATAAAAGGGGACAAACTTATGGTGTGACCCCCATGCTCCCCTGACCTCTACCCCATTCAGAACCTTTGGAGCATCATTAAAAGGAGTGTCTATGATGGCGGGAGGCAGTTCACATCTAAGCAACAGCTCTGGGAGGGTATTCTGTCCTCATGCAAAACAATTGAAGCAGAAACCATCCAAAACCTGACAAATTCAATGGACGAGAGAGTTCAGAAGCTCCTTTCGAACAAGGGGTCCTATGTGAAAATGTAACATCACCTAGAATAAAGTTTTGAGTTGAAAACTGTTTGATTTCAGTTTCTAACAACCTGCTAATGCTTATAATTTCAAAAATGACCATTTTTTTGGTCTTTATTAAAATGAAAAGGTTGATCGAAAAGTTTGGGGGATCTAAGAGTGTGGCAACCCAGTAGTCATGATTACTTCGAATTCTGACAATATGAGGGTCATGCTGCAGGTAGTGCAGCAAGAAGGCACTTATGTGTCTTGAACATCTCGGAGCCCCAAAATTATTTTCCGGGCTAGATGCAGCTAAAAATTATTTTTAATTTTAAATCTGGTGGAGCTTATTATAGATGGCCTAATAGGATCAGTGCTGCACACTGCTACAAAGCCCAAATTATTTTCCAGTCAAGATACAGATAAACATGATTAGTAATTTGAAAGCTTAAAACGTTTGGTAGGGTGATTTTAACCAATCATCAAGCTTTTACTCTCCCCAGGATGACACAGGGGTAGAAAAGTCGTTTCGGATCCATGATTTGTTCATCTTTATGAACGTGAGTCTGTCTACATTATCAGTGGAGAGCCGCGTGCGCTTATCTGTCAGCACACCACCAGCAGCGCTGAACACACGTTCAGACAGAACGCTGGCTGCGGGGCATGACAAGATCTCCAAGGCGTAAGTGGCTAGCTCCGGCCATTTATCCAGATTGGAAGCCCAAAAAGAGCAAGGGTCCAGTGACACAGTCGTGGCTTCAATGTTTACTTGGAGATACTCCTGTACCATCGTCTCTAGGCGTTGATTATGTGTCAGACTTCTTGTCTCCTGTGGCCTTGCAAAGGATGGGCTAAAAAAGTGGTGAAATGATTCCGTAAAATTGATGTTACCAGCAGATACTGTGGTTCTGTTACGGTTTGAGTGCTGAACACTTGACGGTCCCACGGTTGGCAAGTTGGAACTGTGAGATTCACTACGTGCACCACTGGTATTTTGTGGAAAAGCACATGTAAGATTCTGCAACAGTCTCTGCTGATACTCCTGCATACGTGCATCCCTTTCTATGGCAGGAATAATTTCTGCAAATTTACTTTTGTACCGGGGATCTAACAGTGTGGCAACCCAGTAGTCAGGATTATTTCTAATTCTCACAATTCGAGGGTCATGTTGCAGGTAGTGCAGCAAGAAGGCACTCATGTGTGTTGCGCATCCAGGAGCACCAAGTCCCTGTTGTGTTGGTGGCGAGGTAACAATCATGCTTCCTTCCTCTGTCCTCTCCCCCCAACCTCGCACAACAGAAATGTGATCAAGGTCTCCCTCATCTGATGAGTCTTCCATCAGTTCGTCCTCCACTTCTTCCTGGGCTCCTGCACCTTCCTCACTAGTTTGGCTGCTACCATGCGCCCTGGTAAAATCATCTCCCCCACCCTCACATGCCTGCCGCCTTGGTGCTGCCGATCGTCTGGACCTTGCAGATGTTAGCCCTTCCGCATACAACTCCTCCTCCTCTACTTCCTCCACCTCCTCTTGTGCCACCACCTGACTCCGAATTCTGTTTAACATGTGCTCCAGCATGTAAATCACCGGAATAGTCATGCTGATAATGGTATCGTCAGCACTAAACATCTTCGTCGCCATTTCAAAACTGTGCAGAAGGGTGCATAGGTCCCTGATCTGAGACCACTCCTCCAGCGTGATTTGCCCCACCTCTGAATCTCGTTGGCCCAGGCTATACGTCAGAACGTATTGCACCAGGGCTTGTCGGTGCTGCCACAGTTGCTGCAACATGTGCAGAGTTGAATTCCACCGGGTAGGCACATCGCATTTTAGCCGGTGAAGTGGCAGGCCCAACGACTTCTGTAGAGATGTAAGTCGCTGAGCTGCGGGATGCGAACGGCGGAAGTGAGCACACAGCGACCGTGCCCTCTGCAGAAGGCCATCTAGTCTGGGATAGTGGGCTAAAAATTGCTGGACAACCAGGTTCAACACGTGAGCCATACAAGGCACGTGTGTGACATTGCCCCGGCGAAGGGCCGCACCCAGGTTTGCAGCATTGTCGCACAAGGCCTTCCCTGGTTTCAGGTCCAGTGGAGACAACCATTCATGAAATTGGTTCTCCAGAGCTGACCACAACTCCTCAGCTGTGTGACTCACATTTCCCAGACATTTCAATGTAAAAACCGCCTGATGACGTTGAGCCCTACTGCCAGCATAGTAAGGAGGTGTGCAGGATCCCTTCTGCGGAGTTAGAAAGCTTGTGGCATGACCAGACAGGCTTTGGGTGCAGGTGGAAGACCGAGAGGAGGTTGAGGAGGCAGAAGCAGTGGAGGAACTTTGACATAAAGAGGATTGACGCACAACTCGTGGGGACGGCAAGACTTGGACAGCAGCCCCTTGTCCTGCTGTCACCATAGTTACCCAGTGCCCAGTCAGCGACATGTAACGCCCCTGTCCATGCCTACTCGTCCAAGTGTCTGTGGTGAAATGCACCCTGTCACACACAGAGTTTCTCAAAGAAGCGGTGATGTTGTGTGCGACATGCTGGTGGAGCGCAGGCACACCTTTCTTTGAGAAGTAGTGCCGACTGGGCATCTGGTACTGGGGCACTGCGACGGACATAAGGTCTCGAAAATCCTCTGTGTCCACCAGGCGGAAAGGCAGCATTTCTGTAGCCAAGAGCTTGCAGATGGTGAAATTCAACCTCTTAGCTTTCTCATGGCTAGGAGGAAATGGTCTTTTACTTGTCCACATCTGAGGGACCGAGGGCTGGCTATTGTGCTTAGACGGGGTTGATAAGGGTGTCCCCGGAAAACTGCCGGTCTGTGAGGAAGATGCAGGCGGACATGTTAGGTTGCCTTGATCCAAAGGTGGTGCTATCGATGTCGGACAGCGCTCAACACCAGCTGGTGTTACCACCTCCAAAGAAAATGATGACCTGCCAATCACGCTGGCTGTTGCGGGTAAAGAGGTGGCAGGTCTGCGCCCCAAAACAGGTGTGACTGCTGTCCCACCAGTCACAGAGGATGAAGAGGCCGCGGATGCACAAGATATGGCAGACGGTGGTTGGCCCGGCCGGCTAGGCCGCATTGTAGCACACTGAGCTTCCCACTGCAACTTATGCTTCATGTCCATGTGCCGGTACATGCATGAAGTACTCAAACTTTGTATTTTTTGGCCTCTACTTAGCTTTTGCTGACAAATGTTACAGATAACACGAGTTGGGTCATCTTTATCGATCTGAAAAAATGCCCAGGCTATGCATCTCTACTCATCATGTTACTCATATACCAGAAATGTTTGAAGGTACTGGCTGAAAGAAAGGAGCTGGCATCTCACTCTCTTTGAATCTTATTTATCATGCTAACAGGAGCAGGAAAAAGCAAAAAATTTCAGAATTGCACCTTGCAATGCGGAGAAATCAATGTTTGTGCATTCACATTATTCATTGATTTTTGAAATTGAAAAACATCCAGAAATGTTTGAAGCTACTGACTGAATGAAAGGAGCTGGCCTCTCACTCTCTCTGGATCTCCTTTAGCATGCTAAGAGGAGCATGAAAAAGCAAAAAATTTCAGAATTGCTCCTTGCAATGCAGAGAAATTACTGTTTGTACATTGACATTATTCATTGATTTTTGCCATTGAAAAACATCATGTTACTCATATACCAGAAATGTTTGAAGGTACTGGCTGAATGAAAGGAGCTGGCATCTCACTCTCTTTGAATCTTCTTTATCATGCTAAGAGGAGCAGGAAAAGGCAAAAAATTTCAGCATTGCACCTTGCAATGCGGAGAAATCAATATTTGTGCATTCACATTATTCATTGATTTTTGCCATTGAAAAACGTCCAGAAATGTTTGAAGCTACTGACTGAAAGAAAGGAGCTGGCATCTCACTCTCTCTGAATCTTCTTTAGCATGCTAAGAGGAGCACGAAAAAGCAAAAAATTTCAGAATTGCACTTTGCAATGAGGAGAAATTACTGTTTGTACATTGACATTATTCATTAATTTTTGCCATTGAAAAACATCATGTTACTCATATACCAGAAATGTTTGAAGGTACTGGCTGAAAGAAAGGAGCTGGCATCTCACTCTCTTTGAATCTTATTTATCATGCTAACAGGAGCAGGAAAAAGCAAAAAAATTCAGAATTGCACCTTGCAATGAGGAGAAATCAATGTTTGTGCATTCACATTATTCATTGATTTTTGCCATTGAAAAACATCCAGAAATGTTTGAAGCTACCGACTGAATTAAAGGAGCTGGCATCTCACTCTCTCTGAATCTTCTTTAGCATGCTAAGAGGAGCATGAAAAGGCAAAAAATTTCAGAATTGCACCTTGCAATGCGGAAAAATTACTGTTTGTACATTGACATTATTCATTGATTTTTGCCATTGAAAAACATCATGTTACTCATATACCAGAAATGTTTGAAGGTACTGGCTGAAAGAAAGGAGCTGGCATTTCACTCTCTTTGAATCTTATTCATCATGCTAACAGGAGCAGGAAAAAGCAAAAAAATTCAGAATAGCACCTTGCAATGCGGAGAAATCAATGTTTGTGCATTCACAATATTCATTGATTTTTGAAATTGAAAAACGTCCAGAAATGTTTGAAGCTACTGACTGAATGAAAGGAGCTGGCATCTCACTCTCTCTGAATCTTCTTTAGCATGCTAAGAGGAGCATGAAAAAGCAAAAAAATTCAGAACTGCACCTTGCAATGGGGAGAAATCAATGTTTGTGCATTCACATTATTCATTGATTTTTGCCATTGAAAAACGACCAGAAATGTTTGAAGCTACTGACTGAATGAAAGGAGCTGGCATCTCACTCTCTCTGAATCTTCTTTAGCATGCTAAGAGGAGCATGAAAAAGCAAAAAATTTCAGAATTGCTCCTTGCAATGCAGAGAAATTACTGTTTGTACATGGACATTATTCAATGATTTTTGCCATTGAAAAACATCATGTTACTCATATACCAGAAATGTTTGAAGGTACTGGCTGAAAGAATGGAGCTGGCATCTCACTCTCTTTGAATCTTCTTTATCATGCTAACAGTAGCAGGAAAAAGCAAAAAATTTCAGAATTGCACCTTGCAATGCGGAGAAATCAATGTTTGTGCATTCACATTATTCATTGATTTTTGCCATTGAAAAACGTCCAGAAATGTTTGAAGCTACTGACTGAATGAAAGGAGCTGGCATCTCACTCTCTCTGAATCTTCTTTAGCATGCTAAGAGGAGCATGAAAAAGCAAAAAAATTCAGAATTGCACCTTGCAATGCGGAGAAATTACTGTTTGTACATTGACATTATTCATTGATTTTTGCCATTGCAACTCATCATGTTACTCATATACCAGAAATGTTTGAAGGTACTGGCTGAAAGAAAGTAGCTGGCATCTCACTCTCTTGGAATCTTATGTATCATGCTAACAGGAGCAGGAAAAAGCAAAAAATTTCAGAATTGCACCTTGCAATGCAGAGAAATCAAAGTTTGTGCATTCACATTATTCATTGATTTTTGCCATTGAAAAACGTCCAGAAATGTTTGAAGCTACTGACTGAATGAAAGAAGCTGGCATGTCACTCTCTCTAAATCTTCTTTAGCATGCTAAGAGGAGCATGAAAAAGCAAAAAATTTCAGAATTGCACCTTGCAATGCGGAGAAATTACTGTTTGTACATTGACATTATTCATTGATTTTTGCCATTGAAAAACATCATGTTACTCATATACCAGAAATGTTTGAAGGTACTGGCTGAAAGAAAGGAGCTGGCATCTCACTCTCTTTGAATCTTATTTATCATGCTAACAGGAGCAGGAAAAAGCAAAAAATTTCAGAATTGCACCTTGCAATGCGGAGAAATCAATGTTTGTGCATTCACATTATTCATTGATTTTTGCCATTGAAAAACGTCCAGAAATGTTTGAAGCTACCGACTGAATTAAAGGAGCTGGCATCTCACTCTCTCTGAATCTTCTTTAGCATGCTAAGAGGAGCATGAAAAGGCAAAAAATTTCAGAATTGCACCTTGCAATGCGGAGAAATTACTGTTTGTACATTGACATTATTCATTGATTTTTGCCATTGAAAAACATCATGTTACTCATATACCAGAAATGTTTGAAGGTACTGGCTGAAAGAAAGGAGTTGACATTTCACTCTCATTGAATCTTATTCATCAGGCTAACAGGAGCAGGAAAAAGCAAAAAAATTCATAATAGCACCTTGCAATGCTTAGAACTCAATGTTTGTGCATTCACAATATTCATTGATTTTTGCCATTGAAAAACGTCCAGAAATGTTTGAAGCTACTGACTGAATGAAAGGAGCTGGCATCTCACTCTCTCTGAATCTTCTTTAGCATGCTAAGAGGAGCATGAAAAAGCAAAAAAATTCAGAATTGCACCTTGCAATGTGGAGAAATTACTGTTTGTACATTGACATTATTCATTGATTTTTGCCATTGAAAAACATCATGTTACTCATATACCAGAAATGTTTGAAGGTACTGGCTGAAAGAGAGGAGCTGGCATCTCACTCTCTTTGAATCTTCTTTATCAAGCTAAGAGGAGCAGGAAAAGGCAAAAAAATTCAGCATTGCACCTTGCAATGCGGAGAAATCAATGTTTGTGCATTCACATTATTCAGTGATTTTTGCCATTGAAAAATGTCCAGAAATGTTTGAAGCTACTGACTGAATGAAAGGAGCTGGCATCTCACTCTCTCTGAATCTTCTTTAGCATGCTAAGAGGAGCATGAAAAAGCAAAAAATTTCAGAATTGCAACTTGCAATGCGGAGAAATTACTGTTTGTACATTGACATTATTCATTGAATTTTGCCATTGAAAAACATCATGTTACTCATATACCAGAAATGTTTGAATGTACTGGCTGAAAGAAAGGAGCTGGCATTTCACTCTCTTTGAATCTTCTTTATCATGCTAAGAGGAGCAGGAAAAAGCAAAAAAATTCAGCATTGCACCTTGCAATGCAGAGAAATCAATGTTTGTGCATTCACATTATTCATTGATTTTTGCCATTGTAAAACGTTCAGAAATGTTTGAAGCTACTGACTGAATGAAAGGAGCTGGCATCTCACTCTCTCTGAATCTTCTTTAGCATGCTAAGAGGAGCATGAAAAAGCAAAAAATTTCAGAATTGCACCTTGCAATGAGGAGAAATTAATGTGTGTACATTGACGGTATTCATTGATTTTTGCCATTGCAACTCATCATGTTACTCATATACCAGAAATGTTTGAAGGTACTGGCTGAAAGAAAGGAGCTGGCATCTCACTCTCTTTGAATCTTATTTATCATGCTAACAGGAGCAGGAAAAAGCAAAAAATTTCAGAATTGCTCCTTGCAATGCAGAGAAATTACTGTTTGTACATTGACATTATTCAATGATTTTTGCCATTGAAAAACATCTTGTTACTCATATACCAGAAATGTTTGAAGGTACTGGCTGAAAGAAAGGAGCTGGCATCTCACTCTCTTTGAATCTTATTTATCATGCTAACAGGAGCAGGAAAAAGCAAAAAAATTCAGAATTGCACCTTGCAATGCGGAGAAATCAATGTTTGTGCATTCACATTATTCATTGATTTTTGCCATTGAAAAATGTCCAGAAATGTTTGAAGCTACCGACTGAATTAAAGGAGCTGGCATCTCACTTTCTCTGAATCTTCTTTAGCATGCTAAGAGGAGCATGAAAACGCAAAAAATTTCAGAATTGCACCTTGCAATGCGGAAAAATTACTGTTTGTACATTGACATTATTCATTGATTTTTGCCATTGAAAAACATCATGTTACTCATATACCAGAAATGTTTGAAGGTACTGGCTGAAAGAAAGGAGCCAGCATTTCACTCTCTTTGAATCTTATTCATCATGATAACAGGAGCAGGAAAAAGCAAAAAAATTCAGAATAGCACCTTGCAATGCCGAGAAATCAATGTTTGTGCATTCACAATATTCATTGATTTTTGAAATTGAAAAACGTCCAGAAATGTTTGAAGCTACTGACTGAATGAAAGGAGCTGGCATCTCACTCTCTCTGAATCTTCTTTAGCATGCTAAGAGGAGCATGAAAAAGCAAAAAAATTCAGAACTGCACCTTGCAATGCGGAGAAATCAGTGTTTGTGCATTCACATTATTCATTGATTTTTGCCATTGAAAAACGTCCAGAAATGTTTGAAGCTACTGACTGAATGAAAGGAGCTGGCATCTCACTCTCTCTGAATCTTCTTTAGCATGCTAAGAGGAGCATGAAAAAGCAAAAAATTTCAGAATTGCTCCTTGCAATGCAGAGAAATTACTGTTTGTACATTGAAATTATTCATTGATTTTTGCCATTGAAAAACATCATGTTACTCATATACCAGAAATGTTTTAAGGTACTGGCTGAAAGAAAGGAGGTGACATCTCACTCTCTTTGAATCTTCTTTATCATACTAAGACGAGCAGGAAAAAGAAAAAAATTTCAGAATTGCACCTTGCAATGCGGAGAAATCAATATTTGTGCATTCACATTATTCAATGATTTTTGCCATTGAAAAACGTCCAGAAATGTTTGAAGCTACCAAATGAATGAAAGGAGCTGCCATCTCACTCTCTCTGAATCTTCTTTAGCATGCTAAGAGGAGCATGAAAAAGCAAAAAATTTTAGAATTGCACCTTGTAATGCGGAGAAATTTCTGTTTGTACATTGACATTATTCTTTGATTTTTGCCATTGAAAAACATCATGTTACTCATGTACCAGAAATGTTTGAAGGTACTGGCTGAAAGAAAGGAGCTGGCATCTAACTCTCTTTGAATCTTCTTTATCATGCTAAGAGGAGCAGGAAAAAGCAAAAAATTTCAGAATTGCACAATGCAATGCGGAGAAATCATTGTTTGTGCACTCACATTATTCATTGATTTTTGATATTGAAAAACGTCCAGAAATGTTTGAAGCTACTGACTGAATGAAAGGAGCTGGCATCTCACTCTCTCTGAAACTTCTTTAGCATGCTAATAGGAGCATGAAAAAGCAAAAAATTTCAGAATTGCACCTTGCAATGCGGAGAAATTACTGTTTGTACATTGAAATTATTGATTGATTTTTGAAATTGAAAAACATCATGTTACTCATATACCAGAAATGTTTGAAGGTACTGGCTGAAAGAAAGGAGCTGGCATCTCACGCTCTTTGAATCTTCTTTATCATGCTAAGAGGAGCAGGAAAAAGCAAAAAATTTCAGAATTGAACCTTGCAATGCAGAGAAATCAATGTTTGTGCATTCACATTATTCATTGAATTTTGCCATTGAAAAACATCATGTTACTCATATACCAGAAATGTTTGAATGTACTGGCTGAAAGAAAGGAGCTGGCATTTCACTCTCTTTGAATCTTCTTTATCATGCTAAGAGGAGCAGGAAAAAGCAAAAAAATTCAGCATTGCACCTTGCAATGCAGAGAAATCAATGTTTGTGCATTCACATTATTCATTGATTTTTGCCATTGTAAAACGTTCAGAAATGTTTGAAGCTACTGACTGAATGAAAGGAGCTGGCATCTCACTCTCTCTGAATCTTCTTTAGCATGCTAAGAGGAGCATGAAAAAGCAAAAAATTTCAGAATTGCACCTTGCAATGAGGAGAAATTAATGTGTGTACATTGACGGTATTCATTGATTTTTGCCATTGCAACTCATCATGTTACTCATATACCAGAAATGTTTGAAGGTACTGGCTGAAAGAAAGGAGCTGGCATCTCACTCTCTTTGAATCTTATTTATCATGCTAACAGGAGCAGGAAAAAGCAAAAAATTTCAGAATTGCTCCTTGCAATGCAGAGAAATTACTGTTTGTACATTGACATTATTCAATGATTTTTGCCATTGAAAAACATCTTGTTACTCATATACCAGAAATGTTTGAAGGTACTGGCTGAAAGAAAGGAGCTGGCATCTCACTCTCTTTGAATCTTATTTATCATGCTAACAGGAGCAGGAAAAAGCAAAAAAATTCAGAATTGCACCTTGCAATGCGGAGAAATCAATGTTTGTGCATTCACATTATTCATTGATTTTTGCCATTGAAAAATGTCCAGAAATGTTTGAAGCTACCGACTGAATTAAAGGAGCTGGCATCTCACTTTCTCTGAATCTTCTTTAGCATGCTAAGAGGAGCATGAAAACGCAAAAAATTTCAGAATTGCACCTTGCAATGCGGAAAAATTACTGTTTGTACATTGACATTATTCATTGATTTTTGCCATTGAAAAACATCATGTTACTCATATACCAGAAATGTTTGAAGGTACTGGCTGAAAGAAAGGAGCCAGCATTTCACTCTCTTTGAATCTTATTCATCATGATAACAGGAGCAGGAAAAAGCAAAAAAATTCAGAATAGCACCTTGCAATGCCGAGAAATCAATGTTTGTGCATTCACAATATTCATTGATTTTTGAAATTGAAAAACGTCCAGAAATGTTTGAAGCTACTGACTGAATGAAAGGAGCTGGCATCTCACTCTCTCTGAATCTTCTTTAGCATGCTAAGAGGAGCATGAAAAAGCAAAAAAATTCAGAACTGCACCTTGCAATGCGGAGAAATCAGTGTTTGTGCATTCACATTATTCATTGATTTTTGCCATTGAAAAACGTCCAGAAATGTTTGAAGCTACTGACTGAATGAAAGGAGCTGGCATCTCACTCTCTCTGAATCTTCTTTAGCATGCTAAGAGGAGCATGAAAAAGCAAAAAATTTCAGAATTGCTCCTTGCAATGCAGAGAAATTACTGTTTGTACATTGAAATTATTCATTGATTTTTGCCATTGAAAAACATCATGTTACTCATATACCAGAAATGTTTTAAGGTACTGGCTGAAAGAAAGGAGGTGACATCTCACTCTCTTTGAATCTTCTTTATCATACTAAGACGAGCAGGAAAAAGAAAAAAATTTCAGAATTGCACCTTGCAATGCGGAGAAATCAATATTTGTGCATTCACATTATTCAATGATTTTTGCCATTGAAAAACGTCCAGAAATGTTTGAAGCTACCAAATGAATGAAAGGAGCTGCCATCTCACTCTCTCTGAATCTTCTTTAGCATGCTAAGAGGAGCATGAAAAAGCAAAAAATTTTAGAATTGCACCTTGTAATGCGGAGAAATTTCTGTTTGTACATTGACATTATTCTTTGATTTTTGCCATTGAAAAACATCATGTTACTCATGTACCAGAAATGTTTGAAGGTACTGGCTGAAAGAAAGGAGCTGGCATCTAACTCTCTTTGAATCTTCTTTATCATGCTAAGAGGAGCAGGAAAAAGCAAAAAATTTCAGAATTGCACAATGCAATGCGGAGAAATCATTGTTTGTGCACTCACATTATTCATTGATTTTTGATATTGAAAAACGTCCAGAAATGTTTGAAGCTACTGACTGAATGAAAGGAGCTGGCATCTCACTCTCTCTGAAACTTCTTTAGCATGCTAATAGGAGCATGAAAAAGCAAAAAATTTCAGAATTGCACCTTGCAATGCGGAGAAATTACTGTTTGTACATTGAAATTATTGATTGATTTTTGAAATTGAAAAACATCATGTTACTCATATACCAGAAATGTTTGAAGGTACTGGCTGAAAGAAAGGAGCTGGCATCTCACGCTCTTTGAATCTTCTTTATCATGCTAAGAGGAGCAGGAAAAAGCAAAAAATTTCAGAATTGAACCTTGCAATGCAGAGAAATCAATGTTTGTGCATTCACATTATTCATTGATTTTTGCCATTGAAAAACATCCAGAAATGTTTGAAGCTACTGACTGAATGAAAGGAGCTGGCATCTCCCTCTCTCTGAATCTTCTTTAGCATGCTAATAGGAGCATGAAAAAGCAAAAAATTTCCGAATTGCACCTTGCAATGCGGAGAAATTACTGTTTGTACATTGAAATTATTGATTGATTTTTGCCATTGAAAAACATCATGTTACTCATACCCCAGAAATGTTTGAAGGTACTGGCTGAAAGAAAGGAGCTGGCATCTCACGCTCTTTGAATCTTCTTTTTCATGCTAAGAGGAGCAGGAAAAAGCAAAAAATTTCAGAATTGCACCTTACAATGCAGAGAAATCAATGTTTGTGCATTCACATTAATCATTGATTTTTGCCATTGAAAAACATCCAGAAATGTTTGAAGCTACTGACTGAATGAAAGGAGCTGGCATATCACTCTCTCTGAAACTTCTTTAGCATGCTAAGAGGAGCATGAAAAAGCAAAAAATTTCAGAATTGCACCTTGCAATGCGGAGAAATTTCTGTTCGTACATTGACATTATTCATTGATTTTTGCCATTGAAAAACATCATGTTACTCATATACCAGAAATGTTTGAAGGTACCGGCTGAAAGAAAGGAGCTGGCGTCTCATTCTCTTTGAATCTTCTTTATCATGCTAAGAGGAGCAGGAAAAAGCAAAAAATTTCAGAATTGCACCTTGCAATGCGGAGAAATCAATGTTTGTCCATTCACATTATTCATTGATTTTTGCCATTGTAAAACGTCCAGAAATATTTGAAGCTACTTACTGAATGAAAGCAGCTGGCATCTCACTCTCTCTGAATCTTCTTTAGCATGCTAAGAGGAGCATGAAAGATCAAAAAATTTCAGAATTGCACCTTGCAATGCGGAGAAATCACTGCTTGTACATTGACATTATTCATTGATTTTTGCCATTGAAAATCATCATGTTACTCATATACCAGAAATGTTTGAAGGTACTGGCTGAAAGAAAGGAGGTGGCATCTCACTCTCTTTGAATCTTATTTATCATGCTAACAGGAGCAGGAAAAAGCAAAAAATTTCAAAATTGCACCTTGCAATGCGGAGAAATCAATGTTTGAGCATTCACATTATTCATTGATTTTTGCCATTGAAAAACGTCCAGAAATGTTTGAAGCTACTGACTGAATGAAAGGAGCTGGCATCTCACTCTCTCTGAATCTTCTTTAGCATGCTAAGAGGAGCATGAAAAAGTAAAAAATTTCAGAATTGCTACTTGCAATGCAGAGGAATTTCAGTTTGTACATTGACATTATTCATTGATTTTTGCCATTGAAAAACATCATGTTACTCATATACCAGAAATGTTTGAAGGTACTGGCTGAAAGAAAGGAGCTGGCATCTCACTCTCTTTGAATTTCTTTATCATGCTAAGAGGAGCAGGAAAAGGCAAAAAATTTAAGGATTGCACCTTGCAATGCGGAGAAATCAATGTTTGTGCATTCACATTATTCATTGATTTTTGCCATTGAAAAACGTCCAGAAATGTTTGAAGCTACTGACTGAATGAAAGGAGCTGGCATCTGACTCTCTCTGAATCTTCTTTAGCATGCTAATAGGAGCATGAAAAAGCAAAAAATTTCAGAATTGCACCTTGCAATGCGGAGAAATTACTGTTTGTACATTGACATTATTCATTGATTTTTGCCATTGAAAAACATCATGTTACTCATATACCAGAAATGTTTGAAGGTACTGGCTGAAAAAAAGGAGCTGGCAACTCACTCTCTTTGAATCTTCTTTATCATGCTAAGAGGAGCAGGAAAAAGCAAAAAACTTCAGAATTGCACCTTGCAATGCGGAGAAATTACTCTTTGTACATTGAGATTATTCATTGATTTTTGCCATTAAAAACATCATGTTACTCATATACCAGAAATGTTTGAAGGTACTGGCTGAAAGAAAGGAGCTGGCATCTCACTCTCTTTGAATCTTCTTTATCATTCTAAGAGGAGCAGGAAAAAGCAAAAAATTTCAGAATTGCACCTTTCAATGTGGAGAAATCAATGTTTGTGCATTCACATTATTCATTGATTTTTGCCATTGAAAAACGTCCAGAAATGTATGAAGCTACTCACTGAATGAAAGGAGCTGGCATCTCACTCTCTCTGAATCTTCTTTAGCATGCTAAGAGGAGCATGAAAAAGCAAAAAATTTCAGAATTGCACCTTGCAATGCGGAGAAATTTCTGTTTGTACATTGACATTATTCATTGATTTTTGCCATTGAAAAACATCATGTTACTCATATACCAGAAATGTTTGAAGGTACAGGCTTAAAGAAAGGAGCTGGCATCTCACTCTCTTTGAATCTTCTTTATCATGCTAAGCGGAGAAGGAAAAAGCAAAAAATTTCAGAATTGCACCTTTCAATGCGGAGAAATCAATGTTTGTGCCTTTACATTATTCATTGATTTTTGCCATTGAAAAACGTCCAGAAATGTTTGAAGCTACTGACTGAATGAAAGGAGGTGGCATCTCACTCTCTCTGAATCTTCTTTAGCATGCTAAGAGGAGCATGAAAAAGCAAAAAATTTCAGAATTGCACATTGCAATGCGGAGAAATTACTGTTTGTACATTGAAATTATTCATTGATTTTTGCCATTGAAAAACATCATGTTACTCATATACCAGAAATGTTTGAAGGTACTGGCTGAAAGAAAGGAGCTGGCATCTCATGCTCTTTGAATCTTCTTTATCATGAAAAGAGAAGCAGGAAAAAGCAAAAAATTTCAGAATTGCACCTTGCAATGCAGAGAAATCAATGTTTGTGCATTCACATTATTCATTGATTTTTGCCATTGAAAAACATCAAGAAATGTATGAAGCTACTGACTGAATGAAAGGAGCTGGCATCTCACTCTCTCTTAGTCTTCTTTAGCATGCTAAGAGGAGCATGAAAAAGCAAAAAATTTCAGAATTGCACCTTGCAATGCGGAGAAATTACTGTTCGTACATTGACATTATTCATTGATTTTTGCCATTGAAAAATATCATGTTACTCATATACCAAAAATGTTTGAAGGTACTGGCTGAAAGAAAGGAGCTGGCATCTCACTCTCTTTTAATCTTTGTTATCATGCTAAGAGGAGCAGGAAAGAGCAAAAAATTTCAGAATTGCACCTTTCAATGTGGAGAAATCAATGTTTGTGCATTCACATTATTCATTGATTTTTGCCATTGAAAAACGTCCAGAAATGTTTGAAGCTACTCACTGAATGAAAGGAGCTGGCATCTCACTCTCTCTGAATCTTCTTTAGCATGCTAAGAGGAGCATGAAAAAGCAAAAAATTTCAGAATTGCACCTTGCAATACGGAGAAATTACTGTTTGTACATTGACATTATTCATTGATTTTTGCCATTGAAAAACATCATGTTACTCATATACCAGAAATGTTTGAAGGTACAGGCTTAAAGAAAGGAGCTGGCATCTCACTCTCTTTGAATCTTCTTTATCATGCTAAGCGGAGAAGGAAAAAGCAAAAAATTTCAGAATTGCACCTTTCAATGCGTAGAAATCAATGTTTGTGCCTTTACATTATTCATTGATTTTTGCCATTGAAAAACGTCCAGAAATGTTTGAAGCTACTGACTGAATGAAAGGAGGTGGCATCTCACTCTCTCTGAATCTTCTTTAGCATGCTAGGAGGAGCATGAAAAAGCAAAAAATTTCAGAATTGCACATTGCAATGCGGAGAAATTACTGTTCGTACATTGACATTATTCATTGATTTTTGCCATTGAAAAACATCATGTTACTCATATACCAGAAATTTTTGAAGGTACTGGCTGAAAGAAAGGAGCTGGCATCTCACTCTCTTTGAATCTTCGTTATCATGCTAAGAGGAGCAGGAAAAAGCAAAAAATTTCAGAATTGCACCTTGCAATGCAGAGAAATCAATGTTTGTGCATTCACATTATTCATTGATTTTTGCCATTGTAAAAAGTCCAGAAATGTTTGAAGCTACTCTCTGAATGAAAGGAGCAGGCATCTCACTCACTCTGAATCTTCTTTAGCATGCTAAGAGGAGCATGAAAAAGCAAAAAATTTCAGAATTGCACCTTGCAATGCGGAGAAATTACTGTTCGTACATTGACATTATTCATTGATTTTTGCCATTGAAAAACATCATGTTACTCATATACCAGAAATGTTTTAAGGTACTGGCTGAAAGAAAGGAGGTGACATCTCACTCTCTTTGAATCTTCTTTATCATACTAAGACGAGCAGGAAAAAGAAAAAAATTTCAGAATTGCACCTTGCAATGCGGAGAAATCAATATTTGTGCATTCACATTATTCAATGATTTTTGCCATTGAAAAACGTCCAGAAATGTTTGAAGCTACCAAATGAATGAAAGGAGCTGGCATCTCACTCTCTCTGAATCTTCTTTAGCATGCTAAGAGGAGCATGAAAAAGCAAAAAATTTTAGAATTGCACCTTGTAATGCGGAGAAATTTCTGTTTGTACATTCACATTATTCTTTGATTTTTGCCATTGAAAAACATCATGTTACTCATGTACCAGAAATGTTTGAAGGTACTGGCTGAAAGAAAGGAGCTGGCATCTAACTCTCTTTGAATCTTCTTTATCATGCTAAGAGGAGCAGGAAAAAGCAAAAAATTTCAGAATTGCACCATGCAATGCGGAGAAATCATTGTTTGTGCACTCACATTATTCATTGATTTTTGATATTGAAAAACGTCCAGAAATGTTTGAAGCTACTGACTGAATGAAAGCAGCTGGCATCTCACTCTCTCTGAATCTTCTTTAGCATGCTAATAGGAGCATGAAAAAGCAAAAAATTTCAGAATTGCACCTTGCAATGCGGAGAAATTACTGTTTGTACATTGAAATTATTGATTGATTTTTGCCATTGAAAAACATCATGTTACTCATACCCCAGAAATGTTTGAAGGTACTGGCTGAAAGAAAGGAGCTGGCATCTCACGCTCTTTGAATCTTCTTTTTCATGCTAAGAGGAGCAGGAAAAAGCAAAAAATTTCAGAATTGCACCTTACAATGCAGAGAAATCAATGTTTGTGCATTCACATTAATCATTGATTTTTGCCATTGAAAAACATCCAGAAATGTTTGAAGCTACTGACTGAATGAAAGGAGCTGGCATATCACTCTCTCTGAAACTTCTTTAGCATGCTAAGAGGAGCATGAAAAAGCAAAAAATTTCAGAATTGCACCTTGCAATGCGGAGAAATTTCTGTTCGTACATTGACATTATTCATTGATTTTTGCCATTGAAAATCATCATGTTACTCATATACCAGAAATGTTTGAAGGTACTGGCTGAAAGAAAGGAGCTGGCATCTCACTCTCTTTGAATCTTATTTATCATGCTAACAGGAGCAGGAAAAAGCAAAAAATTTCAGAATTGCACCTTGCAATGCGGAGAAATCAATGTTTGAGCATTCACATTATTCATTGATTTTTGCCATTGAAAAACGTCCAGAAATGTTTGAAGCTACTGACTGAATGAAAGGAGCTGGCATCTCACTCTCTCTGAATCTTCTTTAGCATGCTAAGAGGAGCATGAAAAAGTAAAAAATTTCAGAATTGCTACTTGCAATGCAGAGGAATTTCAGTTTGTACATTGACATTATTCATTGATTTTTGCCATTGAAAAACATCATGTTACTCATATACCAGAAATGTTTGAAGGTACTGGCCGAAAGAAAGGAGCTGGCATCTCACTCTCTTTGAATTTCTTTATCATGCTAAGAGGAGCAGGAAAAGGCAAAAAATTTAAGGATTGCACCTTGCAATGCGGAGAAATCAATGTTTGTGCATTCACATTATTCATTGATTTTTGCCATTGAAAAACGTCCAGAAATGTTTGAAGCTACTGACTGAATGAAAGGAGCTGGCATCTGACTCTCTCTGAATCTTCTTTAGCATGCTAATAGGAGCATGAAAAAGCAAAAAATTTCAGAATTGCACCTTGCAATGCGGAGAAATTACTGTTTGTACATTGACATTATTCATTGATTTTTGCCATTGAAAAACATCATGTTACTCATATACCAGAAATGTTTGAAGGTACTGGCTGAAAAAAAGGAGCTGGCAACTCACTCTCTTTGAATCTTCTTTATCATGCTAAGAGGAGCAGGAAAAAGCAAAAAATTTCAGAATTGCACCTTGCAATGCGGAGAAATTACTCTTTGTACATTGAGATTATTCATTGATTTTTGCCATTAAAAACATCATGTTACTCATATACCAGAAATGTTTGAAGGTACTGGCTGAAAGAAAGGAGCTGGCATCTCACTCTCTTTGAATCTTCTTTATCATTCTAAGAGGAGCAGGAAAAAGCAAAAAATTTCAGAATTGCACCTTTCAATGTGGAGAAATCAATGTTTGTGCATTCACATTATTCATTGATTTTTGCCATTGAAAAACGTCCAGAAATGTATGAAGCTACTCACTGAATGAAAGGAGCTGGCATCTCACTCTCTCTGAATCTTCTTTAGCATGCTAAGAGGAGCATGAAAAAGCAAAAAATTTCAGAATTGCACCTTGCAATGCGGAGAAATTACTGTTTGTACATTGACATTATTCATTGATTTTTGCCATTGAAAAACATCATGTTACTCATATACCAGAAATGTTTGAAGGTACAGGCTTAAAGAAAGGAGCTGGCATCTCACTCTCTTTGAATCTTCTTTATCATGCTAAGCGGAGAAGGAAAAAGCAAAAAATTTCAGAATTGCACCTTTCAATGCGGAGAAATCAATGTTTGTGCCTTTACATTATTCATTGATTTTTGCCATTGAAAAACGTCCAGAAATGTTTGAAGCTACTGACTGAATGAAAGGAGGTGGCATCTCACTCTCTCTGAATCTTCTTTAGCATGCTAAGAGGAGCATGAAAAAGCAAAAAATTTCAGAATTGCACATTGCAATGCGGAGAAATTACTGTTTGTACATTGAAATTATTCATTGATTTTTGCCATTGAAAAACATCATGTTACTCATATACCAGAAATGTTTGAAGGTACTGGCTGAAAGAAAGGAGCTGGCATCTCATGCTCTTTGAATCTTCTTTATCATGAAAAGAGGAGCAGGAAAAAGCAAAAAATTTCAGAATTGCACCTTGCAATGCAGAGAAATCAATGTTTGTGCATTCACATTATTCATTGATTTTTGCCATTGAAAAACATCAAGAAATGTATGAAGCTACTGACTGAATGAAAGGAGCTGGCATCTCACTCTCTCTTAATCTTCTTTAGCATGCTAAGAGGAGCATGAAAAAGCAAAAAATTTCAGAATTGCACCTTGCAATGCGGAGAAATTACTGTTCGTACATTGACATTATTCATTGATTTTTGCCATTGAAAAATATCATGTTACTCATATACCAAAAATGTTTGAAGGTACTGGCTGAAAGAAAGGAGCTGGCATCTCACTCTCTTTTAATCTTTGTTATCATGCTAAGAGGAGCAGGAAAGAGCAAAAAATTTCAGAATTGCACCTTTCAATGTGGAGAAATCAATGTTTGTGCATTCACATTATTCATTGATTTTTGCCATTGAAAAACGTCCAGAAATGTTTGAAGCTACTCACTGAATGAAAGGAGCTGGCATCTCACGCTCTCTGAATCTTCTTTAGCATGCTAAGAGGAGCATGAAAAAGCAAAAAATTTCAGAATTGCACCTTGCAATACGGAGAAATTACTGTTTGTACATTGACATTATTCATTGATTTTTGCCATTGAAAAACATCATGTTACTCATATACCAGAAATGTTTGAAGGTACAGGCTTAAAGAAAGGAGCTGGCATCTCACTCTCTTTGAATCTTCTTTATCATGCTAAGCGGAGAAGGAAAAAGCAAAAAATTTCAGAATTGCACCTTTCAATGCGTAGAAATCAATGTTTGTGCCTTTACATTATTCATTGATTTTTGCCATTGAAAAACGTCCAGAAATGTTTGAAGCTACTGACTGAATGAAAGGAGGTGGCATCTCACTCTCTCTGAATCTTCTTTAGCATGCTAGGAGGAGCATGAAAAAGCAAAAAATTTCAGAATTGCACATTGCAATGCGGAGAAATTACTGTTTGTACATTGAAATTATTCATTGATTTTTGCCATTGAAAAACATCATGTTACTCATATACCAGAAATGTTTGAAGGTACTGGCTGAAAGAAAGGAGCTGGCATCTCATGCTCTTTGAATCTTCTTTATCATGCTAAGAGGAGCAGGAAAAAGCAAAAAATTTCAGAATTGCACCTTGCAATGCAGAGAAATCAATGTTTGTGCATTCACATTATTCATTGATTTTTGCCATTGAAAAACATCAAGAAATGTATGAAGCTACTGACTGAATGAAAGGAGCTGGCATCTCACTCTCTCTTAATCTTCTTTAGCATGCTAAGAGGAGCATGAAAAAGCAAAAAATTTCAGAATTGCACCTTGCAATGCGGAGAAATTACTGTTCGTACATTGACATTATTCATTGATTTTTGCCATTGAAAAATATCATGTTACTCATATACCAAAAATGTTTGAAGGTACTGGCTGAAAGAAAGGAGCTGGCATCTCACTCTCTTTGAATCTTTGTTATCATGCTAAGAGGAGCAGGAAAGAGCAAAAAATTTCAGAATTGCAACTTGCAATGCAGAGAAATCAATGTTTGTGCATTCACATTATTCATTGATTTTTGCCATTGTAAAAAGTCCAGAAATGTTTGAAGCTACTGACTGAATGAAAGGAGCTGGCATCTCACTCTCTCTGAATCTTCTTTAGCATGCTAAGAGGAGCATGAAAAGCAAAAAATTTCAGAATTGCACCTTGCAATGCGGAGAAATTACTGTTCGTACATTGACATTATTCATTGATTTTTGCCATTGAAAAACATCATGTTACTCATATACCAGAAATTTTTGAAGGTACTGGCTGAAAGAAAGGAGCTGGCATCTCACTCTCTTTGAATCTTCGTTATCATGCTAAGAGGAGCAGGAAAAAGCAAAAAATTTCAGAATTGCACCTTGCAATGCAGAGAAATCAATGTTTGTGCATTCACATTATTCATTGATTTTTGCCATTGTAAAAAGTCCAGAAATGTTTGAAGCTACTCTCTGAATGAAAGGAGCAGGCATCTCACTCTCTCTGAATCTTCTTTAGCATGCTAAGTGGAGCATGAAAAAGCAAAAAATTTCAGAATTGCACCTTGCAATGCGGAGAAATTACTGTTCGTACATTGACATTATTCATTGATTTTTGCCATTGAAAAACATCATGTTACTCATATACCAGAAATGTTTGAAGGTACTGGCTGAAAGAAAGGAGCTGGCATCTCACTCTCTTTGAATCTTTGTTATCATGCTAAGAGGAGCAGGAAAAAGCAAAAAATGTCAGAATTGCAACTTGCAATGCAGAGAAATCAATGTTTGTGCATTCACATTATTCATTGATTTTTGCCAATGTAAAAAGTCCAGAAATGTTTGAAGCTACTGACTGAATGAAAGGAGCTGGCATCTCACTCTCTATGAATCTTCTTTAGCTTGCTAAGAGGAGCATGAACAGCAAAAAATTTCAGAATTGCACCTTGCAATGCGGAGAAATTACTGTTCGTACATTGACATTATTCATTGATTTTTGCCATTGAAAAACATCATGTTACTCATATACCAGAAATTTTTGAAGGTACTGGCTTAAAGAAAGGAGCTGGCATCTCACTCTCTTTGAATCTTCTTTATCATGCTAAGCGGAGCAGGAAAAAGCAAAAAATTTCAGAATTGCACCTTTCAATGCGGAGAAATCAATTTTTGTGCATTTACAATATTCATTGATTTTTGCCATTGAAAAACATCCAGAAATGTTTGAAGCTACTGACTGAATGAAAGGATCTGGCATCTCACTCTCTCTGAATCTTCTTTAGCATGCTAAGAGGAGCATGAAAAAGTAAAAAATTTCAGAATTGCACATTGCAATGCGGAGAAATTACTGTTTGTACATTGAAATTATTCATTGATTTTTGCCATTGAAAAACATCATGTTACTCATATACCAGAAATGTTTGAAGGTACTGGCTGAAAGAAAGGAGCTGGCATGTCACTCTCTTTGAATCTTCGTTATCTTGCTAAGAGGAGCAGGAAAAAGCAAAAAATTTCAGAATTGCAACTTGCAATGCAGAGAAATCAATGTTTGTGCATTCACATTATTCATTGATTTTTGCCATTGTGAAAAGTCCAGAAATGTTTGAAGCTACTGACTGAATGAAAGGAGCTGGCATCTCACTCTCTCTGAATCTTCTTTAGCATGCTAAGTGGAGCATGAAAAAGAAAAAAATTTCAGAATTGCACCTTGCAATGCGGAGAAATTACTGTTCGTACATTGACATTATTCATTGATTTTTGCCATTGAAAAACATCATGTTACTCATATTCCAGAAATGTTTGAAGGTACTGGCTGAAAGAAAGGAGCTGGCATCTCACTCTCCTTGAATCTTCGTTATCATGCTAAGAGGAGCAGGAAAAAGCAAAAAATTTCAGAATTGCAACTTGCAATGCAGAGAATTCAATGTTTGTGCATTCACATTATTCATTGATTTTTGCCATTGTAAAAAGTCCAGAAATGTTTGAAGCTACTGACTGAATGAAAGGAGCTGGCATCTCACTCTCTCTGAATCTTCTTTAGCATGCTAAGAGGAGCTTGAAAAGCAAAAAATTTCAGAATTGCACCTTGCAATGCGGAGAAATTACTGTTCGTACATTGACATTACTCATTGATTTTTGCCATTGAAAAACATCATGTTACTCATATACCAGAAATTTTTGAAGGTACTGGCTGAAAGAAAGGAGCTGGCATCTCACTCTCTTTGAATCTTCGTTATCATGCTAAGAGTAGCAGGAAAAAGCAAAAAATTTCAGAATTGCACCTTGCAATGCAGAGAAATCAATGTTTGTGCATTCACATTATTCATTGATTTTTGCCATTGCAAAAAGTCCAGAAGTGTTTGAAGCTACTCACTGAATGAAAGGAGCAGGCATCTCACTCTCTCTGAATCTTCTTTAGCATGCTAAGAGGAGCATGAAAAAGCAAAAAATTTCAGAATTGCACCTTGCAATGCGGAGAAATCAATGTTTGTGCATTCACATTATTCATTGATTTTTGCCATTGAAAAACAATCAGAAATGTTTGAAGCTACTGACTGAATGAAAGGAGCTGGCATCTCACTCTCTCTGAATCTTCTTTAACATGCTAAGAGGAGCATGAAAAAGCAAAAAATTTCAGAATTGCACCTTGCAATGCGGAGAAATTACTGTTTGTACATTGACATTATTCATTGATTTTTGCCATTGAAAAACATCATGTTACTCATATACCAGAAATGTTTGAAGGTACTGGCTGAAAGAAAGGAACTGGCATTTCACTCTCTTTGAAACTTCTTTGTCATGCTAAGAGGAGCAGGAAAAAGCAAAAAAATTCAGAATTGCACCTTGCAATGCAGAGAAATCAATGTTTGTGCATTCACATTATTCATTGATTTTTGCCATTGTAAAAAGTCCAGAAATGTTTGAAGCTACTCACTGAATGAAAGGAGCAGGCATCTCACTCTCTCTGAATCTTCTTTAGCATGCTAAGTGGAGCATGAAAAAGCAAAAAATTTCAGAATTGCACCTTGCAATGCGGAGAAATTACTGTTCGTACATTGACATTATTCATTGATTTTTGCCATTGAAAAACATCATGTTACTCATATACCAGAAATGTTTGAAGGTACTGGCTGAAAGAAAGGAGCTGGCATCTCACTCTCTTTGAATCTTCGTTATCATGCTAAGAGGAGCAGGAAAAAGCAAAAAATGTCAGAATTGCAACTTGCAATGCAGAGAATTCAATTTTTGTGCATTCACATTATTCATTGATTTTTGCCATTGAAAAACATCCAGAAATGTTTGAAGCTACTGACTGAATGAAAGGAGCTGGCATCTCACTCTCTCTGAATCTTCTTTAGCATGCTAAGAGGAGCATGAAAAAGCAAAAAATTTCAGAATTGCACCTTGCAATGCGGAGAAATTACTGTTTGTACATTAAGATTATTCATTGATTTTTGCCATTGAAAAACATCATGTTACTCATATACCAGAAATGTTTGAATGTACTGGCTGAAAGAAAGGAGCTGGCATATCACTCTCTTTGAATCTTCTTTATCATGCTAAGCGGAGCAGGAAAAAGCAAAACATTTCAGAATTGCACCTTTCAATGCGGAGAAATCAATGTTTGTGCATTCACATTATTCATTGATTTTTGCCATTGAAAAACATCCAGAAATGTTTGAAGCTACTGACTGAATGAAAGGAGCTGGCATCTCACTCTCTCTGAATCTTCTTTAGCATGCTAAGAGGAGCATGAAAAAGCAAAAAATTTCAGAATTGCACCTTGCAATGCGGAGAAATTACTGTTTGCACATTGAAATTATTGATTGATTTTTGCCATTGAAAAACATCATGTTACTCATATACCAGAAATGTTTGAAGGTACTGGCTGAAAGAAAGGAGCTGACATCTCACGCTCTTTGAATCTTCTTTATCATGCTAAGAGGAGCAGGAAAAAGCAAAAAATTTCAGAATTGCACCTTGCAATGCAGAGAAATCAATGTTTGTGCACTCACATTATTCATTGATTTTTGCCATTGAAAAACATCCAAAAATGTTTGAAGCTACTGACTGAATGAAAGGAGCTGGCATCTCACTCTCTCTGAATCTTCTTTAGCATGGTAAGAGGAGCATGAAAAAGCAAAAAATTTCAGAATTGCACCTTGCAATGCGGAGAAATTACTGTTTGTATATTGACATTATTCATTGATTTTTGCCACTGAAAAACATCATGTTACTCACATACCAGAAATGTTTGAAGGTACTGGCTGAAAGAAAGGAGCTGGCATCTCACTCTCTTTGAATCTTCTTTATCATGCTAAGAGGAGCAGGAAAAAGCCAAAAATTTCAGAATTGCACCTTGCAATGCGGAGAAATCAATGTTTGTGCATTCACATTATTCATTGATTTTTGCCATTGAAAAACGTTCAGAAATGTTTGAAGCTACTGACTGAATGAAAGGAGCTGGCATCTCACTCTCTCTGAATCTTCTTTAGCATGATAAGAGGAGCATGAAAAAGCAAAAAATTTCAGAATTGCACCTTGCAATGCGGAGAAATTATTGTTCGTACATTGACATTATTCATTGATTTTTGCCATTGAAAAACATCATGTTACTCATATACCAGAAATGTTTGAAGGTACTGGCTGAAAGAAAGGAGCTGGCATCTCACTCTCTTTGAATCTTCGTTATCATACTAAGAGGAGCAGGAAAAAGCAAAAAATTTCAGAATTGCACCTTGCAATGCAGAGAAATCAATGTTTGTGTATTCACATTATTCATTGATTTTTGCCATTGTAAAAAGTCCAGAAATGTTTGAAGCTACTCACTGAATGAAAGGAGCAGGCATCTCACTCTCTCTGAATCTTCTTTAGCATGCTAAGTGGAGCATGAAAAAGCAAAAAATTTCAGAATTTCACCTTGCAATGCAGAGAAATTACTGTTTGTACATTGACATTATTCATTGATTTTTGCCATTGAAAAACATCATGTTACTCATATACCAGAAATGTTTGAAGGTACTGGCTGAAAGAAAGGAGCTGGCATCTCACTCTCTTTGAATCTTCTTTATCATGCTAAGAGGAGCAGGAAAAAGCAAAAAATTTCAGAATTGCACCTTGCAATGCGGAGAAATCAATGTTTGTCCATTCACATTATTCATTGATTTTTGCCATTGAAAAACGTTCAGAAATGTTTGAAGCTACTGACTGAATGAAAGGAGCTGGCATCTCACTCTCTCTGAATCTTCTTTAGCATGATAAGAGGAGCATGAAAAAGCAAAAAATTTCAGAATTGCACCTTGCAATGCGGAGAAATTACTGTTTGTACATTGACATTATTCATTGATTTTTGCCATTGAAAAACATCATGTTACTCATATACCAGAAATGTTTGAAGGTACTGGCTGAAAGAAAGGAGCTGGCATCTCACTCTCTTTGAATCTTCTTTATCATGCCAAGAGGAGCAGGAAAAAGCAAAAAAATTCAGAATTGCACCTTGCAATGCAGAGAAATCAATGTTTGTGCATTCACATTATTCATTGATTTTTGACATTGTAAAACATCTAGAAATGTTTGAAGCTACTGACTGAATGAAAGGAGCTGGCATCTCAATCTCTCAGAATCTTCTTTAGCATGCTAAGAGGAGCATGAAAAAGCAAAAAATTTCAGAATTGCACCTTGCAATGCGGAGAAATTACTGTTTGTATATTGACATTATTCATTGATTTTTGCCACTGAAAAACATCATGTTACTCACATACCAGAAATGTTTGAAGGTACTGGCTGAAAGAAAGGAGCTGGCATCTCACTCTCTTTGAATCTTCTTTATCATTCTAAGAGGAGCAAGAAAAAGCAAAAAATTTCAGAATTGCACCTTGCAATGCAGAGAAATCAATGTTTGTGCATTCACTTTATTCATTGATCTTTGACATTGTAAATCATCCACAAATGTTTGAAGCTACTGACTGAATGAAAAGAGCTGGCATCTCACACTCTCTGAATCTTCTTTTGCATGCTAAGAGGAGCATGAAAAAGCAAAAAATTTCAGAATTGCACCTTGCAATGCGGAGAAGTTACTGTTTGTACATTGACATTATTCATTGATTTTTGCCATTGAAAAACATCATGTTACTCATATACCAGAAATGTTTGAAGGTACTGGCTGAAAGAAAGGAGCTGGCATCTCACTCTCTTTGAATCTTCGTTATCATGCTAAGAGGAGCAGGAAAAAGCAAAAAATTTCAGAATTGCACCTTGCAATGCAGAGAAATCAATGTTTGTGCATTCACATTATTCATTGATTTTTGCCATTGTAAAAAGTCCAGAAATGTTTGAAGCTACTGACTGAATGAAAGGAGCTGGCATCTCACTCTCTCTGAATCTTCTTTAGCATGCTAAGAGGAGCATGAAAAAGCAAAAAATTTCAGAATTGCACCTTGCAATGCGGAGAAATTACTGTTCGTACATTGACATTATTCATTGATTTTTGCCATTGAAAAACATCATGTTACTCATATACCAGAAATGTTTGAAGGTACTGACTGAAAGAAAGGAGCTGGCATCTCAATCTCTTTGAATCTTCTTTATCATGCTAAGAGGAGCAGGAAAAAGCAAAAAATTTCAGAATTGCACCTTGCAATGCGGATAAATCAATGTTTGTGCATTCACATTATTCATTAATTTTTGCCATTGAAAAACGTCCAGAAATGTTTGAAGCTACCGACTGAATGAAAGGAGCTTGCATCCCAATCTCTCTGAATCTTCTTTAGCATGCTAAGAGGAGCATGAAAAAGCAAAAAATTTCAGAATTGCACCTTGCAATGCGGAGAAATTACTGTTCGTACATTGACATTATTCATTGATTTTTGCCGTTGAAAAACATCATGTTACTCATATACCAGAAAAGTTTGAAGGTACTGGCTGAAAGTAAGTTGCTGGCATCTCACTCTCTTTGAATCTTCTTTATCATGCTAAGAGAAGCAGGAAAAAGCAAAAAATTTCAGAATTGCACCTTGAAATGCGGAGAAATCAATGTTTGTGCATTCACATTATTCATTGATTTTTGCCATTATAAAACGTCCAGAAATGTTTGAAGCTACTGACTGAATGAAAGGAGCTGGCATCTCACTCTCTCTGAATCTTCTTTAGCATGCTAAGAGGAGCATGAAAAAGCAAAAAATTTCAGAATTGCACCTTGCAATGCGGAGAAATTACTGTTTGTACATTGACATTATTCATTGATTTTTGCCATTGAAAAACATCATGTTACTCATATACCAGAAATGTTTGAAGGTACTGGCTGAAAGAAAGGAGCTGGCATCTCACTCTCTTTGAATCTTCTTTATCATGCTAAGAGAAGCAGGAAAAAGCAAAAAAAATCAGAATTGCACCTTGCAATGCAGAGAAATCAATGTTTGTGCATTCACATTATTCATTGATTTTTGACATTGTAAAACATCCAGAAATGTTTGAAACTACTGACTGAATGAAAGGAGCTGGCATCTCACTCTCTCTGAATCTTCTTTAGCATGCTAAGAGGAGCATGAAAAAGCAAAAAATTTCAGAATTGCACTTTGCAATGGGGAGAAATTACTGTTCGTACATTGACATTATTCATTGATTTTTGCCATTGAAAAATATCATGTTACTCATATACCAGAAATGTTTGAAGGTACTGGCTGAAAGAAAGGAGCTGGCATGTCACTCTCTTTGAATCTTCGTTATCTTGCTAAGAGGAGCAGGAAAAAGCAAAAAATTTCAGAATTGCAACTTGCAATGCAGAGAAATCAATGTTTGTGCATTCACATTATTCATTGATTTTTGCCATTGTGAAAAGTCCAGAAATGTTTGAAGCTACTGACTGAATGAAAGGAGCTGGCATCTCACTCTCTCTGAATCTTCTTTAGCATGCTAAGTGGAGCATGAAAAAGAAAAAAATTTCAGAATTGCACCTTGCAATGCGGAGAAATTACTGTTCGTACATTGACATTATTCATTGATTTTTGCCATTGAAAAACATCATGTTACTCATATTCCAGAAATGTTTGAAGGTACTGGCTGAAAGAAAGGAGCTGGCATATCACTCTCCTTGAATCTTCGTTATCATGCTAAGAGGAGCAGGAAAAAGCAAAAAATTTCAGAATTGCAACTTGCAATGCAGAGAATTCAATGTTTGTGCATTCACATTATTCATTGATTTTTGCCATTGTAAAAAGTCCAGAAATGTTTGAAGCTACTGACTGAATGAAAGGAGCTGGCATCTCACTCTCTCTGAATCTTCTTTAGCATGCTAAGAGGAGCTTGAAAAGCAAAAAATTTCAGAATTGCACCTTGCAATGCGGAGAAATTACTGTTCGTACATTGACATTACTCATTGATTTTTGCCATTGAAAAACATCATGTTACTCATATACCAGAAATTTTTGAAGGTACTGGCTGAAAGAAAGGAGCTGGCATCTCACTCTCTTTGAATCTTCGTTATCATGCTAAGAGGAGCAGGAAAAAGCAAAAAATTTCAGAATTGCACCTTGCAATGCAGAGAAATCAATGTTTGTGCATTCACATTATTCATTGATTTTTGCCATTGCAAAAAGTCCAGAAGTGTTTGAAGCTACTCACTGAATTAAAGGAGCAGGCATCTCACTCTCTCTGAATCTTCTTTAGCATGCTAAGAGGAGCATGAAAAAGCAAAAAATTTCAGAATTGCACCTTGCAATGCGGAGAAATCAATGTTTGTGCATTCACATTATTCATTGATTTTTGCCATTGAAAAACAATCAGAAATGTTTGAAGCTACTGACTGAATGAAAGGAGCTGGCATCTCACTCTCTCTGAATCTTCTTTAGCATGCTAAGAGGAGCATGAAAAAGCAAAAAATTTCAGAATTGCACCTTGCAATGCGGAGAAATTACTGTTTGTACATTGACATTATTCATTGATTTTTGCCATTGAAAAACATCATGTTACTCATATACCAGAAATGTTTGAAGGTACTGGCTGAAAGAAAGGAGCTGGCATTTCACTCTCTTTGAAACTTCTTTGTCATGCTAAGAGGAGCAGGAAAAAGCAAAAAAATTCAGAATTGCAACTTGCAATGCAGAGAATTCAATGTTTGTGCATTCACATTATTCATTGATTTTTGCCATTGTAAAAAGTCCAGAAATGTTTGAAGCTACTGACTTAATGAAAGGAGCTGGCATCTCACCTTCTCTGAATCTTCTTTAGCATGCTAAGAGGAGCTTGAAAAGCAAAAAATTTCAGAATTGCACCTTGCAATGCGGAGAAATTACTGTTCATACATTGACATTATTCATTGATTTTTGCCATTGAAAAACATCATGTTACTCATATAACAGAAATTTTTGAAGGTACTGGCTGAAAGAAAGGAGCTGGCATCTCACTCTCTTTGAATCTTCGTTATCATGCTAAGAGGAGCAGGAAAGAGCAAAAAATTTCAGAATTGCACCTTGCAATGCAGAGAAATCAATGTTTGTGCATTCACATTATTCATTGATTTTTGCCATTGTAAAAAGTCCAGAAATGTTTGAAGCTACTCACTGAATGAAAGGAGCAGGCATCTCACTCTCTCTGAATTTTCTTTAGCATGCTAAGAGGAGCATGAAAAAGCAAAAAATTTCAGAATTGCACCTTGCAATGCGGAGAAATCAATGTTTGTGCATTCACATTATTCATTGATTTTTGCCATTGAAAAACGTTCAGAAATGTTTGAAGCTACTGACTGAATGAAAGTAGCTGGCATCTCATTCTCTCTGGATCTTCTTTAGCATGCTAAGAGGAGCATGAAAAAGCAAAAAATTTCAGAATTGCACCTTGCAATGCGGAGAAATTACTGTTTGTACATTGACAGTATTCATTGATTTTTGCCATTGAAAAACATCATGTTACTCATATACCAGAAATGTTTGAAGGTACTGGCTGAAAGAAATGAGCTGGCATCTCACGCTCTTTGAATCTTCTTTATCATGCTAAGAGGAGCAGGAAAAAGCAAAAAATTTCAGAAATGCACCTTGCAATGCAGAGAAATGAATGTTTGTGCATTCACATTATTCATTGATTTTTGCCATTGAAAAACATCCAGAAATGTTTGAAGCTACTGACTGAATGAAAGGAGCTGGCATCTCACTCTCTCTGAATCTTCTTTAGCATGCTAAGAGGAGCATGAAAAAGCAAAAAATTTCAGAATTGCACCTTGCAATGCGGAGAAATTACTGTTTGTACATTAAGATTATTCATTGATTTTTGCCATTGAAAAACATCATGTTACTCATATACCAGAAATGTTTGAATGTACTGGCTGAAAGAAAGGAGCTGGCATATCACTCTCTTTGAATCTTCTTTATCATGCTAAGCGGAGCAGGAAAAAGCAAAACATTTCAGAATTGCACCTTTCAATGCGGAGAAATCAATGTTTGTGCATTCACATTATTCATTGATTTTTGCCATTGAAAAACATCCAGAAATGTTTGAAGCTACTGACTGAATGAAAGGAGCTGGCATCTCACTCTCTCTGAATCTTCTTTAGCATGCTAAGAGGAGCATGAAAAAGCAAAAAATTTCAGAATTGCACCTTGCAATGCGGAGAAATTACTGTTTGCACTTTGAAATTATTGATTGATTTTTGCCATTGAAAAACATCATGTTACTCATATACCAGAAATGTTTGAAGGTACTGGCTGAAAGAAAGGAGCTGACATCTCACGCTCTTTGAATCTTCTTTATCATGCTAAGAGGAGCAGGAAAAAGCAAAAAATTTCAGAATTGCACCTTGCAATGCAGAGAAATCAATGTTTGTGCACTCACATTATTCATTGATTTTTGCCATTGAAAAACATCCAAAAATGTTTGAAGCTACTGACTGAATGAAAGGAGCTGGCATCTCACTCTCTCTCAATCTTCTTTAGCATGCTAAGAGGAGCAGGAAAAAGCCAAAAATTTCAGAATTGCACCTTGCAATGCGGAGAAATCAATGTTTGTGCATTCACATTATTCATTGATTTTTGCCATTGAAAAACGTTCAGAAATGTTTGAAGCTACTGACTGAATGAAAGGAGCTGGCATCTCACTCTCTCTGAATCTTCTTTAGCATGATAAGAGGAGCATGAAAAAGCAAAAAATTTCAGAATTGCACCTTGCAATGCGGAGAAATTATTGTTCGTACATTGACATTATTCATTGATTTTTGCCATTGAAAAACATCATGTTACTCATATACCAGAAATGTTTGAAGGTACTGGCTGAAAGAAAGGAGCTGGCATCTCACTCTCTTTGAATCTTCGTTATCATACTAAGAGGAGCAGGAAAAAGCAAAAAATTGCAGAATTGCACCTTGCAATGCAGAGAAATCAATGTTTGTGTATTCACATTATTCATTGATTTTTGCCATTGTAAAAAGTCCAGAAATGTTTGAAGCTACTCACTGAATGAAAGGAGCAGGCATCTCACTCTCTCTGAATCTTCTTTAGCATGCTAAGAGGAGCATGAAAAAGCAAAAAATTTCAGAATTGCACCTTGCAATGCGGAGAAATTACTGTTTGTACATTGACATTATTCATTGATTTTTGCCATTGAAAAACATCATGTTACTCATATACCAGAAATGTTTGAAGGTACTGGCTGAAAGAAAGGAGCTGGCATCTCACTCTCTTTGAATCTTCTTTATCATGCTAAGAGGAGCAGGAAAAAGCAAAAAATTTCAGAATTGCACCTTGCAATGCGGAGAAATCAATGTTTGTCCATTCACATTATTCATTGATTTTTGCCATTGAAAAACGTTCAGAAATGTTTGAAGCTACTGACTGAATGAAAGAGCTGGCATCTCACTCTCTCTGAATCTTCTTTATCATGCTAAGAGGAGCAGGAAAAAGCAAAAAAAATTCAGAATTGCACCTTGCAATGCAGAGAAATCAATGTTTGTGCATTCACATTATTCATTGATTTTTGACATTGTAAAACATCCAGAAATGTTTGAAGCTACTGACTGAATGAAAGGAGCTGGCATCTCAATCTCTCAGAATCTTCTTTAGCATGCTAAGAGGAGCATGAAAAAGCAAAAAATTTCAGAATTGCACCTTGCAATGCGGAGAAATTACTGTTTGTATATTGACATTATTCATTGATTTTTTCCACTGAAAAACATCATGTTACTCACATACCAGAAATGTTTGAAGGTACTGGCTGAAAGAAAGGAGCTGGCATCTCACTCTCTTTGAACCTTCTTTATCATTCTAAGAGGAGCAAGAAAAAGCAAAAAATTTCAGAATTGCACCTTGCAATGCAGAGAAATCAATGTTTGTGCATTCACATTATTCATTGATCTTTGACATTGTAAATCATCCACAAATGTTTGAAGCTACTGACTGAATGAAAGGAGCTGGCATCTCACACTCTCTGAATCTTCTTTAGCATGCTAAGAGGAGCATGAAAAAGCAAAAAATTTCAGAATTGCACCTTGCAATGCGGAGAAGTTACTGTTTGTACATTGACATTATTCATTGATTTTTGCCATTGAAAAACATCATGTTACTCATATACCAGAAATGTTTGAAGGTACTGGCTGAAAGAAAGGAGCTGGCATCTCACTCTCTTTGAATCTTCGTTATCATGCTAAGAGGAGCAGGAAAAAGCAAAAAATTTCAGAATTGCACCTTGCAATGCAGAGAAATCAATGTTTGTGCATTCACATTATTCATTGATTTTTGCCATTGTAAAAAGTCCAGAAATGTTTGAAGCTACTGACTGAATGAAAGGAGCTGGCATCTCACTCTCTCTGAATCTTCTTTAGCATGCTAAGAGGAGCATGAAAAAGCAAAAAATTTCAGAATTGCACCTTGCAATGCGGAGAAATTACTGTTCGTACATTGACATTATTCATTGATTTTTGCCATTGAAAAACATCATGTTACTCATATACCAGAAATGTTTGAAGGTACTGACTGAAAGAAAGGAGCTGGCATCTCAATCTCTTTGAATCTTCTTTATCATGCTAAGAGGAGCAGGAAAAAGCAAAAAATTTCAGAATTGCACCTTGCAATGCGGATAAATCAATGTTTGTGCATTCACATTATTCATTAATTTTTGCCATTGAAAAACGTCCAGAAATGTTTGAAGCTACCGACTGAATGAAAGGAGCTTGCATCTCAATCTCTCTGAATCTTCTTTAGCATGCTAAGAGGAGCATGAAAAAGCAAAAAATTTCAGAATTGCACCTTGCTATGCGGAGAAATTATTGTTCGTACATTGACATTATTCATTGATTTTTGCCGTTGAAAAACATCATGTTACTCATATACCAGAAAAGTTTGAAGGTACTGGCTGAAAGTAAGGAGCTGGCATCTCACTCTCTTTGAATCTTCTTTATCATGCTAAGAGAAGCAGGAAAAAGCAAAAAATTTCAGAATTGCACCTTGAAATGCGGAGAAATCAATGTTTGTGCATTCACATTATTCATTGATTTTTGCCATTATAAAACGTCCAGAAATGTTTGAAGCTACTGACTGAATGAAAGGAGCTGGCATCTCACTCTCTCTGAATCTTCTTTAGCATGCTAAGAGGAGCATGAAAAAGCAAAAAATTTCAGAATTGCACCTTGCAATGCGGAGAAATTACTGTTTGTACATTGACATTATTCATTGATTTTTGCCATTGAAAAACATCATGTTACTCATATACCAGAAATGTTTGAAGGTACTGGCTGAAAGAAAGGAGCTGGCATCTCACTCTCTTTGAATCTTCTTTATCATGCTAAGAGGAGCAGGAAAAAGCAAAAAATTTCAGAATTGCACCTTGCAATGCGGAGAAATCAATGTTTGTCCATTCACATTATTCATTGATTTTTGCCATTGAAAAACGTTCAGAAATGTTTGAAGCTACTGACTGAATGAAAGGAGCTGGCATCTCACTCTCTCTGAATCTTCTTTATCATGCTAAGAGGAGCAGGAAAAAGCAAAAAAAATTCAGAATTGCACCTTGCAATGCAGAGAAATCAATGTTTGTGCATTCACATTATTCATTGATTTTTGACATTGTAAAACATCCAGAAATGTTTGAAGCTACTGACTGAATGAAAGGAGCTGGCATCTCACACTCTCTGAATCTTCTTTAGCATGCTAAGAGGAGCATGAAAAAGCAAAAAATTTCAGAATTGCACCTTGCAATGCGGAGAAGTTACTGTTTGTACATTGACATTATTCATTGATTTTTGCCATTGAAAAACATCATGTTACTCATATACCAGAAATGTTGGAAGGTACTGGCTGAAATAAAGGAGCTGGCATCTCACTCTCTTTGAATCTTCGTTATCATGCTAAGAGGAGCAGGAAAAAGCAAAAAATTTCAGAATTGCACCTTGCAATGCAGAGAAATCAATGTTTGTGCATTCACATTATTCATTGATTTTGCCATTGTAAAAAGTCCAGAAATGTTTGAAGCTACTGACTGAATGAAAGGAGCTGGCATCTCACTCTCTCTGAATCTTCTTTAGCATGCTAAGAGGAGCATGAAAAAGCAAAAAATTTCAGAATTGCACCTTGCAATGCGGAGAAATTACTGTTCGTACATTGACATTATTCATTGATTTTTGCCATTGAAAAACATCATGTTACTCATATACCAGAAATGTTTGAAGGTACTGACTGAAAGAAAGGAGCTGGCATCTCAATCTCTTTGAATCTTCTTTATCATGCTAAGAGGAGCAGGAAAAAGCAAAAAATTTCAGAATTGCACCTTGCAATGCGGATAAATCAATGTTTGTGCATTCACATTATTCATTAATTTTTGCCATTGAAAAACGTCCAGAAATGTTTGAAGCTACCGACTGAATGAAAGGAGCTTGCATCTCAATCTCTCTGAATCTTCTTTAGCATGCTAAGAGGAGCATGAAAAAGCAAAAAATTTCAGAATTGCACCTTGCTATGCGGAGAAATTACTGTTCGTACATTGACATTATTCATTGATTTTTGCCGTTGAAAAACATCATGTTACTCATATACCAGAAAAGTTTGAAGGTACTGGCTGAAAGAAAGGAGCTGGCATCTCACTCTCTTTGAATCTTCTTTATCATGCTAAGAGAAGCAGGAAAAAGCAAAAAAATTCAGAATTGCACCTTGCAATGCAGAGAAATCAATGTTTGTGCATTCACATTATTCATTGATTTTTGACATTGTAAAACATCCAGAAATGTTTGAAACTACTGACTGAATGAGAGGAGCTGGCATCTCATTCTCTCTGAATCTTCTTTAGCATGCTAAGAGGAACATGAAAAAGCAAAAAATTTCAGAATTGCACCTTGCAATGCGGAGAAATTCCTGTTTGTACATTGACTTTATTCATTGATTTTTGCTATTGAAAAACATCATGTTACTCATATACCAGAAATGTTTGAAGGTACTGGCTGAAAAAAAGGAGCTGGCGTCTCACTCTCTTTGAATCTTCTTTATCATGCTAAGAGGAGCAGAAAAAAGCAAAAAATTTCAGAATTGCACCTTGCAATGCAGAGAAATCAATGTTTGTGCATTCACATTATTCATTGATTTTTACGATTGAAAAACGTCCAGAAATGTTTGAAGCTACTGACTGAATGAAAGGAGCTGGAATCACACTCTCTCTGAATCTTCTTTAGCATGCTAAGAGGAGCATGAAAAAGCAAAAAATTTCAGAATTGCACCTTGCAATGCGGAGAAATTACTGTTGTACTTTGACATTATTCATTGATTTTTGTCATTGAATAACATCATGTTACTCATATACCCGAAATGATTGAAGGTACTGGCTGAAAGAAAGGAGCTGGCATCTCACTCTCTTTTAATCTTCTTTATCATGCTAAGAGGAGCATGAAAAAGCAAAAAATTTCAGAATTGCACCTTGCAATGCGGAGAAATTACTGTTCGTACATTGACATTATTCATTGATTTTTGCCGTTGAAAAACATCATGTTACTCATATACCAGAAAAGTTTGAAGGCGCTGTCTGAAAGAAAGGAGCTGGCATCTCACTCTCTTTGAATCTTCTTTATCATGCTAAGAGGAGCAGGAAAAAGCAAAAAATTTCAGAATTGCACCTTGCAATGCAGAGAAATCAAAGTTTGTGCATTCACATTATTCATTGATTTTTGACATTGTAAATCATCCACAAATGTTTGAAGCTACTGACTGAATGAAAGGAGCTGGCATCTCACTCTCTTTGAGTCTTCTTTATCATGCTAAGAGGAGCAGGAAAAAGCAAAAAATTTCAGAATTGCACCTTGCAATGCAGAGAAATCAATGTTTGTGCATTCACATTATTCATTGATTTTTACTATTGAAAAACATCCACAAATGTTTGAAGCTACTGACTGAATGAAATTAGCTGGCATCTCACTCTCTCCGTATCTTCTTTAGCATGCTAAGAGGAGCATGAAAAAGCAAAAAATTTCAGAATTGCACCTTGCAATGCGGAGAAATTACTGTTCGTACATTGACATTATTCATTGATTTTTGCCATTGAAAAACATCATGTTACTCATATACCAGAAATGTTTGAAGGTACTGGCTGAAAGAAAGGAGCTGGCATCTCACTCTATTTGAATCTTCTTATTCATGCTAAGAGGAGCAGGAAAAAGCAAAAAATTTCAGAATTGCAACTTGCAATGCGGAGAAATCAATGTTTGTGCATTCACATTATTCATTGATTTTGCCATTGAAAAACGTCCAGAAATGTTTGAAGCTACTGACTGAATGAAAAGAGCTGGCATCTCACTCTCTCTGAATCTTCTTTAGCATGCTAAGAGGAGCATGAAAAAGCAAAAAATTTCAGAATTGCACCTTGCAATGCGGAGAAATTACTGTTTGTACATTGACATTATTCATTGATTTTTGCCATTGAAAAACATCATGCTACTCATATACCAGAAATGTTTGAAGGTACTGGCTGAAAGAAAGGAGCTGGCATCTCACTCTCTTTGAATCTTCTTTATCATGCTAAGAGGAGCAGGAAAAAGCAAAAAATTTCAGAATTGCACCTTGCAATGCAGAGAAATCAATGTTTGTGCATTCACATTATTCATTTATTTTTGACATTGTAAAACATCCAGAAATGTTTGAAGCTACTGACTGAATGAAAGGAGCTGGCATCTCACTCTCTCTGAATCTTCTTTAGCATGCTAAGAGGAGCATGAAAAAGCAAAAAATTTCAGAATTGCACCTTGCAATGCTGAGAAATTACTGTTTGCAGATTGACATTATTCATTGATTTTTGCCATTGAAAAACATCATGTTACTCATATACCAGAAATGTTTGAAGGCACTGGCTGAAAGAAAGGAGCTGTCGTCTCACTATCTTTGAATCTTCTTTATCATGCTAAGAGGAGCAGGAAAAAGCAAAAAATTTCAGAATTGCACCTTGCAATGCAGAGAAATCAATGTTTGTGCATTCACATTATTCATTGATTTTTACGCTTGAAAAACGTCCAGAAATGTTTGAAGCTACTGACTGAATGAAAGGAGCTGGAATCACACTCTCTCTGAATCTTCTTTAGCATGCTAAGAGGAGCAGGAAACAGCAAAAAAATTCAGAATTGCACCTTGCAAAGCAGAGAAATCAATGTTTGTGCATTCACATTATTCATTGATTTTTGACATTGTAAAACATCCAGAAATGTTTGAAACTACTGACTGAATGAGAGGAGCTGGCATCTCACTCTCTCTGAATCTTCTTTAGCATGCTAAGAGAAGCATGAAAAAACAAAAAATTTCAGAATTGCACCTTGCAAATCGGAGAAATTACTGTTTGTAGATTGACATTATTAATTGATTTTTGCCATTGAAAAACATCATGCTACTCATATACCAGAAATGTTTGAAGGCGCTGTCTGAAAGAAAGGAGCTGGCGTCTCACTCTCTTTGAATCTTCTTTATCATGCTAAGAGGAGCAGGAAAAAGCAAAAAATTTCAGAATTGCACCTTGCAATGCAGAGAAATCAAAGTTTGTGCATTCACATTATTCATTGATTTTTACGATTGAAAAACGTCCAGAAATGTTTGAAGCTACTGACTGAATGAAAGGAGCTGGAATCACACTCTCTCTGAATCTTCTTTAGCATGCTAAGAGGAGCATGAAAAAGCAAAAAATTTCAGAATTGCACCTTGCAATGCAGAGAAATTTCTGTTTGTACATTGACATTATTCATTGATTTTTGCCATTGAATAACATCATGTTACTCATATACCAGAAATGTTTGAAGGTACTGGCTGAAAGAAAGGAGCTGGCATCTCACTCTCTTTGAATCTTCTTTATCTTGCTAAGAGGAGCAGGAAAAAGCAAAAAATTTCAGAATTCCACCTTGCAATGCAGAGAAATCAATGTTTGTGCATTCACATTATTCATTGATTTTTGACATTGTAAATCATCCACAAATGTTTGAAGCTACTGACTGAATTAAAGGAGCTGGCATCTCACTCTCTTTGAGTCTTCTTTATCATGCTAAGAGGAGCAGGAAAAAGCAAAAAATTTCAGAATTGCACCTTGCAATGCAGAGAAATCAATGTTTGTGCATTCACATTATTCATTGATTTTTGACATTGTAAATCATCCACAAATGTTTGAAGCTACTGACTGAATGAAAGGAGCTGGCATCTCACTCTCTCTGAATCTTCTTTAGCATGCTAAGAGGAGCATGAAAAAGCAAAAAATTTCAGAATTGCACCTTGCAATGCGGAGAAATTACTGTTTGTACATTGACATTATTCATTGATTTTTGCAATTGAAAAACATCATGTTACTGATATACCAGAAATGTTTGAAGGTACTGGCTGAAAGAAAGGAGCTGGCGTCTCACTCTCTTTGAATCTTCTTTATCATGCTAAGAGGAGCAGGAAAAAGGAAAAAATTTCAGAATTGCACCTTGCAATCCAGAGAAATCAATGTTTGTGCATTCACATTATTCATTGATTTTTACTATTGAAAAACATCCAGAAATGTTTGAAGCTACTGACTGAATGAAAGGAGCTGGCATCTCACTCTCTCCGTATCTTCTTTACCATGCTAAGAGGAGCATGAAAAAGCAAAAAATTTCAGAATTGCACCTTGCAATGCGGAGAAATTACTGTTCGTACATTGACATTATTCATTGATTTTTGCCATTGAAAAACATCATGTTACTCATATACCAGAAATGTTTGAAGGTACTGGCTGAAAGAAAGGAGCTGGCATCTCACTCTATTTGAATCTTCTTTATCATGCTAAGAGGAGCAGGAAAAAGCAAAAAATTTCAGAATTGCACCTTGAAATGCGGAGAAATCATTGTTTGTGCATTCACATTATTCATTGATTTTGCCATTGAAAAACGTCCAGAAATGTTTGAAGCTACTGACTGAATGAAAGGAGCTGGCATCTCACTCTCTCTGAATCTTCTTTAGCATGCTAAGAGGAGCATGAAAAAGCAAAAAATTTCAGAATTGCACCTTGCACTGCGGAGAAATTACTGTTTGTACATTGACATTATTCATTGATTTTTGCCATTGAAAAACATCATGTTACTCATATACCAGAAATGTTTGAAGGTACTGGCTGAAAGAAAGGAGCTGGCATCTCACTCTCTTTGAATCTTCTTTATCATGCTAAGAGGAGCAGGAAAAAGCAAAAAATTTCAGAATTGCACCTTGCAATGCAGAGAAATCAATGTTTGTGCATTCACATTATTCATTTATTTTTGACATTGTAAAACATCCAGAAATGTTTGAAGCTACTGACTGAATGAAAGGAGCTGGCATCTCACTCTCTCTGAATCTTCTTTAGCATGCTAAGAGGAGCATGAAAAAGCAAAAAATTTCAGAATTGCACCTTGCAATGCGGAGAAATTACTGTTTGCAGATTGACATTATTCATTGATTTTTGCCATTGAAAAACATCATGTTACTCATATACCAGAAATGTTTGAAGGCACTGGCTGAAAGAAAGGAGCTGGCGTCTCACTCTCTTTGAATCTTCTTTATCATGCTAAGAGGAGCAGGAAAAAGCAAAAAATTTCAGAATTGCACCTTGCAATGCAGAGAAATCAATGTTTGTGCATTCACATTATTCATTGATTTTTACGATTGAAAAACGTCCAGAAATGTTTGAAGCTACTGACTGAATGAAAGGAGCTGGAATCACACTCTCTCTGAATCTTCTTTAGCATGCTAAGAGGAGCAGGAAACAGCAAAAAAATTCAGAATTGCACCTTGCAATGCAGAGAAATCAATGTTTGTGCATTCACATTATTCATTGATTTTTGACATTGTAAAACATCCAGAAATGTTTGAAACTACTGACTGAATGAAAGGAGCTGGCATCTCACTCTCTCTGAATCTTCTTTAGCATGCTAAGAGGAACATGAAAAAGCAAAAAATTTCAGAATTGCACCCTGCAATGCGGAGAAATTACTGTTTGTACATTGACTTTATTCATTGATTTTTGCCATTGAAAAACATCATGTTACTCATATACCAGAAATGTTTGAAGGTACTGGCTGAAAAAAAGGAGCTGGCGTCTCACTCTCTTTGAATCTTCTTTATCATGCTAAGAGGAGCAGAAAAAAGCAAAAAATTTCAGAATTGCACCTTGCAATGCAGAGAAATCAATGTTTGTGCATTCACATTATTCATTGATTTTTACGATTGAAAAACGTCCAGAAATGTTTGAAGCTACTGACTGAATGAAAGGAGCTGGAATCACACTCTCTCTGAATCTTCTTTAGCATGCTAAGAGGAGCATGAAAAAGCAAAAAATTTCAGAATTGCACCTTGCAATGCGGAGAAATTACTGTTTGTAGATTGACATTATTAATTGATTTTTGCCATTGAAAAACATCATGTTACTCATATACCAGAAATGTTTGAAGCTACTGGCTGAAAGAAAGGAGCTGGCATATCACTCTCTTTGAATCTTCTTTATCATGCTAAGAGGAGCAGGAAAAAGCAAAAAATTTCAGAATTGCACCTTGCAATGCAGAGAAATCAAAGTTAGTGCATTCACATTATTCATTGATTTTTACGATTGAAAAACGTCCAGAAATGTTTGAAGGTACTGGCTGAAAGAAAGGAGTTGGCATCTCACTCTATTTGAATCTTCTTTATCATGCTAAGAGGAGCAGGAAAAAGCAAAAAATTTCAGAATTGCACCTTGCAATGCGGAGAAATCAATGTTTGTGCATTCACATTATTCATTGATTTTTGCCATTGAAAAACGTCCAGAAATGTTTGAAGCTACTGACTGAATGAAAGGAGCTGGCATCTCACTCTCTCTGAATCTTCTTTAGCATGCTAAGAGGAGCATGAAAAAGCAAAAAAATTCAGAATTGCACAATGCAATGCAGAGAAATTACTGTTTGTACATTGACATTATTCATTGATTTTTGCCATTGAAAAACATCATGCTACTCATATACCAGAAATGTTTGAATGTACTGGCTGAAAGAAAGGAGCTGGCATCTCACTCTCTTTGAATCTTCTTTATCATGCTAAGAGGAGCAGGAAAAAACAAAAAATTTCAGAATTGCACCTTGCAATGCAGAGAAATCAATGTTTGTGCATTCACATTATTCATTTATTTTTGACATTGTAAAACATCCAGAAATGTTTGAAGCTACTGACTGAATGAAAGTAGCTGGAATCACACTCTCTCTGAATCTTCTTTAGCATGCTAAGAGGAGCATGAAAAAGCAAAAAATTTCAGAATTGCACCTTGCAATGCAGAGAAATTACTGCTTGTACATTGACATTATTCATTGATTTTTGCCATTGAATAACATCATGTTACTCATATACCAGAAATGTTTGAAGGTACTGGATGAAAGAAAGGAGCTGGCATCTCACTCTCTTTGAATCTTCTTTGACATGCTAAGAGGAGCAGGAAAAAGCAAAAAATTTCAGAATTCCACATTGCAATGCAGAGAAATCAATGTTTGTGCATTCACATTATTCATTGATTTTTGACATTGTAAATCATCCACAAATGTTTGAAGCTACTGACTGAATGAAAGGAGCTGGCATCTCACTCTCTTTGAATCTTCTTTATCATGCTAAGAGGAGCAGGAAAAAGCAAAAAATTTCAGAATTGCACCTTGCAATGCAGAGAAATCAATGTTTGTGCATTCACATTATTCATTGATTTTTGACATTGTAAATCATCCACAAATGTTTGAAGCTACTGACTGAATGAAAGGAGCTGGCATCTCACTCTCTCTGAATCTTCTTTAGCATGCTAAGAGGAGCATGAAAAAGCAAAAAATTTCAGAATTGCACTATGCAATGCGGAGAAATTACTGTTTGTACATTGACATTATTCATTGATTTTTGCCATTGAAAATCATCATCTTACTCATATACCAGAAATGTTTGAAGGTACTGGCTGAAAGAAAGGAGCTGGCGTCTCACTCTCTTTGACTCTTCTTTATCATGCTAAGAGGAGCAGGAAAAAACAAAAAATTTCAGAATTGCACCTTGCAATGCAGAGAAATCAATGTTTGTGCATTCACATTATTCATTGATTTTTACGATTGAAAAACGTCCAGAAATGTTTGAAGCTACTGACTGAATGAAAGGAGCTGGCATCTCACTCTCTCTGAATCTTCTTTAGCATGCTAAGAGGAGCATGAAAAAGCAAAAAATTTCAGAATTGCACCTTGCAATGCGGAGAAATTACTGTTCATACATTGACATTATTCATTGATTTTTGCCATTGAAAAACATCATGTTACTCATATACCAGAAATGTTTGAAGGTACTGGCTGAAAGAAGAGAGCTGGCATCTCAATCTCTTTGAATCTTCGTTATCATGCTAAGAGGAGCAGGAAAAAGCAAAAAATTTCAGAATTGCACCTTGCAATGCAGAGAAATCAATGTTTGTGCATTCACATTATTCATTGATTTTTGCATTGTAAAAAGTCCAGAAATGTTTGAAGCTACTCACTGAATGAAAGGAGCAGTCATCTCACTCTCTCTGAATCTTCTTTAGCATGCTAAGAGGAGCATGAAAAAGCAAAAAATTTCAGAATTGCACCTTGCAATGCGGAGAAATTACTCTTTGTACATTAACATTATTCATTGATTTTTGCCATTGAAAAACATCATGTTACTCATATACCAGAAATGTTTGAAGGCACTGGCTGAAAGAAAGGAGCTGGCGACTCACTCTCTTTGAATCTTCTTTATCATGCTAAGAGGAGCAGGAAAAAGCAAAAAATTTCAGAATTGCACCTTGCAATACAAAGAAATCAATGTTGTGCATTCACATTATTCATTGATTTTTACGATTGAAAAACGTCCAGAAATGTTTGAAGCTACTGACTGAATGAAATAAGCTGGAATCACACTCTCTCTGAATCATCTTTAGCATGCTAAAAGGAGCATGAAAAAGCAAAAAATTTCAGAATTGCACCTTGCAATGCGGAGAAATTACTGTTTGTACATTGACATTATTCATTGATTTTTGCCATTGAATAACATCATGTTACTCATATACCAGAAATGTTTGAAGGTACTGGCTGAAAGAAAGGAGCTGGCATCCCACTCTCTTTGAATCTTCTTTATCATGCTAAGAGGAGCAGGATAAAGCAAAAAATTTCAGAATTGCACCTTGCAATGCAGAGAAATCAATGTTTGTGCATTCACATTATTCATTGATTTTTGACATTGTAAATCATCCACAAATGTTTGAAGCTACTGACTGAATGAAAGGAGCTGGCATCTCACTCTCTTTGAATCTTCTTTATCATTCTAAGAGGAGCAGGAAAAAGCAAAAAATTTCAGAATTGCACCTTGCAATGCAGAGAAATCAATGTTTGTGCATACACATTATTCATTGATTTTTGACATTGTAAATCATCCACAAATGTTTGACGCTACTGACTGAATGAAAGGAGCTGGCATCTCACTCTCTCTGAATCTTCTTTAGCATGCTAAGAGGAGCATGAAAAAGCAAAAAATTTCAGAATTGCACCTTGCAATGCAGAGAAATTACTGTTTGTACATTGACATTATTCATTGATTTTTGCCATTGAAAAACATCATGTTACTCATATACCAGAAATGTTTGAAGGTACTGGCTGAAAGAAAGGAGCTGGCGTCTCACTCTCTTTGAATCTTCTTTATCATGCTAAGAGGAGCAGGAAAAAGCAAAAAATTTCAGAATTGCACCTTGCAATGCAGAGAAATCAATGTTTGTGCATTCACAATATTTATTGATTTTTACGATTGAAAAACGTCCAGAAATGTTTGAAGCTACTGACTGAATGAAAGGAGCTGGCATCTCATTCTCTCTGAATCTTCTGTAGCATGCTAAGAGGAGCATGAAAAAGCAAAAAATTTCAGAATTGCACCTTGCAATGCTGAGAAATTACTGTTCATACATTGACATTATTCATTGATTTTTGCCATTGAAAAACATCATGTTACTCATATACCAGAAATGTTTGAAGGTACTGGCTGAAAGAAAGGAGCTGGCATCTCACTCTCTTTGAATCTTCTTTATCATGCTAAGAGGAGCAGAAAAAAGCAACAAATTTCAGAATTGCACCTTGCAATGCAGAGAAATCAATGTTTGTGAATTCACATTATTCATTGATTTTTGCCATTGAAAAACGTCCAGAAATGTTTGAAGCTACTGACTGAATGAAAGGAGCTGGCATCTTAATCTCTCTGAATCTTCGTTAGCATGCTAAGAGGAGCATGAAAAAGCAAAAAATTTCAGAATTGCACCTTGCAATGCGGAGAAATTACTGTTTGTACATTGACATTATTCATTGATTTTTGCCATTGAAAAACATCATGTTACTCATATACCAGAAATGTTTGAAGGTACTGGATGAAAGAAAGGAGCTGGCATCTCACTCTCTTTGAATCTTCTTTATCATGCTAAGAGGAGCAGGAAAAAGCAAAATATTTCAGAATTGCATCTTGCAATGCTTAGAAATCAATGTTTGTGAATTCACATTATTCATTGATTTTTGCCATTGAAAAACGTCCAGAAATGATTGAAGCTACTGACTGAATGTAAGGAGCTGGCATCTCACTCTCTCTGAATCTTCTTTTGCATGCTAAGAGGAGCATGAAAAGCCAAAAATTTCAGATTTGCACCTTGCAATGAGGAGAAATTACTGTTTGTATATTGACATTATTCATTGATTTTTGCCATTGAAAAACATCATGTTACTCATATACCAGAAATGTTTGAAGGTACTGACTGAAAGAAAGGAGCTGGCATCTCACTCTCTTTGAATCAATTTTCTTTATCATGCTAAGAGGAGCAGGAAAAAGCAAAAAATTTCAGAATTGCACCTTGCAATGCGGAGAAATCAATATTTGTGCATTCACATTATTCATTGATTTTTGCCATTGAAAAAGTCCAGAAATGTTTGAAGCTACTGACTGAATGAAAGGAGCTGGCATCTCACTCTCTCTGAATCTTCTTTAGCATGCTAAGAGGAGCATGAAAAAGCAAAAAATTTCAGAATTGCACCTTGCAATGCGGAGAAATTACTGTTCGTACATTGACATTATTCATTGATTTTTGCCATTGAAAAACATCATGTTACTCATATACCAGAAATGTTTGAAGGTACTGGCTGAAAGAAGAGAGCTGGCATCTCAATCTCTTTGAATCTTCGTTATCATGCTAAGAGGAGCATGAAAAAGCAAAAAATTTCAGAATTGCACCTTGCAATGCTGAGAAATTACTGTTCATACATTGACATTATTCATTGATTTTTTCCACTGAAAAACATCATGATACTCACATACCAGAAATGTTTGAAGGTACTGGCTGAAAGAAAGGAGCTGGCATCTCACTCTCTTTGAATCTTCTTTATCATTCTAAGAGGAGCAAGAAAAAGCAAAAAATTTCAGAATTGCACCTTGCAATGCAGAGAAATCAATGTTTGTGCATTCACATTATTCATTGATCTTTGACATTGTAAATCATCCACAAATGTTTGAAGCTACTGACTGAATGAAAGGAGCTGGCATCTCACACTCTCTGAATCTTCTTTAGCATGCTAAGAGGAGCATGAAAAAGCAAAAAATTTCAGAATTGCACCTTGCAATGCGGAGAAGTTACTGTTTGTACATTGACATTATTCATTGATTTTTGCCATTGAAAAACATCATGTTACTCATATACCAGAAATGTTTGAAGGTACTGGCTGAAAGAAAGGAGCTGGCATCTCACTCTCTTTGAATCTTCGTTATCATGCTAAGAGGAGCAGGAAAAAGCAAAAAATTTCAGAATTGCACCTTGCAATGCAGAGAAATCAATGTTTGTGCATTCACATTATTCATTGATTTTGCCATTGTAAAAAGTCCAGAAATGTTTGAAGCTACTGACTGAATGAAAGGAGCTGGCATCTCAATCTCTTTGAATCTTCTTTATCATGCTAAGAGGAGCAGGAAAAAGCAAAAAATTTCAGAATTGCACCTTGCAATGCGGATAAATCAATGTTTGTGCATTCACATTATTCATTAATTTTTGCCATTGAAAAACGTCCAGAAATGTTTGAAGCTACCGACTGAATGAAAGGAGCTTGCATCTCAATCTCTCTGAATCTTCTTTAGCATGCTAAGAGGAGCATGAAAAAGCAAAAAATTTCAGAATTGCACCTTGCTATGCGGAGAAATTACTGTTCGTACATTGACATTATTCATTGATTTTTGCCGTTGAAAAACATCATGTTACTCATATACCAGAAAAGTTTGAAGGTACTGGCTGAAAGAAAGGAGCTGGCATCTCACTCTCTTTGAATCTTCTTTATCATGCTAAGAGAAGCAGGAAAAAGCAAAAAAATTCAGAATTGCACCTTGCAATGCAGAGAAATCAATGTTTGTGCATTCACATTATTCATTGATTTTTGACATTGTAAAACATCCAGAAATGTTTGAAACTACTGACTGAATGAGAGGAGCTGGCATCTCATTCTCTCTGAATCTTCTTTAGCATGCTAAGAGGAACATGAAAAAGCAAAAAATTTCAGAATTGCACCTTGCAATGCGGAGAAATTCCTGTTTGTACATTGACTTTATTCATTGATTTTTGCTATTGAAAAACATCATGTTACTCATATACCAGAAATGTTTGAAGGTACTGGCTGAAAAAAAGGAGCTGGCGTCTCACTCTCTTTGAATCTTCTTTATCATGCTAAGAGGAGCAGAAAAAAGCAAAAAATTTCAGAATTGCACCTTGCAATGCAGAGAAATCAATGTTTGTGCATTCACATTATTCATTGATTTTTACGATTGAAAAACGTCCAGAAATGTTTGAAGCTACTGACTGAATGAAAGGAGCTGGAATCACACTCTCTCTGAATCTTCTTTAGCATGCTAAGAGTAGCATGAAAAAGCAAAAAATTTCAGAATTGCACCTTGCAATGCGGAGAAATTACTGTTTGTAGATTGACATTATTAATTGATTTTTGCCATTGAAAAACATCATGTTACTCATATACCAGAAATGTTTGAAGCTACTGGCTGAAAGAAAGGAGCTGGCATATCACTCTCTTTGAATCTTCTTTATCATGCTAAGAGGAGCAGGAAAAAGCAAAAAATTTCAGAATTGCACCTTGCAATGCAGAGAAATCAAAGTTAGTGCATTCACATTATTCATTGATTTTTACGATTGAAAAACGTCCAGAAATGTTTGAAGGTACTGGCTGAAAGAAAGGAGTTGGCATCTCACTCTATTTGAATCTTCTTTATCATGCTAAGAGGAGCAGGAAAAAGCAAAAAATTTCAGAATTGCACCTTGCAATGCGGAGAAATCAATGTTTGTGCATTCACATTATTCATTGATTTTTGCCATTGAAAAACGTCCAGAAATGTTTGAAGCTACTGACTGAATGAAAGGAGCTGGCATCTCACTCTCTCTGAATCTTCTTTAGCATGCTAAGAGGAGCATGAAAAAGCAAAAAAATTCAGAATTGCACAATGCAATGCAGAGAAATTACTGTTTGTACATTGACATTATTCATTGATTTTTGCCATTGAAAAACATCATGCTACTCATATACCAGAAATGTTTGAATGTACTGGCTGAAAGAAAGGAGCTGGCATCTCACTCTCTTTGAATCTTCTTTATCATGCTAAGAGGAGCAGGAAAAAACAAAAAATTTCAGAATTGCACCTTGCAATGCAGAGAAATCAATGTTTGTGCATTCACATTATTCATTTATTTTTGACATTGTAAAACATCCAGAAATGTTTGAAGCTACTGACTGAATGAAAGTAGCTGGAATCACACTCTCTCTGAATCTTCTTTAGCATGCTAAGAGGAGCATGAAAAAGCAAAAAATTTCAGAATTGCACCTTGCAATGCAGAGAAATTACTGCTTGTACATTGACATTATTCATTGATTTTTGCCATTGAATAACATCATGTTACTCATATACCAGAAATGTTTGAAGGTACTGGATGAAAGAAAGGAGCTGGCATCTCACTCTCTTTGAATCTTCTTTGACATGCTAAGAGGAGCAGGAAAAAGCAAAAAATTTCAGAATTCCACATTGCAATGCAGAGAAATCAATGTTTGTGCATTCACATTATTCATTGATTTTTGACATTGTAAATCATCCACAAATGTTTGAAGCTACTGACTGAATGAAAGGAGCTGGCATCTCACTCTCTTTGAATCTTCTTTATCATGCTAAGAGGAGCAGGAAAAAGCAAAAAATTTCAGAATTGCACCTTGCAATGCAGAGAAATCAATGTTTGTGCATTCACATTATTCATTGATTTTTGACATTGTAAATCATCCACAAATGTTTGAAGCTACTGACTGAATGAAAGGAGCTGGCATCTCACTCTCTCTGAATCTTCTTTAGCATGCTAAGAGGAGCATGAAAAAGCAAAAAATTTCAGAATTGCACTATGCAATGCGGAGAAATTACTGTTTGTACATTGACATTATTCATTGATTTTTGCCATTGAAAATCATCATCTTACTCATATACCAGAAATGTTTGAAGGTACTGGCTGAAAGAAAGGAGCTGGCGTCTCACTCTCTTTGACTCTTCTTTATCATGCTAAGAGGAGCAGGAAAAAACAAAAAATTTCAGAATTGCACCTTGCAATGCAGAGAAATCAATGTTTGTGCATTCACATTATTCATTGATTTTTACGATTGAAAAACGTCCAGAAATGTTTGAAGCTACTGACTGAATGAAAGGAGCTGGCATCTCACTCTCTCTGAATCTTCTTTAGCATGCTAAGAGGAGCATGAAAAAGCAAAAAATTTCAGAATTGCACCTTGCAATGCGGAGAAATTACTGTTCATACATTGACATTATTCATTGATTTTTGCCATTGAAAAACATCATGTTACTCATATACCAGAAATGTTTGAAGGTACTGGCTGAAAGAAGAGAGCTGGCATCTCAATCTCTTTGAATCTTCGTTATCATGCTAAGAGGAGCAGGAAAAAGCAAAAAATTTCAGAATTGCACCTTGCAATGCAGAGAAATCAATGTTTGTGCATTCACATTATTCATTGATTTTTGCATTGTAAAAAGTCCAGAAATGTTTGAAGCTACTCACTGAATGAAAGGAGCAGTCATCTCACTCTCTCTGAATCTTCTTTAGCATGCTAAGAGGAGCATGAAAAAGCAAAAAATTTCAGAATTGCACCTTGCAATGCGGAGAAATTACTCTTTGTACATTAACATTATTCATTGATTTTTGCCATTGAAAAACATCATGTTACTCATATACCAGAAATGTTTGAAGGCACTGGCTGAAAGAAAGGAGCTGGCGACTCACTCTCTTTGAATCTTCTTTATCATGCTAAGAGGAGCAGGAAAAAGCAAAAAATTTCAGAATTGCACCTTGCAATACAAAGAAATCAATGTTGTGCATTCACATTATTCATTGATTTTTACGATTGAAAAACGTCCAGAAATGTTTGAAGCTACTGACTGAATGAAATAAGCTGGAATCACACTCTCTCTGAATCATCTTTAGCATGCTAAAAGGAGCATGAAAAAGCAAAAAATTTCAGAATTGCACCTTGCAATGCGGAGAAATTACTGTTTGTACATTGACATTATTCATTGATTTTTGCCATTGAATAACATCATGTTACTCATATACCAGAAATGTTTGAAGGTACTGGCTGAAAGAAAGGAGCTGGCATCCCACTCTCTTTGAATCTTCTTTATCATGCTAAGAGGAGCAGGATAAAGCAAAAAATTTCAGAATTGCACCTTGCAATGCAGAGAAATCAATGTTTGTGCATTCACATTATTCATTGATTTTTGACATTGTAAATCATCCACAAATGTTTGAAGCTACTGACTGAATGAAAGGAGCTGGCATCTCACTCTCTTTGAATCTTCTTTATCATTCTAAGAGGAGCAGGAAAAAGCAAAAAATTTCAGAATTGCACCTTGCAATGCAGAGAAATCAATGTTTGTGCATACACATTATTCATTGATTTTTGACATTGTAAATCATCCACAAATGTTTGACGCTACTGACTGAATGAAAGGAGCTGGCATCTCACTCTCTCTGAATCTTCTTTAGCATGCTAAGAGGAGCATGAAAAAGCAAAAAATTTCAGAATTGCACCTTGCAATGCAGAGAAATTACTGTTTGTACATTGACATTATTCATTGATTTTTGCCATTGAAAAACATCATGTTACTCATATACCAGAAATGTTTGAAGGTACTGGCTGAAAGAAAGGAGCTGGCGTCTCACTCTCTTTGAATCTTCTTTATCATGCTAAGAGGAGCAGGAAAAAGCAAAAAATTTCAGAATTGCACCTTGCAATGCAGAGAAATCAATGTTTGTGCATTCACAATATTTATTGATTTTTACGATTGAAAAACGTCCAGAAATGTTTGAAGCTACTGACTGAATGAAAGGAGCTGGCATCTCATTCTCTCTGAATCTTCTGTAGCATGCTAAGAGGAGCATGAAAAAGCAAAAAATTTCAGAATTGCACCTTGCAATGCTGAGAAATTACTGTTCATACATTGACATTATTCATTGATTTTTGCCATTGAAAAACATCATGTTACTCATATACCAGAAATGTTTGAAGGTACTGGCTGAAAGAAAGGAGCTGGCATCTCACTCTCTTTGAATCTTCTTTATCATGCTAAGAGGAGCAGAAAAAAGCAACAAATTTCAGAATTGCACCTTGCAATGCAGAGAAATCAATGTTTGTGAATTCACATTATTCATTGATTTTTGCCATTGAAAAACGTCCAGAAATGTTTGAAGCTACTGACTGAATGAAAGGAGCTGGCATCTTAATCTCTCTGAATCTTCGTTAGCATGCTAAGAGGAGCATGAAAAAGCAAAAAATTTCAGAATTGCACCTTGCAATGCGGAGAAATTACTGTTTGTACATTGACATTATTCATTGATTTTTGCCATTGAAAAACATCATGTTACTCATATACCAGAAATGTTTGAAGGTACTGGATGAAAGAAAGGAGCTGGCATCTCACTCTCTTTGAATCTTCTTTATCATGCTAAGAGGAGCAGGAAAAAGCAAAATATTTCAGAATTGCATCTTGCAATGCTTAGAAATCAATGTTTGTGAATTCACATTATTCATTGATTTTTGCCATTGAAAAACGTCCAGAAATGATTGAAGCTACTGACTGAATGTAAGGAGCTGGCATCTCACTCTCTCTGAATCTTCTTTTGCATGCTAAGAGGAGCATGAAAAGCCAAAAATTTCAGATTTGCACCTTGCAATGAGGAGAAATTACTGTTTGTATATTGACATTATTCATTGATTTTTGCCATTGAAAAACATCATGTTACTCATATACCAGAAATGTTTGAAGGTACTGACTGAAAGAAAGGAGCTGGCATCTCACTCTCTTTGAATCAATTTTCTTTATCATGCTAAGAGGAGCAGGAAAAAGCAAAAAATTTCAGAATTGCACCTTGCAATGCGGAGAAATCAATATTTGTGCATTCACATTATTCATTGATTTTTGCCATTGAAAAAGTCCAGAAATGTTTGAAGCTACTGACTGAATGAAAGGAGCTGGCATCTCACTCTCTCTGAATCTTCTTTAGCATGCTAAGAGGAGCATGAAAAAGCAAAAAATTTCAGAATTGCACCTTGCAATGCGGAGAAATTACTGTTCGTACATTGACATTATTCATTGATTTTTGCCATTGAAAAACATCATGTTACTCATATACCAGAAATGTTTGAAGGTACTGGCTGAAAGAAGAGAGCTGGCATCTCAATCTCTTTGAATCTTCGTTATCATGCTAAGAGGAGCATGAAAAAGCAAAAAATTTCAGAATTGCACCTTGCAATGCTGAGAAATTACTGTTCATACATTGACATTATTCATTGATTTTTTCCACTGAAAAACATCATGATACTCACATACCAGAAATGTTTGAAGGTACTGGCTGAAAGAAAGGAGCTGGCATCTCACTCTCTTTGAATCTTCTTTATCATTCTAAGAGGAGCAAGAAAAAGCAAAAAATTTCAGAATTGCACCTTGCAATGCAGAGAAATCAATGTTTGTGCATTCACATTATTCATTGATCTTTGACATTGTAAATCATCCACAAATGTTTGAAGCTACTGACTGAATGAAAGGAGCTGGCATCTCACACTCTCTGAATCTTCTTTAGCATGCTAAGAGGAGCATGAAAAAGCAAAAAATTTCAGAATTGCACCTTGCAATGCGGAGAAGTTACTGTTTGTACATTGACATTATTCATTGATTTTTGCCATTGAAAAACATCATGTTACTCATATACCAGAAATGTTTGAAGGTACTGGCTGAAAGAAAGGAGCTGGCATCTCACTCTCTTTGAATCTTCGTTATCATGCTAAGAGGAGCAGGAAAAAGCAAAAAATTTCAGAATTGCACCTTGCAATGCAGAGAAATCAATGTTTGTGCATTCACATTATTCATTGATTTTGCCATTGTAAAAAGTCCAGAAATGTTTGAAGCTACTGACTGAATGAAAGGAGCTGGCATCTCAATCTCTTTGAATCTTCTTTATCATGCTAAGAGGAGCAGGAAAAAGCAAAAAATTTCAGAATTGCACCTTGCAATGCGGATAAATCAATGTTTGTGCATTCACATTATTCATTAATTTTTGCCATTGAAAAACGTCCAGAAATGTTTGAAGCTACCGACTGAATGAAAGGAGCTTGCATCTCAATCTCTCTGAATCTTCTTTAGCATGCTAAGAGGAGCATGAAAAAGCAAAAAATTTCAGAATTGCACCTTGCTATGCGGAGAAATTACTGTTCGTACATTGACATTATTCATTGATTTTTGCCGTTGAAAAACATCATGTTACTCATATACCAGAAAAGTTTGAAGGTACTGGCTGAAAGAAAGGAGCTGGCATCTCACTCTCTTTGAATCTTCTTTATCATGCTAAGAGAAGCAGGAAAAAGCAAAAAAATTCAGAATTGCACCTTGCAATGCAGAGAAATCAATGTTTGTGCATTCACATTATTCATTGATTTTTGACATTGTAAAACATCCAGAAATGTTTGAAACTACTGACTGAATGAGAGGAGCTGGCATCTCATTCTCTCTGAATCTTCTTTAGCATGCTAAGAGGAACATGAAAAAGCAAAAAATTTCAGAATTGCACCTTGCAATGCGGAGAAATTCCTGTTTGTACATTGACTTTATTCATTGATTTTTGCTATTGAAAAACATCATGTTACTCATATACCAGAAATGTTTGAAGGTACTGGCTGAAAAAAAGGAGCTGGCGTCTCACTCTCTTTGAATCTTCTTTATCATGCTAAGAGGAGCAGAAAAAAGCAAAAAATTTCAGAATTGCACCTTGCAATGCAGAGAAATCAATGTTTGTGCATTCACATTATTCATTGATTTTTACGATTGAAAAACGTCCAGAAATGTTTGAAGCTACTGACTGAATGAAAGGAGCTGGAATCACACTCTCTCTGAATCTTCTTTAGCATGCTAAGAGTAGCATGAAAAAGCAAAAAATTTCAGAATTGCACCTTGCAATGCGGAGAAATTACTGTTGTACATTGACATTATTCATTGATTTTTGTCATTGAATAACATCATGTTACTCATATACCCGAAATGATTGAAGGTACTGGCTGAAAGAAAGGAGCTGGCATCTCACTCTCTTTTAATCTTCTTTATCATGCTAAGAGGAGCATGAAAAAGCAAAAAATTTCAGAATTGCACCTTGCAATGCGGAGAAATTACTGTTCGTACATTGACATTATTCATTGATTTTTGCCGTTGAAAAACATCATGTTACTCATATACCAGAAAAGTTTGAAGGCGCTGTCTGAAAGAAAGGAGCTGGCGTCTCACTCTCTTTGAATCTTCTTTATCATGCTAAGAGGAGCAGGAAAAAGCAAAAAATTTCAGAATTGCACCTTGCAATGCAGAGAAATCAAAGTTTGTGCATTCACATTATTCATTGATTTTTGACATTGTAAATCATCCACAAATGTTTGAAGCTACTGACTGAATGAAAGGAGCTGGCATCTCACTCTCTTTGAGTCTTCTTTATCATGCTAAGAGGAGCAGGAAAGAGCAAAAAATTTCAGAATTGCACCTTGCAATGCAGAGAAATCAATGTTTGTGCATTCACATTATTCATTGATTTTTACTATTGAAAAACATCCACAAATGTTTGAAGCTACTGACTGAATGAAATTAGCTGGCATCTCACTCTCTCCGTATCTTCTTTAGCATGCTAAGAGGAGCATGAAAAAGCAAAAAATTTCAGAATTGCACCTTGCAATGCGGAGAAATTACTGTTCGTACATTGACATTATTCATTGATTTTTGCCATTGAAAAACATCATGTTACTCATATACCAGAAATGTTTGAAGGTACTGGCTGAAAGAAAGGAGCTGGCATCTCACTCTATTTGAATCTTCTTATTCATGCTAAGAGGAGCAGGAAAAAGCAAAAAATTTCAGAATTGCACCTTGCAATGCGGAGAAATCAATGTTTGTGCATTCACATTATTCATTGATTTTGCCATTGAAAAACGTCCAGAAATGTTTGAAGCTACTGACTGAATGAAAGGAGCTGGCATCTCACTCTCTCTGAATCTTCTTTAGCATGCTAAGAGGAGCATGAAAAAGCAAAAAATTTCAGAATTGCACCTTGCAATGCGGAGAAATTACTGTTTGTACATTGACATTATTCATTGATTTTTGCCATTGAAAAACATCATGCTACTCATATACCAGAAATGTTTGAAGGTACTGGCTGAAAGAAAGGAGCTGGCATCTCACTCTCTTTGAATCTTCTTTATCATGCTAAGAGGAGCAGGAAAAAGCAAAAAATTTCAGAATTGCACCTTGCAATGCAGAGAAATCAATGTTTGTGCATTCACATTATTCATTTATTTTTGACATTGTAAAACATCCAGAAATGTTTGAAGCTACTGACTGAATGAAAGGAGCTGGCATCTCACTCTCTCTGAATCTTCTTTAGCATGCTAAGAGGAGCATGAAAAAGCAAAAAATTTCAGAATTGCACCTTGCAATGCGGAGAAATTACTGTTTGCAGATTGACATTATTCATTGATTTTTGCCATTGAAAAACATCATGTTACTCATATACCAGAAATGTTTGAAGGCACTGGCTGAAAGAAAGGAGCTGTCGTCTCACTCTCTTTGAATCTTTTTTATCATGCTAAGAGGAGCAGGAAAAAGCAAAAAATTTCAGAATTGCACCTTGCAATGCAGAGAAATCAATGTTTGTGCATTCACATTATTCATTGATTTTTACGCTTGAAAAACGTCCAGAAATGTTTGAAGCTACTGACTGAATGAAAGGAGCTGGAATCACACTCTCTCTGAATCTTCTTTAGCATGCTAAGAGGAGCAGGAAACAGCAAAAAAATTCAGAATTGCACCTTGCAAAGCAGAGAAATCAATGTTTGTGCATTCACATTATTCATTGATTTTTGACATTGTAAAACATCCAGAAATGTTTGAAACTACTGACTGAATGAGAGGAGCTGGCATCTCACTCTCTCTGAATCTTCTTTAGCATGGTGAGAGGAACATGAAAAAGCAAAAAATTTCAGAATTGCACCCTGCAATGCGGAGAAATTACTGTTTGTACATTGACTTTATTCATTGATTTTTGCCTTTGAAAAACATCATGTTACTCATATACCAGAAATGTTTGAAGGTACTGGCTGAAAAAAAGGAGCTGGCGTCTCACTCTCTTTGAATCTTCTTTATCATGCTAAGAGGAGCAGAAAAAAGCAAAAAATTTCAGAATTGCACCTTGCAATGCAGAGAAATCAATGTTTGTGCATTCACATTATTCATTGATTTTTGCCATTGAAAAATGTCCAGAAATGTTTGAAGCTACTAACTGAATGAAAGTAGCTGGCATCTCACTCTCGCTGAATCTTCTTTAGCATGCTAAGAGAAGCATGAAAAAACAAAAAATTTCAGAATTGCACCTTGCAAATCGGAGAAATTACTGTTTGTAGATTGACATTATTAATTGATTTTTGCCATTGAAAAACATCATGTTACTCATATACCAGAAATGTTTGAAGGTACTGGCTGAAAAAAAGGAGCTGGCGTCTCACTCTCTTTGAATCTTCTTTATCATGCTAAGAGGAGCAGAAAAAAGCAAAAAATTTCAGAATTGCACCTTGCAATGCAGAGAAATCAATGTTTGTGCATTCACATTATTCATTGATTTTTGCCATTGAAAAATGTCCAGAAATGTTTGAAGCTACTAACTGAATGAAAGTAGCTGGCATCTCACTCTCGCTGAATCTTCTTTAGCATGCTAAGAGAAGCATGAAAAAACAAAAAATTTCAGAATTGCACCTTGCAAATCGGAGAAATTACTGTTTGTAGATTGACATTATTAATTGATTTTTGCCATTGAAAAACATCATGCTACTCATATACCAGAAATGTTTGAAGGCGCTGTCTGAAAGAAAGGAGCTGGCGTCTCACTCTCTTTGAATCTTCTTTATCATGCTAAGAGGAGCAGGAAAAAGCAAAAAATTTCAGAATTCCACCTTGCAATGCAGAGAAATCAATGTTTGTGCATTCACATTATTCATTGATTTTTGACATTGTAAATCATCCACAAATGTTTGAAGCTACTGACTGAATTAAAGGAGCTGGCATCTCACTCTCTTTGAGTCTTCTTTATCATGCTAAGAGGAGCAGGAAAAAGCAAAAAATTTCAGAATTGCACCTTGCAATGCAGAGAAATCAATGTTTGTGCATTCACATTATTCATTGATTTTTGACATTGTAAATCATCCACAAATGTTTGAAGCTACTGACTGAATGAAAGGAGCTGGCATCTCATTCTCTCTGAATCTTCTTTAGCATGCTAAGAGGAGCATGAAAAAGCAAAAAATTTCAGAATTGCACCTTGCAATGCGGAGAAATTACTGTTTGTACATTGACATTATTCATTGATTTTTGCAATTGAAAAACTTCATGTTACTCATATACCAGAAATGTTTGAAGGTACTGGCTGAAAGAAAGGAGCTGGCGTCTCACTCTCTTTGAATCTTCTTTATCATGCTAAGAGGAGCAGGAAAAAGGAAAAAATTTCAGAATTGCACCTTGCAATCCAGAGAAATCAATGTTTGTGCATTCACATTATTCATTGATTTTTACTATTGAAAAACATCCAGAAATGTTTGAAGCTACTGACTGAATGAAAGGAGCTGGCATCTCACTCTCTCCGTATCTTCTTTACCATGCTAAGAGGAGCATGAAAAAGCAAAAAATTTCAGAATTGCACCTTGCAATGCGGAGAAATTACTGTTCGTACATTGACATTATTCATTGATTTTTGCCATTGAAAAACATCATGTTACTCATATACCAGAAATGTTTGAAGGTACTGGCTGAAAGAAAGGAGCTGGCATCTCACTCTATTTGAATCTTCTTTATCATGCTAAGAGGAGCAGGAAAAAGCAAAAAATTTCAGAATTGCACCTTGAAATGCGGAGAAATCATTGTTTGTGCATTCACATTATTCATTGATTTTGCCATTGAAAAACGTCCAGAAATGTTTGAAGCTACTGACTGAATGAAAGGAGCTGGCATCTCACTCTCTCTGAATCTTCTTTAGCATGCTAAGAGGAGCATGAAAAAGCAAAAAATTTCAGAATTGCACCTTGCAATGCGGAGAAATTACTGTTTGTACATTGACATTATTCATTGATTTTTGCCATTGAAAAACATCATGCTACTCATATACCAGAAATGTTTGAAGGTACTGGCTGAAAGAAAGGAGCTGGCATCTCACTCTCTTTGAATCTTCTTTATCATGCTAAGAGGAGCAGGAAAAAGCAAAAAATTTCAGAATTGCACCTTGCAATGCAGAGAAATCAATGTTTGTGCATTCACATTATTCATTTATTTTTGACATTGTAAAACATCCAGAAATGTTTGAAGCTACTGACTGAATGAAAGGAGCTGGCATCTCACTCTCTCTGAATCTTCTTTAGCATGCTAAGAGGAGCATGAAAAAGCAAAAAATTTCAGAATTGCACCTTGCAATGCGGAGAAATTACTGTTTGCAGATTGACATTATTCATTGATTTTTGCCATTGAAAAACATCATGTTACTCATATACCAGAAATGTTTGAAGGCACTGGCTGAAAGAAAGGAGCTGGCGTCTCACTCTCTTTGAATCTTCTTTATCATGCTAAGAGGAGCAGGAAAAAGCAAAAAATTTCAGAATTGCACCTTGCAATGCAGAGAAATCAATGTTTGTGCATTCACATTATTCATTGATTTTTACGAATGAAAAACGTCCAGAAATGTTTGAAGCTACTGACTGAATGAAAGGAGCTGGAATCACACTCTCTCTGAATCTTCTTTAGCATGCTAAGAGGAGCAGGAAACAGCAAAAAAATTCAGAATTGCACCTTGCAATGCAGAGAAATCAATGTTTGTGCATTCACATTATTCATTGATTTTTGACATTGTAAAACATCCAGAAATGTTTGAAACTACTGACTGAATGAAAGGAGCTGGCATCTCACTCTCTCTGAATCTTCTTTAGCATGCTAAGAGGAACATGAAAAAGCAAAAAATTTCAGAATTGCACCCTGCAATGCGGAGAAATTACTGTTTGTACATTGACTTTATTCATTGATTTTTGCCATTGAAAAACATCATGTTACTCATATACCAGAAATGTTTGAAGGTACTGGCTGAAAAAAAGGAGCTGGCGTCTCACTCTCTTTGAATCTTCTTTATCATGCTAAGAGGAGCAGAAAAAAGCAAAAAATTTCAGAATTGCACCTTGCAATGCAGAGAAATCAATGTTTGTGCATTCACATTATTCATTGATTTTTACGATTGAAAAACGTCCAGAAATGTTTGAAGCTACTGGCTGAATGAAAGGAGCTGGAATCACACTCTCTCTGAATCTTCTTTAGCATGCTAAGAGGAGCATGAAAAAGCAAAAAATTTCAGAATTGCACCTTGCAATGCGGAGAAATTACTGTTTGTAGATTGACATTATTAATTGATTTTTGCCATTGAAAAACATCATGTTACTCATATACCAGAAATGTTTGAAGCTACTGGCTGAAAGAAAGGAGCTGGCATATCACTCTCTTTGAATCTTCTTTATCATGCTAAGAGGAGCAGGAAAAAGCAAAAAATTTCAGAATTGCACCTTGCAATGCAGAGAAATCAAAGTTTGTGCATTCACATTATTCATTGATTTTTACGATTGAAAAACGTCCAGAAATGTTTGAAGGTACTGGCTGAAAGAAAGGAGTTGGCATCTCACTCTATTTGAATCTTCTTTATCATGCTAAGAGGAGCAGGAAAAAGTAAAAAATTTCAGAATTGCACCTTGCAATGCGGAGAAATCAATGTTTGTGCATTCACATTATTCATTGATTTTTGCCATTGAAAAACGTCCTGAAATGTTTGAAGCTACTGACTGAATGAAAGGAGCTGGCATCTCACTCTCTCTGAATCTTCTTTAGCATGCTAAGAGGAGCATGAAAAAGCAAAAAAATTCAGAATTGCACCTTGCAATGCGGAGAAATTACTGTTTGTACATTGACATTATTCATTGATTTTTGCCATTGAAAAACATCATGCTACTCATATACCAGAAATGTTTGAAGGTACTGGCTGAAAGAAAGGAGCTGGCATCTCACTCTCTTTGAATCTTCTTTATCATGCTAAGAGGAGCAGGAAAAAACAAAAAATTTCAGAATTGCACCTTGCAATGCAGAGAAATCAATGTTTGTGCATTCACATTATTCATTTATTTTTGACATTGTAAAACATCCAGAAATGTTTGAAGCTACTGACTGAATGAAAGGAGCTGGCATCTCACTCTCTCTGAATCTTCTTTAGCATGCTAAGAGGAGCATGAAAAAGCAAAAAATTTCAGAATTGCAACTTGCAATGCGGAGAAATTACTGCTTGTACATTGACATTATTTATTGATTTTTGCCATTGAATAACATCATGTTACTCATATACCAGAAATGTTTGAAGGTACTGGATGAAAGAAAGGAGCTGGCATCTCACTCTCTTTGAATCTTCTTTGACATGCTAAGAGGAGCAGGAAAAAGCAAAAAATTTCAGAATTCCACATTGCAATGCAGAGAAATCAATGTTTGTGCATTCACATTATTCATTGATTTTTGACATTGTAAATCATCCACAAATGTTTGAAGCTACTGACTGAATGAAAGGAGCTGGCATCTCACTCTCTTTGAATCTTCTTTATCATGCTAAGAGGAGCAGGAAAAAGCAAAAAATTTCAGAATTGCACCTTGCAATGCAGAGAAATCAATGTTTGTGCATTCACATTATTCATTGATTTTTGACATTGTAAATCATCCACAAATGTTTGAAGCTACTGACTGAATGAAAGGAGCTGGCATCTCACTCTCTCTGAATCTTCTTTAGCATGCTAAGAGGAGCATGAAAAAGCAAAAAATTTCAGAATTGCACTATGCAATGCGGAGAAATTACTGTTTGTACATTGACATTATTCATTGATTTTTGCCATTGAAAATCATCATCTTACTCATATACCAGAAATGTTTGAAGGTACTGGCTGAAAGAAAGGAGCTGGCGTCTCACTCTCTTTGACTCTTCTTTATCATGCTAAGAGGAGCAGGAAAAAACAAAAAATTTCAGAATTGCACCTTGCAATGCAGAGAAATCAATGTTTGTGCATTCACATTATTCATTGATTTTTACGATTGAAAAACGTCCAGAAATGTTTGAAGCTACTGACTGAATGAAAGGAGCTGGCATCTCACTCTCTCTGAATCTTCTTTAGCATGCTAAGAGGAGCATGAAAAAGCAAAAAATTTCAGAATTGCACCTTGCAATGCGGAGAAATTACTGTTCGTACATTGACATTATTCATTGATTTTTGCCATTGAAAAACATCATGTTACTCATATACCAGAAATGTTTGAAGGTACTGGCTGAAAGAAGAGAGCTGGCATCTCAATCTCTTTGAATCTTCGTTATCATGCTAAGAGGAGCAGGAAAAAGCAAAAAATTTCAGAATTGCACCTTGCAATGCAGAGAAATCAATGTTTGTGCATTCACATTATTCATTGATTTTTGCATTGTAAAAAGTCCAGAAATGTTTGAAGCTACTCACTGAATGAAAGGAGCAGTCATCTCACTCTCTCTGAATCTTCTTTAGCATGCTAAGAGGAGCATGAAAAAGCAAAAAATTTCAGAATTGCACCTTGCAATGCGGAGAAATTACTCTTTGTACATTAACATTATTCATTGATTTTTGCCATTGAAAATCATCATGTTACTCATATACCAGAAATGTTTGAAGGCACTGGCTGAAAGAAAGGAGCTGGCGACTCACTCTCTTTGAATCTTCTTTATCATGCTAAGAGGAGCAGGAAAAAGCAAAAAATTTCAGAATTGCACCTTGCAATACAAAGAAATCAATGTTGTGCATTCACATTATTCATTGATTTTTACGATTGAAAAACGTCCAGAAATGTTTGAAGCTACTGACTGAATGAAATAAGCTGGAATCACACTCTCTCTGAATCATCTTTAGCATGCTAAAAGGAGCATGAAAAAGCAAAAAATTTCAGAATTGCACCTTGCAATGCGGAGAAATTACTGTTTGTACATTGACATTATTCATTGATTTTTGCCATTGAATAACATCATGTTACTCATATACCAGAAATGTTTGAAGGTACTGGCTGAAAGAAAGGAGCTGGCATCCCACTCTCTTTGAATCTTCTTTATCATGCTAAGAGGAGCAGGAAAAAGCAAAAAATTTCAGAATTGCACCTTGCAATGCAGAGAAATCAATGTTTGTGCATTCACATTATTCATTGATTTTTGACATTGTAAATCATCCACAAATGTTTGAAGCTACTGACTGAATGAAAGGAGCTGGCATCTCACTCTCTTTGAATCTTCTTTATCATTCTAAGAGGAGCAGGAAAAAGCAAAAAATTTCAGAATTGCACCTTGCAATGCAGAGAAATCAATGTTTGTGCATACACATTATTCATTGATTTTTGACATTGTAAATCATCCACAAATGTTTGACGCTACTGACTGAATGAAAGGAGCTGGCATCTCACTCTCTCTGAATCTTCTTTAGCATGCTAAGAGGAGCATGAAAAAGCAAAAAATTTCAGAATTGCACCTTGCAATGCAGAGAAATTACTGTTTGTACATTGACATTATTCATTGATTTTTGCCATTGAAAAACATCATGTTACTCATATACCAGAAATGTTTGAAGGTACTGGCTGAAAGAAAGGAGCTGGCGTCTCACTCTCTTTGAATCTTCTTTATCATGCTAAGAGGAGCAGGAAAAAGCAAAAAATTTCAGAATTGCACCTTGCAATGCAGAGAAATCAATGTTTGTGCATTCACAATATTTATTGATTTTTACGATTGAAAAACGTCCAGAAATGTTTGAAGCTACTGACTGAATGAAAGGAGCTGGCATCTCATTCTCTCTGAATCTTCTGTAGCATGCTAAGAGGAGCATGAAAAAGCAAAAAATTTCAGAATTGCACCTTGCAATGCTGAGAAATTACTGTTCATACATTGACATTATTCATTGATTTTTGCCATTGAAAAACATCATGTTACTCATATACCAGAAATGTTTGAAGGTACTGGCTGAAAGAAAGGAGCTGGCATCTCACTCTCTTTGAATCTTCTTTATCATGCTAAGAGGAGCAGAAAAAAGCAACAAATTTCAGAATTGCACCTTGCAATGCAGAGAAATCAATGTTTGTGAATTCACATTATTCATTGATTTTTGCCATTGAAAAACGTCCAGAAATGTTTGAAGCTACTGACTGAATGAAAGGAGCTGGCATCTTAATCTCTCTGAATCTTCGTTAGCATGCTAAGAGGAGCATGAAAAAGCAAAAAATTTCAGAATTGCACCTTGCAATGCGGAGAAATTACTGTTCGTACATTGACATTATTCATTGATTTTTGCCATTGAAAAACATCATGTTACTCATATACCAGAAATGTTTGAAGGTACTGGCTGAAAGAAGAGAGCTGGCATCTCAATCTCTTTGAATCTTCGTTATCATGCTAAGAGGAGCAGGAAAAAGCAAAAAATTTCAGAATTGCACCTTGCAATGCGTAGAAATCAATGTTTGTGCATTCACATTATTCATTGATTTTTGCATTGTAAAAAGTCCAGAAATGTTTGAAGCTACTCACTGAATGAAAGGAGCAGTCATCTCACTCTCTCTGAATCTTCTTTAGCATGCTAAGAGGAGCATGAAAAAGCAAAAAATTTCAGAATTGCACCTTGCAATGCGGAGAAATTACTCTTTGTACATTAACATTATTCATTGATTTTTGCCATTGAAAAACATCATGTTACTCATATACCAGAAATGTTTGAAGGCACTGGCTGAAAGAAAGGAGCTGGCGTCTCACTCTCTTTGAATCTTCTTTATCATGCTAAGAGGAGCAGGAAAAAGCAAAAAATTTCAGAATTGCACCTTGCAATACAAAGAAATCAATGTTGTGCATTCACATTATTCATTGATTTTTACGATTGAAAAACGTCCAGAAATGTTTGAAGCTACTGACTGAATGAAATAAGCTGGAATCACACTCTCTCTGAATCATCTTTAGCATGCTAAAAGGAGCATGAAAAAGCAAAAAATTTCAGAATTGCACCTTGCAATGCGGAGAAATTACTGTTTGTACATTGACATTATTCATTGATTTTTGCCATTGAATAACATCATGTTACTCATATACCAGAAATGTTTGAAGGTACTGGCTGAAAGAAAGGAGCTGGCATCCCACTCTCTTTGAATCTTCTTTATCATGCTAAGAGGAGCAGGAAAAAGCAAAAAATTTCAGAATTGCACCTTGCAATGCAGAGAAATCAATGTTTGTGCATTCACATTATTCATTGATTTTTGACATTGTAAATCTTCTACAAATGTTTGAAGCTACTGACTGAATGAAAGGAGCTGGCATCTCACTCTCTTTGAATCTTCTTTATCATTCTAAGAGGAGCAGGAAAAAGCAAAAAATTTCAGAATTGCACCTTGCAATGCAGAGAAATCAATGTTTGTGCATACACATTATTCATTGATTTTTGACATTGTAAATCATCCACAAATGTTTGACGCTACTGACTGAATGAAAGGAGATGGCATCTCACTCTCTCTGAATCTTCCTTAGCATGCTAAGAGGAGCATGAAAAAGCAAAAAATTTCAGAATTGCACCTTGCAATGCAGAGAAATTACTGTTTGTACATTGACATTATTCATTGATTTTTGCCATTGAAAAACATCATGTTACTCATATACCAGAAATGTTTGAAGGTACTGGCTGAAAGAAAGGAGCTGGCGTCTCACTCTCTTTGAATCTTCTTTATCATGCTAAGAGGAGCAGGAAAAAGCAAAAAATTTCAGAATTGCACCTTGCAATGCAGAGAAATCAATGTTTGTGCATTCACAATATTTATTGATTTTTACGATTGAAAAACGTCCAGAAATGTTTGAAGCTACTGACTGAATGAAAGGAGCTGGCATTTCATTCTCTCTGAATCTTCTGTAGCATGCTAAGAGGAGCATGAAAAAGCAAAAAATTTCAGAATTGCACCTTGCAATGCTGAGAAATTACTGTTCATACATTGACATTATTCATTGATTTTTGCCATTGAAAAACATCATGTTACTCATATACCAGAAATGTTTGAAGGTACTGGCTGAAAGAAAGGAGCTGGCATCTCACTCTCTTTGAATCTTCTTTATCATGCTAAGAGGAGCAGAAAAAAGCAACAAATTTCAGAATTGCACCTTGCAATGCAGAGAAATCAATGTTTGTGAATTCACATTATTCATTGATTTTTGCCATTGAAAAACGTCCAGAAATGTTTGAAGCTACTGACTGAATGAAAGGAGCTGGCATCTTAATCTCTCTGAATCTTCGTTAGCATGCTAAGAGGAGCATGAAAAAGCAAAAAATTTCAGAATTGCACCTTGCAATGCGGAGAAATTACTGTTTGTACATTGACATTATTCATTGATTTTTGCCATTGAAAAACATCATGTTACTCATATACCAGAAATGTTTGAAGGTACTGGATGAAAGAAAGGAGCTGGCATCTCACTCTCTTTGAATCTTCTTTATCATGCTAAGGAGGAGCAGGAAAAAGCAAAAAATTTCAGAATTGCATCTTGCAATGCTTAGAAATCAATGTTTGTGAATTCACATTATTCATTGATTTTTGCCATTGAAAAACGTCCAGAAATGATTGAAGCTACTGACTGAATGTAAGGAGCTGGCATCTCACTCTCTCTGAATCTTCTTTTGCATGCTAAGAGGAGCATGAAAAGCCAAAAATTTCAGAATTGCACCTTGCAATGAGGAGAAATTACTGTTTGTATATTGACATTATTCATTGATTTTTGCCATTGAAAAACATCATGTTACTCATATACCAGAAATGTTTGAAGGTACTGACTGAAAGAAAGGAGCTGGCATCTCACTCTCTTTGAATCAATTTTCTTTATCATGCTAAGAGGAGCAGGAAAAAGCAAAAAATTTCAGAATTGCACCTTGCAATGCGGAGAAATCAATATTTGTGCATTCACATTATTCATTGATTTTTGCCATTGAAAAAGTCCAGAAATGTTTGAAGCTACTGACTGAATGAAAGGAGCTGGCATCTCACTCTCTCTGAATCTTCTTTAGCATGCTAAGAGGAGCATGAAAAAGCAAAAAATTTCAGAATTGCACCTTGCAATGCGGAGAAATCACTGTTTGTACATTGACATTATTCATTGATTTTTGCCATTGAAAAACATGATGTTACTCATATACCAGAAATGTTTGAAGGTTCTGGCTGAAAGAAAGGAGCTGGCATCTCACTCTCTTTGAATCTTCTTTATTATGTTAAGAGGAGCAGGAAAAGCAAAAAATTTCAGAATTGCACCTTGCAATGCGGAGAAATCAATGTTTGTGCCTTCACATTATTCATTGATTTTTGCCATTGAAAAACGTCCAGAAATGTTTGAAGCTATTAACTGAATGAAAGGAGCTGGCATCTCACTCTCTCTGAATCTTCTTTAGCATGCTAAGAGAAGCATGAAAAAGCAAAAAATTTCAGAATTGCACCTTACAATGCGGAGAAATTACTGTTTGTACATTGACATTATTCATTGATTTTTGCCATTGAAAAACATCATGTTACTCATATACCAGAAATGTTTGAAGGTACTGGCTGAAAGAAAGGAGCTGGCATATCACTCTCTTTGAATCTTCTTTATCATGCTAAGAGGAGCAGAAAAAAGCAAAAAATTTCAGAATTTCACCTTGCAATGCAGCGAAATCAATGTTTGTGAATTCACATTATTCATTGATTTTTGCCATTGAAAAACATCCAGAAATGTTTGAAGCTACTGACTGAATGAAAGGAGCTGGCATCGCAATCTCTCTGAATATTCGTTAGCATGCTAAGAGGAGCATGAAAAAGCAAAAAATTTCAGAATTGCACCTTGCAACGCGGAGAAATTACTGTTTGTACATTGACATTATTCATTGATTTTTGCCATTGAAAAACATCATGTTACTCATATACCAGAAATGTTTGAAGGTACTGACTGAAAGAAAGGAGCTGGCATCTCACTCTCTTTGAATCAATATTCTTTATCATGCTAAGAGGAGCAGGAAAAAGCAAAAAATTTCAGAATTGCACCTTGCAATGCGGAGAAATCAATGTTTGTGCATTCACATTATTCATTGATTTTTGCCAATGAAAAAGTCCAGAAATGTTTGAAGCTACTGACTGAATGAAAGGAGCTGGCATCTCACACTCTCTGAATCTTCTTTAGCATGCTAAGAGGAGCATGAAAAAGCAAAAAATTTCAGAATTGCACCTTGCAATGCGGAGAAATTACTGTTTGTACATTGACATTATTCATTGATTTTTGCCATTGAAAAACATGATGTTACTCATATACCAGAAATGTTGAAGGTACTGGCTGAAAGAAAGGAGCTGGCATCTCACCCTCTTTGAATCTTCTTTATCACGTTAAGAAGAGCAGGAAAAAGCAAAAAATTTCAGAATTGCACCTTGCAATGCGGAGAAATCAATGTTTGTGCATTCACATTATTCATTGATTTTTGCCATTGAAAAACGTCCAGAAATGTTTGAAGCTACTAACTGAATGAAAGGAGCTGGCATCTCACTCTCTCTGAATCTTCTTTAGCATGCTAAGAGAAGCATGAAAAAGCAAAAAATTTCAGAATTGCACCTTGCAATGCGGAGAAATTACTGTTTGTACATTGACATTATTCATTGATTTTTGCCGTTGAAAAACATCATGTTACTCATATACCAGAAATGTTTGAAGGTACTGGCTGAAAGAAAGGAGCTGGCATCTCACTCTCTTTGAATCTTCTTTATCATGCTAAGAGGAGCAGAGAAAAGCAAAAAATTTCAGAATTGCACTTTGCAATGCAGAGAAATCAATGTTTGTGAATTCACATTATTCATTGATTTTTGCCATTGAAAAACGTCCAGAAATGTTTGAAGCTACTGACTGAATGAAAGGAGCTGGCATCTCAATCTCTCTGAATCTTCGTTAGCATGCTAAGAGGAGCATGAAAAAGCAAAAAATTTCAGAATTGCACCTTGCAATGCGGAGAAATCAATGTTTGTGCATTCACATTATTCATTGATTTTTGCCATTGAAAAACGTCCAGAAATGTTTGAAGCTACTAACTGAATGAAAGGAGCTGGCATCTCACTCTCTCTGAATCTTCTTTAGCATGCTAAGAGAAGCATGAAAAAGCAAAAAATTTCAGAATTGCACCTTGGAATGCGGAGAAATTACTGTTTGTACATTGACATTATTCATTGATTTTTGCCGTTGAAAAACATCATGTTACTCATATACCAGAAATGTTTGAAGGTACTGGCTGAAAGAAAGGAGCTGGCATCTCACTCTCTTTGAATCTTCTTTATCATGCTAAGAGGAGCAGAAAAAAGCAAAAAATTTCAGAATTGCACCTTGCAATGCAGAGAAATCAATGTTTGTGAATTCACATTATTCATTGATTTTTGCCATTGAAAAACGTCCAGAAATGTTTGAAGCTACTGACTGAATGAAAGGAGCTGGCATCTCAATCTCTCTGAATCTTCGTTAGCATGCTAAGAGAAGCATGAAAAAGCAAAAAATTTCAGAATTGCACCTTGCAATGCGGAGAAATTACTGTTTGTACATTGACATTATTCATTGATTTTTGCCATTGAAAAACATCATGTTACTCATATACCAGAAATGTTTGAAGGTACTGGATGAATGAAAGGAGCTGGCATCTCACTCTCTTTGAATCTTCTTTATCATGCTAAGAGGAGCAGGAAAAAGCAAAAAATTTCAGAATTGCACCTTGCAATGCGGAGAAATCAATGTTTGTGCATTCACATTAATCATTGATTTTTGCCATTGAAAAACGTCCAGAAATGTTTGAAGCTACTGACTGAATGAAAGGAGCTGGCATCTCATTCTCTCTGAATCTTCTGTAGCATGCTAAGAGGAGCATGAAAAAGCAAAAAATTTCAGAATTGCACCTTGCAATGCTGAGAAATTACTGTTCATACATTGACATTATTCATTGATTTTTGCCATTGAAAAACATCATGTTACTCATATACCAGAAATGTTTGAAGGTACTGGCTGAAAGAAAGGAGCTGGCATCTCACTCTCTTTGAATCTTCTTTATCATGCTAAGAGGAGCAGAAAAAAGCAACAAATTTCAGAATTGCACCTTGCAATGCAGAGAAATCAATGTTTGTGAATTCACATTATTCATTGATTTTTGCCATTGAAAAACGTCCAGAAATGTTTGAAGCTACTGACTGAATGAAAGGAGCTGGCATCTTAATCTCTCTGAATCTTCGTTAGCATGCTAAGAGGAGCATGAAAAAGCAAAAAATTTCAGAATTGCACCTTGCAATGCGGAGAAATTACTGTTTGTACATTGACATTATTCATTGATTTTTGCCATTGAAAAACATCATGTTACTCATATACCAGAAATGTTTGAAGGTACTGGATGAAAGAAAGGAGCTGGCATCTCACTCTCTTTGAATCTTCTTTATCATGCTAAGGAGGAGCAGGAAAAAGCAAAAAATTTCAGAATTGCATCTTGCAATGCTTAGAAATCAATGTTTGTGAATTCACATTATTCATTGATTTTTGCCATTGAAAAACGTCCAGAAATGATTGAAGCTACTGACTGAATGTAAGGAGCTGGCATCTCACTCTCTCTGAATCTTCTTTTGCATGCTAAGAGGAGCATGAAAAGCCAAAAATTTCAGAATTGCACCTTGCAATGAGGAGAAATTACTGTTTGTATATTGACATTATTCATTGATTTTTGCCATTGAAAAACATCATGTTACTCATATACCAGAAATGTTTGAAGGTACTGACTGAAAGAAAGGAGCTGGCATCTCACTCTCTTTGAATCAATTTTCTTTATCATGCTAAGAGGAGCAGGAAAAAGCAAAAAATTTCAGAATTGCACCTTGCAATGCGGAGAAATCAATATTTGTGCATTCACATTATTCATTGATTTTTGCCATTGAAAAAGTCCAGAAATGTTTGAAGCTACTGACTGAATGAAAGGAGCTGGCATCTCACTCTCTCTGAATCTTCTTTAGCATGCTAAGAGGAGCATGAAAAAGCAAAAAATTTCAGAATTGCACCTTGCAATGCGGAGAAATCACTGTTTGTACATTGACATTATTCATTGATTTTTGCCATTGAAAAACATGATGTTACTCATATACCAGAAATGTTTGAAGGTTCTGGCTGAAAGAAAGGAGCTGGCATCTCACTCTCTTTGAATCTTCTTTATTATGTTAAGAGGAGCAGGAAAAGCAAAAAATTTCAGAATTGCACCTTGCAATGCGGAGAAATCAATGTTTGTGCCTTCACATTATTCATTGATTTTTGCCATTGAAAAACGTCCAGAAATGTTTGAAGCTACTAACTGAATGAAAGGAGCTGGCATCTCACTCTCTCTGAATCTTCTTTAGCATGCTAAGAGAAGCATGAAAAAGCAAAAAATTTCAGAATTGCACCTTACAATGCGGAGAAATTACTGTTTGTACATTGACATTATTCATTGATTTTTGCCATTGAAAAACATCATGTTACTCATATACCAGAAATGTTTGAAGGTACTGGCTGAAAGAAAGGAGCTGGCATATCACTCTCTTTGAATCTTCTTTATCATGCTAAGAGGAGCAGAAAAAAGCAAAAAATTTCAGAATTTCACCTTGCAATGCAGCGAAATCAATGTTTGTGAATTCACATTATTCATTGATTTTTGCCATTGAAAAACATCCAGAAATGTTTGAAGCTACTGACTGAATGAAAGGAGCTGGCATCTCAATCTCTCTGAATATTCGTTAGCATGCTAAGAGGAGCATGAAAAAGCAAAAAATTTCAGAATTGCACCTTGCAACGCGGAGAAATTACTGTTTGTACATTGACATTATTCATTGATTTTTGCCATTGAAAAACATCATGTTACTCATATACCAGAAATGTTTGAAGGTACTGACTGAAAGAAAGGAGCTGGCATCTCACTCTCTTTGAATCAATATTCTTTATCATGCTAAGAGGAGCAGGAAAAAGCAAAAAATTTCAGAATTGCACCTTGCAATGCGGAGAAATCAATGTTTGTGCATTCACATTATTCATTGATTTTTGCCATTGAAAAAGTCCAGAAATGTTTGAAGCTACTGACTGAATGAAAGGAGCTGGCATCTCACACTCTCTGAATCTTCTTTAGCATGCTAAGAGGAGCATGAAAAAGCAAAAAATTTCAGAATTGCACCTTGCAATGCGGAGAAATCACTGTTTGTACATTGACATTATTCATTGATTTTTGCCATTGAAAAACATGATGTTACTCATATACCAGAAATGTTGAAGGTACTGGCTGAAAGAAAGGAGCTGGCATCTCACCCTCTTTGAATCTTCTTTATCACGTTAAGAAGAGCAGGAAAAAGCAAAAAATTTCAGAATTGCACCTTGCAATGCGGAGAAATCAATGTTTGTGCATTCACATTATTCATTGATTTTTGCCATTGAAAAACGTCCAGAAATGTTTGAAGCTACTAACTGAATGAAAGGAGCTGGCATCTCACTCTCTCTGAATCTTCTTTAGCATGCTAAGAGAAGCATGAAAAAGCAAAAAATTTCAGAATTGCACCTTACAATGCGGAGAAATTACTGTTTGTACATTGACATTATTCATTGATTTTTGCCATTGAAAAACATCATGTTACTCATATACCAGAAATGTTTGAAGGTACTGGCTGAAAGAAAGGAGCTGGCATATCACTCTCTTTGAATCTTCTTTATCATGCTAAGAGGAGCAGAAAAAAGCAAAAAATTTCAGAATTTCACCTTGCAATGCAGCGAAATCAATGTTTGTGAATTCACATTATTCATTGATTTTTGCCATTGAAAAACATCCAGAAATGTTTGAAGCTACTGACTGAATGAAAGGAGCTGGCATCTCAATCTCTCTGAATATTCGTTAGCATGCTAAGAGGAGCATGAAAAAGCAAAAAATTTCAGAATTGCACCTTGCAACGCGGAGAAATTACTGTTTGTACATTGACATTATTCATTGATTTTTGCCATTGAAAAACATCATGTTACTCATATACCAGAAATGTTTGAAGGTACTGACTGAAAGAAAGGAGCTGGCATCTCACTCTCTTTGAATCAATATTCTTTATCATGCTAAGAGGAGCAGGAAAAAGCAAAAAATTTCAGAATTGCACCTTGCAATGCGGAGAAATCAATGTTTGTGCATTCACATTATTCATTGATTTTTGCCATTGAAAAAGTCCAGAAATGTTTGAAGCTACTGACTGAATGAAAGGAGCTGGCATCTCACACTCTCTGAATCTTCTTTAGCATGCTAAGAGGAGCATGAAAAAGCAAAAAATTTCAGAATTGCACCTTGCAATGCGGAGAAATCACTGTTTGTACATTGACATTATTCATTGATTTTTGCCATTGAAAAACATGATGTTACTCATATACCAGAAATGTTGAAGGTACTGGCTGAAAGAAAGGAGCTGGCATCTCACCCTCTTTGAATCTTCTTTATCACGTTAAGAAGAGCAGGAAAAAGCAAAAAATTTCAGAATTGCACCTTGCAATGCGGAGAAATCAATGTTTGTGCATTCACATTATTCATTGATTTTTGCCATTGAAAAACGTCCAGAAATGTTTGAAGCTACTAACTGAATGAAAGGAGCTGGCATCTCACTCTCTCTGAATCTTCTTTAGCATGCTAAGAGAAGCATGAAAAAGCAAAAAATTTCAGAATTGCACCTTGCAATGCGGAGAAATTACTGTTTGTACATTGACATTATTCATTGATTTTTGCCGTTGAAAAACATCATGTTACTCATATACCAGAAATGTTTGAAGGTACTGGCTGAAAGAAAGGAGCTGGCATCTCACTCTCTTTGAATCTTCTTTATCATGCTAAGAGGAGCAGAGAAAAGCAAAAAATTTCAGAATTGCACTTTGCAATGCAGAGAAATCAATGTTTGTGAATTCACATTATTCATTGATTTTTGCCATTGAAAAACGTCCAGAAATGTTTGAAGCTACTGACTGAATGAAAGGAGCTGGCATCTCAATCTCTCTGAATCTTCGTTAGCATGCTAAGAGGAGCATGAAAAAGCAAAAAATTTCAGAATTGCACCTTGCAATGCGGAGAAATCAATGTTTGTGCATTCACATTATTTATTGATTTTTGCCATTGAAAAACGTCCAGAAATGTTTGAAGCTACTAACTGAATGAAAGGAGCTGGCATCTCACTCTCTCTGAATCTTCTTTAGCATGCTAAGAGAAGCATGAAAAAGCAAAAAATTTCAGAATTGCACCTTGCAATGCGGAGAAATTACTGTTTGTACATTGACATTATTCATTGATTTTTGCCGTTGAAAAACATCATGTTACTCATATACCAGAAATGTTTGAAGGTACTGGCTGAAAGAAAGGAGCTGGCATCTCACTCTCTTTGAATCTTCTTTATCATGCTAAGAGGAGCAGAAAAAAGCAAAAAATTTCAGAATTGCACCTTGCAATGCAGAGAAATCAATGTTTGTGAATTCACATTATTCATTGATTTTTGCCATTGAAAAACGTCCAGAAATGTTTGAAGCTACTGACTGAATGAAAGGAGCTGGCATCTCAATCTCTCTGAATCTTCGTTAGCATGCTAAGAGAAGCATGAAAAAGCAAAAAATTTCAGAATTGCACCTTGCAATGCGGAGAAATTACTGTTTGTACATTGACATTATTCATTGATTTTTGCCATTGAAAAACATCATGTTACTCATATACCAGAAATGTTTGAAGGTACTGGATGAATGAAAGGAGCTGGCATCTCACTCTCTTTGAATCTTCTTTATCATGCTAAGAGGAGCAGGAAAAAGCAAAAAATTTCAGAATTGCATCTTGCAATGCGGAGAAATTACTGTTTGTATATTGACATTTTTCATTGATTTTTGCCATTGAAAAACATCATGTTACTCATATACCAGAAATGTTTGAAGGTACTGACTGAAAGAAAGGAGCTGGCATCTCGCTCTCTTTGAATCAATCTTCTTTATCATGCTAAGAGGAGCAGGAAAAAGCAAAAAATTTCAGAATTGCACCTTGCAATGCGGAGAAATCAATGTTTGTGCATTCACATTATTCATTGATTTTTGCCATTGAAAAACGTCCAGAAATGTTTGAAGCTACTGACTGAATGAAAGGAGCTGGCATCTCACTCTCTCTGAATCTTCTTTAGCATGCTAAGAGGAGCATGAAAAAGCAAAAAATTTCAGAATTGCACCTTGCAATGCGGAGAAATTACTGTTTGTACCTTGACATTATTCATTGATTTTTGCCATTGAAAAACATGATGTTACTCATATACCAGAAATGTTTGAAGGTACTGGCTGAAAGAAAGGAGCTGGCATCTCACTCTCTTTGAATCTTCTTTATCATGTTAAGAGGAGCAGGAAAAAGCAAAAAATTTCAGAATTGCACCTTGCAATGCGGAGAAATCAATGTTTGTGCATTCACTTTATTCATTGATTTTTGCCATTGTAAAACATCCAGAAATGTTTGAAATTACTGACTGAATGAAAGGAGCTGGCATCTCACTCTCTCTGAATCTTCTTTAGCATGCTAAGAGGAGCATGAAAAAGCAAAAAAAATCAGAATTTCACCTTGCAATACGGAGAAATTACTGTTTGTACATTGACATTATTCATTGATTTTTGCCATTGAAAATATCATGTTACTCATATGCCAGAAATGTTTGAAGGTACTGGCTGAAAGAAAGGAGCTGGCATCTCACTCTCTTTGAGTCTTCTTTATCATGGTAAGAGGAACAGGAAAAAGCAAAAAATTTCAGAATTGCACCTTGCAGTGCGGAGAAATTACTGTTTGTACATTGACATTATTCATTGATTTTTGCCATTGAAAAACATCATGTTACTCATATACCAGAAATGTTTGAAGGTACTGGCTGAAAGAAAGGAGCTGGCATCTCACTCTATTTGAATCTTCTTTATCATGCTAAGAGGAGCAGAGAAAAGCAAAAAATTTCAGAATTGCACTTTGCAATGCAGAGAAATCAATGTTTGTGAATTCACATTATTCATTGATTTTTGCCATTGAAAAACTTCCAGAAATGTTTGAAGCTACTGACTGAATGAAAGGAGCTGGCATCTCAATCTCTCTGAATCTTCGTTAGCATGCTAAGAGAAGCATGAAAAAGCAAAAAATTTCAGAATTGCACCTTGCAATGCGGAGAAATTACTGTTTGTACATTGACATTATTCATTGATTTTTGCCATTGAAAAACATCATGTTACTCATATACCAGAAATGTTTGAAGGTACTGGATGAATGAAAGGAGCTGGCATCTCACTCTCTTTGAATCTTCTTTATCATGCTAAGAGGAGCAGGAAAAAGCAAAAAATTTCAGAATTGCATCTTGCAATGCGGAGAAATTACTGTTTGTATATTGACATTTTTCATTGATTTTTGCCATTGAAAAACATCATGTTACTCATATACCAGAAATGTTTGAAGGTACTGACTGAAAGAAAGGAGCTGGCATCTCGCTCTCTTTGAATCAATCTTCTTTATCATGCTAAGAGGAGCAGGAAAAAGCAAAAAATTTCAGAATTGCACCTTGCAATGCGGAGAAATCAATGTTTGTGCATTCACATTATTCATTGATTTTTGCCATTGAAAAACGTCCAGAAATGTTTGAAGCTACTGACTGAATGAAAGGAGCTGGCATCTCACTCTCTCTGAATCTTCTTTAGCATGCTAAGAGGAGCATGAAAAAGCAAAAAATTTCAGAATTGCACCTTGCAATGCGGAGAAATTACTGTTTGTACCTTGACATTATTCATTGATTTTTGCCATTGAAAAACATGATGTTACTCATATACCAGAAATGTTTGAAGGTACTGGCTGAAAGAAAGGAGCTGGCATCTCACTCTCTTTGAATCTTCTTTATCATGTTAAGAGGAGCAGGAAAAAGCAAAAAATTTCAGAATTGCACCTTGCAATGCGGAAAAATCAATGTTTGTGCATTCACTTTATTCATTGATTTTTGCCATTGTAAAACATCCAGAAATGTTTGAAGTTACTGACTGAATGAAAGGAGCTGGCATCTCACTCTCTCTGAATCTTCTTTAGCATGCTAAGAGGAGCATGAAAAAGCAAAAAAAATCAGAATTTCACCTTGCAATACGGAGAAATTACTGTTTGTACATTGACATTATTCATTGATTTTTGCCATTGAAAATATCATGTTACTCATATGCCAGAAATGTTTGAAGGTACTGGCTGAAAGAAAGGAGCTGGCATCTCACTCTCTTTGAGTCTTCTTTATCATGGTAAGAGGAACAGGAAAAAGCAAAAAATTTCAGAATTGCACCTTGCAGTGCGGAGAAATTACTGTTTGTACATTGACATTATTCATTGATTTTTGCCATTGAAAAACATCATGTTACTCATATACCAGAAATGTTTGAAGGTACTGGCTGAAAGAAAGGAGCTGGCATCTCACTCTATTTGAATCTTCTTTATCATGCTAAGAAGAGCAGGAAAAAGCAAAAAATTTCAGAATTGCACTTTGCAATGCGGAGAAATCAATGTTTGTGCATTCACATTATTCATTGATTTTTGCCATTGAAAAACGTCCAGAAATGCTTGAAGCTACTGACTGAATGAAAGGAGCTGGCATCTCACTCTCTCTGAACCTTCTTTAGCATGCTAAGAGGAGCATGAAAGAGCAAAAAAATTCAGAATTGCACCTTGCAATGCGGAGAAATTACTGTTTGTACATTGACATTATTCATTGATTTTTGCCATTGAAAAACATCATGCTACTCGTATACCAGAAATGTTTGAAGGTACTGGCTGAAAAAAAGGAGCTGGCATCTCACTCTCTTTGAATCTTCTTTATCATGCTAAGAGGAGCAGGAAAAAGCAAAAAAATTCAGAATTGCACCTTGCAATGCAGAGAAATCAATGTTTGTGCATTCACATTATTCATTTATTTTTGACATTGTAAAACATCCAGAAATGTTTGAAGCTACTGACTGAATAAAAGGAGCTGGCATCTCACTCTCTCTGAATCTTCTTTAGCATGCTAAGAGGATCATGAAAAAGCAAAAAATTTCAGAATTGCACCTTGCAATGCGGAGAAATTACTGTTTGTAGATTGACATTAGTCATTGATTTTTGCCATTGAAAAACATCATGTTACTCATATACCAGAAATGTTTGAAGGCACTAGTTGAAAGAAAGGAGGTGGCGTCTCACTCTCTTTGAATCAATCTTCTTTATCATGCTAAGAGGAGGAGGAAAAAGCAAAAAATTTCAGAATTGCACCTTGCAATGCGGAGAAATCAATGTTTGTGCATTCACATTATTCATTGATTTTTGCCATTGAAAAACGTCCAGAAATGTTTGAAGCTACTGACTGAATGAAAGTAGCTGGCCTCTCACTCTCTCTGAATCTTCTTTAGCATGCTAAGAGGAGCATGAAAAAGCAAAAAATTTCAGAATTGCACCTTGCAATGCGGAGAAATTACTGTTTGTATATTGACATTATTCATTGATTTTTGCCATTGAAAAACATCATGTTACTCATATACCAGAAATGTTTGAAGGTACTGACTGAAAGAAAGGAGCTGGCATCTCACTCTCTTTGAATCAATTTTCTTTATCATGCTAAGAGGAGCAGGAAAAAGCAAAAAATTTCAGAATTGCACCTTGCAATGCGGAGAAATCAATGTTTGTGCATTCACATTATTCATAGATTTTTGCCATTGAAAAACGTTCAGAAATGTTTGAAGCTACTAACTGAATGAAAGGAACTGGCATCTCACTCTCTCTGAATCTTCTTTAGCATGCTAAGAGAAGCATGAAAAAGCAAAAAATTTCAGAATTGCACCTTGCAATGCGGAGAAATTACTGTTTGTACATTGACATTATTCATTGATTTTTGCCGTTGAAAAACATCATGTTACTCATATACCAGAAATGTTTGAAGGTACTGGCTGAAAGAAAGGAGCTGGCATCTCACTCTCTTTGAATCTTCTTTATCATGCTAAGAGGAGCAGAATAAAGCAAAAAATTTCAGAATTGCACCTTGCAATGCAGAGAAATCAATGTTTGTGAATTCACATTATTCATTGATTTTTGCCATTGAAAAACGTCCAGAAATTTTTGAAGCTACTGACTGAATGAAAGGAGGTGGCACCTCAATCTCTCTGAATCTTCGTTAGCATGCTAAGAGGAGCATGAAAAAGCAAAAAATTTCAGAATTGCACCTTGCAATGCGGAGAAATTACTGTTTGTACATTGACATTATTCATTGATTTTTGCCATTGAAAAACATCATGTTACTCATATACCAGAAATGTTTGAAGGTACTGGATGAAAGAAAGGAGCTGGCATCTCACTCTCTTTGAATCTTCTTTATCATTCTAAGAGGAGCAGGAAAAAGCAAAAAATTTCAGAATTGCATCTTGCAATGCGGAGAAATTTCTGTTTGTATATTGACATTTCTCATTGATTTTTGCCATTGAAAAACATCATGTTACTCATATACCAGAAATGTTTGAAGGTACTGACTGAAAGAAAGGAGCTGGCATCTCACTCTCTTTGAATCAATCTTCTTTATCATGCTAAGAGGAGCAGGAAAAAGCAAAAAATTTCAGAATTGCACCTTGCAATGCGGAGAAATCAATGTTTGTGCATTCACATTAATCATTGATTTTTGCCATTGAAAAACGTCCAGAAATGTTTGAAGCTACTGACTGAATGAAAGGAGCTGGCATCTCACTCTCTCTGAATCTTCTTTAGCATGCTAAGAGGAGCATGAAAAAGCAAAAAATTTCAGAATTGCACCTTGCAATGCGGAGAAATTACTGTTTGTACATTGACATTATTCATTGATTTTTGCCATTGAAAAACATCATGTTACTCATATACCAGAAATGTTTGAAGGTACTGACTGAAAGAAAGGAGCTGGCATCTCACTCTCTTTGAATCAATTTTCTTTATCATGCTAAGAGGAGCAGGAAAAAGCAAAAAATTTCAGAATTGCACCTTGCAATGCGGAGAAATCAATGTTTGTGCATTCACATTATTCATTGATTTTTGCCATTGAAAAAGTCCAGAAATGTTTGAAGCTACTGACTGAATGAAAGGAGCTGGCATCTCACTATCTCTGAATCTTCTTTAGCATGCTAAGAGGAGCATGAAAAAGCAAAAAATTTCAGAATTGCACCTTGCAATGCGGAGAAATCACTGTTTGTACATTGACATTATTCATTGATTTTTGCCATTGAAAAACATGATGTTACTCATATACCAGAAATGTTTGAAGGTACTGGCTGAAAGAAAGGAGCTGACATCTCACTCTCTTTGAATCTTCTTTATCATGTTAAGAGGAGCAGGAAAAAGCAAAAAATTTCAGAATTGCACCTTGCAATGCGGAGAAATCAATGTTTGTGCATTCACATTATTCATTGATTTTTGCCATTGAAAAACGTCCAGAAATGTTTGAAGCTACTAACTGAATGAAAGGAGCTGGCATCTCACTCTCTCTGAATCTTCTTTAGCATGCTAAGAGAAGCATGAAAAAGCAAAAAATTTCAGAATTGCACCTTGCAATGCGGAGAAATAACTGTTTGTACATTGACATTATTCATAGATTTTTGCCATTGAAAAACATCATGTTACTCATATACCAGAAATGTTTGAAGGTACTGACTGAAAGAAAGGAGCTGGCATCTCACTCTCTTTGAATCAGTTTTCTTTATCATGCTAAGAGGAGCAGGAAAAAGCAAAAAATTTCAGAATTGCACCTTGCAATGCGGAGAAATCAATGTTTGTGCATTCACATTATACATTGATTTTTGCCATTGAAAAACGTTCAGAAATGTTTGAAGCTACTAACTGAATGAAAGGAGCTGGCATCTCACTCTCTCTGAATCTTCTTTAGCATGCTAAGAGAAGCATGAAAAAGCAAAAAATTTCAGAATTGCACCTTGCAATGCGGAGAAATTACTGTTTGTACATTGACATTATTCATTGATTTTTGCCGTTGAAAAACATCATGTTACTCATATACCAGAAATGTTTGAAGGTACTGGCTGAAAGAAAGGAGCTGGCATCTCACTCTCTTTGAATCTTCTTTATCATGCTAAGAGGAGCAGAAAAAAGCAAAAAATTTCAGAATTGCACCTTGCAATGCAGAGAACTCAATGTTTGTGAATTCACATTGTTCATTGATTTTTGCCATTGAAAAACGTCCAGAAATGTTTGAAGCTACTGAGTGAATGAAAGGAGCTGGCATCTCAATCTCTCTGAATCTTCGTTAGCATGCTAAGAGGAGCATGAAAAAGCAAAAAATTTCAGAATTGCACCTTGAAATGCGGAGAAATTACTGTTTGTACATTGACATTATTCATTGATTTTTGCCATTGAAAAACATCATGTTACTCATATACCAGAAATGTTTGAAGGTACTGGCTGAAAGAAAGGAGCTGGCACTTCACTCTCTTTGAATCTTCTTTATCATGCTAAGAGGAGCAGGAAACAGCAAAAAATTTCAGAATTCCACCTTGCAATGCAGAGAAATCAATGTTTGTGTATTCACATTATTCATTGATTTTTGCCATTGAAAAACGTCCAGAAATGTTTGAAGCTACTGACTGAATGAAAGGAGCTGGCATCTCACTCTCTCTGAATCTTCTTTAGCATGCTAAGAGGAGCATGAAAAAGCAAAAAATTTCAGAATTGCACCTTGCAATGTGGAGAAATTACTGTTTGTACATTGACATTATTCATTTATTTTTGCCATTGAAAAACATCATGTTACTCATATACCAGAAATGTTTGAAGGTACTGGCTGAAAGAAAGGAGCTGGCATCTCACTCTCTTTGAATATTCTTTATCATGCTAAGAGGAGCAGGAAAAAGCAAAAAAATTTCAGAATTGCACCTTGCAATGCGTAGAAATCAATGTTTGTGTATTCACATTATTCATTGATTTTTGCCATTGAAAAACGTCCAGAAATGTTTGAAGCTACTGAATGAATGAAAGGAGCTTGCTTCTCACTCTCTCTGAATATTCTTTAGCATGCTAAGAGGAGCATGAAAAAGCAAAAAATTTCAGAATTGCACCTTGCAATGTGGAGAAATTACTGTTTGTACATTGACATTATTCATTGATTTTTGCCATTGAAAAACATCATGTTACTCATATACCAGAAATGTTTGAAGGTACTGGCTGAAAGAAAGGAGCTGGCACTTCACTCTCTTTGAATCTTCTTTATCATGCTAAGAGGAGCAGGAAAAAGCAAAAAAATTCAGAATTGCACCTTGCAATGCAGAGAAATCAATGTTTGTGCATTCACATTATTCATTTATTTTTGCCATTGTAAAATGTCCAGAAATGTTTGAAGCTACTGATTGAATTAAAGGAGCTGGCATCTCACTCTCTCTAAATCTTCTTTAGCATGCTAAGAGGAGCATGAAAAAGCAAAACATTTCAGAATTGCACCTTGCCATGCTGAGAAAATAATGTTTGTACATTGACATTATTCATTGATTTTTGCCATTGAAAAACATCATGTTACTCATATTCCAGAATTGTTTGAAGGTACTGGCTGAAAGAAAGGAGCTGGCACTTCACTCTCTTTGAATCTTCTTTACCATGCTAAGAGGAGCAGGAGACAGCAAAAAATTTCAGAATTGCACCTTGCAATGCAGAGAAATCAATGTTTGTGTATCCACATTATTCATTGATTTTTGCCATTGTAAAACGTCCAGAAATGTTTGAAGCTACTGACTGAATGAAAGGAGCTGGCATCTCACTCTCTCTGAATCTTCTTTAGCATGCTAAGAGGAGCATGAAAAAGCAAAAAATTTCAGAATTGCACCTTGCATTGCGGAGAAATTACTGTTTGTACTTTGACATTATTCATTGATTTTTGCCATTGAAAAACATCATGTTACTCATATACCAGAAATGTTTAAGGTACTGGCTGAAAGAAAGGAGCTGGCACTTCACTCTCTTTGAATCTTCTTTATCATGCTAAGAGGAGCAGGAAAAAGCAAAAAATTTCAAAATTGCACCTTGCAATGCGGAGAAATCAATGTTTGTGTACTCACATTATTCATTGATTTTTGCCATTGAAAAACGTCCAGAAATGTTTGAAGCTACTGACTGAATGAATGGAGCTGGCATCTCACTCTCTCTGAATCTTCTTTAGCATGCTAAGAGGAGCATGAAGAAGCAAAAAATTTCAGAATTGCACCTTGCAATGCGGAGAAATTTCTGTTTGTACATTGACATTATTCATTGATTTTTGCCATTGAAAAACATCATGTTACTCATATACCAGAAATGTTTGAAGGTACTGGCTGAAAGAAAGGAGCTGGAACTTCACTCTCTTTGAATCTTCTTTATCATGCTAAGAGGAGCAGGAAACAGCAAAAAATTTCAGAATTGCACCTTGCAATGCAGAGAAATCAATGTTTGTGTATTCACATTATTCATTGATTTTTGCAATTGAAAAACGTCCAGAAATGTTTGAAGCTACTGACTGAATTAAAGGAGCTGGCATCTCACTCTCTCTGAATCTTCTTTAGCATGCTAAGAGGAGCATGAAAAAGCAAAAAATTTCAGAATTGCACCTTGCAATGTGGAGAAATTACTGTTTGTACATTGACATTATTCATTGATTTTTGCCATTGAAAAACATCATGTTACTCATATACCAGAAATGTTTGAAGGTACTGGCTGAAAGAAAGGAGCTGGCATCTCACTCTCTTTGAATATTCTTTATCATGCTAAGAGGAGCAGGAAAAAGCAAAAAAATTTCAGAATTGCACCTTGCAATGCGGAGAAATCAATGTTTGTGTATTCACATTATTCATTGATTTTTGCCACTGAAAAATGTCCAGAAATGTTTGAAGCTACTGAATGAATGAAAGGAACTGGCATCTCACTCTCTCTGAATCTTCTTTAGCATGCTAAGAGCAGCATGAAAAAGCAAAAAAGTTCAGAATTGCACCTTGCAATGTGGAGAAATTACTGTTTGTACATTGACATTATTCATTGATTTTTGCCATTGAAAAACATCATGTTACTCATATACCAGAAATGTTTGAAGGTACTGGCTGAAAGAAAGGAGCTGGCATCTCACTCTCTTTGAATATTCTTTATCATGCTAAGAGGAGCAGGAAAAAGAAAAAAAATTTCAGAATTGCACCTTGCAATGCGGAGAAATCAGTGTTTGTGTATTCAGATTATTCATTGATTTTTGCCATTGAAAAACGTCCAGAAATGTTTGAAGCTACTGAATGAATGAAAGGAGCTGGCATCTCACTCTCTCTGAATCTTCTTTAGCATGCTAAGAGCAGCATGAAAAAGCAAAAAATTTCAGAATTGCACCTTGCAATGTGGAGAAATTACTGTTTGTACATTGACATTATTCATTGATTTTTACCATTGAAAAACATCATGTTACTCATATACCAGAAATGTTTAAAGGTACTGGCTGAAAGAAAGGAGCTGGCACTTCACTCTCTTTGAATCTTCTTTATCATGCTAAGAGGAGCAGGAAAAAGCAAAAAAATTCAGAATTGCACCTTGCAATGCAGAGAAATCAATGTTTGTGCATTCACATTATTCATTGATTTTTGCCATTGTAAAATGTCCAGAAATGTTTGAAGCTACTGACTGAATTAAAGGAGCTGGCATCTCACTCTTTCTGAATCTTCTTTAGCATGCTAAGAGGAGCATGAAAAAGCAAAACATTTCAGAATTTCACCTTGCCATGCTGAGAAAATAATGTTTGTACATTGACATTATTCATTGATTTTTGCCATTGAAAAACATCATGTTACTCATATTCCAGAATTGTTTGAAGGTACTGGCTGAAAGAAAGGAGCTGGCATCTCACTCTCTTTGAATCTTCTTTTTCATGCTAAGAGGAGCAGGAAAAAGCAAAAAATTTCAGAATTGCATCTTGCAATGTGAAGAAATCAATGTTTGTGTATTCAAATTATTCATTGATTTTTGCTATTGAAAAACGTCCAGAAATGTTTGAAGCTACTGACTGAACGAAAGGAGCTGGCATCTCACTCTCTGTGAATCTTCTTTAGCATGCTAAGAGGAGCATGAAAAAGCAAAAAATTTCAGAATTGCACCTTGCAATGCGGAGAAATTACTGTTTGTACATTGACATTATTCATTGATTTTTGCCATTGAAAAACATCATGTTACTCATATGCCAGAAATGTTTGAAGTTACTGGCTGAAAGAAAGGAGCTGGCACTCCAGTCTCCTTGAATCATCTTTATCATGCTAAGTGGAGCAGGAAAAAGCAAAAAATTTCAGAATTGCACCTTGCAATGCAGAGAAATCAATGTTTGTGCATTCACATTATTCATTGATTTTTACCATTGTAAAACGTCCAGAAATGTTTGAAGCTACTGACTGAATGAAAGGAGCTGGCATCTCACTCTCTCTGAATCTTCTTTAGCATGCTAAGAGGTGCATGAAAAAGCAAAAAATTTCAGAATTGCACCTTGCAATGAGGAGAAATTACTGTTTGTACATTGACATTATTCATTTATTTTTGCCATTGAAAAACATCATGTTACTCATATACCAGAAATGTTTGAAGGTACTGGCTGAAAGAAAGGAGCTGGCATCTCACTCTCTTTGAATATTCTTTATCATGCTAAGAGGAGCAGGAAAAAGCAAAAAAATTTCAGAATTGCACCTTGCAATGCGTAGAAATCAATGTTTGTGTATTCACATTATTCATTGATTTTTGCCATTGAAAAACGTCCAGAAATGTTTGAAGCTACTGAATGAATGAAAGGAGCTTGCTTCTCACTCTCTCTGAATATTCTTTAGCATGCTAAGAGGAGCATGAAAAAGCAAAAAATTTCAGAATTGCACCTTGCAATGTGGAGAAATTACTGTTTGTACATTGACATTATTCATTGATTTTTGCCATTGAAAAACATCATGTTACTCATATACCAGAAATGTTTGAAGGTACTGGCTGAAAGAAAGGAGCTGGCACTTCACTCTCTTTGAATCTTCTTTATCATGCTAAGAGGAGCAGGAAAAAGCAAAAAAATTCAGAATTGCACCTTGCAATGCAGAGAAATCAATGTTTGTGCATTCACATTATTCATTTATTTTTGCCATTGTAAAATGTCCAGAAATGTTTGAAGCTACTGATTGAATTAAAGGAGCTGGCATCTCACTCTCTCTAAATCTTCTTTAGCATGCTAAGAGGAGCATGAAAAAGCAAAACATTTCAGAATTGCACCTTGCCATGCTGAGAAAATAATGTTTGTACATTGACATTATTCATTGATTTTTGCCATTGAAAAACATCATGTTACTCATATTCCAGAATTGTTTGAAGGTACTGGCTGAAAGAAAGGAGCTGGCACTTCACTCTCTTTGAATCTTCTTTACCATGCTAAGAGGAGCAGGAGACAGCAAAAAATTTCAGAATTGCACCTTGCAATGCAGAGAAATCAATGTTTGTGTATCCACATTATTCATTGATTTTTGCCATTGTAAAACGTCCAGAAATGTTTGAAGCTACTGACTGAATGAAAGGAGCTGGCATCTCACTCTCTCTGAATCTTCTTTAGCATGCTAAGAGGAGCATGAAAAAGCAAAAAATTTCAGAATTGCACCTTGCATTGCGGAGAAATTACTGTTTGTACTTTGACATTATTCATTGATTTTTGCCATTGAAAAACATCATGTTACTCATATACCAGAAATGTTTGAAGGTACTGGCTGAAAGAAAGGAGCTGGCACTTCACTCTCTTTGAATCTTCTTTATCATGCTAAGAGGAGCAGGAAAAAGCAAAAAATTTCAAAATTGCACCTTGCAATGCGGAGAAATCAATGTTTGTGTACTCACATTATTCATTGATTTTTGCCATTGAAAAACGTCCAGAAATGTTTGAAGCTACTGACTGAATGAATGGAGCTGGCATCTCACTCTCTCTGAATCTTCTTTAGCATGCTAAGAGGAGCATGAAGAAGCAAAAAATTTCAGAATTGCACCTTGCAATGCGGAGAAATTTCTGTTTGTACATTGACATTATTCATTGATTTTTGCCATTGAAAAACATCATGTTACTCATATACCAGAAATGTTTGAAGGTACTGGCTGAAAGAAAGGAGCTGGAACTTCACTCTCTTTGAATCTTCTTTATCATGCTAAGAGGAGCAGGAAACAGCAAAAAATTTCAGAATTGCACCTTGCAATGCAGAGAAATCAATGTTTGTGTATTCACATTATTCATTGATTTTTGCAATTGAAAAACGTCCAGAAATGTTTGAAGCTACTGACTGAATGAAAGGAGCTGGCATCTCACTCTCTCTGAATCTTCTTTAGCATGCTAAGAGGAGCATGAAAAAGCAAAAAATTTCAGAATTGCACCTTGCAATGTGGAGAAATTACTGTTTGTACATTGACATTATTCATTGATTTTTGCCATTGAAAAACATCATGTTACTCATATACCAGAAATGTTTGAAGGTACTGGCTGAAAGAAAGGAGCTGGCATCTCACTCTCTTTGAATATTCTTTATCATGCTAAGAGGAGCAGGAAAAAGCAAAAAAATTTCAGAATTGCACCTTGCAATGCGGAGAAATCAATGTTTGTGTATTCACATTATTCATTGATTTTTGCCACTGAAAAATGTCCAGAAATGTTTGAAGCTACTGAATGAATGAAAGGAACTGGCATCTCACTCTCTCTGAATCTTCTTTAGCATGCTAAGAGCAGCATGAAAAAGCAAAAAAGTTCAGAATTGCACCTTGCAATGTGGAGAAATTACTGTTTGTACATTGACATTATTCATTGATTTTTGCCATTGAAAAACATCATGTTACTCATATACCAGAAATGTTTGAAGGTACTGGCTGAAAGAAAGGAGCTGGCATCTCACTCTCTTTGAATATTCTTTATCATGCTAAGAGGAGCAGGAAAAAGAAAAAAAATTTCAGAATTGCACCTTGCAATGCGGAGAAATCAGTGTTTGTGTATTCAGATTATTCATTGATTTTTGCCATTGAAAAACGTCCAGAAATGTTTGAAGCTACTGAATGAATGAAAGGAGCTGGCATCTCACTCTCTCTGAATCTTCTTTAGCATGCTAAGAGCAGCATGAAAAAGCAAAAAATTTCAGAATTGCACCTTGCAATGTGGAGAAATTACTGTTTGTACATTGACATTATTCATTGATTTTTACCATTGAAAAACATCATGTTACTCATATACCAGAAATGTTTAAAGGTACTGGCTGAAAGAAAGGAGCTGGCACTTCACTCTCTTTGAATCTTCTTTATCATGCTAAGAGGAGCAGGAAAAAGCAAAAAAATTCAGAATTGCACCTTGCAATGCAGAGAAATCAATGTTTGTGCATTCACATTATTCATTGATTTTTGCCATTGTAAAATGTCCAGAAATGTTTGAAGCTACTGACTGAATTAAAGGAGCTGGCATCTCACTCTTTCTGAATCTTCTTTAGCATGCTAAGAGGAGCATGAAAAAGCAAAACATTTCAGAATTTCACCTTGCCATGCTGAGAAAATAATGTTTGTACATTGACATTATTCATTGATTTTTGCCATTGAAAAACATCATGTTACTCATATTCCAGAATTGTTTGAAGGTACTGGCTGAAAGAAAGGAGCTGGCATCTCACTCTCTTTGAATCTTCTTTTTCATGCTAAGAGGAGCAGGAAAAAGCAAAAAATTTCAGAATTGCATCTTGCAATGTGAAGAAATCAATGTTTGTGTATTCAAATTATTCATTGATTTTTGCTATTGAAAAACGTCCAGAAATGTTTGAAGCTACTGACTGAACGAAAGGAGCTGGCATCTCACTCTCTGTGAATCTTCTTTAGCATGCTAAGAGGAGCATGAAAAAGCAAAAAATTTCAGAATTGCACCTTGCAATGCGGAGAAATTACTGTTTGTACATTGACATTATTCATTGATTTTTGCCATTGAAAAACATCATGTTACTCATATGCCAGAAATGTTTGAAGTTACTGGCTGAAAGAAAGGAGCTGGCACTCCAGTCTCCTTGAATCATCTTTATCATGCTAAGTGGAGCAGGAAAAAGCAAAAAATTTCAGAATTGCACCTTGCAATGCAGAGAAATCAATGTTTGTGCATTCACATTATTCATTGATTTTTACCATTGTAAAACGTCCAGAAATGTTTGAAGCTACTGACTGAATGAAAGGAGCTGGCATCTCACTCTCTCTGAATCTTCTTTAGCATGCTAAGAGGTGCATGAAAAAGCAAAAAATTTCAGAATTGCACCTTGCAATGAGGAGAAATTACTGTTTGTACATTGACATTATTCATTGATTTTTGCCATTGAAAAACATCATGTTACTCATATACCAGAAATGTTTGAAGGTACTGGCTGAAAGAAAGGAGCTGGCATCTCACTCTATTTGAATCTTCTTTATCATGCTAAGAGGAGCAGGAAAAAGCAAAAAATTTCAGAATTGCACCTTGCAATGCGGAGAAATCAATGTTTGTGCATTCACATTATTCATTTATTTTTACCATTGAAAAAAGTCCAGAAATGTTTGAAGCTACTGACTGAATGAAAGGAGCTGGCATCTCACTCTCTCTGAATCTTCTTTAGCATGCTAAGAGGAGCATGAAAAAGCAAAAAATTTCAGAATTGCACCTTGCAATGCGGAGAAATTACTGTTTGTACATTGACATTATTCATTGATTTTTGCCATTGAAAAACATCATGTTACTCATATACCAGAAATGTTTAAAGGTACTGGCTGAAAGAAAGGAGCTGGCACTTCACTCTCTTTGAATCTTCTTTATCATGCTAAGTGGAGCAGGAAAAAGCAAAAAATTTCAGAATTGCACCTTGCAATGCAGAGAAATAAATGTTTGTGCATTCACATTATTCATTGATTTTTGCCATTGTAAAACATCCAGAAATGTTTGAAGCTACTGACTGAATGAAAGGAGCTGGCATCTCACTCTCTCTGAATCTTCTTTAGCATGCTAAGAGGAGCATGAAAAAGCAAAAAATTTCAGAATTGCACCTTGCAATGAGGAGAAATTACTGTTTGTACAATGACATTCATTGATTTTTGCCATTGAAAAACATCATGTTACTCATATACCAGAACTGTTTGAAGGTACTGGCTGAAAGAAAGGAGCTGGCATCTCACTCTACTTGAATCTTCTTTATCATGCTAAGAGGAGCAGGAAAAACCAAAAAATTTCAGAATTCCACCTTGCAATGCGGAGAAATCAATGTTTGTGCATTCACATTATTCATTTATTTTTACCATTGAAAAAAGTCCAGAAATGTTTGAAGCTACAGACTGAATGAAAGGAGCTGGCATCTCACTCTCTCTGAATCGTCTTTAGCATGCTAAGAAGAGCATGAAAAAGCAAAAAATTTCAGAATTGCACCTTGCAATGCGGAGAAATTACTGTTTGTACATTGACATTATTCATTGATTTTTGCCATTGAAAAACATCATGTTACTCATATACCAGAAATGTTCGACGGTACTGGCTGAAAGAAAGGAGCTGGCATCTCACTCTCTTTGAATCTTCTTTATCATGCTAAGAGGAGCAGGAAAAAGCAAAAAAAATTCAGAATTGCACCTTGCAATGCGGAGAAATCAATGTTTGTGTATTCACATTATTCATTGATTTTTGCCATTGAAAAACATCCAGAAATGTTTGAAGCTACTGACTGAATGAAAGGAGCTGGCATCTCACTCTCTCTGAAAGTTCTTTATCATGCTAAGAGGAGCAGGAAAAAGCAAAAAAATTTCAGAATTGCACCTTGCAATGCAGAGAAATCAATGTTTGTGCATTCACATTATTCATTGATTTTTTGCCATTGTAAAATGTCCAGAAATGTTTGAAGCTACTGACTGAATGAAAGGAGCTGGCATCTCACTCTCTCTGAATCTTCTTTAGCATGCTAAAAGGAGCATGAAAAAGCAAAAAATTTCAGAATTGCACCTTGCAATGAGGAGAAATTACTGTTTGTACATTGACATTCATTGATTTTTGCCATTGAAAAACATCATGTTACTCATATACCAGAAATGTTTGAAGGTACTGGCTGAAAGAAAGGAGCTGGCATCTCACTCTATTTGAATCTTCTTTATCATGCTAAGAGGAGCAGGAAAAAGCAAAAAATTTCAGAATTGCACCTTGCAATGCGGAGAAATCAATGTTTGTGCATTCACATTATTCATTTATTTTTACCATTGAAAAAAGTCCAGAAATGTTTGAAGCTACTGACTGAATGAAAGGAGCTGGCATCTCACTCTCTCTGAATCATCTTTAGCATGCTAAGAGGAGCATGAAAAAGCAAAAAATTTCAGAATTGCACCTTGCAATACGGAGAAATTACTGTTTGTACATTGACATTATTCATTGATTTTTGCCATTGAAAAACATCATGTTACTCATATACCAGAAATGTTTGAAGGTACTGGCTGAAAGAAAGGAGCTGGCACTTCACTCTCTTTGAATCTTCTTTATCATGCTAAGAGGAGCAGGAAAAAGCAAAAAATTTCAGAATTGCACCTTGCAATGCAGTGAAATCAATGTTTGTGCATTCACATTATTCATTGAGTTTTGCCATTGTAAAATGTCCAGAAATGTTTGAAGCTACTAACTGAATGAAAGGAGCTGGCATCTCACTCTCTCTGAATCTTCTTTAGCATGCTAAGAGGAGCATGAAAAAGCAAGAAAATTCAAAATTGCACCTTGCAATGTGGAGAAATTACTGTTTGTACATTGACATTATTCATTGATTTTTGCCATTGAAAAACATCATGTTACTCATATACCAGAAATGTTTAAAGGTACTGGCTGAAAGAAAGGAGCTGGCACTTCACTCTCTTTGAATCTTCTTTATCATCTTAAGTGGAGCAGGAAAAAGCAAAAAATTTCAGAATTGCACCTTGCAATGCAGAGAAATAAATGTTTGTGCATTCACATTATTCATTGATTTTTGCCATTGTAAAACATCCAGAAATGTTTGAAGCTACTGACTGAATGAAAGGAGCTGGCATCTCACTCTCTCTGAATCTTCTTTAGCATGCTAAGAGGAGCATGAAAAAGCAAAAAATTTCAGAATTGCACCTTGCAATGAGGAGAAATTACTGTTTGTACATTGACATTCATTGATTTTTGCCATTGAAAAACATCATGTTACTCATATACCAGAACTGTTTGAAGGTACTGGCTGAAAGAAAGGAGCTGGCATCTCACTCTATTTGAATCTTCTTTATCATGCTAAGAGGAGCAGGAAAAACCAAAAAATTTCAGAATTCCACCTTGCAATGCGGAGAAATCAATGTTTGTGCATTCACATTATTCATTTATTTTTACCATTGAAAAAAGTCCAGAAATGTTTGAAGCTACAGACTGAATGAAAGGAGCTGGCATCTCACTCTCTCTGAATCGTCTTTAGCATGCTAAGAGGAGCATGAAAAAGCAAAAAATTTCAGAATTGCACCTTGCAATGCGGAGAAATTACTGTTTGTACATTGACATTATTCATTGATTTTTGCCATTGAAAAACATCATGTTACTCATATACCAGAAATGTTCGACGGTACTGGCTGAAAGAAAGGAGCTGGCATCTCACTCTCTTTGAATCTTCTTTATCATGCTAAGAGGAGCAGGAAAAAGCAAAAAAATTTCAGAATTGCACCTTGCAATGCGGAGAAATCAATGTTTGTGTATTCACATTATTCATTGATTTTTGCCATTGAAAAACATCCAGAAATGTTTGAAGCTACTGACTGAATGAAAGGAGCTGGCATCTCACTCTTTCTGAAAGTTCTTTATCATGCTAAGAGGAGCAGGAAAAAGCAAAAAAATTTCAGAATTGCACCTTGCAATGCAGAGAAATCAATGTTTGTGCATTCACATTATTCATTGATTTTTTGCCATTGTAAAATGTCCAGAAATGTTTGAAGCTACTGACTGAATGAAAGGAGCTGGCATCTCACTCTCTCTGAATCTTCTTTAGCATGCTAAGAGGAGCATGAAAAAGCAAAAAATTTCAGAATTGCACCTTGCAATGAGGAGAAATTACTGTTTGTACATTGACATTCATTGATTTTTGCCATTGAAAAACATCATGTTACTCATATACCAGAAATGTTTGAAGGTACTGGCTGAAAGAAAGGAGCTGGCATATCACTTTATTTGAATCTTCTTTATCATGCTAAGAGGAGCAGGAAAAAGCAAAAAATTTCAGAATTGCACCTTGCAATGCGGAGAAATCATTGTTTGTGCATTCACATTATTCATTTATTTTTACCATTGAAAAAAGTCCAGAAATGTTTGAAGCTACTGAAAGAATGAAAGGAGCTGGCATCTCACTCTCTCTGAATCGTCTTTAGCATGCTAAGAGGAGCATGAAAAACCAAAAAATTTCAGAATTGCACCTTGCAATGCGGAGAAATTACTGTTTGTACATTGACATTATTCATTGATTTTTGCCATTGAAAAACATCATGTTACTCATATACCAGAAATGTTTGAAGGTACTGGCTGAAAGAAAGGAGCTGGCATCTCACTCTATTTGAATCTTCTTTATCATGCTAAGCGGAGGAGGAAACAGCAAAAAATTTCAGAATTGCACCTTGCAATGCAGAGAAATCAATGTTTGTGCATTAACATTATTCATTGATTTTCGCCATTGTAAAACGTCCAGAAATGTTTGAAGCTACTGACTGAATGAAAGGAGCTGGCATCTCACTCTCTTTGAATCTTCTTTATCATGCTAAGAGGAGCAGGAAAAAGCAAAAAATTTCAGAATTGCACCTTGCAATGCGGAGAAATCAAAGTTTGTGCATTCACATTATTCATTGATTTTTGCCATTGAAAAACGTCCAGAAATGTTTGAAGCTACTGACTGAATGAAAGGAGCTGGCATCTCACTCTCTCTGAATCTTCTTTAGCATGCTAAGAGGATCATGAAAAAGCAAAAAATTTCAGAATTGCACCTTTCAATGTGGAGAAATTACTGTTTGTACATTGACATTATTCATTGATTTTTGCCATTGAAAAACATCATGTTACTCATATACCAGAAATGTTTGAAGGTACTGGCTGAAAGAAAGGAGCTGGAATCTCACTCTCTTTGAATATTCTTTATCATGCTAAGAGGAGCAGGAAAAAGCAAAAAAATTTCAGAATTGCACCTTGCAATGCGGAGAAATCAATGTTTGTGTATTCACATTATTCATTGATTTTTGCCATTGAAAAACGTCCAGAAATGTTTGAAGCTACTGACTGAATGAAAGGAGCTGGCATCTCACTCTCTCTGAATCTTCTTTAGCATGCTAAGAGAAGCATGAAAAAGCAAAAAATTTCAGAATTGCACCTTGCAATGTGGAGAAATTACTGTTTGTACATTGACATTATGCATTGATTTTTGCCATTGAAAAACATCATGTTACTCATATACCAGAAATGTTTGAAGGAACTGGCTGAAAGAAAGGAGCTGGAATCTCACTCTCTTTGAATATTCTTTATCATGCTAAGAGAAGCAGGAAAAAGCAAAAAAATTTCAGAATTGCACCTTGCAATGCGGAGAAATCAATGTTTGTGTATTCACATTATTCATTGATTTTTGGGATTGAAAAACGTCCAAAAATTTTTGAAGCTACTGACTGAATGAAAGGAGCTGGCATCTCACTCTCTCTGAATCTTCTTTAGCATGCTAAGAGGAGCATGAAAAAGCAAAAAATTTCAGAATTGCACCTTGCAATGTGGATAAATTACTGTTTATACATTGACATTATTCATTGATTTTTGCCATTGAAAAACATCATGTTACTCATATACCAGAAATGTTTGAAGGTACTGGCTGAAAGAAAGGAGCTGGCACTTCACTCTCTTTGAATATTCGTTATCATGCTAAGAGAAGCAGGAAAAAGCAAAAAAATTTCAGAATTGCACCTTGCAGTGCGGAGAAATCAATGTTTGTGTATTCACATTATTCATTGATTTTTGCCATTGAAAAACGTCCAGAAATGTTTGAAGCTACTGACTGAATCAAAGGAGCTGGCATCTCACTCTCTCTGAATCTTCTTTAGCATGCTAAGAGGAGCATGAGAAAAGAAAAAAATTTCAGAATTGCACCTTGCAATGTGGATAAATTACTGTTTGTACATTGACATTATTCATTGATTTTTGCCATTGAAAAACATCATGTTACTCATATACCAGAAATGTTTGAAGGTACTGGCTGAAAGAAAGGAGCTGGCACTTCACTCTCTTTGAATCTTTTTTATCATGCTAAGAGGAGCAGGAAACAGCAAAAAATTTCAGAATTGCACCTTGCAATTCGGAGAAATCAATGTTTGTGCATTCACATTATTCATTGATTTTTGCCATTGAAAAACGTCCAGAAATGTTTGAAGCTACTGACTGAATGAAAGGAGCTGGCATCTCACTCTCTCTGAATCTTCTTTAGCATGCTAATATGAGCATGAAAAAGTAAAAAATTTCAGAATTGCACATTGCAATGAGGAGAAATTACTGTTTGTACATTGACATTCATTGATTTTTGACATTGAAAAACATCATGTTACTCATATACCAGAAATGTTTGAAGGTACTGGCTGAAAGAAAGGAGCTGGCATCTCACTCTCTTTGAATCTTCTTTATCATGCTAAGAGGAGCAGGAAAAAGCAAAAAATTTCAGAATTGCACCCTGCAATGAGGAGAAATTACTGTTTGTACATTGACATTATTCATTGATTTTTGCCATTGAAAAACATCATGTTACTCATATACCAGAAATGTTTGAAGCTACTGGCTAAAAGAAAGGAGCTGGCACTTCACTCTCTTTGAATCTTCTTTATCATACTAAGAGGAGCAGGAAAAAGCAAAAAATTTCAGAATTGCAGCTTGCAATGCGGAGAAATCAATGTTTGTGCATTCACATTATTCATTGATTTTTTGCCATTGTAAAACGTCCAGATTTGTTTGAAGCTACTGACTGAATGAAAGGAGCTGGCATCTCACTCTCTCTGAATCTTCTTTAGCATGCTAAGAGGAGCATGAAAAAGCAAAAAATTTCAGAATTGCACCTTGCAAAGCGGAGAAAATACTGTTTGTACATTGACATTATTCATTGATTTTTGCCATTGAAAAAGAACATGTTACTCATATACCAGAAATGTTTGAAGGTACTGGCTGAAAGAAAGGATCTGGCATCTCACTCTCTTTGAATCTTCTTTATCATGCTAAGAGGAGCAGGAAAAAGCAAAAAATTTCAGAATTGCACCTTGCAATGCGCAGAAATCAATGTTTGTGTATTCACATTATTCATTGATTTTTGCCATTGAAAAACGTCCAGAAATGTTTGAAGCTACTGACTGAATGAAAGGAGCTGGCATCTCACTCTCTCTGAATCTTCTTTAGCATGCTAAGAGGAGCATGAAAAAGCAAAAAATTTCAGAATTGCACATTGCAATGCGGAGAAATTACTGTTTGTACATGGACATTATTCATTGATTTTTGCCATTGAAAAACATCATGTTACTCATATACCATAAATGTTTGAAGGTACTGGCTGAAAGAAAGGAGCTGGCACTTCACTCTCTTTGAATCTTCTTTATCATGCTAAGAGGAGCAGGAAACAGCAAAAAATTTCAGAATTGCACCTTGCAATTCGGAGAAATCAATGTTTGTGCATTCACATTGTTCATTGATTTTTGCCATTGAAAAACGTCCAGAAATGTTTGAAGCTACTGACTGAATGAAAGGAGCTGGCATCTCACTCTCTCTGAATCTTCTTTAGCATGCTAAGATGAGCATGGAAAAGTAAAATATTTCAGAATTGCACATTGCAATGAGAAGAAATTACTGTTTGTACATTGACATTCATTGATTTTTGACATTGAAAAACATCATGTTACTCATATACCAGAAATGTTTGAAGGTACTGGCTGAAAGAAAGGAGCTGGAATCTCACTCTCTTTGAATATTCTTTATCATGCTAAGAGAAGCAGGAAAAAGCAAAAAAATTTCAGAATTGCACCTTGCAATGCGGAGAAATCAATGTTTGTGTATTCACATTATTCATTGATTTTTGCCATTGAAAAACGTCCAAAAATGTTTGAAGCTACTGACTGAATGAAAGGAGCTGGCATCTCACTCTCTCTGAATCTTCTTTAGCATGCTAAGAGGAGCATGAAAAAGCAAAAAATTTCAGAATTGCACCTTGCAATGTGGATAAATTACTTTTTGTACATTGACATTATTCATTGATTTTTGCCATTGAAAAACATCATGTTACTCATATACCAGAAATGTTTGAAGGTACTGGCTGAAAGAAAGGAGCTGGCACTTCACTCTCTTTGAATATTCGTTATCATGCTAAGAGAAGCAGGAAAAAGCAAAAAAATTTCAGAATTGCACCTTGCAGTGCGGAGAAATCAATGTTTGTGTATTCACATTATTCATTGATTTTTGCCATTGAAAAACGTCCAGAAATGTTTGAAGCTACTGACTGAATCAAAGGAGCTGGCATCTCACTCTCTCTGAATCTTCTTTAGCATGCTAAGAGGAGCATGAGAAAAGAAAAAAATTTCAGAATTGCACCTTGCAATGTGGATAAATTACTGTTTGTACATTGACATTATTCATTGATTTTTGCCATTGAAAAACATCATGTTGCTCATATACCAGAAATGTTTGAAGGTACTGGCTGAAAGAAAGGAGCTGGCACTTCACTCTCTTTGAATCTTTTTTATCATGCTAAGAGGAGCAGGAAACAGCAAAAAATTTCAGAATTGCACCTTGCAATTCGGAGAAATCAATGTTTGTGCATTCACATTGTTCATTGATTTTTGCCATTGAAAAACGTCCAGAAATGTTTGAAGCTACTGACTGAATGAAAGGAGCTGGCATCTCACTCTCTCTGAATCTTCTTTAGCATGCTAAGATGAGCATGAAAAAGTAAAAAATTTCAGAATTGCACATTGCAATGAGGAGAAATTACTGTTTGTACATTGACATTCATTGATTTTTGACATTGAAAAACATCATGTTACTCATATACCAGAAATGTTTGAAGGTACTGGCTGAAAGAAAGGAGCTGGCATCTCACTCTCTTTGAATCTTCTTTATCATGCTAAGAGGAGCAGGAAAAAGCAAAAAATTTCAGAATTGCACCCTGCAATGAGGAGAAATTACTGTTTGTACATTGACATTATTCATTGATTTTTGCCATTGAAAAACATCATGTTACTCATATACCAGAAATGTTTGAAGCTACTGGCTAAAAGAAAGGAGCTGGCACTTCACTCTCTTTGAATCTTCTTTATCATACTAAGAGGAGCAGGAAAAAGCAAAAAATTTCAGAATTGCAGCTTGCAATGCGGAGAAATCAATGTTTGTGCATTCACATTATTCATTGATTTTTTGCCATTGTAAAACGTCCAGATTTGTTTGAAGCTACTGACTGAATGAAAGGAGCTGGCATCTCACTCTCTCTGAATCTTCTTTAGCATGCTAAGAGGAGCATGAAAAAGCAAAAAATTTCAGAATTGCACCTTGCAAAGCGGAGAAAATACTGTTTGTACATTGACATTATTCATTGATTTTTGCCATTGAAAAAGAACATGTTACTCATATACCAGAAATGTTTGAAGGTACTGGCTGAAAGAAAGGATCTGGCATCTCACTCTCTTTGAATCTTCTTTATCATGCTAAGAGGAGCAGGAAAAAGCAAAAAATTTCAGAATTGCACCTTGCAATGCGCAGAAATCAATGTTTGTGTATTCACATTATTCATTGATTTTTGCCATTGAAAAACGTCCAGAAATGTTTGAAGCTACTGACTGAATGAAAGGAGCTGGCATCTCACTCTCTCTGAATCTTCTTTAGCATGCTAAGAGGAGCATGAAAAAGCAAAAAATTTCAGAATTGCACATTGCAATGCGGAGAAATTACTGTTTGTACATGGACATTATTCATTGATTTTTGCCATTGAAAAACATCATGTTACTCATATACCATAAATGTTTGAAGGTACTGGCTGAAAGAAAGGAGCTGGCACTTCACTCTCTCTGAATCTTCTTTATCATGCTAAGAGGAGCAGGAAACAGCAAAAAATTTCAGAATTGCACCTTGCAATTCGGAGAAATCAATGTTTGTGCATTCACATTGTTCATTGATTTTTGCCATTGAAAAACGTCCAGAAATGTTTGAAGCTACTGACTGAATGAAAGGAGCTGGCATCTCACTCTCTCTGAATCTTCTTTAGCATGCTAAGATGAGCATGGAAAAGTAAAATATTTCAGAATTGCACATTGCAATGAGGAGAAATTACTGTTTGTACATTGACATTCATTGATTTTTGACATTGAAAAACATCATGTTACTCATATACCAGAAATGTTTGAAGGTACTGGCTGAAAGAAAGGAGCTGGCATCTCACTCTCTTTGAATCTTCCTAATCATGCTTAGAGGATCAGGAAAAAGCAAAAAATTTCAGAATTGCACCTTGCAATGAGGAGAAATTACTGTTTGTACATTGACATTATTCATTGATTTTTGCCTTTGAAAAACATCATGTTACTCATATACCAGAAATGTTTGAAGCTACTGGCTAAAAGAAAGGAGCTGGCACTTCATTCTCTTTGAATCTTCTTTATCATGCTAAGAGGAGCAGGAAACAGCAAAAAATTTCAGAATTGCACCTTGCAATGCAGAGAAATCAATGTTTGTGCATTCAAATTATTCACTGATTTTTGCCATTGTAAAATGTCCAGAAATGTTTGAAGCTACTGAGTGAATGAAAGGAGCTGGCATCTCACTCTCTCTGAATCTTCTTTAGCATGCTAAGAGGAGCATGAAAACGCAAAAATTTTCAGAATTGCACCTTGCAATGTGGAGAAATTACTGTTTGTACATTGACATTATTCATTGATTTTTGCCATTGAAAAACATCATGTTACTCATATACCAGAAATGTTTGAAGGTACTGGCTGAAAGAAAGGAGCTGGCACTTCACTCTCTTTGAATCTTCTTTATCATGCTAAGTGAAGCAGATAAAAGCAAAAAATTTCAGAATTGCACCTTGCAATGCAGAGAAATCAATGTTTGTGCATTCACATTATTCATTGATTTTTGCTATTGTAAAACGTCCAGAAATGTTTGAAGCTACTGACTGAATGAAAGGTACTGGCATCTCACTCTCTCTGAATCTTCTTTAGCATGCTAAGAGGAGCATGAAAAAGCAAAAAATTTCAGAATTGCACCTTGCAATGAGGAGAAATTACTGTTTGTACATTGACATTATGCATTGATTTTTGCCATTGAAAAACATCATGTTACTCATATACCAGAAATGTTTGAAGGTACTGGCTGAAAGAAAGGAGCTGGAATCTCACTCTCTTTGAATATTCTTTATCATGCTAAGAGAAGCAGGAAAAAGCAAAAAAATTTCAGAATTGCACCTTGCAATGCGGAGAAATCAATGTTTGTGTATTCACATTATTCATTGATTTTTGCCATTGAAAAATGTCCAAAAATGTTTGAAGCTACTGACTGAATGAAAGGAGCTGGCATCTCACTCTCTCTGAATCTTCTTTAGCATGCTAAGAGGAGCATGAAAAAGCAAAAAATTTCAGAATTGCACCTTGCAATGTGGATAAATTACTGTTTGTACATTGACATTATTCATTGATTTTTGCCATTGAAAAACATCATGTTACTCATATACCAGAAATGTTTGAAGGTACTGGCTGAAAGAAAGGAGCTGGCACTTCACTCTCTTTGAATATTCGTTATCATGCTAAGAGAAGCAGGAAAAAGCAAAAAAATTTCAGAATTGCACCTTGCAGTGCGGAGAAATCAATGTTTGTGTATTCACATTATTCATTGATTTTTGCCATTGAAAAACGTCCAGAAATGTTTGAAGCTACTGACTGAATCAAAGGAGCTGGCATCTCACTCTCTCTGAATCTTCTTTAGCATGCTAAGAGGAGCATGAGAAAAGAAAAAAATTTCAGAATTGCACCTTGCAATGTGGATAAATTACTGTTTGTACATTGACATTATTCATTGATTTTTGCCATTGAAAAACATCATGTTACTCATATACCAGAAATGTTTGAAGGTACTGGCTGAAAGAAAGGAGCTGGCACTTCACTCTCTTTGAATCTTTTTTATCATGCTAAGAGGAGCAGGAAACAGCAAAAAATTTCAGAATTGCACCTTGCAATTCGGAGAAATCAATGTTTGTGCATTCACATTATTCATTGATTTTTGCCATTGAAAAACGTCCAGAAATGTTTGAAGCTACTGACTGAATGAAAGGAGCTGGCATCTCACTCTCTCTGAATCTTCTTTAGCATGCTAAGATGAGCATGAAAAAGTAAAAAATTTCAGAATTGCACATTGCAATGAGGAGAAATTACTGTTTGTACATTGACATTCATTGATTTTTGACATTGAAAAACATCATGTTACTCATATACCAGAAATGTTTGAAGGTACTGGCTGAAAGAAAGGAGCTGGCATCTCACTCTCTTTGAATCTTCTTTATCATGCTAAGAGGAGCAGGAAAAAGCAAAAAATTTCAGAATTGCACCCTGCAATGAGGAGAAATTACTGTTTGTACATTGACATTATTCATTGATTTTTGCCATTGAAAAACATCATGTTACTCATATACCAGAAATGTTTGAAGCTACTGGCTAAAAGAAAGGAGCTGGCACTTCACTCTCTTTGAATCTTCTTTATCATACTAAGAGGAGCAGGAAAAAGCAAAAAATTTCAGAATTGCAGCTTGCAATGCGGAGAAATCAATGTTTGTGCATTCACATTATTCATTGATTTTTTGCCATTGTAAAACGTCCAGATTTGTTTGAAGCTACTGACTGAATGAAAGGAGCTGGCATCTCACTCTCTCTGAATCTTCTTTAGCATGCTAAGAGGAGCATGAAAAAGCAAAAAATTTCAGAATTGCACCTTGCAAAGCGGAGAAAATACTGTTTGTACATTGACATTATTCATTGATTTTTGCCATTGAAAAAGAACATGTTACTCATATACCAGAAATGTTTGAAGGTACTGGCTGAAAGAAAGGATCTGGCATCTCACTCTCTTTGAATCTTCTTTATCATGCTAAGAGGAGCACGAAAAAGCAAAAAATTTCAGAATTGCACCTTGCAATGCGCAGAAATCAATGTTTGTGTATTCACATTATTCATTGATTTTTGCCATTGAAAAACATCCAGAAATGTTTGAAGCTACTGACTGAATGAAAGGAGCTGGCATCTCACTCTCTCTGAATCTTCTTTAGCATGCTAAGAGGAGCATGAAAAAGCAAAAAATTTCAGAATTGCACATTGCAATGCGGAGAAATTACTGTTTGTACATGGACATTATTCATTGATTTTTACCATTGAAAAACATCATGTTACTCATATACCATAAATGTTTGAAGGTACTGGCTGAAAGAAAGGAGCTGGCACTTCACTCTCTTTGAATCTTCTTTATCATGCTAAGAGGAGCAGGAAACAGCAAAAAATTTCAGAATTGCACCTTGCAATTCGGAGAAATCAATGTTTGTGCATTCACATTATTCATTGATTTTTGCCATTGAAAAACGTCCAGAAATGTTTGAAGCTACTGACTGAATGAAAGGAGCTGGCATCTCACTCTCTCTGAATCTTCTTTAGCATGCTAAGATGAGCATGAAAAAGTAAAAAATTTCAGAATTGCACATTGCAATGAGGAGAAATTACTGTTTGTACATTGACATTCATTGATTTTTGACATTGAAAAACATCATGTTACTCATATACCAGAAATGTTTGAAGGTACTGGCTGAAAGAAAGGAGCTGGCATCTCACTCTCTTTGAATCTTCCTAATCATGCTTAGAGGAGCAGGAAAAAGCAAAAAATTTCAGAATTGCACCTTGCAATGAGGAGAAATTACTGTTTGTACATTGACATTATTCATTGATTTTTGCCTTTGAAAAACATCATGTTACTCATATACCAGAAATGTTTGAAGCTACTGGCTAAAAGAAAGGAGCTGGCACTTCACTCTCTTTGAATCTTCTTTATCATGCTAAGAGGAGCAGGAAACAGCAAAAAATTTCAGAATTGCACCTTGCAATGCAGAGAAATCAATGTTTGTGCATTCACATTATTCACTGATTTTTGCCATTGTAAAATGTCCAGAAATGTTTGAAGCTACTGAGTGAATGAAAGGAGCTGGCATCTCACTCTCTCTGAATCTTCTTTAGCATGCTAAGAGGAGCATGAAAACGCAAAAATTTTCAGAATTGCACCTTGCAATGTGGAGAAATTACTGTTTGTACATTGACATTATTCATTGATTTTTGCCATTGAAAAACATCATGTTACTCATATACCAGAAATGTTTGAAGGTACTGGCTGAAAGAAAGGAGCTGGCACTTCACTCTCTTTGAATCTTCTTTATCATGCTAAGTGAAGCAGATAAAAGCAAAAAATTTCAGAATTGCACCTTGCAATGCAGAGAAATCAATGTTTGTGCATTCACATTATTCATTGATTTTTGCTATTGTAAAACGTCCAGAAATGTTTGAAGCTACTGACTGAATGAAAGGAACTGGCATCTCACTCTCTCTGAATCTTCTTTAGCATGCTAAGAGGAGCATGAAAAAGCAAAAAATTTCAGAATTGCACCTTGCAATGAGGAGAAATTACTGTTTGTACATTGACATTCATTGATTTTTGCCATTGAAAAACATCATGTTACTCATATACCATAAATGTTTGAAGGTACTGGCTGAAAGAAAGGAGCTGGCACTTCACTCTCTTTGAATCTTCTTTATCATGCTAAGTGAAGCAGATAAAAGCAAAAAATTTCAGAATTGCACCTTGCAATGCAGAGAAATCAATGTTTGTGCATTCACATTATTCATTGATTTTTGCTATTGTAAAACGTCCAGAAATGTTTGAAGCTACTGACTGAATGAAAGGAACTGGCATCTCACTCTCTCTGAATCTTCTTTAGCATGCTAAGAGGAGCATGAAAAAGCAAAAAATTTCAGAATTGCACCTTGCAATGAGGAGAAATTACTGTTTGTACATTGACATTCATTGATTTTTGCCATTGAAAAACATCATGTTACTCATATACCAGAAATGTTTGAAGGTACTCGCTGAAAGAAAGGAGCTGGCATCTCACTCTCTTTGAATCTTCTTTATCATGCTAAGAGGAGCAGGAAAAAGCAAAAAAATTTCAGAATTGCACCTTGCAATGCGGAGAAATCAATGTTTGTGTATTCACATTATTCATTGATTTTTGCCATTGAAAAACATCCAGAAATATTTGAAGCTACTGACTGAATGAAAGGAGCTGGCATCTCACTCTCTCTGAATCTTCTTTAGCATGCTAAGAGGAGCACGAAAGAGCAAAAAATTTCAGAATTGCACCTTGCAATGTGGAGAAATTACTGTTTGTACATTGACATTATTCATTGATTTTTGCCATTGAAAAACATCATGTTACTCAAATACCAGAAATATTTGAAGGTACTGGCTGAAAGAAAGAGCTGGCACTTCACTCTCTTTGAATCTTCTTTATCATGCTAAGAGGAGCAGGAAAAAGCAAAAAATTTCAGAATTGCACCTTGCACTGTGGAGTAATCATTGTTTGTGCATTCACAATATTCATTGATTTTTGCAATTGAAAAACGTCCAGAAATGTTTGAAGCTACTGACTGAATGAAAGGAGCTGGCATCTCACTCTCTCTGAATCTTCTTTAGCATGCTAAGAGGAGCATGAAAAAGCAAAAAATTTCAGAATTGCACCTTGCAATGCGGAGAAATTACTGTTTGTACATTGACATTATTCATTGATTTTTGCCATTGAAAAACATCATGTTACTCATATACCAGAAATGTTTGAAGGTGCTGGCTGAAAGAAAGGAGCTGGCACTTCACTCTCTTTGAATCTTCTTTGTCATGCTAAGAGGAGCAGGAAAAAGCAAAAAATTTCAGAATTGCACCTTGCAATGCAGAGAAATGAATGTTTGTGCATTCACATTATTCATTGATTTTTGCCATTGTAAAATGTCCAGAATTGATTGAACCTACTGACTGAATGAAAGGAGCTGGCATCTCAGTTTCTCTGAATCTTCTTGAGCATGCTAAGAGGAGCATGAAAAAGCAAAAAATTTCAGAATTGCACCTTGCAATGCTGAAAAAATACTGTTTGTATAATGACATTATTCATTGATTTTTGCCATTGAAAAACATCATGTTACTCATATACCAGAATTGTTTGAAGGTAATGGCTGAAAGAAAGGAGCTGGCACCTCACTCTCTTTGAATCTTCTTTTTCATGCTAAGAGGAGCAGGAAAAAGCAAAAAAAATCAGAATTGCACCTTGCAATGCGGAGAAATTACTGTTTGTACATTGACATTATTCATTGATTTTTGCCATTGAAAAACATCATGTTACTCATATACCAGAAATGTTTGAAGGTACTGGCTGAAAGAAAGGAGCTGGCACTTCACTCTCTTTGAATCTTCTTTATCATGCTAAGAGGAGCAGGAAACAGCAAAAAAATTCAGAATTGCACCTTGCAATGCAGAGAAATCAATTTTTGTGCATTCACATTATTCATTGATTTTTGCCATTGTGAAACGTCCAGAAATGTGTGAAGCTACTGACTGAATGAAAGGAGGTGGCATCTCACTCTCTCTGCATCTTCTTTAGCATGCTAAGAGGAGCATGAAAAAGCAAAAAATTTCAGAATTGCACCTTGCAATGCGGAGAAATTATTGTTTGTACATTGACATTGTTCATTGATTTTTGCCATTGAAAAACATCATGTTACTCATATACCAGAAATGTTTGAAGGTACTGATGAAAGAAAGGAGCTGGCACTTCACTCTCTTTGAATCTTCTTTATCATGCTAAGAGGAGCAGGAAAAAGCAAAAAATTTCAGAATTGCACCTTGCAATGCATAGAAATCGATGTTTGTGCATTCACATTATTCATTGAGTTTTGCCATTGTAAAATGTCCGGAAATGTTTGAAGCTACTGACTGAATGAAAGGAGCTGGCATCTCACTCTCTTTGAATCTTCTTTATCATGCTAAGAGGAGCAGGAAAAAGCAAAAAATTTCAGAATTGCATCTTGCAATGCGGAGAAATCAAAGTTTGTGCATTCACATTATTCATTGATTTTTGCCATTGAAAAACGTCCAGAAATGTTTGAAGCTACTGACTGAATGAAAGGAGCTGGCATCTCACTCTCTCTGAATCTTCTTTAGCATGTTAAGAGGATCATGAAAAAGCAAAAAATTTCAGAATTGCACCTTTCAATGTGGAGAAATTACTGTTTGTACATTGACATTATTCATTGATTTTTGCCATTGAAAAACATCATGTTACTCATATACCAGAAATGTTTGAAGGTACTGGCTGAAAGAAAGGAGCTGGAATCTCACTCTCTTTGAATATTCTTTATCATGCTAAGAGGAGCAGGAAAAAGCAAAAAAATTTCAGAATTGCACCTTGCAATGCGGAGAAATCAATGTTTGTGTATTCACATTATTCATTGATTTTTGCAATTGAAAAACGTCCAGAAATGTTTGAAGCTACTGACTGAATGAAAGGAGCTGGCATCTCACTCTCTCTGAATCTTCTTAACATGCTAAGAGAAGCATGAAAAAGCAAAAAATTTCAGAATTGCACCTTGCAATGTGGAGAAATTTCTGTTTGTACATTGACATTATTCATTGATTTTTGCCATTGAAAAACATCATGTTACTCATATACCAGAAATGTTTGAAGGTACTGGCTGAAAGAAAGGAGCTGGAATCTCACTCTCTTTGAATATTCTTTATCATGCTAAGAGAAGCAGGAAAAAGCAAAAAAATTTCAGAATTGCACCTTGCAATGCGGAGAAATCAATGTTTGTGTATTCACATTATTCATTGATTTTTGCCATTGAAAAACGTCCAGAAATGTTTGAAGCTACTGACTGAATGAAAGGAGCTGGCATTTCACTCTCTCTGAATCTTCTTTAGCATGCTAAGAGGAGCATGAAAAAGCAAAAAATTTCAGAATTGCACCTGGCAATGTGGATAAATTACTGTTTGTACATTGACATTATTCATTGATTTTTGCCATTGAAAAACATAATGTTACTCATATACCAGAAATGTTTGAAGGTACTGGCTGAAAGAAAGGAGCTGGCACTTCACTCTCTTTGAATCTTCTTTATCATGCTAAGTGAAGCAGATAAAAGCAAAAAATTTCAGAATTGCACCTTGCAATGCAGAGAAATCAATGTTTGTGCATTCACATTATTCATTGATTTTTGCTATTGTAAAACGTCCAGAAATGTTTGAAGCTACTGACTGAATGAAAGGAACTGGCATCTCACTCTCTCTGAATCTTCTTTAGCATGCTAAGAGGAGCATGAAAAAGCAAAAAATTTCAGAATTGCACCTTGCAATGAGGAGAAATTACTGTTTGTACATTGACATTATGCATTGATTTTTGCCATTGAAAAACATCATGTTACTCATATACCAGAAATGTTTGAAGGTACTGGCTGAAAGAAAGGAGCTGGAATCTCACTCTCTTTGAATATTCTTTATCATGCTAAGAGAAGCAGGAAAAAGCAAAAAAATTTCAGAATTGCACCTTGCAATGCGGAGAAATCAATGTTTGTGTATTCACATTATTCATTGATTTTTGCCATTGAAAAATGTCCAAAAATGTTTGAAGCTACTGACTGAATGAAAGGAGCTGGCATCTCACTCTCTCTGAATCTTCTTTAGCATGCTAAGAGGAGCATGAAAAAGCAAAAAATTTCAGAATTGCACCTTGCAATGTGGATAAATTACTGTTTGTACATTGACATTATTCATTGATTTTTCCCTTGAAAAACATCATGTTACTCATATACCAGAAATGTTTGAAGGTACTGGCTGAAAGAAAGGAGCTGGCACTTCACTCTCTTTGAATATTCGTTATCATGCTAAGAGAAGCAGGAAAAAGCAAAAAAATTTCAGAATTGCACCTTGCAGTGCGGAGAAATCAATGTTTGTGTATTCACATTATTCATTGATTTTTGCCATTGAAAAACGTCCAGAAATGTTTGAAGCTACTGACTGAATCAAAGGAGCTGGCATCTCACTCTCTCTGAATCTTCTTTAGCATGCTAAGAGGAGCATGAGAAAAGAAAAAAATTTCAGAATTGCACCTTGCAATGTGGATAAATTACTGTTTGTACATTGACATTATTCATTGATTTTTGCCATTGAAAAACATCATGTTACTCATATACCAGAAATGTTTGAAGGTACTGGCTGAAAGAAAGGAGCTGGCACTTCACTCTCTTTGAATCTTTTTTATCATGCTAAGAGGAGCAGGAAACAGCAAAAAATTTCAGAATTGCACCTTGCAATTCGGAGAAATCAATGTTTGTGCATTCACATTATTCATTGATTTTTGCCATTGAAAAACGTCCAGAAATGTTTGAAGCTACTGACTGAATGAAAGGAGCTGGCATCTCACTCTCTCTGAATCTTCTTTAGCATGCTAAGATGAGCATGAAAAAGTAAAAAATTTCAGAATTGCACATTGCAATGAGGAGAAATTACTGTTTGTACATTGACATTCATTGATTTTTGACATTGAAAAACATCATGTTACTCATATACCAGAAATGTTTGAAGGTACTGGCTGAAAGAAAGGAGCTGGCATCTCACTCTCTTTGAATCTTCTTTATCATGCTAAGAGGAGCAGGAAAAAGCAAAAAATTTCAGAATTGCACCCTGCAATGAGGAGAAATTACTGTTTGTACATTGACATTATTCATTGATTTTTGCCATTGAAAAACATCATGTTACTCATATACCAGAAATGTTTGAAGCTACTGGCTAAAAGAAAGGAGCTGGCACTTCACTCTCTTTGAATCTTCTTTATCATACTAAGAGGAGCAGGAAAAAGCAAAAAATTTCAGAATTGCAGCTTGCAATGCGGAGAAATCAATGTTTGTGCATTCACATTATTCATTGATTTTTTGCCATTGTAAAACGTCCAGATTTGTTTGAAGCTACTGACTGAATGAAAGGAGCTGGCATCTCACTCTCTCTGAATCTTCTTTAGCATGCTAAGAGGAGCATGAAAAAGCAAAAAATTTCAGAATTGCACCTTGCAAAGCGGAGAAAATACTGTTTGTACATTGACATTATTCATTGATTTTTGCCATTGAAAAAGAACATGTTACTCATATACCAGAAATGTTTGAAGGTACTGGCTGAAAGAAAGGATCTGGCATCTCACTCTCTTTGAATCTTCTTTATCATGCTAAGAGGAGCACGAAAAAGCAAAAAATTTCAGAATTGCACCTTGCAATGCGCAGAAATCAATGTTTGTGTATTCACATTATTCATTGATTTTTGCCATTGAAAAACGTCCAGAAATGTTTGAAGCTACTGACTGAATGAAAGGAGCTGGCATCTCACTCTCTCTGAATCTTCTTTAGCATGCTAAGAGGAGCATGAAAAAGCAAAAAATTTCAGAATTGCACATTGCAATGCGGAGAAATTACTGTTTGTACATGGACATTATTCATTGATTTTTACCATTGAAAAACATCATGTTACTCATATACCATAAATGTTTGAAGGTACTGGCTGAAAGAAAGGAGCTGGCACTTCACCCTCTTTGAATCTTCTTTATCATGCTAAGAGGAGCAGGAAACAGCAAAAAATTTCAGAATTGCACCTTGCAATTCGGAGAAATCAATGTTTGTGCATTCACATTATTCATTGATTTTTGCCATTGAAAAACGTCCAGAAATGTTTGAAGCTACTGACTGAATGAAAGGAGCTGGCATCTCACTCTCTCTGAATCTTCTTTAGCATGCTAAGATGAGCATGAAAAAGCAAAAAATTTCAGAATTGCACATTGCAATGAGGAGAAATTACTGTTTGTACATTGACATTCATTGATTTTTGACATTGAAAAACATCATGTTACTCATATACCAGAAATGTTTGAAGGTACTGGCTGAAAGAAAGGAGCTGGCATCTCACTCTCTTTGAATCTTCCTAATCATGCTTAGAGGAGCAGGAAAAAGCAAAAAATTTCAGAATTGCACCTTGCAATGAGGAGAAATTACTGTTTGTACATTGACATTATTCATTGATTTTTGCCTTTGAAAAACATCATGTTACTCATATACCAGAAATGTTTGAAGCTACTGGCTAAAAGAAAGGAGCTGGCACTTCACTCTCTTTGAATCTTCTTTATCATGCTAAGAGGAGCAGGAAACAGCAAAAAATTTCAGAATTGCACCTTGCAATGCAGAGAAATCAATGTTTGTGCATTCACATTATTCACTGATTTTTGCCATTGTAAAATGTCCAGAAATGTTTGAAGCTACTGAGTGAATGAAAGGAGCTGGCATCTCACTCTCTCTGAATCTTCTTTAGCATGCTAAGAGGAGCATGAAAACGCAAAAATTTTCAGAATTGCACCTTGCAATGTGGAGAAATTACTGTTTGTACATTGACATTATTCATTGATTTTTGCCATTGAAAAACATCATGTTACTCATATACCAGAAATGTTTGAAGGTACTGGCTGAAAGAAAGGAGCTGGCACTTCACTCTCTTTGAATCTTCTTTATCATGCTAAGTGAAGCAGATAAAAGCAAAAAATTTCAGAATTGCACCTTGCAATGCAGAGAAATCAATGTTTGTGCATTCACATTATTCATTGATTTTTGCTATTGTAAAACGTCCAGAAATGTTTGAAGCTACTGACTGAATGAAAGGAACTGGCATCTCACTCTCTCTGAATCTTCTTTAGCATGCTAAGAGGAGCATGAAAAAGCAAAAAATTTCAGAATTGCACCTTGCAATGAGGAGAAATTACTGTTTGTACATTGACATTCATTGATTTTTGCCATTGAAAAACATCATGTTACTCATATACCAGAAATGTTTGAAGGTACTGGCTGAAAGAAAGGAGCTGGCACTTCACTCTCTTTGAATCTTCTTTATCATGCTAAGTGAAGCAGATAAAAGCAAAAAATTTCAGAATTGCACCTTGCAATGCAGAGAAATCAATGTTTGTGCATTCACATTATTCATTGATTTTTGCTATTGTAAAACGTCCAGAAATGTTTGAAGCTACTGACTGAATGAAAGGAACTGGCATCTCACTCTCTCTGAATCTTCTTTAGCATGCTAAGAGGAGCATGAAAAAGCAAAAAATTTCAGAATTGCACCTTGCAATGAGGAGAAATTACTGTTTGTACATTGACATTCATTGATTTTTGCCATTGAAAAACATCATGTTACTCATATACCAGAAATGTTTGAAGGTACTCGCTGAAAGAAAGGAGCTGGCATCTCACTCTCTTTGAATCTTCTTTATCATGCTAAGAGGAGCAGGAAAAAGCAAAAAAATTTCAGAATTGCACCTTGCAATGCGGAGAAATCAATGTTTGTGTATTCACATTATTCATTGATTTTTGCCATTGAAAAACATCCAGAAATATTTGAAGCTACTGACTGAATGAAAGGAGCTGGCATCTCACTCTCTCTGAATCTTCTTTAGCATGCTAAGAGGAGCACGAAAGAGCAAAAAATTTCAGAATTGCACCTTGCAATGTGGAGAAATTACTGTTTGTACATTGACATTATTCATTGATTTTTGCCATTGAAAAACATCATGTTACTCAAATACCAGAAATATTTGAAGGTACTGGCTGAAAGAAAGAGCTGGCACTTCACTCTCTTTGAATCTTCTTTATCATGCTAAGAGGAGCAGGAAAAAGCAAAAAATTTCAGAATTGCACCTTGCACTGCAGAGAAATGAATGTTTGTGCATTCACATTATTCATTGATTTTTGCCATTGTAAAATGTCCAGAATTGATTGAACCTACTGACTGAATGAAAGGAGCTGGCATCTCAGTTTCTCTGAATCTTCTTGAGCATGCTAAGAGGAGCATGAAAAAGCAAAAAATTTCAGAATTGCACCTTGCAATGCTGAAAAAATACTGTTTGTATAATGACATTATTCATTGATTTTTGCCATTGAAAAACATCATGTTACTCATATACCAGAATTGTTTGAAGGTAATGGCTGAAAGAAAGGAGCTGGCACCTCACTCTCTTTGAATCTTCTTTTTCATGCTAAGAGGAGCAGGAAAAAGCAAAAAAAATCAGAATTGCACCTTGCAATGCGGAGAAATTACTGTTTGTACATTGACATTATTCATTGATTTTTGCCATTGAAAAACATCATGTTACTCATATACCAGAAATGTTTGAAGGTACTGGCTGAAAGAAAGGAGCTGGCACTTCACTCTCTTTGAATCTTCTTTATCATGCTAAGAGGAGCAGGAAACAGCAAAAAAATTCAGAATTGCACCTTGCAATGCAGAGAAATCAATTTTTGTGCATTCACATTATTCATTGATTTTTGCCATTGTGAAACGTCCAGAAATGTGTGAAGCTACTGACTGAATGAAAGGAGGTGGCATCTCACTCTCTCTGCATCTTCTTTAGCATGCTAAGAGGAGCATGAAAAAGCAAAAAATTTCAGAATTGCACCTTGCAATGCGGAGAAATTATTGTTTGTACATTGACATTGTTCATTGATTTTTGCCATTGAAAAACATCATGTTACTCATATACCAGAAATGTTTGAAGGTACTGATGAAAGAAAGGAGCTGGCACTTCACTCTCTTTGAATCTTCTTTATCATGCTAAGAGGAGCAGGAAAAAGCAAAAAATTTCAGAATTGCACCTTGCAATGCATAGAAATCGATGTTTGTGCATTCACATTATTCATTGAGTTTTGCCATTGTAAAATGTCCGGAAATGTTTGAAGCTACTGACTGAATGAAAGGAGCTGGCATCTCACTCTCTTTGAATCTTATTTATCATGCTAAGAGGAGCAGGAAAAAGCAAAAAATTTCAGAATTGCACCTTGCAATGCGGAGAAATCAAAGTTTGTGCATTCACATTATTCATTGATTTTTGCCATTGAAAAACGTCCAGAAATGTTTGAAGCTACTGACTGAATGAAAGGAGCTGGCATCTCACTCTCTCTGAATCTTCTTTAGCATGTTAAGAGGATCATGAAAAAGCAAAAAATTTCAGAATTGCACCTTTCAATGTGGAGAAATTACTGTTTGTACATTGACATTATTCATTGATTTTTGCCATTGAAAAACATCATGTTACTCATATACCAGAAATGTTTGAAGGTACTGGCTGAAAGAAAGGAGCTGGAATCTCACTCTCTTTGAATATTCTTTATCATGCTAAGAGGAGCAGGAAAAAGCAAAAAAATTTCAGAATTGCACCTTGCAATGCGGAGAAATCAATGTTTGTGTATTCACATTATTCATTGATTTTTGCAATTGAAAAACGTCCAGAAATGTTTGAAGCTACTGACTGAATGAAAGGAGCTGGCATCTCACTCTCTCTGAATCTTCTTAACATGCTAAGAGAAGCATGAAAAAGCAAAAAATTTCAGAATTGCACCTTGCAATGTGGAGAAATTTCTGTTTGTACATTGACATTATTCATTGATTTTTGCCATTGAAAAACATCATGTTACTCATATACCAGAAATGTTTGAAGGTACTGGCTGAAAGAAAGGAGCTGGAATCTCACTCTCTTTGAATATTCTTTATCATGCTAAGAGAAGCAGGAAAAAGCAAAAAAATTTCAGAATTGCACCTTGCAATGCGGAGAAATCAATGTTTGTGTATTCACATTATTCATTGATTTTTGCCATTGAAAAACGTCCAGAAATGTTTGAAGCTACTGACTGAATGAAAGGAGCTGGCATTTCACTCTCTCTGAATCTTCTTTAGCATGCTAAGAGGAGCATGAAAAAGCAAAAAATTTCAGAATTGCACCTGGCAATGTGGATAAATTACTGTTTGTACATTGACATTATTCATTGATTTTTGCCATTGAAAAACATAATGTTACTCATATACCAGAAATGTTTGAAGGTACTGGCTGAAAGAAAGGAGCTGGAACTTCACTCTCTTTGAATATTCTTTATCATGCTAAGAGGAGCAGGAAAAAGCAAAAAAATTCAGAATTGCATCTTGCAATGCAGAGAAATCAATTTTTGTGCATTCACATTATTCATTGATTTTTGCCATTGTAAAATGTCCAGAAATGTTTGAAGCTACTGACTGAATGAAAGGAGCTGGCATCTCACTCTCTCTGAATCTTCTTTAGCATGCTAAGAGGAGCATGAAAAAGCAAAAAATTTCAGAATTGCACCTTGCAATGCTGAGAAAATACTGTTTGTACATTGACATTATTCATTGATTTTTGCCACTGAAAAACATCATGCTACTCATATACCAGAATTGTTTAAGGTACTGGCTGAAAGAAAGGAGCTGGCATCTCACTCTCTTTGAATCTTCTTTTTCATGCTAAGAGGAGCAGGAAAAAGCAAAAAATTTCAGAATTGCACCTTGCAATGCGGAGAAATCAATGTTTGTGTATTCACATTATTCATTGATTTTTGCCATTGAAAAACGTCCAGAAATGTTTGAAGCTACTGACTGAATGAATGGAGGTGGCATCTCACTCTCTCTGAATCTTCTTTAGCATGCTAAGAGAAGCATGAAAAAGCAAAAAATTTCAGAATTGCACATTGCAATGCGGAGAAATTACTGTTTGTACATGGACATTATTCATTGATTTTTGCCATTGAAAAACATCATGTTACTCATATACCATAAATGTTTGAAGTTACTGGCTGAAAGAAAGGAGCTGGCACTTCACTCTCTTTGAATCTTCTTTATCATGCTAAGAGGAGCAGGAAACAGCAAAAAATTTCAGAATTGCACCTTGCAATGCAGAGAAATCAATGTTTGTGCATTCACATTATTCATTGATTTTTGCCATTGTAAAATGTGCAGAAATGTTTGAAGCTACTGAGTGAATGAAAGGAGCTGGCATCTCACTCTCTCTGAATCTTCTTTAGCATGCTAAGAGGAGAATGAAAAAGCAAAAAATTTCAGAATTGCACCTTGCAATGAGGAGAAATTACTGTTTGTACATTGACATTCATTGATTTTTGCCATTGAAAAACATCATGTTACTCATATACCAGAAATGTTTGAAGGTACTGGCTGAAAGAAAGGAGCTGGCATCTCACTCTCTTTGAGTCTTCTTTATCATGCTAAGAGGAGCAGGAAAAAGCAAAAAATTTCAGAATTGCACCTTGCAATGCAGAGAAATCAATGTTTGTGCATTCACATTATTCATTGATTTTTACGATTGAAAAACGTCCAGAAATGTTTGAAGCTACTGACTGAATGAAAGGAGCTGGAATCACACTCTCTCTGAATCTTCTTTAGCATGCTAAGAGGAGCATGAGAAAGCAAAAAATTTCAGAATTGCACCTTGCAATGCAGAGAAATTACAGTTTGTACATTGACATTATTCATTGATTTTTGCCATTGAAAAACATCATGTTACTCATATACCAGAAATGTTTGAAGGTACTGGATGAAAGAAAGGAGCTGGCATCTCACTCTCTTTGAATCTTCTTTATCATTCTAAGAGGAGCAGGAAAAAGCAAAAAATTTCAGAATTGCATCTTGCAATGCGGAGAAATTTCTGTTTGTATATTGACATTTTTCATTGATTTTTGCCATTGAAAAACATCATGTTACTCATATACCAGAAATGTTTGAAGGTACTGACTGAAAGAAAGGAGCTGGCATCTCACTCTCTTTGAATCAATCTTCTTTATCATGCTAAGAGGAGGAGGAAAAAGCAAAAAAATTCAGAATTGCACCTTGCAATGCGGAGAAATCAATGTTTGTGCATTCACATTATTCATTGATTTTTGCCATTGAAAAACGTCCAGAAATGTTTGAAGCTACTGACTGAATGAAAGGAGCTGGCCTCTCACTCTCTCTGAATCTTCTTTAGCATGCTAAGAGGAGCATGAAAAAGCAAAAAATTTCAGAATTGCACCTTGCAATGCGGAGAAATTACTGTTTGTACATTGACATTATTCATTGATTTTTGCCATTGAAAAACATCATGTTACTCATATACCAGAAATGTTTGAAGGTACTAACTGAAAGAAAGGAGCTGGCATCTCACTCTCTTTGAATCAATTTTCTTTATCATGCTAAGAGGAGCAGGAAAAAGCAAAAAATTTCAGAATTGCACCTTGCAATGCGGAGAACTCAATGTTTGTGCATTCACATTATTCATAGATTTTTGCCATTGAAAAACGTTCAGAAATGTTTGAAGCTACTAACTGAATGAAAGGAGCTGGCATCTCACTCTCTCTGAATCTTCTTTAGCATGCTAAGAGAAGCATGAAAAAGCAAAAAATTTCAGAATTGCACCTTGCAATGCGGAGAAATTACTGTTTGTACATTGACATTATTCATTGATTTTTGCCGTTGAAAAACATCATGTTACTCATATACCAGAAATGTTTGAAGGTACTGGCTGAAAGAAAGGAGCTGGCATCTCACTCTCTTTGAATCTTCTTTATCATGCTAAGAGGAGCAGAATAAAGCAAAAAATTTCAGAATTGCACCTTGCAATGCGGAGAAATCAATGTTTGTGCATTCACAATATTCATTGATTTTTGCCATTGAAAAACGTCCAGAAATGTTTGAAGCTACTGACTGAATGAAAGGAGCTGGCATCTCACTCTCTCTGAATCTTCTTTAGCATGCTAAGAGGAGCATGAAAAAGCAAAAAATTTCAGAATTGCACCTTGCAATGCGGAGAAATTACTGTTTGTACATTGACATTATTCATTGATTTTTGCCATTGAAAAACATCATGTTACTCATATACCAGAAATGTTTGAAGGTACTGACTGAAAGAAAGGAGCTGGCATCTCACTCTCTTTGAATCAATTTTCTTTATCATGCTAAGAGGAGCAGGAAAAAGCAAAAAATTTCAGAATTGCACCTTGCAATGCGGAGAAATCAATGTTTGTGCATTCACATTATTCATTGATTTTTGCCATTGAAAAAGTCCAGAAATGTTTGAAGCTACTGACTGAATGAAAGGAGCTGGCATCTCACTATCTCTGAATCTTCTTTAGCATGCTAAGAGGAGCATGAAAAAGCAAAAAATTTCAGAATTGCACCTTGCAATGCGGAGAAATCACTGTTTGTACATTGACATTATTCATTGATTTTTGCCATTGAAAAACATGATGTTACTCATATACCAGAAATGTTTGAAGGTACTGGCTGAAAGAAAGGAACTGGCATCTCACTCTCTTTGAATCTTCTTTATCATGTTAAGAGGAGCAGGAAAAAGCAAAAAATTTCAGAATTGCACCTTGCAATGCGGAGAAATCAATGTTTGTGCATTCACATTATTCATTGATTTTTGCCATTGAAAAACGTCCAGAAATGTTTGAAGCTACTAACTGAATGAAAGGAGCTGGCATCTCACTCTCTCTGAATCTTCTTTAGCATGCTAAGAGAAGCATGAAAAAGCAAAAAATTTCAGAATTGCACCTTGCAATGCGGAGAAATTACTGTTTGTACATTGACATTATTCATTGATTTTTGCTGTTGAAAAACATCATGTTACTCATATACCAGAAATGTTTGAAGGTACTGGCTGAAAGAAAGGAGCTGGCATCTCACTCTCTTTGAATCTTCTTTATCATGCTAAGAGGAGCAGAAAAAAGCAAAAAATTTCAGAATTTCACCTTGCAATGCAGAGAAATCAATGTTTGTGAATTCACATTATTCATTGATTTTTGCCATTGAAAAACGTCCAGAAATGTTTGAAGCTACTGACTGAATGAAAGGAGCTGGCATCTCAATCTCTCTGAATCTTCGTTAGCATGCTAAGAGGAGCATGAAAAAGCAAAAAATTTCAGAATTGCACCTTGCAATGCGGAGAAATTACTGTTTGTACATTGACATTATTCATTGATTTTTGCCATTGAAAAACATCATGTTACTCATATACCAGAAATGTTTGAAGGTACTGGCTGAAAGAAAGGAGCTGGCACTTCACTCTCTTTGAATCTTCTTTATCATGCTAAGAGGAGCAGAAAACAGCAAAAAATTTCAGAATTGCACCTTGCAATGCAGAGAAATCAATGTTTGTGTATTCACATTATTCATTGATTTTTGCCATTGAAAAACGTCCAGAAATGTTTGAAGCTACTGACTGAATGAAAGGAGCTGGCATCTCACTCTCTCTGAATCTTCTTTAGCATGCTAAGAGGAGCATGAAAAAGCAAAAAATTTCAGAATTGCACCTTGCAATGTGGAGAAATTACTGTTTGTACATTGACATTATTCATTGATTTTTGCCATTGAAAAACATCATGTTACTCATATACCAGAAATGTTTGAAGGTACTGGCTGAAAGAAAGGAGCTGGCATTTCACTCTCTTTGAATATTCTTTATCATGCTAAGAGGAGCAGGAAAAAGCAAAAAAATTTCAGAATTGCACCTTGCAATGCGTAGAAATCAATGTTTGTGTATTCACATTATTCATTGATTTTTGCCATTGAAAAACGTCCAGAAATGTTTGAAGCTACTGAATGAATGAAAGGAGCTGGCATCTCACTCTCTCTGAATATTCTTTAGCATGCTAAGAGGAGCATGAAAAAGCAAAAAATTTCAGAATTGCACCTTGCAATGTGGAGAAATTACTGTTTGTACATTGACATTATTCATTGATTTTTGCCATTGAAAAACATCATGTTACTCATATACCAGAAATGTTTGAAGGTACTGGCTGAAAGAAAGGAGCTGGCACTTCACTATCTTTGAATCTTCTTTATCATGCTAAGAGGAGCAGGAAAAAGCAAAAAAATTCAGAATTGCACCTTGCAATGCAGAGAAATCAATGTTTGTGCATTCACATTATTCATTTATTTTTGCCATTGTAAAATGTCCAGAAATGTTTGAAGCTACTGATTGAATTAAAGGAGCTGGCATCTCACTCTCTCTAAATCTTCTTTAGCATGCTAAGAGGAGCATGAAAAAGCAAAACATTTCAGAATTGCACCTTGCCATGCTGAGAAAATAATGTTTGTACATTGACATTATTCATTGATTTTTGCCATTGAAAAACATCATGTTACTCATATTCCAGAATTGTTTGAAGGTACTGGCTGAAAGAAAGGAGCTGGCACTTCACTCTCTTTGAATCTTCTTTACCATGCTAAGAGGAGCAGGAGACAGCAAAAAATTTCAGAATTGCACCTTGCAATGCAGAGAAATCAATGTTTGTGTATCCACATTATTCATTGATTTTTGCCATTGTAAAACGTCCAGAAATGTTTGAAGCTACTGACTGAATGAAAGGAGCTGGCATCTCACTTTCTCTGAATCTTCTTTAGCATGCTAAGAGGAGCATGAAAAAGCAAAAAATTTAAGAATTGCACCTTGCATTGCGGAGAAATTACTGTTTGTACATTGACATTATTCATTGATTTTTGCCATTGAAAAACATCATGTTACTCATATACCAGAAATGTTTGAAGGTACTGGCTGAAAGAAAGGAGCTGGCACTTCACTCTCTTTGAATTTTCTTTATCATGCTAAGAGGAGCAGGAAAAAGCAAAAAATTTCAAAATTGCACCTTGCAATGCGGAGAAATCAATGTTTGTGTACTCACATTATTCATTGATTTTTGCCATTGAAAAACGTCCAGAAATGTTTGAAGCTACTGACTGAATGAATGGAGCTGGCATCTCACTCTCTCTGAATCTTCTTTAGCATGCTAAGAGGAGCATGAAAAAGCAAAAAATTTCAGAATTGCACCTTGCAATGCGGAGAAATTTCTGTTTGTACATTGACATTATTCATTGATTTTTGCCATTGAAAAACATCATGTTACTCATATACCAGAAATGTTTGAAGGTACTGGCTGAAAGAAAGGAGCTGGCACTTCACTCTCTTTGAATCTTCTTTAGCATGCTAAGAGGAGCAGGAAACAGCAAAAAATTTCAGAATTGCACCTTGCAATGCAGAGAAATCAATGTTTGTGTATTCACATTATTCATTGATTTTTGCAATTGAAAAACGTCCAGAAATGTTTGAAGCTACTGACTGAATGAAAGGAGCTGGCATCTCACTCTCTCTGAATCTTCTTTAGCATGCTAAGAGGAGCATGAAAAAGCAAAAAATTTCAGAATTGCACCTTGCAATGTGGAGAAATTACTGTTTGTACATTGACATTATTCATTGATTTTTGCCATTGAAAAACATCATGTTACTCATATACCAGAAATGTTTGAAGGTACTGGCTGAAAGAAAGGAGCTGGCATCTCACTCTCTTTGAATATTCTTTATCATGCTAAGAGGAGCAGGAAAAAGCAAAAAAATTTCAGAATTGCACCTTGCAATGCGGAGAAATCAATGTTTGTGTATTCACATTATTCATTGATTTTTGCCACTGAAAAATGTCCAGAAATGTTTGAAGCTACTGAATGAATGAAAGGAACTGGCATCTCACTCTCTCTGAATCTTCTTTAGCATGCTAAGAGCAGCATGAAAAAGCAAAAAAGTTCAGAATTGCACCTTGCAATGTGGAGAAATTACTGTTTGTACATTGACATTATTCATTGATTTTTGCCATTGAAAAACATCATGTTACTCATATACCAGAAATGTTTGAAGGTACTGGCTGAAAGAAAGGAGCTGGCATCTCACTCTCTTTGAATATTCTTTATCATGCTACGAGGAGCAGGAAAAAGCAAAAAAATTTCAGAATTGCACCTTGCAATGCGGAGAAATCAGTGTTTGTGTATTCAGATTATTCATTGATTTTTGCCATTGAAAAATGTCCAGAAATGTTTGAAGCTACTGAATGAATGAAAGGAGCTGGCATCTCACTCTCTCTGAATCTTCTTTAGCATGCTAAGAGCAGCATGAAAAAGCAAAAAATTTCAGAATTGCACCTTGCAATGAGGAGAAATTACTGTTTGTACATTGACATTATTCATTGATTTTTGCCATTGAAAAACATGTTACTCATATACCAGAAATGTTTGAAGGTACTGGCTGAAAGAAAGGAGCTGGCATCTCACTCTATTTGAATCTTCTTTATCATGCTAAGAGGAGCAGGAAAAAGCAAAAAATTTCAGAATTGCACCTTGCAATGCGGAGAAATCAATGTTTGTGCATTCACATTATTCATTTATTTTTACCATTGAAAAAAGTCCAGAAATGTTTGAATCTACTGACTGAATGAAAGGAGCTGGCATCTCACTCTCTCTGAATCATCTTTAGCATGCTAAGAGGAGCATGAAAAAGCAAAAAATTTCAGAATTGCACCTTGCAATACGGAGAAATTACTGTTTGTACATTGACATTATTCATTGATTTTTGCCATTGAAAAACATCATGTTACTCATATACCAGAAATGTTTGAAGGTACTGGCTGAAAGAAAGGAGCTGGCATCTCACTCTCTTTGAATCTTCTTTATCATGCTAAGAGGAGCAGGAAAAAGCAAAAAAATTTCAGAATTGCACCTTGCAATGCGGAGAAATCAATGTTTGTGTATTCACATTATTCATAGATTTTTGCCATTGAAAAACATCCAGAAATGTTTGAAGCTACTGACTGAATGAATGGAGCTGGCATCTCACTCTCTCTGAATCTTCTTTAGCATGCTAAGAGGAGCATGAAAAAGCAAAAAATTTCAGAATTGCACCTTGCAATGCTGAGAAAATTCTGTTTGTACATTGACATTATTCATTGATTTTTGCCATTGAAAAACATCATGTTACTCATATACCAGAAATGTTTGAAGGTACTGGCTGAAAGAAAGGAGCTGGCACTTCACTCTCTTTGAATCTTCTTTATCATGCTAAGAGGAGCAGGAAAAAGCAAAAAATTTCAGAATTGCACCTTGCAATGCAGTGAAATCAATGTTTGTGCATTCACATTATTCATTGAGTTTTGCCATTGTAAAATGTCCAGAAATGTTTGAAGCTACTAACTGAATGAAAGGAGCTGGCATCTCACTCTCTCTGAATCTTCTTTAGCATGCTAAGAGGAGCATGAAAAAGCAAGAAAATTCAAAATTGCACCTTGCAATGTGGAGAAATTACTGTTTGTACATTGACATTATTCATTGATTTTTGCCATTGAAAAACATCATGTTACTCATATACCAGAAATGTTTAAAGGTACTGGCTGAAAGAAAGGAGCTGGCACTTCACTCTCTTTGAATCTTCTTTATCATGCTAAGTGGAGCAGGAAAAAGCAAAAAATTTCAGAATTGCACCTTGCAATGCAGAGAAATAAATGTTTGTGCATTCACATTATTCATTGATTTTTGCCATTGTAAAACATCCAGAAATGTTTGAAGCTACTGACTGAATGAAAGGAGCTGGCATCTCACTCTCTCTGAATCTTCTTTAGCATGCTAAGAGGAGCATGAAAAAGCAAAAAATTTCAGAATTGCACCTTGCAATGAGGAGAAATTACTGTTTGTACATTGACATTCATTGATTTTTGCCATTGAAACACATCATGTTACTCATATACCAGAACTGTTTGAAGGTACTGGCTGAAAGAAAGGAGCTGGCATCTCACGCTATTTGAATCTTCTTTATCATGCTAAGAGGAGCAGGAAAAACCAAAAAATTTCAGAATTCCACCTTGCAATGCGGAGAAATCAATGTTTGTGCATTCACATTATTCATTTATTTTTACCATTGAAAAAAGTCCAGAAATGTTTGAAGCTACTGACTGAATGAAAGGAGCTGGCATCTCACTCTCTCTGAATCGTCTTTAGCATGCTAAGAGGAGCATGAAAAAGCAAAAAATTTCAGAATTGCACCTTGCAATGCGGAGAAATTACTGTTTGTACATTGACATTATTCATTGATTTTTGCCATTGAAAAACATCATGTTACTCATATACCAGAAATGTTTGACGGTACTGGCTGAAAGAAAGGAGCTGGCATCTCACTCTCTTTGAATCTTCTTTATCATGCTAAGAGGAGCAGGAAAAAGCAAAAAAATTTCAGAATTGCACCTTGCAATGCGGAGAAATCAATGTTTGTGTATTCACATTATTCATTGATTTTTGCCATTGAAAAACATCCAGAAATGTTTGAAGCTACTGACTGAATGAAAGGAGCTGGCATCTCACTCTCTCTGAAAGTTCTTTATCATGCTAAGAGGAGCAGGAAAAAGCAAAAAAATTTCAGAATTGCACCTTGCAATGCAGAGAAATCAATGTTTGTGCATTCACATTATTCATTGATTTTTTGCCATTGTAAAATGTCCAGAAATGTTTGAAGCTACTGACTGAATGAAAGGAGCTGGCATCTCACTCTCTCTGAATCTTCTTTAGCATGCTAAGAGGAGCATGAAAAAGCAAAAAATTTCAGAATTGCACCTTGCAATGAGGAGAAATTACTGTTTGTACATTGACATTCATTGATTTTTGCCATTGAAAAACATCATGTTACTCATATACCAGAAATGTTTGAAGGTACTGGATGAAAGAAAGGAGCTGGCATCTCACTCTCTTTGAATCTTCTTTATCATTCTAAGTGGAGCAGGAAAAAGCAAAAAAATTCAGAATTGCATCTTGCAATGCGGAGAAATTTCTGTTTGTATATTGACATTTTTCATTGATTTTTGCCATTAAAAAACATCATGTTACTCATATACCAGAAATGTTTGAAGGTACTGACTGAAAGAAAGGAGCTGGCATCTCACTCTCTTTGAATCAATCTTCTTTATCATGCTAAGAGGAGGAGGAAAAAGCAAAAAATTTCAGAATTGCACCTTGCAATGCGGAGAAATCAATGTTTGTGCATTCACATTATTCATTGATTTTTGCCATTGAAAAACGTCCAGAAATGTTTGAAGCTACTGACTGAATGAAAGGAGCTGGCCTCTCACTCTCTCTGAATCTTCTTTAGCATGCTAAGAGGAGCATGAAAAAACAAAAAATTTCAGAATTGCACCTTGCAATGCGGAGAAATTACTGTTTGTACATTGACATTATTCATTGATTTTTGCCATTGAAAAACATCATGTTACTCATATACCAGAAATGTTTGAAGGTACTGACTGAAAGAAAGGAGCTGGCATCTCACTCTCTTTGAATCAATTTTCTTTATCATGCTAAGAGGAGCAGGAAAAAGCAAAAAATTTCAGAATTGCACCTTGCAATGCGGAGAAATCAATGTTTGTGCATTCACATTATTCATAGATTTTTGCCATTGAAAAACGTTCAGAAATGTTTGAAGCTACTAACTGAATGAAAGGAGCTGGCATCTCACTCTCTCTGAATCTTCTTTAGCATGCTAAGAGAAGCATGAAAAAGCAAAAAATTTCAGAATTGCACCTTGCAATGCGGAGAAATTACTGTTTGTACATTGACATTATTCATTGATTTTTGCCGTTGAAAAACATCATGTTACTCATATACCAGAAATGTTTGAAGGTACTGGCTGAAAGAAAGGAGCTGGCATCTCACTCTCTTTGAATCTTCTTTATCATGCTAAGAGGAGCAGAATAAAGCAAAAAATTTCAGAATTGCACCTTGCAATGCAGAGAAATCAATGTTTGTGAATTCACATTATTCATTGATTTTTGCCATTGAAAAACGTCCAGAAATGTTTGAAGCTACTGACTGAATGAAAGGAGGTGGCACCTCAATCTCTCTGAATCTTCGTTAGCATGCTAAGAGGAGCATGAAAAAGCAAAAAATTTCAGAATTGCACCTTGCAATGCGGAGAAATTACTGTTTGTACATTGACATTATTCATTGATTTTTGCCATTGAAAAACATCATGTTACTCATATACCAGAAATGTTTGAAGGTACTGGATGAAAGAAAGGAGCTGGCATCTCACTCTCTTTGAATCTTCTTTATCATTCTAAGAGGAGCAGGAAAAAGCAAAAAATTTCAGAATTGCACCTTGCAATGCGGAGAAATCAATGTTTGTGCATTCACAATATTCATTGATTTTTGAAAATTGAAAAACGTCCAGAAATGTTTGAAGCTACTGACTGAATGAAAGGAGCTGGCATCTCACTCTCTCTGAATCTTCTTTAGCATGCTAAGAGGAGCATGAAAAAGCAAAAAATTTCAGAATTGCACCTTGCAATGCGGAGAAATTACTGTTTGTACATTGACATTATTCATTGATTTTTGCCATTGAAAAACATCATGTTACTCATATACCAGAAATGTTTGAAGGTACTGACTGAAAGAAAGGAGCTGGCATCTCACTCTCTTTGAATCAATTTTCTTTATCATGCTAAGAGGAGCAGGAAAAAGCAAAAAATTTCAGAATTGCACCTTGCAATGCGGAGAAATCAATGTTTGTGCATTCACATTATTCATTGATTTTTGCCATTGAAAAAGTCCAGAAATGTTTGAAGCTACTGACTGAATGAAAGGAGCTGGCATCTCACTATCTCTGAATCTTCTTTAGCATGCTAAGAGGAGCATGAAAAAGCAAAAAATTTCAGAATTGCACCTTGCAATGCGGAGAAATCACTGTTTGTACATTGACATTATTCATTGATTTTTGCCATTGAAAAACATGATGTTACTCATATACCAGAAATGTTTGAAGGTACTGGCTGAAAGAAAGGAGCTGGCATCTCACTCTCTTTGAATCTTCTTTATCATGTTAAGAGGAGCAGGAAAAAGCAAAAAATTTCAGAATTGCACCTTGCAATGCGGAGAAATCAATGTTTGTGCATTCACATTATTCATTGATTTTTGCCATTGAAAAACGTCCAGAAATGTTTGAAGCTACTAACTGAATGAAAGGAGCTGGCATCTCACTCTCTCTGAATCTTCTTTAGCATGCTAAGAGAAGCATGAAAAAGCAAAAAATTTCAGAATTGCACCTTGCAATGCGGAGAAATTACTGTTTGTACATTGACATTATTCATTGATTTTTGCTGTTGAAAAACATCATGTTACTCATATACCAGAAATGTTTGAAGGTACTGGCTGAAAGAAAGGAGCTGGCATCTCACTCTCTTTGAATCTTCTTTATCATGCTAAGAGGAGCAGAAAAAAGCAAAAAATTTCAGAATTGCACCTTGCAATGCAGAGAAATCAATGTTTGTGAATTCACATTATTCATTGATTTTTGCCATTGAAAAACGTCCAGAAATGTTTGAAGCTACTGACTGAATGAAAGGAGCTGGCATCTCAATCTCTCTGAATCTTCGTTAGCATGCTAAGAGGAGCATGAAAAAGCAAAAAATTTCAGAATTGCACCTTGCAATGCGGAGAAATTACTGTTTGTACATTGACATTATTCATTGATTTTTGCCATTGAAAAACATCATGTTACTCATATACCAGAAATGTTTGAAGGTACTGGCTGAAAGAAAGGAGCTGGCACTTCACTCTCTTTGAATCTTCTTTATCATGCTAAGAGGAGCAGGAAACAGCAAAAAATTTCAGAATTGCACCTTGCAATGCAGAGAAATCAATGTTTGTGTATTCACATTATTCATTGATTTTTGCCATTGAAAAACGTCCAGAAATGTTTGAAGCTACTGACTGAATGAAAGGAGCTGGCATCTCACTCTCTCTGAATCTTCTTTAGCATGCTAAGAGGAGCATGAAAAAGCAAAAAATTTCAGAATTGCACCTTGCAATGTGGAGAAATTACTGTTTGTACATTGACATTATTCATTGATTTTTGCCATTGAAAAACATCATGTTACTCATATACCAGAAATGTTTGAAGGTACTGGCTGAAAGAAAGGAGCTGGCATCTCACTCTCTTTGAATATTCTTTATCATGCTAAGAGGAGCAGGAAAAAGCAAAAAAATTTCAGAATTGCACCTTGCAATGCGTAGAAATCAATGTTTGTGTATTCACATTATTCATTGATTTTTGCCATTGAAAAACGTCCAGAAATGTTTGAAGCTACTGAATGAATGAAAGGAGCTGGCATCTCACTCTCTCTGAATATTCTTTAGCATGCTAAGAGGAGCATGAAAAAGCAAAAAATTTCAGAATTGCACCTTGCAATGTGGAGAAATTACTGTTTGTACATTGACATTATTCATTGATTTTTGCCATTGAAAAACATCATGTTACTCATATACCAGAAATGTTTGAAGGTACTGGCTGAAAGAAAGGAGCTGGCACTTCACTATCTTTGAATCTTCTTTATCATGCTAAGAGGAGCAGGAAAAAGCAAAAAAATTCAGAATTGCACCTTGCAATGCAGAGAAATCAATGTTTGTGCATTCACATTATTCATTTATTTTTGCCATTGTAAAATGTCCAGAAATGTTTGAAGCTACTGATTGAATTAAAGGAGCTGGCATCTCACTCTCTCTAAATCTTCTTTAGCATGCTAAGAGGAGCATGAAAAAGCAAAACATTTCAGAATTGCACCTTGCCATGCTGAGAAAATAATGTTTGTACATTGACATTATTCATTGATTTTTGCCATTGAAAAACATCTTGTTACTCATATTCCAAAATTGTTTGAAGGTACTGGCTGAAAGAAAGGAGCTGGCACTTCACTCTCTTTGAATCTTCTTTACCATGCTAAGAGGAGCAGGAGACAGCAAAAAATTTCAGAATTGCACCTTGCAATGCAGAGAAATCAATGTTTGTGTATCCACATTATTCATTGATTTTTGCCATTGTAAAACGTCCAGAAATGTTTGAAGCTACTAACTGAATGAAAGGAGCTGGCATCTCACTTTCTCTGAATCTTCTTTAGCATGCTAAGAGGAGCATGAAAAAGCAAAAAATTTAAGAATTGCACCTTGCATTGCGGAGAAATTACTGTTTGTACATTGACATTATTCATTGATTTTTGCCATTGAAAAACATCATGTTACTCATATACCAGAAATGTTTGAAGGTACTGGCTGAAAGAAAGGAGCTGGCACTTCACTCTCTTTGAATCTTCTTTATCATGCTAAGAGGAGCAGGAAAAAGCAAAAAATTTCAAAATTGCACCTTGCAATGCGGAGAAATCAATGTTTGTGTACTCACATTATTCATTGATTTTTGCCATTGAAAAACGTCCAGAAATGTTTGAAGCTACTGACTGAATGAATGGAGCTGGCATCTCACTCTCTCTGAATCTTCTTTAGCATGCTAAGAGGAGCATGAAAAAGCAAAAAATTTCAGAATTGCACCTTGCAATGCGGAGAAATTTCTGTTTGTACATTGACATTATTCATTGATTTTTGCCATTGAAAAACATCATGTTACTCATATACCAGAAATGTTTGAAGGTACTGGCTGAAAGAAAGGAGCTGGCACTTCACTCTCTTTGAATCTTCTTTAGCATGCTAAGAGGAGCAGGAAACAGCAAAAAATTTCAGAATTGCACCTTGCAATGCAGAGAAATCAATGTTTGTGTATTCACATTATTCATTGATTTTTGCAATTGAAAAACGTCCAGAAATGTTTGAAGCTACTGACTGAATGAAAGGAGCTGGCATCTCACTCTCTCTGAACCTTCTTTAGCATGCTAAGAGGAGCATGAAAAAGCAAAAAATTTCAGAATTGCACCTTGCAATGTGGAGAAATTACTGTTTGTACATTGACATTATTCATTGATTTTTGCCATTGAAAAACATCATGTTACTCATATACCAGAAATGTTTGAAGGTACTGGCTGAAAGAAAGGAGCTGGCATCTCACTCTCTTTGAATATTCTTTATCATGCTAAGAGGAGCAGGAAAAAGCAAAAAAATTTCAGAATTGCACCTTGCAATGCGGAGAAATCAATGTTTGTGTATTCACATTATTCATTGATTTTTGCCACTGAAAAATGTCCAGAAATGTTTGAAGCTACTGAATGAATGAAAGGAACTGGCATCTCACTCTCTCTGAATCTTCTTTAGCATGCTAAGAGCAGCATGAAAAAGCAAAAAAGTTCAGAATTGCACCTTGCAATGTAGAGAAATTACTGTTTGTACATTGACATTATTCATTGATTTTTGCCATTGAAAAACATCATGTTACTCATATACCAGAAATGTTTGAAGGTACTGGCTGAAAGAAAGGAGCTGGCACTTCACTCTCTTTGAATCTTCTTTATCATGCTAAGAGGAGCAGGAAAAAGCAAAAAAATTCAGAATTGCACCTTGCAATGCAGAGAAATCAATGTTTGTGCATTCACATTATTCATTGATTTTTGCCATTGTAAAATGTCCAGAAATGTTTGAAGCTACTGACTGAATTAAAGGAGCTGGCATCTCACTCTCTCTGAATCTTCTTTAGCATGCTAAGAGGAGCATGAAAAAGCAAAACATTTCAGAATTTCACCTTGCCATGCTGAGAAAATAATGTTTGTACATTGACATTATTCATTGATTTTTTCCATTGAAAAACATCATGTTACTCATATTCCAGAATTGTTTGAAGGTACTGGCTGAAAGAAAGGAGCTGGCATCTCACTCTCTTTGAATCTTCTTTTTCATGCTAAGAGGAGCAGGAAAAAGCAAAAAATTTCAGAATTGCATCTTGCAATGTGAAGAAATCAATGTTTGTGTATTCAAATTATTCATTGATTTTTGCTATTGAAAAACGTCCCGAAATGTTTGAAGCTACTGACTGAACGAAAGGAGCTGGCATCTCACTCTCTGTGAATCTTCTTTAGCATGCTAAGATGAGCATGAAAAAGCAAAAAACTTCCGAATTGCACCTTGCAATGCGGAGATATTACTGTTTGTACATTGACATTATTCATTGATTTTTGCCATTGAAAAACATCATGTTACTCATATGCCAGAAATGTTTGAAGTTACTGGCTGAAAGAAAGGAGCTGGCACTCCAGTCTCCTTGAATCATCTTTATCATGCTAAGTGGAGCAGGAAAAAGCAAAAAATTTCAGAATTGCACCTTGCAATGCAGAGAAATCAATGTTTGTGCATTCACATTATTCATTGATTTTTACCATTGTAAAACGTCCAGAAATGTTTGAAGCTACTGACTGAATGAAAGGAGCTGGCATCTCACTCTCTCTGAATCTTCTTTAGCATGCTAAGAGGTGCATGAAAAAGCAAAAAATTTCAGAATTGCACCTTGCAATGAGGAGAAATTACTGTTTGTACATTGACATTATTCATTGATTTTTGCCATTGAAAAACATGTTACTCATATACCAGAAATGTTTGAAGGTACTGGCTGAAAGAAAGGAGCTGGCATCTCACTCTATTTGAATCTTCTTTATCATGCTAAGAGGAGCAGGAAAAAGCAAAAAATTTCAGAATTGCACCTTGCAATGCGGAGAAATCAATGTTTGTGCATTCACATTATTCATTTATTTTTACCATTGAAAAAAGTCCAGAAATGTTTGAAGCTACTGACTGAATGAAAGGAGCTGGCATCTCACTCTCTCTGAATCATCTTTAGCATGCTAAGAGGAGCATGAAAAAGCAAAAAATTTCAGAATTGCACCTTGCAATACGGAGAAATTACTGTTTGTACATTGACATTATTCATTGATTTTTGCCATTGAAAAACATCATGTTACTCATATACCAGAAATGTTTGAAGGTACTGGCTGAAAGAAAGGAGCTGGCATCTCACTCTCTTTGAATCTTCTTTATCATGCTAAGAGGAGCAGGAAAAAGCAAAAAAATTTCAGAATTGCACCTTGCAATGCGGAGAAATCAATGTTTGTGTATTCACATTATTCATAGATTTTTGCCATTGAAAAACATCCAGAAATGTTTGAAGCTACTGACTGAATGAATGGAGCTGGCATCTCACTCTCTCTGAATCTTCTTTAGCATGCTAAGAGGAGCATGAAAAAGCAAAAAATTTCAGAATTGCACCTTGCAATGCTGAGAAAATACTGTTTGTACATTGACATTATTCATTGATTTTTGCCATTGAAAAACATCATGTTACTCATATACCAGAAATGTTTGAAGGTACTGGCTGAAAGAAAGGAGCTGGCACTTCACTCTCTTTGAATCTTCTTTATCATGCTAAGAGGAGCAGGAAAAAGCAAAAAATTTCAGAATTGCACCTTGCAATGCAGTGAAATCAATGTTTGTGCATTCACATTATTCATTGAGTTTTGCCATTGTAAAATGTCCAGAAATGTTTGAAGCTACTAACTGAATGAAAGGAGCTGGCATCTCACTCTCTCTGAATCTTCTTTAGCATGCTAAGAGGAGCATGAAAAAGCAAGAAAATTCAAAATTGCACCTTGCAATGTGGAGAAATTACTGTTTGTACATTGACATTATTCATTGATTTTTGCCATTGAAAAACATCATGTTACTCATATACCAGAAATGTTTAAAGGTACTGGCTGAAAGAAAGGAGCTGGCACTTCACTCTCTTTGAATCTTCTTTATCATGCTAAGTGGAGCAGGAAAAAGCAAAAAATTTCAGAATTGCACCTTGCAATGCAGAGAAATAAATGTTTGTGCATTCACATTATTCATTGATTTTTGCCATTGTAAAACATCCAGAAATGTTTGAAGCTACTGACTGAATGAAAGGAGCTGGCATCTCACTCTCTCTGAATCTTCTTTAGCATGCTAAGAGGAGCATGAAAAAGCAAAAAATTTCAGAATTGCACCTTGCAATGAGGAGAAATTACTGTTTGTACATTGACATTCATTGATTTTTGCCATTGAAAAACATCATGTTACTCATATACCAGAACTGTTTGAAGGTACTGGCTGAAAGAAAGGAGCTGGCATCTCACGCTATTTGAATCTTCTTTATCATGCTAAGAGGAGCAGGAAAAACCAAAAAATTTCAGAATTCCACCTTGCAATGCGGAGAAATCATTGTTTGTGCATTCACATTATTCATTTATTTTTACCATTGAAAAAAGTCCGGAAATGTTTGAAGCTACAGACTGAATGAAAGGAGCTGGCATCTCACTCTCTCTGAATCATCTTTAGCATGCTAAGAGGAGCATGAAAAAGCAAAAAATTTCAGAATTGCACCTTGCAATGCGGAGAAATTACTGTTTGTACATTGACATTATTCATTGATTTTTGCCATTGAAAAACATCATGTTACTCATATACCAGAAATGTTTGACGGTACTGGCTGAAAGAAAGGAGCTGGCATCTCACTCTCTTTGAATCTTCTTTATCATGCTAAGAGGAGCAGGAAAAAGCAAAAAAATTTCAGAATTGCACCTTGCAATGCGGAGAAATCAATGTTTGTGTATTCACATTATTCATTGATTTTTGCCATTGAAAAACATCCAGAAATGTTTGAAGCTACTGACTGAATGAAAGGAGCTGGCATCTCACTCTCTCTGAAAGTTCTTTATCATGCTAAGAGGAGCAGGAAAAAGCAAAAAAATTTCAGAATTGCACCTTGCAATGCAGAGAAATCAATGTTTGTGCATTCACATTATTCATTGATTTTTTGCCATTGTAAAATGTCCAGAAATGTTTGAAGCTACTGACTGAATGAAAGGAGCTGGCATCTCACTCTCTCTGAATCTTCTTTAGCATGCTAAGAGGAGCATGAAAAAGCAAAAAATTTCAGAATTGCACCTTGCAATGAGGAGAAATTACTGTTTGTACATTGACATTCATTGATTTTTGCCATTGAAAAACATCATGTTACTCATATACCAGAAATGTTTGAAGGTACTGGCTGAAAGAAAGGATCTGGCATATCACTTTATTTGAATCTTCTTTATCATGCTAAGCGGAGGAGGAAACAGCAAAAAATTTCAGAATTGCACCTTGCAATGCAGAGAAATCAATGTTTGTGCATTCACATTATTCATTTATTTTTACCATTGAAAAAAGTCCAGAAATGTTTGAAGCTACTGACTGAATGAAAGGAGCTGGCATCTCACTCTCTCTGAATCGTCTTTAGCAGGCTAGGAGGAGCATGAAAAACCAAAAAATTTCAGAATTGCACCTTGCAATGCGGAGAAATTACTGTTTGTACATTGATATTATTCATTGATTTTTTCCATTGAAAAACATCATGTTACTCATATACCAGAAATGTTTGAAGGTACTGGCTGAAAGAAAGGAGCTGGCATCTCACTCTCTTTGAATCTTCTTTATCATGCTAAGAGGAGCAGGAAAAAGCAAAAAATTTCAGAATTGCACCTTGCAAAGCAGAGAAATCAATGCTTGTGCATTCACATTATTCATTGAGTTTTGCCATTGTAAAATGTCCAGAAATGTTTGAAGCTATTAACTGAATGAAAGGAGCTGGCATCTCACTCTCTTTGAATCTTCTTTAGCATGCTAAGAGGAGCATGAAAAAGCAAAATAATTTCAGAATTGCACCTTGCAATGTGGATAAATTACTGTTTGTACATTGACATTATTCATTGATTTTTGCCATTGAAAAACATCATGTTACTCATATACCAGAAATGTTTGAAGCTACTGGCTAAAAGAAAGGAGCTGGCATCTCACTCTCTTTGAATCTTCTTTATCATTCTAAGAGGAGCAGGAAAAAGCAAACAATTTCAGAATTGCACCTTGCAATGCAGAGAAATCAATGTTTGTGCTTTCACATTATTCATTGATTTTTGCCATTGTAAAATGTCCAGAAATGTTTGAAGGTACTGGCTGAAAGAAAGGAGCTGGCATCTCACTCTCTTTGAATCTTCTTTATCATGCTAAGAGGAGCAGGAAAAAGCAAAAAATTTCAGAATTGCACCTTGCAATGCAGAGAAATCAATGCTTGTGCATTCACATTATTCATTGAGTTTTGCCATTGTAAAATGTCCAGAAATGTTTGAAGCTATTAACTGAATGAAAGGAGCTGGCATCTCACTCTCTTTGAATCTTCTTTAGCATGCTAAGAGGAGCATGAAAAAGCAAAAAATTTCAGAATTGCACCTTGCAATGCGGAGAAAATACTGTTTGTACATTGACATTATTCATTGATTTTTGCCATTGAAAAACATCATGTTACTCATATACCAGAACTGTTTGAAGGTACTGGCTGAAAGAAAGGAGCTGGCATCTCATGCTATTTGAATCTTCTTTATCATGCTAAGAGGAGCAGGAAAAACCAAAAAATTTCAGAATTCCACCTTGCAATGCGGAGAAATCATTGTTTGTGCATTCACATTATTCATTTATTTTTACCATTGAAAAAAGTCCGGAAATGTTTGAAGCTACAGACTGAATGAAAGGAGCTGGCATCTCACTCTCTCTGAATCGTCTTTAGCATGCTAAGAGGAGCATGAAAAAGCAAAAAATTTCAGAATTGCACCTTGCAATGCGGAGAAATTACTGTTTGTACATTGACATTATTCATTGATTTTTGCCATTGAAAAACATCATGTTACTCATATACCAGAAATGTTTGACGGTACTGGCTGAAAGAAAGGAGCTGGCATCTCACTCTCTTTGAATCTTCTTTATCATGCTAAGAGGAGCAGGAAAAAGCAAAAAAATTTCAGAATTGCACCTTGCAATGCGGAGAAATCAATGTTTTTGTATTCACATTATTCATTGATTTTTGCCATTGAAAAACATCCAGAAATGTTTGAAGCTACTGACTGAATGAAAGGAGCTGGCATCTCACTCTCTCTGAAAGTTCTTTATCATGCTAAGAGGAGCAGGAAAAAGCAAAAAAATTTCAGAATTGCACCTTGCAATGCAGAGAAATCAATGTTTGTGCATTCACATTATTCATTGATTTTTTGCCATTGTAAAATGTCCAGAAATGTTTGAAGCTACTGACTGAATGAAAGGAGCTGGCATCTCACTCTCTCTGAATCTTCTTTAGCATGCTAAGAGGATCATGAAAAAGCAAAAAATTTCAGAATTGCACCTTTCAATGTGGAGAAATTACTGTTTGTACATTGACATTATTCATTGATTTTTGCCTTTGAAAAACATCATGTTACTCATATACCAGAAATGTTTGAAGGTACTGGCTGAAAGAAAGGAGCTGGAATCTCACTCTCTTTGAATATTCTTTATCATGCTAAGAGGAGCAGGAAAAAGCAAAAAAATTTCAGAATTGCACCTTGCAATGCGGAGAAATCAATGTTTGTGTATTCACATTATTCATTGATTTTTGCCAATGAAAAACGTCCAAAAATGTTTGAAGCTACTGACTGAATGAAAGGAGCTGGCATCTCACTCTCTCTGAATCTTCTTTAGCATGCTAAGAGGAGCATGAAAAAGCAAAAAATTTCAGAATTGCACCTTGCAATGTGGATAAATTACTGTTTGTACATTGACATTATTCATTGATTTTTGCCATTGAAAAACATCATGTTACTCATATACCAGAAATGTTTGAAGGTACTGGCTGAAAGAAAGGAGCTGGCACTTCACTCTCTTTGAATATTCGTTATCATGCTAAGAGAAGCAGGAAAAAGCAAAAAAATTTCAGAATTGCACCTTGCAGTGCGGAGAAATCAATGTTTGTGTATTCACATTATTCATTGATTTTTGCCATTGAAAAACGTCCAGAAATGTTTGAAGCTACTGACTGAATCAAAGGAGCTGGCATCTCACTCTCTCTGAATCTTCTTTAGCATGCTAAGAGGAGCATGAGAAAAGAAAAAAATTTCAGAATTGCACCTTGCAATGTGGATAAATTACTGTTTGTACATTGACATTATTCATTGATTTTTGCCATTGAAAAACATCATGTTACTCATATACCAGAAATATTTGAAGGTACTGGCTGAAAGAAAGGAGCTGGCACTTCACTCTCTTTGAATCTTTTTTATCATGCTAAGAGGAGCAGGAAACAGCAAAAAATTTCAGAATTGCACCTTGCAATTCGGAGAAATCAATGTTTGTGCATTCACATTATTCATAGATTTTTGCCATTGAAAAACGTCCAGAAATGTTTGAAGCTACTGACTGAATGAAAGGAGCTGGCATCTCACTCTCTCTGAATCTTCTTTAGCATGCTAAGATGAGCATGAAAAAGTAAAAAATTTCAGAATTGCACATTGCAATGAGGAGAAATTACTGTTTGTACATTGACATTCATTGATTTTTGACATTGAAAAACATCATGTTACTCATATACCAGAAATGTTTGAAGGTACTGGCTGAAAGAAAGGAGCTGGCATCTCACTCTCTTTGAATCTTCTTTATCATGCTAAGAGGAGGAGGAAAAAGCAAAAAATTTCAGAATTGCACCCTGCAATGAGGAGAAATTACTGTTTGTACATTGACATTATTCATTGATTTTTGCCATTGAAAAACATCATGTTACTCATATACCAGAAATGTTTGAAGCTACTGGCTAAAAGAAAGGAGCTGGCACTTCACTCTCTTTGAATCTTCTTTATCATACTAAGAGGAGCAGGAAAAAGCAAAAAATTTCAGAATTGCAGCTTGCAATGCGGAGAAATCAATGTTTGTGCATTCACATTATTCATTGATTTTTTGCCATTGTAAAACGTCCAGATTTGTTTGAAGCTACTGACTGAATGAAAGGAGCTGGCATCTCACTCTCTCTGAATCTTCTTTAGCATGCTAAGAGGAGCATGAAAAAGCAAAAAATTTCAGAATTGCACCTTGCAAAGCGGAGAAAATACTGTTTGTACATTGACATTATTCATTGATTTTTGCCATTGAAAAAGAACATGTTACTCATATACCAGAAATGTTTGAAGGTACTGGCTGAAAGAAAGGATCTGGCATCTCACTCTCTTTGAATCTTCTTTATCATGCTAAGAGGAGCAGGAAAAAGCAAAAAATTTCAGAATTGCACCTTGCAATGCGCAGAAATCAATGTTTGTGTATTCACATTATTCATTGATTTTTGCCATTGAAAAACGTCCAGAAATGTTTGAAGCTACTGACTGAATGAAAGGAGCTGGCATCTCACTCTCTCTGAATCTTCTTTAGCATGCTAAGAGGAGCATGAAAAAGCAAAAAATTTCAGAATTGCACATTGCAATGCGGAGAAATTACTGTTTGTACATGGACATTATTCATTGATTTTTGCCATTGAAAAACATCATGTTACTCATATACCATAAATGTTTGAAGGTACTGGCTGAAAGAAAGGAGCTGGCACTTCACTCTCTTTGAATCTTCTTTATCATGCTAAGAGGAGCAGGAAACAGCAAAAAATTTCAGAATTGCACCTTGCAATGCAGAGAAATCAATGTTTGTGCATTCACATTATTCACTGATTTTTGCCATTGTAAAATGTCCAGAAATGTTTGAAGCTACTGAGTGAATGAAAGGAGCTGGCATCTCACTCTCTCTGAATCTTCTTTAGCATGCTAAGAGGAGCATGAAAAAGCAAAAATTTTCAGAATTGCACCTTGCAATGTGGAGAAATTACTGTTTGTACATTGACATTATTCATTGATTTTTGCCATTGAAAAACATCATGTTACTCATATACCAGAAATGTTTGAAGGTACTGGCTGAAAGAAAGGAGCTGGCACTTCACTCTCTTTGAATCTTCTTTAGCATGCTAAGTGAAGCAGATAAAAGCAAAAAATTTCAGAATTGCACCTTGCAATGCAGAGAAATCAATGTTTGTGCATTCACATTATTCATTGATTTTTGCTATTGTAAAACGTCCAGAAATGTTTGAAGCTACTGACTGAATGAAAGGAACTGGCATCTCACTCTCTCTGAATCTTCTTTAGCATGCTAAGAGGAGCATGAAAAAGCAAAAAATTTCAGAATTGCACCTTGCAATGAGGAGAAATTACTGTTTGAAAAACATCATGTTACTCATATACCAGAAATGTTTGAAGGTACTGGCTGAAAGAAAGGAGCTGGCACTTCACTCTCTTTGAATCTTCTTTAGCATGCTAAGTGAAGCAGATAAAAGCAAAAAATTTCAGAATTGCACCTTGCAATGCAGAGAAATCAATGCTTGTGCATTCACATTATTCATTGAGTTTTGCCATTGTAAAATGTCCGAAAATGTTTGAAGCTATTAACTGAATGAAAGGAGCTGGCATCTCACTCTCTTTGAATCTTCTTTAGCATGCTAAGAGGAGCATGAAAAAGCAAAAAATTTCAGAATTGCACCTTGCAATGCGGAGAAAATACTGTTTGTACATTGACATTATTCATTGATTTTTGTCATTGAAAAAGATCATGTTACTCATATACCAGAAATGTTTAAAGGTACTGGCTGAAAGAAAGGATCTGGCATCTCACTCTCTTTGAATCTTCTTTATCATGCTTAGAGGAGCAGGAAAAAGCAAAAAAATGTCAGAATTGCACCTTGCAATGCAGAGAAATCAATGTTTGTGCATTAACATTATTCATTGATTTTTGCCATTGTAAAACGTCCAGAAATGTTTGAAGCTACTGACTGAATGAAAGGAGATGGCATCTCACTCTCTTTGAATCTTCTTTATCATGCTAAGAGGAGCAGGAAAAAGCAAAAAATTTCAGAATTGCACCTTGCAATGCAGAGAAATCAAAGTTTGTGCATTCACATTATTCATTGATTTTTGCCATTGAAAAACGTCCAGAAATGTTTGAAGCTACTGACTGAATGAAAGGAGCTGGCATCTCACTCTCTCTGAATCTTCTTTAGCATGCTAAGAGGATCATGAAAAAGCAAAAAATTTCAGAATTGCACCTTTCAATATGGAGAAATTACTGTTTGTACATTGACATTATTCATTGATTTTTGCCATTGAAAAACATCATGTTACTCATATACCAGAAATGTTTGAAGGTACTGGCTGAAAGAAAGGAGCTGGAATCTCACTCTCTTTGAATATTCTTTATCATGCTAAGAGGAGCAGGAAAAAGCAAAAAAATTTCAGAATTGCACCTTGCAATGCGGAGAAATCAATGTTTGTGTATTCACATTATTCATTGATTTTTGCCAATGAAAAACGTCCAAAAATGTTTGAAGCTACTGACTGAATGAAAGGAGCTGGCATCTCACTCTCTCTGAATCTTCTTTAGCATGCTAAGAGGAGCATGAAAAAGCAAAAAATTTCAGAATTGCACCTTGCAATGTGGATAAATTACTGTTTGTACATTGACATTATTCATTGATTTTTGCCATTGAAAAACATCATGTTACTCATATACCAGAAATGTTTGAAGGTACTGGCTGAAAGAAAGGAGCTGGCACTTCACTCTCTTTGAATATTCGTTATCATGCTAAGAGAAGCAGGAAAAAGCAAAAAAATTTCAGAATTGCACCTTGCAGTGCGGAGAAATCAATGTTTGTGTATTCACATTATTCATTGATTTTTGCCATTGAAAAACGTCCAGAAATGTTTGAAGCTACTGACTGAATCAAAGGAGCTGGCATCTCACTCTCTCTGAATCTTCTTTAGCATGCTAAGAGGAGCATGAGAAAAGAAAAAAATTTCAGAATTGCACCTTGCAATGTGGATAAATTACTGTTTGTACATTGACATTATTCATTGATTTTTGCCATTGAAAAACATCATGTTACTCATATACCAGAAATATTTGAAGGTACTGGCTGAAAGAAAGGAGCTGGCACTTCACTCTCTTTGAATCTTTTTTATCATGCTAAGAGGAGCAGGAAACAGCAAAAAATTTCAGAATTGCACCTTGCAATTCGGAGAAATCAATGTTTGTGCATTCACATTATTCATAGATTTTTGCCATTGAAAAACGTCCAGAAATGTTTGAAGCTACTGACTGAATGAAAGGAGCTGGCATCTCACTCTCTCTGAATCTTCTTTAGCATGCTAAGATGAGCATGAAAAAGTAAAAAATTTCAGAATTGCACATTGCAATGAGGAGAAATTACTGTTTGTACATTGACATTCATTGATTTTTGACATTGAAAAACATCATGTTACTCATATACCAGAAATGTTTGAAGGTACTGGCTGAAAGAAAGGAGCTGGCATCTCACTCTCTTTGAATCTTCTTTATCATGCTAAGAGGAGGAGGAAAAAGCAAAAAATTTCAGAATTGCACCCTGCAATGAGGAGAAATTACTGTTTGTACATTGACATTATTCATTGATTTTTGCCATTGAAAAACATCATGTTACTCATATACCAGAAATGTTTGAAGCTACTGGCTAAAAGAAAGGAGCTGGCACTTCACTCTCTTTGAATCTTCTTTATCATACTAAGAGGAGCAGGAAAAAGCAAAAAATTTCAGAATTGCAGCTTGCAATGCGGAGAAATCAATGTTTGTGCATTCACATTATTCATTGATTTTTTGCCATTGTAAAACGTCCAGATTTGTTTGAAGCTACTGACTGAATGAAAGGAGCTGGCATCTCACTCTCTCTGAATCTTCTTTAGCATGCTAAGAGGAGCATGAAAAAGCAAAAAATTTCAGAATTGCACCTTGCAAAGCGGAGAAAATACTGTTTGTACATTGACATTATTCATTGATTTTTGCCATTGAAAAAGAACATGTTACTCATATACCAGAAATGTTTGAAGGTACTGGCTGAAAGAAAGGATCTGGCATCTCACTCTCTTTGAATCTTCTTTATCATGCTAAGAGGAGCAGGAAAAAGCAAAAAATTTCAGAATTGCACCTTGCAATGCGCAGAAATCAATGTTTGTGTATTCACATTATTCATTGATTTTTGCCATTGAAAAACGTCCAGAAATGTTTGAAGCTACTGACTGAATGAAAGGAGCTGGCATCTCACTCTCTCTGAATCTTCTTTAGCATGCTAAGAGGAGCATGAAAAAGCAAAAAATTTCAGAATTGCACATTGCAATGCGGAGAAATTACTGTTTGTACATGGACATTATTCATTGATTTTTGCCATTGAAAAACATCATGTTACTCATATACCATAAATGTTTGAAGGTACTGGCTGAAAGAAAGGAGCTGGCACTTCACTCTCTTTGAATCTTCTTTATCATGCTAAGAGGAGCAGGAAACAGCAAAAAATTTCAGAATTGCACCTTGCAATGCAGAGAAATCAATGTTTGTGCATTCACATTATTCACTGATTTTTGCCATTGTAAAATGTCCAGAAATGTTTGAAGCTACTGAGTGAATGAAAGGAGCTGGCATCTCACTCTCTCTGAATCTTCTTTAGCATGCTAAGAGGAGCATGAAAAAGCAAAAATTTTCAGAATTGCACCTTGCAATGTGGAGAAATTACTGTTTGTACATTGACATTATTCATTGATTTTTGCCATTGAAAAACATCATGTTACTCATATACCAGAAATGTTTGAAGGTACTGGCTGAAAGAAAGGAGCTGGCACTTCACTCTCTTTGAATCTTCTTTAGCATGCTAAGTGAAGCAGATAAAAGCAAAAAATTTCAGAATTGCACCTTGCAATGCAGAGAAATCAATGTTTGTGCATTCACATTATTCATTGATTTTTGCTATTGTAAAACGTCCAGAAATGTTTGAAGCTACTGACTGAATGAAAGGAACTGGCATCTCACTCTCTCTGAATCTTCTTTAGCATGCTAAGAGGAGCATGAAAAAGCAAAAAATTTCAGAATTGCACCTTGCAATGAGGAGAAATTACTGTTTGAAAAACATCATGTTACTCATATACCAGAAATGTTTGAAGGTACTGGCTGAAAGAAAGGAGCTGGCACTTCACTCTCTTTGAATCTTCTTTAGCATGCTAAGTGAAGCAGATAAAAGCAAAAAATTTCAGAATTGCACCTTGCAATGCAGAGAAATCAATGCTTGTGCATTCACATTATTCATTGAGTTTTGCCATTGTAAAATGTCCGAAAATGTTTGAAGCTATTAACTGAATGAAAGGAGCTGGCATCTCACTCTCTTTGAATCTTCTTTAGCATGCTAAGAGGAGCATGAAAAAGCAAAAAATTTCAGAATTGCACCTTGCAATGCGGAGAAAATACTGTTTGTACATTGACATTATTCATTGATTTTTGTCATTGAAAAAGATCATGTTACTCATATACCAGAAATGTTTAAAGGTACTGGCTGAAAGAAAGGATCTGGCATCTCACTCTCTTTGAATCTTCTTTATCATGCTTAGAGGAGCAGGAAAAAGCAAAAAAATGTCAGAATTGCACCTTGCAATGCAGAGAAATCAATGTTTGTGCATTAACATTATTCATTGATTTTTGCCATTGTAAAACGTCCAGAAATGTTTGAAGCTACTGACTGAATGAAAGGAGATGGCATCTCACTCTCTTTGAATCTTCTTTATCATGCTAAGAGGAGCAGGAAAAAGCAAAAAATTTCAGAATTGCACCTTGCAATGCAGAGAAATCAAAGTTTGTGCATTCACATTATTCATTGATTTTTGCCATTGAAAAACGTCCAGAAATGTTTGAAGCTACTGACTGAATGAAAGGAGCTGGCATCTCACTCTCTCTGAATCTTCTTTAGCATGCTAAGAGGATCATGAAAAAGCAAAAAATTTCAGAATTGCACCTTTCAATATGGAGAAATTACTGTTTGTACATTGACATTATTCATTGATTTTTGCCATTGAAAAACATCATGTTACTCATATACCAGAAATGTTTGAAGGTACTGGCTGAAAGAAAGGAGCTGGAATCTCACTCTCTTTGAATATTCTTTATCATGCTAAGAGGAGCAGGAAAAAGCAAAAAAATTTCAGAATTGCACCTTGCAATGCGGAGAAATCAATGTTTGTGTATTCACATTATTCATTGATTTTTGCCAATGAAAAACGTCCAAAAATGTTTGAAGCTACTGACTGAATGAAAGGAGCTGGCATCTCACTCTCTCTGAATCTTCTTTAGCATGCTAAGAGGAGCATGAAAAAGCAAAAAATTTCAGAATTGCACCTTGCAATGTGGATAAATTACTGTTTGTACATTGACATTATTCATTGATTTTTGCCATTGAAAAACATCATGTTACTCATATACCAGAAATGTTTGAAGGTACTGGCTGAAAGAAAGGAGCTGGCACTTCACTCTCTTTGAATATTCGTTATCATGCTAAGAGAAGCAGGAAAAAGCAAAAAAATTTCAGAATTGCACCTTGCAGTGTGGAGAAATCAATGTTTGTGTATTCACATTATTCATTGATTTTTGCCATTGAAAAACGTCCAGAAATGTTTGAAGCTACTGACTGAATCAAAGGAGCTGGCATCTCACTCTCTCTGAATCTTCTTTAGCATGCTAAGAGGAGCATGAGAAAAGAAAAAAATTTCAGAATTGCACCTTGCAATGTGGATAAATTACTGTTTGTACATTGACATTATTCATTGATTTTTGCCATTGAAAAACATCATGTTACTCATATACCAGAAATGTTTGAAGGTACTGGCTGAAAGAAAGGAGCTGGCACTTCACTCTCTTTGAATCTTTTTTATCATGCTAAGAGGAGCAGGAAACAGCAAAAAATTTCAGAATTGCACCTTGCAATGCGGAGAAATCAATGTTTGTGCATTCACATTATTCATTGATTTTTGCCATTGAAAAACGTCCAGAAATGTTTGAAGCTACTGACTGAATGAAAGGAGCTGGCATCTCACTCTCTCTGAATCTTCTTTAGCATGCTAAGATGAGCATGAAAAAGTTAAAAATTTCAGAATTGCACATTGCAATGAGGAGAAATTACTGTTTGTACATTGACATTCATTGATTTTTGACATTGAAAAACATCATGTTACTCATATACCAGAAATGTTTGAAGGTACTGGCTGAAAGAAAGGAGCTGGCATCTCACTCTCTTTGAATCTTCTTTATCATGCTAAGAGGAGCAGGAAAAAGCAAAAAATTTCAGAATTGCACCCTGCAATGAGGAGAAATTACTGTTTGTACATTGACATTATTCATTGATTTTTGCCATTGAAAAACATCATGTTACTCATATACCAGAAATGTTTGAAGCTACTGGCTAAAAGAAAGGAGCTGGCACTTCACTCTCTTTGAATCTTCTTTATCATACTAAGAGGAGCAGGAAAAAGCAAAAAATTTCAGAATTGCAGCTTGCAATGCGGAGAAATCAATGTTTGTGCATTCACATTATTCATTGATTTTTTGCCATTGTAAAACGTCCAGATTTGTTTGAAGCTACTGACTGAATGAAAGGAGCTGGCATCTCACTCTCTCTGAATCTTCTTTAGCATGCTAAGAGGAGCATGAAAAAGCAAAAAATTTCAGAATTGCACCTTGCAAAGCGGAGAAAATACTGTTTGTACATTGACATTATTCATTGATTTTTGCCCTTGAAAAAGAACATGTTACTCATATACCAGAAATGTTTGAAGGTACTGGCTGAAAGAAAGGATCTGGCATCTCACTCTCTTTGAATCTTCTTTATCATGCTAAGAGGAGCAGGAAAAAGCAAAAAATTTCAGAATTGCACCTTGCAATGCGCAGAAATCAATGTTTGTGTATTCACATTATTCATTGATTTTTGCCATTGAAAAACGTCCAGAAATGTTTGAAGCTACTGACTGAATGAAAGGAGCTGGCATCTCACTCTCTCTGAATCTTCTTTAGCATGCTAAGAGGAGCATGAAAAAGCAAAAAATTTCAGAATTGCACATTGCAATGCGGAGAAATTACTGTTTGTACATGGACATTATTCATTGATTTTTGCCATTGAAAAACATCATGTTACTCATATACCATAAATGTTTGAAGGTACTGGCTGAAAGAAAGGAGCTGGCACTTCACTCTCTTTGAATCTTCTTTATCATGCTAAGAGGAGCAGGAAACAGCAAAAAATTTCAGAATTGCACCTTGCAATGCAGAGAAATCAATGTTTGTGCATTCACATTATTCACTGATTTTTGCCATTGTAAAATGTCCAGAAATGTTTGAAGCTACTGAGTGAATGAAAGGAGCTGGCATCTCACTCTCTCTGAATCTTCTTTAGCATGCTAAGAGGAGCATGAAAAAGCAAAAATTTTCAGAATTGCACCTTGCAATGTGGAGAAATTACTGTTTGTACATTGACATTATTCATTGATTTTTGCCATTGAAAAACATCATGTTACTCATATACCAGAAATGTTTGAAGGTACTGGCTGAAAGAAAGGAGCTGGCACTTCACTCTCTTTGAATCTTCTTTAGCATGCTAAGTGAAGCAGATAAAAGCAAAAAATTTCAGAATTGCACCTTGCAATGCGGAGAAATCAATGTTTGTGTATTCACATTATTCATTGATTTTTGCCATTGAAAAACATCCAGAAATATTTGAAGCTACTGACTGAATGAAAGGAGCTGGCATCTCACTCTCTCTGAATCTTCTTTAGCATGCTAAGAGGAGCACGAAAGAGCAAAAAATTTCAGAATTGCACCTTGCAATGTGGAGAAATTACTGTTTGTACATTGACATTATTCATTGATTTTTGCCATTGAAAAACATCATGTTACTCAAATACCAGAAATGTTTGAAGGTACTGGCTGAAAGAAAGAGCTGGCACTTCACTCTCTTTGAATCTTCTATATCATGCTAAGAGGAGCAGGAAAAAGCAAAAAATTTCAGAATTGCACCTTGCACTGTGGAGTAATCATTGTTTGTGCATTCACAATATTCATTGATTTTTGCAATTGAAAAACGTCCAAAAATGTTTGAAGCTACTGACTGAATGAAAGGAGCTGGCATCTCACTCTCTCTGAATCTTCTTTAGCATGCTAAGAGGAGCATGAAAAAGCAAAAAATTTCAGAATTGCACCTTGCAATGCGGAGAAATGAATGTTTGTGCATTCACATTATTCATTGATTTTTGCCATTGTAAAATGTCCAGAATTGATTGAACCTACTGACTGAATGAAAGGAGCTGGCATCTCACTTTCTCTGAATCTTCTTGAGCATGCTAAGAGGAGCATGAAAAAGCAAAAAATTTCAGAATTGCACCTTGCAATGCTGAAAAAATACTGTTTGTATAATGACATTATTCATTGATTTTTGCCATTGAAAAACATCATGTTACTCATATACCAGAATTGTTTGAAGGTAATGGCTGAAAGAAAGGAGCTGGCACCTCACTCTCTTTGAATCTTCTTTTTCATGCTAAGAGGAGCAGGAAAAAGCAAAAAAAATCAGAATTGCACCTTGCAATGCGGAGAAATTACTGTTTGTACATTGACATTATTCATTGATTTTTGCCATTGAAAAACATCATGTTACTCATATACCAGAAATGTTTGAAGGTACTGGCTGAAAGAAAGGAGCTGGCACTTCACTCTCTTTGAATCTTCTTTATCATGCTAAGAGGAGCAGGAAACAGCAAAAAAATTCAGAATTGCACCTTGCAATGCAGAGAAATCAATTTTTGTGCATTCACATTATTCATTGATTTTTGCCATTGTGAAACGTCCAGAAATGTTTGAAGCTACTGACTGGATGAAAGGAGGTGGCATCTCACTCTCTCTGCATCTTCTTTAGCATGCTAAGAGGAGCATGAAAAAGCAAAAAATTTCAGAATTGCACCTTGCAATGCGGAGAAATTATTGTTTGTACATTGACATTATTCATTGATTTTTGCCATTGAAAAACATCATGTTACTCATATAGCAGAAATGTTTGAAGGTACTGATGAAAGAAAGGAGCTGGCACTTTACTCTCTTTGAATCTTCTTTATCATGCTAAGAGGAGCAGGAAAAAGCAAAAAATTTCAGAATTGCACCTTGCAATGCATAGAAATCGATGTTTGTGCATTCACATTATTCATTGAGTTTTGCCATTGTAAAATGTCCGGAAATGTTTGAAGCTACTGACTGAATGAAAGGAGCTGGCATCTCATTCTCTTTGAATCTTCTTTATCATGCTAAGAGGAGCAGGAAAAAGCAAAAAATTTCAGAATTGCACCTTGCAATGCGGAGAAATCAAAGTTTGTGCATTCACATTATTCATTGATTTTTGCCATTGAAAAACGTCCAGAAATGTTTGAAGCTACTGACTGAATGAAAGGAGCTGGCATCTCACTCTCTCTGAATCTTCTTTAGCATGTTAAGAGGATCATGAAAAAGCAAAAAATTTCAGAATTGCACCTTTCAATGTGGAGAAATTACTGTTTGTACATTGACATTATTCATTGATTTTTGCCATTGAAAAACATCATGTTACTCATATACCAGAAATGTTTGAAGGTACTGGCTGAAAGAAAGGAGCTGGAATCTCACTCTCTTTGAATATTCTTTATCATGCTAAGAGGAGCAGGAAAAAGCAAAAAAATTTCAGAATTGCACCTTGCAATGCGGAGAAATCAATGTTTGTGTATTCACATTATTCATTGATTTTTGCAATTGAAAAACGTCCAGAAATGTTTGAAGCTACTGACTGAATGAAAGGAGCTGGCATCTCACTCTCTCTGAATCTTCTTAACATGCTAAGAGAAGCATGAAAAAGCAAAAAATTTCAGAATTGCACCTTGCAATGTGGAGAAATTTCTGTTTGTACATTGACATTATTCATTGATTTTTGCCATTGAAAAACATCATGTTACTCATATACCAGAAATGTTTGAAGGTACTGGCTGAAAGAAAGGTGCTGGAATCCCACTCTCTTTGAATATTCTTTATCATGCTAAGAGAAGCAGGAAAAAGCAAAAAATTTCAGAATTGCACCTTGCAATGCGGAGAAATCAATGTTTGTGTATTCACATTATTCATTGATTTTTGCCATTGAAAAACGTCCAGAAATGTTTGAAGCTACTGACTGAATGAAAGGAGCTGGCATTTCACTCTCTCTGAATCTTCTTTAGCATGCTAAGAGGAGCATGAAAAAGCAAAAAATTTCAGAATTGCACCTTGCAATGTGGATAAATTACTGTTTGTACATTGACATTATTCATTGATTTTTGCCATTGAAAAACATAATGTTACTCATATACCAGAAATGTTTGAAGGTACTGGCTGAAAGAAAGGAGCTGGCACTTCACTCTCTTTGAATATTCTTTATCATGCTAAGAGGAGCAGGAAACAGCAAAAAATTTCAGAATTGCACCTTGCAATGCAGAGAAATCAATGTTTGTGCATTCACATTATTCACTGATTTTTGCCATTGTAAAATGTCCAGAAATGTTTGAAGCTACTGAGTGAATGAAAGGAGCTGGCATCTCACTCTCTCTGAATCTTCTTTAGCATGCTAAGAGGAGCATGAAAAAGCAAAAATTTTCAGAATTGCACCTTGCAATGTGGAGAAATTACTGTTTGTACATTGACATTATTCATTGATTTTTGCCATTGAAAAACATCATGTTACTCATATACCAGAAATGTTTGAAGGTACTGGCTGAAAGAAAGGAGCTGGCACTTCACTCTCTTTGAATCTTCTTTAGCATGCTAAGTGAAGCAGATAAAAGCAAAAAATTTCAGAATTGCACCTTGCAATGCAGAGAAATCAATGTTTGTGCATTCACATTATTCATTGATTTTTGCTATTGTAAAACGTCCAGAAATGTTTGAAGCTACTGACTGAATGAAAGGAACTGGCATCTCACTCTCTCTGAATCTTCTTTAGCATGCTAAGAGGAGCATGAAAAAGCAAAAAATTTCAGAATTGCACCTTGCAATGAGGAGAAATTACTGTTTGTACATTGACATTCATTGATTTTTGCCATTGAAAAACATCATGTTACTCATATACCAGAAATGTTTGAAGGTACTGGCTGAAAGAAAGGAGCTGACATCTCACTCTCTTTGAATCTTCTTTATCATGCTAAGAGGAGCAGGAAAAAGCAAAAAAATTTCAGAATTGCACCTTGCAATGCGGAGAAATCAATGTTTGTGTATTCACATTATTCATTGATTTTTGCCATTGAAAAACATCCAGAAATATTTGAAGCTACTGACTGAATGAAAGGAGCTGGCATCTCACTCTCTCTGAATCTTCTTTAGCATGCTAAGAGGAGCACGAAAGAGCAAAAAATTTCAGAATTGCACCTTGCAATGTGGAGAATTACTGTTTGTACATTGACATTATTCATTGATTTTTGCCATTGAAAAACATCATGTTACTCAAATACCAGAAATGTTTGAAGGTACTGGCTGAAAGAAAGAGCTGGCACTTCACTCTCTTTGAATCTTCTTTGTCATGCTAAGAGGAGCAGGAAAAAGCAAAAAATTTCAGAATTGCACCTTGCACTGTGGAGTAATCATTGTTTGTGCATTCACAATATTCATTGATTTTTGCAATTGAAAAACGTCCAAAAATGTTTGAAGCTACTGACTGAATGAAAGGAGCTGGCATCTCACTCTCTCTGAATCTTCTTTAGCATGCTAAGAGGAGCATGAAAAAGCAAAAAATTTCAGAATTGCACCTTGCAATGCGGAGAAATGAATGTTTGTGCATTCACATTATTCATTGATTTTTGCCATTGTAAAATGTCCAGAATTGATTGAACCTACTGACTGAATGAAAGGAGCTGGCATCTCACTTTCTCTGAATCTTCTTGAGCATGCTAAGAGGAGCATGAAAAAGCAAAAAATTTCAGAATTGCACCTTGCAATGCTGAAAAAATACTGTTTGTATAATGACATTATTCATTGATTTTTGCCATTGAAAAACATCATGTTACTCATATACCAGAATTGTTTGAAGGTAATGGCTGAAAGAAAGGAGCTGGCACCTCACTCTCTTTGAATCTTCTTTTTCATGCTAAGAGGAGCAGGAAAAAGCAAAAAAAATCAGAATTGCACCTTGCAATGCGGAGAAATTACTGTTTGTACATTGACATTATTCATTGATTTTTGCCATTGAAAAACATCATGTTACTCATATACCAGAAATGTTTGAAGGTACTGGCTGAAAGAAAGGAGCTGGCACTTCACTCTCTTTGAATCTTCTTTATCATGCTAAGAGGAGCAGGAAACAGCAAAAAAATTCAGAATTGCACCTTGCAATGCAGAGAAATCAATTTTTGTGCATTCACATTATTCATTGATTTTTGCCATTGTGAAACGTCCAGAAATGTTTGAAGCTACTGACTGGATGAAAGGAGGTGGCATCTCACTCTCTCTGCATCTTCTTTAGCATGCTAAGAGGAGCATGAAAAAGCAAAAAATTTCAGAATTGCACCTTGCAATGCGGAGAAATTATTGTTTGTACATTGACATTATTCATTGATTTTTGCCATTGAAAAACATCATGTTACTCATATAGCAGAAATGTTTGAAGGTACTGATGAAAGAAAGGAGCTGGCACTTTACTCTCTTTGAATCTTCTTTATCATGCTAAGAGGAGCAGGAAAAAGCAAAAAATTTCAGAATTGCACCTTGCAATGCATAGAAATCGATGTTTGTGCATTCACATTATTCATTGAGTTTTGCCATTGTAAAATGTCCGGAAATGTTTGAAGCTACTGACTGAATGAAAGGAGCTGGCATCTCATTCTCTTTGAATCTTCTTTATCATGCTAAGAGGAGCAGGAAAAAGCAAAAAATTTCAGAATTGCACCTTGCAATGCGGAGAAATCAAAGTTTGTGCATTCACATTATTCATTGATTTTTGCCATTGAAAAACGTCCAGAAATGTTTGAAGCTACTAACTGAATGAAAGGAGCTGGCATCTCACTCTCTCTGAATCTTCTTTAGCATGTTAAGAGGATCATGAAAAAGCAAAAAATTTCAGAATTGCACCTTTCAATGTGGAGAAATTACTGTTTGTACATTGACATTATTCATTGATTTTTGCCATTGAAAAACATCATGTTACTCATATACCAGAAATGTTTGAAGGTACTGGCTGAAAGAAAGGAGCTGGAATCTCACTCTCTTTGAATATTCTTTATCATGCTAAGAGGAGCAGGAAAAAGCAAAAAAATTTCAGAATTGCACCTTGCAATGCGGAGAAATCAATGTTTGTGTATTCACATTATTCATTGATTTTTGCAATTGAAAAACGTCCAGAAATGTTTGAAGCTACTGACTGAATGAAAGGAGCTGGCATCTCACTCTCTCTGAATCTTCTTAACATGCTAAGAGAAGCATGAAAAAGCAAAAAAATTCAGAATTGCACCTTGCAATGTGGAGAAATTTCTGTTTGTACATTGACATTATTCATTGATTTTTGCCATTGAAAAACATCATGTTACTCATATACCAGAAATGTTTGAAGGTACTGGCTGAAAGAAAGGAGCTGGAATCCCACTCTCTTTGAATATTCTTTATCATGCTAAGAGAATCAGGAAAAAGCAAAAAATTTCAGAATTGCACCTTGCAATGCGGAGAAATCAATGTTTGTGTATTCACATTATTCATTGATTTTTGCCATTGAAAAACGTCCAGAAATGTTTGAAGCTACTGACTGAATGAAAGGAGCTGGCATTTCACTCTCTCTGAATCTTCTTTAGCATGCTAAGAGGAGCATGAAAAAGCAAAAAATTTCAGAATTGCACCTTGCAATGTGGATAAATTACTGTTTGTACATTGACATTATTCATTGATTTTTGCCATTGAAAAACATAATGTTACTCATATACCAGAAATGTTTGAAGGTACTGGCTGAAAGAAAGGAGCTGGCACTTCACTCTCTTTGAATATTCTTTATCATGCTAAGAGGAGCAGGAAACAGCAAAAAATTTCAGAATTGCACCTTGCAATGCAGAGAAATCAATGTTTGTGCATTCACATTATTCATTGATTTTTGCCATTGTAAAATGTGCAGAAATGTTTGAAGCTACTGAGTGAATGAAAGGAGCTGGCATCTCACTCTCTCTGAATCTTCTTTAGCATGCTAAGAGGAGAATGAAAAAGCAAAAAATTTCAGAATTGCACCTTGCAATGAGGAGAAATTACTGTTTGTACATTGACATTCATTGATTTTTGCCATTGAAAAACATCATGTTACTCATATACCAGAAATGTTTGAAGGTACTGGCTGAAAGAAAGGAGCTGGCATCTCACTCTCTTTGAATCTTCTTTATCATGCTAAGAGGAGCAGGAAAAAGCAAAAAAATTTCAGAATTGCACCTTGCAATGCGGAGAAATCAATGTTTGTGTATTCACATTATTCATTGATTTTTGCCATTGAAAAACGTCCAGAAATATTTGAAGCTACTGACTGAATGAAAGGAGCTGGCATCTCACTCTCTCTGAATCTTCTTTAGCATGCTAAGAGGAGCATGAAAAAGCAAAAAATTTCAGAATTGCACCTTGCAATGTGGAGAAATTACTGTTTGTACATTGACATTATTCATTGATTTTTGCCATTGAAAAACATCATGTTACTCATATACCAGAAATGTTTGAAGGTACTGGCTGAAAGAAAGGAGCTGGCACTTCACTCTCTTTGAATCTTCTTTATCATGCTAAGAGGAGCAGGAAAAAGCAAAAAAATTCAGAATTGCACCTTGCAATGCAGAGAAATCAATGTTTGTGCATTCACATTATTCATTGATTTTTGCCCTTGTAAAATGTCCAGAAATGTTTGAAGCTACTGACTGAATGAAAGGAGCTGGCATCTCACTCTCTCTGAATCTTCTTTAGCATGCTAAGTTGATCATGAAAAAGCAAAAAAATTCAGAATTGCACATTGCAATGAGGAGAAATTACTGTTTGTACATTGACATTCATTGATTTTTGACATTGAAAAACATCATGTTACTCATATACCAGAAATGTTTGAAGGTACTGGCTGAAAGAAAGGAGGTGGCATCTCACTCTCTTTGAATCTTCTTTGTCATGCTAAGAGGAGCAGGAAAAAGCAAAAAATTTCAGAATTGCACCTTGCACTGTGGAGTAATCATTGTTTGTGCATTCACAATATTCATTGATTTTTGCAATTGAAAAACGTCCAAAAATGTTTGAAGCTACTGACTGAATGAAAGGAGCTGGCATCTCACTCTCTCTGAATCTTCTTTAGCATGCTAAGAGGAGCATGAAAAAGCAAAAAATTTCAGAATTGCACCTTGCAATGCGGAGAAATGAATGTTTGTGCATTCACATTATTCATTGATTTTTGCCATTGTAAAATGTCCAGAATTGATTGAACCTACTGACTGAATGAAAGGAGCTGGCATCTCACTTTCTCTGAATCTTCTTGAGCATGCTAAGAGGAGCATGAAAAAGCAAAAAATTTCAGAATTGCACCTTGCAATGCTGAAAAAATACTGTTTGTATAATGACATTATTCATTGATTTTTGCCATTGAAAAACATCATGTTACTCATATACCAGAATTGTTTGAAGGTAATGGCTGAAAGAAAGGAGCTGGCACCTCACTCTCTTTGAATCTTCTTTTTCATGCTAAGAGGAGCAGGAAAAAGCAAAAAAAATCAGAATTGCACCTTGCAATGCGGAGAAATTACTGTTTGTACATTGACATTATTCATTGATTTTTGCCATTGAAAAACATCATGTTACTCATATACCAGAAATGTTTGAAGGTACTGGCTGAAAGAAAGGAGCTGGCACTTCACTCTCTTTGAATCTTCTTTATCTTGCTAAGAGGAGCAGGAAACAGCAAAAAAATTCAGAATTGCACCTTGCAATGCAGAGAAATCAATTTTTGTGCATTCACATTATTCATTGATTTTTGCCATTGTGAAACGTCCAGAAATGTTTGAAGCTACTGACTGGATGAAAGGAGGTGGCATCTCACTCTCTCTGCATCTTCTTTAGCATGCTAAGAGGAGCATGAAAAAGCAAAAAATTTCAGAATTGCACCTTGCAATGCGGAGAAATTATTGTTTGTACATTGACATTATTCATTGATTTTTGCCATTGAAAAACATCATGTTACTCATATAGCAGAAATGTTTGAAGGTACTGATGAAAGAAAGGAGCTGGCACTTTACTCTCTTTGAATCTTCTTTATCATGCTAAGAGGAGCAGGAAAAAGCAAAAAATTTCAGAATTGCACCTTGCAATTCATAGAAATCGATGTTTGTGCATTCACATTATTCATTGAGTTTTGCCATTGTAAAATGTCCGGAAATGTTTGAAGCTACTGACTGAATGAAAGGAGCTGGCATCTCATTCTCTTTGAATCTTCTTTATCATGCTAAGAGGAGCAGGAAAAAGCAAAAAATTTCAGAATTGCACCTTGCAATGCGGAGAAATCAAAGTTTGTGCATTCACATTATTCATTGATTTTTGCCATTGAAAAACGTCCAGAAATGTTTGAAGCTACTGACTGAATGAAAGGAGCTGGCATCTCACTCTCTCTGAATCTTCTTTAGCATGTTAAGAGGATCATGAAAAAGCAAAAAATTTCAGAATTGCACCTTTCAATGTGGAGAAATTACTGTTTGTACATTGACATTATTCATTGATTTTTGCCATTGAAAAACATCATGTTACTCATATACCAGAAATGTTTGAAGGTACTGGCTGAAAGAAAGGAGCTGGAATCTCACTCTCTTTGAATATTCTTTATCATGCTAAGAGGAGCAGGAAAAAGCAAAAAAATTTCAGAATTGCACCTTGCAATGCGGAGAAATCAATGTTTGTGTATTCACATTATTCATTGATTTTTGCAATTGAAAAACGTCCAGAAATGTTTGAAGCTACTGACTGAATGAAAGGAGCTGGCATCTCACTCTCTCTGAATCTTCTTAACATGCTAAGAGAAGCATGAAAAAGCAAAAAATTTCAGAATTGCACCTTGCAATGTGGAGAAATTTCTGTTTGTACATTGACATTATTCATTGATTTTTGCCATTGAAAAACATCATGTTACTCATATACCAGAAATGTTTGAAGGTACTGGCTGAAAGAAAGGAGCTGGAATCCCACTCTCTTTGAATATTCTTTATCATGCTAAGAGAAGCAGGAAAAAGCAAAAAATTTCAGAATTGCACCTTGCAATGCGGAGAAATCAATGTTTGTGTATTCACATTATTCATTGATTTTTGCCATTGAAAAACGTCCAGAAATGTTTGAAGCTACTGACTGAATGAAAGGAGCTGGCATTTCACTCTCTCTGAATCTTCTTTAGCATGCTAAGAGGAGCATGAAAAAGCAAAAAATTTCAGAATTGCACCTTGCAATGTGGATAAATTACTGTTTGTACATTGACATTATTCATTGATTTTTGCCATTGAAAAACATAATGTTACTCATATACCAGAAATGTTTGAAGGTACTGGCTGAAAGAAAGGAGCTGGCACTTCACTCTCTTTGAATATTCTTTATCATGCTAAGAGGAGCAGGAAACAGCAAAAAATTTCAGAATTGCACCTTGCAATGCAGAGAAATCAATGTTTGTGCATTCACATTATTCATTGATTTTTGCCATTGTAAAATGTGCAGAAATGTTTGAAGCTACTGAGTGAATGAAAGGAGCTGGCATCTCACTCTCTCTGAATCTTCTTTAGCATGCTAAGAGGAGAATGAAAAAGCAAAAAATTTCAGAATTGCACCTTGCAATGAGGAGAAATTACTGTTTGTACATTGACATTCATTGATTTTTGCCATTGAAAAACATCATGTTACTCATATACCAGAAATGTTTGAAGGTACTGGCTGAAAGAAAGGAGCTGGCATCTCACTCTCTTTGAATCTTCTTTATCATGCTAAGAGGAGCAGGAAAAAGCAAAAAAATTTCAGAATTGCACCTTGCAATGCGGAGAAATCAATGTTTGTGTATTCACATTATTCATTGATTTTTGCCATTGAAAAACGTCCAGAAATATTTGAAGCTACTGACTGAATGAAAGGAGCTGGCATCTCACTCTCTCTGAATCTTCTTTAGCATGCTAAGAGGAGCATGAAAAAGCAAAAAATTTCAGAATTGCACCTTGCAATGTGGAGAAATTACTGTTTGTACATTGACATTATTCATTGATTTTTGCCATTGAAAAACATCATGTTACTCATATACCAGAAATGTTTGAAGGTACTGGCTGAAAGAAAGGAGCTGGCACTTCACTCTCTTTGAATCTTCTTTATCATGCTAAGAGGAGCAGGAAAAAGCAAAAAAATTCAGAATTGCACCTTGCAATGCAGAGAAATCAATGTTTGTGCATTCACATTATTCATTGATTTTTGCCCTTGTAAAATGTCCAGAAATGTTTGAAGCTACTGACTGAATGAAAGGAGCTGGCATCTCACTCTCTCTGAATCTTCTTTAGCATGCTAAGTTGATCATGAAAAAGCAAAAAAATTCAGAATTGCACATTGCAATGAGGAGAAATTACTGTTTGTACATTGACATTCATTGATTTTTGACATTGAAAAACATCATGTTACTCATATACCAGAAATGTTTGAAGGTACTGGCTGAAAGAAAGGAGGTGGCATCTCACTCTCTTTGAATCTTCTTTATCATGCTAAGAGGAGCAGGAAAAAGCAAAAAAATTCAGAATTGCACCTTGCACTGCGGAGTAATCATTGTTTGTGCATTCACAATATTCATTGATTTTTGCAATTGAAAAACGTCCAGAAATGTTTGAAGCTACTGACTGAATGAAAGGAGCTGGCATCTCACTCTCTCTGAATCTTCTTTAGCATGCTAAGAGGAGCATGAAAAAGCAAAAAATTTCAGAATTGCACCTTGCAATGCTGAGAAAATACTGTTTGTACATTGACATTATTCATTGATTTTTGCCACTGAAAAACATCATGTTACTCATATACCAGAATTGTTTAAGGTACTGGCTGAAAGAAAGGAGCTGGCATCTCACTCTCTTTGAATCTTCTTTTTCATGCTAAGAGGAGCAGGAAAAAGCAAAAAATTTCAGAATTGCACCTTGCAATGCAGAGAAATCAATGTTTGTGTATTCACATTATTCATTGATTTTTGCCATTGAAAAACGTCCAGAAATGTTTGAAGCTACTGACTGAATGAAAGGAGGTGGCATCTCACTCTCTCTGAATATTCTTTAGCATGCTAAGAGAAGCATGAAAAAGCAAAAAATTTCAGAATTGCACATTGCAATGCGGAGAAATTACTGTTTGTACATGGACATTATTCATTGATTTTTGCCATTGAAAAACATCATGTTACTCATATACCATAAATGTTTGAAGTTACTGGCTGAAAGAAAGGAGCTGGCACTTCACTCTCTTTGAATCTTCTTTATCATGCTAAGAGGAGCAGGAAACAGCAAAAAATTTCAGAATTGCACCTTGCAATGCAGAGAAATCAATGTTTGTGCATTCACATTATTCATTGATTTTTGCCATTGTAAAATGTGCAGAAATGTTTGAAGCTACTGAGTGAATGAAAGGAGCTGGCATCTCACTCTCTCTGAATCTTCTTTAGCATGCTAAGAGGAGCATGAAAAAGCAAAAAATTTCAGAATTGCACCTTGCAATGTGGAGAAATTACTGTTTGTACATTGACATTATTCATTGATTTTTGCCATTGAAAAACATCATGTTACTCATATACCAGAAATGTTTGAAGGTACTGGCTGAAAGAATGGAGCTGGCACTTCACTCTCTTTGAATCTTCTTTATCATGCTAAGTGAAGCAGGAAAAAGCAAAAAATTTCAGAATTGCACCTTGCAATGCAGAGAAATCAATGTTTGTGCATTCACATTATTCATTGATTTTTGCCATTGTAAAATGCCCAGAAATGTTTGAAGCTACTGACTGAATGAAATGAGCTGGCATCTCACTCTCTCTGAATCTTCTTTAGCATGCTAAGATGAGCATGAAAAAGCAAAAAATTTCAGAATTGCATATTGCAATGAGGAGAAATTACTGTTTGTACATTGACATTCATTGATTTTTGACATTGAAAAACATCATGTTACTCATATACCAGAAATGTTTGAAGGTACTGGCTTAAAGAAAGGAGCAGGCATCTCACTCTCTTTGAATCTTCTTTATCATGCTAAGAGGAGCAGGAAAAAGCAAAAAATTTCAGAATTGCACCTTGCACTGCGGAGTAATCATTGTTTGTGCATTCACAATATTCATTTATTTTTGCAATTGAAAAACGTCCAGAAATGTTTGAAGCTACTGACTGAATGAAAGGAGCTGGCATCTCACTCTCTCTGAATCTTCTTTAGCATGCTAAGAGGAGCATGAAAAAGCAAAAAATTTCAGAATTGCACCTTGCAATGCGGAGAAATTACTGTTTGTACATTGACATTATTCATTGATTTTTGTCATTGAAAAACATCATGTTACTCATATACCAGAAATGTTTGAAGGAACTGGCTGAAAGAAAAGAGCTGGCACTTCACTCTCTTTGAATCTTCTTTATCATGCTAAGAGGAGCAGGAAAAAGCAAAAAATTTCAGAATTGCACCTTGCAATGCATAGAAATCGATTTTTGTGCATTCACATTATTCATTGAGTTTTGCCATTGTAAAATGTCCGGAAATGTTTGAAGCTACTGACTGAATGAAAGGAGCTGGCATCTCACTCTCTCTGAATCTTCTTTAGCATGCTAAGAGGAGCATGAAAAGCAAAAAATTTCAGAAGTGCACCTTGCAATGTGGAGAAATTACTGTTTGTACATTGACATTATTCATTGATTTTTGCCATTGAAAAACATCATGTTACTCATATACCAGAAATGTTTAAAGGTACTGGCTGAAAGAAAGGAGCTGGCACTTCACTCTCTTTGAATCTTCTTTATCATGCTAAGAGGAGCAGGAAAAGGCAAAAAATTTCAGAATTGCATCTTGCAATGTGGAGAAATTAATATTTGTGCATTCACATTATTCATTGATTTTTGCCATTGTAAAACGTCCAGAAATGTTTGAAGCTACTAAATGAATGAAAGGAGCTGGCAACTCACTCTCTCTGAATCTTCTTTAGCATGCTAAGAGGAGCATGAAAAAGCAAAAAATTTCAGAATTGCACCATGCAATGCGGAGAAAATACTGTTTGTACATTGACATTATTCATTGATTTTTGCCATTGAAAAAGATCATGTTAATCATATACCAGAAATGTTTGAAGGTACTGGCTGAAAGAAAGGATCTGGCATCTCACTCTCTTTGAATCTTCTTTATCATGCTTAGAGGAGCAGGAAAAAGCAAAAAATTTCAGAATTGCACCTTGCAATGCAGAGAAATCAATGTTTGTGCATTAACATTATTCATTGATTTTTGCCATTGTAAAACGTCCAGAAATGTTTGAAGCTACTGACTGAATGAAAGGAGCTGGCATCTCACTCTCTTTGAATCTTCTTTATCATGCTAAGAGGAGCAGGAAAAAGCAAAAAATTTCAGAATTGCGCCTTGCAATGCGGAGAAATCAAAGTTTGTGCATTCACATTATTCATTGATTTTTGCCATTGAAAAACGTCCAGAAATGTTTGAAGCTACTGACTGAATGAAAGGAGCTGGCATCTCACTCTCTCTGAATCTTCTTTAGCATGCTAAGAGGATCATGAAAAAGCAAAAAATTTCAGAATTGCACCTTTCAATGTGGAGAAATTACTGTTTGTACATTGACATTATTCATTGATTTATGCCATTGAAAAACATCATGTTACTCATATACCAGAAATGTTTGAAGGTACTGGCTGAAAGAAAGGAGCTGTAATCTCACTCTCTTTGAATATTCTTTATCATGCTAAGAGGAGCAGGAAAAAGCAAAAAAATTTCAGAATTGCACCTTGCAATGCGGAGAAATCAATGTTTGTGTATTCACATTATTCATTGATTTTTGCCATTGAAAAACGTCCAGAAATGTTTGAAGCTACTGACTGAATGAAAGGAGCTGGCATCTCACTCTCTCTGAATCTGCTTTAGCATGCTAAGAGAAGCATGAAAAAGTAAAAAATTTCAGAATTGCACCTTGCAATGTGGAGAAATTAATGTTTGTACATTGACATTATTCATTGATTTTTGCCATTGAAAAACATCATGTTACTCATATACCAGAAATGTTTGAAGGTACTGGCTGAAAGAAAGGAGCTGGAATCTCACTCTCTTTGAATATTCTTTATCATGCTAAGAGAAGCAGGAAAAAGCAAAAAAATTTCAGAATTGGACCTTGCAATGCGGAGAAATCAATGTTTGTGTATTCACATTATTCATTGATTTTTGCCATGGAAAAACATCCAGAAATGTTTGAAGCTACTGACTGAATGAAAGGAGCTGGCATCTCACTCTCTCTGAATCTTCTTTAGCATGCTAAGAGGAGCATGAAAAAGCAAAAAATTGCAGAATTGCACCTTGCAATGTGGATAAATTACTGTTTGTACATTGACATTATTCATTGATTTTTGCCATTGAAAAACATCATGTTACTCATATACCAGAAATGTTTGAAGGTACTGGCTGAAAGAAAGGAGCTGGCACTTCACTCTCTTTGAATCTTTTTTATCATGCTAAGAGGAGCAGGAAAAAGCAAAAAAATTCAGAATTGCATCTTGCAATGCAGAGAAATCAATGTTTGTGCATTCAAATTATTCATTGATTTTTGCCATTGTAAAATGTCCAGAAATGTTTGAAGCTACTGACTGAATGAAAGGAGCTGGCATCTCACTCTCTCTGAATCTTCTTTAGCATGCTAAGAGGAGCATGAAAAAGCAAAAAATTTCAGAATTGCACCTTGCAATGCTGAGAAAATACTGTTTGTACATTGACATTATTCATTGATTTTTGCCACTGAAAAACATCATGTTACTCATATACCAGAATTGTTTAAGGTACTGGCTGAAAGAAAGGAGCTGGCATCTCACTCTCTTTGAATCTTCTTTTTCATGCTAAGAGGAGCAGGAAAAAGCAAAAAATTTCAAAATTGCACCTTGCAATGCGGAGAAATCAATGTTTGTGTATTCACATTATTCATTGATTTTTGCCATTGAAAAACGTCCAGAAATGTTTGAAGCTACTGACTGAATGAAAGGAGCTGGCATCTCACTCTCTCTGAATCTTCTTTAGCATGCTAAGAGGAGCATGAAAAAGCAAAAAATTTCAGAATTGCACCTTGCAATGCGGAGAAATTACTGTTTGTACATGGACATTATTCATTGATTTTTGCCATTGAAAAACATCATGTTACTCATATACCATAAATGTTTGAAGGTACTGGCTGAAAGAAAGGAGCTGGCACTTCACTCTCTTTGAATCTTCTTTATCATGCTAAGAGGAGCAGGAAACAGCAAAAAATTTCAGAATTGCACCTTGCAATGCAGAGAAATCAATGTTTGTGCATTCACATTATTCATTGATTTTTGGGATTGTAAAATGTCCAGAAATGTTTGAAGCTACTGAGTGAATGAAAGGAGCTGGCATCTCACTCTCTCTGAATCTTCTTTAGCATGCTAAGAGGAGCATGAAAAAGCAAAAAATTTCAGAATTGCACCTTGCAATGCTGAGAAAATACTGTTTGTACATTGACATTATTCATTGATTTTTGCCACTGAAAAACATCATGTTACTCATATACCAGAATTGTTTAAGGTACTGGCTGAAAGAAAGGAGCTGGCATCTCACTCTCTTTGAATCTTCTTTTTCATGCTAAGAGGAGCAGGAAAAAGCAAAAAATTTCAGAATTGCACCTTGCAATGCGGAGAAATCAATGTTTGTGTATTCACATTATTCATTGATCTTTGCCATTTCAAAACGTCCAGAAATGTTTGAAGCTACTGACTGAATGAAAGGAGCTGGCATCTCACTCTCTCTGAATCTTCTTTAGCATGCTAAGAGGAGCATGAAAAAGCAAAAAATTTCAGAATTGCACCTTGCAATGCGGAGAAATTACTGTTTGTACATGGACATTATTCATTGATTTTTGCCATTGAAAAACATCATGTTACTCATATACCATAAATGTTTGAAGGTACTGGCTGAAAGAAAGGAGCTGGCACTTCACTCCCTTTGAATCTTCTTTATCATGCTAAGAGGAGCAGGAAACAGCAAAAAAATTCAGAATTGCACCCAGCAATGCAGAGAAATCAATGTTTGTGCATTCTTATTATTCATTGATTTTTGCCATTGTAAAATGTCCAGAAATGTTTGAAGCTACTGAGTGAATGAAAGGAGCTGGCATCTCACTCTCTCTGAATCCTCTTTAGCATGCTAAGAGGAGCATGAAAAAGCAAAAAATTTCAGAATTGCACCTTGCAATGTGGAGAAATTACAGTTTGTACATTGACATTATTCATTGATTTTTGCCATTGAAAAACATCATGTTACTCATATACCAGAAATGTTTGAAGGTACTGGGTGAAAGAAAGGAGCTGGCACTTCACTCTCTTTGAATCTTCTTTATCATGCTAAGTGAAGCAGGAAAAAGCAAAAAATTTCAGAATTGCACCTTGCAATGCAGAGAAATCAATGTTTGTGCATTCACATTATTCATTGATTTTTGCCATTGTAAAACGTCCAGAAATGTTTGAAGCTACTGACTGAATGAAAGGAACTGGCATCTCACTCTCTCTGAATCTTCTTTAGCATGCTAAGAGGAGCATGAAAAAGCAAAAAATTTCAGAATTGCACCTTGCAATGAGGAGAAATTAGTGTTTGTACATAGACATTCATTGATTTTTGCCATTGAAAAACATCATGTTCCTCATATACCAGAAATGTTTGAAGGTCCTCCCTGAAAGAAAGGAGCTGGCATCTCACTCTCTTTGAATCTTCTTTATCATGCTAAGAGGAGCAGGAAAAAGCAAAAAAAATCAGAATTGGACCTTGCAATGCGGAGAAATCAATGTTTGTGTATTCACATTATTCATTGATTTTTGCCATGGAAAAACATCCAGAAATGTTTGAAGCTACTGACTGAATGAAAGGAGCTGGCATCTCACTCTCTCTGAATCTTCTTTAGCATGCTAAGAGGAGCATGAAAAAGCAAAAAATTTCAGAATTGCACCTTGCAATGTGGATAAATTACTGTTTGTACATTGACATTATTCATTGATTTTTGCCATTGAAAAACATCATGTTACTCATATACCAGAAATGTTTGAAGGTACTGGCTGAAAGAAAGGAGCTGGCACTTCACTCTCTTTGAATCTTCTTTATCATGCTAAGAGGAGCAGGAAAAAGCAAAAAAATTCAGAATTGCATCTTGCAATGCAGAGAAATCAATGTTTGTGCATTCAAATTATTCATTGATTTTTGCCATTGTAAAATGTCCAGAAATGTTTGAAGCTACTGACTGAATGAAAGGAGCTGGCATCTCACTCTCTCTGAATCTTCTTTAGCATGCTAAGAGGAGCATGAAATAGCAAAAAAAATTCAGAATTGCACCTTGCAATGCTGAGAAAATACTGTTTGTACATTGACATTATTCATTGATTTTTGCCACTGAAAAACATCATGTTACTCATATACCAGAATTGTTTAAGGTACTGGCTGAAAGAAAGGAGCTGGCATCTCACTCTCTTTGAATCTTCTTTTTCATGCTAAGAGGAGCAGGAAAAAGCAAAAAATTTCAAAATTGCACCTTGCAATGCGGAGAAATCAATGTTTGTGTATTCACATTATTCATTGATTTTTGCCATTGAAAAACGTCCAGAAATGTTTGAAGCTACTGACTGAATGAAAGGAGCTGGCATCTCACTCTCTCTGAATCTTCTTTAGCATGCTAAGAGGAGCATGAAAAAGCAAAAAATTTCAGAATTGCACCTTGCAATGCGGAGAAATTACTGTTTGTACATGGACATTATTCATTGATTTTTGCCATTGAAAAACATCATGTTACTCATATACCATAAATGTTTGAAGGTACTGGCTGAAAGAAAGGAGCTGGCACTTCACTCTCTTTGAATCTTCTTTATCATGCTAAGAGGAGCAGGAAACAGCAAAAAATTTCAGAATTGCACCTTGCAATGCAGAGAAATCAATGTTTGTGCATTCACATTATTCATTGATTTTTGCCATTGCAAAATGTCCAGAAATGTTTGAAGCTACTGAGTGAATGAAAGGAGCTGGCATCTCACTCTCTCTGAATCTTCTTTAGCATGCTAAGAGGAGCATGAAAAAGCAAAAAATTTCAGAATTGCACCTTGCAATGCTGAGAAAATACTGTTTGTACATTGACATTATTCATTGATTTTTGCCACTGAAAAACATCATGTTACTCATATACCAGAATTGTTTAAGGTACTGGCTGAAAGAAAGGAGCTGGCATCTCACTCTCTTTGAATCTTCTTTTTCATGCTAAGAGGAGCAGGAAAAAGCAAAAAATTTCAGAATTGCACCTTGCAATGCGGAGAAATCAATGTTTGTGTATTCACATTATTCATTGATCTTTGCCATTTAAAAACGTCCAGAAATGTTTGAAGCTACTGACTGAATGAAAGGAGCTGGCACCTCACTCTCTCTGAATCTTCTTTAGCATGCTAAGAGGAGCATGAAAAAGCAAAAAATTTCAGAATTGCACCTTGCAATGCGGAGAAATTACTGTTTGTACATGGACATTATTCATTGATTTTTGCCATTGAAAAACATCATGTTACTCATATACCATAAATGTTTGAAGGTACTGGCTGAAAGAAAGGAGCTGGCACTTCACTCCCTTTGAATCTTCTTTATCATGCTAAGAGGAGCAGGAAACAGCAAAAAAATTCAGAATTGCACCTAGCAATGCAGAGAAATCATTGTTTGTGCATTCTTATTATTCATTGATTTTTGCCATTGTAAAATGTCCAGAAATGTTTGAAGCTACTGAGTGAATGAAAGGAGCTGGCATCTCACTCTCTCTGAATCCTCTTTAGCATGCTAAGAGGAGCATGAAAAAGCAAAAAATTTCAGAATTGCACCTTGCAATGTGGAGAAATTACAGTTTGTACATTGACATTATTCATTGATTTTTGCCATTGAAAAACATCATGTTACTCATATACCAGAAATGTTTGAAGGTACTGGCTGAAAGAAAGGAGCTGGCACTTCACTCTCTTTGAATCTTCTTTATCATGCTAAGTGAAGCAGGAAAAAGCAAAAAATTTCAGAATTGCACCTTGCAATGCAGAGAAATCAATGTTTGTGCATTCACATTATTCATTGATTTTTGCCATTGTAAAACGTCCAGAAATGTTTGAAGCTACTGACTGAATGAAAGGAACTGGCATCTCTCTCTCTCTGAATCTTCTTTAGCATGCTAAGAGGAGCATGAAAAAGCAAAAAATTTCAGAATTGCACCTTGCAATGAGGAGAAATTAGTGTTTGTACATTGACATTCATTGATTTTTGCCATTGAAAAACATCATGTTCCTCATATACCAAAAATGTTTGAAGGTCCTCCCTGAAAGAAAGGAGCTGGCATCTCACTCTCTTTGAATCTTCTTTATCATGCTAAGAGGAGCAGGAAAAAGCAAAAAAATTTCAGAATTGCACCTTGCAATGCGGAGAAATCAATGTTTGTGTATTCACATTATTCATTGATTTTTGCCATTGAAAAACGTCCAGAAATATTTGAAGCTACTGACTGAATGAAAGGAGCTGGCATCTCACTCTCTCTGAATCTTCTTTAGCATGCTAAGAGGAGCATGAAAGAGCAAAAAATTTCAGAATTGCACCTTGCAATGTGGAGAAATTACTGTTTGTACATTGACATTATTCATTGATTTTTGCCATTGAAAAACATCATGTTACTCATATACCAGAAATGTTTGAAGGTACTGGCTGAAAGAAAGGAGCTGGCACTTCACTCTCTTTGAAACTTCTTTATCATGCTAAGAGGAGCAGGAAAAAGCAAAAAAAATCAGAATTGCACCATGCAATGCAGAGAAATCAATGTTTGTGTATTCACATTATTCATTGATTTTTGCCATTGTAAAATGTCCAGAAATGTTTGAAGCTACTGACTGAATGAAAGGAGCTGGCATCTCACTCTCTCTGAATCTTCTTTAGCATGCTAAGATGAGCATGAAAAAGCAAAAAATTTCAGAATTGCACATTGCAATGAGGAGAAATTACTGTTTGTACATTGACATTCATTGATTTTTGACATTGAAAAACATCATGTTACTCATATACCAGAAATGTTTGAAGGTACTGGCTGAAAGAAAGGAGCTGGCATCTCCCTCTCTTTGAATCTTCTTTATCTTGCTTAGAGGAGCAGGAAAAAGCAAAAAATTTCAGAATTGCACCTTGCACTGCGGAGTAATCATTGTTTGTGCATTCACAATATTCATTAATTTTTGCCATTGAAAAACGTCCAGAAATGTTTGAAGCTACTGACTGAATGAAAGGAGCTGGCATCTCACTCTCTCTGAATCTTCTTTAGCATGCTAAGAGGAGCATGAAAAAGCAAAAAATTTCAGAATTGCACCTTGCAATGCGGAGAAATTACTGTTTGTGCATTGACATTATTCATTGATTTTTGCCATTGAAAAACATCATGTTACTCATATACCAGAAATGTTTGAAGCTACTGGCTAAAAGAAAGGAGCTGGCATCTCACTCTCTTTGAATCTTCTTTATCATGCTAAGAGGAGCAGGAAAAAGCAAAACATTTCAGAATTGCACCTTTCAATGCAGAGAAATCAATGTTTGTGCATTCACATTATTCATTGATTTTTGCCATTGAAAAACGTAGAAAAATGTTTGAAGCTACTGACTGAATGAAATTAGCTGGCATCTCACTCTCTCTGAATCTTCTTTAGCATGCTAAGAGGAGCAGTAAAAAGCAAAAAAATTCAGAATTGCATCTTGCAATGCAGAGAAATCAATGTTTGTGCATTCACATTATTCATTGAATTTTGGCATTGTAAAATGTCCAGAAATGTTTGAAGCTACTGGCTGAATGAAAGGAGCTGGCATCTCACTCTCTCTGAATCTTCTTTAGCATGCTAAGAGGAGCATGAAAAGGCAAAAAATTTCAGAATTGCACCTTGCAATGCTGAGAAAATACTTTTTGTACATTGACATTATTCATTGATTTTTGCCATTGAAAAACATCATGTTACTCATATACCAGAAATGTTTGAAGATACTGGCTGAAAGAAAGGAGCTGGCATCTCACTCTCTTTGAATCTTCTTTATCATGCTAAGAGGAGCAGGAAAAAGCAAAAAAATTTCAGAATTGCACCTTGCAATGCGGAGAAATCAATGTTTGTGTATTCACATTACTCATTGATTTTTGCCATTGAAAAAAGTCCAGAAATGTTTGAAGCTACTGACTGAATGAAAGGAGCTGGCATCTCACTCTCACTGAATTTTCTTTAGCATGCTAAGAGGAGCATGAAAAAGCAAAAAATTTCAGAATTGCACCTTGCAATGCTGAGAAAATACTGTTTGTACATTGACATTATTCATTGATTTTTGCCACTGAAAAACATCCTGTTACTCATATACCAGAATTTTTGGAAGGTACTGGCTGAAAGAAAGGAGCTGGCATCTCTCTCTCTTTGAATCTTCTTTTTCATGCTAAGAGGAGCAGGAAAAAGCAAAAAATTTCAGAATTGCACCTTGCAATGCGGAGAAATCAATGTTTGTGTATGCACATTATTCATTGATTTTTGCCATTGAAAAACGTCCAGAAATGTTTGAAGCTACTGATTGAATGAAAGGAGCTGGCATCTCACTCTCTCTGAATCTTCTTTAGCATGCTAAGAGGAGCATGAAAAAGCAAAAAATTTCAGAATTGCACCTTGCAATGCGGAGAAATTACTGTTTGTACATTGACATTATTCATTGATTTTTGCCATTGAAAAACATCATGTTACTCATATACCAGAAATGTTTGAAGGTACTGGCTGAAAGAAAGGAGCTGGCACTTCACTCTCTTTGAATCTTCTTTATCATGCTAAGAGGAGCAGGAAACAGCAAAAAATTTCAGAATTGCACCTTGCAATGCAGAGAAATCAATGTTTGTGCATTCACATTATTCATTGATTTTTGCCATTGTAAAATGTCCAGAAATGTTTGAAGCTACTGAGTGAATGAAAGGAGCTGGCATCTCACTCTCTCTGAATCTTCTTTAGCATGCTAAGAGGAGCATGAAAAAGCAAAAAATTTAAGAATTGCACCTTGCAATGCTGAGAAAATACTGTTTGTACATTGACATTATTCATTGATTTTTGCCACTGAAAAACATCATGTTACTCATATACCAGAAATGTTTGAAGGTCCTCCCTGAAAGAAAGGAGCTGGCATCTCACTCTCTTTGAATCTTCTTTATCATGCTAAGAGGAGCAGGAAAAAGCAAAAAAATTTCAGAATTGCACCTTGCAATGCGGAGAAATCAATGTTTGTGTATTCACATTATTCATTGATTTTTGCCATTGAAAAACGTCCAGAAATATTTGAAGCTACTGACTGAATGAAAGGAGCTGGCATCTCACTCTCTCTGAATCTTCTTTAGCATGCTAAGAGGAGCATGAAAGAGCTAAAAATTTCAGAATTGCACCTTGCAATGTGGAGAAATTACTGTTTGTACATTGACATTATTCATTGATTTTTGCCATTGAAAAACATCATGTTACTCATATACCAGAAATGTTTGAAGGTACTGGCTGAAAGAAAGGAGCTGGCACTTCACTCTCTTTGAAACTTCTTTATCATGCTAAGAGGAGCAGGAAAAAGCAAAAAAAATCAGAATTGCACCTTGCAATGCAGAGAAATCAATGTTTGTGTATTCACATTATTCATTGATTTTTGCCATTGTAAAATGTCCAGAAATGTTTGAAGCTACTGACTGAATGAAAGGAGCTGGCATCTCACTCTCTCTGAATCTTCTTTAGCATGCTAAGATGAGCATGAAAAAGCAAAAAATTTCAGAATTGCACATTGCAATGAGGAGAAATTACTGTTTGTACATTGACATTCATTGATTTTTAACATTGAAAAACATCATGTTACTCATATACCAGAAATGTTTGAAGGTACTGGCTGAAAGAAAGGAGCTGGCATCTCACTCTCTTTGAATCTTCTTTATCTTGCTTAGAGGAGCAGGAAAAAGCAAAAAATTTCAGAATTGCACCTTGCACTGCGGAGTAATCATTGTTTGTGCATTCACAATATTCATTAATTTTTGCCATTGAAAAACGTCCAGAAATGTTTGAAGCTACTGACTGAATGAAAGGAGCTGGCATCTCACTCTCTCTGAATCTTCTTTAGCATGCTAAGAGGAGCATGAAAAAGCAAAAAATTTCAGAATTGCACCTTGCAATGCGGAGAAATTACTGTTTGTGCATTGACATTATTCATTGATTTTTGCCATTGAAAAACATCATGTTACTCATATACCAGAAATGTTTGAAGCTACTGGCTAAAAGAAAGGAGCTGGCATCTCACTCTCTTTGAATCTTCTTTATCATGCTAAGAGGAGCAGGAAAAAGCAAAACATTTCAGAATTGCACCTTTCAATGCAGAGAAATCAATGTTTGTTTATTCACATTATTCATTGATTTTTGCCATTGAAAAACGTAGAAAAATGTTTGAAGCTACTGACTGAATGAAATTAGCTGGCATCTCACTCTCTCTGAATCTTCTTTAGCATGCTAAGAGGAGCAGGAAAAAGCAAAAAAATTCAGAATTGCATCTTGCAATGCAGAGAAATCAATGTTTGTGCATTCACATTATTCATTGAATTTTGCCATTGTAAAATGTCCAGAAATGTTTGAAGCTACTGACTGAATGAAAGGAGCTGGCATCTCACTCTCTCTGAATCTTCTTTAGCATGCTAAGAGGAGCATGAAAAGGCAAAAAATTTCAGAATTGCACCTTGCAATGCTGAGAAAATACTTTTTGTACATTGACATTATTCATTGATTTTTGCCATTGAAAAACATCATGTTACTCATATACCAGAAATGTTTGAAGATACTGGCTGAAAGAAAGGAGCTGGCATCTCACTCTCTTTGAATCTTCTTTATCATGCTAAGAGGAGCAGGAAAAAGCAAAAAAATTTCAGAATTGCACCTTGCAATGCGGAGAAATCAATGTTTGTGTATTCACATTACTCATTGATTTTTGCCATTGAAAAAAGTCCAGAAATGTTTGAAGCTACTGACTGAATGAAAGGAGCTGGCATCTCACTCTCTCTGAATTTTCTTTAGCATGCTAAGAGGAGCATGAAAAAGCAAAAAATTTCAGAATTGCACCTTGCAATGCTGAGAAAATACTCTTTGTACATTGACATTATTCATTGATTTTTGCCACTGAAAAACATCCTGTTACTCATATACCAGAATTTTTGGAAGGTACTGGCTGAAAGAAAGGAGCTGGCATCTCACTCTCTTTGAATCTTCTTTTTCATGCTAAGAGGAGCAGGAAAAAGCAAAAAATTTCAGAATTGCACCTTGCAATGCGGAGAAATTACTGTTGTACATTGACATTATTCATTGATTTTTGCCATTGAAAAACATCATGTTACTCATATACCAGAAATGTTTGAAGGTACTGGCTGAAAGAAAGGAGCTGGCACTTCACACTCTTTGAATCTTCTTTATCATGCTAAGAGGAGCAGGAAACAGCAAAAAAATTCAGAATTGCACCTTGCAATGCAGAGAAATCAATGTTTGTGCATTCACATTATTCATTGATTTTTGCCATTGTAAAACGTCCAGAAATGTTTGAAGCTACTAAGTGAATGAAAGGAGCTGGCATCTCACTCTCTCTGAATCTTCTTTAGCATGCTAAGAGGAGCATGAAAAAGCAAAAAATTTCACAATTGCACCTTGCAATGCTGAGAAAATACTGTTTGTACATTGACATTATTCATTGATTTTTGCCACTGAAAAACATCATGTTACTCATATACCAGAATTGTTTAAGGTACTGGCTGAAAGAAAGGAGCTGGCATCTCACTCTCTTTGAATCTTCTTTTTCATGCTAAGAGGAGCAGGAAAAAGCAAAAAATTTCAGAATTGCACCTTGCAATGCGGAGAAATCAATGTTTGTGTATTCACATTATTCATTGATTTTTGCCAATGAAAAATGTCCAGAAATGTTTGAAGCTACTGACTGAATGAAAGGAGCTGGCATCTCACTCTCTCTGAATCTTCTTTAGCATGCTAAGAGGAGCATGAAAAAGCAAAAAATTTCAGAATTGCACCTTGCAATGCGGAGAAATTACTGTTTGTACATGGACATTATTCATTGATTTTTGCCATTGAAAAACATCATGTTACTCATATACCATAAATGTTTGAAGGTACTGGCTGAAAGAAAGGAGCTGGCACTTCACTCCCTTTGAATCTTCTTTATCATGCTAAGAGGAGCAGGAAACAGCAAAAAAATTCAGAATTGCACCTAGCAATGCAGAGAAATCAATGTTTGTGCATTCTTATTATTCATTGATTTTTGCCATTGTAAAATGTCCAGAAATGTTTGAAGCTACTGAGTGAATGAAAAGAGCTGGCATCTCACTCTCTCTGAATCCTCTTTAGCATGCTAAGAGGAGCATGAAAAAGCAAAAAATTTCAGAATTGCACCTTGCAATGTGGAGAAATTACTGTTTGTACATTGACATTATTCATTGATTTTTGCCATTGAAAAACATCATGTTACTCATATACCAGAAATGTTTGAAGGTACTGGCTGAAAGAAAGGAGCTGGCACTTCACTCTCTTTGAATCTTCTTTATCATGCTAAGTGAAGCAGGAAAAAGCAAAAAATTTCAGAATTGCACCTTGCAATGCAGAGAAATCAATGTTTGTGCATTCACATTATTCATTGATTTTTGCCATTGTAAAACGTCCAGAAATGTTTGAAGCTACTGACTGAATGAAAAGAACTGGCATCTCACTCTCTCTGAATCTTCTTTAGCATGCTAAGAGGAGCATGAAAAAGCAAAAAATTTCAGAATTGCACCTTGCAATGAGGAGAAATTAGTGTTTGTACATTGACATTCATTGATTTTTGCCATTGAAAAACATCATGTTACTCATATACCAGAAATGTTTGAAGGTCCTCCCTGAAAGAAAGGAGCTGGCATCTCACTCTCTTTGAATCTTCTTTATCATGCTAAGAGGAGCAGGAAAAAGCAAAAAAATTTCAGAATTGCACCTTGCAATGCGGAGAAATCAATGTTTGTGTATTCACATTATTCATTGATTTTTGCCATTGAAAAACGTCCAGAAATATTTGAAGCTACTGACTGAATGAAAGGAGCTGGCATCTCACTCTCTCTGAATCTTCTTTAGCATGCTAAGAGGAGCATGAAAGAGCAAAAAATTTCAGAATTGCACCTTGCAATGTGGAGAAATTACTGTTTGTACATTGACATTATTCATTGATTTTTGCCATTGAAAAACATCATGTTACTCATATACCAGAAATGTTTGAAGGTACTGGCTGAAAGAAAGGAGCTGGCACTTCACTCTCTTTGAAACTTCTTTATCATGCTAAGAGGAGCAGGAAAAAGCAAAAAAAATCAGAATTGCACCTTGCAATGCAGAGAAATCAATGTTTGTGTATTCACATTATTCATTGATTTTTGCCATTGTAAAATGTCCAGAAATGTTTGAAGCTACTGACTGAATGAAAGGAGCTGGCATCTCACTCTCTCTGAATCTTCTTTAGCATGCTAAGATGAGCATGAAAAAGCAAAAAATTTCAGAATTGCACATTGCAATGAGGAGAAATTACTGTTTGTACATTGACATTCATTGATTTTTGACATTGAAAAACATCATGTTACTCATATACCAGAAATGTTTGAAGGTACTGGCTGAAAGAAAGGAGCTGGCATCTCACTCTCTTTGAATCTTCTTTATCTTGCTTAGAGGAGCAGGAAAAAGCAAAAAATTTCAGAATTGCACCTTGCACTGCGGAGTAATCATTGTTTGTGCATTCACAATATTCATTAATTTTTGCCATTGAAAAACGTCCAGAAATGTTTGAAGCTACTGACTGAATGAAAGGAGCTGGCATCTCACTCTCTCTGAATCTTCTTTAGCATGCTAAGAGGAGCATGAAAAAGCAAAAAATTTCAGAATTGCACCTTGCAATGCGGAGAAATTACTGTTTGTGCATTGACATTATTCATTGATTTTTGCCATTGAAAAACATCATGTTACTCATATACCAGAAATGTTTGAAGCTACTGGCTAAAAGAAAGGAGCTGGCATCTCACTCTCTTTGAATCTTCTTTATCATGCTAAGAGGAGCAGGAAAAAGCAAAACATTTCAGAATTGCACCTTTCAATGCAGAGAAATCAATGTTTGTGCATTCACATTATTCATTGATTTTTGCCATTGAAAAACGTAGAAAAATGTTTGAAGCTACTGACTGAATGAAATTAGCTGGCATCTCACTCTCTCTGAATCTTCTTTAGCATGCTAAGAGTAGCAGGAAAAAGCAAAAAAATTCAGAATTGCATCTTGCAATGCAGAGAAATCAATGTTTGTGCATTCACATTATTCATTGAATTTTGCCATTGTAAAATGTCCAGAAATGTTTGAAGCTACTGACTGAATGAAAGGAGCTGGCATCTCACTCTCTCTGAATCTTCTTTAGCATGCTAAGAGGAGCATGAAAAGGCAAAAAATTTCAGAATTGCACCTTGCAATGCTGAGAAAATACTTTTTGTACATTGACATTATTCATTGATTTTTGCCATTGAAAAACATCATGTTACTCATATACCAGAAATGTTTGAAGATACTGGCTGAAAGAAAGGAGCTGGCATCTCACTCTTTGTGAATCTTCTTTATCATGCTAAGAGGAGCAGGAAAAAGCAAAAAAATTTCAGAATTGCACCTTGCAATGCGGAGAAATCAATGTTTGTGTATTCACATTACTCATTGATTTTTGCCATTGAAAAAAGTCCAGAAATGTTTGAAGCTACTGACTGAATGAAAGGAGCTGGCATCTCACTCTCTCTGAATTTTCTTTAGCATGCTAAGAGGAGCATGAAAAAGCAAAAAATTTCAGAATTGCACCTTGCAATGCTGAGAAAATACTGTTTGTACATTGACATTATTCATTGATTTTTGCCACTGAAAAACATCCTGTTACTCATATACCAGAATTTTTGGAAGGTACTGGCTGAAAGAAAGGAGCTGGCATCTCACTCTCTTTGAATCTTCTTTTTCATGCTAAGAGGAGCAGGAAAAAGCAAAAAATTTCAGAATTGCACCTTGCAATGCGGAGAAATCAATGTTTGTGTATGCACATTATTCATTGATTTTTGCCATTGAAAAACATCCAGAAATGTTTGAAGCTACTGATTGAATGAAAGGAGCTGGCATCTCACTCTCTCTGAATCTTCTTTAGCATGCTAAGAGGAGCATGAAAAAGCAAAAAATTTCAGAATTGCACCTTGCAATGCGGAGAAATTACTGTTTGTACATTGACATTATTCATTGATTTTTGCCATTGAAAAACATCATGTTACTCATATACCAGAAATGTTTGAAGGTACTGGCTGAAAGAAAGGAGCTGGCACTTCACACTCTTTGAATCTTCTTTATCATGCTAAGAGGAGCAGGAAGCAGCAAAAAAAATTCAGAATTGCACCTTGCAATGCAGAGAAATCAATGTTTGTGCATTCACATTATTCATTGATTTTTGCCATTGTAAAACGTCCAGAAATGTTTGAAGCTACTGAGTGAATGAAAGGAGCTGGCATCTCACTCTCTCTGAATCTTCTTTAGCATGCTAAGAGGAGCATGAAAAAGCAAAAAATTTCAGAATTGCACCTTGCAATGTGGAGAAATTACTGTTTGTACATTGACATTATTCATTGATTTTTGCCATTGAAAAACATCATGTTACTCATATACCAGTAATGTTTGAAGGTACTGGCTGAAAGAAAGGAGCTGGCAACTTCACTCTCTTTGAATCTTCTTTATCATGCTAAGTGGAGCAGCAAAAAGCAAAAAATTTCAGAATTGCACCTTGCAATGCAGAGAAATCAATGTTTGTGCATTCACAATATTCATTGATTTTTGCCATTGTAAAACGTCCAGAAATGTTTGAAGCTACTGACTGAATGAAATGAGCTGGCATCTCACTCTCTCTGAATCTTCTTTAGCATGCTAAGAGGAGCATGAAAAAGCAAAAAATTTCAGAATTGCACCTTGCAATGCGGAGAAATTACTGTTTGTACATTGACAATCATTGATTTTTGCCATTGAAAAACATCATGTTACTCATATACCAGAAATGTTTGAAGGTACTGGCTGAAAGAAAGGAGCTGGCACTTCACTCTCTTTGAATCTTCTTTATCATGTTAAGAGGAGCAGGAAAAAGCAAAAAAATTCAGAATTGCACCTTGCAATGCAGAGAAATCAATGTTTGTGCATTCACATTATTCATTGATTTTTGCCATTGTAAAATGTCCAGAAATGTTTGAAGCTACTGACTGAATGAAAGGAGCTGGCATCTCACTCTCTCTGAATCTTCTTTAGCATGCTAAGAAGAGCATGAAAAAGCAAAAAAATTTCAGAATTGCACCTTGCAATGCGGAGAAATCAATATTTGTGTATTCACATTATTCATTGATTTTTGCCATTGAAAAACGTCCAGAAATGTTTGAAGCTACTGACTGAATGAAAGGAGCTGGCATCTCACTCTCTCTGAATCTTCTTTAGCATGCTAAGAGGAGCATGAGAAAGCAAAAAATTTCAGAATTGCACCTTGCAATGTGGATAAATTACTGTTTGTACATTGACATTATTCATTGATTTTTGCCATTGAAAAACATCATGTTACTCATATACCAGAAATGTTTGAAGGTACTGGCTGAAAGAAAGGTGCTGGCACTTCACTCTCTTTGAATGTTCTTAATCATGCTAAGAGGAGCAGGAAAAAGCAAAAAAATTCAGAATTGCATCTTGCAATGCAGAGAAATCAATGTTTGTGCATTCACATTATTCATTGAATTTTGCCATTGTAAAATGTCCAGAAATGTTTGAAGCTACTGACTGAATGAAAGGAGCTGGCATCTCACTCTCTCTGAATCTTCTTTAGCATGCTAAGAGGAGCATGAAAAGGCAAAACATTTCAGAATTGCACCTTGCAATGCTGAGAAAATACTGTTTGAACATTGACATTATTCATTGATTTTTGCAATTGAAAAACATCATGTTATTCATATACCAGAATTGTTTGAAGGTACTAGCTGAAAGAAAGGAGCTGGCATCTCACTCTCTTTGAATCTTCTTTTTCATGCTAAGGGGAGCAGGAAAAGGCAAAAAATTTCAGAATTGCACCTTGCAATGCTGAGAAAATACTGTTTGTACATTGACATTATTCATTGATTTTTGCCATTGAAAAACATCATGTTACTCATATACCAGAAATGTTTGAAGGTACTGGCTGAAAGAAAGGAGCTGGCATCTCACTCTCTTTGAATCTTCTTTATCTTGCTTAGAGGAGCAGGAAAAAGCAAAAAATTTCAGAATTGCACCTTGCACTGCGGAGTAATCATTGTTTGTGCATTCACAATATTCATTAATTTTTGCCATTGAAAAACGTCCAGAAATGTTTGAAGCTACTGACTGAATGAAAGGAGCTGGCATCTCACTCTCTCTGAATCTTCTTTAGCATGCTAAGAGGAGCATGAAAAAGCAAAAAATTTCAGAATTGCACCTTGCAATGCGGAGAAATTACTGTTTGTGCATTGACATTATTCATTGATTTTTGCCATTGAAAAACATCATGTTACTCATATACCAGAAATGTTTGAAGCTACTGGCTAAAAGAAAGGAGCTGGCATCTCACTCTCTTTGAATCTTCTTTATCATGCTAAGAGGAGCAGGAAAAAGCAAAACATTTCAGAATTGCACCTTTCAATGCAGAGAAATCAATGTTTGTGCATTCACATTATTCATTGATTTTTGCCATTGAAAAACGTAGAAAAATGTTTGAAGCTACTGACTGAATGAAATTAGCTGGCATCTCACTCTCTCTGAATCTTCTTTAGCATGCTAAGAGGAGCAGGAAAAAGCAAAAAAATTCAGAATTGCATCTTGCAATGCAGAGAAATCAATGTTTGTGCATTCACATTATTCATTGAATTTTGCCATTGTAAAATGTCCAGAAATGTTTGAAGCTACTGACTGAATGAAAGGAGCTGGCATCTCACTCTCTCTGAATCTTCTTTAGCATGCTAAGAGGAGCATGAAAAGGCAAAAAATTTCAGAATTGCACCTTGCAATGCTGAGAAAATACTTTTTGTACATTGACATTATTCATTGATTTTTGCCATTGAAAAACATCATGTTACTCATATACCAGAAATGTTTGAAGATACTGGCTGAAAGAAAGGAGCTGGCATCTCACTCTCTTTGAATCTTCTTTATCATGCTAAGAGGAGCAGGAAAAAGCAAAAAAATTTCAGAATTGCACCTTGCAATGCGGAGAAATCAATGTTTGTGTATTCACATTACTCATTGATTTTTGCCATTGAAAAAAGTCCAGAAATGTTTGAAGCTACTGACTGAATGAAAGGAGCTGGCATCTCACTCTCTCTGAATTTTCTTTAGCATGCTAAGAGGAGCATGAAAAAGCAAAAAATTTCAGAATTGCACCTTGCAATGCTGAGAAAATACTGTTTGTACATTGACATTATTCATTGATTTTTGCCACTGAAAAACATCCTGTTACTCATATACCAGAATTTTTGGAAGGTACTGGCTGAAAGAAAGGAGCTGGCATCTCACTCTCTTTGAATCTTCTTTTTCATGCTAAGAGGAGCAGGAAAAAGCAAAAAATTTCAGAATTGCACCTTGCAATGCGGAGAAATCAATGTTTGTGTATGCACATTATTCATTGATTTTTGCCATTGAAAAACGTCCAGAAATGTTTGAAGCTACTGATTGAATGAAAGGAGCTGGCATCTCACTCTCTCTGAATCTTCTTTATCATGCTAAGAGGAGCATGAAAAAGCAAAAAATTTCAGAATTGCACCTTGCAATGCGGAGAAATTACTGTTTGTACATTGACATTATTCATTGATTTTTGCCATTGAAAAACATCATGTTACTCATATACCAGAAATGTTTGAAGGTACTGGCTGAAAGAAAGGAGCTGGCACTTCACACTCTTTGAATCTTCTTTATCATGCTAAGAGGAGCAGGAAGCAGCAAAAAAAATTCAGAATTGCACCTTGCAATGCAGAGAAATCAATGTTTGTGCATTCACATTATTCATTGATTTTTGCCATTGTAAAACGTCCAGAAATGTTTGAAGCTACTGAGTGAATGAAAGGAGCTGGCATCTCACTCTCTCTGAATCTTCTTTAGCATGCTAAGAGGAGCATGAAAAAGCAAAAAATTTCAGAATTGCACCTTGCAATGTGGAGAAATTACTGTTTGTACATTGACATTATTCATTGATTTTTGCCATTGAAAAACATCATGTTACTCATATACCAGTAATGTTTGAAGGTACTGGCTGAAAGAAAGGAGCTGGCAACTTCACTCTCTTTGAATCTTCTTTATCATGCTAAGTGGAGCAGCAAAAAGCAAAAAATTTCAGAATTGCACCTTGCAATGCAGAGAAATCAATGTTTGTGCATTCACAATATTCATTGATTTTTGCCATTGTAAAACGTCCAGAAATGTTTGAAGCTACTGACTGAATGAAATGAGCTGGCATCTCACTCTCTCTGAATCTTCTTTAGCATGCTAAGAGGAGCATGAAAAAGCAAAAAATTTCAGAATTGCACCTTGCAATGCGGAGAAATTACTGTTTGTACATTGACAATCATTGATTTTTGCCATTGAAAAACATCATGTTACTCATATACCAGAAATGTTTGAAGGTACTGGCTGAAAGAAAGGAGCTGGCACTTCACTCTCTTTGAATCTTCTTTATCATGCTAAGAGGAGCAGGAAAAAGCAAAAAAATTCAGAATTGCACCTTGCAATGCAGAGAAATCAATGTTTGTGCATTCACATTATTCATTGATTTTTGCCATTGTAAAATGTCCAGAAATGTTTGAAGCTACTGACTGAATGAAAGGAGCTGGCATCTCACTCTCTCTGAATCTTCTTTAGCATGCTAAGAAGAGCATGAAAAAGCAAAAAAATTTCAGAATTGCACCTTGCAATGCGGAGAAATCAATGTTTGTGTATTCACATTATTCATTGATTTTTGCCATTGAAAAACGTCCAGAAATGTTTGAAGCTACTGACTGAATGAAAGGAGCTGGCATCTCACTCTCTCTGAATCTTCTTTAGCATGCTAAGAGGAGAATGAGAAAGCAAAAAATTTCAGAATTGCACCTTGCAATGTGGATAAATTACTGTTTGTACATTGACATTATTCATTGATTTTTGCCATTGAAAAACATCATGTTACTCATATACCAGAAATGTTTGAAGGTACTGGCTGAAAGAAAGGTGCTGGCACTTCTCTCTCTTTGAATGTTCTTAATCATGCTAAGAGGAGCAGGAAAAAGCAAAAAAATTCAGAATTGCATCTTGCAATGCAGAGAAATCAATGTTTGTGCATTCACATTATTCATTGAATTTTGCCATTGTAAAATGTCCAGAAATGTTTGAAGCTACTGACTGAATGAAAGGAGCTGGCATCTCACTCTCTCTGAATCTTCTTTAGCATGCTAAGAGGAGCATGAAAAGGCAAAACATTTCAGAATTGCACCTTGCAATGCTGAGAAAATACTGTTTGAACATTGACATTATTCATTGATTTTTGCAATTGAAAAACATCATGTTATTCATATACCAGAATTGTTTGAAGGTACTGGCTGAAAGAAAGGAGCTGGCATCTCACTCTCTTTGAATCTTCTTTTTCATGCTAAGGGGAGCAGGAAAAGGCAAAAATTTCAGAATTGCACCTTGCAATGCTGAGAAAATACTGTTTGTACATTGACATTATTCATTGATTTTTGCCATTGAAAAACATCATGTTACTCATATACCAGAAATGTTTGAAGGTACTGGCTGAAAGAAAGGAGCTGGCATCTCACTCTCTTTGAATCTTCTTTATCATGCTAAGAGGAGCAGGAAAAAGCAAAAAAATTTCAGAATTGCACCTTGCAATGCGGAGAAATCAATGTTTGTGTATTCACATTACTCATTGATTTTTGCCATTGAAAAAAGTCCAGAAATGTTTGACGCTACTGACTGAATGAAAGGAGCTGGCATCTCACTCTCTCTGAATTTTCTTTAGCATGCTAAGAGGAGCATGAAAAAGCAAAAAATTTCAGAATTGCACCTTGCAATGCTGAGAAAATACTGTTTGTACATTGACATTATTCATTGATTTTTGCCACTGAAAAACATCCTGTTACTCATATACCAGAATTGTTTGAAGGTACTGGCTGAAAGAAAGGAGCTGGCATCTCACTCTCTTTGAATCTTCTTTTTCATGCTAAGAGGAGCAGGAAAAAGCAAAAAATTTCAGAATTGCACCTTGCAATGCGGAGAAATCAATGTTTGTGTATGCACATTATTCATTGATTTTTGCCATTGAAAAACGTCCAGAAATGTTTGAAGCTACTGATTGAATGAAAGTAGCTGGCATCTCACTCTCTCTGAATCTTCTTTAGCATGCTAAGAGGAGCATGAAAAAGCAAAAAATTTCAGAATTGCACCTTGCAATGCGGAGAAATTACTGTTTGTACATTGACATTATTCATTGATTTTTGCCATTGAAAAACATCATGTTACTCATATACCAGAAATGTTTGAAGGTACTGGCTGAAAGAAAGGAGCTGGCACTTCACACTCTTTGAATCTTCTTTATCATGCTAAGAGGAGCAGGAAACAGCAAAAAATTTCACATTTGCACCTTGCAATGCAGAGAAATCAATGTTTGTGCATTCACAATATTCATTGATTTTTGCCATTGTAAAACGTCCATAAATGTTTGAAGCTACTGACTGAATGAAAGGAGCTGGCATCTCACTCTCTCTGAATCTTCTTTATCATGCTAAGAGGAGCATGAAAAAGCAAAAAATTTCAGAATTGCACCTTGCAATGCGGAGAAATTACTGTTTGTACATTGACAATCATTGATTTTTGCCATTGAAAAACATCATGTTACTCATATACCAGAAATGTTTGAAGGTACTGGCTGAAAGAAAGGAGCTGGCACTTCACTCTCTTTGAATATTCTTTATCATGCTAAGAGGAGCAGGAAAAAGCAAAAAAATTCAGAATTGCACCTTGCAATGCAGAGAAATCAATGTTTGTGCATTCACATTATTCATTGATTTTTGCCATTGTAAAATGTCCAGAAATGTTTGAAGCTACTGACTGAATGAAAGGAGCTGGCATCTCACTCTCTCTGAATCTTCTTTAGCATGCTAAGGGGAGCAGGAAAAGGCAAAAAATTTCAGAATTGCACCTTGCAATGCGGAGAAATTAGTGTTTGTACATTGACATTATTCATTGATTTTTGCCATTGAAAAACGTCATGTTACTCATATACCAGAAATGTTTGAAGGTACTGGCTGAAAGAAAGGAGCTGGAATCTCACTCTCTTTGAATCTTCTTTATCATGCTAAGAGGAGCAGGAAAAAGCAAAGAAATTTCAGAATTGCACCTTGCAATGCGGAGAAATCAATGTTTGTGTATTCACATTACTCATTGATTTTTGCCATTGAAAAAAGTCCAGAAATGTTTTTAGCTCCTGACTGAATGAAAGGAGCTGGCATCTCACTCTCTCTGAATTTTCTTTGCATGCTAAGAGGAGCATGAAAAAGCAAAAAATTTCAGAATTGCACCTTTCAATGCTGAGAAAATACTGGTTGTACATTGACATTATTCATTGATTTTTGCCATTGAAAAACATCATGTTACTCATATACCAGAAATGTTTGAAGGTACTGGCTGAAAGAAAGGAGCTGGCACTTCACACTCTTTGAATCTTCTTTATCATGCTAAGAGGAGCAGGAAACAGCAAAAAATTTCAGAATTGCACCTTGCAATGCAGAGAAATCAATGTTTGTGCATTCACATTATTCATTGATTTTTGCCATTGTAAAACGTCCAGAAATGTTTGAAGCTACTGAGTGAATGAAAGGAGCTGGCATCTCACTCTATTTGAATCTCCTTTATCATGCTAAGAGGAGCAGGAAAAAGCAAAAAATTTCAGAATTGCACCTTGCAATGCGGAGAAATCAATGTTTTTGCATTCACATTATTCATTTATTTTTACCATTGAAAAAAGTCCAGAAATGTTTGAAGCTACTGACTGAATGAAAGGAGCTGGCATCTCACTCACTCTGAATCATCTTTACCATGCTAAGAGGAGCATGAAAAAGCAAAAAATTTCAGAATTGCACATTGCAATGCGGAGAAATTACTGTTTGTACATTGACATTATTCATTGATTTTTGCCATTGAAAAACATCATGTTACTCATATACCAGAAATGTTTGAAGGTACTGGCTGAAAGAAAGGAGCTGGCATCTCACTCTCTTTGAATCTTCTTTATCATGCTAAGAGGAGCAGGAAAAAGCAAAAAAATTTCAGAATTGCACCTTGCACTGCGGAGTAATCATTGTTTGTGCATTCACAATATTCATTGATTTTTGAAATTAAAAAACGTCCAGAAATGTTTGAAGCTACTGACTGAATGAAAGGAGCTGGCATCTCACTCTCTCTGAATCTTCTTTAGCATGCTAAGAGGAGCATGAAAAAGCAAAAAATTTCAGAATTGCAACTTGCAATACGGAGAAATTACTGTTTGTACATTGACATTATTCATTGATTTTTGCCATTGAAAAATATCATGTTACTCATATACCAGAAATCTTTGAAGATACTGGCTGAAAGAAAGGAGATGGCATCTCACTCTCTTTGAACATTCTTTATCATGCTAAGAGGAGCAGGAAAAAGCAAAAAAATGTCAGAATTGCACCTTGCAATGCGGAGAAATCAATGTTTGTGTATTCACATTATTCATTGATTTTTGCCATTGAAAAACATCCAGAAATGTTTGAAGCTACTGACTGAATGAAAGGAGCTGGCATCTCACTCTCTCTGAATCTTCTTTAGCATGCTAAGAGGAGCATGAAACAGCAAAAAATTTCAGAATTGCACCTTGCAATGTGGATAAATTACTGTTTGTACATTGACATTATTCATTGATTTTTGCCATTGAAAAACATCATGTTACTCATATACCAGAAATGTCTGAAGGTACTGGCTGAAAGAAAGGAGCTGGCAGTTCACTCTCTTTGAATCTTCTTTATCATGCTAAGAGGAGCAGGAAAAAGCAAAAAAATTCAGAATTGCATCTTGCAATGCAGAGAAATCAATGTTTGTGCATTCACATTATTCATTGATTTTTGCCATTGTAAAATGTCCAGAAATGTTTGAAGCTACTGACTGAATGAAAGGAGCTGGCATCTCACTCTCTCTGAATCTTCTTTAGCATGCTAAGAGGAGCATGAAAAAGCAAAAAATTTCAGAATTGCACCTTGCAATGCTGAGAAAATACTGTTTGTACATTGACATTATTCATTGATTTTTGCCATTGAAAAACATCATGTTACTCATATACCAGAATTGTTTGAAGGTACTGGCTGAAAGAAAGGAGCTGGCATCTCACTATCTTTGAATCTTCTTTTTCATGCTAAGGGGAGCAGGAAAAAGCAAAAAATTTCAGAATTGTACCTTGCAATGCGGAGAAATCATTGTTTGTGTATTCACATTATTCATTGATTTTTGCCATTGAAAAACCTCCAGAAATGTTTGAAGCTATTGACTGAATGAAAGGAGCTGGCATCTCACTCTCTCTGAATCTTCTTTAGCATGCTAAGAGGAGCATGAAAAAGCAAAAAATTTCAGAATTGCACCTTGCAATGCGGAGAAATTACTGTTTGTACGTTGACATTATTCATTGATTTTTGCCATTGAAAAACATCATGTTACTCATATACCAGTAATGTTTGAAGGTACTGGCTGAAAGAAAGGAGCTGGCACTTCACTCTCTTTGAATCTTCTTTATCATGCTAAGTGGAGCAGGAAAAAGCAAAAAATTTCAGAATTGCACCTTGCAATGCAGAGAAATCAATGTTTGTGCATTCACAATATTCATTGATTTTTGCCATTGTAAAACGTCCAGAAATGTTTGAAGCTACTGACTGAATGAAAGGAGCTGGTATCTCACTCTCTCTGAATCTTTTTCAGCATGCTAAGAGGAGCATGAAAAAGCAAAAAATTTCAGAATTGCACTTTGCAATGAGGAGAAATTACTGTTTGTACATTGACAATCATTGATTTTTGCCATTGAAAAATATCATGTTACTCATATACCAGAAATGTTTGAAGGTACTGGCTGAAAGAAAGGAGCTGGCATCTCACTCTATTTGAATCTTCTTTATCATGCTAAGTGGAGCAGGAAAAAGCAAAAAATTTCAGAATTGCACCTTGCAATGCGGAGAAATCAATGTTTTTGCATTCACATTATTCATTTATTTTTACCATTGAAAAAAGTCCAGAAATGTTTGAAGCTACTGACTGAATGAAAGGAGCTGGCATCTCACTCTCTCTGAATCCTCTTTACCATGCTAAGAGGAGCATGAAAAAGCAAAAAATTTCAGAATTGCACATTGCAATGCGGAGAAATTACTGTTTGTACATTGACATTATTCATTGATTTTTGCCATTGAAAAACATCATGTTACTCATATACGAGAAATGTTTGAAGGTACTGGCTGAAAGAAAGGAGCTGGCATCTCACTCTCTTTGAATCTTCTTTATCATGCTAAGAGGAGCAGGAAAAAGCAAAAAAATTTCAGAATTGCACCTTGCACTGCGGAGTAATCATTGTTTGTGCATTCACAATATTCATTGATTTTTGAAATTAAAAAACGTCCAGAAATGTTTGAAGCTACTGACTGAATGAAAGGAGCTGGCATCTCACTCTCTCTGAATCTTCTTTAGCATGCTAAGAGGAGCATGAAACAGCAAAAAATTTCAGAATTGCACCTTGCAATGCGGAGAAATTACTGTTTGTACATTGACATTATTCATTGATTTTTGCCATTGAAAAATATCATGTTACTCATATACCAGAAATGTTTGAAGCTACTGGCTAAAAGAAAGGAGCTGGCATCTCACTCTCTTTGAATCTTCTTTATCATGCTAAGAGGAGCAGGAAAAAGCCAAAAATTTCAGAATTGCACCTTGCAGTGCAGAGAAATCAATGTTTGTGCATTCACATTATTCATTGATTTTTGCCATTGAAAAACGTCCAGAAATGTTTGAAGCTACTGACTGAATGAAAGGAGCTGGCATCTCACTCTCTCTGAATCTTTTTTAGCATGCTAAGAGGAGCATGAAAAAGCAAAAAATTTCAGAATTGCACCTTGCAATGAGGAGAAATTACTGTTTGTACATTGACATTATTCATTGATTTTTGCCATTGAAAAACATCATGTTACTCATATACCAGAAATCTTTGAAGATACTGGCTGAAAGAAAGGAGATGGCATCTCACTCTCTTTGAACATTCTTTATCATGCTAAGAGGAGCAGGAAAAAGCAAAAAAATGTCAGAATTGCACCTTGCAATGCGGAGAAATCAATGTTTGTGTACTCACATTATTCATTGATTTTTGCCATTGAAAAACATCCAGAAATGTTTGAAGCTACTGACTGAATGAAAGGAGCTGGCATCTCACTCTCTCTGAATCTTCTTTAGCATGCTAAGAGGAGCATGAAACAGCAAAAAATTTCAGAATTGCACCTTGCAATGTGGATAAATTACTGTTTGTACATTGACATTATTCATTGATTTTTGCCATTGAAAAACATCATGTTACTCATATACCAGAAATGTCTGAAGGTACTGGCTGAAAGAAAGGAGCTGGCAGTTCATTCTCTTTGAATCTTCTTTATCATGCTAAGAGGAGCAGGAAAAAGCAAAAAAATTCAGAATTGCATCTTGCAATGCAGAGAAATCAATGTTTGTGCATTCACATTATTCATTGATTTTTGCCATTGTAAAATGTCCAGAAATGTTTGAAGCTACTGACTGAATGAAAGGAGCTGGCATCTCACTCTCTCTGAATCTTCTTTAGCATGCTAAGAGGAGCATGAAAAAGCAAAAAATTTCAGAATTGCACCTTGCAATGCTGAGAAAATACTGTTTGTACATTGACATTATTCATTGATTTTTGCCATTGAAAAACATCATGTTACTCATATACCAGAATTGTTTGAAGGTACTGGCTGAAAGAAAGGAGCTGGCATCTCACTATCTTTGAATCTTCTTTTTCATGCTAAGGGGAGCAGGAAAAAGCAAAAAATTTCAGAATTGCACCTTGCAATGCGGAGAAATCATTGTTTGTGTATTCACATTATTCATTGATTTTTGCCATTGAAAAACCTCCAGAAATGTTTGAAGCTATTGACTGAATGAAAGGAGCTGGCATCTCACTCTCTCTGAATCTTCTTTAGCATGCTAAGAGGAGCATGAAAAAGCAAAAAATTTCAGAATTGCACCTTGCAATGCGGAGAAATTACTGTTTGTACATTGACATTATTCATTGATTTTTGCCATTGAAAAACATCATGTTACTCATATACCAGAAATGTTTGAAGGTACTGGCTGAAAGAAAGGAGCTGGCACTTCACTCTCTTTGAATCTTCTTTATCATGCTAAGAGGTGCAGGAAACAGCAAACAATTTCAGAATTGCACCTTGCAATGCAGAGAAATCAATGTTTGTGCATTCACATTATTCATTGATTTTTGCCATTGAAAAACGTCCAGAAATGTTTGAAGCTACTGACTGAATGAAAGGAGCTGGCATCTCACTCTCTCTGAATCTTCTTTAGCATGCTAAGAGGAGCATGAAACAGCAAAAAATTTCAGAATTGCACCTTGCAATGTGGATAAATTACTGTTTGTACATTGACATTATTCATTGATTTTTGCCATTGAAAAACATCATGTTACTCATATACCAGAAATGTCTGAAGGTACTGGCTGAAAGAAAGGAGCTGGCAGTTCACTCTCTTTGAATCTTCTTTATCATGCTAAGAGGAGCAGGAAAAAGCAAAAAAATTCAGAATTGCATCTTGCAATGCAGAGAAATCAATGTTTGTGCATTCACATTATTCATTGATTTTTGCCATTGTAAAATGTCCAGAAATGTTTGAAGCTACTGACTGAATGAAAGGAGCTGGCATCTCACTCTCTCTGAATCTTCTTTAGCATGCTAAGAGGAGCATGAAAAAGCAAAAAATTTCAGAATTGCACCTTGCAATGCTGAGAAAATACTGTTTGTACATTGACATTATTCATTGATTTTTGCCATTGAAAAACATCATGTTACTCATATACCAGAATTGTTTGAAGGTACTGGCTGAAAGAAAGGAGCTGGCACTTCACTCTCTTTGAATCTTCTTTATCATGCTAAGAGGTGCAGGAAACAGCAAACAATTTCAGAATTGCACCTTGCAATGCAGAGAAATCAATGTTTGTGCATTCACAATATTCATTGATTTTTGCCATTGTAAAACGTCCAGAAATGTTTGAAGCTACTGACTGAATGAAAGGAGCTGGCATCTCACTCTCTCTGAATCTTCTTTAGCATGCTAAGAGGAGCATGAAAAAGCAAAAAATTTCAGAATTGCACTTTGCAATGTGGAGAAATTACTGTTTGTACATTGACAATCATTGATTTTTGCCATTGAAAAACATCATGTTACTCATATACCAGAAATGTTTGAAGGTACTGGCTGAAAGAAAGGAGCTGGCATCTCACTCTCTTTGAATCTTCTTTATCATGCTAAGAGGAGCAGGAAAAAGCAAAAAAATTTCTGAATTGCACCTTGCACTGCGGAGTAATCATTGTTTGTGCATTCACAATATTCATTGATTTTTGAAATTAAAAAACGTCCAGAAATGTTTGAAGCTACTGACTGAATGAAAGGAGCTGGCATCTCACTCTCTCTGAATCTTCTTTAGCATGCTAAGAGGAGCATGAAAAAGCAAAAAATTTCAGAATTGCACCTTGCAATGCGGAGAAATTACTGTTTGTACATTGACAATATTCATTGATTTTTGCCATTGAAAAATATCATGTTACTCATATACCAGAAATGTTTGAAGCTACTGGCTAAAAGAAAGGAGCTGGCATCTCACTCTCTTTGAATCTTCTTTACCATGCTAAGAGGAGCAGGAAAAAGCAAAAAATTTCAGAATTGCACCTTGCAGTGCAGAGAAATCAATGTTTGTGCATTCACATTATTCATTGATTTTTGCCATTGAAAAACGTCCAGAAATGTTTGAAGCTACTGACTGAATGAAAGGAGCTGGCATCTCACTCTCTCTGAATCTTCTTTAGCATGCTAAGAGGAGCATGAAAAAGCAAAAAATTTCAGAATTGCACCTTGCAATGAGGAGAAATTACTGTTTGTACATTGACATTATTCATTGATTTTTGCCATTGAAAAACATCATGTTACTCATATACCAGAAATCTTTGAAGATACTGGCTGAAAGAAAGGAGATGGCATCTCACTCTATTTGAACATTCTTTATCATGCTAAGAGGAGCAGGAAAAAGCAAAAAAATGTCAGAATTGCACCTTGCAATGCGGAGAAATCAATGTTTGTGTATTCACATTATTCATTGATTTTTGCCATTGAAAAACATCCAGAAATGTTTGAAGCTACTGACTGAATGAAAGGAGCTGGCATCTCACTCTCTCTGAATCTTCTTTAGCATGCTAAGAGGAGCATGAAACAGCAAAAAATTTCAGAATTGCACCTTGCAATGTGGATAAATTACTGTTTGTACATTGACATTATTCATTGATTTTTGCCATTGAAAAACATCATGTTACTCATATACCAGAAATGTCTGAAGGTACTGGCTGAAAGAAAGGAGCTGGCAGTTCACTCTCTTTGAATCTTCTTTATCATGCTAAGAGGAGCAGGAAAAAGCAAAAAAATTCAGAATTGCATCTTGCAATGCAGAGAAATCAATGTTTGTGCATTCACATTATTCATTGATTTTTGCCATTGTAAAATGTCCAGAAATGTTTGAAGCTACTGACTGAATGAAAGGAGCTGGCATCTCACTCTCTCTGAATCTTCTTTAGCATGCTAAGAGGAGCATGAAAAAGCAAAAAATTTCAGAATTGCACCTTGCAATGCTGAGAAAATACTGTTTGTACATTGACATTATTCATTGATTTTTGCCATTGAAAAACATCATGTTACTCATATACCAGAATTGTTTGAAGGTACTGGCTGAAAGAAAGGAGCTGGCATCTCACTATCTTTGAATCTTTTTTTTCATGCTAAGGGGAGCAGGAAAAAGCAAAAAATTTCAGAATTGTACCTTGCAATGCGGAGAAATCATTGTTTGTGTATTCACATTATTCATTGATTTTTGCCATTGAAAAACCTCCAGAAATGTTTGAAGCTATTGACTGAATGAAAGGAGCTGGCATCTCACTCTCTCTGAATCTTCTTTAGCATGCTAAGAGGAGCATGAAAAAGCAAAAAATTTCAGAATTGCACCTTGCAATGCGGAGAAATTACTGTTTGTACATTGACATTATTCATTGATTTTTGCCATTGAAAAACATCATGTTACTCATATACCAGAAATGTTTGAATCTACTGGCTGAAAGAAAGGAGCTGGCATCTCACTCTCTTTGAATCTTCTTTATCATGCTAAGAGGAGCAGGAAAAAGCAAAAAAATTTAAGAATTGCACCTTGCACTGCGGAGTAATCATTGTTTGTGCATTCACAAAATTCATTGATTTTTGAAATTAAAAAACGTCCAGAAATGTTTGAAGCTACTGACTGAATGAAAGGAGCTGGCATCTCACTCTCTCTGAATCTTCTTTAGCATGCTAAGAGGAGCATGAAAAAGCAAAAAATTTCAGAATTGCACCTTGCAATGCGGAGAAATTACTGCTTGTACATTGACATTATTCATTGATTTTTGCCATTGAAAAATATCATGTTACTCATATACCAGAAATGTTTGAAGCTACTGGCTAAAAGAAAGGAGCTGGCATCTCACTCTCTTTGAATCTTCTTTATCATGCTAAGAGGAGCAGGAAAAAGCAAAAAATTTCAGAATTGCACCTTGCAGTGCAGAGAAATCAATGTTTGTGCATTCACATTATTCATTGATTTTTGCCATTGAAAAACGTCCAGAAATGTTTGAAGCTACTGACTGAATGAAAGGAGCTGGCATCTCACTCTCTCTGAATCTTCTTTAGCATGCTAAAAGAAGCATGAAAAAGCAAAAAATTTCAGAATTGCACTTTGCAATGAGGAGAAATTACTGTTTGTACATTGACATTATTCATTGATTTTTGCCATTGAAAAACATCATGTTACTCATATACCAGAAATGTTTGAAGATACTGGCTGAAAGAAAGGAGATGGCATCTCACTCTCTTTGAACATTCTTTATCATGCTAAGAGGAGCTGGAAAAAGCAATAAAATGTCAGAATTGCACCTTGCAATGCGGAGAAATCAATGTTTGTGTATTCACATTATTCATTGATTTTTGCCATTGAAAAACATCCAGAAATGTCTGAAGGTACTGGCTGAAAGAAAGGAGCTGGCAGTTCACTCTCTTTGAATCTTCTTTATCATGCTAAGAGGAGCAGGAAAAAGCAAAAAATTTCAGAATTGCACCTTGCAATGCAGAGAAATTACTGTTTGTACATTGACATTATTCATTGATTTTTGCCATTGAAAAACATCATGTTACTCATATACCAGAAATGTTTGAAGGTACTGGCTGAAAGAAAGGAGCTGGCACTTCACTCTCTTTGAATCTTCTTTATCATGCTAAGAGGTGCAGGAAACAGCAAACAATTTCAGAATTGCACCTTGCAATGCAGAGAAATCAATGTTTGTGCATTCACAATATTCATTGATTTTTGCCATTGCAAAACGTCCAGAAATGTTTGAAGCTACTGACTGAATGAAAGGAGCTGGCATCTCACTCTCTCTGAATCTTCTTTAGCATGCTAAGAGGAGCATGAAAAAGCAAAAAATTTCAGAATTGCACTTTGCAATGTGGAGAAATTACTGTTTGTACATTGACAATCATTGATTTTTGCCATTGAAAAACATCATGTTACTCATTTACCAGAAATGTTTGAAGGTACTGGCTGAAAGAAAGGAGCTGGCATCTCACTCTCTTTGAATCTTCTTTATCATGCTAAGAGGAGCAGGAAAAAGCAAAAAAATTTCAGAATTGCACCTTGCACTGCGGAGTAATCATTGTTTGTGCATTCACAATATTCATTGATTTTTGAAATTAAAAAACGTCCAGAAATGTTTGAAGCTACTGACTGAATGAAAGGAGCTGGCATCTCACTCTCTCTGAATCTTCTTTAGCATGCTAAGAGGAGCATGAAAAAGCAAAAAATTTCAGAATTGCACCTTGCAATGCGGAGAAAATACTGTTTGTAAATTGACATTATTCATTGATTTTTGCCATTGAAAAACATCATGTTGCTCATATACCAGAATTGTTTGAAGGTACTGGCTGAAAGAAAGGAGCTGGCATCTCACTATCTTTGAATCTTCTTTTTCATGCTAAGGGGAGCAGGAAAAAGCAAAAAATTTCAGAATTGCACCTTGCAATGCGGAGAAATCATTGTTTGTGTATTCACAGTATTCATTGATTTTTGCCATTGAAAAACCTCCAGAAATGTTTGAAGCTATTGACTGAATGAAAGGAGCTGGCATCTCACTCTCTCTGAATCTTCTTTAGCATGCTAAGAGGAGCATGAAAAAGCAAAAAATTTCAGAATTGCACCTTGCAATGCAGAGAAATTACTGTTTGTACATTGACATTATTCATTGATTTTTGCCATTGAAAAACATCATGTTACTCATATACCAGAAATGTTTGAAGGTACTGGCTGAAAGAAAGGAGCTGGCACTTCACTCTCTTTGAATCTTCTTTATCATGCTAAGAGGTGCAGGAAACAGCAAACAATTTCAGAATTGCACCTTGCAATGCAGAGAAATCAATGTTTGTGCATTCACAATATTCATTGATTTTTGCCATTGCAAAACGTCCAGAAATGTTTGAAGCTACTGACTGAATGAAAGGAGCTGGCATCTCACTCTCTCTGAATCTTCTTTAGCATGCTAAGAGGAGCATGAAAAAGCAAAAAATTTCAGAATTGCACTTTGCAATGTGGAGAAATTACTGTTTGTACATTGACAATCATTGATTTTTGCCATTGAAAAACATCATGTTACTCATTTACCAGAAATGTTTGAAGGTACTGGCTGAAAGAAAGGAGCTGGCATCTCACTCTCTTTGAATCTTCTTTATCATGCTAAGAGGAGCAGGAAAAAGCAAAAAAATTTCAGAATTGCACCTTGCACTGCGGAGTAATCATTGTTTGTGCATTCACAATATTCATTGATTTTTGAAATTAAAAAACGTCCAGAAATGTTTGAAGCTACTGACTGAATGAAAGGAGCTGGCATCTCACTCTCTCTGAATCTTCTTTAGCATGCTAAGAGGAGCATGAAAAAGCAAAAAATTTCAGAATTGCACCTTGCAATGCGGAGAAATTACTGTTTGTACATTGACATTATTCATTGATTTTTGCCATTGAAAAATATCATGTTACTCATATACCAGAAATGTTTGAAGCTACTGGCTAAAAGAAAGGAGCTGGCATCTCACTCTCTTTGAATCTTCTTTATCATGCTAAGAGGAGCAGGAAAAAGCAAAAAATTTCAGAATTGCACGTTGCAGTGCAGAGATATCAATGTTTGTGCATTCACATTATTCATTGATTTTTGCCATTGAAAAACGTCCAGAAATGTTTGAAGCTACTGACTGAATGAAAGGAGCTGGCATCTCACTCTCTCTGAATCTTCTTTAGCATGCTAAGAGGAGCATGAAAAAGCAAAAAATTTCAGAATTGCACCTTGCAATGAGGAGAAATTACTGTTTGTACATTGACATTATTCATTGATTTTTGCCATTGAAAAACATCATGTTACTCATATACCAGAAATGTTTGAAGATACTGGCTGAAAGAAAGGAGATGGCATCTCACTCTCTTTGAACATTCTTTATCATGCTAAGAGGAGCAGGAAAAAGCAAAAAAATGTCAGAATTGCACCTTGCAATGCGGAGAAATCATTGTTTGTGTATTCACATTATTCATTGATTTTTGCCATTGAAAAACATTCAGAAATGTTTGAAGCTACTGACTGAATGAAAGGAGCTGGCATCTCACTCTCTCTGAATCTTCTTTAGCATGCTAAGAGGAGCATGAAACAGCAAAAAATTTCAGAATTGCACCTTGCAATGTGGATAAATTACTGTTTGTACATTGACATTATTCATTGATTTTTGCCATTGAAAAACATCATGTTACTCATATACCAGAAATGTCTGAAGGTACTGGCTGAAAGAAAGGAGCTGGCAGTTCACTCTCTTTGAATCTTCTTTATCATGCTAAGAGGAGCAGGAAAAAGCAAAAAAATTCAGAATTGCATCTTGCAATGCAGAGAAATCAATGTTTGTGCATTCACATTATTCATTGATTTTTGCCATTGTAAAATGTCCAGAAATGTTTGAAGCTACTGACTGAATGAAAGGAGCTGGCATCTCACTCTCTCTGAATCTTCTTTAGCATGCTAAGAGGAGCATGAAAAAGCAAAAAATTTCAGAATTGCACCTTGCAATGCTGAGAAAATACTGTTTGTACATTGACATTATTCATTGATTTTGCCATTGAAAAACATCATGTTACTCATATACCAGAATTGTTTGAAGGTACTGGCTGAAAGAAAGGAGCTGGCATCTCACTATCTTTGAATCTTCTTTTTCATGCTAAGGGGAGCAGGAAAAAGCAAAAAATTTCAGAATTGTACCTTGCAATGCGGAGAAATCATTGTTTGTGTATTCACATTATTCATTGATTTTTGCCATTGAAAAACCTCCAGAAATGTTTGAAGCTATTGACTGAATGAAAGGAGCTGGCATCTCACTCTCTCTGAATCTTCTTTAGCATGCTAAGAGGAGCATGAAAAAGCAAAAAATTTCAGAATTGCACCTTGCAATGCGGAGAAATTACTGCTTGTACATTGACATTATTCATTGATTTTTGCCATTGAAAAATATCATGTTACTCATATACCAGAAATGTTTGAAGCTACTGGCTAAAAGAAAGGAGCTGGCATCTCACTCTCTTTGAATCTTCTTTATCATGCTAAGAGGAGCAGAAAAAAGCAAAAAATTTCAGAATTGCACCTTGCAGTGCAGAGAAATCAATGTTTGTGCATTCACATTATTCATTGATTTTTGCCATTGAAAAACGTCCAGAAATGTTTGAAGCTACTGACTGAATGAAAGGAGCTGGCATCTCACTCTCTCTGAATCTTCTTTAGCATGCTAAAAGGAGCATGAAAAAGCAAAAAATTTCAGAATTGCACTTTGCAATGAGGAGAAATTACTGTTTGTACATTGACATTATTCATTGATTTTTGCCATTGAAAAACATCATGTTACTCATATACCAGAAATGTTTGAAGATACTGGCTGAAAGAAAGGAGATGGCATCTCACTCTCTTTGAACATTCTTTATCATGCTAAGAGGAGCAGGAAAAAGCAATAAAATGTCAGAATTGCACCTTGCAATGCGGAGAAATCAATGTTTGTGTATTCACATTATTCATTGATTTTTGCATTGAAAAACATCCAGAAATGTTTGAAGCTACTGACTGAATGAAAGGAGCTGGCATCTCACTCTCTCTGAATCTTCTTTAGCATGCTAAGAGGAGCATGAAACAGCAAAAAATTTCAGAATTGCACCTTGCAATGTGGATAAATTACTGTTTGTACATTGACATTATTCATTGATTTTTGCCATTGAAAAACATCATGTTACTCATATACCAGAAATGTCTGAAGGTACTGGCTGAAAGAAAGGAGCTGGCACTTCACTCTCTTTGAATCTTCTTTATCATGCTAAGAGGAGCAGGAAAAAGCAAAAAAATTCAGAATTGCATCTTGCAATGCAGAGAAATCAATGTTTGTGCATTCACAATATTCATTGATTTTTGCCATTGTAAAACGTCCAGAAATGTTTGAAGCTACTGAATGAATGAAAGGAGCTGGCATCTCACTCTCTCTGAATCTTCTTTAGCATGCTAAGAGGAGCATGAAAAAGCAAAAAATTTCAGAATTGCAGCTTGCAATGCGGAGAAATTACTGTTTGTACATTGACATTATTCATTGATTTTTGCCATTGAAAAATATCATGTTACTCATATACCAGAAATGTTTGAAGCTACTGGCTAAAAGAAAGGAGCTGGCATCTCACTCTCTTTGAATCTTCTTTATCATGCTAAGAGGAGCAGGAAAAAGCAAAAAATTTCAGAATTGCACCTTGCAGTGCAGAGAAATCAATGTTTGTGCATTCACATTATTCATTGATTTTTGCCATTGAAAAACGTCCAGAAATGTTTGAAGCTACTGACTGAATGAAAGGAGCTGGCATCTCACTCTCTCTGAATCTTCTTTAGCATGCTAAGAGGAGCATGAAAAAGCAAAAAATTTCAGAATTGCACCTTGCAATGAGGAGAAATTACTGTTTGTACATTGACATTATTCATTGATTTTTGCCATTGAAAAACATCATGTTACTCATATACCAGAAATGTTTGAAGATACTGGCTGAAAGAAAGGAGATGGCATCTCACTCTCTTTAAACATTCTTTATCATGCTAAGAAGAGCAGGAAAAAGCAAAAAAATGTCAGAATTGCACCTTGCAATGCGGAGAAATCAATGTTTGTGTATTCACATTATTCATTGATTTTTGCCATTGAAAAACATCCAGAAATGTTTGAAGCTACTGACTGAATGAAAGGAGCTGGCATCTCACTCTCTCTGAATCTTCTTTAGCATGCTAAGAGGAGCATGAAAAAGCAAAAAATTTCAGAATTGCACCTTGCAATGCTGAGAAAATACTGTTTGTACATTGACATTATTCATTGATTTTTGCCTTTGAAAAACATCATGTTACTCATATACCAGAATTGTTTGAAGGTACTGGCTGAAAGAAAGCAGCTGGCATCTCACTATCTTTGAATCTTCTTTTTCATGTTAAGGGGAGCAGGAAAAAGCAAAAAATTTCAGAATTGCACCTTGCAATGCAGAGAAATCATTGTTTGTGTATTCACATTATTCATTGATTTTTGCCATTGAAAAACCTCCAGAAATGTTTGAAGCTATTGACTGAATGAAAGGAGCTGGCATCTCACTCTCTCTGAATCTTCTTTAGCATGCTAAGAGGAGCATGAAAAAGCAAAAAATTTCAGAATTGCACCTTGCAATGCGGAGAAATTACTGTTTGTACATTGACATTTTTCATTGATTTTTGCCATTGAAAAACATCATGTTACTCATATACCAGAAATGTTTGAAGGTACTGGCTGAAAGAAAGGAGCTGGCACTTCACTCTCTTTGAATCTTCTTTATCATGCTAAGAGGAGCAGGAAACAGCAAACAATTTCAGAATTGCATCTTGCAATGCAGAGAAATCAATGTTTGTGCATTCACATTATTCATTGATTTTTGCCATTGTAAAATGTCCAGAAATGTTTGAAGCTACTGACTGAATGAAAGGAGCTGGCATCTCACTCTCTCTGAATCTTCTTTAGCATGCTAAGAGGAGCATGAAAAAGCAAAAAATTTCAGAATTGCACCTTGCAATGCTGAGAAAATACTGTTTGTACATTGACATTATTCATTGATTTTTGCCATTGAAAAACATCATGTTACTCATATACCAGAATTGTTTGAAGGTACTGGCTGAAAGAAAGGAGCTGGCATCTCACTATCTTTGAATCTTCTTTTTCATGCTAAGGGGAGCAGGAAAAAGCAAAAAATTTCAGAATTGCACCTTGCAATGCGGAGAAATCATTGTTTGTGTATTCACATTATTCATTGATTTTTGCCATTGAAAAACCTCCAGAAATGTTTGAAGCTATTGACTGAATGAAAGGAGCTGGCATCTCACTCTCTCTGAATCTTCTTTAGCATGCTAAGAGGAGCATGAAAAAGCAAAAAATTTCAGAATTGCACCTTGTAATGCGGAGAAATTACTGTTTGTACATTGACATTTTTCATTGATTTTTGCCATTGAAAAACATCATGTTACTCATATACCAGAAATGTTTGAAGGTACTGGCTGAAAGAAAGGAGCTGGCACTTCACTCTCTTTGAATCTTCTTTATCATGCTAAGAGGAGCAGGAAACAGCAAACAATTTCAGAATTGCACCTTGCAATGCAGAGAAATCAATGTTTGTGCATTCACAATATTCATTGATTTTTGCCATTGTAAAACGTCCAGAAATGTTTGAAGCTACTGACTGAATGAAAGGAGCTGGCATCTCACTCTCTCTGAATCTTCTTTAGCATGCTAAGAGGAGCATGAAAAAGCAAAAAATTTCAGAATTGCACTTTGCAATGTGGAGAAATTACTGTTTGTACATTGACAATCATTGATTTTTGCCATTGAAAAACATCATGTTACTCATATACCAGAAATGTTTGAAGGTACTGGCTGAAAGAAAGGAGCTGGCATCTCACTCTCTTTGAATCTTCTTTATCATGCTAAGAGGAGCAGGAAAAAGCAAAAAAATTTAAGAATTGCACCTTGCACTGCGGAGTAATCATTGTTTGTGCATTCACAATATTCATTGATTTTTGAAATTAAAAAACGTCCAGAAATGTTTGAAGCTACTGACTGAATGAAAGGAGCTGGCATCTCACTCTCTCTGAATCTTCTTTAGCATGCTAAGAGGAGCATGAAAAAGCAAAAAATTTCAGAATTGCACCTTGCAATGCGGAGAAATTACTGTTTGCACATTGACATTATTCATTGATTTTTGCGATTGAAAAATAATCATGTTACTCATATACCAGAAATGTTTGAAGCTACTGGCTAAAAGAAAGGAGCTGGCATCTCACTCTCTTTGAATCTTCTTTATCATGCTAAGAGGAGCAGGAAAAAGCAAAAAATTTCAGAATTGCACCTTGCAGTGCAGAGAAATCAATGTTTGTGCATTCACATTATTCATTGATTTTTGCCATTGAAAGACGTCCAGAAATGTTTGAAGCTACTGACTGAATGAAAGGAGCTGGCATCTCACTCTCTCTGAATCTTCTTTAGCATGCTAAGAGGAGCATGAAAAAGCAAAAAATTTCAGAATTGCACCTTGCAATGAGGAGAAATTACTGTTTGTACATTGACATTATTCATTGATTTTTGCCATTGAAAAACATCATGTTACTCATATACCAGAAATGTTTGAAGATACTGGCTGAAAGAAAGGAGATGGCATCTCACTCTCTTTGAACATTCTTTATCATGCTAAGAGGAGCAGGAAAAAGCAAAAAAATGTCAGAATTGCTCCTTGCAATGCGGAGAAATCAATGTTTGTGTATTCACATTATTCATTGATTTTTGCCATTGAAAAACATCCAGAAATGTTTGAAGCTACTGACTGAATGAAAGGAGCTGGCATCTCACTCTCTCTGAATCTTCTTTAGCATGCTAAGAGGAGCATGAAACAGCAAAAAATTTCAGAATTGCACCTTGCAATGTGGATAAATTTCTGTTTGTACATTGACATTATTCATTGATTTTTGCCATTGAAAAACATCATGTTACTCATAGACCAGAATTGTCTGAAGGTACTGGCTGAAAGAAAGGAGCTGGCACTTCACTCTCTTTGAATCTTCTTTATCATGCTAAGAGGAGCAGGAAAAAGCAAAAAAAATCAGAATTGCATCTTGCAATGCAGAGAAATCAATGTTTGTGCATTCACATTATTCATTGATTTTTGCCATTGTAAAATGTCCAGAAATGTTTGAAGCTACTGACTGAATGAAAGGAGCTGGCATCTCACTCTCTCTGAATCTTCTTTAGCATGCTAAGAGGAGCATGAAAAAGCAAAAAAATTCAGAATTGCACCTTGCGATGCTGAGAAAATACTGTTTGTACATTGACATTATTCATTGATTTTTGCCATTGGAAAACATCATGTTACTCATATACCAGAATTGTTTGAAGGTACTGGCTGAAAGAAAGGAGCTGGCATCTCACTATCTTTGAATCTTCTTTTTCATGCTAAGGGGAGCAGGAAAAAGCACAAAATTTCAGAATTGCACCTTGCAATGCGGAGAAATCATTGTTTGTGTATTCACATTATTCATTGATTTTTGCCATTGAAAAACATCCAGAAATGTTTGAAGCTATTGACTGAATGAAAGGAGCTGGCATCTCACTCTCTCTAAATCTTCTTTAGCATGCTAAGAGGAGCATGAAAAAGCAAAAAATTTCAGAATTGCACCTTGCAATGCGGAGAAATTACTGTTTGTACATTGACATTATTCATTGATTTTTGCCATTGAAAAACATCATGTTACTCATATACCAGAAATGTTTGAAGGTACTGGCTGAAAGAAAGGAGCTGGCACTTCACTCTCTTTGAATCTTCTTTATCATGCTAAGAGGTGCAGGAAACAGCAAACAATTTCAGAATTGCACCTTGCAATGCAGAGAAATCAATGTTTGTGCATTCACATTATTCATTGAGTTTTGCCATTGTAAAATGTCCAGAAATGTTTGAAGCTACTAACTGAATGAAATGAGCTGGCATCTCACTCTCTCTGAATCTTATTTAGCATGCTAAGAGGAGCATGAAAAAGCAAAAAAATTCAAAATTGCACCTTGCAATGTGGAGAAATTTCTGTTTGTACATTGACATTATTCATTGATTTTTGCCATTGAAAAACATCATGTTACTCATATACCAGAAATGTTTGAAGGTACTGGCTGAAAGAAAGGAGCTGGCACTTCAGTCTCTTTGAATCTTCTTTATCATGCTAAGTGGAACAGGAAAAAGCAAAAAATTTCAGAATTGCACCTTGCAATGCAGAGAAATCAATGTTTGTGCATTCACATTATTCATTGATTTTTGCCATTGTAAAACGTCCAGAAATGTTTGAAGCTACTGACTGAATGAAAGGAGCTGGCATCTCACTCTCTCTGAATCTTCTTTAGCATGCTAAGAGGAGCATGAAAAAGCAAAAAATTTCTGAATTGCACCTTGCAATGAGGAGAAATTACTGTTTGTACATTGACATTCATTGATTTTTGCCATTGAAAAACATCATGTTACTCATATACCAGAAATGTTTGAAGGTACTGGCTGAAAGAAAGGAGCTGGCATCTCACTCTATTTGAATCTTCTTTATCATGGTAAGAGGAGCAGGAAAAAGCAAAAAATTTCAGAATTGCACCTTGCAATGCGGAGAAATCAATGTTTGTGCATTCACATTATTCATTTATTTTTACCATTGAAAAAAGTCCAGAAATGTTTGAAGCTACTGACTGAATGAAAGGAGCTGGCATCTCACTCTCTCTGAATCGTCTTTAGCATGCTAAGAGGAGCATGAAAAAGCAAAAAATTTCAGAATTGCACCTTGCAATGCGGAGAAATTACTGTTTGTAAATTGACATTATTCATTGATTTTTGCCATTGAAAAACATCATGTTACTCATATACCAGAAATGTTTGAAGGTACTGGCTGAAAGAAAGGAGCTGGCATCTCACTCTCTTTGAATCTTCTTTATCATGCTAAGAGGAGCAGGAAAAAGCAAAAAAATTTCAGAATTGCACCTTGCAATGCGGAGAAATCAATGTTTGTGTATTCACCTTATTCATTGATTTTTGCCATTGAAAAACGTCCAGAAATGTTTGAAGCTACTGACTGAATGAAAAGAGCTGGCATCTCACTCTCTTTGAATCTTCTTTATCATGCTAAGAGGAGCAGGAAAAAGCAAAAAAATTTCAGAATTGCACCTTGCAATGCGGAGAAATTACTGTTTGTACATTGACATTATTCATTGATTTTTGCCATTGAAAAACATCATGTTACTCATATACCAGAAATGTTTGAAGCTACTGGCTAAAAGAAAGGAGCTGGCATCTCACTCTCTTTGAATCTTCTTTATCATGCTAAGAGGAGCAAGAAAAAGCAAAAAATTTCAGAATTGCACCTTGCAGTGCAGAGAAATCAATGTTTGTGCATTCACATTATTCATTGATTTTTGCCATTGAAAAACGTCCAGAAATGTTTGAAGCTACTGACTGAATGAAAGGAGCTGGCATCTCACTCTCTCTGAATCTTCTTTAGCATGCTAAGAGGAGCATGAAAAAGCAAAAAAATTCAGAATTGCACCTTGCAAAGAGGAGAAATTACTGTTTGTACATTGACATTATTCATTGATTTTTGCCATTGAAAAACATCATGTTACTCAAATACCAGAAATCTTTGAAGATACTGGCTGAAAGAAAGGAGATGGCATCTCACTCTCTTTGAACATTCTTTATCATGCTAAGAGGAGCAGGAAAAAGCAAAAAAATGTCAGAATTGCACCTTGCAATGCGGAGAAATCAATGTTTGTGTATTCACATTATTCATTGATTTTTGCCATTGAAAAACATCCAGAAATGTTTGAAGCTACTGACTGAATGAAAGGAGCTGGCATCTCACTCTCTCTGAATCTTCTTTAGCATGCTAAGAGGAGCATGAAACAGCAAAAAAATTCAGAATTGCACCTTGCAATGTGGATAAATTACTGTTTGTACATTGACATTATTCATTGATTTTTGCCATTGAAAAACATCATGTTACTCATATACCAGAAATGTCTGAAGGTACTGGCTGAAAGAAATGAGCTGGCACTTCACTCTCTTTGAATCTTCTTTATCATGCTAAGAGGAGCAGGAAAAAGCAAAAAAATTCAGAATTGCATCTTGCAATGCAGAGAAATCAATGTTTGTGCATTCACATTATTCATTGATTTTTGCCATTGAAAAACGTCCAGAAATGTTTGAAGCTACTGACTGAATGAAAGGAGCTGGCATCTCACTCTCTTTGAAACTTCTTTATCATGCTAAGAGGAGCAGGAAAAAGCAAAAAATTTCAGAATTGCACCTTACAATGCAGAGAAATCAATGTTTGTGCATTCACATTATTCATTGATTTTTGCCATTGAAAAACGTCCAGAAATGTTTGAAGTTACTGACTGAATGAAAGGAGCTGGCATCTCACTCTCTCTGAATCTTCTTTAGCATGCTAAGAGGAGCATGAAAAAGCAAAATATTTCAGAATTGCACCTTGCAATGAGGAGAAATTACTGTTTGTACATTGACATTCATTGATTTTTGCCATTGAAAAACATCATGTTACTCATATACCTGAAATGTTTGAAGGTACTGGCTGAAAGAAAGGAGCTGGCATCTCACTCTATTTGAATCTTCTTTATCATGCTAAGAGGAGCAGGAAAAAGCAAAAAAATGTCAGAATTGCACCTTGCAATGCGGAGAAATTAATGTTTGTGTATTCACATTATTCATTGATTTTTGCCATTGAAAAACATCCAGAAATGTTTGAAGCTACTGACTGAATAAAAGGAGCTGGCATCTCACACTCTCTGAATATTCTTTAGCATGCTAAGAGGAGCATGAAACAGCAAAAAATTTCAGAATTGCACCTTGCAATGTGGATAAATTACTGTTTGTACATTGACATTATTCATTGATTTTTGCCATTGAAAAACATCATGTTACTCATATACCAGAAATGTCTGAAGGTACTGGCTGAAAGAAAGGAGCTGGCACTTCACTCTCTTTGAATCTTCTTTATCATGCTAAGAGGAGCAGGAAAAAGCAAAAAAATTCAGAATTGCATCTTGCAATGCAGAGAAATCAATGTTTGTGCATTCACATTATTCATTGATTTTTGCCATTGTAAAATGTCCAGAAATGTTTGAAGCTACTGACTGAATGAAAGGAGCTGGCATCTCACTCTCTCTGAATCTTCTTTAGCATGCTAAGAGGAGCATGAAAAAGCAAAAAATTTCAGAATTGCACCTTGCAATGCTGAGAAAATACTGTTTGTACATTGACATTATTCATTGATTTTTGCCATTGGAAAACATCATGTTACTCATATACCAGAATTGTTTGAAGGTACTGGCTGAAAGAAAGGAGCTGGCATCTCACTATCTTTGAATCTTCTTTTTCATGCTAAGGGGAGCAGGAAAAAGCAAAAAATTTCAGAATTGCACCTTGCAATGCGGAGAAATCATTGTTTGTGTATTCACATTATTCATTGATTTTTGCCATTGAAAAACCTCCAGAAATGTTTGAAGCTATTGACTGAATGAAAGGATCTGGCATCTCACTCTCTCTGAATCTTCTTTAGCATGCTAAGAGGAGCATGAAAAAGCAAAAAATTTCAGAATTGCACCTTGCAATGCGGAGAAATTACTGTTTGTACATTGACATTATTCATTGATTTTTGCCATTGAAAAACATCATGTTGCTCATATACCAGAAATGTTTGAAGGTACTGGCTGAAAGAAAGGAGCTGGCACTTCGCTCTCTTTGAATCTTTTTAATCATGCTAAGAGGTGCAGGAAACAGCAAACAATTTCAGAATTGCACCTTGCAATGCAGAGAAATCAATGTTTGTGCATTGACATTATTCATTGATTTTTGCCATTGTAAAACGTCCAGAAATGTTTGAAGCTACTGACTGAATGAAAGGAGCTGACATCTCACTCTCTCTGAATCTTCTTTAGCATGCTAAGAGGAGCATGAAAAAGCAAAAAATTTCAGAATTGCACCTTGCAATGCGGAGAAATTACTGTTTGTACATTGACATTATTCATTGATTTTTGCCATTGAAAAACATCATGTTACTCATATACCAGAAATGTTTGAAGGTACTGGCTGAAAGAAAGGAGCTGGCACTTCACTCTCTTTGAATCTTCTTTATTATGCTAAGAGTAGCAGGAAAAAGCAAAAAATTTCAGAATCGCACCTTGCAATGCGGAGAAATCAATGTTTGTGTATTCACATTATTCATTGATTTTTGCCATTGAAAAACGTACAGAAATGTTTGAAGCTACTGACTGAATGAAAGGAGCTGGCATCTCACTCTCTCTGAATCTTCTTTAGCATGCTAAGAGGAGCATGAAAAAGCAAAAAATTTCAGAATTGCACCTTGCAATGCTGAGAAAATACTGTTTGTACATTGACATTATTCATTGATTTTTGCCACTGAAAAACATCATGTTACTCATATACCAGAAATGTTTGAAGGTACATGCTGAAAGAAAGGAGCTGGCACTTCACTCTCTTTGAATCTTCTTTATCATGCTAAGAGGAGCAGGAAACAGCAAAAAATTTCAGAATTGCACCTTGCAATGCAGAGAAATCAATGTTTGTGCATTCACATTATTCATTGATTTTTGCCATTGTAAAACGTCCAGAAATGTTTGAAGCTACTGACTGAATGAAAGGAGCTGGCATCTCACACTCTCTGAATCTTCTTTAGCATGCTAAGAGGAGCATGAAAAAGCAAAAAATTTCAGAATTGCACCTTGCAATGAGGAGAAATTCCTGTTTGTACATTGACATTCATTGATTTTTGCCATTGAAAAACATCATGTTATTCATATACCAGAATTGTTTGAAGGTACTGGCTGAAAGAAAGGAGCTGGCATCTCACTCTATCTGAATCTTCTTTATCATGCTAAGAGGAGCATGAAAAAGCAAAAAATTTCAGAATTGCACCTTGCAATGCGGAGAAATTACTGTTTGTACATTGACATTATTCATTGATTTTTGCAATTGAAAAACATCATGTTACTCATATACCAGAATTGTTTGAAGCTACTGACTGAATGAAAGGAGCTGGCATCTCTCTCTCTCTGAATCGTCTTTAGCATGCTAAGAGGAGCATGAAAAAGCAAAAAATATCAGAATTGCACCTTGCAATGCAGAGAAATCAATGTTTGTGCATTCACATTATTCATTGATTTTTGCCATTGTAAAATGTCCAGAATTGTTTGAAGCTACTGACTGAATGAAAGGAGCTGGCATCTCACTCTCTCTGAATCTTCTTTAGCATGCTAAGAGGAGCATGAAAAAGCAAAAAATTTCAGAATTGCACCTTGCAATGCTGAGAAAATACTGTTTGTACATTGACATTATTCATTGATTTTTGCCTTTAAAAAACATCATGTTACTCATATACCAGAATTGTTTGAAGGTACTGGCTGAAAGAAAAGAGCTGGCATCTCACTCTCTTTGAATCTTTTTTTTCATGCTAAGAGGAGCAGAAAAAAGCAAAAAAAATCAGAATTGCACCTTGCAATGCGGAGAAATTACTGTTTGTACATTGACATTATTCATTGATTTTTGCCATTGAAAAAAATAATGTTACTCATATACCAGAAATGTTTGAAGGTACTGGCTGAAAGAAAGGAGCTGGCATCTCACTCTCTTTGAATCTTCTTTATCATGCTAAGAGGAGCAGGAAAAAGCAAAAAAATTTCAGAATTGCACCTTGCAATGCGGAGAAATCAATGTTTGTGTATTCACAATATTCATTGATTTTTGCCATTGAAAAACGTCCAGAAATGTTTGAAGCTACTGACTGAATGAAAGGAGCTGGCATCTCACTCTCTCTGAATCTTCTTTAGCATGCTAAGAGGAGCATGAAAAAGCAAAAAATTTCAGAATTGCACCTTGCAATGCGGAGAAATTACTGTTTGTACATTGACATTATTCATTGATTTTTGCCATTGAAAAACATCATGTTACTCATATACCAGAAATGTTTGAAGCTACTGGCTAAAAGAAAGGAGCTGGCATCTCACTCTCTTTGAATCTTCTTTATCATGCTAAGAGGAGCAGGAAAAAGCAAAAAAATTCAGAATAGCACCTTGCAATGCGGAGAAATTACTGTTTGTACATTGACATTATTCATTGATTTTTGCCATTGAAAAAGATCATGTTATTCATATACCAGAAATGTTTGAAGCTACTGACTGAATGAAAAGAGCTGGCATCTCACTCTCTTTGAATCTTCTTTATCATGCCAAGAGGAGCAGGAAAAAGCAAAAAATTTCAGAATTGCACCTTGCAATGCGGAGAAATTACTGATTGTGCATTTACAATATTCATTGATTTTTGCCATTGAAAAATGTCCAGAAATGTTTGAAGCTACTGACTGAAAGAAAAGAGCTGGCATCTCACTCTCTTTGAATCTTCTTTATCATGCTAAGAGGAGCAGGAAAAAGCAAAAAATTTCAGAATTGCAACTTGCAATGCGGAGAAATTACTGTTTGTGCATTCACATTATTCATTGATTTTTGCCATTGAAAAACATCATGTTATTCACATACCAGAAATGTTTGAAGCTACTGACTGAATGAAAAGAGCTGGCATCTCACTCTCTTTGAATCTTCTTTATCTTGCAAAGAGGAGCAGGAAAAAGCAAAATATTTCAGAATTGCACCTTGCAATGCGGAGAAATTACTGTTTGTGCATTTACAATATTCATTGATTTTTGCGATTGAAAAACGTCCAGAAATGTTTGAAGCTACTGACTGAATGAAAGGAGCTGGCTTCTCACTCTCTTTGAATCTTCTTTATCATGCTAAGAGGAGCAGGAAAAAGCAAAAAATTTCAGAATTGCACCTTGCAATGCGGAGAAATTACTGTTGGTGCATTCACATTATTCATTGATTTTTGCCATTGAAAAACGTCCAGAAATGTTTGAAGCTGCTGACTGAATGAAAGGAGCTGGCATCTCACGCTCTTTGAACCTTCTTTATCATGCAAAGAGGAGCAGGAAAAAGCAAAAAAATTCAGAATTGCACCTTGCAATGCGGAGAAATTACTGTTTGTGCATTTACAATATTCATTGATTTTTGCCTTTGAAAAACGTCCAGAAACGTTTGAAGCTACTGACTGAATGAAAGGAGCTGGCATCTCACTATCTTTGAATCTTCTTTATCATGCTAAGAGGAGCAGGAAAAAGCAAAAAATTTCAGAATTGCACCTTGCAATGCGGAGAAATTACTGTTTGTGCATTCACATTATTCATTGATTTTTGCCATTGAAAACCATCATGTTATTCATATACCAGAAATGATTGAAGCTACTGACTGAATGAAAGGAGCTGACATCTCACTCTCTTTGAATCTTCTTTATCATGCCAAGAGGAGCAGGAAAAAGCAAAATATTTCAGAATTGCACCTTGCAATGCGGAGAAATTACTGTTTGTGCATTTACAATATTCATTGATTTTTGCCATTGAAAAACGTCCAGAAATGTTTGAAGCTACTGACTGAATGAAAGGAGCTGGCATCTCACTCTCTTTTAATCTTCTTTATCATGCTAAGAGGAGCAGGAAAAAGCAAAAAATTTCAGAATTGCACCTTGCAATGCGGAGAAATTACTGTTTGTGCATTCACATTATTCATTGATTTTTGCCATTGAAAAACGTCCAGAAATGTTTGAAGCTACTGACTGAATGAAAGAAGCTGGCATCTCACTCTCTTTGAATCTTCCTTATCATGCTAAGAGGAGCAGGAAAAAGCAAAAAATTTCAGAATTGCACCTTGCAATGCGGAGAAATTACTGTTTGTGCATTTACAATATTCATTGATTTTTGCCATTGAAAAACATCATTTTATTCATATACCAGAAATGTTTGAAGCTACTGACTGAAAGAAAAGAGCTGGCATCTCACTCTCTTTGAATCTTCTTTATCATGCTAAGAGGAGAAGGAAAAGGCAAAAAATTTCAGATTTGCACCTTGCAATGCGGAGAAATTACTGTTTGTACATTGACATTATTCATTGATTTTTGCCATTGAAAAACATCATGTTACTCATATACCAGAAATGTTTGAAGCTACTGGCTAAAAGAAAGGAGCTGGCATCTCACTCTCTTTGAATCTTCTTTATCATGCTAAGAGGAGCAGGAAAAAGCAAAAAAATTCAGAATTGCACCTTGCAATGCAGAGAAATCAATGTTTGTGCATTCACATTATTCATTGATTTTTGCCATTGTAAAATGTCCAGAATTGTTTGAAGCTACTGACTGAATGAAAGGAGCTGGCATCTCACTCTCTCTGAATCTTCTTTAGCATGCTAAGAGGAGCATGAAAAAGCAAAAAATTTCAGAATTGCACCTTGCAATGCTGAGAAAATACTGTTTGTACATTGACATTATTCATTGATTTTTGCCATTGAAAAACATCATGTTACTCATATACCAGAAATGTTTGAAGGTACTGGCTGAAAGAAAGGAGCTGGCACTTCACCCTCTTTGAATCTTCTTTATCATGCTAAGAGGTGCAGGAAACAGCAAACAATTTCAGAATTGCACCTTGCAATGCAGAGAAATCAATGTTTGTGCATTCACATTATTCATTGATTTTTGCCATTGTAAAACATCCAGAAATGTTTGAAGCTACTGACTGAATGAAAGGAGCTGACATCTCACTCTCTCTGAATCTTCTTTAGTATGCTAAGAGGAGCATGAAAAAGCAAAAAATTTCAGAATTGCACCTTGCAATGCGGAGAAATTACTGTTTGTACATTGACATTATTCATTGATTTTTGCCATTGAAAAACATCATGTTACTCATATACCAGAAATGTTTGAAGGTAGTGGCTGAAAGAAAGGAGCTGTCACTTCACTCTCTTTGAATCTTCTTTATCATGCTAAGAGTAGCAGCAAAAAGGAAAAAATTTCGGAATCGCACCTTGCAATGCGGAGAAATCAATGTTTGTGTATTCACATTATTCATTGATTTTTGCCATTGAAAAACGTCCAGAAATGTTTGCAGCTACTGACTGAATGAAAGGAGCTGGCATCTCACTCTCTCTGAATCTTCTTTAGCATGCTAAGAGGAGCATGAAAAAGCAAAAAATTTCAGAATTGCACCTTGCAATGCTGAGAAAATACTGTTTGTACATTGACATTATTCATTGATTTTTGCCACTGAAAAACATCATGTTACTCATATACCAGAAATGTTTGAAGGTACATGCTGAAAGAAAGGAGCTGGCACTTCACTCTCTTTGAATCTTCTTTATCATGCTAAGAGGAGCAGGAAACAGCAAAAAATTTCAGAATTGCATCTTGCAATGCAGAGAAATCAATGTTTGTGCATTCACATTATTCATTGATTTTTGCCATTGTAAAACGTCCAGAAATGTTTGAAGCTACTGACTGAATGAAAGGAGCTGGCATCTCACACTCTCTGAATCTTCTTTAGCATGCTAAGAGGAGCATGAAAAAGCAAAAAATTTCAGAATTGCACCTTGCAATGAGGAGAAATTCCTGTTTGTACATTGACATTCATTGATTTTTGCCATTGAAAAACATCATGTTATTCATATACCAGAATTGTTTGAAGGTACTGGCTGAAAGAAAGGAGCTGGCATCTCACTCTATCTGAATCTTCTTTATCATGCTAAGAGGAGCATGAAAAAGCAAAAAATTTCAGAATTGCACCTTGCAATGCGGAGAAATTACTGTTTGTACATTGACATTATTCATTGATTTTTGCAATTGAAAAACATCATGTTACTCATATACCAGAATTGTTTGAAGCTACTGACTGAATGAAAGGAGCTGGCATCTCTCTCTCTCTGAATCGTCTTTAGCATGCTAAGAGGAGCATGAAAAAGCAAAAAATATCAGAATTGCACCTTGCAATGCAGAGAAATCAATGTTTGTGCATTCACATTATTCATTGATTTTTGCCATTGTAAAATGTCCAGAATTGTTTGAAGCTACTGACTGAATGAAAGGAGCTGGCATCTCACTCTCTCTGAATCTTCTTTAGCATGCTAAGAGGAGCATGAAAAAGCAAAAAATTTCAGAATTGCACCTTGCAATGCTGAGAAAATACTGTTTGTACATTGACATTATTCATTGATTTTTGCCATTAAAAAACATCATGTTACTCATATACCAGAATTGTTTGAAGGTACTGGCTGAAAGAAAAGAGCTGGCATCTCACTCTCTTTGAATCTTTTTTTTTCATGCTAAGAGGAGCAGGAAAAAGCAAAAAAAATCAGAATTGCACCTTGCAATGCGGAGAAATTACTGTTTGTACATTGACATTATTCATTGATTTTTGCCATTGAAAAAAATAATGTTACTCATATACCAGAAATGTTTGAAGGTACTGGCTGAAAGAAAGGAGCTGGCATCTCACTCTCTTTGAATCTTCTTTATCATGCTAAGAGGAGCAGGAAAAAGCAAAAAAATTTCAGAATTGCACCTTGCAATGCGGAGAAATCAATGTTTGTGTATTCACATTATTCATTGATTTTTGCCATTGAAAAACGTCCAGAAATGTTTGAAGCTACTGACTGAATGAAAGGAGCTGGCATCGCACTCTCTCTGAATCTTCTTTAGCATGCTAAGAGGAGCATGAAAAAGCAAAAAATTTCAGAATTGCACCTTGCAATGCGGAGAAATTACTGTTTGTACATTGACATTATTCATTGATTTTTGCCATTGAAAAACATCATGTTACTCATATACCAGAAATGTTTGAAGCTACTGGCTAAAAGAAAGGAGCTGGCATCTCACTCTCTTTGAATCTTCTTTATCATGCTAAGAGGAGCAGGAAAAAGCAAAAAAATTCAGAATAGCACCTTGCAATGCGGAGAAATTACTGTTTGTACATTGACATTATTCATTGATTTTTGCCATTGAAAAATATCATGTTATTCATATACCAGAAATGTTTGAAGCTACTGACTGAATGAAAAGAGCTGGCATCTCACTCTCTTTGAATCTTCTTTATCATGCCAAGAGGAGCAGGAAAAAGCAAAAAATTTCAGAATTGCACCTTGCAATGCGGAGAAATTACTGATTGTGCATTTACAATATTCATTGATTTTTGCCATTGAAAAACGTCCAGAAATGTTTGAAGCTACTGACTGAAAGAAAAGAGCTGGCATCTCACTCTCTTTGAATCTTCTTTATCATGCTAAGAGGAGCAGGAAAAAGCAAAAAATTTCAGAATTGCAACTTGCAATGCGGAGAAATTACTGTTTGTGCATTCACATTATTCATTGATTTTTGCCATTGAAAAACATCATGTTATTCACATACCAGAAATGTTTGAAGCTACTGACTGAATGAAAAGAGCTGGCATCTCACTCTCTTTGAATCTTCTTTATCTTGCAAAGAGGAGCAGGAAAAAGCAAAATATTTCAGAATTGCACCTTGCAATGCGGAGAAATTACTGTTTGTGCATTTACAATATTCATTGATTTTTGCAATTGAAAAACGTCCAGAAATGTTTGAAGCTACTGACTGAATGAAAGGAGCTGGCTTCTCCCTCTCTTTGAATCTTCTTTATCATGCTAAGAGGAGCAGGAAAAAGCAAAAAATTTCAGAATTGCACCTTGCAATGCGGAGAAATTACTGTTGGTGCATTCACATTATTCATTGATTTTTGCCATTGAAAAACGTCCAGAAATGTTTGAAGCTGCTGACTGAATGAAAGGAGCTGGCATCTCACGCTCTTTGAACCTTCTTTATCATGCAAAGAGGAGCAGGAAAAAGCAAAAAAATTCAGAATTGCACCTTGCAATGCGGAGAAATTACTGTTTGTGCATTTACAATATTCATTGATTTTTGCCTTTGAAAAACGTCCAGAAACGTTTGAAGCTACTGACTGAATGAAAGGAGCTGGCATCTCACTATCTTTGAATCTTCTTTATCATGCCAAGAGGAGCAGGAAAAAGCAAAAAATTTCAGAATTGCACCTTGCAATGCGGAGAAATTACTGTTTGTGCATTCACATTATTCATTGATTTTTGCCATTGAAAACCATCATGTTATTCATATACCAGAAATGTTTGAAGCTACTGACTGAATGAAAGCAGGTGGCATCTCACTCTCTTTGAATCTTCTTTATCATGCTAAGAGGAGCAGGAAAAAGCAAAAAATTTCAGAATTGCACCTTGCAATGCGGAGAAATTACTGTTGGTGCATTCACATTATTCATTGATTTTTGCCATTGAAAAACGTCCAGAAATGTTTGAAGCTGCTGACTGAATGAAAGGAGCTGGCATCTCACGCTCTTTGAACCTTCTTTATCATGCAAAGAGGAGCAGGAAAAAGCAAAAAAATTCAGAATTGCACCTTGCAATGCGGAGAAATTACTGTTTGTGCATTTACAATATTCATTGATTTTTGCCTTTGAAAAACGTCCAGAAACGTTTGAAGCTACTGACTGAATGAAAGGAGCTGGCATCTCACTATCTTTGAATCTTCTTTATCATGCCAAGAGGAGCAGGAAAAAGCAAAAAATTTCAGAATTGCACCTTGCAATGCGGAGAAATTACTGTTTGTGCATTCACATTATTCATTGATTTTTGCCATTGAAAACCATCATGTTATTCATATACCAGAAATGTTTGAAGCTACTGACTGAATGAAAGCAGGTGGCATCTCACTCTCTTTGAATCTTCTTTATCATGCTAAGAGGAGCAGGAAAAAGCAAAATATTTCAGAATTGCACCTTGCAATGCGGAGAAATTACTGTTTGTGCATTTACAATATTCATTGATTTTTGCCATTGAAAAACGTCCAGAAATGTTTGAAGCTACTGACTGAATGAAAGGAGCTGGCATCTCACTCTCTTTTAATCTTCTTTATCATGCTAAGAGGAGCAGGAAAAAGCAAAAAATTTCAGAATTGCACCTTGCAATGCGGAGAAATTACTGTTTGTGCATTCACATTATTCATTGATTTTTGCCATTGAAAAACGTCCAGAAATGTTTGAAGCTACTGACTGAATGAAAGAAGCTGGCATCGCACTCTCTTTGAATCTTCCTTATCATGCTAAGAGGAGCAGGAAAAAGCAAAAAATTTCAGAATTGCACCTTGCAATGCCGAGAAATTACTGTTTGTGCATTTACAATATTCATTGATTTTTGCCATTGAAAAACATCATTTTATTCATATCCCAGAAATGTTTGAAGCTACTGACTGAAAGAAAAGAGCTGGCATCTCACTCTCTTTGAATCTTCTTTATCATGCTAAGTGGAGAAGGAAAAGGCAAAAAATTTCAGATTTGCACCTTGCAATGCGGAGAAATTACTGTTTTTACATTGACATTATTCATTGATTTTTGCCATTGAAAAACATCATGTTACTCATATACCAGAAATGTTTGAAGCTACTGGCTAAAAGAAAGGAGCTGGCATCTCACTCTCTTTGAATCTTCTTTATCATGCTAAGAGGAGCAGGAAAAAGCAAAAAAATTCAGAATTGCACCTTGCAATGCAGAGAAATCAATGTTTGTGCATTCACATTATTCATTGATTTTTGCCATTGTAAAATGTCCAGAATTGTTTGAAGCTACTGACTGAATGAAAGGAGCTGGCATCTCATTCTCTCTGAATCTTCTTTAGCATGCTAAGAGGAGAATGAAAAAGCAAAAAATTTCAGAATTGCACCTTGCAATGCTGAGAAAATACTGGTTGTACATTGACATTATTCATTGATTTTTGCCATTGAAAAACATCATGTTACTCATATACCAGAATTGTTTGAAGGTACTGGCTGAATGAAAAGAGCTGGCATCTCACTCTCTTTGAATCTTCTTTATCTTGCAAAGAGGAGCAGGAAAAAGCAAAATATTTCAGAATTGCACCTTGCAATGCGGAGAAATTACTGTTTGTGCATTTACAATATTCATTGATTTTTGCGATTGAAAAACGTCCAGAAATGTTTGAAGCTACTGACTGAATGAAAGGAGCTGGCATCTCACTCTCTTTGAATCTTCTTTATCATGCTAAGAGGAGCAGGAAAAAGCAAAAAATTTCAGAATTGCACCTTGCAATGCGGAGAAATTACTGTTGGTGCATTCACATTATTCATTGATTTTTGCCATTGAAAAACATCATGTTATTCATATACCAGAAATGTTTGAAGCTACTGACTGAATGAAAGCAGGTGGCATCTCACTCTCTTTGAATCTTCTTTATCATGCTAAGAGGAGCAGGAAAAAGCAAAATATTTCAGAATTGCACCTTGCAATGCGGAGAAATTACTGTTTGTGCATTTACAATATTCATTGATTTTTGCCATTGAAAAACGTCCAGAAATGTTTGAAGCTACTGACTGAATGAAAGGAGCTGGCATCTCACTCTCTTTGAATCTTCTTTATCATGCTAAGAGGAGCAGGAAAAAGCAAAAAATTTCAGAATTGCACCTTGCAATGCGGAGAAATTACAGTTTGTGCATTCACATTATTCATTGATTTTTGCCATTGAAAAACGTCCAGAAATGTTTGAAGCTACTGACTGAATGAAAGAAGCTGGCATCTCACTCTCTTTGAATCTTCCTTATCATGCTAAGAGGAGCAGGAAAAAGCAAAAAATTTCAGAATTGCACCTTGCAATGCGGAGAAATTACTGTTTGTACATTGACATTATTCATTGATTTTTGCCACTGAAAAACATCATGTTACTCATATACCAGAAATGTTTGAAGGTACATGCTGAAAGAAAGGAGCTGGCACTTCACTCTCTTTGAATCTTCTTTATCATGCTAAGAGGAGCAGGAAACAGCAAAAAATTTCAGAATTGCATCTTGCAATGCAGAGAAATCAATGTTTGTGCATTCACATTATTCATTGATTTTTGCCATTGTAAAACGTCCAGAAATGTTTGAAGCTACTGACTGAATGAAAGGAGCTGGCATCTCACACTCTCTGAATCTTCTTTAGCATGCTAAGAGGAGCATGAAAAAGCAAAAAATTTCAGAATTGCACCTTGCAATGAGGAGAAATTCCTGTTTGTACATTGACATTCATTGATTTTTGCCATTGAAAAACATCATGTTATTCATATACCAGAATTGTTTGAAGGTACTGGCTGAAAGAAAGGAGCTGGCATCTCACTCTATCTGAATCTTCTTTATCATGCTAAGAGGAGCATGAAAAAGCAAAAAATTTCAGAATTGCACCTTGCAATGCGGAGAAATTACTGTTTGTACATTGACATTATTCATTGATTTTTGCAATTGAAAAACATCATGTTACTCATATACCAGAATTGTTTGAAGCTACTGACTGAATGAAAGGAGCTGGCATCTCTCTCTCTCTGAATCGTCTTTAGCATGCTAAGAGGAGCATGAAAAAGCAAAAAATATCAGAATTGCACCTTGCAATGCAGAGAAATCAATGTTTGTGCATTCACATTATTCATTGATTTTTGCCATTGTAAAATGTCCAGAATTGTTTGAAGCTAATGACTGAATGAAAGGAGCTGGCATCTCACTCTCTCTGAATCTTCTTTAGCATGCTAAGAGGAGCATGAAAAAGCAAAAAATTTCAGAATTGCACCTTGCAATGCTGAGAAAATACTGTTTGTACATTGACATTATTCATTGATTTTTGCCATTAAAAAACATCATGTTACTCATATACCAGAATTGTTTGAAGGTACTGGCTGAAAGAAAAGAGCTGGCATCTCACTCTCTTTGAATCTTTTTTTTTCATGCTAAGAGGAGCAGGAAAAAGCAAAAAAAATCAGAATTGCACCTTGCAATGCGGAGAAATTACTGTTTGTACATTGACATTATTCATTGATTTTTGCCATTGAAAAAAATAATGTTACTCATATACCAGAAATGTTTGAAGGTACTGGCTGAAAGAAAGGAGCTGGCATCTCACTCTCTTTGAATCTTCTTTATCATGCTAAGAGGAGCAGGAAAAAGCAAAAAAATTTCAGAATTGCACCTTGCAATGCGGAGAAATCAATGTTTGTGTATTCACATTATTCATTGATTTTTGCCATTGAAAAACGTCCAGAAATGTTTGAAGCTACTGACTGAATGAAAGGAGCTGGCATCGCACTCTCTCTGAATCTTCTTTAGCATGCTAAGAGGAGCATGAAAAAGCAAAAAATTTCAGAATTGCACCTTGCAATGCGGAGAAATTACTGTTTGTACATTGACATTATTCATTGATTTTTGCCATTGAAAAACATCATGTTACTCATATACCAGAAATGTTTGAAGCTACTGGCTAAAAGAAAGGAGCTGGCATCTCACTCTCTTTGAATCTTCTTTATCATGCTAAGAGGAGCAGGAAAAAGCAAAAAAATTCAGAATAGCACCTTGCAATGCGGAGAAATTACTGTTTGTACATTGACATTATTCATTGATTTTTGCCATTGAAAAAGATCATGTTATTCATATACCAGAAATGTTTGAAGCTACTGACTGAATGAAAAGAGCTGGCATCTCACTCTCTTTGAATCTTCTTTATCATGCCAAGAGGAGCAGGAAAAAGCAAAAAATTTCAGAATTGCACCTTGCAATGCGGAGAAATTACTGATTGTGCATTTACAATATTCATTGATTTTTGCCATTGAAAAACGTCCAGAAATGTTTGAAGCTACTGACTGAAAGAAAAGAGCTGGCATCTCACTCTCTTTGAATCTTCTTTATCATGCTAAGAGGAGCAGGAAAAAGCAAAAAATTTCAGAATTGCAACTTGCAATGCGGAGAAATTACTGTTTGTGCATTCACATTATTCATTGATTTTTGCCATTGAAAAACATCATGTTATTCACATACCAGAAATGTTTGAAGCTACTGACTGAATGAAAAGAGCTGGCATCTCACTCTCTTTGAATCTTCTTTATCTTGCAAAGAGGAGCAGGAAAAAGCAAAATATTTCAGAATTGCACCTTGCAATGCGGAGAAATTACTGTTTGTGCATTTACAATATTCATTGATTTTTGCAATTGAAAAACGTCCAGAAATGTTTGAAGCTACTGACTGAATGAAAGGAGCTGGCTTCTCCCTCTCTTTGAATCTTCTTTATTATGCTAAGAGGAGCAGGAAAAAGCAAAAAATTTCAGAATTGCACCTTGCAATGCGGAGAAATTACTGTTGGTGCATTCACATTATTCATTGATTTTTGCCATTGAAAAACGTCCAGAAATGTTTGAAGCTGCTGACTGAATGAAAGGAGCTGGCATCTCACGCTCTTTGAACCTTCTTTATCATGCAAAGAGGAGCAGGAAAAAGCAAAAAAATTCAGAATTGCACCTTGCAATGCGGAGAAATTACTGTTTGTGCATTTACAATATTCATTGATTTTTGCCTTTGAAAAACGTCCAGAAACGTTTGAAGCTACTGACTGAATGAAAGGAGCTGGCATCTCACTATCTTTGAATCTTCTTTATCATGACAAGAGGAGCAGGAAAAAGCAAAAAATTTCAGAATTGCACCTTGCAATGCGGAGAAATTACTGTTTGTGCATTCACATTATTCATTGATTTTTGCCATTGAAAACCATCATGTTATTCATATACCAGAAATGTTTGAAGCTACTGACTGAATGAAAGCAGGTGGCATCTCACTCTCTTTGAATCTTCTTTATCATGCTAAGAGGAGCAGGAAAAAGCAAAATATTTCAGAATTTCACCTTGCAATGCGGAGAAATTACTGTTTGTGCATTTACAATATTCATTGATTTTTGCCATTGAAAAACGTCCAGAAATGTTTGAAGCTACTGACTGAATGAAAGGAGCTGGCATCTCACTCTCTTTTAATCTTCTTTATCATGCTAAGAGGAGCAGGAAAAAGCAAAAAATTTCAGAATTGCACCTTGCAATGCGGAGAAATTACTGTTTGTGCATTCACATTATTCATTGATTTTTGCCATTGAAAAACGTCCAGAAATGTTTGAAGCTACTGACTGAATGAAAGAAGCTGGCATCGCACTCTCTTTGAATCTTCCTTATCATGCTAAGAGGAGCAGGAAAAAGCAAAAAATTTCAGAATTGCACCTTGCAATGCGGAGAAATTACTGTTTGTGCATTTACAATATTCATTGATTTTTGCCATTGAAAAACATCATTTTATTCATATCCCAGAAATGTTTGAAGCTACTGACTGAAAGAAAAGAGCTGGCATCTCACTCTCTTTGAATCTTCTTTATCATGCTAAGTGGAGAAGGAAAAGGCAAAAAATTTCAGATTTGCACCTTGCAATGCGGAGAAATTACTGTTTTTACATTGACATTATTCATTGATTTTTGCCATTGAAAAACATCATGTTACTCATATACCAGAAATGTTTGAAGCTACTGGCTAAAAGAAAGGAGCTGGCATCTCACTCTCTTTGAATCTTCTTTATCATGCTAAGAGGAGCAGGAAAAAGCAAAAAAATTCAGAATTGCACCTTGCAATGCAGAGAAATCAATGTTTGTGCATTCACATTATTCATTGATTTTTGCCATTGTAAAATGTCCAGAATTGTTTGAAGCTACTGACTGAATGAAAGGATCTGGCATCTCATTCTCTCTGAATCTTCTTTAGCATGCTAAGAGGAGAATGAAAAAGCAAAAAATTTCAGAATTGCACCTTGCAATGCTGAGAAAATACTGGTTGTACATTGACATTATTCATTGATTTTTGCCATTGAAAAACATCATGTTACTCATATACCAGAATTGTTTGAAGGTACTGGCTGAATGAAAAGAGCTGGCATCTCACTCTCTTTGAATCTTCTTTATCTTGCAAAGAGGAGCAGGAAAAAGCAAAATATTTCAGAATTGCACCTTGCAATGCAGAGAAATTACTGTTTGTGCATTTACAATATTCATTGATTTTTGCGATTGAAAAACGTCCAGAAATGTTTGAAGCTACTGACTGAATGAAAGGAGCTGGCATCTCACTCTCTTTGAATCTTCTTTATCATGCTAAGAGGAGCAGGAAAAAGCAAAAAATTTCAGAATTGCACCTTGCAATGCGGAGAAATTACTGTTGGTGCATTCACATTATTCATTGATTTTTGCCATTGAAAAACATCATGTTATTCATATACCAGAAATGTTTGAAGCTACTGACTGAATGAAAGCAGGTGGCATCTCACTCTCTTTGAATCTTCTTTATCATGCTAAGAGGAGCAGGAAAAAGCAAAATATTTCAGAATTGCACCTTGCAATGCGGAGAAATTACTGTTTGTGCATTTACAATATTCATTGATTTTTGCCATTGAAAAACGTCCAGAAATGTTTGAAGCTACTGACTGAATGAAAGGAGCTGGCATCTCACTCTCTTTGAATCTTCTTTATCATGCTAAGAGGAGCAGGAAAAAGCAAAAAATTTCAGAATTGCACCTTGCAATGCGGAGAAATTACTGTTTGTGCATTCACATTATTCATTGATTTTTGCCATTGAAAAACGTCCAGAAATGTTTGAAGCTACTGACTGAATGAAAGAAGCTGGCATCTCACTCTCTTTGAATCTTCCTTATCATGCTAAGAGGAGCAGGAAAAAGCAAAAAATTTCAGAATTGCACCTTGCAATGCGGAGAAATTACTGTTTGTACATTGACATTATTCATTGATTTTTGCCATTGAAAAACATCATGTTACTCATATACCAGAAATGTTTGAAGCTACTGGCTAAAAGAAAGGAGCTGGCATCTCACTCTCTTTGAATCTTCTTTATCATGCTAAGAGGAGAAGGAAAAGGCAAAAAATTTCAGAATTGCACCTTGCAATGCGGAGAAATTACTGTTTGCACATTGACATTATTCATTGATTTTTGCCATTGAAAAACATCATGTTACTCATATACCAGAAATGTTTGAAGCTACTGGCTAAAAGAAAGGAGCTGGCATCTCACTCTCTTTGAATCTTCTTTATCATGCTAAGAGGAGCAGGAAAAAGCAAAAAAATTCAGAATTGCACCTTGCAATGCAGAGAAATCAATGTTTGTGCATTCACATTATTCATTGATTTTTGCCATTGTAAAATGTCCAGAATTGTTTGAAGCTACTGACTGAATGAAAGGAGCTGGCATCTCACTCTCTCTGAATCTTCTTTAGCATGCTAAGAGGAGCATGAAAAAGCAAAAAATTTCAGAATTGCACCTTGCAATGCTGAGAAAATACTGTTTGTACATTGACATTATTCATTGATTTTTGCCATTGAAAAACATCATGTTACTCATATACCAGAATTGTTTGAAGGTACTGGCTGAAAGAAAGGAGCTGGCATCTCACTCTCTTTGAATCTTCTTTTTCATGCTAAGAGGAGCAGGAAAAAGCAAAAAAATTCAGAATTGCACCTTGCAATGCGGAGAAATTACTGTTTGTACATTGACATTATTCATTGATTTTTGCCATTGAAAAAGTTCATGTTATTCATATACCAGAAATGTTTGAAGCTACTGACTGAATGAAAAGAGCTGGCATCTCACTCTCTTTGAATATTCTTTATCATGCCAAGAGGAGCAGGAAAAAGCAAAAAATTTCAGAATTGCACCTTGCAATGCGGAGAAATTACTGTTTGTGCATTCACATTATTCATTGATTTTTGCCAGTGAAAAACGTCCTGAAATGTTTGAAGCTTCTTACTAAATGAAAGGAGCTGGCACCTCACTCTCTTTGAATCTTCTTTAACATGCTAAGAGGAGCAGGAAAAAGCAAAAAATTCAGAATTGCACGTTGCAATGCGGAGAAATTACTGTTTGTACATTGACATTATTCATTGATTTTTGCCATTGAAAAAGATCATGTTATTCATATACCAGAAAAGTTTGAAGCTACTGACTGAATGAAAAGAGCTGGCATCTCACTCTCTTTGAATCTTCTTTATCATGCCAAGAGGAGCAGGAAAAAGCAAAAAATTTCAGAATTGCACCTTGCAATGCAGAGAAATTACTGTTTGTGCACTTACAATATTCATTGATTTTTGCCATTGAAAAACATCCAGAAATGTTTGAAGCTACTGACTCATTGAAAAGAGCTGGCATCTCATTCTCTTTGAATCTTCTTTATCATGCTAAGAGGAGCAGGAAAAAGCAAAAAATTTCAGAATTGCACCTTGCAATGCGGAGAAATTACTGTTTGTGCATTTACAATATTCATTGATTTTTGCCATTGAAAAACATCCAGAAATGTTTTGAAGCTACTGACTGAATGAAAGGAGCTGGCATCTCACTCTCTTTGAATCTTCTTTATCATGCTAAGAGGAGCAGGAAAAAGCAAAACATTTCAGAATTGCACCTTGCAATGCGGAGAAATTACTGTTTGTGCATTCACATTATTCATTGATTTTTGCCATTGAAAAACATCTTGTTATTCATATACCAGAAATGTTTGAAGCTACTGACTGAATGAAAGGAGCTGGCATCTCATTCTCTTTGAATCTTCTTTATCATGCTAAGAGGAGCAGGAAAAAGCAAAATATTTCAGAATTGCACCTTGCAATGCGGAGAAATTACTGTTTGTGCATTTACAATATTCATTGATTTTTGCCATTGAAAAACGTCCAGAAATGTTTGAAGCTACTGACTGAATGAAAGGAGCTGGCATCTCACTCTCATTGAATCTTCTTTATCATGCTAAGAGGAGCAGGAAAAAGCAAAAAATTTCAGAATTGCACCTTGCAATGCGGAGAAATTACAGTTTGTGCATTCACATTATTCATTGATTTTTGCCATTGAAAAACGTCCAGAAATGTTTGAAGCTACTGACTGAATGAAAGGAGCTGGCATCTCACTCTCTTTGAATCTTCCTTATCATGCTAAGAGGAGCAGGAAAAAGCAAAAAATTTCAGAATTGCACCTTGCAATGCGGAGAAATTACTGTTTGTGCATTTACAATATTCATTGATTTTTGCCATTGAAAAACGTCCAGAAATGTTTGAAGCTACTGACTGAATGAAAGGAGCTGGCATCTCACTCTCTTTGAATCTTCTTTATCATGCTAAGAGGAGCAGGAAAAAGCAAAAAATTTCAGAATTGCACATTGCAATGCGGAGAAATTACTGTTTGTGCATTCACATTATTCATTGATTTTTGACATTGAAAAACATCATGTTATTCATATACCAGAAATGTTTGAAGCTACTGACTGAATGAAAAGAGCTGGCATCTCACTCTCTTTGAATCTTCTTTATCATGCTAAGAGGAGCAGGAAAAAGCAAAAAATTTCAGAATTGCACCTTGCAATGCGGAGAAATTACTGTTTGTGCATTTACAATATTCATTGATTTTTGCCATTGAAAAACGTCCAGAAATGTTTGAAGCTACAGACTGAATGAAAAGAGCTGGCATCTCACTCCCTTTGAATCTTCTTTACCATGCTAAGAGGAGCAGGAAAAACCAAAAAATTTCAGAATTGCACATTGCAATGCGGAGAAATTACTGTTTGTGCATTCACTTTATTCATTGATTTTTGCCATTGAAAAACATCATGTTATTCATATACCAGAAATGTTTGAAGCTACTGACTGAATGAAAACAGCTGGCATCTCACTCTCTTTGAATCTTCTTTATCATGCTAAGAGGAGCAGGAAAAAGCAAAAAATTTCAGAATTGCACCTTGCAATGCGGAGAATTTATTGTTTGTGCATTTACAATATTCATTGATTTTTGCCATTGAAAAACGTCCAGAAATGTTTGAAGTTACAGACTGAATGAAAAGAGCTGGCATCTCACTCTCTTTGAATCTTCTTTATCATGCTAAGAGGAGCAGGAAAAAGCAAAAATTTTCAGAATTGCACCTTGCAATGCGGAGAAATTACTGTTTGTGCATTCACATTATTCATTGATTTTTGCCATTGAAAAACAACATGTTATTCATATACCAGAAATGTTTGAAGCTACTGACTGAATGAAAAGAGCTGGCATCTCACTCTCTTTGAATCTTCTTTATCATGCTAAGAGGAGCAGGAAAAAGCAAAAAATTTCAGAATTGCACCTTGCAATGCGGAGAAATTACTGTTTGTGCACTCACATTATTCATTGATTTTTGCCATTGAAAAACAACATGTTATTCATATACCAGAAATGTTTGAAGCTACTGACTGAATGAAAAGAGCTGGCATCTCACTCTCTTTGAATCTTCTTTATCATGCTAAGAGGAGCAGGAAAAAGCAAAAAATTTCAGAATTGCACCTTGCAATACGGAGAAATTACTGTTTGTGCATTCACATTATTCATTGATTTTTGCCATTGAAAAACGTCCAGAAATGTTTGAAGCTACTTACTAAATGAAAGGAGCTGGCACCTCACTCTCTTTGAATCTTCTTTATCATGCTAAGAGGAGCAGGAAAAAGAAAAAATTTCAGAATTGCACCTTGCAATGCGGAGAAATTAATGTTTGTGCATTTACAATATTCATTGATTTTTGCCATTGAAAAACGTCCAGAAATGTTTGAAGCTACTGACTGAATGAAAGGAGCTGGCATCTCACTCTCTTTGAATCTTCTTTATCATGCTAAGAGGAGCAGGAAAAAGCAAAAAATTTCAGAATTGCACCTTGCAATGCGGAGAAATTACTGTTTGTCCATTCACATTATTCATTGATTGTTGCCATTGAAAAACATCATGTTATTCATATACCAGAAATGTTTGAAGCTACTGACTGAATGAAAAGAGCTGGCATATCACTCTCTTTGAATCTTCTTTATCATGCTAAGAGGAGCAGGAAAAAGCAAAAAATTTCAGAATTGCACCTTGCAATGCAGAGAAATTACTGTTTGTGCATTCACATTATTCATTGATTTTTGCCATTGAAAACCATCATGTTATTCATATACCAGAAATGTTTGAAGCTACTGACTGAATGAAAGGAGCTGGCATCTCACTCTCTTTGAATCTTCTTTATCATGCTAAGAGGAGCAGGAAAAAGCAAAAAATTTCAGAATTGCACCTTGGTATGCGGAGAAATTACTGTTTGTGCATTCACATTATTCATTGATTTTTGCCATTGAAAAACATCATGTTATTCATATACCAGAAATGTTTGAACCTACTGACTGAATGAAAAGAGCTGGCATGTCACTCTCTTTGAATCTTCTTTATCATGCTAAGAGGAGCAGGAAAAAGCAAAAAATTTCAGAATTGCACCTTGCAATGCGGAGAAATTACTATTTGTGCATTTACAATATTCATTGATTTTTGCCTTTGAAAAACGTCCAGAAATGTTTGAAGCTACTGACTGAATGAAAGGAGCTGGCATCTCACTCTCTTTTAATCTTCTTTATCATGCTAAGAGGAGCGGAAAAAAGAAAAAAATTTCAGAATTGCACCTTGCAATGCGGAGAAATTACTGTTTGTGCTTTCACATTATTCATTGATTTTTGCCATTGAAAAACATCATGTTATTCATATACCAGAAATGTTTGAAGCTACTGACTGAATGAAAAGAGCTGGCATCTCACTCTCTTTGAATCTTCTTTATCATTGTAAGAGGAGCAGGAAAAAGCAAAAAATTTCAGAATTGCACCTTGCAATGCGGAGAAATTACTGTTTGTGCATTCACATTATTCATTGATTTTTGCCATTGAAAAACATCATGTTATTCATATACCAGAAATGTTTGAAGCTACTGACTGAATGAAAAGAGCTGGCATCTCACTCTCTTTGAATCTTCTTTATCATGCTAAGAGGAGCAGGAAAAAGCAAAAAATTTCAGAATTGCACCTTGCAATATGGAGAAATTACTGTTTGTGCATTCACATTATTCATTGATTTTTGCCATTGAAAAACAACATGTTATTCATATACCAGAAATGTTTGAAGCTACTGACTGAATGAAAAGAGCTGGCATCTCACTCTCTTTGAATCTTCTTTATCATGCTAAGAGGAGCAGGAAAAAGCAAAAAATTTCAGAATTGCACCTTGCAATACGGAGAAATTACTGTTTGTGCATTCACATTATTCATTGATTTTTGCCATTGAAAAATGTCCAGAAATGTTTGAAGCTACTTACTAAATGAAAGGAGCTGGCACCTCACTCTCTTTGAATCTTCTTTATCATGCTAAGAGGAGCAGGAAAAAGCAAAAAATTTCAGAATTGCACTTTGCAATGCGGAGAAATAACTGTTTGTGCATTTACAATATTCATTGATTTTTGCCATTGAAAAACGTAGAGAAATGTTTGAAGCTACTGACTGAATGAAAGGAGCTGGCATCTCACTCTCTTTGAATCTTCTTTATCATGCTAAGAGGAGCAGGAAAAAGCAAAAAATTTCAGAATTGCACCTTGCAATGCGGAGAAATTACTGTTTGTCCATTCACATTATTCATTGATTGTTGCCATTGAAAAACATCATGTTATTCATATACCAGAAATGTTTGAAGCTACTGACTGAATGAAAAGAGCTGGCATATCACTCTCTTTGATTCTTCTTTATCATGCTAAGAGGAGCAGGAAAAAGCAAAAAATTTCAGAATTGCACCTTGCAATGCAGAGAAATTACTGTTTGTGCATTCACATTATTCATTGATTTTTGCCATTGAAAACCATCATGTTATTCATATACCAGAAATGTTTGAAGCTACTGACTGAATGAAAGGAGCTGGCATCTCACTCTCTTTGAATCTTCTTTATCATGCTAAGAGGAGCATGAAAAAGCAAAAAATTTCAGAATTGCACCTTGCTATGCGGAGAAATTACTGTTTGTGCATTCACATTATTCATTGATTTTTGCCATTGAAAAACATCATGTTATTCATATACCAGAAATGTTTGAACCTACTGACTGAATGAAAAGAGCTGGCATGTCACTCTCTTTGAATCTTCTTTATCATGCTAAGAGGAGCAGGAAAAAGCAAAAAATTTCAGAATTGCACCTTGCAATGCGGAGAAATTACTGTTTGTGCATTTACAATATTCATTGATTTTTGCCATTGAAAAACGTCCAGAAATGTTTGAAGCTACAGACTGAATGAAAAGAGCTGGCATCTCACTCTCTTTGAATCTTCTTTATCATGCTAAGAGGAGCAGGAAAAACCAAAAAATTTCAGAATTGCACATTGCAATGCGGAGAAATTACTGTTTGTGCATTCACTTTATTCATTGATTTTTGCCATTGAAAAACATCATGTTATTCATATACCAGAAATGTTTGAAGCTACTGACTGAATGAAAAGAGCTGGCATCTCACTCTCTTTGAATCTTCTTTATCATGCTAAGAGGAGCAGGAAAAAGCAAAAAATTTCAGAATTGCACCTTGCAATGCGGAGAATTTATTGTTTGTGCATTTACAATATTCATTGATTTTTGCCATTGAAAAACGTCCAGAAATGTTTGAAGTTACAGACTGAATGAAAAGAGCTGGCATCTCACTCTCTTTGAATCTTCTTTATCATGCTAAGAGGAGCAGGAAAAAGCAAAAATTTTCAGAATTGCACCTTGCAATGCGGAGAAATTACTGTTTGTGCATTCACATTATTCATTGATTTTTGCCATTGAAAAACAACATGTTATTCATATACCAGAAATGTTTGAAGCTACTGACTGAATGAAAAGAGCTGGCATCTCACTCTCTTTGAATCTTCTTTATCATGCTAAGAGGAGCAGGAAAAAGCAAAAAATTTCAGAATTGCACCTTGCAATGCGGAGAAATTACTGTTTGTGCATTCACATTATTCATTGATTTTTGCCATTGAAAAACAACATGTTATTCATATACCAGAAATGTTTGAACCTACTGACTGAATGAAAAGAGCTGGCATGTCACTCTCTTTGAATCTTCTTTATCATGCTAAGAGGAGCAGGAAAAAGCAAAAAATTTCAGAATTGCACCTTGCAATGCGGAGAAATTACTGTTTGTGCATTTACAATATTCATTGATTTTTGCCATTGAAAAACGTCCAGAAATGTTTGAATCTACAGACTGAATGAAAAGAGCTGGCATCTCACTCTCTTTGAATCTTCTTTATCATGCTAAGAGGAGCAGGAAAAACCAAAAAATTTCAGAATTGCACATTGCAATGCGGAGAAATTACTGTTTGTGCATTCACTTTATTCATTGATTTTTGCCATTGAAAAACATCATGTTATTCATATACCAGAAATGTTTGAAGCTACTGACTGAATGAAAAGAGCTGGCATCTCACTCTCTTTGAATCTTCTTTATCATGCTAAGAGGAGCAGGAAAAAGCAAAAAATTTCAGAATTGCACCTTGCAATGCGGAGAATTTATTGTTTGTGCATTTACAATATTCATTGATTTTTGCCATTGAAAAACGTCCAGAAATGTTTGAAGTTACAGACTGAATGAAAAGAGCTGGCATCTCACTGTCTTTGAATCTTCTTTATCATGCTAAGAGGAGCAGGAAAAAGCAAAAATTTTCAGAATTGCACCTTGCAATGCGGAGAAATTACTGTTTGTGCATTCACATTATTCATTGATTTTTGCCATTGAAAAACAACATGTTATTCATATACCAGAAATGTTTGAAGCTACTGACTGAATGAAAAGAGCTGGCATCTCACTCTCTTTGAATCTTCTTTATCATGCTAAGAGGAGCAGGAAAAAGCAAAAAATTTCAGAATTGCACCTTGCAATGCGGAGAAATTACTGTTTGTGCATTCACATTATTCATTGATTTTTGCCATTGAAAAACAACATGTTATTCATATACCAGAAATGTTTGAAGCTACTGACTGAATGAAAAGAGCTGGCATCTCACTCTCTTTGAATCTTCTTTATCATGCTAAGAGGAGCAGGAAAAAGCAAAAAATTTCAGAATTGCACCTTGCAATACGGAGAAATTACTGTTTGTGCATTCACATTATTCATTGATTTTTGCCATTGAAAAACGTCCAGAAATGTTTGAAGCTACTTACTAAATGAAAGGAGCTGGCACCTCACTCTCTTTGAATCTTCTTTATCATGCTAAGAGGAGCAGGAAAAAGAAAAAATTTCAGAATTGCACTTTGCAATGCGGAGAAATTAATGTTTGTGCATTTACAATATTCATTGATTTTTTGCCATTGAAAAACGTCCAGAAATGTTTGAAGCTACTGACTGAATGAAAGGAGCTGGCATCTCACTCTCTTTGAATCTTCTTTATCATGCTAAGAGGAGCAGGAAAAAGCAAAAAATTTCAGAATTGCACCTTGCAATGCGGAGAAATTACTGTTTGTCCATTCACATTATTCATTGATTGTTGCCATTGAAAAACATCATGTTATTCATATACCAGAAATGTTTGAAGCTACTGACTGAATGAAAAGAGCTGGCATATCACTCTCTTTGAATCTTCTTTATCATGCTAAGAGGAGCAGGAAAAAGCAAAAAATTTCAGAATTGCACCTTGCAATGCAGAGAAATTACTGTTTGTGCATTCACATTATTCATTGATTTTTGCCATTGAAAACCATCATGTTATTCATATACCAGAAATGTTTGAAGCTACTGACTGAATGAAAGGAGCTGGCATCTCACTCTCTTTGAATCTTCTTTATCATGCTAAGAGGAGCAGGAAAAAGCAAAAAATTTCAGAATTGCACCTTGGTATGCGGAGAAATTACTGTTTGTGCATTCACATTATTCATTGATTTTTGCCATTGAAAAACATCATGTTATTCATATACCAGAAATGTTTGAACCTACTGACTGAATGAAAAGAGCTGGCATGTCACTCTCTTTGAATCTTCTTTATCATGCTAAGAGGAGCAGGAAAAAGCAAAAAATTTCAGAATTGCACCTTGCAATGCGGAGAAATTACTATTTGTGCATTTACAATATTCATTGATTTTTGCCTTTGAAAAACGTCCAGAAATGTTTGAAGCTACTGACTGAATGAAAGGAGCTGGCATCTCACTCTCTTTTAATCTTCTTTATCATGCTAAGAGGAGCGGAAAAAAGAAAAAAATTTCAGAATTGCACCTTGCAATGCGGAGAAATTACTGTTTGTGCTTTCACATTATTCATTGATTTTTGCCATTGAAAAACATCATGTTATTCATATACCAGAAATGTTTGAAGCTACTGACTGAATGAAAAGAGCTGGCATCTCACTCTCTTTGAATCTTCTTTATCATTGTAAGAGGAGCAGGAAAAAGCAAAAAATTTCAGAATTGCACCTTGCAATGCGGAGAAATTACTGTTTGTGCATTCACATTATTCATTGATTTTTGCCATTGAAAAACATCATGTTATTCATATACCAGAAATGTTTGAAGCTACTGACTGAATGAAAAGAGCTGGCATCTCACTCTCTTTGAATCTTCTTTATCATGCTAAGAGGAGCAGGAAAAAGCAAAAAATTTCAGAATTGCACCTTGCAATACGGAGAAATTACTGTTTGTGCATTCACATTATTCATTGATTTTTGCCATTGAAAAACAACATGTTATTCATATACCAGAAATGTTTGAAGCTACTGACTGAATGAAAAGAGCTGGCATCTCACTCTCTTTGAATCTTCTTTATCATGCTAAGAGGAGCAGGAAAAAGCAAAAAATTTCAGAATTGCACCTTGCAATACGGAGAAATTACTGTTTGTGCATTCACATTATTCATTGATTTTTGCCATTGAAAAACGTCCAGAAATGTTTGAAGCTACTTACTAAATGAAAGGAGCTGGCACCTCACTCTCTTTGAATCTTCTTTATCATGCTAAGAGGAGCAGGAAAAAGAAAAAATTTCAGAATTGCACTTTGCAATGCGGAGAAATTAATGTTTGTGCATTTACAATATTCATTGATTTTTGCCATTGAAAAACGTCCAGAAATGTTTGAAGCTACTGACTGAATGAAAGGAGCTGGCATCTCACTCTCTTTGAATCTTCTTTATCATGCTAAGAGGAGCAGGAAAAAGCAAAAAATTTCAGAATTGCACCTTGCAATGCGGAGAAATTACTGTTTGTCCATTCACATTATTCATTGATTGTTGCCATTGAAAAACATCATGTTATTCATATACCAGAAATGTTTGAAGCTACTGACTGAATGAAAAGAGCTGGCATATCACTCTCTTTGAATCTTCTTTATCATGCTAAGAGGAGCAGGAAAAAGCAAAAAATTTCAGAATTGCACCTTGCAATGCAGAGAAATTACTGTTTGTGCATTCACATTATTCATTGATTTTTGCCATTGAAAACCATCATGTTATTCATATACCAGAAATGTTTGAAGCTACTGACTGAATGAAAGGAGCTGGCATCTCACTCTCTTTGAATCTTCTTTATCATGCTAAGAGGAGCAGGAAAAAGCAAAAAATTTCAGAATTGCACCTTGGTATGCGGAGAAATTACTGTTTGTGCATTCACATTATTCATTGATTTTTGCCATTGAAAAACATCATGTTATTCATATACCAGAAATGTTTGAACCTACTGACTGAATGAAAAGAGCTGGCATGTCACTCTCTTTGAATCTTCTTTATCATGCTAAGAGGAGCAGGAAAAAGCAAAAAATTTCAGAATTGCACCTTGCAATGCGGAGAAATTACTATTTGTGCATTTACAATATTCATTGATTTTTGCCTTTGAAAAACGTCCAGAAATGTTTGAAGCTACTGACTGAATGAAAGGAGCTGGCATCTCACTCTCTTTTAATCTTCTTTATCATGCTAAGAGGAGCGGAAAAAAGAAAAAAATTTCAGAATTGCACCTTGCAATGCGGAGAAATTACTGTTTGTGCTTTCACATTATTCATTGATTTTTGCCATTGAAAAACATCATGTTATTCATATACCAGAAATGTTTGAAGCTACTGACTGAATGAAAAGAGCTGGCATCTCACTCTCTTTGAATCTTCTTTATCATTGTAAGAGGAGCAGGAAAAAGCAAAAAATTTCAGAATTGCACCTTGCAATGCGGAGAAATTACTGTTTGTGCATTCACATTATTCATTGATTTTTGCCATTGAAAAACATCATGTTATTCATATACCAGAAATGTTTGAAGCTACTGACTGAATGAAAAGAGCTGGCATCTCACTCTCTTTGAATCTTCTTTATCATGCTAAGAGGAGCAGGAAAAAGCAAAAAATTTCAGAATTGCACCTTGCAATACGGAGAAATTACTGTTTGTGCATTCACATTATTCATTGATTTTTGCCATTGAAAAACAACATGTTATTCATATACCAGAAATGTTTGAAGCTACTGACTGAATGAAAAGAGCTGGCATCTCACTCTCTTTGAATCTTCTTTATCATGCTAAGAGGAGCAGGAAAAAGCAAAAAATTTCAGAATTGCACCTTGCAATACAGAGAAATTACTGTTTGTGCATTCACATTATTCATTGATTTTTGCCATTGAAAAACGTCCAGAAATGTTTGAAGCTACTTACTAAATGAAAGGAGCTGGCACCTCACTCTCTTTGAATCTTCTTTATCATGCTAAGAGGAGCAGGAAAAAGAAAAAATTTCAGAATTGCACTTTGCAATGCGGAGAAATTAATGTTTGTGCATTTACAATATTCATTGATTTTTGCCATTGAAAAACGTCCAGAAATGTTTGAAGCTACTGACTGAATGAAAGGAGCTGGCATCTCACTCTCTTTGAATCTTCTTTATCATGCTAAGAGGAGCAGGAAAAAGCAAAAAATTTCAGAATTGCACCTTGCAATGCGGAGAAATTACTGTTTGTCCATTCACATTATTCATTGATTGTTGCCATTGAAAAACATCATGTTATTCATATACCAGAAATGTTTGAAGCTACTGACTGAATGAAAAGAGCTGGCATATCACTCTCTTTGAATCTTCTTTATCATGCTAAGAGGAGCAGGAAAAAGCAAAAAATTTCAGAATTGCACCTTGCAATGCAGAGAAATTACTGTTTGTGCATTCACATTATTCATTGATTTTTGCCATTGAAAACCATCATGTTATTCATATACCAGAAATGTTTGAAGCTACTGACTGAATGAAAGGAGCTGGCATCTCACTCTCTTTGAATCTTCTTTATCATGCTAAGAGGAGCAGGAAAAAGCAAAAAATTTCAGAATTGCACCTTGGTATGCGGAGAAATTACTGTTTGTGCATTCACATTATTCATTGATTTTTGCCATTGAAAAACATCATGTTATTCATATACCAGAAATGTTTTTACCTACTGACTGAATGAAAAGAGCTGGCATGTCACTCTCTTTGAATCTTCTTTATCATGCTAAGAGGAGCAGGAAAAAGCAAAAAATTTCAGAATTGCACCTTGCAATGCGGAGAAATTACTATTTGTGCATTTACAATATTCATTGATTTTTGCCTTTGAAAAACGTCCAGAAATGTTTGAAGCTACTGACTGAATGAAAGGAGCTGGCATCTCACTCTCTTTTAATCTTCTTTATCATGCTAAGAGGAGCGGAAAAAAGAAAAAAATTTCAGAATTGCACCTTGCAATGCGGAGAAATTACTGTTTGTGCTTTCACATTATTCATTGATTTTTGCCATTGAAAAACATCATGTTATTCATATACCAGAAATGTTTGAAGCTACTGACTGAATGAAAAGAGCTGGCATCTCACTCTCTTTGAATCTTCTTTATCATTGTAAGAGGAGCAGGAAAAAGCAAAAAATTTCAGAATTGCACCTTGCAATGCGGAGAAATTACTGTTTGTGCATTCACATTATTCATTGATTTTTGCCATTGAAAAACATCATGTTATTCATATACCAGAAATGTTTGAAGCTACTGACTGAATGAAAAGAGCTGGCATCTCACTCTCTTTGAATCTTCTTTATCATGCTAAGAGGAGCAGGAAAAAGCAAAAAATTTCAGAATTGCACCTTGCAATACGGAGAAATTACTGTTTGTGCATTCACATTCTTCATTGATTTTTGCCATTGAAAAACAACATGTTATTCATATACCAGAAATGTTTGAAGCTACTGACTGAATGAAAAGAGCTGGCATCTCACTCTCTTTGAATCTTCTTTATCATGCTAAGAGGAGCAGGAAAAAGCAAAAAATTTCAGAATTGCACCTTGCAATACGGAGAAATTACTGTTTGTGCATTCACATTATTCATTGATTTTTGCCATTGAAAAATGTCCAGAAATGTTTGAAGCTACTTACTAAATGAAAGGAGCTGGCACCTCACTCTCTTTGAATCTTCTTTATCATGCTAAGAGGAGCAGGAAAAAGCAAAAAATTTCAGAATTGCACCTTGCAATGCGGAGAAATTACTGTTTGTGTATTTACAATATTCATTGATTTTTGCCATTGAAAAACGTCCAGAAATGTTTGAAGCTACTGACTGAATGAAAGGAGCTGGCATCTCACTCTCTTTGAATCTTCTTTATCATGCTAAGAGAAGGAGGAAAAAGCAAAAAATTTCAGAATTGCACCTTGCAATGCGGAGAAATTACTGTTTGTGCATTCACATTATTCATTGATTTTTGCCATTGAAAAACATCATGTTGTTCATATACCAGAAATGTTTGAAGCTACTGAATGAATGAAAGGAGCTGGCATCTCACTCTCTTTGAATCTTCTTTATCATGCTAAGAGGAGCAGGAAAAAGCAAAAAATTTCAGAAATGCACCTTGCAATGCGGAGAAATTACTGTTTGTGCATTCACATTATTCATTGATTTTTGCCTTTGAAAAACATCATGTTATTCATAAACCAGAAATGTTTGAAGCTACTGACTGAATGAAAAGAGCTGGCATATCACTCTCTTTAAATCTTCTTTATCATGCTAAGAGGAGCAGGAAAAAGCAAAAAATTTCAGAATTGCACCTTGCAATGCGGAGAAATTACTGTTTGTGCATTTACAATATTCATTGATTTTTGCCATTGAAAAACGTCCAGAAATGTTTGAAGCTACTGACTGAATGAAAGGAGCTGGCATCTCACTCTCTTTGAATCTTCTTTATCATGCTAAGAGGAGGAGGAAAAAGCAAAACATTTCATAATTGCACCTTGTAATGCGGAGAAATTACTGTTTGTGCATTCACATTATTCATTGATTTTTGCCATTGAAAAACATCATGTTATTCATATACCAGAAATGTTTAAAGCTACTGACTGAATGAAAGGAGCTGGCATCTCACTGTGTTTGAATCTTCTTTATCATGCTAAGAAGAGCAGGAAAAAGCAAAAAATTTCAGAATTGCACCTTGCAATGCGGAGAAATTACTGTTTGTGCATTCACATTATTCATTGATTTTTGCCATTGAAAAACGTCCTGAAATGTTTGACGCTACTGACTGAATGAAAGGAGCTGGCATCTCACTCTCTTTGAATCTTCCTTATCATGCTAAGAGGAGCAGGAAAAAGCAAAAAATTTCAGAATTGCACCTTGCAATGCGGAGAAATTACTGTTTGTGCATTTACAATATTCATTGATTTTTGCCATTGAAAAACTTCCAGAAATGTTTGAAGCTACTGACTGAATGAAAGGAGCTGGCATTTCACTCTCTTTGAATCTTCTTTATCATGCTAAGAGGAGCAGGAAAAAGGAAAAAATTTCAGAATTGCACATTGCAATGCGGAGAAATTACTGTTTGTGCATTCACATTATTCATTGATTTTTGACATTGAAAAACATCATGTTATTCATATACCAGAAATGTTTGAAGCTACTGACTGAATGAAAAGAGCTGGCATCTCACTCTCTTTGAATCTTCTTTATCATGCTAAGAGGAGCAGGAAAAAGCAAAAAATTTCAGAATTGCACCTTGCAATGCGGAGAAATTACTGTTTGTGCATTTACAATATTCATTGATTTTTGCCATTGAAAAACGTCCAGAAATGTTTGAAGCTACAGACTGAATGAAAAGAGCTGGCATCTCACTCTCTTTGAATCTTCTTTATCATGCTAAGAGGAGCAGGAAAAACCAAAAAATTTCAGAATTGCACATTGCAATGCGGAGAAATTACTGTTTGTGCATTCACTTTATTCATTGATTTTTGCCATTGAAAAACATCATGTTATTCATATACCAGAAATGTTTGAAGCTACTGACTGAATGAAAAGAGCTGGCATCTCACTCTCTTTGAATCTTCTTTATCATGCTAAGAGGAGCAGGAAAAAGCAAAAAATTTCAGAATTGCACCTTGCAATGCGGAGAATTTATTGTTTGTGCATTTACAATATTCATTGATTTTTGCCATTGAAAAACGTCCAGAAATGTTTGAAGTTACAGACTGAATGAAAAGAGCTGGCATCTCACTCTCTTTGAATCTTCTTTATCATGCTAAGAGGAGCAGGAAAAAGCAAAAATTTTCAGAATTGCACCTTGCAATGCGGAGAAATTACTGTTTGTGCATTCACATTATTCATTGATTTTTGCCATTGAAAAACAACATGTTATTCATATACCAGAAATGTTTGAAGCTACTGACTGAATGAATAGAGCTGGCATCTCACTCTCTTTGAATCTTCTTTATCATGCTAAGAGGAGCAGGAAAAAGCAAAAAATTTCAGAATTGCACCTTGCAATGCGGAGAAATTACTGTTTGTGCATTCACATTATTCATTGATTTTTGCCATTGAAAAACAACATGTTATTCATATACCAGAAATGTTTGAAGCTACTGACTGAATGAAAAGAGCTGGCATCTCACTCTCTTTGAATCTTCTTTATCATGCTAAGAGGAGCAGGAAAAAGCAAAAAATTTCAGAATTGCACCTTGCAATACCGAGAAATTACTGTTTGTGCATTCACATTATTCATTGATTTTTGCCATTGAAAAACGTCCAGAAATGTTTGAAGCTACTTACTAAATGGAAGGAGCTGGCACCTCACTCTCTTTGAATCTTCTTTATCATGCTAAGAGGAGAAGGAAAAAGCAAAAAATTTCAGAATTGCACCTTGCAATGCGGAGAAATTACTGTTTGTGCATATACAATATTCATTGATTTTTGCCATTGAAAAACGTCCAGAAATGTTTGAAGCTACTGACTGAATGAAAGGAGCTGGCATCTCACTCTCTTTGAATCTTCTTTATCATGCTAAGAGGAGCAGGAAAAAGCAAAAAATTTCAGAATTGCACCTTGCAATGCGGAGAAATTACTGTTTGTCCATTCACATTATTCATTGATTGTTGCCATTGAAAAACATCATGTTATTCATATACCAGAAATGTTTGAAGCTACTGACTGAATGAAAAGAGCTGGCATATCACTCTCTTTGAATCTTCTTTATCATGCTAAGAGGAGCAGGAAAAAGCAAAAAATTTCAGAATTGCACTTTGCAATGCAGAGAAATTACTGTTTGTGCATTCACATTATTCATTGATTTTTGCCATTGAAAACCATCATGTTATTCATATACCAGAAATGTTTGAAGCTACTGACTGAATGAAAGGAGCTGGCATCTCACTCTCTTTGAATCTTCTTTATCATGCTAAGAGGAGCAGGAAAAAGCAAAAAATTTCAGAATTGCACCTTGCTATGCGGAGAAATTACTGTTTGTGCATTCACATTATTCATTGATTTTTGCCATTGAAAAACATCATGTTATTCATATACCAGAAATGTTTGAACCTACTGACTGAATGAAAAGAGCTGGCATGTCACTCTCTTTGAATCTTCTTTATCATGCTAAGAGGAGCAGGAAAAAGCAAAAAATTTCAGAATTGCACCTTGCAATGCGGAGAAATTACTATTTGTGCATTTACAATATTCATTGATTTTTGCCTTTGAAAAACGTCCAGAAATGTTTGAAGCTACTGACTGAATGAAAGGAGCTGGCATCTCACTCTCTTTGAATCTTCTTTATCATGCTAAGAGGAGCAGGAAAAAGCAAAAAATTTCAGAATTGCACCTTGAAATGCGGAGAAATTACTGTTTGTGCATTGACAATATTCATTGATTTTTGCCATTGAAAAACGTCCAGAAATGTTTGAAGCTACTGACTGAATGAAAGGAGCTGGCATCTCACTCTCTTTGAATCTTCTATATCATGCTAAGAGGAGCAGGAAAAACCAAAAAATTTCAGAATTGCACATTGCAATGCGGAGAAATTACTGTTTGTGCATTCACTTTTTTCATTGATTTTTGCCATTGAAAAACATCATGTTATTCATATACCAGGAATGTTTGAAGCTACTGACTGAATGAAAAGAGCTGGCATCTCACTCTCTTTGAATCTTCTTTATCATGCTAAGAGGAGCAGGAAAAAGCAAAAAATTTCAGAATTGCACCTTGCAATGCGGAGAATTTATTGTTTGTGCATTTACAATATTCATTGATTTTTGCCATTGAAAAACGTCCAGAAATGTTTGAAGTTACAGACTGAATGAAAAGAGCTGGCATCTCACTCTCTTTGAATCTTCTTTATCATGCTAAGAGGAGCAGGAAAAAGCAAAAATTTTCAGAATTGCACCTTGCAATGCGGAGAAATTACTGTTTGTGCATTCACATTATTCATTGATTTTTGCCATTGAAAAACAACATGTTATTCATATACCAGAAATGTTTGAAGCTACTGACTGAATGAAAAGAGCTGGCATCTCACTCTCTTTGAATCTTCTTTATCATGCTAAGAGGAGCAGGAAAAAGCAAAAAATTTCAGAATTGCACCTTGCAATGCGGAGAAATTACTGTTTGTGCATTCACATTATTCATTGATTTTTGCCATTGAAAAACAACATGTTATTCATATACCAGAAATGTTTGAAGCTACTGACTGAATGAAAAGAGCTGGCATCTCACTTTCTTTGAATCTTCTTTATCATGCTAAGAGGAGCAGGAAAAAGCAAAAAATTTCAGAATTGCACCTTGCAATACGGAGAAATTACTGTTTGTGCATTCACATTATTCATTGATTTTTGCCATTGAAAAACGTCCAGAAATGTTTGAAGCTACTTACTAAATGAAAGGAGCTGGCACCTCACTCTCTTTGAATCTTCTTTATCATGCTAAGAGGAGCAGGAAAAAGCAAAAAATTTCAGAATTGCACCTTGCAATGCGGAGAAATTACTGTTTGTGCATTTACAATATTCATTGATTTTTGCCATTGAAAAACGTCCAGAAATGTTTGAAGCTACTGACTGAATGAAAGGAGCTGGCATCTCACTCTCTTTGAATCTTCTTTATCATGCTAAGAGGAGCAGGAAAAAGCAAAAAATTTCAGAATTGCACCTTGCAATGCGGAGAAATTACTGTTTGTCCATTCACATTATTCATTGATTGTTGCCATTGAAAAACATCATGTTATTCATATACCAGAAATGTTTGAAGCTACTGACTGAATGAAAAGAGCTGGCATATCACTCTCTTTGAATCTTCTTTATCATGCTAAGAGGAGCAGGAAAAAGCAAAAAATTTCAGAATTGCACTTTGCAATGCAGAGAAATTACTGTTTGTGCATTCACATTATTCATTGATTTTTGCCATTGAAAACCATCATGTTATTCATATACCAGAAATGTTTGAAGCTACTGACTGAATGAAAGGAGCTGGCATCTCACTCTCTTTGAATCTTCTTTATCATGCTAAGAGGAGCAGGAAAAAGCAAAAAATTTCAGAATTGCACCTTGCTATGCGGAGAAATTACTGTTTGTGCATTCACATTATTCATTGATTTTTGCCATTGAAAAACATCATGTTATTCATATACCAGAAATGTTTGAACCTACTGACTGAATGAAAAGAGCTGGCATGTCACTCTCTTTGAATCTTCTTTATCATGCTAAGAGGAGCAGGAAAAAGCAAAAAATTTCAGAATTGCACCTTGCAATGCGGAGAAATTACTATTTGTGCATTTACAATATTCATTGATTTTTGCCTTTGAAAAACGTCCAGAAATGTTTGAAGCTACTGACTGAATGAAAGGAGCTGGCATCTCACTCTCTTTGAATCTTCTTTATCATGCTAAGAGGAGCAGGAAAAAGCAAAAAATTTCAGAATTGCACCTTGCAATGCGGAGAAATTACTGTTTGTGCATTTACAATATTCATTGATTTTTGCCATTGAAAAACGTCCAGAAATGTTTGAAGCTACTGACTGAATGAAAGGAGCTGGCATCTCACTCTCTTTGAATCCTCTTCATCGTGCTAAGAGGAGCAGGAAAAAGCAAAAAATTCAGAATTGCACCTTGCAATGCGGAGAAATTACTGTTTGTGCATTCACATTATTCATTGATTTTTGCCATTGAAAAACATCATGTTATTCATATACCAGAAATGTTTGAAGCTACTGACTGAATGAAAAGAGCTGGCATCTCACTCTCTTTGAATCTTCTTTATCATGCTAAGAGGAGCAGGAAAAAGCAAAAAATATCAGAATTGCACCTTGCAATGCGGAGAAATTACTGTTTGTGCATTTACAATATTCATTGATTTTTGCCATTGAAAAATGTCCAGAAATGTTTGAAGCTACTGACTGAATGAAAAGAGCTGGCATCTCACTCTCTTTGAATCTTCTTTATCATGCTAAGAGGAGCAGGAAAAAGCAAAAAATTTCAGACTTGCACCTTGCAATGCGGAGAAATTACTGTTTGTGCATTTACAATATTCATTGATTTTTGCCATTGAAAAACGTCCAGAAATGTTTGAAGCTACTGACTGAATGAAAGGAGCTGGCATCTCACTCTCTTTGAATCTTCTTTATCATGCTAAGAGAAGGAGGAAAAATCAAAAAATTTCAGAATTGCACCATGCAATGCGGAGAAATTACTGTTTGTGCATTCACATTATTCATTGATTTTTGCCATTGAAAAACATCATGTTGTTCATATACCAGAAATGTTTGAAGCTACTGACTGAATGAAAGGAGCTGGCATCTCACTCTCTTTGAATCTTCTTTATCATGCTAAGAGGAGCAGGAAAAAGCAAAAAATTTCAGAAATGCACCTTGCAATGCGGAGAAATTCCTGTTTGTGCATTCACATTATTCATTGATTTTTGCCATTGAAAAACATCATGTTATTCATAAACCAGAAATGTTTGAAGCTACTGACTGAATGAAAAGAGCTGGCATATCACTCTCTTTAAATCTTCTTTATCATGCTAAGAGGAGCAGGAAAATGCAAAAAATTTCGGAATTGCACCTTGCAATGCGGAGAAATTACTGTTTGTGCATTTACAATATTCATTGATTTTTGCCATTGAAAAACATCCAGAAATGTTTGAAGCTACTGACTGAATGAAATGAGCTGGCATCTCACTCTCTTTGAATCTTCTTTATAATGCTAAGAGGAGGAGGAAAAAGCAAAAAATTTCAGAATTGCACCTTGTAATGCGGAGAAATTACTGTTTGTGCATTCACATTATTCATTGATTTTTGCCATTGAAAACCATCATGTTATTCATATTCCAGAAATGTTTAAAGCTACTGACTGAATGAAAGGAGCTGGCAACTCACTGTGTTTGAATCTTCTTTATCATGCTAAGAAGAGCAGGAAAAAGCAAAAAATTTCAGAATTGCACCTTGCAATGCGGAGAAATTACTGTTTGTGCATTCACATTATTCATTGATTTTTGCCATTGAAAAACGTCCAGAAATGTTTGAAGCTACTTACTGAATGAAAGAAGCTGGCATCTCACTCTCTTTGAATCTTCTTTATCATGCTAAGAGGAGCAGGAAAAAGCAAAAAAATTCAGAATTGCACCTTGTAATGTGGAAAAATTACTGTTTGTGCATTCACATTATTCATTGATTTTTGCCATTGAAAAACATCATGTTGTTCATATACCAGAAATGTTTGAAGCTACTGACTGAATGAAAGTGACTGGCATCTCACTCTCTTTGAATCTTCTTTATCATGCTAAGAGGAGCAGGAAAAAGCAAAAAATTTCAGAATTGCACCTTGCAATGCGGAGAAATTACTGTTTGTGCATTCACATTATTCATTGATTTTTGCCATTGAAAAACATCATGTTATTCATATACCAGAAATGTTTGAAGCTACTGACTGAATGAAAAGAACTGGCATCTCACTCTCTTTGAATCTTCTTTATCATGCTAAGAGGAGCAGGAAAAAGCAAAAAATTTCAGAATTGCACCTTGCAATGCGGAGAAATTACTGTTTGTGCATTTACAATATTCATTGATTTCTGCCATTGAAAAACGTCCAGAAATGTTTGAAGCTACTGACTGAATGAAAGGAGCTGGCATCTCACTCTCTTTGAATCTTCTTTATCATGCTAAGATGAGCAGGAAAAAGCAAAAAATTTCAGAATTGCACCTTGTAATGCGGAGAAATTACTGTTTGTGCATTCACATTATTCATTGATTTTTGCCATTGAAAACCATCATGTTATTCATATACCAGAAATGTTTAAAGCTACTGACTGAATGAAAGGAGCTGGCATCTCAATGTCTTTGAATCTTCTTTATCATGCTAAGAGGAGCAGGAAAAATCAAAAAATTTCAGAATTGCACCTTGCAATGCGGAGAAATTACTGTTTGTGCATTCACATTATTCATTGATTTTTGCCATTGAAAAACGTCCAGAAATGTTTGAAGCTACTTACTGAATGAAAGAAGCTGGCATCTCACTCTCTTTGAATCTTCTTTATCATGCTAAGAGGAGCAGGAAAAAGCAAAAAAATTCAGAATTGCACCTTGCAATGCGGAGAAATTCTGTTTGTGCATTTACAATATTCATTGATTTTTGCCATTGAAAAACGCACAGAAATGTTTGAAGCTACTGACTGAATGAAAGGAGCTGGCATCTCACTCTCTTTGAATCTACTTTATCATGCTAAGAGGAGCAGGAAAAAGCAAAAAATTTCAGAATTGCACCTTGCAATGTGGAGAAATTACTGTTTGTGCATTCACATTATTCATTGATTTTTGCCATTGAAAAACATCCAGAAATGTTTGAAGCTACTTACTGAATGAAAGGAGCTGGCATCTCACTCTCTTTGAATCTTCTTTATCATGCTAAGAGGAGCAGGAAAAAGCAAAAAATTTCAGAACTGCACCTTGCAATGCGGAGAAATTACTGTTTGTGCATTCACATTATTCATTGATTTTTGCCATTGAAAAACATATTGTTATTCATATACCAGAAGTGTTTGAAGCTACTGACTGAATGAAAAGAGCTGGCATCTCACTCTCTTTGAATGTTCTTTATCATGCTAAGAGGAGCAGGAAAAAGCAAAAAATTTCAGAATTGCACCTTGCAATGCGGAGAAATTACTGTTTGTGCATTCACATTATTCATTGATTTTTGCCATTGAAAAACATCATGTTATTCATATACCAGAAATGTTTGAAGCTACTGACTGAATGAAAAGAGCTGGCATCTCACTCTCTTTGAATCTTCTTTATCATGCTAAGAGGAGCAGGAAAAAGCAAAAAATTTCAGAATTGCACCTTGCAATGCGGAGAAATTACTGTTTGTGCATTTACAATATTCATTGATTTTTGCCATTGAAAAACGCACAGAAATGTTTGAAGCTACTGACTGAATGAAAGGAGCTGGCATCTCACTCTCTTTGAATCTACTTTATCATGCTAAGAGGAGCAGGAAAAAGCAAAAAATTTCAGAATTGCACCTTGCAATGCGGAGAAATTACTGTTTGTGCATTCACATTATTCATTGATTTTTGCCATTGAAAAACATCCAGAAATGTTTGAAGCTACTTACTGAATGAAAGGAGCTGGCATCTCACTCTCTTTGAATCTTCTTTATCATGCTAAGAGGAGCAGTAAAAAGCAAAAAATTTCAGAACTGCACCTTGCAATGCGGAGAAATTACTGTTTGTGCATTCACATTATTCATTGATTTTTGCCATTGAAAAACATCTTGTTATTCATATACCAGAAGTGTTTGAAGCTACTTACTGAATGAAAAGAGCTGGCATCTCACTCTCTTTGAATGTTCTTTATCATGCTAAGAGGAGCAGGAAAAAGCAAAAAATTTCAGAATTGCACCTTGCAATGCGGAGAAATTACTGTTTGTGCATTCACATTATTCATTGATTCTTGCCATTGAAAAACATCATGTTATTCATATACCAGAAATGTTTGAAGCTACTGACTGAATGAAAAGAGCTGGCATCTCACTCTCTTTGAATCTTCTTTATCATGCTAAGAGGAGCAGGAAAAAGCAAAAAATTTCAGAATTGCACCTTGCAATGCGGAGAAATTACTGTTTGTGCATTTACAATATTCATTGATTTTTGCCATTGAAAAACGTCCAGAAATGTTTGAAGCTACTGACTGAATGAAAGGAGCTGGCATCTCACTCTCTTTGAATCTTCTTTATCATGCTAAGAGGAGGAGGAAAAAGCAAAAAATTTCAGAATTGCACCTTGCAATGCGGAGAAATTATTGTCTGTGCATTCACATTATTCATTGATTTTTGCCATTGAAAAACATCATGTTGTTCATATACCAGAAATGTTTGAAGCTACTGACTGAATGAAAGGAGCTGTCATCTCACTCTCTTTGAATCTTCTTTATCATGCTAAGAGGAGCAGGAAAAAGCAAAAAATTTCAGAAATGCGCCTTGCAATGCGGAGAAATTACTGTTTGTGCATTCACATTATTCATTGATTTTTGCCATTGAAAAACATCATATTATTCATAAACCAGAAATGTTTGAAGCTACTGACTGAATGAAAAGAGCTGGCATATCACTCTCTTTGAATCTTCTTGATCATGCTAAGAGGAGCAGGAAAAAGCAAAAAATTTCAGAATTGCACCTTGCAATGCGGAGAAATTACTGTTTGTGCATTTACAATATTCATTGATTTTTGCCATTGAAAAACGTCCAGAAATGTTTGAAGCTACTGACTGAATGAAAGGAGCTTTCATCTCACTCTCTTTGAATCTTCTTTATCATGCTAAGAGGAGGAGGAAAATGCAAAAAATTTCAGAATTGCACCTTGGAATGCGGAGAAATTACTGTTTGTGCATTCACATTATTCATTGATTTTTGCCATTGAAAACCATCATGTTATTCATATACCAGAAATGTTTAAAGCTACTGACTGAATGAAAGGAGCTGGCATCTCACTGTGTTTGAATCTTCTTTATCATGCTAACAAGAGCAGGAAAAAGCAAAAAATTTCAGAATTGCACCTTGCAATGCGGAGAAATTACTGTTTGTGCATTCACATTATTCATTGATTTTTGCCATTGAAAAACGTCCAGAAATGTTTGAAGCTACTTACTAAATGAAAGAAGCTGACATCTCACTCTCTTTGAATCTTCTTTATCATGCTAAGAGGAGCAGGAAAAAGCAAAAAAATTCAGAATTGCACCTTGCAATGTGGAAAAATTACTGTTTGTGCATTCACATTATTCATTGATTTTTGCCATTGAAAAACATCATGTTATTCATATACCAGAAATGTTTGAAGCTACTGACTGAATGAAAAGAGCTGGCATCTCACTCTCTTTGAATCTTCTTTATCATGCTAAGAGGAGCAGGAAAAAGCAAAAAATTTCAGAATTGCACCTTGCAATGCGGAGAAATTACTGTTTGTGCATTTACAATATTCATTGATTTTTGCCATTGAAAAACGTCCAGAAATGTTTGAAGCTACTGACTGAATGAAAGGAGCTGGCATCTCACTCTCTTTGAATCTTCTTTATCATGCTAAGAGGAGCAGGAAAAACCAAAAAATTTCAGAATTGCACCTTGTAATGCGGAGAAATTACTGTTTGTGCATTCACATTATTCATTGATTTTTGCCATTGAAAACCATCATGTTATTCATATACCAGAAATGTTTAAAGCTACTGACTGAATGAAAGGAGCTGGCATCTCAATGTCTTTGAATCTTCTTTATCATGCTAAGAGGAGCAGGAAAAATCAAAAAATTTCAGAATTGCACCTTGCAATGCGGAGAAATTACTGTTTATGCATTCACATTATTCATTGATTTTTGCCATTGAAAAACTTCCAGAAATGTTTGAAGCTACTTACTGAATGAAAGAAGCTGGCATCTCACTCTCTTTGAATCTTCTTTATCATGCTAAGAGGAGCAGGAAAAAGCAAAAAAATTCAGAATTGCACCTTGCAATGTGGAGAAATTACTGTTTGTGCATTCACATTATTCATTGATTTTTGCCATTGAAAAACATCATGTTATTGATATACCAGAAATGTTTGAAGCTACTGACTGAATGAAAAGAATTAGCATCTCACTCTCTTTGAATCTTCTTTATCATGCTAAGAGGAGCAGGAAAAAGCAAAAAATTTCAGAATTGCACCTTGCAATGCGGAGAAATTCAGTTTGTGCATTTACAATATTCATTGATTTTTGCCATTGAAAAACGCACAGAAATGTTTGAAGCTACTGACTGAATGAAAGGAGCTGGCATCTCACTCTCTTTGAATCTACTTTATCATGCTAAGAGGAGCAGGAAAAAGCAAAAAATTTCAGAATTGCACCTTGCAATGCGGAGAAATTACTGTTTGTGCATTCACATTATTCATTGATTTTTGCCATTGAAAAACATCCAGAAATGTTTGAAGCTACTTACTGAATGAAAGGAGCTGGCATCTCGCTCTCTTTGAATCTTCTTTATCATGATAGAGGAGCAGGAAAAAGCAAAAAAATTTCACAATAGCACCTTGCAATGCGGAGAAATTACTGTTTGTGCATTCACATTATTCATTGATTTTTGCCATTGAAAAACATCTTGTTATTCATATACCAGAAGTGTTTGAAGCTACTGACTGAATGAAAAGAGCTAGCATCTCACTCTCTTTGAATGTTCTTTATCATGCTAAGAGGAGCAGGAAAAAGCAAAAAATTTCAGAATTGCACCTTGCAATGCGGAGAAATTCTGTTTGTGCATTTACAATATTCATTGATTTTTGCCATTGAAAAACGCACAGAAATGTTTGAAGCTACTGACTGAATGAAAGGAGCTGGCATCTCACTCTCTTTGAATCTACTTTATCATGCTAAGAGGAGCAGGAAAAAGCAAAAAATTTCAGAATTGCACCTTGCAATGCGGAGAAATTACTGTTTGTGCATTCACATTATTCATTGATTTTTGCCATTGAAAAACATCCAGAAATGTTGGAAGCTACTTACTGAATGAAAGGAGCTGGCATCTCACTCTCTTTGAATCTTCTTTATCATGCTAAGAGGAGCAGGAAAAAGCAAAAAATTTCAGAACTGCACCTTGCAATGCGGAGAAATTACTGTTTGTGCATTCACATTATTCATTGATTTTTGCCATTGAAAAACATCTTGTTATTCATATACCAGAAGTGTATGAAGCTACTGACTGAATGAAAGAGCTGGCATCTCACACTCTTTGAATAATCTTTATCATGCTAAGAGGAGCAGGAAAAAGCAAAAAATTTCAGAATTGCACCTTGCAATGCGGAGAAATTACTGTTTGTGCATTCACATTATTCATTGATTTTTGCCATTGAAAAACATCATGTTATTCATATACCAGAAATGTTTGAAGCTACTGACTGAATGAAAAGAGCTGGCATCTCACTCTCTTTGAATCTTCTTTATCATGCTAAGAGGAGCAGGAAAAAGCAAAAAATTTCAGAATTGCACCTTGCAATGCGGAGAAATTACTGTTTGTGCATTTACAATATTCATTGATTTTTGCCATTGAAAAACGCACAGAAATGTTTGAAGCTACTGACTGAATGAAAGGAGCTGGCATCTCACTCTCTTTGAATCTACTTTATCATGCTAAGAGGAGCAGGAAAAAGCAAAAAATTTCAGAATTGCACCTTGCAATGCGGAGAAATTACTGTTTGTGCATTCACATTATTCATTGATTTTTGCCATTGAAAAACATCCAGAAATGTTTGAAGCTACTTACTGAATGAAAGGAGCTGGCATCTCACTCTCTTTGAATCTTCTTTATCATGCTAAGAGGAGCAGGAAAAAGCAAAAAATTTCAGAACTGCACCTTGCAATGCAGAGAAATTACTGTTTGTGCATTCACATTATTCATTGATTTTTGCCATTGAAAAACGTCCAGAAATGTTTGAAGCTACTTACTGAATGAAAGGAGCTGGCATATCACTCTCTTTGAATCTTCTTTATCATGCTAAGAGGAGCAGGAAAAAGCAAAAAAATTTCAGAATTGCACCTTGCAATGCGGAGAAATTACTGTTTGTGCATTTACAATATTCATTGATTTTTGCCATTGAAAAACGTCCAGAAATGTTTGAAGCTACTGACTGAATAAAAGGAGCTGGCATCTTACTCTCTTTGAATCTTCTTTATCATGCTAAGAGGAGGAGGAAAAAGCAAAAAATTTCAGAATTGCAACTTGTAATGCGGAGAAATTACTGTTTGTGCATTCACATTATTCATTGATTTTTGCCATTGAAAACCATCATGTTATTCCTATACCAGAAATGTTTAAAGCTACTGACTGAATGAAAGGATCTGGCATCTCACTGTGTTTGAATCTTCTTTATCATGCTAAGAAGAGCAGGAAAAAGCAAAAAATTTCAGAATTGCATCTTGCAATGCGGAGAAATTACTGTTTGTGCATTCACATTATTCATTGATTTTTGCCATTGAAAAACGTCCAGAAATGTTTGAAGCTACTTACTAAATGAAAGAAGCTGGCATCTCACTCTCTTTGAATCTTCTTTATCATGCTAAGAGGAGCAGGAAAAAGCAAAAAAATTCAGAATTGCACCTTGCAATGTGGAAAAATTACTGTTTGTGCATTCACATTATTCATTGATTTTTGCCATTGAAAAACATCATGTTATTCATATACCAGAAATGTTTGAAGCTACTGACTGAATGAAAAGAGCTGGCATCTCACTCTCTTTGAATCTTCTTTATCATGCTAAGAGGAGCAGGAAAAAGCAAAAAATTTCAGAATTGCACCTTGCAATGCGGAGAAATTACTGTTTGTGCATTTACAATATTCATTGATTTTTGCCATTGAAAAACGTCCAGAAATGTTTGAAGCTACTGACTGAATGAAAGGATCTGGCATCTCACTCTCTTTGAATCTTCTTTATCATGCTAAGAGGAGCAGGAAAAAGCAAAAAATTTCAGAATTGCACCTTGTAATGCGGAGAAATTACTGTTTGTGCATTCACATTATTCATTGATTTTTGCCATTGAAAACCATCATGTTATTCATATACCAGAAATGTTTAAAGCTACTGACTGAATGAAAGGAGCTGGCATCTCAATGTCTTTGAATCTTCTTTATCATGCTAAGAGGAGCAGGAAAAATCAAAAAATTTCAGAATTGCACCTTGCAATGCGGAGAAATTACTGTTTGTGCATTCACATTATTCATTGATTTTTGCCATTGAAAAACTTCCAGAAATGTTTGAAGCTACTTACTGAATGAAAGAAGCTGGCATCTCACTCTCTTTGATTCTTCTTTATCATGCTAAGAGGAGCAGGAAAAAGCAAAAAAATTCAGAATTGTACCTTGCAATGTGGAGAAATTACTGTTTGTGCATTCACATTATTCATTGATTTTTGCCATTGAAAAACATCATGTTATTGATATACCAGAAATGTTTGAAGCTACTGACTGAATGAAAAGAATTAGCATCTCACTCTCTTTGAATCTTCTTTATCATGCTAAGAGGAGCAGGAAAAAGCAAAAAATTTCAGAATTGCACCTTGCAATGCGGAGAAATTCTGTTTGTGCATTTACAATATTCATTGATTTTTGCCATTGAAAAATGCACAGAAATGTTTGAAGCTACTGACTGAATGAAAGGAGCTGGCATCTCACTCTCTTTGAATCTACTTTATCATGCTAAGCGGAGCAGGAAAAAGCAAAAAATTTCAGAATTGCACCTTGCAATGCGGAGAAATTACTGTTTGTGCATTCACATTATTCATTGATTTTTGCCATTGAAAAACATCCAGAAATGTTTGAAGCTACTTACTGAATGAAAGGAGCTGGCATCTCGCTCTCTTTGAATCTTCTTTATCATGCTAAGAGGAGCAGGAAAAAGCAAAAAAATTTCACAATTGCACCTTGCAATGCGGAGAAATTACTGTTTGTGCATTCACATTATTCATTGATTTTTGCCATTGAAAAACATCTTGTTATTCATATACCAGAAGTGTTTGAAGCTACTGACTGAATGAAAAGAGCTAACATCTCACTCTCTTTGAATGTTCTTTATCATGCTAAGAGGAGCAGGAAAAAGCAAAAAATTTCAGAATTGCACCTTGCAATGCGGAGAAATTCTGTTTGTGCATTTACAATATTCATTGATTTTTGCCATTGAAAAACGCACAGAAATGTTTGAAGCTACTGACTGAATGAAAGGAGCTGGCATCTCACTCTCTTTGAATCTACTTTATCATGCTAAGAGGAGCAGGAAAAAGCAAAAAATTTCAGAATTGCACCTTGCAATGCGGAGAAATTACTGTTTGTGCATTCACATTATTCATTGATTTTTGCCATTGAAAAACATCCAGAAATGTTTGAAGCTACTTACTGAATGAAAGGAGCTGGCATCTCACTCTCTTTGAATCTTCTTTATCATGCTAAGAGGAGCAGGAAAAAGCAAAAAATTTCAGAACTGCACCTTGCAATGCGGAGAAATTACTGTTTGTGCATTCACATTATTCATTGATTTTTGCCATTGAAAAACATCTTGTTATTCATATACCAGAAGTGTTTGAAGCTACTGACTGAATGAAAAGAGCTGGCATCTCACTCTCTTTGAATAATCTTTATCATGCTAAGAGGAGCAGGAAAAAGCAAAAAATTTCAGAATTGCACCTTGCAATGCGGAGAAATTACTGTTTGTGCATTCACATTATTCATTGATTTTTGCCATTGAAAAACATCATGTTATTCATATACCAGAAATGTTTGAAGCTACTGACTGAATGAAAAGAGCTGGCATCTCACTCTCTTTGAATCTTCTTTATCATGCTAAGAGGAGCAGGAAAAAGCAAAAAATTTCAGAATTGCACCATGCAATGCGGAGAAATTACTGTTTGTGCATTTACAATATTCATTGATTTTTGCCATTGAAAAACGCACAGAAATGTTTGAAGCTACTGACTGAATGAAAGGAGCTGGCATCTCACTCTCTTTGAATCTACTTTATCATGCTAGGAGGAGCAGGAAAAAGCAAAAAATTTCAGAATTGCACCTTGCAATGCGGAGAAATTACTGTTTGTGCATTCACATTATTCATTGATTTTTGCCATTGAAAAACATCCAGAAATGTTTGAAGCTACTTACTGAATGAAAGGAGCTGGCATCTCACTCTCTTTGAATCTTCTTTATCATGCTAAGAGGAGCAGGAAAAAGCAAAAAATTTCAGAACTGCACCTTGCAATGCGGAGAAATTACTGTTTGTGCATTCACATTATTCATTGATTTTTGCCATTGAAAAACGTCCAGAAATGTTTGAAGCTACTGACTGAATGAAAGGAGCTGGCATCTCACTCTCTTTGAATCTTCTTTATCATGCTAAGAGGAGCAGGAAAAAGCAAAAAAATTTCAGAATTGCACCTTGCAATGCGGAGAAATTACTGTTTGTGCATTCACATTATTCATTGATTTTTGCCATTGAAAAACATCTTGTTATTCATATACCAGAAGTGTTTGAAGCTACTGACTGAATGAAAAGAGCTAGAATCTCACTCTCTTTGAATGTTCTTTATCATGCTAAGAGGAGCAGGAAAAAGCAAAAAATTTCAGAATTGCACCTTGCAATGCGGAGAAATTCTGTTTGTGCATTTACAATATTCATTGATTTTTGCCATTGAAAAACGCACAGAAATGTTTGAAGCTACTGACTGAATGAAAGGAGCTGGCATCTCACTCTCTTTGAATCTACTTTATCATGCTAAGAGGAGCAGGAAAAAGCAAAAAATTTCAGAATTGCACCTTGCAATGCGGAGAAATTACTGTTTGTGCATTCACATTATTCATTGATTTTTGCCATTGAAAAACATCCAGAAATGTTTGAAGCTACTTACTGAATGAAAGGAGCTGGCATCTCACTCTCTTTGAATCTTCTTTATCATGCTAAGAGGAGCAGGAGAAAGCAAAAAATTTCAGAACTGCACCTTGCAATGCGGAGAAATTACTGTTTGTGCATTCACATTATTCATTGATTTTTGCCATTGAAAAACATCTTGTTATTCATATACCAGAAGTGTTTGAAGCTACTGACTGAATCAAAAGAGCTGGCATCTCACTCTCTTTGAATCTTCTTTATCATGCTAAGAGGAGCAGGAAAAAGCAAAAAATTTCAGAATTGCACCTTGCAATGCGGAGAAATTACTGTTTGTGCATTTACAATATTCATTGATTTTTGCCATTGAAAAACGTCCAGAAATGTTTGAAGCTACTGACTGAATGAAAGGATCTGGCATCTCACTCTCTTTGAATATTCTTTATCATGCTAAGAGGAGCAGGAAAAAGCAAAAAATTTCAGAATTGCACCTTGTAATGCGGAGAAATTACTGTTTGTGCATTCACATTATTCATTGATTTTTGCCATTGAAAACCATCATGTTATTCATATACCAGAAATGTTTAAAGCTACTGACTGAATGAAAGGAGCTGGCATCTCAATGTCTTTGAATCTTCTTTATCATGCTAAGAGGAGCAGGAAAAATCAAAAAATTTCAGAATTGCACCTTGCAATGCGGAGAAATTACTGTTTGTGCATTCACATTATTCATTGATTTTTGCCATTGAAAAACTTCCAGAAATGTTTGAAGCTACTTACTGAATGAAAGAAGCTGGCATCTCACTCTCTTTGATTCTTCTTTATCATGCTAAGAGGAGCAGGAAAAAGCAAAAAAATTCAGAATTGTACCTTGCAATGTGGAGAAATTACTGTTTGTGCATTCACATTATTCATTGATTTTTGCCATTGAAAAACATCATGTTATTGATATACCAGAAATGTTTGAAGCTACTGACTGAATGAAAAGAATTAGCATCTCACTCTCTTTGAATCTTCTTTATCATGCTAAGAGGAGCAGGAAAAAGCAAAAAATTTCAGAATTGCACCTTGCATTGCGGAGAAATTCTGTTTGTGCATTTACAATATTCATTGATTTTTGCCATTGAAAAATGCACAGAAATGTTTGAAGCTACTGACTGAATGAAAGGAGCTGGCATCTCACTCTCTTTGAATCTACTTTATCATGCTAAGCGGAGCAGGAAAAAGCAAAAAATTTCAGAATTGCACCTTGCAATGCGGAGAAATTACTGTTTGTGCATTCACATTATTCATTGATTTTTGCCATTGAAAAACATCCAGAAATGTTTGAAGCTACTTACTGAATGAAAGGAGCTGGCATCTCGCTCTCTTTGAATCTTCTTTATCATGCTAAGAGGAGCAGGAAAAAGCAAAAAAATTTCACAATTGCACCTTGCAATGCGGAGAAATTACTGTTTGTGCATTCACATTATTCATTGATTTTTGCCATTGAAAAACATCTTGTTATTCATATACCAGAAGTGTTTGAAGCTACTGACTGAATGAAAAGAGCTAACATCTCACTCTCTTTGAATGTTCTTTATCATGCTAAGAGGAGCAGGAAAAAGCAAAAAATTTCAGAATTGCACCTTGCAATGCGGAGAAATTCTGTTTGTGCATTTACAATATTCATTGATTTTTGCCATTGAAAAACGCACAGAAATGTTTGAAGCTACTGACTGAATGAAAGGAGCTGGCATCTCACTCTCTTTGAATCTACTTTATCATGCTAAGAGGAGCAGGAAAAAGCAAAAAATTTCAGAATTGCACCTTGCAATGCGGAGAAATTACTGTTTGTGCATTCACATTATTCATTGATTTTTGCCATTGAAAAACATCCAGAAATGTTTGAAGCTACTTACTGAATGAAAGGAGCTGGCATCTCACTCTCTTTGAATCTTCTTTATCATGCTAAGAGGAGCAGGAAAAAGCAAAAAATTTCAGAACTGCACCTTGCAATGCGGAGAAATTACTGTTTGTGCATTCACATTATTCATTGATTTTTGCCATTGAAAAACATCTTGTTATTCATATACCAGAAGTGTTTGAAGCTACTGACTGAATGAAAAGAGCTGGCATCTCACTCTCTTTGAATAATCTTTATCATGCTAAGAGGAGCAGGAAAAAGCAAAAAATTTCAGAATTGCACCTTGCAATGCGGAGAAATTACTGTTTGTGCATTCACATTATTCATTGATTTTTGCCATTGAAAAACATCATGTTATTCATATACCAGAAATGTTTGAAGCTACTGACTGAATGAAAAGAGCTGGCATCTCACTCTCTTTGAATCTTCTTTATCATGCTAAGAGGAGCAGGAAAAAGCAAAAAATTTCAGAATTGCACCATGCAATGCGGAGAAATTACTGTTTGTGCATTTACAATATTCATTGATTTTTGCCATTGAAAAACGCACAGAAATGTTTGAAGCTACTGACTGAATGAAAGGAGCTGGCATCTCACTCTCTTTGAATCTACTTTATCATGCTAGGAGGAGCAGGAAAAAGCAAAAAATTTCAGAATTGCACCTTGCAATGCGGAGAAATTACTGTTTGTGCATTCACATTATTCATTGATTTTTGCCATTGAAAAACATCCAGAAATGTTTGAAGCTACTTACTGAATGAAAGGAGCTGGCATCTCACTCTCTTTGAATCTTCTTTATCATGCTAAGAGGAGCAGGAAAAAGCAAAAAATTTCAGAACTGCACCTTGCAATGCGGAGAAATTACTGTTTGTGCATTCACATTATTCATTGATTTTTGCCATTGAAAAACGTCCAGAAATGTTTGAAGCTACTGACTGAATGAAAGGAGCTGGCATCTCACTCTCTTTGAATCTTCTTTATCATGCTAAGAGGAGCAGGAAAAAGCAAAAAAATTTCAGAATTGCACCTTGCAATGCGGAGAAATTACTGTTTGTGCATTCACATTATTCATTGATTTTTGCCATTGAAAAACATCTTGTTATTCATATACCAGAAGTGTTTGAAGCTACTGACTGAATGAAAAGAGCTAGAATCTCACTCTCTTTGAATGTTCTTTATCATGCTAAGAGGAGCAGGAAAAAGCAAAAAATTTCAGAATTGCACCTTGCAATGCGGAGAAATTCTGTTTGTGCATTTACAATATTCATTGATTTTTGCCATTGAAAAACGCACAGAAATGTTTGAAGCTACTGACTGAATGAAAGGAGCTGGCATCTCACTCTCTTTGAATCTACTTTATCATGCTAAGAGGAGCAGGAAAAAGCAAAAAATTTCAGAATTGCACCTTGCAATGCGGAGAAATTACTGTTTGTGCATTCACATTATTCATTGATTTTTGCCATTGAAAAACATCCAGAAATGTTTGAAGCTACTTACTGAATGAAAGGAGCTGGCATCTCACTCTCTTTGAATCTTCTTTATCATGCTAAGAGGAGCAGGAGAAAGCAAAAAATTTCAGAACTGCACCTTGCAATGCGGAGAAATTACTGTTTGTGCATTCACATTATTCATTGATTTTTGCCATTGAAAAACATCTTGTTATTCATATACCAGAAGTGTTTGAAGCTACTGACTGAATCAAAAGAGCTGGCATCTCACTCTCTTTGAATGTTCTTTATCATGCTAAGAGGAGCAGGAAAAAGCAAAAAATTTCAGAATTGCACCTTGAAATGCGGAGAAATTACTGTTTGTGCATTCACATTATTCATTGATTTTTGCCATTGAAAAACATCATGTTATTCATATACCAGAAATGTTTGAAGCTACTGACTGAATGAAAAGAGCTGGCATCTCACTCTCTTTGAATCTTCTTTATCATGCTAAGAGGAGCAGGAAAAAGCAAAAAATTTCAGAATTGCACCTTGCAATGCGGAGAAATAACTGTTTGTGCATTTACAATATTCATTGATTTTTGCCATTGAAAAACGCACAGAAATGTTTGAAGCTACTGACTGAATGAAAGGAGCTGGCATCTCACTCTCTTTGAATCTACTTTATCATGCTAAGAGGAGCAGGAAAAAGCAAAAAATTTCAGAATTGCACCTTGCAATGCGGATAAATTACTGTTTGTGCATTCACATTATTCATTGATTTTTGCCATTGAAAAACATCCAGAAATGTTTGAAGCTACTTACTGAATGAAAGGAGCTGGCATCTCACTCTCTTTGAATCTTCTTTATCATGCTAAGAGGAGCAGGAAAAAGCAAAAAATTTCAGAACTGCACCTTGCAATGCGGAGAAATTACTGTTTGTGCATTCACATTATTCATTGATTTTTGCCATTGAAAAACATCTTGTTATTCATATACCAGAAGTGTTTGAAGCTACTGACTGAATGAAAAGAGCTGGCATCTCACTCTCTTTGAATGTTCTTTATCATGCTAAGAGGAGCAGGAAAAAGCAAAAAATTTCAGAATTGCACCTTGCAATGCGGAGAAATTACTGTTTGTGCATTCACATTATTCATTGATTTTTGCCATTGAAAAACATCATGTTATTCATATACCAGAAATGTTTGAAGCTACTGACTGAATGAAAAGAGCTGGCATCTCACTCTCTTTGAATCTTCTTTATCATGCTAAGAGGAGCAGGAAAAAGCAAAAAATTTCAGAATTGCACCTTGCAATGCGGAGAAATTACTGTTTGTGCATTTACAATATTCATTGATTTTTGCCATTGAAAAATGTCCAGAAATGTTTGAAGCTACTGACTGAATGAAAGGAGCTGGCATCTCACTCTCTTTGAATCTTCTTTATCATGCTAAGAGGAGGAGGAAAAAGCAAAAAATTTCAGAATTGCACCTTGCAATGCGGAGAAATTACTGTTTGTGCATTCACATTATTCATTGATTTTTGCCATTGAAAAACATCATGTTGTTCATATACCAGAAATGTTTGAAGCTACTGACTGAATGAAAGGAGCTGGCATCTCATTCTCTTTGAATCTTCTTTATCATGCTAAGAGGAGCAGGAAAAAGCAAAAAATTTCAGAAAAGCACCTTGCAATGCGGAGAAATTACTGTTTGTGCATTCACATTATTCATTGATTTTTGCCATTGAAAAACATCATGTTAATCATAAACCAGAAATGTTTGAAGCTGCTGACTGAATGAAAAGAGCTGGCATATCACTCTCTTTGAATCTTCTTTATCATGCTAAGAGGAGCAGGAAAAAGCAAAAAATTTCAGAATTGCACCTTGCAATGTGGAGAAATTACTGTTTGTGCATTTACAATATTCATTGATTTTTGCCATTGAAAAACGTCCAGAAATGTTTGAAGCTAGTGACTGAATGAAAGGAGCTCACATCTAACTCTCTTTGAATCTTCTTTATCATGCTAAGAGGAGGAGGAAAAAGCAAAAAATTTCAGAATTGCACCTTGTAATGCGGAGAAATTACTGTTTGTGCATTCACATTATTCATTGATTTTTGCCATTGAAAACCATCATGTTATGCATATACCAGAAATGTTTAAAGCTACTGACTGAATGAAAGGAGCTGGCATCTCACTGTGTTTGAATCTTCTTTATCATGCTAAGAAGAGCAGGAAAAAGCAAAAAATTTCAGAATTGCACCTTGCAATGCGGAGAAATTACTGTTTGTGCATTCACATTATTCATTGATTTTTGCCATTGAAAAACATCATGTTGTTCATATACCAGAAATGTTTGAAGCTACTGACTGAATGAAAGGAGCTGGCATCTCATTCTCTTTGAATCTTCTTTATCATGCTAAGAGGAGCAGGAAAAAGCAAAAAATTTCAGAAAAGCACCTTGCAATGCGGAGAAATTACTGTTTGTGCATTCACATTATTCATTGATTTTTGCCATTGAAAAACATCATGTTAATCATAAACCAGAAATGTTTGAAGCTGCTGACTGAATGAAAAGAGCTGGCATATCACTCTCTTTGAATCTTCTTTATCATGCTAAGAGGAGCAGGAAAAAGCAAAAAATTTCAGAATTGCACCTTGCAATGTGGAGAAATTACTGTTTGTGCATTTACAATATTCATTGATTTTTGCCATTGAAAAACGTCCAGAAATGTTTGAAGCTAGTGACTGAATGAAAGGAGCTCACATCTAACTCTCTTTGAATCTTCTTTATCATGCTAAGAGGAGGAGGAAAAAGCAAAAAATTTCAGAATTGCACCTTGTAATGCGGAGAAATTACTGTTTGTGCATTCACATTATTCATTGATTTTTGCCATTGAAAACCATCATGTTATGCATATACCAGAAATGTTTAAAGCTACTGACTGAATGAAAGGAGCTGGCATCTCACTGTGTTTGAATCTTCTTTATCATGCTAAGAAGAGCAGGAAAAAGCAAAAAATTTCAGAATTGCACCTTGCAATGCGGAGAAATTACTGTTTGTGCATTCACATTATTCATTGATTTTTGCCATTGAAAAACATCATGTTGTTCATATACCAGAAATGTTTGAAGCTACTGACTGAATGAAAGGAGCTGGCATCTCATTCTCTTTGAATCTTCTTTATCATGCTAAGAGGAGCAGGAAAAAGCAAAAAATTTCAGAAAAGCACCTTGCAATGCGGAGAAATTACTGTTTGTGCATTCACATTATTCATTGATTTTTGCCATTGAAAAACATCATGTTAATCATAAACCAGAAATGTTTGAAGCTGCTGACTGAATGAAAAGAGCTGGCATCTCACTCTCTTTGAATCTTCTTTATCATGCTAAGAGGAGCAGGAAAAAGCAAAAAATTTCAGAATTGCACCTTGCAATGCGGAGAAATAACTGTTTGTGCATTTACAATATTCATTGATTTTTGCCATTGAAAAACGCACAGAAATGTTTGAAGCTACTGACTGAATGAAAGGAGCTGGCATCTCACTCTCTTTGAATCTACTTTATCATGCTAAGAGGAGCAGGAAAAAGCAAAAAATTTCAGAATTGCACCTTGCAATGCGGATAAATTACTGTTTGTGCATTCACATTATTCATTGATTTTTGCCATTGAAAAACATCCAGAAATGTTTGAAGCTACTTACTGAATGAAAGGAGCTGGCATCTCACTCTCTTTGAATCTTCTTTATCATGCTAAGAGGAGCAGGAAAAAGCAAAAAATTTCAGAACTGCACCTTGCAATGCGGAGAAATTACTGTTTGTGCATTCACATTATTCATTGATTTTTGCCATTGAAAAACATCTTGTTATTCATATACCAGAAGTGTTTGAAGCTACTGACTGAATGAAAAGAGCTGGCATCTCACTCTCTTTGAATGTTCTTTATCATGCTAAGAGGAGCAGGAAAAAGCAAAAAATTTCAGAATTGCACCTTGCAATGCGGAGAAATTACTGTTTGTGCATTCACATTATTCATTGATTTTTGCCATTGAAAAACATCATGTTATTCATATACCAGAAATGTTTGAAGCTACTGACTGAATGAAAAGAGCTGGCATCTCACTCTCTTTGAATCTTCTTTATCATGCTAAGAGGAGCAGGAAAAAGCAAAAAATTTCAGAATTGCACCTTGCAATGTGGAGAAATTACTGTTTGTGCATTTACAATATTCATTGATTTTTGCCATTGAAAAACGTCCAGAAATGTTTGAAGCTAGTGACTGAATGAAAGGAGCTCACATCTAACTCTCTTTGAATCTTCTTTATCATGCTAAGAGGAGGAGGAAAAAGCAAAAAATTTCAGAATTGCACCTTGTAATGCGGAGAAATTACTGTTTGTGCATTCACATTATTCATTGATTTTTGCCATTGAAAACCATCATGTTATGCATATACCAGAAATGTTTAAAGCTACTGACTGAATGAAAGGAGCTGGCATCTCACTGTGTTTGAATCTTCTTTATCATGCTAAGAAGAGCAGGAAAAAGCAAAAAATTTCAGAATTGCACCTTGCAATGCGGAGAAATTACTGTTTGTGCATTCACATTATTCATTGATTTTTGCCATTGAAAAACATCATGTTGTTCATATACCAGAAATGTTTGAAGCTACTGACTGAATGAAAGGAGCTGGCATCTCATTCTCTTTGAATCTTCTTTATCATGCTAAGAGGAGCAGGAAAAAGCAAAAAATTTCAGAAAAGCACCTTGCAATGCGGAGAAATTACTGTTTGTGCATTCACATTATTCATTGATTTTTGCCATTGAAAAACATCATGTTAATCATAAACCAGAAATGTTTGAAGCTGCTGACTGAATGAAAAGAGCTGGCATATCACTCTCTTTGAATCTTCTTTATCATGCTAAGAGGAGCAGGAAAAAGCAAAAAATTTCAGAATTGCACCTTGCAATGTGGAGAAATTACTGTTTGTGCATTTACAATATTCATTGATTTTTGCCATTGAAAAACGTCCAGAAATGTTTGAAGCTAGTGACTGAATGAAAGGAGCTCACATCTAACTCTCTTTGAATCTTCTTTATCATGCTAAGAGGAGGAGGAAAAAGCAAAAAATTTCAGAATTGCACCTTGTAATGCGGAGAAATTACTGTTTGTGCATTCACATTATTCATTGATTTTTGCCATTGAAAACCATCATGTTATGCATATACCAGAAATGTTTAAAGCTACTGACTGAATGAAAGGAGCTGGCATCTCACTGTGTTTGAATCTTCTTTATCATGCTAAGAAGAGCAGGAAAAAGCAAAAAATTTCAGAATTGCACCTTGCAATGCGGAGAAATTACTGTTTGTGCATTCACATTATTCATTGATTTTTGCCATTGAAAAACATCATGTTGTTCATATACCAGAAATGTTTGAAGCTACTGACTGAATGAAAGGAGCTGGCATCTCATTCTCTTTGAATCTTCTTTATCATGCTAAGAGGAGCAGGAAAAAGCAAAAAATTTCAGAAAAGCACCTTGCAATGCGGAGAAATTACTGTTTGTGCATTCACATTATTCATTGATTTTTGCCATTGAAAAACATCATGTTAATCATAAACCAGAAATGTTTGAAGCTGCTGACTGAATGAAAAGAGCTGGCATATCACTCTCTTTGAATCTTCTTTATCATGCTAAGAGGAGCAGGAAAAAGCAAAAAATTTCAGAATTGCACCTTGCAATGTGGAGAAATTACTGTTTGTGCATTTACAATATTCATTGATTTTTGCCATTGAAAAACGTCCAGAAATGTTTGAAGCTAGTGACTGAATGAAAGGAGCTCACATCTAACTCTCTTTGAATCTTCTTTATCATGCTAAGAGGAGGAGGAAAAAGCAAAAAATTTCAGAATTGCACCTTGTAATGCGGAGAAATTACTGTTTGTGCATTCACATTATTCATTGATTTTTGCCATTGAAAACCATCATGTTATGCATATACCAGAAATGTTTAAAGCTACTGACTGAATGAAAGGAGCTGGCATCTCACTGTGTTTGAATCTTCTTTATCATGCTAAGAAGAGCAGGAAAAAGCAAAAAATTTCAGAATTGCACCTTGCAATGCGGAGAAATTACTGTTTGTGCATTCACATTATTCATTGATTTTTGCCATTGAAAAACGTCCAGAAATGTTTGAAGCTACTGACTGATTGAAAAGAGCTGGCATCTCACTCTCTTTGAATCTTCTTTATCATGCTAAGAGGAGCAGGAAAAAGCAAAAAATTTCAGAATTGCACCTTGCAATGCGGAGAAATTACTGTTTGTGCATTTACAATATTCATTGATTTTTGCCATTGAAAAACGTCCAGAAATGTTTGAAGCTACTGACTGAATGAAAGGAGCTGGCATCTCACTCTCTTTGAATCTTCTTTATCATGCTAAGAGGAGCAGGAAAAAGCAAAAAATTTCAGAATTGCACCTTGTAATGCGGAGAAATTACTTTCTGTGCATTCACATTATTCATTGATTTTTGCCATTGAAAACCATCATGTTATTCATATACCAGAAATGTTTAAAGCTACTGACTGAATGAAAGGAGCTGGCATCTCAATGTCTTTGAATCTTCTTTATCATGCTAAGAGGAGCAGGAAAAATCAAAAAATTTCAGAATTGCACCTTGCAATGCGGAGAAATTACTGTTTGTGCATTCACATTATTCATTGATTTTTGCCATTGAAAAACGTCCAGAAATGTTTGAAGCTACTTACTGAATGAAAGAAGCTGGCATATCACTCTCTTTGAATCTTCTTTATCATGCTAAGAGGAGCAGGAAAAAGCAAAAAAATTCAGAATTGCACCTTGCAATGTGGAGAAATTACTGTTTGTGCATTCACATTATTCATTGATTTTTGCCATTGAAAAACATCATGTTATTGATATACCAGAAATGTTTGAAGCTACTGACTGAATGAAAAGATTTAGCATCTCACTCTCTTTGAATCTTCTTTATCATGCTAAGAGGAGCAGGAAAAAGCAAAAAATTTCAGAATTGCACCTTGCAATGCGGAGAAATTCTGTTTGTGCATTTACAATATTCATTGATTTTTGCCATTGAAAAACGCACAGAAATGTTTGAAGCTACTGACTGAATGAAAGGAGCTGGCATCTCACTCTCTTTGAATCTACTTTATCATGCTAAGAGGAGCAGGAAAAAGCAAAAAATTTCTGAATTGCACCTTGCAATGCGGAGAAATTACTGTTTGTGCATTCACATTATTCATTGATTTTTGCCATTGAAAAACATCCAGAAATGTTTGAAGCTACTTACTGAATGAAATGAGCTGGCATCTCGCTCTCTTTGAATCTTCTTTATCATGCTAAGAGGAGCAGGAAAAATCAAAAAAATTTCAGAATTGCACTTTGCAATGCGGAGAAATTACTGTTTGTGCATTCACATTATTCATTGATTTTTGCCATTGAAAAACATCTTGTTATTCATATACCAGAAGTGTTTGAAGCTACTGACTGAATAAAAAGAGCTGGCATCTCACTCTCTTTGAATGTTCTTTATCATGCTAAGAGGAGCAGGAAAAAGCAAAAAATTTCAGAATTGCACCTTGCAATGCTGAGAAATTACTGTTTGTGCATTCACATTATTCATTGATTTTTGCCATTGAAAAACATCATGTTATTCATATACCAGAAATGTTTGAAGCTACTGACTGAATGAAAAGAGCTGGCATCTCACTCTCTTTGAATCTTCTTTATCATGCTAAGAGGAGCAGGAAAAAGCAAAAAATTTCAGAAAAGCACCTTGCAATGCGGAGAAATTACTGTTTGTGCATTCACATTATTCATTGATTTTTGCCATTGAAAAACATCATGTTAATCATAAACCAGAAATGTTTGAAGCTGCTGACTGAATGAAAAGAGCTGGCATATCACTCTCTTTGAATCTTCTTTATCATGCTAAGAGGAGCAGGAAAAAGCAAAAAATTTCAGAATTGCACCTTGCAATGTGGAGAAATTACTGTTTGTGCATTTACAATATTCATTGATTTTTGCCATTGAAAAACGTCCAGAAATGTTTGAAGCTAGTGACTGAATGAAAGGAGCTCACATCTCACTCTCTTTGAATCTTCTTTATCATGCTAAGAGGAGGAGGAAAAAGCAAAAAATTTCAGAATTGCACCTTGTAATGCGGAGAAATTACTGTTTGTGCATTCACATTATTCATTGATTTTTGCCATTGAAAACCATCATGTTATGCATATTCCAGAAATGTTTAAAGCTACTGACTGAATGAAAGGAGCTGGCATCTCACTGTGTTTGAATCTTCTTTATCATGCTAAGAAGAGCAGGAAAAAGCAAAAAATTTCAGAATTGCACCTTGCAATGCGGAGAAATTACTGTTTGTGCATTCACATTATTCATTGATTTTTGCCATTGAAAAACGTCCAGAAATGTTTGAAGCTACTTACTGAATGAAAGAAACTGGCATCTCACTCTCTTTGAATCTTCTTTATCATGCTATGAGGAGCAGGAAAAAGCAAAAAAATTCAGAATTGCACCTTGCAATGTGGAAAAATTACTGTTTGTGCATTCACATTATTCATTGATTTTTGCCATTGAAAAACATCATGTTATTCATATACCAGAAATGTTTGAAGCTACTGACTGAATGAAAAGAGCTGGCATCTCACTCTCTTTGAATCTTCTTTATCATGCTAAGAGGAGCAGGAAAAAGCAAAAAATTTCAGAATTGCACCTTGCAATGCGGAGAAATTACTGTTTGTGCATTTACAATATTCATTGATTTTTGCCATTGAAAAACGTCCAGAAATGTTTGAAGCTACTGACTGAATGAAAGGAGCTGGCATCTCACTCTCTTTGAATCTTCTTTATCATGCTAAGAGGAGCAGGAAAAAGCAAAAAAATTCAGAATTGCACCTTGTAATGCGGAGAAATTACTGTTTGTGCATTCACATTATTCATTGATTTTTGCCATTGAAAACCATCATGTTATTCATATACCAGAAATGTTTAAAGCTACTGACTGAATGAAAGGAGCTGGCATCTCAATGTCTTTGAATCTTCTTTATCATGCTAAGAGCAGCAGGAAAAATCAAAAAATTTCAGAATTGCACCTTGCAATGCGGAGAAATTACTGTTTGTGCATTCACATTATTCATTGATTTTTGCCATTGAAAAACGTCCAGAAATGTTTGAAGCTACTTACTGAATGAAAGAAGCTGGCATATCACTCTCTTTGAATCTTCTTTATCATGCTAAGAGGAGCAGGAAAAAGCAAAAAAATTCAGAATTGCACCTTGCAATGTGGAGAAATTACTGTTTGTGCATTCACATTATTCATTGATTTTTGCCATTGAAAAACATCATGTTATTGATATACCAGAAATGTTTGAAGCTACTGACTGAATGAAAAGATTTAGCATCTCACTCTCTTTGAATCTTCTTTATCATGCTAAGAGGAGCAGGAAAAAGCAAAAAATTTCAGAATTGCACCTTGCAATGCGGAGAAATTCTGTTTGTGCATTTACAATATTCATTGATTTTTGCCATTGAAAAACGCACAGAAATGTTTGAAGCTACTGACTGAATGAAAGGAGCTGGCATCTCACTCTCTTTGAATCTACTTTACCATGCTAAGAGGAGCAGGAAAAAGCAAAAAATTTCTGAATTGCACCTTGCAATGCGGAGAAATTACTGTTTGTGCATTCACATTATTCATTGATTTTTGCCATTGAAAAACATCCAGAAATGTTTGAAGCTACTTACTGAATGAAAGGAGCTGGCATCTCGCTCTCTTTGAATCTTCTTTATCATGCTAAGAGGAGCAGGAAAAAGCAAAAAAATTTCAGAATTGCACTTTGCAATGCGGAGAAATTACTGTTTGTGCATTCACATTATTCATTGATTTTTGCCATTGAAAAACATCTTGTTATTCATATACCAGAAGTGTTTGAAGCTACTGACTGAATAAAAAGAGCTGGCATCTCACTCTCTTTGAATGTTCTTTATCATGCTAAGAGGAGCAGGAAAAAGCAAAAAATTTCAGAATTGCACCTTGCAATGCTGAGAAATTACTGTTTGTGCATTCACATTATTCATTGATTTTTGCCATTGAAAAACATCATGTTATTCATATACCAGAAATGTTTGAAGCTACTGACTGAATGAAAAGAGCTGGCATCTCACTCTCTTTGAATCTTCTTTATCATGCTAAGAGGAGCAGGAAAAAGCAAAAAATTTCAGAATTGCACCTTGCAATGCTGAGAAATTACTGTTTGTGCATTCACATTATTCATTGATTTTTGCCATTGAAAAACATCATGTTATTCATATACCAGAAATGTTTGAAGCTACTGACTGAATGAAAAGAGCTGGCATCTCACTCTCTTTGAATCTTCTTTATCATGCTAAGAGGAGCAGGAAAAAGCAAAAAATTTCAGAATTGCACCTTGCAATGCGGAGAAATTACTGTTTGTGCATTTACAATATTCATTGATTTTTGCCATTGAAAAACGCACAGAAATGTTTGAAGCTACTGACTGAATGAAAGGAGCTGGCATCTCACTCTCTTTGAATCTACTTTATCATGCTAAGAGGAGCAGGAAAAAGCAAAAAATTTCAGAATTGCACCTTGCAATGCGGAGAAATTACTGTTTGTGCATTTACAATATTCATTGATTTTTGCCATTGAAAAACGTCCAGAAATGTTTGAAGCTAGTGACTGAATGAAAGGAGCTCACATCTCACTCTCTTTGAATCTTCTTTATCATGCTAAGAGGAGGAGGAAAAGCAAAAAATTTCAGAATTGCACCTTGTAATGCGGAGAAATTACTGTTTGTGCATTCACATTATTCATTGATTTTTGCCATTGAAAACCATCATGTTATGCATATACCAGAAATGTTTAAAGCTACTGACTGAATGAAAGGAGCTGGCATCTCACTGTGTTTGAATCTTCTTTATCATGCTAAGAAGAGCAGGAAAAAGCAAAAAATTTCAGAATTGCACCTTGCAATGCGGAGAAATTACTGTTTGTGCATTCACATTATTCATTGATTTTTGCCATTGAAAAACGTCCAGAAATGTTTGAAGCTACTTACTGAATGAAAGAAACTGGCATCTCACTCTCTTTGAATCTTCTTTATCATGCTAAGAGGAGCAGGAAAAAGCAAAAAAAATCAGAATTGCACCTTGCAATGTGGAAAAATTACTGTTTGTGCATTCACATTATTCATTGATTTTTGCCATTGAAAAACATCATGTTATTCATATACCAGAAATGTTTGAAGCTACTGACTGAATGAAAAGAGCTGGCATCTCACTCTCTTTGAATCTTCTTTATCATGCTAAGAGGAGCAGGAAAAAGCAAAAAATTTCAGAATTGCACCTTGCAATGCGGAGAAATTACTGTTTGTGCATTTACAATATTCATTGATTTTTGCCATTGAAAAACGTCCAGAAATGTTTGAAGCTACTGACTGAATGAAAGGAGCTGGCATCTCACTCTCTTTGAATCTTCTTTATCATGCTAAGAGGAGCAGGAAAAAGCAAAAAATTTCAGAATTGCACCTTGTAATGCGGAGAAATTACTGTTTGTGCATTCACATTATTCATTGATTTTTGCCATTGAAAACCATCATGTTATTCATATACCAGAAATGTTTAAAGCTACTGACTGAATGAAAGGAGCTGGCATCTCAATGTCTTTGAATCTTCTTTATCATGCTAAGAGGAGCAGGAAAAATCAAAAAATTTCAGAATTGCACCTTGCAATGCGGAGAAATTACTGTTTGTGCATTTACAATATTCATTGATTTTTGCCATTGAAAAACGCACAGAAATGTTTGAAGCTACTGACTGAATGAAAGGAGCTGGCATCTCACTCTCTTTGAATCTACTTTATCATGCTAAGAGGAGCAGGAAAAAGCAAAAAATTTCAGAATTGCACCTTGCAATGCGGAGAAATTACTGTTTGTGCATTCACATTATTCATTGATTTTTGCCATTGAAAAACATCCAGAAATGTTTGAAGCTACTTACTGAATGAAAGGAGCTGGCATCTCACTCTCTTTGAATCTTCTTTATCATGCTAAGATGAGCAGGAAAAAGCAAAAAAATTTCAGAATTGCACCTTGCAATGCGGAGAAATTACTGTTTGTGCATTCACATTATTCGTTGATTTTTGCCATTGAAAAACATCTTGTTATTCATATACCAGACGTGTTTGAAGCTACTGACTGAATGAAAAGAGCTAGCATCTCACTCTCTTTGAATGTTCTTTGTCCTGCTAAGAGGAGCAGGAAAAAGCAAAAAATTTCAGAATTGCACCTTGCAATGCGGAGAAATTCTGTTTGTGCATTTACAATAATCATTGATTTTTGCCATTGAAAAACGCACAGAAATGTTTGAAGCTACTGACTGAATGAAAGGAGCTGGCATCTCACTCTCTTTGAATCTACTTTATCATGCTAAGAAGAGCAGGAAAAAGCAAAAAATTTCAGAATTGCACCTTGCAATGCGGAGAAATTACTGTTTGTGCATTCACATTATTCATTGATTTTTGCCATTGAAAAACATCCAGAAATGTTTGAAGCTACTTACTGAATGAAAGGAGCTGGCATCTCACTCTCTTTGAATCTTCTTTATCATGCTAAGAGGAGCAGGAAAAAGCAAAAATTTCAGAACTGCACCTTGCAATGCGGAGAAATTACTGTTTGTGCATTCACATTATTCATTGATTTTTGCCATTGAAAAACATCTTGTTATTCATATACCAGAAGTGTTTGAAGCTACTGACTGAATGAAAAGAGCTGGCAACTCACTCTCTTTGAATGTTCTTTATCATGCTAAGAGGAGCAGGAAAAAGCAAAAAATTTCAGAATTGCACCTTGCAATGCGGAGAAATTACTGTTTGTGCATTCACATTATTCATTGATTTTTGCCATTGAAAAACATCATGTTATTCATATACCAGAAATGTTTGAAGCTACTGACTGAATGAAAAGAGCTGGCATCTCACTCTCTTTGAATCATCTTTATCATGCTAAGAGGAGCAGGAAAAAGCAAAAAATTTCAGAATTGCACCTTGCAATGCTGAGAAATTACTGTTTGTGCATTTACAATATTCATTGATTTTTGCCATTGAAAAACGTCCAGAAATGTTTGAAGCTACTGACTGAATGAAAGGAGCTGGCATCTCACTCTCTTTGAATCTTCTTTATCATGCTAAGAGGAGCAGGAAAAAGCAAAAAATTTCAGAATTGCACCTTGCAATGCGGAGAAATTACTGTTTGTGCATTTACAATATTCATTGATTTTTGCCATTGAAAAACGCACAGAAATGTTTGAAGCTACTGACTGAATGAAAGGAGCTGGCATCTCACTCTCTTTGAATCTACTTTATCATGCTAAGAGGAGCAGGAAAAAGCAAAAAATTTCAGAATTGCACCTTGCAATGCGGAGAAATTACTGTTTGTGCATTTACAATATTCATTGATTTTTGCCATTGAAAAACGTCCAGAAATGTTTGAAGCTAGTGACTGAATGAAAGGAGCTCACATCTCACTCTCTTTGAATCTTCTTTATCATGCTGAGAGGAGGAGGAAAAAGCAAAAAATTTCAGAATTGCACCTTGTAATGCGGAGAAATTACTGTTTGTGCATTCACATTATTCATTGATTTTTGCCATTGAAAACCATCATGTTATGCATATACCAGAAATGTTTAAAGCTACTGACTGAATGAAAGGAGCTGGCATCTCACTGTGTTTGAATCTTCTTTATCATGCTAAGAAGAGCAGGAAAAAGCAAAAAAATTTCAGAATTGCACCTTGCAATGCGGAGAAATTACTGTTTGTGCATTCACATTATTCATTGATTTTTGCCATTGAAAAATGTCCAGAAATGTTTGAAGCTACTTACTGAATGAAAGAAACTGGCATCTCACTCTCTTTGAATCTTCTTTATCATGCTAAGAGGAGCAGGAAAAAGCAAAAAAAATCAGAATTGCACCTTGCAATGTGGAAAAATTACTGTTTGTGCATTCACATTATTCATTGATTTTTGCCATTGAAAAACATCATGTTATTCATATACCAGAAATGTTTGAAGCTACTGACTGAATGAAAAGAGCTGGCATCTCACTCTCTTTGAATCTTCTTTATCATGCTAAGAGGAGCAGGAAAAAGCAAAAAATTTCAGAATTGCACCTTGCAATGCGGAGAAATTACTGTTTGTGCATTTACAATATTCATTGATTTTTGCCATTGAAAAACGTCCAGAAATGTTTGAAGCTACTGACTGAATGAAAGGAGCTGGCATCTCACTCTCTTTGAATCTTCTTTATCATGCTAAGAGGAGCAGGAAAAAGCAAAAAAATTCAGAATTGCACCTTGTAATGCGGAGAAATTACTGTTTGTGCATTCACATTATTCATTGATTTTTGCCATTGAAAACCATCATGTTATTCATATACCAGAAATGTTTAAAGCTACTGACTGAATGAAAGGAGCTGGCATCTCAATGTCTTTGAATCTTCTTTATCATGCTAAGAGCAGCAGGAAAAATCAAAAAATTTCAGAATTGCACCTTGCAATGCGGAGAAATTACTGTTTGTGCATTCACATTATTCATTGATTTTTGCCATTGAAAAATGTCCAGAAATGTTTGAAGCTACTTACTGAATGAAAGAAGCTGGCATATCACTCTCTTTGAATCTTCTTTATCATGCTAAGAGGAGCAGGAAAAAGCAAAAAAATTCAGAATTGCACCTTGCAATGTGGAGAAATTACTGTTTGTGCATTCACATTATTCATTGATTTTTGCCATTGAAAAACATCATGTTATTGATATACCAGAAATGTTTGAAGCTACTGACTGAATGAAAAGATTTAGCATCTCACTCTCTTTGAATCTTCTTTATCATGCTAAGAGGAGCAGGAAAAAGCAAAAAATTTCAGAATTGCACCTTGCAATGCGGAGAAATTCTGTTTGTGCATTTACAATATTCATTGATTTTTGCCATTGAAAAACGCACAGAAATGTTTGAAGCTACTGACTGAATGAAAGGAGCTGGCATCTCACTCTCTTTGAATCTACTTTATCATGCTAAGAGGAGCAGGAAAAAGCAAAAAATTTCTGAATTGCACCTTGCAATGCGGAGAAATTACTGTTTGTGCATTCACATTATTCATTGATTTTTGCCATTGAAAAACATCCAGAAATGTTTGAAGCTACTTACTGAATGAAAGGAGCTGGCATCTCGCTCTCTTTGAATCTTCTTTATCATGCTAAGAGGAGCAGGAAAAAGCAAAAAAATTTCAGAATTGCACTTTGCAATGCGGAGAAATTACTGTTTGTGCATTCACATTATTCATTGATTTTTGCCATTGAAAAACATCTTGTTATTCATATACCAGAAGTGTTTGAAGCTACTGACTGAATAAAAAGAGCTGGCATCTCACTCTCTTTGAATGTTCTTTATCATGCTAAGAGGAGCAGGAAAAAGCAAAAAATTTCAGAATTGCACCTTGCAATGCTGAGAAATTACTGTTTGTGCATTCACATTATTCATTGATTTTTGCCATTGAAAAACATCATGTTATTCATATACCAGAAATGTTTGAAGCTACTGACTGAATGAAAAGAGCTGGCATCTCACTCTCTTTGAATCTTCTTTATCATGCTAAGAGGAGCAGGAAAAAGCAAAAAATTTCAGAATTGCACCTTGCAATGCTGAGAAATTACTGTTTGTGCATTCACATTATTCATTGATTTTTGCCATTGAAAAACATCATGTTATTCATATACCAGAAATGTTTGAAGCTACTGACTGAATGAAAAGAGCTGGCATCTCACTCTCTTTGAATCTTCTTTATCATGCTAAGAGGAGCAGGAAAAAGCAAAAAATTTCAGAATTGCACCTTGCAATGCGGAGAAATTACTGTTTGTGCATTTACAATATTCATTGATTTTTGCCATTGAAAAACGCACAGAAATGTTTGAAGCTACTGACTGAATGAAAGGAGCTGGCATCTCACTCTCTTTGAATCTACTTTATCATGCTAAGAGGAGCAGGAAAAAGCAAAAAATTTCAGAATTGCACCTTGCAATGCGGAGAAATTACTGTTTGTGCATTTACAATATTCATTGATTTTTGCCATTGAAAAACGTCCAGAAATGTTTGAAGCTAGTGACTGAATGAAAGGAGCTCACATCTCACTCTCTTTGAATCTTCTTTATCATGCTAAGAGGAGGAGGAAAAAGCAAAAAATTTCAGAATTGCACCTTGTAATGCGGAGAAATTACTGTTTGTGCATTCACATTATTCATTGATTTTTGCCATTGAAAACCATCATGTTATGCATATACCAGAAATGTTTAAAGCTACTGACTGAATGAAAGGAGCTGGCATCTCACTGTGTTTGAATCTTCTTTATCATGCTAAGAAGAGCAGGAAAAAGCAAAAAATTTCAGAATTGCACCTTGCAATGCGGAGAAATTACTGTTTGTGCATTCACATTATTCATTGATTTTTGCCATTGAAAAACGTCCAGAAATGTTTGAAGCTACTTACTGAATGAAAGAAACTGGCATCTCACTCTCTTTGAATCTTCTTTATCATGCTAAGAGGAGCAGGAAAAAGCAAAAAAAATCAGAATTGCACCTTGCAATGTGGAAAAATTACTGTTTGTGCATTCACATTATTCATTGATTTTTGCCATTGAAAAACATCATGTTATTCATATACCAGAAATGTTTGAAGCTACTGACTGAATGAAAAGAGCTGGCATCTCACTCTCTTTGAATCTTCTTTATCATGCTAAGAGGAGCAGGAAAAAGCAAAAAATTTCAGAATTGCACCTTGCAATGCGGAGAAATTACTGTTTGTGCATTTACAATATTCATTGATTTTTGCCATTGAAAAACGTCCAGAAATGTTTGAAGCTACTGACTGAATGAAAGGAGCTGGCATCTCACTCTCTTTGAATCTTCTTTATCATGCTAAGAGGAGCAGGAAAAAGCAAAAAATTTCAGAATTGCACCTTGTAATGCGGAGAAATTACTGTTTGTGCATTCACATTATTCATTGATTTTTGCCATTGAAAACCATCATGTTATTCATATACCAGAAATGTTTAAAGCTACTGACTGAATGAAAGGAGCTGGCATCTCAATGTCTTTGAATCTTCTTTATCATGCTAAGAGGAGCAGGAAAAATCAAAAAATTTCAGAATTGCACCTTGCAATGCGGAGAAATTACTGTTTGTGCATTTACAATATTCATTGATTTTTGCCATTGAAAAACGCACAGAAATGTTTGAAGCTACTGACTGAATGAAAGGAGCTGGCATCTCACTCTCTTTGAATCTACTTTATCATGCTAAGAGGAGCAGGAAAAAGCAAAAAATTTCAGAATTGCACCTTGCAATGCGGAGAAATTACTGTTTGTGCATTCACATTATTCATTGATTTTTGCCATTGAAAAACATCCAGAAATGTTTGAAGCTACTTACTGAATGAAAGGAGCTGGCATCTCACTCTCTTTGAATCTTCTTTATCATGCTAAGATGAGCAGGAAAAAGCAAAAAAATTTCAGAATTGCACCTTGCAATGCGGAGAAATTACTGTTTGTGCATTCACATTATTCGTTGATTTTTGCCATTGAAAAACATCTTGTTATTCATATACCAGACGTGTTTGAAGCTACTGACTGAATGAAAAGAGCTAGCATCTCACTCTCTTTGAATGTTCTTTGTCATGCTAAGAGGAGCAGGAAAAAGCAAAAAATTTCAGAATTGCACCTTGCAATGCGGAGAAATTCTGTTTGTGCATTTACAATAATCATTGATTTTTGCCATTGAAAAACGCACAGAAATGTTTGAAGCTACTGACTGAATGAAAGGAGCTGGCATCTCACTCTCTTTGAATCTACTTTATCATGCTAAGAAGAGCAGGAAAAAGCAAAAAATTTCAGAATTGCACCTTGCAATGCGGAGAAATTACTGTTTGTGCATTCACATTATTCATTGATTTTTGCCATTGAAAAACATCCAGAAATGTTTGAAGCTACTTACTGAATGAAAGGAGCTGGCATCTCACTCTCTTTGAATCTTCTTTATCATGCTAAGAGGAGCAGGAAAAAGCAAAAATTTCAGAACTGCACCTTGCAATGCGGAGAAATTACTGTTTGTGCATTCACATTATTCATTGATTTTTGCCATTGAAAAACATCTTGTTATTCATATACCAGAAGTGTTTGAAGCTACTGACTGAATGAAAAGAGCTGGCAACTCACTCTCTTTGAATGTTCTTTATCATGCTAAGACGAGCAGGAAAAAGCAAAAAATTTCAGAATTGCACCTTGCAATGCGGAGAAATTACTGTTTGTGCATTCACATTATTCATTGATTTTTGCCATTGAAAAACATCATGTTATTCATATACCAGAAATGTTTGAAGCTACTGACTGAATGAAAAGAGCTGGCATCTCACTCTCTTTGAATCATCTTTATCATGCTAAGAGGAGCAGGAAAAAGCAAAAAATTTCAGAATTGCACCTTGCAATGCGGAGAAATTACTGTTTGTGCATTTACAATATTCATTGATTTTTGCCATTGAAAAACGTCCAGAAATGTTTGAAGCTACTGACTGAATGAAAGGAGCTGGCATCTCACTCTCTTTGAATCTTCTTTATCATGCTAAGAGGAGCAGGAAAAAGCAAAAAATTTCAGAATTGCACCTTGCAATGCGGAGAAATTACTGTTTGTGCATTTACAATATTCATTGATTTTTGCCATTGAAAAACGCACAGAAATGTTTGAAGCTACTGACTGAATGAAAGGAGCTGGCATCTCACTCTCTTTGAATCTACTTTATCATGCTAAGAGGAGCAGGAAAAAGCAAAAAGTTTCAGAATTGCACCTTGCAATGCGGAGAAATTACTGTTTGTGCATTTACAATATTCATTGATTTTTGCCATTGAAAAACGTCCAGAAATGTTTGAAGCTAGTGACTGAATGAAAGGAGCTCACATCTCACTCTCTTTGAATCTTCTTTATCATGCTGAGAGGAGGAAAAAGCAAAAAATTTCAGAATTGCACCTTGTAATGCGGAGAAATTACTGTTTGTGCATTCACATTATTCATTGATTTTTGCCATTGAAAACCATCATGTTATGCATATACCAGAAATGTTTAAAGCTACTGACTGAATGAAAGGAGCTGGCATCTCACTGTGTTTGAATCTTCTTTATCATGCTAAGAAGAGCAGGAAAAAGCAAAAAATTTCAGAATTGCACCTTGCAATGCGGAGAAATTACTGTTTGTGCATTCACATTATTCATTGATTTTTGCCATTGAAAAATGTCCAGAAATGTTTGAAGCTACTTACTGAATGAAAGAAACTGGCATCTCACTCTCTTTGAATCTTCTTTATCATGCTAAGAGGAGCAGGAAAAAGCAAAAAAAATCAGAATTGCACCTTGCAATGTGGAAAAATTACTGTTTGTGCATTCACATTATTCATTGATTTTTGCCATTGAAAAACATCATGTTATTCATATACCAGAAATGTTTGAAGCTACTGACTGAATGAAAAGAGCTGGCATCTCACTCTCTTTGAATCTTCTTTATCATGCTAAGAGGAGCAGGAAAAAGCAAAAAATTTCAGAATTGAACCTTGCAATGCGGAGAAATTACTGTTTGTGCATTTACAATATTCATTGATTTTTGCCATTGAAAAACGTCCAGAAATGTTTGAAGCTACTGACTGAATGAAAGGAGCTGGCATCTCACTCTCTTTGAATCTTCTTTATCATGCTAAGAGGAGCAGGAAAAAGCAAAAAATTTCAGAATTGCACCTTGTAATGCGGAGAAATTACTGTTTGTGCATTCACATTATTCATTGATTTTTGCCATTGAAAACCATCATGTTATTCATATACCAGAAATGTTTAAAGCTACTGACTGAATGAAAGGAGCTGGCATCTCAATGTCTTTGAATCTTCTTTATCATGCTAAGAGGAGCAGGAAAAATCAAAAAATTTCAGAATTGCACCTTGCAATGCGGAGAAATTACTGTTTGTGCATTCACATTATTCATTGATTTTTGCCATTGAAAAACGTCCAGAAATGTTTGAAGCTACTTACTGAATGAAAGAAGCTGGCATATCACTCTCTTTGAATCTTCTTTATCATGCTAAGAGGAGCAGGAAAAAGCAAAAAAATTCAGAATTGCACCTTGCAATGTGGAGAAATTACTGTTTGTGCATTCACATTATTTATTGATTTTTGCCATTGAAAAACATCATGTTATTGATATACCAGAAATGTTTGAAGCTACTGACTGAATGAAAAGATTTAGCATCTCACTCTCTTTGAATCTTCTTTATCATGCTAAGAGGAGCAGGAAAAAGCAAAAAATTTCAGAATTGCACCTTGCAATGCGGAGAAATTCTGTTTGTGCATTTACAATATTCATTGATTTTTGCCATTGAAAAACGCACAGAAATGTTTGAAGCTACTGACTGAATGAAAGGAGCTGGCATCTCACTCTCTTTGAATCTACTTTATCATGCTAAGAGGAGCAGGAAAAAGCAAAAAATTTCTGAATTGCACCTTGCAATGCGGAGAAATTACTGTTTGTGCATTCACATTATTCATTGATTTTTGCCATTGAAAAACATCCAGAAATGTTTGAAGCTACTTACTGAATGAAAGGAGCTGGCATCTCGCTCTCTTTGAATCTTCTTTATCATGCTAAGAGGAGCAGGAAAAAGCAAAAAAATTTCAGAATTGCACTTTGCAATGCGGAGAAATTACTGTTTGTGCATTCACATTATTCATTGATTTTTGCCATTGAAAAACATCTTGTTATTCATATACCAGAAGTGTTTGAAGCTACTGACTGAATAAAAAGAGCTGGCATCTCACTCTCTTTGAATGTTCTTTATCATGCTAAGAGGAGCAGGAAAAAGCAAAAAATTTCAGAATTGCACCTTGCAATGCTGAGAAATTACTGTTTGTGCATTCACATTATTCATTGATTTTTGCCATTGAAAAACATCATGTTATTCATATACCAGAAATGTTTGAAGCTACTGACTGAATGAAAAGAGCTGGCATCTCACTCTCTTTGAATCTTCTTTATCATGCTAAGAGGAGCAGGAAAAAGCAAAAAATTTCAGAATTGCACCTTGCAATGCTGAGAAATTACTGTTTGTGCATTCACATTATTCATTGATTTTTGCCATTGAAAAACATCATGTTATTCATATACCAGAAATGTTTGAAGCTACTGACTGAATGAAAAGAGCTGGCATCTCACTCTCTTTGAATCTTCTTTATCATGCTAAGAGGAGCAGGAAAAAGCAAAAAATTTCAGAATTGCACCTTGCAATGCGGAGAAATTACTGTTTGTGCATTTACAATATTCATTGATTTTTGCCATTGAAAAACGCACAGAAATGTTTGAAGCTACTGACTGAATGAAAGGAGCTGGCATCTCACTCTCTTTGAATCTACTTTATCATGCTAAGAGGAGCAGGAAAAAGCAAAAAATTTCAGAATTGCACCTTGCAATGCGGAGAAATTACTGTTTGTGCATTCACATTATTCATTGATTTTTGCCATTGAAAAACATCCAGAAATGTTTGAAGCTACTTACTGAATGAAAGGAGCTGGCATCTCACTCTCTTTGAATCTTCTTTATCATGCTAAGATGAGCAGGAAAAAGCAAAAAAATTTCAGAATTGCACCTTGCAATGCGGAGAAATTATTGTTTGTGCATTCACATTATTCATTGATTTTTGCCATTGAAAAACATCTTGTTATTCATATACCAGACGTGTTTGAAGCTACTGACTGAATGAAAAGAGCTAGCATCTCACTCTCTTTGAATGTTCTTTGTCATGCTAAGAGGAGCAGGAAAAAGCAAAAAATTTCAGAATTGCACCTTGCAATGCGGAGAAATTCTGTTTGTGCATTTACAATATTCATTGATTTTTGCCATTGAAAAACGCACAGAAATGTTTGAAGCTACTGACTGAATGAAAGGAGCTGGCATCTCACTCTCTTTGAATCTACTTTATCATGCTAAGAAGAGCAGGAAAAAGCAAAAAATTTCAGAATTGCACCTTGCAATGCGGAGAAATTACTGTTTGTGCATTCACATTATTCATTGATTTTTGCCATTGAAAAACATCCAGAAATGTTTGAAGCTACTTACTGAATGAAAGGAGCTGGCATCTCACTCTCTTTGAATCTTCTTTATCATGCTAAGAGGAGCAGGAAAAAGCAAAAAATTTCAGAACTGCACCTTGCAATGCGGAGAAATTACTGTTTGTGCATTCACATTATTCATTGATTTTTGCCATTGAAAAACATCTTGTTATTCATATACCAGAAGTGTTTGAAGCTACTGACTGAATGAAAAGAGCTGGCATCTCACTCTCTTTGAATGTTCTTTATCATGCTAAGAGGAGCAGGAAAAAGCAAAAAATTTCAGAATTGCACCTTGCAATGCGGAGAAATTACTGTTTGTGCATTCACATTATTCATTGATTTTTGCCATTGAAAAACATCATGTTATTCATATACCAGAAATGTTTGAAGCTACTGACTGAATGAAAAGAGCTGGCATCTCACTCTCTTTGAATCATCTTTATCATGCTAAGAGGAGCAGGAAAAAGCAAAAAATTTCAGAATTGCACCTTGCAATGCGGAGAAATTACTGTTTGTGCATTTACAATATTCATTGATTTTTGCCATTGAAAAACGTCCAGAAATGTTTGAAGCTACTGACTGAATGAAAGGAGCTGGCATCTCACTCTCTTTGAATCTTCTTTATCATGCTAAGAGGAGGAGGAAAAAGCAAAAAATTTCAGAATTGCACCTTGCAATGCGGAGAAATTACTGTTTGTGCATTCACATTATTCATTGATTTTTGCCATTGAAAAACATCATGTTGTTCATATACCAGAAATGTTTGAAGCTACTGACTGAATGAAAGGAGTTGGCATCTCACTCTCTTTGAATCTTCTTTATCATGCTAAGAGGAGCAGGAAAAAGCAAAAAATTTCAGAAATGCACCTTGCAATGCGGAGAAATTACTGTTTGTGCATTCACATTATTCATTGATTTTTGCCATTGAAAAACATCATGTTATTCATAAACCAGAAATGTTTGAAGCTACTGACTGAATGAAAAGAGCTGGCATATCACTCTCTTTGAATCTTCTTTATCATGCTAAGAGGAGCAGGAAAAAGCAAAAAATTTCAGAATTGCACCTTGTAATGCGGAGAAATTACTGTTTGTGCATTCACATTATTCATTGATTTTTGCCATTGAAAACCATCATGTTATGCATATACCAGAAATGTTTAAAGCTACTGACTGAATGAAAGGAGCTGGCATCTCACTGTGTTTGAATCTTCTTTATCATGCTAAGAAGAGCAGGAAAAAGCAAAAAATTTCAGAATTGCACCTTGCAATGCGGAGAAATTACTGTTTGTGCATTCACATTATTCATTGATTTTTGCCATTGAAAAACGTCCAGAACTGTTTGAAGATACTTACTGAATGAAAGAAGCTGGCATCTCACTCTCTTTGAATCTTCTTTATCATGCTAAGAGGAGCAGGAAAAAGCAAAAAAATTCAGAATTGCACCTTGCAATGTGGAAAAATTACTGTTTGTGCATTCACATTATTCATTGAATTTTGCCATTGAAAAACATCATGTTATTCATATACCAGAAATGTTTGAAGCTACTGACTGAATGAAAAGAGCTGGCATCTCACTCTCTTTGAATCTTCTTTATCATGCTAAGAGGAGGAAAAAGCAAAAAATTTCAGAATTGCACCTTGCAATGCGGAGAAATTACTGTTTGTGCATTTACAATATTCATTGATTTTTGCCATTGAAAAACGTCCAGAAATGTTTGAAGCTACTGACTGAATGAAAGGAGCTGGCATCTCACTCTCTTTGAATCTTCTTTATCATGCTAAGAGGAGCAGGAAAAAGCAAAAAATTTCAGAATTGCACCTTGTAATGCGGAGAAATTACTGTTTGTGCATTCACATTATTCATTGATTTTTGCCATTGAAAACCATCATGTTATTCATATACCAGAAATGTTTAAAGCTACTGACTGAATGAAAGGAGCTGGCATCTCAATGTCTTTGAATCTTCTTTATCATGCTAAGAGGAGCAGGAAAAATCAAAAAATTTCAGAATTGCACCTTGCAATGCGGAGAAATTACTGTTTGTGCATTCACATTATTCATTGATTTTTGCCATTGAAAAACGTCCAGAAATGTTTGAAGCTACTTACAGAATGAAAGAAGCTGGCATCTCACTCTCTTTGAATCTTCTTTATCATGCTAAGAGGAGCAGGAAAAAGCAAAAAAATTCAGAATTGCACCTTGCAAAGTGGAGAAATTACTGTTTGTGCATTCACATTATTCATTGATTTTTGCCATTGAAAAACATCATGTTATTGATATACCAGAAATGTTTGAAGCTACTGACTGAATGAAAAGAATTGGCATCTCACTCTCTTTGAATCTTCTTTATCATGCTAATAGGAGCAGGAAAAAGCAAAAAATTTCAGAATTGCACCTTGCAATGCGGAGAAATTCTGTTTGTGCATTTACAATATTCATTGATTTTTGCCATTGAAAAACGCACAGAAATGTTTGAAGCTACTGACTGAATGAGAGGAGCTGGCATCTCACTCTCTTTGAATCTACTTTATCATGCTAAGAGGAGCAGGAAAAAGCAAAAAATTTCAGAATTGCACCTTGCAATGCGGAGAAATTACTGTTTGTGCATTCACATTATTCATTGATTTTGCCATTGAAAAACATCCAGAAATGTTTGAAGCTACTTACTGAATGAAAGGAGCTGGCATCTCACTCTCTTTGAATCTTCTTTATCATGCTAAGAGGAGCAGGAAAAAGCAAAAAATTTCAGAATTGCACCTTGCAATGCGGAGAAATTAATGTTTGTGCATTTACAATATTCATTGATTTTTGCCATTGAAAAACGTCCAGAAATGTTTGAAGCTACTGACTGAATGAAAGGAGCTGGCATCTCACTCTCTTTGAATCTTCTTTATCGTGCTAAGAGGAGCAGGAAAATTCAAAAAAATTCAGAATTTCACCTTGCAATGCGGAGAAATTACTGTTTGTGCATTCACATTATTCATTGATTTTTGCCATTGAAAAACATCATGTTATTCATATACCAGAAATGTTTGAAGCTACTGACTGAATGAAAAGAGCTGGCATCTCACTCTCTTTGAATCTTCTATATCATGCTAAGAGGAGCAGGAAAAAGCAAAAAATTTCAGAAATGCACCTTGCAATGCGGAGAAATTACTGTTTGTGCATTCACATTATTCATTGATTTTTGCCATTGAAAAACATCATGTTATTCATAAACCAGAAATGTTTGAAGCTACTGACTAAATGAAAAGAGCTGGCATATCACTCTCTTTGAATCTTCTTTATCATGCTAAGAGGAGCAGGAAAAAGCAAAAAATTTCAGAATTGCACCTTGCAATGCGGAGAAATTACTGTTTGTGCATTTACAATATTCATTGATTTTTGCCATTGAAAAACGTCAAGAAATGTTTGAAGCTACTTACTGAATGAAAGAAGCTGGCATCTCACTCTCTTTGAATCTTCTTTATCATGCTAAGATGAGCAGGAAAAAGAAAAAAAATTCAGAATTGCACCTTGCAATGTGGAAAAATTACTGTTTGTGCATTCACATTATTCATTGATTTTTGCCATTGAAAAACATCATGTTATTCGTATACCAGAAATGTTTGAAGCTACTGACTGAATGAAAAGAGCTGGCATCTCACTCTCTTTGAATCTTCTTTATCATGCTAAGATTAGCAGGAAAAAGCAAAAAAATTCAGAATTGCACCTTGCAATGTGGAGAAATTACTGTTTGTGCATTCACAATATTCATTGATTTTTGCCATTGAAAAACGTCCAGAAATGTTTGAAGCTACTGACTGAATGACAAGAGCTGGCATCTCACTCTCTTTGAATCTTCTTTATCATGCTAAGAGGAGCAGGAAAAAGCAAAAAATTTCAGAATTGCACCTTGCAATGCGGAGAAATTACTATTTGTGCATTTACAATATTCATTGATTTTTGCCATTGAAAAACGTCCAGAAATGTTTGAAGCTACTGACTGAATGAAAGGAGCTGGCATCTCACTCTCTTTAAATCTTCTTTATCATGCTAAGAGGAGCAGGAAAAAGCAAAAAATTTCAGAATTGCACCTTGCAATGCGGAGAAATTACTGTTTGTGCATTCACATTATTCATTGATTTTTGCCATTGAAAAACATCATGTTGTTCATATACCAGAAATGTTTGAAGCTACTGACTGAATGAAAGTAGCTGGCATCTCACTCTCTTTGAATCTTCTTTATCATGCTAAGAGGAGCAGGAAAAAGCAAAAAATTTCAGAATTGCACCTTGCAATGCGGAGAAATTACTGTTTGTGCATTTACAATATTCATTGATTTTTGCCATTGAAAAACGTCCAGAAATGTTTGAAGCTACTGACTGAATGAAAGGAGCTGGCATCTCACTCTCTTTGAATCTTCTTTATCATGCTAAGAGGAGCAGGAAAAAGCAAAAAATTTCAGAATTGCACCTTGTAATGCGGAGAAATTACTATTTGTGCATTCACATTATTCATTGATTTTTGCCATTGAAAACCATCATGTTATTCATATACCAGAAATGTTTAAAGCTACTGACTGAATGAAAGGAGCTGGCATCTCAATGTCTTTGAATCTTCTTTATCATGCTAAGAGGAGCAGGAAAAATCAAAAAATTTCAGAATTGCACCTTGCAATGCGGAGAAATTACTGTTTGTGCATTCACATTATTCATTGATTTTTGCCATTGAAAAACGTCCAGAAATGTTTGAAGCTACTTACTGAATGAAAGAAGCTGGCATCTCACTCTCTTTGAATCTTCTTTATCATGCTAAGAGGAGCAGGAAAAAGCAAAAAAATTTAGAATTGCACCTTGCAAAGTGGAGAAATTACTGTTTGTGCATTCACATTATTCATTGATTTTTGCCATTGAAAAACATCATGTTATTGATATACCAGAAATGTTTGAAGCTACTGACTGAATGAAAAGAATTGGCATCTCACTCTCTTTGAATCTTCTTTATCATGCTAATAGGAGCAGGAAAAAGCAAAAAATTTCAGAATTGCACCTTGCAATGCGGAGAAATTCTGTTTGTGCATTTACAATATTCATTGATTTTTGCCATTGAAAAACGCACAGAAATGTTTGAAGCTACTGACTGAATGAGAGGAGCTGGCATCTCACTCTCTTTGAATCTACTTTATCATGCTAAGAGGAGCAGGAAAAAGCAAAAAATTTCAGAATTGCACCTTGCAATGCGGAGAAATTACTGTTTGTGCATTCACATTATTCATTGATTTTTGCCATTGAAAAACATCCAGAAATGTTTGAAGCTACTTACTGAATGAAAGGAGCTGGCATCTCACTCTCTTTGAATCTGCTTTATCATGCTAAGAGGAGCAGGAAAAAGCAAAAAATTTCAGAATTGCACCTTGCAATGCGGAGAAATTAATGTTTGTGCATTCACATTATACATTGATTTTTGCCATTGAAAAACATCTTGTTATTCATATACCAGAAGTGTTTGAAGCTACTGACTGAATGAAAAGAGCTGGCATCTCACTCTCTTTGAATGTTTTTTATCATGCTAAGAGGAGCAGGAAAAAGCAAAAAATTTCAGAATTGCACCTTGCAATGCGGAGAAATTACTGTTTGTGCATTCACATTATTCATTGATTTTTGCCATTGAAAAACATCATGTTATTCATATACCAGAAATGTTTGAAGCTACTGACTGAATGAAAAGAGCTGGCATCTCACTCTCTTTGAATCTTCTTTATCATGCTAAGAGGAGCAGGAAAAAGCAAAAAATTTCAGAATTGCACCTTGCAATGCGGAGAAATTACTGTTTGTGCATTTACAATATTCATTGATTTTTGCCATTGAAAAACGTCCAGAAATGTTTGAAGCTACTGACTGAATGAAAGGAGCTGGCATCTCACTCTCTTTGAATCTTCTTTATCGTGCTAAGAGGTGCAGGAAAATTCAAAAAAATTCAGAATTTCACCTTGCAATGCGGAGAAATTACTGTTTGTGCATTTACAATATTCATTGATTTTTGCCATTGAAAAACGTCCAGAAATGTTTGAAGCTACTGACTGAATGAAAGGAGCTGGCATCTCACTCTCTTTGAATCTTCTTTATCATGCTAAGAGGAGGAGGAAAAAGCAAAAAATTTCAGAATTGCACCTTGCAATGCGGAGAAATTACTGTTTGTGCATTCACATTATTCATTGATTTTTGCCATTGAAAAACGTCCAGAAATGTTTAAAGCTACTTACTGAATGAAAGAAGCTGGCATCTCACTCTCTTTGAATCTTCTTTATCATGCTAAGATGAGCAGGAAAAAGAAAAAAAATTCAGAATTGCACCTTGCAATGTGGAAAAATTACTGTTTGTGCATTCACATTATTCATTGATTTTTGCCATTGAAAAACATCATGTTATTCATATACCAGAAATGTTTGAAGCTACTGACTGAATGAAAAGAGCTGGCATCTCACTCTCTTTGAATCTTCTTTATCATGCTAAGATTAGCAGGAAAAAGCAAAAAAATTCAGAATTGCACCTTGCAATGTGGAGAAATTACTGTTTGTGCATTCACAATATTCATTGATTTTTGCCATTGAAAAACGTCCAGAAATGTTTGAAGCTACTGACTGAATGACAAGAGCTGGCATCTCACTCTCTTTGAATCTTCTTTATCATGCTAAGAGGAGCAGGAAAAAGCAAAAAATTTCAGAATTGCACCTTGCAATGCGGAGAAATTACTATTTGTGCATTTACAATATTCATTGATTTTTGCCATTGAAAAACATCCAGAAATGTTTGAAGCTACTGACTGAATGAAAGGAGCTGGCATCTCACTCTCTTTAAATCTTCTTTATCATGCTAAGAGGAGCAGGAAAAAGCAAAAAATTTCAGAATTGCACCTTGCAATGCGGAGAAATTACTGTTTGTGCATTCACATTATTCATTGATTTTTGCCATTGAAAAACATCATGTTGTTCATATACCAGAAATGTTTGAAGCTACTGACTGAATGAAAGTAGCTGGCATCTCACTCTCTTTGAATCTTCTTTATCATGCTAAGAGGAGCAGGAAAAAGCAAAAAATTTCAGAATTGCACCTTGCAATGCGGAGAAATTACTGTTTGTGCATTTACAATATTCATTGATTTTTGCCATTGAAAAACGTCCAGAAATGTTTGAAGCTACTGACTGAATGAAAGTAGCTGGCATCTCACTCTCTTTGAATCTTCTTTATCATGCTAAGAGGAGCAGGAAAAAGCAAAAAATTTCAGAATTGCACCTTGTAATGCGGAGAAATTACTATTTGTGCATTCACATTATTCATTGATTTTTGCCATTGAAAACCATCATGTTATTCATATACCAGAAATGTTTAAAGCTACTGACTGAATGAAAGGAGCTGGCATCTCAATGTCTTTGAATCTTCTTTATCATGCTAAGAGGAGCAGGAAAAATCAAAAAATTTCAGAATTGCACCTTGCAATGCGGAGAAATTACTGTTTGTGCATTCACATTATTCATTGATTTTTGCCATTGAAAAACGTCCAGAAATGTTTGAAGCTACTTACTGAATGAAAGAAGCTGGCATCTCACTCTCTTTGAATCTTCTTTATCATGCTAAGAGGAGCAGGAAAAAGCAAAAAAATTCAGAATTGCACCTTGCAAAGTGGAGAAATTACTGTTTGTGCATTCACATTATTCATTGATTTTTGCCATTGAAAAACATCATGTTATTGATATACCAGAAATGTTTGAAGCTACTGACTGAATGAAAAGAATTGGCATCTCACTCTCTTTGAATCTTCTTTATCATGCTAATAGGAGCAGGAAAAAGCAAAAAATTTCAGAATTGCACCTTGCAATGCGGAGAAATTCTGTTTGTGCATTTACAATATTCATTGATTTTTGCCATTGAAAAACGCACAGAAATGTTTGAAGCTACTGACTGAATGAGAGGAGCTGGCATCTCACTCTCTTTGAATCTACTTTATCATGCTAAGAGGAGCAGGAAAAAGCAAAAAATTTCAGAATTGCACCTTGCAATGCGGAGAAATTACTGTTTGTGCATTCACATTATTCATTGATTTTTGCCATTGAAAAACATCCAGAAATGTTTGAAGCTACTTACTGAATGAAAGGAGCTGGCATCTCACTCTCTTTGAATCTGCTTTATCATGCTAAGAGGAGCAGGAAAAAGCAAAAAATTTCAGAATTGCACCTTGCAATGCGGAGAAATTAATGTTTGTGCATTCACATTATACATTGATTTTTGCCATTGAAAAATATCTTGTTATTCATATACCAGAAGTGTTTGAAGCTACTGACTGAATGAAAAGAGCTGGCATCTCACTCTCTTTGAATGTTTTTTATCATGCTAAGAGGAGCAGGAAAAAGCAAAAAATTTCAGAATTGCACCTTGCAATGCGGAGAAATTACTGTTTGTGCATTCACATTATTCATTGATTTTTGCCATTGAAAAACATCATGTTATTCATATACCAGAAATGTTTGAAGCTACTGACTCAATGAAAAGAGCTGGCATCTCACTCTCTTTGAATCTTCTTTATCATGCTAAGAGGAGCAGGAAAAAGCAAAAAATTTCAGAATTGCACCTTGCAATGCGGAGAAATTACTGTTTGTGCATTTACAATATTCATTGATTTTTGCCATTGAAAAACGTCCAGAAATGTTTGAAGCTACTGACTGAATGAAAGGAGCTGGCATCTCACTCTCTTTGAATCTTCTTTATCGTGCTAAGAGGAGCAGGAAAATTCAAAAAAATTCAGAATTTCACCTTGAAATGCGGAGAAATTACTGTTTGTGCATTTACAATATTCATTGATTTTTGCCATTGAAAAACGTCCAGAAATGTTTGAAGCTACTGACTGAATAAAAGGAGCTGGCATCTCACTCTCTTTGAATCTTCTTTATCATGCTAAGAGGAGGAGGAAAAAGCAAAAAATTTCAGAATTGCACCTTGCAATGCGGAGAAATTACTGTTTGTGCATTCACATTATTCATTGATTTTTGCCATTGAAAAACGTCCAGAAATGTTTGAAGCTACTTACTGAATGAAAGAAGCTGGCATCTCACTCTCTTTGAATCTTCTTTACCATGCTAAGAGGAGCAGGAAAAAGCAAAACAATTCAGAATTGCACCTTGCAATGTGGAAAAATTACTGTTTGTGCATTCACATTATTCATTGATTTTTGCCATTGAAAAACATCATGTTGTTCATATACCAGAAATGTTTGAAGCTACTGACTGAATGAAAGGAGCTGGCATCTCACTCTCTTTGAATCTTCTTTATCATGCTAAGAGGAGCAGGAAAAAGCAAAAAATTTCAGAAATGCACCTTGCAATGCGGAGAAATTACTGTTTGTGCATTCACATTATTCATTGATTTTTGCCATTGAAAAACATCATGTTATTCATAAACCAGAAATGTTTGAAGCTACTGACTGAATGAAAAGAGCTGGCATATCACTCTCTTTGAATATTCTTTATCATGCTAAGAGGAGCAGGAAAAAGCAAAAAATTTCAGAATTGCACCTTGCAATGCGGAGAAATTACTGTTTGTGCATTTACAATATTCATTGATTTTTGCCATTGAAAAACGTCCAGAAATGTTTGAAGCTACTGACTGAATGAAAGGAGCTGGCATCTCACTCACTTTGAATTTTCTTTATCATGCTAAGAGGAGGAGGAAAAAGCAAAAAATTTCAGAATTGCACCTTGTATTGCAGAGAAATTACTGTTTGTGCATTCACATTATTCATTGATTTTTGCCATTGAAAACCATCATGTTATTCATATACCAGAAATGTTTAAAGCTACTGACTGAATGAAAGGATCTGGCATCTCACTGTGTTTGAATCTTCTTTATCATGCTAAGAAGAGCAGGAAAAAGCAAAAAATTTCAGAATTGCACCTTGCAATGCGGAGAAATTACTGTTTGTGCATTCACATTATTCATTGATTTTTGCCATTGAAAAACGTCCAGAAATGTTTGAAGCTACTTACTGAATGAAAGAAGCTGGCATCTCACTCTCTTTGAATCTTCTTTATCATGCTAAGAGGAGCAGGAAAAAGCAAAAAAATTCAGAATTGCACCTTGTAATGTGGAAAAATTACTGTTTGTGCATTCACATTATTCATTGATTTTTGCCATTGAAAAACATCATGTTATTCATATACCAGAAATGTTTGAAGCTACTGACTGAATGAAAAGAGCTGGCATCTCACTCTCTTTGAATCTTCTTTATCATGCTAAGCGGAGCAGGAAAAATCAAAAAAATTCAGAATTGCACCTTGCAATGTGGAGAAATTACTGTTTGTGCATTCACAATATTCATTGATTTTTGCCATTGAAAAACGTCCAGAAATGTTTGAAGCTACTGACTGAATGAAAAGAGCTGGCATCTCACTCTCTTGAATCTTCTTTATCATGCTAAGAGGAGCAGGAAAAAGCAAAAAATTTCAGAATTGCACCTTGCAATGCGGAGAAATTACTCTTTGTGCATTTACAATATTCATTGATTTTTGCCATTGAAAAACGTCCAGAAATGTTTGAAGCTATGACTGAATGAAAGGAGCTGGCATCTCACTCTCTTTGAATCTTCTTTATCATGCTAAGAGGAGCAGGAAAAAGCAAAAAATTTCAGAATTGCACCTTGCAATGCGGAGAAATTACTGTTTGTGCATTCACATTATTCATTGATTTTTGACATTGAAAAACATCATGTTGTTCATATACCAGAAATGTTTGAAGCTACTGACTGAATGAAAGGAGCTGGCATCTCAATCTCTTTGAATCTTCTTTATCATGCTAAGAGGAGCAGGAAAAAGCAAAAAATTTCAGAATTGCACCTTGCAATGCGAAGAAATTACTGTTTGTGCATTCACATTATTCATTGATTTTTGCCATTGAAAAACATCATGTTATTCATATACCAGAAATGTTTGAAGCTACTGACTGAATGAAAAGAGCTGGCATCTCACTCTCTTTGAATCTTCTTTATCATGCTAAGAGAAGCAGGAAAAAGCAAAAAATTTCAGAATTGCACCTTGCAATGCGGAGAAATTACTGTTTGTGCATTTACAATATTCATTGATTTTTGCCATTGAAAAACGTCCAGAAATGTTTGAAGCTACTGACTGAATGAAAGGAGCTGGCATCTCACTCTCTTTGAATCTTCTTTATCATGCTAAGAGGAGCAGGAAAAAGCAAAAAATTTCAGAATTGCACCTTGTAATGCGGAGAAATTACTGTTTGTGCATTCACATTATTCATTGATTTTTGCCATTGAAAACCATCATGTTATTCATATACCAGAAATGTTTAAAGCTACTGACTGAATGAAAGGAGCTGGCATCTCAATGTCTTTGAATCTTCTTTATCATGCGAAGAGAAGCAAGAAAAAGCAAAAAATTTCAGAATTGCACCTTGCAATGCGGAGAAATTACTGTTTGTGCATTCACATTATTCATTGATTTTTGCCATTGAAAAACGTCCAGAAATGTTTGAAGCTACTTACTGAATGAAAGAAGGTGGCATCTCACTCTCCTTGAATCTTCTTTATCATGCTAAGAGGAGCAGGAAAAAGCAAAAAAATTCAGAATTGCACCTTGCAATGTGGAGAAATTACTGTTTGTGCATTCACATTATTCATTGATTTTTGCCATTGAAAAACATCATGTTATTGATATACCAGAAATGTTTGAAGCTACTGACTGAATGAAAAGAGCTGGCATCTCACTCTCTTTGAATCTTCTTTATCATGCTAAGAGGAGCAGGAAAAAGCAAAAAATTTCAGAATTGCACCTTGCAATGCGGAGAAATTCTGTTTGTGCATTTACAATATTCATTGATTTTTGCCATTGAAAAACGTTCAGAAATGTTTGGAGCTACTGACTGAATGAAAGGAGCTGGCATCTCACACTCTTTGAATCTACTTATCATGCTAAGAGGAGCAGGAAAAAGCAAAAAATTTCAGAATTGCACCTTGCAATGCGGAGAAATTACTGTTTGTGCATTCACATTATTCATTGATTTTTGCCATTGAAAAACGTCCAGAAATGTTTGAAGCTACTTACTGAATGAAAGGAGCTGGCATCTCACTCTCTTTGAATCTTCTTTATCATGCTAAGAGGAGCAGGAAAAAGCAAAAAATTTCAGAATTGCACCTTGCAATGCGGAGAAATTACTGTTTGTGCATTCACATTATTCATTGATTTTTGCCATTGAAAAACATCTTGTTATTCATATACCAGAAGTGTTTGAAGCTACTGACTGAATGAAAAGAGCTGGCATCTCACTCTCTTTGAATCTTCTTTATCATGCTAAGAGGAGCAGGAAAAAGCAAAAAATTTCAGAATTGCACCTTGCAATGCGGAGAAATTACTGTTTGTGCATTTACAATATTCATTGATTTTTGCCATTGAAAAACGTCCAGAAATGTTAGAAGCTGTTGACTGAATGAAAGGAGCTGGCATCTCACTCTCTTTGAATCTTCTTTATCATGCTAAGAGGAGCAGGAAAAAGCAAAAAATTTCAGAATTGCACCTTGCAATGCGGAGAAATTACTGTTTGTGCATTTACAATATTCATTGATTTTTGCCATTGAAAAACGTCCAGAAATGTTTGAAGCTAATGACTGAATGAAAGGACCTGGCATCTCACTTTCTTTGAATCTTCTTTATCATGCTAAGAGGAGCAGGAAAAAGCAAAAAATTTCAGAATTGCACCTTGCAATGCGGAGAAATTACTGTTTGTGCATTCACATTATTCAGTGATTTTTGCCATTGAAAAACGTCCAGAAATGTTTGAAGCTACTGACTGAATGAAAGGAGCTGGCATCTCACTCTCTTTAAATCTTCTTTATCGTGCTAAGAGGAGCAGGAAAAATCAAAAAATTTCAGTATTGCACCTTGCAATGCGGAAAAATTACTGTTTGTGCATTCACATTATTCATTGATTTTTGCCATTGAAAAACATCATGTTATTCATATACCAGAAATGTTTGAAGCTACTGACTGAATGAAAAGAGCTGGCATCTCACTCTCTTTGAATCTTCTTTATCATGCTAAGCGGAGCAGGAAAAATCAAAAAAATTCAGAATTGCACCTTGCAATGTGGAGAAATTACTGTTTGTGCATTCACAATATTCATTGATTTTTGCCATTGAAAAACGTCCAGAAATGTTTGAAGCTACTGACTGAATGAAAAGAGCTGGCATCTCACTCTCTTGAATCTTCTTTATCATGCTAAGAGGAGCAGGAAAAAGCAAAAAATTTCAGAATTGCACCTTGCAATGCGGAGAAATTACTCTTTGTGCATTTACAATATTCATTGATTTTTGCCATTGAAAAACGTCCAGAAATGTTTGAAGCTATGACTGAATGAAAGGAGCTGGCATCTCACTCTCTTTGAATCTTCTATATCATGCTAAGAGGAGCAGGAAAAAGCAAAAAATTTCAGAATTGCACCTTGCAATGCGGAGAAATTACTGTTTGTGCATTCACATTATTCATTGATTTTTGCTATTGAAAAACATCATGTTGTTCATATACCAGAAATGTTTGAAGCTACTGACTGAATGAAAGGAGCTGGCATCTCACTCTCTTTGAATCTTCTTTATCATGCTAAGAGGAGCAGGAAAAAGCAAAAAATTCAGAATTGCACCTTGCAATGCGGAGAAATTACTGTTTGTGCATTCACATTATTCATTGATTTTTGCCATTGAAAAACATCATGTTATTCATATACCAGAAATGTTTGAAGCTACTGACTGAATGAAAAGAGCTGGCATCTCACTCTCTTTGAATCTTCTTTATCATGCTAAGAGGAGCAGGAAAAAGCAAAAAATTTCAGAATTGCACCTTGCAATGCGGAGAAATTACTGTTTGTGCATTTACAATATTCATTGATTTTTGCCATTGAAAAACGTCCAGAAATGTTTGAAGCTACTGACTGAATGAAAGGAGCTGGCATCTCACTCTCTTTGAATCTTCTTTATCATGCTAAGAGGAGCAGGAAAAAGCAAAAAATTTCAGAATTGCACCTTGTAATGCAAAGAAATTACTGTTTGTGCATTCACATTATTCATTGATTTTTGCCATTGAAAACCATCATGTTATTCATATACCAGAAATGTTTAAAGCTACTGACTGAATGAAAGGAGCTGGCATCTCAATGTCTTTGAATCTTCTTTATCATGCGAAGAGGAGCAAGAAAAAGCAAAAAATTTCAGAATTGCACCTTGCAATGCGGAGAAATTACTGTTTGTGCATTCACATTATTCATTGATTTTTGCCATTGAAAAACGTCCAGAAATGTTTGAAGCTACTTACTGAATGAAAGAAGCTGGCATCTCACTCTCTTTGAATCTTCTTTATCATGCTAAGAGGAGCAGGAAAAAGCAAAAAAATTCAGAATTGCACCTTGCAATGTGGAGAAATTACTGTTTGTGCATTCACATTATTCATTGATTTTTGCCATTGAAAAACATCATGTTATTGATATACCAGAAATGTTTGAAGCTACTGACTGAATGAAAAGAGCTGGCATCTCACTCTCTTTGAATCTTCTTTATCATGCTAAGAGGAGCAGGAAAAAGCAAAAAATTTCAGAATTGCACCTTGCAATGCGGAGAAATTCTGTTTGTGCATTTACAATATTCATTGATTTTTGCCATTGAAAAACGTACAGAAATGTTTGAAGCTACTGACTGAATGAAAGGAGCTGGCATCTCACTCTCTTTGAATCTACTTTATCATGCTAAGAGGAGCATGAAAAAGCAAAAAATTTCAGAATTGCACCTTGCAATGCGGAGAAATTACTGTTTGTGCATTCACATTATTCATTGATGTTTGCCATTGAAAAACGTCCAGAAATGTTTGAAGCTACTTACTGAATGAAAGGAGCTGGCATCTCACTCTCTTTGAATCTTATTTATCATGCTAAGAGGAGCAGGAAAAAGCAAAAAATTTCAGAATTGCACCTTGCAATGCGGAGAAATTACTGTTTGTGCATTCACATTATTCATTGATTTTTGCCATTGAAAAACATCATGTTATTCATATACCAGAAGTGTTTGAAGCTACTGACTGAATGAAAAGAGCTGGCATCTCACTCTCTTTGAATCTTCTTTATCATGCTAAGAGGAGCAGGAAAAAGCAAAAAATTTCAGAATTGCACCTTGCAATGCGGAGAAATTACTGTTTGTGCATTTACAATATTCATTGATTTTTGCCATTGAAAAACGTCCAGAAATGTTAGAAGCTGTTGACTGAATGAAAGGAGCTGGCATCTCACTCTCTTTGAATCTTCTTTATCATGCTAAGAGGAGCAGGAAAAACCAAAAAATTTCAGAATTGCACCTTGCAATGCGGAGAAATTACTGCTTGTGCTTTCACATTATTCATTGATTTTTGCCATTGAAAAACATCATGTTATTCATATACCAGAAATGTTTGAAGCTACTGACTGAATGAAAAGAGCTGGCGTCTCACTCTCTTTGAATCTTCTTTATCATGCTAAGAGGAGCAGGAAAAAGCAAAAAATTTCAGAATTGCACCTTGCAATGCGGAGAAATTACTGTTTGTGCATTTACAAGATTCATTGATTTTTGCCATTGAAAAAAGTCCAGAAATGTTTGAAGCTACTGACTGAATGAAAGGACCTGGCATCTCACTCTCTTTGAATCTTCTTTATCATGCTAAGAGGAGCAGGAAAAAGCAAAAAATTTCAGAATTGCACCTTGCAATGCGGAGAAATTACTGTTTGTGCATTCACATTATTCATTGATTTTTGCCATTGAAAAACGTCCAGAAATGTTTGAAGCTACTGACTGAATGAAAGGAGCTGGCATCTCACTCTCTTTGAATCTTCTTTATCATGCTAAGAGTAGCAGGAAAAATCAAAAAATTTCAGAATTGCACCTTGCAATGCGGAAAAATTACTGTTTGTGCATTCACATTATTCATTGATTTTTGCCATTGAAAAACATCATGTTATTCATATACCAGAAATGTTTGAAGCTACTGACTGAATGAAAAGAGCTGGCATCTCACTCTCTTTGAATCTTCTTTATCATGCTAAGAGAAGCAGGAAAAAGCAAAAAATTTCAGAATTGCAGCTTGCAATGCGGAGAAATTACTGTTTGTGCATTTACAATATTCATTGATTTTTGCCATTGAAAAACGTCCAGAAATGTTTGAAGCTACTGACTGAATGAAAGGAGCTGGCATCTCACTCTCTTTGAATCTTCTTTATCATGCTAAGAGAAGCAGGAAAAAGCAAAAAATTTCAGAATTGCACCTTGCAATGCGGAGAAATTACTGTTTGTGCATTCACATTATTCATTGATTTTTGCCATTGAAAAACGTCCAGAAATGTTTGAAGCTACTTACTGAATGAAAGGAGCTGGCATCTCACTCTCTTTGAATCTTCTTTATCATGCTAAGAGGAGCAGGAAAAAGCAAAAAATTTCAGAATTGCACCTTGCAATGCGGAGAAATTACTGTTTGTGCTTTCACATTATTCATTGATTTTTGCCATTGAAAAACATCATGTTATTCATATACCAGAAATGTTTGAAGCTACTGACTGAATGAAAAGAGCTGGCATCTCACTCTCTTTGAATCTTCTTTATCATGCTAAGAGGAGCAAGAAAAAGCAAAAAATTTCAGAATTGCACCTTGCAATGCGGAGAAATTACTGTTTGTGCATTTACAATATTCATTAATTTTTGCCATTGAAATAGTCCAGAAATGTTTGAAGCTACTGACTGAATGAAAGGACCTGGCATCTCACTCTCATTGAATCTTCTTTATCATGCTAAGAGGAGCAGGAAAAAGCAAAAAATTTCAGAATTGCACCTTGCAATGCGGAGAAATTACTGTTTGTGCATTCACATTATTCATTGATTTTTGCCATTGAAAAACGTCCAGAAATGTTTGAAGCTACTGACTGAATGAAAGGAGCTGGCATCTCACTCTCTTTGAAGCTTCTTTATCGTGCTAAGAGGAGCAGGAAAAAGAAAAAAATTTCAGAATTGCACCTTGCAATGCGGAAAAATTACTGTTTGTGCATTCACATTATTCATTGATTTTTGCCATTGAAAAACATCATGTTATTCATATACCAGAAATGTTTGAAGCTACTGACTGAATGAAAAGAGCTGGCATCTCACTCTCTTTGAATGTTCTTTATCATGCTAAGAGGAGCAGGAAAAAGCAAAAAATTTCAGAATTGCACCTTGCAATGCGGAGAAATTACTGTTTGTGCATTCACATTATTCATTGATTTTTGCCATTGAAAAACATCATGTTATTCATATACCAGAAATGTTTGAAGCTACTGACTGAATGAAAAGAGCTGGCATCTCACTCTCTTTGAATCTTCTTTATCATGCTAAGAGAAACAGGAAAAAGCAAAAAATTTCAGAATTGCACCTTGCAATGTGGAGAAATTACTGTTTGTGCATTTACAATATTCATTGATTTTTGCCATTGAAAAACGTCCAGAAATGTTTGAAGCTACTGACTGAATGAAAGGAGCTGGCATCTCACTCTCTTTGAATCTTCTTTATCATGCTAAGAGGAGCAGGAAAAAGCAAAAAATTTCAGAATTGCACCTTGCAATGCGGAGAAATTACTGTTTGTGCATTCACATTATTCATTGATTTTTGCCATTGAAAAACATCATGTTGTTCATATACCAGAAATGTTTGGAGCTACTGACTGAATGAAAGGAGCTGGCATCTCACTCTCTTTGAATCTTCTTTATCATGCTTAAAGGAGCAGGAAAAAGCAAAAAATTTCAGAACTGCACCTTGCAATGTGGAGAAATTACTGTTTGTGCATTTACAATATTCATTGATTTTTGAAATTGAAAAACGTCCAGAAATGTTTGAAGCTACTGACTGAATGAAAAGAGCTGGCATCTCACTCTCTTTGAATCTTCTTTATCATGCTAAGAGGAGCAGGAAAAAGCAAAAAATTTCAGAATTGCACCTTGCAATTTGGAGAAATTACTGTTTGTGCATTTACAATATTCATTGATTTTTGCCATTGAAAAACATCATGTTGTTCATATACCAGAAATATTTGAAGCTACTGACTGAATGAAAGGAGCTGGCATCTCACTCTCTTTGAATCTTCTTTATCATGCTAAGAGGAGCAGGAAAAAGTTAAAAATGTCAGAATTGCACATTGCAATGCGGAGAAATTACTGTTTGTGCATTCAAATTATTCATTGATTTTTGCCATTGAAAAACATCATGTTATTCATATACCAGAAATGTTTGAAGCTACTGACTGAATGAAAAGAGCTGGCTTCTCACTCTCTTTGAATCTTCTTTATCATGCTAAGAGGAGCAGGAAAAAGCAAAAAATTTCAGAATTGCACCATGCAATGCGGAGAAATTACTGTTTGTGCATTCACATTATTCATTGATTTTTGCCATTGAAAAACATCATGTTATTCATATACCAGAATTGTTTGAAGCTACTGACTGAATGAAAAGAGCTGGCATCTCACTCTCTTTGAATCTTCTTTATCATGCTAAGAGGAGCAGGAAAAAGTAAAAAATTTCAGAATTGCACCTTGCAATGCGGAGAAATTACTGTTTGTGCATTTACAATATTCATTGATTTTTGCCATTGAAAAACGTCCAGAAATGTTTGAAGCTACTGACTGAATGAAAAGAGCTGGCATCTCACTCTTTTTGAATCTTCTTTATCATGCTAAGAGGAGCAGGAAAAAGCAAAAAATTTCAGAATTGCACTTTGCAATGCTGAGAAATTACTGTTTGTGCATTCACATTATTCATTGATTTTTGCCATTGAAAAATGTCCAGAAATGTTTGAAGCTACTGACTGCATGAAAGGAGCTGGCATCTCACTCTCTTTGAATCTTCTTTATCATGCTAAGAGGAGCAGGAAAAAGCAAAAAATTTCAGAATTGCACCTTGCAATGCGGAGAAATTACTGTTTGTGCATTCACATTATTCATTGATTTTTGCCATTGAAAAACATCATGTTATTCATATACCAGAAATGTTTGAAGCTACTGACTGAATGAAAAGAGCTGGCATCTCACTCTCTTTGAATCTTCTTTATCATGCTAAGAGGAGCAGGAAAAAGCAAAAAATTTCAGAATTGCACCTTGCAATGCGGAGAAATTACTGTTTGTGCATTTACAATATTCATTGATTTTTGCCATTGAAAAACGTCCAGAAATGTTTGAAGCTACTGACTGAATGAAAGGAGCTGGCATCTCACTCTCTTTGAATCTTCTTTATCATGCTAAGAGGAGCAGGAAAAAGCAAAAAATTTCAGAATTGCACCTTGTAATGCGGAGAAATTACTGTTTGTGCATTCACATTATTCATTGATTTTTGCCATTGAAAACCATCATGTTATTCATATACCAGAAATGTTTAAAGCTACTGACTGAATGAAAGGAGCTGGCATCTCAATGTCTTTGAATCTTCTTTATCATGCGAAGAGAAGCAAGAAAAAGCAAAAAATTTCAGAATTGCACCTTGCAATGCGGAGAAATTACTGTTTGTGCATTCACATTATTCATTGATTTTTGCCATTGAAAAACGTCCAGAAATGTTTGAAGCTACATACTGAATGAAAGAAGCTGGCATCTCACTCTCCTTGAATTTTCTTTATCATGCTAAGAGGAGCAGGAAAAAGCAAAAAAATTCAGAATTGCACCTTGCAATGTGGAGAAATTACTGTTTGTGCATTCACATTATTCATTGATTTTTGCCATTGAAAAACATCATGTTATTGATATACCAGAAATGTTTGAAGCTACTGACTGAATGAAAAGAGCTGGCATCTCACTCTCTTTGAATCTTCTTTATCTTGCTAAGAGGAGCAGGAAAAAGCAAAAAATTTCAGAATTGCACCTTGCAATGCGGAGAAATTCTGTTTGTGCATTTACAATATTCATTGATTTTTGCCATTGAAAAACGTTCAGAAATGTTTGAAGCTACTGACTGAATGAAAGGAGCTGGCATCTCACACTCTTTGAATCTACTTATCATGCTAAGAGGAGCAGGAAAAAGCAAAAAATTTCAGAATTGCACCTTGCAATGCGGAGAAATTACTGTTTGTGCATTCACATTATTCATTGATTTTTGCCATTGAAAAACGTCCAGAAATGTTTGAAGCTACTTACTGAATGAAAGGAGCTGGCATCTCACTCTCTTTGAATCTTCTTTATCATGCTAAGAGGAGCAGGAAAAAGCAAAAAATTTCAGAATTGCACCTTGCAATGCGGAGAAATTACTGTTTGTGCATTCACATTATTCATTGATTTTTGCCATTGAAAAACATCATGTTATTCATATACCAGAAGTGTTTGAAGCTACTGACTGAATGAAAAGAGCTGGCATCTCACTCTCTTTGAATCTTCTTTATCATGCTAAGAGGAGCAGGAAAAAGCAAAAAATTTCAGAATTGCACCTTGCAATGCGGAGAAATTACTGTTTGTGCATTTACAATATTCATTGATTTTTGCCATTGAAAAACGTCCAGAAATGTTAGAAGCTGTTGACTGAATGAAAGGAGCTGGCATCTCACTCTCTTTGAATCTTCTTTATCATGCTAAGAGGAGCAGGAAAAAGCAAAAAATTTCAGAATTGCACCTTGCAATGCGGAGAAATTACTGCTTGTGCTTTCACATTATTCATTGATTTTTGCCATTGAAAAACATCATGTTATTCATATACCAGAAATGTTTGAAGCTACTGACTGAATGAAAAGAGCTGGCATCTCACTCTCTTTGAATCTTCTTTATCATGCTAAGAGGAGCAGGAAAAAGCAAAAAATTTCAGAATTGCACCTTGCAATGCGGAGAAATTACTGTTTGTGCATTTACAATATTCATTGATTTTTGCCATTGAAAAACGTCCAGAAATGTTTGAAGCTAATGACTGAATGAAAGGACCTGGCATCTCAATTTCTTTGAATCTTCTTTATCATGCTAAGAGGAGCAGGAAAAAGCAAAAAATTTCAGAATTGCACCTTGCAATGCGGAGAAATTACTGTTTGTGCATTCACATTATTCATTGATTTTTGCCATTGAAAATCGTCCAGAAATGTTTGAAGCTACTGACTGAATGAAAGGAGCTGGCATCTCACTCTCTTTAAATCTTCTTTATCGTGCTAAGAGGAGCAGGAAAAATCAAAAAATTTCAGAATTGCACCTTGCAATGCGGAAAAATTACTGTTTGTGCATTCACATTATTCATTGATTTTTGCCATTGAAAAACATCATGTTATTCATATACCAGAAATGTTTGAAGCTACTGACTGAATGAAAAGAGCTGGCATCTCACTCTCTTTGATTCTTCTTTATCATGCTAAGCGGAGCAGGAAAAATCAAAAAAATTCAGAATTGCACCTTGCAATGTGGAGAAATTACTGTTTGTGCATTCACAATATTCATTGATTTTTGCCATTGAAAAACGTCCAGAAATGTTTGAAGCTACTGACTGAATGAAAAGAGCTGGCATCTCACTCTCTTGAATCTTCTTTATCATGCTAAGAGGAGCAGGAAAAAGCAAAAAATTTCAGAATTGCACCTTGCAATGCGGAGAAATTACTCTTTGTGCATTTACAATATTCATTGATTTTTGCCATTGAAAAACGTCCAGAAATGTTTGAAGCTATGACTGAATGAAAGGAGCTGGCATCTCACTCTCTTTGAATCTTCTTTATCATGCTAAGAGCAGCAGGAAAAAGCAAAAAATTTCAGAATTGCACCTTGCAATGCGGAGAAATTACTGTTTGTGCATTCACATTATTCATTGATTTTTGCTATTGAAAAACATCATGTTGTTCATATACCAGAAATGTTTGAAGCTACTGACTGAATGAAAGGAGCTGGCATCTCACTCTCTTTGAATCTTCTTTATCATGCTAAGAGGAGCAGGAAAAAGCAAAAAATTTCAGAATTGCACCTTGCAATGCGGAGAAATTACTGTTTGTGCATTCACATTATTCATTGATTTTTGCCATTGAAAAACATCATGTTATTCATATACCAGAAATGTTTGAAGCTACTGACTGAATGAAAAGAGCTGGCATCTCGCTCTCTTTGAATCTTCTTTATCATGCTAAGAGGAGCAGGAAAAAGCAAAAAATTTCAGAATTGCACCTTGCAATGCGGAGAAATTACTGTTTGTGCATTTACAATATTCATTGATTTTTGCCATTGAAAAACGTCCAGAAATGTTTGAAGCTACTGACTGAATGAAAGGAGCTGGCATCTCACTCTCTTTGAATCTTCTTTATCATGCTAAGAGGAGCAGGAAAAAGCAAAAAATTTCAGAATTGCACCTTGCAATGTGGAGAAATTACTGTTTGTGCATTCACATTATTCATTGATTTTTGCCATTGAAAAACATCATGTTATTGATATACCAGAAATGTTTGAAGCTACTGACTGAATGAAAAGAGCTGGCATCTCACTCTCTTTGAATCTTCTTTATCATGCTAAGAGGAGCAGGAAAAAGCAAAAAATTTCAGAATTGCACCTTGCAATGCGGAGAAATTCTGTTTGTGCATTTACAATATTCATTGATTTTTGCCATTGAAAAACGTACAGAAATGTTTGAAGCTACTGACTGAATGAAAGGAGCTGGCATCTCACTCTCTTTGAATCTACTTTATCATGCTAAGAGGAGCAGGAAAAAGCAAAAAATTTCAGAATTGCACCTTGCAATGCGGAGAAATTACTGTTTGTGCATTCACATTATTCATTGATGTTTGCCATTGAAAAACGTCCAGAAATGTTTGAAGCTACTTACTGAATGAAAGGAGCTGGCATCTCACTCTCTTTGAATCTTCTTTATCATGCTAAGAGGAGCAGGAAAAACCAAAAAATTTCAGAATTGCACCTTGCAATGCGGAGAAATTACTGCTTGTGCTTTCACATTATTCATTGATTTTTGCCATTGAAAAACATCATGTTATTCATATACCAGAAATGTTTGAAGCTACTGACTGAATGAAAAGAGCTGGCATCTCACTCTCTTTGAATCTTCTTTATCATGCTAAGAGGAGCAGGAAAAAGCAAAAAATTTCAGAATTGCACCTTGCAATGCGGAGAAATTACTGTTTGTGCATTTACAATATTCATTGATTTTTGCCTTTGAAAAACGTCCAGAAATGTTTGAAGCTAATGACTGAATGAAAGGACCTGGCATCTCAATTTCTTTGAATCTTCTTTATCATGCTAAGAGGAGCAGGAAAAAGCAAAAAATTTCAGAATTGCACCTTGCAATGCGGAGAAATTACTGTTTGTGCATTCACATTATTCATTGATTTTTGCCATTGAAAATCGTCCAGAAATGTTTGAAGCTACTGACTGAATGAAAGGAGCTGGCATCTCACTCTCTTTAAATCTTCTTTATCGTGCTAAGAGGAGCAGGAAAAATCAAAAAATTTCAGAATTGCACCTTGCAATGCGGAAAAATTACTGTTTGTGCATTAACATTATTCATTGATTTTTGCCATTGAAAAACATCATGTTATTCATATACCAGAAATGTTTGAAGCTACTGACTGAATGAAAAGAGCTGGCATCTCACTCTCTTTGATTCTTCTTTATCATGCTAAGCGGAGCAGGAAAAATCAAAAAAATTCAGAATTGCACCTTGCAATGTGGAGAAATTACTGTTTGTGCATTCACAATATTCATTGATTTTTGCCATTGAAAAACGTCCAGAAATGTTTGAAGCTACTGACTGAATGAAAAGAGCTGGCATCTCACTCTCTTGAATCTTCTTTATCATGCTAAGAGGAGCAGGAAAAAGCAAAAAATTTCAGAATTGCACCTTGCAATGCGGAGAAATTACTCTTTGTGCATTTACAATATTCATTGATTTTTGCCATTGAAAAACGTTCAGAAATGTTTGAAGCTATGACTGAATGAAAGGAGCTGGCATCTCACTCTCTTTGAATCTTCTTTATCATGCTAAGAGCAGCAGGAAAAAGCAAAAAATTTCAGAATTGCACCTTGCAATGCGGAGAAATTACTGTTTGTGCATTCACATTATTCATTGATTTTTGCTATTGAAAAACATCATGTTGTTCATATACCAGAAATGTTTGAAGCTACTGACTGAATGAAAGGAGCTGGCATCTCACTCTCTTTGAATCTTCTTTATCATGCTAAGAGGAGCAGGAAAAAGCAAAAAATTTCAGAATTGCACCTTGCAATGCGGAGAAATTACTGTTTGTGCATTCACATTATTCATTGATTTTTGCCATTGAAAAACATCATGTTATTCATATACCAGAAATGTTTGAAGCTACTGACTGAATGAAAAGAGCTGGCATCTCGCTCTCTTTGAATCTTCTTTATCATGCTAAGAGGAGCAGGAAAAAGCAAAAAATTTCAGAATTGCACCTTGCAATGCGGAGAAATTACTGTTTGTGCATTTACAATATTCATTGATTTTTGCCATTGAAAAACGTCCAGAAATGTTTGAAGCTACTGACTGAATGAAAGGAGCTGGCATCTCACTCTCTTTGAATCTTCTTTATCATGCTAAGAGGAGCAGGAAAAAGCAAAAAATTTCAGAATTGCACCTTGCAATGTGGAGAAATTACTGTTTGTGCATTCACATTATTCATTGATTTTTGCCATTGAAAAACATCATGTTATTGATATACCAGAAATGTTTGAAGCTACTGACTGAATGAAAAGAGCTGGCATCTCACTCTCTTTGAATCTTCTTTATCATGCTAAGAGGAGCAGGAAAAAGCAAAAAATTTCAGAATTGCACCTTGCAATGCGGAGAAATTCTGTTTGTGCATTTACAATATTCATTGATTTTTGCCATTGAAAAACGTACAGAAATGTTTGAAGCTACTGACTGAATGAAAGGAGCTGGCATCTCACTCTCTTTGAATCTACTTTATCATGCTAAGAGGAGCAGGAAAAAGCAAAAAATTTCAGAATTGCACCTTGCAATGCGGAGAAATTACTGTTTGTGCATTCACATTATTCATTGATGTTTGCCATTGAAAAACGTCCAGAAATGTTTGAAGCTACTTACTGAATGAAAGGAGCTGGCATCTCACTCTCTTTGAATCTTCTTTATCATGCTAAGAGGAGCAGGAAAAACCAAAAAATTTCAGAATTGCACCTTGCAATGCGGAGAAATTACTGCTTGTGCTTTCACATTATTGATTGATTTTTGCCATTGAAAAACATCATGTTATTCATATACCAGAAATGTTTGAAGCTACTGACTGAATGAAAAGAGCTGGCGTCTCACTCTCTTTGAATCTTCTTTATCATGCTAAGAGGAGCAGGAAAAAGCAAAAAATTTCAGAATTGCACCTTGCAATGCGGAGAAATTACTGTTTGTGCATTTACAATATTCATTGATTTTTGCCTTTGGAAAACGTCCAGAAATGTTTGAAGCTACTGACTGAATGAAAGGACCTGGCATCTCACTCTCTTTGAATCTTCTTTATCATGCTAAGAGGAGCAGGAAAAATCAAAAAATTTCAGAATTGCACCTTGCAATGCGGAAATATATCTGTTTGTGCATTCACATTATTCATTGATTTTTGCCATTGAAAAACATCATGTTATTCATATACCAGAAATGTTTGAAGCTACTGACTGAATGAAAAGAGCTGGCATCTCACTCTCTTTGAATCTTCTTTATCATGCTAAGAGAAGCAGGAAAAAGCAAAAAATTTCAGAATTGCAGCTTGCAATGCGGAGAAATTACTGTTTGTGCATTTACAATATTCATTGATTTTTGCCATTGAAAAACGTCCAGAAATGTTTGAAGCTACTGACTGAATGAAAGGAGCTGGCATCTCACTCTCTTTGAATCTTCTTTATCATGCTAAGAGAAGCAGGAAAAAGCAAAAAATTTCAGAATTGCACCTTGCAATGCGGAGAAATTACTGTTTGTGCATTCACATTATTCATTGATTTTTGCCATTGAAAAACGTCCAGAAATGTTTGAAGCTACTTACTGAATGAAAGGAGCTGGCATCTCACTCTCTTTGAATCTTCTTTATCATGCTAAGAGGAGCAGGAAAAAGCAAAAAATTTCAGAATTGCACCTTGCAATGCGGAGAAATTACTGTTTGTGCTTTCACATTATTCATTGATTTTTGCCATTGAAAAACATCATGTTATTCATATACCAGAAATGTTTGAAGCTACTGACTGAATGAAAAGAGCTGGCATCTCACTCTCTTTGAATCTTCTTTATCATGCTAAGAGGAGCAAGAAAAAGCAAAAAATTTCAGAATTGCACCTTGCAATGCGGAGAAATTACTGTTTGTGCATTTACAATATTCATTAATTTTTGCCATTGAAAAACGTGCAGAAATGTTTGAAGCTACTGACTGAATGAAAGGACCTGGCATCTCACTCTCATTGAATCTTCTTTATCATGCTAAGAGGAGCAGGAAAAAGCAAAAAATTTCAGAATTGCACCTTGCAATGCGGAGAAATTACTGTTTGTGCATTCACATTATTCATTGATTTTTGCCACTGAAAAACGTCCAGAAATGTTTGAAGCTACTGACTGAATGAAAAGAGCTGGCATCTCACTCTCTTTGAAGCTTCTTTATCGTGCTAAGAGGAGCAGGAAAAAGAAAAAAAATTCAGAATTGCACCTTGCAATGCGGAAAAATTACTGTTTGTGCATTCACATTATTCATTGATTTTTGCCATTGAAAAACATCATGTTATTCATATACCAGAAATGTTTGAAGCTACTGACTGAATGAAAAGAGCTGGCATCTCACTCTCTTTGAATGTTCTTTATCATGCTAAGAGGAGCAGGAAAAAGCAAAAAATTTCAGAATTGCACCTTGCAATGCGGAGAAATTACTGTTTGTGCATTCACATTATTCATTGATTTTTGCCATTGAAAAACATCATGTTATTCATATACCAGAAATGTTTGAAGCTACTGACTGAATGAAAAGAGCTGGCATCTCACTCTCTTTGAATCTTCTTTATCATGCTAAGAGAAACAGGAAAAAGCAAAAAATTTCAGAATTGCACCTTGCAATGTGGAGAAATTACTGTTTGTGCATTTACAATATTCATAGATTTTTGCCATTGAAAAACGTCCAGAAATGTTTGAAGCTACTGACTGAATGAAAGGAGCTGGCATCTCACTCTCTTTGAATCTTCTTTATCATGCTAAGAGGAGCAGGAAAAAGCAAAAAATTTCAGAATTGCACCTTGCAATGCGGAGAAATTACTGTTTGTGCATTCACATTATTCATTGATTTTTGCCATTGAAAAACATCATGTTATTCATATACCAGAAATGTTTGAAGCTACTGACTGAATGAAAAGAGCTGGCATCTCACGCTCTTTGAATCTTCTTTATCATGCTAAGAGGAGCAGGAAAAAGCAAAAAATTTCAGAATTGCACCTTGCAATGCGGAGAAATTACTGTTTGTGCATTTACAATATTCATTGATTTTTGCCATTGAAAAACGTCCAGAAATGTTTGAAGCTACTGACTGAATGAAAAGAGCTGGCATCTCACTCTCTTTGAATCTTCTTTATCATGCTAAGAGGAGCAGGAAAAAGCAAAAAATTTCAGAATTGCACCTTGCAATGCGGAGAAATTACTGTTTGTGCATTCACATTATTCATTGATTTTTGCCATTGAAAAACGTCCAGAAATGTTTGATGCTACTTACTGAATGAAAGGAGCTGGCATCTCACTCTCTTTGAATCTTCTTTATCATGCTAAGAGGAGCAGGAAAAAGCAAAAAATTTCAGAATTGCACCTTGCAATGCGGAGAAATTACTGTTTGTGCATTCACATTATTCATTGATTTTTGCCATTGAAAAACATCATGTTATTCATATACCAGAAGTGTTTGAAGCTACTGACTGAATGAAAAGAGCTGGCATCTCACTCTCTTTGAATCTTCTTTATCATGCTAAGAGGAGCAGGAAAAAGCAAAAAATTTCAGAATTGCACCTTGCAATGCGGAGAAATTACTGTTTGTGCATTTACAATATTCATTGATTTTTGCCATTGAAAAACGTCCAGAAATGTTAGAAGCTGTTGACTGAATGAAAGGAGCTGGCATCTCACTCTCTTTGAATCTTCTTTATCATGCTAAGAGGAGCAGGAAAAAGCAAAAAATTTCAGAATTGCACCTTGCAATGCGGAGAAATTACTGCTTGTGCTTTCACATTATTCATTGATTTTTGCCATTGAAAAACATCATGTTATTCATATACCAGAAATGTTTGAAGCTACTGACTGAATGAAAAGAGCTGGCATCTCACTCTCTTTGAATCTTCTTTATCATGCTAAGAGGAGCAGGAAAAAGCAAAAAATTTCAGAATTGCACCTTGCAATGCGGAGAAATTACTGTTTGTGCATTCACATTATTCATTGATTTTTGCCATTGAAAATCGTCCAGAAATGTTTGAAGCTACTGACTGAATGAAAGGAGCTGGCATCTCACTCTCTTTAAATCTTCTTTATCGTGCTAAGAGGAGCAGGAAAAATCAAAAAATTTCAGAATTGCACCTTGCAATGCGGAAAAATTACTGTTTGTGCATTCACATTATTCTTTGATTTTTGCCATTGAAAAACATCATGTTATTCATATACCAGAAATGTTTGAAGCTACTGACTGAATGAAAAGAGCTGGCATCTCACTCTCTTTGATTCTTCTTTATCATGCTAAGCGGAGCAGGAAAAATCAAAAAAATTCAGAATTGCACCTTGCAATGTGGAGAAATTACTGTTTGTGCATTCACAATATTCATTGATTTTTGCCATTGAAAAACGTCCAGAAATGTTTGAAGCTACTGACTGAATGAAAAGAGCTGGCATCTCACTCTCTTGAATCTTCTTTATCATGCTAAGAGGAGCAGGAAAAAGCAAAAAATTTCAGAATTTCACCTTGCAATGCGGAGAAATTACTCTTTGTGCATTTACAATATTCATTGATTTTTGCCATTGAAAAACGTCCAGAAATGTTTGAAGCTATGACTGAATGAAAGGAGCTGGCATCTCACTCTCTTTGAATCTTCTTTATCATGCTAAGAGCAGCAGGAAAAAGCAAAAAATTTCAGAATTGCACCTTGCAATGCGGAGAAATTACTGTTTGTGCATTCACATTATTCATTGATTTTTGCTATTGAAAAACATCATGTTGTTCATATACCAGAAATGTTTGAAGCTACTGACTGAATGAAAGGAGCTGGCATCTCACTCTCTTTGAATCTTCTTTATCATGCTAAGAGGAGCAGGAAAAAGCAAAAAATTTCAGAATTGCACCTTGCAATGCGGAGAAATTACTGTTTGTGCATTCACATTATTCATTGATTTTTGCCATTGAAAAACATCATGTTATTCATATACCAGAAATGTTTGAAGCTACTGACTGAATGAAAAGAGCTGGCATCTCACTCTCTTTGAATCTTCTTTATCATGCTAAGAGGAGCAGGAAAAAGCAAAAAATTTCAGAATTGCACCTTGCAATGCGGAGAAATTACTGTTTGTGCATTTACAATATTCATTGATTTTTGCCATTGAAAAACGTCCAGAAATGTTTGAAGCTACTGACTGAATGAAAGGAGCTGGCATCTCACTCTCTTTGAATCTTCTTTATCATGCTAAGAGGAGCAGGAAAAAGCAAAAAATTTCAGAATTGCACCTTGCAATGTGGAGAAATTACTGTTTGTGCATTCACATTATTCATTGATTTTTGCCATTGAAAAACATCATGTTATTGATATACCAGAAATGTTTGAAGCTACTGACTGAATGAAAAGAGCTGGCATCTCACTCTCTTTGAATCTTCTTTATCATGCTAAGAGGAGCAGGAAAAAGCAAAAAATTTCAGAATTGCACCTTGCAATGCGGAGAAATTCTGTTTGTGCATTTACAATATTCATTGATTTTTGCCATTGAAAAACGTACAGAAATGTTTGAAGCTACTGACTGAATGAAAGGAGCTGGCATCTCACTCTCTTTGAATCTACTTTATCATGCTAAGAGGAGCAGGAAAAAGCAAAAAATTTCAGAATTGCACCTTGCAATGCGGAGAAATTACTGTTTGTGCATTCACATTATTCATTGATGTTTGCCATTGAAAAACGTCCAGAAATGTTTGAAGCTACTTACTGAATGAAAGGAGCTGGCATCTCACTCTCTTTGAATCTTCTTTATCATGCTAAGAGGAGCAGGAAAAACCAAAAAATTTCAGAATTGCACCTTGCAATGCGGAGAAATTACTGCTTGTGCTTTCACATTATTCATTGATTTTTGCCATTGAAAAACATCATGTTATTCATATACCAGAAATGTTTGAAGCTACTGACTGAATGAAAAGAGCTGGCGTCTCACTCTCTTTGAATCTTCTTTATCATGCTAAGAGGAGCAGGAAAAAGCAAAAAATTTCAGAATTGCACCTTGCAATGCGGAGAAATTACTGTTTGTGCATTTACAATATTCATTGATTTTTGCCTTTGAAAAACGTCCAGAAATGTTTGAAGCTACTGACTGAATGAAAGGACCTGGCATCTCACTCTCTTTGAATCTTCTTTATCATGCTAAGAGGAGCAGGAAAAATCAAAAAATTTCAGAATTGCACCTTGCAATGCGGAAAAATATCTGTTTGTGCATTCACATTATTCATTGATTTTTGCCATTGAAAAACATCATGTTATTCATATACCAGAAATGTTTGAAGCTACTGACTGAATGAAAAGAGCTGGCATCTCACTCTCTTTGAATCTTCTTTATCATGCTAAGAGAAGCAGGAAAAAGCAAAAAATTTCAGAATTGCAGCTTGCAATGCGGAGAAATTACTGTTTGTGCATTTACAATATTCATTGATTTTTGCCATTGAAAAACGTCCAGAAATGTTTGAAGCTACTGACTGAATGAAAGGAGCTGGCATCTCACTCTCTTTGAATCTTCTTTATCATGCTAAGAGAAGCAGGAAAAAGCAAAAAATTTCAGAATTGCACCTTGCAATGCGGAGAAATTACTGTTTGTGCATTCACATTATTCATTGATTTTTGCCATTGAAAAACGTCCAGAAATGTTTGAAGCTACTTACTGAATGAAAGGAGCTGGCATCTCACTCTCTTTGAATCTTCTTTATCATGCTAAGAGGAGCAGGAAAAAGCAAAAAATTTCAGAATTGCACCTTGCAATGCGGAGAAATTACTGTTTGTGCTTTCACATTATTCATTGATTTTTGCCATTGAAAAACATCATGTTATTCATATACCAGAAATGTTTGAAGCTACTGACTGAATGAAAAGAGCTGGCATCTCACTCTCTTTGAATCTTCTTTATCATGCTAAGAGGAGCAAGAAAAAGCAAAAAATTTCAGAATTGCACATTGCAATGCGGAGAAATTACTGTTTGTGCATTTACAATATTCATTAATTTTTGCCATTGAAAAACGTGCAGAAATGTTTGAAGCTACTGACTGAATGAAAGGACCTGGCATCTCACTCTCATTGAATCTTCTTTATCATGCTAAGAGGAGCAGGAAAAAGCAAAAAATTTCAGAATTGCACCTTGCAATGCGGAGAAATTACTGTTTGTGCATTCACATTATTCATTGATTTTTGCCACTGAAAAACGTCCAGAAATGTTTGAAGCTACTGACTGAATGAAAAGAGCTGGCATCTCACTCTCTTTGAAGCTTCTTTATCGTGCTAAGAGGAGCAGGAAAAAGAAAAAAATTTCAGAATTGCACCTTGCAATGCGGAAAAATTACTGTTTGTGCATTCACATTATTCATTGATTTTTGCCATTGAAAAACATCATGTTATTCATATACCAGAAATGTTTGAAGCTACTGAATGAATGAAAAGAGCTGGCATCTCACTCTCTTTGAATGTTCTTTATCATGCTAAGAGGAGCAGGAAAAAGCAAAAAATTTCAGAATTGCACCTTGCAATGTGGAGAAATTACTGTTTGTGCATTCACATTATTCATTGATTTTTGCCATTGAAAAACATCATGTTATTCATATACCAGAAATGTTTGAAGCTACTGACTGAATGAAAAGAGCTGGCATCTCACTCTCTTTGAATCTTCTTTATCATGCTAAGAGAAACAGGAAAAAGCAAAAAATTTCAGAATTGCACCTTGCAATGTGGAGAAATTACGGTTTGTGCATTTACAATATTCATTGATTTTTGCCATTGAAAAACGTCCAGAAATGTTTGAAGCTACTGACTGAATGAAAGGAGCTGGCATCTCACTCTCTTTGAATCTTCTTTATCATGCTAAGAGGAGCAGGAAAAAGCAAAAAATTTCAGAATTGCACCTTGCAATGCGGAGAAATTACTGTTTGTGCATTCACATTATTCATTGATTTTTGCCATTGAAAAACATCATGTTATTCATATACCAGAAATGTTTGAAGCTACTGACTGAATGAAAAGAGCTGGCATCTCACTCTCTTTGAATCTTCTTTATCATGCTAAGAGGAGCAGGAAAAAGCAAAAAATTTCAGAATTGCACCTTGCAATGCGGAGAAATTACTGTTTGTGCATTTACAATATTCATTGATTTTTGCCATTGAAAAACATCATGTTGTTCATATACCAGAAATGTTTGGAGCTACTGACTGAATGAAAGGAGCTGGCATCTCACTCTCTTTGAATCTTCTTTATCATGCTTAAAGGAGCAGGAAAAAGCAAAAAATTTCAGAATTGCACCTTGCAATGCGGAGAAATTACTGTTTGTGCATTTACAATATTCATTGATTTTTGAAATTGAAAAACGTCCAGAAATGTTTGAAGCTACTGACTGAATGAAAAGAGCTGGCATCTCACTCTCTTTGAATCTTCTTTATCATGCTAAGAGGAGCAGGAAAAAGCAAAAAATTTCAGAATTGCACCTTGCAATTTGGAGAAATTACTGTTTGTGCATTTACAATATTCATTGATTTTTGCCATTGAAAAACATCATGTTGTTCATATACCAGAAATATTTGAAGCTACTGACTGAATGAAAGGAGCTGGCATCTCACTCTCTTTGAATCTTCTTTATCATGCTAAGAGGAGCAGGAAAAAGTTAAAAATGTCAGAATTGCACCTTGCAATGCGGAGAAATTACTGTTTGTGCATTCAAATTATTCATTGATTTTTGCCATTGAAAAACATCATGTTATTCATATACCAGAAATGTTTGAAGCTACTGACTGAATGAAAAGAGCTGGCTTCTCACTCTCTTTGAATCTTCTTTATCATGCTAAGAGGAGCAGGAAAAAGCAAAAAATTTCAGAATTGCACCTTGCAATGCGGAGAAATTACTGTTTGTGCATTCACATTATTCATTGATTTTTGCCATTGAAAAACATCATGTTATTCATATACCAGAAATGTTTGAAGCTACTGACTGAATGAAAAGAGCTGGCATCTCACTCTCTTTGAATCTTCTTTATCATGCTAAGAGGAGCAGGAAAAAGCAAAAAATTTCAGAATTGCACCTTGCAATGCGGAGAAATTACTGTTTGTGCATTTACAATATTCATTGATTTTTGCCATTGAAAAACGTCCAGAAATGTTTGAAGCTACTGACTGAATGAAAAGAGCTGGCATCTCACTCTCTTTGAATCTTCTTTATCATGCTAAGAGGAGCAGGAAAAAGCAAAAAATTTCAGAATTGCACCTTGCAATGCTGAGAAATTACTGTTTGTGCATTCACATTATTCATTGATTTTTGCCATTGAAAAATGTCCAGAAATGTTTGCAGCTACTGACTGCATGAAAGGAGCTGGCATCTCACTCTCTTTGAATCTTCTTTATCATGCTAAGAGGAGCAGGAAAAAGCAAAAAATTTCAGAATTGCACCTTGCAATGCGGAGAAATTACTGTTTGTGCATTCACATTATTCATTGATTTTTGCCATTGAAAAACATCATGTTATTCATATACCAGGAATGTTTGAAGCTACTGACTGAATGAAAAGAGCTGGCATCTCACTCTCTTTGAATCTTCTTTATCATGCTAAGAGGAGCAGGAAAAAGCAAAAAATTTCAGAATTGCACCTTGCAATGCGGAGAAATTACTGTTTGTGCATTTACAATATTCATTGATTTTTGCCTTTGAAAAACGTCCAGAAATGTTTGAAGCTACTGACTGACTGAAAGGAGCTGGCATCTCACTCTCTTTGAATCTTCTTTATCATGCTAAGAGGAGCAGTAAAAAACAAAAAATTTCAGAATTGCACCTTGCAATGCGGAGAAATTACTCTCTGTGGATTCACATTATTCATTGATTTTTGCCATTGAAAAACATCATGTTATTCATATACCAGAAATGTTTGAAGCTACTGACTGAATAAAAAGATCTGGCATCTTACTCTCTTTGAATCTTCTTTATCATGCTAAGAGGAGCAGGAAAAAGCAAAAAATTTCAGAATTGCACCTTGCAATGCGGAGAAATGACTGTTTGTGCATTCACATTATTCATTGATTTTTGCCATTGAAAAACATCATGTTATTCATATACCAGGAATGTTTGAAGCTACTGACTGAATGAAAAGAGCTGGCATCTCACTCTCTTTGAATCTTTTTTATCATGCTAAGAGGAGCAGGAAAAAGCAAAAAATTTCAGAATTGCCCCTTGCAATGCGGAGAAATTACTGATTGTGCATTCACATTATTCATTGATTTTTGCCATTGAAAAATGTCCAGAAATGTTTGAAGCTAGTGACTGACTGAAAGGAGCTGGCATCTCACTCTCTTTGAATCTTCTTTATCATGCTAAGAGGAGCAGGAAAAAGCAAAAAATTTCAGAATTGCACCTTGCAATAGGGAGAAATTACTGTTTGTGCATTCACATTATTCATTTTTTTTTGCCATTGAAAAACATCATGTTATTCATATACCAGAAATGTTTGAAGCTACTGACTGAATAAAAAGAGCTGACATCTCACTCTCTTTGAATCTTCTTTATCATGCTAAGAGGAGCAGGAAAAAGCAAAAAATTTCAGAATTGCACCTTGCAATGCGGAGAAATTACTGTTTGTGCATTTACAATATTCAATAATTTTGCCATTGAAAAACGTCCAGAAATGTTTGAAGCTACTGACTGAATGAAAAGAGCTGGCTACTCACTCTCTTTGAATCTTCTCTATCATGCTAAGAGGAGCAGGAAAAAGCAAAAAATTTCAGAATTGCACCTTGCAATGCGGAGAAATTACTGTTTGTGCATTTACAATATTCATTGATTTTTGCCATTGAAAAACGTCCAGAAATGTTTGAAGCTACTGACTGAATGAAAGGAGCTGGCATCTCACTCTCTTTGAATCTTCTTTATCATGCTAAGAGGAGCAGGAAAAAGCAAAAAATTTCAGAATTCCACCTTGCAATGCGGAGAAATTACTGTTTGTGCATTCACATTATTCATTGATTTTTGCCATTGAAAAACATCATGTTATTCATATACCAGAAATGTTTGAAGCTACTGACTGAATGAAAAGAGCTGGCATCTCACTCTCTTTGAATCTTCTTTATCATGCTAAGAGGAGCAGGAAAAAGCAAAAAATTTCAGAATTGCACCTTGCATTGCGGAGAAATTACTGTTTGTGCATTCACATTATTCATTGATTTTTGCCATTGAAAAACATCATGTTATTCGTATACCAGAAATATTTGAAGCTACTGACTGAATGAAAAGAGCTGGCATCTCACTCTCTTTGAATCTTCTTTATCATGCTAAGAGGAGCAGGAAAAAGCAAAAAATTTCAGAATTGCACCTTGCAATGCGGAGAAATTACTGTTTGTGCATTCACATTATTCATTGAATTTTGCCATTGAAAAATGTCCAGAAATGTTTGAAGCTACTGACTGACTGAAAGGAGCTGGCATCTCACTCTCTTTGAATCTTCTTTATCATGCTAAGAGGAGCAGGAAAAAGCAAAAAATTTCAGAATTGCTCCTTCCAATAGGGAGAAATTACTGTTTGTGCATTCACATTATTCATTTTTTTTTGCCATTGAAAAACATCATGTTATTCATATACCAGAAATGTTTGAAGCTACTGACTGAATAAAAAGAGCTGACATCTCACTCTATTTGAATCTTCTTTATCATGCTAAGAGGAGCAGGAAAAAGCAAAAAATTTCAGAATTGCACCTTGCAATGCGGAGAAATTACTGTTTGTGCATTTACAATATTCATTGATTTTTGCCATTGAAAAACGTCCAGAAATGTTTGAAGCTACTGACTGAATGAAAGGAGCTGGCATCTCACTCTCTTTGAATCTTCTTTATCATGCTAAGAGGAGCAGGAAAAAGCAAAAAATTTCAGAATTGCTCCTTCCAATAGGGAGAAATTACTGTTTGTGCATTCACATTATTCATTTTTTTTTGCCATTGAAAAACATCATGTTATTCATATACCAGAAATGTTTGAAGCTACTGACTGAATAAAAAGAGCTGACATCTCACTCTATTTGAATCTTCTTTATCATGCTAAGAGGAGCAGGAAAAAGCAAAAAATTTCAGAATTGCACCTTGCAATGCGGAGAAATTACTGTTTGTGCATTTACAATATTCATTGATTTTTGCCATTGAAAAACGTCCAGAAATGTTTGAAGCTACTGACTGAATGAAAGGAGCTGGCATCTCACTCTCTTTGAATCTTCTTTATCATGCTAAGAGGAGCAGGAAAAAGCAAAAAATTTCAGAATTGCACCTTGCAATGCGGAGAAATTACTGTTTGTGCATTCACATTATTCATTGATTTTTGCCATTGAAAAACATCATGTTATTCATATACCAGAAATGTTTGAAGCTACTGACTGAATGAAAAGAGCTGGCATCTCACTCTGTTTGAATCTTCTTTATCATGCTAAGAGGAGCAGGAAAAAGCAAAAAATTTCAGAATTGCACCTTGCAATGCGGAGAAATTACTGTTTGTGCATTCACATTATTCATTGATTTTTGCCATTGAAAAACATCATGTTATTCATATACCAGGAATGTTTGAAGCTACTGACTGAATGAAAAGAGCTGGCATCTCACTCTCTTTGAATCTTCTTTATCATGCTAAGAGGAGCAGGAAAAAGCAAAAAATTTCAGAATTGCACCTTGCAATGCGGAGAAATTACTGTTTGTGCATTTACAATATTCATTGATTTTTGCCTTTGAAAAACGTCCAGAAATGTTTGAAGCTACTGACTGACTGAAAGGAGCTGGCATCTCACTCTCTTTGAATCTTCTTTATCATGCTAAGAGGAGCAGTAAAAAACAAAAAATTTCAGAATTGCACCTTGCAATGCGGAGAAATTACTCTCTGTGGATTCACATTATTCATTGATTTTTGCCATTGAAAAACATCATGTTATTCATGTACCAGAAATGTTTGAAGCTACTGACTGAATAAAAAGAGCTGGCATCTTACTCTCTTTGAATCTTCTTTATCATGCTAAGAGGAGCAGGAAAAAGCAAAAAATTTCAGAATTGCACCTTGCAATGCGGAGAAATGACTGTTTGTGCATTCACATTATTCATTGATTTTTGCCATTGAAAAACATCATGTTATTCATATACCAGGAATGTTTGAAGCTACTGACTGAATGAAAAGAGCTGGCATCTCACTCTCTTTGAATCTTTTTTATCATGCTAAGAGGAGCAGGAAAAAGCAAAAAATTTCAGAATTGCCACTTGCAATGCGGAGAAATTACTGATTGTGCATTCACATTATTCATTGATTTTTGCCATTGAAAAATGTCCAGAAATGTTTGAAGCTACTGACTGACTGAAAGGAGCTGGCATCTCACTCTCTTTGAATCTTCTTTATCATGCTAAGAGGAGCAGGAAAAAGCAAAAAAATTCAGAATTGCACCTTGCAATAGGGAGAAATTACTGTTTGTGCATTCACATTATTCATTTTTTTTTGCCATTGAAAAACATCATGTTATTCATATACCAGAAATGTTTGAAGCTACTGACTGAATAAAAAGAGCTGACATCTCACTCTCTTTGAATCTTCTTTATCATGCTAAGAGGAGCAGGAAAAAGCAAAAAATTTCAGAATTGCACCTTGCAATGCGGAGAAATTACTGTTTGTGCATTTACAATATTCAATAATTTTGCCATTGAAAAACGTCCAGAAATGTTTGAAGCTACTGACTGAATGAAAAGAGCTGGCTACTCACTCTCTTTGAATCTTCTCTATCATGCTAAGAGGAGCAGGAAAAAGCAAAAAATTTCAGAATTGCACCTTGCAATGCGGAGAAATTACTGTTTGTGCATTTACAATAATCATTGATTTTTGCCATTGAAAAACGTCCAGAAATGTTTGAAGCTACTGACTGAATGAAAGGAGCTGGCATCTCACTCTCTTTGAATCTTCTTTATCATGCTAAGAGGAGCAGGAAAAAGCAAAAAATTTCAGAATTCCACCTTGCAATGCGGAGAAATTACTGTTTGTGCATTCACATTATTCATTGATTTTTGCCATTGAAAAACATCATGTTATTCATATACCAGAAATGTTTGAAGCTACTGACTGAATGAAAAGAGCTGGCATCTCACTCTCTTTGAATCTTCTTTATCATGCTAAGAGGAGCAGGAAAAAGCAAAAAATTTCAGAATTGCACCTTGCAATGCGGAGAAATTACTGTTTGTGCATTCACATTATTCATTGATTTTTGCCATTGAAAAACATCATGTTATTCGTATACCAGAAATGTTTGAAGCTACTGACTGAATGAAAAGAGCTGGCATCTCACTCTCTTTGAATCTTCTTTATCATGCTAAGAGGAGCAGGAAAAAGCAAAAAATTTCAGAATTGCACCTTGCAATGCGGAGAAATTACTGTTTGTGCATTCACATTATTCATTGAATTTTGCCATTGAAAAATGTCCAGAAATGTTTGAAGCTACTGACTGACTGAAAGGAGCTGGCATCTCACTCTCTTTGAATCTTCTTTATCATGCTAAGAGGAGCAGGAAAAAGCAAAAAATTTCAGAATTGCTCCTTCCAATAGGGAGAAATTACTGTTTGTGCATTCACATTATTCATTTTTTTTTGCCATTGAAAAACATCATGTTATTCATATACCAGAAATGTTTGAAGCTACTGACTGAATAAAAAGAGCTGACATCTCACTCTCTTTGAATCTTCTTTATCATGCTAAGAGGAGCAGGAAAAAGCAAAAAATTTCAGAATTGCACCTTGCAATGCGGAGAAATTACTGTTTGTGCATTTACAATATTCATTGATTTTTGCCATTGAAAAACGTCCAGAAATGTTTGAAGCTACTGACTGAATGAAAGGAGCTGGCATCTCACTCTCTTTGAATCTTCTTTATCATGCTAAGAGGAGCAGGAAAAAGCAAAAAATTTCAGAATTGCACCTTGCAATGCGGAGAAATTACTGTTTGTGAATTCACATTATTCATTGATTTTTGCCATTGAAAAACATCATGTTATTCATATACCAGAAATGTTTGAAGCTACTGACTGAATGAAAAGAGCTGGCATCTCACTCTCTTTGAATCTTCTCTATCATGCTAAGAGGAGCAGGAAAAAGCAAAAAATTTCAGAATTCCACCTTGCAATGCGAAGAAATTACTGTTTGTGCATTCACATTATTCATTGATTTTTGCCATTGAAAAACATCATGTTATTCATATACCAGAAATGTTTGAAGCTACTGACTGAATGAAAAGAGCTGGCATCTCACTCTGTTTGAATCTTCTTTATCATGCTAAGAGGAGCAGGAAAAAGCAAAAAATTTCAGAATTGCACCTTGCAATGCGGAGAAATTACTGTTTGTGCATTCACATTATTCATTGATTTTTGCCATTGAAAAACATCATGTTATTCATATACCAGGAATGTTTGAAGCTACTGACTGAATGAAAAGAGCTGGCATCTCACTCTCTTTGAATCTTCTTTATCATGCTAAGAGGAGCAGGAAAAAGCAAAAAATTTCAGAATTGCACCTTGCAATGCGGAGAAATTACTGTTTGTGCATTTACAATATTCATTGATTTTTGCCTTTGAAAAACGTCCAGAAATGTTTGAAGCTACTGACTGACTGAAAGGAGCTGGCATCTCACTCTCTTTGAATCTTCTTTATCATGCTAAGAGGAGCAGTAAAAAACAAAAAATTTCAGAATTGCACCTTGCAATGCTGAGAAATTACTCTCTGTGGATTCACATTATTCATTGATTTTTGCCATTGAAAAACATCATGTTATTCATATACCAGAAATGTTTGAAGCTACTGACTGAATAAAAAGAGCTGGCATCTTACCCTCTTTGAATCTTCTTTATCATGCTAAGAGGAGCAGGAAAAAGCAAAAAATTTCAGAATTGCACCTTGCAATGCGGAGAAATGACTGTTTGTGCATTCACATTATTCATTGATTTTTGCCATTGAAAAACATCATGTTATTCATATACCAGGAATGTTTGAAGCTACTGACTGAATGAAAAGAGCTGGCATCTCACTCTCTTTGAATCTTTTTTATCATGCTAAGAGGAGCAGGAAAAAGCAAAAAATTTCAGAATTGCCCCTTGCAATGCGGAGAAATTACTGATTGTGCATTCACATTATTCATTGATTTTTGCCATTGAAAAATGTCCAGAAATGTTTGAAGCTACTGACTGACTGAAAGGAGCTGGCATCTCACTCTCTTTGAATCTTCTTTATCATGCTAAGAGGAGCAGGAAAAAGCAAAAAATTTCAGAATTGCACCTTGCAATGCGGAGAAATTACTGTTTGTGCATTCACATTATTCATTTTTTTTTGCCATTGAAAAACATCATGTTATTCATATACCAGAAATGTTTGAAGCTACTGACTGAATAAAAAGAGCTGACATCTCACTCTCTTTGAATCTTCTTTATCATGCTAAGAGGAGCAGGAAAAAGCAAAAAATTTCAGAATTGCACCTTGCAATGCGGAGAAATTACTGTTTGTGCATTTACAATATTCAATAATTTTGCCATTGAAAAACGTCCAGAAATGTTTGAAGCTACTGACTGAATGAAAAGAGCTGGCTACTCACTCTCTTTGAATCTTCTCTATCATGCTAAGAGGAGCAGGAAAAAGCAAAAAATTTCAGAATTGCACCTTGCAATGCGGAGAAATTACTGTTTGTGCATTCACATTATTCATTGAATTTTGCCATTGAAAAATGTCCAGAAATGTTTGAAGCTACTGACTGACTGAAAGGAGCTGGCATCTCACTCTCTTTGAATCTTCTTTATCATGCTAAGAGGAGCAGGAAAAAGCAAAAAATTTCAGAATTGCTCCTTCCAATAGGGAGAAATTACTGTTTGTGCATTCACATTATTCATTTTTTTTTGCCATTGAAAAACATCATGTTATTCATATACCAGAAATGTTTGAAGCTACTGACTGAATAAAAAGAGCTGACATCTCACTCTCTTTGAATCTTCTTTATCATGCTAAGAGGAGCAGGAAAAAGCAAAAAATTTCAGAATTGCACCTTGCAATGCGGAGAAATTACTGTTTGTGAATTTACAATATTCATTGATTTTTGCCATTGAAAAACGTCCAGAAATGTTTGAAGCTACTGACTGAATGAAAGGAGCTGGCATCTCACTCTCTTTGAATCTTCTTTATCATGCTAAGAGGAGCAGGAAAAAGCAAAAAATTTCAGAATTGCACCTTGCAATGCGGAGAAATTACTGTTTGTGAATTCACATTATTCATTGATTTTTGCCATTGAAAAACATCATGTTATTCATATACCAGAAATGTTTGAAGCTACTGACTGAATGAAAAGAGCTGGCATCTCACTCTCTTTGAATCTTCTCTATCATGCTAAGAGGAGCAGGAAAAAGCAAAAAATTTCAGAATTCCACCTTGCAATGCGAAGAAATTACTGTTTGTGCATTCACATTATTCATTGATTTTTGCCATTGAAAAACATCATGTTATTCATATACCAGAAATGTTTGAAGCTACTGACTGAATGAAAAGAGCTGGCATCTCACTCTGTTTGAATCTTCTTTATCATGCTAAGAGGAGCAGGAAAAAGCAAAAAATTTCAGAATTGCACCTTGCAATGCGGAGAAATTACTGTTTGTGCATTCACATTATTCATTGATTTTTGCCATTGAAAAACGTCCAGAAATGTTTGAAGCTACTGACTGAATGAAAAGAGCTGGCATCTCACTCTCTTTGAATCTTCTCTATCATGCTAAGAGGAGCAGGAAAAAGCAAAAAATTTCAGAATTCCACCTTGCAATGCGGAGAAATTACTGTTTGTGCATTCACATTATTCATTGATTTTTGCCATTGAAAAACATCATGTTATTCATATACCAGAAATGTTTGAAGCTACTGACTGAATGAAAAGAGCTGGCATCTCACTCTCTTTGAATCTTCTTTATCATGCTAAGAGGAGCAGGAAAAAGCAAAAAATTTCAGAATTGCACCTTGCAATGCGGAGAAATTACTGTTTGTGCATTCACATTATTCATTGATTTTTGCCATTGAAAAAAGTCCAGAAATGTTTGAAGCTACTGACTGAATGAAAGGAGCTGGCATCTCACTCTCTTTGAATCTTCTTTATCATGCTAAGAGGAGCAGGAAAAAGCAAAAACTTTCAGAATTGCACCTTGCAATGCGGAGAAATTACTGTTTGTGCATTCACATTATTCATTGATTTTTGCCATTGAAAAACATCATGTTATTCATATACCAGAAATGTTTGAAGCTACTGACTGAATGAAAAGAGCTGGCATCTCACTCTCTTTGAATCTTCTTTACCATGCTAAGAGGAGCAGGAAAAAGCAAAAAATTTCAGAATTGCACCTTGCAATGCGGAGAAATTACTGTTTGTGCATTTACAATATTCATTGATTTTTGCCATTGAAAAACGTCCAGAAATGTTTGAAGCTACTGACTGAATGAAAAGAGCTGGCATCTCACTCTCTTTGAAACTTCTTTATGATGCTAAGAGGAGCAGGAAAAAGCAAAAAATTTCAGAATTGCATCTTGCAATGCGGAGAAATTACTGTTTGTGCATTCACATTATTCATTGATTTTTGCCATTGAAAAACGTCCAGAAATGTTTGAAGCTACTGACTGAATGAAAGGAGCTGGCATCTCACTCTCTTTGAATCTTCTTTATCGTGCTAATAGGAGCAGGAAAAATCAAAAAATTTCAGAATTGCACCTTGCAATGCGGATAAATTACTGTTTGTGCATTGACATTATTCATTGATCTTTGCCATTGAAAAACATCATGTTATTCATATACCAGGAATGTTTGAAGCTACTGACTGAATGAAAAGAGCTGGCATCTCACTCTCTTTGAATCTTCTTTATCATGCTAAGAGGAGCAGGAAAAAGCAAAAAATTTCAGAATTGCACCTTGCAATGCGGAGAAATTACTGTTTGTGCATTTACAATATTCATTGATTTTTGCCTTTGAAAAATGTCCAGAAATGTTTGAAGCTACTGACTGACTGAAAGGAGCTGGCATCTCACTCTCTTTGAATCTTCTTTATCATGCTAAGAGGAGCAGTAAAAAACAAAAAATTTCAGAATTGCACCTTGCAATGCGGAGAAATTACTCTCTGTGCATTCACAATATTCATTGATTTTTGCCATTGAAAAACATCATGTTATTCATATACCAGAAATGTTTGAAGCTACTGACTGAAGAAAAAGAGCTGGCATCTCACTCTCTTTGAATCTTCTTTATCATGCTAAGAGGAGCAGGAAAAAGCAAAAAATTTCAGAATTGCACCTTGCAATGTGGAGAAATTACTGTTTGTGCATTTACAATATTCATTGATTTTTGCCATTCAAAAACGTCCAGAAATGTTTGAAGCTACTGACTGAATGAAAGGAGCTGGCATCTCACTCTCTTTGAATCTTCTTTATCATGCTAAGAGGAGCAGGAAAAAGCAAAAAAATTCAGAATTGCACATTGCAATGCGGAGAAATTACTGTTTGTGCATTCACATTGTTCATTGATTTTTGCCATTGAAAAATGTCCAGAAATGTTTGAAGCTACTGACTGAATGAAAGGAGCTGGCATCTCACTCTCTTTGAATATTCTTTATCATGCTAAGAGGAGCAGGAAAAAGCAAAAAATTTCAGAATTGCACCTTGCAATGCGGAGAAATGACTGTTTGTGCATTCACAATATTCATTGATTTTTGCCATTGAAAAACATCATGTTATTCATATACCAGAAATGTTTGAAGCTACTGACTGAATGAAAAGAGATGGCATCTCACTCTCTTTGAATCTTCTTTATCATGCTAAGAGGAGCAGGAAAAAGCAAAAAATTTCACTCAATGAATAATGTGAATGCACAAACAGTAATTTCTCCGCATTGCAAGGTGCAATTTTGAAATTTTTTTTTCTTTTTCCTGCTCCGCTTAGCATGATAAAGAAGATTCAAAGAGAGTGAGATGCCAGCTCCTTTCATTCAGTCAGTAGCTTCAAACATTTCTGGACGTTTTTCAATGGCAAAAATCAATGAATAATGTAAATGCACAAACAGTAATTTCTCCGCATTGCAAGGTGCAATTCTGAAATTTTTTGCTTTTTCCTGCTCCTCTTAGCATGATAAAGAAGATTCGAAGAGAGTGAGATGCCAGCTCCTTTCATTCAGTCAGTAGCTTCCAACATTTCTGGAAGTTTTTCAATGGCAAAAATCAATGAATAATGTGAATACACAAACAGTACTTTCTCCGCATTGCAAGTTGCAATTCTGAAATTTTTTGCTTTTTCCTGCTCCTCTTAGCATGATAAAAAAGATTCAAAGAGAGTGAGATGCCAGCTCTTTTCATTCAGTCAGTAGCTTCAAACATTTCTGGACGTTTTTCAATGGCAAAAATCAATGAATATTGTAAATGCACAAACAGTAATTTCTCCGCATTGCAAGGTGCAATTCTGAAATTTTTTGCTTTTTCCTGCTCCTCTTAGCATGATAAAGAAGATTCAAAGAGAGTGAGATGCCAGCTCTTTTCATTCAGTCAGTAGCTTCAAACATTTCTGGTGTATGAATAACATGATGTTTTTCAATGGCAAAAATCAATGAATAATGTGAATGCACAAACAGCAATTTCTCCGCATTGCAAGGTGCAATTCTGAAATTTTTTGCTTTTTCCTGCTCCTCTTAGCATGATAAAAAAGATTCAAAGAGAGTGAGATGCCAGCTCCTTTCATTCAGTCAGTAGCTTCAAACATTTCTGGACGTTTTTCAATGGCAAAAATCAATGAATAATGTGAATGCACAAACATTAATTTCTCCACATTGCAAAGTGCAATTCTGAAATGTTTTGCTTTTTCCTGCTCCTCTTAGCATGATAAAGAAGATTCAAAGAGAGTGAGATGCCAGCTCTTTTCATTCAGTCAGTAGCTTCAAACATTTCTGGTATATGAATAACATGATGTTTTTCAATGGCAAAAATCAATGAATAATGTGAATGCACAAACAGTAATTTCTCAGCATTGCAAGGTGCAATTCCGAAATTTTTTGCTTTTTCCTGCTCCTCTTGGCATGATAAAGAAGATTCAAAGAGAGTGAGATGCCAGCTCTTTTCATTCAGTCAGTAGCTTCAAACATTTCTGGACGTTTTTCAATGGCAAAAATTAATGAATATTGTAAATGCACAAACAGTAATTTCTCCGCATTGCAAGGTGCAATTCTGAAATTTTTTGCTTTTTCCTGCTCTTCTTAGCATGATAAAGAAGATTCAAAGAGAGTGAGATGCCAGCTCCTTTCATTCTGTCAGTAGCTTCAAACATTTCTGGACGTTTTTCAATGGCAAAAATCAATGAATATTGTAAATGAACAAACAGTAATTTCTCCGCATTGCAAGGTGCAATTCTGAAATTTTTTGCTTTTTCCTGCTCCTCTTAGCATGCATGATAAAGAATATTCAAAGAGAGTGAGATGCCAGCTCTTTTCATTCAGTCAGTAGCTTCAAACATTTCTGGTATATGAATAACATGATGTTTTTCAATGGCAAAAATGAATGAATAATGTGAATACACAAACAGTAATTTCTCTGCATTGCAAGGTGCAATTCTGAAATTTTTTGCTTTTTCCTGCTCCTCTTAGCATGATAAAGAAGATACTAAGACAGTGAGATGCCAGCTCCTTTCATTCAGTCAGTAGCTTCAAACATTTCTGGACGTTTTTCAATGTCAAAAATCAATGAATAATGTGAATGCACAAACAGTAATTTCTCCGCCTGGCAAGGTGCAATTCTGAAATTTTTTGCTTTTTCCTGCTCCTCTTAGCATGATAAAGAAGATTCAAAGAGAGTGAGATGCCAGCTCTTTTCATTCAGTCAGTAGCTTCAAACATTTCTGGTATATGAATAACATGATGTTTTTCAATGGCAAAAATCAATGAATAATGTGAATGCACAAACAGTAATTTCTCCGCATTGCAAGGTGCAATTCTGAAATTTTTTGCTTTTTCCTGCTCCTCTTAGCATGATAAAGAAGATTCAAAGAGAGTGAGATGCCAGCTCTTTTCATTCAGTCAGTAGCTTCAAACATTTCTGGTATATGAATAACATGATGTTTTTCAATGGCAAAAATCAATGAATAATGTGAATGTACAAACAGTAATTTCTCCGCATTGCAAGGTGCAATTCTGAAATTTTTTGCTTTTTCCTGCTCCTCTTAGCATGATAAAGAAGATTCAAAGAGAGTGAGATGCCAGCTCTTTTCATTCAGTCAGTAGTAGTGTTGAGCCACCCCCGTAGTGTTCGAGTTCGGTTCGGTTCGTCGAACACCCGTGTGTTCGCCGAACTGTTCGTCGAACTGTTCGTCGATCACCTTCGAACACCGTTAAAACCAATGGCAGGCAAACAAAAACACATAGAAACACATAGAAAACACCTTCAAAGGTGTCCAAAAGCTGACAAACTGCTCAGAAGACACAACTAACACATGGAAAAGTGATAAGTACATATAGTCATGCGAAAAGAAAAGAGGTGGAGGAGTAAAAGGAGGGGGAGACACAGATATAGGCATGTCATGCCCTTCTAAAATCCAAAAAGTGAGAAGCCGAGACGGCCAGTCCGCTCCTGCCCGTGCCACCTCCGTGTCGCCGGGTTTGTGCCAGAGCCGCGGTGAACCCTGACGGCCAGCCCCCCTCTCCCAATACTGGTGCCTGTCCGCTGGTGGGTCGAGAGAGCCCCCCTGTGGTGGAGGCAGCTCTAAGCTTTTTAATTTAAATTGTCCCTCTAATTTGAATGAATACACTTTAAATCCATTTACAAGGATCTATTGGAGGGCAAGTCTCATGCCAGCAGCCGCGTAATTCCAGCTCCAATAGCGTCCACTAAAGCTGCTGCAGTTAAAAAGCTTTTATAAGGATCGAGCTCGGCTGTCCACCGCAAGGCATCCTAGTGCCAGTCCCAGCCCCTATGCCTTGGGGTGCCTCCTGATGCTCTTCACTAAGTATCCCGTGGTCCCGAAGCATTTCCTTTGAAAAAATTAAGTGTCCAAACTACAGGTGGTGTAGCTTGCTTAACAGCCGGGATAATCCGCTGACTAGCAGACACTGCTACTAGGCACAAAGTATTTCCTGGGCTAGATGCAGTTAAAAATTTGTAAGTAGATACTCTCGTTGGATGCTGAGAAAGCATTCCATAGAGTCTCCTGGCACGCCATATATGATTCTCTTAAAAAGCTTGGGGTAGGGGTCTAGGGGACCCTTTTATAGCCAAAATCACGGCCCTGTATCACAATACGTCACCTAGGCTGAAGATAAATGGAACTGTAGCACCGAGGGCTCGGTTGCTACAGACGTATTGCACCTCACCCAGAGGTGTGATTTCTCACTCTCAGATAAGGATGGAGTGTGGATCAGGACCCGACACCTGCATGCATTACACCACATTGCCGTGGGGCAGGGCGATCAATATGCCCCTGAGATGGGCATGACAGTCCCTGTCCCTGGCTGGAGTGGGGGGAGGGAACACTGAGGAAGGGGAACCCTGCAGTGCAGGAGCAGGGAGGAAGCAGTTCCTGGGTGCATTGAGAAGGGAGTATAAAAGGTGGGCACCATCTTAGTTCAGTGCAGAGAAGTCTGAGCAGAAGTGGCAGGGAGCAGGGGCTCTGCATGAGCTCTGCTCCGGAGGCGGGCCTAGTAACAGAGGCCCAGGCCTGCAAGAGGGAGAAGGAAGGAAGAGGAGCGGAGAAGGCTCCAGGAACGAGGAATGAAGGGATCCCAGGGGTGCGGACGGGCGAGTCGCCACCGCACGCCCGAATCCACCTGCGTGGAGGGGTCAGGCCAAAGGGGGAGACCGGTCCCCGAACTAGTGGAGGCAGGAAACGACCCTCAGCTAGAAACCGGAGGCTCTGACATTTTATGTGGCGCAGCCCCTTGCTCCACCCGCTAGGAAGGCACCACATAGGGTCAGGGAAACTGGCGCCAAGTTTACCAAGAGGAGGCCCGAGGCAGCCGGACAGAAGTGTTGGTAAGAAAGGCCAGACAAAGGACACACAAAGGGGGTCCTGTGAAGCGCTCCAAAGTTATCTGGGAGTTGTCTGAGCCCCTCACCTGGTGAGCACAGTACGACGTGGGCAGCCGTTACCTGCAGACGTGGTCTGGATAATAAGAACTGTGAGTAAAGGCCCTGAACTGCATCACTGACTCCGTGTCGTTACTGCTGCTGCCCTGCACCATCACCCCAATCCTCCGCATACACTGCCCTGAGGCTATACTCCTCCCGTGGGGAGTTATGCTACGCTCTGCTGCACCCACAACACCAGCCTTAGCGGTCTGCCCTGTAGCGGCGGTTCACTCTGACCGCAATCCACGGGTGGCGTAGTCGGACATTTAAACATCAAAACCACATAAATAGTTCCGCCACTGGTTTGACCGCCCTGAGCCACGGAACCGGATCGCCGCCACGAAGACTACAACCACCAGCATCCACCAAAAAGGGTCCGGCTCCGGGTGTCCCAAGGCCCAGGGGGTGCGTCAGAACATTTTCATCACCTTTCACAATCACCAATGAGACAAGGCAGGGATGTCCTCTGTCCCCTCTCTTATACATCCTAGTGACGGAGCACCTGCTCTCATCAATTCGCCATAACCCCAATATTAGGTGGATTGAGGTGGGAGGCACCGAGTACAAGTGCTCTCTATTTGCTGATGATGTCCTAGTATATATCACTCAATCACATATATCCATCCCTGCTGTTATGGCTGAAATAGATCACTTTGTTACATGGTAAAATTTTAAAATCAATGCAGTGAAGTCTGAGGCCCTCGATGTCTCCCTCCCTAAATCCATATAGGATTCCATCCAGTCCAACTTTCCCTTTGCCTGGCCCTCACAGGGTATCAAATACTTAGGAATTCCTATTCATAGAGACCTCTCCCATCTATGTTATCTTAATTTTGGGCCCTTTATTGAACAATTCCATACAGACCACGGTTGGCAAGTTAGAACTGTAAGATTCACTACGTGAACCACTGGTGTTTTGTGGAAAAGCACATGTACACCGCGTTCCAAATTATTATGCAAAAAGTGTTTAGGAGTGATAAGGGAAGAATTTGTTTGTTTGTCAGTTAAACTCATTGATGGTGATGTGTGTCAGGGCTCTTTATATCACTGTAAGCAATTGCAGACACCTGTGCTAATTAGTTTGGCAGGTGTGTCCAATGAAAGGCAAGACTACTTAAGAAGGCTCTCTCACATTATTAAGCAGCCTACATTTTCTGCCAAAATGGGAAAGAAAAAGGATGTGTCGGCTGCTGAGAAGCAACAAATTGTGGAGTGTTTAGGTCAAGGCATGACTACAATCAACATTGTGCTATGATCAGGATGAAGTGTCTTGGCAATCAAGAAGTATGTAGCTGATTCACAGTACACACGTGTGCGTGCTGATAAGGGCAAATTGAGGACTCTTTCCTACAGGCAATTACGTCAGGTTGAAAGAGCAGCGGCAAAAAAGCCTTGTCATAGCAGCAGACAAGTTTTTGAAGCTGCTTGTGCCTCCAACGTCCCCCGAACAACAAGATGCAGGGTCCTTCAGAGGTTTGCAGCTGTGCATACGCCATCCTGTCGACCTACTCTATCCACTTCACACAAGCAGAAACGGCTCCAGTGGGCCAAACATTACATGAAGACTGATTTCAAAACTGTTTTGTTCACGGATGAGTGCCGTGCAGCGCTCGATGGTCCAGATGAATGGAGTGGAGGATGGCTGGTTGATGGACACCCCACGCAAACATGGCTACAGCGCCAACAAGGAAGAGGTGGAGTAATGTTTTGGGCTGGAATCATGGGGAGAGAGATTGTCGGCCCCTTTAGGATCCCTGAAGGCGCTAAAGATGAACTCCATAATGTATGTGGATTTTCTCAAACAGCACTTCCTGCCATGGTTCAAGAAGAAGAACCGTGTATTTCACAGCAAGATCATTTTTCTGCATGATAATGCACCATCTCATGCTGCACATAAAACATCTGCATCTCTGGCTGATATGGGCATAAAAGGGGACAAACTTATGGTGTGACCCCCATGCTCCCCTGACCTCTACCCCATTCAGAACCTTTGGAGCATCATTAAAAGGAGTGTCTATGATGGCGGGAGGCAGTTCACATCTAAGCAACAGCTCTGGGAGGGTATTCTGTCCTCATGCAAAACAATTGAAGCAGAAACCATCCAAAACCTGACAAATTCAATGGACGAGAGAGTTCAGAAGCTCCTTTCGAACAAGGGGTCCTATGTGAAAATGTAACATCACCTAGAATAAAGTTTTGAGTTGAAAACTGTTTGATTTCAGTTTCTAACAACCTGCTAATGCTTATAATTTCAAAAATGACCATTTTTTTGGTCTTTATTAAAATGAAAAGGTTGATCGAAAAGTTTGGGGGATCTAAGAGTGTGGCAACCCAGTAGTCATGATTACTTCGAATTCTGACAATATGAGGGTCATGCTGCAGGTAGTGCAGCAAGAAGGCACTTATGTGTCTTGCGCATCTCGGAGCCCCAAAATTATTTTCCGGGCTAGATGCAGCTAAAAATTATTTTTAATTTTAAATCTGGTGAAGCTTATTATAGATGGCCTAATAGGATCAGTGCTGCACACTGCTACAAAGCCCAAATTATTTTCCAGTCAAGATACAGATAAACATGATTAGTAATTTGAAAGCTTAAAACGGTTGGTAGGGTGATTTTAACCAATCATCAAGCTTTTACTCTCCCCAGGATGACACAGGGGTAGAAAAGTCGTTTCGGATCCATGATTTGTTCATCTTTATGAACGTGAGTCTGTCTACATTATCAGTGGATAGCCGCGTGCGCTTATCTGTCAGCACACCACCAGTAGCGCTGAACACACGTTCAGACAGAACGCTGGCTGCGGGGCATGACAAGATCTCCAAGGCGTAAGTGGCTAGCTCCGGCCATTTATCCAGATTGGAAGCCCAAAAAGAGCAAGGGTCCAGTGACACAGTCGTGGCTTCAATGTTTACTTGGAGATACTCCTGTACCATCGTCTCTAGGCGTTGACTATGTGTCAGACTTCTTGTCTCCTGTGGCCTTGCAAAGGATGGGCTAAAAAAGTGGTGAAATGATTCCGCAAAATTGATGTTACCAGCAGATACTGTGGTTCTGTTACGGTTTGAGTGCTGAACACTTGACGGTCCCACGGTTGGCAAGTTGGAACTGTGAGATTCACTACGTGCACCACTGGTATTTTGTGGAAAAGCACATGTAAGATTCTGCAACAGTCTCTGCTGATACTCCTGCATGCGTGCATCCCTTTCTATGGCAGGAATAATTTCTGCAAATTTACTTTTGTACCGGGGATCTAACAGTGTGGCAACCCAGTAGTCAGGATTATTTCTAATTCTCACAATTCGAGGGTCATGTTGCAGGTAGTGCAGCAAGAAGGCACTCATGTGTGTTGCGCATCCAGGAGCACCAAGTCCCTGTTGTGTTGGTGGCGAGGTAGCAATCATGCTTCCTTCCTCTGTCCTCTCCCCCCAATCTCGCACAACAGAAATGTGATCATGGTCTCCCTCATCTGATGAGTCTTCCATCAGTTCGTCCTCCACTTCTTCCTGGGCTCCTGCACCTTCCTCACTAGTTTGGCTGCTACCATGCGCCCTGGTAAAATCATCTCCCCCACCCTCACATGCCTGCCGCCCTGGTGCTGCCGACCGTCTGGACCTTGCAGATGTTAGCCCTTCCGCATACAACTCCTCCTCCTCTACTTCCTCCACCTCCTCTTGTGCCACCACCTGACTCCGAATTCTGTTTAACATGTGCTCCAGCATGTAAATCACCGGAATAGTCATGCTGATAATGGCATCGTCAGCACTAAACATCTTCGTCGCCATTTCAAAACTGTGCAGAAGGGTGCATAGGTCCCTGATCTGAGACCACTCCTCCAGCGTGATTTGCCCCACCTCTGAATCTCGTTGGCCCAGGCTATACGTCAGAACGTATTGCACCAGGGCTTGTCGGTGCTGCCACAGTCGCTGCAACATGTGCAGAGTTGAATTCCACCGGGTAGGCACATCGCATTTTAGCCGGTGAAGTGGCAGGCCCAACGACTTCTGTAGAGATGTAAGTCGCTGAGCTGCGGGATGCGAACGGCGGAAGTGAGCACACAGCGACCGTGCCCTCTGCAGAAGGCCATCTAGTCTGGGATAGTGGGCTAAAAATTGCTGGACAACCAGGTTCAATACGTGAGCCATACAAGGCACGTGTGTGACATTGCCCCGGCGAAGGGCTGCACCCAGGTTTGCAGCATTGTCGCACACGGCCTTCCCTGGTTTCAGGTCCAGTGGAGACAACCATTCATGAAATTGGTTCTCCAGAGCTGACCACAACTCCTCAGCTGTGTGACTCACATTTCCCAGACATTTCAATGTAAAAACCGCCTGATGACGTTGAGCCCTACTGCCAGCATAGTAAGGAGGTGTGCAGGATCCCTTCTGCGCAGTTAGAAAGCTTGTGGCATGACCAGACAGGCTTTGGGTGCAGGTGGAAGACCGAGAGGAGGTTGAGGAGGCAGAAGCAGTGGAGGAAAAATGACATAAAGAGGATTGACGCACAACTCGTGGGGACGGCAAGACTTGGACAGCAGCCCCTTGTCCTGCTGTCACCATAGTTACCCAGTGCCCAGTCAGCGACATGTAATGCCCCTGTCCATGCCTACTCGTCCAAGTGTCTGTGGTGAAATGCACCCTGTCACACACAGAGTTTCTCAAAGAAGCGGTGATGTTGTGTGCGACATGCTGGTGGAGCGCAGGCACACCTTTCTTTGAGAAGTAGTGCCGACTGGGCATCTGGTACTGGGGCACTGCGACGGACATAAGGTCTCGAAAATCCTCTGTGTCCACCAGGCGGAAAGGCAGCATTTCTGTAGCCAAGAGCTTGCAGATGGTGAAATTCAACCTCTTAGCTTTCTCATGGCTAGGAGGAAATGGTCTTTTACTTGTCCACATCTGAGGGACCGAGGGCTGGCTACTGTGCTTAGACGGGGTTGATAAGGGTGTCCCCGGCAAACTGCCGGTCTGTGAGGAAGATGCAGGCGGACATGTTAGGTTGCCTTGATCCAAAGGTGGTGATATCGATGTCGGACAGCGCTCAAGACCAGCTGGTGTTACCACCTCCAAAGAAAATGATGACCTGCCAATCACGCTGGCTGTTGCGGGTAAAGAGGTGGCAGGTCTGCGCCCCAAAACAGGTGTGACTGCTGTCCCCCCAGTCACAGAGGATGAAGAGGCCGCGGATGCACAAGATATGGCAGACGGTGGTTGGCCCGGCCGGCTAGACCGCATTGTAGCACACTGAGCTTCCCACTGCAACTTATGCTTCATGTCCATGTGCCGGTTCATGCATGAAGTACTCAAACTATGTATTTTTTGGCCTCTACTTAGCTTTTGCTGACAAATGTTACAGATAACACGAGTTGGGTCATCTTTATCGATCTGAAAAAATGCCCAGGCTATGCAAGGCTTAGCACCCATGCGACCTGAAGAGCCACCACGACTTGTGGTGAGAGGCAGAGTTGTGTTTGAGGATGCAGTTGTTGACGTGCTTCCAGTACTACGTCTCTGTCCAGGAAGGCGCAACCTGACCTCGTCGTCACTAGCATCTTCCTCCACCTCCTCTGCTGACCTCATCTCTTGGCTGACTGTGGGTTGACAGTAAGTGGGATCTCCGACCTCATCATCATCACCCTGTGCGTTATCACACCCGTCGTCCTCAGAGCCAACCTGTTCCTGCCCTGACAAAAAACTAAAGTTGTCGCTCCAATCAGGTATTTGAGTCTTATCATCGTCTTCCTCATTGTCTCCACCAACAGGAGTTACAGTTTGGGAATGAGGGTCTACATTATGGTCAGAACCTTCTGCGTCTGGTTCTGGATCCGACTCATAAAGATTCTGGGCATCAGTGCAGATCATTTCCTCGTCTGGATTCACAGAAGCGCTGGAGTCGACCTCTGATTCCCAGGCTATAGTATGAGTAAACAGCTCTGCAGACTCAACCATCTGTTCTACCTCATACTCAGACGGGCAGCTGGAGATTTGGGAGCTGTGAGGAAGCAAGTGCGATTTGGGTGACACCTTTGAGGACTGGAGTATTTGTGATGTTGAAGTTGATGTGGAGGAGAGCCCACTTAAAGGAGCACTTGATATCTGTTGAAGCACCTGCTGTTTTTCTGCCTCATCTGGAATTTGTAGCGATTGGCGTGGCCGTAAGAAAGGGATCTTATCACATTGTCCGCTAAAAGAAGTAGACATTTTAGTTTGGCTGGAAGATGGTCTTTCTTCTGCACCTACCCCACGGACACAACCTTTTTTCCCCTTCCCAACACGCCTATTCCCCTTTCCACCAGCAGCAGGCCTTTTTCCACTCATTTTGGTGGTTAACTAATTCACAACTCTGGAGTTGTTTGCACAAAAAAACAATGGATGGTAACCGAGCAGAGCTGAGTGGCCAAACTGTGGTATTAGGCCAAAACTATTGGCTGGGTTAGATGCAGAAAAAAATTATTTTTAATTTGCAACCTGATGGAGGTCAGTATAGATGGACTAATAGACCAAGTCCAACACACCGCTAGAAGCCCAAATATTTTTTCAGAGCTAGATGCAGAAAAAAATTATTTTTAATTTGCAACCTGATGGAGGTCAGTATAGATGGACTAATAGACCAAGTCCCACACACCGCTAGAAGCCCAAATATTTTTTCAGAGCTAGATGCAGAAAAAAATTATATTCAATTTGCAACCTGCTGGAGGTCAGTATAGAAGGACTAATAGAACAAGTCCCACACACTGCTAGAAGCCCAAATATTTTTTCAGAGCTAAATGAAGAAAAAAATTATTTTTAATTTGCAACCTGATGGAGGTCAGTATAGATGGACTAATAGACCAAGTCCCACACACTGCTAGAAGCCCAAATATTTTTTCAGAGCTAGATGCAGAAAAAAATTATTTTTAATTTGCAACCTGATGGAGGTCAGTATAGATGGACTAATAGACCAAGTCCCACACACCGCTAGAAGCCCAAATATTTTTTCAGAGCTAGATGCAGAAAAAATTTTTTTTTAATTTGCAACCTGATGGAGGTCAGTATAGATGGACTAATAGAACAAGTCCCACACGCTGCTAGAAGCCCAAATATTTTTTCAGAGATAAATGAAGAAAAAAATTATTTTTAATTTGCAACCTGATGGAGGTCAGTATAGATGGACTAATAGACCAAGTCCCACACACTGCTAGAAGCCCAAATATTTTTTCAGAGCTAGATGCAGAAAAAATTTATTTTTAATTTGCAACCTGATGGAGGTCAGTATAGATGGACTAATAGACCAAGTCCCACACACCGCTAGAAGCCCAAATATTTTTTCAGAGCTAGATGCAGAAAAAAATTATATTCAATTTGCAACCTGCTGGAGGTCAGTATAGAAGGACTAATAGAACAAGTCCCACACACTGCTAGAAGCCCAAATATTTTTTCAGAGCTAAATGAAGAAAAAAATTATTTTTAATTTGCAACCTGATGGAGGTCAGTATAGATGGACTAATAGACCAAGTCCCACACACTGCTAGAAGCCCAAATATTTTTTCAGAGCTAGATGCAGAAAAAAATTATATTCAGTTTGCAACCTGATGGAGGTCAGTATAGATGGACTAATAGAATGATGCTATGCCCAAAAGATTTTACTTCACTAGGTGCAGTAAAAAAATTGGTATTCTATACACAGGTGGTATATCTTGCAACACAGATAGGCTACTCCACTGACTAACACACTCTGCAATAGGCCAAAAAGGATTAGCTTTGCTAGATTCAGCCAAATGCTGTGAAAAAAACTTGCACAGCACTGGCACAGACCTGCCTGTCAAAAACTGATAGGAACTGATGTAACCTAGTCCTGAAAAGGACTCCAATTACAATTAGTCTTTACTCCCACAATCTATCTATTTAAGAGCACAGACCTGCCTGATAAAAGTCGTAGGAAATGCTGTAACCTAGTCCTTAAAAGGACTGCAATCACAACTATTCCCTACTCCCAAGCTATCTGTATATTTGTGCGAAAATTGGCTTGAAATTAACAAGGTATAGCGCACACAGCAACAGCGGTGCCGTCTAACACGCAGCTGCAGCAGTGAGAAAATGGTGGCGACGGGGAAAATGGCTTGGTCTTATAGGGCAAGGGCATGTGACATTCACTGCCAATCACACATGCCCTTGCTTGTGTGAAAAAAAGCACTTCGCTACGTGTGTGCGCTGCTGATAGGCTGACAGATTGCACCTCCCCACTGCAAATGCGGGAAAGAGAAAAAAAATGGAGATCTTCATTGTTCCTGCAGAGATCCATCCCCTGCCCCTCCCCCCGCCCCGCTGTACACTCAAACTGCGTATTAACATTAATTTTCATCATTACTGAGAAAAAATCCAGTTATGATTTTGGTGCACGAACAGTTATCGAACACAACCTCGAACAGCCGAATTTTTCTCAAATTGTTCGTGTTCGCCGACCGGCTCGAACACCGCCCAAAACATCTCGAATTTGAGATTGGCGAACAGTTCGAGTAGAACAACGCTCATCTCTAGTCAGTAGCTTCAAACATTCCTGGTATATGAATAACATGATGTTTTTCAATGGCAAAAATCAATGAATAATGTGAATGCACAAACAGTCATTTCTCCGCATTGCAAGGTGCAATTCTGAAATTTTTTGCTTTTTCCTGCTCCTCTTAGCATGATAAAGAAGATTCAAAGAGAGTGAGATGCCAGCTCCTTTCATTCAGTCAGTAGCTTCAAACATTTCTGGACATTTTTCAATGGCAAAAATCAATGAATAATGTGAATGCACAAACAGTAATTTCTCCGCATTGCAAGGTGCAATTCTGAAATTTTTTGCTTTTTCCTGCTCCTCTTAGCATGATAAAGAAGATTCAAAGAGAGTGAGATGCCAGCTCCTTTCATTCAGTCAGTAGCTTCAAACATTTCTGGACGTTTTTGAATGGCAAAAATCAATGAATATTGTAAATGCACAAACAGTAATTTCTCCGCATTGCAAGGTGCAATTCTGAAATTTTTTGCTTTTTCCTGCTCCTCTTAGCATGATAAAGAAGATTCAAAGAGAGTGAGATGCCAGCTCTTTTTATTCAGTCAGTAGCTTCAAACATTTCTGTATATGAATAACATGATGTTTTTCAATGGCAAAAATCAATGAATAATGTAAATGCACAAACAGTAATTTGTCCGCATTGCAAGGTGCAATTTTGAAATTTTTTGCTTTTTCCTGCTCCTCTTAGCATGAAAAAAAGATTCAAAGAGAGTGAGATGCCAGCTCTTTTCATTCAGTCAGTAGCTTCCAACATTTCTGGAAGTTTTTCAATGGCAAAAATCAATGAATAATGTGAATGCACAAACAGTAATTTCTCCGCATTGCAAGTTGCAATTCTGAATTGTTTTGCTTTTTCCTGCTCCTCTTAGCATGATAAAAAAGATTCAAAGAGAGTGAGATGCCAGCTCTTTTCATTCAGTCAGTAGCTTCAAACATTTCTGGACGTTTTTCAATGGCAAAAATCAATGAATATTGTAAATGCACAAACAGTAATTTCTAATCATTGCAAGGTGCAATTCTGAAATTTTTTGCTTTTTCCTGCTCCTCTTAGCATGATAAAGAAGATTCAAAGAGAGTGAGATGCCAGCTCTTTTCATTCAGTCAGTAGCTTCAAACATTTCTGGTGTATGAATAACATGATGTTTTTCAATGGCAAAAATCAATGAATAATGTGAATGCACAAACAGCAATATCACCGCATTGCAAGGTGCAATTCTGAAATTTTTTGCTTTTTCCTGCTCCTCTTAGCATGATAAAGAAGATTCAAAGAGAGTGAGATGCCAGCTCCTTTCATTCAGTCAGTAGCTTCAAACATTTCTGGACGTTTTTCAATGGCAAAAGTCAATGAATAATGTGAATGCACAAACATTAATTTCTCCACATTGCAAGGTGCAATTATTAAATTTTTTGCTTTTTCCTGCTCCTCTTAGCATGATAAAGAAGATTCAAAGAGAGTGAGATGCCAGCTCTTTTCATTCAGTCAGTAGCTTCAAACATTTCTGCTATATGAATAACATGATGTTTTTCAATGGCAAAAATCAATGAATAATGTGAATGCACAAACAGTAATTTCTCCGCATTGCAAGGTACAATTCTGAAATTTTTTGCTTTTTCCTGCTCCTCTTAGCATGAAAAAAAGATTCAAAGAGAGTGAGATGCCAGCTCTTTTCATTCAGTCAGTAGCTTCCAACATTTCTGGAAGTTTTTCAATGGCAAAAATCAATGAATAATGTGAATGCACAAACAGTAATTTCTCCGCATTGCAAGTTGCAATTCTGAATTTTTTTGCTTTTTCCTGCTCCTCTTAGCATGATAAAAAAGATTCAAAGAGAGAGAGATGCCAGCTCTTTTCATTCAGTCAGTAGCTTCAAACATTTCTGGACGTTTTTCAATGGCAAAAATCAATGAATATTGTAAATGCACAAACAGTAATTTCTCCTCATTGCAAGGTGCAATTCTGAAATTTTTTGCTTTTTCCTGCTCCTCTTAGCATGATAAAGAAGATTCAAAGAGAGTGAGATGCCAGCTCTTTTCATTCAGTCTGTAGCTTCAAACATTTCTGGTGTATGAATAACATGATGTTTTTCAATGGCAAAAATCAATGAATAATGTGAATGCACAAACAGCAATTTCTCCGCATTGCAAAGTGCAATTCTGAAATTTTTTGCTTTTTCCTGCTCCTCTTAGCATGATAAAGAAGATTCAAAGAGAGTGAGATGCCAGCTCCTTTCATTCAGTCAGTAGCTTCAAACATTTCTGGACGTTTTTCAATGGCAAAAATCAATGAATAATGTGAATGCACAAACAGTAATTTCTCCGCATTGCAAGGTGCAATTCTGAAATTTTTTGCTTTTTCCTGCTCCTCTTGGCATGATAAAGAAGATTCAAAGAGAGTGAGATGCCAGCTCTTTTCATTCAGTCAGTAGCTTCAAACATTTCTGGACGTTTTTCAATGGCAAAAATTAATGAATATTGTAAATGCACAAACAGTAATTTCTCCGCATTGCAAGGTGCAATTCTGAAATTTTTTGCTTTTTCCTGCTCCTCTTAGCATGATAAAGAAGATTCAAAGAGAGTGAGATGCCAGCTCTTTTCATTCAGTCAGTAGCTTCAAACATTTCTGGTATATGAATAACATGATGTTTTTCAATGGCAAAAATCAATGAATAATGTGAATGCACAAACAGTAATTTCTCCGCATTGCAAGGTGCAATTCTGAAATTTTTTGCTTTTTCCTGCTCCTCTTAGCATGATAAAGAAGATTCAAAGAGAGTGAGATGCCAGCTCCTTTCATTCAGTCAGTAGCTTCAAACATTTCTGGACGTTTTTCAATGGCAAAAATCAATGAATATTGTAAATGCACAAACAGTAATTTCTCCGCATTGCAAGGTGCAATTCTGAAATTTTTTGCTTTTTCCTGCTCCTCTTAGCATGCATGATAAAGAAGATTCAAAGAGAGTGAGATGCCAGCTCTTTTCATTCAGTCAGTAGCTTCAAATATTTCTGGTATATGAATAACATGATGTTTTTCAATGGCAAAAATCAATGAATAATGTGAATACACAAACAGTAATTTCTCCGCATTGCAAGGTGCAATTCTGAAATTTTTTGCTTTTTCCTGCTCCTCTTAGCATGATAAAGAAGTTACTAAGACAGTGAGATGCCAGCTCCTTTCATTCAGTCAGTAGCTTCAAACATTTCTGGACGTTTTTCAATGTCAAAAATCAATGAATAATGTGAATGCACAAACATTAATTTCTCCACATTGCAAGGTGCAATTCTTAAATTTTTTGCTTTTTCCTGCTCCTCTTAGCATGATAAAGAAGATTCAAAGAGAGTGAGATGCCAGCTCTTTTCATTCAGTCAGTAGCTTCAAACATTTCTGGTATATGAATAACATGATGTTTTTCAATGGCAAAAATCAATGAATAATGTGAATGCACAAACAGTAATTTCTCCGCATTGCAAGGTACAATTCTGAAATTTTTTGCTTTTTCCTGCTCCTCTTAGCATGAAAAAAAGATTCAAAGAGAGTGAGATGCCAGCTCTTTTCATTCAGTCAGTAGCTTCAAACATTTCTGGACGCTTGTCAATGGCAAAAATCAATGAATATTGTAAATGCACAAACAGTAATTTCTCCGCATTGCAAGGTGCAATTCTGAAATTTTTTGCTTTTTCCTGCTCCTCTTAGCATGATAAAAAAGATTCAAAGAGAGTGAGATGCCAGCTCTTTTCATTCCGTCAGTAGCTTCCAACATTTCTGGAAGTTTTTCAATGGCAAAAATCAATGAATAATGTGAATGCACAAACAGTAATTTCTCCGCATTGCAAGGTGCAATTCTGAAATGTTTTGCTTTTTCCTGCTCATCTTGGCATGATAAAGAAGATTCAAAGAGAGTGAGATGCCAGCTCTTTTCATTCAGTCAGTAGCTTCAAACATTTCTGGACGTTTTTCAATGGCAAAAATTAATTAATATTGTAAATGCACAAACAGTAATTTCTCCGCATTGCAAGGTGCAATTCTGAAATTTTTTGCTTTTTCCTGCTCCTCTTAGCATCATAAAGAAGATTCAAAGAGAGTGAGATGCCAGCTCTTTTCATTCAGTCAGTAGCTTCAAACATTTCTGGTATATGAATAACATGATGTTTTTCAATGGCAAAATTCAATGAATAATGTGAATGCACAAACAGTAATTTCTCCGCATTGCAAGGTGCAATTCTGAATTTTTTTGCTTTTTCCTGCTCCTCTTAGCAAGATAAAGAAGATTCAAAGAGAGTGAGATGCCAGCTCCTTTCATTCAGTCAGTAGCTTCAAACATTTCTGGACGTTTTTCAAAGGCAAAAATCAATGAATATTGTAAATGCACAAACAGTAATTTCTCCGCATTGCAAGGTGCAATTCTGAAATTTTTTGCTTTTTCCTGCTCCTCTTAGCATGCATGATAAAGAAGATTCAAAGAGAGTGAGATGCCAGCTCTTTTCATTCAGTCAGTAGCTTCAAACATTTCTGGTATATGAATAACATGATGTTTTTCAATGGCAAAAATCAATGAATAATGTGAATACACAAACAGTAATTTCTCCGCATTGCAAGGTGCAATTCTGAAATTTTTTGCTTTTTCCTGCTCCTCTTAGCATGATAAAGAAGTTACTAAGACAGTGAGATGCCAGCTCCTTTCATTCAGTCAGTAGCTTCAAACATTTTTGGACGTTTTTCAATGTCAAAAATCAATGAATAATGTGAATGCACAAACAGTAATTTCTCCGCATTGCAAGGTGCAATTCTGAAATTTTTTGCTTTTTCCTGCTCCTCTTAGCATGATAAAGAAGATTCAAAGAGAGTGAGATGCCAGCTCCTTTCATTCAGTCAGTAGCTTCAAACATTTCTGGACGTTTTTGAATGGCAAAAATCAATGAATATTGTAAATGCACAAACAGTAATTTCTCCGCATTGCAAGGTGCAATTCTGAAATTTTTTGCTTTTTCCTGCTCCTCTTAGCATGATAAAGAAGATTCAAAGAGAGTGAGATGCTAGCTCTTTTTATTCAGTCAGTAGCTTCAAACATTTCTGGTATATGAATAAAATGATGTTTTTCAATGGCAAAAATCAATGAATAATGTGAATGCACAAACAGTAATTTCTCCGCATTGCAAGTTGCAATTCTGAATTTTTTTGCTTTTTCCTGCTCCTCTTAGCATGATAAAAAAGATGCAAAGAGAGTGAGATGCCAGCTCTTTTCATTCAGTCAGTAGCTTCAAACATTTCTGGACGTTTTTCAATGGCAAAAATCAATGAATATTGTAAATGCACAAACAGTAATTTCTCCTCATTGCAAGGTGCAATTCTGAAATTTTTTGCTTTTTCCTGCTCCTCTCAGCATGATAAAGAAGATTCAAAGAGAGTGAGATGCCAGCTCTTTTCATTCAGTCAGTAGCTTCAAACATTTCTGGTGTATGAATAACATGATGTTTTTCAATGGCAAAAATCAATGAATAATGTGAATGCACAAACAGCAATTTCTCCGCATTGCAAGGTGCAATTCTGAAATTTTTTGCTTTTTCCTGCTCCTCTTAGCATGATAAAGAAGATTCAAAGAGAGTGAGATGCCAGCTCTTTTCATTCAGTCAGTAGCTTCAAACATTTCTGGTATATGAATAACATGATGTTTTTCAATGGCAAAAATCAATGAATAATGTGAATACACAAACAGTAATTTCTCCGCATTGCAAGGTGCAATTCTGAAATTTTTTGCTTTTTCCTGCTCCTCTTAGCATGATAAAGAAGTTACTAAGACAGTGAGATGCCAGCTCCTTTCATTCAGTCAGTAGCTTCAAACATTTCTGGACGTTTTTCAATGTCAAAAATCAATGAATAATGTGAATGCACAAACAGTAATTTCTCCGCCTGGCAAGGTGCAATTCTGAAATTTTTTGCTTTTTCCTGCTCCTCTTAGCATGATAAAGAAGATTCAAAGAGAGTGAGATGCCAGCTCTTTTCATTCAGTCAGTAGCTTCAAACATTTCTGGTATATGAATAACATGATGTTTTTCAATGGCAAAAATCAATGAATAATGTGAATGCACAAACAGTAATTTCTCCGCATTGCAAGGTGCAATTCTGAAATTTTTTGCTTTTTCCTGCTCCTCTTAGCATGATAAAGAAGATTCAAAGAGAGTGAGATGCCAGCTCCTTTCATTCAGTCAGTAGCTTCAAACATTTCTGGACGTTTTTCAATGGCAAAAATCAATGAATATTGTAAATGCACAAACATTAATTTCTCCGCATTGCAAGGTGCAATTCTGAAATTTTTTGCTTTTTCCTGCTCCTCTTAGCATGCATGATAAAGAAGATTCAAAGAGAGTGAGATGCCAGCTCTTTTCATTCAGTCAGTAGCTTCAAACATTTCTGGTATATGAATAACATGATGTTTTTCAATGGCAAAAATCAATGAATAATGTGAATACACAAACAGTAATTTCTCCACATTGCAAGGTGCAATTCTGAAATTTTTTGCTTTTTCCTGCTCCTCTTAGCATGATAAAGAAGATACTAAGACGGTGAGATGCCAGCTCCTTTCATTCAGTCAGTAGCTTCAAACATTTCTGGACGTTTTTCAATGTCAAAAATCAATGAATAATGTGAATGCACAAACAGTAATTTCTCCGCCTGGCAAGGTGCAATTCTGAAATTTTTTGCTTTTTCCTGCTCCTCTTAGCATGATAAAGAAGATTGAAAGAGAGTGAGATGCCAGCTCTTTTCATTCAGTCAGTAGCTTCAAACATTTCTGGTATATGAAAAACATGATGTTTTTCAATGGCAAAAATCAATGAATAATGTGAATGCACAAACAGTGATTTCTCCGCATTGCAAGGTGCAATTCTGAAATTTTTTGCTTTTTCCTGCTACTCTTAGCATGATAAAGAAGATTCAAAGAGAGTGAGATGCCAGCTCCTTTCATTCAGTCGGTAGCTTCAAACATTTCTGGTATATGAACAACATGATGTTTTTCAATTGCAAAAATCAATGAATAATGTGAATGCACAAACAGTAATTTCTCCGCATTGCAAGGTGCAATTCTGAAATTTTTTGCTTTTTCCAGCTCCTCTTAGCATGATAAAGAAGGTTCAAAGAGAGTGAGATGCCAGCTCCTTTCATTCAGTCAGTAGCTTCAAACATTTCTGGACGTTTTTCAATGGCAAAAATCAATGAATATTGTAAATGCACAAACAGTAATTTCTCCGCATTGCAAGGTGCAATTCTGAAATTTTTTGCTTTTTCCTGCTCCTATTAGCATGATAAAGAAGATTCAAAGAGAGTGAGATGCCAGCTCTTTTCATTCAGTCAGTAGCTTCAAACATTTCTGGACGTTTTTCAATGGCAAAAATCAATAAATATTGCAAATGCACAAACAGTAATTTCTCCGCATTGCAAGGTGCAATTCTGAAATTTTTTGCTTTTTCCTGCTCCTCTTAGCATGATAAAGAAGATTCAAAGAGAGTGAGATGCCAGCTCTTTTCATTCAGTCAGTAGCTTCAAACATTTCTGATATATGAATAACATGATGTTTTTCAATGGCAAAAATCAATGAATAATGTGAATGCACAAACAGTAATTTCTCCGCATTGCAAGGTGCAATTCTGAAATTTTTTGCTTTTTCCTGCTCCTCTTAGCATGATAAAGAAGATTCAAAGAGAGTGAGATGCCAGCTCCTTTCATTCAGTCAGTAGCTTCAAACATTTCTGGACGTTTTTCAATGGCAAAAATCAATGAATATTGTAAATGCACAAATAGTAATTTCTCCGCATTTCAAGGTGCAATTCTGAATTTTTTTGCTTTTTCCTGCTCCTCTTAGCATGATAAAGAAGATTCAAAGAGAGTGAGATGCCAGCTCTTTTCATTCAGTCAGTAGCTTCAAACATTTCTGGTATATGAATAACATGATGTTTTTCAATGGCAAAAATCAATGAATAATGTGAATGCACAAACAGTAATTTCTCCGCATTGCAAGGTGCAATTCTGAATTTTTTTGCTTTTTCCTGCTCCTCTTAGCATGATAAAGAAGATTAAAAGAGAGTGAGATGTCAGCTCCTTTCAGTCAGTCAGTAGCTTCAAACATTTCTGGACGTTTTTCAATGGCAAAAATCAATGAATATTGTAAATGCACAAACAGTAATTTCTCCGCATTGCAAGGTGCAATTCTGAAATTTTTTGCTTTTTCCCGCTCCTCTTAGCATGATAAAGAAGATTCAAAGAGAGTGAGATGCCAGCTCTTTTCATTCAGTCAGTAGCTTCAAACATTTCTGGACGTTTTTCAATGGCAAAAATCAATGAATATTGTAAATGCACAAACAGTAATTTCTCCGCATTGCAAGGTGCAATTCTGAAATTTTTTGCTTTTTCCTGCTCCTCTTAGCATGATAAGGAAGATTCAAAGAGAGTGAGATGCCAGCTCTTTTCATTCAGTCAGTAGCTTCAAACATTTCTGGTATAGGAATAACATGATGTTTTTCAATGGCAAAAATCAATGAATAATGTGAATGCACAAACAGTAATTTCTCCGCATTGCAAGGTGCAATTCTGAAATTTTTTGCTTTTTCCTGCTCCTCTTAGCATGATAAAGAAGATTCAAAGAGAGTGAGATGCCAGCTCCTTTCATTCAGTCAGTAGCTTCAAACATTTCTGGACGTTTTTCAATGGCAAAAATCAATGAATAATGTGTATGCACAAACAGTAATTTCTCCGCATTGCAAGGAGCAATTCTGAAATTTTTTGCTTTTTCCTGCTCCTATTAGCATGATAAAGAAGATTCAAAGAGAGTGAGATGCCAGCTCTTTTCATTCAGTCAGTAGCTTCAAACATTTCTGGACGTTTTTCAATGGCAAAAATCAATAAATATTGCAAATGCACAAACAGTAATTTCTCCGCATTGCAAGGTGCAATTCTGAAATTTTTTGCTTTTTCCTGCTCCTCTTAGCATGATAAAGAAGATTCAAAGAGAGTGAGATGCCAGCTCTTTTCATTCAGTCAGTAGCTTCAAACATTTCTGATATATGAATAACATGATGTTTTTCAATGGCAAAAATCAATGAATAATGTGAATGCACAAACAGTAATTTCTCCGCATTGCAAGGTGCAATTCTGAATTTTTTTGCTTTTTCCTGCTCCTCTTAGCATGATAAAGAAGATTCAAAGAGAGTGAGATGCCAGCTCTTTTCATTCAGTCAGTAGCTTCAAACATTTCTGGACGTTTTTCAATGGCAAAAATCAATAAATATTGCAAATGCACAAACAGTAATTTCTCCGCATTGCAAGGTGCAATTCTGAAATTTTTTGCTTTTTCCTGCTCCTCTTAGCATGATAAAGAAGATTCAAAGAGAGTGAGATGCCAGCTCTTTTCATTCAGTCAGTAGCTTCAAACATTTCTGATATATGAATAACATGATGTTTTTCAATGGCAAAAATCAATGAATAATGTGAATGCACAAACAGTAATTTCTCCGCATTGCAAGGTGCAATTCTGAAATTTTTTGCTTTTTCCTGCTCCTCTTAGCATGATAAAGAAGATTCAAAGAGAGTGAGATGCCAGCTCCTTTCATTCAGTCAGTAGCTTCAAACATTTCTGGACGTTTTTCAATGGCAAAAATCAATGAATATTGTAAATGCACAAATAGTAATTTCTCCGCATTGCAAGGTGCAATTCTGAATTTTTTTGCTTTTTCCTGCTCCTCTTAGCATGATAAAGAAGATTCAAAGAGAGTGAGATGCCAGCTCTTTTCATTCAGTCAGTAGCTTCAAACATTTCTGGTATATGAATAACATGATGTTTTTCAATGGCAAAAATCAATGAATAATGTGAATGCACAAACAGTAATTTCTCCGCATTGCAAGGTGCAATTCTGAATTTTTTTGCTTTTTCCTGCTCCTCTTAGCATGATAAAGAAGATTAAAAGAGAGTGAGATGTCAGCTCCTTTCAGTCAGTCAGTAGCTTCAAACATTTCTGGACGTTTTTCAATGGCAAAAATCAATGAATATTGTAAATGCACAAACAGTAATTTCTCCGCATTGCAAGGTGCAATTCTGAAATTTTTTGCTTTTTCCCGCTCCTCTTAGCATGATAAAGAAGATTCAAAGAGAGTGAGATGCCAGCTCTTTTCATTCAGTCAGTAGCTGCAAACATTTCTGGACGTTTTTCAATGGCAAAAATCAATGAATATTGTAAATGCACAAACAGTAATTTCTCCGCATTGCAAGGTGCAATTCTGAAATTTTTTGCTTTTTCCTGCTCCTCTTAGCATGATAAGGAAGATTCAAAGAGAGTGAGATGCCAGCTCTTTTCATTCAGTCAGTAGCTTCAAACATTTCTGGTATACAAATAACATGATGTTTTTCAATGGCAAAAATCAATGAATAATGTGAATGCACAAAGAGTAATTTCTCCGCATTGCAAGGTGCAATTCTGAAATTTTTTGCTTTTTCCTGCTCCTCTTAGCATGATAAAGAAGATTCAAAGAGAGTGAGATGCCAGCTCCTTTCATTCAGTCAGTAGCTTCAAACATTTCTGGACGCTTTTCAATGGCAAAAATCAATGAATATTGTAAATGCACAAACAGTAATTTCTCCGCATTGCAAGGTGCAATTCTGAAATTTTTTGCTTTTTCCTGCTCCTCTTAGCATGATAAAAAAGATTCAAAGAGAGTGAGAGGCCAGCTCTTTTCATTCCGTCAGTAGCTTCCAACATTTCTGGAAGTTTTTCAATGGCAAAAATCAATGAATAATGTGAATGCACAAACAGTAATTTCTCCGCATTGCAAGGTGCAATTCTGAAATTTTTTGCTTTTTCCTGCTCATCTTGGCATGATAAAGAAGATTCAAAGAGAGTGAGATGCCAGCTCTTTTCATTCAGTCAGTAGCTTCAAACATTTCTGGACGTTTTTCAATGGCAAAAATTAATTACTATTGTAAATGCACAAACAGTAATTTCTCCGCATTGCAAGGTGCAATTCTGAAATTTTTTGCTTTTTCCTGCTCCTCTTAGCATGATAAAGAAGATTCAAAGAGAGTGAGATGCCAGCTCTTTTCATTCAGTCAGTAGCTTCAAACATTTCTGGTATATGAATAACATGATGTTTTTCAATGGCAAAAATCAATGAATAATGTGAATGCACAAACAGTAATTTCTCCGCATTGCAAGGTGCAATTCTGAATTTTTTTGCTTTTTCCTGCTCCTCTTAGCAAGATAAAGAAGATTCAAAGAGAGTGAGATGCCAGCTCCTTTCATTCAGTCAGTAGCTTCAAACATTTCTGGACGTTTTTCAATGGCAAAAATCAATGAATATTGTAAATGCACAAACAGTAATTTCTCCGCATTGCAAGGTGCAATTCTGAAATTTTTTGCTTTTTCCTGCTCCTCTTAGCATGCATGATAAAGAAGATTCAAAGAGAGTGAGATGCCAGCTCTTTTCATTCAGTCAGTAGCTTCAAACATTTCTGGTATATGAATAACATGATGTTTTTCAATGGCAAAAATCAATGAATAATGTGAATACACAAACAGTAATTTCTCCGCATTGCAAGGTGCAATTCTGAAATTTTTTGCTTTTTCCTGCTCCTCTTAGCATGATAAAGAAGTTACTAAGACAGTGAGATGCCAGCTCCTTTCATTCAGTCAGTAGCTTCAAACATTTTTGGACGTTTTTCAATGTCAAAAATCAATGAATAATGTGAATGCACAAACAGTAATTTCTCCGCATTGCAAGGTGCAATTCTGAAATTTTTTGCTTTTTCCTGCTCCTCTTAGCATGATAAAGAAGATTCAAAGAGAGTGAGATGCCAGCTCTTTTCATACAGTCAGTAGCTTCAAACATTTCTGGACGATTTTCAATGGCAAAAATCAATGAATATTGTAAATGCACAAACAGTAATTTCTCCGCATTGCAAGGTGCATTTCTGAAATTTTTTGCTTTTTCCTGCTCCTCTTAGCATGATAAAGAAGATTCAAAGAGAGTGAGATGCCAGCTCCTTTCATTCAGTCAGTAGCTTCAAACATTTCTGGACGTTTTTGAATGGCAAAAATCAATGAATATTGTAAATGCACAAACAGTAATTTCTCCGCATTGCAAGGTGCAATTCTGAAATTTTTTGCTTTTTCCTGCTCCTCTTAGCATGATAAAGAAGATTCAAAGAGAGTGAGATGCTAGCTCTTTTTATTCAGTCAGTAGCTTCAAACATTTCTGGTATATGAATAAAATGATGTTTTTCAATGGCAAAAATCAATGAATAATGTGAATGCACAAACAGTAATTTCTCCGCATTGCAAGTTGCAATTCTGAATTTTTTTGCTTTTTCCTGCTCCTCTTAGCATGATAAAAAAGATTCAAAGAGAGTGAGATGCCAGCTCTTTTCATTCAGTCAGTAGCTTCAAACATTTCTGGACGTTTTTCAATGGCAAAAATCAATGAATATTGTAAATGCACAAACAGTAATTTCTACTCATTGCAAGGTGCAATTCTGAAATTTTTTGCTTTTTCCTGCTCCTCTCAGCATGATAAAGAAGATTCAAAGAGAGTGAGATGCCAGCTCTTTTCATTCAGTCAGTAGCTTCAAACATTTCTGGTGTATGAATAACATGATGTTTTTCAATGGCAAAAATCAATGAATAATGTGAATGCACAAACAGCAATTTCTCCGCATTGCAAGGTGCAATTCTGAAATTTTTTGCTTTTTCCTGCTCCTCTTAGCATGATAAAGAAGATTCAAAGAGAGTGAGATGCCAGCTCCTTTCATTCAGTCAGTAGCTTCAAACATTTCTGGACGTTTTTGAATGGCAAAAATCAATGAATATTGTAAATGCACAAACAGTAATTTCTCCGCATTGCAAGGTGCAATTCTGAAATTTTTTGCTTTTTCCTGCTCCTCTTAGCATGATAAAGAAGATTCAAAGAGAGTGAGATGCTAGCTCTTTTTATTCAGTCAGTAGCTTCAAACATTTCTGGTATATGAATAAAATGATGTTTTTCAATGGCAAAAATCAATGAATAATGTGAATGCACAAACAGTAATTTCTCCGCATTGCAAGTTGCAATTCTGAATTTTTTTGCTTTTTCCTGCTCCTCTTAGCATGATAAAAAAGATTCAAAGAGAGTGAGATGCCAGCTCTTTTCATTCAGTCAGTAGCTTCAAACATTTCTGGACGTTTTTCAATGGCAAAAATCAATGAATATTGTAAATGCACAAACAGTAATTTCTACTCATTGCAAGGTGCAATTCTGAAATTTTTTGCTTTTTCCTGCTCCTCTCAGCATGATAAAGAAGATTCAAAGAGAGTGAGATGCCAGCTCTTTTCATTCAGTCAGTAGCTTCAAACATTTCTGGTGTATGAATAACATGATGTTTTTCAATGGCAAAAATCAATGAATAATGTGAATGCACAAACAGCAATTTCTCCGCATTGCAAGGTGCAATTCTGAAATTTTTTGCTTTTTCCTGCTCCTCTTAGCATGATAAAGAAGATTCAAAGAGAGTGAGATGCCAGCTCTTTTCATTCAGTCAGTAGCTTCAAACATTTCTGGTATATGAATAACATGATGTTTTTCAATGGCAAAAATCAATGAATAATGTGAATGCACAAACAGTAATTTCTCCGCATTGCAAGGTGCAATTCTGAAATTTTTTGCTTTTTCCTGCTCCTCTTAGCATGATAAAGAAGATTCAAAGAGAGTGAGATGCCAGCTCCTTTCATTCAGTCAGTAGCTTCAAACATTTCTGGACGTTTTTCAATGGCAAAAATCAATGAATATTGTAAATGCACAAACATTAATTTCTCCGCATTGCAAGGTGCAATTCTGAAATTTTTTGCTTTTTCCTGCTCCTCTTAGCATGCATGATAAAGAAGATTCAAAGAGAGTGAGATGCCAGCTCTTTTCATTCAGTCAGTAGCTTCAAACATTTCTGGTATATGAATAACATGATGTTTTTCAATGGCAAAAATCAATGAATAATGTGAATACACAAACAGTAATTTCTCCACATTGCAAGGTGCAATTCTGAAATTTTTTGCTTTTTCCTGCTCCTCTTAGCATGATAAAGAAGATACTAAGACGGTGAGATGCCAGCTCCTTTCATTCAGTCAGTAGCTTCAAACATTTCTGGACGTTTTTCAATGTCAAAAATCAATGAATAATGTGAATGCACAAACAGTAATTTCTCCGCCTGGCAAGGTGCAATTCTGAAATTTTTTGCTTTTTCCTGCTCCTCTTAGCATGATAAAGAAGATTCAAAGAGAGTGAGATGCCAGCTCTTTTCATTCAGTCAGTAGCTTCAAACATTTCTGGTATATGAAAAACATGATGTTTTTCAATGGCAAAAATCAATGAATAATGTGAATGCACAAACAGTGATTTCTCCGCATTGCAAGGTGCAATTCTGAAATTTTTTGCTTTTTCCTGCTACTCTTAGCATGATAAAGAAGATTCAAAGAGAGTGAGATGCCAGCTCCTTTCATTCAGTCGGTAGCTTCTAACATTTCTGGTATATGAACAACATGATGTTTTTCAATTGCAAAAATCAATGAATAATGTGAATGCACAAACAGTAATTTCTCCGCATTGCAAGGTGCAATTCTGAAATTTTTTGCTTTTTCCAGCTCCTCTTAGCATGATAAAGAAGATTCAAAGAGAGTGAGATGCCAGCTCCTTTCATTCAGTCAGTAGCTTCAAACATTTCTGGACGTTTTTCAATGGCAAAAATCAATGAATATTGTAAATGCACAAACAGTAATTTCTCCGCATTGCAAGGTGCAATTCTGAAATTTTTTGCTTTTTCCTGCTCCTATTAGCATGATAAAGAAGATTCAAAGAGAGTGAGATGCCAGCTCTTTTCATTCAGTCAGTAGCTTCAAACATTTCTGGACGTTTTTCAATGGCAAAAATCAATAAATATTGCAAATGCACAAACAGTAATTTCTCCGCATTGCAAGGTGCAATTCTGAAATTTTTTGCTTTTTCCTGCTCCTCTTAGCATGATAAAGAAGATTCAAAGAGAGTGAGATGCCAGCTCTTTTCATTCAGTCAGTAGCTTCAAACATTTCTGATATATGAATAACATGATGTTTTTCAATGGCAAAAATCAATGAATAATGTGAATGCACAAACAGTAATTTCTCCGCATTGCAAGGTGCAATTCTGAAATTTTTTGCTTTTTCCTGCTCCTCTTAGCATGATAAAGAAGATTCAAAGAGAGTGAGATGCCAGCTCCTTTCATTCAGTCAGTAGCTTCAAACATTTCTGGACGTTTTTCAATGGCAAAAATCAATGAATAATGTGAATGCACAAACAGTAATTTCTCCGCATTGCAAGGTGCAATTCTGAAATTTTTTGCTTTTTCCTGCTCCTCTTAGCATGATAAAGAAGATTCAAAGAGAGTGAGATGCCAGCTCCTTTCATTCAGTCAGTAGCTTCAAACATTTCTGGACGTTTTTCAATGGCAAAAATCAATGAATATTGTAAATGCACAAACATTAATTTCTCCGCATTGCAAGGTGCAATTCTGAAATTTTTTGCTTTTTCCTGCTCCTCTTAGCATGCATGATAAAGAAGATTCAAAGAGAGTGAGATGCCAGCTCTTTTCATTCAGTCAGTAGCTTCAAACATTTCTGGTATATGAATAACATGATGTTTTTCAATGGCAAAAATCAATGAATAATGTGAATACACAAACAGTAATTTCTCCACATTGCAAGGTGCAATTCTGAAATTTTTTGCTTTTTCCTGCTCCTCTTAGCATGATAAAGAAGATACTAAGACGGTGAGATGCCAGCTCCTTTCATTCAGTCAGTAGCTTCAAACATTTCTGGACGTTTTTCAATGTCAAAAATCAATGAATAATGTGAATGCACAAACAGTAATTTCTCCGCCTGGCAAGGTGCAATTCTGAAATTTTTTGCTTTTTCCTGCTCCTCTTAGCATGATAAAGAAGATTCAAAGAGAGTGAGATGCCAGCTCTTTTCATTCAGTCAGTAGCTTCAAACATTTCTGGTATATGAAAAACATGATGTTTTTCAATGGCAAAAATCAATGAATAATGTGAATGCACAAACAGTGATTTCTCCGCATTGCAAGGTGCAATTCTGAAATTTTTTGCTTTTTCCTGCTACTCTTAGCATGATAAAGAAGATTCAAAGAGAGTGAGATGCCAGCTCCTTTCATTCAGTCGGTAGCTTCTAACATTTCTGGTATATGAACAACATGATGTTTTTCAATTGCAAAAATCAATGAATAATGTGAATGCACAAACAGTAATTTCTCCGCATTGCAAGGTGCAATTCTGAAATTTTTTGCTTTTTCCAGCTCCTCTTAGCATGATAAAGAAGATTCAAAGAGAGTGAGATGCCAGCTCCTTTCATTCAGTCAGTAGCTTCAAACATTTCTGGACGTTTTTCAATGGCAAAAATCAATGAATATTGTAAATGCACAAACAGTAATTTCTCCGCATTGCAAGGTGCAATTCTGAAATTTTTTGCTTTTTCCTGCTCCTATTAGCATGATAAAGAAGATTCAAAGAGAGTGAGATGCCAGCTCTTTTCATTCAGTCAGTAGCTTCAAACATTTCTGGACGTTTTTCAATGGCAAAAATCAATAAATATTGCAAATGCACAAACAGTAATTTCTCCGCATTGCAAGGTGCAATTCTGAAATTTTTTGCTTTTTCCTGCTCCTCTTAGCATGATAAAGAAGATTCAAAGAGAGTGAGATGCCAGCTCTTTTCATTCAGTCAGTAGCTTCAAACATTTCTGATATATGAATAACATGATGTTTTTCAATGGCAAAAATCAATGAATAATGTGAATGCACAAACAGTAATTTCTCCGCATTGCAAGGTGCAATTCTGAAATTTTTTGCTTTTTCCTGCTCCTCTTAGCATGATAAAGAAGATTCAAAGAGAGTGAGATGCCAGCTCCTTTCATTCAGTCAGTAGCTTCAAACATTTCTGGACGTTTTTCAATGGCAAAAATCAATGAATAATGTGTATGCACAAACAGTAATTTCTCCGCATTGCAAGGAGCAATTCTGAAATTTTTTGCTTTTTCCTGCTCCTATAAGCATGATAAAGAAGATTCAAAGAGAGTGAGATGCCAGCTCTTTTCATTCAGTCAGTAGCTTCAAACATTTCTGGACGTTTTTCAATGGCAAAAATCAATAAATATTGCAAATGCACAAACAGTAATTTCTCCGCATTGCAAGGTGCAATTCTGAAATTTTTTGCTTTTTCCTGCTCCTCTTAGCATGATAAAGAAGATTCAAAGAGAGTGAGATGCCAGCTCTTTTCATTCAGTCAGTAGCTTCAAACATTTCTGATATATGAATAACATGATGTTTTTCAATGGCAAAAATCAATGAATAATGTGAATGCACAAACAGTAATTTCTCCGCATTGCAAGGTGCAATTCTGAATTTTTTTGCTTTTTCCTGCTCCTCTTAGCATGATAAAGAAGATTAAAAGAGAGTGAGATGTCAGCTCCTTTCAGTCAGTCAGTAGCTTCAAACATTTCTGGACGTTTTTCAATGGCAAAAATCAATGAATATTGTAAATGCACAAACAGTAATTTCTCCGCATTGCAAGGTGCAATTCTGAAATTTTTTTCTTTTTCCCGCTCCTCTTAGCATGATAAAGAAGATTCAAAGAGAGTGAGATGCCAGCTCTTTTCATTCAGTCAGTAGCTGCAAACATTTCTGGACGTTTTTCAATGGCAAAAATCAATGAATATTGTAAATGCACAAACAGTAATTTCTCCGCATTGCAAGGTGCAATTCTGAAATTTTTTGCTTTTTCCTGATCCTCTTAGCATGATAAGGAAGATTCAAAGAGAGTGAGATGCCAGCTCTTTTCATTCAGTCAGTAGCTTCAAACATTTCTGGTATAGGAATAACATGATGTTTTTCAATGGCAAAAATCAATGAATAATGTGAATGCACAAACAGTAATTTCTCCGCATTGCAAGGTGCAATTCTGAAATTTTTTGCTTTTTCCTGCTCCTCTTAGCATGATAAAGAAGATTCAAAGAGAGTGAGATGCCAGCTCCTTTCATTCAGTCAGTAGCTTCAAACATTTCTGGACGTTTTTCAATGGCAAAAATCAATGAATAATGTGTATGCACAAACAGTAATTTCTCCGCATTGCAAGGAGCAATTCTGAAATTTTTTGCTTTTTCCTGCTCCTATTAGCATGATAAAGAAGATTCAAAGAGAGTGAGATGCCAGCTCTTTTCATTCAGTCAGTAGCTTCAAACATTTCTGGACGTTTTTCAATGGCAAAAATCAATAAATATTGCAAATGCACAAACAGTAATTTCTCCGCATTGCAAGGTGCAATTCTGAAATTTTTTGCTTTTTCCTGCTCCTCTTAGCATGATAAAGAAGATTCAAAGAGAGTGAGATGCCAGCTCTTTTCATTCAGTCAGTAGCTTCAAACATTTCTGATATATGAATAACATGATGTTTTTCAATGGCAAAAATCAATGAATAATGTGAATGCACAAACAGTAATTTCTCCGCATTGCAAGGTGCAATTCTGAATTTTTTTGCTTTTTCCTGCTCCTCTTAGCATGATACAGAAGATTCAAAGAGAGTGAGATGCCAGCTCTTTTCATTCAGTCAGTAGCTTCAAACATTTCTGGACGTTTTTCAATGGCAAAAATCAATGAATATTGTAAATGCACAAACAGTAATTTCTACTCATTGCAAGGTGCAATTCTGAAATTTTTTGCTTTTTCCTGCTCCTCTCAGCATGATAAAGAAGATTCAAAGAGAGTGAGATGCCAGCTCTTTTCATTCAGTCAGTAGCTTCAAACATTTCTGGTGTATGAATAACATGATGTTTTTCAATGGCAAAAATCAATGAATAATGTGAATGCACAAACAGCAATTTCTCCGCATTGCAAGGTGCAATTCTGAAATTTTTTGCTTTTTCCTGCTCCTCTTAGCATGATAAAGAAGATTCAAAGAGAGTGAGATGCCAGCTCTTTTCATTCAGTCAGTAGCTTCAAACATTTCTGGTATATGAATAACATGATGTTTTTCAATGGCAAAAATCAATGAATAATGTGAATGCACAAACAGTAATTTCTCCGCATTGCAAGGTGCAATTCTGAAATTTTTTGCTTTTTCCTGCTCCTCTTAGCATGATAAAGAAGATTCAAAGAGAGTGAGATGCCAGCTCCTTTCATTCAGTCAGTAGCTTCAAACATTTCTGGACGTTTTTCAATGGCAAAAATCAATGAATATTGTAAATGCACAAACATTAATTTCTCCGCATTGCAAGGTGCAATTCTGAAATTTTTTGCTTTTTCCTGCTCCTCTTAGCATGCATGATAAAGAAGATTCAAAGAGAGTGAGATGCCAGCTCTTTTCATTCAGTCAGTAGCTTCAAACATTTCTGGTATATGAATAACATGATGTTTTTCAATGGCAAAAATCAATGAATAATGTGAATACACAAACAGTAATTTCTCCACATTGCAAGGTGCAATTCTGAAATTTTTTGCTTTTTCCTGCTCCTCTTAGCATGATAAAGAAGATACTAAGACGGTGAGATGCCAGCTCCTTTCATTCAGTCAGTAGCTTCAAACATTTCTGGACGTTTTTCAATGTCAAAAATCAATGAATAATGTGAATGCACAAACAGTAATTTCTCCGCCTGGCAAGGTGCAATTCTGAAATTTTTTGCTTTTTCCTGCTCCTCTTAGCATGATAAAGAAGATTCAAAGAGAGTGAGATGCCAGCTCTTTTCATTCAGTCAGTAGCTTCAAACATTTCTGGTATATGAAAAACATGATGTTTTTCAATGGCAAAAATCAATGAATAATGTGAATGCACAAACAGTGATTTCTCCGCATTGCAAGGTGCAATTCTGAAATTTTTTGCTTTTTCCTGCTACTCTTAGCATGATAAAGAAGATTCAAAGAGAGTGAGATGCCAGCTCCTTTCATTCAGTCGGTAGCTTCTAACATTTCTGGTATATGAACAACATGATGTTTTTCAATTGCAAAAATCAATGAATAATGTGAATGCACAAACAGTAATTTCTCCGCATTGCAAGGTGCAATTCTGAAATTTTTTGCTTTTTCCAGCTCCTCTTAGCATGATAAAGAAGATTCAAAGAGAGTGAGATGCCAGCTCCTTTCATTCAGTCAGTAGCTTCAAACATTTCTGGACGTTTTTCAATGGCAAAAATCAATGAATATTGTAAATGCACAAACAGTAATTTCTCCGCATTGCAAGGTGCAATTCTGAAATTTTTTGCTTTTTCCTGCTCCTATTAGCATGATAAAGAAGATTCAAAGAGAGTGAGATGCCAGCTCTTTTCATTCAGTCAGTAGCTTCAAACATTTCTGGACGTTTTTCAATGGCAAAAATCAATAAATATTGCAAATGCACAAACAGTAATTTCTCCGCATTGCAAGGTGCAATTCTGAAATTTTTTGCTTTTTCCTGCTCCTCTTAGCATGATAAAGAAGATTCAAAGAGAGTGAGATGCCAGCTCTTTTCATTCAGTCAGTAGCTTCAAACATTTCTGATATATGAATAACATGATGTTTTTCAATGGCAAAAATCAATGAATAATGTGAATGCACAAACAGTAATTTCTCCGCATTGCAAGGTGCAATTCTGAAATTTTTTGCTTTTTCCTGCTCCTCTTAGCATGATAAAGAAGATTCAAAGAGAGTGAGATGCCAGCTCCTTTCATTCAGTCAGTAGCTTCAAACATTTCTGGACGTTTTTCAATGGCAAAAATCAATGAATAATGTGTATGCACAAACAGTAATTTCTCCGCATTGCAAGGAGCAATTCTGAAATTTTTTGCTTTTTCCTGCTCCTATAAGCATGATAAAGAAGATTCAAAGAGAGTGAGATGCCAGCTCTTTTCATTCAGTCAGTAGCTTCAAACATTTCTGGACGTTTTTCAATGGCAAAAATCAATAAATATTGCAAATGCACAAACAGTAATTTCTCCGCATTGCAAGGTGCAATTCTGAAATTTTTTGCTTTTTCCTGCTCCTCTTAGCATGATAAAGAAGATTCAAAGAGAGTGAGATGCCAGCTCTTTTCATTCAGTCAGTAGCTTCAAACATTTCTGATATATGAATAACATGATGTTTTTCAATGGCAAAAATCAATGAATAATGTGAATGCACAAACAGTAATTTCTCCGCATTGCAAGGTGCAATTCTGAATTTTTTTGCTTTTTCCTGCTCCTCTTAGCATGATAAAGAAGATTAAAAGAGAGTGAGATGTCAGCTCCTTTCAGTCAGTCAGTAGCTTCAAACATTTCTGGACGTTTTTCAATGGCAAAAATCAATGAATATTGTAAATGCACAAACAGTAATTTCTCCGCATTGCAAGGTGCAATTCTGAAATTTTTTTCTTTTTCCCGCTCCTCTTAGCATGATAAAGAAGATTCAAAGAGAGTGAGATGCCAGCTCTTTTCATTCAGTCAGTAGCTGCAAACATTTCTGGACGTTTTTCAATGGCAAAAATCAATGAATATTGTAAATGCACAAACAGTAATTTCTCCGCATTGCAAGGTGCAATTCTGAAATTTTTTGCTTTTTCCTGATCCTCTTAGCATGATAAGGAAGATTCAAAGAGAGTGAGATGCCAGCTCTTTTCATTCAGTCAGTAGCTTCAAACATTTCTGGTATAGGAATAACATGATGTTTTTCAATGGCAAAAATCAATGAATAATGTGAATGCACAAACAGTAATTTCTCCGCATTGCAAGGTGCAATTCTGAAATTTTTTGCTTTTTCCTGCTCCTCTTAGCATGATAAAGAAGATTCAAAGAGAGTGAGATGCCAGCTCCTTTCATTCAGTCAGTAGCTTCAAACATTTCTGGACGTTTTTCAATGGCAAAAATCAATGAATAATGTGTATGCACAAACAGTAATTTCTCCGCATTGCAAGGAGCAATTCTGAAATTTTTTGCTTTTTCCTGCTCCTATTAGCATGATAAAGAAGATTCAAAGAGAGTGAGATGCCAGCTCTTTTCATTCAGTCAGTAGCTTCAAACATTTCTGGACGTTTTTCAATGGCAAAAATCAATAAATATTGCAAATGCACAAACAGTAATTTCTCCGCATTGCAAGGTGCAATTCTGAAATTTTTTGCTTTTTCCTGCTCCTCTTAGCATGATAAAGAAGATTCAAAGAGAGTGAGATGCCAGCTCTTTTCATTCAGTCAGTAGCTTCAAACATTTCTGATATATGAATAACATGATGTTTTTCAATGGCAAAAATCAATGAATAATGTGAATGCACAAACAGTAATTTCTCCGCATTGCAAGGTGCAATTCTGAATTTTTTTGCTTTTTCCTGCTCCTCTTAGCATGATAAAGAAGATTCAAAGAGAGTGAGATGCCAGCTCTTTTCATTCAGTCAGTAGCTTCAAACATTTCTGGTATATGAATAACATGATGTTTTTCAATGGCAAAAATCAATGAATAATGTGAATGCACAAACAGTAATTTCTCCGCATTGCAAGGTGCAATTCTGAATTTTTTTGCTTTTTCCTGCTCCTCTTAGCATGATAAAGAAGATTAAAAGAGAGTGAGATGTCAGCTCCTTTCAGTCAGTCAGTAGCTTCAAACATTTATGGACGTTTTTCAATGGCAAAAATCAATGAATATTGTAAATGCACAAACAGTAATTTCTCCGCATTGCAAGGTGCAATTCTGAAATTTTTTGCTTTTTCCTGCTCCTCTTAGCATGATAAAGAAGATTCAAAGAGAGTGAGATGCCAGCTCTTTTCATTCAGTCAGTAGCTTCAAACATTTCTGGACGTTTTTCAATGGCAAAAATCAATGAATATTGTAAATGCACAAACAGTAATTTCTCCGCATTGCAAGGTGCAATTCTGAAATTTTTTGCTTTTTCCTGCTCCTCTTAGCATGATAAGGAAGATTCAAAGAGAGTGAGATGCCAGCTCTTTTCATTCAGTCAGTAGCTTCAAACATTTCTGGTATAGGAATAACATGATGTTTTTCAATGGCAAAAATCAATGAATAATGTGAATGCACAAACAGTAATTTCTCCGCATTGCAAGGTGCAATTCTGAAATTTTTTGCTTTTTCCTGCTCCTCTTAGCATGATAAAGAAGATTCAAAGAGAGTGAGATGCCAGCTCCTTTCATTCAGTCAGTAGCTTCAAACATTTCTGGACGTTTTTCAATGGCAAAAATCAATGAATAATGTGTATGCACAAACAGTAATTTCTCCGCATTGCAAGAAGCAATTCTGAAATTTTTTGCTTTTTCCTGCTCCTCTTAGCATGATAAAGAATATTCAAAGAGAGTGAGAAGCCAGCTCTTTTCATTCAGTCAGTAGCTTCAAACATTTCTGGTATATGAATAACATGATGTTTTTCAATGGCAAAAATCAATGAATAATGTGAATGCACAAACAGTAATTCTCCGCATTGCAAGGTGCAATTCTGAAATTTTTTGCTTTTTCCTGCTCCTCTTAGCATGATAAAGGAGATTCAAAGAGAGTGAGATGTCAGCTCCTTTCAGTCAGTCAGTAGCTTCAAACATTTCTGGATGTTTTTCAATGGCAAAAATCAATGAATATTGTAAATGCACAAACAGTAATTTCTCCGCATTGCAAGGTGCAATTCTGAAATTTTTTGCTTTTTCCTGCTCCTCTTAGCATGATAAAGAAGATTCAAAGAGAGTGAGAAGCCAGCTCTTTTCATTCCGTCAGTAGCTTCAAACATTTCTGGACGTTTTTCAATGGCAATAATCAATGAATATTGTAAATGCACAAACAGTAATTTCTCCGCATTGCAAGGTGCAATTCTGAAATTTTTTGCTTTTTCCTGCTTCTCTTAGCATGATAAAGAAGATTCAAAGAGAGTAAGATGCCAGCTCTTTTCATTCAGTCAGTAGCTTCAAACATTTCTGTTATATGAATATCATGATGTTTTTCAATGGCAAAATCAATGAATAATGTGAATGCACAAACAGTAATTTCTCCGCATTGCAAGGTGCAATTCTGAAATTTTTTGCTTTTTCCTGCTCCTCTTAGCATGATAAAGAAGATTCAAAGAGAGTGAGATGCCATCTCCTTTCATTCAGTCAGTAGCTTCAAACATTTCTGGACGTTTTTCAATGGCAAAAATCAATGAATAATGTGAATGCACAAACAGTAATTTCTCCGCATTGCAATGTGCAATTCTGAAATTTTTTGCTTTTTCCTGCTCCTCTTAGCATGATAAAGAAGATTCAAAGAGAGTGAGATGCCAGCTCTTTTCATTCAGTCAGTAGCTTCAAACATTTCTGGACGTTTTTCAATGGCAAAAATCAATGAATAATGTGAATGCACAAACATTAATTTCTCCACATTGCAAGGTGCAATTCTGAAATTTTTTGCTTTTTCCTGCTCCTCTTAGCATGATAAAGAAGATTCAAAGAGAGTGAGATGCCAGCTCTTTTCATACAGTCAGTAGCTTCAAACATTTCTGGACGATTTTCAATGGCAAAAATCAATGAATATTGTAAATGCACAAACAGTAATTTCTCCGCATTGCAAGGTGCATTTCTGAAATTTTTTGCTTTTTCCTGCTCCTCTTAGCCTGATAAAGAAGATTCAAAGAGAGTGAGATGCCAGCTCTTTTCATTCAGTCAGTAGCTTCAAACATTTCTGGTATATGAATAACATGATGTTCTTCAATGGCAAAAATCAATGAATAATGTGAATGCACAAACAGTAATTTCTCCGCATTGCAAGGTGCAATTCTGAAATTTTTTGCTTTTTCCTGCTCCTCTTAGCATGATAAAGAAGATTCAAAGAGAGTAAGATGCCAGCTCCTTTCATTCAGTCAGTAGCTTCAAACATTTCTGGACGTTTTTCAATGGCAAAAATCAATGAATATTGTAAATGCACAAACAGTAATTTCTCCGCATTGCAAGGTGCAATTCTGAAATTTTTTGCTTTTTCCTGCTCCTCTTAGCCTGATAAAGAAGATTCAAAGAGAGTGAGATGCCAGCTCTTTTCATTCAGTCAGTAGCTTCAAACATTTCTGGTATATGAATAACATGATGTTCTTCAATGGCAAAAATCAATGAATAATGTGAATGCACAAACAGTAATTTCTCCGCATTGCAAGGTGCAATTCTGAAATTTTTTGCTTTTTCCTGCTCCTCTTAGCATGATAAAGAAGATTCAAAGAGAGTAAGATGCCAGCTCCTTTCATTCAGTCAGTAGCTTCAAACATTTCTGGACGTTTTTCAATGGCAAAAATCAATGAATATTGTTAATGCACAAACAGTAATTTCTCCGCATTGCAAGGTGCAATTCTGAAATTTTTTGCTTTTTCCTGCTCCTCTTAGCATGATAAAGAAGATTCAAAGAGAGTGAGATGCCAGCTCTTTTCATACAGTCAGTAGCTTCAAACATTTCTGGACGATTTTCAATGGCAAAAATCAATGAATATTGTAAATGCACAAACAGTAATTTCTCCGCATTGCAAGGTGCAATTCTGAAATTTTTTGCTTTTTCCTGCTCCTCTTAGCATGATAAAGAAGATTCAAAGAGAGTGAGATGCCAGCTCCTTTCATTCAGTCAGTAGCTTCAAACATTTCTGGACGTTTTTCAATGGCAAAAATCAATGAATAATGTGTATGCACAAACAGTAATTTCTCCGCATTGCAAGAAGCAATTCTGAAATTTTTTGCTTTTTCCTGCTCCTCTTAGCATGATAAAGAATATTCAAAGAGAGTGAGAAGCCAGCTCTTTTCATTCAGTCAGTAGCTTCAAACATTTCTGGTATATGAATAACATGATGTTTTTCAATGGCAAAAATCAATGAATAATGTGAATGCACAAACAGTAATTCTCCGCATTGCAAGGTGCAATTCTGAAATTTTTTGCTTTTTCCTGCTCCTCTTAGCATGATAAAGGAGATTCAAAGAGAGTGAGATGTCAGCTCCTTTCAGTCAGTCAGTAGCTTCAAACATTTCTGGATGTTTTTCAATGGCAAAAATCAATGAATATTGTAAATGCACAAACAGTAATTTCTCCGCATTGCAAGGTGCAATTCTGAAATTTTTTGCTTTTTCCTGCTCCTCTTAGCATGATAAAGAAGATTCAAAGAGAGTGAGAAGCCAGCTCTTTTCATTCCGTCAGTAGCTTCAAACATTTCTGGACGTTTTTCAATGGCAATAATCAATGAATATTGTAAATGCACAAACAGTAATTTCTCCGCATTGCAAGGTGCAATTCTGAAATTTTTTGCTTTTTCCTGCTTCTCTTAGCATGATAAAGAAGATTCAAAGAGAGTAAGATGCCAGCTCTTTTCATTCAGTCAGTAGCTTCAAACATTTCTGTTATATGAATATCATGATGTTTTTCAATGGCAAAATCAATGAATAATGTGAATGCACAAACAGTAATTTCTCCGCATTGCAAGGTGCAATTCTGAAATTTTTTGCTTTTTCCTGCTCCTCTTAGCATGATAAAGAAGATTCAAAGAGAGTGAGATGCCATCTCCTTTCATTCAGTCAGTAGCTTCAAACATTTCTGGACGTTTTTCAATGGCAAAAATCAATGAATAATGTGAATGCACAAACAGTAATTTCTCCGCATTGCAATGTGCAATTCTGAAATTTTTTGCTTTTTCCTGCTCCTCTTAGCATGATAAAGAAGATTCAAAGAGAGTGAGATGCCAGCTCTTTTCATTCAGTCAGTAGCTTCAAACATTTCTGGACGTTTTTCAATGGCAAAAATCAATGAATAATGTGAATGCACAAACATTAATTTCTCCACATTGCAAGGTGCAATTCTGAAATTTTTTGCTTTTTCCTGCTCCTCTTAGCATGATAAAGAAGATTCAAAGAGAGTGAGATGCCAGCTCTTTTCATACAGTCAGTAGCTTCAAACATTTCTGGACGATTTTCAATGGCAAAAATCAATGAATATTGTAAATGCACAAACAGTAATTTCTCCGCATTGCAAGGTGCATTTCTGAAATTTTTTGCTTTTTCCTGCTCCTCTTAGCATGATAAAGAAGATTCAAAGAGAGTGAGATGCCAGCTCCTTTCATTCAGTCAGTAGCTTCAAACATTTCTGGACGTTTTTGAATGGCAAAAATCAATGAATATTGTAAATGCACAAACAGTAATTTCTCCGCATTGCAAGGTGCAATTCTGAAATTTTTTGCTTTTTCCTGCTCCTCTTAGCATGATAAAGAAGATTCAAAGAGAGTGAGATGCTAGCTCTTTTTATTCAGTCAGTAGCTTCAAACATTTCTGGTATATGAATAAAATGATGTTTTTCAATGGCAAAAATCAATGAATAATGTGAATGCACAAACAGTAATTTCTCCGCAGTGCAAGTTGCAATTCTGAATTTTTTTGCTTTTTCCTGCTCCTCTTAGCATGATAAAAAAGATTCAAAGAGAGTGAGATGCCAGCTCTTTTCATTCAGTCAGTAGCTTCAAACATTTCTGGACGTTTTTCAATGGCAAAAATCAATGAATATTGTAAATGCACAAACAGTAATTTCTACTCATTGCAAGGTGCAATTCTGAAATTTTTTGCTTTTTCCTGCTCCTCTCAGCATGATAAAGAAGATTCAAAGAGAGTGAGATGCCAGCTCTTTTCATTCAGTCAGTAGCTTCAAACATTTCTGGTGTATGAATAACATGATGTTTTTCAATGGCAAAAATCAATGAATAATGTGAATGCACAAACAGCAATTTCTCCGCATTGCAAGGTGCAATTCTGAAATTTTTTGCTTTTTCCTGCTCCTCTTAGCATGATAAAGAAGATTCAAAGAGAGTGAGATGCCAGCTCTTTTCATTCAGTCAGTAGCTTCAAACATTTCTGGTATATGAATAACATGATGTTTTTCAATGGCAAAAATCAATGAATAATGTGAATACACAAACAGTAATTTCTCCGCATTGCAAGGTGCAATTCTGAAATTTTTTGCTTTTTCCTGCTCCTCTTAGCATGATAAAGAAGTTACTAAGACAGTGAGATGCCAGCTCCTTTCATTCAGTCAGTAGCTTCAAACATTTCTGGACGTTTTTCAATGTCAAAAATCAATGAATAATGTGAATGCACAAACAGTAATTTCTCCGCCTGGCAAGGTGCAATTCTGAATTTTTTTGCTTTTTCCTGCTCCTCTTAGCATGATAAAGAAGATTCAAAGAGAGTGAGATGCCAGCTCTTTTCATTCAGTCAGTAGCTTCAAACATTTCTGGTATATGAATAACATGATGTTTTTCAATGGCAAAAATCAATGAATAATGTGAATGCACAAACAGTAATTTCTCCGCATTGCAAGGTGCAATTCTGAAATTTTTTGCTTTTTCCTGCTCCTCTTAGCATGATAAAGAAGATTCAAAGAGAGTGAGATGCCAGCTCCTTTCATTCAGTCAGTAGCTTCAAACATTTCTGGACGTTTTTCAATGGCAAAAATCAATGAATATTGTAAATGCACAAACATTAATTTCTCCGCATTGCAAGGTGCAATTCTGAAATTTTTTGCTTTTTCCTGCTCCTCTTAGCATGCATGATAAAGAAGATTCAAAGAGAGTGAGATGCCAGCTCTTTTCATTCAGTCAGTAGCTTCAAACATTTCTGGTATATGAATAACATGATGTTTTTCAATGGCAAAAATCAATGAATAATGTGAATACACAAACAGTAATTTCTCCACATTGCAAGGTGCAATTCTGAAATTTTTTGCTTTTTCCTGCTCCTCTTAGCATGATAAAGAAGATACTAAGACGGTGAGATGCCAGCTCCTTTCATTCAGTCAGTAGCTTCAAACATTTCTGGACGTTTTTCAATGTCAAAAATCAATGAATAATGTGAATGCACAAACAGTAATTTCTCCGCCTGGCAAGGTGCAATTCTGAAATTTTTTGCTTTTTCCTGCTCCTCTTAGCATGATAAAGAAGATTCAAAGAGAGTGAGATGCCAGCTCTTTTCATTCAGTCAGTAGCTTCAAACATTTCTGGTATATGAAAAACATGATGTTTTTCAATGGCAAAAATCAATGAATAATGTGAATGCACAAACAGTGATTTCTCCGCATTGCAAGGTGCAATTCTGAAATTTTTTGCTTTTTCCTGCTACTCTTAGCATGATAAAGAAGATTCAAAGAGAGTGAGATGCCAGCTCCTTTCATTCAGTCGGTAGCTTCTAACATTTCTGGTATATGAACAACATGATGTTTTTCAATTGCAAAAATCAATGAATAATGTGAATGCACAAACAGTAATTTCTCCGCATTGCAAGGTGCAATTCTGAAATTTTTTGCTTTTTCCAGCTCCTCTTAGCATGATAAAGAAGATTCAAAGAGAGTGAGATGCCAGCTCCTTTCATTCAGTCAGTAGCTTCAAACATTTCTGGACGTTTTTCAATGGCAAAAATCAATGAATATTGTAAATGCACAAACAGTAATTTCTCCGCATTGCAAGGTGCAATTCTGAAATTTTTTGCTTTTTCCTGCTCCTATTAGCATGATAAAGAAGATTCAAAGAGAGTGAGATGCCAGCTCTTTTCATTCAGTCAGTAGCTTCAAACATTTCTGGACGTTTTTCAATGGCAAAAATCAATAAATATTGCAAATGCACAAACAGTAATTTCTCCGCATTGCAAGGTGCAATTCTGAAATTTTTTGCTTTTTCCTGCTCCTCTTAGCATGATAAAGAAGATTCAAAGAGAGTGAGATGCCAGCTCTTTTCATTCAGTCAGTAGCTTCAAACATTTCTGATATATGAATAACATGATGTTTTTCAATGGCAAAAATCAATGAATAATGTGAATGCACAAACAGTAATTTCTCCGCATTGCAAGGTGCAATTCTGAAATTTTTTGCTTTTTCCTGCTCCTCTTAGCATGATAAAGAAGATTCAAAGAGAGTGAGATGCCAGCTCCTTTCATTCAGTCAGTAGCTTCAAACATTTCTGGACGTTTTTCAATGGCAAAAATCAATGAATAATGTGTATGCACAAACAGTAATTTCTCCGCATTGCAAGGAGCAATTCTGAAATTTTTTGCTTTTTCCTGCTCCTATAAGCATGATAAAGAAGATTCAAAGAGAGTGAGATGCCAGCTCTTTTCATTCAGTCAGTAGCTTCAAACATTTCTGGACGTTTTTCAATGGCAAAAATCAATAAATATTGCAAATGCACAAACAGTAATTTCTCCGCATTGCAAGGTGCAATTCTGAAATTTTTTGCTTTTTCCTGCTCCTCTTAGCATGATAAAGAAGATTCAAAGAGAGTGAGATGCCAGCTCTTTTCATTCAGTCAGTAGCTTCAAACATTTCTGATATATGAATAACATGATGTTTTTCAATGGCAAAAATCAATGAATAATGTGAATGCACAAACAGTAATTTCTCCGCATTGCAAGGTGCAATTCTGAATTTTTTTGCTTTTTCCTGCTCCTCTTAGCATGATAAAGAAGATTAAAAGAGAGTGAGATGTCAGCTCCTTTCAGTCAGTCAGTAGCTTCAAACATTTCTGGACGTTTTTCAATGGCAAAAATCAATGAATATTGTAAATGCACAAACAGTAATTTCTCCGCATTGCAAGGTGCAATTCTGAAATTTTTTTCTTTTTCCCGCTCCTCTTAGCATGATAAAGAAGATTCAAAGAGAGTGAGATGCCAGCTCTTTTCATTCAGTCAGTAGCTGCAAACATTTCTGGACGTTTTTCAATGGCAAAAATCAATGAATATTGTAAATGCACAAACAGTAATTTCTCCGCATTGCAAGGTGCAATTCTGAAATTTTTTGCTTTTTCCTGATCCTCTTAGCATGATAAGGAAGATTCAAAGAGAGTGAGATGCCAGCTCTTTTCATTCAGTCAGTAGCTTCAAACATTTCTGGTATAGGAATAACATGATGTTTTTCAATGGCAAAAATCAATGAATAATGTGAATGCACAAACAGTAATTTCTCCGCATTGCAAGGTGCAATTCTGAAATTTTTTGCTTTTTCCTGCTCCTCTTAGCATGATAAAGAAGATTCAAAGAGAGTGAGATGCCAGCTCCTTTCATTCAGTCAGTAGCTTCAAACATTTCTGGACGTTTTTCAATGGCAAAAATCAATGAATAATGTGTATGCACAAACAGTAATTTCTCCGCATTGCAAGGAGCAATTCTGAAATTTTTTGCTTTTTCCTGCTCCTATTAGCATGATAAAGAAGATTCAAAGAGAGTGAGATGCCAGCTCTTTTCATTCAGTCAGTAGCTTCAAACATTTCTGGACGTTTTTCAATGGCAAAAATCAATAAATATTGCAAATGCACAAACAGTAATTTCTCCGCATTGCAAGGTGCAATTCTGAAATTTTTTGCTTTTTCCTGCTCCTCTTAGCATGATAAAGAAGATTCAAAGAGAGTGAGATGCCAGCTCTTTTCATTCAGTCAGTAGCTTCAAACATTTCTGATATATGAATAACATGATGTTTTTCAATGGCAAAAATCAATGAATAATGTGAATGCACAAACAGTAATTTCTCCGCATTGCAAGGTGCAATTCTGAATTTTTTTGCTTTTTCCTGCTCCTCTTAGCATGATAAAGAAGATTCAAAGAGAGTGAGATGCCAGCTCTTTTCATTCAGTCAGTAGCTTCAAACATTTCTGGTATATGAATAACATGATGTTTTTCAATGGCAAAAATCAATGAATAATGTGAATGCACAAACAGTAATTTCTCCGCATTGCAAGGTGCAATTCTGAATTTTTTTGCTTTTTCCTGCTCCTCTTAGCATGATAAAGAAGATTAAAAGAGAGTGAGATGTCAGCTCCTTTCAGTCAGTCAGTAGCTTCAAACATTTATGGACGTTTTTCAATGGCAAAAATCAATGAATATTGTAAATGCACAAACAGTAATTTCTCCGCATTGCAAGGTGCAATTCTGAAATTTTTTGCTTTTTCCTGCTCCTCTTAGCATGATAAAGAAGATTCAAAGAGAGTGAGATGCCAGCTCTTTTCATTCAGTCAGTAGCTTCAAACATTTCTGGACGTTTTTCAATGGCAAAAATCAATGAATATTGTAAATGCACAAACAGTAATTTCTCCGCATTGCAAGGTGCAATTCTGAAATTTTTTGCTTTTTCCTGCTCCTCTTAGCATGATAAGGAAGATTCAAAGAGAGTGAGATGCCAGCTCTTTTCATTCAGTCAGTAGCTTCAAACATTTCTGGTATAGGAATAACATGATGTTTTTCAATGGCAAAAATCAATGAATAATGTGAATGCACAAACAGTAATTTCTCCGCATTGCAAGGTGCAATTCTGAAATTTTTTGCTTTTTCCTGCTCCTCTTAGCATGATAAAGAAGATTCAAAGAGAGTGAGATGCCAGCTCCTTTCATTCAGTCAGTAGCTTCAAACATTTCTGGACGTTTTTCAATGGCAAAAATCAATGAATAATGTGTATGCACAAACAGTAATTTCTCCGCATTGCAAGAAGCAATTCTGAAATTTTTTGCTTTTTCCTGCTCCTCTTAGCATGATAAAGAATATTCAAAGAGAGTGAGAAGCCAGCTCTTTTCATTCAGTCAGTAGCTTCAAACATTTCTGGTATATGAATAACATGATGTTTTTCAATGGCAAAAATCAATGAATAATGTGAATGCACAAACAGTAATTCTCTGCATTGCAAGGTGCAATTCTGAAATTTTTTGCTTTTTCCTGCTCCTCTTAGCATGATAAAGGAGATTCAAAGAGAGTGAGATGTCAGCTCCTTTCAGTCAGTCAGTAGCTTCAAACATTTCTGGATATTTTTCAATGGCAAAAATCAATGAATATTGTAAATGCACAAACAGTAATTTCTCCGCATTGCAAGGTGCAATTCTGAAATTTTTTGCTTTTTCCTGCTCCTCTTAGCATGATAAAGAAGATTCAAAGAGAGTGAGAAGCCAGCTCTTTTCATTCCGTCAGTAGCTTCAAACATTTCTGGACGTTTTTCAATGGCAATAATCAATGAATATTGTAAATGCACAAACAGTAATTTCTCCGCATTGCAAGGTGCAATTCTGAAATTTTTTGCTTTTTCCTGCTTCTCTTAGCATGATAAAGAAGATTCAAAGAGAGTAAGATGCCAGCTCTTTTCATTCAGTCAGTAGCTTCAAACATTTCTGTTATATGAATATCATGATGTTTTTCAATGGCAAAATCAATGAATAATGTGAATGCACAAACAGTAATTTCTCCGCATTGCAAGGTGCAATTCTGAAATTTTTTGCTTTTTCCTGCTCCTCTTAGCATGATAAAGAAGATTCAAAGAGAGTGAGATGCCATCTCCTTTCATTCAGTCAGTAGCTTCAAACATTTCTGGACGTTTTTCAATGGCAAAAATCAATGAATAATGTGAATGCACAAACAGTAATTTCTCCGCATTGCAATGTGCAATTCTGAAATTTTTTGCTTTTTCCTGCTCCTCTTAGCATGATAAAGAAGATTCAAAGAGAGTGAGATGCCAGCTCTTTTCATTCAGTCAGTAGCTTCAAACATTTCTGGACGTTTTTCAATGGCAAAAATCAATGAATAATGTGAATGCACAAACATTAATTTCTCCACATTGCAAGGTGCAATTCTGAAATTTTTTGCTTTTTCCTGCTCCTCTTAGCATGATAAAGAAGATTCAAAGAGAGTGAGATGCCAGCTCTTTTCATACAGTCAGTAGCTTCAAACATTTCTGGACGATTTTCAATGGCAAAAATCAATGAATATTGTAAATGCACAAACAGTAATTTCTCCGCATTGCAAGGTGCATTTCTGAAATTTTTTGCTTTTTCCTGCTCCTCTTAGCCTGATAAAGAAGATTCAAAGAGAGTGAGATGCCAGCTCTTTTCATTCAGTCAGTAGCTTCAAACATTTCTGGTATATGAATAACATGATGTTCTTCAATGGCAAAAATCAATGAATAATGTGAATGCACAAACAGTAATTTCTCCGCATTGCAAGGTGCAATTCTGAAATTTTTTGCTTTTTCCTGCTCCTCTTAGCATGATAAAGAAGATTCAAAGAGAGTAAGATGCCAGCTCCTTTCATTCAGTCAGTAGCTTCAAACATTTCTGGACGTTTTTCAATGGCAAAAATCAATGAATATTGTTAATGCACAAACAGTAATTTCTCCGCATTGCAAGGTGCAATTCTGAAATTTTTTGCTTTTTCATGCTCCTCTTAGCATGATAAAGAAGATTCACAGAGAGTGAGATGCCAGCTCCTTTCATTCAGTCAGTAGCTTCAAACATTTCTGGACGTTTTTCAATGGCAAAAATCAATGAATAATGTGAATGCACAAACAGTAATTTCTCCGCATTGCAAGGTGCAATTCTGAAATTTTTTGCTTTTTCCTGCTCCTCTTAGCATGATAAAGAAGATTCAAAGAGAGTGAGATGCCAGCTCTTTTCATTCAGTCAGTAGCTTCAAACATTTCTGGACGTTTTTCAATGGCAAAAATCAATGAATAATGTGAATGCACAAACATTAATTTCTCCACATTGCAAGGTGCAATTCTGAAATTTTTTGCTTTTTCCTGCTCCTCTTAGCATGATAAAGAAGATTCAAAGAGAGTGAGATGCCAGCTCTTTTCATACAGTCAGTAGCTTCAAACATTTCTGGACGTTTTTCAATGGCAAAAATCAATGAATATTGTAAATGCACAAACAGTAATTTCTCCGCATTGCAAGGTGCATTTCTGAAATTTTTTGCTTTTTCCTGCTCCTCTTAGCCTGATAAAGAAGATTCAAAGAGAGTGAGATGCCAGCTCTTTTCATTCAGTCAGTAGCTTCAAACATTTCTGGTATATGAATAACATGATGTTCTTCAATGGCAAAAATCAATGAATAATGTGAATGCACAAACAGTAATTTCTCCGCATTGCAAGGTGCAATTCTGAAATTTTTTGCTTTTTCCTGCTCCTCTTAGCATGATAAAGAAGATTCAAAGAGAGTGAGATGCCAGCTCTTTTCATTTAGTCAGTAGCTTCAAACATTTCTGGTATATGAATAACATGATGTTTTTCAATGGCAAAAATCAATGAATAATGTGAATGCACAAACAGTAATTTCTCCGCATTGCAAGGTGCAATTCTGAAATTTTATGCTTTTTCCTGCTCCTCTTAGCATGATAAAGAAGATTCAAAGAGAGTAAGATGCCAGCTCCTTTCATTCAGTCAGTAGCTTCAAACATTTCTGGACGTTTTTCAATGGCAAAAATCAATGAATATTGTTAATGCACAAACAGTAATTTCTCCGCATTGCAAGGTGCAATTCTGAAATTTTTTGCTTTTTCCTGCTCCTCTTAGCATGATAAAGATGATTCAAAGAGAGTGAGATGCCAGCTCCTTTCCTTCAGTCAGTAGCTTCAAACATTTCTGGACGTTTATCAATGGCAAAAATCAATGAATAATGTGAATGCACAAACAGTAATTTCTCCGCATTGCAAGGTGCAATTCTGAAATTTTTTGCTTTTTCCTGCTCCTCTTAGCATGGTAAAGAAGATTCAAAGAGAGTGAGATGCCAGCTCTTTTCATTCAGTCAGTAGTTTCAAACATTTCTGGATGTTTTTCAATGGCAAAAATCAATGAATATTGTAAATGCACAAACAGTAATTTCTCAGCATTGCAAGGTGCAATTCCGAAATTTTTTGCTTTTTCCTGCTCCTCTTAGCATGATAAAGAAGATTCAAAGAGAGTGAGATGCCAGCTCTTTTCATTCAGTCAGTAGCTTCAAACATTTCTGGTATATGAATAACATGATGTTTTTCAATGGCAAAAATCAATGAATAATGTGAATGCACAAACAGTAATTCCTCCGCATTGCAGGGTGCAATTCTGAAATTTTTAGCTTTTTCCTGCTCCTCTTAGCATGATAAAGAAGATTGAAAGAGAGTGAGATGCCAGCTCCTTTCATTCAGTCAGTAGCTTCAAACATTTCTGGACGTTTTTCAATGTCAAAAATCAATGAATAATGTGAATGCACAAACAGTAATTTCTCCGCCTGGCAAGGTGCAATTCTGAAATTTTTTGCTTTTTCCTGCTCCTCTTAGCATGATAAAGAAGATTCAAAGAGAGTGAGATGCCAGCTCTTTTCATTCAGTCAGTAGCTTCAAACATTTCTGGACGTTTTTCAATGGCAAAAATCAATGAATATTGTAAATGCACAAACAGTAATTTCTCCGCATTGCAAGGTGCAATTCTGAAATTTTTTGCTTTTTCCTGCTCCTCTTAGCATGATAAAGAAGATTCAAAGAGAGTGAGATGCCAGCTCTTTTCATTCAGTCAGTAGCTTCAAACATTTATGGACGTTTTTCAATGGCAAAAATCAATGAATATTGCAAATGCACAAACAGTAATTTCCCCGCATTGCATGGTGCAATTCTGAAATTTTTTGCTTTTTCCTGCTCCTCTTAGCATGATAAAGAAGATTCAAAGAGAGTGAGATGCCATCTCTTTTCATTTAGTCAGTAGCTTCAAACATTTCTGGTATATGAATAACATGATGTTTTTCAATGGCAAAAATCAATGAATAATGTGAATGCACAAACATTAATTTCTCCGCATTGCAAGGTGCAATTCTGAAATTTTTGCTTTTTCCTGCTCCTCTTAGCATGATAAAGAAGATTCAAAGAGAGTGAGATGCCAGCTCCTTTCATTCAGTCAGTAGCTTCAAACATTTCTGGACGTTTTTCAATGGCAAAAATCAATGAATATTGTAAATGCACAAACAGTAATTTCTCCTCATTGCAAGGTGCAATTCTGAAATTTTTTGATTTATCCTGCTCCTCTTAGCATGATAAAGAAGATTCAAAGAGAGTGAGATGCCAGCTCTTTTCATTCAGTCAGTAGCTTCAAACATTTCTGGTATATGAATAACATGATGTTTTTCAATGGCAAAAATCAATGAATATTGTGAATGCACAAACAGTAATTTCTCCGCATTGCAAGGTGCAATTCTGAAATTTTTTGCTTTTTCCTGCTCCTCTTAGCATGATAAAGAAGATTTAAAGAGAGTGAGATGTCAGCTCCTTTCAGTCAGTCAGTAGCTTCAAACATTTCTGGACGTTTTTCAATGGCAAAAATCAATGAATATTGTAAATGCACAAACAGTAATTTCTCCGCATTGCAAGGTGCAATTCTGAAATTTTTTGCTTTTTCCTGCTCCTCTTAGCATGCATGATAAAGAAGATTCAAAGAGAGTGAGATGCCAGCTCTTTTCATTCAGTCAGTAGCTTCAAACATTTCTGGTATATGAATAACATGATGTTTTTCAATGGCAAAAATCAATGAATAATGTGAATACACAAACAGTAATTTCTCCGCATTGCAAGGTGCAATTCTGAAATTTTTTGCTTTTTCATGCTCCTCTTAGCATGATAAAGAAGATTCAAAGACAGTGAGATGCCAGCTCCTTTCTTTCAGTCAGTAGCTTCAAACATTTCTGTACGTTTTTCAATGTCAAAAATCAATGAATAATGTGAATGCACAAACAGTAATTTCTCCGCCTGGCAAGGTGCAATTCTGAAATTTTTTGCTTTTTCCTGCTCCTCTTAGCATGATAAAGAAGATTCAAAGAGAGTGAGATGCCAGCTCCTTTCATTCAGTCAGTAGCTTCAAACATTTCTGGTATATGAACAACTTGATATTTTTCAACTGCAAAAATCAATGAATAATGTGAATGCACAAACAGTAATTTCTCCGCATTGCAAGGTGCAATTCTGAAATTTTTTGCTTTTTCCAGCTCCTCTTAGCATGATAAAGAAGATTCACAGAGAGTGAGATGCCAGCTCCTTTCATTCAGTCAGTAGCTTCAAACATTTCTGGACGTTTTTCAATGGCAAAAATCAATGAATATTGTAAATGCACAAACAGTAATTTCTCAGCATTGCAAGGTGCAATTCTGAAATTTTTTGCTTTTTCCTGCTCCTCTTAGCATGATAAAGAAGATTCAAAGAGAGTGAGATGCCAGCTCTTTTCATTCAGTCAGTAGCTTCAAACATTTATGGACGTTTTTCAATGGCAAAAATCAATGAATATTGCAAATGCACAAACTGTAATTTCTCCGCATTGCAAGGTGCAATTCTGAATTTTTTTGCTTTTTCCTGCTCCTCTTAGCATGATAAAGAAGATTCAAAGAGAGTGAGATGCCAGCTCTTTTCATTCAGTCAGTAGCTTCAAACATTTCTGGTATGTGAATAACATGATGTTTTTCAATGGCAAAAATCAATGAATAATGTGAATGCACAAACAGTAATTTCTCCGCATTGCAAGGTGGAATTCTGAAATTTTTTGCTTTTTCCTGCTCCTCTTAGCATGATAAAGAAGATTTAAAGAGAGTGAGATGTCAGCTCCTTTCAGTCAGTCAGTGTTATGTTCTGCTACCAAAGCTAAGGAAAGAGAGGAGATCTGTCCCTACTATAGGACTCAGCTGAATCCCTACGATGTAACAGGGAACCTGATCCTGCGATGAGACCTGCTAAAGTCCTAATCTAGTCTGTACGGAGACCTATAGATGTGGGGAGGGAATCCCTACAAGTACTAAGGACTGGGAGGAATATGGGACACCTCCTAAAAGAAATAGTAGCAGACAGACGAACAAACAAAATAGATAGAGCATAGAGGTCCGTAGACCAAGCAAACTAACAGAGTAAGATACAGAGCACAGGCTAGCTAGAAAGTAGATATACAATGAAGTCCAGCAAAGCCAGAAGGGCAGAGCAGGATTAAATAGGCCAACAAGGTCATGTGACCAGCAAAGGAAAAAAAACCTAACAGCAAGGTTCTAACAGTACCCCCCCTTCTAAGAGGATCCTCCGGATCCCCTAGGACCAGGCTTATCAGGAAATCTCCTGTGAAACGCTCTGATAAGTCTGGACGCGGAAACATCATCTGACCTCACCCAAGAGTTATCCTCGGGTCCGAAACCTTTCCAGGCCACAAGATACTGCAAACTACCTCTATACCGTCTAGAGTCAAGGATGCGAGAAATTTCATATTCCCCGTCCTCCACCACCGGAGGAACAGAGGCAGAGGCGTCACCATCCGACACAACAGCTTTTTTTAACAGAGAGACATGAAAGACCGGATTAATTCTCCAGGAGGTAGGAACCTCCAACCTAACAGCAGATTGGTTGACAACCTGAAGCACCTTAAAGGGCCCTACAAACTTGGGACCCAATTTCTTAGAAGGAATCCTCAACCGCAGATTCCTAGAGGACAACCAAACCATGTCACCAACAGCGAACAAAACCTCCTGTCGTTTCCTATCAAAGTAGTCTTTAGATTTTCTGTTGGCCTCCTGAAGATTACCACGCACATCCGTCCAAACTCTTTCCAAATCACCGGAAATATTCTCCTCCTCAGGCACGGCAGATCCCAACTTGGAGAACGACCCAAACGACGGATGTCTCCCAGAACAACAAAAAAAAGGCGAACAACCAGCAGAAGAAGATGTATGATTGTTCAGAGCAAATTCGGCAAGTGGCAGAAACTCCGACCACCCCTCTTGATTGTCTGCCACAAAACAATGCAAGAACTGCTCAACATCCTGGTTTTTCCTTTCTGTCTGGCCATTAGATTCAGGATGATATCCGGACGAAAACGACAAATGAATTCCCAACCTGTCACAAAAGGCACGCCAAAAACGAGCCACGAACTGAGGACCCCTATCAGAAACAATGTCAGTAGGAACGCCATGAAGTCTGACAATTTCCTTGACAAAGGCCTTAGCGAGAGTTTTAGCGCAGGGCAGTTTGACGAAGGGAACCAAGTGACACATCTTGCTAAAACGGTCCACGACCACCCAGATGACAGTAAAACCCTCAGAGGGGGGAAGGTCAGTTATAAAGTCCATAGCCAAATGTGTCCAAGGAGCACTGGGGACCTCCAAAGGAAAAAGCAACCCCGCAGCAGGAGTATGTGAGGACTTAGATCTAGCACATATAGTACATTGGCGCACCCACTTAATGACTTCCTTCTGCCATCCAGGCCACCAAAAACTGCGACCCACCAGTCTCTTGGTCTCAGAGATTCCGGGATGACCTGCCAACCAAGATTCGTGACACTCAACAAACAAATCTCTCCTAAAGGTCCCAGGCACAAACAACCTCCCATGAGGAGTGTTAGATGGGGCATTCTCCTGAGCTTTAAGAATCTCATCTTCCAAAACGGAGTCTAAAGCAGCTATCACAACACCTTCTTGTAAAATGTTTTCTTCTTTCTCAGCACCGACTATGGGAGAAAAACTGCGAGACAAGGCATCCGCCTTAACATTCTTAGTACCAGGGATGTAAGTAACGGAGAAATTAAACCGCGAGAAAAACAGTGCCCACCTAGCCTGACGGGCATTCAGGCGCTTGGCAGCATCAAGATATATCAGATTTTTATGATCCGTATGAACCTGAACGGGAAATTCCGCACCTTCCAAGAAGTGGCGCCAGTGTTCAAATGCGAGTTTAATAGCCAATAATTCCCGATTACCAATATCGTAATTCAATTCAGTCTCCGAAAATTATTTTGAAAAAAAGGCACAGGGATGTAATCCATCCCCGTTATCCTGAGACAATACTGCGCCAACCCCCACAGAGGAAGCATCAACCTCAACCAAAAACGGCCTAGTAACATCAGGCTGCATAAGGATGGGAGCAGAGGTGAACCTCTCCTTGAGATACACAAAAGCTTCAATGGCCTCAGAAGACCACTGAACCGCATCAGCACCTTTCCTGGTGAGATCAGTCAGAGGTTTGACAATACTAGAAAAATTTTTTATGAATTTTCTATAGTAATTGGCGAAACCCAAAAACCTCTGTATCGATTTCAAACCAATAGGCCTAGGCCATTCCTGCACAGCCTGAACCTTAACCGGATCCATCTCAAAACCTTTGCTGGAGATAATGTAGCCCAAAAAACTAATTCTCTGTACAGCGAACTCACATTTCTCCAGCTTAGCAAAAAGCGAATTGTCCATTAATAACTGTAATACCTCACGCACGCTCCGCCAATGAGACTCCAGATCTGGCGAATAAATCAAAATGTCATCCAAATACACAACCACATTTTTACCAATCAAAGGTCTAAGGATGTCATTAATCAGATTCTGAAAAAATGCAGGAGCATTAGTAAGACCAAAAGGCATAACCAGATTCTCAAAATGACCCACAGGAGTGTTAAAAGCAGTCTTCCATTCATCACCCTCCTTCATGCGCAACAGATTGTATGCCCCCTTAAGGTCAATTTTAGAGAACCACTTGGCCCCCAATAACTGGTTAAACAGATCAGGAATCAATGGCAGTGGGTAAGGATTGCGTACCGTAATTTTGTTAATCTCACGAAAATCCAGACAAGGACGTAAACCGCCGTCCTTTTTTCTTACAAAAAAAAATCCAACCGCCACAGGAGACTTAGAGGGCCTAATGTGACCGGCGGCCAAACTTGTCTGTATGTATTCCTCCAAAGCCTTCCTCTCAGGAATAGTAAGGTTAAATAAACGACTTTTAGGAAGAGTCGCTCCAGGGACAAATTCAATAGAACAATCATAGTCTCTATGGGGAGGCAAAACCTGCGATTCCTTCTCAGAAAAAACTCTCCAAAAATCCTGAATAGGAACAGGCAATTCTCCCCTATCCAAAGCTGCAATACGCCCGTTACAACACTTGTCATAACATTTATGGCTCCAGGATTTAATTTCACTGGTAGACCAATCCAGTACAGGATTGTGAAATTTTAACCAGGGCAAACCCAATATTACTGGAGAAGGCAAGTTATTCAACACTACCAAATCCAATTTCTCATGGTGAACACCATTAATAGTGAGAGGAAATTCACTGACCTTGAGAGTAATATTCTTCAAAGGGGAGCCATCCACAGAAAACACAGCAATGGGGGATGATAAAGGTTCAGGTTTTAAATTGAGTTTTTCCACGAATCCCCCATCAATTACATTCAGTGTAGACCCGCAATCAACAAACACCCGAAATTCCATTAATTTTTCCTGAGCAATCGTGGAAGCAGCTAAAAATATACCCTTGGAATTTAAACAGGCAATACGGGCGTGACTGACCATTTTTTTTTCTTTCTTCATACGAAGCTCACAGCCTTTAATCAAATGACCAGATTTTCCGCAATAGAAACACAAGCCTTCCGAAAAACGACGGTCTTTTTCTTGAGAGCGAGGTGCCACCGATCCAATCTCCATCGGTTCACCCCTGTTAGTACACACATTATCATAACCAGAAACTGACATAGCAGAGGATTTGCTCTCATTAACCCTAGCACGCAGTCTTCTATCCACCCGTATAGCTAATTGCATAGCCTGTTGCAAATCCTCAGGTGTAGGATAAGCAATTAGCAGGTCTTTAACCCTTTCACTGAGCCCAGCAAGAAATAGACTTTTCAGAGCAGAATCGTTCCACCCTGTTTGAGTGGACCAACGACGAAAATGAGTACAATATTTTTCTACATTACCTGATCCTTGTTTTAAACGTCTCAACTCAGTCTCAGCTGATGCCACACGGTCAGGATCATCATATAATAGTCCTAAAGCAGAAAAAAAACTGTCCACTGATCTGAAGCATGTATCACTAGGTTGCAAAGAAAAGGCCCACTCCTGAGGCTCTTTGCGCAAAAGTGACATTATGAACCCTACGCGCTGGGATTCATCCCCAGAGGACTTGGGTCTTAAACGAAAATACAATAAGCAAGCATTTTTAAATGAAAAAAATTCTCGATGTTCACCAAAAAATAAATCCGGCAAACATACCTTAGGCTCCAAGAAATATGCTCCAGGACAGTTACTCACATGCTGACGGAGCTCGGCCACTTCCAGAGAGAGTCCCTGCAGGTGTTTAGCCAAATCCTGAACCGACACCATGATGGAACAAAAAAGATCTTTCCTTAGAGAATTTGCAGGCTGGACTTACTGTTATGTTCTGCTACCAAAGCTAAGGAAAGAGAGGAGATCTGTCCCTACTATAGGACTCAGCTGAATCCCTACGATGTAACAGGGAACCTGATCCTGCGATCAGACCTGCTAAAGTCCTAATCTAGTCTGTACGGAGACCTATAGATGTGGGGAGGGAATCCCTACAAGTACTAAGGACTGGGAGGAATATGGGACACCTCCTAACAGAAATAGTAGCAGACAGACGAACAAACAAAATAGATAGAACATAGAGGTCCGTAGACCAAGCAAACTAACAGAGTAAGATACAGAGCACAGGCTAGCTAGAAAGTAGATATACAATGAAGTCCAGCAAAGCCAGAAGGGCGGAGCAGGATTAAATAGGCCAACAAGGTCATGTGACCAGCAAAGGAAAAAAAACCTAACAGCAGGGTTCTAACAGTCAGTAGCTTCAAACATTTCTGGACGTTTTTCAATGGCAAAAATCAATGAATATTGTAAATGCACAAACAGTAATTTCTCCGCATTGCAAGGTGCAATTCTGAAATTTTTTGCTTTTTCCTGCTACTCTTAGCATGATAAAGAAGATTCAAAGAGAGTGAGATGCCAGCTCTTTTTATTCAGTCAGTAGCTTCAAACATTTCTGGTATATGAATAACATGATGTTTTTCAATGGCAAAAATCAATGAATAATGTGAATGCACAAACAGTAATTTCTCCGCATTGCAAGGTGCAATTCTGAAATTTTTTGCTTTTTCCTGCTCCTCTTAGCATGATAAAGAAGATTTAAAGAGAGTGAGATGTCAGCTCCTTTCAGTCAGTGAGTAGCTTCAAACATTTCTGGACGTTTTTCAATGGCAAAAATCAATGAATATTGTAAATGCACAAACAGTAATTTCTCCGCATTGCAAGGTGCAATTTGGAAATTTTTTGCTTTTTCCTGCTCCTCTTAGCATGATAAAGAAGATTCAAAGAGAGTGAGATGCCAGCTCTTTTCATTCAGTCAGTAGCTTCAAACATTTCTGGACGTTTTTCAATGGCAAAAATCAATGAATATTGTAAATGCACAAACAGTAATTTCTCCGCAATGCAAGGTGCAATTCTGAAATTTTTTGCTTTTTCCTGCTCCTCTTAGCATGATAAAGAAGATTCAAAGAGAGAGAGATGCCAGCTCTTTTTATTCAGTCAGTAGCTTCAAACATTTCTGGTATATGAATAACATGATGTTTTTCAATGGCAAAAATCAATGAATAATGTGAATGCACAAACAGTAATTTCTCAGCATTGCAAGGTGCAATTCTGAAATTTTTTGCTTTTTCCTGCTCCTCTTAGCATGATAAAGAAGATTCAAAGAGAGTGAGATGCCAGCTCCTTTCATTCAGTCAGTAGCTTCAAACATTTCTGGACGTTTTTCAATGGCAAAAATCAATGAATATTGTAAATGCACAAACAGTAATTTCTCCGCATTGCAAGGTGCAATTCTGAAATTTTTTGCTTTTTCCTGCTCCTCTTAGCATGATAAAGAAGATTCAAAGAGAGTGAGATGCCAGCTCCTTTCATTCAGTCAGTAGCTTCAAACATTTCTGGTATATTGACAACATGATGTTTTTCAATTGCAAAAATCAATGAATAATGTGAATGCACAAACAGTAATTTCTCCGCATTGCAAGGTGCAATTCTGAATTTTTTTGCTTTTTCCTGCTCCTCTTAGCATGATAAAGAAGATTCAAAGAGAGTGAGATGCCAGCTCCTTTCATTCAGTCAGTAGCTTCAAACATTTCTGGACGTTTTTCAATGGCAAAAATCAATGAATATTGTAAATGCACAAACAGTAATTTCTCCGCATTGCAAGGTGCAATTCTGAAATTTTTTGCTTTTTCCTGCTCCTCTTAGCATGATAAAGAAGATTCAAAGAGAGTGAGATGCCAGCTCTTTTTATTCAGTCAGTAGCTTCAAACATTTCTGGTATATGAATAACATGATGTTTTTCAATGGCAAAAATCAATGAATAATGTGAATGCACAAACAGTAATTTCTCCGCATTGCAAAGTGCAATTCTGAAATTTTTTGCTTTTTCCTGCTCCTCTTAGCATGATAAAGAATATTTAAAGAGAGTGAGATGTCAGCTCCTTTCAGTCAGTCAGTAGCTTCAAACATTTCTGGACGTTTTTCAATGGCAAAAATCAATGAATATTGTAAATGCACAAACAGTAATTTCTCCGCATTGCAAGGTGCAATTCTGAAATTTTTTGCTTTTTCCTGCTCCTCTTAGCATGATAAAGAAGATTCAAAGAGAGTGAGATGCCAGCTCTTTTCATTCAGTCAGTAGCTTCAAACATTTCTGGACATTTTTCAATGGCAAAAATCAATGAATATTGTAAATGCACAAACAGTAATTTCTCCGCAATGCAAGGTGCAATTCTGAAATTTTTTGCTTTTTCCTGCTCCTCTTAGCATGATAAAGAAGATTCAAAGAGAGTGAGATGCCAGCTCTTTTTATTCAGTCAGTAGCTTCAAACATTTCTGGTATATGAATAACATGATGTTTTTCAATGGCAAAAATCAATGAATAATGTGAATGCACAAACAGTAATTTCTCCGCATTGCAAGGTGCAATTCTGAAATTTTTTGCTTTTTCCTGCTCCTCTTAGCATGATAAAGAAGATTCAAAGAGAGTGAGATGCCAGCTCCTTTCATTCAGTCAGTAGCTTCAAACATTTCTGGACGTTTTTCAATGGCAAAAATCAATGAATATTGTAAATGCACAAACAGTAATTTCTCCACATTGCAAAGTGCAATTCTGAAATTTTTTGCTTTTTCCTGCTCCTCTTAGCATGATAAAGAAGATTCAAATAGAGTGAGATGCCAGCTCCTTTCATTCAGTCAGTAGCTTCAAACATTTCTGGTATATTAACAACATGATGTTTTTCAATTGCAAAAATCAATGAATAATGTGAATGCACAAACAGTAATTTCTCCGCATTGCAAGGTGCAATTCTGAAATTTTTTGCTTTTTCCTGCTCCTCTTAGCATGATAAAGAAGATTCAAAGAGAGTGAGATGCCAGCTCTTTTCATTCAGTCAGTAGCTTCAAACATTTCTGGACGTTTTTCAATGGCAAAAATCAATGAATATTGTAAATGCACAAACAGTAATTTCTCCGCATTGCAAGGTGCAATTCTGAAATTTTTTGCTTTTTCCTGCTCCTCTTAGCATGATAAAGAAGATTCAAAGAGAGTGAGATGCCAGCTCTTTTTATTCAGTCAGTAGCTTCAAACATTTCTGGTATATGAATAACATGATGTTTTTCAATGGCAAAAATCAATGATTAATGTGAATGCACAAACAGTAATTTCTCCGCATTGCAAGGTGCAATTCTGAAATTTTTTGCTTTTTCCTGCTCCTCTTAGCATGATAAAGAAGATTCAAAGAGAGTGAGATGCCAGCTCCTTTCATTCAGTCAGTAGCTTCAAAAATTTCTGGACGTTTTTCAATGGCAAAAATCAATGAATATTGTAAATGCACAAACAGTAATTTCTCCGCATTGCAAGGTGCAATTCTGACATTTTTTGCTTTTTCCTGCTCCTCTTAGCATGATAAAGAAGATTCAAAGAGAATGAGATGCCAGCTCCTTTCATTCAGTCAGTAGCTTCAAACATTTCTGGTATATTAACAACATGATGTTTTTCAATTGCAAAAATCAATGAATAATGTGAATGCACAAACAGTAATTTCTCCGCATTGCAAGGTGCAATTCTGAAATTTTTTGGTTTTTCCAGCTCCTCTTAGCATGATAAAGAAGATTCACAGAGATTGAGATGCCAGCTCCTTTCATTCAGTCAGTAGCTTCAAACATTTCTGGACGTTTTTCAATGGCAAAAATCAATGAATATTGTAAATGCACAAACAGTAATTTCTCCGCATTGCAAGGTGCAATTCTGAAATTTTTTGCTTTTTCCTGCTCCTCTTAGCATGATAAAGAAGATTCAAAGAGAGTGAGATGCCAGCTCTTTTCATTCAGTCAGTAGCTTCAAACATTTCTGGACGTTTTTCAATGGCAAAAATCAATGAATATTTTAAATGCACAAACAGTAATTTCTCCGCATTGCAAGGTGCAATTCTGAAATTTTTTGCTTTTTCCTGCTCCTCTTAGCATGATAAAGAAGATTCAAAGAGAGTGAGATGCCAGCTCCTTTCATTCAGTCAGTAGCTTCAAACATTTCTGGACGTTTTTCAATGGCAAAAATCAATGAATATTGTAAATGCACAAACAGTGATTTCTCCGCATTGCAAAGTGCAATTCTGAAATTTTTTGCTTTTTCCTGCTCCTCTTAGCATGATAAAGAAGATTCAAATAGAGTGAGATGCCAGCTCCTTTCATTCAGTCAGTAGCTTCAAACATTTCTGGTATATTAACAACATGATGTTTTTCAATTGCAAAAATCAATGAATAATGTGAATGCACAAACAGTAATTTCTCCGCATTGCAAGGTGCAATTCTGAAATTTTTTGCTTTTTCCTGCTCCTCTTAGCATGATAAAGAAGATTCAAAGAGAGTGAGATGCCAGCTCCTTTCATTCAGTCAGTAGCTTCAAACATTTCTGGACGTTTTTCAATGGCAAAAATCAATGAATATTGTAAATGCACAAACAGTAATTTCTCCGCATTGCAAGGTGCAATTCTGAAATTTTTTGCTTTTTCCTGCTCCTCTTAGCATGATAAAGAAGATTCAAAGAGAGTGAGATGCCAGCTCTTTTTATTCAGTCAGTAGCTTCAAACATTTCTGGTATATGAATAACATGATGTTTTTCAATGGCAAAAATCAATGATTAATGTGAATGCACAAACAGTAAATTCTCCGCATTGCAAGGTGCAATTCTGAAATTTTTTGCTTTTTCCTGCTCCTCTTAGCATGATAAAGAAGATTCAAAGAGAGTGAGATGCCAGCTCCTTTCATTCAGTCAGTAGCTTCAAAAATTTCTGGACGTTTTACAATGGCAAAAATCAATGAATATTGTAAATGCACAAACAGTAATTTCTCCGCATTGCAAGGTGCAATTCTGAAATTTTTTGCTTTTTCCTGCTCCTCTTAGCATGATAAAGAAGATTCAAAGAGAATGAGATGCCAGCTCCTTTCATTCAGTCAGTAGCTTCAAACATTTCTGGTATATTAACAACATGATGTTTTTCAATTGCAAAAATCAATGAATAATGTGAATGCACAAACAGTAATTTCTCCGCATTGCAAGGTGCAATTCTGAAATTTTTTGGTTTTTCCAGCTCCTCTTAGCATGATAAAGAAGATTCACAGAGATTGAGATGCCAGCTCCTTTCATTCAGTCAGTAGCTTCAAACATTTCTGGACGTTTTTCAATGGCAAAAATCAATGAATATTGTAAATGCACAAACAGTAATTTCTCCGCATTGCAAGGTGCAATTCTGAAATTTTTTGCTTTTTCCTGCTCCTCTTAGCATGATAAAGAAGATTCAAAGAGAGTGAGATGCCAGCTCTTTTCATTCAGTCAGTAGCTTCAAACATTTCTGGACGTTTTTCAATGGCAAAAATCAATGAATATTGTAAATGCACAAACAGTAATTTCTCCGCATTGCAAGGTGCAATTCTGAAATTTTTTGCTTTTTCCTGCTCCTCTTACCATGATAAATAAGATTCAAAGAGAGTGAGATGCCAGCTCCTTTCATTCAGTCAGTAGCTTCAAACATTTCTGGTATATGAATAACATGATATTTTTCAATGGCAAAAATCAATGAATAATGTGAATGCACAAACAGTAATTTCTCCGCAATGCAAGGTGCAATACTGAAATTTTTTACTTTTTCCTGCTCCTCTTAGCATGATAAAGAAGATTGAAAGAGAGTGAGATGCCAGCTCCTTTCATTCAGTCAGTAGCTTCAAACATTTCTGGCCGTTTTTCAATGGCAAAAATCAATGAATAATGTGAATGCACAAACAGTAATTTCTCCGCATTGCAAGGTGCAATTCTGAAATTTTTTGCTTTTTCCTGCTCCTCTTAGCATGATAAAGAAGATTCAAAGAGAGTGAGATGCCAGCTCTTTTCATTCAGTCAGTAGTTTCAAACATTTCTGGACGTTTTTCAATGGCAAAAATCAATGAATATTGTAAATGCACAAACAGTAATTTCTCCGCATTGCAAGGTGCAATTCTGATTTTTTTTGCTTTTTCCTGCTCCTCTTAGCATGATAAAGAAGATTCAAAGAGAGTGAGATGCCAGCTCTTTTCCTTCAGTCAGTAGCTTCAAACATTACTGGTATATGAATAACATGATATTTTTCAATGGCAAAAATCAATGAATAATGTGAATGCACAAACAGTAATTTCTCCGCATTGCAAGGTGCAATTCTGAAATTTTTAGATTTTTCCTGCTCCTCATAGCATGATAAAGAAGATTCAAGGAGAGTGAGATGCCAGCTCCTTTCATTCAGTCAGTAGCTTCAAACATTTCTGGACGTTTTTCAATGGCAAAAATCAATGAATATTGTAAATGCACAAACAGTAATTTCTCCGCATTGCAAGGTGCAATTCTGAAATTTTTTGCTTTTTCCTGCTCCTCTTAGCATGCATGATAAAGAAGATTCAAAGAGAATGAGATGCCAGCTCTTTTCATTCAGTCAGTAGCTTCAAACATTTCTGGTATATGAATAACATGATGTTTTTCAATTGCAAAAATCAATGAATAATGTGAATGCACAAACAGTAATTTCTCCGCATTGCAAGGTGCAATTCTGAAATTTTTTGCTTTTTCCTGCTCCTCTTAGCATGATAAAGAAGATTCAAAGAGAGTGAGATGCCAGCTCCTTTCATTCAGTCAGTAGCTTAAAACATTTCTGGTATATGAACAACATGATGTTTTTCAATTGCAAAAATCAATGAATAATGTGAATGCATAAACAGTAATTTCTCCGCATTGCAAGGTGCAATTCTGAAATTTTTTGCTTTTTCCAGCTTCTCTTAGCATGATAAAGAAGATTCACAGAGAGTGAGATGACAGCTCCTTTCATTCAGTCAGTAGCTTCAAACATTTCTGGACGTTTTTCAATGGCAAAAATCAATGAAGATTGTAAATGCACAAACAGTAATTTCTCAGCATTGCAAGGTGCAATTCTGAATTTTTTTGCTTTTTCCTGCTCCTCTTAGCATGATAAAGAAGATTCAAAGAGAGTGAGATGCCAGCTCTTTTCATTCAGTCAGTAGCTTCAAACATTTATGGACGTTTTTCAATGGCAAAAATCAATGAATATTGCAAATGCACAAACAGTAATTTCTCCGCATTGCAAGGTGCAATTCTGAAATTTTTTGCTTTTTCCTGCTCCTCTTAGCATGATAAAGAAGATTCAAAGAGAGTGAGATGCCATCTCTTTTCATTCAGTCAGTAGCTTCAAACATTTCTGGTATATGAATAACATGATGTTTTTCAATGGCAAAAATCAATGAATAATGTGAATGCACAAACAGTAATTTCTCCGCATTGCAAGGTGCAATTCTGAAATTTTTGCTTTTTCCTGATCCTCTTAGCATGATAAAGAAGATTCAAAGAGAGTGAGATGCCAGCTTCTTTCATTCAGTCAGTAGCTTCAAACATTTCTGGACGTTTTTCAATGGCAAAAATCAATGAATATTGTAAATGCACAAACAGTAATTTCTCCGCATTGCAAGGTGCAATTCTGAAATTTTTTGCTTTTTCCTGCTCCTCTTAGCATGATAAAGAAGATTCAAAGAGAGTGAGATGCCAGCTCTTTTCATTCAGTCAGTAGCTTCAAACATTTCTGGTATGTGAATAACATAATGTTTTTCAATGGCAAAAATCAATGAATAATGTGAATGCACAAACAGTAATTTCTCCGCATTGCAAGGTGCAATTCTGAAATTTTTTGCTTTTTCCTGCTCCTCTTAGCATGATAAAGAAGATTTAAAGCGAGTGAGATGTCAGCTCCTTTCAGTCAGTCAGTAGCTTCAAACAATTCTGGACGTTTTTCAATGGCAAAAATCAATGAATATTGTAAATGCACAAACAGTAATTTCTCCGCATTGCAAGGTGCAATTCTGAAATTTTTTTGCTTTTTCCTGCTCCTCTTAGCATGATAAGGAAGATTCAAAGAGAGTGAGATGCCAGCTCTTTTCATTCAGTCAGTAGCTTCAAACATTTCTGGTATGTGAATAACATAATGTTTTTCAATGGCAAAAATCAATGAATAATGTGAATGCACAAACAGTAATTTCTCCGCATTGCAAGGTGCAATTCTGAAATTTTTTGCTTTTTCCTGCTCCTCTTAGCATGATAAAGAAGATTCAAAGAGAGTGAGATGCCAGTTCCTTTCATTCAGTCAGTAGCTTCAAACATTTCTGGACGTTTTTCAATGGCAAAAATCAATAAATAATGTGAATGCACAAACAGTAATTTCTCCGCATTGCAAGGAGCAATTCTGAAATTTTTTGCTTTTTCCTGCTTCTCTTAGCATGATAAAGAATATTCAAAGAGAGTGAGATGCCAGCTCTTTTCATTCAGTCAGTAGCTTCAAACATTTCTGGACTTTTTTCAATGGCAAAAATCAATGAATATTGTAAATGCACAAACAGTAATTTCTCCGCATTGCAAGGTGCAATTCTGAAATTTTTTGCTTTTTCCAGCTCCTCTTAGCATGATAAAGAAGATTCAAAGAGAGTGAGATGCCAGCTCTTTTCATTCAGTCAGTAGCTTCAAACATTTCTGGTATATGAATAACATGATGTTTTTCAATGGCAAAAATCAATGAATAATGTGAATGCACAAACAGTAATTTCTAGGCATTGCAAGGTGCAATTCTGAAATTTTTTGCTTTTTCCTGCTCCTCTTAGCATGATAAAGAAGATTCAAAGAGAGTGAGATGCCAGCTCCTTTCATTCAGTCAGTAGCTTCAAACATTTCTGGACATTTTTCAATGGCAAAAATCAATGAATATTGTAAATGCACAAACAGTAATTTCTCTGCATTGCAAGGAGCAATTCTGAAATTTTTTGCTTTTTCCTGCTCCTCTTAGCATGATAAAGAAGATTCAAAGAGAGTGAGATGCCAGCTCCTTTCATTCAGTCAGTAGCTTCAAACATTTCTTTACGTTTTTCAATGGCAAAAATCAATGAATATTGTAAATGCACAAACAGTAATTTCTCCGCATTGCAAGGTGCAATTCTGAAATTTTTTGCTTTTTCCTGCTCCTCTTAGCATGATAAAGAAGATTCAAAGAGAGTGAGATGCCAGCTCTTTTCATTCAGTCAGTAGCTTCAAACATTTCTGGACGTTTTTCAATGGCAAAAATCAATGAATATTGTAAATGCACAAACAGTAATTTCTCCGCATTGCAAGGTGCAATTCTGAAAATTTTTACTTTTTCCTGCTCCTCTTAGCATGATAAAGAAGATTCAAAGAGAGTGTGATGCCAGCTCTTTTAATTCAGTCAGTAGCTTCAAACATTTCTGGTATATGAATAACATGATGTTTTTCAATGGCAAAAATCAATGAATAATGTGAATGCACAAACAGTAATTTCTAGGCATTGCAAGGTGCAATTCTGAAATTTTTTGCTTTTTCCTGCTCCTCTTAGCATGATAAAGAAGATTCAAAGAGAGTGAGATGCCAGCTCCTTTCATTCAGTCAGTAGCTTCAAACATTTCTGGATGTTTTTTAATGGCAAAAATCAATGAATAATGTGAATGCACAAACAGTAATTTCTCCGCATTGCCAGGAGCAATTCTGACATTTTTTGCTTTTTCCTGCTCCTCTTAGCATGATAAAGAAGATTCAAAGAGAGTGAGATGCCAGCTCTTTTCATTCAGTCAGTAGCTTCAAACATTTCTGGACTTTTTTCAATGGCAAAAATCAATGAATATTGTAAATGCACAAACAGTAATTTCTCCGCATTGCAAGGTGCAATTCTGAAATTTTTTGCTTTTTCCAGCTCCTCTTAGCATTATAAAGAAGATTCAAAGAGAGTGAGATGCCAGCTCTTTTCATTCAGTCAGTAGCTTCAAACATTTCTGGTATATGAATAACATGATGTTTTTCAATGGCAAAAATCAATGAATAATGTGAATGCACAAACAGTAATTTCTAAGCATTGCAAGGTGCAATTCAGAAATTTTTTGAATTTCCTGCTCCTCTTAGCATGATAAAGAAGATTCAAAGAGAGTGAGATGCCAGCTCCTTTCATTCAGTCAGTAGCTTCAAACATTTCTGGACGTTTTTCAATGGCAAAAATCAATGAATAATGTGAATGCACAAACAGTAATTTCTCCGCATTGCAAGGTGCAATTCTGAAATTTTTGCTTTTTCCTGCTCCTCTTAGCATGATAAAGAAGATTCAAAGAGAGTGAGATGCCAGCTCTTTTTATTCAGTCAGTAGCTTCAAACATTTCTGGACGTTTTTCAATGGCAAAAATCAATGAATATTGTAAATGCACAAACAGTAATTTCTCCGCATTGCAAGGTGCAATTCTGAAATTTTTTGCTTTTTCCTGCTCCTCTTAGCATGATAAAGAAGATTCAAAAACAGTGAGATGCCAGCTCTTTTCATTCAGCCAGTAGCTTCAAACATTTCTGGTATATGAATAACATGATGTTTTTCAATGGCAAAAATCAATGAATAATGTGAATGCACAAACAGTAATTTCTAGGCATTGCAAGGTGCAATTCTGAAATGTTTTGCTTTTTCCTGCTCCTCTTAGCATGATAAAGAAGATTCAAAGAGAGTGAGATGCCAGCTCTTTTCATTCAGTCAGTAGCTTCAAACATTTCTGGACGTTTTTCAATGGCAAAAATCAATGAATATTGTAAATGCACAAAAAGTAATTTCTCCGCATTGCAATTTGCAATTCTGAAATTTTTTACTTTTTCCTGCTCCTCTTAGCATGATAAAGAAGATTCAAAGAGAGTGTGATGCCAGCTCTTTTAATTCAGTCAGTAGCTTCAAACATTTCTGGTATATGAATAACATGATGTTTTTCAATTGCAAAAATCAATGAATAATGTGAATGCACAAACAGCAATTTCTAGGCATTGCAAGGTGCAATTCTGAATTTTTTTGCTTTTTCCTGCTCCTCTTAGCATGATAAAGAAGATTCAAAGAGAGTGAGATGCCAGCTCCTTTCATTCAGTCAGTAGCTTCAAATATTTCTGGACATTTTTCAATGGCAAAATTCAATGAATATTGTAAATGCACAAACAGTAATTTCTCCGCATTGCAAGGTGCAATTCTGAAATTTTTTGCTTTTTCCTGCTCCTCTTTGCATGATAAAGAAGATTCAAAGAGATTGAGATGCCAGCTCCTTTCATTCAGTCAATAGCTTCAAACATTTCTGGACGTTTTTCAATGGCAAAAATCAATGATTATTGTAAATGCACAAACAGTAATTTCTCCGCATTGCAAGGTGCAATTCTGAAATTTTTTGCTTTTTCCTGCTCCTCTTAGCATGATAAAGAAGATTCAAAGAGAGTGAGATGCCAGCTCTTTTCATTCAGTCAGTAGCTTCAAACATTTCTGGACTTTTTTCAATGGCAAAAATCTATGAATATTGTAAATGCACAAACAGTAATTTCTCCGCATTGCAAGGTGCAATTCTGAAATTTTTTACTTTTTCCTGCTCCTCTTAGCATGATAAAGAAGATTCAAAGAGAGTGTGATGCCAGCTCTTTTAATTCAGTCCGTAGCTTCAAACATTTCTGGTATATGAATAACATGATGTTTTTCAATGGCAAAAATCAATGAATAATGTGAATGCACAAACAGTTATTTCTCCGCATTGCAAGGTGCAATTCTGAAATTTTTTGCTTTTTCCTGCTCCTCTTAGCATGATAAAGAAGATTCAAAGAAAGTGAAATGCCAGCTCTTTTCATTCAGTCAGTAGCTTCAAACATTTCTGGACGTTTTTCAATGGCAAAAATCAATGAATATTGTAAATGCACAAACAGTAATTTCTCCGCATTGCAAGGTGCAATTCTGAAATTTTTGCTTTATCCTGCTCCTCTTAGCATGATAAAGAAGATTCAAAGAGAGTGAGATGCCAGCTCTTTTCATTCAGTCAGTAGCTTCAAACATTTCTGGACGTTTTTCAATGGCAAAAATCAATGAATATTGTAAATGCACAAACAGTAATTTCTCCGCATTGCAAGGTGCAATTCTGAAATTTTTTGCTTTTTCCTGCTCCTCTTAGCATGATAAAGAAGATTCAAAAACAGTGAGATGCCAGCTATTTTCATTCAGTCAGTAGCTTCAAACATTTCTGGTATATGAATAACATGATGTTTTTCAATGGCAAAAATCAATGAATAATGTGAATGCACAAACAGTAATTTCTAGGCATTGCAAGGTGCAATTCTGAAATGTTTTGCTTTTTCCTGCTCCTCTTAGCATGATAAAGAAGATTCAAAGAGAGTGAGATGCCAGCTCTTTTCATTCAGTCAGTAGCTTCAAACATTTCTGGACGTTTTTCAATGGCAAAAATCAATGAATATTGTAAATGCACAAACAGTAATTTCTCCGCATTGCAAGGTGCAATTCTGAAATTTTTTACTTTTTCCTGCTCCTCTTAGCATGATAAAGAAGATTCAAAGAGAGTGTGATGCCAGCTCTTTTAATTCAGTCAGTAGCTTCAAACATTTCTGGTATATGAATAACATGATGTTTTTCAATGGCAAAAATCAATGAATAATGTGAATGCACAAACAGCAATTTCTAGGCATTTCAAGGTGCAATTCTGAATTTTTTTGCTTTTTCCTGCTCCTCTTAGCATGATAAAGAAGATTCAAAGAGAGTGAGATGCCAGCTCCTTTCATTCAGTCAGTAGCTTCAAACATTTCTGGACATTTTTCAATGGCAAAATTCAATGAATATTGTAAATGCATAAACAGTAATTTCTCCGCATTGCAAGGTGCAATTCTGAAATTTTTTGCTTTTTCCTGCTCCTCTTAGCATGATAAAGAAGATTCAAAGAGAGTGAGATGCCAGCTCCTTTCATTCAGTCAATAGCTTCAAACATTTCTGGACGTTTTTCAATGGCAAAAATCAATGAATATTGTAAATGCACAAACAGTAATTTCTCCGCATTGCAAGGTGCAATTCTGAATTTTTTTGCTTTTTCCTGCTCCTCTTAGCATGATAAAGAAGATTCAAAGAGAGTGAGATGCCAGCTCTTTTCATTCAGTCAGTAGCTTCAAACATTTCTGGACTTTTTTCAATGGCAAAAATCTATGAATATTGTAAATGCACAAACAGTAATTTCTCCGCATTGCAAGGTGCAATTCTGAAATTTTTTACTTTTTCCTGCTCCTCTTAGCATGATAAAGAAGATTCAAAGAGAGTGTGATGCCAGCTCTTTTAATTCAGTCCGTAGCTTCAAACATTTCTGGTATATGAATAACATGATGTTTTTCAATGGCAAAAATCAATGAATAATGTGAATGCACAAACAGTTATTTCTCCGCATTGCAAGGTGCAATTCTGAAATTTTTTGCTTTTTCCTGCTCCTCTTAGCATGATAAAGAAGATTCAAAGAAAGTGAGATGCCAGCTCTTTTCATTCAGTCAGTAGCTTCAAACATTTCTGGACGTTTTTCAATGGCAAAAATCAATGAATATTGTAAATGCACAAACAGTAATTTCTCCGCATTGCAAGGTGCAATTCTGAAATTTTTTGCTTTTTCCTGCTCCTCTTAGCATGATAAAGAAGATTCAAAGAGAGTAAGATGCCAGCTCTTTTCATTCAGTCAGTAGCTTCAAACATTTCTGGTATATAAATAACATGATGTTTTTCAATGGCAAAAATCAATGAATAATGTGAATGCACAAACAGTAATTTCTCCGCATTGCAAGGTGCAATTCTGAAATTTTTTGCTTTTTCCTGCTCCTCTTAGCATGATAAAGAAGATTCAAAGAGAGTGAGATGCCAGCTCCTTTCATTCAGTCAATAGCTTCAAACATTTCTGGACGTTTTTCAATGGCAAAAATCAATGAATATTGTAAATGCACAAACAGTAATTTCTCCGCATTGCAAGGTGCAATTCTGAAATTTTTTGCTTTTTCCTGCTCCTCTTAGCATGATAAAGAAGATTCAAAGAGAGTGAGATGCCAGCTCTTTTCATTCAGTCAGTAGCATCAAACATTTCTGGACTTTTTTCAATGGCAAAAATCTATGAATATTGTAAATGCACAAACAGTAATTTCTCCGCATTGCAAGGTGCAATTCTGAAATTTTTTACTTTTTCCTGCTCCTCTTAGCATGATAAAGAAGATTCAAAGAGAGTGTGATGCCATCTCTTTTAATTCAGTCCGTAGCTTCAAACATTTCTGGTATATGAATAACATGATGTTTTTCAATGGCAAAAATCAATGAATAATGTGAATGCACAAACAGTTATTTCTCCGCATTGCAAGGTGCAATTCTGAAATTTTTTGCTTTTTCCTGCTCCTCTTAGCATGATAAAGAAGATTCATAGAAAGTGAGATGCCAGCTCTTTTCATTCAGTCAGTAGCTTCAAACATTTCTGGACGTTTTTCAATGGCAAAAATCAATGAATATTGTAAATGCACAAACAGTAATTTCTCCGCATTGCAAGGTGCAATTTTGAAATTTTTTGCTTTTTCCTGCTCCTCTTAGCATGATAAAGAAGATTCAAAGAGAGCAAGATGCCAGCTCTTTTCATTCAGTCAGTAGCTTCAAACATTTCTGGTATATGAATAACATGATGTTTTTCAATGGCAAAAATCAATGAATAATGTGAATGAACAAACAGTAATTTCTCCGCATTGCAAGTTGCAATTCTTAAATTTTTTGCTTTTTCCTGCTCCTCTTAGCATGATAAAGAAGATTCAAAGAGAGTGAGATGCCAGCTCCTTTCATTCAGTCAGTAGCTTCAAACATTTCTGGACGTTTTTCAATGGCAAAAATCAATGAATAATGTGTATGCACAAAGAGTAATTTCTCCGCATTGCAAGGTGCAATTCTGAAATTTTTTGCTTTTTCCTGCTCCTCTTAGCATGATAAAGAAGATTCAAAGAGAGTGAGATGCCAGCTCCTTTCATTCAGTCAGTAGCTTCAAACATTTCTGGACGTTTTTCAATGGCAAAAATCAATGAATATTGTAAATGCATAAACAGTAATTTCTCCGCATTGCAAGGTGCAATTCTGAAATTTTTTACTTTTTCCTGCTCCTCTTAGCATGATAAAGAAGATTCAAAGAGAGTGTGATGCCAGCTCTTTTAATTCAGTCAGTAGCTTCAAACATTTCTGGTATATGAATAACATGATGTTTTTCAATGGCAAAAATCAATGAATAATGTGAATGCACAAACAGTAATTTCTAGGCATTGCAAGGTGCAATTCTGAAATTTTTTGCTTTTTCCTGCTCCTCTTAGCATGATAAAGAAGATTCAAAGAGAGTGAGATGCCAGCTCCTTTCATTCAGTCAGTAGCTTCAAACATTTCTGGACATTTTTCAATGTCAAAAATCAATGAATATTGTAAATGCACAAACAGTAATTTCTCCGCATTGCAAGGTGCAATTCTGAAATTTTTTGCTTTTTCCTGCTCCTCTTAGCATGATAAGGAAGATTCAAAGAGAGTGAGATGCCAGCTCTTTTCATTCAGTCAGTAGCTTCAAACATTTCTGGTATTTGAATATCATGATTGTTTTCAATGGCAAAAATCAATGAATAATGTGAATGCACAAACAGTAATTTCTCCGCATTGCAAGGTGCAATTCTGAAATTTTTTGCTTTTACCTGCTCCTCTTAGCATGATAAAGAAGATTCAAAGAGAGTGAGATGCCAGCTCCTTTCATTCAGTCAGTAGCTTCAAACATTTCTGGATGTTTTTCAATGGCAAAAATCAATAAATAATGTGAATGCCCAAACAGTAATTTCTCCGCATTGCAAGGAGCAATTCTGTAATTTTTTGCTTCTTCCTGCTTCTCTTAGCATGATAAAGAAGATTCAAAGAGAGTGAGATGCCAGCTCTTTTCATTCAGTCAGTAGCTTCAAACATTTCTGGACTTTTTTCAATGGCAAAAATCAATGAATATTGTAAATGCACAAACAGTAATTTCTCCGCATTGCAAGGTGCAATTCTGAAATTTTTTGCTTTTTCCAGCTCCTCTTAGCATGACAAAGAAGATTCAAAGAGAGTGAGATGCCAGCTCTTTTCATTCAGTCAGTAGCTTCAAACATTTCTGGTATATGAATAACATGATGTTTTTCAATGGCAAAAATCAATGAATAATGTGAATGCACAAACAGTAATTTCTAAGCATTGCAAGGTGCAATTCTGAAATTTTTTGAATTTCCTGCTCCTCTTAGCATGATAAAGAAGATTCAAAGAGAGTGAGATGCCAGCTCCTTTCATTCAGTCATTAGCTTCAAACATTTCTGGACGTTTTTCAATGGCAAAAATCAATGAATAATGTTAATGCACAAACAGTAATTTCTCCGCATTGCAAGGTGCAATTCTGAAATTTTTTGCTTTTTCCTGCTCCTCTTAGCATGATAAAGAAGATTCAAAAACAGTGAGATGCCAGCTCTTTTCATTCAGTCAGTAGCTTAAAACATTTCTGGTATATGAATAACATGATGTTTTTCAATGGCAAAAATCAATGAATAATGTGAATGCACAAACAGTAATTTCTTGGCATTGCAAGGTGCAATTCTGAAATTTTTTGCTTTTTCCTGCTCCTCTTAGCATGATAAAGAAGATTCAAAGAGAGTGGGATGCCAGCTCCTTTCATTCAGTCAGTAGCTTCAAACATTTCTGGACATTTTTCAATGTCAAAAATCAATGAATATTGTAAATGCACAAACAGTAATTTCTCTGCATTGCAAGGAGCAATTCTGAATTTTTTTCCTTTTTCCTGCTCCTCTTAGCATGATTAAGAAGATTCAAAGAGAGTGAGATGCCAGCTCCTTTCATTCAGTCAGTAGCTTCAAACATTTCTGGACGTTTTTCAATGGCAAAAATCAATGAATATTGTAAATGCACAAACAGTAATTTCTCCGCATTGCAAGGTGCAATTCTGAAATTTTTTGCTTTTTCCTGCTCCTCTTAGCATGATAAAGAAGATTCAATGATAGTAAGATGCCAGCTCTTTTCATTCAGTCAGTAGCTTCAAACATTTCTGGTATATGAATAACATGATGTTTTTCAATGGCAAAAATCAATGAATAATTTGAATGCACAAACAGTAATTTCTCCGCATTGCAAGGTGCAATTCTGAAATTTTTTGCTTTTTCCTGCTCCTCTTAGCATGATAAAGAAGATTCAAAGAGAGTGAGATGCCAGCTCCTTTCATTCAGTCAGTAGCTTCAAACATTTCTGGACGTTTTTCAATGGCAAAAATCAATGAATATTGTAAATGCACAAACAGTAATTTCTCCGCATTGCAAGGTGCAATTCTGAAATTTTTTACTTTTTCCTGCTCCTCTTAGCATGATAAAGAAGATTCAAAGAGAGTGTGATGCCAGCTCTTTTAATTCAGTCAGTAGCTTCAAACATTTCTGGTATATGAATAACATGATGTTTTTCAATGGCAAAAATCAATGAATAATGTGAATGCACAAACAGTAATTTCTAGGCATTGCAAGGTGCAATTCTGAAATTTTTTGCTTTTTCCTGCTCCTCTTAGCATGATAAAGAAGATTGAAAGAGAGTGAGATGCCAGCTCCTTTCATTCAGTCAGTAGCTTCAAACATTTCTGGACATTTTTCAATGTCAAAAATCAATGAATATTGTAAATGCACAAACAGTAATTTCTCCGCATTGCAAGGTGCAATTCTGAAATTTTTTGCTTTTTTCCTGCTCCTCTTAGCATCATAAAGAAGATTCAAAGAGAGTGAGATGCCAGCTCTTTTCATTCAGTCAGTATCGTCAAACATTTCTGGACAATTTTCAATGGCAAAAATCTATGAATATTGTAAATGCACAAACAGTAATTTCTCTGCATTGCAAGTGCAATTCTGAAATTTTTTACTTTTTCCTGCTCCTCTTAGCATGGTAAAGAAGATTCAAAGAGAGTGTGATGCCAGATCTTTTAATTCAGTCAGTAGCTTCAAACATTTCTAGTATATGAATAACATGATGTTTTTCAAAGGCAAAAATCAATGAATAATGTGAATGCACAAACAGTTATTTCTCCGCATTGCAAGGTGCAATTCTGAAATTTTTTGCTTTTTCCTGCTCCTCTTAGCATGATAAAGAAGATTCAAAGAGAGTGAGATGCCAGCTCTTTTCATTCAGTCAGTAGCTTCAAACATTTCTGGACGTTTTTCAATGGCAAAAATCAATGAATATTGTAAATGCACAAACAGTAATTTCTCCGCATTGCAAGGTGCAATTCTGAAATTTTTTGCTTTTTCCTGCTCCTCTTAGCATGCATGATAAAGAAAATTCAAAGAGAGTGAGATGCCAGCTCTTTTCATTCAGTCAGTAGCTTCAAACATTTCTGGTATATGAATAACATGATGTTTTTCAATGGCAAAAATCAATGAATAATGTGAATACACAAACAGTAATTTCTCCGCATTGCAAGGTGCAATTCTGAAATTTTTTGCTTTTTCCTGCTCCTCTTAGCCTGATAAAGAAGATTCAAAGACAGTGAGATGCCAGCTCCTTTCATTCAGTCAGTAGCTTCAAACATTTCTGGACATTTTTCAATGTCAAAAATCAATGAATAATGTGAATGCACAAACAGTAATTTCTCCGCCTGGCAAGGTGCAATTCTGAAATTTTTTGCTTTTTCCTGCTCCTCTTAGTATGATAAAGAAGATTCAAAGAGAGTGAGATGCCAGCTCTTTTCATTCAGTCAGTAGCTTCAAACATTTCTGGTATATGAATAACATGATGTTTTTCAATGGCAAAAATCAATGAATAATGTGAATGCACAAACAGTAATTTCTCCGCATTGCAAGGTGCAATTCTGAAATTTTTTGCTTTTTCCTGCTCCTCTTAGCATGATAAAGAAGATTCAAAGAGCGTGAGATGCCAGCTCCTTTCATTCAGTCAGTAGCTTCAAACATTTCTGGTATATGAACAACATGATGTTTTTCAATTGCAAAAATCAATGAATAATGTGAATGCACAAACAGTAATTTCTCCGCATTGCAAGGTGCAATTCTGAAATTTTTTGCTTTTTCCAGCTTCTCTTAGCATGATAAAGAAGATTCACAGAGAGTGAGATGACAGCTCCTTTCATTCAGTCAGTAGCTTCAAACATTTCTGGACGTTTTTCAATGGCAAAAATCAATGAATATTGTAAATGCACAAACAGTAATTTCTCAGCATTGCAAGGTGCAATTCTGAAATTTTTTGCTTTTTCCTGCTCCTCTTAGCATGATAAAGAAGATTCAAAGAGAGTGAGATGCCAGCTCTTTTCATTCAGTCAGTAGCTTCAAACATTTAAGGACGTTTTTCAATGGCAAAAATCAATGAATATTGCAAATGCACAAACAGTAATTTCTCCGCATTGCAAGGTGCAATTCTGAAATTTTTTGCTTTTTCCTGCTCCTCTTAGCATGATAAAGAAGATTCAAAGAGAGTGAGATGCCATCTCTTTTCATTCAGTCAGTAGCTTCAAACATTTCTGGTATATGAATAACATGATGTTTTTCAATTGCAAAAATCAATGAATAATGTGAATGCACAAACAGTAATTTCTCCGCATTGCAAGGTGCAATTCTGAAATTTTTGCTTTTTCCTGCTCCTCTTAGCATGATAAAGAAGATTCAAAGAGAGTGAGATGCCAGCTTCTTTCATTCAGTCAGTAGCTTCAAACATTTCTGGACGTTTTTCAATGGCAAAAATCAATAAATAATGTGAATGCACAAACAGTAATTTCTCCGCATTGCAAGAAGCAATTCTGAAATTTTTTGATTTTTCCTGCTTCTCTTAGCATGATAAAGAATATTCAAAGAGAGTGAGATGCCAGCTCTTTTCATTCAGTCAGTAGCTTCAAACATTTCTGGACTTTTTTCAATGGCAAAAATCAATGAATATTGTAAATGCACAAACAGTAATTTCTCCGCATTGCAAGGTGCAATTCTGAAATTTTTTGCTTTTTCCAGCTCCTCTTAGCATGATAAAGAAGATTCAAGGAGAGTGAGATGCCAGCTCTTTTCATTCAGTCAGTAGCTTCAAACATTTCTGGTATATGAATAACATGATGTTTTTCAATGGCAAAAATCAATGAATAATGTGAATGCACAAACAGTAATTTCTAAGCATTGCAAGGTACAATTCTGAAATTTTTTGAATTTCCTGCTCCTCTTAGCATGATAAAGAAGATTCAAAGAGAGTGAGATGCCAGCTCCTTTCATTCAGTCAGTAGCTTCAAACATTTCTGGACGTTTTTCAATGGCAAAAATCAAAGAATAATGTGATTGCACAAACAGTAATTTCTCCGCATTGCAAGGTGCAATTCTGAAATTTTTTGCTTTTTCCTGCTCCTCTTAGCATGATAAAGAAGATTCAAAGAGAGTGAGATGCCAGCTCTTTTCATTCAGTCAGTAGCATCAAACATTTCTGGACGTTTTTCAATGGCATAAATCAATGAATATTGTAAATGCACAAACAGTAATTTCTCCGCATTGCAAGGTGCAATTCTGAAATTTTTTGCTTTTTCCTGCTCCTCTTAGCATGATAAAAAACATTCAAAAACAGTGAGATGCCAGCTCTTTTCATTCAGTCAGTAGCTTAAAACATTTCTGGTATATGAATAACATGATGTTTTTCAATGGCAAAAATCAATGAATAATGTGAATGCACAAACAGTAATTTCTCCGCATTGCAAGGTGCAATTCTGAAATTTTTTGCTTTTTCCTGCTCCTCTTAGCATGATAAAGAAGAATCAAAGAGAGTGAGATGCCAGCTCCTTTCATTCAGTCAGTAGCTTCAAACATTTCTGGACGTTTTTCAATGGCAAAAATCAATGAATATTGTAAATGCACAAACAGTAATTTCTCCGCATTGCAAGGTGCAATTCTGAAATTTTTTACTTTTTCCTGCTCCTCTTAGCATGATAAAGAAGATTCAAAGAGAGTGTGATGCCAGCTCTTTTAATTCAGTCAGTAGCTTCAAACATTTCTGGTATATGAATAACATGATGTTTTTCAATGGCAAAAATCAATGAATAATGTGAATGCACAAACAGTAATTTCTAGTCATTGCAAGGTGCAATTCTGAAATTTTTTGCTTTTTCCTGCTCCTCTTAGCATGATAAAGAAGATTCAAATAGAGTGAGATGCCAGCTCCTTTCATTCAGTCAGTAGCTTCAAACATTTCTGGACATTTTTCAATGTCAAAAAATCAATGAATATTGTAAATGCACAAACAGTAATTTCTCCGCATTGCAAGGTGCAATTCTGAAATTTTTTGCTTTTTTCCTGCTCCTCTTAGCATGATAAAGAAGATTCAAAGAGAGTGAGATGCCAGCTCTTTTCGTTCAGTCAGTTGCGTCAAACATTTCTGGACAATTTTCAATGGCAAAAATCTATGAATATTGTAAATGCACAAACAGTAATTTCTCTGCATTGCAAGGTGCAATTCTGAAATTTTTTACTTTTTCCTGCTCCTCTTAGCATGATAAAGAAGATTCAAAGAGAGTGTGATGCCAGATCTTTTAATTCAGTCAGTAGCTTCAAACATTTCTAGTATATGAATAACATGATGTTTTTCAAAGGCAAAAATCAATGAATAATGTGAATGCACAAACAGTTATTTCTCCGCATTGCAAGGTGCAATTCTGAAATTTTTTGCTTTTTCCTGCTCCTCTTAGCATGATAAAGAAGATTCAAAGAGAGTGAGATGCCAGCTCTTTTCATTCAGTCAGTAGCTTCAAACATTTCTGGACGTTTTTCAATGGCAAAAATCAATGAATATTGTAAATGCACAAACAGTAATTTCTCCGCATTGCAAGGTGCAATTCTGAAATTTTTTGCTTTTTCCTGCTCCTCTTAGCATGCATGATAAAGAAAATTCAAAGAGAGTGAGATGCCAGCTCTTTTCATTCAGTCAGTAGCTTCAAACATTTCTGGTATATGAATAACATGATGTTTTTCAATGGCAAAAATCAATGAATAATGTGAATACACAAACAGTAATTTCTCCGCATTGCAAGGTGCAATTCTGAAATTTTTTGCTTTTTCCTGCTCCTCTTAGCCTGATAAAGAAGATTCAAAGACAGTGAGATGCCAGCTCCGTTCATTCAGTCAGTAGCTTCAAACATTTCTGGACGTTTTTCAATGTCAAAAATCAATGAATAATGTGAATGCACAAACAGTAATTTCTCCGCCTGGCAAGGTGCAATTCTGAAATTTTTTGCTTTTTCCTGCTCCTCTTAGCATGATAAAGAAGATTCAAAGAGAGTGAGATGCCAGCTCTTTTCATTCAGTCAGTAGCTTCAAACATTTCTGGTATATGAATAACATGATGTTTTTCAATGGCAAAAATCAATGAATAATGTGAATGCACAAACAGTAATTTCTCCGCATTGCAAGGTGCAATTCTGAAATTGTTTGCTTTTTCCTGCTCCTCTTAGCATGATAAAGAAGATTCAAAGAGCGTGAGATGCCAGCTCCTTTCATTCAGTCAGTAGCTTCAAACATTTCTGGACGTTTTTCAATGGCAAAAATCAATGAATATTGTAAATGCACAAACAGTAATTTCTCAGCATTGCAAGGTGCAATTCTGAAATTTTTTGCTTTTTCCTGCTCCTCTTAGCATGATAAAGAAGATTCAAAGAGAGTGAGATGCCAGCTCTTTTCATTCAGTCAGTAGCTTCAAACATTTAAGGACGTTTTTCAATGGCAAAAATCAATGAATATTGCAAATGCACAAACAGTAATTTCTCCGCATTGCAAGGTGCAATTCTGAAATTTTTTGCTTTTTCCTGCTCCTCTTAGCATGATAAAGAAGATTCAAAGAGAGTGAGATGCCATCTCTTTTCATTCAGTCAGTAGCTTCAAACATTTCTGGTATATGAATAACATGATGTTTTTCAATGGCAAAAATCAATGAATAATGTGAATGCACAAACAGTAATTTCTCCGCATTGCAAGGTGCAATTCTGAAATTTTTGCTTTTTCCTGCTCCTCTTAGCATGATAAAGAAGATTCAAAGAGAGTGAGATGCCAGCTTCTTTCATTCAGTCAGTAGCTTCAAACATTTCTGGACGTTTTTCAATGGCAAAAATCAATGAATATTGTAAATGCACAAACAGTAATTTCTCCGCATTGCAAGTTGCAATTCTGAAATTTTTTGCTTTTTCCTGCTCCTCTTAGCATGATAAAGAAGATTCAAAGAGAGTGAGATGCCAGCTCTTTTCATTCAGTCAGTAGCTTCAAACATTTCTGGTATATGAATAACAAAATGTTTTTCAATGGCAAAAATCAATGAATAATGTGAATGCACAAACAGTAATTTCTCCGCATTGCAAGGTGCAATTCTGAAATTTTTTGCTTTTTCCTGCTCCTCTTAGCATGATAAAGAAGATTTAAAGAGAGTGAGATGTCAGCTCCTTTCAGTCAGTCAGTAGCTTCAAACATTTCTGGACGTTTTTCAATGGCAAAAATCAATGAAAATTGTATATGCACAAACAGTAATTTCTCTGCATTGCAAGGTGCAATTCTGAAATTTTTTGCTTTTTCCTGCTCCTCTGAGCATGATAAGAAAGATTCAAAGAGAGTGAGATGCAGCTCTTTTCATTCAGTCAGTAGCTTCAAACATTTCTGGTATTTGAATAACATGATGGTTTTCAATGGCAAAAATCAATGAATAATGTGAATGCACAAACAGTAATTTCTCCGCATTGCAAGGTGCAATTCTGAAATTTTTTGCTTTTTCCTGCTCCTCTTAGCATGATAAAGAAGATTCAAAGAGAGAGAGATGCCAGCTCCTTTCATTCAGTCAGTAGATTCAAACATTTCTGGACGTTTTTCAATGGCAAAAATCAATAAATAATGTGAATGCACAAACAGTAATTTCTCCGCATTGCAAGGAGCAATTCTGAAATTTTTTGCTTTTTCCTGCTTCTCTTAGCATGATAAAGAATATTCAAAGAGAGTGAGATGCCAGCTCTTTTCATTCAGTCAGTAGCTTCAAACATTTCTGGACTTTTTTCAATGGCAAAAATCAATGAATATTGTAAATGCACAAACAGTAATTTCTCCGCATTGCAAGGTGCAATTCTGAAATTTTTTGCTTTTTCCAGCTCCTCTTAGCATGATAAAGAAGATTCAAAGAGAGTGAGATGCCAGCTCTTTTCATTCAGTCAGTAGCTTCAAACATTTCTGGTATATGAATAACATGATGTTTTTCAATGGCAAAAATCAATGAATAATGTGAATGCACAAACAGTAATTTCTAAGCATTGCAAGGTGCAATTCTGAAATTTTTTGAATTTCCTGCTCCTCTTAGCATGATAAAGAAGATTCAAAGAGAGTGAGATGCCAGCTCCTTTCATTCAGTCAGTAGCTTCAAACATTTCTGGACATTTTTCAATGGCAAAAATCAATGAATATTGTAAATGAACAAACAGTAATTTCTCTGCATTGCAAGGAGCAATTCTGAAATTTTTTGCTTTTTCCTGCTCCTCTTAGCATGATAAAGAAGATTCAAAGAGAGTGAGATGCCAGCTCCTTTCTTTCAGTCAGTAGCTTCAAACATTTCTGGACGTTTTTCAATGGCAAAAATCAATGAATATTGTAAATGCACAAACAATAATTTCTCCGCATTGCAAGGTGCAATTCTGAAATTTTTTGCTTTTTCCTGCTCCTCTTAGCATGATAAAGAAGATTCAAAGAGAGTGAGATGCCAGCTCTTTTCATTCAGTCAGTAGCTTCAAACATTTCTGGACGTTTTTCAATGGCAAAAATCAATGAATATTGTAAATGCACAAACAGTAATTTCTCCGCATTGCAAGGTGCAATTCTGAAATTTTTTACTTTTTCCTGCTCCTCTTAGCATGATAAAGAAGATTCAAAGAGAGTGTGATGCCAGCTCTTTTAATTCAGTCAGTAGCTTCAAACATTTCTGGACGTTTTTCAATGGCAAAAATCAATGAAAATTGTATATGCACAAACAGTAATTTCTCTGCATTGCAAGGTGCAATTCTGAAATTTTTTGCTTTTTCCTGCTCCTCTGAGCATGATAAGGAAGATTCAAAGAGAGTGAGATGCAGCTCTTTTCATTCAGTCAGTAGCTTCAAACATTTCTGGTATTTGAATAACATGATGGTTTTCAATGGCAAAAATCAATGAATAATGTGAATGCACAAACAGTAATTTCTCCGCATTGCAAGGTGCAATTCTGAAATTTTTTGCTTTTTCCTGCTCCTCTTAGCATGATAAAGAAGATTCAAAGAGAGAGAGATGCCAGCTCCTTTCATTCAGTCAGTAGATTCAAACATTTCTGGACGTTTTTCAATGGCAAAAATCAATAAATAATGTGAATGCACAAACAGTAATTTCTCCGCATTGCAAGGAGCAATTCTGAAATTTTTTGCTTTTTCCTGCTTCTCTTAGCATGATAAAGAATATTCAAAGAGAGTGAGATGCCAGCTCTTTTCATTCAGTCAGTAGCTTCAAACATTTCTGGACTTTTTTCAATGGCAAAAATCAATGAATATTGTAAATGCACAAACAGTAATTTCTCCGCATTGCAAGGTGCAATTCTGAAATTTTTTGCTTTTTCCAGCTCCTCTTAGCATGATAAAGAAGATTCAAAGAGAGTGAGATGCCAGCTCTTTTCATTCAGTCAGTAGCTTCAAACATTTCTGGTATATGAATAACATGATGTTTTTCAATGGCAAAAATCAATGAATAATGTGAATGCACAAACAGTAATTTCTAAGCATTGCAAGGTGTAATTCCGAAATTTTTTGAATTTCCTGCTCCTCTTAGCATGATAAAGAAGATTCAAAGAGAGTGAGATGCCAGCTCCTTTCATTCAGTCAGTAGCTTCAAACATTTCTGGACATTTTTCAATGGCAAAAATCAATGAATATTGTAAATGAACAAACAGTAATTTCTCTGCATTGCAAGGAGCAATTCTGAAATTTTTTGCTTTTTCCTGCTCCTCTTAGCATGATAAAGAAGATTCAAAGAGAGTGAGATGCCAGCTCCTTTCTTTCAGTCAGTAGCTTCAAACATTTCTGGACGTTTTTCAATGGCAAAAATCAATGAATATTGTAAATGCACAAACAGTAATTTCTCCGCATTGCAAGGTGCAATTCTGAAATTTTTTGCTTTTTCCTGCTCCTCTTAGCATGATAAAGAAGATTCAAAGAGAGTGAGATGCCAGCTCTTTTCATTCAGTCAGTAGCTTCAAACATTTCTGGACGTTTTTCAATGGCAAAAATCAATGAATATTGTAAATGCACAAACAGTAATTTCTCCGCATTGCAAGGTGCAATTCTGAAATTTTTTACTTTTTCCTGCTCCTCTTAGCATGATAAAGAAGATTCAAAGAGAGTGTGATGCCAGCTCTTTTAATTCAGTCAGTAGCTTCAAACATTTCTGGTATATGAATAACATGATGTTTTTCAATGGCAAAAATCAATGAATAATGTGAATGCACAAACAGTAATTTCTAGGCATTGCAAGGTGCAATTCTGAAATTTTTTGCTTTTTCCTGCTCCTCTTAGCATGATAAAGAAGATTCAAAGAGAGTGAGATGCCAGCTCCTTTCATTCAGTCAGTAGCTTCAAACATTTCTGGACGTTTTTCAATGGCAAAAATCAATGAATAATGTGAATGCACAAACAGTAATTTCTCCGCATTGCAAGGAGCAATTTTGACATTTTTTGCTTTTTCCTGCTTCTCTTAGCATGATAAAGAATATTCAAAGAGAGTGAGATGCCAGCTCTTTTCATTCAGTCAGTAGCTTCAAACATTTCTGGACTTTTTTCAATGGCAAAAATCAATGAATATTGTAAATTCACAAACAGTAATTTCTCCGCATTGCAAGGTGCAATTCTGAAATTTTTTGCTTTTTCCAGCTCCTCTTAGCATGATAAAGAAGATTCAAAGAGAGTGAGATGCCAGCTCTTTTCATTCAGTCAGTAGCTTCAAACATTTCTGGTATATGAATAACATGATGTTTTTCAATGGCAAAAATCAATGAATAATGTGAATGCACAAACAGTAATTTCTAAGCATTGCAAGGTGCAATTCTGAAATTTTTTGAATTTCCTGCTCCTCTTAGCATGATAAAGAAGATTCAAAGAGAGTGAGATGCCAGCTGCTTTCATTCAGTCAGTAGCTTCAAACATTTCTGGACGTTTTTCAATGGCAAAAATCAATGAATAATGTGAATGCACAAACAGTAATTTCTCCGCATTGCAAGGTGCAATTCTGAATTTTTTTGCTTTTTCCTGCTCCTCTTAGCATGATAAAGAAGATTCAAAGAGAGTGAGATGCCAGCTCTTTTCATTCAGTCAGTAGCTTCAAACATTTCTGGACGTTTTTCAATGGCAAAAATCAATGAATATTGTAAATGCACAAACAGTAATTTCTCCGCATTGCAAGGTGCAATTCTGAAATGTTTTGCTTTTTCCTGCTCCTCTTAGCATGATAAAGAAGATTCAAAAACAGTGAGATGCCAGCTCTTTTCATTCAGTCAGTAGCTTCAAACATTTCTGGTATATGAATAACATGATGTTTTTCAATGGCAAAAATCAATGAATAATGTGAATGCACAAACAGTAATTTCTAGGCATTGCAAGGTGCAATTCTGAAATTTTTTGCTTTTTCCTGCTCCTCTTAGCATGATAAAGAAGATTCAAAGAGAGTGAGATGCCAGCTCCTTTCATTCAGTCAGTAGCTTCAAACATTTCTGGACATATTTCAATGGCAAAAATCAATGAATATTGTAAATGCACAAACAGTAATTTCTCCGCATTGCAAGGTGCAATTCTGAAATTTTTTGCTTTTTCCTGCTCCTCTTAGCATGATAAAGAAGATTCAAAGAGAGTGAGATGCCAGCTCCTTTCATTCAGTCAGTAGCTTCAAACATTTCTGGACGTTTTTCAATGGCAAAAATCAATGAATATTGTAAATGCACAAACAGTAATTTCCCCGCATTGCAAGGTGCAATTCTGAAATTTTTTGCTTTTTCCTGCTCCTCTTAGCATGATAAAGAAGATTCAAAGAGAGTGAGATGCCAGCTCTTTTCATTCAGTCAGTAGCTTCAAACATTTCTGGACTTTTTTCAATGGCAAAAATCTATGAATATTGTAAATGCACAAACAGTAATTTCTCCGCATTGCAAGGTGCAATTCTGAAATTTTTTACTTTTTCCTGCTCCTCTTAGCATGATAAAGAAGATTCAAAGAGAGTGTGATGCCAGCTCTTTTAATTCAGTCAGTAGCTTCAAACATTTCTGGTATATGAATAACATGATGTTTTTCAATGGCAAAAATCAATGAATAATGTGAATGCACAAACAGTTATTTCTCCGCATTGCAAGGTGCAATTCTGAAATTTTTAGCTTTTTCCTGCTCCTCTTAGCATGATAAAGAAGATTCAAAGAGAGTGTGATGCCACCTCTTTTAATTCAGTCAGTAGCTTCAAACATTTCTGGTATATGAATAACATGATGTTTTTCAATGGCAAAAATCATTGAATAATGTGAATGCACAAACAGTAATTTCTAGGCATTGCAAGGTGCAATTCTGAAATTTTTTGCTTTTTCCTGCTCCTCTTAGCATGATAAAGAAGATTCAAAGAGAGTGAGATGCCAGCTCCTTTCATTCAGTCAGTAGCTTCAAACATTTCTGGACGTTTTTCAATGGCAAAAATCAATGAATAATGTGAATGCACAAACAGTAATTTCTCCGCATTGCAAGGAGCAATTCTGACATTTTTTGCTTTTTCCTGCTTCTCTTAGCATGATAAAGAATATTCAAAGAGAGTGAGATGCCAGCTCTTTTCATTCAGTCAGTAGCTTCAAACATTTCTGGATGTTTTTCAATGGCAAAAATCAATGAATATTGTAAATGCACAAACAGTAATTTCTCCGCATTGCAAGGTGCAATTCTGAAATGTTTTGCTTTTTCCTGCTCCTCTTAGCATGATAAAGAAGATTCAAAAACAGTGAGATGCCAGCTCTATTCATTCAGTCAGTAGCTTCAAGCATTTCTGGTATATGAATAACATGATGTTTTTCAATGGCAAAAATCAATGAATAATGTGAATGCACAAACAGTAATTTCTAGGCATTGCAAGGTGCAATTCTGAAATTTTTTGCTTTTTCCTGCTCCTCTTAGCATGATAAAGAAGATTCAAAGAGAGTGAGATGCCAGCTCCTTTCATTCAGTCAGTAGCTTCAAACATTTCTGGACATTTTTCAATGGCAAAAATCAATGAATATTGTAAATGCACAAACAGTAATTTCTCCGCATTGCAAGGTGCAATTCTGAAATTTTTTGCTTTTTCCTGCTCCTCTTAGCATGATAAAGAAGATTCAAAGAGAGTGAGATGCCAGCTCCTTTCATTCAGTCAGTAGCTTCAAACATTTCTGGACGTTTTTCAATGGCAAAAATCAATGAATATTGTAAATGCACAAACAGTAATTTCCCCGCATTGCAAGGTGCAATTCTGAAATTTTTTGCTTTTTCCTGCTCCTCTTAGCATGATAAAGAAGATTCAAAGAGAGTGAGATGCCAGCTCTTTTCATTCAGTCAGTAGCTTCAAACATTTCTGGACTTTTTTCAATGGCAAAAATCTATGAATATTGTAAATGAACAAACAGTAATTTCTCCGCATTGCAAGGTGCAATTCTGAAATTTTTTACTTTTTCCTGCTCCTCTTAGCATGATAAAGAAGATTCAAAGAGAGTGTGATGCCAGCTCTTTTAATTCAGTCAGTAGCTTCAAACATTTCTGGTATATGAATAACATGATGTTTTTCAATGGCAAAAATCAATGAATAATGTGAATGCACAAACAGTTATTTCTCCGCATTGCAAGGTGCAATTCTGAAATTTTTTGCTTTTTCCTGCTCCTCTTAGCATGATAAAGAAGATTCAAAGAGAGTGAGATGCCAGCTCTTTTCATTCAGTCAGTAGCTTCAAACATTTCTGGACGTTTTTCAATGGCAAAAATCAATGAATAATGTGAATGCACAAACAGTAATTTCTCCGCATTGCAAGGTGCAATTCTGAAATTTTTTGCTTTTTCCTGCTCCTCTTAGCATGATAAAGAAGATTCAAAGAGATTAAGAGGCCAGCTCTTTTCATTCAGTCAGTAGCTTCAAACATTTCTGGTATATGAATAACATGATGTTTTTCAATGGCAAAAATCAATGAATAATGTGAATGCACAAACAGTAATTTCTCCGCATTGCAAGGTGCAATTCTGAAATTTTTTGCTTTTTCCTGCTCCACTTAGCATGATAAAGAAGATTCAAAGAGAGTGAGATGCCAGCTCTTTTCATTCAGTCAGTAGCTTCAAACATTTCTGGACGTTTTTCAATGGCAAAAATCAATGAATAATGTGAATGCACAAACAGTAATTTCTCCGCATTGCAAGGTGCAATTCTGAAATTTTTTGCTATTTCCTGCTCCTCTTAGCATGATAAAGAAGATTCAAAGAGAGTGAGATGCCAGCTCCTTTCATTCAGTCAGTAGCTTCAAACATTTCTGGACGTTTTTCAATGGCAAAAATCAATGAATATTGTAAATGCACAAACAGTAATTTCTCCGCATTGCAAGGTGCAATTCTGAAATTTTTTACTTTTTCCTGCTCCTCTTAGCATGATAAAGAAGATTCAAAGAGAGTGTGATGCCAGCTCTTTTAATTCAGTCAGTAGCTTCAAACATTTCTGGTATATGAATAACATTATGTTTTTCAATGGCAAAAATCAATGAATAATGTGAATGCACAAACAATAATTTCTAGGCATTGCAAGGTGCAATTCTGAAATTTTTTGCTTTTTCCTGCTCCTTTTAGCATGATAAAGAAGATTCAAAGAGAGTGAGATGCCAGCTCCTTTCATTCAGTCAGTAGCTTCAAACATTTCTGGACATTTTTCAATGTCAAAAATCAATGAATATTGTAAATGCACAAACAGTAATTTCTCCGCATTGCAAGGTGCAATTCTGAAATTTTTTGCTTTTTCCTGCTCCTCTTAGCATGATAAAGAAGATTCAAAGAGAGTGAGATGCCAGCTCTTTTCATTCAGTCAGTAGCTTCAAACATTTCTGGACGTTTTTCAATAGAAAAAATCTATGAATATTGTAAATGCACAAACAGTAATTTCTCTGCATTGCAAGGTGCAATTCTGAAATTTTTTACTTTTTCCTGCTCGTCTTAGCATGATAAAGAAGATTCAAAGAGAGTGTGGTGCCAGCTATTTTAATTCAGTCAGTAGCTTCAAACATTTCTTTTATATGAATAACATGATGTTTTTCAATGGCAAAAATCAATGAATAATGTGAATGCACAAACAGTTATTTCTCCGCATTGCAAGGTGCAATTCTGAAATTTTTTGCTTTTTCCTGCTCCTCTTAGCATGATAAAGAAGAATCAAAGAGAGTGAGATGCCAGCTCTTTTCATTCAGTCAGTAGCTTCAAACATTTCTGGACGTTTTTCAATGGCAAAAATCAATGAATATTGTAAATGCACAAACAGTAATTTCTCCGCATTGCAAGGTGCAATTCTGAAATTTTTTGCTTTTTCCTGCTCCTCTTAGCATGATAAAGAAGATTCAAAGAGAGTAAGATGCCAGCTCTTTTCATTCAGTCAGTAGCTTCAAACATTTCTGGTATATGAATCACATGATGTTTTTCAATGGCAAAAATCAATGAATAATGTGAATGCACAAACAGTAATTTCTCCGCATTGCAAGGTGCAATTCTGAAATTTTTTGCTTTTTCCTGCTCCTCTTAGCATGATAAAGAAGATTCAAAGAGAGTGAGATGCCAGCTCCTTTCATTCAGTCAGCAGCATCAAACATTTCTGGACGTTTTTCAATGGCAAAAATCTATGAATATTGTAAATGCACAAACAGTAATTTCTCTGCATTGCAAGGTGCAATTCTGAAATTTTTTACTTTTTCCTGCTCGTCTTAGCATGATAAAGAAGATTCAAAGAGAGTGTGGTGCCAGCTATTTTAATTCAGTCAGTAGCTTTAAACATTTCTTTTATATGAATAACATGATGTTTTTCAATGGCAAAAATCAATGAATAATGTGAATGCACAAACAGTTATTTCTCCGCATTGCAAGGTGCAATTCTTGAATTTTTTGCTTTTTCCTGCTCCTCTTAGCATGATAAAGAAGAATCAAAGAGAGTGAGATGCCAGCTCTTTTCATTCAGTCAGTAGCTTCAAACATTTCTGGACGTTTTTCAATGGCAAAAATCAATGAATATTGTAAATGCACAAACAGTAATTTCTCCGCATTGCAAGGTGCAATTCTGAAATTTTTTGCTTTTTCCTGCTCCTCTTAGCATGATAAAGAAGATTCAAAGAGAGTGAGATGCCAGGTCCTTTCATTCAGTCAGTAGCTTCAATCATTTCTGGTATATGAATAACATGATGTTTTTCAATGGCAAAAATCAATGAATATTGTAAATGCACAAACAGTAATTTCTCCGCATTGCAAGGTGCAATTCTGAAATTTTTTGCTTTTTCCTGCTCCTCTTAGCATGATAAAGAAGATTCAAAGAGAGTGAGATGCCAGCTCCTTTCATTCAGTCAGTAGCTTCAATCATTTCTGTTATATGAATAACATGATGTTTTTCAATGGCAAAAATCAATGAATATTGTAAATGCACAAACAGTAATTTCTCCGCATTGCAAGGTGCAATTCTGAAATTTTTTGCTTTTTCCTGCTCCTCTTAGCATGATAAAGAAGATTCAAAGAGAGTGAGATGCCAGCTCCTTTCATTCAGTCAGTAGCTTCAATCATTTCTGGACGTTTTTCAATGGCAAAAATCAATGAATATTGTAAATGCACAAACAGTAATTTCTCCGCATTGCAAGGTGCAATTCTGAAATTTTTTGCTTTTTCCTGCTCCTCTTAGCATGATAAAGAAGATTCAAAGAGAGTGAGATGCCAGCTCCTTTCATTCAGTCAGTAGCTTCAATCATTTCTGGTATATGAATAACATGATGTTTTTCAATGGCAAAAATCAATGAATATTGTAAATGCACAAACAGTAATTTCACCGCATTGCAAGGTGCAATTCTGAAATTTTTTGCTTTTTCCTGCTCCTCTTAGCATGATAAAGAAGATTCAAAGAGAGTGAGATGCCAGCTCCTTTCATTCAGTCAGTAGCTTCAATCATTTCTGGTATATGAATAACATGATGTTTTTCAATGGCAAAAATCAATGAATATTGTAAATGCACAAACAGTAATTTCACCGCATTGCAAGGTGCAATTCTGAAATTTTTTGCTTTTTCCTGCTCCTCTTAGCATGATAAAGAAGATTCAAAGAGAGTGAGATGCCAGCTCCTTTCATTCAGTCAGTAGCTTCAATCATTTCTGTTATATGAATAACATGATGTTTTTCAATGGCAAAAATCAATGAATATTGTAAATGCACAAACAGTAATTTCTCCGCATTGCAAGGTGCAATTCTGAAATTTTTTGCTTTTTCCTGCTCCTCTTAGCATGATAAAGAAGATTCAATGGGGGTGAGATGCCAGCTCCTTTCATTCAGTCAGTAGCTTCAATCATTTCTGGACGTTTTTCAATGGCAAAAATCAATGAATATTGTAAATGCACAAACAGTAATTTCTCCGCATTGCAAGGTGCAATTCTGAAATTTTTTGCTTTTTCCTGCTCCTCTTAGCATGATAAAGAAGATTCAAAGAGAGTGAGATGCCAGCTCCTTTCATTCAGTCAGTAGCTTCAATCATTTCTGGTATATGAATAACATGATGTTTTTCAATGGCAAAAATCAATGAATATTGTAAATGCACAAACAGTAATTTCTCCGCATTGCAAGGTGCAATTCAGAAATTTTTTGCTTTTTCCTGCTCCTCTTAGCATGATAAAGAAGATTCAAAGCGAGTGAGATGCCAGCTCCTTTCATTCAGTCAGTAGCTTCAATCATTTCTGGACGTTTTTCAATGGCAAAAATCAATGAATATTGTAAATGCACAAACAGTAATTTCTCCGCATTGCAAGGTGCAATTCTGAAATTTTTTGCTTTTTCCTGCTCCTCTTAGCATGATAAAGAAGATTCAAAGAGAGTGAGATGCCAGCTCCTTTCATTCAGTCAGTAGCTTCAAACATTTCTGGTATATGAATAACGATGTTTTTCAATGGCAAAGATCAATGAATATTGTAAATGCACAAACAGTAATTTCTCAGTATTGCAAGGTGCAATTCTGAAATTTTTTGCTTTTTCCTGCTCCTCTTAGCATGATAAAGAAGATTCAAAGAGAGTGTGGTGCCAGCTATTTTAATTCAGTCAGTAGCTTTAAACATTTCTTTTATATGAATAACATGATGTTTTTCAATGGCAAAAATCAATGAATAATGTGAATGCACAAACAGTTATTTCTCCGCATTGCAAGGTGCAATTCTGAAATTTTTTGCTTTTTCCTGCTCCTCTTAGCATGATAAAGAAGAATCAAAGAGAGTGAGATGCCAGCTCTTTTCATTCAGTCAGTAGCTTCAAACATTTCTGGACGTTTTTCAATGGCAAAAATCAATGAATATTGTAAATGCACAAACAGTAATTTCTCCGCATTGCAAGGTGCAATTCTGAAATTTTTTGCTTTTTCCTGCTCCTCTTAGCATGATAAAGAAGATTCAAAGAGAGTGAGATGCCAGGTCCTTTCATTCAGTCAGTAGCTTCAATCATTTCTGGTATATGAATAACATGATGTTTTTCAATGGCAAAAATCAATGAATATTGTAAATGCACAAATAGTAATTTCTCCGCATTGCAAGGTGCAATTCTGAAATTTTTTGCTTTTTCCTGCTCCTCTTAGCATGATAAAGAAGATTCAAAGAGAGTGAGATGCCAGCTCCTTTCATTCAGTCAGTAGCTTCAATCATTTCTGTTATATGAATAACATGATGTTTTTCAATGGCAAAAATCAATGAATATTGTAAATGCACAAACAGTAATTTCTCCGCATTGCAAGGTGCAATTCTGAAATTTTTTGCTTTTTCCTGCTCCTCTTAGCATGATAAAGAAGATTCAAAGAGAGTGAGATGCCAGCTCCTTTCATTCAGTCAGTAGCTTCAATCATTTCTGGACGTTTTTCAATGGCAAAAATCAATGAATATTGTAAATGCACAAACAGTAATTTCTCCGCATTGCAAGGTGCAATTCTGAAATTTTTTGCTTTTTCCTGCTCCTCTTAGCATGATAAAGAAGATTCAAAGAGAGTGAGATGCCAGCTCCTTTCATTCAGTCAGTAGCTTCAATCATTTCTGGTATATGAATAACATGATGTTTTTCAATGGCAAAAATCAATGAATATTGTAAATGCACAAACAGTAATTTCTCCGCATTGCAAGGTGCAATTCTGAAATTTTTTGCTTTTTCCTGCTCCTCTTAGCATGATAAAGAAGATTCAAAGAGAGTGAGATGCCAGCTCCTTTCATTCAGTCAGTAGCTTCAATCATTTCTGGTATATGAATAACATGATGTTTTTCAATGGCAAAAATCAATGAATATTGTAAATGCACAAACAGTAATTTCACCGCATTGCAAGGTGCAATTCTGAAATTTTTTGCTTTTTCCTGCTCCTCTTAGCATGATAAAGAAGATTCAAAGAGAGTGAGATGCCAGCTCCTTTCATTCAGTCAGTAGCTTCAATCATTTCTGTTATATGAATAACATGATGTTTTTCAATGGCAAAAATCAATGAATATTGTAAATGCACAAACAGTAATTTCTCCGCATTGCAAGGTGCAATTCTGAAATTTTTTGCTTTTTCCTGCTCCTCTTAGCATGATAAAGAAGATTCAAAGAGAGTGAGATGCCAGCTCCTTTCATTCAGTCAGTAGCTTCAATCATTTCTGGACGTTTTTCAATGGCAAAAATCAATGAATATTGTAAATGCACAAACAGTAATTTCTCCGCATTGCAAGGTGCAATTCTGAAATTTTTTGCTTTTTCCTGCTCCTCTTAGCATGATAAAGAAGATTCAAAGAGAGTGAGATGCCAGCTCCTTTCATTCAGTCAGTAGCTTCAATCATTTCTGGTATAAGAATAACATGATGTTTTTCAATGGCAAAAATCAATGAATATTGTAAATGCACAAACAGTAATTTCTCCGCATTGCAAGGTGCAATTCAGAAATTTTTTGCTTTTTCCTGCTCCTCTTAGCATGATAAAGAAGATTCAAAGCGAGTGAGATGCCAGCTCCTTTCATTCAGTCAGTAGCTTCAATCATTTCTGGACTTTTTTCAATGGCAAAAATCAATGAATATTGTAAATGCACAAACAGTAATTTCTCCGCATTGCAAGATGCAATTCTGAAATTTTTTGCTTTTTCCTCCTCCTCTTAGCATGATAAAGAAGATTCAAAGAGTGAGATGCCAGCTCCTTTCATTCAGTCAGTAGCTTCAATCATTTCTGGACGTTTTTCAATGGCAAAAATCAATGAATATTGTAAATGCACAAACAGTAATTTCTCCGCATTGCAAGGTGCAATTCTGAAATTTTTTGCTTTTTCCTGCTCCTCTTAGCATGATAAAGAAGATTCAAAGAGAGTGAGATGCCAGCTCCTTTCATTCAGTCAGTAGCTTCAAACATTTCTGGTATATGAATAACGATGTTTTTCAATGGCAAAGATCAATGAATATTGTAAATGCACAAACAGTAATTTCTCAGTATTGCAAGGTGCAATTCTGAAATTTTTTGCTTTTTCCTGCTCCTCTTAGCATGATAAAGAAGATTCAAAGAGAGTGAGATGCCAGCTCCTTTCATTCATTCAGTAACTTCAATCATTTCTGGACGTTTTTCAATGGCAAAAATCAATGAATATTGTAAATGCACAAACAGTAATTTCTCCGCATTGCAAGGTGCAATTCTGAAATTTTTTGCTTTTTCCTGCTCCTCTTAGCATGATAAAGAAGATTCAAAGAGAGTGAGATGCCAGCTCCTTTCATTCAGTCAGTAGCTTCAAACATTTCTGGTATATGAATAACATGATGTTTTTCAATGGCAAAAATCAATGAATATTGTAAATGCACAAACAGTAATTTCTCTGCATTGCAAGGTGCAATTCTGAAATTTTTTGCTTTTTCCTGCTCCTCTTAGCATGATAAAGAAGATTGAAAGAGAGTGAGATGCCAGCTCCTTTCATTCAGTCAGTAGCTTCAATCATTTCTGGACGTTTTTCAATGGCAAAAATCAATGAATATTGTAAATGCACAAACAGTAATTTCTCCGCATTGCAAGGTGCAATTCTGAATTTTTTTGCTTTTTCCTGCTCCTCTTAGCATGATAAAGAAGATTCAAAGAGAGTGAGATGCCAGCTCCTTTCATTCAGTCAGTAGCTTCAATCATTTCTGGACGTTTTTCAATGGCAAAAATCAATGAATATTGTAAATGCACAAACAGTAATTTCTCCGCATTGCAAGGTGCAATTCTGAAATTTTTTGCTTTTTCCTGCTCCTCTTAGCATGATAAAGAAGATTCAAAGAGAGTGAGATGCCAGCTCCTTTCATTCAGTCAGTAGCTTCAAACATTTCTGGACGTTTTTCAATGGCAAAAATCAATGAATATTGTAAATGCACAAACAGTAATTTCTCCGCATTGCAAAGTGCAATTCGGAAATTTTTTGCTTTTTCCTGCTCCTCTTAGCATGATAAAGAAGATTCAAAGAGAGTGAGATGCCAGCTCCTTTCATTCAGTCAGTAGCTTCAAACATTTCTGGTATATGAATAACATGATGTTTTTCAATGGCAAAAATCAATGAATATTGTAAATGCACAAACAGTAATTTCTCCGCATTGCAATGTGTAATTCTGAAATTTTTTGCTTTTTACTGCTCCTCTTAGCATGATAAAGAAGATTCAAAGAGAGTGAGATGCCAGCTCCTTTCATTCAGTCAGTAGCTTCAATCATTTCTGGACGTTTTTCAATGGCAAAAATCAATGAATATTGTAAATGCACAAACAGTAATTTCTCCGCATTGCAAGGTGCAATTCTGAATTTTTTTCCTTTTTCCTGCTCCTCTTAGCATGATAAAGAAGATTCAAAGAGGGTGAGATGCCAGCTCCTTTCATTCAGTCAGTAGCTTCAATCATTTCTGGAATATGAATAACATGATGTTTTTCAATGGCAAAAATCAATGAATATTGTAAATGCACAAACAGTAATTTCTCCGCATTGCAAGGTGCAATTCTGAAATTTTTTGCTTTTTCCTGCTCCTCTTAGCATGATAAAGAAGATTCAAAGAGAGTGAGATGCCAGCTCCTTTCATTCAGTCAGTAGCTTCAATCATTTCTGGACGTTTTTCAATGGCAAAAATCAATGAATATTGTAAATGCACAAACAGTAATTTCTCCGCATTGCAAGGTGCAATTCTGAAATTTTTTGCTTTTTCCTGCTCCTCTTAGCATGATAAAGAAGATTCAAAGAGAGTGAGATGCCAGCTCCTTTCATTCAGTCAGTAGCTTCAATCATTTCTGGATGTTTTTCAATGGCAAAAATCAATGAATATTGTAAATGCACAAACAGTAATTTCTCCGCATTGCAAGGTGCAATTCTGAAATTTTTTGCTTTTTCCTGCTCCTCTTAGCATGATAAAGAAGATTCAAAGAGAGTGAGATGCCAGCTCCTTTCATTCAGTCAGTAGCTTCAATCATTTCTGGACGTTTTTCAATGGCAAAAATCAATGAATATTGTAAATGCACAAACAGTAATTTCTCCGCATAGCAAGGTGCAATTCTGAAATTTTTTGCTTTTTCCTGCTCCTCTTAGTATGATAAAGAATATTCAAAGAGAGTGAGATGCCAGCTCCTTTCATTCAGTCAGTAGCTTCAATCATTTCTGGTATATCAATAACATGATGTTTTTCAATGGCAAAAATCAATGAATATTGTAAATGCACAAACAGTAATTTCTCCGCATTGCAAGGTGCAATTCTGAAATTTTTTGCTTTTTCCTGCTCCTCTTAGCATGATAAGGAAGATTCAAAGAGAGTGAGATGCCAGCTCCTTTCATTCAGTCAGTAGCTTCAATCATTTCTGGTATATGAATAACATGATGTTTTTCAATGGCAAAAATCAATGAATATTGTAAATGCACAAACAGTAATTTCTCCGCATTGCAAGGTGCAATTCTGAAATTTTTTGCTTTTTAGTGCTCCTCTTAGCATGATAAAGAAGATTCAAAGAGAGTGAGATGCCAGCTCCTTTCATTCAGTCAGTAGCTTCAAACATTTCTGGTATATGAATAACAAGATGTTTTTCAATGGCAAAAATCAATGAATATTGTAAATGCACAAACAGTAATTTCTCCGCATTGCAAGGTGCAATTCTGAAATTTTTTGCTTTTTCCTGCTCCTCTTAGCATGATAAAGAAGATTCAAAGAGAGTGAGATGCCAGCTCCTTTCATTCAGTCAGTAGCTTCAATCATTTCTGGACGTTTTTCCATGGCAAAAATCAATGAATATTGTAAATGCACAAACAGTAATTTCTCCGCATTGCAAGGTGCAATTCTGAAATTTATTGCTTTTTCCTGCTCCTCTTAGCATGATAAAGAAGATTCAAAGCGAGTGAGATGCCAGCTCCTTTCATTCAGTCAGTAGCTTCAATCATTTCTGGATGTTTTTCAATGGCAAAAATCAATGAATATTGTAAATGCACAAACAGTAATTTCTCCGCATTGCAAGATGCAATTCTGAAATTTTTTGCTTTTTCCTCCTCCTCTTAGCATGATAAAGAAGATTCAAAGAGAGTGAGATGCCAGCTCCTTTCATTCAGTCAGTAGCTTCAAACATTTCTGGTATATGAATAACGATGTTTTTCAATGGCAAAAATCAATGAATATTGTAAATGCACAAACAGTAATTTCTCAGTATTGCAAGGTGCAATTCTGAAATTTTTTGCTTTTTCCTGCTCCTCTTAGCATGATAAAGAAGATTCAAAGAGAGTGAGATGCCAGCTCCTTTCATTCAGTCAGTAGCTTCAATCATTTCTGGACGTTTTTCAATGGCAAAAATCAATGAATATTGTAAATGCACAAACAGTAATTTCTCCGCATTGCAAGGTGCAATTCTGAAATTTTTTGCTTTTTCCTGCTCCTCTTAGCATGATAAAGAAGATTCAAAGAGAGTGAGATGCCAGCTCCTTTCATTCAGTCAGTAGCTTCAAACATTTCTGGTATATGAATAACATGATGTTTTTCAATAGCAAAAATCAATGAATATTGTAAATGCACAAACAGTAATTTCTCCGCATTGCAAGGTGCAATTCTGAAATTTTTTGCTTTTTCCTGCTCCTCTTAGCATGATAAAGAAGATTCAAAGAGAGTGAGATGCCAGCTCATTTCATTCAGTCAGTAGCTTCAAACATTTCTGGTATATGAATAACGATGTTTTTCAATGGCAAAAATCAATGAATATTGTAAATGCACAAACAGTAATTTCTCAGTATTGCAAGGTGCAATTCTGAAATTTTTTGCTTTTTCCTGCTCCTCTTAGCATGATAAAGAAGATTCAAAGAGAGTGAGATGCCAGCTCCTTTCATTCAGTCAGTAGCTTCAATCATTTCTGGACGTTTTTCAATGGCAAAAATCAATGAATATTGTAAATGCACAAACAGTAATTTCTCCGCATTGCAAGGTGCAATTCTGAAATTTTTTGCTTTTTCCTGCTCCTCTTAGCATGATAAAGAAGATTCAAAGAGAGTGAGATGCCAGCTCCTTTCATTCAGTCAGTAGCTTCAAACATTTCTGGTATATGAATAACATGATGTTTTTCAATAGCAAAAATCAATGAATATTGTAAATGCACAAACAGTAATTTCTCTGCATTGCAAGGTGCAATTCTGAAATTTTTTGCTTTTTCCTGCTCCTCTTAGCATGATAAAGAAGATTCAAAGAGAGTGAGATGCCAGCTCCTTTCATTCAGTCAGTAGCTTCAATCATTTCTGGACGTTTTTCAATGGCAAAAATCAATGAATATTGTAAATGCACAAACAGTAATTTCTCCGCATTGCAAGGTGCAATTCTGAAATTTTTTGCTTTTTCCTGCTCCTCTTAGCATGATAAAGAAGATTCAAAGAGAGTGAGATGCCAGCTCCTTTCATTCAGTCAGTAGCTTCAATCATTTCTGGACGTTTTTCAATGGCAAAAATCAATGAATATTGTAAATGCACAAACAGTAATTTCTCCGCATTGCAAGGTGCAATTCTGAAATTTTTTGCTTTTTCCTGCTCCTCTTAGCATGATAAAGAAGATTCAAAGAGAATGAGATGCCAGCTCCTTTCATTCAGTCAGTAGCTTCAAACATTTCTGGACGTTTTTCAATGGCAAAAATCAATGAATATTGTAAATGCACAAACAGTAATTTCTCCGCATTGCAAGGTGCAATTCTGAAATTTTTTGCTTTTTCCTGCTCCTCTTAGCATGATAAAGAACATTCAAAGAGAGTGAGATGCCAGCTCCTTTCATTCAGTCAGTAGCTTCAATCATTTCTGGATGTTTTTCAATGGCAAAAATCAATGAATATTGTAAATGCACAAACAGTAATTTCTCCGCATTGCAAGGTGCAATTCTGAAATTTTTTGCTTTTTCCTGCTCCTCTTAGCATGATAAAGAAGATTCAAAGAGAGTGAGATGCCAGCTCCTTTCATTCAGTCAGTAGCTTCAATCATTTCTGGTATATGAATAACATGATGTTTTTCAATGTCAAAAATCAATGAATATTGTAAATGCACAAACAGTAATTTCTCCGCATTGCAAGGTGCAATTCTGAAATTTTTTGCTTTTTAGTGCTCCTCTTAGCATGATAAAGAAGATTCAAAGAGAGTGAGATGCCAGCTCCTTTCATTCAGTCAGTAGCTTCAAACATTTCTGGACGTTTTTCAATGGCAAAAATCAATGAATATTGTAAATGCACAAACAGTAATTTCTCCGCATTGCAAGGTGCAATTCTGAAATTTTTTGCTTTTTCCTGCTCCTCTTAGCATGATAAAGAACATTCAAAGAGAGTGAGATGCCAGCTCCTTTCATTCAGTCAGTAGCTTCAATCATTTCTGGATGTTTTTCAATGGCAAAAATCAATAAATATTGGAAATGCACAAACAGTAATTTCTCCGCATTGCAAGGTGCAATTCTGAAATTTTTTGCTTTTTCCTGCTCCTCTTAGCATGATAAAGAAGATTCAAAGAGAGTGAGATGCCAGCTCCTTTCATTCAGTCAGTAGCTTCAATCATTTCTGGACGTTTTTCAATGGCAAAAATCAATGAATATTGTAAATGCACAAACAGTAATTTCTCCGCATAGCAAGGTGCAATTCTGAAATTTTTTGCTTTTTCCTGCTCCTCTTAGCATGATAAAGAAGATTCAAAGAGAGTGAGATGCCAGCTCCTTTCATTCAGTCAGTAGCTTCAATCATTTCTGGTATATCAATAACATGATGTTTTTCAATGGCAAAAATCAATGAATATTGTAAATGCACAAACAGTAATTTCTCCGCATTGCAAGGTGCAATTCTGAAATTTTTTGCTTTTTCCTGCTCCTCTTAGCATGATAAAGAAGATTCAAAGAGAGTGAGATGCCAGCTCCTTTCATTCAGTCAGTAGCTTCAATCATTTCTGGTATATGAATAACATGATGTTTTTCAATGTCAAAAATCAATGAATATTGTAAATGCACAAACAGTAATTTCTCCGCATTGCAAGGTGCAATTCTGAAATTTTTTGCTTTTTAGTGCTCCTCTTAGCATGATAAAGAAGATTCAAAGAGAGTGAGATGCCAGCTCCTTTCATTCAGTCAGTAGCTTCAAACATTTCTGGTATATGAATAACATGATGTTTTTCAATGGCAAAAATCAATGAATATTGTAAATGCACAAACAGTAATTTCTCCGCATTGCAAGGTGCAATTCTGAAATTTTTTGCTTTTTCCTGCTCCTCTTAGCATGATAAAGAAGATTCAAAGAGAGTGAGATGCCAGCTCCTTTCATTCAGTCAGTAGCTTCAATCATTTCTGGACGTTTTTCCATGGCAAAAATCAATGAATATTGTAAATGCACAAACAGTAATTTCTCCGCATTGCAAGGTGCAATTCTGAAATTTTTTGCTTTTTCCTGCTCCTCTTAGCATGATAAAGAAGATTCAAAGAGAGTGAGATGCCAGCTCCTTTCATTCAGTCAGTAGCTTCAAACATTTCTGGACGTTTTTCAATGGCAAAAATCAATGAATATTGTAAATGCACAAACAGTAATTTCTCCGCATTGCAAGGTGCAATTCTGAAATTTTTTGCTTTTTCCTGCTCCTCTTAGCATGATAAAGAACATTCAAAGAGAGTGAGATGCCAGCTCCTTTCATTCAGTCAGTAGCTTCAATCATTTCTGGATGTTTTTCAATGGCAAAAATCAATGAATATTGTAAATGCACAAACAGTAATTTCTCCGCATTGCAAGGTGCAATTCTGAAATTTTTTGCTTTTTCCTGCTCCTCTTAGCATGATAAAGAAGATTCAAAGAGAGTGAGATGCCAGCTCCTTTCATTCAGTCAGTAGCTTCAATCATTTCTGGACGTTTTTCAATGGCAAAAATCAATGAATATTGTAAATGCACAAACAGTAATTTCTCCGCATAGCAAGGTGCAATTCTGAAATTTTTTGCTTTTTCCTGCTCCTCTTAGCATGATAAAGAAGATTCAAAGAGAGTGAGATGCCAGCTCCTTTCATTCAGTCAGTAGCTTCAATCATTTCTGGTATATCAATAACATGATGTTTTTCAATGGCAAAAATCAATGAATATTGTAAATGCACAAACAGTAATTTCTCCGCATTGCAAGGTGCAATTCTGAAATTTTTTGCTTTTTCCTGCTCCTCTTAGCATGATAAAGAAGATTCAAAGAGAGTGAGATGCCAGCTCCTTTCATTCAGTCAGTAGCTTCAATCATTTCTGGTATATGAATAACATGATGTTTTTCAATGTCAAAAATCAATGAATATTGTAAATGCACAAACAGTAATTTCTCCGCATTGCAAGGTGCAATTCTGAAATTTTTTGCTTTTTAGTGCTCCTCTTAGCATGATAAAGAAGATTCAAAGAGAGTGAGATGCCAGCTCCTTTCATTCAGTCAGTAGCTTCAATCATTTCTGGACGTTTTTCCATGGCAAAAATCAATGAATATTGTAAATGCACAAACAGTAATTTCTCCGCATTGCAAGGTGCAATTCTGAAATTTTTTGCTTTTTCCTGCTCCTCTTAGCATGATAAAGAAGATTCAAAGAGAGTGAGATGCCAGCTCCTTTCATTCACTCAGTAGCTTCAAACATATCTGGTATATGAATAACATGATGTTTTTCAATGGCAAAAATCAATGAATATTGTAAATGCACAAACAGTAATTTCTCCGCATTGCAAGGTGCAATTCTGAAATTTTTTGCTTTTTCCTGCTCCTCTTAGCATGATAAAGAAGATTCAAAGAGAGTGAGATGCCAGCTCCTTTCATTCAGTCAGTAGCTTCAATCATTTCTGGACGTTTTTCAATGGCAAAAATCAATGAATATTGTAAATGCACAAACAGTAATTTCTCCGCATTGCAAGGTGCAATTCTGAAATTTTTTGCTTTTTCCTGCTCCTCTTAGCATGATAAAGAAGATTCAAAGAGAGTGAGATGCCAGCTCCTTTCATTCAGTCAGTAGCTTCAATCATTTCTGGTCGTTTTTCAATGGCAAAAATCATTGAATATTGTAAATGCACAAACAGTAATTTCTCCGCATTGCAAGGTGCAATTCTGAAATTTTTTAGTTTTTCCTGCTCCTCTTAGCATGATAAAGAAGATTCAAAGAGAGTGAGATGCCAGCTCCTTTCATTCAGTCAGTAGCTTCAAACATTTCTGGTATATGAATAACATGATGTTTTTCAATGGCAAAAATCAATGAATATTGTAAATGCACAAACAGGAATTTCTCCGCATTGCAAGGTGCAATTCTGAAATTTTTTGCTTTTTCCTGCTCCTCTTAGCATGATAAAGAAGATTCAAAGAGAGTGAGATGCCAGCTCCTTTCATTCAGTCAGTAGCTTCAATCATTTCTGGACGTTTTTCAATGGCAAAAATCAATGGATATTGTAAATGCACAAACAGTAATTTCTCTGCATTGCAAGGTGCAATTCTGAAATTTTTTGCTTTTTCCTGCTCCTCTTAGCATGATAAAGAAGATTCAAAGTGAGTGAGATGCCAGCTCCTTTCATTCAGTCAGTAGCTTCAATCATTTCTGGTATATGAATAACATGATGTTTTTCAATGGCAAAAATCAATGAATATTGTAAATGCACAAACAGTAATTTCTCCGCATTGCAAGGTGCAATTCTGAAATTTTTTGCTTTTTCCTGCTCCTCTTAGCATGATAAAGAAGATTCAAAGAGAGTGAGATGCCAGCTCCTTTCATTCAGTCAGTAGCTTCAATCATTTCTGTACGTTTTTCAATGGCAAAAATCAATGAATATTGTAAATGCACAAACAGTAATTTCTCCGCATTGCAAGGTGCAATTCTGAAATTTTTTGCTTTTTCCTGCTCCTCTTAGTATGATAAAGAAGATTCAAAGAGAGTGAGATGCCAGCTCCTTTCATTCAGTCAGTAGCTTCAATCATTTCTGGACGTTTTTCAATGGCAAAAATCAATGAATATTGTAAATGCACAAACAGTAATTTCTCCGCATTGCAAGGTGCAATTCTGAAATTTTTTAGTTTTTCCTGCTCCTCTTAGCATGATAAAGAAGATTCAAAGAGAGTGAGATGCCAGCTCCTTTCATTCAGTCAGTAGCTTCAAACATTTCTGGTATATGAATAACATGATGTTTTTCATTGGCAAAAATCAATGAATATTGTAAATGCACAAACAGTAATTTCTCCGCATTGCAAGGTGCAATTCTGAAATTTTTTGCTTTTTCCTGCTCCTCTTAGCATGATAAAGAAGATTCAAAGAGAGTGAGATGCCAGCTCCTTTCATTCTGTCAGTAGCTTCAATCATTTCTGGACATTTTTCAATGGCAAAAATCAATGGATATTGTAAATGCACAAACAGTAATTTCTCCGCATTGCAAGGTGCAATTCTGAAATTTTTTGCTTTTTCCTGCTCCTCTTAGCATGATAAAGAAGATTCAAAGAGAGTGAGATGCCAGCTCCTTTCATTCAGTCAGTAGCTTCAATCATTTCTGTACGTTTTTCAATGGCAAAAATCAATGAATATTGTAAATGCACAAACAGTAATTTCTCCGTATTGCAAGGTGCAATTCTGAAATTTTTTGCTTTTTCCTGCTCCTCTTAGTATGATAAAGAAGATTCAAAGAGAGTGAGATGCCAGCTCCTTTCATTCAGTCAGTAGCTTCAATCATTTCTGGACGTTTTTCAATGGCAAAAATCAATGAATATTGTAAATGCACAAACAGTAATTTCTCCGCATTGCAAGGTGCAATTCTGAAATTTTTTAGTTTTTCCTGCTCCTCTTAGCATGATAAAGAAGATTCAAAGAGAGTGAGATGCCAGCTCCTTTCATTCAGTCAGTAGCTTCAAACATTTCTGGTATATGAATAACATGATGTTTTTCATTGGCAAAAATCAATGAATATTGTAAATGCACAAACAGTAATTTCTCCGCATTGCAAGGTGCAATTCTGAAATTTTTTGTTTTTCCTGCTCCTCTTAGCATGATAAAGAAGATTCAAAGAGAGTGAGATGCCAGCTCCTTTCATTCTGTCAGTAGCTTCAATCATTTCTGGACGTTTTTCAATGGCAAAAATCAATGGATATTGTAAATGCACAAACAGTAATTTCTCCGCATTGCAAGGTGCAATTCTGAAATTTTTTGCTTTTTCCTGCTCCTCTTAGCATGATAAAGAAGATTCAAAGAGAGTGAGATGCCAGCTCCTTTCATTCAGTCAGAAGCTTCAATCATTTCTGGTATATGAATAACATGATGTTTTTCAATGGCAAAAATCAATGAATATTGTAAATGCACAAACAGTAATTTCTCCGCATTGCAAGGTCCAATTTTGAAATTTTTTGCTTTTTCCTGCTCCTCTTAGTATGATAAAGAAGATTCAAAGAGAGTGAGATGCCAGCTCCTTTCATTCAGTCAGTAGCTTCAATCATTTCTGGACGTTTTTCAATGGCAAAAATCAATGAATATTGTAAATGCACAAACAGTAATTTCTCCGCATTGCAAGGTGCAATTCTGAATTTTTTTCCTTTTTCCTGTTCCTCTTAGCATGATAAAGAAGATTCAAAGAGAGTGAGATGCCAGCTCCTTTCATTCAGTCAGTAGCTTCAATCATTTCTGGAATATGAATAACATGATGTTTTTCAATGGCAAAAATCAATGAATATTGTAAATGCACAAACAGTAATTTCTCCGCATTGCAAGGTGCAATTCTGAAATTTTTTGCTTTTTCCTGCTCCTCTTAGCATGATAAAGAACATTCAAAGAGAGTGAGATGCCAGCTCCTTTCATTCAGTCAGTAGCTTCAATCATTTCTGGACGTTTTTCAATGGCAAAAATCAATGAATATTGTAAATGCACAAACAGTAATTTCTCCGCATTGCAAGGTGCAATTCTGAAATTTTTTGCTTTTTCCTGCTCCTCTTAGCATGATAAAGAAGATTCAAAGAGAGTGAGATGCCAGCTCCTTTCATTCAGTCAGTAGCTTCAATCATTTCTGGATGTTTTTCAATGGCAAAAATCAATGAATATTGTAAATGCACAAACAGTAATTTCTCCGCATTGCAAGGTGCAATTCTGAAATTTTTTGCTTTTTCCTGCTCCTCTTAGCATGATAAAGAAGATTCAAAGAGAGTGAGATGCCAGCTCCTTTCATTCAGTCAGTAGCTTCAATCATTTCTGGACGTTTTTCAATGGCAAAAATCAATGAATATTGTAAATGCACAAACAGTAATTTCTCCGCATAGCAAGGTGCAATTCTGAAATTTTTTGCTTTTTCCTGCTCCTCTTAGCATGATAAAGAAGATTCAAAGAGAGTGAGATGCCAGCTCCTTTCATTCAGTCAGTAGCTTCAATCATTTCTGGTATATCAATAACATGATGTTTTTCAATGGCAAAAATCAATGAATATTGTAAATGCACAAACAGTAATTTCTCCGCATTGCAAGGTGCAATTCTGAAATTTTTTGCTTTTTAGTGCTCCTCTTAGCATGATAAAGAAGATTCAAAGAGAGTGAGATGCCAGCTCCTTTCATTCAGTCAGTAGCTTCAAACATTTCTGGTATATGAATAACATGATGTTTTTCAATGGCAAAAATCAATGAATATTGTAAATGCACAAACAGTAATTTCTCCGCATTGCAAGGTGCAATTCTGAAATTTTTTGCTTTTTCCTGCTCCTCTTAGCATGATAAAGAAGATTCAAAGAGAGTGAGATGCCAGCTCCTTTCATTCAGTCAGTAGCTTCAATCATTTCTGGACGTTTTTCCATGGCAAAAATCAATGAATATTGTAAATGCACAAACAGTAATTTCTCCGCATTGCAAGGAGCAATTCTGAAATTTTTTAGTTTTTCCTGCTCCTCTTAGCATGATAAAGAAGATTCAAAGAGAGTGAGATGCCAGCTCCTTTCATTCAGTCAGTAGCTTCAAACATTTCTGGTATATGAATAACATGATGTTTTTCATTGGCAAAAATCAATGAATATTGTAAATGCACAAACAGTAATTTCTCCGCATTGCAAGGTGCAATTCTGAAATTTTTTGTTTTTCCTGCTCCTCTTAGCATGATAAAGAAGATTCAAAGAGAGTGAGATGCCAGCTCCTTTCATTCTGTCAGTAGCTTCAATCATTTCTGGACGTTTTTCAATGGCAAAAATCAATGGATATTGTAAATGCACAAACAGTAATTTCTCCGCATTGCAAGGTGCAATTCTGAAATTTTTTGCTTTTTCCTGCTCCTCTTAGCATGATAAAGAAGATTCAAAGAGAGTGAGATGCCAGCTCCTTTCATTCAGTCAGTAGCTTCAATCATTTCTGGTATATGAATAACATGATGTTTTTCAATGGCAAAAATCAATGAATATTGTAAATGCACAAACAGTAATTTCTCCGCATTGCAAGGTCCAATTTTGAAATTTTTTGCTTTTTCCTGCTCCTCTTAGTATGATAAAGAAGATTCAAAGAGAGTGAGATGCCAGCTCCTTTCATTCAGTCAGTAGCTTCAATCATTTCTGGACGTTTTTCAATGGCAAAAATCAATGAATATTGTAAATGCACAAACAGTAATTTCTCCGCATTGCAAGGTGCAATTCTGAATTTTTTTCCTTTTTCCTGTTCCTCTTAGCATGATAAAGAAGATTCAAAGAGAGTGAGATGCCAGCTCCTTTCATTCAGTCAGTAGCTTCAATCATTTCTGGAATATGAATAACATGATGTTTTTCAATGGCAAAAATCAATGAATATTGTAAATGCACAAACAGTAATTTCTCCGCATTGCAAGGTGCAATTCTGAAATTTTTTGCTTTTTCCTGCTCCTCTTAGCATGATAAAGAACATTCAAAGAGAGTGAGATGCCAGCTCCTTTCATTCAGTCAGTAGCTTCAATCATTTCTGGACGTTTTTCAATGGCAAAAATCAATGAATATTGTAAATGCACAAACAGTAATTTCTCCGCATTGCAAGGTGCAATTCTGAAATTTTTTGCTTTTTCCTGCTCCTCTTAGCATGATAAAGAAGATTCAAAGAGAGTGAGATGCCAGCTCCTTTCATTCAGTCAGTAGCTTCAATCATTTCTGGATGTTTTTCAATGGCAAAAATCAATGAATATTGTAAATGCACAAACAGTAATTTCTCCGCATTGCAAGGTGCAATTCTGAAATTTTTTGCTTTTTCCTGCTCCTCTTAGCATGATAAAGAAGATTCAAAGAGAGTGAGATGCCAGCTCCTTTCATTCAGTCAGTAGCTTCAATCATTTCTGGTATATCAATAACATGATGTTTTTCAATGGCAAAAATCAATGAATATTGTAAATGCACAAACAGTAATTTCTCCGCATTGCAAGGTGCAATTCTGAAATTTTTTGCTTTTTAGTGCTCCTCTTAGCATGATAAAGAAGATTCAAAGAGAGTGAGATGCCAGCTCCTTTCATTCAGTCAGTAGCTTCAAACATTTCTGGTATATGAATAACATGATGTTTTTCAATGGCAAAAATCAATGAATATTGTAAATGCACAAACAGTAATTTCTCCGCATTGCAAGGTGCAATTCTGAAATTTTTTGCTTTTTCCTGCTCCTCTTAGCATGATAAAGAAGATTCAAAGAGAGTGAGATGCCAGCTCCTTTCATTCAGTCAGTAGCTTCAATCATTTCTGGACGTTTTTCCATGGCAAAAATCAATGAATATTGTAAATGCACAAACAGTAATTTCTCCGCATTGCAAGGTGCAATTCTGAAATTTTTTGCTTTTTCCTGCTCCTCTTAGCATGATAAAGAAGATTCAAAGAGAGTGAGATGCCAGGTCCTTTCATTCAGTCAGTAGCTTCAATCATTTCTGGTATATGAATAACATGATGTTTTTCAATGGCAAAAATCAATGAATATTGTAAATGCACAAACAGTAATTTCTCCGCATTGCAAGGTGCAATTCTGAAATTTTTTGCTTTTTCCTGCTCCTCTTAGCATGATAAAGAAGATTCAAAGAGAGTGAGATGCCAGCTCCTTTCATTCAGTCAGTAGCTTCAAACATATCTGGTATATGAATAACATGATGTTTTTCAATGGCAAAAATCAATGAATATTGTAAATGCACAAACAGTAATTTCTCCGCATTGCAAGGTGCAATTCTGAAATTTTTTGCTTTTTCCTGCTCCTCTTAGCATGATAAAGAAGATTCAAAGAGATTGAGATGTCAGCTCCTTTCATTCAGTCAGTAGCTTCAATCATTTCTGGACGTTTTTCAATGGCAAAAATCAATGAATATTGTAAATGCACAAACAGTAATTTCTCCGCATTGCAAGGTGCAATTCTGAAATTTTTTGCTTTTTCCTGCTCCTCTTAGCATGATAAAGAATACTCAAAGAGAGTGAGATGCCAGCTCCTTTCATTCAGTCAGTAGCTTCAAACATTTCTGGTATATGAATAACATGATGTTTTTCAATGGCAAAAATCAATGAATATTGTAAATGCACAAACAGGAATTTCTCCGCATTGCAAGGTGCAATTCTGAAATTTTTTGCTTTTTCCTGCTCCTCTTAGCATGATAAAGAACATTCAAAGAGCGTGAGATGCCAGCTCCTTTCATTCAGTCAGTAGCTTCAATCATTTCTGGATGTTTTTCAATGGCAAAAATCAATGAATATTGTAAATGCACAAACAGTAATTTCTCCGCATTGCAAGGTGCAATTCTGAAATTTTTTGCTTTTTCCTGCTCCTCTTAGCATGATAAAGAAGATTCAAAGAGAGTGAGATGCCAGCTCCTTTCATTCAGTCAGTAGCTTCAATCATTTCTGGACGTTTTTCAATGGCAAAAATCAATGAATATTGTAAATGCACAAACAGTAATTTCTCCGCATTGCAAGGTGCAATTCTGAAATTTTTTGCTTTTTCCTGCTCCTCTTAGCATGATAAAGAAGATTCAAAGAGAGTGAGATGCCAGCTCCTTTCATTCAGTCAGTAGCTTCAAACATTTCTGGACGTTTTTCAATGGCAAAAATCAATGAATATTGTAAATGCACAAACAGTAATTTCTCCGCATTGCAAGGTGCAATTCTGAAATTTTTTGCTTTTTCCTGCTCCTCTTAGCATGATAAAGAACATTCAAAGAGAGTGAGATGCCAGCTCCTTTCATTCAGTCAGTAGCTTCAATCATTTCTGGATGTTTTTCAATGGCAAAAATCAATGAATATTGTAAATGCACAAACAGTAATTTCTCCGCATTGCAAGGTGCAATTCTGAAATTTTTTGCTTTTTCCTGCTCCTCTTAGCATGATAAAGAAGATTCAAAGAGAGTGAGATGCCAGCTCCTTTCATTCAGTCAGTAGCTTCAATCATTTCTGGACGTTTTTCAATGGCAAAAATCAATGAGTATTGTAAATGCACAAACAGTAATTTCTCCGCATAGCAAGGTGCAATTCTGAAATTTTTTGCTTTTTCCTGCTCCTCTTAGCATGATAAAGAAGATTCAAAGAGAGTGAGATGCCAGCTCCTTTCATTCAGTCAGTAGCTTCAATCATTTCTGGTATATCAATAACATGATGTTTTTCAATGGCAAAAATCAATGAATATTGTAAATGCACAAACAGTAATTTCTCCGCATTGCAAGGTGCAATTCTGAAATTTTTTGCTTTTTCCTGCTCCTCTTAGCATGATAAAGAAGATTCAAAGAGAGTGAGATGCCAGCTCCTTTCATTCAGTCAGTAGCTTCAATCATTTCTGGTATATGAATAACATGATGTTTTTCAATGTCAAAAATCAATGAATATTGTAAATGCACAAACAGTAATTTCTCCGCATTGCAAGGTGCAATTCTGAAATTTTTTGCTTTTTAGTGCTCCTCTTAGCATGATAAAGAAGATTCAAAGAGAGTGAGATGCCAGCTCCTTTCATTCAGTCAGTAGCTTCAAACATTTCTGGTATATGAATAACATGATGTTTTTCAATGGCAAAAATCAATGAATATTGTAAATGCACAAACAGTAATTTCTCCGCATTGCAAGGTGCAATTCTGAAATTTTTTGCTTTTTCCTGCTCCTCTTAGCATGATAAAGAAGATTCAAAGAGAGTGAGATGCCAGCTCCTTTCATTCAGTCAGTAGCTTCAATCATTTCTGGACGTTTTTCCATGGCAAAAATCAATGAATATTGTAAATGCACAAACAGTAATTTCTCCGCATTGCAAGGTGCAATTCTGAAATTTTTTGCTTTTTCCTGCTCCTCTTAGCATGATAAAGAAGATTCAAAGAGAGTGAGATGCCAGCTCCTTTGATTCAGTCAGTAGCTTCAAACATTTCTGGACGTTTTTCAATGGCAAAAATCAATGAATATTGTAAATGCACAAACAGTAATTTCTCCGCATTGCAAGGTGCAATTCTGAAATTTTTTGCTTTTTCCTGCTCCTCTTAGCATGATAAAGAACATTCAAAGAGAGTGAGATGCCAGCTCCTTTCATTCAGTCAGTAGCTTCAATCATTTCTGGATGTTTTTCAATGGCAAAAATCAATGAATATTGTAAATGCACAAACAGTAATTTCTCCGCATTGCAAGGTGCAATTCTGAAATTTTTTGCTTTTTCCTGCTCCTCTTAGCATGATAAAGAAGATTCAAAGAGAGTGAGATGCCAGCTCCTTTCATTCAGTCAGTAGCTTCAATCATTTCTGGACGTTTTTCAATGGCAAAAATCAATGAATATTGTAAATGCACAAACAGTAATTTCTCCGCATAGCAAGGTGCAATTCTGAAATTTTTTGCTTTTTCCTGCTCCTCTTAGCATGATAAAGAAGATTCAAAGAGAGTGAGATGCCAGCTCCTTTCATTCAGTCAGTAGCTTCAATCATTTCTGGTATATCAATAACATGATGTTTTTCAATGGCAAAAATCAATGAATATTGTAAATGCACAAACAGTAATTTCTCCGCATTGCAAGGTGCAATTCTGAAATTTTTTGCTTTTTCCTGCTCCTCTTAGCATGATAAAGAAGATTCAAAGAGAGTGAGATGCCAGCTCCTTTCATTCAGTCAGTAGCTTCAATCATTTCTGGTATATGAATAACATGATGTTTTTCAATGTCAAAAATCAATGAATATTGTAAATGCACAAACAGTAATTTCTCCGCATTGCAAGGTGCAATTCTGAAATTTTTTGCTTTTTAGTGCTCCTCTTAGCATGATAAAGAAGATTCAAAGAGAGTGAGATGCCAGCTCCTTTCATTCAGTCAGTAGCTTCAATCATTTCTGGACGTTTTTCCATGGCAAAAATCAATGAATATTGTAAATGCACAAACAGTAATTTCTCCGCATTGCAAGGTGCAATTCTGAAATTTTTTGCTTTTTCCTGCTCCTCTTAGCATGATAAAGAAGATTCAAAGAGAGTGAGATGCCAGCTCCTTTCATTCAGTCAGTAGCTTCAAACATATCTGGTATATGAATAACATGATGTTTTTCAATGGCAAAAATCAATGAATATTGTAAATGCACAAACAGTAATTTCTCCGCATTGCAAGGTGCAATTCTGAAATTTTTTGCTTTTTCCTGCTCCTCTTAGCATGATAAAGAAGATTCAAAGAGAGTGAGATGCCAGCTCCTTTCATTCAGTCAGTAGCTTCAATCATTTCTGGTCGTTTTTCAATGGCAAAAATCATTGAATATTGTAAATGCACAAACAGTAATTTCTCCGCATTGCAAGGTGCAATTCTGAAATTTTTTAGTTTTTCCTGCTCCTCTTAGCATGATAAAGAAGATTCAAAGAGAGTGAGATGCCAGCTCCTTTCATTCAGTCAGTAGCTTCAAACATTTCTGGTATATGAATAACATGATGTTTTTCAATGGCAAAAATCAATGAATATTGTAAATGCACAAACAGGAATTTCTCCGCATTGCAAGGTGCAATTCTGAAATTTTTTGCTTTTTCCTGCTCCTCTTAGCATGATAAAGAAGATTCAAAGAGAGTGAGATGCCAGCTCCTTTCATTCAGTCAGTAGCTTCAATCATTTCTGGACGTTTTTCAATGGCAAAAATCAATGGATATTGTAAATGCACAAACAGTAATTTCTCTGCATTGCAAGGTGCAATTCTGAAATTTTTTGCTTTTTCCTGCTCCTCTTAGCATGATAAAGAAGATTCAAAGTGAGTGAGATGCCAGCTCCTTTCATTCAGTCAGTAGCTTCAATCATTTCTGGTATATGAATAACATGATGTTTTTCAATGGCAAAAATCAATGAATATTGTAAATGCACAAACAGTAATTTCTCCGCATTGCAAGGTGCAATTCTGAAATTTTTTGCTTTTTCCTGCTCCTCTTAGCATGATAAAGAAGATTCAAAGAGAGTGAGATGCCAGCTCCTTTCATTCAGTCAGTAGCTTCAATCATTTCTGTACGTTTTTCAATGGCAAAAATCAATGAATATTGTAAATGCACAAACAGTAATTTCTCCGCATTGCAAGGTGCAATTCTGAAATTTTTTGCTTTTTCCTGCTCCTCTTAGTATGATAAAGAAGATTCAAAGAGAGTGAGATGCCAGCTCCTTTCATTCAGTCAGTAGCTTCAATCATTTCTGGACGTTTTTCAATGGCAAAAATCAATGAATATTGTAAATGCACAAACAGTAATTTCTCCGCATTGCAAGGTGCAATTCTGAAATTTTTTAGTTTTTCCTGCTCCTCTTAGCATGATAAAGAAGATTCAAAGAGAGTGAGATGCCAGCTCCTTTCATTCAGTCAGTAGCTTCAAACATTTCTGGTATATGAATAACATGATGTTTTTCATTGGCAAAAATCAATGAATATTGTAAATGCACAAACAGTAATTTCTCCGCATTGCAAGGTGCAATTCTGAAATTTTTTGCTTTTTCCTGCTCCTCTTAGCATGATAAAGAAGATTCAAAGAGAGTGAGATGCCAGCTCCTTTCATTCTGTCAGTAGCTTCAATCATTTCTGGACGTTTTTCAATGGCAAAAATCAATGGATATTGTAAATGCACAAACAGTAATTTCTCCGCATTGCAAGGTGCAATTCTGAAATTTTTTGCTTTTTCCTGCTCCTCTTAGCATGATAAAGAAGATTCAAAGAGAGTGAGATGCCAGCTCCTTTCATTCAGTCAGTAGCTTCAATCATTTCTGTACGTTTTTCAATGGCAAAAATCAATGAATATTGTAAATGCACAAACAGTAATTTCTCCGCATTGCAAGGTGCAATTCTGAAATTTTTTGCTTTTTCCTGCTCCTCTTAGTATGATAAAGAAGATTCAAAGAGAGTGAGATGCCAGCTCCTTTCATTCAGTCAGTAGCTTCAATCATTTCTGGACGTTTTTCAATGGCAAAAATCAATGAATATTGTAAATGCACAAACAGTAATTTCTCCGCATTGCAAGGTGCAATTCTGAAATTTTTTAGTTTTTCCTGCTCCTCTTAGCATGATAAAGAAGATTCAAAGAGAGTGAGATGCGAGCTCCTTTCATTCAGTCAGTAGCTTCAAACATTTCTGGTATATGAATAACATGATGTTTTTCATTGGCAAAAATCAATGAATATTGTAAATGCACAAACAGTAATTTCTCCGCATTGCAAGGTGCAATTCTGAAATTTTTTGCTTTTTCCTGCTCCTCTTAGCATGATAAAGAAGATTCAAAGAGAGTGAGATGCCAGCTCCTTTCATTCTGTCAGTAGCTTCAATCATTTCTGGACGTTTTTCAATGGCAAAAATCAATGGATATTGTAAATGCACAAACAGTAATTTCTCCGCATTGCAAGGTGCAATTCTGAAATTTTTTGCTTTTTCCTGCTCCTCTTAGCATGATAAAGAAGATTCAAAGAGAGTGAGATGCCAGCTCCTTTCATTCAGTCAGTAGCTTCAATCATTTCTGGTATATGAATAACATGATGTTTTTCAATGGCAAAAATCAATGAATATTGTAAATGCACAAACAGTAATTTCTCCGCATTGCAAGGTCCAATTTTGAAATTTTTTGCTTTTTCCTGCTCCTCTTAGTATGATAAAGAAGATTCAAAGAGAGTGAGATGCCAGCTCCTTTCATTCAGTCAGTAGCTTCAATCATTTCTGGACGTTTTTCAATGGCAAAAATCAATGAATATTGTAAATGCACAAACAGTAATTTCTCCGCATTGCAAGGTGCAATTCTGATTTTTTTTCCTTTTTCCTGTTCCTCTTAGCATGATAAAGAAGATTCAAAGAGAGTGAGATGCCAGCTCCTTTCATTCAGTCAGTAGCTTCAATCATTTCTGGAATATGAATAACATGATGTTTTTCAATGGCAAAAATCAATGAATATTGTAAATGCACAAACAGTAATTTCTCCGCATTGCAAGGTGCAATTCTGAAATTTTTTGCTTTTTCCTGCTCCTCTTAGCATGATAAAGAACATTCAAAGAGAGTGAGATGCCAGCTCCTTTCATTCAGTCAGTAGCTTCAATCATTTCTGGACGTTTTTCAATGGCAAAAATCAATGAATATTGTAAATGCACAAACAGTAATTTCTCCGCATTGCAAGGTGCAATTCTGAAATTTTTTGCTTTTTCCTGCTCCTCTTAGCATGATAAAGAAGATTCAAAGAGAGTGAGATGCCAGCTCCTTTCATTCAGTCAGTAGCTTCAATCATTTCTGGATGTTTTTCAATGGCAAAAATCAATGAATATTGTAAATGCACAAACAGTAATTTCTCCGCATTGCAAGGTGCAATTCTGAAATTTTTTGCTTTTTCCTGCTCATCTTAGCATGATAAAGAAGATTCAAAGAGAGTGAGATGCCAGCTCCTTTCATTCAGTCAGTAGCTTCAATCATTTCTGGACGTTTTTCAATGGCAAAAATCAATGAATATTGTAAATGCACAAACAGTAATTTCTCCGCATAGCAAGGTGCAATTCTGAAATTTTTTGCTTTTTCCTGCTCCTCTTAGCATGATAAAGAAGATTCAAAGAGAGTGAGATGCCAGCTCCTTTCATTCAGTCAGTAGCTTCAATCATTTCTGGTATATCAATAACATGATGTTTTTCAATGGCAAAAATCAATGAATATTGTAAATGCACAAACAGTAATTTCTCCGCATTGCAAGGTGCAATTCTGAAATTTTTTGCTTTTTAGTGCTCCTCTTAGCATGATAAAGAAGATTCAAAGAGAGTGAGATGCCAGCTCCTTTCATTCAGTCAGTAGCTTCAAACATTTCTGGTATATGAATAACATGATGTTTTTCAATGGCAAAAATCAATGAATATTGTAAATGCACAAACAGTAATTTCTCCGCATTGCAAGGTGCAATTCTGAAATTTTTTGCTTTTTCCTGCTCCTCTTAGCATGATAAAGAAGATTCAAAGAGAGTGAGATGCCAGCTCCTTTCATTCAGTCAGTAGCTTCAATCATTTCTGGACGTTTTTCCATGGCAAAAATCAATGAATATTGTAAATGCACAAACAGTAATTTCTCCGCATTGCAAGGTGCAATTCTGAAATTTTTTGCTTTTTCCTGCTCCTCTTAGCATGATAAAGAAGATTCAAAGAGAGTGAGATGCCAGCTCCTTTCATTCAGTCAGTAGCTTCAAACATATCTGGTATATGAATAACATGATGTTTTTCAATGGCAAAAATCAATGAATATTGTAAATGCACAAACAGTAATTTCTCCGCATTGCAAGGTGCAATTCTGAAATTTTTTGCTTTTTCCTGCTCCTCTTAGCATGATAAAGAAGATTCAAAGAGATTGAGATGTCAGCTCCTTTCATTCAGTCAGTAGCTTCAATCATTTCTGGACGTTTTTCAATGGCAAAAATCAATGAATATTGTAAATGCACAAACAGTAATTTCTCCGCATTGCAAGGTGCAATTCTGAAATTTTTTGCTTTTTCCTGCTCCTCTTAGCATGATAAAGAATACTCAAAGAGAGTGAGATGCCAGCTCCTTTCATTCAGTCAGTAGCTTCAAACATTTCTTGTATATGAATAACATGATGTTTTTCAATGGCAAAAATAAATGAATATTGTAAATGCACAAACAGGAATTTCTCCGCATTGCAAGGTGCAATTCTGAAATTTTTTGCTTTTTCCTGCTCCTTCTAGCATGGTAAAGAAGATTCAAAGAGAGTGAGATGCCAGCTCCTTTCATTCAGTCAGTAGCTTCAATCATTTCTGGACGTTTTTCAATGGCAAAAATCAATGGATATTGTAAATGCACAAACAGTAATTTCTCTGCATTGCAAGGTGCAATTCTGAAATTTTTTGCTTTTTCCTGCTCCTCTTAGCATGATAAAGAAGATTCAAAGTGAGTGAGATGCCAGCTCCTCTCATTCAGTCAGTATCTTCAATAATTTCTGGTATATGAATAACATGATGTTTTTCAATGGCAAAAATCAATGAATATTGCAAATGCACAAACAGTAATTTCTCCGCATTGCAAGGTGCAATTCTGAAATTTTTTGCTTTTTCCTGCTCCTCTTAGCATGATAAAGAAGATTCAAAGAGAGTGAGATGCCAGCTCCTTTCATTCAGTCAGTAGCTTCAAACATTTCTGGTATATGAATAACATGATGTTTTTCAATGGCAAAAATCAATGAATATTGTAAATGCACAAACAGTAATTTCTCCGCATTGCAAGGTGCAATTCTGAAATTTTTTGCTTTTTCCTGCTCCTCTTAGCATGATAAAGAAGATTCAAAGAGAGTGAGATGCCAGCTCCTTTCATTCAGTCAGTAGCTTCAATAATTTCTGGACGTTTTTCCATGGCAAAAATCAATGAATATTGTAAATGCACAAACAGTAATTTCTCCGCATTGCAAGGTGCAATTCTGAAATTTTTTGCTTTTTCCTGCTCCTCTTAGCATGATAAAGAAGATTCAAAGAGAGTGAGATGCCAGGTCCTTTCATTCAGTCAGTAGCTTCAATCATTTCTGGTATATGAATAACATGATGTTTTTCAATGGCAAAAATCAATGAATATTGTAAATGCACAAACAGTAATTTCTCCGCATAGCAAGGTGCAATTCTGAAATTTTTTGCTTTTTCCTGCTCCTCTTAGCATGATAAAGAAGATTCAAAGAGAGTGAGATGCCAGCTCCTTTCATTCAGTCAGTAGCTTCAATCATTTCTGGTATATCAATAACATGATGTTTTTCAATGGCAAAAATCAATGAATATTGTAAATGCACAAACAGTAATTTCTCCGCATTGCAAGGTGCAATTCTGAAATTTTTTGCTTTTTAGTGCTCCTCTTAGCATGATAAAGAAGATTCAAAGAGAGTGAGATGCCAGCTCCTTTCATTCAGTCAGTAGCTTCAAACATTTCTGGTATATGAATAACATGATGTTTTTCAATGGCAAAAATCAATGAATATTGTAAATGCACAAACAGTAATTTCTCCGCATTGCAAGGTGCAATTCTGAAATTTTTTGCTTTTTCCTGCTCCTCTTAGCATGATAAAGAAGATTCAAAGAGAGTGAGATGCCAGCTCCTTTCATTCAGTCAGTAGCTTCAATCATTTCTGGACGTTTTTCCATGGCAAAAATCAATGAATATTGTAAATGCACAAACAGTAATTTCTCCGCATTGCAAGGTGCAATTCTGAAATTTTTTGCTTTTTCCTGCTCCTCTTAGCATGATAAAGAAGATTCAAAGAGAGTGAGATGCCAGGTCCTTTCATTCAGTCAGTAGCTTCAATCATTTCTGGTATATGAATAACATGATGTTTTTCAATGGCAAAAATCAATGAATATTGTAAATGCACAAACAGTAATTTCTCCGCATTGCAAGGTGCAATTCTGAAATTTTTTGCTTTTTCCTGCTCCTCTTAGCATGATAAAGAAGATTCAAAGAGAGTGAGATGCCAGCTCCTTTCATTCAGTCAGTAGCTTCAAACATATCTGGTATATGAATAACATGATGTTTTTCAATGGCAAAAATCAATGAATATTGTAAATGCACAAACAGTAATTTCTCCGCATTGCAAGGTGCAATTCTGAAATTTTTTGCTTTTTCCTGCTCCTCTTAGCATGATAAAGAAGATTCAAAGAGATTGAGATGTCAGCTCCTTTCATTCAGTCAGTAGCTTCAATCATTTCTGGACGTTTTTCAATGGCAAAAATCAATGAATATTGTAAATGCACAAACAGTAATTTCTCCGCATTGCAAGGTGCAATTCTGAAATTTTTTGCTTTTTCCTGCTCCTCTTAGCATGATAAAGAATACTCAAAGAGAGTGAGATGCCAGCTCCTTTCATTCAGTCAGTAGCTTCAAACATTTCTGGTATATGAATAACATGATGTTTTTCAATGGCAAAAATCAATGAATATTGTAAATGCACAAACAGGAATTTCTCCGCATTGCAAGGTGCAATTCTGAAATTTTTTGCTTTTTCCTGCTCCTCTTAGCATGGTAAAGAAGATTCAAAGAGAGTGAGATGCCAGCTCCTTTCATTCAGTCAGTAGCTTCAATCATTTCTGGACGTTTTTCAATGGCAAAAATCAATGGATATTGTAAATGCACAAACAGTAATTTCTCTGCATTGCAAGGTGCAATTCTGAAATTTTTTGCTTTTTCCTGCTCCTCTTAGCATGATAAAGAAGATTCAAAGTGAGTGAGATGCCAGCTCCTTTCATTCAGTCAGTATCTTCAATAATTTCTGGTATATGAATAACATGATGTTTTTCAATGGCAAAAATCAATGAATATTGCAAATGCACAAACAGTAATTTCTCCGCATTGCAAGGTGCAATTCTGAAATTTTTTGCTTTTTCCTGCTCCTCTTAGCATGATAAAGAAGATTCAAAGAGAGTGAGATGCCAGCTCCTTTCATTCAGTCAGTAGCTTCAAACATTTCTGGTATATGAATAACATGATGTTTTTCAATGGCAAAAATCAATGAATATTGTAAATGCACAAACAGTAATTTCTCCGCATTGCAAGGTGCAATTCTGAAATTTTTTGCTTTTTCCTGCTCCTCTTAGCATGATAAAGAAGATTCAAAGAGAGTGAGATGCCAGCTCCTTTCATTCAGTCAGTAGCTTCAATCATTTCTGGACGTTTTTCAATGGCAAAAATCAATGGATATTGTAAATGCACAAACAGTAATTTCTCCGCATTGCAAGGTGCAATTCTGAAATTTTTTGCTTTTTCCTGCTCCTCTTAGCATGATAAAGAAGATTCAAAGAGAGTAAGATGCCAGCTCCTTTCATTCAGTCAGTAGCTTCAAACATTTCTGGTATATGAATAACATGATGTTTTTCAATGGCAAAAATCAATGAATATTGTAAATGCACAAACAGTAATTTCTCCGCATTGCAAGGTGCAATTCTGAAATTTTTTGCTTTTTCCTGCTCCTCTTAGCATGATAAAGAAGATTCAAAGAGAGTGAGATGCCAGCTCCTTTCATTCAGTCAGTAGCTTCAATCATTTCTGGACGTTTTTCCATGGCAAAAATCAATGAATATTGTAAATGCACAAACAGTAATTTCTCCGCATTGCAAGGTGCAATTCTGAAATTTTTTGCTTTTTCCTGCTCCTCTTAGCATGATAAAGAAGATTCAAAGAGAGTGAGATGCCAGGTCCTTTCATTCAGTCAGTAGCTTCAATCATTTCTGGTATATGAATAACATGATGTTTTTCAATGGCAAAAATCAATGAATATTGTAAATGCACAAACAGTAATTTCTCCGCATTGCAAGGTGCAATTCTGAAATTTTTTGCTTTTTCCTGCTCCTCTTAGCATGATAAAGAAGATTCAAAGAGAGTGAGATGCCAGCTCCTTTCATTCAGTCAGTAGCTTCAAACATATCTGGTATATGAATAACATGATGTTTTTCAATGGCAAAAATCAATGAATATTGTAAATGCACAAACAGTAATTTCTCCGCATTGCAAGGTGCAATTCTGAAATTTTTTGCTTTTTCCTGCTCCTCTTAGCATGATAAAGAAGATTCAAAGAGATTGAGATGTCAGCTCCTTTCATTCAGTCAGTAGCTTCAATCATTTCTGGACGTTTTTCAATGGCAAAAATCAATGAATATTGTAAATGCACAAACAGTAATTTCTCCGCATTGCAAGGTGCAATTCTGAAATTTTTTGCTTTTTCCTGCTCCTCTTAGCATGATAAAGAATACTCAAAGAGAGTGAGATGCCAGCTCCTTTCATTCAGTCAGTAGCTTCAAACATTTCTGGTATATGAATAACATGATGTTTTTCAATGGCAAAAATCAATGAATATTGTAAATGCACAAACAGGAATTTCTCCGCATTGCAAGGTGCAATTCTGAAATTTTTTGCTTTTTCCTGCTCCTCTTAGCATGGTAAAGAAGATTCAAAGAGAGTGAGATGCCAGCTCCTTTCATTCAGTCAGTAGCTTCAATCATTTCTGGACGTTTTTCAATGGCAAAAATCAATGGATATTGTAAATGCACAAACAGTAATTTCTCTGCATTGCAAGGTGCAATTCTGAAATTTTTTGCTTTTTCCTGCTCCTCTTAGCATGATAAAGAAGATTCAAAGTGAGTGAGATGCCAGCTCCTTTCATTCAGTCAGTATCTTCAATAATTTCTGGTATATGAATAACATGATGTTTTTCAATGGCAAAAATCAATGAATATTGCAAATGCACAAACAGTAATTTCTCCGCATTGCAAGGTGCAATTCTGAAATTTTTTGCTTTTTCCTGCTCCTCTTAGCATGATAAAGAAGATTCAAAGAGAGTGAGATGCCAGCTCCTTTCATTCAGTCAGTAGCTTCAAACATTTCTGGTATATGAATAACATGATGTTTTTCAATGGCAAAAATCAATGAATATTGTAAATGCACAAACAGTAATTTCTCCGCATTGCAAGGTGCAATTCTGAAATTTTTTGCTTTTTCCTGCTCCTCTTAGCATGATAAAGAAGATTCAAAGAGAGTGAGATGCCAGCTCCTTTCATTCAGTCAGTAGCTTCAATCATTTCTGGACGTTTTTCAATGGCAAAAATCAATGGATATTGTAAATGCACAAACAGTAATTTCTCCGCATTGCAAGGTGCAATTCTGAAATTTTTTGCTTTTTCCTGCTCCTCTTAGCATGATAAAGAAGATTCAAAGAGAGTAAGATGCCAGCTCCTTTCATTCAGTCAGTAGCTTCAATCATTTCTGGTATATGAATAACATGATGTTTTTCAATGGCAAAAATCAATGAAAATTGTAAATGCAAAAACAGTAATTTCTCCGCATTGCAAGGTGCAATTCTGAAATTTTTTGCTTTTTCCTGCTCCTCTTAGCATGATAAAGAAGATTCAAAGAGAGTGAGATGCCAGCTCCTTTCATTCAGTCAGTAGCTTCAATCATTTCTGTACGTTTTTCAATGGCAAAAATCAATGAATATTGTAAATGCACAAACAGTAATTTCTCCGCATTGCAAGGTGCAATTCTGAAATTTTTTGCTTTTTCCTGCTCCTCTTAGTATGATAAAGAAGATTCAAAGAGAGTGAGATGCCAGCTCCTTTCATTCAGTCAGTAGCTTCAATCATTTCTGGACGTTTTTCAATGGCAAAAATCAATGAATATTGTCAATGCACAAACAGTAATTTCTCCGCATTGCAAGGTGCAATTCTGAAATTTTTTGCTTTTTCCTGCTCCTCTTAGCATGATAAAGAAGATTCAAAGAGAGTGAGATGCCAGCTCCTTTCATTCAGTCAGTAGCTTCAAACATTTCTGGTATATGAATAACATGATGTTTTTCAATGGCAAAAATCAATGAATTTTGTAAATGCACAAACAGTAATTTCTCCGCATTGCAAGGTGCAATTCTGAAATTTTTTGCTTTTTCCTGCTCCTCTTAGCATGATAAAGAAGATTCAAAGAGAGTGAGATACCAGCTCCTTTCATTCAGTCAGTAGCTTCAATAATTTCTGGATGTTTTTCAATGGCAAAAATCAATGAATATTGTAAATGCACAAACAGTAATTTCTCCGCATTGCAAGGTGCAATTCTGAAATTTTTTGCTTTTTCCTGCTCCTCTTAGCATGATAAAGAAGATTCAAAGAGAGTGAGATGCCAGCTCCTTTCATTCAGTCAGTAGCTTCAATCATTTCTGGATGTTTTTCAATGGCAAAAATCAATGAATATTGTAAATGCACAGACAGTAATTTCTCCGCATTGCAAGGTGCAATTCTGAAATGTTTTGCTTTTTCCTGCTCCTCTTAGCATGATAAAGAAGATTCAAAGAGAGTGAGATGTCAGCTCCTTTCATTGTCAGTAGCTTCAAACATTTCTGGTATATGAATAACATGATGTTTTTCAATGGCAAAAATCAATGAATATTGTAAATGCACAAACAGTAATTTCTCCGCATTGCAAGGTGCAATTCTGAAATTTTTTGCTTTTTCCTGCTCCTCTTAGCATGATAAAGAAGATTCAAAGAGAGTGAGATGCCAGCTCCTTTCTTTCAGTCAGTAGCTTCAATCATTTCTGTACGTTTTTCAATGGCAAAAATCAATGAATATTGTAAATGCACAAACAGTAATTTCTCCGCATTGCAAGGTGCAATTCTGAAATTTTTTGCTTTTTCCTGCTCCTCTTAGTATGATAAAGAAGATTCAAAGAGAGTGAGATGCCAGCTCCTTTCATTCAGTCAGTAGCTTCTATCATTTCTGGACGTTTTTCAATGGCAAAAATCAATGAATATTGTAAATGCACAAACAGTAATTTCTCCGCATTGCAAGGTGCAATTCTGAAATTTTTTGCTTTTTCCTGCTCCTCTTAGCATGATAAAGAAGATTCAAAGAGAGTGAGATGCCAGCTCCTTTCATTCAGTCAGTAGCTTCAAACATTTCTGGTATATGAATAACATGATGTTTTTCAATGGCAAAAATCAATGAATTTTGTAAATGCACAAACAGTAATTTCTCCGCATTGCAAGGTGCAATTCTGAAATTTTTTGCTTTTTCCTGCTCCTCTTAGCATGATAAAGAAGATTCAAAGAGAGTGAGATACCAGCTCCTTTCATTCAGTCAGTAGCTTCAATAATTTCTGGATGTTTTTCAATGGCAAAAATCAATGAATATTGTAAATGCACAAACAGTAATTTCTCCGCATTGCAAGGTGCAATTCTGAAATTTTTTGCTTTTTCCTGCTCCTCTTAGCATGATAAAGAAGATTCAAAGAGAGTGAGATGTCAGCTCCTTTCATTCAGTCAGTAGCTTCAATCATTTCTGGATGTTTTTCAATGGCAAAAATCAATGAATATTGTAAATGCACAGACAGTAATTTCTCCGCATTGCAAGGTGCAATTCTGAAATTTTTTGCTTTTTCCTGCTCCTCTTAGCATGATAAAGAAGATTCAAAGAGAGTGAGATGTCAGCTCCTTTCATTGTCCTTAGCTTCAAACATTTCTGGTATATGAATAACATGATGTTTTTCAATGGCAAAAATCAATGAATATTGTAAATGCACAAACAGTAATTTCTCCGCATTGCAAGGTGCAATTCTGAAATTTTTTGCTTTTTCCTGCTCCTCTTAGCATGATAAAGAAGATTCAAAGAGAGTGAGATGCCAGCTCCTTTCATTCAGTTAGTAGCTTCAATCATTTCTGGACGTTTTTCAATGGCAAAAATCAATGAATATTGTAAATGCACAAACAGTAATTTCTCCGCATTGCAAGGTGCAATTCTGAAATTTTTTGCTTTTTCCTGCTCCTCTTAGCATGATAAAGAAGATTCAAAGAGAGTGAGATGCCAGCTCCTTTCATTCAGTCAGTAGCTTCAAACATTTCTGGTATATGAATAACATGATGTTTTTCAATGGCAAAAATCAATGTATATTTTAAATGCACAAACAGTAATTTCTCCGCATTGCAAGGTGCAATTCTGAAATTTTTTGCTTTTTCCTGCTCCTCTTAGCATGATAAAGAAGATTCAAAGAGAGTGAGATACCAGCTCCTTTCATTCAGTCAGTAGCTTCAATCATTTCTGGACATTTTTCAATGGCAAAAATCAATGAATATTGTAAATGCACAAACAGTAATTTCTCCGCATTGCAAGGTGCAATTCTGAAATTTTTTGCTTTTTCCTGCTCCTCTTAGCATGATAAAGAAGATTCAAAGAGAGTGAGATGCCAGCTCCTTTCATTCAGTCAGTAGCTTCAATCATTTCTGGACGTTTTTCAATGGCAAAAATCAATGAATATTGTAAATGCACAGACAGTAATTTCTCCGCATTGCAAGGTGCAATTCTGAAATTTTTTGCTTTTTCCTGCTCCTCTTAGCATGATAAAGAAGATTCAAAGAGAGTGAGATGTCAGCTCCTTTCATTCAGTCAGTAGCTTCAAACATTTCTGGTATATGAATAACATGATGTTTTTCAATGGCAAAAATCAATGAATATTGTAAATGCACAAACAGTAATTTCTCCGCATTGCAAGGTGCAATTCTGAAATTTTTTGCTTTTTCCTGCTCCTCTTAGCATGATAAAGAAGATTCAAAGAGAGTAAGATGCCAGCTCCTTTCATTCAGTCAGTAGCTTCAATCATTTCTGGACGTTTTTCAATGGCAAAAATCAATGAATATTGTAAATGCACAGACAGTAATTTCTCCGCATTGCAAGGTGCAATTCTGAAATTTTTTTCTTTTTCCTGCTCCTCTTAGCATGATAAAGAAGATTCAAAGAGAGTGAGATGTCAGCTCCTTTCATTCAGCCAGTAGCTTCAAACATTTCTGGTATATGAATAACATGATGTTTTTCAATGGCAAAAATCAATGAATATTGTAAATGCACAAACAGTAATTTCTCCGCATTGCAAGGTGCAATTCTGAAATTTTTTTGCTTTTTCCTGCTCCTCTTAGCATGATAAAGAAGATTCAAAGAGAGTAAGATGCCAGCTCCTTTCATTCAGTCAGTAGCTTCAATCATTTCTGGACGTTTTTCAATGGCAAAAATCAATGAATACTGTAAATGCACAAACAGTAATTTCTCCGCATTGCAAGGTGAAATTCTGAAATTTTTTGCTTTTTCCTGCTCCTCTTAGCATCATAAAGAAGATTCAAAGAGAGTGAGATGTCAGCTCCTTTCATTCAGTCAGTAGCTTCAATCATTTCTGGATGTTTTTCAATGGCAAAAATCAATGAATATTGTAAATGCACAGACAGTAATTTCTCCGCATTGCAAGGTGCAATTCTGAAATTTTTTGCTTTTTCCTGCTCCTCTTAGCATGATAAAGAAGATTCAAAGAGAGTGAGATGTCAGCTCCTTTCATTGTCAGTAGCTTCAAACATTTCTGGTATATGAATAACATGATGTTTTTCAATGGCAAAAATCAATGAATATTGTAAATGCACAAACAGTAATTTCTCCGCATTGCAAGGTGCAATTCTGAAATTTTTTGCTTTTTCCTGCTCCTCTTAGCATGATAAAGAAGATTCAAAGAGAGTGAGATGCCAGCTCCTTTCATTCAGTTAGTAGCTTCAATCATTTCTGGACGTTTTTCAATGGCAAAAATCAATGAATATTGTAAATGCACAAACAGTAATTTCTCCGCATTGCAAGGTGCAATTCTGAAATTTTTTGCTTTTTCCTGCTCCTCTTAGCATGATAAAGAAGATTCAAAGAGAGTGAGATGCCAGCTCCTTTCATTCAGTCAGTAGCTTCAAACATTTCTGGTATATGAATAACATGATGTTTTTCAATGGCAAAAATCAATGAATATTTTAAATGCACAAACAGTAATTTCTCCGCATTGCAAGGTGCAATTCTGAAATTTTTTGCTTTTTCCTGCTCCTCTTAGCATGATAAAGAAGATTCAAAGAGAGTGAGATACCAGCTCCTTTCATTCAGTCAGTAGCTTCAATCATTTCTAAACGTTTTTCAATGGCAAAAATCAATGAATATTGTAAATGCACAAACAGTAATTTCTCCGCATTGCAAGGTGCAATTCTGAAATTTTTTGCTTTTTCCTGCTCCTCTTAGCATGATAAAGAAGATTCAAAGAGAGTGAGATGCCAGCTCCTTTCATTCAGTCAGTAGCTTCAATCATTTCTGGACGTTTTTCAATGGCAAAAATCAATGAATATTGTAAATGCACAGACAGTAATTTCTCCGCATTGCAAGGTGCAATTCTGAAATTTTTTGCTTTTTCCTGCTCCTCTTAGCATGATAAAGAAGATTCAAAGAGAGTGAGATGTCAGCTCCTTTCATTCAGTCAGTAGCTTCAAACATTTCTGGTATATGAATAACATGATGTTTTTCAATGGCAAAAATCAATGAATATTTTAAATGCACAAACAGTAATTTCTCCGCATTGCAAGGTGCAATTCTGAAATTTTTTGCTTTTTCCTGCTCCTCTTAGCATGATAAAGAAGATTCAAAGAGAGTGAGATACCAGCTCCTTTCATTCAGTCAGTAGCTTCAATCATTTCTAAACGTTTTTCAATGGCAAAAATCAATGAATATTGTAAATGCACAAACAGTAATTTCTCCGCATTGCAAGGTGCAATTCTGAAATTTTTTGCTTTTTCCTGCTCCTCTTAGCATGATAAAGAAGATTCAAAGAGAGTGAGATGCCAGCTCCTTTCATTCAGTCAGTAGCTTCAATCATTTCTGGACGTTTTTCAATGGCAAAAATCAATGAATATTGTAAATGCACAGACAGTAATTTCTCCGCATTGCAAGGTGCAATTCTGAAATGTTTTGCTTTTTCCTGCTCCTCTTAGCATGATAAAGAAGATTCAAAGAGAGTGAGATGTCAGCTCCTTTCATTGTCAGTAGCTTCAAACATTTCTGGTATATGAATAACATGATGTTTTTCAATGGCAAAAATCAATGAATATTGCAAATGCACAAACAGTAATTTCTCCGCATTGCAAGGTGCAATTCTGAAATTTTTTGCTTTTTCCTGCTCCTCTTAGCATGATAAAGAAGATTCAAAGAGAGTGAGATGCCAGCTCCTTTCATTCAGTCAGTAGCTTCAAACATTTCTGGTATATGAATAACATGATGTTTTTCAATGGCAAAAATCAATGAATATTGTAAATGCACAAACAGTAATTTCTCCGCATTGCAAGGTGCAATTCTGAAATTTTTTGCTTTTTCCTGCTCCTCTTAGCATGATAAAGAAGATTCAAAGAGAGTGAGATGCCAGCTCCTTTCATTCAGTCAGTAGCTTCAATCATTTCTGGACGTTTTTCAATGGCAAAAATCAATGGATATTGTAAATGCACAAACAGTAATTTCTCCGCATTGCAAGGTGCAATTCTGAAATTTTTTGCTTTTTCCTGCTCCTCTTAGCATGATAAAGAAGATTCAAAGAGAGTAAGATGCCAGCTCCTTTCATTCAGTCAGTAGCTTCAATCATTTCTGGTATATGAATAACATGATGTTTTTCAATGGCAAAAATCAATGAAAATTGTAAATGCAAAAACAGTAATTTCTCCGCATTGCAAGGTGCAATTCTGAAATTTTTTGCTTTTTCCTGCTCCTCTTAGCATGATAAAGAAGATTCAAAGAGAGTGAGATGCCAGCTCCTTTCATTCAGTCAGTAGCTTCAATCATTTCTGTACGTTTTTCAATGGCAAAAATCAATGAATATTGTAAATGCACAAACAGTAATTTCTCCGCATTGCAAGGTGCAATTCTGAAATTTTTTGCTTTTTCCTGCTCCTCTTAGTATGATAAAGAAGATTCAAAGAGAGTGAGATGCCAGCTCCTTTCATTCAGTCAGTAGCTTCAATCATTTCTGGACGTTTTTCAATGGCAAAAATCAATGAATATTGTCAATGCACAAACAGTAATTTCTCCGCATTGCAAGGTGCAATTCTGAAATTTTTTGCTTTTTCCTGCTCCTCTTAGCATGATAAAGAAGATTCAAAGAGAGTGAGATGCCAGCTCCTTTCATTCAGTCAGTAGCTTCAAACATTTCTGGTATATGAATAACATGATGTTTTTCAATGGCAAAAATCAATGAATTTTGTAAATGCACAAACAGTAATTTCTCCGCATTGCAAGGTGCAATTCTGAAATTTTTTGCTTTTTCCTGCTCCTCTTAGCATGATAAAGAAGATTCAAAGAGAGTGAGATACCAGCTCCTTTCATTCAGTCAGTAGCTTCAATAATTTCTGGATGTTTTTCAATGGCAAAAATCAATGAATATTGTAAATGCACAAACAGTAATTTCTCCGCATTGCAAGGTGCAATTCTGAAATTTTTTGCTTTTTCCTGCTCCTCTTAGCATGATAAAGAAGATTCAAAGAGAGTGAGATGCCAGCTCCTTTCATTCAGTCAGTAGCTTCAATCATTTCTGGATGTTTTTCAATGGCAAAAATCAATGAATATTGTAAATGCACAGACAGTAATTTCTCCGCATTGCAAGGTGCAATTCTGAAATGTTTTGCTTTTTCCTGCTCCTCTTAGCATGATAAAGAAGATTCAAAGAGAGTGAGATGTCAGCTCCTTTCATTGTCAGTAGCTTCAAACATTTCTGGTATATGAATAACATGATGTTTTTCAATGGCAAAAATCAATGAATATTGTAAATGCAGAAACAGTAATTTCTCCGCATTGCAAGGTGCAATTCTGAAATTTTTTGCTTTTTCCTGCTCCTCTTAGCATGATAAAGAAGATTCAAAGAGAGTGAGATGCCAGCTCCTTTCTTTCAGTCAGTAGCTTCAATCATTTCTGTACGTTTTTCAATGGCAAAAATCAATGAATATTGTAAATGCACAAACAGTAATTTCTCCGCATTGCAAGGTGCAATTCTGAAATTTTTTGCTTTTTCCTGCTCCTCTTAGTATGATAAAGAAGATTCAAAGAGAGTGAGATGCCAGCTCCTTTCATTCAGTCAGTAGCTTCTATCATTTCTGGACGTTTTTCAATGGCAAAAATCAATGAATATTGTAAATGCACAAACAGTAATTTCTCCGCATTGCAAGGTGCAATTCTGAAATTTTTTGCTTTTTCCTGCTCCTCTTAGCATGATAAAGAAGATTCAAAGAGAGTGAGATGCCAGCTCCTTTCATTCAGTCAGTAGCTTCAAACATTTCTGGTATATGAATAACATGATGTTTTTCAATGGCAAAAATCAATGAATTTTGTAAATGCACAAACAGTAATTTCTCCGCATTGCAAGGTGCAATTCTGAAATTTTTTGCTTTTTCCTGCTCCTCTTAGCATGATAAAGAAGATTCAAAGAGAGTGAGATACCAGCTCCTTTCATTCAGTCAGTAGCTTCAATAATTTCTGGATGTTTTTCAATGGCAAAAATCAATGAATATTGTAAATGCACAAACAGTAATTTCTCCGCATTGCAAGGTGCAATTCTGAAATTTTTTGCTTTTTCCTGCTCCTCTTAGCATGATAAAGAAGATTCAAAGAGAGTGAGATGCCAGCTCCTTTCATTCAGTCAGTAGCTTCAATCATTTCTGGATGTTTTTCAATGGCAAAAATCAATGAATATTGTAAATGCACAGACAGTAATTTCTCCGCATTGCAAGGTGCAATTCTGAAATGTTTTGCTTTTTCCTGCTCCTCTTAGCATGATAAAGAAGATTCAAAGAGAGTGAGATGTCAGCTCCTTTCATTGTCAGTAGCTTCAAACATTTCTGGTATATGAATAACATGATGTTTTTCAATGGCAAAAATCAATGAATATTGTAAATGCAGAAACAGTAATTTCTCCGCATTGCAAGGTGCAATTCTGAAATTTTTTGCTTTTTCCTGCTCCTCTTAGCATGATAAAGAAGATTCAAAGAGAGTGAGATGCCAGCTCCTTTCTTTCAGTCAGTAGCTTCAATCATTTCTGTACGTTTTTCAATGGCAAAAATCAATGAATATTGTAAATGCACAAACAGTAATTTCTCCGCATTGCAAGGTGCAATTCTGAAATTTTTTGCTTTTTCCTGCTCCTCTTAGTATGATAAAGAAGATTCAAAGAGAGTGAGATGCCAGCTCCTTTCATTCAGTCAGTAGCTTCTATCATTTCTGGACGTTTTTCAATGGCAAAAATCAATGAATATTGTAAATGCACAAACAGTAATTTCTCCGCATTGCAAGGTGCAATTCTGAAATTTTTTGCTTTTTCCTGCTCCTCTTAGCATGATAAAGAAGATTCAAAGAGAGTGAGATGCCAGCTCCTTTCATTCAGTCAGTAGCTTCAAACATTTCTGGTATATGAATAACATGATGTTTTTCAATGGCAAAAATCAATGAATTTTGTAAATGCACAAACAGTAATTTCTCCGCATTGCAAGGTGCAATTCTGAAATTTTTTGCTTTTTCCTGCTCCTCTTAGCATGATAAAGAAGATTCAAAGAGAGTGAGATACCAGCTCCTTTCATTCAGTCAGTAGCTTCAATAATTTCTGGATGTTTTTCAATGGCAAAAATCAATGAATATTGTAAATGCACAAACAGTAATTTCTCCGCATTGCAAGGTGCAATTCTGAAATTTTTTGCTTTTTCCTGCTCCTCTTAGCATGATAAAGAAGATTCAAAGAGAGTGAGATGTCAGCTCCTTTCATTCAGTCAGTAGCTTCAATCATTTCTGGATGTTTTTCAATGGCAAAAATCAATGAATATTGTAAATGCACAGACAGTAATTTCTCCGCATTGCAAGGTGCAATTCTGAAATTTTTTGCTTTTTCCTGCTCCTCTTAGCATGATAAAGAAGATTCAAAGAGAGTGAGATGTCAGCTCCTTTCATTGTCCTTAGCTTCAAACATTTCTGGTATATGAATAACATGATGTTTTTCAATGGCAAAAATCAATGAATATTGTAAATGCACAAACAGTAATTTCTCCGCATTGCAAGGTGCAATTCTGAAATTTTTTGCTTTTTCCTGCTCCTCTTAGCATGATAAAGAAGATTCAAAGAGAGTGAGATGCCAGCTCCTTTCATTCAGTTAGTAGCTTCAATCATTTCTGGACGTTTTTCAATGGCAAAAATCAATGAATATTGTAAATGCACAAACAGTAATTTCTCCGCATTGCAAGGTGCAATTCTGAAATTTTTTGCTTTTTCCTGCTCCTCTTAGCATGATAAAGAAGATTCAAAGAGAGTGAGATGCCAGCTCCTTTCATTCAGTCAGTAGCTTCAAACATTTCTGGTATATGAATAACATGATGTTTTTCAATGGCAAAAATCAATGTATATTTTAAATGCACAAACAGTAATTTCTCCGCATTGCAAGGTGCAATTCTGAAATTTTTTGCTTTTTCCTGCTCCTCTTAGCATGATAAAGAAGATTCAAAGAGAGTGAGATACCAGCTCCTTTCATTCAGTCAGTAGCTTCAATCATTTCTGGACATTTTTCAATGGCAAAAATCAATGAATATTGTAAATGCACAAACAGTAATTTCTCCGCATTGCAAGGTGCAATTCTGAAATTTTTTGCTTTTTCCTGCTCCTCTTAGCATGATAAAGAAGATTCAAAGAGAGTGAGATGCCAGCTCCTTTCATTCAGTCAGTAGCTTCAATCATTTCTGGACGTTTTTCAATGGCAAAAATCAATGAATATTGTAAATGCACAGACAGTAATTTCTCCGCATTGCAAGGTGCAATTCTGAAATTTTTTGCTTTTTCCTGCTCCTCTTAGCATGATAAAGAAGATTCAAAGAGAGTGAGATGTCAGCTCCTTTCATTCAGTCAGTAGCTTCAAACATTTCTGGTATATGAATAACATGATGTTTTTCAATGGCAAAAATCAATGAATATTGTAAATGCACAAACAGTAATTTCTCCGCATTGCAAGGTGCAATTCTGAAATTTTTTGCTTTTTCCTGCTCCTCTTAGCATGATAAAGAAGATTCAAAGAGAGTAAGATGCCAGCTCCTTTCATTCAGTCAGTAGCTTCAATCATTTCTGGACGTTTTTCAATGGCAAAAATCAATGAATATTGTAAATGCACAGACAGTAATTTCTCCGCATTGCAAGGTGCAATTCTGAAATTTTTTTCTTTTTCCTGCTCCTCTTAGCATGATAAAGAAGATTCAAAGAGAGTGAGATGTCAGCTCCTTTCATTCAGCCAGTAGCTTCAAACATTTCTGGTATATGAATAACATGATGTTTTTCAATGGCAAAAATCAATGAATATTGTAAATGCACAAACAGTAATTTCTCCGCATTGCAAGGTGCAATTCTGAAATTTTTTTGCTTTTTCCTGCTCCTCTTAGCATGATAAAGAAGATTCAAAGAGAGTAAGATGCCAGCTCCTTTCATTCAGTCAGTAGCTTCAATCATTTCTGGACGTTTTTCAATGGCAAAAATCAATGAATACTGTAAATGCACAAACAGTAATTTCTCCGCATTGCAAGGTGCAATTCTGAAATTTTTTGCTTTTTCCTGCTCCTCTTAGCATGATAAAGAAGATTCAAAGAGAGTGAGATGCCAGCTCCTTTCATTCAGTTAGTAGCTTCAATCATTTCTGGACGTTTTTCAATGGCAAAAATCAATGAATATTGTAAATGCACAAACAGTAATTTCTCCGCATTGCAAGGTGCAATTCTGAAATTTTTTGCTTTTTCCTGCTCCTCTTAGCATGATAAAGAAGATTCAAAGAGAGTGAGATGCCAGCTCCTTTCATTCAGTCAGTAGCTTCAAACATTTCTGGTATATGAATAACATGATGTTTTTCAATGGCAAAAATCAATGAATATTTTAAATGCACAAACAGTAATTTCTCCGCATTGCAAGGTGCAATTCTGAATTTTTTTGCTTTTTCCTGCTCCTCTTAGCATGATAAAGAAGATTCAAAGAGAGTGAGATACCAGCTCCTTTCATTCAGTCAGTAGCTTCAATCATTTCTAAACGTTTTTCAATGGCAAAAATCAATGAATATTGTAAATGCACAAACAGTAATTTCTCCGCATTGCAAGGTGCAATTCTGAAATTTTTTGCTTTTTCCTGCTCCTCTTAGCATGATAAAGAAGATTCAAAGAGAGTGAGATGCCAGCTCCTTTCATTCAGTCAGTAGCTTCAATCATTTCTGGACGTTTTTCAATGGCAAAAATCAATGAATATTGTAAATGCACAGACAGTAATTTCTCCGCATTGCAAGGTGCAATTCTGAAATTTTTTGCTTTTTCCTGCTCCTCTTAGCATGATAAAGAAGATTCAAAGAGAGTGAGATGTCAGCTCCTTTCATTCAGTCAGTAGCTTCAAACATTTCTGGTATATGAATAACATGATGTTTTTCAATGGCAAAAATCAATGAATATTTTAAATGCACAAACAGTAATTTCTCCGCATTGCAAGGTGCAATTCTGAAATTTTTTGCTTTTTCCTGCTCCTCTTAGCATGATAAAGAAGATTCAAAGAGAGTGAGATACCAGCTCCTTTCATTCAGTCAGTAGCTTCAATCATTTCTAAACGTTTTTCAATGGCAAAAATCAATGAATATTGTAAATGCACAAACAGTAATTTCTCCGCATTGCAAGGTGCAATTCTGAAATTTTTTGCTTTTTCCTGCTCCTCTTAGCATGATAAAGAAGATTCAAAGAGAGTGAGATGCCAGCTCCTTTCATTCAGTCAGTAGCTTCAATCATTTCTGGACGTTTTTCAATGGCAAAAATCAATGAATATTGTAAATGCACAGACAGTAATTTCTCCGCATTGCAAGGTGCAATTCTGAAATGTTTTGCTTTTTCCTGCTCCTCTTAGCATGATAAAGAAGATTCAAAGAGAGTGAGATGTCAGCTCCTTTCATTGTCAGTAGCTTCAAACATTTCTGGTATATGAATAACATGATGTTTTTCAATGGCAAAAATCAATGAATATTGTAAATGCACAAACAGTAATTTCTCCGCATTGCAAGGTGCAATTCTGAAATTTTTTGCTTTTTCCTGCTCCTCTTAGCATGATAAAGAAGATTCAAAGAGAGTGAGATGCCAGCTCCTTTCTTTCAGTCAGTAGCTTCAATCATTTCTGTACGTTTTTCAATGGCAAAAATCAATGAATATTGTAAATGCACAAACAGTAATTTCTCCGCATTGCAAGGTGCAATTCTGAAATTTTTTGCTTTTTCCTGCTCCTCTTAGTATGATAAAGAAGATTCAAAGAGAGTGAGATGCCAGCTCCTTTCATTCAGTCAGTAGCTTCTATCATTTCTGGACGTTTTTCAATGGCAAAAATCAATGAATATTGTAAATGCACAAACAGTAATTTCTCCGCATTGCAAGGTGCAATTCTGAAATTTTTTGCTTTTTCCTGCTCCTCTTAGCATGATAAAGAAGATTCAAAGAGAGTGAGATGCCAGCTCCTTTCATTCAGTCAGTAGCTTCAAACATTTCTGGTATATGAATAACATGATGTTTTTCAATGGCAAAAATCAATGAATTTTGTAAATGCACAAAGAGTAATTTCTCCGCATTGCAAGGTGCAATTCTGAAATTTTTTGCTTTTTCCTGCTCCTCTTAGCATGATAAAGAAGATTCAAAGAGAGTGAGATACCAGCTCCTTTCATTCAGTCAGTAGCTTCAATAATTTCTGGATGTTTTTCAATGGCAAAAATCAATGAATATTGTAAATGCACAAACAGTAATTTCTCCGCATTGCAAGGTGCAATTCTGAAATTTTTTGCTTTTTCCTGCTCCTCTTAGCATGATAAAGAAGATTCAAAGAGAGTGAGATACCAGCTCCTTTCATTCAGTCAGTAGCTTCAATCATTTCTGGACGTTTTTCAATGGCAAAAATCAATGAATATTGTAAATGCACAGACAGTAATTTCTCCGCATTGCAAGGTGCAATTCTGAAATTTTTTGCTTTTTCCTGCTCCTCTTAGCATGATAAAGAAGATTCAAAGAGAGTGAGATGTCAGCTCCTTTCATTCAGTCAGTAGCTTCAAACATTTCTGGTATATGAATAACATGATGTTTTTCAATGGCAAAAATCAATGAATATTGTAAATGCACAAACAGTAATTTCTCCGCATTGCAAGGTGCAATTCTGAAATTTTTTGCTTTTTCCTGCTCCTCTTAGCATGATAAAGAAGATTCAAAGAGAGTAAGATGCCAGCTCCTTTCATTCAGTCAGTAGCTTCAATCATTTCTGGACGTTTTTCAATGGCAAAAATCAATGAATATTGTAAATGCACAGACAGTAATTTCTCCGCATTGCAAGGTGCAATTCTGAAATTTTTTTCTTTTTCCTGCTCCTCTTAGCATGATAAAGAAGATTCAAAGAGAGTGAGATGTCAGCTCCTTTCATTCAGCCAGTAGCTTGAAACATTTCTGGTATATGAATAACATGATGTTTTTCAATGGCAAAAATCAATGAATATTGTAAATGCACAAACAGTAATTTCTCCGCATTGCAAGGTGCAATTCTGAAATTTTTTTGCTTTTTCCTGCTCCTCTTAGCATGATAAAGAAGATTCAAAGAGAGTAAGATGCCAGCTCCTTTCATTCAGTCAGTAGCTTCAATCATTTCTGGACGTTTTTCAATGGCAAAAATCAATGAATACTGTAAATGCACAAACAGTAATTTCTCCGCATTGCAAGGTGAAATTCTGAAATTTTTTGCTTTTTCCTGCTCCTCTTAGCATCATAAAGAAGATTCAAAGAGAGTGAGATGTCAGCTCCTTTCATTCAGTCAGTAGCTTCAATCATTTCTGGATGTTTTTCAATGGCAAAAATCAATGAATATTGTAAATGCACAGACAGTAATTTCTCCGCATTGCAAGGTGCAATTCTGAAATTTTTTGCTTTTTCCTGCTCCTCTTAGCATGATAAAGAAGATTCAAAGAGAGTGAGATGTCAGCTCCTTTCATTGTCAGTAGCTTCAAACATTTCTGGTATATGAATAACATGATGTTTTTCAATGGCAAAAATCAATGAATATTGTAAATGCACAAACAGTAATTTCTCCGCATTGCAAGGTGCAATTCTGAAATTTTTTGCTTTTTCCTGCTCCTCTTAGCATGATAAAGAAGATTCAAAGAGAGTGAGATGCCAGCTCCTTTCATTCAGTTAGTAGCTTCAATCATTTCTGGACGTTTTTCAATGGCAAAAATCAATGAATATTGTAAATGCACAAACAGTAATTTCTCCGCATTGCAAGGTGCAATTCTGAAATTTTTTGCTTTTTCCTGCTCCTCTTAGCATGATAAAGAAGATTCAAAGAGAGTGAGATGCCAGCTCCTTTCATTCAGTCAGTAGCTTCAAACATTTCTGGTATATGAATAACATGATGTTTTTCAATGGCAAAAATCAATGAATATTTTAAATGCACAAACAGTAATTTCTCCGCATTGCAAGGTGCAATTCTGAAATTTTTTGCTTTTTCCTGCTCCTCTTAGCATGATAAAGAAGATTCAAAGAGAGTGAGATACCAGCTCCTTTCATTCAGTCAGTAGCTTCAATCATTTCTAAACGTTTTTCAATGGCAAAAATCAATGAATATTGTAAATGCACAAACAGTAATTTCTCCGCATTGCAAGGTGCAATTCTGAAATTTTTTGCTTTTTCCTGCTCCTCTTAGCATGATAAAGAAGATTCAAAGAGAGTGAGATGCCAGCTCCTTTCATTCAGTCAGTAGCTTCAATCATTTCTGGACGTTTTTCAATGGCAAAAATCAATGAATATTGTAAATGCACAGACAGTAATTTCTCCGCATTGCAAGGTGCAATTCTGAAATTTTTTGCTTTTTCCTGCTCCTCTTAGCATGATAAAGAAGATTCAAAGAGAGTGAGATGTCAGCTCCTTTCATTCAGTCAGTAGCTTCAAACATTTCTGGTATATGAATAACATGATGTTTTTCAATGGCAAAAATCAATGAATATTGTAAATGCACAAACAGTAATTTCTCCGCATTGCAAGGTGCAATTCTGAAATTTTTTGCTTTTTCCTGCTCCTCTTAGCATGATAAAGAAGATTGAAAGAGAGTAAGATGCCAGCTCCTTTCATTCAGTCAGTAGCTTCAATCATTTCTGGACGTTTTTCAATGGCAAAAATCAATGAATATTGTAAATGCACAAACAGTAATTTCTCCGCATTGCAAGGTGAAATTCTGAAATTTTTTGCTTTTTCCTGCTCCTCTTAGCATGATAAAGAAGATTCAAAGAGAGTGAGATGCCAGCTCCTTTCATTCAGTCAGTAGCTTCAATCATTTCTGGACGTTTTTCAATGGCAAAAATCAATGAATATTGTAAATGCACAAACAGTAATTTCTCCGCATTGCAAGGTGCAATTCTGAAATTTTTTGCTTTTTCCTGCTCCTCTTAGCATGATAAAGAAGATTCAAAGAGAGTGAGATGCCAGCTCCTTTCATTCAGTCAGTAGCTTCAAACATTTCTGGTATATGAATAACATGATGTTTTTCAATGGCAAAAATCAATGAATTTTGTAAATGCACAAACAGTAATTTCTCCGCATTGCAATGTGCAATTCTGAAATTTTTTGCTTTTTCCTGCTCCTCTTAGCATGATAAAGAAGATTCAAAGAGAGTGAGATACCAGCTCCTTTCATTCAGTCAGTAGCTTCAATAATTTCTGGATGTTTTTCAATGGCAAAAATCAATGAATATTGTAAATGCACAAACAGTAATTTCTCCGCATTGCAAGGTGCAATTCTGAAATTTTTTGCTTTTTCCTGCTCCTCTTAGCATGATAAAGAAGATTCAAAGAGAGTCAGATGCCAGCTCCTTTCATTCAGTCAGTAGCTTCAATCATTTCTGGATGTTTTTCAATGGCAAAAATCAATGAATATTGTAAATGCACAGACAGTAATTTCTCCGCATTGCAAGATGCAATTCTGAAATTTTTTGCTTTTTCCTGCTCCTCTTAGCATGATAAAGAAGATTCAAAGAGATTGAGATGTCAGCTCCTTTCATTGTCAGTAGCTTCAAACATTTCTGGTATATGAATAACATGATGTTTTTCAATGGCAAAAATCAATGAATATTGTAAATGCACAAACAGTAATTTCTCCGCATTGCAAGGTGCAATTCTGAAATTTTTTGCTTTTTCCTGCTCCTCTTAGCATGATAAAGAAGATTCAAAGAGAGTGAGATGCCAGCTCCTTTCTTTCAGTCAGTAGCTTCAATCATTTCTGTACGTTTTTCAATGGCAAAAATCAATGAATATTGTAAATGCACAAACAATAATTTCTCCGCATTGCAAGGTGCAATTCTGAAATTTTTTGCTTTTTCCTGCTCCTCTTAGCATGATAAAGAAGATTCAAAGAGAGTGAGATGCCAGCTCCTTTCATTCAGTCAGTAGCTTCTATCATTTCTGGACGTTTTTCAATGGCAAAAATCAATGAATATTGTAAATGCACAAACAGTAATTTCTCCGCATTGCAAGGTGCAATTCTGAATTTTTTTGCTTTTTCCTGCTCCTCTTAGCATGATAAAGAAGATTCAAAGAGAGTGAGATACCAGCTCCTTTCATTCAGTCAGTAGCTTCAATAATTTCTGGATGTTTTTCAATGGCAAAAATCAATGAATATTGTAAATGCACAAACAGTAATTTCTCCGCATTGCAAGGTGCAATTCTGAAATTTTTTGCTTTTTCCTGCTCCTCTTAGCATGATAAAGAAGATTCAAAGAGAGTGAGATGTCAGCTCCTTTCATTCAGTCAGTAGCTTCAATCATTTCTGGATGTTTTTCAATGGCAAAAATCAATGAATATTGTAAATGCACAGACAGTAATTTCTCCGCATTGCAAGGTGCAATTCTGAAATTTTTTGCTTTTTCCTGCTCCTCTTAGCATGATAAAGAAGATTCAAAGAGAGTGAGATGTCAGCTCCTTTCATTGTCAGTAGCTTCAAACATTTCTGGTATATGAATAACATGATGTTTTTCAATGGCAAAAATCAATGAATATTGTAAATGCACAAACAGTAATTTCTCCGCATTGCAAGGTGCAATTCTGAAATTTTTTGCTTTTTCCTGCTCCTCTTAGCATGATAAAGAAGATTCAAAGAGAGTGAGATGCCAGCTCCTTTCATTCAGTTAGTAGCTTCAATCATTTCTGGACGTTTTTCAATGGCAAAAATCAATGAATATTGTAAATGCACAAACAGTAATTTCTCCGCATTGCAAGGTGCAATTCTGAAATTTTTTGCTTTTTCCTGCTCCTCTTAGCATGATAAAGAAGATTCAAAGAGACTGAGATGCCAGCTCCTTTCATTCAGTCAGTAGCTTCAATCATTTCTGGACGTTTTTCAATGGCAAAAAACAATGAATATTGTAAATGCACAAACAGTAATTTCTCCGCATTGCAAGGTGCAATTCTGAAATTTTTTGCTTTTTCCTGCTCCTCTTAGCATGATAAAGAAGATTCAAAGAGAGTGAGATACCAGCTCCTTTCATTCAGTCAGTAGCTTCAATCATTTCTAAACGTTTTTCAATGGCAAAAATCAATGAATATTGTAAATGCACAAACAGTAATTTCTCCGCATTGCAAGGTGCAATTCTGAAATTTTTTGCTTTTTCCTGCTCCTCTTAGCATGATAAAGAAGATTCAAAGAGAGTGAGATGCCAGCTCCTTTCATTCAGTCAGTAGCTTCAATCATTTCTGGACGTTTTTCAATGGCAAAAATCAATGAATATTGTAAATGCACAGACAGTAATTTCTCCGCATTGCAAGGTGCAATTCTGAAATTTTTTGCTTTTTCCTGCTCCTCTTAGCATGATAAAGAAGATTCAAAGAGAGTGAGATGTCAGCTCCTTTCATTCAGTCAGTAGCTTCAAACATTTCTGGTATATGAATAACATGATGTTTTTCAATGGCAAAAATCAATGAATATTGTAAATGCACAAACAGTAATTTCTCCGCATTGCAAGGTGCAATTCTGAAATTTTTTGCTTTTTCCTGCTCCTCTTAGCATGATAAAGAAGATTGAAAGAGAGTAAGATGCCAGCTCCTTTCATTCAGTCAGTAGCTTCAATCATTTCTGGACGTTTTTCAATGGCAAAAATCAATGAATATTGTAAATGCACAAACAGTAATTTCTCCGCATTGCAAGGTGAAATTCTGAAATTTTTTGCTTTTTCCTGCTCCTCTTAGCATGATAAAGAAGATTCAAAGAGAGTGAGATGCCAGCTCCTTTCATTCAGTCAGTAGCTTCAATCATTTCTGGACGTTTTTCAATGGCAAAAATCAATGAATATTGTAAATGCACAAACAGTAATTTCTCCGCATTGCAAGGTGCAATTCTGAAATTTTTTGCTTTTTCCTGCTCCTCTTAGCATGATAAAGAAGATTCAAAGAGAGTGAGATGCCAGCTCCTTTCATTCAGTCAGTAGCTTCAAACATTTCTGGTATATGAATAACATGATGTTTTTCAATGGCAAAAATCAATGAATTTTGTAAATGCACAAACAGTAATTTCTCCGCATTGCAATGTGCAATTCTGAAATTTTTTGCTTTTTCCTGCTCCTCTTAGCATGATAAAGAAGATTCAAAGAGAGTGAGATACCAGCTCCTTTCATTCAGTCAGTAGCTTCAATAATTTCTGGATGTTTTTCAATGGCAAAAATCAATGAATATTGTAAATGCACAAACAGTAATTTCTCCGCATTGCAAGGTGCAATTCTGAAATTTTTTGCTTTTTCCTGCTCCTCTTAGCATGATAAAGAAGATTCAAAGAGAGTCAGATGCCAGCTCCTTTCATTCAGTCAGTAGCTTCAATCATTTCTGGATGTTTTTCAATGGCAAAAATCAATGAATATTGTAAATGCACAGACAGTAATTTCTCCGCATTGCAAGATGCAATTCTGAAATTTTTTGCTTTTTCCTGCTCCTCTTAGCATGATAAAGAAGATTCAAAGAGATTGAGATGTCAGCTCCTTTCATTGTCAGTAGCTTCAAACATTTCTGGTATATGAATAACATGATGTTTTTCAATGGCAAAAATCAATGAATATTGTAAATGCACAAACAGTAATTTCTCCGCATTGCAAGGTGCAATTCTGAAATTTTTTGCTTTTTCCTGCTCCTCTTAGCATGATAAAGAAGATTCAAAGAGAGTGAGATGCCAGCTCCTTTCTTTCAGTCAGTAGCTTCAATCATTTCTGTACGTTTTTCAATGGCAAAAATCAATGAATATTGTAAATGCACAAACAATAATTTCTCCGCATTGCAAGGTGCAATTCTGAAATTTTTTGCTTTTTCCTGCTCCTCTTAGCATGATAAAGAAGATTCAAAGAGAGTGAGATGCCAGCTCCTTTCATTCAGTCAGTAGCTTCTATCATTTCTGGACGTTTTTCAATGGCAAAAATCAATGAATATTGTAAATGCACAAACAGTAATTTCTCCGCATTGCAAGGTGCAATTCTGAATTTTTTTGCTTTTTCCTGCTCCTCTTAGCATGATAAAGAAGATTCAAAGAGAGTGAGATACCAGCTCCTTTCATTCAGTCAGTAGCTTCAATAATTTCTGGATGTTTTTCAATGGCAAAAATCAATGAATATTGTAAATGCACAAACAGTAATTTCTCCGCATTGCAAGGTGCAATTCTGAAATTTTTTGCTTTTTCCTGCTCCTCTTAGCATGATAAAGAAGATTCAAAGAGAGTGAGATGTCAGCTCCTTTCATTCAGTCAGTAGCTTCAATCATTTCTGGATGTTTTTCAATGGCAAAAATCAATGAATATTGTAAATGCACAGACAGTAATTTCTCCGCATTGCAAGGTGCAATTCTGAAATTTTTTGCTTTTTCCTGCTCCTCTTAGCATGATAAAGAAGATTCAAAGAGAGTGAGATGTCAGCTCCTTTCATTGTCAGTAGCTTCAAACATTTCTGGTATATGAATAACATGATGTTTTTCAATGGCAAAAATCAATGAATATTGTAAATGCACAAACAGTAATTTCTCCGCATTGCAAGGTGCAATTCTGAAATTTTTTGCTTTTTCCTGCTCCTCTTAGCATGATAAAGAAGATTCAAAGAGAGTGAGATGCCAGCTCCTTTCATTCAGTTAGTAGCTTCAATCATTTCTGGACGTTTTTCAATGGCAAAAATCAATGAATATTGTAAATGCACAAACAGTAATTTCTCCGCATTGCAAGGTGCAATTCTGAAATTTTTTGCTTTTTCCTGCTCCTCTTAGCATGATAAAGAAGATTCAAAGAGACTGAGATGCCAGCTCCTTTCATTCAGTCAGTAGCTTCAATCATTTCTGGACGTTTTTCAATGGCAAAAAACAATGAATATTGTAAATGCACAAACAGTAATTTCTCCGCATTGCAAGGTGCAATTCTGAAATTTTTTGCTTTTTCCTGCTCCTCTTAGCATGATAGAGAAGATTCAAAGAGAGTGAGATGCCAGCTCCTTTCATTCAGTCAGTAGCTTCAATCATTTCTGGACGTTTTTCAATGGCAAAAATCAATGAATATTGTAAATGCACAAACAGTAATTTCTCCGAATTGCAAGGTGCAATTCTGAAATTTTTTGCCTTTTCCTGCTCCTCTTAGCATGATAAAGAAGATTCAAAGAGAGTGAGATGCCAGCTCCTTTCATTCAGTCAGTAGCTTCAAACATTTCTGGTATATGAATAACATGATGTTTTTCAATGGCAAAAATCAATGAATATTTTAAATGCACAAACAGTAATTTCTCCGCATTGCAAGGTGCAATTCTGAAATTTTTTGCTTTTTCCTGCTCCTCTTAGCATGATAAAGAAGATTCAAAGAGAGTGAGATACCAGCTCCTTTCATTCAGTCAGTAGCTTCAATCATTTCTGGACGTTTTTCAATGGCAAAAATCAATGAATATTGTAAATGCACAAACAGTAATTTCTCCGCATTGCAAGGTGCAATTCTGAAATTTTTTGCTTTTTCCTGCTCCTCTTAGCATGATAAAGAAGATTCAAAGAGAGTGAGATGCCAGCTCCTTTCATTCAGTCAGTAGCTTCAATCATTTCTGGACGTTTTTCAATGGCAAAAATCAATGAATATTGTAAATGCACAGACAGTAATTTCTCCGCATTGCAAGGTGCAATTCTGAAATTTTTTGCTTTTTCCTGCTCCTCTTAGCATGATAAAGAAGATTCAAAGAGAGTGAGATGTCAGCTCCTTTCATTCAGTCAGTAGCTTCAAACATTTCTGGTATATGAATAACATGATGTTTTTCAATTTCAAAAATCAATGAATATTGTAAATGCACAAACAGTAATTTCTCCGCATTGCAAGGTGCAATTCTGAAATTTTTTGCTTTTTCCTGCTCCTCTTAGCATGATAAAGAAGATTCAAAGAGAGTAAGATGCCAGCTCCTTTCATTCAGTCAGTAGCTTCAATCATTTCTGGACGTTTTTCAATGGCAAAAATCAATGAATATTGTAAATGCACAAACAGTAATTTCTCCGCATTGCAAGGTGAAATTCTGAAATTTTTTGCTTTTTCCTGCTCCTCTTAGCATGATAAAGAAGATTCAAAGAGAGTGAGATGCCAGCTCCTTTCATTCAGTCAGTAGCTTCAATCATTTCTGGACGTTTTTCAATGGCAAAAATCAATGAATATTGTAAATGCACAAACAGTAATTTCTCCGCATTGCAAGGTGCAATTCTGAAATTTTTTGCTTTTTCCTGCTCCTCTTAGCATGATAAAGAAGATTCAAAGAGAGTGAGATGCCAACTCCTTTCATTCAGTCAGTAGCTTCAAACATTTCTGGTATATGAATAACATGATGTTTTTCAATGGCAAAAATCAATGAATATTGTAAATGCACAAACAGTAATTTCTCCGCATTGCAAGGTGCAATTCTGAAATTTTTTGCTTTTTCCTGCTCCTCTTAGCATGATAAAGAAGATTCAAAGAGAGTGAGATGCCAGCTCCTTTCATTCAGTCAGTAGCTTCAATCATTTCTGGACGTTTTTCAATGGCAAAAATCAATGAATATTGTAAATGCACAAACAGTAATTTCTCCGCATTGCAAGGTGCAATTCTGAAATTTTTTGCTTTTTCCTGCTCCTCTTAGCATGATAAAGAAGATTCAAAGAGAGTGAGATGCCAGCTCCTTTCATTCAGTCAGTAGCTTCAATCATTTCTGGACGTTTTTCAATGGCAAAAATCAATGAATATTGTAAATGCACAAACAGTAATTTCTCCGCATTGCAAGGTGCAATTCTGAAATTTTTTGCTTTTTCCTGCTCCTCTTAGCATGATAAAGAAGATTCAAAGAGAGTGAGATGCCAGCTCCTTTCAGTCAGTCAGTAGCTTCAAACATTTCTGGTATATGAATAACATGATGTTTTTCAATGGCAAAAATCAATGAATTTTGTAAATGCACAAACAGTAATTTCTCCGCATTGCAATGTGCAATTCTGAAATTTTTTGCTTTTTCCTGCTCCTCTTAGCATGATAAAGAAGATTCAAAGAGAGTGAGATACCAGCTCCTTTCATTCAGTCAGTAGCTTCAATAATTTCTGGATGTTTTTCAATGGCAAAAATCAATGAATATTGTAAATGCACAAACAGTAATTTCTCCGCATTGCAAGGTGCAATTCTGAAATTTTTTGCTTTTTCCTGCTCCTCTTAGCATGATAAAGAAGATTTAAAGAGAGTGAGATGCCAGCTCCTTTCATTCAGTCAGTAGCTTCAATCATTTCTGGATGTTTTTCAATGGCAAAAATCAATGAATATTGTAAATGCACAGACAGTAATTTCTCCGCATTGCAAGGTGCAATTCTGAAATTTTTTGCTTTTTCCTGCTCCTCTTAGCATGATAAAGAAGATTCAAAGAGAGTGAGATGTCAGCTCCTTTCATTGTCAGTAGCTTCAAACATTTCTGGTATATGAATAACATGATGTTTTTCAATGGCAAAAATCAATGAATATTGTAAATGCACAAACAGTAATTTCTCCGCATTGCAAGGTGCAATTCTGAAATTTTTTGCTTTTTCCTGCTCCTCTCAGCATGATAAAGAAGATTCAAAGAGAGTGAGATGCCAGCTCCTTTCTTTCAGTCAGTAGCTTCAATCATTTCTGTTTGTTTTTCAATGGCAAAAATCAATGAATATTGTAAATGCACAAACAGTAATTTCTCCGCATTGCAAGGTGCAATTCTGAAATTTCTTGCTTTTTCCTGCTCCTCTTAGCATGATAAAGAAGATTCAAAGAGAGTGAGATGCCAGCTCCTTTCATTCAGTCAGTAGCTTCTATCATTTCTGGACGTTTTTCAATGGCAAAAATCAATGAATATTGTAAATGCACAAACAGTAATTTCTCCGCATTGCAAGGTGCAATTCTGAATTTTTTTGCTTTTTCCTGCTCCTCTTAGCATGATAAAGAAGATTCAAAGAGAGTGAGATGCCAGCTCCTTTCATTCAGTCAGTAGCTTCAAACATTTCTGGTATATGAATAACATGATGTTTTTCAATGGCAAAAATCAATGAATTTTGTAAATGCACAAACAGTAATTTCTCCGCATTGCAAGCTGCAATTCTGAAATTTTTTGCTTTTTCCTGCTCCTCTTAGCATGATAAAGAAGATTCAAAGAGAGTGAGATACCAGCTCCTTTCATTCAGTCAGTAGCTTCAATAATTTCTGGATGTTTTTCAATGGCAAAAATCAATGAATATTGTAAATGCACAAACAGTAATTTCTCCGCATTGCAAGGTGCAATTCTGAAATTTTTTGCTTTTTCCTGCTCCTCTTAGCATGATAAAGAAGATTCAAAGAGAGTGAGATGTCAGCTCCTTTCATTCAGTCAGTAGCTTCAATCATTTCTGGATGTTTTTCAATGGCAAAAATCAATGAATATTGTAAATGCACAGACAGTAATTTCTCCGCATTGCAAGGTGCAATTCTGAAATTTTTTGCTTTTTCCTGCTCCTCTTAGCATGATAAAGAAGATTCAAAGAGAGTGAGATGTCAGCTCCTTTCATTGTCAGTAGCTTCAAACATTTCTGGTATATGAATAACATGATGTTTTTCAATGGCAAAAATCAATGAATATTGTAAATGCACAAACAGTAATTTCTCCGCATTGCAAGGTGCAATTCTGAAATTTTTTGCTTTTTCCTGCTCCTCTTAGCATGATAAAGAAGATTCAAAGAGAGTGAGATTCCAGCTCCTTTCATTCAGTTAGTAGCTTCAATCATTTCTGGATGTTTTTCAATGGCAAAAATCAATGAATATTGTAAATGCACAAACAGTAATTTCTCTGCATTGCAAGGTGCAATTCTGAAATTTTTTGCTTTTTCCTGCTCCTCTTAGCATGATAAAGAAGATTCAAAGAGACTGAGATGTCAGCTCCTTTCATTCAGTCAGTAGCTTCAATCATTTCTGGACGTTTTTCAATGGCAAAAAACAATGAATATTGTAAATGCACAAACAGTAATTTCTCCGCATTGCAAGGTGCAATTCTGAAATTTTTTGCTTTTTCCTGCTCCTCTTAGCATGATAGAGAAGATTCAAAGAGAGTGAGATGCCAGCTCCTTTCATTCAGTCAGTAGCTTCAATCATTTCTGGACATTTTTCAATGGCAAAAATCAATGAATATTGTAAATGCACAAACAGTAATTTCTCCATATTGCAAGGTGCAATTCTGAAATTTTTTGCTTTTTCCTGCTCCTCTTAGCATGATAAAGAAGATTCAAAGAGAGTGAGATGCCAGCTCCTTTCATTCAGTCAGTAGCTTCAAACATTTCTGGTATATGAATAACATGATGTTTTTCAATGGCAAAAATCAATGAATATTTTAAATGCACAAACAGTAATTTCTCCGCATTGCAAGGTGCAATTCTGAAATTTTTTGCTTTTTCCTGCTCCTCTTAGCATGATAAAGAAGATTCAAAGAGAGTGAGATACCAGCTCCTTTCATTCAGTCAGTAGCTTCAATCATTTCTGGACGTTTTTCAATGGCAAAAATCAATGAATATTGTAAATGCACAAACAGTAATTTCTCCGCATTGCAAGATGCAATTCTGAAATTTTTTGCTTTTTCCTGCTCCTCTTAGCATGATAAAGAAGATTCAAAGAGAGTGAGATGTCAGCTCCTTTCATTCAGTCAGTAGCTTCAATCATTTCTGGATGTTTTTCAATGGCAAAAATCAATGAATATTGTAAATGCACAGACAGTAATTTCTCCGCATTGCAAGGTGCAATTCTGAAATTTTTTGCTTTTTCCTGCTCCTCTTAGCATGATAAAGAAGATTCAAAGAGAGTGAGATGTCAGCTCCTTTCATTGTCAGTAGCTTCCAACATTTCTGGTATATGAATAACATGATGTTTTTCAATGGCAAAAATCAATGAATATTGTAAATGCACAAACAGTAATTTCTCCGCATTGCAAGGTGCAATTCTGAAATTTTTTACTTTTTCCTGCTCCTCTTAGCATGATAAAGAAGATTCAAAGAGAGTGAGATTCCAGCTCCTTTCATTCAGTTAGTAGCTTCAATCATTTCTGGATGTTTTTCAATGGCAAAAATCAATGAATATTGTAAATGCACAAACAGTAATTTCTCTGCATTGCAAGGTGCAATTCTGAAATTTTTTGCTTTTTCCTGCTCCTCTTAGCATGATAAAGAAGATTCAAAGAGACTGAGATGCCAGCTCCTTTCATTCAGTCAGTAGCTTCAATCATTTCTGGACGTTTTTCAATGGCAAAAAACAATGAATATTGTAAATGCACAAACAGTAATTTCTCCGCATTGCAAGGTGCAATTCTGAAATTTTTTGCTTTTTCCTGCTCCTCTTAGCATGATAGAGAAGATTCAAAGAGAGTGAGATGCCAGCTCCTTTCATTCAGTCAGTAGCTTCAATCATTTCTGGACATTTTTCAATGGCAAAAATCAATGAATATTGTAAATGCACAAACAGTAATTTCTCCGTATTGCAAGGTGCAATTCTGAAATTTTTTGCTTTTTCCTGCTCCTCTTAGCATGATAAAGAAGATTCAAAGAGAGTGAGATGCCAGCTCCTTTCATTCAGTCAGTAGCTTCAAACATTTCTGGTATATGAATAACATGATGTTTTTCAATGGCAAAAATCAATGAATATTTTAAATGCACAAACAGTAATTTCTCCGCATTGCAAGGTGCAATTCTAAAATTTTTTGCTTTTTCCTGCTCCTCTTAGCATGATAAAGAAGATTCAAAGAGAGTGAGATACCAGCTCCTTTCATTCAGTCAGTAGCTTCAATCATTTCTGGACGTTTTTCAATGGCAAAAATCAATGAATATTGTAAATGCACAAACAGTAATTTCTCCGCATTGCAAGATGCAATTCTGAAATTTTTTGCTTTTTCCTGCTCCTCTTAGCATGATAAAGAAGATTCAAAGAGAGTGAGATGCCAGCTCCTTTCATTCAGTCAGTAGCTTCAATCATTTCTGGACGTTTTTCAATGGCAAAAATCAATGAATATTGTAAATGCACAGAGAGTAATTTCTCCGCATTGCAAGGTGCAATTCTGAAATTTTTTGCTTTTTCCTGCTCCTCTTAGCATGATAAAGAAGATTCAAAGAGAGTGAGATGTCAGCTCCTTTCATTCAGTCAGTAGCTTCAAACATTTCTGGTATATGAATAACATGATGTTTTTCAATGGCAAAAATCAATGAATATTGTAAATGCACAAACAGTAATTTCTCCGCATTGCAAGGTGCAATTCTGAAATTTTTTGCTTTTTCCTGCTCCTCTTAGCATGATAAAGAAGATTCAAAGAGAGTAAGATGCCAGCTCCTTTCATTCAGTCAGTAGCTTCAATCATTTCTGGACGTTTTTCAATGGCAAAAATCAATGAATATTGTAAATGCACAAACAGTAATTTCTCCGCATTGCAAGGTGAAATTCTGAAATTTTTTGCTTTTTCCTGCTCCTCTTAGCATGATAAAGAAGATTCAAAGAGAGTGAGATGCCAGCTCCTTTCATTCAGTCAGTAGCTTCAATCATTTCTGGATGTTTTTCAATGGCAAAAATCAATGAATATTGTAAATGCACAAACAGTAATTTCTCCGCATTGCAAGGTGCAATTCTGAAATTTTGTGCTTTTTCCTGCTCCTCTTAGCATGATAAAGAAGATTCAAAGAGAGTGAGATGCCAGCTCCTTTCATTCAGTCAGTAGCTTCAAACATTTCTGGTATATGAATAACATGATGTTTTTCAATGGCAAAAATCAATGAATATTGTAAATGCACAAACAGTAATTTCTCTGCATTGCAAGGTGCAATTCTGAAATTTTTTGCTTTTTCCTGCTCCTCTTAGCATGATAAAGAAGATTCAAAGAGACTGAGATGCCAGCTCCTTTCATTCAGTCAGTAGCTTCAATCATTTCTGGACGTTTTTCAATGGCAAAAAACAATGAATATTGTAAATGCACAAACAGTAATTTCTCCGCATTGCAAGGTGCAATTCTGAAATTTTTTGCTTTTTCCTGCTCCTCTTAGCATGATAGAGAAGATTCAAAGAGAGTGAGATGCCAGCTCCTTTCATTCAGTCAGTAGCTTCAATCATTTCTGGACATTTTTCAATGGCAAAAATCAATGAATATTGTAAATGCACAAACAGTAATTTCTCCGTATTGCAAGGTGCAATTCTGAAATTTTTTGCTTTTTCCTGCTCCTCTTAGCATGATAAAGAAGATTCAAAGAGAGTGAGATGCCAGCTCCTTTCATTCAGTCAGTAGCTTCAAACATTTCTGGTATATGAATTACATGATGTTTTTCAATGGCAAAAATCAATGAATATTTTAAATGCACAAACAGTAATTTCTCCGCATTGCAAGGTGCAATTCTGAAATTTTTTGCTTTTTCCTGCTCCTCTTAGCATGATAAAGAAGATTCAAAGAGAGTGAGATACCAGCTCCTTTCATTCAGTCAGTAGCTTCAATCATTTCTGGACGTTTTTCAATGGCAAAAATCAATGAATATTGTAAATGCACAAACAGTAATTTCTCCGCATTGCAAGATGCAATTCTGAAATTTTTTGCTTTTTCCTGCTCCTCTTAGCATGATAAAGAAGATTCAAAGAGAGTGAGATGCCAGCTCCTTTCATTCAGTCAGTAGCTTCAATCATTTCTGGACGTTTTTCAATGGCAAAAATCAATGAATATTGTAAATGCACAGAGAGTAATTTCTCCGCATTGCAAGGTGCAATTCTGAAATTTTTTGCTTTTTCCTGCTCCTCTTAGCATGATAAAGAAGATTCAAAGAGAGTGAGATGTCAGCTCCTTTCATTCAGTCAGTAGCTTCAAACATTTCTGGTATATGAATAACATGATGTTTTTCAATGGCAAAAATCAATGAATATTGTAAATGCACAAACAGTAATTTCTCCGCATTGCAAGGTGCAATTCTGAAATTTTTTGCTTTTTCCTGCTCCTCTTAGCATGATAAAGAAGATTCAAAGAGAGTAAGATGCCAGCTCCTTTCATTCAGTCAGTAGCTTCAATCATTTCTGGACGTTTTTCAATGGCAAAAATCAATGAATATTGTAAATGCACAAACAGTAATTTCTCCGCATTGCAAGGTGACATTCTGAAATTTTTTGCTTTTTCCTGCTCCTCTTAGCATGATAAAGAAGATTCAAAGAGAGTGAGATGCCAGCTCCTTTCATTCAGTCAGTAGCTTCAATCATTTCTGGATGTTTTTCAATGGCAAAAATCAATGAATATTGTAAATGCACAAACAGTAATTTCTCCGCATTGCAAGGTGCAATTCTGAAATTTTGTGCTTTTTCCTGCTCCTCTTAGCATGATAAAGAAGATTCAAAGAGAGTGAGATGCCAGCTCCTTTCATTCAGTCAGTAGCTTCAAACATTTCTGGTATATGAATAACATGATGTTTTTCAATGGCAAAAATCAATGAATATTGTAAATGCACAAACAGTAATTTCTCCGCATTGCAAGGTGCAATTCTGAAATTTTTTGCTTTTTCCTGCTCCTCTTAGCATGATAAAGAAGATTCAAAGAGAGTGAGATGCCAGCTCCTTTCATTCAGTCAGTAGCTTCAATCATTTCTGGACGTTTTTCAATGGCAAAAATCAATGAATATTGTAAATGCACAAACAGTAATTTCTCCGCATTGCAAGGTGCAATTCTGAATTTTTTTGCTTTTTCCTGCTCCTCTTAGCATGATAAAGAAGATTCAAAGAGAGTGAGATGCCAGCTCCTTTCATTCAGTCAGTAGCTTCAATCATTTCTGGACGTTTTTCAATGGCAAAAATCAATGAATATTGTAAATGCACAAACAGTAATTTCTCCGCATTGCAAGGAGCAATTCTGAAATTTTTTGCTTTTTCCTGCTCCTCTTAGCATGATAAAGAAGATTCAAAGAGAGTGAGATGCCAGCTCCTTTCATTCAGTCAGTAGCTTCAATCATTTGTGGACGTTTTTCAATAGCAAAAATCAATGAATATTGTAAATGCACAAACAGTAATTTCTCTGCATTGCAAGGTGCAATTCTGAAATTTTTTGCTTTTTCCTGCTCCTCTTAGCATGATAAAGAAGATTCAAAGAGAGTGAGATGCCAGCTCCTTTCATTCAGTCAGTAGCTTCAATCATTTCTGGACGTTTTTCAATGGCAAAAATCAATGAATATTGTAAATGCACAAACAGTAATTTCTCCGCATTGCAAGGTGCAATTCTGAAATTTTTTGCTTTTTCCTGCTCCTCTTAGCATGATAAAGAAGATTCAAAGAGAGTGCGATGCCAGCTCCATTCATTCAGTCAGTAGCTTCAATCATTTCTGGACGTTTTTCAATGGCAAAAATCAATGAATATTGTAAATGCACAAACAGTAATTTCTCCGCATTGCAAGGTGCAATTCTGAAATTTTTTGCTTTTTCCTGCTCCTCTTAGCATGATAAAGAAGATTCAAAGAGAGTGAGATGCCAGCTCCTTTCACTCAGTCAGTAGCTTCAAACATTTCTGGTATATGAATAACATGATGTTTTTCAATGGCAAAAATCAATGAATATTGTAAATGCACAAACAGTAATTTCTCCGCATTGCAAGGTGCAATTCTGAAATTTTTTGCTTTTTCCTGCTCCTCTTAGCATGATAAAGAAGATTCAAAGAGAGTGAGATGCCAGCTCCTTTCATTCAGTCAGTAGCTTCAATCATTTGTGGACGTTTTTCAATAGCAAAAATCAATGAATATTGTAAATGCACAAACAGTAATTTCTCTGCATTGCAAGGTGCAATTCTGAAATTTTTTGCTTTTTCCTGCTCCTCTTAGCATGATAAAGAAGATTCAAAGAGAGTGAGATGCCAGCTCCTTTCATTCAGTCAGTAGCTTCAATCATTTCTGGACGTTTTTCAATGGCAAAAATCAATGAATATTGTAAATGCACAAACAGTAATTTCTCCGCATTGCAAGGTGCAATTCTGAAATTTTTTGCTTTTTCCTGCTCCTCTTAGCATGATAAAGAAGATTCAAAGAGAGTGAGATGCCAGCTCCATTCATTCAGTCAGTAGCTTCAATCATTTCTGGACGTTTTTCAATGGCAAAAATCAATGAATATTGTAAATGCACAAACAGTAATTTCTCCGCATTGCAAGGTGCAATTCTGAAATTTTTTGCTTTTTCCTGCTCCTCTTAGCATGATAAAGAAGATTCAAAGAGAGTGAGATGCCAGCTCCTTTCACTCAGTCAGTAGCTTCAAACATTTCTGGTATATGAATAACATGATGTTTTTCAATGGCAAAAATCAATGAATATTGTAAATGCACAAACAGTAATTTCTCCGCATTGCAAGGTGCAATTCTGAAATTTTTTGCTTTTTCCTGCTCCTCATAGCATGATAAAGAAGATTCAAAGAGAGTGAGATGCCAGCTCCTTTCATTCAGTCAGTAGCTTCAATCATTTGTGGACGTTTTTCAATAGCAAAAATCAATGAATATTGTAAATGCACAAACAGTAATTTCTCCGCATTGCAAGGTGCAATTCTGAAATTTTTTGCTTTTTCCTGCTCCTCTTAGCATGATAAAGAAGATTCAAAGAGAGTGAGATGCCAGCTCCTTTCATTCAGTCAGTAGCTTCAATCATTTCTGGACGTTTTTAAACGGCAAAAATCAATGAATATTGTAAATGCACAAACAGTAATTTCTCCGCATTGCAAGGTGCAATTCTGAAATTTTTTGCTTTTTCCTGCTCCTCTTAGCATGATAAAGAAGATTCAAAGAGAGTGAGATGCCAGCTCCTTTCATTCAGTCAGTAGCTTCAATCATTTCTGGTATATGAATAACATGATGTTTTTCAATGGCAAAAATCAATGAATATTGTAAATACACAAACAGTAATTTCTACGCATTGCAAGGTGCAATTCTGAAATTTTTTGCTTTTTCCTGCTCCTCTTAGCATGATAAAGAAGATTCAAAGAGAGTGAGATGCCAGCTCCTTTCATTCAGTCAGTAGCTTCAAACATTTCTGGTATATGAATAACATGATGTTTTTCAATGGCAAAAATCAATGAATATTGTAAATGCACAAACAGTAATTTCTCCGCATTGCAAGGTGCAATTCTGAAATTTTTTGCTTTTTCCTGCTCCTCTTAGCATGATAAAGAAGATTCAAAGAGAGTGAGATGCCAGCTCCTTTCATTCAGTCAGTAGCTTCAATCATTTCTGGACGTTTTTCAATGGCAAAAATCAATGAATATTGTAAATGCACAAACAGTAATTTCTCCGCATTGCAAGGTGCAATTCTGAAATTTTTTGCTTTTTCCTGCTCCTCTTAGCATGATAAAGAAGATTCAAAGAGAGTGAGATGCCAGCTCCTTTCATTCAGTCAGTAGCTTCAATCATTTCTGGACGTTTTTCAATGGCAAAAATCAATGAATATTGTAAATGCACAAACAGTAATTTCTCCGCATTGCAAGGTGCAATTCTGAAATTTTTTGCTTTTTCCTGCTCCTCGTAGCATGATAAAGAAGATTCAAAGAGAGTGAGATGCCAGCTCCTTTCACTCAGTCAGTAGCTTCAAACATTTCTGGTATATGAATAACATGATGTTTTTCAATGGCAAAAATCAATGAATATTGTAAATGCACAAACAGTAATTTCTCCGCATTGCAAGGAGCAATTCTGAAATTTTTTGCTTTTTCCTGCTCCTCTTAGCATGATAAAGAAGATTCAAAGAGAGTGAGATGCCAGCTCCTTTCATTCAGTCAGTAGCTTCAATCATTTGTGGACGTTTTTCAATAGCAAAAATCAATGAATATTGTAAATGCACAAACAGTAATTTCTCTGCATTGCAAGGTGCAATTCTGAAATTTTTTGCTTTTTCCTGCTCCTCTTAGCATGATAAAGAAGATTCAAAGAGAGTGAGATGCCAGCTCCTTTCATTCAGTCAGTAGCTTCAATCATTTCTGGACGTTTTTCAATGGCAAAAATCAATGAATATTGTAAATGCACAAACAGTAATTTCTCCGCATTGCAAGGTGCAATTCTGAAATTTTTTGCTTTTTCCTGCTCCTCTTAGCATGATAAAGAAGATTCAAAGAGAGTGAGATGCCAGCTCCATTCATTCAGTCAGTAGCTTCAATCATTTCTGGACGTTTTTCAATGGCAAAAATCAATGAATATTGTAAATGCACAAACAGTAATTTCTCCGCATTGCAAGGTGCAATTCTGAAATTTTTTGCTTTTTCCTGCTCCTCTTAGCATGATAAAGAAGATTCAAAGAGAGTGAGATGCCAGCTCCTTTCACTCAGTCAGTAGCTTCAAACATTTCTGGTATATGAATAACATGATGTTTTTCAATGGCAAAAATCAATGAATATTGTAAATGCACAAACAGTAATTTCTCCGCATTGCAAGGTGCAATTCTGAAATTTTTTGCTTTTTCCTGCTCCTCTTAGCATGATAAAGAAGATTCAAAGAGAGTGAGATGCCAGCTCCTTTCATTCAGTCAGTAGCTTCAAACATTTCTGGTATATGAATAACATGATGTTTTTCAATGGCAAAAATCAATGAATATTTTAAATGCACAAACAGTAATTTCTCCGCATTGCAAGGTGCAATTCTGAAATTTTTTGCTTTTTCCTGCTCCTCTTAGCATGATAAAGAAGATTCAAAGAGAGTGAGATACCAGCTCCTTTCATTCAGTCAGTAGCTTCAATCATTTCTGGACGTTTTTCAATGGCAAAAATCAATGAATATTGTAAATGCACAAACAGTAATTTCTCCGCATTGCAAGATGCAATTCTGAAATTTTTTGCTTTTTCCTGCTCCTCTTAGCATGATAAAGAAGATTCAAAGAGAGTGAGATGTCAGCTCCTTTCATTCAGTCAGTAGCTTCAATCATTTCTGGATGTTTTTCAATGGCAAAAATCAATGAATATTGTAAATGCACAGACAGTAATTTCTCCGCATTGCAAGGTGCAATTCTGAAATTTTTTGCTTTTTCCTGCTCCTCTTAGCATGATAAAGAAGATTCAAAGAGAGTGAGATGTCAGCTCCTTTCATTGTCAGTAGCTTCAAACATTTCTGGTATATGAATAACATGATGTTTTTCAATGGCAAAAATCAATGAATATTGTAAATGCACAAACAGTAATTTCTCCGCATTGCAAGGTGCAATTCTGAAATTTTTTGCTTTTTCCTGCTCCTCTTAGCATGATAAAGAAGATTCAAAGAGAGTGAGATTCCAGCTCCTTTCATTCAGTTAGTAGCTTCAATCATTTCTGGATGTTTTTCAATGGCAAAAATCAATGAATATTGTAAATGCACAAACAGTAATTTCTCTGCATTGCAAGGTGCAATTCTGAAATTTTTTGCTTTTTCCTGCTCCTCTTAGCATGATAAAGAAGATTCAAAGAGACTGAGATGCCAGCTCCTTTCATTCAGTCAGTAGCTTCAATCATTTCTGGACGTTTTTCAATGGCAAAAAACAATGAATATTGTAAATGCACAAACAGTAATTTCTCCGCATTGCAAGGTGCAATTCTGAAATTTTTTGCTTTTTCCTGCTCCTCTTAGCATGATAGAGAAGATTCAAAGAGAGTGAGATGCCAGCTCCTTTCATTCAGTCAGTAGCTTCAATCATTTCTGGACATTTTTCAATGGCAAAAATCAATGAATATTGTAAATGCACAAACAGTAATTTCTCCGTATTGCAAGGTGCAATTCTGAAATTTTTTGCTTTTTCCTGCTCCTCTTAGCATGATAAAGAAGATTCAAAGAGAGTGAGATGCCAGCTCCTTTCATTCAGTCAGTAGCTTCAAACATTTCTGGTATATGAATAACATGATGTTTTTCAATGGCAAAAATCAATGAATATTTTAAATGCACAAACAGTAATTTCTCCGCATTGCAAGGTGCAATTCTGAAATTTTTTGCTTTTTCCTGCTCCTCTTAGCATGATAAAGAAGATTCAAAGAGAGTGAGATACCAGCTCCTTTCATTCAGTCAGTAGCTTCAATCATTTCTGGACGTTTTTCAATGGCAAAAATCAATGAATATTGTAAATGCACAAACAGTAATTTCTCCGCATTGCAAGATGCAATTCTGAAATTTTTTGCTTTTTCCTGCTCCTCTTAGCATGATAAAGAAGTTTCAAAGAGAGTGAGATGCCAGCTCCTTTCATTCAGTCAGTAGCTTCAATCATTTCTGGACGTTTTTCAATGGCAAAAATCAATGAATATTGTAAATGCACAGAGAGTAATTTCTCCGCATTGCAAGGTGCAATTCTGAAATTTTTTGCTTTTTCCTGCTCCTCTTAGCATGATAGAGAAGATTCAAAGAGAGTGAGATGCCAGCTCCTTTCATTCAGTCAGTAGCTTCAATCATTTCTGGACATTTTTCAATGGCAAAAATCAATGAATATTGTAAATGCACAAACAGTAATTTCTCCGTATTGCAAGGTGCAATTCTGAAATTTTTTGCTTTTTCCTGCTCCTCTTAGCATGATAAAGAAGATTCAAAGAGAGTGAGATGCCAGCTCCTTTCATTCAGTCAGTAGCTTCAAACATTTCTGGTATATGAATAACATGATGTTTTTCAATGGCAAAAATCAATGAATATTTTAAATGCACAAACAGTAATTTCTCCGCATTGCAAGGTGCAATTCTGAAATTTTTTGCTTTTTCCTGCTCCTCTTAGCATGATAAAGAAGATTCAAAGAGAGTGAGATACCAGCTCCTTTCATTCAGTCAGTAGCTTCAATCATTTCTGGACGTTTTTCAATGGCAAAAATCAATGAATATTGTAAATGCACAAACAGTAATTTCTCCGCATTGCAAGATGCAATTCTGAAATTTTTTGCTTTTTCCTGCTCCTCTTAGCATGATAAAGAAGATTCAAAGAGAGTGAGATGCCAGCTCCTTTCATTCAGTCAGTAGCTTCAATCATTTCTGGACGTTTTTCAATGGCAAAAATCAATGAATATTGTAAATGCACAGAGAGTAATTTCTCCGCATTGCAAGGTGCAATTCTGAAATTTTTTGCTTTTTCCTGCTCCTCTTAGCATGATAAAGAAGATTCAAAGAGAGTGAGATGTCAGCTCCTTTCATTCAGTCAGTAGCTTCAAACATTTCTGGTATATGAATAACATGATGTTTTTCAATGGCAAAAATCAATGAATATTGTAAATGCACAAACAGTAATTTCTCCGCATTGCAAGGTGCAATTCTGAAATTTTTTGCTTTTTCCTGCTCCTCTTAGCATGATAAAGAAGATTCAAAGAGAGTAAGATGCCAGCTCCTTTCATTCAGTCAGTAGCTTCAATCATTTCTGGACGTTTTTCAATGGCAAAAATCAATGAATATTGTAAATGCACAAACAGTAATTTCTCCGCATTGCAAGGTGAAATTCTGAAATTTTTTGCTTTTTCCTGCTCCTCTTAGCATGATAAAGAAGATTCAAAGAGAGTGAGATGCCAGCTCCTTTCATTCAGTCAGTAGCTTCAATCATTTCTGGATGTTTTTCAATGGCAAAAATCAATGAATATTGTAAATGCACAAACAGTAATTTCTCCGCATTGCAAGGTGCAATTCTGAAATTTTGTGCTTTTTCCTGCTCCTCTTAGCATGATAAAGAAGATTCAAAGAGAGTGAGATGCCAGCTCCTTTCATTCAGTCAGTAGCTTCAAACATTTCTGGTATATGAATAACATGATGTTTTTCAATGGCAAAAATCAATGAATATTGTAAATGCACAAACAGTAATTTCTCTGCATTGCAAGGTGCAATTCTGAAATTTTTTGCTTTTTCCTGCTCCTCTTAGCATGATAAAGAAGATTCAAAGAGACTGAGATGCCAGCTCCTTTCATTCAGTCAGTAGCTTCAATCATTTCTGGACGTTTTTCAATGGCAAAAAACAATGAATATTGTAAATGCACAAACAGTAATTTCTCCGCATTGCAAGGTGCAATTCTGAAATTTTTTGCTTTTTCCTGCTCCTCTTAGCATGATAGAGAAGATTCAAAGAGAGTGAGATTCCAGCTCCTTTCATTCAGTCAGTAGCTTCAATCATTTCTGGACATTTTTCAATGGCAAAAATCAATGAATATTGTAAATGCACAAACAGTAATTTCTCCGTATTGCAAGGTGCAATTCTGAAATTTTTTGCTTTTTCCTGCTCCTCTTAGCATGATAAAGAAGATTCAAAGAGAGTGAGATGCCAGCTCCTTTCATTCAGTCAGTAGCTTCAAACATTTCTGGTATATGAATAACATGATGTTTTTCAATGGCAAAAATCAATGAATATTTTAAATGCACAAACAGTAATTTCTCCGCATTGCAAGGTGCAATTCTGAAATTTTTTGCTTTTTCCTGCTCCTCTTAGCATGATAAAGAAGATTCAAAGAGAGTGAGATACCAGCTCCTTTCATTCAGTCAGTAGCTTCAATCATTTCTGGACGTTTTTCAATGGCAAAAATCAATGAATATTGTAAATGCACAAACAGTAATTTCTCCGCATTGCAAGATGCAATTCTGAAATTTTTTGCTTTTTCCTGCTCCTCTTAGCATGATAAAGAAGATTCAAAGAGAGTGAGATGCCAGCTCCTTTCATTCAGTCAGTAGCTTCAATCATTTCTGGACGTTTTTCAATGGCAAAAATCAATGAATATTGTAAATGCACAGAGAGTAATTTCTCCGCATTGCAAGGTGCAATTCTGAAATTTTTTGCTTTTTCCTGCTCCTCTTAGCATGATAAAGAAGATTCAAAGAGAGTGAGATGTCAGCTCCTTTCATTCAGTCAGTAGCTTCAAACATTTCTGGTATATGAATAACATGATGTTTTTCAATGGCAAAAATCAATGAATATTGTAAATGCACAAACAGTAATTTCTCCGCATTGCAAGGTGCAATTCTGAAATTTTTTGCTTTTTCCTGCTCCTCTTAGCATGATAAAGAAGATTCAAAGAGAGTAAGATGCCAGCTCCTTTCATTCAGTCAGTAGCTTCAATCATTTCTGGACGTTTTTCAATGGCAAAAATCAATGAATATTGTAAATGCACAAACAGTAATTTCTCCGCATTGCAAGGTGAAATTCTGAAATTTTTTGCTTTTTCCTGCTCCTCTTAGCATGATAAAGAAGATTCAAAGAGAGTGAGATGCCAGCTCCTTTCATTCAGTCAGTAGCTTCAATCATTTCTGGATGTTTTTCAATGGCAAAAATCAATGAATATTGTAAATGCACAAACAGTAATTTCTCCGCATTGCAAGGTGCAATTCTGAAATTTTGTGCTTTTTCCTGCTCCTCTTAGCATGATAAAGAAGATTCAAAGAGAGTGAGATGCCAGCTCCTTTCATTCAGTCAGTAGCTTCAAACATTTCTGGTATATGAATAACATGATGTTTTTCAATGGCAAAAATCAATGAATATTGTAAATGCACAAACAGTAATTTCTCCGCATTGCAAGGTGCAATTCTGAAATTTTTTGCTTTTTCCTGCTCCTCTTAGCATGATAAAGAAGATTCAAAGAGAGTGAGATGCCAGCTCCTTTCATTCAGTCAGTAGCTTCAATCATTTCTGGACGTTTTTCAATGGCAAAAATCAATGAATATTGTAAATGCACAAACAGTAATTTCTCCGCATTGCAAGGTGCAATTCTGAATTTTTTTGCTTTTTCCTGCTCCTCTTAGCATGATAAAGAAGATTCAAAGAGAGTGAGATGCCAGCTCCTTTCATTCAGTCAGTAGCTTCAATCATTTCTGGACGTTTTTCAATGGCAAAAATCAATGAATATTGTAAATGCACAAACAGTAATTTCTCCGCATTGCAAGGAGCAATTCTGAAATTTTTTGCTTTTTCCTGCTCCTCTTAGCATGATAAAGAAGATTCAAAGAGAGTGAGATGCCAGCTCCTTTCATTCAGTCAGTAGCTTCAATCATTTGTGGACGTTTTTCAATAGCAAAAATCAATGAATATTGTAAATGCACAAACAGTAATTTCTCTGCATTGCAAGGTGCAATTCTGAAATTTTTTGCTTTTTCCTGCTCCTCTTAGCATGATAAAGAAGATTCAAAGAGAGTGAGATGCCAGCTCCTTTCATTCAGTCAGTAGCTTCAATCATTTCTGGACGTTTTTCAATGGCAAAAATCAATGAATATTGTAAATGCACAAACAGTAATTTCTCCGCATTGCAAGGTGCAATTCTGAAATTTTTTGCTTTTTCCTGCTCCTCTTAGCATGATAAAGAAGATTCAAAGAGAGTGAGATGCCAGCTCCATTCATTCAGTCAGTAGCTTCAATCATTTCTGGACGTTTTTCAATGGCAAAAATCAATGAATATTGTAAATGCACAAACAGTAATTTCTCCGCATTGCAAGGTGCAATTCTGAAATTTTTTGCTTTTTCCTGCTCCTCTTAGCATGATAAAGAAGATTCAAAGAGAGTGAGATGCCAGCTCCTTTCACTCAGTCAGTAGCTTCAAACATTTCTGGTATATGAATAACATGATGTTTTTCAATGGCAAAAATCAATGAATATTGTAAATGCACAAACAGTAATTTCTCCGCATTGCAAGGTGCAATTCTGAAATTTTTTGCTTTTTCCTTCTCCTCTTAGCATGATAAAGAAGATTCAAAGAGAGTGAGATGCCAGCTCCTTTCATTCAGTCAGTAGCTTCAATCATTTGTGGACGTTTTTCAATAGCAAAAATCAATGAATATTGTAAATGCACAAACAGTAATTTCTCCGCATTGCAAGGTGCAATTCTGAAATTTTTTGCTTTTTCCTGCTCCTCTTAGCATGATAAAGAAGATTCAAAGAGAGTGAGATGCCAGCTCCTTTCATTCAGTCAGTAGCTTCAATCATTTCTGGACGTTTTTAAACGGCAAAAATCAATGAATATTGTAAATGCACAAACAGTAATTTCTCCGCATTGCAAGGTGCAATTCTGAAATTTTTTGCTTTTTCCTGCTCCTCTTAGCATGATAAAGAAGATTCAAAGAGAGTGAGATGCCAGCTCCTTTCATTCAGTCAGTAGCTTCAATCATTTCTGGTATATGAATAACATGATGTTTTTCAATGGCAAAAATCAATGAATATTGTAAATGCACAAACAGTAATTTCTACGCATTGCAAGGTGCAATTCTGAAATTTTTTGCTTTTTCCTGCTCCTCTTAGCATGATAAAGAAGATTCAAAGAGAGTGAGATGCCAGCTCCTTTCATTCAGTCAGTAGCTTCAAACATTTCTGGTATATGAATAACATGATGTTTTTCAATGGCAAAAATCAATGAATATTGTAAATGCACAAACAGTAATTTCTCCGCATTGCAAGGTGCAATTCTGAAATTTTTTGCTTTTTCCTGCTCCTCTTAGCATGATAAAGAAGATTCAAAGAGAGTGAGATGCCAGCTCCTTTCATTCAGTCAGTAGCTTCAATCATTTCTGGACGTTTTTCAATGGCAAAAATCAATGAATATTGTAAATGCACAAACAGTAATTTCTCCGCATTGCAAGGTGCAATTCTGAAATTTTTTGCTTTTTCCTGCTCCTCTTAGCATGATAAAGAAGATTCAAAGAGAGTGAGATGCCAGCTCCTTTCATTCAGTCAGTAGCTTCAATCATTTCTGGACGTTTTTCAATGGCAAAAATCAATGAATATTGTAAATGCACAAACAGTAATTTCTCCGCATTGCAAGGTGCAATTCTGAAATTTTTTGCTTTTTCCTGCTCCTCGTAGGATGATAAAGAAGATTCAAAGAGAGTGAGATGCCAGCTCCTTTCACTCAGTCAGTAGCTTCAAACATTTCTGGTATATGAATAACATGATGTTTTTCAATGGCAAAAATCAATGAATATTGTAAATGCACAAACAGTAATTTCTCCGCATTGCAAGGAGCAATTCTGAAATTTTTTGCTTTTTCCTGCTCCTCTTAGCATGATAAAGAAGATTCAAAGAGAGTGAGATGCCAGCTCCTTTCATTCAGTCAGTAGCTTCAATCATTTGTGGACGTTTTTCAATAGCAAAAATCAATGAATATTGTAAATGCACAAACAGTAATTTCTCTGCATTGCAAGGTGCAATTCTGAAATTTTTTGCTTTTTCCTGCTCCTCTTAGCATGATAAAGAAGATTCAAAGAGAGTGAGATGCCAGCTCCTTTCATTCAGTCAGTAGCTTCAATCATTTCTGGACGTTTTTCAATGGCAAAAATCAATGAATATTGTAAATGCACAAACAGTAATTTCTCCGCATTGCAAGGTGCAATTCTGAAATTTTTTGCTTTTTCCTGCTCCTCTTAGCATGATAAAGAAGATTCAAAGAGAGTGAGATGCCAGCTCCATTCATTCAGTCAGTAGCTTCAATCATTTCTGGACGTTTTTCAATGGCAAAAATCAATGAATATTGTAAATGCACAAACAGTAATTTCTCCGCATTGCAAGGTGCAATTCTGAAATTTTTTGCTTTTTCCTGCTCCTCTTAGCATGATAAAGAAGATTCAAAGAGAGTGAGATGCCAGCTCCTTTCACTCAGTCAGTAGCTTCAAACATTTCTGGTATATGAATAACATGATGTTTTTCAATGGCAAAAATCAATGAATATTGTAAATGCACAAACAGTAATTTCTCCGCATTGCAAGGTGCAATTCTGAAATTTTGTGCTTTTTCCTGCTCCTCTTAGCATGATAAAGAAGATTCAAAGAGAGTGAGATGCCAGCTCCTTTCATTCAGTCAGTAGCTTCAAACATTTCTGGTATATGAATAACATGATGTTTTTCAATGGCAAAAATCAATGAATATTGTAAATGCACAAACAGTAATTTCTCTGCATTGCAAGGTGCAATTCTGAAATTTTTTGCTTTTTCCTGCTCCTCTTAGCATGATAAAGAAGATTCAAAGAGACTGAGATGCCAGCTCCTTTCATTCAGTCAGTAGCTTCAATCATTTCTGGACGTTTTTCAATGGCAAAAAACAATGAATATTGTAAATGCACAAACAGTAATTTCTCCGCATTGCAAGGTGCAATTCTGAAATTTTTTGCTTTTTCCTGCTCCTCTTAGCATGATAGAGAAGATTCAAAGAGAGTGAGATGCCAGCTCCTTTCATTCAGTCAGTAGCTTCAATCATTTCTGGACATTTTTCAATGGCAAAAATCAATGAATATTGTAAATGCACAAACAGTAATTTCTCCGTATTGCAAGGTGCAATTCTGAAATTTTTTGCTTTTTCCTGCTCCTCTTAGCATGATAAAGAAGATTCAAAGAGAGTGAGATGCCAGCTCCTTTCATTCAGTCAGTAGCTTCAAACATTTCTGGTATATGAATAACATGATGTTTTTCAATGGAAAAAATCAATGAATATTTTAAATGCACAAACAGTAATTTCTCCGCATTGCAAGGTGCAATTCTGAAATTTTTTGCTTTTTCCTGCTCCTCTTAGCATAATAAAGAAGATTCAAAGAGAGTGAGATACCAGCTCCTTTCATTCAGTCAGTAGCTTCAATCATTTCTGGACGTTTTTCAATGGCAAAAATCAATGAATATTGTAAATGCACAAACAGTAATTTCTCCGCATTGCAAGATGCAATTCTGAAATTTTTTGCTTTTTCCTGCTCCTCTTAGCATGATAAAGAAGATTCAAAGAGAGTGAGATGCCAGCTCCTTTCATTCAGTCAGTAGCTTCAATCATTTCTGGACGTTTTTCAATGGCAAAAATCAATGAATATTGTAAATGCACAGAGAGTAATTTCTCCGCATTGCAAGGTGCAATTCTGAAATTTTTTGCTTTTTCCTGCTCCTCTTAGCATGATAAAGAAGATTCAAAGAGAGTGAGATGTCAGCTCCTTTCATTCAGTCAGTAGCTTCAAACATTTCTGGTATATGAATAACATGATGTTTTTCAATGGCAAAAATCAATGAATATTGTAAATGCACAAACAGTAATTTCTCCGCATTGCAAGGTGCAATTCTGAAATTTTTTGCTTTTTCCTGCTCCTCTTAGCATGATAAAGAAGATTCAAAGAGAGTAAGATGCCAGCTCCTTTCATTCAGTCAGTAGCTTCAATCATTTCTGGACGTTTTTCAATGGCAAAAATCAATGAATATTGTAAATGCACAAACAGTAATTTCTCCGCATTGCAAGGTGAAATTCTGAAATTTTTTGCTTTTTCCTGCTCCTCTTAGCATGATAAAGAAGATTCAAAGAGAGTGAGATGCCAGCTCCTTTCATTCAGTCAGTAGCTTCAATCATTTCTGGATGTTTTTCAATGGCAAAAATCAATGAATATTGTAAATGCACAAACAGTAATTTCTCCGCATTGCAAGGTGCAATTCTGAAATTTTGTGCTTTTTCCTGCTCCTCTTAGCATGATAAAGAAGATTCAAAGAGAGTGAGATGCCAGCTCCTTTCATTCAGTCAGTAGCTTCAAACATTTCTGGTATATGAATAACATGATGTTTTTCAATGGCAAAAATCAATGAATATTGTAAATGCACAAACAGTAATTTCTCCGCATTGCAAGGTGCAATTCTGAAATTTTTTGCTTTTTCCTGCTCCTCTTAGCATGATAAAGAAGATTCAAAGAGAGTGAGATGCCAGCTCCTTTCATTCAGTCAGTAGCTTCAATCATTTCTGGACGTTTTTCAATGGCAAAAATCAATGAATATTGTAAATGCACAAACAGTAATTTCTCCGCATTGCAAGGTGCAATTCTGAATTTTTTTGCTTTTTCCTGCTCCTCTTAGCATGATAAAGAAGATTCAAAGAGAGTGAGATGCCAGCTCCTTTCATTCAGTCAGTAGCTTCAATCATTTCTGGACGTTTTTCAATGGCAAAAATCAATGAATATTGTAAATGCACAAACAGTAATTTCTCCGCATTGCAAGGAGCAATTCTGAAATTTTTTGCTTTTTCCTGCTCCTCTTAGCATGATAAAGAAGATTCAAAGAGAGTGAGATGCCAGCTCCTTTCATTCAGTCAGTAGCTTCAATCATTTGTGGACGTTTTTCAATAGCAAAAATCAATGAATATTGTAAATGCACAAACAGTAATTTCTCTGCATTGCAAGGTGCAATTCTGAAATTTTTTGCTTTTTCCTGCTCCTCTTAGCATGATAAAGAAGATTCAAAGAGAGTGAGATGCCAGCTCCTTTCATTCAGTCAGTAGCTTCAATCATTTCTGGACGTTTTTCAATGGCAAAAATCAATGAATATTGTAAATGCACAAACAGTAATTTCTCCGCATTGCAAGGTGCAATTCTGAAATTTTTTGCTTTTTCCTGCTCCTCTTAGCATGATAAAGAAGATTCAAAGAGAGTGAGATGCCAGCTCCATTCATTCAGTCAGTAGCTTCAATCATTTCTGGACGTTTTTCAATGGCAAAAATCAATGAATATTGTAAATGCACAAACAGTAATTTCTCCGCATTGCAAGGTGCAATTCTGAAATTTTTTGCTTTTTCCTGCTCCTCTTAGCATGATAAAGAAGATTCAAAGAGAGTGAGATGCCAGCTCCTTTCACTCAGTCAGTAGCTTCAAACATTTCTGGTATATGAATAACATGATGTTTTTCAATGGCAAAAATCAATGAATATTGTAAATGCACAAACAGTAATTTCTCCGCATTGCAAGGTGCAATTCTGAAATTTTTTGCTTTTTCCTGCTCCTCTTAGCATGATAAAGAAGATTCAAAGAGAGTGAGATGCCAGCTCCTTTCATTCAGTCAGTAGCTTCAATCATTTCTGGACGTTTTTCAATGGCAAAAATCAATGAATATTGTAAATGCACAAACAGTAATTTCTCCGCATTGCAAGGTGCAATTCTGAAATTTTTTGCTTTTTCCTGCTCCTCTTAGCATGATAAAGAAGATTCAAAGAGAGTGAGATGCCAGCTCCTTTCATTCAGTCAGTAGCTTCAATCATTTCTGGACGTTTTTCAATGGCAAAAATCAATGAATATTGTAAATGCACAAACAGTAATTTCTCCGCATTGCAAGGTGCAATTCTGAAATTTTTTGCTTTTTCCTGCTCCTCGTAGCATGATAAAGAAGATTCAAAGAGAGTGAGATGCCAGCTCCTTTCACTCAGTCAGTAGCTTCAAACATTTCTGGTATATGAATAACATGATGTTTTTCAATGGCAAAAATCAATGAATATTGTAAATGCACAAACAGTAATTTCTCCGCATTGCAAGGAGCAATTCTGAAATTTTTTGCTTTTTCCTGCTCCTCTTAGCATGATAAAGAAGATTCAAAGAGAGTGAGATGCCAGCTCCTTTCATTCAGTCAGTAGCTTCAATCATTTGTGGACGTTTTTCAATAGCAAAAATCAATGAATATTGTAAATGCACAAACAGTAATTTCTCTGCATTGCAAGGTGCAATTCTGAAATTTTTTGCTTTTTCCTGCTCCTCTTAGCATGATAAAGAAGATTCAAAGAGAGTGAGATGCCAGCTCCTTTCATTCAGTCAGTAGCTTCAATCATTTCTGGACGTTTTTCAATGGCAAAAATCAATGAATATTGTAAATGCACAAACAGTAATTTCTCCGCATTGCAAGGTGCAATTCTGAAATTTTTTGCTTTTTCCTGCTCCTCTTAGCATGATAAAGAAGATTCAAAGAGAGTGAGATGCCAGCTCCATTCATTCAGTCAGTAGCTTCAATCATTTCTGGACGTTTTTCAATGGCAAAAATCAATGAATATTGTAAATGCACAAACAGTAATTTCTCCGCATTGCAAGGTGCAATTCTGAAATTTTTTGCTTTTTCCTGCTCCTCTTAGCATGATAAAGAAGATTCAAAGAGAGTGAGATGCCAGCTCCTTTCACTCAGTCAGTAGCTTCAAACATTTCTGGTATATGAATAACATGATGTTTTTCAATGGCAAAAATCAATGAATATTGTAAATGCACAAACAGTAATTTCTCCGCATTGCAAGGTGCAATTCTGAAATTTTTTGCTTTTTCCTGCTCCTCTTAGCATGATAAAGAAGATTCAAAGAGAGTGAGATGCCAGCTCCTTTCATTCAGTCAGTAGCTTCAATCATTTGTGGACGTTTTTCAATAGCAAAAATCAATGAATATTGTAAATGCACAAACAGTAATTTCTCCGCATTGCAAGGTGCAATTCTGAAATTTTTTGCTTTTTCCTGCTCCTCTTAGCATGATAAAGAAGATTCAAAGAGAGTGAGATGCCAGCTCCTTTCATTCAGTCAGTAGCTTCAATCATTTCTGGACGTTTTTAAACGGCAAAAATCAATGAATATTGTAAATGCACAAACAGTAATTTCTCCGCATTGCAAGGTGCAATTCTGAAATTTTTTGCTTTTTCCTGCTCCTCTTAGCATGATAAAGAAGATTCAAAGAGAGTGACATGCCAGCTCCTTTCATTCAGTCAGTAGCTTCAATCATTTCTGGTATATGAATAACATGATGTTTTTCAATGGCAAAAATCAATGAATATTGTAAATGCACAAACAGTAATTTCTCCGCATTGCAAGGTGCAATTCTGAAATTTTTTGCTTTTTCCTGCTCCTCTTAGCATGATAAAGAAGATTCAAAGAGAGTGAGATGCCAGCTCCTTTCATTCAGTCAGTAGCTTCAGTCATTTCTGGACGTTTTTCAATGGCAAAAATCAATGAATATTGTAAATGCACAAACAGTAATTTCTCCGCATTGCAAGGTGCAATTCTGAAATTTTTTGCTTTTTCCTGCTCCTCTTAGCATGATAAAGAAGATTCAAAGAGAGTGAGATGCCAGCTCCTTTCATTCAGTCAGTAGCTTCAATCATTTCTGGACGTTTTTCAATGGCAAAAATCAATGAATATTGTAAATGCACAAACAGTAATTTCTCCGCATTGCAAGGTGCAATTCTGAAATTTTTTGCTTTTTCCTGCTCCTCTTAGCATGATAAAAAAGATTGAAAGAGAGTGAGATGCCAGCTCCTTTCATTCAGTCAGTAGCTTCAAACATTTCTGGTATATGAATAACATGATGTTTTTCAATGGCAAAAATCAATGAATATTGTAAATGCACAAACAGTAATTTCTCCGCATTGCAAGGTGCAATTCTGAAATTTTTTGCTTTTTCCTGCTCCTCTTAGCATGATAAAGAAGATTCAAAGAGAGTGAGATGCCAGCTCCTTTCATTCAGTCAGTAGCTTCAATCATTTCTGGACGTTTTTCAATGGGAAAAATCAGTGAATATTGTAAATGCACAAACAGTAATTTCTCCGCATTGCAAGGTGCAATTCTGAAATTTTTTGCTTTTTCCTGCTCCTCTTAGCATGATAAAGAAGATTCAAAGAGAGTGAGATGCCAGCTCCTTTCATTCAGTCAGTAGCTTCAATCATTTCTGGACGTTTTTCAATGGCAAAAATCAATGAATATTGTAAATGCACAAACAGTAATTTCTCCGCATTGCAAGGTGCAATTCTGAAATTTTTTGCTTTTTCCTGCTCCTCTTAGCATGATAAAGAAGATTCAAAGAGAGTGAGATGCCAGCTCCTTTCATTCAGTCAGTAGCTTCAAACATTTCTGGACGTTTTTCAATGGCAAAAATCAATGAATATTGTAAATGCACAAACAGTAATTTCTCCGCATTGCAATGTGCAATTCTGAAATTTTTTGCTTTTTCCTGCTCCTCTTAGCATGATAAAGAAGATTCAAAGAGAGTGAAATGCCAGCTCCTTTCATTCAGTCAGTAGCTTCAATCATTTGAGGACGTTTTTCAATAGCAAAAATCAATGAATATTGTAAATGCACAAACAGTAATTTCTCTGCATTGCAAGGTGCAATTCTGAAATTTTTTGCTTTTTCCTGCTCCTCTTAGCATGATAAAGAAGATTCAAAGAGAGTGAGATGCCAGCTCCTTTCATTCAGTCAGTAGCTTCAAACATTTCTAGTATATGAATAACATGATGTTTTTCAATGGCAAAAATCAATGAATATTGTAAATGCACAAACAGTAATTTCTCCGCATTGCAAGGTGCAATTCTGAAATTTTTTGCTTTTTCCTGCTCCTCTTAGCATGATAAAGAAGATTCAAAGAGAGTGAGATGCCAGCTCCTTTCATTCAGTCAGTAGCTTCAATCATTTCTGGACGTTTTTAAACGGCAAAAATCAATGAATATTGTAAATGCACAAACAGTAATTTCTCCGCATTGCAAGGTGAAATTCTGAAATTTTTTGCTTTTTCCTGCTCCTCTTAGCATGATAAAGAAGATTCAAAGAGAGTGAGATGCCAGCTCCTTTCATTCAGTCAGTAGCTTCAATCATTTCTGGTATATGAATAACATGATGTTTTTCAATGGCAAAAATCAATGAATATTGTAAATGCACAAACAGTAATTTCTCCGCATTGCAAGGTGCAATTCTGAAATTTTTTGCTTTTTACTGCTCCTCTTAGCATGATAAAGAAGATTCAAAGAGAGTGAGATGCCAGCTCCTTTCATTCAGTCAGTAGCTTCAGTCATTTCTGGACGTTTTTCAATGGCAAAAATCAATGAATATTGTAAATGCACAAGCAGTAATTTCTCCGCATTGCAAGGTGCAATTCTGAAATTTTTTGCTTTTTCCTGCTCCTCTTAGCATGATAAAGAAGATTCAAAGAGAGTGAGATGCCAGCTCCTTTCATTCAGTCAGTAGCTTCAAACATTTCTGGTATATGAATAACATGATGTTTTTCAATGGCAAAAATCAATGAATATTGTAAATGCACAAACAGTAATTTCTCCGCATTGCAAGGTGCAATTCTGAAATTTTTTGCTTTTTCCTGCTCCTCTTAGCATGATAAAGAAGATTCAAAGAGAGTGAGATGCCAGCTCCTTTCATTCAGTCAGTAGCTTTAATCATTTCTGGACGTTTTTCAATGGCAAAAATCAATGAATATTGTAAATGCACAAACAGTAATTTCTCCGCATTGCAAGGTGCAATTCTGAAATTTTTTGGTTTTTCCTGCTCCTCTTAGCATGATAAAGAAGATTGAAAGAGAGTGAGATGCCAGCTCCTTTCATTCAGTCAGTAGCTTCAAACATTTCTGGTATATGAATAACATGATGTTTTTCAATGGCAAAAATCAATGAATATTGTAAATGCACAAACAGTAATTTCTCCGCATTGCAAGGTGCAATTCTGAAATTTTTTGCTTTTTCCTGCTCCTCTTAGCATGATAAAGAAGATTCAAAGAGAGTGAGATGCCAGCTCCTTTCATTCAGTCAGTAGCTTCAAACATTTCTGGACGTTTTTCAATGGCAAAAATCAATGAATATTGTAAATGCACAAACAGTAATTTCTCCGCATTGCAAGGTGCAATTCTGAAATTTTTTGCTTTTTCCTGCTCCTCTTAGCATGATAAAGAAGATTCAAAGAGAGTGAGATGCCAGCTCCTTTCATTCAGTCAGTAGCTTCAAACATTTCTGGACGTTTTTCAATGGCAAAAATCAATGAATATTGTAAATGCACAAACAGTAATTTCTCCGCATTGCAATGTGCAATTCTGAAATTTTTTGCTTTTTCCTGCTCCTCTTAGCATGATAAAGAAGATTCAAAGAGAGTGAAATGCAAGCTCCTTTCATTCAGTCAGTAGCTTCAAACATTTCTGGTATATGAATAACATGATGTTTTTCAATGGCAAAAATCAATGAATATTGTAAATGCACAAACAGTAATTTCTCCGCATTGCAAGGTGCAATTCTGAAATTTTATGCTTTTTCCTGCTCCTCTTAGCATGATAAAGAAGATTCAAAGAGAGTGAGATGCCAGCTCCTTTCATTCAGTCAGTAGCTTCAATCATTTCTGGACGTTTTTCAATGGCAAAAATCAATGAATATTGTAAATGCACAAACAGTAATTTCTTCGCATTGCAAGGTGCAATTCTGAAATTTTTTGCTTTTTCCTGCTCCTCTTAGCATGATAAAGAAGTTTCAAAGAGAGTGAGATGCCAGCTCCTTTCATTCAGTCAGTAGCTTCAATCATTTCTGGTATATGAATAACATGATGTTTTTCAATGGCAAAAATCAATGAATATTGTAAATGCACACAGTAATTTCTCCGCATTGCAAGGTGCAATTCTGAAATTTTTTGCTTTTTCCTGCTCCTCTTAGCATGATAAAGAAGATTCAAAGAGAGTGAGATGCCAGCTCCTTTCATTCAGTCAGTAGCTTCAATCATTTCTGGACGTTTTTCAATGGCAAAAATCAATGAATATTGTAAATGCACAAACAGTAATTTCTCCGCATTGCAAGGTGCAATTCTGAAATTTTTTGCTTTTTCCTGCTCCTCTTAGCATGATAAAGAAGATTCAAAGAGAGTGAGATGCCAGCTCCTTTCATTCAGTCAGTAGCTTCAATCATTTCTGGTATATGAATAACATGATGTTTTTCAATGGCAAAAATCAATGAATATTGTAAATGCACAAACAGTAATTTCTCCGCATTGCAAGGTGTAATTCTGAAATTTTTTGCTTTTTCCTGCGCCTCTTAGCATGATAAAGAAGATTCAAAGAGACTGAGATGCCAGCTCCTTTCATTCAGTCAGTAGCTTCAAACATTTCTGGTATATGAATAACATGATGTTTTTCAATGGCAAAAATCAATGAATATTGTAAATGCACAAACAGTAATTTCTCCGCATTGCAAGGTGCAATTCTGAAATTTTTTGCTTTTTCCTGCTCCTCTTAGCATGATAAAGAAGATTCAAAGAGAGTGAGATGCCAGCTCCTTTCATTCAGTCAGTAGCTTCAATCATTTCTGGACGTTTTTGAATGGCAAAAATCAATGAATATTGTAAATGCACAAACAGTAATTTCTCCGCATTGCAAGGTGCAATTCTGAAATTTTTTGCTTTTTCCTGCTCCTCTTAGCATGATAAAGAAGATTCAAAGTGAGTGAGATGCCAGCTCCTTTCATTCAGTCAGTAGCTTCAATCATTTCTGGTATATGAATAACATGATGTTTTTCAATGGCAAAAATCAATGAATATTGTAAATGCACAAACAGTAATTTCTCCGCATTGCAAGGTGCAATTCTGAAATTTTTTGCTTTTTCCTGCTCCTCTTAGCATGATAAAGAAGATTCAAAGAGAGTGAGATGCCAGCTCCTTTCATTCAGTCAGTAGCTTCAATCATTTCTGGACGTTTTTCAATGGCAAAAATCAATGAATATTGTAAATGCACAAACAGTAATTTCTCCGCATTGCAAGGTGCAATTCTGAAATGTTTTGCTTTTTCCTGCTCCTCTTAGCATGATAAAGAAGATTCAAAGAGAGTGAGATGCCAGCTCCTTTCATTCAGTCAGTAGCTTCAATCATTTCTGGTATATGAATAACATGATGTTTTTCAATGGCAAAAATCAATGAATATTGTAAATGCACACAGTAATTTCTCCGCATTGCAAGGTGCAATTCTGAAATTTTTTGCTTTTTCCTGCTCCTCTTAGCATGATAAAGAAGATTCAAAGAGAGTGAGATGCCAGCTCCTTTCATTCAGTCAGTAGCTTCAATCATTTCTGGACGTTTTTCAATGGCAAAAATCAATGAATATTGTAAATGCACAAACAGTAATTTCTCCGCATTGCAAGGTGCAATTCTGAAATTTTTTGCTTTTTCCTGCTCCTCTTAGCATGATAAAGAAGATTCAAAGAGAGTGAGATGCCAGCTCCTTTCATTCAGTCAGTAGCTTCAATCATTTCTGGTATATGAATAACATGATGTTTTTCAATGGCAAATATCAATGAATATTGTAAATGCACAAACAGTAATTTCTCCTCATTGCAAGGTGTAATTCTGAAATTTTTTGCTTTTTCCTGCTCCTCTTAGCATGATAAAGAAGATTCAAAGAGACTGAGATGCCAGCTCCTTTCATTCAGTCAGTAGCTTCAAACATTTCTGGTATATGAATAACATGATGTTTTTCAATGGCAAAAATCAATGAATATTGTAAATGCACAAACAGTAATTTCTCCGCATTGCAAGGTGCAATTCTGAAATTTTTTGCTTTTTCCTGCTCCTCTTAGCATGATAAAGAAGATTCAAAGAGAGTGAGATGCCAGCTTCTTTCATTCAGTCAGTAGCTTCAATCATTTCTGGACGTTTTTGAATGGCAAAAATCAATGAATATTGTAAATGCACAAACAGTAATTTCTCCGCATTGCAAGGTGCAATTCTGAAATTTTTTGCTTTTTCCTGCTCCTCTTAGCATGATAAAGAAGATTCAAAGAGAGTGAGATGCCATCTCCTTTCATTCAGTCAGTAGCTTCAATCATTTCTGGACGTTTTTCAATGGCAAAAATCAATGAATATTGTAAATGCACAAACAGTAATTTCTCCGCATTGCAAGGTGCAATTCTGAAATTTTTTGCTTTTTCCTGCTCCTCTTAGCATGATAAAGAAGATTCAAAGAGAGTGAGATGCCAGCTCCTTTCATTCAGTCAGTAGCTTCAATCATTTCTGGTATATGAATAACATGATGTTTTTCAATGGCAAAAATCAATGAATATTGTAAATGCACAAACAGTAATTTCTCCGCATTGCAAGGTGTAATTCTGAAATTTTTTGCTTTTTCCTGCTCCTCTTAGCATGATAAAGAAGATTCAAAGAGACTGAGATGCCAGCTCCTTTCATTCAGTCAGTAGCTTCAAACATTTCTGGTATATGAATAACATGATGTTTTTCAATGGCAAAAATCAATGAATATTGTAAATGCACAAACAGTAATTTCTCCGCATTGCAAGGTGCAATTCTGAAATTTTTTGCTTTTTCCTGCTCCTCTTAGCATGATAAAGAAGATTCAAAGAGAGTGAGATGCCAGCTCCTTTCATTCAGTCAGTAGCTTCAATCATTTCTGGACGTTTTTGAATGGCAAAAATCAATGAATATTGTAAATGCACAAACAGTAATTTCTCCGCATTGCAAGGTGCAATTCTGAAATTTTTTGCTTTTTCCTGCTCCTCTTAGCATGATAAAGAAGATTCAAAGTGAGTGAGATGCCAGCTCCTTTCATTCAGTCAGTAGCTTCAATCATTTCTGGTATATGAATAACATGATGTTTTTCAATGGCAAAAATCAATGAATATTGTAAATGCACAAACAGTAATTTCTCCGCATTGCAAGGTGCAATTCTGAAATTTTTTGCTTTTTCCTGCTCCTCTTAGCATGATAAACAAGATTCAAAGAGAGTGAGATGCCAGCTCCTTTCATTCAGTCAGTAGCTTCAATCATTTCTGGACGTTTTTCAATGGCAAAAATCAATGAATATTGTAAATGCACAAACAGTAATTTCTCCGCATTGCAAGGTGCAATTCTGAAATTTTTTGCTTTTTCCTGCTCCTCTTAGCATGATAAAGAAGATTCAAAGAGAGTGAGATGCCAGCTCCTTTCATTCAGTCAGTAGCTTCAATCATTTCTGGTATATGAATAACATGATGTTTTTCAATGGCAAAAATCAATGAATATTGTAAATGCACACAGTAATTTCTCCGCATTGCAAGGTGCAATTCTGAAATTTTTTGCTTTTTCCTGCTCCTCTTAGCATGATAAAGAAGATTCAAAGAGAGTGAGATGCCATCTCCTTTCATTCAGTCAGTAGCTTCAATCATTTCTGGACGTTTTTCAATGGCAAAAATCAATGAATATTGTAAATGCACAAACAGTAATTTCTCCGCATTGCAAGGTGCAATTCTGAAATTTTTTGCTTTTTCCTGCTCCTCTTAGCATGATAAAGAAGATTCAAAGAGAGTGAGATGCCAGCTCCTTTCATTCAGTCAGTAGCTTCAATCATTTCTGGTATATGAATAACATGATGTTTTTCAATGCAAAAATCAATGAATATTGTAAATGCACAAACAGTAATTTCTCCGCATTGCAAGGTGTAATTCAGAAATTTTTTGCTTTTTCCTGCTCCTCTTAGCATGATAAAGAAGATTCAAAGAGACTGAGATGCCAGCTCCTTTCATTCAGTCAGTAGCTTCAAACATTTCTGGTATATGAATAACATGATGTTTTTCAATGGCAAAAATCAATGAATATTGTAAATGCACAAACAGTAATTTCTCCGCATTGCAAGGTGCAATTCTGAAATTTTTTGCTTTTTCCTGCTCCTCTTAGCATGATAAAGAAGATTCAAAGAGAGTGAGATGCCAGCTCCTTTCATTCAGTCAGTAGCTTCAATCATTTCTGGACGTTTTTGAATGGCAAAAATCAATGAATATTGTAAATGCACAAACAGTAATTTCTCCGCATTGCAAGGTGCAATTCTGAAATTTTTTGCTTTTTCCTGCTCCTCTAGGCATGATAAAGAAGATTCAAAGTGAGTGAGATGCCAGCTCCTTTCATTCAGTCAGTAGCTTCAATCATTTCTGGTATATGAATAACATGATGTTTTTCAATGGCAAAAATCAATGAATATTGTAAATGCACAAACAGTAATTTCTCCGCATTGCAAGGTGCAATTCTGAAATTTTTTGCTTTTTCCTGCTCCTCTTAGCATGATAAAGAAGATTCAAAGAGAGTGAGATGCCAGCTCCTTTCATTCAGTCAGTAGCTTCAATCATTTCTGGACGTTTTTCAATGGCAAAAATCAATGAATATTGTAAATGCACAAACAGTAATTTCTCCGCATTGCAAGGTGCAATTCTGAAATTTTTTGCTTTTTCCTGCTCCTCTTAGCATGATAAAGAAGATTCAAAGAGAGTGAGATGCCAGCTCCTTTCATTCAGTCAGTAGCTTCAATCATTTCTGGTATATGAATAACATGATGTTTTTCAATGGCAAAAATCAATGAATATTGTAAATGCACAAACAGTAATTTCTCCGCATTGCAAGGTGCAATTCTGAAATTTTTTGCTTTTTCCTGCTCCTCTTAGCATGATAAAGAAGATTCAAAGAGATTGAGATGCCAGCTCCTTTCATTCAGTCAGTAGCTTCAATCATTTCTGGACGTTTTTCAATGGCAAAAATCAATGAATATTGTAAATGCACAAACAGTAATTTCTCCGCATTGCAAGGTGCAATTCTGAAATTTTTTGCTTTTTCCTGCTCCTTTTAGCATGATAAAGAAGATTGAAAGAGAGTGAGATGCCAGCTCCTTTCATTCAGTCAGTAGCTTCAAACATTTCTGGTATATGAATAACATGATGTTTTTCAATGGCAAAAATCAATGAATATTGTAAATGCACAAACAGTAATTTCTCCGCATTGCAAGGTGCAATTCTGAAATTTTATGCTTTTTCCTGCTCCTCTTAGCATGATAAAGAAGATTCAAAGAGAGTGAGATGCCAGCTCCTTTCATTCAGTCAGTAGCTTCAATCATTTCTGGACGTTTTTCAATGACAAAAATCAATGAATATTGTAAATGCACAAACAGTAATTTCTTCGCATTGCAAGGTGCAATTCTGAAATTTTTTGCTTTTTCCTGCTCCTCTTAGCATGATAAAGAAGATTCAAAGAGAGTGAGATGCCAGCTCCTTTCATTCAGTCAGTAGCTTCAATCATTTCTGGTATATGAATAACATGATGTTTTTCAATGGCAAAAATCAATGAATATTGTAAATGCACACAGTAATTTCTCCGCATTGCAAGGTGCAATTCTGAAATTTTTTGCTTTTTCCTGCTCCTCTTAGCATGATAAAGAAGATTCAATGAGAGTGAGATGCCAGCTCCTTTCATTCAGTCAGTAGCTTCAATCATTTCTGGACGTTTTTCAATGGCAAAAATCAATGAATATTGTAAATGCACAAACAGTAATTTCTCCGCATTGCAAGGTGCAATTCTGAAATTTTTTGCTTTTTCCTGCTCCTCTTAGCATGATAAAGAAGATTCAAAGAGAGTGAGATGCCAGCTCCTTTCATTCAGTCAGTAGCTTCAATCATTTCTGGTATATGAATAACATGATGTTTTTCAATGGCAAAAATCAATGAATATTGTAAATGCACAAACAGTAATTTCTCCGCATTGCAAGGTGTAATTCTGAAATTTTTTGCTTTTTCCTGCTCCTCTTAGCATGATAAAGAAGATTCAAAGAGACTGAGATGCCAGCTCCTTTCATTCAGTCAGTAGCTTCAAACATTTCTGGTATATGAATAACATGATGTTTTTCAATGGCAAAAATCAATGAATATTGTAAATGCACAAACAGTAATTTCTCCGCATTGCAAGGTGCAATTCTGAAATTTTTTGCTTTTTCCTGCTCCTCTTAGCATGATAAAGAAGATTCAAAGAGAGTGAGATGCCAGCTCCTTTCATTCAGTCAGTAGCTTCAATCATTTCTGGTATATGAATAACATGATGTTTTTCAATGGCAAAAATCAATGAATATTGTAAATGCACAAACAGTAATTTCTCCGCATTGCAAGGTGTAATTCTGAAATTTTTTGCTTTTTCCTGCTCCTCTTAGCATGATAAAGAAGATTCAAAGAGAGTGAGATGCCAGCTCCTTTCATTCAGTCAGTAGCTTCAATCATTTATGGACGTTTTTGAATGGCAAAAATCAATGAATATTGTAAATGCACAAACAGTAATTTCTCCGCATTGCAAGGTGCAATTCTGAAATTTTTTGCTTTTTCCTGCTCCTCTTAGCATGATAAAGAAGATTCAAAGTGAGTGAGATGCCAGCTCCTTTCATTCAGTCAGTAGCTTCAATCATTTCTGGTATATGAATAACATGATGTTTTTCAATGGCAAAAATCAATGAATATTGTAAATGCACAAACAGTAATTTCTCCGCATTGCAAGGTGCAATTCTGAAATTTTTTGCTTTTTCCTGCTCCTCTTAGCATGATAAAGAAGATTCAAAGAGAGTGAGATGCCAGCTCCTTTCATTCAGTCAGTAGCTTCAATCATTTCTGGACGTTTTTCAATGGCAAAAATCAATGAATATTGTAAATGCACAAACAGTAATTTCTCCGCATTGCAAGGTGCAATTCTGAATTTTTTTGCTTTTTCCTGCTCTTCTTAGCATGATAAAGAAGATTCAAAGAGAGTGAGATGCCAGCTCCTTTCATTCAGTCAGTAGCTTCAATCATTTCTGGTATATGAATAACATGATGTTTTTCAATGGCAAAAATCAATGAATATTGTAAATGCACAAACAGTAATTTCTCCGCATTGCAAGGTGCAATTCTGAAATTTTTTGCTTTTTCCTGCTCCTCTTAGCATGATAAAGAAGATTCAAAGAGAGTGAGATGCCAGCTCCTTTCATTCAGTCAGTAGCTTCAAACATTTCTGGTATATGAATAACATGATGTTTTTCAATGGCAAAAATCAATGAATATTGTAAATGCACAAACAGTAATTTCTCCGCATTGCAAGGTGCAATTCTGAAATTTTTTGCTTTTTCCTGCTCCTCTTAGCATGATAAAGAAGATTCAAAGAGAGTGAGATGCCAGCTCCTTTCATTCAGTCAGTAGCTTCAATCATTTCTGGACGTTTTTCAATGGCAAAAATCAATGAATATTGTAAATGCACAAACAGTAATTTCTCCGCATTGCAAGGTGCAATTCTGAAATTTTTTGCTTTTTCCTGCTCCTCTTAGCATGATAAAGAAGATTCAAAGAGAGTGAGATGCCAGCTCCTTTCATTCAGTCAGTAGCTTCAATCATTTCTGGACGTTTTTCAATGGCAAAAATCAATGAATATTGTAAATGCACAAACTGTAATTTCTCCGCATTGCAAGGTGCAATTCTGAAATTTTTTGCTTTTTCCTGCTCCTCTTAGCATGATAAAGAAGATTCAAAGAGAGTGAGATGCCAGCTCCTTTCATTCAGTCAGTAGCTTCAAACATTTCTGGTATATGAATAACATGATGTTTTTCAATGGCAAAAATCAATGAATATTGTAAATGCACAAACAGTAATTTCTCAGTATTGCAAGGTGCAATTCTGAAATTTTTTGCTTTTTCCTGCTCCTCTTAGCATGATAAAGAAGATTCAAAGAGAGTGAGATGCCAGCTCCTTTCATTCAGTCAGTAGCTTCAATCATTTCTGGACGTTTTTCAATGGCAAAAATCAATGAATATTGTAAATGCACAAACAGTAATTTCTCCGCATTGCAAGGTGCAATTCTGAAATTTTTTGCTTTTTCCTGCTCCTCTTAGCATGATAAAGAAGATTCAAAGAGAGTGAGATGCCAGCTCCTTTCATTCAGTCAGTAGCTTCAAACATTTCTGGTATATGAATAACATGATGTTTTTCAATGGCAAAAATCAATGAATATTGTAAATGCACAAACAGTAATTTCTCAGTATTGCAAGGTGCAATTCTGAAATTTTTTGCTTTTTCCTGCTCCTCTTAGCATGATAAAGAAGATTCAAAGAGAGTGAGATGCCAGCTCCTTTCATTCAGTCAGTAGCTTCAATCATTTCTGGACGTTTTTCAATGGCAAAAATCAATGAATATTGTAAATGCACAAACAGTAATTTCTCCGCATTGCAAGGTGCAATTCTGAAATTTTTTGCTTTTTCCTGCTCCTCTTAGCATGATAAAGAAGATTCAAAGAGAGTGAGATGCCAGCTCCTTTCATTCAGTCAGTAGCTTCAAACATATCTGGTATATGAATAACATGATGTTTTTCAATGGCAAAAATCAATGAATATTGTAAATGCACAAACAGTAATTTCTCCGCATTGCAAGGTGCAATTCTGAAATTTTTTGCTTTTTACTGCTCCTCTTAGCATGATAAAGAAGATTCAAAGAGAGTGAGATGCCAGCTCCTTTCATTCAGTCAGTAGCTTCAGTCATTTCTGGACGTTTTTCAATGGCAAAAATCAATGAATATTGTAAATGCACAAGCAGTAATTTCTCCGCATTGCAAGGTGCAATTCTGAAATTTTTTGCTTTTTCCTGCTCCTCTTAGCATGATAAAGAAGATTCAAAGAGAGTGAGATGCCAGCTCCTTTCATTCAGTCAGTAGCTTCAAACATTTCTGGTATATGAATAACATGATGTTTTTCAATGGCAAAAATCAATGAATATTGTAAATGCACAAACAGTAATTTCTCCGCATTGCAAGGTGCAATTCTGAAATTTTTTGCTTTTTCCTGCTCCTCTTACCATGATAAAGAAGATTCAAAGAGAGTGAGATGCCAGCTCCTTTCATTCAGTCAGTAGCTTTAATCATTTCTGGACGTTTTTCAATGGCAAAAATCAATGAATATTGTAAATGCACAAACAGTAATTTCTCCGCATTGCAAGGTGCAATTCTGAAATTTTTTGGTTTTTCCTGCTCCTCTTAGCATGATAAAGAAGATTGAAAGAGAGTGAGATGCCAGCTCCTTTCATTCAGTCAGTAGCTTCAAACATTTCTGGTATATGAATAACATGATGTTTTTCAATGGCAAAAATCAATGAATATTGTAAATGCACAAACAGTAATTTCTCCGCATTGCAAGGTGCAATTCTGAAATTTTTTGCTTTTTCCTGCTCCTCTTAGCATGATAAAGAAGATTCAAAGAGAGTGAGATGCCAGCTCCTTTCATTCAGTCAGTAGCTTCAAACATTTCTGGACGTTTTTCAATGGCAAAAATCAATGAATATTGTAAATGCACAAACAGTAATTTCTCCGCATTGCAAGGTGCAATTCTGAAATTTTTTGCTTTTTCCTGCTCCTCTTAGCATGATAAAGAAGATTCAAAGAGAGTGAGATGCCAGCTCCTTTCATTCAGTCAGTAGCTTCAAACATTTCTGGACGTTTTTCAATGGCAAAAATCAATGAATATTGTAAATGCACAAACAGTAATTTCTCCGCATTGCAATGTGCAATTCTGAAATTTTTTGCTTTTTCCTGCTCCTCTTAGCATGATAAAGAAGATTCAAAGAGAGTGAAATGCAAGCTCCTTTCATTCAGTCAGTAGCTTCAAACATTTCTGGTATATGAATAACATGATGTTTTTCAATGGCAAAAATCAATGAATATTGTAAATGCACAAACAGTAATTTCTCCGCATTGCAAGGTGCAATTCTGAAATTTTATGCTTTTTCCTGCTCCTCTTAGCATGATAAAGAAGATTCAAAGAGAGTGAGATGCCAGCTCCTTTCATTCAGTCAGTAGCTTCAATCATTTCTGGACGTTTTTCAATGGCAAAAATCAATGAATATTGTAAATGCACAAACAGTAATTTCTTCGCATTGCAAGGTGCAATTCTGAAATTTTTTGCTTTTTCCTGCTCCTCTTAGCATGATAAAGAAGTTTCAAAGAGAGTGAGATGCCAGCTCCTTTCATTCAGTCAGTAGCTTCAATCATTTCTGGTATATGAATAACATGATGTTTTTCAATGGCAAAAATCAATGAATATTGTAAATGCACACAGTAATTTCTCCGCATTGCAAGGTGCAATTCTGAAATTTTTTGCTTTTTCCTGCTCCTCTTAGCATGATAAAGAAGATTCAAAGAGAGTGAGATGCCAGCTCCTTTCATTCAGTCAGTAGCTTCAATCATTTCTGGACGTTTTTCAATGGCAAAAATCAATGAATATTGTAAATGCACAAACAGTAATTTCTCCGCATTGCAAGGTGCAATTCTGAAATTTTTTGCTTTTTCCTGCTCCTCTTAGCATGATAAAGAAGATTCAAAGAGAGTGAGATGCCAGCTCCTTTCATTCAGTCAGTAGCTTCAATCATTTCTGGTATATGAATAACATGATGTTTTTCAATGGCAAAAATCAATGAATATTGTAAATGCACAAACAGTAATTTCTCCGCATTGCAAGGTGTAATTCTGAAATTTTTTGCTTTTTCCTGCTCCTCTTAGCATGATAAAGAAGATTCAAAGAGACTGAGATGCCAGCTCCTTTCATTCAGTCAGTAGCTTCAAACATTTCTGGTATATGAATAACATGATGTTTTTCAATGGCAAAAATCAATGAATATTGTAAATGCACAAACAGTAATTTCTCCGCATTGCAAGGTGCAATTCTGAAATTTTTTGCTTTTTCCTGCTCCTCTTAGCATGATAAAGAAGATTCAAAGAGAGTGAGATGCCAGCTCCTTTCATTCAGTCAGTAGCTTCAATCATTTCTGGACGTTTTTGAATGGCAAAAATCAATGAATATTGTAAATGCACAAACAGTAATTTCTCCGCATTGCAAGGTGCAATTCTGAAATGTTTTGCTTTTTCCTGCTCCTCTTAGCATGATAAAGAAGATTCAAAGAGAGTGAGATGCCAGCTCCTTTCATTCAGTCAGTAGCTTCAATCATTTCTGGTATATGAATAACATGATGTTTTTCAATGGCAAAAATCAATGAATATTGTAAATGCACACAGTAATTTCTCCGCATTGCAAGGTGCAATTCTGAAATTTTTTGCTTTTTCCTGCTCCTCTTAGCATGATAAAGAAGATTCAAAGAGAGTGAGATGCCAGCTCCTTTCATTCAGTCAGTAGCTTCAATCATTTCTGGACGTTTTTCAATGGCAAAAATCAATGAATATTGTAAATGCACAAACAGTAATTTCTCCGCATTGCAAGGTGCAATTCTGAAATTTTTTGCTTTTTCCTGCTCCTCTTAGCATGATAAAGAAGATTCAAAGAGAGTGAGATGCCAGCTCCTTTCATTCAGTCAGTAGCTTCAATCATTTCTGGTATATGAATAACATGATGTTTTTCAATGGCAAATATCAATGAATATTGTAAATGCACAAACAGTAATTTCTCCTCATTGCAAGGTGTAATTCTGAAATTTTTTGCTTTTTCCTGCTCCTCTTAGCATGATAAAGAAGATTCAAAGAGACTGAGATGCCAGCTCCTTTCATTCAGTCAGTAGCTTCAAACATTTCTGGTATATGAATAACATGATGTTTTTCAATGGCAAAAATCAATGAATATTGTAAATGCACAAACAGTAATTTCTCCGCATTGCAAGGTGCAATTCTGAAATTTTTTGCTTTTTCCTGCTCCTCTTAGCATGATAAAGAAGATTCAAAGAGAGTGAGATGCCAGCTTCTTTCATTCAGTCAGTAGCTTCAATCATTTCTGGACGTTTTTGAATGGCAAAAATCAATGAATATTGTAAATGCACAAACAGTAATTTCTCCGCATTGCAAGGTGCAATTCTGAAATTTTTTGCTTTTTCCTGCTCCTCTTAGCATGATAAAGAAGATTCAAAGAGAGTGAGATGCCATCTCCTTTCATTCAGTCAGTAGCTTCAATCATTTCTGGACGTTTTTCAATGGCAAAAATCAATGAATATTGTAAATGCACAAACAGTAATTTCTCCGCATTGCAAGGTGCAATTCTGAAATTTTTTGCTTTTTCCTGCTCCTCTTAGCATGATAAAGAAGATTCAAAGAGAGTGAGATGCCAGCTCCTTTCATTCAGTCAGTAGCTTCAATCATTTCTGGTATATGAATAACATGATGTTTTTCAATGGCAAAAATCAATGAATATTGTAAATGCACAAACAGTAATTTCTCCGCATTGCAAGGTGTAATTCTGAAATTTTTTGCTTTTTCCTGCTCCTCTTAGCATGATAAAGAAGATTCAAAGAGACTGAGATGCCAGCTCCTTTCATTCAGTCAGTAGCTTCAAACATTTCTGGTATATGAATAACATGATGTTTTTCAATGGCAAAAATCAATGAATATTGTAAATGCACAAACAGTAATTTCTCCGCATTGCAAGGTGCAATTCTGAAATTTTTTGCTTTTTCCTGCTCCTCTTAGCATGATAAAGAAGATTCAAAGAGAGTGAGATGCCAGCTCCTTTCATTCAGTCAGTAGCTTCAATCATTTCTGGACGTTTTTGAATGGCAAAAATCAATGAATATTGTAAATGCACAAACAGTAATTTCTCCGCATTGCAAGGTGCAATTCTGAAATTTTTTGCTTTTTCCTGCTCCTCTTAGCATGATAAAGAAGATTCAAAGTGAGTGAGATGCCAGCTCCTTTCATTCAGTCAGTAGCTTCAATCATTTCTGGTATATGAATAACATGATGTTTTTCAATGGCAAAAATCAATGAATATTGTAAATGCACAAACAGTAATTTCTCCGCATTGCAAGGTGCAATTCTGAAATTTTTTGCTTTTTCCTGCTCCTCTTAGCATGATAAACAAGATTCAAAGAGAGTGAGATGCCAGCTCCTTTCATTCAGTCAGTAGCTTCAATCATTTCTGGACGTTTTTCAATGGCAAAAATCAATGAATATTGTAAATGCACAAACAGTAATTTCTCCGCATTGCAAGGTGCAATTCTGATATTTTTTGCTTTTTCCTGCTCCTCTTAGCATGATAAAGAAGATTCAAAGAGAGTGAGATGCCAGCTCCTTTCATTCAGTCAGTAGCTTCAATCATTTCTGGTATATGAATAACATGATGTTTTTCAATGGCAAAAATCAATGAATATTGTAAATGCACACAGTAATTTCTCCGCATTGCAAGGTGCAATTCTGAAATTTTTTGCTTTTTCCTGCTCCTCTTAGCATGATAAAGAAGATTCAAAGAGAGTGAGATGCCATCTCCTTTCATTCAGTCAGTAGCTTCAATCATTTCTGGACGTTTTTCAATGGCAAAAATCAATGAATATTGTAAATGCACAAACAGTAATTTCTCCGCATTGCAAGGTGCAATTCTGAAATTTTTTGCTTTTTCCTGCTCCTCTTAGCATGATAAAGAAGATTCAAAGAGAGTGAGATGCCAGCTCCTTTCATTCAGTCAGTAGCTTCAATCATTTCTGGTATATGAATAACATGATGTTTTTCAATGCAAAAATCAATGAATATTGTAAATGCACAAACAGTAATTTCTCCGCATTGCAAGGTGTAATTCTGAAATTTTTTGCTTTTTCCTGCTCCTCTTAGCATGATAAAGAAGATTCAAAGAGACTGAGATGCCAGCTCCTTTCATTCAGTCAGTAGCTTCAAACATTTCTGGTATATGAATAACATGATGTTTTTCAATGGCAAAAATCAATGAATATTGTAAATGCACAAACAGTAATTTCTCCGCATTGCAAGGTGCAATTCTGAAATTTTTTGCTTTTTCCTGCTCCTCTTAGCATGATAAAGAAGATTCAAAGAGAGTGAGATGCCAGCTCCTTTCATTCAGTCAGTAGCTTCAATCATTTCTGGACGTTTTTGAATGGCAAAAATCAATGAATATTGTAAATGCACAAACAGTAATTTCTCCGCATTGCAAGGTGCAATTCTGAAATTTTTTGCTTTTTCCTGCTCCTCTAGGCATGATAAAGAAGATTCAAAGTGAGTGAGATGCCAGCTCCTTTCATTCAGTCAGTAGCTTCAATCATTTCTGGTATATGAATAACATGATGTTTTTCAATGGCAAAAATCAATGAATATTGTAAATGCACAAACAGTAATTTCTCCGCATTGCAAGGTGCAATTCTGAAATTTTTTGCTTTTTCCTGCTCCTCTTAGCATGATAAAGAAGATTCAAAGAGAGTGAGATGCCAGCTCCTTTCATTCAGTCAGTAGCTTCAATCATTTCTGGACGTTTTTCAATGGCAAAAATCAATGAATATTGTAAATGCACAAACAGTAATTTCTCCGCATTGCAAGGTGCAATTCTGAAATTTTTTGCTTTTTCCTGCTCCTCTTAGCATGATAAAGAAGATTCAAAGAGAGTGAGATGCCAGCTCCTTTCATTCAGTCAGTAGCTTCAATCATTTCTGGTATATGAATAACATGATGTTTTTCAATGGCAAAAATCAATGAATATTGTAAATGCACAAACAGTAATTTCTCCGCATTGCAAGGTGCAATTCTGAAATTTTTTGCTTTTTCCTGCTCCTCTTAGCATGATAAAGAAGATTCAAAGAGAGTGAGATGCCAGCTCCTTTCATTCAGTCAGTAGCTTCAATCATTTCTGGACGTTTTTCAATGGCAAAAATCAATGAATATTGTAAATGCACAAACAGTAATTTCTCCGCATTGCAAGGTGCAATTCTGAAATTTTTTGCTTTTTCCTGCTCCTTTTAGCATGATAAAGAAGATTGAAAGAGAGTGAGATGCCAGCTCCTTTCATTCAGTCAGTAGCTTCAAACATTTCTGGTATATGAATAACATGATGTTTTTCAATGGCAAAAATCAATGAATATTGTAAATGCACAAACAGTAATTTCTCCGCATTGCAAGGTGCAATTCTGAAATTTTTTGCTTTTTCCTGCTCCTCTTAGCATGATAAAGAAGATTCAAAGAGAGTGAGATGCCAGCTCCTTTCATTCAGTCAGTAGCTTCAATCATTTCTGGACGTTTTTCAATGGGAAAAATCAATGAATATTGTAAATGCACAAACAGTAATTTCTCCGCATTGCAAGGTGCAATTCTGAAATTTTTTGCTTTTTCCTGCTCCTCTTAGCATGATAAAGAAGATTCAAAGAGAGTGAGATGCCAGCTCCTTTCATTCAGTCAGTAGCTTCAATCATTTCTGGACGTTTTTCAATGGCAAAAATCAATGAATATTGTAAATGCACAAACAGTAATTTCTCCGCATTGCAAGCTGCAATTCTCAAATTTTTTGCTTTTTCCTGCTCCTCTTAGCATGATAAAGAAGATTCAAAGAGAGTGAGATGCCAGCTCCTTTCATTCAGTCAGTAGCTTCAAACATTTCTGGACGTTTTTCAATGGCAAAAATCAATGAATATTGTAAATGCACAAACAGTAATTTCTACGCATTGCAATGTGCAATTCTGAAATTTTTTGCTTTTTCCTGCTCCTCTTAGCATGATAAAGAAGATTCAAAGAGAGTGAAATGCCAGCTCCTTTCATTCAGTCAGTAGCTTCAAACATTTCTGGTATATGAATAACATGATGTTTTTCAATGGCAAAAATCAATGAATATTGTAAATGCACAAACAGTAATTTCTCCGCATTGCAAGGTGCAATTCTGAAATTTTATGCTTTTTCCTGCTCCTCTTAGCATGATAAAGAAGATTCAAAGAGAGTGAGATGCCAGCTCCTTTCATTCAGTCAGTAGCTTCAATCATTTCTGGACGTTTTTCAATGACAAAAATCAATGAATATTGTAAATGCACAAACAGTAATTTCTTCGCATTGCAAGGTGCAATTCTGAAATTTTTTGCTTTTTCCTGCTCCTCTTAGCATGATAAAGAAGATTCAAAGAGAGTGAGATGCCAGCTCCTTTCATTCAGTCAGTAGCTTCAATCATTTCTGGTATATGAATAACATGATGTTTTTCAATGGCAAAAATCAATGAATATTGTAAATGCACACAGTAATTTCTCCGCATTGCAAGGTGCAATTCTGAAATTTTTTGCTTTTTCCTGCTCCTCTTAGCATGATAAAGAAGATTCAATGAGAGTGAGATGCCAGCTCCTTTCATTCAGTCAGTAGCTTCAATCATTTCTGGACGTTTTTCAATGGCAAAAATCAATGAATATTGTAAATGCACAAACAGTAATTTCTCCGCATTGCAAGGTGCAATTCTGAAATTTTTTGCTTTTTCCTGCTCCTCTTAGCATGATAAAGAAGATTCAAAGAGAGTGAGATGCCAGCTCCTTTCATTCAGTCAGTAGCTTCAATCATTTCTGGTATATGAATAACATGATGTTTTTCAATGGCAAAAATCAATGAATATTGTAAATGCACAAACAGTAATTTCTCCGCATTGCAAGGTGTAATTCTGAAATTTTTTGCTTTTTCCTGCTCCTCTTAGCATGATAAAGAAGATTCAAAGAGACTGAGATGCCAGCTCCTTTCATTCAGTCAGTAGCTTCAAACATTTCTGGTATATGAATAACATGATGTTTTTCAATGGCAAAAATCAATGAATATTGTAAATGCACAAACAGTAATTTCTCCGCATTGCAAGGTGCAATTCTGAAATTTTTTGCTTTTTCCTGCTCCTCTTAGCATGATAAAGAAGATTCAAAGAGAGTGAGATGCCAGCTCCTTTCATTCAGTCAGTAGCTTCAATCATTTCTGGTATATGAATAACATGATGTTTTTCAATGGCAAAAATCAATGAATATTGTAAATGCACAAACAGTAATTTCTCCGCATTGCAAGGTGTAATTCTGAAATTTTTTGCTTTTTCCTGCTCCTCTTAGCATGATAAAGAAGATTCAAAGAGAGTGAGATGCCAGCTCCTTTCATTCAGTCAGTAGCTTCAATCATTTATGGACGTTTTTGAATGGCAAAAATCAATGAATATTGTAAATGCACAAACAGTAATTTCTCCGCATTGCAAGGTGCAATTCTGAAATTTTTTGCTTTTTCCTGCTCCTCTTAGCATGATAAAGAAGATTCAAAGTGAGTGAGATGCCAGCTCCTTTCATTCAGTCAGTAGCTTCAATCATTTCTGGTATATGAATAACATGATGTTTTTCAATGGCAAAAATCAATGAATATTGTAAATGCACAAACAGTAATTTCTCCGCATTGCAAGGTGCAATTCTGAAATTTTTTGCTTTTTCCTGCTCCTCTTAGCATGATAAAGAAGATTCAAAGAGAGTGAGATGCCAGCTCCTTTCATTCAGTCAGTAGCTTCAATCATTTCTGGACGTTTTTCAATGGCAAAAATCAATGAATATTGTAAATGCACAAACAGTAATTTCTCCGCATTGCAAGGTGCAATTCTGAATTTTTTTGCTTTTTCCTGCTCTTCTTAGCATGATAAAGAAGATTCAAAGAGAGTGAGATGCCAGCTCCTTTCATTCAGTCAGTAGCTTCAATCATTTCTGGTATATGAATAACATGATGTTTTTCAATGGCAAAAATCAATGAATATTGTAAATGCACAAACAGTAATTTCTCCGCATTGCAAGGTGCAATTCTGAAATTTTTTGCTTTTTCCTGCTCCTCTTAGCATGATAAAGAAGATTCAAAGAGAGTGAGATGCCAGCTCCTTTCATTCAGTCAGTAGCTTCAAACATTTCTGGTATATGAATAACATGATGTTTTTCAATGGCAAAAATCAATGAATATTGTAAATGCACAAACAGTAATTTCTCCGCATTGCAAGGTGCAATTCTGAAATTTTTTGCTTTTTCCTGCTCCTCTTAGCATGATAAAGAAGATTCAAAGAGAGTGAGATGCCAGCTCCTTTCATTCAGTCAGTAGCTTCAATCATTTCTGGACGTTTTTCAATGGCAAAAATCAATGAATATTGTAAATGCACAAACAGTAATTTCTCCGCATTGCAAGGTGCAATTCTGAAATTTTTTGCTTTTTCCTGCTCCTCTTAGCATGATAAAGAAGATTCAAAGAGAGTGAGATGCCAGCTCCTTTCATTCAGTCAGTAGCTTCAATCATTTCTGGACGTTTTTCAATGGCAAAAATCAATGAATATTGTAAATGCACAAACTGTAATTTCTCCGCATTGCAAGGTGCAATTCTGAAATTTTTTGCTTTTTCCTGCTCCTCTTAGCATGATAAAGAAGATTCAAAGAGAGTGAGATGCCAGCTCCTTTCATTCAGTCAGTAGCTTCAAACATTTCTGGTATATGAATAACATGATGTTTTTCAATGGCAAAAATCAATGAATATTGTAAATGCACAAACAGTAATTTCTCAGTATTGCAAGGTGCAATTCTGAAATTTTTTGCTTTTTCCTGCTCCTCTTAGCATGATAAAGAAGATTCAAAGAGAGTGAGATGCCAGCTCCTTTCATTCAGTCAGTAGCTTCAATCATTTCTGGACGTTTTTCAATGGCAAAAATCAATGAATATTGTAAATGCACAAACAGTAATTTCTCCGCATTGCAAGGTGCAATTCTGAAATTTTTTGCTTTTTCCTGCTCCTCTTAGCATGATAAAGAAGATTCAAAGAGAGTGAGATGCCAGCTCCTTTCATTCAGTCAGTAGCTTCAAACATTTCTGGTATATGAATAACATGATGTTTTTCAATGGCAAAAATCAATGAATATTGTAAATGCACAAACAGTAATTTCTCAGTATTGCAAGGTGCAATTCTGAAATTTTTTGCTTTTTCCTGCTCCTCTTAGCATGATAAAGAAGATTCAAAGAGAGTGAGATGCCAGCTCCTTTCATTCAGTCAGTAGCTTCAATCATTTCTGGACGTTTTTCAATGGCAAAAATCAATGAATATTGTAAATGCACAAACAGTAATTTCTCCGCATTGCAAGGTGCAATTCTGAAATTTTTTGCTTTTTCCTGCTCCTCTTAGCATGATAAAGAAGATTCAAAGAGAGTGAGATGCCAGCTCCTTTCATTCAGTCAGTAGCTTCAAACATATCTGGTATATGAATAACATGATGTTTTTCAATGGCAAAAATCAATGAATATTGTAAATGCACAAACAGTAATTTCTCCGCATTGCAAGGTGCAATTCTGAAATTTTTTGCTTTTTCCTGCTCCTCTTAGCATGATAAAGAAGATTCAAAGAGAGTGAGATGCCAGCTCCTTTCATTCAGTCAGTAGCTTCAAACATTTCTGGTATATGAATAACATGATGTTTTTCAATGGCAAAAATCAATGAATATTGTAAATGCACAAACAGTAATTTCTCTGCATTGCAAGGTGCAATTCTGAAATTTTTTGCTTTTTCCTGCTCCTCTTAGCATGATAAAGAAGATTCAAAGAGAGTGAGATGCCAGCTCCTTTCATTCAGTCAGTAGCTTCAATCATTTCTGGACGTTTTTCAATGGCAAAAATCAATGAATATTGTAAATGCACAAACAGTAATTTCTTCGCATTTCAAGGTGCAATTCTGAAATTTTTTGCTTTTTCCTGCTCCTCTTAGCATGATAAAGAAGATTCAAAGAGAGTGAGATGCCAGCTCCTTTCATTCAGTCAGTAGCTTCAATCATTTCTGGTATATGAATAACATGATGTTTTTCAATGGCAAAAATCAATGAATATTGTAAATGCACAAACAGTAATTTCTCCGCATTGCAAGGTGCAATTCTGAAATTTTTTGCTTTTTCCTGCTCCTCTTAGCATGATAAAGAAGATTCAAAGAGAGTGAGATGCCAGCTCCTTTCATTCAGTCAGTAGCTTCAATCATTTCTGGTATATGAATAACATGATGTTTTTCAATGGCAAAAATCAATGAATATTGTAAATGCACAAACAGTAATTTCTCCGCATTGCAAGGTGCAATTCTGAAATTTTTTGCTTTTTAGTGCTCCTCTTAGCATGATAAAGAAGATTCAAAGAGAGTGAGATGCCAGCTCCTTTCATTCAGTCAGTAGCTTCAAACATTTCTGGTATATGAATAACATGATGTTTTTCAATGGCAAAAATCAATGAATATTGTAAATGCACAAACAGTAATTTCTCCGCATTGCAAGGTGCAATTCTGAAATTTTTTGCTTTTTCCTGCTCCTCTAAGCATGATAAAGAAGATTCAAAGAGAGTGAGATGCCAGCTCCTTTCATTCAGTCAGTAGCTTCAAACATATCTGGTATATGAATAACATGATGTTTTTCAATGGCAAAAATCAATGAATATTGTAAATGCACAAACAGTAATTTCTCCGCATTGCAAGGTGCAATTCTGAAATTTTTTGCTTTTTCCTGCTCCTCTTAGCATGATAAAGAAGATTCAAAGAGATTGAGATGCCAGCTCCTTTCATTCAGTCAGTAGCTTCAATCATTTCTGGACGTTTTTCAATGGCAAAAATCAATGAATATTGTAAATGCACAAACAGTAATTTCTCCGCATTGCAAGGTGCAATTCTGAAATTTTTTGCTTTTTCCTGCTCCTCTTAGCATGATAAAGAAGATTCAAAGAGAGTGAGATGCCAGCTCCTTTCATTCAGTCAGTAGCTTCAAACATTTCTGGTATATGAATAGCATGATGTTTTCAATGGCAAAAATCAATGAATATTGTAAATGCACAATCAGGAATTTCTCCGCATTGCAAGGTGCAATTCTGAAATTTTTTGCTTTAACCTGCTCCTCTTAGCATGATAAAGAAGATTCAAAGAGAGTGAGATGCCAGCTCCTTTCATTCAGTCAGTAGCTTCAATCATTTCTGGACGTTTTTCAATGGCAAAAATCAATGAATATTGTAAATCCACAAACAGTAATTTCTCCGCATTGCAAGGTGCAATTCTGAAATTTTTTGCCTTTTCCTGCTCCTCTTAGCATGATAAAGAAGATTAAAAGAGAGTGAGATGCCAGCTCCTTTCATTCAGTCAGTAGCTTCAATCATTTCTGGTCGTTTTTCAATGGCAAAAATCAATGAATATTGTAAATGCACAAACAGTAATTTCTCCGCATTGCAAGGTGCAATTCTGAAATTTTTTGCTTTTTCCTGCTCCTCTTAGCATGATAAAGAAGATTCAAAGAGAGTGAGATGCCAGCTCCTTTCATTCAGTCAGTAGCTTCAATCATTTCTGGTATATGAATAACATGATGTTTTTCAATGGCAAAAATCAATGAATATTGTAAATGCACAAACAGTAATTTCTCCGCATTGCAAGGTGCAATTCTGAAATTTTTTGCTTTTTCCTGCTCCTCTTAGCATGATAAAGAAGATTCAAAGAGAGTGAGATGCCAGCTCCTTTCATTCAGTCAGTAGCTTCAATCATTTATGTACGTTTTTCAATGGCAAAAATCAATGAATATTGTAAATGCACAAACAGTAATTTCTCCTCATTGCAAGGTGCAATTCTGAAATTTTTTGCTTTTTCCTGCTCCTCTTAGTATGATAAAGAAGATTCAAAGAGAGTGAGATGCCAGCTCCTTTCATTCAGTCAGTAGCTTCAATCATTTCTGGACGTTTTTCAATGGCAAAAATCAATGAATATTGTAAATGCACAAACAGTAATTTCTCCGCATTGCAAGGTGCAATTCTGAAATTTTTTGCTTTTTCCTGCTCCTCTTAGCATGATAAAGAAGATTCAAAGAGAGTGAGATGCCAGCTCCTTTCATTCAGTCAGTAGCTTCAAACATTTCTGGTATATGAATAACATGATGTTTTTCAATGGCAAAAATCAATGAATTTTGTAAATGCACAAACAGTAATTTCTCCGCATTGCAAGGTGCAAATCTGAAATTTTTTGCTTTTTCCTGCTCCTCTTAGCATGATAAAGAAGATTCAAAGAGAGTGAGATACCAGCTCCTTTCATTCAGTCAGTAGCTTCAATAATTTCTGGACGTTTTTCAATGGCAAAAATCAATGAATATTGTAAATTCACAAACAGTAATTTCTCCGCATTGCAAGGTGCAATTCTGAAATTTTTTGCTTTTTCCTGCTCCTCTTAGCATGATAAAGAAGATTCAAAGAGAGTGAGATGCCAGCTCCTTTCATTCAGTCAGTAGCTTCAATCATTTCTGGATGTTTTTCAATGGCAAAAATCAATGAATATTGGAAATGCACAGACAGTAATTTCTCCGCATTGCAAGGTGCAATTCTGAAATTTTTTGCTTTTTCCTGCTCCTCTTAGCATGATAAAGAAGATTCAAAGAGAGTGAGATGTCAGCTCCTTTCATTCAGTCAGTAGCTTCAAACATTTCTGGTATATGAATAACATGATGTTTTTCAATGGCAAAAATCAATGAATATTGTAAATGCACAAACAGTAATTTCTCCGCATTGCAAGGTGCAATTCTGAAATTTTTTGCTTTTTCCTGCTCCTCTTAGCATGATAAAGAAGATTCAAAGAGAGTGAGATGCCAGCTCCTTTCATTCAGTTAGTAGCTTCAATCATTTCTGGACGTTTTTCAATGGCAAAAATCAATGAATATTGCAAATGCACAAACAGTAATTTCTCCGCATTGCAAGGTGCAATTCTGAAATTTTTTGCTTTTTCCTGCTCCTCTTAGCATGATAAAGAAGATTCAAAGAGAGTGAGATGCCAGCTCCTTTCATTCAGTCAGTAGCTTCAATCATTTCTGGACGTTTTTCAATGGCAAAAATCAATGAATATTGTAAATGCACAAACAGTAATTTCTCCGCATTGCAAGGTGCAATTCTGAAATTTTTTGCTTTTTCCTGCTCCTCTTAGCATGACAAAGAAGATTCAAAGAGAGTGAGATGCCAGCTCCTTTCATTCAGTCAGTAGCTTCAATCATTTCTGGACGTTTTTCAATGGCAAAAATCAATGAATATTGTAAATGCACAAACAGTAATTTCTCCGCATTGCAAAGTGCAATTCTGAAATTGTTTGCTTTTTCCTGCTCCTCTTAGCATGATAAAGAAGATTCAAAGAGAGTGAGATGCCAGCTCCTTTCATTCAGTCAGTAGCTTCAAACATTTCTGGACGTTTTTCAATGGCAAAAATCAATGAATATTGTAAATGCACAAACAGTAATTTCTCCGCATTGCAAAGTGCAATTCTGAAATTTTTTGCTTTTTCCTGCTCCTCTTAGCAAGATAAAGAAGATTCAAAGAGAGTGAGATGCCAGCTCCTTTCATTCAGTCAGTAGCTTCAATCATTTCTGGACGTTTTTCAATGGCAAAAATCAATGGATATTGTAAATGCACAAACAGTAATTTCTCCGCATTGCAAGGTGCAATTCTGAAATTTTTTGCTTTTTCCTGCTCCTCTTAGCATGATAAAGAAGATTCAAAGAGAGTGAGATGCCAGCTCCTTTCATTCAGTCAGTAGCTTCAATCATTTCTGGTATATGAATAACATGATGTTTTTCAATGGCAAAAATCAATGAATATTGTAAATGCACAAACAGTAATTTCTCCGCATTGCAAGGTGCAATTCTGAAATTTTTTGCTTTTTCCTGCTCCTCTTAGCATGATAAAGAAGATTCAAAGAGAGTGAGATGCCAGCTCCTTTCATTCAGTCAGTAGCTTCAATCATTTATGTACGTTTTTCAATGGCAAAAATCAATGAATATTGTAAATGCACAAACAGTAATTTCTCCTCATTGCAAGGTGCAATTCTGAAATTTTTTGCTTTTTCCTGCTCCTCTTAGTATGATAAAGAAGATTCAAAGAGAGTGAGATGCCAGCTCCTTTCATTCAGTCAGTAGCTTCAATCATTTCTGGACGTTTTTCAATGGCAAAAATCAATGAATATTGTAAATGCACAAACAGTAATTTCTCCGCATTGCAAGGTGCAATTCTGAAATTTTTTGCTTTTTCCTGCTCCTCTTAGCATGATAAAGAAGATTCAAAGAGAGTGAGATGCCAGCTCCTTTCATTCAGTCAGTAGCTTCAAACATTTCTGGTATATGAATAACATGATGTTTTTCAATGGCAAAAATCAATGAATTTTGTAAATGCACAAACAGTAATTTCTCCGCATTGCAAGGTGCAATTCTGAAATTTTTTGCTTTTTCCTGCTCCTCTTAGCATGATAAAGAAGATTCAAAGAGAGTGAGATACCAGCTCCTTTCATTCAGTCAGTAGCTTCAATAATTTCTGGACGTTTTTCAATGGCAAAAATCAATGAATATTGTAAATTCACAAACAGTAATTTCTCCGCATTGCAAGGTGCAATTCTGAAATTTTTTGCTTTTTCCTGCTCCTCTTAGCATGATAAAGAAGATTCAAAGAGAGTGAGATGCCAGCTCCTTTCATTCAGTCAGTAGCTTCAATCATTTCTGGATGTTTTTCAATGGCAAAAATCAATGAATATTGGAAGTGCACAGACAGTAATTTCTCCGCATTGCAAGGTGCAATTCTGAAATTTTTTGCTTTTTCCTGCTCCTCTTAGCATGATAAAGAAGATTCAAAGAGAGTGAGATGTCAGCTCCTTTCATTCAGTCAGTAGCTTCAAACATTTCTGGTATATGAATAACATGATGTTTTTCAATGGCAAAAATCAATGAATATTGTAAATGCACAAACAGTAATTTCTCCGCATTGCAAGGTGCAATTCTGAAATTTTTTGCTTTTTCCTGCTCCTCTTAGCATGATAAAGAAGATTCAAAGAGAGTGAGATGCCAGCTCCTTTCATTCAGTTAGTAGCTTCAATCATTTCTGGACGTTTTTCAATGGCAAAAATCAATGAATATTGCAAATGCACAAACAGTAATTTCTCCGCATTGCAAGGTGCAATTCTGAAATTTTTTGCTTTTTCCTGCTCCTCTTAGCATGATAAAGAAGATTCAAAGAGAGTGAGATGCCAGCTCCTTTCATTCAGTCAGTAGCTTCAATCATTTCTGGACGTTTTTCAATGGCAAAAATCAATGAATATTGTAAATGCACAAACAGTAATTTCTCCGCATTGCAAGGTGCAATTCTGAAATTTTTTGCTTTTTCCTGCTCCTCTTAGCATGACAAAGAAGATTCAAAGAGAGTGAGATGCCAGCTCCTTTCATTCAGTCAGTAGCTTCAATCATTTCTGGACGTTTTTCAATGGCAAAAATCAATGAATATTGTAAATGCACAAACAGTAATTTCTCCGCATTGCAAAGTGCAATTCTGAAATTGTTTGCTTTTTCCTGCTCCTCTTAGCATGATAAAGAAGATTCAAAGAGAGTGAGATGCCAGCTCCTTTCATTCAGTCAGTAGCTTCAAACATTTCTGGACGTTTTTCAATGGCAAAAATCAATGAATATTGTAAATGCACAAACAGTAATTTCTCCGCATTGCAAAGTGCAATTCTGAAATTTTTTGCTTTTTCCTGCTCCTCTTAGCAAGATAAAGAAGATTCAAAGAGAGTGAGATGCCAGCTCCTTTCATTCAGTCAGTAGCTTCAAACATTTCTGGTATATGAATAACATGATGTTTTTCAATGGCAAAAATCAATGAATATTGTAAATGCACAAACAGTAATTTCTCCGCATTGCAATGTGCAATTCTGAAATTTTTTGCTTTTTCCTGCTCCTCTTAGCATGATAAAGAAGATTCAAAGAGACTGAGATGCCAGCTCCTTTCATTCAGTCAGTAGCTTCAATCATTTCTGGACGTTTTTCAATGGCAAAAATCAATGAATATTGTAAATGCACAAACAGTAATTTCTCCGCATTGCAAGGTGCAATTCTGAAATTTTTTGCTTTTTCCTGCTCCTCTTAGCATGATAAAGAAGATTCAAAGAGAGTGAGATGCCAGCTCCTTTCATTCAGTCAGTAGCTTCAAACATTTCTGGTATATGAATAACATGATGTTTTTCAATGGCAAAAATCAATGAATATTTTAAATGCACAAACAGTAATTTCTCCGCATTGCAAGGTGCAATTCTGAAATTTTTTACTTTTTCCTGCTCCTCTTAGCATGATAAAGAAGATTCAAAGAGAGTGAGATACCAGCTCCTTTCATTCAGTCAGTAGCTTCAATCATTTCTGGTATATGAATAACATGATGTTTTTCAATGGCAAAAATCAATGAATATTGTAAATGCACAAACAGTAATTTCTCCGCATTGCAAGGTGCAATTCTGAAATTTTTTGCTTTTTCCTGCTCCTCTTAGCATGATAAAGAAGATTCAAAGAGAGTGAGATGCCAGCTCCTTTCATTCAGTCAGTAGCTTCAATCATTTATGTACGTTTTTCAATGGCAAAAATCAATGAATATTGTAAATGCACAAACAGTAATTTCTCCGCATTGCAAGGTGCAATTCTGAAATTTTTTGCTTTTTCCTGCTCCTCTTAGTATGATAAAGAAGATTCAAAGAGAGTGAGATGCCAGCTCCTTTCATTCAGTCAGTAGCTTCAATCATTTCTGGACGTTTTTCAATGGCAAAAATCAATGAATATTGTAAATGCACAAACAGTAATTTCTCCGCATTGCAAGGTGCAATTCTGAAATTTTTTGCTTTTTCCTGCTCCTCTTAGCATGATAAAGAAGATTCAAAGAGAGTGAGATGCCAGCTCCTTTCATTCAGTCAGTAGCTTCAAACATTTCTGGTATATGAATAACATGATGTTTTTCAATGGCAAAAATCAATGAATTTTGTAAATGCACAAACAGTAATTTCTCCGCATTGCAAGGTGCAATTCTGAAATTTTTTGCTTTTTCCTGCTCCTCTTAGCATGATAAAGAAGATTCAAAGAGAGTGAGATACCAGCTCCTTTCATTCAGTCAGTAGCTTCAATAATTTCTGGACGTTTTTCAATGGCAAAAATCAATGAATATTGTAAATGCACAAACAGTAATTTCTCCGCATTGCAAGGTGCAATTCTGAAATTTTTTGCTTTTTCCTGCTCCTCTTAGCATGATAAAGAAGATTCAAAGAGAGTGAGATGCCAGCTCCTTTCATTCAGTCAGTAGCTTCAATCATTTCTGGATGTTTTTCAATGGCAAAAATCAATGAATATTGTAAATGCACAGACAGTAATTTCTCCGCATTGCAAGGTGCAATTCTGAAATTTTTTGCTTTTTCCTGCTCCTCTTAGCATGATAAAGAAGATTGAAAGAGAGTGAGATGTCAGCTCCTTTCATTCAGTCAGTAGCTTCAAACATTTCTGGTATATGAATAACATGATGTTTTTCAATGGCAAAAATCAATGAATATTGTAAATGCACAAACAGTAATTTCTCCGCATTGCAAGGTGCAATTCTGAAATTTTTTGCTTTTTCCTGCTCCTCTTAGCATGATAAAGAAGATTCAAAGAGAGTGAGATGCCAGCTCCTTTCATTCAGTTAGTAGCTTCAATCATTTCTGGACGTTTTTCAATGGCAAAAATCAATGAATATTGTAAATGCACAAACAGTAATTTCCCCGCATTGCAAGGTGCAATTCTGAAATTTTTTGCTTTTTCCTGCTCCTCGTAGCATGATAAAGAAGATTCAAAGAGAGTGAGATGCCAGCTCCTTTCATTCAGTCAGTAGCTTCAATCATTTCTGGACGTTTTTCAATGGCAAAAATCAATGAATATTGTAAATGCACAAACAGCAATTTCTCCGCATTGCAAGGTGCAATTCTGAAATTTTTTGCTTTTTCCTGCTCCTCTTAGCATGACAAAGAAGATTCAAAGAGAGTGAGATGCCAGCTCCTTTCATTCAGTCAGTAGCTTCAAACATTTCTGGACGTTTTTCAATGGCAAAAATCAATGAATATTGTAAATGCACAAACAGTAATTTCTCCGCATTGCAAGGTGCAATTCTGAAATTTTTTGCTTTTTCCTGCTCCTCAGCATGATAAAGAAGATTCAAAGAGAGTGAGATGCCAGCTCCTTTCATTCAGTCAGTAGCTTCAAACATTTCTGGTATATGAATAACATGATGTTTTTCAATGGCAAAAATCAATGAATATTGTAAATGCACAAACAGTAATTTCTCCGCATTGCAAGGTGCAATTCTGAAATTTTTTGCTTTTTCCTGCTCCTCTTAGCATGATAAAGAAGATTCAAAGAGACTGAGATGCCAGCTCCTTTCATTCAGTCAGTAGCTTCAATCATTTCTGTACGTTTTTCAAATTCAAAAATCAATGAATATTGTAAATGCACAAACAGTAATTTGTCCGCATTGCAAGGTGCAATTCTGAAATTTTTTGCTTTTTCCTGCTCCTCTTAGCATGATAAAGAAGATTCAAAGAGAGTGAGATGCCAGCTCCTTTCATTCAGTTAGTAGCTTCAATCATTTCTGGACGTTTTTCAATGGCAAAAATCAATGAATATTGTAAATGCACAAACAGTAATTTCTCCGCATTGCAAGGTGCAATTCTGAAATTTTTTGCTTTTTCCTGCTCCTCTTAGCATGATAAAGAAGATTCAAAGTGAGTGAGATGTCAGCTCCTTTCATTCAGTCAGTAGCTTCAAACATTTCTGGTATATGAATAACATGATGTTTTTCAATGGCAAAAATCAATGAATATTGTAAATGCACAAACAGTAATTTCTCCGCATTGCAAGATGCAATTCTGAAATTTTTTGCTTTTTCCTGCTCCTCTTAGCATGATAAAGAAGATTCAAAGAGAGTGAGATGCCAGCTCCTTTCATTCAGTTAGTAGCTTCAATCATTTCTGGACGTTTTTCAATGGCAAAAATCAATGAATATTGTAAATGCACAAACAGTAATTTCTCCGCATTGCAAGGTGCAATTCTGAAATTTTTTGCTTTTTCCTGCTCCTCTTAGCATGATAAAGAAGATTCAAAGAGAGTGAGATGCCAGCTCCTTTCATTCAGTCAGTAGCTACAATCATTTCTGGACGTTTTTCAATGGCAAAAATCAATGAATATTGTAAATGCACAAACAGTAATTTCTCCGCATTGCAAGGTGCAATTCTGAAATTTTTTGCTTTTTCCTGCTCCTCTTAGCATGACAAAGAAGATTCAAAGAGAGTGAGATGCCAGCTCCTTTCATTCAGTCAGTAGCTTCAATCATTTCTGGACGTTTTTCAATGGCAAAAATCAATGAATATTGTAAATGCACAAACAGTAATTTCTCCGCATTGCAAGGTGCAATTCTGAAATTTTTTGCTTTTTCCTGCTCCTCTTAGCATGATAAAGAAGATTCAAAGAGAGTGAGATGCCAGCTCCTTTCATTCAGTCAGTAGCTTCAATCATTTATGGATGTTTTTCAATGGCAAAAATCAATGAATATTGTAAATGCACAGACAGTAATTTCTCCGCATTGCAAGGTGCAATTCTGAAATTTTTTGCTTTTTCCTGCTCCTCTTAGCATGATAAAGAAGATTCAAAGAGAGTGAGATGTCAGCTCCTTTCATTCAGTCTGTAGCTTCAAACATTTCTGGTATATGAATAACATGATGTTTTTCAATGGCAAAAATCAATGAATATTGTAAATGCACAAACAGTAATTTCTCCGCATTGCAAGGTGCAATTCTGAAATTTTTTGCTTTTTCCTGCTCCTCTTAGCATGATAAAGAAGATTCAAAGAGAGTGAGATGCCAGCTCCTTTCATTCAGTTAGTAGCTTCAATCATTTCTGGACGTTTTTCAATGGCAAAAATCAATGAATATTGTAAATGCACAAACAGTAATTTCCCCGCATTGCAAGGTGCAATTCTGAAATTTTTTGCTTTTTCCTGCTCCTCTTAGCATGATAAAGAAGATTCAAAGAGAGTGAGATGCCAGCTCCTTTCATTCAGTCAGTAGCTTCAATCATTTCTGGACGTTTTTCAATGGCAAAAATCAATGAATAATGTAAATGCACAAACAGCAATTTCTCCGCATTGCAAGGTGCAATTTTGAAATTTTTTGCTTTTTCCTGCTCCTCTTAGCATGACAAAGAAGATTCAAAGAGAGTGAGATGCCAGCTCCTTTCATTCAGTCAGTAGCTTCAAACATTTCTGGACGTTTTTCAATGTCAAAAATCAATGAATATTGTAAATGCACAAACAGTAATTTCTCCGCATTGCAAGGTGCAATTCTGAAATTTTTTGCTTTTTCCTGCTCCTCAGCATGATAAAGAAGATTCAAAGAGAGTGAGATGCCAGCTCCTTTCATTCAGTCAGTAGCTTCAATCATTTCTGGTATATGAATAACATGATGTTTTTCAATGGCAAAAATCAATGAATATTTTAAATGCACAAACAGTAATTTCTAAGCATTGCAAGGTGCAATTCTGAAATTTTTTACTTTTTCCTGCTCCTCTTAGCATGATAAAGAAGATTCAAAGAGAGTGAGATACCAGCTCCTTTCATTCAGTCAGTAGCTTCAATCATTTCTGGACGTTTTTCAATGGCAAAAATCAATGAATATTGTAAATGCACAAACAGTAATTTGTCCGCATTGCAAGGTGCAATTCTGAAATTTTTTGCTTTTTCCTGCTCCTCTTAGCATGATAAAGAAGATTCAAAGAGAGTGAGATGTCAGCTCCTTTCATTCAGTCAGTAGCTTCAAACATTTCTGGTATATGAATAACATGATGTTTTTCAATGGCAAAAATCAATGAATATTGTAAATGCACAAACAGTAATTTCTCCGCATTGCAAGGTGCAATTCTGAAATTTTTTGCTTTTTCCTGCTCCTCTTAGCATGATAAAGAAGATTCAAAGAGAGTGAGATGCCAGCTCCTTTCATTCAGTTAGTAGCTTCAATCATTTCTGGACGTTTTTCAATGGCAAAAATCAATGAATATTGTAAATGCACAAACAGTAATTTCTCCGCATTGCAAGGTGCAATTCTGAAATTTTTTGCTTTTTCCTGCTCCTCTTAGCATGATAAAGAAGATTCAAAGAGAGTGAGATGCCAGCTCCTTTCATTCAGTCAGTAGCTTCAAACATTTCTGGACGTTTTTCAATGGCAAAAATCAATGAATATTGTAAATGCACAAACAGTAATTTCTCCGCATTGCAAAGTGCAATTCTGAAATTTTTTGCTTTTTCCTGCTCCTCTTAGCAAGATAAAGAAGATTCAAAGAGAGTGAGATGCCAGCTCCTTTCATTCAGTCAGTAGCTTCAAACATTTCTGGTATATGAATAACATGATGTTTTTCAATGGCAAAAATCAATGAATATTGTAAATGCACAAACAGTAATTTCTTCGCATTGCAAGGTGCAATTCTGAAATTTTTTGCTTTTTCCTGCTCCTCTTAGCATGATAAAGAAGATTCAAAGAGACTGAGATGCCAGCTCCTTTCATTCAGTCAGTAGCTTCAATCATTTCTGGACGTTTTTCAATGGCAAAAATCAATGAATATTGTAAATGCACAAACAGTAATTTCTCCGTATTGCAAGGTGCAATTCTGAAATTTTTTGCTTTTTCCTGCTCCTCTTAGCATGATAAAGAAGATTCAAAGAGAGTGAGATGCCAGCTCCTTTCATTCAGTCAGTAGCTTCAAACATTTCTGGTATATGAATAACATGATGTTTTTCAATGGCAAAAATCAATGAATATTTTAAATGCACAAACAGTAATTTCTCCGCATTGCAAGGTGCAATTCTGAAATTTTTTACTTTTTCCTGCTCCTCTTAGCATGATAAAGAAGATTCAAAGAGAGTGAGATACCAGCTCCTTTCATTCAGTCAGTAGCTTCAATCATTTCTGGACGTTTTTCAATGGCAAAAATCAATGAATATTGTAAATGCACAAACAGTAATTTGTCCGCATTGCAAGGTGCAATTCTGAAATTTTTTGCTTTTTCCTGCTCCTCTTAGCATGATAAAGAAGATTCAAAGAGAGTGAGATGTCAGCTCCTTTCATTCAGTCAGTAGCTTCAAACATTTCTGGTATATGAATAACATGATGTTTTTCAATTTCAAAAATCAATGAATATTGTAAATGCACAAACAGTAATTTCTCCGCATTGCAAGGTGCAATTCTGAAATTTTTTGCTTTTTCCTGCTCCTCTTAGCATGATAAAGAAGATTCAAAGAGAGTGAGATGCCAGCTCCTTTCATTCAGTTAGTAGCTTCAATCATTTCTGGACGTTTTTCAATGGCAAAAATCAATGAATATTGTAAATGCACAAACAGTAATTTCTCCGCATTGCAAGGTGCAATTCTGAAATTTTTTGCTTTTTCCTGCTCCTCTTAGCATGATAAAGAAGATTCAAAGAGAGTGAGATGTCAGCTCCTTTCATTCAGTCAGTAGCTTCAAACATTTCTGGTATATGAATAACATGATGTTTTTCAATGGCAAAAATCAATGAATATTGTAAATGCACAAACAGTAGTTTCTCCGCATTGCAAGGTGCAATTCTGAAATTTTTTGCTTTTTCCTGCTCCTCTTAGCATGATAAAGAAGATTCAAAGAGAGTGAGATGCCAGCTCCTTTCATTCAGTTAGTAGCTTCAATCATTTCTGGACGTTTTTCAATGGCAAAAATCAATGAATATTGTAAATGCACAAACAGTAATTTCTCCGCATTGCAAGGTGCAATTCTGAAATTTTTTGCTTTTTCCTGCTCCTCTTAGCATGATAAAGAAGATTCAAAGAGAGTGAGATGCCAGCTCCTTTCATTCAGTCAGTAGCTTCAAACATTTCTGGACGTTTTTCAATGGCAAAAATCAATGAATATTGTAAATGCACAAACAGTAATTTCTCCGCATTGCAAAGTGCAATTCTGAAATTTTTTGCTTTTTCCTGCTCCTCTTAGCAAGATAAAGAAGATTCAAAGAGAGTGAGATGCCAGCTCCTTTCATTCAGTCAGTAGCTTCAAACATTTCTGGTATATGAATAACATGATGTTTTTCAATGGCAAAAATCAATGAATATTGTAAATGCACAAAGAGTAATTTCTCCGCATTGCAAGGTGCAATTCTGAAATTTTTTGCTTTTTCCTGCTCCTCTTAGCATGATAAAGAAGATTCAAAGAGACTGAGATGCCAGCTCCTTTCATTCAGTCAGTAGCTTCAATCATTTCTGGACGTTTTTCAATGGCAAAAATCAATGAATATTGTAAATGCACAAACAGTAATTTCTCCGCATTGCAAGGTGCAATTCTGAAATTTTTTGCTTTTTCCTGCTCCTCTTAGCATGATAAAGAAGATTCAAAGAGAGTGAGATGCCAGCTCCTTTCATTCAGTCAGTAGCTTCAAACATTTCTGGTATATGAATAACATGATGTTTTTCAATGGCAAAAATCAATGAATATTTTAAATGCACAAACAGTAATTTCTCCGCATTGCAAGGTGCAATTCTGAAATTTTTTACTTTTTCCTGCTCCTCTTAGCAAGATAAAGAAGATTCAAAGAGAGTGAGATGCCAGTTCCTTTCATTCAGTCAGTAGCTTCAAACATTTCTGGTATATGAATAACATGATGTTTTTCAATGGCAAAAATCAATGAATATTGTAAATGCACAAACAGTAATTTCTCCGCATTGCAAGGTGCAATTCTGAAATTTTTTGCTTTTTCCTGCTCCTCTTAGCATGATAAAGAAGATTCAAAGAGACTGAGATGCCAGCTCCTTTCATTCAGTCAGTAGCTTCAATCATTTCTGGACGTTTTTCAATGGCAAAAATCAATGAATATTGTAAATGCACAAACAGTAATTTGTCCGCATTGCAAGGTGCAATTCTGAAATTTTTTGCTTTTTCCTGCTCCTCTTAGCATGATAAAGAAGATTCAAAGAGAGTGAGATGTCAGCTCCTTTCATTCAGTCAGTAGCTTCAAACATTTCTGGTATATGAATAACATGATGTTTTTCAATGGCAAAAATCAATGAATATTGTAAATGCACAAACAGTAATTTCTCCGCATTGCAAGGTGCAATTCTGAAATTTTTTGCTTTTTCCTGCTCCTCTTAGCATGATAAAGAAGATTCAAAGAGAGTGAGATGCCAGCTCCTTTCATTCAGTTAGTAGCTTCAATCATTTCTGGACGTTTTTCAATGGCAAAAATCAATGAATATTGTAAATGCACAAACAGTAATTTCTCCGCATTGCAAGGTGCAATTCTGAGATTTTTTGCTTTTTCCTGCTCCTCTTAGCATGATAAAGAAGATTCAAAGAGAGTGAGATGTCAGCTCCTTTCATTCAGTCAGTAGCTTCAAACATTTCTGGTATATGAATAACATGATGTTTTTCAATGGCAAAAATCAATGAATATTGTAAATGCACAAACAGTAATTTCTCCGCATTGCAAGGTGCAATTCTGAAATTTTTTGCTTTTTCCTGCTCCTCTTAGCATGATAAAGAAGATTCAAAGAGAGTGAGATGCCAGCTCCTTTCATTCAGTTAGTAGCTTCAATCATTTCTGGACGTTTTTCAATGGCAAAAATCAATGAATATTGTAAATGCACAAACAGTAAATTCTCCGCATTGCAAGGTGCAATTCTGAAATTTTTTGCTTTTTCCTGCTCCTCTTAGCATGATAAAGAAGATTCAAAGAGAGTGAGATGCCAGCTCCTTTCATTCAGTCAGTACCTTCAATCATTTCTGGACGTTTTTCAATGGCAAAAATCAATGAATATTGTAAATGCACAAACAGTAATTTGTCCGCATTGCAAGGTGCAATTCTGAAATTTTTTGCTTTTTCCTGCTCCTCTTAGCATGATAAAGAAGATTCAAAGAGAGTGAGATGTCAGCTCCTTTCATTCAGTCAGTAGCTTCAAACATTTCTGGTATATGAATAACATGATGTTTTTCAATGGCAAAAATCAATGAATATTGTAAATGCACAAACAGTAATTTCTCCGCATTGCAAGGTGCAATTCTGAAATTTTTTGCTTTTTCCTGCTCCTCTTAGCATGATAAAGAAGATTCAAAGAGAGTGAGATGCCAGCTCCTTTCATTCAGTTAGTAGCTTCAATCATTTCTGGACGTTTTTCAATGGCAAAAATCAATGAATATTGTAAATGCACAAACAGTAAATTCTCCGCATTGCAAGGTGCAATTCTGAAATTTTTTGCTTTTTCCTGCTCCTCTTAGCATGATAAAGAAGATTCAAAGAGAGTGAGATGCCAGCTCCTTTCATTCAGTCAGTACCTTCAATCATTTCTGGACGTTTTTCAATGGCAAAAATCAATGAATATTGTAAATGCACAAACAGTAATTTCTCCGCATTGCAAGGTGCAATTCTGAAATTTTTTGCTTTTTCCTGCTCCTCTTAGCATGACAAAGAAGATTCAAAGAGAGTGAGATGCCAGCTCCTTTCATTCAGTCAGTAGCTTCAATCATTTCTGGACGTTTTTCAATGGCAAAAATCAATGAATATTGTAAATGCACAAACAGTAATTTCTCCGCATTGCAAGGTGCAATTCTGAAATTTTTTGCTTTTTCCTGCTCCTCTTAGCATGATAAAGAAGATTCAAAGAGAGTGAGATGCCAGCTCCTTTCATTCAGTCAGTAGCTTCAAACATTTCTGGACGTTTTTCAATGGCAAAAATCAATGAATATTGTAAATGCACAAACAGTAATTTCTCCGCATTGCAAAGTGCAATTCTGAAATTTTTTGCTTTTTCCTGCTCCTCTTAGCAAGATAAAGAAGATTCAAAGAGAGTGAGATGCCAGCTCCTTTCATTCAGTCAGTAGCTTCAAACATTTCTGGTATATGAATAACATGATGTTTTTCAATGGCAAAAATCAATGAATATTGTAAATGCACAAACAGTAATTTCTCCGCATTGCAAGGTGCAATTCTGAAATTTTTTGCTTTTTCCTGCTCCTCTTAGCATGATAAAGAAGATTCAAAGAGACTGAGATGCCAGCTCCTTTCATTCAGTCAGTAGCTTCAATCATTTCTGGACGTTTTTCAATGGCAAAAATCAATGAATATTGTAAATGCACAAACAGTAATTTCTCCGCATTGCAAGGTGCAATTCTGAAATTTTTTGCTTTTTCCTGCTCCTCTTAGCATGATAAAGAAGATTCAAAGAGAGTGAGATGCCAGCTCCTTTCATTCAGTCAGTAGCTTCAAACATTTCTGGTATATGAATAACATGATGTTTTTCAATGGCAAAAATCAATGAATATTTTAAATGCACAAACAGTAATTTCTCCGCATTGCAAGGTGCAATTCTGAAATTTTTTACTTTTTCCTGCTCCTCTTAGCATGATAAAGAAGATTCAAAGAGAGTAAGATGCCAGCTCCTTTCATTCAGTCAGTAGCTTCAATCATTTCTGGACGTTTTTCAATGGCAAAAATCAATGAATATTGTAAATGCACAAACAGTAATTTCTCCGCATTGCAAGGTGCAATTCTGAAATTTTTTGCTTTTTCCTGCTCCTCTTAGCATGATAAAGAAGATTCAAAGAGAGTGAGATGCCAGCTCCTTTCATTCAGTCAGTAGCTTCAATCATTTCTGGACGTTTTTCAATGGCAAAAATCAATGAATATTGTAAATGCACAAACAGTAATTTCTCCGCATTGCAAGGTGCAATTCTGAAATTTTTTGCTTTTTCCTGCTCCTCTTAGCATGATAAAGAAGCTTCAAAGAGAGTGAGATGCCAGCTCCTTTCATTCAGTCAGTAGCTTCAAACATTTCTGGTATATGAATAACATGATGTTTTTCAATGGCAAAAATCAATGAATATTGTAAATGCACAAACAGTAATTTCTCCGCATTGCAAGGTGCAATTCTGAAATTTTTTGCTTTTTCCTGCTCCCCTTAGCATGATAAAGAAGATTCAAAGAGAGTGCAATGCCAGCTCCTTTCATTCAGTCAGTAGCTTCAATCATTTCTGGACGTTTTTCAATGGCAAAAATCAATGAATATTGTAAATGCACAAACAGTAATTTCTCCGCATTGCAATGCGCAATTCTGAAATTTTTTGCTTTTTCCTGCTCCTCTTAGCATGATAAAGAAGATTCAAAGAGAGTGAGATGCCAGCTCCTTTCATTCAGTCAGTAGCTTCAATCATTTCTGGTATATGAATAACATGATGTTTTTCAATGGCAAAAATCAATGAATATTGTAAATGCAAAAACAGTAATTTCTCCGAATTGCAAGGTGCAATTCTGAAATTTTTTGCTTTTTCCTGCTCCTCTTAGCATGATAAAGAAGATTCAAAGAGAGTGAGATGCCAGCTCCTTTCATTCAGTCAGTAGCTTCAATAATTTCTGGACGTTTTTCAATGGCAAAAATCAATGAATATTAAAAATGCACAAACAGTAATTTCTCCGCATTGCAAGGTGCAATTCTGAAATTTTTTGCTTTTTCCTGCTCCTCTTAGCATGATAAGGAAGATTCAAAGAGAGGGAGATGCCAGCTCCTTTCATTCAGTCAGTAGCTTCAAACATTTCAGGTATATGAATAACATGATGTTTTTCAATGGCAAAAATCAATGAATATTGTAAATGCACAAACAGTAATTTCTCCGCATTGCAAGGTGCAATTCTGAAATTTTTTGCTTTTTCCTGCTCCTCTTAGCATGATAAAGAAGATTCAAAGAGAGTGAGATTCCAGCTCCTTTCATTCAGTCAGTAGCTTCAATCATTTCTGGACGTTTTTCAATGGCAAAAATCAATGAATATTGTAAATGCACAAACAGTAATTTCTCCGATTTGCAAGGTGCAATTCTGAAATTTTTTGCTTTTTCCTGCTCCTCTTAGCATGATAAAGAAGAATCAAAGAGAGTGAGATGCCAGCTCCTTTCATTCAGTCAGTAGCTTCAATCATTTCTGGACGTTTTTCAATGGCAAAAATCAATGAATATTGTAAATGCACAGACAGTAATTTCTCCGCATTACAAGGTGCAATTCTGAAATTTTTTGCTTTTTCCTGCTCCTCTTAACATGATAAAGAAGATTCAAAGAGAGTGAGATGTCAGCTCCTTTCATTCAGTCAGTAGCTTCAAACATTTCTGGTATATGAATAACATGATGTTTTTCAATGGCAAAAATCAATGAATATTGTAAATGCACAAACAGAAATTTCTCCGCATTGCAAGGTGCAATTCTGAAATTTTTTGCTTTTTCCTTCTCCTCTTTGCATGATAAAGAAGATTCAAAGAGAGTGAGATGCCAGCTCCTTTCATTCAGTCAGTAGCTTCAATCATTTCTGGACGTTTTTCAATGGCAAAAATCAATGAATATTGTAAATGCACAAACAGTAATTTCTCCGCATTGCAAGGTGCAATTCTGAAATTTTTTGCTTTTTCCTGCTCCTCTTAGCATGATAAAGAAGATTCAAAGAGAGTGAGATGCCAGCTCCTTTCATTCAGTCAGTATCTTCAATCATTTCTGGACGTTTTTCAATGGCAAAAATCAATGAATATTGTAAATGCACAAACAGTAATTTCTCCGCATTGCAAGGTGCAATTCTGAAATTTTTTGCTTTTTCCTGCTCCTCTTAACATGATAAAGAAGATTCAATGAGAGTGAGATGCCAGCTCCTTTCATTCAGTCAGTAGCTTCAAACATTTCTGGTATATGAATAACATGATGTTTTTCAATGGCAAAAATCAATGAATATTGTAAATGCACAAACAGAAATTTCTCCGCATTGCAAGGTGCAATTCTGAAATTTTTTGCTTTTTCCTGCTCCTCTTAGCATGATAAAGAAGATTCAAAGAGAGTGAGATACCAGCTCCTTTCATTCAGTCAGTAGCTTCAATCATTTCTGGACGTTTTTCAATGGCAAAAATCAATGAATATTGTAAATGCACAAACAGTAATTTCTCCGCATTGCAAGGTGCAATTCTGAAATTTTTTGCTTTTTCCTGCTCCTCTTAGCATGATAAAGAAGATTCAAAGAGAGTGAGATGCCAGCTCCTTTCATTCAGTCAGTAGCTTCAATCATTTCTGGATGTTTTTCTATGGCAAAAATCAATGAATATTGTAAATGCACAGACAGTAATTTCTCCGCATTGCAAGGAGCAATTCTGAAATTTTTTGCTTTTTCCTGCTCCTCTTAGCATGATAAAAAAGATTCAAAGAGAGTGAGATGTCAGCTCCTTTCATTCAGTCAGTAGCTTCAAACATTTCTGGTATATGAATAACATGATGTTTTTCAATGGCAAAAATGAATGAATATTGTAAATGCACAAACAGTAATTTCTCCGCATTGCAAGGTGCAATTCTGAAATTTTTTGCTTTTTCCTGCTCCTCTTAGCATGATAAAGAAGATTCAAAGAGAGTGAGATGCCAGCTCCTTTCATTCAGTCAGTAGCTTCAAACATTTCTGGTATATGAATAACATGATGTTTTTCAATGGCAAAAATCAATGAATATTTTAAATGCACAAACAGTAATTTCTCCGCATTGCAAGGTGCAATTCTGAAATTTTTTACTTTTTCCTGCTCCTCTTAGCATGATAAAGAAGATTCAAAGAGAGTGAAATACCAGCTCCTTTCATTCAGTCAGTAGCTTCAATCATTTCTGGATGTTTTTCAATGGCAAAAATCAATGAATATTGTAAATGCACAAACAGTAATTTGTCCGCATTGCAAGGTGCAATTCTGAAATTTTTTGCTTTTTCCTGCTCCTCTTAGCATGATAAAGAAGATTCAAAGAGAGTGAGATGCCAGCTCCTTTCATTCAGTCAGTAGCTTCAATCATTTCTGGACGTTTTTCAATGGCAAAAATCAATGAATACTGTAAATGCACAGACAGTAATTTCTCCGCATTGCAAGGTGCAATTCTGAAATTTTTTGCTTTTTCCTGCTCCTCTTAGCATGATAAAGAAGATTCAAAGAGAGTGAGATGCCAGCTCCTTTCATTCAGTCAGTAGCTTCAAACATTTCTGGTATATGAATAACATGATGTTTTTCAATGGCAAAAATCAATGAATATTGTAAATGCACAAACAGTAATTTCTCCGCATTGCAAGGTGCAATTCTGAAATTTTTTGCTTTTTCCTGCTCCTCTTAGCATGATAAAGAAGATTCAAAGAGAGTGAGATGCCAGCTCCTTTCATTCAGTCAGTAGCTTCAATCATTTCTGGACGTTTTTCAATGGCAAAAATCAATGAATATTGTAAATGCACAAACAGTAATTTCTCCGCATTGCAATGTGCAATTCTGAAATTTTTTGCTTTTTCCTGCTCCTCTTAGCATGATAAAGAAGATTCAAAGAGAGTGAGATGCCAGCTCCTTTCATTCAGTCAGTAGCTTCAATCATTTCTGGTATATGAATAACATGATGTTTTTCAATGGCAAAAATCAATGAATATTGTAAATGCACAAACAGTAATTTCTCCGCATTGCAAGGTGCAATTCTGAAATTTTTTGCTTTTTCCTTTTCCTGCTCCTCTTAGCATGATAAAGAAGATTCAAAGAGAGTGAGATTCCAGCTCCTTTCATTCAGTCAGTAGCTTCAATAATTTCTGGACGTTTTTCAATGGCAAAAATCAATGAATATTGTAAATGCACAAACAGTAATTTCTCCGATTTGCAAGGTGCAATTCTGAAATTTTTTGCTTTTTCCTGCTCCTCTTAGCATGATAAAGAAGAATCAAAGAGAGTGAGATGCCAGCTCCTTTCATTCAGTCAGTAGCTTCAATCATTTCTGGACGTTTTTCAATGGCAAAAATCAATGAATATTGTAAATGCACAAACAGTAATTTCTCCGCATTGCAAGGTGCAATTCTGAAATTTTTTGCTTTTTCCTGCTCCTCTTAGCATGATAAAGAAGATTCAATGAGAGTGAGATGCCAGCTCCTTTCATTCAGCCAGTAGCTTCAAACATTTCTGGTATATGAATAACATGATGTTTTTCAATGGCAAAAATCAATGAATATTGTAAATGCACAGACAGTAATTTCTCCGCATTGCAAGGTGCAATTCTGAAATTTTTTGCTTTTTCCTGCTCCTCTTAGCATGATAAAAAAGATTCAAAGAGAGTGAGATGTCAGCTCCTTTCATTCAGTCAGTAGCTTCAAACATTTCTGGTATATGAATAACATGATGTTTTTCAATGGCAAAAATGAATGAATATTGTAAATGCACAAACAGTAATTTCTCCGCATTGCAAGGTGCAATTCTGAAATTTTTTGCTTTTTCCTGCTCCTCTTAGCATGATAAAGAAGATTCAAAGAGTGTGAGATGCCAGCTCCTTTCATTCAGTCAGTAGCTTCAAACATTTCTGGTATATGAATAACATGATGTTTTTCAATGGCAAAAATCAATGAATATTGTAAATGCACAAACAGTAATTTGTCCGCATTGCAAGGTGCAATTCTGAAATTTTTTGCTTTTTCCTGCTCCTCTTAGCATGATAAAGAAGATTCAAAGAGAGTGAGATGCCAGCTCCTTTCATTCAGTCAGTAGCTTCAATCATTTCTGGACGTTTTTCAATGGCAAAAATCAATGAATATTGTAAATGCACAGACAGTAATTTCTCCGCATTGCAAGGTGCAATTCTGAAATTTTTTGCTTTTTCCTGCTCCTCTTAGCATGATAAAGAAGATTCAAAGAGAGTGAGATGCCAGCTCCTTTCATTCAGTCAGTAGCTTCAAACATTTCTGGTATATGAATAACATGATGTTTTTCAATGGCAAAAATCAATGAATATTGTAAATGCACAAACAGTAATTTCTCCGCATTGCAAGGTGCAATTCTGAAATTTTTTGCTTTTTCCTGCTCCTCTTAGCATGATAAAGAAGATTCAAAGAGAGTGAGATGCCAGCTCCTTTCATTCAGTCAGTAGCTTCAATCATTTCTGGACGTTTTTCAATGGCAAAAATCAATGAATAATGTAAATGCACAAACAGTAATTTCTCCGCATTGCAATGTGCAATTCTGAAATTTTTTGCTTTTTCCTGCTCCTCTTAGCATGATAAAGAAGATTCAAAGAGAGTGAGATGCCAGCTCCTTTCATTCAGTCAGTAGCTTCAATCATTTCTGGTATATGAATAACATGATGTTTTTCAATGGCAAAAATCAATGAATATTGTAAATGCACAAAGAGTAATTTCTCCGCATTGCAATGTGCAATTCTGAAATGTTTTGCTTTTTCCTGCTCCTCTTAGCATGATAAAGAAGATTCAAAGAGAGTGAGATGCCAGCTCCTTTCATTCAGTCAGTAGCTTCAATAATTTCTGGACGTTTTTCAATGGCAAAAATCAATGAATATTAAAAATGCACAAACAGTAATTTCTCCGCATTGCAAGGTGCAATTCTGAAATTTTTTGCTTTTTCCTGCTCCTCTTAGCATGATAAAGAAGATTCAAAGAGAGTGAGATGCCAGCTCCTTTCATTCAGTCAGTAGCTTCAATCATTTCTGGACGTTTTTCAATGGCAAAAATCAATGAATATTGTAAATGCACAAACAGTAATTTCTCCGCATTGCAAGGTGCAATTCTGAAATTTTTTGCTTTTTCCTGCTCCTCTTAGCATAATAAAGAAGATTCAAAGAGAGTGAGATGCCAGCTCCTTTCATTCAGTCAGTAGCTTCAAACATTTCTGGTATATGAATAACATGATGTTTTTCAAAGGCAAAAATCAATGAATATTGTAAATGCACAAACAGTAATTTCTCCGCATTGCAAGGTGCAATTCTGAAATTTTTTGCTTTTTCCTGCTCCTCTTAGCATGATAAAGAAGATTCAAAGAGAGTGAGATACCAGCTCCTTTCATTCAGTCAGTAGCTTCAATCATTTCTGGACGTTTTTCAATGGCAAAAATCAATGAATATTGTAAATGCACAAACAGTAATTTCTCCGCATTGCAAGGTGCAATTCTGAAATTTTTTGCTTTTTCCTGCTCCTCTTAGCATGATAAAGAAGAATCAAAGAGAGTGAGATGCCAGCTCCTTTCATTCAGTCAGTAGCTTCAATCATTTCTGGACGTTTTTCAATGGCAAAAATCAATGAATATTGTAAATGCACAGACAGTAATTTCTCCGCATTACAAGGTGCAATTCTGAAATTTTTTGCTTTTTCCTACTCCTCTTAGCATGATAAAGAAGATTCAAAGAGAGTGAGATGCCAGCTCCTTTCATTCAGTCAGTAGCTTCAAACATTTCTGGACGTTTTTCAATGGCAAAAATCAATGAATATTGTAAATGCACAAAAAGTAATTTCTCCGCATTGCAATGTGCAATTCTGAAATTTTTTGCTTTTTCCTGCTCCTCTTAGCATGATAAAGAAGATTCAAAGAGAGTGAGATGCCAGCTCCTTTCATTCAGTCAGTAGCTTCAATCATTTCTGGTATATGAATAACATGATGTTTTTCAATGGCAAAAATCAATGAATATTGTAAATGCACAAACAGAAATTTCTCCGCATTGCAAGGTGCAATTCTGAAATTTTTTGCTTTTTCCTGCTCCTCTTTGCATGATAAAGAAGATTCAAAGAGAGTGAGATGCCAGCTCCTTTCATTCAGTCAGTAGCTTCAATCATTTCTGGACGTTTTTCAATGGCAAAAATCAATGAATATTGTAAATGCACAAACAGTAATTTCTCCGCATTGCAAGGTGCAATTCTGAAATTTTTTGCTTTTTCCTGCTCCTCTTAGCATGATAAAGAAGATTCAAAGAGAGTGAGATGCCAACTACTTTCATTCAGTCAGTATCTTCAATCATTTCTGGACGTTTTTCAATGGCAAAAATCAATGAATATTGTAAATGCACAAACAGTAATTTCTCCGCATTGCAAGGTGCAATTCTGAAATTTTTTGCTTTTTCCTGCTCCTCTTAGCATGATAAAGAAGATTCAATGAGAGTGAGATGCCAGCTCCTTTCATTCAGTCAGTAGCTTCAAACATTTCTGGTATATGAATAACATGATGTTTTTCAATGGCAAAAATCAATGAATATTGTAAATGCACAAACAGTAATTTCTCCGCATTGCAAGTTGCAATTCTGAAATTTTTTGCTTTTTCCTGCTCCTCTTAGCATGATAAAGAAGATTCAAAGAGAGTGAGATGCCAGCTCCTTTCATTCAGTCAGTAGCTTCAATCATTTCTGGACGTTTTTCAATGGCAAAAATCAATGAATATTGTAAATGCACAAACAGTAATTTCTCCGCATTGCAAGGTGCAATTCTGAAATTTTTTGCTTTTTCCTGCTCCTCTTAGCATGATAAAGAAGATTCAAAGAGTGAGATACCAGCTCCTTTCATTCAGTCAGTAGGTTCAATAATTTCTGGACGTTTTTCAATGGCAAAAATCAATGAATATTGTAAATGCACAAACAGTAATTTCTCCGCATTGCAAGGTGCAATTCTGAAATTTTTTGCTTTTTCCTGCTCCTCTTAGCATGATAAAGAAGATTCAAAGAGAGTGAGATGCCAGCTCCTTTCATTCAGTCAGTAGCTTCAATAATTTCTGGACGTTTTTCAATGGCAAAAATCAATGAATATTAAAAATGCACAAACAGTAATTTCTCCGCATTGCAAGGTGCAATTCTGAAATTTTTTGCTTTTTCCTGCTCCTCTTAGCATGATAAAGAAGATTCAAAGAGAGTGAGATGCCAGCTCCTTTCATTCAGTCAGTAGCTTCAATCATTTCTGGACGTTTTTCAATGGCAAAAATCAATGAATATTGTAAATGCACAAACAGTAATTTCTCCGCATTGCAAGGTGCAATTCTGAAATTTTTTGCTTTTTCCTGCTCCTCTTAGCATGATAAAGAAGATTCAAAGAGAGTGAGATGCCAGCTCCGTTCATTCAGTCAGTAGCTTCAAACATTTCTGGTATATGAATAACATGATGTTTTTCAAAGGCAAAAATCAATGAATATTGTAAATGCACAAACAGTAATTTCTCCGCATTGCAAGGTGCAATTCTGAAATTTTTTGCTTTTTCCTGCTCCTCTTAGCATGATAAAGAAGATTCAAAGAGAGTGAGATACCAGCTCCTTTCATTCAGTCAGTAGCTTCAATCATTTCTGGACGTTTTTCAATGGCAAAAATCAATGAATATTGTAAATGCACAAACAGTAATTTCTCCGCATTGCAAGGTGCAATTCTGAAATTTTTTGCTTTTTCCTGCTCCTCTTAGCATGATAAAGAAGAATCAAAGAGAGTGAGATGCCAGCTCCTTTCATTCAGTCAGTAGCTTCAATCATTTCTGGACGTTTTTCAATGGCAAAAATCAATGAATATTGTAAATGCACAGACAGTAATTTCTCCGCATTACAAGGTGCAATTCTGAAATTTTTTGCTTTTTCCTACTCCTCTTAGCATGATAAAGAAGATTCAAAGAGAGTGAGATGTCAGCTCCTTTCATTCAGTCAGTAGCTTCAAACATTTCTGGACGTTTTTCAATGGCAAAAATCAATGAATATTGTAAATGCACAAAAAGTAATTTCTCCCCATTGCAATGTGCAATTCTGAAATTTTTTGCTTTTTCCTGCTCCTCTTAGCATGATAAAGAAGATTCAAAGAGAGTGAGATGCCAGCTCCTTTCATTCAGTCAGTAGCTTCAATCATTTCTGGTATATGAATAACATGATGTTTTTCAATGGCAAAAATCAATGAATATTGTAAATGCACAAGCAGAAATTTCTCCGCATTGCAAAGTGCAATTCTGAAATTTTTTGCTTTTTCCTGCTCCTCTTTGCATGATAAAGAAGATTCAAAGAGAGTGAGATGCCAGCTCCTTTCATTCAGTCAGTAGCTTCAATCATTTCTGGACGTTTTTCAATGGCAAAAATCAATGAATATTGTAAATGCACAAACAGTAATTTCTCCGCATTGCAAGGTGCAATTCTGAAATTTTTTGCTTTTTCCTGCTCCTCTTAGCATGATAAAGAAGATTCAAAGAGAGTGAGATGCCAACTCCTTTCATTCAGTCAGTATCTTCAATCATTTCTGGACGTTTTTCAATGGCAAAAATCAATGAATATTGTAAATGCACAAACAGTAATTTCTCCGCATTGCAAGGTGCAATTCTGAAATTTTTTGCTTTTTCCTGCTCCTCTTAGCATGATAAAGAAGATTCAATGAGAGTGAGATGCCAGCTCCTTTCATTCAGTCAGTAGCTTCAAACATTTCTGGTATATGAATAACATGATGTTTTTCAATGGCAAAAATCAATGAATATTGTAAATGCACAAACAGTAATTTCTCCGCATTGCAAGGTGCAATTCTGAAATTTTTTGCTTTTTCCTGCTCCTCTTAGCATGATAAAGAAGATTCAAAGAGAGTGAGATGCCAGCTCCTTTCATTCAGTCAGTAGCTTCAATCATTTCTGGACGTTTTTCAATGGCAAAAATCAATGAATATTGTAAATGCACAAACAGTAATTTCTCCGCATTGCAAGGTGCAATTCTGAAATTTTTTGCTTTTTCCTGCTCCTCTTAGCATGATAAAGAAGATTCAAAGAGTGAGATACCAGCTCCTTTCATTCAGTCAGTAGGTTCAATAATTTCTGGACGTTTTTCAATGGCAAAAATCAATGAATATTGTAAATGCACAAACAGTAATTTCTCCGCATTGCAAGGTGCAATTCTGAAATTTTTTGCTTTTTCCTGCTCCTCTTAGCATGATAAAGAAGAATCAAAGAGAGTGAGATGCCAGCTCCTTTCATTCAGTCAGTAGCTTCAATCATTTCTGGACGTTTTTCAATGGCAAAAATCAATGAATATTGTAAATTCACAGACAGTAATTTCTCCGCATTACAAGGTGCAATTCTGAAATTTTTTGCTTTTTCCTGCTCCTCTTAGCATGATAAAAAAGATTCAAAGAGAGTGAGATGTCAGCTCCTTTCATTCAGTCAGTAGCTTCAAACATTTCTGGTATATGAATAACATGATGTTTTTCAATGGCAAAAATCAATGAATATTGTAAATGCACAAACAGTAATTTCTCCGCATTGCAAGGTGCAATTCTGAAATTTTTTGCCTTTTCCTGCTCCTCTTTGCATGATAAAGAAGATTCAAAGAGAGTGAGATGCCAGCTCCTTTCATTCAGTCAGTAGCTTCAATCATTTCTGGACGTTTTTCAATGGCAAAAATCAATGAATATTGTAAATGCACAAACAGTAATTTCTCCGCATTGCAAGGTGCAATTCTGAAATTTTTTGCTTTTTCCTGCTCCTCTTAGCATGATAAAGAAGATTCAAAGAGAGTGAGATGCCAGCTCCTTTCATTCAGTCAGTATCTTCAATCATTTCTGGACGTTTTTCAATGGCAAAAATCAATGAATATTGTAAATGCACAAACAGTAATTTCTCCGCATTGCAAGGTGCAATTCTGAAATTTTTTGCTTTTTCCTGCTCCTCTTAGCATGATAAAGAAGATTCAAAGAGAGTGAGATGCCAGCTCCTTTCATTCAGTCAGTAGCTTCAATCATTTCTGGATGTTTTTCAATGGCAAAAATCAATGAATATTGTAAATGCACAAACAGTAATTTCTCCGCATTGCAAGGTGCAATTCTGAAATTTTTTGCTTTTTCCTGCTCCTCTTAGCATGATAAAGAAGATTCAAAGAGAGTGAGATGCCAGCTCCTTTCATTCAGTCAGTAGCTTCAATCATTTCTGGATGTTTTTCAATGGCAAAAATCAATGAATATTGTAAATGCACAAACAGTAATTTCTCCGCATTGCAAGGTGCAATTCTGAAATTTTTTGCTTTTTCCTGCTCCTCTTAGCATGATAAAGAAGATTCAAAGAGAGTGAGATGCCAGCTCCTTTCATTCAGTCAGTAGCTTCAAACATTTCCTTTTATATGAATAACATGATGTTTTTCAATGGCAAAAATCAATGAATATTGTAAATGCACAAACAGTAATTTCTCCGCATTGCAAGGTGCAATTCTGAAATTTTTTGCTTTTTCCTGCTCCTCTTAGCATGATAAAGAAGATTCAAAGAGAGTGAGATGCCAGCTCCTTTCATTCAGTCAGTAGCTTCAAACATTTCTGGTATATGAATAACATGTTTTTCAATGGCAAAAATCAATGAATATTGTAAATGCACAAACAGTAATTTCTCCGCATTGCCTGGTGCAATTCTGAAATTTTTAGCTTTTTCCTGCTCCTCTTAGCATGATAAAGAAGATTCAAAGAGAGTGAGATGCCAGCTCCTTTCATTCAGTCAGTAGCTTCAAACATTTCTGGTATATGAATAACATGATGTTTTTCAATGGCAAAAATCAATGAATATTGTAAATGCACAAACAGTAATTTCTCCGCATTGCAAGGTGCAATTCTGAAATTTTTTGCTTTTTCCTGCTCCTCTTAGCATGATAAAGAAGATTCAAAGAGAGTGAGATACCAGCTCCTTTCATTCAGTCAGTAGCTTCAATCATTTCTGGACGTTTTTCAATCGCAAAAATCAATGAATATTGTAAATGCACAAACAGTAATTTCTCCGCATTGCAAGGTGCAATTCTGAAATTTTTTGCTTTTTCCTGCTCCTCTTAGCATGATAAAGAAGAATCAAAGAGAGTGAGATGCCAGCTCCTTTCATTAAGTCACTAGCTTCAATCATTTCTGGACGTTTTTCAATGGCAAAAATCAATGAATATTGTAAATGCACAGACAGTAATTTCTCCGCATTACAAGGTGCAATTCTGAAATTTTTTGCTTTTTCCTGCTCCTCTTAGCATGATAAAGAAGATTCAAAGAGAGTGAGATGTCAGCTCCTTTCATTCAGTCAGTAGCTTCAAACATTTCTGGTATATGAATAACATGATGTTTTTCAATGGCAAAAATCAATGAATATTGTAAATGCACAAGCAGTAATTTCTCCGCATTGCAAGGTGCAATTCTGAAATTTTTTTCTTTTTCCTGCTCCTCTTTGCATGATAAAGAAGATTCAAAGAGAGTGAGATGCCAGCTCCTTTCATTCAGTCAGTAGCTTCAATCATTTCTGGACGTTTTATAATGGCAAAAATCAATGAATATTGTAAATGCACAAACAGTAATTTCTCCGCATTGCAAGGTGCAATTCTGAAATTTTTTGCTTTTTCCTGCTCCTCTTAGCATGATAAAGAAGATTCAAAGAGAGTGAGATGCCAGCTCCTTTCATTCAGTCAGTATCTTCAATCATTTCTGGACGTTTTTCAATGGCAAAAATCAATGAATATTGTAAATGCACAAACAGTAATTTCTCCACATTGCAAGGTGCAATTCTGAAATTTTTTGCTTTTTCCTGCTCCTCTTAGCATGATAAAGAAGATTCAATGAGAGTGAGATGCCAGCTCCTTTCATTCAGTCAGTAGCTTCAAACATTTCTGGTATATGAATAACATGATGTTTTTCAATGGCAAAAATCAATGAATATTGTAAATGCACAAACAGTAATTTCTCCGCATTGCAAGGTGCAATTCTGAAATTTTTTGCTTTTTCCTGCTCCTCTTAGCATGATAAAGAAGATTCAAAGAGAGTGAGATGCCAGCTCCTTTCATTCAGTCAGTAGCTTCAATCATTTCTGGACGTTTTTCAATGGCAAAAATCAATGAATATTGTAAATGCACAAACAGTAATTTCTCCGCATTGCAAGGTGCAATTCTGAAATTTTTTGCTTTTTCCTGCTCCTCTTAGCATGATAAAGAAGATTCAAAGAGAGTGAGATGAAAGCTCCTTTCATTCAGTCAGTAGCTTCAAACATTTCTGGTAAATGAATAACATGATGTTTTTCAATGGCAAAAATCAATGAAAATTGTAAATGCACAAACAGTAATTTCTCCGCATTGCAAGGTGCAATTCTGAAATTTTTTGCTTTTTCCTGCTCCTCTTAGCATGATAAAGAAGATTCAAAGAGAGTGAGATGCCAGCTCCTTTCATTCAGTCAGTAGCTTCAAACATTTCTGGTATATGAATAACATGTTTTTCAATGGCAAAAATCAATGAATATTGTAAATGCACAAACAGTAATTTCTCCTCATTGCAAGGTGCAATTCTGAAAATTTTTGCTTTTTCCTGCTCCTCTTAGCATAATAAAGAAGATTCAAAGAGAGTGAGATGCCAGCTCCTTTCATTCAGTCAGTAGCTTCAATCATTTCTGGACGTTTTTCAATGGCAAAAATCAATGAATATTGTAAATGCACAAACAGTAATTTCTCCGCATTGCAAGGTGCAATTCTGAAATTTTTTGCTTTTTCCTGCTCCTCTTAGCATGATAAAGAAGATTCAAAGAGAGTGAGATGCCAGCTCCTTTCATTCAGTCAGTAGCTTCAAACATTTCTGGTATATGAATAACATGATGTTTTTCAATGGCAAAAATCAATGAATATTGTAAATGCACAAACAGTAATTTCTCCGCATTGCAAAGTGCAATTCTGAAATTTTTTGCTTTTTCCTGCTCCTCTTAGCATGATAAAGAAGATTCAAAGAGAGTGAGATGCCAGCTCCTTTCATTCAGTCAGTAGCTTCAATCATTTCTGGACGTTTTTCAATGGCAGAAATCAATTAATATTGTAAATTCACAAACAGTAATTTCTCCGCATTGCAAGGTGCAATTCTGAAACTTTTTGCTTTTTCCTGCTCCTCTTAGCATGATAAAGAAGATTCAAAGAGAGTGAGATGCCAGCTCCTTTCATTCAGTCAGTAGCTTCAAACATTTCTGGTATATGAATAACATGATGTTTTTCAATGGCAAAAATCAATGAATATTGTAAATGCACAAACAGTAATTTCTCCGAATTGCAAGGTGCAATTCTGAAATTTTTTGCTTTTTCCTGCTCCTCTTAGCATTATAAAGAAGATTCAAAGAGAGTGAGATGCCAGCTCCTTTCATTCAGTCAGTAGCTTCAATCATTTCTGGACGTTTTTCAATGGCAAAAATCAATGACTATTGTAAATGCACAAACAGTAATTTCTCCGCATTGCAAGGTGCAATTCTGAAATTTTTTGCTTTTTCCTGCTCCTCTTAGCATGATAAAGAAGATTCAAAGAGAGTGAGATGTCAGCTCCTTTCATTCAGTCAGTAGCTTCAAACATTTCTGGTATATGAATAACATGATGTTTTTCAATGGCAACAATCAATGAATATTGTAAATGCACAAACAGTAATTTCTCCGCATTGCAAGGTGCAATTCTGAAATTTTTTGCTTTTTCCTGCTCCTCTTTGCATGATAAAGAAGATTCAAAGAGAGTGAGATGCCAGCTCCTTTCATTCAGTCAGTAGCTTCAATCATTTCTGGACGTTTTTCAATGGCAAAAATCAATGAATATTGTAAATGCACAAACAGTAATTTCTCCGCATTGCAAGGTGCAATTCTGAAATTTTTTGCTTTTTCCTGCTCCTCTTAGCATGATAAAGAAGATTCAAAGAGAGTGAGATGCCAGCTCCTTTCATTCAGTCAGTAGCTTCAATCATTTCTGGACGTTTTTCAATGGCAAAAATCAATGAATATTGTAAATGCACAAACAGTAATTTCTCCGCATTGCAAGGTGCAATTCTGAAATTTTTTGCTTTTTCCTGCTCCTCTTAGCATGATAAAGAAGATTCAAAGAGAGTGAGATGCCAGCTCCTTTCATTCAGTCAGTAGCTTCAAACATTTCTGGTATATGAATAACATGATGTTTTTCAATGGCAAAAATTAATGAATATTGTAAATGCACAAACAGTAATTTCTCCGCATTGCAAGGTGCAATTCTGAAATTTTTTACTTTTTCCTGCTCCTCTTAGCATGATAAAGAAGATTCAAAGAGAGTGAGATGCCAGCTCCATTCATTCAGTCAGAATCTTCAATCATTTCTGGACGTTTTTCAATGGCAAAAATCAATGAATATTGTAAATGCACAAACAGTAATTTCTCCGCATTGCAAGGTGCAATTCTGAAATTTTTTGCTTTTTCCTGCTCCTCTTAGCATGATAAAGAAGATTCAAAGAGAGTGAGATGCCAGCTCCTTTCATTCAGTCAGTAGCTTCAAACATTTCTGGTATATGAATAACATGATGTTTTTCAATGGCAAAAATCAATGAATATTGTAAATGCACAAACAGTAATTTCTCCGCATTGCAAGGTGCAATTCTGAAATTTTTTGCTTTTTCCTGCTCCTCTTAGCATGATAAAGAAGATTCAAAGAGAGTGAGATACCAGCTCCTTTCATTCAGTCAGTAGCTTCAATCATTTCTGGACGTTTTTCAATGGCAAAAATCAATGAATATTGTAAATGCACAAACAGTAATTTCTACGCATTGCAAGGTGCAATTCTGAAATTTTTTGCTTTTTCCTGCTCCTCTTAGCATGATAAAGAAGAATCAAAGAGAGTGAGATGCCAGCTCCTTTCATTCAGTCACTAGCTTCAATCATTTCTGGACATTTTTCAATGGCAAAAATCAATGAATATTGTAAATGCACAGACAGTAATTTCTCCGCATTACAAGGTGCAATTCTGAAATTTTTTGCTTTTTCCTGCTCCTCTTAGCATGATAAAGAAGATTCAAAGAGAGTGAGATGTCAGCTCCTTTCATTCAGTCAGTAGCTTCAAACATTTCTGGTATATGAATAACATGATGTTTTTCAATGGCAAAAATCAATGAATATTGTAAATGCACAAGCAGTAATTTCTCCGCATTGCAAGGTGCAATTCTGAAATTTTTTGCTTTTTCCTGCTCCTCTTTGCATGATAAAGAAGATTCAAAGAGAGTGAGATGCCAGCTCCTTTCATTCAGTCAGTAGCTTCAATCATTTCTGGACGTTTTATAATGGCAAAAATCAATGAATATTGTAAATGCACAAACAGTAATTTCTCCGCATTGCAAGGTGCAATTCTGAAATTTTTTGCTTTTTCCTGCTCCTCTTAGCATGATAAAGAAGATTCAATGAGAGTGAGATGCCAGCTCCTTTCATTCAGTCAGTAGCTTCAAACATTTCTGGTATATGAATAACATGATGTTTTTCAATGGCAAAAATCAATGAATATTGTAAATGCACAAACAGTAATTTCTCCGCATTGCAAGGTGCAATTCTGAAATTTTTTGCTTTTTCCTGCTCCTCTTAGCATGATAAAGAAGATTCAAAGAGAGTGAGATGCCAGCTCCTTTCATTCAGTCAGTAGCTTCAATCATTTCTGGACGTTTTTCAATGGCAAAAATCAATGAATATTGTAAATGCACAAACAGTAATTTCTCCGCATTGCAAGGTGCAATTCAGAAATTTTTTGCTTTTTCCTGCTCCTCTTAGCATGATAAAGAAGATTCAAAGAGAGTGAGATGCCAGCTCCTTTCATTCAGTCAGTAGCTTCAAACATTTCTGGTATATGAATAACATGATGTTTTCCAATGGCAAAAATCAATGAATATTGTAAATGCACAAACAGTAATTTCTCCGCATTGCAAGGTGCAATTCTGAAATTTTTTGCTTTTTCCTGCTCCTCTTAGCATGATAAAGAAGATTCAAAGAGAGTGAGATGCCAGCTCCTTTCATTCAGTCAGTAGCTTCAAACATTTCTGGTATATGAATAACATGTTTTTCAATGGCAAAAATCAATGAATATTGTAAATGCACAAACAGTAATTTCTCCTCATTGCAAGGTGCAATTCTGAAATTTTTTGCTTTTTCCTGCTCCTCTTAGCATAATAAAGAAGATTCAAAGAGAGTGAGATGCCAGCTCCTTTCATTCAGTCAGTAGCTTCAATCATTTCTGGACGTTTTTCAATGGCAAAAATCAATGAATATTGTAAATGCACAAACAGTAATTTCTCCGCATTGCAAGGTGCAATTCTGAAATTTTTTGCTTTTTCCTGCTCCTCTTAGCATGATAAAGAAGATTCAAAGAGAGTGAGATGCCAGCTCCTTTCATTCAGTCAGTAGCTTCAAACATTTCTGGTATATGAATAACATGATGTTTTTCAATGGCAAAAATCAATGAATATTGTAAATGCACAAACAGTAATTTCTCCGCATTGCAAAGTGCAATTCTGAAATTTTTTGCTTTTTCCTGCTCCTCTTAGCATGATAAAGAAGATTCAGAGAGTGAGATGCCAGCTCCTTTCATTCAGTCAGTAGCTTCAATCATTTCTGGATGTTTTTCAATGGCAGAAATCAATTAATATTGTAAATGCACAAACAGTAATTTCTCCGCATTGCAAGGTGCAATTCTGAAATTTTTTGCTTTTTCCTGCTCCTCTTAGCATGATAAAGAAGATTCAAAGAGAGTGAGATGCCAGCTCCTTTCATTCAGTCAGTAGCTTCAAACATTTCTGGTATATGAATAACATGATGTTTTTCAATGGCAAAAATCAATGAATATTGTAAATGCACAAACAGTAATTTCTCCGCATTGCAAGGTGCAATTCTGAAATTTTTTGCTTTTTCCTGCTCCTCTTAGCATTATAAAGAAGATTCAAAGAGAGTGAGATGCCAGCTCCTTTCATTCAGTCAGTAGCTTCAATCATTTCTGGACGTTTTTCAATGGCAAAAATCAATGACTATTGTAAATGCACAAACAGTAATTTCTCCGCATTGCAAGGTGCAATTCTGAAATTTTTTGCTTTTTCCTGCTCCTCTTAGCATGATAAAGAAGATTCAAAGAGAGTGAGATGTCAGCTCCTTTCATTCAGTCAGTAGCTTCAAACATTTCTGGTATATGAATAACATGATGTTTTTCAATGGCAACAATCAATGAATATTGTAAATGCACAAACAGTAATTTCTCCGCATTGCAAGGTGCAATTCTGAAATTTTTTGCTTTTTCCTGCTCCTCTTTGCATGATAAAGAAGATTCAAAGAGAGTGAGATGCCAGCTCCTTTCATTCAGTCAGTAGCTTCAATCATTTCTGGACGTTTTTCAATGGCAAAAATCAATGAATATTGTAAATGTACAAACAGTAATTTCTCCGCATTGCAAGGTGCAATTCTGAAATTTTTTGCTTTTTCCTGCTCCTCTTAGCATGATAAAGAAGATTCAAAGAGAGTGAGATGCCAGCTCCTTTCATTCAGTCAGTAGCTTCAATCATTTCTGGACGTTTTTCAATGGCAAAAATCAATGAATATTGTAAATGCACAAACAGTAATTTCTCCGCATTGCAAGGTGCAATTCTGAAATTTTTTGCTTTTTCCTGCTCCTATTAGCATGATAAAGAAGATTCAAAGAGAGTGAGATGCCAGCTCCTTTCATTCAGTCAGTAGCTTCAAACATTTCTGGTATATGAATAACATGATGTTTTTCAATGGCAAAAATCAATGAATATTGAAAATGCACAAACAGTAATTTCTCCGCATTGCAAGGTGCAATTCTGAAATTTTTTGCTTTTTCCTGCTCCTCTTAGCATGATAAAGAAGATTCAAAGAGAGTGAGATGCCAGCTCCTTTCATTCAGTCAGTAGCTTCAAACATTTCTGGTATATGAATAACATGTTTTTCAATGGCAAAAATCAATGAATATTGTAAATGCACAAACAGTAATTTCTCCGCATTGCAAGGTGCAATTCTGAAATTTTTTGCTTTTTCCTGCTCCTCTTAGCATGATAAAGAAGATTCAAAGAGAGTGAGATGCCAGCTCCTTTCATTCAGTCAGTAGCTTCAAACATTTCTGGTATATGAATAACATGATGTTTTTCAATGGCAAAAATCAATGAATATTGTAAATGCACAAACAGTAATTTCTCCGCATTGCAAGGTGCAATTCTGAAATTTTTTGCTTTTTCCTGCTCCTCTTAGCATGATAAAGAAGATTCAAAGAGAGTGAGATACCAGCTCCTTTCATTCAGTCAGTAGCTTCAATCATTTCTGGACGTTTTTCAATGGCAAAAATCAATGAATATTGTAAATGCACAAACAGTAATTTCTCCGCATTGCAAGGTGCAATTCTGAAATTTTTTGCTTTTTCCTGCTCCTCTTAGCATGATAAAGAAGAATCAAAGAGAGTGAGATGCCAGCTCCTTTCATTCAGTCACTAGCTTCAATCATTTCTGGACGTTTTTCAATGGCAAAAATCAATGAATATTGTAAATGCACAGACAGTAATTTCTCCGCATTACAAGGTGCAATTCTGAAATTTTTTGCTTTTTCCTGCTCCTCTTAGCATGATAAAGAAGATTCAAAGAGAGTGAGATGTCAGCTCCTTTCATTCAGTCAGTAGCTTCAAACATTTCTGGTATATGAATAACATGATGTTTTTCAATGGCAAAAATCAATGAATATTGTAAATGCACAAGCAGTAATTTCTCCGCATTGCAAGGTGCAATTCTGAAATTTTTTGCTTTTTCCTGCTCCTCTTTGCATGATAAAGAAGATTCAAAGAGAGTGAGATGCCAGCTCCTTTCATTCAGTCAGTAGCTTCAATCATTTCTGGACGTTTTATAATGGCAAAAATCAATGAATATTGTAAATGCACAAACAGTAATTTCTCCGCATTGCAAGGTGCAATTCTGAAATTTTTTGCTTTTTCCTGCTCCTCTTAGCATGATAAAGAAGATTCAAAGAGAGTGAGATGCCAGCTCCTTTCATTCAGTCAGTATCTTCAATCATTTCTGGACGTTTTTCAATGGCAAAAATCAATGAATATTGTAAATGCACAAACAGTAATTTCTCCGCATTGCAAGGTGCAATTCTGAAATTTTTTGCTTTTTCCTGCTCCTCTTAGCATGATAAAGAAGATTCAATGAGAGTGAGATGCCAGCTCCTTTCATTCAGTCAGTAGCTTCAAACATTTCTGGTATATGAATAACATGATGTTTTTCAATGGCAAAAATCAATGAATATTGTAAATGCACAAACAGTAATTTCTCCGCATTGCAAGGTGCAATTCTGAAATGTTTTGCTTTTTCCTGCTCCTCTTAGCATGATAAAGAAGATTCAAAGAGAGTGAGATGCCAGCTCCTTTCATTCAGTCAGTAGCTTCAAACATTTCTGGTATATGAATAACATGTTTTTCAATGGCAAAAATCAATGAATATTGTAAATGCACAAACATTAATTTCTCCTCATTGCAAGGTGCAATTCTGAAATTTTTTGCTTTTTCCTGCTCCTCTTAGCATAATAAAGAAGATTCAAAGAGAGTGAGATGCCAGCTCCTTTCATTCAGTCAGTAGCTTCAATCATTTCTGGACGTTTTTCAATGGCAAAAATCAATGAATATTGTAAATGCACAAACAGTAATTTCTCCGCATTGCAAGGTGCAATTCTGAAATTTTTTGCTTTTTCCTGCTCCTCTTAGCATGATAAAGAAGATTCAAAGAGAGTGAGATGCCAGCTCCTTTCATTCAGTCAGTAGCTTCAAACATTTCTGGTATATGAATAACATGATGTTTTTCAATGGCAAAAATCAATGAATATTGTAAATGCACAAACAGTAATTTCTCCGCATTGCAAAGTGCAATTCTGAAATTTTTTGCTTTTTCCTGCTCCTCTTAGCATGATAAAGAAGATTCAAAGAGAGTGAGATGCCAGCTCCTTTCATTCAGTCAGTAGCTTCAATCATTTCTGGACGTTTTTCAATGGCAGAAATCAATTAATATTGTAAATGCACAAACAGTAATTTCTCCGCATTGCAAGGTGCAATTCTGAAATTTTTTGCTTTTTCCTGCTCCTCTTAGCATGATAAAGAAGATTCAAAGAGAGTGAGATGCCAGCTCCTTTCATTCAGTCAGTAGCTTCAAACATTTCTGGTATATGAATAACATGATGTTTTTCAATGGCAAAAATCAATGAATATTGTAAATGCACAAACAGTAATTTCTCCGCATTGCAAGGTGCAATTCTGAAATTTTTTGCTTTTTCCTGCTCCTCTTAGCATTATAAAGAAGATTCAAAGAGAGTGAGATGCCAGCTCCTTTCATTCAGTCAGTAGCTTCAATCATTTCTGGACGTTTTTCAATGGCAAAAATCAATGACTATTGTAAATGCACAAACAGTAATTTCTCCGCATTGCAAGGTGCAATTCTGAAATTTTTTGCTTTTTCCTGCTCCTCTTAGCATGATAAAGAAGATTCAAAGAGAGTGAGATGTCAGCTCCTTTCATTCAGTCAGTAGCTTCAAACATTTCTGGTATATGAATAACATGATGTTTTTCAATGGCAACAATCAATGAATATTGTAAATGCACAAACAGTAATTTCTCCGCATTGCAAGGTGCAATTCTGAAATTTTTTGCTTTTTCCTGCTCCTCTTTGCATGATAAAGAAGATTCAAAGAGAGTGAGATGCCAGCTCCTTTCATTCAGTCAGTAGCTTCAATCATTTCTGGACGTTTTTCAATGGCAAAAATCAATCAATATTGTAAATGCACAAACAGTAATTTCTCCGCATTGCAAGGTGCAATTCTGAAATTTTTTGCTTTTTCCTGCTCCTCTTAGCATGATAAAGAAGATTCAAAGAGAGTGAGATGCCAGCTCCTTTCATTCAGTCAGTAGCTTCAATCATTTCTGGACGTTTTTCAATGGCAAAAATCAATGAATATTGTAAATGCACAAACAGTAATTTCTCCGCATTGCAAGGTGCAATTCTGAAATTTTTTGCTTTTTCCTGCTCCTCTTAGCATGATAAAGAAGATTCAAAGAGAGTGAGATGCCAGCTCCTTTCATTCAGTCAGTAGCTTCAAACATTTCAGGTATATGAATAACATGATGTTTTTCAATGGCAAAAATTAATGAATATTGTAAATGCACAAACAGTAATTTCTCCGCATTGCAAGGTGCAATTCTGAAATTTTTTACTTTTTCCTGCTCCTCTTAGCATGATAAAGAAGATTCAAAGAGAGTGAGATGCCAGCTCCTTTCATTCAGTCAGAATCTTCAATCATTTCTGGACGTTTTTCAATGGCAAAAATCAATGAATATTGTAAATGCACAAACAGTAATTTCTCCGCATTGCAAGGTGCAATTCTGAAATTTTTTGCTTTTTCCTGCTCCTCTTAGCATGATAAAGAAGATTCAAAGAGAGTGAGATGCCAGCTCCTTTCATTCAGTCAGTAGCTTCAAACATTTCTGGTATATGAATAACATGATGTTTTTCAATGGCAAAAATCAATGAATATTGTAAATGCACAAACAGTAATTTCTCCGCATTGCAAGGTGCAATTCTGAAATTTTTTGCTTTTTCCTGCTCCTCTTAGCATGATAAAGAAGATTCAAAGAGAGTGAGATACCAGCTCCTTTCATTCAGTCAGTAGCTTCAATCATTTCTGGACGTTTTTCAATGGCAAAAATCAATGAATATTGTAAATGCACAAACAGTAATTTCTCCGCATTGCAAGGTGCAATTCTGAAATTTTTTGCTTTTTCCTGCTCCTCTTAGCATGATAAAGAAGAATCAAAGAGAGTGAGATGCCAGCTCCTTTCATTCAGTCACTAGCTTCAATCATTTCTGGACGTTTTTCAATGGCAAAAATCAATGAATATTGTAAATGCACAGACAGTAATTTCTCCGCATTACAAGGTGCAATTCTGAAATTTTTTGCTTTTTCCTGCTCCTCTTAGCATGATAAAGAAGATTCAAAGAGAGTGAGATGTCAGCTCCTTTCATTCAGTCAGTAGCTTCAAACATTTCTGGTATATGAATAACATGATGTTTTTCAATGGCAAAAATCAATGAATATTGTAAATGCACAAGCAGTAATTTCTCCGCATTGCAAGGTGCAATTCTGAAATTTTTTGCTTTTTCCTGCTCCTCTTTGCATGATAAAGAAGAATCAAAGAGAGTGAGATGCCAGCTCCTTTCATTCAGTCAGTAGCTTCAATCATTTCTGGACGTTTTATAATGGCAAAAATCAATGAATATTGTAAATGCACAAACAGTAATTTCTCCGCATTGCAAGGTGCAATTCTGAAATTTTTTGCTTTTTCCTGCTCCTCTTAGCATGATAAAGAAGATTCAAAGAGAGTGAGATGCCAGCTCCTTTCATTCAGTCAGTATCTTCAATCATTTCTGGACGTTTTTCAATGGCAAAAATCAATGAATATTGTAAATGCACAAACAGTAATTTCTCCGCATTGCAAGGTGCAATTCTGAAATTTTTTGCTTTTTCCTGCTCCTCTTAGCATGATAAAGAAGATTCAATGAGAGTGAGATGCCAGCTCCTTTCATTCAGTCAGTAGCTTCAAACATTTCTGGTATATGAATAACATGATGTTTTTCAATGGCAAAAATCAATGAATATTGTAAATGCACAAACAGTAATTTCTCCGCATTGCAAGGTGCAATTCTGAAATTTTTTGCTTTTTCCTGCTCCTCTTAGCATGATAAAGAAGATTCAAAGAGAGTGAGATGCCAGCTCCTTTCATTCAGTCAGTAGCTTCAATCATTTCTGGACGTTTTTCAATGGCAAAAATCAATGAATATTGTAAATGCACAAACAGTAATTTCTCCGCATTGCAAGGTGCAATTTGAAATTTTTTGCTTTTTCCTGCTCCTCTTAGCATGATAAAGAAGATTCAAAGAGAGTGAGATGCCAGCTCCTTTCATTCAGTCAGTAGCTTCAAACATTTCTGGTATATGAATAACATGATGTTTTTCAATGGCAAAAATCAATGAATATTGTAAATGCACAAACAGTAATTTCTCCGCATTGCAAGGTGCAATTCTGAAATTTTTTGCTTTTTCCTGCTCCTCTTAGCATGATAAAGAAGATTCAAAGAGAGTGAGATGCCAGCTCCTTTCATTCAGTCAGTAGCTTCAAACATTTCTGGTATATGAATAACATGTTTTTCAATGGCAAAAATCAATGAATATTGTAAATGCACAAACAGTAATTTCTCCTCATTGCAAGGTGCAATTCTGAAATTTTTTGCTTTTTCCTGCTCCTCTTAGCATAATAAAGAAGATTCAAAGAGAGTGAGATGCCAGCTCCTTTCATTCAGTCAGTAGCTTCAATCATTTCTGGACGTTTTTCAATGACAAAAATCAATGAATATTGTAAATGCACAAACAGTAATTTCTCCGCATTGCAAGGTGCAATTCTGAAATTTTTTGCTTTTTCCTGCTCCTCTTAGCATGATAAAGAAGATTCAAAGAGAGTGAGATGCCAGCTCCTTTCATTCAGTCAGTAGCTTCAAACATTTCTGGTATATGAATAACATGATGTTTTTCAATGGCAAAAATCAATGAATATTGTAAATGCACAAACAGTAATTTCTCCGCATTGCAAAGTGCAATTCTGAAATTTTTTGCTTTTTCCTGCTCCTCTTAGCATGATAAAGAAGATTCAAAGAGAGTGAGATGCCAGCTCCTTTCATTCAGTCAGTAGCTTCAATCATTTCTGGACGTTTTTCAATGGCAGAAATCAATTAATATTGTAAATGCACAAACAGTAATTTCTCCGCATTGCAAGGTGCAATTCTGAAATTTTTTGCTTTTTCCTGCTCCTCTTAGCATGATAAAGAAGATTCAAAGAGAGTGAGATGCCAGCTCCTTTCATTCAGTCAGTAGCTTCAAACATTTCTGGTATATGAATAACATGATGTTTTTCAATGGCAAAAATCAATGAATATTGTAAATGCACAAACAGTAATTTCTCCGCATTGCAAGGTGCAATTCTGAAATTTTTTGCTTTTTCCTGCTCCTCTTAGCATTATAAAGAAGATTCAAAGAGAGTGAGATGCCAGCTCCTTTCATTCAGTCAGTAGCTTCAATCATTTCTGGACGTTTTTCAATGGCAAAAATCAATGACTATTGTAAATGCACAAACAGTAATTTCTCCGCATTGCAAGGTGCAATTCTGAAATTTTTTGCTTTTTCCTGCTCCTCTTAGCATGATAAAGAAGATTCAAAGAGAGTGAGATGTCAGCTCCTTTCATTCAGTCAGTAGCTTCAAACATTTCTGGTATATGAATAACATGATGTTTTTCAATGGCAACAATCAATGAATATTGTAAATGCACAAACAGTAATTTCTCCGCATTGCAAGGTGCAATTCTGAAATTTTTTGCTTTTTCCTGCTCCTCTTTGCATGATAAAGAAGATTCAAAGAGAGTGAGATGCCAGCTCCTTTCATTCAGTCAGTAGCTTCAATCATTTCTGGACGTTTTTCAATGGCAAAAATCAATCAATATTGTAAATGCACAAACAGTAATTTCTCCGCATTGCAAGGTGCAATTCTGAAATTTTGTGCTTTTTCCTGCTCCTCTTAGCATGATAAAGAAGATTCAAAGAGAGTGAGATGCCAGCTCCTTTCATTCAGTCAGTAGCTTCAATCATTTCTGGACGTTTTTCAATGGCAAAAATCAATGAATATTGTAAATGCACAAACAGTAATTTCTCCGCATTGCAAGGTGCAATTCTGAAATTTTTTGCTTTTTCCTGCTCCTCTTAGCATGATAAAGAAGATTCAAAGAGAGTGAGATGCCAGCTCCTTTCATTCAGTCAGTAGCTTCAAACATTTCTGGTATATGAATAACATGATGTTTTTCAATGGCAAAAATTAATGAATATTGTAAATGCACAAACAGTAATTTCTCCGCATTGCAAGGTGCAATTCTGAAATTTTTTACTTTTTCCTGCTCCTCTTAGCATGATAAAGAAGATTCAAAGAGAGTGAGATGCCAGCTCCTTTCATTCAGTCAGAATCTTCAATCATTTCTGGACGTTTTTCAATGGCAAAAATCAATGAATATTGTAAATGCACAAACAGTAATTTCTCCGCATTGCAAGGTGCAATTCTGAAATTTTTTGCTTTTTCCTGCTCCTCTTAGCATGATAAAGAAGATTCAAAGAGAGTGAGATGCCAGCTCCTTTCATTCAGTCAGTAGCTTCAAACATTTCTGGTATATGAATAACATGATGTTTTTCAATGGCAAAAATTAATGAATATTGTAAATGCACAAACAGTAATTTCTCCGCATTGCAAGCTGCAATTCTGAAATTTTTTGCTTTTTCCTGCTCCTCTTAGCATGATAAAGAAGATTCAAAGAGAGTGAGATGCCAGCTACTTTCATTCAGTCAGTAGCTTCAAACATTTCTGGTATATGAATAACATGATGTTTTTCAATGGCAAAAATCAATGAATATTGTAAATGCACAAACAGTAATTTCTCCGCATTGCAAGGTGCAATTCTGAAATTTTTTGCTTTTTCCTGCTCCTCTTAGCATGATAAAGAAGATTCAAAGAGAGTGAGATACCAGCTCCTTTCATTCAGTCAGTAGCTTCAATCATTTCTGGACGTTTTTCAATGGCAAAAATCAATGAATATTGTAAATGCACAAACAGTAATTTCTCCGCATTGCAAGGTGCAATTCTGAAATTTTTTGCTTTTTCCTGCTCCTCTTAGCATGATAAAGAAGAATCAAAGAGAGTGAGATGCCAGCTCCTTTCATTCAGTCACTAGCTTCAATCATTTCTGGACGTTTTTCAATGGCAAAAATCAATGAATATTGTAAATGCACAGACAGTAATTTCTCCGCATTACAAGGTGCAATTCTGAAATTTTTTGCTTTTTCCTGCTCCTCTTAGCATGATAAAGAAGATTCAAAGAGAGTGAGATGTCAGCTCCTTTCATTCAGTCAGTAGCTTCAAACATTTCTGGTATATGAATAACATGATGTTTTTCAATGGCAAAAATCAATGAATATTGTAAATGCACAAGCAGTAATTTCTCCGCATTGCAAGGTGCAATTCTGAAATTTTTTGCTTTTTCCTGCTCCTCTTTGCATGATAAAGAAGAATCAAAGAGAGTGAGATGCCAGCTCCTTTCATTCAGTCAGTAGCTTCAATCATTTCTGGACGTTTTATAATGGCAAAAATCAATGAATATTGTAAATGCACAAACAGTAATTTCTCCGCATTGCAAGGTGCAATTCTGAAATTTTTTGCTTTTTCCTGCTCCTCTTAGCATGATAAAGAAGATTCAAAGAGAGTGAGATGCCAGCTCCTTTCATTCAGTCAGTATCTTCAATCATTTCTGGACGTTTTTCAATGGCAAAAATCAATGAATATTGTAAATGCACAAACAGTAATTTCTCCGCATTGCAAGGTGCAATTCTGAAATTTTTTGCTTTTTCCTGCTCCTCTTAGCATGATAAAGAAGATTCAATGAGAGTGAGATGCCAGCTCCTTTCATTCAGTCAGTAGCTTCAAACATTTCTGGTATATGAATAACATGATGTTTTTCAATGGCAAAAATCAATGAATATTGTAAATGCACAAACAGTAATTTCTCCGCATTGCAAGGTGCAATTCTGAAATTTTTTGCTTTTTCCTGCTCCTCTTAGCATGATAAAGAAGATTCAAAGAGAGTGAGATGCCAGCTCCTTTCATTCAGTCAGTAGCTTCAATCATTTCTGGACGTTTTTCAATGGCAAAAATCAATGAATATTGTAAATGCACAAACAGTAATTTCTCCGCATTGCAAGGTGCAATTTGAAATTTTTTGCTTTTTCCTGCTCCTCTTAACATGATAAAGAAGATTCAAAGAGAGTGAGATGCCAGCTCCTTTCATTCAGTCAGTAACTTCAAACATTTCTGGTATATGAATAACATGATGTTTTTCAATGGCAAAAATCAATGAATATTGTAAATGCACAAACAGTAATTTCTCCGCATTGCAAGGTGCAATTCTGAAATTTTTTGCTTTTTCCTGCTCCTCTTAGCATGATAAAGAAGATTCAAAGAGAGTGAGATGCCAGCTCCTTTCATTCAGTCAGTAGCTTCAAACATTTCTGGTATATGAATAACATGTTTTTCAATGGCAAAAATCAATGAATATTGTAAATGCACAAACAGTAATTTCTCCTCATTGCAAGGTGCAATTCTGAAATTTTTTGCTTTTTCCTGCTCCTCTTAGCATAATAAAGAAGATTCAAAGAGAGTGAGATGCCAGCTCCTTTCATTCAGTCAGTAGCTTCAATCATTTCTGGACGTTTTTCAATGGCAAAAATCAATGAATATTGTAAATGCACAAACAGTAATTTCTCCGCATTGCAAGGTGCAATTCTGAAATTTTTTGCTTTTTCCTGCTCCTCTTAGCATGATAAAGAAGATTCAAAGAGAGTGAGATGCCAGCTCCTTTCATTCAGTCAGTAGCTTCAAACATTTCTGGTATATGAATAACATGATGTTTTTCAATGGCAAAAATCAATGAATATTGTAAATGCACAAACAGTAATTTCTCCGCATTGCAAAGTGCAATTCTGAAATTTTTTGCTTTTTCCTGCTCCTCTTAGCATGATAAAGAATATTCAGAGAGTGAGATTCCAGCTCCTTTCATTCAGTCAGTAGCTTCAATCATTTCTGGACGTTTTTCAATGGCAAAAATCAATTAATATTGTAAATGCACAAACAGTAATTTCTCCGCATTGCAAGGTGCAATTCTGAAATTTTTTGCTTTTTCCTGCTCCTCTTAGCATGATAAAGAAGATTCAAAGAGAGTGAGATGCCAGCTCCTTTCATTCAGTCAGTAGCTTCAAACATTTCTGGTATATGAATAACATGATGTTTTTCAATGGCAAAAATCAATGAATATTGTAAATGCACAAACAGTAATTTCTCCGCATTGCAAGGTGCAATTCTGAAATTTTTTGCTTTTTCCTGCTCCTCTTAGCATTATAAAGAAGATTCAAAGAGAGTGAGATGCCAGCTCCTTTCATTCAGTCAGTAGCTTCAATCATTTCTGGACGTTTTTCAATGGCAAAAATCAATGACTATTGTAAATGCACAAACAGTAATTTCTCCGCATTGCAAGGTGCAATTCTGAAATTTTTTGCTTTTTCCTGCTCCTCTTAGCATGATAAAGAAGATTCAAAGAGAGTGAGATGTCAGCTCCTTTCATTCAGTCAGTAGCTTCAAACATTTCTGGTATATGAATAACATGATGTTTTTCAATGGCAACAATCAATGAATATTGTAAATGCACAAACAGTAATTTCTCCGCATTGCAAGGTGCAATTCTGAAATTTTTTGCTTTTTCCTGCTCCTCTTTGCATGATAAAGAAGATTCAAAGAGAGTGAGATGCCAGCTCCTTTCATTCAGTCAGAATCTTCAATCATTTCTGGATGTTTTTCAATGGGAAAAATCAATGAATATTGTAAATGCACAAACAGTAATTTCTCCGCATTGCAAGGTGCAATTCTGAAATTTTTTGCTTTTTCCTGCTCCTCTTAGCATGATAAAGAAGATTCAAAGAGAGTGAGATGCCAGCTCCTTTCATTCAGTCAGTAGCTTCAATCATTTCTGGACGTTTTTCAATGGCAAAAATCAATGAATATTGTAAATGCACAGACAGTAATTTCTCCGCATTGCAAGGTGCAATTCTGAAATTTTTTGCTTTTTCCTGCTCCTCTTAGCATGATAAAGAAGATTCAAAGAGAGTGAGATGTCAGCTCCTTTCATTCAGTCAGTAGCTTCAAACATTTCTGGTATATGAATAACATGATGTTTTTCAATGGCAAAAATCAATGAATATTGTAAATGCACAAACAGTAATTTCTCCGCATTGCAAGGTGCAATTATGAAATTTTTTGCTTTTTCCTGCTCCTCTTAGCATGATAAAGAAGATTCAAAGAGAGTAAGATGCCAGCTCCTTTCATTCAGTCAGTAGCTTCAATCATTTCTGGACGTTTTTCAATGGCACAAATCAATGAATATTGTAAATGCACAAACAGTAATTTCTCCGCATTGCAAGGTGCAATTCTGAAATTTTTTGCTTTTTCCTGCTCCTCTTAGCATGATAAAGAAGATTCAAAGAGAGTTAGATGCCAGCTCCTTTCATTCAGTCAGTAGCTTCAATCATTTCTGGACGTTTTTCAATGGCAAAAATCAATGAATATTGTAAATGCACAAACAGTAATTTCTCCGCATTGCAAGGTGCAATTCTGAAATTTTTTGCTTTTTCCTGCTCCTCTTAGCATGATAAAGAAGATTCAAAGAGAGTGAGATGTCAGCTCCTTTCATTCAGTCAGTAGCTTCAAACATTTCTGGTATATGAATAACATGATGTTTTTCAATGGCAAAAATCAATGAATATTGTAAATGCACAAACAGTAATTTCTCCGCATTGCAAGGTGCAATTCTGAAATTTTTTGCTGTTTCCTGCTCCTCTTAGCATGATAAAGAAGATTCAAAGAGAGTAAGATGCCAGCTCCTTTCATTCAGTCAGTAGCTTCAATCATTTCTGGACGTTTTTCAATGGCAAAAATCAATGAATATTGTAAATGCACAAACAGTAATTTCTCCGCATTGCAAGGTGCAATTCTAAAATTTTTTGCTTTTTCCTGCTCATCTTAGCATGATAAAGAAGATTCAAAGAGAGTGAGATGCCAGCTCCTTTCATTCAGTCAGTAGCTTCAATCATTTCTGGACGTTTTTCAATGGCAAAAATCAATGAATATTGTAAATGCACAAACAGTAATTTCTCCACATTGCAAGGTGCAATTCTGAAATTTTTTGCTTTTTCCTGCTCCTCTTAGCATGATAAAGAATATTCAAAGAGAGTGAGATGCCAGCTCCTTTCATTCAGTCAGTAGCTTCAAACATTTCTGGTATATGAATAACATGATGTTTTTCAATGGCAAAAATCAATGAATATTGTAAATGCACAAACAGTAATTTCTCCGCATTGCAAGGTGCAATTCTGAAATTTTTTGCTTTTTCCTGCTCCTCTTAGCATGATAAAGAAGATTCAAAGAGAGTGAGATGCCAGCTCCTTTCATTCAGTCAGTATCTTCAATCATTTCTGGACGTTTTTCAATGGCAAAAATCAATGAATATTGTAAATGCACAAACAGTAATTTCTCCGCATTGCAAAGTGCAATTCTGAAATTTTTTGCTTTTTCCTGCTCCTCTTAGCATGATAAAGAAGATTCAATGAGAGTGAGATGCCTGCTCCTTTCATTCAGTCAGTAGCTTCAAACATTTCTGGTATATGAATAACATGTTTTTCAATGGCAAAAATCAATGAATATTGTTAATGCACAAACAGTAATTTCTCCGCATTGCAAGGTGCAATTCTGAAATTTTTTGCTTTTTCCTGCTCCTCTTAGCATGATAAAGAAGATTCAAAGAGAGTGAGATGCCAGCTCCTTTCATTCAGTCAGTAGCTTCAATCATTTCTGGACGTTTTTCAATGGCAAAAATCAATGAATATTGTAAAGCACAAACAGTAATTTCTCCGCATTGCAAGGTGCAATTCTGAAATTTTTTGCTTTTTCCTGCTCCTCTTAGCATGATAAAGAAGATTCAAAGAGAGTGAGATGTCAGCTCCTTTCATTCAGTCAGTAGCTTCAAACATTTCTGGTATATGAATAACATGATGTTTTTCAATGGCAAAAATCAATGAATATTGTAAATGCACAAACAGTAATTTCTCCGCATTGCAAGGTGCAATTCTGAAATTTTTTGCTGTTTCCTGCTCCTCTTAGCATGATAAAGAAGATTCAAAGAGAGTAAGATGCCAGCTCCTTTCATTCAGTCAGTAGCTTCAATCATTTCTGGACGTTTTTCAATGGCAAAAATCAATGAATATTGTAAATGCACAAACAGTAATTTCTCCGCATTGCAAGGTGCAATTCTAAAATTTTTTGCTTTTTCCTGCTCATCTTAGCATGATAAAGAAGATTCAAAGAGAGTGAGATGCCAGCTCCTTTCATTCAGTCAGTAGCTTCAATCATTTCTGGACGTTTTTCAATGGCAAAAATCAATGAATATTGTAAATGCACAAACAGTAATTTCTCCACATTGCAAGGTGCAATTCTGAAATGTTTTGCTTTTTCCTGCTCCTCTTAGCATGATAAAGAAGATTCAAAGAGAGTGAGATGCCAGCTCCTTTCATTCAGTCAGTAGCTTCAAACATTTCTGGTATATGAATAACATGATGTTTTTCAATGGCAAAAATCAATGAATATTGTAAATGCACAAACAGTAATTTCTCCGCATTGCAAGGTGCAATTCTGAAATTTTTTGCTTTTTCCTGCTCCTCTTAGCATGATAAAGAAGATTCAAAGAGAGTGAGATGCCAGCTCCTTTCATTCAGTCAGTAGCTTCAAACATTTCTGGTATATGAATAACATGATGTTTTTCAATGGCAAAAATCAATGAATATTGTAAATGCACAAACAGTAATTTCTCCGCATTGCAAGGTGCAATTCTGAAATTTTTTGCTTTTTCCTGCTCCTCTTAGCATGATAAAGAAGATTCAAAGAGAATGAGATGCCAGCTCCTTTCATTCAGTCAGTAGCTTCAATCATTTCTGGACGTTTTTCAATGGCAAAAATCAATGAATATTGTAAATGCACAAAAAGTAATTTCTCCGCATTGCAAGGTGCAATTCTGAAATTTTTTGCTTTTTCCTGCTCCTCTTAGCATGATAAAGAAGATTCAAAGAGAGTGAGATGCCAGCTCCTTTCATTCAGTCAGTAGCTTCAAACATTTCTGGTATATGAATAACATGATGTTTTTCAATGGCAAAAATTAATGAATATTGTAAATGCACAAACAGTAATTTCTCCGCATTGCAAGGTGCAATTCTGAAATTTTTTACTTTTTCCTGCTCCTCTTAGCATGATAAAGAAGATTCAAAGAGAGTGAGATGCCAGCTCCTTTCATTCAGTCAGAATCTTCAATCATTTCTGGATGTTTTTCAATGGGAAAAATCAATGAATATTGTAAATGCACAAACAGTAATTTCTCCGCATTGCAAGGTGCAATTCTGAAATTTTTTGCTTTTTCCTGCTCCTCTTAGCATGATAAAGAAGATTCAAAGAGAGTGAGATGCCAGCTCCTTTCATTCAGTCAGTAGCTTCAATCATTTCTGGACGTTTTTCAATGGCAAAAATCAATGAATATTGTAAATGCACAGACAGTAATTTCTCCGCATTGCAAGGTGCAATTCTGAAATTTTTTGCTTTTTCCTGCTCCTCTTAGCATGATAAAGAAGATTCAAAGAGAGTGAGATGTCAGCTCCTTTCATTCAGTCAGTAGCTTCAAACATTTCTGGTATATGAATAACATGATGTTTTTCAATGGCAAAAATCAATGAATATTGTAAATGCACAAACAGTAATTTCTCCGCATTGCAAGGTGCAATTATGAAATTTTTTGCTTTTTCCTGCTCCTCTTAGCATGATAAAGAAGATTCAAAGAGAGTAAGATGCCAGCTCCTTTCATTCAGTCAGTAGCTTCAATCATTTCTGGACGTTTTTCAATGGCACAAATCAATGAATATTGTAAATGCACAAACAGTAATTTCTCCGCATTGCAAGGTGCAATTCTGAAATTTTTTGCTTTTTCCTGCTCCTCTTAGCATGATAAAGAAGATTCAAAGAGAGTTAGATGCCAGCTCCTTTCATTCAGTCAGTAGCTTCAATCATTTCTGGACGTTTTTCAATGGCAAAAATCAATGAATATTGTAAATGCACAAACAGTAATTTCTCCGCATTGCAAGGTGCAATTCTGAAATTTTTTGCTTTTTCCTGCTCCTCTTAGCATGATAAAGAAGATTCAAAGAGAGTGAGATGTCAGCTCCTTTCATTCAGTCAGTAGCTTCAAACATTTATGGTATATGAATAACATGATGTTTTTCAATGGCAAAAATCAATGAATATTGTAAATGCACAAACAGTAATTTCTCCGCATTGCAAGGTGCAATTCTGAAATTTTTTGCTGTTTCCTGCTCCTCTTAGCATGATAAAGAAGATTCAAAGAGAGTAAGATGCCAGCTCCTTTCATTCAGTCAGTAGCTTCAATCATTTCTGGACGTTTTTCAATGGCAAAAATCAATGAATATTGTAAATGCACAAACAGTAATTTCTCCGCATTGCAAGGTGCAATTCTAAAATTTTTTGCTTTTTCCTGCTCATCTTAGCATGATAAAGAAGATTCAAAGAGAGTGAGATGCCAGCTCCTTTCATTCAGTCAGTAGCTTCAATCATTTCTGGACGTTTTTCAATGGCAAAAATCAATGAATATTGTAAATGCACAAACAGTAATTTCTCCACATTGCAAGGTGCAATTCTGAAATGTTTTGCTTTTTCCTGCTCCTCTTAGCATGATAAAGAAGATTCAAAGAGAGTGAGATGCCAGCTCCTTTCATTCAGTCAGTAGCTTCAAACATTTCTGGTATATGAATAACATGATGTTTTTCAATGGCAAAAATCAATGAATATTGTAAATGCACAAACAGTAATTTCTCCGCATTGCAAGGTGCAATTCTGAAATTTTTTGCTTTTTCCTGCTCCTCTTAGCATGATAAAGAAGATTCAAAGAGAGTGAGATGCCAGCTCCTTTCATTCAGTCAGTAGCTTCAAACATTTCTGGTATATGAATAACATGATGTTTTTCAATGGCAAAAATCAATGAATATTGTAAATGCACAAACAGTAATTTCTCCGCATTGCAAGGTGCAATTCTGAAATTTTTTGCTTTTTCCTGCTCCTCTTAGCATGATAAAGAAGATTCAAAGAGAATGAGATGCCAGCTCCTTTCATTCAGTCAGTAGCTTCAATCATTTCTGGACGTTTTTCAATGGCAAAAATCAATGAATATTGTAAATGCACAAAAAGTAATTTCTCCGCATTGCAAGGTGCAATTCTGAAATTTTTTGCTTTTTCCTGCTCCTCTTAGCATGATAAAGAAGATTCAAAGAGAGTGAGATGCCAGCTCCTTTCATTCAGTCAGTAGCTTCAAACATTTCTGGTATATGAATAACATGATGTTTTTCAATGGCAAAAATTAATGAATATTGTAAATGCACAAACAGTAATTTCTCCGCATTGCAAGGTGCAATTCTGAAATTTTTTACTTTTTCCTGCTCCTCTTAGCATGATAAAGAAGATTCAAAGAGAGTGAGATGCCAGCTCCTTTCATTCAGTCAGAATCTTCAATCATTTCTGGATGTTTTTCAATGGGAAAAATCAATGAATATTGTAAATGCACAAACAGTAATTTCTCCGCATTGCAAGGTGCAATTCTGAAATTTTTTGCTTTTTCCTGCTCCTCTTAGCATGATAAAGAAGATTCAAAGAGAGTGAGATGCCAGCTCCTTTCATTCAGTCAGTAGCTTCAATCATTTCTGGACGTTTTTCAATGGCAAAAATCAATGAATATTGTAAATGCACAGACAGTAATTTCTCCGCATTGCAAGGTGCAATTCTGAAATTTTTTGCTTTTTCCTGCTCCTCTTAGCATGATAAAGAAGATTCAAAGAGAGTGAGATGTCAGCTCCTTTCATTCAGTCAGTAGCTTCAAACATTTCTGGTATATGAATAACATGATGTTTTTCAATGGCAAAAATCAATGAATATTGTAAATGCACAAACAGTAATTTCTCCGCATTGCAAGGTGCAATTATGAAATTTTTTGCTTTTTCCTGCTCCTCTTAGCATGATAAAGAAGATTCAAAGAGAGTAAGATGCCAGCTCCTTTCATTCAGTCAGTAGCTTCAATCATTTCTGGACGTTTTTCAATGGCACAAATCAATGAATATTGTAAATGCACAAACAGTAATTTCTCCGCATTGCAAGGTGCAATTCTGAAATTTTTTGCTTTTTCCTGCTCCTCTTAGCATGATAAAGAAGATTCAAAGAGAGTTAGATGCCAGCTCCTTTCATTCAGTCAGTAGCTTCAATCATTTCTGGACGTTTTTCAATGGCAAAAATCAATGAATATTGTAAATGCACAAACAGTAATTTCTCCGCATTGCAAGGTGCAATTCTGAAATTTTTTGCTTTTTCCTGCTCCTCTTAGCATGATAAAGAAGATTCAAAGAGAGTGAGATGTCAGCTCCTTTCATTCAGTCAGTAGCTTCAAACATTTATGGTATATGAATAACATGATGTTTTTCAATGGCAAAAATCAATGAATATTGTAAATGCACAAACAGTAATTTCTCCGCATTGCAAGGTGCAATTCTGAAATTTTTTGCTGTTTCCTGCTCCTCTTAGCATGATAAAGAAGATTCAAAGAGAGTAAGATGCCAGCTCCTTTCATTCAGTCAGTAGCTTCAATCATTTCTGGACGTTTTTCAATGGCAAAAATCAATGAATATTGTAAATGCACAAACAGTAATTTCTCCGCATTGCAAGGTGCAATTCTAAAATTTTTTGCTTTTTCCTGCTCATCTTAGCATGATAAAGAAGATTCAAAGAGAGTGAGATGCCAGCTCCTTTCATTCAGTCAGTAGCTTCAATCATTTCTGGACGTTTTTCAATGGCAAAAATCAATGAATATTGTAAATGCACAAACAGTAATTTCTCCACATTGCAAGGTGCAATTCTGAAATTTTTTGCTTTTTCCTGCTCCTCTTAGCATGATAAAGAAGATTCAAAGAGAGTGAGATGCCAGCTCCTTTCATTCAGTCAGTAGCTTCAAACATTTCTGGTATATGAATAACATGATGTTTTTCAATGGCAAAAATCAATGAATATTGTAAATGCACAAACAGTAATTTCTCCGCATTGCAAGGTGCAATTCTGAAATTTTTTGCTTTTTCCTGCTCCTCTTAGCATGATAAAGAAGATTCAAAGAGAGTGAGATGCCAGCTCCTTTCATTCAGTCAGTAGCTTCAATCATTTCTGGACGTTTTTCAATGGCAAAAATCAATGAATATTGTAAATGCACAAACAGTAATTTCTCCGCATTGCAAGGTGCAATTCTGAAATTTTTTGCTTTTTCCTGCTCCTCTTAGCATGATAAAGAAGATTCAAAGAGAGTGAGATGCCAGCTCCTTTCATTCAGTCAGTAGCTTCAAACATTTCTGGTATATGAATAACATGATGTTTTTCAATGGCAAAAATCAATGAATATTGTAAATGCACAAACAGTAATTTCTCCGCATTGCAAGGTGCAATTCTGAAATTTTTTGCTTTTTCCTGCTCCTCTTAGCATGATAAAGAAGATTCAAAGAGAGTGAGATGCCAGCTCCTTTCATTCAGTCAGTAGCTTCAAACATTTCTGGTATATGAATAACATGATGTTTTTCAATGGCAAAAATCAATGAATATTGTAAATGCACAAACAGTAATTTCTCCGCATTGCAAGGTGCAATTCTGAAATTTTTTGCTTTTTCCTGCTCCTCTTAGCATGATAAAGAAGATTCAAAGAGAGTGAGATGCCAGCTCCTTTCATTCAGTCAGTAGCTTCAATCATTTCTGGACGTTTTTCAATGGCAAAAATCAATGAATATTGTAAATGCACAAACAGTAATTTCTCCGCATTGCAAGGTGCAATTCTGAAATTTTTTGCTTTTTCCTGCTCCTCTTAGCATGATAAAGAAGATTCAAAGAGAGTGAGATGCCAGCTCCTTTCATTCAGTCAGTAGCTTCAAACATTTCTGGTATATGAATAACATGATGTTTTTCAATGGCAAAAATCAATGAATATTGTAAATGCACAAACAGTAATTTCTCCGCATTGCAAGGTGTAATTCTGAAATTTTTTGCTTTTTCCTGCTCCTCTTAGCATTATAAAGAAGATTCAAAGAGAGTGAGATGCCAGCTCCTTTCATTCAGTCAGTAGCTTCAATCATTTCTGGACGTTTTTCAATGGCAAAAATCAATGACTATTGTAAATGCACAAACAGTAATTTCTCCGCATTGCAAGGTGCAATTCTGAAATTTTTTGCTTTTTCCTGCTCCTCTTAGCATGATAAAGAAGATTCAAAGAGAGTGAGATGTCAGCTCCTTTCATTCAGTCAGTAGCTTCAAACATTTCTGGTATATGAATAACATGATGTTTTTCAATGGCAACAATCAATGAATATTGTAAATGCACAAACAGTAATTTCTCCGCATTGCAAGGTGCAATTCTGAAATTTTTTGCTTTTTCCTGCTCCTCTTTGCATGATAAAGAAGATTCAAAGAGAGTGAGATGCCAGCTCCTTTCATTCAGTCAGTAGCTTCAATCATTTCTGGACGTTTTTCAATGGCAAAAATCAATCAATATTGTAAATGCACAAACAGTAATTTCTCCGCATTGCAAGGTGCAATTCTGAAATTTTGTGCTTTTTCCTGCTCCTCTTAGCATGATAAAGAAGATTCAAAGAGAGTGAGATGCCAGCTCCTTTCATTCAGTCAGTAGCTTCAATCATTTCTGGACGTTTTTCAATGGCAAAAATCAATGAATATTGTAAATGCACAAACAGTAATTTCTCCGCATTGCAAGGTGCAATTCTGAAATTTTTTGCTTTTTCCTGCTCCTCTTAGCATGATAAAGAAGATTCAAAGAGAGTGAGATGCCAGCTCCTTTCATTCAGTCAGTAGCTTCAAACATTTCTGGTATATGAATAACATGATGTTTTTCAATGGCAAAAATTAATGAATATTGTAAATGCACAAACAGTAATTTCTCCGCATTGCAAGGTGCAATTCTGAAATTTTTTACTTTTTCCTGCTCCTCTTAGCATGATAAAGAAGATTCAAAGAGAGTGAGATGCCAGCTCCTTTCATTCAGTCAGAATCTTCAATCATTTCTGGACGTTTTTCAATGGCAAAAATCAATGAATATTGTAAATGCACAAACAGTAATTTCTCCGCATTGCAAGGTGCAATTCTGAAATTTTTTGCTTTTTCCTGCTCCTCTTAGCATGATAAAGAAGATTCAAAGAGAGTGAGATGCCAGCTCCTTTCATTCAGTCAGTAGCTTCAAACATTTCTGGTATATGAATAACATGATGTTTTTCAATGGCAAAAATTAATGAATATTGTAAATGCACAAACAGTAATTTCTCCGCATTGCAAGCTGCAATTCTGAAATTTTTTGCTTTTTCCTGCTCCTCTTAGCATGATAAAGAAGATTCAAAGAGAGTGAGATGCCAGCTCCTTTCATTCAGTCAGTAGCTTCAAACATTTCTGGTATATGAATAACATGATGTTTTTCAATGGCAAAAATCAATGAATATTGTAAATGCACAAACAGTAATTTCTCCGCATTGCAAGGTGCAATTCTGAAATTTTTTGCTTTTTCCTGCTCCTCTTAGCATGATAAAGAAGATTCAAAGAGAGTGAGATACCAGCTCCTTTCATTCAGTCAGTAGCTTCAATCATTTCTGGACGTTTTTCAATGGCAAAAATCAATGAATATTGTAAATGCACAAACAGTAATTTCTCCGCATTGCAAGGTGCAATTCTGAAATTTTTTGCTTTTTCCTGCTCCTCTTAGCATGATAAAGAAGATTCAAAGAGAGTGAGATGCCAGCTCCTTTCATTCAGTCAGTAGCTTCAAACATTTCTGGTATATGAATAACATGATGTTTTTCAATGGCAAAAATCAATGAATATTGTAAATGCACAAACAGTAATTTCTCCGCATTGCAAGGTGTAATTCTGAAATTTTTTGCTTTTTCCTGCTCCTCTTAGCATTATAAAGAAGATTCAAAGAGAGTGAGATGCCAGCTCCTTTCATTCAGTCAGTAGCTTCAATCATTTCTGGACGTTTTTCAATGGCAAAAATCAATGACTATTGTAAATGCACAAACAGTAATTTCTCCGCATTGCAAGGTGCAATTCTGAAATTTTTTGCTTTTTCCTGCTCCTCTTAGCATGATAAAGAAGATTCAAAGAGAGTGAGATGTCAGCTCCTTTCATTCAGTCAGTAGCTTCAAACATTTCTGGTATATGAATAACATGATGTTTTTCAATGGCAACAATCAATGAATATTGTAAATGCACAAACAGTAATTTCTCCGCATTGCAAGGTGCAATTCTGAAATTTTTTGCTTTTTCCTGCTCCTCTTTGCATGATAAAGAAGATTCAAAGAGAGTGAGATGCCAGCTCCTTTCATTCAGTCAGTAGCTTCAATCATTTCTGGACGTTTTTCAATGGCAAAAATCAATCAATATTGTAAATGCACAAACAGTAATTTCTCCGCATTGCAAGGTGCAATTCTGAAATTTTGTGCTTTTTCCTGCTCCTCTTAGCATGATAAAGAAGATTCAAAGAGAGTGAGATGCCAGCTCCTTTCATTCAGTCAGTAGCTTCAATCATTTCTGGACGTTTTTCAATGGCAAAAATCAATGAATATTGTAAATGCACAAACAGTAATTTCTCCGCATTGCAAGGTGCAATTCTGAAATTTTTTGCTTTTTCCTGCTCCTCTTAGCATGATAAAGAAGATTCAAAGAGAGTGAGATGCCAGCTCCTTTCATTCAGTCAGTAGCTTCAAACATTTCTGGTATATGAATAACATGATGTTTTTCAATGGCAAAAATTAATGAATATTGTAAATGCACAAACAGTAATTTCTCCGCATTGCAAGGTGCAATTCTGAAATTTTTTACTTTTTCCTGCTCCTCTTAGCATGATAAAGAAGATTCAAAGAGAGTGAGATGCCAGCTCCTTTCATTCAGTCAGAATCTTCAATCATTTCTGGACGTTTTTCAATGGCAAAAATCAATGAATATTGTAAATGCACAAACAGTAATTTCTCCGCATTGCAAGGTGCAATTCTGAAATTTTTTGCTTTTTCCTGCTCCTCTTAGCATGATAAAGAAGATTCAAAGAGAGTGAGATGCCAGCTCCTTTCATTCAGTCAGTAGCTTCAAACATTTCTGGTATATGAATAACATGATGTTTTTCAATGGCAAAAATTAATGAATATTGTAAATGCACAAACAGTAATTTCTCCGCATTGCAAGCTGCAATTCTGAAATTTTTTGCTTTTTCCTGCTCCTCTTAGCATGATAAAGAAGATTCAAAGAGAGTGAGATGCCAGCTCCTTTCATTCAGTCAGTAGCTTCAAACATTTCTGGTATATGAATAACATGATGTTTTTCAATGGCAAAAATCAATGAATATTGTAAATGCACAAACAGTAATTTCTCCGCATTGCAAGGTGCAATTCTGAAATTTTTTGCTTTTTCCTGCTCCTCTTAGCATGATAAAGAAGATTCAAAGAGAGTGAGATACCAGCTCCTTTCATTCAGTCAGTAGCTTCAATCATTTCTGGACGTTTTTCAATGGCAAAAATCAATGAATATTGTAAATGCACAAACAGTAATTTCTCCGCATTGCAAGGTGCAATTCTGAAATTTTTTGCTTTTTCCTGCTCCTCTTAGCATGATAAAGAAGAATCAAAGAGAGTGAGATGCCAGCTCCTTTCATTCAGTCACTAGCTTCAATCATTTCTGGACGTTTTTCAATGGCAAAAATCAATGAATATTGTAAATGCACAGACAGTAATTTCTCCGCATTACAAGGTGCAATTCTGAAATTTTTTGCTTTTTCCTGCTCCTCTTAGCATGATAAAGAAGATTCAAAGAGAGTGAGATGTCAGCTCCTTTCATTCAGTCAGTAGCTTCAAACATTTCTGGTATATGAATAACATGATGTTTTTCAATGGCAAAAATCAATGAATATTGTAAATGCACAAGCAGTAATTTCTCCGCATTGCAAGGTGCAATTCTGAAATTTTTTGCTTTTTCCTGCTCCTCTTTGCATGATAAAGAAGAATCAAAGAGAGTGAGATGCCAGCTCCTTTCATTCAGTCAGTAGCTTCAATCATTTCTGGACGTTTTATAATGGCAAAAATCAATGAATATTGTAAATGCACAAACAGTAATTTCTCCGCATTGCAAGGTGCAATTCTGAAATTTTTTGCTTTTTCCTGCTCCTCTTAGCATGATAAAGAAGATTCAAAGAGAGTGAGATGCCAGCTCCTTTCATTCAGTCAGTATCTTCAATCATTTCTGGACGTTTTTCAATGGCAAAAATCAATGAATATTGTAAATGCACAAACAGTAATTTCTCCGCATTGCAAAGTGCAATTCTGAAATTTTTTGCTTTTTCCTGCTCCTCTTTGCATGATAAAGAAGAATCAAAGAGAGTGAGATGCCAGCTCCTTTCATTCAGTCAGTAGCTTCAATCATTTCTGGACGTTTTATAATGGCAAAAATCAATGAATATTGTAAATGCACAAACAGTAATTTCTCCGCATTGCAAGGTGCAATTCTGAAATTTTTTGCTTTTTCCTGCTCCTCTTAGCATGATAAAGAAGATTCAAAGAGAGTGAGATGCCAGCTCCTTTCATTCAGTCAGTATCTTCAATCATTTCTGGACGTTTTTCAATGGCAAAAATCAATGAATATTGTAAATGCACAAACAGTAATTTCTCCGCATTGCAAAGTGCAATTCTGAAATTTTTTGCTTTTTCCTGCTCCTCTTAGCATGATAAAGAAGATTCAATGAGAGTGAGATGCCTGCTCCTTTCATTCAGTCAGTAGCTTCAAACATTTCTGGTATATGAATAACATGTTTTTCAATGGCAAAAATCAATGAATATTGTTAATGCACAAACAGTAATTTCTCCGCATTGCAAGGTGCAATTCTGAAATTTTTTGCTTTTTCCTGCTCCTCTTAGCATGATAAAGAAGATTCAAAGAGAGTGAGATGCCAGCTCCTTTCATTCAGTCAGTAGCTTCAATCATTTCTGGACGTTTTTCAATGGCAAAAATCAATGAATATTGTAAAGCACAAACAGTAATTTCTCCGCATTGCAAGGTGCAATTCTGAAATTTTTTGCTTTTTCCTGCTCCTCTTAGCATGATAAAGAAGATTCAAAGAGAGTGAGATGTCAGCTCCTTTCATTCAGTCAGTAGCTTCAAACATTTCTGGTATATGAATAACATGATGTTTTTCAATGGCAAAAATCAATGAATATTGTAAATGCACAAACAGTAATTTCTCCGCATTGCAAGGTGCAATTCTGAAATTTTTTGCTGTTTCCTGCTCCTCTTAGCATGATAAAGAAGATTCAAAGAGAGTAAGATGCCAGCTCCTTTCATTCAGTCAGTAGCTTCAATCATTTCTGGACGTTTTTCAATGGCAAAAATCAATGAATATTGTAAATGCACAAACAGTAATTTCTCCGCATTGCAAGGTGCAATTCTAAAATTTTTTGCTTTTTCCTGCTCATCTTAGCATGATAAAGAAGATTCAAAGAGAGTGAGATGCCAGCTCCTTTCATTCAGTCAGTAGCTTCAAACATTTCTGGTATATGAATAACATGATGTTTTTCAATGGCAAAAATTAATGAATATTGTAAATGCACAAACAGTAATTTCTCCGCATTGCAAGCTGCAATTCTGAAATTTTTTGCTTTTTCCTGCTCCTCTTAGCATGATAAAGAAGATTCAAAGAGAGTGAGATGCCAGCTCCTTTCATTCAGTCAGTAGCTTCAAACATTTCTGGTATATGAATAACATGATGTTTTTCAATGGCAAAAATCAATGAATATTGTAAATGCACAAACAGTAATTTCTCCGCATTGCAAGGTGCAATTCTGAAATTTTTTGCTTTTTCCTGCTCCTCTTAGCATGATAAAGAAGATTCAAAGAGAGTGAGATACCAGCTCCTTTCATTCAGTCAGTAGCTTCAATCATTTCTGGACGTTTTTCAATGGCAAAAATCAATGAATATTGTAAATGCACAAACAGTAATTTCTCCGCATTGCAAGGTGCAATTCTGAAATTTTTTGCTTTTTCCTGCTCCTCTTAGCATGATAAAGAAGAATCAAAGAGAGTGAGATGCCAGCTCCTTTCATTCAGTCACTAGCTTCAATCATTTCTGGACGTTTTTCAATGGCAAAAATCAATGAATATTGTAAATGCACAGACAGTAATTTCTCCGCATTACAAGGTGCAATTCTGAAATTTTTTGCTTTTTCCTGCTCCTCTTAGCATGATAAAGAAGATTCAAAGAGAGTGAGATGTCAGCTCCTTTCATTCAGTCAGTAGCTTCAAACATTTCTGGTATATGAATAACATGATGTTTTTCAATGGCAAAAATCAATGAATATTGTAAATGCACAAGCAGTAATTTCTCCGCATTGCAAGGTGCAATTCTGAAATTTTTTGCTTTTTCCTGCTCCTCTTTGCATGATAAAGAAGAATCAAAGAGAGTGAGATGCCAGCTCCTTTCATTCAGTCAGTAGCTTCAATCATTTCTGGACGTTTTATAATGGCAAAAATCAATGAATATTGTAAATGCACAAACAGTAATTTCTCCGCATTGCAAGGTGCAATTCTGAAATTTTTTGCTTTTTCCTGCTCCTCTTAGCATGATAAAGAAGATTCAAAGAGAGTGAGATGCCAGCTCCTTTCATTCAGTCAGTATCTTCAATCATTTCTGGACGTTTTTCAATGGCAAAAATCAATGAATATTGTAAATGCACAAACAGTAATTTCTCCGCATTGCAAGGTGCAATTCTGAAATTTTTTGCTTTTTCCTGCTCCTCTTAGCATGATAAAGAAGATTCAAAGAGAGTGAGATGCCAGCTCCTTTCATTCAGTCAGTAGCTTCAAACATTTCTGGTATATGAATAACATGATGTTTTTCAATGGCAAAAATCAATGAATATTGTAAATGCACAAACAGTAATTTCTCCGCATTGCAAGGTGCAATTCTGAAATTTTTTGCTTTTTCCTGCTCCTCTTAGCATGATAAAGAAGATTCAAAGAGAGTGAGATGCCAGCTCCTTTCATTCAGTCAGTAGCTTCAATCATTTCTGGACGTTTTTCAATGGCAAAAATCAATGAATATTGTAAATGCACAAACAGTAATTTCTCCGCATTGCAAGGTGCAATTTGAAATTTTTTGCTTTTTCCTGCTCCTCTTAGCATGATAAAGAAGATTCAAAGAGAGTGAGATGCCAGCTCCTTTCATTCAGTCAGTAACTTCAAACATTTCTGGTATATGAATAACATGATGTTTTTCAATGGCAAAAATCAATGAATATTGTAAATGCACAAAGAGTAATTTCTCCGCATTGCAAGGTGCAATTCTGAAATTTTTTGCTTTTTCCTGCTCCTCTTAGCATGATAAAGAAGATTCAAAGAGAGTGAGATGCCAGCTCCTTTCATTCAGTCAGTAGCTTCAAACATTTCTGGTATATGAATAACATGTTTTTCAATGGCAAAAATCAATGAATATTGTAAATGCACAAACAGTAATTTCTCCTCATTGCAAGGTGCAATTCTGAAATTTTTTGCTTTTTCCTGCTCCTCTTAGCATAATAAAGAAGATTCAAAGAGAGTGAGATGCCAGCTCCTTTCATTCAGTCAGTAGCTTCAATCATTTCTGGACGTTTTTCAATGGCAAAAATCAATGAATATTGTAAATGCACAAACAGTAATTTCTCCGCATTGCAAGGTGCAATTCTGAAATTTTTTGCTTTTTCCTGCTCCTCTTAGCATGATAAAGAAGATTCAAAGAGAGTGAGATGCCAGCTCCTTTCATTCAGTCAGTAGCTTCAAACATTTCTGGTATATGAATAACATGATGTTTTTCAATGGCAAAAATCAATGAATATTGTAAATGCACAAACAGTAATTTCTCCGCATTGCAAAGTGCAATTCTGAAATTTTTTGCTTTTTCCTGCTCCTCTTAGCATGATAAAGAATATTCAGAGAGTGAGATTCCAGCTCCTTTCATTCAGTCAGTAGCTTCAATCATTTCTGGACGTTTTTCAATGGCAAAAATCAATTAATATTGTAAATGCACAAACAGTAATTTCTCCGCATTGCAAGGTGCAATTCTGAAATTTTTTGCTTTTTCCTGCTCCTCTTAGCATGATAAAGAAGATTCAAAGAGAGTGAGATGCCAGCTCCTTTCATTCAGTCAGTAGCTTCAAACATTTCTGGTATATGAATAACATGATGTTTTTCAATGGCAAAAATCAATGAATATTGTAAATGCACAAACAGTAATTTCTCCGCATTGCAAGGTGCAATTCTGAAATTTTTTGCTTTTTCCTGCTCCTCTTAGCATTATAAAGAAGATTCAAAGAGAGTGAGATGCCAGCTCCTTTCATTCAGTCAGTAGCTTCAATCATTTCTGGACGTTTTTCAATGGCAAAAATCAATGACTATTGTAAATGCACAAACAGTAATTTCTCCGCATTGCAAGGTGCAATTCTGAAATTTTTTGCTTTTTCCTGCTCCTCTTAGCATGATAAAGAAGATTCAAAGAGAGTGAGATGTCAGCTCCTTTCATTCAGTCAGTAGCTTCAAACATTTCTGGTATATGAATAACATGATGTTTTTCAATGGCAACAATCAATGAATATTGTAAATGCACAAACAGTAATTTCTCCGCATTGCAAGGTGCAATTCTGAAATTTTTTGCTTTTTCCTGCTCCTCTTTGCATGATAAAGAAGATTCAAAGAGAGTGAGATGCCAGCTCCTTTCATTCAGTCAGAATCTTCAATCATTTCTGGATGTTTTTCAATGGGAAAAATCAATGAATATTGTAAATGCACAAACAGTAATTTCTCCGCATTGCAAGGTGCAATTCTGAAATTTTTTGCTTTTTCCTGCTCCTCTTAGCATGATAAAGAAGATTCAAAGAGAGTGAGATGTCAGCTCCTTTCATTCAGTCAGTAGCTTCAAACATTTCTGGTATATGAATAACATGATGTTTTTCAATGGCAAAAATCAATGAATATTGTAAATGCACAAACAGTAATTTCTCCGCATTGCAAGGTGCAATTATGAAATTTTTTGCTTTTTCCTGCTCCTCTTAGCATGATAAAGAAGATTCAAAGAGAGTAAGATGCCAGCTCCTTTCATTCAGTCAGTAGCTTCAATCATTTCTGGACGTTTTTCAATGGCACAAATCAATGAATATTGTAAATGCACAAACAGTAATTTCTCCGCATTGCAAGGTGCAATTCTGAAATTTTTTGCTTTTTCCTGCTCCTCTTAGCATGATAAAGAAGATTCAAAGAGAGTTAGATGCCAGCTCCTTTCATTCAGTCAGTAGCTTCAATCATTTCTGGACGTTTTTCAATGGCAAAAATCAATGAATATTGTAAATGCACAAACAGTAATTTCTCCGCATTGCAAGGTGCAATTCTGAAATTTTTTGCTTTTTCCTGCTCCTCTTAGCATGATAAAGAAGATTCAAAGAGAGTGAGATGTCAGCTCCTTTCATTCAGTCAGTAGCTTCAAACATTTCTGGTATATGAATAACATGATGTTTTTCAATGGCAAAAATCAATGAATATTGTAAATGCACAAACAGTAATTTCTCCGCATTGCAAGGTGCAATTCTGAAATTTTTTGCTGTTTCCTGCTCCTCTTAGCATGATAAAGAAGATTCAAAGAGAGTAAGATGCCAGCTCCTTTCATTCAGTCAGTAGCTTCAATCATTTCTGGACGTTTTTCAATGGCAAAAATCAATGAATATTGTAAATGCACAAACAGTAATTTCTCCGCATTGCAAGGTGCAATTCTAAAATTTTTTGCTTTTTCCTGCTCATCTTAGCATGATAAAGAAGATTCAAAGAGAGTGAGATGCCAGCTCCTTTCATTCAGTCAGTAGCTTCAATCATTTCTGGACGTTTTTCAATGGCAAAAATCAATGAATATTGTAAATGCACAAACAGTAATTTCTCCACATTGCAAGGTGCAATTCTGAAATTTTTTGCTTTTTCCTGCTCCTCTTAGCATGATAAAGAAGATTCAAAGAGAGTGAGATGCCAGCTCCTTTCATTCAGTCAGTAGCTTCAAACATTTCTGGTATATGAATAACATGATGTTTTTCAATGGCAAAAATCAATGAATATTGTAAATGCACAAACAGTAATTTCTCCGCATTGCAAGGTGCAATTCTGAAATTTTTTGCTTTTTCCTGCTCCTCTTAGCATGATAAAGAAGATTCAAAGAGAGTGAGATGCCAGCTCCTTTCATTCAGTCAGTATCTTCAATCATTTCTGGACGTTTTTCAATGGCAAAAATCAATGAATATTGTAAATGCACAAACAGTAATTTCTCCGCATTGCAAAGTGCAATTCTGAAATTTTTTGCTTTTTCCTGCTCCTCTTAGCATGATAAAGAAGATTCAATGAGAGTGAGATGCCTGCTCCTTTCATTCAGTCAGTAGCTTCAAACATTTCTGGTATATGAATAACATGTTTTTCAATGGCAAAAATCAATGAATATTGTTAATGCACAAACAGTAATTTCTCCGCATTGCAAGGTGCAATTCTGAAATTTTTTGCTTTTTCCTGCTCCTCTTAGCATGATAAAGAAGATTCAAAGAGAGTGAGATGCCAGCTCCTTTCATTCAGTCAGTAGCTTCAATCATTTCTGGACGTTTTTCAATGGCAAAAATCAATGAATATTGTAAAGCACAAACAGTAATTTCTCCGCATTGCAAGGTGCAATTCTGAAATTTTTTGCTTTTTCCTGCTCCTCTTAGCATGATAAAGAAGATTCAAAGAGAGTGAGATGTCAGCTCCTTTCATTCAGTCAGTAGCTTCAAACATTTCTGGTATATGAATAACATGATGTTTTTCAATGGCAAAAATCAATGAATATTGTAAATGCACAAACAGTAATTTCTCCGCATTGCAAGGTGCAATTCTGAAATTTTTTGCTGTTTCCTGCTCCTCTTAGCATGATAAAGAAGATTCAAAGAGAGTAAGATGCCAGCTCCTTTCATTCAGTCAGTAGCTTCAATCATTTCTGGACGTTTTTCAATGGCAAAAATCAATGAATATTGTAAATGCACAAACAGTAATTTCTCCGCATTGCAAGGTGCAATTCTAAAATTTTTTGCTTTTTCCTGCTCATCTTAGCATGATAAAGAAGATTCAAAGAGAGTGAGATGCCAGCTCCTTTCATTCAGTCAGTAGCTTCAATCATTTCTGGACGTTTTTCAATGGCAAAAATCAATGAATATTGTAAATGCACAAACAGTAATTTCTCCACATTGCAAGGTGCAATTCTGAAATGTTTTGCTTTTTCCTGCTCCTCTTAGCATGATAAAGAAGATTCAAAGAGAGTGAGATGCCAGCTCCTTTCATTCAGTCAGTAGCTTCAAACATTTCTGGTATATGAATAACATGATGTTTTTCAATGGCAAAAATCAATGAATATTGTAAATGCACAAACAGTAATTTCTCCGCATTGCAAGGTGCAATTCTGAAATTTTTTGCTTTTTCCTGCTCCTCTTAGCATGATAAAGAAGATTCAAAGAGAGTGAGATGCCAGCTCCTTTCATTCAGTCAGTAGCTTCAAACATTTCTGGTATATGAATAACATGATGTTTTTCAATGGCAAAAATCAATGAATATTGTAAATGCACAAACAGTAATTTCTCCGCATTGCAAGGTGCAATTCTGAAATTTTTTGCTTTTTCCTGCTCCTCTTAGCATGATAAAGAAGATTCAAAGAGAATGAGATGCCAGCTCCTTTCATTCAGTCAGTAGCTTCAATCATTTCTGGACGTTTTTCAATGGCAAAAATCAATGAATATTGTAAATGCACAAAAAGTAATTTCTCCGCATTGCAAGGTGCAATTCTGAAATTTTTTGCTTTTTCCTGCTCCTCTTAGCATGATAAAGAAGATTCAAAGAGAGTGAGATGCCAGCTCCTTTCATTCAGTCAGTAGCTTCAAACATTTCTGGTATATGAATAACATGATGTTTTTCAATGGCAAAAATTAATGAATATTGTAAATGCACAAACAGTAATTTCTCCGCATTGCAAGGTGCAATTCTGAAATTTTTTACTTTTTCCTGCTCCTCTTAGCATGATAAAGAAGATTCAAAGAGAGTGAGATGCCAGCTCCTTTCATTCAGTCAGAATCTTCAATCATTTCTGGATGTTTTTCAATGGGAAAAATCAATGAATATTGTAAATGCACAAACAGTAATTTCTCCGCATTGCAAGGTGCAATTCTGAAATTTTTTGCTTTTTCCTGCTCCTCTTAGCATGATAAAGAAGATTCAAAGAGAGTGAGATGCCAGCTCCTTTCATTCAGTCAGTAGCTTCAATCATTTCTGGACGTTTTTCAATGGCAAAAATCAATGAATATTGTAAATGCACAGACAGTAATTTCTCCGCATTGCAAGGTGCAATTCTGAAATTTTTTGCTTTTTCCTGCTCCTCTTAGCATGATAAAGAAGATTCAAAGAGAGTGAGATGTCATCTCCTTTCATTCAGTCAGTAGCTTCAAACATTTCTGGTATATGAATAACATGATGTTTTTCAATGGCAAAAATCAATGAATATTGTAAATGCACAAACAGTAATTTCTCCGCATTGCAAGGTGCAATTATGAAATTTTTTGCTTTTTCCTGCTCCTCTTAGCATGATAAAGAAGATTCAAAGAGAGTAAGATGCCAGCTCCTTTCATTCAGTCAGTAGCTTCAATCATTTCTGGACGTTTTTCAATGGCACAAATCAATGAATATTGTAAATGCACAAACAGTAATTTCTCCGCATTGCAAGGTGCAATTCTGAAATTTTTTGCTTTTTCCTGCTCCTCTTAGCATGATAAAGAAGATTCAAAGAGAGTTAGATGCCAGCTCCTTTCATTCAGTCAGTAGCTTCAATCATTTCTGGACGTTTTTCAATGGCAAAAATCAATGAATATTGTAAATGCACAAACAGTAATTTCTCCGCATTGCAAGGTGCAATTCTGAAATTTTTTGCTTTTTCCTGCTCCTCTTAGCATGATAAAGAAGATTCAAAGAGAGTGAGATGTCAGCTCCTTTCATTCAGTCAGTAGCTTCAAACATTTATGGTATATGAATAACATGATGTTTTTCAATGGCAAAAATCAATGAATATTGTAAATGCACAAACAGTAATTTCTCCGCATTGCAAGGTGCAATTCTGAAATTTTTTGCTGTTTCCTGCTCCTCTTAGCATGATAAAGAAGATTCAAAGAGAGTAAGATGCCAGCTCCTTTCATTCAGTCAGTAGCTTCAATCATTTCTGGACGTTTTTCAATGGCAAAAATCAATGAATATTGTAAATGCACAAACAGTAATTTCTCCGCATTGCAAGGTGCAATTCTAAAATTTTTTGCTTTTTCCTGCTCATCTTAGCATGATAAAGAAGATTCAAAGAGAGTGAGATGCCAGCTCCTTTCATTCAGTCAGTAGCTTCAATCATTTCTGGACGTTTTTCAATGGCAAAAATCAATGAATATTGTAAATGCACAAACAGTAATTTCTCCACATTGCAAGGTGCAATTCTGAAATGTTTTGCTTTTTCCTGCTCCTCTTAGCATGATAAAGAAGATTCAAAGAGAGTGAGATGCCAGCTCCTTTCATTCAGTCAGTAGCTTCAAACATTTCTGGTATATGAATAACATGATGTTTTTCAATGGCAAAAATCAATGAATATTGTAAATGCACAAACAGTAATTTCTCCGCATTGCAAGGTGCAATTCTGAAATTTTTTGCTTTTTCCTGCTCCTCTTAGCATGATAAAGAAGATTCAAAGAGAGTGAGATGCCAGCTCCTTTCATTCAGTCAGTAGCTTCAAACATTTCTGGTATATGAATAACATGATGTTTTTCAATGGCAAAAATCAATGAATATTGTAAATGCACAAACAGTAATTTCTCCGCATTGCAAGGTGCAATTCTGAAATTTTTTGCTTTTTCCTGCTCCTCTTAGCATGATAAAGAAGATTCAAAGAGAATGAGATGCCAGCTCCTTTCATTCAGTCAGTAGCTTCAATCATTTCTGGACGTTTTTCAATGGCAAAAATCAATGAATATTGTAAATGCACAAAAAGTAATTTCTCCGCATTGCAAGGTGCAATTCTGAAATTTTTTGCTTTTTCCTGCTCCTCTTAGCATGATAAAGAAGATTCAAAGAGAGTGAGATGCCAGCTCCTTTCATTCAGTCAGTAGCTTCAAACATTTCTGGTATATGAATAACATGATGTTTTTCAATGGCAAAAATTAATGAATATTGTAAATGCACAAACAGTAATTTCTCCGCATTGCAAGGTGCAATTCTGAAATTTTTTACTTTTTCCTGCTCCTCTTAGCATGATAAAGAAGATTCAAAGAGAGTGAGATGCCAGCTCCTTTCATTCAGTCAGAATCTTCAATCATTTCTGGATGTTTTTCAATGGGAAAAATCAATGAATATTGTAAATGCACAAACAGTAATTTCTCCGCATTGCAAGGTGCAATTCTGAAATTTTTTGCTTTTTCCTGCTCCTCTTAGCATGATAAAGAAGATTCAAAGAGAGTGAGATGCCAGCTCCTTTCATTCAGTCAGTAGCTTCAATCATTTCTGGACGTTTTTCAATGGCAAAAATCAATGAATATTGTAAATGCACAGACAGTAATTTCTCCGCATTGCAAGGTGCAATTCTGAAATTTTTTGCTTTTTCCTGCTCCTCTTAGCATGATAAAGAAGATTCAAAGAGAGTGAGATGTCAGCTCCTTTCATTCAGTCAGTAGCTTCAAACATTTCTGGTATATGAATAACATGATGTTTTTCAATGGCAAAAATCAATGAATATTGTAAATGCACAAACAGTAATTTCTCCGCATTGCAAGGTGCAATTATGAAATTTTTTGCTTTTTCCTGCTCCTCTTAGCATGATAAAGAAGATTCAAAGAGAGTAAGATGCCAGCTCCTTTCATTCAGTCAGTAGCTTCAATCATTTCTGGACGTTTTTCAATGGCACAAATCAATGAATATTGTAAATGCACAAACAGTAATTTCTCCGCATTGCAAGGTGCAATTCTGAAATTTTTTGCTTTTTCCTGCTCCTCTTAGCATGATAAAGAAGATTCAAAGAGAGTTAGATGCCAGCTCCTTTCATTCAGTCAGTAGCTTCAATCATTTCTGGACGTTTTTCAATGGCAAAAATCAATGAATATTGTAAATGCACAAACAGTAATTTCTCCGCATTGCAAGGTGCAATTCTGAAATTTTTTGCTTTTTCCTGCTCCTCTTAGCATGATAAAGAAGATTCAAAGAGAGTGAGATGTCAGCTCCTTTCATTCAGTCAGTAGCTTCAAACATTTATGGTATATGAATAACATGATGTTTTTCAATGGCAAAAATCAATGAATATTGTAAATGCACAAACAGTAATTTCTCCGCATTGCAAGGTGCAATTCTGAAATTTTTTGCTGTTTCCTGCTCCTCTTAGCATGATAAAGAAGATTCAAAGAGAGTAAGATGCCAGCTCCTTTCATTCAGTCAGTAGCTTCAATCATTTCTGGACGTTTTTCAATGGCAAAAATCAATGAATATTGTAAATGCACAAACAGTAATTTCTCCGCATTGCAAGGTGCAATTCTAAAATTTTTTGCTTTTTCCTGCTCATCTTAGCATGATAAAGAAGATTCAAAGAGAGTGAGATGCCAGCTCCTTTCATTCAGTCAGTAGCTTCAATCATTTCTGGACGTTTTTCAATGGCAAAAATCAATGAATATTGTAAATGCACAAACAGTAATTTCTCCACATTGCAAGGTGCAATTCTGAAATTTTTTGCTTTTTCCTGCTCCTCTTAGCATGATAAAGAAGATTCAAAGAGAGTGAGATGCCAGCTCCTTTCATTCAGTCAGTAGCTTCAAACATTTCTGGTATATGAATAACATGATGTTTTTCAATGGCAAAAATCAATGAATATTGTAAATGCACAAACAGTAATTTCTCCGCATTGCAAGGTGCAATTCTGAAATTTTTTGCTTTTTCCTGCTCCTCTTAGCATGATAAAGAAGATTCAAAGAGAGTGAGATGCCAGCTCCTTTCATTCAGTCAGTAGCTTCAATCATTTCTGGACGTTTTTCAATGGCAAAAATCAATGAATATTGTAAATGCACAAACAGTAATTTCTCCGCATTGCAAGGTGCAATTCTGAAATTTTTTGCTTTTTCCTGCTCCTCTTAGCATGATAAAGAAGATTCAAAGAGAGTGAGATGCCAGCTCCTTTCATTCAGTCAGTAGCTTCAAACATTTCTGGTATATGAATAACATGATGTTTTTCAATGGCAAAAATCAATGAATATTGTAAATGCACAAACAGTAATTTCTCCGCATTGCAAGGTGCAATTCTGAAATTTTTTGCTTTTTCCTGCTCCTCTTAGCATGATAAAGAAGATTCAAAGAGAGTGAGATGCCAGCTCCTTTCATTCAGTCAGTAGCTTCAAACATTTCTGGTATATGAATAACATGATGTTTTTCAATGGCAAAAATCAATGAATATTGTAAATGCACAAACAGTAATTTCTCCGCATTGCAAGGTGCAATTCTGAAATTTTTTGCTTTTTCCTGCTCCTCTTAGCATGATAAAGAAGATTCAAAGAGAGTGAGATGCCAGCTCCTTTCATTCAGTCAGTAGCTTCAATCATTTCTGGACGTTTTTCAATGGCAAAAATCAATGAATATTGTAAATGCACAAACAGTAATTTCTCCGCATTGCAAGGTGCAATTCTGAAATTTTTTGCTTTTTCCTGCTCCTCTTAGCATGATAAAGAAGATTCAAAGAGAGTGAGATGCCAGCTCCTTTCATTCAGTCAGTAGCTTCAAACATTTCTGGTATATGAATAACATGATGTTTTTCAATGGCAAAAATCAATGAATATTGTAAATGCACAAACAGTAATTTCTCCGCATTGCAAGGTGTAATTCTGAAATTTTTTGCTTTTTCCTGCTCCTCTTTGCATGATAAAGAAGATTCAAAGAGAGTGAGATGCCAGCTCCTTTCATTCAGTCAGTAGCTTCAATCATTTCTGGACGTTTTTCAATGGCAAAAATCAATGAATATTGTAAATGCACAAACAGTAATTTCTCCGCATTGCAAGGTGCAATTCTGAAATTTTTTGCTTTTTCCTGCTCCTCTTAGCATGATAAAGAAGATTCAAAGAGAGTGAGATGCCAGCTCCTTTCATTCAGTCAGTATCTTCAATCATTTCTGGACGTTTTTCAATGGCAAAAATCAATGAATATTGTAAATGCACAAACAGTAATTTCTCCGCATTGCAAAGTGCAATTCTGAAATTTTTTGCTTTTTCCTGCTCCTCTTAGCATGATAAAGAAGATTCAATGAGAGTGAGATGCCTGCTCCTTTCATTCAGTCAGTAGCTTCAAACATTTCTGGTATATGAATAACATGTTTTTCAATGGCAAAAATCAATGAATATTGTTAATGCACAAACAGTAATTTCTCCGCATTGCAAGGTGCAATTCTGAAATTTTTTGCTTTTTCCTGCTCCTCTTAGCATGATAAAGAAGATTCAAAGAGAGTGAGATGCCAGCTCCTTTCATTCAGTCAGTAGCTTCAATCATTTCTGGACGTTTTTCAATGGCAAAAATCAATGAATATTGTAAATGCACAAACAGTAATTTCTCCGCATTGCAAGGTGCAATTCTGAAATTTTTTGCTTTTTCCTGCTCCTCTTAGCATGATAAAGAAGATTCAAAGAGAGTGAGATGTCAGCTCCTTTCATTCAGTCAGTAGCTTCAAACATTTCTGGTATATGAATAACATGATGTTTTTCAATGGCAAAAATCAATGAATATTGTAAATGCACAAACAGTAATTTCTCCGCATTGCAAGGTGCAATTCTGAATTTTTTTGCTGTTTCCTGCTCCTCTTAGCATGATAAAGAAGATTCAAAGAGAGTAAGATGCCAGCTCCTTTCATTCAGTCAGTAGCTTCAATCATTTCTGGACGTTTTTCAATGGCAAAAATCAATGAATATTGTAAATGCACAAACAGTAATTTCTCCGCATTGCAAGGTGCAATTCTAAAATTTTTTGCTTTTTCCTGCTCATCTTAGCATGATAAAGAAGATTCAAAGAGAGTGAGATGCCAGCTCCTTTCATTCAGTCAGTAGCTTCAATCATTTCTGTACGTTTTTCAATGGCAAAAATCAATGAATATTGTAAATGCACAAACAGTAGTTTCTCCACATTGCAAGGTGCAATTCTGAAATGTTTTGCTTTTTCCTGCTCCTCTTAGCATGATAAAGAAGATTCAAAGAGAGTGAGATGCCAGCTCCTTTCATTCAGTCAGTAGCTTCAAACATTTCTGGTATATGAATAACATGATGTTTTTCAATGGCAAAAATCAATGAATATTGTAAATGCACAAACAGTAATTTCTCCGCATTGCAAGGTGCAATTCTGAAATTTTTTGCTTTTTCCTGCTCCTCTTAGCATGATAAAGAAGATTCAAAGAGAGTGAGATGCCAGCTCCTTTCATTCAGTCAGTAGCTTCAATCATTTCTGGACGTTTTTCAATGGCAAAAATCAATGAATATTGTAAATGCACAAACAGTAATTTCTCCGCATTGCAAGGTGCAATTCTGAAATTTTTTGCTTTTTCCTGCTCCTCTTAGCATGATAAAGAAGATTCAAAGAGAGTGAGATGCCAGCTCCTTTCATTCAGTCAGTAGCTTCAAACATTTCTGGTATATGAATAACATGATGTTTTTCAATGGCAAAAATCAATGAATATTGTAAATGCACAAACAGTAATTTCTCCGCATTGCAAGGTGCAATTCTGAAATTTTTTTCTTTTTCCTGCTCCTCTTAGCATGATAAAGAAGATTCAAAGAGAGTGAGATGCCAGCTCCTTTCATTCAGTCAGTAGCTTCAAACATTTCTGGTATATGAATAACATGATGTTTTTCAATGGCAAAAATCAATGAATATTGTAAATGCACAAACAGTAATTTCTCCGCATTGCAAGGTGTAATTCTGAAATTTTTTGCTTTTTCCTGCTCCTCTTTGCATGATAAAGAAGATTCAAAGAGAGTGAGATGCCAGCTCCTTTCATTCAGTCAGTAGCTTCAATCATTTCTGGACGTTTTTCAATGGCAAAAATCAATGAATATTGTAAATGCACAAACAGTAATTTCTCCGCATTGCAAGGTGCAATTCTGAAATTTTTTGCTTTTTCCTGCTCCTCTTAGCATGATAAAGAAGATTCAAAGAGAGTGAGATGCCAGCTCCTTTCATTCAGTCAGTATCTTCAATCATTTCTGGACGTTTTTCAATGGCAAAAATCAATGAATATTGTAAATGCACAAACAGTAATTTCTCCGCATTGCAAAGTGCAATTCTGAAATTTTTTGCTTTTTCCTGCTCCTCTTAGCATGATAAAGAAGATTCAATGAGAGTGAGATGCCTGCTCCTTTCATTCAGTCAGTAGCTTCAAACATTTCTGGTATATGAATAACATGTTTTTCAATGGCAAAAATCAATGAATATTGTTAATGCACAAACAGTAATTTCTCCGCATTGCAAGGTGCAATTCTGAAATTTTTTGCTTTTTCCTGCTCCTCTTAGCATGATAAAGAAGATTCAAAGAGAGTGAGATGCCAGCTCCTTTCATTCAGTCAGTAGCTTCAATCATTTCTGGACGTTTTTCAATGGCAAAAATCAATGAATATTGTAAATGCACAAACAGTAATTTCTCCGCATTGCAAGGTGCAATTCTGAAATTTTTTGCTTTTTCCTGCTCCTCTTAGCATGATAAAGAAGATTCAAAGAGAGTGAGATGCCAGCTCCTTTCATTCAGTCAGGAGCTTCAAACATTTCTGGTATATGAATAACATGATGTTTTTCAATGGCAAAAATCAATGAATATTGTAAATGCACAAACAGTAATTTCTCCGCATTGCAAGGTGCAATTCTGAATTTTTTTGCTTTTTCCTGCTCCTCTTAGCATGATAAAGAAGATTCAAAGAGAGTGAGATGCCAGCTCCTTTCATTCAGTCAGTAGCTTCAATCATTTCTGGACATTTTTCAATGGCAAAAATCAATGAATATTGTAAATGCACAAACAGTAATTTCTCCGCATTGCAAGGTGCAATTCTGAATTTTTTTGCTTTTTCCTGCTCATCTTAGCATGATAAAGAAGATTCAAAGAGAGTGAGATGCCAGCTCCTTTCATTCAGTCAGTAGCTTCAAACATTTCTGGTATATGAATAACATGATGTTTTTCAATGGCAAAAATCAATGAATATTGTAAATGCACAAACAGTAATTTCTCCGCATTGCAAGGTGCATTTCTGTAATTTTTTGCTTTTTCCTTCTCCTCTTAGCATGATAAAGAAGATTCAAAGAGAGTGAGATGCCAGCTCCTTTCATTAAGTCAGTAGATTCAATCATTTCTGGACGTTTTTCAATGGCAAAAATCAATGAATATTGTACATGCACAAACAGTAATTTCTCCGCATTGCAAGGTGCAATTCTGAAATTTTTTGCTTTTTCCTGCTCCTCTTAGCATGATAAAGAAGATTGAAAGAGAGTGAGATGTCATCTCCTTTCATTCAGTCAGTAGCTTCAAACATTTCTGGTATATGAATAACATGATGTTTTTCAATGGCAAAAATCAATGAATATTGTAAATGCACAAACAGTAATTTCTCCGCATTGCAAGGTGCAATTCTGAAATTTTTTGCTTTTTCCTGCTCCTCTTAGCATGATAAAGAAGATTCAAAGAGAGTGAGATGCCAGCTCCTTTCATTCAGTCAGTAGCTTCAATCATTTCTGGACGTTTTTCAATGGCAAAAATCAATGAATATTGTAAATGCACAAACAGTAATTTCTCCGCATTGCAAGCTGCAATTCTGAATTTTTTTGCTTTTTCCTGCTCCTCTTAACATGAAAAAGAAGATTCAAAGAGAGTGAGATGCCAGCTCCTTTCATTCAGTCAGTAGCTTCAATCATTTCTGGACGTTTTTCAATGGCAAAAATCAATGAATATTGTAAATGCACAAACAGTAATTTCTCCGCATTGCAAGGTGTAATTCTGAAATTTTTTGCTTTTTCCTGCTCCTCTTAGCATGATAAAGAAGATTCAAAGAGAGTGAGATACCAGCTCCTTTCATTCAGTCAGTAGCTTCAATCATTTCTGGAAGTTTTTCAATGGCAAAAATCAATGAATATTGTAAATGCACAAACAGTAATTTCTCCGCATTGCAAGGTGCAATTCTGAAATTTTTGCTTTTTCCTGCTCCTCTTAGCATGATAAAGAAAATTCAAAGAGAGTGAGATGCCAGCTCCTTTCATTCAGTCAGTAGCTTCAATCATTTCTGGACGTTTTTCAATGGCAAAAATCAATGAATATTGTAAATGCACAAACAGTAATTTCTCCGCATTGCAAGGTGCAATTCTGAAATTTTTTGCTTTTTCCTGCTCCTCTTAGCATGATAAAGCAGATTCAAAGAGAGTGAGATGTCAGCTCCTTTCATTCAGTCAGTAGCTTCAAACATTTCTGGTATATGAATAACATGATGTTTTTCAATGGCAAAAATCAATGAATATTGTAAATGCACAAACAGTAATTTCTCCGCATTGCAAGGTGCAATTCTGAATTTTTTTGCTTTTTCCTGCTCCTCTTAGCATGATAAAGAAGATTCAAAGAGAGTAAGATGCCAGCTCCTTTCATTCAGTCAGTAGCTTCAATCATTTCTGGACGTTTTTCAATGGCAAAAATCAATGAATATTGTAAATGCACAAACAGTAATTTCTCCGCATTGCAAGGTGCAATTCTGAAATTTTTTGCTTTTTCCTGCTCCTCTTAGCATGATAAAGAAGATTCAAAGAGAGTGAGATGCCAGCTCCTTTCATTCAGTCAGTAGCTTCAATCATTTCTGGACGTTTTTCAATGGCACAAATCAATGAATATTGTAAATGCACAAACAGTAATTTCTCCGCATTGCAAGGTGCAATTCTGAAATTTTTTGCTTTTTCCTGCTCCTCTTAGCATGATAAAGAAGATTCAAAGAGAGTTAGATGCCAGCTCCTTTCATTCAGTCAGTAGCTTCAATCATTTCTGGACGTTTTTCAATGGCAAAAATCAATGAATATTGTAAATGCACAAACAGTAATTTCTCCGCATTGCAAGGTGCAATTCTGAAATTTTTTGCTTTTTCCTGCTCCTCTTAGCATGATAAAGAAGATTCAAAGAGAGTTAGATGCCAGCTCCTTTCATTCAGTCAGTAGCTCCAATCATTTCTGGACGTTTTTCAATGGCAAAAATCAATGAATATTGTAAATGCACAAACAGTAATTTCTCCGCATTGCAAGGTGCAATTCTGAAATTTTTTGCTTTTTCCTGCTCTTCTTAGCATGATAAAGAAGATTCAAAGAGAGTGACATGTCAGCTCCTTTCATTCAGTCAGTAGCTTCAAACATTTCTGGTATATGAATAACATGATGTTTTTCAATGGCAAAAATCAATGAATATTGTAAATGCACAAACAGTAATTTCTCCGCATTGCAAGGTGCAATTCTGAAATTTTTTGCTGTTTCCTGCTCCTCTTAGCATGATAAAGAAGATTCAAAGAGAGTAAGATGCCAGCTCCTTTCATTCAGTCAGTAGCTTCAATCATTTCTGGACGTTTTTCAATGGCAAAAATCAATGAATATTGTAAATGCACAAACAGTAATTTCTCCGCATTGCAAGGTGCAATTCTAAAATTTTTTGCTTTTTCCTGCTCCTCTTAGCATGATAAAAAAGATTCAAAGAGAGTGAGATGCCAGCTCCTTTCATTCAGTCAGTAGCTTCAATCATTTCTGGACGTTTTTCAATGGCAAAAATCAATGAATATTGTAAATGCACAAACAGTAATTTCTCCACATTGCAAGGTGCAATTCTGAAATTTTTTGCTTTTTCCTGCTCCTCTTAGCATGATAAAGAAGATTCAAAGAGAGTGAGATGCCAGCTCCTTTCATTCAGTCAGTAGCTTCAAACATTTCTGGTATATGAATAACATGATGTTTTTCAATGGCAAAAATCAATGAATATTGTAAATGCACAAACAGTAATTTCTCCGCATTGCAAGGTGCAATTCTGAATTTTTTTGCTTTTTCCTGCTCCTCTTAGCATGATAAAGAAGATTCAAAGAGAGTGAGATGCCAGCTCCTTTCATTCAGTCAGTAGCTTCAAACATTTCTGGTATATGAATAACATGATGTTTTTCAATGGCAAAAATCAATGAATATTGTAAATGCACAAACAGTAATTTCTCCGCATTGCAAGGTGCATTTCTGAAATTTTTTGCTTTTTCCTTCTCCTCTTAGCATGATAAAGAAGATTCAAAGAGAGTGAGATGCCAGCTCCTTTCATTAAGTCAGTAGATTCAATCATTTCTGGACGTTTTTCAATGGCAAAAATCAATGAATATTGTAAATGCACAAACAGTAATTTCTCCGCATTGCAAGGTGCAATTCTGAAATTTTTTGCTTTTTCCTGCTCCTCTTAGCATGATAAAGAAGATTGAAAGAGAGTGAGATGTCATCTCCTTTCATTCAGTCAGTAGCTTCAAACATTTCTGGTATATGAATAACATGATGTTTTTCAATGGCAAAAATCAATGAATATTGTAAATGCACAAACAGTAATTTCTCCGCATTGCAAGGTGCAATTCTGAAATTTTTTGCTTTTTCCTGCTCCTCTTAGCATGATAAAGAAGATTCAAAGAGAGTGAGATGCCAGCTCCTTTCATTCAGTCAGTAGCTTCAATCATTTCTGGACGTTTTTCAATGGCAAAAATCAATGAATATTGTAAATGCACAAACAGTAATTTCTCCGCATTGCAAGGTGCAATTCTGAATTTTTTTGCTTTTTCCTGCTCCTCTTAACATGAAAAAGAAGATTCAAAGAGAGTGAGATGCCAGCTCCTTTCATTCAGTCAGTAGCTTCAATCATTTCTGGACGTTTTTCAATGGCAAAAATCAATGAATATTGTAAATGCACAAACAGTAATTTCTCCGCATTGCAAGGTGCAATTCTGAAATTTTTTGCTTTTTCCTGCTCCTCTTAGCATGATAAAGAAGATTCAAAGAGAGTGAGATACCAGCTCCTTTCATTCAGTCAGTAGCTTCAATCATTTCTGGAAGTTTTTCAATGGCAAAAATCAATGAATATTGTAAATGCACAAACAGTAATTTCTCCGCATTGCAAGGTGCAATTCTGAAATTTTTGCTTTTTCCTGCTCCTCTTAGCATGATAAAGAAAATTCAAAGAGAGTGAGATGCCAGCTCCTTTCATTCAGTCAGTAGCTTCAATCATTTCTGGACGTTTTTCAATGGCAAAAATCAATGAATATTGTAAATGCACAAACAGTAATTTCTCCGCATTGCAAGGTGCAATTCTGAAATTTTTTGCTTTTTCCTGCTCCTCTTAGCATGATAAAGCAGATTCAAAGAGAGTGAGATGTCAGCTCCTTTCATTCAGTCAGTAGCTTCAAACATTTCTGGTATATGAATAACATGATGTTTTTCAATGGCAAAAATCAATGAATATTGTAAATGCACAAACAGTAATTTCTCCGCATTGCAAGGTGCAATTCTGAAATTTTTTGCTTTTTCCTGCTCCTCTTAGCATGATAAAGAAGATTCAAAGAGAGTAAGATGCCAGCTCCTTTCATTCAGTCAGTAGCTTCAATCATTTCTGGACGTTTTTCAATGGCAAAAATCAATGAATATTGTAAATGCACAAACAGTAATTTCTCCGCATTGCAAGGTGCAATTCTGAAATTTTTTGCTTTTTCCTGCTCCTCTTAGCATGATAAAGAAGATTCAAAGAGAGTGAGATGCCAGCTCCTTTCATTCAGTCAGTAGCTTCAATCATTTCTGGACGTTTTTCAATGGCACAAATCAATGAATATTGTAAATGCACAAACAGTAATTTCTCCGCATTGCAAGGTGCAATTCTGAAATTTTTTGCTTTTTCCTGCTCCTCTTAGCATGATAAAGAAGATTCAAAGAGAGTTAGATGCCAGCTCCTTTCATTCAGTCAGTAGCTTCAATCATTTCTGGACGTTTTTCAATGGCAAAAATCAATGAATATTGTAAATGCACAAACAGTAATTTCTCCGCATTGCAAGGTGCAATTCTGAAATTTTTTGCTTTTTCCTGCTCCTCTTAGCATGATAAAGAAGATTCAAAGAGAGTTAGATGCCAGCTCCTTTCATTCAGTCAGTAGCTCCAATCATTTCTGGACGTTTTTCAATGGCAAAAATCAATGAATATTGTAAATGCACAAACAGTAATTTCTCCGCATTGCAAGGTGCAATTCTGAAATTTTTTGCTTTTTCCTGCTCCTCTTAGCATGATAAAGAAGATTCAAAGAGAGTGAGATGTCAGCTCCTTTCATTCAGTCAGTAGCTTCAAACATTTCTGGTATATGAATAACATGATGTTTTTCAATGGCAAAAATCAATGAATATTGTAAATGCACAAACAGTAATTTCTCCGCATTGCAAGGTGCAATTCTGAAATTTTTTGCTGTTTCCTGCTCCTCTTAGCATGATAAAGAAGATTCAAAGAGAGTAAGATGCCAGCTCCTTTCATTCAGTCAGTAGCTTCAATCATTTCTGGACGTTTTTCAATGGCAAAAATCAATGAATATTGTAAATGCACAAACAGTAATTTCTCCGCATTGCAAGGTGCAATTCTAAAATTTTTTGCTTTTTCCTGCTCCTCTTAGCATGATAAAGAAGATTCAAAGAGAGTGAGATGCCAGCTCCTTTCATTCAGTCAGTAGCTTCAATCATTTCTGGACGTTTTTCAATGGCAAAAATCAATGAATATTGTAAATGCACAAACAGTAATTTCTCCGCATTGCAAGGTGCAATTCTGAAATTTTTTGCTTTTTCCTGCTCCTCTTAGCATGATAAAGAAGATTCAAAGAGAGTGAGATGCCAGCTCCTTTCATTCAGTCAGTAGCTTCAATCATTTCTGGACGTTTTTCAATGGCAAAAATCAATGAATATTGTAAATGCACAAACCGTAATTTCTCCGCATTGCAAGGTGCAATTCTGAAATTTTTTGCTTTTTCCTGCTCCTCTTAGCATGATAAAGAAGATTCAAAGAGAGTGGGATGCCAGCTCCTTTCATTCAGTCAGTAGCTTCAATCATTTCTGGTATATGAATAACATGATGTTTTTCAATGGCAAAAATCAATGAATATTGTAAATGCACAAACAGTAATTTCTCCGCATTGCAAGGTGCAATTCTGAAATTTTTTGCTTTTTCCTGCTCCTCTTAGCATGATAAAGAAGATTCAAAGAGAGTGAGATGCCAGCTCCTTTCATTCAGTCAGTAGCTTCAATCATTTCTGGACGTTTTTCAATGGCAAAAATCAATGAATATTGTAAATGCACAAACAGTAATTTCTCCGCATTGCAAGGTGCAATTCTGAAATTTTTTGCTTTTTCCTGCTCCTCTTAGCATGATAAAGAAGATTCAAAGAGAGTGAGATGCCAGCTCCTTTCATTCAGTCAGTAGCTTCAAACATTTCTGGTATATGAATAACATGATGTTTTTCAATGGCAAAAATCAATGAATATTGTAAATGCACAAACAGTAATTTCTCCGCATTGCAAGGTGTAATTCTGAAATTTTTTGCTTTTTCCTGCTCCTCTTTGCATGATAAAGAAGATTCAAAGAGAGTGAGATGCCAGCTCCTTTCATTCAGTCAGTAGCTTCAATCATTTCTGGACGTTTTTCAATGGCAAAAATCAATGAATATTGTAAATGCACAAACAGTAATTTCTCCGCATTGCAAGGTGCAATTCTGAAATTTTTTGCTTTTTCCTGCTCCTCTTAGCATGATAAAGAAGATTCAAAGAGAGTGAGATGCCAGCTCCTTTCATTCAGTCAGTATCTTCAATCATTTCTGGACGTTTTTCAATGGCATAAATCAATGAATATTGTAAATGCACAAACAGTAATTTCTCCGCATTGCAAAGTGCAATTCTGAAATTTTTTGCTTTTTCCTGCTCCTCTTAGCATGATAAAGAAGATTCAATGAGAGTGAGATGCCTGCTCCTTTCATTCAGTCAGTAGCTTCAAACATTTCTGGTATATGAATAACATGTTTTTCAATGGCAAAAATCAATGAATATTGTTAATGCACAAACAGTAATTTCTCCGCATTGCAAGGTGCAATTCTGAAATTTTTTGCTTTTTCCTGCTCCTCTTAGCATGATAAAGAAGATTCAAAGAGAGTGAGATGCCAGCTCCTTTCATTCAGTCAGTAGCTTCAATCATTTCTGGACGTTTTTCAATGGCAAAAATCAATGAATATTGTAAATGCACAAACAGTAATTTCTCCGCATTGCAAGGTGCAATTCTGAAATTTTTTGCTTTTTCCTGCTCCTCTTAGCATGATAAAGAAGATTCAAAGAGAGTGAGATGCCAGCTCCTTTCATTCAGTCAGGAGCTTCAAACATTTCTGGTATATGAATAACATGATGTTTTTCAATGGCAAAAATCAATGAATATTGTAAATGCACAAACAGTAATTTCTCCGCATTGCAAGGTGCAATTCTGAAATTTTTTGCTTTTTCCTGCTCCTCTTAGCATGATAAAGAAGATTCAAAGAGAGTGAGATGCCAGCTCCTTTCATTCAGTCAGTAGCTTCAATCATTTCTGGACATTTTTCAATGGCAAAAATCAATGAATATTGTAAATGCACAAACAGTAATTTCTCCGCATTGCAAGGTGCAATTCTGAATTTTTTTGCTTTTTCCTGCTCCTCTTAGCATGATAAAGAAGATTCAAAGAGAGTGAGATGCCAGCTCCTTTCATTCAGTCAGTAGCTTCAAACATTTCTGGTATATGAATAACATGATGTTTTTCAATGGCAAAAATCAATGAATATTGTAAATGCACAAACAGTAATTTCTCCGCATTGCAAGGTGCATTTCTGAAATTTTTTGCTTTTTCCTTCTCCTCTTAGCATGATAAAGAAGATTCAAAGAGAGTGAGATGCCAACTCCTTTCATTAAGTCAGTAGATTCAATCATTTCTGGACGTTTTTCAATGGCAAAAATCAATGAATATTGTAAATGCACAAACAGTAATTTCTCCGCATTGCAAGGTGCAATTCTGAAATTTTTTGCTTTTTCCTGCTCCTCTTAGCATGATAAAGAAGATTGAAAGAGAGTGAGATGTCATCTCCTTTCATTCAGTCAGTAGCTTCAAACATTTCTGGTATATGAATAACATGATGTTTTTCAATGGCAAAAATCAATGAATATTGTAAATGCACAAACAGTAATTTCTCCGCATTGCAAGGTGCAATTCTGAAATTTTTTGCTTTTTCCTGCTCCTCTTAGCATGATAAAGAAGATTCAAAGAGAATGAGATGCCAGCTCCTTTCATTCAGTCAGTAGCTTCAATCATTTCTGGACGTTTTTCAATGGCAAAAATCAATGAATATTGTAAATGCACAAACAGTAATTTCTCCGCATTGCAAGGTGCAATTCTGAATTTTTTTGCTTTTTCCTGCTCCTCTTAACATGATAAAGAAGATTCAAAGAGAGTGAGAAGCCAGCTCCTTTCATTCAGTCAGTAGCTTCAATCATTTCTGGACGTTTTTCAATGGCAAAAATCAATGAATATTGTAAATGCACAAACAGTAATTTCTCCGCATTGCAAGGTGCAATTCTGAAATTTTTTGCTTTTTCCTGTTCCTCTTAGCATGATAAAGCAGATTCAAAGAGAGTGAGATGTCAGCTCCTTTCATTCAGTCAGTAGCTTCAAACATTTCTGGTATATGAATAACATGATGTTTTTCAATGGCAAAAATCAATGAATATTGTAAATGCACAAACAGTAATTTCTCCGCATTGCAAGGTGCAATTCTGAAATTTTTTGCTTTTTCCTGCTCCTCTTAGCATGATAAAGAAGATTCAAAGAGAGTAAGATGCCAGCTCCTTTCATTCAGTCAGTAGCTTCAATCATTTCTGGACGTTTTTCAATGGCAAAAATCAATGAATATTGTAAATGCACAAACAGTAATTTCTCCGCATTGCAAGGTGCAATTCTGAAATTTTTTGCTTTTTCCTGCTCCTCTTAGCATGATAAAGAAGATTCAAAGAGAGTGAGATGCCAGCTCCTTTCATTCAGTCAGTAGCTTCAATCATTTCTGGACGTTTTTCAATGGCAAAAATCAATGAATATTGTAAATGCACAAACAGTAATTTCTCCGCATTGCAAGGTGCAATTCTGAAATTTTTTGCTTTTTCCTGCTCCTCTTAGCATGATAAAGAAGATTCAAAGAGAGTGAGATGCCAGCTCCTTTCATTCAGTCAGTAGCTTCAAACATTTCAGGTATATGAATAACATGATGTTTTACAATGGCAAAAATCAATGAATATTGTAAATGCACAAACAGTGATTTCTCCGCATTGCAAGGTGCAATTCTGAAATTTTTTGCTTTTTCCTGCTCCTCTTAACATGATAAAGAAGATTCAAAGAGAGTGAGATGCCAGCTCCTTTCATTCAGTCAGTAGCTTCAATCATTTCTGGACGTTTTTCAATGGCAAAAATCAATGAATATTGTAAATGCACAAACAGTAATTTCTCCGCATTGCAAAGTGCAATTCTGAAATTTTTTGCTTTTTCCTGCTCCTCTTAGCATGATAAAGAAGATTCAAAGAGAGTGAGATGCCAGCTCCTTTCATTCAGTCAGTAGCTTCAATCATTTCTGGTATATGAATAACATGATGTTTTTCAATGGCAAAAATCAATGAATATTGTAAATGCACAAACAGTAATTTCTCCGCATTGCAAGGTGCAATTCTGAAATTTTTTGCTTTTTCCTGCTCCTCTTAGCATGATAAAGAAGATTCAAAGAGAGTGAGATGCCAGCTCCTTTCATTCAGTCAGTAGCTTCAATCATTTCTGGACGTTTTTCAATGGCAAAAATCAATGAATATTAAAAATGCACAAACAGTAATTTCTCCGCATTGCAAGGTGCAATTCTGAAATTTTTTGCTTTTTCCTGCTCCTTTTAGCATGGTAAAGAAGATTCAAAGAGAGTGAGATGCCAGCTCCTTTCATTCAGTCAGTAGCTTCAATCATTTCTGGACGTTTTTCAATGGCAAAAATCAATGAATATTGTAAATGCACAAACAGTAATTTCTCCGCATTGCAAGGTGCAATTCTGAAATTTTTTGCTTTTTCCTGCTCCTCTTAGCATGATAAAGAAGATTCAAAGAGAGTGAGATGCCAGCTCCTTTCATTCAGTCAGTAGCTTCAAACATTTCTGGTATATGAATAACATGATGTTTTTCAATGGCAAAAATCAATGAATATTGTAAATGCACAAACAGTAATTTCTCCGCATTGCAAGGTGCAATTCTGAAATTTTTTCCTTTTTCCTGCTACTCTTTGCATGATAAAGAAGATTCAAAGAGAGTAACATGCCAGCTCCTTTCATTCAGTCAGTAGCTTCAATCATTTCTGGACGTTTTTCAATGGCAAAAATCAATGAATATTGTAAATGCACAAACAGTAATTTCTCCGCATTGCAAGGTGCAATTCTGAAATTTTTTGCTTTTTCCTGCTCCTCTTAGCATGATAAAGAAGATTCAAAGAGAGTGAGATGCCAGCTCCTTTCATTCAGTCAGTAGCTTCAATCATTTCTGGACATTTTTCAATGGCAAAAATCAATGAATATTGTAAATGCACAAACAGTAATTTCTCCGCATTGCAAGGTGCAATTCTGAATTTTTTTGCTTTTTCCTGCTCCTCTTAGCATGATAAAGAAGATTCAAAGAGAGTGAGATGCCAGCTCCTTTCATTCAGTCAGTAGCTTCAAACATTTCTGGTATATGAATAACATGATGTTTTTCAATGGCAAAAATCAATGAATATTGTAAATGCACAAACAGTAATTTCTCCGCATTGCAAGGTGCATTTCTGAAATTTTTTGCTTTTTCCTTCTCCTCTTAGCATGATAAAGAAGATTCAAAGAGAGTGAGATGCCAACTCCTTTCATTAAGTCAGTAGATTCAATCATTTCTGGACGTTTTTCAATGGCAAAAATCAATGAATATTGTAAATGCACAAACAGTAATTTCTCCGCATTGCAAGGTGCAATTCTGAAATTTTTTGCGTTTTCCTGCTCCTCTTAGCATGATAAAGAAGATTGAAAGAGAGTGAGATGTCATCTCCTTTCATTCAGTCAGTAGCTTCAAACATTTCTGGTATATGAATAACATGATGTTTTTCAATGGCAAAAATCAATGAATATTGTAAATGCACAAACAGTAATTTCTCCGCATTGCAAGGTGCAATTCTGAAATTTTTTGCTTTTTCCTGCTCCTCTTAGCATGATAAAGAAGATTCAAAGAGAATGAGATGCCAGCTCCTTTCATTCAGTCAGTAGCTTCAATCATTTCTGGACGTTTTTCAATGGCAAAAATCAATGAATATTGTAAATGCACAAACAGTAATTTCTCCGCATTGCAAGGTGCAATTCTGAATTTTTTTGCTTTTTCCTGCTCCTCTTAACATGATAAAGAAGATTCAAAGAGAGTGAGATGCCAGCTCCTTTCATTCAGTCAGTAGCTTCAATCATTTCTGGACGTTTTTCAATGGCAAAAATCAATGAATATTGTAAATGCACAAACAGTAATTTCTCCGCATTGCAAGGTGCAATTCTGAAATTTTTTGCTTTTTCCTGTTCCTCTTAGCATGATAAAGCAGATTCAAAGAGAGTGAGATGTCAGCTCCTTTCATTCAGTCAGTAGCTTCAAACATTTCTGGTATATGAATAACATGATGTTTTTCAATGGCAAAAATCAATGAATATTGTAAATGCACAAACAGTAATTTCTCCGCATTGCAAGGTGCAATTCTGAAATTTTTTGCTTTTTCCTGCTCCTCTTAGCATGATAAAGAAGATTCAAAGAGAGTGAGATGCCAGCTCCTTTCATTCAGTCAGTAGCTTCAATCATTTCTGGACGTTTTTCAATGGCAAAAATCAATGAATATTGTAAATGCACAAACAGTAATTTCTCCGCATTGCAAAGTGCAATTCTGAAATTTTTTGCTTTTTCCTGCTCCTCTTAGCATGATAAAGAAGATTCAAAGAGAGTGAGATGCCAGCTCCTTTCATTCAGTCAGTAGCTTCAATCATTTCTGGTATATGAATAACATGATGTTTTTCAATGGCAAAAATCAATGAATATTGTAAATGCACAAACAGTAATTTCTCCGCATTGCAAGGTGCAATTCTGAAATTTTTTGCTTTTTCCTGCTCCTCTTAGCATGATAAAGAAGATTCAAAGAGAGTGAGATGCCAGCTCCTTTCATTCAGTCAGTAGCTTCAATCATTTCTGGACGTTTTTCAATGGCAAAAATCAATGAATATTAAAAATGCACAAACAGTAATTTCTCCGCATTGCAAGGTGCAATTCTGAAATTTTTTGCTTTTTCCTGCTCCTTTTAGCATGGTAAAGAAGATTCAAAGAGAGTGAGATGCCAGCTCCTTTCATTCAGTCAGTAGCTTCAATCATTTCTGGACGTTTTTCAATGGCAAAAATCAATGAATATTGTAAATGCACAAACAGTAATTTCTCCGCATTGCAAGGTGCAATTCTGAAATTTTTTGCTTTTTCCTGCTCCTCTTAGCATGATAAAGAAGATTCAAAGAGAGTGAGATGCCAGCTCCTTTCATTCAGTCAGTAGCTTCAAACATTTCTGGTATATGAATAACATGATGTTTTTCAATGGCAAAAATCAATGAATATTGTAAATGCACAAACAGTAATTTCTCCGCATTGCAAGGTGCAATTCTGAAATTTTTTGCTTTTTCCTGCTACTCTTTGCATGATAAAGAAGATTCAAAGAGAGTAAGATGCCAGCTCCTTTCATTCAGTCAGTAGCTTCAATCATTTCTGGACGTTTTTCAATGGCAAAAATCAATGAATATTGTAAATGCACAAACAGTAATTTCTCCGCATTGCAAGGTGCAATTCTGAAATTTTTTGCTTTTTCCTGCTCCTCTTAGCATGATAAAGAAGATTCAAAGAGAGTGAGATGCCAGCTCCTTTCATTCAGTCAGTAGCTTCAATCATTTCTGGACGTTTTTCAATGGCAAAAATCAAAGAATATTGTAAATGCACAAACAGTAATTTCTCCGCATTGCAAGGTGCAATTCTGAAATTTTTTGCTTTTTCCTGCTCCTCTTAGCATGATAAAGAAGATTCAAAGAGAGTGAGATGCCAGCTCCTTTCATTCAGTCAGTAGCTTCAAACATTTCAGGTATATGAATAACATGATGTTTTACAATGGCAAAAATCAATGAATATTGTAAATGCACAAACAGTAATTTCTCCGCATTGCAAGGTGCAATTCTGAAATTTTTTGCTTTTTCCTGCTCCTCTTAGCATGATAAAGAAGATTCAAAGAGAGTGAGATGCCAGCTCCTTTCATTCAGTCAGTAGCTTCAATCATTTCTGGACGTTTTTCAATGGCAAAAAACAATGAATATTGTAAATGCACAAACAGTAATTTCTCCGCATTGCAAGGTGCAATTCTGAAATTTTTTGCTTTTTCCTGCTCCTCTTAGCATGATAAAGAAGATTCAAAGAGAGTGAGATGCCAGCTCCTTTCATTCAGTCAGTAGCTTCAATCATTTCTGGTATATGAATAACATGATGTTTTTCAATGGCAAAAATCAATGAATATTGTAAATGCACAAACAGTAATTTCTCCGCATTGCAAGGTGCAATTCTGAAATTTTTTGCTTTTTCCTGCTCCTCTTAGCATGATAAAGAAGATTGAAAGAGAGTGAGATGTCATCTCCTTTCATTCAGTCAGTAGCTTCAAACATTTCTGGTATATGAATAACATGATGTTTTTCAATGGCAAAAATCAATGAATATTGTAAATGCACAAACAGTAATTTCTCCGCATTGCAAGGTGCAATTCTGAAATTTTTTGCTTTTTCCTGCTCCTCTTAGCATGATAAAGAAGATTCAAAGAGAATGAGATGCCAGCTCCTTTCATTCAGTCAGTAGCTTCAATCATTTCTGGACGTTTTTCAATGGCAAAAATCAATGAATATTGTAAATGCACAAACAGTAATTTCTCCGCATTGCAAGGTGCAATTCTGAATTTTTTTGCTTTTTCCTGCTCCTCTTAACATGATAAAGAAGATTCAAAGAGAGTGAGATGCCAGCTCCTTTCATTCAGTCAGTAGCTTCAATCATTTCTGGACGTTTTTCAATGGCAAAAATCAATGAATATTGTAAATGCACAAACAGTAATTTCTCCGCATTGCAAGGTGCAATTCTGAAATTTTTTGCTTTTTCCTGTTCCTCTTAGCATGATAAAGCAGATTCAAAGAGAGTGAGATGTCAGCTCCTTTCATTCAGTCAGTAGCTTCAAACATTTCTGGTATATGAATAACATGATGTTTTTCAATGGCAAAAATCAATGAATATTGTAAATGCACAAACAGTAATTTCTCCGCATTGCAAGGTGCAATTCTGAAATTTTTTGCTTTTTCCTGCTCCTCTTAGCATGATAAAGAAGATTCAAAGAGAGTAAGATGCCAGCTCCTTTCATTCAGTCAGTAGCTTCAATCATTTCTGGACGTTTTTCAATGGCAAAAATCAATGAATATTGTAAATGCACAAACAGTAATTTCTCCGCATTGCAAGGTGCAATTCTGAAATTTTTTGCTTTTTCCTGCTCCTCTTAGCATGATAAAGAAGATTCAAAGAGAGTGAGATGCCAGCTCCTTTCATTCAGTCAGTAGCTTCAATCATTTCTGGACGTTTTTCAATGGCAAAAATCAATGAATATTGTAAATGCACAAACAGTAATTTCTCCGCATTGCAAGGTGCAATTCTGAAATTTTTTGCTTTTTCCTGCTCCTCTTAGCATGATAAAGAAGATTCAAAGAGAGTGAGATGCCAGCTCCTTTCATTCAGTCAGTAGCTTCAAACATTTCAGGTATATGAATAACATGATGTTTTACAATGGCAAAAATCAATGAATATTGTAAATGCACAAACAGTGATTTCTCCGCATTGCAAGGTGCAATTCTGAAATTTTTTGCTTTTTCCTGCTCCTCTTAGCATGATAAAGAAGATTCAAAGAGAGTGAGATGCCAGCTCCTTTCATTCAGTCAGTAGCTTCAATCATTTCTGGACGTTTTTCAATGGCAAAAATCAATGAATATTGTAAATGCACAAACAGTAATTTCTCCGCATTGCAATGTGCAATTCTGAAATTTTTTGCTTTTTCCTGCTCCTCTTAGCATGATAAAGAAGATTCAAAGAGAGTGAGATGCCAGCTCCTTTCATTCAGTCAGTAGCTTCAATCATTTCTGGTATATGAATAACATGATGTTTTTCAATGGCAAAAATCAATGAATATTGTAAATGCACAAACAGTAATTTCTCCGCATTGCAAGGTGCAATTCTGAAATTTTTTGCTTTTTCCTGCTCCTCTTAGCATGATAAAGAAGATTCAAAGAGAGTGAGATGCCAGCTCCTTTCATTCAGTCAGTAGCTTCAATCATTTCTGGACGTTTTTCAATGGCAAAAATCAATGAATATTAAAAATGCACAAACAGTAATTTCTCCGCATTGCAAGGTGCAATTCTGAAATTTTTTGCTTTTTCCTGCTCCTTTTAGCATGGTAAAGAAGATTCAAAGAGAGTGAGATGCCAGCTCCTTTCATTCAGTCAGTAGCTTCAATCATTTCTGGACGTTTTTCAATGGCAAAAATCAATGAATATTGTAAATGCACAAACAGTAATTTCTCCGCATTGCAAGGTGCAATTCTGAAATTTTTTGCTTTTTCCTGCTCCTCTTAGCATGATAAAGAAGATTCAAAGAGAGTGAGATGCCAGCTCCTTTCATTCAGTCAGTAGCTTCAAACATTTCTGGTATATGAATAACATGATGTTTTTCAATGGCAAAAATCAATGAATATTGTAAATGCACAAACAGTAATTTCTCCGCATTGCAAGGTGCAATTCTGAAATTTTTTGCTTTTTCCTGCTCCTCTTAGCATGATAAAGAAGATTCAAAGAGAATGAGATGCCAGCTCCTTTCATTCAGTCAGTAGCTTCAATCATTTCTGGACGTTTTTCAATGGCAAAAATCAATGAATATTGTAAATGCACAAACAGTAATTTCTCCGCATTGCAAGGTGCAATTCTGAATTTTTTTGCTTTTTCCTGCTCCTCTTAACATGATAAAGAAGATTCAAAGAGAGTGAGATGCCAGCTCCTTTCATTCAGTCAGTAGCTTCAATCATTTCTGGACGTTTTTCAATGGCAAAAATCAATGAATATTGTAAATGCACAAACAGTAATTTCTCCGCATTGCAAGGTGCAATTCTGAAATTTTTTGCTTTTTCCTGTTCCTCTTAGCATGATAAAGCAGATTCAAAGAGAGTGAGATGTCAGCTCCTTTCATTCAGTCAGTAGCTTCAAACATTTCTGGTATATGAATAACATGATGTTTTTCAATGGCAAAAATCAATGAATATTGTAAATGCACAAACAGTAATTTCTCCGCATTGCAAGGTGCAATTCTGAAATTTTTTGCTTTTTCCTGCTCCTCTTAGCATGATAAAGAAGATTCAAAGAGAGTAAGATGCCAGCTCCTTTCATTCAGTCAGTAGCTTCAATCATTTCTGGACGTTTTTCAATGGCAAAAATCAATGAATATTGTAAATGCACAAACAGTAATTTCTCCGCATTGCAAGGTGCAATTCTGAAATTTTTTGCTTTTTCCTGCTCCTCTTAGCATGATAAAGAAGATTCAAAGAGAGTGAGATGCCAGCTCCTTTCATTCAGTCAGTAGCTTCAAACATTTCTGGTATATGAATAACATGATGTTTTTCAATGGCAAAAATCAATGAATATTGTAAATGCACAAACAGTAATTTCTCCGCATTGCAAGGTGCAATTCTGAAATTTTTTGCTTTTTCCTGCTACTCTTAGCATGATAAAGAAGATTCAAAGAGAGTAAGATGCCAGCTCCTTTCATTCAGTCAGTAGCTTCAATCATTTCTGGACGTTTTTCAATGGCAAAAATCAATGAATATTGTAAATGCACAAACAGTAATTTCTCCGCATTGCAAGGTGCAATTCTGAAATTTTTTGCTTTTTCCTGCTCCTCTTAGCATGATAAAGAAGATTGAAAGAGAGTGAGATGTCATCTCCTTTCATTCAGTCAGTAGCTTCAAACATTTCTGGTATATGAATAACATGATGTTTTTCAATGGCAAAAATCAATGAATATTGTAAATGCACAAACAGTAATTTCTCCGCATTGCAAGGTGCAATTCTGAAATTTTTTGCTTTTTCCTGCTCCTCTTAGCATGATAAAGAAGATTCAAAGAGAGTAAGATGCCAGCTCCTTTCATTCAGTCAGTAGCTTCAATCATTTCTGGACGTTTTTCAATGGCAAAAATCAATGAATATTGTAAATGCACAAACAGTAATTTCTCCGCATTGCAAGGTGCAATTCTGAAATTTTTTGCTTTTTCCTGCTCCTCTTAGCATGATAAAGAAGATTCAAAGAGAGTGAGATGCCAGCTCCTTTCATTCAGTCAGTAGCTTCAATCATTTCTGGACGTTTTTCAATGGCAAAAATCAATGAATATTGTAAATGCACAAACAGTAATTTCTCCGCATTGCAAGGTGCAATTCTGAAATTTTTTGCTTTTTCCTGCTCCTCTTAGCATGATAAAGAAGATTCAAAGAGAGTGAGATGCCAGCTCCTTTCATTCAGTCAGTAGCTTCAAACATTTCAGGTATATGAATAACATGATGTTTTACAATGGCAAAAATCAATGAATATTGTAAATGCACAAACAGTGATTTCTCCGCATTGCAAGGTGCAATTCTGAAATTTTTTGCTTTTTCCTGCTCCTCTTAGCATGATAAAGAAGATTCAAAGAGAGTGAGATGCCAGCTCCTTTCATTCAGTCAGTAGCTTCAATCATTTCTGGACGTTTTTCAATGGCAAAAATCAATGAATATTAAAAATGCACAAACAGTAATTTCTCCGCATTGCAAGGTGCAATTCTGAAATTTTTTGCTTTTTCCTGCTCCTTTTAGCATGGTAAAGAAGATTCAAAGAGAGTGAGATGCCAGCTCCTTTCATTCAGTCAGTAGCTTCAATCATTTCTGGACGTTTTTCAATGGCAAAAATCAATGAATATTGTAAATGCACAAACAGTAATTTCTCCGCATTGCAAGGTGCAATTCTGAAATTTTTTGCTTTTTCCTGCTCCTCTTAGCATGATAAAGAAGATTCAAAGAGAGTGAGATGCCAGCTCCTTTCATTCAGTCAGTAGCTTCAAACATTTCTGGTATATGAATAACATGATGTTTTTCAATGGCAAAAATCAATGAATATTGTAAATGCACAAACAGTAATTTCTCCGCATTGCAAGGTGCAATTCTGAAATTTTTTGCTTTTTCCTGCTACTCTTAGCATGATAAAGAAGATTCAAAGAGAGTAAGATGCCAGCTCCTTTCATTCAGTCAGTAGCTTCAATCATTTCTGGACGTTTTTCAATGGCAAAAATCAATGAATATTGTAAATGCACAAACAGTAATTTCTCCGCATTGCAAGGTGCAATTCTGAAATTTTTTGCTTTTTCCTGCTCCTCTTAGCATGATAAAGAAGATTCAAAGAGAGTGAGATGCCAGCTCCTTTCATTCAGTCAGTAGCTTCAATCATTTCTGGACGTTTTTCAATGGCAAAAATCAATGAATATTGTAAATGCACAAACAGTAATTTCTCCGCATTGCAAGGTGCAATTCTGAAATTTTTTGCTTTTTCCTGCTCCTCTTAGCATGATAAAGAAGATTCAAAGAGAGTGAGATGCCAGCTCCTTTCATTCAGTCAGTAGCTTCAAACATTTCAGGTATATGAATAACATGATGTTTTACAGTGGCAAAAATCAATGAATATTGTAAATGCACAAACAGTAATTTCTCCGCATTGCAAGGTGCAATTCTGAAATTTTTTGCTTTTTCCTGCTCCTCTTAGCATGATAAAGAAGATTCAAAGAGAGTGAGATGCCAGCTCCTTTCATTCAGTCAGTAGCTTCAATCATTTCTCGACGTTTTTCAATGGCAAAAATCAATGAATATTAAAAATGCACAAACAGTAATTTCTCCGCATTGCAAGGTGCAATTCTGAAATTTTTTGCTTTTTCCTGCTCCTCTTAGCATGATAAAGAAGATTCAAAGAGAGTGAGATGCCAGCTCCTTTCATTCAGTCAGTAGCTTCAATCATTTCTGGACGTTTTTCAATGGCAAAAATCTATGAATATTGTAAATGCACAAACAGTAATTTCTCCGCATTGCAAGGTGCAATTCTGAAATTTTTTGCTTTTTCCTGCTCCTCTTAGCATGATAAAGAAGATTCAAAGAGAGTGAGATGCCAGCTCCTTTCATTCAGTCAGTAGCTTCAAACATTTCTGGTATATGAATAACATGATGTTTTTCAATGGCAAAAATCAATGAATATTGTAAATGCACAAACAGTAATTTCTCCGCATTGCAAGGTGCAATTCTGAAATTTTTTGCTTTTTCCTGCTCCTCTTAGCATGATAAAGAAGATTCAAAGAGAGTGAGATACCAGCTCCTTTCATTCAGTCAGTAGCTTCAATCATTTCTGGACGTTTTTCAATGGCAAAAATCAATGAATATTGTAAATGCACAAACAGTAATTTCTCCGCATTGCAAGGTGCAATTCTGAAATTTTTTGCTTTTTCCTGCTCCTCTTAGCATGACAAAGAAGATTCAAAGAGAGTGAGATGCCAGCTCCTTTCATTCAGTCAGTAGCTTCAAACATTTCTGGACGTTTTAAAATGGCAAAAATCAATGAATATTGTAAATGCACAAACCGTAATTTCTCCGCATTGCAAGGTGCAATTCTGAAATTTTTTGCTTTTTCCTGCTTCTCTTAGCATGATAAAGAAGATTCAAAGAGAGTGAGATGCCAGCTCCTTTCATTCAGTCAGTAGCTTCAAACATTTCTGGTATATGAATAACATGATGTTTTTCAATGGCAAAAATCAATGAATATTGTAAATGCACAAACAGTAATTTCTCCGCATTGCAAGGTGCAATTCTGAAATTTTTTGCTTTTTCCTGCTCCTCTTAGCATGATAAAGAAGATTCAAAGAGAGTGAGATGTCATCTCCTTTCATTCAGTCAGTAGCTTCAAACATTTCTGGTATATGAATAACATGATGTTTTTCAATGGCAAAAATCAATGAATATTGTAAATGCACAAACAGTAATTTCTCCGCATTGCAAGGTGCAATTCTGAAATTTTTTGCATTTTCCTGCTCCTCTTAGCATGATAAAGAAGATTCAAAGAGAGTGAGATGCCAGCTCCTTTCATTCAGTCAGTAGCTTCAAACATTTCTGGTATATGAATAACATGATGTTTTTCAATGGCAAAAATCAATGAATATTGTAAATGCACAAACAGTAATTTCTCCGCATTGCAAGGTGCAATTCTGAAATTTTTTGCTTTTTCCTGCTCCTCTTAGCATGATAAAGAAGATTCAAAGAGAGTGAGATGCCAGCTCCTTTCATTCAGTCAGTAGCTTCAATCATTTCTGGACGTTTTTCAATGGCAAAAATCAATGAATATTGTAAATGCACAAACAGTAATTTCTCCGCATTGCAAGGTGCAATTCTGAAATTTTTTGCTTTTTCCTGCTCCTCTTAGCATGATAAAGAAGATTCAAAGAGAGTGAGATGTCAGCTCCTTTCATTCAGTCAGTAGCTTCAAACATTTCTGGTATATGAATAACATGATGTTTTTCAATGGCAAAAATCAATGAATATTGTAAATGCACAAACAGTAATTTCTCCGCATTGCAAGGTGCAATTCTGAAATTTTTTGCTGTTTCCTGCTCCTCTTAGCATGATAAAGAAGATTCAAAGAGAGAAAGATGCCAGCTCCTTTCATTCAGTCAGTAGCTTCAATCATTTCTGGACGTTTTTCAATGGCAAAAATGAATGAATATTGTAAATGCACAAACAGTAATTTCTCCGCATTGCAAGGTGCAATTCTGAAATTTTTTGCTTTTTCCTGCTCCTCTTAGCATGATAAAGAAGATTCAAAGAGAGTGAGATGCCAGCTCCTTTCATTCAGTCAGTAGCTTCAATCATTTCTGGACGTTTTTCAATGGCAAAAATCAATGAATATTGTAAATGCACAAACAGTAATTTCTCCGCATTGCAAGGTGCAATTCTGAAATTTTTTGCTTTTTCCTGCTCCTCTTAGCATGATAAAGAAGATTCAAAGAGAGTGAGATGCCAGCTCCTTTCATTCAGTCAGTAGCTTCAAACATTTCTGGTATATGAATAACATGATGTTTTTCAGTGGCAAAAATCAATGAATATTGTAAATGCACAAACAGTAATTTCTCCGCATTGCAAGGTGCAATTCTGAAATTTTTTGCTTTTTCCTGCTCCTCTTAGCATGATAAAGAAGATTCAAAGAGAGTGAGATGCCAGCTCCTTTCATTCAGTCAGTAGCTTCAATCATTTCTGGACGTTTTTCAATGGCAAAAATCAATGAATATTGTAAATGCACAAACAGTAATATCTCCGCATTGCAAGGTGCAATTCTGAAATTTTTTGCTTTTTCCTGCTCCTCTTAGCATGATAAAGAAGATTCAAAGAGAGTGAGATGCCAGCTCCTTTCATTCAGTTAGTAGCTTCAATCATTTCTGGTATATGAATAACATGATGTTTTTCAATGGCAAAAATCAATGAATATTGTAAATGCACAAACAGTAATTTCTCCGCATTGCAAGGTGCAATTCTGAAATTTTTTGCTTTTTCCTGCTCCTCTTAGCATGATAAAGAAGATTCAAAGAGAGTGAGATGCCAGCTCCTTTCATTCAGTCAGTAGCTTCAATCATTTCTGGACGTTTTTCAATGGCAAAAATCAATGAATATTGTAAATGCACAAACAGTAATTTCTCCGCATTGCAAGGTGCAATTCTGAAATTTTTTGCTTTTTCCTGCTCCTCTTAGCATGATAAAGAAGATTCAAAGAGAGTGAGATGCCAGCTCCTTTCATTCAGTCAGTAGCTTCAAACATTTCTGGTATATGAATAACATGATGTTTTTCAATGGCAAAAATCAATGAATATTGTAAATGCACAAACAGTAATTTCTCCGCATTGCAAGGTGTAATTCTGAAATTTTTTGCTTTTTCCTGCTCCTCTTTGCATGATAAACAAGATTCAAAGAGAGTGAGATGCCAGCTCCTTTCATTCAGTCAGTAGCTTCAATCATTTCTGGACGTTTTTCAATGGCAAAAATCAATGAATATTGTAAATGCACAAACAGTAATTTCTCCGCATTGCAAGGTGCAATTCTGAAATTTTTTGCTTTTTCCTGCTCCTCTTAGCATGATAAAGAAGATTCAAAGAGAGTGAGATGCCAGCTCCTTTCATTCAGTCAGTAGCTTCAATCATTTCTGGACGTTTTTCAATGGCAAAAATCAATGAATATTGTAAATGCACAAACAGTAATTTCTCCGCATTGCAAGATGCAATTCTGAAATTTTTTGCTTTTTCCTGCTCCTCTTAGCATGATAAAGAAGATTCAATGAGAGTGAGATGCCAGCTCCTTTCATTCAGTCAGTAGCTTCAAACATTTCTGGTATATGAATAACATGATGTTTTTCAATGGCAAAAATCAATGAATATTGTAAATGCACAAACAGTAATTTCTCCGCATTGCAAGGTGCAATTCTGAAATTTTTTGCTATTTCCTGCTCCTCTTAGCATGATAAAGAAGATTCAAAGAGAGTGAGATGCCAGCTCCTTTCATTCAGTCAGTAGCTTCAATCATTTCTGGACGTTTTTCAATGGCAAAAATCAATGAATATTGTAAATGCACAAACAGTAATTTCTACGCATTGCAATGTGCAATTCTGAAATTTTTTGCTTTTTCCTGCTCCTCTTAGCATGATAAAGAAGATTCAAAGAGAGTGAGATGCCTGCTCCTTTCATTCAGTCAGTAGCTTCAAACATTTCTGGTATATGAATAACATGTTTTTCAATGGCAAAAATCAATGAATATTGTTAATGCACAAACAGTAATTTCTCCGCATTGCAAGGTGCAATTCTGAAATTTTTTGCTTTTTCCTGCTCCTCTTAGCATGATAAAGAAGATTCAAAGAGAGTGAGATGCCAGCTCCTTTCATTCAGTCAGTAGCTTCAATCATTTCTGGACGTTTTTCAATGGCAAAAATCAATGAATATTGTAAATGCACAAACAGTAATTTCTCCGCATTGCAAGGTGCAATTCTGAAATTTTTTGCTTTTTCCTGCTCCTCTTAGCATGATAAAGAAGATTCAAAGAGAGTGAGATGCCAGCTCCTTTCATTCAGTCAGGAGCTTCAAACATTTCTGGTATATGAATAACATGATGTTTTTCAATGGCAAAAATCAATGAATATTGTAAATGCACAAACAGTAATTTCTCCGCATTGCAAGGTGCAATTCTGAAATTTTTTGCTTTTTCCTGCTCCTCTTAGCATGATAAAAAAGATTCAAAGAGAGTGAGATGCCAGCTCCTTTCATTCAGTCAGTAGCTTCAATCATTTCTGGACATTTTTCAATGGCAAAAATCAATGAATATTGTAAATGCACAAACAGTAATTTCTCCGCATTGCAAGGTGCAATTCTGAATTTTTTTGCTTTTTCCTGCTCCTCTTAGCATGATAAAGAAGATTCAAAGAGAGTGAGATGCCAGCTCCTTTCATTCAGTCAGTAGCTTCAAACATTTCTGGTATATGAATAACATGATGTTTTTCAATGGCAAAAATCAATGAATATTGTAAATGCACAAACAGTAATTTCTCCGCATTGCAAGGTGTAATTCTGAAATTTTTTGCTTTTTCCTGCTCCTCTTTGCATGATAAACAAGATTCAAAGAGAGTGAGATGCCAGCTCCTTTCATTCAGTCAGTAGCTTCAATCATTTCTGGACGTTTTTCAATGGCAAAAATCAATGAATATTGTAAATGCACAAACAGTAATTTCTCCGCATTGCAAGGTGCAATTCTGAAATTTTTTGCTTTTTCCTGCTCCTCTTAGCATGATAAAGAAGATTCAAAGAGAGTGAGATGCCAGCTCCTTTCATTCAGTCAGTATCTTCAATCATTTCTGGACGTTTTTCAATGGCAAAAATCAATGAATATTGTAAATGCACAAACAGTAATTTCTCCGCATTGCAAGGTGCAATTCTGAAATTTTTTGCTTTTTCCTGCTCCTCTTTGCATGATAAACAAGATTCAAAGAGAGTGAGATGCCAGCTCCTTTCATTCAGTCAGTAGCTTCAATCATTTCTGGACGTTTTTCAATGGCAAAAATCAATGAATATTGTAAATGCACAAACAGTAATTTCTCCGCATTGCAAGGTGTAATTCTTAAATTTTTTCCTTTTTCCTGCTCCTCTTTGCATGATAAACAAGATTCAAAGAGAGTGAGATGCCAGCTCCTTTCATTCAGTCAGTAGCTTCAATCATTTCTGGACGTTTTTCAATGGCAAAAATCAATGAATATTGTAAATGCACAAACAGTAATTTCTCCGCATTGCAAGGTGCAATTCTGAAATTTTTTGCTTTTTCCTGCTCCTCTTAGCATGATAAAGAAGATTCAAAGAGAGTGAGATGCCAGCTCCTTTCATTCAGTCAGTATCTTCAATCATTTCTGGACGTTTTTCAATGGCAAAAATCAATGAATATTGTAAATGCACAAACAGTAATTTCTCCGCATTGCAAGGTGCAATTCTGAAATTTTTTGCTTTTTCCTGCTCCTCTTAGCATGATAAAGAAGATTCAATGAGAGTGAGATGCCAGCTCCTTTCATTCAGTCAGTAGCTTCAAACATTTCTGGTATAAGAATAACATGATGTTTTTCAATGGCAAAAATCAATGAATATTGTAAATGCACAAACAGTAATTTCTCCGCATTGCAAGGTGCAATTCTGAAATTTTTTGCTATTTCCTGCTCCTCTTAGCATGATAAAGAAGATTCAAAGAGAGTGAGATGCCAGCTCCTTTCATTCAGTCAGTAGCTTCAATCATTTCTGGACGTTTTTCAATGGCAAAAATCAATGAATATTGTAAATGCACAAACAGTAATTTCTCCGCATTGCAATGTGCAATTCTGAAATTTTTTGCTTTTTCCTGCTCCTCTTAGCATGATAAAGAAGATTCAAAGAGAGTGAGATGCCTGCTCCTTTCATTCAGTGAGTAGCTTCAAACATTTCTGGTATATGAATAACATGTTTTTCAATGGCAAAAATCAATGAATATTGTTAATGCACAAACAGTAATTTCTCCGCATTGCAAGGTGCAATTCTGAAATTTTTTGCTTTTTCCTGCTCCTCTTAGCATGATAAAGAAGATTCAAAGAGAGTGAGATGCCAGCTCCTTTCATTCAGTCAGTAGCTTCAATCATTTCTGGACGTTTTTCAATGGCAAAAATCAATGAATATTGTAAATGCACAAACAGTAATTTCTCCGCATTGCAAGGTGCAATTCTGAAATTTTTTGCTTTTTCCTGCTCCTATTAGCATGATAAAGAAGATTCAAAGAGAGTGAGATGCCAGCTCCTTTCATTCAGTCAGGAGCTTCAAACATTTCTGGTATATGAATAACATGATGTTTTTCAATGGCAAAAATCAATGAATATTGTAAATGCACAAACAGTAATTTCTCCGCATTGCAAGGTGCAATTCTGAAATTTTTTGCTTTTTCCTGCTCCTCTTAGCATGATAAAAAAGATTCAAAGAGAGTGAGATGCCAGCTCCTTTCATACAGTCAGTAGCTTCAATCATTTCTGGACATTTTTCAATGGCAAAAATCAATGAATATTGTAAATGCACAAACAGTAATTTCTCCGCATTGCAAGGTGCAATTCTGAATTTTTTTGCTTTTTCCTGCTCCTCTTAGCATGATAAAGAAGATTCAAAGAGAGTGAGATGCCAGCTCCTTTTATTCAGTCAGTAGCTTCAAACATTTCTGGTATATGAATAACATGATGTTTTTCAATGGCAAAAATCAATGAATATTGTAAATGCACAAACAGTAATTTCTCCGCATTGCAAGGTGCATTTCTGAAATTTTTTGCTTTTTCCTGCTCCTCTTAGCATGATAAAGAAGATTCAAAGAGAGTGAGATGCCAGCTCCTTTCATTAAGTCAGTAGATTCAATCATTTCTGGACGTTTTTCAATGGCAAAAATCAATGAATATTGTAAATGCACAAACAGTAATTTCTCCGCATTGCAAGGTGCAATTCTGAAATTTTTTGCTTTTTCCTGCTCCTCTTAGCATGATAAAGAAGATTGAAAGAGAGTGAGATGTCATCTCCTTTCATTCAGTCAGTAGCTTCAAACATTTCTGGTATATGAATAACATGATGTTTTTCAATGGCAAAAATCAATGAATATTGTAAATGCACAAACAGTAATTTCTCCGCATTGCAAGGTGCAATTCTGAAATTTTTTGCTTTTTCCTGCTCCTCTTAGCATGATAAAGAAGATTCAAAGAGAGTGAGATGCCAGCTCCTTTCATTCAGTCAGTAGCTTCAATCATTTCTGGACGTTTTTCAATGGCAAAAATCAATGAATATTGTAAATGCACAAACAGTAATTTCTCCGCATTGCAAGGTGCAATTCTGAATTTTTTTGCTTTTTCCTGCTCCTCTTAACATGATAAAGAAGATTCAAAGAGAGTGAGATGCCAGCTCCTTTCATTCAGTCAGTAGCTTCAATCATTTCTGGACGTTTTTCAATGGCAAAAATCAATGAATATTGTAAATGCACAAACAGTAATTTCTCCGCATTGCAAGGTGCAATTCTGAAATTTTTTGCTTTTTCCTGCTCCTCTTAGCATGATAAAGAAGATTCAAAGAGAGTGAGATACCAGCTCCTTTCATTCAGTCAGTAGCTTCAATCATTTCTGGACGTTTTTCAATGGCAAAAATCAATGAATATTGTAAATGCACAAACAGTAATTTCTCCGCATTGCAAGGTGCAATTCTGAAATTTTTTGCTTTTTCCTGCTCCTCTTAGCATGATAAAGAAGATTCAAAGAGAGTGAGATACCAGCTCCTTTCATTCAGTCAGTAGCTTCAATCATTTCTGGACGTTTTTCAATGGCAAAAATCAATGAATATTGTAAATGCACAAACAGTAATTTCTCCGCATTGCAAGGTGCAATTCTGAAATTTTTTGCTTTTTCCTGCTCCTCTTTGCATGATAAAGAAAATTCAAAGAGAGTGAGATGCCAGCTCCTTTCATTCAGTCAGTAGCTTCAATCATTTCTGGACGTTTTTCAATGGCAAAAATCAATGAATATTGTAAATGCACAAACAGTAATTTCTCCGCATTGCAAGGTGCAATTCTGAAATTTTTTGCTTTTTCCTGCTCCTCTTAGCATGATAAAGAAGATTCAAAGAGAGTAAGATGCCAGCTCCTTTCATTCAGTCAGTAGCTTCAATCATTTCTGGACGTTTTTCAATGGCAAAAATCAATGAATATTGTAAATGCACAAACAGTAATTTCTCCGCATTGCAAGGTGCAATTCTGAAATTTTTTGCTTTTTCCTGCTCCTCTTAGCATGATAAAGAAGATTCAAAGAGAGTGAGATGCCAGCTCCTTTCATTCAGTCAGTAGCTTCAATCATTTCTGGACGTTTTTCAATGGCAAAAATCAATGAATATTGTAAATGCACAAACAGTAATTTCTCCGCATTGCAAGGTGCAATTCTGAAATTTTTTGCTTTTTCCTGCTCTTCTTAGCATGATAAAGAAGATTCAAAGAGAGTGAGATGTCAGCTCCTTTCATTCAGTCAGTAGCTTCAAACATTTCTGGTATATGAATAACATGATGTTTTTCAATGGCAAAAATCAATGAATATTGTAAATGCACAAACAGTAATTTCTCCGCATTGCAAGGTGCAATTTTGAAATTTTTTGCTTTTTCCTGCTCCTCTTAGCATGATAAAGAAGATTCAAAGAGAGTAAGATGCCAGCTCTTTTCATTCAGTCAGTAGCTTCAATCATTTCTGGACGTTTTTCAATGGCAAAAATCAATGAATATTGTAAATGCACAAACAGTAATTTCTCCGCATTGCAAGGTGTAATTCTGAAATTTTTTGCTTTTTCCTGCTCCTCTTAGCATGATAAAGAAGATTCAAAGAGAGTGAGATGCCAGCTCCTTTCATTCAGTCAGTAGCTTCAATCATTTCTGGACGTTTTTCAATGGCAAAAATCAATGAATATTGTAAATGCACAAACAGTAATTTCTCCGCATTGCAAGGTGCAATTCTGAAATTTTTTGCTTTTTCCTGCTCCTCTTAGCATGATAAAGAAGATTCAAAGAGAGTGAGATGCCAGCTCCTTTCATTCAGTCAGTAGCTTCAAACATTTCTGGTATATGAATAACATGATGTTTTACAATGGCAAAATTCAATGAATATTGTAAATGCACAAACAGTAATTTCTCCGCATTGCAAGGTGCAATTCTGAAATTTTTTGCTTTTTCCTGCTCCTCTTAGCATGATAAAGAAGATTCAAAGAGAGTGAGATGCCAGCTCCTTTCATTCAGTCAGTAGCTTCAATCATTTCTGGACGTTTTTCAATGGCAAAAATCAATGAATATTGTAAATGCACAAACAGTAATTTCTCCGCATTGCAAGGTGCAATTCTGAAATTTTTTGCTTTTTCCTGCTCCTCTTAGCATGATAAAGAAGATTCAAAGAGAGTGAGATGCCAGCTCCTTTCATTCAGTCAGTAGCTTCAATCATTTCTGGTATATGAATAACATGATGTTTTTCAATGGCAAAAATCAATGAATATTGTAAATGCACAAACAGTAATTTCTCCGCATTGCAAGGTGCAATTCTGAAATTTTTTGCTTTTTCCTGCTCCTCTTAGCATGATAAAGAAGATTCAAAGAGAGTGAGATGCCAGCTCCTTTCATTCAGTCAGTAGCTTCAATCATTTCTGGACGTTTTTCAATGGCAAAAATCAATGAATATTAAAAATGCACAAACAGTAATTTCTCCGCATTGCAAGGTGCAATTCTGAAATTTTTTGCTTTTTCCTGCTCCTCTTAGCATGATAAAGAAGATTCAAAGAGAGTGAGATGCCAGCTCCTTTCATTCAGTCAGTAGCTTCAATCATTTCTGGACGTTTTTCAATGGCAAAAATCAATGAATATTGTAAATGCACAAACAGTAATTTCTCCGCATTGCAAGGTGCAATTCTGAAATTTTTTGCTTTTTCCTGCTCCTCTTAGCATGATAAAGAAGATTCAAAGAGAGTGAGATGCCAGCTCCTTTCATTCAGTCAGTAGCTTCAAACATTTCTGGTATATGAATAACATGATGTTTTTCAATGGTAAAAATCAATGAATATTGTAAATGCACAAACAGTAATTTCTCCGCATTGCAAGGTGCAATTCTGAAATTTTTTGCTTTTTCCTGCTCCTCTTAGCATGATAAAGAAGATTCAAAGATAGTGAGATACCAGCTCCTTTCATTCAGTCAGTAGCTTCAATCATTTCTGGACGTTTTTCAATGGCAAAAATCAATGAATATTGTAAATGCACAAACAGTAATTTCTCCGCATTGCAAGGTGCAATTCTGAAATTTTTTGCTTTTTCCTGCTCCTCTTAGCATGATAAAGAAGATTCAATGAGAGTGAGATGCCAGCTCCTTTCATTCAGTCAGTAGCTTCAAACATTTCTGGTATATGAATAACATGATGTTTTTCAATGGCAAAAATCAATGAATATTGTAAATGCACAAACAGTAATTTCTCCGCATTGCAAGGTGCAATTCTGAAATTTTTTGCTTTTTCCTGCTCCTTCTTGCATGATAAAGAAGATTCAAAGAAAGTGAGATGCCAGCTCCTTTCATTCAGTCAGTAGCATCAATCATTTCTGGACGTTTTTCAATGGCAAAAATCAATGAATATTGTAAATGCACAAACAGTAATTTCTCCGCATTGCAAGGTGCAATTCTGAAATTTTTTGCTTTTTTTTGCTCCTCTTAGCATGATAAAGAACATTCAAAGAGAGTGAGATGCCAGCTCCTTTCATTCAGTCAGTAGCTTCAATCATTTCTGGACGTTTTTCAATGGCAAAAATCAATGAATATTGTAAATGCACAAACAGTAATTTCTCCGCATTGCAAGGTGCAATTCTGAAATTTTTTGCTTTTTCCTGCTCCTCTTAGCATGATAAAGAAGATTCAATGAGAGTGAGATGCCAGCTCCTTTCATTCAGTCAGTAGCTTCAAACATTTCTGGTATATGAATAACATGTTTTTCAATGGCAAAAATCAATGAATATTGTAAATGCACAAACAGTAATTTCTCCGCATTGCAAGGTGCAATTCTGAAATTTTTTGCTTTTTCCTGCTCCTCTTAGCATGACAAAGAAGATTCAAAGAGAGTGAGATGCCGGCTCCTTTCATTCAGTCAGTAGCTTCAATCATTTCTGGACGTTTTAAAATGGCAAAAATCAATGAATATTGTAAATGCACAAACAGTAATTTCTCCGCATTGCAAGGTGCAATTCTGAAAATTTTTGCTTTTTCCTGCTCCTCTTAGCATGATAAAGAAGATTCAAAGAGAGTGAGATGCCAGCTCCTTTCATTCAGTCAGTAGCTTCAAACATTTCTGGTATATGAATAACATGATGTTTTTCAATGGCAAAAATCAATGAATATTGTAAATGCACAAACAGTAATTTCTCCGCATTGCAAGGTGAAATTCTGAAATTTTTTGCTTTTTCCTGCTCCCCTTAGCATGATAAAGAAGATTCAAAGAGAGTGAGATACCAGCTCCTTTCATTCAGTCAGTAGCTTCAATCATTTCTGGACGTTTTTCAATGGCAAAAATCAATGAATATTGTAAATGCACAAACAGTAATTTCTCCGCATTGCAAGGTGCAATTCTGAAATTTTTTGCTTTTTCCTGCTCCTCTTAGCATGATAAAGAAGATTCAAAGAGAGTGAGATGCCAGCTCCTTTCATTCAGTCAGTAGTTTCAAACATTTCTGGTATATGAATAACATGATGTTTTTCAATGGCAAAAATCAATGAATATTGTAAATGCACAAACAGTAATTTCTCCGCATTGCAAGGTGCAATTCTGAAATTTTTTGCTTTTTCCTGCTCCTCTTAGCATTATAAAGAAGATTCAAAGAGAGTGAGATGCCAGCTCCTTTCATTCAGTCAGTAGCTTCAATCATTTCTGGACGTTTTTCAATGGCAAAAATCAATGAATATTGTAAATGCACAAACAGTAATTTCTCCGCATTGCAAGGTGCAATTCTGAAATTTTTTGCTTTTTCCTGCTCCTCTTAGCATGATAAAGAAGATTCAAAGAGAGTGAGATGTCAGCTCCTTTCATTCAGTCAGTAGCTTCAAACATTTCTGGTATATGAATAACATGATGTTTTTCAATGGCAAAAATCAATGAATATTGTAAATGCACAAACAGTAATTTCTCCGCATTGCAAGGTGCAATTCTGAAATTTTTTGCTTTTTCCTGCTCCTCTTAGCATTATAAAGAAGATTCAAAGAGAGTGAGATGCCAGCTCCTTTCATTCAGTCAGTAGCTTCAATCATTTCTGGACGTTTTTCAATGGCAAAAATCAATGAATATTGTAAATGCACAAACAGTAATTTCTCCGCATTGCAAGGTGCAATTCTGAAATTTTTTGCTTTTTCCTGCTCCTCTTAGCATGATAAAGAAGATTCAAAGAGAGTGAGATGCCAGCTCCTTTCATTCAGTCAGTAGCTTCAAACATTTCTGGTATATGAATAACATGATGTTTTTCAATGGCAAAAATCAATGAATATTGTAAATGCACAAACAGTAATTTCTCCGCATTGCAAGGTGCAATTCTGAAATTTTTTGTTTTTTCCTGCTCCTCTTAGCATGATAAAGAAGATTCAAAGAGAGTGAGATGCCAGCTCCTTTCATTCAGTCAGTAGCTTCAAACATTTCTGGTATATGAATAACATGTTTTTCAATGGCAAAAATCAATGAATATTGTTAATGCACAAACAGTAATTTCTCCTCATTGCAAGGTGCAATTCTGAAATTTTTTGCTTTTTCCTGCTCCTCTTAGCATGATAAAGAAGATTCAAAGAGAGTGAGATGCCAGCTCCTTTCATTCAGTCAGTAGCTTCAATCATTTCTGGACGTTTTTCAATGGAAAAAATCAATGAATATTGTAAATGCACAAACAGTACTTTCTCCGCATTGCAAGGTGCAATTCTGAAATTTTTTGCTTTTTCCTGCTCCTCTTAGCATGATAAAGAAGATTCAAAGAGAGTGAGATGCCAGCTCCTTTCATTCAGTCAGTAGCTTCAAACATTTCTGGTATATGAATAACATGTTTTTCAATGGCAAAAATCAATGAATATTGTTAATGCACAAACAGTAATTTCTCCTCATTGCAAGGTGCAATTCTGAAATTTTTTGCTTTTTCCTGCTCCTCTTAGCATGATAAAGAACATTCAAAGAGAGTGAGATGCCAGCTCCTTTCATTCAGTCAGTAGCTTCAATCATTTCTGGACGTTTTTCAATGGCAAAAATCAATGAATATTGTAAATGCACAAACAGTAATTTCTCCGCATTGCAAGGTGCAATTCTGAAATTTTTTGCTTTTTCCTGCTCCTCTTAGCATGATAAAGAAGATTCAATGAGAGTGAGATGCCAGCTCCTTTCATTCAGTCAGTAGCTTCAAACATTTCTGGTATATGAATAACATGTTTTTCAATGGCAAAAATCAATGAATATTGTAAATGCACAAACAGTAATTTCTCCGCATTGCAAGGTGCAATTCTGAAATTTTTTGCTTTTTCCTGCTCCTCTTAGCATGACAAAGAAGATTCAAAGACAGTGAGATGCCGGCTCCTTTCATTCAGTCAGTAGCTTCAATCATTTCTGGACGTTTTAAAATGGCAAAAATCAATGAATATTGTAAATGCACAAACAGTAATTTCTCCGCATTGCAAGGTGCAATTCTGAAAATTTTTGCTTTTTCCTGCTCCTCTTAGCATGATAAAGAAGATTCAAAGAGAGTGAGATGCCAGCTCCTTTCATTCAGTCAGTAGCTTCAAACATTTCTGGTATATGAATAACATGATGTTTTTCAATGGCAAAAATCAATGAATATTGTAAATGCACAAACAGTAATTTCTCCGCATTGCAAGGTGAAATTCTGAAATTTTTTGCTTTTTCCTGCTCCCCTTAGCATGATAAAGAAGATTCAAAGAGAGTGAGATACCAGCTCCTTTCATTCAGTCAGTAGCTTCAATCATTTCTGGACGTTTTTCAATGGCAAAAATCAATGAATATTGTAAATGCACAAACAGTAATTTCTCCGCATTGCAAGGTGCAATTCTGAAATTTTTTGCTTTTTCCTGCTCCTCTTAGCATGATAAAGAAGATTCAAAGAGAGTGAGATGCCAGCTCCTTTCATTCAGTCAGTAGTTTCAAACATTTCTGGTATATGAATAACATGATGTTTTTCAATGGCAAAAATCAATGAATATTGTAAATGCACAAACAGTAATTTCTCCGCATTGCAAGGTGCAATTCTGAAATTTTTTGCTTTTTCCTGCTCCTCTTAGCATTATAAAGAAGATTCAAAGAGAGTGAGATGCCAGCTCCTTTCATTCAGTCAGTAGCTTCAATCATTTCTGGACGTTTTTCAATGGCAAAAATCAATGAATTTTGTAAATGCACAAACAGTAATTTCTCCGCATTGCAAGGTGCAATTCTGAAATTTTTTGCTTTTTCCTGCTCCTCTTAGCATGATAAAGAAGATTCAAAGAGAGTGAGATGTCAGCTCCATTCATTCAGTCAGTAGCTTCAAACATTTCTGGTATATGAATAACATGATGTTTTTCAATGGCAAAAATCAATGAATATTGTAAATGCACAAACAGTAATTTCTCCGCATTGCAAGGTGCAATTCTGAAATTTTTTGCTTTTTCCTGCTCCTCTTAGCATTATAAAGAAGATTCAAAGAGAGTGAGATGCCAGCTCCTTTCATTCAGTCAGTAGCTTCAATCATTTCTGGACGTTTTTCAATGGCAAAAATCAATGAATATTGTAAATGCACAAACAGTAATTTCTCCGCATTGCAAGGTGCAATTCTGAAATTTTTTGCTTTTTCCTGCTCCTCTTAGCATGATAAAGAAGATTCAAAGAGAGTGAGATGCCAGCTCCTTTCATTCAGTCAGTAGCTTCAAACATTTCTGGTATATGAATAACATGATGTTTTTCAATGGCAAAAATCAATGAATATTGTAAATGCACAAACAGTAATTTCTCCGCATTGCAAGGTGCAATTCTGAAATTTTTTGCTATTTCCTGCTCCTCTTAGCATGATAAAGAAGATTCAAAGAGAGTGAGATGCCAGCTCCTTTCATTCAGTCAGTAGCTTCAATCATTTCTGGACGTTTTTCAATGGCAAAAATCAATGAATATTGTAAATGCACAAACAGTAATTTCTCCGCATTGCAATGTGCAATTCTGAAATTTTTTGCTTTTTCCTGCTCCTCTTAGCATGATAAAGAAGATTCAAAGAGAGTGAGATGCCTGCTCCTTTCATTCAGTGAGTAGCTTCAAACATTTCTGGTATATGAATAACATGTTTTTCAATGGCAAAAATCAATGAATATTGTTAATGCACAAACAGTAATTTCTCCGCATTGCAAGGTGCAATTCTGAAATTTTTTGCTTTTTCCTGCTCCTCTTAGCATGATAAAGAAGATTCAAAGAGAGTGAGATGCCAGCTCCTTTCATTCAGTCAGTAGCTTCAATCATTTCTGGACGTTTTTCAATGGCAAAAATCAATGAATATTGTAAATGCACAAACAGTAATTTCTCCGCATTGCAAGGTGAAATTCTGAAATTTTTTGCTTTTTCCTGCTCCCCTTAGCATGATAAAGAAGATTCAAAGAGAGTGAGATACCAGCTCCTTTCATTCAGTCAGTAGCTTCAATCATTTCTGGACGTTTTTCAATGGCAAAAATCAATGAATATTGTAAATGCACAAACAGTAATTTCTCCGCATTGCAAGGTGCAATTCTGAAATTTTTTGCTTTTTCCTGCTCCTCTTAGCATGATAAAGAAGATTCAAAGAGAGTGAGATGCCAGCTCCTTTCATTCAGTCAGTAGTTTCAAACATTTCTGGTATATGAATAACATGATGTTTTTCAATGGCAAAAATCAATGAATATTGTAAATGCACAAACAGTAATTTCTCCGCATTGCAAGGTGCAATTCTGAAATTTTTTGCTTTTTCCTGCTCCTCTTAGCATTATAAAGAAGATTCAAAGAGAGTGAGATGCCAGCTCCTTTCATTCAGTCAGTAGCTTCAATCATTTCTGGACGTTTTTCAATGGCAAAAATCAATGAATTTTGTAAATGCACAAACAGTAATTTCTCCGCATTGCAAGGTGCAATTCTGAAATTTTTTGCTTTTTCCTGCTCCTCTTAGCATGATAAAGAAGATTCAAAGAGAGTGAGATGTCAGCTCCTTTCATTCAGTCAGTAGCTTCAAACATTTCTGGTATATGAATAACATGATGTTTTTCAATGGCAAAAATCAATGAATATTGTAAATGCACAAACAGTAATTTCTCCGCATTGCAAGGTGCAATTCTGAAATTATTTGCTTTTTCCTGCTCCTCTTAGCATGATAAAGAAGATTCAAAGAGAGTGAGATGCCAGCTCCTTTCATTCAGTCAGTAGCTTCAAACATTTCTGGTATATGAATAACATGATGTTTTTCAATGGCAAAAATCAATGAATATTGTAAATGCACAAACAGTAATTTCTCCGCATTGCAAGGTGCAATTCTGAAATTTTTTGCTATTTCCTGCTCCTCTTAGCATGATAAAGAAGATTCAAAGAGAGTGAGATGCCAGCTCCTTTCATTCAGTCAGTAGCTTCAATCATTTCTGGACGTTTTTCAATGGCAAAAATCAATGAATATTGTAAATGCACAAACAGTAATTTCTCCGCATTGCAATGTGCAATTCTGAAATTTTTTGCTTTTTCCTGCTCCTCTTAGCATGATAAAGAAGATTCAAAGAGAGTGAGATGCCTGCTCCTTTCATTCAGTGAGTAGCTTCAAACATTTCTGGTATATGAATAACATGTTTTTCAATGGCAAAAATCAATGAATATTGTTAATGCACAAACAGTAATTTCTCCGCATTGCAAAGTGCAATTCTGAAATTTTTTGCTTTTTCCTGCTCCTCTTAGCATGATAAAGAAGATTCAAAGAGAGTGAGATGCCAGCTCCTTTCATTCAGTCAGTAGCTTCAATCATTTCTGGACGTTTTTCAATGGCAAAAATCAATGAATATTGTAAATGCACAAACAGTAATTTCTCCGCATTGCAAGGTGCAATTCTGAAATTTTTTGCTTTTTCCTGCTCCTCTTAGCATGATAAAGAAGATTCAAAGAGAGTGAGATGCCAGCTCCTTTCATTCAGTCAGGAGCTTCAAACATTTCTGGTATATGAATAACATGATGTTTTTCAATGGCAAAAATCAATGAATATTGTAAATGCACAAACAGTAATTTCTCCGCATTGCAAGGTGCAATTCTGAAATTTTTTGCTTTTTCCTGCTCCTCTTAGCATGATAAAAAAGATTCAAAGAGAGTGAGATGCCAGCTCCTTTCATACAGTCAGTAGCTTCAATCATTTCTGGACATTTTTCAATGGCAAAAATCAATGAATATTGTAAATGCACAAACAGTAATTTCTCCGCATTGCAAGGTGCAATTCTGAATTTTTTTGCTTTTTCCTGCTCCTCTTAGCATGATAAAGAAGATTCAAAGAGAGTGAGATGCCAGCTCCTTTTATTCAGTCAGTAGCTTCAAACATTTCTGGTATATGAATAACATGATGTTTTTCAATGGCAAAAATCAATGAATATTGTAAATGCACAAACAGTAATTTCTCCGCATTGCAAGGTGCATTTCTGAAATTTTTTGCTTTTTCCTGCTCCTCTTAGCATGATAAAGAAGATTCAAAGAGAGTGAGATGCCAGCTCCTTTCATTAAGTCAGTAGATTCAATCATTTCTGGACGTTTTTCAATGGCAAAAATCAATGAATATTGTAAATGCACAAACAGTAATTTCTCCGCATTGCAAGGTGCAATTCTGAAATTTTTTGCTTTTTCCTGCTCCTCTTAGCATGATAAAGAAGATTGAAAGAGAGTGAGATGTCATCTCCTTTCTTTCAGTCAGTAGCTTCAAACATTTCTGGTATATGAATAACATGATGTTTTTCAATGGCAAAAATCAATGAATATTGTAAATGCACAAACAGTAATTTCTCCGCATTGCAAGGTGCAATTCTGAAATTTTTTGCTTTTTCCTGCTCCTCTTAGCATGATAAAGAAGATTCAAAGAGAGTGAGATGCCAGCTCCTTTCATTCAGTCAGTAGCTTCAATCATTTCTGGACGTTTTTCAATGGCAAAAATCAATGAATATTGTAAATGCACAAACAGTAATTTCTCCGCATTGCAAGGTGCAATTCTGAATTTTTTTGCTTTTTCCTGCTCCTCTTAACATGATAAAGAAGATTCAAAGAGAGTGAGATGCCAGCTCCTTTCATTCAGTCAGTAGCTTCAATCATTTCTGGACGTTTTTCAATGGCAAAAATCAATGAATATTGTAAATGCACAAACAGTAATTTCTCCGCATTGCAAGGTGCAATTCTGAAATTTTTTGCTTTTTCCTGCTCCTCTTAGCATGATAAAGAAGATTCAAAGAGAGTGAGATACCAGCTCCTTTCATTCAGTCAGTAGCTTCAATCATTTCTGGACGTTTTTCAATGGCAAAAATCAATGAATATTGTAAATGCACAAACAGTAATTTCTCCGCATTGCAAGGTGCAATTCTGAAATTTTTTGCTTTTTCCTGCTCCTCTTAGCATGATAAAGAAGATTCAAAGAGAGTGAGATACCAGCTCCTTTCATTCAGTCAGTAGCTTCAATCATTTCTGGATGTTTTTCAATGGCAAAAATCAATGAATATTGTAAATGCACAAACAGTAATTTCTCCGCATTGCAAGGTGCAATTCTGAAATTTTTTGCTTTTTCCTGCTCCTCTTTGCATGATAAAGAAAATTCAAAGAGAGTGAGATGCCAGCTCCTTTCATTCAGTCAGTAGCTTCAATCATTTCTGGACGTTTTTCAATGGCAAAAATCAATGAATATTGTAAATGCACAAACAGTAATTTCTCCGCATTGCAAGGTGCAATTCTGAAATTTTTTGCTTTTTCCTGCTCCTCTTAGCATGATAAAGAAGATTCAAAGAGAGTAAGATGCCAGCTCCTTTCATTCAGTCAGTAGCTTCAATCATTTCTGGACGTTTTTCAATGGCAAAAATCAATGAATATTGTAAATGCACAAACAGTAATTTCTCCGCATTGCAAGGTGCAATTCTGAAATTTTTTGCTTTTTCCTGCTCCTCTTAGCATGATAAAGAAGATTCAAAGAGAGTGAGATGCCAGCTCCTTTCATTCAGTCAGTAGCTTCAATCATTTCTGGACGTTTTTCAATGGCAAAAATCAATGAATATTGTAAATGCACAAACAGTAATTTCTCCGCATTGCAAGGTGCAATTCTGAAATTTTTTGCTTTTTCCTGCTCTTCTTAGCATGATAAAGAAGATTCAAAGAGAGTGAGATGTCAGCTCCTTTCATTCAGTCAGTAGCTTCAAACATTTCTGGTATATGAATAACATGATGTTTTTCAATGGCAAAAATCAATGAATATTGTAAATGCACAAACAGTAATTTCTTCGCATTGCAAGGTGCAATTTTGAAATTTTTTGCTTTTTCCTGCTCCTCTTAGCATGATAAAGAAGATTCAAAGAGAGTAAGATGCCAGCTCTTTTCATTCAGTCAGTAGCTTCAATCATTTCTGGACGTTTTTCAATGGCAAAAATCAATGAATATTGTAAATGCACAAACAGTAATTTCTCCGCATTGCAAGGTGCAATTCTGAAATTTTTTGCTTTTTCCTGCTCCTCTTAGCATGATAAAGAAGATTCAAAGAGAGTGAGATGCCAGCTCCTTTCATTCAGTCAGTAGCTTCAAACATTTCTGGTATATGAATAACATGATGTTTTACAATGGCAAAATTCAATGAATATTGTAAATGCACAAACAGTAATTTCTCCGCATTGCAAGGTGCAATTCTGAAATTTTTTGCTTTTTCCTGCTCCTCTTAGCATGATAAAGAAGATTCAAAGAGAGTGAGATGCCAGCTCCTTTCATTCAGTCAGTAGCTTCAATCATTTCTGGACGTTTTTCAATGGCAAAAATCAATGAATATTGTAAATGCACAAACAGTAATTTCTCCGCATTGCAAGGTGCAATTCTGAAATTTTTTGCTTTTTCCTGCTCCTCTTAGCATGATAAAGAAGATTCAAAGAGAGTGAGATGCCAGCTCCTTTCATTCAGTCAGTAGCTTCAATCATTTCTGGTATATGAATAACATGATGTTTTTCAATGGCAAAAATCAATGAATATTGTAAATGCACAAACAGTAATTTCTCCGCATTGCAAGGTGCAATTCTGAAATTTTTTGCTTTTTCCTGCTCCTCTTAGCATGATAAAGAAGATTCAAAGAGAGTGAGATGCCAGCTCCTTTCATTCAGTCAGTAGCTTCAATCATTTCTGGACGTTTTTCAATGGCAAAAATCAATGAATATTAAAAATGCACAAACAGTAATTTCTCCGCATTGCAAGGTGCAATTCTGAAATTTTTTGCTTTTTCCTGCTCCTCTTAGCATGATAAAGAAGATTCAAAGAGAGTGAGATGCCAGCTCCTTTCATTCAGTCAGTAGCTTCAATCATTTCTGGACGTTTTTCAATGGCAAAAATCAATGAATATTGTAAATGCACAAACAGTAATTTCTCCGCATTGCAAGGTGCAATTCTGAAATTTTTTGCTTTTTCCTGCTCCTCTTAGCATGATAAAGAAGATTCAAAGAGAGTGAGATGCCAGCTCCTTTCATTCAGTCAGTAGCTTCAATCATTTCTGGTATATGAATAACATGATGTTTTTCAATGGCAAAAATCAATGAATATTGTAAATGCACAAACAGTAATTTCTCCGCATTGCAAGGTGCAATTCTGAAATTTTTTGCTTTTTCCTGCTCCTCTTAGCATGATAAAGAAGATTCAAAGAGAGTGAGATGCCAGCTCCTTTCATTCAGTCAGTAGCTTCAATCATTTCTGGACGTTTTTCAATGGCAAAAATCAATGAATATTAAAAATGCACAAACAGTAATTTCTCCGCATTGCAAGGTGCAATTCTGAAATTTTTTGCTTTTTCCTGCTCCTCTTAGCATGATAAAGAAGATTCAAAGAGAGTGAGATGCCAGCTCCTTTCATTCAGTCAGTAGCTTCAATCATTTCTGGACGTTTTTCAATGGCAAAAATCAATGAATATTGTAAATGCACAAACAGTAATTTCTCCGCATTGCAAGGTGCAATTCTGAAATTTTTTGCTTTTTCCTGCTCCTCTTAGCATGATAAAGAAGATTCAAAGAGAGTGAGATGCCAGCTCCTTTCATTCAGTCAGTAGCTTCAAACATTTCTGGTATATGAATAACATGATGTTTTTCAATGGTAAAAATCAATGAATATTGTAAATGCACAAACAGTAATTTCTCCGCATTGCAAGGTGCAATTCTGAAATTTTTTGCTTTTTCCTGCTCCTCTTAGCATGATAAAGAAGATTCAAAGATAGTGAGATACCAGCTCCTTTCATTCAGTCAGTAGCTTCAATCATTTCTGGACGTTTTTCAATGGCAAAAATCAATGAATATTGTAAATGCACAAACAGTAATTTCTCCGCATTGCAAGGTGCAATTCTGAAATTTTTTGCTTTTTCCTGCTCCTCTTAGCATGATAAAGAAGATTCAATGAGAGTGAGATGCCAGCTCCTTTCATTCAGTCAGTAGCTTCAAACATTTCTGGTATATGAATAACATGATGTTTTTCAATGGCAAAAATCAATGAATATTGTAAATGCACAAACAGTAATTTCTCCGCATTGCAAGGTGCAATTCTGAAATTTTTTGCTTTTTCCTGCTCCTTCTTGCATGATAAAGAAGATTCAAAGAAAGTGAGATGCCAGCTCCTTTCATTCAGTCAGTAGCATCAATCATTTCTGGACGTTTTTCAATGGCAAAAATCAATGAATATTGTAAATGCACAAACAGTAATTTCTCCGCATTGCAAGGTGCAATTCTGAAATTTTTTGCTTTTTTTTGCTCCTCTTAGCATGATAAAGAACATTCAAAGAGAGTGAGATGCCAGCTCCTTTCATTCAGTCAGTAGCTTCAATCATTTCTGGACGTTTTTCAATGGCAAAAATCAATGAATATTGTAAATGCACAAACAGTAATTTCTCCGCATTGCAAGGTGCAATTCTGAAATTTTTTGCTTTTTCCTGCTCCTCTTAGCATGATAAAGAAGATTCAATGAGAGTGAGATGCCAGCTCCTTTCATTCAGTCAGTAGCTTCAAACATTTCTGGTATATGAATAACATGTTTTTCAATGGCAAAAATCAATGAATATTGTAAATGCACAAACAGTAATTTCTCCGCATTGCAAGGTGCAATTCTGAAATTTTTTGCTTTTTCCTGCTCCTCTTAGCATGACAAAGAAGATTCAAAGAGAGTGAGATGCCGGCTCCTTTCATTCAGTCAGTAGCTTCAATCATTTCTGGACGTTTTAAAATGGCAAAAATCAATGAATATTGTAAATGCACAAACAGTAATTTCTCCGCATTGCAAGGTGCAATTCTGAAAATTTTTGCTTTTTCCTGCTCCTCTTAGCATGATAAAGAAGATTCAAAGAGAGTGAGATGCCAGCTCCTTTCATTCAGTCAGTAGCTTCAAACATTTCTGGTATATGAATAACATGATGTTTTTCAATGGCAAAAATCAATGAATATTGTAAATGCACAAACAGTAATTTCTCCGCATTGCAAGGTGAAATTCTGAAATTTTTTGCTTTTTCCTGCTCCCCTTAGCATGATAAAGAAGATTCAAAGAGAGTGAGATACCAGCTCCTTTCATTCAGTCAGTAGCTTCAATCATTTCTGGACGTTTTTCAATGGCAAAAATCAATGAATATTGTAAATGCACAAACAGTAATTTCTCCGCATTGCAAGGTGCAATTCTGAAATTTTTTGCTTTTTCCTGCTCCTCTTAGCATGATAAAGAAGATTCAAAGAGAGTGAGATGCCAGCTCCTTTCATTCAGTCAGTAGTTTCAAACATTTCTGGTATATGAATAACATGATGTTTTTCAATGGCAAAAATCAATGAATATTGTAAATGCACAAACAGTAATTTCTCCGCATTGCAAGGTGCAATTCTGAAATTTTTTGCTTTTTCCTGCTCCTCTTAGCATTATAAAGAAGATTCAAAGAGAGTGAGATGCCAGCTCCTTTCATTCAGTCAGTAGCTTCAATCATTTCTGGACGTTTTTCAATGGCAAAAATCAATGAATATTGTAAATGCACAAACAGTAATTTCTCCGCATTGCAAGGTGCAATTCTGAAATTTTTTGCTTTTTCCTGCTCCTCTTAGCATGATAAAGAAGATTCAAAGAGAGTGAGATGTCAGCTCCTTTCATTCAGTCAGTAGCTTCAAACATTTCTGGTATATGAATAACATGATGTTTTTCAATGGCAAAAATCAATGAATATTGTAAATGCACAAACAGTAATTTCTCCGCATTGCAAGGTGCAATTCTGAAATTTTTTGCTTTTTCCTGCTCCTCTTAGCATTATAAAGAAGATTCAAAGAGAGTGAGATGCCAGCTCCTTTCATTCAGTCAGTAGCTTCAATCATTTCTGGACGTTTTTCAATGGCAAAAATCAATGAATATTGTAAATGCACAAACAGTAATTTCTCCGCATTGCAAGGTGCAATTCTGAAATTTTTTGCTTTTTCCTGCTCCTCTTAGCATGATAAAGAAGATTCAAAGAGAGTGAGATGCCAGCTCCTTTCATTCAGTCAGTAGCTTCAAACATTTCTGGTATATGAATAACATGATGTTTTTCAATGGCAAAAATCAATGAATATTGTAAATGCACAAACAGTAATTTCTCCGCATTGCAAGGTGCAATTCTGAAATTTTTTGTTTTTTCCTGCTCCTCTTAGCATGATAAAGAAGATTCAAAGAGAGTGAGATGCCAGATCCTTTCATTCAGTCAGTAGCTTCAAACATTTCTGGTATATGAATAACATGTTTTTCAATGGCAAAAATCAATGAATATTGTTAATGCACAAACAGTAATTTCTCCTCATTGCAAGGTGCAATTCTGAAATTTTTTGCTTTTTCCTGCTCCTCTTAGCATGATAAAGAAGATTCAAAGAGAGTGAGATGCCAGCTCCTTTCATTCAGTCAGTAGCTTCAATCATTTCTGGACGTTTTTCAATGGCAAAAATCAATGAATATTGTAAATGCACAAACAGTAATTTCTCCGCATTGCAAGGTGCAATTCTGAAATTTTTTGCTTTTTCCTGCTCCTCTTAGCATGATAAAGAAGATTCAAAGAGAGTGAGATGCCAGCTCCTTTCATTCAGTCAGTAGCTTCAAACATCTCTGGTATATGAATAACATGATGTTTTTCAATGGCAAAAATCAATGAATATTGTAAATGCACAAACAGTAATTTCTCCGCATTGCAAGGTGCAATTCTGAAATTTTTTGCTTTTTCCTGCTCCTCTTAGCATGATAAAGAAGATTCAAAGAGAGTGAGATGCCAGCTCCTTTCATTCAGTCAGTAGCTTCAATCATTTCTGGACGTTTTTCAATGGAAAAAATCAATGAATATTGTAAATGCACAAACAGTACTTTCTCCGCATTGCAAGGTGCAATTCTGAAATTTTTTGCTTTTTCCTGCTCCTCTTAGCATGATAAAGAAGATTCAAAGAGAGTGAGATGCCAGCTCCTTTCATTCAGTCAGTAGCTTCAAACATTTCTGGTATATGAATAACATGTTTTTCAATGGCAAAAATCAATGAATATTGTTAATGCACAAACAGTAATTTCTCCTCATTGCAAGGTGCAATTCTGAAATTTTTTGCTTTTTCCTGCTCCTCTTAGCATGATAAAGAACATTCAAAGAGAGTGAGATGCCAGCTCCTTTCATTCAGTCAGTAGCTTCAATCATTTCTGGACGTTTTTCAATGGCAAAAATCAATGAATATTGTAAATGCACAAACAGTAATTTCTCCGCATTGCAAGGTGCAATTCTGAAATGTTTTGCTTTTTCCGGCTCCTCTTAGCATGATAAAGAAGATTCAATGAGAGTGAGATGCCAGCTCCTTTCATTCAGTCAGTAGCTTCAAACATTTCTGGTATATGAATAACATGTTTTTCAATGGCAAAAATCAATGAATATTGTAAATGCACAAACAGTAATTTCTCCGCATTGCAAGGTGCAATTCTGAAATTTTTTGCTTTTTCCTGCTCCTCTTAGCATGATAAAGAAGATTCAAAGAGAGTGAGATGTCAGCTCCTTTCATTCAGTCAGTAGCTTCAAACATTTCTGGTATATGAATAACATGATGTTTTTCAATGGCAAAAATCAATGAATATTGTAAATGCACAAACAGTAATTTCTCCGCATTGCAAGGTGCAATTCTGAAATTTTTTGCTTTTTCCTGCTCCTCTTAGCATTATAAAGAAGATTCAAAGAGAGTGAGATGCCAGCTCCTTTCATTCAGTCAGTAGCTTCAATCATTTCTGGACGTTTTTCAATGGCAAAAATCAATGAATATTGTAAATGCACAAACAGTAATTTCTCCGCATTGCAAGGTGCAATTCTGAAATTTTTTGCTTTTTCCTGCTCCTCTTAGCATGATAAAGAAGATTCAAAGAGAGTGAGATGCCAGCTCCTTTCATTCAGTCAGTAGCTTCAAACATTTCTGGTATATGAATAACATGATGTTTTTCAATGGCAAAAATCAATGAATATTGTAAATGCACAAACAGTAATTTCTCCGCATTGCAAGGTGCAATTCTGAAATTTTTTGTTTTTTCCTGCTCCTCTTAGCATGATAAAGAAGATTCAAAGAGAGTGAGATGCCAGCTCCTTTCATTCAGTCAGTAGCTTCAAACATTTCTGGTATATGAATAACATGTTTTTCAATGGCAAAAATCAATGAATATTGTTAATGCACAAACAGTAATTTCTCCTCATTGCAAGGTGCAATTCTGAAATTTTTTGCTTTTTCCTGCTCCTCTTAGCATGATAAAGAAGATTCAAAGAGAGTGAGATGCCAGCTCCTTTCATTCAGTCAGTAGCTTCAATCATTTCTGGACGTTTTTCAATGGCAAAAATCAATGAATATTGTAAATGCACAAACAGTAATTTCTCCGCATTGCAAGGTGCAATTCTGAAATTTTTTGCTTTTTCCTGCTCCTCTTAGCATGATAAAGAAGATTCAAAGAGAGTGAGATGCCAGCTCCTTTCATTCAGTCAGTAGCTTCAAACATCTCTGGTATATGAATAACATGATGTTTTTCAATGGCAAAAATCAATGAATATTGTAAATGCACAAACAGTAATTTCTCCGCATTGCAAGGTGCAATTCTGAAATTTTTTGCTTTTTCCTGCTCCTCTTAGCATGATAAAGAAGATTCAAAGAGAGTGAGATGCCAGCTCCTTTCATTCAGTCAGTAGCTTCAATCATTTCTGGACGTTTTTCAATGGAAAAAATCAATGAATATTGTAAATGCACAAACAGTACTTTCTCCGCATTGCAAGGTGCAATTCTGAAATTTTTTGCTTTTTCCTGCTCCTCTTAGCATGATAAAGAAGATTCAAAGAGAGTGAGATGCCAGCTCCTTTCATTCAGTCAGTAGCTTCAAACATTTCTGGTATATGAATAACATGTTTTTCAATGGCAAAAATCAATGAATATTGTTAATGCACAAACAGTAATTTCTCCTCATTGCAAGGTGCAATTCTGAAATTTTTTGCTTTTTCCTGCTCCTCTTAGCATGATAAAGAACATTCAAAGAGAGTGAGATGCCAGCTCCTTTCATTCAGTCAGTAGCTTCAATCATTTCTGGACGTTTTTCAATGGCAAAAATCAATGAATATTGTAAATGCACAAACAGTAATTTCTCCGCATTGCAAGGTGCAATTCTGAAATTTTTTGCTTTTTCCGGCTCCTCTTAGCATGATAAAGAAGATTCAATGAGAGTGAGATGCCAGCTCCTTTCATTCAGTCAGTAGCTTCAAACATTTCTGGTATATGAATAACATGTTTTTCAATGGCAAAAATCAATGAATATTGTAAATGCACAAACAGTAATTTCTCCGCATTGCAAGGTGCAATTCTGAAATTTTTTGCTTTTTCCTGCTCCTCTTAGCATGACAAAGAAGATTCAAAGACAGTGAGATGCCGGCTCCTTTCATTCAGTCAGTAGCTTCAATCATTTCTGGACGTTTTAAAATGGCAAAAATCAATGAATATTGTAAATGCACAAACAGTAATTTCTCCGCATTGCAAGGTGCAATTCTGAAAATTTTTGCTTTTTCCTGCTCCTCTTAGCATGATAAAGAAGATTCAAAGAGAGTGAGATGCCAGCTCCTTTCATTCAGTCAGTAGCTTCAAACATTTCTGGTATATGAATAACATGATGTTTTTCAATGGCAAAAATCAATGAATATTGTAAATGCACAAACAGTAATTTCTCCGCATTGCAAGGTGAAATTCTGAAATTTTTTGCTTTTTCCTGCTCCCCTTAGCATGATAAAGAAGATTCAAAGAGAGTGAGATACCAGCTCCTTTCATTCAGTCAGTAGCTTCAATCATTTCTGGACGTTTTTCAATGGCAAAAATCAATGAATATTGTAAATGCACAAACAGTAATTTCTCCGCATTGCAAGTTGCAATTCTGAAATTTTTTGCTTTTTCCTGCTCCTCTTAGCATTATAAAGAAGATTCAAAGAGAGTGAGATGCCAGCTCCTTTCATTCAGTCAGTAGCTTCAATCATTTCTGGACGTTTTTCAATGGCAAAAATCAATGAATTTTGTAAATGCACAAACAGTAATTTCTCCGCATTGCAAGGTGCAATTCTGAAATTTTTTGCTTTTTCCTGCTCCTCTTAGCATGATAAAGAAGATTCAAAGAGAGTGAGATGTCAGCTCCTTTCATTCAGTCAGTAGCTTCAAACATTTCTGGTATATGAATAACATGATGTTTTTCAATGGCAAAAATCAATGAATATTGTAAATGCACAAACAGTAATTTCTCCGCATTGCAAGGTGCAATTCTGAAATTTTTTGCTTTTTCCTGCTCCTCTTAGCATTATAAAGAAGATTCAAAGAGAGTGAGATGCCAGCTCCTTTCATTCAGTCAGTAGCTTCAATCATTTCTGGACGTTTTTCAATGGCAAAAATCAATGAATATTGTAAATGCACAAACAGTAATTTCTCCGCATTGCAAGGTGCAATTCTGAAATTTTTTGCTTTTTCCTGCTCCTCTTAGCATGATAAAGAAGATTCAAAGAGAGTGAGATGCCAGCTCCTTTCATTCAGTCAGTAGCTTCAAACATTTCTGGTATATGAATAACATGATGTTTTTCAATGGCAAAAATCAATGAATATTGTAAATGCACAAACAGTAATTTCTCCGCATTGCAAGGTGCAATTCTGAAATTTTTTGTTTTTTCCTGCTCCTCTTAGCATGATAAAGAAGATTCAAAGAGAGTGAGATGCCAGCTCCTTTCATTCAGTCAGTAGCTTCAAACATTTCTGGTATATGAATAACATGTTTTTCAATGGCAAAAATCAATGAATATTGTTTATGCACAAACAGTAATTTCTCCTCATTGCAAGGTGCAATTCTGAAATTTTTTGCTTTTTCCTGCTCCTCTTAGCATGATAAAGAAGATTCAAAGAGAGTGAGATGCCAGCTCCTTTCATTCAGTCAGTAGCTTCAATCATTTCTGGACGTTTTTCAATGGCAAAAATCAATGAATATTGTAAATGCACAAACAGTAATTTCTCCGCATTGCAAGGTGCAATTCTGAAATTTTTTGCTTTTTCCTGCTCCTCTTAGCATGATAAAGAAGATTCAAAGAGAGTGAGATGCCAGCTCCTTTCATTCAGTCAGTAGCTTCAAACATCTCTGGTATATGAATAACATGATGTTTTTCAATGGCAAAAATCAATGAATATTGTAAATGCACAAACAGTAATTTCTCCGCATTGCAAGGTGCAATTCTGAAATTTTTTGCTTTTTCCTGCTCCTCTTAGCATGATAAAGAAGATTCAAAGAGAGTGAGATGCCAGCTCCTTTCATTCAGTCAGTAGCTTCAATCATTTCTGGACGTTTTTCAATGGCAAAAATCAATGAATATTGTAAATGCACAAACAGTACTTTCTCCGCATTGCAAGGTGCAATTCTGAAATTTTTTGCTTTTTCCTGCTCCTCTTAGCATGATAAAGAAGATTCAAAGAGAGTGAGATGCCAGATCCTTTCATTCAGTCAGTAGCTTCAAACATTTCTGGTATATGAATAACATGTTTTTCAATGGCAAAAATCAATGAATATTGTTAATGCACAAACAGTAATTTCTCCTCATTGCAAGGTGCAATTCTGAAATTTTTTGCTTTTTCCTGCTCCTCTTAGCATGATAAAGAAGATTCAAAGAGAGTGAGATGCCAGCTCCTTTCATTCAGTCAGTAGCTTCAATCATTTCTGGACGTTTTTCAATGGCAAAAATCAATGAATATTGTAAATGCACAAACAGTAATTTCTCCGCATTGCAAGGTGCAATTCTGAAATTTTTTGCTTTTTCCTGCTCCTCTTAGCATGATAAAGAAGATTCAAAGAGAGTGAGATGCCAGCTCCTTTCATTCAGTCAGTAGCTTCAAACATCTCTGGTATATGAATAACATGATGTTTTTCAATGGCAAAAATCAATGAATATTGTAAATGCACAAACAGTAATTTCTCCGCATTGCAAGGTGCAATTCTGAAATTTTTTGCTTTTTCCTGCTCCTCTTAGCATGATAAAGAAGATTCAAAGAGAGTGAGATGCCAGCTCCTTTCATTCAGTCAGTAGCTTCAATCATTTCTGGACGTTTTTCAATGGAAAAAATCAATGAATATTGTAAATGCACAAACAGTACTTTCTCCGCATTGCAAGGTGCAATTCTGAAATTTTTTGCTTTTTCCTGCTCCTCTTAGCATGATAAAGAAGATTCAAAGAGAGTGAGATGCTAGCTCCTTTCATTCAGTCAGTAGCTTCAAACATTTCTGGTATATGAATAACATGATGTTTTTCAATGGCAAAAATCAATGAATATTGTAAATGCACAAACAGTAATTTCTCCGTATTGCAAGGTGCAATTCTGAAATTTTTTGCTTTTTCCTGCTCCTCTTAGCATGATAAAGAAGATTCAAAGAGAGTGAGATGTCATCTCCTTTCATTCAGTCAGTAGCTTCAAACATTTCTGGTATATGAATAACATGATGTTTTTCAATGGCAAAAATCAATGAATATTGTAAATGCAGAAACAGTAATTTCTCCGCATTGCAAGGTGCAATTCTGAAATTTTTTGCTTTTTCCTGCTCCTCTTAGCATGATAAAGAAGATTCAAAGAGAGTGAGATGCCAGCTCCTTTCATTCAGACAGTAGCTTCAATCATTTCTGGACTTTTTTCAATGGCAAAAATCAATGAATATTGTAAATGCACAAACAGTAATTTCTCCGCATTGCAAGGTGCAATTCTGAAATTTTTTGCTTTTTCCTGCTCCTCTTAGCATGATAAAGAAGATTCAAAGAGAGTGAGATGCCAGCTCCTTTCATTCAGTCAGTAGCTTCAAACATTTCTGGTATATGAATAACATGATGTTTTACAATGGCAAAATTCAATGAATATTGTAAATGCACAAACAGTAATTTCTCCGCATTGCAAGGTGCAATTCTGAAATTTTTTGCTTTTTCCTGCTCCTCTTAGCATGATAAAGAAGATTCAAAGAGAGTGAGATGCCAGCTCCTTTTATTCAGTCAGTAGCTTCAATCATTTCTGGACGTTTTTCAATGGCAAAAATCAATGAATATTGTAAATGCACAAACAGTAATTTCTCCGCATTGCAAGGTGCAATTCTGAAATTTTTTGCTTTTTCCTGCTCCTCTTAGCATGATAAAGAAGATTCAAAGAGAGTGAGATGCCAGCTCCTTTCATTCAGTCAGTAGCTTCAATCATTTCTGGTATATGAATAACATGATGTTTTTCAATGGCAAAAATCAATGAATATTGTAAATGCACAAACAGTAATTTCTCCGCATTGCAAGGTGCAATTCTGAAATTTTTTGCTTTTTCCTGCTCCTCTTAGCATGATAAAGAAGATTCAAAGAGAGTGAGATGCCAGCTCCTTTCATTCAGTCAGTAGCTTCAATCATTTCTGGACGTTTTTCAATGGCAAAAATCAATGAATATTGTAAATGCACAAACAGTACTTTCTCCGCATTGCAAGGTGCAATTCTGAAATTTTTTGCTTTTTCCTGCTCCTCTTAGCATGATAAAGAAGATTCAAAGAGAGTGAGATGCCAGCTCCTTTCATTCAGTCAGTAGCTTCAAACATTTCTGGTATATGAATAACATGTTTTTCAATGGCAAAAATCAATGAATATTGTTAATGCACAAACAGTAATTTCTCCTCATTGCAAGGTGCAATTCTGAAATTTTTTGCTTTTTCCTGCTCCTCTTAGCATGATAAAGAAGATTCAAAGAGAGTGAGATGCCAGCTCCTTTCATTCAGTCAGTAGCTTCAATCATTTCTGGACGTTTTTCAATGGCAAAAATCAATGAATATTGTAAATGCACAAACAGTAATTTCTCCGCATTGCAAGGTGCAATTCTGAAATTTTTTGCTTTTTCCTGCTCCTCTTAGCATGATAAAGAAGATTCAAAGAGAGTGAGATGCCAGCTCCTTTCATTCAGTCAGTAGCTTCAAACATCTCTGGTATATGAATAACATGATGTTTTTCAATGGCAAAAATCAATGAATATTGTAAATGCACAAACAGTAATTTCTCCGCATTGCAAGGTGCAATTCTGAAATTTTTTGCTTTTTCCTGCTCCTCTTAGCATGATAAAGAAGATTCAAAGAGAGTGAGATGCCAGCTCCTTTCATTCAGTCAGTAGCTTCAATCATTTCTGGACGTTTTTCAATGGAAAAAATCAATGAATATTGTAAATGCACAAACAGTACTTTCTCCGCATTGCAAGGTGCAATTCTGAAATTTTTTGCTTTTTCCTGCTCCTCTTAGCATGATAAAGAAGATTCAAAGAGAGTGAGATGCTAGCTCCTTTCATTCAGTCAGTAGCTTCAAACATTTCTGGTATATGAATAACATGATGTTTTTCAATGGCAAAAATCAATGAATATTGTAAATGCACAAACAGTAATTTCTCCGTATTGCAAGGTGCAATTCTGAAATTTTTTGCTTTTTCCTGCTCCTCTTAGCATGATAAAGAAGATTCAAAGAGAGTGAGATGTCATCTCCTTTCATTCAGTCAGTAGCTTCAAACATTTCTGGTATATGAATAACATGATGTTTTTCAATGGCAAAAATCAATGAATATTGTAAATGCACAAACAGTAATTTCTCCGCATTGCAAGGTGCAATTCTGAAATTTTTTGCTTTTTCCTGCTCCTCTTAGCATGATAAAGAAGATTCAAAGAGAGTGAGATGCCAGCTCCTTTCATTCAGACAGTAGCTTCAATCATTTCTGGACTTTTTTCAATGGCAAAAATCAATGAATATTGTAAATGCACAAACAGTAATTTCTCCGCATTGCAAGGTGCAATTCTGAAATTTTTTGCTTTTTCCTGCTCCTCTTAGCATGATAAAGAAGATTCAAAGAGAGTGAGATGCCAGCTCCTTTCATTCAGTCAGTAGCTTCAAACATTTCTGGTATATGAATAACATGATGTTTTACAATGGCAAAATTCAATGAATATTGTAAATGCACAAACAGTAATTTCTCCGCATTGCAAGGTGCAATTCTGAAATTTTTTGCTTTTTCCTGCTCCTCTTAGCATGATAAAGAAGATTCAAAGAGAGTGAGATGCCAGCTCCTTTTATTCAGTCAGTAGCTTCAATCATTTCTGGACGTTTTTCAATGGCAAAAATCAATGAATATTGTAAATGCACAAACAGTAATTTCTCCGCATTGCAAGGTGCAATTCTGAAATTTTTTGCTTTTTCCTGCTCCTCTTAGCATGATAAAGAAGATTCAAAGAGAGTGAGATGCCAGCTCCTTTCATTCAGTCAGTAGCTTCAATCATTTCTGGTATATGAATAACATGATGTTTTTCAATGGCAAAAATCAATGAATATTGTAAATGCACAAACAGTAATTTCTCCGCATTGCAAGGTGCAATTCTGAAATTTTTTGCTTTTTCCTGCTCCTCTTAGCATGATAAAGAAGATTCAAAGAGAGTGAGATGCCAGCTCCTTTCATTCAGTCAGTAGCTTCAATCATTTCTGGACGTTTTTCAATGGCAAAAATCAATGAATATTAAAAATGCACAAACAGTAATTTCTCCGCATTGCAAGGTGCAATTCTGAAATTTTTTGCTTTTTCCTGCTCCTCTTAGCATGATAAAGAAGATTCAAAGAGAGTGAGATGTCAGCTCCTTTCATTCAGTCAGTAGCTTCAATCATTTCTGGACGTTTTTCAATGGCAAAAATCAATGAATATTGTAAATGCACAAACAGTAATTTCTCCGCATTGCAAGGTGCAATTCTGAAATTTTTTGCTTTTTCCTGCTCCTCTTAGCATGATAAAGAAGATTCAAAGAGAGTGAGATGCCAGCTCCTTTCATTCAGTCAGTAGCTTCAAACATCTCTGGTATATGAATAACATGATGTTTTTCAATGGCAAAAATCAATGAATATTGTAAATGCACAAACAGTAATTTCTCCGCATTGCAAGGTGCAATTCTGAAATTTTTTGCTTTTTCCTGCTCCTCTTAGCATGATAAAGAAGATTCAAAGAGAGTGAGATGCCAGCTCCTTTCATTCAGTCAGTAGCTTCAATCATTTCTGGACGTTTTTCAATGGAAAAAATCAATGAATATTGTAAATGCACAAACAGTACTTTCTCCGCATTGCAAGGTGCAATTCTGAAATTTTTTGCTTTTTCCTGCTCCTCTTAGCATGATAAAGAAGATTCAAAGAGAGTGAGATGCCAGCTCCTTTCATTCAGTCAGTAGCTTCAAACATTTCTGGTATATGAATAACATGTTTTTCAATGGCAAAAATCAATGAATATTGTTAATGCACAAACAGTAATTTCTCCTCATTGCAAGGTGCAATTCTGAAATTTTTTGCTTTTTCCTGCTCCTCTTAGCATGATAAAGAAGATTCAAAGAGAGTGAGATGCCAGCTCCTTTCATTCAGTCAGTAGCTTCAATCATTTCTGGACGTTTTTCAATGGCAAAAATCAATGAATATTGTAAATGCACAAACAGTAATTTCTCCGCATTGCAAGGTGCAATTCTGAAATTTTTTGCTTTTTCCTGCTCCTCTTAGCATGATAAAGAAGATTCAAAGAGAGTGAGATGCCAGCTCCTTTCATTCAGTCAGTAGCTTCAAACATCTCTGGTATATGAATAACATGATGTTTTTCAATGGCAAAAATCAATGAATATTGTAAATGCACAAACAGTAATTTCTCCGCATTGCAAGGTGCAATTCTGAAATTTTTTGCTTTTTCCTGCTCCTCTTAGCATGATAAAGAAGATTCAAAGAGAGTGAGATGCCAGCTCCTTTCATTCAGTCAGTAGCTTCAATCATTTCTGGACGTTTTTCAATGGAAAAAATCAATGAATATTGTAAATGCACAAACAGTACTTTCTCCGCATTGCAAGGTGCAATTCTGAAATTTTTTGCTTTTTCCTGCTCCTCTTAGCATGATAAAGAAGATTCAAAGAGAGTGAGATGCTAGCTCCTTTCATTCAGTCAGTAGCTTCAAACATTTCTGGTATATGAATAACATGATGTTTTTCAATGGCAAAAATCAATGAATATTGTAAATGCACAAACAGTAATTTCTCCGTATTGCAAGGTGCAATTCTGAAATTTTTTGCTTTTTCCTGCTCCTCTTAGCATGATAAAGAAGATTCAAAGAGAGTGAGATGTCATCTCCTTTCATTCAGTCAGTAGCTTCAAACATTTCTGGTATATGAATAACATGATGTTTTTCAATGGCAAAAATCAATGAATATTGTAAATGCACAAACAGTAATTTCTCCGCATTGCAAGGTGCAATTCTGAAATTTTTTGCTTTTTCCTGCTCCTCTTAGCATGATAAAGAAGATTCAAAGAGAGTGAGATGCCAGCTCCTTTCATTCAGACAGTAGCTTCAATCATTTCTGGACGTTTTTCAATGGCAAAAATCAATGAATATTGTAAATGCACAAACAGTAATTTCTCCGCATTGCAAGGTGCAATTCTGAAATTTTTTGCTTTTTCCTGCTCCTCTTAGCATGATAAAGAAGATTCAAAGAGAGTGAGATGCCAGCTCCTTTCATTCAGTCAGTAGCTTCAAACATTTCTGGTATATGAATAACATGATGTTTTACAATGGCAAAATTCAATGAATATTGTAAATGCACAAACAGTAATTTCTCCGCATTGCAAGGTGCAATTCTGAAATTTTTTGCTTTTTCCTGCTCCTCTTAGCATGATAAAGAAGATTCAAAGAGAGTGAGATGCCAGCTCCTTTTATTCAGTCAGTAGCTTCAATCATTTCTGGACGTTTTTCAATGGCAAAAATCAATGAATATTGTAAATGCACAAACAGTAATTTCTCCGCATTGCAAGGTGCAATTCTGAAATTTTTTGCTTTTTCCTGCTCCTCTTAGCATGATAAAGAAGATTCAAAGAGAGTGAGATGCCAGCTCCTTTCATTCAGTCAGTAGCTTCAATCATTTCTGGTATATGAATAACATGATGTTTTTCAATGGCAAAAATCAATGAATATTGTAAATGCACAAACAGTAATTTCTCCGCATTGCAAGGTGCAATTCTGAAATTTTTTGCTTTTTCCTGCTCCTCTTAGCATGATAAAGAAGATTCAAAGAGAGTGAGATGCCAGCTCCTTTCATTCAGTCAGTAGCTTCAATCATTTCTGGACGTTTTTCAATGGCAAAAATCAATGAATATTAAAAATGCACAAACAGTAATTTCTCCGCATTGCAAGGTGCAATTCTGAAATTTTTTGCTTTTTCCTGCTCCTCTTAGCATGATAAAGAAGATTCAAAGAGAGTGAGATGCCAGCTCCTTTCATTCAGTCAGTAGCTTCAATCATTTCTGGACGTTTTTCAATGGCAAAAATCAATGAATATTGTAAATGCACAAACAGTAATTTCTCCGGATTGCAAGGTGCAATTCTGAAATTTTTTGCTTTTTCCTGCTCCTCTTAGCATGATAAAGAAGATTCAAAGAGAGTGAGATGCCAGCTCCTTTCATTCAGTCAGTAGCTTCAAACATTTCTGGTATATGAATAACATGATGTTTTTCAATGGTAAAAATCAATGAATATTGTAAATGCACAAACAGTAATTTCTCCGCATTGCAAGGTGCAATTCTGAAATTTTTTGCTTTTTCCTGCTCCTCTTAGCATGATAAAGAAGATTCAAAGATAGTGAGATACCAGCTCCTTTCATTCAGTCAGTAGCTTCAATCATTTCTGGACGTTTTTCAATGGCAAAAATCAATGAATATTGTAAATGCACAAACAGTAATTTCTCCGCATTGCAAGGTGCAATTCTGAAATTTTTTGCTTTTTCCTGCTCCTCTTAGCATGATAAAGAAGATTCAATGAGAGTGAGATGCCAGCTCCTTTCATTCAGTCAGTAGCTTCAAACATTTCTGGTATATGAATAACATGATGTTTTTCAATGGCAAAAATCAATGAATATTGTAAATGCACAAACAGTAATTTCTCCGCATTGCAAGGTGCAATTCTGAAATTTTTTGCTTTTTCCTGCTCCTTCTTGCATGATAAAGAAGATTCAAAGAAAGTGAGATGCCAGCTCCTTTCATTCAGTCAGTAGCATCAATCATTTCTGGACGTTTTTCAATGGCAAAAATCAATGAATATTGTAAATGCACAAACAGTAATTTCTCCGCATTGCAAGGTGCAATTCTGAAATTTTTTGCTTTTTTTTGCTCCTCTTAGCATGATAAAGAACATTCAAAGAGAGTGAGATGCCAGCTCCTTTCATTCAGTCAGTAGCTTCAATCATTTCTGGACGTTTTTCAATGGCAAAAATCAATGAATATTGTAAATGCACAAACAGTAATTTCTCCGCATTGCAAGGTGCAATTCTGAAATTTTTTGCTTTTTCCTGCTCCTCTTAGCATGATAAAGAAGATTCAATGAGAGTGAGATGCCAGCTCCTTTCATTCAGTCAGTAGCTTCAAACATTTCTGGTATATGAATAACATGTTTTTCAATGGCAAAAATCAATGAATATTGTAAATGCACAAACAGTAATTTCTCCGCATTGCAAGGTGCAATTCTGAAATTTTTTGCTTTTTCCTGCTCCTCTTAGCATGACAAAGAAGATTCAAAGAGAGTGAGATGCCGGCTCCTTTCATTCAGTCAGTAGCTTCAATCATTTCTGGACGTTTTAAAATGGCAAAAATCAATGAATATTGTAAATGCACAAACAGTAATTTCTCCGCATTGCAAGGTGCAATTCTGAAAATTTTTGCTTTTTCCTGCTCCTCTTAGCATGATAAAGAAGATTCAAAGAGAGTGAGATGCCAGCTCCTTTCATTCAGTCAGTAGCTTCAAACATTTCTGGTATATGAATAACATGATGTTTTTCAATGGCAAAAATCAATGAATATTGTAAATGCACAAACAGTAATTTCTCCGCATTGCAAGGTGCAATTCTGAAATTTTTTGCTTTTTCCTGCTCCCCTTAGCATGATAAAGAAGATTCAAAGAGAGTGAGATACCAGCTCCTTTCATTCAGTCAGTAGCTTCAATCATTTCTGGACGTTTTTCAATGGCAAAAATCAATGAATATTGTAAATGCACAAACAGTAATTTCTCCGCATTGCAAGGTGCAATTCTGAAATTTTTTGCTTTTTCCTGCTCCTCTTAGCATGATAAAGAAGATTCAAAGAGAGTGAGATGCCAGCTCCTTTCATTCAGTCAGTAGTTTCAAACATTTCTGGTATATGAATAACATGATGTTTTTCAATGGCAAAAATCAATGAATATTGTAAATGCACAAACAGTAATTTCTCCGCATTGCAAGGTGCAATTCTGAAATTTTTTGCTTTTTCCTGCTCCTCTTAGCATTATAAAGAAGATTCAAAGAGAGTGAGATGCCAGCTCCTTTCATTCAGTCAGTAGCTTCAATCATTTCTGGACGTTTTTCAATGGCAAAAATCAATGAATATTGTAAATGCACAAACAGTAATTTCTCCGCATTGCAAGGTGCAATTCTGAAATTTTTTGCTTTTTCCTGCTCCTCTTAGCATGATAAAGAAGATTCAAAGAGAGTGAGATGTCAGCTCCTTTCATTCAGTCAGTAGCTTCAAACATTTCTGGTATATGAATAACATGATGTTTTTCAATGGCAAAAATCAATGAATATTGTAAATGCACAAACAGTAATTTCTCCGCATTGCAAGGTGCAATTCTGAAATTTTTTGCTTTTTCCTGCTCCTCTTAGCATTATAAAGAAGATTCAAAGAGAGTGAGATGCCAGCTCCTTTCATTCAGTCAGTAGCTTCAATCATTTCTGGACGTTTTTCAATGGCAAAAATCAATGAATATTGTAAATGCACAAACAGTAATTTCTCCGCATTCCAAGGTGCAATTCTGAAATTTTTTGCTTTTTCCTGCTCCTCTTAGCATGATAAAGAAGATTCAAAGAGAGTGAGATGTCAGCTCCTTTCATTCAGTCAGTAGCTTCAAACATTTCTGGTATATGAATAACATGATGTTTTTCAATGGCAAAAATCAATGAATATTGTAAATGCACAAACAGTAATTTCTCCGCATTGCAAGGTGCAATTCTGAAATTTTTTGCTTTTTCCTGCTTCTCTTTGCATGATAAAGAAGATTCAAAGAGAGTGAGATGCCAGCTCCTTTCATTCAGTCAGTAGCTTCAATCATTTCTGGACGTTTTTCAATGGCAAAAATCAATGAATATTGTAAATGCACAAACAGTAATTTCTCCGCATTGCAAGGTGAAATTCTGAAATTTTTTGCTTTTTCCTGCTCCTCTTAGCATGATAAAGAAGATTCAGAGTGAGATGCCAGCTCCTTTCATTCAGTCAGTAGCTTCAATCATTTCTGGACGTTTTTCAATGGCAAAAATCAATGAATATTGTAAATGCACAAACAGTAATTTCTCCGCATTGCAAGGTGCAATTCTGAAATTTTTTGCTTTTTCCTGCTCCTCTTAGCATGACAAAGAAGATTCAAAGAGAGTGAGATGCCAGCTCCTTTCATTCAGTCAGTAGCTTCAAACATTTCTGGACGTTTTAAAATGGCAAAAATCAATGAATATTGTAAATGCACAAACCGTAATTTCTTCGCATTGCAAGGTGCAATTCTGAAATTTTTTGCTTTTTCCTGCTCCTCTTAGCATGATAAAGAAGATTCAAAGAGAGTGAGATGCCAGCTCCTTTCATTCAGTCAGTAGCTTCAAACATTTCTGGTATATGAATAACATGATGTTTTTCAATGGCAAAAATCAATGAATATTGTAAATGCACAAACAGTAATTTCTCCGCATTGCAAGGTGCAATTCTGAAATTTTTTGTTTTTTCCTGCTCCTCTTAGCATGATAAAGAAGATTCAAAGAGAGTGAGATGCCAGCTCCTTTCATTCAGTCAGTAGCTTCAAACATTTCTGGTATATGAATAACATGTTTTTCAATGGCAAAAATCAATGAATATTGTTAATGCACAAACAGTAATTTCTCCTCATTGCAAGGTGCAATTCTGAAATTTTTTGCTTTTTCCTGCTCCTCTTAGCATGATAAAGAAGATTCAAAGAGAGTGAGATGCCAGCTCCTTTCATTCAGTCAGTAGCTTCAATCATTTCTGGACGTTTTTCAATGGCAAAAATCAATGAATATTGTAAATGCACAAACAGTAATTTCTCCGCATTGCAAGGTGCAATTCTGAAATTTTTTGCTTTTTCCTGCTCCTCTTAGCATGATAAAGAAGATTCAAAGAGAGTGAGATGCCAGCTCCTTTCATTCAGTCAGTAGCTTCAAACATCTCTGGTATATGAATAACATGATGTTTTTCAATGGCAAAAATCAATGAATATTGTAAATGCACAAACAGTAATTTCTCCGCATTGCAAGGTGCAATTCTGAAATTTTTTGCTTTTTCCCGCTCCTCTTAGCATGATAAAGAAGATTCAAAGAGAGTGAGATGCCATCTCCTTTCATTCAGTCAGTAGCTTCAATCATTTCTGGACGTTTTTCAATGGAAAAAATCAATGAATATTGTAAATGCACAAACAGTACTTTCTCCGCATTGCAAGGTGCAATTCTGAAATTTTTTGCTTTTTCCTGCTCCTCTTAGCATGATAAAGAAGATTCAAAGAGAGTGAGATGCTAGCTCCTTTCATTCAGTCAGTAGCTTCAAACATTTCTGGTATATGAATAACATGATGTTTTTCAATGGCAAAAATCAATGAATATTGTAAATGCACAAACAGTAATTTCTCCGTATTGCAAGGTGCAATTCTGAAATTTTTTGCTTTTTCCTGCTCCTCTTAGCATGATAAAGAAGATTCAAAGAGAGTGAGATGTCATCTCCTTTCATTCAGTCAGTAGCTTCAAACATTTCTGGTATATGAATAACATGATGTTTTTCAATGGCAAAAATCAATGAATATTGTAAATGCACAAACAGTAATTTCTCCGCATTGCAAGGTGCAATTCTGAAATTTTTTGCTTTTTCCTGCTCCTCTTAGCATGATAAAGAAGATTCAAAGAGAGTGAGATGCCAGCTCCTTTCATTCAGTCAGTAGCTTCAATCATTTCTGGACGTTTTTCAATGGCAAAAATTAATGAATATTGTAAATGCACAAACAGTAATTTCTCCGCATTGCAAGGTGCAATTCTGAAATTTTTTGCTTTTTCCTGCTCCTCTTAACATGGTAAAGAAGATTCAAAGAGAGTGAGATGCCAGCTCCTTTCATTCAGTCAGTAGCTTCAATCATTTCTGGACGTTTTTCAATGGCAAAAATCAATGAATATTGTAAATGCACAAACAGTAATTTCTCCGCATTGCAAGGTGCAATTCTGAAATTTTTTGCTTTTTCCTGCTCCTCTTAGCATGATAAAGAAAATTCAAAGAGAGTGAGATGCCAGCTCCTTTCATTCAGTCAGTAGCTTCAAAGATTTCTGGTATATGAATAACATGATGTTTTTCAATGGCAAAAATCAATGAATATTGTAAATGCACAAACAGTAATTTCTCCGCATTGCAAGGTGCAATTCTGAAATTTTTTGCTTTTTCCTGCTCCTCTTAGCATGATAAAGAAGATTCAAAGAGTGAGATGCCAGCTCCTTTCATTCAGTCAGTAGCTTCAATCATTTCTGGACGTTTTTCAATGGCAAAAATCAATGAATATTGTAAATACACAAACAGTAATTTCTCCGCATTGCAAGGTGCAATTCTGAAATTTTTTGCTTTTTCCTGCTCCTCTTAGCATGATAAAGAAGATTCAAAGAGAGTGAGATGCCAGCTCCTTTCATTCAGTCAGTAGCTTCAATCATTTCTGGACATTTTTCAATGGCAAAAATCAATGAATATTGTAAATGCACAAACAGTAATTTCTCCGCATTGCAAGGTGCAATTCTGAAATTTCTTGCTTTTTCCTGCTCCTCTTAGCATGATAAAGAAAATTCAAAGAGAGTGAGATGCCAGCTCCTTTCATTCAGTCAGTAGCTTCAAACATTTCTGGTATATGAATAACATGATGTTTTTCAATGGCAAAAATCAATGAATATTGTAAATGCACAAACAGTAATTTCTACGCATTGCAAGGTGCAATTCTGAAATTTTTTGCTTTTTCCTGCTCCTCATAGCATGATAAAGAATATTCAAAGAGAGTGAGATGCCAGCTCCTTTCATTCAGTCAGTAGCTTCAAACATTTCTGGACGTTTTTCAATGGAAAAAATCAATGAATATTGTAAATGCACAAACAGTAATTTCTCCGCATTGCAAGGTGCAATTCTGAAATTTTTTGCTTTTTCCTGCTCCTCTTAGCATGATAAAGAAGATTCAAAGAGAGTGAGATGCCAGTTCCTTTCATTCAGTCAGTAGCTTCAAACATTTCTGGTATATGAATAACATGATGTTTTTCAATGGCAAAAATCAATGAATATTGTAAATGCACAAACAGTAATTTCTCCGCATTGCAAGGTGCAATTCTGAAATTTTTTGCTTTTTCCTGCTCCTCTTAGCATGATAAAGAAGATTCAAAGAGAGTGAGATGCCAGCTCCTTTCATTCAGTCAGTAGCTTCAATCATTTCTGGACGTTTTTCAATGGCAAAAATCAATGAATATTGTAAATGCACAAACAGTAATTTCTCCGCATTGCAAGGTGCAATTCTGAAATTTTTTGCTTTTTCCTGCTCCTCTTAGCATGATAAAGAAGATTCAAAGAGAGTGAGATGCCAGCTCCTTTCATTCAGTCAGTAGCTTCAAACATTTCTGGTATATGAATAACATGATGTTTTTCAATGGCAAAAATCAATGAATATTGTAAATGCACAAACAGTAATTTCTCCGCATTGCAAGGTGCAATTCTGAAATTTTTTGCTTTTTCCTGCTCCTCTTAGCATGATAAAGAAGATTCAAAGAGAGTGAGATGCCAGCTCCTTTCATTCAGTCAGTAGCTTCAATCATTTCTGGACGTTTTTCAATGGCAAAAATCAATGAATATTGTAAATGCACAAACAGTAATTTCTCCGCATTGCAAGGTGCAATTCTGAAATTTTTTGCTTTTTCCTGCTTCTCTTAGCATGATAAAGAAGATTCAAAGAGAGTGAGATGCTAGCTCCTTTCAGTCAGTAGCTTCAATCATTTCTGGATGTTTTTCAATGGCAAAAATCAATGAATATTGTAAATGCACAAACAGTAATTTCTCCGCATTGCAAGGTGCAATTCTGAAATTTTTTCTTTTTCCTGCTCCTCTTAGCATGATAAAGAAGATTCCAAGAGATTGAGATGCCAGCTCCTTTCATTGAGTCAGTAGCTTCAAACATTTCTGGTATATGAATAACATGATGTTTTTCAATGACAAAAATCAATGAATATTGTAAATGCACAAACAGTAATTTCTCCGCATTGCAAGGAGCAATTCTGAAATTTTTTGCTTTTTCCTGCTCCTCTTAGCATGATAAAGAAGATTCAAAGAGAGTAAGATGCCAGCTCCTTTCATTCAGTCAGTAGCTTCAATCATTTCTGGACGTTTTTCAATGGTAAAAATCAATGAATATTGTAAATGCACAAACAGTAATTTTTCCGCATTGCAAGGTGCAATTCTGAAATTTTTTGCTTTTTCCTGCTCCTCTTAGCATGATAAAGAAGATTCAAAGAGAGTGAGATGCCAGCTCCTTTCATTCAGTCAGTAGCTTCAAACATTTCTGGTATATGAATAACATGATGTTTTTCAATGGCAAAAATCAATGAATATTGTAAATGCACAAACAGTAATTTCTCCGCATTGCAAGGTGCAATTCTGAAATTTTTTGCTTTTTCCTGCTCCTCTTAGCATGATAAAGAAGATTCAAAGAGAGTGAGATGCCAGCTCCTTTCATTCAGTCAGTAGCTTCAATCATTTCTGGACGTTTTTCAATGGCAAAAATCAATGAATATTGTAAATGCACAAACAGTAATTTCTCCGCATTGCAAGGTGCAATTCTGAAATTTTTTGCTTTTTCCTGCTCCTCTTAGCATGATAAAGAAGATTCAAAGAGAGTGAGATGCCAGCTCCTTTCATTCAGTCAGTAGCTTCAATCATTTCTGGACGTTTTTCAATGGCAAAAATCAATGAATATTGTAAATGCACAAACAGTAATTTCTCCACATTGCAAGGTGCAATTCTGAAATTTTTTGCTTTTTCCTGCTCCTCTTAGCATGATAAAGAAGATTCAAAGAGAGTGAGATGCCAGCTCCTTTCATTCAGTCAGTAGCTTCAAACATTTCTGGTATATGAATAACATGATGTTTTTCAATGGCAAAAATCAATGAATATTGTAAATGCACAAACAGTAATTTCTCCGCATTGCAAGGTGCAATTCTGAAATTTTTTGCTTTTTCCTGCTCCTCTTAGCATGATAAAGAAGATTCAAAGAGAGTGAAATGCCAGCTCCTTTCATTCAGTCAGTAGCTTCAATCATTTCTGGACGTTTTTCAATGGCAAAAATCAATGAATATTGGAAATGCACAAACAGTAATTTCTCCCCATTGCAAGGTGCAATTCTGAAATTTTTTGCTTTTTCCTGCTCCTCTTAGCATGATAAAGAAGATTCAAAGAGATTGAGATGCCAGCTCCTTTCATTCAGTCAGTAGCTTCAAACATTTCTGGTATATGAATAACATGATGTTTTTCAATGGCAAAAATCAATGAATATTGTAAATGCACAAACAGTAATTTCTCCGCATTGCAAGGTGCAATTCTGAAATTTTTTGTTTTTTCCTGCTCCTCTTAGCATGATAAAGAAGATTCAAAGAGAGTGAGATGCCAGCTCCTTTCATTCAGTCAGTAGCTTCAAACATTTCTGGTATATGAATAACATGTTTTTCAATGGCAAAAATCAATGAATATTGTAAATGCACAAACAGTAATTTCTCCGCATTGCAAGGTGCAATTCTGAAATTTCTTGCTTTTTCCTGCTCCTCTTAGCATGATAAAGAAAATTCAAAGAGAGTGAGATGCCAGCTCCTTTCATTCAGTCAGTAGCTTCAAACATTTCTGGTATATGAATAACATGATGTTTTTCAATGGCAAAAATCAATGAATATTGTAAATGCACAAACAGTAATTTCTACGCATTGCAAGGTGCAATTCTGAAATTTTTTGCTTTTTCCTGCTCCTCATAGCATGATAAAGAATATTCAAAGAGAGTGAGATGCCAGCTCCTTTCATTCAGTCAGTAGCTTCAAACATTTCTGGACGTTTTTCAATGGCAAAAATCAATGAATATTGTAAATGCACAAACAGTAATTTCTCCGCATTGCAAGGTGCAATTCTGAAATTTTTTGCTTTTTCCTGCTCCTCTTAGCATGATAAAGAAGATTCAAAGAGAGTGAGATGCCAGTTCCTTTCATTCAGTCAGTAGCTTCAAACATTTCTGGTATATGAATAACATGATGTTTTTCAATGGCAAAAATCAATGAATATTGTAAATGCACAAACAGTAATTTCTCCGCATTGCAAGGTGCAATTCTGAAATTTTTTGCTTTTTCCTGCTCCTCTTAGCATGATAAAGAAGATTCAAAGAGAGTGAGATGCCAGCTCCTTTCATTCAGTCAGTAGCTTCAATCATTTCTGGACGTTTTTCAATGGCAAAAATCAATGAATATTGTAAATGCACAAACAGTAATTTCTCCGCATTGCAAGGTGCAATTCTGAAATTTTTTGCTTTTTCCTGCTCCTCTTAGCATGATAAAGAAGATTCAAAGAGAGTGAGATGCCAGCTCCTTTCATTCAGTCAGTAGCTTCAAACATTTCTGGTATATGAATAACATGATGTTTTTCAATGGCAAAAATCAATGAATATTGTAAATGCACAAAGAGTAATTTCTCCGCATTGCAAGGTGCAATTCTGAAATTTTTTGCTTTTTCCTGCTCCTCTTAGCATGATAAAGAAGATTCAAAGAGAGTGAGATGCCAGCTCCTTTCATTCAGTCAGTAGCTTCAATCATTTCTGGACGTTTTTCAATGGCAAAAATCAATGAATATTGTAAATGCACAAACAGTAATTTCTCCGCATTGCAAGGTGCAATTCTGAAATTTTTTGCTTTTTCCTGCTCCTCTTAGCATGATAAAGAAGATTCAAAGAGAGTGAGATGCTAGCTCCTTTCAGTCAGTAGCTTCAATCATTTCTGGATGTTTTTCAATGGCAAAAATCAATGAATATTGTAAATGCACAAACAGTAATTTCTCCGCATTGCAAGGTGCAATTCTGAAATTTTTTCTTTTTCCTGCTCCTCTTAGCATGATAAAGAAGATTCCAAGAGATTGAGATGCCAGCTCCTTTCATTGAGTCAGTAGCTTCAAACATTTCTGGTATATGAATAACATGATGTTTTTCAATGACAAAAATCAATGAATATTGTAAATGCACAAACAGTAATTTCTCCGCATTGCAAGGAGCAATTCTGAAATTTTTTGCTTTTTCCTGCTCCTCTTAGCATGATAAAGAAGATTCAAAGAGAGTGAGATGCCAGCTCCTTTCATTCAGTCAGTAGCTTCAATCATTTCTGGACGTTTTTCAATGGCAAAAATCAATGAATATTGTAAATGCACAAACAGTAATTTCTCCGCATTGCAAGGTGCAATTCTGAAATTTTTTGCTTTTTCCTGCTCCTCTTAGCATGATAAAGAAGATTCAAAGAGAGTGAGATGCCAGCTCCTTTCATTCAGTCAGTAGCTTCAAACATTTCTGGTATATGAATAACATGATGTTTTTCAATGGCAAAAATCAATGAATATTGTAAATGCACAAAGAGTAATTTCTCCGCATTGCAAGGTGCAATTCTGAAATTTTTTGCTTTTTCCTGCTCCTCTTAGCATGATAAAGAAGATTCAAAGAGAGTGAGATGCCAGCTCCTTTCATTCAGTCAGTAGCTTCAATCATTTCTGGACGTTTTTCAATGGCAAAAATCAATGAATATTGTAAATGCACAAACAGTAATTTCTCCGCATTGCAAGGTGCAATTCTGAAATTTTTTGCTTTTTCCTGCTCCTCTTAGCATGATAAAGAAGATTCAAAGAGAGTGAGATGCTAGCTCCTTTCAGTCAGTAGCTTCAATCATTTCTGGATGTTTTTCAATGGCAAAAATCAATGAATATTGTAAATGCACAAACAGTAATTTCTCCGCATTGCAAGGTGCAATTCTGAAATTTTTTCTTTTTCCTGCTCCTCTTAGCATGATAAAGAAGATTCCAAGAGATTGAGATGCCAGCTCCTTTCATTGAGTCAGTAGCTTCAAACATTTCTGGTATATGAATAACATGATGTTTTTCAATGACAAAAATCAATGAATATTGTAAATGCACAAACAGTAATTTCTCCGCATTGCAAGGAGCAATTCTGAAATTTTTTGCTTTTTCCTGCTCCTCTTAGCATGATAAAGAAGATTCAAAGAGAGTAAGATGCCAGCTCCTTTCATTCAGTCAGTAGCTTCAATCATTTCTGGACGTTTTTCAATGGTAAAAATCAATGAATATTGTAAATGCACAAACAGTAATTTTTCCGCATTGCAAGGTGCAATTCTGAAATTTTTTGCTTTTTCCTGCTCCTCTTAGCATGATAAAGAAGATTCAAAGAGAGTGAGATGCCAGCTCCTTTCATTCAGTCAGTAGCTTCAAACATTTCTGGTATATGAATAACATGATGTTTTTCAATGGCAAAAATCAATGAATATTGTAAATGCACAAACAGTAATTTCTCCGCATTGCAAGGTGCAATTCTGAAATTTTTTGCTTTTTCCTGCTCCTCTTAGCATGATAAAGAAGATTCAAAGAGAGTGAGATGCCAGCTCCTTTCATTCAGTCAGTAGCTTCAATCATTTCTGGACGTTTTTCAATGGCAAAAATCAATGAATATTGTAAATGCACAAACAGTAATTTCTCCGCATTGCAAGGTGCAATTCTGAAATTTTTTGCTTTTTCCTGCTCCTCTTAGCATGATAAAGAAGATTCAAAGAGAGTGAGATGCCAGCTCCTTTCATTCAGTCAGTAGCTTCAATCATTTCTGGACGTTTTTCAATGGCAAAAATCAATGAATATTGTAAATGCACAAACAGTAATTTCTCCGCATTGCAAGGTGCAATTCTGAAATTTTTTGCTTTTTCCTGCTCCTCTTAGCATGATAAAGAAGATTCAAAGAGAGTGAGATGCCAGCTCCTTTCATTCAGTCAGTAGCTTCAAACATTTCTGGTATATGAATAACATGATGTTTTTCAATGGCAAAAATCAATGAATATTGTAAATGCACAAACAGTAATTTCTCCGCATTGCAAGGTGCAATTCTGAAATTTTTTGCCTTTTCCTGCTCCTCTTAGCATGATAAAGAAGATTCAAAGAGAGTGAAATGCCAGCTCCTTTCATTCAGTCAGTAGCTTCAATCATTTCTGGACGTTTTTCAATGGCAAAAATCAATGAATATTGTAAATGCACAAACAGTAATTTCTACGCATTGCAAGGTGCAATTCTGAAATTTTTTGCTTTTTCCTGCTCCTCATAGCATGATAAAGAATATTCAAAGAGAGTGAGATGCCAGCTCCTTTCATTCAGTCAGTAGCTTCAAACATTTCTGGACGTTTTTCAATGGCAAAAATCAATGAATATTGTAAATGCACAAACAGTAATTTCTCCGCATTGCAAGGTGCAATTCTGAAATTTTTTGCTTTTTCCTGCTCCTCTTAGCATGATAAAGAAGATTCAAAGAGAGTGAGATGCCAGTTCCTTTCATTCAGTCAGTAGCTTCAAACATTTCTGGTATATGAATAACATGATGTTTTTCAATGGCAAAAATCAATGAATATTGTAAATGCACAAACAGTAATTTCTCCGCATTGCAAGGTGCAATTCTGAAATTTTTTGCTTTTTCCTGCTCCTCTTAGCATGATAAAGAAGATTCAAAGAGATTGAGATGCCAGCTCCTTTCATTCAGTCAGTAGCTTCAATCATTTCTGGACGTTTTTCAATGGCAAAAATCAATGAATATTGTAAATGCACAAACAGTAATTTCTCCGCATTGCAAGGTGCAATTCTGAAATTTTTTGCTTTTTCCTGCTCCTCTTAGCATGATAAAGAAGATTCAAAGAGAGTGAGATGCCAGCTCCTTTCATTCAGTCAGTAGCTTCAAACATTTCTGGTATATGAATAACATGATGTTTTTCAATGGCAAAAATCAATGAATATTGTAAATGCACAAACAGTAATTTCTCCGCATTGCAAGGTGCAATTCTGAAATTTTTTGCTTTTTCCTGCTCCTCTTAGCATGATAAAGAAGATTCAAAGAGAGTGAGATGCCAGCTCCTTTCATTCAGTCAGTAGCTTCAATCATTTCTGGACGTTTTTCAATGGCAAAAATCAATGAATATTGTAAATGCACAAACAGTAATTTCTCCGCATTGCAAGGTGCAATTCTGAAATTTTTTGCTTTTTCCTGCTCCTCTTAGCATGATAAAGAAGATTCAAAGAGAGTGAGATGCTAGCTCCTTTCAGTCAGTAGCTTCAATCATTTCTGGATGTTTTTCAATGGCAAAAATCAATGAATATTGTAAATGCACAAACAGTAATTTCTCCGCATTGCAAGGTGCAATTCTGAAATTTTTTCTTTTTCCTGCTCCTCTTAGCATGATAAAGAAGATTCCAAGAGATTGAGATGCCAGCTCCTTTCATTGAGTCAGTAGCTTCAAACATTTCTGGTATATGAATAACATGATGTTTTTCAATGACAAAAATCAATGAATATTGTAAATGCACAAACAGTAATTTCTCCGCATTGCAAGGAGCAATTCTGAAATTTTTTGCTTTTTCCTGCTCCTCTTAGCATGATAAAGAAGATTCAAAGAGAGTAAGATGCCAGCTCCTTTCATTCAGTCAGTAGCTTCAATCATTTCTGGACGTTTTTCAATGGTAAAAATCAATGAATATTGTAAATGCACAAACAGTAATTTTTCCGCATTGCAAGGTGCAATTCTGAAATTTTTTGCTTTTTCCTGCTCCTCTTAGCATGATAAAGAAGATTCAAAGAGAGTGAGATGCCAGCTCCTTTCATTCAGTCAGTAGCTTCAAACATTTCTGGTATATGAATAACATGATGTTTTTCAATGGCAAAAATCAATGAATATTGTAAATGCACAAACAGTAATTTCTCCGCATTGCAAGGTGCAATTCTGAAATTTTTTGCTTTTTCCTGCTCCTCTTAGCATGATAAAGAAGATTCAAAGAGAGTGAGATGCCAGCTCCTTTCATTCAGTCAGTAGCTTCAATCATTTCTGGACGTTTTTCAATGGCAAAAATCAATGAATATTGTAAATGCACAAACAGTAATTTCTCCGCATTGCAAGGTGCAATTCTGAAATTTTTTGCTTTTTCCTGCTCCTCTTAGCATGATAAAGAAGATTCAAAGAGAGTGAGATGCCAGCTACTTTCATTCAGTCAGTAGCTTCAATCATTTCTGGACGTTTTTCAATGGCAAAAATCAATGAATATTGTAAATGCACAAACAGTAATTTCTCCGCATTGCAAGGTGCAATTTGGAAATTTTTTGCTTTTTCCTGCTCCTCTTAGCATGATAAAGAAGATTCAAAGAGAGTGAGATGCCAGCTCCTTTCATTCAGTCAGTAGCTTCAAACATTTCTGGTATATGAATAACATGATGTTTTTCAATGGCAAAAATCAATGAATATTGTAAATGCACAAACAGTAATTTCTCCGCATTGCAAGGTGCAATTCTGAAATTTTTTGCTTTTTCCTGCTCCTCTTAGCATGATAAAGAAGATTCAAAGAGAGTGAAATGCCAGCTCCTTTCATTCAGTCAGTAGCTTCAATCATTTCTGGACGTTTTTCAATGGCAAAAATCAATGAATATTGGAAATGCACAAACAGTAATTTCTCCCCATTGCAAGGTGCAATTCTGAAATTTTTTGCTTTTTCCTGCTCCTCTTAGCATGATAAAGAAGATTCAAAGAGAGTGAGATGCCAGCTCCTTTCATTCAGTCAGTAGCTTCAAACATTTCTGGTATATGAATAACATGATGTTTTTCAATGGCAAAAATCAATGAATATTGTAAATGCACAAACAGTAATTTCTCCGCATTGCAAGGTGCAATTCTGAAATTTTTTGCTTTTTCCTGCTCCTCTTAGCATGATAAAGAAGATTCAAAGAGAGTGAGATGCCAGCTCCTTTCATTCAGTCAGTAGCTTCAATCATTTCTGGACGTTTTTCAATGGCAAAAATCAATGAATATTGTAAATGCACAAACAGTAATTTCTCCGCATTGCAAGGTGCAATTCTGAAATTTTTTGCTTTTTCCTGCTCCTCTTAGCATGATAAAGAAGATTCAAAGAGAGTGAGATGCCAGCTCCTTTCATTCAGTCAGTAGCTTCAAACATTTCTGGTATATGAATAACATGATGTTTTTCAATGACAAAAATCAATGAATATTGTAAATGCACAAACAGTAATTTCTCCGCATTGCAAGGAGCAATTCTGAAATTTTTTGCTTTTTCCTGCTCCTCTTAGCATGATAAAGAAGATTCAAAGAGAGTGAGATGCCAGCTCCTTTCATTCAGTCAGTAGCTTCAATCATTTCTGGACGTTTTTCAATGGTAAAAATCAATGAATATTGTAAATGCACAAACAGTAATTTTTCCGCATTGCAAGGTGCAATTCTGAAATTTTTTGCTTTTTCCTGCTCCTCTTAGCATGATAAAGAAGATTCAAAGAGAGTGAGATGCCAGCTCCTTTCATTCAGTCAGTAGCTTCAATCATTTCTGGTATATGAATAACATGATGTTTTTCAATGGCGAAAAATCAATGAATATTGTAAATGCACAAACAGTAATTTCTCCGCATTGCAAGGTTCAATTCTGAAATTTTTTGCTTTTTCCTGCTCCTCTTAGCATGATAAAGAAGATTCAAAGAGAGTGAGATGCCAGCTCCTTTCATTCAGTCAGTAGCTTCAAACATTTCTGGTATATGAATAACATGATGTTTTTCAATGGCAAAAATCAATGAATATTGTAAATGCACAAACAGTAATTTCTCCGCATTGCAAGGTGCAATTCTGAAATTTTTTGCTTTTTCCTGCTCCTCTTAGCATGATAAAGAAGATTCAAAGAGAGTGAGATGCCAGCTCCTTTCATTCAGTCAGTAGCTTCAATCATTTCTGGACGTTTTTCAATGGCAAAAATCAATGAATATTGTAAATGCACAAACAGTAATTTCTCCGCATTGCAAGGTGCAATTCTGAAATTTTTTGCTTTTTCCTGCTCCTCTTAGCATGATAAAGAAGATTCAAAGAGAGTGAGATGCCAGCTCCTTTCATTCAGTCAGTAGCTTCAAACATTTCTGGTATATGAATAACATGATGTTTTTCAATGGCAAAAATCAATGAATATTGTAAATGCACAAACAGTAATTTCTCCGCATTGCAAGGTGCAATTCTGAAATTTTTTGCTTTTTCCTGCTCCTCTTAGCATGATAAAGAAGATTCAAAGAGAGTGAAATGCCAGCTCCTTTCATTCAGTCAGTAGCTTCAATCATTTCTGGACGTTTTTCAATGGCAAAAATCAATGAATATTGGAAATGCACAAACAGTAATTTCTCCCCATTGCAAGGTGCAATTCTGAAATTTTTTGCTTTTTCCTGCTCCTCTTAGCATGATAAAGAAGATTCAAAGAGAGTGAGATGCCAGCTCCTTTCATTCAGTCAGTAGCTTCAAACATTTCTGGTATATGAATAACATGATGTTTTTCAATGGCAAAAATCAATGAATATTGTAAATGCACAAACAGTAATTTCTCCGCATTGCAAGGTGCAATTCTGAAATTTTTTGCTTTTTCCTGCTCCTCTTAGCATGATAAAGAAGATTCAAAGAGAGTGAGATGCCAGCTCCTTTCATTCAGTCAGTAGCTTCAATCATTTCTGGACGTTTTTCAATGGCAAAAATCATTGAATATTGTAAATGCACAAACAGTAATTTCTCCGCATTGCAAGGTGCAATTCTGAAATTTTTTACTTTTTCCTGCTCCTCTTAGCATGATAAAGAAGATTCAAAGAGAGTGAGATGCCAGCTCCTTTCATTCAGTCAGTAGCTTCAATCATTTCTGGACGTTTTTCAATGGCAAAAATCAATGAATATTGTAAATGCACAAACAGTAATTTCTCCGCATTGCAAGGTGCAATTCTGAAATTTTTTGCTTTTTCCTGCTCCTCTTAGCATGATAAAGAAGATTCAAAGAGAGTGAGATGCCAGCTCCTTTCATTCAGTCAGTAGCTTCAAACATTTCTGGTATATGAATAACATGATGTTTTTCAATGGCAAAAATCAATGAATATTGTAAATGCACAAACAGTAATTTCTCCGCATTGCAAGGTGCAATTCTGAAATTTTTTGCTTTTTCCTGCTCCTCTTAGCATGATAAAGAAGATTCAAAGAGAGTGAGATGCCAGCTCCTTTCATTCAGTCAGTAGCTTCAATCATTTCTGGACGTTTTTCAATGGCAAAAATCAATGAATATTGTAAATGCACAAACAGTAATTTCTCCGCATTGCAAGGTGCAATTCTGAAATTTTTTGCTTTTTCCTGCTCCTCTTAGCATGATAAAGAAGATTCCAAGAGAGTGAGATGCTAGCTCCTTTCAGTCAGTAGCTTCAATCATTTCTGGATGTTTTTCAATGGCAAAAATCAATGAATATTGTAAATGCACAAACAGTAATTTCTCCGCATTGCAAGGTGCAATTCTGAAATTTTTTCTTTTTCCTGCTCCTCTTAGCATGATAAAGAAGATTCAAAGAGAGTGAGATGCCAGCTCCTTTCATTCAGTCAGTAGCTTCAAACATTTCTGGTATATGAATAACATGATGTTTTTCAATGGCAAAAATCAATGAATATTGTAAATGCACAAACAGTAATTTCTCCGCATTGCAAGGTGCAATTCTGAAATTTTTTGCTTTTTCCTGCTCCTCTTAGCATGATAAAGAAGATTCAAAGAGAGTGAGATGCCAGCTCCTTTCATTCAGTCAGTAGCTTCAAACATTTCTGGTATATGAATAACATGATGTTTTTCAATGGCAAAAATCAATGAATATTGTAAATGCACAAACAGTAATTTCTCCGCATTGCAAGGTGCAATTCTGAAATTTTTTGCTTTTTCCTGCTCCTCTTAGCATGATAAAGAAGATTCAAAGAGAGTGAGATGCCAGCTCCTTTCATTCAGTCAGTAGCTTCAAACATTTCTGGTATATGAATAACATGATGTTTTTCAATGGCAAAAATCAATGAATATTGTAAATGCACAAACAGTAATTTCTCCGCATTGCAAGGTGCAATTCTGAAATTTTTTGCTTTTTCCTGCTCCTCTTAGCATGATAAAGAAGATTCAAAGAGAGTGAGATGCCAGCTCCTTTCATTCAGTCAGTAGCTTCAATCATTTCTGGACGTTTTTCAATGGCAAAAATCAATGAATATTGTAAATGCACAAACAGTAATTTCTCCGCATTGCAAGGTGCAATTCTGAAATTTTTTGCTTTTTCCTGCTCCTCTTAGCATGATAAAGAAGATTCAAAGAGAGTGAGATGCCAGCTCCTTTCATTCAGTCAGTAGCTTCAAACATTTCTGGTATATGAATAACATGATGTTTTTCAATGGCAAAAATCAATGAATATTGTAAATGCACAAACAGTAATTTCTCCGCATTGCAAGGTGCAATTCTGAAATTTTTTGCTTTTTCCTGCTCCTCTTAGCATGATAAAGAAGATTCAAAGAGAGTGAGATGCCAGCTCCTTTCATTCAGTCAGTAGCTTCAATCATTTCTGGACGTTTTTCAATGGCAAAAATCAATGAATATTGTAAATGCACAAACAGTAATTTCTCCGCATTGCAAGGTGCAATTCTGAAATTTTTTGCTTTTTCCTGCTCCTCTTAGCATGATAAAGAAGATTCAAAGAGAGTGAGATGCTAGCTCCTTTCAGTCAGTAGCTTCAATCATTTCTGGATGTTTTTCAATGGCAAAAATCAATGAATATTGTAAATGCACAAACAGTAATTTCTCCGCATTGCAAGGTGCAATTCTGAAATTTTTTCTTTTTCCTGCTCCTCTTAGCATGATAAAGAAGATTCCAAGAGATTGAGATGCCAGCTCCTTTCATTGAGTCAGTAGCTTCAAACATTTCTGGTATATGAATAACATGATGTTTTTCAATGACAAAAATCAATGAATATTGTAAATGCACAAACAGTAATTTCTCCGCATTGCAAGGAGCAATTCTGAAATTTTTTGCTTTTTCCTGCTCCTCTTAGCATGATAAAGAAGATTCAAAGAGAGTGAGATGCCAGCTCCTTTCATTCAGTCAGTAGCTTCAATCATTTCTGGACGTTTTTCAATGGTAAAAATCAATGAATATTGTAAATGCACAAACAGTAATTTTTCCGCATTTCAAGGTGCAATTCTGAAATTTTTTGCTTTTTCCTGCTCCTCTTAGCATGATAAAGAAGATTCAAAGAGAGTGAGATGCCAGCTCCTTTCATTCAGTCAGTAGCTTCAAACATTTCTGGTATATGAATAACATGATGTTTTTCAATGGCAAAAATCAATGAATATTGTAAATGCACAAACAGTAATTTCTCCGCATTGCAAGGTGCAATTCTGAAATTTTTTGCTTTTTCCTGCTCCTCTTAGCCTGATAAAGAAGATTCAAAGAGAGTGAGATGCCAGCTCCTTTCATTCAGTCAGTAGCTTCAAACATTTCTGGTATATGAATAACATGATGTTTTTCAATGGCAAAAATCAATGAATATTGTAAATGCACAAACAGTAATTTCTCCGCATTGCAAGGTGCAATTCTGAAATTTTTTGCTTTTTCCTGCTCCTCTTAGCATGATAAAGAAGATTCAAAGAGAGTGAGATGCCAGCTCCTTTCATTCAGTCAGTAGCTTCAATCATTTCTGGACGTTTTTCAATGGCAAAAATCAATGAATATTGTAAATGCACAAACAGTAATTTCTCCGCATTGCAAGGTGCAATTCTGAAATTTTTTGCTTTTTCCTGCTCCTCTTAGCATGATAAAGAAGATTCAAAGAGAGTGAGATGCCAGCTCCTTTCATTCAGTCAGTAGCTTCAATCATTTCTGGACGTTTTTCAATGGCAAAAATCAATGAATATTGTAAATGCACAAACAGTAATTTCTCCGCATTGCAAGGTGCAATTCTGAAATTTTTTGCTTTTTCCTGCTCCTCTTAGCATGATAAAGAAGATTCAAAGAGAGTGAGATGCCAGCTCCTTTCATTCAGTCAGTAGCTTCAAACATTTCTGGTATATGAATAACATGATGTTTTTCAATGGCAAAAATCAATGAATATTGTAAATGCACAAACAGTAATTTCTCCGCATTGCAAGGTGCAATTCTGAAATTTTTTGCTTTTTCCTGCTCCTCTTAGCATGATAAAGAAGATTCAAAGAGAGTGAGATGCCAGCTCCTTTCATTCAGTCAGTAGCTTCAAACATTTCTGGTATATGAATAACATGATGTTTTTCAATGGCAAAAATCAATCAATATTGTAAATGCACAAACAGTAATTTCTCCGCATTGCAAGGTGCAATTCTGAAATTTTTTCCTTTTTCCTGCTCCTCTTAGCATGATAAAGAAGATTCAAAGAGAGTGAGATGCCATCTCCTTTCATTCAGTCAGTAGCTTCAATCATTTCTGGACGTTTTTCAATGGCAAAAATCATTGAATATTGTAAATGCACAAACAGTAATTTCTCCGCATTGCAAGGTGCAATTCTGAAATTTTTTACTTTTTAATGCTCCTCTTAGCATGATAAAGAAGATTCAAAGAGAGTGAGATGCCAGCTCCTTTCATTCAGTCAGTAGCTTCAATCATTTCTGGACGTTTTTCAATGGCAAAAATCAATGAATATTGTAAATGCACAAACAGTAATTTCTCCGCATTGCAAGGTGCAATTCTGAAATTTTTTGCTTTTTCCTGCTCCTCTTAGCATGATAAAGAAGATTCAAAGAGAGTGAGATGCCAGCTCCTTTCATTCAGTCAGTAGCTTCAAACATTTCTGGTATATGAATAACATGATGTTTTTCAATGGCAAAAATCAATGAATATTGTAAATGCACAAACAGTAATTTCTCCGCATTGCAAGGTGCAATTCTGAAATTTTTTGCTTTTTCCTGCTCCTCTTAGCATGATAAAGAAGATTCAAAGAGAGTGAGATGCCAGCTCCTTTCATTCAGTCAGTAGCTTCAATCATTTCTGGACGTTTTTCAATGGCAAAAATCAATGAATATTGTAAATGCACAAACAGTAATTTCTCCGCATTGCAAGGTGCAATTCTGAAATTTTTTGCTTTTTCCTGCTCCTCTTAGCATGATAAAGAAGATTCAAAGAGAGTGAGATGCTAGCTCCTTTCAGTCAGTAGCTTCAATCATTTCTGGATGTTTTTCAATGGCAAAAATCAATGAATATTGTAAATGCACAAACAGTAATTTCTCCGCATTGCAAGGTGCAATTCTGAAATTTTTTCTTTTTCCTGCTCCTCTTAGCATGATAAAGAAGATTCCAAGAGATTGAGATGCCAGCTCCTTTCATTGAGTCAGTAGCTTCAAACATTTCTGGTATATGAATAACATGATGTTTTTCAATGACAAAAATCAATGAATATTGTAAATGCACAAACAGTAATTTCTCCGCATTGCAAGGAGCAATTCTGAAATTTTTTGCTTTTTCCTGCTCCTCTTAGCATGATAAAGAAGATTCAAAGAGAGTGAGATGCCAGCTCCTTTCATTCAGTCAGTAGCTTCAATCATTTCTGGACGTTTTTCAATGGTAAAAATCAATGAATATTGTAAATGCACAAACAGTAATTTTTCCGCATTGCAAGGTGCAATTCTGAAATTTTTTGCTTTTTCCTGCTCCTCTTAGCATGATAAAGAAGATTCAAAGAGAGTGAGATGCCAGCTCCTTTCATTCAGTCAGTAGCTTCAAACATTTCTGGTATATGAATAACATGATGTTTTTCAATGGCAAAAATCAATGAATATTGTAAATGCACAAACAGTAATTTCTCCGCATTGCAAGGTGCAATTCTGAAATTTTTTGCTTTTTCCTGCTCCTCTTAGCCTGATAAAGAAGATTCAAAGAGAGTGAGATGCCAGCTCCTTTCATTCAGTCAGTAGCTTCAAACATTTCTGGTATATGAATAACATGATGTTTTTCAATGGCAAAAATCAATGAATATTGTAAATGCACAAACAGTAATTTCTCCGCATTGCAAGGTGCAATTCTGAAATTTTTTGCTTTTTCCTGCTCCTCTTAGCATGATAAAGAAGATTCAAAGAGAGTGAGATGCCAGCTCCTTTCATTCAGTCAGTAGCTTCAATCATTTCTGGACGTTTTTCAATGGCAAAAATCAATGAATATTGTAAATGCACAAACAGTAATTTCTCCGCATTGCAAGGTGCAATTCTGAAATTTTTTGCTTTTTCCTGCTCCTCTTAGCATGATAAAGAAGATTCAAAGAGAGTGAGATGCCAGCTCCTTTCATTCAGTCAGTAGCTTCAATCATTTCTGGACGTTTTTCAATGGCAAAAATCAATGAATATTGTAAATGCACAAACAGTAATTTCTCCGCATTGCAAGGTGCAATTCTGAAATTTTTTGCTTTTTCCTGCTCCTCTTAGCATGATAAAGAAGATTCAAAGAGAGTGAGATGCCAGCTCCTTTCATTCAGTCAGTAGCTTCAAACATTTCTGGTATATGAATAACATGATGTTTTTCAATGGCAAAAATCAATGAATATTGTAAATGCACAAACAGTAATTTCTCCGCATTGCAAGGTGCAATTCTGAAATTTTTTGCTTTTTCCTGCTCCTCTTAGCATGATAAAGAAGATTCAAAGAGAGTGAGATGCCAGCTCCTTTCATTCAGTCAGTAGCTTCAAACATTTCTGGTATATGAATAACATGATGTTTTTCAATGGCAAAAATCAATGAATATTGTAAATGCACAAACAGTAATTTCTCCGCATTGCAAGGTGCAATTCTGAAATTTTTTCCTTTTTCCTGCTCCTCTTAGCATGATAAAGAAGATTCAAAGAGAGTGAGATGCCATCTCCTTTCATTCAGTCAGTAGCTTCAATCATTTCTGGACGTTTTTCAATGGCAAAAATCATTGAATATTGTAAATGCACAAACAGTAATTTCTCCGCATTGCAAGGTGCAATTCTGAAATTTTTTACTTTTTAATGCTCCTCTTAGCATGATAAAGAAGATTCAAAGAGAGTGAGATGCCAGCTCCTTTCATTCAGTCAGTAGCTTCAATCATTTCTGGACGTTTTTCAATGGCAAAAATCAATGAATATTGTAAATGCACAATCAGTAATTTCTCCGCATTGCAAGGTGCAATTCTGAAATTTTTTGCTTTTTCCTGCTCCTCTTAGCATGATAAAGAAGATTCAAAGAGAGTGAGATGCCAGCTCCTTTCATTCAGTCAGTAGCTTCAATCATTTCTGGTAAATGAATAACATGATGTTTTTCAATGGCAAAAATCAATGAATTTTGTAAATGCACAAACAGTAATTTCTCCGCATTGAAAGGCGAAATTCTGAAATTTTTTGCTTTTTCCTGCTCCTCTTAGCATGATAAAGAAGATTCAAAGAGAGTGAGATGCTAGCTCCTTTCATTCAGTCAGTAGCTTCAATCATTTCTGGACGTTTTTCAATGGCAAAAATCAATGAATATTGTAAATGCACAAACAGTAATTTCTCCGCATTGCAAGGTGCAATTCTGAAATTTTTTGCTTTTTCCTGCTCCTCTTAGCATGATAAAGAAGATTCAATGAGAGTGAGGTGCCAGCTTTTTTCATTCAGTCAGTAGCTTCAAACATTTCTGGTATATGAATAACATGTTTTTCAATGGCAAAAATCAATGAATATTGTAAATGCACAAACAGTAATTTCTCCGCATTGCAAGGTGCAATTCTGAAATTTTTTGCTTTTTCCTCCTCCTCTTAGCATGATAAAGAAGATTCAAAGAGAGTGAGATGCCAGCTCCTTTCATTCAGTCAGTAGCTTCAATCATTTCTGGACGTTTTTCAATGGCAAAAATCAATGAATATTGTAAATGCACAAACAGTAATTTCTCCGCATTGCAAGGTGCAATTCTGAAATTTCTTGCTTTTTCCTGCTCCTCTTAGCATGATAAAGAAGATTCAAAGAGAGTGAGATGCAAGCTCCTTTCATTCAGTCAGTAGCTTCAATCATTTCTGGACGTTTTTCAATGGCAAAAATCAATGAATATTGTAATTGCACAAACTGTAATTTCTCTGCATTGCAAGCTGCAATTCTGAAATTTTTTGCTTTTTCCTGCTCCTCTTAGCATGATAAAGAAGATTCAAAGAGAGTGAGATGCCAGCTCCTTTCATTCAGTCAGTAGCTTCAATCATTTCTGGACGTTTTTCAATGGCAAAAATCAATGAATATTGTAAATGCACAAACAGTAATTTCTCCGCATTGCAAGGTGCAATTCTGAAATTTTTTGCTTTTTCCTGCTCCTCTTAGCATGATAAAGAAGATTCAAAGAGAGTGAGATGCCAGCTCCTTTCATTCAGTCAGTAGCTTCAATCATTTCTGGACGTTTTTCAATGGCAAAAATCAATGAATATTGTAAATGCACAAACAGTAATTTCTCCGCATTGCAAGGTGCAATTCTGAAATTTTTTGCTTTTTCCTGCTCCTCTTAGCATGATAAAGAAGATTCAAAGAGAGTGAGATGCCAGCTCCTTTCATTCAGTCAGTAGCTTCAAACATTTCTGGTATATGAATAACATGATGTTTTTCAATGGCAAAAATCAATGAATATTGTAAATGCACAAACAGTAATTTCTCCGCATTGCAAGGTGCAATTCTGAAATTTTTTGCTTTTTCCTGCTCCTCTTAGCATGATAAAGAAGATTCAAAGAGAGTGAGATGCCAGCTCCTTTCATTCAGTCAGTAGCTTCAAACATTTCTGGTATATGAATAACATGATGTTTTTCAATGGCAAAAATCAATGAATATTGTAAATGCACAAACAGTAATTTCTCCGCATTGCAAGGTGCAATTCTGAAATTTTTTCCTTTTTCCTGCTCCTCTTAGCATGATAAAGAAGATTCAAAGAGAGTGAGATGCCATCTCCTTTCATTCAGTCAGTAGCTTCAATCATTTCTGGACGTTTTTCAATGGCAAAAATCATTGAATATTGTAAATGCACAAACAGTAATTTCTCCGCATTGCAAGGTGCAATTCTGAAATTTTTTACTTTTTAATGCTCCTCTTAGCATGATAAAGAAGATTCAAAGAGAGTGAGATGCCAGCTCCTTTCATTCAGTCAGTAGCTTCAATCATTTCTGGACGTTTTTCAATGGCAAAAATCAATGAATATTGTAAATGCACAATCAGTAATTTCTCCGCATTGCAAGGTGCAATTCTGAAATTTTTTGCTTTTTCCTGCTCCTCTTAGCATGATAAAGAAGATTCAAAGAGAGTGAGATGCCAGCTCCTTTCATTCAGTCAGTAGCTTCAATCATTTCTGGTAAATGAATAACATGATGTTTTTCAATGGCAAAAATCAATGAATTTTGTAAATGCACAAACAGTAATTTCTCCGCATTGAAAGGCGAAATTCTGAAATTTTTTGCTTTTTCCTGCTCCTCTTAGCATGATAAAGAAGATTCAAAGAGAGTGAGATGCTAGCTCCTTTCATTCAGTCAGTAGCTTCAATCATTTCTGGACGTTTTTCAATGGCAAAAATCAATGAATATTGTAAATGCACAAACAGTAATTTCTCCGCATTGCAAGGTGCAATTCTGAAATTTTTTGCTTTTTCCTGCTCCTCTTAGCATGATAAAGAAGATTCAATGAGAGTGAGGTGCCAGCTTTTTTCATTCAGTCAGTAGCTTCAAACATTTCTGGTATATGAATAACATGTTTTTCAATGGCAAAAATCAATGAATATTGTAAATGCACAAACAGTAATTTCTCCGCATTGCAAGGTGCAATTCTGAAATTTTTTGCTTTTTCCTCCTCCTCTTAGCATGATAAAGAAGATTCAAAGAGAGTGAGATGCCAGCTCCTTTCATTCAGTCAGTAGCTTCAATCATTTCTGGACGTTTTTCAATGGCAAAAATCAATGAATATTGTAAATGCACAAACAGTAATTTCTCCGCATTGCAAGGTGCAATTCTGAAATTTCTTGCTTTTTCCTGCTCCTCTTAGCATGATAAAGAAGATTCAAAGAGAGTGAGATGCAAGCTCCTTTCATTCAGTCAGTAGCTTCAATCATTTCTGGACGTTTTTCAATGGCAAAAATCAATGAATATTGTAATTGCACAAACTGTAATTTCTCTGCATTGCAAGCTGCAATTCTGAAATTTTTTGCTTTTTCCTGCTCCTCTTAGCATGATAAAGAAGATTCAAAGAGAGTGAGATGCCAGCTCCTTTCATTCAGTCAGTAGCTTCAATCATTTCTGGACGTTTTTCAATGGCAAAAATCAATGAATATTGTAAATGCACAAACAGTAATTTCTCCGCATTGCAAGGAGCAATTCTGAAATTTTTTGCTTTTTCCTGCTCCTCTTAGCATGATAAAGAAGATTCAAAGAGAGTGAGATGCCAGCTCCTTTCATTCAGTCAGTAGCTTCAAACATTTCTGGTATATGAATAACATGATGTTTTTCAATGGCAAAAATCAATGAATATTGTAAATGCACAAACAGTAATTTCTCCGCATTGCAAGGTGCAAGTCTGAAATTTTTTGCTTTTTCCTGCTCCTCTTAGCATGATAAAGAAGATTCAAAGAGAGTGAGATGCCAGCTCCTTTCATTCAGTCAGTAGCTTCAATCATTTCTGGACGTTTTTCAATGGCAAAAATCAATGAATATTGTAAATGCACAAACAGTAATTTCTCCGCATTGCAAGCTGCAATTCTGAAATTTTTTGCTTTTTCCTGCTCCTCTTAGCATGATAAAGAAGATTCAAAGAGAGTGAGACGCCAGCTCCTTTCATTCAGTCAGTAGCTTCAGTCATTTCTGGTAAATGAATAACATGTTTTTCAATGGCAAAAATCAATGAATTTTGTAAATGCACAAACAGTAATTTCTCCGCATTGCAAGGAGCAATTCTGAAATTTTTTGCTTTTTCCTGCTCCTCTTAGCATGATAAAGAAGATTCAAAGAGAGTGAGATGCCAGCTCCTTTCATTCAGTCAGTAGCTTCAATCATTTCTGGACGTTTTTCAATGGCAAAAATCAATGAATATTGTAAATGCACAAACAGTAATTTCTCCGCATTGCAAGGTGCAATTCTGAAATTTTTTGCTTTTTCCTGCTCCTCTTAGCATGATAAAGAAGATTCAAAGAGAGTGAGATGCCAGCTCCTTTCATTCAGTCAGTAGCTTCAATCATTTCTGGACGTTTTTCAATGGCAAAAATCAATGAATATTGTAAATGCACAAACAGTAATTTCTCCGCATTGCAAGGTGCAATTCTGAAATTTTTTGCTTTTTCCTGCTCCTCTTAGCATGATAAAGAAGATTCAAAGAGAGTGAGGTGCCAGCTCCTTTCGTTCAGTCAGTAGCTTCAAACATTTCTGGTATATGAATAACATGTTTTTCAATGGCAAAAATCAATGAATATTGTAAATGCACAAACAGTAATTTCTCCACATTGCAAGGTGCAATTCTGAAATTTTTTGCTTTTTCCTGCTCCTCTTAGCATGATAAAGAAGATTCAAAGAGAGTGAGTGCCAGCTCCTTTCATTCAGTCAGTAGCTTCAAACATTTCTGGTATATGAATAACATGATGTTTTTCAATGGCAAAAATCAATGAATATTGTAAATGCACAAACAGTAATTTCTCCGCATTGCAAGGTGCAATTCTGAAATTTTTTGCTTTTTCCTGCTCCTCTTAGCATGATAAAGAAGATTCAAAGAGAGTGAGATGCCAGCTCCTTTCATTCAGTCAGTAGCTTCAATCATTTCTGGACGTTTTTCAATGGCAAAAATCAATGAATATTGTAATTGCACAAACTGTAATTTCTCCGCATTGCAAGCTGCAATTCTGAAATTTTTTGCTTTTTCCTGCTCCTCTTAGCATGATAAAGAAGATTCAAAGAGAGTGAGATGCCAGCTCCTTTCATTCAGTCAGTAGCTTCAATCATTTCTGGACGTTTTTCAATGGCAAAAATCAATGAATATTGTAAATGCACAAACAGTAATTTCTCCGCATTGCAAGGTGCAATTCTGAAATTTTTTGCTTTTTCCTGCTCCTCTTAGCATGATAAAGAAGATTCAAAGAGAGTGAGATGCCAGCTCCTTTCATTCAGTCAGTAGCTTCAATCATTTCTGGTAAATGAATAACATGATGTTTTTCAATGGCAAAAATCAATGAATTTTGTAAATGCACAAACAGTAATTTCTCCGCATTGCAAGGCGCAATTCTGAAATTTTTTGCTTTTTCCTGCTCCTCTTAGCATGATAAAGAAGATTCAAAGAGAGTGAGATGCCAGCTCCTTTCATTCAGTCAGTAGCTTCAATCATTTCTGGACGTTTTTCAATGGCAAAAATCAATGAATATTGTAAATGCACAAACAGTAATTTCTCCGCATTGCAAGGTGCAATTCTGAAATTTTTGATTTTTCCTGCTCCTCTTAGCATGATAAAGAAGATTCAAAGAGAGTGAGATGCCAGCTCCTTTCATTCAGTCAGTAGCTTCAATCATTTCTGGACGTTTTTCAATGGCAAAAATCAATGAATATTGTAAATGCACAAACGGTAATTTCTCCGGATTGCAAGGGGCAATTCTGAAATTTTTTGCTTTTTCCTGCTCCTCTTAGCATGATAAAGAAGATTCAAAGAGAGTGAGATGCCAGCTCCTTTCATTCAGTCAGTAGCTTCAATCATTTCTGGACGTTTTTCAATGGCAAAAATCAATGAATATTGTAAATGCACAAACAGTAATTTCTCCGCATTGCAAGGTGCAATTCTGAAATTTTTTGCTTTTTCCTGCTCCTCTTAGCATGATAAAGAAGATTCAAAGAGAGTGAGGTGCCAGCTCTTTTCATTCAGTCAGTAGCTTCAAACATTTCTGGTATATGAATAACATGTTTTTCAATGGCAAAAATCAATGAATATTGTAAATGCACAAACAGTAATTTCTCCGCATTGCAAGGTGCAATTCTGAAATTTTTTGCTTTTTCCTGCTCCTCTTAGCATGATAAAGAAGATTCAAAGAGAGTGAGTTGCCAGCTCCTTTCATTCAGTCAGTAACTTCAATCATTTCTGGACGTTTTTCAATGGCAAAAATCAATGAATATTGTAAATGCACAAACAGTAATTTCTCCGCATTGCAAGGTGCAATTCTGAAATTTTTCGCTTTTTCCTGCTCCTCTTAGCATGATAAAGAAGATTCAAAGAGAGTGAGATGCCAGCTCCTTTCATTCAGTCAGTAGCTTCAATCATTTCTGGACGTTTTTCAATGGCAAAAATCAATGAATATTGTAAATGCACAAACAGTAATTTCTCCGCATTGCAAGGTGCAATTCTGAAATTTTTTGCTTTTTCCTGCTCCTCTTAGCATGATAAAGAAGATTCAAAGAGAGTGAGACGCCAGCTCCTTTCATTCAGTCAGTAGCTTCAGTCATTTCTGGTAAATGAATAACATGTTTTTCAATGGCAAAAATCAATGAATTTTGTAAATGCACAAACAGTAATTTCTCCGCATTGCAAGGAGCAATTCTGAAATTTTTTGCTTTTTCCTGCTCCTCTTAGCATGATAAAGAAGATTCAAAGAGAGTGAGATGCCAGCTCCTTTCATTCAGTCAGTAGCTTCAATCATTTCTGGACGTTTTTCAATGGCAAAAATCAATGAATATTGTAAATGCACAAACAGTAATTTCTCCGCATTGCAAGGTGCAATTCTGAAATTTTTTGCTTTTTCCTGCTCCTCTTAGCATGATAAAGAAGATTCAAAGAGAGTGAGATGCCAGCTCCTTTCATTCAGTCAGTAGCTTCAATCATTTCTGGACGTTTTTCAATGGCAAAAATCAATGAATATTGTAAATGCACAAACAGTAAATTCTCCGCACTGCAAGGTGCAATTCTGAAATTTTTTGCTTTTTCCTGCTCCTCTTAGCATGATAAAGAAGATTCAAAGAGAGTGAGGTGCCAGCTCCTTTCATTGAGTCAGTAGCTTCAAACATTTCTGGTATATGAATAACATGTTTTTCAATGGCAAAAATCAATGAATATTGTAAATGCACAAACAGTAATTTCTCCACATTGCAAGGTGCAATTCTGAAATTTTTTGCTTTTTCCTGCTCCTCTTAGCATGATAAAGAAGATTCAAAGAGAGTGAGTGCCAGCTCCTTTCATTCAGTCAGTAGCTTCAAACATTTCTGGTATATGAATAACATGATGTTTTTCAATGGCAAAAATCAATGAATATTGTAAATGCACAAACAGTAATTTCTCCGCATTGCAAGGTGCAATTCTGAAATTTTTTGCTTTTTCCTGCTCCTCTTAGCATGATAAAGAAGATTCAAAGAGAGTGAGATGCCAGCTCCTTTCATTCAGTCAGTAGCTTCAATCATTTCTGGACGTTTTTCAATGGCAAAAATCAATGAATATTGTAATTGCACAAACTGTAATTTCTCCGCATTGCAAGGTGCAATTCTGAAATTTTTTGCTTTTTCCTGCTCCTCTTAGCATGATAAAGAAGATTCAAAGAGAGTGAGATGCCAGCTCCTTTCATTCAGTCAGTAGCTTCAATCATTTCTGGACGTTTTTCAATGGCAAAAATCAATGAATATTGTAAATGCACAAACAGTAATTTCTCCGCATTGCAAGGTGCAATTCTGAAATTTTTTGCTTTTTCCTGCTCCTCTTAGCATGATAAAGAAGATTCAAAGAGAGTGAGATGCCAGCTCCTTTCATTCAGTCAGTAGCTTCAATCATTTCTGGACGTTTTTCTATGGCAAAAATCAATGAATATTGTAAATGCACAAACAGTAATTTCTCCGCATTGCAAGGTGCAATTCTGAAATTTTTTGCTTTTTCCTGCTCCTCTTAGCATGATAAAGAAGATTCAAAGAGAGTGAGATGCCAGCTCCTTTCATTCAGTCAGTAGCTTCAATCATTTCTGGTATATGAATAACATGATGTTTTTCAATGGCAAAAATCAATGAATATTGTAAATGCACAAACAGTAATTTCTCCGCATTGCAAGGTGCAATTCTGAAATTTTTTGCTTTTTCCTGCTCCTCTTAGCATGATAAAGAAGATTCAAAGAGAGTGAGATGCCAGCTATTTTCATTCAGTCAGTAGCTTCAATCATTTCTGGACGTTTTTCAATGGCAAAAATCAATGAATATTGTAAATGCACAAACAGTAATTTCTCCGCATTGCAAGGTGCAATTCTGAAATTTTTTGCTTTTTCCTGCTCCTCTTAGCATGGTAAAGAAGATTCAAAGAGAGTGAGATGCCAGCTCCTTTCATTCAGTCAGTAGCTTCAATCATTTCTGGTAAATGAATAACATGATGTTTTTCAATGGCAAAAATCAATGAATTTTGTAAATGCACAAACAGTAATTTCTCCGCATTGCAAGGCACAATTCTGAAATTTTTTGCTTTTTCCTGCTCCTCTTAGCATGATAAAGAAGATTCAAAGAGAGTGAGATGCCAGCTCCTTTCATTCAGTCAGTAGCTTCAATCATTTCTGGACGTTTTTCAATGGCAAAAATCAATGAATATTGTAAATGCACAAACAGTAATTTCTCCGCATTGCAAGGTGCAATTCTGAAATTTTTTGCTTTTTCCTGCTCCTCTTAGCATGATAAAGAAGATTCAAAGAGAGTGAGATGCCAGCTCCTTTCATTCAGTCAGTAGCTTCAATCATTTCTGGACGTTTTTCAATGGCAAAAATCAATGAATATTGTAATTGCACAAACTGTAATTTCTCCGCATTGCAAGCTGCAATTCTGAAATTTTTTGCATTTTCCTGCTCCTCTTAGCATGATAAAGAAGATTCAAAGAGAGTGAGATGCCAGCTCCTTTCATTCAGTCAGTAGCTTCAATCATTTCTGGACGTTTTTCAATGGCAAAAATCAATGAATATTGTAAATGCACAAACAGTAATTTCTCCGCATTGCAAGGTGCAATTCTGAAATTTTTTGCTTTTTCCTGCTCCTCTTAGCATGATAAAGAAGATTCAAAGAGAGTGAGATGCCAGATCCTTTCATTCAGTCAGTAGCTTCAAACATTTCTGGTATATGAATAACATGATGTTTTTCAATGGCAAAAATCAATGAATATTGTAAATGCACAAACAGTAATTTCTCCGCATTGCAAGGTGCAAGTCTGAAATTTTTTGCTTTTTCCTGCTCCTCTTAGCATGATAAAGAAGATTCAAAGAGAGTGAGATGCCAGCTCCTTTCATTCAGTCAGTAGCTTCAATCATTTCTGGACATTTTTCAATGGTAAAAATCAATGAATATTGTAAATGCACAAACAGTAATTTCTCCGCATTGCAAGGTGCAATTCTGAAATTTTTTGCTTTTTCCTGCTCCTCTTAGCATGATAAAGAAGATTCAAAGAGAGTGAGGTGCCAGCTCCTTTCATTCAGTCAGTAGCTTCAAACATTTCTGGTATATGAATAACATGATGTTTTTCAATGGCAAAAATCAATGAATATTGTAAATGCACAAACAGTAATTTCTCCGCATTGCAAGGTGCAATTCTGAAATTTTTTGCTTTTTCCTGCTCCTCTTAGCATGATAAAGAAGATTCAAAGAGAGTGAGATGCCAGCTCCTTTCATTCAGTCAGTAGCTTCAATCATTTCTGGACGTTTTTCAATGGCAAAAATCAATGAATATTGTAAATGCACAAACAGTAATTTCTCCGCATTGCAAGGTGCAATTCTGAAATTTTTTGCTTTTTCCTGCTCCTCTTAGCATGATAAAGAAGATTCAAAGAGAGTGAGATGCCAGCTCCTTTTATTCAGTCAGTAGCTTCAATCATTTCTGGACGTTTTTCAATGGCAAAAATCAATGAATATTGTAAATGCACTAACAGTAATTTCTCCGCATTGCAAGGTGCAATTCTGAAATTTTTTGCTTTTTCCTGCTCCTCTTAGCATGATAAAGAAGATTCAAAGAGAGTGAGATGCCAGCTCCTTTCATTCAGTCAGTAGCTTCAATCATTTCTGGACGTTTTTCAATGGCAAAAATCAATGAATATTGTAAATGCACAAACAGTAATTTCTCCGCATTGCAAGGTGCAATTCTGAAATTTTTTGCTTTTTCCTGCTCCTCTTAGCATGATAAAGAAGATTCAAAGAGAGTGAGATGCCAGCTCCTTTCATTCAGTCAGTAGCTTCAAACATTTCTGGTATATGAATAACATGATGTTTTTCAATGGCAAAAATCAATGAATATTGTAAATGCACAAACAGTAATTTCTCCGCATTGCAAGGTGCAATTCTGAAATTTTTTGCTTTTTCCTGCTCCTCTTAGCATGATAAAGAAGATTCAAAGAGAGTGAGATGCCAGCTCCTTTCATTCAGTCAGTAGCTTCAATCATTTCTGGACGTTTTTCAATGGCAAAAATCAATGAATATTGTAAATGCACAAACAGTAATTTCTCCGCATTGCAAGGTGCAATTCTGAAATTTTTTGCTTTTTCCTGCTCCTCTTAGCATGATAAAGAAGATTCAAAGAGAGTGAGATGCCAGCTCCTTTCATTCAGTCAGTAGCTTCAATCATTTCTGGTATATGAATAACATGATGTTTTTCAATGGCAAAAATCAATGAATATTGTAAATGCACAAACAGTAATTTCTCCGCATTGCAAGGTGCAATTCTGAAATTTTTTGCTTTTTCCTGCTCCTCTTAGCATGATAAAGAAGACTCAAAGAGAGTGAGATGCCAGCTCCTTTCATTCAGTCAGTAGCTTCAATCATTTCTGGACGTTTTTCAATGGCAAAAATCAATGAATATTGTAAATGCACAAACAGTAATTTCTCCGCATTGCAAGGTGCAATTCTGAAATTTTTTGCTTTTTCCTGCTCCTCTTAGCATGATAAAGAAGATTCAAAGAGAGTGAGATGCCAGCTCCTTTCATTCAGTCAGTAGCTTCAATCATTTCTGGACGTTTTTCAATGGCAAAAATCAATGAATATTGTAAATGCACAAACAGTAATTTCTCCGCATTGCAAGGTGCAATTCTGAAATTTTTTGCTTTTTCCTGCTCCTCTTAGCATGATAAAGAAGATTCAAAGAGAGTGAGATGCCAGATCCTTTCATTCAGTCAGTAGCTTCAAACATTTCTGGTATATGAATAACATGATGTTTTTCAATGGCAAAAATCAATGAATATTGTAAATGCACAAACAGTAATTTCTCCGCATTGCAAGGTGCAAGTCTGAAATTTTTTGCTTTTTCCTGCTCCTCTTAGCATGATAAAGAAGATTCAAAGAGAGTGAGATGCCAGCTCCTTTCATTCAGTCAGTAGCTTCAATCATTTCTGGACATTTTTCAATGGTAAAAATCAATGAATATTGTAAATGCACAAACAGTAATTTCTCCGCATTGCAAGGTGCAAGTCTGAAATTTTTTGCTTTTTCCTGCTCCTCTTAGCATGATAAAGAAGATTCAAAGAGAGTGAGATGCCAGCTCCTTTCATTCAGTCAGTAGCTTCAATCATTTCTGGACATTTTTCAATGGTAAAAATCAATGAATATTTTAAATGCACAAACAGTTATTTCTCCGCATTGCAAGGTGCAATTCTGAAAGTTTTTGCTTTTTCCTGCTCCTCTTAGCATGATAAAGAAGATTCAAAGAGAGTGAGATGCCAGATCCTTTCATTCAGTCAGTAGCTTCAAACATTTCTGGTATATGAATAACATGATGTTTTTCAATGGCAAAAATCAATGAATATTGTAAATGCACAAACAGTAATTTCTCCGCATTGCAAGGTGCAAGTCTGAAATTTTTTGCTTTTTCCTGCTCCTCTTAGCATGATAAAGAAGATTCAAAGAGAGTGAGATGCCAGCTCCTTTCATTCAGTCAGTAGCTTCAATCATTTCTGGACATTTTTCAATGGTAAAAATCAATGAATATTGTAAATGCACAAACAGTTATTTCTCCGCATTGCAAGGTGCAATTCTGAAAGTTTTTGCTTTTTCCTGCTCCTCTTAGCATGATAAAGAAGATTCAAAGAGAGTGAGATGCCAGCTCCTTTCATTCAGTCAGTAGCTTCAATCATTTCTGGACTTTTTTCAATGGCAAAAATCAATGAATATTGTAAATGCACAAACAGTAATTTCTCCGCATTGCAAGGTGCAATTCTGAAATTTTTTGCTTTTTCCTGCTCCTCTTAGCATGATAAAGAAGATTCAAAGAGAGTGAGATGCCAGCTCTTTTCATTCAGTCAGTAGCTTCAATCATTTCTAGTAAATGAATAACATGATGTTTTTCAATGGCAAAAATCAATGAATTTTGTAAATGCACAAACAGTAATTTCTCCGCATTGCAAGGCGCAATTCTGAAATTTTTTGCTTTTTCCTGCTCCTCTTAGCATGATAAAGAAGATTCAAAGAGAGTGAGATGCCAGCTCATTTCATTCAGTCAGTAGCTTCAATCATTTCTGGAGTTTTTTCAATGGCAAAAATCAATGAATATTGTAAATGCACAAACAGTAATTTCTCCGCATTGCAAGGTGCAATTCTGAAATTTTTTGCTTTTTCCTGCTCCTCTTAGCATGATAAAGAAGATTCAAAGAGAGTGAGATGCCAGCTCTTTTCATTCAGTCAGTAGCTTCAATCATTTCTGGTATATGAATAACATGATGTTTTTCAATGGCAAAAATCAATGAATATTGTAAATGCACAAACAGTAATTTCTCCGCATTGCAAGGTGCAAGTCTGAAATTTTTTGCTTTTTCCTGCTCCTCTTAGCATGATAAAGAAGATTCAAAGAGAGTGAGATGCCAGCTCCTTTCATTCAGTCAGTAGCTTCAATCATTTCTGGACATTTTTCAATGGTAAAAATCAATGAATATTGTAAATGCACAAACAGTTATTTCTCCGCATTGCAAGGTGCAATTCTGAAAGTTTTTGCTTTTTCCTGCTCCTCTTAGCATGATAAAGAAGATTCAAAGAGAGTGAGATGCCAGCTCCTTTCATTCAGTCAGTAGCTTCAATCATTTCTGGACTTTTTTCAATGGCAAAAATCAATGAATATTGTAAATGCACAAACAGTAATTTCTCCGCATTGCAAGGTGCAATTCTGAAATTTTTTGCTTTTTCCTGCTCCTCTTAGCATGATAAAGAAGATTCAAAGAGAGTGAGATGCCAGCTCTTTTCATTCAGTCAGTAGCTTCAATAATTTCTAGTAAATGAATAACATGATGTTTTTCAATGGCAAAAATCAATGAATTTTGTAAATGCACAAACAGTAATTTCTCCGCATTGCAAGGCGCAATTCTGAAATTTTTTGCTTTTTCCTGCTCCTCTTAGCATGATAAAGAAGATTCAAAGAGAGTGAGATGCCAGCTCATTTCATTCAGTCAGTAGCTTCAATCATTTCTGGACGTTTTTCAATGGCAAAAATCAATGAATATTGTAAATGCACAAACAGTGATTTCTCCGCATTGCAAGGTGCAATTCTGAAATTTTTTGCTTTTTCCTGCTCCTCTTAGCATGATAAAGAAGATTCAAAGAGAGTGAGATGCCAGCTCCTTTCATTCAGTCAGTAGCTTCAATCATTTCTGGACGTTTTTCAATGGCAAAAATCAATGAATATTGTAAATGCACAAACAGTAATTTCTCCGGATTGCAAGGGGCAATTCTGAAATTTTTTGCTTTTTCTTGCTCCTCTTAGCATGATAAAGAAGATTCAAAGAGAGTGAGATGCCAGCTCCTTTCATTCAGTCAGTAGCTTCAATCATTTCTGGACGTTTTTCAATGGCAAAAATCAATGAATATTGTAAATGCACAAACAGTAATTTCTCCGCATTGCAAGGTGCAATTCTGAAATTTTTTGCTTTTTCCTGCTCCTCTTAGCATGATAAAGAAGATTCAAAGAGAGTGACGTGCCAGCTCCTTTCATTCAGTCAGTAGCTTCAAACATTTCTGGTATATGAATAACATGATGTTTTTCAATGGCAAAAATCAATGAATATTGTAAATGCACAAACAGTAATTTCTCCGCATTGCAAGGTGCAATTCTGAAATTTTTTGCTTTTTCCTGCTCCTCTTAGCATGATAAAGAAGATTCAAAGAGAGTGAGATGCCAGCTCCTTTCATTCAGTCAGTAGCTTCAATCATTTCTGGACGTTTTTCAATGGCAAAAATCAATGAATATTGTAAATGCACAAACAGTAATTTCTCCGCATTGCAAGGTGCAATTCTGAAATTTTTTGCTTTTTCCTGCTCCTCTTAGCATGATAAAGAAGATTCAAAGAGAGTGAGATGCCAGCTCCTTTCATTCAGTCAGTAGCTTCAATCATTTCTGGTATATGAATAACATGATGATTTTCAATGGCAAAAATCAATGAATATTGTAAATGCACAAACAGTAATTTCTCCGCATTGCAAGGTGCAATTCTGAAATTTTTTGCTTTTTCCTGCTCCTCTTAGCATGATAAAGAAGATTCAAAGGAGTGAGATGCCAGCTCCTTTCATTCAGTCAGTAGCTTCAATCATTTCTGGACGTTTTTCAATGGCAAAAATCAATGAATATTGTAAATGCACAAACAGTAATTTCTCCGCATTGCAAGGTGCAATTCTGAAATTTTTTGCTTTTTCCTTCTCCTCTTAGCATGATAAAGAAGATTCAAAGAGAGTGAGATGCCAGCTCCTTTCATTCAGTCAGTAGCTTCAATCATTTCTGGTAAATGAATAACATGATGTTTTTCAATGGCAAAAATCAATGAATTTTGTAAATGCACAAACAGTAATTTCTCCGCATTGCAAGGCACAATTCTGAAATTTTTTGCTTTTTCCTGCTCCTCTTAGCATGATAAAGAAGATTCAAAGAGAGTGAGATGCCAGCTCCTTTCATTCAGTCAGTAGCTTCAATCATTTCTGGACGTTTTTCAATGGCAAAAATCAATGAATATTGTAAATGCACAAACAGTAATTTCTCCGCATTGCAAGGTGCAATTCTGAAATTTTTTGCTTTTTCCTGCTCCTCTTAGCATGATAAAGAAGATTCAAAGAGAGTGAGATGCCAGCTCCTATCATTCAGTCAGTAGCTTCAATCATTTCTGGACGTTTTTCAATGGCAAAAATCAATGAATATTGTAAATGCACAAACAGTAATTTCTCCGCATTGCAAGGTGCAATTCTGAAATTTTTTGCTTTTTCCTGCTCCTCTTAGCATGATAAAGAAGATTCAAAGAGAGTGAGGTGCCAGCTCCTTTCATTCAGTCAGTAGCTTCAAACATTTCTGGTATATGAATAACATGTTTTTCAATGGCAAAAATCAATGAATATTGTAAATGCACAAACAGTAATTTCTCCGCATTGCAAGGTGCAATTCTGAAATTTTTTGCTTTTTCCTGCTCCTCTTAGCATGATAAAGAAGATTCAAAGAGAGTGAGATGCCAGCTCCTTTCATTCAGTCAGTAGCTTCAATCATTTCTGGACGTTTTTCAATGGCAAAAATCAATGAATATTGTAAATGCACAAACAGTAATTTCTGCGCATTGCAAGGTGCAATTCTGAAATTTTTTGCTTTTTCCTGCTCCTCTTAGCATGATAAAGAAGATTCAAAGAGAGTGAGATGCCAGCTCCTTTCATTCAGTCAGTAGTTTCAATCATTTCTGGACGTTTTTCAATGGCAAAAATCAATGAATATTGTAAATGCACAAACTGTAATTTCTCCGCATTGCAAGGTGCAATTCTGAAATTTTTTGCTTTTTCCTGCTCCTCTTAGCATGATAAAGAAGATTCAAAGAGAGTGAGATGCCAGCTCCTTTCATTCAGTCAGTAGCTTCAATCATTTCTGGACGTTTTTCAATGGCAAAAATCAATGAATATTGTAAATGCACAAACAGTAATTTCTCCGCATTGCAAGGTGCAATTCTGAAATTTTTTGCTTTTTCCTGCTCCTCTTAGCATGATAAAGAAGATTCAAAGAGAGTGAGATGCCAGCTCCTTTCATTCAGTCAGTAGCTTCAAACATTTCTGGTATATGAATAACATGATGTTTTTCAATGGCAAAAATCAATGAATATTGTAAATGCACAAACAGTAATTTCTCCGCATTGCAAGGTGCAATTCTGAAATTTTTTGCTTTTTCCTGCTCCTCTTAGCATGATAAAGAAGATTCAAAGAGAGTGAGATGCCAGCTCCTTTCATTCAGTCAGTAGCTTCAATCATTTCTGGACGTTTTTCAATGGCAAAAATCAATGAATATTGTAAATGCACAAACAGTAATTTCTCCGCATTGCAAGGGGCAATTCTGAAATTTTTTGCTTTTTCTTGCTCCTCTTAGCATGATAAAGAAGATTCAAAGAGAGTGAGATGCCAGCTCCTTTCATTCAGTCAGTAGCTTCAATCATTTCTGGACGTTTTTCAATGGCAAAAATCAATGAATATTGTAAATGCACAAACAGTAATTTCTCCGCATTGCAAGGTGCAATTCTGAAATTTTTTGCTTTTTCCTGCTCCTCTTAGCATGATAAAGAAGATTCAAAGAGAGTGACGTGCCAGCTCCTTTCATTCAGTCAGTAGCTTCAAACATTTCTGGTATATGAATAACATGATGTTTTTCAATGGCAAAAATCAATGAATATTGTAAATGCACAAACAGTAATTTCTCCGCATTGCAAGGTGCAATTCTGAAATTTTTTGCTTTTTCCTGCTCCTCTTAGCATGATAAAGAAGATTCAAAGAGAGTGAGATGCCAGCTCCTTTCATTCAGTCAGTAGCTTCAATCATTTCTGGACGTTTTTCAATGGCAAAAATCAATGAATATTGTAAATGCACAAACAGTAATTTCTCCGCATTGCAAGGTGCAATTCTGAAATTTTTTGCTTTTTCCTGCTCCTCTTAGCATGATAAAGAAGATTCAAAGAGAGTGAGATGCCAGCTCCTTTCATTCAGTCAGTAGCTTCAAACATTTCTGGTATATGAATAACATGATGTTTTTCAATGGCAAAAATCAATGAATATTGTAAATGCACAAACAGTAATTTCTCCGCATTGCAAGGTGCAATTCTGAAATTTTTTGCTTTTTCCTGCTCCTCTTAGCATGATAAAGAAGATTCAAAGAGAGTGAGATGCCAGCTCCTTTCATTCAGTCAGTAGCTTCAATCATTTCTGGACGTTTTTCAATGGCAAAAATCAATGAATATTGTAAATGCACAAACAGTAATTTCTCCGCATTGCAAGGTGCAATTCTGAAATTTTTTGCTTTTTCCTGCTCCTCTTAGCATGATAAAGAAGATTCAAAGAGAGTGAGATGCCAGCTCCTTTCATTCAGTCAGTAGCTTCAATCATTTCTGGTATATGAATAACATGATGATTTTCAATGGCAAAAATCAATGAATATTGTAAATGCACAAACAGTAATTTCTCCGCATTGCAAGGTGCAATTCTGAAATTTTTTGCTTTTTCCTGCTCCTCTTAGCATGATAAAGAAGATTCAAAGGAGTGAGATGCCAGCTCCTTTCATTCAGTCAGTAGCTTCAATCATTTCTGGACGTTTTTCAATGGCAAAAATCAATGAATATTGTAAATGCACAAACAGTAATTTCTCCGCATTGCAAGGTGCAATTCTGAAATTTTTTGCTTTTTCCTTCTCCTCTTAGCATGATAAAGAAGATTCAAAGAGAGTGAGATGCCAGCTCCTTTCATTCAGTCAGTAGCTTCAATCATTTCTGGTAAATGAATAACATGATGTTTTTCAATGGCAAAAATCAATGAATTTTGTAAATGCACAAACAGTAATTTCTCCGCATTGCAAGGCACAATTCTGAAATTTTTTGCTTTTTCCTGCTCCTCTTAGCATGATAAAGAAGATTCAAAGAGAGTGAGATGCCAGCTCCTTTCATTCAGTCAGTAGCTTCAATCATTTCTGGACGTTTTTCAATGGCAAAAATCAATGAATATTGTAAATGCACAAACAGTAATTTCTCCGCATTGCAAGGTGCAATTCTGAAATTTTTTGCTTTTTCCTGCTCCTCTTAGCATGATAAAGAAGATTCAAAGAGAGTGAGATGCCAGCTCCTATCATTCAGTCAGTAGCTTCAATCATTTCTGGACGTTTTTCAATGGCAAAAATCAATGAATATTGTAAATGCACAAACAGTAATTTCTCCGCATTGCAAGGTGCAATTCTGAAATTTTTTGCTTTTTCCTGCTCCTCTTAGCATGATAAAGAAGATTCAAAGAGAGTGAGGTGCCAGCTCCTTTCATTCAGTCAGTAGCTTCAAACATTTCTGGTATATGAATAACATGTTTTTCAATGGCAAAAATCAATGAATATTGTAAATGCACAAACAGTAATTTCTCCGCATTGCAAGGTGCAATTCTGAAATTTTTTGCTTTTTCCTGCTCCTCTTAGCATGATAAAGAAGATTCAAAGAGAGTGAGATGCCAGCTCCTTTCATTCAGTCAGTAGCTTCAATCATTTCTGGACGTTTTTCAATGGCAAAAATCAATGAATATTGTAAATGCACAAACAGTAATTTCTGCGCATTGCAAGGTGCAATTCTGAAATTTTTTGCTTTTTCCTGCTCCTCTTAGCATGATAAAGAAGATTCAAAGAGAGTGAGATGCCAGCTCCTTTCATTCAGTCAGTAGTTTCAATCATTTCTGGACGTTTTTCAATGGCAAAAATCAATGAATATTGTAAATGCACAAACTGTAATTTCTCCGCATTGCAAGGTGCAATTCTGAAATTTTTTGCTTTTTCCTGCTCCTCTTAGCATGATAAAGAAGATTCAAAGAGAGTGAGATGCCAGCTCCTTTCATTCAGTCAGTAGCTTCAATCATTTCTGGACGTTTTTCAATGGCAAAAATCAATGAATATTGTAAATGCACAAACAGTAATTTCTCCGCATTGCAAGGTGCAATTCTGAAATTTTTTGCTTTTTCCTGCTCCTCTTAGCATGATAAAGAAGATTCAAAGAGAGTGAGATGCCAGCTCCTTTCATTCAGTCAGTAGCTTCAAACATTTCTGGTATATGAATAACATGATGTTTTTCAATGGCAAAAATCAATGAATATTGTAAATGCACAAACAGTAATTTCTCCGCATTGCAAGGTGCAATTCTGAAATTTTTTGCTTTTTCCTGCTCCTCTTAGCATGATAAAGAAGATTCAAAGAGAGTGAGATGCCAGCTCCTTTCATTCAGTCAGTAGCTTCAATCATTTCTGGACGTTTTTCAATGGAAAAATCAATGAATATTGTAAATGCACAAACAGTAATTTCTCCGCATTGCAAGGTGCAATTCTGAAATTTTTTGCTTTTTCCTGCTCCTCTTAGCATGATAAAGAAGATTCAAAGAGAGTGAGATGCCAGCTCCTATCATTCAGTCAGTAGCTTCAATCATTTCTGGACGTTTTTCAATGGCAAAAATCAATGAATATTGTAAATGCACAAACAGTAATTTCTCCGCATTGCAAGGTGCAATTCTGAAATTTTTTGCTTTTTCCTGCTCCTCTTAGCATGATAAAGAAGATTCAAAGAGAGTGAGGTGCCAGCTCCTTTCATTCAGTCAGTAGCTTCAAACATTTCTGGTATATGAATAACATGTTTTTCAATGGCAAAAATCAATGAATATTGTAAATGCACAAACAGTAATTTCTCCGCATTGCAAGGTGCAATTCTGAAATTTTTTGCTTTTTCCTGCTCCTCTTAGCATGATAAAGAAGATTCAAAGAGAGTGAGATGCCAGCTCCTTTCATTCAGTCAGTAGCTTCAATCATTTCTGGACGTTTTTCAATGGCAAAAATCAATGAATATTGTAAATGCACAAACAGTAATTTCTGCGCATTGCAAGGTGCAATTCTGAAATTTTTTGCTTTTTCCTGCTCCTCTTAGCATGATAAAGAAGATTCAAAGAGAGTGAGATGCCAGCTCCTTTCATTCAGTCAGTAGTTTCAATCATTTCTGGACGTTTTTCAATGGCAAAAATCAATGAATATTGTAAATGCACAAACTGTAATTTCTCCGCATTGCAAGGTGCAATTCTGAAATTTTTTGCTTTTTCCTGCTCCTCTTAGCATGATAAAGAAGATTCAAAGAGAGTGAGATGCCAGCTCCTTTCATTCAGTCAGTAGCTTCAATCATTTCTGGACGTTTTTCAATGGCAAAAATCAATGAATATTGTAAATGCACAAACAGTAATTTCTCCGCATTGCAAGGTGCAATTCTGAAATTTTTTGCTTTTTCCTGCTCCTCTTAGCATGATAAAGAAGATTCAAAGAGAGTGAGATGCCAGCTCCTTTCATTCAGTCAGTAGCTTCAAACATTTCTGGTATATGAATAACATGATGTTTTTCAATGGCAAAAATCAATGAATATTGTAAATGCACAAACAGTAATTTCTCCGCATTGCAAGGTGCAATTCTGAAATTTTTTGCTTTTTCCTGCTCCTCTTAGCATGATAAAGAAGATTCAAAGAGAGTGAGATGCCAGCTCCTTTCATTCAGTCAGTAGCTTCAATCATTTCTGGACGTTTTTCAATGGAAAAATCAATGAATATTGTAAATGCACAAACAGTAATTTCTCCGCATTGCAAGGTGCAATTCTGAAATTTTTTGCTTTTTCCTGCTCCTCTTAGCATGATAAAGAAGATTCAAAGAGAGTGAGATGCCAGCTCCTTTCATTCAGTCAGTAGCTTCAATCATTTCTGGAATATGAATAACATGATGTTTTTCAATGGCAAAAATCAATGAATATTGTAAATGCACAAACAGTAATTTCTCCGCATTGCAAGGTGCAATTCTGAAATTTTTTGCTTTTTCCTGCTCCTCTTAGCATGATAAAGAAGATTCAATGAGAGTGAGATGCCAGCTCCTTTCATTCAGTCAGTAGCTTCAATCATTTCTGGACGTTTTTCAATTGCAAAAATCAATGAATATTGTAAATGCACAAACAGTAATTTCTCCGCATTGCAAGGTGCAATTCTGAAATTTTTTGCTTTTTCCTGCTCCTCTTAGCATGATAAAGAAGATTCAAAGAGAGTGAGATGCCAGCTCCTTTCATTCAGTCAGTAGCTTCAATCATTTCTGGTAAATGAATAACATGATGTTTTTCAATGGCAAAAATCAATGAATTTTGTAAATGCACAAACAGTAATTTCTCCGCATTGCAAGGCACAATTCTGAAATTTTTTGCTTTTTCCTGCTCCTCTTAGCATGATAAAGAAGATTCAAAGAGAGTGAGATGCCAGCTCCTTTCATTCAGTCAGTAGCTTCAATCATTTCTGGACGTTTTTCAATGGCAAAAATCAATGAATATTGTAAATGCACAAACAGTAATTTCTCCGCATTGCAAGGTGCAATTCTGAAATTTTTTGCTTTTTCCTGCTCCTCTTAGCATGATAAAGAAGATTCAATGAGAGTGAGATGCCAGCTCCTTTCATTCAGTCAGTAGCTTCAATCATTTCTGGACGTTTTTCAATGGCAAAAATCAATGAATATTGTAAATGCACAAACAGTAATTTCTCCGCATTGCAAGGTGCAATTCTGAAATTTTTTGCTTTTTCCTGCTCCTCTTAGCATGATAAAGAAGATTCAAAGAGAGTGAGATGCCAGCTCCTTTCATTCAGTCAGTAGCTTCAATCATTTCTGGTAAATGAATAACATGATGTTTTTCAATGGCAAAAATCAATGAATTTTGTAAATGCACAAACAGTAATTTCTCCGCATTGCAAGGCACAATTCTGAAATTTTTTGCTTTTTCCTGCTCCTCTTAGCATGATAAAGAAGATTCAAAGAGAGTGAGATGCCAGCTCCTTTCATTCAGTCAGTAGCTTCAATCATTTCTGGACGTTTTTCAATGGCAAAAATCAATGAATATTGTAAATGCACAAACAGTAATTTCTCCGCATTGCAAGGTGCAATTCTGAAATTTTTTGCTTTTTCCTGCTCCTCTTAGCATGATAAAGAAGATTCAAAGAGAGTGAGATGCCAGCTCCATTCATTCAGTCAGTAGCTTCAATCATTTCTGGTATATGAATAACATGATGTTTTTCAATGGCAAAAATCAATGAATATTGTAAATGCACAAACAGTAATTTCTCCGCATTGCAAGGTGCAATTCTGAAATTTTTTGCTTTTTCCTGCTCCTCTTAGCATGATAAAGAAGATTCAAAGGAGTGAGATGCCAGCTCCTTTCATTCAGTCAGTAGCTTCAATCATTTCTGGACGTTTTTCAATGGCAAAAATCAATGAATATTGTAAATGCACAAACAGTAATTTCTCCGCATTGCAAGGTGCAATTCTGAAATTTTTTGCTTTTTCCTGCTCCTCTTAGCATGATAAAGAAGATTCAAAGAGAGTGAGATGCCAGCTCCTTTCATTCAGTCAGTAGCTTCAATCATTTCTGGTAAATGAATAACATGATGTTTTTCAATGGCAAAAATCAATGAATTTTGTAAATGCACAAACAGTAATTTCTCCGCATTGCAAGGCACAATTCTGAAATTTTTTGCTTTTTCCTGCTCCTCTTAGCATGATAAAGAAGATTCAAAGAGAGTGAGATGCCAGCTCCTTTCATTCAGTCAGTAGCTTCAATCATTTCTGGACGTTTTTCAATGGCAAAAATCAATGAATATTGTAAATGCACAAACAGTAATTTCTCCGCATTGCAAGGTGCAATTCTGAAATTTTTTGCTTTTTCCTGCTCCTCTTAGCATGATAAAGAAGATTCAAAGAGAGTGAGATGCCAGCTCCTATCATTCAGTCAGTAGCTTCAATCATTTCTGGACGTTTTTCAATGGCAAAAATCAATGAATATTGTAAATGCACAAACAGTAATTTCTCCGCATTGCAAGGTGCAATTCTGAAATTTTTTGCTTTTTCCTGCTCCTCTTAGCATGATAAAGAAGATTCAAAGAGAGTGAGGTGCCAGCTCCTTTCATTCAGTCAGTAGCTTCAAACATTTCTGGTATATGAATAACATGTTTTTCAATGGCAAAAATCAATGAATATTGTAAATGCACAAACAGTAATTTCTCCGCATTGCAAGGTGCAATTCTGAAATTTTTTGCTTTTTCCTGCTCCTCTTAGCATGATAAAGAAGATTCAAAGAGAGTGAGATGCCAGCTCCTTTCATTCAGTCAGTAGCTTCAATCATTTCTGGACGTTTTTCAATGGCAAAAATCAATGAATATTGTAAATGCACAAACAGTAATTTCTCCGCATTGCAAGGTGCAATTCTAAAATTTTTTGCTTTTTCCTGCTCCTCTTAGCATGATAAAGAAGATTCAAAGAGAGTGAGATGCCAGCTCCTTTCATTCAGTCAGTAGCTTCAATCATTTCTGGACGTTTTTCAATGGCAAAAATCAACGAATATTGTAAATGCACAAACAGTATTTTCTCCGGATTGCAGGGGGCAATTCTGAAATTTTTTGCTTTTTCCTGCTCCTCTTAGCATGATAAAGAAGATTCAAAGAGAGTGAGATGCCAGCTCCTTTCATTCAGTCAGTAGCTTCAATCATTTCTGGACGTTTTTCAATGGCAAAAATCAATGAATATTGTAAATGCACAAACAGTAATTTCTCCGCATTGCAAGGTGCAATTCTGAAATTTTTTGCTTTTTCCTGCTCCTCTTAGCATGATAAAGAAGATTCAAAGAGAGTGAGTTGCCAGCTCCTTTCATTCAGTCAGTAGCTTCAAACATTTCTGGTATATGAATAACATGTTTTTCAATGGCAAAAATCAATGAATATTGTAAATGCACAAACAGTAATTTCTCCGCATTGCAAGGTGCAATTCTGAAATTTTTTGCTTTTTCCTGCTCCTCTTAGCATGATAAAGAAGATTCAAAGAGAGTGAGATGCCAGCTCCTTTCATTCAGTCAGTAGCTTCAATCATTTCTGGACGTTTTTCAATGGCAAAAATCAATGAATATTGTAAATGCACAAACAGTAATTTCTCCGCATTGCAAGGTGCAATTCTGAAATTTTTTGCTTTTTCCTGCTCCTCTTAGCATGATAAAGAAGATTCAATGAGAGTGAGATGCCAGCTCCTTTCATTCAGTCAGTAGCTTCAATCATTTCTGGACGTTTTTCAATGGCAAAAATCAATGAATATTGTAAATGCACAAACAGTAATTTCTCCGCATTGCAAGGTGCAATTCTGAAATTTTTTGCTTTTTCCTGCTCCTCTTAGCATGATAAAGAAGATTCAAAGAGAGTGAGATGCCAGCTCCTTTCATTCAGTCAGTAGCTTCAATCATTTCTGGTAAATGAATAACATGATGTTTTTCAATGGCAAAAATCAATGAATTTTGTAAATGCACAAACAGTAATTTCTCCGCATTGCAAGGCACAATTCTGAAATTTTTTGCTTTTTCCTGCTCCTCTTAGCATGATAAAGAAGATTCAAAGAGAGTGAGATGCCAGCTCCTTTCATTCAGTCAGTAGCTTCAATCATTTCTGGACGTTTTTCAATGGCAAAAATCAATGAATATTGTAAATGCACAAACAGTAATTTCTCCGCATTGCAAGGTGCAATTCTGAAATTTTTTGCTTTTTCCTGCTCCTCTTAGCATGATAAAGAAGATTCAAAGAGAGTGAGATGCCAGCTCCATTCATTCAGTCAGTAGCTTCAATCATTTCTGGTATATGAATAACATGATGTTTTTCAATGGCAAAAATCAATGAATATTGTAAATGCACAAACAGTAATTTCTCCGCATTGCAAGGTGCAATTCTGAAATTTTTTGCTTTTTCCTGCTCCTCTTAGCATGATAAAGAAGATTCAAAGGAGTGAGATGCCAGCTCCTTTCATTCAGTCAGTAGCTTCAATCATTTCTGGACGTTTTTCAATGGCAAAAATCAATGAATATTGTAAATGCACAAACAGTAATTTCTCCGCATTGCAAGGTGCAATTCTGAAATTTTTTGCTTTTTCCTGCTCCTCTTAGCATGATAAAGAAGATTCAAAGAGAGTGAGATGCCAGCTCCTTTCATTCAGTCAGTAGCTTCAATCATTTCTGGTAAATGAATAACATGATGTTTTTCAATGGCAAAAATCAATGAATTTTGTAAATGCACAAACAGTAATTTCTCCGCATTGCAAGGCACAATTCTGAAATTTTTTGCTTTTTCCTGCTCCTCTTAGCATGATAAAGACGATTCAAAGAGAGTGAGATGCCAGCTCCTTTCATTCAGTCAGTAGCTTCAATCATTTCTGGACGTTTTTCAATGGCAAAAATCAATGAATATTGTAAATGCACAAACAGTAATTTCTCCGCATTGCAAGGTGCAATTCTGAAATTTTTTGCTTTTTCCTGCTCCTCTTAGCATGATAAAGAAGATTCAAAGAGAGTGAGATGCCAGCTCCTATCATTCAGTCAGTAGCTTCAATCATTTCTGGACGTTTTTCAATGGCAAAAATCAATGAATATTGTAAATGCACAAACAGTAATTTCTCCGCATTGCAAGGTGCAATTCTGAAATTTTTTGCTTTTTCCTGCTCCTCTTAGCATGATAAAGAAGATTCAAAGACAGTGAGGTGCCAGCTCCTTTCATTCAGTCAGTAGCTTCAAACATTTCTGGTATATGAATAACATGTTTTTCAATGGCAAAAATCAATGAATAATGTAAATGCACAAACAGTAATTTCTCCGCATTGCAAGGTGCAATTCTGAAATTTTTTGCTTTTTCCTGCTCCTCTTAGCATGATAAAGAAGATTCAAAGAGAGTGAGATGCCAGCTCCTTTCATTCAGTCAGTAGCTTCAATCATTTCTGGACGTTTTTCAATGGCAAAAATCAATGAATATTGTAAATGCACAAACAGTAATTTCTCCGCATTGCAAGGTGCAATTCTAAAATTTTTTGCTTTTTCCTGCTCCTCTTAGCATGATAAAGAAGATTCCAAGAGAGTGAGATGCCAGCTCCTTTCATTCAGTCAGTAGCTTCAATCATTTCTGGATGTTTTTCAATGGCAAAAATCAATGAATATTGTAAATGCACAAACAGTATTTTCTCCGGATTGCAAGGGGCAATTCTGAAATTTTTTGCTTTTTCCTGCTCCTCTTAGCATGATAAAGAAGATTCAAAGAGAGTGAGATGCCAGCTCCTTTCATTCAGTCAGTAGCTTCAATCATTTCTGGACGTTTTTCAATGGCAAAAATCAATGAATATTGTAAATGCACAAACAGTAATTTCTCCGCATTGCAAGGTGCAATTCTGAAATTTTTTGCTTTTTCCTGCTCCTCTTAGCATGATAAAGAAGATTCAAAGAGAGTGAGGTGCCAGCTCCTTTCATTCAGTCAGTAGCTTCAAACATTTCTGGTATATGAATAACATGTTTTTCAATGGCAAAAATCAATGAATATTGTAAATGCACAAACAGTAATTTCTCCGCATTGCAAGGTGCAATTCTGAAATTTTTTGCTTTTTCCTGCTCCTCTTAGCATGATAAAGAAGATTCAAAGAGAGTGAGATGCCAGCTCCTTTCATTCAGTCAGTAGCTTCAATCATTTCTGGACGTTTTTCAATGGCAAAAATCAATGAATATTGTAAATGCACAAACAGTAATTTCTGCGCATTGCAAGGTGCAATTCTGAAATTTTTTGCTTTTTCCTGCTCCTCTTAGCATGATAAAGAAGATTCAAAGAGAGTGAGATGCCAGCTCCTTTCATTCAGTCAGTAGTTTCAATCATTTCTGGACGTTTTTCAATGGCAAAAATCAATGAATATTGTAAATGCACAAACTGTAATTTCTCCGCATTGCAAGGTGCAATTCTGAAATTTTTTGCTTTTTCCTGCTCCTCTTAGCATGATAAAGAAGATACAAAGAGAGTGAGATGCCAGCTCCTTTCATTCAGTCAGTAGCTTCAATCATTTCTGGACGTTTTTCAATGGCAAAAATCAATGAATATTGTAAATGCACAAACAGTAATTTCTCCGCATTGCAAGGTGCAATTCTGAAATTTTTTGCTTTTTCCTGCTCCTCTTAGCATGATAAAGAAGATTCAAAGAGAGTGAGATGCCAGCTCCTTTCATTCAGTCAGTAGCTTCAAACATTTCTGGTATATGAATAACATGATGTTTTTCAATGGCAAAAATCAATGAATATTGTAAATGCACAAACAGTAATTTCTCCGCATTGCAAGGTGCAATTCTGAAATTTTTTGCTTTTTCCTGCTCCTCTTAGCATGATAAAGAAGATTCAAAGAGAGTGAGATGCCAGCTCCTTTCATTCAGTTAGTAGCTTCAATCATTTCTGGACGTTTTTCAATGGAAAAATCAATGAATATTGTAAATGCACAAACAGTAATTTCTCCGCATTGCAAGGTGCAATTCTGAAATTTTTTGCTTTTTCCTGCTCCTCTTAGCATGATAAAGAAGATTCAAAGAGAGTGAGATGCCAGCTCCTTTCATTCAGTCAGTAGCTTCAATCATTTCTGGAATATGAATAACATGATGTTTTTCAATGGCAAAAATCAATGAATATTGTAAATGCACAAACAGTAATTTCTCCGCATTGCAAGGTGCAATTCTGAAATTTTTTGCTTTTTCCTGCTCCTCTTAGCATGATAAAGAAGATTCAATGAGAGTGAGATGCCAGCTCCTTTCATTCAGTCAGTAGCTTCAATCATTTCTGGACGTTTTTCAATGTCAAAAATCAATGAATATTGTAAATGCACAAACAGTAATTTCTCCGCATTGCAAGGTGCAATTCTGAAATTTTTTGCTTTTTCCTGCTCCTCTTAGCATGATAAAGAAGATTCAAAGAGAGTGAGATGCCAGCTCCTTTCATTCAGTCAGTAGCTTCAATCATTTCTGGTAAATGAATAACATGATGTTTTTCAATGGCAAAAATCAATGAATTTTGTAAATGCACAAACAGTAATTTCTCCGCATTGCAAGGCACAATTCTGAAATGTTTTGCTTTTTCCTGCTCCTCTTAGCATGATAAAGAAGATTCAAAGAGAGTGAGATGCCAGCTCCTTTCATTCAGTCAGTAGCTTCAATCATTTCTGGACGTTTTTCAATGGCAAAAATCAATGAATATTGTAAATGCACAAACAGTAATTTCTCCGCATTGCAATGTGCAATTCTGAAATTTTTTGCTTTTTCCTGCTCCTCTTAGCATGATAAAGAAGATTCAAAGAGAGTGAGATGCCAGCTCCTTTCATTCAGTCAGTAGCTTCAATCATTTCTGGACGTTTTTCAATGGCAAAAATCAATGAATATTGTAAATGCACAAACAGTAATTTCTCCGCATTGCAAGGTGCAATTCTGAAATTTTTTGCTTTTTCCTGCTCCTCTTAGCATGATAAAGAAGATTCAAAGAGAGTGAGATGCCAGCTCCTTTCATTCAGTCAGTAGCTTCAATCATTTCTTGACGTTTTTCAATGGCAAAAATCAATGAATATTGTAACTGCACAAACAGTAATTTCTCCGCATTGCAAGGTGCAATTCTGAAATTTTTTGCTTTTTCCTGCTCCTCTTAGCATGATAAAGAAGATTCAAAGAGAGTGAGATGCCAGCTCCTTTCATTCAGTCAGTAGCTTCAATCATTTCTGGACGTTTTTCAATGGCAAAAATCAATGAATATTGTAAATGCACAAACAGTAATTTCTCCGCATTGCAAGGTGCAATTCTGAAATTTTTTGCTTTTTCCTGCTCCTCTTAGCATGATAAAGAAGATTCAAAGAGAGTGAGGTGCCAGCTCCTTTCATTCAGTCAGTAGCTTCAAACATTTCTGGTATATGAATAACATGTTTTTCAATGGCAAAAATCAATGAATATTGTAAATGCACAAACCGTAATTTCTACGCATTGCAAGGTGCAATTCTGAAATTTTTTGCTTTTTCCTGCTCCTCTTAGCATGATAAAGAAGATTCATAGAGAGTGAGATGCCAGCTCCTTTCAATCAGTCAGTAGCTTCAATCATTTCTGGACGTTTTTCAATGGCAAAAATCAATGAATATTGTAAATGCACAAACAGTAATTTCTCCGCATTGCAAGGTGCAATTCTGAAATTTTTTGCTTTTTCCTGCTCCTCTTAGCATGATAAAGAAGATTCAAAGAGAGTGAGATGCCAGCTCCTTTCATTCAGTCAGTAGCTTCAATCATTTCTGGACGTTTTTCAATGGCAAAAATCAATGAATATTGTAATTGCACAAACTGTAATTTCTCCGCATTGCAAGCTGCAATTCTGAAATTTTTTGCTTTTTCCTGCTCCTCTTAGCATGATAAAGAAGATTCAAAGAGAGTGAGATGCCAGCTCCTTTCATTCAGTCAGTAGCTTCAATCATTTCTGGACATTTTTCAATGGCAAAAATCAATGAATATTGTAAATGCACAAACTGTAATTTCTCCGCATTGCAAGGTGCAATTCTGAAATTTTTTGCTTTTTCCTGCTCCTCTTAGCATGATAAAGAAGATTCAAAGAGAGTGAGATGCCAGATCCTTTCATTCAGTCAGTAGCTTCAAACATTTCTGGTATATGAATAACATGATGTTTTTCAATGGCAAAAATCAATGAATATTGTAAATGCACAAACAGTAATTTCTCCGCATTGCAAGGTGCAAGTCTGAAATTTTTTGCTTTTTCCTGCTCCTCTTAGCATGATAAAGAAGATTCAAAGAGAGTGAGATGCCAGCTCCTTTCATTCAGTCAGTAGCTTCAATCATTTCTGGACGTTTTTCAATGGTAAAAATCAATGAATATTGTAAATGCACAAACAGTAATTTCTCCGCATTGCAAGGTGCAATTCTGAAAGTTTTTGCTTTTTCCTGCTCCTCTTAGCATGATAAAGAAGATTCAAAGAGAGTGAGATGCCAGCTCCTTTCATTCAGTCAGTAGCTTCAATCATTTCTGGACGTTTTTCAATGGCAAAAATCAATGAATATTGTAAATGCACAAACAGTAATTTCTCCGCATTGCAAGGTGCAATTCTGAAATTTTTTGCTTTTTCCTGCTCCTCTTAGCATGATAAAGAAGATTCAAAGAGAGTGAGATGCCAGCTCCTTTCATTCAGTCCGTAGCTTCAATCATTTCTGGTAAATGAATAACATGATGTTTTTCAATGGCAAAAATCAATGAATTTTGTAAATGCACAAACAGTAATTTCTCCGCATTGCAAGGCGCAATTCTGAAATTTTTTGCTTTTTCCTGCTCCTCTTAGCATGATAAAGAAGATTCAAAGAGAGTGAGATGCCAGCTCCTTTCATTCAGTCAGTAGCTTCAATCATTTCTGGACGTTTTTCAATGGCAAAAATCAATGAATATTGTAAATGCACAAACAGTAATTTCTCCGCATTGCAAGGTGCAATTCTGAAATTTTTTGCTTTTTCCTGCTCCTCTTAGCATGATAAAGAAGATTCAAAGAGAGTGAGATGCCAGCTCCTTTCATTCAGTCAGTAGCTTCAATCATTTCTGGACGTTTTTCAATGGCAAAAATCAATGAATATTGTAAATGCACAAACAGTAATTTCTCCGCATTGCAAGGGGCAATTCTGAAATTTTTTGCTTTTTCCTGCTCCTCTTAGCATGATAAAGAAGATTCAAAGAGAGTGAGATGCCAGCTCCTTTCATTCAGTCAGTAGCTTCAATCATTTCTGGACGTTTTTCAATGGCAAAAATCAATGAATATTGTAAATGCACAAACAGTAATTTCTCCGCATTGCAAGGTGCAATTCTGAAATTTTTTGCTTTTTCCTGCTCCTCTTAGCATGATAAAGAAGATTCAAAGAGAGTGAGGTGCCAGCTCCTTTCATTCAGTCAGTAGCTTCAAACATTTCTGGTATATGAATAACATGTTTTTCAGTAGCAAAAATCAATGAATATTGTAAATGCACAAACAGTAATTTCTCCGCATTGCAAGGTGCAATTCTGAAATTTTTTGCTTTTTCCTGCTCCTCTTAGCATGATAAAGAAGATTCAAAGAGAGGGAGATGCCAGCTCCTTTCATTCAGTCAGTAGCTTCAATCATTTCTGGACGTTTTTCAATGGCAAAAATCAATGAATATTGTAAATGCACAAACAGTAATTTCTCCGCATTGCAAGGTGCAATTCTGAAATTTTTTGCTTTTTCCTGCTCCTCTTAGCATGATAAAGAAGATTCAAAGAGAGTGAGATGCCAGCTCCTTTCATTCAGTCAGTAGCATCAATCATTTCTGGACGTTTTTCAATGGCAAAAATCAATGAATATTGTAAATGCACAAACTGTAATTTCTCCGCATTGCAAGGTGCAATTCTGAAATTTTTTGCTTTTTCCTGCTCCTCTTAGCATGATAAAGAAGATTCAAAGAGAGTGAGATGCCAGCTCCTTTCATTCAGTCAGTAGCTTCAATCATTTCTGGACGTTTTTCAATGGCAAAAATCAATGAATATTGTAAATGCACAAACAGTAATTTCTCCGCATTGCAAGGTGCAATTCTGAAATTTTTTGCTTTTTCCTGCTCCTCTTAGCATGATAAAGAAGATTCAAAGAGAGTGAGATGCCAGCTCCTTTCATTCAGTCAGTAGCTTCAAACATTTCTGGTATATGAATAAAATGATGTTTTTCAATGGCAAAAATCAATGAATATTGTAAATGCACAAACAGTAATTTCTCCGCATTGCAAGGTGCAATTCTGAAATTTTTTGCTTTTTCCTGCTCCTCTTAGCATGATAAAGAAGATTCAAAGAGAGTGAGATGCCAGCTCCTTTCATTCAGTCAGTAGCTTCAATCATTTCTGGACGTTTTTCAATGGCAAAAATCAATGAATATTGTAAATGCACAAACAGTAATTTCTCCGCATTGCAAGGTGCAATTCTGAAATTTTTTGCTTTTTCCTGCTCCTCTTAGCATGATAAAGAAGATTCAAAGAGAGTGAGATGCCAGCACCTTTCATTCAGTCAGTAGCTTCAATCATTTCTGGTATATGAATAACATGATGTTTTTCAATGGCAAAAATCAATGAATATTGTAAATGCACAAACAGTAATTTCTCCGCATTGCAAGGTGCAATTCTGAAATTTTTTGCTTTTTCCTGCTCCTCTTAGCATGATAAAGAAGATTCAAAGAGAGTGAGATGCCAGCTCCTTTCATTCAGTCAGTAGCTTCAATCATTTCTGGACGTTTTTCAATGGCAAAAATCAATGAATATTGTAAATGCACAAACTGTAATTTCTCCGCATTGCAAGGTGCAATTCTGAAATTTTTTGCTTTTTCCTGCTCCTCTTAGCATGATAAAGAAGATTCAAAGAGAGTGAGATGCCAGCTCCTTTCATTCAGTCAGTAGCTTCAATCATTTCTGGACGTTTTTCAATGGCAAAAATCAATGAATATTGTAAATGCACAAACAGTAATTTCTCCGCATTGCAAGGTGCAATTCTGAATTTTTTTGCTTTTTCCTGCTCCTCTTAGCATGATAAAGAAGATTCAAAGAGAGTGAGATGCCAGCTCCTTTCATTCAGTCAGTAGCTTCAATCATTTCTGGACGTTTTTCAATGGCAAAAATCAATGAATATTGTAATTGCACAAACTGTAATTTCTCCGCATTGCAAGCTGCAATTCTGAAATTTTTTGCTTTTTCCTGCTCCTCTTAGCATGATAAAGAAGATTCAAAGAGAGTGAGATGCCAGCTCCTTTCATTCAGTCAGTAGCTTCAATCATTTCTGGACGTTTTTCAATGGCAAAAATCAATGAATATTGTAAATGCACAAACAGTAATTTCTCCGCATTGCAAGGTGCAATTCTGAAATTTTTTGCTTTTTCCTGCTCCTCTTAGCATGATAAAGAAGATTCAAAGAGAGTGAGATGCCAGATCCTTTCATTCAGTCAGTAGCTTCAAACATTTCTGGTATATGAATAACATGATGTTTTTCAATGGCAAAAATCAATGAATATTGTAAATGCACAAACAGTAATTTCTCCGCATTGCAAGTTGCAAGTCTGAAATTTTTTGCTTTTTCCTGCTCCTCTTAGCATGATAAAGAAGATTCAAAGAGAGTGAGATGCCAGCTCCTTTCATTCAGTCAGTAGCTTCAATCATTTCTGGACGTTTTTCAATGGCAAAAATCAATGAATATTGTAAATGCACAAACAGTAATTTCTCCGCATTGCAAGGTGCAATTCTGAAATTTTTTGCTTTTTCCTGCTCCTCTTAGCATGATAAAGAAGATTCAAAGAGAGTGAGATGCCAGCTCCTTTCATTCAGTCAGTAACTTCAAACATTCCTGGTATATGAATAACATGATGTTTTTCAATGGCAAAAATCAATGAATATTGTAAATGCACAAACAGTAATTTCTCCGCATTGCAAGGTTCAATTCTGAAATTTTTTGCTTTTTCCTGCTCCTCTTAGCATGATAAAGAAGATTCAAAGAGAGTGAGATGCCAGCTCCTTTCATTCAGTCAGTAGCTTCAATCATTTCTGGACGTTTTTCAATGGCAAAAATCAATGAATATTGTAAATGCACAAACAGTAATTTCTCCGCATTGCAAGGTGCAATTCTGAAATTTTTTGCTTTTTCCTGCTCCTCTTAGCATGATAAAGAAGATTCAAAGAGAGTGAGATGCCAGCTCCTTTCATTCAGTCAGTAGCTTCAAACATTTCTGGTATATGAATAACATGATGTTTTTCAATGGCAAAAATCAATGAATATTGTAAATGCACAAACAGTAATTTCTCCGCATTGCAAGGTGCAATTCTGAATTTTTTTGCTTTTTCCTGCTCCTCTTAGCATGATAAAGAAGATTCAAAGAGAGTGAGATGCCAGCTCCTTTCATTCAGTCAGTAGCTTCAATCATTTCTGGACGTTTTTCAATGGCAAAAATCAATGAATATTGTAATTGCACAAACTGTAATTTCTCCGCATTGCAAGCTGCAATTCTGAAATTTTTTGCTTTTTCCTGCTCCTCTTAGCATGATAAAGAAGATTCAAAGAGAGTGAGATGCCAGCTCCTTTCATTCAGTCAGTAGCTTCAATCATTTCTGGACGTTTTTCAATGGCAAAAATCAATGAATATTGTAAATGCACAAACAGTAATTTCTCCGCATTGCAAGGTGCAATTCTGAAATTTTTTGCTTTTTCCTGCTCCTCTTAGCATGATAAAGAAGATTCAAAGAGAGTGAGATGCCAGATCCTTTCATTCAGTCAGTAGCTTCAAACATTTCTGGTATATGAATAACATGATGTTTTTCAATGGCAAAAATCAATGAATATTGTAAATGCACAAACAGTAATTTCTCCGCATTGCAAGTTGCAAGTCTGAAATTTTTTGCTTTTTCCTGCTCCTCTTAGCATGATAAAGAAGATTCAAAGAGAGTGAGATGCCAGCTCCTTTCATTCAGTCAGTAGCTTCAAACATTTCAGGTATATGAATAACATGATGTTTTTCAATGGCAAAAATCAATGAATATTGTAAATGCACAAACAGTAATTTCTCCGCATTGCAAGGTGCAATTCTGAAATTTTTTGCTTTTTCCTGCTCCTCTTAGCATGATAAAGAAGATTCAAAGAGAGTGAGATGCCAGCTCCTTTCATTCAGTCAGTAGCTTCAAACATTTCTGGTATATGAATAACATGATGTTTTTCAATGGCAAAAATCAATGAATATTGTAAATGCACAAACAGTAATTTCTCCGCATTGCAAGGTGCAATTCTGAAATTTTTTTGCTTTTTCCTGCTCCTCTTAGCATGATAAAGAAGATTCAAAGAGAGTGAGATGCCAGCTCCTTTCATTCAGTCAGTAGCTTCAAACATTTCTGGTATATGAATAACATGATGTTTTTCAATGGCAAAAATCAATGAATATTGTAAATGCACAAACAGTAATTTCTCCGCATTGCAAGGTGCAATTCTGAATTTTTTTGCTTTTTCCTGCTCCACTTAGCATGATAAAGAAGATTCAAAGAGAGTGAGATGCCAGCTCCTTTCATTCAGTCAGTAGCTTCAAACATTTCTGGTATATGAATAACATGATGTTTTTCAATGGCAAAAATCAATGAATATTGTAAATGCACAAACAGTAATTTCTCCGCATTGCAACGTGCAATTCTGAATTTTTTTGCTTTTTCCTGCTCCTCTTAGCATGATAAAGAAGATTCAAAGAGAGTGAGATGCCAGCTCCTTTCGCTCAGTCAGTAGCTTCAATCATTTCTGGACGTTTTTCAATGGCAAAAATCATTGAATATTGTAAATGCACAAACAGTAATTTCTCCGCATTGCAAGGTGCAATTCTGAAATTTTTTACTTTTTCCTGCTCCTCTTAGCATGATAAAGAAGATTCAAAGAGAGTGAGATGCCAGCTCCTTTCATTCAGTCAGTAGCTTCAATCATTTCTGGTATATGAATAACATGATGTTTTTCAATGGCAAAAATCAATGAATATTGTAAATGCACAAACAGTAATTTCTCCGCATTGCAAGGTGCAATTCTGAAATTTTTGCTTTTTCCTGCTCCTCTTAGCATGATAAACAAGATTCAAAGAGAGTGAGATGCCAGCTCCTTTCATTCAGTCAGTAGCTTCAATCATTTCTGGACGTTTTTCAATGGCAAAAATCAATGAATATTGTAAATGCACAAACAGTAATTTCTCCGCATTGCAAGGTGCAATTCTGAAATTTTTTGCTTTTTCCTGCTCCTCTTAGCATGATAAAGAAGATTCAAAGAGAGTGAGATGCCAGCTCCTTTCATTCAGTCAGTAGCTTCAATCATTTCTGGACGTTTTTCAATGGCAAAAATCAATGAATATTGTAAATGCACAAACAGTAATTTCTCCGCATTGCAAGGTGCAATTCTGAAATTTTTTGCTTTTTCCTGCTCCTCTTAGCATGATAAAGAAGATTCAAAGAGAGTGAGATGCCAGCTCCTTTCATTCAGTCAGTAGCTTCAAACATTTCTGGTATATGAATAACATGATGTTTTTCAATGGCAAAAATCAATGAATATTGTAAATGCACAAACAGTAATTTCTCCGCATTGCAACGTGCAATTCTGAATTTTTTTGCTTTTTCCTGCTCCTCTTAGCATGATAAAGAAGATTCAAAGAGAGTGAGATGCCAGCTCCTTTCGCTCAGTCAGTAGCTTCAATCATTTCTGGACGTTTTTCAATGGCAAAAATCATTGAATATTGTAAATGCACAAACAGTAATTTCTCCGCATTGCAAGGTGCAATTCTGAAATTTTTTACTTTTTCCTGCTCCTCTTAGCATGATAAAGAAGATTCAAAGAGAGTGAGATGCCAGCTCCTTTCATTCAGTCAGTAGCTTCAATCATTTCTGGTATATGAATAACATGATGTTTTTCAATGGCAAAAATCAATGAATATTGTAAATGCACAAACAGTAATTTCTCCGCATTGCAAGGTGCAATTCTGAAATTTTTGCTTTTTCCTGCTCCTCTTAGCATGATAAACAAGATTCAAAGAGAGTGAGATGCCAGCTCCTTTCATTCAGTCAGTAGCTTCAATCATTTCTGGACGTTTTTCAATGGCAAAAATCAATGAATATTGTAAATGCACAAACAGTAATTTCTCCGCATTGCAAGGTGCAATTCTGAAATTTTTTGCTTTTTCCTGCTCCTCTTAGCATGATAAAGAAGATTCAAAGAGAGTGAGATGCCAGCTCCTTTCATTCAGTCAGTAGCTTCAATCATTTCTGGACGTTTTTCAATGGCAAAAATCAATGAATATTGTAAATGCACAAACAGTAATTTCTCCGCATTGCAAGGTGCAATTCTGAAATTTTTTGCTTTTTCCTGCTCCTCTTAGCATGATAAAGAAGATTCAAAGAGAGTGAGATGCCAGATCCTTTCATTCAGTCAGTAGCTTCAAACATTTCTGGTATATGAATAACATGATGTTTTTCAATGGCAAAAATCAATGAATATTGTAAATGCACAAACAGTAATTTCTCCGCATTGCAAGTTGCAAGTCTGAAATTTTTTGCTTTTTCCTGCTCCTCTTAGCATGATAAAGAAGATTCAAAGAGAGTGAGATGCCAGCTCCTTTCATTCAGTCAGTAGCTTCAATCATTTCTGGACGTTTTTCAATGGCAAAAATCAATGAATATTGTAAATGCACAAACAGTAATTTCTCCGCATTGCAAGGTGCAATTCTGAAATTTTTTGCTTTTTCCTGCTCCTCTTAGCATGATAAAGAAGATTCAAAGAGAGTGAGATGCCAGCTCCTTTCATTCAGTCAGTAACTTCAAACATTCCTGGTATATGAATAACATGATGTTTTTCAATGGCAAAAATCAATGAATATTGTAAATGCACAAACAGTAATTTCTCCGCATTGCAAGGTTCAATTCTGAAATTTTTTGCTTTTTCCTGCTCCTCTTAGCATGATAAAGAAGATTCAAAGAGAGTGAGATGCCAGCTCCTTTCATTCAGTCAGTAGCTTCAATCATTTCTGGACGTTTTTCAATGGCAAAAATCAATGAATATTGTAAATGCACAAACAGTAATTTCTCCGCATTGCAAGGTGCAATTCTGAAATTTTTTGCTTTTTCCTGCTCCTCTTAGCATGATAAAGAAGATTCAAAGAGAGTGAGATGCCAGCTCCTTTCATTCAGTCAGTAGCTTCAAACATTTCTGGTATATGAATAACATGATGTTTTTCAATGGCAAAAATCAATGAATATTGTAAATGCACAAACAGTAATTTCTCCGCATTGCAAGGTGCAATTCTGAATTTTTTTGCTTTTTCCTGCTCCTCTTAGCATGATAAAGAAGATTCAAAGAGAGTGAGATGCCAGCTCCTTTCATTCAGTCAGTAGCTTCAATCATTTCTGGACGTTTTTCAATGGCAAAAATCAATGAATATTGTAATTGCACAAACTGTAATTTCTCCGCATTGCAAGCTGCAATTCTGAAATTTTTTGCTTTTTCCTGCTCCTCTTAGCATGATAAAGAAGATTCAAAGAGAGTGAGATGCCAGCTCCTTTCATTCAGTCAGTAGCTTCAATCATTTCTGGACGTTTTTCAATGGCAAAAATCAATGAATATTGTAAATGCACAAACAGTAATTTCTCCGCATTGCAAGGTGCAATTCTGAAATTTTTTGCTTTTTCCTGCTCCTCTTAGCATGATAAAGAAGATTCAAAGAGAGTGAGATGCCAGATCCTTTCATTCAGTCAGTAGCTTCAAACATTTCTGGTATATGAATAACATGATGTTTTTCAATGGCAAAAATCAATGAATATTGTAAATGCACAAACAGTAATTTCTCCGCATTGCAAGTTGCAAGTCTGAAATTTTTTGCTTTTTCCTGCTCCTCTTAGCATGATAAAGAAGATTCAAAGAGAGTGAGATGCCAGCTCCTTTCATTCAGTCAGTAGCTTCAATCATTTCTGGACGTTTTTCAATGGTAAAAATCAATGAATATTGTAAATGCACAAACAGTAATTTCTCCGCATTGCAAGGTGCAATTCTGAAAGTTTTTGCTTTTTCCTGCTCCTCTTAGCATGATAAAGAAGATTCAAAGAGAGTGAGATGCCAGCTCCTTTCATTCAGTCAGTAGCTTCAATCATTTCTGGACGTTTTTCAATGGCAAAAATCAATGAATATTGTAAATGCACAAACAGTAATTTCTCTGCATTGCAAGGTGCAATTCTGAAATTTTTTGCTTTTTCCTGCTCCTCTTAGCATGATAAAGAAGATTCAAAGAGAGTGAGATGCCAGCTCCTTTCATTCAGTCAGTAGCTTCAATCATTTCTGGACGTTTTTCAATGGCAAAAATCAATGAATATTGTAAATGCACAAACAGTAATTTCTCCGCATTGCAAGGGGCAATTCTGAAATTTTTTGCTTTTTCCTGCTCCTCTTAGCATGATAAAGAAGATTCAAAGAGAGTGAGATGCCAGCTCCTTTCATTCAGTCAGTAGCTTCAATCATTTCTGGACGTTTTTCAATGGCAAAAATCAATGAATATTGTAAATGCACAAACAGTAATTTCTCCGCATTGCAAGGTGCAATTCTGAAATTTTTTGCTTTTTCCTGCTCCTCTTAGCATGATAAAGAAGATTCAAAGAGAGTGAGATGCCAGCTCCTTTCATTCAGTCAGTAACTTCAAACATTTCTGGACGTTTTTCAATGGCAAAAATCAATGAATATTGTAAATGCACAAACAGTAATTTCTCCGCATTGCAAGGTGCAATTCTGAAATTTTTTGCTTTTTACTGCTCCTCTTAGCATGATAAAGAAGATTCAAAGAGAGTGAGATGCCAGCTCCTTTCATTCAGTCAGTAGCTTCAATCATTTCTGGTAAATGAATAACATGATGTTTTTCAATGGCAAAAATCAATGAATTTTGTAAATGCACAAACAGTAATTTCTCCGCATTGCAAGGCGCAATTCTGAAATTTTTTGCTTTTTCCTGCTCCTCTTAGCATGATAAAGAAGATTCAAAGAGAGTGAGATGCCAGCTCCTTTCATTCAGTCAGTAGCTTCAATCATTTCTGGACGTTTTTCAATGGCAAAAATAAATGAATATTGTAAATGCACAAACAGTAATTTCTCTGCATTGCAAGGTGCAATTCTGAAATTTTTTGCTTTTTCCTGCTCCTCTTAGCATGATAAAGAAGATTCAAAGAGAGTGAGATGCCAGCTCCTTTCATTCAGTCAGTAGCTTCAATCATTTCTGGACGTTTTTCAATGGCAAAAATCAATGAATATTGTAAATGCACAAACAGTAATTTCTCCGCATTGCAAGGGGCAATTCTGAAATTTTTTGCTTTTTCCTGCTCCTCTTAGCATGATAAAGAAGATTCAAAGAGAGTGAGATGCCAGCTCCTTTCATTCAGTCAGTAGCTTCAATCATTTCTGGACGTTTTTCAATGGCAAAAATCAATGAATATTGTAAATGCACAAACAGTAATTTCTCCGCATTGCAAGGTGCAATTCTGAAATTTTTTGCTTTTTCCTGCTCCTCTTAGCATGATAAAGAAGATTCAAAGAGAGTGAGATGCCAGCTCCTTTCATTCAGTCAGTAACTTCAAACATTTCTGGACGTTTTTCAATGGCAAAAATCAATGAATATTGTAAATGCACAAACAGTAATTTCTCCGCATTGCAAGGTGCAATTCTGAAATTTTTTGCTTTTTACTGCTCCTCTTAGCATGATAAAGAAGATTCAAAGAGAGTGAGATGCCAGCTCCTTTCATTCAGTCAGTAGCTTCAATCATTTCTGGTAAATGAATAACATGATGTTTTTCAATGGCAAAAATCAATGAATTTTGTAAATGCACAAACAGTAATTTCTCCGCATTGCAAGGCGCAATTCTGAAATTTTTTGCTTTTTCCTGCTCCTCTTAGCATGATAAAGAAGATTCAAAGAGAGTGAGATGCCAGCTCCTTTCATTCAGTCAGTAGCTTCAATCATTTCTGGACGTTTTTCAATGGCAAAAATAAATGAATATTGTAAATGCACAAACAGTAATTTCTCTGCATTGCAAGGTGCAATTCTGAAATTTTTTGCTTTTTCCTGCTCCTCTTAGCATGATAAAGAAGATTCAAAGAGAGTGAGATGCCAGCTCCTTTCATTCAGTCAGTAGCTTCAATCATTTCTGGACGTTTTTCAATGGCAAAAATCAATGAATATTGTAAATGCACAAACAGTAATTTCTCCGCATTGCAAGGGGCAATTCTGAAATTTTTTGCTTTTTCCTGCTCCTCTTAGCATGATAAAGAAGATTCAAAGAGAGTGAGATGCCAGCTCCTTTCATTCAGTCAGTAGCTTCAATCATTTCTGGACGTTTTTCAATGGCAAAAATCAATGAATATTGTAAATGCACAAACAGTAATTTCTCCGCATTGCAAGGTGCAATTCTGAAATTTTTTGCTTTTTCCTGCTCCTCTTAGCATGATAAAGAAGATTCAAAGAGAGTGAGATGCCAGCTCCTTTCATTCAGTCAGTAACTTCAAACATTCCTGGTATATGAATAACATGATGTTTTTCAATGGCAAAAATCAATGAATATTGTAAATGCACAAACAGTAATTTCTCCGCATTGCAAGGTTCAATTCTGAAATTTTTTGCTTTTTCCTGCTCCTCTTAGCATGATAAAGAAGATTCAAAGAGAGTGAGATGCCAGCTCCTTTCATTCAGTCAGTAGCTTCAATCATTTCTGGACGTTTTTCAATGGCAAAAATCAATGAATATTGTAAATGCACAAACAGTAATTTCTCCGCATTGCAAGGTGCAATTCTGAAATTTTTTGCTTTTTCCTGCTCCTCTTAGCATGATAAAGAAGATTCAAAGAGAGTGAGATGCCAGCTCCTTTCATTCAGTCAGTAGCTTCAAACATTTCTGGTATATGAATAACATGATGTTTTTCAATGGCAAAAATCAATGAATATTGTAAATGCACAAACAGTAATTTCTCCGCATTGCAAGGTGCAATTCTGAATTTTTTTGCTTTTTCCTGCTCCTCTTAGCATGATAAAGAAGATTCAAAGAGAGTGAGATGCCAGCTCCTTTCATTCAGTCAGTAGCTTCAATCATTTCTGGACGTTTTTCAATGGCAAAAATCAATGAATATTGTAATTGCACAAACTGTAATTTCTCCGCATTGCAAGCTGCAATTCTGAAATTTTTTGCTTTTTCCTGCTCCTCTTAGCATGATAAAGAAGATTCAAAGAGAGTGAGATGCCAGCTCCTTTCATTCAGTCAGTAGCTTCAATCATTTCTGGACGTTTTTCAATGGCAAAAATCAATGAATATTGTAAATGCACAAACAGTAATTTCTCCGCATTGCAAGGTGCAATTCTGAAATTTTTTGCTTTTTCCTGCTCCTCTTAGCATGATAAAGAAGATTCAAAGAGAGTGAGATGCCAGATCCTTTCATTCAGTCAGTAGCTTCAAACATTTCTGGTATATGAATAACATGATGTTTTTCAATGGCAAAAATCAATGAATATTGTAAATGCACAAACAGTAATTTCTCCGCATTGCAAGGTGCAAGTCTGAAATTTTTTGCTTTTTCCTGCTCCTCTTAGCATGATAAAGAAGATTCAAAGAGAGTGAGATGCCAGCTCCTTTCATTCAGTCAGTAGCTTCAATCATTTCTGGACGTTTTTCAATGGTAAAAATCAATGAATATTGTAAATGCACAAACAGTAATTTCTCCGCATTGCAAGGTGCAATTCTGAAAGTTTTTGCTTTTTCCTGCTCCTCTTAGCATGATAAAGAAGATTCAAAGAGAGTGAGATGCCAGCTCCTTTCATTCAGTCAGTAGCTTCAATCATTTCTGGACGTTTTTCAATGGCAAAAATCAATGAATATTGTAAATGCACAAACAGTAATTTCTCCGCATTGCAAGGTGCAATTCTGAAATTTTTTGCTTTTTACTGCTCCTCTTAGCATGATAAAGAAGATTCAAAGAGAGTGAGATGCCAGCTCCTTTCATTCAGTCAGTAGCTTCAATCATTTCTGGTAAATGAATAACATGATGTTTTTCAATGGCAAAAATCAATGAATTTTGTAAATGCACAAACAGTAATTTCTCCGCATTGCAAGGCGCAATTCTGAAATTTTTTGCTTTTTCCTGCTCCTCTTAGCATGATAAAGAAGATTCAAAGAGAGTGAGATGCCAGCTCCTTTCATTCAGTCAGTAGCTTCAATCATTTCTGGACGTTTTTCAATGGCAAAAATAAATGAATATTGTAAATGCACAAACAGTAATTTCTCTGCATTGCAAGGTGCAATTCTGAAATTTTTTGCTTTTTCCTGCTCCTCTTAGCATGATAAAGAAGATTCAAAGAGAGTGAGATGCCAGCTCCTTTCATTCAGTCAGTAGCTTCAATCATTTCTGGACGTTTTTCAATGGCAAAAATCAATGAATATTGTAAATGCACAAACAGTAATTTCTCCGCATTGCAAGGGGCAATTCTGAAATTTTTTGCTTTTTCCTGCTCCTCTTAGCATGATAAAGAAGATTCAAAGAGAGTGAGATGCCAGCTCCTTTCATTCAGTCAGTAGCTTCAATCATTTCTGGACGTTTTTCAATGGCAAAAATCAATGAATATTGTAAATGCACAAACAGTAATTTCTCCGCATTGCAAGGTGCAATTCTGAAATTTTTTGCTTTTTCCTGCTCCTCTTAGCATGATAAAGAAGATTCAAAGAGAGTGAGGTGCCAGCTCCTTTCATTCAGTCAGTAGCTTCAAACATTTCTGGTATATGAATAACATGTTTTTCAATAGCAAAAATCAATGAATATTGTAAATGCACAAACAGTAATTTCTCCGCATTGCAAGGTGCAATTCTGAAATTTTTTGCTTTTTCCTGCTCCTCTTAGCATGATAAAGAAGATTCAAAGAGAGTGAGATGCCAGCTCCTTTCATTCAGTCAGTAGCTTCAATCATTTCTGGACGTTTTTCAATGGCAAAAATCAATGAATATTGTAAATGCACAAACAGTAATTTCTCCGCATTGCAAGGTGCAATTCTGAAATTTTTTGCTTTTTCCTGCTCCTCTTAGCATGATAAAGAAGATTCAAAGAGAGTGAGATGCCAGCTCCTTTCATTCAGTCAGTAGCTTCAATCATTTCTGGACGTTTTTCAATGGCAAAAATCAATGAATATTGTAAATGCACAAACAGTAATTTCTCCGCATTGCAAGGTGCAATTCTGAAATTTTTTGCTTTTTCCTGCTCCTCTTAGCATGATAAAGAAGATTCAAAGAGAGTGAGATGCCAGCTCCTTTCATTCAGTCAGTAGCTTCAATCATTTCTGGACGTTTTTCAATGGCAAAAATCAATGAATATTGTAAATGCACAAACAGTAATTTCTCCGCATTGCAAGGTGCAATTCTGAAATTTTTTGCTTTTTCCTGCTCCTCTTAGCATGATAAAGAAGATTCAAAGAGAGTGAGATGCCAGCTCCTTTCATTCAGTCAGTAGCTTCAATCATTTCTGGACGTTTTTCAATGGCAAAAATCAATGAATATTGTAAATGCACAAACTGTAATTTCTCCGCATTGCAAGGTGCAATTCTGAAATTTTTTGCTTTTTCCTGCTCCTCTTAGCATGATAAAGAAGATTCAAAGAGAGTGAGATGCCAGCTCCTTTCATTCAGTCAGTAGCTTCAATCATTTCTGGACGTTTTTCAATGGCAAAAATCAATGAATATTGTAAATGCACAAACAGTAATTTCTCCGCATTGCAAGGTGCAATTCTGAAATTTTTTGCTTTTTCCTGCTCCTCTTAGCATGATAAAGAAGATTCAAAGAGAGTGAGATGCCAGCTCCTTTCATTCAGTCAGTAGCTTCAAACATTTCTGGTATATGAATAACATGATGTTTTTCAATGGCAAAAATCAATGAATATTGTAAATGCACAAACAGTAATTTCTCCGCATTGCAAGGTGCAATTCTGAAATTTTTTGCTTTTTCCTGCTCCTCTTAGCATGATAAAGAAGGTTCAAAGAGAGTGAGATGCCAGCTCCTTTCATTCAGTCAGTAGCATCAATCATTTCTGGACGTTTTTCAATGGCAAAAATCAATGAATATTGTAAATGCACAAACAGTAATTTCTCCGCATTGCAAGGTGCAATTCTGAAATTTTTTGCTTTTTCCTGCTCCTCTTAGCATGATAAAGAAGATTCAAAGAGAGTGAGATGCCAGCTCCTTTCATTCAGTCAGTAGCTTCAATCATTTCTGGTATATGAATAACATGATGTTTTTCAATGGCAAAAATCAATGAATATTGTAAATGCACAAACAGTAATTTCTCCGCATTGCAAGGTGCAATTCTGAAATTTTTTGCTTTTTCCTGCTCCTCTTAGCATGATAAAGAAGATTCAAGAGAGTGAGATGCCAGCTCCTTTCATTCAGTCAGTAGCTTCAATCATTTCTGGACGTTTTTCAATGGCAAAAATCAATGAATATTGTAAATGCACAAACAGTAATTTCTCCGCATTGCAAGGTGCAATTCTGAAATTTTATGCTTTTTCCTGCTCCTCTTAGCATGATAAAGAAGATTCAAAGAGAGTGAGATGCCAGCTCCATTCATTCAGTCAGTAGCTTCAATCATTTCTGGTAAATGAATAACATGATGTTTTTCAATGGCAAAAATCAATGAATTTTGTAAATGCACAAACAGTAATTTCTCCGCATTGCAAGGCACAATTCTGAAATTTTTTGCTTTTTCCTGCTCCTCTTAGCATGATAAAGAAGATTCAAAGAGAGTGAGATGCCAGCTCCTTTCATTCAGTCAGTAGCTTCAATCATTTCTGGACGTTTTTCAATGGCAAAAATCAATGAATATTGTAAATGCACAAACAGTAATTTCTCCGCATTGCAAGGTGCAATTCTGAAATTTTTTGCTTTTTCCTGCTCCTCTTAGCATGATAAAGAAGATTCAAAGAGAGTGAGATGCCAGCTCCTTTCATTCAGTCAGTAGCTTCAATCATTTCTGGACGTTTTTCAATGGCAAAAATCAATGAATATTGTAAATGCACAAACTGTAATTTCTCCGCATTGCAAGGTGCAATTCTGAAATTTTTTGCTTTTTCCTGCTCCTCTTAGCATGATAAAGAAGATTCAAAGAGAGTGAGATGCCAGCTCCTTTCATTCAGTCAGTAGCTTCAATCATTTCTGGACGTTTTTCAATGGCAAAAATCAATGAATATTGTAAATGCACAAACAGTAATTTCTCCGCATTGCAAGGTGCAATTCTGAAATTTTTTGCTTTTTCCTGCTGCTCTTAGCATGATAAAGAAGATTCAAAGAGAGTGAGATGCCAGCTCCTTCCATTCAGTCAGTAGCTTCAAACATTTCTGGTATATGAATAACATGATGTTTTTCAATGCCAAAAATCAATGAATATTGTAAATGCACAAACAGTAATTTCTCCGCATTGCAAGGTGCAATTCTGAAATTTTTTGCTTTTTCCTGCTCCTCTTAGCATGATAAAGAAGGTTCAAAGAGAGTGAGATGCCAGCTCCTTTCATTCAGTCAGTAGCATCAATCATTTCTGGACGTTTTTCAATGGCAAAAATCAATGAATATTGTAAATGCACAAACAGTAATTTCTCCGCATTGCAAGGTGCAATTCTGAAATTTTTTGCTTTTTCCTGCTCCTCTTAGCATGATAAAGAAGATTCAAAGAGAGTGAGATGCCAGCTCCTTTCATTCAGTCAGTAGCTTCAATCATTTCTGGTATATGAATAACATGATGTTTTTCAATGGCAAAAATCAATGAATATTGTAAATGCACAAACAGTAATTTCTCCGCATTGCAAGGTGCAATTCTGAAATTTTTTGCTTTTTCCTGCTCCTCTTAGCATGATAAAGAAGATTCAAAGAGAGTGAGATGCCAGCTCCTTTCATTCAGTCAGTAGCTTCAATCATTTCTGGACGTTTTTCAATGGCAAAAATCAATGAATATTGTAAATGCACAAACAGTAATTTCTCCGCATTGCAAGGTGCAATTCTGAAATTTTATGCTTTTTCCTGCTCCTCTTAGCATGATAAAGAAGATTCAAAGAGAGTGAGATGCCAGCTCCTTTCATTCAGTCAGTAGCTTCAATCATTTCTGGTAAATGAATAACATGATGTTTTTCAATGGCAAAAATCAATGAATATTGTAAATGCACAAACAGTAATTTCTCCGCATTGCAAGGCACAATTCTGAAATTTTTTGCTTTTTCCTGCTCCTCTTAGCATGATAAAGAAGATTCAAAGAGAGTGAGATGCCAGCTCCTTTCATTCAGTCAGTAGCTTCATTCATTTCTGGACGTTTTTCAATGGCAAAAATCAATGAATATTGTAAATGCACAAACAGTAATTTCTCCGCATTGCAAGGTGCAATTCTGAAATTTTTTGCTTTTTCCTGCTCCTCTTAGCATGATAAAGAAGATTCAAAGAGAGTGAGATGCCAGCTCCTTTCATTCAGTCAGTAGCTTCAATCATTTCTAGACGTTTTTCAATGGCAAAAATCAATGAATATTGTAAATGCACAAACAGTAATTTCTCCGCATTTCAAGGTGCAATTCTGAAATTTTTTGCTTTTTCCTGCTCCTCTTAGCATGATAAAGAAGATTCAAAGAGAGTGAGGTGCCAGCTCCTTTCATTCAGTCAGTAGCTTCAAACATTTCTGGTATATGAATAACATGTTTTTCAATGGCAAAAATCAATGAATATTGTAAATGCACAAACAGTAATTTCTCCGCATTGCAAGGTGCAATTCTGAAATTTTTTGCTTTTTCCTGCTCCTCTTAGCATGATAAAGAAGATTCAAAGAGAGTGAGATGCCAGCTCCTTTCATTCAGTCAGTAGCTTCAATCATTTCTGGACGTTTTTCAATGGCAAAAATCAATGAATATTGTAACTGCACAAACAGTAATTTCTCCGCATTGCAAGGTGCAATTCTGAAATTTTTTGCTTTTTCCTTTTTCCTCTTAGCATGATAAAGAAGATTCAAAGAGAGTGAGATGCCAGCTCCTTTCATTCAGTCAGTAGCTTCAATCATTTCTGGACGTTTTTCAATGGCAAAAATGAATGAATATTGTAAATGCACAAACAGTAATTTCTCCGCATTGCAAGGTGCAATTCTGAAATTTTTTGCTTTTTCCTGCTCCTCTTAGCATGATAAAGAAGATTCAAAGAGAGTGAGGTGCCAGCTCCTTTCATTCAGTCAGTAGCTTCAAACATTTCTGGTATATGAATAACATGTTTTTCAATGGCAAAAATCAATGAATATTGTAAATGCACAAACAGTAATTTCTACGCATTGCAAGGTGCAATTCTGAAATTTTTTGCTTTTTCCTGCTCCTCTTAGCATGATAAAGAAGATTCAAAGAGAGTGAGATGCCAGCTCCTTTCATTCAGTCAGTAGCTTCAATCATTTCTGGACGTTTTTCAATGGCAAAAATCAATGAATATTGTAAATGCACAAACTGTAATTTCTCCGCATTGCAAGGCGCAATTCTGAAATTTTTTGCTTTTTCCTGCTCCTCTTAGCATGATAAAGAAGATTCAAAGAGAGTGAGATGCCAGCTCCTTTCATTCAGTCAGTAGCTTCAAACATTTCTGGTATATGAATAACATGATGTTTTTCAATGGCAAAAATCAATGAATATTGTAAATGCACAAACAGTAGTTTCTCCCCATTGCAAGGTGCAAGTCGGAAATTTTTTGTTTTTTCCTGCTCCTCTTAGCATGATAAAGAAGATTCAAAGAGAGTGAGATGCCAGCTACTTTCATTCAGTCAGTAGCTTCAATCATTTCTGGACGTTTTTCAATGGTAAAAATCAATGAATATTGTAAATGCACAAACAGTAATTTCTCCGCATTGCAAGGTGCAATTCTGAAATTTTTTGCTTTTTCCTGCTCCTCTTAGCATGATAAAGAAGATTCAAAGAGAGTGAGATGCCAGCTCCTTTCATTCAGTCAGTAGCTTCAAACATTTCTGGTATATGAATAACATGATGTTTTTCAATGGCAAATATCAATGAATATTGTAAATGCACAAACAGTAATTTCTCCGCATTGCAAGGTGCAATTCTGAAATTTTTTGCTTTTTCCTGCTCCTCTTAGCATGATAAAGAAGATTCAAAGAGAGTGAGATGCCAGCTCCTTTCATTCAGTCAGTAGCTTCAAACATTTCAGGTATATGAATAACATGATGTTTTTCAATGGCAAAAATCAATGAATATTGTAAATGCACAAACAGTAATTTCTCCGCATTGCAAGGTGCAATTCTGAAATTTTTTGCTTTTTCCTGCTCCTCTTAGCATGATAAAGAAGATTCAAAGAGAGTGAGATGCCAGCTCCTTTCATTCAGTCAGTAGCTTCAATCATTTCTGGACGTTTTTCAATTGCAAAAATCAATGAATATTGTAAATGCACAAACAGTAATTTCTCCGCATTGCAAGGTGCAATTCTGAAATTTTTTGCTTTTTCCTGCTCCTCTTAGCATGATAAAGAAGATTCAAAGAGAGTGAGATGCCAGCTCCTTTCATTCAGTCAGTAGCTTCAAACATTTCTGGTATATGAATAACATGATGTTTTTCAATGGCAAAAATCAATGAATATTGTAAATGCACAAACAGTAATTTCTCCGCATTGCAAGGTGCAATTCTGAAATTTTTTGCTTTTTCCTGCTCCTCTTAGCATGATAAAGAAGATTCAAAGAGAGTGAGATGCCAGCTCCTTTCATTCAGTCAGTAGCTTCAATCATTTCTGGATGTTTTTCAATGGCAAAAATCAATGAATATTGTAAATGCACAAACAGTAATTTCTCCGCATTGCAAGGTGCAAATCTGAAATTTTTTGCTTTTTCCTGCTCCTCTTAGCATGATAAAGAAGATTCAAAGAGAGTGAGATGCCAGCTCCTTTCATTCAGTCAGTAGCTTCAAACATTTCTGGTATATGAATAACATGATGTTTTTCAATGGCAAAAATCAATGAATATTGTAAATGCACAAACAGTAATTTCTCCGCATTGCAAGGTGCAATTCTGAATTTTTTTGCTTTTTCCTGCTCCTCTTAGCATGATAAAGAAGATTCAAAGAGAGTGAGATGCCAGCTCCTTTCGCTCAGTCAGTAGCTTCAATCATTTCTGGACGTTTTTCAATGGCAAAAATCATTGAATATTGTAAATGCACAAACAGTAATTTCTCCGCATTGCAAGGTGCAATTCTGAAATTTTTTACTTTTTCCTGCTCCTCCTAGCATGATAAAGAAGATTCAAAGAGAGTGAGATGCCAGCTCCTTTCATTCAGTCAGTAGCTTCAATCATTTCTGGTATATGAATAACATGATGTTTTTCAATGGCAAAAATCAATGAATATTGTAAATGCACAAACAGTAATTTCTCCGCATTGCAAGGTGCAATTCTGAAATTTTTGCTTTTTCCTGCTCCTCTTAGCATGATAAACAAGATTCAAAGAGAGTGAGATGCCAGCTCCTTTCATTCAGTCAGTAGCTTCAATCATTTCTGGACGTTTTTCAATGGCAAAAATCAATGAATATTGTAAATGCACAAACAGTAATTTCTCCGCATTGCAAGGTGCAATTCTGAAATTTTTTGCTTTTTCCTGCTCCTCTTAGCATGATAAAGAAGATTCAAAGAGAGTGAGATGCCAGCTCCTTTCATTCAGTCAGTAACTTCAAACATTCCTGGTATATGAATAACATGATGTTTTTCAATGGCAAAAATCAATGAATATTGTAAATGCACAAACAGTAATTTCTCCGCATTGCAAGGTTCAATTCTGAAATTTTTTGCTTTTTCCTGCTCCACTTAGCATGATAAAGAAGATTCAAAGACAGTGAGATGCCAGCTCCTTTCATTCAGTCAGTAGCTTCAATCATTTCTGGACGTTTTTCAATGGCAAAAATCAATGAATATTGTAAATGCACAAACAGTAATTTCTCCGCATTGCAAGGTGCAATTCTGAAATTTTTTGCTTTTTCCTGCTCCTCTTAGCATGATAAAGAAGATTCAAAGAGAGTGAGATGCCAGCTCCTTTCATTCAGTCAGTAGCTTCAAACATTTCTGGTATATGAATAACATGATGTTTTTCAATGGCAAAAATCAATGAATATTGTAAATGCACAAACAGTAATTTCTCCGCATTGCAAGGTGCAATTCTGAAATTTTTTGCTTTTTCCTGCTCCTCTTAGCATGATAAAGAAGATTCAAAGAGAATGAGATGCCAGCTCCTTTCGTTCAGTCAGTAGCTTCAATCATTTCTGGACGTTTTTCAATGGCAAAAATCATTGAATATTGTAAATGCACAAACAGTAATTTCTCCGCATTGCAAGGTGCAATTCTGAAATTTTTTACTTTTTTCTGCTCCTTTTAGCATGATAAAGAAGATTCAAAGAGAGTGAGATGCCAGCTCCTTTCATTCAGTCAGTAGCTTCAAACATTTCTGGTATATGAATAACATGATGTTTTTCAATGGCAAAAATCAATGAATATTGTAAATGCACAAACAGTAATTTCTCCGCATTGCAAGGTGCAATTCTGAAATTTTTTGCTTTTTCCTGCTCCTCTTAGCATGATAAAGAAGATTCAAAGAGAGTGAGATGCCAGCTCCTTTCGTTCAGTCAGTAGCTTCAATCATTTCTGGACGTTTTTCAATGGCAAAAATCATTGAATATTGTAAATGCACAAACAGTAATTTCTCCGCATTGCAAGGTGCAATTCTGAAATTTTTTACTTTTTTCTGCTCCTTTTAGCATGATAAAGAAGATTCAAAGAGAGTGAGATGCCAGCTCCTTTCATTCAGTCAGTAGCTTCAATCATTTCTGGTATATGAATAACATGATGTTTTTCAATGGCAAAAATCAATGAATATTGTAAATGCACAAACAGTAATTTCTCCGCATTGCAAGGTGCAATTCTGAAATTTTTTGCTTTTTCCTGCTCCTCTTAGCATGATAAACAAGATTCAAAGAGAGTGAGATGCCAGCTCCTTTCATTCAGTCAGTAGCTTCAATCATTTCTGGACGTTTTTCAATGGCAAAAATCAATGAATATTGTAAATGCACAAACAGTAATTTCTCCGCATTGCAAGGTGCAATTCTGACTTTTTTTGCTTTTTCCTGCTCCTCTTAGCATGATAAAGAAGATTCAAAGAGAGTGAGATGCCAGCTCCTTTCATTCAGTCAGTAGCTTCAATCATTTCTGGTAAATGAATAACATGATGTTTTTCAATGGCAAAAATCAATGAATTTTGTAAATGCACAAACAGTAATTTCTCCGCATTGCAAGGCGCAATTCTGAAATTTTTTGCTTTTTCCTGCTCCTCTTAGCATGATAAAGAAGATTCAAAGAGAGTGAGATGCCAACTCCTTTCATTCAGTCAGTAGCTTCAATCATTTCTGGACGTTTTTCAATGGCAAAAATCAATGAATATTGTAAATGCACAAACAGTAATTTCTCCGCATTGCAAGGTGCAATTCTGAAATTTTTTGCTTTTTCCTGCTCCTCTTAGCATGATAAAGAAGATTCAAAGAGAGTGAGATGCCAGCTCCTTTCATTCAGTCAGTAGCTTCAATCATTTCTGGACGTTTTTCAATGGCAAAAATCAATGAATATTGTAAATGCACAAACAGTAATTTCTCCGCATTGCAAGGTGCAATTCTGAAATTTTTTGCTTTTTCCTGCTCCTCTTAGCATGATAAAGAAGATTCAAAGAGAGTGAGGTGCCAGCTCCTTTCATTCAGTCAGTAGCTTCAAACATTTCTGGTATATGAATAACATGTTTTTCAATGGCAAAAATCAATGAATATTGTAAATGCACAAACAGTAATTTTTCCGCATTGCAAGGTGCAATTCTGAAATTTTTTGCTTTTTCCTGCTCCTCTTAGCATGATAAAGAAGATTCAAAGAGAGTGAGATGCCAGCTCCTTTCATTCAGTCAGTAGCTTCAATCATTTCTGGACGTTTTTCAATGGCAAAAATCAATGAATATTGTAAATGCACAAACAGTAATTTCTCCGCATTGCAAGGTGCAATTCTGAAATTTTTTGCTTTTTCCTGCTCCTCTTAGCATGATAAAGAAGATTCAAAGAGAGTGAGATGCCAGCTCCTTTCATTCAGTCAGTAGCTTCAAACATTTCTGGTATATGAATAACATGATGTTTTTCAATGGCAAAAATCAATGAATATTGTAAATGCACAAACAGTAATTTCTCCGCATTGCAAGGTGCAATTCTGAAATTTTTTGCTTTTTCCTGCTCCTCTTAGCATGATAAAGAAGATTCAAAGAGAGTGAGATGCCAGCTCCTTTCATTCAGTCAGTAGCTTCAAGCATTTCAGGTATATGAATAACATGATGTTTTTCAATGGCAAAAATCAATGAATATTGTAAATGCACAAACAGTAATTTCTCCGCATTGCAAGGTGCAATTCTGAAATTTTTTGCTTTTTCCTGCTCCTCTTAGCATGATAAAGAAGATTCAAAGAGAGTGAGATGCCAGCTCCTTTCATTCAGTCAGTAGCTTCAATCATTTCTGGACGTTTTTCAATTGCAAAAATCAATGAATATTGTAAATGCACAAACAGTAATTTCTCCGCATTGCAAGGTGCAATTCTGAAATTTTTTGCTTTTTCCTGCTCCTCTTAGCATGATAAACAAGATTCAAAGAGAGTGAGATGCCAGCTCCTTTCATTCAGTCAGTAGCTTCAATCATTTCTGGACGTTTTTCAATGGCAAAAATCAATGAATATTGTAAATGCACAAACAGTAATTTCTCCGCATTGCAAGGTGCAATTCTGACTTTTTTTGCTTTTTCCTGCTCCTCTTAGCATGATAAAGAAGATTCAAAGAGAGTGAGATGCCAGCTCCTTTCATTCAGTCAGTAGCTTCAATCATTTCCGGTAAATGAATAACATGATGTTTTTCAATGGCAAAAATCAATGAATTTTGTAAATGCACAAACAGTAATTTCTCCGCATTGCAAGGCGCAATTCTGAAATTTTTTGCTTTTTCCTGCTCCTCTTAGCATGATAAAGAAGATTCAAAGAGAGTGAGATGCCAACTCCTTTCATTCAGTCAGTAGCTTCAATCATTTCTGGACGTTTTTTAATGGCAAAAATCAATGAATATTGTAAATGCACAAACAGTAATTTCTCCGCATTGCAAGGTGCAATTCTGAAATTTTTTGCTTTTTCCTGCTCCTCTTAGCATGATAAAGAAGATTCAAAGAGAGTGAGATGCCAGCTCCTTTCATTCAGTCAGTAGCTTCAATCATTTCTGAACGTTTTTCAATGGCAAAAATCAATGAATATTGTAAATGCACAAATAGTAATTTCTCCGCATTGCAAGGTGCAATTCTGAAATTTTTTGCTTTTTCCTGCTCCTCTTAGCATGATAAAGAAGATTCAAAGAGAGTGAGGTGCCAGCTCCTTTCATTCAGTCAGTAGCTTCAAACATTTCTGGTATATGAATAACATGTTTTTCAATGGCAAAAATCAATGAATATTCTAAATGCACAAACAGTAATTTCTCCGCATTGCAAGGTGCAATTCTGAAATTTTTTGCTTTTTCCTGCTCCTCTTAGCATGATAAAGAAGCTTCAAAGAGAGTGAGATGACAGCTCCTTTCATTCAGTCAGTAGCTTCAATCATTTCTGGACGTTTTTCAATGGCAAAAATCAATGAATATTCTAAATGCACAAACAGTAATTTCTCCGCATTGCAAGGTGCAATTCTGAAATTTTTTACTTTTTCCTGCTCCTCTTAGCATGATAAAGAAGATTCAAAGAGAGTGAGATGCCAGCTCCTTTCATTCAGTCAGTAGCTTCAAACATTTCTGGCATATGAATAACATGATGTTTTTCAATGGCAAAAATCAATGAATATTGTAAATGCACAAACAGTAATTTCTCCGCATTGCAAGGTGCAATTCTGAAATTTTTTGCTTTTTCCTGCTCCTCTTAGCATGATAAAGAAGATTCAAAGAGAGTGAGATGCCAGCTCCTTTCATTCAGTCAGTAGCTTCAAACATTTCAGGTATATGAATAACATGATGTTTTTCAATGGCAAAAATCAATGAATATTGTAAATGCACAAACAGTAATTTCTCCGCATTGCAAGGTGCAATTCTGAAATTTTTTGCTTTTTCCTGCTCCTCTTAGCATGATAAAGAAGATTCAAAGAGAGTGAAATGCCAGCTCCTTTCATTCAGTCAGTAGCTTCAATCATTTCTGGACGTTTTTCAATTGCAAAAATCAATGAATATTGTAAATGCACAAACAGTAATTTCTCCGCATTGCAAGGTGCAATTCTGAAATTTTTTGCTTTTTCCTGCTCCTCTTAGCATGATAAAGAAGATTCAAAGAGAGTGAGATGCCAGCTCCTTTCATTCAGTCAGTAGCTTCAAACATTTCTGGTATATGAATAACATGATGTTTTTCAATGGCAAAAATCAATGAATATTGTAAATGCACAAACAGTAATTTCTCCGCATTGCAAGGTGCAATTCTGAAATTTTTTGCTTTTTCCTGCTCCTCTTAGCATGATAAAGAAGATTCAAAGAGAGTGAGATGCCAGCTCCTTTCATTCAGTCAGTAGCTTCAATCATTTCTGGACGTTTTTCAATGGCAAAAATCATTGAATATTGTAAATGCACAAACAGTAATTTCTCCGCATTGCAAGGTGCAATTCTGAAATTTTTTACTTTTTCCTGCTCCTTTTAGCATGATAAAGAAGATTCAAAGAGAGTGAGATGCCAGCTCCTTACATTCAGTCAGTAGCTTCAATCATTTCTGGTATATGAATAACATGATGTTTTTCAATGGCAAAAATCAATGAATATTGTAAATGCACAAACAGTAATTTCTCCGCATTGCAAGGTGCAATTCTGAAATTTTTTGCTTTTTCCTGCTCCTCTTAGCATGATAAACAAGATTCAAAGAGAGTGAGATGCCAGCTCCTTTCATTCAGTCAGTAGCTTCAATCATTTCTGGACGTTTTTCAATGGCAAAAATCAATGAATATTGTAAATGCACAAACAGTAATTTCTCCGCATTGCAAGGTGCAATTCTGAAATTTTTTGCTTTTTCCTTCTCCTCTTAGCATGATAAAGAAGATTCAAAGAGAGTGAGATGCCAGCTCCTTTCATTCAGTCAGTAGCTTCAAACATTTCTGGTATATGAATAACATGATGTTTTTCAATGGCAAAAATCAATGAATATTGTAAATGCACAAACAGTAATTTCTCCGCATTGCAAGGTGCAATTCTGAAATTTTTTGCTTTTTCCTGCTCCTCTTAGCATGATAAAGAAGATTCAAAGAGAGTGAGATGCCAGCTCCTTTCATTCAGTCAGTAGCTTCAATAATTTCTGGACGTTTTTCAATGGCAAAAATCAATGAATATTGTAAATGCACAAACAGTAATTTCTCCACATTGCAAGGTGCAATTCTGAAATTTTTTGCTTTTTCCTGCTCCTCTTAGCATGATAAAGAAGATTCAAAGAGAGTGAGATGCCAGCTCCTTTCATTCAGTCAGTAGCTTCAAACATTTCTGGTATATGAATAACATGATGTTTTTCAATGGCAAAAATCAATGAATATTGTAAATGCACAAACAGTAATTTCTCCGCATTGCAAGGTGCAATTCTGAAATTTTTTGCTTTTTCCTGCTCCTCTTAGCATGATAAAGAAGATTCAAAGAGAGTGAGATGCCAGCTCCTTTCATTCAGTCAGTAGCTTCAAACATTTCAGGTATATGAATAACATGATGTTTTTCAATGGCAAAAATCAATGAATATTGTAAATGCACAAACAGTAATTTCTCCGCATTGCAAGGTGCAATTCTGAAATTTTTTGCTTTTTCCTGCTCCTCTTAGCATGATAAAGAAGATTCAAAGAGAGTGAGATGCCAGCTCCTTTCATTCAGTCAGTAGCTTCAATCATTTCTGGACGTTTTTCAATGGCAAAAATCAATGAATATTGTAAATGCACAAACAGTAATTTCTCCGCATTGCAAGGTGCAATTCTGAAATTTTTTGCTTTTTCCTGCTCCTCTTAGCATGATAAAGAAGATTCAAAGAGAGTGAGATGCCAGCTCCTTTCATTCAGTCAGTAGCTTCAAACATTTCAGGTATATGAATAACATGATGTTTTTCAATGGCAAAAATCAATGAATATTGTAAATGCACAAACAGTAATTTCTCCGCATTGCAAGGTGCAATTCTGAAATTTTTTGCTTTTTCCTGCTCCTCTTAGCATGATAAAGAAGATTCAAAGAGAGTGAAATGCCAGCTCCTTTCATTCAGTCAGTAGCTTCAATCATTTCTGGACGTTTTTCAATTGCAAAAATCAATGAATATTGTAAATGCACAAACAGTAATTTCTCCGCATTGCAAGGTGCAATTCTGAAATTTTTTGCTTTTTCCTGCTCCTCTTAGCATGATAAAGAAGATTCAAAGAGAGTGAGATGCCAGCTCCTTTCATTCAGTCAGTAGCTTCAAACATTTCTGGTATATGAATAACATGATGTTTTTCAATGGCAAAAATCAATGAATATTGTAAATGCACAAACAGTAATTTCTCCGCATTGCAAGGTGCAATTCTGAAATTTTTTGCTTTTTCCTGCTCCTCTTAGCATGATAAAGAAGATTCAAAGAGAGTGAGATGCCAGCTCCTTTCATTCAGTCAGTAGCTTCAATCATTTCTGGACGTTTTTCAATGGCAAAAATCATTGAATATTGTAAATGCACAAACAGTAATTTCTCCGCATTGCAAGGTGCAATTCTGAAATTTTTTACTTTTTCCTGCTCCTTTTAGCATGATAAAGAAGATTCAAAGAGAGTGAGATGCCAGCTCCTTACATTCAGTCAGTAGCTTCAATCATTTCTGGTATATGAATAACATGATGTTTTTCAATGGCAAAAATCAATGAATATTGTAAATGCACAAACAGTAATTTCTCCGCATTGCAAGGTGCAATTCTGAAATTTTTTGCTTTTTCCTGCTCCTCTTAGCATGATAAACAAGATTCAAAGAGAGTGAGATGCCAGCTCCTTTCATTCAGTCAGTAGCTTCAATCATTTCTGGACGTTTTTCAATGGCAAAAATCAATGAATATTGTAAATGCACAAACAGTAATTTCTCCGCATTGCAAGGTGCAATTCTGAAATTTTTTGCTTTTTCCTTCTCCTCTTAGCATGATAAAGAAGATTCAAAGAGAGTGAGATGCCAGCTCCTTTCATTCAGTCAGTAGCTTCAAACATTTCTGGTATATGAATAACATGATGTTTTTCAATGGCAAAAATCAATGAATATTGTAAATGCACAAACAGTAATTTCTCCGCATTGCAAGGTGCAATTCTGAAATTTTTTGCTTTTTCCTGCTCCTCTTAGCATGATAAAGAAGATTCAAAGAGAGTGAGATGCCAGCTCCTTTCATTCAGTCAGTAGCTTCAATAATTTCTGGACGTTTTTCAATGGCAAAAATCAATGAATATTGTAAATGCACAAACAGTAATTTCTCCACATTGCAAGGTGCAATTCTGAAATTTTTTGCTTTTTCCTGCTCCTCTTAGCATGATAAAGAAGATTCAAAGAGAGTGAGATGCCAGCTCCTTTCATTCAGTCAGTAGCTTCAAACATTTCTGGTATATGAATAACATGATGTTTTTCAATGGCAAAAATCAATGAATATTGTAAATGCACAAACAGTAATTTCTCCGCATTGCAAGGTGCAATTCTGAAATTTTTTGCTTTTTCCTGCTCCTCTTAGCATGATAAAGAAGATTCAAAGAGAGTGAGGTGCCAGCTCCTTTCATTCAGTCAGTAGCTTCAAACATTTCTGGTATATGAATAACATGTTTTTCAATGGCAAAAATCAATGAATATTGTAAATGCACAAACAGTAATTTCTCCGCATTGCAAGGTGCAATTCTGAAATTTTTTGCTTTTTCCTGCTCCTCTTAGCATGATAAAGAAGATTCAAAGAGAGTGAGATGCCAGCTCCTTTCATTCAGTCAGTAGCTTCAATCATTTCTGGTAAATGAATAACATGATGTTTTTCAATGGCAAAAATCAATGAATTTTGTAAATGCACAAACAGTAATTTCTCCGCATTGCAAGGCGCAATTCTGAAATTTTTTGCTTTTTCCTGCTCCTCTTAGCATGATAAAGAAGATTCAAAGAGAGTGAGGTGCCAGCTCCTTTCATTCAGTCAGTAGCTTCAAACATTTCTGGTATATGAATAACATGTTTTTCAATGGCAAAAATCAATGAATATTGTAAATGCACAAACAGTAATTTCTCCGCATTGCAAGGTGCAATTCTGAAATTTTTTGCTTTTTCCTGCTCCTCTTAGCATGATAAAGAAGATTCAAAGAGAGTGAGATGCCAGCTCCTTTCATTCAGTCAGTAGCTTCAATCATTTCTGGACGTTTTTCAATGGCAAAAATCAATGAATATTGTAAATGCACAAACAGTAATTTCTCCGCATTGCAAGGTGCAATTCTGAAATTTTTTGCTTTTTCCTGCTCCTCTTAGCATGATAAAGAAGATTCAAAGAGATTGAGATGCCAGCTCCTTTCATTCAGTCAGTAGCTTCAAACATTTCTGGTATATGAATAACATGATGTTTTTCAATGGCAAAAATCAATGAATATTGTAAATGCACAAACAGTAATTTCTCCGCATTGCAAGGTGCAATTCTGAAATTTTTTGCTTTTTCCTGCTCCTCTTAGCATGATAAAGAAGATTCAAAGAGAGTGAGATGCCAGCTCCTTTCATTCAGTCAGTAGCTTCAATCATTTCTGGACGTTTTTCAATGGCAAAAATCAATGAATATTGTAAATGCACAAACAGTAATTTCTCCGCATTGCAAGGTGCAATTCTGAAATTTTTTGCTTTTTCCTGCTCCTCTTAGCATGATAAAGAAGATTCAAAGAGAGTGAGATGCCAGCTCCTTTCATTCAGTCAGTAGCTTCAATCATTTCTGGACGTTTTTCAATGGCAAAAATCAATGAATATTGTAAATGCACAAACAGTAATTTCTCCGCATTGCAAGGTGCAATTCTGAAATTTTTTGCTTTTTCCTGCTCCTCTTAGCATGATAAAGAAGATTCAAAGAGAGTGAGGTGCCAGCTCCTTTCATTCAGTCAGTAGCTTCAAACATTTCTGGTATATGAATAACATGTTTTTCAATGGCAAAAATCAATGAATATTGTAAATGCACAAACAGTAATTTCTCCGCATTGCAAGGTGCAATTCTGAAATTTTTTGCTTTTTCCTGCTCCTCTTAGCATGATAAAGAAGATTCAAAGAGAGTGAGATGCCAGCTCCTTTCATTCAGTCAGTAGCTTCAATAATTTCTGGTAAATGAATAACATGATGTTTTTCAATGGCAAAAATCAATGAATTTTGTAAATGCACAAACAGTAATTTCTCCGCATTGCAAGGCGCAATTCTGAAATTTTTTGCTTTTTCCTGCTCCTCTTAGCATGATAAAGAAGATTCAAAGAGAGTGAGATGCCAACTCCTTTCATTCAGTCAGTAGCTTCAATCATTTCTGGACATTTTTCAATGGCAAAAATCAATGAATATTGTAAATGCACAAACAGTAATTTCTCCGCATTGCAAGGTGCAATTCTGAAATTTTTTGCTTTTTCCTGCTCCTCTTAGCATGATAAAGAAGATTCAAAGAGAGTGAGGTGCCAGCTCCTTTCATTCAGTCAGTAGCTTCAAACATTTCTGGTATATGAATAACATGTTTTTCAATGGCAAAAATCAATGAATATTGTAAATGCACAAACAGTAATTTCTCCGCATTGCAAGGTGCAATTCTGAAATTTTTTGCTTTTTCCTGCTCCTCTTAGCATGATAAAGAAGATTCAAAGAGAGTGAGATGCCAGCTCCTTTCATTCAGTCAGTAGCTTCAATCATTTCTGGACGTTTTTCAATGGCAAAAATCAATGAATATTGTAAATGCACAAACAGTAATTTCTCCGCATTGCAAGGTGCAATTCTGAAATTTTTTGCTTTTTCCTGCTCCTCTTAGCATGATAAAGAAGATTCAAAGAGAGTGAGATGCCAGCTCCTTTCATTCAGTCAGTAGCTTCAATCATTTCTGGACGTTTTTCAATGGCAAAAATCAATGAATATTGTAAATGCACAAACAGTAATTTCTCCGCATTGCAAGGTGCAATTCTCAAATTTTTTGCTTTTTCCTGCTCCTCTTAGCATGATAAAGAAGATTCAAAGAGATTGAGATGCCAGCTCCTTTCATTCAGTCAGTAGCTTCAAACATTTCTGGTATATGAATAACATGATGTTTTTCAATGGCAAAAATCAATGAATATTGTAAATGCACAAACAGTAATTTCTCCGCATTGCAAGGTGCAATTCTGAAATTTTTTGCTTTTTCCTGCTCCTCTTAGCATGTTAAAGAAGATTCAAAGAGAGTGAGATGCCAGCTCCTTTCATTCAGTCAGTAGCTTCAATCATTTCTGGACGTTTTTCAATGGCAAAAATCAATGAATATTGTAAATGCACAAACAGTAATTTCTCCGCATTGCAAGGTGCAATTCTGAAATTTTTTGCTTTTTCCTGCTCCTCTTAGCATGATAAAGAAGATTCAAAGAGAGTGAGATGCCAGCTCCTTTCATTCAGTCAGTAGCTTCAATCATTTCTGGACGTTTTTCAATGGCAAAAATCAATGAATATTGTAACTGCACAAACAGTAATTTCTCCGCATTGCAAGGTGCAATTCTGAAATTTTTTGCTTTTTCCTGCTCCTCTTAGCATGATAAAGAAGATTCAAAGAGAGTGAGATGCCAGCTCCTTTCATTCAGTCAGTAGCTTCAATCATTTCTGGTAAATGAATAACATGATGTTTTTCAATGGCAAAAATCAATGAATTTTGTAAATGCACAAACAGTAATTTCTCCGCATTGCAAGGCGCAATTCTGAAATTTTTTGCTTTTTCCTGCTCCTCTTAGCATGATAAAGAAGATTCAAAGAGAGTGAGATGCCAACTCCTTTCATTCAGTCAGTAGCTTCAATCATTTCTGGACATTTTTCAATGGCAAAAATCAATGAATATTGTAAATGCACAAACAGTAATTTCTCCGCATTGCAAGGTGCAATTCTGAAATTTTTTGCTTTTTCCTGCTCCTCTTAGCATGATAAAGAAGATTCAAAGAGAGTGAGGTGCCAGCTCCTTTCATTCAGTCAGTAGCTTCAAACATTTCTGGTATATGAATAACATGTTTTTCAATGGCAAAAATCAATGAATATTGTAAATGCACAAACAGTAATTTCTCCGCATTGCAAGGTGCAATTCTGAAATTTTTTGCTTTTTCCTGCTCCTCTTAGCATGATAAAGAAGATTCAAAGAGAGTGAGATGCCAGCTCCTTTCATTCAGTCAGTAGCTTCAATCATTTCTGGACGTTTTTCAATGGCAAAAATCAATGTATATTGTAAATGCACAAACAGTAATTTCTCCGCATTGCAAGGTGCAATTCTGAAATTTTTTGCTTTTTCCTGCTCCTCTTAGCATGATAAAGAAGATTCAAAGAGATTGAGATGCCAGCTCCTTTCATTCAGTCAGTAGCTTCAAACATTTCTGGTATATGAATAACATGATGTTTTTCAATGGCAAAAATCAATGAATATTGTAAATGCACAAACAGTAATTTCTCCGCATTGCAAGGTGCAATTCTGAAATTTTTTGCTTTTTCCTGCTCCTCTTAGCATGATAAAGAAGATTCAAAGAGAGTGAGATGCCAGCTCCTTTCATTCAGTCAGTAGCTTCAATCATTTCTGGACGTTTTTCAATGGCAAAAATCAATGAATATTGTAAATGCACAAACAGTAATTTCTCCGCATTGCAAGGTGCAATTCTCAAATTTTTTGCTTTTTCCTGCTCCTCTTAGCATGATAAAGAAGATTCAAAGAGATTGAGATGCCAGCTCCTTTCATTCAGTCAGTAGCTTCAAACATTTCTGGTATATGAATAACATGATGTTTTTCAATGGCAAAAATCAATGAATATTGTAAATGCACAAACAGTAATTTCTCCGCATTGCAAGGTGCAATTCTGAAATTTTTTGCTTTTTCCTGATCCTCTTAGCATGTTAAAGAAGATTCAAAGAGAGTGAGATGCCAGCTCCTTTCATTCAGTCAGTAGCTTCAATCATTTCTGGACGTTTTTCAATGGCAAAAATCAATGAATATTGTAAATGCACAAACAGTAATTTCTCCGCATTGCAAGGTGCAATTCTGAAATTTTTTGCTTTTTCCTGCTCCTCTTAGCATGATAAAGAAGATTCAAAGAGAGTGAGATGCCAGCTCCTTTCATTCAGTCAGTAGCTTCAATCATTTCTGGACGTTTTTCAATGGCAAAAATCAATGAATATTGTAACTGCACAAACAGTAATTTCTCCGCATTGCAAGGTGCAATTCTGAAATTTTTTGCTTTTTCCTGCTCCTCTTAGCATGATAAAGAAGATTCAAAGAGAGTGAGATGCCAGCTCCTTTCATTCAGTCAGTAGCTTCAATCATTTCTGGACGTTTTTCAATGGCAAAAATCAATAAATATTGTAAATGCACAAACAGTAATTTCTCCGCATTGCAAGGTGCAATTCTGAAATTTTTTGCTTTTTCCTGCTCCTCTTAGCATGATAAAGAAGATTCAAAGAGAGTGAGGTGCCAGCTCCTTTCATTCAGTCAGTAGCTTCAAACATTTCTGGAATATGAATAACATGTTTTTCAATGGCAAAAATCAATGAATATTTTAAATGCACAAACAGTAATTTCTACGCATTGCAAGGTGCAATTCTGAAATTTTTTGCTTTTTCCTGCTCCTCTTAGTATGATAAAGAAGATTCAAAGAGAGTGAGATGCCAGCTCCTTTCATTCAGTCAGTAGCTTCAATCATTTCTGGACGTTTTTCAATGGCAAAAATCAATGAATATTGTAACTGCACAAACAGTAATTTCTCCGCATTGCAAGGTGCAATTCTGAAATTTTTTGCTTTTTCCTGCTCCTCTTAGCATGATAAAGAAGATTCAAAGAGAGTGAGATGCCAGCTCCTTTCATTCAGTCAGTAGCTTCAATCATTTCTGGACGTTTTTCAATGGCAAAAATCAATGAATATTGTAAATGCACAAACAGTAATTTCTCCGCATTGCAAGGTGCAATTCTGAAATTTTTTGCTTTTTCCTGCTCCTCTTAGCATGATAAAGAAGATTCAAAGAGAGTGAGGTGCCAGCTCCTTTCATTCAGTCAGTAGCTTCAAACATTTCTGGTATATGAATAACATGTTTTTCAATGGCAAAAATCAATGAATATTGTAAATGCACAAACAGTAATTTCTACGCATTGCAAGGTGCAATTCTGAAATTTTTTGCTTTTTCCTGCTCCTCTTAGCATGATAAAGAAGATTCAATGAGAGTGAGATGCCAGCTCCTTTCATTCAGTCAGTAGCTTCAATCATTTCTGGACGTTTTTCAATGGCAAAAATCAATGAATATTGTAAATGCACAAACTGTAATTTCTCCGCATTGCAAGGCGCAATTCTGAAATTTTTTTCTTTTTCCTGCTCCTCTTAGCATGATAAAGAAGATTCAAAGAGAGTGAGATGCCAGCTCCTTTCGTTCAGTCAGTAGCTTCAATTATTTCTGGACGTTTTTCAATGGCAAAAATCATTGAATATTGTAAATGCACAAACAGTAATTTCTCCGCATTGCAAGGTGCAATTCTGAAATTTTTTACTTTTTCCTGCTCCTCTTAGCATGATAAAGAAGATTCAAAGAGAGTGAGATGCCAGCTCCTTTCATTCAGTCAGTAGCTTCAATCATTTCTGGTATATGAATAACATGATGTTTTTCAATGGCAAAAATCAATGAATATTGTAAATGCACAAACAGTAATTTCTCCGCATTGCAAGGTGCAATTCTGAAATTTTTTGCTTTTTCCTGCTCCTCTTAGCATGATAAAGAAGATTCAAAGAGAGTGAGATGCCAGCTCCTTTCATTCAGTCAGTAGCTTCAAACATTTCTGGTATATGAATAACATGATGTTTTTCAATGGCAAAAATCAATGAATATTGTAAATGCACAAACAGTAATTTCTCCGCATTGCAAGGTGCAATTCTGAAATTTTTTGCTTTTTCCTGCTCCTCTTAGCATGATAAAGAAGATTCAAAGAGAGTGAGATGCCAGCTCCTTTCGTTCAGTCAGTAGCTTCAATCATTTCTGGACGTTTTTCAATGGCAAAAATCATTGAATATTGTAAATGCACAAACAGTAATTTCTCCGCATTGCAAGGTGCAATTCTGAAATTTTTTACTTTTTCCTGCTCCTTTTAGCATGATAAAGAAGATTCAAAGAGAGTGAGATGCCAGCTCCTTTCATTCAGTCAGTAGCTTCAATCATTTCTGGTATATGAATAACATGATGTTTTTCAATGGCAAAAATCAATGAATATTGTAAATGCACAAACAGTAATTTCTCCGCATTGCAAGGTGCAATTCTGAAATTTTTTTCTTTTTCCTGCTCCTCTTAGCATGATAAACAAGATTCAAAGAGAGTGAGATGCCAGCTCCTTTCATTCAGTCAGTAGCTTCAATCATTTCTGGATGTTTTTCAATGGCAAAAATCAATGAATATTGTAAATGCACAAACAGTAATTTCTCCGCATTGCAAGATGCAATTCTGACTTTTTTTGCTTTTTCCTGCTCCTCTTAGCATGATAAAGAAGATTCAAAGAGAGTGAGTTGCCAGCTCCTTTCATTCAGTCAGTAGCTTCAATCATTTCTGGTAAATGAATAACATGATGTTTTTCAATGGCAAAAATCAATGAATTTTGTAAATGCACAAACAGTAATTTCTCCGCATTGCAAGGCGCAATTCTGAAATTTTTTGCTTTTTCCTGCTCCTCTTAGCATGATAAAGAAGATTCAAAGAGAGTGAGATGCCAACTCCTTTCATTCAGTCAGTAGCTTCAATCATTTCTGGACGTTTTTCAATGGCAAAAATCAATGAATATTGTAAATGCACAAACAGTAATTTCTCCGCATTGCAAGGTGCAATTCTGAAATTTTTTGCTTTTTCCTGCTCCTCTTAGCATGATAAAGAAGATTCAAAGAGAGTGAGGTGCCAGCTCCTTTCATTCAGTCAGTAGCTTCAAACATTTCTGGTATATGAATAACATGTTTTTCAATGGCAAAAATCAATGAATATTGTAAATGCACAAACAGTAATTTCTCCGCATTGCAAGGTGCAATTCTGAAATTTTTTGCTTTTTCCTGCTCCTCTTAGCATGATAAAGAAGATTCAAAGAGAGTGAGATGCCAGCTCCTTTTATTCAGTCAGTAGCTTCAATCATTTCTGGACGTTTTTCAATGGCAAAAATCAATGAATATTGTAAATGCACAAACAGTAATTTCTCCGCATTGCAAGGTGCAATTCTGAAATTTTTTGCTTTTTCCTGCTCCTCTTAGCATGATAAAGAAGATTCAAAGAGAGTGAGATGCCAGCTCCTTTCATTCAGTCAGTAGCTTCAAACATTTCTGGTATATGAATAACATGATGTTTTTCAATGGCAAAAATCAATGAATATTGTAAATGCACAAACAGTAATTTCTCCGCATTGCAAGGTGCAATTCTGAAATTTTTTGCTTTTTCCTGCTCCTCTTAGCATGATAAAGAAGATTCAAAGAGAGTGAGATGCCAGCTCCTTTCATTCAGTCAGTAGCTTCAATCATTTCTGGACGTTTTTCAATGGCAAAAATCAATGAATATTGTAAATGCACAAACAGTAATTTCTCCGCATTGCAAGGTGCAATTCTGAAATTTTTTGCTTTTTCCTGCTCCTCTTAGCATGATAAAGAAGATTCAAAGAGAGTGAGGTGCCAGCTCCTTTCATTCAGTCAGTAGCTTCAAACATTTCTGGTATATGAATAACATGTTTTTCAATGGCAAAAATCAATGAATATTGTAAATGCACAAACAGTAATTTCTCCGCATTGCAAGGTGCAATTCTGAAATTTTTTGCTTTTTCCCGCTCCTCTTAGCATGATAAAGAAGATTCAAAGAGAGTGAGATGCCAGCTCCTTTCATTCAGTCAGTAGCTTCAATCATTTCTGGTAAATGAATAACATGATGTTTTTCAATGGCAAAAATCAATGAATTTTGTAAATGCACAAACAGTAATTTCTCCGCATTGCAAGGCGCAATTCTGAAATTTTTTGCTTTTTCCTGCTCCTCTTAGCATGATAAAGAAGATTCAAAGAGAGTGAGATGCGAACTCCTTTCATTCAGTCAGTAGCTTCAATCATTTCTGGACGTTTTTCAATGGCAAAAATCAATGAATATTGTAAATGCACAAACAGTAATTTCTCCGCATTGCAAGGTGCAATTCTGAAATTTTTTGCTTTTTCCTGCTCCTCTTAGCATGATAAAGAAGATTCAAAGAGAGTGAGGTGCCAGCTCCTTTCATTCAGTCAGTAGCTTCAAACATTTCTGGTATATGAATAACATGTTTTTCAATGGCAAAAATCAATGAATATTGTAAATGCACAAACAGTAATTTCTCCGCATTGCAAGGTGCAATTCTGAAATTTTTTGCTTTTTCCTGCTCCTCTTAGCATGATAAAGAAGATTCAAAGAGAGTGAGATGCCAGCTCCTTTCATTCAGTCAGTAGCTTCAATCATTTCTGGACGTTTTTCAATGGCAAAAATCAATGAATATTGTAAATGCACAAACAGTAATTTCTCCGCATTGCAAGGTGCAATTCTGAAATTTTTTGCTTTTTCCTGCTCCTCTTAGCATGATAAAGAAGATTCAAAGAGAGTGAGGTGCCAGCTCCTTTCATTCAGTCAGTAGCTTCAAACATTTCTGGTATATGAATAACATGTTTTTCAATGGCAAAAATCAATGAATATTGTAAATGCACAAACAGTAATTTCTCCGCATTGCAAGGTGCAATTCTGAAATTTTTTGCTTTTTCCTGCTCCTCTTAGCATGATAAAGAAGATTCAAAGAGAGTGAGATGCCAGCTCCTTTCATTCAGTCAGTAGCTTCAATCATTTCTGGACGTTTTTCAATGGCAAAAATCAATGAATATTGTAAATGCACAAACAGTAATTTCTCCGCATTGCAAGGTGCAATTCTGAAATTTTTTGCTTTTTCCTGCTCCTCTTAGCATGATAAAGAAGATTCAAAGAGAGTGAGGTGCCAGCTCCTTTCATTCAGTCAGTAGCTTCAAACATTTCTGGTATATGAATAACATGTTTTTCAATGGCAAAAATCAATGAATATTGTAAATGCACAAACAGTAATTTCTCCGCATTGCAAGGTGCAATTCTGAAATTTTTTGCTTTTTCCTGCTCCTCTTAGCATGATAAAGAAGATTCAAAGAGAGTGAGATGCCAGCTCCTTTCATTCAGTCAGTAGCTTCAATCATTTCTGGTAAATGAATAACATGATGTTTTTCAATGGCAAAAATCAATGAATTTTGTAAATGCACAAACAGTAATTTCTCCGCATTGCAAGGCGCAATTCTGAAATTTTTTGCTTTTTCCTGCTCCTCTTAGCATGATAAAGAAGATTCAAAGAGAGTGAGATGCCAACTCCTTTCATTCAGTCAGTAGCTTCAATCATTTCTGGACATTTTTCAATGGCAAAAATCAATGAATATTGTAAATGCACAAACAGTAATTTCTCCGCATTGCAAGGTGCAATTCTGAAATTTTTTGCTTTTTCCTGCTCCTCTTAGCATGATAAAGAAGATTCAAAGAGAGTGAGGTGCCAGCTCCTTTCATTCAGTCAGTAGCTTCAAACATTTCTGGTATATGAATAACATGTTTTTCAATGGCAAAAATCAATGAATATTGTAAATGCACAAACAGTAATTTCTCCGCATTGCAAGGTGCAATTCTGAAATTTTTTGCTTTTTCCTGCTCCTCTTAGCATGATAAAGAAGATTCAAAGAGAGTGAGATGCCAGCTCCTTTCATTCAGTCAGTAGCTTCAATCATTTCTGGACGTTTTTCAATGGCAAAAATCAATGAATATTGTAAATGCACAAACAGTAATTTCTCCGCATTGCAAGGTGCAATTCTCAAATTTTTTGCTTTTTCCTGCTCCTCTTAGCATGATAAAGAAGATTCAAAGAGATTGAGATGCCAGCTCCTTTCATTCAGTCAGTAGCTTCAAACATTTCTGGTATATGAATAACATGATGTTTTTCAATGGCAAAAATCAATGAATATTGTAAATGCACAAACAGTAATTTCTCCGCATTGCAAGGTGCAATTCTGAAATTTTTTGCTTTTTCCTGCTCCTCTTAGCATGATAAAGAAGATTCAAAGAGAGTGAGATGCCAGCTCCTTTCATTCAGTCAGTAGCTTCAATCATTTCTGGACGTTTTTCAATGGCAAAAATCAATGAATATTGTAAATGCACAAACAGTAATTTCTCCGCATTGCAAGGTGCAATTCTGAAATTTTTTGCTTTTTCCTGCTCCTCTTAGCATGATAAAGAAGATTCAAAGAGATTGAGATGCCAGCTCCTTTCATTCAGTCAGTAGCTTCAAACATTTCTGGTATATGAATAACATGATGTTTTTCAATGGCAAAAACCAATGAATATTGTAAATGCACAAACAGTAATTTCTCCGCATTGCAAGGTGCAATTCTGAAATTTTTTGCTTTTTCCTGCTCCTCTTAGCATGATAAAGAAGATTCAAAGAGAGTGAGATGCCAGCTCCTTTCATTCAGTCAGTAGCTTCAATCATTTCTGGACGTTTTTCAATGGCAAAAATCAATGAATATTGTAAATGCACAAACAGTAATTTCTCCGCATTGCAAGGTGCAATTCTGAAATTTTTTGCTTTTTCCTGCTCCTCTTAGCATGATAAAGAAGATTCAAAGAGAGTGAGATGCCAGCTCCTTTCATTCAGTCAGTAGCTTCAATCATTTCTGGACGTTTTTCAATGGCAAAAATCAATGAATATTGTAACTGCACAAACAGTAATTTCTCCGCATTGCAAGGTGCAATTCTGAAATTTTTTGCTTTTTCCTGCTCCTCTTAGCATGATAAAGAAGATTCAAAGAGAGTGAGATGCCAGCTCCTTTCATTCAGTCAGTAGCTTCAATCATTTCTGGACGTTTTTCAATGGCAAAAATCAATGAATATTGTAAATGCACAAACAGTAATTTCTCCGCATTGCAAGGTGCAATTCTGAAATTTTTTGCTTTTTCCTGCTCCTCTTAGCATGATAAAGAAGATTCAAAGAGAGTGAGGTGCCAGCTCCTTTCATTCAGTCAGTAGCTTCAAACATTTCTGGTATATGAATAACATGTTTTTCAATGGCAAAAATCAATGAATATTGTAAATGCACAAACAGTAATTTCTACGCATTGCAAGGTGCAATTCTGAAATTTTTTGCTTTTTCCTGCTCCTCTTAGCATGATAAAGAAGATTCAAAGAGAGTGAGATGCCAGCTCCTTTCATTCAGTCAGTAGCTTCAATCATTTCTGGACGTTTTTCAATGGCAAAAATCAATGAATATTGTAACTGCACAAACAGTAATTTCTCCGCATTGCAAGGTGCAATTCTGAAATTTTTTGCTTTTTCCTGCTCCTCTTAGCATGATAAAGAAGATTCAAAGAGAGTGAGATGCCAGCTCCTTTCATTCAGTCAGTAGCTTCAATCATTTCTGGACGTTTTTCAATGGCAAAAATCAATGAATATTGTAAATGCACAAACAGTAATTTCTCCGCATTGCAAGGTGCAATTCTGAAATTTTTTGCTTATTCCTGCTCCTCTTAGCATGATAAAGAAGATTCAAAGAGAGTGAGGTGCCAGCTCCTTTCATTCAGTCAGTAGCTTCAAACATTTCTGGTATATGAATAACATGTTTTTCAATGGCAAAAATCAATGAATATTGTAAATGCACAAACAGTAATTTCTACGCATTGCAAGGTGCAATTCTGAAATTTTTTGCTTTTTCCTGCTCCTCTTAGCATGATAAAGAAGATTCAATGAGAGTGAGATGCCAGCTCCTTTCATTCAGTCAGTAGCTTCAATCATTTCTGGACGTTTTTCAATGGCAAAAATCAATGAATATTGTAAATGCACAAACTGTAATTTCTCCGCATTGCAAGGCGCAATTCTGAAATTTTTTGCTTTTTCCTGCTCCTCTTAGCATGATAAAGAAGATTCAAAGAGAGTGAGATGCCAGCTCCTTTCGTTCAGTCAGTAGCTTCAATCATTTCTGGACGTTTTTCAATGGCAAAAATCATTGAATATTGTAAATGCACAAACAGTAATTTCTCCGCATTGCAAGGTGCAATTCTGAAATTTTCTACTTTTTCCTGCTCCTCTTAGCATGATAAAGAAGATTCAAAGAGAGTGAGATGCCAGCTCCTTTCATTCAGTCAGTAGCTTCAATCATTTCTGGTATATGAATAACATGATGTTTTTAAATGGCAAAAATCAATGAATATTGTAAATGCACAAACAGTAATTTCTCCGCATTGCAAGGTGCAATTCTGAAATTTTTTGCTTTTTCCTGCTCCTCTTAGCATGATAAAGAAGATTCAAAGAGAGTGAGATGCCAGCTCCTTTCATTCAGTCAGTAGCTTCAAACATTTCTGGTATATGAATAACATGATGTTTTTCAATGGCAAAAATCAATGAATATTGTAAATGCACAAACAGTAATTTCTCCGCATTGCAAGGTGCAATTCTGAAATTTTTTGCTTTTTCCTGCTCCTCTTAGCATGATAAAGAAGATTCAAAGAGAGTGAGATGCCAGCTCCTTTCGTTCAGTCAGTAGCTTCAATCATTTCTGGACGTTTTTCAATGGCAAAAATCATTGAATATTGTAAATGCACAAACAGTAATTTCTCCGCATTGCAAGGTGCAATTCTGAAATTTTTTACTTTTTCCTGCTCCTTTTAGCATGATAAAGAAGATTCAAAGAGAGTGAGATGCCAGCTCCTTTCATTCAGTCAGTAGCTTCAATCATTTCTGGTATATGAATAACATGATGTTTTTCAATGGCAAAAATCAATGAATATTGTAAATGCACAAACAGTAATTTCTCCGCATTGCAAGGTGCAATTCTGAAATTTTTTGCTTTTTCCTGCTCCTCTTAGCATGATAAACAAGATTCAAAGAGAGTGAGATGCCAGCTCCTTTCATTCAGTCAGTAGCTTCAATCATTTCTGGATGTTTTTCAATGGCAAAAATCAATGAATATTGTAAATGCACAAACAGTAATTTCTCCGCATTGCAAGGTGCAATTCTGACTTTTTTTGCTTTTTCCTGCTCCTCTTAGCATGATAAAGAAGATTCAAAGAGAGTGAGATGCCAGCTCCTTTCATTCAGTCAGTAGCTTCAATCATTTCTGGTAAATGAATAACATGATGTTTTTCAATGGCAAAAATCAATGAATTTTGTAAATGCACAAACAGTAATTTCTCCGCATTGCAAGGCGCAATTCTGAAATTTTTTGCTTTTTCCTGCTCCTCTTAGCATGATAAAGAAGATTCAAAGAGAGTGAGATGCCAACTCCTTTCATTCAGTCAGTAGCTTCAATCATTTCTGGACGTTTTTCAATGGCAAAAATCAATGAATATTGTAAATGCACAAACAGTAATTTCTCCGCATTGCAAGGTGCAATTCTGAAATTTTTTGCTTTTTCCTGCTCCTCTTAGCATGATAAAGAAGATTCAAAGAGAGTGAGGTGCCAGCTCCTTTCATTCAGTCAGTAGCTTCAAACATTTCTGGTATATGAATAACATGTTTTTCAATGGCAAAAATCAATGAATATTGTAAATGCACAAACAGTAATTTCTCCGCATTGCAATGTGCAATTCTGAAATTTTTTGCTTTTTCCTGCTCCTCTTAGCATGATAAAGAAGATTCAAAGAGAGTGAGATGCCAGCTCCTTTCATTCAGTCAGTAGCTTCAATCATTTCTGGACGTTTTTCAATGGCAAAAATCAATGAATATTGTAAATGCACAAACAGTAATTTCTCCGCATTGCAAGGTGCAATTCTGAAATTTTTTGCTTTTTCCTGCTCCTCTTAGCATGATAAAGAAGATTCAAAGAGAGTGAGATGCCAGCTCCTTTCATTCAGTCAGTAGCTTCAAACATTTCTGGTAAATGAATAACATGATGTTTTTCAATGGCAAAAATCAATGAATTTTGTAAATGCACAAACAGTAATTTCTCCGCATTGCAAGGTGCAATTCTGAAATTTTTTGCTTTTTCCTGCTCCTCTTAGCATGATAAACAAGATTCAAAGAGAGTGAGATGCCAGCTCCTTTCATTCAGTCAGTAGCTTCAATCATTTCTGGATGTTTTTCAATGGCAAAAATCAATGAATATTGTAAATGCACAAACAGTAATTTCTCCGCATTGCAAGGTGCAATTCTGACTTTTTTTGCTTTTTCCTGCTCCTCTTAGCATGATAAAGAAGATTCAAAGAGAGTGAGATGCCAGCTCCTTTCATTCAGTCAGTAGCTTCAATCATTTCTGGTAAATGAATAACATGATGTTTTTCAATGGCAAAAATCAATGAATTTTGTAAATGCACAAACAGTAATTTCTCCGCATTGCAAGGCGCAATTCTGAAATTTTTTGCTTTTTCCTGCTCCTCTTAGCATGATAAAGAAGATTCAAAGAGAGTGAGATGCCAACTCCTTTCATTCAGTCAGTAGCTTCAATCATTTCTGGACGTTTTTCAATGGCAAAAATCAATGAATATTGTAAATGCACAAACAGTAATATCTCCGCATTGCAAGGTGCAATTCTGAAATTTTTTGCTTTTTCCTGCTCCTCTTAGCATGATAAAGAAGATTCAAAGAGAGTGAGGTGCCAGCTCCTTTCATTCAGTCAGTAGCTTCAAACATTTCTGGTATATGAATAACATGTTTTTCAATGGCAAAAATCAATGAATATTGTAAATGCACAAACAGTAATTTCTCCGCATTGCAAGGTGCAATTCTGAAATTTTTTGCTTTTTCCTGCTCCTCTTAGCATGATAAAGAAGATTCAAAGAGAGTGAGATGCCAGCTCCTTTCATTCAGTCAGTAGCTTCAATCATTTCTGGACGTTTTTCAATGGCAAAAATCAATGAATATTGTAAATGCACAAACAGTAATTTCTCCGCATTGCAAGGTGCAATTCTGAAATTTTTTGCTTTTTCCTGCTCCTCTTAGCATGATAAAGAAGATTCAAAGAGAGTGAGATGCCAGCTCCTTTCATTCAGTCAGTAGCTTCAATCATTTCTGGTAAATGAATAACATGATGTTTTTCAATGGCAAAAATCAATGAATTTTGTAAATGCACAAACAGTAATTTCTCCGCATTGCAAGGCGCAATTCTGAAATTTTTTGCTTTTTCCTGCTCCTCTTAGCATGATAAAGAAGATTCAAAGAGAGTGAGATGCGAACTCCTTTCATTCAGTCAGTAGCTTCAATCATTTCTGGATGTTTTTCAATGGCAAAAATCAATGAATATTGTAAATGCACAAACAGTAATTTCTCCGCATTGCAAGGTGCAATTCTGAAATTTTTTGCTTTTTCCTGCTCCTCTTAGCATGATAAAGAAGATTCAAAGAGAGTGAGGTGCCAGCTCCTTTCATTCAGTCAGTAGCTTCAAACATTTCTGGTATATGAATAACATGTTTTTCAATGGCAAAAATCAATGAATATTGTAAATGCACAAACAGTAATTTCTCCGCATTGCAAGGTGCAATTCTGAAATTTTTTGCTTTTTCCTGCTCCTCTTAGCATGATAAAGAAGATTCAAAGAGAGTGAGATGCCAGCTCCTTTCATTCAGTCAGTAGCTTCAATCATTTCTGGACGTTTTTCAATGGCAAAAATCAATGAATATTGTAAATGCACAAACAGTAATTTCTCCGCATTGCAAGGTGCAATTCTGAAATTTTTTGCTTTTTCCTGCTCCTCTTAGCATGATAAAGAAGATTCAAAGAGAGTGAGGTGCCAGCTCCTTTCATTCAGTCAGTAGCTTCAAACATTTCTGGTATATGAATAACATGTTTTTCAATGGCAAAAATCAATGAATATTGTAAATGCACAAACAGTAATTTCTCCGCATTGCAAGGTGCAATTCTGAAATGTTTTGCTTTTTCCTGCTCCTCTTAGCATGATAAAGAAGATTCAAAGAGAGTGAGATGCCAGCTCCTTTCATTCAGTCAGTAGCTTCAATCATTTCTGGTAAATGAATAACATGATGTTTTTCAATGGCAAAAATCAATGAATTTTGTAAATGCACAAACAGTAATTTCTCCGCATTGCAAGGCGCAATTCTGAAATTTTTTGCTTTTTCCTGCTCCTCTTAGCATGATAAAGAAGATTCAAAGAGAGTGAGATGCCAACTCCTTTCATTCAGTCAGTAGCTTCAATCATTTCTGGACGTTTTTCAATGGCAAAAATCAATGAATATTGTAAATGCACAAACAGTAATTTCTCCGCATTGCAAGGTGCAATTCTGAAATTTTTTGCTTTTTCCTGCTCCTCTTAGCATGATAAAGAAGATTCAAAGAGAGTGAGATGCCAGCTCCTTTCATTCAGTCAGTAGCTTCAAACATTTCTGGTATATGAATAACATGTTTTTCAATGGCAAAAATCAATGAATATTGTAAATGCACAAACAGTAATTTCTCCGCATTGCAAGGTGCAATTCTGAAATTTTTTGCTTTTTCCTGCTCCTCTTAGCATGATAAAGAAGATTCAAAGAGAGTGAGATGCCAGCTCCTTTCATTCAGTCAGTAGCTTCAATCATTTCTGGACGTTTTTCAATGGCAAAAATCAATGAATATTGTAAATGCACAAACAGTAATTTCTCCGCATTGCAAGGTGCAATTCTGAAATTTTTTGCTTTTTCCTGCTCCTCTTAGCATGATAAAGAAGATTCAAAGAGAGTGAGGTGCCAGCTCCTTTCATTCAGTCAGTAGCTTCAAACATTTCTGGTATAGGAATAACATGTTTTTCAATGGCAAAAATCAATGAATATTGTAAATGCACAAACAGTAATTTCTACGCATTGCAAGGTGCAATTCTGAAATTTTTTGCTTTTTCCTGCTCCTCTTAGCATGATAAAGAAGATTCAAAGAGAGTGAGATGCCAGCTCCTTTCATTCAGTCAGTAGCTTCAATCATTTCTGGACGTTTTTCAATGGCAAAAATCAATGAATATTGTAAATGCACAAACTGTAATTTCTCCGCATTGCAATTCGCAATTCTGAAATTTTTTGCTTTTTCCTGCTCCTCTTAGCATGATAAAGAAGATTCAAAGAGAGTGAGATGCCAGCTCCTTTCATTCAGTCAGTAGCTTCAAACATTTCTGGTATATGAATAACATGATGTTTTTCAATGGCAAAAATCAATGAATATTGTAAATGCACAAACAGTAATTTCTCCCCATTGCAAGGTGCAAGTCTGAAATTTTTTGCTTTTTCCTGCTCCTCTTAGCATGATAAAGAAGATTCAAAGAGAGTGAGATGCCAGCTACTTTCATTCAGTCAGTAGCTTCAATCATTTCTGGACGTTTTTCAATGGTAAAAATCAATGAATATTGTAAATGCACAAACAGTAATTTCTCCGCATTGCAAGGTGCAATTCTGAAATTTTTTGCTTTTTCCTGCTCCTCTTAGCATGATAAAGAAGATTCAAAGAGAGTGAGATGCCAGCTCCTTTCATTCAGTCACTAGCTTCAAACATTTCTGGTATATGAATAACATGATGTTTTTCAATGGCAAAAATCAATGAATATTGTAAATGCACAAACAGTAATTTCTCCGCATTGCAAGGTGCAATTCTGAAATTTTTTGCTTTTTCCTGCTCCTCTTAGCATGATAAAGAAGATTCAAAGAGAGTGAGATGCCAGCTCCTTTCATTCAGTCAGTAGCTTCAAACATTTCAGGTATATGAATAACATGATGTTTTTCAATGGCAAAAATCAATGAATATTGTAAATGCACAAACAGTAATTTCTCCGCATTGCAAGGTGCAATTCTGAAATTTTTTGCTTTTTCCTGCTCCTCTTAGCATGATAAAGAAGATTCAAAGAGAGTGAGATGCCAGCTCCTTTCATTCAGTCAGTAGCTTCAATCATTTCTGGACGTTTTTCAATTGCAAAAATCAATGAATATTGTAAATGCACAAACAGTAATTTCTCCGCATTGCAAGGTGCAATTCTGAAATTTTTTGCTTTTTCCTGCTCCTCTTAGCATGATAAAGAAGATTCAAAGAGAGTGAGATGCCAGCTCCTTTCATTCAGTCAGTAGCTTCAAACATTTCTGGTATATGAATAACATGATGTTTTTCAATGGCAAAAATCAATGAATATTGTAAATGCACAAACAGTAATTTCTCCGCATTGCAAGGTGCAATTCTGAAATTTTTTGCTTTTTCCTGCTCCTCTTAGCATGATAAAGAAGATTCAAAGAGAGTGAGATGCCAGCTCCTTTCATTCAGTCAGTAGCTTCAATCATTTCTGGATGTTTTTCAATGGCAAAAATCAATGAATATTGTAAATGCACAAACAGTAATTTCTCCGCATTGCAAGGTGCAATTCTGAAATTTTTTGCTTTTTCCTGCTCCTCTTAGCATGATAAAGAAGATTCAAAGAGAGTGAGATGCCAGCTCCTTTCATTCAGTCAGTAGCTTCAAACATTTCTGGTATATGAATAACATGATGTTTTTCAATGGCAAAAATCAATGAATATTGTAAATGCACAAACAGTAATTTCTCCGCATTGCAAGGTGCAATTCTGAAATTTTTTGCTTTTTCCTGCTCCTCTTAGCATGATAAAGAAGATTCAAAGAGAGTGAGATGCCAGCTCCTTTCGTTCAGTCAGTAGCTTCAATCATTTCTGGACGTTTTTCAATGGCAAAAATCATTGAATATTGTAAATGCACAAACAGTAATTTCTCCGCATTGCAAGGTGCAATTCTGAAATTTTTTACTTTTTCCTGCTCCTTTTAGCATGGTAAAGAAGATTCAAAGAGAGTGAGATGCCAGCTCCTTTCATTCAGTCAGTAGCTTCAATCATTTCTGGTATATGAATAACATGATGTTTTTCAATGGCAAAAATCAATGAATATTGTAAATGCACAAACAGTAATTTCTCCGCATTGCAAGGTGCAATTCTGAAATTTTTTGCTTTTTCCTGCTCCTCTTAGCATGATAAACAAGATTCAAAGAGAGTGAGATGCCAGCTCCTTTCATTCAGTCAGTAGCTTCAATCATTTCTGGACGTTTTTCAATGGCAAAAATCAATGAATATTGTAAATGCACAAACAGTAATTTCTCCGCATTGCAAGGTGCAATTCTGACTTTTTTTGCTTTTTCCTGCTCCTCTTAGCATGATAAAGAAGATTCAAAGAGAGTGAGATGCCAGCTCCTTTCATTCAGTCAGTAGCTTCAATCATTTCTGGTAAATGAATAACATGATGTTTTTCAATGGCAAAAATCAATGAATTTTGTAAATGCACAAACAGTAATTTCTCCGCATTGCAAGGCGCAATTCTGAAATTTTTTGCTTTTTCCTGCTCCTCTTAGCATGATAAAGAAGATTCAAAGAGAGTGAGATGCCAACTCCTTTCATTCAGTCAGTAGCTTCAATCATTTCTGGACGTTTTTCAATGGCAAAAATCAATGAATATTGTAAATGCACAAACAGTAATTTCTCCGCATTGCAAGGTGCAATTCTGAAATTTTTTGCTTTTTCCTGCTCCTCTTAGCATGATAAAGAAGATTCAAAGAGAGTGAGGTGCCAGCTCCTTTCATTCAGTCAGTAGCTTCAAACATTTCTGGTATATGAATAACATGTTTTTCAATGGCAAAAATCAATGAATATTGTAAATGCACAAACAGTAATTTCTCCGCATTGCAAGGTGCAATTCTGAAATTTTTTGCTTTTTCCTGCTCCTCTTAGCATGATAAAGAAGATTCAAAGAGAGTGAGATGCCAGCTCCTTTCATTCAGTCAGTAGCTTCAATCATTTCTGGACGTTTTTCAATGGCAAAAATCAATGAATATTGTAAATGCACAAACAGTAATTTCTCCGCATTGCAAGGTGCAATTCTGAAATTTTTTGCTTTTTCCTGCTCCTCTTAGCATGATAAAGAAGATTCAAAGAGAGTGAGGTGCCAGCTCCTTTCATTCAGTCAGTAGCTTCAAACATTTCTGGTATATGAATAACATGTTTTTCAATGGCAAAAATCAATGAATATTGTAAATGCACAAACAGTAATTTCTCCGCATTGCAAGGTGCAATTCTGAAATTTTTTGCTTTTTCCTGCTCCTCTTAGCATGATAAAGAAGATTCAAAGAGAGTGAGATGCCAGCTCCTTTCATTCAGTCAGTAGCTTCAATCATTTCTGGACGTTTTTCAATGGCAAAAATCAATGAATATTGTAACTGCACAAACAGTAATTTCTCCGCATTGCAAGGTGCAATTCTGAAATTTTTTGCTTTTTCCTGCTCCTCTTAGCATGATAAAGAAGATTCAAAGAGAGTGAGATGCCAGCTCCTTTCATTCAGTCAGTAGCTTCAATCATTTCTGGACGTTTTTCAATGGCAAAAATCAATGAATATTGTAAATGCACAAACAGTAATTTCTCCGCATTGCAAGGTGCAATTCTGAAATTTTTTGCTTTTTCCTGCTCCTCTTAGCATGATAAAGAAGATTCAAAGAGAGTGAGGTGCCAGCTCCTTTAATTCAGTCAGTAGCTTCAAACATTTCTGGTATATGAATAACATGTTTTTCAATGGCAAAAATCAATGAATATTGTAAATGCACAAACAGTAATTTCTACGCATTGCAAGGTGCAATTCTGAAATTTTTTGCTTTTTCCTGCTCCTCTTAGCATGATAAAGAAGATTCAAAGAGAGTGAGATGCCAGCTCCTTTCATTCAGTCAGTAGCTTCAATCATTTCTGGACGTTTTTCAATGGCAAAAATCAATGAATATTGTAAATGCACAAACTGTAATTTCTCCGCATTGCAAGGCGCAATTCTGAAATTTTTTGCTTTTTCCTGCTCCTCTTAGCATGATAAAGAAGATTCAAAGAGAGTGAGATGCCAGCTCCTTTCATTCAGTCAGTAGCTTCAAACATTTCTGGTATATGAATAACATGATGTTTTTCAATGGCAAAAATCAATGAATATTGTAAATGCACAAACAGTAATTTCTCCGCATTGCAAGGTGCAATTCTGAAATTTTTTGCTTTTTCCTGCTCCTCTTAGCATGATAAAGAAGATTCAAAGAGAGTGAGATGCCAGCTCCTTTCATTCAGTCAGTAGCTTCAAACATTTCAGGTATATGAATAACATGATGTTTTTCAATGGCAAAAATCAATGAATATTGTAAATGCACAAACAGTAATTTCTCCGCATTGCAAGGTGCAATTCTGAAATTTTTTGCTTTTTCCTGCTCCTCTTAGCATGATAAAGAAGATTCAAAGAGAGTGAGATGCCAGCTCCTTTCATTCAGTCAGTAGCTTCAATCATTTCTGGACGTTTTTCAATTGCAAAAATCAATGAATATTGTAAATGCACAAACAGTAATTTCTCCGCATTGCAAAGTGCAATTCTGAAATTTTTTGCTTTTTCCTGCTCCTCTTAGCATGATAAAGAAGATTCAAAGAGGGTGAGATGCCAGCTCCTTTCATTCAGTCAGTAGCTTCAAACATTTCTGGTATATGAATAACATGATGTTTTTCAATGGCAAAAATCAATGAATATTGTAAATGCACAAACAGTAATTTCTCCGCATTGCAAGGTGCAATTCTGAAATTTTTTGCTTTTTCCTGCTCCTCTTAGCATGATAAAGAAGATTCAAAGAGAGTGAGATGCCAGCTCCTTTCATTCAGTCAGTAGCTTCAATCATTTCTGGATGTTTTTCAAGGGCAAAAATCAATGAATATTGTAAATGCACAAACAGTAATTTCTCCGCATTGCAAGGTGCAATTCTGAAATTTTTTGCTTTTTCCTGCTCCTCTTAGCATGATAAAGAAGATTCAAAGAGAGTGAGATGCCAGCTCCTTTCATTCAGTCAGTAGCTTCAAACATTTCTGGTATATGAATAACATGATGTTTTTCAATGGCAAAAATCAATGAATATTGTAAATGCACAAACAGTAATTTCTCCGCATTGCAAGGTGCAATTCTGAAATTTTTTGCTTTTTCCTGCTCCTCTTAGCATGATAAAGAAGATTCAAAGAGAGTGAGATGCCAGCTCCTTTCGTTCAGTCAATAGCTTCAATCATTTCTGGACGTTTTTCAATGGCAAAAATCATTGAATATTGTAAATGCACAAACAGTAATTTCTCCGCATTGCAAGGTGCAATTCTGAAATTTTTTACTTTTTCCTGCTCCTTTTAGCATGATAAAGAAGATTCAAAGAGAGTGAGATGCCAGCTCCTTTCATTCAGTCAGTAGCTTCAATCATTTCTGGTATATGAATAACATGATGTTTTTCAATGGCAAAAATCAATGAATATTGTAAATGCACAAACAGTAATTTCTCCGCATTGCAAGGCGCAATTCTGAAATTTTTTGCTTTTTCCTGCTCCTCTTAGCATGATAAACAAGATTCAAAGAGAGTGAGATGCCAGCTCCTTTCATTCAGTCAGTAGCTTCAATCATTTCTGGACGTTTTTCAATGGCAAAAATCAATGAATATTGTAAATGCACAAACAGTAATTTCTCCGCATTGCAAGGTGCAATTCTGACTTTTTTTGCTTTTTCCTGCTCCTCTTAGCATGATAAAGAAGATTCAAAGAGAGTGAGATGCCAGCTCCTTTCATTCAGTCAGTAGCTTCAATCATTTCTGGTAAATGAATAACATGATGTTTTTCAATGGCAAAAATCAATGAATTTTGTAAATGCACAAACAGTAATTTCTCCGCATTGCAAGGCGCAATTCTGAAATTTTTTGCTTTTTCCTGCTCCTCTTAGCATGATAAAGAAGATTCAAAGAGAGTGAGATGCCAACTCTTTCATTCAGTCAGTAGCTTCAATCATTTCTGGACGTTTTTCAATGGCAAAAATCAATGAATATTGTAAATGCACAAACAGTAATTTCTCCGCATTGCAAGGTGCAATTCTGAAATTTTTTGCTTTTTCCTGCTCCTCTTAGCATGATAAAGAAGATTCAAAGAGAGTGAGATGCCAGCTCCTTTCATTCAGTCAGTAGCTTCAATCATTTCTGGACGTTTTTCAATGGCAAAAATCAATGAATATTGTAAATGCACAAACAGTAATTTCTCCGCATTGCAAGGTGCAATTCTGAAATTTTTTGCTTTTTCCTGCTCCTCTTAGCATGATAAAGAAGATTCAAAGAGAGTGAGGTGCCAGCTCCTTTCATTCAGTCAGTAGCTTCAAACATTTCTGGTATATGAATAACATGTTTTTCAATGGCAAAAATCAATGAATATTGTAAATGCACAAACAGTAATTTCTCCGCATTGCAAGGTGCAATTCTGAAATTTTTTGCTTTTTCCTGCTCCTCTTAGCATGATAAAGAAGATTCAAAGAGAGTGAGATGCCAGCTCCTTTCATTCAATCAGTAGCTTCAATCATTTCTGGACGTTTTTCAATGGCAAAAATCAATGAATATTGTAAATGCACAAACAGTAATTTCTCCGCATTGCAAGGTGCAATTCTGAAATTTTTTGCTTTTTCCTGCTCCTCTTAGCATGATAAAGAAGATTCAAAGAGAGTGAGGTGCCAGCTCCTTTCATTCAGTCAGTAGCTTCAAACATTTCTGGTATATGAATAACATGTTTTTCAATGGCAAAAATCAATGAATATTGTAAATGCACAAACAGTAATTTCTCCGCATTGCAAGGTGCAATTCTGAAATTTTTTGCTTTTTCCTGCTCCACTTAGCATGATAAAGAAGATTCAAAGAGAGTGAGATGCCAGCTCCTTTCATTCAGTCAGTAGCTTCAATCATTTCTGGACGTTTTTCAATTGCAAAAATCAATGAATATTGTAAATGCACAAACAGTAATTTCTCCGCATTGCAAGGTGCAATTCTGAAATTTTTTGCTTTTTCCTGCTCCTCTTAGCATGATAAAGAAGATTCAAAGAGAGTGAGATGCCAGCTCCTTTCATTCAGTCAGTAGCTTCAAACATTTCTGGTATATGAATAACATGATGTTTTTCAATGGCAAAAATCAATGAATATTGTAAATGCACAAACAGTAATTTCTCCGCATTGCAAGGTGCAATTCTGAAATTTTTTGCTTTTTCCTGCTCCTCTTAGCATGATAAAGAAGATTCAAAGAGAGTGAGATGCCAGCTCCTTTCATTCAGTCAGTAGCTTCAATCATTTCTGGACGTTTTTCAATGGCAAAAATCAATGAATATTGTAAATGCACAAACAGTAATTTCTCCGCATTGCAAGGTGCAATTCTGAAATTTTTTGCTTTTTCCTGCTCCTCTTAGCATGATAAAGAAGATTCAAAGAGAGTGAGATGCCAGCTCCTTTCATTCAGTCAGTAGCTTCAAACATTTCTGGTATATGAATAACATGATGTTTTTCAATGGCAAAAATCAATGAATATTGTAAATGCACAAACAGTAATTTCTCCGCATTGCAAGGTGCAATTCTGAAATTTTTTGCTTTTTCCTGCTCCTCTTAGCATGATAAAGAAGATTCAAAGAGAGTGAGATGCCAGCTCCTTTCATTCAGTCAGTAGCTTCAAACATTTCAGGTATATGAATAACATGATGTTTTTCAATGGCAAAAATCAATGAATATTGTAAATGCACAAACAGTAATTTCTCCGCATTGCAAGGTGCAATTCTGAAATTTTTTGCTTTTTCCTGCTCCTCTTAGCATGATAAAGAAGATTCAAAGAGAGTGAGATGCCAGCTCCTTTCATTCAGTCAGTAGCTTCAATCATTTCTGGACGTTTTTCAATTGCAAAAATCAATGAATATTGTAAATGCACAAACAGTAATTTCTCCGCATTGCAAGGTGCAATTCTGAAATTTTTTGCTTTTTCCTGCTCCTCTTAGCATGATAAAGAAGATTCAAAGAGAGTGAGATGCCAGCTCCTTTCATTCAGTCAGTAGCTTCAAACATTTCTGGTATATGAATAACATGATGTTTTTCAATGGCAAAAATCAAAGAATATTGTAAATGCACAAACAGTAATTTCTCCGCATTGCAAGGTGCAATTCTGAAATTTTTTGCTTTTTCCTGCTCCTCTTAGCATGATAAAGAAGATTCAAAGAGAGTGAGATGCCAGCTCCTTTCATTCAGTCAGTAGCTTCAATCATTTCTGGATGTTTTTCAATGGCAAAAATCAATGAATATTGTAAATGCACAAACAGTAATTTCTCCGCATTGCAAGGTGCAATTCTGAAATTTTTTGCTTTTTCCTGCTCCTCTTAGCATGATAAAGAAGATTCAAAGAGAGTGAGATGCCAGCTCCTTTCATTCAGTCAGTAGCTTCAAACATTTCTGGTATATGAATAACATGATGTTTTTCAATGGCAAAAATCAATGAATATTGTAAATGCACAAACAGTAATTTCTCCGCATTGCAAGGTGCAATTCTGAAATTTTTTGCTTTTTCCTGCTCCTCTTAGCATGATAAAGAAGATTCAAAGAGAGTGAGATGCCAGCTCCTTTCGTTCAGTCAGTAGCTTCAATCATTTCTGGACGTTTTTCAATGGCAAAAATCATTGAATATTGTAAATGCACAAACAGTAATTTCTCCGCATTGCAAGGTGCAATTCTGAAATTTTTTACTTTTTCCTGCTCCATATAGCATGATAAAGAAGATTCAAAGAGAGTGAGATGCCAGCTCCTTTCATTCAGTCAGTAGCTTCAATCATTTCTGGTATATGATTAACATGATGTTTTTCAATGGCAAAAATCAATGAATATTGTAAATGCACAAACAGTAATTTCTCCGCATTGCAAGGTGCAATTCTGAAATTTGTTGCTTTTTCCTGCTCCTCTTAGCATGATAAACAAGATTCAAAGAGAGTGAGATGCCAGCTCCTTTCATTCAGTCAGTAGCTTCAATCATTTCTGGACGTTTTTCAATGGCAAAAATCAATGAATATTGTAAATGCACAAACAGTAATTTCTCCGCATTGCAAGGTGCAATTCTGACTTTTTTTGCTTTTTCCTGCTCCTCTTAGCATGATAAAGAAGATTCAAAGAGAGTGAGATGCCAGCTCCTTTCATTCAGTCAGTAGCTTCAATCATTTCTGGTAAATGAATAACATGATGTTTTTCAATGGCAAAAATCAATGAATTTTGTAAATGCACAAACAGTAATTTCTCCGCATTGCAAGGCGCAATTCTGAAATTTTTTGCTTTTTCCTGCTCCTCTTAGCATGATAAAGAAGATTCAAAGAGAGTGAGATGCCAACTCCTTTCATTCAGTCAGTAGCTTCAATCATTTCTGGACGTTTTTCAATGGCAAAAATCAATGAATATTGTAAATGCACAAACAGTAATTTCTCCGCATTGCAAGGTGCAATTCTGAAATTTTTTGCTTTTTCATGCTCCTCTTAGCATGATAAAGAAGATTCAAAGAGAGTGAGATGCCAGCTCCTTTCATTCAGTCAGTAGCTTCAATCATTTCTGGACGTTTTTCAATTGCAAAAATCAATGAATATTGTAAATGCACAAACAGTAATTTCTCCGCATTGCAAGGTGCAATTCTGAAATTTTTTGCTTTTTCCTGCTCCTCTTAGCATGATAAAGAAGATTCAAAGAGAGTGAGATGCCAGCTCCTTTCATTCAGTCAGTAGCTTCAAACATTTCTGGTATATGAATAACATGATGTTTTTCAATGGCAAAAATCAATGAATATTGTAAATGCACAAACAGTAATTTCTCCGCATTGCAAGGTGCAATTCTGAAATTTTTTGCTTTTTCCTGCTCCTCTTAGCATGATAAAGAAGATTCAAAGAGAGTGAGATGCCAGCTCCTTTCGTTCAGTCAGTAGCTTCAATCATTTCTGGACGTTTTTCAATGGCAAAAATCATTGAATATTGTAAATGCACAAACAGTAATTTCTCCGCATTGCAAGGTGCAATTCTGAAATTTTTTACTTTTTCCTGCTCCTTTTAGCATGATAAAGAAGATTCAAAGAGAGTGAGATGCCAGCTCCTTTCATTCAGTCAGTAGCTTCAAACATTTCTGGTATATGAATAACATGATGTTTTTCAATGGCAAAAATCAATGAATATTGTAAATGCACAAACAGTAATTTCTCCGCATTGCAAGGTGCAATTCTGAAATTTTTTGCTTTTTCCTGCTCCTCTTAGCATGATAAACAAGATTCAAAGAGAGTGAGATGCCAGCTCCTTTCATTCAGTCAGTAGCTTCAATCATTTCTGGACGTTTTTCAATGGCAAAAATCAATGAATATTGTAAATGCACAAACAGTAATTTCTCCGCATTGCAAGGTGCAATTCTGACTTTTTTTGCTTTTTCCTGCTCCTCTTAGCATGATAAAGAAGATTCAAAGAGAGTGAGATGCCAGCTCCTTTCATTCAGTCAGTAGCTTCAATCATTTCTGGTAAATGAATAACATGATGTTTTTCAATGGCAAAAATCAATGAATTTTGTAAATGCACAAACAGTAATTTCTCCGCATTGCAAGGCGCAATTCTGAAATTTTTTGCTTTTTCCTGCTCCTCTTAGCATGATAAAGAAGATTCAAAGAGAGTGAGATGCCAACTCCTTTCATTCAGTCAGTAGCTTCAATCATTTCTGGACGTTTTTCAATGGCAAAAATCAATGAATATTGTAAATGCACAAACAGTAATTTCTCCGCATTGCAAGGTGCAATTCTGAAATTTTTTGCTTTTTCCTGCTCCTCTTAGCATGATAAAGAAGATTCAAAGAGAGTGAGATGCCAGCTCCTTTCATTTAGTCAGTAGCTTCAATCATTTCTGGACGTTTTTCAATGGCAAAAATCAATGAATATTGTAAATGCACAAACAGTAATTTCTCCGCATTGCAAGGTGCAATTCTGAAATTTTTTGCTTTTTCCTGCTCCTCTTAGCATGATAAAGAAGATTCAAAGAGAGTGAGGTGCCAGCTCCTTTCATTCAGTCAGTAGCTTCAAACATTTCTGTTATATGAATAACATGTTTTTCAATGGCAAAAATCAATGAATATTGTAAATGCACAAACAGTAATTTCTCCGCATTGCAAGGTGCAATTCTGAAATTTTTTGCTTTTTCCTGCTCCTCTTAGCATGATAAAGAAGATTCAAAGAGAGTGAGATGCCAGCTCCTTTCATTCAGTCAGTAGCTTCAATCATTTCTGGACGTTTTTCAATGGCAAAAATCAATGAATATTGTAAATGCACAAACAGTAATTTCTCCGCATTGCAAGGTGCAATTCTGAAATTTTTTGCTTTTTCCTGCTCCTCTTAGCATGATAAAGAAGATTCAAAGAGAGTGAGATGCCAGCTCCTTTCATTCAGTCAGTAGCTGCAAACATTTCTGGTATATGAATAACATGATGTTTTTCAATGGCAAAAATCAATGAATATTGTAAATGCACAAACAGCAATTTCTCCGCATTGCAAGGTGCAATTCTGAAATTTTTTGCTTTTTCCTGCTCCTCTTAGCATGATAAAGAAGATTCAAAGAGAGTGAGATGCCAGCTCCTTTCATTCAGTCAGTAGCTTCAAACATTTCAGGTATATGAATAACATGATGTTTTTCAATGGCAAAAATCAATGAATATTGTAAATGCACAAACAGTAATTTCTCCGCATTGCAAGGTGCAATTCTGAAATTTTTTGCTTTTTCCTGCTCCTCTTAGCATGATAAAGAAGATTCAAAGAGAGTGAGATGCCAGCTCCTTTCATTCAGTCAGTAGCTTCAATCATTTCTGGACGTTTTTCAATTGCAAAAATCAATGAATATTGTAAATGCACAAACAGTAATTTCTCCGCATTGCAAGGTGCAATTCTGAAATTTTTTGCTTTTTCCTGCTCCTCTTAGCATGATAAAGAAGATTCAAAGAGAGTGAGATGCCAGCTCCTTTCATTCAGTCAGTAGCTTCAAACATTTCTGGTATATGAATAACATGATGTTTTTCAATGGCAAAAGTCAATGAATATTGTAAATGCACAAATAGTAATTTCTCCGCATTGCAAGGTGCAATTCTGAAATTTTTTGCTTTTTCCTGCTCCTCTTAGCATGATAAAGAAGATTCAAAGAGAGTGAGATGCCAGCTCCTTTCATTCAGTCAGTAGCTTCAATCATTTCTGGATGTTTTTCAATGGCAAAAATCAATGAATATTGTAAATGCACAAACAGTAATTTCTCCGCATTGCAAGGTGCAATTCTGAAATTTTTTGCTTTTTCCTGCTCCTCTTAGCATGATAAAGAAGATTCAAAGAGAGTGAGATGCCAGCTCCTTTCATTCAGTCAGTAGCTTCAAACATTTCTGGTATATGAATAACATGATGTTTTTCAATGGCAAAAATCAATGAATATTGTAAATGCACAAACAGTAATTTCTCCGCATTGCAAGGTGCAATTCTGAAATTTTTTGCTTTTTCCTGCTCCTCTTAGCATGATAAAGAAGATTCAAAGAGAGTGAGATGCCAGCTCCTTTTGTTCAGTCAGTAGCTTCAATCATTTCTGGACGTTTTTCAATGGCAAAAATCATTGAATATTGTAAATGCACAAACAGTAATTTCTCCGCATTGCAAGGTGCAATTCTGAAATTTTTTACTTTTTCCTGCTCCTCTTAGCATGATAAAGAAGATTCAAAGAGAGTGAGATGCCAGCTCCTTTCATTCAGTCAGTAGCTTCAATCATTTCTGGTATATGAATAACATGATGTTTTTCAATGGCAAAAATCAATGAATATTGTAAATGCACAAACAGTAATTTCTCCGCATTGCAAGGTGCAATTCTGAAATTTTTGCTTTTTCCTGCTCCTCTTAGCATGATAAACAAGATTCAAAGAGAGTGAGATGCCAGCTCCTTTCATTCAGTCAGTAGCTTCAATCATTTCTGGACGTTTTTCAATGGCAAAAATCAATGAATATTGTAAATGCACAAACAGTAATTTCTCCGCATTGCAAGGTGCAATTCTGAAATTTTTTGCTTTTTCCTGCTCCTCTTAGCATGATAAAGAAGATTCAAAGAGAGTGAGATGCCAGCTCCTTTCACTCAGTCAGTAGCTTCAAACATTTCTGGTATATGAATAACATGATGTTTTTCAATGGCAAAAAATCAATGAATATTGTAAATGCACAAACAGTAATTTCTCCGCATTGCAAGGTGCAATTCTGAAATTTTTTGCTTTTTCCTGCTCCTCTTAGCATGATAAAGAAGATTCAAAGAGAGTGAGATGCCAGCTCCTTTCGTTCAGTCAGTAGCTTCAATCATTTCTGGACGTTTTTCAATGGCAAAAATCATTGAATATTGTAAATGCACAAACAGTAATTTCTCCGCATTGCAAGGTGCAATTCTGAAATTTTTTACTTTTTCCTGCTCCTTTTAGCATGATAAAGAAGATTCAAAGAGAGTGAGATGCCAGCTCCTTTCATTCAGTCAGTAGCTTCAATCATTTCTGGTATATGAATAACATGATGTTTTTCAATGGCAAAAATCAATGAATATTGTAAATGCACAAACAGTAATTTCTCCGCATTGCAAGGTGCAATTCTGAAATTTTTTGCTTTTTCCTGCTCCTCTTAGCATGATAAACAAGATTCAAAGAGAGTGAGATGCCAGCTCCTTTCATTCAGTCAGTAGCTTCAATCATTTCTGGACGTTTTTCAATGGCAAAAATCAATGAATATTGTAAATGCACAAACAGTAATTTCTCCGCATTGCAAGGTGCAATTCTGACTTTTTTTGCTTTTTCCTGCTCCTCTTAGCATGATAAAGAAGATTCAAAGAGAGTGAGATGCCAGCTCCTTTCATTCAGTCAGTAGCTTCAATCATTTCTGGTAAATGAATAACATGATGTTTTTCAATGTCAAAAATCAATGAATTTTGTAAATGCACAAACAGTAATTTCTCCGCATTGCAAGGCGCAATTCTGAAATTTTTTGCTTTTTCCTGCTCCTCTTAGCATGATAAAGAATATTCAAAGAGAGTGAGATGCCAACTCCTTTCATTCAGTCAGTAGCTTCAATCATTTCTGGACGTTTTTCAAAGGCAAAAATCAATGAATATTGTAAATGCACAAACAGTAATTTCTCCGCATTGCAAGGTGCAATTCTGAAATTTTTTGCTTTTTCCTGCTCCTCTTAGCATGATAAAGAAGATTCAAAGAGAGTGAGATGCCAGCTCCTTTCATTCAGTCAGTAGCTTCAATCATTTCTGGACTTTTTCAATGGCAAAAATCAATGAATATTGTAAATGCACAAACAGTAATTTCTCCGCATTGCAAGGTGCAATTCTGAAATTTTTTGCTTTTTCCTGCTCCTCTTAGCATGATAAAGAAGATTCAAAGAGAGTGAGGTGCCAGCTCCTTTCATTCAGTCAGTAGCTTCAAACATTTCTGGTATATGAATAACATGTTTTTCAATGGCAAAAATCAATGAATATTGTAAATGCACAAACAGTAATTTCTCCGCATTGCAAGGTGCAATTCTGAAATTTTTTGCTTTTTCCTGCTCCTCTTAGCATGATAAAGAAGATTCAAAGAGAGTGAGATGCCAGCTCCTTTCATTCAGTCAGTAGCTTCAATCATTTCTGGACATTTTTCAATGGCAAAAATCAATGAATATTGTAAATGCACAAACAGTAATTTCTCCGCATTGCAAGGTGCAATTCTGAAATTTTTTGCTTTTTCCTGCTCCTCTTAGCATGATAAAGAAGATTCAAAGAGAGTGAGATGCCAGCTCCTTTCATTCAGTCAGTAGCTTCAAACATTTCTGGTATATGAATAACATGATGTTTTTCAATGGCAAAAATCAATGAATATTGTAAATGCACAAACAGTAATTTCTCCGCATTGCAAGGTGCAATTCTGAAATTTTTTGCTTTTTCCTGCTCCTCTTAGCATGATAAAGAAGATTCAAAGAGAGTGAGATGCCAGCTCCTTTCATTCAGTCAGTAACTTCAAACATTCCAGGTATATGAATAACATGATGTTTTTCAATGGCAAAAATCAATGAATATTGTAAATGCACAAACAGTAATTTCTCCGCATTGCAAGGTTCAATTCTGAAATTTTTTGCTTTTTCCTGCTCCTCTTAGCATGATAAAGAAGATTCAAAGAGAGTGAGATGCCAGCTCCTTTCATTCAGTCAGTAGCTTCAATCATTTCTGGACGTTTTTCAATTGCAAAAATCAATGAATATTGTAAATGCACAAACAGTAATTTCTCCGCATTGCAAGGTGCAATTCTGAAATTTTTTGCTTTTTCCTGCTCCTCTTAGCATGATAAAGAAGATTCAAAGAGAGTGAGATGCCAGCTCCTTTCATTCGGTCAGTAGCTTCAAACATTTCTGGTATATGAATAACATGATGTTTTTCAATGGCAAAAATCAATGAATATTGTAAATGCACAAACAGTAATTTCTCCGCATTGCAAGGTGCAATTCTGAAATTTTTTGCTTTTTCCTGCTCTTCTTAGCATGATAAAGAAGATTCAAAGAGAGTGATATGCCAGCTCCTTTCGTTCAGTCAGTAGCTTCAATCATTTCTGGACGTTTTTCAATGGCAAAAATCATTGAATATTGTAAATGCACAAACAGTAATTTCTCCGCATTGCAAGGTGCAATTCTGAAATTTTTTACTTTTTCCTGCTCCTTTTAGCATGATAAAGAAGATTCAAAGAGAGTGAGATGCCAGCTCCTTTCATTCAGTCAGTAGCTTCAATCATTTCTGGTATATGAATAACATGATGTTTTTCAATGGCAAAAATCAATGAATATTGTAAATGCACAAACATTAATTTCTCCGCATTGCAAGGTGCAATTCTGAAATTTTTTGCTTTTTCCTGCTCCTCTTAGCATGATAAACAAGATTCAAAGAGAGTGAGATGCCAGCTCCTTTCATTCAGTCAGTAGCTTCAAACATTTCTGGTATATGAATAACATGATGTTTTTCAATGGCAAAAATCAATGAATATTGTAAATGCACAAACAGTAATTTCTCCGCATTGCAAGGTGCAATTCTGAATTTTTTTGCTTTTTCCTGCTCCTCTTAGCATGATAAAGAAGATTCAAAGAGAGTGAGATGCCAGCTCCTTTCGCTCAGTCAGTAGCTTCAATCATTTCTGGACGTTTTTCAATGGCAAAAATCATTGAATATTGTAAATGCACAAACAGTAATTTCTCCGCATTGCAAGGTGCAATTCTGAAATTTTTTACTTTTTCCTGCTCCTCTTAGCATGATAAAGAAGATTCAAAGAGAGTGAGATGCCAGCTCCTTTCATTCAGTCAGTAGCTTCAATCATTTCTGGTATATGAATAACATGATGTTTTTCAATGGCAAAAATCAATGAATATTGTAAATGCACAAACAGTAATTTCTCCGCATTGCAACGTGCAATTCTGAAATTTTTGCTTTTTCCTGCTCCTCTTAGCATGATAAACAAGATTCAAAGAGAGTGAGATGCCAGCTCCTTTCATTCAGTCAGTAGCTTCAATCATTTCTGGACGTTTTTCAATTGCAAAAATCAATGAATATTGTAAATGCACAAACAGTAATTTCTCCGCATTGCAAGGTGCAATTCTGAAATTTTTTGCTTTTTCTTGCTCCTCTTAGCATGATAAAGAAGATTCAAAGAGAGTGAGATGCCAGCTCCTTTCATTTAGTCAGTAGCTTCAATCATTTCTGGACGTTTTTCAATGGCAAAAATCATTGAATATTGTAAATGCACAAACAGTAATTTCTCCGCATTGCAAGGTGCAATTCTGAAATTTTTTGCTTTTTCCTGCTCCTCTTAGCATGATAAAGAAGATTCAAAGAGAGTGAGATGCCAGCTCCTTTCATTCAGTCAGTAGCTTCAATCATTTCTGGTATATGAATAACATGATGTTTTTCAATGGCAAAAATCAATGAATATTGTAAATGCACAAACAGTAATTTCTCCGCATTGCAAGGTGCAATTCTGAAATTTTTTGCTTTTTCCTGCTCCTCTTAGCATGATAAAGAAGATTCAAAGAGAGTGAGATGCCAGCTCCTTTCATTCAGTCAGTAGCTTCAATCATTTCTGGATGTTTTTCAATGGCAAAAATCAATGAATATTGTAAATGCACAAACAGTAATTTCTCCGCATTGCAAGGTGCAATTCTGAAATTTTTTGCTTTTTCCTGCTCCTCTTAGCATGATAAAGAAGATTCAAAGAGAGTGAGATGCCAGCTCCTTTCATTCAGTCAGTAGCTTCAGACATTTCTTTTATATGAATAACATGATGTTTTTCAATGGCAAAAATCAATGAATATTGTAAATGCACAAACAGTAATTTCTCCGCATTGCAAGGTGCAATTCTGAAATTTTTTGCTTTTTCCTGCTCCTCTTAGCATGATAAAGAAGATTCAAAGAGAGTGAGATGCCAGCTCCTTTCGTTCAGTCAGTAGCTTCAATCATTTCTGGACGTTTTTCAATGGCAAAAATCATTGAATATTGTAAATGCACAAACAGTAATTTCTCCGCATTGCAAGGTGCAATTCTGAAATTTTTTACTTTTTCCTGCTCCTCTTAGCATGATAAAGAAGATTCAAAGAGAGTGAGATGCCAGCTCCTTTCATTCAGTCAGTAGCTTCAATCATTTCTGGTATATGAATAACATGATGTTTTTCAATGGCAAAAATTAATGAATATTGTAAATGCACAAACAGTAATTTCGCCGCATTGCAAGGTGCAATTCTGAAATTTTTGCTTTTTCCTGCTCCTCTTAGCATGATAAACAAGATTAAAAGAGAGTGAGATGCCAGGTCCTTTCATTCAGTCAGTAGCTTCAATCATTTCTGGACGTTTTTCAATGGCAAAAATCAATGAATATTGTAAATGCACAAACAGTAATTTCTCCGCATTGCAAGGTGCAATTCTGAATTTTTTTGCTTTTTCCTGCTCCTCTTAGCATGATAAAGAAGATTCAAAGAGAGTGAGATGCCAGCTCCTTTCATTCAGTCAGTAACTTCAAACATTCCTGGTATATGAATAACATGATGTTTTTCAATGGCAAAAATCAATGAATATTGTAAATGCACAAACAGTAATTTCTCCGCATTGCAAGGTTCAATTCTGAAATTTTTTGCTTTTTCCTGCTCCTCTTAGCATGATAAAGAAGATTCAAAGAGAGTGAGATGCCAGCTCCTTTCATTCAGTCAGTAGCTTCAATAATTTCTGGACGTTTTTCAATGGCAAAAATCAATGAATATTGTAAATGCACAAACAGTAATTTCTCCGCATTGCAAGGTGCAATTCTGAAATTTTTTGCTTTTTCCTGCTCCTCTTAGCATGATAAAGAAGATTCAAAGAGAGTGAGATGCCAGCTCCTTTCATTCAGTCAGTAGCTTCAAACATTTCTGGTATATGAATAACATGTTTTTCAATGGCAAAAATCAATGAATATTGTAAATGCACAAACAGTAATTTCTCCGCATTGCAAAGTGCAATTCTGAAATTTTTTGCTTTTTCCTGCTCCTCTTAGCATGATAAAGAAGATTCAAAGAGAGTGAGATGCCAGCTCCTTTCATTCAGTCAGTAGCTTCAATCATTTCTGGACGTTTTTCAATGGCAAAAATCATTGAATATTGTAAATGCACAAACAGTAATTTCTCCGCATTGCAAGGTGCAATTCTGAAATTTTTTGCTTTTTCCTGCTCCTCTTAGCATGATAAAGAAGATTCAAAGAGAGTGAGATGCCAGCTCCTTTCATTCAGTCAGTAGCTTCAATCATTTCTGGTATATGAATAACATGATGTTTTTCAATGGCAAAAATCAATGAATATTGTAAATGCACAAACAGTAATTTCTCCGCATTGCAAGGTGCAATTCTGAAATTTTTTGCTTTTTCCTGCTCCTCTTAGCATGATAAACAAGATTCAAAGAGAGTGAGATGCCAGCTCCTTTCATTCAGTCAGTAGCTTCAATCATTTCTGGACGTTTTTCAATGGCAAAAATCAATGAATATTGTAAATGCACAAACAGTAATTTCTCCGCATTGCAAGGTGCAATTCTGACTTTTTTTGCTTTTTCCTGCTCCTCTTAGCATGATAAAGAAGATTCAAAGAGAGTGAGATGCCAGCTCCTTTCATTCAGTCAGTAGCTTCAATCATTTCTGGTAAATGAATAACATGATGTTTTTCAATGGCAAAAATCAATGAATTTTGTAAATGCACAAACAGTAATTTCTCCGCATTGCAAGGTGCAATTCTGAAATTTTTTGCTTTTTCCTGCTCCTCTTAGCATGATAAAGAAGATTCAAAGAGAGTGAGATGCCAGCTCCTTTCATTCAGTCAGTAGCTTCAATCATTTCTGGACGTTTTTCAATGGCAAAAATCAATGAATATTGTAAATGCACAAACAGTAATTTCTCCGCATTGCAAGGTGCAATTCTGAAATTTTTTGCTTTTTCCTGCTCCTCTTAGCATGATAAAGAAGATTCAAAGAGAGTGAGGTGCCAGCTCCTTTCATTCAGTCAGTAGCTTCAAACATTTCTGGTATATGAATAACATGTTTTTCAATGGCAAAAATCAATGAATATTGTAAATGCACAAACAGTAATTTCTCCGCATTGCAAGGTGCAATTCTGAAATTTTTTGATTTTTCCTGCTCCTCTTAGCATGATAAAGAAGATTCAAAGAGAGTGAGATGCCAGCTCCTTTCATTCAGTTAGTAGCTTCAATCATTTCTGGACGTTTTTCAATGGCAAAAATCAATGAATATTGTAAATGCACAAACAGTAATTTCTCCGCATTGCAAGGGGCAATTCTGAAATTTTTTGCTTTTTCCTGCTCCTCTTAGCATTATAAAGAAGATTCAAAGAGAGTGAGATGCCAGCTCCTTTCATTCAGTTAGTAGCTTCAATCATTTCTGGACGTTTTTCAATGGCAAAAATCAATGAATATTGTAAATGCACAAACTGTAATTTCTCCGCATTGCAAGGTGCAATTCTGAAATTTTTTGCTTTTTCCTGCTCCTCTTAGCATGATAAAGAAGATTCAAAGAGAGTGAGATGCAAGCTCCTTTCATTCAGTCAGTAGCTTCAAACATTTCTGGTATATGAATAACATGATGTTTTTCAATGGCAAAAATCAATGAATATTGTAAATGCACAAACAGTAATTTCTCCGCATTGCAAGGTGCAAGTCTGAAATTTTTTGCTTTTTCCTGCTCCTCTTAGCATGATAAAGAAGATTCAAAGAGAGTGAGATGCCAGCTACTTTCATTCAGTCAGTAGCTTCAATCATTTCTGGACGTTTTTCAATGGTAAAAATCAATGAATATTGTAAATGCACAAACAGTAATTTCTCCGCATTGCAAGGTGCAATTCTGAAATTTTTTGCTTTTTCCTGCTCCTCTTAGCATGATAAAGAAGATTCAAAGAGAGTGAGATGCCAGCTCCTTTCATTCAGTCAGTAGCTTCAAACATTTCTGGTATATGAATAACATGATGTTTTTCAATGGCAAAAATCAATGAATATTGTAAATGCACAAACAGTAATTTCTCCGCATTGCAAGGTGCAATTCTGAAATTTTTTGCTTTTTCCTGCTCCTCTTAGCATGATAAAGAAGACTCAAAGAGAGTGAGATGCCAGCTCCTTTCATTCAGTCAGTAGCTTCAAACATTTCAGGTATATGAATAACATGATGTTTTTCAATGGCAAAAATCAATGAATATTGTAAATGCACAAACAGTAATTTCTCCGCATTGCAAGGTGCAATTCTGAAATTTTTTGCTTTTTCCTGCTCCTCTTAGCATGATAAAGAAGATTCAAAGAGAGTGAGATGCCAGCTCCTTTCATTCAGTCAGTAGCTTCAATCATTTCTGGACGTTTTTCAATTGCAAAAATCAATGAATATTGTAAATGCACAAACAGTAATTTCTCCGCATTGCAAGGTGCAATTCTGAAATTTTTTGCTTTTTCCTGCTCCTCTTAGCAGGATAAAGAAGATTCAAAGAGAGTGAGATGCCAGCTCCTTTCATTCAGTCAGTAGCTTCAAACATTTCTGGTATATGAATAACATGATGTTTTTCAATGGCAAAAATCAATGAATATTGTAAATGCACAAACAGTAATTTCTCCGCATTGCAAGGTGCAATTCTGAAATTTTTTGCTTTTTCCTGCTCCTCTTAGCATGATAAAGAAGATTCAAAGAGAGTGAGATGCCAGCTCCTTTCATTCAGTCAGTAGCTTCAATCATTTCTGGACGTTTTTCAATGGCAAAAATCAATGAATATTGTAAATGCACAAACTGTAATTTCTCCGCATTGCAAGGTGCAATTCTGAAATTTTTTGCTTTTTCCTGCTCCTCTTAGCATGATAAAGAAGATTCAAAGAGAGTGAGATGCCAGCTCCTTTCATTCAGTCAGTAGCTTCAATCATTTCTGGACGTTTTTCAAAGGCAAAAATCAATGAATATTGTAAATGCACAAACAGTAATTTCTCCGCATTGCAAGGTGCAATTCTGAAATTTTTTGCTTTTTCCTGCTCCTCTTAGCATGATAAAGAAGATTCAAAGAGAGTGAGATGCCAGCTCCTTTCATTCAGTCAGTAGCTTCAATCATTTCTGGACGTTTTTCAATTGCAAAAATCAATGAATATTGTAAATGCACAAACAGTAATTTCTCCGCATTGCAAGGTGCAATTCTGAAATTTTTTGCTTTTTCCTGCTCCTCTTAGCAGGATAAAGAAGATTCAAAGAGAGTGAGATGCCAGCTCCTTTCATTCAGTCAGTAGCTTCAAACATTTCTGGTATATGAATAACATGATGTTTTTCAATGGCAAAAATCAATGAATATTGTAAATGCACAAACAGTAATTTCTCCGCATTGCAAGGTGCAATTCTGAAATTTTTTGCTTTTTCCTGCTCCTCTTAGCATGATAAAGAAGATTCAAAGAGAGTGAGATGCCAGCTCCTTTCATTCAGTCAGTAGCTTCAATCATTTCTGGACGTTTTTCAATGGCAAAAATCAATGAATATTGTAAATGCACAAACTGTAATTTCTCCGCATTGCAAGGTGCAATTCTGAAATTTTTTGCTTTTTCCTGCTCCTCTTAGCATGATAAAGAAGATTCAAAGAGAGTGAGATGCCAGCTCCTTTCATTCAGTCAGTAGCTTCAATCATTTCTGGACGTTTTTCAAAGGCAAAAATCAATGAATATTGTAAATGCACAAACAGTAATTTCTCCGCATTGCAAGGTGCAATTCTGAAATTTTTTGCTTTTTCCTGCTCCTCTTAGCATGATAAAGAAGATTCAAAGAGAGTGAGATGCCAGCTCCTTTCATTCAGTCAGTAGCTTCAATCATTTCTGGACGTTTTTCAATGGCAAAAATCAATGAATATTGTAAATGCACAAACTGTAATTTCTCCGCATTGCAAGGTGCAATTCTGAAATTTTTTGCTTTTTCCTGCTCCTCTTAGCATGATAAAGAAGATTCAAAGCGAGTGAGATGCCAGCTCCTTTCATTCAGTCAGTAGCTTCAAACATTTCTGGTATATGAATAACATGATGTTTTTCAATGGCAAAAATCAATGAATATTGTAAATGCACAAACAGTAATTTCTCCGCATTGCAAGGTGCAATTCTGAAATTTTTTGCTTTTTCCTGCTCCTCTTAGCATGATAAAGAAGATTCAAAGAGAGTGAGATGCCAGCTCCTTTCATTCAGTCAGTAGCTTCAAACATTTCAGGTATATGAATAACATGATGTTTTTCAATGGCAAAAATCAATGAATATTGTAAATGCACAAACAGTAATTTCTCCGCATTGCAAGGTGCAATTCTGAATTTTTTTGCTTTTTCCTGCTCCTCTTAGCATGATAAAGAAGATTCAAAGAGAGTGAGATGCCAGCTCCTTTCATTCAGTCAGTAGCTTCAATCATTTCTGGACGTTTTTCAATGGCAAAAATCAATGAATATTGTAAATGCACAAACAGTAATTTCTCCGCATTGCAAGGTGCAATTCTGAAATTTTTTGCTTTTTCCTGCTCCTCTTAGCATGATAAAGAAGATTCAAAGAGGGTGAGATGCCAGCTCCTTTCATTCAGTCAGTAGCTTCAAACATTTCTGGTATATGAATAACATGATGTTTTTCAATGGCAAAAATCAATGAATATTGTAAATGCACAAACAGTAATTTCTCCGCATTGCAAGGTGCAATTCTGAATTTTTTTGCTTTTTCCTGCTCCTCTTAGCATGATAAAGAAGATTCAAAGAGAGTGAGATGCCAGCTCCTTTCATTCAGTCAGTAGCTTCAATCATTTCTGGACGTTTTTCAATGGCAAAAATCAATGAATATTGTAAATGCACAAACAGTAATTTCTCCGCATTGCAAGGTGCAATTCTGAAATTTTTTGCTTTTTCCTGCTCCTCTTAGCATGATAAAGAAGATTCAAAGAGAGTGAGATGCCAGCTCCTTTCATTCAGTCAGTAGCTTCAAACATTTCTGGTATATGAATAACATGATGTTTTTCAATGGCAAAAATCAATGAATATTGTAAATGCACAAACAGTAATTTCTCCGCATTGCAAGGTGCAATTCTGAAATTTTTTGCTTTTTCCTGCTCCTCTTAGCATGATAAAGAAGATTCAAAGAGAGTGAGATGCCAGCTTCTTTCGTTCAGTCAGTAGCTTCAATCATTTCTGGACGTTTTTCAATGGCAAAAATCATTGAATATTGTAAATGCACAAACAGTAATTTCTCCGCATTGCAAGGTGCAATTCTGAAATTTTTTACTTTTTCCTGCTCCTCTTAGCATGATAAAGAAGATTCAAAGAGAGTGAGATGCCAGCTCCTTTCATTCAGTCAGTAGCTTCAATCATTTCTGGTATATGAATAACATGATGTTTTTCAATGGCAAAAATCAATGAATATTGTAAATGCACAAACAGTAATTTCTCCGCATTGCAAGGTGCAATTCTGAAATTTTTTGCTTTTTCTTGCTCCTCTTAGCATGATAAACAAGATTCAAAGAGAGTGAGATGCCAGCTCCTTTCATTCAGTCAGTAGCTTCAATCATTTCTGGACGTTTTTCAATGGCAAAAATCAATGAATATTGTAAATGCACAAACAGTAATTTCTCCGCATTGCAAGGTGCAATTCTGAAATTTTTTGCTTTTTCCTGCTCCTCTTAGCATGATAAAGAAGATTCAAAGAGAGTGAGATGCCAGCTCCTTTCATTCAGTCAGTAGCTTCAATCATTTCTGGACGTTTTTCAATGGCAAAAATCAATGAATATTGTAAATGCACAAACTGTAATTTCTCCGCATTGCAAGGTGCAATTCTGAAATTTTTTGCTTTTTCCTGCTCCTCTTAGCATGATAAAGAAGATTCAAAGAGAGTGAGATGCCAGCTCCTTTCATTCAGTCAGTAGCTTCAATCATTTCTGGACGTTTTTCAATGGCAAAAATCAATGAATATTGTAAATGCACAAACAGTAATTTCTCCGCATTGCAAGTTGCAATTCTGAAATTTTTTGCTTTTTCCTGCTCCTCTTAGCATGATAAAGAAGATTCAAAGAGAGTGAGATGCCAGCTCCTTTCATTCAGTCAGTAGCTTCAAACATTTCTGGTATATGAATAACATGATGTTTTTCAATGGCAAAAATCAATGAATATTGTAAATGCACAAACAGTAATTTCTCCGCATTGCAAGGTGCAAGTCTGAAATTTTTTGCTTTTTCCTGCTCCTCTTAGCATGATAAAGAAGATTCAAAGAGAGTGAGATGCCAGCTACTTTCATTCAGTCAGTAGCTTCAATCATTTCTGGACGTTTTTCAATGGTAAAAATCAATGAATATTGTAAATGCACAAACAGTAATTTCTCCGCATTGCAAGGTGCAATTCTGAAATTTTTTGCTTTTTCCTGCTCCTCTTAACATGATAAAGAAGATTCAAAGAGAGTGAGATGCCAGCTCCTTTCATTCAGTCAGTAGCTTCAAACATTTCTGGTATATGAATAACATGATGTTTTTCAATGGCAAAAATCAATGAATATTGTAAATGCACAAACAGTAATTTCTCCGCATTGCAAGGTGCAATTCTGAAATTTTTTGCTTTTTCCTGCTCATCTTAGCATGATAAAGAAGATTCAAAGAGAGTGAGATGCCAGCTCCTTTCATTCAGTCAGTAGCTTCAAACATTTCAGGTATATGAATAACATGATGTTTTTCAATGGCAAAAATCAATGAATATTGTAAATGCACAAACTGTAATTTCTCCGCATTGCAAGGTGCAATTCTGAAATTTTTTGCTTTTTCCTGCTCCTCTTAGCATGATAAAGAAGATTCAAAGAGAGTGAGATGCCAGCTCCTTTCATTCAGTCAGTAGCTTCAATCATTTCTGGACGTTTTTCAATGGCAAAAATCAATGAATATTGTAAATGCACAAACAGTAATTTCTCCGCATTGCAAGGTGCAATTCTGAAATTTTTTGCTTTTTCCTGCTCCTCTTAGCATGATAAAGAAGATTCAAAGAGAGTGAGATGCCAGCTCCTTTCATTCATTCAGTAGCTTCAAACATTTCTGGTATATGAATAACATGATGTTTTTCAATGGCAAAAATCAATAAATATTGTAAATGCACAAACAGTAATTTCTCCGCATTGCAAGGTACAAGTCTGAAATTTTTTGCTTTTTCCTGCTCCTCTTAGCATGATAAAGAAGATTCAAAGAGAGTGAGATGCCAGCTACTTTCATTCAGTCAGTAGCTTCAATCATTTCTGGACGTTTTTCAATGGTAAAAATCAATGAATATTGTAAATGCACAAACAGTAATTTCTCGGCATTGCAAGGTGCAATTCTGAAATTTTTTGCTTTTTCCTGCTCCTCTTAGCATGATAAAGAAGATTCAAAGAGAGTGAGATGCCAGCTCCTTTCATTCAGTCAGTAGCTTCAAACCTTTCTGGAATATGAATAACATGATGTTTTTCAATGGCAAAAATCAATGAATATTGTAAATGCACAAACAGTAATTTCTCCGCATTGCAAGGTGCAATTCTGAAATTTTTTGCTTTTTCCTGCTCCTCTTAGCATGATAAAGAAGATTCAAAGAGAGTGAGATGCCAGCTCCTTTCATTCAGTCAGTAGCTTCAAACATTTCAGGTATATGAATAACATGATGTTTTTCAATGGCAAAAATCAATGAATATTGTAAATGCACAAACAGTAATTTCTCCGCATTGCAAGGTGCAATTCTGAATTTTTTTGCTTTTTCCTGCTCCTCTTAGCATGATAAAGAAGATTCAAAGAGAGTGAGATGCCAGCTCCTTTCATTCAGTCAGTAGCTTCAATCATTTCTGGACGTTTTTCAATTGCAAAAATCAATGAATATTGTAAATGCACAAACAGTAATTTCTCCGCATTGCAAGGTGCAATTCTGAAATTTTTTGCTTTTTCCTGCTCCTCTTAGCATGATAAAGAAGATTCAAAGAGGGTGAGATGCCAGCTCCTTTCATTCAGTCAGTAGCTTCAAACATTTCTGGTATATGAATAACATGATGTTTTTCAATGGCAAAAATCAATGAATATTGTAAATGCACAAACAGTAATTTCTCCGCATTGCAAGGTGCAATTCTGAAATTTTTTGCTTTTTCCTGCTCCTCTTAGCATGATAAAGAAGATTCAAAGAGAGTGAGATGCCAGCTCCTTTCATTCAGTCAGTAGCTTCAATCATTTCTGGACGTTTTTCAATGGCAAAAATCAATGAATATTGTAAATGCACAAACAGTAATTTCTCCGCATTGCAAGGTGCAATTCTGAAATTTTTTGCTTTTTCCTGCTCCTCTTAGCATGATAAAGAAGATTCAAAGAGAGTGAGATGCCAGCTCCTTTCATTCAGTCAGTAGCTTCAATCATTTCTGGTATATGAATAACATGATGTTTTTCAATGGCAAAAATCAATGAATATTGTAAATGCACAAACAGTAATTTCTCCGCATTGCAAGGTGCAATTCTGAAATTTTTTGCTTTTTCCTGCTCCTCTTAGCATGATAAACAAGATTCAAAGAGAATGAGATGCCAGCTCCTTTCATTCAGTCAGTAGCTTCAATCATTTCTGGACGTTTTTCAATGGCAAAAATCAATGAATATTGTAAATGCACAAACAGTAATTTCTCCGCATTGCAAGGTGCAATTCTGAATTTTTTTGCTTTTTCCTGCTCCTCTTAGCATGATAAAGAAGATTCAAAGAGAGTGAGATGCCAACTCCTTTCATTCAGTCAGTAGCTTCAATCATTTGTGGACGTTTTTCAATTGCAAAAATCAATGAATATTGTAAATGCACAAACAGTAATTTCTCCGCATTGCAAGGTGCAATTCTGAAATTTTTTGCTTTTTCCTGCTCCTCTTAGCATGATAAAGAAGATTCCACGAGGGTGAGATGCCAGCTCCTTTCATTCAGTCAGTAGCTTCAAACATTTCTGGTATATGAATAACATGATGTTTTTCAATGGCAAAAATCAATGAATATTGTAAATGCACAAACAGTAATTTCTCCGCATTGCAAGGTGCAATTCTGAAATTTTTTGCTTTTTCCTGCTCCTCTTAGCATGATAAACAAGATTCAAAGAGAGTGAGATGCCAGCTCCTTTCATTCAGTCAGTAGCTTCAATCATTTCTGGACGTTTTTCAATGGCAAAAATCAATGAATATTGTAAATGCACAAACAGTAATTTCTCCGCATTGCAAGGTGCAATTCTGAATTTTTTTGCTTTTTCCTGCTCCTCTTAGCATGATAAAGAAGATTCAAAGAGAGTGAGATGCCAGCTCCTTTCATTCAGTCAGTAGCTTCAATCATTTGTGGACGTTTTTCAATTGCAAAAATCAATGAATATTGTAAATGCACAAACAGTAATTTCTCCGCATTGCAAGGTGCAATTCTGAAATTTTTTGCTTTTTCCTGCTCCTCTTAGCATGATAAAGAAGATTCCACGAGGGTGAGATGCCAGCTCCTTTCATTCAGTCAGTAGCTTCAAACATTTCTGGTATATGAATAACATGATGTTTTTCAATGGCAAAAATCAATGAATATTGTAAATGCACAAACAGTAATTTCTCCGCATTGCAAGGTGCAATTCTGAAATTTTTTGCTTTTTCCTGCTCCTCTTAGCATGATAAAGAAGATTCAAAGAGAGTGAGATGCCAGCTCCTTTCATTCAGTCAGTAGCTTCAATCATTTCTGGACGTTTTTCAATGGCAAAAATCAATGAATATTGTAAATGCACAAACAGTAATTTCTCCGCATTGCAAGGTGCAATTCTGAAATTTTTTGCTTTTTCCTGCTCCTCTTAGCATGATAAAGAAGATTCAAAGAGAGTGAGATGCCAGCTCCTTTCATTCAGTCAGTAGCTTCAATCATTTCTGGACGTTTTTCAATGGCAAAAATCAATGAATATTGTAAATGCACAAACTGTAATTTCTCCGCATTGCAAGGTGCAATTCTGAAATTTTTTGCTTTTTCCTGCTCCTCTTAGCATGATAAAGAAGATTCAAAGAGAGTGAGATGCCAGCTCCTTTCATTCAGTCAGTAGCTTCAATCATTTCTGGACGTTTTTCAATGGCAAAAATCAATGAATATTGTAAATGCACAAACAGTAATTTCTCCGCATTGCAAGGTGCAATTCTGAAATTTTTTGCTTTTTCCTGCTCCTCTTAGCATGATAAAGAAGATTCAAAGCGAGTGAGATGCCAGCTCCTTTCATTCAGTCAGTAGCTTCAAACATTTCTGGTATATGAATAACATGATGTTTTTCAATGGCAAAAATCAATGAATATTGTAAATGCACAAACAGTAATTTCTCCGCATTGCAAGGTGCAATTCTGAAATTTTTTGCTTTTTCCTGCTCCTCTTAGCATGATAAAGAAGATTCAAAGAGAGTGAGATGCCAGCTCCTTTCATTCAGTCAGTAGCTTCAAACATTTCAGGTATATGAATAACATGATGTTTTTCAATGGCAAAAATCAATGAATATTGTAAATGCACAAACAGTAATTTCTCCGCATTGCAAGGTGCAATTCTGAATTTTTTTGCTTTTTCCTGCTCCTCTTAGCATGATAAAGAAGATTCAAAGAGAGTGAGATGCCAGCTCCTTTCATTCAGTCAGTAGCTTCAATCATTTCTGGACGTTTTTCAATGGCAAAAATCAATGAATATTGTAAATGCACAAACAGTAATTTCTCCGCATTGCAAGGTGCAATTCTGAAATTTTTTGCTTTTTCCTGCTCCTCTTAGCATGATAAAGAAGATTCAAAGAGGGTGAGATGCCAGCTCCTTTCATTCAGTCAGTAGCTTCAAACATTTCTGGTATATGAATAACATGATGTTTTTCAATGGCAAAAATCAATGAATATTGTAAATGCACAAACAGTAATTTCTCCGCATTGCAAGGTGCAATTCTGAATTTTTTTGCTTTTTCCTGCTCCTCTTAGCATGATAAAGAAGATTCAAAGAGAGTGAGATGCCAGCTCCTTTCATTCAGTCAGTAGCTTCAATCATTTCTGGACGTTTTTCAATGGCAAAAATCAATGAATATTGTAAATGCACAAACAGTAATTTCTCCGCATTGCAAGGTGCAATTCTGAAATTTTTTGCTTTTTCCTGCTCCTCTTAGCATGATAAAGAAGATTCAAAGAGAGTGAGATGCCAGCTCCTTTCATTCAGTCAGTAGCTTCAAACATTTCTGGTATATGAATAACATGATGTTTTTCAATGGCAAAAATCAATGAATATTGTAAATGCACAAACAGTAATTTCTCCGCATTGCAAGGTGCAATTCTGAAATTTTTTGCTTTTTCCTGCTCCTCTTAGCATGATAAAGAAGATTCAAAGAGAGTGAGATGCCAGCTTCTTTCGTTCAGTCAGTAGCTTCAATCATTTCTGGACGTTTTTCAATGGCAAAAATCATTGAATATTGTAAATGCACAAACAGTAATTTCTCCGCATTGCAAGGTGCAATTCTGAAATTTTTGACTTTTTCCTGCTCCTCTTAGCATGATAAAGAACATTCAAAGAGAGTGAGATGCCAGCTCCTTTCATTCAGTCAGTAGCTTCAATCATTTCTGGTATATGAATAACATGATGTTTTTCAATGGCAAAAATCAATGAATATTGTAAATGCACAAACAGTAATTTCTCCGCATTGCAAGGTGCAATTCTGAAATTTTTTGCTTTTTCTTGCTCCTCTTAGCATGATAAACAAGATTCAAAGAGAGTGAGATGCCAGCTCCTTTCATTCAGTCAGTAGCTTCAATCATTTCTGGACGTTTTTCAATGGCAAAAATCAATGAATATTGTAAATGCACAAACAGTAATTTCTCCGCATTGCAAGGTGCAATTCTGAAATTTTTTGCTTTTTCCTGCTCCTCTTAGCATGATAAAGAAGATTCAAAGAGAGTGAGATGCCAGCTCCTTTCATTCAGTCAGTAGCTTCAATCATTTCTGGACGTTTTTCAATGGCAAAAATCAATGAATATTGTAAATGCACAAACTGTAATTTCTCCGCATTGCAAGGTGCAATTCTGAAATTTTTTGCTTTTTCCTGCTCCTCTTAGCATGATAAAGAAGATTCAAAGAGAGTGAGATGCCAGCTCCTTTCATTCAGTCAGTAGCTTCAATCATTTCTGGACGTTTTTCAATGGCAAAAATCAATGAATATTGTAAATGCACAAACAGTAATTTCTCCGCATTGCAAGGTGCAATTCTGAAATTTTTTGCTTTTTCCTGCTCCTCTTAGCATGATAAAGAAGATTCAAAGAGAGTGAGATGCCAGCTCCTTTCATTCAGTCAGTAGCTTCAAACATTTCTGGTATATGAATAACATGATGTTTTTCAATGGCAAAAATCAATGAATATTGTAAATGCACAAACAGTAATTTCTCCGCATTGCAAGGTGCAAGTCTGAAATTTTTTGCTTTTTCCTGCTCCTCTTAGCATGATAAAGAAGATTCAAAGAGAGTGAGATGCCAGCTACTTTCATTCAGTCAGTAGCTTCAATCATTTCTGGACGTTTTTCAATGGTAAAAATCAATGAATATTGTAAATGCACAAACAGTAATTTCTCCGCATTGCAAGGTGCAATTCTGAAATTTTTTGCTTTTTCCTGCTCCTCTTAACATGATAAAGAAGATTCAAAGAGAGTGAGATGCCAGCTCCTTTCATTCAGTCAGTAGCTTCAAACATTTCTGGTATATGAATAACATGATGTTTTTCAATGGCAAAAATCAATGAATATTGTAAATGCACAAACAGTAATTTCTCCGCATTGCAAGGTGCAATTCTGAAATTTTTTGCTTTTTCCTGCTCATCTTAGCATGATAAAGAAGATTCAAAGAGAGTGAGATGCCAGCTCCTTTCATTCAGTCAGTAGCTTCAAACATTTCAGGTATATGAATAACATGATGTTTTTCAATGGCAAAAATCAATGAATATTGTAAATGCACAAACTGTAATTTCTCCGCATTGCAAGGTGCAATTCTGAAATTTTTTGCTTTTTCCTGCTCCTCTTAGCATGATAAAGAAGATTCAAAGAGAGTGAGATGCCAGCTCCTTTCATTCAGTCAGTAGCTTCAATCATTTCTGGACGTTTTTCAATGGCAAAAATCAATGAATATTGTAAATGCACAAACAGTAATTTCTCCGCATTGCAAGGTGCAATTCTGAAATTTTTTGCTTTTTCCTGCTCCTCTTAGCATGATAAAGAAGATTCAAAGAGAGTGAGATGCCAGCTCCTTTCATTCATTCAGTAGCTTCAAACATTTCTGGTATATGAATAACATGATGTTTTTCAATGGCAAAAATCAATAAATATTGTAAATGCACAAACAGTAATTTCTCCGCATTGCAAGGTGCAAGTCTGAAATTTTTTGCTTTTTCCTGCTCCTCTTAGCATGATAAAGAAGATTCAAAGAGAGTGAGATGCCAGCTACTTTCATTCAGTCAGTAGCTTCAATCATTTCTGGACGTTTTTCAATGGTAAAAATCAATGAATATTGTAAATGCACAAACAGTAATTTCTCGGCATTGCAAGGTGCAATTCTGAAATTTTTTGCTTTTTCCTGCTCCTCTTAGCATGATAAAGAAGATTCAAAGAGAGTGAGATGCCAGCTCCTTTCATTCAGTCAGTAGCTTCAAACCTTTCTGGAATATGAATAACATGATGTTTTTCAATGGCAAAAATCAATGAATATTGTAAATGCACAAACAGTAATTTCTCCGCATTGCAAGGTGCAATTCTGAAATTTTTTGCTTTTTCCTGCTCCTCTTAGCATGATAAAGAAGATTCAAAGAGAGTGAGATGCCAGCTCCTTTCATTCAGTCAGTAGCTTCAAACATTTCAGGTATATGAATAACATGATGTTTTTCAATGGCAAAAATCAATGAATATTGTAAATGCACAAACAGTAATTTCTCCGCATTGCAAGGTGCAATTCTGAATTTTTTTGCTTTTTCCTGCTCCTCTTAGCATGATAAAGAAGATTCAAAGAGAGTGAGATGCCAGCTCCTTTCATTCAGTCAGTAGCTTCAATCATTTCTGGACGTTTTTCAATTGCAAAAATCAATGAATATTGTAAATGCACAAACAGTAATTTCTCCGCATTGCAAGGTGCAATTCTGAAATTTTTTGCTTTTTCCTGCTCCTCTTAGCATGATAAAGAAGATTCAAAGAGGGTGAGATGCCAGCTCCTTTCATTCAGTCAGTAGCTTCAAACATTTCTGGTATATGAATAACATGATGTTTTTCAATGGCAAAAATCAATGAATATTGTAAATGCACAAACAGTAATTTCTCCGCATTGCAAGGTGCAATTCTGAAATTTTTTGCTTTTTCCTGCTCCTCTTAGCATGATAAAGAAGATTCAAAGAGAGTGAGATGCCAGCTCCTTTCATTCAGTCAGTAGCTTCAATCATTTCTGGACGTTTTTCAATGGCAAAAATCAATGAATATTGTAAATGCACAAACAGTAATTTCTCCGCATTGCAAGGTGCAATTCTGAAATTTTTTGCTTTTTCCTGCTCCTCTTAGCATGATAAAGAAGATTCAAAGAGAGTGAGATGCCAGCTCCTTTCATTCAGTCAGTAGCTTCAATCATTTCTGGTATATGAATAACATGATGTTTTTCAATGGCAAAAATCAATGAATATTGTAAATGCACAAACAGTAATTTCTCCGCATTGCAAGGTGCAATTCTGAAATTTTTTGCTTTTTCCTGCTCCTCTTAGCATGATAAACAAGATTCAAAGAGAGTGAGATGCCAGCTCCTTTCATTCAGTCAGTAGCTTCAATCATTTCTGGACGTTTTTCAATGGCAAAAATCAATGAATATTGTAAATGCACAAACAGTAATTTCTCCGCATTGCAAGGTGCAATTCTGAATTTTTTTGCTTTTTCCTGCTCCTCTTAGCATGATAAAGAAGATTCAAAGAGAGTGAGATGCCAGCTCCTTTCATTCAGTCAGTAGCTTCAATCATTTGTGGACGTTTTTCAATTGCAAAAATCAATGAATATTGTAAATGCACAAACAGTAATTTCTCCGCATTGCAAGGTGCAATTCTGAAATTTTTTGCTTTTTCCTGCTCCTCTTAGCATGATAAAGAAGATTCCACGAGGGTGAGATGCCAGCTCCTTTCATTCAGTCAGTAGCTTCAAACATTTCTGGTATATGAATAACATGATGTTTTTCAATGGCAAAAATCAATGAATATTGTAAATGCACAAACAGTAATTTCTCCGCATTGCAAGGTGCAATTCTGAAATTTTTTGCTTTTTCCTGCTCCTCTTAGCATGATAAAGAAGATTAAAAGAGAGTGAGATGCCAGCTCCTTTCATTCAGTCAGTAGCTTCAATCATTTCTGGACGTTTTTCAATGGCAAAAATCAATGAATATTGTAAATGCACAAACAGTAATTTCTCCGCATTGCAAGGTGCAATTCTGAAATTTTTTGCTTTTTCCTGCTCCTCTTAGCATGATAAAGAAGATTCAAAGAGAGTGAGATGCCAGCTCCTTTCATTCAGTCAGTAGCTTCAAACATTTCTGGTATATGAATAACATGATGTTTTTCAATGGCAAAAATCAATGAATATTGTAAATGCACAAACAGTAATTTCTCCGCATTGCAAGGTGCAATTCTGAAATTTTTTGCTTTTTCCTGCTCCTCTTAGCATGATAAAGAAGATTCAAAGAGAGTGAGATGCCAGCTCCTTTCGTTCAGTCAGTAGCTTCAATCATTTCTGGACGTTTTTCAATGGCAAAAATCATTGAATATTGTAAATGCACAAACAGTAATTTCTCCGCATTGCAAGGTGCAATTCTGAAATTTTTTACTTTTTCCTGCTCCTCTTAGCATGATAAAGAAGATTCAAAGAGAGTGAGATGCCAGCTCCTTTCATTCAGTCAGTAGCTTCAATCATTTCTGGTATATGAATAACATGATGTTTTTCAATGGCAAAAATCAATGAATATTGTAAATGCACAAATAGTAATTTCTCCGCATTGCAAGGTGCAATTCTGAAATTTTTTGCTTTTTCCTGCTCCTCTTAGCATGATAAACAAGATTCAAAGAGAGTGAGATGCCAGCTCCTTTCATTCAGTCAGTAGCTTCAATCATTTCTGGACGTTTTTCAATGGCAAAAATCAATGAATATTGTAAATGCACAAACAGTAATTTCTCCGCATTGCAAGGTGCAATTCTGAAATGTTTTGCTTTTTCCTGCTCCTCTTAGCATGATAAAGAAGATTCAAAGAGAGTGAGATGCCAGCTCCTTTCATTCAGTCAGTAGCTTCAATCATTTCTGGACGTTTTTCAATGGCAAAAATCAATGAATATTGTAAATGCACAAACTGTAATTTCTCCGCATTGCAAGGTGCAATTCTGAAATTTTTTGCTTTTTCCTGCTCCTCTTAGCATGATAAAGAAGATTCAAAGAGAGTGAGATGCCAGCTCCTTTCATTCAGTCAGTAGCTTCAATCATTTCTGGACGTTTTTCAATGGCAAAAATCAATGAATATTGTAAATGCACAAACAGTAATTTCTCCGCATTGCAAGGTGCAATTCTGAAATTTTTTGCTTTTTCCTGCTCCTCTTAGCATGATAAAGAAGATTCAAAGAGAGTGAGATGCCAGCTCCTTTCATTCAGTCAGTAGCTTCAAACATTTCTGGTATATGAATAACATGATGTTTTTCAATGGCAAAAATCAATGAATATTGTAAATGCACAAACAGTAATTTCTCCGCATTGCAAGGTGCAAGTCTGAAATTTTTTGCTTTTTCCTGCTCCTCTTAGCATGATAAAGAAGATTCAAAGAGAGTGAGATGCCAGCTACTTTCATTCAGTCAGTAGCTTCAATCATTTCTGGACGTTTTTCAATGGTAAAAATCAATGAATATTGTAAATGCACAAACAGTAATTTCTCCGCATTGCAAGGTGCAATTCTGAAATTTTTTGCTTTTTCCTGCTCCTCTTAGCATGATAAAGAAGATTCAAAGAGAGTGAGATGCCAGCTCCTTTCATTCAGTCAGTAGCTTCAAACATTTCTGGTATATGAATAACATGATGATTTTCAATAGCAAAAATCAATGAATATTGTAAATGCACAAACAGTAATTTCTCCGCATTGCAAGGTGCAATTCTGAAATTTTTTGCTTTTTCCTGCTCATCTTAGCATGATAAAGAAGATTCAAAGAGAGTGAGATGCCAGCTCCTTTCATTCAGTCAGTAGCTTCAATCATTTCTGGACGTTTTTCAATTGCAAAAATCAATGAATATTGTAAATGCACAAACAGTAATTTCTCCGCATTGCAAGGTGCAATTCTGAAATTTTTTGCTTTTTCCTGCTCCTCTTAGCATGATAAAGAAGATTCAAAGAGGGTGAGATGCCAGCTCCTTTCATTCAGTCAGTAGCTTCAAACATTTCTGGTATATGAATAACATGATGTTTTTCAATGGCAAAAATCAATGAATATTGTAAATGCACAAACAGTAATTTCTCCGCATTGCAAGGTGCAATTCTGAAATTTTTTGCTTTTTCCTGCTCCTCTTAGCATGATAAAGAAGATTCAAAGAGAGTGAGATGCCAGCTCCTTTCAATCAGTCAGTAGCTTCAATCATTTCTGGACGTTTTTCAATGGCAAAAAACAATGAATATTGTAAATGCACAAACTGTAATTTCTCCGCATTGCAAGGTGCAATTCTGAAATTTTTTGCTTTTTCCTGCTCCTCTTAGCATGATAAAGAAGATTCAAAGAGAGTGAGATGCCAGCTCCTTTCATTCAGTCAGTAGCTTCAATCATTTCTGGATGTTTTTCAATGGCAAAAATCAATGAATATTGTAAATGCACAAACAGTAATTTCTCCGCATTGCAAGGTGCAATTCTGAAATTTTTTGCTTTTTCCTGCTCCTCTTAGCATGATAAAGAAGATTCAAAGAGAGTGAGATGCCAGCTCCTTTCATTCAGTCAGTAGCTTCAAACATTTCAGGTATATGAATAACATGATGTTTTTCAAAGGCAAAAATCAATGAATATTGTAAATGCACAAACAGTAATTTCGCCGCATTGCAAGGTGCAATTCTGAAATTTTTTGCTTTTTCCTGCTCCTCTTAGCATGATAAAGAAGATTCAAAGAGAGTGAGATGCCAGCTCCTTTCATTCAGTCAGTAGCTTCAATCATTTCTGGACGTTTTTCAATGGCAAAAATCAATGAATATTGTAAATGCACAAACAGTAATTTCTCCGCATTGCAAGGTGTAATTCTGAAATTTTTTGCTTTTTCCTGCTCCTCTTAGCATGATAAAGAAGATTCAAAGAGAGTGAGATGCCAGTTCCTTTCATTCAGTCAGTAGCTTCAATCATTTCTGGACGTTTTTCAATGGCAAAAATCAATGAATATTGTAAATGCACAAACTGTAATTTCTCCGCATTGCAAGGTGCAATTCTGAAATTTTTTGCTTTTTCCTGCTCCTCTTAGCATGATAAAGAAGATTCAAAGAGAGTGAGATGCCAGCTCCTTTCATTCAGTCAGTAGCTTCAATCATTTCTGGACGTTTTTCAATGGCAAAAATCAATGAATATTGTAAATGCACAAACAGTAATTTCTCCGCATTGCAAGGTGCAATTCTGAAATTTTTTGCTTTTTCCTGCTCCTCTTAGCATGATAAAGAAGATTCAAAGAGAGTGAGATGCCAGCTCCTTTCATTCAGTCAGTAGCTTCAAACATTTCTGGTATATGAATAACATGATGTTTTTCAATGGCAAAAATCAATAAATATTGTAAATGCACAAACAGTAATTTCTCCGCATTGCAAGGTGCAAGTCTGAAATTTTTTGCTTTTTCCTGCTCCTCTTAGCATGATAAAGAAGATTCAAAGAGAGTGAGATGCCAGCTACTTTCATTCAGTCAGTAGCTTCAATCATTTCTGGACGTTTTTCAATGGTAAAAATCAATGAATATTGTAAATGCACAAACAGTAATTTCTCCGCATTGCAAGGTGCAATTCTGAAATTTTTTGCTTTTTCCTGCTCCTCTTAGCATGATAAAGAAGATTCAAAGAGAGTGAGATGCCAGATCCTTTCATTCAGTCAGTAGCTTCAAACATTTCTGGTATATGAATAACATGATGTTTTTCAATGGCAAAAATCAATGAATATTGTAAATGCACAAACAGTAATTTCTCCGCATTGCAAGGTGCAATTCTGAAATTTTTTGCTTTTTCCTGCTCCTCTTAGCATGATAAAGAAGATTCAAAGAGAGTGAGATGCCAGCTCCTTTCATTCAGTCAGTAGCTTCAAACATTTCAGGTATATGAATAACATGATGTTTTTCAATGGCAAAAATCAATGAATTTTGTAAATGCACAAACAGTAATTTCTCCGCATTGCAAGGTGCAATTCTGAAATTTTTTGCTTTTTCCTGCTCCTCTTAGCATGATAAAGAAGATTCAAAGAGAGTGAGATGCCAGCTCCTTTCATTCAGTCAGTAGCTTCAAACATTTCAGGTATATGAATAACATGATGTTTTTCAATGGCAAAAATCAATGAATATTGTAAATGCACAAACAGTAATTTCTCCGCATTGCAAGGTGCAATTTTGAATTTTTTTGCTTTTTCCTGCTCCTCTTAGCATGATAAAGAAGATTCAAAGAGAGTGAGATGCCAGCTCCTTTCATTCAGTCAGTAGCTTCAATCATTTGTGGACGTTTTTCAATTGCAAAAATCAATGAATATTGTAAATGCACAAACAGTAATTTCTCCGCATTGCAAGGTGCAATTCTGAAATTTTTTGCTTTTTCCTGCTCCTCTTAGCATGATAAAGAAGATTCCACGAGGGTGAGATGCCAGCTCCTTTCATTCAGTCAGTAGCTTCAAACATTTCTGGTATATGAATAACATGATGTTTTTCAATGGCAAAAATCAATGAATATTGTAAATGCACAAACAGTAATTTCTCCGCATTGCAAGGTGCAATTCTGAAATTTTTTGCTTTTTCCTGCTCCTCTTAGCATGATAAAGAAGATTCAAAGAGAGTGAGATGCCAGCTCCTTTCATTCAGTCAGTAGCTTCAATCATTTCTGGACGTTTTTCAATGGCAAAAATCAATGAATATTGTAAATGCACAAACAGTAATTTCTCCGCATTGCAAGGTGCAATTCTGAAATTTTTTGCTTTTTCCTGCTCCTCTTAGCATGATAAAGAAGATTCAAAGAGAGTGAGATTCCAGCTCCTTTCATTCAGTCAGTAGCTTCAAACATTTCTGGTATATGAATAACATGATGTTTTTCAATGGCAAAAATCAATGAATATTGTAAATGCACAAACAGTAATTTCTCCGCATTGCAAGGTGCAATTCTGAAATTTTTTGCTTTTTCCTGCTCCTCTTAGCATGATAAAGAAGATTCAAAGAGAGTGAGATGCCAGCTCCTTTCGTTCAGTCAGTAGCTTCAATCATTTCTGGACGTTTTTCAATGGCAAAAATCATTGAATATTGTAAATGCACAAACAGTAATTTCTCCGCATTGCAAGGTGCAATTCTGAAATTTTTTACTTTTTCCTGCTCCTCTTAGCATGATAAAGAAGATTCAAAGAGAGTGAGATGCCAGCTCCTTTCATTCAGTCAGTAGCTTCAATCATTTCTGGTATATGAATAACATGATGTTTTTCAATGGCAAAAATCAATGAATATTGTAAATGCACAAATAGTAATTTCTCCGCATTGCAAGGTGCAATTCTGAAATTTTTTGCTTTTTCCTGCTCCTCTTAGCATGATAAACAAGATTCAAAGAGAGTGAGATGCCAGCTCCTTTCATTCAGTCAGTAGCTTCAATCATTTCTGGACGTTTTTCAATGGCAAAAATCAATGAATATTGTAAATGCACAAACAGTAATTTCTCCGCATTGCAAGGTGCAATTCTGAAATGTTTTGCTTTTTCCTGCTCCTCTTAGCATGATAAAGAAGATTCAAAGAGAGTGAGATGCCAGCTCCTTTCATTCAGTCAGTAGCTTCAATCATTTCTGGACGTTTTTCAATGGCAAAAATCAATGAATATTGTAAATGCACAAACTGTAATTTCTCCGCATTGCAAGGTGCAATTCTGAAATTTTTTGCTTTTTCCTGCTCCTCTTAGCATGATAAAGAAGATTCAAAGAGAGTGAGATGCCAGCTCCTTTCATTCAGTCAGTAGCTTCAATCATTTCTGGACGTTTTTCAATGGCAAAAATCAATGAATATTGTAAATGCACAAACAGTAATTTCTCCGCATTGCAAGGTGCAATTCTGAAATTTTTTGCTTTTTCCTGCTCCTCTTAGCATGATAAAGAAGATTCAAAGAGAGTGAGATGCCAGCTCCTTTCATTCAGTCAGTAGCTTCAAACATTTCAGGTATATGAATAACATGATGTTTTTCAATGTCAAAAATCAATGAATATTGTAAATGCACAAACAGTAATTTCTCCGCATTGCAAGGTGCAATTCTGAAATTTTTTGCTTTTTCCTGCTCCTCTTAGCATGATAAAGAAGATTCAAAGAGAGTGAGATGCCAGCTCCTTTCATTCAGTCAGTAGCTTCAATCATTTCTGGACGTTTTTCAATTGCAAAAATCAATGAATATTGTAAATGCACAAACAGTAATTTCTCCGCATTGCAAGGTGCAATTCTGAAATTTTTTGCTTTTTCCTGCTCCTCTTAGCATGATAAAGAAGATTCAAAGAGGGTGAGATGCCAGCTCCTTTCATTCAGTCAGTAGCTTCAAACATTTCTGGTATATGAATAACATGATGTTTTTCAATGGCAAAAATCAATGAATATTGTAAATGCACAAAAAGTAATTTCTCCGCATTGCAAGGTGCAATTCTGAAATTTTTTGCTTTTTCCTGCTCCTCTTAGCATGATAAAGAAGATTCAAAGAGAGTGAGATGCCAGCTCCTTTCATTCAGTCAGTAGCTTCAATCATTTCTGGACGTTTTTCAATGGCAAAAAACAATGAATATTGTAAATGCACAAACTGTAATTTCTCCGCATTGCAAGGTGCAATTCTGAAATTTTTTGCTTTTTCCTGCTCCTCTTAGCATGGTAAAGAAGATTCAAAGAGAGTGAGATGCCAGCTCCTTTCATTCAGTCAGTAGCTTCAATCATTTCTGGATGTTTTTCAATGGCAAAAATCAATGAATATTGTAAATGCACAAACAGTAATTTCTCCGCATTGCAAGGTGCAATTCTGAAATTTTTGGCTTTTTCCTGCTCCTCTTAGCATGATAAAGAAGATTCAAAGAGAGTGAGATGCCAGCTCCTTTCATTCAGTCAGTAGCTTCAAACATTTCAGGTATATGAATAACATGATGTTTTTCAAAGGCAAAAATCAATGAATATTGTAAATGCACAAACAGTAATTTCGCCGCATTGCAAGGTGCAATTCTGAAATTTTTTGCTTTTTCCTGCTCCTCTTAGCATGATAAAGAAGATTCAAAGAGAGTGAGATGCCAGCTCCTTTCATTCAGTCAGTAGCTTCAATCATTTCTGGACGTTTTTCAATGGCAAAAATCAATGAATATTGTAAATGCACAAACAGTAATTTCTCCGCATTGCAAGGTGTAATTCTGAAATTTTTTGCTTTTTCCTGCTCCTCTTAGCATGATAAAGAAGATTCAAAGAGAGTGAGATGCCAGTTCCTTTCATTCAGTCAGTAGCTTCAATCATTTCTGGACGTTTTTCAATGGCAAAAATCAATGAATATTGTAAATGCACAAACAGTAATTTCTCCGCATTGCAAGGTGCAATTCTGAAATTTTTTGCTTTTTCCTGCTCCTCTTAGCATGATAAAGAAGATTCAAAGAGAGTGAGATGCCAGCTCCTTTCATTCAGTCAGTAGCTTCAATCATTTCTGGACGTTTTTCAATGGCAAAAATCAATGAATATTGTAAATGCACAAACAGTAATTTCTCCGCATTGCAAGGTGCAATTCTGAAATTTTTTGCTTTTTCCTGCTCCTCTTAGCATGATAAAGAAGATTCAAAGAGAGTGAGATGCCAGCTCCTTTCATTCAGTCAGTAGCTTCAAACATTTCTGGTATATGAATAACATGATGTTTTTCAATGGCAAAAATCAATAAATATTGTAAATGCACAAACAGTAATTTCTCCGCATTGCAAGGTGCAAGTCTGAAATTTTTTGCTTTTTCCTGCTCCTCTTAGCATGATAAAGAAGATTCAAAGAGAGTGAGATGCCAGCTACTTTCATTCAGTCAGTAGCTTCAATCATTTCTGGACGTTTTTCAATGGTAAAAATCAATGAATATTGTAAATGCACAAACAGTAATTTCTCCGCATTGCAAGGTGCAATTCTGAAATTTTTTGCTTTTTCCTGCTCCTCTTAGCATGATAAAGAAGATTCAAAGAGAGTGAGATGCCAGATCCTTTCATTCAGTCAGTAGCTTCAAACATTTCTGGTATATGAATAACATGATGTTTTTCAATGGCAAAAATCAATGAATATTGTAAATGCACAAACAGTAATTTCTCCGCATTGCAAGGTGCAATTCTGAAATTTTTTGCTTTTTCCTGCTCCTCTTAGCATGATAAAGAAGATTCAAAGAGAGTGAGATGCCAGCTCCTTTCATTCAGTCAGTAGCTTCAAACATTTCAGGTATATGAATAACATGATGTTTTTCAATGGCAAAAATCAATGAATTTTGTAAATGCACAAACAGTAATTTCTCCGCATTGCAAGGTGCAATTCTGAAATTTTTTGCTTTTTCCTGCTCCTCTTAGCATGATAAAGAAGATTCAAAGAGAGTGAGATGCCAGCTCCTTTCATTCAGTCAGTAGCTTCAATCATTTCTGGACGTTTTTCAATTGCAAAAATCAATGAATATTGTAAATGCACAAACAGTAATTTCTCCGCATTGCAAGGTGCAATTCTGAAATTTTTTGCTTTTTCCTGCTCCTCTTAGCATGATAAAGAAGATTCAAAGAGGGTGAGATGCCAGCTCCTTTCATTCAGTCAGTAGCTTCAAACATTTCTGGTATATGAATAACATGATGTTTTTCAATGGCAAAAATCAATGAATATTGTAAATGCACAAACAGTAATTTCTCCGCATTGCAAGGTGCAATTCTGAAATTTTTTGCTTTTTCCTGCTCCTCTTAGCATGATAAAGAAGATTCAAAGAGAGTGAGATGCCAGCTCCTTTCATTCAGTCAGTAGCTTCAAACATTTCTGGTATATGAATAACATGATGTTTTTCAATGGCAAAAATCAATGAATATTGTAAATGCACAAACAGTAATTTCTCCGCATTGCAAGGTGCAATTCTGAAATTTTTTGCTTTTTCCTGCTCCTCTTAGCATGATAAAGAAGATTCAAAGAGAGTGAGATGCCAGCTCCTTTCATTCAGTCAGTAGCTTCAATCATTTCTGGACGTTTTTCAATGGCAAAAATCAATGAATATTGTAAATGCACAAACTGTAATTTCTCCGCATTGCAAGGTGCAATTCTGAAATTTTTTGCTTTTTCCTGCTCCTCTTAGCATGATAAAGAAGATTCAAAGAGAGTGAGATGCCAGCTCCTTTCATTCAGTCAGTAGCTTCAATCATTTCTGGATGTTTTTCAATGGCAAAAATCAATGAATATTGTAAATGCACAAACAGTAATTTCTCCGCATTGCAAGGTGCAATTCTGAAATTTTTTGCTTTTTCCTGCTCCTCTTAGCATGATAAAGAAGATTCAAAGAGAGTGAGATGCCAGCTCCTTTCATTCAGTCAGTAGCTTCAAACATTTCAGGTATATGAATAACATGATGTTATTCAATGGCAAAAATCAATGAATATTGTAAATGCACAAACAGTAATTTCTCCGCATTGCAAGGTGCAATTCTGAAATTTTTTGCTTTTTCCTGCTCCTCTTAGCATGATAAAGAAGATTCAAAGAGAGTGAGATGCCAGCTCCTTTCATTCAGTCAGTAGCTTCAATCATTTCTGGACGTTTTTCAATGGCAAAAATCAATGAATATTGTAAATGCACAAACAGTAATTTCTCCGCATTGCAAGGTGCAATTCTGAAATTTTTTGCTTTTTCCTGCTCCTCTTAGCATGATAAAGAAGATTCAAAGAGAGTGAGATGCCAGTTCCTTTCATTCAGTCAGTAGCTTCAATCATTTCTGGACGTTTTTCAATGGCAAAAATCATTGAATATTGTAAATGCACAAACAGTAATTTCTCCGCATTGCAAGGTGCAATTCTGAAATTTTTTACTTTTTCCTGCTCCTCTTAGCATGATAAAGAAGATTCAAAGAGAGTGAGATGCCAGCTCCTTTCATTCAGTCAGTAGCTTCAATCATTTCTGGTATATGAATAACTTGATGTTTTTCAATGGCAAAAATCAATGAATATTGTAAATGCACAAACAGTAATTTCTCCGCATTGCAAGGTGCAATTCTGAAATTTTTTGCTTTTTCCTGCTCCTCTTAGCATGATAAACAAGATTCAAAGAGAGTGAGATGCCAGCTCTTTTCATTCAGTCAGTAGCTTCAATCATTTCTGGACGTTTTTCAATGGCAAAAATCAATGAATATTGTAAATGCACAAACAGTAATTTCTCCGCATTGCAAGGTGCAATTCTGAAATTTTTTGCTTTTTCCTGCTCCTCTTAGCATGATAAAGAAGATTCAAAGAGAGTGAGATGCCAGCTCCTTTCATTCAGTCAGTAGCTTCAATCATTTCTGGACGTTTTTCAATGGCAAAAATCAATGAATATTGTAAATGCACAAACTGTAATTTCTCCGCATTGCAAGGTGCAATTCTGAAATTTTTTGCTTTTTCCTGCTCCTCTTAGCATGATAAAGAAGATTCAAAGAGAGTGAGATGCCAGCTCCTTTCATTCAGTCAGTAGCTTCAATCATTTCTGGACGTTTTTCAATGGCAAAAATCAATGAATATTGTAAATGCACAAACAGTAATTTCTCCGCATTGCAAGGTGCAATTCTGAAATTTTTTGCTTTTTCCTGCTCCTCTTAGCATGATAAAGAAGATTCAAAGAGAGTGAGATGCCAGCTCCTTTCATTCAGTCAGTAGCTTCAAACATTTCTGGTATATGAATAACATGATGTTTTTCAATGGCAAAAATCAATGAATATTGTAAATGCACAAACAGTAATTTCTCCGCATTGCAAGGTGCAAGTCTGAAATTTTTTGCTTTTTCCTGCTCCTCTTAGCATGATAAAGAAGATTCAAAGAGAGTGAGATGCCAGCTACTTTCATTCAGTCAGTAGCTTCAATCATTTCTGGACGTTTTTCAATGGTAAAAATCAATGAATATTGTAAATGCACAAACAGTAATTTCTCCGCATTGCAAGGTGCAATTCTGAAATTTTTTGCTTTTTCCTGCTCCTCTTAGCATGATAAAGAAGATTCAAAGAGAGTGAGATGCCAGCTCCTTTCATTCAGTCAGTAGCTTCAAACATTTCTGGTATATGAATAACATGATGTTTTTCAATGGCAAAAATCAATGAATATTGTAAATGCACAAACAGTAATTTCTCCGCATTGCAAGGTGCAATTCTGAAATTTTTTGCTTTTTCCTGCTCCTCTTAGCATGATAAAGAAGATTCAAAGAGAGTGAGATGCCAGCTCCTTTCATTCAGTCAGTAGCTTCAAACATTTCAGGTATATGAATAACATGATGTTTTTCAATGGCAAAAATCAATGAATATTGTAAATGCACAAACAGTAATTTCTCCGCATTGCAAGGTGCAATTCTGAAATTTTTTGCTTTTTCCTGCTCCTCTTAGCATGATAAAGAAGATTCAAAGAGAGTGAGATGCCAGCTCCTTTCATTCAGTCAGTAGCTTCAATCATTTCTGGACGTTTTTCAATGGCAAAAATCAATGAATATTGTAAATGCACAAACAGTAATTTCTCCGCATTGCAAGGTGCAATTCTGAAATTTTTTGCTTTTTCCTGCTCCTCTTAGCATGATAAAGAAGATTCAAAGAGAGTGAGATGCCAGTTCCTTTCATTCAGTCAGTAGCTTCAATCATTTCTGGACGTTTTTCAATGGCAAAAATCAATGAATATTGTAAATGCACAAACTGTAATTTCTCCGCATTGCAAGGTGCAATTCTGAAATTTTTTGCTTTTTCCTGCTCCTCTTAGCATGATAAAGAAGATTCAAAGAGAGTGAGATGCCAGCTCCTTTCATTCAGTCAGTAGCTTCAATCATTTCTGGACGTTTTTCAATGGCAAAAATCAATGAATATTGTAAATGCACAAAACAGTAATTTCTCCGCATTGCAAGGTGCAATTCTGAAATTTTTTGCTTTTTCCTGCTCCTCTTAGCATGATAAAGAAGATTCAAAGAGAGTGAGATGCCAGCTCCTTTCATTCAGTCAGTAGCTTCAAACATTTCTGGTATATGAATAACATGATGTTTTTCAATGGCAAAAATCAATAAATATTGTAAATGCACAAACAGTAATTTCTCCGCATTGCAAGGTGCAATTCTGAAATTTTTTGCTTTTTCCTGTTCCTCTTAGCATGATAAAGAAGATTCAAAGAGAGTGAGATGCCAGCTCCTTTCATTCAGTCAGTAGCATCAAACATTTCAGGTATATGAATAACATGATGTTTTTCAATGGCAAAAATCAATGAATATTGTAAATGCACAAACAGTAATTTCTCCGCATTGCAAGGTGCAATTCTGAATTTTTTTGCTTTTTCCTGCTCCTCTTAGCATGATAAAGAAGATTCAAAGAGAGTGAGATGCCAGCTCCTTTCATTCAGTCAGTAGCTTCAATCATTTCTGGACGTTTTTCAATTGCAAAAATCAATGAATATTGTAAATGCACAAACAGTAATTTCTCCGCATTGCAAGGTGCAATTCTGAAATTTTTTGCTTTTTCCTGCTCCTCTTAGCATGATAAAGAAGATTCAAAGAGGGTGAGATGCCAGCTCCTTTCATTCAGTCAGTAGCTTCAAACATTTCAAGTATATGAATAACATGATGTTTTTCAATGGCAAAAATCAATGAATATTGTAAATGCACAAACAGTAATTTCTCCGCATTGCAAGGTGCAATTCTGAAATTTTTTGCTTTTTCCAGCTCCTCTTAGCATGATAAAGAAGATTCAAAGAGAGTGAGATGCCAGCTCCTTTTGTTCAGTCAGTAGCTTCAATCATTTCTGGACGTTTTTCAATGGCAAAAATCAATGAATATTGTAAATGCACAAACAGTAATTTCTCCGCATTGCAAGGTGCAATTCTGAAATTTTTTACTTTTTCCTGCTCCTCTTAGCATGATAAAGAAGATTCAAAGAGAGTGAGATGCCAGCTCCTTTCATTCAGTCAGTAGCTTCAATCATTTCTGGTATATGAATAACATGATGTTTTTCAATGGCAAAAATCAATGAATATTGTAAATGCACAAACAGTAATTTCTCCGCATTGCAAGGTGCAATTCTGAAATTTTTTGCTTTTTCCTGCTCCTCTTAGCATGATAAAGAAGATTCAAAGAGAGTGAGATGCCAGCTCCTTTCATTCAGTCAGTAGCTTCAAACATTTCTGGTATATGAATAACATGATGTTTTTCAATGGCAAAAATCAATGAATATTGTAAATGCACAAACAGTAATTTCTCCGCATTGCAAGGTGCAATTCTGAAATTTTTTGCTTTTTCCAGCTCCTCTTAGCATGATAAAGAAGATTCAAAGAGAGTGAGATGCCAGCTCCTTTCGTTCAGTCAGTAGCTTCAATCATTTCTGGACGTTTTTCAATGGCAAAAATCAATGAATATTGTAAATGCACAAACAGTAATTTCTCCGCATTGCAAGGTGCAATTCTGAAATTTTTTACTTTTTCCTGCTCCTCTTAGCATGTTAAAGAAGATTCAAAGAGAGTGAGATGCCAGCTCCTTTCATTCAGTCAGTAGCTTCAATCATTTCTGGTATATGAATAACATGATGTTTTTCAATGGCAAAAATCAATGAATATTGTAAATGCACAAACAGTAATTTCTCCGCATTGCAAGGTGCAATTCTGAAATTTTTTGCTTTTTCCTGCTCCTCTTAGCATGATAAACAAGATTCAAAGAGAGTGAGATGCCAGCTCTTTTCATTCAGTCAGTAGCTTCAATCATTTCTGGACGTTTTTCAATGGCAAAAATCAATGAATATTGTAAATGCACAAACAGTAATTTCTCCGCATTGCAAGGTGCAATTCTGAAATTTTTTGCTTTTTCCTGCTCCTCTTAGCATGATAAAGAAGATTCAAAGAGAGTGAGATGCCAGCTCCTTTCATTCAGTCAGTAGCTTCAATCATTTCTGGACGTTTTTCAATGGCAAAAATCAATGAATATTGTAAATGCACAAACTGTAATTTCTCCGCATTGCAAGGTGCAATTCTGAAATTTTTTGCTTTTTCCTGCTCCTCTTAGCATGATAAAGAAGATTCAAAGAGAGTGAGATGCCAGCTCCTTTCATTCAGTCAGTAGCTTCAATCATTTCTGGACGTTTTTCAATGGCAAAAATCAATGAATATTGTAAATGCACAAACAGTAATTTCTCCGCATTGCAAGGTGCAATTCTGAAATTTTTTGCTTTTTCCTGCTCCTCTTAGCATGATAAAGAAGATTCAAAGAGAGTGAGATGCCAGCTCCTTTCATTCAGTCAGTAGCTTCAAACATTTCTGGTATATGAATAACATGATGTTTTTCAATGGCAAAAATCAATGAATATTGTAAATGCACAAACAGTAATTTCTCCGCATTGCAAGGTGCAAGTCTGAAAATTTTTGCTTTTTCCTGCTCCTCTTAGCATGATAAAGAAGATTCAAAGAGAGTGGGATGCCAGCTACTTTCATTCAGTCAGTAGCTTCAATCATTTCTGGACGTTTTTCAATGGTAAAAATCAATGAATATTGTAAATGCACAAACAGTAATTTCTCCGCATTGCAAGGTGCAATTCTGAAATTTTTTGCTTTTTCCTGCTCCTCTTAGCATGATAAAGAAGATTCAAAGAGAGTGAGATGCCAGCTCCTTTCATTCAGTCAGTAGCTTCAAACATTTCTGGTATATGAATAACATGATGTTTTTCAATGGCAAAAATCATTGAATATTGTAAATGCACAAACAGTAATTTCTCCGCATTGCAAGGTGCAATTCTGAAATTTTTTACTTTTTCCTGCTCCTCTTAGCATGATAAAGAAGATTCAAAGAGAGTGAGATGCCAGCTCCTTTCATTCAGTCAGTAGCTTCAATCATTTCTGGTATATGAATAACTTGATGTTTTTCAATGGCAAAAATCAATGAATATTGTAAATGCACAAACAGTAATTTCTCCGCATTGCAAGGTGCAATTCTGAAATTTTTTGCTTTTTCCTGCTCCTCTTAGCATGATAAACAAGATTCAAAGAGAGTGAGATGCCAGCTCTTTTCATTCAGTCAGTAGCTTCAATCATTTCTGGACGTTTTTCAATGGCAAAAATCAATGAATATTGTAAATGCACAAACAGTAATTTCTCCGCATTGCAAGGTGCAATTCTGAAATTTTTTGCTTTTTCCTGCTCCTCTTAGCATGATAAAGAAGATTCAAAGAGAGTGAGATGCCAGCTCCTTTCATTCAGTCAGTAGCTTCAATCATTTCTGGACGTTTTTCAATGGCAAAAATCAATGAATATTGTAAATGCACAAACTGTAATTTCTCCGCATTGCAAGGTGCAATTCTGAAATTTTTTGCTTTTTCCTGCTCCTCTTAGCATGATAAAGAAGATTCAAAGAGAGTGAGATGCCAGCTCCTTTCATTCAGTCAGTAGCTTCAATCATTTCTGGACGTTTTTCAATGGCAAAAATCAATGAATATTGTAAATGCACAAACAGTAATTTCTCCGCATTGCAAGGTGCAATTCTGAAATTTTTTGCTTTTTCCTGCTCCTCTTAGCATGATAAAGAAGATTCAAAGAGAGTGAGATGCCAGCTCCTTTCATTCAGTCAGTAGCTTCAAACATTTCTGGTATATGAATAACATGATGTTTTTCAATGGCAAAAATCAATGAATATTGTAAATGCACAAACAGTAATTTCTCCGCATTGCAAGGTGCAAGTCTGAAATTTTTTGCTTTTTCCTGCTCCTCTTAGCATGATAAAGAAGATTCAAAGAGAGTGAGATGCCAGCTACTTTCATTCAGTCAGTAGCTTCAATCATTTCTGGACGTTTTTCAATGGTAAAAATCAATGAATATTGTAAATGCACAAACAGTAATTTCTCCGCATTGCAAGGTGCAATTCTGAAATTTTTTGCTTTTTCCTGCTCCTCTTAGCATGATAAAGAAGATTCAAAGAGAGTGAGATGCCAGCTCCTTTCATTCAGTCAGTAGCTTCAAACATTTCTGGTATATGAATAACATGATATTTTTCAATGGCAAAAATCAATGAATATTGTAAATGCACAAACAGTAATTTCTCCGCATTGCAAGGTGCAATTCTGAAATTTTTTGCTTTTTCCTGCTCCTCTTAGCATGATAAAGAAGATTCAAAGAGAGTGAGATGCCAGCTCCTTTCATTCAGTCAGTAGCTTCAAACATTTCAGGTATATGAATAACATGATGTTTTTCAATGGCAAAAATCAATGAATATTGTAAATGCACAAACAGTAATTTCTCCGCATTGCAAGGTGCAATTCTGAAATTTTTTGCTTTTTCCTGCTCCTCTTAGCATGATAAAGAAGATTCAAAGAGAGTGAGATGCCAGCTCCTTTCATTCAGTCAGTAGCTTCAATCATTTCTGGACGTTTTTCAATTTCAAAAATCAATGAATATTGTAAATGCACAAACAGTAATTTCTCCGCATTGCAAGGTGCAATTCTGAAATTTTTTGCTTTTTCCTGCTCCTCTTAGCATGATAAAGAAGATTCAAAGAGAGTGAGATGCCAGTTACTTTCATTCAGTCAGTAGCTTCAATCATTTCTGGACGTTTTTCAATGGCAAAAATCAATGAATATTGTAAATGCACAAACTGTAATTTCTCCGCATTGCAAGGTGCAATTCTGAAATTTTTTGCTTTTTCCTGCTCCTCTTAGCATGATAAAGAAGATTCAAAGAGAGTGAGATGCCAGCTCCTTTCATTCAGTCAGTAGCTTCAATCATTTCTGGACGTTTTTCAATGGCAAAAATCAATGAATATTGTAAATGCACAAACAGTAATTTCTCCGCATTGCAAGGTGCAATTTTGAAATTTTTTGCTTTTTCCTGCTCCTCTTAGCATGATAAAGAAGATTCAAAGAGAGTGAGATGCCAGCTCCTTTCATTCAGTCAGTAGCTTCAAACATTTCTGGTATATGAATAACATGATGTTTTTCAATGGCAAAAATCAATAAATATTGTAAATGCACAAACAGTAATTTCTCCGCATTGCAAGGTGCAAGTCTGAAATTTTTTGCTTTTTCCTGCTCCTCTTAGCATGATAAAGAAGATTCAAAGAGAGTGAGATGCCAGCTACTTTCATTCAGTCAGTAGCTTCAATCATTTCTGGACGTTTTTCAATGGTAAAAATCAATGAATATTGTAAATGCACAAACAGTAATTTCTCCGCATTGCAAGGTGCAATTCTGAAATTTTTCGCTTTTTCCTGCTCCTCTTAGCATGATAAAGAAGATTCAAAGAGAGTGAGATGCCAGATCCTTTCATTCAGTCAGTAGCTTCAAACATTTCTGGTATATGAATAACATGATGTTTTTCAATGGCAAAAATCAATGAATATTGTAAATGCACAAACAGTAATTTCTCCGCATTGCAAGGTGCAATTCTGAAATTTTTTGCTTTTTCCTGTTCCTCTTAGCATGATAAAGAAGATTCAAAGAGAGTGAGATGCCAGCTCCTTTCATTCAGTCAGTAGCATCAAACATTTCAGGTATATGAATAACATGATGTTTTTCAATGGCAAAAATCAATGAATATTGTAAATGCACAAACAGTAATTTCTCCGCATTGCAAGGTGCTATTCTGAATTTTTTTGCTTTTTCCTGCTCCTCTTAGCATGATAAAGAAGATTCAAAGAGAGTGAGATGCCAGCTCCTTTCATTCAGTCAGTAGCTTCAATCATTTCTGGACGTTTTTCAATGGCAAAAATCAATGAATATTGTAAATGCACAAACAGTAATTTCTCCGCATTGCAAGGTGCAATTCTGAAATTTTTTGCTTTTTCCTGCTCCTCTTAGCATGATAAAGAAGATTCAAAGAGGGTGAGATGCCAGCTCCTTTCATTCAGTCAGTAGCTTCAAACATTTCAAGTGTATGAATAACATGATGTTTTTCAATGGCAAAAATCAATGAATATTGTAAATGCACAAACAGTAATTTCTCCGCATTGCAAGGTGCAATTCTGAAATTTTTTGCTTTTTCCTGCTCCTCTTAGCATGATAAAGAAGATTCAAAGAGAGTGAGATGCCAGCTCCTTTCATTCAGTCAGTAGCTTCAAACATTTCTGGTATATGAATAACATGATGTTTTTCAATGGCAAAAATCAATGAATATTGTAAATGCACAAACAGTAATTTCTCCGCATTGCAAGGTGCAATTCTGAAATTTTTTGCTTTTTCCAGCTCCTCTTAGCATGATAAAGAAGATTCAAAGAGAGTGAGATGCCAGCTCCTTTCGTTCAGTCAGTAGCTTCAATCATTTCTGGACGTTTTTCAATGGCAAAAATCAATGAATATTGTAAATGCACAAACAGTAATTTCTCCGCATTGCAAGGTGCAATTCTGAAATTTTTTACTTTTTCCTGCTCCTCTTAGCATGATAAAGAAGATTCAAAGAGAGTGAGATGCCAGCTCCTTTCATTCAGTCAGTAGCTTCAATCATTTCTGGTATATGAATAACATGATGTTTTTCAATGGCAAAAATCAATGAATATTGTAAATGCACAAACAGTAATTTCTCCGCATTGCAAGGTGCAATTCTGAAATTTTTTGCTTTTTCCTGCTCCTCTTAGCATGATAAACAAGATTCAAAGAGAGTGAGATGCCAGCTCTTTTCATTCAGTCAGTAGCTTCAATCATTTCTGGACGTTTTTCAATGGCAAAAATTAATGAATATTGTAAATGCACAAACAGTAATTTCTCCGCATTGCAAGGTGCAATTCTGAAATTTTTTGCTTTTTCCTGCTCCTCTTAGCATGATAAAGAAGATTCAAAGAGAGTGAGATGCCAGCTCCTTTCATTCAGTCAGTAGCTTCAATCATTTCTGGACGTTTTTCAATGGCAAAAATCAATGAATATTGTAAATGCACAAACTGTAATTTCTCCGCATTGCAAGGTGCAATTCTGAAATTTTTTGCTTTTTCCTGCTCCTCTTAGCATGATAAAGAAGATTCAAAGAGAGTGAGATGCCAGCTCCTTTCATTCAGTCAGTAGCTTCAATCATTTCTGGACGTTTTTCAATGGCAAAAATCAATGAATATTGTAAATGCACAAACAGTAATTTCTCCGCATTGCAAGGTGCAATTCTGAAATTTTTTGCTTTTTCCTGCTCCTCTTAGCATGATAAAGAAGATTCAAAGAGAGTGAGATGCCAGCTCCTTTCATTCAGTCAGTAGCTTCAAACATTTCTGGTATATGAATAACATGATGTTTTTCAATGGCAAAAATCAATGAATATTGTAAATGCACAAACAGTAATTTCTCCGCATTGCAAGGTGCAAGTCTGAAAATTTTTGCTTTTTCCTGCTCCTCTTAGCATGATAAAGAAGATTCAAAGAGAGTGAGATGCCAGCTACTTTCATTCAGTCAGTAGCTTCAATCATTTCTGGACGTTTTTCAATGGTAAAAATCAATGAATATTGTAAATGCACAAACAGTAATTTCTCCGCATTGCAAGGTGCAATTCTGAAATTTTTTGCTTTTTCCTGCTCCTCTTAGCATGATAAAGAAGATTCAAAGAGAGTGAGATGCCAGCTCCTTTCATTCAGTCAGTAGCTTCAAACATTTCTGGTATATGAATAACATGATGTTTTTCAATGGCAAAAATCAATGAATATTGTAAATGCACAAACAGTAATTTCTCCGCTTTGCAAGGTGCAAGTCTGAAATTTTTTGCTTTTTCCTGCTCCTCTTAGCATGATAAAGAAGATTCAAAGAGAGTGAGATGCCAGCTACTTTCATTCAGTCAGTAGCTTCAATCATTTCTGGACGTTTTTCAATGGCAAAAATCAATGAATATTGTAAATGCACAAACAGTAATTTCTCCGCATTGCAAGATGCAATTCTGAAATTTTTTGCTTTTTCCTGCTCCTCTTAGCATGATAAAGAAGATTCAAAGAGAGTGAGATGCCAGTTCCTTTCATTCAGTCAGTAGCTTCAATCATTTCTGGACGTTTTTCAATGGCAAAAATCAATGAATATTGTAAATGCACAAACTGTAATTTCTCCGCATTGCAAGGTGCAATTCTGAAATTTTTTGCTTTTTCCTGCTCCTCTTAGCATGATAAAGAAGATTCAAAGAGAGTGAGATGCCAGCTCCTTTCATTCAGTCAGTAGCTTCAATCATTTCTGGACGTTTTTCAATGGCAAAAATCAATGAATATTGTAAATGCACAAACAGTAATTTCTCCGCATTGCAAGGTGCAATTCTGAAATTTTTTGCTTTTTCCTGCTCCTCTTAGCATGATAAAGAAGATTCAAAGAGAGTGAGATGCCAGTTCCTTTCATTCAGTCAGTAGCTTCAATCATTTCTGGACGTTTTTCAATGGCAAAAATCAATGAATATTGTAAATGCACAAACTGTAATTTCTCCGCATTGCAAGGTGCAATTCTGAAATTTTTTGCTTTTTCCTGCTCCTCTTAGCATGATAAAGAAGATTCAAAGAGAGTGAGATGCCAGCTCCTTTCATTCAGTCAGTAGCTTCAATCATTTCTGGACGTTTTTCAATGGCAAAAATCAATGAATATTGTAAATGCACAAACAGTAATTTCTCCACATTGCAAGGTGCAATTCTGAAATTTTTTGCTTTTTCCTGCTCCTCTTAGCATGATAAAGAAGATTCAAAGAGAGTGAGATGCCAGCTCCTTTCATTCAGTCAGTAGCTTCAAACATTTCTGGTATATGAATAACATGATGTTTTTCAATGGCAAAAATCAATAAATATTGTAAATGCACAAACAGTAACTTCTCCGCATTGCAAGGTGCAAGTCTGAAATTTTTTGCTTTTTCCTGCTCCTCTTAGCATGATAAAGAAGATTCAAAGAGAGTGAGATGCCAGCTACTTTCATTCAGTCAGTAGCTTCAATCATTTCTGGACGTTTTTCAATGGTAAAAATCAATGAATATTGTAAATGCACAAACAGTAATTTCTCCGCATTGCAAGGTGCAATTCTGAAATTTTTTGCTTTTTCCTGCTCCTCTTAGCATGATAAAGAAGATTCAAAGAGAGTGAGATGCCAGATCCTTTCATTCAGTCAGTAGCTTCAAACATTTCTGGTATATGAATAACATGATGTTTTTCAATGGCAAAAATCAATGAATATTGTAAATGCACAAACAGTAATTTCTCCGCATTGCAAGGTGCAATTCTGAAATTTTTTGCTTTTTCCTGTTCCTCTTAGCATGATAAAGAAGATTCAAAGAGAGTGAGATGCCAGCTCCTTTCATTCAGTCAGTAGCTTCAAACATTTCAGGTATATGAATAACATGATGTTTTTCAATGGCAAAAATCAATGAATATTGTAAATGCACAAACAGTAATTTCTCCGCATTGCAAGGTGCAATTCTGAATTTTTTTGCTTTTTCCTGCTCCTCTTAGCATGATAAAGAAGATTCAAAGAGAGTGAGATGCCAGCTCCTTTCATTCAGTCAGTAGCTTCAATCATTTCTGGACGTTTTTCAATTGCAAAAATCAATGAATATTGTAAATGCACACACAGTAATTTCTCCGCATTGCAAGGTGCAATTCTGAAATTTTTTGCTTTTTCCTGCTCCTCTTAGCATGATAAAGAAGATTCAAAGAGGGTGAGATGCCAGCTCCTTTCATTCAGTCAGTAGCTTCAAACATTTCAAGTATATGAATAACATGATGTTTTTCAATGGCAAAAATCAATGAATATTGTAAATGCACAAACAGTAATTTCTCCGCATTGCAAGGTGCAATTCTGAAATTTTTTGCTTTTTCCTGCTCCTCTTAGCATGATAAAGAAGATTCAAAGAGAGTGAGATGCCAGCTCCTTTCATTCAGTCAGTAGCTTCAAACATTTCTGGTATATGAATAACATGATGTTTTTCAATGGCAAAAATCAATGAATATTGTAAATGCACAAACAGTAATTTCTCCGCATTGCAAGGTGCAATTCTGAAATTTTTTGCTTTTTCCAGCTCCTCTTAGCATGATAAAGAAGATTCAAAGAGAGTGAGATGCCAGCTCCTTTCGTTCAGTCAGTAGCTTCAATCATTTCTGGACGTTTTTCAATGGCAAAAATCAATGAATATTGTAAATGCACAAACAGTAATTTCTCCGCATTGCAAGGTGCAATTCTGAAATTTTTTACTTTTTCCTGCTCCTCTTAGCATGATAAAGAAGATTCAAAGAGAGTGAGATGCCAGCTCCTTTCATTCAGTCAGTAGCTTCAATCATTTCTGGTATATGAATAACATGATGTTTTTCAATGGCAAAAATCAATGAATATTGTAAATGCACAAACAGTAATTTCTCCGCATTGCAAGGTGCAATTCTGAAATTTTTTGCTTTTTCCTGCTCCTCTTAGCATGATAAACAAGATTCAAAGAGAGTGAGATGCCAGCTCTTTTCATTCAGTCAGTAGCTTCAATCATTTCTGGACGTTTTTCAATGGCAAAAATCAATGAATATTGTAAATGCACAAACAGTAATTTCTCCGCATTGCAAGGTGCAATTCTGAAATTTTTTGCTTTTTCCTGCTCCTCTTAGCATGATAAAGAAGATTCAAAGAGAGTGAGATGCCAGCTCCTTTCATTCAGTCAGTAGCTTCAATCATTTCTGGACGTTTTTCAATGGCAAAAATCAATGAATATTGTAAATGCACAAACTGTAATTTCTCCGCATTGCAAGGTGCAATTCTGAAATTTTTTGCTTTTTCCTGCTCCACTTAGCATGATAAAGAAGATTCAAAGAGAGTGAGATGCCAGCTCCTTTCATTCAGTCAGTTCTTCAATCATTTCTGGACGTTTTTCAATGGCAAAAATCAATGAATATTGTAAATGCACAAACAGTAATTTCTCCGCATTGCAAGGTGCAATTCTGAAATTTTTTGCTTTTTCCTGCTCCTCTTAGCATGATAAAGAAGATTCAAAGAGAGTGAGATGCCAGCTCCTTTCATTCAGTCAGTAGCTTCAAACATTTCTGGTATATGAATAACATGATGTTTTTCAATGGCAAAAATCAATGAATATTGTAAATGCACAAACAGTAATTTCTCCGCATTGCAAGGTGCAAGTCTGAAATTTTTTGCTTTTTCCTGCTCCTCTTAGCATGATAAAGAAGAATCAAAGAGAGTGAGATGCCAGCTACTTTCATTCAGTCAGTAGCTTCAATCATTTCTGGACGTTTTTCAATGGTAAAAATCAATGAATATTGTAAATGCACAAACAGTAATTTCTCCGCATTGCAAGGTGCAATTCTGAAATTTTTTGCTTTTTCCTGCTCCTCTTAGCATGATAAAGAAGATTCAAAGAGAGTGAGATGCCAGCTCCTTTCATTCAGTCAGTAGCTTCAAACATTTCTGGTATATGAATAACCTGATGTTTTTCAATGGCAAAAATCAATGAATATTGTAAATGCACAAACAGTAATTTCTCCGCATTGCAAGGTGCAAGTCTGAAATTTTTTGCTTTTTCCTGCTCCTCTTAGCATGATAAAGAAGATTCAAAGAGAGTGAGATGCCAGCTCCTTTCATTCAGTCAGTAGCTTCAATCATTTCTGGTATATGAATAACATGATGTTTTTCAATGGCAAAAATCAATGAATATTGTAAATGCACAAACAGTAATTTCTCCCCATTGCAAGGTGCAATTCTGAAATTTTTTGCTTTTTCCTGCTCCTCTTAGCATGATAAAGAAGATTCAAAGAGAGTGAGATGCCAGCTCCTTTCATTCAGTCAGTAGCTTCAATCATTTCTGGACGTTTTTCAATGGCAAAAATCAATGAATATTGTAAATGCACAAACAGTAATTTCTCCGCATTGCAAGGTGCAATTCTGAAATTTTTTGCTTTTTCCTGCTCCTCTTAGCATGATAAAGAAGATTCAAAGAGAGTGAGATGCCAGCTCCTTTCATTCAGTCAGTAGCTTCAAACATTTCTGGTATATGAATAACATGATGTTTTTCAATGGCAAAAATCAATGAATATTGTAAATGCACAAACAGTAATTTCTCCGCATTGCAAGGTGCAATTCTGAAATTTTTTGCTTTTTCCTGCTCCTCTTAGCATGATAAAGAAGATTCAAAGAGAGTGAGATGCCAGCTCCTTTCGTTCAGTCAGTAGCTTCAATCATTTCTGGACGTTTTTCAATGGCAAAAATCATTGAATATTGTAAATGCACAAACAGTAATTTCTCCGCATTGCAAGGTGCAATTCTGAAATTTTTTACTTTTTCCTGCTCCTCTTAGCATGATAAAGAAGATTCAAAGAGAGTGAGATGCCAGCTCCTTTCATTCAGTCAGTAGCTTCAATCATTTCTGGTATATGAATAACATGATGTTTTTCAATGGCAAAAATCAATGAATATTGTAAATGCACAAACAGTAATTTCTCCGCATTGCAAGGTGCAATTCTGAAATTTTTTGCTTTTTCCTGCTCCTCTTAGCATGATAAAGAAGATTCAAAGAGAGTGAGATGCCAGCTCCTTTCATTCAGTCAGTAGCTTCAATCATTTCTGGACGTTTTTCAATGGCAAAAATCAATGAATATTGTAAATGCACAAACTGTAGTTTCTCCGCATTGCAAGGTGCAATTCTGAAATTTTTGCTTTTTCCTGCTCCTCTTAGCATGATAAAGACGATTCAAAGAGAGTGAGATGCCAGCTCCTTTCATTCAGTCAGTAGCTTCAATCATTTCTGGATGTTTTTCAAAGGCAAAAATCAATGAATATTGTAAATGCACAAACAGTAATTTCTCCGCATTGCAAGGTGCAATTCTGAATTTTTTTGCTTTTTCCTGCTCCTCTTAGCATGATAAAGAAGATTCAAAGAGAGTGAGATGCCAGCTCCTTTCATTCAGTCAGTAGCTTCAAACATTTCAGGTATATGAATAACATGATGTTTTTCAATGGCAAAAATCAATGAATATTGTAAATGCACAAACAGTAATTTCTCCGCATTGCAAGGTGCAATTCTGAAATTTTTTGCTTTTTCCTGCTCCTCTTAGCATGATAAAGAAGATTCAAAGAGAGTGAGATGCCAGCTCCTTTCATTCAGTCAGTAGCTTCAATCATTTCTGGACGTTTTTCAATTGCAAAAATCAATGAATATTGTAAATGCACAAACAGTAATTTCTCCGCATTGCAAGGTGCAATTCTGAAATTTTTTGCTTTTTCCTGCTCCTCTTAGCATGATAAAGAAGATTCAAAGAGGGTGAGATGCCAGCTCCTTTCATTCAGTCAGTAGCTTCAAACATTTCTGGTATATGAATAACATGATGTTTTTCAATGGCAAAAATCAATGAATATTGTAAATGCACAAACAGTAATTTCTCCGCATTGCAAGGTGCAATTCTGAAATTTTTTGCTTTTTCCTGCTCCTCTTAGCATGATAAAGAAGATTCAAAGAGAGAGAGATGCCAGCTCCTTTCATTCAGTCAGTAGCTTCAATCATTTCTGGACGTTTTTCAATGGCAAAAATCAATGAATATTGTAAATGCACAAACAGTAATTTCTCCGCATTGCAAGGTGCAATTCTGAAATTTTTTGCTTTTTCCTGCTCCTCTTAGCACGATAAAGAAGATTCAAAGAGAGTGAAATGCCAGCTCCTTTCATTCAGTCAGTAGCTTCAAACATTTCTGGTATATGAATAACATGATGTTTTTCAATGGCAAAAATCAATGAATATTGTAAATGCACAAACAGTAATTTCTCCGCATTGCAAGGTGCAATTCTGAAATTTTTTGCTTTTTCCTGCTCCTCTTAGCATGATAAAGAAGATTCAAAGAGAGTGAGATGCCAGCTCCTTTCGTTCAGTCAGTAGCTTCAATCATTTCTGGACGTTTTTCAATGGCAAAAATCATTGAATATTGTAAATGCACAAACAGTAATTTCTCCGCATTGCAAGGTGTAATTCTGAAATTTTTTACTTTTTCCTGCTCCTCTTAGCATGATAAAGAAGATTCAAAGAGAGTGAGATGCCAGCTCCTTTCATTCAGTCAGTAGCTTCAATCATTTCTGGTATATGAATAACATGATGTTTTTCAATGGCAAAAATCAATGAATATTGTAAATGCGCAAACAGTAATTTCTCCGCATTGCAAGGTGCAATTCTGAAACTTTTTGCTTTTTCCTGCTCCTCTTAGCATGATAAACAAGATTCAAAGAGAGTGAGATGCCAGCTCCTTTCATTCAGTCAGTAGCTTCAATCATTTCTGGACGTTTTTCAATGGCAAAAATCAATGAATATTGTAAATGCACAAACTGTAATTTCTCCGCATTGCAAGGTGCAATTCTGAAATTTTTTGCTTTTTCCTGCTCCTCTTAGCATGATAAAGAAGATTCAAAGAGAGTGAGATGCCAGCTCCTTTCATTCAGTCAGTAGCTTCAATCATTTCTGGATGTTTTTCAATGGCAAAAATCAATGAATATTGTAAATGCACAAACAGTAATTTCTCCGCATTGCAAGGTGCAATTCTGAAATTTTTTGCTTTTTCCTGCTCCTCTTAGCATGATAAAGAAAATTCAAAGAGAGTGAGATGCCTGCTCCTTTCATTCAGTCAGTAGCTTCAAACATTTCAGGTATATGAATAACATGATGTTTTTCAATGGCAAAAATCAATGAATATTGTAAATGCACAAACAGTAATTTCTCCGCATTGCAAGGTGCAATTCTGAATTTTTTTGCTTTTTCCTGCTCCTCTTAGCATGATAAAGAAGATTCAAAGAGAGTGAGATGCCAGCTCCTTTCATTCAGTCAGTAGCTTCAATCATTTCTGGACGTTTTTCAATTGCAAAAATCAATGAATATTGTAAATGCACAAACAGTAATTTCTCCGCATTGCAAGGTGCAATTCTGAAATTTTTTGCTTTTTCCTGCTCCTCTTAGCATGATAAAGAAGATTCAAAGAGGGTGAGATGCCAGCTCCTTTCATTCAGTCAGTAGCTTCAAACATTTCTGGTATATGAATAACATGATGTTTTTCAATGGCAAAAATCAATGAATATTGTAAATGCACAAACAGTAATTTCTCCGCATTGCAAGGTGCAATTCTGAAATTTTTTGCTTTTTCCTGCTCCTCTTAGCATGATAAAGAAGATTCAAAGAGAGTGAGATGCCAGCTCCTTTCATTCAGTCAGTAGCTTCAGACATTTCTGGTATATGAATAACATGATGTTTTTCAATGGCAAAAATCAATGAATATTGTAAATGCACAAACAGTAATTTCTCCGCATTGCAAGGTGCAATTCTGAAATTTTTTGCTTTTTCCTGCTCCTCTTAGCATGATAAAGAAGATTCAAAGAGAGTGAGATGCCAGCTACTTTCATTCAGTCAGTAGCTTCAATCATTTCTGGACGTTTTTCAATGGTAAAAATCAATGAATATTGTAAATGCACAAACAGTAATTTCTCCGCATTGCAAGGTGCAATTCTGAAATTTTTTGCTTTTTCCTGCTCCTCTTAGCATGATAAAGAAGATTCAAAGAGAGTGAGATGCCAGCTCCTTTCATTCAGTCAGTAGCTTCAAACATTTCCGGTATATGAATAACATGATGTTTTTCAATGGCAAAAATCAATGAATATTGTAAATGCACAAACAGTAATTTCTCCGCATTGCAAGGTGCAAGTCTGAAATTTTTTGCTTTTTCCTGCTCCTCTTAGCATGATAAAGAAGATTCAAAGAGAGTGAGATGCCAGCTCCTTTCATTCAGTCAGTAGCTTCAATCATTTCTGGTATATGAATAACATGATGTTTTTCAATGGCAAAAATCAATGAATATTGTAAATGCACAAACAGTAATTTCTCCCCATTGCAAGGTGCAATTCTGAAATTTTTTGCTTTTTCCTGCTCCTCTTAGCATGGTAAAGAAGATTCAAAGAGAGTGAGATGCCAGCTCCTTTCATTCAGTCAGTAGCTTCAATCATTTCTGGACGTTTTTCAATGGCAAAAATCAATGAATATTGTAAATGCACAAACAGTAATTTCTCCGCATTGCAAGGTGCAATTCTGAAATTTTTTGCTTTTTCCTGCTCCTCTTAGCATGATAAAGAAGATTCAAAGAGAGTGAGATGCCAGCTCCTTTCATTCAGTCAGTAGCTTCAAACATTTCTGGTATATGAATAACATGATGTTTTTCAATGGCAAAAATCAATGAATATTGTAAATGCACAAACAGTAATTTCTCCGCATTGCAAGGTGCAATTCTGAAATTTTTTGCTTTTTCCTGCTCCTCTTAGCATGATAAAGAAGATTCAAAGAGAGTGAGATGCCAGCTCCTTTCGTTCAGTCAGTAGCTTCAATCATTTCTGGACGTTTTTCAATGGCAAAAATCATTGAATATTGTAAATGCACAAACAGTAATTTCTCCGCATTGCAAGGTGCAATTCTGAAATTTTTTACTTTTTCCTGCTCCTCTTAGCATGATAAAGAAGATTCAAAGAGAGTGAGATGCCAGCTCCTTTCATTCAGTCAGTAGCTTCAATCATTTCTGGTATATGAATAACATGATGTTTTTCAATGGCAAAAATCAATGAATATTGTAAATGCACAAACAGTAATTTCTCCGCATTGCAAGGTGCAATTCTGAAATTTTTTGCTTTTTCCTGCTCCTCTTAGCATGATAAAGAAGATTCAAAGAGAGTGAGATGCCAGCTCCTTTCATTCAGTCAGTAGCTTCAATCATTTCTGGACGTTTTTCAATGGCAAAAATCAATGAATATTGTAAATGCACAAACAGTAATTTCTCCGCATTGCAAGGTGCAATTCTGAAATTTTTTGCTTTTTCCTGCTCCTCTTAGCATGATAAAGAAGATTCAAAGAGAGTGAGATGCCAGCTCCTTTCATTCAGTCAGTAGCTTCAATCATTTCTGGACGTTTTTCAATGGCAAAAATCAATGAATATTGTAAATGCACAAACTGTAGTTTCTCCGCATTGCAAGGTGCAATTCTGAAATTTTTTGCTTTTTCCTGCTCCTCTTAGCATGATAAAGAAGATTCAAAGAGAGTGAGATGCCAGCTCCTTTCATTCAGTCAGTAGCTTCAATCATTTCTGGATGTTTTTCAAAGGCAAAAATCAATGAATATTGTAAATGCACAAACAGTAATTTCTCCGCATTGCAAGGTGCAATTCTGAATTTTTTTGCTTTTTCCTGCTCCTCTTAGCATGATAAAGAAGATTCAAAGAGAGTGAGATGCCAGCTCCTTTCATTCAGTCAGTAGCTTCAAACATTTCAGGTATATGAATAACATGATGTTTTTCAATGGCAAAAATCAATGAATATTGTAAATGCACAAACAGTAATTTCTCCGCATTGCAAGGTGCAATTCTGAAATTTTTTGCTTTTTCCTGCTCCTCTTAGCATGATAAAGAAGATTCAAAGAGAGTGAGATGCCAGCTCCTTTCATTCAGTCAGTAGCTTCAATCATTTCTGGACGTTTTTCAATTGCAAAAATCAATGAATATTGTAAATGCACAAACAGTAATTTCTCCGCATTGCAAGGTGCAATTCTGAAATTTTTTGCTTTTTCCTGCTCCTCTTAGCATGATAAAGAAGATTCAAAGAGGGTGAGATGCCAGCTCCTTTCATTCAGTCAGTAGCTTCAAACATTTCTGGTATATGAATAACATGATGTTTTTCAATGGCAAAAATCAATGAATATTGTAAATGCACAAACAGTAATTTCTCCGCATTGCAAGGTGCAATTCTGAAATTTTTTGCTTTTTCCTGCTCCTCTTAGCATGATAAAGAAGATTCAAAGAGAGTGAGATGCCAGCTCCTTTCATTCAGTCAGTAGCTTCAATCATTTCTGGACGTTTTTCATTGGCAAAAATCAATGAATATTGTAAATGCACAAACAGTAATTTCTCCGCATTGCAAGGTGCAATTCTGAAATTTTTTGCTTTTTCCTGCTCCTCTTAGCACGATAAAGAAGATTCAAAGAGAGTGAAATGCCAGCTCCTTTCATTCAGTCAGTAGCTTCAAACATTTCTGGTATATGAATAACATGATGTTTTTCAATGGCAAAAATCAATGAATATTGTAAATGCACAAACAGTAATTTCTCCGCATTGCAAGGTGCAATTCTGAAATTTTTTGCTTTTTCCTGCTCCTCTTAGCATGATAAAGAAGATTCAAAGAGAGTGAGATGCCAGCTCCTTTCGTTCAGTCAGTAGCTTCAATCATTTCTGGACGTTTTTCAATGGCAAAAATCATTGAATATTGTAAATGCACAAACAGTAATTTCTCCGCATTGCAAGGTGTAATTCTGAAATTTTTTACTTTTTCCTGCTCCTCTTAGCATGATAAAGAAGATTCAAAGAGAGTGAGATGCCAGCTCCTTTCATTCAGTCAGTAGCTTCAATCATTTCTGGTATATGAATAACATGATGTTTTTCAATGGCAAAAATCAATGAATATTGTAAATGCACAAACAGTAATTTCTCCGCATTGCAAGGTGCAATTCTGAAACTTTTTGCTTTTTCCTGCTCCTCTTAGCATGATAAACAAGATTCAAAGAGAGTGAGATGCCAGCTCCTTTCATTCAGTCAGTAGCTTCAATCATTTCTGGACGTTTTTCAATGGCAAAAATCAATGAATATTGTAAATGCACAAACTGTAATTTCTCCGCATTGCAAGGTGCGATTCTGAAATTTTTTGCTTTTTCCTGCTCCTCTTAGCATGATAAAGAAGATTCAAAGAGAGTGAGATGCCAGCTCCTTTCATTCAGTCAGTAGCTTCAATCATTTCTGGATGTTTTTCAATGGCAAAAATCAATGAATATTGTAAATGCACAAACAGTAATTTCTCCGCATTGCAAGGTGCAATTCTGAAATTTTTTGCTTTTTCCTGCTCCTCTTAGCATGATAAAGAAAATTCAAAGAGAGTGAGATGCCTGCTCCTTTCATTCAGTCAGTAGCTTCAAACATTTCAGGTATATGAATAACATGATGTTTTTCAATGGCAAAAATCAATGAATATTGTAAATGCACAAACAGTAATTTCTCCGCATTGCAAGGTGCAATTCTGAATTTTTTTGCTTTTTCCTGCTCCTCTTAGCATGATAAAGAAGATTCAAAGAGAGTGAGATGCCAGCTCCTTTCATTCAGTCAGTAGCTTCAATCATTTCTGGACGTTTTTCAATTGCAAAAATCAATGAATATTGTAAATGCACAAACAGTAATTTCTCCGCATTGCAAGGTGCAATTCTGAAATTTTTTGCTTTTTCCTGCTCCTCTTAGCATGATAAAGAAGATTCAAAGAGGGTGAGATGCCAGCTCCTTTCATTCAGTCAGTAGCTTCAAACATTTCTGGTATATGAATAACATGATGTTTTTCAATGGCAAAAATCAATGAATATTGTAAATGCACAAACAGTAATTTCTCCGCATTGCAAGGTGCAATTCTGAAATTTTTTGCTTTTTCCTGCTCCTCTTAGCATGATAAAGAAGATTCAAAGAGAGTGAGATGCCAGCTCCTTTCATTCAGTCAGTAGCTTCAGACATTTCTGGTATATGAATAACATGATGTTTTTCAATGGCAAAAATCAATGAATATTGTAAATGCACAAACAGTAATTTCTCCGCATTGCAAGGTGCAATTCTGAAATTTTTTGCTTTTTCCTGCTCCTCTTAGCATGATAAAGAAGATTCAAAGAGAGTGAGATGCCAGCTCCTTTCGTTCAGTCAGTAGCTTCAATCATTTCTGGACGTTTTTCAATGGCAAAAATCATTGAATATTGTAAATGCACAAACAGTAACTTCTCCGCATTGCAAGGTGCAATTCTGAAATTTTTTACTTTTTCCTGCTCCTCTTAGCATGATAAAGAAGATTCAAAGAGAGTGAGATGCCAGCTCCTTTCATTCAGTCAGTAGCTTCAATCATTTCTGGACGTTTTTTAATGGCAAAAATCAATGAATATTAAAAATGCACAAACAGTAATTTCTCCGCATTGCAAGGTGCAATTCTGAAATTTTTTGCTTTTTCCTGCTCCTCTTAGCATGATAAAGAAGATTCAAAGAGAGTGAGATGCCAGCTCCTTTCATTCAGTCAGTAGCTTCAAACATTTCTGGTATATGAATAACATGATGTTTTTCAAAGGCAAAAATCAATGAATATTGTAAATGCACAAACAGTAATTTCTCCACATTGCAAGGTGCAATTCTGAAATTTTTTGCTTTTTCCTGCTCCTCTTAGCATGATAAAGAAGATTCAAAGAGAGTGAGATGCCAGCTCCTTTCGTTCAGTCAGTAGCTTCAATCATTTCTGGACGTTTTTCAATGGCAAAAATCATTGAATATTGTAAATGCACAAACAGTAATTTCTCCGCATTGCAAGGTGCAATTCTGAAATTTTTTACTTTTTCCTGCTCCTCTTAACATGATAAAGAAGATTCAAAGAGAGTGAGATGCCAGCTCCTTTCATTCAGTCAGTAGCTTCAATCATTTCTGGTATATGAATAACATGATGTTTTTCAATGGCAAAAATCAATGAATATTGTAAATGCACAAACAGTAATTTCTCCGCATTGCAAGGTGCAATTCTGAAATTTTTTGCTTTTTCCTGCTCCTCTTAGCATGATAAAGAAGATTCAAAGAGAGTGAGATGCCAGCTCCTTTCATTCAGTCAGTAGCTTCAATCATTTCTGGACGTTTTTCAATGGCAAAAATCAATGAATATTGTAAATGCACAAACAGTAATTTCTCCGCATTGCAAGGTGCAATTCTGAAATTTTTTGCTTTTTCCTGCTCCTCTTAGCATGATAAAGAAGATTCAAAGAGAGTGAGATGCCAGCTCCTTTCATTCAGTCAGTAGCTTCAATCATTTCTGGACGTTTTTCAATGGCAAAAATCAATGAATATTGTAAATGCACAAACTGTAATTTCTCCGCATTGCAAGGTGCAATTCTGAAATTTTTTGCTTTTTCCTGCTCCTCTTAGCATGATAAAGAAGATTCAAAGAGAGTGAGATGCCAGCTCCTTTCATTCAGTCAGTAGCTTCAATCATTTCTGGATGTTTTTCAATGGCAAAAATCAATGAATATTGTAAATGCACAAACAGTAATTTCTCCGCATTGCAAGGTGCAATTCTGAAATTTTTTGCTTTTTCCTGCTCCTCTTAGCATGATAAAGAAGATTCAAAGAGGGTGAGATGCCAGCTCCTTTCATTCAGTCAGTAGCTTCAAACATTTCTGGTATATGAATAACATGATGTTTTTCAATGGCAAAAATCAATGAATATTGTAAATGCACAAACAGTAATTTCTCCGCATTGCAAGGTGCAATTCTGAAATTTTTTGCTTTTTCCTGCTCCTCTTAGCATGATAAAGAAGATTCAAAGAGAGTGAGATGCCAGCTCCTTTCGTTCAGTCAGTAGCTTCAATCATTTCTGGACGTTTTTCAATGGCAAAAATCATTGAATATTGTAAATGCACAAACAGTAATTTCTCCGCATTACAAGGTGCAATTCTGAAATTTTTTACTTTTTCCTGCTCCTCTTAGCATGATAAAGAAGATTCAAAGAGAGTGAGATGCCAGATCCTTTCATTCAGTCAGTAGCTTCAATCATTTCTGGACGTTTTTCAATGGCAAAAATCAATGAATATTGTAAATGCACAAACAGTAATTTCTCCGCATTGCAAGGTGCAATTCTGAAATTTTTTGCTTTTTCCTGCTCCTCTTAGCATGATAAAGAAGATTCAAAGAGAGTGAGATGCCAGCTCCTTTCATTCAGTCAGTAGCTTCAATCATTTCTGGACGTTTTTCAATGGCAAAAATCAATGAATATTGTAAATGCACAAACTGTAATTTCTCCGCATTGCAAGGTGCAATTCTGAAATTTTTTGCTTTTTCCTGCTCCTCTTAGCATGATAAAGAAGATTCAAAGAGAGTGAGATGCCAGCTCCTTTCATTCAGTCAGTAGCTTCAATCATTTCTGGATGTTTTTCAATGGCAAAAATCAATGAATATTGTAAATGCACAAACAGTAATTTCTCCGCATTGCAAGGTGCAATTCTGAAATTTTTTGCTTTTTCCTGCTCCTCTTAGCATGATAAAGAAGATTCAAAGAGTGTGAGATGCCAGCTCCTTTCATTCAGTCAGTAGCTTCAAACATTTCAGGTATATGAATAACATGATGTTTTTCAATGGCAAAAATCAATGAATATTGTAAATGCACAAAGAGTAATTTCTCCGCATTGCAAGGTGCAATTCTGAAATTTTTTGCTTTTTCCTGCTCCTCTTAGCATGATAAAGAAGATTCAAAGAGAGTGAGATGCCAGCTCCTTTCATTCAGTCAGTAGCTTCAAACATTTCTGGTATATGAATAACATGATGTTTTTCAATGGCAAAAATCAATGAATATTGTAAATGCACAAACAGTAATTTCTCCGCATTGCAAGGTGCAATTCTGAAATTTTTTGCTTTTTCCTGCTCGTCTTAGCATGATAAAGAAGATTCAAAGAGAGTGAGATGGCAGCTCCTTTCGTTCAGTCAGTAGCTTCAATCATTTCTGGACGTTTTTCAATGGCAAAAATCATTGAATATTGTAAATGCACAAACAGTAATTTCTCCGCATTGCAAGGTGCAATTCTGAAATTTTTTACTTTTTCCTGCTCCTCTTAACATGATAAAGAAGATTCAGAGAGAGTGAGATGCCAGCTCCTTTCATTCAGTCAGTAGCTTCAATCATTTCTGGTATATGAATAACATGATGTTTTTCAATGGCAAAAATAAATGAATATTGTAAATGCACAAACAGTAATTTCTCCGCATTGCAAGGTGCAATTCTGAAATTTTTTGCTTTTTCCTGCTCCTCTTAGCATGATAAAGAAGATTCAAAGAGAGTGAGATGCCAGCTCCTTTCATTCAGTCAGTAGCTTCAAACATTTCTGGTATATGAATAACATGATGTTTTTCAATGGCAAAAATCAATGAATATTGTAAATGCACAAACAGTAATTTCTCCGCATTGCAAGGTGCAATTCTGAAATTTTTTGCTTTTTCCTGCTCCTCTTAGCATGATAAAGAAGATTCAAAGAGAGTGAGATGCCAGCTCCTTTCATTCAGTCAGTAGCTTCAAACATTTCTGGTATATGAATAACATGATGTTTTTCAATGGCAAAAATCAATGAATATTGTAAATGCACAAACAGTAATTTCTCCGCATTGCAAGGTGCAATTCTGAAATTTTTTGCTTTTTCCTGCTCCTCTTAGCATGATAAAGAAGATTCAAAGAGAGTGAGATGCCAGCTCCTTTCATTCAGTCAGTAGCTTCAGACATTTCTGGTATATGAATAACATGATGTTTTTCAATGGCAAAAATCAATGAATATTGTAAATGCACAAACAGTAATTTCTCCGCATTGCAAGGTGCAATTCTGAAATTTTTTGCTTTTTCCTGCTCCTCTTAGCATGATAAAGAAGATTCAAAGAGAGTGAGATGCCAGCTCCTTTCGTTCAGTCAGTAGCTTCAATCATTTCTGGACATTTTTCAATGGCAAAAATCATTGAATATTGTAAATGCACAAACAGTAATTTCTCCGCATTGCAAGGTGCAATTCTGAAATTTTTTACTTTTTCCTGCTCCTCTTAGCATGATAAAGAAGATTCAAAGAGAGTGAGATGCCAGCTCCTTTCATTCAGTCAGTAGCTTCAATCATTTCTGGACGTTTTTTAATGGCAAAAATCAATGAATATTAAAAATGCACAAACAGTAATTTCTCCGCATTGCAAGGTGCAATTCTGAAATTTTTTGCTTTTTCCTGCTCCTCTTAGCATGATAAAGAAGATTCAAAGAGAGTGAGATGCCAGCTCCTTTCATTCAGTCAGTAGCTTCAAACATTTCTGGTATATGAATAACATGATGTTTTTCAAAGGCAAAAATCAATGAATATTGTAAATGCACAAACAGTAATTTCTCCACATTGCAAGGTGCAATTCTGAAATTTTTTGCTTTTTCCTGCTCCTCTTAGCATGATAAAGAAGATTCAAAGAGAGTGAGATGCCAGCTCCTTTCGTTCAGTCAGTAGCTTCAATCATTTCTGGACGTTTTTCAATGGCAAAAATCATTGAATATTGTAAATGCACAAACAGTAATTTCTCCGCATTGCAAGGTGCAATTCTGAAATTTTTTACTTTTTCCTGCTCCTCTTAACATGATAAAGAAGATTCAAAGAGAGTGAGATGCCAGCTCCTTTCATTCAGTCAGTAGCTTCAATCATTTCTGGTATATGAATAACATGATGTTTTTCAATGGCAAAAATCAATGAATATTGTAAATGCACAAACAGTAATTTCTCCGCATTGCAAGGTGCAATTCTGAAATTTTTTGCTTTTTCCTGCTCCTCTTAGCATGATAAAGAAGATTCAAAGAGAGTGAGATGCCAGCTCCTTTCATTCAGTCAGTAGCTTCAATCATTTCTGGACGTTTTTCAATGGCAAAAATCAATGAATATTGTAAATGCACAAACAGTAATTTCTCCGCATTGCAAGGTGCAATTCTGAAATTTTTTGCTTTTTCCTGCTCCTCTTAGCATGATAAAGAAGATTCAAAGAGAGTGAGATGCCAGCTCCTTTCATTCAGTCAGTAGCTTCAATCATTTCTGGACGTTTTTCAATGGCAAAAATCAATGAATATTGTAAATGCACAAACTGTAATTTCTCCGCATTGCAAAGAGCAATTCTGAAATTTTTTGCTTTTTCCTGCTCCTCTTAGCATGATAAAGAAGATTCAAAGAGAGTGAGATGCCAGCTCCTTTCATTCAGTCAGTAGCTTCAATCATTTCTGGATGTTTTTCAATGGCAAAAATCAATGAATATTGTAAATGCACAAACAGTAATTTCTCCGCATTGCAAGGTGCAATTCTGAAATTTTTTGCTTTTTCCTGCTCCTCTTAGCATGATAAAGAAGATTCAAAGAGGGTGAGATGCCAGCTCCTTTCATTCAGTCAGTAGCTTCAAACATTTCTGGTATATGAATAACATGATGTTTTTCAATGGCAAAAATCAATGAATATTGTAAATGCACAAACAGTAATTTCTCCGCATTGCAAGGTGCAATTCTGAAATTTTTTGCTTTTTCCTGCTCCTCTTAGCATGATAAAGAAGCTTCAAAGAGAGTGAGATGCCAGCTCCTTTCGTTCAGTCAGTAGCTTCAATCATTTCTGGACGTTTTTCAATGGCAAAAATCATTGAATATTGTAAATGCACAAACAGTAATTTCTCCGCATTACAAGGTGCAATTCTGAAATTTTTTACTTTTTCCTGCTCCTCTTAGCATGATAAAGAAGATTCAAAGAGAGTGAGATGCCAGATCCTTTCATTCAGTCAGTAGCTTCAATCATTTCTGGACGTTTTTCAATGGCAAAAATCAATGAATATTGTAAATGCACAAACAGTAATTTCTCCGCATTGCAAGGTGCAATTCTGAAATTTTTTGCTTTTTCCTGCTCCTCTTAGCATGATAAAGAAGATTCAAAGAGAGTGAGATGCCAGCTCCTTTCATTCAGTCAGTAGCTTCAATCATTTCTGGACGTTTTTCAATGGCAAAAATCAATGAATATTGTAAATGCACAAACTGTAATTTCTCCGCATTGCAAGGTGCAATTCTGAAATTTTTTGCTTTTTCCTGCTCCTCTTAGCATGATAAAGAAGATTCAAAGAGAGTGAGATGCCAGCTCCTTTCATTCAGTCAGTAGCTTCAATCATTTCTGGATGTTTTTCAATGGCAAAAATCAATGAATATTGTAAATGCACAAACAGTAATTTCTCCGCATTGCAAGTTGCAATTCTGAAATTTTTTGCTTTTTCCTGCTCCTCTTAGCATGATAAAGAAGATTCAAAGAGAGTGAGATGCCAGCTCCTTTCATTCAGTCAGTAGCTTCAAACATTTCAGGTATATGAATAACATGATGTTTTTCAATGGCAAAAATCAATGAATATTGTAAATGCACAAAGAGTAATTTCTCCGCATTGCAAGATGCAATTCTGAAATTTTTTGCTTTTTCCTGCTCCTCTTAGCATGATAAAGAAGATTCAAAGAGAGTGAGATGCCAGCTCCTTTCATTCAGTCAGTAGCTTCAAACATTTCTGGTATATGAATAACATGATGTTTTTCAATGGCAAAAATCAATGAATATTGTAAATGCACAAACAGTAATTTCTCCGCATTGCAAGGTGCAATTCTGAAATTTTTTGCTTTTTCCTGCTCCTCTTAGCATGATAAAGAAGATTCAAAGAGAGTGAGATGGCAGCTCCTTTCGTTCAGTCAGTAGCTTCAATCATTTCTGGACGTTTTTCAATGGCAAAAATCATTGAATATTGTAAATGCACAAACAGTAATTTCTCCGCATTGCAAGGTGCAATTCTGAAATTTTTTACTTTTTCCTGCTCCTCTTAACATGATAAAGAAGATTCAGAGAGAGTGAGATGCCAGCTCCTTTCATTCAGTCAGTAGCTTCAATCATTTCTGGTATATGAATAACATGATGTTTTTCAATGGCAAAAATAAATGAATATTGTAAATGCACAAACAGTAATTTCTCCGCATTGGAAGGTGCAATTCTGAAATTTTTTGCTTTTTCCTGCTCCTCTTAGCATGATAAAGAAGATTCAAAGAGAGTGAGATGCCAGCTCCTTTCATTCAGTCAGTAGCTTCAATCATTTCTGGACGTTTTTCAATGGCAAAAATCAATGAATATTGTAAATGCACAAACTGTAATTTCTCCGCATTGCAAGGTGAAATTCTGAAATTTTTTGCTTTTTCCTGCTCCTCTTAGCATGATAAAGAAGATTCAAAGAGAGTGAGATGCCAGCTCCTTTCATTCAGTCAGTAGCTTCAATCATTTCTGGATGTTTTTCAATGGCAAAAATCAATGAATATTGTAAATGCACAAACAGTAATTTCTCCGCATTGCAAGGTGCAATTCTGAAATTTTTTGCTTTTTCCTGCTCCTCTTAGCATGATAAAGAAGATTCAAAGAGAGTGAGATGCCAGCTCCTTTCATTCAGTCAGTAGCTTCAATCATTTCTGGATGTTTTTCAATGGCAAAAATCAATGAATATTGTAAATGCACAAACAGTAATTTCTCCGCATTGCAAGGTGCAATTCTGAAATTTTTAGCTTTTTCCTGCTCCTCTTAGCATGATAAAGAAGATTCAAAGAGAGTGAGATGCCAGCTCCTTTCATTCAGTCAGTAGCTTCAAACATTTCTGGTATATGAATAACATGATGTTTTTCAATGGCAAAAATCAATGAATATTGTAAATGCACAAACAGTAATTTCTCCGCATTGCAAGGTGCAATTCTGAAATTTTTTGCTTTTTCCTGCTCCTCTTAGCATGATAAAGAAGATTCAAAGAGAGTGAGATGCCAGCTAATTTCGTTCAGTCAGTAGCTTCAATCATTTCTGGACGTTTTTCAATGGCAAAAATCATTGAATATTGTAAATGCACAAACAGTAATTTCTCCGCATTGCAATGTGCAATTCTGAAATTTTTTGCTTTTTCCTGCTCCTCTTAACATGATAAAGAAGATTCAAAGAGAGTGAGATGCCAGCTCCTTTCATTCAGTCAGTAGCTTCAATCATTTCTGGTATATGAATAACATGATGTTTTTCAATGGCAAAAATCAATGAATATTGTAAATGCACAAACAGTAATTTCTCCGCATTGCAAGGTGAAATTCTGAAATTTTTTGCTTTTTCCTGCTCCTCTTAGCATGATAAACAAGATTCAAAGAGAGTGAGATGCCAGCTCCTTTCATTCAGTCAGTAGCTTCAATCATTTCTGGACGTTTTTCAATGGCAAAAATCAATGAATATTGTAAATGCACAAACAGTAATTTCTCCGCATTGCAAGGTGCAATTCTGAAATTTTTTGCTTTTTCCTGCTCCTCTTAGCATGATAAAGAAGATTCAAAGAGAGTGAGATGCCAGCTCCTTTCATTCAGTCAGTAGCTTCAATCATTTCTGGACGTTTTTCAATGGCAAAAATCAATGAATATTGTAAATGCACAAACAGTAATTTCTCCGCATTGCAAGGTGCAATTCTGAAATTTTTTGCTTTTTCCTGCTCCTCTTAGCATGATAAAGATTATTCAAAGAGAGTGAGATGCCAGCTCCTTTCATTCAGTCAGTAGCTTCAAACATTTCAGGTATATGAATAACATGATGTTTTTCAATGGCAAAAATCAATGAATATTGTAAATGCACAAAGAGTAATTTCTCCGCATTGCAAGGTGCAATTCTGAAATTTTTTGCTTTTTCCTGCTCCTCTTAGCATGATAAAGAAGATTCAAAGAGAGTGAGATGCCAGCTCCTTTCATTCAGTCAGTAGCTTCAAACATTTCTGGTATATGAATAACATGATGTTTTTCAATGGCAAAAATCAATGAATATTGTAAATGCACAAACAGTAATTTCTCCGCATTGGAAGGTGCAATTCTGAAATTTTTTGCTTTTTCCTGCTCCTCTTAGCATGATAAAGAAGATTCAAAGAGAGTGAGATGCCAGCTCCTTTCATTCAGTCAGTAGCTTCAATCATTTCTGGACGTTTTTCAATGGCAAAAATCAATGAATATTGTAAATGCACAAACTGTAATTTCTCCGCATTGCAAGGTGAAATTCTGAAATTTTTTGCTTTTTCCTGCTCCTCTTAGCATGATAAAGAAGATTCAAAGAGAGTGAGATGCCAGCTCCTTTCATTCAGTCAGTAGCTTCAATCATTTCTGGATGTTTTTCAATGGCAAAAATCAATGAATATTGTAAATGCACAAACAGTAATTTCTCCGCATTGCAAGGTGCAATTCTGAAATTTTTTGCTTTTTCCTGCTCCTCTTAGCATGATAAAGAAGATTCAAAGAGAGTGAGATGCCAGCTCCTTTCATTCAGTCAGTAGCTTCAATCATTTCTGGATGTTTTTCAATGGCAAAAATCAATGAATATTGTAAATGCACAAACAGTAATTTCTCCGCATTGCAAGGTGCAATTCTGAAATTTTTTGCTTTTTCCTGCTCCTCTTAGCATGATAAAGAAGATTCAAAGAGAGTGAGATGCCAGCTCCTTTCATTCAGTCAGTAGCTTCAAACATTTCTGGTATATGAATAACATGATGTTTTTCAATGGCAAAAATCAATGAATATTGTAAATGCACAAACAGTAATTTCTCCGCATTGCAAGGTGCAATTCTGAAATTTTTTGCTTTTTCCTGCTCCTCTTAGCATGATAAAGAAGATTCAAAGAGAGTGAGATGCCAGCTAATTTCGTTCAGTCAGTAGCTTCAATCATTTCTGGACGTTTTTCAATGGCAAAAATCATTGAATATTGTAAATGCACAAACAGTAATTTCTCCGCATTGCAATGTGCAATTCTGAAATTTTTTGCTTTTTCCTGCTCCTCTTAACATGATAAAGAAGATTCAAAGAGAGTGAGATGCCAGCTCCTTTCATTCAGTCAGTAGCTTCAATCATTTCTGGTATATGAATAACATGATGTTTTTCAATGGCAAAAATCAATGAATATTGTAAATGCACAAACAGTAATTTCTCCGCATTGCAAGGTGCAATTCTGAAATTTTTTGCTTTTTCCTGCTCCTCTTAGCATGATAAACAAGATTCAAAGAGAGTGAGATGCCAGCTCCTTTCATTCAGTCAGTAGCTTCAATCATTTCTGGACGTTTTTCAATGGCAAAAATCAATGAATATTGTAAATGCACAAACAGTAATTTCTCCGCATTGCAAGGTGCAATTCTGAAATTTTTTGCTTTTTCCTGCTCCTCTTAGCATGATAAAGAAGATTCAAAGAGAGTGAGATGCCAGCTCCTTTCATTCAGTCAGTAGCTTCAATCATTTCTGGACGTTTTTCAATGGCAAAAATCAATGAATATTGTAAATGCACAAACAGTAATTTCTCCGCATTGCAAGGTGCAATTCTGAAATTTTTTGCTTTTTCCTGCTCCTCTTAGCATGATAAAGATTATTCAAAGAGAGTGAGATGCCAGCTCCTTTCATTCAGTCAGTAGCTTCAAACATTTCAGGTATATGAATAACATGATGTTTTTCAATGGCAAAAATCAATGAATATTGTAAATGCACAAAGAGTAATTTCTCCGCATTGCAAGGTGCAATTCTGAAATTTTTTGCTTTTTCCTGCTCCTCTTAGCATGATAAAGAAGATTCAAAGAGAGTGAGATGCCAGCTCCTTTCATTCAGTCAGTAGCTTCAAACATTTCTGGTATATGAATAACATGATGTTTTTCAATGGCAAAAATCAATGAATATTGTAAATGCACAAACAGTAATTTCTCCGCATTGCAAGGTGCAATTCTAAAATTTTTTGCTTTTTCCTGCTCCTCTTAGCATGATAAAGAAGATTCAAAGAGAGTGAGATGGCAGCTCCTTTCGTTCAGTCAGTAGCTTCAATCATTTCTGGACGTTTTTCAATGTCAAAAATCATTGAATATTGTAAATGCACAAACAGTAATTTCTCCGCATTGCAAGGTGCAATTCTGAAATTTTTTGCTTTTTCCTGCTCCTCTTAGCATGATAAACAAGATTCAAAGAGAGTGAGATTCCAGCTCCTTTCATTCAGTCAGTAGCTTCAATCATTTCTGGACGTTTTTCAATGGCAAAAATCAATGAATATTGTAAATGCACAAACAGCAATTTCTCCGCATTGCAAGGTGCAATTCTGAAATTTTTTGCTTTTTCCTGCTCCTCTTAGCATGATAAAGAAGATTCAAAGAGAGTGAGATGCCAGCTCCTTTCATTCAGTCAGTAGCTTGAATCATTTCTGGACGTTTTTCAATGGCAAAAATCAATGAATATTGTAAATGCACAAACTGTAATTTCTCCGCATTGCAAGGTGCAATTCTGAAATTTTTTGCTTTTTCCTGCTCCTCTTAGCATGATAAAGAAGATTCAAAGAGAGTGAGATGCCAGCTCCTTTCATTAAGTCAGTAGCTTCAATCATTTCTGGATGTTTTTCAATGGCAAAAATCAATGAATATTGTAAATGCACAAACAGTAATTTCTCCGCATTGCAAGGTGCAATTCTGAAATTTTTTGCTTTTTCCTGCTCCTCTTAGCATGATAAAGAAGATTCAAAGAGAGTGAGATGCCAGCTCCTTTCATTCAGTCAGTAGCTTCAATCATTTCTGGATGTTTTTCAATGGCAAAAATCAATGAATATTGTAAATGCACAAACAGTAATTTCTCTGCATTGCAAGGTGCAATTCTGAAATTTTTTGCTTTTTCCTGCTCCTCTTAGCATGATAAAGAAGATTCAAAGAGAGTGAGATGCCAGCTCCTTTAATTCAGTCAGTAGCTTCAAACATTTCTGGTATATGAATAACATGATGTTTTTCAATGGCAAAAATCAATGAATATTGTAAATGCACAAACAGTAATTTCTCCGCATTGCAAGGTGCAATTCTGAAATTTTTTGCTTTTTCCTGCTCCTCTTAGCATGATAAAGAAGATTCAAAGAGAGTGAGATGCCAGCTCCTTTCGTTCAGTCAGTAGCTTCAATCATTTCTGGACGTTTTTCAATGGCAAAAATCATTGAATATTGTAAATGCACAAACAGTAATTTCTCCGCATTGCAATGTGCAAATCTGAAATTTTTTGCTTTTTCCTGCTCCTCTTAACATGATAAAGAAGATTCAAAGAGAGTGAGATGCCAGCTCCTTTCATTCAGTCAGTAGCTTCAATCATTTCTGGTATATGAATAACATGATGTTTTTCAATGGCAAAAATCAATGAATATTGTAAATGCACAAACAGTAATTTCTCCGCATTGCAAGGTGCAATTCTGAAATTTTTTGCTTTTTCCTGCTCCTCTTAGCATGATAAACAAGATTCAAAGCGAGTGAGATGCCAGCTCCTTTCATTCAGTCAGTAGCTTCAATCATTTCTGGACGTTTTTCAATGGCAAAAATCAATGAATATTGTAAATGCACAAACAGTAATTTCTCCGCATTGCAAGGTGCAATTCTGAAATTTTTTGCTTTTTCCTGCTCCTCTTAGCATGATAAAGAAGATTCAAAGAGAGTGAGATGCCAGCTCCTTTCATTCAGTCAGTAGCTTCAATCATTTCTGGACGTTTTTCAATGGCAAAAATCAATGAATATTGTAAATGCACAAACTGTAATTTCTCCGCATTGCAAGGTGCAATTCTGAAATTTTTTGCTTTTTCCTGCTCCTCTTAGCATGATAAAGAAGATTCAAAGAGAGTGAGATGCCAGCTCCTTTCATTCAGTCAGTAGCTTCAATCATTTCTGGATGTTTTTCAATGGCAAAAATCAATGAATATTGTAAATGCACAAACAGTAATTTCTCCGCATTGCAAGGTGCAATTCTGAAATTTTTTGCTTTTTCCTGCTCCTCTTAGCATGATAAAGAAGATTCAAAGAGAGTGAGATGCCAGCTCCTTTCATACAGTGAGTAGCTTCAAACATTTCAGGTATATGAATAACATGATGTTTTTCAATGGCAAAAATCAATGAATATTGTAAATGCACAAAGAGTAATTTCTCCGCATTGCAAGGTGCAATTCTGAAATTTTTTGCTTTTTCCTGCTCCTCTTAGCATGATAAAGAAGATTCAAAGAGAGTGAGATGCCAGCTCCTTTCATTCAGTCAGTAGCTTCAAACATTTCTGGTATATGAATAACATGATGTTTTTCAATGGCAAAAATCAATGAATATTGTAAATGCACAAACAGTAATTTCTCCGCATTGCAAGGTGCAATTCTGAAATTTTTTGCTTTTTCCTGCTCCTCTTAGCATGATAAAGAAGATTCAAAGAGAGTGAGATGGCAGCTCCTTTCATTCAGTCAGTAGCTTCAATCATTTCTGGACGTTTTTCAATGGCAAAAATCATTGAATATTTTAAATGCACAAACAGTAATTTCTCCGCATTGCAAGGAGCAATTCTGAAATTTTTTACTTTTTCCTGCTCCTCTTAACATGATAAAGAAGATTCAAAGAGAGTGAGATGCCAGCTCCTTTCATTCAGTCAGTAGCTTCAATCATTTCTGGTATATGAATAACATGATGTTTTTCAATGGCAAAAATCAATGAATATTGTAAATGCACAAACAGTAATTTCTCCGCATTGCAAGGTGCAATTCTGAAATTTTTTGCTTTTTCCTGCTCCTCTTAGCATGATAAACAAGATTCAAAGAGAGTGAGATTCCAGCTCCTTTCATTCAGTCTGTAGCTTCAATCATTTCTGGACGTTTTTCAATGGCAAAAATCAATGAATATTGTAAATGCACAAACAGTAATTTCTCCGCATTGCAAGGTGCAATTCTGAAATTTTTTGCTTTTTCCTGCTCCTCTTAGCATGATAAAGAAGATTCAAAGAGAGTGAGATGCCAGCTCTTTTCATTCAGTCAGTAGCTTCAATCATTTCTGGATGTTTTTCAATGGCAAAAATCAATGAATATTGTAAATGCACAAACAGTAATTTCTCCGCATTGCAAGGTGCAATTCTGAAATTTTTTGCTTTTTCCTGCTCCTCTTAGCATGATAAAGAAGATTCAAAGAGAGTGAGATGCCAGCTCCTTTCATTCAGTCAGTAGCTTCAATCATTTCTGGACGTTTTTCAATGGCAAAAATCAATGAATATTGTAAATGCACAAACAGTAATTTCTCCGCATTGCAAGGTGCAATTCTGAAATTTTTTGCTTTTTCCTGCTCCTCTTAGCATGATAAAGAATATTCAAAGAGAGTGAGATGCCAGCTCCTTTCATTCAGTCAGTAGCTTCAAACATTTCAGGTATATGAATAACATGATGTTTTTCAATGGCAAAAATCAATGAATATTGTAAATGCACAAAGAGTAATTTCTCCGCATTGCAAGGTGCAATTCTGAAATTTTTTGCTTTTTCCTGCTCCTCTTAGCATGATAAAGAAGATTCAAAGAGAGTGAGATGCCAGCTCCTTTCATTCAGTCAGTAGCTTCAAACATTTCTGGTATATGAATAACATGATGTTTTTCAATGGCAAAAATCAATGAATATTGTAAATGCACAAACAGTAATTTCTCCGCATTGCAAGGTGCAATTCTGAAATTTTTTGCTTTTTCCTGCTCCTCTTAGCATGATAAAGAAGATTCAAAGAGAGTGAGATGGCAGCTCCTTTCGTTCAGTCAGTAGCTTCAATCATTTCTGGACGTTTTTCAATGTCAAAAATCATTGAATATTGTAAATGCACAAACAGTAATTTCTCCGCATTGCAAGGTGCAATTCTGAAATTTTTTGCTTTTTCCTGCTCCTCTTAGCATGATAAACAAGATTCAAAGAGAGTGAGATTCCAGCTCCTTTCATTCAGTCAGTAGCTTCAATCATTTCTGGACGTTTTTCAATGGCAAAAATCAATGAATATTGTAAATGCACAAACAGCAATTTCTCCGCATTGCAAGGTGCAATTCTGAAATTTTTTGCTTTTTCCTGCTCCTCTTAGCATGATAAAGAAGATTCAAAGAGAGTGAGATGCCAGCTCCTTTCATTCAGTCAGTAGCTTCAATCATTTCTGGACGTTTTTCAATGGCAAAAATCAATGAATATTGTAAATGCACAAACTGTAATTTCTCCGCATTGCAAGGTGCAATTCTGAAATTTTTTGCTTTTTCCTGCTCCTCTTAGCATGATAAAGAAGATTCAAAGAGAGTGAGATGCCAGCTCCTTTCATTCAGTCAGTAGCTTCAATCATTTCTGGATGTTTTTCAATGGCAAAAATCAATGAATATTGTAAATGCACAAACAGTAATTTCTCCGCATTGCAAGGTGCAATTCTGAAATTTTTTGCTTTTTCCTGCTCCTCTTAGCATGATAAAGAAGATTCAAAGAGAGTGAGATGCCAGCTCCTTTCATTCAGTCAGTAGCTTCAATCATTTCTGGATGTTTTTCAATGGCAAAAATCAATGAATATTGTAAATGCACAAACAGTAATTTCTCTGCATTGCAAGGTGCAATTCTGAAATTTTTTGCTTTTTCCTGCTCCTCTTAGCATGATAAAGAAGATTCAAAGAGAGTGAGATGCCAGCTCCTTTCATTCAGTCAGTAGCTTCAAACATTTCTGGTATATGAATAACATGATGTTTTTCAATGGCAAAAATCAATGAATATTGTAAATGCACAAACAGTAATTTCTCCGCATTGCAAGGTGCAATTCTGAAATTTTTTGCTTTTTCCTGCTCCTCTTAGCATGATAAAGAAGATTCAAAGAGAGTGAGATGCCAGCTCCTTTCGTTCAGTCAGTAGCTTCAATCATTTCTGGACGTTTTTCAATGGCAAAAATCATTGAATATTGTAAATGCACAAACAGTAATTTCTCCGCATTGCAATGTGCAAATCTGAAATTTTTTGCTTTTTCCTGCTCCTCTTAACATGATAAAGAAGATTCAAAGAGAGTGAGATGCCAGCTCCTTTCATTCAGTCAGTAGCTTCAATCATTTCTGGTATATGAATAACATGATGTTTTTCAATGGCAAAAATCAATGAATATTGTAAATGCACAAACAGTAATTTCTCCGCATTGCAAGGTGCAATTCTGAAATTTTTTGCTTTTTCCTGCTCCTCTTAGCATGATAAACAAGATTCAAAGCGAGTGAGATGCCAGCTCCTTTCATTCAGTCAGTAGCTTCAATCATTTCTGGACGTTTTTCAATGGCAAAAATCAATGAATATTGTAAATGCACAAACAGTAATTTCTCCGCATTGCAAGGTGCAATTCTGAAATTTTTTGCTTTTTCCTGCTCCTCTTAGCATGATAAAGAAGATTCAAAGAGAGTGAGATGCCAGCTCCTTTCATTCAGTCAGTAGCTTCAATCATTTCTGGACGTTTTTCAATGGCAAAAATCAATGAATATTGTAAATGCACAAACTGTAATTTCTCCGCATTGCAAGGTGCAATTCTGAAATTTTTTGCTTTTTCCTGCTCCTCTTAGCATGATAAAGAAGATTCAAAGAGAGTGAGATGCCAGCTCCTTTCATTCAGTCAGTAGCTTCAATCATTTCTGGATGTTTTTCAATGGCAAAAATCAATGAATATTGTAAATGCACAAACAGTAATTTCTCCGCATTGCAAGGTGCAATTCTGAAATTTTTTGCTTTTTCCTGCTCCTCTTAGCATGATAAAGAAGATTCAAAGAGAGTGAGATGCCAGCTCCTTTCATACAGTGAGTAGCTTCAAACATTTCAGGTATATGAATAACATGATGTTTTTCAATGGCAAAAATCAATGAATATTGTAAATGCACAAAGAGTAATTTCTCCGCATTGCAAGGTGCAATTCTGAAATTTTTTGCTTTTTCCTGCTCCTCTTAGCATGATAAAGAAGATTCAAAGAGAGTGAGATGCCAGCTCCTTTCATTCAGTCAGTAGCTTCAAACATTTCTGGTATATGAATAACATGATGTTTTTCAATGGCAAAAATCAATGAATATTGTAAATGCACAAACAGTAATTTCTCCGCATTGCAAGGTGCAATTCTGAAATTTTTTGCTTTTTCCTGCTCCTCTTAGCATGATAAAGAAGATTCAAAGAGAGTGAGATGGCAGCTCCTTTCATTCAGTCAGTAGCTTCAATCATTTCTGGACGTTTTTCAATGGCAAAAATCATTGAATATTTTAAATGCACAAACAGTAATTTCTCCGCATTGCAAGGAGCAATTCTGAAATTTTTTACTTTTTCCTGCTCCTCTTAACATGATAAAGAAGATTCAAAGAGAGTGAGATGCCAGCTCCTTTCATTCAGTCAGTAGCTTCAATCATTTCTGGTATATGAATAACATGATGTTTTTCAATGGCAAAAATCAATGAATATTGTAAATGCACAAACAGTAATTTCTCCGCATTGCAAGGTGCAATTCTGAAATTTTTTGCTTTTTCCTGCTCCTCTTAGCATGATAAACAAGATTCAAAGAGAGTGAGATTCCAGCTCCTTTCATTCAGTCTGTAGCTTCAATCATTTCTGGACGTTTTTCAATGGCAAAAATCAATGAATATTGTAAATGCACAAACAGTAATTTCTCCGCATTGCAAGGTGCAATTCTGAAATTTTTTGCTTTTTCCTGCTCCTCTTAGCATGATAAAGAATATTCAAAGAGAGTGAGATGCCAGCTCCTTTCATTCAGTCAGTAGCTTCAAACATTTCAGGTATATGAATAACATGATGTTTTTCAATGGCAAAAATCAATGAATATTGTAAATGCACAAAGAGTAATTTCTCCGCATTGCAAGGTGCAATTCTGAAATTTTTTGCTTTTTCCTGCTCCTCTTAGCATGATAAAGAAGATTCAAAGAGAGTGAGATGCCAGCTCCTTTCATTCAGTCAGTAGCTTCAAACATTTCTGGTATATGAATAACATGATGTTTTTCAATGGCAAAAATCAATGAATATTGTAAATGCACAAACAGTAATTTCTCCGCATTGCAAGGTGCAATTCTGAAATTTTTTGCTTTTTCCTGCTCCTCTTAGCATGATAAAGAAGATTCAAAGAGAGTGAGATGGCAGCTCCTTTCGTTCAGTCAGTAGCTTCAATCATTTCTGGACGTTTTTCAATGTCAAAAATCATTGAATATTGTAAATGCACAAACAGTAATTTCTCCGCATTGCAAGGTGCAATTCTGAAATTTTTTGCTTTTTCCTGCTCCTCTTAGCATGATAAACAAGATTCAAAGAGAGTAAGATTCCAGCTCCTTTCATTCAGTCAGTAGCTTCAATCATTTCTGGACGTTTTTCAATGGCAAAAATCAATGAATATTGTAAATGCACAAACAGTAATTTCTCCGCATTGCAAGGTGCAATTCTGAAATTTTTTGCTTTTTCCTGCTCCTCTTAGCATGATAAAGAAGATTCAAAGAGAGTGAGATGCCAGCTCCTTTCATTCAGTCAGTAGCTTCAATCATTTCTGGACGTTTTTCAATGGCAAAAATCAATGAATATTGTAAATGCACAAACTGTAATTTCTCCGCATTGCAAGGTGCAATTCTGAAATTTTTTGCTTTTTCCTGCTCCTCTTAGCATGATAAAGAAGATTCAAAGAGAGTGAGATGCCAGCTCCTTTCATTCAGTCAGTAGCTTCAATCATTTCTGGATGTTTTTCAATGGCAAAAATCAATGAATATTGTAAATGCACAAACAGTAATTTCTCCGCATTGCAAGGTGCAATTCTAAAATTTTTTGCTTTTTCCTGCTCCTCTTAGCATGATAAAGAAGATTCAAAGAGAGTGAGATGCCAGCTCCTTTCATTCAGTCAGTAGCTTCAATCATTTCTGGATGTTTTTCAATGGCAAAAATCAATGAATATTATAAATGCACAAACAGTAATTTCTCTGCATTGCAAGGTGCAATTCTGAAATTTTTTGCTTTTTCCTGCTCCTCTTAGCATGATAAAGAAGATTCAAAGAGAGTGAGATGCCAGCTCCTTTCATTCAGTCAGTAGCTTCAAACATTTCTGGTATATGAATAACATGATGTTTTTCAATGGCAAAAATCAATGAATATTGTAAATGCACAAACAGTAATTTCTCCGCATTGCAAGGTGCAATTCTGAAATTTTTTGCTTTTTCCTGCTCCTCTTAGCATGATAAAGAAGATTCAAAGAGAGTGAGATGCCAGCTCCTTTCGTTCAGTCAGTAGCTTCAATCATTTCTGGACGTTTTTCAATGGCAAAAATCATTGAATATTGTAAATGCACAAACAGTAATTTCTCCGCATTGCAATGTGCAAATCTGAAATTTTTTGCTTTTTCCTGCTCCTCTTAACATGATAAAGAAGATTCAAAGAGAGTGAGATGCCAGCTCCTTTCATTCAGTCAGTAGCTTCAATCATTTCTGGTATATGAATAACATGATGTTTTTCAATGGCAAAAATCAATGAATATTGTAAATGCACAAACAGTAATTTCTCCGCATTGCAAGGTGCAATTCTGAAATTTTTTGCTTTTTCCTGCTCCTCTTAGCATGATAAACAAGATTCAAAGAGAGTGAGATGCCAGCTCCTTTCATTCAGTCAGTAGCTTCAATCATTTCTGGACGTTTTTCAATGGCAAAAATCAATGAATATTGTAAATGCACAAACAGTAATTTCTCCGCATTGCAAGGTGCAATTCTGAAATTTTTTGCTTTTTCCTGCTCCTCTTAGCATGATAAAGAAGATTCAAAGAGAGTGAGATGCCAGCTCCTTTCATTCAGTCAGTAGCTTCAATCATTTCTGGACGTTTTTCAATGGCAAAAATCGATGAATATTGTAAATGCACAAACTGTAATTTCTCCGCATTGCAAGGTGCAATTCTGAAATTTTTTGCTTTTTCCTGCTCCTCTTAGCATGATAAAGAAGATTCAAAGAGAGTGAGATGCCAGCTCCTTTCATTCAGTCAGTAGCTTCAATCATTTCTGGATGTTTTTCAATGGCAAAAATCAATGAATATTGTAAATGCACAAACAGTAATTTCTCCGCATTGCAAGGTGCAATTCTGAAATTTTTTGCTTTTTCCTGCTCCTCTTAGCATGATAAAGAAGATTCAAAGAGAGTGAGATGCCAGCTCCTTTCATACAGTGAGTAGCTTCAAACATTTCAGGTATATGAATAACATGATGTTTTTCAATGGCAAAAATCAATGAATATTGTAAATGCACAAAGAGTAATTTCTCCGCATTGCAAGGTGCAATTCTGAAATTTTTTGCTTTTTCCTGCTCCTCTTACCATGATAAAGAAGATTCAAAGAGAGTGAGATGCCAGCTACTTTCATTCAGTCAGTAGCTTCAAACATTTCTGGTATATGAATAACATGATGTTTTTCAATGGCAAAAATCAATGAATATTGTAAATGCACAAACAGTAATTTCTCCGCATTGCAAGGTGCAATTCTGAAATTTTTTGCTTTTTCCTGCTCCTCTTAGCATGATAAAGAAGGTTCAAAGAGAGTGAGATGGCAGCTCCTTTCGTTCAGTCAGTAGCTTCAATCATTTCTGGACGTTTTTCAATGGCAAAAATCATTGAATATTTTAAATGCACAAACAGTAATTTCTCCGCATTGCAAGGTGCAATTCTGAAATTTTTTACTTTTTCCTGCTCCTCTTAACATGATAAAGAAGATTCAAAGAGAGTGAGATGCCAGCTCCTTTCATTCAGTCAGTAGCTTCAATCATTTCTGGTATATGAATAACATGATGTTTTTCAATGGCAAAAATCAATGAATATTGTAAATGCACAAACAGTAATTTCTCCGCATTGCAAGGTGCAATTCTGAAATTTTTTGCTTTTTCCTGCTCCTCTTAGCATGATAAACAAGATTCAAAGAGAGTGAGATTCCAGCTCCTTTCATTCAGTCAGTAGCTTCAATCATTTCTGGACGTTTTTCAATGGCAAAAATCAATGAATATTGTAAATGCACAAACAGTAATTTCTCCGCATTGCAAGGTGCAATTCTGAAATTTTTTGCTTTTTCCTGCTCCTCTTAGCATGATAAAGAAGATTCAAAGAGAGTGAGATGCCAGCTCTTTTCATTCAGTCAGTAGCTTCAATCATTTCTGGATGTTTTTCAATGGCAAAAATCAATGAATATTGTAAATGCACAAACAGTAATTTCTCCGCATTGCAAGGTGCAATTCTGAAATTTTTTGCTTTTTCCTGCTCCTCTTAGCATGATAAAGAAGATTCAAAGAGAGTGAGATGCCAGCTCCTTTCATTCAGTCAGTAGCTTCAAACATTTCTGGTATATGAATAACATGATGTTTTTCAATGGCAAAAATCAATGAATATTGTAAATGCACAAAGAGTAATTTCTCCGCATTGCAAGGTGCAATTCTGAAATTTTTTGCTTTTTCCTGCTCCTCTTAGCATGATAAAGAAGATTCAAAGAGAGTGAGATGCCAGCTCCTTTCATTCAGTCAGTAGCTTCAATCATTTCTGGACGTTTTTCAATGGCAAAAATCAATGAATATTGTAAATGCACAAACTGTAATTTCTCCGCATTGCAAGGTGCAATTCTGAAATTTTTTGCTTTTTCCTGCTCCTCTTAGCATGATAAAGAAGATTCAAAAGAGTGAGATGCCAGCTCCTTTCATTCAGTCAGTAGCTTCAATCATTTCTGGATGTTTTTCAATGGCAAAAATCAATGAATATTGTAAATGCACAAACAGTAATTTCTCCGCATTGCAAGGTGCAATTCTGAAATTTTTTGCTTTTTCCTGCTCCTCTTAGCATGATAAAGAAGATTCAAAGAGAGTGAGATGCCAGCTCCTTTCATACAGTGAGTAGCTTCAAACATTTCAGGTATATGAATAACATGATGTTTTTCAATGGCAAAAATCAATGAATGTTGTAAATGCACAAAGAGTAATTTCTCCGCATTGCAAGGTGCAATTCTGAAATTTTTTGCTTTTTCCTGCTCCTCTTAGCATGATAAAGAAGATTCAAAGAGAGTGAGATGCCAGCTCCTTTCATTCAGTCAGTAGCTTCAAACATTTCTGGTATATGAATAACATGATGTTTTTCAATGGCAAAAATCAATGAATATTGTAAATGCACAAACAGTAATTTCTCCGCATTGCAAGGTGCAATTCTGAAATTTTTTGCTTTTTCCTGCTCCTCTTAGCATGATAAAGAAGATTCAAAGAGAGTGAGATGGCAGCTCCTTTCGTTCAGTCAGTAGCTTCAATCATTTCTGGACGTTTTTCAATGGCAAAAATCATTGAATATTTTAAATGCACAAACAGTAATTTCTCCGCATTGCAAGGAGCAATTCTGAAATTTTTTACTTTTTCCTGCTCCTCTTAACATGATAAAGAAGATTCAAAGAGAGTGAGATGCCAGCTCCTTTCATTCAGTCAGTAGCTTCAATCATTTCTGGTATATGAATAACATGATGTTTTTCAATGGCAAAAATCAATGAATATTGTAAATGCACAAACAGTAATTTCTCCGCATTGCAAGGTGCAATTCTGAAATTTTTTGCTTTTTCCTGCTCCTCTTAGCATGATAAACAAGATTCAAAGAGAGTGAGATTCCAGCTCCTTTCATTCAGTCAGTAGCTTCAATCATTTCTGGACGTTTTTCAATGGCAAAAATCAATGAATATTGTAAATGCACAAACAGTAATTTCTCCGCATTGCAAGGTGCAATTCTGAAATTTTTTGCTTTTTCCTGCTCCTCTTAGCATGATAAAGAAGATTCAAAGAGAGTGAGATGCCAGCTCTTTTCATTCAGTCAGTAGCTTCAATCATTTCTGGATGTTTTTCAATGGCAAAAATCAATGAATATTGTAAATGCACAAACAGTAATTTCTCCGCATTGCAAGGTGCAATTCTGAAATTTTTTGCTTTTTCCTGCTCCTCTTAGCATGATAAAGAAGATTCAAAGAGAGTGAGATGCCAGCTCCTTTCATTCAGTCAGTAGCTTCAATCATTTCTGGACGTTTTTCAATGGCAAAAATCAATGAATATTGTAAATGCACAAACAGTAATTTCTCCGAATTGCAAGGTGCAATTCTGAAATTTTTTGCTTTTTCCTGCTCCTCTTAGCATGATAAAGAATATTCAAAGAGAGTGAGATGCCAGCTCCTTTCATTCAGTCAGTAGCTTCAAACATTTCAGGTATATGAATAACATGATGTTTTTCAATGGCAAAAATCAATGAATATTGTAAATGCACAAAGAGTAATTTCTCCGCATTGCAAGGTGCAATTCTGAAATTTTTTGCTTTTTCCTGCTCCTCTTAGCATGATAAAGAAGATTCAAAGAGAGTGAGATGCCAGCTCCTTTCATTCAGTGAGTAGCTTCAAACATTTCTGGTATATGAATAACATGATGTTTTTCAATGGCAAAAATCAATGAATATTGTAAATGCACAAACAGTAATTTCTCCGCATTGCAAGGTGCAATTCTGAAATTTTTTGCTTTTTCCTGCTCCTCTTAGCATGATAAAGAAGATTCAAAGAGAGTGAGATGCCAGCTCCTTTCGTTCAGTCAGTAGCTTCAATCATTTCTGGACGTTTTTCAATGTCAAAAATCATTGAATATTGTAAATGCACAAACAGTAATTTCTCCGCATTGCAAGGTGCAATTCTGAAATTTTTTGCTTTTTCCTGCTCCTCTTAGCATGATAAACAAGATTCAAAGAGAGTGAGATTCCAGCTCCTTTCATTCAGTCAGTAGCTTCAATCATTTCTGGACGTTTTTCAATGGCAAAAATCAATGAATATTGTAAATGCACAAACAGTAATTTCTCCGCATTGCAAGGTGCAATTCTGAAATTTTTTGCTTTTTCCTGCTCCTCTTAGCATGATAAAGAAGATTCAAAGAGAGTGAGATGCCAGCTCCTTTCATTCAGTCAGTAGCTTCAATCATTTCTGGACGTTTTTCAATGGCAAAAATCAATGAATATTGTAAATGCACAAACTGTAATTTCTCCGCATTGCAAGGTGCAATTCTGAAATTTTTTGCTTTTTCCTGCTCCTTTTAGCATGATAAAGAAGATTCAAAGAGAGTGAGATGCCAGCTCCTTTCATTCAGTCAGTAGCTTCAATCATTTCTGGATGTTTTTCAATGGCAAAAATCAATGAATATTGTAAATGCACAAACAGTAATTTCTCCGCATTGCAAGGTGCAATTCTGAAATTTTTTGCTTTTTCCTGCTCCTCTTAGCATGATAAAGAAGATTCAAAGAGAGTGAGATGCCAGCTCCTTTCATTCAGTCAGTAGCTTCAATCATTTCTGGATGTTTTTCAATGGCAAAAATCAATGAATATTGTAAATGCACAAACAGTAATTTCTCTGCATTGCAAGGTGCAATTCTGAAATTTTTTGCTTTTTCCTGCTCCTCTTAGCATGATAAAGAAGATTCAAAGAGAGTGAGATGCCAGCTCCTTTCATTCAGTCAGTAGCTTCAAACATTTCTGGTATATGAATAACATGATGTTTTTCAATGGCAAAAATCAATGAATATTGTAAATGCACAAACAGTAATTTCTCCGCATTGCAAGGTGCAATTCTGAAATTTTTTGCTTTTTCCTGCTCCTCTTAGCATGATAAAGAAGATTCAAAGAGAGTGAGATGCCAGCTCCTTTCGTTCAGTCAGTAGCTTCAATCATTTCTGGACGTTTTTCAATGGCAAAAATCATTGAATATTGTAAATGCACAAACAGTAATTTCTCCGCATTGCAATGTGCAAATCTGAAATTTTTTGCTTTTTCCTGCTCCTCTTAACATGATAAAGAAGATTCAAAGAGAGTGAGATGCCAGCTCCTTTCATTCAGTCAGTAGCTTCAATCATTTCTGGTATATGAATAACATGATGTTTTTCAATGGCAAAAATCAATGAATATTGTAAATGCACAAACAGTAATTTCTCCGCATTGCAAGGTGCAATTCTGAAATTTTTTGCTTTTTCCTGCTCCTCTTAGCATGATAAACAAGATTCAAAGAGAGTGAGATGCCAGCTCCTTTCATTCAGTCAGTAGCTTCAATCATTTCTGGACGTTTTTCAATGGCAAAAATCAATGAATATTGTAAATGCACAAACAGTAATTTCTCCGCATTGCAAGGTGCAATTCTGAAATTTTTTGCTTTTTCCTGCTCCTCTTAGCATGATAAAGAAGATTCAAAGAGAGTGAGATGCCAGCTCCTTTCATTCAGTCAGTAGCTTCAATCATTTCTGGACGTTTTTCAATGGCAAAAATCAATGAATATTGTAAATGCACAAACTGTAATTTCTCCGCATTGCAAGGTGCAATTCTGAAATTTTTTGCTTTTTCCTGCTCCTCTTAGCATGATAAAGAAGATTCAAAGAGAGTGAGATGCCAGCTCCTTTCATTCAGTCAGTAGCTTCAATCATTTCTGGATGTTTTTCAATGGCAAAAATCAATGAATATTGTAAATGCACAAACAGTAATTTCTCCGCATTGCAAGGTGCAATTCTGAAATTTTTTGCTTTTTCCTGCTCCTCTTAGCATGATAAAGAAGATTCAAAGAGAGTGAGATGCCAGCTCCTTTCATACAGTGAGTAGCTTCAAACATTTCAGGTATATGAATAACATGATGTTTTTCAATGGCAAAAATCAATGAATATTGTAAATGCACAAAGAGTAATTTCTCCGCATTGCAAGGTGCAATTCTGAAATTTTTTGCTTTTTCCTGCTCCTCTTAGCATGATAAAGAAGATTCAAAGAGAGTGAGATGCCAGCTCCTTTCATTCAGTCAGTAGCTTCAAACATTTCTGGTATATGAATAACATGATGTTTTTCAATGGCAAAAATCAATGAATATTGTAAATGCACAAACAGTAATTTCTCCGCATTGCAAGGTGCAATTCTGAAATTTTTTGCTTTTTCCTGCTCCTCTTAGCATGATAAAGAAGATTCAAAGAGAGTGAGATGGCAGCTCCTTTCGTTCAGTCAGTAGCTTCAATCATTTCTGGACGTTTTTCAATGGCAAAAATCATTGAATATTTTAAATGCACAAACAGTAATTTCTCCGCATTGCAAGGTGCAATTCTGAAATTTTTTACTTTTTCCTGCTCCTCTTAACATGATAAAGAAGATTCAAAGAGAGTGAGATGCCAGCTCCTTTCATTCAGTCAGTAGCTTCAATCATTTCTGGTATATGAATAACATGATGTTTTTCAATGGCAAAAATCAATGAATATTGTAAATGCACAAACAGTAATTTCTCCGCATTGCAAGGTGCAATTCTGAAATTTTTTGCTTTTTCCTGCTCCTCTTAGCATGATAAACAAGATTCAAAGAGAGTGAGATTCCAGCTCCTTTCATTCAGTCAGTAGCTTCAATCATTTCTGGACGTTTTTCAATGGCAAAAATCAATGAATATTGTAAATGCACAAACAGTAATTTCTCCGCATTGCAAGGTGCAATTCTGAAATTTTTTGCTTTTTCCTGCTCCTCTTAGCATGATAAAGAAGATTCAAAGAGAGTGAGATGCCAGCTCTTTTCATTCAGTCAGTAGCTTCAATCATTTCTGGATGTTTTTCAATGGCAAAAATCAATGAATATTGTAAATGCACAAACAGTAATTTCTCCGCATTGCAAGGTGCAATTCTGAAATTTTTTGCTTTTTCCTGCTCCTCTTAGCATGATAAAGAAGATTCAAAGAGAGTGAGATGCCAGCTCCTTTCATTCAGTCAGTAGCTTCAAACATTTCTGGTATATGAATAACATGATGTTTTTCAATGGCAAAAATCAATGAATATTGTAAATGCACAAACAGTAATTTCTCCGCATTGCAAGGTGCAATTCTGAAATTTTTTGCTTTTTCCTGCTCCTCTTAGCATGATAAAGAAGATTCAAAGAGAGTGAGATGCCAGCTCCTTTCGTTCAGTCAGTAGCTTCAATCATTTCTGGACGTTTTTCAATGGCAAAAATCATTGAATATTGTAAATGCACAAACAGTAATTTCTCCGCATTGCAATGTGCAATTCTGAAATTTTTTGCTTTTTCCTGCTCCTCTTAACATGATAAAGAAGATTCAAAGAGAGTGAGATGCCAGCTCCTTTCATTCAGTCAGTAGCTTCAATCATTTGTGGTATATGAATAACATGATGTTTTTCAATGCAAAAATCAATGAATATTGTAAATGCACAAACAGTAATTTCTCCGCATTGCAAGGTGCAATTCTGAAATTTTTTGCTTTTTCCTGCTCCTCTTAGCATGATAAACAAGATTCAAAGAGAGTGAGATGCCAGCTCCTTTCATTCAGTCAGTAGCTTCAATCATTTCTGGACGTTTTTCAATGGCAAAAATCAATGAATATTGTAAATGCACAAACAGTAATTTCTCCGCATTGCAAGGTGCAATTCTGAAATTTTTTGCTTTTTCCTGCTCCTCTTAGCATGATAAAGAAGATTCAAAGAGAGTGAGATGCCAGCTCCTTTCATTCAGTCAGTAGCTTCAATCATTTCTGGACGTTTTTCAATGGCAAAAATCAATGAATATTGTAAATGCACAAACAGTAATTTCTCCGCATTGCAAGGTGCAATTCTGAAATTTTTTGCTTTTTCCTGCTCCTCTTAGCATGATAAAGAAGATTCAAAGAGAGTGAGATGCCAGCTCCTTTCATTCAGTCAGTAGCTTCAATCATTTCTGGATGTTTTTCAATGGCAAAAATCAATGAATATTGTAAATGCACAAACATTAATTTCTCCGCATTGCAAGGTGCAATTCTGAAATTTTTTGCTTTTTCCTGCTCCTCTTAGCATGATAAAGAAGATTCAAAGAGAGTGAGATGCCAGCTCCTTTCATTCAGTCAGTAGCTTCAAACATTTCAGGTATATGAATAACATGATGTTTTTCAATGGCAAAAATCAATGAATATTGTAAATGCACAAACAGTAATTTCTCCGCATTGCAAGGTGCAATTCTGAAATTTTTTGCTTTTTCCTGCTCCTCTTAGCATGATAAAGAAGATTCAAAGAGAGTGAGATGCCAGCTCCTTTCATTCAGTCAGTAGCTTCAATCATTTCTGGACGTTTTTCAATTGCAAAAATCAATGAATATTGTAAATGCACAAACAGTAATTTCTCCGCATTGCAAGGTGCAATTCTGAAATTTTTTGCTTTTTCCTGCTCCTCTTAGCATGATAAAGAAGATTCAAAGAGGGTGAGATGCCAGCTCCTTTCATTCAGTCAGTAGCTTCAAACATTTCTGGTATATGAATAACATGATGTTTTTCAATGGCAAAAATCAATGAATATTGTAAATGCACAAACAGTAATTTCTCCGCATTGCAAGGTGCAATTCTGAAATTTTTTGCTTTTTCCTGCTCCTCTTAGCATGATAAACAAGATTCAAAGAGAGTGAGATGCCAGCTCCTTTCATTCAGTCAGTAGCTTCAATCATTTCTGGACGTTTTTCAATGGCAAAAATCAATGAATATTGTAAATGCACAAACAGTAATTTCTCCGCATTGCAAGGTGCAATTCTGAAATTTTTTGCTTTTTCCTGCTCCTCTTAGCATGATAAAGAAGATTCAAAGAGACTGAGATGCCAGCTCCTTTCATTCAGTCAGTAGCTTCAATCATTTCTGGTATATGAATAACATGATGTTTTTCAATGGCAAAAATCAATGAATATTGTAAATGCACAAACAGTAATTTCTCCGCATTGCAAGGTGCAATTCTGAAATTTTTTGCTTTTTCCTGCTCCTCTTAGCATGATAAACAAGATTCAAAGAGAGTGAGATGCCAGCTCCTTTCATTCAGTCAGTAGCTTCAATCATTTCTGGACGTTTTTCAATGGCAAAAATCAATGAATATTATAAATGCACAAACAGTAATTTCTCCGCATTGCAAGGTGCAATTCTGAAATTTTTTGCTTTTTCCTGCTCCTCTTAGCATGATAAAGAAGATTCAAAGAGAGTGAGATGCCAGCTCCTTTCATTCAGTCAGTAGCTTCAATCATTTCTGGACGTTTTTCAATGGCAAAAATCAATGAATATTGTAAATGCACAAACTGTAATTTCTCCGCATTGCAAGGTGCAATTCTGAAATTTTTTGCTTTTTCCTGCTCCTCTTAGCATGATAAAGAAGATTCAAAGAGAGTGAGATGCCAGCTCCTTTCATTCAGTCAGTAGCTTCAATCATTTCTGGATGTTTTTCAATGGCAAAAATCAATGAATATTGTAAATGCACAAACAGTAATTTCTCCGCATTCCAAGGTGCAATTCTGAAATTTTTTGCTTTTTCCTGCTCCTCTTAGCATGATAAAGAAGATTCAAAGAGAGTGAGATGCCAGCTCCTTTCATTCAGTCAGTAGCTTCAAACATTTCAGGTATATGAATAACATGATGTTTTTCAATGGCAAAAATCAATGAATATTGTAAATGCACAAATAGTAATTTCTCCGCATTGCGAGGTGCAATTCTGAAATTTTTTGCTTTTTCCTGCTCCTCTTAGCATGATAAAGAAGATTCAAAGAGAGTGAGATGCCAGCTCCTTTCATTCAGTCAGTAGCTTCAATCATTTCTGGATGTTTTTCAATGGCAAAAATCAATGAATATTGTAAATGCACAAACAGTAATTTCTCCGCATTGCAAGGTGCAATTCTGAAATTTTTTGCTTTTTCCTGCTCCTCTTAGCATGATAAAGAAGATTCAAAGAGAGTGAGATGCCAGCTCCTTTCATACAGTGAGTAGCTTCAAACATTTCAGGTATATGAATAACATGATGTTTTCCAATGGCAAAAATCAATGAATATTGTAAATGCACAAAGAGTAATTTCTCCGCATTGCAAGGTGCAATTCTGAAATTTTTTGCTTTTTCCTGCTCCTCTTAGCATGATAAAGAAGATTCAAAGAGAGTGAGATGCCAGCTCCTTTCATTCAGTCAGTAGCTTCAAACATTTCTGGTATATGAATAACATGATGTTTTTCAATGGCAAAAATCAATGAATATTGTAAATGCACAAACAGCAATTTCTCCGCATTGCAAGGTGCAATTCTGAAATTTTTTGCTTTTTCCTGCTCCTCTTAGCATGATAAAGAAGATTCAAAGAGAGTGAGATGGCAGCTCCTTTCGTTCAGTCAGTAGCTTCAATCATTTCTGGACGTTTTTCAATGGCAAAAATCATTGAATATTTTAAATGCACAAACAGTAATTTCTCCGCATTGCAAGGTGCAATTCTGAAATTTTTTACTTTTTCCTGCTCCTCTTAACATGATAAAGAAGATTCAAAGAGAGTGAGATGCCAGCTCCTTTCATTCAGTCAGTAGCTTCAATCATTTCTGGTATATGAATAACATGATGTTTTTCAATGGCAAAAATCAATGAATATTGTAAATGCACAAACAGTAATTTCTCCGCATTGCAAGGTGCAATTCTGAAATTTTTTGCTTTTTCCTGCTCCTCTTAGCATGATAAACAAGATTCAAAGAGAGTGAGATTCCAGCTCCTTTCATTCAGTCAGTAGCTTCAATCATTTCTGGACGTTTTTCAATGGCAAAAATCAATGAATATTGTAAATGCACAAACAGTAATTTCTCCGCATTGCAAGGTGCAATTCTGAAATTTTTTGCTTTTTCCTGCTCCTCTTAGCATGATAAAGAAGATTCAAAGAGAGTGAGATGCCAGCTCTTTTCATTCAGTCAGTAGCTTCAATCATTTCTGGATGTTTTTCAATGGCAAAAATCAATGAATATTGTAAATGCACAAACAGTAATTTCTCCGCATTGCAAGGTGCAATTCTGAAATTTTTTGCTTTTTCCTGCTCCTCTTAGCATGATAAAGAAGATTCAAAGAGAGTGAGATGCCAGCTCCTTTCATTCAGTCAGTAGCTTCAAACATTTCTGGTATATGAATAACATGATGTTTTTCAATGGCAAAAATCAATGAATATTGTAAATGCACAAACAGTAATTTCTCCGCATTGCAAGGTGCAATTCTGAAATTTTTTGCTTTTTCCTGCTCCTCTTAGCATGATAAAGAAGATTCAAAGAGAGTGAGATGCCAGCTCCTTTCGTTCAGTCAGTAGCTTCAATCATTTCTGGACGTTTTTCAATGGCAAAAATCATTGAATATTGTAAATGCACAAACAGTAATTTCTCCGCATTGCAATGTGCAATTCTGAAATTTTTTGCTTTTTCCTGCTCCTCTTAACATGATAAAGAAGATTCAAAGAGAGTGAGATGCCAGCTCCTTTCATTCAGTCAGTAGCTTCAATCATTTGTGGTATATGAATAACATGATGTTTTTCAATGCAAAAATCAATGAATATTGTAAATGCACAAACAGTAATTTCTCCGCATTGCAAGGTGCAATTCTGAAATTTTTTTGCTTTTTCCTGCTCCTCTTAGCATGATAAACAAGATTCAAAGAGAGTGAGATGCCAGCTCCTTTCATTCAGTCAGTAGCTTCAATCATTTCTGGACGTTTTTCAATGGCAAAAATCAATGAATATTGTAAATGCACAAACAGTAATTTCTCCGCATTGCAAGGTGCAATTCTGAAATTTTTTGCTTTTTCCTGCTCCTCTTAGCATGATAAAGAAGATTCAAAGAGAGTGAGATGCCAGCTCCTTTCATTCAGTCAGTAGCTTCAATCATTTCTGGACGTTTTTCAATGGCAAAAATCAATGAATATTGTAAATGCACAAACAGTAATTTCTCCGCATTGCAAGGTGCAATTCTGAAATTTTTTGCTTTTTCCTGCTCCTCTTAGCATGATAAAGAAGATTCAAAGAGAGTGAGATGCCAGCTCCTTTCATTCAGTCAGTAGCTTCAATCATTTCTGGATGTTTTTCAATGGCAAAAATCAATGAATATTGTAAATGCACAAACATTAATTTCTCCGCATTGCAAGGTGCAATTCTGAAATTTTTTGCTTTTTCCTGCTCCTCTTAGCATGATAAAGAAGATTCAAAGAGAGTGAGATGCCAGCTCCTTTCATTCAGTCAGTAGCTTCAAACATTTCAGGTATATGAATAACATGATGTTTTTCAATGGCAAAAATCAATGAATATTGTAAATGCACAAACAGTAATTTCTCCGCATTGCAAGGTGCAATTCTGAAATTTTTTGCTTTTTCCTGCTCCTCTTAGCATGATAAAGAAGATTCAAAGAGAGTGAGATGCCAGCTCCTTTCATTCAGTCAGTAGCTTCAATCATTTCTGGACGTTTTTCAATTGCAAAAATCAATGAATATTGTAAATGCACAAACAGTAATTTCTCCGCATTGCAAGGTGCAATTCTGAAATTTTTTGCTTTTTCCTGCTCCTCTTAGCATGATAAAGAAGATTCAAATAGGGTGAGATGCCAGCTCCTTTCATTCAGTCAGTAGCTTCAAACATTTCTGGTATATGAATAACATGATGTTTTTCAATGGCAAAAATCAATGAATATTGTAAATGCACAAACAGTAATTTCTCCGCATTGCAAGGTGCAATTCTGAAATTTTTTGCTTTTTCCTGCTCCTCTTAGCATGATAAACAAGATTCAAAGAGAGTGAGATGCCAGCTCCTTTCGTTCAGTCAGTAGCTTCAATCATTTCTGGACGTTTTTCAATGGCAAAAATCATTGAATATTGTAAATGCACAAACAGTAATTTCTCCGCATTGCAATGTGCAATTCTGAAATTTTTTGCTTTTTCCTGCTCCTCTTAACATGATAAAGAAGATTCAAAGAGAGTGAGATGCCAGCTCCTTTCATTCAGTCAGTAGCTTCAATCATTTGTGGTATATGAATAACATGATGTTTTTCAATGCAAAAATCAATGAATATTGTAAATGCACAAACAGTAATTTCTCCGCATTGCAAGGTGCAATTCTGAAATTTTTTGCTTTTTCCTGCTCCTCTTAGCATGATAAACAAGATTCAAAGAGAGTGAGATGCCAGCTCCTTTCATTCAGTCAGTAGCTTCAATCATTTCTGGACATTTTTCAATGGCAAAAATCAATGAATATTGTAAATGCACAAACAGTAATTTCTCCGCATTGCAAGGTGCAATTCTGAAATTTTTTGCTTTTTCCTGCTCCTCTTAGCATGATAAAGAAGATTCAAAGAGAGTGAGATGCCAGCTCCTTTCATTCAGTCAGTAGCTTCAATCATTTCTGGACGTTTTTCAATGGCAAAAATCAATGAATATTGTAAATGCACAAACAGTAATTTCTCCGCATTGCAAGGTGCAATTCTGAAATTTTTTGCTTTTTCCTGCTCCTCTTAGCATGATAAAGAAGATTCAAAGAGAGTGAGATGCCAGCTCCTTTCATTCAGTCAGTAGCTTCAATCATTTCTGGATGTTTTTCAATGGCAAAAATCAATGAATATTGTAAATGCACAAACATTAATTTCTCCGCATTGCAAGGTGCAATTCTGAAATTTTTTGCTTTTTCCTGCTCCTCTTAGCATGATAAAGAAGATTCAAAGAGAGTGAGATGCCAGCTCCTTTCATTCAGTCAGTAGCTTCAATCATTTCTGGACGTTTTTCAATGGCAAAAATCAATGAATATTGTAAATGCACAAACAGTAATTTCTCCGCATTGCAAGGTGCAATTCTGAAATTTTTTGCTTTTTCCTGCTCCTCTTAGCATGATAAAGAAGATTCAAAGAGAGTGAGATGCCAGCTCCTTTCATTCAGTCAGTAGCTTCAATCATTTCTGGATGTTTTTCAATGGCAAAAATCAATGAATATTGTAAATGCACAAACATTAATTTCTCCGCATTGCAAGGTGCAATTCTGAAATTTTTTGCTTTTTCCTGCTCCTCTTAGCATGATAAAGAAGATTCAAAGAGAGTGAGATGCCAGCTCCTTTCATTCAGTCAGTAGCTTCAAACATTTCAGGTATATGAATAACATGATGTTTTTCAATGGCAAAAATCAATGAATATTGTAAATGTACAAACAGTAATTTCTCCGCATTGCAAGGTGCAATTCTGAAATTTTTTGCTTTTTCCTGCTCCTCTTAGCATGATAAAGAAGATTCAAAGAGAGTGAGATGCCAGCTCCTTTCATTCAGTCAGTAGCTTCAATCATTTCTGGACGTTTTTCAATTGCAAAAATCAATGAATATTGTAAATGCACAAACAGTAATTTCTCCGCATTGCAAGGTGCAATTCTGAAATTTTTTGCTTTTTCCTGCTCCTCTTAGCATGATAAAGAAGATTCAAAGAGGGTGAGATGCCAGCTCCTTTCATTCAGTCAGTAGCTTCAAACATTTCTGGTATATGAATAACATGATGTTTTTCAATGGCAAAAATCAATGAATATTGTAAATGCACAAACAGTAATTTCTCCGCATTGCAAGGTGCAATTCTGAAATTTTTTGCTTTTTCCTGCTCCTCTTAGCATGATAAACAAGATTCCAAGAGAGTGAGATGCCAGCTCCTTTCATTCAGTCAGTAGCTTCAATCATTTCTGGACGTTTTTCAATGGCAAAAATCAATGAATATTGTAAATGCACAAACAGTAATTTCTCCGCATTGCAAGGTGCAATTCTGAAATTTTTTGCTTATTCCTGCTCCTCTTAGCATGATAAAGAAGATTCAAAGAGACTGAGATGCCAGCTCCTTTCATTCAGTCAGTAGCTTCAATCATTTCTGGTATATGAATAACATGATGTTTTTCAATGGCAAAAATCAATGAATATTGTAAATGCACAAACAGTAATTTCTCCGCATTGCAAGGTGCAATTCTGAAATTTTTTGCTTTTTCCTGCTCCTCTTAGCATGATAAACAAGATTCAAAGAGAGTGAGATGCCAGCTCCTTTCATTCAGTCAGTAGCTTCAATCATTTCTGGACGTTTTTCAATGGCAAAAATCAATGAATATTATAAATGCACAAACAGTAATTTCTCCGCATTGCAAGGTGCAATTCTGAAATTTTTTGCTTTTTCCTGCTCCTCTTAGCATGATAAAGAAGATTCAAAGAGAGTGAGATGCCAGCTCCTTTCATTCAGTCAGTAGCTTCAATCATTTCTGGACGTTTTTCAATGGCAAAAATCAATGAATATTGTAAATGCACAAACTGTAATTTCTCCGCATTGCAAGGTGCAATTCTGAAATTTTTTGCTTTTTCCTGCTCCTCTTAGCATGATAAAGAAGATTCAAAGAGAGTGAGATGCCAGCTCCTTTCATTCAGTCAGTAGCTTCAATCATTTCTGGATGTTTTTCAATGGCAAAAATCAATGAATATTGTAAATGCACAAACAGTAATTTCTCCGCATTGCAAGGTGCAATTCTGAAATTTTTTGCTTTTTCCTGCTCCTCTTAGCATGATAAAGAAGATTCAAAGAGAGTGAGATGCCAGCTCCTTTCATTCAGTCAGTAGCTTCAAACATTTCAGGTATATGAATAACATGATGTTTTTCAATGGCAAAAATCAATGAATATTGTAAATGCACAAATAGTAATTTCTCCGCATTGCAAGGTGCAATTCTGAAATTTTTTGCTTTTTCCTGCTCCTCTTAGCATGATAAAGAAGATTCAAAGAGAGTGAGATGCCAGCTCCTTTCATTCAGTCAGGAGCTTCAATCATTTCTGGACGTTTTTCAATTGCAAAAATCAATGAATATTGTAAATGCACAAACAGTAATTTCTCCGCATTGCAAGGTGCAATTCTGAAATTTTTTGCTTTTTCCTGCTCCTCTTAGCATGATAAAGAAGATTCAAAGAGGGTGAGATGCCAGCTCCTTTCATTCAGTCAGTAGCTTCAAACATTTCTGGTATATGAATAACATGATGTTTTTCAATGGCAAAAATCAATGAATATTGTAAATGCACAAACAGTAATTTCTCCGCATTGCAAGGTGCAATTCTGAAATTTTTTGCTTTTTCCTGCTCCTCTTAGCATGATAAAGAAGATTCAAAGAGAGTGAGATGCCAGCTCCTTTCATTCAGTCAGTAGCTTCAATCATTTCTGGACTTTTTTCAATGGCAAAAATCAATGAATATTGTAAATGCACAAACAGTAATTTCTCCGCATTGCAAGGTGCAATTCTGAAATTTTTTACTTTTTCCTGCTCCTCTTAGCATGATAAAGAAGATTCAAAGAGAGTTAGATGCCAGCTCCTTTCATTCAGTCAGTAGCTTCAATCATTTCTGGTATATGAATAACATGATGTTTTTCAATGGCAAAAATCAATGAATATTGTAAATGCACAAACAGTAATTTCTCCGCATTGCAAGGTGCAATTCTGAAATGTTTTGCTTTTTCCTGCTCCTCTTAGCATGATAAACAAGATTCAAAGAGAGTGAGATGCCAGGTCCTTTCATTCAGTCAGTAGCTTCAATCATTTCTGGACGTTTTTCAATGGCAAAAATCAATGAATATTGTAAATGCACAAACAGTAATTTCTCCGCATTGCAAGGTGCAATTCTGAAATTTTTTGCTTTTTCCTGCTCCTCTTAGCATGATAAAGAAGATTCAAAGAGAGTGAGATGCCAGCTCCTTTCATTCAGTCAGTAGCTTCAAACATTTCTGGTATATGAATAACATGATGTTTTTCAATGGCAAAAATCAATGAATATTGTAAATGCACAAACAGTAATTTCTCCGCATTGCAAGGTGCAATTCTGAAATTTTTTGCTTTTTCCTGCTCCTCTTAGCATGATAAAGAAGATTCAAAGAGAGTGAGATGCCAGCTCCTTTCGTTCAGTCAGTAGCTTCAATCATTTCTGGACGTTTTTCAATGGCAAAAATCATTGAATATTGTAAATGCACAAACAGTAATTTCTCCGCATTGCAAGGTGCAATTCAGAAATTTTTTACTTTTTCCTAGTCCTCCTCTTAGCATGATAAAGAAGGTTCAAAGAGAGTGAGATGCCAGCTCCTTTCATTCAGTCAGTAGCTTCAATCATTTCTGGTATATGAATAACATGATGTTTTTCAATGGCAAAAATCAATGAATATTGTAAATGCACAAACAGTAATTTCTCCGCATTGCAAGGTGCAATTCTGAAATTTTTTGCTTTTTCCTGCTCCTCTTAGCATGATAAAGAAGATTCAAAGAGAGTGAGATGCCAGCTCCTTTCATTCAGTCAGTAGCTTCAATCATTTCTGGACGTTTTTCAATGGCAAAAATCAATGAATATTGTAAATGCACAAACTGTAATTTCTCCGCATTGCAAGGTGCAATTCTGAAATTTTTTGCTTTTTCCTGCTCCTCTTAGCATGATACAGAAGATTCAAAGAGAGTGAGATGCCAGCTCCTTTCATTCAGTCAGTAGCTTCAATCATTTCTGGACGTTTTTCAATGGCAAAAATCAATGAATATTGTAAATGCACAAACAGTAATTTCTCCGCATTGCAAGGTGCAATTCTGAAATTTTTTGATTTTTCCTGCTCCTCTTAGCATGATAAAGAAGATTCAAAGAGAGTGAGATGCCAGCTCCTTTCATTCAGTCAGTAGCTTCAAACATTTCTTGTATATGAATAACATGATGTTTTTCAATGGCAAAAATCAATGAATATTGTAAATGCACAAACAGTAATTTCTCCGCATTGCAAGGTGCAATTCTGAAATTTTTTGCTTTTTCCTGCTCCTCTTAGCATGATAAAGAAGATTCAAAGAGAGAGAGATGCCAGCTCCTTTCGTTCAGTCAGTAGCTTCAATCATTTCTGGACGTTTTTCAATGGCAAAAATCATTGAATATTGTAAATGCACAAACAGTAATTACTCCGCATTGCAAGGTGCAATTCTGAAATTTTTTACTTTTTCCTGCTCCTCTTAGCATGATAAAGAAGATTCAAAGAGAGTGAGATGCCAGCTCCTTTCATTCAGTCAGTAGCTTCAATCATTTCTGGACGTTTTTCAATGGCAAAAATCAATGAATATTAAAAATGCACAAACAGTAATTTCTCCGCATTGCAAGGTGCAATTCTGAAATTTTTTGCTTTTTCCTGCTCCTCTTAGCATGATAAAGAAGATTCAAAGAGAGTGAGATGCCAGCTCCTTTCATTCAGTCAGTAGCTTCAATCATTTCTGGACGTTTTTCAATGGCAAAAATCAATGAATATTGTAAATGCACAAACAATAATTTCTCCGCATTGCAAGGTGCAATTCTGAAATTTTTTGCTTTTTCCTGCTCCTCTTAGCATGATAAAGAAGATTCAAAGAGAGTGAGATGCCAGCTCCTTTCATTCAGTCAGTAGCTTCAAACATTTCTGGTATATGAATAACATGATGTTTTTCAATGGCAAAAATCAATGAATATTGTAAATGCACAAACAGTAATTTCTCCGCATTGCAAGGTGCAATTCTGAAATTTTTTGCTTTTTCCTGCTCCTCTTAGCATGATAAAGAAGATTCAAAGAGAGTGAGATGCCAGCTCCTTTCGTTCAGTCAGTAGCTTCAATCATTTCTGGACGTTTTTCAATGGCAAAAATCATTGAATATTGTAAATGCACAAACAGTAATTTCTCCGCATTGCAAGGTGCAATTCTGAAATTTTTTAACTTTTTCCTGCTCCTCTTAGCATGATAAAGAAGATTCAAAGAGAGTGAGATGCCAGCTCCTTTCATTCAGTCAGTAGCTTCAATCATTTCTGGACGTTTTTCAATGGCAAAAATCAATGAATATTGTAAATGCACAAACAGTAATTTCTCCGCATTGCAAGGTGCAATTCTGAAATTTTTTGCTTTTTCCTGCTCCTCTTAGCATGATAAAGAATATTCAAAGAGAGTGAGATGCCAGCTCCTTTCATTCAGTCAGTAGCTTCAAACATTTCTGGTATATGAATAACATGATGTTTTTCAATGGCAAAAATCAATGAATATTGTAAATGCACAAACAGTAATTTCTCCGCATTGCAAGGTGCAATTCTGAAATTTTTTGCTTTTTCCTGCTCCTCTTAGCATGATAAAGAAGATTCAAAGAGAGTGAGATGCCAGCTCCTTTCGTTCAGTCAGTAGCTTCAATCATTTCTGGACGTTTTTCAATGGCAAAAATCATTGAATATTGTGAATGCACAAACAGTAATTTCTCCGCATTGCAAAGTGCAATTCTGAAATTTTTTACTTTTTCCTGCTCCTCTTAGCATGATAAAGAAGATTCAAAGAGAGTGAGATGCCAGCTCCTTTCATTCAGTCAGTAGCTTCAATCATTTCTGGACGTTTTTTCAATGGCAAAAATCAATGAATATTAAAAATGCACAAACAGTAATTTCTCCGCATTGCAAGGTGCAATTCTGAAATTTTTTGCTTTTTCCTGCTCCTCTTAGCATGATAAAGAAGATTCAAAGAGAGTGAGATGCCAGCTCCTTTCATTCAGTCAGTAGCTTCAATCATTTCTGGACGTTTTTCAATGGCAAAAATCAATGAATATTGTAAATGCACAAACAATAATTTCTCCGCATTGCAAGGTGCAATTCTGAAATGTTTTGCTTTTTCCTGCTCCTCTTAGCATGATAAAGAAGATTCAAAGAGAGTGAGATGCCAGCTCCTTTCATTCAGTCAGTAGCTTCAAACATTTCTGGTATATGAATAACATGATGTTTTTCAATGGCAAAAATCAATGAATATTGTAAATGCACAAACAGTAATTTCTCCGCATTGCAAGGTGCAATTCTGAAATTTTTTGCTTTTTCCTGCTCCTCTTAGCATGATAAAGAAGATTCAAAGAGAGTGAGATGCCAGCTCCTTTCGTTCAGTCAGTAGCTTCAATCATTTCTGGACATTTTTCAATGGCAAAAATCATTGAATATTGTAAATGCACAAACAGTAATTTCTCCGCATTGCAAGGTGCAATTCTGAAATTTTTTACTTTTTCCTGCTCCTCTTAGCATGATAAAGAAGATTCAAAGAGAGTGAGATGCCAGCTCCTTTCATTCAGTCAGTAGCTTCAATCATTTCTGGACGTTTTTCAATGGCAAAAATCAATGAAAATTAAAAATGCACAAACAGTAATTTCTCCGCATTGCAAGGTGCAATTCTGAAATTTTTTGCTTTTTCCTGCTCCTCTTAGCATGATAAAGAAGATTCAAAGAGAGTGAGATGCCAGCTCCTTTCATTCAGTCAGTAGCTTCAATCATTTCTGGACGTTTTTCAATGGCAAAAATCAATGAATATTGTAAATGCACAAACAGTAATTTCTCCGCATTGCAAGGTGCAATTCTGAAATTTTTTGCTTTTTCCTGCTCCTCTTAGCATGATAAAGAAGATTCAAAGAGAGTGAGATGCCAGCTCCTTTCATTCAGTCAGTAGCTTCAAACATTTCTGGTATATGAATAACATGATGTTTTTCAATGGCAAAAATCAATGAATATTGTAAATGCACAAACAGTAATTTCTCCGCATTGCAAGGTGCAATTCTGAAATTTTTTGCTTTTTCCTGCTCCTCTTAGCGTGATAAAGAAGATTCAAAGAGAGTGAGATGCCAGCTCCTTTCGTTCAGTCAGTAGCTTCAATCATTTCTGGACGTTTTTCAATGGCAAAAATCATTGAATATTGTAAATGCACAAACAGTAATTTCTCCGCATTGCAAGGTGCAATTCTGAAATTTTTTACTTTTTCCTGCTCCTCTTAGCATGATAAAGAAGATTCAAAGAGAGTGAGATGCCAGCTCCTTTCATTCAGTCAGTAGCTTCAATCATTTCTGGTATATGAATAACATGATGTTTTTCAATGGCAAAAATCAATGAATATTGTAGATGCACAAACAGTAATTTCTCCGCATTGCAAGGTGCAATTCTAAAATTTTTTGCTTTTTCCTGCTCCTCTTAGCATGATAAACAAGATTCAAAGAGAGTGAGATGCCAGCTCCTTTCATTCAGTCAGTAGCTTCAATCATTTCTGGACGTTTTTCAATGGCAAAAATCAATGAATATTGTAAATGCACAAACAGTAATTTCTCCGCATTGCAAGGTGCAATTCAGAAATTTTTTGCTTTTTCCTGCTCCTCTTAGCATGATAAAGAAGATTCAAAGAGAGTGAGATGCCAGCTCCTTTCATTCAGTCAGTAGCTTCAAACATTTCTTGTATATGAATAACATGATGTTTTTCAATGGCAAAAATCAATGAATATTGTAAATGCACAAACAGTAATTTCTCCGCATTGCAAGGTGCAATTCTGAAATTTTTTGCTTTTTCCTGCTCCTCTTAGCATGATAAAGAAGATTCAAAGAGAGTGAGATGCCAGCTCCTTTCGTTCAGTCAGTAGCTTCAATCATTTCTGGACGTTTTTCAATGGCAAAAATCATTGAATATTGTAAATGCACAAACAGTAATTTCTCCGCATTGCAAGGTGCAATTCTGAAATTTTTTACTTTTTCCTGCTCCTCTTAGCATGATAAAGAAGATTCAAAGAGAGTGAGATGCCAGCTCCCTTCATTCAGTCAGTAGCTTCAATCATTTCTGGACGTTTTTCAATGGCAAAAATCAATGAATATTAAAAATGCACAAACAGTAATTTCTCCGCATTGCAAGGTGCAATTCTGAAATTTTTTGCTTTTTCCTGCTCCTCTTAGCATGATAAAGAAGATTCAAAGAGAGTGAGATGCCAGCTCCTTTCATTCAGTCAGTAGCTTCAATCATTTCTGGACGTTTTTCAATGGCAAAAATCAATGAATATTGTAAATGCACAAACAATAATTTCTCCGCATTGCAAGGTGCAATTCTGAAATTTTTTGCTTTTTCCTGCTCCTCTTAGCATGATAAAGAAGATTCAAAGAGAGTGAGATGCCAGCTCCTTTCATTCAGTCAGTAGCTTCAAACATTTCTGGTATATGAATAACATGATGTTTTTCAATGGCAAAAATCAATGAATATTGTAAATGCACAAACAGTAATTTCTCCGCATTGCAAGGTGCAATTCTGAAATTTTTTGCTTTTTCCTGCTCCTCTTAGCATGATAAAGAAGATTCAAAGAGAGTGAGATGCCAGCTCCTTTCATTCAGTCAGTAGCTTCAATCATTTCTGGACGTTTTTCAATGGCAAAAATCAATGAAAATTAAAAATGCACAAACAGTAATTTCTCCGCATTGCAAGGTGCAATTCTGAAATTTTTTGCTTTTTCCTGCTCCTCTTAGCATGATAAAGAAGATTCAAAGAGAGTGAGATGCCAGCTCCTTTCATTCAGTCAGTAGCTTCAATCATTTCTGGACGTTTTTCAATGGCAAAAATCAATGAATATTGTAAATGCACAAACAGTAATTTCTCCGCATTGCAAGGTGCAATTCTGAAATTTTTTGCTTTTTCCTGCTCCTCTTAGCATGATAAAGAAGATTCAAAGAGAGTGAGATGCCAGCTCCTTTCATTCAGTCAGTAGCTTCAAACATTTCTGGTATATGAATAACATGATGTTTTTCAATGGCAAAAATCAATGAATATTGTAAATGCACAAACAGTAATTTCTCCGCATTGCAAGGTGCAATTCTGAAATTTTTTGCTTTTTCCTGCTCCTCTTAGCATGATAAAGAAGATTCAAAGAGAGTGAGATGCCAGCTCCTTTCGTTCAGTCAGTAGCTTCAATCATTTCTGGACGTTTTTCAATGGCAAAAATCATTGAATATTGTAAATGCACAAACAGTAATTTCTCCGCATTGCAAGGTGCAATTCTGAAATTTTTTACTTTTTCCTGCTCCTCTTAGCATGATAAAGAAGATTCAAAGAGAGTGAGATGCCAGCTCCTTTCATTCAGTCAGTAGCTTCAATCATTTCTGGTATATGAATAACATGATGTTTTTCAATGGCAAAAATCAATGAATATTGTAAATGCACAAACAGTAATTTCTCCGCATTGCAAGGTGCAATTCTAAAATTTTTTGCTTTTTCCTGCTCCTCTTAGCATGATAAACAAGATTCAAAGAGAGTGAGATGCCAGCTCCTTTCATTCAGTCAGTAGCTTCAATCATTTCTGGACGTTTTTCAATGGCAAAAATCAATGAATATTGTAAATGCACAAACAGTAATTTCTCCGCATTGCAAGGTGCAATTCAGAAATTTTTTGCTTTTTCCTGCTCCTCTTAGCATGATAAAGAAGATTCAAAGAGAGTGAGATGCCAGCTCCTTTCATTCAGTCAGTAGCTTCAATCATTTCTGGACGTTTTTCAATGGCAAAAATCAATGAATATTGTAAATGCACAAACTGTAATTTCTCCGCATTGCAAGGTGCAATTCTGAAATTTTTTGCTTTTTCCTGCTCCTCTTAGCATGATAAAGAAGATTCAAAGAGAGTGAGATGCCAGCTCCTTTCATTCAGTCAGTAGCTTCAATCATTTCTGGACGTTTTTCAATGGCAAAAATCATTGAATATTGTAAATGCACAAACAGTAATTTCTCCGCATTGCAAGGTGCAATTCTGAAATTTTTTACTTTTTCCTGCTCCTCTTAGCATGATAAAGAAGATTCAAAGAGAGTGAGATGCCAGCTCCTTTCATTCAGTCAGTAGCTTCAATCATTTCTGGACGTTTTTCAATGGCAAAAATCAATGAAAATTAAAAATGCACAAACAGTAATTTCTCCGCATTGCAAGGTGCAATTCTGAAATTTTTTGCTTTTTCCTGCTCCTCTTAGCATGATAAAGAAGATTCAAAGAGAGTGAGATGCCAGCTCCTTTCATTCAGTCAGTAGCTTCAATCATTTCTGGACGTTTTTCAATGGCAAAAATCAATGAATATTGTAAATGCACAAACAGTAATTTCTCCGCATTGCAAGGTGCAATTCTGAAATTTTTTGCTTTTTCCTGCTCCTCTTAGCATGATAAAGAAGATTCAAAGAGAGTGAGATGCCAGCTCCTTTCGTTCAGTCAGTAGCTTCAATCATTTCTGGACGTTTTTCAATGGCAAAAATCATTGAATATTGTAAATGCACAAACAGTAATTTCTCCGCATTGCAAGGTGCAATTCTGAAATTTTTTACTTTTTCCTGCTCCTCTTAGCATGATAAAGAAGATTCAAAGAGAGTGAGATGCCAGCTCCTTTCATTCAGTCAGTAGCTTCAATCATTTCTGGTATATGAATAACATGATGTTTTTCAATGGCAAAAATCAATGAATATTGTAGATGCACAAACAGTAATTTCTCCGCATTGCAAGGTGCAATTCTAAAATTTTTTGCTTTTTCCTGCTCCTCTTAGCATGATAAACAAGATTCAAAGAGAGTGAGATGCCAGCTCCTTTCATTCAGTCAGTAGCTTCAATCATTTCTGGACGTTTTTCAATGGCAAAAATCAATGAATATTGTAAATGCACAAACAGTAATTTCTCCGCATTGCAAGGTGCAATTCAGAAATTTTTTGCTTTTTCCTGCTCCTCTTAGCATGATAAAGAAGATTCAAAGAGAGTGAGATGCCAGCTCCTTTCATTCAGTCAGTAGCTTCAAACATTTCTTGTATATGAATAACATGATGTTTTTCAATGGCAAAAATCAATGAATATTGTAAATGCACAAACAGTAATTTCTCCGCATTGCAAGGTGCAATTCTGAAATTTTTTGCTTTTTCCTGCTCCTCTTAGCATGATAAAGAAGATTCAAAGAGAGTGAGATGCCAGCTCCTTTCGTTCAGTCAGTAGCTTCAATCATTTCTGGACGTTTTTCAATGGCAAAAATCATTGAATATTGTAAATGCACAAACAGTAATTTCTCCGCATTGCAAGGTGCAATTCTGAAATTTTTTACTTTTTCCTGCTCCTCTTAGCATGATAAAGAAGATTCAAAGAGAGTGAGATGCCAGCTCCCTTCATTCAGTCAGTAGCTTCAATCATTTCTGGACGTTTTTCAATGGCAAAAATCAATGAATATTAAAAATGCACAAACAGTAATTTCTCCGCATTGCAAGGTGCAATTCTGAAATTTTTTGCTTTTTCCTGCTCCTCTTAGCATGATAAAGAAGATTCAAAGAGAGTGAGATGCCAGCTCCTTTCATTCAGTCAGTAGCTTCAATCATTTCTGGACGTTTTTCAATGGCAAAAATCAATGAATATTGTAAATGCACAAACAATAATTTCTCCGCATTGCAAGGTGCAATTCTGAAATTTTTTGCTTTTTCCTGCTCCTCTTAGCATGATAAAGAAGATTCAAAGAGAGTGAGATGCCAGCTCCTTTCATTCAGTCAGTAGCTTCAAACATTTCTGGTATATGAATAACATGATGTTTTTCAATGGCAAAAATCAATGAATATTGTAAATGCACAAACAGTAATTTCTCCGCATTGCAAGGTGCAATTCTGAAATTTTTTGCTTTTTCCTGCTCCTCTTAGCATGATAAAGAAGATTCAAAGAGAGTGAGATGCCAGCTCCTTTCATTCAGTCAGTAGCTTCAATCATTTCTGGACGTTTTTCAATGGCAAAAATCAATGAAAATTAAAAATGCACAAACAGTAATTTCTCCGCATTGCAAGGTGCAATTCTGAAATTTTTTGCTTTTTCCTGCTCCTCTTAGCATGATAAAGAAGATTCAAAGAGAGTGAGATGCCAGCTCCTTTCATTCAGTCAGTAGCTTCAATCATTTCTGGACGTTTTTCAATGGCAAAAATCAATGAATATTGTAAATGCACAAACAGTAATTTCTCCGCATTGCAAGGTGCAATTCTGAAATTTTTTGCTTTTTCCTGCTCCTCTTAGCATGATAAAGAAGATTCAAAGAGAGTGAGATGCCAGCTCCTTTCATTCAGTCAGTAGCTTCAAACATTTCTGGTATATGAATAACATGATGTTTTTCAATGGCAAAAATCAATGAATATTGTAAATGCACAAACAGTAATTTCTCCGCATTGCAAGGTGAAATTCTGAAATTTTTTGCTTTTTCCTGCTCCTCTTAGCATGATAAAGAAGATTCAAAGAGAGTGAGATGCCAGCTCCTTTCGTTCAGTCAGTAGCTTCAATCATTTCTGGACGTTTTTCAATGGCAAAAATCATTGAATATTGTAAATGCACAAACAGTAATTTCTCCGCATTGCAAGGTGCAATTCTGAAATTTTTTACTTTTTCCTGCTCCTCTTAGCATGATAAAGAAGATTCAAAGAGAGTGAGATGCCAGCTCCTTTCATTCAGTCAGTAGCTTCAATCATTTCTGGTATATGAATAACATGATGTTTTTCAATGGCAAAAATCAATGAATATTGTAAATGCACAAACAGTAATTTCTCCGCATTGCAAGGTGCAATTCTAAAATTTTTTGCTTTTTCCTGCTCCTCTTAGCATGATAAACAAGATTCAAAGAGAGTGAGATGCCAGCTCCTTTCATTCAGTCAGTAGCTTCAATCATTTCTGGACGTTTTTCAATGGCAAAAATCAATGAATATTGTAAATGCACAAACAGTAATTTCTCCGCATTGCAAGGTGCAATTCAGAAATTTTTTGCTTTTTCCTGCTCCTCTTAGCATGATAAAGAAGATTCAAAGAGAGTGAGATGCCAGCTCCTTTCATTCAGTCAGTAGCTTCAATCATTTCTGGACGTTTTTCAATGGCAAAAATCAATGAATATTGTAAATGCACAAACTGTAATTTCTCCGCATTGCAAGGTGCAATTCTGAAATTTTTTGCTTTTTCCTGCTCCTCTTAGCATGATAAAGAAGATTCAAAGAGAGTGAGATGCCAGCTCCTTTCATTCAGTCAGTAGCTTCAATCATTTCTGGATGTTTTTCAATGGCAAAAATCAATGAATATTGTAAATGCACAAACAGTAATTTCTCCGCATTGCAAGGTGCAATTCTGAAATTTTTTGCTTTTTCCTGCTCCTCTTAGCATGATAAAGAAGATTCAAAGAGAGTGAGATGCCAGCTCCTTTCATTCAGTCAGTAGCTTCAAACATTTCAGGTATATGAATAACATGATGTTTTTCAATGGCAAAAATCAATGAATATTGTAAATGCACAAACAGTAATTTCTCCGCATTGCAAGGTGCAATTCTGAAATTTTTTGCTTTTTCCTGCTCCTCTTAGCATGATAAAGAAGATTCAAAGAGAGTGAGATGCCAGCTCCTTTCATTCAGTCAGTAGCTTCAATCATTTCTGGACGTTTTTCAATTGCAAAAATCAATGAATATTGTAAATGCACAAACAGTAATTTCTCCGCATTGCAAGGTGCAATTCTGAAATTTTTTGCTTTTTCCTGCGCCTCTTAGCATGATAAAGAAGATTCAAAGAGGGTGAGATGCCAGCTCCTTTCATTCAGTCAGTAGCTTCAAACATTTCTGGTATATGAATAACATGATGTTTTTCAATGGCAAAAATCAATGAATATTGTAAATGCACAAACAGTAATTTCTCCGCATTGCAAGGTGCAATTCTGAAATTTTTTGCTTTTTCCTGCTCCTCTTAGCATGATAAAGAAGATTCAAAGAGAGTGAGATGCCAGCTCCTTTCATTCAGTCAGTAGCTTCAATCATTTCTGGACGTTTTTCAATGGCAAAAATCAATGAATATTGTAAATGCACAAACAGTAATTTCTCCGCATTGCAAGGTGCAATTCTGAAATTTTTTGCTTTTTCCTGCTCCTCTTAGCATGATAAAGAAGATTCAAAGAGAGTGAGATGCCAGCTCCTTTCATTCAGTCAGTAGCTTCAAACATTTCTGGTATATGAATAACATGATGTTTTTCAATGGCAAAAATCAATGAATATTGTAAATGCACAAACAGTAATTTCTCCGCATTGCAAGGTGCAATTCTGAAATTTTTTGCTTTTTCCTGCTCCTCTTAGCATGATAAAGAAGATTCAAAGAGAGTGAGATGCCAGCTCCTTTCGTTCAGTCAGTAGCTTCAATCATTTCTGGACGTTTTTCAATGGCAAAAATCATTGAATATTGTAAATGCACAAACAGTAATTTCTCCGCATTGCAAGGTGCAATTCTGAAATTTTTTACTTTTTCCTGCTCCTCTTAGCATGATAAAGAAGATTCAAAGAGAGTGAGATGCCAGCTCCTTTCATTCAGTCAGTAGCTTCAATCATTTCTGGTATATGAATAACATGATGTTTTTCAATGGCAAAAATCAATGAATATTGTAAATGCACAAACAGTAATTTCTCCGCATTGCAAGGTGCAATTCTGAAATTTTTTGCTTTTTCCTGCTCCTCTTAGCATGATAAACAAGATTCAAAGAGAGTGAGATGCCAGCTCCTTTCATTCAGTCAGTAGCTTCAATCATTTCTGGACGTTTTTCAATGGCAAAAATCAATGAATATTGTAAATGCACAAACTGTAATTTCTCCGCATTGCAAGGTGCAATTCTGAAATTTTTTGCTTTTTCCTGCTCCTCTTAGCATGATAAAGAAGATTCAAAGAGAGTGAGATGCCAGCTCCTTTCATTCAGTCAGTAGCTTCAATCATTTCTGGATGTTTTTCAATGGCAAAAATCAATGAATATTGTAAATGCACAAACAGTAATTTCTCCGCATTGCAAGGTGCAATTCTGAAATTTTTTGCTTTTTCCTGCTCCTCTTAGCATGATAAAGAAGATTCAAAGAGAGTGAGATGCCAGCTCCTTTCATTCAGTCAGTAGCTTCAAACATTTCAGGTATATGAATAACATGATGTTTTTCAATGGCAAAAATCAATGAATATTGTAAATGCACAAACAGTAATTTCTCCGCATTGCAAGGTGAAATTCTGAATTTTTTTGCTTTTTCCTGCTCCTCTTAGCATGATAAAGAAGATTCAAAGAGAGTGAGATGCCAGCTCATTTCATTCAGTCAGTAGCTTCAATCATTTCTGGACGTTTTTCAATTGCAAAAATCAATGAATATTGTAAATGCACAAACAGTAATTTCTTCGCATTGCAAGGTGCAATTCTGAAATTTTTTGCTTTTTCCTGCTCCTCTTAGCATGATAAAGAAGATTCAAAGAGGGTGAGATGCCAGCTCCTTTCATTCAGTCAGTAGCTTCAAACATTTCTGGTATATGAATAACATGATGTTTTTCAATGGCAAAAATCAATGAATATTGTAAATGCACAAACAGTAATTTCTCCGCATTGCAAGGTGCAATTCTGAAATTTTTTGCTTTTTCCTGCTCCTCTTAGCATGATAAAGAAGATTCAAAGAGAGTGAGATGCCAGCTCCTTTCATTCAGTCAGTAGCTTCAAACATTTCAGGTATATGAATAACATGATGTTTTTCAATGGCAAAAATCAATGAATATTGTAAATGCACAAACAGTAATTTCTCCGCATTGCAAGGTGCAATTCTGAATTTTTTTGCTTTTTCCTGCTCCTCTTAGCATGATAAAGAAGATTCAAAGAGAGTGAGATGCCAGCTCCTTTCATTCAGTCAGTAGCTTCAATCATTTCTGGACGTTTTTCAATTGCAAAAATCAATGAATATTGTAAATGCACAAACAGTAATTTCTCCGCATTGCAAGGTGCAATTCTGAATTTTTTTGCTTTTTCCTGCTCCTCTTAGCATGATAAAGAAGATTCAAAGAGGGTGAGATGCCAGCTCCTTTCATTCAGTCAGTAGCTTCAAACATTTCTGGTATATGAATAACATGATGTTTTTCAATGGCAAAAATCAATGAATATTGTAAATGCACAAACAGTAATTTCTCCGCATTGCAAGGTGCAATTCTGAAATTTTTTGCTTTTTCCTGCTCCTCTTAGCATGATAAAGAAGATTCAAAGAGAGTGAGATGCCAGCTCCTTTCGTTCAGTCAGTAGCTTCAATCATTTCTGGACGTTTTTCAATGGCAAAAATCATTGAATATTGTAAATGCACAAACAGTAATTTCTCCGCATTGCAAGGTGCAATTCTGAAATTTTTTACTTTTTCCTGCTCCTCTTAGCATGATAAAGAAGATTCAAAGAGAGTGAGATGCCAGCTCCTTTCATTCAGTCAGTAGCTTCAATCATTTCTGGACGTTTTTCAATGGCAAAAATCAATGAAAATTAAAAATGCACAAACAGTATTTTCTCCGCATTGCAAGGTGCAATTCTGAAATTTTTTGCTTTTTCCTGCTCCTCTTAGCATGATAAAGAAGATTCAAAGAGAGTGAGATGCCAGCTCCTTTCATTCAGTCAGTAGCTTCAATCATTTCTGGACGTTTTTCAATGGCAAAAATCAATGAATATTGTAAATGCATAAACAGTAATTTCTCCGCATTGCAAGGTGCAATTCTGAAATTTTTTGCTTTTTCCTGCTCCTCTTAGCATGATAAAGAAGATTCAAAGAGAGTGAGATGCCAGCTCCTTTCATTCAGTCAGTAGCTTCAAACATTTCTGGTATATGAATAACATGATGTTTTTCAATGGCAAAAATCAATGAATATTGTAAATGCACAAACAGTAATTTCTCCGCATTTCAAGGTGCAATTCTGAAATTTTTTGCTTTTTCCTGCTCCTCTTAGCATGATAAAGAAGATTCAAAGAGAGTGAGATGCCAGCTCCTTTCGTTCAGTCAGTAGCTTCAATCATTTCTGGACGTTTTTCAATGGCAAAAATCATTGAATATTGTAAATGCACAAACAGTAATTTCTCTGCATTGCAAGGTGCAATTCTGAAATTTTTTACTTTTTCCTGCTCCTCTTAGCATGATAAAGAAGATTCAAAGAGAGTGAGATGCCAGCTCCTTTCATTCAGTCAGTAGCTTCAATCATTTCTGGTATATGAATAACATGATGTTTTTCAATGGCAAAAATCAATGAATATTGTAGATGCACAAACAGTAATTTCTCCGCATTGCAAGGTGCAATTCTAAAATTTTTTGCTTTTTCCTGCTCCTCTTAGCATGATAAACAAGATTCAAAGAGAGTGAGATGCCAGCTCCTTTCATTCAGTCAGTAGCTTCAATCATTTCTGGACGTTTTTCAATGGCAAAAATCAATGAATATTGTAAATGCACAAACAGTAATTTCTCCGCATTGCAAGGTGCAATTCAGAAATTTTTTGCTTTTTCCTGCTCCTCTTAGCATGATAAAGAAGATTCAAAGAGAGTGAGATGCCAGCTCCTTTCATTCAGTCAGTAGCTTCAAACATTTCTTGTATATGAATAACATGATGTTTTTCAATGGCAAAAATCAATGAATATTGTAAATGCACAAACAGTAATTTCTCCGCATTGCAAGGTGCAATTCTGAAATTTTTTGCTTTTTCCTGCTCCTCTTAGCATGATAAAGAAGATTCAAAGAGAGTGAGATGCCAGCTCCTTTCGTTCAGTCAGTAGCTTCAATCATTTCTGGATGTTTTTCAATGGCAAAAATCATTGAATATTGTAAATGCACAAACAGTAATTTCTCCGCATTGCAAGGTGCAATTCTGAAATTTTTTACTTTTTCCTGCTCCTCTTAGCATGATAAAGAAGATTCAAAGAGAGTGAGATGCCAGCTCCCTTCATTCAGTCAGTAGCTTCAATCATTTCTGGACGTTTTTCAATGGCAAAAATCAATGAATATTAAAAATGCACAAACAGTAATTTCTCCGCATTGCAAGGTGCAATTCTGAAATTTTTTGCTTTTTCCTGCTCCTCTTAGCATGATAAAGAAGATTCAAAGAGAGTGAGATACCAGCTCCTTTCATTCAGTCAGTAGCTTCAATCATTTCTGGACGTTTTTCAATGGCAAAAATCAATGAATATTGTAAATGCACAAACAATAATTTCTCCGCATGGCAAGGTGCAATTCTGAAATGTTTTGCTTTTTCCTGCTCCTCTTAGCATGATAAAGAAGATTCAAAGAGAGTGAGATGCCAGATCCTTTCATTCAGTCAGTAGCTTCAAACATTTCAGGTATATGAATAACATGATGTTTTTCAATGGCAAAAATCAATGAATATTGTAAATGCACAAACAGTAATTTCTCCGCATTGCAAGGTGCAATTCTGAAATTTTTTGCTTTTTCCTGCTCCTCTTAGCATGATAAAGAAGATTCAAAGAGGGTGAGATGCCAGCTCCTTTCATTCAGTCAGTAGCTTCAAACATTTCTGGTATATGAATAACATGATGTTTTTCAATGGCAAAAATCAATGAATATTGTAAATGCACAAACAGTAATTTCTCCGCATTGCAAGGTGCAATTCTGAAATTTTTTGCTTTTTCCTGCTCCTCTTAGCATGATAAAGAAGATTCAAAGAGGGTGAGATGCCAGCTCCTTTCATTCAGTCAGTAGCTTCAAACATTTCTGGTATATGAATAACATGATGTTTTTCAATGGCAAAAATCAATGAATATTGTAAATGCACAAACAGTAATTTCTCCGCATTGCAAGGTGCAATTCTGAAATTTTTTGCTTTTTCCTGCTCCTCTTAGCATGATAAAGAAGATTCAAAGAGAGTGAGATGCCAGCTCCTTTCATTCAGTCAGTAGCTTCAATCATTTCTGGACGTTTTTCAATGGCAAAAATCAATGAATATTGTAAATGCACAAACAGTAATTTCTCCGCATTGCAAGGTGCAATTCTGAAATTTTTTGCTTTTTCCTGCTCCTCTTAGCATGATAAAGAAGATTCAAAGAGAGTGAGATGCCAGCTCCTTTCATTCAGTCAGTAGCTTCAAACATTTCTGGTATATGAATAACATGATGTTTTTCAATGGCAAAAATCAATGAATATTGTAAATGCACAAACAGTAATTTCTCCGCATTGCAAGGTGCAATTCTGAAATTTTTTGCTTTTTCCTGCTCCTCTTAGCATGATAAAGAAGATTCAAAGAGAGTGAGATGCCAGCTCCTTTCGTTCAGTCAGTAGCTTCAATCATTTCTGGACGTTTTTCAATGGCAAAAATCATTGAATATTGTAAATGCACAAACAGTAATTTCTCCGCATTGCAAGGTGCAATTCTGAAATTTTTTACTTTTTCCTGCTCCTCTTAGCATGATAAAGAAGATTCAAAGAGAGTGAGATGCCAGCTCCTTTCATTCAGTCAGTAGCTTCAATCATTTCTGGTATATGAATAACATGATGTTTTTCAATGGCAAAAATCAATGAATATTGTAAATGCACAAACAGTAATTTCTCCGCATTGCAAGGTGCAATTCTGAAATTTTTTGCTTTTTCCTGCTCCTCTTAGCATGATAAACAAGATTCAAAGAGAGTGAGATGCCAGCTCCTTTCATTCAGTCAGTAGCTTCAATCATTTCTGGACGTTTTTCAATGGCAAAAATCAATGAATATTGTAAATGCACAAACTGTAATTTCTCCGCATTGCAAGGTGCAATTCTGAAATTTTTTGCTTTTTCCTGCTCCTCTTAGCATGATAAAGAAGACTCAAAGAGAGTGAGATGCCAGCTCCTTTCATTAAGTCAGTAGCTTCAATCATTTCTGGATGTTTTTCAATGGCAAAAATCAATGAATATTGTAAATGCACAAACAGTAATTTCTCCGCATTGCAAGGTGCAATTCTGAAATTTTTTGCTTTTTCCTGCTCCTCTTAGCATGATAAAGAAGATTCAAAGAGAGTGAGATGCCAGCTCCTTTCATTCAGTCAGTAGCTTCAAACATTTCAGGTATATGAATAACGTGATGTTTTTCAATGGCAAAAATCAATGAATATTGTAAATGCACAAACAGTAATTTCTCCGCATTGCAAGGTGCAATTCTGAATTTTTTTGCTTTTTCCTGCTCCTCTTAGCATGATAAAGAAGATTCAAAGAGAGTGAGATGCCAGCTCATTTCATTCAGTCAGTAGCTTCAATCATTTCTGGACGTTTTTCAATTGCAAAAATCAATGAATATTGTAAATGCACAAACAGTAATTTCTCCGCATTGCAAGGTGCAATTCTGAAATTTTTTGCTTTTTCCTGCTCCTCTTAGCATGATAAAGAAGATACAAAGAGGGTGAGATGCCAGCTCCTTTCATTCAGTCAGTAGCTTCAAACATTTCTGGTATATGAATAACATGATGTTTTTCAATGGCAAAAATCAATGAATATTGTAAATGCACAAACAGTAATTTCTCCGCATTGCAAGGTGCAATTCTGAAATTTTTTACTTTTTCCTGCTCCTCTTAGCATGATAAACAAGATTCAAAGAGAGTGAGATGCCAGCTCCTTTCATTCAGTCAGTAGCTTCAATCATTTCTGGACGTTTTTCAATGGCAAAAATCAATGAATATTGTAAATGCACAAACAGTAATTTCTCCGCATTGCAAGGTGCAATTCTGAAATTTTTTGCTTTTTCCTGCTCCTCTTAGCATGATAAAGAAGATTCAAAGAGAGTGAGATGCCAGCTCCTTTCGTTCAGTCAGTAGCTTCAATCATTTCTGGACGTTTTTCAATGGCAAAAATCATTGAATATTGTAAATGCACAAACAGTAATTTCTCCGCATTGCAAGGTGCAATTCTGAAATTTTTTACTTTTTCCTGCTCCTCTTAGCATGATAAAGAAGATTCAAAGAGAGTGAGATGCCAGCTCCTTTCATTCAGTCAGTAGCTTCAATCATTTCTGGTATATGAATAACATGATGTTTTTCAATGGCAAAAATCAATGAATATTGTAAATGCACAAACAGTAATTTCTCCGCATTGCAAGGTGCAATTCTGAAATTTTTTGCTTTTTCCTGCTCCTCTTAGCATGATAAACAAGATTCAAAGAGAGTGAGATGCCAGCTCCTTTCATTCAGTCAGTAGCTTCAATCATTTCTGGACGTTTTTCAATGGCAAAAATCAATGAATATTGTAAATGCACAAACTGTAATTTCTCCGCATTGCAAGGTGCAATTCTGAAATTTTTTGCTTTTTCCTGCTCCTCTTAGCATGATAAAGAAGATTCAAAGAGAGTGAGATGCCAGCTCCTTTCATTCAGTCAGTAGCTTCAATCATTTCTGGATGTTTTTCAATGGCAAAAATCAATGAATATTGTAAATGCACAAACAGTAATTTCTCCGCATTGCAAGGTGCAATTCTGAAATTTTTTGCTTTTTCCTGCTCCTCTTAGCATGATAAAGAAGATTCAAAGAGAGTGAGATGCCAGCTCCTTTCATTCAGTCAGTAGCTTCAAACATTTCAGGTATATGAATAACATGATGTTTTTCAATGGCAAAAATCAATGAATATTGTAAATGCACAAACAGTAATTTCTCCGCATTGCAAGGTGCAATTCTGAAATTTTTTGCTTTTTCCTGCTCCTCTTAGCATGATAAAGAAGATTCAAAGAGAGTGAGATGCCAGCTCCTTTCATTCAGTCAGTAGCTTCAATCATTTCTGGACATTTTTCAATGGCAAAAATCAATGAATATTGTAAATGCACAAACAGTAATTTCTCCGCATTGCAAGGTGCAATTCTGAAATTTTTTGCTTTTTCCTGCTCCTCTTAGCATGATAAAGAAGATTCAAAGAGAATGAGATGCCAGCTCCTTTCATTCAGTCAGTAGCTTCAAACATTTCTGGTATATGAATAACATGATGTTTTTCAATGGCAAAAATCAGTGAATATTGTAAATGCACAAACAGTAATTTCTCCGCATTGCAAGGTGCAATTCTGAAATTTTTTGCTTTTTCCTGCTCCTCTTAGCATGATAAAGAAGATTCAAAGAGAGTGAGATGCCAGCTCCTTTCGTTCAGTCAGTAGCTTCAATCATTTCTGGACGTTTTTCAATGGCAAAAATCATTGAATATTGTAAATGCACAAACAGTAATTTCTCCGCATTGCAAGGTGCAATTCTGAAATTTTTTACTTTTTCCTGCTCCTCTTAGCATGATAAAGAAGATTCAAAGAGAGTGAGATGCCAGCTCCTTTCATTCAGTCAGTAGCTTCAATCATTTCTGGTATATGAATAACATGATGTTTTTCAATGGCAAAAATCAATGAATATTGTAAATGCACAAACAGTAATTTCTCCGCATTGCAAGGTGCAATTCTGAAATTTTTTGCTTTTTCCTGCTCCTCTTAGCATGATAAACAAGATTCAAAGAGAGTGAGATGCCAGCTCCTTTCATTCAGTCAGTAGCTTCAATCATTTCTGGACGTTTTTCAATGGCAAAAATCAATGAATATTGTAAATGCACAAACAGTAATTTCTCCGCATTGCAAGGTGCAATTCTGAAATTTTTTGCTTTTTCCTGCTCCTCTTAGCATGATAAAGAAGATTCAAAGAGAGTGAGATGCCAGCTCCTTTCATTCAGTCAGTAGCTTCAATCATTTCTGGACGTTTTTCAATGGCAAAAATCAATGAATATTGTAAATGCACAAACTGTAATTTCTCCGCATTGCAAGGTGCAATTCTGAAATTTTTTGCTTTTTCCTGCTCCTCTTAGCATGATAAAGAAGATTCAAAGAGAGTGAGATGCCAGCTCCTTTCATTCAGTCAGTAGCTTCAATCATTTCTGGACGTTTTTCAATGGCAAAAATCAATGAATATTGTAAATGCACAAACAGTAATTTCTCCGCATTGCAAGGTGCAATTCTGAATTTTTTTGCTTTTTCCTGCTCCTCTTAGCATGATAAAGAAGATTCAAAGAGAGTGAGATGCCAGCTCCTTTCATTCAGTCAGTAGCTTCAATCATTTCTGGACGTTTTTCAATGGCAAAAATCAATGAATATTGTAAATGCACAAACAGTAATTTCTCCGCATTGCAAGGTGCAATTCTGAAATTTTTTGCTTTTTCCTGCTCCTCTTAGCATGATAAAGAAGATTCAAAGAGAGTGAGGTGCCAGCTCCTTTCATTCAGTCAGTAGCTTCAAACATTTCTGGTATATGAATAACATGTTTTTCAATGGCAAAAATCAATGAATATTGTAAATGCACAAACAGTAATTTCTCCGCATTGCAAGGTGCAATTCTGAAATTTTTTGCTTTTTCCTGCTCCTCTTAGCATGATAAAGAAGATTCAAAGAGAGTGAGATGCCAGCTCCTTTCGTTCAGTCAGTAGCTTCAATCATTTCTGGACGTTTTTCAATGGCAAAAATCATTGAATATTGTAAATGCACAAACAGTAATTTCTCCGCATTGCAAGGTGCAATTCTGAAATTTTTTACTTTTTCCTGCTCCTCTTAGCATGATAAAGAAGATTCAAAGAGAGTGAGATGCCAGCTCCTTTCATTCAGTCAGTAGCTTCAATCATTTCTGGACGTTTTTCAATGGCAAAAATCAATGAATATTAAAAATGCACAAACAGTAATTTCTCCGCATTGCAAGGTGCAATTCTGAAATTTTTTGCTTTTTCCTGCTCCTCTTAGCATGATAAAGAAGATTCAAAGAGAGTGAGATGCCAGCTCCTTTCATTCAGTCAGTAGCTTCAATCATTTCTGGACGTTTTTCAATGGCAAAAATCAATGAATATTGTAAATGCACAAACAGTAATTTCTCCGCATTGCAAGGTGCAATTCTGAAATTTTTTGCTTTTTCCTGCTCCTCTTAGCATGATAAAGAAGATTCAAAGAGAGTGAGATGCCAGCTCCTTTCATTCAGTCAGTAGCTTCAAACATTTCTGGTATATGAATAACATGATGTTTTTCAATGGCAAAAATCAATGAATATTGTAAATGCACAAACAGTAATTTCTCCGCATTGCAAGGTGCAATTCTGAAATTTTTTGCTTTTTCCTGCTCCTCTTAGCATGATAAAGAAGATTCAAAGAGAGTGAGATGCCAGCTCCTTTCGTTCAGTCAGTAGCTTCAATCATTTCTGGACGTTTTTCAATGGCAAAAATCATTGAATATTGTAAATGCACAAACAGTAATTTCTCCGCATTGCAAGGTGCAATTCAGAAATTTTTTACTTTTTCCTGCTCCTCCTCTTAGCATGATAAAGAAGATTCAAAGAGAGTGAGATGCCAGCTCCTTTCATTCAGTCAGTAGCTTCAATCATTTCTGGTATATGAATAACATGATGTTTTTCAATGGCAAAAATCAATGAATATTGTAAATGCACAAACAGTAATTTCTCCGCATTGCAAGGTGCAATTCTGAAATTTTTTGCTTTTTCCTGCTCCTCTTAGCATGATAAACAAGATTCAAAGAGAGTGAGATGCCAGCTCCTTTCATTCAGTCAGTAGCTTCAATCATTTCTGGACGTTTTTCAATGGCAAAAATCAATGAATATTGTAAATGCACAAACAGTAATTTCTCCGCATTGCAAGGTGAAATTCTGAAATTTTTTGCTTTTTCCTGCTCCTCTTAGCATGATAAAGAAGATTCAAAGAGAGTGAGATGCCAGCTCCTTTCATTCAGTCAGTAGCTTCAATCATTTCTGGACGTTTTTCAATGGCAAAAATCAATGAATATTGTAAATGCACAAACTGTAATTTCTCCGCATTGCAAGGTGCAATTCTGAAATTTTTTGCTTTTTCCTGCTCCTCTTAGCATGATAAAGAAGATTCAAAGAGAGTGAGATGCCAGCTCCTTTCATTCAGTCAGTAGCTTCAATCATTTCTGGATGTTTTTCAATGGCAAAAATCAATGTATATTGTAAATGCACAAACAGTAATTTCTCCGCATTGCAAGGTGCAATTCTGAAATTTTTTGCTTTTTCCTGCTCCTCTTAGCATGATAAAGAAGATTCAAAGAGAGTGAGATGCCAGCTCCTTTCATTCAGTCAGTAGCTTCAAACATTTCAGGTATATGAATAACATGATGTTTTTCAATGGCAAAAATCAATGAATATTGTAAATGCACAAACAGTAATTTCTCCGCATTGCAAGGTGCAATTCTGAATTTTTTTGCTTTTTCCTGCTCCTCTTAGCATGATGAAGATTCAAAGAGAGTGAGATGCCAGCTCCTTTCATTCAGTCAGTAGCTTCAATCATTTCTGGACGTTTTTCAATTGCAAAAATCAATGAATATTGTAAATGCACAAACAGTAATTTCTCCGCATTGCAAGGTGCAATTCTGAAATTTTTTGCTTTTTCCTGCTCCTCTTAGCATGATAAAGAAGATTCAAAGAGAGTGAGATGCCAGCTCCTTTCATTCAGTCAGTAGCTTCAAACATTTCTGGTATATGAATAACATGATGTTTTTCAATGGCAAAAATCAATGAATATTGTAAATGCACAAACAGTAATTTCTCCGCATTGCAAGGTGCAATTCTGAAATTTTTTGCTTTTTCCTGCTCCTCTTAGCATGATACAGAAGATTCAAAGAGAGTGAGATGCCAGCTCCTTTCATTCAGTCAGTAGCTTCAATCATTTCTGGACGTTTTTCAATGGCAAAAATCAATGAATATTGTAAATGCACAAACAGTAATTTCTCCGCATTGCAAGGTGCAATTCTGAAATTTTTTGCTTTTTCCTGCTCCTCTTAGCATGATAAAGAAGATTCAAAGAGAGTGAGATGCCAGCTCCTTTCATTCAGTCAGTAGCTTCAAACATTTCTTGTATATGAATAACATGATGTTTTTCAATGGCAAAAATCAATGAATATTGTAAATGCACAAACAGTAATTTCTCCGCATTGCAAGGTGCAATTCTGAAATTTTTTGCTTTTTTCCTGCTCCTCTTAGCATGATAAAGAAGATTCAAAGAGAGTGAGATGCCAGCTCCTTTCGTTCAGTCAGTAGCTTCAATCATTTCTGGACGTTTTTCAATGGCAAAAATCATTGAATATTGTAAATGCACAAACAGTAATTTCTCCGCATTGCAAGGTGCAATTCTGAAATTTTTTACCTTTTCCTGCTCCTCTTAGCATGATAAAGAAGATTCAAAGAGAGTGAGATGCCAGCTCCTTTCATTCAGTCAGTAGCTTCAATCATTTCTGGACGTTTTTCAATGGCAAAAATCAATGAATATTAAAAATGCACAAACAGTAATTTCTCCGCATTGCAAGGTGCAATTCTGAAATTTTTTGCTTTTTCCTGCTCCTCTTAGCATGATAAAGAAGATTCAAAGAGAGTGAGATGCCAGCTCCTTTCATTCAGTCAGTAGCTTCAATCATTTCTGGACGTTTTTCAATGGCAAAAATCACTGAATATTGTAAATGCACAAACAGTAATTTCTCCGCATTGCAAGGTGCAATTCTGAAATTTTTTGCTTTTTCCTGCTCCTCTTAGCATGATAAAGAAGATTCAAAGAGAGTGAGATGCCAGATCCTTTCATTCAGTCAGTAGCTTCAAACATTTCTGGTATATGAATAACATGATGTTTTTCAATGGCAAAAATCAATGAATATTGTAAATGCACAAACAGTAATTTCTCCGCATTGCAAGGTGCAATTCTAAAATTTTTTGCTTTTTCCTGCTCCTCTTAGTATGATAAACAAGATTCAAAGAGAGTGAGATGCCAGCTCCTTTCATTCAGTCAGTAGCTTCAATCATTTCTGGACGTTTTTCAATGGCAAAAATCAATGAATATTGTAAATGCACAAACAGTAATTTCTCCGCATTGCAAGGTGCAATTCTGAAATTTTTTGCTTTTTCCTGCTCCTCTTAGCATGATAAAGAAGATTCAAAGAGAGTGAGATGCCAGCTCCTTTCATTCAGTCAGTAGCTTCAATCATTTCTGGACGTTTTTCAATGGCAAAAATCAATGAATATTGTAAATGCACAAACTGTAATTTCTCCGCTCTGCAAGGTGCAATTCTGAAATTTTTTGCTTTTTCCTGCTCCTCTTAGCATGATAAAGAAGATTCAAAGAGAGTGAGATGCCAGCTCCTTTCATTCAGTCAGTAGCTTCAATCATTTCTGGATGTTTTTCAATGGCAAAAATCAATGAATATTGTAAATGCACAAACAGTAATTTCTCCGCATTGCAAGGTGCAATTCTGAAATTTTTTGCTTTTTCCTGCTCCTCTTAGCATGATAAAGAAGATTCAAAGAGAGTGAGATGCCAGCTCCTTTCATTCAGTCAGTAGCTTCAAACATTTCAGGTATATGAATAACATGTTTTTCAACGGCAAAAATCAATGAATATTGTAAATGCACAAACAGTAATTTCTCCGCATTGCAAGGTGCAATTCTGAAATTTTTTGCTTTTCCTGCTCCTCTTAGCATGATAAAAAAGATTCAAAGAGAGTGAGATGCCAGCTCCTTTCATTCAGTCAGTAGCTTCAATCATTTCTGGACGTTTTTCAATTGCAAAAATCAATGAATATTGTAAATGCACAAACAGTAATTTCTCCGCATTGCAAGGTGCAATTCTGAAATTTTTTGCTTTTTCCTGCTCCTCTTAGCATGATAAACAAGATTCAAAGAGAGTGAGATGCCAGCTCCTTTCATTCAGTCAGTAGCTTCAATCATTTCTGGACGTTTTTCAACGGCAAAAATCAATGAATATTGTAAATGCACAAACAGTAATTTCTCCGCATTGCAAGGTGCAATTCTGAAATTTTTTGCTTTTTCCTGCTCCTCTTAGCATGATAAAGAAGATTCAAAGAGAGTGAGATGCCAGCTCCTTTCATTCAGTCAGTAGCTTCAATCATTTCTGGACGTTTTTCAATGGCAAAAATCAATGAATATTGTAAATGCACAAACAGTAATTTCTCCGCATTGCAAGGTGCAATTCTGAAATTTTTTGCTTTTTCCTGCTCCTCTTAGCATGATAAAGAAGATTCAAAGAGAGTGAGATGCCAGCTCCTTTCATTCAGTCAGTAGCTTCAAACATTTCAGGTATATGAATAACATGATGTTTTTCAATGGCAAAAATCAATGAATATTGTAAATGCACAAACAGTAATTTCTCCGCATTGCAAGGTGCAATTCTGAATTTTTTTGCTTTTTCCTGCTCCTCTTAGCATGATAAAGAAGATTCAAAGAGAGTGAGATGCCAGCTCCTTTCATTCAGTCAGTAGCTTCAATCATTTCTGGACGTTTTTCAATTGCAAAAATCAATGAATATTGTAAATGCACAAACAGTAATTTCTCCGCATTGCAAGGTGCAATTCTGAAATATTTTGCTTTTTCCTGCTCCTCTTAGCATGATAAAGAAGATTCAAAGAGGGTGAGATGCCAGCTCCTTTCATTCAGTCAGTAGCTTCAAACATTTCTGGTATATGAATAACATGAAGTTTTTCAATGGCAAAAATCAATGAATATTGTAAATGCACAAACAGTAATTTCTCCGCATTGCAAGGTGCAATTCTGAAATTTTTTGCTTTTTCCTGCTCCTCTTAGCATGATAAAGAAGATTCAAAGAGAGTGAGATGCCAGCTCCTTTCATTCAGTCAGTAGCTTCAATCATTTCTGGACGTTTTTCAATGGCAAAAATCAATGAATATTGTAAATGCACAAACAGTAATTTCTCCGCATTGCAAGGTGCAATTCTGAAATTTTTTGCTTTTTCCTTCTCCTCTTAGCATGATAAAGAAGATTCAAAGAGAGTGAGATGCCAGCTCCTTTCATTCAGTCAGTAGCTTCAAACATTTCTGGTATATGAATAACATGATGTTTTTCAATGGCAAAAATCAGTGAATATTGTAAATGCACAAACAGTAATTTCTCCGCATTGCAAGGTGCAATTCTGAAATTTTTTGCTTTTTCCTGCTCCTCTTAGCATGATAAAGAAGATTCAAAGAGAGTGAGATGCCAGCTCCTTTCGTTCAGTCAGTAGCTTCATTCATTTCTGGACGTTTTTCAATGGCAAAAATCATTGAATATTGTAAATGCACAAACAGTAATTTCTCCGCATTGCAAGGTGCAATTCTGAAATTTTTTACTTTTTCCTGCTCCTCTTAGCATGATAAAGAAGATTCAAAGAGAGTGAGATGCCAGCTCCTTTCATTCAGTCAGTAGCTTCAATCATTTCTGGTTAATGAATAACATGATGTTTTTCAATGGCAAAAATCAATGAATATTGTAAATGCACAAACAGTAATTTCTCCGCATTGCAAGGTGCAATTCTGAAATTTTTTGCTTTTTCCTGCTCCTCTTAGCATGATAAACAAGATTCAAAGAGAGTGAGATGCCAGCTCCTTTCATTCAGTCAGTAGCTTCAATCATTTCTGGACGTTTTTCAATGGCAAAAATCAATGAATATTGTAAATGCACAAACAGTAATTTCTCCGCATTGCAAGGTGCAATTCTGAAATTTTTTGCTTTTTCCTGCTCCTCTTAGCATGATAAAGAAGATTCAAAGAGAGTGAGATGCCAGCTCCTTTCATTCAGTCAGTAGCTTCAATCATTTCTGGACGTTTTTCAATGGCAAAAATCAATGAATATTGTAAATGCACAAACTGTAATTCCGCATTGCAAGGTGCAATTCTGAAATTTTTTGCTTTTTCCTGCTCCTCTTAGCATGATAAAGAAGATTCAAAGAGAGTGAGATGCCAGCTCCTTTCATTCAGTCAGTAGCTTCAATCATTTCTGGATGTTTTTCAATGGCAAAAATCAATGAATATTGTAAATGCACAAACAGTAATTTCTCCGCATTGCAAGGTGCAATTCTGAAATTTTTTGCTTTTTCCTGCTCCTCTTAGCATGATAAAGAAGATTCAAAGAGAGTGAGATGCCAGCTCCTTTCATTCAGTCAGTAGCTTCAAACATTTCAGGTATATGAATAACATGATGTTTTTCAATGGCAAAAATCAATGAATATTGTAAATGCACAAACAGTAATTTCTCCGCATTGCAAGGTGCAATTCTGAATTTTTTTTGCTTTTTCCTGCTCCTCTAAGCATGATAAAGAAGATTCAAAGAGAGTGAGATGCCAGCTCCTTTCATTCAGTCAGTAGCTTCAATCATTTCTGGACGTTTTTCAATGGCAAAAATCAATGAATATTGTAAATGCACAAACAGTAATTTCTCCGCATTGCAAGGTGCAATTCTGAAATTTTTTGCTTTTTCCTGCTCCTCTTAGCATGATAAAGAAGATTCAAAGAGAGTGAGATGCCAGCTCCTTTCATTCAGTCAGTAGCTTCAAACATTTCTGGTATATGAATAACCTGATGTTTTTCAATGGCAAAAATCAGTGAATATTGTAAATGCACAAACAGTAATTTCTCCGCATTGCAAGGTGCAATTCTGAAATTTTTTGCTTTTTCCTGCTCCTCTTAGCATGATAAAGAAGATTCAAAAAGAGTGAGATGCCAGCTCCTTTCATTCAGTCAGTAGCTTCAATCATTTCTGGACGTTTTTCAATGGCAAAAATCATTGAATATTGTAAATGCACAAACAGTAATTTCTCCGCATTGCAAGGTGCAATTCTGAAATTTTTTACTTTTTCCTGCTCCTCTTAGCATGATAAAGAAGATTCAAAGAGAGTGAGATGCCAGCTCCTTTCATTCAGTCAGTAGCTTCAATCATTTCTGGTATATGAATAACATGATGTTTTTCAATGGCAAAAATCAATGAATATTGTAAATGCACAAACAGTAATTTCTCAGCATTGCAAGGTGCAATTCTGAAATTTTTTGCTTTTTCCTGCTCCTCTTAGCATGATAAACAAGATTCAAAGAGAGTGAGATGCCAGCTCCTTTCATTCAGTCAGTAGCTTCAATCATTTCTGGACGTTTTTCAATGGCAAAAATCAATGAATATTGTAAATGCACAAACAGTAATTTCTCCGCATTGCAAGGTGCAATTCTGAAATTTTTTGCTTTTTCCTGCTCCTCTTAGCATGATAAACAAGATTCAAAGAGAGTGAGATGCCAGCTCCTTTCATTCAGTCAGTAGCTTCAATCATTTCTGGACGTTTTTCAATGGCAAAAATCAATGAATATTGTAAATGCAAAAACTGTAATTCCGCATTGCAAGGTGCAATTCTGAAATTTTTTGCTTTTTCCTGCTCCTCTTAGCATGATAAAGAAGACTCAAAGAGAGTGAGATGCCAGCTCCTTTCATTCAGTCAGTAGCTTCAATCATTTCTGGACGTTTTTCAATGGCAAAAATCAATGAATATTGTAAATGCACAAACAGTAATTTCTCCGCATTGCAAGGTGCAATTCTGAAATTTTTTGCTTTTTCCTGCTCCTCTTAGCATGATAAAGAAGATTCAAAGAGAGTGAGATGCCAGCTCCTTTCATTCAGTCAGTAGCTTCAAACATTTCTGGTATATGAATAACATGATGTTTTTCAATGGCAAAAATCAGTGAATATTGTAAATGCACAAACAGTAATTTCTCCGCATTGCAAGGTGCAATTCTGAAATTTTTTGCTTTTTCCTGCTCCTCTTAGCATGATAAAGAAGATTCAAAGAGAGTGAGATGCCAGCTCCTTTCGTTCAGTCAGTAGCTTCATTCATTTCTGGACGTTTTTCAATGGCAAAAATCATTGAATATTGTAAATGCACAAACAGTAATTTCTCCGCATTGCAAGGTGCAATTCTGAAATTTTTTACTTTTTCCTGCTCCTCTTAGCATGATAAAGAAGATTCAAAGAGAGTGAGATGCCAGCTCCTTTCATTCAGTCAGTAGCTTCAATCATTTCTGGTTAATGAATAACATGATGTTTTTCAATGGCAAAAATCAATGAATATTGTAAATGCACAAACAGTAATTTCTCCGCATTGCAAGGTGCAATTCTGAAATTTTTTGCTTTTTCCTGCTCCTCTTAGCATGATAAACAAGATTCAAAGAGAGTGAGATGCCAGCTCCTTTCATTCAGTCAGTAGCTTCAATCATTTCTGGACGTTTTTCAATGGCAAAAATCAATGAATATTGTAAATGCACAAACAGTAATTTCTCCGCATTGCAAGGTGCAATTCTGAAATTTTTTGCTTTTTCCTGCTCCTCTTAGCATGATAAAGAAGATTCAAAGAGAGTGAGATGCCAGCTCCTTTCATTCAGTCAGTAGCTTCAATCATTTCTGGACGTTTTTCAATGGCAAAAATCAATGAATATTGTAAATGCACAAACTGTAATTCCGCATTGCAAGGTGCAATTCTGAAATTTTTTGCTTTTTCCTGCTCCTCTTAGCATGATAAAGAAGATTCAAAGAGAGTGAGATGCCAGCTCCTTTCATTCAGTCAGTAGCTTCAATCATTTCTGGATGTTTTTCAATGGCAAAAATCAATGAATATTGTAAATGCACAAACAGTAATTTCTCCGCATTGCAAGGTGCAATTCTGAAATTTTTTGCTTTTTCCTGCTCCTCTTAGCATGATAAAGAAGATTCAAAGAGATTGAGATGCCAGCTCCTTTCATTCAGTCAGTAGCTTCAAACATTTCAGGTATATGAATAACATGATGTTTTTCAATGGCAAAAATCAATGAATATTGTAAATGCACAAACAGTAATTTCTCCGCATTGCAAGGTGCAATTCTGAATTTTTTTTGCTTTTTCCTGCTCCTCTAAGCATGATAAAGAAGATTCAAAGAGAGTGAGATGCCAGCTCCTTTCATTCAGTCAGTAGCTTCAATCATTTCTGGACGTTTTTCAATGGCAAAAATCAATGAATATTGTAAATGCACAAACAGTAATTTCTCCGCATTGCAAGGTGCAATTCTGAAATTTTTTGCTTTTTCCTGCTCCTCTTAGCATGATAAAGAAGATTCAAAGAGAGTGAGATGCCAGCTCCTTTCATTCAGTCAGTAGCTTCAAACATTTCTGGTATATGAATAACATGATGTTTTTCAATGGCAAAAATCAGTGAATATTGTAAATGCACAAACAGTAATTTCTCCGCATTGCAAGGTGCAATTCTGAAATTTTTTGCTTTTTCCTGCTCCTCTTAGCATGATAAAGAAGATTCAAAGAGAGTGAGATGCCAGCTCCTTTCATTCAGTCAGTAGCTTCAATCATTTCTGGACGTTTTTCAATGGCAAAAATCATTGAATATTGTAAATGCACAAACAGTAATTTCTCCGCATTGCAAGGTGCAATTCTGAAATTTTTTACTTTTTCCTGCTCCTCTTAGCATGATAAAGAAGATTCAAAGAGAGTGAGATGCCAGCTCCTTTCATTCAGTCAGTAGCTTCAATCATTTCTGGTATATGAATAACATGATGTTTTTCAATGGCAAAAATCAATGAATATTGTAAATGCACAAACAGTAATTTCTCAGCATTGCAAGGTGCAATTCTGAAATTTTTTGCTTTTTCCTGCTCCTCTTAGCATGATAAACAAGATTCAAAGAGAGTGAGATGCCAGCTCCTTTCATTCAGTCAGTAGCTTCAATCATTTCTGGACGTTTTTCAATGGCAAAAATCAATGAATATTGTAAATGCACAAACAGTAATTTCTCCGCATTGCAAGGTGCAATTCTGAAATTTTTTGCTTTTTCCTGCTCCTCTTAGCATGATAAAGAAGATTCAAAGAGAGTGAGATGCCAGCTCCTTTCGTTCAGTCAGTAGCTTCATTCATTTCTGGACGTTTTTCAATGGCAAAAATCATTGAATATTGTAAATGCACAAACAGTAATTTCTCCGCATTGCAAGGTGCAATTCTGAAATTTTTTACTTTTTCCTGCTCCTCTTAGCATGATAAAGAAGATTCAAAGAGAGTGAGATGCCAGCTCCTTTCATTCAGTCAGTAGCTTCAATCATTTCTGGTTAATGAATAACATGATGTTTTTCAATGGCAAAAATCAATGAATATTGTAAATGCACAAACAGTAATTTCTCCGCATTGCAAGGTGCAATTCTGAAATTTTTTGCTTTTTCCTGCTCCTCTTAGCATGATAAACAAGATTCAAAGAGAGTGAGATGCCAGCTCCTTTCATTCAGTCAGTAGCTTCAATCATTTCTGGACGTTTTTCAATGGCAAAAATCAATGAATATTGTAAATGCACAAACAGTAATTTCTCCGCATTGCAAGGTGCAATTCTGAAATTTTTTGCTTTTTCCTGCTCCTCTTAGCATGATAAAGAAGATTCAAAGAGAGTGAGATGCCAGCTCCTTTCATTCAGTCAGTAGCTTCAATCATTTCTGGACGTTTTTCAATGGCAAAAATCAATGAATATTGTAAATGCACAAACTGTAATTCCGCATTGCAAGGTGCAATTCTGAAATTTTTTGCTTTTTCCTGCTCCTCTTAGCATGATAAAGAAGATTCAAAGAGAGTGAGATGCCAGCTCCTTTCATTCAGTCAGTAGCTTCAATCATTTCTGGATGTTTTTCAATGGCAAAAATCAATGAATATTGTAAATGCACAAACAGTAATTTCTCCGCATTGCAAGGTGCAATTCTGAAATTTTTTGCTTTTTCCTGCTCCTCTTAGCATGATAAAGAAGATTCAAAGAGATTGAGATGCCAGCTCCTTTCATTCAGTCAGTAGCTTCAAACATTTCAGGTATATGAATAACATGATGTTTTTCAATGGCAAAAATCAATGAATATTGTAAATGCACAAACAGTAATTTCTCCGCATTGCAAGGTGCAATTCTGAATTTTTTTTGCTTTTTCCTGCTCCTCTAAGCATGATAAAGAAGATTCAAAGAGAGTGAGATGCCAGCTCCTTTCATTCAGTCAGTAGCTTCAATCATTTCTGGACGTTTTTCAATGGCAAAAATCAATGAATATTGTAAATGCACAAACAGTAATTTCTCCGCATTGCAAGGTGCAATTCTGAAATTTTTTGCTTTTTCCTGCTCCTCTTAGCATGATAAAGAAGATTCAAAGAGAGTGAGATGCCAGCTCCTTTCATTCAGTCAGTAGCTTCAAACATTTCTGGTATATGAATAACATGATGTTTTTCAATGGCAAAAATCAGTGAATATTGTAAATGCACAAACAGTAATTTCTCCGCATTGCAAGGTGCAATTCTGAAATTTTTTGCTTTTTCCTGCTCCTCTTAGCATGATAAAGAAGATTCAAAGAGAGTGAGATGCCAGCTCCTTTCATTCAGTCAGTAGCTTCAATCATTTCTGGACGTTTTTCAATGGCAAAAATCATTGAATATTGTAAATGCACAAACAGTAATTTCTCCGCATTGCAAGGTGCAATTCTGAAATTTTTTACTTTTTCCTGCTCCTCTTAGCATGATAAAGAAGATTCAAAGAGAGTGAGATGCCAGCTCCTTTCATTCAGTCAGTAGCTTCAATCATTTCTGGTATATGAATAACATGATGTTTTTCAATGGCAAAAATCAATGAATATTGTAAATGCACAAACAGTAATTTCTCAGCATTGCAAGGTGCAATTCTGAAATTTTTTGCTTTTTCCTGCTCCTCTTAGCATGATAAACAAGATTCAAAGAGAGTGAGATGCCAGCTCCTTTCATTCAGTCAGTAGCTTCAATCATTTCTGGACGTTTTTCAATGGCAAAAATCAATGAATATTGTAAATGCACAAACAGTAATTTCTCCGCATTGCAAGGTGCAATTCTGAAATTTTTTGCTTTTTCCTGCTCCTCTTAGCATGATAAACAAGATTCAAAGAGAGTGAGATGCCAGCTCCTTTCATTCAGTCAGTAGCTTCAATCATTTCTGGACGTTTTTCAATGGCAAAAATCAATGAATATTGTAAATGCACAAACTGTAATTCCGCATTGCAAGGTGCAATTCTGAAATTTTTTGCTTTTTCCTGCTCCTCTTAGCATGATAAAGAAGATTCAAAGAGAGTGAGATGCCAGCTCCTTTCATTCAGTCAGTAGCTTCAATCATTTCTGGATGTTTTTCAATGGCAAAAATCAATGAATATTGTAAATGCACAAACAGTAATTTCTCCGCATTGCAAGGTGCAATTCTGAAATTTTTTGCTTTTTCCTGCTCCTCTTAGCATGATAAAGAAGATTCAAAGAGAGTGAGATGCCAGCTCCTTTCATTCAGTCAGTAGCTTCAAACATTTCAGGTATATGATTAACATGATGTTTTTCAATGGCAAAAATCAATGAATATTGTAAATGCACAAACAGTAATTTCTCCGCATTGCAAGGTGCAATTCTGAATTTTTTTGCTTTTTCCTGCTCCTCTTAGCATGATAAAGAAGATTCAAAGAGAGTGAGATGCCAGCTCCTTTCATTCAGTCAGTAGCTTCAATCATTTCTGGACGTTTTTCAATTGCAAAAATCAATGAATATTGTAAATGCACAAACAGTAATTTCTCCGCATTGCAAGGTGCAATTCTGAAATTTTTTGCTTTTTCCTGCTCCTCTTAGCATGATAAAGAAGATTCAAAGAGGGTGAGATGCCAGCTCCTTTCATTCAGTCAGTAGCTTCAAACATTTCTGGTATATGAATAACATGATGTTTTTCAATGGCAAAAATCAATGAATATTGTAAATGCACAAACAGTAATTTCTCCGCATTGCAAGGTGCAATTCTGAAATTTTTTGCTTTTTCCTGCTCCTCTTAGCATGATAAAGAAGATTCAAAGAGAGTGAGATGCCAGCTCCTTTCATTCAGTCAGTAGCTTCAATCATTTCTGGACGTTTTTCAATGGCAAAAATCAATGAATATTGTAAATGCACAAACAGTAATTTCTCCGCATTGCAAGGTGCAATTCTGAAATTTTTTGCTTTTTCCTGCTCCTCTTAGCATGATAAAGAAGATTCAAAGAGAGTGAGATGCCAGCTCCTTTCATTCAGTCAGTAGCTTCAAACATTTCTGGTATATGAATAACATGATGTTTTTCAATGGCAAAAATCAGTGAATATTGTAAATGCACAAACAGTAATTTCTCCGCATTGCAAGGTGCAATTCTGAAATTTTTTGCTTTTTCCTGCTCCTCTTAGCATGATAAAGAAGATTCAAAGAGAGTGAGATGCCAGCTCCTTTCGTTCAGTCAGTAGCTTCAATCATTTCTGGACGTTTTTCAATGGCAAAAATCATTGAATATTGTAAATGCACAAACAGTAATTTCTCCGCATTGCAAGGTGCAATTCTGAAATTTTTTACTTTTTCCTGCTCCTCTTAGCATGATAAAGAAGATTCAAAGAGAGTGAGATGCCAGCTCCTTTCATTCAGTCAGTAGCTTCAATCATTTCTGGTATATGAATAACATGATGTTTTTCAATGGCAAAAATCAATGAATATTGTAAATGCACAAACAGTAATTTCTCCGCATTGCAAGGTGCAATTCTGAAATTTTTTGCTTTTTCCTGCTCCTCTTAGCATGATAAACAAGATTCAAAGAGAGTGAGATGCCAGCTCCTTTCATTCAGTCAGTAGCTTCAATCATTTCTGGACGTTTTTCAATGGCAAAAATCAATGAATATTGTAAATGCACAAACAGTAATTTCTCCGCATTGCAAGGTGCAATTCGGAAATTTTTTGCTTTTTCCTGCTCCTCTTAGCATGATAAAGAAGATTCAAAGAGAGTGAGATGCCAGCTCCTTTCATTCAGTCAGTAGCTTCAATCATTTCTGGACGTTTTTCAATGGCAAAAATCAATGAATATTGTAAATGCACAAACTGTAATTTCTCCGCATTGCAAGGTGCAATTCTGAAATTTTTTGCTTTTTCCTGCTCCTCTTAGCATGATAAAGAAGATTCAAAGAGAGTGAGATGCCAGCTCCTTTCATTCAGTCAGTAGCTTCAAACATTTCTGGTATATGAATAACATGATGTTTTTCAATGGCAAAAATCAATGAATATTGTAAATGCACAAACAGTAATTTCTCCGCATTGCAAGGTGCAATTCTGAAATTTTTTGCTTTTTCCTGCTCCTCTTAGCATGATACAGAAGATTCAAAGAGAGTGAGATGCCAGCTCCTTTCATTCAGTCAGTAGCTTCAATCATTTCTGGACGTTTTTCAATGGCAAAAATCAATGAATATTGTAAATGCACAAACAGTAATTTCTCCGCATTGCAAGGTGCAATTCTGAAATTTTTTGCTTTTTCCTGCTCCTCTTAGCATGATAAAGAAGATTCAAAGAGAGTGAGATGCCAGCTCCTTTCATTCAGTCAGTAGCTTCAAACATTTCTTGTATATGAATAACATGATGTTTTTCAATGGCAAAAATCAATGAATATTGTAAATGCACAAACAGTAATTTCTCCGCATTGCAAGGTGCAATTCTGAAATTTTTTGCTTTTTCCTGCTCCTCTTAGCATGATAAAGAAGATTCAAAGAGAGTGAGATGCCAGCTCCTTTCGTTCAGTCAGTAGCTTCAATCATTTCTGGACGTTTTTCAATGGCAAAAATCATTGAATATTGTAAATGCACAAACAGTAATTTCTCCGCATTGCAAGGTGCAATTCTGAAATTTTTTACTTTTTCCTGCTCCTCTTAGCATGATAAAGAAGATTCAAAGAGAGTGAGATGCCAGCTCCTTTCATTCAGTCAGTAGCTTCAATCATTTCTGGACGTTTTTCAATGGCAAAAATCAATGAATATTAAAAATGCACAAACAGTAATTTCTCCGCATTGCAAGGTGCAATTCTGAAATTTTTTGCTTTTTCCTGCTCCTCTTAGCATGATAAAGAAGATTCAAAGAGAGTGAGATGCCAGCTCCTTTCATTCAGTCAGTAGCTTCAATCATTTCTGGACGTTTTTCAATGGCAAAAATCACTGAATATTGTAAATGCACAAACAGTAATTTCTCCGCATTGCAAGGTGCAATTCTGAAATTTTTTGCTTTTTCCTGCTCCTCTTAGCATGATAAAGAAGATTCAAAGAGAGTGAGATGCCAGATCCTTTCATTCAGTCAGTAGCTTCAAACATTTCTGGTATATGAATAACATGATGTTTTTCAATGGCAAAAATCAATGAATATTGTAAATGCACAAACAGTAATTTCTCCGCATTGCAAGGTGCAATTCTGAAATTTTTTGCTTTTTCCTGCTCCTCTTAGCATGATAAACAAGATTCAAAGAGAGTGAGATGCCAGCTCCTTTCATTCAGTCAGTAGCTTCAATCATTTCTGGACGTTTTTCAATGGCAAAAATCAATGAATATTGTAAATGCACAAACAGTAATTTCTCCGCATTGCAAGGTGCAATTCTGAAATTTTTTGCTTTTTCCTGCTCCTCTTAGCATGATAAAGAAGATTCAAAGAGAGTGAGATGCCAGCTCCTTTCATTCAGTCAGTAGCTTCAATCATTTCTGGACGTTTTTCAATGGCAAAAATCAATGAATATTGTAAATGCACAAACTGTAATTTCTCCGCTCTGCAAGGTGCAATTCTGAAATTTTTTGCTTTTTCCTGCTCCTCTTAGCATGATAAAGAAGATTCAAAGAGAGTGAGATGCCAGCTCCTTTCATTCAGTCAGTAGCTTCAATCATTTCTGGATGTTTTTCAATGGCAAAAATCAATGAATATTGTAAATGCACAAACAGTAATTTCTCCGCATTGCAAGGTGCAATTCTGAAATTTTTTGCTTTTTCCTGCTCCTCTTAGCATGATAAAGAAGATTCAAAGAGAGTGAGATGCCAGCTCCTTTCATTCAGTCAGTAGCTTCAAACATTTCAGGTATATGAATAACATGTTTTTCAATGGCAAAAATCAATGAATATTGTAAATGCACAAACAGTAATTTCTCCGCATTGCAAGGTGCAATTCTGAAATTTTTTGCTTTTCCTGCTCCTCTTAGCATGATAAAGAAGATTCAAAGAGAGTGAGATGCCAGCTCCTTTCATTCAGTCAGTAGCTTCAATCATTTCTGGACGTTTTTCAATTGCAAAAATCAATGAATATTGTAAATGCACAAACAGTAATTTCTCCGCATTGCAAGGTGCAATTCTGAAATTTTTTGCTTTTTCCTGCTCCTCTTAGCATGATAAAGAAGATTCAAAGAGGGTGAGATGCCAGCTCCTTTCATTCAGTCAGTAGCTTCAAACATTTCTGGTATATGAATAACATGATGTTTTTCAATGGCAAAAATCAATGAATATTGTAAATGCACAAACAGTAATTTCTCCGCATTGCAAGGTGCAATTCTGCAATTTTTTGCTTTTTCCTGCTCCTCTTAGCATGATAAACAAGATTCAAAGAGAGTGAGATGCCAGCTCCTTTCATTCAGTCAGTAGCTTCAATCATTTCTGGACGTTTTTCAACGGCAAAAATCAATGAATATTGTAAATGCACAAACAGTAATTTCTCCGCATTGCAAGGTGCAATTCTGAAATTTTTTGCTTTTTCCTGCTCCTCTTAGCATGATAAAGAAGATTCAAAGAGAGTGAGATGCCAGCTCCTTTCATTCAGTCAGTAGCTTCAATCATTTCTGGACGTTTTTCAATGGCAAAAATCAATGAATATTGTAAATGCACAAACAGTAATTTCTCCGCATTGCAAGGTGCAATTCTGAAATTTTTTGCTTTTTCCTGCTCCTCTTAGCATGATAAAGAAGATTCAAAGAGAGTGAGATGCCAGCTCCTTTCATTCAGTCAGTAGCTTCAATCATTTCTGGACGTTTTTCAATGGCAAAAATCAATGAATATTGTAAATGCACAAACAGTAATTTCTCCGCATTGCAAGGTGCAATTCTGAAATTTTTTGCTTTTTCCTGCTCCTCTTAGCATGATAAAGAAGATTCAAAGAGAGTGAGATGCCAGCTCCTTTCATTCAGTCAGTAGCTTCAAACATTTCAGGTATATGAATAACATGATGTTTTTCAATGGCAAAAATCAATGAATATTGTAAATGCACAAACAGTAATTTCTCCGCATTGCAAGGTGCAATTCTGAATTTTTTTTGCTTTTTCCTGCTCCTCTAAGCATGATAAAGAAGATTCAAAGAGAGTGAGATGCCAGCTCCTTTCATTCAGTCAGTAGCTTCAATCATTTCTGGACGTTTTTCAATGGCAAAAATCAATGAATATTGTAAATGCACAAACAGTAATTTCTCCGCATTGCAAGGTGCAATTCTGAAATTTTTTGCTTTTTCCTGCTCCTCTTAGCATGATAAAGAAGATTCAAAGAGAGTGAGATGCCAGCTCCTTTCATTCAGTCAGTAGCTTCAAACATTTCTGGTATATGAATAACATGATGTTTTTCAATGGCAAAAATCAGTGAATATTGTAAATGCACAAACAGTAATTTCTCCGCATTGCAAGGTGCAATTCTGAAATTTTTTGCTTTTTCCTGCTCCTCTTAGCATGATAAAGAAGATTCAAAGAGAGTGAGATGCCAGCTCCTTTCATTCAGTCAGTAGCTTCAATCATTTCTGGACGTTTTTCAATGGCAAAAATCATTGAATATTGTAAATGCACAAACAGTAATTTCTCCGCATTGCAAGGTGCAATTCTGAAATTTTTTACTTTTTCCTGCTCCTCTTAGCATGATAAAGAAGATTCAAAGAGAGTGAGATGCCAGCTCCTTTCATTCAGTCAGTAGCTTCAATCATTTCTGGTATATGAATAACATGATGTTTTTCAATGGCAAAAATCAATGAATATTGTAAATGCACAAACAGTAATTTCTCAGCATTGCAAGGTGCAATTCTGAAATTTTTTGCTTTTTCCTGCTCCTCTTAGCATGATAAACAAGATTCAAAGAGAGTGAGATGCCAGCTCCTTTCATTCAGTCAGTAGCTTCAATCATTTCTGGACGTTTTTCAATGGCAAAAATCAATGAATATTGTAAATGCACAAACAGTAATTTCTCCGCATTGCAAGGTGCAATTCTGAAATTTTTTGCTTTTTCCTGCTCCTCTTAGCATGATAAACAAGATTCAAAGAGAGTGAGATGCCAGCTCCTTTCATTCAGTCAGTAGCTTCAATCATTTCTGGACGTTTTTCAATGGCAAAAATCAATGAATATTGTAAATGCACAAACTGTAATTCCGCATTGCAAGGTGCAATTCTGAAATTTTTTGCTTTTTCCTGCTCCTCTTAGCATGATAAAGAAGATTCAAAGAGAGTGAGATGCCAGCTCCTTTCATTCAGTCAGTAGCTTCAATCATTTCTGGATGTTTTTCAATGGCAAAAATCAATGAATATTGTAAATGCACAAACAGTAATTTCTCCGCATTGCAAGGTGCAATTCTGAAATTTTTTGCTTTTTCCTGCTCCTCTTAGCATGATAAAGAAGATTCAAAGAGAGTGAGATGCCAGCTCCTTTCATTCAGTCAGTAGCTTCAAACATTTCAGGTATATGAATAACATGATGTTTTTCAATGGCAAAAATCAATGAATATTGTAAATGCACAAACAGTAATTTCTCCACATTGCAAGGTGCAATTCTGAATTTTTTTGCTTTTTCCTGCTCCTCTTAGCATGATAAAGAAGATTCAAAGAGAGTGAGATGCCAGCTCCTTTCATTCAGTCAGTAGCTTCAATCATTTCTGGACGTTTTTCAATTGCAAAAATCAATGAATATTGTAAATGCACAAACAGTAATTTCTCCGCATTGCAAGGTGCAATTCTGAAATTTTTTGCTTTTTCCTGCTCCTCTTAGCATGATAAAGAAGATTCAAAGAGGGTGAGATGCCAGCTCCTTTCATTCAGTCAGTAGCTTCAAACATTTCTGGTATATGAATAACATGATGTTTTTCAATGGCAAAAATCAATGAATATTGTAAATGCACAAACAGTAATTTCTCCGCATTGCAAGGTGCAATTCTGAAATTTTTTGCTTTTTCCTGCTCCTCTTAGCATGATAAAGAAGATTCAAAGAGAGTGAGATGCCAGCTCCTTTCATTCAGTCAGTAGCTTCAATCATTTCTGGACGTTTTTCAATGGCAAAAATCAATGAATATTGTAAATGCACAAACAGTAATTTCTCCGCATTGCAAGGTGCAATTCTGAAATTTTTTGCTTTTTCCTGCTCCTCTTAGCATGATAAAGAAGATTCAAAGAGAGTGAGATGCCAGCTCCTTTCATTCAGTCAGTAGCTTCAAACATTTCTGGTATATGAATAACATGATGTTTTTCAATGGCAAAAATCAGTGAATATTGTAAATGCACAAACAGTAATTTCTCCGCATTGCAAGGTGCAATTCTGAAATTTTTTGCTTTTTCCTGCTCCTCTTAGCATGATAAAGAAGATTCAAAGAGAGTGAGATGCCAGCTCCTTTCGTTCAGTCAGTAGCTTCAATCATTTCTGGACGTTTTTCAATGGCAAAAATCATTGAATATTGTAAATGCACAAACAGTAATTTCTCCGCATTGCAAGGTGCAATTCTGAAATTTTTTACTTTTTCCTGCTCCTCTTAGCATGATAAAGAAGATTCAAAGAGAGTGAGATGCCAGCTCCTTTCATTCAGTCAGTAGCTTCAATCATTTCTGGTATATGAATAACATGATGTTTTTCAATGGCAAAAATCAATGAATATTGTAAATGCACAAACAGTAATTTCTCCGCATTGCAAGGTGCAATTCTGAAATTTTTTGCTTTTTCCTGCTCCTCTTAGCATGATAAACAAGATTCAAAGAGAGTGAGATGCCAGCTCCTTTCATTCAGTCAGTAGCTTCAATCATTTCTGGACGTTTTTCAATGGCAAAAATCAATGAATATTGTAAATGCACAAACAGTAATTTCTCCGCATTGCAAGGTGCAATTCAGAAATTTTTTGCTTTTTCCTGCTCCTCTTAGCATGATAAAGAAGATTCAAAGAGAGTGAGATGCCAGCTCCTTTCATTCAGTCAGTAGCTTCAATCATTTCTGGACGTTTTTCAATGGCAAAAATCAATGAATATTGTAAATGCACAAACTGTAATTTCTCCGCATTGCAAGGTGCAATTCTGAAATTTTTTGCTTTTTCCTGCTCCTCTTAGCATGATAAAGAAGATTAAAAGAGAGTGAGATGCCAGCTCCTTTCATTCAGTCAGTAGCTTCAATCATTTCTGGACGTTTTTCAAAGGCAAAAATCAATGAATATTGTAAATGCACAAACAGTAATTTCTCCGCATTGCAAGGTGCAATTCTGAATTTTTTTGCTTTTTCCTGCTCCTCTTAGCATGATAAAGAAGATTCAAAGAGAGTGAGATGCCAGCTCCTTTCATTCAGTCAGTAGCTTCAATCATTTCTGGACATTTTTCAATGGCAAAAATCAATGAATATTGTAAATGCACAAACAGTAATTTCTCCGCATTGCAAGGTGCAATTCTGAAATTTTTTGCTTTTTCCTGCTCCTCTTAGCATGATAAAGAAGATTCAAAGAGAGTGAGGTGCCAGCTCCTATCATTCAGTCAGTAGCTTCAAACATTTCTGGTTTATGAATAACATGTTTTTCAATGGCAAAAATCAATGAATATTGTAAATGCACAAACAGTAATTTCTCCGCATTGCAAGGTGCAATTCTGAAATTTTTTGCTTTTTCCTGCTCCTCTTAGCATGATAAAGAAGATTCAAAGAGAGTGAGATGCCAGCTCCTTTCGTTCAGTCAGTAGCTTCAATCATTTCTGGACGTTTTTCAATGGCAAAAATCATTGAATATTGAAAATGCACAAACAGTAATTTCTCCGCATTGCAAGGTGCAATTCTGAAATTTTTTACTTTTTCCTGCTCCTCTTAGCATGATAAAGAAGATTCAAAGAGAGTGAGATGCCAGCTCCTTTCATTCAGTCAGTAGCTTCAATCATTTCTGGACGTTTTTCAATGGCAAAAATCAATGAATATTAAAAATGCACAAACAGTAATTTCTCCGCATTGCAAGGTCCAATTCTGAAATTTTTTGCTTTTTCCTAGTCCTCTTAGCATGATAAAGAAGATTCAAAGAGAGTGAGATGCCAGCTCCTTTCATTCAGTCAGTAGCTTCAATCATTTCTGGACGTTTTTCAATGGCAAAAATCAATGAATATTGTAAATGCACAAACAGTAATTTCTCCGCATTGCAAGGTGCAGTTCTGAAATTTTTTGCTTTTTCCTGCTCCTCTTAGCATGATAAAGAAGATTCAAAGAGAGTGAGATGCCAGCTCCTTTTATTCAGTCAGTAGCTTCAAACATTTCTGGTATATGAATAACATGATGTTTTTCAATGGCAAAAATCAATGAATATTGTAAATGCACAAACAGTAATTTCTCCGCATTGCAAGGTGCAATTCTGAAATTTTTTGATTTTTCCTGCTCCTCTTAGCATGATAAAGAAGATTCAAAGAGATTGAGATGCCAGCTCCTTTCGTTCAGTCAGTAGCTTCAATCATTTCTGGACGTTTTTCAATGGCAAAAATCATTGAATATTGTAAATGCACAAACAGTAATTTCTCCGCATTGCAAGGTGCAATTCTGAAATTTTTTACTTTTTCCTGCTCCTCTTAGCATGATAAAGAAGATTCAAAGAGAGTGAGATGCCAGCTCCTTTCATTCAGTCAGTAGCTTCAATCATTTCTGGTATATGAATAACATGATGTTTTTCAATGGCAAAAATCAATGAATATTGTAAATGCACAAACAGTAATTTCTCCGCATTGCAAGGTGCAATTCTGAAATTTTTTGCTTTTTCCTGCTCCTCTTAGCATGATAAACAAGATTCAAAGAGAGTGAGATGCCAGCTCCTTTCATTCAGTCAGTAGCTTCAATCATTTCTGGACGTTTTTCAATGGCAAAAATCAATGAATATTGTAAATGCACAAACAGTAATTTCTCCGCATTGCAAGGTGCAATTCTGAAATTTTTTGCTTTTTCCTGCTCCTCTTAGCATGATAAAGAAGATTCAAAGAGAGTGAGATGCCAGCTCCTTTCATTCAGTCAGTAGCTTCAATCATTTCTGGACGTTTTTCAATGGCAAAAATCAATGAATATTGTAAATGCACAAACTGTAATTTCTCCGCATTGCAAGGTGCAATTCTGAAATTTTTTGCTTTTTCCTGCTCCTCTTAGCATGATAAAGAAGATTCAAAGAGAGTGAGATGCCAGCTCCTTTCATTCAGTCAGTAGCTTCAATCATTTCTGGATGTTTTTCAATGGCAAAAATCAATGAATATTGTAAATGCACAAACAGTAATTCCTCCGCATTGCAAGGTGCAATTCTGAAATTTTTTGCTTTTTCCTGCTCCTCTTAGCATGATAAAGAAGATTCAAAGAGAGTGAGATGCCAGCTCCTTTCATTCAGTCAGTAGCTTCAATCATTTCTGGACGTTTTTCAATGGCAAAAATCAATGAATATTGTAACTGCACAAACAGTTATTTCTCCGCATTGCAAGGTGCAATTCTGAAATTTTTTGCTTTTTCCTGCTCCTCTTAGCATGATAAAGAAGATTCAAAGAGAGTGAGATGCCAGCTCCTTTCATTCAGTCAGTAGCTTCAATCATTTCTGGACGTTTTTCAATGGCAAAAATCAATGAATATTGTAAATGCACAAACAGTAATTTCTCCGCATTGCAAGGTGCAATTCTGAAATTTTTTGCTTTTTCCTGCTCCTCTTAGCATGATAAAGAAGATTCAAAGAGAGTGAGGTGCCAGCTCCTTTCATTCAGTCAGTAGCTTCAAACATTTCTGGTATATGAATAACATGTTTTTCAATGGCAAAAATCAATGAATATTGTAAATGCACAAACAGTAATTTCTACGCATTGCAAGGTGCAATTCTGAAATTTTTTGCTTTTTCCTGCTCCTCTTAGCATGATAAAGAAGATTCAAAGAGAGTGAGATGCCAGCTCCTTTCATTCAGTCAGTAGCTTCAATCATTTCTGGACGTTTTTCAATGGCAAAAATCAATGAATATTGTAAATGCACAAACAGTAATTTCTCCGCATTGCAAGGTGCAATTCTGAAATTTTTTGCTTTTTCCTGCTCCTCTTAGCATGATAAAGAAGATTCAAAGAGAGGGAGATGCCAGCTCCTTTCATTCAGTCAGTAGCTTCAATCATTTCTGGACGTTTTTCAATGGCAAAAATCAATGAATATTGTAAATGCACAAACAGTAATTTCTCCGCATTGCAAGGTGCAATTCTGAAATTTTTTGCTTTTTTCTGCTCCTCTTAGCATGATAAAGAAGATTCAAAGAGAGTGAGATGCCAGCTCCTTTCATTCAGTCAGTAGCTTCAGTCATTTCTGGTAAATAAATAACATGTTTTTCAATGGCAAAAATCAATGAATTTTGTAAATGCACAAACAGTAATTTCTCCGCATTGCAAGGCGCAATTCTGAAATTTTTTGCTTTTTCCTGCTCCTCTTAGCATGATAAAGAAGATTCAAAGAGAGTGAGATGCCAGCTCCTTTCATTCAGTCAGTAGCTTCAATCATTTCTGGACGTTTTTCAATGGCAAAAATCAATGAATATTGTAAATGCACAAACAGTAATTTCTCCGCATTGCAAGGTGCAATTCTGAAATTTTTTGCTTTTTCCTGCTCCTCTTAGCATGATAAAGAAGATTCAAAGAGAGTGAGATGCCAGCTCCTTTCATTCAGTCAGTAGCTTCAATCATTTCTGGACGTTTTTCAATGGCAAAAATCAATGAATATTGTAAATGCACAAACAGTAATTTCTCCGCATTGCAAGGTGCAATTCTGAAATTTTTTGCTTTTTCCTGCTCCTCTTAGCATGATAAAGAAGATTCAAAGAGAGTGAGGTGCCAGCTCCTTTCATTCAGTCAGTAGCTTCAAACATTTCTGGTATATGAATAACATGTTTTTCAATGGCAAAAATCAATGAATATTGTAAATGCACAAACAGTAATTTCTACGCATTGCAAGGTGCAATTCTGAAATTTTTTGATCTTTCCTGCTCCTCTTAGCATGATAAAGAAGATTCAAAGAGAGTGAGATGCCAGCTCCTTTCATTCAGTCAGTAGCTTCAATCATTTCTGGACGTTTTTCAATGGCAAAAATCAATGAATATTGTAAATGCACAAACAGTAATTTCTCCGCATTGCAAGGTGCAATTCTGAATTTTTTTGCTTTTTCCTGCTCCTCTTAGCATGATAAAGAAGATTCAAAGAGAGTGAGATGCCAGCTCCTTTCATTCAGTCAGTAGCTTCAATCATTTCTGGACGTTTTTCAATGGCAAAAATCAATGAATATTGTAAATGCACAAACAGTAATTTCTCCGCATTGCAAGGTGCAATTCTGAAATTTTTTGCTTTTTCCTGCTCCTCTTAGCATGATAAAGAAGATTCAAAGAGAGTGAGATGCCAGATCCTTTCATTCAGTCAGTAGCTTCAGTCATTTCTGGTAAATGAATAACATGTTTTTCAATGGCAAAAATCAATGAATTTTGTAAATGCACAAACAGTAATTTCTCCGCATTGCAAGGCGCAATTCTGAAATTTTTTGCTTTTTCCTGCTCCTCTTAGCATGATAAAGAAGATTCAAAGAGAGTGAGATGCCAGCTCCTTTCATTCAGTCAGTAGCTTCAATCATTTCTGGACGTTTTTCAATGGCAAAAATCAATGAATATTGTAAATGCACAAACAGTAATTTCTCCGCATTGCAAGGTGCAATTCTGAAATTTTTTGCTTTTTCCTGCTCCTCTTAGCATGATAAAGAAGATTCAAAGAGAGTGAGATGCCAGCTCCTTTCATTCAGTCAGTAGCTTCAATCATTTCTGGACGTTTTTCAATGGCAAAAATCAATGAATATTGTAAATGCACAAACAGTAATTTCTCCGCATTGCAAGGTGCAATTCTGAAATTTTTTGCTTTTTCCTGCTCCTCTTAGCATGATAAAGAAGATTCAAAGAGAGTGAGGTGCCAGCTCCTTTCATTCAGTCAGTAGCTTCAAACATTTCTGGTATATGAATAACATGTTTTTCAATGGCAAAAATCAATGAATATTGTAAATGCACAAACAGTAATTTCTACGCATTGCAAGGTGCAATTCTGAAATTTTTTGATCTTTCCTGCTCCTCTTAGCATGATAAAGAAGATTCAAAGAGAGTGAGATGCCAGCTCCTTTCATTCAGTCAGTAGCTTCAATCATTTCTGGACGTTTTTCAATGGCAAAAATCAATGAATATTGTAAATGCACAAACAGTAATTTCTCCGCATTGCAAGGTGCAATTCTGAATTTTTTTGCTTTTTCCTGCTCCTCTTAGCATGATAAAGAAGATTCAAAGAGAGTGAGATGCCAGCTCCTTTCATTCAGTCAGTAGCTTCAATCATTTCTGGACGTTTTTCAATGGCAAAAATCAATGAATATTGTAAATGCACAAACAGTAATTTCTCCGCATTGCAAGGTGCAATTCTGAAATTTTTTGCTTTTTCCTGCTCCTCTTAGCATGATAAAGAAGATTCAAAGAGAGTGAGATGCCAGATCCTTTCATTCAGTCAGTAGCTTCAGTCATTTCTGGTAAATGAATAACATGTTTTTCAATGGCAAAAATCAATGAATTTTGTAAATGCACAAACAGTAATTTCTCCGCATTGCAAGGCGCAATTCTGAAATTTTTTGCTTTTTCCTGCTCCTCTTAGCATGATAAAGAAGATTCAAAGAGAGTGAGATGCCAGCTCCTTTCATTCAGTCAGTAGCTTCAATCATTTCTGGACGTTTTTCAATGGCAAAAATCAATGAATATTGTAAATGCACAAACAGTAATTTCTCCGCATTGCAAGGTGCAATTCTGAAATTTTTTGCTTTTTCCTGCTCCTCTTAGCATGATAAAGAAGATTCAAAGAGAGTGAGATGCCAGCTCCTTTCATTCAGTCAGTAGCTTCAATCATTTCTGGACGTTTTTCAATGGCAAAAATCAATGAATATTGTAAATGCACAAACAGTAATTTCTCCGCATTGCAAGGTGCAATTCTGAAATTTTTTGCTTTTTCCTGCTCCTCTTAGCATGATAAAGAAGATTCAAAGAGACTGAGGTGCCAGCTCCTTTCATTCAGTCAGTAGCTTCAAACATTTCTGGTATATGAATAACATGTTTTTCAATGGCAAAAATCAATGAATATTTAAATGCACAAACAGTAATTTCTCCACATTGCAAGGTGCAATTCTGAAATTTTTTGCTTTTTCCTGCTCCTCTTAGCATGATAAAGAAGATTCAAAGAGAGTGAGTGCCAGCTCCTTTCATTCAGTCAGTAGCTTCAAACATTTCTGGTATATGAATAACATGATGTTTTTCAATGGCAAAAATCAATGAATATTGTAAATGCACAAACAGTAATTTCTCCGCATTGCAAGGTGCAATTCTGAAATTTTTCGCTTTTTCCTGCTCCTCTTAGCATGATAAAGAAGATTCAAAGAGAGTGAGATGCCAGCTCCTTTCATTCAGTCAGTAGCTTCAATCATTTCTGGACGTTTTTCAATGGCAAAAATCAATGAATATTGTAATTGCACAAACTGTAATTTCTCCGCATTGCAAGCTGCAATTCTGAAATTTTTTGCTTTTTCCTGCTCCTCTTAGCATGATAAAGAAGATTCAAAGAGAGTGAGATGCCAGCTCCTTTCATTCAGTCAGTAGCTTCAATCATTTCTGGACGTTTTTCAATGGCAAAAATCAATGAATATTGTAAATGCACAAACAGTAATTTCTCCGCATTGCAAGGTGCAATTCTGAAATTTTTTGCTTTTTCCTGCTCCTCTTAGCATGATAAAGAAGATTCAAAGAGAGTGAGATGCCAGATCCTTTCATTCAGTCAGTAGCTTCAAACATTTCTGGTATATGAATAACATGATGTTTTTCAATGGCAAAAATCAATAAATATTGTAAATGCACAAACAGTAATTTCTCCGCATTGCAAGGTGCAAGTCTGAAATTTTTTGCTTTTTCCTGCTCCTCTTAGCATGATAAAGAAGATTCAAAGAGAGTGAGATGCCAGCTCCTTTCATTCAGTCAGTAGCTTCAATCATTTCTGGACGTTTTTCAATGGTAAAAATCAATGAATATTGTAAATACACAAACAGTAATTTCTCCGCATTGCAAGGTGCAATTCTGAAAGTTTTTGCTTTTTCCTGCTCCTCTTAGCATGATAAAGAAGATTCAAAGAGAGTGAGATGCCAGCTCCTTTCATTCAGTCAGTAGCTTCAATCATTTCTGGTAAATGAATAACATGATGTTTTTCAATGGCAAAAATCAATGAATTTTGTAAATGCACAAACAGTAATTTCTCCGCATTGCAAGGCGCAATTCTGAAATTTTTTGCTTTTTCCTGCTCCACTTAGCATGATAAAGAAGATTCAAAGAGAGTGAGATGCCAGCTCCTTTCATTCAGTCAGTAGCTTCAATCATTTCTGGACGTTTTTCAATGGCAAAAATCAATGAATATTGTAAATGCAAAAACAGTAATTTCTCCGCATTGCAAGGTGCAATTCTGAAATTTTTTGCTTTTTCCTGCTCCTCTTAGCATGATAAAGAAGATTCAAAGAGAGTGAGATGCCAGCTCCTTTCATTCAGTCAGTAGTTTCAATCATTTCTGGACGTTTTCAATGGCAAAAATCAATGAATATTGTAAATGCACAAACAGTAATTTCTCCGCATTGCAAGGGGCAATTCTTAAATTTTTTGCTTTTTCCTGCTCCTCTTAGCATGATAAAGAAGATTCAAAGAGAGTGAGATGCCAGCTCCTTTCATTCAGTCAGTAGCTTCAATCATTTCTGGACGTTTTTCAATGGCAAAAATCAATGAATATTGTAAATGCACAAACAGTAATTTCTCCGCATTGCAAGGTGCAATTCTGAAATTTTTTGCTTTTTCCTGCTCCTCTTAGCATGATAAAGAAGATTCAAAGAGAGTGAGGTGCCAGCTCCTTTCATTCAGTCAGTAGCTTCAAACATTTCTGGTATATGAATAACATGTTTTTCAAGGGCAAAAATCAATGAATATTGTAAATGCACAAACAGTAATTTCTCCGCATTGCAAGATGCAATTCTGAAATTTTTTGCTTTTTCCTGCTCCTCTTAGCATGATAAAGAAGATTCAAAGAGAGTGAGATGCCAGCTCCTTTCATTCAGTCAGTAGCTTCAATCATTTCTGGACGTTTTTCAATGGCAAAAATCAATGAATATTGTAAATGCACAAACAGTAATTTCTCCGCATTGCAAGGTGCAATTCTGAAATTTTTTGCTTTTTCCTGCTCCTCTTAGCATGATAAAGAAGATTCAAAGAGAGTGAGATGCCAGCTCCTTTCATTCAGTCAGTAGCTTCAATCATTTCTGGACGTTTTTCAATGGCAAAAATCAATGAATATTGTAAATGCACAAACTGTAATTTCTCCGCATTGCAAGGTGCAATTCTGAAATTTTTTGCTTTTTCCTGCTCCTCTTAGCATGATAAAGAAGATTCAAAGAGAGTGAGATGCCAGCTCCTTTCATTCAGTCAGTAGCTTCAATCATTTCTGGATGTTTTTCAATGGCAAAAATCAATGAATATTGTAAATGCACAAACAGTAATTTCTCCGCATTGCAAGGTGCAATTCTGAAATTTTTTGCTTTTTCCTGCTCCTCTTAGCATGATAAAGAAGATTCAAAGAGAGTGAGATGCCAGCTCCTTTCATTCAGTCAGTAGCTTCAAACATTTCTGGTATATGAATAACATGATGTTTTTCAATGGCAAAAATCAATGAATATTGTAAATGCACAAACAGTAATTTCTCCGCATTGCAAGGTGCAATTCTGAAATTTTTTGCTTTTTCCTGCTCCTCTTAGCATGATAAAGAAGATTCAAAGAGAGTGAGATGCCAGCTCCTTTCATTCAGTCATTAGCTTCAATCATTTCTGGACGTTTTTCAATGGCAAAAATCAATGAATATTGTAAATGCACAAACAATAATTTCTCCGCATTGCAAGGTGCAATTCTGAAATTTTTTGCTTTTTCCTGCTCCTCTTAGCATGATAAAGAAGATTCAAAGAGAGTGAGATGCCAGCTCCTTTCATTCAGTCAGTAGCTTCAATCATTTCTGGTATATGAATAACATGATGTTTTTCAATGGCAAAAATCAATGAATATTGTAAATGCACAAACAGTAATTTCTCCGCATTGCAAGGTGCAATTCTGAAATTTTTTGCTTTTTCCTGCTCCTCTTAGCATGATAAAGAAGATTCAAAGAGAGTGAGATGCCAGCTCCTTTCATTCAGTCAGTAGCTTCAATCATTTCTGGACGTTTTTCAATGGCAAAAATCAATGAATATTGTAAATGCACAAACAGTAATTTCTCCGCATTGCAAGGTGCAATTCTGAAATTTTTTGCTTTTTCCTGCTCCTCTTAGCATGATAAAGAAGATTCAAAGAGAGTGAGATGCCAGCTCCTTTCATTCAGTCAGTAGCTTCAATCATTTCTGGTAAATGAATAACATGATGTTTTTCAATGGCAAAAATCAATGAATTTTGTAAATGCACAAACAGTAATTTCTCCGCATTGCAAGGCACAATTCTGAAATTTTTTGCTTTTTCCTGCTCCTCTTAGCATGATAAAGAAGATTCAAAGAGAGTGAGATGCCAGCTCCTTTCATTCAGTCAGTAGCTTCAATCATTTCTGGACGTTTTTCAATGGCAAAAATCAATGAATATTGTAAATGCACAAACAGTAATTTCTCCACATTGCAAGGTGCAATTCTGAAATTTTTTGCTTTTTCCTGCTCCTCTTAGCATGATAAAGAAGATTCAAAGAGAGTGAGATGCCAGATCCTTTCATTCAGTCAGTAGCTTCAAACATTTCTGGTATATGAATAACATGATGTTTTTCAATGGCAAAAATCAATGAATATTGTAAATGCACAAACAGTAATTTCTCCGCATTGCAAGGTGCAAGTCTGAAATTTTTTGCTTTTTCCTGCTCCTCTTAGCATGATAAAGAAGATTCAAAGAGAGTGAGATGCCAGCTCCTTTCATTCAGTCAGTAGCTTCAATCATTTCTGGACGTTTTTCAATTTTAAAAATCAATGAATATTGTAAATGCACAAACAGTAATTTCTCCGCATTGCAAGGTGCAATTCTGAAAGTTTTTGCTTTTTCCTGCTCCTCTTAGCATGATAAAGAAGATTCAAAGAGAGTGAGATGCCAGCTCCTTTCATTCAGTCAGTAGCTTCAATCATTTCTGGTAAATGAATAACATGATGTTTTTCAATGGCAAAAATCAATGAATTTTGTAAATGCACAAACAGTAATTTCTCCGCATTGCAAGGCGCAATTCTGAAATTTTTTGCTTTTTCCTGCTCCACTTAGCATGATAAAGAAGATTCAAAGAGAGTGAGATGCCAGCTCCTTTCATTCAGTCAGTAGCTTCAATCATTTCTGGACGTTTTTCAATGGCAAAAATCAATGAATATTGTAAATGCAAAAACAGTAATTTCTCCGCATTGCAAGGTGCAATTCTGAAATTTTTTGCTTTTTCCTGCTCCTCTTAGCATGATAAAGAAGATTCAAAGAGAGTGAGATGCCAGCTCCTTTCATTCAGTCAGTAGTTTCAATCATTTCTGGACGTTTTTCAATGGCAAAAATCAATGAATATTGTAAATGCACAAACAGTAATTTCTCCGCATTGCAAGGGGCAATTCTTAAATTTTTTGCTTTTTCCTGCTCCTCTTAGCATGATAAAGAAGATTCAAAGAGAGTGAGATGCCAGCTCCTTTCATTCAGTCAGTAGCTTCAATCATTTCTGGACGTTTTTCAATGGCAAAAATCAATGAATATTGTAAATGCACAAACAGTAATTTCTCCGCATTGCAAGGTGCAATTCTGAAATTTTTTGCTTTTTCCTGCTCCTCTTAGCATGATAAAGAAGATTCAAAGAGAGTGAGGTGCCAGCTCCTTTCATTCAGTCAGTAGCTTCAAACATTTCTGGTATATGAATAACATGTTTTTCAAGGGCAAAAATCAATGAATATTGTAAATGCACAAACAGTAATTTCTCCGCATTGCAAGGTGCAATTCTGAAATTTTTTGCTTTTTCCTGCTCCTCTTAGCATGATAAAGAAGATTCAAAGAGAGTGAGATGCCAGCTCCTTTCATTCAGTCAGTAGCTTCAATCATTTCTGGACGTTTTTCAATGGCAAAAATCAATGAATATTGTAAATGCACAAACAGTAATTTCTCCGCATTGCAAGGTGCAATTCTGAAATTTTTTGCTTTTTCCTGCTCCTCTTAGCATGGTAAAGAAGATTCAAAGAGAGTGAGATGCCAGCTCCTTTCATTCAGTCAGTAGCTTCAATCATTTCTGGACGTTTTTCAATGGCAAAAATCAATGAATATTGTAAATGCACAAACTGTAATTTCTCCGCATTGCAAGGTGCAATTCTGAAATTTTTTGCTTTTTCCTGCTCCTCTTAGCATGATAAAGAAGATTCAAAGAGAGTGAGATGCCAGCTCCTTTCATTCAGTCAGTAGCTTCAATCATTTCTGGATGTTTTTCAATGGCAAAAATCAATGAATATTGTAAATGCACAAACAGTAATTTCTCCGCATTGCAAGGTGCAATTCTGAAATTTTTTGCTTTTTCCTGCTCCTCTTAGCATGATAAAGAAGATTCAAAGAGAGTGAGATGCCAGCTCCTTTCATTCAGTCAGTAGCTTCAAACATTTCTGGTATATGAATAACATGATGTTTTTCAATGGCAAAAATCAATGAATATTGTAAATGCACAAACAGTCATTTCTCCGCATTGCAAGGTGCAATTCTGAAATTTTTTGCTTTTTCCTGCTCCTCTTAGCATGATAAAGAAGATTCAAAGAGAGTGAGATGCCAGCTCCTTTCATTCAGTCAGTAGCTTCAATCATTTCTGGACGTTTTTCAATGGCAAAAATCAATGAATATTGTAAATGCACAAACAGTAATTTCTCCGCATTGCAAGGTGCAATTCTGAAATTTTTTGCTTTTTCCTGCTCCTCTTAGCATGATAAAGAAGATTCAAAGAGAGTGAGATGCCAGCTCCTTTCATTCAGTCAGTAGCTTCAATCATTTCTGGTATATGAATAACATGATGTTTTTCAATGGCAAAAATCAATGAATATTGTAAATGCACAAACAGTAATTTCTCCGCATTGCAAGGTGCAATTCTGAAATTTTTTGCTTTTTCCTGCTCCTCTTAGCATGATAAAGAAGATTCAAAGAGAGTGAGATGCCAGCTCCTTTCATTCAGTCAGTAGCTTCAATCATTTCTGGACGTTTTTCAATGGCAAAAATCAATGAATATTGTAAATGCACAAACAGTAATTTCTCCGCATTGCAAGGTGCAATTCTGAAATTTTTTGCTTTTTCCTGCTCCTCTTAGCATGATAAAGAAGATTCAAAGAGAGTGAGATGCCAGCTCCTTTCATTCAGTCAGTAGCTTCAATCATTTCTGGTAAATGAATAACATGATGTTTTTCAATGGCAAAAATCAATGAATTTTGTAAATGCACAAACAGTAATTTCTCCGCATTGCAAGGCACAATTCTGAAATTTTTTGCTTTTTCCTGCTCCTCTTAGCATGATAAAGAAGATTCAAAGAGAGTGAGATGCAAGCTCCTTTCATTCAGTCAGTAGCTTCAATCATTTCTGGACGTTTTTCAATGGCAAAAATCAATGAATATTGTAAATGCACAAACAGTAATTTCTCCACATTGCAAGGTGCAATTCTGAATTTTTTTGCTTTTTCCTGCTCCTCTTAGCATGATAAAGAAGATTCAAAGAGAGTGAGATGCCAGCTCCTTTCATTCAGTCAGTAGCTTCAATCATTTCTGGACATTTTTCAATGGCAAAAATCAATGAATATTGTAAATGCACAAACAGTAATTTCTCCGCATTGCAAGGTGCAATTCTGAAATTTTTTGCTTTTTCATGCTCCTCTTAGCATGATAAAGAAGATTCAAAGAGAGTGAGGTGCCAGCTCCTTTCATTCAGTCAGTAGCTTCAAACATTTCTGGTATATGAATAACATGTTTTTCAATGGCAAAAATCAATGAATATTGTAAATGCACAAACAGTAATTTCTCCGCATTGCAAGGTGCAATTCTGAAATTTTTTGCTTTTTCCTGCTCCTCTTAGCATGATAAAGAAGATTCAAAGAGAGTGAGATGCCAGCTCCTTTCATTCAGTCAGTAGCTTCAATCATTTCTGGACGTTTTTCAATGGCAAAAATCAATGAATATTGTAAATGCACAAACAGTAATTTCTCCGCATTGCAAGGTGCAATTCTGAAATTTTTTGCTTTTTCCTGCTCCTCTTAGCATGATAAAGAAGATTCAAAGAGAGTGAGATGCCAGCTCCTTTCATTCAGTCAGTAGCTTCAATCATTTCTGGTAAATGAATAACATGATGTTTTTCAATGGCAAAAATCAATGAATTTTGTAAATGCACAAACAGTAATTTCTCCGCATTGCAAGGCACAATTCTGAAATTTTTTGCTTTTTCCTGCTCCTCTTAGCATGATAAAGAAGATTCAAAGAGAGTGAGATGCCAGCTCCTTTCATTCAGTCAGTAGCTTCAATCATTTCTGGACGTTTTTCAATGGCAAAAATCAATGAATATTGTAAATGCACAAACAGTAATTTCTCCACATTGGAAGGTGCAATTCTGAAATTTTTTGCTTTTTCCTGCTCCTCTTAGCATGATAAAGAAGATTCAAAGAGAGTGAGATGCCAGCTCCTTTCATTCAGTCAGTAGCTTCAATCATTTCTGGACGTTTTTCAATGGCAAAAATCAATGAATATTGTAAATGCACAAACAGTAATTTCTCCGCATTGCAAGGTGCAATTCTGAAATTTTTTGCTTTTTCATGCTCCTCTTAGCATGATAAAGAAGATTCAAAGAGAGTGAGGTGCCAGCTCCTTTCATTCAGTCAGTAGCTTCAAACATTTCTGGTATATGAATAACATGTTTTTCAATGGCAAAAATCAATGAATATTGTAAATGCACAAACAGTAATTTCTCCGCATTGCAAGGTGCAATTCTGAAATTTTTTGCTTTTTCCTGCTCCTCTTAGCATGATAAAGAAGATTCAAAGAGAATGAGATGCCAGCTCCTTTCATTCAGTCAGTAGCTTCAATCATTTCTGGACGTTTTTCAATGGCAAAAATCAATGAATATTGTAACTGCACAAACAGTAATTTCTCCGCATTGCAAGGTGCAATTCTGAAATTTTTTGCTTTTTCCTGCTCCTCTTAGCATGATAAAGAAGATTCAAAGAGAGTGAGATGCCAGCTCCTTTCATTCAGTCAGTAGCTTCAATCATTTCTGGACGTTTTTCAATGGCAAAAATCAATGAATATTGTAAATGCACAAACAGTAATTTCTCCGCATTGCAAGGTGCAATTCTGAAATTTTTTGCTTTTTCCTGCTCCTCTTAGCATGATAAAGAAGATTCAAAGAGAGTGAGGTGCCAGCTCCTTTCATTCAGTCAGTAGCTTCAAACATTTCTGGTATATGAATAACATGTTTTTCAATGGCAAAAATCAATGAATATTGTAAATGCACAAACAGTAATTTCTACGCATTGCAAGTTGCAATTCTGAAATTTTTTGCTTTTTCCTGCTCCTCTTAGCATGATAAAGAAGATTCAAAGAGAGTGAGATGCCAGCTCCTTTCATTCAGTCAGTAGCTTCAATCATTTCTGGACGTTTTTCAATGGCAAAAATCAATGAATATTGTAAATGCACAAACTGTAATTTCTCCGCATTGCAAGGCGCAATTCTGAAATTTTTTGCTTTTTCCTGCTCCTCTTAGCATGATAAAGAAGATTCAAAGAGAGTGAGATGCCAGCTCCTTTCATTCAGTCAGTAGCTTCAAACATTTCTGGTATATGAATAACATGATGTTTTTCAATGGCAAAAATCAATGAATATTGTAAATGCACAAACAGTAATTTCTCCCCATTGCAAGGTGCAAGTCTGAAATTTTTTGCTTTTTCCTGCTCCTCTTAGCATGATAAAGAAGATTCAAAGAGAGTGAGATGCCAGCTCCTTTCATTCAGTCAGTAGCTTCAATCATTTCTGGACGTTTTTCAATTGCAAAAATCAATGAATATTGTAAATGCACAAACAGTAATTTCTCCGCATTGCAAGGTGCAATTCTGAAATTTTTTGCTTTTTCCTGCTCCTCTTAGCATGATAAAGAAGATTCAAAGAGAGTGAGATGCCAGCTCCTTTCATTCAGTCAGTAGCTTCAAACATTTCTGGTATATGAATAACATGATGTTTTTCAATGGCAAAAATCAATGAATATTGTAAATGCACAAACAGTAATTTCTCCGCATTGCAAGGTGCAATTCTGAAATTTTTTGCTTTTTCCTGCTCCTCTTAGCATGATAAAGAAGATTCAAAGAGAGTGAGATGCCAGCTCCTTTCATTCAGTCAGTAGCTTCAATCATTTCTGGATGTTTTTCAATGGCAAAAATCAATGAATATTGTAAATGCACAAACAGTAATTTCTCCGCATTGCAAGGTGCAATTCTGAAATTTTTTGCTTTTTCCTGCTCCTCTTAGCATGATAAAGAAGATTCAAAGAGAGTGAGATGCCAGCTCCTTTCATTCAGTCAGTAGCTTCAAACATTTCTGGTATATGAATAACATGATGTTTTTCAATGGCAAAAATCAATGAATATTGTAAATGCACAAACAGTAATTTCTCCGCATTGCAAGGTGCAATTCTGAATTTTTTTGCTTTTTCCTGCTCCTCTTAGCATGATAAAGAAGATTCAAAGAGAGTGAGATGCCAGCTCCTTTCGCTCAGTCAGTAGCTTCAATCATTTCTGGACGTTTTTCAATGGCAAAAATCATTGAATATTGTAAATGCACAAACAGTAATTTCTCCTCATTGCAAGGTGCAATTCTGAAATTTTTTACTTTTTCCTGCTCCTCTTAGCATGATAAAGAAGATTCAAAGAGAGTGAGATGCCAGCTCCTTTCATTCAGTCAGTAGCTTCAATCATTTCTGGTATATGAATAACATGATGTTTTTCAATGGCAAAAATCAATGAATATTGTAAATGCACAAACAGTAATTTCTCCGCATTGCAAGGTGCAATTCTGAAATTTTTGCTTTTTCCTGCTCCTCTTAGCATGATAAAGAAGATTCAAAGAGAGTGAGATGCCAGCTCCTTTCATTCAGTCAGTAGCTTCAATCATTTCTGGACGTTTTTCAATGGCAAAAATCAATGAATATTGTAAATGCACAAACAGTAATTTCTCCGCATTGCAAGGTGCAATTCTGAAATTTTTTGCTTTTTCCTGCTCCTCTTAGCATGATAAAGAAGATTCAAAGAGAGTGAGATGCCAGCTCCTTTCATTCAGTCAGTAGCTTCAAACATTTCTGGTATATGAATAACATGATGTTTTTCAATGGCAAAAATCAATGAATATTGTAAATGCACAAACAGTAATTTCTCCGCATTGCAGGGTGCAATTCTGAAATTTTTTGCTTTTTCCTGCTCCTCTTAGCATGATAAAGAAGATTCAAAGAGAGTGAGATGCCAGCTCCTTTCGTTCAGTCAGTAGCTTCAATCATTTCTGGACGTTTTTCAATGGCAAAAATCATTGAATATTGTAAATGCACAAACAGTAATTTCTCCGCATTGCAAGGTGCAATTCTGAAATTTTTTACTTTTTCCTGCTCCTTTTAGCATGATAAAGAAGATTCAAAGAGAGTGAGATGCCAGCTCCTTTCATTCAGTCAGTAGCTTCAATCATTTCTGGTATATGAATAACATGATGTTTTTCAATGGCAAAAATCAATGAATATTGTAAATGCACAAACAGTAATTTCTCCGTATTGCAAGGTGCAATTCTGAAATTTTTTGCTTTTTCCTGCTCCTCTTAGCATGATAAACAAGATTCAAAGAGAGTGAGATGCCAGCTCCTTTCATTCAGTCAGTAGCTTCAATCATTTCTGGACGTTTTTCAATGGCAAAAATCAATGAATATTGTAAATGCACAAACAGTAATTTCTCCGCATTGCAAGGTGCAATTCTGACTTTTTTTGCTTTTTCCTGCTCCTCTTAGCATGATAAAGAAGATTCAAAGAGAGTGAGATGCCAGCTCCTTTCATTCAGTCAGTAGCTTCAATCATTTCTGGTAAATGAATAACATGATGTTTTTCAATGGCAAAAATCAATGAATTTTGTAAATGCACAAACAGTAATTTCTCCGCATTGCAAGGCGCAATTCTGAAATTTTTTGCTTTTTCCTGCTCCTCTTAGCATGATAAAGAAGATTCAAAGAGAGTGAGATGCCAACTCCTTTCATTCAGTCAGTACCTTCAATCATTTCTGGACGTTTTTCAATGGCAAAAATCAATGAATATTGTAAATGCACAAACAGTAATTTCTCCGCATTGCAAGGTGCAATTCTGAAATTTTTTGCTTTTTCCTGCTCCTCTTAGCATGATAAAGAAGATTCAAAGAGAGTGAGATGCCAGCTCCTTTCATTCAGTCAGTAGCTTCAATCATTTCTGGACGTTTTTCAATGGCAAAAATCAATGAATATTGTAAATGTACAAACAGTAATTTCTCCGCATTGCAAGGTGCAATTCTGAAATTTTTTGCTTTTTCCTGCTCCTCTTAGCATGATAAAGAAGATTCAAAGAGAGTGAGGTGCCAGATCCTTTCATTCAGTCAGTAGCTTCAAACATTTCTGGTATATGAATAACATGTTTTTCAATGGCAAAAATCAATGAATATTGTAAATGCACAAACAGTAATTTCTCCGCATTGCAAGGTGCAATTCTGAAATTTTTTGCTTTTTCCTGCTCCTCTTAGCATGATAAAGAAGATTCAAAGAGAGTGAGATGCCAGCTCCTTTCATTCAGTCAGTAGCTTCAATCATTTCTGGAGGTTTTTCAATGGCAAAAATCAATGAATATTGTAAATGCACAAACAGTAATTTCTCCGCATTGCAAGGTGCAATTCTGAAATTTTTTGCTTTTTCCTGCTCCTCTTAGCATGATAAAGAAGATTCAAAGAGAGTGAGATGCCAGCTCCTTTCATTCAGTCAGTAGCTTCAAACATTTCTGGTATATGAATAACATGATGTTTTTCAATGGCAAAAATCAATGAATATTTTAAATGCACAAATAGTAATTTCTCCGCATTGCAAGGTGCAATTCTGAAATTTTTTGCTTTTTCCTGCTCCTCTTAGCATGATAAAGAAGATTCAAAGAGAGTGAGATGCCAGCTCCTTTCATTCAGTCAGTAGCTTCAATCATTTCTGGACGTTTTTCAATTGCAAAAATCAATGAATATTGTAAATGCACAAACAGTAATTTCTCCGCATTGCAAGGTGCAATTCTGAAATTTTTTGCTTTTTCCTGCTCCTCTTAGCATGATAAAGAAGATTCAAAGAGAGTGAGATGCCAGCTCCTTTCATTCAGTCAGTAGCTTCAAACATTTCTGGTATATGAATAACATGATGTTTTTCAATGGCAAAAATCAATGAATATTGTAAATGCACAAACAGTAATTTCTCCCCATTGCAAGGTGCAAGTCTGAAATTTTTTGCTTTTTCCTGCTCCTCTTAGCATGATAAAGAAGATTCAAAGAGAGTGAGATGCCAGCTCCTTTCATTCAGTCAGTAGCTTCAATCATTTCTGGACGTTTTTCAATTGCAAAAATCAATGAATATTGTAAATGCACAAACAGTAATTTCTCCGCATTGCAAGGTGCAATTCTGAAATTTTTTGCTTTTTCCTGCTCCTCTTAGCATGATAAAGAAGATTCAAAGAGAGTGAGATGCCAGCTCCTTTCATTCAGTCAGTAGCTTCAATCATTTCTGGACGTTTTTCAATTGCAAAAATCAATGAATATTGTAAATGCACAAACAGTAATTTCTCCGCATTGCAAGGTGCAATTCTGAAATTTTTTGCTTTTTCCTGCTCCTCTTAGCATGATAAAGAATATTCAAAGAGAGTGAGATGCCAGCTCCTTTCATTCAGTCAGTAGCTTCAAACATTTCTGGTATATGAATAACATGATGTTTTTCAATGGCAAAAATCAATGAATATTGTAAAAGCACAAACAGTAATTTCTCCGCATTGCAAGGTGCAATTCTGAAATTTTTTGCTTTTTCCTGCTCCTCTTAGCATGATAAAGAAGATTCAAAGAGAGTGAGATGCCAGCTCCTTTCATTCAGTCAGTAGCTTCAATCATTTCTGGATGTTTTTCAATGGCAAAAATCAATGAATATTGTAAATGCACAAACAGTAATTTCTCCGCATTGCAAGGTGCAATTCTGAAATTTTTTGCTTTTTCCTGCTCCTCTTAGCATGATAAAGAAGATTCAAAGAGAGTGAGATGCCAGCTCCTTTCATTCAGTCAGTAGCTTCAAACATTTCTGGTATATGAATAACATGATGTTTTTCAATGGCAAAAATCAATGAATATTGTAAATGCACAAACAGTAATTTCTCCGCATTGCAAGGTGCAATTCTGAATTTTTTTGCTTTTTCCTGCTCCTCTTAGCATGATAAAGAAGATTCAAAGAGAGTGAGATGCCAGCTCCTTTCGCTCAGTCAGTAGCTTCAATCATTTCTGGACGTTTTTCAATGGCAAAAATCATTGAATATTGTAAATGCACAAACAGTAATTTCTCCGCATTGCAAGGTGCAATTCTGAAATTTTTTACTTTTTCCTGCTCCTCTTAGCATGATAAAGTAGATTCAAAGAGAGTGAGATGCCAGCTCCTTTCATTCAGTCAGTAGCTTCAATCATTTCTGGTATATGAATAACATGATGTTTTTCAATGGCAAAAATCAATGAATATTGTAAATGCACAAACAGTAATTTCTCCGCATTGCAAGGTGCAATTCTGAAATTTTAGCTTTTTCCTGCTCCTCTTAGCATGATAAAGAAGATTCAAAGAGAGTGAGATGCCAGCTCCTTTCATTCAGTCAGTAGCTTCAATCATTTCTGGACGTTTTTCAATGGCAAAAATCAATGAATATTGTAAATGCACAAACAGTAATTTCTCCGCATTGCAAGGTGCAATTCTGAAATTTTTTGCTTTTTCCTGCTCCTCTTAGCATGATAAAGAAGATTCAAAGAGAGTGAGATGCCAGCTCCTTTCATTCAGTCAGTAGCTTCAAACATTTCTGGTATATGAATAACATGATGTTTTTCAATGGCAAAAATCAATGAATATTGTAAATGCACTAACAGTAATTTCTCCGCATTGCAAGGTGCAATTCTGAAATTTTTTGCTTTTTCCTGCTCCTCTTAGCATGATAAAGAAGATTCAAAGAGAGTGAGATGCCAGCTCCTTTCGTTCAGTCAGTAGCTTCAATCATTTCTGGACGTTTTTCAATGGCAAAAATCATTGAATATTGTAAATGCACAAACAATAATTTCTCCGCATTGCAAGGTGCAATTCTGAAATTTTTTACTTTTTCCTGCTCCTTTTAGCATGATAAAGAAGATTCAAAGAGAGTGAGATGCCAGCTCCTTTCATTCAGTCAGTAGCTTCAATCATTTCTGGTATATGAATAACATGATGTTTTTCAATGGCAAAAATCAATGAATATTGTAAATGCACAAACAGTAATTTCTCCGTATTGCAAGGTGCAATTCTGAAATTTTTTGCTTTTTCCTGCTCCTCTTAGCATGATAAACAAGATTCAAAGAAAGTGAGATGCCAGCTCCTTTCATTCAGTCAGTAGCTTCAATCATTTCTGGACGTTTTTCAATGGCAAAAATCAATGAATATTGTAAATGCACAAACAGTAATTTCTCCGCATTGCAAGGTGCAATTCTGACTTTTTTTGCTTTTTCCTGCTCCTCTTAGCATGATAAAGAAGATTCAAAGAGAGTGAGATGCCAGCTCCTTTCATTCAGTCAGTAGCTTCAATCATTTCTGGTAAATGAATAACATGATGTTTTTCAATGGCAAAAATCAATGAATTTTGTAAATGCACAAACAGTAATTTCTCCGCATTGCAAGGCGCAATTCTGAAATTTTTTGCTTTTTCCTGCTCCTCTTAGCATGATAAAGAAGATTCAAAGAGAGTGAGATGCCAACTCCTTTCATTCAGTCAGTAGCTTCAATCATTTCTGGACGTTTTTCAATGGCAAAAATCAATGAATATTGTAAATGCACAAACAGTAATTTCTCCGCATTGCAAGGTGCAATTCTGAAATTTTTTGCTTTTTCCTGCTCCTCTTAGCATGATAAAGAAGATTCAAAGAGAGTGAGATGCCAGCTCCTTTCATTCAGTCAGTAGCTTCAATCATTTCTGGACGTTTTTCAATGGCAAAAATCAATGAATATTGTAAATGCACAAACAGTAATTTCTCCGCATTGCAAGGTGCAATTCTGAAATTTTTTGCTTTTTCCTGCTCCTCTTAGCATGATAAAGAAGATTCAAAGAGAGTGAGGTGCCAGCTCCTTTCATTCAGTCAGTAGCTTCAAACATTTCTGGTATATGAATAACATGTTTTTCAATGGCAAAAATCAATGAATATTGTAAATGCACAAACAGTAATTTCTCCGCATTGCAAGGTGCAATTCTGAAATTTTTTGCTTTTTCCTGCTCCTCTTAGCATGATAAAGAAGATTCAAAGAGAGTGAGATGCCAGCTCCTTTCATTCAGTCAGTAGCTTCAATCATTTCTGGACGTTTTTCAATGGCAAAAATCAATGAATATTGTAAATGCACAAACAGTAATTTCTCCGCATTGCAAGGTGCAATTCTGAAATTTTTTACTTTTTCCTGCTCCTCTTAGCATGATAAAGTAGATTCAAAGAGAGTGAGATGCCAGCTCCTTTCATTCAGTCAGTAGCTTCAATCATTTCTGGTATATGAATAACATGATGTTTTTCAATGGCAAAAATCAATGAATATTGTAAATGCACAAACAGTAATTTCTCCGCATTGCAAGGTGCAATTCTGAAATTTTTGCTTTTTCCTGCTCCTCTTAGCATGATAAAGAAGATTCAAAGAGAGTGAGATGCCAGCTCCTTTCATTCAGTCAGTAGCTTCAATCATTTCTGGACGTTTTTCAATGGCAAAAATCAATGAATATTGTAAATGCACAAACAGTAATTTCTCCGCATTGCAAGGTGCAATTCTGAAATTTTTTGCTTTTTCCTGCTCCTCTTAGCATGATAAAGAAGATTCAAAGAGAGTGAGATGCCAGCTCCTTTCATTCAGTCAGTAGCTTCAAACATTTCTGGTATATGAATAACATGATGTTTTTCAATGGCAAAAATCAATGAATATTGTAAATGCACAAACAGTAATTTCTCCGCATTGCAAGGTGCAATTCTGAAATTTTTTGCTTTTTCCTGCTCCTCTTAGCATGATAAAGAAGATTCAAAGAGAGTGAGATGCCAGCTCCTTTCGTTCAGTCAGTAGCTTCAATCATTTCTGGACGTTTTTCAATGGCAAAAATCATTGAATATTGTAAATGCACAAACAGTAATTTCTCCGCATTGCAAGGTGCAATTCTGAAATTTTTTACTTTTTCCTGCTTCTTTTAGCATGATAAAGAAGATTCAAAGAGAGTGAGATGCCAGCTCCTTTCATTCAGTCAGTAGCTTCAATCATTTCTGGTATATGAATAACATGATGTTTTTCAATGGCAAAAATCAATGAATATTGTAAATGCACAAACAGTAATTTCTCCGTATTGCAAGGTGCAATTCTGAAATTTTTTGCTTTTTCCTGCTCCTCTTAGCATTATAAACAAGATTCAAAGAGAGTGAGATGCCAGCTCCTTTCATTCAGTCAGTAGCTTCAATCATTTCTGGACGTTTTTCAATGGCAAAAATCAATGAATATTGTAAATGCACAAACAGTAATTTCTCCGCATTGCAAGGTGCAATTCTGACTTTTTTTGCTTTTTCCTGCTCCTCTTAGCATGATAAAGAAGATTCAAAGAGAGTGAGATGCCAGCTCCTTTCATTCAGTCAGTAGCTTCAATCATTTCTGGTAAATGAATAACATGATGTTTTTCAATGGCAAAAATCAATGAATTTTGTAAATGCACAAACAGTAATTTCTCCGCATTGCAAGGCGCAATTCTGAAATTTTTTGCTTTCTCCTGCTCCTCTTAGCATGATAAAGAAGATTCAAAGAGAGTGAGATGCCAACTCCTTTCATTCAGTCAGTAGCTTCAATCATTTCTGGACGTTTTTCAATGGCAAAAATCAATGAATATTGTAAATGCACAAACAGTAATTTCTCCGCATTGCAAGGTGCAATTCTGAAATTTTTTGCTTTTTCCTGCTCCTCTTAGCATGATAAAGAAGATTCAAAGAGAGTGAGATGCCAGCTCCTTTCATTCAGTCAGTAGCTTCAATCATTTCTGGACGTTTTTCAATGGCAAAAATCAATGAATATTGTAAATGCACAAACAGTAATTTCTCCGCATTGCAAGGTGCAATTCTGAAATTTTTTGCTTTTTCCTGCTCCTCTTAGCATGATAAAGAAGATTCAAAGAGAGTGAGGTGCCAGCTCCTTTCATTCAGTCAGTAGCTTCAAACATTTCTGGTATATGAATAACATGTTTTTCAATGGCAAAAATCAATGAATATTGTAAATGCACAAACAGTAATTTCTCCGCATTGCAAGGTGCAATTCTGAAATTTTTTGCTTTTTCCTGCTCCTCTTAGCATGATAAAGAAGATTCAAAGAGAGTGAGATGCCAGCTCCTTTCATTCAGTCAGTAGCTTCAATCATTTCTGGACGTTTTTCAATGGCAAAAATCAATGAATATTGTAAATGCACAAACAATAATTTCTCCGCATTGCAAGGTGCAATTCTGAAATTTTTTGCTTTTTCCTGCTCCTCTTAGCATGATAAAGAAGATTCAAAGAGAGTGAGATGCCAGCTCCTTTCATTCAGTAAGTAGCTTCAAACATTTCTGGTATATGAATAACATGATGTTTTTCAATGGCAAAAATCAATGAATATTGTAAATGCACAAACAGTAATTTCTCCGCATTGCAAGGTGCAATTCTGAAATTTTTTGCTTTTTCCTGCTCCTCTTAGCATGATAAAGAAGATTCAAAGAGAGTGAGATGCCAGCTCCTTTCATTCAGTCAGTAGCTTCAATCATTTCTGGACGTTTTTCAATGGCAAAAATCAATGAATATTGTAAATGCACAAACAGTAATTTCTCCGCATTGCAAGGTGCAATTCTGAAATTTTTTGCTTTTTCCTGCTCCTCTTAGCATGATAAAGAAGATTCAAAGAGAGTGAGATGCCAGCTCCTTTCATTCAGTAAGTAGCTTCAAACATTTCTGGTATATGAATAACATGATGTTTTTCAATGGCAAAAATCAATGAATATTTTAAATGCACAAATAGTAATTTCTCCGCATTGCAAGGTGCAATTCTGAAATTTTTTGCTTTTTCCTGCTCCTCTTAGCATGATAAAGAAGATTCAAAGAGAGTGAGATGCCAGCTCCTTTCATTCAGTCAGTAGCTTCAATCATTTCTGGACGTTTTTCAATTGCAAAAATCAATGAATATTGTAAATGCACAAACAGTAATTTCTCCGCATTGCAAGGTGCAATTCTGAAATTTTTTGCTTTTTCCTGCTCCTCTTAGCATGATAAAGAAGATTCAAAGAGAGTGAGATGCCAGCTCCTTTCATTCAGTCAGTAGCTTCAAACATTTCTGGTATATGAATAACATGATGTTTTTCAATGGCAAAAATCAATGAATATTGTAAATGCACAAACAGTAATTTCTCCCCATTGCAAGGTGCAAGTCTGAAATTTTTAGCTTTTTCCTGCTCCTCTTAGCATGATAAAGAAGATTCAAAGAGAGTGAGATGCCAGCTCCTTTCATTCAGTCAGTAGCTTCAATCATTTCTGGACGTTTTTCAATTGCAAAAATCAATGAATATTGTAAATGCACAAACAGTAATTTCTCCGCATTGCAAGGTGCAATTCTGAAATTTTTTGCTTTTTCCTGCTCCTCTTAGCATGATAAAGAAGATTCAAAGAGAGTGAGATGCCAGCTCCTTTCATTCAGTCAGTAGCTTCAATCATTTCTGGACGTTTTTCAATTGCAAAAATCAATGAATATTGTAAATGCACAAACAGTAATTTCTCCGCATTGCAAGGTGCAATTCTGAAATTTTTTGCTTTTTCCTGCTCCTCTTAGCATGATAAAGAAGATTCAAAGAGAGTGAGATGCCAGCTCCTTTCATTCAGTCAGTAGCTTCAAACATTTCTGGTATATGAATAACATGATGTTTTTCAATGGCAAAAATCAATGAATATTGTAAAAGCACAAACAGTAATTTCTCCGCATTGCAAGGTGCAATTCTGAAATTTTTTGCTTTTTCCTGCTCCTCTTAGCATGATAAAGAAGATTCAAAGAGAGTGAGATGCCAGCTCCTTTCATTCAGTCAGTAGCTTCAATCATTTCTGGATGTTTTTCAATGGCAAAAATCAATGAATATTGTAAATGCACAAACAGTAATTTCTCCGCATTGCAAGGTGCAATTCTGAAATTTTTTGCTTTTTCCTGCTCCTCTTAGCATGATAAAGAAGATTCAAAGAGAGTGAGATGCCAGCTCCTTTCATTCAGTCAGTAGCTTCAAACATTTCTGGTATATGAATAACATGATGTTTTTCAATGGCAAAAATCAATGAATATTGTAAATGCACAAACAGTAATTTCTCCGCATTGCAAGGTGCAATTCTGAATTTTTTTGCTTTTTCCTGCTCCTCTTAGCATGATAAAGAAGATTCAAAGAGAGTGAGATGCCAGCTCCTTTCGCTCAGTCAGTAGCTTCAATCATTTCTGGACGTTTTTCAATGGCAAAAATCATTGAATATTGTAAATGCACAAACAGTAATTTCTCCGCATTGCAAGGTGCAATTCTGAAATTTTTTACTTTTTCCTGCTCCTCTTAGCATGATAAAGTAGATTCAAAGAGAGTGAGATGCCAGCTCCTTTCATTCAGTCAGTAGCTTCAATCATTTCTGGTATATGAATAACATGATGTTTTTCAATGGCAAAAATCAATGAATATTGTAAATGCACAAACAGTAATTTCTCCGCATTGAAAGGTGCAATTCTGAAATTTTTGCTTTTTCCTGCTCCTCTTAGCATGATAAAGAAGATTCAAAGAGAGTGAGATGCCAGCTCCTTTCATTCAGTCAGTAGCTTCAATCATTTCTGGACGTTTTTCAATGGCAAAAATCAATGAATATTGTAAATGCACAAACAGTAATTTCTCCGCATTGCAAGGTGCAATTCTGAAATTTTTAGCTTTTTCCTGCTCCTCTTAGCATGATAAAGAAGATTCAAAGAGAGTGAGATGCCAGCTCCTTTCATTCAGTCAGTAGCTTCAAACATTTCTGGTATATGAATAACATGATGTTTTTCAATGGCAAAAATCAATGAATATTGTAAATGCACTAACAGTAATTTCTCCGCATTGCAAGGTGCAATTCTGAAATTTTTTGCTTTTTCCTGCTCCTCTTAGCATGATAAAGAAGATTCAAAGAGAGTGAGATGCCAGCTCCTTTCGTTCAGTCAGTAGCTTCAATCATTTCTGGACGTTTTTCAATGGCAAAAATCATTGAATATTGTAAATGCACAAACAATAATTTCTCCGCATTGCAAGGTGCAATTCTGAAATTTTTTACTTTTTCCTGCTCCTTTTAGCATGATAAAGAAGATTCAAAGAGAGTGAGATGCCAGCTCCTTTCATTCAGTCAGTAGCTTCAATCATTTCTGGTATATGAATAACATGATGTTTTTCAATGGCAAAAATCAATGAATATTGTAAATGCACAAACAGTAATTTCTCCGTATTGCAAGGTGCAATTCTGAAATTTTTTGCTTTTTCCTGCTCCTCTTAGCATGATAAACAAGATTCAAAGAGAGTGAGATGCCAGCTCCTTTCATTCAGTCAGTAGCTTCAATCATTTCTGGACGTTTTTCAATGGCAAAAATCAATGAATATTGTAAATGCACAAACAGTAATTTCTCCGCATTGCAAGGTGCAATTCTGACTTTTTTTGCTTTTTCCTGCTCCTCTTAGCATGATAAAGAAGATTCAAAGAGAGTGAGATGCCAGCTCCTTTCATTCAGTCAGTAGCTTCAATCATTTCTGGTAAATGAATAACATGATGTTTTTCAATGGCAAAAATCAATGAATTTTGTAAATGCACAAACAGTAATTTCTCCGCATTGCAAGGCGCAATTCTGAAATTTTTTGCTTTTTCCTGCTCCTCTTAGCATGATAAAGAAGATTCAAAGAGAGTGAGATGCCAACTCCTTTCATTCAGTCAGTAGCTTCAATCATTTCTGGACGTTTTTCAATGGCAAAAATCAATGAATATTGTAAATGCACAAACAGTAATTTCTCCGCATTGCAAGGTGCAATTCTGAAATTTTTTGCTTTTTCCTGCTCCTCTTAGCATGATAAAGAAGATTCAAAGAGAGTGAGATGCCAGCTCCTTTCATTCAGTCAGTAGCTTCAATCATTTCTGGACGTTTTTCAATGGCAAAAATCAATGAATATTGTAAATGCACAAACAGTAATTTCTCCGCATTGCAAGGTGCAATTCTGAAATTTTTTGCTTTTTCCTGCTCCTCTTAGCATGATAAAGAAGATTCAAAGAGAGTGAGGTGCCAGCTCCTTTCATTCAGTCAGTAGCTTCAAACATTTCTGGTATATGAATAACATGTTTTTCAATGGCAAAAATCAATGAATATTGTAAATGCACAAACAGTAATTTCTCCGCATTGCAAGGTGCAATTCTGAAATTTTTTGCTTTTTCCTGCTCCTCTTAGCATGATAAAGAAGATTCAAAGAGAGTGAGATGCCAGCTCCTTTCATTCAGTCAGTAGCTTCAATCATTTCTGGACGTTTTTCAATGGCAAAAATCAATGAATATTGTAAATGCACAAACAGTAATTTCTCCGCATTGCAAGGTGCAATTCTGAAATTTTTTACTTTTTCCTGCTCCTCTTAGCATGATAAAGTAGATTCAAAGAGAGTGAGATGCCAGCTCCTTTCATTCAGTCAGTAGCTTCAATCATTTCTGGTATATGAATAACATGATGTTTTTCAATGGCAAAAATCAATGAATATTGTAAATGCACAAACAGTAATTTCTCCGCATTGCAAGGTGCAATTCTGAAATTTTTGCTTTTTCCTGCTCCTCTTAGCATGATAAAGAAGATTCAAAGAGAGTGAGATGCCAGCTCCTTTCATTCAGTCAGTAGCTTCAATCATTTCTGGACGTTTTTCAATGGCAAAAATCAATGAATATTGTAAATGCACAAACAGGAATTTCTCCGCATTGCAAGGTGCAATTCTGAAATTTTTTGCTTTTTCCTGCTCCTCTTAGCATGATAAAGAAGATTCAAAGAGAGTGAGATGCCAGCTCCTTTCATTCAGTCAGTAGCTTCAAACATTTCTGGTATATGAATAACATGATGTTTTTCAATGGCAAAAATCAATGAATATTGTAAATGCACAAACAGTAATTTCTCCGCATTGCAAGGTGCAATTCTGAAATTTTTTGCTTTTTCCTGCTCCTCTTAGCATGATAAAGAAGATTCAAAGAGAGTGAGATGCCAGCTCCTTTCGTTCAGTCAGTAGCTTCAATCATTTCTGGACGTTTTTCAATGGCAAAAATCATTGAATATTGTAAATGCACAAACAGTAATTTCTCCGCATTGCAAGGTGCAATTCTGAAATTTTTTACTTTTTCCTGCTTCTTTTAGCATGATAAAGAAGATTCAAAGAGAGTGAGATGCCAGCTCCTTTCATTCAGTCAGTAGCTTCAATCATTTCTGGTATATGAATAACATGATGTTTTTCAATGGCAAAAATCAATGAATATTGTAAATGCACAAACAGTAATTTCTCCGTATTGCAAGGTGCAATTCTGAAATTTTTTGCTTTTTCCTGCTCCTCTTAGCATGATAAACAAGATTCAAAGAGAGTGAGATGCCAGCTCCTTTCATTCAGTCAGTAGCTTCAATCATTTCTGGACGTTTTTCAATGGCAAAAATCAATGAATATTGTAAATGCACAAACAGTAATTTCTCCGCATTGCAAGGTGCAATTCTGACTTTTTTTGCTTTTTCCTGCTCCTCTTAGCATGATAAAGAAGATTCAAAGAGAGTGAGATGCCAGCTCCTTTCATTCAGTCAGTAGCTTCAATCATTTCTGGTAAATGAATAACATGATGTTTTTCAATGGCAAAAATCAATGAATTTTGTAAATGCACAAACAGTAATTTCTCCGCATTGCAAGGCGCAATTCTGAAATTTTTTGCTTTCTCCTGCTCCTCTTAGCATGATAAAGAAGATTCAAAGAGAGTGAGATGCCAACTCCTTTCATTCAGTCAGTAGCTTCAATCATTTCTGGACGTTTTTCAATGGCAAAAATCAATGAATATTGTAAATGCACAAACAGTAATTTCTCCGCATTGCAAGGTGCAATTCTGAAATTTTTTGCTTTTTCCTGCTCCTCTTAGCATGATAAAGAAGATTCAAAGAGAGTGAGATGCCAGCTCCTTTCATTCAGTCAGTAGCTTCAATCATTTCTGGACGTTTTTCAATGGCAAAAATCAATGAATATTGTAAATGCACAAACAGTAATTTCTCCGCATTGCAAGGTGCAATTCTGAAATTTTTTGCTTTTTCCTGCTCCTCTTAGCATGATAAAGAAGATTCAACGAGAGTGAGGTGCCAGCTCCTTTCATTCAGTCAGTAGCTTCAAACATTTCTGGTATATGAATAACATGTTTTTCAATGGCAAAAATCAATGAATATTGTAAATGCACAAACAGTAATTTCTCCGCATTGCAAGGTGCAATTCTGAAATTTTTTGCTTTTTCCTGCTCCTCTTAGCATGATAAAGAAGATTCAAAGAGAGTGAGATGCCAGCTCCTTTCATTCAGTCAGTAGCTTCAATCATTTCTGGACGTTTTTCAATGGCAAAAATCAATGAATATTGTAAATGCACAAACAATAATTTCTCCGCATTGCAAGGTGCAATTCTGAAATTTTTTGCTTTTTCCTGCTCCTCTTAGCATGATAAAGAAGATTCAAAGAGAGTGAGATGCCAGCTCCTTTCATTCAGTCAGTAGCTTCAAACATTTCTGGTATATGAATAACATGATGTTTTTCAATGGCAAAAATCAATGAATATTGTAAATGCACAAACAGTAATTTCTCCGCATTGCAAGGTGCAATTCTGAAATTTTTTGCTTTTTCCTGCTCCTCTTAGCATGATAAAGAAGATTCAAAGAGAGTGAGATGCCAGCTCCTTTCATTCAGTCAGTAGCTTCAAACATTTCAGGTATATGAATAACATGATGTTTTTCAATGGCAAAAATCAATGAATATTGTAAATGCACAAACAGTAATTTCTCCGCATTGCAAGGTGCAATTCTGAAATTTTTTGCTTTTTCCTGCTCCTCTTAGCATGATAAAGAAGATTCAAAGAGAGTGAGATGCCAGCTCCTTTCATTCAGTCAGTAGCTTCAATCATTTCTGGATGTTTTTCAATGGCAAAAATCAATGAATATTGTAAATGCACAAACAGTAATTTCTCCGCATTGCAAGGTGCAATTCTGAAATTTTTTGCTTTTTCCTGCTCCTCTTAGCATGATAAAGAAGATTCAAAGGGAGTGAGATGCCAGCTCCTTTCATTCAGTCAATAGCTTCAAACATTTCTGGTATATGAATAACATGATGTTTTTCAATGGCAAAAATCAATGAATATTGTAAATGCACAAACAGTAATTTCTCCGCATTGCAAGGTGCAATTCTGAAATTTTTTGCTTTTTCCTGCTCCTCTTAGCATGATAAAGAAGATTCAAAGAGAGTGAGATGCCAGCTCCTTTCGTTCAGTCAGTAGCTTCAATCATTTCTGGACGTTTTTCAATGGCAAAAATCATTGAATATTGTAAATGCACAAACAGTAATTTCTCCGCATTGCAAGGTGCAATTCTGAAATTTTTTACTTTTTCCTGCTCCTCTTAGCATGATAAAGAAGATTCAAAGAGAGTGAGATGCCAGCTCCTTTCATTCAGTCAGTAGCTTCAAACATTTCTGGTATATGAATAACATGATGTTTTTCAATGGCAAAAATCAATGAATATTGTAAATGCACAAACAGTAATTTCTCCGCATTGCAAGGTGCAATTCTGAAATTTTTTGCTTTTTCCTGCTCCTCTTAGCATGATAAAGAAGATTCAAAGAGAGTGAGATGCCAGCTCCTTTCGTTCAGTCAGTAGCTTCAATCATTTCTGGACGTTTTTCAATGGCAAAAATCATTGAATATTGTAAATGCACAAACAGTAATTTCTCCGCATTGCAAGGTGCAATTCTGAAATTTTTTGCTTTTTCCTGCTCCTATTAGCATGATAAACAAGATTCAAAGAGAGTGAGATGCCAGCTCCTTTCATTCAGTCAGTAGCTTCAATCATTTCTGGACGTTTTTCAATGGCAAAAATCAATGAATATTGTAAATGCACAAACAGTAATTTCTCCGCATTGCAAGGTGCAATTCTGAAATTTTTTGCTTTTTCCTGCTCCTCTTAGCATGATAAACAAGATTCAAAGAGAGTGAGATGCCAGCTCCTTTCATTCAGTCAGTAGCTTCAATCATTTCTGGACGTTTTTCAATGGCAAAAATCAATGAATATTGTAAATGCACAAACAGTAATTTCTCCGCATTGCAAGGTGCAATTCTGACTTTTTTTGCTTTTTCCTGCTCCTCTTAGCATGATAAAGAAGATTCAAAGAGAGTGAGATGCCAGCTCCTTTCATTCAGTCAGTAGCTTCAATCATTTCTGTTAAATGAATAACATGATGTTTTTCAATGGCAAAAATCAATGAATTTTGTAAATGCACAAACAGTAATTTCTCCGCATTGCAAGGCGCAATTCTGAATTTTTTTGCTTTTTCCTGCTCCTCTTAGCATGATACAGAAGATTCAAAGAGAGTGAGATGCCAACTCCTTTCATTCAGTCAGTAGCTTCAATCATTTCTGGACGTTTTTCAATGGCAAAAATCAATGAATATTGTAAATGCACAAACAGTAATTTCTCCGCATTGCAAGGTGCAATTCTGAAATTTTTTGCTTTTTCCTGCTCCTCTTAGCATGATAAAGAAGATTCAAAGAGAGTGAGATGCCAGCTCCTTTCGTTCAGTCAGTAGCTTCAATCATTTCTGGACGTTTTTCAATGGCAAAAATCAATGAATATTGTAAATGCACAAACAGTAATTTCTCCGCATTGCAAGGTGCAATTCTGAAATTTTTTGCTTTTTCCTGCTCCTCTTAGCATGATAAAGAAGATTCAACGAGAGTGAGGTGCCAGCTCCTTTCATTCAGTCAGTAGCTTCAAACATTTCTGGTATATGAATAACATGTTTTTCAATGGCAAAAATCAATGAATATTGTAAATGCACAAACAGTAATTTCTCCGCATTGCAAGGTGCAATTCTGAAATTTTTTGCTTTTTCCTGCTCCTCTTAGCATGATAAAGAAGATTCAAAGAGAGTGAGATGCCAGCTCCTTTCATTCAGTCAGTAGCTTCAATCATTTCTGGACGTTTTTCAATGGCAAAAATCAATGAATATTGTAAATGCACAAACAATAATTTCTCCGCATTGCAAGGTGCAATTCTGAAATTTTTTGCTTTTTCCTGCTCCTCTTAGCATGATAAAGAAGATTCAAAGAGAGTGAGATGCCAGCTCCTTTCATTCAGTCAGTAGCTTCAAACATTTCTGGTATATGAATAACATGATGTTTTTCAATGGCAAAAATCAATGAATATTGTAAATGCACAAACAGTAATTTCTCCGCATTGCAAGGTGCAATTCTGAAATTTTTTGCTTTTTCCTGCTCCTCTTAGCATGATAAAGAAGATTCAAAGAGAGTGAGATGCCAGCTCCTTTCATTCAGTCAGTAGCTTCAAACATTTCAGGTATATGAATAACATGATGTTTTTCAATGGCAAAAATCAATGAATATTGTAAATGCACAAACAGTAATTTCTCCGCATTGCAAGGTGCAATTCTGAAATTTTTTGCTTTTTCCTGCTCCTCTTAGCATGATAAAGAAGATTCAAAGAGAGTGAGATGCCAGCTCCTTTCATTCAGTCAGTAGCTTCAATCATTTCTGGATGTTTTTCAATGGCAAAAATCAATGAATATTGTAAATGCACAAACAGTAATTTCTCCGCATTGCAAGGTGCAATTCTGAAATTTTTTGCTTTTTCCTGCTCCTCTTAGCATGATAAAGAAGATTCAAAGGGAGTGAGATGCCAGCTCCTTTCATTCAGTCAATAGCTTCAAACATTTCTGGTATATGAATAACATGATGTTTTTCAATGGCAAAAATCAATGAATATTGTAAATGCACAAACAGTAATTTCTCCGCATTGCAAGGTGCAATTCTGAAATTTTTTGCTTTTTCCTGCTCCTCTTAGCATGATAAAGAAGATTCAAAGAGAGTGAGATGCCAGCTCCTTTCGTTCAGTCAGTAGCTTCAATCATTTCTGGACGTTTTTCAATGGCAAAAATCATTGAATATTGTAAATGCACAAACAGTAATTTCTCCGCATTGCAAGGTGCAATTCTGAAATTTTTTACTTTTTCCTGCTCCTCTTAGCATGATAAAGAAGATTCAAAGAGAGTGAGATGCCAGCTCCTTTCATTCAGTCAGTAGCTTCAAACATTTCTGGTATATGAATAACATGATGTTTTTCAATGGCAAAAATCAATGAATATTGTAAATGCACAAACAGTAATTTCTCCGCATTGCAAGGTGCAATTCTGAAATTTTTTGCTTTTTCCTGCTCCTCTTAGCATGATAAAGAAGATTCAAAGAGAGTGAGATGCCAGCTCCTTTCGTTCAGTCAGTAGCTTCAATCATTTCTGGACGTTTTTCAATGGCAAAAATCATTGAATATTGTAAATGCACAAACAGTAATTTCTCCGCATTGCAAGGTGCAATTCTGAAATTTTTTGCTTTTTCCTGCTCCTATTAGCATGATAAACAAGATTCAAAGAGAGTGAGATGCCAGCTCCTTTCATTCAGTCAGTAGCTTCAATCATTTCTGGACGTTTTTCAATGGCAAAAATCAATGAATATTGTAAATGCACAAACAGTAATTTCTCCGCATTGCAAGGTGCAATTCTGAAATTTTTTGCTTTTTCCTGCTCCTCTTAGCATGATAAACAAGATTCAAAGAGAGTGAGATGCCAGCTCCTTTCATTCAGTCAGTAGCTTCAATCATTTCTGGACGTTTTTCAATGGCAAAAATCAATGAATATTGTAAATGCACAAACAGTAATTTCTCCGCATTGCAAGGTGCAATTCTGACTTTTTTTGCTTTTTCCTGCTCCTCTTAGCATGATAAAGAAGATTCAAAGAGAGTGAGATGCCAGCTCCTTTCATTCAGTCAGTAGCTTCAATCATTTCTGTTAAATGAATAACATGATGTTTTTCAATGGCAAAAATCAATGAATTTTGTAAATGCACAAACAGTAATTTCTCCGCATTGCAAGGCGCAATTCTGAATTTTTTTGCTTTTTCCTGCTCCTCTTAGCATGATACAGAAGATTCAAAGAGAGTGAGATGCCAACTCCTTTCATTCAGTCAGTAGCTTCAATCATTTCTGGACGTTTTTCAATGGCAAAAATCAATGAATATTGTAAATGCACAAACAGTAATTTCTCCGCATTGCAAGGTGCAATTCTGAAATTTTTTGCTTTTTCCTGCTCCTCTTAGCATGATAAAGAAGATTCAAAGAGAGTGAGATGCCAGCTCCTTTCGTTCAGTCAGTAGCTTCAATCATTTCTGGACGTTTTTCAATGGCAAAAATCAATGAATATTGTAAATGCACAAACAGTAATTTCTCCGCATTGCAAGGTGCAATTCTGAAATTTTTTGCTTTTTCCTGCTCCTCTTAGCATGATAAAGAAGATTCAAAGAGAGTGAGGTGCCAGCTCCTTTCATTCAGTCAGTAGCTTCAAACATTTCTGGTATATGAATAACATGTTTTTCAATGGCAAAAATCAATGAATATTGTAAATGCACAAACAGTAATTTCTCCGCATTGCAAGGTGCAATTCTGAAATTTTTTGCTTTTTCCTGCTCCTCTTAGCATGATAAAGAAGATTCAAAGAGAGTGAGATGCCAGCTCCTTTCATTCAGTCAGTAGCTTCAATCATTTCAGGACGTTTTTCAATGGCAAAAATCAATGAATATTGTAAATGCACAAACAGTAATTTCTCCGCATTGCAAGGGGCAATTCTGAAATTTTTTGCTTTTTCCTGCTCCTCTTAGCATGATAAAGAAGATTCAAAGAGAGTGAGATGCCAGCTCCTTTCATTCAGTCAGTAGCTTCAATCATTTCTGGACGTTTTTCAATGGCAAAAATCAATGAATATTGTAAATGCACAAACTGTAATTTCTCCGCATTGCAAGGTGCAATTCTGAAATTTTTTGCTTTATCCTGCTCCTCTTAGCATGATAAAGAAGATTCAAAGAGAGTGAGATGCCAGCTCCTTTCATTCAGTCAGTAGCTTCAATCATTTCTGGACGTTTTTCAATGGCAAAAATCAATGAATATTGTAAATGCACAAACAGTAATTTCTCCGCATTGCAAGGTGCAATTCTGAATTTTTTTGCTTTTTCCTGCTCCTCTTAGCATGATAAAGAAGATTCAAAGAGAGTGAGATGCCAGCTCCTTTCATTCAGTCAGTAGCTTCAAACATTTCTGGTATATGAATAACATGATGTTTTTCAATGGTAAAAATCAATGAATATTGTAAATGCACAAACAGTAATTTTTCCGCATTGCAAGGTGCAAGTCTGAAATTTTTTGCTTTTTCCTGCTCCTCTTAGCATGATAAAGAAGATTCAAAGAGAGTGAGATGCCAGCTACTTTCATTCAGTCAGTAGCTTCAATCATTTCTGGACGTTTTTCAATGGTAAAAATCAATGAATATTGTAAATGCACAAACAGTAATTTCTCCGCATTGCAAGGTGCAATTCTGAAATTTTTTGCTTTTTCCTGCTCCTCTTAGCATGATAAAGAAGATTCAAAGAGAGTGAGATGCCAGCTCCTTTCATTCAGTCAGTAGCTTCAAACATTTCTGGTATATGAATAACATGATGTTTTTCAATGGCAAAAATCAATGAATATTGTAAATGCACAAACAGTAATTTCTCCGCATTGCAAGGTGCAATTCTGAAATTTTTTGCTTTTTCCTGCTCCTCTTAGCATGATAAAGAAGACTCAAAGAGAGTGAGATGCAAGCTCCTTTCATTCAGTCAGTAGCTTCAAACATTTCAGGTATATGAATAACATGATGTTTTTCAATGGCAAAAATCAATGAATATTGTAAATGCACAAAAAGTAATTTCTCCGCATTGCAAGGTGCAATTCTGAAATTTTTTGCTTTTTCCTGCTCCTCTTAGCATGATAAAGAAGATTCAAAGAGAGTGAGATGCCAGCTCCTTTCATTCAGTCAGTAGCTTCAATCATTTCTGGACGTTTTTCAATTGCAAAAATCAATGAATATTGTAAATGCACAAACAGTAATTTCTCCGCATTGCAAGGTGCAATTCTGAAATTTTTTTGCTTTTTCCTGCTCCTCTTAGCATGATAAAGAAGATTCAAAGAGAGTGAGATGCCAGCTCCTTTCATTCAGTCAGTAGCTTCAAACATTTCTGGTATATGAATAACATGATGTTTTTCAATGGCAAAAATCAATGAATATTGTAAATGCGCAAACAGTAATTTTTCCGCATTGCAAGGTGCAAGTCTGAAATTTTTTGCTTTTTCCTGCTCCTCTTAGCATGATAAAGAAGATTCAAAGAGAGTGAGATGCCAGCTACTTTCATTCAGTCAGTAGCTTCAATCATTTCTGGACGTTTTTCAATGGTAAAAATCAATGAATATTGTAAATGCACAAACAGTAATTTCTCCGCATTGCAAGGTGCAATTCTGAAATTTTTTGCTTTTTCCTGCTCCTCTTAGCATGATAAAGAAGATTCAAAGAGAGTGAGATGCCAGCTCCTTTCATTCAGTCAGTAGCTTCAAACATTTCTGGTATATGAATAACATGATGTTTTTCAATGGCAAAAATCAATGAATATTGTAAATGCACAAACAGTAATTTCTCCGCATTGCAAGGTGCAATTCTGAAATTTTTTGCTTTTTCCTGCTCCTCTTAGCATGATAAAGAAGACTCAAAGAGAGTGAGATGCAAGCTCCTTTCATTCAGTCAGTAGCTTCAAACATTTCAGGTATATGAATAACATGATGTTTTTCAATGGCAAAAATCAATGAATATTGTAAATGCACAAACAGTAATTTCTCCGCATTGCAAGGTGCAATTCTGAAATTTTTTGCTTTTTCCTGCTCCTCTTAGCATGATAAAGAAGATTCAAAGAGAGTGAGATGCCAGCTCCTTTCATTCAGTCAGTAGCTTCAATCATTTCTGGACGTTTTTCAATTGCAAAAATCAATGAATATTGTAAATGCACAAACAGTAATTTCTCCGCATTGCAAGGTGCAATTCTGAAATTTTTTGCTTTTTCCTGCTCCTCTTAGCATGATAAAGAAGATTCAAAGAGAGTGAGATGCCAGCTCCTTTCATTCAGTCAGTAGCTTCAAACATTTCTGGTATATGAATAACATGATGTTTTTAAAGTCAAAAATCAATGTATATTGTAAATGCACAAACAGTAATTTCTCCGCATTGCAAGGTGCAATTCCAAAATTTTTTGCTTTTTCCTGCTCCTCTTAGCATGATAAAGAAGATTCAAAGAGAGTGAGATGCCAGCTCCTTTCATTCAGTCAGTAGCTTCAATCATTTCTGGACGTTTTTCAATGGCAAAAATCAATGAATATTGTAAATGCACAAACAGTAATTTCTCCGCATTGCAAGGTGCAATTCTGAAATTTTTTGCTTTTTCCTGCTCCTCTTAGCATGATAAAGAAGATTCAAAGAGAGTGAGATGCCAGCTCCTTTCATTCAGTCAGTAGCTTCAATCATTTCTGGACGTTTTTCAATGGCAAAAATCAATGAATATTGTAAATGCACAAACTGTAATTTCTCCGCATTGCAAGGTGCAATTCTGAAATTTTTTGCTTTTTCCTGCTCCTCTTAGCATGATAAAGAAGATTCAAAGAGAGTGAGATGCCAGCTCCTTTCATTCAGTCAGTAGCTTCAATCATTTCTGGATGTTTTTCAATGGCAAAAATCAATGAATATTGTAAATGCACAAACAGTAATTTCTCCGCATTGCAAGGTGCAATTCTGAAATTTTTTGCTTTTTCCTGCTCCTCTTAGCATGATAAAGAAGATTCAAAGAGAGTGAGATGCCAGCTCCTTTCATTCAGTCAGTAGCTTCAAACATTTCTGGTATATGAATAACATGATGTTTTTCAATGGCAAAAATCAATAAATATTGTAAATGCACAAACAGTAATTTCTTCGCATTGCAAGGTGCAAGTCTGAAATTTTTTGCTTTTTCCTGCTCCTCTTAGCATGATAAAGAAGATTCAAAGAGAGTGAGATGCCAGCTACTTTCATTCAGTCAGTAGCTTCAATCATTTCTGGACGTTGTTCAATGGTAAAAATCAATGAATATTGTAAATGCACAAACAGTAATTTCTCCGCATTGCAAGGTGCAATTCTGAAATTTTTTGCTTTTTCCTGCTCCTCTTAGCATGATAAAGAAGATTCAAAGAGAGTGAGATGCCAGCTCCTTTCATTCAGTCAGTAGCTTCAAACATTTCTGGTATATGAATAACATGATGTTTTTCAATGGCAAAAATCAATGAATATTGTAAATGCACAAACAGTAATTTCTCCGCATTGCAAGGTGCAATTCTGAAATTTTTTGCTTTTTCCTGCTCCTCTTAGCATGATAAAGAAGATTCAAAGAGAGTGAGATGCCAGCTCCTTTCATTCAGTCAGTAGCTTCAAACATTTCAGGTATATGAATAACATGATGTTTTTCAATGGCAAAAATCAATGAATATTGTAAATGCACAAACAGTAATTTCTCCGCATTGCAAGGTGCAATTCTGAATTTTTTTGCTTTTTCCTGCTCCTCTTAGCATGATAAAGAAGATTCAAAGAGAGTGAGATGCCAGCTCCTTTCATTCAGTCAGTAGCTTCAATCATTTCTGGACGTTTTTCAATGGCAAAAATCAATGAATATTGTAAATGCACAAACAGTAATTTCTCCGCATTGCAAGGTGCAATTCTGAAATTTTTTGCTTTTTCCTGCTCCTCTTAGCATGATAAAGAAGATTCAAAGAGAGTGAGATGCCAGCTCCTTTCATTCAGTCAGTAGCTTCAAACATTTCTGGTATATGAATAACATGATGTTTTTCAATGGCAAAAATCAATGAATATTGTAAATGCACAAACAGTAATTTCTCCGCATTGCAAGGTGCAATTCTGAAATTTTTTGCTTTTTCCTGCTCCTCTTAGCATGATAAAGAAGATTCAAAGAGAGTGAGATGCCAGCTCCTTTCGTTCAGTCAGTAGCTTCAATCATTTCTGGACGTTTTTCAATGGCAAAAATCATTGAATATTGTAAATGCACAAACAGTAATTTCTCCGCATTGCAAGGTGCAATTCTGAAATTTTTTACTTTTTCCTGCTCCTCTTAGCATGATAAAGAAGATTCAAAGAGAGTGAGATGCCAGCTCCTTTCATTCAGTCAGTAGCTTCAATCATTTCTGGTATATGAATAACATGATGTTTTTCAATGGCAAAAATCAATGAATATTGTAAATGCACAAACAGTAATTTCTCCGCATTGCAAGGTGCAATTCTGAAATTTTTTACTTTTTCCTGCTCCTCTTAGCATGATAAAGAAGATTCAAAGAGAGTGAGATGCCAGCTCCTTTCATTCAGTCAGTAGCTTCAAACATTTCTGGTATATGAATAACATGATGTTTTTCAATGGCAAAAATCAATGAATATTGTAAATGCACAAACAGTAATTTCTCCGCATTGCAAGGTGCAATTGTGAAATTTTTTGCTTTTTCCTGCTCCTCTTAGCATGATAAACAAGATTCAAAGAGAGTGAGATGCCAGCTCCTTTCATTCAGTCAGTAGCTTCAATCATTTCTGGACGTTTTTCAATGGCAAAAATCAATGAATATTGTAAATGCACAAACAGTAATTTCTCCGCATTGCAAGGTGCAATTCTGACTTTTTTTGCTTTTTCCTGCTCCTCTTAGCATGATAAAGAAGATTCAAAGAGAGTGAGATGCCAGCTCCTTTCATTCAGTCAGTAGCTTCAATCATTTCTGTTAAATGAATAACATGATGTTTTTCAATGGCAAAAATCAATGAATTTTGTAAATGCACAAACAGTAATTTCTCCGCATTGCAAGGCGCAATTCTGAAATTTTTTGCTTTTTCCTGCTCCTCTTAGCATGATAAAGAAGATTCAAAGAGAGTGAGATGCCAACTCCTTTCATTCAGTCAGTAGCTTCAATCATTTCTGGACGTTTTTCAATGGCAAAAATCAATGAATATTGTAAATGCACAAACAGTAATTTCTCCGCATTGCAAGGTGCAATTCTGAAATTTTTTGCTTTTTCCTGCTCCTCTTAGCATGATAAAGAAGATTCAAAGAGAGTGAGATGCCAGCTCCTTTCGTTCAGTCAGTAGCTTCAATCATTTCTGGACGTTTTTCAATGGCAAAAATCAATGAATATTGTAAATGCACAAACAGTAATTTCTCCGCATTGCAAGGTGCAATTCTGAAATTTTTTGCTTTTTCCTGCTCCTCTTAGCATGATAAAGAAGATTCAAAGAGAGTGAGGTGCCAGCTCCTTTCATTCAGTCAGTAGCTTCAAACATTTCTGGTATATGAATAACATGTTTTTCAATGGCAAAAATCAATGAATATTGTAAATGCACAAACAGTAATTTCTCCGCATTGCAAGGTGCAATTCTGAAATTTTTTGCTTTTTCCTGCTCCTCTTAGCATGATAAAGAAGATTCAAAGAGAGTGAGATGCCAGCTCCTTTCATTCAGTCAGTAGCTTCAATCATTTCTGGACGTTTTTCAATGGCAAAAATCAATGAATATTGTAAATGCACAAACAGTAATTTCTCCGCATTGCAAGGGGCAATTCTGAAATTTTTTGCTTTTTCCTGCTCCTCTTAGCATGATAAAGAAGATTCAAAGAGAGTGAGATGCCAGCTCCTTTCATTCAGTCAGTAGCTTCAATCATTTCTGGACGTTTTTCAATGGCAAAAATCAATGAATATTGTAAATGCACAAACTGTAATTTCTCCGCATTGCAAGGTGCAATTCTGAAATTTTTTGCTTTTTCCTGCTCCTCTTAGCATGATAAAGAAGATTCAAAGAGAGTGAGATGCCAGCTCTTTTCATTCAGTCAGTAGCTTCAATCATTTCTGGACGTTTTTCAATGGCAAAAATCAATGAATATTGTAAATGCACAAACAGTAATTTCTCCGCATTGCAAGGTGCAATTCTGAATTTTTTTGCTTTTTCCTGCTCCTCTTAGCATGATAAAGAAGATTCAAAGAGAGTGAGATGCCAGCTCCTTTCATTCAGTCAGTAGCTTCAAACATTTCTGGTATATGAATAACATGATGTTTTTCAATGGCAAAAATCAATGAATATTGTAAATGCACAAACAGTAATTTTTCCGCATTGCAAGGTGCAAGTCTGAAATTTTTTGCTTTTTCCTGCTCCTCTTAGCATGATAAAGAAGATTCAAAGAGAGTGAGATGCCAGCTACTTTCATTCAGTCAGTAGCTTCAATCATTTCTGGACGTTTTTCAATGGTAAAAATCAATGAATATTGTAAATGCACAAACAGTAATTTCTCCGCATTGCAAGGTGCAATTCTGAAATTTTTTGCTTTTTCCTGCTCCTCTTAGCATGATAAAGAAGATTCAAAGAGAGTGAGATGCCAGCTCCTTTCATTCAGTCAGTAGCTTCAAACATTTCTGGTATATGAATAACATGATGTTTTTCAATGGCAAAAATCAATGAATATTGTAAATGCACAAACAGTAATTTCTCCGCATTGCAAGGTGCAATTCTGAAATTTTTTGCTTTTTCCTGCTCCTCTTAGCATGATAAAGAAGACGCAAAGAGAGTGAGATGCCAGCTCCTTTCATTCAGTCAGTAGCTTCAAACATTTCAGGTATATGAATAACATGATGTTTTTCAATGGCAAAAATCAATGAATATTGTAAATGCACAAACAGTAATTTCTCCGCATTGCAAGGTGCAATTCTGAAATTTTTTGCTTTTTCCTGCTCCTCTTAGCATGATAAAGAAGATTCAAAGAGAGTGAGATGCCAGCTCCTTTCATTCAGTCAGTAGCTTCAATCATTTCTGGACGTTTTTCAATTGCAAAAATCAATGAATATTGTAAATGCACAAACAGTAATTTCTCCGCATTGCAAGGTGCAATTCTGAAATTTTTTGCTTTTTCCTGCTCCTCTTAGCATGATAAAGAAGATTCAAAGAGAGTGAGATGCCAGCTCCTTTCATTCAGTCAGTAGCTTCAAACATTTCTGGTATATGAATAACATGATGTTTTTCAATGGCAAAAATCAATGAATATTGTAAATGCACAAACAGTAATTTCTCCGCATTGCAAGGTGCAATTCCGAAATTTTTTGCTTTTTCCTGCTCCTCTTAGCATGATAAAGAAGATTCAAAGAGAGTGAGATGCCAGCTCCTTTCATTCAGTCAGTAGCTTCAATCATTTCTGGACGTTTTTCAATGGCAAAAATCAATGAATATTGTAAATGCACAAACAGTAATTTCTCCGCATTGCAAGGTGCAATTCTGAAATTTTTTGCTTTTTCCTGCTCCTCTTAGCATGATAAAGAAGATTCAAAGAGAGTGAGATGCCAGCTCCTTTCATTCAGTCAGTAGCTTCAATCATTTCTGGACGTTTTTCAATGGCAAAAATCAATGAATATTGTAAATGCACAAACTGTAATTTCTCCGCATTGCAAGGTGCAATTCTGAAATTTTTTGCTTTTTCCTGCTCCTCTTAGCATGATAAAGAAGATTCAAAGAGAGTGACATGCCAGCTCCTTTCATTCAGTCAGTAGCTTCAATCATTTCTGGATGTTTTTCAATGGCAAAAATCAATGAATATTGTAAATGCACAAACAGTAATTTCTCCGCATTGCAAGGTGCAATTCTGAAATTTTTTGCTTTTTCCTGCTCCTCTTAGCATGATAAAGAAGATTCAAAGAGAGTGAGATGCCAGCTCCTTTCATTCAGTCAGTAGCTTCAAACATTTCTGGTATATGAATAACATGATGTTTTTCAATGGCAAAAATCAATGAATATTGTAAATGCACAAACAGTAATTTCTCCGCATTGCAATGTGCAATTCCGAAATTTTTTGCTTTTTCCTGCTCCTCTTAGCATGATAAAGAAGATTCAAAGAGAGTGAGATGCCAGCTCCTTTCATTCAGTCAGTAGCTTCAATCATTTCTGGACGTTTTTCAATGGCAAAAATCAATGAATATTGTAAATGCACAAACAGTAATTTCTCCGCATTGCAAGGTGCAATTCTGAAATTTTTTGCTTTTTCCTGCTCCTCTTAGCATGATAAAGAAGATTCAAAGAGAGTGAGATGCCAGCTCCTTTCATTCAGTCAGTAGCTTCAATCATTTCTGGACGTTTTTCAATGGCAAAAATCAATGAATATTGTAAATGCACAAACTGTAATTTCTCCGCATTGCAAGGTGCAATTCTGAAATTTTTTGCTTTTTCCTGCTCCTCTTAGCATGATAAAGAAGATTCAAAGAGAGTGACATGCCAGCTCCTTTCATTCAGTCAGTAGCTTCAATCATTTCTGGATGTTTTTCAATGGCAAAAATCAATGAATATTGTAAATGCACAAACAGTAATTTCTCCGCATTGCAAGGTGCAATTCTGAAATTTTTTGCTTTTTCCTGCTCCTCTTAGCATGATAAAGAAGATTCAAAGAGAGTGAGATGCCAGCTCCTTTCATTCAGTCAGTAGCTTCAAACATTTCTGGTATATGAATAACATGATCTTTTTCAATGGCAAAAATCAATAAATATTGTAAATGCACAAACAGTAATTTCTCCGCATTGCAAGGTGCAAGTCTGAAATTTTTTGCTTTTTCCTGCTCCTCTTAGCATGATAAAGAAGATTCAAAGAGAGTGAGATGCCAGCTACTTTCATTCAGTCAGTAGCTTCAATCATTTCTGGACGTTTTTCAATGGTAAAAATCAATGAATATTGTAAATGCACAAACAGTAATTTCTCCGCATTGCAAGGTGCAATTCTGAAATTTTTTGCTTTTTCCTGCTCCTCTTAGCATGATAAAGAAGATTCAAAGAGAGTGAGATGCCAGCTCCTTTCATTCAGTCAGTAGCTTCAAACATTTCTGGTATATGAATAACATGATGTTTTTCAATGGCAAAAATCAATGAATATTGTAAATGCACAAACAGTAATTTCTCCGCATTGCAATGTGCAATTCTGAAATTTTTTGCTTTTTCCTGCTCCTCTTAGCATGATAAAGAAGATTCAAAGAGAGTGAGATGCCAGCTCCTTTCATTCAGTCAGTAGCTTCAAACATTTCAGGTATATGAATAACATGATGTTTTTCAATGGCAAAAATCAATGAATATTGTAAATGCACAAACAGTAATTTCTCCGCATTGCAAGGTGCAATTCTGAATTTTTTTGCTTTTTCCTGCTCCTCTTAGCATGATAAAGAAGATTCAAAGAGAGTGAGATGCCAGCTCCTTTCATTCAGTCAGTAGCTTCAATCATTTCTGGACGTTTTTCAATGGCAAAAATCAATGAATATTGTAAATGCACAAACAGTAATTTCTCCGCATTGCAAGGTGCAATTCTGAAATTTTTTGCTTTTTCCTGCTCCTCTTAGCATGATAAAGAAGATTCAAAGAGAGTGAGATGCCAGCTCCTTTCATTCAGTCAGTAGCTTCAAACATTTCTGGTATATGAATAACATGATGTTTTTCAATGGCAAAAATCAATGAATATTGTAAATGCACAAACAGTAATTTCTCCGCATTGCAAGGTGCAATTCTGAAATTTTTTGCTTTTTCCTGCTCCTCTTAGCATGATAAAGAAGATTCAAAGAGAGTGAGATGCCAGCTCCTTTCGTTCAGTCAGTAGCTTCAATCATTTCTGGACGTTTTTCAATGGCAAAAATCATTGAATATTGTAAATGCACAAACAGTAATTTCTCCGCATTGCAAGGTGCAATTCTGAAATTTTTTACTTTTTCCTGCTCCTCTTAGCATGATAAAGAAGATTCAAAGAGAGTGAGATGCCAGCTCCTTTCATTCAGTCAGTAGCTTCAATCATTTCTGGTATATGAATAACATGATGTTTTTCAATGGCAAAAATCAATGAATATTGTAAATGCACAAACAGTAATTTCTCCGCATTGCAAGGTGCAATTCTGAAATTTTTTGCTTTTTCCTGCTCCTCTTAGCATGATAAACAAGATTCAAAGAGAGTGAGATGCCAGCTCCTTTCATTCAGTCAGTAGCTTCAATCATTTCTGGACGTTTTTCAATGGCAAAAATCAATGAATATTGTAAATGCACAAACAGTAATTTCTCCGCATTGCAAGGTGCAATTCTGACTTTTTTTGCTTTTTCCTGCTCCTCTTAGCATGATAAAGAAGATTCAAAGAGAGTGAGATGCCAGCTCCTTTCATTCAGTCAGTAGCTTCAATCATTTCTGTTAAATGAATAACATGATGTTTTTCAATGGCAAAAATCAATGAATTTTGTAAATGCACAAACAGTAATTTCTCCGCATTGCAAGGAGCAATTCTGAAATTTTTTGCTTTTTCCTGCTCCTCTTAGCATGATAAAGAAGATTCAAAGAGAGTGAGATGCCAACTCCTTTCATTCAGTCAGCAGCTTCAATCATTTCTGGACGTTTTTCAATGGCAAAAATCAATGAATATTGTAAATGCACAAACAGTAATTTCTCCGCATTGCAAGGTGCAATTCTGAAATTTTTTGCTTTTTCCTGCTCCTCTTAGCATGATAAAGAAGATTCAAAGAGAGTGAGATGCCAGCTCCTTTCATTCAGTCAGTAGCTTCAATCATTTCTGGACGTTTTTCAATGGCAAAAATCAATGAATATTGTAAATGCACAAACAGTAATTTCTCCGCATTGCAAGGTGCAATTCTGAAATTTTTTGCTTTTTCCTGCTCCTCTTAGCATGATAAAGAAGATTCAAAGAGAGTGAGATGCCAGCTCCTTTCATTCAGTCAGTAGCTTCAATCATTTCTGGACGTTTTTCAATGGCAAAAATCAATGAATATTGTAAATGCACAAACAGTAATTTCTCCGCATTGCAAGGGGCAATTCTGAAATTTTTTGCTTTTTCCTGCTCCTCTTAGCATGATAAAGAAGATTCAAAGAGAGTGAGATGCCAGCTCCTTTCATTCAGTCAGTAGCTTCAATCATTTCTGGACGTTTTTCAATGGCAAAAATCAATGAATATTGTAAATGCACAAACTGTAATTTCTCCGCATTGCAAGGTGCAATTCTGAAATTTTTTGCTTTTTCCTGCTCCTCTTAGCATGATAAAGAAGATTCAAAGAGAGTGAGATGCCAGCTCTTTTCATTCAGTCAGTAGCTTCAATCATTTCTGGACGTTTTTCAATGGCAAAAATCAATGAATATTGTAAATGCACAAACAGTAATTTCTCCGCATTGCAAGGTGCAATTCTGAATTTTTTTGCTTTTTCCTGCTCCTCTTAGCATGATAAAGAAGATTCAAAGAGAGTGAGATGCCAGCTCCTTTCATTCAGTCAGTAGCTTCAAACATTTCTGGTATATGAATAACATGATGTTTTTCAATGGCAAAAATCAATGAATATTGTAAATGCACAAACAGTAATTTTTCCGCATTGCAAGGTGCAAGTCTGAAATTTTTTGCTTTTTCCTGCTCCTCTTAGCATGATAAAGAAGATTCAAAGAGAGTGAGATGCCAGCTACTTTCATTCAGTCAGTAGCTTCAATCATTTCTGGACGTTTTTCAATGGTAAAAATCAATGAATATTGTAAATGCACAAAAAGAAATTTCTCCGCATTGCAAGGTGCAATTCTGAAATTTTTTGCTTTTTCCTGCTCCTCTTAGCATGATAAAGAAGATTCAAAGAGAGTGAGATGCCAGCTCCTTTCATTCAGTCAGTAGCTTCAAACATTTCTGGTATATGAATAACATGATGTTTTTCAATGGCAAAAATGAATGAATATTGTAAATGCACAAACAGTAATTTCTCCGCATTGCAAGGTGCAATTCTGAAATTTTTTGCTTTTTCCTGCTCCTCTTAGCATGATAAAGAAGACTCAAAGAGAGTGAGATGCCAGCTCCTTTCATTCAGTCAGTAGCTTCAAACATTTCAGGTATATGAATAACATGATGTTTTTCAATGGCAAAAATCAATGAATATTGTAAATGCACAAACAGTAATTTCTCCGCATTGCAAGGTGCAATTCTGAAATTTTTTGCTTTTTCCTGCTCCTCTTAGCATGATAAAGAAGATTCAAAGAGAGTGAGATGCCAGCTCCTTTCATTCAGTCAGTAGCTTCAATCATTTCTGGACGTTTTTCAATTGCAAAAATCAATGAATATTGTAAATGCACAAACAGTAATTTCTCCGCATTGCAAGGTGCAATTCTGAAATTTTTTGCTTTTTCCTGCTCCTCTTAGCATGATAAAGAAGATTCAAAGAGAGTGAGATGCCAGCTCCTTTCATTCAGTCAGTAGCTTCAAACATTTCTGGTATATGAATAACATGATGTTTTTCAATGGCAAAAATCAATGAATATTGTAAATGCACAAACAGTAATTTCTCCGCATTGCAAGGTGCAATTCCGAAATTTTTTGCTTTTTCCTGCTCCTCTTAGCATGATAAAGAAGATTCAAAGAGAGTGAGATGCCAGCTCCTTTCATTCAGTCAGTAGCTTCAATCATTTCTGGACGTTTTTCAATGGCAAAAATCAATGAATATTGTAAATGCACAAACAGTAATTTCTCCGCATTGCAAGGTGCAATTCTGAAATTTTTTGCTTTTTCCTGCTCCGCTTAGCATGATAAAGAAGATTCAAAGAGAGTGAGATGCCAGCTCCTTTCATTCAGTCAGTAGCTTCAATCATTTCTGGACGTTTTTCAATGGCAAAAATCAATGAATATTGTAAATGCACAAACTGTAATTTCTCCGCATTGCAAGGTGCAATTCTGAAATTTTTTGCTTTTTCCTGCTCCTCTTAGCATGATAAAGAAGATTCAAAGAGAGTGACATGCCAGCTCCTTTCATTCAGTCAGTAGCTTCAATCATTTCTGGATGTTTTTCAATGGCAAAAATCAATGAATATTGTAAATGCACAAACAGTAATTTCTCCGCATTGCAAGGTGCAATTCTGAAATTTTTTGCTTTTTCCTGCTCCTCTTAGCATGATAAAGAAGACTCAAAGAGAGTGAGATGCCAGCTCCTTTCATTCAGTCAGTAGCTTCAAACATTTGTGGTATATGAATAACATGATGTTTTTCAATGGCAAAAATCAATAAATATTGTAAATGCACAAACAGTAATTTCTCCGCATTGCAAGGTGCAAGTCTGAAATTTTTTGCTTTTTCCTGCTCCTCTTAGCATGATAAAGAAGATTCAAAGAGAGTGAGATGCCAGCTACTTTCATTCAGTCAGTAGCTTCAATCATTTCTGGACGTTTTTCAATGGTAAAAATCAATGAATATTGTAAATGCACAAACAGTAATTTCTCCGCATTGCAAGGTGCAATTCTGAAATTTTTTGCTTTTTCCTGCTCCTCTTAGCATGATAAAGAAGATTCAAAGAGAGTGAGATGCCAGCTCCTTTCATTCAGTCAGTAGCTTCAAACATTTCTGGTATATGAATAACATGATGTTTTTCAATGGCAAAAATCAATGAATATTGTAAATGCACAAACAGTAATTTCTCCGCATTGCAATGTGCAATTCTGAAATTTTTTGCTTTTTCCTGCTCCTCTTAGCATGATAAAGAAGATTCAAAGAGAGTGAGATGCCAGCTCCTTTCATTCAGTCAGTAGCTTCAAACATTTCAGGTATATGAATAACATGATGTTTTTCAATGGCAAAAATCAATGAATATTGTAAATGCACAAACAGTAATTTCTCCGCATTGCAAGGTGCAATTCTGAATTTTTTTGCTTTTTCCTGCTCCTCTTAGCATGATAAAGAAGATTCAAAGAGAGTGAGATGCCAGCTCCTTTCATTCAGTCAGTAGCTTCAATCATTTCTGGACGTTTTTCAATTGCAAAAATCAATGAATATTGTAAATGCACAAACAGTAATTTCTCCGCATTGCAAGGTGCAATTCTGAAATTTTTTGCTTTTTCCTGCTCCTCTTAGCATGATAAAGAAGATTCAAAGAGAGTGAGATGCCAGCTCCTTTCATTCAGTCAGTAGCTTCAAACATTTCTGGTATATAAATAACATGATGTTTTTCAATGGCAAAAATCAATGAATATTGTAAATGCACAAACAGTAATTTCTCCGCATTGCAAGGTGCAATTCTGAAATTTTTTGCTTTTTCCTGCTCCTCTTAGCATGATAAAGAAGATTCAAAGAGAGTGAGATGCCAGCTCCTTTCGTTCAGTCAGTAGCTTCAATCATTTCTGGACGTTTTTCAATGGCAAAAATCATTGAATATTGTAAATGCACAAACAGTAATTTCTCCACATTGCAAGGTGCAATTCTGAAATTTTTTACTTTTTCCTGCTCCTCTTAGCATGATAAAGAAGATTCAAAGAGAGTGAGATGCCAGCTCCTTTCATTCAGTCAGTAGCTTCAATCATTTATGGTATATGAATAACATGATGTTTTTCAATGGCAAAAATCAATGAATATTGTAAATGCACAAACAGTAATTTCTCCGCATTGCAAGGTGCAATTCTGAAATTTTTTGCTTTTTCCTGCTCCTCTTAGCATGATAAACAAGATTCAAAGAGAGTGAGATGCCAGCTCCTTTCATTCAGTCAGTAGCTTCAATCATTTCTGGACGTTTTTCAATGGCAAAAATCAATGAATATTGTAAATGCACAAACAGTAATTTCTCCGCATTGCAAGGTGCAATTCTGACTTTTTTTGCTTTTTCCTGCTCCTCTTAGCATGATAAAGAAGATTCAAAGAGAGTGAGATGCCAGCTCCTTTCATTCAGTCAGTAGCTTCAATCATTTCTGTTAAATGAATAACATGATGTTTTTCAATGGCAAAAATCAATGAATTTTGTAAATGCACAAACAGTAATTTCTCCGCATTGCAAGGAGCAATTCTGAAATTTTTTGCTTTTTCCTGCTCCTCTTAGCATGATAAAGAAGATTCAAAGAGAGTGAGATGCCAACTCCTTTCATTCAGTCAGCAGCTTCAATCATTTCTGGACGTTTTTCAATGGCAAAAATCAATGAATATTGTAAATGCACAAACAGTAATTTCTCCGCATTGCAAGGTGCAATTCTGAAATTTTTTGCTTTTTCCTGCTCCTCTTAGCATGATAAAGAAGATTCAAAGAGAGTGAGATGCCAGCTCCTTTCATTCAGTCAGTAGCTTCAAACATTTCTGGTATATGAATAACATGATGTTTTTCAATGGCAAAAATCAATGAATATTGTAAATGCACAAACAGTAATTTCTCCGCATTGCAAGGTGCAATTCCGAAATTTTTTGCTTTTTCCTGCTCCTCTTAGCATGATAAAGAAGATTCAAAGAGAGTGAGATGCCAGCTCCTTTCATTCAGTCAGTAGCTTCAATCATTTCTGGACGTTTTTCAATGGCAAAAATCAATGAATATTGTAAATGCACAAACAGTAATTTCTCCGCATTGCAAGGTGCAATTCTGAAATTTTTTGCTTTTTCCTGCTCCGCTTAGCATGATAAAGAAGATTCAAAGAGAGTGAGATGCCAGCTCCTTTCATTCAGTCAGTAGCTTCAATCATTTCTGGACGTTTTTCAATGGCAAAAATCAATGAATATTGTAAATGCACAAACTGTAATTTCTCCGCATTGCAAGGTGCAATTCTGAAATTTTTTGCTTTTTCCTGCTCCTCTTAGCATGATAAAGAAGATTCAAAGAGAGTGACATGCCAGCTCCTTTCATTCAGTCAGTAGCTTCAATCATTTCTGGATGTTTTTCAATGGCAAAAATCAATGAATATTGTAAATGCACAAACAGTAATTTCTCCGCATTGCAAGGTGCAATTCTGAAATTTTTTGCTTTTTCCTGCTCCTCTTAGCATGATAAAGAAGACTCAAAGAGAGTGAGATGCCAGCTCCTTTCATTCAGTCAGTAGCTTCAAACATTTGTGGTATATGAATAACATGATGTTTTTCAATGGCAAAAATCAATAAATATTGTAAATGCACAAACAGTAATTTCTCCGCATTGCAAGGTGCAAGTCTGAAATTTTTTGCTTTTTCCTGCTCCTCTTAGCATGATAAAGAAGATTCAAAGAGAGTGAGATGCCAGCTACTTTCATTCAGTCAGTAGCTTCAATCATTTCTGGACGTTTTTCAATGGTAAAAATCAATGAATATTGTAAATGCACAAACAGTAATTTCTCCGCATTGCAAGGTGCAATTCTGAAATTTTTTGCTTTTTCCTGCTCCTCTTAGCATGATAAAGAAGATTCAAAGAGAGTGAGATGCCAGCTCCTTTCATTCAGTCAGTAGCTTCAAACATTTCTGGTATATGAATAACATGATGTTTTTCAATGGCAAAAATCAATGAATATTGTAAATGCACAAACAGTAATTTCTCCGCATTGCAATGTGCAATTCTGAAATTTTTTGCTTTTTCCTGCTCCTCTTAGCATGATAAAGAAGATTCAAAGAGAGTGAGATGCCAGCTCCTTTCATTCAGTCAGTAGCTTCAAACATTTCAGGTATATGAATAACATGATGTTTTTCAATGGCAAAAATCAATGAATATTGTAAATGCACAAACAGTAATTTCTCCGCATTGCAAGGTGCAATTCTGAATTTTTTTGCTTTTTCCTGCTCCTCTTAGCATGATAAAGAAGATTCAAAGAGAGTGAGATGCCAGCTCCTTTCATTCAGTCAGTAGCTTCAATCATTTCTGGACGTTTTTCAATTGCAAAAATCAATGAATATTGTAAATGCACAAACAGTAATTTCTCCGCATTGCAAGGTGCAATTCTGAAATTTTTTGCTTTTTCCTGCTCCTCTTAGCATGATAAAGAAGATTCAAAGAGAGTGAGATGCCAGCTCCTTTCATTCAGTCAGTAGCTTCAAACATTTCTGGTATATGAATAACATGATGTTTTTCAATGGCAAAAATCAATGAATATTGTAAATGCACAAACAGTAATTTCTCCGCATTGCAAGGTGCAATTCTGAAATTTTTTGCTTTTTCCTGCTCCTCTTAGCATGATAAAGAAGATTCAAAGAGAGTGAGATGCCAGCTCCTTTCGTTCAGTCAGTAGCTTCAATCATTTCTGGACGTTTTTCAATGGCAAAAATCATTGAATATTGTAAATGCACAAACAGTAATTTCTCCACATTGCAAGGTGCAATTCTGAAATTTTTTACTTTTTCCTGCTCCTCTTAGCATGATAAAGAAGATTCAAAGAGAGTGAGATGCCAGCTCCTTTCATTCAGTCAGTAGCTTCAATCATTTATGGTATATGAATAACATGATGTTTTTCAATGGCAAAAATCAATGAATATTGTAAATGCACAAACAGTAATTTCTCCGCATTGCAAGGTGCAATTCTGAAATTTTTTGCTTTTTCCTGCTCCTCTTAGCATGATAAACAAGATTCAAAGAGAGTGAGATGCCAGCTCCTTTCATTCAGTCAGTAGCTTCAATCATTTCTGCACGTTTTTCAATGGCAAAAATCAATGAATATTGTAAATGCACAAACAGTAATTTCTCCGCATTGCAAGGTGCAATTCTGACTTTTTTTGCTTTTTCCTGCTCCTCTTAGCATGATAAAGAAGATTCAAAGAGAGTGAGATGCCAGCTCCTTTCATTCAGTCAGTAGCTTCAATCATTTCTGTTAAATGAATAACATGATGTTTTTCAATGGCAAAAATCAATGAATTTTGTAAATGCACAAACAGTAATTTCTCCGCATTGCAAGGAGCAATTCTGAAATTTTTTGCTTTTTCCTGCTCCTCTTAGCATGATAAAGAAGATTCAAAGAGAGTGAGATGCCAACTCCTTTCATTCAGTCAGCAGCTTCAATCATTTCTGGACGTTTTTCAATGGCAAAAATCAATGAATATTGTAAATGCACAAACAGTAATTTCTCCGCATTGCAAGGTGCAATTCTGAAATTTTTTGCTTTTTCCTGCTCCTCTTAGCATGATAAAGAAGATTCAAAGAGAGTGAGATGCCAGCTCCTTTCATTCAGTCAGTAGCTTCAATCATTTCTGGACGTTTTTCAATGGCAAAAATCAATGAATATTGTAAATGCACAAACAGTAATTTCTCCGCATTGCAAGGTGCAATTCTGAAATTTTTTGCTTTTTCCTGCTCCTCTTAGCATGATAAAGAAGATTCAAAGAGAGTGAGGTGCCAGCTCCTTTCATTCAGTCAGTAGCTTCAAACATTTCTGGTATATGAATAACATGTTTTTCAATGGCAAAAATCAATGAATATTGTAAATGCACAAACAGTAATTTCTCCGCATTGCAAGGTGCAATTCTGAAATTTTTTGCTTTTTCCTGCTCCTCTTAGCATGATAAAGAAGATTCAAAGAGAGTGAGATGCCAGCTCCTTTCATTCAGTCAGTAGCTTCAATCATTTCTGGACGTTTTTCAATGGCAAAAATCAATGAATATTGTAAATGCACAAACAGTAATTTCTCCGCATTGCAAGGGGCAATTCTGAAATTTTTTGCTTTTTCCTGCTCCTCTTAGCATGATAAAGAAGATTCAAAGAGAGTGAGATGCCAGCTCCTTTCATTCAGTCAGTAGCTTCAATCATTTCTGGACGTTTTTCAATGGCAAAAATCAATGAATATTGTAAATGCACAAACTGTAATTTCTCCGCATTGCAAGGTGCAATTCTGAAATTTTTTGCTTTTTCCTGCTCCTCTTAGCATGATAAAGAAGATTCAAAGAGAGTGAGATGCCAGCTCCTTTCATTCAGTCAGTAGCTTCAATCATTTCTGGACGTTTTTCAATGGCAAAAATCAATGAATATTGTAAATGCACAAACAGTAATTTCTCCGCATTGCAAGGTGCAATTCTGAATTTTTTTGCTTTTTCCTGCTCCTCTTCGCATGATAAAGAAGATTCAAAGAGAGTGAGATGCCAACTCCTTTCATTCAGTCAGTAGCTTCAAACATTTCTGGTATATGAATAACATGATGTTTTTCAATGGCAAAAATCAATGAATATTGTAAATGCACAAACAGTAATTTCTCCGCATTGCAAGGTGCAAGTCTGAAATTTTTTGCTTTTTCCTGCTCCTCTTAGCATGATAAAGAAGATTCAAAGAGAGTGAGATGCCAGCTACTTTCATTCAGTCAGTAGCTTCAATCATTTCTGGACGTTTTTCAATGGTAAAAATCAATGAATATTGTAAATGCACAAACAGTAATTTCTCCGCATTGCAAGGTGCAATTCTGAAATTTTTTGCTTTTTCCTGCTCCTCTTAGCATGATAAAGAAGATTCAAAGAGAGTGAGATGCCAGCTCCTTTCATTCAGTCAGTAGCTTCAAACATTTCTGGTATATGAATAACATGATGTTTTTCAATGGCAAAAATCAATGAATATTGTAAATGCACAAACAGTAATTTCTCCGCATTGCAAGGTGCAATTCTGAAATTTTTTGCTTTTTCCTGCTCCTCTTAGCATGATAAAGAAGACTCAAAGAGAGTGAGATGCCAGCTCCTTTCATTCAGTCAGTAGCTTCAAACATTTCAGGTATATGAATAACATGATGTTTTTCAATGGCAAAAATTAATGAATATTGTAAATGCACAAACAGTAATTTCTCCGCATTGCAAGGTGCAATTCTGAAATTTTTTGCTTTTTCCTGCTCCTCTTAGCATGATAAAGAAGATTCAAAGAGAGTGAGATGCCAGCTCCTTTCATTCAGTCAGTAGCTTCAATCATTTCTGGACGTTTTTCAATTGCAAAAATCAATGAATATTGTAAATGCACAAACAGTAATTTCTCCGCATTGCAAGGTGCAATTCTGAAATTTTTTGCTTTTTCCTGCTCCTCTTAGCATGATAAAGAAGATTCAAAGAGAGTGAGATGCCAGCTCCTTTCATTCAGTCAGTAGCTTCAAACATTTCTGGTATATGAATAACATGATGTTTTTCAATGGCAAAAATCAATGAATATTGTAAATGCACAAACAGTAATTTCTCCACATTGCAAGGTGCAATTCTGAAATTTTTTGCTTTTTCCTGCTCCTCTTAGCATGATAAAGAAGATTCAAAGAGAGTGAGATGCCAGCTCCTTTCATTCAGTCAGTAGCTTCAATCATTTCTGGACGTTTTTCAATGGCAAAAATCAATGAATATTGTAAATGCACAAACAGTAATTTCTCCGCATTGCAAGGTGCAATTCTGAAATTTTTTGCTTTTTCCTGCTCCTCTTAGCATGATAAAGAAGATTCAAAGAGAGTGAGATGCCAGCTCCTTTCATTCAGTCAGTAGCTTCAATCATTTCTGGACGTTTTTCCATGGCAAAAATCAATGAATATTGTAAATGCACAAACTGTAATTTCTCCGCATTGCAAGGTGCAATTCTGAAATTTTTTGCTTTTTCCTGCTCCTCTTAGCATGATAAAGAAGATTCAAAGAGAGTGAGATGCCAGCTCCTTTCATTCAGTCAGTAGCTTCAATCATTTCTAGACGTTTTTCAATGGCAAAAATCAATGAATATTGTAAATGCACAAACTGTAATTTCTCCGCATTGCAAGGTGCAATTCTGAAATTTTTTGCTTTTTCCTGCTCCTCTTAGCATGATAAAGAAGATTCAAAGAGAGTGACATGCCAGCTCCTTTCATTCAGTCAGTAGCTTTAATCATTTCTGGATGTTTTTCAATTGCAAAAATCAATGAATATTGTAAATGCACAAACAGTAATTTCTCCGCATTGCAAGGTGCAATTCTGAAATTTTTTGCTTTTTCCTGCTCCTCTTAGCATGATAAAGAAGATTCAAAGAGAGTGAGATGCCAGCTCCTTTCATTCAGTCAGTAGCTTCAAACATTTCTGGTATATGAATAACATGATGTTTTTCAATGGCAAAAATCAATAAATATTGTAAATGCACAAACAGTAATTTCTCCGCATTGCAAGGTGCAAGTCTGAAATTTTTTGCTTTTTCCTGCTCCTCTTAGCATGATAAAGAAGATTCAAAGAGAGTGAGATGCCAGCTACTTTCATTCAGTCAGTAGCTTCAATCATTTCTGGACGTTTTTCAATGGTAAAAATCAATGAATATTGTAAATGCACAAACAGTAATTTCTCCGCATTGCAAGGTGCAATTCTGAAATTTTTTGCTTTTTCCTGCTCCTCTTAGCATGATAAAGAAGATTCAAAGAGAGTGAGATGCCAGCTCCTTTCATTCAGTCAGTAGCTTCAAACATTTCTGGTATATGAATAACATGATGTTTTTCAATGGCAAAAATCAATGAATATTGTAAATGCACAAACAGTAATTTCTCCGCATTGCAAGGTGCAATTCTGAAATTTTTTGCTTTTTCCTGCTCCTCTTAGCATGATAAAGAAGATTCAAAGAGAGTGAGATGCCAGCTCCTTTCATTCAGTCAGTAGCTTCAAACATTTCAGGTATATGAATAACATGATGTTTTTCAATGGCAAAAATCAATGAATATTGTAAATGCACAAACAGTAATTTCTCCGCATTGCAAGGTGCAATTCTGAATTTTTTTGCTTTTTCCTGCTCCTCTTAGCATGATAAAGAAGATTCAAAGAGAGTGACATGCCAGCTCCTTTCATTCAGTCAGTAGCTTCAATCATTTCTGGACGTTTTTCAATGGCAAAAATCAATGAATATTGTAAATGCACAAACAGTAATTTCTCCGCATTGCAAGGTGCAATTCTGAAATTTTTTGCTTTTTCCTGCTCCTCTTAGCATGATAAAGAAGATTCAAAGAGAGTGAGATGCCAGCTCCTTTCATTCAGTCAGTAGCTTCAAACATTTCTGGTATATGAATAACATGATGTTTTTCAATGGCAAAAATCAATGAATATTGTAAATGCACAAACAGTAATTTCTCCGCATTGCAAGGTGCAATTCTGAAATTTTTTGCTTTTTCCTGCTCCTCTTAGCATGATAAAGAAGATTCAAAGAGAGTGAGATGCCAGCTCCTTTCGTTCAGTCAGTAGCTTCAATCATTTCTGGACGTTTTTCAATGGCAAAAATCATTGAATATTGTAAATGCACAAACAGTAATTTCTCCGCATTGCAAGGTGCAATTCTGAAATTTTTTACTTTTTCCTGCTCCTCTTAGCATGATAAAGAAGATTCAAAGAGAGTGAGATGCCAGCTCCTTTCATTCAGTCAGTAGCTTCAATCATTTCTGGTATATGAATAACATGATGTTTTTCAATGGCAAAAATCAATGAATATTGTAAATGCACAAACAGTAATTTCTCCGCATTGCAAGGTGCAATTCTGAAATTTTTTGCTTTTTCCTGCTCCTCTTAGCATGATAAACAAGATTCAAAGAGAGTGAGATGCCAGCTCCTTTCATTCAGTCAGTAGCTTCAATCATTTCTGGACGTTTTTCAATGGCAAAAATCAATGAATATTGTAAATGCACAAACAGTAATTTCTCCGCATTGCAAGGTGCAATTCTGACTTTTTTTGCTTTTTCCTGCTCCTCTTAGCATGATAAAGAAGATTCAAAGAGAGTGAGATGCCAGCTCCTTTCATTCAGTCAGTAGCTTCAATCATTTCTGTTAAATGAATAACATGATGTTTTTCAATGGCAAAAATCAATGAATTTTGTAAATGCACAAAGAGTAATTTCTCCGCATTGCAAGGCGCAATTCTGAAATTTTTTGCTTTTTCCTGCTCCTCTTAGCATGATAAAGAAGATTCAAAGAGAGTGAGATTCCAACTCCTTTCATTCAGTCAGTAGCTTCAATCATTTCTGGACGTTTTTCAATGGCAAAAATCAATGAATATTGTAAATGCACAAACAGTAATTTCTCCGCATTGCAAGGTACAATTCTGAAATTTTTTGCTTTTTCCTGCTTCTCTTAGCATGATAAAGAAGATTCAAAGAGAGTGAGATGCCAGCTCCTTTCATTCAGTCAGTAGCTTCAATCATTTCTGGACGTTTTTCAATGGCAAAAATCAATGAATATTGTAAATGCACAAAGAGTAATTTCTCCGCATTGCAAGGTGCAATTCTGAAATTTTTTGCTTTTTCCTGCTCCTCTTAGCATGATAAAGAAGATTCAAAGAGAGTGAGGTGCAAGCTCCTTTCATTCAGTCAGTAGCTTCAAACATTTCTGGTATATGAATAACATGTTTTTCAATGGCAAAAATCAATGAATATTGTAAATGCACAAACAGTAATTTCTCCGCATTGCAAGGTGCAATTCTGAAATTTTTTGCTTTTTCCTGCTCCTCTTAGCATGATAAAGAAGATTCAAAGAGAGTGAGATGCCAGCTCCTTTCATTCAGTCAGTAGCTTCAATCATTTCTGGACGTTTTTCAATGGCAAAAATCAATGAATATTGTAAATGCACAAACAGTAATTTCTCCGCATTGCAAGGGGCAATTCTGAAATTTTTTGCTTTTTCCTGCTCCTCTTAGCATGATAAAGAAGATTCAAAGAGAGTGAGATGCCAGCTCCTTTCATTCAGTCAGTAGCTTCAATCATTTCTGGACGTTTTTCAATGGCAAAAATCAATGAATATTGTAAATGCACAAACTGTAATTTCTCCGCATTGCAAGGTGCAATTCTGAAATTTTTTGCTTTTTCCTGCTCCTCTTAGCATGATAAAGAAGATTCAAAGAGAGTGAGATGCCAGCTCCTTTCATTCAGTCAGTAGCTTCAATCATTTCTGGACGTTTTTCAATGGCAAAAATCAATGAATATTGTAAATGCACAAACAGTAATTTCTCCGCATTGCAAGGTGCAATTCTGAATTTTTTTGCTTTTTCCTGCTCCACTTCGCATGATAAAGAAGATTCAAAGAGAGTGAGATGCCAGCTCCTTTCATTCAGTCAGTAGCTTCAAACATTTCTGGTATATGAATAACATGATGTTTTTCAATGGCAAAAATCAATGAATATTGTAAATGCACAAACAGTAATTTCTCCGCATTGCAAGGTGCAATTCTGAAATTTTTTGCTTTTTCCTGCTCCTCTTAGCATGATAAAGAAGATTCAAAGAGAGTGAGATGCCAGCTCCTTTCATTCAGTCAGTAGCTTCAAACATTTCTGGTATATGAATAACATGATGTTTTTCAATGGCAAAAATCAATGAATATTGTAAATGCACAAACAGTAATTTCTCCGCATTGCAAGGTGCAATTCTGAAATTTTTTGCTTTTTCCTGCTCCTCTTAGCATGATAAAGAAGACTCAAAGAGAGTGAGATGCCAGCTCCTTTAATTCAGTCAGTAGCTTCAAACATTTCAGGTATATGAATAACATGATGTTTTTCAATGGCAAAAATCAATGAATATTGTAAATGCACAAACAGTAATTTCTCCGCATTGCAAGGTGCAATTCTGAAATTTTTTGCTTTTTCCTGCTCCTCTTAGCATGATAAAGAAGATTCAAAGAGAGTGAGATGCCAGCTCCTTTCGTTCAGTCAGTAGCTTCAATCATTTCTGGACGTTTTTCAATGGCAAAAATCATTGAATATTGTAAATGCACAAACAGTAATTTCTCCGCATTGCAAGGTGCAATTCTGAAATTTTTTACTTTTTCCTGCTCCTCTTAGCATGATAAAGAAGATTCAAAGAGAGTGAGATGCCAGCTCCTTTCATTCAGTCAGTAGCTTCAATCATTTCTGGTATATGAATAACATGATGTTTTTCAATGGCAAAAATCAATGAATATTGTAAATGCACAAACAGTAATTTCTCCGCATTGCAAGGTGCAATTCTGAAATTTTTTGCTTTTTCCTGCTCCTCTTAGCATGATAAACAAGATTCAAAGAGAGTGAGATGCCAGCTCCTTTCATTCAGTCAGTAGCTTCAATCATTTCTGGACGTTTTTCAATGGCAAAAATCAATGAATATTGTAAATGCACAAACAGTAATTTCTCCGCATTGCAAGGTGCAATTCTGACTTTTTTTGCTTTTTCCTGCTCCTCTTAGCATGATAAAGAAGATTCAAAGAGAGTGAGATGCCAGCTCCTTTCATTCAGTCAGTAGCTTCAATCATTTCTGTTAAATGAATAACATGATGTTTTTCAATGGCAAAAATCAATGAATTTTGTAAATGCACAAACAGTAATTTCTCCGCATTGCAAGGCGCAATTCTGAAATTTTTTGCTTTTTCCTGCTCCTCTTAGCATGATAAAGAAGATTCAAAGAGAGTGAGATTCCAACTCCTTTCATTCAGTCAGTAGCTTCAATCATTTCTGGACGTTTTTCAATGGCAAAAATCAATGAATATTGTAAATGCACAAACAGTAATTTCTCCGCATTGCAAGGAACAATTCTGAAATTTTTTGCTTTTTCCTGCTCCTCTTAGCATGATAAAGAAGATTCAAAGAGAGTGAGATGCCAGCTCCTTTCATTCAGTCAGTAGCTTCAATCATTTCTGGACGTTTTTCAATGGCAAAAATCAATGAATATTGTAAATGCACAAAGAGTAATTTCTCCGCATTGCAAGGTGCAATTCTGAAATTTTTTGCTTTTTCCTGCTCCTCTTAGCATGATAAAGAAGATTCAAAGAGAGTGAGGTGCCAGCTCCTTTCATTCAGTCAGTAGCTTCAAACATTTCTGGTATATGAATAACATGTTTTTCAATGGCAAAAATCAATGAATATTGTAAATGCACAAACAGTAATTTCTCCGCATTGCAAGGTGCAATTCTGAAATTTTTTGCTTTTTCCTGCTCCTCTTAGCATGATAAAGAAGATTCAAAGAGAGTGAGATGCCAGCTCCTTTCATTCAGTCAGTAGCTTCAATCATTTCTGGACGTTTTTCAATGGCAAAAATCAATGAATATTGTAAATGCACAAACAGTAATTTCTCCGCATTGCAAGGGGCAATTCTGAAATTTTTTGCTTTTTCCTGCTCCTCTTAGCATGATAAAGAAGATTCAAAGAGAGTGAGATGCCAGCTCCTTTCATTCAGTCAGTAGCTTCAATCATTTCTGGACGTTTTTCAATGGCAAAAATCAATGAATATTGTAAATGCACAAACTGTAATTTCTCCGCATTGCAAGGTGCAATTCTGAAATTTTTTGCTTTTTCCTGCTCCTCTTAGCATGATAAAGAAGATTCAAAGAGAGTGAGATGCCAGCTCCTTTCATTCAGTCAGTAGCTTCAATCATTTCTGGACGTTTTTCAATGGCAAAAATCAATGAATATTGTAAATGCACAAACAGTAATTTCTCCGCATTGCAAGGTGCAATTCTGAATTTTTTTGCTTTTTCCTGCTCCACTTCGCATGATAAAGAAGATTCAAAGAGAGTGAGATGCCAGCTCCTTTCATTCAGTCAGTAGCTTCAAACATTTCTGGTATATGAATAACATGATGTTTTTCAATGGCAAAAATCAATGAATATTGTAAATGCACAAACAGTAATTTCTCCGCATTGCAAGGTGCAATTCTGAAATTTTTTGCTTTTTCCTGCTCCTCTTAGCATGATAAAGAAGATTCAAAGAGAGTGAGATGCCAGCTCCTTTCATTCAGTCAGTAGCTTCAAACATTTCTGGTATATGAATAACATGATGTTTTTCAATGGCAAAAATCAATGAATATTGTAAATGCACAAACAGTAATTTCTCCGCATTGCAAGGTGCAATTCTGAAATTTTTTGCTTTTTCCTGCTCCTCTTAGCATGATAAAGAAGACTCAAAGAGAGTGAGATGCCAGCTCCTTTAATTCAGTCAGTAGCTTCAAACATTTCAGGTATATGAATAACATGATGTTTTTCAATGGCAAAAATCAATGAATATTGTAAATGCACAAACAGTAATTTCTCCGCATTGCAAGGTGCAATTCTGAAATTTTTTGCTTTTTCCTGCTCCTCTTAGCATGATAAAGAAGATTCAAAGAGAGTGAGATGCCAGCTCCTTTCATTCAGTCAGTAGCTTCAATCATTTCTGGACGTTTTTCAATTGCAAAAATCAATGAATATTGTAAATGCACAAACAGTAATTTCTCCGCATTGCAAGGTGCAATTCTGAAATTTTTTGCTTTTTCCTGCTCCTCTTAGCATGATAAAGAAGATTCAAAGAGAGTGAGATGCCAGCTCCTTTCATTCAGTCAGTAGCTTCAAACATTTCTGGTATATGAATAACATGATGTTTTTCAATGGCAAAAATCAATGAATATTGTAAATGCACAAACAGTAATTTCTCCGCATTGCAAGGTGCAATTCTGAAATTTTTTGCTTTTTCCTGCTCCTCTTAGCATGATAAAGAAGATTCAAAGAGAGTGAGATGCCAGCTCCTTTCATTCAGTCAGTAGCTTCAATCATTTCTGGAAGTTTTTCAATGGCAAAAATCAATGAATATTGTAAATGCACAAACAGTAATTTCTCCGCATTGCAAGGTGCAATTCTGAAATTTTTTGCTTTTTCCTGCTCCTCTTAGCATGATAAAGAAGATTCAAAGAGAGTGAGATGCCAGCTCCTTTCATTCAGTCAGTAGCTTCAAACATTTCAGGTATATGAATAACATGATGTTTTTCAATGGCAAAAATCAATGAATATTGTAAATGCACAAACAGTAATTTCTCCGCATTGCAAGGTGCAATTCTGAATTTTTTTGCTTTTTCCTGCTCCTCTTAGCATGATAAAGAAGATTCAAAGAGAGTGAGATGCCAGCTCCTTTCATTCAGTCAGTAGCTTCAATCATTTCTGGACGTTTTTCAATGGCAAAAATCAATGAATATTGTAAATGCACAAACAGTAATTTCTCCGCATTGCAAGGTGCAATTCTGAAATTTTTTGCTTTTTCCTGCTCCTCTTAGCATGATAAAGAAGATTCAAAGAGGGTGAGATGCCAGCTCCTTTCATTCAGTCAGTAGCTTCAAACATTTCTGGTATATGAATAAAATGATGTTTTTCAATTGCAAAAATCAATGAATATTGTAAATGCACAAACAGTAATTTCTCCGCATTGCAAGGTGCAATTCTGAAATTTTTTGCTTTTTCCTGCTCCTCTTAGCATGATAAAGAAGATTCAAAGAGAGTGAGATGCCAGCTCCTTTCATTCAGTCAGTAGCTTCAATCATTTCTGGACGTTTTTCAATGGCAAAAATCAATGAATATTGTAAATGCACAAACAGTAATTTCTCCGCATTGCAAGGTGCAATTCTGAAATTTTTTGCTTTTTCCTGCTCCTCTTAGCATGATAAAGAAGATTCAAAGAGAGTGAGATGCCAGCTCCTTTCATTCAGTCTGTAGCTTCAAACATTTCTGGTATATGAATAACATGATGTTTTTCAATGGCAAAAATCAATGAATATTGTAAATGCACAAACAGTAATTTCTCCGCATTGCAAGGTGCAATTCTGAAATTTTTTGCTTTTTCCTGCTCCTCTTAGCATGATAAAGAAGATTCAAAGAGAGTGAGATGCCAGCTCCTTTCGTTCAGTCAGTAGCTTCAATCATTTCTGGACGTTTTTCAATGGCAAAAATCATTGAATATTGTAAATGCACAAACAGTAATTTCTCCGCATTGCAAGGTGCAATTCTGAAATTTTTTACTTTTTCCTACTCCTCTTAGCATGATAAAGAAGATTCAAAGAGAGTGAGATGCCAGCTCCTTTCATTCAGTCAGTAGCTTCAATCATTTCTGGTATATGAATAACATGATGTTTTTTAATGGCAAAAATCAATGAATATTGTAAATGCACAAACAGTAATTTCTCCGCATTGCAAGGTGCAATTCTGAAATTTTTTGCTTTTTCCTGCTCCTCTTAGCATGATAAACAAGATTCAAAGAGAGTGAGATGCCAGCTCCTTTCATTCAGTCAGTAGCTTCAATCATTTCTGGACGTTTTTCAATGGCAAAAATCAATGAATATTGTAAATGCACAAACAGTAATTTCTCCGCATTGCAAGGTGCAATTCTGAAATTTTTTGCTTTTTCCTGCTCCTCTTAGCATGATAAAGAAGATTCAAAGAGAGTGAGATGCCAGCTCCTTTCATTCAGTCAGTAGCTTCAATCATTTCTGGACGTTTTTCAATGGCAAAAATCAATGAATATTGTAAATGCACAAACTGTAATTTCTCCGCATTGCAAGGTGCAATTCTGAAATTTTTTGCTTTTTCCTGCTCCTCTTAGCATGATAAAGAAGATTCAAAGAGAGTGAGATGCCAGCTCCTTTCATTCAGTCAGTAGCTTCAATCATTTCTGGACGTTTTTCAATGGCAAAAATCAATGAATATTGTAAATGCACAAACAGTAATTTCTCCGCATTGCAAGGTGCAATTCTGAAATTTTTTGCTTTTTCCTGCTCCTCTTAGCATGATAAAGAAGATTCAAAGAGAGTGAGATGCCAGCTCCTTTCATTCAGTCAGTAGCTTCAAACATTTCTGGTATATGAATAACATGATGTTTTTCAATGGCAAAAATCAATGAATATTGTAAATGCACAAACAGTAATTTCTCCGCATTGCAAGGTGCAAGTCTGAAATTTTTTGCTTTTTCCTGCTCCTCTTAGCATGATAAAGAAGATTCAAAGAGAGTGAGATGCCAGCTACTTTCATTCAGTCAGTAGCTTCAATCATTTCTGGACGTTTTTCACTGGTAAAAATCAATGAATATTGTAAATGCACAAACAGTAATTTCTCCGCATTGCAAGGTGCAATTCTGAAATTTTTTGCTTTTTCCTGCTCCTCTTAGCATGATAAAGAAGATTCAAAGAGAGTGAGATGCCAGCTCCTTTCATTCAGTCAGTAGCTTCAATCATTTCTGGTATATGAATAACATGATGTTTTTCAATGGCAAAAATCAATGAATATTGTAAATGCACAAACAGTAATTTCTCCGCATTGCAAGGTGCAATTCTGAAATTTTTTGCTTTTTCCTGCTCCTCTTAGCATGATAAAGAAGATTCAAAGAGAGTGAGATGCCAGCTCCTTTCATTCAGTCAGTAGCTTCAATCATTTCTGGACGTTTTTCAATGGCAAAAATCAATGAATATTGTAAATGCACAAACAGTAATTTCTCCGCATTGCAAGGTGCAATTCTGAAATTTTTTGCTTTTTCCTGCTCCTCTTAGCATGATAAAGAAGATTCAAAGAGAGTGAGATGCCAGCTCCTTTCATTCAGTCAGTAGCTTCAATCATTTCTGGACGTTTTTCAATGGCAAAAATCAATGAATATTGTAAATGCACAAACTGTAATTTCTCCGCATTGCAAGGTGCAATTCTGAAATTTTTTGCTTTTTCCTGCTCCTCTTAGCATGATAAAGAAGATTCAAAGAGAGTGAGATGCCAGCTCCTTTCATTCAGTCAGTAGCTTCAATCATTTCTGGATGTTTTTCAATGGCAAAAATCAATGAATATTGTAAATGCACAAACAGTAATTTCTCCGCATTGCAAGGTGCAATTCTGAAATTTTTTGCTTTTTCCTGCTCCTCTTAGCATGATAAAGAAGATTCAAAGAGAGTGAGATGCCAGCTCCTTTCATTCAGTCAGTAGCTTCAAACATTTCAGGTATATGAATAACATGATGTTTTTCAATGGCAAAAATCAATGAATATTGTAAATGCACAAACAGTAATTTCTCCGCATTGCAAGGTGCAATTCTGAAATTTTTTGCTTTTTCCTGCTCCTCTTAGCATGATAAAGAAGATTCAAAGAGAGTGAGATGCCAGCTCCTTTCATTCAGTCAGTAGCTTCAAACATTTCAGGTATATGAATAACATGATGTTTTTCAATGGCAAAAATCAATGAATATTGTAAATGCACAAACAGTAATTTCTCCGCATTGCAAGGTGCAATTCTGAAATTTTTTGCTTTTTCCTGCTCCTCTTAGCATGATAAAGAAGATTCAAAGAGAGTGAGATGCCAGCTCCTTTCATTCAGTCAGTAGCTTCAATCATTTCTGGAAGTTTTTCAATGGCAAAAATTAATGAATATTGTAAATGCACAAACTGTAATTTCTCCGCATTGCAAGGTGCAATTCTGAAATTTTTTGCTTTTTCCTGCTCCTCTTAGCATGATAAAGAAGATTCAAAGAGAGTGAGATGCCAGCTCCTTTCATTCAGTCAGTAGCTACAATCATTTCTGGACGTTTTTCTATGGCAAAAATCAATGAATATTGTAAATGCACAAACAGTAATTTCTCCGCATTGCAAGGTGCAATTCTGAAATTTTTTGCTTTTTCCTGCTCCTCTTAGCATGATAAAGAAGATTCAAAGAGAGTGAGATGCCAGCTCCTTTCATTCAGTCAGTAGCTTCAAACATTTCTGGTATATGAATAACATGATGTTTTTCAATCGCAAAAATCAATAAATATTGTAAATGCACAAACAGTAATTTCTCCGCATTGCAAGGTGCAATTCTGAAATTTTTTGCTTTTTCCTGCTCCTCTTAGCATGATAAAGAAGATTCAAAGAGAGTGAGATGCCAGCTCCTTTCATTCAGTCAGTAGCTTCAATCATTTCTGGACGTTTTTCAATGGCAAAAATCAATGAATATTGTAAATGCACAAACAGTAATTTCTCCGCATTTCAAGGTGCAATTCTGATATTTTTTGCTTTTTCCTGCTCCTCTTAGCATGATAAAGAAGATTCAAAGAGAGTGAGATGCCATCTCCTTTCATTCAGTCAGTAGCTTCAATCATTTCTGGACGTTTTTCAATGGCAAAAATCAATGAATATTGTAAATGCACAAACAGTAATTTCTCCGCATTGCAAGGTGCAATTCTGAAATTTTTTGCTTTTTCCTGCTCCTCTTAGCATGATAAAGAAGATTCAAAGAGAGTGAGATGCCAGCTCCTTTCATTCAGTCAGTAGCTTCAATCATTTCTGGACGTTTTTCAATGGCAAAAATCAATGAATATTGTAAATGCACAAACTGTAATTTCTCCGCATTGCAAGGTGCAATTCTGAAATTTTTTGCTTTTTCCTGCTCCTCTTAGCATGATAAAGAAGATTCAAAGAGAGTGAGATGCCAGCTCCTTTCATTCATTCAGTAGCTTCAATCATTTCTGGACGTTTTTCAATGGCAAAAATCAATGAATATTGTAAATGCACAAACAGTAATTTCTCCGCATTGCAAGGTGCAATTCTGAAATTTTTTGCTTTTTCCTGCTCCTCTTAGCATGATAAAGAAGATTCAAAGAGAGTGAGATGCCAGCTCCTTTCATTCAGTCAGTAGCTTCAATCATTTCTGGACGTTTTTCAATGGCAAAAATCAATGAATATTGTAAATGCACAAACTGTAATTTCTCCGCATTGCAAGGTGCAATTCTGAATTTTTTTGCTTTTTCCTGCTCCTCTTAGCATGATAAAGAAGTTTCAAAGAGAGTGAGATGCCAGCTCCTTTCATTCAGTCAGTAGCTTCAATCATTTCTGGACGTTTTTCAATGGCAAAAATCAATGAATATTGTAAATGCACAAACAGTAATTTCTCCGCATTGCAAGGTGCAATTCTGAAATTTTTTGCTTTTTCCTGCTCCTCTTAGCATGATAAAGAAGATTCAAAGAGAGTGAGATGCCAGCTCCTTTCATTCAGTCAGTAGCTTCAAACATTTCTGGTATATGAATAAAATGATGTTTTTCAATGGCAAAAATCAATGCATATTGTAAATGCACAAACAGTAATTTCTCCGCATTGCAAGGTGCAAGTCTGAAATTTTTTGCTTTTTCCTGCTCCTCTTAGCATGATAAAGAAGATTCAGAGAGTGAGATGCCAGCTACTTTCATTCAGTCAGTAGCTTCAATCATTTCTGGACGTTTTTCAATGGTAAAAATCAATGAATATTGTAAATGCACAAACAGTAATTTCTCCGCATTGCAAGGTGAAATTCTGAAATTTTTTGCTTTTTCCTGCTCCTCTTAGCATGATAAAGAAGATTCAAAGAGAGTGAGATGCCAGCTCCTTTCATTCAGTCAGTAGCTTCAATCATTTCTGGTATATGAATAACATGATGTTTTTCAATGGCAAAAATCAATGAATATTGTAAATGCACAAACAGTAATTTCTCCGCATTGCAAGGTGCAATTCTGAAATTTTTTGCTTTCTCCTGCTCCTCTTAGCATGATAAAGAAGATTCAAAGAGAGTGAGATGCCAGCTCCTTTCATTCAGTCAGTAGCTTCAATCATTTCTGGACGTTTTTCAATGGCAAAAATCAATGAATATTGTAAATGCACAAACAGTAATTTCTCCGCATTGCAAGGTGCAATTCTGAAATTTTTTGCTTTTTCCTGCTCCACTTAGCATGATAAAGAAGATTCAAAGAGAGTGAGATGCCAGCTCCTTTCATTCAGTCAGTACCTTCAATCATTTCTGGACGTTTTTCAATGGCAAAAATCAATGAATATTGTAAATGCACAAACTGTAATTTCTCCGCATTGCAAGGTGCAAATCTGAAATTTTTTGCTTTTTCCTGCTCCTCTTAGCATGATAAAGAAGATTCAAAGAGAGTGAGATGCCAGCTCCTTTCATTCAGTCAGTAGCTTCAATCATTTCTGGACGTTTTTCAATGGCAAAAATCAATGAATATTGTAAATGCACAAACAGTAATTTCTCCGCATTGCAAGGTGCAATTCTGAAATTTTTTGCTTTTTCCTGCTCCTCTTAGCATGATAAAGAAGATTCAAAGAGAGTGAGATGCCAGCTCCTTTCATTCAGTCAGTAGCTTCAATCATTCCTGGACGTTTTTCAATGGCAAAAATCAATGAATATTGTAAATGCACAAACAGTAATTTCTCCGCATTGCAAGGTGCAATTCTGAAATTTTTCGCTTTTTCCTGCTCCTCTTAGCATGATAAAGAAGATTCAAAGAGAGTGAGATGCCAGCTCCTTTCATTCAGTCAGTAGCTTCAATCATTTCTGGACGTTTTTCAATGGCAAAAATCAATGAATATTGTAAATGCACAAACTGTAATTTCTCCGCATTGCAAGGTGCAATTCTGAAATTTTTTGCTTTTTCCTGCTCCTCTTAGCATGATAAAGAAGATTCAAAGAGAGTGAGATGCCAGCTCCTTTCATTCAGTCAGTAGCTTCAATCATTTCTGGACGTTTTTCAATGGCAAAAATCAATGAATATTGTAATTGCACAAACAGTAATTTCTCCGCATTGCAAGGTGCAATTCTTAAATTTTTTGCTTTTTCCTGCTCCTCTTAGCATGATAAAGAAGATTCAAAGAGAATGAGATGCCAGCTCCTTTCATTCAGTCAGTAGCTTCAAACATTTCTGGTATATGAATAACATGATGTTTTTCAATGGCAAAAATCAATGAATATTGTAAATGCACAAACAGTAATTTCTCCGCATTGCAAGGTGCAAGTCTGAAATTTTTTGCTTTTTCCTGCTCCTCTTAGCATGATAAAGAAGATTCAAAGAGAGTGAGATGCCAGCTACTTTCATTCAGTCAGTAGCTTCAATCATTTCTGGACGTTTTTCAATTGTAAAAATCAATGAATATTGTAAATGCACAAACAGTAATTTCTCCGCATTGCAAGGTGCAATTCTGAAATTTTTTGCTTTTTCCTGCTCCTCTTAGCATGATAAAGAAGATTCAAAGAGAGTGAGATGCCAGCTCCTTTCATTCAGTCAGTAGCTTCAATCATTTCTGGTATATGAATAACATGATGTTTTTCAATGGCAAAAATCAATGAATATTGTAAATGCACAAACAGTAATTTCTCCGCATTGCAAGGTGCAATTCTGAAATTTTTTGCTTTTTCCTGCTCCTCTTAGCATGATAAAGAAGATTCAAAGAGAGTGAGATGCCAGCTCCTTTCATTCAGTCAGTAGCTTCAATCATTTCTGGACGTTTTTCAATGGCAAAAATCAATGAATATTGTAAATGCACAAACAGTAATTTCTCCGCATTGCAAGGTGCAATTCTGAAATTTTTTGCTTTTTCCTGCTCCTCTTAGCATGATAAAGAAGATTCAAAGAGAGTGAGATGCCAGCTCCTTTCATTCAGTCAGTAGCTTCAATCATTTCTGGACGTTTTTCAATGGCAAAAATCAATGAATATTGTAAATGCACAAACTGTAATTTCTCCGCATTGCAAGGTGCAATTCTGAAATTTTTTGCTTTTTCCTGCTCCTCTTAGCATGATAAAGAAGATTCAAAGAGAGTGAGATGCCAGCTCCTTTCATTCAGTCAGTAGCTTCAATCATTTCTGGATGTTTTTCAATGGCAAAAATCAATGAATATTGTAAATGCACAAACAGTAATTTCTCCGCATTGCAAGGTGCAATTCTGAAATTTTTTGCTTTTTCCTGCTCCTCTTAGCATGATAAAGAAGATTCAAAGAGAGTGAGATGCCAGCTCCTTTCATTCAGTCAGTAGCTTCAAACATTTCAGGTATATGAATAACATGATGTTTTTCAATGGCAAAAATCAATGAATATTGTATATGCACAAACAGTAATTTCTCCGCATTGCAAGGTGCAATTCTGAAATTTTTTGCTTTTTCCTGCTCCTCTTAGCATGATAATAAGATTCAAAGAGAGTGAGATGCCAGCTCCTTTCATTCAGTCAGTAGCTTCAAACATTTCAGGTATATGAATAACATGATGTTTTTCAATGGCAAAAATCAATGAATATTGTATATGCACAAACAGTAATTTCTCCGCATTGCAAGGTGCAATTCTGAAATTTTTTGCTTTTTCCTGCTCCTCTTAGCATGATAAAGAAGATTCAAAGAGAGTGAGATGCCAGCTCCTTTCATTCAGTCAGTAGCTTAAATCATTTCTGGACGTTTTTCAATGGCAAAAATCAATGAATATTGTAAATGCGCAAACAGTAATTTCTCCGCATTGCAAGGTGCAATTCTGAAATTTTTTGCTTTTTCCTGCTCCTCTTAGCATGATAAAGAAGATTCAAAGAGAGTGAGATGCCAGCTCCTTTCATTCAGTCAGTAGCTTCAATCATTTCTGGACGTTTTTCAATGGCAAAAATCAATGAATATTGTAAATGCACAAACTGTAATTTCTCCGCATTGCAAGGTGCAATTCTGAAATTTTTTGCTTTTTCCTGCTCCTCTTAGCATGATAAAGAAGATTCAAAGAGAGTGAGATGCCAGCTCCTTTCATTCAGTCAGTAGCTTCAATCATTTCTGGTATATGAATAACATGATGTTTTTCAATGGCAAAAATCAATGAATATTGTAAATGCACAAACAGTAATTTCTCCGCATTGCAAGGTGCAATTCTGAAATTTTTTGCTTTTTCCTGCTCCTCTTAGCATGATAAAGAAGATTCAAAGAGAGTGAGATGCCAGCTCCTTTCATTCAGTCAGTAGCTTCAATCATTTCTGGACGTTTTTCAATGGCAAAAATCAATGAATATTGTAAATGCACAAACAGTAATTTCTCCGCATTGCAAGGTGCAATTCTGAAATTTTTTGCTTTTTCCTGCTCCTCTTAGCATGATAAAGAAGATTCAAAGAGAGTGAGATGCCAGCTCCTTTCATTCAGTCAGTAGCTTCAATCATTTCTGGACGTTTTTCAATGGCAAAAATCAATGAATATTGTAAATGCACAAACTGTAATTTCTCCGCATTGCAAGGTGCAATTCTGAAATTTTTTGCTTTTTCCTGCTCCTCTTAGCATGATAAAGAAGATTCAAAGAGAGTGAGATGCCAGCTCCTTTCATTCAGTCAGTAGCTTCAATCATTTCTGGATGTTTTTCAATGGCAAAAATCAATGAATATTGTAAATGCACAAACAGTAATTTCTCCGCATTGCAAGGTGCAATTCTGAAATTTTTTGCTTTTTCCTGCTCCTCTTAGCATGATAAAGAAGATTCAAAGAGAGTGAGATGCCAGCTCCTTTCATTCAGTCAGTAGCTTCAATCATTTCTGGACGTTTTTCAATGGCAAAAATCAATGAATATTGTAAATGCACAAACAGTAATTTCTCCGCATTGCAAGGTGCAATTCTGAAATTTTTTGCTTTTTCCTGCTCCTCTTAGCATGATAAAGAAGATTCAAAGAGAGTGAGATGCCAGCTCCTTTCATTCAGTCAGTAGCTTCAATCATTTCTGGACGTTTTTCAATGGCAAAAATCAATGAATATTGTAAATGCACAAACTGTAATTTCTCCGCATTGCAAGGTGCAATTCTGAAATTTTTTGCTTTTTCCTGCTCCTCTTAGCATGATAAAGAAGATTCAAAGAGAGTGAGATGCCAGCTCCTTTCATTCAGTCAGTAGCTTCAATCATTTCTGGACGTTTTTCAATGGCAAAAATCAATGAATATTGTAAATGCACAAACAGTAATTTCTCCGCATTGCAAGGTGCAATTCTGAAATTTTTTGCTTTTTCCTGCTCCTCTTAGCATGATAAAGAAGATTCAAAGAGAGTGAGATGCCAGCTCCTTTCATTCAGTCAGTAGCTTCAATCATTTCTGGACGTTTTTCAATGGCAAAAATCAATGAATATTGTAAATGCACAAACAGTAATTTCTCCGCATTGCAAGGTGCAATTCTGAAATTTTTTGCTTTTTCCTGCTCCTCTTAGCATGATAAAGAAGATTCAAAGAGAGTGAGATGCCAGCTCCTTTCATTCAGTCAGTAGCTTCAATCATTCCTGGACGTTTTTCAATGGCAAAAATCAATGAATATTGTAAATGCACAAACAGTAATTTCTCCGCATTGCAAGGTGCAATTCTGAAATTTTTCGCTTTTTCCTGCTCCTCTTAGCATGATAAAGAAGATTCAAAGAGAGTGAGATGCCAGCTCCTTTCATTCAGTCAGTAGCTTCAATCATTTCTGGACGTTTTTCAATGGCAAAAATCAATGAATATTGTAAATGCACAAACTGTAATTTCTCCGCATTGCAAGGTGCAATTCTGAAATTTTTTGCTTTTTCCTGCTCCTCTTAGCATGATAAAGAAGATTCAAAGAGAGTGAGATGCCAGCTCCTTTCATTCAGTCAGTAGCTTCAATCATTTCTGGACGTTTTTCAATGGCAAAAATCAATGAATATTGTAATTGCACAAACAGTAATTTCTCCGCATTGCAAGGTGCAATTCTTAAATTTTTTGCTTTTTCCTGCTCCTCTTAGCATGATAAAGAAGATTCAAAGAGAATGAGATGCCAGCTCCTTTCATTCAGTCAGTAGCTTCAAACATTTCTGGTATATGAATAACATGATGTTTTTCAATGGCAAAAATCAATGAATATTGTAAATGCACAAACAGTAATTTCTCCGCATTGCAAGGTGCAAGTCTGAAATTTTTTGCTTTTTCCTGCTCCTCTTAGCATGATAAAGAAGATTCAAAGAGAGTGAGATGCCAGCTACTTTCATTCAGTCAGTAGCTTCAATCATTTCTGGACGTTTTTCAATTGTAAAAATCAATGAATATTGTAAATGCACAAACAGTAATTTCTCCGCATTGCAAGGTGCAATTCTGAAATTTTTTGCTTTTTCCTGCTCCTCTTAGCATGATAAAGAAGATTCAAAGAGAGTGAGATGCCAGCTCCTTTCATTCAGTCAGTAGCTTCAATCATTTCTGGTATATGAATAACATGATGTTTTTCAATGGCAAAAATCAATGAATATTGTAAATGCACAAACAGTAATTTCTCCGCATTGCAAGGTGCAATTCTGAAATTTTTTGCTTTTTCCTGCTCCTCTTAGCATGATAAAGAAGATTCAAAGAGAGTGAGATGCCAGCTCCTTTCATTCAGTCAGTAGCTTCAATCATTTCTGGACGTTTTTCAATGGCAAAAATCAATGAATATTGTAAATGCACAAACAGTAATTTCTCCGCATTGCAAGGTGCAATTCTGAAATTTTTTGCTTTTTCCTGCTCCTCTTAGCATGATAAAGAAGATTCAAAGAGAGTGAGATGCCAGCTCCTTTCATTCAGTCAGTAGCTTCAATCATTTCTGGACGTTTTTCAATGGCAAAAATCAATGAATATTGTAAATGCACAAACTGTAATTTCTCCGCATTGCAAGGTGCAATTCTGAAATTTTTTGCTTTTTCCTGCTCCTCTTAGCATGATAAAGAAGATTCAAAGAGAGTGAGATGCCAGCTCCTTTCATTCAGTCAGTAGCTTCAATCATTTCTGGATGTTTTTCAATGGCAAAAATCAATGAATATTGTAAATGCACAAACAGTAATTTCTCCGCATTGCAAGGTGCAATTCTGAAATTTTTTGCTTTTTCCTGCTCCTCTTAGCATGATAAAGAAGATTCAAAGAGAGTGAGATGCCAGCTCCTTTCATTCAGTCAGTAGCTTCAAACATTTCAGGTATATGAATAACATGATGTTTTTCAATGGCAAAAATCAATGAATATTGTATATGCACAAACAGTAATTTCTCCGCATTGCAAGGTGCAATTCTGAAATTTTTTGCTTTTTCCTGCTCCTCTTAGCATGATAATAAGATTCAAAGAGAGTGAGATGCCAGCTCCTTTCATTCAGTCAGTAGCTTCAAACATTTCAGGTATATGAATAACATGATGTTTTTCAATGGCAAAAATCAATGAATATTGTATATGCACAAACAGTAATTTCTCCGCATTGCAAGGTGCAATTCTGAAATTTTTTGCTTTTTCCTGCTCCTCTTAGCATGATAAAGAAGATTCAAAGAGAGTGAGATGCCAGCTCCTTTCATTCAGTCAGTAGCTTAAATCATTTCTGGACGTTTTTCAATGGCAAAAATCAATGAATATTGTAAATGCGCAAACAGTAATTTCTCCGCATTGCAAGGTGCAATTCTGAAATTTTTTGCTTTTTCCTGCTCCTCTTAGCATGATAAAGAAGATTCAAAGAGAGTGAGATGCCAGCTCCTTTCATTCAGTCAGTAGCTTCAATCATTTCTGGACGTTTTTCAATGGCAAAAATCAATGAATATTGTAAATGCACAAACTGTAATTTCTCCGCATTGCAAGGTGCAATTCTGAAATTTTTTGCTTTTTCCTGCTCCTCTTAGCATGATAAAGAAGATTCAAAGAGAGTGAGATGCCAGCTCCTTTCATTCAGTCAGTAGCTTCAATCATTTCTGGTATATGAATAACATGATGTTTTTCAATGGCAAAAATCAATGAATATTGTAAATGCACAAACAGTAATTTCTCCGCATTGCAAGGTGCAATTCTGAAATTTTTTGCTTTTTCCTGCTCCTCTTAGCATGATAAAGAAGATTCAAAGAGAGTGAGATGCCAGCTCCTTTCATTCAGTCAGTAGCTTCAATCATTTCTGGACGTTTTTCAATGGCAAAAATCAATGAATATTGTAAATGCACAAACAGTAATTTCTCCGCATTGCAAGGTGCAATTCTGAAATTTTTTGCTTTTTCCTGCTCCTCTTAGCATGATAAAGAAGATTCAAAGAGAGTGAGATGCCAGCTCCTTTCATTCAGTCAGTAGCTTCAATCATTTCTGGACGTTTTTCAATGGCAAAAATCAATGAATATTGTAAATGCACAAACTGTAATTTCTCCGCATTGCAAGGTGCAATTCTGAAATTTTTTGCTTTTTCCTGCTCCTCTTAGCATGATAAAGAAGATTCAAAGAGAGTGAGATGCCAGCTCCTTTCATTCAGTCAGTAGCTTCAATCATTTCTGGATGTTTTTCAATGGCAAAAATCAATGAATATTGTAAATGCACAAACAGTAATTTCTCCGCATTGCAAGGTGCAATTCTGAAATTTTTTGCTTTTTCCTGCTCCTCTTAGCATGATAAAGAAGATTCAAAGAGAGTGAGATGCCAGCTCCTTTCATTCAGTCAGTAGCTTCAATCATTTCTGGACGTTTTTCAATGGCAAAAATCAATGAATATTGTAAATGCACAAACAGTAATTTCTCCGCATTGCAAGGTGCAATTCTGAAATTTTTTGCTTTTTCCTGCTCCTCTTAGCATGATAAAGAAGATTCAAAGAGAGTGAGATGCCAGCTCCTTTCATTCAGTCAGTAGCTTCAATCATTTCTGGACGTTTTTCAATGGCAAAAATCAATGAATATTGTAAATGCACAAACTGTAATTTCTCCGCATTGCAAGGTGCAATTCTGAAATTTTTTGCTTTTTCCTGCTCCTCTTAGCATGATAAAGAAGATTCAAAGAGAGTGAGATGCCAGCTCCTTTCATTCAGTCAGTAGCTTCAATCATTTCTGGACGTTTTTCAATGGCAAAAATCAATGAATATTGTAAATGCACAAACAGTAATTTCTCCGCATTGCAAGGTGCAATTCTGAAATTTTTTGCTTTTTCCTGCTCCTCTTAGCATGATAAAGAAGATTCAAAGAGAGTGAGATGCCAGCTCCTTTCATTCAGTCAGTAGCTTCAAACATTTCTGGTATATGAATAACATGATGTTTTTCAATGGCAAAAATCAATAAATATTGTAAATGCACAAACAGTAATTTCTCCGCATTGCAAGGTGCAAGTCTGAAATTTTTTGCTTTTTCCTGCTCCTCTTAGCATGATAAAGAAGATTCAAAGAGAGTGAGATGCCAGCTACTTTCATTCAGTCAGTAGCTTCAATCATTTCTGGACATTTTTCAATGGTAAAAGTCAATGAATATTGTAAATGCACAAACAGTAATTTCTCCGCATTGCAAGGTGCAATTCTGAAATTTTTTGCTTTTTCCTGCTCCTCTTAGCATGATAAAGAAGATTCAAAGAGAGTGAGATGCCAGCTCCTTTCATTCAGTCAGTAGCTTCAAACATTTCTGGTATATGAATAACATGATGTTTTTCAATGGCAAAAATCAATGAATATTGTAAATGCACAAACAGTAATTTCTCCGCATTGCAAGGTGCAATTCTGAAATTTTTTGCTTTTTCCTGCTCCTCTTAGCATGATAAAGAAGATTCAAAGAGAGTGAGATGCCAGCTCCTTTCATTCAGTCAGTAGCTTCAAACATTTCAGGTATATGAATAACATGATGTTTTTCAATGGCAAAAATCAATGAATATTGTAAATGCACAAACAGGAATTTCTCCGCATTGCAAGGTGCAATTCTGAATTTTTTTGCTTTTTCCTGCTCCTCTTAGCATGATAAAGAAGATTCAAAGAGAGTGAGATGCCAGCTCCTTTCATTCAGTCAGTAGCTTCAATCATTTCTGGACGTTTTTCAATTGCAAAAATCAATGAATGTTGTAAATGCACAAACAGTAATTTCTCCGCATTGCAAGGTGCAATTCTGAAATTTTTTGCTTTTTCCTGCTCCTCTTAGCATGATAAAGAAGATTCAAAGAGGGTGAGATGCCAGCTCCTTTCATTCAGTCAGTAGCTTCAAACATTTCTGGTATATGAATAACATGATGTTTTTCAATGGCAAAAATCAATGAATATTGTAAATGCACAAACAGTAATTTCTCCGCATTGCAAGGTGCAATTCTGAAATTTTTTGCTTTTTCCTGCTCCTCTTAGCATGATAAAGAAGATTCAAAGAGAGTGAGATGCCAGCTCCTTTCATTCAGTCAGTAGCTTCAAACATTTCTGGTATATGAATAACATGATGTTTTTCAATGGCAAAAATCAATGAATATTGTAAATGCACAAACAGTAATTTCTCCGCATTGCAAGGTGCAATTCTGAAATTTTTTGCTTTTTCCTGCTCCTCTTAGCATGATAAAGAAGATTCAAAGAGAGTGAGATGCCAGCTCCTTTCGTTCAGTCAGTAGCTTCAATCATTTCTGGACGTTTTTCAATGGCAAAAATCATTGAATATTGTAAATGCACAAACAGTAATTTCTCCGCATTGCAAGGTGCAATTCTGAAATTTTTTACTTTTTCCTGCTCCTCTTAGCATGATAAAGAAGATTCAAAGAGAGTGAGATGCCAGCTCCTTTCATTCAGTCAGTAGCTTCAATCATTTCTGGTATATGAATAACATGATGTTTTTCAATGGAAAAATCAATGAATATTGTAAATGCACAAACAGTAATTTCTCCGCATTGCAAGGTGCAATTCAGAAATTTTTTGCTTTTTCCTGCTCCTCTTAGCATGATAAACAAGATTCAAAGAGAGTGAGATGCCAGCTCCTTTCATTCAGTCAGTAGCTTCAATCATTTCTGGACGTTTTTCAATGGCAAAAATCAATGAATATTGTAAATGCACAAACAGTAATTTCTCCGCATTGCAAGGTGCAATTCTGAAATTTTTTGCTTTTTCCTGCTCCTCTTAGCATGATAAAGAAGATTCAAAGAGAGTGAGATGCCAGATCCTTTCATTCAGTCAGTAGCTTCAATCATTTCTGGACGTTTTTCAATGGCAAAAATCAATGAATATTGTAAATGCAGAAAGTGTAATTTCTCCGCATTGCAAGGTGCAATTCTGAATTTTTTTGCTTTTTCCTGCTCCTCTTAGCATGATAAAGAAGATTCAAAGAGAGTGAGATGCCAGCTCCTTTCATTCAGTCAGTAGCTTCAAACATTTCTGGTATATGAATAACATGATGTTTTTCAATGGCAAAAATCAATGAATATTGTAAATGCACAAACAGTAATTTCTCCGCATTGCAAGGTGCAAGTCTGAAATTTTTTGCTTTTTCCTGCTCCTCTTAGCATGATAAAGAAGATTCAAAGAGAGTGAGATGCCAGCTACTTTCATTCAGTCAGTAGCTTTAATCATTTCTGGACGTTTTTCAATGGTAAAAATCAATGAATATTGTAAATGCACAAACAGTAATTTCTCCGCATTGCAAGGTGCAATTCTGAAATTTTTTGCTTTTTCCTGCTCCTCTTAGCATGATAAAGAAGATTCAAAGAGAGTGAGATGCCAGCTCCTTTCATTCAGTCAGTAGCTTCAAACATTTCTGGTATATGAATAACATGATGTTTTTCAATGGCAAAAATCAATGAATATTGTAAATGCACAAACAGTAATTTCTCCGCATTGCAAGGTGCAATTCTGAAATTTTTTGCTTTTTCCTGCTCCTCTTAGCATGATAAAGAAGATTCAAAGAGAGTGAGATGCCAGCTCCTTTCATTCAGTCAGTAGCTTCAAACATTTCAGGTATATGAATAACATGATGTTTTTCAATGGCAAAAATCAATGAATATTGTAAATGCACAAACAGTAATTTCTCCGCATTGCAAGATGCAATTCTGAAATTTTTTGCTTTTTCCTGCTCCTCTTAGCATGTTAAAGAAGATTCAAAGAGAGTGAGATGCCAGCTCCTTTCATTCAGTCAGTAGCTTCAATCATTTCTGGACGTTTTTCAATTGCAAAAATCAATGAATATTGTAAATGCACAAACAGTAATTTCTCCGCATTGCAAGGTGCAATTCTGAAATTTTTTGCTTTTTCCTGCTCCTCTTAGCATGATAAAGAAGATTCAAAGAGAGTGAGATGCCAGCTCCTTTCATTCAGTCAGTAGCTTCAAACATTTCTGGTATATGAATAACATGATGTTTTTCAATGGCAAAAATCAATGAATATTGTAAATGCACAAACAGTAATTTCTCCGCATTGCAAGGTGCAATTCTGAAATTTTTTGCTTTTTCCTGCTCCTCTTAGCATGATAAAGAAGATTCAAAGAGAGTGAGATGCCAGCTCCTTTCATTCAGTCAGTAGCTTCAATCATTTCTGGACGTTTTTCAATGGCAAAAATCAATGAATATTGTAAATGCACAAACAGTAATTTCTCCGCATTGCAAGGTGCAATTCTGAAATTTTTTGCTTTTTCCTGCTCCTCTTAGCATGATAAAGAAGATTCAAAGAGAGTGAGATGCCAGCTCCTTTCATTCAGTCAGTAGCTTCAAACATTTCTGGTATATGAATAACATGATGTTTTTCAATGGCAAAAATCAATGAATATTGTAAATGCACAAACAGTAATTTCTCCGCATTGCAAGTTGCAATTCTGAAATTTTTTGCTTTTTCCTGCTCCTCTTAGCATGATAAAGAAGATTCAAAGAGAGTGAGATGCCAGCTCCTTTCGTTCAGTCAGTAGCTTCAATCATTTCTGGACGTTTTTCAATGGCAAAAATCATTGAATATTGTAAATGCACAAACAGTAATTTCTCCGCATTGCAAGGTGCAATTCTGAAATTTTTTACTTTTTCCTGCTCCTCTTAGCATGATAAAGAAGATTCAAAGAGAGTGAGATGCCAGCTCCTTTCATTCAGTCAGTAGCTTCAATCATTTCTGGTATGTGAATAACATGATGTTTTTCAATGGCAAAAATCAATGAATATTGTAAATGCACAAACAGTAATTTCTCCGCATTGCAAGGTGCAATTCTGAAATTTTTTGCTTTTTCCTGCTCCTCTTAGCATGATAAACAAGATTCAAAGAGAGTGAGATGCCAGCTCCTTTCATTCAGTCAGTAGCTTCAATCATTTCTGGACGTTTTTCAATGGCAAAAATCAATGAATATTGTAAATGCACAAACAGTAATTTCTCCGCATTGCAAGGTGCAATTCTGAAATTTTTTGCTTTTTCCTGCTCCTCTTAGCATGATAAAGAAGATTCAAAGAGAGTGAGATGCCAGCTCCTTTCATTCAGTCAGTAGCTTCAATCATTTCTGGACGTTTTTCAATGGCAATAATCAATGAATATTGTAAATGCACAAACTGTAATTTCTCCGCATTGCAAGGTGCAATTCTGAAATTTTTTGCTTTTTCCTGCTCCTCTTAGCATGATAAAGAAGATTCATAGAGAGTGAGATGCCAGCTCCTTTCATTCAGTCAGTAGCTTCAATCATTTCTGGATGTTTTTCAATGGCAAAAATCAATGAATATTGTAAATGCACAAACAGTAATTTCTCCGCATTGCAAGGTGCAATTCTGAAATTTTTTGCTTTTTCCTGCTCCTCTTAGCATGATAAAGAAGATTCAAAGAGAGTGAGATGCCAGCTCCTTTCATTCAGTCAGTAGCTTCAAACATTTCAGGTATATGAATAACATGATGTTTTTCAATGGCAAAAATCAATGAATATTGTAAATGCACAAACAGTAATTTCTCCGCATTGCAAGGTGCAATTCTGAAATTTTTTGCTTTTTCCTGCTCCTCTTAGCATGATAAAGAAGATTCAAAGAGAGTGAGATGCCAGCTCCTTTCATTCAGTCAGTAGCTTCAATCATTTCTGGACGTTTTTCAATTGCAAAAATCAATGAATATTGTAAATGCACAAACAGTAATTTCTCCGCATTGCAAGGTGCAATTCTGAAATTTTTTGCTTTTTCCTGCTCCTCTTAGCATGATAAAGAAGATTCAAAGAGGGTGAGATGCCAGCTCCTTTCATTCAGTCTGTAGCTTCAAACATTTCTGGTATATGAATAACATGATGTTTTTCAATGGCAAAAATAAATGAATATTGTAAATGCACAAACAGTAATTTCTCCGCATTGCAAGGTGCAATTCTGAAATTTTTTGCTTTTTCCTGCTCCTCTTAGCATGATAAAGAAGATTCAAAGAGAGTGAGATGCCAGCTCCTTTCATTCAGTCAGTAGCTTCAATCATTTCAGGACGTTTTTCAATGGCAAAAATCAATGAATATTGTAAATGCACAAACAGTAATTTCTCCGCATTGCAAGGTGCAATTCTGAAATGTTTTGCTTTTTCCTGCTCCTCTTAGCATGATAAAGAAGATTCAAAGAGAGTGAGATGCCAGCTCCTTTCATTCAGTCAGTAGCTTCAAACATTTCTGGTATATGAATAACATGATGTTTTTCAATGGCAAAAATCAATGAATATTGTAAATGCACAAACAGTAATTTCTCCGCATTGCAAGGTGCAATTCTGAAATTTTTTGCTTTTTCCTGCTCCTCTTAGCATGATAAAGAAGATTCAAAGAGAGTGAGATGCCAGCTCCTTTCGTTCAGTCAGTAGCTTCAATCATTTCTGGACGTTTTTCAATGGCAAAAATCATTGAATATTGAAAATGCACAAACAGTAATTTCTCCGCATTGCAAGGTGCAATTCAGAAATTTTTTACTTTTTCCTGCTCCTCCTCTTAGCATGATAAAGAAGATTCAAAGAAAGTGAGATGCCAGCTCCTTTCATTCAGTCAGTAGCTTCAATCATTTCTGGTATATGAATAACATGATGTTTTTCAATGGCAAAAATCAATGAATATTGTAAATGCACAAACAGTAATTTCTCCGCATTGCAAGGTGCAATTCTGAAATTTTTTGCTTTTTCCTGCTCCTCTTAGCATGATAAACAAGATTCAAAGAGAGTGAGATGCCAGCTCCTTTCATTCAGTCAGTAGCTTCAATCATTTCTGGACGTTTTTCAATGGCAAAAATCAATGAATATTGTAAATGCACAAACAGTAATTTCTCCGCATTGCAAGGTGCAATTCTGAAATTTTTTGCTTTTTCCTGCTCCTCTTAGCATGATAAAGATTCAAAGAGAGTGAGATGCCAGCTCCTTTCATTCAGTCAGTAGCTTCAATCATTTCTGGACGTTTTTCAATGGCAAAAATCAATGAATATTGTAAATGCACAAACTGTAATTTCTCCGCATTGCAAGGTGCAATTCTGAAATTTTTTGCTTTTTCCTGCTCCTCTTAGCATGATAAAGAATATTCAAAGAGAGTGAGATGCCAGCTCCTTTCATTCAGTCAGTAGCTTCAAACATTTCAGGTATATGAATAACATGATGTTTTTCAATGGCAAAAATCAATGAATATTGTAAATGCACAAACAGTAATTTCTCCGCATTGCAAGGTGCAATTCTGAAATTTTTTGCTTTTTCCTGCTCCTCTTAGCATGATAAAGAAGATTCAAAGAGAGTGAGATGCCAGCTCCTTTCATTCAGTCAGTAGCTTCAATCATTTCTGGACGTTTTTCAATTGCAAAAATCAATGAATATTGTAAATGCACAAACAGTAATTTCTCCGCATTGCAAGGTGCAATTCTGAAATTTTTTGCTTTTTCCTGCTCCTCTTAGCATGATAAAGAAGATTCAAAGAGGGTGAGATGCCAGCTCCTTTCATTCAGTCAGTAGCTTCAAACATTTCTGGTATATGAATAACATGATGTTTTTCAATGGCAAAAATCAATGAATATTGTAAATGCACAAACAGTAATTTCTCCGCATTGCAAGGTGCAATTCTGAAATTTTTTGCTTTTTCCTGCTCCTCTTAGCATGATAAAGAAGATTCAAAGAGAGTGAGATGCCAGCTCCTTTCATTCAGTCAGTAGCTTCAATCATTTCTGGACGTTTTTCAATGGCAAAAATCAATGAATATTGTAAATGCACAAACAGTAATTTCTCCGCATTGCAAGGTGCAATTCTGAAATTTTTTGCTTTTTCCTGCTCCTCTTAGCATGATAAAGAAGATTCAAAGAGAGTGAGATGCCAGCTCCTTTCATTCAGTCAGTAGCTTCAAACATTTCTGGTATATGAATAACATGATGTTTTTCAAAGGCAAAAATCAATGAATATTGTAAATGCACAAACAGTAATTTCTCCGCATTGCAAGTTGCAATTCTGAAATTTTTAGCTTTTTCCTGCTCCTCTTAGCATGATAAAGAAGATTCAAAGAGAGTGAGATGCCAGCTCCTTTCGTTCAGTCAGTAGCTTCAATCATTTCTGGATGTTTTTCAATGGCAAAAATCATTGAATATTGTAAATGCACAAACAGTAATTTCTCCGCATTGCAAGGTGCAATTCTGAAATTTTTTACTTTTTCCTGCTCCTCTTAGCATGATAAAGAAGATTCAAAGAGAGTGAGATGCCAGCTCCTTTCATTCAGTCAGTAGCTTCAATCATTTCTGGTATATGAATAACATGATGTTTTTCAATGGCAAAAATCAATGAATATTGTAAATGCACAAACAGTAATTTCTCCGCATTACAAGGTGCAATTCTGAAATTTTTTGCTTTTTCCTGCTCCTCTTAGCATGATAAACAAGATTCAAAGAGAGTGAGATGCCAGCTCCTTTCATTCAGTCAGTAGCTTCAATCATTTCTGGACGTTTTTCAATGGCAAAAATCAATGAATATTGTAAATGCACAAACAGTAATTTCTCCGCATTACAAGGTGCAATTCTGAAATTTTTTGCTTTTTCCTGCTCCTCTTAGCATGATAAACAAGATTCAAAGAGAGTGAGATGCCAGCTCCTTTCATTCAGTCAGTAGCTTCAATCATTTCTGGACGTTTTTCAATGGCAAAAATCAATGAATATTGTAAATGCACAAACAGTAATTTCTCCGCATTGCAAGGTGCAATTCTGAAATTTTTTGCTTTTTCCTGCTCCTCTTAGCATGATAAAGAAGATTCAAAGAGAGTGAGATGCCAGCTCCTTTCATTCAGTCAGTAGCTTCAATCATTTCTGGACGTTTTTCAATGGCAAAAATCAATGAATATTGTAAATGCACAAACTGTAATTTCTCCGCATTGCAAGGTGCAATTCTGAAATTTTTTGCTTTTTCCTGCTCCTCTTAGCATGATAAAGAAGATTCAAAGAGAGTGAGATGCCAGTTCCTTTCATTCAGTCAGTAGCTTCAATCATTTCTGGATGTTTTACAATGGCAAAAATCAATGAATATTGTAAATGCACAAACAGTAATTTCTCCGCATTGCAAGGTGCAATTCTGAAATTTTTTGCTTTTTCCTGCTCCTCTTAGCATGATAAAGAAGATTCAAAGAGAGTGAGATGCCAGCTCCTTTCATTCAGTCAGTAGCTTCAATCATTTCTGGATGTTTTTCAATGGCAAAAATCAATGAATATTGTAAATGCACAAACAGTAATTTCTCCGCATTGCAAGGTGCAATTCTGAAATTTTTTGCTTTTTCCTGCTCCTCTTAGCATGATAAAGAAGATTCAAAGAGAGTGAGATGCCAGCTCCTTTCATTCAGTCAGTAGCTTCAAACATTTCAGGTATATGAATAACATGATGTTTTTCAATGGCAAAAATCAATGAATATTGTAAATGCACAAACAGTAATTTCTCTGCATTGCAAGGTGCAATTCTGAAATTTTTTGCTTTTTCCTGCTCCTCTTAGCATGATAAAGAAAATTCAAAGAGAGTGAGATGCCAGCTCCTTTCATTCAGTCAGTAGCTTCAATCATTTCTGGACGTTTTTCAATTGCAAAAATCAATGAATATTGTAAATGCACAAACAGTAATTTCTCCGCATTGCAAGGTGCAATTCTGAAATTTTTTGCTTTTTCCTGCTCCTCTTAGCATGATAAAGAAGATTCAAAGAGGGTGAGATGCCAGCTCCTTTCATTCAGTCTGTAGCTTCAAACATTTCTGGTATATGAATAACATGATGTTTTTCAATGGCAAAAATCAATGAATATTGTAAATGCACAAACAGTAATTTCTCCGCATTGCAAGGTGCAATTCTGAAATTTTTTGCTTTTTCCTGCTCCTCTTAGCATGATAAAGAAGATTCAAAGAGAGTGAGATGCCAGCTCCTTTCATTCAGTCAGTAGCTTCAATCATTTCTGGACATTTTTCAATGGCAAAAATCAATGAATATTGTAAATGCACAAACAGTAATTTCTCCGCATTGCAAGGTGCAATTCTGAAATTTTTTGCTTTTTCCTGCTCCTCTTAGCATGATAAAGAAGATTCAAAGAGAGTGAGATGCCAGCTCCTTTCATTCAGTCAGTAGCTTCAAACATTTCTGGTATATGAATAACATGATGTTTTTCAATGGCAAAAATCAATGAATATTGTAAATGCACAAACAGTAATTTCTCCGCATTGCAAGGTGCAATTCTGAAATTTTTTGCTTTTTCCTGCTCCTCTTAGCATGATAAAGAAGATTCAAAGAGAGTGAGATGCCAGCTCCTTTCGTTCAGTCAGTAGCTTCAATCATTTCTGGACGTTTTTCAATGGCAAAAATCATTGAATATTGTAAATGCACAAACAGTAATTTCTCCGCATTGCAAGGTGCAATTCAGAAATTTTTTACTTTTTCCTGCTCCTCCTCTTAGCATGATAAAGAAGATTCAAAGAGAGTGAGATGCCAGCTCCTTTCATTCAGTCAGTAGCTTCAATCATTTCTGGTATATGAATAACATGATGTTTTTCAATGGCAAAAATCAATGAATATTGTAAATGCACAAACAGTAATTTCTCCTCATTGCAAGGTGCAATTCTGAAATTTTTTGCTTTTTCCTGCTCCTCTTAGCATGATAAACAAGATTCAAAGAGAGTGAGATGCCAGCTCCTTTCATTCAGTCAGTAGCTTCAATCATTTCTGGACGTTTTTCAATGGCAAAAATCAATGAATATTGTAAATGCACAAACAGTAATTTCTCCGCATTGCAAGGTGCAATTCTGAAATTTTTTGCTTTTTCCTGCTCCTCTTAGCATGATAAAGAAGATTCAAAGAGAGTGAGATGCCAGCTCCTTTCATTCAGTCAGTAGCTTCAATCATTTCTGGACGTTTTTCAATGGCAAAAATCAATGAATATTGTAAATGCACAAACTGTAATTTCTCCGCATTGCAAGGTGCAATTCTGAAATTTTTTGCTTTTTCCTGCTCCTCTTAGCATGATAAAGAAGATTCAAAGAGAGTGAGATGCCAGCTCCTTTCATTCAGTCAGTAGCTTCAATCATTTCTGGATGTTTTTCAATGGCAAAAATCAATGAATATTGTAAATGCACAAACAGTAATTTCTCCGCATTGCAAGGTGCAATTCTGAAATTTTTTGCTTTTTCCTGCTCCTCTTAGCATGATAAAGAAGATTCAAAGAGAGTGAGATGCCAGCTCCTTTCATTCAGTCAGTAGCTTCAAACATTTCAGGTATATGAATAACATGATGTTTTTCAATGGCAAAAATCAATGAATATTGTAAATGCACAAACAGTAATTTCTCCGCATTGCAAGGTGCAATTCTGAATTTTTTTGCTTTTTCTTGCTCCTCTTAGCATGATGAAGATTCAAAGAGAGTGAGATGCCAGCTCCTTTCATTCAGTCAGTAGCTACAATCATTTCTGGACGTTTTTCAATTGCAAAAATCAATGAATATTGTAAATGCACAAACAGTAATTTCTCCGCATTGCAAGGTGCAATTCTGAAATTTTTTGCTTTTTCCTGCTCCTCTTAGCATGATAAAGAAGATTCAAAGAGGGTGAGATGCCAGCTCCTTTCATTCAGTCAGTAGCTTCAAACATTTCTGGTATATGAATAACATGATGTTTTTCAATGGCAAAAATCAATGAATATTGTAAATGCACAAACAGTAATTTCTCCGCATTGCAAGGTGCAATTCTGAAATTTTTTGCTTTTTCCTGCTCCTCTTAGCATGATACAGAAGATTCAAAGAGAGTGAGATGCCAGCTCCTTTCATTCAGTCAGTAGCTTCAATCATTTCTGGACGTTTTTCAATGGCAAAAATCAATGAATATTGTAAATGCACAAACAGTAATTTCTCCGCATTGCAAGGTGCAATTCTGAAATTTTTTGCTTTTTCCTGCTCCTCTTAGCATGATAAAGAAGATTCAAAGAGAGTGAGATGCCAGCTCCTTTCATTCAGTCAGTAGCTTCAAACATTTCTTGTATATGAATAACATGATGTTTTTCAATGGCAAAAATCAATGAATATTATAAATGCACAAACAGTAATTTCTCCGCATTGCAAGGTGCAATTCTGAAATTTTTTGCTTTTTCCTGCTCCTCTTAGCATGATAAAGAAGATTCAAAGAGAGTGAGATGCCAGCTCCTTTTGTTCAGTCAGTAGCTTCAATCATTTCTGGACGTTTTTCAATGGCAAAAATCATTGAATATTGTAAATGCACAAACAGTAATTTCTCCGCATTGCAAGGTGCAATTCTGAAATTTTTTACTTTTTCCTGCTCCTCTTAGCATGATAAAGAAGATTCAAAGAGAGTGAGATGCCAGCTCCTTTCATTCAGTCAGTAGCTTCAATCATTTCTGGACGTTTTTCAATGGCAAAAATCAATGAATATTGTAAATGCACAAACAGTAATTTCTCCGCATTGCAAGGTGCAATTCTGAAATTTTTTGCTTTTTCCTGCTCCTCTTAGCATGATAAAGAAGATTCAAAGAGAGTGAGATGCCAGCTCCTTTCATTCAGTCAGTAGCTTCAAACATTTCTGGTATATGAATAACATGATGTTTTTCAATGGCAAAAATCAATGAATATTGTAAATGCACAAACAGTAATTTCTCCGCATTGCAAGGTGCAATTCTGAAATTTTTTGCTTTTTCCTGCTCCTCTTAGCATGATAAAGAAGATTCAAAGAGAGTGAGATGCCAGCTCCTTTCGTTCAGTCAGTAGCTTCAATCATTTCTGGACGTTTTTCAATGGCAAAAATCATTGAATATTGTAAATGCACAAACAGTAATTTCTCCGCATTGCAAGGTGCAATTCTGAAATTTTTTACTTTTTCCTGCTCCTCTTAGCATGATAAAGAAGATTCAAAGAGAGTGAGATGCCAGCTCCTTTCATTCAGTCAGTAGCTTCAATCATTTCTGGTATATGAATAACATGATGTTTTTCAATGGCAAAAATCAATGAATATTGTAAATGCACAAACAGTAATTTCTCCGCATTGCAAGGTGCAATTCTGAAATTTTTTGCTTTTTCCTGCTCCTCTTAGCATGATAAACAAGATTCAAAGAGAGTGAGATGCCAGCTCCTTTCATTCAGTCAGTAGCTTCAATCATTTCTGGACGTTTTTCAATGGCAAAAATCAATGAATATTGTAAATGCACAAACAGTAATTTCTCCGCATTGCAAGGTGCAATTCTGAAATTTTTTGCTTTTTCCTGCTCCTCTAAGCATGATAAAGAAGATTCAAAGAGAGTGAGATGCCAGCTCCTTTCATTCAGTCAGTAGCTTCAATCATTTCTGGATGTTTTTCAATGGCAAAAATCAATGAATATTGTAAATGCACAAACTGTAATTTCTCCGCATTGCAAGGTGCAATTCTGAAATTTTTTGCTTTTTCCTGCTCCTCTTAGCATGATAAAGAAGATTCAAAGAGAGTGAGATGCCAGCTCCTTTCATTCAGTCAGTAGCTTCAATCATTTCTGGATGTTTTTCAATGGCAAAAATCAATGAATATTGTAAATGCACAAACAGTAATTTCTCCGCATTGCAAGGTGCAATTCTGAAATTTTTTGCTTTTTCCTGCTCCTCTTAGCATGATAAAGAAGATTCAAAGAGAGTGAGATGCCAGCTCCTTTCATTCAGTCAGTAGCTTCAAACATTTCTTGTATATGAATAACATGATGTTTTTCAATGGCAAAAATCAATGAATATTGTAAATGCACAAACAGTAATTTCTCCGCATTGCAAGGTGCAATTCTGAAATTTTTTGCTTTTTCCTGCTCCTCTTAGCATGATAAAGAAGATTCAAAGAGAGTGAGATGCCAGCTCCTTTCGTTCAGTCAGTAGCTTCAATCATTTCTGGCCGTTTTTCAATTGCAAAAATCATTGAATATTGTAAATGCACAAACAGTAATTTCTCCGCATTGCAAGGTGCAATTCTGAAATTTTTTGCTTTTTCCTGCTCCTCTTAGCATGATAAAGAAGATTCAAAGAGAGTGAGATGCCAGCTCCTTTCATTCAGTCAGTAGCTTCAAACATTTCTTGTATATGAATAACATGATGTTTTTCAATGGCAAAAATCAATGAATATTGTAAATGCACAAACAGTAATTTCTCCGCATTGCAAGGTGCAATTCTGAAATTTTTTGCTTTTTCCTGCTCCTCTTAGCATGATAAAGAAGATTCAAAGAGAGTGAGATGCCAGCTCCTTTCGTTCAGTCAGTAGCTTCAATCATTTCTGGACGTTTTTCAATGGCAAAAATCATTGAATATTGTAAATGCACAAACAGTAATTTCTCCGCATTGCAAGGTGCAATTCTGAAATTTTTTACTTTTTCCTGCTCCTCTTAGCATGATAAAGAAGATTCAAAGAGAGTGAGATGCCAGCTCCTTTCATTCAGTCAGTAGCTTCAATCATTTCTGGACGTTTTTCAATGGCAAAAATCAATGAATATTGTAAATGCACAAACAGTAATTTCTCCGCATTGCAAGGTGCAATTCTGAAATTTTTTGCTTTTTCCTGCTCCTCTTAGCATGATAAAGAAGATTCAAAGAGAGTGAGATGCCAGCTCCTTTCATTCAGTCAGTAGCTTCAAACATTTCTGGTATATGAATAACATGATGTTTTTCAATGGCAAAAATCAATGAATATTGTAAATGCACAAACAGTAATTTCTCCGCATTGCAAGGTGCAATTCTGAAATTTTTTGCTTTTTCCTGCTCCTCTTAGCATGATAAAGAAGATTCAAAGAGAGTGAGATGCCAGCTCCTTTCGTTCAGTCAGTAGCTTCAATCATTTCTGGACGTTTTTCAATGGCAAAAATCATTGAATATTGTAAATGCACAAACAGTAATTTCTCCGCATTGCAAGGTGCAATTCTGAAATTTTTTACTTTTTCCTGCTCCTCTTAGCATGATAAAGAAGATTCAAAGAGAGTGAGATGCCAGCTCCTTTCATTCAGTCAGTAGCTTCAATCATTTCTGGTATATGAATAACATGATGTTTTTCAATGGCAAAAATCAATGAATATTGTAAATGCACAAACAGTAATTTCTCCGCATTGCAAGGTGCAATTCTGAAATTTTTTGCTTTTTCCTGCTCCTCTTAGCATGATAAACAAGATTCAAAGAGAGTGAGATGCCAGCTCCTTTCATTCAGTCAGTAGCTTCAATCATTTCTGGACGTTTTTCAATGGCAAAAATCAATGAATATTGTAAATGCACAAACAGTAATTTCTCCGCATTGCAAGGTGCAATTCTGAAATTTTTTGCTTTTTCCTGCTCCTCTAAGCATGATAAAGAAGATTCAAAGAGAGTGAGATGCCAGCTCCTTTCATTCAGTCAGTAGCTTCAATCATTTCTGGATGTTTTTCAATGGCAAAAATCAATGAATATTGTAAATGCACAAACTGTAATTTCTCCGCATTGCAAGGAGCAATTCTGAAATTTTTTGCTTTTTCCTGCTCCTCTTAGCATGATAAAGAAGATTCAAAGAGAGTGAGATGCCAGCTCCTTTCATTCAGTCAGTAGCTTCAATCATTTCTGGATGTTTTTCAATGGCAAAAATCAATGAATATTGTAAATGCACAAACAGTAATTTCTCCGCATTGCAAGGTGCAATTCTGAAATTTTTTGCTTTTTCCTGCTCCTCTTAGCATGATAAAGAAGATTCAAAGAGAGTGAGATGCCAGCTCCTTTCATTCAGTCAGTAGCTTCAAACATTTCTTGTATATGAATAACATGATGTTTTTCAATGGCAAAAATCAATGAATATTGTAAATGCACAAACAGTAATTTCTCCGCATTGCAAGGTGCAATTCTGAAATTTTTTGCTTTTTCCTGCTCCTCTTAGCATGATAAAGAAGATTCAAAGAGAGTGAGATGCCAGCTCCTTTCGTTCAGTCAGTAGCTTCAATCATTTCTGGACGTTTTTCAATGGCAAAAATCATTGAATATTGTAAATGCACAAACAGTAATTTCTCCGCATTGCAAGGTGCAATTCTGAAATTTTTTACTTTTTCCTGCTCCTCTTAGCATGATAAAGAAGATTCAAAGAGAGTGAGATGCCAGCTCCTTTCATTCAGTCAGTAGCTTCAATCATTTCTGGACGTTTTTCAATGGCAAAAATCAATGAATATTGTAAATGCACAAACAGTAATTTCTCCGCATTGCAAGGTGCAATTCTGAAATTTTTTGCTTTTTCCTGCTCCTCTTAGCATGATAAAGAAGATTCAAAGAGAGTGAGATGCCAGCTCCTTTCATTCAGTCAGTAGCTTCAAACATTTCTGGTATATGAATAACATGATGTTTTTCAATGGCAAAAATCAATGAATATTGTAAATGCACAAACAGTAATTTCTCCGCATTGCAAGGTGCAATTCTGAAATTTTTTGCTTTTTCCTGCTCCTCTTAGCATGATAAAGAAGATTCAAAGAGAGTGAGATGCCAGCTCCTTTCGTTCAGTCAGTAGCTTCAATCATTTCTGGACGTTTTTCAATGGCAAAAATCATTGAATATTGTAAATGCAAAAACAGTAATTTCTCCGCATTGCAAGGTGCAATTCTGAAATTTTTTACTTTTTCCTGCTCCTCTTAGCATGATAAAGAAGATTCAAAGAGAGTGAGATGCCAGCTCCTTTCATTCAGTCAGTAGCTTCAAACATTTCTGGTATATGAATAACATGATGTTTTTCAATGGCAAAAATCAATGAATATTGTAAATGCACAAACAGTAATTTCTCCGCATTGCAAGGTGCAATTCTGAAATTTTTTGCTTTTTCCTGCTCCTCTTAGCATGATAAAGAAGATTCAAAGAGAGTGAGATGCCAGCTCCTTTCATTCAGTCAGTAGCTTCAATCATTTCTCGACGTTTTTCAATGGCAAAAATCAATGAATATTGTAAATGCACAAACAGTAATTTCTCCGTATTGCAAGGTGCAATTCTGAAATTTTTTGCTTTTTCCTGCTCCTCTTAGCATGATAAAGAAGATTCAAAGAGAGTGAGATGCCAGCTCCTTTCATTCAGTCAGTAGCTTCAATCATTTCTGGACGTTTTTCAATGGCAAAAATCAATGAATATTGTAAATGCACAAACTGTAAATTCTCCGCATTGCAAGGTGCAATTCTGAAATTTTTTGCTTTTTCCTGCTCCTCTTAGCATGATAAAGAAGATTCAAAGAGAGTGAGATGCCAGCTTATTTCATTCAGTCAGTAGCTTCAATCATTTCTGGATGTTTTTCAATGGCAAAAATCAATGAATATTGTAAATGCACAAACAGTAATTTCTCCGCATTGCAAGGTGCAATTCTGAAATTTTTTGCTTTTTCCTGCTCCTCTTAGCATGATAAAGAAGATTCAAAGAGAGTGAGATGCCAGCTCCTTTCATTCAGTCAGTAGCTTCAAACATTTCAGGTATATGAATAACATGATGTTTTTCAATGGCAAAAATCAATGAATATTGTAAATGCACAAACAGTAATTTCTCCGCATTGCAAGGTGCAATTCTGAATTTTTTTGCTTTTTCCTGCTCCTCTTAGCATGATAAAGAAGATTCAAAGAGAGTGAGATGCCAGCTCCTTTCATTCAGTCAGTAGCTTCAATCATTTCTGGACGTTTTTCAATTGCAAAAATCAATGAATATTGTAAATGCACAAACAGTAATTTCTTCGCATTGCAAGGTGCAATTCTGAAATTTTTTGCTTTTTCCTGCTCCTCTTAGCATGATAAAGAAGATTCAAAGAGGGTGAGATGCCAGCTCCTTTCATTCAGTCAGTAGCTTCAAACATTTCTGGTATATGAATAACATGATGTTTTTCAATGGCAAAAATCAATGAATATTGTAAATGCACAAACAGTAATTTCTCCGCATTGCAAGGTGCAATTCTGAAATTTTTTGCTTTTTCCTGCTCCTCTTAGCATGATAAAGAAGATTCAAAGAGAGTGAGATGCCAGCTCCTTTCATTCAGTCAGTAGCTTCAATCATTTCTGGACGTTTTTCAATGGCAAAAATCAATGAATATTGTAAATGCACAAACAGTAATTTCTCCGCATTGCAAGGTGCAATTCTGAAATTTTTTGCTTTTTCCTGCTCCTCTTAGCATGATAAAGAAGATTCAAAGAGAGTGAGATGCCAGCTCCTTTCATTCAGTCAGTAGCTTCAAACATTTCTGGTATATGAATAACATGATGTTTTTCAATGGCAAAAATCAATGAATATTGTAAATGCACAAACAGTAATTTCTCCGCATTGCAAGGTGCAATTCTGAAATTTTTTGCTTTTTCCTGCTCCTCTTAGCATGATAAAGAAGATTCAAAGAGAGTGAGATGCCAGCTCCTTTCGTTCAGTCAGTAGCTTCAATCATTTCTGGTATATGAATAACATGATGTTTTTCAATGGCAAAAATCATTGAATATTGTAAATGCACAAACAGTAATTTCTCCGCATTGCAAGGTGCAATTCTGAAATTTTTTACTTTTTCCTGCTCCTCTTAGCATGATAAAGAAGATTCAAGGAGAGTGAGATGCCAGCTCCTTTCATTCAGTCAGTAGCTTCAATCATTTCTGGTATATGAATAACATGATGTTTTTCAATGGCAAAAATCAATGAATATTGTAAATGCACAAACAGTAATTTCTCCGCATTGCAAGGTGCAATTCTGAAATTTTTTGCTTTTTCCTGCTCCTCTTAGCATGATAAACAAGATTCAAAGAGAGTGAGATGCCAGCTCCTTTCATTCAGACAGTAGCTTCAATCATTTCTGGACGTTTTTCAATGGCAAAAATCAATGAATATTGTAAATGCACAAACAGTAATTTCTCCGCATTGCAAGGTGCAATTCTGAAATTTTTTGCTTTTTCCTGCTCCTCTTAGCATGATAAAGAAGATTCAAAGAGAGTGAGATGCCAGCTCCTTTCATTCAGTCAGTAGCTTCAATCATTTCTGGACGTTTTTCAATGGCAAAAATCAATGAATATTGTAAATGTACAAACTGTAATTTCTCCGCATTGCAAGGTGCAATTCTGAAATTTTTTGCTTTTTCCTGCTCCTCTTAGCATGATAAAGAAGATTCAAAGAGAGTGAGATGCCAGCTACTTTCATTCAGTCAGTAGCTTCAATCATTTCTGGACGTTTTTCAATGGCAAAAATCAATGAATATTGTAAATGCACAAACAGTAATTTCTCCGCATTGCAAGGTGCAATTCTGAAATTTTTTGCTTTTTCCTGCTCCTCTTAGCATGATAAAGAAGATTCAAAGAGAGTGAGATGCCAGCTCCTTTCATTCAGTCAGTAGCTTCAATCATTTCTGGACGTTTTTCAATTGCAAAAATCAATGAATATTGTAAATGCACAAACAGTAATTTCTCCGCATTGCAAGGTGCAATTCTGAAATTTTTTGCTTTTTCCTGCTCCTCTTAGCATGATAAAGAAGATTCAAAGAGGGTGAGATGCCAGCTCCTTTCATTCAGTCAGTAGCTTCAAACATTTCTGGTATATGAATAACATGATTTTTTTTCAATGGCAAAAATCAATGAATATTGTAAATGCACAAACAGTAATTTCTCCGCATTGCAAGGTGCAATTCTGAAATTTTTTGCTTTTTCCTGCTCCTCTTAGCATGATAAAGAAGATTCAAAGAGAGTGAGATGCCAGCTCCTTTCATTCAGTCAGTAGCTTCAATCATTTCTGGACGTTTTTCAATGGCAAAAATCAATGAATATTGTGAATGCACAAACAGTAATTTCTCCGCATTGCAAGGTGCAATTCTGAATTTTTTTGCTTTTTCCTGCTCCTCTTAGCATGATAAAGAAGATTCAAAGAGAGTGAGATGCCAGCTCCTTTCATTCAGTCAGTAGCTTCAATCATTTCTGGACGTTTTTCAATTGCAAAAATCAATGAATATTGTAAATGCACAAACAGTAATTTCTCCGCATTGCAAGGTGCAATTCTGAAATTTTTTGCTTTTTCCTGCTCCTCTTAGCATGATAAAGAAGATTCAAAGAGGGTGAGATGCCAGCTCCTTTCATTCAGTCAGTAGCTTCAAACATTTCTGGTATATGAATAACATGATGTTTTTCAATGGCAAAAATCAATGAATATTGTAAATGCACAAACAGTAATTTCTCCGCATTGCAAGGTGCAATTCTGAAATTTTTTGCTTTTTCCTGCTCCTCTTAGCATGATAAACAAGATTCAAAGAGAGTGAGATGCCAGCTCCTTTCATTCAGATAGTAGCTTCAATCATTTCTGGACGTTTTTCAATGGCAAAAATCAATGAATATTGTAAATGCACAAACAGTAATTTCTCCGCATTGCAAGGTGCAATTCTGAAATTTTTTGCTTTTTCCTGCTCCTCTTAGCATGATAAAGAAGATTCAAAGAGAGTGAGATGCCAGCTCCTTTCATTCAGTCAGTAGCTTCAAACATTTCTGGTATATGAATAACATGATGTTTTTCAATGGCAAAAATCAATGAATATTGTAAATGCACAAACAGTAATTTCTCCGCATTGCAAGGTGCAATTCTGAAATTTTTTGCTTTTTCCTGCTCCTCTTAGCATGATAAGATTCAAAGAGAGTGAGATGCCAGCTCCTTTCATTCAGTCAGTAGCTTCAATCATTTCTGGACGTTTTTCAATGGCAAAAATCAATGAATATTGTAAATGCACAAACTGTAATTTCTCCGCATTGCAAGGTGCAATTCTGAAATTTTTTGCTTTTTCCTGCTCCTCTTAGCATGATAAAGAAGATTCAAAGAGAGTGAGATGCCAGCTCCTTTCATTCAGTCAGTAGCTTCAATCATTTCTGGACGTTTTTCAATGGCAAAAATCAATGAATATTGTAAATGCACAAACAGTAATTTCTCCGCATTGCAAGGTGCAATTCTGAAATTTTTTGCTTTTTCCTGCTCCTCTTAGCATGATAAAGAAGATTCAAAGAGAGTGAGATGCCAGCTCCTTTCATTCAGTCAGTAGCTTCAAACATTTCTGGTATATGAATAACATGATGTTTTTCAATGGCAAAAATCAATGAATATTGTAAATGCACAAACAGTAATTTCTCCGCATTGCAAGGTGCAATTCTGAAATTTTTTGCTTTTTCCTGCTCCTCTTAGCATGATAAAGAAGATTCAAAGAGAGTGAGATGCCAGCTCCTTTCGTTCAGTCAGTAGCTTCAATCATTTCTGGACGTTTTTCAATGGCAAAAATCATTGAATATTGTAAATGCACAAACAGTAATTTCTCCGCATTGCAAGGTGCAATTCTGAAATTGTTTACTTTTTCCTGCTCCTCTTAGCATGATAAAGAAGATTCAAAGAGAGTGAGATGCCAGCTCCTTTCATTCAGTCAGTAGCTTCAATCATTTCTGGTATATGAATAACATGATGTTTTTCAATGGCAAAAATCAATGAATATTGTAAATGCACAAACAGTAATTTCTCCGCCTTACAAGGTGCAATTCTGAAATTTTTTGCTTTTTCCTGCTCCTCTTAGCATGATAAACAAGATTCAAAGAGTGTGAGATGCCAGCTCCTTTCATTCAGACAGTAGCTTCAATCATTTCTGGACGTTTTTCAATGGCAAAAATCAATGAATATTGTAAATGCACAAACAGTAATTTCTCCGCATTGCAAGGTGCAATTCTGAAATTTTTTGCTTTTTCCTGCTCCTCTTAGCATGATAAAGAAGATTCAAAGAGAGTGAGATGCCAGCTCCTTTCATTCAGTCAGTAGCTTCAATCATTTCTGGACGTTTTTCAATGGCAAAAATCAATGAATATTGTAAATGCACAAACTGTAATTTCTCCGCATTGCAAGGTGCAATTCTGAAATTTTTTGCTTTTTCCTGCTCCTCTTAGCATGATAAAGAAGATTCAAAGAGAGTGAGATGCTAGCTCCTTTCATTCAGTCAGTAGCTTCAATCATTTCTGGACGTTTTTCAATGGCAAAAATCAATGAATATTGTAAATGCACAAACAGTAATTTCTCCGCATTGCAAGGTGCAATTCTGAATTTTTTTGCTTTTTCCTGCTCCTCTTAGCATGATAAAGAAGATTCAAAGAGAGTGAGATGCCAGCTCCTTTCATTCAGTCAGTAGCTTCAATCATTTCTGGACGTTTTTCAATTGCAAAAATCAATGAATATTGTAAATGCACAAACAGTAATTTCTCCGCATTGCAAGGTGCAATTCTGAAATTTTTTGCTTTTTCCTGCTCCTCTTAGCATGATAAAGAAGATTCAAAGAGGGTGAGATGCCAGCTCCTTTCATTCAGTCAGTAGCTTCAAACATTTCTGGTATATGAATAACATGATGTTTTTCAATGGCAAAAATCAATGAATATTGTAAATGCACAAACAGTAATTTCTCCGCATTGCAAGGTGCAATTCTGAAATTTTTTGCTTTTTCCTGCTCCTCTTAGCATGATAAAGAAGATTCAAAGAGGGTGAGATGCCAGCTCCTTTCATTCAGTCAGTAGCTTCAAACATTTCTGGTATATGAATAACATGATGTTTTTCAATGGCAAAAATCAATGAATATTGTAAATGCACAAACAGTAATTTCTCCGCATTGCAAGGTGCAATTCTGAAATTTTTTGCTTTTTCCTGCTCCTCTTAGCATGATAAAGAAGATTCAAAGAGGGTGAGATGCCAGCTCCTTTCATTCAGTCAGTAGCTTCAAACATTTCTGGTATATGAATAACATGATGTTTTTCAATGGCAAAAATCAATGAATATTGTAAATGCACAAACAGTAATTTCTCCGCATTGCAAGGTGCAATTCTGAAATTTTTTGCTTTTTCCTGCTCCTCTTAGCATGATAAAGAAGATTCAAAGAGAGTGAGATGCCAGCTCCTTTCATTCAGTCAGTAGCTTCAAACATTTCTGGTATATGAATAACATGATGTTTTTCAATGGCAAAAATCAATGAATATTGTAAATGCACAAACAGTAATTTCTCCGCATTGCAAGGTGCAATTCTGAAATTTTTTGCTTTTTCCTGCTCCTCTTAGCATGATAAAGAAGATTCAAAGAGAGTGTGATGCCAGCTCCTTTCGTTCAGTCAGTAGCTTCAATCATTTCTGGACGTTTTTCAATGGCAAAAATCATTGAATATTGTAAATGCACAAACAGTAATTTCTCCGCATTGCAAGGTGCAATTCTGAAATTTTTTACTTTTTCCTGCTCCTCTTAGCATGATAAAGAAGATTCAAAGAGAGTGAGATGCCAGCTCCTTTCATTCAGTCAGTAGCTTCAATCATTTCTGGTATATGAATAACATGATGTTTTTCAATGGCAAAAATCAATGAATATTGTAAATGCACAAACTGTAATTTCTCCGCATTGCAAGGTGCAATTCTGAAATTTTTGGCTTTTTCCTGCTCCTCTTAGCATGATAAAGAAGATTCAAAGAGAGTGAGATGCCAGCTCCTTTCATTCAGTCAGTAGCTTCAATCATTTCTGGACGTTTTTCAATGGCAAAAATCAATGAATATTGTAAATGCACAAACAGTAATTTCTCCGCATTGCAAGGTGCAATTCTGAAATTTTTTGCTTTTTCCTGCTCCTCTTAGCATGATAAAGAAGATTCAAAGAGAGTGAGATGCCAGCTCCTTTCATTCAGTCAGTAGCTTCAAACATTTCTGGTATATGAATAACATGATGTTTTTCAATGGCAAAAATCAATGAATATTGTAAATGCACAAACAGTAATTTCTCCGCATTGCAAGGTGCAATTCTGAAGTTTTTTGCTTTTTCCTGCTCCTCTTAGCATGATAAAGAAGATTCAAAGAGAGTGAGATGCCAGCTCCTTTCGTTCAGTCAGTAGCTTCAATCATTTCTGGACGTTTTTCAATGGCAAAAATCATTGAATATTGTAAATGCACAAACAGTAATTTCTCCGCATTGCAAGGTGCAATTCTGAAATTTTTTACTTTTTCCTGCTCCTCTTAGCATGATAAAGAAGATTCAAAGAGAGTGAGATGCCAGCTCCTTTCATTCAGTCAGTAGCTTCAATCATTTCTGGTACATGAATAACATGATGTTTTTCAATGGCAAAAATCAATGAATATTGTAAATGCACAAACAGTAATTTCTCCGCATTGCAAGGTGCAATTCTGAAATTTTTTGCTTTTTCCTGCTCCTCTTAGCATGATAAACAAGATTCAAAGAGAGTGAGATGCCAGCTCCTTTCATTCAGACAGTAGCTTCAATCATTTCTGGACGTTTTTCAATGGCAAAAATCAATGAATATTGTAAATGCACAAACAGTAATTTCTCCTCATTGCAAGGTGCAATTCTGAAATTTTTTGCTTTTTCCTGCTCCTCTTAGCATGATAAAGAAGATTCAAAGAGAGTGAGATGCCAGCTCCTTTCATTCAGTCAGTAGCTTCAATCATTTCTGGACGTTTTTCAATGGCAAAAATCAATGAATATTGTAAATGCACAAACTGTAATTTCTCCGCATTGCAAGGTGCAATTCTGAATTTTTTTGCTTTTTCCTGCTCCTCTTAGCATGATAAAGAAGATTCAAAGAGAGTGAGATGCCAGCTCCTTTCATTCAGTCAGTAGCTTCAAACATTTCTGGTATATGAATAACATGATGTTTTTCAATGGCAAAAATCAATGAATATTGTAAATGCACAAACAGTAATTTCTCCGCATTGCAAGGTGCAATTCTGAAATTTTTTGCTTTTTCCTGCTCCTCTTAGCATGATAAAGAAGATTCAAAGAGAGTGAGATGCCAGCTCCTTTCGTTCAGTCAGTAGCTTCAATCATTTCTGGACGTTTTTCAATGGCAAAAATCATTGAATATTGTAAATGCACAAACAGTAATTTCTCCGCATTGCAAGGTGCAATTCTGAAATTTTTTACTTTTTCCTGCTCCTCTTAGCATGATAAAGAAGATTCAAAGAGAGTGAGATGCCAGCTCCTTTCATTCAGTCAGTAGCTTCAATCATTTCTGGACGTTTTTCAATGGCAAAAATCAATGAATATTGTAAATGCACAAACTAATTTCTCCGCATTGCAAGGTGCAATTCTGAATTTTTTTGCTTTTTCCTGCTCCTCTTAGCATGATAAAGAAGATTCAAAGAGAGTGAGATGCCAGCTCCTTTCATTCAGTCTGTAGCTTCAATCATTTCTGGACGTTTTTCAATTGCAAAAATCAATGAATATTGTAAATGCACAAACAGTAATTTCTCCGCATTGCAAGGTGCAATTCTGAAATTTTTTGCTTTTTCCTGCTCCTCTTAGCATGATAAAGAAGATTCAAAGAGGGTGAGATGCCAGCTCCTTTCATTCAGTCAGTAGCTTCAAACATTTCTGGTATATGAATAACATGATGTTTTTCAATGGCAAAAATCAATGAATATTGTAAATGCACAAACAGTAATTTCTCCGCATTGCAAGGTGCAATTCTGAAATTTTTTGCTTTTTCCTGCTCCTCTTAGCATGATAAAGAAGATTCAAAGAGAGTGAGATGCCAGCTCCTTTCATTCAGTCAGTAGCTTCAATCATTTCTGGACGTTTTTCAATGGCAAAAATCAATGAATATTGTAAATGCATAAACAGTAATTTCTCCGCATTGCAAGGTGCAATTCTGAATTTTTTTGCTTTTTCCTGCTCCTCTTAGCATGATAAAGAAGATTCAAAGAGAGTGAGATGCCAGCTCCTTTCATTCAGTCAGTAGCTTCAATCATTTCTGGACGTTTTTCAATTGCAAAAATCAATGAATATTGTAAATGCACAAACAGTAATTTCTCCGCATTGCAAGGTGCAATTCTGAAATTTTTTGCTTTTTCCTGCTCCTCTTAGCATGATAAAGAAGATTCAAAGAGGGTGAGATGCCAGCTCCTTTCATTCAGTCAGTAGCGTAGCTTCAAACATTTCTGGTATATGAATAACATGATGTTTTTCAATGGCAAAAATCAATGAATATTGTAAATGCACAAACAGTAATTTCTCCGCATTGCAAGGTGCAATTCTGAAATTTTTTACTTTTTCCTGCTCCTCTTAGCATGATAAAGAAGATTCAAAGAGAGTGAGATGCCAGCTCCTTTCATTCAGTCAGTAGCTTCAATCATTTCTGGTATATGAATAACATGATGTTTTTCAATGGCAAAAATCAATGAATATTGTAAATGCACAAACAGTAATTTCTCCGCATTGCAAGGTGCAATTCTGAAATTTTTTGCTTTTTCCTGCTCCTCTTAGCATGATAAACAAGATTCAAAGAGAGTGAGATGCCAGCTCCTTTCATTCAGACAGTAGCTTCAATCATTTCTGGACGTTTTTCAATGGCAAAAATCAATGAATATTGTAAATGCACAAACAGTAATTTCTCCGCATTGCAAGGTGCAATTCTGAAATTTTTTGCTTTTTCCTGCTCCTCTTAGCATGATAAAGAAGATTCAAAGAGAGTGAGATGCCAGCTCCTTTCATTCAGTCAGTAGCTTCAATCATTTCTGGACGTTTTTCAATGGCAAAAATCAATGAATATTGTAAATGCACAAACTGGAATTTCTCCGCATTGCAAGGTGCAATTCTGAAATTTTTTGCTTTTTCCTGCTCCTCTTAGCATGATAAAGAAGATTCAAAGAGAGTGAGATGCCAGCTTCTTTCATTCAGTCAGTAGCTTCAATCATTTCTGGACGTTTTTCAATGGCAAAAATCAATGAATATTGTAAATGCACAAACAGTAATTTCTCCGCATTGCAAGGTGCAATTCTGAAATTTTTTGCTTTTTCCTGCTCCTCTTAGCATGATAAAGAAGATTCAAAGAGAGTGAGATGCCAGCTCCTTTCATTCAGTCAGTAGCTTCAAACATTTCTGGTATATGAATAACATGATGTTTTTCAATGGCAAAAATCAATGAATATTGTAAATGCACAAACAGTAATTTCTCCGCATTGCAAGGTGCAATTCTGAAATTTTTTGCTTTTTCCTGCTCCTCTTAGCATGATAAAGAAGATTCAAAGAGAGTGAGATGCCAGCTCCTTTCGTTCAGTCAGTAGCTTCAATCATTTCTGGACGTTTTTCAATGGCAAAAATCATTGAATATTGTAAATGCACAAACAGTAATTTCTCCGCATTGCAAGGTGCAATTCTGAAATTTTTTACTTTTTCCTGCTCCTCTTAGCATGATAAAGAAGATTCAAAGAGAGTGAGATGCCAGCTCCTTTCATTCAGTCAGTAGCTTCAATCATTTCTGGTATATGAATAACATGATGTTTTTCAATGGCAAAAATCAATGAATATTGTAAATGCACAAACAGTAATTTCTCCGCATTGCAAGGTGCAATTCTGAAATTTTTTGCTTTTTCCTGCTCCTCTTAGCATGATAAACAAGATTCAAAGAGAGTGAGATGCCAGCTCCTTTCATTCAGACAGTAGCTTCAATCATTTCTGGACGTTTTTCAATGGCAAAAATCAATGAATATTGTAAATGCACAAACAGTAATTTCTCCGCATTGCAAGGTGCAATTCTGAAATTTTTTGCTTTTTCCTGCTCCTCTTAGCATGATAAAGAAGATTCAAAGAGAGTGAGATGCCAGCTCCTTTCATTCAGTCAGTAGCTTCAATCATTTCTGGACGTTTTTCAATGGCAAAAATCAATGAATATTGTAAATGCACAAACTGTAATTTCTCCGCATTGCAAGGTGCAATTCTGAAATTTTTTGCTTTTTCCTGCTCCTCTTAGCATGATAAAGAAGATTCAAAGAGAGTGAGATGCCAGCTCCTTTCATTCAGTCAGTAGCTTCAATCATTTCTGGACGTTTTTCAATGGCAAAAATCAATGAATATTGTAAATGCACAAACGAATTTCTCCGCATTGCAAGGTGCAATTCTGAATTTTTTTGCTTTTTCCTGCTCCTCTTAGCATGATAAAGAAGATTCAAAGAGAGTGAGATGCCAGCTCCTTTCATTCAGTCAGTAGCTTCAATCATTTCTGGACGTTTTTCAATTGCAAAAATCAATGAATATTGTAAATGCACAAACAGTAATTTCTCCGCATTGCAAGGTGCAATTCTGAAATTTTTTGCTTTTTCCTGCTCCTCTTAGCATGATAAAGAAGATTCAAAGAGGGTGAGATGCCAGCTCCTTTCATTCAGTCAGTAGCTTCAAACATTTCTGGTATATGAATAACATGATGTTTTTCAATGTCAAAAATCAATGAATATTGTAAATGCACAAACAGTAATTTCTCCGCATTGCAAGGTGCAATTCTGAAATTTTTTGCTTTTTCCTGCTCCTCTTAGCATGATAAAGAAGATTCAAAGAGAGTGAGATGCCAGCTCCTTTCATTCAGTCAGTAGCTTCAATCATTTCTGGACGTTTTTCAATGGCAAAAATCAATGAATATTGTAAATGCACAAACAGTAATTTCTCCGCATTGCAAGGTGCAATTCTGAATTTTTTTGCTTTTTCCTGCTCCTCTTAGCATGATAAAGAAGATTCAAAGAGAGTGAGATGCCAGCTCCTTTCATTCAGTCAGTAGCTTCAATCATTTCTGGACGTTTTTCAATTGCAAAAATCAATGAATATTGTAAATGCACAAACAGTAATTTCTCCGCATTGCAAGGTGCAATTCTGAAATTTTTTGCTTTTTCCTGCTCCTCTTAGCATGATAAAGAAGATTCAAAGAGGGTGAGATGCCAGCTCCTTTCATCCAGTCAGTAGCGTAGCTTCAAACATTTCTGGTATATGAATAACATGATGTTTTTCAATGGCAAAAATCAATGAATATTGTAAATGCACAAACAGTAATTTCTCCGCATTGCAAGGTGCAATTCAGAAATTTTTTGCTTTTTCCTGCTCCTCTTAGCATGATAAAGAAGATTCAAAGAGAGTGAGATGCCAGCTCCTTTCATTCAGTCAGTAGCTTCAAACATTTCTGGTATATGAATAACATGATGTTTTTCAATGGCAAAAATCAATGAATATTGTAAATGCACAAACAGTAATTTCTCCGCATTGCAAGGTGCAATTCTGAAATTTTTTGCTTTTTCCTGCTCCTCCTAGCATGATAAAGAAGATTCAAAGAGAGTGAGATGCCAGCTCCTTTCGTTCAGTCAGTAGCTTCAATCATTTCTGGACGTTTTTCAATGGCAAAAATCATTGAATATTGTAAATGCACAAACAGTAATTTCTCCGCATTGCAAGGTGCAATTCTGAAATTTTTTACTTTTTCCTGCTCCTCTTAGCATGATAAAGAAGATTCAAAGAGAGTGAGATGCCAGCTCCTTTCATTCAGTCAGTAGCTTCAATCATTTCTGGTATATGAATAACATGATGTTTTTCAATGGCAAAAATCAATGAATATTGTAAATGCACAAACAGTAATTTCACCGCATTGCAAGGTGCAATTCTGAAATTTTTTGCTTTTTCCTGCTCCTCTTAGCATGATAAACAAGATTCAAAGAGAGTGAGATGCCAGCTCCTTTCATTCAGTCAGTAGCTTCAATCATTTCTGGATGTTTTTCAATGGCAAAAATCAATGAATATTGTAAATGCACAAACAGTAATTTCTCCGCATTGCAAGGTGCAATTCTGAAATTTTTTGCTTTTTCCTGCTCCTCTTAGCATGATAAAGAAGATTCAAAGAGAGTGAGATGCCAGCTCCTTTCATTCAGTCAGTAGCTTCAATCATTTCTGGACGTTTTTCAATGGCAAAAATCAATGAATATTGTAAATGCACAAACTGTAATTTCTCCGCATTGCAAGGTGCAATTCTGAAATTTTTTGCTTTTTCCTGCTCCTCTTAGCATGATAAAGAAGATTCAAAGAGAGTGAGATGCCAGCTCCTTTCATTCAGTCAGTAGCTTCAATCATTTCTGGACGTTTTTCAATGGCAAAAATCAATGAATATTGTAAATGCACAAACAGTAATTTCTCCGCATTGCAAGGTGAAATTCTGAATTTTTTTGCTTTTTCCTGCTCCTCTTAGCATGATAAAGAAGATTCAAAGAGAGTGAGATGCCAGCTCCTTTCATTCAGTCAGTAGCTTCAATCATTTCTGGACGTTTTTCAATTGCAAAAATCAATGAATATTGTAAATGCACAAACAGTAATTTCTCCGCATTGCAAGGTGCAATTCTGAAATTTTTTGCTTTTTCCTGCTCCTCTTAGCATGATAAAGAAGATTCAAAGAGGGTGAGATGCCAGCTCCTTTCATTCAGTCAGTAGCTTCAAACATTTCTGGTATATGAATAACATGATGTTTTTCAATTGCAAAAATCAATGAATATTGTAAATGCACAAACAGTAATTTCTCCGCATTGCAAGGTGCAATTCTGAAATTTTTTGCTTTTTCCTGCTCCTCTTAGCATGATAAAGAAGATTCAAAGAGAGTGAGATGCCAGCTCCTTTCATTCAGTCAGTAGCTTCAATCATTTCTGGACGTTTTTCAATGGCAAAAATCAATGAATATTGTAAATGCACAAACAGTAATTTCTCCGCATTGCAAGGTGCAATTCTGAAATTTTTTGCTTTTTCCTGCTCCTCTTAGCATGATAAAGAAGATTCAAAGAGAGTGAGATGCCAGCTCCTTTCATTCAGTCAGTAGCTTCAAACATTTCTGGTATATGAATAACATGATGTTTTTCAATGGCAAAAATCAATGAATATTGTAAATGCACAAACAGTAATTTCTCCGCATTGCAAGGTGCAATTCTGAAATTTTTTGCTTTTTCCTGCTCCTCTTAGCATGATAAAGAAGATTCAAAGAGAGTGAGATGCCAGCTCCTTTCATTCAGTCAGTAGCTTCAATCATTTCTGGACGTTTTTCAATGGCAAAAATCAATGAATATTGTAAATGCACAAACAGTAATTTCTCCGCATTGCAAGGTGCAATTCTGAAATTTTTTGCTTTTTCCTGCTCCTCTTAGCATTATAAAGAAGATTCAAAGAGAGTGAGATGCCAGCTCCTTTCATTCAGTCAGTAGCTTCAAACATTTCTGGTATATGAATAACATGATGTTTTTCAATGGCAAAAATCAATGAATATTGTAAATGCACAAACAGTAATTTCTCCGCATTGCAAGGTGCAATTCTGAAATTTTTTGCTTTTTCCTGCTCCTCTTAGCATGATAAAGAAGATTCAAAGAGAGTGAGATGCCAGCTCCTTTCGTTCAGTGAGTAGCTTCAATCATTTCTGGACGTTTTTCAATGGCAAAAATCATTGAATATTGTAAATGCACAAACTAATTTCTCCGCATTGCAAGGTGCAATTCTGAAATTTTTTACTTTTTCCTGCTCCTCTTAGCATGATAAAGAAGATTCAAAGAGAGTGAGATGCCAGCTCCTTTCATTCAGTCAGTAGCTTCAATCATTTCTGGTATATGAATAACATGATGTTTTTCAATGGCAAAAATCAATGAATATTGTAAATGCACAAACAGTAATTTCACCGCATTGCAAGGTGCAATTCTGAAATTTTTTGCTTTTTCCTGCTCCTCTTAGCATGATAAACAAGATTCAAAGAGAGTGAGATGCCAGCTCCTTTCATTCAGTCAGTAGCTTCAATCATTTCTGGATGTTTTTCAATGGCAAAAATCAATGAATATTGTAAATGCACAAACAGTAATTTCTCCGCATTGCAAGGTGCAATTCTGAAATTTTTTGCTTTTTCCTGCTCCTCTTAGCATGATAAAGAAGATTCAAAGAGAGTGAGATGCCAGCTCCTTTCATTCAGTCAGTAGCTTCAATCATTTCTGGACGTTTTTCAATGGCAAAAATCAATGAATATTGTAAATGCACAAACTGTAATTTCTCTGCATTGCAAGGTGCAATTCTGAAATTTTTTGCTTTTTCCTGCTCCTCTTAGCATGATAAAGAAGATTCAAAGAGAGTGAGCTGCCAGCTCCTTTCATTCAGTCAGTAGCTTCAATCATTTCTGGACGTTTTTCAATGGCAAAAATCAATGAATATTGTAAATGCACAAACAGTAATTTCTCCGCATTGCAAGGTGCAATTCTGAAATTTTTTGCTTTTTCCTGCTCCTCTTAGCATGATAAAGAAGATTCAAAGAGAGTGAGATGCCAGCTCCTTTCATTCAGTCAGTAGCTTCAAACATTTCTGGTATATGAATAACATGATGTTTTTCAATGGCAAAAATCAATGAATATTGTAAATGCACAAACAGTAATTTCTCCGCATTGCAAGGTGCAATTCTGAAATTTTTTGCTTTTTCCTGCTCCTATTAGCATGATAAAGAAGATTCAAAGAGAGTGAGATGCCAGCTCCTTTCGTTCAGTCAGTAGCTTCAATCATTTCTGGACGTTTTTCAATGGCAAAAATCATTGAATATTGTAAATGCACAAACAGTAATTTCTCCGCATTGCAAGGTGCAATTCTGAAATTTTTTACTTTTTCCTGCACCTCTTAGCATGATAAAGAAGATTCAAAGAGAGTGAGATGCCAGCTCCTTTCATTCAGTCAGTAGCTTCAATCATTTCTGGACGTTTTTCAATGGCAAAAATCAATGAATATTGTAAATGCACAAACTGTAATTTCTCCGCATTGCAAGGTGCAATTCTGAAATTTTTTGCTTTTTCCTGCTCCTCTTAGCATGATAAAGAAGATTCAAAGAGAGTGAGATGCCAGCTCCTTTCATTCAGTCAGTAGCTTCAATCATTTCTGGACGTTTTTCAATGGCAAAAATCAATGAATATTGTAAATGCACAAACTAATTTCTCCGCATTGCAAGGTGCAATTCTGAAATTTTTTGCTTTTTCCTGCTCCTCTTAGCATGATAAAGAAGATTCAAAGAGAGTGAGATGCCAGCTCCTTTCATTCAGTCAGTAGCTTCAAACATTTCTGGTATATGAATAACATGATGTTTTTCAATGGCAAAAATCAATGAATATTGTAAATGCACAAACAGTAATTTCTCCGCATTGCAAGGTGCAAGTCTGAAATTTTTTGCTTTTTCCTGCTCCTCTTAGCATGATAAAGAAGATTCAAAGAGAGTGAGATGCCAGCTACTTTCATTCAGTCAGTAGCTTCAATCATTTCTGGACGTTTTTCAATGGTAAAAATCAATGAATATTTTAAATGCACAAACAGTAATTTCTCCGCATTGCAAGGTGCAATTCTGAAATTTTTTGCTTTTTCCTGCTCCTCTTAGCATGATAAAGAAGATTCAAAGAGAGTGAGATGCCAGCTCCTTTCATTCAGTCAGTAGCTTCAAACATTTCTGGTATATGAATAACATGATGTTTTTCAATGGCAAAAATCAATGAATATTGTAAATGCACAAACAGTAATTTCTCCGCTTTGCAAGGTGCAATTCTGAAATTTTTTGCTTTTTCCTGATCCTCTTAGCATGATAAAGAAGATTCAAAGAGAGTGAGATGCCAGCTCCTTTCATTCAGTCAGTAGCTTCAATCATTTCTGGACGTTTTTCAATGGCAAAAATCATTGAATATTGTAAAAGCACAAACAGTAATTTCTCCGCATTGCAAGGTGCAATTCTGAAATTTTTTACTTTTTCCTGCTCCTCTTAGCATGATAAAGAAGATTCAAAGAGAGTGAGATGCCAGCTCCTTTCATTCAGTCAGTAGCTTCAATCATTTCTGGTATATGAATAACATGATGTTTTTCAATGGCAAAAATCAATGAATATTGTAAATGCACAAACAGTAATTTCTCCGCATTGCAAGGTGCAATTCTGAAATTTTTTGCTTTTTCCTGCTCCTCTTAGCATGATAAAGAAGATTCAAAGAGAGTGAGATGCCAGCTCCTTTCATTCAGTCAGTAGCTTCAATCATTTCTGGACGTTTTTCAATTGCAAAAATCAATGAATATTGTAAATGCACAAACAGTAATTTCTCCGCATTGCAAGGTGCAATTCTGAAATTTTTTGCTTTTTCCTGCTCCTCTTAGCATGATAAAGAAGATTCAAAGCGAGTGAGATGCCAGCTACTTTCATTCAGTCAGTAGCTTCAATCATTTCTGGTATGTGAATAACATGATGTTTTTCAATGGCAAAAATCAATGAATATTGTAAATGCACAAACAGTAATTTATCCGCATTGCAAGGTGCAATTCTGAAATTCTTTGCTTTTTCCTGCTCCTCTTAGCATGATAAAGAAGATTCAAAGAGAGTGAGATGCCAGCTCCTTTCATTCAGTCAGTAGCTTCAAACATTTCTGGTATATGAATAACATGATGTTTTTCAATGGCAAAAATCAATGAATATTGTAAATGCACAAACAGTAATTTCTCCGCATTGCAAGGTGCAATTCTGAATTTTTTTGCTTTTCCCTGCTCCTCTTAGCATGATAAAGAAGATTCAAAGAGAGTGAGATGCCAGCTCCTTTCATTCAGTCAGTAGCTTCAATCATTTCTGGAAGTTTTTCAATGGCAAAAATCAATGAATATTGTAAATGCACAAACAGTAATTTCTCCGCATTGCAAGGTGCAATTCTGAAATTTTTTGCTTTTTCCTGCTCCTCTTAGCATGATAAAGAAGATTCAAAGAGAGTGAGATGCCAGCTCCTTTCATTTAGTCAGTAGCTTCAATCATTTCTGGTATATGAATAACATGATGTTTTTCAATGGCAAAAATCAATGAATTTTGTAAATGCACAAACAGTAATTTCTCCGCATTGCAACGTGCAATTCTGAAATTTTTTGCTTTTTCCTGCTACTCTTAGCATGATAAAGAAGATTCAAAGAGAGTGAGATGCCAGCTCCTTTCATTCAGACAGTAGCTTCAAACATTTCTGGTATATGAATAACATGATGTTTTTCAATGGCAAAAATCAATGAATATTGTAAATGCACAAACAGTAATTTCTCCGCATTGCAAGGTGCAATTCTGAAATTTTTTGCTTTTTCCTGCTCCTCTTAGCATGATAAAGAAGATTCAAAGAGAGTGAGATGCCAGCTTCTTTCATTCAGTCAGTAGCTTCAATCATTTCTGGACGTTTTTCAATTGCAAAAATCAATGAATATTGTAAATGCACAAACAGTAATTTCTCCGCATTGCAAGGTGCAATTCTGAAATTTTTTGCTTTTTCCTGCTCCTCTTAGCATGATAAAGAAGATTCAAAGAGAGTGAGATGCCAGCTACTTTCATTCAGTCAGTAGCTTCAATCATTTCTGGTATATGAATAACATGATGTTTTTCAATGGCAAAAATCAATGAATATTGTAAATGCACAAACAGTAATTTCTCCGCATTGCAAGGTGCAATTCTGAAATTTTTTGCTTTATCCTGCTCCTCTTAGCATGATAAAGAAGATTCAAAGAGAGTGAGATGCCAGCTCCTTTCATTCAGTCAGTAGCTTCAATCATTTCTGGTATATGAATAACATGATGTTTTTCAATGGCAAAAATCAATGAATATTGTATATGCACAAACAGTAATTTATCCGCATTGCAAGGTGCAATTCTGAAATTCTTTGCTTTTTCCTGCTCCTCTTAGCATGATAAAGAAGATTCAAAGAGAGTGAGATGTGAGCTCCTTTCATTCAGTCAGTAGCTTCAAACATTTCTGGTATATGAATAACATGATGTTTTTCAATGGCAAAAATCAATGAATATTGTAAATGCACAAACAGTAATTTCTCCGCATTGCAAGGTGCAATTCTGAATTTTTTTGCTTTTTCCTGCTCCTCAGCATGATAAAGAAGATTCAAAGAGAGTGAGATGCCAGCTCCTTTCATTCAGTCAGTAGCTTCAATCATTTCTGGAAGTTTTTCAATGGCAAAAATCAATGAATATTGTAAATGCACAAACAGTAATTTCTCCGCATTGCAAGGTGCAATTCTGAAATGTTTTGCTTTTTCCTGCTAATCTTAGCATGATAAAGAAGATTCAAAGAGAGTGAGATGCCAGCTCCTTTCATTCAGTCAGTAGCTTCAATCATTTCTGGTATATGAATAACATGATGTTTTTCAATGGCAAAAATCAATGAATTTTGTAAATGCACAATCAGTAATTTCTCCGCATTGCAAGGTGCAATTCTGAAATTTTTTGCTTTTTCCTGCTCCTCTTAGCATGATAAAGAAGATTCAAAGAGAGTGAGATGCCAGCTCCTTTCATTCAGTCAGTAGCTTCAATCATTTCTGGACGTTTTTCAATGGTAAAAATCAATGAATATTGTAAATGCACAAACAGTAATTTCTCCGCATTGCAAGGTGCAATTCTGAAATTTGTTGCTTTTTCCTGCTCCTCTTAGCATGATAAAGAAGATTCAAAGAGAGTGAGATGCCAGCTCCTTTCATTCAGTCAGTAGCTTCAAACATTTCTGGTATATGAATAACATGATGTTTTTCAATGGCAAAAATCAATGAATATTGTAAATGCACAAACAGTAATTTCTCCGCATTGCAAGGTGCAATTCTGAAATTTTTTGCTTTTTCCTGCTCCTCTTAGCATGATAAAGAAGATTCAAAGAGAGTGAGATGCCAGCTCCTTTCATTCAGTCAGTAGCTTCAAACATTTCAGGTATATGAATAACATGATGTTTTTCAATGGCAAAAATCAATGAATATTGTAAATGCACAAACAGTAATTTCTCCGCATTGCAAGGTGCAATTCTGAAATTTTTTGCTTTTTCCTGATCCTCTTAGCATGATAAACAAGATTCAAAGAGAGTGAGATGCCTGCTCCTTTCATTCAGTCAGTAGCTTCAATCATTTCTGGACGTTTTTCAATGGCAAAAATCAATGAATATTGTAAATGCACAAACAGTAATTTCTCCGCATTGCAAGGTGCAATTCTGAAATTTTTTGCTTTTTCCTGCTCCTCTTAGCATGATAAAGAAGATTCAAAGAGAGTGAGATGCCAGCTCCTTTCTTTCAGTCAGTAGCTTCAATCATTTCTGGACGTTTTTCAATGGCAAAAATCAATGAATATTGTAAATGCACAAACTGTAATTTCTCCGCATTGCAAGGTGCAATTCTGAAATTTTTTGCTTTATCCTGCTCCTCTTAGCATGATAAAGAAGATTCAAAGAGAGTGAGATGCCAGCTCCTTTCATTCAGTCAGTAGCTTCAATCATTTCTGGATGTTTTTCAATGGCAAAAATCAATGAATATTGTAAATGCACAAACAGTAATTTCTCCGCATTGCAAGGTGCAATTCTGAAATTTTTTGCTTTTTCCTGCTCCTCTTAGCATGGTAAAGAAGATTCAAAGAGAGTGAGATGCCAGCTCCTTTCATTCAGTCAGTAGCTTCAAACATTTCTGGTATATGAATAACATGATGTTTTTCAATGGCAAAAATCAATGAATATTGTAAATGCACAAACAGTAATTTCTCCACATTGCAAGGTGCAATTCTGAAATTTTTTGCTTTTTCCCGCTCCTCTTAGCATGATAAAGAAGATTCAAAGAGAGTGAGATGCCAGCTCCTTTCGTTCAGTCAGTAGCTTCAATCATTTCTGGACGTTTTTCAATGGCAAAAATCATTGAATATTGTAAAAGCACAAACAGTAATTTCTCCGCATTGCAAGGTGCAATTCTGAAATTTTTTACTTTTTCCTGCTCCTCTTAGCATGATAAAGAAGATTCAAAGAGAGTGAGATGCCAGCTCCTTTCATTCAGTCAGTAGCTTCAATCATTTCTGGTATATGAATAACATGATGTTTTTCAATGGCAAAAATCAATGAATATTGTAAATGCACAAACAGTAATTTCTCCGCATTGCAAGGTGCAATTCTGAAATTTTTTGCTTTTTCCTGCTCCTCTTAGCATGATAAAGAAGATTCAAAGAGAGTGAGATGCCAGCTCCTTTCATTCAGTCAGTAGCTTCAATCATTTCTGGACGTTTTTCAATTGCAAAAATCAATGAATATTGTAAATGCACAAACAGTAATTTCTAAGCATTGCAAGGTGCAATTCTGAAATTTTTTGCTTTTTCCTGCTCCTCTTAGCATGATAAAGAAGATTCAAAGAGAGTGAGATGCCAGGTACTTTCATTCAGTCAGTAGCTTCAATCATTTCTGGTATATGAATAACATGATGTTTTTCAATGGCAAAAATCAATGAATATTGTAAATGCACAAACAGTAATTTCTCCACATTGCAAGGTGCAATTCTGAAATTTTTTGCTTTATCCTGCTCCTCTTAGCATGATAAAGAAGATTCAAAGAGAGTGAGATGCCAGCTCCTTTCATTCAGTCAGTAGCTTCAATCATTTCTGGTATATGAATAACATGATGTTTTTCAATGGCAAAAATCAATGAATATTGTAAATGCACAAACAGTAATTTATCCGCATTGCAAGGTGCAATTCTGAAATTCTTTGCTTTTTCCTGCTCCTCTTAGCATGATAAAGAAGATTCAAAGAGAGTGAGATGCCAGCTCCTTTCATTCAGTCAGTAGCTTCAAACATTTCTGGTATATGAATAACATGATGTTTTTCAATGGCAAAAATCAATGAATATTGTAAATGCACAAACAGTAATTTCTCCGCATTGCAAGGTGCAATTCTGAATTTTTTTGCTTTTTCCTGCTCCTCTTAGCATGATAAAGAATATTCAAAGAGAGTGAGATGCCAGCTCCTTTCATTCAGTCAGTAGCTTCAATCATTTCTGGAAGTTTTTCAATGGCAAAAATCAATGAATATTGTAAATGCACAAACAGTAATTTCTCCGCATTGCAAGGTGCAATTCTGAAATTTTTTGCTTTTTCCTGCTCCTCTTAGCATGATAAAGAAGATTCAAAGAGAGTGAGATGCCAGCTCCTTTCATTTAGTCAGTAGCTTCAATCATTTCTGGTATATGAATAACATGATGTTTTTCAATGGCAAAAATCAATGAATTTTGTAAATGCACAAACAGTAATTTCTCCGCATTGCAAGGTGCAATTCTGAAATTTTTTGCTTTTTCCTGCTCCTCTTAGCATGATAAAGAAGATTCAAAGAGAGTGAGATGCCAGCTCCTTTCATTCAGACAGTAGCTTCAAACATTTCTGGTATATGAATAACATGATGTTTTTCAATGGCAAAAATCAATGAATATTGTAAATGCACAAACAGCAATTTCTCCGCATTGCAAGGTGCAATTCTGAAATTTTTTGCTTTTTCCTGCTCCTCTTAGCATGATAAAGAAGATTCAAAGAGAGTGAGATGCCAGCTTCTTTCATTCAGTCAGTAGCTTCAATCATTTCTGGACGTTTTTCAATTGCAAAAATCAATGAATATTGTAAATGCACAAACAGTAATTTCTCCGCATTGCAAGGTGCAATTCTGAAATTTTTTGCTTTTTCCTGCTCCTCTTAGCATGATAAAGAAGATTCAAAGAGATTGAGATGCCAGCTACTTTCATTCAGTCAGTAGCTTCAATCATTTCTGGTATATGAATAACATGATGTTTTTCAATGGCAAAAATCAATGAATATTGTAAATGCACAAACAGTAATTTCTCCGCATTGCAAGGTGCAATTCTGAAATTTTTTGCTTTATCCTGCTCCTCTTAGCATGATAAAGATGATTCAAAGAGAGTGAGATGCCAGCTCCTTTCATTCAGTCAGTAGCTTCAATCATTTCTGGTATATGAATAACATGATGTTTTTCAATGGCAAAAATCAATGAATATTGTAAATGCACAAACAGTAATTTATCCGCATTGCAAGGTGCAATTCTGAAATTCTTTGCTTTTTCCTGCTCCTCTTAGCATGATAAAGAAGATTCAAAGAGAGTGAGATGTGAGCTCCTTTCATTCAGTCAGTAGCTTCAAACATTTCTGGTATATGAATAACATGATGTTTTTCAATGGCAAAAATCAATGAATATTGTAAATGCACAAACAGTAATTTCTCCGCATTGCAAGGTGCAATTCTGAATTTTTTTGCTTTTTCCTGCTCCTCAGCATGATAAAGAAGATTCAAAGAGAGTGAGATGCCAGCTCCTTTCATTCAGTCAGTAGCTTCAATCATTTCTGGAAGTTTTATAATGGCAAAAATCAATGAATATTGTAAATGCACAAACAGTAATTTCTCCGCATTGCAAGGTGCAATTCTGAAATGTTTTGCTTTTTCCTGCTAATCTTAGCATGATAAAGAAGATTCAAAGAGAGTGAGATGCCAGCTCCTTTCATTCAGTCAGTAGCTTCAATCATTTCTGGTATATGAATAACATGATGTTTTTCAATGGCAAAAATCAATGAATTTTGTAAATGCACAATCAGTAATTTCTCCGCATTGCAAGGTGCAATTCTGAAATTTTTTGCTTTTTCCTGCTCCTCTTAGCATGATAAAGAAGATTCAAAGAGAGTGAGATGCCAGCTCCTTTCATTCAGTCAGTAGCTTCAAACATTTCTGGTATATGAATAACATGTTTTTCAATGGCAAAAATCAATGAATATTGTAAATGCACAAACAGTAATTTCTCCGCATTGCAAGGTGCAATTCTGAAATTTTTTGCTTTTTCCTGCTCCTCTTAGCATGATAAAGAAGATTCAAAGAGAGTGAGATGCCAGCTCCTTTCATTCAGTCAGTAGCTTCAAACATTTCTGGTATATGAATAACATGATGTTTTTCAATGGCAAAAATCAATGAATATTGTAAATGCACAAACAGTAATTTCTCCGCATTGGAAGGTGCAATTCTGAAATTTTTTGCTTTTTCCTGCTCCTCTTAGCATGATAAAGAAGATTCAAAGAGAGTGAGATGCCAGCTCCTTTCATTCAGTCAGTAGCTTCAATCATTTCTGGACGTTTTTCAATGGCAAAAATCAATGAATATTGTAAATGCACAAACTGTAATTTCTCCGCATTGCAAGGTGCAATTCTGAAATTTTTTGCTTTTTCCTGCTCCTCTTAGCATGATAAAGAAGATTCAAAGAGAGTGAGATGCCAGCTCCTTTCATTCAGTCAGTAGCTTCAATCATTTCTGGATGTTTTTCAATGGCAAAAATCAATGAATATTGTAAATGCACAAACAGTCATTTCTCCGCATTGCAAGGTGCAATTCTGAAATTTTTTGCTTTTTCCTGCTCCTCTTAGCATGATAAAGAAGATTCAAAGAGAGTGAGATGCCAGCTACTTTCATTCAGTCAGTAGCTTCAATCATTTCTGGTATATGAATAACATGATGTTTTTCAATGGCAAAAATCAATGAATATTGTAAATGCACAAACAGTAATTTATCCGCATTGCAAGGTGCAATTCTGAAATTCTTTGCTTTTTCCTGCTCCTCTTAGCATGATAAAGAAGATTCAAAGAGAGTGAGATGTGAGCTCCTTTCATTCAGTCAGTAGCTTCAAACATTTCTGGTATATGAATAACATGATGTTTTTCAATGGCAAAAATCAATGAATATTGTAAATGCACAAACAGTAATTTCTCCGCATTGCAAGGTGCAATTCTGAATTTTTTTGCTTTTTCCTGCTCCTCAGCATGATAAAGAAGATTCAAAGAGAGTGAGATGCCAGCTCCTTTCATTCAGTCAGTAGCTTCAATCATTTCTGGAAGTTTTTCAATGGCAAAAATCAATGAATATTGTAAATGCACAAACAGTAATTTCTCCGCATTGCAAGGTGCAATTCTGAAATTTTTTGCTTTTTCCTGCTAATCTTAGCATGATAAAGAAGATTCAAAGAGAGTGAGATGCCAGCTCCTTTCATTCAGTCAGTAGCTTCAATCATTTCTGGTATATGAATAACATGATGTTTTTCAATGGCAAAAATCAATGAATTTTGTAAATGCACAATCAGTAATTTCTCCGCATTGCAAGGTGCAATTCTGAAATTTTTTGCTTTTTCCTGCTCCTCTTAGCATGATAAAGAAGATTCAAAGAGAGTGAGATGCCAGCTCCTTTCATTCAGTCAGTAGCTTCAAACATTTCTGGTATATGAATAACATGTTTTTCAATGGCAAAAATCAATGAATATTGTAAATGCACAAACAGTAATTTCTCCGCATTGCAAGGTGCAATTCTGAAATTTTTTGCTTTTTCCTGCTCCTCTTAGCATGATAAAGAAGATTCAAAGAGCGTGAGATGCCAGCTCCTTTCATTCAGTCAGTAGCTTCAAACATTTCTGGTATATGAATAACATGATGTTTTTCAATGGCAAAAATCAATGAATATTGTAAATGCACAAACAGTAATTTCTCCGCATTGCAAGGTGCAATTCTGAAATTTTTTGCTTTTTCCTGCTCCTCTTAGCATGATAAAGAAGATTCAAAGAGAGTGAGATGCCAGCTCCTTTCATTCAGTCAGTAGCTTCAATCATTTCTGGACGTTTTTCAATGGCAAAAATCAATGAATATTGTAAATGCACAAACTGTAATTTCTCCGCATTGCAAGGTGCAATTCTGAAATTTTTTGCTTTTTCCTGCTCCTCTTAGCATGATAAAGAAGATTCAAAGAGAGTGAGATGCCAGCTCCTTTCATTCAGTCAGTAGCTTCAATCATTTCTGGATGTTTTTCAATGGCAAAAATCAATGAATATTGTAAATGCACAAACAGTAATTTCTCCGCATTGCAAGGTGCAATTCTGAAATTTTTTGCTTTTTCCTGCTCCTCTTAGCATGATAAAGAAGATTCAAAGAGAGTGAGATGCCAGCTCCTTTCATTCAGTCAGCAGCTTCAAACATTTCTGGTATATGAATAACATGATGTTTTTCAATGGCAAAAATCAATGAATATTGTAAATGCACAAACAGTAATTTCTCCGCATTGCAAGGTGCAATTCTGAAATTTTTTGCTTTTTCTTGCTCCTCTTAGCATGATAAAGAAGATTCAAAGAGAGTGAGATGCCAGCTCCTTTCGTTCAGTCAGTAGCTTCAATCATTTCTGGACGTTTTTCAATGGCAAAAATCATTGAATATTGTAAATGCACAAACAGTAATTTCTCCGCATTGCAAGGTGCAATTCTGAAATTTTTTACTTTTTCCTGCTCCTCTTAGCATGATAAAGAAGATTCAAAGAGAGTGAGATGCCAGCTCCTTTCATTCAGTCAGTAGCTTCAATCATTTCTGGTATATGAACAACATGATGTTTTTCAATGGCAAAAATCAATGAATATTGTAAATGCACAAACAGTAATTTCTCCGCATTGCAAGGTGCAATTCTGAAATTTTTTGCTTTTTCCTGCTCCTCTTAGCATGATAAAGAAGATTCAAAGAGAGTGAGATGCCAGCTCCTTTCATTCAGTCAGTAGCTTCAAACATTTCTGGTATATGAATAACATGATGTTTTTCAATGGCAAAAATCAATGAATATTGTAAATGCACAAACAGTAATTTCTCCGCATTGCAAGGTGCAATTCTGAAATTTTTTGCTTTTTCCTGCTCCTCTTAGCATGATAAAGAAGATTCAAAGAGAGTGAGATGCCAGCTCCTTTCATTCAGTCAGTAGCTTCATTCATTTCTGGACGTTTTTCAATTGCAAAAATCAATGAATATTGTAAATGCACAAACAGTAATTTCTCCGCATTGCAAGGTGCAATTCTGAAATTTTTTGCTTTTTCCTGCTCCTCTTAGCATGATAAAGAAGATTCAAAGAGAGTGAGATGCCAGCTACTTTCATTCAGTCAGTAGCTTCAATCATTTCTGGTATATGAATAACATGATGTTTTTCAATGGCAAAAATCAATGAATATTGTAAATGCACAAACAGTAATTTCTCCGCATTGCAAGGTGCAATTCTGAAATTTTTTGCTTTATCCTGCTCCTCTTAGCATGATAAAGAAGATTCAAAGAGAGTGAGATGCCAGCTCCTTTCATTCAGTCAGTAGCTTCAATCATTTCTGGTATATGAATAACATGATGTTTTTCAATGGCAAAAATCAATGAATATTGTAAATGCACAAACAGTAATTTATCCGCATTGCAAGGTGCAATTCTGAAATTCTTTGCTTTTTCCTGCTCCTCTTAGCATGATAAAGAAGATTCAAAGAGAGTGAGATGCCAGCTCCTTTCATTCAGTCAGTAGCTTCAAACATTTCTGGTATATGAATAACATGATGTTTTTCAATGGCAAAAATCAATGAATATTGTAAATGCACAAACAGTAATTTCTCCGCATTGCAAGGTGCAATTCTGAAATTTTTTTGCTTTTTCCTGCTCCTCTTAGCATGATAAAGAAGATTCAAAGAGAGCGAGATGCCAGCTTCTTTCATTCAGTCAGTAGCTTCAATCATTTCTGGACGTTTTTCAATTGCAAAAATCAATGAATATTGTAAATGCACAAACAGTAATTTCTCCGCATTGCAAGGTGCAATTCTGAAATTTTTTGCTTTTTCCTGCTCCTCTTAGCATGATAAAGAAGATTCAAAGAGAGTGAGATGCCAGCTACTTTCATTCAGTCAGTAGCTTCAATCATTTCTGGTATATGAATAACATGATGTTTTTCAATGGCAAAAATCAATGAATATTGTAAATGCACAAACAGTAATTTCTCCGCATTGCAAGGTGCAATTCTGAAATTTTTTGCTTTATCCTGCTCCTCTTAGCATGATAAAGAAGATTCAAAGAGAGTGAGATGCCAGCTCCTTTCATTCAGTCAGTAGCTTCAATCATTTCTGGTATATGAATAACATGATGTTTTTCAATGGCAAAAATCAATGAATATTGTAAATGCACAAACAGTAATTTATCCGCATTGCAAGGTGCAATTCTGAAATTCTTTGCTTTTTCCTGCTCCTCTTAGCATGATAAAGAAGATTCAAAGAGAGTGAGATGTGAGCTCCTTTCATTCAGTCAGTAGCTTCAAACATTTCTGGTATATGAATAACATGATGTTTTTCGATGGAAAAAATCAATGAATATTGTAAATGCACAAACAGTAATTTCTCCGCATTGCAAGGTGCAATTCTGAATTTTTTTGCTTTTTCCTGATCCTCAGCATGATAAAGAAGATTCAAAGAGAGTGAAATGCCAGCTCCTTTCATTCAGTCAGTAGCTTCAATCATTTCTGGAAGTTTTTCAATGGCAAAAATCAATGAATATTGTAAATGCACAAACAGTAATTTCTCCGCATTGCAAGGTGCAATTCTGAAATTTTTTGCTTTTTCCTGCTCCTCTTAGCATGATAAAGAAGATTCAAAGAGAGTGAGATGCCAGCTCCTTTCATTCAGTCAGTAGCTTCAATCATTTCTGGTATATGAATAACATGATGTTTTTCAATGGCAAAAATCAATGAATTTTGTAAATGCACAATCAGTAATTTCTCCGCATTGCAAGGTGCAATTCTGAAATTTTTTGCTTTTTCCTGCTCCTCTTAGCATGATAAAGAAGATTCAAAGAGAGTGAGATGCCAGCTCCTTTCATTCAGTCAGTAGCTTCAATCATTTCTGGACGTTTTTCAATGGTAAAAATCAATGAATATTGTAAATGCACAAACAGTAATTTCTCCGCATTGCAAGGTGCAATTCTGAAATTTGTTGCTTTTTCCTGCTCCTCTTAGCATGATAAAGAAGATTCAAAGAGAGTGAGATGCCAGCTCCTTTCATTCAGTCAGTAGCTTCAAACATTTCTGGTATATGAATAACATGATGTTTTTCAATGGCAAAAATCAATGAATATTGTAAATGCACAAACAGTAATTTCTCCGCATTGCAAGGTGCAATTCTGAAATTTTTTGCTTTTTCCTGCTCCTCTTAGCATGATAAAGAAGATTCAAAGAGAGTGAGATGCCAGCTCCTTTCATTCAGTCAGTAGCTTCAAACATTTCAGGTATATGAATAACATGATGTTTTTCAATGGCAAAAATCAATGAATATTGTAAATGCACAAACAGTAATTTCTCCGCATTGCAAGGTGCAATTCTGAAATTTTTTGCTTTTTCCTGATCCTCTTAGCATGATAAACAAGATTCAAAGAGAGTGAGATGCCTGCTCCTTTCATTCAGTCAGTAGCTTCAATCATTTCTGGACGTTTTTCAATGGCAAAAATCAATGAATATTGTAAATGCACAAACAGTAATTTCTCCGCATTGCAAGGTGCAATTCTGAAATTTTTTGCTTTTTCCTGCTCCTCTTAGCATGATAAAGAAGATTCAAAGAGAGTGAGATGCCAGCTCCTTTCTTTCAGTCAGTAGCTTCAATCATTTCTGGACGTTTTTCAATGGCAAAAATCAATGAATATTGTAAATGCACAAACTGTAATTTCTCCGCATTGCAAGGTGCAATTCTGAAATTTTTTGCTTTATCCTGCTCCTCTTAGCATGATAAAGAAGATTCAAAGAGAGTGAGATGCCAGCTCCTTTCATTCAGTCAGTAGCTTCAATCATTTCTGGATGTTTTTCAATGGCAAAAATCAATGAATATTGTAAATGCACAAACAGTAATTTCTCCGCATTGCAAGGTGCAATTCTGAAATTTTTTGCTTTTTCCTGCTCCTCTTAGCATGGTAAAGAAGATTCAAAGAGAGTGAGATGCCAGCTCCTTTCATTCAGTCAGTAGCTTCAAACATTTCTGGTATATGAATAACATGATGTTTTTCAATGGCAAAAATCAATGAATATTGTAAATGCACAAACAGTAATTTCTCCACATTGCAAGGTGCAATTCTGAAATTTTTTGCTTTTTCCCGCTCCTCTTAGCATGATAAAGAAGATTCAAAGAGAGTGAGATGCCAGCTCCTTTCGTTCAGTCAGTAGCTTCAATCATTTCTGGACGTTTTTCAATGGCAAAAATCATTGAATATTGTAAAAGCACAAACAGTAATTTCTCCGCATTGCAAGGTGCAATTCTGAAATTTTTTACTTTTTCCTGCTCCTCTTAGCATGATAAAGAAGATTCAAAGAGAGTGAGATGCCAGCTCCTTTCATTCAGTCAGTAGCTTCAATCATTTCTGGTATATGAATAACATGATGTTTTTCAATGGCAAAAATCAATGAATATTGTAAATGCACAAACAGTAATTTCTCCGCATTGCAAGGTGCAATTCTGAAATTTTTTGCTTTTTCCTGCTCCTCTTAGCATGATAAAGAAGATTCAAAGAGAGTGAGATGCCAGCTCCTTTCATTCAGTCAGTAGCTTCAATCATTTCTGGACGTTTTTCAATTGCAAAAATCAATGAATATTGTAAATGCACAAACAGTAATTTCTAAGCATTGCAAGGTGCAATTCTGAAATTTTTTGCTTTTTCCTGCTCCTCTTAGCATGATAAAGAAGATTCAAAGAGAGTGAGATGCCAGGTACTTTCATTCAGTCAGTAGCTTCAATCATTTCTGGTATATGAATAACATGATGTTTTTCAATGGCAAAAATCAATGAATATTGTAAATGCACAAACAGTAATTTCTCCACATTGCAAGGTGCAATTCTGAAATTTTTTGCTTTATCCTGCTCCTCTTAGCATGATAAAGAAGATTCAAAGAGAGTGAGATGCCAGCTCCTTTCATTCAGTCAGTAGCTTCAATCATTTCTGGTATATGAATAACATGATGTTTTTCAATGGCAAAAATCAATGAATATTGTAAATGCACAAACAGTAATTTATCCGCATTGCAAGGTGCAATTCTGAAATTCTTTGCTTTTTCCTGCTCCTCTTAGCATGATAAAGAAGATTCAAAGAGAGTGAGATGCCAGCTCCTTTCATTCAGTCAGTAGCTTCAAACATTTCTGGTATATGAATAACATGATGTTTTTCAATGGCAAAAATCAATGAATATTGTAAATGCACAAACAGTAATTTCTCCGCATTGCAAGGTGCAATTCTGAATTTTTTTGCTTTTTCCTGCTCCTCTTAGCATGATAAAGAAGATTCAAAGAGAGTGAGATGCCAGCTCCTTTCATTCAGTCAGTAGCTTCAATCATTTCTGGAAGTTTTTCAATGGCAAAAATCAATGAATATTGTAAATGCACAAACAGTAATTTCTCCGCATTGCAAGGTGCAATTCTGAAATTTTTTGCTTTTTCCTGCTCCTCTTAGCATGATAAAGAAGATTCAAAGAGAGTGAGATGCCAGCTCCTTTCATTTAGTCAGTAGCTTCAATCATTTCTGGTATATGAATAACATGATGTTTTTCAATGGCAAAAATCAATGAATTTTGTAAATGCACAAACAGTAATTTCTCCGCATTGCAAGGTGCAATTCTGAAATTTTTTGCTTTTTCCTGCTCCTCTTAGCATGATAAAGAAGATTCAAAGAGAGTGAGATGCCAGCTCCTTTCATTCAGACAGTAGCTTCAAACATTTCTGGTATATGAATAACATGATGTTTTTCAATGGCAAAAATCAATGAATATTGTAAATGCACAAACAGCAATTTCTCCGCATTGCAAGGTGCAATTCTGAAATTTTTTGCTTTTTCCTGCTCCTCTTAGCATGATAAAGAAGATTCAAAGAGAGTGAGATGCCAGCTTCTTTCATTCAGTCAGTAGCTTCAATCATTTCTGGACGTTTTTCAATTGCAAAAATCAATGAATATTGTAAATGCACAAACAGTAATTTCTCCGCATTGCAAGGTGCAATTCTGAAATTTTTTGCTTTTTCCTGCTCCTCTTAGCATGATAAAGAAGATTCAAAGAGAGTGAGATGCCAGCTACTTTCATTCAGTCAGTAGCTTCAATCATTTCTGGTATATGAATAACATGATGTTTTTCAATGGCAAAAATCAATGAATATTGTAAATGCACAAACAGTAATTTCTCCGCATTGCAAGGTGCAATTCTGAAATTTTTTGCTTTATCCTGCTCCTCTTAGCATGATAAAGATGATTCAAAGAGAGTGAGATGCCAGCTCCTTTCATTCAGTCAGTAGCTTCAATCATTTCTGGTATATGAATAACATGATGTTTTTCAATGGCAAAAATCAATGAATATTGTAAATGCACAAACAGTAATTTATCCGCATTGCAAGGTGCAATTCTGAAATTCTTTGCTTTTTCCTGCTCCTCTTAGCATGATAAAGAAGATTCAAAGAGAGTGAGATGTGAGCTCCTTTCATTCAGTCAGTAGCTTCAAACATTTCTGGTATATGAATAACATGATGTTTTTCAATGGCAAAAATCAATGAATATTGTAAATGCACAAACAGTAATTTCTCCGCATTGCAAGGTGCAATTCTGAATTTTTTTGCTTTTTCCTGCTCCTCAGCATGATAAAGAAGATTCAAAGAGAGTGAGATGCCAGCTCCTTTCATTCAGTCAGTAGCTTCAATCATTTCTGGAAGTTTTATAATGGCAAAAATCAATGAATATTGTAAATGCACAAACAGTAATTTCTCCGCATTGCAAGGTGCAATTCTGAAATGTTTTGCTTTTTCCTGCTAATCTTAGCATGATAAAGAAGATTCAAAGAGAGTGAGATGCCAGCTCCTTTCATTCAGTCAGTAGCTTCAATCATTTCTGGTATATGAATAACATGATGTTTTTCAATGGCAAAAATCAATGAATTTTGTAAATGCACAATCAGTAATTTCTCCGCATTGCAAGGTGCAATTCTGAAATTTTTTGCTTTTTCCTGCTCCTCTTAGCATGATAAAGAAGATTCAAAGAGAGTGAGATGCCAGCTCCTTTCATTCAGTCAGTAGCTTCAAACATTTCTGGTATATGAATAACATGTTTTTCAATGGCAAAAATCAATGAATATTGTAAATGCACAAACAGTAATTTCTCCGCATTGCAAGGTGCAATTCTGAAATTTTTTGCTTTTTCCTGCTCCTCTTAGCATGATAAAGAAGATTCAAAGAGAGTGAGATGCCAGCTCCTTTCATTCAGTCAGTAGCTTCAAACATTTCTGGTATATGAATAACATGATGTTTTTCAATGGCAAAAATCAATGAATATTGTAAATGCACAAACAGTAATTTCTCCGCATTGGAAGGTGCAATTCTGAAATTTTTTGCTTTTTCCTGCTCCTCTTAGCATGATAAAGAAGATTCAAAGAGAGTGAGATGCCAGCTCCTTTCATTCAGTCAGTAGCTTCAATCATTTCTGGACGTTTTTCAATGGCAAAAATCAATGAATATTGTAAATGCACAAACTGTAATTTCTCCGCATTGCAAGGTGCAATTCTGAAATTTTTTGCTTTTTCCTGCTCCTCTTAGCATGATAAAGAAGATTCAAAGAGAGTGAGATGCCAGCTCCTTTCATTCAGTCAGTAGCTTCAATCATTTCTGGATGTTTTTCAATGGCAAAAATCAATGAATATTGTAAATGCACAAACAGTCATTTCTCCGCATTGCAAGGTGCAATTCTGAAATTTTTTGCTTTTTCCTGCTCCTCTTAGCATGATAAAGAAGATTCAAAGAGAGTGAGATGCCAGCTACTTTCATTCAGTCAGTAGCTTCAATCATTTCTGGTATATGAATAACATGATGTTTTTCAATGGCAAAAATCAATGAATATTGTAAATGCACAAACAGTAATTTATCCGCATTGCAAGGTGCAATTCTGAAATTCTTTGCTTTTTCCTGCTCCTCTTAGCATGATAAAGAAGATTCAAAGAGAGTGAGATGTGAGCTCCTTTCATTCAGTCAGTAGCTTCAAACATTTCTGGTATATGAATAACATGATGTTTTTCAATGGCAAAAATCAATGAATATTGTAAATGCACAAACAGTAATTTCTCCGCATTGCAAGGTGCAATTCTGAATTTTTTTGCTTTTTCCTGCTCCTCAGCATGATAAAGAAGATTCAAAGAGAGTGAGATGCCAGCTCCTTTCATTCAGTCAGTAGCTTCAATCATTTCTGGAAGTTTTTCAATGGCAAAAATCAATGAATATTGTAAATGCACAAACAGTAATTTCTCCGCATTGCAAGGTGCAATTCTGAAATTTTTTGCTTTTTCCTGCTAATCTTAGCATGATAAAGAAGATTCAAAGAGAGTGAGATGCCAGCTCCTTTCATTCAGTCAGTAGCTTCAATCATTTCTGGTATATGAATAACATGATGTTTTTCAATGGCAAAAATCAATGAATTTTGTAAATGCACAATCAGTAATTTCTCCGCATTGCAAGGTGCAATTCTGAAATTTTTTGCTTTTTCCTGCTCCTCTTAGCATGATAAAGAAGATTCAAAGAGAGTGAGATGCCAGCTCCTTTCATTCAGTCAGTAGCTTCAAACATTTCTGGTATATGAATAACATGTTTTTCAATGGCAAAAATCAATGAATATTGTAAATGCACAAACAGTAATTTCTCCGCATTGCAAGGTGCAATTCTGAAATTTTTTGCTTTTTCCTGCTCCTCTTAGCATGATAAAGAAGATTCAAAGAGCGTGAGATGCCAGCTCCTTTCATTCAGTCAGTAGCTTCAAACATTTCTGGTATATGAATAACATGATGTTTTTCAATGGCAAAAATCAATGAATATTGTAAATGCACAAACAGTAATTTCTCCGCATTGCAAGGTGCAATTCTGAAATTTTTTGCTTTTTCCTGCTCCTCTTAGCATGATAAAGAAGATTCAAAGAGAGTGAGATGCCAGCTCCTTTCATTCAGTCAGTAGCTTCAATCATTTCTGGACGTTTTTCAATGGCAAAAATCAATGAATATTGTAAATGCACAAACTGTAATTTCTCCGCATTGCAAGGTGCAATTCTGAAATTTTTTGCTTTTTCCTGCTCCTCTTAGCATGATAAAGAAGATTCAAAGAGAGTGAGATGCCAGCTCCTTTCATTCAGTCAGTAGCTTCAATCATTTCTGGATGTTTTTCAATGGCAAAAATCAATGAATATTGTAAATGCACAAACAGTAATTTCTCCGCATTGCAAGGTGCAATTCTGAAATTTTTTGCTTTTTCCTGCTCCTCTTAGCATGATAAAGAAGATTCAAAGAGAGTGAGATGCCAGCTCCTTTCATTCAGTCAGCAGCTTCAAACATTTCTGGTATATGAATAACATGATGTTTTTCAATGGCAAAAATCAATGAATATTGTAAATGCACAAACAGTAATTTCTCCGCATTGCAAGGTGCAATTCTGAAATTTTTTGCTTTTTCTTGCTCCTCTTAGCATGATAAAGAAGATTCAAAGAGAGTGAGATGCCAGCTCCTTTCGTTCAGTCAGTAGCTTCAATCATTTCTGGACGTTTTTCAATGGCAAAAATCATTGAATATTGTAAATGCACAAACAGTAATTTCTCCGCATTGCAAGGTGCAATTCTGAAATTTTTTACTTTTTCCTGCTCCTCTTAGCATGATAAAGAAGATTCAAAGAGAGTGAGATGCCAGCTCCTTTCATTCAGTCAGTAGCTTCAATCATTTCTGGTATATGAACAACATGATGTTTTTCAATGGCAAAAATCAATGAATATTGTAAATGCACAAACAGTAATTTCTCCGCATTGCAAGGTGCAATTCTGAAATTTTTTGCTTTTTCCTGCTCCTCTTAGCATGATAAAGAAGATTCAAAGAGAGTGAGATGCCAGCTCCTTTCATTCAGTCAGTAGCTTCAAACATTTCTGGTATATGAATAACATGATGTTTTTCAATGGCAAAAATCAATGAATATTGTAAATGCACAAACAGTAATTTCTCCGCATTGCAAGGTGCAATTCTGAAATTTTTTGCTTTTTCCTGCTCCTCTTAGCATGATAAAGAAGATTCAAAGAGAGTGAGATGCCAGCTCCTTTCATTCAGTCAGTAGCTTCATTCATTTCTGGACGTTTTTCAATTGCAAAAATCAATGAATATTGTAAATGCACAAACAGTAATTTCTCCGCATTGCAAGGTGCAATTCTGAAATTTTTTGCTTTTTCCTGCTCCTCTTAGCATGATAAAGAAGATTCAAAGAGAGTGAGATGCCAGCTACTTTCATTCAGTCAGTAGCTTCAATCATTTCTGGTATATGAATAACATGATGTTTTTCAATGGCAAAAATCAATGAATATTGTAAATGCACAAACAGTAATTTCTCCGCATTGCAAGGTGCAATTCTGAAATTTTTTGCTTTATCCTGCTCCTCTTAGCATGATAAAGAAGATTCAAAGAGAGTGAGATGCCAGCTCCTTTCATTCAGTCAGTAGCTTCAATCATTTCTGGTATATGAATAACATGATGTTTTTCAATGGCAAAAATCAATGAATATTGTAAATGCACAAACAGTAATTTATCCGCATTGCAAGGTGCAATTCTGAAATTCTTTGCTTTTTCCTGCTCCTCTTAGCATGATAAAGAAGATTCAAAGAGAGTGAGATGCCAGCTCCTTTCATTCAGTCAGTAGCTTCAAACATTTCTGGTATATGAATAACATGATGTTTTTCAATGGCAAAAATCAATGAATATTGTAAATGCACAAACAGTAATTTCTCCGCATTGCAAGGTGCAATTCTGAAATTTTTTTGCTTTTTCCTGCTCCTCTTAGCATGATAAAGAAGATTCAAAGAGAGCGAGATGCCAGCTTCTTTCATTCAGTCAGTAGCTTCAATCATTTCTGGACGTTTTTCAATTGCAAAAATCAATGAATATTGTAAATGCACAAACAGTAATTTCTCCGCATTGCAAGGTGCAATTCTGAAATTTTTTGCTTTTTCCTGCTCCTCTTAGCATGATAAAGAAGATTCAAAGAGAGTGAGATGCCAGCTACTTTCATTCAGTCAGTAGCTTCAATCATTTCTGGTATATGAATAACATGATGTTTTTCAATGGCAAAAATCAATGAATATTGTAAATGCACAAACAGTAATTTCTCCGCATTGCAAGGTGCAATTCTGAAATTTTTTGCTTTATCCTGCTCCTCTTAGCATGATAAAGAAGATTCAAAGAGAGTGAGATGCCAGCTCCTTTCATTCAGTCAGTAGCTTCAATCATTTCTGGTATATGAATAACATGATGTTTTTCAATGGCAAAAATCAATGAATATTGTAAATGCACAAACAGTAATTTATCCGCATTGCAAGGTGCAATTCTGAAATTCTTTGCTTTTTCCTGCTCCTCTTAGCATGATAAAGAAGATTCAAAGAGAGTGAGATGTGAGCTCCTTTCATTCAGTCAGTAGCTTCAAACATTTCTGGTATATGAATAACATGATGTTTTTCGATGGAAAAAATCAATGAATATTGTAAATGCACAAACAGTAATTTCTCCGCATTGCAAGGTGCAATTCTGAATTTTTTTGCTTTTTCCTGATCCTCAGCATGATAAAGAAGATTCAAAGAGAGTGAAATGCCAGCTCCTTTCATTCAGTCAGTAGCTTCAATCATTTCTGGAAGTTTTTCAATGGCAAAAATCAATGAATATTGTAAATGCACAAACAGTAATTTCTCCGCATTGCAAGGTGCAATTCTGAAATTTTTTGCTTTTTCCTGCTCCTCTTAGCATGATAAAGAAGATTCAAAGAGAGTGAGATGCCAGCTCCTTTCATTCAGTCAGTAGCTTCAATCATTTCTGGAATATGAATAACATGATGTTTTTCAATGGCAAAAATCAATGAATTTTGTAAATGCACAAACAGTAATTTCTCCGCATTGCAAGGTGCAATTCTGAAATTTTTTGCTTTTTCCTGCTCCTCTTAGCATGATAAAGAAGATTCAAAGAGAGTGAGATGCCAGCTCCTTTCATTCAGTCAGTAGCTTCAAACATTTCTGGTATATGAATAACATGATGTTTTTCAATGGCAAAAATCAATGAATATTGTAAATGCACAAACAGTAATTTCTCCGCATTGCAAGGTGCAATTCTGAAATTTTTTGCTTTTTCCTGCTCCTCTTAGCATGATAAAGAAGATTCAAAGAGAGTGAGATGCCAGCTCCTTTCATTCAGTCAGTAGCTTCAATCATTTCTGGACGTTTTTCAATTGCAAAAATCAATGAATATTGTAAATGCACAAACAGTAATTTCTCCGCATTGCAAGGTGCAATTCTGAAATTTTTTGCTTTTTCCTGCTCCTCTTAGCATGATAAAGAAGATTCAAAGAGAGTGAGATGCCAGCTACTTTCATTCAGTCAGTAGCTTCAATCATTTCTGGTATATGAATAACATGATGTTTTTCAATGGCAAAAATCAATGAATATTGTAAATGCACAAACAGTAATTTCTCCGCATTGCAAGGTGCAATTCTGAAATTTTTTGCTTTATCCTGCTCCTCTTAGCATGATAAAGAAGATTCAAAGAGAGTGAGATGCCAGCTCCTTTCATTCAGTCAGTAGCTTCAATCATTTCTGGTATATGAATAACATGATGTTTTTCAATGGCAAAAATCAATGAATATTGTAAATGCACAAACAGTAATTTATCCGCATTGCAAGGTGCAATTCTGAAATTCTTTGCTTTTTCCTGCTCCTCTTAGCATGATAAAGAAGATTCAAAGAGAGTGAGATGCCAGCTCCTTTCATTCAGTCAGTAGCTTCAAACATTTCTGGTATATGAATAAAATGATGTTTTTCAATGGCAAAAATCAATGAATATTGTAAATGCACAAACAGTAATTTCTCCGCATTGCAAGGTGCAATTCTGAAATTTTTTTGCTTTTTCCTGCTCCTCTTAGCATGATAAAGAAGATTCAAAGAGAGTGAGATGCCAGCTTCTTTCATTCAGTCAGTAGCTTCAATCATTTCTGGACGTTTTTCAATTGCAAAAATCAATGAATATTGTAAATGCACAAACAGTAATTTCTCCGCATTGCAAGGTGCAATTCTGAAATTTTTTGCTTTTTCCTGCTCCTCTTAGCATGATAAAGAAGATTCAAAGAGAGTGAGATGCCAGCTACTTTCATTCAGTCAGTAGCTTCAATCATTTCTGGTATATGAATAACATGATGTTTTTCAATGGCAAAAATCAATGAATATTGTAAATGCACAAACAGTAATTTCTCCGCATTGCAAGGTGCAATTCTGAAATTTTTTGCTTTATCCTGCTCCTCTTAGCATGATAAAGAAGATTCAAAGAGAGTGAGATGCCAGCTCCTTTCATTCAGTCAGTAGCTTCAATCATTTCTGGTATATGAATAACATGATGTTTTTCAATGGCAAAAATCAATGAATATTGTAAATGCACAAACAGTAATTTATCCGCATTGCAAGGTGCAATTCTGAAATTCTTTGCTTTTTCCTGCTCCTCTTAGCATGATAAAGAAGATTCAAAGAGAGTGAGATGTGAGCTCCTTTCATTCAGTCAGTAGCTTCAAACATTTCTGGTATATGAATAACATGATGTTTTTCAATGGAAAAAATCAATGAATATTTTAAATGCACAAACAGTAATTTCTCCGCATTGCAAGGTGCAATTCTGAATTTTTTTGCTTTTTCCTGATCCTCAGCATGATAAAGAAGATTCAAAGAGAGTGAAATGCCAGCTCCTTTCATTCAGTCAGTAGCTTCAATCATTTCTGGAAGTTTTTCAATGGCAAAAATCAATGAATATTGTAAATGCACAAACAGTAATTTCTCCGCATTGCAAGGTGCAATTCTGAAATTTTTTGCTTTTTCCTGCTCCTCTTAGCATGATAAAGAAGATTCAAAGAGAGTGAGATGCCAGCTCCTTTCATTCAGTCAGTAGCTTCAATCATTTCTGGTATATGAATAACATGATGTTTTTCAATGGCAAAAATCAATGAATTTTGTAAATGCACAAACAGTAATTTCTCCGCATTGCAAGGTGCAATTCTGAAATTTTTTGCTTTTTCCTGCTCCTCTTAGCATGATAAAGAAGATTCAAAGAGAGTGAGATGTGAGCTCCTTTCATTCAGTCAGTAGCTTCAAACATTTCTGGTATATGAATAACATGTTTTTCAATGGCAAAAATCAATGAATATTGTAAATGCACAAACAGTAATTTCTCCGCATTGCAAGGTGCAATTCTGAAATTTTTTGCTTTTTCCTGCTCCTCTTAGCATGATAAAGAAGATTCAAAGAGAGTGAGATGCCAGCTCCTTTCATTCAGTCAGTAGCTTCAAACATTTCTGGTATATGAATAACATGATGTTTTTCAATGGCAAAAATCAATGAATATTGTAAATGCACAAACAGTAATTTCTCCGCATTGCAAGGTGCAATTCTGAAATTTTTTGCTTTTTCCTGCTCCTCTTAGCATGATAAAGAAGATTCAAAAAGAGTGAGATGCCAGCTCCTTTCGTTCAGTCAGTAGCTTCAATCATTTCTGGACGTTTTTCAATGGCAAAAATCATTGAATATTGTAAATGCACAAACAGTAATTTCTCCGCATTGCAAGGTGCAATTCTGAAATTTTTTACTTTTTCCTGCTCCTCTTAGCATGATAAAGAATATTCAAAGAGAGTGAGATGCCAGCTCCTTTCATTCAGTCAGTAGCTTCAATCATTTCTGGTATATGAATAACATGATGTTTTTCAATGGCAAAAATCAATGAATATTGTAAATGCACAAACAGTAATTTCTCCGCATTGCAAGGTGCAATTCTGAAATTTTTTGCTTTTTCCTGCTCCTCTTAGCATGATAAAAAAGATTCAAAGAGAGTGAGATGCCAGCTCCTTTCATTCAGTCAGTAGCTTCAATCATTTCTGGACGTTTTTCAATTGCAAAAATCAAATGAATATTGTAAATGCACAAACAGTAATTTCTCCGCATTGCAAGGTGCAATTCTGAAATTTTTTGCTTTTTCCTGCTCCTCTTAGCATGATAAAGAAGATTCAAAGAGAGTGAGATGCCAGCTCCTTTCATTCAGTCAGTAGCTTCAATCATTTCTGGTATATGAATAACATGATGTTTTTCAATGGCAAAAATCAATGAATATTGTAAATGCACAAACAGTAATTTCTCCGCATTGCAAAGTGCAATTCTGAAATTTTTTGCTTTTTCCTGCTCCTCTTAGCATGATAAAGAAGATTCAAAGAGAGTGAGATGCCAGCTCCTTTCATTCAGTCAGTAGCTTCAATCATTTCTGGTATATGAATAACATGATGTTTTTCAATGGCAAAAATCAATGAATATTGTAAATGCACAAACAGTAATTTATCCGCATTGCAAGGTGCAATTCTGAATTTTTTTGCTTTTTCCTGCTCCTCTTAGCATGATAAAGAAGATTCAAAGAGAGTGAGATGCCAGCTCCTTTCATTCAGTCAGTAGCTTCAAACATTTCTGGTATATGAATAACGATGTTTTTCAATGGCAAAAATCAATGAATATTGTAAATGCACAAACAGTAATTTCTCCGCATTGCAAGGTGCAATTCTGAAATTTTTTGCTTTTTCCTGCTCCTCTTAGCATGATAAAGAAGATTCAAAGAGAGTGAGATGCCAGCTCCTTTCATTCAGTCAGTAGCTTCAATCATTTCTGGACTTTTTTCAATGGCAAAAATCAATGAATATTGTAAAAGCACAAACAGTAATTTCTCCGCATTGCAAGGTGCAATTCTGAAATTTTTTGCTTTTTCCTGCTCCTCAGCATGATAAAGAAGATTCAAAGAGAGTGAGATGCCAGCTCCTTTCATTCAGTCAGTAGCTTCAATCATTTCTGGTATATGAATAACATGATGTTTTTCAATGGCAAAAATCAATGAATTTTGTAAATGCACAAACAGTAATTTCTCCGCATTGCAAGGTGCAATTCTGAAAATTTTTGCTTTTTCCTGCTCCTCTTAGCATGATAAACAAGATTCAAAGAGAGTGAGATGCCAGCTCCTTTCATTCAGTCAGTAGCTTCAATCATTTCTGGACGTTTTTCAATGGCAAAAATCAATGAATATTGTAAATGCACAAACAGTAATTTCTCCGCATTGCAAGGTGCAATTATGAAATTTTTTGCTTTTTCCTGCTCCTCTTAGCATGATAAAGAAGTTTCAAAGAGAGTGAGATGCCAGCTCCTTTCATTCAGTCAGTAGCTTCAATAATTTCTGGACGTTTTTCAATGGCGAAAAATCAATGAATATTGTAAATGCACAAACAGTAATTTCTCCGCATTGCAAGGTGCAATTCTGAAATTTTTTGCTTTTTCCTGCTCCTCTTAGCATGATAAACTAGATTCAAAGAGAGTGAGATGCCAGCTCCTTTCATTCAGTCAGTAGCTTCAAACATTTCTGGTATATGAATAACATGATGTTTTTCAATGGCAAAAATCAATGAATATTGTAAATGCACAAACAGTAATTTCTCCGCATTGCAAGGTGCAATTCTGAAATTTTTTGCTTTTTCCTGCTCCTCTTAGCATGATAAAGAAGATTCAAAGAGATTGAGATGCCAGCTCCTTTCATTCAGTCAGTAGCTTCAATCATTTCTGGACGTTTTTCAATGGCAAAAATCAATGAATATTGTAAATGCACAATCAATAATTTCTCCGCATTGCAAGGTGCAATTCTGAAATTTTTTGCTTTTTCCTGCTCCTCTTAGCATGATAAAGAAGATTCAAAGAGAGTGAGATGCCAGCTCCTTTCATTCAGTCAGTAGCTTCAATCATTTCTGGTATATGAATAACATGATGTTTTTCAATGGCAAAAATCAATGAATTTTGTAAATGCACAAACAGTAATTTCTCCGCATTGCAAGGTGCAATTCTGAAATTTTTTGCTTTTTCCTGCTCCTCTTAGCATGATAAAGAAGATTCAAAGAGAGTGAGATGCCAGCTCCTTTCATTCAGTCAGTAGCTTCAATCATTTCTGGACTTTTTTTAATGGCAAAAATCAATGAATATTGTAAATGCACAAACAGTAATTTCTCCGCATTGCAAGGTGCAATTCTGAAATTTTTTGCTTTTTCCTGCTCCTCTTAGCATGATAAAGAAGATTCAAAGAGAGTGAGATGCCAGCTCCTTTCGTTCAGTCAGTAGCTTCAATCATTTCTGGACGTTTTTCAATGGCAAAAATCAATGAATATTGTAAATGCACAAACAGTAATTTCTCCGCATTGCAAGGTGCAATTCTGAAATTTTTTGCTTTTTCCTGCTCCTCTTAGCATGATAAACAAGATTCAAAGAGAGTGAGATGCCAGCTCCTTTCATTCAGTCAGTAGCTTCAATCATTTCTGGACGTTTTTCAATGGCAAAAATCAATGAATATTGTAAATGCACAAACAGTAATTTCTCCGCATTGCAAGGTGCAATTCTGAAATTTTTTGCTTTTTCCTGCTCCTCTTAGCATGATAAAGAAGATTCAAAGAGAGTGAGATGCCAGCTCCTTTCGTTCAGTCAGTAGCTTCAATCATTTCTGTCCGTTTTTCAATGGCAAAAATCAATGAATATTGTAAATGCACAAACAGTAATTTCTCCGCATTGCAAGGTGCAATTCTGAAATTTTTTGCTTTTTCCTGCTCCTCTTAGCATGATAAACAAGATTCAAAGAGAGTGAGATGCCAGCTCCTTTCATTCAGTCAGTAGCTTCAATCATTTCTGGACGTTTTTCAATGGCAAAAATCAATGAATATTGTAAATGCACAAACAGTAATTTCTCCGCATTGCAAGGTGCAATTCTGAAATTTTTTGCTTTTTCCTGCTCCTCTTAGCAAATTGTAAATGCACAAACAGTAATTTCTCCGCATTGCAAGGTGCAATTTTGAATTTTTTGCTTTTTCCTGCTCCTCTTAGCATGATAAAGAAGATTCAAAGAGAGTGAGATGCCAGCTCCTTTCATTCAGTCAGTAGCTTCAATCATTTCTGGTATATGAATAACATGATGTTTTTCAATGGCAAAAATCAATGAATATTGTAAATGCACAAACAGTAATTTTTCCGCATTGCAAGTTGCAATTCTGAAATTTTTTGCTTTTTCCTGCTCCTCTTAGCATGATAAAGAAGATTCAAAGAGAGTGAGATGCCAGCTCCTTTCATTCAGTCAGTAGCTTCAATCATTTCTGGACGTTTTTCAATGGCAAAAATCAATGAATATTGTAAATGCACAAACAGTAATTTCTACGCATTGCAAGGTGCAATTCTGAAATTTTTTGCTTTTTCCTGCTCCTCTTAGCATGATAAAGAAGATTCAAAGAGAGTGAGATGCCAGCTCCTTTCTTTCAGTCAGTAGCTTCAATCATTTCTGGACGTTTTTCAATGGCAAAAATCAATGAATATTGTAAATGCACAAACAGTAATTTCTCCGCATTGCAAGGTGCAATTCTGAAATTTTTTGCTTTTTCCTGCTCCTCTTAGCATGATAAAGAAGATTCAAAGAGAGTGAGATGCCAGCTCCTTTCATTCAGTCAGTAGCTTCAAACATTTCTGGTATATGAATAACGATGTTTTTCAATGGCAAAAATCAATGAATATTGTAAATGCACAAACAGTAATTTCTCCGCATTGCAAGGTGCAATTCTGAAATTTTTTGCTTTTTCCTGCTCCTCTTAGCATGATAAAGAAGATTCAAAGAGAGTGAGATGCCAGCTCCTTTCATTCAGTCAGTAGCTTCAATCATTTCTGGACGTTTTTCAATGGCAAAAATCAATGAATATTGTAAATGCACAAACAGTAATTTCTCCGCATTGCAAGGTGCAATTCTGAAATTTTTTGCTTTTTCCTGCTCCTCTTAGCATGATAAAGAAGATTCAAAGAGAGTGAGATGCCAGCTCCTTTCATTCAGTCAGTAGCTTCAATCATTTCTGGTATATGAATAACATGATGTTTTTCAATGGCAAAAATCAATGAATTTTGTAAATGCACAAACAGTAATTTCCCCGCATTGCAAGGTGCAATTCTGAAAATTTTTGCTTTTTCCTGCTCCTCTTAGCATGATAAAGAAGATTCAAAGAGAGTGAGATGCCAGCTCCTTTCGTTCAGTCAGTAGCTTCAATCATTTCTGGACGTTTTTCAATGGCAAAAATCAATGAATATTGTAAATGCACAAACAGTAATTTCTCCGCATTGCAAGGTGCAATTCTGAAATTTTTTGCTTTTTCCTGCTCCTCTTAGCATGATAAACAAGATTCAAAGAGAGTGAGATGCCAGCTCCTTTCATTCAGTCAGTAGCTTCAATCATTTCTGGACGTTTTTCAATGGCAAAAATCAATGAATATTGTAAATGCACAAACAGTAATTTCTCCGCATTGCAAGGTGCAATTCTGAAATTTTTTGCTTTTTCCTGCTCCTCTTAGCATGATAAAGAAGTTTCAAAGAGAATGAGATGCCAGCTCCTTTCATTCAGTCAGTAGCTTCAATCATTTCTGGATGTTTTTCAATGGCGAAAAATCAATGAATATTGTAAATGCACAAACAGTAATTTCTCCGCATTGCAAGGTGCAATTCTGAAATTTTTTGCTTTTTCCTGCTCCTCTTAGCATGATAAACTAGATTCAAAGAGAGTGAGATGCCAGCTCCTTTCATTCAGTCAGTAGCTTCAAACATTTCTGGTACATGAATAACGATGTTTTTCAATGGCAAAAATCAATGAATATTGTAAATGCACAAACAGTAATTTCTCCGCATTGCAAGGTGCAATTCTGAAATTTTTTGCTTTTTCCTGCTCCTCTTAGCATGATAAAGAAGATTCAAAGAGAGTGAGATGCCAGCTCCTTTCATTCAGTCAGTAGCTTCAATCATTTCTGGACGTTTTTCAATGGCAAAAATCATTGAATATTGTAAATGCACAAACAGTAATTTCTCCGCATTGCAAGGTGCAATTCTGAAATTTTTTGCTTTTTCCTGCTCCTCTTAGCATGATAAAGAAGATTCAAAGAGAGTGAGATGCCAGCTCCTTTCATTCAGTCAGTAGCTTCAATCATTTCTGGACGTTTTTCAATGGCAAAAATCAATGAATATTGTAAATGCACAAACAGTAATTTCTCCGCATTGCAAGGTGTAATTCTGAAATTTTTTGCTTTTTCCTGCTCCGCTTAGCATGATAAAGAAGTTTCAAAGAGAGTGAGATGCCAGCTCCTTTCATTCAGTCAGTAGCTTCAATAATTTCTGGACGTTTTTCAATGGCGAAAAATCAATGAATATTGTAAATGCACAAACAGTAATTTCTCCGCATTGCAAGGTGCAATTCTGAAATTTTTTGCTTTTTCCTGCTCCTCTTAGCATGATAAACTAGATTCAAAGAGAGTGAGATGCCAGCTCCTTTCATTCAGTCAGTAGCTTCAAACATTTCTGGTATATGAATAACATGATGTTTTTCAATGGCAAAAATCAATGAATATTGTAAATGCACAAACAGTAATTTCTCCGCATTGCAAGGTGCAATTCTGAAATTTTTTGCTTTTTCCTGCTCCTCTTAGCATGATAAAGAAGATTCAAAGAGATTGAGATGCCAGCTCCTTTCATTCAGTCAGTAGCTTCAATCATTTCTGGACGTTTTTCAATGGCAAAAATCAATGAATATTGTAAATGCACAATGAGTAATTTCTCCGCATTGCAAGGTGCAATTCTGAAATTTTTTGCTTTTTCCTGCTCCTCTTAGCATGATAAAGAAGATTCAAAGAGAGTGAGATGCCAGCTCCTTTCATTCAGTCAGTAGCTTCAATCATTTCTGGTATATGAATAACATGATGTTTTTCAATGGCAAAAATCAATGAATTTTGTAAATGCACAAACAGTAATTTCTCCGCATTGCAAGGTGCAATTCTGAAATTTTTTGCTTTTTCCTGCTCCTCTTAGCATGATAAACAAGATTCAAAGAGAGTGAGATACCAGCTCCTTTCATTCAGTCAGTAGCTTCAATCATTTCTGGACTTTTTTTAATGGCAAAAATCAATGAATATTGTAAATGCACAAACAGTAATTTCTCCGCATTGCAAGGTGCAATTCTGAAATTTTTTGCTTTTTCCTGCTCCTCTTAGCATGATAAAGAAGATTCAAAGAGAGTGAGATGCCAGCTCCTTTCGTTCAGTCAGTAGCTTCAATCATTTCTGGACGTTTTTCAATGGCAAAAATCAATGAATATTGTAAATGCACAAACAGTGATTTCTCCGCATTGCAAGGTGCAATTCTGAAATTTTTTGCTTTTTCCTGCTCCTCTTAGCATGATAAACAAGATTCAAAGAGAGTGAGATGCCAGCTCCTTTCATTCAGTCAGTAGCTTCAATCATTTCTGGACGTTTTTCAATGGCAAAAATCAATGAATATTGTAAATGCACAAACAGTAATTTCTCCGCATTGCAAGGTGCAATTCTGAAATTTTTTGCTTTTTCCTGCTCCTCTTAGCATGATAAAGAAGATTCAAAGAGAGTGAGATGCCAGCTCCTTTCGTTCAGTCAGTAGCTTCAATCATTTCTGGACGTTTTTCAATGGCAAAAATCAATGAATATTGTAAATGCACAAACAGTAATTTCTCCGCATTGCAAGGTGCAATTCTGAAATTTTTTGCTTTTTCCTGCTCCTCTTAGCATGATAAACAAGATTCAAAGAGAGTGAGATGCCAGCTCCTTTCATTCAGTCAGTAGCTTCAATCATTTCTGGACGTTTTTCAATGGCAAAAATCAATGAATATTGTAAATGCACAAACAGTAATTTCTCCGCATTGCAAGGTGCAATTCTGAAATTTTTTGCTTTTTCCTGCTCCTCTTAGCATATTGTAAATGCACAAACAGTAATTTCTCCGCATTGCAAGGTGCAATTCTGAATTTTTTTGCTTTTTCCTGCTCCTCTTAGCATGATAAAGAAGATTCAAAGAGAGTGAGATGCCAGCTCCTTTCATTCAGTCAGTAGCTTCAATCATTTCTGGTATATGAATAACATGATGTTTTTCAATGGCAAAAATCAATGAATATTGTAAATGCACAAACAGTAATTTCTCCGCATTGCAAGGTGCAATTCTGAAATTTTTTGCTTTTTCCTGCTCCTCTTAGCATATTGTAAATGCACAAACAGTAATTTCTCCGCATTGCAAGGTGCAATTCTGAATTTTTTTGCTTTTTCCTGCTCCTCTTAGCATGATAAAGAAGATTCAAAGAGAGTGAGATGCCAGCTCCTTTCATTCAGTCAGTAGCTTCAAACATTTCTGGTATATGAATAACGATGTTTTTCAATGGCAAAAATCAATGAATATTGTAAATGCACAAACAGTAATTTCTCCGCATTGCAAGGTGCAATTCTGAAATTTTTTGCTTTTTCCTGCTCCTCTTAGCATGATAAAGAAGATTCAAAGAGAGTGAGATGCCAGCTCCTTTCATTCAGTCAGTAGCTTCAATCATTTCTGGACGTTTTTCAATGGCAAAAATCAATGAATATTGTAAATGCACAAACAGTAATTTCTCCGCATTGCAAGGTGCAATTCTGAAATTTTTTGCTTTTTCCTGCTCCTCTTAGCATGATAAAGAAGATTCAAAGAGAGTGAGATGCCAGCTCCTTTCATTCAGTCAGTAGCTTCAATCATTTCTGGTATATGAATAACATGATGTTTTTCAATGGCAAAAATCAATGAATTTTGTAAATGCACAAACAGTAATTTCCCCGCATTGCAAGGTGCAATTCTGAAAATTTTTGCTTTTTCCTGCTCCTCTTAGCATGATAAAGAAGATTCAAAGAGAGTGAGATGCCAGCTCCTTTCGTTCAGTCAGTAGCTTCAATCATTTCTGGACGTTTTTCAATGGCAAAAATCAATGAATATTGTAAATGCACAAACAGTAATTTCTCCGCATTGCAAGGTGCAATTCTGAAATTTTTTGCTTTTTCCTGCTCCTCTTAGCATGATAAACAAGATTCAAAGAGAGTGAGATGCCAGCTCCTTTCATTCAGTCAGTAGCTTCAATCATTTCTGGACGTTTTTCAATGGCAAAAATCAATGAATATTGTAAATGCACAAACAGTAATTTCTCCGCATTGCAAGGTGCAATTCTGAAATTTTTTGCTTTTTCCTGCTCCTCTTAGCATGATAAAGAAGTTTCAAAGAGAATGAGATGCCAGCTCCTTTCATTCAGTCAGTAGCTTCAATCATTTCTGGATGTTTTTCAATGGCGAAAAATCAATGAATATTGTAAATGCACAAACAGTAATTTCTCCGCATTGCAAGGTGCAATTCTGAAATTTTTTGCTTTTTCCTGCTCCTCTTAGCATGATAAACTAGATTCAAAGAGAGTGAGATGCCAGCTCCTTTCATTCAGTCAGTAGCTTCAAACATTTCTGGTACATGAATAACGATGTTTTTCAATGGCAAAAATCAATGAATATTGTAAATGCACAAACAGTAATTTCTCCGCATTGCAAGGTGCAATTCTGAAATTTTTTGCTTTTTCCTGCTCCTCTTAGCATGATAAAGAAGATTCAAAGAGAGTGAGATGCCAGCTCCTTTCATTCAGTCAGTAGCTTCAATCATTTCTGGACGTTTTTCAATGGCAAAAATCATTGAATATTGTAAATGCACAAACAGTAATTTCTCCGCATTGCAAGGTGCAATTCTGAAATTTTTTGCTTTTTCCTGCTCCTCTTAGCATGATAAAGAAGATTCAAAGAGAGTGAGATGCCAGCTCCTTTCATTCAGTCAGTAGCTTCAATCATTTCTGGTATATGAATAACATCATGTTTTTCAATGGCAAAAATCAATGAATTTTGTAAATGCACAAACAGTAATTTCTCCGCATTGCAAGGTGCAATTCTGAAAATTTTTGCTTTTTCCTGCTCCTCTTAGCATGATAAAGATTCAAAGAGAGTGAGATGCCAGCTCCTTTCGTTCAGTCAGTAGCTTCAATCATTTCTGGACGTTTTTCAATGGCAAAAATCAATGAATATTGTAAATGCACAAACAGTAATTTCTCCGCATTGCAAGGTGCAATTCTGAAATTTTTTGCTTTTTCCTGCTCCTCTTAGCATGATAAACAAGATTCAAAGAGAGTGAGATGCCAGCTCCTTTCATTCAGTCAGTAGCTTCAATCATTTCTGGACGTTTTTCAATGGCAAAAATCAATGAATATTGTAAATGCACAAACAGTAATTTCTCCGCATTGCAAGGTGTAATTCTGAAATTTTTTGCTTTTTCCTGCTCCGCTTAGCATGATAAAGAAGTTTCAAAGAGAGTGAGATGCCAGCTCCTTTCATTCAGTCAGTAGCTTCAATAATTTCTGGACGTTTTTCAATGGCGAAAAATCAATGAATATTGTAAATGCACAAACAGTAATTTCTCCGCATTGCAAGGTGCAATTCTGAAATTTTTTGCTTTTTCCTGCTCCTCTTAGCATGATAAACTAGATTCAAAGAGAGTGAGATGCCAGCTCCTTTCATTCAGTCAGTAGCTTCAAACATTTCTGGTATATGAATAACATGATGTTTTTCAATGGCAAAAATCAATGAATATTGTAAATGCACAAACAGTAATTTCTCCGCATTGCAAGGTGCAATTCTGAAATTTTTTGCTTTTTCCTGCTCCTCTTAGCATGATAAAGAAGATTCAAAGAGATTGAGATGCCAGCTCCTTTCATTCAGTCAGTAGCTTCAATCATTTCTGGACGTTTTTCAATGGCAAAAATCAATGAATATTGTAAATGCACAATGAGTAATTTCTCCGCATTGCAAGGTGCAATTCTGAAATTTTTTGCTTTTTCCTGCTCCTCTTAGCATGATAAAGAAGATTCAAAGAGAGTGAGATGCCAGCTCCTTTCATTCAGTCAGTAGCTTCAATCATTTCTGGTATATGAATAACATGATGTTTTTCAATGGCAAAAATCAATGAATTTTGTAAATGCACAAACAGTAATTTCTCCGCATTGCAAGGTGCAATTCTGAAATTTTTTGCTTTTTCCTGCTCCTCTTAGCATGATAAACAAGATTCAAAGAGAGTGAGATACCAGCTCCTTTCATTCAGTCAGTAGCTTCAATCATTTCTGGACTTTTTTTAATGGCAAAAATCAATGAATATTGTAAATGCACAAACAGTAATTTCTCCGCATTGCAAGGTGCAATTCTGAAATTTTTTGCTTTTTCCTGCTCCTCTTAGCATGATAAAGAAGATTCAAAGAGAGTGAGATGCCAGCTCCTTTCGTTCAGTCAGTAGCTTCAATCATTTCTGGACGTTTTTCAATGGCAAAAATCAATGAATATTGTAAATGCACAAACAGTAATTTCTCCGCATTGCAAGGTGCAATTCTGAAATTTTTTGCTTTTTCCTGCTCCTCTTAGCATGATAAACAAGATTCAAAGAGAGTGAGATGCCAGCTCCTTTCATTCAGTCAGTAGCTTCAATCATTTCTGGACGTTTTTCAATGGCAAAAATCAATGAATATTGTAAATGCACAAACAGTAATTTCTCCGCATTGCAAGGTGCAATTCTGAAATTTTTTGCTTTTTCCTGCTCCTCTTAGCATGATAAAGAAGATTCAAAGAGAGTGAGATGCCAGCTCCTTTCGTTCAGTCAGTAGCTTCAATCATTTCTGGACGTTTTTCAATGGCAAAAATCAATGAATATTGTAAATGCACAAACAGTAATTTCTCCGCATTGCAAGGTGCAATTCTGAAATTTTTTGCTTTTTCCTGCTCCTCTTAGCATGATAAACAAGATTCAAAGAGAGTGAGATGCCAGCTCCTTTCATTCAGTCAGTAGCTTCAATCATTTCTGGACGTTTTTCAATGGCAAAAATCAATGAATATTGTAAATGCACAAACAGTAATTTCTCCGCATTGCAAGGTGCAATTCTGAAATTTTTTGCTTTTTCCTGCTCCTCTTAGCATATTGTAAATGCACAAACAGTAATTTCTCCGCATTGCAAGGTGCAATTCTGAATTTTTTTGCTTTTTCCTGCTCCTCTTAGCATGATAAAGAAGATTCAAAGAGAGTGAGATGCCAGCTCCTTTCATTCAGTCAGTAGCTTCAATCATTTCTGGTATATGAATAACATGATGTTTTTCAATGGCAAAAATCAATGAATATTGTAAATGCACAAACAGTAATTTCTCCGCATTGCAAGGTGCAATTCTGAAATTTTTTGCTTTTTCCTGCTCCTCTTAGCATATTGTAAATGCACAAACAGTAATTTCTCCGCATTGCAAGGTGCAATTCTGAATTTTTTTGCTTTTTCCTGCTCCTCTTAGCATGATAAAGAAGATTCAAAGAGAGTGAGATGCCAGCTCCTTTCATTCAGTCAGTAGCTTCAATCATTTCTGGTATATGAATAACATGATGTTTTTCAATGGCAAAAATCAATGAATATTGTAAATGCACAAACAGTAATTTCTCCGCATTGCAAGGTGCAATTCTGAAATTTTTTGCTTTTTCCTGCTCCTCTTAGTATGATAAAGAAGATTCAAAGAGAGTGAGATGCCAGCTCCTTTCATTCAGTCAGTAGCTTCAAACATTTCTGGTATATGAATAACGATGTTTTTCAATGGCAAAAATCAATGAATATTGTAAATGCACAAACAGTAATTTCTCCGCATTGCAAGGTGCAATTCTGAAATTTTTTGCTTTTTCCTGCTCCTCTTAGCATGATAAAGAAGATTCAAAGAGAGTGAGATGCCAGCTCCTTTCATTCAGTCAGTAGCTTCAATCATTTCTGGACGTTTTTCAATGGCAAAAATCAATGAATATTGTAAATGCACAAACAGTAATTTCTCCGCATTGCAAGGTGCAATTCTGAAATTTTTTGCTTTTTCCTGCTCCTCTTAGCATGATAAAGAAGATTCAAAGAGAGTGAGATGCCAGCTCCTTTCATTCAGTCAGTAGCTTCAATCATTTCTGGTATATGAATAACATGATGTTTTTCAATGGCAAAAATCAATGAATTTTGTAAATGCACAAACAGTAATTTCCCCGCATTGCAAGGTGCAATTCTGAAAATTTTTGCTTTTTCCTGCTCCTCTTAGCATGATAAAGAAGATTCAAAGAGAGTGAGATGCCAGCTCCTTTCGTTCAGTCAGTAGCTTCAATCATTTCTGGACGTTTTTCAATGGCAAAAATCAATGAATATTGTAAATGCACAAACAGTAATTTCTCCGCATTGCAAGGTGCAATTCTGAAATTTTTTGCTTTTTCCTGCTCCTCTTAGCATGATAAACAAGATTCAAAGAGAGTGAGATGCCAGCTCCTTTCATTCAGTCAGTAGCTTCAATCATTTCTGGACGTTTTTCAATGGCAAAAATCAATGAATATTGTAAATGCACAAACAGTAATTTCTCCGCATTGCAAGGTGCAATTCTGAAATTTTTTGCTTTTTCCTGCTCCTCTTAGCATGATAAAGAAGTTTCAAAGAGAATGAGATGCCAGCTCCTTTCATTCAGTCAGTAGCTTCAATAATTTCTGGACGTTTTTCAATGGCGAAAAATCAATGAATATTGTAAATGCACAAACAGTAATTTCTCCGCATTGCAAGGTGCAATTCTGAAATTTTTTGCTTTTTCCTGCTCCTCTTAGCATGATAAACTAGATTCAAAGAGAGTGAGATGCCAGCTCCTTTCATTCAGTCAGTAGCTTCAAACATTTCTGGTATATGAATAACGATGTTTTTCAATGGCAAAAATCAATGAATATTGTAAATGCACAAACAGTAATTTCTCCGCATTGCAAGTTGCAATTCTGAAATTTTTTGCTTTTTCCTGCTCCTCTTAGCATGATAAAGAAGATTCAAAGAGAGTGAGATGCCAGCTCCTTTCATTCAGTCAGTAGCTTCAATCATTTCTGGACGTTTTTCAATGGCAAAAATCAATGAATATTGTAAATGCACAAACAGTAATTTCTCCGCATTGCAAGGTGCAATTCTGAAATTTTTTGCTTTTTCCTGCTCCTCTTAGCATGATAAAGAAGATTCAAAGAGAGTGAGATGCCAGCTCCTTTCATTCAGTCAGTAGCTTCAATCATTTCTGGTATATGAATAACATGATGTTTTTCAATGGCAAAAATCAATGAATTTTGTAAATGCACAAACAGTAATATCTCCGCATTGCAAGGTGCAATTCTGAAAATTTTTGCTTTTTCCTGCTCCTCTTAGCATGATAAAGATTCAAAGAGAGTGAGATGCCAGCTCCTTTTCTTCAGTCAGTAGCTTCAATCATTTCTGGACGTTTTTCAATGGCAAAAATCAATGAATATTGTAAATGCACAAACAGTAATTTATCCGCATTGCAAGGTGCAATTCTGAAATTTTTTGCTTTTTCCTGCTCCTCTTAGCATGATAAACAAGATTCAAAGAGAGTGAGATGCCAGCTCCTTTCATTCAGTCAGTAGCTTCAATCATTTCTGGACGTTTTTCAATGGCAAAAATCAATGAATATTGTAAATGCACAAACAGTAATTTCTCCGCATTGCAAGGTGCAATTCTGAAATTTTTTGCTTTTTCCTGCTCCTCTTAGCATGAAAAAGAAGTTTCAAAGAGAGTGAGATGCCAGCTCCTTTCATTCAGTCAGTAGCTTCAATCATTTCTGGACGTTTTTCAATGGCAAAAATCAATGAATATTGTAAATGCACAATCAGTAATTTCTCCGCATTGCAAGGTGCAATTCTGAAATTTTTTGCTTTTTCCTGCTCCTCTTAGCATGATAAAGAAGATTCAAAGAGAGTGAGATGCCAGCTCCTTTCATTCAGTCAGTAGCTTCAATCATTTCTGGTATATGAATAACATGATGTTTTTCAATGGCAAAAATCAATGAATTTTGTAAATGCACAAACAGTAATTTCTCCGCATTGCAAGGTGCAATTCTGAAAATTTTTGCTTTTTCCTGCTCCTCTTAGCATGATAAAGATTCAAAGAGAGTGAGATGACAGCTCCTTTCGTTCAGTCAGTAGCTTCAATCATTTCTGGACGTTTTTCAATGGCAAAAATCAATGAATATTGTAAATGCACAAACAGTAATTTCTCCGCATTGCAAGGTGCAATTCTGAAATTTTTTGCTTTTTCCTGCTCCTCTTAGCATGATAAACAAGATTCAAAGAGAGTGAGATGCCAGCTCCTTTCATTCAGTCAGTAGCTTCAATCATTTCTGGACGTTTTTCAATGGCAAAAATCAATGAATATTGTAAATGCACAAACAGTAATTTCTCCGAATTGCAAGGTGCAATTCTGAAATTTTTTGCTTTTTCCTGCTCCTCTTAGCATGATAAAGAAGTTTCAAAGAGAGTGAGATGCCAGCTCCTTTCATTCAGTCAGTAGCTTCAATAATTTCTGGACGTTTTTCAATGGCGAAAAATCAATGAATATTGTAAATGCACAAACAGTAATTTCTCCGCATTGCAAGGTTCAATTCTGAAATTTTTTGCTTTTTCCTGCTCCTCTTAGCATGATAAACTAGATTCAAAGAGAGTGAGATGCCAGCTCCTTTCATTCAGTCAGTAGCTTCAAACATTTCTGGTATATGAATAACATGATGTTTTTCAATGGCAAAAATCAATGAATATTGTAAATGCACAAACAGTAATTTCTCCGCATTGCAAGGTGCAATTCTGAAATTTTTTGCTTTTTCCTGCTCCTCTTAGCATGATAAAGAAGATTCAAAGAGATTGAGATGCCAGCTCCTTTCATTCAGTCAGTAGCTTCAATCATTTCTGGACGTTTTTCAATGGCAAAAATCAATGAATATTGTAAATGCACAATCAGTAATTTCTCCGCATTGCAAGGTGCAATTCTGAAATTTTTTGCTTTTTCCTGCTCCTCTTAGCATGATAAAGAAGATTCAAAGAGAGTGAGATGCCAGCTCCTTTCATTCAGTCAGTAGCTTCAATCATTTCTGGTATATGAATAACATGATGTTTTTCAATGGCAAAAATCAATGAATTTTGTAAATGCACAAACAGTAATTTCTCCGCATTGCAAGGTGCAATTCTGAAATTTTTTGCTTTTTCCTGCTCCTCTTAGCATGATAAAGAATATTCAAAGAGAGTGAGATGCCAGCTCCTTTCATTCAGTCAGTAGCTTCAATCATTTCTGGACGTTTTTTAATGGCAAAAATCAATGAATATTGTAAATGCACAAAGAGTAATTTCTCCGCATTGCAAGGTGCAATTCTGAAATTTTTTGCTTTTTCCTGCTCCTCTTAGCATGATAAAGAAGATTCAAAGAGAGTGAGATGCCAGCTCCTTTCGTTCAGTCAGTAGCTTCAATCATTTCTGGACGTTTTGTGCATTTACAAAATTCATTGATTTTTGCCATTGAGAAACATCATGTTATTCATTTACCAGAAATGATTGAAGCTACTGACTGAATGAAAGGAGCTGGCATCTCACTCTCTTTGAATCTTCTTTATCATGCTAAGAGGAGCAGGAAAAAGCAAAAAATTTCAGAATTGCACCTTGCAATGCGGAGAAATTACTGTTTGTGCATTTACAATATTCATTGATTTTTGCCATTGAAAAACGTCCAGAAATGATTGAAGCTACTGACTGAATGAAAGGAGCTGGCATCTCACTCTCTTTGAATCTTCTTTATCATGCTAAGAGGAGCAGGAAAAAGCAAAAAATTTCAGAATTGCGCCTTGCAATGCGGAGAAATTACTGTTTGTGCATTTAAAAAATTCATTGATTTTTGCCATTGAAAAACATCATGTTATTCATTTACCAGAAATGACTGAAGCTACTGACTGAATGAAAGGAGCTGGCATCTCACTCTCTTTGAATCTTCTTTATCATGCTAAGAGGAGCAGGAAAAAGCAAAAACTTTCAGAATTGCACCTTGCAATGCGGAGAAATTACTGTTTGTGCATTTACAATATTCATTGATTTTTGCCATTGAAAAACATCATGTTATTCATATACCAGAAATGATTGAAGCTACTGACTGAATGAAAGGAGCTGGCATCTCACTCTCTTTGAATCTTCTTTATCATGCTAAGAGGAGCAGGAAAAAGCAAAAAATTTCAGAATTGCACCTTGCAATGAGGAGAAATTACTGTTTGTGCATTTACAATATTCATTGATTTTTGCAATTGAAAAAGTCCAGAAATGATTGAAGCTACTGACTGAATGAAAGGAGCTGGCATCTCACTCTCTTTGAATCTTCTTTATCATGCTAAGAGGAGCAGGAAAAAGCAAAAAATTTCAGAATTGCAACTTGCAATGCGGAGAAATTACTGTTTGTGCATTTACAATATTCATTGATTTTTGCCATTGAAAAACATCATGTTATTCATATACCAGGAATGTTTGAAGCTACTGACTGAATGAAAGGAGCTGTCATCTCACTCTCTTTGAATCTTCTTTATCATGCTAAGAGGAGCAGGAAAAAGCAAAAAATTTCAGAATTGCACCTTGCAATGCGGAGAAATTACTGTTTGTGCATTTACAATATTCATTGATTTTTGCCATTGAAAAACGTCCAGAAATCATTGAAGCTACTGACTGAATGAAAGGAGCTGGCATCTCACTCTCTTTGAATCTTGTTTATCATGCTAAGAGGAGCAGAAAAAAGCAAAAAATTTCAGAATTGCACCTTGCAATGCGGAGAAATTACTGTTTGTGCATTTACAATATTCATTGATTTTTGCCATTGAAAAACGTCCAGAAATGATTGAAGCTACTGACTGAATGAAAGGAGCTGGCATCTCACTCTCTTTGAATCTTCTTTATCATGCTAAGAGGAGCAGGAAAAAGCAAAAAATTTCAGAATTGCACCTTGCAATGCGGAGAAATTACTGTTTGTGCATTTACAATATTCATTGATTTTTGCCATTGAAAAACATCATGTTATTCATATACCAGAAATGATTGAAGCTACTGACTGAATGAAAGGAGCTGGCATCTCACTCTCTTTGAATCTTCTTTATCATGCTAAGAGGAGCAGGAAAAAGTAAAAAATTTCAGAATTGCACCTTGCAATGCGGAGAAATTACTGTTTGTGCATTTACAATATTCAATGATTTTTGCCATTGAAAAACGTCCAGAAATGATTGAAGCTACTGACTGAATGAAAGGAGCTGGCATCTCACTCTCTTTGAATCTTCTTTATCATGCTAAGAGGAGCAGGAAAAAGCAAAAAATTTCAGAATTGCACCTTGCAATGCGGAGAAATTACTGTTTGTGCATTTACAATATTCATTGATTTTTGCCATTGAAAAACATCATGTTATTCATATACCAGAAATGTTTGAAGCTACTGACTGAATGAAAGGAGCTGGCATCTCACTCTCTTTGAATCTTCTTTATCATGCTAAGAGGAGCAGGAAAAAGCAAAAAATTTCAGAATTGCACCTTGCAATGCGGAGAAATTACTGTTTGTGCATTTCCAATATTGATTGATTTTTGCCATTGAAAAACGTCCAGAAATGATTGAAGCTACTGACTGAATGAAAGGAGCTGGCATTTCACTCTCTTTGAATCTTCTTTATCATGCTAAGAGGAGCAGGAAAAAGCAAAAAATTTCAGAATTGCACCTTGCAATGCGGAGAAATTACTGTTTGTGCATTTACAATATTCATTGATTTTTGCCATTGAAAAACATCATGTTATTCATATACCAGAAATGTTTGAAGCTACTGACTGAATGAAAGGAGCTGGCATCTCACTCTCTTTGAATCTTCTTTATCATGCTAAGAGGAGCAGGAAAAAGCAAAAAATTTCAGAATTGCACCTTGCAATGTGGAGAAATTACTGTTTGTGCATTTACAATATTCATTGATTTTTGCCATTGAAAAACATGTTATTCATATACCAGAAATGTTTGAAGCTACTGACTGAATGAAAGGAGCTGGCACCTCACTCTCTTTGAATCTTCTTTATCATGCTAATAGGAGCAGGAAAAAGCAAAAATTTTCAGAATTGCACCTTGCAATGCGGAGAAATTACTGTTTGTGCATTTACAATATTCATTGATTTTTGCCATTGAAAAACGTCCAGAAATGATTGAAGCTACTGACTGAATGAAAGGAGCTGGCATCTCACTCTCTTTGAATCTTCTTTATCATGCTAAGAGGAGCAGGAAAAATCAAAAAATTTCAGAATTGCACCTTGCAATGCGGAGAAATTACTGTTTGTGCATTTACAATATTCATTGATTTTTGCCATTGAAAAACGTCCAGAAATTATTGAAGCTACTGACTGAATGAAAGGAGCTGGCATCTCACTCTCTTTGAATCTTCTTTATCATGCTAAGAGGAGCAGGAAAAAGCAAAAAATTTCAGAATTGCGCCTTGCAATGCGGAGAAATTACTGTTTTGTGCATTTACAAAATTCATTGATTTTTGCCATTGAGAAACATCATGTTATTCATTTACCAGAAATGATTGAAGCTAATGACTGAATGAAAGGAGCTGGCATCTCACTCTCTTTGAATCTTCTTTATCATGCTAAGAGGAGCAGGAAAAAGCAAAAAATTTCAGAATTGCACCTTGCAATGCGGAGAAATTATTGTTTGTGCATTTACAATATTCATTGATTTTTGCCATTGAAAAACGTCCAGAAATGATTGAAGCTACTGACTGAATGAAAGGAGCTGGCATCTCACTCTCTTTGAATCTTCTTTATCATGCTAAGAGGAGCAGGAAAAAGCAAAAAATTTCAGAATTGCGCCTTGCAATTCGGAGAAATTACTGTTTGTGCATTTAAAAAATTCATTGATTTTTGCCATTGAAAAACATCATGTTATTCATTTACCAGAAATGACTGAAGCTACTGACTGAATGAAAGGAGCTGGCATCTCACTCTCTTTGAATCTTCTTTATCATGCTAAGAGGAGCAGGAAAAAGCAAAAAATTTCAGAATTGCACCTTGCAATGCGGAGAAATTACTGTTTGTGCATTTACAATATTCATTGATTTTTGCCATTGAAAAACGTCCAGAAATGATTGAAGCTACTGACTGAATGAAAGGAGCTGGCATCTCACTCTCTTTGAATCTTCTTTATCATGCTAAGAGGAGCAGGAAAAGCAAAAACTTTCAGAATTGCACCTTGCAATGCGGAGAAATTACTGTTTGTGCATTTACAATATTCATTGATTTTTACCATTGAAAAACGTCCAGAAATGATTGAAGCTACTGACTGAATGAAAGGAGCTGGCATCTCACTCTCTTTGAATCTTCTTTATCATGCTAAGAGGAGCAGGAAAAAGCAAAAAATTTCAGACTTGCACCTTGCAATGCGGAGAAATTACTGTTTGTGCATTTACAATATTCATTGATTTTTGCCATTGAAAAACATCATGTTATTCATATACCAGAAATGTTTGAAGCTACTGACTGAATGAAAGGAGCTGGCATCTCACTCTCTTTGAATCTTCTTTATCATGCTAAGAGGAGCAGGAAAAAGCAAAAAATTTCAGAATTGCACCTTGCAATGCGGAGAAATTACTGTTTGTGCATTTACAATATTCATTGATTTTTGCCATTGAAAAACGTCCAGAAATGATTGAAGCTACTGACTGAATGAAAGGAGCTGGCATCTCACTCTCCTTGAATCTTCTTTATCATGCTAAGAGGAGCAGGAAAAAGCAAAAAATTTCAGAATTGCACCTTGCAATGCGGAGAAATTACTGTTTGTGCATTTACAATATTCATTGATTTTTGCCATTGAAAAACATGTTATTCATATACCAGAAATGTTTGAAGCTACTGACTGAATGAAAGGAGCTGGCACCTCACTCTCTTTGAATCTTCTTTATCATGCTAAGAGGAGCAGGAAAAAGCAAAAAATTTCAGAATTGCACCTTGCAATGCGGAGAAATTACTGTTTGTGCATTTACAATATTCATTGATTTTTGCCATTGAAAAACGTCCGGAAATGATTGAAGCTACTGACTGAATGAAAGGAGCTGGCATCTCACTCTCTTTGAATCTTCTTTATCATGCTAAGAGGAGCAGGAAAAATCAAAAAATTTCAGAATTGCACCTTGCAATGCGGAGAAATTACTGTTTGTGCATTTACAATATTCATTGATTTTTGCCATTGAAAAACGTCCAGAAATGATTGAAGCTACTGACTGAATGAAAGGAGCTGGCATCTCACTCTCTTTGAATCTTCTTTATCATGCTAAGAGGAGCAGGAAAAAGCATAAAATTTCAGAATTGCGCCTTGCAATTCGGAGAAATTACTGTTTGTGCATTTAAAAAATTCATTGATTTTTGCCATTGAAAAACATCATGTTATTCATTTACCAGAAATGACTGAAGCTACTGACTGAATGAAAGGAGCTGGCATCTCACTCTCTTTGAATCTTCTTTATCATGCTAAGAGGAGCAGGAAAAAGCAAAAAATTTCAGAATTGCACCTTGCAATGCGGAGAAATTACTGTTTGTGCATTTACAATATTCATTGATTTTTGCCATTGAAAAACGTCCAGAAATGATTGAAGCTACTGACTGAATGAAAGGAGCTGGCATCTCACTCTCTTTGAATCTTCTTTATCATGCTAAGAGGAGCAGGAAAAGCAAAAACTTTCAGAATTGCACCTTGCAATGCGGAGAAATTACTGTTTGTGCATTTACAATATTCATTGATTTTTACCATTGAAAAACGTCCAGAAATGATTGAAGCTACTGACTGAATGAAAGGAGCTGGCATCTCACTCTCTTTGAATCTTCTTTATCATGCTAAGAGGAGCAGGAAAAAGCAAAAAATTTCAGACTTGCACCTTGCAATGCGGAGAAATTACTGTTTGTGCATTTACAATATTCATTGATTTTTGCCATTGAAAAACATCATGTTATTCATATACCAGAAATGTTTGAAGCTACTGACTGAATGAAAGGAGCTGGCATCTCACTCTCTTTGAATCTTCTTTATCATGCTAAGAGGAGCAGGAAAAAGCAAAAAATTTCAGAATTGCACCTTGCAATGCGGAGAAATTACTGTTTGTGCATTTACAATATTCATTGATTTTTGCCATTGAAAAACGTCCAGAAATGATTGAAGATACTGACTGAATGAAAGGAGCTGGCATCTCACTCTCCTTGAATCTTCTTTATCATGCTAAGAGGAGCAGGAAAAAGCAAAAAATTTCAGACTTGCACCTTGCAATGCGGAGAAATTACTGTTTGTGCATTTACAATATTCATTGATTTTTGCCATTGAAAAACATCATGTTATTCATATACCAGAAATGTTTGAAGCTACTGACTGAATGAAAGGAGCTGGCATCTCACTCTCTTTGAATCTTCTTTATCATGCTAAGAGGAGCAGGAAAAAGCAAAAAATTTCAGAATTGCACCTTGCAATGCGGAGAAATTACTGTTTGTGCATTTACAATATTCATTGATTTTTGCCATTGAAAAACATGTTATTCATATAACAGAAATGTTTGAAGCTACTGACTGAATGAAAGGAGCTGGCACCTCACTCTCTTTGAATCTTCTTTATCATGCTAAGAGGAGCAGGAAAAAGCAAAAAATTTCAGAATTGCACCTTGCAATGCGGAGAAATTACTGTTTGTGCATTTACAATATTCATTGATTTTTGCCATTGAAAAATGTCCGGAAATGATTGAAGCTACTGACTGAATGAAAGGAGCTGGCATCTCACTCTCTTTGAATCTTCTTTATCATGCTAAGAGGAGCAGGAAAAATCAAAAAATTTCAGAATTGCACCTTGCAATGCGGAGAAATTACTGTTTGTGCATTTACAATATTCATTGATTTTTGCCATTGAAAAACGTCCAGAAATGATTGAAGCTACTGACTGAATGAAAGGAGCTGGCATCTCACTCTCTTTGAATCTTCTTTATCATGCTAAGAGGAGCAGGAAAAAGCAAAAAATTTCAGAATTGCGCCTTCAATGCGGAGAAATTACTGTTTGTGCATTTACAAAATTCATTGATTTTTGCCATTGAAAAACATCATGTTATTCATTTACCAGAAATGATTGAAGCTACTGACTGAATGAAAGGAGCTGGCATCTCACTCTCTTTGAATCTTCTTTATCATGCTAAGAGGAGCAGGAAAAAGCAAAAAATTTCAGAATTGCACCTTGCAATGCGGAGAAAGTACTGTTTGTGCATTTACAATATTCATTGATTTTTGCCATTGAAAAACATCATATTTTTCATATACCAGAAATGATTGAAGCTACTGACTGAATGAAAGGAGCTGGCATCTCACTCTCTTTGAATCTTCTTTATCATGCTAAGAGGAGCAGGAAAAAGCAAAAAATTTCAGAATTGCACCTTGCAATGCGGAGAAATTACTGTTTGTGCATTTACAATATTCATTGATTTTTGCCATTGAAAAACATCATGTTATTCATATACCAGAAATGATTGAAGCTACTGACTGAATGAAAGGAGCTGGCATCTCACTCTCTTTGAATCTTCTTTATCATGCTAAGAGGAGCAGGAAAAAGCAAAAAATTTCAGAATTGCACGTTGCAATGCGGAGAAATTACTGTTTGTGCATTTACAATATTCATTGATTTTTGCAATTGAAAAACGTCCAGAAATGATTGAAGCTACTGACTGAATGAAAGGAGCTGGCATCTCACTCTCTTTGAATCTTCTTTATCATGCTAAGAGGAGCAGGAAAAAGCAAAAAATTTCAGAATTGCACCTTGCAATGCGGAGAAATTACTGTTTGTGCATTTACAATATTCATTGATTTTTGCCATTGAAAAACATCATGTTATTCATATACCAGGAATGTTTGAAGCTACTGACTGAATGAAAGGAGCGGGCATCTCACTCTCTTTGAATCTTCTTTATCATGCTAAGAGGAGCAGGAAAAAGCAAAAAATTTCAGAATTGCACCTTGCAATGCGGAGAAATTACTGTTTGTGCATTTACAATATTCATTGATTTTTGCCATTGAAAAACGTCCAGAAATGATTGAAGCTACTGACTGAATGAAAGGAGCTGGCATCTCACTCTCTTTGAATCTTCTTTATCATGCTAAGAGGAGCAGGAAAAAGCAAAAAATTTCAGAATTGCACCTTGCAATGCGGAGAAATTACTGTTTGTGCATTTACAATATTCATTGATTTTTGCCATTGAAAAACATCATGTTATTCATATACCAGAAATGATTGAAGCTACTGACTGAATGAAAGGAGCTGGCATCTCACTCTCTTTGAATCTTCTTTATCATGCTAAGAGGAGCAGGAAAAAGCAAAAAATTTCAGAATTGCACGTTGCAATGCGGAGAAATTACTGTTTGTGCATTTACAATATTCATTGATTTTTGCAATTGAAAAACGTCCAGAAATGATTGAAGCTACTGACTGAATGAAAGGAGCTGGCATCTCACTCTCTTTGAATCTTCTTTATCATGCTAAGAGGAGCAGGAAAAAGCAAAAAATTTCAGAATTGCACCTTGCAATGCGGAGAAATTACTGTTTGTGCATTTACAATATTCATTGATTTTTGCCATTGAAAAACATCATGTTATTCATATACCAGGAATGTTTGAAGCTACTGACTGAATGAAAGGAGCGGGCATCTCACTCTCTTTGAATCTTCTTTATCATGCTAAGAGGAGCAGGAAAAAGCAAAAAATTTCAGAATTGCACCTTGCAATGCGGAGAAATTACTGTTTGTGCATTTACAATATTCATTGATTTTTGCCATTGAAAAACGTCCAGAAATGATTGAAGCTACTGACTGAATGAAAGGAGCTGGCATCTCACTCTCTTTGAATCTTGTTTATCATGCTAAGAGGAGCAGGAAAAAGCAAAAAATTTCAGAATTGCACCTTGCAATGCGGAGAAATTACTGTTTGTGCATTTACAATATTCATTGATTTTTGCCATTGAAAAACATCATGTTATTCATATACCAGAAATGATTGAAGCTACTGACTGAATGAAAGGAGCTGGCATCTCACTCTCTTTGAATCTTCTTTATCATGCTAAGAGGAGCAGGAAAAAGCAAAAAATTTCAGAATTGCACCTTGCAATGCGGAGAAATTACTGTTTGTGCATTTACAATATTCATTGATTTTTGCCATTGAAAAACGTCCAGAAATGATTGAAGCTACTGACTGAATGAAAGGAGCTGGCATCTCACTCTCTTTGAATCTTCTTTATCATGCTAAGAGGAGCAGGAAAAGCAAAAACTTTCAGAATTGCACCTTGCAATGCGGAGAAATTACTGTTTGTGCATTTACAATATTCATTGATTTTTACCATTGAAAAACGTCCAGAAATGATTGAAGCTACTGACTGAATGAAAGGAGCTGGCATCTCACTCTCTTTGAATCTTCTTTATCATGCTAAGAGGAGCAGGAAAAAGCAAAAAATTTCAGACTTGCACCTTGCAATGCGGAGAAATTACTGTTTGTGCATTTACAATATTCATTGATTTTTGCCAATGAAAAACATCATGTTATTCATATACCAGAAATGTTTGAAGCTACTGACTGAATGAAAGGAGCTGGCATCTCACTCTCTTTGAATCTTCTTTATCATGCTAAGAGGAGCAGGAAAAAGCAAAAAATTTCAGAATTGCACCTTGCAATGCGGAGAAATTACTGTTTGTGCATTTACAATATTCATTGATTTTTGCCATTGAAAAACGTCCAGAAATGATTGAAGCTACTGACTGAATGAAAGGAGCTGGCATCTCACTCTCTTTGAATCTTCTTTATCATGCTAAGAGGAGCAGGAAAAAGCAAAAAATTTCAGAATTGCAGCTTGCAATGCGGAGAAATTACAGTTTGTGCAATTACAATATTCATTGATTTTTGCCATTGAAAAACGTCCAGAAATGATTGAAGCTACTGACTGAATGAAAGGAGCTGGCATCTCACTCTCTTTGAATCTTCTTTATCATGCTAAGAGGAGCAGGAAAAAGCAAAAAATTTCAGAATTGCACCTTGCAATGCGGAGAAATTACTGTTTGTGCATTTACAATATTCATTGATTTTTGCCATTGAAAAACGTCCAGAAATGATTGAAGCTACTGACTGAATGAAAGGAGCTGGCATCTCACTCTCTTTGAATCTTCTTTATCATGCTAAGAGGAGCAGGAAAAAGCAAAAAATTTCAGAATTGCACCTTGCAATGCGGAGAAATTACTGTTTGTGCATTTACAATATTCATTGATTTTTGCCATTGAAAAACATGTTATTCATATACCAGAAATGTTTGAAGCTACTGACTGAATGAAAGGAGCTGGCACCTCACTCTCTTTGAATCTTCTTTATTATGCTAAGAGGAGCAGGAAAAAGCAAAAAATTTCAGAATTGCACCTTGCAATGCGGAGAAATTACTGTTTGTGCATTTACAATATTCATTGATTTTTGCCATTGAAAAACATCCAGAAATGATTGAAGCTACTGACTGAATGAAAGGAGCTGGCATCTCACTCTCTTTGAATCTTCTTTATCATGCTAAGAGGAGCAGGAAAAATCAAAAAATTTCAGAATTTCACCTTGCAATGCGGAGAAATTACTGTTTGTGCATTTACAATATTCATTGATTTTTGCCATTGAAAAACGTCCAGAAATGATTGAAGCTACTGACTGAATGAAAGGAGCTGGCATCTCACTCTCTTTGAATCTTCTTTATCATGCTAAGAGGAGCAGGAAAAAGCAAAAAATTTCAGAATTGCGCCTTGCAATGCGGAGAAATTACTGTTTGTGCATTTACAAAATTCATTGATTTTTGCCATTGAAAAACATCATGTTATTCATTTACCAGAAATGATTGAAGCTACTGACTGAATGAAAGGAGCTGGCATCTCACTCTCTTTGAATCTTCTTTATCATGCTAAGAGGAGCAGGAAAAAGCAAAAAATTTCAGAATTGCACCTTGCAATGCGGAGAAATTACTGTTTGTGCATTTACAATATTCATTGATTTTTGCCATTGAAAAACATCATGTTATTCATATACCAGAAATGATTGAAGCTACTGACTGAATGAAAGGAGCTGGCATCTCACTCTCTTTGAATCTTCTTTATCATGCTAAGAGGAGCAGGAAAAAGTAAAAAATTTCAGAATTGCACCTTGCAATGTGGAGAAATTACTGTTTGTGCATTTACAATATTCAATGATTTTTGCCATTGAAAAACGTCCAGAAATGATTGAAGCTACTGACTGAACGAAAGGAGCTGGCATCTCACTCTCTTTGAATCTTCTTTATCATGCTAAGAGGAGCAGGAAAAAGCAAAAAATTTCAGAATTGCACCTTGCAATGCGGAGAAATTACTGTTTGTGCATTTACAATATTCATTGATTTTTGCCATTGAAAAACATCCAGAAATGATTGAAGCTACTGACTGAATGAAAGGAGCTGGCATCTCACTCTCTTTGAATCTTCTTTATCATGCTAAGAGGAGCAGGAAAAATCAAAAAATTTCAGAATTGCACCTTGCAATGCGGAGAAATTACTGTTTGTGCATTTACAATATTCATTGATTTTTGCCATTGAAAAACGTCCAGAAATGATTGAAGCTACTGACTGAATGAAAGGAGCTGGCATCTCACTCTCTTTGAATCTTCTTTATCATGCTAAGAGGAGCAGGAAAAAGCAAAAAATTTCAGAATTGCACCTTGCAATGCGGAGAAATTACTGTTTGTGCATTTACAATATTCATTGATTTTTGCCATTGAAAAACGTCCAGAAATGATTGAAGCTACTGACTGAATGAAAGGAGCTGGCATCTCACTCTCTTTGAATCTTCTTTATCATGCTAAGAGGAGCAGGAAAAAGCAAAAAATTTCAGAATTGCACCTTGCAATGCGGAGAAATGACTGTTTGTGCACTTACAATATTCATTGATTTTTGCCATTGAAAAACATCATATTTTTCATATACCAGAAATGATTGAAGCTACTGACTGAATGAAAGGAGCTGGCATCTCACTCTCTTTGAATCTTCTTTATCATGCTAAGAGGAGCAGGAAAAAGCAAAAAATTTCAGAATTGCACCTTGCAATGCGGAGAAATTACTGTTTGTGCATTTACAATATTCATTGATTTTTGCCATTGAAAAACATCATGTTATTCATATACCAGAAATGATTGAAGCTACTGACTGAATGAAAGGAGCTGGCATCTCACTCTCTTTGAATCTTCTTTATCATGCTAAGAGGAGCAGGAAAAAGCAAAAAATTTCAGAATTGCACCTTGCAATGCGGAGAAATTACTGTTTGTGCATTTACAATATTCATTGATTTTTGCAATTGAAAAACGTCCAGAAATGATTGAAGCTACTGACTGAATGAAAGGAGCTGGCATCTCACTCTCTTTGAATCTTCTTTATCATGCTAAGAGGAGCAGGAAAAAGCAAAAAATTTCAGAATTGCACCTTGCAATGCGGAGAAATTACTGTTTGTGCATTTACAATATTCATTGATTTTTGCCATTGAAAAACATCATGTTATTCATATACGAGGAATGTTTGAAGCTACTGACTGAATGAAAGGAGCTGGCATCTCACTCTCTTTGAATCTTCTTTATCATGCTAAGAGGAGCAGGAAAAAGCAAAAAATTTCAGAATTGTACCTTGCAATGCGGAGAAATTACTGTTTGTGCATTTACAATATTTATTGATTTTTGCCATTGAAAAACGTCCAGAAATGATTGAAGCTACTGACTGAATGAAAGGAGCTGGCATCTCACTCTCTTTGAATCTTGTTTATCATGCTAAGAGGAGCAGGAAAAAGCAAAAAATTTCAGAATTGCACCTTGCAATGCGGAGAAATTACTGTTTGTGCATTTACAATATTCATTGATTTTTGCCATTGAAAAACGTCCAGAAATGATTGAAGCTACTGACTGAATGAAAGGAGCTGGCATCTCACTCTCTTTGAATCTTCTTTATCATGCTAAGAGGAGCAGGAAAAAGCAAAAAATTTCAGAATTGCACCTTGCAATGCGGAGAAATTACTGTTTGTGCATTTACAATATTCATTGATTTTTGCCATTGAAAAACATCATGTTATTCATATACCAGAAATGATTGAAGCTACTGACTGAATGAAAGGAGCTGGCATCTCACTCTCTTTGAATATTCTTTATCATGCTAAGAGGAGCAGGAAAAAGTAAAAAATTTCAGAATTGCACCTTGCAATGCGGAGAAATTACTGTTTGTGCATTTACAATATTCAATGATTTTTGCCATTGAAAAACGTCCAGAAATGATTGAAGCTACTGACTGAATGAAAGGAGCTGGCATCTCACTCTCTTTGAATCTTCTTTATCATGCTAAGAGGAGCAGGAAAAAGCAAAAAATTTCAGAATTGCACCTTGCAATGCGGAGAAATTACTGTTTGTGCATTTACAATATTCATTGATTTTTCGCCATTGAAAAACATCATGTTATTCATATACCAGAAATGTTTGAAGCTACTGACTGAATGAAAGGAGCTGGCATCTCACTCTCTTTGAATCTTCTTTATTATGCTAAGAGGAGCAGGAAAAAGCAAAAAATTTCAGAATTGCACCTTGCAATGCGGAGAAATTACTGTTTGTGCATTTCCAATATTCATTGATTTTTGCCATTGAAAAACGTCCAGAAATGATTGAAGCTACTGACTGAATGAAAGGAGCTGGCATTTCACTCTCTTTGAATCTTCTTTATCATGCTAAGAGGAGCAGGAAAAAGCAAAAAATTTCAGAATTGCACCTTGCAATGCGGAGAAATTACTGTTTGTGCATTTACAATATTCATTGATTTTTGCCATTGAAAAACATCATGTTATTCATATACCAGAAATGTTTGAAGCTACTGACTGAATGAAAGGAGCTGGCATCTCACTCTCTTTGAATCTTCTTTATCATGCTAAGAGGAGCAGGAAAAAGCAAAAAATTTCAGAATTGCACCTTGCAATGCGGAGAAATTACTGTTTGTGCATTTACAATATTCATTGATTTTTGCCATTGAAAAACGTCCAGAAATTATTGAAGCTACTGACTGAATGAAAGGAGCTGGCATCTCACTCTCTTTGAATCTTCTTTATCATGCTAAGAGGAGCAGGAAAAAGCAAAAAATTTCAGAATTGCACCTTGCAATGCGGAGAAATTACTGTTTGTGCATTTACAATATTCATTGATTTTTGCCATTGAAAAACATCATGTTATTCATATACCAGAAATGTTTGAAGCTACTGACTGAATGAAAGGAGCTGGCATCTCACTCTCTTTGAATCTTCTTTATCATGCTAAGAGGAGCAGGAAAAAGCAAAAAATTTCAGAATTGCACCTTGCAATGCGGAGAAATTACTGTTTGTGCATTTACAATATTCATTGATTTTTGCCATTGAAAAACATCATGTTATTCATATACCAGAAATGTTTGAAGCTACTGACTGAATGAAAGGAGCTAGCATCTCACTCTCTTTGAATCTTCTTTATCATGCTAAGAGGAGCAGGAAAAAGCAAAAAATTTCAGAATTGCACCTTGCAATGCGGAGAAATTACTGTTTGTGCATTTACAATATTCATTGATTTTTACCATTGAAAAACGTCCAGAAATGATTGAAGCTACTGACTGAATGAAAGGAGCTGGCATCTCACTCTCTTTAAATCTTCTTTATCATGCTAAGAGGAGCAGGAAAAAGCAAAAAATTTCAGAATTGCACCTTGCAATGCGGAGAAATTACTGTTTGTGCATTTACAATATTCATTGATTTTTGCCATTGAAAAACATCATGTTATTCATATACCAGAAATGATTGAAGCTACTGACTGAATGAAAGGAGCTGGCATCTCACGCTCTTTGAATCTTCTTTATCATGCTAAGAGGAGCAGGAAAAAGCAAAAAATTTCAGAATTGCACCTTGCAATGCGGAGAAATTACTGTTTGTGCATTTACAATATTCATTGATTTTTGCAATTGAAAAACGTCCAGAAATGATTGAAGCTACTGACTGAATGAAAGGAGCTGGCATCTCACTCTCTTTGAATCTTCTTTATCATGCTAAGAGGAGCAGGAAAAAGCAAAAAATTTCAGAATTGCACCTTGCAATGCGGAGAAATTACTGTTTGTGCATTTACAATATTCATTGATTTTTGCCATTGAAAAGCATCATGTTATTCATATACCAGGAATGTTTGAAGCTACTGACTGAATGAAAGGAGCTGGCATCTCACTCTCTTTGAATCTTCTTTATCATGCTAAGAGGAGCAGGAAAAAGCAAAAAATTTCAGAATTGCACCTTGCAATGCGGAGAAATTACTGTTTGTGCATTTACAATATTCATTGATTTTTTCCATTGAAAAACGTCCAGAAATGATTGAAGCTACTGACTGAATGAAAGGAGCTGGCATCTCACTCTCTTTGAATCTTGTTTATCATGCTAAGAGGAGCAGGAAAAAGCAAAAAATTTCAGAATTGCACTTTGCAATGCGCAGAAATTAGTTTGTGCATTTACAATATTCATTGATTTTTGCCATTGAAAAACGTCCAGAAATGATTGAAGCTACTGACTGAATGAAAGGAGCTGGCATCTCACTCTCTTTGAATATTCTTTATCATGCTAAGAGGAGCAGGAAAAAGTAAAAAATTTCAGAATTGCACCTTGCAATGCGGAGAAATTACTGTTTGTGCATTTACAATATTCAATGATTTTTGCCATTGAAAAACGTCCAGAAATGATTGAAGCTACTGACTGAATGAAAGGAGCTGGCATCTCACTCTCTTTGAATCTTCTTTATCATGCTAAGAGGAGCAGGAAAAAGCAAAAAATTTCAGAATTGCACCTTGCAATGCGGAGAAATTACTGTTTGTGCATTTACAATATTCATTGATTTTTCGCCATTGAAAAACATCATGTTATTCATATACCAGAAATGTTTGAAGCTACTGACTGAATGAAAGGAGCTGGCATCTCACTCTCTTTGAATCTTCTTTATTATGCTAAGAGGAGCAGGAAAAAGCAAAAAATTTCAGAATTGCACCTTGCAATGCGGAGAAATTACTGTTTGTGCATTTCCAATATTCATTGATTTTTGCCATTGAAAAACGTCCAGAAATGATTGAAGCTACTGACTGAATGAAAGGAGCTGGCATTTCACTCTCTTTGAATCTTCTTTATCATGCTAAGAGGAGCAGGAAAAAGCAAAAAATTTCAGAATTGCACCTTGCAATGCGGAGAAATTACTGTTTGTGCATTTACAATATTCATTGATTTTTGCCATTGAAAAACATCATGTTATTCATATACCAGAAATGTTTGAAGCTACTGACTGAATGAAAGGAGCTGGCATCTCACTCTCTTTGAATCTTCTTTATCATGCTAAGAGGAGCAGGAAAAAGCAAAAAATTTCAGAATTGCACCTTGCAATGCGGAGAAATTACTGTTTGTGCATTTACAATATTCATTGATTTTTGCCATTGAAAAACGTCCAGAAATTATTGAAGCTACTGACTGAATGAAAGGAGCTGGCATCTCACTCTCTTTGAATCTTCTTTATCATGCTAAGAGGAGCAGGAAAAAGCAAAAAATTTCAGAATTGCACCTTGCAATGCGGAGAAATTACTGTTTGTGCATTTACAATATTCATTGATTTTTGCCATTGAAAAACATCATGTTATTCATATACCAGAAATGTTTGAAGCTACTGACTGAATGAAAGGAGCTGGCATCTCACTCTCTTTGAATCTTCTTTATCATGCTAAGAGGAGCAGGAAAAAGCAAAAAATTTCAGAATTGCACCTTGCAATGCGGAGAAATTACTGTTTGTGCATTTACAATATTCATTGATTTTTGCCATTGAAAAACATCATGTTATTCATATACCAGAAATGTTTGAAGCTACTGACTGAATGAAAGGAGCTAGCATCTCACTCTCTTTGAATCTTCTTTATCATGCTAAGAGGAGCAGGAAAAAGCAAAAAATTTCAGAATTGCACCTTGCAATGCGGAGAAATTACTGTTTGTGCATTTACAATATTCATTGATTTTTACCATTGAAAAACGTCCAGAAATGATTGAAGCTACTGACTGAATGAAAGGAGCTGGCATCTCACTCTCTTTAAATCTTCTTTATCATGCTAAGAGGAGCAGGAAAAAGCAAAAAATTTCAGAATTGCACCTTGCAATGCGGAGAAATTACTGTTTGTGCATTTACAATATTCATTGATTTTTGCCATTGAAAAACATCATGTTATTCATATACCAGAAATGATTGAAGCTACTGACTGAATGAAAGGAGCTGGCATCTCACGCTCTTTGAATCTTCTTTATCATGCTAAGAGGAGCAGGAAAAAGCAAAAAATTTCAGAATTGCACCTTGCAATGCGGAGAAATTACTGTTTGTGCATTTACAATATTCATTGATTTTTGCAATTGAAAAACGTCCAGAAATGATTGAAGCTACTGACTGAATGAAAGGAGCTGGCATCTCACTCTCTTTGAATCTTCTTTATCATGCTAAGAGGAGCAGGAAAAAGCAAAAAATTTCAGAATTGCACCTTGCAATGCGGAGAAATTACTGTTTGTGCATTTACAATATTCATTGATTTTTGCCATTGAAAAGCATCATGTTATTCATATACCAGGAATGTTTGAAGCTACTGACTGAATGAAAGGAGCTGGCATCTCACTCTCTTTGAATCTTCTTTATCATGCTAAGAGGAGCAGGAAAAAGCAAAAAATTTCAGAATTGCACCTTGCAATGCGGAGAAATTACTGTTTGTGCATTTACAATATTCATTGATTTTTTCCATTGAAAAACGTCCAGAAATGATTGAAGCTACTGACTGAATGAAAGGAGCTGGCATCTCACTCTCTTTGAATCTTGTTTATCATGCTAAGAGGAGCAGGAAAAAGCAAAAAATTTCAGAATTGCACTTTGCAATGCGCAGAAATTAGTTTGTGCATTTACAATATTCATTGATTTTTGCCATTGAAAAACGTCCAGAAATGATTGAAGCTACTGACTGAATGAAAGGAGCTGGCATCTCACTCTCTTTGAATCTTCTTTATCATGCTAAGAGGAGCAGGAAAAAGCAAAAAATTTCAGAATTGCACCTTGCAATGCGGAGAAATTACTGTTTGTGCATTTACAATATTCATTGATTTTTGCCATTGAAAAAACATCATGTTATTCATATACCAGAAATGATTGAAGCTACTGACTGAATGAAAGGAGCTGGCATCTCACTCTCTTTGAATCTTCTTTATCATGCTAAGAGGAGCAGGAAAAAGTAAAAAATTTCAGAATTGCACCTTGCAATGCGGAGAAATTACTGTTTGTGCATTTACAATATTCAATGATTTTTGCCATTGAAAAAGTCCAGAAATGATTGAAGCTACTGACTGAATGAAAGGAGCTGGCATCTCACTCTCTTTGAATCTTCTTTATCATGCTAAGAGGAGCAGGAAAAAGCAAAAAATTTCAGAATTGCACCTTGCAATGTGGAGAAATTACTGTTTGTGCATTTACAATATTCATTGATTTTTGCTATTGAAAAACATCATGTTATTCATATACCAGAAATGTTTGAAGCTACTGACTGAATGAAAGGAGCTGGCATCTCACTCTCTTTGAATCTTCTTTATCATGCTAAGAGGAGCAGGAAAAAGCAAAAAATTTCAGAATTGCACCTTGCAATGCGGAGAAATTACTGTTTGTGCATTTCCAATATTCATTGATTTTTGCCATTGAAAAACGTCCAGAAATGATTGAAGCTACTGACTGAATGAAAGGAGCTGGCATTTCACTCTCTTTGAATCTTCTTTATCATGCTAAGAGGAGCAGGAAAAAGCAAAAAATTTCAGAATTGCACCTTGCAATGCGGAGAAATTACTGTTTGTGCATTTACAATATTCATTGATTTTTGCCATTGAAAAACATCATGTTATTCATATACCAGAAATGTTTGAAGCTACTGACTGAATGAAAGGAGCTGGCATCTCACTCTCTTTGAATCTTCTTTATCATGCTAAGAGGAGCAGGAAAAAGCAAAAAATTTCAGAATTGCACCTTGCAATGCGGAGAAATTACTGTTTGTGCATTTACAATATTCATTGATTTTTGCAATTGAAAAACGTCCAGAAATGATTGAAGCTACTGACTGAATGAAAGGAGCTGGCATCTCACTCTCTTTGAATCTTCTTTATCATGCTAAGAGGAGCAGGAAAAAGCAAAAAATTTCAGAATTGCACCTTGCAATGCAGAGAAATTACTGTTTGTGCATTTACAATATTCATTGATTTTTGCCATTGAAAAACATCATGTTGTTCATATACCAGAAATGTTTGAAGCTACTGACTGAATGAAAGGAGCTGGCATCTCACTCTCTTTTAATCTTCTTTATCATGCTAAGAGGAGCAGGAAAAAGCAAAAAATTTCAGAATTGCACCTTGCAATGCGGAGAAATTACTGTTTGTGCATTTACAATATTCATTGATTTTTGCCATTGAAAAACATCATGTTATTCATATACCAGAAATGTTTGAAGCTACTGACTGAATGAAAGGAGCTAGCATCTCACTCTCTTTGAATCTTCTTTATCATGCGAAGAGGAGCAGGAAAAAGCAAAAAATTTCAGAATTGCACCTTGCAATGCGGAAAAATTACTGTTTGTGCATTTACAATATTCATTGATTTTTACCATTGAAAAACGTCCAGAAATGATTGAAGCTACTGACTGAATGAAAGGAGCTGGCATCTCACTCTCTTTAAATCTTCTTTATCATGCTAAGAGGAGCAGGAAAAAGCAAAAAATTTCAGAATTGCACCTTGCAATGCGGAGAAATTACTGTTTGTGCATTTACAATATTCATTGATTTTTGCCATTGAAAAACGTCCAGAAATGATTGAAGCTACTGACTGAATGAAAGGAGCTGGCATCTCACTCTCTTTGAATCTTCTTTATCATGCTAAGAGGAGCAGGAAAAAGCAAAAAAATTCAGAATTGCACCTTGCAATGCGGAGAAATTACTGTTTGTGCATTTACAATATTCATTGCTTTTTGCCATTGAAAAACATCATGTTATTCATATACCAGAAATGTTTGAAGCTACTGACTGAATGAAAGGAGCTGGCATCTCACTCTCTTTGAATCTTCTTTATCATGCTAAGAGGAGCAGGAAAAAGCAAAAAATTTCAGAATTGCACCTTGCAATGCGGAGAAATTACTGTTTGTGCATTTACAATATTCATTGATTTTTGCCATTGAAAAACATCATGTTATTCATATACCAGAAATGTTTGAAGCTACTGACTGAATGAAAGGAGCTAGCATCTCACTCTCTTTGAATCTTCTTTATCATGCTAAGAGGAGCAGGAAAAAGCAAAAAATTTCAGAATTGCACCTTCAATGCGGAGAAATTACTGTTTATGCATTTACAATATTCATTGATTTTTACCATTGAAAAACGTCCAGAAATGATTGAAGCTACTGACTGAATGAAAGGAGCTGGCATCTCACTCTCTTTAAATCTTCTTTATCATGCTAAGAGGAGCTGGAAAAAGCAAAAAATTTCAGAATTGCACCTTGCAATGCGGAGAAATTACTGTTTGTGCATTTACAATATTCATTGATTTTTGCCATTGAAAAACATCATGTTATTCATATACCAGAAATGATTGAAGCTACTGACTGAATGAAAGGAGCTGGCATCTCACTCTCTTTGAATCTTCTTTATCATGCTAAGAGGAGCAGGAAAAAGCAAAAAATTTCAGAATTGCACCTTGCAATGCGGAGAAATTACTGTTTGTGCATTTACAATATTCATTGATTTTTGCCATTGAAAAACATCATGTTATTCATATACCAGGAATGTTTGAAGCTACTGACTGAATGAAAGGAGCTGGCATCTCACTCTCTTTGAATCTTCTTTATCATGCTAAGAGGAGCAGGAAAAAGCAAAAAATTTCAGAATTGCACCTTGCAATGCGGAGAAATTACTGTTTGTGCATTTACAATATTCATTGATTTTTGCCATTGAAAAACGTCCAGAAATGATTGAAGCTACTGACTGAATGAAAGGAGCTGGCATCTCACTCTCTTTGAATCTTGTTTATCATGCTAAGAGGAGCAGGAAAAAGCAAAAAATTTCAGAATTGCACCTTGCAATGCGCAGAAATTACTGTTTGTGCATTTACAATATTCATTGATTTTTGCCATTGAAAAACGTCCAGAAATGATTGAAGCTACTGACTGAATGAAAGGAGCTGGCATCTCACTGTCTTTGAATCTTCTTTATCATGCTAAGAGGAGCAGGAAAAAGCAAAAAATTTCAGAATTGCACCTTGCAATGCGGAGAAATTACTGTTTGTGCATTTACAATATTCATTGATTTTTGCCATTGAAAAACATCATGTTATTCATATACCAGAAATGATTGAAGCTACTGACTGAATGAAAGGAGCTGGCATCTCACTCTCTTTGAATCTTCTTTATCATGCTAAGAGGAGCAGGAAAAAGTAAAAAATTTCAGAATTGCACCTTGCAATGCGGAGAAATTACTGTTTGTGCATTTACAATATTCAATGATTTTTGCCATTGAAAAACGTCCAGAAATGATTGAAGCTATTGACTGAATGAAAGGAGCTGGCATCTCACTCTCTTTGAATCTTCTTTATCATGCTAAGAGGAGCAGGAAAAAGCAAAAAATTTCAGAATTGCACCTTGCAATGTGGAGAAATTACTGTTTGTGCATTTACAATATTCATTGATTTTTGCCATTGAAAAACAACATGTTATTCATATACCAGAAATGTTTGAAGCTACTGACTGAATGAAAGGAGCTGGCATCTCACTCTCTTTGAATCTTCTTTATCATGCTAAGAGGAGCAGGAAAAAGCAAAAAATTTCAGAATTGCACCTTGCAATGCGGAGAAATTACTGTTTGTGCATTTCCAATATTCATTGATTTTTGCCATTGAAAAACGTCCAGAAATGATTGAAGCTACTGACTGAATGAAAGGAGCTGGCATTTCACTCTCTTTGAATCTTCTTTATCATGCTAAGAGGAGCAGGAAAAAGCAAAAAATTTCAGAATTGCACCTTGCAATGCGGAGAAATTACTGTTTGTGCATTTACAATATTCATTGATTTTTGCCATTGAAAAACATCATGTTATTCTTATACCAGAAATGTTTGAAGCTACTGACTGAATGAAAGGAGCTGGCATCTCACTCTCTTTGAATCTTCTTTATCATGCTAAGAGGAGCAGGAAAAAGCAAAAAATTTCAGAATTGCACCTTGCAATGCGGAGAAATTACTGTTTGTGCATTTACAATATTCATTGATTTTTGCCATTGAAAAACGTCCAGAAATGATTGAAGCTACTGACTGAATGAAAGGAGCTGGCATCTCACTCTCTTTGAATCTTCTTTATCATGCTAAGAGGAGCAGGAAAAAGCAAAAAATTTCAGAATTGCACCTTGCAATGCGGAGAAATTACTGTTTGTGCAATTACAATATTCATTGATTTTTGCCATTGAAAAACATCATGTTATTCATATACCAGAAATGTTTGAAGCTACTGACTGAATGAAAGGAGCTGGCATCTCACTCTCTTTGAATCTTCTTTATCATGCTAAGAGGAGCAGGAAAAAGCAAAAAATTTCAGAATTGCACCTTGCAATGCGGAGAAATTACTGTTTGTGCATTTACAATATTCATTGATTTTTGCCATTGAAAAACATCATGTTATTCATATACCAGAAATGTTTGAAGCTACTGACTGAATGAAAGGAGCTAGCATCTCACTCTCTTTGAATCTTCTTTATCATGCTAAGAGGAGCAGGAAAAAGCAAAAAATTTCAGAATTGCACCTTGCAATGCGGAAAAATTACTGTTTGTGCATTTACAATATTCATTGATTTTTACCATTGAAAAACGTCCAGAAATGATTGAAGCTACTGACTGAATGAAAGGAGCTGGCATCTCACTCTCTTTAAATCTTCTTTATCATGCTAAGAGGAGCAGGAAAAAGCAAAAAATTTCAGAATTGCACCTTGCAATGCTTAGAAATTACTGTTTGTGCATTTACAATATTCATTGATTTTTGTCATTGAAAAACATCATGTTATTCATATACCAGAAATGTTTGAAGCTACTGACTGAATGAAAGGAGCTGGCATCTCACTCTTTTTGAATCTTCTTTATCATGCTAAGAGGAGCAGGAAAAAGAAAAAATTTCAGAATTGCACCTTGCAATGCGGAGAAATTACTGTTTGTGCATTTACAATATTCATTGATTTTTGCCATTGAAAAACGTCCAGAAATGATTGAAGCTACTGACTGAATGAAAGGAGCTAGCATCTCACTCTCTTTGAATCTTCTTTATCATGCTAAGAGGAGCAGGAAAAAGCAAAAAATTTCAGAATTGCACCTTGCAATGCGGAGAAATTACTGTTTGTGCATTTACAATATTCATTGATTTTTGCCATTGAAAAACATCATGTTATTCATATACCAGAAATGTTTGAAGCTACTGACTGAATGAAAGGAGCTGGCATCTCACTCTCTTTGAATCTTCTTTATCATGCTAAGAGGAGCAGGAAAAAGCAAAAAATTTCAGAATTGCACCTTGCAATGCGGAGAAATTACTGTTTGTGCATTTACAATATTCATTGATTTTTGCCATTGAAAAAGATCATGTTATTCATATACCAGAAATGTTTGAAGCTACTGACTGAATGAAAGGAGCTGGCATCTCACTCTCTTTGAATCTTCTTTATCATGCTAAGAGGAGCAGGAAAAAGCAAAAAATTTCAGAATTGCACCTTGCAATGCGGAGAAATTACTGTTTGTGCATTTACAATATTCATTGATTTTTGCCATTGAAAAACGTCCAGAAATGATTGAAGCTACTGACTGAATGAAAGGAGCTGGCACCTCACTCTTTGAATCTTCTTTATCATGCTAAGAGGAGCAGGAAAAAGCAAAAAAATTCAGAATTGCACCTTGCAATGCGGAGAAATTACTGTTTGTGCATTTACAATATTCATTGATTTTTGCCATTGAAAAACATCATGTTATTCATATACCAGAAATGTTTGAAGCTACTGACTGAATGAAATGAGCTGTCATCTCACACTCTTTGAATTTTCTTTATCATGCTAAGAGGAGCAGGAAAAAGCAAAAAATTTCAGAATTGCACCTTGCAATGCGGAGAAATTACTGTTTGTGCATTTACAATATTCATTGATTTTTGCCATTGAAAAACGTCCAGAAATGATTGAAGCTACTGACTGAATGAAAGGAGCTGGCATCTCACTCTCTTTGAATCTTCTTTACCATGTTAAGAGGAGCAGGAAAAAGCAAAAAATTTCAGAATTGCACCTTGCAATGCGGAGAAATTACTGTTTGTGCATTTACAATATTCATTGATTTTTTCCATTGAAAAACGTCCAGAAATGATTGAAGCTACTGACTGAATGAAAGGAGCTGGCATCTCACTCTCTTTGAATCTTCTTTATCATGCTAAGAGGAGCAGGAAAAAGCAAAAAATTTCAGAATTGCACCTTGCAATGCGGAGAAATTACTGTTTATGCATTTACAATATTCATTGATTTTTGCCATTGAAAAACATCATGTTATTCATATACCAGAAATGTTTGAAGCTACTGACTGAATGAAAGGAGCTGGCATCTCACTCTCTTTGAATCTTCTTTATCATGCTAAGAGGAGCAGGAAAAAGCAAAAAATTTCAGAAATGCACCTTGCAATGCGGAGAAATTACTGTTTGTGCATTTACAATATTCATTGATTTTTGCCATTGAAAAACGTCCAGAAATGATTGAAGCTACTGACTGAATGAAAGGAGCTGGCATCTCACTCTCTTTGAATCTTCTTTATCATGCTAAGAGGAGCAGGAAAAAGCAAAAAATTTCAGAATTGCACCTTGCAATGCGGAGAAATTACTGTTTGTGCATTTACAATATTCATTGATTTTTGCCATTGAAAAACATCATGTTATTCATATACCAGAAATGTTTGAAGCTACTGACTGAATGAAAGGAGCTAGCATCTCACTCTCTTTGAATCTTCTTTATCATGCTAAGAGGAGCAGGAAAAAGCAAAAAATTTCAGAATTGCACCTTGCAATGCGGAGAAATTACTGTTTGTGCATTTACAATATTCATTGATTTTTACCATTGAAAAACGTCCAGAAATGATTGAAGCTACTGACTGAATGAAAGGAGCTGGCATCTCACTCTCTTTAAATCTTCTTTATCATGCTAAGAGGAGCAGGAAAAAGCAAAAAATTTCAGAATTGCACCTTGCAATGCGGAGAAATTACTGTTTGTGCATTTACAATATTCATTGATTTTTGCCATTGAAAAACATCATGTTATTCATATACCAGAAATGATTGAAGCTACTGACTGAATGAAAGGAGCTGGCATCTCACTCTCTTTGAATCTTCTTTATCATGCTAAGAGGAGCAGGAAAAAGCAAAAAATTTCAGAATTGCACCTTGCAATGCGGAGAAATTACTGTTTGTGCATTTACAATATTCATTGATTTTTGCAATTGAAAAACGTCCAGAAATGATTGAAGCTACTGACTGAATGATAGGAGCTGGCATCTCACTCTCTTTGAATCTTCTTTATCATGCTAAGAGGAGCAGGAAAAAGCAAAAAATTTCAGAATTGCACCTTGCAATGCGGAGAAATTACTGTTTGTGCATTTACAATATTCATTGATTTTTGCCATTGAAAAGCATCATGTTATTCATATACCAGGAATGTTTGAAGCTACTGACTGAATGAAAGGAGCTGGCATCTCACTCTCTTTGAATCTTCTTTATCATGCTAAGAGGAGCAGGAAAAAGCAAAAAATTTCAGAATTGCACCTTGCAATGCGGAGAAATTACTGTTTGTGCATTTACAATATTCATTGATTTTTTCCATTGAAAAACGTCCAGAAATGATTGAAGCTACTGACTGAATGAAAGGAGCTGGCATCTCACTCTCTTTGAATCTTGTTTATCATGCTAAGAGGAGCAGGAAAAAGCAAAAAATTTCAGAATTGCACTTTGCAATGCGCAGAAATTAGTTTGTGCATTTACAATATTCATTGATTTTTGCCATTGAAAAACGTCCAGAAATGATTGAAGCTACTGACTGAATGAAAGGAGCTGGCATCTCACTCTCTTTGAATCTTCTTTATCATGCTAAGAGGAGCAGGAAAAAGCAAAAAATTTCAGAATTGCACCTTGCAATGCGGAGAAATTACTGTTTGTGCATTTACAATATTCATTGATTTTTGCCATTGAAAAAACATCATGTTATTCATATACCAGAAATGATTGAAGCTACTGACTGAATGAAAGGAGCTGGCATCTCACTCTCTTTGAATCTTCTTTATCATGCTAAGAGGAGCAGGAAAAAGTAAAAAATTTCAGAATTGCACCTTGCAATGCGGAGAAATTACTGTTTGTGCATTTACAATATTCAATGATTTTTGCCATTGAAAAAGTCCAGAAATGATTGAAGCTACTGACTGAATGAAAGGAGCTGGCATCTCACTCTCTTTGAATCTTCTTTATCATGCTAAGAGGAGCAGGAAAAAGCAAAAAATTTCAGAATTGCACCTTGCAATGTGGAGAAATTACTGTTTGTGCATTTACAATATTCATTGATTTTTGCTATTGAAAAACATCATGTTATTCATATACCAGAAATGTTTGAAGCTACTGACTGAATGAAAGGAGCTGGCATCTCACTCTCTTTGAATCTTCTTTATCATGCTAAGAGGAGCAGGAAAAAGCAAAAAATTTCAGAATTGCACCTTGCAATGCGGAGAAATTACTGTTTGTGCATTTCCAATATTCATTGATTTTTGCCATTGAAAAACGTCCAGAAATGATTGAAGCTACTGACTGAATGAAAGGAGCTGGCATTTCACTCTCTTTGAATCTTCTTTATCATGCTAAGAGGAGCAGGAAAAAGCAAAAAATTTCAGAATTGCACCTTGCAATGCGGAGAAATTACTGTTTGTGCATTTACAATATTCATTGATTTTTGCCATTGAAAAACATCATGTTATTCATATACCAGAAATGTTTGAAGCTACTGACTGAATGAAAGGAGCTGGCATCTCACTCTCTTTGAATCTTCTTTATCATGCTAAGAGGAGCAGGAAAAAGCAAAAAATTTCAGAATTGCACCTTGCAATGCGGAGAAATTACTGTTTGTGCATTTACAATATTCATTGATTTTTGCAATTGAAAAACGTCCAGAAATGATTGAAGCTACTGACTGAATGAAAGGAGCTGGCATCTCACTCTCTTTGAATCTTCTTTATCATGCTAAGAGGAGCAGGAAAAAGCAAAAAATTTCAGAATTGCACCTTGCAATGCAGAGAAATTACTGTTTGTGCATTTACAATATTCATTGATTTTTGCCATTGAAAAACATCATGTTGTTCATATACCAGAAATGTTTGAAGCTACTGACTGAATGAAAGGAGCTGGCATCTCACTCTCTTTGAATCTTCTTTATCATGCTAAGAGGAGCAGGAAAAAGCAAAAAATTTCAGAATTGCACCTTGCAATGCGGAGAAATTACTGTTTGTGCATTTACAATATTCATTGATTTTTGCCATTGAAAAACATCATGTTATTCATATACCAGAAATGTTTGAAGCTACTGACTGAATGAAAGGAGCTAGCATCTCACTCTCTTTGAATCTTCTTTATCATGCGAAGAGGAGCAGGAAAAAGCAAAAAATTTCAGAATTGCACCTTGCAATGCGGAAAAATTACTGTTTGTGCATTTACAATATTCATTGATTTTTACCATTGAAAAACGTCCAGAAATGATTGAAGCTACTGACTGAATGAAAGGAGCTGGCATCTCACTCTCTTTAAATCTTCTTTATCATGCTAAGAGGAGCAGGAAAAAGCAAAAAATTTCAGAATTGCACCTTGCAATGCGGAGAAATTACTGTTTGTGCATTTACAATATTCATTGATTTTTGCCATTGAAAAACGTCCAGAAATGATTGAAGCTACTGACTGAATGAAAGGAGCTGGCATCTCACTCTCTTTGAATCTTCTTTATCATGCTAAGAGGAGCAGGAAAAAGCAAAAAAATTCAGAATTGCACCTTGCAATGCGGAGAAATTACTGTTTGTGCATTTACAATATTCATTGCTTTTTGCCATTGAAAAACATCATGTTATTCATATACCAGAAATGTTTGAAGCTACTGACTGAATGAAAGGAGCTGGCATCTCACTCTCTTTGAATCTTCTTTATCATGCTAAGAGGAGCAGGAAAAAGCAAAAAATTTCAGAATTGCACCTTGCAATGCGGAGAAATTACTGTTTGTGCATTTACAATATTCATTGATTTTTGCCATTGAAAAACATCATGTTATTCATATACCAGAAATGTTTGAAGCTACTGACTGAATGAAAGGAGCTAGCATCTCACTCTCTTTGAATCTTCTTTATCATGCTAAGAGGAGCAGGAAAAAGCAAAAAATTTCAGAATTGCACCTTCAATGCGGAGAAATTACTGTTTATGCATTTACAATATTCATTGATTTTTACCATTGAAAAACGTCCAGAAATGATTGAAGCTACTGACTGAATGAAAGGAGCTGGCATCTCACTCTCTTTAAATCTTCTTTATCATGCTAAGAGGAGCTGGAAAAAGCAAAAAATTTCAGAATTGCACCTTGCAATGCGGAGAAATTACTGTTTGTGCATTTACAATATTCATTGATTTTTGCCATTGAAAAACATCATGTTATTCATATACCAGAAATGATTGAAGCTACTGACTGAATGAAAGGAGCTGGCATCTCACTCTCTTTGAATCTTCTTTATCATGCTAAGAGGAGCAGGAAAAAGCAAAAAATTTCAGAATTGCACCTTGCAATGCGGAGAAATTACTGTTTGTGCATTTACAATATTCATTGATTTTTGCCATTGAAAAACATCATGTTATTCATATACCAGGAATGTTTGAAGCTACTGACTGAATGAAAGGAGCTGGCATCTCACTCTCTTTGAATCTTCTTTATCATGCTAAGAGGAGCAGGAAAAAGCAAAAAATTTCAGAATTGCACCTTGCAATGCGGAGAAATTACTGTTTGTGCATTTACAATATTCATTGATTTTTGCCATTGAAAAACGTCCAGAAATGATTGAAGCTACTGACTGAATGAAAGGAGCTGGCATCTCACTCTCTTTGAATCTTGTTTATCATGCTAAGAGGAGCAGGAAAAAGCAAAAAATTTCAGAATTGCACCTTGCAATGCGCAGAAATTACTGTTTGTGCATTTACAATATTCATTGATTTTTGCCATTGAAAAACGTCCAGAAATGATTGAAGCTACTGACTGAATGAAAGGAGCTGGCATCTCACTGTCTTTGAATCTTCTTTATCATGCTAAGAGGAGCAGGAAAAAGCAAAAAATTTCAGAATTGCACCTTGCAATGCGGAGAAATTACTGTTTGTGCATTTACAATATTCATTGATTTTTGCCATTGAAAAACATCATGTTATTCATATACCAGAAATGATTGAAGCTACTGACTGAATGAAAGGAGCTGGCATCTCACTCTCTTTGAATCTTCTTTATCATGCTAAGAGGAGCAGGAAAAAGTAAAAAATTTCAGAATTGCACCTTGCAATGCGGAGAAATTACTGTTTGTGCATTTACAATATTCAATGATTTTTGCCATTGAAAAACGTCCAGAAATGATTGAAGCTATTGACTGAATGAAAGGAGCTGGCATCTCACTCTCTTTGAATCTTCTTTATCATGCTAAGAGGAGCAGGAAAAAGCAAAAAATTTCAGAATTGCACCTTGCAATGTGGAGAAATTACTGTTTGTGCATTTACAATATTCATTGATTTTTGCCATTGAAAAACAACATGTTATTCATATACCAGAAATGTTTGAAGCTACTGACTGAATGAAAGGAGCTGGCATCTCACTCTCTTTGAATCTTCTTTATCATGCTAAGAGGAGCAGGAAAAAGCAAAAAATTTCAGAATTGCACCTTGCAATGCGGAGAAATTACTGTTTGTGCATTTCCAATATTCATTGATTTTTGCCATTGAAAAACGTCCAGAAATGATTGAAGCTACTGACTGAATGAAAGGAGCTGGCATTTCACTCTCTTTGAATCTTCTTTATCATGCTAAGAGGAGCAGGAAAAAGCAAAAAATTTCAGAATTGCACCTTGCAATGCGGAGAAATTACTGTTTGTGCATTTACAATATTCATTGATTTTTGCCATTGAAAAACATCATGTTATTCTTATACCAGAAATGTTTGAAGCTACTGACTGAATGAAAGGAGCTGGCATCTCACTCTCTTTGAATCTTCTTTATCATGCTAAGAGGAGCAGGAAAAAGCAAAAAATTTCAGAATTGCACCTTGCAATGCGGAGAAATTACTGTTTGTGCATTTACAATATTCATTGATTTTTGCCATTGAAAAACGTCCAGAAATGATTGAAGCTACTGACTGAATGAAAGGAGCTGGCATCTCACTCTCTTTGAATCTTCTTTATCATGCTAAGAGGAGCAGGAAAAAGCAAAAAATTTCAGAATTGCACCTTGCAATGCGGAGAAATTACTGTTTGTGCAATTACAATATTCATTGATTTTTGCCATTGAAAAACATCATGTTATTCATATACCAGAAATGTTTGAAGCTACTGACTGAATGAAAGGAGCTGGCATCTCACTCTCTTTGAATCTTCTTTATCATGCTAAGAGGAGCAGGAAAAAGCAAAAAATTTCAGAATTGCACCTTGCAATGCGGAGAAATTACTGTTTGTGCATTTACAATATTCATTGATTTTTGCCATTGAAAAACATCATGTTATTCATATACCAGAAATGTTTGAAGCTACTGACTGAATGAAAGGAGCTAGCATCTCACTCTCTTTGAATCTTCTTTATCATGCTAAGAGGAGCAGGAAAAAGCAAAAAATTTCAGAATTGCACCTTGCAATGCGGAAAAATTACTGTTTGTGCATTTACAATATTCATTGATTTTTACCATTGAAAAACGTCCAGAAATGATTGAAGCTACTGACTGAATGAAAGGAGCTGGCATCTCACTCTCTTTAAATCTTCTTTATCATGCTAAGAGGAGCAGGAAAAAGCAAAAAATTTCAGAATTGCACCTTGCAATGCTTAGAAATTACTGTTTGTGCATTTACAATATTCATTGATTTTTGTCATTGAAAAACATCATGTTATTCATATACCAGAAATGTTTGAAGCTACTGACTGAATGAAAGGAGCTGGCATCTCACTCTTTTTGAATCTTCTTTATCATGCTAAGAGGAGCAGGAAAAAGAAAAAATTTCAGAATTGCACCTTGCAATGCGGAGAAATTACTGTTTGTGCATTTACAATATTCATTGATTTTTGCCATTGAAAAACGTCCAGAAATGATTGAAGCTACTGACTGAATGAAAGGAGCTAGCATCTCACTCTCTTTGAATCTTCTTTATCATGCTAAGAGGAGCAGGAAAAAGCAAAAAATTTCAGAATTGCACCTTGCAATGCGGAGAAATTACTGTTTGTGCATTTACAATATTCATTGATTTTTGCCATTGAAAAACATCATGTTATTCATATACCAGAAATGTTTGAAGCTACTGACTGAATGAAAGGAGCTGGCATCTCACTCTCTTTGAATCTTCTTTATCATGCTAAGAGGAGCAGGAAAAAGCAAAAAATTTCAGAATTGCACCTTGCAATGCGGAGAAATTACTGTTTGTGCATTTACAATATTCATTGATTTTTGCCATTGAAAAAGATCATGTTATTCATATACCAGAAATGTTTGAAGCTACTGACTGAATGAAAGGAGCTGGCATCTCACTCTCTTTGAATCTTCTTTATCATGCTAAGAGGAGCAGGAAAAAGCAAAAAATTTCAGAATTGCACCTTGCAATGCGGAGAAATTACTGTTTGTGCATTTACAATATTCATTGATTTTTGCCATTGAAAAACGTCCAGAAATGATTGAAGCTACTGACTGAATGAAAGGAGCTGGCATCTCACTCTTTGAATCTTCTTTATCATGCTAAGAGGAGCAGGAAAAAGCAAAAAAATTCAGAATTGCACCTTGCAATGCGGAGAAATTACTGTTTGTGCATTTACAATATTCATTGATTTTTGCCATTGAAAAACATCATGTTATTCATATACCAGAAATGTTTGAAGCTACTGACTGAATGAAATGAGCTGTCATCTCACACTCTTTGAATTTTCTTTATCATGCTAAGAGGAGCAGGAAAAAGCAAAAAATTTCAGAATTGCACCTTGCAATGCGGAGAAATTACTGTTTGTGCATTTACAATATTCATTGATTTTTGCCATTGAAAAACGTCCAGAAATGATTGAAGCTACTGACTGAATGAAAGGAGCTGGCATCTCACTCTCTTTGAATCTTCTTTACCATGTTAAGAGGAGCAGGAAAAAGCAAAAAATTTCAGAATTGCACCTTGCAATGCGGAGAAATTACTGTTTGTGCATTTACAATATTCATTGATTTTTTCCATTGAAAAACGTCCAGAAATGATTGAAGCTACTGACTGAATGAAAGGAGCTGGCATCTCACTCTCTTTGAATCTTCTTTATCATGCTAAGAGGAGCAGGAAAAAGCAAAAAATTTCAGAATTGCACCTTGCAATGCGGAGAAATTACTGTTTATGCATTTACAATATTCATTGATTTTTGCCATTGAAAAACATCATGTTATTCATATACCAGAAATGTTTGAAGCTACTGACTGAATGAAAGGAGCTGGCATCTCACTCTCTTTGAATCTTCTTTATCATGCTAAGAGGAGCAGGAAAAAGCAAAAAATTTCAGAATTGCACCTTGCAATGCGGAGAAATTACTGTTTGTGCATTTACAATATTCATTGATTTTTGCCATTGAAAAACGTCCAGAAATGATTGAAGCTACTGACTGAATGAAAGGAGCTGGCATCTCACTCTCTTTGAATCTTCTTTATCATGCTAAGAGGAGCAGGAAAAAGCAAAAAATTTCAGAATTGCACCTTGCAATGCGGAGAAATTACTGTTTGTGCAATTACAATATTCATTGATTTTTGCCATTGAAAAACATCATGTTATTCATATACCAGAAATGTTTGAAGCTACTGACTGAATGAAAGGAGCTGGCATCTCACTCTCTTTGAATCTTCTTTATCATGCTAAGAGGAGCAGGAAAAAGCAAAAAATTTCAGAATTGCACCTTGCAATGCGGAGAAATTACTGTTTGTGCATTTACAATATTCATTGATTTTTGCCATTGAAAAACATCATGTTATTCATATACCAGAAATGTTTGAAGCTACTGACTGAATGAAAGGAGCTAGCATCTCACTCTCTTTGAATCTTCTTTATCATGCTAAGAGGAGCAGGAAAAAGCAAAAAATTTCAGAATTGCACCTTGCAATGCGGAAAAATTACTGTTTGTGCATTTACAATATTCATTGATTTTTACCATTGAAAAACGTCCAGAAATGATTGAAGCTACTGACTGAATGAAAGGAGCTGGCATCTCACTCTCTTTAAATCTTCTTTATCATGCTAAGAGGAGCAGGAAAAAGCAAAAAATTTCAGAATTGCACCTTGCAATGCTTAGAAATTACTGTTTGTGCATTTACAATATTCATTGATTTTTGTCATTGAAAAACATCATGTTATTCATATACCAGAAATGTTTGAAGCTACTGACTGAATGAAAGGAGCTGGCATCTCACTCTTTTTGAATCTTCTTTATCATGCTAAGAGGAGCAGGAAAAAGAAAAAATTTCAGAATTGCACCTTGCAATGCGGAGAAATTACTGTTTGTGCATTTACAATATTCATTGATTTTTGCCATTGAAAAACGTCCAGAAATGATTGAAGCTACTGACTGAATGAAAGGAGCTAGCATCTCACTCTCTTTGAATCTTCTTTATCATGCTAAGAGGAGCAGGAAAAAGCAAAAAATTTCAGAATTGCACCTTGCAATGCGGAGAAATTACTGTTTGTGCATTTACAATATTCATTGATTTTTGCCATTGAAAAACATCATGTTATTCATATACCAGAAATGTTTGAAGCTACTGACTGAATGAAAGGAGCTGGCATCTCACTCTCTTTGAATCTTCTTTATCATGCTAAGAGGAGCAGGAAAAAGCAAAAAATTTCAGAATTGCACCTTGCAATGCGGAGAAATTACTGTTTGTGCATTTACAATATTCATTGATTTTTGCCATTGAAAAAGATCATGTTATTCATATACCAGAAATGTTTGAAGCTACTGACTGAATGAAAGGAGCTGGCATCTCACTCTCTTTGAATCTTCTTTATCATGCTAAGAGGAGCAGGAAAAAGCAAAAAATTTCAGAATTGCACCTTGCAATGCGGAGAAATTACTGTTTGTGCATTTACAATATTCATTGATTTTTGCCATTGAAAAACGTCCAGAAATGATTGAAGCTACTGACTGAATGAAAGGAGCTGGCATCTCACTCTTTGAATCTTCTTTATCATGCTAAGAGGAGCAGGAAAAAGCAAAAAAATTCAGAATTGCACCTTGCAATGCGGAGAAATTACTGTTTGTGCATTTACAATATTCATTGATTTTTGCCATTGAAAAACATCATGTTATTCATATACCAGAAATGTTTGAAGCTACTGACTGAATGAAATGAGCTGTCATCTCACACTCTTTGAATTTTCTTTATCATGCTAAGAGGAGCAGGAAAAAGCAAAAAATTTCAGAATTGCACCTTGCAATGCGGAGAAATTACTGTTTGTGCATTTACAATATTCATTGATTTTTTCCATTGAAAAACGTCCAGAAATGATTGAAGCTACTGACTGAATGAAAGGAGCTGGCATCTCACTCTCTTTGAATCTTCTTTATCATGCTAAGAGGAGCAGGAAAAAGCAAAAAATTTCAGAATTGCACCTTGCAATGCGGAGAAATTACTGTTTATGCATTTACAATATTCATTGATTTTTGCCATTGAAAAACATCATGTTATTCATATACCAGAAATGTTTGAAGCTACTGACTGAATGAAAGGAGCTGGCATCTCACTCTCTTTGAATCTTCTTTATCATGCTAAGAGGAGCAGGAAAAAGCAAAAAATTTCAGAATTGCACCTTGCAATGCGGAGAAATTACTGTTTGTGCATTTACAATATTCATTGATTTTTGCCATTGAAAAACGTCCAGAAATGATTGAAGCTACTGACTGAATGAAAGGAGCTGGCATCTCACTCTCTTTGAATCTTCTTTATCATGCTAAGAGGAGCAGGAAAAAGCAAAAAATTTCAGAATTGCACCTTGCAATGTGGAGAAATTACTGTTTGTGCATTAACAATATTCATTGATTTTTGCCATTGAAAAATATGTTATTCATGTACCAGAAATGTTTGAAGCTACTGACTGAATGAAAGGAGCTGGCATCTCACTCTCTTTGAATCTTCTTTATCATGCTAAGAGGAGCAGGAAAAAACAAAAAATTTCAGAATTGCACCTTGCAATGCGGAGAAATTACTGTTTGTGCATTTACAATATTCATTGATTTTTGCCATTGAAAAAGATCATGTTATTCATATACCAGAAATGTTTGAAGCTACTGACTGAATGAAAGGAGCTGGCATCTCACTCTCTTTGAATCTTCTTTATCATGCTAAGAGGAGCAGGAAAAAGCAAAAAATTTCAGAATTGCACCTTGCAATGCGGAGAAATTACTGTTTGTGCATTTACAATATTCATTGATTTTTGCCATTGAAAAACGTCCAGAAATGATTGAAGCTACTGACTGAATGAAAGGAGCTGGCATCTCACTCTTTGAATCTTCTTTATCATGCTAAGAGGAGCAGGAAAAAGCAAAAAAATTCAGAATTGCACCTTGCAATGCGGAGAAATTACTGTTTGTGCATTTACAATATTCATTGATTTTTGCCATTGAAAAACATCATGTTATTCATATACCAGAAATGTTTGAAGCTACTGACTGAATGAAATGAGCTGTCATCTCACACTCTTTGAATTTTCTTTATCATGCTAAGAGGAGCAGGAAAAAGCAAAAAATTTCAGAATTGCACCTTGCAATGCGGAGAAATTACTGTTTGTGCATTTACAATATTCATTGATTTTTTCCATTGAAAAACGTCCAGAAATGATTGAAGCTACTGACTGAATGAAAGGAGCTGGCATCTCACTCTCTTTGAATCTTCTTTATCATGCTAAGAGGAGCAGGAAAAAGCAAAAAATTTCAGAATTGCACCTTGCAATGCGGAGAAATTACTGTTTATGCATTTACAATATTCATTGATTTTTGCCATTGAAAAACATCATGTTATTCATATACCAGAAATGTTTGAAGCTACTGACTGAATGAAAGGAGCTGGCATCTCACTCTCTTTGAATCTTCTTTATCATGCTAAGAGGAGCAGGAAAAAGCAAAAAATTTCAGAATTGCACCTTGCAATGCGGAGAAATTACTGTTTGTGCATTTACAATATTCATTGATTTTTGCCATTGAAAAACGTCCAGAAATGATTGAAGCTACTGACTGAATGAAAGGAGCTGGCATCTCACTCTCTTTGAATCTTCTTTATCATGCTAAGAGGAGCAGGAAAAAGCAAAAAATTTCAGAATTGCACCTTGCAATGTGGAGAAATTACTGTTTGTGCATTAACAATATTCATTGATTTTTGCCATTGAAAAATATGTTATTCATGTACCAGAAATGTTTGAAGCTACTGACTGAATGAAAGGAGCTGGCATCTCACTCTCTTTGAATCTTCTTTATCATGCTAAGAGGAGCAGGAAAAAACAAAAAATTTCAGAATTGCACCTTGCAATGCGGAGAAATTACTGTTTGTGCATTTACAATATTCATTGATTTTTGCCATTGAAAAACATCATGTTATTCATATACCAGAAATGTTTGAAGCTACTGACTGAACGAAAGGAGCTGGCATCTCACTCTCTTTGAATCTTCTTTATCATGCTAAGAGGAGCAGGAAAAAGCAAAAAATTTCAGAATTGCACCTTGCAATGCGGAGAAATTACTGTTTGTGCATTTACAATATTCATTGATTTTTGCCATTGAAAAACGTCCAGAAATGATTGAAGCTACTGACTGAATGAAAGGAGCTGGCATCTCACTCTCTTTGAATCTTCTTTATCATGCTAAGAGGAGCAGGAAAAAGCAAAAAATTTCAGAATTGCACCTTGCAATGCGGAGAAATTACTGTTTGTGCATTTCCAATATTCATTGATTTTTGCCATTGAAAAACGTCCAGAAATGATTGAAGCTACTGACTGAATGAAAGGAGCTGGCATCTCACTCTCTTTGAATCTTCTTTATCATGCTAAGAGGAGCAGGAAAAAGCAAAAAATTTCAGAATTGCACCTTGCAATGCGGAGAAATTGCTGTTTGTGCATTTACAATATTCATTGATTTTTGCCATTGAAAAACATCATGTTATTCATATACCAGAAATGTTTGAAGCTACTGACTGAATGAAAGGAGCTGGCATTTCACTCTCTTTGAATCTTTATCATGCTAGGATTAGCAGGAAAAAGCAAAAAATTTCAGAATTGCACCTTGCAATGTGGAGATATTACTGTTTGTGCATTTACAATATTCATTGATTTTTGCCATTGAAAAACATCATGTTATTCATATACCAGAAATGTTTGAAGCTACTGACTGAATGAAAGGAGCTGGCATCTCACTCTCTTTGAATCTTCTTTATCATGCTAGGATTAGCAGGAAAAAGCAAAAAATTTCAGAATTGCACCTTGCAATGTGGAGATATTACTGTTTGTGCATTTACAATATTCATTGATTTTTGCCATTGAAAAACATCATGTTATTCATATACCAGAAATGTTTGAAGTTACTGACTGAATGAAAGGAGCTGGCATCTCACTCTCTTTGAATCTTCTTTATCATGCTAGTATTAGCAGGAAAAAGCAAAAAATTTCAGAATTGCACCTTGCAATGTGGAGACATTACTGTTTGTGCATTTACAATATTCATTGATTTTTGCCATTGAAAAACATCATGTTATTCATATACCAGAAATGTTTGAAGCTACTGACTGAATGAAAGGATCTGGCATCTCACTCTCCTTGAATCTTCTTTATCATGCTAGGATTAGCAGGAAAAAGCAAAAAATTTCAGAATTGCACCTTGCAATGTGGAGATATTACTGTTTGTGCATTTACAATATTCATTGATTTTTGCCATTGAAAAATGTCCAGAAATGTTTGAAGCTACTGACTGAATGAAAGGAGCTGGCATCTCACTCTCTTTGAATCTTCTTTATCATGCTAGGATTAGCAGGAAAAAGCAAAAAATTTCAGAATTGCACCTTGCAATGTGGAGATTTTACTGTTTGTGCATTTACAATATTCATTGATTTTTGCCATTGAAAAACGTCCAGAAATGTTTGAAGCTACTGACTGAATGAAAGGAGCTGGCATCTCACTCTCTTTGAATCTTCTTTATCATGCTAGGATTAGCAGGAAAAAGCAAAAAATTTCAGAATTGCACCTTGCAATGTGGAGATATTACTGTTTGTGCATTTACAATATTCATTGATTTTTGCCATTGAAAAACATCATGTTATTCATATACCAGAAATGTTTGAAGCTACTGACTGAATGAAAGGAGCTGGCATCTCACTCTCTTTGAATCTTCTTTATCATGCTAGGATTAGCAGGAAAAAGCAAAAAATTTCAGAACTGCACCTTGCAATGTGGAGATATTACTGTTTGTGCATTTACAATATTCATTGATTTTTGCCATTGAAAAACATCGTTATTCATATACCAGAAATGTTTGAAGCTACTGACTGAATGAAAGGAGCTGGCATCTCACTCTCTTTGAATCTTCTTTATCATGCTAAGAGGAGCAGGAAAAAACAAAAAATTTCAGAATTGCACCTTGCAATGCGGAGAAATTACTGTTTGTGCATTTACAATATTCATTGATTTTTGCCATTGAAAAACATCATGTTATTCATATACCAGAAATGTTTGAAGCTACTGACTGAATGAAAGGAGCTGGCATCTCACTCTCTTTGAATCTTCTTTATCATGCTAAGAGGAGCAGGAAAAAGCAAAAAATTTCAGAATTGCACCTTGCAATGCGGAGAAATTACTGTTTGTGCATTTACAATATTCATTGATTTTTGCCATTGAAAAACGTCCAGAAATGATTGAAGCTACTGACTGAATGAAAGGAGCTGGCATCTCACTCTCTTTGAATCTTCTTTATCATGCTAAGAGGAGCAGGAAAAAGCAAAAAATTTCAGAATTGCACCTTGCAATGCGGAGAAATTACTGTTTGTGCATTTCCAATATTCATTGATTTTTGCCATTGAAAAACGTCCAGAAATGATTGAAGCTACTGACTGAATGAAAGTAGCTGGCATCTCACTCTCTTTGAATCTTCTTTATCATGCTAAGAGGAGCAGGAAAAAGCAAAAAATTTCAGAATTGCACCTTGCAATGCGGAGAAATTGCTGTTTGTGCATTTACAATATTCATTGATTTTTGCCATTGAAAAACATCATGTTATTCATATACCAGAAATGTTTGAAGCTACTGACTGAATGAAAGGAGCTGGCATCTCACTCTCTTTGAATCTCCTTTATCATGCTAAGAGGAGCAGGAAAAAGCAAAAAATTTCAGAATTGCACCTTGCAATGCGGAGAAATTACTGTTTGTGCATTTACAATATTCATTGATTTTTGCCATTGAAAAACATCATGTTATTCATATACCAGAAATGTTTGAAGCTACTGACTGAATGAAAGGAGCTGGCATCTCACTCTCTTTGAATCTTCTTTGTCATGCTAAGAGGAGCAGGAAAAAGCAAAAAATTTCAGAATTGCACCTTGCAATGCGGAGAAATTACTGTTTGTGCATTTACAATATTCATTGATTTTTGCCATTGAAAAACATCATGTTATTCATATACCAGAAATGATTGAAGCTACTGACTGAATGAAAGGAGCTGGCATCTCACTCTCATTGAATCTTCTTTATCATGCTAAGAGGAGCAAGAAAAAGCAAAAAATTTCAGAATTGCACCTTGCAATGCGGAGAAATTACTGTTTGTGCATTTACAATATTCATTGATTTTTGCCATTGAAAAACGTCCAGAAATGATTGAAGCTACTGACTGAATGAAAGGAGCTGGCATCTCACTCTCTTTGAATCTTCTTTATCATGCTAAGAGGAGCAGTAAAAAAGCAAAAAATTTCAGAATTGCACCTTGCAATGCGGAGAAATTACTGTTTGTGCATTTCCAATATTCATTGATTTTTGCCATTGAAAAACGTCCAGAAATGATTGAAGCTACTGACTGAATGAAAGGAGCTGGCATCTCACTCTCTTTGAATCTTCTTTATCATGCTAAGAGGAGCAGGAAAAAGCAAAAAATTTCAGAATTGCACCTTGCAATGCGGAGAAATTACTGTTTGTGCATTTACAATATTCATTGATTTTTGCCATTGAAAAACATCATGTTATTCATATACCAGAAATGTTTGAAGCTACTGACTGAATGAAAGGAGCTGGCATCTCACTCTCTTTGAATCTTCTTTATCATGCTAAGAGGAGCAGGAAAAAGCAAAAAATTTCAGAATTGCACCTTGCAATGCGGAGAAATTACTGTTTGTGCATTTCCAATATTCATTGATTTTTGCCATTGAAAAACGTCCAGAAATGATTGAAGCTACTGACTGAATGAAAGGAGCTGGCATCTCACTCTCTTTGAATCTTCTTTATCATGCTAAGAGGAGCAGGAAAAAGCAAAAAATTTCAGAATTGCACCTTGCAATGCGGAGAAATTACTGTTTGTGCATTTACAATATTCATTGATTTTTGCCATTGAAAAACATCATGTTATTCATATACCAGAAATGTTTGAAGCTACTGACTGAATGAAAGGAGCTGGCATCTCACTCTCTTTGAATCTTCTTTATCATGCTAAGAGGAGCAGGAAAAAGCAAAAAATTTCAGAATTGCACCTTGCAATGCGGAGAAATTACTGTTTGTGCATTTACAATATTCATTGATTTTTGCCATTGAAAAACGTCCAGAAATGATTGAAGCTACTGACTGAATGAAAGGAGCTGGCATCTCACTCTCTTTGAATCTTCTTTATCATGCTAAGAGGAGCAGGAAAAAGCAAAAAATTTCAGAATAGCACCTTGCAATGAGGAGAAATTACTGTTTGTGCATTAAGAATATTCATTGATTTTTGCCATTGAAAAACATGATATTCATATACCAGAAATGTTTGAAGCTACTGACTGAATGAAAGGAGCTGGCATCTCACTCTCTTTGAATCGTCTTTATCATGCTAAGAGGAGCAGGAAAAAACAAAAAATTTCAGAATTGCACCTTGCAATGCGGAGAAATTACTGTTTGTGCATTTACAATATTCATTGATTTTTGCCATTGAAAAACATCATGTTATTCATATACCAGAGATGTTTGAAGCTACTGACTGAATGAAAGGAGCTGGCATCTCACTCTCTTTGAATCTTCTTTATCATGCTAAGAGGAGCAGGAAAAAGCAAAACATTTCAGAATTGCACCTTGCAATGCGGAGAAATTACTGTTTGTGCATTTACAATATTCATTGATTTTTGCCATTTTAAAACGTCCAGAAATGATTGAAGCTACTGACTGAATGAAAGGAGCTGGCATCTCACTCTCTTTGAATCTTCTTTGTCATGCTAAGAGGAGCAGGAAAAAGCAAAAATTTTCAGAATTGCACCTTGCAATGCGGAGAAATTACTGTTTGTGCATTTACAATATTCATTGATTTTTGCCATTGAAAAACATCATGTTATTCATATACCAGAAATGTTTGAAGCTACTGACTGAATGAAAGGAGCTGGCATCTCACTCTCATTGAATCTTCTTTATCATGCTAAGAGGAGCAGGAAAAAGCAAAAAATTTCAGAATTGCACCTTGCAATGCGGAGAAATTACTGTTTGTGCATTTACAATATTCATTGATTTTTTCCATTGAAAAACGTCCAGAAATGATTGAAGCTACTGACTGAATGAAAGGAGCTGGCATCTCACTCTCTTTGAATCTTCTTTATCATGCTAAGAGGAGCAGGAAAAAGCAAAAAATTTCAGAATTGCACCTTGCAATGCGGAGAAATTACTGTTTGTGCATTTACAATATTCATTGATTTTTGCCATTGAAAAACATCATGTTATTCATATACCAGAAATGTTTGAAGCTACTGACTGAATGAAAGGAGCTGGCATCTCACTCTCTTTGAATCTTCTTTATCATGCTAAGAGGAGCAGGAAAAAGCAAAAAATTTCAGAATTGCACCTTGCAATGCGGAGAAATTACTGTTTGTGCATTTACAATATTCATTGATTTTTGCCATTGAAAAACGTCCAGAAATGATTGAAGCTACTGACTGAATGAAAGGAGCTGGCATCTCACTCTCTTTGAATCTTCTTTATCATGCTAAGAGGAGCAGGAAAAAGCAAAAAATTTCAGAATTGCACCTTGCAATGTGGAGAAATTACTGTTTGTGCTTTAACAATATTCATTGATTTTTACCATTGAAAAATATGTTATTCATATACCAGAAATGTTTGAAGCTACTGACTGAATGAAAGGAGCTGGCATCTCACTCTCTTTGAATCTTCTTTATCATGCTAAGAGGAGCAGGAAAAAACAAAAAATTTCAGAATTGCACCTTGCAATGCGGAGAAATTACTGTTTGTGCATTTACAATATTCATTGATTTTTGCCATTGAAAAACATCATGTTATTCATATACCAGAAATGTTTGAAGCTACTGACTGAACGAAAGGAGCTGGCATCTCACTCTCTTTGAATCTTCTTTATCATGCTAAGAGGAGCAGGAAAAAGCAAAAAATTTCAGAATTGCACCTTGCAATGCGGAGAAATTACTGTTTGTGCATTTACAATATTCATTGATTTTTGCCATTGAAAAACGTCCAGAAATGATTGAAGCTACTGACTGAATGAAAGGAGCTGGCATCTCACTCTCTTTGAATCTTCTTTATCATGCTAAGAGGAGCAGGAAAAAGCAAAAAATTTCAGAATTGCACCTTGCAATGCGGAGAAATTACTGTTTGTGCATTTCCAATATTCATTGATTTTTGCCATTGAAAAACGTCCAGAAATGATTGAAGCTACTGACTGAATGAAAGGAGCTGGCATCTCACTCTCTTTGAATCTTCTTTATCATGCTAAGAGGAGCAGGAAAAAGCAAAAAATTTCAGAATTGCACCTTGCAATGCGGAGAAATTGCTGTTTGTGCATTTACAATATTCATTGATTTTTGCCATTGAAAAACATCATGTTATTCATATACCAGAAATGTTTGAAGCTACTGACTGAATGAAAGGAGCTGGCATCTCACTCTCTTTGAATCTTTATCATGCTAGGATTAGCAGGAAAAAGCAAAAAATTTCAGAATTGCACCTTGCAATGTGGAGATATTACTGTTTGTGCATTTACAATATTCATTGATTTTTGCCATTGAAAAACATCATGTTATTCATATACCAGAAATGTTTGAAGCTACTGACTGAATGAAAGGAGCTGGCATCTCACTCTCTTTGAATCTTCTTTATCATGCTAGGATTAGCAGGAAAAAGCAAAAAATTTCAGAATTGCACCTTGCAATGTGGAGATATTACTGTTTGTGCATTTACAATATTCATTGATTTTTGCCATTGAAAAACATCATGTTATTCATATACCAGAAATGTTTGAAGCTACTGACTGAATGAAAGGAGCTGGCATCTCACTCTCTTTGAATCTTCTTTATCATGCTAGTATTAGCAGGAAAAAGCAAAAAATTTCAGAATTGCACCTTGCAATGTGGAGACATTACTGTTTGTGCATTTACAATATTCATTGATTTTTGCCATTGAAAAACATCATGTTATTCATATACCAGAAATGTTTGAAGCTACTGACTGAATGAAAGGATCTGGCATCTCACTCTCCTTGAATCTTCTTTATCATGCTAGGATTAGCAGGAAAAAGCAAAAAATTTCAGAATTGCACCTTGCAATGTGGAGATATTACTGTTTGTGCATTTACAATATTCATTGATTTTTGCCATTGAAAAATGTCCAGAAATGTTTGAAGCTACTGACTGAATGAAAGGAGCTGGCATCTCACTCTCTTTGAATCTTCTTTATCATGCTAGGATTAGCAGGAAAAAGCAAAAAATTTCAGAATTGCACCTTGCAATGTGGAGATTTTACTGTTTGTGCATTTACAATATTCATTGATTTTTGCCATTGAAAAACGTCCAGAAATGTTTGAAGCTACTGACTGAATGAAAGGAGCTGGCATCTCACTCTCTTTGAATCTTCTTTATCATGCTAGGATTAGCAGGAAAAAGCAAAAAATTTCAGAATTGCACCTTGCAATGTGGAGATATTACTGTTTGTGCATTTACAATATTCATTGATTTTTGCCATTGAAAAACATCATGTTATTCATATACCAGAAATGTTTGAAGCTACTGACTGAATGAAAGGAGCTGGCATCTCACTCTCTTTGAATCTTCTTTATCATGCTAGGATTAGCAGGAAAAAGCAAAAAATTTCAGAACTGCACCTTGCAATGTGGAGATATTACTGTTTGTGCATTTACAATATTCATTGATTTTTGCCATTGAAAAACATCGTTATTCATATACCAGAAATGTTTGAAGCTACTGACTGAATGAAAGGAGCTGGCATCTCACTCTCTTTGAATCTTCTTTATCATGCTAAGAGGAGCAGGAAAAAACAAAAAATTTCAGAATTGCACCTTGCAATGCGGAGAAATTACTGTTTGTGCATTTACAATATTCATTGATTTTTGCCATTGAAAAACATCATGTTATTCATATACCAGAAATGTTTGAAGCTACTGACTGAATGAAAGGAGCTGGCATCTCACTCTCTTTGAATCTTCTTTATCATGCTAAGAGGAGCAGGAAAAAGCAAAAAATTTCAGAATTGCACCTTGCAATGCGGAGAAATTACTGTTTGTGCATTTACAATATTCATTGATTTTTGCCATTGAAAAACGTCCAGAAATGATTGAAGCTACTGACTGAATGAAAGGAGCTGGCATCTCACTCTCTTTGAATCTTCTTTATCATGCTAAGAGGAGCAGGAAAAAGCAAAAAATTTCAGAATTGCACCTTGCAATGCGGAGAAATTACTGTTTGTGCATTTCCAATATTCATTGATTTTTGCCATTGAGAAATGTCCAGAAATGATTGAAGCTACTGACTGAATGAAAGTAGCTGGCATCTCACTCTCTTTGAATCTTCTTTATCATGCTAAGAGGAGCAGGAAAAAGCAAAAAATTTCAGAATTGCACCTTGCAATGCGGAGAAATTGCTGTTTGTGCATTTACAATATTCATTGATTTTTGCCATTGAAAAACATCATGTTATTCATATACCAGAAATGTTTGAAGCTACTGACTGAATGAAAGGAGCTGGCATCTCACTCTCTTTGAATCTCCTTTATCATGCTAAGAGGAGCAGGAAAAAGCAAAAAATTTCAGAATTGCACCTTGCAATGCGGAGAAATTACTGTTTGTGCATTTCCAATATTCATTGATTTTTGCCATTGAAAAACATCATGTTATTCATATACCAGAAATGTTTGAAGCTACTGACTGAATGAAAGGAGCTGGCATCTCACTCTCTTTGAATCTTCTTTGTCATGCTAAGAGGAGCAGGAAAAAGCAAAAAATTTCAGAATTGCACCTTGCAATGCGGAGAAATTACTGTTTGTGCATTTAGAATATTCATTGATTTTTGCCATTGAAAAACATCATGTTATTCATATACCAGAAATGATTGAAGCTACTGACTGAATGAAAGGAGCTGGCATCTCACTCTCATTGAATCTTCTTTATCATGCTAAGAGGAGCAAGAAAAAGCAAAAAATTTCAGAATTGCACCTTGCAATGCGGAGAAATTACTGTTTGTGCATTTACAATATTCATTGATTTTTGCCATTGAAAAACGTCCAGAAATGATTGAAGCTACTGACTGAATGAAAGGAGCTGGCATCTCACTCTCTTTGAATCTTCTTTATCATGCTAAGAGGAGCAGGAAAAAGCAAAAAATTTCAGAATTGCACCTTGCAATGCGGAGAAATTACTGTTTGTGCATTTCCAATATTCATTGATTTTTGCCATTGAAAAACGTCCAGAAATGATTGAAGCTACTGACTGAATGAAAGGAGCTGGCATCTCACTCTCTTTGAATCTTCTTTATCATGCTAAGAGGAGCAGGAAAAAGCAAAAAATTTCAGAATTGCACCTTGCAATGCGGAGAAATTACTGTTTGTGCATTTACAATATTCATTGATTTTTGCCATTGAAAAACATCATGTTATTCATATACCAGAAATGTTTGAAGCTACTGACTGAATGAAAGGAGCTGGCATCTCACTCTCTTTGAATCTTCTTTATCATGCTAAGAGGAGCAGGAAAAAGCAAAAAATTTCAGAATTGCACCTTGCAATGCGGAGAAATTACTGTTTGTGCATTTACAATATTCATTGATTTTTGCCATTGAAAAACGTCCAGAAATGATTGAAGCTACTGACTGAATGAAAGGAGCTGGCATCTCACTCTCTTTGAATCTTCTTTATCATGCTAAGAGGAGCAGGAAAAAGCAAAAAATTTCAGAATTGCACCTTGCAATGAGGAGAAATTACTGTTTGTGCATTAAGAATATTCATTGATTTTTGCCATTGAAAAACATGTTATTCATATACCAGAAATGTTTGAAGCTACTGACTGAATGAAAGGAGCTGGCATCTCACTCTCTTTGAATCGTCTTTATCATGCTAAGAGGAGCAGGAAAAAACAAAAAATTTCAGAATTGCACCTTGCAATGCGGAGAAATTACTGTTTGTGCATTTACAATATTCATTGATTTTTGCCATTGAAAAACATCATGTTATTCATATACCAGAGATGTTTGAAGCTACTGACTGAATGAAAGGAGCTGGCATCTCACTCTCTTTGAATCTTCTTTATCATGCTAAGAGGAGCAGGAAAAAGCAAAACATTTCAGAATTGCACCTTGCAATGCGGAGAAATTACTGTTTGTGCATTTACAATATTCATTGATTTTTGCCATTTTAAAACGTCCAGAAATGATTGAAGCTACTGACTGAATGAAAGGAGCTGGCATCTCACTCTCTTTGAATCTTCTTTGTCATGCTAAGAGGAGCAGGAAAAAGCAAAAATTTTCAGAATTGCACCTTGCAATGCGGAGAAATTACTGTTTGTGCATTTACAATATTCATTGATTTTTGCCATTGAAAAACATCATGTTATTCATATACCAGAAATGTTTGAAGCTACTGACTGAATGAAAGGAGCTGGCATCTCACTCTCATTGAATCTTCTTTATCATGCTAAGAGGAGCAGGAAAAAGCAAAAAATTTCAGAATTGCACCTTGCAATGCGGAGAAATTACTGTTTGTGCATTTACAATATTCATTGATTTTTGCCATTGAAAAACGTCCAGAAATGATTGAAGCTACTGACTGAATGAAGGGAGCTGGCATCTCACTCTCTTTGAATCTTCTTTATCATGCTAAGAGGAGCAGGAAAAAGCAAAAAATTTCAGAATTGCACCTTGCAATGCGGAGAAATTACTGTTTGTGCATTTACAATATTCATTGATTTTTGCCATTGAAAAACGTCCAGAAATGATTGAAGCTACTGACTGAATGAAAGGAGCTGGCATCTCACTTTCTTTGAATCTTCTTTATCATGCAAAGAGGAGCAGGAAAAAGCAAAAAATTTCAGAATTGCACCTTGCAATGCGGAGAAATTACTGTTTGTGCATTTACAATATTCATTGATTTTTGCCATTGAAAAACATCATGTTATTCATATACCAGAAATGTTTGAAGCTACTGACTGAATGAAAGGAGCTGACATCTCACTCTCTTTGAATCTTCTTTATCATGCTAAGAGGAGCAGGAAAAGGCAAAAAATTTCAGAATTGCACCTTGCAATGCGGTGAAATTACTGTTTGTGCATTTACAATATTCATTGATTTTTGCCATTGAAAAACGTCCAGAAATGATTGAAGCTACTGACTGAATGAAAGGAGCAGGCATCTCACTCTCTTTGAATCTTCTTTATAATGCTAAGAGGAGCAGGAAAAAGCAAAAAATTTCAGAATTGCACGTTGCAATGCGGAGAAATTACTGTTTGTGCATTTACAATATTCATTGATTTTTGCCATTGAAAAACATCATGTTATTCATATACCAGAAATGTTTGAAACTACTGACTGAATGAAAGGAGCTGGCATCTCACTCTCTATGAATCTTCTTTATCATGCTAAGAGGAGCAGGAAAAAGCAAAAAATTTCAGAATTGCACCTTGCAATGCGGAGAAATTACTGTTTGTGCATTTACAATATTCATTGATTTTTGCCATTGAAAAACGTCCAGAAATGATTGAAGCTACTGACTGAATGAAAGGAGCTGGTATCTCACTCTCTTTGAATCTTCTTTATCATGCTAAGAGGAGCAGGAAAAAGCAAAAAATTTCAGAATTGCACCTTGCAATGCGGAGAAATTACTGTTTGTGCATTTACAATATTCATTGATTTTTGCCATTGAAAAACATCTTGTTATTCATATACCAGAAATGATTGAAGCTACTGACTGAATGAAAGGAGCTGGCATCTCACTCTCTTTGAATCTTCTTTATCATGCTAAGAGGAGCAGGAAAAAGCAAAAAATTTCAGAATTGCACCTTGCAATGCGGAGAAATTACTGTTTGTGCATTTACAATATTCATTGATTTTTGCCATTGAAAAACGTCCAGAAATGATTGAAGCTACTGACTGAATGAAAGGAGCTGGCATCTCACTCTCTTTGAATCTTCTTTATCATGCTAAGAGGAGCAGGAAAAAGCAAAAAATTTCAGAATTGCACCTTGCAATGCGGAGAAATTACTGTTTGTGCATTTACAATATTCATTGATTTTTCCCATTGAAAAACGTCCAGAAATGGTTGAAGCTACTGACTGAATGAAAGGAGCTGGCATCTCACTTTCTTTGAATCTTCTTTATCATGCAAAGAGGAGCAGGAAAAAGCAAAAAATTTCAGAATTGCACCTTGCAATGCGGAGAAATTGCTGTTTGTGCATTTACAATATTCATTGATTTTTGCCATTGAAAAACATCATGTTATTCATATACCAGAAATGTTTGAAGCTACTGACTGAATGAAAGGAGCTGACATCTCACTCTCTTTGAATCTTCTTTATCATGCTAAGAGGAGCAGGAAAAAGCAAAAAATTTCAGAATTGCACCTTGCAATGCGGAGAAATTACTGTTTGTGCATTTACAATATTCATTGATTTTTGCCATTGAAAAACGTCCAGAAATGATTGAAGCTACTGACTGAATGAAAGGAGCTGGCATCTCACTCTCTTTGAATCTTCTTTGTAATGCTAAGAGGAGCAGGAAAAAGCAAAAAATTTCAGAATTGCACCTTGCAATGCGGAGAAATTACTGTTTGTGCATTTACAATATTCATTGATTTTTGCCATTGAAAAACATCATGTTATTCATATACCAGAAATGTTTGAAACTACTGACTGAATGAAAGGAGCTGGCATCTCACTCTCTTTGAATCTTCTTTATCATGCTAAGAGGAGCAGGAAAAAGCAAAAAATTTCAGAATTGCACCTTGCAATGCGGAGAAATTACTGTTTGTGCATTTACAATATTCATTGATTTTTGCCATTGAAAAACGTCCAGAAATGATTGAAGCTACTGACTGAATGAAAGGAGCTGGTATCTCACTCTCTTTGAATCTTCTTATCATGCTAAGAGGAGCAGGAAAAAGCAAAAAATTTCAGAATTGCAAATTGCAATGCGGAGAAATTACTGTTTGTGCATTTTTAATATTCATAGATTTTTGCCATTGAAAAACGTCCAGAAATGATTGAAGCTACTGACTGAATGAAAGGAGCTGGCATCTCACTCTCTTTGAATCTTCTTTATCATGCTAAGAGGCGCAGGAAAAAGCAAAAAATTTCAGAATTGCACCTTGCAATGCGGAGAAATTACTGTTTGTGCATTTACAATATTCATTGATTTTTGCCATTGAAAAACATCATGTTATTCATATACCAGAAATGATTGAAGCTACTGACTGAATGAAAGGAGCTGGCATCTCACTCTCTTTGAATCTTCTTTATCATGCTAAGAGGAGCAGGAAAAAGCAAAAAATTTCAGAATTGCACCTTGCAATGCGGAGAAATTACTGTTTGTGCATTTACAATATTCATTGATTTTTGCCATTGAAAAACGTCCAGAAATGATTGAAGCTACTGACTGAATGAAAGGAGCTGGCATCTCACTCTCTTTGAATCTTCTTTATCATGCTAAGAGGAGCAGGAAAAAGCAATAAATATCAGAATTGCACCTTGCAATGCGGAGAAATTACTGTTTGTGCATTTACAATATTCATTGATTTTTGCCATTGAAAAACATCATGTTATTCATATACCAGAAATGTTTGAAGCTACTGACTGAATGAAAGGAGCTGGCATCTCACTCTCTTTGAATCTTCTTTATCATGCTAAGAGGAGCAGGAAAAAGCAAAAAATTTCAGAATTGCACCTTGCAATGCAGAGAAATTACTGTTTGTGCATTTACAATATTCACTGATTTTTGCCATTGAAAAACGTCCAGAAATGATTGAAGCTGCTGACTGAATGAAAGGAGCTGGCATCTCACTCTCTTTGAATCTTCTTTATCATGCTAAGAGTAGCAGGAAAAAGCAAAAAATTTCAGAATTGCACCTTGCAATGCGGAGAAATTACTGTTTGTGCATTTACAATATTCATTGATTTTTGCCATTGAAAAACATCCAGAAATGATTGAAGCTACTGACTGAATGAAAGGAGCTGGCATCTTACTCTCTTTGAATCTTCTTTATCATGCTAAGAGGAGCAGGAAAAAGCAAAAAATTTCAGAATTGCACCTTGCAATGCGGAGAAATTACTGTTTGTGCATTTACAATATTCATTGATTTTTGCCATTGAAAAACATCATGTTATTCATATACCAGAAATGTTTGAAGCTACTGACTGAATGAAAGGAGCTGACATCTCACTCTCTTTGAATCTTCTTTATCATGCTAAGAAGAGCAGGAAAAAGCAAAAAATTTCAGAATTGCACCTTGCAATGCGGAGAAATTACTGTTTGTGCATTTACAATATTCATTGATTTTTGCCATTGAAAAACGTCCAGAAATGATTGAAGCTACTGACTGAATGAAAGGAGCTGGCATCTCACTCTCTTTGAATTTTCTTTATCATGCTAAGAGGATCTGGAAAAAGCAAAAAATTTCAGAATTGCACCTTGCAATGCGGAGAAATTACTGTTTGTGCATTTACAATATTCATTGATTTTTGCCATTGAAAAACGTCCAGAAATCATTGAAGCTACTGACTGAATGAAAGGAGCTGGCATCTTACTCTCTTTGAATCTTCTTTATCATGCTAAGAGGAGCAGGAAAAAGCAAAAAATTTCAGAATTGCACCTTGCAATGCGGAGAAATTACTGTTTGTGCATTTACAATATTCATTGATTTTTGCCATTGAAAAACATCATGTTATTCATATACCAGAAATGTTTGAAGCTACTGACTGAATGAAAGGAGCTGACATCTCACTCTCTTTGAATCTTCTTTATCATGCTAAGAGGAGCAGGAAAAGGCAAAAAATTTCAGAATTGCACCTTGCAATGCGGTGAAATTACTGTTTGTGCATTTACAATATTCATTGATTTTTGCCATTGAAAAACGTCCAGAAATGATTGAAGCTACTGACTGAATGAAAGGAGCAGGCATCTCACTCTCTTTGAATCTTCTTTATAATGCTAAGAGGAGCAGGAAAAAGCAAAAAATTTCAGAATTGCACGTTGCAATGCGGAGAAATTACTGTTTGTGCATTTACAATATTCATTGATTTTTGCCATTGAAAAACATCATGTTATTCATATACCAGAAATGTTTGAAACTACTGACTGAATGAAAGGAGCTGGCATCTCACTCTCTATGAATCTTCTTTATCATGCTAAGAGGAGCAGGAAAAAGCAAAAAATTTCAGAATTGCACCTTGCAATGCGGAGAAATTACTGTTTGTGCATTTACAATATTCATTGATTTTTGCCATTGAAAAACGTCCAGAAATGATTGAAGCTACTGACTGAATGAAAGGAGCTGGTATCTCACTCTCTTTGAATCTTCTTTATCATGCTAAGAGGAGCAGGAAAAAGCAAAAAATTTCAGAATTGCACCTTGCAATGCGGAGAAATTACTGTTTGTGCATTTACAATATTCATTGATTTTTGCCATTGAAAAACATCTTGTTATTCATATACCAGAAATGATTGAAGCTACTGACTGAATGAAAGGAGCTGGCATCTCACTCTCTTTGAATCTTCTTTATCATGCTAAGAGGAGCAGGAAAAAGCAAAAAATTTCAGAATTGCACCTTGCAATGCGGAGAAATTACTGTTTGTGCATTTACAATATTCATTGATTTTTGCCATTGAAAAACGTCCAGAAATGATTGAAGCTACTGACTGAATGAAAGGAGCTGGCATCTCACTCTCTTTGAATCTTCTTTATCATGCTAAGAGGAGCAGGAAAAAGCAAAAAATTTCAGAATTGCACCTTGCAATGCGGAGAAATTACTGTTTGTGCATTTACAATATTCATTGATTTTTGCCATTGAAAAACGTCCAGAAATGGTTGAAGCTACTGACTGAATGAAAGGAGCTGGCATCTCACTTTCTTTGAATCTTCTTTATCATGCAAAGAGGAGCAGGAAAAAGCAAAAAATTTCAGAATTGCACCTTGCAATGCGGAGAAATTGCTGTTTGTGCATTTACAATATTCATTGATTTTTGCCATTGAAAAACATCATGTTATTCATATACCAGAAATGTTTGAAGCTACTGACTGAATGAAAGGAGCTGACATCTCACTCTCTTTGAATCTTCTTTATCATGCTAAGAGGAGCAGGAAAAAGCAAAAAATTTCAGAATTGCACCTTGCAATGCGGAGAAATTACTGTTTGTGCATTTACAATATTCATTGATTTTTGCCATTGAAAAACGTCCAGAAATGATTGAAGCTACTGACTGAATGAAAGGAGCTGGCATCTCACTCTCTTTGAATCTTCTTTGTAATGCTAAGAGGAGCAGGAAAAAGCAAAAAATTTCAGAATTGCACCTTGCAATGCGGAGAAATTACTGTTTGTGCATTTACAATATTCATTGATTTTTGCCATTGAAAAACATCATGTTATTCATATACCAGAAATGTTTGAAACTACTGACTGAATGAAAGGAGCTGGCATCTCACTCTCTTTGAATCTTCTTTATCATGCTAAGAGGAGCAGGAAAAAGCAAAAAATTTCAGAATTGCACCTTGCAATGCGGAGAAATTACTGTTTGTGCATTTACAATATTCATTGATTTTTGCCATTGAAAAACGTCCAGAAATGATTGAAGCTACTGACTGAATGAAAGGAGCTGGTATCTCACTCTCTTTGAATCTTCTTATCATGCTAAGAGGAGCAGGAAAAAGCAAAAAATTTCAGAATTGCAAATTGCAATGCGGAGAAATTACTGTTTGTGCATTTTTAATATTCATAGATTTTTGCCATTGAAAAACGTCCAGAAATGATTGAAGCTACTGACTGAATGAAAGGAGCTGGCATCTCACTCTCTTTGAATCTTCTTTATCATGCTAAGAGGCGCAGGAAAAAGCAAAAAATTTCAGAATTGCACCTTGCAATGCGGAGAAATTACTGTTTGTGCATTTACAATATTCATTGATTTTTGCCATTGAAAAACATCATGTTATTCATATACCAGAAATGATTGAAGCTACTGACTGAATGAAAGGAGCTGGCATCTCACTCTCTTTGAATCTTCTTTATCATGCTAAGAGGAGCAGGAAAAAGCAAAAAATTTCAGAATTGCACCTTGCAATGCGGAGAAATTACTGTTTGTGCATTTACAATATTCATTGATTTTTGCCATTGAAAAACGTCCAGAAATGATTGAAGCTACTGACTGAATGAAAGGAGCTGGCATCTCACTCTCTTTGAATCTTCTTTATCATGCTAAGAGGAGCAGGAAAAAGCAATAAATATCAGAATTGCACCTTGCAATGCGGAGAAATTACTGTTTGTGCATTTACAATATTCATTGATTTTTGCCATTGAAAAACATCATGTTATTCATATACCAGAAATGTTTGAAGCTACTGACTGAATGAAAGGAGCTGGCATCTCACTCTCTTTGAATCTTCTTTATCATGCTAAGAGGAGCAGGAAAAAGCAAAAAATTTCAGAATTGCACCTTGCAATGCAGAGAAATTACTGTTTGTGCATTTACAATATTCACTGATTTTTGCCATTGAAAAACGTCCAGAAATGATTGAAGCTGCTGACTGAATGAAAGGAGCTGGCATCTCACTCTCTTTGAATCTTCTTTATCATGCTAAGAGTAGCAGGAAAAAGCAAAAAATTTCAGAATTGCACCTTGCAATGCGGAGAAATTACTGTTTGTGCATTTACAATATTCATTGATTTTTGCCATTGAAAAACATCCAGAAATGATTGAAGCTACTGACTGAATGAAAGGAGCTGGCATCTTACTCTCTTTGAATCTTCTTTATCATGCTAAGAGGAGCAGGAAAAAGCAAAAAATTTCAGAATTGCACCTTGCAATGCGGAGAAATTACTGTTTGTGCATTTACAATATTCATTGATTTTTGCCATTGAAAAACATCATGTTATTCATATACCAGAAATGTTTGAAGCTACTGACTGAATGAAAGGAGCTGACATCTCACTCTCTTTGAATCTTCTTTATCATGCTAAGAAGAGCAGGAAAAAGCAAAAAATTTCAGAATTGCACCTTGCAATGCGGAGAAATTACTGTTTGTGCATTTACAATATTCATTGATTTTTGCCATTGAAAAACGTCCAGAAATGATTGAAGCTACTGACTGAATGAAAGGAGCTGGCATCTCACTCTCTTTGAATTTTCTTTATCATGCTAAGAGGATCTGGAAAAAGCAAAAAATTTCAGAATTGCACCTTGCAATGCGGAGAAATTACTGTTTGTGCATTTACAATATTCATTGATTTTTGCCATTGAAAAACGTCCAGAAATCATTGAAGCTACTGACTGAATGAAAGGAGCTGGCATCTTACTCTCTTTGAATCTTCTTTATCATGCTAAGAGGAGCAGGAAAAAGCAAAAAATTTCAGAATTGCACCTTGCAATGCGGAGAAATTACTGTTTGTGCATTTACAATATTCATTGATTTTTGCCATTGAAAAACATCATGTTATTCATATACCAGAAATGTTTGAAGCTACTGACTGAATGAAAGGAGCTGACATCTCACTCTCTTTGAATCTTCTTTATCATGCTAAGAGGAGCAGGAAAAAGCAAAAAATTTCAGAATTGCACCTTGCAATGCGGAGAAATTACTGTCTGTGCATTTACAATATTCATTGATTTTTGCCATTGAAAAACGTCCAGAAATGATTGAAGCTACTGACTGAATGAAAGGAGCTGGTATCTCACTCTCTTTGAATCTTCTTTATCATGCTAAGAGGAGCAGGAAAAAGCAAAAAATTTCAGAATTGCACCTTGCAATGCGGAGAAATTACTGTTTGTGCATTTACAATATTCATTGATTTTTGCCATTGAAAAACGTCCAGAAATGATTGAAGCTACTGACTGAATGAAAGGAGCTGGTATCTCACTCTCTTTGAATCTTCTTTATCATGCTAAGAGGAGCAGGAAAAAGCAAAAAATTTCAGAATTGCACCTTGCAATGCGGAGAAATTACTGTTTGTGCATTTACAATATTCATTGATTTTTGCCATTGAAAAACGTCCAGAAATGATTGAAGCTACTGACTGAATGAAAGGAGCTGGCATCTCACTCTCTTTGAATCTTCTTTATCATGTTAAGAGGAGCAGGAAAAAGCAAAAAAATTCAGAATTGCACCTTGCAATGCGGAGAAATTACTGTTTGTGCATTTACAATATTCATTGATTTTTGCCATTGAAAAACATCCAGAAATGATTGAAGCTACTGACTGAATGAAAGGAGCTGGCATCTCACTCTCTTTGAATCTTCTTTATCATGCTAAGAGGAGCAGGAAAAAGCAAAAAATTTCAGAATTGCACCTTGCAATGCGGAGAAATTACTGTTTGTGCATTTACAATATTCATTGATTTTTGCCATTGAAAAACATCATGTTATTCATATACCAGAAATGTTTGAAGCTACTGACTGAATGAAAGGAGATGACATCTCACTCTCTTTGAATCTTCTTTATCATGCTAAGAGGAGCAGGAAAAAGCAAAAAATTTCAGAATTGCACCTTGCAATGCGGAGAAATTACTGTTTGTGCATTTACAATATTCATTGATTTTTGCCATTGAAAAACATCCAGAAATGATTGAATCTACTGACTTAATGAAAGGAGCTGGTATCTCACTCTCTTTGAATCTTCTTTATCATGCTAAGAGGAGCAGGAAAAAGCAAAAAATTTCAGAAATGCACCTTGCAATGCGGAGAAATTACTGTTTGTGCATTTACAATATTCATTGATTTTTGCCATTGAAAAACATCATGTTATTCATATACCAGAAATGTTTGAAGCTACTGACTGAATGAAATGAGCTGGCATCTCACTCTCTTTGTATCTTCTTTATCATGCTAAGAGGAGCAGGAAAAAACAAAAAAATTCAGAATTGCACCTTGCAATGCGGAGAAATTACTGGTTGTGCATTTACAATATTCATTGATTTTTGCCATTGAAAAATGTCCAGAAATGATTGATGCTACTGACTGAATGAAAGGAGCTGGCATCTCACTCTCTTTGAATCTTCTTTATCATGCTAAGAGGAGCAGGAAAAAGCAAAAAATTTCAAAATTGCACCTTGCAATGCGGAGAAATTACTGTTTGTGCATTTACAATATTCATTGATTTTTGCCATTGAAAAACATCATGTTATTCATATACCAGAAATGTTTGAAGCTACTGACTGAATGAAAGGAGCTGGCATCTCACTCTCTTTGAATCTTCTTTATCATGCTAAGAGGAGCAGGAAAAAGCAAAAAATTTCAGAATTGCACCTTGCAATGCGGAGAAATTACTGTTTGTGCATTTACAATATTCATTGATTTTTGCTATTGAAAAACGTCCAGAAATGATTGAAGCTACTGACTGAATGAAAGGAGCTGGCATCTCACTCTCTTTGAATCTTCTTTATCATGCTAAGAGGAGCAGGAAAAAGCAAAAAATTTCAGAATTGCACCTTGCAATGAGGAGAAATTACTGTTTGTGCATTAACAATATTCATTGATTTTTGCCATTGAAAAACATGTTGTTCATATACTAGAAATGTTTGAAGCTACTGACTGAATGAAAGGAGCAGGCATCTCACTCACTTTGAATCTTCTTTATCATGCTAAGAGGAGCAGGAAAAAGCAAAAAATTTCAGAATTGCACCTTGCAATGCGGAGAAATTACTGTTTGTGCATTTACAATATTCATTGATTTTTGCCATTGAAAAACGTCCAGAAATGATTGAAGCTACTGACTGAATGAAAGGAGCTGGCATCTCACTCTCTTTGAATCTTCTTTATCATGCTAAGAGGAGCAGGAAAAAGCAAAAAATTTCAGAATTGCACCTTGCAATGCGGAGAAATTACTGTTTGTGCATTTACAATATTCATTGATTTTTGCCATTGAAAAACATCATGTTATTCATATACCAGAAATGTTTGAAATAACTGACTGAATGAAAGGAGCTGGCATCTCACTCTCATTGAATCTTCTTTATCATGCTAAGAGGAGGAGGAAAAAGCAAAAAATTTCAGAATTGCACCTTGCAATGCGGAGAAATTACTGTTTGTGCATTTACAATATTCATTGATTTTTGCCATTGAAAAACGTCCAGAAATGATTGAAGATACTGACTGAATGAAAGGAGCTGGCATCTCACTCTCTTTGAATCTTCTTTATCATGCTAAGAGGAGCAGGAAAAAGCAAAAAATTTCAGAATTGCACCTTGCAATGCGGAGAAATTACTGTTTGTGCATTTACAATATTCATTGATTTTTGCCATTGAAAAATGTCCAGAAATGATTGATGCTACTGACTGAATGAAAGGAGCTGGCATCTCACACTCTTTGAATCTTCTTTATCATGCAAAGAGGAGCAGGAAAAAGCAAAAAATTTCAGAATTACACCTTGCAATGCGGAGAAATTACTGTTTGTGCATTTACAATATTCATTGATTTTTGCCATTGAAAAACATCATGTTATTCATATACCAGAAATGTTTGAAGCTACTGACTGAATGAAAGGAGCTGACATCTCACTCTCTTTGAATCTTCTTTATCATGCTAAGAGGAGCAGGAAAAAGCAAAAAATTTCAGAATTGCACCTTGCAATGCGGAGAAATTACTGTCTGTGCATTTACAATATTCATTGATTTTTGCCATTGAAAAACGTCCAGAAATGATTGAAGCTACTGACTGAATGAAAGGAGCTGGCATCTCACTCTCCTTGAATCTTCTTTTTCATGCTAAGAGGAGCAGGAAAAAGCAAAAAATTTCAGAATTGCACCTTGCAATGCGGAGAAATTACTGTTTGTGCATTTACAATATTCATTGATTTTTGCCATTGAAAAACGTCCAGAAATGATTGAAGCTACTGACTGAATGAAAGGAGCTGGCATCTCACTCTCTTTGAATCTTCTTTATCATGCTAAGAGGAGCAGGAAAAAGCAAAAAATTTCAGAATTGCACCTTGCAATGCGGAGAAATTACTGTTTGTGCATTTTTAATATTCATTGATTTTTGCCATTGAAAAATGTCCAGAAATGATTGAAGCTACTGACTGAATGAAAGGAGCTGGCATCTCACTCTCTTTAAATGTTCTTTATCATGCTAAGAGGAGCAGGAAAAAGCAAAAAATTTCAGAATTGCACCTTGCAATGCGGAGAAATTACTGTTTGTGCATTTACAATATTCATTGATTTTTGCCATTGAAAAACATCATGTTATTCATATACCAGAAATGTTTGAAGCTACTGACTGAATGAAAGGAGCTGGCATCTCACTCTCTTTGAATCTTCTTTATCATGCTAAGAGGAGCAGGAAAAAGCAAAAAATTTCAGAATTGCACCTTGCAATGCGGAGAAATTACTGTTTGTGCATTTACAATATTCATTGATTTTTGCCATTGAAAAACGTCCAGAAATGATTGAAGCTACTGACTGAATGAATGGAGCTGGCATCTCACTCTCTTTGAATCTTCTTTATCATGCTAAGAGGAGCAGGAAAAAGCAAAAAATTTCAGAATTGCACCTTGCAATGCGGAGAAATTACTGTTTGTGCATTTTTAATATTCATTGATTTTTGCCATTGAAAAACGTCCAGAAATGATTGAAGCTACTGACTGAATGAAAGGAGCTGGCATCTCACTCTCTTTGAATCTTCTTTATCATGCTAAGAGGAGCAGGAAAAAGCAAAAAATTTCAGAATTGCACCTTGCAATGCGGAGAAATTACTGTTTGTGCATTTACAATATTCATTGATTTTTGCCATTGAAAAACGTCCAGAAATGATTGAAGCTACTGACTGAATGAAAGGAGCTGGCATCTCACTCTCTTTGAATCTTCTTTATCATGCTAAGAGGAGCAGGAAAAAGCAAAAAATTTCAGAATTGCACCTTGCAATGCGGAGAAATTACTGTTTGTGCATTTACAATATTCATTGATTTTTGCCATTGAAAAACATCATGTTATTCATATACCAGAAATGTTTGAAGCTACTGACTGAATGAAAGGAGCTGGCATCTCACTCTCTTTGAATCTTCTTTATCATGCTAAGAGGAGCAGGAAAAAGCAAAAAATTTCAGAATTGCACCTTGCAATGCGGAGAAATTACTGTTTGTGCATTTACAATATTCATTGATTTTTGCCATTGAAAAACGTCCAGAAATGATTGAAGCTGCTGACTGAATGAAAGGAGCTGGCATCTCACTCTCTTTGAATCTTCTTTATAATGCTAAGAGGAGCAGGAAAAAGCAAAAAATTTCAGAATTGCACCTTGCAATGCGGAGAAATTACTGTTTGTGCATTTACAATATTCATTGATTTTTGCCATTGAAAAACATCATGTTATTCATATACCAGAAATGTTTGAAGCTACTGACTGAATGAAAGGAGCTGGCATCTCACTCTCTTTGAATCTTCTTTATCATGCTAAGAGGAGCAGGAAAAAGCAAAAAATTTCAGAATTGCACCTTGCAATGCAGAGAAATTACTGTTTGTGCATTTACAATATTCATTGATTTTTGCCATTGAAAAACGTCCAGAAATGATTGAAGCTGCTGACTGAATGAAAGGAGCTGGCATCTCACTCTCTTTGAATCTTCTTTATCATGCTAAGAGGAGCAGGAAAAAGCAAAAAATTTCAGAATTGCACCTTGCAATGCGGAGAAATTACTGTTTGTGCATTTACAATATTCATTGATTTTTGCCATTGAAAAACGTCCAGAAATGATTGAAGCTATTGACTGAATGAAAGGAGCTGGCATCTTATTCTCTTTGAATCTTCTTTATCATGCTAAGAGGAGCAGTAAAAAGCAAAAAATTTCAGAATTGCACCTTGCAATGCGGAGAAATTACTGTTTGTGCATTTACAATATTCATTGATTTTTGCCATTGAAAAACATCATGTTATTCATATACCAGAAATGTTTGAAGCTACTGACTGAATGAAAGGAGCTGACATCTCACTCTCTTTGAATCTTCTTTATCATGCTAAGAAGAGCAGGAAAAAGCAAAAAATTTCAGAATTGCACCTTGCAATGCGGAGAAATTACTGTTTGTGCATTTACAATATTCATTGATTTTTGCCATTGAAAAACGTCCAGAAATGATTGAAGCTACTGACTGAATGAAAGGAGCTGGCATCTCACTCTCTTTGAATTTTCTTTATCATGCTAAGAGGATCTGGAAAAAGCAAAAAATTTCAGAATTGCACCTTGCAATGCGGAGAAATTACTGTTTGTGCATTTACAATATTCATTGATTTTTGCCATTGAAAAACGTCCAGAAATCATTAAAGCTACTGACTGAATGAAAGGAGCTGGCATCTTACTCTCTTTGAATCTTCTTTATCATGCTAAGAGGAGCAGGAAAAAGCAAAAAATTTCAGAATTGCACCTTGCAATGCGGAGAAATTACTGTTTGTGCATTTACAATATTCATTGATTTTTGCCATTGAAAAACATCATGTTATTCATATACCAGAAATGTTTGAAGCTACTGACTGAATGAAAGGAGCTGACATCTCACTCTCTTTGAATCTTCTTTATCATGCTAAGAGGAGCAGGAAAAAGCAAAAAATTTCAGAATTGCACCTTGCAATGCGGAGAAATTACTGTTTGTGCATTTACACTATTCATTGATTTTTGCCATTGAAAAACGTCCAGAAATGATTGAAGCTACTGACTGAATGAAAGGAGCTGGCATCTCACTCTCTTTGAATCTTCTTTATCATGCTAAGAGGAGCAGGAAAAAGCAAAAAATTTCAGAATTGCACCTTGCAATGCGGAGAAATTACTGTTTGTGCATTTTTAATATTCATTGATTTTTGCCATTGAAAAATGTCCAGAAATGATTGAAGCTACTGACTGAATGAAAGGAGCTGGCATCTCACTCTCTTTGAATGTTCTTTATCATGCTAAGAGGAGCAGGAAAAAGCAAAAAATTTCAGAATTGCACCTTGCAATGCGGAGAAATTACTGTTTGTGCATTTACAATATTCATTGATTTTTGCCATTGAAAAACATCATGTTATTCATATACCAGAAATGTTTGAAGCTACTGACTGAATGAAAGGAGCTGGCATCTCACTCTCTTTGAATCTTCTTTATCATGCTAAGAGGAGCAGGAAAAAGCAAAAAATTTCAGAATTGCACCTTGCAATGCGGAGAAATTACTGTTTGTGCATTTACAATATTCATTGATTTTTGCCATTGAAAAACGTCCAGAAATGATTGAAGCTACTGACTGAATGAATGGAGCTGGCATCTCACTCTCTTTGAATCTTCTTTATCATGCTAAGAGGAGCAGGAAAAAGCAAAAAATTTCAGAATTGCACCTTGCAATGCGGAGAAATTACTGTTTGTGCATTTTTAATATTCATTGATTTTTGCCATTGAAAAACGTCCAGAAATGATTGAAGCTACTGACTGAATGAAAGGAGCTGGCATCTCACTCTCTTTGAATCTTCTTTATCATGCTAAGAGGAGCAGGAAAAAGCAAAAAATTTCAGAATTGCACCTTGCAATGCGGAGAAATTACTGTTTGTGCATTTACAATATTCATTGATTTTTGCCATTGAAAAACGTCCAGAAATGATTGAAGCTACTGACTGAATGAAAGGAGCTGGCATCTCACTCTCTTTGAATCTTCTTTATCATGCTAAGAGGAGCAGGAAAAAGCAAAAAATTTCAGAATTGCACCTTGCAATGCGGAGAAATTACTGTTTGTGCATTTACAATATTCATTGATTTTTGCCATTGAAAAACATCATGTTATTCATATACCAGAAATGTTTGAAGCTACTGACTGAATGAAAGGAGCTGGCATCTCACTCTCTTTGAATCTTCTTTATCATGCTAAGAGGAGCAGGAAAAAGCAAAAAATTTCAGAATTGCACCTTGCAATGCGGAGAAATTACTGTTTGTGCATTTACAATATTCATTGATTTTTGCCATTGAAAAACGTCCAGAAATGATTGAAGCTGCTGACTGAATGAAAGGAGCTGGCATCTCACTCTCTTTGAATCTTCTTTATAATGCTAAGAGGAGCAGGAAAAAGCAAAAAATTTCAGAATTGCACCTTGCAATGCGGAGAAATTACTGTTTGTGCATTTACAATATTCATTGATTTTTGCCATTGAAAAACATCATGTTATTCATATACCAGAAATGTTTGAAGCTACTGACTGAATGAAAGGAGCTGGCATCTCACTCTCTTTGAATCTTCTTTATCATGCTAAGAGGAGCAGGAAAAAGCAAAAAATTTCAGAATTGCACCTTGCAATGCAGAGAAATTACTGTTTGTGCATTTACAATATTCATTGATTTTTGCCATTGAAAAACGTCCAGAAATGATTGAAGCTGCTGACTGAATGAAAGGAGCTGGCATCTCACTCTCTTTGAATCTTCTTTATCATGCTAAGAGGAGCAGGAAAAAGCAAAAAATTTCAGAATTGCACCTTGCAATGCGGAGAAATTACTGTTTGTGCATTTACAATATTCATTGATTTTTGCCATTGAAAAACGTCCAGAAATGATTGAAGCTATTGACTGAATGAAAGGAGCTGGCATCTTATTCTCTTTGAATCTTCTTTATCATGCTAAGAGGAGCAGTAAAAAGCAAAAAATTTCAGAATTGCACCTTGCAATGCGGAGAAATTACTGTTTGTGCATTTACAATATTCATTGATTTTTGCCATTGAAAAACATCATGTTATTCATATACCAGAAATGTTTGAAGCTACTGACTGAATGAAAGGAGCTGACATCTCACTCTCTTTGAATCTTCTTTATCATGCTAAGAAGAGCAGGAAAAAGCAAAAAATTTCAGAATTGCACCTTGCAATGCGGAGAAATTACTGTTTGTGCATTTACAATATTCATTGATTTTTGCCATTGAAAAACGTCCAGAAATGATTGAAGCTACTGACTGAATGAAAGGAGCTGGCATCTCACTCTCTTTGAATTTTCTTTATCATGCTAAGAGGATCTGGAAAAAGCAAAAAATTTCAGAATTGCACCTTGCAATGCGGAGAAATTACTGTTTGTGCATTTACAATATTCATTGATTTTTGCCATTGAAAAACGTCCAGAAATCATTGAAGCTACTGACTGAATGAAAGGAGCTGGCATCTTACTCTCTTTGAATCTTCTTTATCATGCTAAGAGGAGCAGGAAAAAGCAAAAAATTTCAGAATTGCACCTTGCAATGCGGAGAAATTACTGTTTGTGCATTTACAATATTCATTGATTTTTGCCATTGAAAAACATCATGTTATTCATATACCAGAAATGTTTGAAGCTACTGACTGAATGAAAGGAGCTGACATCTCACTCTCTTTGAATCTTCTTTATCATGCTAAGAGGAGCAGGAAAAAGCAAAAAATTTCAGAATTGCACCTTGCAATGCGGAGAAATTACTGTTTGTGCATTTACACTATTCATTGATTTTTGCCATTGAAAAACGTCCAGAAATGATTGAAGCTACTGACTGAATGAAAGGAGCTGGTATCTCACTCTCTTTGAATCTTCTTTATCATGCTAAGAGGAGCAGGAAAAAGCAAAAAATTTCAGAATTGCACCTTGCAATGCGGAGAAATTACTGTTTGTGCATTTACAATATTCATTGATTTTTGCCATTGAAAAACGTCCAGAAATGATTGAAGCTACTGACTGAATGAAAGGAGCTGGTATCTCACTCTCTTTGAATCTTCTTTATCATGCTAAGAGGAGCAGGAAAAAGCAAAAAATTTCAGAATTGCACCTTGCAATGCGGAGAAATTACTGTTTGTGCATTTACAATATTCATTGATTTTTGCCATTGAAAAACGTCCAGAAATGATTGAAGCTACTGACTGAATGAAAGGAGCTGGCATCTCACTCTCTTTGAATCTTCTTTATCATGTTAAGAGGAGCAGGAAAAAGCAAAAAAATTCAGAATTGCACCTTGCAATGCGGAGAAATTACTGTTTGTGCATTTACAATATTCATTGATTTTTGCAATTGAAAAACATCCAGAAATGATTGAAGCTACTGACTGAATGAAAGGAGCTGGCATCTCACTCTCTTTGAATCTTCTTTATCATGCTAAGAGGAGCAGGAAAAAGCAAAAAATTTGAGAATTGCACCTTGCAATGCGGAGAAATTACTGTTTGTGCATTTACAATATTCATTGATTTTTTCCATTGAAAAACATCATGTTATTCATATACCAGAAATGTTTGAAGCTACAGACTGAATGAAAGGAGATGACATCTCACTCTCTTTGAATCTTCTTTATCATGCTAAGAGGAGCAGGAAAAAGCAAAAAATTTCAGAATTGCACCTTGCAATGCGGAGAAATTACTGTTTGTGCATTTACAATATTCATTGATTTTTGCCATTGAAAAACATCCAGAAATGATTGAATCTACTGACTTAATGAAAGGAGCTGGCATCTCACTCTCTTTGAATCTTCTTTATCATGCTAAGAGGAGCAGGAAAAAGCAAAAAATTTCAGAATTGCACCTTGCAATGCGGAGAAATTACTGGTTGTGCATTTACAATATTCATTGATTTTTGCCATTGAAAAATGTCCAGAAATGATTGAAGCTACTGACTGAATGAAAGGAGCTGGCATCTCACTCTCTTTGAATCTTCTTTATCATGCTAAGAGGAGCAGGAAAAAGCAAAAAATTTCAGAATTGCACCTTGCAATGCGGAGAAATTACTGTTTGTGCATTTACAATATTCATTGATTTTTGCCATTGAAAAACATCATGTTATTCATATACCAGAAATGTTTGAAGCTACTGACTGAATGAAAGGAGCTGGCATCTCACTCTCTTTGAATCTTCTTTATCATGCTAAGAGGAGCAGGAAAAAGCAAAAAATTTCAGAATTGCACCTTGCAATGCGGAGAAATTACTGTTTGTGCATTTACAATATTCATTGATTTTTGCTATTGAAAAACGTCCAGAAATGATTGAAGCTACTGACTGAATGAAAGGAGCTGGCATCTCACTCTCTTTGAATCTTCTTTATCATGCTAAGAGGAGCAGGAAAAAGCAAAAAATTTCAGAATTGCACCTTGCAATGAGGAGAAATTACTGTTTGTGCATTAACAATATTCATTGATTTTTGCCATTGAAAAACATGTTATTCATATACTAGAAATGTTTGAAGCTACTGACTGAATGAAAGGAGCAGGCATCTCACTCACTTTGAATCTTCTTTATCATGCTAAGAGGAGCAGGAAAAAGCAAAAAATTTCAGAATTGCACCTTGCAATGCGGAGAAATTACTGTTTGTGCATTTACAATATTCATTGATTTTTGCCATTGAAAAACGTCCAGAAATGATTGAAGCTACTGACTGAATGAAAGGAGCTGGCATCTCACTCTCTTTGAATCTTCTTTATCATGCTAAGAGGAGCAGGAAAAAGCAAAAAATTTCAGAATTGCACCTTGCAATGCGGAGAAATTACTGTTTGTGCATTTACAATATTCATTGATTTTTGCCATTGAAAAACATCATGTTATTCATATACCAGAAATGTTTGAAGCTACTGACTGAATGAAAGGAGCTGGCATCTCACTCTCATTGAATCTTCTTTATCATGCTAAGAGGAGCAGGAAAAAGCAAAAAATTTCAGAATTGCACCTTGCAATGCGGAGAAATTACTCTTTGTGCATTTACAATATTCATTGATTTTTGCCATTGAAAAACGTCCAGAAATGATTGAAGATACTGACTGAATGAAAGGAGCTGGCATCTCACTCTCTTTGAATCTTCTTTATCATGCTAAGAGGAGCAGGAAAAAGCAAAAAATTTCAGAATTGCACCTTGCAATGCGGAGAAATTACTGTTTGTGCATTTACAATATTCATTGATTTTTGCCATTGAAAAACGTCCAGAAATGATTGATGCTACTGACTGAATGAAAGGAGCTGGCATCTCACACTCTTTGAATCTTCTTTATCATGCAAAGAGGAGCAGGAAAAAGCAAAAAATTTCAGAATTACACCTTGCAATGCGGAGAAATTACTGTTTGTGCATTTACAATATTCATTGATTTTTGCCATTGAAAAACATCATGTTATTCATATACCAGAAATGTTTGAAGCTACTGACTGAATGAAAGGAGCTGACATCTCACTCTCTTTGAATCTTCTTTATCATGCTAAGAGGAGCAGGAAAAAGCAAAAAATTTCAGAATTGCACCTTGCAATGCGGAGAAATTACTGTCTGTGCATTTACAATATTCATTGATTTTTGCCATTGAAAAACGTCCAGAAATGATTGAAGCTACTGACTGAATGAAAGGAGCTGGCATCTCACTCTCCTTGAATCTTCTTTTTCATGCTAAGAGGAGCAGGAAAAAGCAAAAAATTTCAGAATTGCACCTTGCAATGCGGAGAAATTACTGTTTGTGCATTTACAATATTCATTGATTTTTGCCATTGAAAAACGTCCAGAAATGATTGAAGCTACTGACTGAATGAAAGGAGCTGGCATCTCACTCTCTATGAATCTTCTTTATCATGCTAAGAGGAGCAGGAAAAAGCAAAAAATTTCAGAATTGCACCTTGCAATGCGGAGAAATTACTGTTTGTGCCTTTACAATATTCATTGATTTTTGCCATTGAAAAACATCATGTTATTCATATACCAGAAATGTTTGAAGCTACTGACTGAATGAAAGGAGCTGGCATCTCACTCTCTTTGAATCTTCTTTATCATGCTAAGAGGAGCAGGAAAAAGCAAAAAATTTCAGAATTGCACCTTGCAATGCGGAGAAATTACTGTTTGTGCATTTACAATATTCATTGATTTTTGCCATTGAAAAACGTCCAGAAATGATTGAAGCTACTGACTGAATGAATGGAGCTGGCATCTCACTCTCTTTGAATCTTCTTTATCATGCTAAGAGGAGCAGGAAAAAGCAAAAAATTTCAGAATTGCACCTTGCAATGCGGAGAAATTACTGTTTGTGCATTTTTAATATTCATTGATTTTTGCCATTGAAAAACGTCCAGAAATGATTGAAGCTACTGACTGAATGAAAGGAGCTGGCTTCTCACTCTCTTTGAATCTTCTTTATCATGCTAAGAGGAGCAGGAAAAAGCAAAAAATTTCAGAATTGCACCTTGCAATGCGGAGAAATTACTGTTTGTGCATTTACAATATTCATTGATTTTTGCCATTGAAAAACGTCCAGAAATGATTGAAGCTACTGACTGAATGAAAGGAGCTGGCATCTTACTCTCTTTGAATCTTCTTTATCATGCTAAGAGGAGCAGGAAAAAGCAAAAAATTTCAGAATTGCACCTTGCAATGCGGAGAAATTACTGTTTGTGCATTTACAATATTCATTGATTTTTGCCATTGAAAAACATCATGTTATTCATATACCAGAAATGTTTGAAGCTACTGACTGAATGAAAGGAGCTGACATCTCACTCTCTTTGAATCTTCTTTATCATGCTAAGAGGAGCAGGAAAAAGCAAAAAATTTCAGAATTGCACCTTGCAATGCGGAGAAATTACTGTTTGTGCATTTACAATATTCATTGATTTTTGCCATTGAAAAACGTCCAGAAATGATTGAAGATACTGACTGAATGAAAGGAGCTGGCATCTCACTCTCTTTGAATCTTCTTTATCATGCTAAGAGGAGCAGGAAAAAGCAAAAAATTTCAGAATTGCACCTTGCAATGCGGAGAAATTACTGTTTGTGCATTTACAATATTCATTGATTTTTGCCATTGAAAAACATCATGTTATTCATATACCAGAAATGTTTGAAGCTACTGACTGAATGAAAGGAGCTGACATCTCACTCTCTTTGAATCTTCTTTATCATGCTAAGAGGAGCAGGAAAAAGCAAAAAATTTCAGAATTGCACCTTGCAATGCGGAGAAATTACTGTCTGTGCATTTACAATATTCATTGATTTTTGCCATTGAAAAACGTCCAGAAATGATTGAAGCTACTGACTGAATGAAAGGAGCTGGCATCTCACTCTCTTTGAATCTTATTTATCATGCTAATAGGAGCAGGAAAAAGCAAAAAATTTCAGAATTGCACCTTGCAATGCGGAGAAATTACTGTTTGTGCATTTTTAATATTCAATGATTTTTGCCATTGAAAAATGTCCAGAAATGATTGAAGCTACTGACTGAATGAAAGGAGCTGGCATCTCACTCTCTTTGAATCTTCTTTATCATGCTAAGAGGAGCAGGAAAAAGCAAAAAATTTCAGAATTGCACCTTGCAATGCGGAGAAATTACTGTTTGTGCATTTACAATATTCATTGATTTTTGCCATTGAAAAACATCATGTTATTCATATACCAGAAATGATTGAAGCTACTGACTGAATGAAAGGACCTGGCATCTCACTCTCTTTGAATCTTCTTTATCATGCTAAGAGGAGCAGGAAAAAGCAAAAAATTTCAGAATTGCACCTTGCAATGCGGAGAAATTACTGTTTGTGCATTTACAATATTCATTGATTTTTGCCATTGAAAAACGTCCAGAAATGATTGAAACTACTGACTGAATGAAAGGAGCTGGCATCTCACTCTCTTTGAATCTTCTTTATCATGCTAAGAGGAGCAGGAAAAAGCAAAAAATTTCAGAATTGCACCTTGCAATGAGGAGAAATTACTGTTTGTGCATTAACAATATTCATTGATTTTTGCCATTGAAAAACATGTTATTCATATACTAGAAATGTTTGAAGCTACTGACTGAATGAAAGGAGCTGGCATCTCACTCTCTTTGAATCTTCTTTATCATGCTAAGAGGAGCAGGAAAAAGCAAAAAATTTCAGAATTGCACCTTGCAATGCAGAGAAATTACTGTTTGTGCATTTACAATATTCATTGATTTTTGCCATTGAAAAACATCATGTTATTCATATACCAGAAATGTTTGAAGCTACTGACTGAATGAAAGGAGCTGGCATCTCACTCTCTTTGAATCTTTTTTATCATGCTAAGAGGAGCAGGAAAAAGCAAAAAATTTCAGAATTGCACCTTGCAATGCGGAGAAATTACTGTTTGTGCATTTACAATATTCATTGATTTTTGCCATTGAAAAACGTCCAGAAATGATTGAAGCTACTGACTGAATGAAAGGAGCTGGCATCTCACTCTCTTTGAATCTTCTTTATCATGCTAAGAGGAGCAGGAAAAAGCAAAAAATTTCAGAATTGCACCTTGCAATGCGGAGAAATTACTGTTTGTGCATTTTTAATATTCATTGATTTTTGCCATTGAAAAATGTCCAGAAATGATTGAAGCTACTGACTGAATGAAAGGAGCTGGCATCTCACTCTCTTTGAATCTTCTTTATCATGCTAAGAGGAGCAGGAAAAAGCAAAAAATTTCAGAATTGCACCTTGCAATGCGGAGAAATTACTGTTTGTGCATTTACAATATTCATTGATTTTTGCCATTGAAAAACATCATGTTATTCATATACCAGAAATGATTGAAGCTACTGACTGAATGAAAGGAGCTGGCATCTTACTCTCTTTGAATCTTCTTTATCATGCTAAGAGGAGCAGGAAAAAGCAAAAAATTTCAGAATTGCACCGTGCAATGCGGAGAAATTACTGTTTGTGCATTTACAATATTCATTGATTTTTGCCATTGAAAAACGTCCAGAAATGATTGAAGCTACTGACTGAATGAAAGGAGCTGGCATCTCACTCTCTATGAATCTTCTTTATCATGCTAAGAGGAGCAGGAAAAAGCAAAAAATTTCAGAATTGCGCCTTGCAATGCGGAGAAATTACTGTTTGTGCATTTACAATATTCAATGATTTTTGCCATTGAAAAACATGTTATTCATATACCAGAAATGTTTGAAGCTACTGACTGAATGAAAGGAGCTGGCATCTCACTCTCTTTGAATCTTCTTTATCATGCTAAGAGGAGCAGGAAAAAGCAAAAAATTTCAGAATTGCACCTTGCAATGCGGAGAAATTACTGTTTGTGCATTTACAATATTCATTGATTTTTGCCATTGAAAAACGTCCAGAAATGATTGAAGCTACTGACTGAATGAAAGGAGCTGGCATCTCACTCTCTTTGAATCTTCTTTATCATGCTAAGAGGAGCAGGAAAAAGCAAAAAATTTCAGAATTGCACCTTGCAATGCGGAGAAATTACTGTTTGTGCATTTACAATATTCATTGATTTTTGCCATTGAAAAACGTCCAGAATTGATTGAAGCTACTGACTGAATGAAAGGAGCTGGCATCTTACTCTCTTTGAATCTTCTTTACCATGCGAAGAGGAGCAGGAAAAAGCAAAAAATTTCAGAATTGCACCTTGCAATGCGGAGAAATTACTGTTTGTGCATTTACAATATTCATTGATTTTTGCCATTGAAAAACATCATGTTATTCATATACCAGAAATGTTTGAAGCTACTGACTGAATGAAAGGAGCTGACATCTCACTCTCTTTGAATCTTCTTTATCATGCTAAGAGGAGCAGGAAAAAGCAAAAAATTTCAGAATTGCACCTTGCAATGCGGAGAAATTACTGTTTGTGCATTTACAATATTCATTGATTTTTGCCATTGAAAAACGTCCAGAAATGATTGAAGCTACTGACTGAATGAAAGGAGCTGGCATCTCACTCTCTTTGAATCTTCTTTATGATGCTAAGAGGAGCAGGAAAAAGCAAAAAATTTCAGAATTGCACCTTGCAATGCGGAGAAATTACTGTTTGTGCATTTACAATATTCATTGATTTTTGCCATTGAAAAACGTCCAGAAATGATTGAAGCTACTGACTGAATGAAAGGAGCTGGCATCTTACTCTCTTTGAATCTTCTTTATCATGCTAAGAGGAGCAGGAAAAAGCAAAAAATTTCAGAATTGCACCTTGCAATGCGGAGAAATTACTGTTTGTGCATTTACAATATTCATTGATTTTTGCCATTGAAAAACATCATGTTATTCATATACCAGAAATGTTTGAAGCTACTGACTGAATGAAAGGAGCTGACATCTCACTCTCTTTGAATCTTCTTTATCATGCTAAGAGGAGCAGGAAAAAGCAAAAAATTTCAGAATTGCACCTTGCAATGCGGAGAAATTACTGTCTGTGCATTTACAATATTCATTGATTTTTGCCATTGAAAAACGTCCAGAAATGATTGAAGCTACTGACTGAATGAAAGGAGCTCTCATCTCACTCTCTTTGAATCTTCTTTATCATGCTAAGAGGAGCAGGAAAAAGCAAAAAATTTCAGAATTGCACCTTGCAATGCGGAGAAATTACTGTTTGTGCATTTACAATATTCATTGATTTTTGCCATTGAAAAACGTCCAGAAATGATTGAAGCTACTGACTGAATGAAAGGAGCTGGTATCTCACTCTCTTTGAATCTTCTTTATCATGCTAAGAGGAGCAGGAAAAAGCAAAAAATTTCAGAATTGCACCTTGCAATGCGGAGAAATTACTGTTTGTGCATTTACAATATTCATTGATTTTTGCCATTGAAAAACATCATGTTATTCATATACCAGAAATGTTTGAAGCTACTGACTGAATGAAAGGAGCTGGCATCTCACTCTCTTTGAATCTTTTTTATCATGCTAAGAGGAGCAGGAAAAAGCAAAAAATTTCAGAATTGCACCTTGCAATGCGGAGAAATTACTGTTTGTGCATTTACAATATTCATTGATTTTTGCCATTGAAAAACGTCCAGAAATGATTGAAGCTACTGACTGAATGAAAGGAGCTGGCATCTCACTCTCTTTGAATCTTCTTTATCATGCTAAGAGGAGCAGGAAAAAGCAAAAAATTTCAGAATTGCACCTTGCAATGCGGAGAAATTACTGTTTGTGCATTTTTAATATTCATTGATTTTTGCCATTGAAAAATGTCCAGAAATGATTGAAGCTACTGACTGAATGAAAGGAGCTGGCATCTCACTCTCTTTGAATCTTCTTTATCATGCTAAGAGGAGCAGGAAAAAGCAAAAAATTTCAGAATTGCACCTTGCAATGCGGAGAAATTACTGTTTGTGCATTTACAATATTCATTGATTTTTGCCATTGAAAAACATCATGTTATTCATATACCAGAAATGATTGAAGCTACTGACTGAATGAAAGGAGCTGGCATCTCACTCTCTTTGAATCTTCTTTATCATGCTAAGAGGAGCAGGAAAAAGCAAAAAATTTCAGAATTGCACCGTGCAATGCGGAGAAATTACTGTTTGTGCATTTACAATATTCATTGATTTTTGCCATTGAAAAACATCATGTTATTCATATACCAGAAATGATTGAAGCTACTGACTGAATGAAAGGAGCTGGCATCTCACTCTCTTTGAATCTTCTTTATCATGCTAAGAGGAGCAGGAAAAAGCAAAAAATTTCAGAATTGCACCTTGCAATGCGGAGAAATTACTGTTTGTGCATTTACAATATTCATTGATTTTTGCCATTGAAAAACATTTTATTCATATACCAGAAATGTTTGAAGCTACTGACTGAATGAAAGGAGCTGGCATCTCACTCTCTTTGAATCTTCTTTATCATGCTAAGAGGAGCAGGAAAAAGCAAAAAATTTCAGAATTGCACCTTGCAATGCGGAGAAATTACTGTTTGTGCATTTACAATATTCATTGATTTTTGCCATTGAAAAACGTCCAGAAATGATTGAAGCTACTGACTGAATGAAAGGAGCTGGCATCTCACTCTCTTTGAATCTTCTTTATCATGCTAAGAGGAGCAGGAAAAAGCAAAAAATTTCAGAATTGCACCTTGCAATGCGGAGAAATTACTGTTTGTGCATTTACAATATTCATTGATTTTTGCCATTGAAAAACGTCCAGAATTGATTGAAGCTACTGACTGAATGAAAGGAGCTGGCATCTTACTCTCTTTGAATCTTCTTTACCATGCTAAGAGGAGCAGGAAAAAGCAAAACATTTCAGAATTGCACCTTGCAATGCGGAGAAATTACTGTTTGTGCATTTACAATATTCATTGATTTTTGCCATTGAAAAACATCATGTTATTCATATACCAGAAATGTTTGAAGCTACTGACTGAATGAAAGGAGCTGACATCTCACTCTCTTTGAATCTTCTTTATCATGCTAAGAGGAGCAGGAAAAAGCAAAAAATTTCAGAATTGCACCTTGCAATGCGGAGAAATTACTGTTTGTGCATTTACAATATTCATTGATTTTTGCCATTGAAAAATGTCCAGAAATGATTGAAGCTACTGACTGAATGAAAGGAGCTGGCATCTCACTCTCTTTGAATCTTCTTTATGATGCTAAGAGGAGCAGGAAAAAGCAAAAAATTTCAGAATTGCACCTTGCAATGCGGAGAAATTACTGTTTGTGCATTTACAATATTCATTGATTTTTGCCATTGAAAAACGTCCAGAAATGATTGAAGCTACTGACTGAATGAAAGGAGCTGGCATCTTACTCTCTTTGAATCTTCTTTATCATGCTAAGAGGAGCAGGAAAAAGCAAAAAATTTCAGAATTGCACCTTGCAATGCGGAGAAATTACTGTTTGTGCATTTACAATATTCATTGATTTTTGCCATTGAAAAACATCATGTTATTCATATACCAGAAATGTTTGAAGCTACTGACTGAATGAAAGGAGCTGACATCTCACTCTCTTTGAATCTTCTTTATCATGCTAAGAGGAGCAGGAAAAAGCAAAAAATTTCAGAATTGCACCTTGCAATGCGGAGAAATTACTGTCTGTGCATTTACAATATTCATTGATTTTTGCCATTGAAAAACGTCCAGAAATGATTGAAGCTACTGACTGAATGAAAGGAGCTCTCATCTCACTCTCTTTGAATCTTCTTTATCATGCTAAGAGGAGCAGGAAAAAGCAAAAAATTTCAGAATTGCATCTTGCAATGCGGAGAAATTACTGTTTGTGCATTTACAATATTCATTGATTTTTGCCATTGAAAAACGTCCAGAAATGATTGAAGCTACTGACTGAATGAAAGGAGCTGGTATCTCACTCTCTTTGAATCTTCTTTATCATGCTAAGAGGAGCAGGAAAAAGCAAAAAATTTCAGAATTGCACCTTGCAATGCGGAGAAATTACTGTTTGTGCATTTACAATATTCATTGATTTTTGCCATTGAAAAACGTCCAGAAATGATTGAAGCTACTGACTGAATGAAAGGAGCTGGTATCTCACTCTCTTTGAAACTTCTTTATCATGCTAAGAGGAGCAGGAAAAAGCAAAAAATTTCAGAATTGCACCTTGCAATGCGGAGAAATTACTGTTTGTGCATTTACAATATTCATTGATTTTTGCCATTGAAAAACGTCCAGAAATGATTGAAGCTACTGACTGAATGAAAGGAGCTGGCATCTTACTCTCTTTGAATCTTCTTTATCATGCTAAGAGGAGCAGGAAAAAGCAAAAAATTTCAGAATTGCACCTTGCAATGCGGAGAAATTACTGTTTGTGCATTTACAATATTCATTGATTTTTGCCATTGAAAAACATCATGTTATTCATATACCAGAAATGTTTGAAGCTACTGACTGAATGAAAGGAGCTGACATCTCACTCTCTTTGAATCTTCTTTATCATGCTAAGAGGAGCAGGAAAAAGCAAAAAATTTCAGAATTGCACCTTGCAATGCGGAGAAATTACTGTTTGTGCGTTTACAATATTCATTGATTTTTGCCATTGAAAAACGTCCAGAAATGATTGAAGCTACTGACTGAATGAAAGGAGCTGGTATCTCACTCTCTTTGAAACTTCTTTATCATGCTAAGAGGAGCAGGAAAAAGCAAAAAATTTCAGAATTGCACCTTGCAATGCGGAGAAATTACTGTTTGTGCATTTACAATATTCATTGATTTTTGCCATTGAAAAACGTCCAGAAATGATTGAAGCTACTGACTGAATGAAAGGAGCTGGCATCTCACTCTCTTTGAATCTTCTTTATCATGTTAAGAGGAGCAGGAAAAAGCAAAAAATTTCAGAATTGCACCTTGCAATGCGGAGAAATTACTGTTTGTGCATTTACAATATTCATTGATTTTTGCCATTGAAAAACATCATGTTATTCATATACCAGAAATGTTTGAAGCTACTGACTGAATGAAAGGAGCTGGCATCTCACTCTCTTTGAATCTTCTTTATCATGCTAAGAGGAGCAGGAAAAAGCAAAAAATTTCAGAATTGCACCTTGCAATGCGGAGAAATTACTGTTTGTGCATTTACAATATTCATTGATTTTTGCCATTGAAAAACGTCCAGAAATGATTGAAGCTACTGACTGAATGAAAGGAGCTGGCATCTCACTCTCTTTGAATCTTCTTTATCATGCTAAGAGGAGCAGGAAAAAGCAAAAAATTTCAGAATTGCACCTTGCAATGCGGAGAAATTACTGTTTGTGCATTTTTAATATTCATTGATTTTTGCCATTGAAAAATGTCCAGAAATGATTGAAGCTACTGACTGAATGAAAGGAGCTGGCATCTTACTCTCTTTGAATCTTCTTTACCATGCTAAGAGGAGCAGGAAAAAGGAAAAAAATTTCAGAATTGCACCTTGCAATGCGGAGAAATTACTGTTTGTGCATTTACAATATTCATTGATTTTTGCCATTGAAAAACATCATGTTATTCATATACCAGAAATGTTTGAAGCTACTGACTGAATGAAAGGAGCTGACATCTCACTCTCTTTGAATCTTCTTTATCATGCTAAGAGGAGCAGGAAAAAGCAAAAAATTTCAGAATTGCACCTTGCAATGCGGAGAAATTACTGTTTGTGCATTTACAATATTCATTGATTTTTGCCATTGAAAAACGTCCAGAAATGATTGAAGCTACTGACTGAATGAAAGGAGCTGGCATCTCACTCTCTTTGAATCTTCTTTATCATGCTAAGAGGAGCAGGAAAAAGCAAGAAATTTCAGAATTGCACCTTGCAATGCGGAGAAATTACTGTTTGTGCATTTACAATATTCATTGATTTTTGCCATTGAAAAACGTCCAGAAATGATTGAAGCTACTGACTGAATGAAAGGAGCTGGCATCTTACTCTCTTTGAATCTTCTTTATCATGCTAAGAGGAGCAGGAAAAAGCAAAAAATTTCAGAATTGCACCTTGCAATGCGGAGAAATTACTGTTTGTGCATTTACAATATTCATTGATTTTTGCCATTGAAAAACATCATGTTATTCATATACCAGAAATGTTTGAAGCTACTGACTGAATGAAAGGAGCTGACATCTCACTCTCTTTGAATCTTCTTTATCATGCTAAGAGGAGCAGGAAAAAGCAAAAAATTTCAGAATTGCACCTTGCAATGCGGAGAAATTACTGTCTGTGCATTTACAATATTCATTGATTTTTGCCATTGAAAAACGTCCAGAAATGATTGAAGCTACTGACTGAATGAAAGGAGCTCTCATCTCACTCTCTTTGAATCTTCTTTATCATGCTAAGAGGAGCAGGAAAAAGCAAAAAATTTCAGAATTGCACCTTGCAATGCGGAGAAATTACTGTTTGTGCATTTACAATATTCATTGATTTTTGCCATTGAAAAACGTCCAGAAATGATTGAAGCTACTGACTGAATGAAAGGAGCTGGTATCTCACTCTCTTTGAATCTTCTTTATCATGCTAAGAGGAGCAGGAAAAAGCAAAAAATTTCAGAATTGCACCTTGCAATGCGGAGAAATTACTGTTTGTGCATTTACAATATTCATTGATTTTTGCCATTGAAAAACGTCCAGAAATGATTGAAGCTACTGACTGAATGAAAGGAGCTGGTATCTCACTCTCTTTGAATCTTCTTTATCATGCTAAGAGGAGCAGGAAAAAGCAAAAAATTTCAGAATTGCACCTTGGAATGCGGAGAAATTACTGTTTGTGCATTTACAATATTCATTGATTTTTGCCATTGAAAAACGTCCAGAAATGATTGAAGCTACTGACTGAATGAAAGGAGCTGGCATCTCACTCTCTTTGAATCTTCTTTATCATGTTAAGAGGAGCAGGAAAAAGCAAAAAATTTCAGAATTGCACCTTGCAATGCGGAGAAATTACTGTTTGTGCATTTACAATATTCATTGATTTTTGCCATTGAAAAACATCATGTTATTCATATACCAGAAATGTTTGAAGCTACTGACTGAATGAAAGGAGCTGGCATCTCACTCTCTTTGAATCTTTTTTATCATGCTAAGAGGAGCAGGAAAAAGCAAAAAATTTCAGAATTGCACCTTGCAATGCGGAGAAATTACTGTTTGTGCATTTACAATATTCATTGATTTTTGCCATTGAAAAACGTCCAGAAATGATTGAAGCTACTGACTGAATGAAAGGAGCTGGCATCTCACTCTCTTTGAATCTTCTTTATCATGCTAAGAGGAGCAGGAAAAAGCAAAAAATTTCAGAATTGCACCTTGCAATGCGGAGAAATTACTGTTTGTGCATTTTTAATATTCATTGATTTTTGCCATTGAAAAATGTCCAGAAATGATTGAAGCTACTGACTGAATGAAAGGAGCTGGCATCTCACTCTCTTTGAATCTTCTTTATCATGCTAAGAGGAGCAGGAAAAAGCAAAAAATTTCAGAATTGCACCTTGCAATGCGGAGAAATTACTGTTTGTGCATTTACAATATTCATTGATTTTTGCCATTGAAAAACATCATGTTATTCATATACCAGAAATGATTGAAGCTACTGACTGAATGAAAGGAGTTGGCATCTCACTCTCTTTGAATCTTCTTTATCATGCTAAGAGGAGCAGGAAAAAGCAAAAAATTTCAGAATTGCACCTTGCAATGCGGAGAAATTACTGTTTGTGCATTTACAATATTCATTGATTTTTGCCATTGAAAAACGTCCAGAAATGATTGAAGCTACTGACTGAATGAAAGGAGCTGGCATCTCACTCTCTTTGAATCTTCTTTATCATGCTAAGAGGAGCAGGAAAAAGCAAAAAATTTCAGAATTGCACCTTGCAATGCGGAGAAATTACTGTTTGTGCATTTACAATATTCCTTGATTTTTGCCATTGAAAAACATGTTATTCATATACCAGAAATGTTTGAAGCTACTGACTGAATGAAAGGAGCTGGCATCTCACTCTCTTTGAATCTTCTTTATCATGCTAAGAGGAGCAGGAAAAAGCAAAAAATTTCAGAATTGCACCTTGCAATGCGGAGAAATTACTGTTTGTGCATTTACAATATTCATTGATTTTTGCCATTGAAAAACGTCCAGAAATGATTGAAGCTACTGACTGAATGAAAGGAGCTGGCATCTCAATCTCTTGAATCTTCTTTATCATGCTAAGAGGAGCAGGAAAAAGCAAAAAATTTCAGAATTGCACCTTGCAATGCGGAGAAATTACTGTTTGTGCATTTACAATATTCATTGATTTTTGCCATTGAAAAACGTCCAGAAATGATTGAAGCTACTGACTGAATGAAAGGAGCTGGCATCTTACTCTCTTTGAATCTTCTTTACCATGCTAAGAGGAGCAGGAAAAAGGAAAAAATTTCAGAATTGCACCTTGCAATGCGGAGAAATTAGTGTTTGTGCATTTACAATATTCATTGATTTTTGCCATTGAAAAACATCATGTTATTCATATACCAGAAATGTTTGAAGCTACTGACTGAATGAAAGGAGCTGACATCTCACTATCTTTGAATCTTCTTTATCATGCTAAGAGGAGCAGGAAAAAGCAAAAAATTTCAGAATTGCACCTTGCAATGCGGAGAAATTACTGTTTGTGCATTTACAATATTCATTGATTTTTGCCATTGAAAAACATCATGTTATTCATATACCAGAAATGTTTGAAGCTACTGACTGAATGAAAGGAGCTGGCATCTCACTCTCTTTGAATCTTCTTTATCATGCTAAGAGGAGCAGGAAAAAGCAAAAAATTTCAGAATTGCACCTTGCAATGCGGAGAAATTACTGTTTGTGCATTTACAATATTCATTGATTTTTGCCATTGAAAAACGTCCAGAAATGATTGAAGCTACTGACTGAATGAAAGGAGCTGGCATCTCACTCTCTTTGAATCTTCTTTATCATGCTAAGAGGAGCAGGAAAAAGCAAAAAATTTCAGAATTGCACCTTGCAATGCGGAGAAATTACTGTTTGTGCATTTCCAATATTCATTGATTTTTGCCATTGAAAAACGTCCAGAAATGATTGAAGCTACTGACTGAATGAAAGGAGCTGGCATCTCACTCTCTTTGAATATTCTTTATCATGCTAAGAGGAGCAGGAAAAAGCAAAAAATTTCAGAATTGCACCTTGCAATGCGGAGAAATTGCTGTTTGTGCATTTACAATATTCATTGATTTTTGCCATTGAAAAACATCATGTTATTCATATACCAGAAATGTTTGAAGCTACTGACTGAATGAAAGGAGCTGGCATCTCACTCTCTTTGAATCTCCTTTATCATGCTAAGAGGAGCAGGAAAAAGCAAAAAATTTCAGAATTGCACCTTGCAATGCGGAGAAATTACTGTTTGTGCATTTACAATATTCATTCATTTTTGCCATTGAAAAACATCATGTTATTCATATACCAGAAATGTTTGAAGCTACTGACTGAATGAAAGGAGCTGGCATCTCACTCTCTTTGAATCTTTATCATGCTAGGATTAGCAGGAAAAAGCAAAAAATTTCAGAATTGCACCTTGCAATGTGGAGATATTACTGTTTGTGCATTTACAATATTCATTGATTTTTGCCATTGAAAAACATCATGTTATTCATATACCAGAAATGTTTGAAGCTACTGACTGAATGAAAGGAGCTGGCATCTCACTCTCTTTGAATCTTCTTTATCATGCTAGGATTAGCAGGAAAAAGCAAACAATTTCAGAATTGCACCTTGCAATGTGGAGATATTACTGTTTGTGCATTTACAATATTCATTGATTTTTGCCATTGAAAAACATCATGTTATTCATATACCAGAAATGTTTGAAGCTACTGACTGAATGAAAGGAGCTGGCATCTCACTCTCTTTGAATCTTCTTTATCATGCTAGGATTAGCAGGAAAAAGCAAAAAATTTCAGAATTGCACCTTGCAATGTGGAGATATTACTGTTTGTGCATTTACAATATTCATTGATTTTTGCCATTGAAAAACATCATGTTATTCATATACCAGAAATGTTTGAAGCTACTGACTGAATGAAAGGAGCTGGCATCTCACTCTCTTTGAATTTTCTTTATCATGCTAGTATTAGCAGGAAAAAGCAAAAAATTTCAGAATTGCACCTTGCAATGTGGAGACATTACTGTTTGTGCATTTACAATATTCATTGATTTTTGCCATTGAAAAACATCATGTTATTCATATACCAGAAATGTTTGAAGCTACTGACTGAATGAAAGGATCTGGCATCTCACTCTCCTTGAATCTTCTTTATCATGCTAGGATTAGCAGGAAAAAGCAAAAAATTTCAGAATTGCACCTTGCAATGTGGAGATATTACTGTTTGTGCATTTACAATATTCATTGATTTTTGCCATTGAAAAATGTCCAGAAATGTTTGAAGCTACTGACTGAATGAAAGGAGCTGGCATCTCACTCTCTTTGAATCTTCTTTATCATGCTAGGATTAGCAGGAAAAAGCAAAAAATTTCAGAATTGCACCTTGCAATGTGGAGATTTTACTGTTTGTGCATTTACAATATTCATTGATTTTTGCCATTGAAAAACGTCCAGAAATGTTTGAAGCTACTGACTGAATGAAAGGAGCTGGCATCTCACTCTCTTTGAATCTTCTTTATCATGCTAGGATTAGCAGGAAAAAGCAAAAAATTTCAGAATTGCACCTTGCAATGTGGAGATATTACTGTTTGTGCATTTACAATATTCATTGATTTTTGCCATTGAAAAACATCATGTTATTCATATACCAGAAATGTTTGAAGCTACTGACTGAATGAAAGGAGCTGGCATCTCACTCTCTTTGAATCTTTATCATGCTAGGATTAGCAGGAAAAAGCAAAAAATTTCAGAATTGCACCTTGCAATGTGGAGATATTACTGTTTGTGCATTTACAATATTCATTGATTTTTGCCATTGAAAAACATCATGTTATTCATATACCAGAAATGTTTGAAGCTACTGACTGAATGAAAGGAGCTGGCATCTCACTCTCTTTGAATCTTCTTTATCATGCTAGGATTAGCAGGAAAAAGCAAACAATTTCAGAATTGCACCTTGCAATGTGGAGATATTACTGTTTGTGCATTTACAATATTCATTGATTTTTGCCATTGAAAAACATCATGTTATTCATATACCAGAAATGTTTGAAGCTACTGACTGAATGAAAGGAGCTGGCATCTCACTCTCTTTGAATCTTCTTTATCATGCTAGGATTAGCAGGAAAAAGCAAAAAATTTCAGAATTGCACCTTGCAATGTGGAGATATTACTGTTTGTGCATTTACAATATTCATTGATTTTTGCCATTGAAAAACATCATGTTATTCATATACCAGAAATGTTTGAAGCTACTGACTGAATGAAAGGAGCTGGCATCTCACTCTCTTTGAATTTTCTTTATCATGCTAGTATTAGCAGGAAAAAGCAAAAAATTTCAGAATTGCACCTTGCAATGTGGAGACATTACTGTTTGTGCATTTACAATATTCATTGATTTTTGCCATTGAAAAACATCATGTTATTCATATACCAGAAATGTTTGAAGCTACTGACTGAATGAAAGGATCTGGCATCTCACTCTCCTTGAATCTTCTTTATCATGCTAGGATTAGCAGGAAAAAGCAAAAAATTTCAGAATTGCACCTTGCAATGTGGAGATATTACTGTTTGTGCATTTACAATATTCATTGATTTTTGCCATTGAAAAATGTCCAGAAATGTTTGAAGCTACTGACTGAATGAAAGGAGCTGGCATCTCACTCTCTTTGAATCTTCTTTATCATGCTAGGATTAGCAGGAAAAAGCAAAAAATTTCAGAATTGCACCTTGCAATGTGGAGATTTTACTGTTTGTGCATTTACAATATTCATTGATTTTTGCCATTGAAAAACGTCCAGAAATGTTTGAAGCTACTGACTGAATGAAAGGAGCTGGCATCTCACTCTCTTTGAATCTTCTTTATCATGCTAGGATTAGCAGGAAAAAGCAAAAAATTTCAGAATTGCACCTTGCAATGTGGAGATATTACTGTTTGTGCATTTACAATATTCATTGATTTTTGCCATTGAAAAACATCATGTTATTCATATACCAGAAATGTTTGAAGCTACTGACTGAATGAAAGGAGCTGGCATCTCACTCTCTTTGAATCTTCTTTATCATGCTAGGATTAGCAGGAAAAAGCAAAAAATTTCAGAACTGCACCTTGCAATGTGGAGATATTACTGTTTGTGCATTTACAATATTCATTGATTTTTGCCATTGAAAAACATCGTTATTCATATACCAGAAATGTTTGAAGCTACTGACTGAATGAAAGGAGCTGGCATCTCACTCTCTTTGAATCTTCTTTATCATGCTAAGAGGAGCAGGAAAAAACAAAAAATTTCAGAATTGCACCTTGCAATGCGGAGAAATTACTGTTTGTGCATTTACAATATTTATTGATTTTTGCCATTGAAAAACATCATGTTATTCATATACCAGAAATGTTTGAAGCTACTGACTGAATGAAAGGAGCTGGCATCTCACTCTCTTTGAATCTTCTTTATCATGCTAAGAGGAGCAGGAAAAAGCAAAAAATTTCAGAATTGCACCTTGCAATGCGGAGAAATTACTGTTTGTGCATTTACAATATTCATTGATTTTTGCCATTGAAAAACGTCCAGAAATGATTGAAGCTACTGACTGAATGAAAGGAGCTGGCATCTCACTCTCTTTGAATCTTCTTTATCATGCTAAGAGAAGCAGGAAAAAGCAAAAAATTTCAGAATTGCACCTTGCAATGCGGAGAAATTACTGTTTGTGCATTTCCAATATTCATTGATTTTTGCCATTGAAAAACGTCCAGAAATGATTGAAGCTACTGACTGAATGAAAGGAGCTGGCATCTCACTCTCTTTGAATCTTCTTTATCATGCTAAGAGGAGCAGGAAAAAGCAAAAAATTTCAGAATTGCACCTTGCAATGCGGAGAAATTGCTGTTTGTGCATTTACAATATTCATTGATTTTTGCCATTGAAAAACATCATGTTATTCATATACCAGAAATGTTTGAAGCTACTGACTGAATGAAAGGAGCTGGCATCTCACTCTCTTTGAATCTCCTTTATCATGCTAAGAGGAGCAGGAAAAAGCAAAAAATTTCAGAATTGCACCTTGCAATGCGGAGAAATTACTGTTTGTGCATTTACAATATTCATTGATTTTTGCCATTGAAAAACATCATGTTATTCATATACCAGAAATGTTTGAAGCTACTGACTGAATGAAAGGAGCTGGCATCTCACTCTCTTTGAATCTTCTTTATCATGCTAAGAGGAGCAGGAAAAAGCAAAAAATTTCAGAATTGCACCTTGCAATGCGGAGAAATTACTGTTTGTGCATTTACAATATTCATTGATTTTTGCCATTGAAAAACATCATGTTATTCATATACCAGAAATGATTGAAGCTACTGACTGAATGAAAGGAGCTGGCATCTCACTCTCTTTGAATCTTCTTTATCATGCTAAGAGGAGCAGGAAAAAGCAAAAAATTTCAGAATTGCACCTTGCAATGCGGAGAAATTACTGTTTGTGCATTTACAATATTCATTGATTTTTGCCATTGAAAAACGTCCAGAAATGATTGAAGCTACTGACTGAATGAAAGGAGCTGGCATCTCACTTTCTTTGAATCTTCTTTATCATGCAAAGAGGAGCAGGAAAAAGCAAAAAATTTCAGAATTGCACCTTGCAATGCGGAGAAATTACTGTTTGTGCATTTACAATATTCATTGATTTTTGCCATTGAAAAACATCATGTTATTCATATACCAGAAATGTTTGAAGCTACTGACTGAATGAAAGGAGCTGACATCTCACTCTCTTTGAATCTTCTTTATCATGCTAAGAGGAGCAGGAAAAAGCAAAAAATTTCAGAATTGCACCTTGCAATGCGGAGAAATTACTGTTTGTGCATTTACAATATTCATTGATTTTTGCCATTGAAAAACGTCCAGAAATGATTGAAGCTACTGACTGAATGAAAGGAGCTGGCATCTCACTCTCTTTGAATCTTCTTTATAATGCTAAGAGGAGCAGGAAAAAGCAAAAAATTTCAGAATTACACCTTGCAATGCGGAGAAATTACTGTTTGTGCATTTACAATATTCATTGATTTTTGCCATTGAAAAACATCATGTTATTCATATACCAGAAATGTTTGAAACTACTGACTGAATGAAAGGAGCTGGCATATCACTCTCTTTGAATCTTCTTTATCATGCTAAGAGGAGCAGGAAAAAGCAAAAAATTTCAGAATTGCACCTTGCAATGCGGAGAAATTACTGTTTGTGCATTTACAATATTCATTGATTTTTGCCATTGAAAAACGTCCAGAAATGATTGAAGCTAATGACTGAATGAAAGGAGCAGGTATCTCACTCTCTTTGAATCTTCTTTATCATGCTAAGAGGAGCAGGAAAAAGCAAAAAATTTCAGAATTGCACCTTGCAATGCGGAGAAATTACTGTTTGTGCATTTACAATATTCATTGATTTTTGCCATTGAAAAACATCATGTTATTCATATACCAGAAATGTTTGAAGCTACTGACTGAATGAAAGGAGCTGGCATCTCACTCTCTTTGAATCTTCTTATCATGCTAAGAGGAGCAGGAAAAAGCAAAAAATTTCAGAATCGCACCTTGCAATGCGGAGAAATTACTGTTTGTGCATTTACAATATTCATTGATTTTTGCCATTGAAAAACGTCCAGAAATGATTGAAGCTACTGACTGAATGAAAGGAGCTGGCATCTCACTCTCTTTGAATCTTCTTTATCATGCTAAGAGGAGCAGGAAAAAGCAAAAAATTTCAGAATTGCACCTTGCAATGCGGAGAAATTACTGTTTGTGCATTTTTAATATTCATTGATTTTTGCCATTGAAAAACGTCCAGAAATGATTGAAGCTACTGACTGAATGAAAGGAGCTGGCATCTCACTCTCTTTGAATCTTCTTTATCATGCTAAGAGGAGCAGGAAAAAGCAAAAAATTTCAGAATTGCACCTTGCAATGCGGAGAAATTACTGTTTGTGCATTTACAATATTCATTGATTTTTGCCATTGAAAAACATCATGTTATTCATATACCAGAAATGATTGAAGCTACTGACTGAATGAAAGGAGCTGGCATCTCACTCTCTTTGAATCTTCTTTATAATGCTAAGAGGAGCAGGAAAAAGCAAAAAATTTCAGAATTGCACCTTGCAATGCGGAGAAATTACTGTTTGTGCATTTACAATATTCATTGATTTTTGCCATTGAAAAACGTCCAGAAATGATTGAAGCTACTGGCTGAATGAAAGGAGCTGGCATCTCACTCTCTTTGAATCTTCTTATCATGCTAAGAGGAGCAGGAAAAAGCAAAAAATTTCAGAATCGCACCTTGCAATGCGGAGAAATTACTGTTTGTGCTTTTACAATATTCATTGATTTTTGCCATTGAAAAACGTCCAGAAATGATTGAAGCTACTGACTGAATGAAAGGAGCTGGCATCTCACTCTCTTTGAATCTTCTTTATCATGCTAAGAGGAGCAGGAAAAAGCAAAAAATTTCAGAATTGCACCTTGCAATGCGGAGAAATTACTGTTTGTGCATTTTTAATATTCATTGATTTTTGCCATTGAAAAACGTCCAGAAATGATTGAAGCTACTGACTGAATGAAAGGAGCTGGCATCTTACTCTCTTTGAATCTTCTTTATCATGCTAAGAGGAGCAGGAAAAAGCAAAAAATTTCAGAATTGCACCTTGCAATGCGGAGAAATTACTGTTTGTGCATTTACAATATTCATTGATTTTTGCCATTGAAAAACATCATGTTATTCATATACCAGAAATGATTGAAGCTACTGACTGAATGAAAGGAGCTGGCATCTCACTCTCTTTGAATCTTCTTTATCATGCTAAGAAGAGCAGGAAAAAGCAAAAAATTTCAGAATTGCACCTTGCAATGCGGAGAAATTACTGTTTGTGCATTTACAATATTCATTGATTTTTGCCATTGAAAAACGTCCAGAAATGATTTAAGCTACTGACTGAATGAAAGGAGCTGGCATCTCACTCTCTTTGAATTTTCTTTATCATGTTAAGAGGATCTGGAAAAAGCAAAAAATTTCAGAATTGCACCTTGCAATGCGGAGAAATTACTGTTTGTGCATTTACAATATTCATTGATTTTTGCCATTGAAAAACGTCCAGAAATGATTGAAGCTACTGACTGAATGAAAGGAGCTGGCATCTTACTCTCTTTGAATCTTCTTTATCATGCTAAGAGGAGCAGGAAAAAGCAAAAAATTTCAGAATTGCACCTTGCAATGCGGAGAAATTACTGTTTGTGCATTTACAATATTCATTGATTTTTGCCATTGAAAAACATCATGTTATTCATATACCAGAAATGTTTGAAGCTACTGACTGAATGAAAGGAGCTGACATCTCACTCTCTTTGAATCTTCTTTATCATGCTAAGAGGAGCAGGAAAAATCAAAAAATTTCAGAATTGCACCTTGCAATGCGGAGAAATTACTGTTTGTGCATTTACACTATTCATTGATTTTTGCCATTGAAAAACGTCCAGAAATGATTGAAGCTACTGACTGAATGAAAGGAGCTGGTATCTCACTCTCTTTGAATCTTCTTTATCATGCTAAGAGGAGCAGGAAAAAGCAAAAAATTTCAGAATTGCACCTTGCAATGCGGAGAAATTACTGTTTGTGCATTTACAATATTCATTGATTTTTGCCATTGAAAAACATCATGTTATTCATATACCAGAAATGTTTGAAGCTACTGACTGAATGAAAGGAGCTGACATCTCACTCTCTTTGAATCTTCTTTATCATGCTAAGAGGAGCAGGAAAAATCAAAAAATTTCAGAATTGCACCTTGCAATGCGGAGAAATTACTGTTTGTGCATTTACACTATTCATTGATTTTTGCCATTGAAAAACGTCCAGAAATGATTGAAGCTACTGACTGAATGAAAGGAGCTGGTATCTCACTCTCTTTGAATCTTCTTTATCATGCTAAGAGGAGCAGGAAAAAGCAAAAAATTTCAGAATTGCACCTTGCAATGCGGAGAAATTACTGTTTGTGCATTTACAATATTCATTGATTTTTGCCATTGAAAAACATCATGTTATTCATATACCAGAAATGTTTGAAGCTACTGACTGAATGAAAGGAGCTGGCATCTCACTCTCTTTGAATCTCCTTTATCATGCTAAGAGGAGCAGGAAAAAGCAAAAAATTTCAGAATTGCACCTTGCAATGCGGAGAAATTACTGTTTGTGCATTTACAATATTCATTGATTTTTGCCATTGAAAAACGTCCAGAAATGATTGAAGCTACTGACTGAATGAAAGGAGCTGGCATCTCACTCTCTTTGAATCTTCTTTATCATGCTAAGAGGAGCAGGAAAAAGCAAAAAATTTCAGAATTGCACCTTGCAATGCGGAGAAATTGCTGTTTGTGCATTTACAATATTCATTGATTTTTGCCATTGAAAAACATCATGTTATTCATATACCAGAAATGTTTGAAGCTACTGACTGAATGAAAGGAGCTGGCATCTCACTCTCTTTGAATCTTCTTTATCATGCTAAGAGGAGCAGGAAAAAGCAAAAAATTTCAGAATTGCACCTTGCAATGCGGAGAAATTACTGTTTGTGCATTTACAATATTCATTGATTTTTGCCATTGAAAAACATCATGTTATTCATATACCAGAAATGATTGAAGCTACTGACTGAATGAAAGGAGCTGGCATCTCAATCTCTTTGAATCTTCTTTATCATGCTAAGAGGAGCAGGAAAAAGCAAAAAATTTCAGAATTGCACCTTGCAATGCGGAGAAATTACTGTTTGTGCATTTACAATATTCATTGATTTTTGCCATTGAAAAACGTCCAGAAATGATTGAAACTACTGACTGAATGAAAGGAGCTGGCATCTCACTCTCTTTGAATCTTCTTTATCATGCTAAGAGGAGCAGGAAAAAGCAAACAATTTCAGAATTGCACCTTGCAATGCGGAGAAATTACTGTTTGTGCATTTACAATATTCATTGATTTTTGCCATTGAAAAACGTCCAGAAATGATTGAAGCTACTGACTGAATGAAAGGAGCTGGCATCTCACTTTCTTTGAATCTTCTTTATCATGCAAAGAGGAGCAGGAAAAAGCAAAAAATTTCAGAATTGCACCTTGCAATGCGGAGAAATTACTGTTTGTGCATTTACAATATTCATTGATTTTTGCCATTGAAAAACATCATGTTATTCATATACCAGAAATGTTTGAAGCTACTGACTGAATGAAAGGAGCTGACATCTCACTCTCTTTGAATCTTCTTTATCATGCTAAGAGGAGCAGGAAAAAGCAAAAAATTTCAGAATTGCACCTTGCAATGCGGAGAAATTACTGTTTGTGCATTTACAATATTCATTGATTTTTGCCATTGAAAAACGTCCAGAAATGATTGAAGCTACTGACTGAATGAAAGGAGCTGGCATCTCACTCTCTTTGAATCTTCTTTATAAGGCTAAAAGGAGCAGGAAAAAGCAAAAAATTTCAGAATTGCACCTTGCAATGCGGAGAAATTACTGTTTGTGCATTTACAATATTCATTGATTTTTGCCATTGAAAAACATCATGTTATTCATATACCAGAAATGTTTGAAACTACTGACTGAATGAAAGGAGCTGGCATCTCACTCTCTTTGAATCTTCTTTATCATGCTAAGAGGAGCAGGAAAAAGCAAAAAATTTCAGAATTGCACCTTGCAATGCGGAGAAATTACTGTTTGTGCATTTACAATATTCATTGATTTTTGCCATTGAAAAACGTCCAGAAATGATTGAAGCTACTGACTGAATGAAAGGAGCTGGTATCTCACTCTCTTTGAATCTTCTTTATCATGCTAAGAGGAGCAGGAAAAAGCAAAAAATTTCAGAATTGCACCTTGCAATGCGGAGAAATTACTGTTTGTGCATTTACAATATTCATTGATTTTTGCCATTGAAAAACATCATGTTATTCATATACCAGAAATGTTTGAAGCTACTGACTGAATGAAAGGAGCTGGCATCTCACTCTCTTTGAATCTTCTTATCATGCTAAGAGGAGCAGGAAAAAGCAAAAAATTTCAGAATCGCACCTTGCAATGCGGAGAAATTACTGTTTGTGCTTTTACAATATTCATTGATTTTTGCCATTGAAAAACGTCCAGAAATGATTGAAGCTACTGACTGAATGAAAGGAGCTGGCATCTCACTCTCTTTGAATCTTCTTTATCATGCTAAGAGGAGCAGGAAAAAGCAAAAAATTTCAGAATTGCACCTTGCAATGCGGAGAAATTACTGTTTGTGCATTTTTAATATTCATTGATTTTTGCCATTGAAAAACGTCCAGAAATGATTGAAGCTACTGACTGAATGAAAGGAGCTGGCATCTCACTCTCTTTGAATCTTCTTTATCATGCTAAGAGGAGCAGGAAAAAGCAAAAAATTTCAGAATTGCACCTTGCAATGCGGAGAAATTACTGTTTGTGCATTTACAATATTCATTGATTTTTGCCATTGAAAAACATCATGTTATTCATATACCAGAAATGATTGAAGCTACTGACTGAATGAAAGGAGCTGGCATCTCACTCTCTTTGAATCTTCTTTATCATGCTAAGAGGAGCAGGAAAAAGCAAAAAATTTCAGAATTGCACCTTGCAATGCGGAGAAATTACTGTTTGTGCATTTACAATATTCATTGATTTTTGCCATTGAAAAACGTCCAGAAATGATTGAAGCTACTGACTGAATGAAAGGAGCTGGCATCTCACTCTCTTTGAATCTTCTTTATCATGCTAAGAGGAGCAGGAAAAAGCAAAAAATTTCAGAATTGCACCTTGCAATGCGGAGAAATTACTGTTTGTGCATTTACAATATTCATTGATTTTTGCCATTGAAAAACATCATGTTATTCATATACCAGAAATGTTTGAAGCTACTGACTGAATGAAAGGAGCTGGCATCTCACTCTCTTTGAATCTTCTTTATCATGCTAAGAGGAGCAGGAAAAAGCAAAAAATTTCAGAATTGCACCTTGCAATGCGGAGAAATTACTGTTTGTGCATTTACAATATTCATTGATTTTTGACATTGAAAAACGTCCAGAAATGATTGAAGCTGCTGACTGAATGAAAGGAGCTGGCATCTCACTCTCTTTGAATCTTCTTTATCATGCTAAGAGGAGCAGGAAAAAGCAAAAAATTTCAGAATTGCACCTTGCAATGCGGAGAAATTACTGTTTGTGCATTTACAATATTCATTGATTTTTGCCATTGAAAAACGTCCAGAAATGATTGAAGCTACTGACTGAATGAAAGGAGCTGGCATCTTACTCTCTTTGAATCTTCTTTATCATGCTAAGAGGAGCAGGAAAAAGCAAAAAATTTCAGAATTGCACCTTGCAATGCGGAGAAATTACTGTTTGTGCATTTACAATATTCATTGATTTTTGCCATTGAAAAACGTCCAGAAATGATTGAAGCTACTGACTGAATGAAAGGAGCTGGCATCTCACTCTCTTTGAATCTTCTTTATAAGGCTAAAAGGAGCAGGAAAAAGCAAAAAATTTCAGAATTGCACCTTGCAATGCGGAGAAATTACTGTTTGTGCATTTACAATATTCATTGATTTTTGCCATTGAAAAACATCATGTTATTCATATACCAGAAATGTTTGAAACTACTGACTGAATGAAAGGAGCTGGCATCTCACTCTCTTTGAATCTTCTTTATCATGCTAAGAGGAGCAGGAAAAAGCAAAAAATTTCAGAATTGCACCTTGCAATGCGGAGAAATTACTGTTTGTGCATTTACAATATTCATTGATTTTTGCCATTGAAAAACGTCCAGAAATGATTGAAGCTACTGACTGAATGAAAGGAGCTGGTATCTCACTCTCTTTGAATCTTCTTTATCATGCTAAGAGGAGCAGGAAAAAGCAAAAAATTTCAGAATTGCACCTTGCAATGCGGAGAAATTACTGTTTGTGCATTTACAATATTCATTGATTTTTGCCATTGAAAAACATCATGTTATTCATATACCAGAAATGTTTGAAGCTACTGACTGAATGAAAGGAGCTGGCATCTCACTCTCTTTGAATCTTCTTATCATGCTAAGAGGAGCAGGAAAAAGCAAAAAATTTCAGAATCGCACCTTGCAATGCGGAGAAATTACTGTTTGTGCTTTTACAATATTCATTGATTTTTGCCATTGAAAAACGTCCAGAAATGATTGAAGCTACTGACTGAATGAAAGGAGCTGGCATCTCACTCTCTTTGAATCTTCTTTATCATGCTAAGAGGAGCAGGAAAAAGCAAAAAATTTCAGAATTGCACCTTGCAATGCGGAGAAATTACTGTTTGTGCATTTTTAATATTCATTGATTTTTGCCATTGAAAAACGTCCAGAAATGATTGAAGCTACTGACTGAATGAAAGGAGCTGGCATCTCACTCTCTTTGAATCTTCTTTATCATGCTAAGAGGAGCAGGAAAAAGCAAAAAATTTCAGAATTGCACCTTGCAATGCGGAGAAATTACTGTTTGTGCATTTACAATATTCATTGATTTTTGCCATTGAAAAACATCATGTTATTCATATACCAGAAATGATTGAAGCTACTGACTGAATGAAAGGAGCTGGCATCTCACTCTCTTTGAATCTTCTTTATCATGCTAAGAGGAGCAGGAAAAAGCAAAAAATTTCAGAATTGCACCTTGCAATGCGGAGAAATTACTGTTTGTGCATTTACAATATTCATTGATTTTTGCCATTGAAAAACGTCCAGAAATGATTGAAGCTACTGACTGAATGAAAGGAGCTGGCATCTCACTCTCTTTGAATCTTCTTTATCATGCTAAGAGGAGCAGGAAAAAGCAAAAAATTTCAGAATTGCACCTTGCAATGCGGAGAAATTACTGTTTGTGCATTTACAATATTCATTGATTTTTGCCATTGAAAAACATCATGTTATTCATATACCAGAAATGTTTGAAGCTACTGACTGAATGAAAGGAGCTGGCATCTCACTCTCTTTGAATCTTCTTTATCATGCTAAGAGGAGCAGGAAAAAGCAAAAAATTTCAGAATTGCACCTTGCAATGCGGAGAAATTACTGTTTGTGCATTTACAATATTCATTGATTTTTGACATTGAAAAACGTCCAGAAATGATTGAAGCTGCTGACTGAATGAAAGGAGCTGGCATCTCACTCTCTTTGAATCTTCTTTATCATGCTAAGAGGAGCAGGAAAAAGCAAAAAATTTCAGAATTGCACCTTGCAATGCGGAGAAATTACTGTTTGTGCATTTACAATATTCATTGATTTTTGCCATTGAAAAACGTCCAGAAATGATTGAAGCTACTGACTGAATGAAAGGAGCTGGCATCTTACTCTCTTTGAATCTTCTTTATCATGCTAAGAGGAGCAGGAAAAAGCAAAAAATTTCAGAATTGCACCTTGCAATGCGGAGAAATTACTGTTTGTGCATTTACAATATTCATTGATTTTTGCCATTGAAAAACATCATGTTATTCATATACCAGAAATGTTTGAAGCTACTGACTGAATGAAAGGAGCTGACATCTCACTCTCTTTGAATCTTCTTTATCATGCTAAGAAGAGCAGGAAAAAGCAAAAAATTTCAGAATTGCACCTTGCAATGCGGAGAAATTACTGTTTGTGCATTTACAATATTCATTGATTTTTGCCATTGAAAAACGTCCAGAAATGATTGAAGCTACTGACTGAATGAAAGGATCTGGCATCTCACTCTCTTTGAATTTTCTTTATCATGCTAAGAGGATCTGGAAAAAGCAAAAAATTTCAGAATTGCACCTTGCAATGCGGAGAAATTACTGTTTGTGCATTTACAATATTCATTGATTTTTGCCATTGAAAAACATCATGTTATTCATATACCAGAAATGTTTGAAGCTACTGACTGAATGAAAGGAGCTGGCATCTCACTCTCTTTGAATCTTCTTTATCATGCTAAGAGGAGCAGGAAAAAGCAAAAAATTTCAGAATTGCACCTTGCAATGCGGAGAAATTACTGTTTGTGCATTTACAATATTCATTGATTTTTGCCATTGAAAAACGTCCAGAAATGATTGAAGCTGCTGACTGAATGAAAGGAGCTGGCATCTCACTCTCTTTGAATCTTCTTTATCATGCTAAGAGGAGCAGGAAAAAGCAAAAAATTTCAGAATTGCACCTTGCAATGCGGAGAAATTACTGTTTGTGCATTTACAATATTCATTGATTTTTGCCATTGAAAAACGTCCAGAAATGATTGAAGCTACTGACTGAATGAAAGGAGCTGGCATCTTACTCTCTTTGAATCTTCTTTATCATGCTAAGAGGAGCAGGAAAAAGCAAAAAATTTCAGAATTGCACCTTGCAATGCGGAGAAATTACTGTTTGTGCATTTACAATATTCATTGATTTTTGCCATTGAAAAACATCATGTTATTCATATACCAGAAATGTTTGAAGCTACTGACTGAATGAAAGGAGCTGACATCTCACTCTCTTTGAATCTTCTTTATCATGCTAAGAAGAGCAGGAAAAAGCAAAAAATTTCAGAATTGCACCTTGCAATGCGGAGAAATTACTGTTTGTGCATTTACAATATTCATTGATTTTTGCCATTGAAAAACGTCCAGAAATGATTGAAGCTACTGACTGAATGAAAGGATCTGTCATCTCACTCACTTTGAATTTTCTTTATCATGCTAAGAGGATCTGGAAAAAGCAAAAAATTTCAGAATTGCACCTTGCAATGCGGAGAAATTACTGTTTGTGCATTTACAATATTCATTGATTTTTGCCATTGAAAAACGTCCAGAAATGATTGAAGCTACTGACTGAATGAAAGGAGATGGCATCTTACTCTCTTTGAATCTTCTTTATCATGCTAAGAGGAGCAGGAAAAAGCAAAAAATTTCAGAATTGCACCTTGCAATGCGGAGAAATTACTGTTTGTGCATTTACAATATTCATTGATTTTTGCCATTGAAAAACATCATGTTATTCATATACCAGAAATGTTTGAAGCTACTGACTGAATGAAAGGAGCTGACATCTCACTCTCTTTGAATCTTCTTTATCATGCTAAGAGGAGCAGGAAAAAGCAAAAAATTTCAGAATTGCACCTTGCAATGCGGAGAAATTACTGTTTGTGCATTTACACTATTCATTGATTTTTGCCATTGAAAAACGTCCAGAAATGATTGAAGCTACTGACTGAATGAAAGGAGCTGGTATCTCACTCTCTTTGAATCTTCTTTATCATGCTAAGAGGAGCAGGAAAAAGCAAAAAATTTCAGAATTGCACCTTGCAATGCGGAGAAATTACTGTTTGTGCATTTACAATATTCATTGATTTTTCCATTGAAAAACGTCCAGAAATGATTGAAGCTACTGACTGAATGAAAGGAGCTGGCATCTCACTCTCTTTGAATCTTCTTTATCATGCTAAGAGGAGCAGGAAAAAGCAAAAAATTTCAGAATTGCACCTTGCAATGCGGAGAAATTACTGTTTGTGCATTTACAATATTCATTGATTTTTGCCATTGAAAAACATCATGTTATTCATATACCAGAAATGTTTGAAGCTACTGACTGAATGAAAGGAGCTGACATCTCACTCTCTTTGAATCTTCTTTATCATGCTAAGAAGAGCAGGAAAAAGCAAAAAATTTCAGAATTGCACCTTGCAATGCGGAGAAATTACTGTTTGTGCATTTACAATATTCATTGATTTTTGCCATTGAAAAACGTCCAGAAATGATTGAAGCTACTGACTGAATGAAAGGAGCTGGCATCTTACTCTCTTTGAATTTTCTTTATCATGCTAAGAGGATCTGGAAAAAGCAAAAAATTTCAGAATTGCACCTTGCAATGCGGAGAAATTACTGTTTGTGCATTTACAATATTCATTGATTTTTGCCATTGAAAAACGTCCAGAAATGATTGAAGCTACTGACTGAATGAAAGGAGCTGGCATCTTACTCTCTTTGAATCTTCTTTATCATGCTAAGAGGAGCAGGAAAAAGCAAAAAATTTCAGAATTGCACCTTGCAATGCGGAGAAATTACTGTTTGTGCATTTACAATATTCATTGATTTTTGCCATTGAAAAACATGTTATTCATATACTAGAAATGTTTGAAGCTACTGACTGAATGAAAGGAGCAGGCATCTCACTCTCTTTGAATCTTCTTTATCATGCTAAGAGGAGCAGGAAAAAGCAAAAAATTTCAGAATTGCACCTTGCAATGCGGAGAAATTACTGTTTGTGCATTTACAATATTCATTGATTTTTGCCATTGAAAAACGTCCAGAAATGATTGAAGCTACTGACTGAATGAAAGGAGCTGGCATCTTACTCTCTTTGAATCTTCTTTATCATGCTAAGAGGAGCAGGAAAAAGCAAAAAATTTCAGAATTGCACCTTGCAATGCGGAGAAATTACTGTTTGTGCATTTACAATATTCATTGATTTTTGCCATTGAAAAACATCATGTTATTCATATACCAGAAATGTTTGAAGCTACTGACTGAATGAAAGGAGCTGGTATCTCACTCTCTTTGAATCTTCTTTATCATGCTAAGAGGAGCAGGAAAAAGCAAAAAATTTCAGAATTGCACCTTGCAATGCGGAGAAATTACTGTTTGTGCATTTACAATATTCATTGATTTTTGCCATTGAAAAACATCATGTTATTCATATACCAGAAATGTTTGAAGCTACTGACTGAATGAAAGGAGCTGACATCTCACTCTCTTTGAATCTTCTTTATCATGCTAAGAAGAGCAGGAAAAAGCAAAAAATTTCAGAATTGCACCTTGCAATGCGGAGAAATTACTGTTTGTGCATTTACAATATTCATTGATATTTGCCATTGAAAAACGTCCAGAAATGATTGAAGCTACTGACTGAATGAAAGGATCTGGCATCTCACTCTCTTTGAATTTTCTTTATCATGCTAAGAGGATCTGGAAAAAGCAAAAAATTTCAGAATTGCACCTTGCAATGCGGAGAAATTACTGTTTGTGCATTTACAATATTCATTGATTTTTGCCATTGAAAAACATCATGTTATTCATATACCAGAAATGTTTGAAGCTACTGACTGAATGAAAGGAGCTGGCATCTCACTCTCTTTGAATCTTCTTTATCATGCTAAGAGGAGCAGGAAAAAGCAAAACATTTCAGAATTGCACCTTGCAATGCGGAGAAATTACTGTTTGTGCATTTACAATATTCATTGATTTTTGCCATTGAAAAACGTCCAGAAATGATTGAAGCTGCTGACTGAATGAAAGGAGCTGGCATCTCACTCTCTTTGAATCTTCTTTATCATGCTAAGAGGAGCAGGAAAAAGCAAAAAATTTCAGAATTGCACCTTGCAATGCGGAGAAATTACTGTTTGTGCATTTACAATATTCATTGATTTTTGCCATTGAAAAACGTCCAGAAATGATTGAAGCTACTGACTGAATGAAAGGAGCTGGCATCTTACTCTCTTTGAATCTTCTTTATCATGCTAAGAGGAGCAGGAAAAAGCAAAAAATTTCAGAATTGCACCTTGCAATGCGGAGAAATTACTGTTTGTGCATTTACAATATTCATTGATTTTTGCCATTGAAAAACATCATGTTATTCATATACCAGAAATGTTTGAAGCTACTGACTGAATGAAAGGAGCTGACATCTCACTCTCTTTGAATCTTCTTTATCATGCTAAGAAGAGCAGGAAAAAGCAAAAAATTTCAGAATTGCACCTTGCAATGCGGAGAAATTACTGTTTGTGCATTTACAATATTCATTGATTTTTGCCATTGAAAAACGTCCAGAAATGATTGAAGCTACTGACTGAATGAAAGGATCTGTCATCTCACTCTCTTTGAATTTTCTTTATCATGCTAAGAGGATCTGGAAAAAGCAAAAAATTTCAGAATTGCACCTTGCATTGCGGAGAAATTACTGTTTGTGCATTTACAATATTCATTGATTTTTGCCATTGAAAAACGTCCAGAAATGATTGAAGCTACTGACTGAATGAAAGGAGATGGCATCTTACTCTCTTTGAATCTTCTTTATCATGCTAAGAGGAGCAGGAAAAAGCAAAAAATTTCAGAATTGCACCTTGCAATGCGGAGAAATTACTGTTTGTGCATTTACAATATTCATTGATTTTTGCCATTGAAAAACATCATGTTATTCATATACCAGAAATGTTTGAAGCTACTGACTGAATGAAAGGAGCTGACATCTCACTCTCTTTGAATCTTCTTTATCATGCTAAGAGGAGCAGGAAAAAGCAAAAAATTTCAGAATTGCACCTTGCAATGCGGAGAAATTACTGTTTGTGCATTTACACTATTCATTGATTTTTGCCATTGAAAAACGTCCAGAAATGATTGAAGCTACTGACTGAATGAAAGGAGCTGGTATCTCACTCTCTTTGAATCTTCTTTATCATGCTAAGAGGAGCAGGAAAAAGCAAAAAATTTCAGAATTGCACCTTGCAATGCGGAGAAATTACTGTTTGTGCATTTACAATATTCATTGATTTTTGCCATTGAAAAACGTCCAGAAATGATTGAAGCTACTGACTGAATGAAAGGAGCTGGCATCTCACTCTCTTTGAATCTTCTTTATCATGCTAAGAGGAGCAGGAAAAAGCAAAAAATTTCAGAATTGCACCTTGCAATGCGGAGAAATTACTGTTTGTGCATTTACAATATTCATTGATTTTTGCCATTGAAAAACATCATGTTATTCATATACCAGAAATGTTTGAAGCTACTGACTGAATGAAAGGAGCTGACATCTCACTCTCTTTGAATCTTCTTGATCATGCTAAGAAGAGCAGGAAAAAGCAAAAAATTTCAGAATTGCACCTTGCAATGCGGAGAAATTACTGTTTGTGCATTTACAATATTCATTGATTTTTGCCATTGAAAAACGTCCAGAAATGATTGAAGCTACTGACTGAATGAAAGGAGCTGGCATCTTACTCTCTTTGAATTTTCTTTATCATGCTAAGAGGATCTGGAAAAAGCAAAAAATTTCAGAATTGCACCTTGCAATGCGGAGAAATTACTGTTTGTGCATTTACAATATTCATTGATTTTTGCCATTGAAAAACGTCCAGAAATGATTGAAGCTACTGACTGAATGAAAGGAGCTGGCATCTTACTCTCTTTGAATCTTCTTTATCATGCTAAGAGGAGCAGGAAAAAGCAAAAAATTTCAGAATTGCACCTTGCAATGCGGAGAAATTACTGTTTGTGCATTTACAATATTCATTGATTTTTGCCATTGAAAAACATGTTATTCATATACTAGAAATGTTTGAAGCTACTGACTGAATGAAAGGAGCAGGCATCTCACTCTCTTTGAATCTTCTTTATCATGCTAAGAGGAGCAGGAAAAAGCAAAAAATTTCAGAATTGCACCTTGCAATGCGGAGAAATTACTGTTTGTGCATTTACAATATTCATTGATTTTTGCCATTGAAAAACGTCCAGAAATGATTGAAGCTACTGACTGAATGAAAGGAGCTGGCATCTTACTCTCTTTGAATCTTCTTTATCATGCTAAGAGGAGCAGGAAAAAGCAAAAAATTTCAGAATTGCACCTTGCAATGCGGAGAAATTACTGTTTGTGCATTTACAATATTCATTGATTTTTGCCATTGAAAAACATCATGTTATTCATATACCAGAAATGTTTGAAGCTACTGACTGAATGAAAGGAGCTGGTATCTCACTCTCTTTGAATCTTCTTTATCATGCTAAGAGGAGCAGGAAAAAGCAAAAAATTTCAGAATTGCACCTTGCAATGCGGAGAAATTACTGTTTGTGCATTTACAATATTCATTGATTTTTGCCATTGAAAAACATCATGTTATTCATATACCAGAAATGTTTGAAGCTACTGACTGAATGAAAGGAGCTGACATCTCACTCTCTTTGAATCTTCTTTATCATGCTAAGAAGAGCAGGAAAAAGCAAAAAATTTCAGAATTGCACCTTGCAATGCGGAGAAATTACTGTTTGTGCATTTACAATATTCATTGATTTTTGCCATTGAAAAACGTCCAGAAATGATTGAAGCTACTGACTGAATGAAAGGATCTGGCATCTCACTCTCTTTGAATTTTCTTTATCATGCTAAGAGGATCTGGAAAAAGCAAAAAATTTCAGAATTGCACCTTGCAATGCGGAGAAATTACTGTTTGTGCATTTACAATATTCATTGATTTTTGCCATTGAAAAACGTCCAGAAATGATTGAAGCTGCTGACTGAATGAAAGGAGCTGGCATCTCACTCTCTTTGAATCTTCTTTATCATGCTAAGAGGAGCAGGAAAAAGCAAAAAATTTCAGAATTGCACCTTGCAATGCGGAGAAATTACTGTTTGTGCATTTACAATATTCATTGATTTTTGCCATTGAAAAACGTCCAGAAATGATTGAAGCTACTGACTGAATGAAAGGAGCTGGCATCTTACTCTCTTTGAATCTTCTTTATCATGCTAAGAGGAGCAGGAAAAAGCAAAAAATTTCAGAATTGCACCTTGCAATGCGGAGAAATTACTGTTTGTGCATTTACAATATTCATTGATTTTTGCCATTGAAAAACATCATGTTATTCATATACCAGAAATGTTTGAAGCTACTGACTGAATGAAAGGAGCTGGCATCTCACTCTCTTTGAATCTTCTTTATCATGCTAAGAGGAGCAGGAAAAAGCAAAACATTTCAGAATTGCACCTTGCAATGTGGAGAAATTACTGTTTGTGCATTTACAATATTCATTGATTTTTGCCATTGAAAAACGTCCAGAAATGATTGAAGCTGCTGACTGAATGAAAGGAGCTGGCATCTCACTCTCTTTGAATCTTCTTTATCATGCTAAGAGGAGCAGGAAAAAGCAAAAAATTTCAGAATTGCACCTTGCAATGCGGAGAAATTACTGTTTGTGCATTTACAATATTCATTGATTTTTGCCATTGAAAAACGTCCAGAAATGATTGAAGCTACTGACTGAATGAAAGGAGCTGGCATCTTACTCTCTTTGAATCTTCTTTATCATGCTAAGAGGAGCAGGAAAAAGCAAAAAATTTCAGAATTGCACCTTGCAATGCGGAGAAATTACTGTTTGTGCATTTACAATATTCATTGATTTTTGCCATTGAAAAACATCATGTTATTCATATACCAGAAATGTTTGAAGCTACTGACTGAATGAAAGGAGCTGACATCTCACTCTCTTTGAATCTTCTTTATCATGCTAAGAAGAGCAGGAAAAAGCAAAAAATTTCAGAATTGCACCTTGCAATGCGGAGAAATTACTGTTTGTGCATTTACAATATTCATTGATTTTTGCCATTGAAAAACGTCCAGAAATGATTGAAGCTACTGACTGAATGAAAGGATCTGGCATCTCACTCTCTTTGAATTTTCTTTATCATGCTAAGAGGATCTGGAAAAAGCAAAAAATTTCAGAATTGCACCTTGCAATGCGGAGAAATTACTGTTTGTGCATTTACAATATTCATTGATTTTTGCCATTGAAAAACGTCCAGAAATGATTGAAGCTACTGACTGAATGAAAGGAGATGGCATCTTACTCTCTTTGAATCTTCTTTATCATGCTAAGAGGAGCAGGAAAAAGCAAAAAATTTCAGTATTGCACCTTGCAATGCGGAGAAATTACTGTTTGTGCATTTACAATATTCATTGATTTTTGCCATTGAAAAACATCATGTTATTCACATACCAGAAATGTTTGAAGCTACTGACTGAATGAAAGGAGCTGACATCTCACTCTCTTTGAATCTTCTTTATCATGCTAAGAGGAGCAGGAAAAAGCAAAAAATTTCAGAATTGCACCTTGCAATGTGGAGAAATTACTGTTTGTGCATTTACACTATTCATTGATTTTTGCCATTGAAAAACGTCCAGAAATGATTGAAGCTACTGACTGAATGAAAGGAGCTGGTATCTCACTCTCTTTGAATCTTCTTTATCATGCTAAGAGGAGCAGGAAAAAGCAAAAAATTTCAGAATTGCACCTTGCAATGCGGAGAAATTACTGTTTGTGCATTTACAATATTCATTGATTTTTGCCATTGAAAAACGTCCAGAAATGATTGAAGCTACTGACTGAATGAAAGGAGCTGGCATCTCACTCTCTTTGAATCTTCTTTATCATGCTAAGAGGAGCAGGAAAAAGCAAAAAATTTCAGAATTGCACCTTGCAATGCGGAGAAATTACTGTTTGTGCATTTACAATATTCATTGATTTTTGCCATTGAAAAACATCATGTTATTCATATACCAGAAATGTTTGAAGCTACTGACTGAATGAAAGGAGCTGACATCTCACTCTCTTTGAATCTTCTTTATCATGCTAAGAAGAGCAGGAAAAAGCAAAAAATTTCAGAATTGCACCTTGCAATGCGGAGAAATTACTGTTTGTGCATTTACAATATTCATTGATTTTTGCCATTGAAAAACGTCCAGAAATGATTGAAGCTACTGACTGAATGAAAGGAGCTGGCATCTTACTCTCTTTGAATTTTCTTTATCATGCTAAGAGGATCTGGAAAAAGCAAAAAATTTCAGAATTGCACCTTGCAATGCGGAGAAATTACTGTTTGTGCATTTACAATATTCATTGATTTTTGCCATTGAAAAACGTCCAGAAATGATTGAAGCTACTGACTGAATGAAAGGAGCTGGCATCTTACTCTCTTTGAATCTTCTTTATCATGCTAAGAGGAGCAGGAAAAAGCAAAAAATTTCAGAATTGCACCTTGAAATGCGGAGAAATTACTGTTTGTGCATTTACAATATTCATTGATTTTTGCCATTGAAAAACGTCCAGAAATGATTGAAGCTACTGACTGAATGAAAGGAGCTGGCATCTCACTCTCTTTGAATCTTCTTTATCATGTTAAGAGGAGCAGGAAAAAGCAAAAAAATTCAGAATTGCACCTTGCAATGCGGAGAAATTACTGTTTGTGCATTTACAATATTCATTGATTTTTGCCATTGAAAAACATCCAGAAATGATTGAAGCTACTGACTGAATGAAAGGAGCTGGCATCTCACTCTCTTTGAATCTTCTTTATCATGCTAAGAGGAGCAGGAAAAAGCAAAAAATTTCAGAATTGCACCTTGCAATGCGGAGAAATTACTGTTTGTGCATTTACAATATTCATTGATTTTTGCCATTGAAAATCATCATGTTATTCATATACCAGAAATGTTTGAAGCTACTGACTGAATGAAAGGAGATGACATCTCACTCTCTTTGAATCTTCTTTATCATGCTAAGAGGAGCAGGAAAAAGCAAAAAATTTCAGAATTGCACCTTGCAATGCGGAGAAATTACTGTTTGTGCATTTACAATATTCATTGATTTTTGCCATTGAAAAACATCCAGAAATGATTGAATCTACTGACTTAATGAAAGGAGCTGGCATCTCACTCTCTTTGAATCTTCTTTATCATGCTAAGAGGAGCAGGAAAAAGCAAAAAATTTCAGAAATGCACCTTGCAATGCGGAGAAATTACTGTTTGTGCATTTACAATATTCATTGATTTTTGCCATTGAAAAACATCATGTTATTCATATACCAGAAATGTTTGAAGCTACTGACTGAATGAAAGGAGCTGGCATCTCACTCTCTTTTTATCTTCTTTATCATGCTAAGAGGAGCAGGAAAAAACAAAAAAATTCAGAATTGCACCTTGCAATGCGGAGAAATTACTGTTTGTGCATTTACAATATTCATTGATTTTTGCCATTGAAAAACGTCCAGAAATGATTGAAGCTACTGACTGAATGAAAGGAGCTGGCATCTTACTCTCTTTGAATTTTCTTTATCATGCTAAGAGGATCTGGAAAAAGCAAAAAATTTCAGAATTGCACCTTGCAATGCGGAGAAATTACTGTTTGTGCATTTACAATATTCATTGATTTTTGCCATTGAAAAACGTCCAGAAATGATTGAAGCTACTGACTGAATGAAAGGAGCTGGCATCTTACTCTCTTTGAATCTTCTTTATCATGCTAAGAGGAGCAGGAAAAAGCAAAAAATTTCAGAATTGCACCTTGCAATGCGGAGAAATTACTGTTTGTGCATTTACAATATTCATTGATTTTTGCCATTGAAAAACATCATGTTATTCATATACCAGAAATGTTTGAAGCTACTGACTGAATGAAAGGAGCTGGTATCTCACTCTCTTTGAATCTTCTTTATCATGCTAAGAGGAGCAGGAAAAAGCAAAAAATTTCAGAATTGCACCTTGCAATGCGGAGAAATTACTGTTTGTGCATTTACAATATTCATTGATTTTTGCCATTGAAAAACGTCCAGAAATGATTGAAGCTACTGACTGAATGAAAGGAGCTGGCATCTCACTCTCTTTGAATCTTCTTTATCATGTTAAGAGGAGCAGGAAAAAGCAAAAAAATTCAGAATTGCACCTTGCAATGCGGAGAAATTACTGTTTGTGCATTTACAATATTCATTGATTTTTGCCATTGAAAAACATCCAGAAATGATTGAAGCTACTGACTGAATGAAAGGAGCTGGCATCTCACTCTCTTTGAATCTTCTTTATCATGCTAAGAGGAGCAGGAAAAAGCAAAAAATTTCAGAATTGCACCTTGCAATGCGGAGAAATTACTGTTTGTGCATTTACAATATTCATTGATTTTTGCCATTGAAAATCATCATGTTATTCATATACCAGAAATGTTTGAAGCTACTGACTGAATGAAAGGAGATGACATCTCACTCTCTTTGAATCTTCTTTATCATGCTAAGAGGAGCAGGAAAAAGCAAAAAATTTCAGAATTGCACCTTGCAATGCGGAGAAATTACTGTTTGTGCATTTACAATATTCATTGATTTTTGCCATTGAAAAACATCCAGAAATGATTGAATCTACTGACTTAATGAAAGGAGCTGGCATCTCACTCTCTTTGAATCTTCTTTATCATGCTAAGAGGAGCAGGAAAAAGCAAAAAATTTCAGAAATGCACCTTGCAATGCGGAGAAATTACTGTTTGTGCATTTACAATATTCATTGATTTTTGCCATTGAAAAACATCATGTTATTCATATACCAGAAATGTTTGAAGCTACTGACTGAATGAAAGGAGCTGGCATCTCACTCTCTTTTTATCTTCTTTATCATGCTAAGAGGAGCAGGAAAAAACAAAAAAATTCAGAATTGCACCTTGCAATGCGGAGAAATTACTGTTTGTGCATTTACAATATTCATTGATTTTTGCCATTGAAAAATGTCCAGAAATGATTGAAGCTACTGACTGAATGAAAGGCGCTGGCATCTCACTCTCTTTGAATCTTCTTTATCATGCTAAGAGGAGCAGGAAAAAGCAAAAAATTTCAGAATTGCACCTTGCAATGCGGAGAAATTACTGTTTGTGCATTTACAATATTCATTGATTTTTGCCATTGAAAAACATCATGTTATTCATATACCAGAAATGTTTGAAGCTACTGACTGAATGAAAGGAGCTGGCATCTCACTCTCTTTGAATCTTCTTTATCATGCTAAGAGGAGCAGGAAAAAGCAAAAAAATTCAGAATTGCACCTTGCAATGCGGAGAAATTACTGTTTGTGCATTTACAATATTCATTGATTTTTGCTATTGAAAAATGTCCAGAAATGATTGAAGCTACTGACTGAATGAAAGGAGCTGGCATCTCACTCTCTTTGAATCTTCTTTATCATGCTAAGAGGAGCAGGAAAAAGCAAAAAATTTCAGAATTGCACCTTGCAATGAAGAGAAATTACTGTTTGTGCATTAACAATATTCATTGATTTTTGCCATTGAAAAACATGTTATTCATATACTAGAAATGTTTGAAGCTACTGACTGAATGAAAGGAGCAGGTATCTCACTCTCTTTGAATCTTCTTTATCATGCTAAGAGGAGCAGGAAAAAGCAAAAAATTTCAGAATTGCACCTTGCAATGCGGAGAAATTACTGTTTGTGCATTTACAATATTCATTGATTTTTGCCATTGAAAAACGTCCAGAAATGATTGAAGCTACTGACTGAATGAAAGGAGCTGGCATCTCACTCTCTTTGAATCTTCTTTATCATGCTAAGAGGAGCAGGAAAAAGCAAAAAATTTCAGAATTGCACCTTGCAATGCGGAGAAATTACTGTTTGTGCATTTTTAATATTCATTGATTTTTGCCATTGAAAAACGTCCAGAAATGATTGAAGCTACTGACTGAATGAAAGGAGCTGGCATCTCACTCTCTTTGAATCTTCTTTATCATGCTAAGAGGAGCAGGAAAAAGCAAAAAATTTCAGAATTGCACCTTGCAATGCGGAGAAATTACTGTTTGTGCATTTACAATATTCATTGATTTTTGCCATTGAAAAACATCATGTTATTCATATACCAGAAATGATTGAAGCTACTGACTGAATGAAAGGAGCTGGCATCTCACTCTCTTTGAATCTTCTTTATCATGCTAAGAGGAGCAGGAAAAAGCAAAAAATTTCAGAATTGCACCTTGCAATGCGGAGAAATTACTGTTTGTGCATTTACAATATTCATTGATTTTTGCCATTGAAAAACGTCCAGAAATGATTGAAGCTACTGACTGAATGAAAGGAGCTGGCATCTCACTCTCTTTGAATCTTCTTTATCATGCTAAGAGGAGCAGGAAAAAGCAAAAAATTTCAGAATTGCACCTTGCAATGCGGAGAAATTACTGTTTGTGCATTTACAATATTCATTGATTTTTGCCATTGAAAAACATCATGTTATTCATATACCAGAAATGTTTGAAGCTACTGACTGAATGAAAGGAGCTGGCATCTCACTCTCTTTGAATCTTCTTTATCATGCTAAGAGGAGCAGGAAAAAGCAAAAAATTTCAGAATTGCACCTTGCAATGCGGAGAAATTACTGTTTGTGCATTTACAATATTCATTGTTTTTTGCCATTGAAAAACGTCCAGAAATGATTGAAGCTGCTGACTGAATGAAAGGAGCTGGCATCTCACTCTCTTTGAATCTTCTTTATCATGCTAAGAGGAGCAGGAAAAAGCAAAAAATTTCAGAATTGCACCTTGCAATGCGGAGAAATTACTGTTTGTGCATTTACAATATTCATTGATTTTTGCCATTGAAAAACGTCCAGAAATGATTGAAGCTACTGACTGAATGAAAGGAGCTGGCATCTTACTCTCTTTGAATCTTCTTTATCATGCTAAGAGGAGCAGGAAAAAGCAAAAAATTTCAGAATTGCACCTTGCAATGCGGAGAAATTACTGTTTGTGCATTTACAATATTCATTGATTTTTGCCATTGAAAAACATCATGTTATTCATATACCAGAAATGTTTGAAGCTACTGACTGAATGAAAGGAGCTGACATCTCACTCTCTTTGAATCTTCTTTATCATGCTAAGAAGAGCAGGAAAAAGCAAAAAATTTCAGAATTGCACCTTGCAATGCGGAGAAATTACTGTTTGTGCATTTACAATATTCATTGATTTTTGCCATTGAAATACGTCCAGAAATGATTGAAGCTACTGACTGAATGAAAGGATCTGGCATCTCACTCTCTTTGAATTTTCTTTATCATGCTAAGAGGATCTGGAAAAAGCAAAAAATTTCAGAATTGCACCTTGCAATGCGGAGAAATTACTGTTTGTGCATTTACAATATTCATTGATTTTTGCCATTGAAAAACATCATGTTATTCATATACCAGAAATGTTTGAAGCTACTGACTGAATGAAAGGAGCTGGCATCTCACTCTCTTTGAATCTTCTTTATCATGCTAAGAGGAGCAGGAAAAAGCAAAAAATTTCAGAATTGCACCTTGCAATGCGGAGAAATTACTGTTTGTGCATTTACAATATTCATTGATTTTTGCCATTGAAAAACGTCCAGAAATGATTGAAGCTGCTGACTGAATGAAAGGAGCTGGCATCTTACTCTCTTTGAATCTTCTTTATCATGCTAAGAGGAGCAGGAAAAAGCAAAAAATTTCAGAATTGCACCTTGCAATGCGGAGAAATTACTGTTTGTGCATTTACAATATTCATTGATTTTTGCCATTGAAAAACGTCCAGAAATGATTGAAGCTACTGACTGAATGAAAGGAGCTGGCATCTTACTCTCTTTGAATCTTCTTTATCATGCTAAGAGGAGCAGGAAAAAGCAAAAAATTTCAGAATTGCACCTTGCAATGCGGAGAAATTACTGTTTGTGCATTTACAATATTCATTGATTTTTGCCATTGAAAAACATCATGTTATTCATATACCAGAAATGTTTGAAGCTACTGACTGAATGAAAGGAGCTGGCATCTCACTCTCTTTTTATCTTCTTTATCATGCTAAGAGGAGCAGGAAAAAACAAAAAAATTCAGAATTCCACCTTGCAATGCGGAGAAATTACTGTTTGTGCATTTACAATATTCATTGATTTTTGCCATTGAAAAACGTCCAGAAATGATTGAAGCTACTGACTGAATGAAAGGAGCTGGCATCTTACTCTCTTTGAATTTTCTTTATCATGCTAAGAGGATCTGGAAAAAGCAAAAAATTTCAGAATTGCACCTTGCAATGCGGAGAAATTACTGTTTGTGCATTTACAATATTCATTGATTTTTGCCATTGAAAAACGTCCAGAAATGATTGAAGCTACTGACTGAATGAAAGGAGCTGGCATCTTACTCTCTTTGAATCTTCTTTATCATGCTAAGAGGAGCAGGAAAAAGCAAAAAATTTCAGAATTGCACCTTGCAATGCGGAGAAATTACTTTTTGTGCATTTACAATATTCATTGATTTTTGCCATTGAAAAACATCATGTTATTCATATACCAGAAATGTTTGAAGCTACTGACTGAATGAAAGGAGCTGGTATCTCACTCTCTTTGAATCTTCTTTATCATGCTAAGAGGAGCAGGAAAAAGCAAAAAATTTCAGAATTGCACCTTGCAATGCGGAGAAATTACTGTTTGTGCATTTACAATATTCATTGATTTTTGCCATTGAAAAACGTCCAGAAATGATTGAAGCTACTGACTGAATGAAAGGAGCTGGCATCTCACTCTCTTTGAATCTTCTTTATCATGTTAAGAGGAGCAGGAAAAAGCAAAAAAATTCAGAATTGCACCTTGCAATGCGGAGAAATTACTGTTTGTGCATTTACAATATTCATTGATTTTTGCCATTGAAAAACATCCAGAAATGATTGAAGCTACTGACTGAATGAAAGGAGCTGGCATCTCACTCTCTTTGAATCTTCTTTATCATGCTAAGAGGAGCAGGAAAAAGCAAAAAATTTCAGAATTGCACCTTGCAATGCGGAGAAATTACTGTTTGTGCATTTACAATATTCATTGATTTTTGCCATTGAAAAACATCCAGAAATGATTGAATCTACTGACTTAATGAAAGGAGCTGGCATCTCACTCTCTTTGAATCTTCTTTATCATGCTAAGAGGAGCAGGAAAAAGCAAAAAATTTCAGAAATGCACCTTGCAATGCGGAGAAATTACTGTTTGTGCATTTACAATATTCATTGATTTTTGCCATTGAAAAACATCATGTTATTCATATACCAGAAATGTTTGAAGCTACTGACTGAATGAAAGGAGCTGGCATCTCACTCTCTTTTTATCTTCTTTATCATGCTAAGAGGAGCAAGAAAAAACAAAAAAATTCAGAATTGCACCTTGCAATGCGGAGAAATTACTGTTTGTGCATTTACAATATTCATTGATTTTTGCCATTGAAAAATGTCCAGAAATGATTGAAGCTACTGACTGAATGAAAGGAGCTGGCATCTCACTCTCTTTGAATCTTCTTTATCATGCTAAGAGGAGCAGGAAAAAGCAAAAAATTTCAGAATTGCACCTTGCAATGCGGAGAAATTACTGTTTGTGCATTTACAATATTCATTGATTTTTGCCATTGAAAAACATCATGTTATTCATATACCAGAAATGTTTGAAGCTACTGACTGAATGAAAGGAGCTGGCATCTCACTCTCTTTGAATCTTCTTTATCATGCTAAGAGGAGCAGGAAAAAGCAAAAAATTTCAGAATTGCACCTTGCAATGCGGAGAAATTACTGTTTGTGCATTTACAATATTCATTGATTTTTGCTATTGAAAAATGTCCAGAAATGATTGAAGCTACTGACTGAATGAAAGGAGCTGGCATCTCACTCTCTTTGAATCTTCTTTATCATGCTAAGAGGAGCAGGAAAAAGCAAAAAATTTCAGAATTGCACCTTGCAATGAAGAGAAATTACTGTTTGTGCATTAACAATATTCATTGATTTTTGCCATTGAAAAACATGTTATTCATATACTAGAAATGTTTGAAGCTACTGACTGAATGAAAGGAGCAGGCATCTCACTCTCTTTGAATCTTCTTTATCATGCTAAGAGGAGCAGGAAAAAGCAAAAAATTTCAGAATTGCACCTTGCAATGCGGAGAAATTACTGTTTGTGCATTTACAATATTCATTGATTTTTGCCATTGAAAAACGTCCAGAAATGATTGAAGCTACTGACTGAATGAAAGGAGCTGGCATCTCACTCTCTTTGAATCTTCTTTATCATGCTAAGAGGAGCAGGAAAAAGCAAAAAATTTCAGAATTGCACCTTGCAATGCGGAGAAATTACTGTTTGTGCATTTTTAATATTCATTGATTTTTGCCATTGAAAAACGTCCAGAAATGATTGAAGCTACTGACTGAATGAAAGGAGCTGGCATCTCACTCTCTTTGAATCTTCTTTATCATGCTAAGAGGAGCAGGAAAAAGCAAAAAATTTCAGAATTGCACCTTGCAATGCGGAGAAATTACTGTTTGTGCATTTACAATATTCATTGATTTTTGCCATTGAAAAACATCATGTTATTCATATACCAGAAATGATTGAAGCTACTGACTGAATGAAAGGAGCTGGCATCTCACTCTCTTTGAATCTTCTTTATCATGCTAAGAGGAGCAGGAAAAAGCAAAAAATTTCAGAATTGCACCTTGCAATGCGGAGAAATTACTGTTTGTGCATTTACAATATTCATTGATTTTTGCCATTGAAAAACGTCCAGAAATGATTGAAGCTACTGACTGAATGAAAGGAGCTGGCATCTCACTCTCTTTGAATATTCTTTATCATGCTAAGAGGAGCAGGAAAAAGCAAAAAATTTCAGAATTGCACCTTGCAATGCGGAGAAATTACTGTTTGTGCATTTACAATATTCATTGATTTTTGCCATTGAAAAACATCATGTTATTCATATACCAGAAATGTTTGAAGCTACTGACTGAATGAAAGGAGCTGACATCTCACTCTCTTTGAATCTTCTTTATCATGCTAAGAAGAGCAGGAAAAAGCAAAAAATTTCAGAATTGCACCTTGCAATGCGGAGAAATTACTGTTTGTGCATTTACAATATTCATTGATTTTTGCCATTGAAAAACGTCCAGAAATGATTGAAGCTACTGACTGAATGAAAGGATCTGGCATCTCACTCTCTTTGAATTTTCTTTATCATGCTAAGAGGATCTGGAAAAAGCAAAAAATTTCAGAATTGCACCTTGCAATGCGGAGAAATTACTGTTTGTGCATTTACAATATTCATTGATTTTTGCCATTGAAAAACATCATGTTATTCATATACCAGAAATGTTTGAAGCTACTGACTGAATGAAAGGAGCTGGCATCTCACTCTCTTTGAATCTTCTTTATCATGCTAAGAGGAGCAGGAAAAAGCAAAAAATTTCAGAATTGCACCTTGCAATGCGGAGAAATTACTGTTTGTGCATTTACAATATTCATTGATTTTTGCCATTGAAAAACGTCCAGAAATGATTGAAGCTGCTGACTGAATGAAAGGAGCTGGCATCTCACTCTCTTTGAATCTTCTTTATCATGCTAAGAGGAGCAGGAAAAAGCAAAAAATTTCAGAATTGCACCTTGCAATGAGGAGAAATTACTGTTTGTGCATTTACAATATTCATTGATTTTTGCCATTGAAAAACGTCCAGAAATGATTGAAGCTACTGACTGAATGAAAGGAGCTGGCATCTTACTCTCTTTGAATCTTCTTTATCATGCTAAGAGGAGCAGGAAAAAGCAAAAAATTTCAGAATTGCACCTTGCAATGCGGAGAAATTACTGTTTGTGCATTTACAATATTCATTGATTTTTGCCATTGAAAAACATCATGTTATTCATATACCAGAAATGTTTGAAGCTACTGACTGAATGAAAGGAGCTGACATCTCACTCTCTTTGAATCTTCTTTATCATGCTAAGAGGAGCAGGAAAAAGCAAAAAATTTCAGAATTGCACCTTGCAATGCGGAGAAATTACTGTTTGTGCATTTACAATATTCATTGATTTTTGCCATTGAAAAACGTCCAGAAATGATTGAAGCTACTGACTGAATGAAAGGAGCTGGCATCTCACTCTCTTTGAATCTTCTTTATCATGCTAAGAGGAGCAGGAAAAAGCAAAAAATTTCAGAATTGCACCTTGCAATGCGGAGAAATTACTGTTTGTGCATTTACAATATTCATTGATTTTTGCCATTGAAAAACATCATGTTATTCATATACCAGAAATGTTTGAAGCTACTGACTGAATGAAAGGAGCTGACATCTCACTCTCTTTGAATCTTCTTTATCATGCTAAGAGGAGCAGGAAAAAGCAAAAAATTTCAGAATTGCACCTTGCAATGCGGAGAAATTACTGTTTGTGCATTTACACTATTCATTGATTTTTGCCATTGAAAAACGTCCAGAAATGATTGAAGCTACTGACTGAATGAAAGGAGCTGGTATCTCACTCTCTTTGAATCTTCTTTATCATGCTAAGAGGAGCAGGAAAAAGCAAAAAATTTCAGAATTGCACCTTGCAATGCGGAGAAATTACTGTTTGTGCATTTACAATATTCATTGATTTTTGCCATTGAAAAACGTCCAGAAATGATTGAAGCTACTGACTGAATGAAAGGAGCTGGCATCTCACTCTCTTTGAATCTTCTTTATCATGCTAAGAGGAGCAGGAAAAAGCAAAAAATTTCAGAATTGCACCTTGCAATGCGGAGAAATTACTGTTTGTGCATTTACAATATTCATTGATTTTTGCCATTGAAAAACATCATGTTATTCATATACCAGAAATGTTTGAAGCTACTGACTGAATGAAAGGAGCTGACATCTCACTCTCTTTGAATCTTCTTTATCATGCTAAGAAGAGCAGGAAAAAGCAAAAAATTTCAGAATTGCACCTTGCAATGCGGAGAAATTACTGTTTGTGCATTTACAATATTCATTGATTTTTGCCATTGAAAAACGTCCAGAAATGATTGAAGCTACTGACTGAATGAAAGGAGCTGGCATCTCACTCTCTTTGAATTTTCTTTATCATGCTAAGAGGATCTGGAAAAAGCAAAAAATTTCAGAATTGCACCTTGCAATGCGGAGAAATTACTGTTTGTGCATTTACAATATTCATTGATTTTTGCCATTGAAAAACGTCCAGAAATGATTGAAGCTACTGACTGAATGAAAGGAGCTGGCATCTTACTCTCTTTGAATCTTCTTTATCATGCTAAGAGGAGCAGGAAAAAGCAAAAAATTTCAGAATTGCACCTTGCAATGCGGAGAAATTACTGTTTGTGCATTTACAATATTCATTGATTTTTGCCATTGAAAAACATGTTATTCATATACTAGAAATGTTTGAAGCTACTGACTGAATGAAAGGAGCAGGCATCTCACTCTCTTTGAATCTTCTTTATCATGCTAAGAGGAGCAGGAAAAAGCAAAAAATTTCAGAATTGCACCTTGCAATGCGGAGAAATTACTGTTTGTGCATTTACAATATTCATTGATTTTTGCCATTGAAAAACGTCCAGAAATGATTGAAGCTACTGACTGAATGAAAGGAGCTGGCATCTTACTCTCTTTGCATCTTCTTTATCATGCTAAGAGGAGCAGGAAAAAGCAAAAAATTTCAGAATTGCACCTTGCAATGCGGAGAAATTACTGTTTGTGCATTTACAATATTCATTGATTGTTGCCATTGAAAAACATCATGTTATTCATATACCAGAAATGTTTGAAGCTACTGACTGAATGAAAGGAGCTGGTATCTCACTCTCTTTGAATCTTCTTTATCATGCTAAGAGGAGCAGGAAAAAGCAAAAAATTTCAGAATTGCACCTTGCAATGCGGAGAAATTACTGTTTGTGCATTTACAATATTCATTGATTTTTGCCATTGAAAAACGTCCAGAAATGATTGAAGCTACTGACTGAATGAAAGGAGCTGGCATCTCACTCTCTTTGAATCTTCTTTATCATGTTAAGAGGAGCAGGAAAAAGCAAAAAAATTCAGAATTGCACCTTGCAATGCGGAGAAATTACTGTTTGTGCATTTACAATATTCATTGATTTTTGCCATTGAAAAACATCCAGAAATGATTGAAGCTGCTGACTGAATGAAAGGAGCTGGCATCTCACTCTCTTTGAATCTTCTTTATCATGCTAAGAGGAGCAGGAAAAAGCAAAAAATTTCAGAATTGCACCTTGCAATGCGTAGAAATTACTGTTTGTGCATTTACAATATTCATTGATTTTTGCCATTGAAAAACATCATGTTATTCATATACCAGAAATGTTTGAAGCTACTGACTGAATGAAAGGAGATGACATCTCCCTCTCTTTGAATCTTCTTTATCATGCTAAGAGGAGCAGGAAAAAGCAAAAAATTTCAGAATTGCACCTTGCAATGCGGAGAAATTACTGTTTGTGCATTTACAATATTCATTGATTTTTGCCATTGAAAAACATCCAGAAATTATTGAATCTACTGACTTAATGAAAGGAGCTGGCATCTCACTCTCTTTGAATCTTCTTTATCATGCTAAGAGGAGCAGGAAAAAGCAAAAAATTTCAGAAATGCACCTTGCAATGCGGAGAAATTACTGTTTGTGCATTTACAATATTCATTGATTTTTGCCATTGAAAAACATCATGTTATTCATATACCAGAAATGTTTGAAGCTACTGACTGAATGAAAGGAGCTGGCATCTCACTCTCTTTGTATCTTCTTTATCATGCTAAGAGGAGCAGGAAAAAACAAAAAAAATCAGAATTGCACCTTGTAATGCGGAGAAATTACTGTTTGTGCATTTACAATATTCATTGATTTTTGCCATTGAAAAATGTCCAGAAATGATTGAAGCTACTGACTGAATGAAAGGAGCTGGCATCTCACTCTCTTTGAATCTTCTTTATCATGCTAAGAGGAGCAGGAAAAAGCAAAAAATTTCAGAATTGCACCTTGCAATGCGGAGAAATTACTGTTTGTGCATTTACAATATTCATTGATTTTTGCCTTTGAAAAACATCATGTTATTCATATACCAGAAATGTTTGAAGCTACTGACTGAATGAAAGGAGCTGGCATCTCACTCTCTTTGAATCTTCTTTATCATGCTAAGAGGAGCAGGAAAAAGCAAAAAATTTCAGAATTGCACCTTGCAATGCGGAGAAATTACTGTTTGTGCATTTACAATATTCATTGATTTTTGCTATTGAAAAATGTCCAGAAATGATTGAAGCTACTGACTGAATGAAAGGAGCTGGCATCTCACTCTCTTTGAATCTTCTTTATCATGCTAAGAGGAGCAGGAAAAAGCAAAAATTTCAGAATTGCACCTTGCAATGAGGAGAAATTACTGTTTGTGCATTAACAATATTCATTGATTTTTGCCATTGAAAAACATGTTATTCATATACTAGAAATGTTTGAAGCTACTGACTGAATGAAAGGAGCAGGCATCTCACTCTCTTTGAATCTTCTTTATCATGCTAAGAGGAGCAGGAAAAAGCAAAAAATTTCAGAATTGCACCTTGCAATGCGGAGAAATTACTGTTTGTGCATTTACAATATTCATTGATTTTTGCCATTGAAAAACGTCCAGAAATGATTGAAGCTACTGACTGAATGAAAGGAGCTGGCATCTCACTCTCTTTGAATCTTCTTTATCATGCTAAGAGGAGCAGGAAAAAGCAAAAAATTTCAGAATTGCACCTTGCAATGCGGAGAAATTACTGTTTGTGCATTTACAATATTCATTGATTTTTGCAATTGAAAAACATCATGTTATTCATATACCAGAAATGTTTGAAGCTACTGACTGAATGAAAGGAGCTGGCATCTCACTCTCATTGAATCTTCTTTATCATGCTAAGAGGAGCAGGAAAAAGCAAAAAATTTCAGAATTGCACCTTGCAATGCGGAGAAATTACTGTTTGTGCATTTACAATATTCATTGATTTTTGCCATTGAAAAACGTCCAGAAATGATTGAAGATACTGACTTAATGAAAGGAGCTGGCATCTCACTCTCTTTGAATCTTCTTTATCATGCTAAGAGGAGCAGGAAAAAGCAAAAAATTTCAGAATTGCACCTTGCAATGCGGAGAAATTACTGTTTGTGCATTTACAATATTCATTGATTTTTGTCATTGAAAAACGTCCAGAAATGATTGATGCTACTGACTGAATGAAAGGAGCTGGCATCTCACTCTCTTTGAATCTTCTTTATCATGCAAAGAGGAGCAGGAAAAAGCAAAAAATTTCAGAATTACACCTAGCAATGCAGAGAAATTACTGTTTGTGCATTTACAATATTCATTGATTTTTGCCATTGAAAAACATCATGTTATTCATATACCAGAAATGTTTGAAGCTACTGACTGAATGAAAGGAGCTGACATCTCACTCTCTTTGAATCTTCTTTATCATGCTAAGAGGAGCAGGAAAAAGCAAAAAATTTCAGAATTGCACCTTGCAATGCGGAGAAATTACTGTCTGTGCATTTACAATATTCATTGATTTTTGCCATTGAAAAACATCCAGAAATGATTGAAGCTACTGACTGAATGAAAGGAGCTGGCATCTCACTCTCCTTGAATCTTCTTTTTCATGCTAAGAGGAGCAGGAAAAAGCAAAAAATTTCAGAATTGCACCTTGCAATGCGGAGAAATTACTGTTTGTGCATTTACAATATTCATTGATTTTTGCCATTGAAAAACGTCCAGAAATGATTGAAGCTACTGACTGAATGAAAGGAGCTGGCATCTCACTCTCTTTGAGTCTTCTTTATCATGCTAAGAGGAGCAGGAAAAAGCAAAAAATTTCAGAATTGCACCTTGCAATGTGGAGAAATTACTGTTTGTGCATTTTTAATATTCATTGATTTTTGCCATTGAAAAATGTCCAGAAATGATTGAAGCTACTGACTGAATGAAAGGAGCTGGCATCTCACTCTCTTTGAATGTTCTTTATCATGCTAAGAGGAGCAGGAAAAAGCAAAAAATTTCAGAATTGCACCTTGCAATGCGGAGAAATTACTGTTTGTGCATTTACAATATTCATTGATTTTTGCCATTGAAAAACATCATGTTATTCATATACCAGAAATGTTTGAAGCTACTGACTGAATGAAAGGAGCTGGCATCTCACTCTCTTTGAATCTTCTTTATCATGCTAAGAGGAGCAGGAAAAAGCAAAAAATTTCAGAATTGCACCTTGCAATGCGGAGAAATTACTGTTTGTGCATTTACAATATTCATTGATTTTTGCCATTGAAAAACGTCCAGAAATGATTGAAGCTACTGACTGAATGAAAGGAGCTGGCATCTCACTCTCTTTGAATCTTCTTTATCATGCTAAGAGGAGCAGGAAAAAGCAAAAAATTTCAGAATTGCACCTTGCAATGCGGAGAAATTACTGTTTGTGCATTTACAATATTCATTGATTTTTGCCATTGAAAAACATCATGTTATTCATATACCAGAAATGTTTGAAGCTACTGACTGAATGAAAGGAGCTGACATCTCACTCTCTTTGAATCTTCTTTATCATGCTAAGAGGAGCAGGAAAAAGCAAAAAATTTCAGAATTGCACCTTGCAATGCGGAGAAATTACTGTTTGTGCATTTACACTATTCATTGATTTTTGCCATTGAAAAACGTCCAGAAATGATTGAAGCTACTGACTGAATGAAAGGAGCTGGCATCTCACTCTCTTTGAATCTTCTTTATCATGTTAAGAGGAGCAGGAAAAAGCAAAAAAATTCAGAATTGCACCTTGCAATGCGGAGAAATTACTGTTTGTGCATTTACAATATTCATTGATTTTTGCCATTGAAAAACGTCCAGAAATGATTGAAGCTACTGACTGAATGAAAGGAGCTGGCATCTCACTCTCTTTGAATCTTCTTTATCATGCTAAGTGGAGCAGGAAAAAGCAAAAAATTTCAGAATTGCACCTTGCAATGCGGAGAAATTACTGTTTGTGCATTTACAATATTCATTGATTTTTGCCATTGAAAAACATCATGTTATTCATATACCAGAAATGTTTGAAGCTACTGACTGAATGAAAGGAGATGACATCTCACTCTCTTTGAATCTTCTTTATCATGCTAAGAGGAGCAGGAAAAAGCAAAAAATTTCAGAATTGCACCTTGCAATGCGGAGAAATTACTGTTTGTGCATTTACAATATTCATTGATTTTTGCCATTGAAAAACGTCCAGAAATGATTGAATCTACTGACTTAATGAAAGGAGCTGGCATCTCACTCTCTTTGAATCTTCTTTATCATGCTAAGAGGAGCAGGAAAAAGCAAAAAATTTCAGAAATGCACCTTGCAATGCGGAGAAATTACTGTTTGTGCATTTACAATATTCATTGATTTTTGCCATTGAAAAACATCATGTTATTCATATACCAGAAATGTTTGTAGCTACTGACTGAATGAAAGGAGCTGGCATCTCACTCTCTTTGAATCTTCTTTATCATGCTAAGAGGAGCAGGAAAAAGCAAAAAAATTCAGAATTGCACCTTGCAATGCGGAGAAATTACTGTTTGTGCATTTACAATATTCATTGATTTTTGCCATTGAAAAATGTCCAGAAATGATTGAAGCTACTGACTGAATGAAAGGAGCTGGCATCTCACTCTCTTTGAATCTTCTTTATCATGCTAAGAGGAGCAGGAAAAAGCAAAAAATTTCAGAATTGCACCTTGCAATGCGGAGAAATTACTGTTTGTGCATTTACAATATTCATTGATTTTTGCCATTGAAAAACATCATGTTATTCATATACCAGAAATGTTTGAAGCTACTGACTGAATGAAAGGAGCTGGCATCTCACTCTCTTTGAATCTTCTTTATCATGCTAAGAGGAGCAGGAAAAAGCAAAAAATTTCAGAATTGCACCTTGCAATGCGGAGAAATTACTGTTTGTGCATTTACAATATTCATTGATTTTTGCTATTGAAAAACGTCCAGAAATGATTGAAGCTACTGACTGAATGAAAGGAGCTGGCATCTCACTCTCTTTGAATCTTCTTTATCATGCTAAGAGGAGCAGGAAAAAGCAAAAAATTTCAGAATTGCACCTTGCAATGAGGAGAAATTACTGTTTGTGCATTAACAATATTCATTGATTTTTGCCATTGAAAAACATGTTATTCATATACTGGAAATGTTTGAAGCTACTGACTGAATGAAAGGAGCAGGCATCTCAATCTCTTTGAATCTTCTTTATCATGCTAAGAGGAGCAGGAAAAAGCAAAAAATTTCAGAATTGCACCTTGCAATGCGGAGAAATTACTGTTTGTGCATTTACAATATTCATTGATTTTTGCCATTGAAAAACGTCCAGAAATGATTGAAGCTACTGACTGAATGAAAGGAGCTGGCATCTCACTCTCTTTGAATCTTCTTTATCATGCTAAGAGGAGCAGGAAAAAGCAAAACATTTCAGAATTGCACCTTGCAATGCGGAGAAATTACTGTTTGTGCATTTACAATATTCATTGATTTTTGCCATTGAAAAACATCATGTTATTCATATACCAGAAATGTTTGAAGCTACTGACTGAATGAAAGGAGCTGGCATCTCACTCTCATTGAATCTTCTTTATCATGCTAAGAGGAGCAGGAAAAAGCAAAAAATTTCAGAATTGCACCTTGCAATGCGGAGAAATTACTGTTTGTGCATTTACAATATTCATTGATTTTTGCCATTGAAAAACGTCCAGAAATGATTGAAGATACTGACTTAATGAAAGGAGCTGGCATCTCACTCTCTTTGAATCTTCTTTATCATGCTAAGAGGAGCAGGAAAAAGCAAAAAATTTCAGAATTGCACCTTGCAATGCGGAGAAATTACTGTTTGTGCATTTACAATATTCATTGATTTTTGTCATTGAAAAACGTCCAGAAATGATTGATGCTACTGACTGAATGAAAGGAGCTGGCATCTCACTCTCTTTGAATCTTCTTTATCATGCAAAGAGGAGCAGGAAAAAGCAAAAAATTTCAGAATTACACCTAGCAATGCAGAGAAATTACTGTTTGTGCATTTACAATATTCATTGATTTTTGCCATTGAAAAACATCATGTTATTCATATACCAGAAATGTTTGAAGCTACTGACTGAATGAAAGGAGCTGACATCTCACTCTCTTTGAATCTTCTTTATCATGCTAAGAGGAGCAGGAAAAAGCAAAAAATTTCAGAATTGCACCTTGCAATGCGGAGAAATTACTGTCTGTGCATTTACAATATTCATTGATTTTTGCCATTGAAAAACGTCCAGAAATGATTGAAGCTACTGACTGAATGAAAGGAGCTGGCATCTCACTCTCCTTGAATCTTCTTTTTCATGCTAAGAGGAGCAGGAAAAAGCAAAAAATTTCAGAATTGCACCTTGCAATGCGGAGAAATTACTGTTTGTGCATTTACAATATTCATTGATTTTTGCCATTGAAAAACGTCCAGAAATGATTGAAGCTACTGACTGAATGAAAGGAGCTGGCATCTCACTCTCTTTGAGTCTTCTTTATCATGCTAAGAGGAGCAGGAAAAAGCAAAAAATTTCAGAATTGCACCTTGCAATGTGGAGAAATTACTGTTTGTGCATTTTTAATATTCATTGATTTTTGCCATTGAAAAATGTCCAGAAATGATTGAAGCTACTGACTGAATGAAAGGAGCTGGCATCTCACTCTCTTTGAATGTTCTTTATCATGCTAAGAGGAGCAGGAAAAAGCAAAAAATTTCAGAATTGCACCTTGCAATGCGGAGAAATTACTGTTTGTGCATTTACAATATTCATTGATTTTTGCCATTGAAAAACATCATGTTATTCATATACCAGAAATGTTTGAAGCTACTGACTGAATGAAAGGAGCTGGCATCTCACTCTCTTTGAATCTTCTTTATCATGCTAAGAGGAGCAGGAAAAAGCAAAAAATTTCAGAATTGCACCTTGCAATGCGGAGAAATTACTGTTTGTGCATTTACAATATTCATTGATTTTTGCCATTGAAAAACGTCCAGAAATGATTGAAGCTACTGACTGAATGAAAGGAGCTGGCATCTCACTCTCTTTGAATCTTCTTTATCATGCTAAGAGGAGCAGGAAAAAGCAAAAAATTTCAGAATTGCACCTTGCAATGCGGAGAAATTACTGTTTGTGCATTTACAATATTCATTGATTTTTGCCATTGAAAAACATCATGTTATTCATATACCAGAAATGTTTGAAGCTACTGACTGAATGAAAGGAGCTGACATCTCACTCTCTTTGAATCTTCTTTATCATGCTAAGAGGAGCAGGAAAAAGCAAAAAATTTCAGAATTGCACCTTGCAATGCGGAGAAATTACTGTTTGTGCATTTACACTATTCATTGATTTTTGCCATTGAAAAACGTCCAGAAATGATTGAAGCTACTGACTGAATGAAAGGAGCTGGCATCTCACTCTCTTTGAATCTTCTTTATCATGTTAAGAGGAGCAGGAAAAAGCAAAAAAATTCAGAATTGCACCTTGCAATGCGGAGAAATTACTGTTTGTGCATTTACAATATTCATTGATTTTTGCCATTGAAAAACGTCCAGAAATGATTGAAGCTACTGACTGAATGAAAGGAGCTGGCATCTCACTCTCTTTGAATCTTCTTTATCATGCTAAGTGGAGCAGGAAAAAGCAAAAAATTTCAGAATTGCACCTTGCAATGCGGAGAAATTACTGTTTGTGCATTTACAATATTCATTGATTTTTGCCATTGAAAAACATCATGTTATTCATATACCAGAAATGTTTGAAGCTACTGACTGAATGAAATGAGATGACATCTCACTCTCTTTGAATCTTCTTTATCATGCTAAGAGGAGCAGGAAAAAGCAAAAAATTTCAGAATTGCACCTTGCAATGCGGAGAAATTACTGTTTGTGCATTTACAATATTCATTGATTTTTGCCATTGAAAAACGTCCAGAAATGATTGAATCTACTGACTTAATGAAAGGAGCTGGCATCTCACTCTCTTTGAATCTTCTTTATCATGCTAAGAGGAGCAGGAAAAAGCAAAAAATTTCAGAAATGCACCTTGCAATGCGGAGAAATTACTGTTTGTGCATTTACAATATTCATTGATTTTTGCCATTGAAAAACATCATGTTATTCATATACCAGAAATGTTTGTAGCTACTGACTGAATGAAAGGAGCTGGCATCTCACTCTCTTTGAATCTTCTTTATCATGCTAAGAGGAGCAGGAAAAAGCAAAAAAATTCAGAATTGCACCTTGCAATGCGGAGAAATTACTGTTTGTGCATTTACAATATTCATTGATTTTTGCCATTGAAAAATGTCCAGAAATGATTGAAGCTACTGACTGAATGAAAGGAGCTGGCATCTCACTCTCTTTGAATCTTCTTTATCATGCTAAGAGGAGCAGGAAAAAGCAAAAAATTTCAGAATTGCACCTTGCAATGCGGAGAAATTACTGTTTGTGCATTTACAATATTCATTGATTTTTGCCATTGAAAAACATCATGTTATTCATATACCAGAAATGTTTGTAGCTACTGACTGAATGAAAGGAGCTGGCATCTCACTCTCTTTGAATCTTCTTTATCATGCTAAGAGGAGCAGGAAAAAGCAAAAAAATTCAGAATTGCACCTTGCAATGCGGAGAAATTACTGTTTGTGCATTTACAATATTCATTGATTTTTGCCATTGAAAAATGTCCAGAAATGATTGAAGCTACTGACTGAATGAAAGGAGCTGGCATCTCACTCTCTTTGAATCTTCTTTATCATGCTAAGAGGAGCAGGAAAAAGCAAAAAATTTCAGAATTGCACCTTGCAATGCGGAGAAATTACTGTTTGTGCATTTACAATATTCATTGATTTTTGCCATTGAAAAACATCATGTTATTCATATACCAGAAATGTTTGAAGCTACTGACTGAATGAAAGGAGCTGGCATCTCACTCTCTTTGAATCTTCTTTATCATGCTAAGAGGAGCAGGAAAAAGCAAAAAATTTCAGAATTGCACCTTGCAATGCGGAGAAATTACTGTTTGTGCATTTACAATATTCATTGATTTTTGCTATTGAAAAACGTCCAGAAATGATTGAAGCTACTGACTGAATGAAAGGAGCTGGCATCTCACTCTCTTTGAATCTTCTTTATCATGCTAAGAGGAGCAGGAAAAAGCAAAAAATTTCAGAATTGCACCTTGCAATGAGGAGAAATTACTGTTTGTGCATTAACAATATTCATTGATTTTTGCCATTGAAAAACATGTTATTCATATACTGGAAATGTTTGAAGCTACTGACTGAATGAAAGGAGCAGGCATCTCAATCTCTTTGAATCTTCTTTATCATGCTAAGAGGAGCAGGAAAAAGCAAAAAATTTCAGAATTGCACCTTGCAATGCGGAGAAATTACTGTTTGTGCATTTACAATATTCATTGATTTTTGCCTTTGAAAAACGTCCAGAAATGATTGAAGCTACTGACTGAATGAAAGGAGCTGGCATCTCACTCTCTTTGAATCTTCTTTATCATGCTAAGAGGAGCAGGAAAAAGCAAAAAATTTCAGAATTGCACCTTGCAATGCGGAGAAATTACTGTTTGTGCATTTACAATATTCATTGATTTTTGCCATTGAAAAACATCATGTTATTCATATACCAGAAATGTTTGAAGCTACTGACTGAATGAAAGGAGCTGGCATCTCACTCTCATTGAATCTTCTTTATCATGCTAAGAGGAGCAGGAAAAAGCAAAAAATTTCAGAATTGCACCTTGCAATGCGGAGAAATTACTGTTTGTGCATTTACAATATTCATTGATTTTTGCCATTGAAAAACGTCCAGAAATGATTGAAGATACTGACTTAATGAAAGGAGCTGGCATCTCACTCTCTTTGAATCTTCTTTATCATGCTAAGAGGAGCAGGAAAAAGCAAAAAATTTCAGAATTGCACCTTGCAATGCGGAGAAATTACTGTTTGTGCATTTACAATATTCATTGATTTTTGTCATTGAAAAACGTCCAGAAATGATTGATGCTACTGACTGAATGAAAGGAGCTGGCATCTCACTCTCTTTGAATCTTCTTTATCATGCAAAGAGGAGCAGGAAAAAGCAAAAAATTTCAGAATTACACCTAGCAATGCAGAGAAATTACTGTTTGTGCATTTACAATATTCATTGATTTTTGCCATTGAAAAACATCATGTTATTCATATACCAGAAATGTTTGAAGCTACTGACTGAATGAAAGGAGCTGACATCTCACTCTCTTTGAATCTTCTTTATCATGCTAAGAGGAGCAGGAAAAAGCAAAAAATTTCAGAATTGCACCTTGCAATGCGGAGAAATTACTGTCTGTGCATTTACAATATTCATTGATTTTTGCCATTGAAAAACGTCCAGAAATGATTGAAGCTACTGACTGAATGAAAGGAGCTGGCATCTCACTCTCCTTGAATCTTCTTTTTCATGCTAAGAGGAGCAGGAAAAAGCAAAAAATTTCAGAATTGCACCTTGCAATGCGGAGAAATTACTGTTTGTGCATTTACAATATTCATTGATTTTTGCCATTGAAAAACGTCCAGAAATGATTGAAGCTACTGACTGAATGAAAGGAGCTGGCATCTCACTCTCTTTGAGTCTTCTTTATCATGCTAAGAGGAGCAGGAAAAAGCAAAAAATTTCAGAATTGCACCTTGCAATGTGGAGAAATTACTGTTTGTGCATTTTTAATATTCATTGATTTTTGCCATTGAAAAATGTCCAGAAATGATTGAAGCTACTGACTGAATGAAAGGAGCTGGCATCTCACTCTCTTTGAATGTTCTTTATCATGCTAAGAGGAGCAGGAAAAAGCAAAAAATTTCAGAATTGCACCTTGCAATGCGGAGAAATTACTGTTTGTGCATTTACAATATTCATTGATTTTTGCCATTGAAAAACATCATGTTATTCATATACCAGAAATGTTTGAAGCTACTGACTGAATGAAAGGAGCTGGCATCTCACTCTCTTTGAATCTTCTTTATCATGCTAAGAGGAGCAGGAAAAAGCAAAAAATTTCAGAATTGCACCTTGCAATGCGGAGAAATTACTGTTTGTGCATTTACAATATTCATTGATTTTTGCCATTGAAAAACGTCCAGAAATGATTGAAGCTACTGACTGAATGAAAGGAGCTGGCATCTCACTCTCTTTGAATCTTCTTTATCATGCTAAGAGGAGCAGGAAAAAGCAAAAAATTTCAGAATTGCACCTTGCAATGCGGAGAAATTACTGTTTGTGCATTTACAATATTCATTGATTTTTGCCATTGAAAAACATCATGTTATTCATATACCAGAAATGTTTGAAGCTACTGACTGAATGAAAGGAGCTGACATCTCACTCTCTTTGAATCTTCTTTATCATGCTAAGAGGAGCAGGAAAAAGCAAAAAATTTCAGAATTGCACCTTGCAATGCGGAGAAATTACTGTTTGTGCATTTACACTATTCATTGATTTTTGCCATTGAAAAACGTCCAGAAATGATTGAAGCTACTGACTGAATGAAAGGAGCTGGCATCTCACTCTCTTTGAATCTTCTTTATCATGTTAAGAGGAGCAGGAAAAAGCAAAAAAATTCAGAATTGCACCTTGCAATGCGGAGAAATTACTGTTTGTGCATTTACAATATTCATTGATTTTTGCCATTGAAAAACGTCCAGAAATGATTGAAGCTACTGACTGAATGAAAGGAGCTGGCATCTCACTCTCTTTGAATCTTCTTTATCATGCTAAGAGGAGCAGGAAAAAGCAAAAAATTTCAGAATTGCACCTTGCAATGAGGAGAAATTACTGTTTGTGCATTAACAATATTCATTGATTTTTGCCATTGAAAAACATGTTATTCATATACTGGAAATGTTTGAAGCTACTGACTGAATGAAAGGAGCAGGCATCTCAATCTCTTTGAATCTTCTTTATCATGCTAAGAGGAGCAGGAAAAAGCAAAAAATTTCAGAATTGCACCTTGCAATGCGGAGAAATTACTGTTTGTGCATTTACAATATTCATTGATTTTTGCCATTGAAAAACGTCCAGAAATGATTGAAGCTACTGACTGAATGAAAGGAGCTGGCATCTCACTCTCTTTGAATCTTCTTTATCATGCTAAGAGGAGCAGGAAAAAGCAAAAAATTTCAGAATTGCACCTTGCAATGCGGAGAAATTACTGTTTGTGCATTTACAATATTCATTGATTTTTGCCATTGAAAAACATCATGTTATTCATATACCAGAAATGTTTGAAGCTACTGACTGAATGAAAGGAGCTGGCATCTCACTCTCTTTGAATCTTCTTTATCATGCTAAGAGGAGCAGGAAAAAGCAAAAAATTTCAGAATTGCACCTTGCAATGCGGAGAAATTACTGTTTGTGCATTTACAATATTCATTGATTTTTGCCATTGAAAAACGTCCAGAAATGATTGAAGCTACTGACTCAATGAAAGGAGCTGGCATCTCACTCTCTTTGAATCTTCTTTATCATGCTAAGAGGAGCAGGAAAAAGCAAAAAATTTCAGAATTGCACCTTGCAATGCGGAGAAATTACTGTTTGTGCATTTACAATATTCATTGATTTTTGCCATTGAAAAACATCATGTTATTCATATACCAGAAATGTTTGAAGCTACTGACTGAATGAAAGGAGCTGGCATCTCACTCTCTTTGAATCTTCTTTATCATGCTAAGAGGAGCAGGAAAAAGCAAAAAATTTCAGAATTGCACCTTGCAATGCGGAGAAATTACTGTTTGTGCATTTACAATATTCATTGATTTTTGCCATTGAAAAACGTCCAGAAATGATTGAAGCTGCTGACTGAATGAAAGGAGATGGTATCTCACTCTCTTTGAATCTTCTTTATCATGCTAAGAGGAGCAGGAAAAAGCAAAAAATTTCAGAATTGCACCTTGCAATGCGGAGAAATTACTGTTTGTGCATTTACAATATTCATTGATTTTTGCCATTGAAAAACGTCCAGAAATGATTGAAGCTACTGACTGAATGAAAGGAGCTGGCATCTTACTCTCTTTGAATCTACTTTATCATGCTAAGAGGAGCAGGAAAAAGCAAAAAATTTCAGAATTGCACCTTGCAATGCGGAGAAATTACTGTTTGTGCATTTACAATATTCATTGATTTTTGCCATTGAAAAACATCATGTTATTCATATACCAGAAATGTTTGAAGCTACTGACTGAATGAAAGGAGCTGACATCTCACTCTCTTTGAATCTTCTTTATCATGCTAAGAGGAGCAGGAAAAAGCAAAAAATTTCAGAATTGCACCTTGCAATGCGGAGAAATTACTGTTTGTGCATTTACACTATTCATTGATTTTTGCCATTGAAAAACGTCCAGAAATGATTGAAGCTACTGACTGAATGAAAGGAGCTGGCATCTCACTCTCTTTGAATCTTCTTTATCATGTTAAGAGGAGCAGGAAAAAGCAAAAAAATTCAGAATTGCACCTTGCAATGCGGAGAAATTACTGTTTGTGCATTTACAATATTCATTGATTTTTGCCATTGAAAAACGTCCAGAAATGATTGAAGCTACTGACTGAATGAAAGGAGCTGGCATCTCACTCTCTTTGAATCTTCTTTATCATGCTAAGTGGAGCAGGAAAAAGCAAAAAATTTCAGAATTGCACCTTGCAATGCGGAGAAATTACTGTTTGTGCATTTACAATATTCATTGATTTTTGCCATTGAAAAACATCATGTTATTCATATACCAGAAATGTTTGAAGCTACTGACTGAATGAAAGGAGATGACATCTCACTCTCTTTGAATCTTCTTTATCATGCTAAGAGGAGCAGGAAAAAGCAAAAAATTTCAGAATTGCACCTTGCAATGCGGAGAAATTACTGTTTGTGCATTTACAATATTCATTGATTTTTGCCATTGAAAAACGTCCAGAAATGATTGAATCTACTGACTTAATGAAAGGAGCTGGCATCTCACTCTCTTTGAATCTTCTTTATCATGCTAAGAGGAGCAGGAAAAAGCAAAAAATTTCAGAAATGCACCTTGCAATGCGGAGAAATTACTGTTTGTGCATTTACAATATTCATTGATTTTTGCCATTGAAAAACATCATGTTATTCATATACCAGAAATGTTTGTAGCTACTGACTGAATGAAAGGAGCTGGCATCTCACTCTCTTTGAATCTTCTTTATCATGCTAAGAGGAGCAGGAAAAAGCAAAAAAATTCAGAATTGCACCTTGCAATGCGGAGAAATTACTGTTTGTGCATTTACAATATTCATTGATTTTTGCCATTGAAAAATGTCCAGAAATGATTGAAGCTACTGACTGAATGAAAGGAGCTGGCATCTCACTCTCTTTGAATCTTCTTTATCATGCTAAGAGGAGCAGGAAAAAGCAAAAAATTTCAGAATTGCACCTTGCAATGCGGAGAAATTACTTTTTGTGCATTTACAATATTCATTGATTTTTGCCATTGAAAAACATCATGTTATTCATATACCAGAAATGTTTGAAGCTACTGACTGAATGAAAGGAGCTGGCATCTCACTCTCTTTGAATCTTCTTTATCATGCTAAGAGGAGCAGGAAAAAGCAAAAAATTTCAGAATTGCACCTTGCAATGCGGAGAAATTACTGTTTGTGCATTTACAATATTCATTGATTTTTGCTATTGAAAAACGTCCAGAAATGATTGAAGCTACTGACTGAATGAAAGGAGCTGGCATCTCACTCTCTTTGAATCTTCTTTATCATGCTAAGAGGAGCAGGAAAAAGCAAAAAATTTCAGAATTGCACCTTGCAATGAGGAGAAATTACTGTTTGTGCATTAACAATATTCATTGATTTTTGCCATTGAAAAACATGTTATTCATATACTGGAAATGTTTGAAGCTACTGACTGAATGAAAGGAGCAGGCATCTCACTCTCTTTGAATCTTCTTTATCATGCTAAGAGGAGCAGGAAAAAGCAAAAAATTTCAGAATTGCACCTTGCAATGCGGAGAAATTACTGTTTGTGCATTTACAATATTCATTGATTTTTGCCATTGAAAAACATCATGTTATTCATATACCAGAAATGTTTGAAGCTACTGACTGAATGAAAGGAGCTGGCATCTCACTCTCATTGAATCTTCTTTATCATGCTAAGAGGAGCAGGAAAAAGCAAAAAATTTCAGAATTGCACCTTGCAATGCGGAGAAATTACTGTTTGTGCATTTACAATATTCATTGATTTTTGCCATTGAAAAACGGCCAGAAATGATTGAAGATACTGACTGAATGAAAGGAGCTGGCATCTCACTCTCTTTGAATCTTCTTTATCATGCTAAGAGGAGCAGGAAAAAGCAAAAAATTTCAGTATTGCACCTTGCAATGCGGAGAAATTACTGTTTGTGCATTTACAATATTCATTGATTTTTGCCATTGAAAAACGTCCAGAAATGATTGAAGCTACTGACTGAATGAAATGAGCTGGCATCTCACTCTCTTTGAATCTTCTTTATCATGCAAAGAGGAGCAGGAAAAAGCAAAAAATTTCAGAATTACACCTTGCAATGTGGAGAAATTACTGTTTGTGCATTTACAATATTCATTGATTTTTGCCATTGAAAAACATCATGTTATTCATATACCAGAAATGTTTGAAGCTATTGACTGAATGAAAGGAGCTGACATCTCACTCTCTTTGAATCTTCTTTATCATGCTAAGAGGAGCAGGAAAAAGCAAAAAATTTCAGAATTGCACCTTGCAATGCGGAGAAATTACTGTCTGTGCATTTACAATATTCATTGATTTTTGCCATTGAAAAACGTCCAGAAATGATTGAAGCTGCTGACTGAATGAAAGGAGATGGTATCTCACTCTCTTTGAATCTTCTTTATCATGCTAAGAGGAGCAGGAAAAAGCAAAAAATTTCAGAATTGCACCTTGCAATGCGGAGAAATTACTGTTTGTGCATTTACAATATTCATTGATTTTTGCCATTGAAAAACGTCCAGAAATGATTGAAGCTACTGACTGAATGAAAGGAGCTGGCATCTTACTCTCTTTGAATCTACTTTATCATGCTAAGAGGAGCAGGAAAAAGCAAAAAATTTCAGAATTGCACCTTGCAATGCGGAGAAATTACTGTTTGTGCATTTACAATATTCATTGATTTTTGCCATTGAAAAACATCATGTTATTCATATACCAGAAATGTTTGAAGCTACTGACTGAATGAAAGGAGCTGACATCTCACTCTCTTTGAATCTTCTTTATCATGCTAAGAGGAGCAGGAAAAAGCAAAAAATTTCAGAATTGCACCTTGCAATGCGGAGAAATTACTGTTTGTGCATTTACACTATTCATTGATTTTTGCCATTGAAAAACGTCCAGAAATGATTGAAGCTACTGACTGAATGAAAGGAGCTGGCATCTCACTCTCTTTGAATCTTCTTTATCATGTGAAGAGGAGCAGGAAAAAGCAAAAAAATTCAGAATTGCACCTTGCAATGCGGAGAAATTACTGTTTGTGCATTTACAATATTCATTGATTTTTGCCATTGAAAAACGTCCAGAAATGATTGAAGCTACTGACTGAATGAAAGGAGCTGGCATCTCACTCTCTTTGAATCTTCTTTATCATGCTAAGTGGAGCAGGAAAAAGCAAAAAATTTCAGAATTGCACCTTGCAATGCGGAGAAATTACTGTTTGTGCATTTACAATATTCATTGATTTTTGCCATTGAAAAACATCATGTTATTCATATACCAGAAATGTTTGAAGCTACTGACTGAATGAAAGGAGATGACATCTCACTCTCTTTGAATCTTCTTTATCATGCTAAGAGGAGCAGGAAAAAGCAAAAAATTTCAGAATTGCACCTTGCAATGCGGAGAAATTACTGTTTGTGCATTTACAATATTCATTGATTTTTGCCATTGAAAAACGTCCAGAAATGATTGAATCTACTGACTTAATGAAAGGAGCTGGCATCTCACTCTCTTTGAATCTTCTTTATCATGCTAAGAGGAGCAGGAAAAAGCAAAAAATTTCAGAAATGCACCTTGCAATGCGGAGAAATTACTGTTTGTGCATTTACAATATTCATTGATTTTTGCCATTGAAAAACATCATGTTATTCATATACCAGAAATGTTTGTAGCTACTGACTGAATGAAAGGAGCTGGCATCTCACTCTCTTTGAATCTTCTTTATCATGCTAAGAGGAGCAGGAAAAAGCAAAAAAAATCAGAATTGCACCTTGCAATGCGGAGAAATTACTGTTTGTGCATTTACAATATTCATTGATTTTTGCCATTGAAAAATGTCCAGAAATGATTGAAGCTACTGACTGAATGAAAGGAGCTGGCATCTCACTCTCTTTGAATCTTCTTTATCATGCTAAGAGGAGCAGGAAAAAGCAAAAAATTTCAGAATTGCACCTTGCAATGCGGAGAAATTACTGTTTGTGCATTTACAATATTCATTGATTTTTGCCATTGAAAAACATCATGTTATTCATATACCAGAAATGTTTGAAGCTACTGACTGAATGAAAGGAGCTGGCATCTCACTCTCTTTGAATCTTCTTTATCATGCTAAGAGGAGCAGGAAAAAGCAAAAAATTTCAGAATTGCACCTTGCAATGAGGAGAAATTACTGTTTGTGCATTAACAATATTCATTGATTTTTGCCATTGAAAAACATGTTATTCATATACTAGAAATGTTTGAAGCTACTGACTGAATGAAAGGAGCAGGCATCTCACTCTCTTTGAATCTTCTTTATCATGCTAAGAGGAGCAGGAAAAAGCAAAAAATTTCAGAATTGCACCTTGCAATGCGGAGAAATTACTGTTTGTGCATTTACAATATTCATTGATTTTTGCCATTGAAAAACGTCCAGAAATGATTGAAGCTACTGACTGAATGAAAGGAGCTGGCATCTCACTCTCTTTGAATCTTCTTTATCATGCTAAGAGGAGCAGGAAAAAGCAAAAAATTTCAGAATTGCACCTTGCAATGCGGAGAAATTACTGTTTGTGCATTTACAATATTCATTGATTTTTGCCATTGAAAAACATCATGTTATTCATATACCAGAAATGTTTGAAGCTACTGACTGAATGAAAGTTGCTGGCATCTCACTCTCATTGAATCTTCTTTATCATGCTAAGAGGAGCAGGAAAAAGCAAAAAATTTCAGAATTGCACCTTGCAATGCGGAGAAATTACTGTTTGTGCATTTACAATATTCATTGATTTTTGCCATTGAAAAACGGCCAGAAATGATTGAAGATACTGACTGAATGAAAGGAGCTGGCATCTCACTCTCTTTGAATCTTCTTTATCATGCTAAGAGGAGCAGGAAAAAGCAAAAAATTTCAGAATTGCACCTTGCAATGCGGAGAAATTACTGTTTGTGCATTTACAATATTCATTGATTTTTGCCATTGAAAAACGTCCAGAAATGATTGAAGCTACTGACTGAATGAAATGAGCTGGCATCTCACTCTCTTTGAATCTTCTTTATCATGCAAAGAGGAGCAGGAAAAAGCAAAAAATTTCAGAATTACACCTTGCAATGTGGAGAAATTACTGTTTGTGCATTTACAATATTCATTGATTTTTGCCATTGAAAAACATCATGTTATTCATATACCAGAAATGTTTGAAGCTATTGACTGAATGAAAGGAGCTGACATCTCACTCTCTTTGAATCTTCTTTATCATGCTAAGAGGAGCAGGAAAAAGCAAAAAATTTCAGAATTGCACCTTGCAATGCGGAGAAATTACTGTCTGTGCATTTACAATATTCATTGATTTTTGCCATTGAAAAACGTCCAGAAATGATTGAAGCTACAGACTGAATGAAAGGAGCTGGCATCTCACTCTCCTTGAATCTTCTTTTTCATGCTAAGAGGAGCAGGAAAAAGCAAAAAATTTCAGAATTGCACCTTGCAATGCGGAGAAATTACTGTTTGTGCATTTACAATATTCATTGATTTTTGCCATTGAAAAACGTCCAGAAATGATTGAAGCTACTGACTGAATGAAAGGAGCTGGCATCTCACTCTCTTTGAATCTTATTTATCATGCTAAGAGGAGCAGGAAAAAGCAAAAAATTTCAGAATTGCACCTTGAAATGCGGAGAAATTACTGTTTGTGCATTTTTAATATTCAATGATTTTTGCCATTGAAAAATGTCCAGAAATGATTGAAGCTACTGACTGAATGAAAGGAGCTGGCATCTCACTCTCTTTGAATCTTCTTTATCATGCTAAGAGGAGCAGGAAAAAGCAAAAAATTTCAGAATTGCACCTTGCAATGCGGAGAAATTACTGTTTGTGCATTTACAATATTCATTGATTTTTGCCATTGAAAAACATCATGTTATTCATATACCAGAAATGATTGAAGCTACTGACTGAATGAAAGGACCTGGCATCTCACTCTCTTTGAATCTTCTTTATCATGCTAAGAGGAGCAGGAAAAAGCAAAAAATTTCAGAATTGCACCTTGCAATGCGGAGAAATTTCTGTTTGTGCATTTACAATATTCATTGATTTTTGCCATTGAAAAACGTCCAGAAATGATTGAAGCTACTGACTGAATGAAAGGAGCTGGCATCTCACTCTCTTTGAATCTTCTTTATCATGCTAAGAGGAGCAGGAAAAAGCAAAAAATTTCAGAATTGCACCTTGCAATGCGGAGAAATTACTGTTTGTGCATTTACAATATTCATTGATTTTTGCCATTGAAAAACGTCCAGAAATGATTGAAGCTACTGACTGAATGAAAGGAGCTGGCATCTTACTCTCTTTGAATCTTCTTTATCATGCTAAGAGGAGCAGGAAAAAGCAAAAAATTTCAGAATTGCACCTTGCAATGCGGAGAAATTACTGTTTGTGCATTTACAATATTCATTGATTTTTGCCATTGAAAAACATCATGTTATTCATATACCAGAATTGTTTGAAGCTACTGACTGAATGAAAGAAGCTGACATCTCAATCTCTTTGAATCTTCTTTATCATGCTAAGAGGAGCAGGAAAAAGCAAAAAATTTCAGAATTGCACCTTGCAATGCGGAGAAATTACTGTTTGTGCATTTACAATATTCATTGATTTTTGCCATTGAAAAACGTCCAGAAATGATTGAAGCTACTGACTGAATGAAAGGAGCTGGCATCTCACTCTCTTTGAATCTTCTTTATCATGCTAAGAGGAGCAGGAAAAAGCAAAAAAATTCAGAATTGCACCTTGCAATGCGGAGAAATTACTGTTTGTGCATTTACAATATTCATTGATTTTTGCCATTGAAAAACGTCCAGAAATGATTGAAGCTACTGACTGAATGAAAGGAGCTGGCATCTCACTCTCTTTGAATCTTCTTTATCATGCTAAGAGGAGCAGGAAAAAGCAAAAAATTTCAGAATTGCACCTTGCAATGCGGAGAAATTACTGTTTGTGCATTTACAATATTCATTGATTTTTGCCATTGAAAAACGTCCAGAAATGATTGAAGCTACTGACTGAATGAAAGGAACTGGTATCTCACTCTCTTTGAATCTTCTTTATCATGCTAAGAGGAGCAGGAAAAAGCAAAAAATTTCAGAATTGCACCTTGCAATGCGGAGAAATTACTGTTTGTGCATTTACAATATTCATTGATTTTTGCCATTGAAAAACGTCCAGAAATGATTGAAGCTACTGACTGAATGAAAGGAGCTGGCATCTCACTCTCTTTGAATCTTCTTTATCATGTTAAGAGGAGCAGGAAAAAGCAAAAAATTTCAGAATTGCACCTTGCAATGCGGAGAAATTACTGTTTGTGCATTTACAATATTCATTGATTTTTGCCATTGAAAAACATCATGTTATTCATATACCAGAAATGTTTGAAGCTACTGACTGAATGAAAGGAGCTGGCATCTCACTCTCTTTGAATCTTTTTTATCATGCTAAGAGGAGCAGGAAAAAGCAAAAAATTTCAGAATTGCACCTTGCAATGCGGAGAAATTACTGTTTGTGCATTTACAATATTCATTGATTTTTGCCATTGAAAAACGTCCAGAAATGATTGAAGCTACTGACTGAATGAAAGGAGCTGGCATCTCACTCTCTTTGAATCTTCTTTATCATGCTAAGAGGAGCAGGAAAAAGCAAAAAATTTCAGAATTGCACCTTGCAATGCGGAGAAATTACTGTTTGTGCATTTTTAATATTCATTGATTTTTGCCATTGAAAAATGTCCAGAAATGATTGAAGCTACTGACTGAATGAAAGGAGCTGGCATCTCACTCTCTTTGAATCTTCTTTATCATGCTAAGAGGAGCAGGAAAAAGCAAAAAATTTCAGAATTGCACCTTGCAATGCGGAGAAATTACTGTTTGTGCATTTACAATATTCATTGATTTTTTCCATTGAAAAACATCATGTTATTCATATACCAGAAATGATTGAAGCTACTGACTGAATGAAAGGAGCTGGCATCTCACTCTCTTTGAATCTTCTTTATCATGCTAAGAGGAGCAGGAAAAAGCAAAAAATTTCAGAATTGCACCTTGCAATGCGGAGAAATTACTGTTTGTGCATTTACAATATTCATTGATTTTTGCCATTGAAAAATGTCCAGAAATGATTGAAGCTACTGACTGAATGAAAGGAGCTGGCATCTCACTCTCTTTGAATCATCTTTATCATGCTAAGAGGAGCAGGAAAAAGCAAAAAAGTTCAGAATTGCACCTTGCAATGCGGAGAAATTACTGTTTGTGCATTTACAATATTCATTGATTTTTGCCATTGAAAAACATGTTATTCATATACCAGAAATGTTTGAAGCTACTGACTGAATGAAAGGAGCTGGCATCTCACTCTCTTTGAATCTTCTTTATCATGCTAAGAGGAGCAGGAAAAAGCAAAAAATTTCAGAATTGCACCTTGCAATGCGGAGAAATTACTGTTTGTGCATTTACAATATTCATTGATTTTTGCCATTGAAAACGTCCAGAAATGATTGAAGCTACTGACTGAATGAAAGGAGCTGGCATCTCACTCTCTTTGAATCTTCTTTATCATGCTAAGAGGAGCAGGAAAAAGCAAAAAAATTCAGAATTGCACCTTGCAATGCGGAGAAATTACTGTTTGTGCATTTACAATATTCATTGATTTTTGCCATTGAAAAACGTCCAGAATTGATTGAAGCTACCGACTGAATGAAAGGAGCTGGCATCTTACTCTCTTTGAATCTTCTTTACCATGCTAAGAGGAGCAGGAAAAAGCAAAAAATTTCAGAATTGCACCTTGCAATGCGGAGAAATTACTGTTTGTGCATTTACAATATTCATTGATTTTTGCCATTGAAAAACATCATGTTATTCATATACCAGAAATGTTTGAAGCTACTGACTGAATGAAAGGAGCTGACATCTCACTCTCTTTGAATCTTCTTTATCATGCTAAGAGGAGCAGGAAAAAGCAAAAAATTTCAGAATTGCACCTTGCAATGCGGAGAAATTACTGTTTGTGCATTTACAATATTCATTGATTTTTGCCATTGAAAAACGTCCAGAAATGATTGAAGCTACTGACTGAATGAAAGGAGCTGGCATCTCACTCTCTTTGAATCTTCTTTATCATGCTAAGAGGAGCAGGAAAAAGCAAAAAATTTCAGAATTGCACCTTGCAATGCGGAGAAATTACTGTTTGTGCATTTACAATATTCATTGATTTTTGCCATTGAAAAACGTCCAGAAATGATTGAAGCTACTGACTGAATGAAAGGAGCTGGCATCTTACTCTCTTTGAATCTTCTTTATCATGCTAAGAGGAGCAGGAAAAAGCAAAAAATTTCAGAATTGCACCTTGCAATGCGGAGAAATTACTGTTTGTGCATTTACAATATTCATTGATTTTTGCCATTGAAAAACATCATGTTATTCATATACCAGAAATGTTTGAAGCTACTGACTGAATGAAAGGAGCTGACATCTCACTCTCTTTGAATCTTCTTTATCATGCTAAGAGGAGCAGGAAAAAGCAAAAAATTTCAGAATTGCACCTTGCAATGCGGAGAAATTACTGTCTGTGCATTTACAATATTCATTGATTTTTGCCATTGAAAAACGTCCAGAAATGATTGAAGCTACTGACTGAATGAAAGGATCTCTCATCTCACTCTCTTTGAATCTTCTTTATCATGCTAAGAGGAGCAGGAAAAAGCAAAAAATTTCAGAATTGCACCTTGCAATGCGGAGAAATTACTGTTTGTGCATTTACAATATTCATTGATTTTTGCCATTGAAAAACGTCCAGAAATGATTGAAGCTACTGACTGAATGAAAGGAGCTGGTATCTCACTCTCTTTGAATCTTCTTTATCATGCTAAGAGGAGCAGGAAAAAGCAAAAAATTTCAGAATTGCACCTTGCAATGCGGAGAAATTACTGTTTGTGCATTTACAATATTCATTGATTTTTGCCATTGAAAAACGTCCAGAAATGATTGAAGCTACTGACTGAATGAAAGTAGCTGGTATCTCACTCTCTTTGAATCTTCTTTATCATGCTAAGAGGAGCAGGAAAAAGCAAAAAATTTCAGAATTGCACCTCGCAATGCGGAGAAATTACTGTTTGTGCATTTACAATATTCATTGATTTTTGCCATTGAAAAACGTCCAGAAATGATTGAAGCTACTGACTGAATGAAAGGAGCTGGCATCTCACTCTCTTTAAATCTTCTTTATCATGTTAAGAGGAGCAGGAAAAAGCAAAAAATTTCAGAATTGCACCTTGCAATGCGGAGAAATTACTGTTTGTGCATTTACAATATTCATTGATTTTTGCCATTGAAAAACATCATGTTATTCATATACCAGAAATGTTTGAAGCTACTGACTGAATGAAAGGAGCTGGCATCTCACTCTCTTTGAATCTTTTTTATCATGCTAAGAGGAGCAGGAAAAAGCAAAAAATTTCAGAATTGCACCTTGCAATGCGGAGAAATTACTGTTTGTGCATTTACAATATTCATTGATTTTTGCCATTGAAAAACGTCCAGAAATGATTGAAGCTACTGACTGAATGAAAGGAGCTGGCATCTCACTCTCTTTGAATCTTCTTTATCATGCTAAGAGGAGCAGGAAAAAGCAAAAAATTTCAGAATTGCACCTTGCAATGCGGAGAAATTACTGTTTGTGCATTTACAATATTCATTGATTTTTGCCATTGAAAAACATCATGTTATTCATATACCAGAAATGTTTGAAGCTACTGACTGAATGAAAGGAGCTGACATCTCACTCTCTTCGAATCTTCTTTATCATGCTAAGAGGAGCAGGAAAAAGCAAAAAATTTCAGAATTGCACCTTGCAATGCGGAGAAATTACTGTCTGTGCATTTACAATATTCATTGATTTTTGCCATTGAAAAACGTCCAGAAATGATTGAAGCTACTGACTGAATGAAAGGAGCTCTCATCTCTCTCTCTTTGAATCTTCTTTATCATGCTAAGAGGAGCAGGAAAAAGCAAAAAATTTCAGAATTGCACCTTGCAATGCGGAGAAATTACTGTTTGTGCATTTACAATATTCATTGATTTTTGCCATTGAAAAACGTCCAGAAATGATTGAAGCTACTGACTGAATGAAAGGAGCTGGTATCTCACTCTCTTTGAATCTTCTTTATCATGCTAAGAGGAGCAGGAAAAAGCAAAAAATTTCAGAATTGCACCTTGCAATGCGGAGAAATTACTGTTTGTGCATTTACAATATTCATTGATTTTTGCCATTGAAAAACGTCCAGAAATGATTGAAGCTACTGACTGAATGAAAGGAGCTGGTATCTCACTCTCTTTGAATCTTCTTTATCATGCTAAGAGGAGCAGGAAAAAGCAAAAAATTTCAGAATTGCACCTTGCAATGCGGAGAAATTACTGTTTGTGCATTTACAATATTCATTGATTTTTGCCATTGAAAAACGTCCAGAAATGATTGAAGCTACTGACTGAATGAAAGGAGCTGGCATCTCACTCTCTTTGAATCTTCTTTATCATGTTAAGAGGAGCAGGAAAAAGCAAAAAATTTCAGAATTGCACCTTGCAATGCGGAGAAATTACTGTTTGTGCATTTACAATATTCATTGATTTTTGCCATTGAAAAACGTCCAGAAATGATTGAAGCTACTGACTGAATGAAAGGAGCTCTCATCTCACTCTCTTTGAATCTTCTTTATCATGCTAAGAGGAGCAGGAAAAAGCAAAAAATTTCAGAATTGCACCTTGCAATGCGGAGAAATTACTGTTTGTGCATTTACAATATTCATTGATTTTTGCCATTGAAAAACGTCCAGAAATGATTGAAGCTACTGACTGAATGAAAGGAGCTGGTATCTCACTCTCTTTGAATCTTCTTTATCATGCTAAGAGGAGCAGGAAAAAGCAAAAAATTTCAGAATTGCACCTTGCAATGCGGAGAAATTACTGTTTGTGCATTTACAATATTCATTGATTTTTGCCATTAAAAAACGTCCAGAAATGATTGAAGCTACTGACTGAATGAAAGGAGCTGGTATCTCACTCTCTTTGAATCTTCTTTATCATGCTAAGAGGAGCAGGAAAAAGCAAAAAATTTCAGAATTGCACCTTGCAATGCGGAGAAATTACTGTTTGTGCATTTACAATATTCATTGATTTTTGCCATTGAAAAACGTCCAGAAATGATTGAAGCTACTGACTGAATGAAAGGAGCTGGCATCTCACTCTCTTTGAATCTTCTTTATCATGTTAAGAGGAGCAGGAAAAAGCAAAAAATTTCAGAATTGCACCTTGCAATGCGGAGAAATTACTGTTTGTGCATTTACAATATTCATTGATTTTTGCCATTGAAAAACATCATGTTATTCATATACCAGAAATGTTTGAAGCTACTGACTGAATGAAAGGAGCTGACATCTCACTCTCTTTGAATCTTCTTTATCATGCTAAGAGGAGCAGGAAAAAGCAAAAAATTTCAGAATTGCACCTTGCAATGCGGAGAAATTACTGTCTGTGCATTTACAATATTTATTGATTTTTGCCATTGAAAAACGTCCAGAAATGATTGAAGCTACTGACTGAATGAAAGGAGCTCTCATCTCACTCTCTTTGAATCTTCTTTATCATGCTAAGAGGAGCAGGAAAAAGCAAAAAATTTCAGAATTGCACCTTGCAATGCGGAGAAATTACTGTTTGTGCATTTACAATATTCATTGATTTTTTGCCATTGAAAAACGTCCAGAAATGATTGAAGCTACTGACTGAATGAAAGGAGCTGGTATCTCACTCTCTTTGAATCTTCTTTATCATGCTAAGAGGAGCAGGAAAAAGCAAAAAATTTCAGAATTGCACCTTGCAATGCGGAGAAATTACTGTTTGTGCATTTACAATATTCATTGATTTTTGCCATTGAAAAACGTCCAGAAATGATTGAAGCTACTGACTGAATGAAAGGAGCTGGTATCTCACTCTCTTTGAATCTTCTTTATCATGCTAAGAGGAGCAGGAAAAAGCAAAAAATTTCAGAATTGCACCTTGCAATGCGGAGAAATTACTGTTTGTGCATTTACAATATTCATTGATTTTTGCCATTGAAAAACGTCCAGAAATGATTGAAGCTACTGACTGAATGAAAGGAGCTGGCATCTCACTCTCTTTGAATCTTCTTTATCATGTTAAGAGGAGCAGGAAAAAGCAAAAAATTTCAGAATTGCACCTTGCAATGCGGAGAAATTACTGTTTGTGCATTTACAATATTCATTGATTTTTGCCATTGAAAAACATCATGTTATTCATATACCAGAAATGTTTGAAGCTACTGACTGAATGAAAGGAGCTGGCATCTCACTCTCTTTGAATCTTTTTTATCATGCTAAGAGGAGCAGGAAAAAGCAAAAAATTTCAGAATTGCACCTTGCAATGCGGAGAAATTACTGTTTGTGCATTTACAATATTCATTGATTTTTGCCATTGAAAAACGTCCAGAAATGATTGAAGCTACTGACTGAATGAAAGGAGCTGGCAACTCACTCTCTTTGAATCTTCTTTATCATGCTAAGAGGAGCAGGAAAAAGCAAAAAATTTCAGAATTGCACCTTGCAATGCGGAGAAATTACTGTTTGTGCATTTTTAATATTCATTGATTTTTGCCATTGAAAAATGTCCAGAAATGATTGAAGCTACTGACTGAATGAAAGGAGCTGGCATCTCACTCTCTTTGAATCTTCTTTATCATGCTAAGAGGAGCAGGAAAAAGCAAAAAATTTCAGAATTGCACCTTGCAATGCGGAGAAATTACTGTTTGTGCATTTACAATATTCATTGATTTTTGCCATTGAAAAACATCATGTTATTCATATACCAGAAATGATTGAAGCTACTGACTGAATGAAAGGAGTTGGCATCTCACTCTCTTTGAATCTTCTTTATCATGCTAAGAGGAGCAGGAAAAAGCAAAAAATTTCAGAATTGCACCTTGCAATGCGGAGAAATTACTGTTTGTGCATTTACAATATTCATTGATTTTTGCCATTGAAAAACGTCCAGAAATGATTGAAGCTACTGACTGAATGAAAGGAGCTGGCATCTCACTCTCTTTGAATCTTCTTTATCATGCTAAGAGGAGCAGGAAAAAGCAAAAAATTTCAGAATTGCACCTTGCAATGCGGAGAAATTACTGTTTGTGCATTTACAATATTCCTTGATTTTTGCCATTGAAAAACATGTTATTCATATACCAGAAATGTTTGAAGCTACTGACTGAATGAAAGGAGCTGGCATCTCACTCTCTTTGAATCTTCTTTATCATGCTAAGAGGAGCAGGAAAAAGCAAAAAATTTCAGAATTGCACCTTGCAATGCGGAGAAATTACTGTTTGTGCATTTACAATATTCATTGATTTTTGCCATTGAAAAACGTCCAGAAATGATTGAAGATACTGACTGAATGAAAGGAGCTGGCATCTTACTCTCTTGAATCTTCTTTATCATGCTAAGAGGAGCAGGAAAAAGCAAAAAATTTCAGAATTGCACCTTGCAATGCGGAGAAATTACTGTTTGTGCATTTACAATATTCATTGATTTTTGCCATTGAAAAACGTCCAGAAATGATTGAAGCTACTGACTGAATGAAAGGAGCTGGCATTTTACTCTCTTTGAATCTTCTTTACCATGCTAAGAGGAGCAGGAAAAAGCAAAAAATTTCAGAATTGCACCTTGCAATGCGGAGAAATTAGTGTTTGTGCATTTACAATATTCATTGATTTTTGCCATTGAAAAACATCATGTTATTCATATACCAGAAATGTTTGAAGCTACTGACTGAATGAAAGGAGCTGACATCTCACTCTCTTTGAATCTTCTTTATCATGCTAAGAGGAGCAGGAAAAAGCAAAAAATTTCAGAATTGCACCTTGCAATGCGGAGAAATTACTGTCTGTGCATTTACAATATTCATTGATTTTTGCCATTGAAAAACGTCCAGAAATGATTGAAGCTACTGACTGAATGAAAGGAGCTCTCATCTCACTCTCTTTGAATCTTCTTTATCATGCTAAGAGGAGCAGGAAAAAGCAAAAAATTTCAGAATTGCACCTTGCAATGCGGAGAAATTACTGTTTGTGCATTTACAATATTCATTGATTTTTGCCATTGAAAAACGTCCAGAAATGATTGAAGCTACTGACTGAATGAAAGGAGCTGGTATCTCACTCTCTTTGAATCTTCTTTATCATGCTAAGAGGAGCAGGAAAAAGCAAAAAATTTCAGAATTGCACCTTGCAATGCGGAGAAATTACTGTTTGTGCATATACAATATTCATTGATTTTTGCCACTGAAAAACGTCCAGAAATGATTGAAGCTACTGACTGAATGAAAGGAGCTGGTATCTCACTCTCTTTGAATCTTCTTTATCATGCTAAGAGGAGCAGGAAAAAGCAAAAAATTTCAGAATTGCACCTCGCAATGCGGAGAAATTACTGTTTGTGCATTTACAATATTCATTGATTTTTGCCATTGAAAAACGTCCAGAAATGATTGAAGCTACTGACTGAATGAAAGGAGCTGGCATCTCACTCTCTTTGAATCTTCTTTATCATGTTAAGAGGAGCAGGAAAAAGCAAAAAATTTCAGAATTGCACCTTGCAATGCGGAGAAATTACTGTTTGTGCATTTACAATATTCATTGATTTTTGCCATTGAAAAACATCATGTTATTCATATACCAGAAATGTTTGAAGCTACTGACTGAATGAAAGGAGCTGGCATCTCACTCTCTTTGAATCTTTTTTATCATGCTAAGAGGTGCAGGAAAAAGCAAAAAATTTCAGAATTGCACCTTGCAATGCGGAGAAATTACTGTTTGTGCATTTACAATATTCATTGATTTTTGCCATTGAAAAACGTCCAGAAATGATTGAAGCTACTGACTGAATGAAAGGAGCTGGCATCTCACTCTCTTTGAATCTTCTTTATCATGCTAAGAGGAGCAGGAAAAAGCAAAAAATTTCAGAATTGCACCTTGCAATGCGGAGAAATTACTGTTTGTGCATTTTTAATATTCATTGATTTTTGCCATTGAAAAATGTCCAGAAATGATTGAAGCTACTGACTGAATGAAAGGAGCTGGCATCTCACTCTCTTTGAATCTTCTTTATCATGCTAAGAGGAGCAGGAAAAAGCAAAAAATTTCAGAATTGCACCTTGCAATGCGGAGAAATTACTGTTTGTGCATTTACAATATTCATTGATTTTTGCCATTGAAAAACATCATGTTATTCATATACCAGAAATGATTGAAGCTACTGACTGAATGAAAGGAGTTGGCATCTCACTCTCTTTGAATCTTCTTTATCATGCTAAGAGGAGCAGGAAAAAGCAAAAAATTTCAGAATTGCACCTTGCAATGCGGAGAAATTACTGTTTGTGCATTTACAATATTCATTGATTTTTGCCATTGAAAAACGTCCAGAAATGATTGAAGCTACTGACTGAATGAAAGGAGCTGGCATCTCACTCTCTTTGAATCTTCTTTATCATGCTAAGAGGAGCAGGAAAAAGCAAAAAATTTCAGAATTGCACCTTGCAATGCGGAGAAATTACTGTTTGTGCATTTACAATATTCATTGATTTTTGCCATTGAAAAACGTCCAGAAATGATTGAAGCTACTGACTGAATGAAAGGAGCTGGCATCTTACTCTCTTTGAATCTTCTTTATCATGCTAAGAGGAGCAGGAAAAAGCAAAAAATTTCAGAATTGCACCTTGCAATGCGGAGAAATTACTGTTTGTGCATTTACAATATTCATTGATTTTTGCCATTGAAAAACATCATGTTATTCATATACCAGAAATGTTTGAAGCTACTGACTGAATGAAAGGAGCTGACATCTCACTCTCTTTGAATCTTCTTTATCATGCTAAGAGGAGCAGGAAAAAGCAAAAAATTTCAGAATTGCACCTTGCAATGCGGAGAAATTACTGTCTGTGCATTTACAATATTCATTGATTTTTGCCATTGAAAAACGTCCAGAAATGATTGAAGCTACTGACTGAATGAAAGGAGCTCTCATCTCACTCTCTTTGAATCTTCTTTATCATGCTAAGAGGAGCAGGAAAAAGCAAAAAATTTCAGAATTGCACCTTGCAATGCGGAGAAATTACTGTTTGTGCATTTACAATATTCATTGATTTTTGCCATTGAAAAACGTCCAGAAATGATTGAAGCTACTGACTGAATGAAAGGAGCTGGTATCTCACTCTCTTTGAATCTTCTTTATCATGCTAAGAGGAGCAGGAAAAAGCAAAAAATTTCAGAATTGCACCTTGCAATGCGGAGAAATTACTGTTTGTGCATTTACAATATTCATTGATTTTTGCCATTGAAAAACGTCCAGAAATGATTGAAGCTACTGACTGAATGAAAGGAGCTGGTATCTCACTCTCTTTGAATCTTCTTTATCATGCTAAGAGGAGCAGGAAAAAGCAAAAAATTTCAGAATTGCACCTCGCAATGCGGAGAAATTACTGTTTGTGCATTTACAATATTCATTGATTTTTGCCATTGAAAAACGTCCAGAAATGATTGAAGCTACTGACTGAATGAAAGGAGCTGGCATCTCACTCTCTTTAAATCTTCTTTATCATGTTAAGAGGAGCAGGAAAAAGCAAAAAATTTCAGAATTGCACCTTGCAATGCGGAGAAATTACTGTTTGTGCATTTACAATATTCATTGATTTTTGCCATTGAAAAACATCATGTTATTCATATACCAGAAATGTTTGAAGCTACTGACTGAATGAAAGGAGCTGGCATCTCACTCTCTTTGAATCTTTTTTATCATGCTAAGAGGAGCAGGAAAAAGCAAAAAATTTCAGAATTGCACCTTGCAATGCGGAGAAATTACTGTTTGTGCATTTACAATATTCATTGATTTTTGCCATTGAAAAACGTCCAGAAATGATTGAAGCTACTGACTGAATGAAAGGAGCTGGCATCTCACTCTCTTTGAATCTTCTTTATCATGCTAAGAGGAGCAGGAAAAAGCAAAAAATTTCAGAATTGCACCTTGCAATGCGGAGAAATTACTGTTTGTGCATTTACAATATTCATTGATTTTTGCCATTGAAAAACATCATGTTATTCATATACCAGAAATGTTTGAAGCTACTGACTGAATGAAAGGAGCTGAAATCTCACTCTCTTTGAATCTTCTTTATCATGCTAAGAGGAGCAGGAAAAAGCAAAAAATTTCAGAATTGCACCTTGCAATGTGGAGAAATTACTGTCTGTGCATTTACAATATTCATTGATTTTTGCCATTGAAAAACGTCCAGAAATGATTGAAGCTACTGACTGAATGAAAGGAGCTCTCATCTCACTCTCTTTGAATCTTCTTTATCATGCTAAGAGGAGCAGGAAAAAGCAAAAAATTTCAGAATTGCACCTTGCAATGCGGAGAAATTACTGTTTGTGCATTTACAATATTCATTGATTTTTGCCATTGAAAAACGTCCAGAAATGATTGAAGCTACTGACTGAATGAAAGGAGCTGGTATCTCACTCTCTTTGAATCTTCTTTATCATGCTAAGAGGAGCAGGAAAAAGCAAAAAATTTCAGAATTGCACCTTGCAATGCGGAGAAATTACTGTTTGTGCATTTACAATATTCATTGATTTTTGCCATTGAAAAACGTCCAGAAATGATTGAAGCTACTGACTGAATGAAAGGAGCTGGTATCTCACTCTCTTTGAATCTTCTTTATCATGCTAAGAGGAGCAGGAAAAAGCAAAAAATTTCAGAATTGCACCTTGCAATGCGGAGAAATTACTGTTTGTGCATTTACAATATTCATTGATTTTTGCCATTGAAAAACGTCCAGAAATGATTGAAGCTACTGACTGAATGAAAGGAGCTGGCATCTCACTCTCTTTGAATCTTCTTTATCATGTTAAGAGGAGCAGGAAAAAGCAAAAAATTTCAGAATTGCACCTTGCAATGCGGAGAAATTACTGTTTGTGCATTTACAATATTCATTGATTTTTGCCATTGAAAAACATCATGTTATTCATATACCAGAAATGTTTGAAGCTACTGACTGAATGAAAGGAGCTGGCATCTCACTCTCTTTGAATCTTTTTTATCATGCTAAGAGGAGCAGGAAAAAGCAAAAAATTTCAGAATTGCACCTTGCAATGCGGAGAAATTACTGTTTGTGCATTTACAATATTCATTGATTTTTGCCATTGAAAAACGTCCAGAAATGATTGAAGCTACTGACTGAATGAAAGGAGCTGGCATCTCACTCTCTTTGAATCTTCTTTATCATGCTAAGAGGAGCAGGAAAAAGCAAAAAATTTCAGAATTGCACCTTGCAATGCGGAGAAATTACTGTTTGTGCATTTTTAATATTCATTGATTTTTGCCATTGAAAAATGTCCAGAAATGATTGAAGCTACTGACTGAATGAAAGGAGCTGGCATCTCACTCTCTTTGAATCTTCTTTATCATGCTAAGAGGAGCAGGAAAAAGCAAAAAATTTCAGAATTGCACCTTGCAATGCGGAGAAATTACTGTTTGTGCATTTACAATATTCATTGATTTTTGCCATTGAAAAACATCATGTTATTCATATACCAGAAATGATTGAAGCTACTGACTGAATGAAAGGAGTTGGCATCTCACTCTCTTTGAATCTTCTTTATCATGCTAAGAGGAGCAGGAAAAAGCAAAAAATTTCAGAATTGCACCTTGCAATGCGGAGAAATTACTGTTTGTGCATTTACAATATTCATTGATTTTTGCCATTGAAAAACGTCCAGAAATGATTGAAGCTACTGACTGAATGAAAGGAGCTGGTATCTCACTCTCTTTGAATCTTCTTTATCATGCTAAGAGGAGCAGGAAAAAGCAAAAAATTTCAGAATTGCACCTTGCAATGCGGAGAAATTACTGTTTGTGCATTTACAATATTCATTGATTTTTGCCATTGAAAAACGTCCAGAAATGATTGAAGCTACTGACTGAATGAAAGGAGCTGGTATCTCACTCTCTTTGAATCTTCTTTATCATGCTAAGAGGAGCAGGAAAAAGCAAAAAATTTCAGAATTGCACCTCGCAATGCGGAGAAATTACTGTTTGTGCATTTACAATATTCATTGATTTTTGCCATTGAAAAACGTCCAGAAATGATTGAAGCTACTGACTGAATGAAAGGAGCTGGCATCTCACTCTCTTTAAATCTTCTTTATCATGTTAAGAGGAGCAGGAAAAAGCAAAAAATTTCAGAATTGCACCTTGCAATGCGGAGAAATTACTGTTTGTGCATTTACAATATTCATTGATTTTTGCCATTGAAAAACATCATGTTATTCATATACCAGAAATGTTTGAAGCTACTGACTGAATGAAAGGAGCTGGCATCTCACTCTCTTTGAATCTTTTTTATCATGCTAAGAGGAGCAGGAAAAAGCAAAAAATTTCAGAATTGCACCTTGCAATGCGGAGAAATTACTGTTTGTGCATTTACAATATTCATTGATTTTTGCCATTGAAAAACGTCCAGAAATGATTGAAGCTACTGACTGAATGAAAGGAGCTGGCATCTCACTCTCTTTGAATCTTCTTTATCATGCTAAGAGGAGCAGGAAAAAGCAAAAAATTTCAGAATTGCACCTTGCAATGCGGAGAAATTACTGTTTGTGCATTTACAATATTCATTGATTTTTGCCATTGAAAAACATCATGTTATTCATATACCAGAAATGTTTGAAGCTACTGACTGAATGAAAGGAGCTGAAATCTCACTCTCTTTGAATCTTCTTTATCATGCTAAGAGGAGCAGGAAAAAGCAAAAAATTTCAGAATTGCACCTTGCAATGTGGAGAAATTACTTTCTGTGCATTTACAATATTCATTGATTTTTGCCATTGAAAAACGTCCAGAAATGATTGAAGCTACTGACTGAATGAAAGGAGCTCTCATCTCACTCTCTTTGAATCTTCTTTATCATGCTAAGAGGAGCAGGAAAAAGCAAAAAATTTCAGAATTGCACCTTGCAATGCGGAGAAATTACTGTTTGTGCATTTACAATATTCATTGATTTTTGCCATTGAAAAACGTCCAGAAATGATTGAAGCTACTGACTGAATGAAAGGAGCTGGTATCTCACTCTCTTTGAATCTTCTTTATCATGCTAAGAGGAGCAGGAAAAAGCAAAAAATTTCAGAATTGCACCTTGCAATGCGGAGAAATTACTGTTTGTGCATTTACAATATTCATTGATTTTTGCCATTGAAAAACGTCCAGAAATGATTGAAGCTACTGACTGAATGAAAGGAGCTGGTATCTCACTCTCTTTGAATCTTCTTTATCATGCTAAGAGGAGCAGGAAAAAGCAAAAAATTTCAGAATTGCACCTTGCAATGCGGAGAAATTACTGTTTGTGCATTTACAATATTCATTGATTTTTGCCATTGAAAAACGTCCAGAAATGATTGAAGCTACTGACTGAATGAAAGGAGCTGGCATCTCACTCTCTTTGAATCTTCTTTATCATGTTAAGAGGAGCAGGAAAAAGCAAAAAATTTCAGAATTGCACCTTGCAATGCGGAGAAATTACTGTTTGTGCATTTACAATATTCATTGATTTTTGCCATTGAAAAACATCATGTTATTCATATACCAGAAATGTTTGAAGCTACTGACTGAATGAAAGGAGCTGGCATCTCACTCTCTTTGAATCTTTTTTATCATGCTAAGAGGAGCAGGAAAAAGCAAAAAATTTCAGAATTGCACCTTGCAATGCGGAGAAATTACTGTTTGTGCATTTACAATATTCATTGATTTTTGCCATTGAAAAACGTCCAGAAATGATTGAAGCTACTGACTGAATGAAAGGAGCTGGCATCTCACTCTCTTTGAATCTTCTTTATCATGCTAAGAGGAGCAGGAAAAAGCAAAAAATTTCAGAATTGCACCTTGCAATGCGGAGAAATTACTGTTTGTGCATTTTTAATATTCATTGATTTTTGCCATTGAAAAATGTCCAGAAATGATTGAAGCTACTGACTGAATGAAAGGAGCTGGCATCTCACTCTCTTTGAATCTTCTTTATCATGCTAAGAGGAGCAGGAAAAAGCAAAAAATTTCAGAATTGCACCTTGCAATGCGGAGAAATTACTGTTTGTGCATTTACAATATTCATTGATTTTTGCCATTGAAAAACATCATGTTATTCATATACCAGAAATGATTGAAGCTACTGACTGAATGAAAGGAGTTGGCATCTCACTCTCTTTGAATCTTCTTTATCATGCTAAGAGGAGCAGGAAAAAGCAAAAAATTTCAGAATTGCACCTTGCAATGCGGAGAAATTACTGTTTGTGCATTTACAATATTCATTGATTTTTGCCATTGAAAAACGTCCAGAAATGATTGAAGCTACTGACTGAATGAAAGGAGCTGGCATCTCACTCTCTTTGAATCTTCTTTATCATGCTAAGAGGAGCAGGAAAAAGCAAAAAATTTCAGAATTGCACCTTGCAATGCGGAGAAATTACTGTTTGTGCATTTACAATATTCCTTGATTTTTGCCATTGAAAAACATGTTATTCATAACCAGAAATGTTTGAAGCTACTGACTGAATGAAAGGAGCTGGCATCTCACTCTCTTTGAATCTTCTTTATCATGCTAAGAGGAGCAGGAAAAAGCAAAAAATTTCAGAATTGCACCTTGCAATGCGGAGAAATTACTGTTTGTGCATTTACAATATTCATTGATTTTTGCCATTGAAAAACGTCCAGAAATGATTGAAGCTACTGACTGAATGAAAGGAGCTGGCATCTTACTCTCTTGAATCTTCTTTATCATGCTAAGAGGAGCAGGAAAAAGCAAAAAATTTCAGAATTGCACCTTGCAATGCGGAGAAATTACTGTTTGTGCATTTACAATATTCATTGATTTTTGCCATTGAAAAACGTCCAGAAATGATTGAAGCTACTGACTGAATGAAAGGAGCTGGCATTTTACTCTCTTTGAATCTTCTTTACCATGCTAAGAGGAGCAGGAAAAAGCAAAAAATTTAAGAATTGCACCTTGCAATGCGGAGAAATTAGTGTTTGTGCATTTACAATATTCATTGATTTTTGCCATTGAAAAACATCCAGAAATGATTGAAGCTACTGACTGAATGAAAGGAGCTGGTATCTCACTCTCTTTGAATCTTCTTTATCATGCTAAGAGGAGCAGGAAAAAGCAAAAAATTTCAGAATTGCACCTTGCAATGCGGAGAAATTACTGTTTGTGCATATACAATATTCATTGATTTTTGCCACTGAAAAACGTCCAGAAATGATTGAAGCTACTGACTGAATGAAAGGAGCTGGTATCTCACTCTCTTTGAATCTTCTTTATCATGCTAAGAGGAGCAGGAAAAAGCAAAAAATTTCAGAATTGCACCTCGCAATGCGGAGAAATTACTGTTTGTGCATTTACAATATTCATTGATTTTTGCCATTGAAAAACGTCCAGAAATGATTGAAGCTACTGACTGAATGAAAGGAGCTGGCATCTCACTCTCTTTGAATCTTCTTTATCATGTTAAGAGGAGCAGGAAAAAGCAAAAAATTTCAGAATTGCACCTTGCAATGCGGAGAAATTACTGTTTGTGCATTTACAATATTCATTGATTTTTGCCATTGAAAAACATCATGTTATTCATATACCAGAAATGTTTGAAGCTACTGACTGAATGAAAGGAGCTGGCATCTCACTCTCTTTGAATCTTTTTTATCATGCTAAGAGGAGCAGGAAAAAGCAAAAAATTTCAGAATTGCACCTTGCAATGCGGAGAAATTACTGTTTGTGCATTTACAATATTCATTGATTTTTGCCATTGAAAAACGTCCAGAAATGATTGAAGCTACTGACTGAATGAAAGGAGCTGGCATCTCACTCTCTTTGAATCTTCTTTATCATGCTAAGAGGAGCAGGAAAAAGCAAAAAATTTCAGAATTGCACCTTGCAATGCGGAGAAATTACTGTTTGTGCATTTACAATATTTCTTGATTTTTGCCATTGAAAAACATGTTATTCATATACCAGAAATGTTTGAAGCTACTGACTGAATGAAAGGAGCTGGCATCTCACTCTCTTTGAATCTTCTTTATCATGCTAAGAGGAGCAGGAAAAAGCAAAAAATTTCAGAATTGCACCTTGCAATGCGGAGAAATTACTGTTTGTGCATTTACAATATTCATTGATTTTTGCCATTGAAAAACGTCCAGAAATGATTGAAGCTACTGACTGAATGAAAGGAGCTGGCATCTTACTCTCTTGAATCTTCTTTATCATGCTAAGAGGAGCAGGAAAAAGCAAAAAATTTCAGAATTGCACCTTGCAATGCGGAGAAATTACTGTTTGTGCATTTACAATATTCATTGATTTTTGCCATTGAAAAACGTCCAGAAATGATTGAAGCTACTGACTGAATGAAAGGAGCTGGCATTTTACTCTCTTTGAATCTTCTTTACCATGCTAAGAGGAGCAGGAAAAAGCAAAAAATTTCAGAATTGCACCTTGCAATGCGGAGAAATTAGTGTTTGTGCATTTACAATATTCATTGATTTTTGCCATTGAAAAACATCATGTTATTCATATACCAGAAATGTTTGAAGCTACTGACTGAATGAAAGGAGCTGACATCTCACTCTCTTTGAATCTTCTTTATCATGCTAAGAGGAGCAGGAAAAAGCAAAAAATTTCAGAATTGCACCTTGCAATGCGGAGAAATTACTGTCTGTGCATTTACAATATTCATTGATTTTTGCCATTGAAAAACGTCCAGAAATGATTGAAGCTACTGACTGAATGAAAGGAGCTCTCATCTCACTCTCTTTGAATCTTCTTTATCATGCTAAGAGGAGCAGGAAAAAGCAAAAAATTTCAGAATTGCACCTTGCAATGCGGAGAAATTACTGTTTGTGCATTTACAATATTCATTGATTTTTGCCATTGAAAAACATCCAGAAATGATTGAAGCTACTGACTGAATGAAAGGAGCTGGTATCTCACTCTCTTTGAATCTTCTTTATCATGCTAAGAGGAGCAGGAAAAAGCAAAAAATTTCAGAATTGCACCTTGCAATGCGGAGAAATTACTGTTTGTGCATATACAATATTCATTGATTTTTGCCACTGAAAAACGTCCAGAAATGATTGAAGCTACTGACTGAATGAAAGGAGCTGGTATCTCACTCTCTTTGAATCTTCTTTATCATGCTAAGAGGAGCAGGAAAAAGCAAAAAATTTCAGAATTGCACCTCGCAATGCGGAGAAATTACTGTTTGTGCATTTACAATATTCATTGATTTTTGCCATTGAAAAACGTCCAGAAATGATTGAAGCTACTGACTGAATGAAAGGAGCTGGCATCTCACTCTCTTTGAATCTTCTTTATCATGTTAAGAGGAGCAGGAAAAAGCAAAAAATTTCAGAATTGCACCTTGCAATGCGGAGAAATTACTGTTTGTGCATTTACAATATTCATTGATTTTTGCCATTGAAAAACATCATGTTATTCATATACCAGAAATGTTTGAAGCTACTGACTGAATGAAAGGAGCTGGCATCTCACTCTCTTTGAATCTTTTTTATCATGCTAAGAGGAGCAGGAAAAAGCAAAAAATTTCAGAATTGCACCTTGCAATGCGGAGAAATTACTGTTTGTGCATTTACAATATTCATTGATTTTTGCCATTGAAAAACGTCCAGAAATGATTGAAGCTACTGACTGAATGAAAGGAGCTGGCATCTCACTCTCTTTGAATCTTCTTTATCATGCTAAGAGGAGCAGGAAAAAGCAAAAAATTTCAGAATTGCACCTTGCAATGCGGAGAAATTACTGTTTGTGCATTTTTAATATTCATTGATTTTTGCCATTGAAAAATGTCCAGAAATGATTGAAGCTACTGACTGAATGAAAGGAGCTGGCATCTCACTCTCTTTGAATCTTCTTTATCATGCTAAGAGGAGCAGGAAAAAGCAAAAAATTTCAGAATTGCACCTTGCAATGCGGAGAAATTACTGTTTGTGCATTTACAATATTCATTGATTTTTGCCATTGAAAAACATCATGTTATTCATATACCAGAAATGATTGAAGCTACTGACTGAATGAAAGGAGTTGGCATCTCACTCTCTTTGAATCTTCTTTATCATGCTAAGAGGAGCAGGAAAAAGCAAAAAATTTCAGAATTGCACCTTGCAATGCGGAGAAATTACTGTTTGTGCATTTACAATATTCATTGATTTTTGCCATTGAAAAACGTCCAGAAATGATTGAAGCTACTGACTGAATGAAAGGAGCTGGCATCTTACTCTCTTTGAATCTTCTTTATCATGCTAAGAGGAGCAGGAAAAAGCAAAAAATTTCAGAATTGCACCTTGCAATGCGGAGAAATTACTGTTTGTGCATTTACAATATTCATTGATTTTTGCCATTGAAAAACGTCCAGAAATGATTGAAGCTACTGACTGAATGAAAGGAGCTGGCATCTTACTCTCTTTGAATCTTCTTTATCATGCTAAGAGGAGCAGGAAAAAGCAAAAAATTTCAGAATTGCACCTTGCAATGCGGAGAAATTACTGTTTGTGCATTTACAATATTCATTGATTTTTGCCATTGAAAAACATCATGTTATTCATATACCAGAAATGTTTGAAGCTACTGACTGAATGAAAGGAGCTGACATCTCACTATCTTTGAATCTTCTTTATCATGCTAAGAGGAGCAGGAAAAAGCAAAAAATTTCAGAATTGCACCTTGCAATGCGGAGAAATTACTGTTTGTGTATTTACAATATTCATTGATTTTTGCCATTGAAAAACGTCCAGAAATGATTGAAGCTACTGACTGAATGAAAGGAGCTGGCATCTCACTCTCTTGAATCTTCTTTATCATGCTAAGAGGAGCAGGAAAAAGCAAAAAATTTCAGAATTGCACCTTGCAATGCGGAGAAATTACTGTTTGTGCATTTACAATATTCATTGATTTTTGCCATTGAAAAACGTCCAGAAATGATTGAAGCTACTGACTGAATGAAAGGAGCTGGCATCTTACTCTCTTTGAATCTTCTTTACCATGCTAAGAGGAGCAGGAAAAAGCAAAAAATTTCAGAATTGCACCTTGCAATGCGGAGAAATTACTGTTTGTGCATTTACAATATTCATTGATTTTTGCCATTGAAAAACATCATGTTATTCATATACCAGAAATGTTTGAAGCTACTGACTGAATGAAAGGAGCTGACATCTCACTCTCTTTGAATCTTCTTTATCATGCTAAGAGGAGCAGGAAAAAGCAAAAAATTTCAGAATTGCACTTTGCAATGCGGAGAAATTACTGTTTGTGCATTTACAATATTCATTGATTTTTGCCATTGAAAAACGTTCAGAAATGATTGAAGCTACTGACTGAATGAAAGGAGCTGGCATCTCACTCTCTTTGAATCTTCTTTATCATGCTAAGAGGAGCAGGAAAAAGCAAAAAATTTCAGAATTGCACCTTGCAATGCGGAGAAATTACTGTTTGTGCATTTACAATATTCATTGATTTTTGCCATTGAAAAACGTCCAGATATGATTGAAGCTACTGACTGAATGAAAGGAGCTGGCATCTTACTCTCTTTGAATCTTCTTTATCATGCTAAGAGGAGCAGGAAAAAGCAAAAAATTTCAGAATTACACCTTGCAATGCGGAGAAATTACTGTTTGTGCATTTACAATATTCATTGATTTTTGCCATTGAAAAACATCATGTTATTCATATACCAGAAATGTTTGAAGCTACTGACTGAATGAAAGGAGCTGACATCTCACTCTCTTTGAATCTTCTTTATCATGCTAAGAGGAGCAGGAAAAAGCAAAAAATTTCAGAATTGCACCTTGCAATGCGGAGAAATTACTGTCTGTGCATTTACAATATTCATTGATTTTTGCCATTGAAAAACGTCCAGAAATGATTGAAGCTACTGACTGAATGAAAGGAGCTGGCATCTCACTCTCTTGAATCTTCTTTATCATGCTAAGAGGAGCAGGAAAAAGCAAAAAATTTCAGAATTACACCTTGCAATGCGGAGAAATTACTGTTTGTGCATTTACAATATTCATTGATTTTTGCCATTGAAAAACGTCCAGAAATGATTGAAGCTACTGACTGAATGAAAGGAGCTGGCATATTACTCTCTTTGAATCTTCTTTACCATGCTAAGAGGAGCAGGAAAAAGCAAAAAATTTCTGAATTGCACCTTGCAATGCGGAGAAATTACTGTTTGTGCATTTACAATATTCATTGATTTTTGCCATTGAAAAACATCATGTTATTCATATACCAGAAATGTTTGAAGCTACTGACTGAATGAAAGGAGCTGACATCTCACTCTCTTTGAATCTTCTTTATCATGCTAAGAGGAGCAGGAAAAAGCAAAAAATTTCAGAATTGCACTTTGCAATGCGGAGAAATTACTGTTTGTGCATTTACAATATTCATTGATTTTTGCCATTGAAAAACGTCCAGAAATGATTGAAGCTACTGACTGAATGAAAGGAGCTGGCATCTCACTCTCTTTGAATCTTCTTTATCATGCTAAGAGGAGCAGGAAAAAGCAAAAAATTTCAGAAATGCACCTTGCAATGCGGAGAAATTACTGTTTGTGCATTTACAATATTCATTGATTTTTGCCATTGAAAAACGTCCAGATATGATTGAAGCTACTGACTGAATGAAAGGAGCTGGCATCTTACTCTCTTTGAATCTTCTTTATCATGCTAAGAGGAGCAGGAAAAAGCAAAAAATTTCAGAATTGCACCTTGCAATGCGGAGAAATTACTGTTTGTGCATTTACAATATTCATTGATTTTTGCCATTGAAAAACATCATGTTATTCATATACCAGAAATGTTTGAAGCTACTGACTGAATGAAAGGAGCTGGCATCTCACTCTCTTTGAATCTTTTTTATCATGCTAAGAGGAGCAGGAAAAAGCAAAAAATTTCAGAATTGCACCTTGCAATGCGGAGAAATTACTGTTTGTGCATTTACAATATTCATTGATTTTTGCCATTGAAAAACGTCCAGAAATGATTGAAGCTACTGACTGAAGGAAAGGAGCTGGCATCTCACTCTCTTTGAATCTTCTTTATCATGCTAAGAGGAGCAGGAAAAAGCAAAACATTTCAGAATTGCACCTTGCAATGCGGAGAAATTACTGTTTGTGCATTTTTAATATTCATTGATTTTTGCCATTGAAAAATGTCCAGAAATGATTGAAGCTACTGACTGAATGAAAGGAGCTGGCATCTCACTCTCTTTGAATCTTCTTTATCATGCTAAGAGGAGCAGGAAAAAGCAAAAAATTTCAGAATTGCACCTTGCAATGCGGAGAAATTACTGTTTGTGCATTTACAATATTCATTGATTTTTGCCATTGAAAAACATCATGTTATTCATATACCAGAAATGATTGAAGCTACTGACTGAATGAAAGGAGTTGGCATCTCACTCTCTTTGAATCTTCTTTATCATGCTAAGAGGAGCAGGAAAAAGCAAAAAATTTCAGAATTGCACCTTGCAATGCGGAGAAATTACTGTTTGTGCATTTACAATATTCATTGATTTTTGCCATTGAAAAACGTCCAGAAATGATTGAAGCTACTGACTGAATGAAAGGAGCTGGCATCTTACTCTCTTTGAATCTTCTTTATCATGCTAAGAGGAGCAGGAAAAAGCAAAAAATTTCAGAATTGCACCTTGCAATGCGGAGAAATTACTGTTTGTGCATTTACAATATTCATTGATTTTTGCCATTGAAAAACGTCCAGAAATGATTGAAGCTACTGACTGAATGAAAGGAGCTGGCATCTTACTCTCTTTGAATCTTCTTTATCATGCTAAGAGGTGCAGGAAAAAGCAAAAAATTTCAGAATTGCACCTTGCAATGCGGAGAAATTACTGTTTGTGCATTTACAATATTCATTGATTTTTGCCATTGAAAAACATCATGTTATTCATATACCAGAAATGTTTGAAGCTACTGACTGAATGAAAGGAGCTGACATCTCACTATCTTTGAATCTTCTTTATCATGCTAAGAGAAGCAGGAAAAAGCAAAAAATTTCAGAATTGCACCTTGCAATGCGGAGAAATTACTGTTTGTGTATTTACAATATTCATTGATTTTTGCCATTGAAAAACGTCCAGAAATGATTGAAGCTACTGACTGAATGAAAGGAGCTGGCATCTCACTCTCTTGAATCTTCTTTATCATGCTAAGAGGAGCAGGAAAAAGCAAAAAATTTCAGAATTGCACCTTGCAATGCGGAGAAATTACTGTTTGTGCATTTACAATATTCATTGATTTTTGCCATTGAAAAACGTCCAGAAATGATTGAAGCTACTGACTGAATGAAAGGAGCTGGCATCTTACTCTCTTTGAATCTTCTTTACCATGCTAAGAGGAGCAGGAAAAAGCAAAAAATTTCAGAATTGCACCTTGCAATGCGGAGAAATTACTGTTTGTGCATTTACAATATTCATTGATTTTTGCCATTGAAAAACATCATGTTATTCATATACCAGAAATGTTTGAAGCTACTGACTGAATGAAAGGAGCTGACATCTCACTCTCTTTGAATCTTCTTTATCATGCTAAGAGGAGCAGGAAAAAGCAAAAAATTTCAGAATTGCACTTTGCAATGCGGAGAAATTACTGTTTGTGCATTTACAATATTCATTGATTTTTGCCATTGAAAAACGTTCAGAAATGATTGAAGCTACTGACTGAATGAAAGGAGCTGGCATCTCACTCTCTTTGAATCTTCTTTATCATGCTAAGAGGAGCAGGAAAAAGCAAAAAATTTCAGAATTGCACCTTGCAATGCGGAGAAATTACTGTTTGTGCATTTACAATATTCATTGATTTTTGCCATTGAAAAACGTCCAGATATGATTGAAGCTACTGACTGAATGAAAGGAGCTGGCATCTTACTCTCTTTGAATCTTCTTTATCATGCTAAGAGGAGCAGGAAAAAGCAAAAAATTTCAGAATTACACCTTGCAATGCGGAGAAATTACTGTTTGTGCATTTACAATATTCATTGATTTTTGCCATTGAAAAACATCATGTTATTCATATACCAGAAATGTTTGAAGCTACTGACTGAATGAAAGGAGCTGACATCTCACTCTCTTTGAATCTTCTTTATCATGCTAAGAGGAGCAGGAAAAAGCAAAAAATTTCAGAATTGCACCTTGCAATGCGGAGAAATTACTGTCTGTGCATTTACAATATTCATTGATTTTTGCCATTGAAAAACGTCCAGAAATGATTGAAGCTACTGACTGAATGAAAGGAGCTGGCATCTCACTCTCTTGAATCTTCTTTATCATGCTAAGAGGAGCAGGAAAAAGCAAAAAATTTCAGAATTACACCTTGCAATGCGGAGAAATTACTGTTTGTGCATTTACAATATTCATTGATTTTTGCCATTGAAAAACGTCCAGAAATGATTGAAGCTACTGACTGAATGAAAGGAGCTGGCATCTCACTCTCTTTGAATCTTCTTTATCATGCTAAGAGGAGCAGGAAAAAGCAAAAAATTTCAGAATTGCACCTTGCAATGCGGAGAAATTACTGTTTGTGCATTTTTAATATTCATTGATTTTTGCCATTGAAAAATGTCCAGAAATGATTGAAGCTACTGACTGAATGAAAGGAGCTGGCATCTCACTCTCTTTGAATCTTCTTTATCATGCTAAGAGGAGCAGGAAAAAGCAAAAAATTTCAGAATTGCACCTTGCAATGCGGAGAAATTACTGTTTGTGCATTTACAATATTCATTGATTTTTGCCATTGAAAAACATCATGTTATTCATATACCAGAAATGATTGAAGCTACTGACTGAATGAAAGGAGTTGGCATCTCACTCTCTTTGAATCTTCTTTATCATGCTAAGAGGAGCAGGAAAAAGCAAAAAATTTCAGAATTGCACCTTGCAATGCGGAGAAATTACTGTTTGTGCATTTACAATATTCATTGATTTTTGCCATTGAAAAACGTCCAGAAATGATTGAAGCTACTGACTGAATGAAAGGATCTGGCATCTTACTCTCTTTGAATCTTCTTTATCATGCTAAGAGGAGCAGGAAAAAGCAAAAAATTTCAGAATTGCACCTTGCAATGCGGAGAAATTACTGTTTGTGCATTTACAATATTCATTGATTTTTGCCATTGAAAAACGTCCAGAAATGATTGAAGCTACTGACTGAATGAAAGGAGCTGGCATCTTACTCTCTTTGAATCTTCTTTATCATGCTAAGAGGAGCAGGAAAAAGCAAAAAATTTCAGAATTGCACCTTGCAATGCGGAGAAATTACTGTTTGTGCATTTACAATATTCATTGATTTTTGCCATTGAAAAACATCATGTTATTCATATACCAGAAATGTTTGAAGCTACTGACTGAATGAAAGGAGCTGACATCTCACTATCTTTGAATCTTCTTTATCATGCTAAGAGGAGCAGGAAAAAGCAAAAAATTTCAGAATTGCACCTTGCAATGCGGAGAAATTACTGTTTGTGTATTTACAATATTCATTGATTTTTGCCATTGAAAAACGTCCAGAAATGATTGAAGCTACTGACTGAATGAAAGGAGCTGGCATCTCACTCTCTTGAATCTTCTTTATCATGCTAAGAGGAGCAGGAAAAAGCAAAAAATTTCAGAATTGCACCTTGCAATGCGGAGAAATTACTGTTTGTGCATTTACAATATTCATTGATTTTTGCCATTGAAAAACGTCCAGAAATGATTGAAGCTACTGACTGAATGAAAGGAGCTGGCATCTTACTCTCTTTGAATCTTCTTTACCATGCTAAGAGGAGCAGGAAAAAGCAAAAAATTTCAGAATTGCACCTTGCAATGCGGAGAAATTACTGTTTGTGCATTTACAATATTCATTGATTTTTGCCATTGAAAAACATCATGTTATTCATATACCAGAAATGTTTGAAGCTACTGACTGAATGAAAGGAGCTGACATCTCACTCTCTTTGAATCTTCTTTATCATGCTAAGAGGAGCAGGAAAAAGCAAAAAATTTCAGAATTGCACTTTGCAATGCGGAGAAATTACTGTTTGTGCATTTACAATATTCATTGATTTTTGCCATTGAAAAACGTTCAGAAATGATTGAAGCTACTGACTGAATGAAAGGAGCTGGCATCTCACTCTCTTTGAATCTTCTTTATCATGCTAAGAGGAGCAGGAAAAAGCAAAAAATTTCAGAATTGCACCTTGCAATGCGGAGAAATTACTGTTTGTGCATTTACAATATTCATTGATTTTTGCCATTGAAAAACGTCCAGATATGATTGAAGCTACTGACTGAATGAAAGGAGCTGGCATCTTACTCTCTTTGAATCTTCTTTATCATGCTAAGAGGAGCAGGAAAAAGCAAAAAATTTCAGAATTACACCTTGCAATGCGGAGAAATTACTGTTTGTGCATTTACAATATTCATTGATTTTTGCCATTGAAAAACATCATGTTATTCATATACCAGAAATGTTTGAAGCTACTGACTGAATGAAAGGAGCTGACATCTCACTCTCTTTGAATCTTCTTTATCATGCTAAGAGGAGCAGGAAAAAGCAAAAAATTTCAGAATTGCACCTTGCAATGCGGAGAAATTACTGTCTGTGCATTTACAATATTCATTGATTTTTGCCATTGAAAAACGTCCAGAAATGATTGAAGCTACTGACTGAATGAAAGGAGCTGGCATCTCACTCTCTTGAATCTTCTTTATCATGCTAAGAGGAGCAGGAAAAAGCAAAAAATTTCAGAATTACACCTTGCAATGCGGAGAAATTACTGTTTGTGCATTTACAATATTCATTGATTTTTGCCATTGAAAAACGTCCAGAAATGATTGAAGCTACTGACTGAATGAAAGGAGCTGGCATATTACTCTCTTTGAATCTTCTTTACCATGCTAAGAGGAGCAGGAAAAAGCAAAAAATTTCTGAATTGCACCTTGCAATGCGGAGAAATTACTGTTTGTGCATTTACAATATTCATTGATTTTTGCCATTGAAAAACATCATGTTATTCATATACCAGAAATGTTTGAAGCTACTGACTGAATGAAAGGAGCTGACATCTCACTCTCTTTGAATCTTCTTTATCATGCTAAGAGGAGCAGGAAAAAGCAAAAAATTTCAGAATTGCACTTTGCAATGCGGAGAAATTACTGTTTGTGCATTTACAATATTCATTGATTTTTGCCATTGAAAAACGTCCAGAAATGATTGAAGCTACTGACTGAATGAAAGGAGCTGGCATCTCACTCTCTTTGAATCTTCTTTATCATGCTAAGAGGAGCAGGAAAAAGCAAAAAATTTCAGAAATGCACCTTGCAATGCGGAGAAATTACTGTTTGTGCATTTACAATATTCATTGATTTTTGCCATTGAAAAACGTCCAGATATGATTGAAGCTACTGACTGAATGAAAGGAGCTGGCATCTTACTCTCTTTGAATCTTCTTTATCATGCTAAGAGGAGCAGGAAAAAGCAAAAAATTTCAGAATTGCACCTTGCAATGCGGAGAAATTACTGTTTGTGCATTTACAATATTCATTGATTTTTGCCATTGAAAAACATCATGTTATTCATATACCAGAAATGTTTGAAGCTACTGACTGAATGAAAGGAGCTGGCATCTCACTCTCTTTGAATCTTTTTTATCATGCTAAGAGGAGCAGGAAAAAGCAAAAAATTTCAGAATTGCACCTTGCAATGCGGAGAAATTACTGTTTGTGCATTTACAATATTCATTGATTTTTGCCATTGAAAAACGTCCAGAAATGATTGAAGCTACTGACTGAAGGAAAGGAGCTGGCATCTCACTCTCTTTGAATCTTCTTTATCATGCTAAGAGGAGCAGGAAAAAGCAAAAAATTTCAGAATTGCACCTTGCAATGCGGAGAAATTACTGTTTGTGCATTTTTAATATTCATTGATTTTTGCCATTGAAAAATGTCCAGAAATGATTGAAGCTACTGACTGAATGAAAGGAGCTGGCATCTCACTCTCTTTGAATCTTCTTTATCATGCTAAGAGGAGCAGGAAAAAGCAAAAAATTTCAGAATTGCACCTTGCAATGCGGAGAAATTACTGTTTGTGCATTTACAATATTCATTGATTTTTGCCATTGAAAAACATCATGTTATTCATATACCAGAAATGATTGAAGCTACTGACTGAATGAAAGGAGTTGGCATCTCACTCTCTTTGAATCTTCTTTATCATGCTAAGAGGAGCAGGAAAAAGCAAAAAATTTCAGAATTGCACCTTGCAATGCGGAGAAATTACTGTTTGTGCATTTACAATATTCATTGATTTTTGCCATTGAAAAACGTCCAGAAATGATTGAAGCTACTGACTGAATGAAAGGAGCTGGCATCTTACTCTCTTTGAATCTTCTTTATCATGCTAAGAGGAGCAGGAAAAAGCAAAAAATTTCAGAATTGCACCTTGCAATGCGGAGAAATTACTGTTTGTGCATTTACAATATTCATTGATTTTTGCCATTGAAAAACGTCCAGAAATGATTGAAGCTACTGACTGAATGAAAGGAGCTGGCATCTTACTCTCTTTGAATCTTCTTTATCATGCTAAGAGGAGCAGGAAAAAGCAAAAAATTTCAGAATTGCACCTTGCAATGCGGAGAAATTACTGTTTGTGCATTTACAATATTCATTGATTTTTGCCATTGAAAAACATCATGTTATTCATATACCAGAAATGTTTGAAGCTACTGACTGAATGAAAGGAGCTGACATCTCACTATCTTTGAATCTTCTTTATCATGCTAAGAGAAGCAGGAAAAAGCAAAAAATTTCAGAATTGCACCTTGCAATGCGGAGAAATTACTGTTTGTGTATTTACAATATTCATTGATTTTTGCCATTGAAAAACGTCCAGAAATGATTGAAGCTACTGACTGAATGAAAGGAGCTGGCATCTCACTCTCTTGAATCTTCTTTATCATGCTAAGAGGAGCAGGAAAAAGCAAAAAATTTCAGAATTGCACCTTGCAATGCGGAGAAATTACTGTTTGTGCATTTACAATATTCATTGATTTTTGCCATTGAAAAACGTCCAGAAATGATTGAAGCTACTGACTGAATGAAAGGAGCTGGCATCTTACTCTCTTTGAATCTTCTTTACCATGCTAAGAGGAGCAGGAAAAAGCAAAAAATTTCAGAATTGCACCTTGCAATGCGGAGAAATTACTGTTTGTGCATTTACAATATTCATTGATTTTTGCCATTGAAAAACATCATGTTATTCATATACCAGAAATGTTTGAAGCTACTGACTGAATGAAAGGAGCTGACATCTCACTCTCTTTGAATCTTCTTTATCATGCTAAGAGGAGCAGGAAAAAGCAAAAAATTTCAGAATTGCACTTTGCAATGCGGAGAAATTACTGTTTGTGCATTTACAATATTCATTGATTTTTGCCATTGAAAAACGTTCAGAAATGATTGAAGCTACTGACTGAATGAAAGGAGCTGGCATCTCACTCTCTTTGAATCTTCTTTATCATGCTAAGAGGAGCAGGAAAAAGCAAAAAATTTCAGAATTGCACCTTGCAATGCGGAGAAATTACTGTTTGTGCATTTACAATATTCATTGATTTTTGCCATTGAAAAACGTCCAGATATGATTGAAGCTACTGACTGAATGAAAGGAGCTGGCATCTTACTCTCCTTGAATCTTCTTTATCATGCTAAGAGGAGCAGGAAAAAGCAAAAAATTTCAGAATTACACCTTGCAATGCGGAGAAATTACTGTTTGTGCATTTACAATATTCATTGATTTTTGCCATTGAAAAACATCATGTTATTCATATACCAGAAATGTTTGAAGCTACTGACTGAATGAAAGGAGCTGACATCTCACTCTCTTTGAATCTTCTTTATCATGCTAAGAGGAGCAGGAAAAAGCAAAAAATTTCAGAATTGCACCTTGCAATGCGGAGAAATTACTGTCTGTGCATTTACAATATTCATTGATTTTTGCCATTGAAAAACGTCCAGAAATGATTGAAGCTACTGACTGAATGAAAGGAGCTGGCATCTCACTCTCTTGAATCTTCTTTATCATGCTAAGAGGAGCAGGAAAAAGCAAAAAATTTCAGAATTACACCTTGCAATGCGGAGAAATTACTGTTTGTGCATTTACAATATTCATTGATTTTTGCCATTGAAAAACGTCCAGAAATGATTGAAGCTACTGACTGAATGAAAGTAGCTGGCATATTACTCTCTTTGAATCTTCTTTACCATGCTAAGAGGAGCAGGAAAAAGCAAAAAATTTCTGAATTGCACCTTGCAATGCGGAGAAATTACTGTTTGTGCATTTACAATATTCATTGATTTTTGCCATTGAAAAACATCATGTTATTCATATACCAGAAATGTTTGAAGCTACTGACTGAATGAAAGGAGCTGACATCTCACTCTCTTTGAATCTTCTTTATCATGCTAAGAGGAGCAGGAAAAAGCAAAAAATTTCAGAATTGCACTTTGCAATGCGGAGAAATTACTGTTTGTGCATTTACAATATTCATTGATTTTTGCCATTGAAAAACGTCCAGAAATGATTGAAGCTACTGACTGAATGAAAGGAGCTGGCATCTCACTCTCTTTGAATCTTCTTTATCATGCTAAGAGGAGCAGGAAAAAGCAAAAAATTTCAGAAATGCACCTTGCAATGCGGAGAAATTACTGTTTGTGCATTTACAATATTCATTGATTTTTGCCATTGAAAAACGTCCAGATATGATTGAAGCTACTGACTGAATGAAAGGAGCTGGCATCTTACTCTCTTTGAATCTTCTTTATCATGCTAAGAGGAGCAGGAAAAAGCAAAAAATTTCAGAATTGCACCTTGCAATGCGGAGAAATTACTGTTTGTGCATTTACAATATTCATTGATTTTTGCCATTGAAAAACATCATGTTATTCATATACCAGAAATGTTTGAAACTACTGACTGAATGAAAGGAGCTGACATCTCACTCTCTTTGAATCTTCTTTATCATGCTAAGAGGAGCAGGAAAAAGCAAAAAATTTCAGAATTGCACCTTGCAATGCGGAGAAATTACTGTCTGTGCATTTACAATATTCATTGATTTTTGCCATTGAAAAACGTCCAGAAATGATTGAAGCTACTGAATGAATGAAAGGAGCTGGCATCTCATTCTCTTTGAATCTTCTTTATCATGCTAAGAGGAGCAGGAAAAAGCAAAAAATTTCATAATTGCACCTTGCAATGCGGAGAAATTACTGTTTGTGCATTTACAATATTCATTGATTTTTGCCATTGAAAAACGTCCAGAAATGATTGAAGCTACTGACTGAATGAAAGGAGCTGGTATCTCACTCTCTTTGTATCTTCTTTATCATGCTAAGAGGAGCAGGAAAAAGCAAAAAATTTCAGAATTGCACCTTGCAATGCGGAGAAATTACTGTTTGTGCATTTACAATATTCATTGATTTTTGCCATTGAAAAACGTCCAGAAATGATTGAACTACTGACTGAATGAAAGGAGCTGGTATCTCACTCTCTTTGAATCTTCTTTATCATGCTAAGAGGAGCAGGAAAAAGCAAAAAATTTCAGAATTGCACCTTGCAATGCGGAGAAATTACTGTTTGTGCATTTACAATATTCATTGATTTTTGCCATTGAAAAACGTCCAGAAATGATTGAAGCTACTGACTGAATGAAAGGAGCTGGCATCTCACTCTCTTTGAATCTTCTTTATCATGTTAAGAGGAGCAGGAAAAAGCAAAAAATTTCAGAATTGCACCTTGCAATGCGGAGAAATTACTGTTTGTGCATTTACAATATTCATTGATTTTTGCCATTGAAAAACGTCCAGAAATGATTGAAGCTACTGACTGAATGAAAGGAGCTGGCATCTTACTCTCTTTGAATCATCTTTATCATGCTAAGAGGAGCAGGAAAAAGCAAAAAATTTCAGAATTGCACCTTGCAATGCGGAGAAATTACTGTTTGTGCATTTACAATATTCATTGATTTTTGCCATTGAAAAACATCATGTTATTCATATACCAGAAATGTTTGAAGCTACTGACTGAATGAAAGGAGCTGACATCTCACTCTCTTTGAATCTTCTTTATCATGCTAAGAGGAGCAGGAAAAAGCAAAAAATTTCAGAATTGCACCTTGCAATGCGGAGAAATTACTGTTTGTGCATTTACAATATTCATTGATTTTTGCCATTGAAAAACATCATGTTATTCATATACCAGAAATGTTTGAAGCTACTGACTGAATGAAAGGAGCTGACATCTCACTCTCTTTGAATCTTCTTTATCATGCTAAGAGGAGCAGGAAAAAGCAAAAAATTTCAGAATTGCACCTTGCAATGCGGAGAAATTACTGTTTGTGCATTTACAATATTCATTGATTTTTGCCATTGAAAAACGTCCCGAAATGATTGAAGCTACTGACTGAATGAAAGGAGCTGGTATCTCACTCTCTTTGTATATTCTTTATCATGCTAAGAGGAGCAGGAAAAAGCAAAAAATTTCAGAATTGCACCTTGCAATGCGGAGAAATTACTGTTTGTGCATTTACAATATTCATTGATTTTTGCCATTGAAAAACGTCCAGAAATGATTGAACTACTGACTGAATGAAAGGAGCTGGTATCTCACTCTCTTTGAATCTTCTTTATCATGCTAAGAGGAGCAGGAAAAAGCAAAAAATTTCAGAATTGCACCTTGCAATGCGGAGAAATTACTGTTTGTGCATTTACAATATTCATTGATTTTTGCCATTGAAAAACGTCCAGAAATGATTGAAGCTACTGACTGAATGAAAGGAGCTGGCATCTCACTCTCTTTGAATCTTCTTTATCATGTTAAGAGGAGCAGGAAAAAGCAAAAAATTTCAGAATTGCACCTTGCAATGCGGAGAAATTACTGTTTGTGCATTTACAATATTCATTGATTTTTGCCATTGAAAAACGTCCAGAAATGATTGAAGCTACTGACTGAATGAAAGGAGCTGGCATCTTACTCTCTTTGAATCATCTTTATCATGCTAAGAGGAGCAGGAAAATGCAAAAAATTTCAGAATTGCACCTTGCAATGCGGAGAAATTACTGTTTGTGCATTTACAATATTCATTGATTTTTGCCATTGAAAAACATCATGTTATTCATATACCAGAAATGTTTGAAGCTACTGACTGAATGAAAGGAGCTGGCATCTCACTCTCTTTGAATCTTCTTTATCATGCTAAGAGGAGCAGGAAAAAGCAAAAAATTTCAGAATTGCACCTTGCAATGCCGAGAAATTACTGTTTGTGCATTTACAATATTCATTGATTTTTGCCATTGAAAAACGTCCAGAAATGATTGAATCTACTGACTGAATGAAAGGAGCTGGCATCTCACTCTCTTTGAATCTTCTTTATCATGCTAAGAGGAGCAGGAAAAAGCAAAAAATTTCAGAATTGCACCTTGCAATGCGGAGAAATTACTGTTTGTGCATTTACAATATTCATTGATTTTTGCTATTGAAAAACATCATGTTATTCATATACCAGAAATGTTTGAAGCTACTGACTGAATGAAAGGAGCTGGCATCTCACTCTCTTTGAATCTTCTTTATCATGCTAAGAGGAGCAGGAAAAAGCAAAAAATTTCAGAATTGCACCTTGCAATGCGGAGAAATTACTGTTTGTGCATTTACAATATTCATTGATTTTTGCCATTGAAAAATGTCCAGAAATGATTGAAGCTACTGACTGAATGAAAGGAGCTGGCATCTCACTCTCTTTGAATCTTCTTTATCATGCTAAGAGGAGCAGGAAAAAGCAAAAATTTCAGAATTGCACCTTGCAATGCGGAGAAATTACTGTTTGTGCATTTACAATATTCATTGATTTTTGCCATTTAAAAACATCATGTTATTCATATACCAGAAATGTTTGAAGCTACTGACTGAATGAAAGGAGCTGGCATCTCACTCTCTTTGAATCTTCTTTATCATGCTAAGAGGAGCAGGAAAAAGCAAAAAATTTTAGAATTGCACCTTGCAATGCGGAGAAATTACTGTTTGTGCATTTACAATATTCATTGATTTTTGCCATTGAAAAACGTCCAGAAATGATTGAAGATTCTGACTGAATGAAAGGAGCTGGCATCTCACTTTCTTTGAATCTTCTTTATCATGCTAAGAGGAGCAGGAAAAAGTAAAAAATTTCAGAATTGCACCTTGCAATGCGGAGAAATTACTGTTTGTGCATTTACAATATTCATTGATTTTTGCCATTGAAAAACATCATGTTATTCATATACCAGAAATGTTTGAAGCTACTGACTGAATGAAAGGAGCTGGCATCTCACTCTCTTTGAATCTTCTTTATCATGCTAAGAGGAGCAGGAAAAAGCAAAAAATTTCAGAATTGCACCTTGCAATGCGGAGAAATTACTGTTTGTGCACTTACAATATTCATTGATTTTTGCCATTGAAAAATGTCCAGAAATGATTGAAGCTACTGACTGAATGAAAGGAGCTGGCATCTCACTCTCTTTGAATCTTCTTTATCATGCTAAGAGGAGCAGGAAAAAGCAAAAATTTCAGAATTGCACCTTGCAATGCGGAGAAATTACTGTTTGTGCATTTACAATATTCATTGATTTTTGCCATTGAAAAACATCATGTTATTCATATACCAGAAATGTTTGAAGCTACTGACTGAATGAAAGGAGCAGGCATCTCACTCTCTTTGAATCTTCTTTATCATGCTAAGAGGAGCAGGAAAAAGCAAAAAATTTCAGAATTGCACCTTGCAATGCGGAGAAATTACTGTTTGTGCATTTACAATATTCATTGATTTTTGCCATTGAAAAACGTCCAGAAATGATTGAAGATTCTGACTGAATGAAAGGAGCTGGCATCTCACTCTCTTTGAATCTTCTTTATCATGCTAAGAGGAGCAGGAAAAAGTAAAAAATTTCAGAATTGCACCTTGCAATGCGGAGAAATTACTGTTTGTGCATTTACAATATTCATTGATTTTTGCCATTGAAAAACATCATGTTATTCATATACCAGAAATGTTTGAAGCTACTGACTGAATGAAAGGAGCTGGCATCTCACTCTCTTTGAATCTTCTTTATCATGCTAAGAGGAGCAGGAAAAAGCAAAAAATTTCAGAATTGCACCTTGCAATGCGGAGAAATTACTGTTTGTGCATTTACAATATTCATTGATTTTTGCCATTGAAAAACGTCCAGAAATTATTGAAGCTACTGACTGAATGAAAGGAGCTGGCATCTTACTCTCTTTGAATCTTCTTTACCATGCTAAGAGGAGCAGGAAAAAGCAAAAAATTTCAGAATTGCACTTTGCAATGCGGAGAAATTACTGTTTGTGCATTTACAATATTCATTGATTTTTGCCATTGAAAAACATCATGTTATTCATATACCAGAAATGATTGAAGCTACTGACTGAATGAAAGGAGCTGGCATCTTACTCTCTTTGAATCTTCTTTACCATGCTAAGAGGAGCAGGAAAAAGCAAAAAATTTCAGAATTGCACCTTGCAATGCGGAGAAATTACTGTTTGTGCATTTACAATATTCATTGATTTTTGCCATTGAAAAACATCATGTTATTCATATACCAGAAATGTTTGAAGCTACTGACTGAATGAAAGGAGCTGGCATCTCACTCTCTTTGAATCTTCTTTATCATGCTAAGAGGAGCAGGAAAAAGCAAAAAATTTCAGAATTTCACCTTGCAATGCGGAGAAATTACTGTTTGTGCATTTACAATATTCATTGATTTTTGCCATTGAAAAACGTCCAGAAATGATTGAAGCTACTGACTGAATGAAAGGAGCTGGCATCTCACTCTCTTGAATCCTCTTTATCATGCTAAGAGGAGCAGGAAAAAGCAAAAAATTTCAGAATTGCACCTTGCAATGCGCAGAAATTACTGTTTGTGCATTTACAATATTCATTGATTTTTGCCATTGAAAAACGACAAGAAATGATTGAAGCTACTGACTGAATGAAAGGAGCTGGCATCTTACTCTCTTTGAATCTTCTTTACCATGCTAAGAGGAGCAGGAAAAAGCAAAAAATTTCAGAATTGCACCTTGCAATGCGGAGAAATTACTGTTTGTGCATTTACAATATTCATTGATTTTTGCCATTGAAAAACATCATGTTATTCATATACCAGAAATGTTTGAAGCTACTGACTGAATGAAAGGAGCTGACATCTCACTCTCTTTGAATCTTCTTTATCATGCTAAGAGGAGCAGGAAAATGCAAAAAATTTCAGAATTGCACTTTGCAATGCGGAGAAATTACTGTTTGTGCATTTACAATATTCATTGATTTTTGCCATTGAAAAACGTCCAGAAATGATTGAAGCTACTGACTGAATGAAAGGAGCTGGCATCTCACTCTCTTTGAATCTTCTTTATCATGCTAAGAGGAGCAGGAAAAAGCAAAAAATTTCAGAATTGCACCTTGCAATGCGGAGAAATTACTGTTTGTGCATTTACAATATTCATTGATTTTTGCCATTGAAAAACGTCCAGATATGATTGAAGCTACTGACTGAATGAAAGGAGCTGGCATCTTACTCTCTTTGAATCTTCTTTATCATGCTAAGAGGAGCAGGAAAAAGCAAAAAATTTCAGAATTGCACCTTGCAATGCGGAGAAATTACTGTTTGTGCATTTACAATATTCATTGATTTTTGCCATTGAAAAACATCATGTTATTCATATACCAGAAATGTTTGAAGCTACTGACTGAATGAAAGGAGCTGACATCTCACTCTCTTTGAATCTTCTTTATCATGCTAAGAGGAGCAGGAAAAAGCAAAAAATTTCAGAATTGCACCTTGCAATGCGGAGAAATTACTGTCTGTGCATTTACAATATTCATTGATTTTTGTCATTGAAAAACGTCCAGAAATGATTGAAGCTACTGACTGAATGAAAGGAGCTGGCATCTCACTCTCTTTGAATCTTCTTTATCATGCTAAGAGGAGCAGGAAAAAGCAAAAAATTTCAGAATTGCACCTTGCAATGCGGAGAAATTACTGTTTGTGCATTTACAATATTCATTGATTTTTGCCATTGAAAAACGTCCAGAAATGATTGAAGCTACTGACTGAATGAAAGGAGCTGGTATCTCACTCTCTTTGTATCTTCTTTATCATGCTAAGAGGAGCAGGAAAAAGCAAAAAATTTCAGAATTGCACCTTGCAATGCGGAGAAATTACTGTTTGTGCATTTACAATATTCATTGATTTTTGCCATTGAAAAACGTCCAGAAATGATTGAACTACTGACTGAATGAAAGGAGCTGGTATCTCATTCTCTTTGAATCTTCTTTATCATGCTAAGAGGAGCAGGAAAAAGCAAAAAATTTCAGAATTGCACCTTGCAATGCGGAGAAATTACTGTTTGTGCATTTACAATATTCATTGATTTTTGCCATTGAAAAACGTCCAGAAATGATTGAAGCTACTGACTGAATGAAAGGAGCTGGCATCTCACTCTCTTTGAATCTTCTTTATCATGTTAAGAGGAGCAGGAAAAAGCAAAAAATTTCAGAATTGCACCTTGCAATGCGGAGAAATTACTGTTTGTGCATTTACAATATTCATTGATTTTTGCCATTGAAAAACGTCCAGAAATGATTGAAGCTACTGACTGAATGAAAGGAGCTGGCATCTTACTCTCTTTGAATCATCTTTATCATGCTAAGAGGAGCAGGAAAAAGCAAAAAATTTCAGAATTGCACCTTGCAATGCGGAGAAATTACTGTTTGTGCATTTACAATATTCATTCATTTTTGCCATTGAAAAACATCATGTTATTCATATACCAGAAATGTTTGAAGCTACTGACTGAATGAAAGGAGCTGACATCTCACTCTCTTTGAATCTTGTTTATCATGCTAAGAGGAGCAGGAAAAAGCAAAAAATTTCAGAATTGCACCTTGCAATGAGGAGAAATTACTGTTTGTGCATTTACAATATTCATTGATTTTTGCCATTGAAAAACGTCCAGAAATGATTGAATCTACTGACTGAATGAAAGGAGCTGGCATCTCACTCTCTTTGAATCTTCTTTATTATGCTAAGAGGAGCAGGAAAAAGCAAAAAATTTCAGAATTGCACCTTGCAATGCGGAGAAATTACTGTTTGTGCATTTACAATATTCATTGATTTTTGCCATTGAAAAACATCATGTTATTCATATACCAGAAATGTTTGAAGCTACTGACTGAATGAAAGGAGCTGGCATCTCACTCTCTTTGAATCTTCTTTATCATGCTAAGAGGAGCAGGAAAAAGCAAAAAATTTCAGAATTGCACCTTGCAATGCGGAGAAATTACTGTTTGTGCATTTACAATATTCATTGATTTTTGCCATTGAAAAATGTCCAGAAATGATTGAAGCTACTGACTGAATGAAAGGAGCTGGCATCTCACTCTCTTTGAATCTTCTTTATCATGCTAAGAGGAGCAGGAAAAAGCAAAAATTTCAGAATTGCACCTTGCAATGCGGAGAAATTACTGTTTGTGCATTTACAATATTCATTGATTTTTGCCATTGAAAAACATCATGTTATTCATATACCAGAAATGTTTGAAGCTACTGACTGAATGAAAGGAGCTGGCATCTCACTCTCTTTGAATCTTCTTTATCATGCTAAGAGGAGCAGGAAAAAGCAAAAAATTTCAGAATTTCACCTTGCAATGCGGAGAAATTACTGTTTGTGCATTTACAATATTCATTGATTTTTGCCATTGAAAAACGTCCAGAAATGATTGAAGATTCTGACTGAATGAAAGGAGCTGGCATCTCACTCTCTTTGAATCTTCTTTATCATGCTAAGAGGAGCAGGAAAAAGTAAAAAATTTCAGAATTGCACCTTGCAATGCGGAGAAATTACTGTTTGTGCATTTACAATATTCATTGATTTTTGCCATTGAAAAACATCATGTTATTCATATACCAGAAATGTTTGAAGCTACTGACTGAATGAAAGGAGTTGGCATCTCACTCTCTTTGAATCTTCTTTATCATGCTAAGAGGAGCAGGAAAAAGCAAAAAATTTCAGAATTGCACCTTGCAATGCGGAGAAATTACTGTTTGTGCATTTACAATATTCATTGATTTTTGCCATTGAAAAACGTCCAGAAATGATTGAAGCTACAGACTGAATGAAAGGAGCTGGCATCTCACTCTCTTTGAATCTTCTTTATCATGCTAAGAGGAGCAGGAAAAAGCAAAATATTTCAGAATTGCACCTTGCAATGCGGAGAAATTACTGTTTGTGCATTTACAATATTCATTGATTTTTGCCATTGAAAAACGTCCAGAAATGATTGAAGCTACTGACTGAATGAAAGGAGCTGGCATCTCACTCTCTTTGAATCTTCTTTATCATGCAAAGAGGAGCAGGAAAAAGCAAAAAATTTCAGAATTGCACCTTGCAATGCGGAGAAATTACTGTTTGTGCATTTACAATATTCATTGATTGTTGCCATTGAAAAACATCATGTTATTCATATACCAGAAATGTTTGAAGCTACTGACTGAATGAAAGGAGCTGACATCTCACTCTCTTTGAATCTTCTTTATCATGCTAAGAGGAGCAGGAAAAAGCAAAAAATTTCAGAATTGCACCTTGCAATGCGGAGAAATTACTGTTTGTGCATTTACAATATTCATTGATTTTTGCCATTGAAAAACGTATAGAAATGATTGAAGCTACTGACTGAATGAAAGGAGCTGGCATCTCACTCTCTTTGAATCTTCTTTATAATGCTAAGAGGAGCAGGAAAAAGCAAAAAATTTCAGAATTGCACCTTGCAATGCGGAGAAATTACTGTTTGTGCATTTACAATATTCATTGATTTTTGCCATTGAAAAACATCATGTTATTCATATACCAGAAATGTTTGAAGCTACTGACTGAATGAAATAAGCTGGCATCTCACTCTCTTTGAATCTTCTTTATCATGCTAAGAGGAGCAGGAAAAAGCAAAAAATTTCAGAATTGCACCTTGCAATGCGGAGAAATTACTGTTTGTGCATTTACAATATTCATTGATTTTTGCCATTGAAAAACGTCCAGAAATGATTGAAGCTACTGACTGAATGAAAGGAGCTGGCATCTCACTCTCTTTGAATCTTCTTTATCATGCTAAGAGGAGCAGGAAAAAGCAAAAAATTTCAGAATTGCACCTTGCAATGCGGAGAAATTACTGTTTGTGCATTTACAATATTCATTGATTTTTGCCTTTGAAAAACATCATGTTATTCATATACCAGAAATGTTTGAAGCTACTGACTGAATGAAAGGAGCTGGCATCTCACTCTCTTTGAATCTTCTTTATCATGCTAAGAGGAGCAGGAAAAAGCAAAAAATTTCAGAATTGCACCTTGCAATGCGGAGAAATTACTGTTTGTGTATTTACAATATTCATTGATTTTTGCCATTGAAAAACGTCCAGAAATGATTGAAGCTACTGACTGAATGAAAGGAGCTGGCATCTCACTCTCTTTGAATCTTCTTTATTATGCTAAGAGGAGCAGGAAAAAGCAAAAAATTTCAGAATTGCACCTTGAAATGCGGAGAAATTACTGTTTGTGCATTTACAATATTCATTGATTTTTGCCATTGAAAAACATGTTATTCATATACCAGAAATGTTTGAAGCTACTGACTGAATGAAAGGAGCTGGCATCTCACTCTCTTTGAATCTTCTTTATCATGCTAAGAGGAGCAGGAAAAAGCAAAAAATTTCAGAATTGCACCTTGCAATGCGGAGAAATTACTGTTTGTGCATTTACAATATTCATTGATTTTTGCCATTGAAAAACATCATGTTATTCATATACCAGAAATGTTTGAAGCTACTGACTGAATGAAAGGAGCTGGCATCTCACTCTCTTTGAATCTTCTTTATCATGCTAAGAGGAGCAGGAAAAAGCAAAAAATTTCAGAATTGCACCTTGCAATGCGGAGAAATTACTGTTTGTGCATTTACAATATTCATTGATTTTTGCCATTATAAAACGTCCAGAAATGATTGAAGCTACTGACTGAATGAAAGGAGCTGGCATCTCACTCTCTTTGAATCTTCTTTATCATGCAAAGAGGAGCAGGAAAAAGCAAAAAATTTCAGAATTGCACCTTGCAATGCGGAGAAATTACTGTTTGTGCATTTACAATATTCATTGATTTTTGCCATTGAAAAACATCATGTTATTCATATACCAGAAATGTTTGAAGCTACTGACTGAATGAAAGGAGCTGACATCTCACTCTCTTTGAATCTTGTTTATCATGCTAAGAGGAGCAGGAAAAAGCAAAAAATTTCAGAATTGCACCTTGCAATGCGGAGAAATTACTGTTTGTGCATTTACAATATTCATTGATTTTTGCCTTTGAAAAACGTCCAGAAATGATTGAAGATACTGACTGAATGAAAGGAGCTGGCATCTCACTCTCTTTGAATCTTCTTTATCATGCTAAGAGGAGCAGGAAAAAGCAAAAAATTTCAGAATTGCACCTTGCAATGCGGAGAAATTACTGTTTGTGCATTTACAATATTCATTGATTTTTGCCATTATAAAACGTCCAGAAATGATTGAAGCTACTGACTGAATGAAAGGAGCTGGCATCTCACTCTCTTTGAATCTTCTTTGTCATGCAAAGAGGAGCAGGAAAAAGCAAAAAATTTCAGAATTGCACCTTGCAATGCGGAGAAATTACTGTTTGTGCATTTACAATATTCATTGATTTTTGCCATTGAAAAACATCATGTTATTCATATACCAGAAATGTTTGAAGCTACTGACTGAATGAAAGGAGCTGGCATCTCACTCTCTTTGAATCTTCTTTATCATGCTAAGAGGAGCAGGAAAAAGCAAAAAATTTCAGAATTGCACCTTGTAATGCGGAGAAATTACTGTCTGTGCATTTACAATATTCATTGATTTTTGCCATTGAAAAACGTCCAGAAATGATTGAAGCTACTGACTGAATGAAAGGAGCTGGCATCTCACTCTCTTTGATTCTTCTTTATCATGCTAAGAGGAGCAGGAAAAAGCAAAAAATTTCAGAATTGCACCTTGCAATGCGGAGAAATTACTGTTTGTGCATTTACAATATTCATTGATTTTTGCCATTGAAAAACGTCCAGAAATGATTGAAGCTACTGACTGAATGAAAGGAGCTGGCATCTCACTCTCTTTGAATCTTCTTTATCATGCAAAGAGGAGCAGGAAAAAGCAAAAAATTTCAGAATTGCACCTTGTAATGCGGAGAAATTACTGTCTGTGCATTTACAATATTCATTGATTTTTGCCATTGAAAAACGTCCAGAAATGATTGAAGCTACTGACTGAATGAAAGGAGCTGGTATCTCACTCTCTTTGAATCTTCTTTATCATGCTAAGAGGAGCAGGAAAAAAGCAAAAAATTTCAGAATTGCACCTTGCAATGCGGAGAAATTACTGTTTGTGCATTTACAATATTCATTGATTTTTGACATTGAAAAACATCATGTTATTCATATACCAGAAATGTTTGAAGCTACTGACTGAATGAAAGGAGCTGGCATCTCACTCTCTTTGAATCTTCTTTATCATGCTAAGAGGAGCAGGAAAAAGCAAAAAATTTCAGAATTTCACCTTGCAATGCGGAGAAATTACTGTTTGTGCATTTACAATATTCATTGATATTTGCCATTGAAAAACATGTTATTCATATACCAGAAATGTTTGAAGCTACTGACTGAATGAAAGGAGCTGGCATCTCACTCTCTTTGAATCTTCTTTATCATGCTAAGAGGAGCAGGAAAAAGCAAAAAATTTCAGAATTGCACCTTGCAATGCGGAGAAATTACTGTTTGTGCATTTACAATATTCATTGATTTTTGCCATTGAAAAACATCATGTTATTCATATACCAGAAATGTTTGAAGCTACTGACTGAATGAAAGGAGCTGGCATCTCACTCTCTTTGAATCTTCTTTATCATGCTAAAAGGAGCAGGAAAAAGCAAAAAATTTCAGAATTGCACCTTGCAATGCGGAGAAATTACTGTTTGTGCATTTACAATATTCATTGATTTTTGCCATTGAAAAACGTCCAGAAATGATTGAAGCTACTGACTGAATGAAAGGAGCTGGCATCTCACTCTCTTTGAATCTTCTTTATCATGCTAAGAGGAGCAGGAAAAAGCAAAATATTTCAGAATTGCACCTTGCAATGCGGAGAAATTACTGTTTGTGCATTTACAATATTCATTGATTTTTGCCATTGAAAAACATCTTGTTATTCATATACCAGAAATGTTTGAAGCTACTGACTGAATGAAAGGAGCTGGCATCTCACTCTCATTGAATCTTCTTTATCATGCTAAGAGGAGCAGGAAAAAGCAAAAAATTTCAGAATTGCACCTTGCAATGCGGAGAAATTACTGTTTGTGCATTTACAATATTCATTGATTTTTGCCATTGAAAAACGTCCAGAAATGATTGAAGATACTGACTGAATGAAAGGAGCTGGCATCTCACTCTCTTTGAATCTTCTTTATCATGCTAAGAGGAGCAGGAAAAAGCAAAAAATTTCAGAATTGCACCTTGCAATGCGGAGAAATTACTGTTTGTGCATTTACAATATTCATTGATTTTTGCCATTGAAAAACGTCCAGAAATGATTGAAGCTACTGACTGAATGAAAGGAGCTGGCATCTCACTCTCTTTGAATCTTCTTTATCATGCAAAGAGGAGCAGGCAAAAGCAAAAAATTTCAGAATTGCACCTTGCAATGCGGAGAAATTACTGTTTGTGCATTTACAATATTCATTGATTTTTGCCATTGAAAAACATCATGTTATTCATATACCAGAAATGTTTGAAGCTACTGACTGAATGAAAGCAGCTGACATCTCACTCTCTTTGAATCTTCTTTATCATGCTAAGAGGAGCAGGAAAAAGCAAAAAATTTCAGAATTGCACCTTGTAATGAGGAGAAATTACTGTCTGTGCATTTACAATATTCATTGATTTTTGCCATTGAAAAACGTCCAGAAATAATTGAAGCTACTGACTGAATGAAAGGAGCTGGCATCTCACTCTCTTTGAATCTTCTTTATCATGCTAAGCGGAGCAGGAAAAAGCAAAAAATTTCAGAATTGCACATTGCAATGCGGAGAAATTACTGTTTGTGCATTTACAATATTCATTGATTTTTGCCATTGAAAAACATCCAGAAATGATTGAAGCTACTGACTGAATGAAAGGAGCTGGCATCTCACTCTCTTTGAATCTTCTTTATCATGCTAAGAGGAGCAGGAAAAAGCAAAAAATTTCAGAATTGCACCTTGCAATGCGGAGAAATTACTGTTTGTGCATTTACAATATTCATTGATTTTTGCCATTGAAAAACATCATGTTATTCATATACCAGAAATGTTTGAAGCTACTGACTGAATGAAAGGAGCTGGCATCTCACTCTCTTTGAATCTTCTTTATCATGCTAAGAGGAGCAGGAAAAAGCAAAAAATTTCAGAATTGCACCTTGCAATGCGGAGAAATTACTGTTTGTGCATTTACAATATTTCATTGATTTTTGCCATTGAAAAACGTCCAGAAATGATTGAAGCTACTGACTGAATGAAAGGAGCTGGCATCTCACTCTCTTTGAATCTTCTTTATCATGCTAAGAGGAGCAGGAAAAAGCAAAAAATTTCAGAATTGCACCTTGCAATGCGGAGAAATTACTGTTTCTGCATTTACAATATTCATTGATTTTTGCCATTGAAAAACGTCCAGAAATGATTGAAGCTACTGACTGAATGAAAGGAGCTGGCATCTTACTCTTTTTGAATCTTCTTTATCATGCAAAGAGGAGCAGGAAAAAGCAAAAAATTTCAGAATTGCACCTTGCAATGCGGAGAAATTACTGTTTGTGCATTTACAATATTCATTGATTTTTGCCATTGAAAAACATCATGTTATTCATATACCAGAAATGTTTGAAGCTACTGACTGAATGAAAGGAGCTGACATCTCACTCTCTTTGAATCTTCTTTATCATGCTAAGAGGAGCAGGAAAAAGCAAAAAATTTCAGAATTGCACCTTGTAATGCGGAGAAATTACTGTCTGTGCATTTACAATATTCATTGATTTTTGCCATTGAAAAACGTCCAGAAATGATTGAAGCTACTGACTGAATGAAAGGAGCTGGCATCTCACTCTCTTTGATTCTTCTTTATCATGCTAAGAGGAGCAGGAAAAAGCAAAAAATTTCAGAATTGCACCTTGCAATGCGGAGAAATTACTGTTTGTGCATTTACAATATTCATTGATTTTTGCCATTGAAAAACGTCCAGAAATGATTGAAGCTACTGACTGAATGAAAGGAGCTGGTATCTCACTCTCTTTGAATCTTCTTTATCATGCTAAGAGGAGCAGGAAAAAGCAAAAAAATTCAGAATTGCACCTTGCAATGCGGAGAAATTACTGTTTGTGCATTTACAATATTCATTGATTTTTGCCATTGAAAAACATCATGTTATTCATATACCAGAAATGTTTGAAGCTACTGACTGAATGAAAGGAGCTGGCATCTCACTCTCTTTGAATCTTCTTTATCATGCTAAGAGGAGCAGGAAAAAGCAAAAAATTTCAGAATTGCACCTTGCAATGCGGAGAAATTACTGTTTGTGCATTTACAATATTCATTGATTTTTGCCATTGAAAAACGTCCAGAAATGATTGAAGCTACTGACTGAATGAAAGGAGCTGGCATCTCACTCTCTTTGAATCTTCTTTATCATGCTAAGAGGAGCAGGAAAAAGCAAAAAATTTCAGAATTGCACCTTGCAATGCGGAGAAATTACTGTTTGTGCATTTTTAATATTCATTGATTTTTGCCATTGAAAAACGTCCAGAAATTATTGAAGCTACTGACTGAATGAAAGGAGCTGGCATCTCACTCTCTTTGAATCTTCTTTATCATGCTAAGAGGAGCAGGAAAAAGCAAAACATTTCAGAATTGCACCTTGCAATGCAGAGAAATTACTGTTTGTGCATTTACAATATTCATTGATTTTTGCTATTGAAAAACATCATGTTATTCATATACCAGAAATGATTGAAGCTACTGACTGAATGAAAGGAGCTGGCATCTCACTCTCTTTGAATCTTCTTTATCATGCTAAGAGGAGCAGGAAAAAGCAAAAAATTTCAGAATTGCACATTGCAATGCGGAGAAATTACTGTTTGTGCATTTACAATATTCATTGATTTTTGCCATTGAAAAACGTCCAGAAATGATTGAAGCTACTGACTGAATGAAAGGAGCTGGCATCTCACTCTCTTTGAATCTTCTTTATCATGCTAAGAGGAGCAGGAAAAAGCAAAAAATTTCAGAATTGCACCTTGCAATGCGGAGAAATTACTGTTTGTGCATTTACAATATTCATTGATTTTTGCCATTGAAAAACATCATGTTATTCATATACCAGAAATGTTTGAAGCTACTGACTGAATGAAAGGAGCTGGCATCTCACTCTCTTTGAATCTTCTTTATCATGCTAAGAGGAGCAGGAAAAAGCAAAAAATTTCAGAATTGCACCTTGCAATGCGGAGAAATTACTGTTTGTGCATTTACAATATTTCATTGATTTTTGCCATTGAAAAAGTCCAGAAATGATTGAAGCTACTGACTGAATGTAAGGAGCTGGCATCTCACTCTCTTTGAATCTTCTTTATCATGCTAAGAGGAGCAGGAAAAAGCAAAAAATTTCAGAATTGCACCTTGCAATGCGGAGAAATTACTTTTTGTGCATTTACAATATTCATTGATTTTTGCCATTGAAAAACATCATGTTATTCATATACCAGAAATGTTTGAAGCTACTGACTGAATGAAAGGAGCTGACATCTCACTCTCTTTGAATCTTCTTTATCATGCTAAGAGGAGCAGGAAAAAGCAAAAAATTTCAGAATTGCACCTTGCAATGCGGAGAAATTACTGTCTGTGCATTTACAATATTCATTGATTTTTGCCATTGAAAAACGTCCAGAAATGATTGAAGCTACTGACTGAATGAAAGGAGCTGGCATCTCACTCTCTTTGAATCTTCTTTATCATGCTAAGAGGAGCAGGAAAAAGTAAAAAATTTCAGAATTGCACCTTGCAATGCGGAGAAATTACTGTTTGTGCATTTAAAATATTCATTGATTTTTGCCATTGAAAAACATCATGTTATTCATATACCAGAAATGTTTGAAGCTACTGACTGAATGAAAGGAGCTGGCATCTCACTCTCTTTGATTCTTCTTTATCATGCTAAGAGGAGCAGGAAAAAGCAAAAAATATCAGAATTGCACCTTGCAATGCGGAGAAATTACTGTTTGTGCATTTACAATATTCATTGATTTTTGCCATTGAAAAACGTCCAGAAATGATTGAAGCTACTGACTGAATGAAAGGAGCTGGTATCTCACTCTCTTTGAATCTTCTTTATCATGCTAAGAGGAGCAGGAAAAAGCAAAAAATTTCAGAATTGCACCTTGCAATGCGGAGAAATTACTGTTTGTGCATTTACAATATTCATTGATTTTTGCCATTGAAAAACGTCCAGAAATGATTGAAGCTACTGACTGAATGAAAGGAGCTGGCATCTCACTCTCTTTGAATCTTCTTTATCATGCAAAGAGGAGCAGGAAAAAGCAAAAAATTTCAGAATTGCACCTTGCAATGCGGAGAAATTACTGTTTGTGCATTTACAATATTCATTGATTTTTGCTATTGAAAAACATCATGTTATTCATATACCAGAAATGTTTGAAGCTACTGAATGAATGAAAGGAGCTGACATCTCACTCTCTTTGAATCTTCTTTATCATGCTAAGAGGAGCAGGAAAAAGCAAAAAATTTCAGAATTGCACCTTGTAATGCGGAGAAATTACTGTCTGTGCATGTACAATATTCATTGATTTTTGCCATTGAAAAACGTCCAGAAATGATTGAAGCTACTGACTGAATGAAAGGAGCTGGCATCTCACTCTCTTTGATTCTTCTTTATCATGCTAAGAGGAGCAGGAAAAAGCAAAAAATTTCAGAATTGCAGCTTGCAATGCGGAGAAATTACTGTTTGTGCATTTACAATATTCATTGATTTTTGCCATTGAAAAACGTCCAGAAATGATTGAAGCTACTGACTGAATGAAAGGAGCTGGTATCTCACTCTCTTTGAATCTTCTTTATCATGCTAAGAGGAGCAGGAAAAAGCAAAAAATTTCAGAATTGCACCTTGCAATGCGGAGAAATTACTGTTTGTGCATTTACAATATTCATTGATTTTTGCCATTGAAAAACATCATGTTATTCATATACCAGAAATGTTTGAAGCTACTGACTGAATGAAAGGAGCTGGCATTTCACTCTCTTTGAATCTTCTTTATCATGCTAAGAGGAGCAGGAAAAAGCAAAAAATTTCAGAATTGCACCTTGCAATGCGGAGAAATTACTGTTTGTGCATTTACAATATTCATTGATTTTTGCCATTGAAAAACGTCCAGAAATGATTGAAGCTACTGACTGAATGAAAGGAGCTGGCATCTCACTCTCTTTGAATCTTCTTTATCATGCTAAGCGGAGCAGGAAAAAGCAAAAAATTTCAGAATTGCACATTGCAATGCGGAGAAATTACTGTTTGTGCATTTACAATATTCATTGATTTTTGCCATTGAAAAACGTCCAGAAATGATTGAAGCTACTGAATGAATGAAAGGAGCTGGCATCTCACTCTCTTTGAATCTTCTTTATCATGCTAAGAGGAGCAGGAAAAAGCAAAAAATTTCAGAATTGCACCTTGCAATGCGGAGAAATTACTGTTTGTGCATTTACAATATTCATTGATTTTTGCCATTGAAAAACATCATGTTATTCATATACCAGAAATGTTTGAAGCTACTGACTGAATGAAAGGAGCTGGCATCTCACTCTCTTTGAATCTTCTTTATCATGCTAAGAGGAGCAGGAAAAAGCAAAAAATTTCAGAATTGCACCTTGCAATGCGGAGAAATTACTGTTTGTGCATTTACAATATTTCATTGATTTTTGCCATTGAAAAACGTCCAGAAATGATTGAAGCTACTGACTGAATGAAAGGAGCTGGCATCTCACTCTCTTTGAATCTTCTTTATCATGCTAAGAGGAGCAGGAAAAAGCAAAAAATTTCAGAATTGCACCTTGCAATACGGAGAAATTACTGTTTCTGCATTTACAATATTCATTGATTTTTGCCATTGAAAAACGTCCAGAAATGATTGAAGCTACTGACTGAATGAAAGGAGCTGGCATCTTACTCTCTTTGAATCTTCTTTATCATGCAAAGAGGAGCAGGAAAAAGCAAAAAATTTCAGAATTGCACCTTGCAATGCGGAGAAATTACTGTTTGTGCATTTACAATATTCATTGATTTTTGCCATTGAAAAACATCATGTTATTCATATACCAGAAATGTTTGAAGCTACTGACTGAATGAAAGGAGCTGACATCTCACTCTCTTTGAATCTTCTTTATCATGCTAAGAGGAGCAGGAAAAAGCAAAAAATTTCAGAATTGCACCTTGTAATGCGGAGAAATTACTGTCTGTGCATTTACAATATTCATTGATTTTTGCCATTGAAAAACGTCCAGAAATGATTGAAGCTACTGACTGAATGAAAGGAGCTGGCATCTCACTCTCTTTGATTCTTCTTTATCATGCTAAGAGGAGCAGGAAAAAGCAAAAAATTTCAGAATTGCACCTTGCAATGCGGAGAAATTACTGTTTGTGCATTTACAATATTCATTGATTTTTGCCATTGAAAAACGTCCAGAAATGATTGAAGCTACTGACTGAATGAAAGGAGCTGGTATCTCACTCTCTTTGAATCTTCTTTATCATGCTAAGAGGAGCAGGAAAAAGCAAAAAATTTCAGAATTGCACCTTGCAATGCGGAGAAATTACTGTTTGTGCATTTACAATATTCATTGATTTTTGCCATTGAAAAACATCATGTTATTCATATACCAAAAATGTTTGAAGCTACTGACTGAATGAAAGGAGCTGGCATCTCACTCTCTTTGAATCTTCTTTATCATGCTAAGAGGAGCAGGAAAAAGCAAAAAATTTCAGAATTGCACCTTGCAATGCGGAGAAATTACTGTTTGTGCATTTACAATATTCATTGATTTTTGCCATTGAAAAACATCATGTTATTCATATACCAAAAATGTTTGAAGCTACTGACTGAATGAAAGGAGCTGGCATCTCACTCTCTTTGAATCTTCTTTATCATGCTAAGAGGAGCAGGAAAAAGCAAAACATTTCAGAATTGCACCTTGCAATGCAGAGAAATTACTGTTTGTGCATTTACAATATTCATTGATTTTTGCTATTGAAAAACATCATGTTATTCATATACCAGAAATGATTGAAGCTACTGACTGAATGAAAGGAGCTGGCATCTCACTCTCTTTGAATCTTCTTTATCATGCTAAGAGGAGCAGGAAAAAGCAAAAAATTTCAGAATTGCACATTGCAATGCGGAGAAATTACTGTTTGTGCATTTACAATATTCATTGATTTTTGCCATTGAAAAACGTCCAGAAATGATTGAAGCTACTGACTGAATGAAAGGAGCTGGCATCTCACTCTCTTTGAATCTTCTTTATCATGCTAAGAGGAGCAGGAAAAAGCAAAAAATTTCAGAATTGCACCTTGCAATGCGGAGAAATTACTGTTTGTGCATTTACAATATTCATTGATTTTTGCCATTGAAAAACATCATGTTATTCATATACCAGAAATGTTTGAAGCTACTGACTGAATGAAAGGAGCTGGCATCTCACTCTCTTTGAATCTTCTTTATCATGCTAAGAGGAGCAGGAAAAAGCAAAAAATTTCAGAATTGCACCTTGCAATGCGGAGAAATTACTGTTTGTGCATTTACAATATTTCATTGATTTTTGCCATTGAAAAACGTCCAGAAATGATTGAAGCTACTGACTGAATGAAAGGAGCTGGCATCTCACTCTCTTTGAATCTTCTTTATCATGCTAAGAGGAGCAGGAAAAAGCAAAAAATTTCAGAATTGCACCTTGCAATGCGGAGAAATTACTGTTTGTGCATTCACAATATTCATTGATTTTTGCCATTGAAAAACATCATGTTATTCATATACCAGAATTGTTTGAAGCTACTGACTGAATGAAAGGAGCTGACATCTCACTCTCTTTGAATCTTCTTTATCATGCTAAGAGGAGCAGGAAAAAGCAAAAAATTTCAGAATTGCACCTTGCAATGCGGAGAAATTACTGTCTGTGCATTTACAATATTCATTGATTTTTGCCATTGAAAAACGTCCAGAAATGATTGAAGCTACTGACTGAATGAAAGGAGCTGGCATCTCACTCTCTTTGAATCTTCTTTATCATGCTAAGAGGAGCAGGAAAAAGTAAAAAATTTCAGAATTGCACCTTGCAATGCGGAGAAATTACTGTTTGTGCATTTAAAATATTCATTGATTTTTGCCATTGAAAAACATCATGTTATTCATATACCAGAAATGTTTGAAGCTACTGACTGAATGAAAGGAGCTGGTATCTCACTCTCTTTGAATCTTCTTTATCATGCTAAGAGGAGCAGGAAAAAGCAAAAAATTTCAGAATTGCACCTTGCAATCCGGAGAAATTACTGTTTGTGCATTTACAATATACATTGATTTTTGCCATTGAAAAACGTCCAGAAATGATTGAAGCTACTGACTGAATGAAAGGAGCTGGCATCTCACTCTCTTTGAATCTTCTTTATCATGCAAAGAGGAGCAGGAAAAAGCAAAAAATTTCAGAATTGCACCTTGCAATGCGGAGAAATTACTGTTTGTGCATTTACAATATTCATTGATTTTTGCTATTGAAAAACATCATGTTATTCATATACCAGAAATGTTTGAAGCTACTGACTGAATGAAAGGAGCTGACATCTCACTCTCTTTGAATCTTCTTTATCATGCTAAGAGGAGCAGGAAAAAGCAAAAAATTTCAGAATTGCACCTTGTAATGCGGAGAAATTACTGTCTGTGCATTTACAATATTCATTGATTTTTGCCATTGAAAAACGTCCAGAAATGATTGAAGCTACTGACTGAATGAAAGGAGCTGGCATCTCACTCTCTTTGATTCTTCTTTATCATGCTAAGAGGAGCAGGAAAAAGCAAAAAATTTCAGAATTGCACCTTGAAATGCGGAGAAATTACTGTTTGTGCATTTACAATATTCATTGATTTTTGCCATTGAAAAACGTCCAGAAATGATTGAAGCTACTGACTGAATGAAAGGAGCTGGCATCTCACTCTCTTTGAATCTTCTTTATCATGCTAAGAGGAGCAGGAAAAAGCAAAAAATTTCAGAATTGCACCTTGCAATTCGGAGAAATTACTGTTTGTGCATTTTTAATATTCATTGATTTTTGCCATTGAAAAACGTCCAGAAATTATTGAAGCTACTGACTGAATGAAAGGAGCTTTCATCTCACTCTCTTTGAATCTTCTTTATCATGCTAAGAGGAGCAGGAAAAAGCAAAACATTTCAGAATTGCACCTTGCAATGCGGAGAAATTACTGTTTGTGCATTTACAATATTCATTGATTTTTGCCGTTGAAAAACATCATGTTATTCATATACCAGAAATGATTGAAGCTAATGACTGAATGAAAGGAGCTGGCATCTCACTCTCTTTGAATCTTCTTTATCATGCTAAGAGGAGCAGGAAAAAGCAAAAAATTTCAGAATTGCACATTGCAATGCGGAGAAATTACTGTTTGTGCATTTACAATATTCATTGATTTTTGCCATTGAAAAACGTCCAGAAATGATTGAAGCTACTGACTGAATGAAAGGAGCTGGCATCTCACTCTCTTTGAATCTTCTTTATCATGCTAAGAGGAGCAGGAAAAAGCAAAAAATTTCAGAATTGCACCTTGCAATGCGGAGAAATTACTGTTTGTGCATTTACAATATTCATTGATTTTTGCTATTGAAAAACGTCCAGAAATGATTGAAGCTACTGACTGAATGAAAGGAGCTGGTATCTCACTCTCTTTGAATCTTCTTTATCATGCTAAGAGGAGCAGGAAAAAGCAAAAAATTTCAGAATTGCACCTTGCAATGCGGAGAAATTACTGTTTGTGCATTTACAATATTCATTGATTTTTGCCATTGAAAAACGTCCAGAAATGATTGAAGCTACTGACTGAATGAAAGGAGCTGGCATCTCACTCTCTTTGAATCTTCTTTATCATGCAAAGAGGAGTAGGAAAAAGCAAAAAATTTCAGAATTGCACCTTGCAATGCGGAGAAATTACTGTTTGTGCATTTACAATATTCATTGATTTTTGCCATTGAAAAACATCATGTTATTCATATACCAGAAATGTTTGAAGCTACCGACTGAATGAAAGGAGCTGACATCTCACTCTCTTTGAATCTTCTTTATCATGCTAAGAGGAGCAGGAAAAAGCAAAAAATTTCAGAATTGCACCTTGTACTGCGGAGAAATTACTGTCTGTGCATTTACAATATTCATTGATTTTTGCCATTGAAAAACGTCCAGAAATGATTGAAGCTACTGACTGAATGAAAGGAGCTGGCATCTCACTCTCTTTGATTCTTCTTTATCATGCTAAGAGGAGCAGGAAAAAGCAAAAAATTTCAGAATTGCACCTTGCAATGCGGAGAAATTACTGTTTGTGCATTTACAATATTCATTGATTTTTGCCATTGAAAAACATCATGTTATTCCTATACCAGAAATGTTTGAAGCTACTGACTGAATGAAAGGAGCTGGCATCTCACTCTCTTTGAATCTTCTTTATCATGCTAAGAGGAGCAGGAAAAAGCAAAAAATTTCAGAATTGCACCTTGCAATGCGGAGAAATTACTGTTTGTGCATTTACAATATTCATTGATTTTTGCCATTGAAAAACGTCCAGAAATGATTGAAGCTACTGACTGAATGAAAGGAGCTGGCATCTCACTCTCTTTGAATCTTCTTTATCATGCTAAGAGGAGCAGGAAAAAGCAAAAAATTTCAGAATTGCACCTTGCAATTCGGAGAAATTACTGTTTGTGCATTTTTAATATTCATTGATTTTTGCCATTGAAAAACGTCCAGAAATTATTGAAGCTACTGACTGAATGAAAGGAGCTTTCATCTCACTCTCTTTGAATCTTCTTTATCATGCTAAGAGGAGCAGGAAAAAGCAAAACATTTCAGAATTGCACCTTGCAATGCGGAGAAATTACTGTTTGTGCATTTACAATATTCATTGATTTTTGCCGTTGAAAAACATCATGTTATTCATATACCAGAAATGATTGAAGCTACTGGCTGAATGAAAGGAGCTGGCATCTCACTCTCTTTGAATCTTCTTTATCATGCTAAGAGGAGCAGGAAAAAGCAAAAAATTTCAGAATTGCACATTGCAATGCGGAGAAATTACTGTTTGTGCATTTACAATATTCATTGATTTTTGCCATTGAAAAACGTCCAGAAATGATTGAAGCTACTGACTGAATGAAAGGAGCTGGCATCTCACTCTCTTTGAATCTTCTTTATCATGCTAAGAGGAGCAGGAAAAAGCAAAAAATTTCAGAATTGCACCTTGCAATGCGGAGAAATTACTGTTTGTGCATTTACAATATTCATTGATTTTTGCCATTGAAAAACATCATGTTATTCATATACCAGAAATGTTTGAAGCTACTGACTGAATGAAAGGAGCTGGCATCTCACTCTCTTTGAATCTTCTTTATCATGCTAAGAGGAGCAGGAAAAAGCAAAAAATTTCAGAATTGCACCTTGCAATGCGGAGAAATTACTGTTTGTGCATTTACAATATTTCATTGATTTTTGCCATTGAAAAACGTCCAGAAATGATTGAAGCTACTGACTGAATGACAGGAGCTGGCATCTCACTCTCTTTGAATCTTCTTTATCATGCTAAGAGGAGCAGGAAAAAGCAAAAAATTTCAGAATTGCACCTTGCAATGCGGAGAAATTACTGTTTGTGCATTTACAATATTCATTGATTTTTGCCATTGAAAAACATCATGTTATTCATATACCAGAAATGTTTGAAGCTACTGACTGAATGAAAGGAGCTGACATCTCACTCTCTTTGAATCTTCTTTATCATGCTAAGAGGAGCAGGAAAAAGCAAAAAATTTCAGAATTGCACCTTGCAATGCGGAGAAATTACTGTCTGTGCATTTACAATATTCATTGATTTTTGCCATTGAAAAACGTCCAGAAATGATTGAAGCTACTGACTGAATGAAAGGAGCTGGCATCTCACTCTCTTTGAATCTTCTTTATCATGCTAAGAGGAGCAGGAAAAAGTAAAAAATTTCAGAATTGCACCTTGCAATGCGGAGAAATTACTGTTTGTGCATTTAAAATATTCATTGATTTTTGCCATTGAAAAACATCATGTTATTCATATACCAGAAATGTTTGAAGCTACTGATTGAATGAAAGGAGCTGGCATCTCACTCTCTTTGATTCTTCTTTATCATGCTAAGAGGAGCAGGAAAAAGCAAAAAATTTCAGAATTGCACCTTGCAATGCGGAGAAATTACTGTTTGTGCATTTACAATATTCATTGATTTTTGCCATTGAAAAACGTCCAGAAATGATTGAAGCTACTGACTGAATGAAAGGAGCTGGTATCTCACTCTCTTTGAATCTTCTTTATCATGCTAAGAGGAGCAGGAAAAAGCAAAAAATTTCAGAATTGCACCTTGCAATGCGGAGAAATTACTGTTTGTGCATTTACAATATTCATTGATTTTTGCCATTGAAAAACGTCCAGAAATGATTGAAGCTACTGACTGAATGAAAGGAGCTGGCATCTCACTCTCTTTGAATCTTCTTTATCATGCAAAGAGGAGCAGGAAAAAGCAAAAAATTTCAGAATTGCACCTTGCAATGCGGAGAAATTACTGTTTGTGCATTTACAATATTCATTGATTTTTGCCATTGAAAAACATCATGTTATTCATATACCAGAAATGTTTGAAGCTACTGACTGAATGAAAGGAGCTGACATCTCACTCTCTTTGAATCTTCTTTATCATGCTAAGAGGAGCAGGAAAAAGCAAAAAATTTCAGAATTGCACCTTGTAATGCGGAGAAATTACTGTCCGTACATTTACAATATTCATTGATTTTTGCCATTGAAAAACGTCCAGAAATGATTGAAGCTACTGACTGAATGAAAGGAGCTGGCATCTCACTCTCTTTGATTCTTCTTTATCATGCTAAGAGGAGCAGGAAAAAGCAAAAAATTTCAGAATTGCACCTTGCAATGCGGAGAAATTACTGTTTGTGCATTTACAATATTCATTGATTTTTGCCATTGAAAAACGTCCAGAAATTATTGAAGCTACTGACTGAATGAAAGGAGCTGGTATCTCACTCTCTTTGAATATTCTTTATCATGCTAAGAGGAGCAGGAAAAAGCAAAAAATTTCAGAATTGCACCTTGCAATGCGGAGAAATTACTGTTTGTGCATTTACAATATTCATTGATTTTTGCCATTGAAAAACATCATGTTATTCATATACCAGAAATGTTTGAAGCTACTGACTGAATGAAAGGAGCTGGCATCTCACTCTCTTTGAATCTTCTTTATCATGCTAAGAGGAGCAGGAAAAAGCAAAAAATTTCAGAATTGCACCTTGCAATGCGGAGAAATTACTGTTTGTGCATTTACAATATTCATTGATTTTTGCCATTGAAAAACGTCCAGAAATGATTGAAGCTACTGACTGAATGAAAGGAGCTGGCATCTCACTCTCTTTGAATCTTCTTTATCATGCTAAGAGGAGCAGGAAAAAGCAAAAAATTTCAGAATTGCACCTTGCAATGCGGAGAAATTACTGTTTGTGCATTTTTAATATTCATTGATTTTTGCCATTGAAAAACGTCCAGAAATTATTGAAGCTACTGACTGAATGAAAGGAGCTGGCATCTCACTCTCTTTGAATCTTCTTTATCATGCTAAGAGGAGCAGGAAAAAGCAAAACATTTCAGAATTGCACCTTGCAATGCGGAGAAATTACTGTTTGTGCATTTACAATATTCATTGATTTTTGCCATTGAAAAACATCATGTTATTCATATACCAGAAATGTTTGAAGCTACTGACTGAATGAAAGGAGCTGGCATCTCACTCTCTTTGAATCTTCTTTATCATGCTAAGAGGAGCAGGAAAAAGCAAAAAATTTCAGAATTGCACCTTGCAATGCGGAGAAATTACTGTTTGTGCATTTACAATATTTCATTGATTTTTGCCATTGAAAAACGTCCAGAAATGATTGAAGCTACTGACTGAATGAAAGGAGCTGGCATCTCACTCTCTTTGAATCTTCTTTATCATGCTAAGAGGAGCAGGAAAAAGCAAAAAATTTCAGAATTGCACCTTGCAATGCGGAGAAATTACTGTTTGTGCATTTACAATATTCATTGATTTTTGCCATTGAAAAACGTCCAGAAATGATTGAAGCTACTGACTGAATGAAAGGAGCTGGCATCTTACTCTCTTTGAATCTTCTTTATCATGCTAAGAGGAGCAGGAAAAAGCAAAAAATTTCAGAATTGCACCTTGCAATGCGGAGAAATTACTGTTTGTGCATTTACAATATACATTGATTTTTGCCATTGAAAAACATCATGTTATTCATATACCAGAAATGTTTGAAGCTACTGACTGAATGAAAGGAGCTGACATCTCACTCTCTTTGAATCTTCTTTATCATGCTAAGAGGAGCAGGAAAAAGCAAAAAATTTCAGAATTGCACCTTGCAATGCGGAGAAATTACTGTCTGTGCATTTACAATATTCATTGATTTTTGCCATTGAAAAACGTCCAGAAATGATTGAAGCTACTGACTGAATGAAAGGAGCTGGCATCTCACTCTCTTTGAATCTTCTTTATCATGCTAAGAGGAGCAGGAAAAAGCAAAAAATTTCAGAATTGCACCTTGCAATGCGGAGAAATTACTGTTTGTGCATTTACAATATTCATTGATTTTTGCCATTGAAAAACGTCCACAAATGATTGAAGCTACTGACTGAATGACAGGAGCTGGCATCTCACTCTCTTTGAATCTTCTTTATCATGCTAAGAGGAGCAGGAAAAAGCAAAAAATTTCAGAATTGCACCTTGCAATGCGGAGAAATTACTGTTTGTGCATTTACAATATTCATTGATTTTTGCCATTGAAAAACATCATGTTATTCATATACCAGAAATGTTTGAAGCTACTGACTGAATGAAAGGAGCTGACATCTCACTCTCTTTGAATCTTCTTTACCATGCTAAGAGGAGCAGGAAAAAGCAAAAAATTTCAGAATTGCACCTTGCAATGCGGAGAAATTACTGTCTGTGCATTTACAATATTCATTGATTTTTGCCATTGAAAAACGTCCAGAAATGATTGAAGCTACTGACTGAATGAAAGGAGCTGGCATCTCACTCTCTTTGAATCTTCTTTATCATGCTAAGAGGAGCAGGAAAAAGTAAAAAATTTCAGAATTGCACCTTGCAATGCGGAGAAATTACTGTTTGTGCATTTAAAATATTCATTGATTTTTGCCATTGAAAAACATCATGTTATTCATATACCAGAAATGTTTGAAGCTACTGATTGAATGAAAGGAGCTGGCATCTCACTCTCTTTGATTCTTCTTTATCATGCTAAGAGGAGCAGGAAAAAGCAAAAAATTTCAGAATTGCACCTTGCAATGCGGAGAAATTACTGTTTGTGCATTTACAATATTCATTGATTTTTGCCATTGAAAAACGTCCAGAAATGATTGAAGCTACTGACTGAATGAAAGGAGCTGGTATCTCACTCTCTTTGAATCTTCTTTATCATGCTAAGAGGAGCAGGAAAAAGCAAAAAATTTCAGAATTGCACCTTGCAATGCGGAGAAATTACTGTTTGTGCATTTACAATATTCATTGATTTTTGCCATTGAAAAACGTCCAGAAATGATTGAAGCTACTGACTGAATGAAAGGAGCTGGCATCTCACTCTCTTTGAATCTTCTTTATCATGCAAAGAGGAGCAGGAAAAAGCAAAAAATTTCAGAATTGCACCTTGCAATGCGGAGAAATTACTGTTTGTGCATTTACAATATTCATTGATTTTTGCCATTGAAAAACATCATGTTATTCATATACCAGAAATGTTTGAAGCTACTGACTGAATGAAAGGAGCTGACATCTCACTCTCTTTGAATCTTCTTTATCATGCTAAGAGGAGCAGGAAAAAGCAAAAAATTTCAGAATTGCACCTTGTAATGCGGAGAAATTACTGTCCGTACATTTACAATATTCATTGATTTTTGCCATTGAAAAACGTCCAGAAATGATTGAAGCTACTGACTGAATGAAAGGAGCTGGCATCTCACTCTCTTTGATTCTTCTTTATCATGCTAAGAGGAGCAGGAAAAAGCAAAAAATTTCAGAATTGCACCTTGCAATGCGGAGAAATTACTGTTTGTGCATTTACAATATTCATTGATTTTTGCCATTGAAAAACGTCCAGAAATTATTGAAGCTACTGACTGAATGAAAGGAGCTGGTATCTCACTCTCTTTGAATATTCTTTATCATGCTAAGAGGAGCAGGAAAAAGCAAAAAATTTCAGAATTGCACCTTGCAATGCGGAGAAATTACTGTTTGTGCATTTACAATATTCATTGATTTTTGCCATTGAAAAACATCATGTTATTCATATACCAGAAATGTTTGAAGCTACTGACTGAATGAAAGGAGCTGGCATCTCACTCTCTTTGAATCTTCTTTATCATGCTAAGAGGAGCAGGAAAAAGCAAAAAATTTCAGAATTGCACCTTGCAATGCGGAGAAATTACTGTTTGTGCATTTACAATATTCATTGATTTTTGCCATTGAAAAACGTCCAGAAATGATTGAAGCTACTGACTGAATGAAAGGAGCTGGCATCTCACTCTCTTTGAATCTTCTTTATCATGCTAAGAGGAGCAGGAAAAAGCAAAAAATTTCAGAATTGCACCTTGCAATGCGGAGAAATTACTGTTTGTGCATTTTTAATATTCATTGATTTTTGCCATTGAAAAACGTCCAGAAATTATTGAAGCTACTGACTGAATGAAAGGAGCTGGCATCTCACTCTCTTTGAATCTTCTTTATCATGCTAAGAGGAGCAGGAAAAAGCAAAACATTTCAGAATTGCACCTTGCAATGCGGAGAAATTACTGTTTGTGCATTTACAATATTCATTGATTTTTGCCATTGAAAAACATCATGTTATTCATATACCAGAAATGTTTGAAGCTACTGACTGAATGAAAGGAGCTGGCATCTCACTCTCTTTGAATCTTCTTTATCATGCTAAGAGGAGCAGGAAAAAGCAAAAAATTTCAGAATTGCACCTTGCAATGCGGAGAAATTACTGTTTGTGCATTTACAATATTTCATTGATTTTTGCCATTGAAAAACGTCCAGAAATGATTGAAGCTACTGACTGAATGAAAGGAGCTGGCATCTCACTCTCTTTGAATCTTCTTTATCATGCTAAGAGGAGCAGGAAAAAGCAAAAAATTTCAGAATTGCACCTTGCAATGCGGAGAAATTACTGTTTGTGCATTTACAATATTCATTGATTTTTGCCATTGAAAAACGTCCAGAAATGATTGAAGCTACTGACTGAATGAAAGGAGCTGGCATCTTACTCTCTTTGAATCTTCTTTATCATGCTAAGAGGAGCAGGAAAAAGCAAAAAATTTCAGAATTGCACCTTGCAATGCGGAGAAATTACTGTTTGTGCATTTACAATATACATTGATTTTTGCCATTGAAAAACATCATGTTATTCATATACCAGAAATGTTTGAAGCTACTGACTGAATGAAAGGAGCTGACATCTCACTCTCTTTGAATCTTCTTTATCATGCTAAGAGGAGCAGGAAAAAGCAAAAAATTTCAGAATTGCACCTTGCAATGCGGAGAAATTACTGTCTGTGCATTTACAATATTCATTGATTTTTGCCATTGAAAAACGTCCAGAAATGATTGAAGCTACTGACTGAATGAAAGGAGCTGGCATCTCACTCTCTTTGAATCTTCTTTATCATGCTAAGAGGAGCAGGAAAAAGCAAAAAATTTCAGAATTGCACCTTGCAATGCGGAGAAATTACTGTTTGTGCATTTACAATATTCATTGATTTTTGCCATTGAAAAACGTCCACAAATGATTGAAGCTACTGACTGAATGAAAGGAGCTGGTATCTCACTCTCTTTGAATCTTCTTTATCATGCTAAGAGGAGCAGGAAAAAGGAAAAAATTTCAGAATTGCACCTTGCAATGCGGAGAAATTACTGTTTGTGCATTTAAAATATTCATTGATTTTTGCCATTGAAAAACATCATGTTATTCATATACCAGAAATGTTTGAAGCTACTGTCTGAATGAAAGGAGCTGGCATCTCACTCTCTTTGAATCTTCTTTATCATGCTAAGAGGAGCAGGAAAAAGCAAAAAATTTCAGAATTGCACCTTGCAATGCGGAGAAATTACTGTTTGTGCATTTACAATATTCATTGATTTTTGCCATTGAAAAACGTCCAGAAATGATTGAAGCTACTGACTGAATGAAAGGAGCTGGCATCTCAGTCTCTTTGAATCTTCTTTATCATGCTAAGAGGAGCAGGAAAAAGCAAAAAATTTCAGAATTGCACCTTGCAATGCGGAGAAATTACTGTTTGTGCATTTACAATATTCATTGATTTTTGCCATTGAAAAACATCATGTTATTCATATACCAGAAATGATTGAAGCTACTGACTGAATGAAAGGAGCTGGCATCTCACTCTCTTTGAATCTTCTTTATCTTGCTAAGAGGAGCAGGAAAAAGCAAAAAATTACAGAATTGCACTTTGCAATGCGGAGAAATTACTGTTTGTGCATTTACAATATTCATTGATTTTTGCCATTGAAAAACGTCCAGAAATGTTTGAAGCTACTGACTGAATGAAAGGAGCTGGCATCTCACTCTCTTTGAATCTTCTTTATCATGCTAAGAGGAGCAGGAAAAAGCAAAAAATTTCAGAATTGCACCTTGCAATGCGGAGAAATTACTGTTTGTGCATTTACAATATTCATTGATTTTTGCCATTGAAAAACGTCCAGAAATGATTGAAGCTACTGACTGAATGAAAGGAGCTGGCATCTCACTCTCTTTGAATCTTCTTTGTCATGCTAAGAGGAGCAGGAAAAAGCAAAAAATTTCAGAATTGCACCTTGCAATGCGGAGAAATTACTGTTTGTGCATTTACAATATTCATTGATTTTTGCCATTGAAAAACGTCCAGAAATGATTGAAGCTACTGACTGAATGAAAGGAGCTGGCATCTCACTCTCTTTGAATCTTCTTTATCATGCTAAGAGGAGCAGGAAAAAGCAAAAAATTTCAGAATTGCACCTTGCAATGCGGAGAAATTACTGTTTGTGCATTTACAATATTCATTGATTTTTGCCATTGAAAAACGTCCAGAAATGATTGAAGCTACTAACTGAATGAAAGGAGCTGGCATCTCACTCTCTTTGAATCTTCTTTATCATGCTAAAAGGAGCAGGAAAAAGCAAAAAATTTCAGAATTGCACCTTGCAATGCGGAGAAATTACTGTTTGTGCATTTACAATATTCATTGATTTTTGCCATTGAAAAACATCATGTTATTCATATACCAGAAATGTTTGAAGCTACTGACTGAATGAAAGGAGCTGACATCTCACTCTCTTTGAATCTTCTTTATCATGCTAAGAGGAGCAGGAAAAAGCAAAAAATTTCAGAATTGCACCTTGCAATGCGAAGAAATTACTGTCTGTGCATTTACAATATTCATTGATTTTTGCCATTGAAAAACATCCAGAAATGATTGAAGCTACTGACTGAATGAAAGGAGCTGGCATCTCACTCTCTTTGAATCTTCTTTATCATGCTAAGAGGAGCAGGAAAAAGCAAAAAATTTCAGAATTGCACCTTGCAATGCGGAGAAATTACTGTTTGTGCATTTACAAAATTCATTGATTTTTGCCATTGAAAAATATCATGTTATTCATATACCAGAAATGTTTGAAGCTACTGACTGAATGAAAGGAGCTGGCTTCTCACTCTCTTTGAATCTTCTTCATCATGCTAAGAGGAGCAGGAAAAAGCAAAAAATTTCAGAATTGCACCTTGCAATGCGGAGAAATTACTGTTTGTGCATTTACAATATTCATTGATTTTTGCCATTGAAAAACGTCCAGAAATGATTGAAGCTACTGACTGAATGAAAGGAGCTGGCATCTCACTCTCTTTGAATCTTCTTTATCATACTAAGAGGAGCAGGAAAAAGCAAAAAATTTCAGAATTGCACCTTGGAATGCGTAGAAATTACTGTTTGTGCATTTACAATATTCATTGATTTTTGCCATTGAAAAACGTACAGAAATGATTGAAGCTACTGACTGAATGAAAGGAGCTGGCATCTCACTCTCTTTGAATCTTCTTTATCATGCTAAGAGGAGCAGGAAAAAGCAAAAAATTTCATAATTGCACCTTGCAATGCGGAGAAATTACTGTTTGTGCATTTACAATATTCATTGATTTTTGCCATTGAAAAACATCATGTTATTAATATACCAGAAATGATTGAAGCTACTGACTGAATGAAAAGAGCTGGCATCTCACTCTCTTTGAATCTTCTTTATCATGCTAAGAGGAGCAGGAAAAAGCAAAAAATTTCAGAATTGCACCTTGCAATGCGGAGAAATTACTGTTTGTGCATTTACAATATCCATTGATTTTTGCCATTGAAAAACGTCCAGAAATGATTGAAGCTACTGACTGAATGAAAGGAGCTGGCATCTCACTCTCTTTGAATCTTCTTTATCATGCTAAGAGGAGCAGGAAAAAGCAAAAAATTTCAGAATTGCACCTTGCAATGCGGAGAAATTACTGTTTGTGCATTTACAATATTCATTGATTTTTGCCATTGAAAAACATCATGTTATTCATATACCAGTAATGTTTGAAGCTACTGACTGAATGAAAGGAGCTGGCATCTCACTCTCTTTGAATCTTCTTTATCATGCTAAGAGGAGCAGGAAAAACTAAAAAATTTCAGAATTGCACCTTGCAATGCGGAGAAATTACTGTTTGTGCATTTACAATACTCATTGATTTTTGCCATTGAAAAACGACCAGAAATGATTGAAGCTACTGACTGAATGAAAGGAGCTGGCATCTCACTCTCTTTGAATCTTCTTTATCATGCTAAGAAGAGCAGGAAAAAGCAAAAAATTTCAGAATTGCACCTTGCAATGCGGAGAAATTACTGTTTGTGCATTTACAAAATTCATTGATTTTTGCCATTGAAAAACATCATGTTATTCATATACCAGAAATGATTGAAGCTACTGACTGAATGAAAGGAGCTGGCATCTCACTCTCTTTGAATCTTCTTTATCATGCTAAGAGGAGCAGGAAAAAGCAAAAAATTTCAGAATTGCACCTTGCAATGCGGAGAAATTACTGTTTGTGCATTTACAATATTCATTGATTTTTGCCATTGAAAAACATCATGTTATTCATATAAAAGAAATGATTGAAGCTACTGACTGAATGAAAGGAGCTGGCATCTCACTCTCTTTGAATCTTCTTTATCATGCTAGGAGGAGCAGGAAAAAGCAAAAAATTTCAGAATTGCACCTTGCAATGCGGAGAAATTACTGTTTGTGCATTTACAATATTCATTGATTTTTGCCATTGAAAAACGTCCAGAAATGATTGAAGCTACTGACTGAATGAAAGGAGCTGGCATCTCACTCTCTTTGAATCTTCTTTATCATGCTAAGAGGAGCAGGAAAAAGCAAAAAATTTCAGAATTGCACCTTGCAATGCAGAGAAATTACTGTTTGTGCATTTACAATATTCATTGATTTTTGCCATTGAAAAACATCATGTTATTCATATACCAGAAATGTTTGAAGCTACTGACTGAATGAAAGGAGTTGGCATCTCACTCTCTTTGAATCTTCTTTATCATGCTAAAAGGAGCAGGAAAAAGCAAAAAATTTCAGAATTGCACCTTGCAATGCGGAGAAATTACTGTTTGTGCATTTACAATATTCATTGATTTTTGCCATTGAAAAACGTCCAGAAATGATTGAAGCTACTGACTGAATGAAAGGAGCTGGCATCTCACTCTCTTTGAATCTTCTTTATCATGCTAAGAGGAGCAGGAAAAAGCAAAAAATTTCAGAATTGCACCTTGCAATGCGGAGAAATTCCTGTTTGTGCATTTACAATATTCATTGATTTTTGCCATTGAAAAACGTCCAGAAATGATTGAAGCTACTGACTGAATGAAAGGAGCTGGCATCTCACTCTCTTTGAATCTTCTTTATCATGCTAAGAGGAGCAGGAAAAAGCAAAAAATTTCAGAATTGCACCTTGCAATGCGGAGAAATTACTGTTTGTGCATTTACAATATTCATTGATTTTTGCCATTGAAAAACATCATGTTATTCATATACCAGAAATGTTTGAAGCTACTGACTGAATGAAAGGAGCTGGCATCTCAATCTCTTTGAATCTTCTTTATCATGCTAAGAGGAGCAGGAAAAACTAAAAAATTTCAGAATTGCACCTTGCAATGCGGAGAAATTACTGTTTGTGCATTTACAATATTCATTGATTTTTGCCATTGAAAAACGACCAGAAATGATTGAAGCTACTGACTGAATGAAAGGAGCTGGCATCTCACTCTCTTTGAATCTTCTTTATCATGCTAAGAGGAGCAGGAAAAAGCAAAAAATTTCAGAATTGCACCTTGCAATGCGGAGAAATTACTGTTTGTGCATTTACAATATCCATTGATTTTTGCCATTGAAAAACGTCCAGAAATGATTGAAGCTACTGACTGAATGAAAGGAGCTGGCATCTCACTCTCTTTGAATCTTCTTTATCATGCTAAGAGGAGCAGGAAAAAGCAAAAAATTTCAGAATTGCACCTTGCAATGCGGAGAAATTACTGTTTGTGCATTTACAATATTCATTGATTTTTGCCATTGAAAAACATCATGTTATTCATATACCAGAAATGTTTGAAGCTACTGACTGAATGAAAGGAGCTGGCATCTCACTCTCTTTGAATCTTCTTTATCATGCTAAGAGGAGCAGGAAAAAGCAAAAAATTTCAGAATTGCACCTTGCAATGCGGAGAAATTACTGTTTGTGCATTTACAATATTCATTGATTTTTGCCATTGAAAAACATCATGTTATTCATATAAAAGAAATGATTGAAGCTACTGACTGAATGAAAGGAGCTGGCATCTCACTCTCTTTGAATCTTCTTTATCATGCTAGGAGGAGCAGGAAAAAGCAAAAAATTTCAGAATTGCACCTTGCAATGCGGAGAAATTACTGTTTGTGCATTTACAATATTCATTGATTTTTGCCATTGAAAAACGTCCAGAAATGATTGAAGCTACTGACTGAATGAAAGGAGCTGGCATCTCACTCTCTTTGAATCTTCTTTATCATGCTAAGAGGAGCAGGAAAAAGCAAAAAATTTCAGAATTGCACCTTGCAATGCAGAGAAATTACTGTTTGTGCATTTACAATATTCATTGATTTTTGCCATTGAAAAACATCATGTTATTCATATACCAGAAATGTTTGAAGCTACTGACTGAATGAAAGGAGTTGGCATCTCACTCTCTTTGAATCTTCTTTATCATGCTAAAAGGAGCAGGAAAAAGCAAAAAATTTCAGAATTGCACCTTGCAATGCGGAGAAATTACTGTTTGTGCATTTACAATATTCATTGATTTTTGCCATTGAAAAACGTCCAGAAATGATTGAAGCTACTGACTGAATGAAAGGAGCTGGCATCTCACTCTCTTTGAATCTTCTTTATCATGCTAAGAGGAGCAGGAAAAAGCAAAAAATTTCAGAATTGCACCTTGCAATGCGGAGAAATTCCTGTTTGTGCATTTACAATATTCATTGATTTTTGCCATTGAAAAACGTCCAGAAATGATTGAAGCTACTGACTGAATGAAAGGAGCTGGCATCTCACTCTCTTTGAATCTTCTTTATCATGCTAAGAGGAGCAGGAAAAAGCAAAAAATTTCAGAATTGCACCTTGCAATGCGGAGAAATTACTGTTTGTGCATTTACAATATTCATTGATTTTTGCCATTGAAAAACATCATGTTATTCATATACCAGAAATGTTTGAAGCTACTGACTGAATGAAAGGAGCTGGCATCTCAATCTCTTTGAATCTTCTTTATCATGCTAAGAGGAGCAGGAAAAACTAAAAAATTTCAGAATTGCACCTTGCAATGCGGAGAAATTACTGTTTGTGCATTTACAATATTCATTGATTTTTGCCATTGAAAAACGACCAGAAATGATTGAAGCTACTGACTGAATGAAAGGAGCTGGCATCTCACTCTCTTTGAATCTTCTTTATCATGCTAAGAGGAGCAGGAAAAAGCAAAAAATTTCAGAATTGCACCTTGCAATGCGGAGAAATTACTGTTTGTGCATTTACAATATTCATTGATTTTTGCCATTGAAAAACGTCCAGAAATGATTGAAGCTACTGACTGAATGAAAGGAGCTGGCATCTCAATCTCTTTGAATCTTCTTTATCATGCTAAGAGGAGCAGGAAAAAGCAAAAAATTTCAGAATTGCACCTTGCAATGCGGAGAAATTACTGTTTGTGCATTTACAATATTCATTGATTTTTGCCATTGAAAAACATCATGTTATTCATATACCAGAAATGTTTGAAGCTACTGACTGAATGAAAGGAGCTGGCATCTCACTCTCTTTGAATCTTCTTTATCATGCTAAGAGGAGCAGGAAAAAGCAAAAAATTTCAGAATTGCACCTTGCAATGCGGAGAAATTACTGTTTGTGCATTTACAATATTCATTGATTTTTGCCATTGAAAAACATCATGTTATTCATATAAAAGAAATGATTGAAGCTACTGACTGAATGAAAGGAGCTGGCATCTCACTCTCTTTGAATCTTCTTTATCATGCTAGGAGGAGCAGGAAAAAGCAAAAAATTTCAGAATTGCACCTTGCAATGCGGAGAAATTACTGTTTGTGCATTTACAATATTCATTGATTTTTGCCATTGAAAAACGTCCAGAAATGATTGAAGCTACTGACTGAATGAAAGGAGCTGGCATCTCACTCTCTTTGAATCTTCTTTATCATGCTAAGAGGAGCAGGAAAAAGCAAAAAATTTCAGAATTGCACCTTGCAATGCAGAGAAATTACTGTTTGTGCATTTACAATATTCATTGATTTTTGCCATTGAAAAACATCATGTTATTCATATACCAGAAATGTTTGAAGCTACTGACTGAATGAAAGGAGTTGGCATCTCACTCTCTTTGAATCTTCTTTATCATGCTAAAAGGAGCAGGAAAAAGCAAAAAATTTCAGAATTGCACCTTGCAATGCGGAGAAATTACTGTTTGTGCATTTACAATATTCATTGATTTTTGCCATTGAAAAACGTCCAGAAATGATTGAAGCTACTGACTGAATGAAAGGAGCTGGCATCTCACTCTCTTTGAATCTTCTTTATCATGCTAAGAGGAGCAGGAAAAAGCAAAAAATTTCAGAATTGCACCTTGCAATGCGGAGAAATTCCTGTTTGTGCATTTACAATATTCATTGATTTTTGCCATTGAAAAACGTCCAGAAATGATTGAAGCTACTGACTGAATGAAAGGAGCTGGCATCTCACTCTCTTTGAATCTTCTTTATCATGCTAAGAGGAGCAGGAAAAAGCAAAAAATTTCAGAATTGCACCTTGCAATGCGGAGAAATTACTGTTTGTGCATTTACAATATTCATTGATTTTTGCCATTGAAAAACATCATGTTATTCATATACCAGAAATGTTTGAAGCTACTGACTGAATGAAAGGAGCTGGCATCTCAATCTCTTTGAATCTTCTTTATCATGCTAAGAGGAGCAGGAAAAACTAAAAAATTTCAGAATTGCACCTTGCAATGCGGAGAAATTACTGTTTGTGCATTTACAATATTCATTGATTTTTGCCATTGAAAAACGACCAGAAATGATTGAAGCTACTGACTGAATGAAAGGAGCTGGCATCTCACTCTCTTTGAATCTTCTTTATCATGCTAAGAGGAGCAGGAAAAAGCAAAAAATTTCAGAATTGCACCTTGCAATGCGGAGAAATTACTGTTTGTGCATTTACAATATTCATTGATTTTTGCCATTGAAAAACGTCCAGAAATGATTGAAGCTACTGACTGAATGAAAGGAGCTGGCATCTCAATCTCTTTGAATCTTCTTTATCATGCTAAGAGGAGCAGGAAAAAGCAAAAAATTTCAGAATTGCACCTTGCAATGCGGAGAAATTACTGTTTGTGCATTTACAATATTCATTGATTTTTGCCATTGAAAAACATCATGTTATTCATATACCAGATATGTTTGAAGCTACTGACTGAATGAAAGGACCTGGCATCTCACTCTCTTTGAATCTTCTTTATCATGCTAAGAGGAGCAGGAAAAAGCAAAAAATTTCAGAATTGCACCTTGCAATGCGGAGAAATTACTGTTTGTGCATTTACAATATTCATTGATTTTTGCCATTGAAAAACGTCCAGAAATGATTGAAGCTACTGACTGAATGAAAGGAGCTGGCATCTCACTCTCTTTGAATCTTCTTTATCATGCTAAGAGGAGCAGGAAAAAGCAAAAAATTTCAGAATTGCACCTTGCAATGCGGAGAAATTACTGTTTGTGCATTTAAAATATTCATTGATTTTTGCCATTGAAAAACATCATGTTATTCATATACCAGAAATGTTTGAAGCTACTGACTGAATGAAAGGAGCTGGCATCTCACTCTCTTTGAATCTTCTTTATCATGCTAAGAGGAGCACTAAAAAGCAAAACATTTCAGAATTGCACCTTGCAATGCGGAGAAATTACTGTTTGTGCATTTACAATATTCATTGATTTTTGCCATTGAAAAACATCATGTTATTCATATACCAGAAATGATTGAAGCTACTGACTGAATGAAAGGAGCTGGCATCTCACTCTCTTTGAATCTTCTTTATCATGCTAAGAGGAGCAGGAAAAAGCAAAAAATTTCAGAATTGCACCTTGCAATGCGGAGAAATTACTGTTTGTGCATTTACAATATTCATTGATTTTTGCCATTGAAAAACATCATGTTATTCATATACCAGAAATGATTGAAGCTACTGACTGAATGAAAGGAGCTGGCATCTCACTCTCTTTGAATCTTCTTTATCATGCTAAGAGGAGCAGGAAAAAGCAAAAAATTTCAGAATTGCACCTTGCAATGCGGAGAAATTACTGTTTGTGCATTTACAATATTCATTGATTTTTGCCATTGAAAAACGTCCAGAAATGATTGAAGCTACTGACTGAATGAAAGGAGCTGGCATCTCAATCTCTTTGAATCTTCTTTATCATGCTAAGAGGAGCAGGAAAAAGCAAAAAATTTCAGAATTGCACCTTGCAATGCGGAGAAATTACTGTTTGTGCATTTACAATATTCATTGATTTTTGCCATTGAAAAACATCATGTTATTCATATACCAGATATGTTTGAAGCTACTGACTGAATGAAAGGAGCTGGCATCTCACTCTCTTTGAATCTTCTTTATCATGCTAAGAGGAGCAGGAAAAAGCAAAAAATTTCAGAATTGCACCTTGCAATGCGGAGAAATTACTGTTTGTGCATTTACAATATTCATTGATTTTTGCCATTGAAAAACATCATGTTATTCATATACCAGAAATGATTGAAGCTACTGACTGAAGGAAAGGACCTGGCATCTCACTCTCTTTGAATCTTCTTTATCATGCTAAGAGGAGCAGGAAAAAGCAAAAAATTTCAGAATTGCACCTTGCAATGCGGAGAAATTACTGTTTGTGCATTTACAATATTCATTGATTTTTGCCTTTGAAAAACGTCCAGAAATGATTGAAGCTACTGACTGAATGAAAGGAGCTGGCATCTCACTCTCTTTGAATCTTCTTTATCATGCTAGGAGGAGCAGGAAAAAGCAAAAAATTTCAGAATTGCACCTTGCAATGCGGAGAAATTACTGTTTGTGCATTTACAATATTCATTGATTTTTGCCATTGAAAAACGTCCAGAAATGATTGAAGCTACTGACTGAATGAAAGGAGCTGGCATCTCAATCTCTTTGAATCTTCTTTATCATGCTAAGAGGAGCAGGAAAAAGCAAAAAATTTCAGAATTGCACCTTGCAATGCGGAGAAATTACTGTTTGTGCATTTACAATATTCATTGATTTTTGCCATTGAAAAACATCATGTTATTCATATACCAGATATGTTTGAAGCTACTGACTGAATGAAAGGAGCTGGCATCTCACTCTCTTTGAATCTTCTTTATCATGCTAAGAGGAGCAGGAAAAAGCAAAAAATTTCAGAATTGCTCCTTGCAATGCGGAGAAATTACTGTTTGTGCATTTACAATATTCATTGATTTTTGCCATTGAAAAACATCATGTTACTCATATACCAGAAATGATTGAAGCTACTGACTGAATGAAAGGACCTGGCATCTCACTCTCTTTGAATCTTCTTTATCATGCTAAGAGGAGCAGGAAAAAGCAAAAAATTTCAGAATTGCACCTTGCAATGCGGAGAAATTACTGTTTGTGCATTTACAATATTCATTGATTTTTGCCATTGAAAAACGTCCAGAAATGATTGAAGCTACTGACTGAATGAAAAGAGCTGGCATCTCACTCTCTTTGAATCTTCTTTATCATGCTAAGAGGAGCAGGAAAAAGCAAAAAATTTCAGAATTGCACCTTGCAATGCGGAGAAATTACTGTTTGTGCATTTAAAATATTCATTGATTTTTGCCATTGAAAAACATCATGTTATTCATATACCAGAAATGTTTGAAGCTACTGACTGAATGAAAGGAGCTGGCATCTCACTCTCTTTGAATCTTCTTTATCATGCTAAGAGGAGCACTAAAAAGCAAAACATTTCAGAATTGCACCTTGCAATGCGGAGAAATTACTGTTTGTGCATTTACAATATTCATTGATTTTTGCCATTGAAAAACATCATGTTATTCATATACCAGAAATGATTGAAGCTACTGACTGAATGAAAGGAGCTGGCATCTCACTCTCTTTGAATCTTCTTTATCATGCTAAGAGGAGCAGGAAAAAGCAAAAAATTTCAGAATTGCACCTTGCAATGCGGAGAAATTACTGTTTGTGCATTTACAATATTCATTGATTTTTGCCATTGAAAAACGTCCAGAAATGATTGAAGCTACTGACTGAATGAAAGGAGCTGGCATCTCAATCTCTTTGAATCTTCTTTATCATGCTAAGAGGAGCAGGAAAAAGCAAAAAATTTCAGAATTGCACCTTGCAATGCGGAGAAATTACTGTTTGTGCATTTACAATATTTATTGATTTTTGCCATTGAAAAACATCATGTTATTCATATACCAGATATGTTTGAAGCTACTGACTGAATGAAAGGAGCTGGCATCTCACTCTCTTTGAATCTTCTTTATCATGCTAAGAGGAGCAGGAAAAAGCAAAAAATTTCAGAATTGCACCTTGCAATGCGGAGAAATTACTGTTTGTGCATTTACAATATTCATTGATTTTTGCCATTGAAAAACATCATGTTATTCATATACCAGAAATGATTGAAGCTACTGACTGAATGAAAGGACCTGGCATCTCACTCTCTTTGAATCTTCTTTATCATGCTAAGAGGAGCAGGAAAAAGCAAAAAATTTCAGAATTGCACCTTGCAATGCGGAGAAATTACTGTTTGTGCATTTACAATATTCATTGATTTTTGCCATTGAAAAACGTCCAGAAATGATTGAAGCTACTGACTGAATGAAAGGAGCTGGCATCTCACTCTCTTTGAATCTTCTTTATCATGCTAAGAGGAGCAGGAAAAAGCAAAAAATTTCAGAATTGCACCTTGCAATGCGGAGAAATTACTGTTTGTGCATTTACAATATTCATTGATTTTTGCCATTGAAAAACATCATGTTATTCATATACCAGAAATGTTTGAAGCTACTGACTGAATGAAAGGAGCTGGCATCTCACTCTCTTTGAATCTTCTTTATCATGCTAAGAGGAGCACTAAAAAGCAAAAAATTTCAGAATTGCACCTTGCAATGCGGAGAAATTACTGTTTGTGCATTTACAATATTCATTGATTTTTGCCATTGAAAAACATCATGTTATTCATATACCAGAAATGATTGAAGCTACTGACTGAATGAAAGGAGCTGGCATCTCACTCTCTTTGAATCTTCTTTATCATGCTAAGAGGAGCAGGAAAAGCAAAAAATTTCAGAATTGCACCTTGCAATGCGGAGAAATTACTGTTTGTGCATTTACAATATTCATTGATTTTTGCCATTGAAAAACATCATGTTATTCATATACCAGAAATGATTGAAGCTACTGACTGAATGAAAGGAGCTGGCATCTCACTCTCTTTGAATCTTCTTTATCATGCTAAGAGGAGCAGGAAAAAGCAAAAAATTTCAGAATTGCACCTTGCAATGCGGAGAAATTACTGTTTGTGCATTTACAATATTCATTGATTTTTGCCATTGAAAAACGTCCAGAAATGATTGAAGCTACTGACTGAATGAAAGGAGCTGGCATTTCACTCTCTTTGAATCTTCTTTATCATGCTAAGAGGAGCAGGAAAAAGCAAAAAATTTCAGAATTGCACCTTGCAATACTGAGAAATTACTGTTTGTGCATTTACAATATTCATTGATTTTTGCCATTGAAAAACATCATGTTATTCATATACCAGAAATGTTTGAAGCTACTGACTGAATGAAAGGAGCTGGCATCTCACTCTCTTTGAATCTTCTTTATCATGCTAAGAGGAGCAGGAAAAAGCAAAAAATTTCAGAATTGCACCTTGCAATGCGGAGAAATTACTGTTTGTGCATTTACAATATTCATTGATTTTTGCCATTGAAAAACGTCCAGAAATGATTGAAGCTACTGACTGAATGAAAGGAGCTGGCATCTCACTCTCTTTGAATCTTCTTTATCATGCTAAGAGGAGCAGGAAAAAGCAAAAAATTTCAGAATTGCACCTTGCAATGCGGAGAAATTACTGTTTGTGCATTTACAATATTCATTGATTTTTGCCATTGAAAAACGTCCAGAAATGATTGAAGCTACTGACTGAATGAAAGGAGCTGGCATCTCACTCTCTTTGAATCTTCTTTATCATGCTAAAAGGAGCAGGAAAAAGCAAAAAATTTCAGAATTGCACCTTGCAATGCGGAGAAATTACTGTTTGTGCATTTACAATATTCATTGATTTTTGCCATTGAAAAACATCATGTTATTCATATACCAGAAATGATTGAAGCTACTGACTGAATGAAAGGATCTGGCATCTCACTCTCTTTGAATCTTCTTTATCATGCTAAGAGGAGCAGGAAAAAGCAAAAAATTTCAGAATTGCACCTTGCAATGCGAGAAATTACTGTTTGTGCATTTACAATATTCATTGATTTTTGCCATTGAAAAACATCATGTTATTCATATACCAGAAATGATTGAAGCTACTGACTGAATGAAAGGAGCTGGCATCTCACTCTCTTTGAATCTTCTTTATCATGCTAAGAGGAGCAGGAAAAAGCAAAAAATTTCAGAATTGCACCTTGCAATGCGGAGAAATTACTGTTTGTGCATTTACAATATTCATTGATTTTTGCCATTGAAAAACGTCCAGAAATGATTGAAGCTACTGACTGAATGAAAGGAGCTGGCATCTCACTCTCTTTGAATCTTCTTTATCATGCTAAGAGGAGCAGGAAAAAGCAAAAAATTTCAGAATTGCACCTTGCAATGCGGAGAAATTCCTGTTTGTGCATTTACAATATTCATTGATTTTTGCCATTGAAAAACATCATGTTATTCATATACCAGAAATGTTTGAAGCTACTGACTGAATGAAAGGAGCTGGCATCTCACTTTCTTTGAATCTTCTTTATCATGCTAAGAGGAGCAGGAAAAAGCAAAAAATTTCAGAATTGCACCTTGCAATGCGGAGAAATTACTGTTTGTGCATTTACAATATTCATTGATTTTTGCCATTGAAAAACGTCCAGAAATGATTGAAGCTACTGACTGAATGAAAGGAGCTGGCATCTCAATCTCTTTGAATCTTCTTTATCATGCTAAGAGGAGCAGGAAAAAGCAAAAAATTTCATAATTGCACCTTGCAATGCGGAGAAATTACTGTTTGTGCATTTACAATATTCATTGATTTTTGCCATTGAAAAACATCATGTTATTCATATACCAGATATGTTTGAAGCTACTGACTGAATGAAAGGAGCTGGCATCTCACTCTCTTTGAATCTTCTTTATCATGCTAAGAGGAGCAGGAAAAAGCAAAAAATTTCAGAATTGCACCTTGCAATGCGGAGAAATTACTGTTTGTGCATTTACAATATTCATTGATTTTTGCCATTGAAAAACATCATGTTACTCATATACCAGAAATGATTGAAGCTACTGACTGAATGAAAGGACCTGGCATCTCACTCTCTTTGAATCTTCTTTATCATGCTAAGAGGAGCAGGAAAAAGCAAAAAATTTCAGAATTGCACCTTGCAATGCGGAGAAATTACTGTTTGTGCATTTACAATATTTCATTGATTTTTGCCATTGAAAAACGTCCAGAAATGATTGAAGCTACTGACTGAATGAAAGGAGCTGGCATCTCACTCTCTTTGAATCTTCTCTTGTCATGCTAAGAGGAGCAGGAAAAAGCAAAAAATTTCAGAATTGCACCTTGCAATGCGGAGAAATTACTGTTTGTGCATTTAAAATATTCATTGATTTTTGCCATTGAAAAACATCATGTTATTCATATACCAGAAATGTTTGAAGCTTCTGACTGAATGAAAGGAGCTGGCATCTCACTCTCTTTGAATCTTCTTTATCATGCTAAGAGGAGCACTAAAAAGCAAAAAATTTCAGAATTGCACCTTGCAATGCGGAGAAATTACTGTTTGTGCATTTACAATATTCATTGATTTTTGCCATTGAAAAACATCATGTTATTCATATACCAGAAATGATTGAAGCTACTGACTGAATGAAAGGAGCTGGCATCTCACTCTCTTTGAATCTTCTTTATCATGCTAAGAGGAGCAGGAAAAAGCAAAAAATTTCAGAATTGCACCTTGCAATGCGGAGAAATTACTGTTTGTGCATTTACAATATTCATTGATTTTTGCCATTGAAAAACATCATGTTATTCATATACCAGAAATGATTGAAGCTACTGACTGAATGAAATGAGCTGGCATCTCACTCTCTTTGAATCTTCTTTATCATGCTAAGAGGAGCAGGAAAAAGCAAAAAATTTCAGAATTGCACCTTGCAATGCGGAGAAATTACTGTTTGTGCATTTACAATATTCATTGATTTTTGCCATTGAAAAACGTCCAGAAATGATTGAAGCTACTGACTGAATGAAAGGAGCTGGCATCTCACTCTCTTTGAATCTTCTTTATCATGCTAAGAGGAGCAGGAAAAAGCAAAAAATTTCAGAATTGCACCTTGCAATGCAGAGAAATTACTGTTTGTGCATTTACAATATTCATTGATTTTTGCCATTGAAAAACATCATGTTATTCATATACCAGAAATGTTTGAAGCTACTGACTGAATGAAAGGATCTGGCATCTCACTCTCTTTGAATCTTCTTTATCATGCTAAAAGGAGCAGGAAAAAGCAAAAAATTTCAGAATTGCACCTTGCAATGCGGAGAAATTCCTGTTTGTGCATTTACAATATTCATTGATTTTTGCCATTGAAAAACATCATGTTATTCATATACCAGAAATGTTTGAAGCTACTGACTGAATGAAAGGAGCTGGCATCTCACTCTCTTTGAATCTTCTTTATCATGCTAAGAGGAGCAGGAAAAAGCAAAAAATTTCAGAATTGCACCTTGCAATGCGGAGAAATTACTGTTTGTGCATTTACAATGTTCATTGATTTTTGCCATTGAAAAACGTCCAGAAATGATTGAAGCTACTGACTGAATGAAAGGAGCTGGCATCTCAATCTCTTTGAATCTTCTTTATCATGCTAAGAGGAGCAGGAAAAAGCAAAAAATTTCAGAATTGCACCTTGCAATGCGGAGAAATTACTGTTTGTGCATTTACAATATTCATTGATTTTTGCCATTGAAAAACATCATGTTATTCATATACCAGATATGTTTGAAGCTACTGACTGAATGAAAGGAGCTGGCATCTCACTCTCTTTGAATCTTCTTTATCATGCTAAGAGGAGCAGGAAAAAGCAAAAAATTTCAGAATTGCACCTTGCAATGCGGAGAAATTACTGTTTGTGCATTTACAATATTCATTGATTTTTGCCATTGAAAAACATCATGTTATTCATATACCAGAAATGATTGAAGCTACTGACTGAATGAAAGGACCTGGCATCTCACTCTCTTTGAATCTTCTTTATCATGCTAAGAGGAGCAGGAAAAAGCAAAAAATTTCAGAATTGCACCTTGCAATGCGAAGAAATTACTGTTTGTGCATTTACAATATTCATTGATTTTTGCCATTGAAAAACGTCCAGAAATGATTGAAGCTACTGACTGAATGAAAGGAGCTGGCATCTCACTCTCTTTGAATCTTCTTTATCATGCTAAGAGGAGCAGGAAAAAGCAAAAAATTTCAGAATTGCACCTTGCAATGCGGAGAAATTACTGTTTGTGCATTTACAATATTCATTGATTTTTGCCATTGAAAAACATCATGTTATTCATATACCAGAAATGTTTGAAGCTACTGACTGAATGAAAGGAGCTGGCATCTCACTCTCTTTGAATCTTCTTTATCATGCTAAGAGGAGCACTAAAAAGCAAAAAATTTCAGAATTGCACCTTGCAATGCGGAGAAATTACTGTTTGTGCATTTACAATATTCATTGATTTTTGCCATTGAAAAACATCATGTTATTCATATACCAGAAATGATTGAAGCTACTGACTGAATGAAAGGAGCTGGCATCTCACTCTCTTTGAATCTTCTTTATCATGCTAAGAGGAGCAGGAAAAGCAAAAAATTTCAGAATTGCACCTTGCAATGCGGAGAAATTACTGTTTGTGCATTTACAATATTCATTGATTTTTGCCATTGAAAAACATCATGTTATTCATATACCAGAAATGATTGAAGCTACTGACTGAATGAAAGGAGCTGGCATCTCACTCTCTTTGAATCTTCTTTATCATGCTAAGAGGAGCAGGAAAAAGCAAAAAATTTCAGAATTGCACCTTGCAATGCGGAGAAATTACTGTTTGTGCATTTACAATATTCATTGATTTTTGCCATTGAAAAACGTCCAGAAATGATTGAAGCTACTGACTGAATGAAAGGAGCTGGCATTTCACTCTCTTTGAATCTTCTTTATCATGCTAAGAGGAGCAGGAAAAAGCAAAAAATTTCAGAATTGCACCTTGCAATACTGAGAAATTACTGTTTGTGCATTTACAATATTCATTGATTTTTGCCATTGAAAAACATCATGTTATTCATATACCAGAAATGTTTGAAGCTACTGACTGAATGAAAGGAGCTGGCATCTCACTCTCTTTGAATCTTCTTTATCATGCTAAGAGGAGCAGGAAAAAGCAAAAAATTTCAGAATTGCACCTTGCAATGCGGAGAAATTACTGTTTGTGCATTTACAATATTCATTGATTTTTGCCATTGAAAAACGTCCAGAAATGATTGAAGCTACTGACTGAATGAAAGGAGCTGGCATCTCACTCTCTTTGAATCTTCTTTATCATGCTAAGAGGAGCAGGAAAAAGCAAAAAATTTCAGAATTGCACCTTGCAATGCGGAGAAATTACTGTTTGTGCATTTACAATATTCATTGATTTTTGCCATTGAAAAACGTGCAGAAATGATTGAAGCTACTGACTGAATGAAAGGAGCTGGCATCTCACTCTCTTTGAATCTTCTTTATCATGCTAAAAGGAGCAGGAAAAAGCAAAAAATTTCAGAATTGCACCTTGCAATGCGGAGAAATTACTGTTTGTGCATTTACAATATTCATTGATTTTTGCCATTGAAAAACATCATGTTATTCATATACCAGAAATGATTGAAGCTACTGACTGAATGAAAGGATCTGGCATCTCACTCTCTTTGAATCTTCTTTATCATGCTAAGAGGAGCAGGAAAAAGCAAAAAATTTCAGAATTGCACCTTGCAATGCGAGAAATTACTGTTTGTGCATTTACAATATTCATTGATTTTTGCCATTGAAAAACATCATGTTATTCATATACCAGAAATGATTGAAGCTACTGACTGAATGAAAGGAGCTGGCATCTCACTCTCTTTGAATCTTCTTTATCATGCTAAGAGGAGCAGGAAAAAGCAAAAAATTTCAGAATTGCACCTTGCAATGCGGAGAAATTACTGTTTGTGCATTTACAATATTCATTGATTTTTGCCATTGAAAAACGTCCAGAAATGATTGAAGCTACTGACTGAATGAAAGGAGCTGGCATCTCACTCTCTTTGAATCTTCTTTATCATGCTAAGAGGAGCAGGAAAAAGCAAAAAATTTCAGAATTGCACCTTGCAATGCGGAGAAATTACTGTTTGTGCATTTACAATATTCATTGATTTTTGCCATTGAAAAACATCATGTTATTCATATACCAGAAATGTTTGAAGCTACTGACTGAATGAAAGGAGCTGGCATCTCACTCTCTTTGAATCTTCTTTATCATGCTAAGAGGAGCAGGAAAAAGCAAAAAATTTCAGAATTGCACATTGCAATGCGGAGAAATTACTGTTTGTGCATTTACAATATTCATTGATTTTTGCCATTGAAAAACGTCCAGAAATGTTTGAAGCTACTGACTGAATGAAAGGAGCTGGCATCTCACTCTCTTTGAATCTTCTTTATCATGCTAAGAGGAGCAGGAAAAAGCAAAAAATTTCAGAATTGCACCTTGCAATGCGGAGAAATTCCTGTTTGTGCATTTACAATATTCATTGATTTTTGCCATTGAAAAACATCATGTTATTCATATACCAGAAATGTTTGAAGCTACTGACTGAATGAAAGGAGCTGGCATCTCACTTTCTTTGAATCTTCTTTATCATGCTAAGAGGAGCAGGAAAAAGCAAAAAATTTCAGAATTGCACCTTGCAATGCGGAGAAATTACTGTTTGTGCATTTACAATATTCATTGATTTTTGCCATTGAAAAACGTCCAGAAATGATTGAAGCTACTGACTGAATGAAAGGAGCTGGCATCTCAATCTCTTTGAATCTTCTTTATCATGCTAAGAGGAGCAGGAAAAAGCAAAAAATTTCATAATTGCACCTTGCAATGCGGAGAAATTACTGTTTGTGCATTTACAATATTCATTGATTTTTGCCATTGAAAAACATCATGTTATTCATATACCAGATATGTTTGAAGCTACTGACTGAATGAAAGGAGCTGGCATCTCACTCTCTTTGTTTTACCATATTTTTTTTTATTTTTAATAAACAGTTTAACAGGGGAATAACAATCGTAGCATAAAGTAGTGAAATAAGAATATTCGTGGGAAGGGGTAATTCCGAGGAAGGGGAAGGGAAAGGGTACAAACGGAAATGGAATAATCAGGGAAGGTGGGAGAAATTTGTTCGTCAAATAATAAACACGATAATAGATAACTTGAACAATTAAACACACATCACTATCATATTAGCAAAATTAAACATATTAATAAGCTAAACATGTAACACCTATTAAGATATTCCAGCATTATGAGATGGTTGAGGGAACTTAATGGACCAAATATCCCACTTCTTAGAAAATTTAAGTAAATTATTGTTAATAAGGGCAAATCTGAGTTCAAATATTCTATGGAGATTCATCTTATCAACTAAGTCCTCCAAAGTGGGGACATGTGACTTTCTCCAATAAAAAGCCAATGTATTCTTACAAACTGAGAATAAATGAATCACCAAAGATCTTTCAAACGACTTGTATGATTCAAGATCCAAGGATAGTAAAGCCCTTTGAGGGGTCAATATTAGTGGTCTGCCCAAGAGATCATCTACCAAAGAAGAGATCTGAGCCCATAGATTGCGGATTTTAGGGCAGCTCCAAAAGAGATGTAACAGATCTCCCCTGAGGCCGCACTCCCTCCAACAGAGGGGAGAGTTGCTGGGCTTTATATAGTGGAGCCTGATTGGAGTGTAGTACCATCTGGTTAAAATTTTGAAGTAGGCCTCTTGTAAGGGCATAGATATATTAGAGGCTTGTGAGAAAAGAAGAGCATTCTCCCATTGGTCGGATTGGAAATTGAGTTTTAGGTCCTTTTCCCATCGAATCATGTAAAGATGTTTTTGGAAAGAGAGGTCATTATTGAAGCTGTTATATAGGTGTCTCAGGCTCCAAAAAATCTTATGGGATGTGTTACTTAACAGGTTCACCGAGATTTCGGAAACGATAAATTTGCTAGAAATGAATTCCAGAATAATGCTCTTTAAATGAGAGTATAAAAAGAAATCAGAAAAAGGCAAATTGAATCTTTTCTTAAGAATTTGGAAAGGGATAAAGACAGAAGCTTCATACAAGTCTCCAATTTTCCTTAACCCTTTAATGTCCCATTGATCTGGAATGGAAGAGTTATACAGATCAGCAACAAAACCAATTGGAAATTTTTTGATAAGGGAAAGCTTATCCATATCAGAATCTCTTAAAGGATTCTTTTTCTTTTTTTTGGTGATTTTTTTCCAGGCGTCAATGATCGCCTGGAAAATAGGGTGGGAAGAATCATGAGTACACTGTCTAAAAAGATGCCTGAGTAACAATTCACGAGGAGAGGAACCGTTATTTAAGAAGGTCTCCAGAATCATCCAAGCTGGGGGGCTGTCAGAATTAAACCAGTAACTGCTCTGTTTGATAAGGTTTGCCAGATAGTAAGCGGAAATATTAGGATGGCTCAGACCTCCGTTACATTTATTCTTGTACAATATATCAGCAGATATCCTCGCACGTTTATTATCCCAGACATAAGAATTAATCTGATTTTGAATTTTTTGAATAAAGATATGGGAAATAGATAAAGGTAGGTTGCGGAAAAAATACAAAATTTTGGGAAGAACAAACATCTTGATAGAGAGGATTCTACCCCACCACGACAAATCTCTTTTCATAAAATCCATCAAATCTCCTCGGACGATGTCATCAATCAGAACCAGATTGTCAGAGATTGTTGAATTAATAGATTTACCAATACTGATCCCCAAATAAGTCAGATTGCGTTTAGCCAGACCAAAGGAAAATCTTGAGTGTAAAACCTCTCTCGTCTGGCGGTCCAGATTAATATTCAAAAGTTTAGACTTCTCATTGTTAATTTTAAAATAAGAAATCTGAGAGAATAGTTCTAGAACCTTTGAAACCTCCGCAACCGAATTTACTGGGTCCAGCAAGGAAAGCATAACATCATCTGCAAAGAGGCCAATTTTAAATTCTCGAGATGGGGTAGAAATCCCCCTAATGTCAGTGTTTTCTCTAATCCTCTGTGCCAAAGGCTCCATAGCCAGGACAAAGAGAAGGGGGGAAAGTGGGCAACCCTGTCTAGTACCATTTGTGATAGGGATTGGATTTGAGAGATAATTGTTAACATAAATTTTTGCTTGGGGGTTAGAATAGAGGGCCATAATTGAAGAGAGAAATTTGTTATCAAAACCGAATTTAATAAGGGTGAGTTTAAGGTATAGCCAATTTAACCTGTCGAAAGCTTTTTCAGCGTCTAAAGCAAGCAATGAAGTTGGGAGTTTCGCCGTATTTATCACCTTAATAATATTCAGAAGTCTTCTAGAGCCATCAGTTGCTTGCCTCCCACCAACGAAGCCAATCTGATCATCGTTGATGAGAGATGGGAGAATAGTCGATAAACGATTGGCCAGAATTTTCGAATATATCTTAATATCAGTGTTAATTAGCGAAATGGGCCTATAATTTTTAACATTATCTCTCTCATCCTTAGACTTGGGTATTAGGGTAATGGTGGCTTCCAGCATTTCTGAGGGGAAGGAGCTTATTGAGGAAGCATGATTGAAAATTTTCGTGAGAGGGGAAGAAAGTAGGTCACAAAAAGTTTTATAATACTCATTAATGAACCCATCTGGACCCGGAGCCTTGAAATCTTTAAGTTGCTTTATTGTGTTAATAATTTCAAGGTTAGAAAAAGGCTTATTCAATGACTCGTGATCCAGAGGGCTCAATTTCGGTAGGTTAATGGAGGATAAAAATTTGTTGATTGCATCTGGGTGAGGATGGGAAATTAGAGGATCATTTTTGATGTTGTAGAGTTTTTTGTAAAAATTTGCAAACTGGTTCACTATATCTTTAGGGTGGCAAAACGTTATTCCACTATTGTTTTTTATTTTATCTATTCTATTAATTGCTCTTTTACATTTGACTAGGCGGGCCATAAAGCGGGTAGGTTTATTTAGAGCCGCATAGTAATTAAATTTTGATTTCCGAATAATTGCATCATAGGAGGAAGAAATTTCTGATTTTAGCTCTACCCTTAAATTTGAGAGTTCTTTTTGAATTGTTGGGGAAGGGGAAGGAAGATTAATTTGCTCTAATTCTTTTTCCCTAATCAGTTTTTGAAGAGAATTAATTTTTGATCTTTTTTCTTTTTTTTCAAATGAGGATATCTGCATTAGTACACCACGAAGGACGGCCTTGTGAGCGCACCAGCTGGAGAAGGGATTAGATAGATCTGGGGTATCATTCTCCCTAAAATAATCAGAAATAGCTTTTTCAATAATTTTTTTGTTTTTGGGGTTATGAATAAGTGAAGATCTACATTTCCAAAGAAATCCATTTTTAATAAGAGGACCAATATGAATTTCACATGACGTAGGGGCATGATCTGATAGAGACCTAAGACCTATAGATACATTAGAGAATTTGGGTAAAGAAAAAACGTCAGTTATTATTAAGTCTATTCTAGAGGCCGTTTGGTGCGCATCCGAAAAATGGGAGAATTCTTTGGAGGTAGTTTGCAGACATCTAAATGTATCAAATAGTTCGTTTTTATAAAGCCAGTTATTTAGCGTCGGGTATAAATGACGGCTGGGGGAGGAAGAGTCCATATGCCCGTCCGGGACCATGTTGAAGTCTCCCAAAAAAATCAATTCACCTCTCCTAACCTCTTCAACCTTTCTAAAAACCTTATTCAAAAAGGGTATTTGCTTTTTATTTGGGGCGTATAGGTTAACAACAGTGCACTCATGATTATTCAGTTTACAGAGCAATATATGGAACCTTCCATTGACATCTTTATGCTGATCTAAAAACTCAAATGGGACAGAATCTCTGATCACTGTAGCTACACCGGCTTTTTTCCGGTCGCTAGTGGATTCAAATATATGAGGGTAGCGTTTGTGGGTGAAAGTAGGGTGTTTTCCCTCGGCAAACCTTGTCTCCTGAAGACACGCAACATCAGCACCAAGATGACCCAATTCCTTCCAAAGGGAGAATCTCTTATTGGGACTGTTTAGGCCTCTTACATTATAGGTGATGATCTTGATAGGCATAGGTAAATTAATAATTAAAGTAAGTCAAAAGGAGAGGGGTCAGTTGGTCCAACAAATTCCCAAAAAATAATCAACCGACAATCAAAGCTGGAATACAATATCTCTAATATTAATTCAAAGATAGTAATAACAATAACCAAATATTCAAAGAAAAAGAAAAAAAAAACGAATCAAAAAATCTCCTGAGGGAACCTTCACCAAAAAGGTTCTCCCTCAGATTGGGGGGAAAAATAATGTGGACAAACCATGAAGGCTAAATATAAGAAGAATGATAAATTTATTATAGCATGTTAGGTGAGGTGATAAAATGAGATTATTTTTAAAGAGGGCTCCCGAGGGAGTAGTGTTTATCATTTCAGCGGTGGGGTGCCTTTGTAACTTTGTAGGGAATGTCTTTTATAAAATCAAAAAATTTGGGGCCTTCATCAGGATCTGTAAGAGTGAATGTTTTCCGGTTAAAGAAAATCAGCAATTTTACTGGAAAGCCCCACCTATATGGGATATTCATATCCCTCAGTCTATCTGTGATCAATTTGTATGACCTTCTTGCATCCATGGTTTCTTTGGAAAAATCGGAGAAGATTTTTAGGTGTGAGAAAGGCTCTGGAAAAGTCCTATTTTCCCTGATATAATTCAAGATTCTCTCTTTGGTCGAGAAGAAATGCAACCTAGCTATTACATCCCTAGGAAGATCCGGGGAAATGGAGGTCGGACGAAATAAGCGATGGGCCCTATCAATGATAAGATCCTGCTCAGAAAGAGATGGGATTGTCTTGTGAAAAAAGTCTTTGAGAAAAGCTGAGATATCCGAGGGAGAAACATCCTCAGATATGCCCCTAATCTTCAAATTATTTCTCCTACTCCTATCCTCCAAATCCGCAACTTTTAATCTAAGTCTTTTGAGCTCGGATTTAATTTCCAAATTATCAGAAGAAACAGACTCCACCTTATCCTCCACCGTTTCAAGTCTTTTAGTGTTTTCCTCCAATTTAACTCCAAAAGCTTCCAAAGTAGATTTCATGGTGTCTACCTGTTTCTCAAAGCCCAGTTTCATATTTCTGTCAATCGTCTTTAAAAGATTGTCCAGATATGAACCAAGGTCGGTATTTCCCAACTCTTGAGAAATGGGTATTTTGGCCGGGACACTAGGCGTAGGGTCTGAAGACGAAGGGGAGACGTCCTTTTTGGCACGTCTCTTATCTGGACTAGGATTGGGAGACGTGTCCGAGGATTCCTCCTCCGAACTCGTGGCCAGTGAGGAATATTTGTTGCTCCAAGCTCCTGGATCCCTTCTCTTTGATGAGATGGAAATGTCCATCTCTTCCACTTTTTTTTCTTTAACTACGGTGGAAGGGGCAGGTTTAGCGTCATGAATTCTCTGTGGTTTTGGAGAAAATAGACTTTTAGCAGAGTCTTTGGTGGGAGAACTTACTTTAAAACTCTGTCTATCGTCAGGATTTCTATGAGGTGATCTGGACTTAAGTGGACTAATGGTATTGACAGTATCCTCTGAGGGATTTGAAAATGAAGAACGTTGGGATGACTTCGCTCTTACCACACTAGTTTTAAGGGGAGCTTCCAAAGACTTTTGGGTATTTTTTTTGTTAGCCGCCATTGTAAAAAAAAATAAGTCCTAAGTGTATATATAAGGAAAACACCAAAAAGACAATGGGAATATTTAAGCTAGAGAGTGGATAGAAGACTTTAGAGTAGCAAAATGACTAGGAACAATGACTGGAAGAAATTAGCATTAAACAAATATCACTCCAATAAGAGGCAATCAATACCCTTAAAGACTGCAGAATTATGTACCCCCTAGAATGCAATCCTTTAAATGTAAATCACAATCAAAAATATCAAGAGAAATAGTAAACTTGACCTGAGGGATAAAAATAAAAGGCACATATAGTTCTTAACAGAAAACTAATTATTGTGGAAACTTGCAGATCTGTAGAGTTCCATGGGCACCAACTGTTATATGTATATCAGGTAGCGAAATCACAGTATATATATGGCAGAAGCAATTCCTCCTATCCTCCACCCCTCCTCAAAGTCAAGTCTCACAATTAAATGTTTGTCCAAAGTTTGATGTTTGATGGACCTCTGTATCAGTACTGATATAAAATCAGCACCATGGACAGCAGTGCAAAGCAATGTTGCAGCAGGAGGCAAGAGAATTAACTAATGTAAAATCAGCACCTTGGACAGCAGAACAGAGCGACGCTGTAGCAGGGGCAGGAGAGTTTGACTGAAATCAGCACCATGGACAGCAGCTCAAATCAGCACCATGGACAGCAGTGCAGAGCTACGCCGCAGCAGAGGGCAGGAGATTTGATCAGGACCATGGACAGCAGTACAGAGGACGCTGCAGCAGGGGGCGGGAGAATTGAATCTATCAGCTGATTATGGATATGAGGCAGAGGAGGGCAGCGGTGCCGCTGCAGGGAAGGACCAAGGGCAAGATCAGAGCGCAGCAACACCAGCACAAGAGGGGGAGGCAGTCACAGGGGTCTGTAGGGTCCCAACACCGGAGGGGCACAGTCAGCAGAGCGGCACAACGGGAATAGGTGGAGCGGAGCGCGGGGACCGGTGGCACCTGTCAGTTACTAGTGGGGAGGGACAAAGCGGCCCCCCCAGAAGCAGGAGGGAGACACCGCCGCTTGTAAATCAGCCCCGGGGGATGTGGGGCTGCAAGCCCTATACACCGGCAGCGCCGGTCTTTAGAAGGGATACAGGGGCAGAGCCAGGAGCGGAGCGGCTCCGGAACTAAGGAGGGGGAACTGCCACCACCGGAACAGCCCCCGAACCCAGGGAACAGCCGTAGCAAGAGGCAGGGATCCCGGCCGCAGACACAAGCAGCGCCCGTCAGCAGGAGGGAGAGGGAGGACCGCTCCACAAAATAAAGGGACACCGCCGCCACCAGACCCCAGACAATAGCCTCACAGAGTCACGATAATAGCCCTGGCATCAGCCAGGGCTTGTCTGACCTTTTTATGATGATATCTACAGTTCCTCTCCTCTGTGTAGCCGCGTCAGCTGTGAGCAGGGCCGGGTCTTCGGGCTGCTGCCGGCGTCCTGAAGCAGGAAGGTCCCGTAGCTTGGCGTCCGTGTGCTGGACTTCTCAGGGCTCCGGTCTCACAATCTTCTTACTTGATTGTAGATCTGGAAGGTCCCCGGGGTCCGCGATCCTCCACAGAAAGTGCCGGCCGGTGTTTTTAACTTCCGGAATCCTGTCACTGGTCGCAGCTAGTAGCAGGGTGGTACAGCGCCGGGCGGTGGTATCTCTGTAGGAGTCTTACCCCCGGTCGCAGCTGGTAGTGGGGTGGATAGCAGGCAGGGACAGCTTGCAGGCTGGTGGTTCAGTACAGTGGGGCCGTTTTCAGGGCTACAGGGTCCCGTGGGTCTAGTTAGGACTCGGTCCTTGTTACTTCCCAGCACAGGCTGTAAAAGCTGAAGTATATAATCGGCTCGTCCCACAGCCACCGGCCTCCCACAACAGCAGAGCAGGCTTTAAGGGCTCCTTGCCACCTTCCTCAAAATATGAATCCTTTGCAAATTGTCCGATAGCACCCGATAAACAGTGTTCCTAGGTCCAGAGGAAGGGAGTAGGGAGGGTCCCCTTGCAGAGACACACAGACCTGCAAGCCTGCAGGTCTATGTCACAATACCCACGACTGGCATGAAATCAAGGACTGGCATGAAATCAAGGACGCACCTCACTGCTTCCAAACGAAATATCTCCCAGAATAACGGGTCAGGGAGAGTCTTTTCAGTATCCAGATGATCCTTAAGCTTTAGGGAGTTAATCCATGTAAGAATTGATCGAATAAATCTTCTTAAGTTGCTTTTATCGTCGCTTTGTAGTTTTAGCCTTCAGGGAGCTCAGGATCAAGCTGCCATCTCGTCCTGTGCTCAGGCCACTCCCCATCTCACTCTCTTTGAATCTTCTTTATCATGCTAAGAGGAGCAGGAAAAAGCAAAAAAATTTCAGAATTGCACCTTGCAATGCGGAGAAATTACTGTTTGTGCATTTACAATATTCATTGATTTTTGCCATTGAAAAACATCATGTTACTCATATACCAGAAATGATTGAAGCTACTGACTGAATGAAAGGACCTGGCATCTCACTCTCTTTGAATCTTCTTTATCATGCTAAGAGGAGCAGGAAAAAGCAAAAAAATTTCAGAATTGCACCTTGCAATGCGGAGAAATTACTGTTTGTGCATTTACAATATTTCATTGATTTTTGCCATTGAAAAACGTCCAGAAATGATTGAAGCTACTGACTGAATGAAAGGAGCTGGCATCTCACTCTCTTTGAATCTTCTTTATCATGCTAAGAGGAGCAGGAAAAAGCAAAAAATTTCAGAATTGCACCTTGCAATGCGGAGAAATTACTGTTTGTGCATTTAAAATATTCATTGATTTTTGCCATTGAAAAACATCATGTTATTCATATACCAGAAATGTTTGAAGCTACTGACTGAATGAAAGGAGCTGGCATCTCACTCTCTTTGAATCTTCTTTATCATGCTAAGAGGAGCACTAAAAAGCAAAAAATTTCAGAATTGCACCTTGCAATGCGGAGAAATTACTGTTTGTGCATTTACAAAATTCATTGATTTTTGCCATTGAAAAACATCATGTTATTCATATACCAGAAATGATTGAAGCTACTGACTGAATGAAAGGAGCTGGCATCTCACTCTCTTTGAATCTTCTTTATCATGCTAAGAGGAGCAGGAAAAAGCAAAAAATTTCAGAATTGCACCTTGCAATGCGGAGAAATTACTGTTTGTGCATTTACAATATTCATTGATTTTTGCCATTGAAAAACATCATGTTATTCATATACCAGAAATGATTGAAGCTACTGACTGAATGAAATGAGCTGGCATCTCACTCTCTTTGAATCTTCTTTATCATGCTAAGAGGAGCAGGAAAAAGCAAAAAATTTCAGAATTGCACCTTGCAATGCGGAGAAATTACTGTTTGTGCATTTACAATATTCATTGATTTTTGCCATTGAAAAACGTCCAGAAATGATTGAAGCTACTGACTGAATGAAAGGAGCTGGCATCTCACTCTCTTTGAATCTTTTTTATCATGCTAAGAGGAGCAGGAAAAAGCAAAAAATTTCAGAATTGCACCTTGCAATGCAGAGAAATTACTGTTTGTGCATTTACAATATTCATTGATTTTTGCCATTGAAAAACATCATGTTATTCATATACCAGAAATGTTTGAAGCTACTGACTGAATGAAAGGATCTGGCATCTCACTCTCTTTGAATCTTCTTTATCATGCTAAAAGGAGCAGGAAAAAGCAAAAAATTTCAGAATTGCACCTTGCAATGCGGAGAAATTCCTGTTTGTGCATTTACAATATTCATTGATTTTTGCCATTGAAAAACATCATGTTATTCATATACCAGAAATGTTTGAAGCTACTGACTGAATGAAAGGAGCTGGCATCTCACTCTCTTTGAATCTTCTTTATCATGCTAAGAGGAGCAGGAAAAAGCAAAAAATTTCAGAATTGCACCTTGCAATGCGGAGAAATTACTGTTTGTGCATTTACAATGTTCATTGATTTTTGCCATTGAAAAACGTCCAGAAATGATTGAAGCTACTGACTGAATGAAAGGAGCTGGCATCTCAATCTCTTTGAATCTTCTTTATCATGCTAAGAGGAGCAGGAAAAAGCAAAAAATTTCAGAATTGCACCTTGCAATGCGGAGAAATTACTGTTTGTGCATTTACAATATTCATTGATTTTTGCCATTGAAAAACATCATGTTATTCATATACCAGATATGTTTGAAGCTACTGACTGAATGAAAGGAGCTGGCATCTCACTCTCTTTGAATCTTCTTTATCATGCTAAGAGGAGCAGGAAAAAGCAAAAAATTTCAGAATTGCACCTTGCAATGCGGAGAAATTACTGTTTGTGCATTTACAATATTCATTGATTTTTGCCATTGAGAAACATCATGTTATTCATATACCAGAAATGATTGAAGCTACTGACTGAATGAAAGGACCTGGCATCTCACTCTCTTTGAATCTTCTTTATCATGCTAAGAGGAGCAGGAAAAAGCAAAAAATTTCAGAATTGCACCTTGCAATGCGGAGAAATTACTGTTTGTGCATTTACAATATTCATTGATTTTTGCCATTGAAAAACGTCCATAAATGATTGAAGCTACTGACTGAATGAAAGGAGCTGGCATCTCACTCTCTTTGAATCTTCTTTATCATGCTAAGAGGAGCAGGAAAAAGCAAAAAATTTCAGAATTGCACCTTGCAATGCGGAGAAATTCCTGTTTGTGCATTTACAATATTCATTGATTTTTGCCATTGAAAAACATCATGTTATTCATATACCAGAAATGTTTGAAGCTACTGACTGAATGAAAGGAGCTGGCATCTCACTTTCTTTGAATCTTCTTTATCATGCTAAGAGGAGCAGGAAAAAGCAAAAAATTTCAGAATTGCACCTTGCAATGCGGAGAAATTACTGTTTGTGCATTTACAATATTCATTGATTTTTGCCATTGAAAAACGTCCAGAAATGATTGAAGCTACTGACTGAATGAAAGGAGCTGGCATCTCAATCTCTTTGAATCTTCTTTATCATGCTAAGAGGAGCAGGAAAAAGCAAAAAATTTCAGAATTGCACCTTGCAATGCGGAGAAATTACTGTTTGTGCATTTACAATATTCATTGATTTTTGCCATTGAAAAACATCATGTTATTCATATACCAGATATGTTTGAAGCTACTGACTGAATGAAAGGAGCTGGCATCTCACTCTCTTTGAATCTTCTTTATCATGCTAAGAGGAGCAGGAAAAAGCAAAAAATTTCAGAATTGCACCTTGCAATGCGGAGAAATTACTGTTTGTGCATTTACAATATTCATTGATTTTTGCCATTGAAAAACGTCCAGAAATGATTGAAGCTACTGACTGAATGAAAGGAGCTGGCATCTCACTCTCTTTGAATCTTCTTTATCATGCTAAGAGGAGCAGGAAAAAGCAAAAAATTTCAGAATTGCACCTTGCAATGCGGAGAAATTACTGTTTGTGCATGTAAAATATTCATTGATTTTTGCCATTGAAAAACATCATGTTATTCATATACCAGAAATGTTTGAAGCTACTGACTGAATGAAAGGAGCTGGCATCTCACTCTCTTTGAATCTTCTTTATCATGCTAAGAGGAGCACTAAAAAGCAAAAAATTTCAGAATTGCACCTTGCAATGCGGAGAAATTACTGTTTGTGCATTTACAATATTCATTGATTTTTGCCATTGAAAAACATCATGTTATTCATATACCAGAAATGATTGAAGCTACTGACTGAATGAAATGAGCTGGCATCTCACTCTCTTTGAATCTCTTTATCATGCTAAGAGGAGCAGGAAAAAGCAAAAAATTTCAGAATTGCACCTTGCAATGCGGAGAAATTACTGTTTGTGCATTTACAATATTCATTGATTTTTGCCATTGAAAAACGTCCAGAAATGATTGAAGCTACTGACTGAATGAAAGGAGCTGGCATCTCACTCTCTTTGAATCTTCTTTATCATGCTAAGAGGAGCAGGAAATAGCAAAAAATTTCAGAATTGCACCTTGCAATGCAGAGAAATTACTGTTTGTGCATTTACAATATTCATTGATTTTTGCCATTGAAAAACATCATGTTATTCATATACCAGAAATGTTTGAAGCTACTGACTGAATGAAAGGATCTGGCATCTCACTCTCTTTGAATCTTCTTTATCATGCTAAAAGGAGCAGGAAAAAGCAAAAAATTTCAGAATTGCACCTTGCAATGCGGAGAAATTCCTGTTTGTGCATTTACAATATTCATTGATTTTTGCCATTGAAAAACATCATGTTATTCATATACCAGAAATGTTTGAAGCTACTGACTGAATGAAAGGAGCTGGCATCTCACTCTCTTTGAATCTTCTTTATCATGCTAAGAGGAGCAGGAAAAAGCAAAAAATTTCAGAATTGCACCTTGCAATGCGGAGAAATTACTGTTTGTGCATTTACAATGTTCATTGATTTTTGCCATTGAAAAACGTCCAGAAATGATTGAAGCTACTGACTGAATGAAAGGAGCTGGCATCTCAATCTCTTTGAATCTTCTTTATCATGCTAAGAGGAGCAGGAAAAAGCAAAAAATTTCAGAATTGCACCTTGCAATGCGGAGAAATTACTGTTTGTGCATTTACAATATTCATTGATTTTTGCCATTGAAAAACATCATGTTATTCATATACCAGATATGTTTGAAGCTACTGACTGAATGAAAGGAGCTGGCATCTCAATCTCTTTGAATCTTCTTTATCATGCTAAGAGGAGCAGGAAAAAGCAAAAAATTTCAGAATTGCACCTTGCAATGCGGAGAAATTACTGTTTGTGCATTTACAATATTCATTGATTTTTGCCATTGAGAAACATCATGTTATTCATATACCAGAAATGATTGAAGCTACTGACTGAATGAAAGGACCTGGCATCTCACTCTCTTTGAATCTTCTTTATCATGCTAAGAGGAGCAGGAAAAAGCAAAAAATTTCAGAATTGCACCTTGCAATGCGGAGAAATTACTGTTTGTGCATTTACAATATTCATTGATTTTTGCCATTGAAAAACGTCCATAAATGATTGAAGCTACTGACTGAATGAAAGGAGCTGGCATCTCACTCTCTTTGAATCTTCTTTATCATGCTAAGAGGAGCAGGAAAAAGCAAAAAATTTCAGAATTGCACCTTGCAATGCGGAGAAATTACTGTTTGTGCATTTACAATATTCATTGATTTTTGCCATTGAAAAACATCATGTTATTCATATACCAGAAATGTTTGAAGCTACTGACTGAATGAAAGGAGATGGCATCTCAATCTCTTTGAATCTTCTTTATCATGCTAAGAGGAGCACTAAAAAGCAAAAAATTTCAGAATTGCACCTTGCAATGCGGAGAAATTACTGTTTGTGCATTTACAATATTCATTGATTTTTGCCATTGAAAAACATCATGTTATTCATATACCAGAAATGATTGAAGCTACTGACTGAATGAAAGGAGCTGGCATCTCACTCTCTTTGAATCTTCTTTATCATGCTAAGAGGAGCAGGAAAAGCAAAAAATTTCAGAATTGCACCTTGCAATGCGGAGAAATTACTGTTTGTGCATTTACAATATTCATTGATTTTTGCCATTGAAAAACATCATGTTATTCATATACCAGAAATGATTGAAGCTACTGACTGAATGAAAGGAGCTGGCATCTCACTCTCTTTGAATCTTCTTTATCATGCTAAGAGGAGCAGGAAAAAGCAAAAAATTTCAGAATTGCACCTTGCAATGCGGAGAAATTACTGTTTGTGCATTTACAATATTCATTGATTTTTGCCATTGAAAAACGTCCAGAAATGATTGAAGCTACTGACTGAATGAAAGGAGCTGGCATCTCACTCTCTTTGAATCTTCTTTATCATGCTAAGAGGAGCAGGAAAAAGCAAAAAATTTCAGAATTGCACTTTGCAATACTGAGAAATTACTGTTTGTGCATTTACAATATTCATTGATTTTTGCCATTGAAAAACATCATGTTATTCATATACCAGAAATGTTTGAAGCTACTGACTGAATGAAAGGAGCTGGCATCTCACTCTCTTTGAATCTTCTTTATCATGCTAAGAGGAGCAGGAAAAAGCAAAAAATTTCAGAATTGTACCTTGCAATGCGGAGAAATTACTGTTTGTGCATTTACAATATTCATTGATTTTTGCCATTGAAAAACGTCCAGAAATGATTGAAGCTACTGACTGAATGAAAGGAGCTGGCATCTCACTCTCTTTGAATCTTCTTTATCATGCTAAGAGGAGCAGGAAAAAGCAAAAAATTTCAGAATTGCACCTTGCAATGCGGAGAAATTACTGTTTGTGCATTTACAATATTCATTGATTTTTGCCATTGAAAAACGTCCAGAAATGATTGAAGCTACTGACTGAATGAAAGGAGCTGGCATCTCACTCTCTTTGAATTTTCTTTATCATGCTAAGAGGAGCAGGAAAAAGCAAAAAATTTCAGAATTGCACCTTGCAATGCGGAGAAATTACTGTTTGTGCATTTACAATATTCATTGATTTTTGCCATTGAAAAACATCATGTTATTCATATACCAGAAATGATTGAAGCTACTGACTGAATGAAAGGAGCTGGCATCTCACTCTCTTTGAATCTTCTTTATCATGATAAGAGGAGCAGGAAAAAGCAAAAAATTTCAGAATTGCACCTTGCAATGCGAGAAATTACTGTTTGTGCATTTACAATATTCATTGATTTTTGCCATTGAAAAACATCATGTTATTCATATACCAGAAATGATTGAAGCTACTGACTGAATGAAAGGAGCTGGCATCTCACTCTCTTTGAATCTTCTTTATCATGCTAAGAGGAGCAGGAAAAAGCAAAAAATTTCAGAATTGCACCTTGCAATGCGGAGAAATTACTGTTTGTGCATTTACAATATTCATTGATTTTTGCCATTGAAAAACGTCCAGAAATGATTGAAGCTACTGACTGAATGAAAGGAGCTGGCATCTCACTCTCTTTGAATCTTCTTTATCATGCTAAGAGGAGCAGGAAAAAGCAAAAAATTTCAGAATTGCACCTTGCAATGCGGAGAAATTACTGTTTGTGCATTTACAATATTCATTGATTTTTGCCATTGAAAAACATCATGTTATTCATATACCAGAAATGTTTGAAGCTACTGACAGAATGAAAGGAGCTGGCATCTCACTCTCTTTGAATCTTCTTTATCATGCTAAGAGGAGCAGGAAAAAGCAAAAAATTTCAGAATTGCACCTTGTAATGCGGAGAAATTACTGTCCGTGCATTTACAATATTCATTGATTTTTGCCATTGAAAAACGTCCAGAAATGATTGAAGCTACTGACTGAATGAAAGGAGCTGGCATCTCACTCTCTTTGATTCTTCTTTATCATGCTAAGAGGAGCAGGAAAAAGCAAAAAATTTCAGAATTGCACCTTGCAATGCGGAGAAATTACTGTTTGTGCATTTACAATATTCATTGATTTTTGCCATTGAAAAACGTCCAGAAATGATTGAAGCTACTGACTGAATGAAAGGAGCTGGTATCTCACTCTCTTTGAATCTTCTTTATCATGCTAAGAGGAGCAGGAAAAAGCAAAAAATTTCAGAATTGCACCTTGCAATGCGGAGAAATTACTGTTTGTGCATTTACAATATTCATTGATTTTTGCCATTGAAAAACATCATGTTATTCATATACCAGAAATGTTTGAAGCTACTGACTGAATGAAAGGAGCTGGCATCTCACTCTCTTTGAATCTTCTTTATCATGCTAAGAGGAGCAGGAAAAAGCAAAAAATTTCAGAATTGCACCTTGCAATGCGGAGAAATTACTGTTTGTGCATTTACAATATTCATTGATTTTTGCCATTGAAAAACGTCCAGAAATGATTGAAGCTACTGACTGAATGAAAGGAGCTGGCATCTCACTCTCTTTGAATCTTCTTTATCATGCTAAGAGGAGCAGGAAAAAGCAAAAAATTTCAGAATTGCACCTTGCAATGCGGAGAAATTACTGTTTGTGCATTTTTAATATTCATTGATTTTTGCCATTGAAAAACGTCCAGAAATTATTGAAGCTACTGACTGAATGAAAGGAGCTGGCATCTCACTCTCTTTGAATCATCTTTATCATGCTAAGAGGAGCAGGAAAAAGCAAAACATTTCAGAATTGCACCTTGCAATGCGGAGAAATTACTGTTTGTGCATTTACAATATTCATTGATTTTTGCCATTGAAAAACATCATATTATTCATATACCAGAAATGATTGAAGCTACTGACTGAATGAAAGGAGCTGGCATCTCACTCTCTTTGAATCTTCTTTATCATGCTAAGAGGAGCAGGAAAAAGCAAAAAATTTCAGAATTGCACATTGCAATGCGGAGAAATTATTGTTTGTGCATTTACAATATTCATTGATTTTTGCCATTGAAAAACGTCCAGAAATGATTGAAGCTACTGACTGAATGAAAGGAGCTGGCATCTCACTCTCTTTGAATCTTCTTTATCATGCTAAGAGGAGCAGGAAAAAGCAAAAAATTTCAGAATTGCACCTTGCAATGCGGAGAAATTACTGTTTGTGCATTTACAATATTCATTGATTTTTGCCATTGAAAAACATCATGTTATTCATATACCAGAAATGTTTGAAGCTACTGACTGAATGAAAGGAGCTGGCATCTCACTCTCTTTGAATCTTCTTTATCATGCTAAGAGGAGCAGGAAAAAGCAAAAAATTTCAGAATTGCACCTTGCAATGCGGAGAAATTACTGTTTGTGCATTTACAATATTTCATTGATTTTTGCCATTGAAAAACGTCCAGAAATGATTGAAGCTACTGACTGAATGAAAGGAGCTGGCATCTCACTCTCTTTGAATCTTCTTTATCATGCTAAGAGGAGCAGGAAAAAGCAAAAAATTTCAGAATTGCACCTTGCAATGCGGAGAAATTACTGTTTGTGCATTTACAATATTCATTGATTTTTGCCATTGAAAAACGTCCAGAAATGATTGAAGCTACTGACTGAATGAAAGGAGCTGGCATCTTACTCTCTTTGAATCTTCTTTATCATGCTAAGAGGAGCAGGAAAAAGCAAAAAATTTCAGAATTGCACCTTGCAATGCGGAGAAATTACTGTTTGTGCATTTACAATATACATTGATTTTTGCCATTGAAAAACATCATGTTATTCATATACCAGAAATGTTTGAAGCTACTGACTGAATGAAAGGAGCTGACATCTCACTCTCTTTGAATCTTCTTTATCATGCTAAGAGGAGCAGGAAAAAGCAAAAAATTTCAGAATTGCACCTTGCAATGCGGAGAAATTACTGTCTGTGCATTTACAATATTCATTGATTTTTGCCATTGAAAAACGTCCAGAAATGATTGAAGCTACTGACTGAATGAAAGGAGCTGGCATCTCACTCTCTTTGAATCTTCTTTATCATGCTAAGAGGAGCAGGAAAAAGCAAAAAATTTCAGAATTGCACCTTGCAATGCGGAGAAATTACTGTTTGTGCATTTACAATATTCATTGATTTTTGCCATTGAAAAACGTCCACAAATGATTGAAGCTACTGACTGAATGAAAGGAGCTGGTATCTCACTCTCTTTGAATCTTCTTTATCATGCTAAGAGGAGCAGGAAAAAGTAAAAAATTTCAGAATTGCACCTTGCAATGCGGAGAAATTACTGTTTGTGCATTTAAAATATTCATTGATTTTTGCCATTGAAAAACATCATGTTATTCATATACCAGAAATGTTTGAAGCTACTGACTGAATGAAAGGAGCTGGCATCTCACTCTCTTTGAATCTTCTTTATCATGCTAAGAGGAGCAGGAAAAAGCAAAAAATTTCAGAATTGCACCTTGCAATGCGGAGAAATTACTGTTTGTGCATTTACAATATTCATTGATTTTTGCCATTGAAAAACGTCCAGAAATGATTGAAGCTACTGACTGAATGAAAGGAGCTGGCATCTCAGTCTCTTTGAATCTTCTTTATCATGCTAAGAGGAGCAGGAAAAAGCAAAAAATTTCAGAATTGCACCTTGCAATGCGGAGAAATTACTGTTTGTGCATTTACAATATTCATTGATTTTTGCCATTGAAAAACATCATGTTATTCATATACCAGAAATGTTTGAAGCTACTGACTGAATGAAAGGAGCTGGCATCTCACTCTCTTTGAATCTTCTTTATCTTGCTAAGAGGAGCAGGAAAAAGCAAAAAATTACAGAATTGCACTTTGCAATGCGGAGAAATTACTGTTTGTGCATTTACAATATTCATTGATTTTTGCCATTGAAAAACGTCCAGAAATGTTTGAAGCTACTGACTGAATGAAAGGAGCTGGCATCTCACTCTCTTTGAATCTTCTTTATCATGCTAAGAGGAGCAGGAAAAAGCAAAAAATTTCAGAATTGCACCTTGCAATGCGGAGAAATTACTGTTTGTGCATTTACAATATTCATTGATTTTTGCCATTGAAAAACATCATGTTATTCATATACCAGAAATGATTGAAGCTACTGACTGAATGAAAGGAGCTGGCATCTCACTCTCTTTGAATCTTCTTTATCATGCTAAGAGGAGCAGGAAAAAGCAAAAAATTTCAGAATTGCACCTTGCAATGCGGAGAAATTACTGTTTGTGCATTTACAATATTCATTGATTTTTGCCATTGAAAAACGTCCAGAAATGATTGAAGCTACTGACTGAATGAAAGGAGCTGGCATCTCACTCTCTTTGAATCTTCTTTATCATGCTAAGAGGAGCAGGAAAAAGCAAAAAATTTCAGAATTGCACTTTGCAATACTGAGAAATTACTTTTTGTGCATTTACAATATTCATTGATTTTTGCCATTGAAAAACATCATGTTATTCATATACCAGAAATGTTTGAAGCTACTGACTGAATGAAAGGAGCTGGCATCTCACTCTCTTTGAATCTTCTTTATCATGCTAAGAGGAGCAGGAAAAAGCAAAAAATTTCAGAATTGTACCTTGCAATGCGGAGAAATTACTGTTTGTGCATTTACAATATTCATTGATTTTTGCCATTGAAAAACGTCCAGAAATGATTGAAGCTACTGACTGAATGAAAGGAGCTGGCATCTCACTCTCTTTGAATCTTCTTTATCATGCTAAGAGGAGCAGGAAAAAGCAAAAAATTTCAGAATTGCACCTTGCAATGCGGAGAAATTACTGTTTGTGCATTTACAATATTCATTGATTTTTGCCATTGAAAAACGTCCAGAAATGATTGAAGCTACTGACTGAATGAAAGGAGCTGGCATCTCACTCTCTTTGAATTTTCTTTATCATGCTAAGAGGAGCAGGAAAAAGCAAAAAATTTCAGAATTGCACCTTGCAATGCGGAGAAATTACTGTTTGTGCATTTACAATATTCATTGATTTTTGCCATTGAAAAACATCATGTTATTCATATACCAGAAATGATTGAAGCTACTGACTGAATGAAAGGAGCTGGCATCTCACTCTCTTTGAATCTTCTTTATCATGATAAGAGGAGCAGGAAAAAGCAAAAAATTTCAGAATTGCACCTTGCAATGCGAGAAATTACTGTTTGTGCATTTACAATATTCATTGATTTTTGCCATTGAAAAACATCATGTTATTCATATACCAGAAATGATTGAAGCTACTGACTGAATGAAAGGAGCTGGCATCTCACTCTCTTTGAATCTTCTTTATCATGCTAAGAGGAGCAGGAAAAAGCAAAAAATTTCAGAATTGCACCTTGCAATGCGGAGAAATTACTGTTTGTGCATTTACAATATTCATTGATTTTTGCCATTGAAAAACGTCCAGAAATGATTGAAGCTACTGACTGAATGAAAGGAGCTGGCATCTCACTCTCTTTGAATCTTCTTTATCATGCTAAGAGGAGCAGGAAAAAGCAAAAAATTTCAGAATTGCACCTTGCAATGCGGAGAAATTACTGTTTGTGCATTTACAATATTCATTGATTTTTGCCATTGAAAAACATCATGTTATTCATATACCAGAAATGTTTGAAGCTACTGACAGAATGAAAGGAGCTGGCATCTCACTCTCTTTGAATCTTCTTTATCATGCTAAGAGGAGCAGGAAAAAGCAAAAAATTTCAGAATTGCACCTTGTAATGCGGAGAAATTACTGTCCGTGCATTTACAATATTCATTGATTTTTGCCATTGAAAAACGTCCAGAAATGATTGAAGCTACTGACTGAATGAAAGGAGCTGGCATCTCACTCTCTTTGATTCTTCTTTATCATGCTAAGAGGAGCAGGAAAAAGCAAAAAATTTCAGAATTGCACCTTGCAATGCGGAGAAATTACTGTTTGTGCATTTACAATATTCATTGATTTTTGCCATTGAAAAACGTCCAGAAATGATTGAAGCTACTGACTGAATGAAAGGAGCTGGTATCTCACTCTCTTTGAATCTTCTTTATCATGCTAAGAGGAGCAGGAAAAAGCAAAAAATTTCAGAATTGCACCTTGCAATGCGGAGAAATTACTGTTTGTGCATTTACAATATTCATTGATTTTTGCCATTGAAAAACATCATGTTATTCATATACCAGAAATGTTTGAAGCTACTGACTGAATGAAAGGAGCTGGCATCTCACTCTCTTTGAATCTTCTTTATCATGCTAAGAGGAGCAGGAAAAAGCAAAAAATTTCAGAATTGCACCTTGCAATGCGGAGAAATTACTGTTTGTGCATTTACAATATTCATTGATTTTTGCCATTGAAAAACGTCCAGAAATGATTGAAGCTACTGACTGAATGAAAGGAGCTGGCATCTCACTCTCTTTGAATCTTCTTTATCATGCTAAGAGGAGCAGGAAAAAGCAAAAAATTTCAGAATTGCACCTTGCAATGCGGAGAAATTACTGTTTGTGCATTTTTAATATTCATTGATTTTTGCCATTGAAAAACATCCAGAAATTATTGAAGCTACTGACTGAATGAAAGGAGCTGGCATCTCACTCTCTTTGAATCTTCTTTATCATGCTAAGAGGAGCAGGAAAAAGCAAAACATTTCAGAATTGCACCTTGCAATGCGGAGAAATTACTGTTTGTGCATTTACAATATTCATTGATTTTTGCCATTGAAAAACATCATGTTATTCATATACCAGAAATGATTGAAGCTACTGACTGAATGAAAGGAGCTGGCATCTCACTCTCTTTGAATCTTCTTTATCATGCTAAGAGGAGCAGGAAAAAGCAAAACATTTCAGAATTGCACCTTGCAATGCGGAGAAATTACTGTTTGTGCATTTACAATATTCATTGATTTTTGCCATTGAAAAACATCATGTTATTCATATACCAGAAATGATTGAAGCTACTGACTGAATGAAAGGAGCTGGCATCTCACTCTCTTTGAATCTTCTTTATCATGCTAAGAGGAGCAGGAAAAAGCAAAAAATTTCAGAATTGCACATTGCAATGCGGAGAAATTACTGTTTGTGCATTTACAATATTCATTGATTTTTGCCATTGAAAAACGTCCAGAAATGATTGAAGCTACTGACTGAATGAAAGGAGCTGGCATCTCACTCTCTTTGAATCTTCTTTATCATGCTAAGAGGAGCAGGAAAAAGCAAAAAATTTCAGAATTGCACCTTGCAATGCGGAGAAATTACTGTTTGTGCATTTACAATATTCATTGATTTTTGCCATTGAAAAACATCATGTTATTCATATACCAGAAATGTTTGAAGCTACTGACTGAATGAAAGGAGCTGGCATCTCACTCTCTTTGAATCTTCTTTATCATGCTAAGAGGAGCAGGAAAAAGCAAAAAATTTCAGAATTGCACCTTGCAATGCGGAGAAATTACTGTTTGTGCATTTACAATATTTCATTGATTTTTGCCATTGAAAAACGTCCAGAAATGATTGAAGCTACTGACTGAATGAAAGGAGCTGGCATCTCACTCTCTTTGAATCTTCTTTATCATGCTAAGAGGAGCAGGAAAAAGCAAAAAATTTCAGAATTGCACCTTGCAATGCGGAGAAATTACTGTTTGTGCATTTACAATATTCATTGATTTTTGCCATTGAAAAACGTCCAGAAATGATTGAAGCTACTGACTGAATGAAAGGAGCTGGCATCTTACTCTCTTTGAATCTTCTTTATCATGCTAAGAGGAGCAGGAAAAAGCAAAAAATTTCAGAATTGCACCTTGCAATGCGGAGAAATTACTGTTTGTGCATTTACAATATTCATTGATTTTTGCCATTGAAAAACGTCCACAAATGATTGAAGCTACTGACTGAATGAAAGGAGCTGGTATCTCACTCTCTTTGAATCTTCTTTATCATGCTAAGAGGAGCAGGAAAAAGTAAAAAATTTCAGAATTGCACCTTGCAATGCGGAGAAATTACTGTTTGTGCATTTAAAATATTCATTGATTTTTGCCATTGAAAAACATCATGTTATTCATATACCAGAAATGTTTGAAGCTACTGACTGAATGAAAGGAGCTGGCATCTCACTCTCTTTGAATCTTCTTTATCATGCTAAGAGGAGCAGGAAAAAGCAAAAAATTTCAGAATTGCACCTTGCAATGCGGAGAAATTACTGTTTGTGCATTTACAATATTCATTGATTTTTGCCATTGAAAAACGTCCAGAAATGATTGAAGCTACTGACTGAATGAAAGGAGCTGGCATCTCAGTCTCTTTGAATCTTCTTTATCATGCTAAGAGGAGCAGGAAAAAGCAAAAAATTTCAGAATTGCACCTTGCAATGCGGATAAATTACTGTTTGTGCATTTACAATATTCATTGATTTTTGCCATTGAAAAACATCATGTTATTCATATACCAGAAATGTTTGAAGCTACTGACTGAATGAAAGGAGCTGGCATCTCACTCTCTTTGAATCTTCTTTATCTTGCTAAGAGGAGCAGGAAAAAGCAAAAAATTACAGAATTGCACTTTGCAATGCGGAGAAATTACTGTTTGTGCATTTACAATATTCATTGATTTTTGCCATTGAAAAACGTCCAGAAATGTTTGAAGCTACTGACTGAATGAAAGGAGCTGGCATCTCACTCTCTTTGAATCTTCTTTATCATGCTAAGAGGAGCAGGAAAAAGCAAAAAATTTCAGAATTGCACCTTGCAATGCGGAGAAATTACTGTTTGTGCATTTACAATATTCATTGATTTTTGCCATTGAAAAACATCATGTTATTCATATACCAGAAATGATTGAAGCTACTGACTGAATGAAAGGAGCTGGCATCTCACTCTCTTTGAATCTTCTTTATCATGCTAAGAGGAGCAGGAAAAAGCAAAAAATTTCAGAATTGCACCTTGCAATGCGGAGAAATTACTGTTTGTGCATTTACAATATTCATTGATTTTTGCCATTGAAAAACGTCCAGAAATGATTGAAGCTTCTGACTGAATGAAAGGAGCTGGCATCTCACTCTCTTTGAATCTTCTTTATCATGCTAAGAGGAGCAGGAAAAAGCAAAAAATTTCAGAATTGCACTTTGCAATACTGAGAAATTACTGTTTGTGCATTTACAATATTCATAGATTTTTGCCATTGAAAAACATCATGTTATTCATATACCAGAAATGTTTGAAGCTACTGACTGAATGAAAGGAGCTGGCATCTCACTCTCTTTGAATCTTCTTTATCATGCTAAGAGGAGCAGGAAAAAGCAAAAAATTTCAGAATTGTACCTTGCAATGCGGAGAAATTACTGTTTGTGCATTTACAATATTCATTGATTTTTGCCATTGAAAAACGTCCAGAAATGATTGAAGCTACTGACTGAATGAAAGGAGCTGGCATCTCACTCTCTTTGAATCTTCTTTATCATGCTAAGAGGAGCAGGAAAAAGCAAAAAATTTCAGAATTGCACCTTGCAATGCGGAGAAATTACTGTTTGTGCATTTACAATATTCATTGATTTTTGCCATTGAAAAACGTCCAGAAATGATTGAAGCTACTGACTGAATGAAAGGAGCTGGCATCTCACTCTCTTTGAATTTTCTTTATCATGCTAAGAGGAGCAGGAAAAAGCAAAAAATTTCAGAATTGCACCTTGCAATGCGGAGAAATTACTGTTTGTGCATTTACAATATTCATTGATTTTTGCCATTGAAAAACATCATGTTATTCATATACCAGAAATGATTGAAGCTACTGACTGAATGAAAGGAGCTGGCATCTCACTCTCTTTGAATCTTCTTTATCATGATAAGAGGAGCAGGAAAAAGCAAAAAATTTCAGAATTGCACCTTGCAATGCGAGAAATTACTGTTTGTGCATTTACAATATTCATTGATTTTTGCCATTGAAAAACATCATGTTATTCATATACCAGAAATGATTGAAGCTACTGACTGAATGAAAGGAGCTGGCATCTCACTCTCTTTGAATCTTCTTTATCATGCTAAGAGGAGCAGGAAAAAGCAAAAAATTTCAGAATTGCACCTTGCAATGCGGAGAAATTACTGTTTGTGCATTTACAATATTCATTGATTTTTGCCATTGAAAAACGTCCAGAAATGATTGAAGCTACTGACTGAATGAAAGGAGCTGGCATCTCAGTCTCTTTGAATCTTCTTTATCATGCTAAGAGGAGCAGGAAAAAGCAAAAAATTTCAGAATTGCACCTTGCAATGCGGATAAATTACTGTTTGTGCATTTACAATATTCATTGATTTTTGCCATTGAAAAACATCATGTTATTCATATACCAGAAATGTTTGAAGCTACTGACTGAATGAAAGGAGCTGGCATCTCACTCTCTTTGAATCTTCTTTATCTTGCTAAGAGGAGCAGGAAAAAGCAAAAAATTACAGAATTGCACTTTGCAATGCGGAGAAATTACTGTTTGTGCATTTACAATATTCATTGATTTTTGCCATTGAAAAACGTCCAGAAATGTTTGAAGCTACTGACTGAATGAAAGGAGCTGGCATCTCACTCTCTTTGAATCTTCTTTATCATGCTAAGAGGAGCAGGAAAAAGCAAAAAATTTCAGAATTGCACCTTGCAATGCGGAGAAATTACTGTTTGTGCATTTACAATATTCATTGATTTTTGCCATTGAAAAACATCATGTTATTCATATACCAGAAATGATTGAAGCTACTGACTGAATGAAAGGAGCTGGCATCTCACTCTCTTTGAATCTTCTTTATCATGCTAAGAGGAGCAGGAAAAAGCAAAAAATTTCAGAATTGCACCTTGCAATGCGGAGAAATTACTGTTTGTGCATTTACAATATTCATTGATTTTTGCCATTGAAAAACGTCCAGAAATGATTGAAGCTACTGACTGAATGAAAGGAGCTGGCATCTCACTCTCTTTGAATCTTCTTTATCATGCTAAGAGGAGCAGGAAAAAGCAAAAAATTTCAGAATTGCACTTTGCAATACTGAGAAATTACTGTTTGTGCATTTACAATATTCATTGATTTTTGCCATTGAAAAACATCATGTTATTCATATACCAGAAATGTTTGAAGCTACTGACTGAATGAAAGGAGCTGGCATCTCACTCTCTTTGAATCTTCTTTATCATGCTAAGAGGAGCAGGAAAAAGCAAAAAATTTCAGAATTGTACCTTGCAATGCGGAGAAATTACTGTTTGTGCATTTACAATATTCATTGATTTTTGCCATTGAAAAACGTCCAGAAATGATTGAAGCTACTGACTGAATGAAAGGAGCTGGCATCTCACTCTCTTTGAATCTTCTTTATCATGCTAAGAGGAGCAGGAAAAAGCAAAAAATTTCAGAATTGCACCTTGCAATGCGGAGAAATTACTGTTTGTGCATTTACAATATTCATTGATTTTTGCCATTGAAAAACGTCCAGAAATGATTGAAGCTACTGACTGAATGAAAGGAGCTGGCATCTCACTCTCTTTGAATTTTCTTTATCATGCTAAGAGGAGCAGGAAAAAGCAAAAAATTTCAGAATTGCACCTTGCAATGCGGAGAAATTACTGTTTGTGCATTTACAATATTCATTGATTTTTGCCATTGAAAAACATCATGTTATTCATATACCAGAAATGATTGAAGCTACTGACTGAATGAAAGGAGCTGGCATCTCACTCTCTTTGAATCTTCTTTATCATGATAAGAGGAGCAGGAAAAAGCAAAAAATTTCAGAATTGCACCTTGCAATGCGAGAAATTACTGTTTGTGCATTTACAATATTCATTGATTTTTGCCATTGAAAAACATCATGTTATTCATATACCAGAAATGATTGAAGCTACTGACTGAATGAAAGGAGCTGGCATCTCACTCTCTTTGAATCTTCTTTATCATGCTAAGAGGAGCAGGAAAAAGCAAAAAATTTCAGAATTGCACCTTGCAATGCGGAGAAATTACTGTTTGTGCATTTACAATATTCATTGATTTTTGCCATTGAAAAACGTCCAGAAATGATTGAAGCTACTGACTGAATGAAAGGAGCTGGCATCTCACTCTCTTTGAATCTTCTTTATCATGCTAAGAGGAGCAGGAAAAAGCAAAAAATTTCAGAATTGCACCTTGCAATGCGGAGAAATTACTGTTTGTGCATTTACAATATTCATTGATTTTTGCCATTGAAAAACATCATGTTATTCATATACCAGAAATGTTTGAAGCTACTGACAGAATGAAAGGAGCTGGCATCTCACTCTCTTTGAATCTTCTTTATCATGCTAAGAGGAGCAGGAAAAAGCAAAAAATTTCAGAATTGCACCTTGTAATGCGGAGAAATTACTGTCCGTGCATTTACAATATTCATTGATTTTTGCCATTGAAAAACGTCCAGAAATGATTGAAGCTACTGACTGAATGAAAGGAGCTGGCATCTCACTCTCTTTGATTCTTCTTTATCATGCTAAGAGGAGCAGGAAAAAGCAAAAAATTTCAGAATTGCACCTTGCAATGCGGAGAAATTACTGTTTGTGCATTTACAATATTCATTGATTTTTGCCATTGAAAAACGTCCAGAAATGATTGAAGCTACTGACTGAATGAAAGGAGCTGGTATCTCACTCTCTTTGAATCTTCTTTATCATGCTAAGAGGAGCAGGAAAAAGCAAAAAATTTCAGAATTGCACCTTGCAATGCGGAGAAATTACTGTTTGTGCATTTACAATATTCATTGATTTTTGCCATTGAAAAACATCATGTTATTCATATACCAGAAATGTTTGAAGCTACTGACTGAATGAAAGGAGCTGGCATCTCACTCTCTTTGAATCTTCTTTATCATGCTAAGAGGAGCAGGAAAAAGCAAAAAATTTCAGAATTGCACCTTGCAATGCGGAGAAATTACTGTTTGTGCATTTACAATATTCATTGATTTTTGCCATTGAAAAACGTCCAGAAATGATTGAAGCTACTGACTGAATGAAAGGAGCTGGCATCTCACTCTCTTTGAATCTTCTTTATCATGCTAAGAGGAGCAGGAAAAAGCAAAAAATTTCAGAATTGCACCTTGCAATGCGGAGAAATTACTGTTTGTGCATTTTTAATATTCATTGATTTTTGCCATTGAAAAACATCCAGAAATTATTGAAGCTACTGACTGAATGAAAGGAGCTGGCATCTCACTCTCTTTGAATCTTCTTTATCATGCTAAGAGGAGCAGGAAAAAGCAAAACATTTCAGAATTGCACCTTGCAATGCGGAGAAATTACTGTTTGTGCATTTACAATATTCATTGATTTTTGCCATTGAAAAACATCATGTTATTCATATACCAGAAATGATTGAAGCTACTGACTGAATGAAAGGAGCTGGCATCTCACTCTCTTTGAATCTTCTTTATCATGCTAAGAGGAGCAGGAAAAAGCAAAAAATTTCAGAATTGCACATTGCAATGCGGAGAAATTACTGTTTGTGCATTTACAATATTCATTGATTTTTGCCATTGAAAAACGTCCAGAAATGATTGAAGCTACTGACTGAATGAAAGGAGCTGGCATCTCACTCTCTTTGAATCTTCTTTATCATGCTAAGAGGAGCAGGAAAAAGCAAAAAATTTCAGAATTGCACCTTGCAATGCGGAGAAATTACTGTTTGTGCATTTACAATATTCATTGATTTTTGCCATTGAAAAACATCATGTTATTCATATACCAGAAATGTTTGAAGCTACTGACTGAATGAAAGGAGCTGGCATCTCACTCTCTTTGAATCTTCTTTATCATGCTAAGAGGAGCAGGAAAAAGCAAAAAATTTCAGAATTGCACCTTGCAATGCGGAGAAATTACTGTTTGTGCATTTACAATATTTCATTGATTTTTGCCATTGAAAAACGTCCAGAAATGATTGAAGCTACTGACTGAATGAAAGGAGCTGGCATCTCACTCTCTTTGAATCTTCTTTATCATGCTAAGAGGAGCAGGAAAAAGCAAAAAATTTCAGAATTGCACCTTGCAATGCGGAGAAATTACTGTTTGTGCATTTACAATATTCATTGATTTTTGCCATTGAAAAACGTCCACAAATGATTGAAGCTACTGACTGAATGAAAGGAGCTGGTATCTCACTCTCTTTGAATCTTCTTTATCATGCTAAGAGGAGCAGGAAAAAGTAAAAAATTTCAGAATTGCACCTTGCAATGCGGAGAAATTACTGTTTGTGCATTTAAAATATTCATTGATTTTTGCCATTGAAAAACATCATGTTATTCATATACCAGAAATGTTTGAAGCTACTGACTGAATGAAAGGAGCTGGCATCTCACTCTCTTTGAATCTTCTTTATCATGCTAAGAGGAGCAGGAAAAAGCAAAAAATTTCAGAATTGCACCTTGCAATGCGGAGAAATTACTGTTTGTGCATTTACAATATTCATTGATTTTTGCCATTGAAAAACGTCCAGAAATGATTGAAGCTACTGACTGAATGAAAGGAGCTGGCATCTCAGTCTCTTTGAATCTTCTTTATCATGCTAAGAGGAGCAGGAAAAAGCAAAAAATTTCAGAATTGCACCTTGCAATGCGGAGAAATTACTGTTTGTGCATTTACAATATTCATTGATTTTTGCCATTGAAAAACATCATGTTATTCATATACCAGAAATGTTTGAAGCTACTGACTGAATGAAAGGAGCTGGCATCTCACTCTCTTTGAATCTTCTTTATCTTGATAAGAGGAGCAGGAAAAAGCAAAAAATTACAGAATTGCACTTTGCAATGCGGAGAAATTACTGTTTGTGCATTTACAATATTCATTGATTTTTGCCATTGAAAAACGTCCAGAAATGTTTGAAGCTACTGACTGAATGAAAGGAGCTGGCATCTCACTCTCTTTGAATCTTCTTTATCATGCTAAGAGGAGCAGGAAAAAGCAAAAAATTTCAGAATTGCACCTTGCAATGCGGAGAAATTACTGTTTGTGCATTTACAATATTCATTGATTTTTGCCATTGAAAAACGTCCAGAAATGATTGAAGCTACTGACTGAATGAAAGGAGCTGGCATCTCACTCTCTTTGAATCTTCTTTGTCATGCTAAGAGGAGCAGGAAAAAGCAAAAAATTTCAGAATTGCACCTTGCAATGCGGAGAAATTACTGTTTGTGCATTTACAATATTCATTGATTTTTGCCATTGAAAAACGTCCACAAATGATTGAAGCTACTGACTGAATGAAAGGAGCTGGTATCTCACTCTCTTTGAATCTTCTTTATCATGCTAAGAGGAGCAGGAAAAAGTAAAAAATTTCAGAATTGCACCTTGCAATGCGGAGAAATTACTGTTTGTGCATTTAAAATATTCATTGATTTTTGCCATTGAAAAACATCATGTTATTCATATACCAGAAATGTTTGAAGCTACTGACTGAATGAAAGGAGCTGGCATCTCACTCTCTTTGAATCTTCTTTATCATGCTAAGAGGAGCAGGAAAAAGCAAAAAATTTCAGAATTGCACCTTGCAATGCGGAGAAATTACTGTTTGTGCATTTACAATATTCATTGATTTTTGCCATTGAAAAACGTCCAGAAATGATTGAAGCTACTGACTGAATGAAAGGAGCTGGCATCTCAGTCTCTTTGAATCTTCTTTATCATGCTAAGAGGAGCAGGAAAAAGCAAAAAATTTCAGAATTGCACCTTGCAATGCGGAGAAATTACTGTTTGTGCATTTACAATATTCATTGATTTTTGCCATTGAAAAACATCATGTTATTCATATACCAGAAATGTTTGAAGCTACTGACTGAATGAAAGGAGCTGGCATCTCACTCTCTTTGAATCTTCTTTATCTTGCTAAGAGGAGCAGGAAAAAGCAAAAAATTACAGAATTGCACTTTGCAATGCGGAGAAATTACTGTTTGTGCATTTACAATATTCATTGATTTTTGCCATTGAAAAACGTCCAGAAATGTTTGAAGCTACTGACTGAATGAAAGGAGCTGGCATCTCACTCTCTTTGAATCTTCTTTATCATGCTAAGAGGAGCAGGAAAAAGCAAAAAATTTCAGAATTGCACCTTGCAATGCGGAGAAATTACTGTTTGTGCATTTACAATATTCATTGATTTTTGCCATTGAAAAACGTCCAGAAATGATTGAAGCTACTGACTGAATGAAAGGAGCTGGCATCTCACTCTCTTTGAATCTTCTTTGTCATGCTAAGAGGAGCAGGAAAAAGCAAAAAATTTCAGAATTGCACCTTGCAATGCGGAGAAATTACTGTTTGTGCATTTACAATATTCATTGATTTTTGCCATTGAAAAACGTCCAGAAATGATTGAAGCTACTAACTGAATGAAAGGAGCTGGCATCTCACTCTCTTTGAATCTTCTTTATCATGCTAAAAGGAGCAGGAAAAAGCAAAAAATTTCAGAATTGCACCTTGCAATGCGGAGAAATTACTGTTTGTGCATTTACAATATTCATTGATTTTTGCCACTGAAAAACATCATGTTATTCATATACCAGAAATGTTTGAAGCTACTGACTGAATGAAAGGAGCTGACATCTCACTCTCTTTGAATCTTCTTTATCATGCTAAGAGGAGCAGGAAAAAGCAAAAAATTTCAGAATTGCACCTTGCAATGCGAAGAAATTACTGTCTGTGCATTTACAATATTCATTGATTTTTGCCATTGAAAAACATCCAGAAATGATTGAAGCTACTGACTGAATGAAAGGAGCTGGCATCTCACTCTCTTTGAATATTCTTTATCATGCTAAGAGGAGCAGGAAAAAGCAAAAAATTTCAGAATTGCACCTTGCAATGCGGAGAAATTACTGTTTGTGCATTTACAAAATTCATTGATTTTTGCCATTGAAAAACATCATGTTATTCATATACCAGAAATGTTTGAAGCTACTGACTGAATGAAAGGAGCTGGCTTCTCACTCTCTTTGAATCTTCTTCATCATGCTAAGAGGAGCAGGAAAAAGCAAAAAATTTCAGAATTGCACCTTGCAATGCGGAGAAATTACTGTTTGTGCATTTACAATATTCATTGATTTTTGCCATTGAAAAACGTCCAGAAATGATTGAAGCTACTGACTGAATGAAAAGAGCTGGCATCTCACTCTCTTTGAATCTTCTTTATCATACTAAGAGGAGCAGGAAAAAGCAAAAAATTTCAGAATTGCACCTTGCAATGCGGAGAAATTACTGTTTGTGCATTTACAATATTCATTGATTTTTGCCATTGAAAAACGTACAGAAATGATTGAAGCTACTGACTGAATGAAAGGAGCTGGCATCTCACTCTCTTTGAATCTTCTTTATCATGCTAAGAGGAGCAGGAAAAAGCAAAAAATTTCATAATTGCACCTTGCAATGCGGAGAAATTACTGTTTGTGCATTTACAATATTCATTGATTTTTGCCATTGAAAAACATCATGTTATTAATATACCAGAAATGATTGAAGCTACTGACTGAATGAAAAGAGCTGGCATCTCACTCTCTTTGAATCTTCTTTATCATGCTAAGAGGAGCAGGAAAAAGCAACAAATTTCAGAATTGCACCTTGCAATGCGGAGAAATTACTGTTTGTGCATTTACAATATCCATTGATTTTTGCCATTGAAAAACGTCCAGAAATGATTGAAGCTACTGACTGAATGAAAGGAGCTGGCATCTCACTCTCTTTGAATCTTCTTTATCATGCTAAGAGGAGCAGGAAAAAGCAAAAAATTTCAGAATTGCACCTTGCAATGCGGAGAAATTACTGTTTGTGCATTTACAATATTCATTGATTTTTGCCATTGAAAAACATCATGTTATTCATATACCAGAAATGTTTGAAGCTACTGACTGAATGAAAGGAGGTGGCATCTCACTCTCTTTGAATCTTCTTTATCATGCTAAGAGGAGCAGGAAAAACTAAAAAATTTCAGAATTGCACCTTGCAATGCGGAGAAATTACTGTTTGTGCATTTACAATATTCATTGATTTTTGCCATTGAAAAACGACCAGAAATGATTGAAGCTTCTGACTGAATGAAAGGAGCTGGCATCTCACTCTCTTTGAATCTTCTTTATCATGCTAAGAGGAGCAGGAAAAAGCTAAAAATTTCAGAATTGCACCTTGCAATGCGGAGAAATTACTGTTTGTGCATTTACAATATTCATTGATTTTTGCCATTGAAAAACGTCCAGAAATGATTGAAGCTACTGACTGAATGAAAGGAGCTGGCATCTCACTCTCTTTGAATCTTCTTTATCATGCTAAGAGGAGCAGGAAAAAGCAAAAAATTTAAGAATTGCACCTTGCAATGCGGAGAAATTACTGTTTGTGCATTTACAATATTCATTGATTTTTGCCATTGAAAAACATCATGTTATTCATATACCAGAAATGTTTGAAGCTACTGACTGAATGAAAGGAGCTGGCATCTCACTCTCTTTGAATCTTCTTTATCATGCTAAGAGGAGCACTAAAAAGCAAAAAATTTCAGAATTGCACCTTGCAATGCGGAGAAATTACTGTTTGTGCATTTACAATATTCATTGATTTTTGCCATTGAAAAACATCATGTTATTCATATACCAGAAATGATTGAAGCTACTGACTGAATGAAAGGAGCTGGCATCTCACTCTCTTTGAATCTTCTTTATCATGCTAAGAGGAGCAGGAAAAAGCAAAAAATTTCATAATTGCACCTTGCAATGCGGAGAAATTACTGTTTGTGCATTTACAATATTCATTGATTTTTGCCATTGAAAAACATCATGTTATTAATATACCAGAAATGATTGAAGCTACTGACTGAATGAAAAGAGCTGGCATCTCACTCTCTTTGAATCTTCTTTATCATGCTAAGAGGAGCAGGAAAAAGCAAAAAATTTCAGAATTGCACCTTGCATTGCGGAGAAATTACTGTTTGTGCATTTACAATATTTCATTGATTTTTGCCATTGAAAAACGTCCAGAAATGATTGAAGCTACTGACTGAATGAAAGGAGCTGGCATCTCACTCTCTTTGAATCTTCTTTATCATGCTAAGAGGAGCAGGAAAAAGCAAAAAATTTCAGAATTGCACCTTGCAATGCGGAGAAATTACTGTTTGTGCATTTACAATATTCATTGATTTTTGCCATTGAAAAACGTCCAGAAATGATTGAAGCTACTGACTGAATGAAAGGAGCTGGCATCTTACTCTCTTTGAATCTTCTTTATCATGTTAAGAGGAGCAGGAAAAAGCAAAAAATTTCAGAATTGCACCTTGCAATGCGGAGAAATTACTGTTTGTGCATTTACAATATTCATTGATTTTTGCCATTGAAAAACGTCCACAAATGATTGAAGCTACTGACTGAATGAAAGGAGCTGGTATCTCACTCTCTTTGAATCTTCTTTATCATGCTAAGAGGAGCAGGAAAAAGTAAAAAATTTCAGAATTGCACCTTGCAATGCGGAGAAATTACTGTTTGTGCATTTAAAATATTCATTGATTTTTGCCATTGAAAAACATCATGTTATTCATATACCAGAAATGTTTGAAGCTACTGACTGAATGAAAGGAGCTGGCATCTCACTCTCTTTGAATCTTCTTTATCATGCTAAGAGGAGCAGGAAAAAGCAAAAAATTTCAGAATTGCACCTTGCAATGCGGAGAAATTACTGTTTGTGCATTTACAATATTCATTGATTTTTGCCATTGAAAAACGTCCAGAAATGATTGAAGCTACTGACTGAATGAAAGGAGCTGGCATCTCAGTCTCTTTGAATCTTCTTTATCATGCTAAGAGGAGCAGGAAAAAGCAAAAAATTTCAGAATTGCACCTTGCAATGCGGAGAAATTACTGTTTGTGCATTTACAATATTCATTGATTTTTGCCATTGAAAAACATCATGTTATTCATATACCAGAAATGTTTGAAGCTACTGACTGAATGAAAGGAGCTGGCATCTCACTCTCTTTGAATCTTCTTTATCTTGCTAAGAGGAGCAGGAAAAAGCAAAAAATTACAGAATTGCACTTTGCAATGCGGAGAAATTACTGTTTGTGCATTTACAATATTCATTGATTTTTGCCATTGAAAAACGTCCAGAAATGTTTGAAGCTACTGACTGAATGAAAGGAGCTGGCATCTCACTCTCTTTGAATCTTCTTTATCATGCTAAGAGGAGCAGGAAAAAGCAAAAAATTTCAGAATTGCACCTTGCAATGCGGAGAAATTACTGTTTGTGCATTTACAATATTCATTGATTTTTGCCATTGAAAAACGTCCAGAAATGATTGAAGCTACTGACTGAATGAAAGGAGCTGGCATCTCACTCTCTTTGAATCTTCTTTGTCATGCTAAGAGGAGCAGGAAAAAGCAAAAAATTTCAGAATTGCACCTTGCAATGCGGAGAAATTACTGTTTGTGCATTTACAATATTCATTGATTTTTGCCATTGAAAAACGTCCAGAAATGATTGAAGCTACTAACTGAATGAAAGGAGCTGGCATCTCACTCTCTTTGAATCTTCTTTATCATGCTAAAAGGAGCAGGAAAAAGCAAAAAATTTCAGAATTGCACCTTGCAATGCGGAGAAATTACTGTTTGTGCATTTACAATATTCATTGATTTTTGCCATTGAAAAACATCATGTTATTCATATACCAGAAATGTTTGAAGCTACTGACTGAATGAAAGGAGCTGACATCTCACTCTCTTTGAATCTTCTTTATCATGCTAAGAGGAGCAGGAAAAAGCAAAAAATTTCAGAATTGCACCTTGCAATGCGAAGAAATTACTGTCTGTGCATTTACAATATTCATTGATTTTTGCCATTGAAAAACATCCAGAAATGATTGAAGCTACTGACTGAATGAAAGGAGCTGGCATCTCACTCTCTTTGAATATTCTTTATCATGCTAAGAGGAGCAGGAAAAAGCAAAAAATTTCAGAATTGCACCTTGCAATGCGGAGAAATTACTGTTTGTGCATTTACAAAATTCATTGATTTTTGCCATTGAAAAACATCATGTTATTCATATACCAGAAATGTTTGAAGCTACTGACTGAATGAAAGGAGCTGGCTTCTCACTCTCTTTGAATCTTCTTCATCATGCTAAGAGGAGCAGGAAAAAGCAAAAAATTTCAGAATTGCACCTTGCAATGCGGAGAAATTACTGTTTGTGCATTTACAATATTCATTGATTTTTGCCATTGAAAAACGTCCAGAAATGATTGAAGCTACTGACTGAATGAAAAGAGCTGGCATCTCACTCTCTTTGAATCTTCTTTATCATACTAAGAGGAGCAGGAAAAAGCAAAAAATTTCAGAATTGCACCTTGCAATGCGGAGAAATTACTGTTTGTGCATTTACAATATTCATTGATTTTTGCCATTGAAAAACGTACAGAAATGATTGAAGCTACTGACTGAATGAAAGGAGCTGGCATCTCACTCTCTTTGAATCTTCTTTATCATGCTAAGAGGAGCAGGAAAAAGCAAAAAATTTCATAATTGCACCTTGCAATGCGGAGAAATTACTGTTTGTGCATTTACAATATTCATTGATTTTTGCCATTGAAAAACATCATGTTATTAATATACCAGAAATGATTGAAGCTACTGACTGAATGAAAAGAGCTGGCATCTCACTCTCTTTGAATCTTCTTTATCATGCTAAGAGGAGCAGGAAAAAGCAACAAATTTCAGAATTGCACCTTGCAATGCGGAGAAATTACTGTTTGTGCATTTACAATATCCATTGATTTTTGCCATTGAAAAACGTCCAGAAATGATTGAAGCTACTGACTGAATGAAAGGAGCTGGCATCTCACTCTCTTTGAATCTTCTTTATCATGCTAAGAGGAGCAGGAAAAAGCAAAAAATTTCAGAATTGCACCTTGCAATGCGGAGAAATTACTGTTTGTGCATTTACAATATTCATTGATTTTTGCCATTGAAAAACATCATGTTATTCATATACCAGAAATGTTTGAAGCTACTGACTGAATGAAAGGAGCTGGCATCTCACTCTCTTTGAATCTTCTTTATCATGCTAAGAGGAGCAGGAAAAACTAAAAAATTTCAGAATTGCACCTTGCAATGCGGAGAAATTACTGTTTGTGCATTTACAATATTCATTGATTTTTGCCATTGAAAAACGACCAGAAATGATTGAAGCTTCTGACTGAATGAAAGGAGCTGGCATCTCACTCTCTTTGAATCTTCTTTATCATGCTAAGAGGAGCAGGAAAAAGCTAAAAATTTCAGAATTGCACCTTGCAATGCGGAGAAATTACTGTTTGTGCATTTACAATATTCATTGATTTTTGCCATTGAAAAACGTCCAGAAATGATTGAAGCTACTGACTGAATGAAAGGAGCTGGCATCTCACTCTCTTTGAATCTTCTTTATCATGCTAAGAGGAGCAGGAAAAAGCAAAAAATTTAAGAATTGCACCTTGCAATGCGGAGAAATTACTGTTTGTGCATTTACAATATTCATTGATTTTTGCCATTGAAAAACATCATGTTATTCATATACCAGAAATGTTTGAAGCTACTGACTGAATGAAAGGAGCTGGCATCTCACTCTCTTTGAATCTTCTTTATCATGCTAAGAGGAGCACTAAAAAGCAAAAAATTTCAGAATTGCACCTTGCAATGCGGAGAAATTACTGTTTGTGCATTTACAATATTCATTGATTTTTGCCATTGAAAAACATCATGTTATTCATATACCAGAAATGATTGAAGCTACTGACTGAATGAAAGGAGCTGGCATCTCACTCTCTTTGAATCTTCTTTATCATGCTAAGAGGAGCAGGAAAAAGCAAAAAATTTCATAATTGCACCTTGCAATGCGGAGAAATTACTGTTTGTGCATTTACAATATTCATTGATTTTTGCCATTGAAAAACATCATGTTATTAATATACCAGAAATGATTGAAGCTACTGACTGAATGAAAAGAGCTGGCATCTCACTCTCTTTGAATCTTCTTTATCATGCTAAGAGGAGCAGGAAAAAGCAACAAATTTCAGAATTGCACCTTGCAATGCGGAGAAATTACTGTTTGTGCATTTACAATATCCATTGATTTTTGCCATTGAAAAACGTCCAGAAATGATTGAAGCTACTGACTGAATGAAAGGAGCTGGCATCTCACTCTCTTTGAATCTTCTTTATCATGCTAAGAGGAGCAGGAAAAAGCAAAAAATTTCAGAATTGCACCTTGCAATGCGGAGAAATTACTGTTTGTGCATTTACAATATTCATTGATTTTTGCCATTGAAAAACATCATGTTATTCATATACCAGAAATGTTTGAAGCTACTGACTGAATGAAAGGAGCTGGCATCTCACTCTCTTTGAATCTTCTTTATCATGCTAAGAGGAGCAGGAAAAACTAAAAAATTTCAGAATTGCACCTTGCAATGCGGAGAAATTACTGTTTGTGCATTTACAATATTCATTGATTTTTGCCATTGAAAAACGACCAGAAATGATTGAAGCTACTGACTGAATGAAAGGAGCTGGCATCTCACTCTCTTTGAATCTTCTTTATCATGCTAAGAGGAGCAGGAAAAAGCTAAAAATTTCAGAATTGCACCTTGCAATGCGGAGAAATTACTGTTTGTGCATTTACAATATTCATTGATTTTTGCCATTGAAAAACGTCCAGAAATGATTGAAGCTACTGACTGAATGAAAGGAGCTGGCATCTCACTCTCTTTGAATCTTCTTTATCATGCTAAGAGGAGCAGGAAAAAGCAAAAAATTTAAGAATTGCACCTTGCAATGCGGAGAAATTACTGTTTGTGCATTTACAATATTCATTGATTTTTGCCATTGAAAAACATCATGTTATTCATATACCAGAAATGTTTGAAGCTACTGACTGAATGAAAGGAGCTGGCATCTCACTCTCTTTGAATCTTCTTTATCATGCTAAGAGGAGCACTAAAAAGCAAAAAATTTCAGAATTGCACCTTGCAATGCGGAGAAATTACTGTTTGTGCATTTACAATATTCATTGATTTTTGCCATTGAAAAACATCATGTTATTCATATACCAGAAATGATTGAAGCTACTGACTGAATGAAAGGAGCTGGCATCTCACTCTCTTTGAATCTTCTTTATCATGCTAAGAGGAGCAGGAAAAAGCAAAAAATTTCAGAATTGCACCTTGCAATGCGGAGAAATTACTGTTTGTGCATTTGCAATATTCATTGATTTTTGCCATTGAAAAACATCATGTTATTCATATACCAGAAATGATTGAAGCTACTGACTGAATGAAAGGAGCTGGCATCTCACTCTCTTTGAATCTTCTTTATCATGCTAGGAGGAGCAGGAAAAAGCAAAAAATTTCAGAATTGCACCTTGCAATGCGGAGAAATTACTGTTTGTGCATTTACAATATTCATTGATTTTTGCCATTGAAAAACGTCCAGAAATGATTGAAGCTACTGACTGAATGAAAGGAGCTGGCATCTCACTCTCTTTGAATCTTCTTTATCATGCTAAGAGGAGCAGGAAAAAGCAAAAAATTTCAGAATTGCACCTTGCAATGCAGAGAAATTACTGTTTGTGCATTTACAATATTCATTGATTTTTGCCATTGAAAAACATCATGTTATTTATATACCAGAAATGTTTGAAGCTACTGACTGAATGAAAGGAGCTGGCATCTCACTCTCTTTGAATCTTCTTTATCATGCTAAAAGGAGCAGGAAAAAGCAAAAAATTTCAGAATTGCACCTTGCAATGCGGAGAAATTACTGTTTGTGCATTTACAATATTCATTGATTTTTGCCATTGAAAAACGTCCAGAAATGATTGAAGCTACTGACTGAATGAAAGGAGCTGGCATCTCACTCTCTTTGAATCTTCTTTATCATGCTAAGAGGAGCAGGAAAAAGCAAAAAATTTCAGAATTGCACCTTGCAATGCGGAGAAATTCCTGTTTGTGCATTTACAATATTCATTGATTTTTGCCATTGAAAAACGTCCAGAAATGATTGAAGCTACTGACTGAATGAAAGGAGCTGGCATCTCACTCTCTTTGAATCTTCTTTATCATGCTAAGAGGAGCAGGAAAAAGCAAAAAATTTCAGAATTGCACCTTGCAATGCGAAGAAATTACTGTTTGTGCATTTACAATATTCATTGATTTTTGCCATTGAAAAACATCATGTTATTCATATACCAGAAATGTTTGAAGCTACTGACTGAATGAAAGGAGCTGGCATCTCACTCTCTTTGAATCTTCTTTATCATGCTAAGAGGAGCAGGAAAAACTAAAAAATTTCAGAATTGCACCTTGCAATGCGGAGAAATTACTGTTTGTGCATTTACAATATTCATTGATTTTTGCCATTGAAAAACGACCAGAAATGATTGAAGCTACTGACTGAATGAAAGGAGCTGGTATCTCACTCTCTTTGAATCTTCTTTATCATGCTAAGAGGAGCAGGAAAAAGCAAAAAATTTCAGAATTGCACCTTGCAATGCGGAGAAATTACTGTTTGTGCATTTACAATATTCATTGATTTTTGCCATTGAAAAACGTCCAGAAATGATTGAAGCTACTGACTGAATGAAAGGAGCTGGCATCTCACTCTCTTTGAATCTTCTTTATCATGCTAAGAGGAGCAGGAAAAAGCAAAAAATTTCAGAATTGCACCTTGCAATGCGGAGAAATTCCTGTTTGTGCATTTACAATATTCATTGATTTTTGCCATTGAAAAACATCATGTTATTCATATACCAGAAATGTTTGAAGCTACTGACTGAATGAAAGGAGCTGGCATCTCACTTTCTTTGAATCTTCTTTATCATGCTAAGAGGAGCAGGAAAAAGCAAAAAATTTCAGAATTGCACCTTGCAATGCGGAGAAATTCCTGTTTGTGCATTTACAATATTCATTGATTTTTGCCATTGAAAAACATCATGTTATTCATATACCAGAAATGTTTGAAGCTACTGACTGAATGAAAGGAGCTGGCATCTCACTCTCTTTGAATCTTCTTTATCATGCTAAGAGGAGCACTAAAAAGCAAAAAATTTCAGAATTGCACCTTGCAATGCGGAGAAATTACTGTTTGTGCATTTACAATATTCATTGATTTTTGCCATTGAAAAACATCATGTTATTCATATACCAGAAATGATTAAAGCTACTGACTGAATGAAAGGAGCTGGCATCTCACTCTCTTTGAATCTTCTTTATCATGCTAAGAGGAGCAGGAAAAAGCAAAAAATTTCAGAATTGCACCTTGCAATGCGGAGAAATTACTGTTTGTGCATTTACAATATTCATTGATTTTTGACATTGAAAAACATCATGTTATTCATATACCAGAAATGTTTGAAGCTACTGACTGAATGAAAGGAGCTGGCATCTCACTCTCTTCGAATCTTCTTTATCATGCTAAGAGGAGCAGGAAAAAGCAAAAAATTTCAGAATTGCACCTTGCAATGCGGAGAAATTACTGTTTGTGCATTTACAATATTCATTGATTTTTGCCATTGAAAAACGTCCAGAAATGATTGAAGCTACTGACTGAATGAAAGGAGCTGGCATCTCACTCTCTTTGAATCTTCTTTATCATGCTAAGAGGAGCAGGAAAAAGCAAAAAATTTCAGAATTGCACCTTGCAATGCGGAGAAATTACTGTTTGTGCATTTACAATATTCATTGATTTTTGCCATTGAAAAACATCATGTTATTCATATACCAGAAATGATTGAAGCTACTGACTGAATGAAAGGAGCTGGCATCTCACTCTCTTTGAATCTTCTTTATCATGCTAAGAGGAGCAGGAAAAAGCAAAAAATTTCAGAATTGCACCTTGCAATGCGAGAAATTACTGTTTGTGCATTTACAATATTCATTGATTTTTGCCATTGAAAAACATCATGTTATTCATATACCAGAAATGATTGAAGCTACTGACTGAATGAAAGGAGCTGGCATCTCACTCTCTTTGAATCTTCTTTATCATGCTAAGAGGAGCAGGAAAAAGCAAAAAATTTCAGAATTGCACCTTGCAATGCGGAGAAATTACTGTTTGTGCATTTACAATATTCATTGATTTTTGCCATTGAAAAACGTCCAGAAATGATTGAAGCTACTGACTGAATGAAAGGAGCTGGCATCTCACTCTCTTTGAATCTTCTTTATCATGCTAAGAGGAGCAGGAAAAAGCAAAAAATTTCAGAATTGCACCTTGCAATGCGGAGAAATTACTGTTTGTGCATTTAAAATATTCATTGATTTTTGCCATTGAAAAACATCATGTTATTCATATACCAGAAATGTTTGAAGCTACTGACTGAATGAAAGGAGCTGGCATCTCACTCTCTTTGAATCTTCTTTATCATGCTAAGAGGAGCACTAAAAAGCAAAAAATTTCAGAATTGCACCTTGCAATGCGGAGAAATTACTGTTTGTGCATTTACAATATTCATTGATTTTTGCCATTGAAAAACATCATGTTATTCATATACCAGAAATGATTGAAGCTACTGACTGAATGAAAGGAGCTGGCATCTCACTCTCTTTGAATCTTCTTTATCATGCTAAGAGGAGCAGGAAAAAGCAAAAAATTTCAGAATTGCACCTTGCAATGCGGAGAAATTACTGTTTGTGCATTTACAATATTCATTGATTTTTGCCATTGAAAAACGACCAGAAATGATTGAAGCTTCTGACTGAATGAAAGGAGCTGGCATCTCACTCTCTTTGAATCTTCTTTATCATGCTAAGAGGAGCAGGAAAAAGCTAAAAATTTCAGAATTGCACCTTGCAATGCGGAGAAATTACTGTTTGTGCATTTACAATATTCATTGATTTTTGCCATTGAAAAACGTCCAGAAATGATTGAAGCTACTGACTGAATGAAAGGAGCTGGCATCTCACTCTCTTTGAATCTTCTTTATCATGCTAAGAGGAGCAGGAAAAAGCAAAAAATTTAAGAATTGCACCTTGCAATGCGGAGAAATTACTGTTTGTGCATTTACAATATTCATTGATTTTTGCCATTGAAAAACATCATGTTATTCATATACCAGAAATGTTTGAAGCTACTGACTGAATGAAAGGAGCTGGCATCTCACTCTCTTTGAATCTTCTTTATCATGCTAAGAGGAGCACTAAAAAGCAAAAAATTTCAGAATTGCACCTTGCAATGCGGAGAAATTACTGTTTGTGCATTTACAATATTCATTGATTTTTGCCATTGAAAAACATCATGTTATTCATATACCAGAAATGATTGAAGCTACTGACTGAATGAAAGGAGCTGGCATCTCACTCTCTTTGAATCTTCTTTATCATGCTAAGAGGAGCAGGAAAAAGCAAAAAATTTCATAATTGCACCTTGCAATGCGGAGAAATTACTGTTTGTGCATTTACAATATTCATTGATTTTTGCCATTGAAAAACATCATGTTATTAATATACCAGAAATGATTGAAGCTACTGACTGAATGAAAAGAGCTGGCATCTCACTCTCTTTGAATCTTCTTTATCATGCTAAGAGGAGCAGGAAAAAGCAACAAATTTCAGAATTGCACCTTGCAATGCGGAGAAATTACTGTTTGTGCATTTACAATATCCATTGATTTTTGCCATTGAAAAACGTCCAGAAATGATTGAAGCTACTGACTGAATGAAAGGAGCTGGCATCTCACTCTCTTTGAATCTTCTTTATCATGCTAAGAGGAGCAGGAAAAAGCAAAAAATTTCAGAATTGCACCTTGCAATGCGGAGAAATTACTGTTTGTGCATTTACAATATTCATTGATTTTTGCCATTGAAAAACATCATGTTATTCATATACCAGAAATGTTTGAAGCTACTGACTGAATGAAAGGAGCTGGCATCTCACTCTCTTTGAATCTTCTTTATCATGCTAAGAGGAGCAGGAAAAACTAAAAAATTTCAGAATTGCACCTTGCAATGCGGAGAAATTACTGTTTGTGCATTTACAATATTCATTGATTTTTGCCATTGAAAAACGACCAGAAATGATTGAAGCTACTGACTGAATGAAAGGAGCTGGCATCTCACTCTCTTTGAATCTTCTTTATCATGCTAAGAGGAGCAGGAAAAAGCTAAAAATTTCAGAATTGCACCTTGCAATGCGGAGAAATTACTGTTTGTGCATTTACAATATTCATTGATTTTTGCCATTGAAAAACGTCCAGAAATGATTGAAGCTACTGACTGAATGAAAGGAGCTGGCATCTCACTCTCTTTGAATCTTCTTTATCATGCTAAGAGGAGCAGGAAAAAGCAAAAAATTTAAGAATTGCACCTTGCAATGCGGAGAAATTACTGTTTGTGCATTTACAATATTCATTGATTTTTGCCATTGAAAAACATCATGTTATTCATATACCAGAAATGTTTGAAGCTACTGACTGAATGAAAGGAGCTGGCATCTCACTCTCTTTGAATCTTCTTTATCATGCTAAGAGGAGCACTAAAAAGCAAAAAATTTCAGAATTGCACCTTGCAATGCGGAGAAATTACTGTTTGTGCATTTACAATATTCATTGATTTTTGCCATTGAAAAACATCATGTTATTCATATACCAGAAATGATTGAAGCTACTGACTGAATGAAAGGAGCTGGCATCTCACTCTCTTTGAATCTTCTTTATCATGCTAAGAGGAGCAGGAAAAAGCAAAAAATTTCAGAATTGCACCTTGCAATGCGGAGAAATTACTGTTTGTGCATTTGCAATATTCATTGATTTTTGCCATTGAAAAACATCATGTTATTCATATACCAGAAATGATTGAAGCTACTGACTGAATGAAAGGAGCTGGCATCTCACTCTCTTTGAATCTTCTTTATCATGCTAGGAGGAGCAGGAAAAAGCAAAAAATTTCAGAATTGCACCTTGCAATGCGGAGAAATTACTGTTTGTGCATTTACAATATTCATTGATTTTTGCCATTGAAAAACGTCCAGAAATGATTGAAGCTACTGACTGAATGAAAGGAGCTGGCATCTCACTCTCTTTGAATCTTCTTTATCATGCTAAGAGGAGCAGGAAAAAGCAAAAAATTTCAGAATTGCACCTTGCAATGCAGAGAAATTACTGTTTGTGCATTTACAATATTCATTGATTTTTGCCATTGAAAAACATCATGTTATTTATATACCAGAAATGTTTGAAGCTACTGACTGAATGAAAGGAGCTGGCATCTCACTCTCTTTGAATCTTCTTTATCATGCTAAAAGGAGCAGGAAAAAGCAAAAAATTTCAGAATTGCACCTTGCAATGCGGAGAAATTACTGTTTGTGCATTTACAATATTCATTGATTTTTGCCATTGAAAAACGTCCAGAAATGATTGAAGCTACTGACTGAATGAAAGGAGCTGGCATCTCACTCTCTTTGAATCTTCTTTATCATGCTAAGAGGAGCAGGAAAAAGCAAAAAATTTCAGAATTGCACCTTGCAATGCGGAGAAATTCCTGTTTGTGCATTTACAATATTCATTGATTTTTGCCATTGAAAAACGTCCAGAAATGATTGAAGCTACTGACTGAATGAAAGGAGCTGGCATCTCACTCTCTTTGAATCTTCTTTATCATGCTAAGAGGAGCAGGAAAAAGCAAAAAATTTCAGAATTGCACCTTGCAATGCGAAGAAATTACTGTTTGTGCATTTACAATATTCATTGATTTTTGCCATTGAAAAACATCATGTTATTCATATACCAGAAATGTTTGAAGCTACTGACTGAATGAAAGGAGCTGGCATCTCACTCTCTTTGAATCTTCTTTATCATGCTAAGAGGAGCAGGAAAAACTAAAAAATTTCAGAATTGCACCTTGCAATGCGGAGAAATTACTGTTTGTGCATTTACAATATTCATTGATTTTTGCCATTGAAAAACGACCAGAAATGATTGAAGCTACTGACTGAATGAAAGGAGCTGGTATCTCACTCTCTTTGAATCTTCTTTATCATGCTAAGAGGAGCAGGAAAAAGCAAAAAATTTCAGAATTGCACCTTGCAATGCGGAGAAATTACTGTTTGTGCATTTACAATATTCATTGATTTTTGCCATTGAAAAACGTCCAGAAATGATTGAAGCTACTGACTGAATGAAAGGAGCTGGCATCTCACTCTCTTTGAATCTTCTTTATCATGCTAAGAGGAGCAGGAAAAAGCAAAAAATTTCAGAATTGCACCTTGCAATGCGGAGAAATTCCTGTTTGTGCATTTACAATATTCATTGATTTTTGCCATTGAAAAACATCATGTTATTCATATACCAGAAATGTTTGAAGCTACTGACTGAATGAAAGGAGCTGGCATCTCACTTTCTTTGAATCTTCTTTATCATGCTAAGAGGAGCAGGAAAAAGCAAAAAATTTCAGAATTGCACCTTGCAATGCGGAGAAATTCCTGTTTGTGCATTTACAATATTCATTGATTTTTGCCATTGAAAAACATCATGTTATTCATATACCAGAAATGTTTGAAGCTACTGACTGAATGAAAGGAGCTGGCATCTCACTCTCTTTGAATCTTCTTTATCATGCTAAGAGGAGCACTAAAAAGCAAAAAATTTCAGAATTGCACCTTGCAATGCGGAGAAATTACTGTTTGTGCATTTACAATATTCATTGATTTTTGCCATTGAAAAACATCATGTTATTCATATACCAGAAATGATTAAAGCTACTGACTGAATGAAAGGAGCTGGCATCTCACTCTCTTTGAATCTTCTTTATCATGCTAAGAGGAGCAGGAAAAAGCAAAAAATTTCAGAATTGCACCTTGCAATGCGGAGAAATTACTGTTTGTGCATTTACAATATTCATTGATTTTTGACATTGAAAAACATCATGTTATTCATATACCAGAAATGTTTGAAGCTACTGACTGAATGAAAGGAGCTGGCATCTCACTCTCTTCGAATCTTCTTTATCATGCTAAGAGGAGCAGGAAAAAGCAAAAAATTTCAGAATTGCACCTTGCAATGCGGAGAAATTACTGTTTGTGCATTTACAATATTCATTGATTTTTGCCATTGAAAAACGTCCAGAAATGATTGAAGCTACTGACTGAATGAAAGGAGCTGGCATCTCACTCTCTTTGAATCTTCTTTATCATGCTAAGAGGAGCAGGAAAAAGCAAAAAATTTCAGAATTGCACCTTGCAATGCGGAGAAATTACTGTTTGTGCATTTACAATATTCATTGATTTTTGCCATTGAAAAACATCATGTTATTCATATACCAGAAATGATTGAAGCTACTGACTGAATGAAAGGAGCTGGCATCTCACTCTCTTTGAATCTTCTTTATCATGCTAAGAGGAGCAGGAAAAAGCAAAAAATTTCAGAATTGCACCTTGCAATGCGAGAAATTACTGTTTGTGCATTTACAATATTCATTGATTTTTGCCATTGAAAAACATCATGTTATTCATATACCAGAAATGATTGAAGCTACTGACTGAATGAAAGGAGCTGGCATCTCACTCTCTTTGAATCTTCTTTATCATGCTAAGAGGAGCAGGAAAAAGCAAAAAATTTCAGAATTGCACCTTGCAATGCGGAGAAATTACTGTTTGTGCATTTACAATATTCATTGATTTTTGCCATTGAAAAACGTCCAGAAATGATTGAAGCTACTGACTGAATGAAAGGAGCTGGCATCTCACTCTCTTTGAATCTTCTTTATCATGCTAAGAGGAGCAGGAAAAAGCAAAAAATTTCAGAATTGCACCTTGCAATGCGGAGAAATTACTGTTTGTGCATTTAAAATATTCATTGATTTTTGCCATTGAAAAACATCATGTTATTCATATACCAGAAATGTTTGAAGCTACTGACTGAATGAAAGGAGCTGGCATCTCACTCTCTTTGAATCTTCTTTATCATGCTAAGAGGAGCACTAAAAAGCAAAAAATTTCAGAATTGCACCTTGCAATGCGGAGAAATTACTGTTTGTGCATTTACAATATTCATTGATTTTTGCCATTGAAAAACATCATGTTATTCATATACCAGAAATGATTGAAGCTACTGACTGAATGAAAGGAGCTGGCATCTCACTCTCTTTGAATCTTCTTTATCATGCTAAGAGGAGCAGGAAAAAGCAAAAAATTTCAGAATTGCACCTTGCAATGCGGAGAAATTACTGTTTGTGCATTTACAATATTCATTGATTTTTGCCATTGAAAAACATCATGTTATTCATATACCAGAAATGATTGAAGCTACTGACTGAATGAAATGAGCTGGCATCTCACTCTCTTTGAATCTTCTTTATCATGCTAAGAGGAGCAGGAAAAAGCAAAAAATTTCAGAATTGCACCTTGCAATGCGGAGAAATTACTGTTTGTGCATTTACAATATTCATTGATTTTTGCCATTGAAAAACGTCCAGAAATGATTGAAGCTACTGACTGAATGAAAGGAGCTGGCATCTCACTCTCTTTGAATCTTCTTTATCATGCTAAGAGGAGCAGGAAAAAGCAAAAAATTTCAGAATTGCACCTTGCAATGCAGAGAAATTACTGTTTGTGCATTTACAATATTCATTGATTTTTGCCATTGAAAAACATCATGTTATTCATATACCAGAAATGTTTGAAGCTACTGACTGAATGAAAGGATCTGGCATCTCACTCTCTTTGAATCTTCTTTATCATGCTAAAAGGAGCAGGAAAAAGCAAAAAATTTCAGAATTGCACCTTGCAATGCGGAGAAATTCCTGTTTGTGCATTTACAATATTCATTGATTTTTGCCATTGAAAAACATCATGTTATTCATATACCAGAAATGTTTGAAGCTACTGACTGAATGAAAGGAGCTGGCATCTCACTCTCTTTGAATCTTCTTTATCATGCTAAGAGGAGCAGGAAAAAGCAAAAAATTTCAGAATTGCACCTTGCAATGCGGAGAAATTACTGTTTGTGCATTTACAATGTTCATTGATTTTTGCCATTGAAAAACGTCCAGAAATGATTGAAGCTACTGACTGAATGAAAGGAGCTGGCATCTCAATCTCTTTGAATCTTCTTTATCATGCTAAGAGGAGCAGGAAAAAGCAAAAAATTTCAGAATTGCACCTTGCAATGCGGAGAAATTACTGTTTGTGCATTTACAATATTCATTGATTTTTGCCATTGAAAAACATCATGTTATTCATATACCAGATATGTTTGAAGCTACTGACTGAATGAAAGGAGCTGGCATCTCACTCTCTTTGAATCTTCTTTATCATGCTAAGAGGAGCAGGAAAAAGCAAAAAATTTCAGAATTGCACCTTGCAATGCGGAGAAATTACTGTTTGTGCATTTACAATATTCATTGATTTTTGCCTTTGAGAAACATCATGTTATTCATATACCAGAAATGATTGAAGCTACTGACTGAATGAAAGGACCTGGCATCTCACTCTCTTTGAATCTTCTTTATCATGCTAAGAGGAGCAGGAAAAAGCAAAAAATTTCAGAATTGCACCTTGCAATGCGGAGAAATTACTGTTTGTGCATTTACAATATTCATTGATTTTTGCCATTGAAAAACGTCCATAAATGATTGAAGCTACTGACTGAATGAAAGGAGCTGGCATCTCACTCTCTTTAAATCTTCTTTATCATGCTAAGAGGAGCAGGAAAAAGCAAAAAATTTCAGAATTGCACCTTGCAATGCGGAGAAATTCCTGTTTGTGCATTTACAATATTCATTGATTTTTGCCATTGAAAAACATCATGTTATTCATATACCAGAAATGTTTGAAGCTACTGACTGAATGAAAGGAGCTGGCATCTCACTTTCTTTGAATCTTCTTTATCATGCTAAGAGGAGCAGGAAAAAGCAAAAAATTTCAGAATTGCACCTTGCAATGCGGAGAAATTACTGTTTGTGCATTTACAATATTCATTGATTTTTGCCATTGAAAAACGTCCAGAAATGATTGAAGCTACTGACTGAATGAAAGGAGCTGGCATCTCAATCTCTTTGAATCTTCTTTATCATGCTAAGAGGAGCAGGAAAAAGCAAAAAATTTCAGAATTGCACCTTGCAATGCGGAGAAATTACTGTTTGTGCATTTACAATATTCATTGATTTTTGCCATTGAAAAACATCATGTTATTCATATACCAGATATGTTTGAAGCTACTGACTGAATGAAAGGAGCTGGCATCTCACTCTCTTTGAATCTTCTTTATCATGCTAAGAGGAGCAGGAAAAAGCAAAAAATTTCAGAATTGCACCTTGCAATGCGGAGAAATTACTGTTTGTGCATTTACAATATTCATTGATTTTTGCCATTGAAAAACATCATGTTACTCATATACCAGAAATGATTGAAGCTACTGACTGAATGAAAGGACCTGGCATCTCACTCTCTTTGAATCTTCTTTATCATGCTAAGAGGAGCAGGAAAAAGCAAAAAATTTCAGAATTGCACCTTGCAATGCGGAGAAATTACTGTTTGTGCATTTACAATATTCATTGATTTTTGCCATTGAAAAACGTCCAGAAATGATTGAAGCTACTGACTGAATGAAAGGAGCTGGCATCTCACTCTCGTTGAATCTTCTTTATCATGCTAAGAGGAGCGGGAAAAAGCAAAAAATTTCAGAATTGCACCTTGCAATGCGGAGAAATTACTGTTTGTGCATTTAAAATATTCATTGATTTTTGCCATTGAAAAACATCATGTTATTCATATACCAGAAATGTTTGAAGCTACTGACTGAATGAAAGGAGCTGGCATCTCACTCTCTTTGAATCTTCTTTATCATGCTAAGAGGAGCACTAAAAAGCAAAAAATTTCAGAATTGCACCTTGCAATGCGGAGAAATTACTGTTTGTGCATTTACAATATTCATTGATTTTTGCCATTGAAAAACATCATGTTATTCATATACCAGAAATGATTGAAGCTACTGACTGAATGAAAGGAGCTGGCATCTCACTCTCTTTGAATCTTCTTTATCATGCTAAGAGGAGCAGGAAAAAGCAAAAAATTTCAGAATTGCACCTTGCAATGCGCAGAAATTACTGTTTGTGCATTTACAATATTCATTGATTTTTGCCATTGAAAAACATCATGTTATTCATATACCAGAAATGATTGAAGCTACTGACTGAATGAAAGGAGCTGGCATCTCACTCTCTTTGAATCTTCTTTATCATGCTAAGAGGAGCAGGAAAAAGCAAAAAATTTCAGAATTGCACCTTGCAATGCGGAGAAATTACTGTTTGTGCATTTACAATATTCATTGATTTTTGCCATTGAAAAACGTCCAGAAATGATTGAAGCTACTGACTGAATGAAAGGAGCTGGCATCTCACTCTCTTTGAATCTTCTTTATCATGCTAAGAGGAGCAGGAAAAAGCAAAAAATTTCAGAATTGCACCTTGCAATGCAGAGAAATTACTGTTTGTGCATTTGCAATATTCATTGATTTTTGCCATTGAAAAACATCATGTTATTCATATACCAGAAATGTTTGAAGCTACTGACTGAATGAAAGGATCTGGCATCTCACTCTCTTTGAATCTTCTTTATCATGCTAAAAGGAGCAGGAAAAAGCAAAAAATTTCAGAATTGCACCTTGCAATGCGGAGAAATTCCTGTTTGTGCATTTACAATGTTCATTGATTTTTGCCATTGAAAAACATCATGTTATTCATATACCAGAAATGTTTGAAGCTACTGACTGAATGAAAGGAGCTGGCTTCTCACTCTCTTTGAATCTTCTTTATCATGCTAAGAGGAGCAGGAAAAAGCAAAAAATTTCAGAATTGCACCTTGCAATGCGGAGAAATTACTGTTTGTGCATTTACAATGTTCATTGATTTTTGCCATTGAAAAACGTCCAGAAATGATTGAAGCTACTGACTGAATGAAAGGAGCTGGCATCTCAATCTCTTTGAATCTTCTTTATCATGCTAAGAGGAGCAGGAAAAAGCAAAAAATTTCAGAATTGCACCTTGCAATGCGGAGAAATTACTGTTTGTGCATTTACAATATTCATTGATTTTTGCCATTGAAAAACATCATGTTATTCATATACCAGATATGTTTGAAGCTACTGACTGAATGAAAGGAGCTGGCATCTCACTCTCTTTGAATCTTCTTTATCATGCTAAGAGGAGCAGGAAAAAGCAAAAAATTTCAGAATTGCACCTTGCAATGCGGAGAAATTACTGTTTGTGCATTTACAATATTCATTGATTTTTGCCATTGAGAAACATCATGTTATTCATATACCAGAAATGATTGAAGCTACTGACTGAATGAAAGGACCTGGCATCTCACTCTCTTTGAATCTTCTTTATCATGCTAAGAGGAGCAGGAAAAAGCAAAAAATTTCAGAATTGCACCTTGCAATGCGGAGAAATTACTGTTTGTGCATTTACAATATTCATTGATTTTTGCCATTGAAAAACGTCCAGAAATGATTGAAGCTACTGACTGAATGAAAGGAGCTGGCATCTCAATCTCTTTGAATCTTCTTTATCATGCTAAGAGGAGCAGGAAAAAGCAAAAAATTTCAGAATTGCACCTTGCAATGCGGAGAAATTACTGTTTGTGCATTTACAATATTCATTGATTTTTGCCATTGAAAAACATCATGTTATTCATATACCAGATATGTTTGAAGCTACTGACTGAATGAAAGGAGCTGGCATCTCACTCTCTTTGAATCTTCTTTATCATGCTAAGAGGAGCAGGAAAAAGCAAAAAATTTCAGAATTGCACCTTGCAATGCGGAGAAATTACTGTTTGTGCATTTACAATATTCATTGATTTTTGCCATTGAAAAACATCATGTTACTCATATACCAGAAATGATTGAAGCTACTGACTGAATGAAAGGACCTGGCATCTCACTCTCTTTGAATCTTCTTTATCATGCTAAGAGGAGCAGGAAAAAGCAAAAAATTTCAGAATTGCACCTTGCAATGCGGAGAAATTACTGTTTGTGCATTTACAATATTCATTGATTTTTGCCATTGAAAAACGTCCAGAAATGATTGAAGCTACTGACTGAATGAAAGGAGCTGGCATCTCACTCTCTTTGAATCTTCTTTATCATGCTAAGAGGAGCGGGAAAAAGCAAAAAATTTCAGAATTGCACCTTGCAATGCGGAGAAATTACTGTTTGTGCATTTAAAATATTCATTGATTTTTGCCATTGAAAAACATCATGTTATTCATATACCAGAAATGTTTGAAGCTACTGACTGAATGAAAGGAGCTGGCATCTCACTCTCTTTGAATCTTCTTTATCATGCTAAGAGGAGCACTAAAAAGCAAAAAATTTCAGAATTGCACCTTGCAATGCGGAGAAATTACTGTTTGTGCATTTACAATATTCATTGATTTTTGCCATTGAAAAACATCATGTTATTCATATACCAGAAATGATTGAAGCTACTGACTGAATGAAAGGAGCTGGCATCTCACTCTCTTTGAATCTTCTTTATCATGCTAAGAGGAGCAGGAAAAAGCAAAAAATTTCAGAATTGCACCTTGCAATGCGCAGAAATTACTGTTTGTGCATTTACAATATTCATTGATTTTTGCCATTGAAAAACATCATGTTATTCATATACCAGAAATGATTGAAGCTACTGACTGAATGAAAGGAGCTGGCATCTCACTCTCTTTGAATCTTCTTTATCATGCTAAGAGGAGCAGGAAAAAGCAAAAAATTTCAGAATTGCACCTTGCAATGCGGAGAAATTACTGTTTGTGCATTTACAATATTCATTGATTTTTGCCATTGAAAAACGTCCAGAAATGATTGAAGCTACTGACTGAATGAAAGGAGCTGGCATCTCACTCTCTTTGAATCTTCTTTATCATGCTAAGAGGAGCAGGAAAAAGCAAAAAATTTCAGAATTGCACCTTGCAATGCAGAGAAATTACTGTTTGTGCATTTGCAATATTCATTGATTTTTGCCATTGAAAAACATCATGTTATTCATATACCAGAAATGTTTGAAGCTACTGACTGAATGAAAGGATCTGGCATCTCACTCTCTTTGAATCTTCTTTATCATGCTAAAAGGAGCAGGAAAAAGCAAAAAATTTCAGAATTGCACCTTGCAATGCGGAGAAATTCCTGTTTGTGCATTTACAATGTTCATTGATTTTTGCCATTGAAAAACATCATGTTATTCATATACCAGAAATGTTTGAAGCTACTGACTGAATGAAAGGAGCTGGCTTCTCACTCTCTTTGAATCTTCTTTATCATGCTAAGAGGAGCAGGAAAAAGCAAAAAATTTCAGAATTGCACCTTGCAATGCGGAGAAATTACTGTTTGTGCATTTACAATGTTCATTGATTTTTGCCATTGAAAAACGTCCAGAAATGATTGAAGCTACTGACTGAATGAAAGGAGCTGGCATCTCAATCTCTTTGAATCTTCTTTATCATGCTAAGAGGAGCAGGAAAAAGCAAAAAATTTCAGAATTGCACCTTGCAATGCGGAGAAATTACTGTTTGTGCATTTACAATATTCATTGATTTTTGCCATTGAAAAACATCATGTTATTCATATACCAGATATGTTTGAAGCTACTGACTGAATGAAAGGAGCTGGCATCTCACTCTCTTTGAATCTTCTTTATCATGCTAAGAGGAGCAGGAAAAAGCAAAAAATTTCAGAATTGCACCTTGCAATGCGGAGAAATTACTGTTTGTGCATTTACAATATTCATTGATTTTTGCCATTGAGAAACATCATGTTATTCATATACCAGAAATGATTGAAGCTACTGACTGAATGAAAGGACCTGGCATCTCACTCTCTTTGAATCTTCTTTATCATGCTAAGAGGAGCAGGAAAAAGCAAAAAATTTCAGAATTGCACCTTGCAATGCGGAGAAATTACTGTTTGTGCATTTACAATATTCATTGATTTTTGCCATTGAAAAACGTCCATAAATGATTGAAGCTACTGACTGAATGAAAGGAGCTGGCATCTCACTCTCTTTGAATCTTCTTTATCATGCTAAGAGGAGCAGGAAAAAGCAAAAAATTTCAGAATTGCACCTTGCAATGCGGAGAAATTACTGTTTGTGCATTTACAATATTCATTGATTTTTGCCATTGAAAAACATCATGTTATTCATATACCAGAAATGTTTGAAGCTACTGACTGAATGAAAGGAGATGGCATCTCACTCTCTTTGAATCTTCTTTATCATGCTAAGAGGAGCACTAAAAAGCAAAAAAATTCAGAATTGCACCTTGCAATGCGGAGAAATTACTGTTTGTGCATTTACAATATTCATTGATTTTTGCCATTGAAAAACATCATGTTATTCATATACCAGAAATGATTGAAGCTACTGACTGAATGAAAGGAGCTGGCATCTCACTCTCTTTGAATCTTGTTTATCATGCTAAGAGGAGCAGGAAAAGCAAAAAATTTCAGAATTGCACCTTGCAATGCGGAGAAATTACTGTTTGTGCATTTACAATATTCATTGATTTTTGCCATTGAAAAACATCATGTTATTCATATACCAGAAATGATTGAAGCTACTGACTGAATGAAAGGAGCTGGCATCTCACTCTCTTTGAATCTTCTTTATCATGCTAAGAGGAGCAGGAAAAAGCAAAAAATTTCAGAATTGCACCTTGCAATGCGGAGAAATTACTGTTTGTGCATTTACAATATTCATTGATTTTTGCCATTGAAAAACGTCCAGAAATGATTGAAGCTACTGACTGAATGAAAGGAGCTGGCATCTCACTCTCTTTGAATCTTCTTTATCATGCTAAGAGGAGCAGGAAAAAGCAAAAAAAAATTTCAGAATTGCACTTTGCAATACTGAGAAATTACTGTTTGTGCATTTACAATATTCATTGATTTTTGCCATTGAAAAACATCATGTTATTCATATACCAGAAATGTTTGAAGCTACTGACTGAATGAAAGGAGCTGGCATCTCACTCTCTTTGAATCTTCTTTATCATGCTAAGAGGAGCAGGAAAAAGCAAAAAATTTCAGAATTGTACCTTGCAATGCGGAGAAATTACTGTTTGTGCATTTACAATATTCATTGATTTTTGCCATTGAAAAACGTCCAGAAATGATTGAAGCTACTGACTGAATGAAAGGAGCTGGCATCTCACTCTCTTTGAATCTTCTTTATCATGCTAAGAGGAGCAGGAAAAAGCAAAAAATTTCAGAATTGCACCTTGCAATGCGGAGAAATTACTGTTTGTGCATTTACAATATTCATTGATTTTTGCCATTGAAAAACGTCCAGAAATGATTGAAGCTACTGACTGAATGAAAGGAGCTGGCATCTCACTCTCTTTGAATCTTCTTTATCATGCTAAGAGGAGCAGGAAAAAGCAAAAAATTTCAGAATTGCACCTTGCAATGCGGAGAAATTACTGTTTGTGCATTTACAATATTCATTGATTTTTGCCATTGAAAAACATCATGTTATTCATATACCAGATATGTTTGAAGCTACTGACTGAATGAAAGGAGCTGGCATCTCACTCTCTTTGAATCTTCTTTATCATGCTAAGAGGAGCAGGAAAAAGCAAAAAATTTCAGAATTGCACCTTGCAATGCGGAGAAATTACTGTTTGTGCATTTACAATATTCATTGATTTTTGCCATTGAAAAACATCATGTTACTCATATACCAGAAATGATTGAAGCTACTGACTGAATGAAAGGACCTGGCATCTCACTCTCTTTGAATCTTCTTTATCATGCTAAGAGGAGCAGGAAAAAGCAAAAAATTTCAGAATTGCACCTTGCAATGCGGAGAAATTACTGTTTGTGCATTTACAATATTCATTGATTTTTGCCATTGAAAAACGTCCAGAAATGATTGAAGCTACTGACTGAATGAAAGGAGCTGGCATCTCACTCTCTTTGAATCTTCTTTATCATGCTAAGAGGAGCGGGAAAAAGCAAAAAATTTCAGAATTGCACCTTGCAATGCGGAGAAATTACTGTTTGTGCATTTAAAATATTCATTGATTTTTGCCATTGAAAAACATCATGTTATTCATATACCAGAAATGTTTGAAGCTACTGACTGAATGAAAGGAGCTGGCATCTCACTCTCTTTGAATCTTCTTTATCATGCTAAAAGGAGCAGGAAAAAGCAAAAAATTTCAGAATTGCACCTTGCAATGCGGAGAAATTCCTGTTTGTGCATTTACAATATTCATTGATTTTTGCCATTGAAAAACATCATGTTATTCATATACCAGAAATGTTTGAAGCTACTGACTGAATGAAAGGAGCTGGCATCTCACTCTCTTTGAATCTTCTTTATCATGCTAAGAGGAGCAGGAAAAAGCAAAAAATTTCAGAATTGCACCTTGCAATGCGGAGAAATTACTGTTTGTGCATTTACAATGTTCATTGATTTTTGCCATTGAAAAACGTCCAGAAATGATTGAAGCTACTGACTGAATGAAAGGAGCTGGCATCTCAATCTCTTTGAATCTTCTTTATCATGCTAAGAGGAGCAGGAAAAAGCAAAAAATTTCAGAATTGCACCTTGCAATGCGGAGAAATTACTGTTTGTGCATTTACAATATTCATTGATTTTTGCCATTGAAAAACATCATGTTATTCATATACCAGATATGTTTGAAGCTACTGACTGAATGAAAGGAGCTGGCATCTCACTCTCTTTGAATCTTCTTTATCATGCTAAGAGGAGCAGGAAAAAGCAAAAAATTTCAGAATTGCACCTTGCAATGCGGAGAAATTACTGTTTGTGCATTTACAATATTCATTGATTTTTGCCATTGAGAAACATCATGTTATTCATATACCAGAAATGATTGAAGCTACTGACTGAATGAAAGGACCTGGCATCTCACTCTCTTTGAATCTTCTTTATCATGCTAAGAGGAGCAGGAAAAAGCAAAAAATTTCAGAATTGCACCTTGCAATGCGGAGAAATTACTGTTTGTGCATTTACAATATTCATTGATTTTTGCCATTGAAAAACGTCCATAAATGATTGAAGCTACTGACTGAATGAAAGGAGCTGGCATCTCACTCTCTTTGAATCTTCTTTATCATGCTAAGAGGAGCAGGAAAAAGCAAAAAATTTCAGAATTGCACCTTGCAATGCGGAGAAATTACTGTTTGTGCATTTACAATATTCATTGATTTTTGCCATTGAAAAACGTCCAGAAATGATTGAAGCTACTGACTGAATGAAAGGAGCTGGCATCTCACTCTCTTTGAATCTTCTTTATCATGCTAAGAGGAGCAGGAAAAAGCAAAAAATTTCAGAATTGCACCTTGCAATGCGGAGAAATTACTGTTTGTGCATTTACAATATTCATTGATTTTTGCCATTGAAAAACATCATGTTATTCATATACCAGATATGTTTGAAGCTACTGACTGAATGAAAGGAGCTGGCATCTCACTCTCTTTGAATCTTCTTTATCATGCTAAGAGGAGCAGGAAAAAGCAAAAAATTTCAGAATTGCACCTTGCAATGCGGAGAAATTACTGTTTGTGCATTTACAATATTCATTGATTTTTGCCATTGAAAAACATCATGTTACTCATATACCAGAAATGATTGAAGCTACTGACTGAATGAAAGGACCTGGCATCTCACTCTCTTTGAATCTTCTTTATCATGCTAAGAGGAGCAGGAAAAAGCAAAAAATTTCAGAATTGCACCTTGCAATGCGGAGAAATTACTGTTTGTGCATTTACAATATTCATTGATTTTTGCCATTGAAAAACGTCCAGAAATGATTGAAGCTACTGACTGAATGAAAGGAGCTGGCATCTCACTCTCTTTGAATCTTCTTTATCATGCTAAGAGGAGCGGGAAAAAGCAAAAAATTTCAGAATTGCACCTTGCAATGCGGAGAAATTACTGTTTGTGCATTTAAAATATTCATTGATTTTTGCCATTGAAAAACATCATGTTATTCATATACCAGAAATGTTTGAAGCTACTGACTGAATGAAAGGAGCTGGCATCTCACTCTCTTTGAATCTTCTTTATCATGCTAAGAGGAGCACTAAAAAGCAAAAAATTTCTGAATTGCACCTTGCAATGCGGAGAAATTACTGTTTGTGCATTTACAATATTCATTGATTTTTGCCATTGAAAAACATCATGTTATTCATATACCAGAAATGATTGAAGCTACTGACTGAATGAAAGGAGCTGGCATCTCACTCTCTTTGAATCTTCTTTATCATGCTAAGAGGAGCAGGAAAAAGCAAAAAATTTCAGAATTGCACCTTGCAATGCGGAGAAATTACTGTTTGTGCATTTACAATATTCATTGATTTTTGCCATTGAAAAACATCATGTTATTCATATACCAGAAATGATTGAAGCTACTGACTGAATGAAATGAGCTGGCATCTCACTCTCTTTGAATCTTCTTTATCATGCTAAGAGGAGCAGGAAAAAGCAAAAAATTTCAGAATTGCACCTTGCAATGCGGAGAAATTACTGTTTGTGCATTTACAATATTCATTGATTTTTGCCATTGAAAAACGTCCAGAAATGATTGAAGCTACTGACTGAATGAAAGGAGCTGGCATCTCACTCTCTTTGAATCTTCTTTATCATGCTAAGAGGAGCAGGAAAAAGCAAAAAATTTCAGAATTGCACCTTGCAATGCAGAGAAATTACTGTTTGTGCATTTGCAATATTCATTGATTTTTGCCATTGAAAAACATCATGTTATTCATATACCAGAAATGTTTGAAGCTACTGACTGAATGAAAGGATCTGGCATCTCACTCTCTTTGAATCTTCTTTATCATGCTAAAAGGAGCAGGAAAAAGCAAAAAATTTCAGAATTGCACCTTGCAATGCGGAGAAATTCCTGTTTGTGCATTTACAATATTCATTGATTTTTGCCATTGAAAAACATCATGTTATTCATATACCAGAAATGTTTGAAGCTACTGACTGAATGAAAGGAGCTGGCATCTCACTCTCTTTGAATCTTCTTTATCATGCTAAGAGGAGCAGGAAAAAGCAAAAAATTTCAGAATTGCACCTTGCAATGCGGAGAAATTACTGTTTGTGCATTTACAATGTTCATTGATTTTTGCCATTGAAAAACGTCCAGAAATGATTGAAGCTACTGACTGAATGAAAGGAGCTGGCATCTCAATCTCTTTGAATCTTCTTTATCATGCTAAGAGGAGCAGGAAAAAGCAAAAAATTTCAGAATTGCACCTTGCAATGCGGAGAAATTACTGTTTGTGCATTTACAATATTCATTGATTTTTGCCATTGAAAAACATCATGTTATTCATATACCAGATATGTTTGAAGCTACTGACTGAATGAAAGGAGCTGGCATCTCACTCTCTTTGAATCTTCTTTATCATGCTAAGAGGAGCAGGAAAAAGCAAAAAATTTCAGAATTGCACCTTGCAATGCGGAGAAATTACTGTTTGTGCATTTACAATATTCATTGATTTTTGCCATTGAGAAACATCATGTTATTCATATACCAGAAATGATTGAAGCTACTGACTGAATGAAAGGACCTGGCATCTCACTCTCTTTGAATCTTCTTTATCATGCTAAGAGGAGCAGGAAAAAGCAAAAAATTTCAGAATTGCACCTTGCAATGCGGAGAAATTACTGTTTGTGCATTTACAATATTCATTGATTTTTGCCATTGAAAAACGTCCATAAATGATTGAAGCTACTGACTGAATGAAAGGAGCTGGCATCTCACTCTCTTTGAATCTTCTTTATCATGCTAAGAGGAGCAGGAAAAAGCAAAAAATTTCAGAATTGCACCTTGCAATGCGGAGAAATTACTGTTTGTGCATTTACAATATTCATTGATTTTTGCCATTGAAAAACATCATGTTATTCATATACCAGAAATGTTTGAAGCTACTGACTGAATGAAAGGAGATGGCATCTCACTCTCTTTGAATCTTCTTTATCATGCTAAGAGGAGCACTAAAAAGCAAAAAAATTCAGAATTGCACCCTGCAATGCGGAGAAATTACTGTTTGTGCATTTACAATATTCATTGATTTTTGCCATTGAAAAACATCATGTTATTCATATACCAGAAATGATTGAAGCTACTGACTGAATGAAAGGAGCTGGCATCTCACTCTCTTTGAATCTTCTTTATCATGCTAAGAGGAGCAGGAAAAGCAAAAAATTTCAGAATTGCACCTTGCAATGCGGAGAAATTACTGTTTGTGCATTTACAATATTCATTGATTTTTGCCATTGAAAAACATCATGTTATTCATATACCAGAAATGATTGAAGCTACTGACTGAATGAAAGGAGCTGGCATCTCACTCTCTTTGAATCTTCTTTATCATGCTAAGAGGAGCAGGAAAAAGCAAAAAATTTCAGAATTGCACATTGCAATGCGGAGAAATTACTGTTTGTGCATTTACAATATTCATTGATTTTTGCCATTGAAAAACGTCCAGAAATGATTGAAGCTACTGACTGAATGAAAGGAGCTGGCATCTCACTCTCTTTGAATCTTCTTTATCATGCTAAGAGGAGCAGGAAAAAGCAAAAAATTTCAGAATTGCACTTTGCAATACTGAGAAATTACTGTTTGTGCATTTACAATATTCATTGATTTTTGCCATTGAAAAACATCATGTTATTCATATACCAGAAATGTTTGAAGCTACTGACTGAATGAAAGGAGCTGGCATCTCACTCTCTTTGAATCTTCTTTATCATGCTAAGAGGAGCAGGAAAAAGCAAAAAATTTCAGAATTGTACCTTGCAATGCGGAGAAATTACTGTTTGTGCATTTACAATATTCATTGATTTTTGCCATTGAAAAACGTCCAGAAATGATTGAAGCTACTGACTGAATGAAAGGAGCTGGCATCTCACTCTCTTTGAATCTTCTTTATCATGCTAAGAGGAGCAGGAAAAAGCAAAAAATTTCAGAATTGCACCTTGCAATGCAGAGAAATTACTGTTTGTGCATTTACAATATTCATTGATTTTTGCCATTGAAAAACGTCCAGAAATGATTGAAGCTACTGACTGAATGAAAGGAGCTGGCATCTCACTCTCTTTGAATCTTCTTTATCATGCTAAGAGGAGCAGGAAAAAGCAAAAAATTTCAGAATTGCACCTTGCAATGCGGAGAAATTACTGTTTGTGCATTTACAATATTCATTGATTTTTGCCATTGAAAAACATCATGTTATTCATATACCAGAAATGATTGAAGCTACTGACTGAATGAAAGGAGCTGGCATCTCACTCTCTTTGAATCTTCTTTATCATGATAAGAGGAGCAGGAAAAAGCAAAAAATTTCAGAATTGCACCTTGCAATGCGAGAAATTACTGTTTGTGCATTTACAATATTCATTGATTTTTGCCATTGAAAAACATCATGTTATTCATATACCAGAAATGATTGAAGCTACTGACTGAATGAAAGGAGCTGGCATCTCACTCTCTTTGAATCTTCTTTATCATGCTAAGAGGAGCAGGAAAAAGCAAAAAATTTCAGAATTGCACCTTGCAATGCGGAGAAATTACTGTTTGTGCATTTACAATATTCATTGATTTTTGCCATTGAAAAACGTCCAGAAATGATTGAAGCTACTGACTGAATGAAAGGAGCTGGCATCTCACTCTCTTTGAATCTTCTTTATCATGCTAAGAGGAGCAGGAAAAAGCAAAAAATTTCAGAATTGCACCTTGCAATGCGGAGAAATTACTGTTTGTGCATTTTTAATATTCATTGATTTTTGCCATTGAAAAACGTCCAGAAATTATTGAAGCTACTGACTGAATGAAAGGAGCTGGCATCTCACTCTCTTTGAATCTTCTTTATCATGCTAAGAGGAGCAGGAAAAAGCAAAACATTTCAGAATTGCACCTTGCAATGCGGAGAAATTACTGTTTGTGCATTTACAATATTCATTGATTTTTGCCATTGAAAAACATCATGTTATTCATATACCAGAAATGATTGAAGCTACTGACTGAATGAAAGGAGCTGGCATCTCACTCTCTTTGAATCTTCTTTATCATGCTAAGAGGAGCAGGAAAAAGCAAAAAATTTCAGAATTGCACATTGCAATGCGGAGAAATTACTGTTTGTGCATTTACAATATTCATTGATTTTTGCCATTGAAAAACGTCCAGAAATGATTGAAGCTACTGACTGAATGAAAGGAGCTGGCATCTCACTCTCTTTGAATCTTCTTTATCATGCTAAGAGGAGCAGGAAAAAGCAAAAAATTTCAGAATTGCACCTTGCAATGCGGAGAAATTACTGTTTGTGCATTTACAATATTCATTGATTTTTGCCATTGAAAAACATCATGTTATTCATATACCAGAAATGTTTGAAGCTACTGACTGAATGAAAGGAGCTGGCATCTCACTCTCTTTGAATCTTCTTTATCATGCTAAGAGGAGCAGGAAAAAGCAAAAAATTTCAGAATTGCACCTTGCAATGCGGAGAAATTACTGTTTGTGCATTTACAATATTTCATTGATTTTTGCCATTGAAAAACGTCCAGAAATGATTGAAGCTACTGACTGAATGAAAGGAGCTGGCATCTCACTCTCTTTGAATCTTCTTTATCATGCTAAGAGGAGCAGGAAAAAGCAAAAAATTTCAGAATTGCATCTTGCAATGCGGAGAAATTACTGTTTGTGCATTTACAATATTCATTGATTTTTGCCATTGAAAAACCTCCAGAAATGATTGAAGCTACTGACTGAATGAAAGGAGCTGGCATCTTACTCTCTTTGAATCTTCTTTATCATGCTAAGAGGAGCAGGAAAAAGCAAAAAATTTCAGAATTGCACCTTGCAATGCGGAGAAATTACTGTTTGTGCATTTACAATATACATTGATTTTTGCCATTGAAAAACATCATGTTATTCATATACCAGAAATGTTTGAAGCTACTGACTGAATGAAAGGAGCTGACATCTCACTCTCTTTGAATCTTCTTTATCATGCTAAGAGGAGCAGGAAAAAGCAAAAAATTTCAGAATTGCACCTTGCAATGCGGAGAAATTACTGTCTGTGCATTTACAATATTCATTGATTTTTGCCATTGAAAAACGTCCAGAAATGATTGAAGCTACTGACTGAATGAAAGGAGCTGGCATCTCACTCTCTTTGAATCTTCTTTATCATGCTAAGAGGAGCAGGAAAAAGCAAAAAATTTCAGAATTGCACCTTGCAATGCGGAGAAATTACTGTTTGTGCATTTACAATATTCATTGATTTTTGCCATTGAAAAACGTCCACAAATGATTGAAGCTACTGACTGAATGAAAGGAGCTGCTATCTCACTCTCTTTGAATCTTCTTTATCATGCTAAGAGGAGCAGGAAAAAGTAAAAAATTTCAGAATTGCACCTTGCAATGCGGAGAAATTACTGTTTGTGCATTTAAAATATTCATTGATTTTTGCCATTGAAAAACATCATGTTATTCATATACCAGAAATGTTTGAAGCTACTGACTGAATGAAAGGAGCTGGCATCTCACTCTCTTTGAATCTTCTTTATCATGCTAAGAGGAGCAGGAAAAAGCAAAAAATTTCAGAATTGCACCTTGCAATGCGGAGAAATTACTGTTTGTGCATTTACAATATTCATTGATTTTTGCCATTGAAAAACGTCCAGAAATGATTGAAGCTACTGACTGAATGAAAGGAGCTGGCATCTCACTCTCTTTGAATCTTCTTTATCATGCTAAGAGGAGCAGGAAAAAGCAAAAAATTTCAGAATTGCACCTTGCAATGCGGAGAAATTACTGTTTGTGCATTTACAATATTCATTGATTTTTGCCATTGAAAAACATCATGTTATTCATATACCAGAAATGATTGAAGCTACTGACTGAATGAAAGGAGCTGGCATCTCACTCTCTTTGAATCTTCTTTATCATGCTAAGAGGAGCAGGAAAAAGCAAAAAATTTCAGAATTGCACCTTGCAATTCGAGAAATTACTGTTTGTGCATTTACAATATTCATTGATTTTTGCCATTGAAAAACATCATGTTATTCATATACCAGAAATGATTGAAGCTACTGACTGAATGAAAGGAGCTGGCATCTCACTCTCTTTGAATCTTCTTTATCATGCTAAGAGGAGCAGGAAAAAGCAAAAAATTTCAGAATTGCACCTTGCAATGCGGAGAAATTACTGTTTGTGCATTTACAATATTCATTGATTTTTGCCATTGAAAAACGTCCAGAAATGATTGAAGCTACTGACTGAATGAAAGGAGCTGGCATCTCACTCTCTTTGAATCTTCTTTATCATGCTAAGAGGAGCAGGAAAAAGCAAAAAAGTTCAGAATTGCACCTTGCAATGCGGAGAAATTACTGTTTGTGCATTTACAATATTCATTGATTTTTGCCATTGAAAAACATCATGTTATTCATATACCAGAAATGTTTGAAGCTACTGACTGAATGAAAGGAGCTGGCATCTCACTCTCTTTGAATCTTCTTTATCATGCTAAGAGGAGCAGGAAAAAGCAAAAAATTTCAGAATTGCACATTGCAATGCGGAGAAATTACTGTTTGTGCATTTACAATATTCATTGATTTTTGCCATTGAAAAACGTCCAGAAATGTTTGAAGCTACTGACTGAATGAAAGGAGCTGGCATCTCACTCTCTTTGAATCTTCTTTATCATGCTAAGAGGAGCAGGAAAAAGCAAAAAATTTCAGAATTGCACCTTGCAATGCGGAGAAATTCCTGTTTGTGCATTTACAATATTCATTGATTTTTGCCATTGAAAAACATCATGTTATTCATATACCAGAAATGTTTGAAGCTACTGACTGAATGAAAGGAGCTGGCATCTCACTTTCTTTGAATCTTCTTTATCATGCTAAGAGGAGCAGGAAAAAGCAAAAAATTTCAGAATTGCACCTTGCAATGCGGAGAAATTACTGTTTGTGCATTTACAATATTCATTGATTTTTGCCATTGAAAAACGTCCAGAAATGATTGAAGCTACTGACTGAATGAAAGGAGCTGGCATCTCACTCTCTTTGAATCTTCTTTATCATGCTAAGAGGAGCAGGAAAAAGCAAAAAATTTCAGAATTGCACCTTGCAATGCGGAGAAATTACTGTTTGTGCATTTAAAATATTCATTGATTTTTGCCATTGAAAAACATCATGTTATTCATATACCAGAAATGTTTGAAGCTACTGACTGAATGAAAGGAGCTTGGCATCTCACTCTCTTTGAATCTTCTTTATCATGCTAAGAGGAGCACTAAAAAGCAAAAAATTTCAGAATTGCACCTTGCAATGCGGAGAAATTACTGTTTGTGCATTTACAATATTCATTGATTTTTGCCATTGAAAAACATCATGTTATTCATATACCAGAAATGATTGAAGCTACTGACTGAATGAAAGGAGCTGGCATCTCACTCTCTTTGAATCTTCTTTATCATGCTAAGAGGAGCAGGAAAAAGCAAAAAATTTCAGAATTGCACCTTGCAATGCGGAGAAATTACTGTTTGTGCATTTACAATATTCATTGATTTTTGCCATTGAAAAACATCATGTTATTCATATACCAGAAATGATTGAAGCTACTGACTGAATGAAATGAGCTGGCATCTCACTCTCTTTGAATCTTCTTTATCATGCTAAGAGGAGCAGGAAAAAGCAAAAAATTTCAGAATTGCACCTTGCAATGCGGAGAAATTACTGTTTGTGCATTTACAATATTCATTGATTTTTGCCATTGAAAAACGTCCATAAATGATTGAAGCTACTGACTGAATGAAAGGAGCTGGCATCTCACTCTCTTTGAATCTTCTTTATCATGCTAAGAGGAGCAGGAAAAAGCAAAAAATTTCAGAATTGCACCTTGCAATGCAGAGAAATTACTGTTTGTGCATTTACAATATTCATTGATTTTTGCCATTGAAAAACATCATGTTATTCATATACCAGAAATGTTTGAAGCTACTGACTGAATGAAAGGAGCTGGCATCTCACTCTCTTTGAATCTTCTTTATCATGCTAAGAGGAGCAGGAAAAAGCAAAAAATTTCAGAATTGCACCTTGCAATGCGGAGAAATTACTGTTTGTGCATTTACAATGTTCATTGATTTTTGCCATTGAAAAACGTCCAGAAATGATTGAAGCTACTGACTGAATGAAAGGAGCTGGCATCTCAATCTCTTTGAATCTTCTTTATCATGCTAAGAGGAGCAGGAAAAAGCAAAAAATTTCAGAATTGCACCTTGCAATGCGGAGAAATTACTGTTTGTGCATTTACAATATTCATTGATTTTTGCCATTGAAAAACATCATGTTATTCATATACCAGATATGTTTGAAGCTACTGACTGAATGAAAGGAGCTGGCATCTCACTCTCTTTGAATCTTCTTTATCATGCTAAGAGGAGCAGGAAAAAGCAAAAAATTTCAGAATTGCACCTTGCAATGCGGAGAAATTACTGTTTGTGCATTTACAATATTCATTGATTTTTGCCTTTGAGAAACATCATGTTATTCATATACCAGAAATGATTGAAGCTACTGACTGAATGAAAGGACCTGGCATCTCACTCTCTTTGAATCTTCTTTATCATGCTAAGAGGAGCAGGAAAAAGCAAAAAATTTCAGAATTGCACCTTGCAATGCGGAGAAATTACTGTTTGTGCATTTACAATATTCATTGATTTTTGCCATTGAAAAACGTCCATAAATGATTGAAGCTACTGACTGAATGAAAGGAGCTGGCATCTCACTCTCTTTGAATCTTCTTTATCATGCTAAGAGGAGCAGGAAAAAGCAAAAAATTTCAGAATTCCACCTTGCAATGCGGAGAAATTCCTGTTTGTGCATTTACAATATTCATTGATTTTTGCCATTGAAAAACATCATGTTATTCATATACCAGAAATGTTTGAAGCTACTGACTGAATGAAAGGAGCTGGCATCTCACTTTCTTTGAATCTTCTTTATCATGCTAAGAGGAGCAGGAAAAAGCAAAAAATTTCAGAATTGCACCTTGCAATGCGGAGAAATTACTGTTTGTGCATTTACAATATTCATTGATTTTTGCCATTGAAAAACGTCCAGAAATGATTGAAGCTACTGACTGAATGAAAGGAGCTGGCATCTCAATCTCTTTGAATCTTCTTTATCATGCTAAGAGGAGCAGGAAAAAGCAAAAAATTTCAGAATTGCACCTTGCAATGCGGAGAAATTACTGTTTGTGCATTTACAATATTCATTGATTTTTGCCATTGAAAAACATCATGTTATTCATATACCAGATATGTTTGAAGCTACTGACTGAATGAAAGGAGCTGGCATCTCACTCTCTTTGAATCTTCTTTATCATGCTAAGAGGAGCAGGAAAAAGCAAAAAATTTCAGAATTGCACCTTGCAATGCGGAGAAATTACTGTTTGTGCATTTACAATATTCATTGATTTTTGCCATTGAAAAACATCATGTTACTCATATACCAGAAATGATTGAAGCTACTGACTGAATGAAAGGACCTGGCATCTCACTCTCTTTGAATCTTCTTTATCATGCTAAGAGGAGCAGGAAAAAGCTAAAAATTTCAGAATTGCACCTTGCAATGCGGAGAAATTACTGTTTGTGCATTTACAATATTCATTGATTTTTGCCATTGAAAAACGTCCAGAAATGATTGAAGCTACTGACTGAATGAAAGGAGCTGGCATCTCACTCTCTTTGAATCTTCTTTATCATGCTAAGAGGAGCAGGAAAAAGCAAAAAATTTCAGAATTGCACCTTGCAATGCGGAGAAATTACTGTTTGTGCATTTAAAATATTCATTGATTTTTGCCATTGAAAAACATCATGTTATTCATATACCAGAAATGTTTGAAGCTACTGACTGAATGAAAGGAGCTGGCATCTCACTCTCTTTGAATCTTCTTTATCATGCTAAGAGGAGCACTAAAAAGCAAAAAAATTCAGAATTGCACCTTGCAATGCGGAGAAATTACTGTTTGTGCATTTACAATATTCATTGATTTTTGCCATTGAAAAACATCATGTTATTCATATACCAGAAATGATTGAAGCTACTGACTGAATGAAAGGAGCTGGCATCTCACTCTCTTTGAATCTTCTTTATCATGCTAAGAGGAGCAGGAAAAAGCAAAAAATTTCAGAATTGCACCTTGCAATGCGGAGAAATTACTGTTTGTGCATTTACAATATTCATTGATTTTTGCCATTGAAAAACATCATGTTATTCATATACCAGAAATGATTGAAGCTACTGACTGAATGAAATGAGCTGGCATCTCACTCTCTTTGAATCTTCTTTATCATGCTAAGAGGAGCAGGAAAAAGCAAAAAATTTCAGAATTGCACCTTGCAATGCGGAGAAATTACTGTTTGTGCATTTACAATATTCATTGATTTTTGCCATTGAAAAACGTCCAGAAATGATTGAAGCTACTGACTGAATGAAAGGAGCTGGCATCTCACTCTCTTTGAATCTTCTTTATCATGCTAAGAGGAGCAGGAAAAAGCAAAAAATTTCAGAATTGCACCTTGCAATGCAGAGAAATTACTGTTTGTGCATTTGCAATATTCATTGATTTTTGCCATTGAAAAACATCATGTTATTCATATACCAGAAATGTTTGAAGCTACTGACTGAATGAAAGGATCTGGCATCTCACTCTCTTTGAATCTTCTTTATCATGCTAAAAGGAGCAGGAAAAAGCAAAAAATTTCAGAATTGCACCTTGCAATGCGGAGAAATTCCTGTTTGTGCATTTACAATATTCATTGATTTTTGCCATTGAAAAACATCATGTTATTCATATACCAGAAATGTTTGAAGCTACTGACTGAATGAAAGGAGCTGGCATCTCACTCTCTTTGAATCTTCTTTATCATGCTAAGAGGAGCAGGAAAAAGCAAAAAATTTCAGAATTGCACCTTGCAATGCGGAGAAATTACTGTTTGTGCATTTACAATGTTCATTGATTTTTGCCATTGAAAAACGTCCAGAAATGATTGAAGCTACTGACTGAATGAAAGGAGCTGGCATCTCAATCTCTTTGAATCTTCTTTATCATGCTAAGAGGAGCAGGAAAAAGCAAAAAATTTCAGAATTGCACCTTGCAATGCGGAGAAATTACTGTTTGTGCATTTACAATATTCATTGATTTTTGCCATTGAAAAACATCATGTTATTCATATACCAGATATGTTTGAAGCTACTGACTGAATGAAAGGAGCTGGCATCTCACTCTCTTTGAATCTTCTTTATCATGCTAAGAGGAGCAGGAAAAAGCAAAAAATTTCAGAATTGCACCTTGCAATGCGGAGAAATTACTGTTTGTGCATTTACAATATTCATTGATTTTTGCCATTGAGAAACATCATGTTATTCATATACCAGAAATGATTGAAGCTACTGACTGAATAAAAGGACCTGGCATCTCACTCTCTTTGAATCTTCTTTATCATGCTAAGAGGAGCAGGAAAAAGCAAAAAATTTCAGAATTGCACCTTGCAATGCGGAGAAATTACTGTTTGTGCATTTACAATATTCATTGATTTTTGCCATTGAAAAACGTCCATAAATGATTGAAGCTACTGACTGAATGAAAGGAGCTGGCATCTCACTCTCTTTGAATCTTCTTTATCATGCTAAGAGGAGCAGGAAAAAGCAAAAAATTTCAGAATTGCACCTTGCAATGCGGAGAAATTACTGTTTGTGCATTTACAATATTCATTGATTTTTGCCATTGAAAAACATCATGTTATTCATATACCAGAAATGTTTGAAGCTACTGACTGAATGAAAGGAGATGGCATCTCACTCTCTTTGAATCTTCTTTATCATGCTAAGAGGAGCACTAAAAAGCAAAAAATTTCAGAATTGCACCTTGCAATGCGGAGAAATTACTGTTTGTGCATTTACAATATTCATTGATTTTTGCCATTGAAAAACATCATGTTATTCATATACCAGAAATGATTGAAGCTACTGACTGAATGAAAGGAGCTGGCATCTCACTCTCTTTGAATCTTCTTTATCATGCTAAGAGGAGCAGGAAAAGCAAAAAATTTCAGAATTGCACCTTGCAATACGGAGAAATTACTGTTTGTGCATTTACAATATTCATTGATTTTTGCCATTGAAAAACATCATGTTATTCATATACCAGAAATGATTGAAGCTACTGACTGAATGAAAGGAGCTGGCATCTCACTCTCTTTGAATCTTCTTTATCATGCTAAGAGGAGCAGGAAAAAGCAAAAAATTTCAGAATTGCACCTTGCAATGCGGAGAAATTACTGTTTGTGCATTTACAATATTCATTGATTTTTGCCATTGAAAAACGTCCAGAAATGATTGAAGCTACTGACTGAATGAAAGGAGCTGGCATCTCACTCTCTTTGAATCTTCTTTATCATGCTAAGAGGAGCAGGAAAAAGCAAAAAATTTCAGAATTGCACTTTGCAATACTGAGAAATTACTGTTTGTGCATTTACAATATTCATTGATTTTTGCCATTGAAAAACATCATGTTATTCATATCCAGAAATGTTTGAAGCTACTGACTGAATGAAAGGAGCTGGCATCTCACTCTCTTTGAATCTTCTTTATCATGCTAAGAGGAGCAGGAAAAAGCAAAAAATTTCAGAATTGTACCTTGCAATGCGGAGAAATTACTGTTTGTGCATTTACAATATTCATTGATTTTTGCCATTGAAAAACGTCCAGAAATGATTGAAGCTACTGACTGAATGAAAGGAGCTGGCATCTCACTCTCTTTGAATCTTCTTTATCATGCTAAGAGGAGCAGGAAAAAGCAAAAAATTTCAGAATTGCACCTTGCAATGCGGAGAAATTACTGTTTGTGCATTTACAATATTCATTGATTTTTGCCATTGAAAAACGTCCAGAAATGATTGAAGCTACTGACTGAATGAAAGGAGCTGGCATCTCACTCTCTTTGAATCTTCTTTATCATGCTAAGAGGAGCAGGAAAAAGCAAAAAATTTAAGAATTGCACCTTGCAATGCGGAGAAATTACTGTTTGTGCATTTACAATATTCATTGATTTTTGCCATTGAAAAACGTCCAGAAATGATTGAAGCTACTGACTGAATGAAAGGAGCTGGCATCTCACTCTCTTTGAATCTTCTTTATCATGCTAAGAGGAGCAGGAAAAAGCAAAAAATTTCAGAATTGCACCTTGCAATGCGGAGAAATTACTGTTTGTGCATTTTTAATATTCATTGATTTTTGCCATTGAAAAACGTCCAGAAATTATTGAAGCTACTGACTGAATGAAAGGAGCTGGCATCTCACTCTCTTTGAATCTTCTTTATCATGCTAAGAGGAGCAGGAAAAAGCAAAACATTTCAGAATTGCACCTTGCAATGCGGAGAAATTACTGTTTGTGCATTTACAATATTCATTGATTTTTGCCATTGAAAAACATCATGTTATTCATATACCAGAAATGATTGAAGCTACTGACTGAATGAAAGGAGCTGGAATCTCACTCTCTTTGAATCTTCTTTATCATGCTAAGAGGAGCAGGAAAAAGCAAAAAATTTCAGAATTGCACATTGCAATGCGGAGAAATTACTGTTTGTGCATTTACAATATTCATTGATTTTTGCCATTGAAAAACGTCCAGAAATGATTGAAGCTACTGACTGAATGAAAGGAGCTGGCATCTCACTCTCTTTGAATCTTCTTTATCATGCTAAGAGGAGCAGGAAAAAGCAAAAAATTTCAGAATTGCACCTTGCAATGCGGAGAAATTACTGTTTGTGCATTTACAATATTCATTGATTTTTGCCATTGAAAAACATCATGTTATTCATATACCAGAAATGTTTGAAGCTACTGACTGAATGAAAGGAGCTGGCATCTCACTCTCTTTGAATCTTCTTTATCATGCTAAGAGGAGCAGGAAAAAGCAAAAAATTTCAGAATTGCACCTTGCAATGCGGAGAAATTACTGTTTGTGCATTTACAATATTTCATTGATTTTTGCCATTGAAAAACGTCCAGAAATGATTGAAGCTACTGACTGAATGAAAGGAGCTGGCATCTCACTCTCTTTGAATCTTCTTTATCATGCTAAGAGGAGCAGGAAAAAGCAAAAAATTTCAGAATTGCACCTTGCAATGCGGAGAAATTACTGTTTGTGCATTTACAATATTCATTGATTTTTGCCATTGAAAAACGTCCAGAAATGATTGAAGCTACTGACTGAATGAAAGGAGCTGGCATCTTACTCTCTTTGAATCTTCTTTATCATGCTAAGAGGAGCAGGAAAAAGCAAAAAATTTCAGAATTGCACCTTGCAATGCGGAGAAATTACTGTTTGTGCATTTACAATATACATTGATTTTTGCCATTGAAAAACATCATGTTATTCATATACCAGAAATGTTTGAAGCTACTGACTGAATGAAAGGAGCTGACATCTCACTCTCTTTGAATCTTCTTTATCATGCTAAGAGGAGCAGGAAAAAGCAAAAAATTTCAGAATTGCACCTTGCAATGCGGAGAAATTACTGTCTGTGCATTTACAATATTCATTGATTTTTGCCATTGAAAAACGTCCAGAAATGATTGAAGCTACTGACTGAATGAAAGGAGCTGGCATCTCACTCTCTTTGAATCTTCTTTATCATGCTAAGAGGAGCAGGAAAAAGCAAAAAATTTAAGAATTGCACCTTGCAATGCGGAGAAATTACTGTTTGTGCATTTACAATATTCATTGATTTTTGCCATTGAAAAACGTCCACAAATGATTGAAGCTACTGACTGAATGAAAGGAGCTGGTATCTCACTCTCTTTGAATCTTCTTTATCATGCTAAGAGGAGCAGGAAAAAGTAAAAAATTTCAGAATTGCACCTTGCAATGCGGAGAAATTACTGTTTGTGCATTTAAAATATTCATTGATTTTTGCCATTGAAAAACATCATGTTATTCATATACCAGAAATGTTTGAAGCTACTGACTGAATGAAAGGAGCTGGCATCTCACTCTCTTTGAATCTTCTTTATCATGCTAAGAGGAGCAGGAAAAAGCAAAAAATTTCAGAATTGCACCTTGCAATGCGGAGAAATTACTGTTTGTGCATTTACAATATTCATTGATTTTTGCCATTGAAAAACGTCCAGAAATGATTGAAGCTACTGACTGAATGAAAGGAGCTGGCATCTCAGTCTCTTTGAATCTTCTTTATCATGCTAAGAGGAGCAGGAAAAAGCAAAAAATTTCAGAATTGCACCTTGCAATGCGGAGAAATTACTGTTTGTGCATTTACAATATTCATTGATTTTTGCTATTGAAAAACATCATGTTATTCATATACCAGAAATGTTTGAAGCTACTGACTGAATGAAAGGAGCTGGCATCTCACTCTCTTTGAATCTTCTTTATCTTGCTAAGAGGAGCAGGAAAAAGCAAAAAATTACAGAATTGCACTTTGCAATGCGGAGAAATTACTGTTTGTGCATTTACAATATTCATTGATTTTTGCCATTGAAAAACGTCCAGAAATTTTTGAAGCTACTGACTGAATGAAAGGAGCTGGCATCTCACTCTCTTTGAATCTTCTTTATCATGCTAAGAGGAGCAGGAAAAAGCAAAAAATTTCAGAATTGCACCTTGCAATGCGGAGAAATTACTGTTTGTGCATTTACAATATTCATTGATTTTTGCCATTGAAAAACGTCCAGAAATGATTGAAGCTACTGACTGAATGAAAGGAGCTGGCATCTCACTCTCTTTGAATCTTCTTTGTCATGCTAAGAGGAGCAGGAAAAAGCAAAAAATTTCAGAATTGCACCTTGCAATGCGGAGAAATTACTGTTTGTGCATTTACAATATTCATTGATTTTTGCCATTGAAAAACGTCCAGAAATGATTGAAGCTACTAACTGAATGAAAGGAGCTGGCATCTCACTCTCTTTGAATCTTCTTTATCATGCTAAAAGGAGCAGGAAAAAGCAAAAAATTTCAGAATTGCACCTTGCAATGCGGAGAAATTACTGTTTGTGCATTTACAATATTCATTGATTTTTGCCATTGAAAAACATCATGTTATTCATATACCAAAAATGTTTGAAGCTACTGACTGAATGAAAGGAGCTGACATCTCACTCTCTTAGAATCTTCTTTATCATGCTAAGAGGAGCAGGAAAAGGCAAAAAATTTCAGAATTGCACCTTGCAATGCGAAGAAATTACTGTCTGTGCATTTACAATATTCATTGATTTTTGCCATTGAAAAACATCCAGAAATGATTGAAGCTACTGACTGAATGAAAGGAGCTGGCATCTCACTCTCTTTGAATATTCTTTATCATGCTAAGAGGAGCAGGAAAAAGCAAAAAATTTCAGAATTGCACCTTGCAATGCGGAGAAATTACTGTTTGTGCATTTACAAAATTCATTGATTTTTGCCATTGAAAAACATCATGTTATTCATATACCAGAAATGTTTGAAGCTACTGACTGAATGAAAGGAGCTGGCTTCTCACTCTCTTTGAATCTTCTTCATCATGCTAAGAGGAGCAGGAAAAAGCAAAAAATTTCAGAATTGCACCTTGCAATGCGGAGAAATTACTGTTTGTGCATTTACAATATTCATTGATTTTTGCCATTGAAAAACGTCCAGAAATGATTGAAGCTACTGACTGAATGAAAGGAGCTGGCATCTCACTCTCTTTGAATCTTCTTTATCATACTAAGAGGAGCAGGAAAAAGCAAAAAATTTCAGAATTGCACCTTGCAATGCGGAGAAATTACTGTTTGTGCATTTACAATATTCATTGATTTTTGCCATTGAAAAACGTCCAGAAATGATTGAAGCTACTGACTGAATGAAAGGAGCTGGCATCTCACTCTCTTTGAATCTTCTTTATCATGCTAAGAGGAGCAGGAAAAAGCAAAAAATTTCATAATTGCACCTTGCAATGCAGAGAAATTACTGTTTGTGCATTTACAATATTCATTGATTTTTGCCATTGAAAAACATCATGTTATTAATATACCAGAAATGATTGAAGCTACTGACTGAATGAAAAGAGCTGGCATCTCACTCTCTTTGAATCTTCTTTATCATGCTAAGAGGAGCAGGAAAAAGCAACAAATTTCAGAATTGCACCTTGCAATGCGGAGAAATTACTGTTTGTGCATTTACAATATCCATTGATTTTTGCCATTGAAAAACGTCCAGAAATGATTGAAGCTACTGACTGAATGAAAGGAGCTGGCATCTCACTCTCTTTGAATCTTCTTTATCATGCTAAGAGGAGCAGGAAAAAGCAAAAAATTTCAGAATTGCACCTTGCAATGCGGAGAAATTACTGTTTGTGCATTTACAATATTCATTGATTTTTGCCATTGAAAAACATCATGTTATTCATATACCAGAAATGTTTGAAGCTACTGACTGAATGAAAGGAGCTGGCATCTCACTCTCTTTGAATCTTCTTTATCATGCTAAGAGGAGCAGGAAAAACTAAAAAATTTCAGAATTGCACCTTGCAATGCGGAGAAATTACTGTTTGTGCATTTACAATATTCATTGATTTTTGCCATTGAAAAACGACCAGAAATGATTGAAGCTACTGACTGAATGAAAGGAGCTGGCATCTCACTCTCTTTGAATCTTCTTTATCATGCTAAGAGGAGCAGGAAAAAGCTAAAAATTTCAGAATTGCACCTTGCAATGCGGAGAAATTACTGTTTGTGCATTTACAATATTCATTGATTTTTGCCATTGAAAAACGTCCAGAAATGATTGAAGCTACTGACTGAATGAAAGGAGCTGGCATCTCACTCTCTTTGAATCTTCTTTATCATGCTAAGAGGAGCAGGAAAAAGCAAAAAATTTCAGAATTGCACCTTGCAATGCGGAGAAATTACTGTTTGTGCATTTACAATATTCATTGATTTTTGCCATTGAAAAACATCATGTTATTCATATACCAGAAATGTTTGAAGCTACTGACTGAATGAAAGGAGCTGGCATCTCACTCTCTTTGAATCTTCTTTATCATGCTAAGAGGAGCACTAAAAAGCAAAAAATTTCAGAATTGCACCTTGCAATGCGGAGAAATTACTGTTTGTGCATTTACAATATTCATTGATTTTTGCCATTGAAAAACGTCCAGAAATGATTGAAGCTACTAACTGAATGAAAGGAGCTGGCATCTCACTCTCTTTGAATCTTCTTTATCATGCTAAAAGGAGCAGGAAAAAGCAAAAAATTTCAGAATTGCACCTTGCAATGCGGAGAAATTACTGTTTGTGCATTTACAATATTCATTGATTTTTGCCATTGAAAAACATCATGTTATTCATATACCAGAAATGTTTGAAGCTACTGACTGAATGAAAGGAGCTGACATCTCACTCTCTTTGAATCTTCTTTATCATGCTAAGAGGAGCAGGAAAAAGCAAAAAATTTCAGAATTGCACCTTGCAATGCGAAGAAATTACTGTCTGTGCATTTACAATATTCATTGATTTTTGCCATTGAAAAACATCCAGAAATGATTGAAGCTACTGACAGAATGAAAGGAGCTGGCATCTCACTCTCTTTGAATATTCTTTATCATGCTAAGAGGAGCAGGAAAAAGCAAAAAATTTCAGAATTGCACCTTGCAATGCGGAGAAATTACTGTTTGTGCATTTACAAAATTCATTGATTTTTGCCATTGAAAAACATCATGTTATTCATATACCAGAAATGTTTGAAGCTACTGACTGAATGAAAGGAGCTGGCTTCTCACTCTCTTTGAATCTTCTTCATCATGCTAAGAGGAGCAGGAAAAAGCAAAAAATTTCAGAATTGCACCTTGCAATGCGGAGAAATTACTGTTTGTGCATTTACAATATTCATTGATTTTTGCCATTGAAAAACGTCCAGAAATGATTGAAGCTACTGACTGAATGAAAGGAGCTGGCATCTCACTCTCTTTGAATCTTCTTTATCATACTAAGAGGAGCAGGAAAAAGCAAAAAATTTCAGAATTGCACCTTGCAATGCGGAGAAATTACTGTTTGTGCATTTACAATATTCATTGATTTTTGCCATTGAAAAACGTACAGAAATGATTGAAGCTACTGACTGAATGAAAGGAGCTGGCATCTCACTCTCTTTGAATCTTCTTTATCATGCTAAGAGGAGCAGGAAAAAGCAAAAAATTTCATAATTGCACCTTGCAATGCGGAGAAATTACTGTTTGTGCATTTACAATATTCATTGATTTTTGCCATTGAAAAACATCATGTTATTAATATACCAGAAATGATTGAAGCTACTGACTGAATGAAAAGAGCTGGCATCTCACTCTCTTTGAATCTTCTTTATCATGCTAAGAGGAGCAGGAAAAAGCAACAAATTTCAGAATTGCACCTTGCAATGCGGAGAAATTACTGTTTGTGCATTTACAATATCCATTGATTTTTGCCATTGAAAAACGTCCAGAAATGATTGAAGCTACTGACTGAATGAAAGGAGCTGGCATCTCACTCTCTTTGAATCTTCTTTATCATGCTAAGAGGAGCAGGAAAAAGCAAAAAATTTCAGAATTGCACCTTGCAATGCGGAGAAATTACTGTTTGTGCATTTACAATATTCATTGATTTTTGCCATTGAAAAACATCATGTTATTCATATACCAGAAATGTTTGAAGCTACTGACTGAATGAAAGGAGCTGGCATCTCACTCTCTTTGAATCTTCTTTATCATGCTAAGAGGAGCAGGAAAAACTAAAAAATTTCAGAATTGCACCTTGCAATGCGGAGAAATTACTGTTTGTGCATTTACAATATTCATTGATTTTTGCCATTGAAAAACGACCAGAAATGATTGAAGCTACTGACTGAATGAAAGGAGCTGGCATCTCACTCTCTTTGAATCTTCTTTATCATGCTAAGAGGAGCAGGAAAAAGCTAAAAATTTCAGAATTGCACCTTGCAATGCGGAGAAATTACTGTTTGTGCATTTACAATATTCATTGATTTTTGCCATTGAAAAACGTCCAGAAATGATTGAAGCTACTGACTGAATGAAAGGAGCTGGCATCTCACTCTCTTTGAATCTTCTTTATCATGCTAAGAGGAGCAGGAAAAAGCAAAAAATTTAAGAATTGCACCTTGCAATGCGGAGAAATTACTGTTTGTGCATTTACAATATTCATTGATTTTTGCCATTGAAAAACATCATGTTATTCATATACCAGAAATGTTTGAAGCTACTGACTGAATGAAAGGAGCTGGCATCTCACTCTCTTTGAATCTTCTTTATCATGCTAAGAGGAGCACTAAAAAGCAAAAAATTTCAGAATTGCACCTTGCAATGCGGAGAAATTACTGTTTGTGCATTTACAATATTCATTGATTTTTGCCATTGAAAAACATCATGTTATTCATATACCAGAAATGATTGAAGCTACTGACTGAATGAAAGGAGCTGGCATCTCACTCTCTTTGAATCTTCTTTATCATGCTAAGAGGAGCAGGAAAAAGCAAAAAATTTCAGAATTGCACCTTGCAATGCGGAGAAATTACTGTTTGTGCATTTACAATATTCATTGATTTTTGCCATTGAAAAACATCATGTTATTCATATACCAGAAATGATTGAAGCTACTGACTGAATGAAAGGAGCTGGCATCTCACTCTCTTTGAATCTTCTTTATCATGCTAGGAGGAGCAGGAAAAAGCAAAAAATTTCAGAATTGCACCTTGCAATGCGGAGAAATTACTGTTTGTGCATTTACAATATTCATTGATTTTTGCCATTGAAAAACGTCCAGAAATGATTGAAGCTACTGACTGAATGAAAGGAGCTGGCATCTCACTCTCTTTGAATCTTCTTTATCATGCTAAGAGGAGCAGGAAAAAGCAAAAAATTTCAGAATTGCACCTTGCAATGCAGAGAAATTACTGTTTGTGCATTTAAAATATTCATTGATTTTTGCCAATGAAAAACATCATGTTATTCATATACCAGAAATGTTTGAAGCTACTGACTGAATGAAAGGAGCTGGCATCTCACTCTCTTTGAATCTTCTTTATCATGCTAAAAGGAGCAGGAAAAAGCAAAAAATTTCAGAATTGCACCTTGCAATGCGGAGAAATTACTGTTTGTGCATTTACAATATTCATTGATTTTTGCCATTGAAAAACGTCCAGAAATGATTGAAGCTACTGACTGAATGAAAGGAGCTGGCATCTCACTCTCTTTGAATCTTCTTTATCATGCTAAGAGGAGCAGGAAAAAGCAAAAAATTTCAGAATTGCACCTTGCAATGCGGAGAAATTCCTGTTTGTGCATTTACAATATTCATTGATTTTTGCCATTGAAAAACGTCCAGAAATGATTGAAGCTACTGACTGAATGAAAGGAGCTGGCATCTCACTCTCTTTGAATCTTCTTTATCATGCTAAGAGGAGCAGGAAAAAGCAAAAAATTTCAGAATTGCACCTTGCAATGCGAAGAAATTACTGTTTGTGCATTACAATATTCATTGATTTTTGCCATTGAAAAACATCATGTTATTCATATACCAGAAATGTTTGAAGCTACTGACTGAATGAAAGGAGCTGGCATCTCACTCTCTTTGAATCTTCTTTATCATGCTAAGAGGAGCAGGAAAAAGCAAAAAATTTCAGAATTGCACCTTGCAATGCGGAGAAATTCCTGTTTGTGCATTTACAATATTCATTGATTTTTGCCATTGAAAAACATCATGTTATTCATATACCAGAAATGTTTGAAGCTACTGACTGAATGAAAGGAGCTGGCATCTCACTTTCTTTGAATCTTCTTTATCATGCTAAGAGGAGCAGGAAAAAGCAAAAAATTTCAGAATTGCACCTTGCAATGTGGAGAAATTACTGTTTGTGCATTTACAATATTCATTGATTTTTGCCATTGAAAAACGTCCAGAAATGATTGAAGCTACTGACTGAATGAAAGGAGCTGGCATCTCAATCTCTTTGAATCTTCTTTATCATGCTAAGAGGAGCAGGAAAAAGCAAAAAATTTCAGAATTGCACCTTGCAATGCGGAGAAATTACTGTTTGTGCATTTACAATATTCATTGATTTTTGCCATTGAAAAACATCATGTTATTCATATACCAGAAATGTTTGAAGCTACTGACTGAATGAAAGGAGCTGGCATCTCACTCTCTTTGAATCTTCTTTATCATGCTAAGAGGAGCACTAAAAAGCAAAAAATTTCAGAATTGCACCTTGCAATGCGGAGAAATTACTGTTTGTGCATTTACAATATTCATTGATTTTTGCCATTGAAAAACATCATGTTATTCATATACCAGAAATGATTAAAGCTACTGACTGAATGAAAGGAGCTGGCATCTCACTCTCTTTGAATCTTCTTTATCATGCTAAGAGGAGCAGGAAAAAGCAAAAAATTTCAGAATTGCACCTTGCAATGCGGAGAAATTACTGTTTGTGCATTTACAATATTCATTGATTTTTGACATTGAAAAACATCATGTTATTCATATACCAGAAATGATTGAAGCTACTGACTGAATGAAAGGAGCTGGCATCTCACTCTCTTTGAATCTTCTTTATCATGCTAAGAGGAGCAGGAAAAAGCAAAAAATTTCAGAATTGCACCTTGCAATGCGGAGAAATTACTGTTTGTGCATTTACAATATTCAGTGATTTTTGCCATTGAAAAACGACCAGAAATGATTGAAGCTACTGACTGAATGAAAGGAGCTGGCATCTCACTCTCTTTGAATCTTCTTTATCATGCTAAGAGGAGCAGGAAAAAGCAAAAAATTTCAGAATTGCACCTTGCAATGCGGAGAAATTACTGTTTGTGCATTTACAATATTCATTGATTTTTGCCATTGAAAAACGTCCAGAAATGATTGAAGCTACTGACTGAATGAAGGGAGCTGGCATCTCACTCTCTTTGAATCTTCTTTATCATGCTAAGAGGAGCAGGAAAAAGCAAAAAATTTCAGAATTGCACCTTGCAATGCGGAGAAATTCCTGTTTGTGCATTTACAATATTCATTGATTTTTGCCATTGAAAAACATCATGTTATTCATATACCAGAAATGTTTGAAGCTACTGACTGAATGAAAGGAGCTGGCATCTCACTTTCTTTGAATCTTCTTTATCATGCTAAGAGGAGCAGGAAAAAGCAAAAAATTTCAGAATTGCACCTTGCAATGCGGAGAAATTACTGTTTGTGCATTTACAATATTCATTGATTTTTGCCATTGAAAAACATCATGTTATTCATATACCAGAAATGTTTGAAGCTACTGACTGAATGAAAGGAGCTGGCATCTCACTCTCTTTGAATCTTCTTTATCATGCTAAGAGGAGCACTAAAAAGCAAAAAATTTCAGAATTGCACCTTGCAATGCGGAGAAATTACTGTTTGTGCATTTACAATATTCATTGATTTTTGCCATTGAAAAACATCATGTTATTCATATACCAGAAATGATTAAAGCTACTGACTGAATGAAAGGAGCTGGCATCTCACTCTCTTTGAATCTTCTTTATCATGCTAAGAGGAGCAGGAAAAAGCAAAAAATTTCAGAATTGCACCTTGCAATGCGGAGAAATTACTGTTTGTGCATTTACAATATTCATTGATTTTTGCCATTGAAAAACATCATGTTATTCATATACCAGAAATGATTGAAGCTACTGACTGAATGAAAGGAGCTGGCATCTCACTCTCTTTGAATCTTCTTTATCATGCTAAGAGGAGCAGGAAAAAGCAAAAAATTTCAGAATTGCACCTTGCAATGCGGAGAAATTACTGTTTGTGCATTTACAATATTCATTGATTTTTGCCATTGAAAAACGTCCAGAAATGATTGAAGCTACTGAATGAATGAAAGGAGCTGGCATCTCAATCTCTTTGAATCTTCTTTATCATGCTAAGAGGAGCAGGAAAAAGCAAAAAATTTCAGAATTGCACCTTGCAATGCGGAGAAATTACTGTTTGTGCATTTACAATATTCATTGATTTTTGCCATTGAAAAACATCATGTTATTCATATACCAGAAATGTTTGAAGCTACTGACTGAATGAAAGGAGCTGGCATCTCACTCTCTTTGAATCTTCTTTATCATGCTAAGAGGAGCACTAAAAAGCAAAAAATTTCAGAATTGCACCTTGCAATGCGGAGAAATTACTGTTTGTGCATTTACAATATTCATTGATTTTTGCCATTGAAAAACATCATGTTATTCATATACCAGAAATGATTAAAGCTACTGACTGAATGAAAGGAGCTGGCATCTCACTCTCTTTGAATCTTCTTTATCATGCTAAGAGGAGCAGGAAAAAGCAAAAAATTTCAGAATTGCACCTTGCAATGCGGAGAAATTACTGTTTGTGCATTTACAATATTCATTGATTTTTGCCATTGAAAAACATCATGTTATTCATATACCAGAAATGATTGAAGCTACTGACTGAATGAAAGGAGCTGGCATCTCACTCTCTTGGAATCTTCTTTATCATGCTAAGAGGAGCAGGAAAAAGCAAAAAATTTCAGAATTGCACCTTGCAATGCGGAGAAATTACTGTTTGTGCATTTACAATATTCATTGATTTTTGCCATTGAAAAACGTCCAGAAATGATTGAAGCTACTGAATGAATGAAAGGAGCTGGCATCTCAATCTCTTTGAATCTTCTTTATCATGCTAAGAGGAGCAGGAAAAAGCAAAAAATTTCAGAATTGCACCTTACAATGCAGAGAAATTACTGTTTGTGCATTTACAATATTCATTGATTTTTGCCATTGAAAAACATCATGTTATTCATATACCAGATATGTTTGAAGCTACTGACTGAATGAAAGGAGCTGGCATCTCACTCTCTTTGAATCTTCTTTATCATGCTAAGAGGAGCAGGAAAAAGCAAAAAATTTCAGAATTGCACCTTGCAATGCGGAGAAATTACTGTTTGTGCATTTACAATATTCATTGATTTTTGCCATTGAAAAACATCATGTTATTCATATACCAGAAATGTTTGAAGCTACTGACTGAATGAAAGGAGCTGGCATCTCACTCTCTTTGAATCTTCTTTATCATGCTAAGAGGAGCACTAAAAAGCAAAAAATTTCAGAATTGCACCTTGCAATGCGGAGAAATTACTGTTTGTGCATTTACAATATTCATTGATTTTTGCCATTGAAAAACATCATGTTATTCATATACCAGAAATGATTGAAGCTACTGACTGAATGAAAGGAGCTGGCATCTCACTCTCTTTGAATCTTCTTTATCATGCTAAGAGGAGCAGGAAAAGCAAAAAATTTCAGAATTGCACCTTGCAATGCGGAGAAATTACTGTTTGTGCATTTACAATATTCATTGATTTTTGCCATTGAAAAACATCATGTTATTCATATACCAGAAATGATTGAAGCTACTGACTGAATGAAAGGAGCTGGCATCTCACTCTCTTTGAATCTTCTTTATCATGCTAAGAGGAGCAGGAAAAAGCAAAAAATTTCAGAATTGCACCTTGCAATGCGGAGAAATTACTGTTTGTGCATTTACAATATTCATTGATTTTTGCCATTGAAAAACGTCCAGAAATGATTGAAGCTACTGACTGAATGAAAGGAGCTGGCACCTCACTCTCTTTGAATCTTCTTTATCATGCTAAGAGGAGCAGGAAAAAGCAAAAAATTTCAGAATTGCACCTTGCAATACTGAGAAATTACTGTTTGTGCATTTACAATATTCATTGATTTTTGCCATTGAAAAACATCATGTTATTCATATACCAGAAATGTTTGAAGCTACTGACTGAATGAAAGGAGCTGGCATCTCACTCTCTTTGAATCTTCTTTATCATGCTAAGAGGAGCAGGAAAAAGCAAAAAATTTCAGAATTGCACCTTGCAATGCGGAGAAATTACTGTTTGTGCATTTACAATATTCATTGATTTTTGCCATTGAAAAACGTCCAGAAATGATTGAAGCTACTGACTGAATGAAAGGAGCTGGCATCTCACTCTCTTTGAATCTTCTTTATCATGCTAAGAGGAGCAGGAAAAAGCAAAAAATTTCAGAATTGCACCTTGCAATGCGGAGAAATTACTGTTTGTGCATTTACAATATTCATTGATTTTTGCCATTGAAAAACGTCCAGAAATGTTTGAAGCTACTGACTGAATGAAAGGAGCTGGCATCTCACTCTCTTTGAATCTTCTTTATCATGCTAAGAGGAGCAGGAAAAAGCAAAAAATTTCAGAATTGCACCTTGCAATGCGAGAAATTACTGTTTGTGCATTTACAATATTCATTGATTTTTGCCATTGAAAAACATCATGTTATTCATATACCAGAAATGATTGAAGCTACTGACTGAATGAAAGGAGCTGGCATCTCACTCTCTTTGAATCTTCTTTATCATGCTAAGAGGAGCAGGAAAAAGCAAAAAATTTCAGAATTGCACCTTGCAATGCGGAGAAATTACTGTTTGTGCATTTACAATATTCATTGATTTTTGCCATTGAAAAACGTCCAGAAATGATTGAAGCTACTGACTGAATGAAAGGAGCTGGCATCTCACTCTCTTTGAATCTTCTTTATCATGCTAAGAGGAGCAGGAAAAAGCAAAAAATTTCAGAATTGCACCTTGCAATGCGGAGAAATTACTGTTTGTGCATTTACAATATTCATTCATTTTTGCCATTGAAAAACATCATGTTATTCATATACCAGAAATGTTTGAAGCTACTGACTGAATGAAAGGAGCTGGCATCTCACTCTCTTTGAATCTTCTTTATCATGCTAAGAGGAGCAGGAAAAAGCAAAAAATTTCAGAATTGCACATTGCAATGCAGAGAAATTACTGTTTGTGCATTTACAATATTCATTGATTTTTGCCATTGAAAAACGTCCAGAAATGTTTGAAGCTACTGACTGAATGAAAGGAGCTGGCATCTCACTCTCTTTGAATCTTCTTTATCATGCTATGAGGAGCAGGAAAAAGCAAAAAATTTCAGAATTGCACCTTGCAATGCGGAGAAATTACTGTTTGTGCATTTACAATATTCATTGATTTTTGCCATTGAAAAACGTCCAGAAATGATTGAAGCTAATGACTGAATGAAAGGAGCTGGCATCTCACTCTCTTTGAATCTTCTTTATCATGCTAAGAGGAGCAGGAAAAAGCAAAAAATTTCAGAATTGCACCTTGCAATGCGGAGAAATTACTGTTTGTGCATTTACAATATTCATTGATTTTTGCCATTGAAAAACGTCCAGAAATGATTGAAGCTACTGACTGAATGAAAGGAGCTGGCATCTCACTCTCTTTGAATCTTCTTTATCATGCTAAGAGGAGCAGGAAAAAGCAAAAAATTTCAGAATTGCACCTTGCAATGCGGAGAAATTCCTGTTTGTGAATTTACAATATTCATTGATTTTTGCCATTGAAAAACATCATGTTATTCATATACCAGAAATGTTTGAAGCTACTGACTGAATGAAAGGAGCTGGCATCTCACTTTCTTTGAATCTTCTTTATCATGCTAAGAGGAGCAGGAAAAAGCAAAAAATTTCAGAATTGCACCTTGCAATGCGGAGAAATTACTGTTTGTGCATTTACAATATTCATTGATTTTTGCCATTGAAAAACGTCCAGAAATGATTGAAGCTACTGACTGAATGAAAGGAGCTGGCATCTCAATCTCTTTGAATCTTCTTTATCATGCTAAGAGGAGCAGGAAAAAGCAAAAAATTTCAGAATTGCACCTTGCAATGCGGAGAAATTACTGTTTGTGCATTTACAATATTCATTGATTTTTGCCATTGAAAAACATCATGTTATTCATATACCAGATATGTTTGAAGCTACTGACTGAATGAAAGGAGCTGGCATCTCACTCTCTTTGAATCTTCTTTATCATGCTAAGAGTAGCAGGAAAAAGCAAAAAATTTCAGAATTGCACCTTGCAATGCGGAGAAATTACTGTTTGTGCATTTACAATATTCATTGATTTTTGCCATTGAAAAACATCATGTTATTCATATACCAGAAATGATTGAAGCTACTGACTGAATGAAAGGACCTGGCATCTCACTCTCTTTGAATCTTCTTTATCATGCTAAGAGGAGCAGGAAAAAGCAAAAAATTTCAGAATTGCACCTTGCAATGCGGAGAAATTACTGTTTGTGCATTTACAATATTCATTGATTTTTGCCATTGAAAAACATCATGTTATTCATATACCAGAAATGATTGAAGCTACTGACTGAATGAAAGGAGCTGGCATCTCACTCTCTTTGAATCTTCTTTATCATGCTAAGAGGAGCAGGAAAAAGCAAAAAATTTCAGAATTGCACCTTGCAATGCGAGAAATTACTGTTTGTGCATTTACAATATTCATTGATTTTTGCCATTGAAAAACATCATGTTATTCATATACCAGAAATGATTGAAGCTACTGACTGAATGAAAGGAGCTGGCATCTCACTCTCTTTGAATCTTCTTTATCATGCTAAGAGGAGCAGGAAAAAGCAAAAAATTTCAGAATTGCACCTTGCAATGCGGAGAAATTACTGTTTGTGCATTTACAATATTCATTGATTTTTGCCATTGAAAAACGTCCAGAAATGATTGAAGCTACTGACTGAATGAAAGGAGCTGGCATCTCACTCTCTTTGAATCTTCTTTATCATGCTAAGAGGAGCAGGAAAAAGCAAAAAATTTCAGAATTGCACCTTGCAATGCGGAGAAATTACTGTTTGTGCATTTACAATATTCATTGATTTTTGCCATTGAAAAACATCATGTTATTCATATACCAGAAATGTTTGAAGCTACTGACTGAATGAAAGGAGCTGGCATCTCACTCTCTTTGAATCTTCTTTATCATGCTAAGAGTAGCAGGAAAAAGCAAAAAATTTCAGAATTGCACCTTGCAATGCGGAGAAATTACTGTTTGTGCATTTACAATATTCATTGATTTTTGCCATTGAAAAACATCATGTTATTCATATACCAGAAATGATTGAAGCTACTGACTGAATGAAAGGACCTGGCATCTCACTCTCTTTGAATCTTCTTTATCATGCTAAGAGGAGCAGGAAAAAGCAAAAAATTTCAGAATTGCACCTTGCAATGCGGAGAAATTACTGTTTGTGCATTTACAATATTCATTGATTTTTGCCATTGAAAAACATCATGTTATTCATATACCAGAAATGATTGAAGCTACTGACTGAATGAAAGGAGCTGGCATCTCACTCTCTTTGAATCTTCTTTATCATGCTAAGAGGAGCAGGAAAAAGCAAAAAATTTCAGAATTGCACCTTGCAATGCGAGAAATTACTGTTTGTGCATTTACAATATTCATTGATTTTTGCCATTGAAAAACATCATGTTATTCATATACCAGAAATGATTGAAGCTACTGACTGAATGAAAGGAGCTGGCATCTCACTCTCTTTGAATCTTCTTTATCATGCTAAGAGGAGCAGGAAAAAGCAAAAAATTTCAGAATTGCACCTTGCAATGCGGAGAAATTACTGTTTGTGCATTTACAATATTCATTGATTTTTGCCATTGAAAAACGTCCAGAAATGATTGAAGCTACTGACTGAATGAAAGGAGCTGGCATCTCACTCTCTTTGAATCTTCTTTATCATGCTAAGAGGAGCAGGAAAAAGCAAAAAATTTCAGAATTGCACCTTGCAATGCGGAGAAATTACTGTTTGTGCATTTACAATATTCATTGATTTTTGCCATTGAAAAACATCATGTTATTCATATACCAGAAATGTTTGAAGCTACTGACTGAATGAAAGGAGCTGGCATCTCACTCTCTTTGAATCTTCTTTATCATGCTAAGAGGAGCAGGAAAAAGCAAAAAATTTCAGAATTGCACATTGCAATGCAGAGAAATTACTGTTTGTGCATTTACAATATTCATTGATTTTTGCCATTGAAAAACGTCCAGAAATGTTTGAAGCTACTGACTGAATGAAAGGAGCTGGCATCTCACTCTCTTTGAATCTTCTTTATCATGCTATGAGGAGCAGGAAAAAGCAAAAAATTTCAGAATTGCACCTTGCAATGCGGAGAAATTACTGTTTGTGCATTTACAATATTCATTGATTTTTGCCATTGAAAAACGTCCAGAAATGATTGAAGCTAATGACTGAATGAAAGGAGCTGGCATCTCACTCTCTTTGAATCTTCTTTATCATGCTAAGAGGAGCAGGAAAAAGCAAAAAATTTCAGAATTGCACCTTGCAATGCGGAGAAATTACTGTTTGTGCATTTACAATATTCATTGATTTTTGACATTGAAAAACGTCCAGAAATGATTGAAGCTACTGACTGAATGAAAGGAGCTGGCATCTCACTCTCTTTGAATCTTCTTTATCATGCTAAGAGGAGCAGGAAAAAGCAAAAAATTTCAGAATTGCACCTTGCAATGCGGAGAAATTCCTGTTTGTGCATTTACAATATTCATTGATTTTTGCCATTGAAAAACATCATGTTATTCATATACCAGAAATGTTTGAAGCTACTGACTGAATGAAAGGAGCTGGCATCTCACTTTCTTTGAATCTTCTTTATCATGCTAAGAGGAGCAGGAAAAAGCAAAAAATTTCAGAATTGCACCTTGCAATGCGGAGAAATTACTGTTTGTGCATTTACAATATTCATTGATTTTTGCCATTGAAAAACGTCCAGAAATGATTGAAGCTACTGACTGAATGAAAGGAGCTGGCATCTCAATCTCTTTGAATCTTCTTTATCATGCTAAGAGGAGCAGGAAAAAGCAAAAAATTTCAGAATTGCACCTTGCAATGCGGAGAAATTACTGTTTGTGCATTTACAATATTCATTGATTTTTGCCATTGAAAAACATCATGTTATTCATATACCAGATATGTTTGAAACTACTGACTGAATGAAAGGAGCTGGCATCTCACTCTCTTTGAATCTTCTTTATCATGCTAAGAGTAGCAGGAAAAAGCAAAAAATTTCAGAATTGCACCTTGCAATGCGGAGAAATTACTGTTTGTGCATTTACAATATTCATTGATTTTTGCCATTGAAAAACATCATGTTATTCATATACCAGAAATGATTGAAGCTACTGACTGAATGAAAGGACCTGGCATCTCACTCTCTTTGAATCTTCTTTATCATGCTAAGAGGAGCAGGAAAAAGCAAAAAATTTCAGAATTGCACCTTGCAATGCGGAGAAATTACTGTTTGTGCATTTACAATATTCATTGATTTTTGCCATTGAAAAACGTCCAGAAATGATTGAAGCTACTGACTGAATGAAAGGAGCTGGCATCTCACTCTCTTTGAATCTTCTTTATCATGCTAAGAGGAGCAGGAAAAAGCAAAAAATTTCAGAATTGCACCTTGCAATGCGGAGAAATTACTGTTTGTGCATTTAAAATATTCATTGATTTTTGCCATTGAAAAACATCATGTTATTCATATACCAGAAATGTTTGAAGCTACTGACTGAATGAAAGGAGCTGGCATCTCACTCTCTTTGAATCTTCTTTATCATGCTAAGAGGAGCACTAAAAAGCAAAAAATTTCAGTATTGCACCTTGCAATGCGGAGAAATTACTGTTTGTGCATTTACAATATTCATTGATTTTTGCCATTGAAAAACATCATGTTATTCATATACCAGAAATGATTGAAGCTACTGACTGAATGAAAGGAGCTGGCATCTCACTCTCTTTGAATCTTCTTTATCATGCTAAGAGGAGCAGGAAAAAGCAAAAAATTTCAGAATTGCACCTTGCAATGCGGAGAAATTACTGTTTGTGCATTTACAATATTCATTGATTTTTGCCATTGAAAAACATCATGTTATTCATATACCAGAAATGATTGAAGCTACTGACTGAATGAAAGGAGCTGGCATCTCACTCTCTTTGAATCTTCTTTATCATGCTAAGAGGAGCAGGAAAAAGCAAAAAATTTCAGAATTGCACCTTGCAATGCGGAGAAATTACTGTTTGTGCATTTACAATATTCATTGATTTTTGCCATTGAAAAACGTCCAGAAATGATTGAAGCTACTGACTGAATGAAAGGAGCTGGCATCTCACTCTCTTTGAATCTTCTTTATCATGCTAAGAGGAGCAGGAAAAAGCAAAAAATTTCAGAATTGCACCTTGCAATGCAGAGAAATTACTGTTTGTGCATTTACAATATTCATTGATTTTTGCCATTGAAAAACATCATGTTATTCATATACCAGAAATGTTTGAAGCTACTGACTGAATGAAAGGATCTGGCATCTCACTCTCTTTGAATCTTCTTTATCATGCTAAAAGGAGCAGGAAAAAGCAAAAAATTTCAGAATTGCACCTTGCAATGCGGAGAAATTCCTGTTTGTGCATTTACAATATTCATTGATTTTTGCCATTGAAAAACGTCCAGAAATGATTGAAGCTACTGACTGAATGAAAGGAGCTGGCATCTCACTCTCTTTGAATCTTCTTTATCATGCTAAGAGGAGCAGGAAAAAGCAAAAAATTTCAGAATTGCACCTTGCAATGCGGAGAAATTACTGTTTGTGCATTTACAATATTCATTGATTTTTGCCATTGAAAAACATCATGTTATTCATATACCAGAAATGATTGAAGCTACTGACTGAATGAAAGGAGCTGGCATCTCACTCTCTTTGAATCTTCTTTATCATGCTAAGAGGAGCACTAAAAAGCAAAAAATTTCAGAATTGCACCTTGCAATGCGGAGAAATTACTGTTTGTGCATTTACAATATTCATTGATTTTTGCCATTGAAAAACATCATGTTATTCATATACCAGAAATGATTGAAGCTACTGACTGAATGAAAGGAGCTGGCATCTCACTCTCTTTGAATCTTCTTTATCATGCTAAGAGGAGCAGGAAAAGCAAAAAATTTCAGAATTGCACCTTGCAATGCGGAGAAATTACTGTTTGTGCATTTACAATATTCATTGATTTTTGCCATTGAAAAACATCATGTTATTCATATACCAGAAATGATTGAAGCTACTGACTGAATGAAAGGAGCTGGCATCTCACTCTCTTTGAATCTTCTTTATCGTGCTAAGAGGTGCAGGAAAAAGCAAAAAATTTCAGAATTGCACCTTGCAATGCGGAGAAATTACTGTTTGTGCATTTACAATATTCATTGATTTTTGCCATTGAAAAACGTCCAGAAATGATTGAAGCTACTGACTGAGTGAAAGGAGCTGGCATCTCACTCTCTTTGAATCTTCTTTATCATGCTAAGAGGAGCAGGAAAAAGCAAAAAATTTCAGAATTGCACCTTGCAATACTGAGAAATTACTGTTTGTGCATTTACAATATTCATTGATTTTTGCCATTGAAAAACATCATGTTATTCATATACCAGAAATGTTTGAAGCTACTGACTGAATGAAAGGAGCTGGCATCTCACTCTCTTTGAATCTTCTTTATCATGCTAAGAGGAGCAGGAAAAAGCAAAAAATTTCAGAATTGCACCTTGCAATGCGGAGAAATTACTGTTTGTGCATTTACAATATTCATTGATTTTTGCCATTGAAAAACGTCCAGAAATGATTGAAGCTACTGACTGAATGAAAGGAGCTGGCATCTCACTCTCTTTGAATCTTCTTTATCATGCTAAGAGGAGCAGGAAAAAGCAAAAAAATTTCAGAATTGCACCTTGCAATGCGGAGAAATTACTGTTTGTGCATTTACAATATTCATTGATTTTTGCCATTGAAAAACGTCCAGAAATGATTGAAGCTACTGACTGAATGAAAGGAGCTGGCATCTCACTCTCTTTGAATCTTCTTAATCATGCTAAGAGGAGCAGGAAAAAGCAAAAAATTTCAGAATTGCACCTTGCAATGCGGAGAAATTACTGTTTGTGCATTTACAATATTCATTGATTTTTGCCATTGAAAAACATCATGTTATTCATATACCAGAAATGATTGAAGCTACTGACTGAATGAAAGGAGCTGGCATCTCACTCTCTTTGAATCTTCTTTATCATGATAAGAGGAGCAGGAAAAAGCAAAAAATTTCAGAATTGCACCTTGCAATGCGAGAAATTACTGTTTGTGCATTTACAATATTCATTGATTTTTGCCATTGAAAAACATCATGTTATTCATATACCAGAAATGATTGAAGCTACTGACTGAATGAAAGGAGCTGGCATCTCACTCTCTTTGAATCTTCTTTATCATGCTAAGAGGAGCAGGAAAAAGCAAAAAATTTCAGAATTGCACCTTGCAATGCGGAGAAATTACTGTTTGTGCATTTACAATATTCATTGATTTTTGCCATTGAAAAACGTCCAGAAATGTTTGAAGCTACTGACTGAATGAAAGGAGCTGGCATCTCACTCTCTTTGAATCTTCTTTATCATGCTATGAGGAGCAGGAAAGAGCAAAAAATTTCAGAATTGCACCTTGCAATGCGGAGAAATTACTGTTTGTGCATTTACAATATTCATTGATTTTTGCCATTGAAAAACGTCCAGAAATGATTGAAGCTACTGACTGAATGAAAGGAGCTGGCATCTCACTCTCTTTGAATCTTCTTTATCATGCTAAGAGGAGCAGGAAAAAGCAAAAAATTTCAGATTTGCACCTTGCAATGCGGAGAAATTACTGTTTGTGCATTTACAATATTCATTGATTTTTGCCATTGAAAAACGTCCAGAAATGATTGAAACTACTGACTGAATGAAAGGAGCTGGCATCTCACTCTCTTTGAATCTTCTTTATCATGCTAAGAGGAGCAGGAAAAAGCAAAAAATTTCAGAATTGCACCTTGCAATGCGGAGAAATTACTGTTTGTGCATTTACAATATTCATTGATTTTTGCCATTGAAAAACATCATGTTATTCATATACCAGAAATGTTTGAAGCTACTTACTGAATGAAAGGAGCTGGCATCTCACTCTCTTTGAATCTTCTTTATCATGCTAAGAGGAGCAGGAAAAAGCAAAAAATTTCAGAATTGCACCTTGCAATGCGGAGAAATTACTGTTTGTGCATTTACAATATTCATTGATTTTTGCCATTGAAAAACGTCCAGAAATGATTGAAGCTACTGACTAAATTAAAGGAGCTGGCATCTCACTCTCTTTGAATCTTCTTTATCATGCTAAGAGGAGCAGGAAAAAGCAAAAAATTTCAGAATTGCACCTTGCAATGCGGAGAAATTACTGTTTGTGCATTTACAATATTCATTGATTTTTGCCATTGAAAAACATCATGTTATTCATATACCAGAAATGATTGAAGCTACTGACTAAATGAAAGGAGCTGGCATCTCACTCTCTTTGAATCTTCTTTATCATGCTAAGAGGAGCAGGAAAAAGCAAAAAATTTCAGAATTGCACCTTGCAATGCGGAGAAATTACTGTTTGTGCATTTACAATATTCATTGATTTTTGCCATTGAAAAACATCATGTTATTCATATACCAGAAATGATTGAAGCTACTGACTGAATGAAAGGAGCTGGCATCTCACGCTCTTTGAATCTTCTTTATCATGCTAAGAGGAGCAGGAAAAAGCAAAAAATTTCAGAATTGCACCTTGCAATGCGGAGAAATTACTGTTTGTGCATTTACAATATTCATTGATTTTTGCCATTGAAAAACGTCCAGAAATGATTGAAGCTATTGACTGAATGAAAGGAGCTGGCATCTCACTCTCTTTGAATCTTCTTTATCATGCTAAGAGGAGCAGGAAAAAGCAAAAAATTTCAGAATTGCACCTTGCAATGCGGAGAAATTACTGTTTGTGCATTTACAATATTCAATGATTTTTGCCATTGAAAAACGTCCAGAAATGATTGAAGCTACTGACTGAATGAAAGGAGCTGGCATCTCACTCTCTTTGAATCTTCTTTATCATGCTAAGAGGAGCAGGAAAAAGCAAAAAATTTCAGAATTGCACCTTGCAATGCGGAGAAATTACTGTTTGTGCATTTACAATATTCATTGATTTTTGCCATTGAAAAACATCATGTTATTCATATACCAGAAATGTTTGAAGCTACTGACTGAATGAAAGGAGCTGGCATCTCACTCTCTTTGAATCTTCTTTATCATGCTAAGAGGAGCAGGAAAAAGCAAAAAATTTCAGATTTGCACCTTGCAATGCGGAGAAATTACTGTTTGTGCATTTACAATATTCATTGATTTTTGCCATTGAAAAACGTCCAGAAATGATTGAAACTACTGACTGAATGAAAGGAGCTGGCATCTCACTCTCTTTGAATCTTCTTTATCATGCTAAGAGGAGCAGGAAAAAGCAAAAAATTTCAGAATTGCACCTTGCAATGCGGAGAAATTACTGTTTGTGCATTTACAATATTCATTGATTTTTGCCATTGAAAAACATCATGTTATTCATATACCAGAAATGTTTGAAGCTACTTACTGAATGAAAGGAGCTGGCATCTCACTCTCTTTGAATCTTCTTTATCATGCTAAGAGGAGCAGGAAAAAGCAAAAAATTTCAGAATTGCACCTTGCAATGCGGAGAAATTACTGTTTGTGCATTTACAATATTCATTGATTTTTGCCATTGAAAAACGTCCAGAAATGATTGAAGCTACTGACTAAATTAAAGGAGCTGGCATCTCACTCTCTTTGAATCTTCTTTATCATGCTAAGAGGAGCAGGAAAAAGCAAAAAATTTCAGAATTGCACCTTGCAATGCGGAGAAATTACTGTTTGTGCATTTACAATATTCATTGATTTTTGCCATTGAAAAACATCATGTTATTCATATACCAGAAATGATTGAAGCTACTGACTAAATGAAAGGAGCTGGCATCTCACTCTCTTTGAATCTTCTTTATCATGCTAAGAGGAGCAGGAAAAAGCAAAAAATTTCAGAATTGCACCTTGCAATGCGGAGAAATTACTGTTTGTGCATTTACAATATTCATTGATTTTTGCCATTGAAAAACATCATGTTATTCATATACCAGAAATGATTGAAGCTACTGACTGAATGAAAGGAGCTGGCATCTCACGCTCTTTGAATCTTCTTTATCATGCTAAGAGGAGCAGGAAAAAGCAAAAAATTTCAGAATTGCACCTTGCAATGCGGAGAAATTACTGTTTGTGAATTTACAATATTCATTGATTTTTGCCATTGAAAAACGTCCAGAAATGATTGAAGCTATTGACTGAATGAAAGGAGCTGGCATCTCACTCTCTTTGAATCTTCTTTATCATGCTAAGAGGAGCAGGAAAAAGCAAAAAATTTCAGAATTGCACCTTGCAATGCGGAGAAATTACTGTTTGTGCATTTACAATATTCAATGATTTTTGCCATTGAAAAACGTCCAGAAATGATTGAAGCTACTGACTGAATGAAAGGAGCTGGCATCTCACTCTCTTTGAATCTTCTTTATCATGCTAAGAGGAGCAGGAAAAAGCAAAAAATTTCAGAATTGCACCTTGCAATGCGGAGAAATTACTGTTTGTGCATTTACAATATTCATTGATTTTTGCCATTGAAAAACATCATGTTATTCATATACCAGAAATGTTTGAAGCTACTGACTGAATGAAAGGAGCTGGCATCTCACTCTCTTTGAATCTTCTTTATCATGCTAAGAGGAGCAGGAAAAAGCTAAAAATTTCAGAATTGCACCTTGCAATGCGGAGAAATTACTGTTTGTGCATTTACAATATTCATTGATTTTTGCCATTGAAAAACATCATGTTATTCATATACCAGAAATGATTGAAGCTACTGACTGAATGAAAGGAGCTGGCATCTCACTCTCTTTGAATCTTCTTTATCATGCTAAGAGGAGCAGGAAAAAGCAAAAAATTTCAGAATTGCACCTTGCAATGCGGAGAAATTGCTGTTTGTGCATTTACAATATTCATTGATTTTTGCCATTGAAAAACATCATGTTATTCATATACCAGAAATGATTGAAGCTACTGACTAAATGAAAGGAGCTGGCATCTCACTCTCTTTGAATCTTCTTTATCATGCTAAGAGGAGCAGGAAAAAGCAAAAAATTTCAGAATTGCACCTTGCAATGCGGAGAAATTACTGTTTGTGCATTTACAATATTCATTGATTTTTGCCATTGAAAAACATCATGTTATTCATATACCAGAAATGATTGAAGCTACTGACTGAATGAAAGGAGCTGGCATCTCACGCTCTTTGAATCTTCTTTATCATGCTAAGAGGAGCAGGAAAAAGCAAAAAATTTCAGAATTGCACCTTGCAATGCGGAGAAATTACTGTTTGTGCATTTACAATATTCATTGATTTTTGCCTATGAAAAACGTCCAGAAATGATTGAAGCTATTGACTGAATGAAAGGAGCTGGCATCTCACTCTCTTTGAATCTTCTTTATCATGCTAAGAGGAGCAGGAAAAAGCAAAAAATTTCACAATTGCACCTTGCAATGCGGAGAAATTACTGTTTGTGCATTTACAATATTCATTGATTTTTGCCATTGAAAAACATCATGTTATTCATATACCAGAAATGATTGAAGCTACTGACTGAATGAAAGGAGCTGGCATCTCACTCTCTTTGAATCTTCTTTATCATGCTAAGAGGAGCAGGAAAAAGCAAAAAATTTCAGAATTGCACCTTGCAATGCGGAGAAATTACTGTTTGTGCATTTACAATATTCAATGATTTTTGCCATTGAAAAACGTCCAGAAATGATTGAAGCTACTGACTGAATGAAAGGAGCTGGCATCTCACTCTCTTTGAATCTTCTTTATCATGCTAAGAGGAGCAGGAAAAAGCAAAAAATTTCAGAATTGCACCTTGCAATGCGGAGAAATTACTGTTTGTGCATTTACAATATTCATTGATTTTTGCCATTGAAAAACATCATGTTATTCATATACCAGAAATGTTTGAAGCTACTGACTGAATGAAAGGAGCTGGCATCTCACTCTCTTTGAATCTTCTTTATCATGCTAAGAGGAGCAGGAAAAAGCTAAAAATTTCAGAATTGCACCTTGCAATGCGGAGAAATTACTGTTTGTGCATTTACAATATTCATTGATTTTTGCCATTGAAAAACGTCCAGAAATGATTGAAGCTACTGACTGAATGAAAGGAGCTGGCATCTCACTCTCTTTGAATCTTCTTTATCATGCTAAGAGGAGCAGGAAAAAGCAAAAAATTTCAGAATTGCACCTTGCAATGCGGAGAAATTACTGTTTGTGCATTTACAATATTCATTGATTTTTCCCATTGAAAAATGTCCAGAAATGATTGAAGCTACTGACTGAATGAAAGGAGCTGGCATCTCACTCTCTTTGAATCTTCTTTATCATGCTAAGAGGAGCAGGAAAAAGCAAAAAATTTCAGAATTGCACCTTGCAATGCGGAGAAATTACTGTTTGTGCATTTACAATATTCATTGATTTTTGCCATTGAAAAACATCATGTTATTCATATACCAGAAATGTTTGAAGCTACTGACTGAATGAAAGGAGCTGGCATCTCACTCTCTTTGAATCTTCTTTATCATGCTAAGAGGAGCACTAAAAAGCAAAAAATTTCAGAATTGCACCTTGCAATGCGGAGAAATTACTGTTTGTGCATTTACAATATTCATTGATTTTTGCCATTGAAAAACATCATGTTATTCATATACCAGAAATGATTGAAGCTACTGACTGAATGAAAGGAGCTGGCATCTCACTCTCTTTGAATCTTCTTTATCATGCTAAGAGGAGCAGGAAAAGCAAAAAATTTCAGAATTGCACCTTGCAATGCGGAGAAATTACTGTTTGTGCATTTACAATATTCATTGATTTTTGCCATTGAAAAACATCATGTTATTCATATACCAGAAATGATTGAAGCTACTGACTGAATGAAAGGAGCTGGCATCTCACTCTCTTTGAATCTTCTTTATCATGCTAAGAGGAGCAGGAAAAAGCAAAAAATTTCAGAATTGCACCTTGCAATGCGGAGAAATTACTGTTTGTGCATTTACAATATTCATTGATTTTTGCCATTGAAAAACGTCCAGAAATGATTGAAGCTACTGACTGAATGAAAGGAGCTGGCATCTCACTCTCTTTGAATCTTCTTTATCATGCTAAGAGGAGCAGGAAAAAGCAAAAAATTTCAGAATTGCACCTTGCAATGCAGAGAAATTACTGTTTGTGCATTTACAATATTCATTGATTTTTGCCATTGAAAAACATCATGTTATTCATATACCAGAAATGTTTGAAGCTACTGACTGAATGAAAGGAGCTGGCATCTCACTCTCTTTGAATCTTCTTTATCATGCTAAGAGGAGCAGGAAAAAGCAAAAAATTTCAGAATTGCACCTTGCAATGCGGAGAAATTACTGTTTGTGCATTTACAATATTCATTGATTTTTGCCATTGAAAAACGTCCAGAAATGATTGAAGCTACTGACTGAATGAAAGGAGCTGGCATCTCACTCTCTTTGAATCTTCTTTATCATGCTAAGAGGAGCAGGAAAAAGCAAAAAATTTCAGAATTGCACCTTGCAATGCAGAGAAATTACTGTTTGTGCATTTACAATATTCATTGATTTTTGCCATTGAAAAACATCATGTTATTCATATACCAGAAATGTTTGAAGCTACTGACTGAATGAAAGGAGCTGGCATCTCACTCTCTTTGAATCTTCTTTATCATGCTAAGAGGAGCAGGAAAAAGCAAAAAATTTCAGAATTGCACCTTGCAATGCGGAGAAATTACTGTTTGTGCATTTACAATATTCATTGATTTTTGCCATTGAAAAACGTCCAGAAATGATTGAAGCTACTGACTGAATGAAAGGAGCTGGCATCTCACTCTCTTTGAATCTTCTTTATCATGCTAAGAGGAGCAGGAAAAAGCAAAAAATTTCAGAATTGCACCTTGCAATGCGGAGAAATTACTGTTTGTGCATTTACAATATTCATTGATTTTTGCCATTGAAAAACGTCCAGAAATGATTGAAGCTACTGACTGAATGAAAGGAGCTGGCATCTCACTCTCTTTGAATCTTCTTTATCATGCTAAGAGGAGCAGGAAAAAGCAAAAAATTTCAGAATTGCACCTTGCAATGCGGAGAAATTACTGTTTGTGCATTTACAATATTCATTGATTTTTGACATTGAAAAACATCATGTTATTCATATACCAGAAATGATTGAAGCTACTGACTGAATGAAAGGAGCTGGCATCTCACTCTCTTTGAATCTTCTTTATCATGCTAAGAGGAGCAGTAAAAAGCAAAAAATTTCAGAATTGCACCTTGCAATGCGAGAAATTACTGTTTGTGCATTTACAATATTCATTGATTTTTGCCATTGAAAAACATCATGTTATTCATATACCAGAAATGATTGAAGCTACTGACTGAATGAAAGGAGCTGGCATCTCACTCTCTTTGAATCTTCTTTATCATGCTAAGAGGAGCAGGAAAAAGCAAAAAATTTCAGAATTGCAACTTGCAATGCGGAGAAATTACTGTTTGTGCATTTACAATATTCATTGATTTTTGCCATTGAAAAACGTCCAGAAATGATTGAAGCTACTGACTGAATGAAAGGAGCTGGCATCTCACTCTCTTTGAATCTTCTTTATCATGCTAAGAGGAGCAGGAAAAAGCAAAAAATTTCAGAATTGCACCTTGCAATGCGGAGAAATTACTGTTTGTGCATTTACAATATTCATTGATTTTTGCCATTGAAAAACGTCCAGAAATTATTGAAGCTACTGACTGAATGAAAGGAGCTGGCATCTCACTCTCTTTGAATCTTCTTTATCATGCTAAGAGGAGCAGGAAAAAGCAAAAAATTTCAGAATTGCACCTTGCAATGCGGAGAAATTGCTGTTTGTGCATTTACAATATTCATTGATTTTTGCCATTGAAAAACATCATGTTATTCATATACCAGAAATGATTGAAGCTACTGACTAAATGAAAGGAGCTGGCATCTCACTCTCTTTGAATCTTCTTTATCATGCTAAGAGGAGCAGGAAAAAGCAAAAAATTTCAGAATTGCACCTTGCAATGCGGAGAAATTACTGTTTGTGCATTTACAATATTCATTGATTTTTGCCATTGAAAAACATCATGTTATTCATATACCAGAAATGATTGAAGCTACTGACTGAATGAAAGGAGCTGGCATCTCACGCTCTTTGAATCTTCTTTATCATGCTAAGAGGAGCAGGAAAAAGCAAAAAATTTCAGAATTGCACCTTGCAATGCGGAGAAATTACTGTTTGTGCATTTACAATATTCATTGATTTTTGCCATTGAAAAACGTCCAGAAATGATTGAAGCTATTGACTGAATGAAAGGAGCTGGCATCTCACTCTCTTTGAATCTTCTTTATCATGCTAAGAGGAGCAGGAAAAAGCAAAAAATTTCACAATTGCACCTTGCAATGCGGAGAAATTACTGTTTGTGCATTTACAATATTCATTGATTTTTGCCATTGAAAAACATCATGTTATTCATATACCAGAAATGATTGAAGCTACTGACTGAATGAAAGGAGCTGGCATCTCACGCTCTTTGAATCTTCTTTATCATGCTAAGAGGAGCAGGAAAAAGCAAAAAATTTCAGAATTGCACCTTGCAATGCGGAGAAATTACTGTTTGTGCATTTACAATATTCATTGATTTTTGCCATTGAAAAACGTCCAGAAATGATTGAAGCTATTGACTGAATGAAAGGAGCTGGCATCTCACTCTCTTTGAATCTTCTTTATCATGCTAAGAGGAGCAGGAAAAAGCAAAAAATTTCACAATTGCACCTTGCAATGCGGAGAAATTACTGTTTGTGCATTTACAATATTCATTGATTTTTGCCATTGAAAAACATCATGTTATTCATATACCAGAAATGATTGAAGCTACTGACTGAATGAAAGGAGCTGGCATCTCACTCTCTTTGAATCTTCTTTATCATGCTAAGAGGAGCAGGAAAAAGCTAAAAATTTCAGAATTGCACCTTGCAATGCGGAGAAATTACTGTTTGTGCATTTACAATATTCAATGATTTTTGCCATTGAAAAACGTCCAGAAATGATTGAAGCTACTGACTGAATGAAAGGAGCTGGCATCTCACTCTCTTTGAATCTTCTTTATCATGCTAAGAGGAGCAGGAAAAAGCAAAAAATTTCAGAATTGCACCTTGCAATGCGGAGAAATTACTGTTTGTGCATTTACAATATTCATTGATTTTTCCCATTGAAAAATGTCCAGAAATGATTGAAGCTACTGACTGAATGAAAGGAGCTGGCATCTCACTCTCTTTGAATCTTCTTTATCATGCTAAGAGGAGCAGGAAAAAGCAAAAAATTTCAGAATTGCACCTTGCAATGCGGAGAAATTACTGTTTGTGCATTTACAATATTCATTGATTTTTGCCATTGAAAAACATCATGTTATTCATATACCAGAAATGTTTGAAGCTACTGACTGAATGAAAGGAGCTGGCATCTCACTCTCTTTGAATCTTCTTTATCATGCTAAGAGGAGCACTAAAAAGCAAAAAATTTCAGAATTGCACCTTGCAATGCGGAGAAATTACTGTTTGTGCATTTACAATATTCATTGATTTTTGCCATTGAAAAACATCATGTTATTCATATACCAGAAATGATTGAAGCTACTGACTGAATGAAAGGAGCTGGCATCTCACTCTCTTTGAATCTTCTTTATCATGCTAAGAGGAGCAGGAAAAGCAAAAAATTTCAGAATTGCACCTTGCAATGCGGAGAAATTACTGTTTGTGCATTTACAATATTCATTGATTTTTGCCATTGAAAAACATCATGTTATTCATATACCAGAAATGATTGAAGCTACTGACTGAATGAAAGGAGCTGGCATCTCACTCTCTTTGAATCTTCTTTATCATGCTAAGAGGAGCAGGAAAAAGCAAAAAATTTCAGAATTGCACCTTGCAATGCGGAGAAATTACTGTTTGTGCATTTACAATATTCATTGATTTTTGCCATTGAAAAACGTCCAGAAATGATTGAAGCTACTGACTGAATGAAAGGAGCTGGCATCTCACTCTCTTTGAATCTTCTTTATCATGCTAAGAGGAGCAGGAAAAAGCAAAAAATTTCAGAATTGCACCTTGCAATGCAGAGAAATTACTGTTTGTGCATTTACAATATTCATTGATTTTTGCCATTGAAAAACATCATGTTATTCATATACCAGAAATGTTTGAAGCTACTGACTGAATGAAAGGAGCTGGCATCTCACTCTCTTTGAATCTTCTTTATCATGCTAAGAGGAGCAGGAAAAAGCAAAAAATTTCAGAATTGCACCTTGCAATGCGGAGAAATTACTGTTTGTGCATTTACAATATTCATTGATTTTTGCCATTGAAAAACGTCCAGAAATGATTGAAGCTACTGACTGAATGAAAGGAGCTGGCATCTCACTCTCTTTGAATCTTCTTTATCATGCTAAGAGGAGCAGGAAAAAGCAAAAAATTTCAGAATTGCACCTTGCAATGCAGAGAAATTACTGTTTGTGCATTTACAATATTCATTGATTTTTGCCATTGAAAAACATCATGTTATTCATATACCAGAAATGTTTGAAGCTACTGACTGAATGAAAGGAGCTGGCATCTCACTCTCTTTGAATCTTCTTTATCATGCTAAGAGGAGCAGGAAAAAGCAAAAAATTTCAGAATTGCACCTTGCAATGCGGAGAAATTACTGTTTGTGCATTTACAATATTCATTGATTTTTGCCATTGAAAAACGTCCAGAAATGATTGAAGCTACTGACTGAATGAAAGGAGCTGGCATCTCACTCTCTTTGAATCTTCTTTATCATGCTAAGAGGAGCAGGAAAAAGCAAAAAATTTCAGAATTGCACCTTGCAATGCGGAGAAATTACTGTTTGTGCATTTACAATATTCATTGATTTTTGCCATTGAAAAACGTCCAGAAATGATTGAAGCTACTGACTGAATGAAAGGAGCTGGCATCTCACTCTCTTTGAATCTTCTTTATCATGCTAAGAGGAGCAGGAAAAAGCAAAAAATTTCAGAATTGCACCTTGCAATGCGGAGAAATTACTGTTTGTGCATTTACAATATTCATTGATTTTTGACATTGAAAAACATCATGTTATTCATATACCAGAAATGATTGAAGCTACTGACTGAATGAAAGGAGCTGGCATCTCACTCTCTTTGAATCTTCTTTATCATGCTAAGAGGAGCAGTAAAAAGCAAAAAATTTCAGAATTGCACCTTGCAATGCGAGAAATTACTGTTTGTGCATTTACAATATTCATTGATTTTTGCCATTGAAAAACATCATGTTATTCATATACCAGAAATGATTGAAGCTACTGACTGAATGAAAGGAGCTGGCATCTCACTCTCTTTGAATCTTCTTTATCATGCTAAGAGGAGCAGGAAAAAGCAAAAAATTTCAGAATTGCAACTTGCAATGCGGAGAAATTACTGTTTGTGCATTTACAATATTCATTGATTTTTGCCATTGAAAAACGTCCAGAAATGATTGAAGCTACTGACTGAATGAAAGGAGCTGGCATCTCACTCTCTTTGAATCTTCTTTATCATGCTAAGAGGAGCAGGAAAAAGCAAAAAATTTCAGAATTGCACCTTGCAATGCGGAGAAATTACTGTTTGTGCATTTACAATATTCATTGATTTTTGCCATTGAAAAACGTCCAGAAATTATTGAAGCTACTGACTGAATGAAAGGAGCTGGCATCTCACTCTCTTTGAATCTTCTTTATCATGCTAAGAGGAGCAGGAAAAAGCAAAAAATTTCAGAATTGCACCTTGCAATGCGGAGAAATTACTGTTTGTGCATTTACAATATTCATTGATTTTTGACATTGAAAAACATCATGTTATTCATATACCAGAAATGATTGAAGCTACTGACTGAATGAATGGAGCTGGCATCTCACTCTCTTTGAATCTTCTTTATCATGCTAAGAGGAGCAGTAAAAAGCAAAAAATTTCAGAATTGCACCTTGCAATGCGAGAAATTACTGTTTGTGCATTTACAATATTCATTGATTTTTGCCATTGAAAAACATCATGTTATTCATATACCAGAAATGATTGAAGCTACTGACTGAATGAAAGGAGCTGGCATCTCACTCTCTTTGAATCTTCTTTATCATGCTAAGAGGAGCAGGAAAAAGCAAAAAATTTCAGAATTGCAACTTGCAATGCGGAGAAATTACTGTTTGTGCATTTACAATATTCATTGATTTTTGCCATTGAAAAACGTCCAGAAATGATTGAAGCTACTGACTGAATGAAAGGAGCTGGCATCTCACTCTCTTTGAATCTTCTTTATCATGCTAAGAGGAGCAGGAAAAAGCAAAAAATTTCAGAATTGCACCTTGCAATGCGGAGAAATTACTGTTTGTGCATTTACAATATTCATTGATTTTTGCCATTGAAAAACATCATGTTATTCATATACCAGAAATGATTGAAGCTACTGACTGAATGAAAGGAGCTGGCATCTCACTCTCTTTGAATCTTCTTTATCATGCTAAGAGGAGCAGGAAAAAGCAAAAAATTTCAGAATTGCACCTTGCAATGCGGAGAAATTACTGTTTGTGCATTTACAATATTCATTGATTTTTGCCATTGAAAAACGTCCAGAAATGATTGAAGCTACTGACTGAATGAAAGGAGCTGGCATCTCACTCTCTTTGAATCTTCTTTATCATGCTAAGAGGAGCAGGAAAAAGCAAAAAATTTCAGAATTGCACCTTGCAATGCGGAGAAATTACTGTTTGTGCATTTACAATATTCATTGATTTTTGCCATTGAAAAACGTCCAGAAATGATTGAAGCTACTGACTGAATGAAAGGAGCTGGCATCTCACTCTCTTTGAATCTTCTTTATCATGCTAAGAGGAGCAGGAAAAAGCAAAAAATTTCAGAATTGCACCTTGCAATGCGGAGAAATTACTGTTTGTGCATTTACAATATTCATTGATTTTTGCCATTGAAAAACGTCCAGAAATGATTGAAGCTACTGACTGAATGAAAGGAGCTGGCATCTCACTCTCTTTGAATCTTCTTTATCATGCTAAGAGGAGCAGGAAAAAGCAAAAAATTTCAGAATTGCACCTTGCAATGCGGCGAAATTACTGTTTGTGCATTTACAATATTCATTGATTTTTGACATTGAAAAACATCATGTTATTCATATACCAGAAATGATTGAAGCTACTGACTGAATGAAAGGAGCTGGCATCTCACTCTCTTTGAATCTTCTTTATCATGCTAAGAGGAGCAGGAAAAAGCAAAAAATTTCAGAATTGCACCTTGCAATGCGAGAAATTACTGTTTGTGCATTTACAATATTCATTGATTTTTGCCATTGAAAAACATCATGTTATTCATATACCAGAAATGATTGAAGCTACTGACTGAATGAAAGGAGCTGGCATCTCACTCTCTTTGAATCTTCTTTATCATGCTAAGAGGAGCAGGAAAAAGCAAAAAATTTCAGAATTGCAACTTGCAATGCGGAGAAATTACTGTTTGTGCATTTACAATATTCATTGATTTTTGCCATTGAAAAACGTCCAGAAATGATTGAAGCTACTGACTGAATGAAAGGAGCTGGCATCTCACTCTCTTTGAATCTTCTTTATCATGCTAAGAGGAGCAGGAAAAAGCTAAAAATTTCAGAATTGCACCTTGCAATGCGGAGAAATTACTGTTTGTGCATTTACAATATTCATTGATTTTTGCCATTGAAAAACGTCCAGAAATGATTGAAGCTACTGACTGAATGAAAGGAGCTGGCATCTCACTCTCTTTGAATCTTCTTTATCATGCTAAGAGGAGCAGGAAAAAGCAAAAAAATTCAGAATTGCACCTTGCAATGCGGAGAAATTACTGTTTGTGCATTTACAATATTCATTGATTTTTCCAATTGAAAAATGTCCAGAAATGATTGAAGCTACTGACTGAATGAAAGGAGCTGGCATCTCACTCTCTTTAAATCTTCTTTATCATGCTAAGAGGAGCAGGAAAAAGCAAAAAATTTCAGAATTGCACCTTGCAATGCGGAGAAATTACTGTTTGTGCATTTACAATATTCATTGATTTTTGCCATTGAAAAACATCATGTTATTCATATACCAGAAATGTTTGAAGCTACTGACTGAATGAAAGGAGCTGGCATCTCACTCTCTTTGAATCTTCTTTATCATGCTAAGAGGAGCACTAAAAAGCAAAAAATTTCAGAATTGCACCTTGCAATGCGGAGAAATTACTGTTTGTGCATTTACAATATTCATTGATTTTTGCCATTGAAAAACATCATGTTATTCATATACCAGAAATGATTGAAGCTGCTGACTGAATGAAAGGAGCTGGCATCTCACTCTCTTTGAATCTTCTTTATCATGCTAAGAGGAGCAGGAAAAGCAAAAAATTTCAGAATTGCACCTTGCAATGCGGAGAAATTACTGTTTGTGCATTTACAATATTCATTGATTTTTGCCATTGAAAAACATCATGTTATTCATATACCAGAAATGATTGAAGCTACTGACTGAATGAAAGGAGCTGGCATCTCACTCTCTTTGAATCTTCTTTATCATGCTAAGAGGAGCAGGAAAAAGCAAAAAATTTCAGAATTGCACCTTGCAATGCGGAGAAATTACTGTTTGTGCATTTACAATATTCATTGATTTTTGCCATTGAAAAACGTCCAGAAATGATTGAAGCTACTGACTGAATGAAAGGAGCTGGCATCTCACTCTCTTTGAATCTTCTTTATCATGCTAAGAGGAGCAGGAAAAAGCAAAAAATTTCAGAATTGCACCTTGCAATGCAGAGAAATTACTGTTTGTGCATTTACAATATTCATTGATTTTTGCCATTGAAAAACATCATGTTATTCATATACCAGAAATGTTTGAAGCTACTGACTGAATGAAAGGAGCTGGCATCTCACTCTCTTTGAATCTTCTTTATCATGCTAAGAGGAGCAGGAAAAAGCAAAAAATTTCAGAATTGCACCTTGCAATGCGGAGAAATTACTGTTTGTGCATTTACAATATTCATTGATTTTTGCCATTGAAAAACGTCCAGAAATGATTGAAGCTACTGACTGAATGAAAGGAGCTGGCATCTCACTCTCTTTGAATCTTCTTTATCATGGTAAGAGGAGCAGGAAAAAGCAAAAAATTTCAGAATTGCACCTTGCAATGCAGAGAAATTACTGTTTGTGCATTTACAATATTCATTGATTTTTGCCATTGAAAAACATCATGTTATTCATATACCAGAAATGTTTGAAGCTACTGACTGAATGAAAGGAGCTGGCATCTCACTCTCTTTGAATCTTCTTTATCATGCTAAGAGGAGCAGGAAAAAGCAAAAAATTTCAGAATTGCACCTTGCAATGCGGAGAAATTACTGTTTGTGCATTTACAATATTCATTGATTTTTGCCATTGAAAAACGTCCAGAAATGATTGAAGCTACTGACTGAATGAAAGGAGCTGGCATCTCACTCTCTTTGAATCTTCTTTATCATGCTAAGAGGAGCAGGAAAAAGCAAAAAATTTCAGAATTGCACCTTGCAATGCGGAGAAATTACTGTTTGTGCATTTACAATATTCATTGATTTTTGCCATTGAAAAACGTCCAGAAATGATTGAAGCTACTGACTGAATGAAAGGAGCTGGCATCTCACTCTCTTTGAATCTTCTTTATCATGCTAAGAGGAGCAGGAAAAAGCAAAAAATTTCAGAATTGCACCTTGCAATGCGGAGAAATTACTGTTTGTGCATTTACAATATTCATTGATTTTTGACATTGAAAAACATCATGTTATTCATATACCAGAAATGATTGAAGCTACTGACTGAATGAAAGGAGCTGGCATCTCACTCTCTTTGAATCTTCTTTATCATGCTAAGAGGAGCAGTAAAAAGCAAAAAATTTCAGAATTGCACCTTGCAATGCGAGAAATTACTGTTTGTGCATTTACAATATTCATTGATTTTTGCCATTGAAAAACATCATGTTATTCATATACCAGAAATGATTGAAGCTACTGACTGAATGAAAGGAGCTGGCATCTCACTCTCTTTGAATCTTCTTTATCATGCTAAGAGGAGCAGGAAAAAGCAAAAAATTTCAGAATTGCAACTTGCAATGCGGAGAAATTACTGTTTGTGCATTTACAATATTCATTGATTTTTGCCATTGAAAAACGTCCAGAAATGATTGAAGCTACTGACTGAATGAAAGGAGCTGGCATCTCACTCTCTTTGAATCTTCTTTATCATGCTAAGAGGAGCAGGAAAAAGCAAAAAATTTCAGAATTGCACCTTGCAATGCGGAGAAATTACTGTTTGTGCATTTACAATATTCATTGATTTTTGCCATTGAAAAACGTCCAGAAATGATTGAAGCTACTGACTGAATGAAAGGAGCTGGCATCTCACTCTCTTTGAATCTTCTTTATCATGCTAAGAGGAGCAGGAAAAAGCAAAAAATTTCAGAATTGCACCTTGCAATGCGGAGAAATTACTGTTTGTGCATTTACAATATTCATTGATTTTTGACATTGAAAAACATCATGTTATTCATATACCAGAAATGATTGAAGCTACTGACTGAATGAATGGAGCTGGCATCTCACTCTCTTTGAATCTTCTTTATCATGCTAAGAGGAGCAGTAAAAAGCAAAAAATTTCAGAATTGCACCTTGCAATGCGAGAAATTACTGTTTGTGCATTTACAATATTCATTGATTTTTGCCATTGAAAAACATCATGTTATTCATATACCAGAAATGATTGAAGCTACTGACTGAATGAAAGGAGCTGGCATCTCACTCTCTTTGAATCTTCTTTATCATGCTAAGAGGAGCAGGAAAAAGCAAAAAATTTCAGAATTGCAACTTGCAATGCGGAGAAATTACTGTTTGTGCATTTACAATATTCATTGATTTTTGCCATTGAAAAACGTCCAGAAATGATTGAAGCTACTGACTGAATGAAAGGAGCTGGCATCTCACTCTCTTTGAATCTTCTTTATCATGCTAAGAGGAGCAGGAAAAAGCAAAAAATTTCAGAATTGCACCTTGCAATGCGGAGAAATTACTGTTTGTGCATTTACAATATTCATTGATTTTTGCCATTGAAAAACATCATGTTATTCATATACCAGAAATGATTGAAGCTACTGACTGAATGAAAGGAGCTGGCATCTCACTCTCTTTGAATCTTCTTTATCATGCTAAGAGGAGCAGGAAAAAGCAAAAAATTTCAGAATTGCACCTTGCAATGCGGAGAAATTACTGTTTGTGCATTTACAATATTCATTGATTTTTGCCATTGAAAAACGTCCAGAAATGATTGAAGCTACTGACTGAATGAAAGGAGCTGGCATCTCACTCTCTTTGAATCTTCTTTATCATGCTAAGAGGAGCAGGAAAAAGCAAAAAATTTCAGAATTGCACCTTGCAATGCGGAGAAATTACTGTTTGTGCATTTACAATATTCATTGATTTTTGCCATTGAAAAACGTCCAGAAATGATTGAAGCTACTGACTGAATGAAAGGAGCTGGCATCTCACTCTCTTTGAATCTTCTTTATCATGCTAAGAGGAGCAGGAAAAAGCAAAAAATTTCAGAATTGCACCTTGCAATGCGGAGAAATTACTGTTTGTGCATTTACAATATTCATTGATTTTTGCCATTGAAAAACGTCCAGAAATGATTGAAGCTACTGACTGAATGAAAGGAGCTGGCATCTCACTCTCTTTGAATCTTCTTTATCATGCTAAGAGGAGCAGGAAAAAGCAAAAAATTTCAGAATTGCACCTTGCAATGCGGCGAAATTACTGTTTGTGCATTTACAATATTCATTGATTTTTGACATTGAAAAACATCATGTTATTCATATACCAGAAATGATTGAAGCTACTGACTGAATGAAAGGAGCTGGCATCTCACTCTCTTTGAATCTTCTTTATCATGCTAAGAGGAGCAGGAAAAAGCAAAAAATTTCAGAATTGCACCTTGCAATGCGAGAAATTACTGTTTGTGCATTTACAATATTCATTGATTTTTGCCATTGAAAAACATCATGTTATTCATATACCAGAAATGATTGAAGCTACTGACTGAATGAAAGGAGCTGGCATCTCACTCTCTTTGAATCTTCTTTATCATGCTAAGAGGAGCAGGAAAAAGCAAAAAATTTCAGAATTGCAACTTGCAATGCGGAGAAATTACTGTTTGTGCATTTACAATATTCATTGATTTTTGCCATTGAAAAACGTCCAGAAATGATTGAAGCTACTGACTGAATGAAAGGAGCTGGCATCTCACTCTCTTTGAATCTTCTTTATCATGCTAAGAGGAGCAGGAAAAAGCAAAAAATTTCAGAATTGCACCTTGCAATGCGGCGAAATTACTGTTTGTGCATTTACAATATTCATTGATTTTTGCCATTGAAAAACATCATGTTATTCATATACCAGAAATGATTGAAGCTACTGACTGAATGAAAGGAGCTGGCATCTCACTCTCTTTGAATCTTCTTTATCATGCTAAGAGGAGCAGGAAAAAGCAAAAAATTTCAGAATTGCACCTTGCAATGCGGAGAAATTACTGTTTGTGCATTTACAATATTCATTGATTTTTGCCATTGAAAAACGTCCAGAAATGATTGAAGCTACTGACTGAATGAAAGGAGCTGGCATCTCACTCTCTTTGAATCTTCTTTATCATGCTAAGAGGAGCAGGAAAAAGCAAAAAATTTCAGAATTGCACCTTGCAATGCGGAGAAATTACTGTTTGTGCATTTACAATATTCATTGATTTTTGCCATTGAAAAACATCATGTTATTCATATACCAGAAATGTTTGAAGCTACTCACTGAATGAAAGGAGCTGGCATCTCACTCTCTTTGAATCTTCTTTATCATGCTAAGAGGAGCAGGAAAAAGCAAAAAATTTCAGAATTGCACATTGCAATGCGGAGAAATTACTGTTTGTGCATTTACAAAATTCATTGATTTTTGCCATTGAAAAACGTCCAGAAATGTTTGAAGCTACTGACTGAATGAAAGGAGCTGGCATCTCACTCTCTTTGAATCTTCTTTATCATGCCATGAGGAGCAGGAAAAAGCAAAAAATTTCAGAATTGCACCTTGCAATGCGGAGAAATTACTGTTTGTGCATTTACAATATTCATTGATTTTTGCCATTGAAAAACATCATGTTATTCATATACCAGAAATGTTTGAAGCTACTTACTGAATGAAAGGAGCTGGAATCTCACTCTCTTTGAATCTTCTTTATCATGCTAAGAGGAGCAGGAAAAAGCAAAAAATTTCAGAATTGCACCTTGCAATGCGGAGAAATTACTGTTTGTGCATTTACAATATTCATTGATTTTTTTCCATTGAAAAACGTCCAGAAATGATTGAAGCTACTGACTAAATGAAAGGAGCTGGCATCTCACTCTCTTTGAATCTTCTTTATCATGCTAAGAGGAGCAGGAAAATGCAAAAAATTTCCGATTTGCACCTTGCAATGCGGAGAAATTACTGTTTGTGCATTTACAATATTCATTGATTTTTGCCATTGAAAAACGTCCAGAAATGATTGAAGCTACTGACTGAATGAAAGGAGCTGGCATCTCACTCTCTTTGAATCTTCTTTATCATGCTAAGAGGAGCAGGAAAAAGCAAAAAATTTCAGAATTGCACCTTGCAATGCGGAGAAATTACTGTTTGTGCATTTACAATATTCATTGATTTTTGCCATTGAAAAACATCATGTTATTCATATACCAGAAATGTTTGAAGCTACTGACTGAATGAAAGGAGCTGGCATCTCACTCTCTTTGAATCTTCTTTATCATGCTAAGAGGAGCAGGAAAAAGCAAAAAATTTCAGAATTGCACCTTGCAATGCGGAGAAATTACTGTTTGTGCATTTACAATATTCATTGATTTTTGCCATTGAAAAACGTCCAGAAATGATTGAAGCTACTGACTGAATGAAAGGAGCTGGCATCTCACTCTCTTTGAATCTTCTTTATCATGCTAAGAGGAGCAGGAAAAAGCAAAAAATTTCAGAATTGCACCTTGCAATGCGGAGAAATTACTGTTTGTGCATTTACAATATTCATTGATTTTTGCCATTGAAAAACGTCCAGAAATGATTGAAGCTACTGACTGAATGAAAGGAGCTGGCATCTCACTCTCTTTGAATCTTCTTTATCATGCTAAGAGGAGCAGGAAAAAGCAAAAAATTTCAGAATTGCACCTTGCAATGCGGAGAAATTACTGTTTGTGCATTTACAATATTCATTGATTTTTGCCATTGAAAAACGTCCAGAAATGATTGAAGCTACTGACTGAATGAAAGGAGCTGGCATCTCACTCTCTTTGAATCTTCTTTATCATGCTAAGAGGAGCAGGAAAAAGCAAAAAATTTCAGAATTGCACCTTGCAATGCGGCGAAATTACTGTTTGTGCATTTACAATATTCATTGATTTTTGACATTGAAAAACATCATGTTATTCATATACCAGAAATGATTGAAGCTACTGACTGAATGAAAGGAGCTGGCATCTCACTCTCTTTGAATCTTCTTTATCATGCTAAGAGGAGCAGGAAAAAGCAAAAAATTTCAGAATTGCACCTTGCAATGCGAGAAATTACTGTTTGTGCATTTACAATATTCATTGATTTTTGCCATTGAAAAACATCATGTTATTCATATACCAGAAATGATTGAAGCTACTGACTGAATGAAAGGAGCTGGCATCTCACTCTCTTTGAATCTTCTTTATCATGCTAAGAGGAGCAGGAAAAAGCAAAAAATTTCAGAATTGCAACTTGCAATGCGGAGAAATTACTGTTTGTGCATTTACAATATTCATTGATTTTTGCCATTGAAAAACGTCCAGAAATGATTGAAGCTACTGACTGAATGAAAGGAGCTGGCATCTCACTCTCTTTGAATCTTCTTTATCATGCTAAGAGGAGCAGGAAAAAGCAAAAAATTTCAGAATTGCACCTTGCAATGCGGCGAAATTACTGTTTGTGCATTTACAATATTCATTGATTTTTGCCATTGAAAAACATCATGTTATTCATATACCAGAAATGATTGAAGCTACTGACTGAATGAAAGGAGCTGGCATCTCACTCTCTTTGAATCTTCTTTATCATGCTAAGAGGAGCAGGAAAAAGCAAAAAATTTCAGAATTGCACCTTGCAATGCGGAGAAATTACTGTTTGTGCATTTACAATATTCATTGATTTTTGCCATTGAAAAACGTCCAGAAATGATTGAAGCTACTGACTGAATGAAAGGAGCTGGCATCTCACTCTCTTTGAATCTTCTTTATCATGCTAAGAGGAGCAGGAAAAAGCAAAAAATTTCAGAATTGCACCTTGCAATGCGGAGAAATTACTGTTTGTGCATTTACAATATTCATTGATTTTTGCCATTGAAAAACATCATGTTATTCATATACCAGAAATGTTTGAAGCTACTGACTGAATGAAAGGAGCTGGCATCTCACTCTCTTTGAATCTTCTTTATCATGCTAAGAGGAGCAGGAAAAAGCAAAAAATTTCAGAATTGCACCTTGCAATGCGGAGAAATTACTGTTTGTGCATTTACAATATTCATTGATTTTTGCCATTGAAAAACGTCCAGAAATGATTGAAGCTACTGACTGAATGAAAGGAGCTGGCATCTCACTCTCTTTGAATCTTCTTTATCATGCTAAGAGGAGCAGGAAAAAGCAAAAAATTTCAGAATTGCACATTGCAATGCGGAGAAATTACTGTTTGTGCATTTACAAAATTCATTGATTTTTGCCATTGAAAAACGTCCAGAAATGTTTGAAGCTACTGACTGAATGAAAGGAGCTGGCATCTCACTCTCTTTGAATCTTCTTTATCATGCTATGAGGAGCAGGAAAAAGCAAAAAATTTCAGAATTGCACCTTGCAATGCGGAGAAATTACTGTTTGTGCATTTACAATATTCATTGATTTTTGCCATTGAAAAACATCATGTTATTCATATACCAGAAATGTTTGAAGCTACTTACTGAATGAAAGGAGCTGGAATCTCACTCTCTTTGAATCTTCTTTATCATGCTAAGAGGAGCAGGAAAAAGCAAAAAATTTCAGAATTGCACCTTGCAATGCGGAGAAATTACTGTTTGTGCATTTACAATATTCATTGATTTTTGCCATTGAAAAACGTCCAGAAATGATTGAAGCTACTGACTAAATGAAAGGAGCTGGCATCTCACTCTCTTTGAATCTTCTTTATCATGCTAAGAGGAGCAGGAAAATGCAAAAAATTTCCGATTTGCACCTTGCAATGCGGAGAAATTACTGTTTGTGCATTTACAATATTCATTGATTTTTGCCATTGAAAAACGTCCAGAAATGATTGAAGCTACTGACTGAATGAAAGGAGCTGGCATCTCACTCTCTTTGAATCTTCTTTATCATGCTAAGAGGAGCAGGAAAAAGCAAAAAATTTCAGAATTGCACCTTGCAATGCGGAGAAATTACTGTTTGTGCATTTACAATATTCATTGATTTTTGCCATTGAAAAACATCATGTTATTCATATACCAGAAATGTTTGAAGCTACTGACTGAATGAAAGGAGCTGGCATCTCACTCTCTTTGAATCTTCTTTATCATGCTAAGAGGAGCAGGAAAAAGCAAAAAATTTCAGAATTGCACCTTGCAATGCGGAGAAATTACTGTTTGTGCATTTACAATATTCATTGATTTTTGCCATTGAAAAACGTCCAGAAATGATTGAAGCTACTGACTGAATGAAAGGAGCTGGCATCTCACTCTCTTTGAATCTTCTTTATCATGTTAAGAGGAGCAGGAAAAAGCAAAAAATTTCAGAATTGCACCTTGCAATGCGGAGAAATTACTGTTTGTGCATTTACAATATTCATTGATTTTTGCCATTGAAAAACATCATGTTATTCATATACCAGAAATGTTTGAAGCTACTCACTGAATGAAAGGAGCTGGCATCTCACTCTCTTTGAATCTTCTTTATCATGCTAAGAGGAGCAGGAAAAAGCAAAAAATTTCAGAATTGCACATTGCAATGCGGAGAAATTACTGTTTGTGCATTTACAAAATTCATTGATTTTTGCCATTGAAAAACGTCCAGAAATGTTTGAAGCTACTGACTGAATGAAAGGAGCTGGCATCTCACTCTCTTTGAATCTTCTTTATCATGCCATGAGGAGCAGGAAAAAGCAAAAAATTTCAGAATTGCACCTTGCAATGCGGAGAAATTACTGTTTGTGCATTTACAATATTCATTGATTTTTGCCATTGAAAAACATCATGTTATTCATATACCAGAAATGTTTGAAGCTACTTACTGAATGAAAGGAGCTGGAATCTCACTCTCTTTGAATCTTCTTTATCATGCTAAGAGGAGCAGGAAAAAGCAAAAAATTTCAGAATTGCACCTTGCAATGCGGAGAAATTACTGTTTGTGCATTTACAATATTCATTGATTTTTGCCATTGAAAAACGTCCAGAAATGATTGAAGCTACTGACTAAATGAAAGGAGCTGGCATCTCACTCTCTTTGAATCTTCTTTATCATGCTAAGAGGAGCAGGAAAATGCAAAAAATTTCCGATTTGCACCTTGCAATGCGGAGAAATTACTGTTTGTGCATTTACAATATTCATTGATTTTTGCCATTGAAAAACGTCCAGAAATGATTGAAGCTACTGACTGAATGAAAGGAGCTGGCATCTCACTCTCTTTGAATCTTCTTTATCATGCTAAGAGGAGCAGGAAAAAGCAAAAAATTTCAGAATTGCACCTTGCAATGCGGAGAAATTACTGTTTGTGCATTTACAATATTCATTGATTTTTGCCATTGAAAAACATCATGTTATTCATATACCAGAAATGTTTGAAGCTACTGACTGAATGAAAGGAGCTGGCATCTCACTCTCTTTGAATCTTCTTTATCATGCTAAGAGGAGCAGGAAAAAGCAAAAAATTTCAGAATTGCACCTTGCAATGCGGAGAAATTACTGTTTGTGCATTTACAATATTCATTGATTTTTGCCATTGAAAAACGTCCAGAAATGATTGAAGCTACTGACTGAATGAAAGGAGCTGGCATCTCACTCTCTTTGAATCTTCTTTATCATGCTAAGAGGAGCAGGAAAAAGCAAAAAATTTCAGAATTGCACCTTGCAATGCGGAGAAATTACTGTTTGTGCATTTACAATATTCATTGATTTTTGCCATTGAAAAACGTCCAGAAATGATTGAAGCTACTGACTGAATGAAAGGAGCTGGCATCTCACTCTCTTTGAATCTTCTTTATCATGCTAAGAGGAGCAGGAAAAAGCAAAAAATTTCAGAATTGCACCTTGCAATGCGGAGAAATTACTGTTTGTGCATTTACAATATTCATTGATTTTTGCCATTGAAAAACGTCCAGAAATGATTGAAGCTACTGACTGAATGAAAGGAGCTGGCATCTCACTCTCTTTGAATCTTCTTTATCATGCTAAGAGGAGCAGGAAAAAGCAAAAAATTTCAGAATTGCACCTTGCAATGCGGCGAAATTACTGTTTGTGCATTTACAATATTCATTGATTTTTGACATTGAAAAACATCATGTTATTCATATACCAGAAATGATTGAAGCTACTGACTGAATGAAAGGAGCTGGCATCTCACTCTCTTTGAATCTTCTTTATCATGCTAAGAGGAGCAGGAAAAAGCAAAAAATTTCAGAATTGCACCTTGCAATGCGAGAAATTACTGTTTGTGCATTTACAATATTCATTGATTTTTGCCATTGAAAAACATCATGTTATTCATATACCAGAAATGATTGAAGCTACTGACTGAATGAAAGGAGCTGGCATCTCACTCTCTTTGAATCTTCTTTATCATGCTAAGAGGAGCAGGAAAAAGCAAAAAATTTCAGAATTGCAACTTGCAATGCGGAGAAATTACTGTTTGTGCATTTACAATATTCATTGATTTTTGCCATTGAAAAACGTCCAGAAATGATTGAAGCTACTGACTGAATGAAAGGAGCTGGCATCTCACTCTCTTTGAATCTTCTTTATCATGCTAAGAGGAGCAGGAAAAAGCAAAAAATTTCAGAATTGCACCTTGCAATGCGGCGAAATTACTGTTTGTGCATTTACAATATTCATTGATTTTTGCCATTGAAAAACATCATGTTATTCATATACCAGAAATGATTGAAGCTACTGACTGAATGAAAGGAGCTGGCATCTCACTCTCTTTGAATCTTCTTTATCATGCTAAGAGGAGCAGGAAAAAGCAAAAAATTTCAGAATTGCACCTTGCAATGCGGAGAAATTACTGTTTGTGCATTTACAATATTCATTGATTTTTGCCATTGAAAAACGTCCAGAAATGATTGAAGCTACTGACTGAATGAAAGGAGCTGGCATCTCACTCTCTTTGAATCTTCTTTATCATGCTAAGAGGAGCAGGAAAAAGCAAAAAATTTCAGAATTGCACCTTGCAATGCGGAGAAATTACTGTTTGTGCATTTACAATATTCATTGATTTTTGCCATTGAAAAACATCATGTTATTCATATACCAGAAATGTTTGAAGCTACTCACTGAATGAAAGGAGCTGGCATCTCACTCTCTTTGAATCTTCTTTATCATGCTAAGAGGAGCAGGAAAAAGCAAAAAATTTCAGAATTGCACATTGCAATGCGGAGAAATTACTGTTTGTGCATTTACAAAATTCATTGATTTTTGCCATTGAAAAACGTCCAGAAATGTTTGAAGCTACTGACTGAATGAAAGGAGCTGGCATCTCACTCTCTTTGAATCTTCTTTATCATGCTATGAGGAGCAGGAAAAAGCAAAAAATTTCAGAATTGCACCTTGCAATGCGGAGAAATTACTGTTTGTGCATTTACAATATTCATTGATTTTTGCCATTGAAAAACATCATGTTATTCATATACCAGAAATGTTTGAAGCTACTTACTGAATGAAAGGAGCTGGAATCTCACTCTCTTTGAATCTTCTTTATCATGCTAAGAGGAGCAGGAAAAAGCAAAAAATTTCAGAATTGCACCTTGCAATGCGGAGAAATTACTGTTTGTGCATTTACAATATTCATTGATTTTTGCCATTGAAAAACGTCCAGAAATGATTGAAGCTACTGACTAAATGAAAGGAGCTGGCATCTCACTCTCTTTGAATCTTCTTTATCATGCTAAGAGGAGCAGGAAAATGCAAAAAATTTCCGATTTGCACCTTGCAATGCGGAGAAATTACTGTTTGTGCATTTACAATATTCATTGATTTTTGCCATTGAAAAACGTCCAGAAATGATTGAAGCTACTGACTGAATGAAAGGAGCTGGCATCTCACTCTCTTTGAATCTTCTTTATCATGCTAAGAGGAGCAGGAAAAAGCAAAAAATTTCAGAATTGCACCTTGCAATGCGGAGAAATTACTGTTTGTGCATTTACAATATTCATTGATTTTTGCCATTGAAAAACATCATGTTATTCATATACCAGAAATGTTTGAAGCTACTGACTGAATGAAAGGAGCTGGCATCTCACTCTCTTTGAATCTTCTTTATCATGCTAAGAGGAGCAGGAAAAAGCAAAAAATTTCAGAATTGCACCTTGCAATGCGGAGAAATTACTGTTTGTGCATTTACAATATTCATTGATTTTTGCCATTGAAAAACGTCCAGAAATGATTGAAGCTACTGACTGAATGAAAGGAGCTGGCATCTCACTCTCTTTGAATCTTCTTTATCATGTTAAGAGGAGCAGGAAAAAGCAAAAAATTTCAGAATTGCACCTTGCAATGCGGAGAAATTACTGTTTGTGCATTTACAATATTCATTGATTTTTGCCATTGAAAAACATCATGTTATTCATATACCAGAAATGTTTGAAGCTACTGACTGAATGAAAGGAGCTGGCATCTCACTCTCTTTGAATCTTCTTTATCATGCTAAGAGGAGCAGGAAAAAGCAAAAAATTTCAGAATTGCACATTGCAATGCGGAGAAATTACTGTTTGTGCATTTACAATATTCATTGATTTTTGCCATTGAAAAACGTCCAGAAATGTTTGAAGCTACTGACTGAATGAAAGGAGCTGGCATCTCACTCTCTTTGAATCTTCTTTATCATGCTATGAGGAGCAGGAAAAAGCAAAAAATTTCAGAATTGCACCTTGCAATGCGGAGAAATTACTGTTTGTGCATTTACAATATTCATTGATTTTTGCCATTGAAAAACGTCCAGAAATGATTGAAGCTACTGACTGAATGAAAGGAGCTGGCATCTCACTCTCTTTGAATCTTCTTTATCATGCTAAGAGGAGCAGGAAAAAGCAAAAAATTTCAGATTTGCACCTTGCAATGCGGAGAAATTACTGTTTGTGCATTTACAATATTCATTGATTTTTGCCATTGAAAAACGTCCAGAAATGATTGAAGCTACTGACTGAACGAAAGGAGCTGGCATCTCACTCTCTTTGAATCTTCTTTATCATGCTAAGAGGAGCAGGAAAAAGCAAAAAATTTCAGAATTGCACCTTGCAATGCGGAGAAATTACTGTTTGTGCATTTACAATATTTATTGATTTTTGCCATTGAAAAACGTCCAGAAATGATTGAAGCTACTGACTAAATGAAAGGAGCTGGCATCTCACTCTCTTTGAATCTTCTTTATCATGCTAAGAGGAGCAGGAAAAAGCAAAAAATTTCAGAATTGCACCTTGCAATGCGGAGAAATTACTGTTTGTGCATTTACAATATTCATTGATTTTTGCCATTGAAAAACATCATGTTATTCATATACCAGAAATGATTGAAGCTACTGACTAAATGAAAGGAGCTGGCATCTCACTCTCTTTGAATCTTCTTTATCATGCTAAGAGGAGCAGGAAAAAGCAAAAAATTTCAGAATTGCACCTTGCAATGCGGAGAAATTACTGTTTGTGCATTTACAATATTCATTGATTTTTGCCATTGAAAAACATCATGTTATTCATATACCAGAAATGATTGAAGCTACTGACTGAATGAAAGGAGCTGGCATCTCACGCTCTTTGAATCTTCTTTATCATGCTAAGAGGAGCAGGAAAAAGCAAAAAATTTCAGAATTGCACCTTGCAATGCGGAGAAATTACTGTTTGTGCATTTACAATATTCATTGATTTTTGCCATTGAAAAACGTCCAGAAATGATTGAAGCTATTGACTGAATGAAAGGAGCTGGCATCTCACTCTCTTTGAATCTTCTTTATCATGCTAAGAGGAGCAGGAAAAAGCAAAAAATTTCACAATTGCACCTTGCAATGCGGAGAAATTACTGTTTGTGCATTTACAATATTCATTGATTTTTGCCATTGAAAAACATCATGTTATTCATATACCAGAAATGATTGAAGCTACTGACTGAATGAAAGGAGCTGGCATCTCACTCTCTTTGAATCTTCTTTATCATGCTAAGAGGAGCAGGAAAAAGCAAAAAATTTCAGAATTGCACCTTGCAATGCGGAGAAATTACTGTTTGTGCATTTACAATATTCATTGATTTTTGCCATTGAAAAACGTCCAGAAATGATTGAAGCTACTGACTGAATGAAAGGAGCTGGCATCTCACTCTCTTTGAATCTTCTTTATCATGCTAAGAGGAGCAGGAAAAAGCAAAAAATTTCAGAATTGCACCTTGCAATGCGGAGAAATTACTGTTTGTGCATTTACAATATTCATTGATTTTTGCCATTGAAAAACATCATGTTATTCATATACCAGAAATGTTTGAAGCTACTGACTGAATGAAAGGAGCTGGCATCTCACTCTCTTTGAATCTTCTTTATCATGCTAAGAGGAGCAGGAAAAAGCTAAAAATTTCAGAATTGCACCTTGCAATGCGGAGAAATTACTGTTTGTGCATTTACAATATTCATTGATTTTTGCCATTGAAAAACATCATGTTATTCATATACCAGAAATGATTGAAGCTACTGACTGAATGAAAGGAGCTGGCATCTCACTCTCTTTGAATCTTCTTTATCATGCTAAGAGGAGCAGGAAAAAGCAAAAAATTTCAGAATTGCACCTTGCAATGCGGAGAAATTGCTGTTTGTGCATTTACAATATTCATTGATTTTTGCCATTGAAAAACGTCCAGAAATGATTGAAGCTACTGACTGAATGAAAGGAGCTGGCATCTCACTCTCTTTGAATCTTCTTTATCATGCTAAGAGGAGCAGGAAAAAGCAAAAAATTTCAGAATTGCACCTTGCAATGCGGAGAAATTACTGTTTGTGCATTTACAATATTCATTGATTTTTGCCATTGAAAAACATCATGTTATTCATATTCCAGAAATGCTTGAAGCTACTGACTGAATGAAAGGAGCTGGCATCTCACTCTCTTTGAATCTCCTTTATCATGCTAAGAGGAGCAGGAAAAAGCAAAAAATTTCAGAATTGCACCTTGCAATGCGGAGAAATTACTGTTTGTGCATTTACAATATTCATTGATTTTTGCCATTGAAAAACGTCCAGAAATGATTGAAGCTACTGACTGAATGAAAGGAGCTGGCATCTCACTCTCTTTGAATCTTCTTTATCATGCTAAGAGAAGCAGGAAAAAGCATAAAATTTCATAATTGCACCTTGCAATGCGGAGAAATTACTGTTTGTGCATTTACAATATTCATTGATTTTTGCCATTGAAAAACATCATGTTATTCATATACCAGAAATGTTTGAAGCTACTGACTGAATGAAAGGAGCTGGCATCTCACTCTCTTTGAATCTTCTTTATCATGCTAAGAGGAGCAGGAAAAAGCAAAAAATTTCAGAATTGCACATTGCAATGCGGAGAAATTACTGTTTGTGCATTTACAATATTCATTGATTTTTGCCATTGAAAAACGTCCAGAAATGTTTGAAGCTACTGACTGAATGAAAGGAGCTGGCATCTCACTCTCTTTGAATCTTCTTTATCATGCTAAGAGGAGCAGGAAAAAGCAAAAAATTTCAGAATTGCACCTTGCAATGCGGAGAAATTACTGTTTGTGCATTTACAATATTCATTGATTTTTGCCATTGAAAAACGTCCAGAAATGATTGAAGCTACTGACTGAATGAAAGGAGCTGGCATCTCACTCTCTTTGAATCTTCTTTACCATGCTAAGAGGAGCAGGAAAAAGCAAAAAATTTCAGAATTGCACCTTGCAATGCGGAGAAATTACTGTTTGTGCATTTACAATATTCATTGATTTTTCCCATTGAAAAATGTCCAGAAATGATTGAAGCTACTGACTGAATGAAAGGAGCTGGCATCTCACTCTCTTTGAATCTTCTTTATCATGCTAAGAGGAGCAGGAAAAAGCAAAAAATTTCAGAATTGCACCTTGCAATGCGGAGAAATTACTGTTTGTGCATTTACAATATTCATTGATTTTTGCCATTGAAAAACATCATGTTATTCATATACCAGAAATGATTGAAGCTACTGACTGAATGAAAGGACCTGGCATCTCACTCTCATTGAATCTTCTTTATCATGCTAAGAGGAGCAGGAAAAAGCAAAAAATTTCAGAATTGCACCTTGCAATGCGGAGAAATTACTGTTTGTGCATTTACAATATTCATTGATTTTTGCCATTGAAAAACGTCCAGAAATGATTGAAGCTACTGACTGAATGAAAGGAGCTGGCATCTCACTCTCTTTGAATCTTCTTTATCATGCTAAGAGGAGCAGGAAAAAGCAAAAAATTTCAGAATTGCACCTTGCAATGCGGAGAAATTACTGTTTGTGCATTTACAATATTCATTGATTTTTGCCATTGAAAAACATGTTATTCATATACCAGAAATGTTTGAAGCTACTGACTGAATGAAATGAGCTGGCATCTCACTCTCTTTGAATCTTCTTTATCATGCTAAGAGGAGCACTAAAAAGCAAAAAATTTCAGAATTGCACCTTGCAATGCGGAGAAATTACTGTTTGTGCATTTACAATATTCATTGATTTTTGCCATTGAAAAACATCATGTTATTCATATACCAGAAATGATTGAAGCTACTGACTGAATGAAAGGAGCTGGCATCTCACTCTCTTTGAATCTTCTTTATCATGCTAAGAGGAGCAGGAAAAAGCAAAAAATTTCAGAATTGCACATTGCAATGCGGAGAAATTACTGTTTGTGCATTTACAATATTCATTGATTTTTGCCATTGAAAAACGTCCAGAAATGTTTGAAGCTACTGACTGAATGAAAGGAGCTGGCATCTCACTCTCTTTGAATCTTCTTTATCATGCTATGAGGAGCAGGAAAAAGCAAAAAATTTCAGAATTGCACCTTGCAATGCGGAGAAATTACTGTTTGTGCATTTACAATATTCATTGATTTTTGCCATTGAAAAACGTCCAGAAATGATTGAAGCTACTGACTGAATGAAAGGAGCTGGCATCTCACTCTCTTTGAATCTTCTTTATCATGCTAAGAGGAGCAGGAAAAAGCAAAAAATTTCAGATTTGCACCTTGCAATGCGGAGAAATTACTGTTTGTGCATTTACAATATTCATTGATTTTTGCCATTGAAAAACGTCCAGAAATGATTGAAGCTACTGACTGAACGAAAGGAGCTGGCATCTCACTCTCTTTGAATCTTCTTTATCATGCTAAGAGGAGCAGGAAAAAGCAAAAAATTTCAGAATTGCACCTTGCAATGCGGAGAAATTACTGTTTGTGCATTTACAATATTTATTGATTTTTGCCATTGAAAAACGTCCAGAAATGATTGAAGCTACTGACTAAATGAAAGGAGCTGGCATCTCACTCTCTTTGAATCTTCTTTATCATGCTAAGAGGAGCAGGAAAAAGCAAAAAATTTCAGAATTGCACCTTGCAATGCGGAGAAATTACTGTTTGTGCATTTACAATATTCATTGATTTTTGCCATTGAAAAACATCATGTTATTCATATACCAGAAATGATTGAAGCTACTGACTAAATGAAAGGAGCTGGCATCTCACTCTCTTTGAATCTTCTTTATCATGCTAAGAGGAGCAGGAAAAAGCAAAAAATTTCAGAATTGCACCTTGCAATGCGGAGAAATTACTGTTTGTGCATTTACAATATTCATTGATTTTTGCCATTGAAAAACATCATGTTATTCATATACCAGAAATGATTGAAGCTACTGACTGAATGAAAGGAGCTGGCATCTCACGCTCTTTGAATCTTCTTTATCATGCTAAGAGGAGCAGGAAAAAGCAAAAAATTTCAGAATTGCACCTTGCAATGCGGAGAAATTACTGTTTGTGCATTTACAATATTCATTGATTTTTGCCATTGAAAAACGTCCAGAAATGATTGAAGCTATTGACTGAATGAAAGGAGCTGGCATCTCACTCTCTTTGAATCTTCTTTATCATGCTAAGAGGAGCAGGAAAAAGCAAAAAATTTCACAATTGCACCTTGCAATGCGGAGAAATTACTGTTTGTGCATTTACAATATTCATTGATTTTTGCCATTGAAAAACATCATGTTATTCATATACCAGAAATGATTGAAGCTACTGACTGAATGAAAGGAGCTGGCATCTCACTCTCTTTGAATCTTCTTTATCATGCTAAGAGGAGCAGGAAAAAGCAAAAAATTTCAGAATTGCACCTTGCAATGCGGAGAAATTACTGTTTGTGCATTTACAATATTCATTGATTTTTGCCATTGAAAAACGTCCAGAAATGATTGAAGCTACTGACTGAATGAAAGGAGCTGGCATCTCACTCTCTTTGAATCTTCTTTATCATGCTAAGAGGAGCAGGAAAAAGCAAAAAATTTCAGAATTGCACCTTGCAATGCGGAGAAATTACTGTTTGTGCATTTACAATATTCATTGATTTTTGCCATTGAAAAACATCATGTTATTCATATACCAGAAATGTTTGAAGCTACTGACTGAATGAAAGGAGCTGGCATCTCACTCTCTTTGAATCTTCTTTATCATGCTAAGAGGAGCAGGAAAAAGCTAAAAATTTCAGAATTGCACCTTGCAATGCGGAGAAATTACTGTTTGTGCATTTACAATATTCATTGATTTTTGCCATTGAAAAATATCATGTTATTCATATACCAGAAATGATTGAAGCTACTGACTGAATGAAAGGAGCTGGCATCTCACTCTCTTTGAATCTTCTTTATCATGCTAAGAGGAGCAGGAAAAAGCAAAAAATTTCAGAATTGCACCTTGCAATGCGGAGAAATTGCTGTTTGTGCATTTACAATATTCATTGATTTTTGCCATTGAAAAACGTCCAGAAATGATTGAAGCTACTGACTGAATGAAAGGAGCTGGCATCTCACTCTCTTTGAATCTTCTTTATCATGCTAAGAGGAGCAGGAAAAAGCAAAAAATTTCAGAATTGCACCTTGCAATGCGGAGAAATTACTGTTTGTGCATTTACAATATTCATTGATTTTTGCCATTGAAAAACATCATGTTATTCATATTCCAGAAATGCTTGAAGCTACTGACTGAATGAAAGGAGCTGGCATCTCACTCTCTTTGAATCTCCTTTATCATGCTAAGAGGAGCAGGAAAAAGCAAAAAATTTCAGAATTGCACCTTGCAATGCGGAGAAATTACTGTTTGTGCATTTACAATATTCATTGATTTTTGCCATTGAAAAACGTCCAGAAATGATTGAAGCTACTGACTGAATGAAAGGAGCTGGCATCTCACTCTCTTTGAATCTTCTTTATCATGCTAAGAGAAGCAGGAAAAAGCATAAAATTTCATAATTGCACCTTGCAATGCGGAGAAATTACTGTTTGTGCATTTACAATATTCATTGATTTTTGCCATTGAAAAACATCATGTTATTCATATACCAGAAATGTTTGAAGCTACTGACTGAATGAAAGGAGCTGGCATCTCACTCTCTTTGAATCTTCTTTATCATGCTAAGAGGAGCAGGAAAAAGCAAAAAATTTCAGAATTGCACATTGCAATGCGGAGAAATTACTGTTTGTGCATTTACAATATTCATTGATTTTTGCCATTGAAAAACGTCCAGAAATGTTTGAAGCTACTGACTGAATGAAAGGAGCTGGCATCTCACTCTCTTTGAATCTTCTTTATCATGCTAAGAGGAGCAGGAAAAAGCAAAAAATTTCAGAATTGCACCTTGCAATGCGGAGAAATTACTGTTTGTGCATTTACAATATTCATTGATTTTTGCCATTGAAAAACGTCCAGAAATGATTGAAGCTACTGACTGAATGAAAGGAGCTGGCATCTCACTCTCTTTGAATCTTCTTTACCATGCTAAGAGGAGCAGGAAAAAGCAAAAAATTTCAGAATTGCACCTTGCAATGCGGAGAAATTACTGTTTGTGCATTTACAATATTCATTGATTTTTCCCATTGAAAAATGTCCAGAAATGATTGAAGCTACTGACTGAATGAAAGGAGCTGGCATCTCACTCTCTTTGAATCTTCTTTATCATGCTAAGAGGAGCAGGAAAAAGCAAAAAATTTCAGAATTGCACCTTGCAATGCGGAGAAATTACTGTTTGTGCATTTACAATATTCATTGATTTTTGCCATTGAAAAACATCATGTTATTCATATACCAGAAATGATTGAAGCTACTGACTGAATGAAAGGACCTGGCATCTCACTCTCATTGAATCTTCTTTATCATGCTAAGAGGAGCAGGAAAAAGCAAAAAATTTCAGAATTGCACCTTGCAATGCGGAGAAATTACTGTTTGTGCATTTACAATATTCATTGATTTTTGCCATTGAAAAACGTCCAGAAATGATTGAAGCTACTGACTGAATGAAAGGAGCTGGCATCTCACTCTCTTTGAATCTTCTTTATCATGCTAAGAGGAGCAGGAAAAAGCAAAAAATTTCAGAATTGCACCTTGCAATGCGGAGAAATTACTGTTTGTGCATTTACAATATTCATTGATTTTTGCCATTGAAAAACATGTTATTCATATACCAGAAATGTTTGAAGCTACTGACTGAATGAAATGAGCTGGCATCTCACTCTCTTTGAATCTTCTTTATCATGCTAAGAGGAGCACTAAAAAGCAAAAAATTTCAGAATTGCACCTTGCAATGCGGAGAAATTACTGTTTGTGCATTTACAATATTCATTGATTTTTGCCATTGAAAAACATCATGTTATTCATATACCAGAAATGATTGAAGCTACTGACTGAATGAAAGGAGCTGGCATCTCACTCTCTTTGAATCTTCTTTATCATGCTAAGAGGAGCAGGAAAAAGCAAAAAATTTCAGAATTGCACCTTGCAATGCGGAGAAATTACTGTTTGTGCATTTACAATATTCATTGATTTTTGCCATTGAAAAACGTCCAGAAATGATTGAAGCTACTGACTGAATGAAAGGAGCTGGCATCTCAATCTCTTTGAATCTTCTTTATCATGCTAAGAGGAGCAGGAAAAAGCAAAAAATTTCAGAATTGCACCTTGCAATGCGGAGAAATTACTGTTTGTGCATTTACAATATTCATTGATTTTTGCCATTGAAAAACGTCCAGAAATGATTGAAGCTACTGACTGAATGAAAGGAGCTGGCATCTCACTCTCTTTGAATCTTCTTTATCATGCTAAGAGGAGCAGGAAAAAGCAAAAAATTTCAGAATTGCAACTTGCAATGCAGAGAAATTCCTGTTTGTGCATTTACAATATTCATTGATTTTTGCCATTGAAAAACATCATGTTATTCATATACCAGAAATGTTTGAAGCTACTGACTGAATGAAAGGAGCTGGCATCTCACTCTCTTTGAATCTTCTTTATCATGCTAAGAGGAGCAGGAAAAAGCAAAAAATTTCAGAATTGCACCTTGCAATGTGGAGAAATTACTGCTTGTGCATTTACAATATTCATTGATTTTTGCCATTGAAAAACGTCCAGAAATGATTGAAGCTACTGACTGAATGAAAGGAGCTGGCATCTCAATCTCTTTGAATCTTCTTTATCATGCTAAGAGGAGCAGGAAAAAGCAAAAAATTTCAGAATTGCACCTTGCAATGCGGAGAAATTACTGTTTGTGCATTTACAATATTCATTGATTTTTGCCATTGAAAAACATCATGTTATTCATATACCAGATATGTTTGAAGCTACTGACTGAATGAAAGGAGCTGGCATCTCACTCTCTTTGAATCTTCTTTATCATGCTAAGAGGAGCAGGAAAAAGCAAAAAATTTCAGAATTGCACCTTGCAATGCGGAGAAATTACTGTTTGTGCATTTACAATATTCATTGATTTTTGCATTGAAAAACATCATGTTATTCATATACCAGAAATGATTGAAGCTACTGACTGAATGAAAGGACCTGGCATCTCACTCTCTTTGAATCTTCTTTATCATGCTAAGAGGAGCAGGAAAAAGCAAAAAATTTCAGAATTGCACCTTGCAATGCGGAGAAATTACTGTTTGTGCATTTACAATATTCATTGATTTTTGCCATTGAAAAACGTCCAGAAATGATTGAAGCTACTGACTGAATGAAAGGAGCTGGCATCTCAGTCTCTTTGAATCTTCTTTATCATGCTAAGAGGAGCAGGAAAAAGCAAAAAATTTCAGAATTGCACCTTGCAATGCGGAGAAATTACTGTTTGTGCATTTACAATATTCATTGATTTTTGCCATTGAAAAACATCATGTTATTCATATACCAGAAATGTTTGAAGCTACTGACTGAATGAAAGGAGCTGGCATCTCACTCTCTTTGAATCTTCTTTATCATGCTAAGAGGAGCAGTAAAAAGCAAAAAATTTCAGAATTGCACCTTGCAATGCGGAGAAATTACTGTTTGTGCATTTACAATATTCATTGATTTTTGCCATTGAAAAACATCATGTTATTCATATACCAGAAATGATTGAAGCTACTGACTGAATGAAAGGAGCTGGCATCTCACTCTCTTTGAATCTTCTTTATCATGCTAAGAGGAGCAGGAAAAGCAAAAAATTTCAGAATTGCACCTTGCAATGCGGAGAAATTACTGTTTGTGCATTTACAATATTCATTGATTTTTGCCATTGAAAAACATCATGTTATTCATATACCAGAAATGATTGAAGCTACTGACTGAATGAAAGGAGCTGGCATCTCACTCTCTTTGAATCTTCTTTATCATGCTAAGAGGAGCAGGAAAAAGGAAAAAATTTCAGAATTGCACCTTGCAATGCGGAGAAATTACTGTTTGTGCATTTACAATATTCATTGATTTTTGCCATTGAAAAACATCATGTTATTCATATACCAGAAATGATTGAAGCTACTGACTGAATGAAAGGAGCTGGCATCTCACTCTCTTTGAATCTTCTTTATCATGCTAAGAGGAGCAGGAAAAAGGAAAAAATTTCAGAATTGCACCTTGCAATGCGGAGAAATTACTGTTTGTGCATTTACAATATTCATTGATTTTTGCCATTGAAAAACGTCCAGAAATGATTGAAGCTACTGACTGAATGAAAGGAGCTGGCATCTCACTCTCTTTGAATCTTCTTTATCATGCTAAGAGGAGCAGGAAAAAGCAAAAAATTTCAGAATTGCACCTTGCAATGCAGAGAAATTACTGTTTGTGCATTTACAATATTCATTGATTTTTGCCATTGAAAAACATCATGTTATTCATATACCAGAAATGTTTGAAGCTACTGACTGAATGAAAGGAGCTGGCATCTCACTCTCTTTGAATCTTCTTTATCATGCTAAGAGGAGCAGGAAAAAGCAAAAAATTTCAGAATTGCACCTTGCAATGCGGAGAAATTACTGTTTGTGCATTTACAATATTCATTGATTTTTGCCATTGAAAAACGTCCAGAAATGATTGAAGCTACTGAGTGAATGAAAGGAGCTGGCATCTCACTCTCTTTGAATCTTCTTTATCATGCTAAGAGGAGCAGGAAAAAGCAAAAAATTTCAGAATTGCACCTTGCAATGCGGAGAAATTACTGTTTGTGCATTTACAATATTCATTGATTTTTGCCATTGAAAAACGTCCAGAAATGATTGAAGCTACTGACTGAATGAAAGGAGCTGGCATCTCACTCTCTTTGAATCTTCTTTATCATGCTAAGAGGAGCAGGAAAAAGCAAAAAATTTCAGAATTGCACCTTGCAATGCGGAGAAATTACTGTTTGTGCATTTACAATATTCATTGATTTTTGCCATTGAAAAACGTCCAGAAATGATTGAAGCTACTGACTGAATGAAAGGAGCTGGCATCTCACTCTCTTTGAATCTTCTTTATCATGCTAAGAGGAGCAGGAAAAAGCAAAAAATTTCAGAATTGCACCTTGCAATGCGGAGAAATTACTGTTTGTGCATTTACAATATTTATTGATTTTTGCCATTGAAAAACGTCCAGAAATGATTGAAGCTACTGACTGAATGAAAGGAGCTGGCATCTCACTCTCTTTGAATCTTCTTTATCATGCTAAGAGGAGCAGGAAAAAGCAAAAAATTTCAGAATTGCACCTTGCAATGCGGAGAAATTACTGTTTGTGCATTTACAATATTCATTGATTTTTGCCATTGAAAAACATCATGTTATTCATATACCAGAAATGATTGAAGCTACTGACTGAATGAAAGGAGCTGGCATCTCACTCTCTTTGAATCTTCTTTATCATGCTAAGAGGAGCAGGAAAAAGCAAAACATTTCAGAATTGCACCTTGCAATGCGGAGAAATTACTGTTTGTGCATTTACAATATTCATTGATTTTTGCCATTGAAAAACATCATGTTATTCATATACCAGAAATGATTGAAGCTACTGACTGAAGGAAAGTAGCTGGCATCTCACTCTCTTTGAATCTTCTTTATCATGCTAAGAGGAGCAGGAAAAAGCAAAAAATTTCAGAATTGCACCTTGCAATGCGGAGAAATTACTGTTTGTGCATTTACAATATTCATTGATTTTTGCCATTGAAAAACGTCCAGAAATGATTGAAGCTACTGACTGAATGAAAGGAGCTGGCATCTCACTCTCTTTGAATCTTCTTTATCATGCTAAGAGGAGCAGGAAAAAGCAAAAAATTTCAGAATTGCACCTTGCAATGCGGAGAAATTACTGTTTGTGCATTTACAATATTCATTGATTTTTGCCATTGAAAAACATCATGTTATTCATATACCAGAAATGATTGAAGCTACTGACTGAATGAAAGGAGCTGGCATCTCACTCTCTTTGAATCTTCTTTATCATGCTAAGAGGAGCAGGAAAAAGCAAAAAATTTCAGAATTGCACCTTGCAATGCGGAGAAATTACTGTTTGTGCATTTACAATATTCATTGATTTTTGCCATTGAAAAACGTCCAGAAATGATTGAAGCTACTGACTGAATGAAAGGAGCTGGCATCTCACTCTCTTTGAATCTTCTTTATCATGCTAAGAGGAGCAGGAAAAAGCAAAAAATTTCAGAATTGCACCTTGCAATGCGGAGAAATTACTGTTTGTGCATTTACAATATTCATTGATTTTTGCCATTGAAAAACATCATGTTATTCATATACCAGAAATGTTTGAAGCTACTGACAGAATGAAAGGAGCTGGCATCTCACTCTCTTTGAATCTTCTTTATCATGCTAAGAGGAGCAGGAAAAAGCAAAAAATTTCAGAATTGCACATTGCAATGCGGAGAAATTACTGTTTGTGCATTTACAATATTCATTGATTTTTGCCATTGAAAAACGTCCAGAAACGTTTGAAGCTACTGACTGAAAGAAAGGAGCTGGCATCTCACTCTCTTTGAATCTTCTTTATCATGCTATGAGGAGCAGGAAAAAGCAAAAAATTTCAGAATTGCACCTTGCAATGCGGAGAAATTACTGTTTGTGCATTTACAATATTCATTGATTTTTGCCATTGAAAAACGTCCAGAAATGATTGAAGCTAATGACTGAATGAAAGGAGCTGGCATCTCACTCTCTTTGAATCGTCTTTATCATGCTAAGAGTAGCAGGAAAAAGCAAAAAATTTCAGATTTGCACCTTGCAATGCGGAGAAATTACTGTTTGTGCATTTACAATATTCATTGATTTTTGCCATTGAAAAACGTCCAGAAATGATTGAAGCTACTGACTGAATGAAAGGAGCTGGCATCTCACTCTCTTTGAATCTTCTTTATCATGCTAAGAGGAGCAGGAAAAAGCAAAAAATTTCAGAATTGCACCTTGCAATGCGGAGAAATTACTGTTTGTGCATTTACAATATTCATTGATTTTTGCCATTGAAAAACATCATGTTATTCATATACCAGAAATGTTTGAAGCTACTTACTGAATGAAAGGAGCTGGCATCTCACTCTCTTTGAATCTTCTTTATCATGCTAAGAGGAGCAGGAAAAAGCAAAAAATTTCAGAATTGCACCTTGCAATGCGGAGAAATTACAGTTTGTGCATTTACAATATTCATTGATTTTTGCCATTGAAAAACGTCCAGAAATGATTGAAGGTACTGACTAAATGAAAGGAGCTGGCATCTCACTCTCTTTGAATCTTCTTTATCATGCTAAGAGGAGCAGGAAAAAGCAAAAAATTTCAGAATTGCACCTTGCAATGCGGAGAAATTACTGTTTGTGCATTTACAATATTCATTGATTTTTGCCATTGAAAAACATCATGTTATTCATATACCAGAAATGATTGAAGCTACTGACTAAATGAAAGGAGCTGGCATCTCACTCTCTTTGAATCTTCTTTATCATGCTAAGAGGAGCAGGAAAAAGCAAAAAATTTCAGAATTGCAGCTTGCAATGCGGAGAAATTACTGTTTGTGCATTTACAATATTCATTGATTTTTGCCATTGAAAAACGTCCAGAAATGATTGAAGCTACTGACTGAATGAAAGGAGCTGGCATCTCACTCTCTTTGAATCTTCTTTATCATGCTAAGAGGAGCAGGAAAAAGCAAAAAATTTCAGAATTGCACCTTGCAATGCGGAGAAATTACTGTTTGTGCATTTACAATATTCATTGATTTTTGCCATTGAAAAACATCATGTTATTCATATACCAGAAATGTTTGAAGCTACTGACAGAATGAAAGGAGCTGGCATCTCACTCTCTTTGAATCTTCTTTATCATGCTAAGAGGAGCAGGAAAAAGCAAAAAATTTCAGAATTGCACATTGCAATGCGGAGAAATTACTGTTTGTGCATTTACAATATTCATTGATTTTTGCCATTGAAAAACGTCCAGAAACGTTTGAAGCTACTGACTGAAAGAAAGGAGCTGGCATCTCACTCTCTTTGAATCTTCTTTATCATGCTATGAGGAGCAGGAAAAAGCAAAAAATTTCAGAATTGCACATTGCAATGCGGAGAAATTACTGTTTGTGCATTTACAATATTCATTGATTTTTGCCATTGAAAAACGTCCAGAAACGTTTGAAGCTACTGACTGAAAGAAAGGAGCTGGCATCTCACTCTCTTTGAATCTTCTTTATCATGCTATGAGGAGCAGGAAAAAGCAAAAAATTTCAGAATTGCACCTTGCAATGCGGAGAAATTACTGTTTGTGCATTTACAATATTCATTGATTTTTGCCATTGAAAAACGTCCAGAAATGATTGAAGCTAATGACTGAATGAAAGGAGCTGGCATCTCACTCTCTTTGAATCTTCTTTATCATGCTAAGAGGAGCAGGAAAAAGCAAAAAATTTCAGATTTGCACCTTGCAATGCGGAGAAATTACTGTTTGTGCATTTACAATATTCATTGATTTTTGCCATTGAAAAACGTCCAGAAATGATTGAAGCTACTGACTGAATGAAAGGAGCTGGCATCTCACTCTCTTTGAATCTTCTTTATCATGCTAAGAGGAGCAGGAAAAAGTAAAAAATTTCAGAATTGCACCTTGCAATGCGGAGAAATTACTGTTTGTGCATTTACAATATTCATTGATTTTTGCCATTGAAAAACGTTCAGAAATGATTGAAGCTACTGACTAAATGAAAGGAGCTGGCATCTCACTCTCTTTGAATCTTCTTTATCATGCTAAGAGGAGCAGGAAAAAGCAAAAAATTTCAGAAGTGCACCTTGCAATGCGGAGAAATTACTGTTTGTGCATTTACAATATTCATTGATTTTTGCCATTGAAAAACATCATGTTATTCATATACCAGAAATGTTTGAAGCTACTTACTGAATGAAAGGAGCTGGCATCTCACTCTCTTTGAATCTTCTTTATCATGCTAAGAGGAGCAGGAAAAAGCAAAAAATTTCAGAATTGCACCTTGCAATGCGGAGAAATTACTGTTTGTGCATTTACAATATTCATTGATTTTTGCCATTGAAAAACGTTCAGAAATGATTGAAGCTACTGACTAAATGAAAGGAGCTGGCATCTCACTCTCTTTGAATCTTCTTTATCATGCTAAGAGGAGCAGGAAAAAGCAAAAAATTTCAGAAGTGCACCTTGCAATGCGGAGAAATTACTGTTTGTGCATTTACAATATTCATTGATTTTTGCCATTGAAAAACATCATGTTATTCATATACCAGAAATGATTGAAGCTACTGACTAAATGAAAGGAGCTGGCATCTCACTCTCTTTGAATCTTCTTTATCATGCTAAGAGGAGCAGGAAAAAGCAAAAAATTTCAGAATTGCAGCTTGCAATGCGGAGAAATTACTGTTTGTGCATTTACAATATTCATTGATTTTTGCCATTGAAAAACGTTCAGAAATGATTGAAGCTACTGACTGAATGAAAGGAGCTGGCATCTCACTCTCTTTGAATCTTCTTTATCATGCTAAGAGGAGCAGGAAAAAGCAAAAAATTTCAGAATTGCACCTTGCAATGCGGAGAAATTACTGTTTGTGCATTTACAATATTCATTGATTTTTGCCATTGAAAAACATCATGTTATTCATATACCAGAAATGTTTGAAGCTACTGACTGAATGAAATGAGCTGGCATCTCACTCTCTTTGAATCTTCTTTATCATGCTAAGAGGAGCAGGAAAAAGCAAAAAATTTCAGAATTGCACCTTGCAATGCGGAGAAATTACTGTTTGTGCATTTACAATATTCATTGATTTTTGCCATTGAAAAACATCATGTTATTCATATACCAGAAATGATTGAAGCTACTGACTGAATGAAAGGAGCTGGCATTTCACTCTCTTTGAATCTTCTTTATCATGCTAAGAGGAGAAGGAAAAAGCAAAAAATTTCAGAATTGCACCTTGCAATGCGGAGAAATTACTGTTTGTGCATTTACAATATTCATTGATTTTTGCCATTGAAAAACGTCCAGAAATGATTGAAGCTACTGACTGAATGAAAGGACCTGGCATCTCACTCTCTTTGAATCTTCTTTATCATGCTAAGAGGAGCAGGAAAAAGCAAAAAATTTCAGAATTGCACCTTGCAATGCGGAGAAATTACTGTTTGTGCATTTACAATATTCATTGATTTTTGCCATTGAAAAACGTCCAGAAATGATTGAAGCTACTGACTGAATGAAAGGAGCTGGCATCTCACTCTCTTTGAATCTCCTTTATCATGCTAAGAGGAGCAGGAAAAAGCAAAAAATTTCAGAATTGCACCTTGCAATGCGGAGAAATTACTGTTTGTGCATTTACAATATTCATTGATTTTTGCCATTGAAAAACATCATGTTATTCATATACCAGAAATGTTTGAAGCTACTGACTGAATGAAAGGAGCTGGCATCTCACTCTCTTTGAATCTTCTTTATCATGCTAAGAGGAGCAGGAAAAAGCAAAAAATTTCAGAATTGCACATTGCAATGCGGAGAAATTACTGTTTGTGCATTTACAATATTCATTGATTTTTGCCATTGAAAAACGTCCAGAAACGTTTGAAGCTACTGACTGAAAGAAAGGAGCTGGCATCTCACTCTCTTTGAATCTTGTTTATCATGCTATGAGGAGCAGGAAAAAGCAAAAAATTTCAGAATTGCACCTTGCAATGCGGAGAAATTACTGTTTGTGCATTTACAATATTCATTGATTTTTGCCATTGAAAAACGTCCAGAAATGATTGAAGCTAATGACTGAATGAAAGGAGCTGGCATCTCACTCTCTTTGAATCTTCTTTATCATGCTAAGAGGAGCAGGAAAAAGCAAAAAATTTCAGATTTGCACCTTGCAATGCGGAGAAATTACTGTTTGTGCATTTACAATATTCATTGATTTTTGCCATTGAAAAACGTCCAGAAATGATTGAAGCTACTGACTGAATGAAAGGAGCTGGCATCTCACTCTCTTTGAATCTTCTTTATCATGCTAAGAGGAGCAGGAAAAAGCAAAAAATTTCAGAATTGCACCTTGCAATGCGGAGAAATTACTGTTTGTGCATTTACAATATTCATTGATTTTTGCCATTGAAAAACATCATGTTATTCATATACCAGAAATGTTTGAAGCTACTTACTGAATGAAAGGAGCTGGCATCTCACTCTCTTTGAATCTTCTTTATCATGCTAAGAGGAGCAGGAAAAAGCAAAAAATTTCAGAATTGCACCTTGCAATGCGGAGAAATTACTGTTTGTGCATTTACAATATTCATTGATTTTTGCCATTGAAAAACGTTCAGAAATGATTGAAGCTACTGACTAAATGAAAGGAGCTGGCATCTCACTCTCTTTGAATCTTCTTTATCATGCTAAGAGGAGCAGGAAAAAGCAAAAAATTTCAGAATTGCACCTTGCAATGCGGAGAAATTACTGTTTGTGCATTTACAATATTCATTGATTTTTGCCATTGAAAAACATCATGTTATTCATATACCAGAAATGATTGAAGCTACTGACTAAATGAAAGGAGCTGGCATCTCACTCTCTTTGAATCTTCTTTATCATGCTAAGAGGAGCAGGAAAAAGCAAAAAATTTCAGAATTGCACCTTGCAATGCAGAGAAATTACTGTTTGTGCATTTACAATATTCATTGATTTTTGCCATTGAAAAACATCATGTTATTCATATACCAGAAATGTTTGAAGCTACTTACTGAATGAAAGGAGCTGGCATCTCACTCTCTTTGAATCTTCTTTATCATGCTAAGAGGAGCAGGAAAAAGCAAAAAATTTCAGAATTGCACCTTGCAATGCGGAGAAATTACTGTTTGTGCATTTACAATATTCATTGATTTTTGCCATTGAAAAACGTTCAGAAATGATTGAAGCTACTGACTAAATGAAAGGAGCTGGCATCTCAATCTCTTTGAATCTTCTTTATCATGCTAAGAGGAGCAGGAAAAAGCAAAAAATTTCAGAATTGCACCTTGCAATTCGGAGAAATTACTGTTTGTGCATTTACAATATTCATTGATTTTTGCCATTGAAAAACATCATGTTATTCATATACCAGAAATGTTTGAAGCTACTGACTGAATGAAATGAGCTGGCATCTCACTCTCTTTGAATCTTCTTTATCATGCTAAGAGGAGCAGGAAAAAGCAAAAAATTTCAGATTTGCACCTTGCAATGCGGAGAAATTACTGTTTGTGCATTTACAATATTCATTGATTTTTGCCATTGAAAAACGTCCAGAAATGATTGAAGCTACTGACTGAATGAAAGGAGCTGGCATCTCACTCTCTTTGAATCTTCTTTATCATGCTAAGAGGAGCAGGAAAAAGCAAAAAATTTCAGAATTGCACCTTGCAATGCGGAGAAATTACTGTTTGTGCATTTACAATATTCATTGATTTTTGCCATTGAAAAACATCATGTTATTCATATACCAGAAATGTTTGAAGCTACTTACTGAATGAAAGGAGCTGGCATCTCACTCTCTTTGAATCTTCTTTATCATGCTAAGAGGAGCAGGAAAAAGCAAAAAATTTCAGAATTGCACCTTGCAATGCGGAGAAATTACTGTTTGTGCATTTACAATATTCATTGATTTTTGCCATTGAAAAACGTTCAGAAATGATTGAAGCTACTGACTAAATGAAAGGAGCTGGCATCTCACTCTCTTTGAATCTTCTTTATCATGCTAAGAGGAGCAGGAAAAAGCAAAAAATTTCAGAATTGCACCTTGCAATGCGGAGAAATTACTGTTTGTGCATTTACAATATTCATTGATTTTTGCCATTGAAAAACATCATGTTATTCATATACCAGAAATGATTGAAGCTACTGACTAAATGAAAGGAGCTGGCATCTCACTCTCTTTGAATCTTCTTTATCATGCTAAGAGGAGCAGGAAAAAGCAAAAAATTTCAGAATTGCACCTTGCAATGCGGAGAAATTACTGTTTGTGCATTTACAATATTCATTGATTTTTGCCATTGAAAAACATCATGTTATTCATATACCAGAAATGTTTGAAGCTACTTACTGAATGAAAGGAGCTGGCATCTCACTCTCTTTGAATCTTCTTTATCATGCTAAGAGGAGCAGGAAAAAGCAAAAAATTTCAGAATTGCACCTTGCAATGCGGAGAAATTACTGTTTGTGCATTTACAATATTCATTGATTTTTGCCATTGAAAAACGTTCAGAAATGATTGAAGCTACTGACTAAATGAAAGGAGCTGGCATCTCACTCTCTTTGAATCTTCTTTATCATGCTAAGAGGAGCAGGAAAAAGCAAAAAATTTCAGAATTGCACCTTGCAATTCGGAGAAATTACTGTTTGTGCATTTACAATATTCATTGATTTTTGCCATTGAAAAACATCATGTTATTCATATACCAGAAATGTTTGAAGCTACTGACTGAATGAAATGAGCTGGCATCTCACTCTCTTTGAATCTTCTTTATCATGCTAAGAGGAGCAGGAAAAAGCAAAAAATTTCAGAATTGCACCTTGCAATGCGGAGAAATTACTGTTTGTGCATTTACAATATTCATTGATTTTTGCCATTGAAAAACATCATGTTATTCATATACCAGAAATGATTGAAGCTACTGACTGAATGAAAGGAGCTTGCATCTCACTCTCTTTGAATCTTCTTTATCATGCTAAGAGGAGCAGGAAAAAGCAAAAAATTTCAGAATTGCACCTTGCAATGCGGAGAAATTACTGTTTGTGCATTTACAATATTCATTGATTTTTGCCATTGAAAAACATCATGTTATTCATATACCAGAAATGATTGAAGCTACTGACTGAATGAAAGGAGCTGGCATCTCACTCTCTTTGAATCTTCTTTATCATGCTAAGAGGAGCAGGAAAAAGCAAAAAATTTCAGAATTGCACCTTGCAATGCGGAGAAATTACTGTTTGTGCATTTACAATATTCATTGATTTTTGCCATTGAAAAACGTCCAGAAATGATTGAAGCTACTGACTGAATGAAAGGAGCTGGCATCTCACTCTCTTTGAATCTTCTTTATCATGCTAAGAGGAGCAGGAAAAAGCAAAAAATTTCAGAATTGCACCTTGCAATGCGGAGAAATTACTGTTTGTGCATTTACAATATTCATTGATTTTTGCCATTGAAAAACATCATGTTATTCATATACCAGAAATGTTTGAAGCTACTGACTGAATGAAATGAGCTGGCATCTCACTCTCTTTGAATCTTCTTTATCATGCTAAGAGGAGCAGGAAAAAGCAAAAAATTTCAGAATTGCACCTTGCAATGCGGAGAAATTACTGTTTGTGCATTTACAATATTCATTGATTTTTGCCATTGAAAAACATCATGTTATTCATATACCAGAAATGATTGAAGCTACTGACTGAATGAAAGGAGCTGGCATTTCACTCTCTTTGAATCTTCTTTATCATGCTAAGAGGAGAAGGAAAAAGCAAAAAATTTCAGAATTGCACCTTGCAATGCGGAGAAATTACTGTTTGTGCATTTACAATATTCATTGATTTTTGCCATTGAAAAACGTCCAGAAATGATTGAAGCTACTGACTGAATGAAAGGACCTGGCATCTCACTCTCTTTGAATCTTCTTTATCATGCTAAGAGGAGCAGGAAAAAGCAAAAAATTTCAGAATTGCACCTTGCAATGCGGAGAAATTACTGTTTGTGCATTTACAATATTCATTGATTTTTGCCATTGAAAAACGTCCAGAAATGATTGAAGCTACTGACTGAATGAAAGGAGCTGGCATCTCACTCTCTTTGAATCTCCTTTATCATGCTAAGAGGAGCAGGAAAAAGCAAAAAATTTCAGAATTGCACCTTGCAATGCGGAGAAATTACTGTTTGTGCATTTACAATATTCATTGATTTTTGCCATTGAAAAACATCATGTTATTCATATACCAGAAATGTTTGAAGCTACTGACTGAATGAAAGGAGCTGGCATCTCACTCTCTTTGAATCTTCTTTATCATGCTAAGAGGAGCAGGAAAAAGCAAAAAATTTCAGAATTGCACATTGCAATGCGGAGAAATTACTGTTTGTGCATTTACAATATTCATTGATTTTTGCCATTGAAAAACGTCCAGAAACGTTTGAAGCTACTGACTGAAAGAAAGGAGCTGGCATCTCACTCTCTTTGAATCTTGTTTATCATGCTATGAGGAGCAGGAAAAAGCAAAAAATTTCAGAATTGCACCTTGCAATGCGGAGAAATTACTGTTTGTGCATTTACAATATTCATTGATTTTTGCCATTGAAAAACGTCCAGAAATGATTGAAGCTAATGACTGAATGAAAGGAGCTGGCATCTCACTCTCTTTGAATCTTCTTTATCATGCTAAGAGGAGCAGGAAAAAGCAAAAAATTTCAGATTTGCACCTTGCAATGCGGAGAAATTACTGTTTGTGCATTTACAATATTCATTGATTTTTGCCATTGAAAAACGTCCAGAAATGATTGAAGCTACTGACTGAATGAAAGGAGCTGGCATCTCACTCTCTTTGAATCTTCTTTATCATGCTAAAAGGAGCAGGAAAAAGCAAAAAATTTCAGAATTGCACCTTGCAATGCGGAGAAATTACTGTTTGTGCATTTACAATATTCATTGATTTTTGCCATTGAAAAACATCATGTTATTCATATACCAGAAATGTTTGAAGCTACTTACTGAATGAAAGGAGCTGGCATCTCACTCTCTTTGAATCTTCTTTATCATGCTAAGAGGAGCAGGAAAAAGCAAAAAATTTCAGAATTGCACCTTGCAATGCGGAGAAATTACTGTTTGTGCATTTACAATATTCATTGATTTTTGCCATTGAAAAACGTTCAGAAATGATTGAAGCTACTGACTAAATGAAAGGAGCTGGCATCTCACTCTCTTTGAATCTTCTTTATCATGCTAAGAGGAGCAGGAAAAAGCAAAAAATTTCAGAATTGCACCTTGCAATGCGGAGAAATTACTGTTTGTGCATTTACAATATTCATTGATTTTTGCCATTGAAAAACATCATGTTATTCATATACCAGAAATGATTGAAGCTACTGACTAAATGAAAGGAGCTGGCATCTCACTCTCTTTGAATCTTCTTTATCATGCTAAGAGGAGCAGGAAAAAGCAAAAAATTTCAGAATTGCACCTTGCAATGCGGAGAAATTACTGTTTGTGCATTTACAATATTCATTGATTTTTGCCATTGAAAAACATCATGTTATTCATATACCAGAAATGTTTGAAGCTACTTACTGAATGAAAGGAGCTGGCATCTCACTCTCTTTGAATCTTCTTTATCATGCTAAGAGGAGCAGGAAAAAGCAAAAAATTTCAGAATTGCACCTTGCAATGCGGAGAAATTACTGTTTGTGCATTTACAATATTCATTGATTTTTGCCATTGAAAAACGTTCAGAAATGATTGAAGCTACTGACTAAATGAAAGGAGCTGGCATCTCAATCTCTTTGAATCTTCTTTATCATGCTAAGAGGAGCAGGAAAAAGCAAAAAATTTCAGAATTGCACCTTGCAATTCGGAGAAATTACTGTTTGTGCATTTACAATATTCATTGATTTTTGCCATTGAAAAACATCATGTTATTCATATACCAGAAATGTTTGAAGCTACTGACTGAATGAAATGAGCTGGCATCTCACTCTCTTTGAATCTTCTTTATCATGCTAAGAGGAGCAGGAAAAAGCAAAAAATTTCAGATTTGCACCTTGCAATGCGGAGAAATTACTGTTTGTGCATTTACAATATTCATTGATTTTTGCCATTGAAAAACGTCCAGAAATGATTGAAGCTACTGACTGAATGAAAGGAGCTGGCATCTCACTCTCTTTGAATCTTCTTTATCATGCTAAGAGGAGCAGGAAAAAGCAAAAAATTTCAGAATTGCACCTTGCAATGCGGAGAAATTACTGTTTGTGCATTTACAATATTCATTGATTTTTGCCATTGAAAAACATCATGTTATTCATATACCAGAAATGTTTGAAGCTACTTACTGAATGAAAGGAGCTGGCATCTCACTCTCTTTGAATCTTCTTTATCATGCTAAGAGGAGCAGGAAAAAGCAAAAAATTTCAGAATTGCACCTTGCAATGCGGAGAAATTACTGTTTGTGCATTTACAATATTCATTGATTTTTGCCATTGAAAAACGTTCAGAAATGATTGAAGCTACTGACTAAATGAAAGGAGCTGGCATCTCACTCTCTTTGAATCTTCTTTATCATGCTAAGAGGAGCAGGAAAAAGCAAAAAATTTCAGAATTGCACCTTGCAATGCGGAGAAATTACTGTTTGTGCATTTACAATATTCATTGATTTTTGCCATTGAAAAACATCATGTTATTCATATACCAGAAATGATTGAAGCTACTGACTAAATGAAAGGAGCTGGCATCTCACTCTCTTTGAATCTTCTTTATCATGCTAAGAGGAGCAGGAAAAAGCAAAAAATTTCAGAATTGCACCTTGCAATGCGGAGAAATTACTGTTTGTGCATTTACAATATTCATTGATTTTTGCCATTGAAAAACATCATGTTATTCATATACCAGAAATGTTTGAAGCTACTTACTGAATGAAAGGAGCTGGCATCTCACTCTCTTTGAATCTTCTTTATCATGCTAAGAGGAGCAGGAAAAAGCAAAAAATTTCAGAATTGCACCTTGCAATGCGGAGAAATTACTGTTTGTGCATTTACAATATTCATTGATTTTTGCCATTGAAAAACGTTCAGAAATGATTGAAGCTACTGACTAAATGAAAGGAGCTGGCATCTCACTCTCTTTGAATCTTCTTTATCATGCTAAGAGGAGCAGGAAAAAGCAAAAAATTTCAGAATTGCACCTTGCAATTCGGAGAAATTACTGTTTGTGCATTTACAATATTCATTGATTTTTGCCATTGAAAAACATCATGTTATTCATATACCAGAAATGTTTGAAGCTACTGACTGAATGAAATGAGCTGGCATCTCACTCTCTTTGAATCTTCTTTATCATGCTAAGAGGAGCAGGAAAAAGCAAAAAATTTCAGAATTGCACCTTGCAATGCGGAGAAATTACTGTTTGTGCATTTACAATATTCATTGATTTTTGCCATTGAAAAACATCATGTTATTCATATACCAGAAATGATTGAAGCTACTGACTGAATGAAAGGAGCTTGCATCTCACTCTCTTTGAATCTTCTTTATCATGCTAAGAGGAGCAGGAAAAAGCAAAAAATTTCAGAATTGCACCTTGCAATGCGGAGAAATTACTGTTTGTGCATTTACAATATTCATTGATTTTTGCCATTGAAAAACATCATGTTATTCATATACCAGAAATGATTGAAGCTACTGACTGAATGAAAGGAGCTGGCATCTCACTCTCTTTGAATCTTCTTTATCATGCTAAGAGGAGCAGGAAAAAGCAAAAAATTTCAGAATTGCACCTTGCAATGCGGAGAAATTACTGTTTGTGCATTTACAATATTCATTGATTTTTGCCATTGAAAAACGTCCAGAAATGATTGAAGCTACTGACTGAATGAAAGGACCTGGCATCTCACTCTCTTTGAATCTTCTTTATCATGCTAAGAGGAGCAGGAAAAAGCAAAAAATTTCAGAATTGCACCTTGCAATGCGGAGAAATTACTGTTTGTGCATTTACAATATTCATTGATTTTTGCCATTGAAAAACGTCCAGAAATGATTGAAGCTACTGACTGAATGAAAGGAGCTGGCATCTCACTCTCTTTGAATCTCCTTTATCATGCTAAGAGGAGCAGGAAAAAGCAAAAAATTTCAGAATTGCACCTTGCAATGCGGAGAAATTACTGTTTGTGCATTTACAATATTCATTGATTTTTGCCATTGAAAATTATCATGTTATTCATGTACCAGAAATGTTTGAAGCTACTGACTGAATGAAAGGAGCTGGCATCTCACTCTCTTTGAATCTTCTTTATCATGCTAAGAGGAGCAGGAAAAAGCAAAAAATTTCAGAATTGCACATTGCAATGCGGAGAAATTACTGTTTGTGCATTTACAATATTCATTGATTTTTGCCATTGAAAAACGTCCAGAAACGTTTGAAGCTACTGACTGAAAGAAAGGAGCTGGCATCTCACTCTCTTTGAATCTTCTTTATCATGCTATGAGGAGCAGGAAAAAGCAAAAAATTTCAGAATTGCACCTTGCAATGCGGAGAAATTACTGTTTGTGCATTTACAATATTCATTGATTTTTGCCATTGAAAAACGTCCAGAAATGATTGAAGCTAATGACTGAATGAAAGGAGCTGGCATCTCACTCTCTTTGAATCTTCTTTATCATGCTAAGAGGAGCAGGAAAAAGCAAAAAATTTCAGATTTGCACCTTGCAATGCGGAGAAATTACTGTTTGTGCATTTACAATATTCATTGATTTTTGCCATTGAAAAACGTCCAGAAATGATTGAAGCTACTGACTGAATGAAAGGAGCTGGCATCTCACTCTCTTTGAATCTTCTTTATCATGCTAAGAGGAGCAGGAAAAAGCAAAAAATTTCAGAATTGCACCTTGCAATGCGGAGAAATTACTGTTTGTGCATTTACAATATTCATTGATTTTTGCCATTGAAAAACATCATGTTATTCATATACCAGAAATGATTGAAGCTACTGACTGAATGAAAGGAGCTGGCATCTCACTCTCTTTGAATCTTCTTTATCATGCTAAGAGGAGCAGGAAAAAGCAAAAAATTTCAGAATTGCACCTTGCAATGCGGAGAAATTACTGTTTGTGCATTTACAATATTCATTGATTTTTGCCATTGAAAAACGTCCAGAAATGATTGAAGCTACTGACTGAATGAAAGGACCTGGCATCTCACTCTCTTTGAATCTTCTTTATCATGCTAAGAGGAGCAGGAAAAAGCAAAAAATTTCAGAATTGCACCTTGCAATGCGGAGAAATTACTGTTTGTGCATTTACAATATTCATTGATTTTTGCCATTGAAAAACGTCCAGAAATGATTGAAGCTACTGACTGAATGAAAGGAGCTGGCATCTCACTCTCTTTGAATCTCCTTTATCATGCTAAGAGGAGCAGGAAAAAGCAAAAAATTTCAGAATTGCACCTTGCAATGCGGAGAAATTACTGTTTGTGCATTTACAATATTCATTGATTTTTGCCATTGAAAATTATCATGTTATTCATGTACCAGAAATGTTTGAAGCTACTGACTGAATGAAAGGAGCTGGCATCTCACTCTCTTTGAATCTTCTTTATCATGCTAAGAGGAGCAGGAAAAAGCAAAAAATTTCAGAATTGCACATTGCAATGCGGAGAAATTACTGTTTGTGCATTTACAATATTCATTGATTTTTGCCATTGAAAAACGTCCAGAAACGTTTGAAGCTACTGACTGAAAGAAAGGAGCTGGCATCTCACTCTCTTTGAATCTTCTTTATCATGCTATGAGGAGCAGGAAAAAGCAAAAAATTTCAGAATTGCACCTTGCAATGCGGAGAAATTACTGTTTGTGCATTTACAATATTCATTGATTTTTGCCATTGAAAAACGTCCAGAAATGATTGAAGCTAATGACTGAATGAAAGGAGCTGGCATCTCACTCTCTTTGAATCTTCTTTATCATGCTAAGAGGAGCAGGAAAAAGCAAAAAATTTCAGATTTGCACCTTGCAATGCGGAGAAATTACTGTTTGTGCATTTACAATATTCATTGATTTTTGCCATTGAAAAACGTCCAGAAATGATTGAAGCTACTGACTGAATGAAAGGAGCTGGCATCTCACTCTCTTTGAATCTTCTTTATCATGCTAAGAGGAGCAGGAAAAAGCAAAAAATTTCAGAATTGCACCTTGCAATGCGGAGAAATTACTGTTTGTGCATTTACAATATTCATTGATTTTTGCCATTGAAAAACATCATGTTATTCATATACCAGAAATGTTTGAAGCTACTTACTGAATGAAAGGAGCTGGCATCTCACTCTCTTTGAATCTTCTTTATCATGCTAAGAGGAGCAGGAAAAAGCAAAAAATTTCAGAATTGCACCTTGCAATGCGGAGAAATTACTGTTTGTGCATTTACAATATTCATTGATTTTTGCCATTGAAAAACATCATGTTATTCATATACCAGAAATGATTGAAGCTACTGACTGAATGAAAGGAGCTGGCATTTCACTCTCTTTGAATCTTCTTTATCATGCTAAGAGGAGAAGGAAAAAGCAAAAAATTTCAGAATTGCACCTTGCAATGCGGAGAAATTACTGTTTGTGCATTTACAATATTCATTGATTTTTGCCATTGAAAAACGTCCAGAAATGATTGAAGCTACTGACTGAATGAAAGGACCTGGCATCTCACTCTCTTTGAATCTTCTTTATCATGCTAAGAGGAGCAGGAAAAAGCAAAAAATTTCAGAATTGCACCTTGCAATGCGGAGAAATTACTGTTTGTGCATTTACAATATTCATTGATTTTTGCCATTGAAAAACGTCCAGAAATGATTGAAGCTACTGACTGAATGAAAGGAGCTGGCATCTCACTCTCTTTGAATCTCCTTTATCATGCTAAGAGGAGCAGGAAAAAGCAAAAAATTTCAGAATTGCACCTTGCAATGCGGAGAAATTACTGTTTGTGCATTTACAATATTCATTGATTTTTGCCATTGAAAAACATCATGTTATTCATATACCAGAAATGTTTGAAGCTACTGACTGAATGAAAGGAGCTGGCATCTCACTCTCTTTGAATCTTCTTTATCATGCTAAGAGGAGCAGGAAAAAGCAAAAAATTTCAGAATTGCACATTGCAATGCGGAGAAATTACTGTTTGTGCATTTACAATATTCATTGATTTTTGCCATTGAAAAACGTCCAGAAACGTTTGAAGCTACTGACTGAAAGAAAGGAGCTGGCATCTCACTCTCTTTGAATTTTGTTTATCATGCTATGAGGAGCAGGAAAAAGCAAAAAATTTCAGAATTGCACCTTGCAATGCGGAGAAATTACTGTTTGTGCATTTACAATATTCATTGATTTTTGCCATTGAAAAACGTCCAGAAATGATTGAAGCTAATGACTGAATGAAAGGAGCTGGCATCTCACTCTCTTTGAATCTTCTTTATCATGCTAAGAGGAGCAGGAAAAAGCAAAAAATTTCAGATTTGCACCTTGCAATGCGGAGAAATTACTGTTTGTGCATTTACAATATTCATTGATTTTTGCCATTGAAAAACGTCCAGAAATGATTGAAGCTACTGACTGAATGAAAGGAGCTGGCATCTCACTCTCTTTGAATCTTCTTTATCATGCTAAGAGGAGCAGGAAAAAGCAAAAAATTTCAGAATTGCACCTTGCAATGCGGAGAAATTACTGTTTGTGCATTTACAATATTCATTGATTTTTGCCATTGAAAAACATCATGTTATTCATATACCAGAAATGTTTGAAGCTACTTACTGAATGAAAGGAGCTGGCATCTCACTCTCTTTGAATCTTCTTTATCATGCTAAGAGGAGCAGGAAAAAGCAAAAAATTTCAGAATTGCACCTTGCAATGCGGAGAAATTACTGTTTGTGCATTTACAATATTCATTGATTTTTGCCATTGAAAAACGTTCAGAAATGATTGAAGCTACTGACTAAATGAAAGGAGCTGGCATCTCACTCTCTTTGAATCTTCTTTATCATGCTAAGAGGAGCAGGAAAAAGCAAAAAATTTCAGAATTGCACCTTGCAATTCGGAGAAATTACTGTTTGTGCATTTACAATATTCATTGATTTTTGCCATTGAAAAACATCATGTTATTCATATACCAGAAATGTTTGAAGCTACTGACTGAATAAAATGAGCTGGCATCTCACTCTCTTTGAATCTTCTTTATCATGCTAAGAGGAGCAGGAAAAAGCAAAAAATTTCAGAATTGCACCTTGCAATGCGGAGAAATTACTGTTTGTGCATTTACAATATTCATTGATTTTTGCCATTGAAAAACATCATGTTATTCATATACCAGAAATGATTGAAGCTACTGACTGAATGAAAGGAGCTTGCATCTCACTCTCTTTGAATCTTCTTTATCATGCTAAGAGGAGCAGGAAAAAGCAAAAAATTTCAGAATTGCACCTTGCAATGCGGAGAAATTACTGTTTGTGCATTTACAATATTCATTGATTTTTGCCATTGAAAAACATCATGTTATTCATATACCAGAAATGATTGAAGCTACTGACTGAATGAAAGGAGCTGGCATCTCACTCTCTTTGAATCTTCTTTATCATGCTAAGAGGAGCAGGAAAAAGCAAAAAATTTCAGAATTGCACCTTGCAATGCGGAGAAATTACTGTTTGTGCATTTACAATATTCATTGATTTTTGCCATTGAAAAACGTCCAGAAATGATTGAAGCTACTGACTGAATGAAAGGACCTGGCATCTCACTCTCTTTGAATCTTCTTTATCATGCTAAGAGGAGCAGGAAAAAGCAAAAAATTTCAGAATTGCACCTTGCAATGCGGAGAAATTACTGTTTGTGCATTTACAATATTCATTGATTTTTGCCATTGAAAAACGTCCAGAAATGATTGAAGCTACTGACTGAATGAAAGGAGCTGGCATCTCACTCTCTTTGAATCTCCTTTATCATGCTAAGAGGAGCAGGAAAAAGCAAAAAATTTCAGAATTGCACCTTGCAATGCGGAGAAATTACTGTTTGTGCATTTACAATATTCATTGATTTTTGCCATTGAAAAACATCATGTTATTCATATACCAGAAATGTTTGAAGCTACTGACTGAATGAAAGGAGCTGGCATCTCACTCTCTTTGAATCTTCTTTATCATGCTAAGAGGAGCAGGAAAAAGCAAAAAATTTCAGAATTGCACATTGCAATGCGGAGAAATTACTGTTTGTGCATTTACAATATTCATTGATTTTTGCAATTGAAAAACGTCCAGAAACGTTTGAAGCTACTGACTGAAAGAAAGGAGCTGGCATCTCACTCTCTTTGAATCTTCTTTATCATGCTATGAGGAGCAGGAAAAAGCAAAAAATTTCAGAATTGCACCTTGCAATGCGGAGAAATTACTGTTTGTGCATTTACAATATTCATTGATTTTTGCCATTGAAAAACGTCCAGAAATGATTGAAGCTAATGACTGAATGAAAGGAGCTGGCATCTCACTCTCTTTGAATCTTCTTTATCATGCTAAGAGGAGCAGGAAAAAGCAAAAAATTTCAGATTTGCACCTTGCAATGCGGAGAAATTACTGTTTGTGCATTTACAATATTCATTGATTTTTGCCATTGAAAAACGTCCAGAAATGATTGAAGCTACTGACTGAATGAAAGGAGCTGGCATCTCACTCTCTTTGAATCTTCTTTATCATGCTAAGAGGAGCAGGAAAAAGCAAAAAATTTCAGAATTGCACCTTGCAATGCGGAGAAATTACTGTTTGTGCATTTACAATATTCATTGATTTTTGCCATTGAAAAACATCATGTTATTCATATACCAGAAATGTTTGAAGCTACTTACTGAATGAAAGGAGCTGGCATCTCACTCTCTTTGAATCTTCTTTATCATGCTAAGAGGAGCAGGAAAAAGCAAAAAATTTCAGAATTGCACCTTGCAATGCGGAGAAATTACTGTTTGTGCATTTACAATATTCATTGATTTTTGCCATTGAAAAACATCATGTTATTCATATACCAGAAATGATTGAAGCTACTGACTAAATGAAAGGAGCTGGCATCTCACTCTCTTTGAATCTTCTTTATCATGCTAAGAGGAGCAGGAAAAAGCAAAAAATTTCAGAATTGCAGCTTGCAATGCGGAGAAATTACTGTTTGTGCATTTACAATATTCATTGATTTTTGCCATTGAAAAACGTCCAGAAATGATTGAAGCTACTGACTGAATGAAAGGAGCTGGCATCTCACTCTCTTTGAATCTTCTTTATCATGCTAAGAGGAGCAGGAAAAAGCAAAAAATTTCAGAATTGCACCTTGCAATGCGGAGAAATTACTGTTTGTGCATTTACAATATTCATTGATTTTTGCCATTGAAAAACATCATGTTATTCATATACCAGAAATGTTTGAAGCTACTGACTGAATGAAATGAGCTGGCATCTCACTCTCTTTGAATCTTCTTTATCATGCTAAGAGGAGCAGGAAAAAGCAAAAAATTTCAGAATTGCACCTTGCAATGCGGAGAAATTACTGTTTGTGCATTTACAATATTCATTGATTTTTGCCATTGAAAAACATCATGTTATTCATATACCAGAAATGATTGAAGCTACTGACTGAATGAAAGGAGCTGGCATCTCACTCTCTTTGAATCTTCTTTATCATGCTAAGAGGAGCAGGAAAAAGCAAAAAATTTCAGAATTGCACTTTGCAATGCGGAGAAATTACTGTTTGTGCATTTACAATATTCATTGATTTTTGCCATTGAAAAACGTCCAGAAATGATTGAAGCTACTGACTGAATGAAAGGACCTGGCATCTCACTCTCTTTGAATCTTCTTTATCATGCTAAGAGGAGCAGGAAAAAGCAAAAAATTTCAGAATTGCACCTTGCAATGCGGAGAAATTACTGTTTGTGCATTTACAATATTCATTGATTTTTGCCATTGAAAAACATCATGTTATTCATATACCAGAAATGTTTGAAGCTACTGACTGAATGAAAGGAGCTGGCATCTCACTCTCTTTGAATCTTCTTTATCATGCTAAGAGGAGCAGGAAAAAGCAAAAAATTTCAGAATTGCACATTGCAATGCGGTGAAATTACTGTTTGTGCATTTACAATATTCATTGATTTTTGCCATTGAAAAACGTCCAGAAACGTTTGAAGCTACTGACTGAAAGAAAGGAGCTGGCATCTCACTCTCTTTGAATCTTCTTTATCATGCTATGAGGAGCAGGAAAAAGCAAAAAATTTCAGAATTGCACCTTGCAATGCGGAGAAATTACTGTTTGTGCATTTACAATATTCATTGATTTTTGCCATTGAAAAACGTCCAGAAATGATTGAAGCTAATGACTGAATGAAAGGAGCTGGCATCTCACTCTCTTTGAATCTTCTTTATCATGCTAAGAGGAGCAGGAAAAAGCAAAAAATTTCAGATTTGCACCTTGCAATGCGGAGAAATTACTGTTTGTGCATTTACAATATTCATTGATTTTTGCCATTGAAAAACGTCCAGAAATGATTGAAGCTACTGACTGAATGAAAGGAGCTGGCATCTCACTCTCTTTGAATCTTCTTTATCATGCTAAGAGGAGCAGGAAAAAGCAAAAAATTTCAGAATTGCACCTTGCAATGCGGAGAAATTACTGTTTGTGCATTTACAATATTCATTGATTTTTGCCATTGAAAAACATCATGTTATTCATATACCAGAAATGTTTGAAGCTACTTACTGAATGAAAGGAGCTGGCATCTCACTCTCTTTGAATCTTCTTTATCATGCTAAGAGGAGCAGGAAAAAGCAAAAAATTTCAGAATTGCACCTTGCAATGCGGAGAAATTACTGTTTGTGCATTTACAATATTCATTGATTTTTGCCATTGAAAAACGTCCAGAAATGATTGAAGCTACTGACTAAATGAAAGGAGCTGGCATCTCACTCTCTTTGCATCTTCTTTATCATGCTAAGAGGAGCAGGAAAAAGCAAAAAATTTCAGAATTGCACCTTGCAATGCGGAGAAATTACTGTTTGTGCATTTACAATATTCATTGATTTTTGCCATTGAAAAACATCATGTTATTCATATACCAGAAATGATGGAAGCTACTGACTGAATGAAAGGAGCCGGCATCTCACTCTCTTTGAATCTTCTTTATTATGCTAAGAGGAGCAGGAAAAAGCAAAAAATTTCAGAATTGCACATTGCAATGCGGAGAAATTACTGTTTGTGCATTTACAATATTCATTGATTTTTGCCATTGAAAAACGTCCAGAAACGTTTGAAGCTACTGACTGAAAGAAAGGAGCTGGCATCTCACTCTCTTTGAATCTTCTTTATCATGCTAAGAGGAGCAGGAAAAAGCAAAAAATTTCAGAATTGCACCTTGCAATGCGGAGAAATTACTGTTTGTGCATTTACAATATTCATTGATTTTTGGCATTGAAAAACGTCCAGAAATGATTGAAGCTACTGACTGAATGAAAGGAGCTGGCATCTCAATCTCTTTGAATCTTCTTTATCATGCTAAGAGGAGCAGGAAAAAGCAAAAAAATTCAGAATTGCAACTTGCAATGCAGAGAAATTCCTGTTTGTGCATTTACAATATTCATTGATTTTTGCCATTGAAAAACATCATGTTATTCATATACCAGAAATGTTTGAAGCTACTGACTGAATGAAAGGAGCTGGCATCTCACTCTCTTTGAATCTTCTTTATCATGCTAAGAGGAGCAGGAAAAAGCAAAAAATTTCAGAATTGCACCTTGCAATGTGGAGAAATTACTGCTTGTGCATTTACAATATTCATTGATTTTTGCCATTGAAAAACGTCCAGAAATGATTGAAGCTACTGACTGAATGAAAGGAGCTGGCATCTCAATCTCTTTGAATCTTCTTTATCATGCTAAGAGGAGCAGGAAAAAGCAAAAAATTTCAGAATTGCACCTTGCAATGCGGAGAAATTACTGTTTGTGCATTTACAATATTCATTGATTTTTGCCATTGAAAAACATCATGTTATTCATATACCAGATATGTTTGAAGCTACTGACTGAATGAAAGGAGCTGGCATCTCACTCTCTTTGAATCTTCTTTATCATGCTAAGAGGAGCAGGAAAAAGCAAAAAATTTCAGAATTGCACCTTGCAATGCGGAGAAATTACTGTTTGTGCATTTACAATATTCATTGATTTTTGCATTGAAAAACATCATGTTATTCATATACCAGAAATGATTGAAGCTACTGACTGAATGAAAGGACCTGGCATCTCACTCTCTTTGAATCTTCTTTATCATGCTAAGAGGAGCAGGAAAAAGCAAAAAATTTCAGAATTGCACCTTGCAATGCGGAGAAATTACTGTTTGTGCATTTACAATATTCATTGATTTTTGCCATTGAAAAACGTCCAGAAATGATTGAAGCTACTGACTGAATGAAAGGAGCTGGCATCTCACTCTCTTTGAATCTTCTTTATCATGCTAAGAGGAGAAGGAAAAAGCAAAAAATTTCAGAATTGCACCTTGCAATGCGGAGAAATTACTGTTTGTGCATTTACAATATTCATTGATTTTTGCCATTGAAAAACATCATGTTATTCATATACCAGAAATGTTTGAAGCTACTGACTGAATGAAAGGAGCTGGCATCTCACTCTCTTTGAATCTTCTTTATCATGCTAAGAGGAGCAGTAAAAAGCAAAAAATTTCAGAATTGCACCTTGCAATGCGGAGAAATTACTGTTTGTGCATTTACAATATTCATTGATTTTTGCCATTGAAAAACATCATGTTATTCATATACCAGAAATGATTGAAGCTACTGACTGAATGATGGAGCTGGCATCTCACTCTCTTTGAATCTTCTTTATCATGCTAAGAGGAGCAGGAAAAGCAAAAAATTTCAGAATTGCACCTTGCAATGCAGAGAAATTACTGTTTGTGCATTTACAATATTCATTGATTTTTGCCATTGAAAAACATCATGTTATTCATATACCAGAAATGTTTGAAGCTACTGACTGAATGAAAGGAGCTGGCATCTCACTCTCTTTGAATCTTCTTTATCATGCTAAGAGGAGCAGGAAAAAGCAAAAAATTTCAGAATTGCACCTTGCAATGTGGAGAAATTACTGCTTGTGCATTTACAATATTCATTGATTTTTGCCATTGAAAAACGTCCAGAAATGATTGAAGCTACTGACTGAATGAAAGGAGCTGGCATCTCAATCTCTTTGAATCTTCTTTATCATGCTAAGAGGAGCAGGAAAAAGCAAAAAATTTCAGAATTGCACCTTGCAATGCGGAGAAATTACTGTTTGTGCATTTACAATATTCATTGATTTTTGCCATTGAAAAACATCATGTTATTCATATACCAGATATGTTTGAAGCTACTGACTGAATGAAAGGAGCTGGCATCTCACTCTCTTTGAATCTTCTTTATCATGCTAAGAGGAGCAGGAAAAAGCAAAAAATTTCAGAATTGCACCTTGCAATGCGGAGAAATTACTGTTTGTGCATTTACAATATTCATTGATTTTTGCATTGAAAAACATCATGTTATTCATATACCAGAAATGATTGAAGCTACTGACTGAATGAAAGGACCTGGCATCTCACTCTCTTTGAATCTTCTTTATCATGCTAAGAGGAGCAGGAAAAAGCAAAAAATTTTAGAATTGCACCTTGCAATGCGGAGAAATTACTGTTTGTGCATTTACAATATTCATTGATTTTTGCCATTGAAAAACGTCCAGAAATGATTGAAGCTACTGACTGAATGAAAGGAGCTGGCATCTCACTCTCTTTGAATCTTCTTTATCATGCTAAGAGAAGCAGTAAAAAGCAAAAAATTTCAGAATTGCACCTTGCAATGCGGAGAAATTACTGTTTGTGCATTTACAATATTCATTGATTTTTGCCATTGAAAAACATCATGTTATTCATATACCAGAAATGATTGAAGCTACTGACTGAATGAAAGGAGCTGGCATCTCACTCTCTTTGAATCTTCTTTATCATGCTAAGAGGAGCAGGAAAAGCAAAAAATTTCAGAATTGCACCTTGCAATGCAGAGAAATTACTGTTTGTGCATTTACAATATTCATTGATTTTTGCCATTGAAAAACATCATGTTATTCATATACCAGAAATGATTGAAGCTACTGACTGAATGAAAGGAGCTGGCATCTCACTCTCTTTGAATCTTCTTTATCATGCTAAGAGGAGCAGGAAAAAGCAAAAAATTTCAGAATTGCACCTTGCAATGCGGAGAAATTACTGTTTGTGCATTTACAATATTCATTGATTTTTGCCATTGAAAAACGTCCAGAAATGATTGAAGCTACTGACTGAATGAAAGGAGCTGGCATCTCACTCTCTTTGAATCTTCTTTATCATGCTAAGAGGAGCAGGAAAAAGCAAAAAATTTCAGAATTGCACCTTGCAATGCAGAGAAATTACTGTTTGTGCATTTACAATATTCATTGATTTTTGCCATTGAAAAACATCATGTTATTCATATACCAGAAATGTTTGAAGCTACTGACTGAATGAAAGGAGCTGGCATCTCACTCTCTTTGAATCTTCTTTATCATGCTAAGAGGAGCAGGAAAAAGCAAAAAATTTCAGAATTGCACCTTGCAATGCGGAGAAATTACTGTTTGTGCATTTACAATATTCATTGATTTTTGCCATTGAAAAACGTCCAGAAATGATTGAAGCTACTGACTGAATGAAAGGAGCTGGCATCTCACTCTCTTTGAATCTTCTTTATCATGCTAAGAGGAGCAGGAAAAAGCAAAAAATTTCAGAATTGCACCTTGCAATGCGGAGAAATTACTGTTTGTGCATTTACAATATTCATTGATTTTTGCCATTGAAAAACGTCCAGAAATGATTGAAGCTACTGACTGAATGAAAGGAGCTGGCATCTCACTCTCTTTGAATCTTCTTTATCATGCTAAGAGGAGCAGGAAAAAGCAAAAAATTTCAGAATTGCACCTTGCAATGCGGAGAAATCACTGCTTGTGCATTTACAATATTCATTGATTTTTGCCATTGAAAAACATCATGTTATTCATATACCAGAAATGATTGAAGCTACTGACTGAATGAAAGGAGCTGGCATCTCACTCTCTTTGAATCTTCTTTATCATGCTAAGAGGAGCAGGAAAAAGCAAAACATTTCAGAATTGCACCTTGCAATGCGGAGAAATTACTGTTTGTGCATTTACAATATTCATTGATTTTTGCCATTGAAAAACATCATGTTATTCATATACCAGAAATGATTGAAGCTACTGACTGAAGGAAAGTAGCTGGCATCTCACTCTCTTTGAATCTTCTTTATCATGCTAAGAGGAGCAGGAAAAAGCAAAAAATTTCAGAATTGCACCTTGCAATGCGGAGAAATTACTGTTTGTGCATTTACAATATTCATTGATTTTTGCCATTGAAAAACGTCCAGAAATGATTGAAGCTACTGACTGAATGAAAGGAGCTGGCATCTCACTCTCTTTGAATCTTCTTTATCATGCTAAGAGGAGCAGGAAAAAGCAAAAAATTTCAGAATTGCACCTTGCAATGCGGAGAAATTACTGTTTGTGCATTTACAATATTCATTGATTTTTGCCATTGAAAAACATCATGTTATTCATATACCAGAAATGATTGAAGCTACTGACTGAATGAAAGGAGCTGGCATCTCACTCTCTTTGAATCTTCTTTATCATGCTAAGAGGAGCAGGAAAAAGCAAAAAATTTCAGAATTGCACCTTGCAATGCGGAGAAATTACTGTTTGTGCATTTACAATATTCATTGATTTTTGCCATTGAAAAACGTCCAGAAATGATTGAAGCTACTGACTGAATGAAAGGAGCTGGCATCTCACTCTCTTTGAATCTTCTTTATCATGCTAAGAGGAGCAGGAAAAAGCAAAAAATTTCAGAATTGCACCTTGCAATGCGGAGAAATTACTGTTTGTGCATTTACAATATTCATTGATTTTTGCCATTGAAAAACATCATGTTATTCATATACCAGAAATGTTTGAAGCTACTGACAGAATGAAAGGAGCTGGCATCTCACTCTCTTTGAATCTTCTTTATCATGCTAAGAGGAGCAGGAAAAAGCAAAAAATTTCAGAATTGCACATTGCAATGCGGAGAAATTACTGTTTGTGCATTTACAATATTCATTGATTTTTGCCATTGAAAAACGTCCAGAAACGTTTGAAGCTACTGACTGAAAGAAAGGAGCTGGCATCTCACTCTCTTTGAATCTTCTTTATCATGCTATGAGGAGCAGGAAAAAGCAAAAAATTTCAGAATTGCACCTTGCAATGCGGAGAAATTACTGTTTGTGCATTTACAATATTCATTGATTTTTGCCATTGAAAAACGTCCAGAAATGATTGAAGCTAATGACTGAATGAAAGGAGCTGGCATCTCACTCTCTTTGAATCGTCTTTATCATGCTAAGAGGAGCAGGAAAAAGCAAAAAATTTCAGATTTGCACCTTGCAATGCGGAGAAATTACTGTTTGTGCATTTACAATATTCATTGATTTTTGCCATTGAAAAACGTCCAGAAATGATTGAAGCTACTGACTGAATGAAAGGAGCTGGCATCTCACTCTCTTTGAATCTTCTTTATCATGCTAAGAGGAGCAGGAAAAAGCAAAAAATTTCAGAATTGCACCTTGCAATGCGGAGAAATTACTGTTTGTGCATTTACAATATTCATTGATTTTTGCCATTGAAAAACATCATGTTATTCATATACCAGAAATGTTTGAAGCTACTTACTGAATGAAAGGAGCTGGCATCTCACTCTCTTTGAATCTTCTTTATCATGCTAAGAGGAGCAGGAAAAAGCAAAAAATTTCAGAATTGCACCTTGCAATGCGGAGAAATTACAGTTTGTGCATTTACAATATTCATTGATTTTTGCCATTGAAAAACGTCCAGAAATGATTGAAGGTACTGACTAAATGAAAGGAGCTGGCCTCTCACTCTCTTTGAATCTTCTTTATCATGCTAAGAGGAGCAGGAAAAAGCAAAAAATTTCAGAATTGCACCTTGCAATGCGGAGAAATTACTGTTTGTGCATTTACAATATTCATTGATTTTTGCCATTGAAAAACATCATGTTATTCATATACCAGAAATGATTGAAGCTACTGACTAAATGAAAGGAGCTGGCATCTCACTCTCTTTGAATCTTCTTTATCATGCTAAGAGGAGCAGGAAAAAGCAAAAAATTTCAGAATTGCAGCTTGCAATGCGGAGAAATTACTGTTTGTGCATTTACAATATTCATTGATTTTTGCCATTGAAAAACGTCCAGAAATGATTGAAGCTACTGACTGAATGAAAGGAGCTGGCATCTCACTCTCTTTGAATCTTCTTTATCATGCTAAGAGGAGCAGGAAAAAGCAAAAAATTTCAGAATTGCACCTTGCAATGCGGAGAAATTACTGTTTGTGCATTTACAATATTCATTGATTTTTGCCATTGAAAAACATCATGTTATTCATATACCAGAAATGTTTGAAGGTACTGACAGAATGAAAGGAGCTTGCATCTCACTCTCTTTGAATCTTCTTTATCATGCTAAGAGGAGCAGGAAAAAGCAAAAAATTTCAGAATTGCACATTGCAATGCGGAGAAATTACTGTTTGTGCATTTACAATATTCATTGATTTTTGCCATTGAAAAACGTCCAGAAACGTTTGAAGCTACTGACTGAAAGAAAGGAGCTGGCATCTCACTCTCTTTGAATCTTCTTTATCATGCTATGAGGAGCAGGAAAAAGCAAAAAATTTCAGAATTGCACCTTGCAATGCGGAGAAATTACTGTTTGTGCATTTACAATATTCATTGATTTTTGCCATTGAAAAACGTCCAGAAATGATTGAAGCTAATGACTGAATGAAAGGAGCTGGCATCTCACTCTCTTTGAATCTTCTTTATCATGCTAAGAGGAGCAGGAAAAAGCAAAAAATTTCAGATTTGTACCTTGCAATGCGGAGAAATTACTGTTTGTGCATTTACAATATTCATTGATTTTTGCCATTAAAAAACGTCCAGAAATGATTGAAGCTACTGACTGAATGAAAGGAGCTGGCATCTCACTCTCTTTGAATCTTCTTTATCATGCTAAGAGGAGCAGGAAAAAGCAAAAAATTTCAGAATTGCACCTTGCAATGCGGAGAAATTACTGTTTGTGCATTTACAATATTCATTGATTTTTGCCATTGAAAAACATCATGTTATTCATATACCAGAAATGTTTGAAGCTACTTACTGAATGAAAGGAGCTGGCATCTCACTCTCTTTGAATCTTCTTTATCATGCTAAGAGGAGCAGGAAAAAGCAAAAAATTTCAGAATTGCACCTTGCAATGCGGAGAAATTACTGTTTGTGCATTTACAATATTCATTGATTTTTGCCACTGAAAAACGTTCAGAAATGATTGAAGCTACTGACTAAATGAAAGGAGCTGGCATCTCACTCTCTTTGAATCTTCTTTATCATGCTAAGAGGAGCAGGAAAAAGCAAAAAATTTCAGAATTGCACCTTGCAATGCGGAGAAATTACTGTTTGTGCATTTACAATATTCATTGATTTTTGCCATTGAAAAACATCATGTTATTCATATACCAGAAATGATTGAAGCTACTGACTAAATGAAAGGAGCTGGCATCTCACTCTCTTTGAATCTTCTTTATCATGCTAAGAGGAGCAGGAAAAAGCAAAAAATTTCAGAATTGCAGCTTGCAATGCGGAGAAATTACTGTTTGTGCATTTACAATATTCATTGATTTTTGCCATTGAAAAACGTCCAGAAATGATTGAAGCTACTGACTGAATGAAAGGAGCTGGCATCTCACTCTCTTTGAATCTTCTTTATCATGCTAAGAGGAGCAGGAAAAAGCAAAAAATTTCAGAATTGCACCTTGCAATGCGGAGAAATTACTGTTTGTGCATTTACAATATTCATTGATTTTTGCCATTGAAAAACATCATGTTATTCATATACCAGAAATGTTTGAAGCTACTGACTGAATGAAATGAGCTGGCATCTCACTCTCATTGAATCTTCTTTATCATGCTAAGAGGAGCAGGAAAAAGCAAAAAATTTCAGAATTGCACCTTGCAATGCGGAGAAATTACTGTTTGTGCATTTACAATATTCATTGATTTTTGCCATTGAAAAACGTCCAGAAATGGTTGAAGCTACTGACTGAATGAAAGGACCTGGCATCTCACTCTCTTTGAATCTTCTTTATCATGCTAAGAGGAGCAGGAAAAAGCAAAAAATTTCAGAATTGCACCTTGCAATGCGGAGAAATTACTGTTTGTGCATTTACAATATTCATTGATTTTTGCCATTGAAAAACGTCCAGAAATGATTGAAGCTACTGACTGAATGAAAGGAGCTGGCATCTCACTCTCTTTGAATCTCCTTTATCATGCTAAGAGGAGCAGGAAAAAGCAAAAAATTTCAGAATTGCACCTTGCAATGCGGAGAAATTACTGTTTGTGCATTTACAATATTCATTGATTTTTGCCATTGAAAAACATCATGTTATTCATATACCAGAAATGTTTGAAGCTACTGACTGAATGAAAGGAGCTGGCATCTCACTCTCTTTGAATCTTCTTTATCATGCTAAGAGGAGCAGGAAAAAGCAAAAAATTTCAGAATTGCACATTGCAATGCGGAGAAATTACTGTTTGTGCATTTACAATATTCATTGATTTTTGCCATTGAAAAACGTCCAGAAACGTTTGAAGCTACTGACTGAAAGAAAGGAGCTGGCATCTCACTCTCTTTGAATCTTCTTTACCATGCTATGAGGAGCAGGAAAAAGCAAAAAATTTCAGAATTGCACCTTGCAATGCGGAGAAATTACTGTTTGTGCATTTACAATATTCATTGATTTTTGCCATTGAAAAACGTCCAGAAATGATTGAAGCTAATGACTGAATGAAAGGAGCTGGCATCTCACTCTCTTTGAATCTTCTTTATCATGCTAAGAGGAGCAGGAAAAAGCAAAAAATTTCAGATTTGCACCTTGCAATGCGGAGAAATTACTGTTTGTGCATTTACAATATTCATTGATTTTTGCCATTGAAAAACGTCCAGAAATGATTGAAGCTACTGACTGAATGAAAGGAGCTGGCATCTCACTCTCTTTGAATCTTCTTTATCATGCTAAGAGGAGCAGGAAAAAGCAAAAAATTTCAGAATTGCACCTTGCAATGCGGAGAAATTACTGTTTGTGCATTTACAATATTCATTGATTTTTGCCATTGAAAAACATCATGTTATTCATATACCAGAAATGTTTGAAGCTACTTACTGAATGAAAGGAGCTGGCATCTCACTCTCTTTGAATCTTCTTTATCATGCTAAGAGGAGCAGGAAAAAGCAAAAAATTTCAGAATTGCACCTTGCAATGCGGAGAAATTACTGTTTGTGCATTTACAATATTCATTGATTTTTGCCATTGAAAAACGTTCAGAAATGATTGAAGCTACTGACTAAATGAAAGGAGCTGGCATCTCACTCTCTTTGAATCTTCTTTATCATGCTAAGAGGAGCAGGAAAAAGCAAAAAATTTCAGAATTGCACCTTGCAATGCGGAGAAATTACTGTTTGTGCATTTACAATATTCATTGATTTTTGCCATTGAAAAACATCATGTTATTCATATACCAGAAATGATTGAAGCTACTGACTAAATGAAAGGAGCTGGCATCTCACTCTCTTTGAATCTTCTTTATCATGCTAAGAGGAGCAGGAAAAAGCAAAAAATTTCAGAATTGCAGCTTGCAATGCGGAGAAATTACTGTTTGTGCATTTACAATATTCATTGATTTTTGCCATTGAAAAACGTCCAGAAATGATTGAAGCTACTGACTGAATGAAAGGAGCTGGCATCTCACTCTCTTTGAATCTTCTTTATCATGCTAAGAGGAGCAGGAAAAAGCAAAAAATTTCAGAATTGCACCTTGCAATGCGGAGAAATTACTGTTTGTGCATTTACAATATTCATTGATTTTTGCCATTGAAAAACATCATGTTATTCATATACCAGAAATGTTTGAAGCTACTGACTGAATGAAATGAGCTGGCATCTCACTCTCTTTGAATCTTCTTTATCATGCTAAGAGGAGCAGGAAAAAGCAAAAAATTTCAGAATTGCACCTTGCAATGCGGAGAAATTACTGTTTGTGCATTTACAATATTCATTGATTTTTGCCATTGAAAAACATCATGTTATTCATATACCAGAAATGATTGAAGCTACTGACTGAATGAAAGGAGCTGGCATCTCACTCTCTTTGAATCTTCTTTATCATGCTAAGAGGAGCAGGAAAAAGCAAAAAATTTCAGAATTGCACCTTGCAATGCGGAGAAATTACTGTTTGTGCATTTACAATATTCATTGATTTTTGCCATTGAAAAACATCATGTTATTCATATACCAGAAATGATTGAAGCTACTGACTGAATGAAAGGAGCTGGCATCTCACTCTCTTTGAATCTTCTTTATCATGCTAAGAGGAGCAGGAAAAAGCAAAAAATTTCAGAATTGCACCTTGCAATGCGGAGAAATTACTGTTTGTGCATTTACAATATTCATTGATTTTTGCCATTGAAAAACGTCCAGAAATGATTGAAGCTACTGACTGAATGAAAGGACCTGGCATCTCACTCTCTTTGAATCTTCTTTATCATGCTAAGAGGAGCAGGAAAAAGCAAAAAATTTCAGAATTGCACCTTGCAATGCGGAGAAATTACTGTTTGTGCATTTACAATATTCATTGATTTTTGCCATTGAAAAACGTCCAGAAATGATTGAAGCTACTGACTGAATGAAAGGAGCTGGCATCTCACTCTCTTTGAATCTCCTTTATCATGCTAAGAGGAGCAGGAAAAAGCAAAAAATTTCAGAATTGCACCTTGCAATGCGGAGAAATTACTGTTTGTGCATTTACAATATTCATTGATTTTTGCCATTGAAAAACATCATGTTATTCATATACCAGAAATGTTTGAAGCTACTGACTGAATGAAAGGAGCTGGCATCTCACTCTCTTTGAATCTTCTTTATCATGCTAAGAGGAGCAGGAAAAAGCAAAAAATTTCAGAATTGCACATTGCAATGCGGAGAAATTACTGTTTGTGCATTTACAATATTCATTGATTTTTGCCATTGAAAAACGTCCAGAAACGTTTGAAGCTACTGACTGAAAGAAAGGAGCTGGCATCTCACTCTCTTTGAATCTTCTTTATCATGCTATGAGGAGCAGGAAAAAGCAAAAAATTTCAGAATTGCACCTTGCAATGCGGAGAAATTACTGTTTGTGCATTTACAATATTCATTGATTTTTGCCATTGAAAAACGTCCAGAAATGATTGAAGCTAATGACTGAATGAAAGGAGCTGGCATCTCACTCTCTTTGAATCTTCTTTATCATGCTAAGAGGAGCAGGAAAAAGCAAAAAATTTCAGATTTGCACCTTGCAATGCGGAGAAATTACTGTTTGTGCATTTACAATATTCATTGATTTTTGCCATTGAAAAACGTCCAGAAATGATTGAAGCTACTGACTGACTGAAAGGAGCTGGCATCTCACTCTCTTTGAATCTTCTTTATCATGCTAAGAGGAGCAGGAAAAAGCAAAAAATTTCAGAATTGCACCTTGCAATGCGGAGAAATTACTGTTTGTGCATTTACAATATTCATTGATTTTTGCCATTGAAAAACATCATGTTATTCATATACCAGAAATGTTTGAAGCTACTTACTGAATGAAAGGAGCTGGCATTTCACTCTCTTTGAATCTTCTTTATCATGCTAAGAGGAGCAGGAAAAAGCAAAAAATTTCAGAATTGCACCTTGCAATGCGGAGAAATTACTGTTTGTGCATTTACAATATTCATTGATTTTTGCCATTGAAAAACGTTCAGAAATGATTGAAGCTACTGACTAAATGAAAGGAGCTGGCATCTCACTCTCTTTGAATCTTCTTTATCATGCTAAGAGGAGCAGGAAAAAGCAAAAAATTTCAGAATTGCACCTTGCAATGCGGAGAAATTACTGTTTGTGCATTTACAATATTCATTGATTTTTGCCATTGAAAAACATCATGTTATTCATATACCAGAAATGATTGAAGCTACTGACTAAATGAAAGGAGCTGGCATCTCACTCTCTTTGAATCTTCTTTATCATGCTAAGAGGAGCAGGAAAAAGCAAAAAATTTCAGAATTGCAGCTTGCAATGCGGAGAAATTACTGTTTGTGCATTTACAATATTCATTGATTTTTGCCATTGAAAAACGTCCAGAAATGATTGAAGCTACTGACTGAATGAAAGGAGCTGGCATCTCACTCTCTTTGAATCTTCTTTATCATGCTAAGAGGAGCAGGAAAAAGCAAAAAATTTCAGAATTGCACCTTGCAATGCGGAGAAATTACTGTTTGTGCATTTACAATATTCATTGATTTTTGCCATTGAAAAACATCATGTTATTCATATACCAGAAATGTTTGAAGCTACTGACTGAATGAAATGAGCTGGCATCTCACTCTCTTTGAATCTTCTTTATCATGCTAAGAGGAGCAGGAAAAAGCAAAAAATTTCAGAATTGCACCTTGCAATGCGGAGAAATTACTGTTTGTGCATTTACAATATTCATTGATTTTTGCCATTGAAAAACATCATGTTATTCATATACCAGAAATGATTGAAGCTACTGACTGAATGAAAGGAGCTGGCATCTCACTCTCTTTGAATCTTCTTTATCATGCTAAGAGGAGCAGGAAAAAGCAAAAAATTTCAGAATTGCACCTTGCAATGCGGAGAAATTACTGTTTGTGCATTTACAATATTCATTGATTTTTGCCATTGAAAAACATCCAGAAATGATTGAAGCTACTGACTGAATGAAAGGACCTGGCATCTCACTCTCTTTGAATCTTCTTTATCATGCTAAGAGGAGCAGGAAAAAGCAAAAAATTTCAGAATTGCACCTTGCAATGCGGAGAAAATACTGTTTGTGCATTTACAATATTCATTGATTTTTGCCATTGAAAAACGTCCAGAAATGATTGAAGCTACTGACTGAATGAAAGGAGCTGGCATCTCACTCTCTTTGAATCTCCTTTATCATGCTAAGAGGAGCAGGAAAAAGCAAAAAATTTCAGAATTGCACCTTGCAATGCGGAGAAATTACTGTTTGTGCATTTACAATATTCATTGATTTTTGCCATTGAAAAACATCATGTTATTCATATACCAGAAATGTTTGAAGCTACTGACTGAATGAAAGGAGCTGGCATCTCACTCTCTTTGAATCTTCTTTATCATGCTAAGAGGAGCAGGAAAAAGCAAAAAATTTCAGAATTGCACATTGCAATGCGGAGAAATTACTGTTTGTGCATTTACAATATTCATTGATTTTTGCCATTGAAAAACGTCCAGAAACGTTTGAAGCTACTGACTGAAAGAAAGGAGCTGGCATCTCACTCTCTTTGAATCTTCTTTATCATGCTATGAGGAGCAGGAAAAAGCAAAAAATTTCAGAATTGCACCTTGCAATGCGGAGAAATTACTGTTTGTGCATTTACAATATTCATTGATTTTTGCCATTGAAAAACGTCCAGAAATGATTGAAGCTAATGACTGAATGAAAGGAGCTGGCATCTCACTCTCTTTGAATCTTCTTTATCATGCTAAGAGGAGCAGGAAAAAGCAAAAAATTTCAGATTTGCACCTTGCAATGCGGAGAAATTACTGTTTGTGCATTTACAATATTCATTGATTTTTGCCATTGAAAAACGTCCAGAAATGATTGAAGCTACTGACTGAATGAAAGGAGCTGGCATCTCACTCTCTTTGAATCTTCTTTATCATGCTAAGAGGAGCAGGAAAAAGCAAAAAATTTCAGAATTGCACCTTGTAATGCGGAGAAATTACTGTTTGTGCATTTACAATATTCATTGATTTTTGCCATTGAAAAACATCATGTTATTCATATACCAGAAATGTTTGAAGCTACTTACTGAATGAAAGGAGTTGGCATCTCACTCTCTTTGAATCTTCTTTATCATGCTAAGAGGAGCAGGAAAAAGCAAAAAATTTCAGAATTGCACCTTGCAATGCGGAGAAATTACTGTTTGTGCATTTACAATATTCATTGATTTTTGCCATTGAAAAACGTCCAGAAATGATTGAAGCTACTGACTAAATGAAAGGAGCTGGCATCTCACTCTCTTTGCATCTTCTTTATCATGCTAAGAGGAGCAGGAAAAAGCAAAAAATTTCAGAATTGCACCTTGCAATGCGGAGAAATTACTGTTTGTGCATTTACAATATTCATTGATTTTTGCCATTGAAAAACATCATGTTATTCATATACCAGAAATGATGGAAGCTACTGACTAAATGAAAGGAGCTGGCATCTCACTCTCTTTGAATCTTCTTTATCATGCTAAGAGGAGCAGGAAAAAGCAAAAAATTTCAGAATTGCACCTTGCAATGCGGAGAAATTACTGTTTGTGCATTTACAATATTCATTGATTTTTGCCATTGAAAAACGTCCAGAAATGATTGAAGCTACTGACTGAATGAAAGGAGCTGGCATCTCACTCTCTTTGAATCTTCTTGATCATGCTAAGAGGAGCAGGAAAAAGCAAAAAATTTCAGAATTGCACCTTGCAATGCGGAGAAATTACTGTTTGTGCATTTACAATATTCATTGATTTTTGCCATTGAAAAACATCATGTTATTCATATACCAGAAATGTTTCAAGCTACTGACTGAATGAAATGAGCTGGCATCTCACTCTCTTTGAATCTTCTTTATCATGCTAAGAGGAGCAGGAAAAAGCAAAAAATTTCAGAATTGCACCTTGCAATGCGGAGAAATTACTGTTTGTGGATTTACAATATTCATTGATTTTTGCCATTGAAAAACATCATGTTATTCATATACCAGAAATGATTGAAGCTACTGACTGAATGAAAGGAGCTGGCATCTCACTCTCTTTGAATCTTCTTTATCATGCTAAGAGGAGCAGGAAAAAGCAAAAAATTTCAGAATTGCACCTTGCAATGCGGAGAAATTACTGTTTGTGCATTTACAATATTCATTGATTTTTGCCATTGAAAAACGTCCAGAAATGATTGAAGCTACTGACTGAATGAAAGGAGCTGGCATCTCAATCTCTTTGAATCTTCTTTATCATGCTAAGAGGAGCAGAAAAAAGCAAAAAAATTCAGAATTGCACCTTGCAATGCGGAGAAATTACTGTTTGTGCATTTACAATATTCATTGATTTTTGCCATTGAAAAACATCATGTTATTCATATACCAGATATGTTTGAAGCTACTGACTGAATGAAAGGAGCTGGCATCTCACTCTCTTTGAATCTTCTTTATCATGCTAAGAGGAGCAGGAAAAAGCAAAAAATTTCAGAATTGCATCTTGCAATGCGGAGAAATTACTGTTTGTGCATTTACAATATTCATTGATTTTGCCATTGAAAAACGTCCAGAAATGATTGAAGCCACTGACTGAATGAAAGGAGCTGGCATCTCACTCTCTTTGAATCTTCTTTATCATGCTAAGAGGAGCAGGAAAAAGCAAAAAATTTCAGAATTGCATCTTGCAATGCGGAGAAATTACTGTTTGTGCATTTACAATATTCATTGATTTTTGCCATTGAAAAACGTCCAGAAATGATTGAAGCCACTGACTGAATGAAAGGAGCTGGCATCTCACTCTCTTTGAATCTTCTTTATCATGCTAAGAGGAGCAGGAAAAAGCAAAAAATTTCAGAATTGCACATTGCAATGCGGAGAAATTACTGTTTGTGCATTTACAAAATTCATTGATTTTTGCCATTGAAAAACGTCCAGAAACGTTTGAAGCTACTGACTGAAAGAAAGGAGCTGGCATCTCACTCTCTTTGAATCTTCTTTATCATGCTATGAGGAGCAGGAAAAAGCAAAAAATTTCAGAATTGCACCTTGCAATGCGGAGAAATTACTGTTTGTGCATTTACAATATTCATTGATTTTTGCCATTGAAAAACGTCCAGAAATGATTGAAGCTAATGACTGAATGAAAGGAGCTGGCATCTCACTCTCTTTGAATCTTCTTTATCATGCTAAGAGGAGCAGGAAAAAGCAAAAAATTTCAGATTTGCACCTTGCAATGCGGAGAAATTACTGTTTGTGCATTTACAATATTCATTGATTTTTGCCATTGAAAAACGTCCAGAAATGATTGAAGCTACTGACTGAATGAAAGGAGCTGGCATCTCACTCTCTTTGAATCTTCTTTATCATGCTAAGAGGAGCAGGAAAAAGCAAAAAATTTCAGAATTGCACCTTGCAATGCGGAGAAATTACTGTTTGTGCATTTACAATATTCATTGATTTTTGCCATTGAAAAATATCATGTTATTCATATACCAGAAATGTTTGAAGCTACTTACTGAATGAAAGGAGCTGGCATCTCACTCTCTTTGAATCTTCTTTATCATGCTAAGAGGAGCAGGAAAAAGCAAAAAATTTCAGAATTGCACCTTGCAATGCGGAGAAATTACTGTTTGTGCATTTACAATATTCATTGATTTTTGCCATTGAAAAACGTCCAGAAATGATTGAAGCTACTGACTAAATGAAAGGAGCTGGCATCTCACTCTCTTTGAATCTTCTTTATCATGCTAAGAGGAGCAGGAAAAAGCAAAACATTTCAGAATTGCACCTTGCAATGCGGAGAAATTACTGTTTGTGCATTAACAATATTCATTGATTTTTGCCATTGAAAAATATCATGTTATTCATATAACAGAAATGATTGAAGCTACTGACTAAATGAAAGGAGCTGGCATCTCACTCTCTTTGAATCTTCTTTATCATGCTAAGAGGAGCAGGAAAAAGCAAAAAATTTCAGAATTGCACCTTGCAATGCGGAGAAATTACTGTTTGTGCATTTACAATATTCATTGATTTTTGCCATTGAAAAACGTCCAGAAATGATTGAAGCTACTGACTGAATGAAAGGAGCTGGAATCTCACTCTCTTTGAATCTTCTTTATCATGCTAAGAGGAGCAGGAAAAAGCAAAAAATTTCAGAATTGCACCTTGCAATGGGGAGAAATTACTGTTTGTGCATTTACAATATTCATTGATTTTTGCCATTGAAAAACATCATGTTATTCATATACCAGAAATGTTTGAAGCTACTGACTGAATGAAAGGAGCTGGCATCTCACTCTCTTTGAATCTTCTTTATCATGCTAAGAGGAGCAGGAAAAAGCAAAAAATTTCAGAATTGCACCTTGCAATGCGGAGAAATTACTGTTTGTGCATTTACAATATTCATTGATTTTTGCCATTGAAAAACATCATGTTATTCATATACCAGAAATGATTGAAGCTACTGACTGAATGAAAGGAGCTGGCATCTCACTCTCTTTGAATCTTCTTTATCATGCTAAGAGGAGCAGGAAAAAGCAAAAAATTTCAGAATTGCACCTTGCAATGCGGAGAAATTACTGTTTGTGCATTTACAATATTCATTGATTTTTGCCATTGAAAAACGTCCAGAAATGATTGAAGCTACTGACTGAATGAAAGGAGCTGGCATCTCAATCTCTTTGAATCTTCTTTATCATGCTAAGAGGAGCAGGAAAAAGCAAAAAATTTCAGAATTGCACCTTGCAATGCGGAGAATTTACTGTTTGTGCATTTACAATATTCATTGATTTTTGCCATTGAAAAACATCATGTTATTCATATACCAGATATGTTTGAAGCTACTGACTGAATGAAAGGAGCTGGCATCTCACTCTCTTTGAATCTTCTTTATCATGCTAAGAGGAGCAGGAAAAAGCAAAAAATTTCAGAATTGCACCTTGCAATGCGGAGAAATTACTGTTTGTGCATTTACAATATTCATTGATTTTTGCCATTGAAAAACGTCCAGAAATGATTGAAGCTACTGACTGAATGAAAGGAGCTGGCATCTCACTCTCTTTGAATCTTCTTTATCATGCTAAGAGGAGCAGGAAAAAGCAAAAAATTTCAGAACTGCACCTTGCAATGCGGAGAAATTACTGTTTGTGCATTTACAATATTCATTGATTTTTGCCATTGAAAAACATCATGTTATTCATATACCAGAAATGTTTGAAGCTACTGACTGAATGAAAGGAGCTGGCATCTCACTCTCTTTGAATCTTCTTTATCATGCTAAGAGGAGCACTAAAAAGCAAAAAATTTCAGAATTGCACCTTGCAATGCGGAGAAATTACTGTTTGTGCATTTACAATATTCATTGATTTTTGCCATTGAAAAACATCATGTTATTCATATACCAGAAATGATTGAAGCTACTGACTGAATGAAAGGAGCTGGCATCTCACTCTCTTTGAATCTTCTTTATCATGCTAAGAGGAGCAGGAAAAGCAAAAAATTTCAGAATTGCACCTTGCAATGCGGAGAAATTACTGTTTGTGCATTTACAATATTCATTGATTTTTGCCATTGAAAAACATCATGTTATTCACATACCAGAAATGATTGAAGCTACTGACTGAATGAAAGGAGCTGGCATCTCACTCTCTTTGAATCTTCTTTATCATGCTAAGAGGAGCAGGAAAAAGCAAAAAATTTCAGAATTGCACCTTGCAATGCGGAGAAATTACTGTTTGTGCATTTACAATATTCATTGATTTTTGCCATTGAAAAACGTCCAGAAATGATTGAAGCTACTGACTGAATGAAAGGAGCTGGCATCTCACTCTCTTTGAATCTTCTTTATCATGCTAAGAGGAGCAGGAAAAAGCAAAAAATTTCAGAATTGCACCTTGCAATGCAGAGAAATTACTGTTTGTGCATTTACAATATTCATTGATTTTTGCCATTGAAAAACATCATGTTATTCATATACCAGAAATGTTTGAAGCTACTGACTGAATGAAAGGAGCTGGCATCTCACTCTCTTTGAATCTTCTTTATCATGCTAAGAGGAGCAGGAAAGAGCAAAAACTTTCAGAATTGCACCTTGCAATGCGGAGAAATTACTGTTTGTGCATTTACAATATTCATTGATTTTTGCCATTGAAAAACGTCCAGAAATGATTGAAGCTACTGACTGAATGAAAGGAGCTGGCATCTCAGTCTCTTTGAATCTTCTTTATCATGCTAAGAGGAGCAGGAAAAAGCAAAAAATTTCAGAATTGCACCTTGCAATACTGAGAAATTACTGTTTGTGCATTTACAATATTCATTGATTTTTGCCATTGAAAAACATCATGTTATTCATATACCAGAAATGTTTGAAGCTACTGACTGAATGAAAGGATCTGGCATCTCACTCTCTTTGAATCTTCTTTATCATGCTAAGAGGAGCAGGAAAAAGCAAAAAATTTCAGAATTGCACCTTGCAATGCGGAGAAATTACTGTTTGTGCATTTACAATATTCATTGATTTTTGCCATTGAAAAACGTCCAGAAATGATTGAAGCTACTGACTGAATGAAAGGAGCTGGCATCTCACTCTCTTTGAATCTTCTTTATCATGCTAAGAGGAGCAGGAAAAAGCAAAAAATTTCAGAATTGCACCTTGCAATGCGGAGAAATTACTGTTTGTGCATTTACAATATTCATTGATTTTTGCCATTGAAAAACATCATGTTATTCATATACCAGAAATGTTTGAAGCTACTGACTGAAAGAAAGGAGCTGGCATCTCACTCTCTTTGAATCTTCTTTATCATGCTAAGAGGAGCAGGAAAAAGCAAAAAATTTCAGAATTGCACCTTGCAATGCGGAGAAATTACTGTTTGTGCATTTACAATATTCATTGATTTTTGCCATTGAAAAACGTCCAGAAATGATTGAAGCTACTGACTGAATGAAAGGAGCTGGCATCTCACTCTCTTTGAATCTTCTTTATCATGCTAAGAGGAGCAGGAAAAAGCAAAAAATTTCAGAATTGCACCTTGCAATGCGGAGAAATTACTGTTTGTGCATTTACAATATTCATTGATTTTTGCCATTGAAAAACATCATGTTATTTATATACCAGAAATGATTGAAGCTACTGACTGAATGAAAGGAGCTGGCATCTCACTCTCTTTGAATCTTCTTTATCATGCTAAGAGGAGCAGGAAAAAGCAAAAAATTTCAGAATTGCACCTTGCAATGCGGAGAAATTACTGTTTGTGCATTTACAATATTCATTGATTTTTGCCATTGAAAAACATCATGTTATTCATATACCAGAAATGTTTGAAGCTACTGACTGAATGAAAGGAGCTGGCATCTCACTCTCTTTGAATCTTCTTTATCATGCTAAGAGGAGCAGGAAGAAGCAAAAAATTTCAGAATTGCACCTTGCTATGCGGAGAAATTACTGTTTGTGCATTTACAATATTCATTGATTTTTGCCATTGAAAAACATCATGTTATTCATATACCAGAAATGATTGAAGCTACTGACTGAATGAAAGGAGCTGGCATCTCACTCTCTTTGAATCTTCTTTATCATGCTAAGAGGAGCAGGAAAAAGCAAAAAATTTCAGAATTGCACCTTGCAATGCGGAGAAATTACTGTTTGTGCATTTACAATATTCATTGATTTTTGCCATTGAAAAACGTCCAGAAATGATTGAAGCTACTGACTGAATGAAAGGAGCTGGCATCTCACTCTCTTTGAATCTTCTTTATCATGCTAAGAGGAGCAGGAAAAAGCAAAAAATTTCAGAATTGCACCTTGCAATGCGGAGAAATTACTGTTTGTGCATTTACAATATTCATTGATTTTTGCCATTGAAAAACATCATGTTATTTATATACCAGAAATTATTGAAGCTACTGACTGAATGAAAGGAGCTGGCATCTCACTCTCTTTGAATCTTCTTTATCATGCTAAGAGGAGCAGGAAAAAGCAAAAAAATTCAGAATTGCACCTTGCAATGCGGAGAAATTACTGTTTGTGCATTTACAATATTCATTGATTTTTGCCATTGAAAAACGTCCAGAAATGATTGAAGCTACTGACTGAATGAAAGGAGCTGGCATCTCACTCTCTTTGAATCTTCTTTATCATGCTAAGAGGAGCAGGAAAAAGCAAAAAATTTCAGAATTGCACCTTGCAATGCGGAGAAATTACTGTTTGTGCATTTACAATATTCATTGATTTTTGCCATTAAAAAACATCATGTTATTCATATACCAGAAATGTTTGAAGCTACTGACTGAATGAAAGGAGCTGGCATCTCACTCTCTTTGAATCTTCTTTATCATGCTAAGAGGAGCAGGAAAAAGCAAAAAATTTCAGAATTGCACATTGCAATGCGGAGAAATTACTGTTTGTGCATTTACAATATTCATTGATTTTTGCCATTGAAAAACGTCCAGAAATGTTTGAAGCTACTGACTGAATGAAAGGAGCTGGCATCTCACTCTCTTTGAATCTTCTTTATCATGCTATGAGGAGCAGGAAAAAGCAAAAAATTTCAGAATTGCACCTTGCAATGCGGAGAAATTACTGTTTGTGCATTTACAATATTCATTGATTTTTGCCATTGAAAAACGTCCAGAAATGATTGAAGCTACTGACTGAATGAAAGGAGCTGGCATCTCACTCTCTTTGAATCTTCTTTATCATGCTAAGAGGAGCAGGAAAAAGCAAAAAATTTCAGATTTGCACCTTGCAATGCGGAGAAATTACTGTTTGTGCATTTACAATATTCATTGATTTTTGCCATTGAAAAACGTCCAGAAATGATTGAAGCTACTGACTGAATGAAAGGAGCTGGCATCTCACTCTCTTTGAATCTTCTTTATCATGCTAAGAGGAGCAGGAAAAAGCAAAAAATTTCAGAATTGCACCTTGCAATGCGGAGAAATTACTGTTTGTGCATTTACAATATTCATTGATTTTTGCCATTGAAAAACATCATGTTATTCATATACCAGAAATGTTTGAAGCTACTTACTGAATGAAAGGAGCTGGCATCTCACTCTCTTTGAATCTTCTTTATCATGCTAAGAGGAGCAGGAAAAAGCAAAAAATTTCAGAATTGCACCTTGCAATGCGGAGAAATTACTGTTTGTGCATTTACAATATTCATTGATTTTTGCCATTGAAAACGTCCAGAAATGATTGAAGCTACTGACTAAATGAAAGGAGCTGGCATCTCACTCTCTTTGAATCTTCTTTATCATGCTAAGAGGAGCAGGAAAAAGCAAAAAATTTCAGAATTGCACCTTGCAATGCGGAGAAATTACTGTTTGTGCATTTACAATATTCATTGATTTTTGCCATTGAAAAACATCATGTTATTCATATACCAGAAATGATTGAAGCTACTGACTAAATGAAAGGAGCTGGCATCTCACTCTCTTTGAATCTTCTTTATCATGCTAAGAGGAGCAGGAAAAAGCAAAAAATTTCAGAATTGCACCTTGCAATGCGGAGAAATTACTGTTTGTGCATTTACAATATTCATTGATTTTTGCCATTGAAAAACATCATGTTATTCATATACCAGAAATGATTGAAGCTACTGACTGAATGAAAGGAGCTGGCATCTCACTCTCTTTGAATCTTCTTTATCATGCTAAGAGGAGCAGGAAAAAGCAAAAAATTTCAGAATTGCACCTTGCAATGCGGAGAAATTACTGTTTGTGCATTTACAATATTCATTGATTTTTGCCATTGAAAAACGACCAGAAATGATTGAAGCTACTGACTGAATGAAAGGAGCTGGCATCTCACTCTCTTTGAATCTTCTTTATCATGCTAAGAGGAGCAGGAAAAAGCAAAAAATTTCAGAATTGCACCTTGCAATGCGGAGAAATTACTGTTTGTGCATTTACAATATTCATTGATTTTTGCCATTGAAAAACATCATGTTATTCATATACCAGAAATGATTGAAGCTACTGACTGAATGAAAGGAGCTGGCATCTCACTCTCTTTGAATCTTCTTTATCATGCTAAGAGGAGCAGGAAAAAGCAAAAAATTTCAGAATTGCACCTTGCAATGCGGAGAAATTACTGTTTGTGCATTTACAATATTCATTGATTTTTGCCATTGAAAAACGTCCAGAAATGATTGAAGCTACTGACTGAATGAAAGGAGCTGGCATCTCACTCTCTTTGAATCTTCTTTATCATGCTAAGAGGAGCAGGAAAAAGCAAAAAATTTCAGAATTGCACCTTGCAATGCGGAGAAATTACTGTTTGTGCATTTACAATATTCATTGATTTTTGCCATTGAAAAACATCATGTTATTCATATTCAAGAAATGCTTGAAACTACTGACTGAATGAAAGGAGCTGGCATCTCACTCTCTTTGAATCTTCTTTATCATGCTAAGAGGAGCAGGAAAAAGCAAAAAATTTCAGAATTGCACCTTGCAATGCGGAGAAATTACTGTTTGTGCATTTACAATATTCATTGATTTTTGCCATTGAAAAACGTCCAGAAATGATTGAAGCTACTGACTGAATGAAAGGAGCTGGCATCTCACTCTCTTTGAATCTTCTTTATCATGCTAAGAGGAGCAGGAAAAAGCAAAAAATTTCAGAATTGCACCTTGCAATGCGGAGAAATTACTGTTTGTGCATTTACAATATTCATTGATTTTTGCCATTGAAAAACATCATGTTATTTATATACCAGAAATGATTGAAGCTACTGACTGAATGAAAGGAGCTGGCATCTCACTCTCTTTGAATCTTCTTTATCATGCTAAGAGGAGCAGGAAAAAGCAAAAAATTTCAGAATTGCACCTTGCAATGCGGAGAAATTACTGTTTGTGCATTTACAATATTCATTGATTTTTGCCATTGAAAAACGTCCAGAAATGATTGAAGCTACTGACTGAATGAAAGGAGCTGGCATCTCACTCTCTTTGAATCTTCTTTATCATGCTAAGAGGAGCAGGAAAAAGCAAAAAATTTCAGATTTGCACCTTGCAATGCGGAGAAATTACTGTTTGTGCATTTACAATATTCATTGATTTTTGCCATTGAAAAACGTCCAGAAATGATTGAAGCTACTGACTGAATGAAAGGAGCTGGCATCTCACTCTCTTTGAATCTTCTTTATCATGCTAAGAGGAGCAGGAAAAAGCAAAAAATTTCAGAATTGCACCTTGCAATGCGGAGAAATTACTGTTTGTGCATTTACAATATTCATTGATTTTTGCCATTGAAAAACATCATGTTATTCATATACCAGAAATGTTTGAAGCTACTTACTGAATGAAAGGAGCTGGCATCTCACTCTCTTTGAATCTTCTTTATCATGCTAAGAGGAGCAGGAAAAAGCAAAAAATTTCAGAATTGCACCTTGCAATGCGGAGAAATTACTGTTTGTGCATTTACAATATTCATTGATTTTTGCCATTGAAAAACGTCCAGAAATGATTGAAGCTACTGACTAAATGAAAGGAGCTGGCATCTCACTCTCTTTGAATCTTCTTTATCATGCTAAGAGGAGCAGGAAAAAGCAAAAAATTTCAGAATTGCACCTTGCAATGCGGAGAAATTACTGTTTGTGCATTTACAATATTCATTGATTTTTGCCATTGAAAAACATCATGTTATTCATATACCAGAAATGATTGAAGCTACTGACTAAATGAAAGGAGCTGGCATCTCACTCTCTTTGAATCTTCTTTATCATGCTAAGAGGAGCAGGAAAAAGCAAAAAATTTCAGAATTGCACCTTGCAATGCGGAGAAATTACTGTTTGTGCATTTACAATATTCATTGATTTTTGCCATTGAAAAACATCATGTTATTCATATACCAGAAATGATTGAAGCTACTGACTGAATGAAAGGAGCTGGCATCTCACTCTCTTTGAATCTTCTTTATCATGCTAAGAGGAGCAGGAAAAAGCAAAAAATTTCAGAATTGCACCTTGCAATGCGGAGAAATTACTGTTTGTGCATTTACAATATTCATTGATTTTTGCCATTGAAAAACGTCCAGAAATGATTGAAGCTACTGACTGAATGAAAGGAGCTGGCATCTCACTCTCTTTGAATCTTCTTTATCATGCAAAGAGGAGCAGGAAAAAGCAAAAAATTTCAGAATTGCACCTTGCAATGCGGAGAAATTACTGTTTGTGCATTTACAATATTCATTGATTTTTGCCATTGAAAAACATCATGTTATTCATATACCAGAAATGATTGAAGCTACTGACTGAATGAAAGGAGCTGGCATCTCACTCTCTTTGAATCTTCTTTATCATGCTAAGAGGAGCAGGAAAAAGCAAAAAATTTCAGAATTGCACCTTGCAATGCGGAGAAATTACTGTTTGTGCATTTACAATATTCATTGATTTTTGCCATTGAAAAACGTCCAGAAATGATTGAAGCTACTGACTGAATGAAAGGAGCTGGCATCTCACTCTCTTTGAATCTTCTTTATCATGCTAAGAGGAGCAGGAAAAAGCAAAAAATTTCAGAATTGCACCTTGCAATGCGGAGAAATTACTGTTTGTGCATTTACAATATTCATTGATTTTTGCCATTGAAAAACATCATGTTATTCATATTCAAGAAATGCTTGAAACTACTGACTGAATGAAAGGAGCTGGCATCTCACTCTCTTTGAATCTTCTTTATCATGCTAAGAGGAGCAGGAAAAAGCAAAAAATTTCAGAATTGCACCTTGCAATGCGGAGAAATTACTGTTTGTGCATTTACAATATTCATTGATTTTTGCCATTGAAAAACGTCCAGAAATGATTGAAGCTACTGACTGAATGAAAGGAGCTGGCATCTCACTCTCTTTGAATCTTCTTTATCATGCTAAGAGGAGCAGGAAAAAGCAAAAAATTTCAGAATTGCACCTTGCAATGCGGAGAAATTACTGTTTGTGCATTTACAATATTCATTGATTTTTGCCATTGAAAAACATCATGTTATTTATATACCAGAAATGATTGAAGCTACTGACTGAATGAAAGGAGCTGGCATCTCACTCTCTTTGAATCTTCTTTATCATGCTAAGAGGAGCAGGAAAAAGCAAAAAATTTCAGAATTGCACCTTGCAATGCGGAGAAATTACTGTTTGTGCATTTACAATATTCATTGATTTTTGCCATTGAAAAACATCATGTTATTCATATACCAGAAATGTTTGAAGCTACTGACTGAATGAAAGGAGCTGGCATCTCACTCTCTTTGAATCTTCTTTATCATGCTAAGAGGAGCAGGAAAAAGCAAAAAATTTCAGAATTGCACCTTGCTATGCGGAGAAATTACTGTTTGTGCATTTACAATATTCATTGATTTTTGCCATTGAAAAACATCATGTTATTCATATACCAGAAATGATTGAAGCTACTGACTGAATGAAAGGAGCTGGCATCTCACTCTCTTTGAATCTTCTTTATCATGCTAAGAGGAGCAGGAAAAAGCAAAAAATTTCAGAATTGCACCTTGCAATGCGGAGAAATTACTGTTTGTGCATTTACAATATTCATTGATTTTTGCCATTGAAAAACGTCCAGAAATGATTGAAGCTACTGACTGAATGAAAGGAGCTGGCATCTCACTCTCTTTGAATCTTCTTTATCATGCTAAGAGGAGCAGGAAAAAGCAAAAAATTTCAGAATTGCACCTTGCAATGCGGAGAAATTACTGTTTGTGCATTTACAATATTCATTGATTTTTGCCATTGAAAAACATCATGTTATTTATATACCAGAAATGATTGAAGCTACTGACTGAATGAAAGGAGCTGGCATCTCACTCTCTTTGAATCTTCTTTATCATGCTAAGAGGAGCAGGAAAAAGCAAAAAAATTCAGAATTGCACCTTGCAATGCGGAGAAATTACTGTTTGTGCATTTACAATATTCATTGATTTTTGCCATTGAAAAACGTCCAGAAATGATTGAAGCTACTGACTGAATGAAAGGAGCTGGCATCTCACTCTCTTTGAATCTTCTTTATCATGCTAAGAGGAGCAGGAAAAAGCAAAAAATTTCAGAATTGCACCTTGCAATGCGGAGAAATTACTGTTTGTGCATTTACAATATTCATTGATTTTTGCCATTAAAAAACATCATGTTATTCATATACCAGAAATGTTTGAAGCTACTGACTGAATGAAAGGAGCTGGCATCTCACTCTCTTTGAATCTTCTTTATCATGCTAAGAGGAGCAGGAAAAAGCAAAAAATTTCAGAATTGCACATTGCAATGCGGAGAAATTACTGTTTGTGCATTTACAATATTCATTGATTTTTGCCATTGAAAAACGTCCAGAAATGTTTGAAGCTACTGACTGAATGAAAGGAGCTGGCATCTCACTCTCTTTGAATCTTCTTTATCATGCTATGAGGAGCAGGAAAAAGCAAAAAATTTCAGAATTGAACCTTGCAATGCGGAGAAATTACTGTTTGTGCATTTACAATATTCATTGATTTTTGCCATTGAAAAACGTCCAGAAATTATTGAAGCTACTGACTGAATGACAGGAGCTGGCATCTCACTCTCTTTGAATCTTCTTTATCATGCTAATAGGAGCAGGAAAAAGCAAAAAATTTCAGATTTGCACCTTGCAATGCGGAGAAATTACTGTTTGTGCATTTACAATATTCATTGATTTTTGCCATTGAAAAACGTCCAGAAATGATTGAAGCTACTGACTGAATGAAAGGAGCTGGCATCTCACTCTCTTTGAATCTTCTTTATCATGCTAAGAGGAGCAGGAAAAAGCAAAAAATTTCAGAATTGCACCTTGCAATGCGGAGAAATTACTGTTTGTGCATTTACAATATTCATTGATTTTTGCCATTGAAAAACATCATGTTATTCATATACCAGAAATGTTTGAAGCTACTTACAGAATGAAAGGAGCTGGCATCTCACTCTCTTTGAATCTTCTTTATCATGCTAAGAGGAGCAGGAAAAAGCAAAAAATTTCAGAATTGCACCTTGCAATGCGGAGAAATTACTGTTTGTGCATTTACAATATTCATTGATTTTTGCCATTGAAAAACGTCCAGAAATGATTGAAGCTACTGACTGAATGAAAGGAGCTGGCATCTCACTCTCTTTGAAACTTCTTTATCATGCTAAGAGGAGCAGGAAAAAGCAAAAAATTTCAGAATTGCACCTTGCAATGCGGAGAAATTACTGTTTGTGCATTTACAATATTCATTGATTTTTGCCATTGAAAAACATCATGTTATTCATATACCAGAAATGATTGAAGCTACTGACTGAATGAAAGGAGCTGGCATCTCACTCTCTTTGAATCTTCTTTATCATGCTAAGAGGAGCAGGAAAAAGCAAAAAATTTCAGAATTGCACCTTGCAATGCGGAGAAATTACTGTTTGTGCATTTACAATATTCATTGATTTTTGCCATTGAAAAACGTCCAGAAATGATTGAAGCTACTGACTGAATGAAAGGAGCTGGCATCTCACTCTCTTTGAATCTTCTTTATCATGCTAAGAGGAGCAGGAAAAAGCAAAAAATTTCAGAATTGCACCTTGCAATGCGGAGAAATTACTGTTTGTGCATTTACAATATTCATTGATTTTTGCCATTGAAAAACATCATGTTATTTATATACCAGAAATGATTGAAGCTACTGACTGAATGAAAGGAGCTGGCATCTCACTCTCTTTGAATCTTCTTTATCATGCTAAGAGGAGCAGGAAAAAGCAAAAAATTTCAGAATTGCACCTTGCAATGCGGAGAAATTACTGTTTGTGCATTTACAATATTCATTGATTTTTGCCATTGAAAAACATCATGTTATTCATATACCAGAAATGATTGAAGCTACTGACTAAATGAAAGGAGCTGGCATCTCACTCTCTTTGAATCTTCTTTATCATGCTAAGAGGAGCAGGAAAAAGCAAAAAATTTCAGAATTGCACCTTGCAATGCGGAGAAATTACTGTTTGTGCATTTACAATATTCATTGATTTTTGCCATTGAAAAACATCATGTTATTCATATACCAGAAATGATTGAAGCTACTGACTGAATGAAAGGAGCTGGCATCTCACTCTCTTTGAATCTTCTTTATCATGCTAAGAGGAGCAGGAAAAAGCAAAAAATTTCAGAATTGCACCTTGCAATGCGGAGAAATTACTGTTTGTGCATTTACAATATTCATTGATTTTTGCCATTGAAAAACGTCCAGAAATGATTGAAGCTACTGACTGAATGAAAGGAGCTGGCATCTCACTCTCTTTGAATCTTCTTTATCATGCAAAGAGGAGCAGGAAAAAGCAAAAAATTTCAGAATTGCACCTTGCAATGCGGAGAAATTACTGTTTGTGCATTTACAATATTCATTGATTTTTGCCATTGAAAAACATCATGTTATTCATATACCAGAAATGATTGAAGCTACTGACTGAATGAAAGGAGCTGGCATCTCACTCTCTTTGAATCTTCTTTATCATGCTAAGAGGAGCAGGAAAAAGCAAAAAATTTCAGAATTGCACCTTGCAATGCGGAGAAATTACTGTTTGTGCATTTACAATATTCATTGATTTTTGCCATTGAAAAACGTCCAGAAATGATTGAAGCTACTGACTGAATGAAAGGAGCTGGCATCTCACTCTCTTTGAATCTTCTTTATCATGCTAAGAGGAGCAGGAAAAAGCAAAAAATTTCAGAATTGCACCTTGCAATGCGGAGAAATTACTGTTTGTGCATTTACAATATTCATTGATTTTTGCCATTGAAAAACATCATGTTATTCATATTCAAGAAATGCTTGAAACTACTGACTGAATGAAAGGAGCTGGCATCTCACTCTCTTTGAATCTTCTTTATCATGCTAAGAGGAGCAGGAAAAAGCAAAAAATTTCAGAATTGCACCTTGCAATGCGGAGAAATTACTGTTTGTGCATTTACAATATTCATTGATTTTTGCCATTGAAAAACGTCCAGAAATGATTGAAGCTACTGACTGAATGAAAGGAGCTGGCATCTCACTCTCTTTGAATCTTCTTTATCATGCTAAGAGGAGCAGGAAAAAGCAAAAAATTTCAGAATTGCACCTTGCAATGCGGAGAAATTACTGTTTGTGCATTTACAATATTCATTGATTTTTGCCATTGAAAAACATCATGTTATTTATATACCAGAAATGATTGAAGCTACTGACTGAATGAAAGGAGCTGGCATCTCACTCTCTTTGAATCTTCTTTATCATGCTAAGAGGAGCAGGAAAAAGCAAAAAATTTCAGAATTGCACCTTGCAATGCGGAGAAATTACTGTTTGTGCATTTACAATATTCATTGATTTTTGCCATTGAAAAACATCATGTTATTCATATACCAGAAATGTTTGAAGCTACTGACTGAATGAAAGGAGCTGGCATCTCACTCTCTTTGAATCTTCTTTATCATGCTAAGAGGAGCAGGAAAAAGCAAAAAATTTCAGAATTGCACCTTGCTATGCGGAGAAATTACTGTTTGTGCATTTACAATATTCATTGATTTTTGCCATTGAAAAACATCATGTTATTCATATACCAGAAATGATTGAAGCTACTGACTGAATGAAAGGAGCTGGCATCTCACTCTCTTTGAATCTTCTTTATCATGCTAAGAGGAGCAGGAAAAAGCAAAAAATTTCAGAATTGCACCTTGCAATGCGGAGAAATTACTGTTTGTGCATTTACAATATTCATTGATTTTTGCCATTGAAAAACGTCCAGAAATGATTGAAGCTACTGACTGAATGAAAGGAGCTGGCATCTCACTCTCTTTGAATCTTCTTTATCATGCTAAGAGGAGCAGGAAAAAGCAAAAAATTTCAGAATTGCACCTTGCAATGCGGAGAAATTACTGTTTGTGCATTTACAATATTCATTGATTTTTGCCATTGAAAAACATCATGTTATTTATATACCAGAAATGATTGAAGCTACTGACTGAATGAAAGGAGCTGGCATCTCACTCTCTTTGAATCTTCTTTATCATGCTAAGAGGAGCAGGAAAAAGCAAAAAAATTCAGAATTGCACCTTGCAATGCGGAGAAATTACTGTTTGTGCATTTACAATATTCATTGATTTTTGCCATTGAAAAACGTCCAGAAATGATTGAAGCTACTGACTGAATGAAAGGAGCTGGCATCTCACTCTCTTTGAATCTTCTTTATCATGCTAAGAGGAGCAGGAAAAAGCAAAAAATTTCAGAATTGCACCTTGCAATGCGGAGAAATTACTGTTTGTGCATTTACAATATTCATTGATTTTTGCCATTAAAAAACATCATGTTATTCATATACCAGAAATGTTTGAAGCTACTGACTGAATGAAAGGAGCTGGCATCTCACTCTCTTTGAATCTTCTTTATCATGCTAAGAGGAGCAGGAAAAAGCAAAAAATTTCAGAATTGCACATTGCAATGCGGAGAAATTACTGTTTGTGCATTTACAATATTCATTGATTTTTGCCATTGAAAAACGTCCAGAAATGTTTGAAGCTACTGACTGAATGAAAGGAGCTGGCATCTCACTCTCTTTGAATCTTCTTTATCATGCTATGAGGAGCAGGAAAAAGCAAAAAATTTCAGAATTGAACCTTGCAATGCGGAGAAATTACTGTTTGTGCATTTACAATATTCATTGATTTTTGCCATTGAAAAACGTCCAGAAATTATTGAAGCTACTGACTGAATGACAGGAGCTGGCATCTCACTCTCTTTGAATCTTCTTTATCATGCTAATAGGAGTAGGAAAAAGCAAAAAATTTCAGATTTGCACCTTGCAATGCGGAGAAATTACTGTTTGTGCATTTACAATATTCATTGATTTTTGCCATTGAAAAACGTCCAGAAATGATTGAAGCTACTGACTGAATGAAAGGAGCTGGCATCTCACTCTCTTTGAATCTTCTTTATCATGCTAAGAGGAGCAGGAAAAAGCAAAAAATTTCAGAATTGCACCTTGCAATGCGGAGAAATTACTGTTTGTGCATTTACAATATTCATTGATTTTTGCCATTGAAAAACATCATGTTATTCATATACCAGAAATGTTTGAAGCTACTTACAGAATGAAAGGAGCTGGCATCTCACTCTCTTTGAATCTTCTTTATCATGCTAAGAGGAGCAGGAAAAAGCAAAAAATTTCAGAATTGCACCTTGCAATGCGGAGAAATTACTGTTTGTGCATTTACAATATTCATTGATTTTTGCCATTGAAAAACGTCCAGAAATGATTGAAGCTACTGACTGAATGAAAGGAGCTGGCATCTCACTCTCTTTGAAACTTCTTTATCATGCTAAGAGGAGCAGGAAAAAGCAAAAAATTTCAGAATTGCACCTTGCAATGCGGAGAAATTACTGTTTGTGCATTTACAATATTCATTGATTTTTGCCATTGAAAAACATCATGTTATTCATATACCAGAAATGATTGAAGCTACTGACTGAATGAAAGGAGCTGGCATCTCACTCTCTTTGAATCTTCTTTATCATGCTAAGAGGAGCAGGAAAAAGCAAAAAATTTCAGAATTGCACCTTGCAATGCGGAGAAATTACTGTTTGTGCATTTACAATATTCATTGATTTTTGCCATTGAAAAACGTCCAGAAATGATTGAAGCTACTGACTGAATGAAAGGAGCTGGCATCTCACTCTCTTTGAATCTTCTTTATCATGCTAAGAGGAGCAGGAAAAAGCAAAAAATTTCAGAATTGCACCTTGCAATGCGGAGAAATTACTGTTTGTGCATTTACAATATTCATTGATTTTTGCCATTGAAAAACATCATGTTATTTATATACCAGAAATGATTGAAGCTACTGACTGAATGAAAGGAGCTGGCATCTCACTCTCTTTGAATCTTCTTTATCATGCTAAGAGGAGCAGGAAAAAGCAAAAAATTTCAGAATTGCACCTTGCAATGCGGAGAAATTACTGTTTGTGCATTTACAATATTCATTGATTTTTGCCATTGAAAAACATCATGTTATTCATATACCAGAAATGTTTGAAGCTACTGACTGAATGAAAGGAGCTGGCATCTCACTCTCTTTGAATCTTCTTTATCATGCTAAGAGGAGCAGGAAAAAGCAAAAAATTTCAGAATTGCACCTTGCAATGCGGAGAAATTACTGTTTGTGTATTTACAATATTCATTGATTTTTGCCATTGAAAAACATCATGTTATTCATATACCAGAAATGATTGAAGCTACTGACTGAATGAAAGGAGCTGGCATCTCAATCTCTTTGAATCTTCTTTATCATGCTAAGAGGAGCAGGAAAAAGCAAAAAATTTCAGAATTGCACCTTGCAATGCGGAGAAATTACTGTTTGTGCATTTACAATATTCATTGATTTTTGCCATTGAAAAACGTCCAGAAATGATTGAAGCTACTGACTGAATGAAAGGAGCTGGCATCTCACTCTCTTTGAATCTTCTTTATCATGCTAAGAGGAGCAGGAAAAAGCAAAAAATTTCAGAATTGCACCTTGCAATGCGGAGAAATTACTGTTTGTGCATTTACAATATTCATTGATTTTTGCCATTGAAAAACATCATGTTATTTATATACCAGAAATGATTGAAGCTACTGACTGAATGAAAGGAGCTGGCATCTCACTCTCTTTGAATCTTCTTTATCATGCTAAGAGGAGCAGGAAAAAGCAAAAAAATTCAGAATTGCACCTTGCAATGCGGAGAAATTACTGTTTGTGCATTTACAATATTCATTGATTTTTGCCATTGAAAAACGTCCAGAAATGATTGAAGCTACTGACTGAATGAAAGGAGCTGGCATCTCACTCTCTTTGAATCTTCTTTATCATGCTAAGAGGAGCAGGAAAAAGCAAAAAATTTCAGAATTGCACCTTGCAATGCGGAGAAATTACTGTTTGTGCATTTACAATATTCATTGATTTTTGCCATTAAAAAACATCATGTTATTCATATACCAGAAATGTTTGAAGCTACTGACTGAATGAAAGGAGCTGGCATCTCACTCTCTTTGAATCTTCTTTATCATGCTAAGAGGAGCAGGAAAAAGCAAAAAATTTCAGAATTGCACATTGCAATGCGGAGAAATTACTGTTTGTGCATTTACAATATTCATTGATTTTTGCCATTGAAAAACGTCCAGAAATGTTTGAAGCTACTGACTGAATGAAAGGAGCTGGCATCTCACTCTCTTTGAATCTTCTTTATCATGCTATGAGGAGCAGGAAAAAGCAAAAAATTTCAGAATTGCACCTTGCAATGCGGAGAAATTACTGTTTGTGCATTTACAATATTCATTGATTTTTGCCATTGAAAAACGTCCAGAAATGATTGAAGCTACTGACTGAATGAAAGGAGCTGGCATCTCACTCTCTTTGAATCTTCTTTATCATGCTAAGAGGAGCAGGAAAAAGCAAAAAATTTCAGATTTGCACCTTGCAATGCGGAGAAATTACTGTTTGTGCATTTACAATATTCATTGATTTTTGCCATTGAAAAACGTCCAGAAATGATTGAAGCTACTGACTGAATGAAATGAGCTGGCATCTCACTCTCTTTGAATCTTCTTTATCATGCTTAGAGGAGCAGGAAAAAGCAAAAAATTTCAGAATTGCACCTTGCAATGCGGAGAAATTACTGTTTGTGCATTTACAATATTCATTGATTTTTGCCATTGAAAAACATCATGTTATTCATATACCAGAAATGTTTGAAGCTACTTACTGAATGAAAGGAGCTGGCATCTCACTCTCTTTGAATCTTCTTTATCATGCTAAGAGGAGCAGGAAAAAGCAAAAAATTTCAGAATTGCACCTTGCAATGCGGAGAAATTACTGTTTGTGCATTTACAATATTCATTGATTTTTGCCATTGAAAAAAGTCCAGAAATGATTGAAGCTACTGACTAAATGAAAGGAGCTGGCATCTCACTCTCTTTGAATCTTCTTTATCATGCTAAGAGGAGCAGGAAAAAGCAAAAAATTTCAGAATTGCACCTTGCAATGCGGAGAAATTACTGTTTGTGCATTTACAATATTCATTGATTTTTGCCATTGAAAAACATCATGTTATTCATATACCAGAAATGATTGAAGCTACTGACTAAATGAAAGGAGCTGGGATCTCACTCTCTTTGAATCTTCTTTTTCATGCTAAGAAGAGCAGGAAAAAGCAAAAAATTTCAGAATTGCACCTTGCAATGCGGAGAAATTACTGTTTGTGCATTTACAATATTCATTGATTTTTGCCATTGAAAAACATCATGTTATTCATATACCAGAAATGATTGAAGCTACTGACTGAATGAAAGGAGCTGGCATCTCACTCTCTTTGAATCTTCTTTATCATGCTAAGAGGAGCAGGAAAAAGCAAAAAATTTCAGAATTGCACCTTTCAATGCGGAGAAATTACTGTTTGTGCATTTACAATATTCATTGATTTTTGCCATTGAAAAACGTCCAGAAATGATTGAAGCTACTGACTGAATGAAAGGAGCTGGCATCTCACTCTCTTTGAATCTTCTTTATCATGCTAAGAGGAGCAGGAAAAAGCAAAAAATTTCAAAATTGCACCTTGCAATGCGGAGAAATTACTGTTTGTGCATTTACAATATTCATTGATTTTTGCCATTGAAAAACATCATGTTATTCATATACCAGAAATGATTGAAGCTACTGACTGAATGAAAGGAGCTGGCATCTCACTCTCTTTGAATCTTCTTTATCATGCTAAGAGGAGCAGGAAAAAGCAAAAAATTTCAGAATTGCACCTTGCAATGCGGAGAAATTACTGTTTGTGCATTTACAATATTCATTGATTTTTGCCATTGAAAAACGTCCAGAAATGATTGAAGCTACTGACTGAATGAAAGGAGCTGGCATCTCACTCTCTTTGAATCTTCTTTATCATGCTAAGAGGAGCAGGAAAAAGCAAAAAATTTCAGAATTGCACCTTGCAATGCGGAGAAATTACTGTTTGTGCATTTACAATATTCATTGATTTTTGCCATTGAAAAACATCATGTTATTCATATTCCAGAAATGCTTGAAACTACTGACTGAATATAAGGAGCTGGCATCTCACTCTCTTTGAATCTTCTTTATCATGCTAAGAGGAGCAGGAAAAAGCAAAAAATTTCAGAATTGCACCTTGCAATGCGGAGAAATTACTGTTTGTGCATTTACAATATTCATTGATTTTTGCCATTGAAAAACGTCCAGAAATGATTGAAGCTACTGACTGAATGAAAGGAGCTGGCATCTCACTCTCTTTGAATCTTCTTTATCATGCTAAGAGGAGCAGGAAAAAGCATAAAATTTCAGAATTGCACCTTGCAATGCGGAGAAATTACTGTTTGTGCATTTACAATATTCATTGATTTTTGCCATTGAAAAACATCATGTTATTCATATACCAGAAATGTTTGAAGCTACTGACTGAATGAAAGGAGCTGGCATCTCACTCTCTTTGAATCTTCTTTATCATGCTAAGAGGAGCAGGAAAAAGCAAAAAATTTCAGAATTGCACATTGCAATGCGGAGAAATTACTGTTTGTGCATTTACAATATTCATTGATTTTTGCCATTGAAAAATGTCCAGAAATGTTTGAAGCTACTGACTGATTGAAAGGAGCTGGCATCTCACTCTCTTTGAATCTTCTTTATCATGCTAAGAGGAGCAGGAAAAAGCAAAAAATTTCAGAATTGCACCTTGCAATGCGGAGAAATTACTGTTTGTGCATTTACAATATTCATTGATTTTTGCCATTGAAAAACGTCCAGAAATGATTGAAGCTACTGACTGAATGAAAGGAGCTGGCATCTCACTCTCTTTGAATCTTCTTTATCATGCTAAGAGGAGCAGGAAAAAGCAAAAAATTTCAGAATTGCACCTTGCAATGCGGAGAAATTACTGTTTGTGCATTTACAATATTCATTGATTTTTCCCATTGAAAAACGTCCAGAAATGATTGAAGCTACAGACTGAATGAAAGGAGCTGGCATCTCACTCTCTTTGAATCTTCTTTATCATGCTAAGAGGAGCAGGAAAAAGCAAAAAATTTCAGAATTGCACCTTGCAATGCGGAGAAATTACTGTTTGTGCATTTACAATATTCATTGATTTTTGCCATTGAAAAAGATCATGTTATTCATATACCAGAAATGTTTGAAGCTACTGACTGAATGAAAGGAGCTGGCATCTCACTCTCTTTCAATCTTCTTTATCATGCTAAGAGGAGCAGGAAAAAGCAAAAAATTTCAGAATTGCACCTTGCAATGCGGAGAAATTACTGTTTGTGCATTTACAATATTCATTGATTTTTGCCATTGAAAAACGTCCAGAAATGATTGAAGCTACTGACTGAATGAAAGGAGCTGGCATCTCACTCTCTTTGAATCTTCTTTATCATGCTAAGAGGAGCAGGAAAAAGCAAAAAATTTCAGAATTGCACCTTGCAATGCGGAGAAATTACTGTTTGTGCATTTACAATATTCATTGATTTTTGCCATTGAAAAACATCATGTTATTCATATACCAGAAATGTTTGAAGCTACTGACTGAATGAAAGGAGCTGGCATCTCACTCTCTTTGAATCTTCTTTATCATGCTAAGAGGAGCAGGAAAAAGCAAAAAATTTCAGAATTTCACCTTGCAATGAGGAGAAATTACTGTTTGTGCATTTACAATATTCATTGATTTTTGCCATTGAAAAACATCCAGAAATGATTGAAGCTACTGACTGAATGAAAGGAGCTGGCATCTCACTCTCTTTGAATCTTCTTTATCAAGCTAAGAGGAGCAGGAAAAAGCAAAAAATTTCAGAATTGCACCTTGCAATGCGGAGAAATTACTGTTTGTGCATTTACAATATTCATTGATTTTTGCAATTGAAAACCGTCCAGAAATGATTGAAGCTACTGACTGAATGAAAGGAGCTGGCATCTCACTCTCTTTGAATCTTCTTTATCATGCTAAGAGGAGCAGGAAAAAGCAAAAAATTTCAGAATTGCACCTTGCAATGCGGAGAAATTACTGTTTGTGCATTTACAATATTCATTGATTTTTGCCATTGAAAAACATCATGTTATTCATATACCAGAAATGTTTGAAGCTACTGACTGAATGAAAGGAGCTGGCATCTCACTCTCTTTGAATCTTCTTTATCATGCTAAGAGGAGCAGGAAAAAGCAAAAAATTTCAGAATTGCACCTTGCAATGCGGAGAAATTACTGTTTGTGCATTTACAATATTCATTGATTTTTGCCATTGAAAAACGTCCAGAAATGATTGAAGCTACTGACTGAATGAAAGGAGCTGGCATCTCACTCTCTTTGAATCTTCTTTATCATGCTAAGAGGAGCAGGAAAAAGCAAAAAATTTCAGAATTGCACCTTGCAATGCGGAGAAATTACTGTTTGTGCATTTACAATACTCATTGATTTTTGCCATTGAAAAACGTCCAGAAATGATTGAAGCTACTGACTGAATGAAAGGAGCTGGCATCTTACTCTCTTTGAATCTTTATCATGCTAAGAGGAGCAGGAAAAAGCAAAAAATTTCAGAATTGCACCTTGCAATGTAGAGAAATTACTGTTTGTGCATTTACAATATTCATTGATTTTTGCCATTGAAAAACATCATGTTAATCATATACCAGAAATGTTTGAAGCTACTGACTGAATGAAAGGAGCTGACATCTCACTCTCTTTGAATCTTCTTTATCATGCTAAGAGGAGCAGGAAAAAGCAAAAAATTTCAGAATTGCACCTTGCAATGCGGAGAAATTACTGTCTGTGCATTTACAATATTCATTGATTTTTGCCATTGAAAAACGTCCAGAAATGATTGAAGGTACTGACTGAATGAAAGGAGCTGGCATCTCACTCTCTTTGAATCTTCTTTATCATGCTAAGAGGAGCAGGAAAAAGCAAAAAAATTCAGAATTGCACCTTGCAATGCGGAGAAATTACTGTTTGTGCATTTACAATATTCATTGATTTTTGCCATTGAAAAACGTCCAGAAATGATTGAAGCTACTGACTGAATGAAAGGAGCCGGTATCTCACTCTCTTTGAATCTTCTTTATCATGCTAAGAGGAGCAGGAAAAAGCAAAAAATTTCAGAATTGCACCTTGCAATGAGGAGAAATTACTGTTTGTGCATTTAAAATATTCATTGATTTTTGCCATTGAAAAACATCATGTTATTCATATACCAGAAATGTTTGAAGCTACTGACTGAATGAAAGGAGCTGGCATCTCACTCTCTTTGAATCTTCTTTATCATGCTAAGAGGAGCAGGAAAAAGCAAAAAATTTCAGAATTGCACCTTGCAATGCGGAGAAATTACTGTTTGTGCATTTACAATATTCATTGATTTTTGCCATTGAAAAACGTCCAGAAATGATTGAAGCTACTGACTGAATGAAAGGAGCTGGCATCTCAGTCTCTTTGAATCTTCTTTATCATGCTAAGAGGAGCAGGAAAAAGCAAAAAATTTCAGAATTGCACCTTGCAATGCGGAGAAATTACTGTTTGTGCATTTACAATATTCATTGATTTTTGCCATTGAAAAACGTCCAGAAATGATTGAAGCTACTAACTGAATGAAAGGAGCTGGCATCTCACTCTCTTTGAATCTTCTTTATCATGCTAAGAGGAGCAGGAAAAAGCAAAAAATTTCAGAATTGCACCTTGCAATGCGGAGAAATTACTGTTTGTGCATTTACAATATTCATTGATTTTTGCCAATGAAAAACATCATGTTATTCATATACCAGAAATGTTTGAAGCTACTGACAATGAAAGGAGCTGACATCTCACTCTTTGAATCTTCTTTATCATGCTAAGAGGAGCAGGAAAAAGCAAAAAATTTCAGAATTGCACCTTGCAATGCGGAGAAATTACTGTCTGTGCATTTACAATATTCATTGATTTTTGCCATTGAAAAACATCCAGAAATGATTGAAGCTACTGACTGAATGAAAGGAGCTGGCATCTCACTCTCTTTGAATCTTCTTTATCATGCTAAGAGGAGCAGGAAAAAGCAAAAAATTTCAGAATTGCACCTTGCAATGCGGAGAAATTACTGTTTGTGCATTTACAATACTCATTGATTTTTGCCATTGAAAAACGTCCAGAAATGATTGAAGCTACTGACTGAATGAAAGGAGCTGGCATCTTACTCTCTTTGAATCTTTATCATGCTAAGAGGAGCAGGAAAAAGCAAAAAATTTCAGAATTGCACCTTGCAATGTAGAGAAATTACTGTTTGTGCATTTACAATATTCATTGATTTTTGCCATTGAAAAACATCATGTTAATCATATACCAGAAATGTTTGAAGCTACTGACTGAATGAAAGGAGCTGACATCTCACTCTCTTTGAATCTTCTTTATCATGCTAAGAGGAGCAGGAAAAAGCAAAAAATTTCAGAATTGCACCTTGCAATGCGGAGAAATTACTGTCTGTGCATTTACAATATTCATTGATTTTTGCCATTGAAAAACGTCCAGAAATGATTGAAGGTACTGACTGAATGAAAGGAGCTGGCATCTCACTCTCTTTGAATCTTCTTTATCATGCTAAGAGGAGCAGGAAAAAGCAAAAAAATTCAGAATTGCACCTTGCAATGCGGAGAAATTACTGTTTGTGCATTTACAATATTCATTGATTTTTGCCATTGAAAAACGTCCAGAAATGATTGAAGCTACTGACTGAATGAAAGGAGCCGGTATCTCACTCTCTTTGAATCTTCTTTATCATGCTAAGAGGAGCAGGAAAAAGCAAAAAATTTCAGAATTGCACCTTGCAATGAGGAGAAATTACTGTTTGTGCATTTAAAATATTCATTGATTTTTGCCATTGAAAAACATCATGTTATTCATATACCAGAAATGTTTGAAGCTACTGACTGAATGAAAGGAGCTGGCATCTCACTCTCTTTGAATCTTCTTTATCATGCTAAGAGGAGCAGGAAAAAGCAAAAAATTTCAGAATTGCACCTTGCAATGCGGAGAAATTACTGTTTGTGCATTTACAATATTCATTGATTTTTGCCATTGAAAAACGTCCAGAAATGATTGAAGCTACTGACTGAATGAAAGGAGCTGGCATCTCAGTCTCTTTGAATCTTCTTTATCATGCTAAGAGGAGCAGGAAAAAGCAAAAAATTTCAGAATTGCACCTTGCAATGCGGAGAAATTACTGTTTGTGCATTTACAATATTCATTGATTTTTGCCATTGAAAAACGTCCAGAAATGATTGAAGCTACTAACTGAATGAAAGGAGCTGGCATCTCACTCTCTTTGAATCTTCTTTATCATGCTAAGAGGAGCAGGAAAAAGCAAAAAATTTCAGAATTGCACCTTGCAATGCGGAGAAATTACTGTTTGTGCATTTACAATATTCATTGATTTTTGCCAATGAAAAACATCATGTTATTCATATACCAGAAATGTTTGAAGCTACTGACAATGAAAGGAGCTGACATCTCACTCTTTGAATCTTCTTTATCATGCTAAGAGGAGCAGGAAAAAGCAAAAAATTTCAGAATTGCACCTTGCAATGCGGAGAAATTACTGTCTGTGCATTTACAATATTCATTGATTTTTGCCATTGAAAAACATCCAGAAATGATTGAAGCTACTGACTGAATGAAAGGAGCTGGCATCTCACTCTCTTTGAATCTTCTTTATCATGCTAAGAGGAGCAGGAAAAAGCAAAAAATTTCAGAATTGCACCTTGCAATGCGGAGAAATTACTGTTTGTGCATTTACAATATTCATTGATTTTTGCCATTGAAAAACATCCAGAAATTATTGAAGCTACTGACTGAATGAAAGGAGCTGGTATCTCACTCTCTTTGAATCTTCTTTATCATGCTAAGAGGAGCAGGAAAAAGCAAAAAATTTCAGAATTGCACCTTGCAATGCGGAGAAATTACTGTTTGTGCATTTACAAAATTCATTGATTTTTGCCATTGAAAAACATCATGTTATTCATATACCAGAAATGTTTGAAGCTACTGACTGAATGAAAGGAGCTGGCATCTCACTCTCTTTGAATCTTCTTTATCATGCTAAGAGGAGCAGGAAAAAGCAAAAAATTTCAGAATTGCACCTTGCAATGCAGAGAAATTACTGTTTGTGCATTTACAATATTCATTGATTTTTGCCATTGAAAAACGTTCAGAAATGATTGAAGCTACTGACTGAATGAAAGGAGCTGGCATCTCACTCTCTTTGAATCTTCTTTATCATACTAAGAGGAGCAGGAAAAAGCAAAAAATTTCAGAATTGCACCTTGCAGTGCGGAGAAATTACTGTTTGTGCATTTACAATATTCATTGATTTTTGCCATTGAAAAACATACAGAAATAATTGAAGCTACTGACTGAATGAAAGGAGCTGGCATCTCACTCTCTTTGAATCTTCTTTATCATGCTAAGAGGAGCAGGAAAAAGCAAAAAATTTCAGAATTGCACCTTGCAATGTGGAGAAATTACTGTTTGTGCATTTACAATATTCATTGATTTTTGCCATTGAAAAACATCATGTTATTCATATACCAGAAATGTTTGAAGCTACTGACTGAATGAAAGGAGCTGACATCTCACTCTCTTTGAATCTTCTTTATCATGCTAAGAGGAGCAGGAAAAAGCAAAAAATTTCAGAATTGCACCTTGCAATGCGGAGAAATTACTGTCTGTGCATTTACAATATTCATTGATTTTTGCCATTGAAAAACGTCCAGAAATGATTGAAGGTACTGACTGAATGAAAGGAGCTGGCATCTCACTCTCTTTGAATCTTCTTTATCATGCTAAGAGGAGCAGGAAAAAGCAAAAAATTTCAGAATTGCACCTTGCAATGCGGAGAAATTACTGTTTGTGCATTTACAATATTCATTGATTTTTGCCATTGAAAAACGTCCAGAAATGATTGAAGCTACTGACTGAATGAAAGGAGCCGGTATCTCACTCTCTTTGAATCTTCTTTATCATGCTAAGAGGAGCAGGAAAAAGCAAAAAATTTCAGAATTGCACCTTGCAATGAGGAGAAATTACTGTTTGTGCATTTAAAATATTCATTGATTTTTGCCATTGAAAAACATCATGTTATTCATATACCAGAAATGTATGAAGCTACTGACTGAATGAAAGGAGCTGGCATCTCACTCTCTTTGAATCTTCTTTATCATGCTAAGAGGAGCAGGAAAAAGCAAAAAATTTCAGAATTGCACCTTGCAATGCGGAGAAATTACTGTTTGTGCATTTACAATATTCATTGATTTTTGCCATTGAAAAACGTCCAGAAATGATTGAAGCTACTGACTGAATGAAAGGAGCTGGCATCTCAGTCTCTTTGAATCTTCTTTATCATGCTAAGAGGAGCAGGAAAAAGCAAAAAATTTCAGAATTGCACCTTGCAATGCGGAGAAATTACTGTTTGTGCATTTACAATATTCATTGATTTTTGCCATTGAAAAACATCCAGAAATTATTGAAGCTACTGACTGAATGAAAGGAGCTGGTATCTCACTCTCTTTGAATCTTCTTTATCATGCTAAGAGGAGCAGGAAAAAGCAAAAAATTTCAGAATTGCACCTTGCAATGCGGAGAAATTACTGTTTGTGCATTTACAAAATTCATTGATTTTTGCCATTGAAAAACATCATGTTATTCATATACCAGAAATGTTTGAAGCTACTGACTGAATGAAAGGAGCTGGCATCTCACTCTCTTTGAATCTTCTTTATCATGCTAAGAGGAGCAGGAAAAAGCAAAAAATTTCAGAATTGCACCTTGCAATGCAGAGAAATTACTGTTTGTGCATTTACAATATTCATTGATTTTTGCCATTGAAAAACGTCCAGAAATGATTGAAGCTACTGACTGAATGAAAGGAGCTGGCATCTCACTCTCTTTGAATCTTCTTTATCATACTAAGAGGAGCAGGAAAAAGCAAAAAATTTCAGAATTGCACCTTGCAGTGCGGAGAAATTACTGTTTGTGCATTTACAATATTCATTGATTTTTGCCATTGAAAAACATACAGAAATGATTGAAGCTACTGACTGAATGAAAGGAGCTGGCATCTCACTCTCTTTGAATCTTCTTTATCATGCTAAGAGGAGCAGGAAAAAGCAAAAAATTTCAGAATTGCACCTTGCAATGCGGAGAAATTACTGTTTGTGCATTTACAATATCCATTGATTTTTGCCATTGAAAAACGTCCAGAAATGATTGAAGCTACTGACTGAATGAAAGGAGCTGGCATCTCACTCTCTTTGAATCTTCTTTATCATGCTAAGAGGAGCAGGAAAAAGCAAAAAATTTCAGAATTGCACCTTGCAATGCGGAGAAATTACTGTTTGTGCATTTACAATATTCATTGATTTTTCCCATTGAAAAACGTCCAGAAATGATTGAAGCTACAGACTGAATGAAAGGAGCTGGCATCTCACTCTCTTTGAATCTTCTTTATCATGCTAAGAGGAGCAGGAAAAAGCAAAAAATTTCAGAATTGCACCTTGCAATGCGGAGAAATTACTGTTTGTGCATTTACAATATTCATTGATTTTTGCCATTGAAAAAGATCATGTTATTCATATACCAGAAATGTTTGAAGCTACTGACTGAATGAAAGGAGCTGGCATCTCACTCTCTTTCAATCTTCTTTATCATGCTAAGAGGAGCAGGAAAAAGCAAAAAATTTCAGAATTGCACCTTGCAATGCGGAGAAATTACTGTTTGTGCATTTACAATATTCATTGATTTTTGCCATTGAAAAACGTCCAGAAATGATTGAAGCTACTGACTGAATGAAAGGAGCTGGCATCTCACTCTCTTTGAATCTTCTTTATCATGCTAAGAGGAGCAGGAAAAAGCAAAAAATTTCAGAATTGCACCTTGCAATGCGGAGAAATTATTGTTTGTGCATTTACAATATTCATTGATTTTTGCCATTGAAAAACATCATGTTATTCATATACCAGAAATGTTTGAAGCTACTGACTGAATGAAAGGAGCTGGCATCTCACTCTCTTTGAATCTTCTTTATCATGCTAAGAGGAGCAGGAAAAAGCAAAAAATTTCAGAATTTCACCTTGCAATGAGGAGAAATTACTGTTTGTGCATTTACAATATTCATTGATTTTTGCCATTGAAAAACATCCAGAAATGATTGAAGCTACTGACTGAATGAAAGGAGCTGGCATCTCACTCTCTTTGAATCTTCTTTATCAAGCTAAGAGGAGCAGGAAAAAGCAAAAAATTTCAGAATTGCACCTTGCAATGCGGAGAAATTACTGTTTGTGCATTTACAATATTCATTGATTTTTGCAATTGAAAACCGTCCAGAAATGATTGAAGCTACTGACTGAATGAAAGGAGCTGGCATCTCACTCTCTTTGAATCTTCTTTATCATGCTAAGAGGAGCAGGAAAAAGCAAAAAATTTCAGAATTGCACCTTGCAATGCGGAGAAATTACTGTTTGTGCATTTACAATATTCATTGATTTTTGCCATTGAAAAACATCATGTTATTCATATACCAGAAATGTTTGAAGCTACTGACTGAATGAAAGGAGCTGGCATCTCACTCTCTTTGAATCTTCTTTATCATACTAAGAGGAGCAGGAAAAAGCAAAAAATTTCAGAATTGCACCTTGCAGTGCGGAGAAATTACTGTTTGTGCATTTACAATATTCATTGATTTTTGCCATTGAAAAACATACAGAAATGATTGAAGCTACTGACTGAATGAAAGGAGCTGGCATCTCACTCTCTTTGAATCTTCTTTATCATGCTAAGAGGAGCAGGAAAAAGCAAAAAATTTCAGAATTGCACCTTGCAATGCGGAGAAATTACTGTTTGTGCATTTACAATATCCATTGATTTTTGCCATTGAAAAACGTCCAGAAATGATTGAAGCTACTGACTGAATGAAAGGAGCTGGCATCTCACTCTCTTTGAATCTTCTTTATCATGCTAAGAGGAGCAGGAAAAAGCAAAAAATTTCAGAATTGCACCTTGCAATGCGGAGAAATTACTGTTTGTGCATTTACAATATTCATTGATTTTTCCCATTGAAAAACGTCCAGAAATGATTGAAGCTACAGACTGAATGAAAGGAGCTGGCATCTCACTCTCTTTGAATCTTCTTTATCATGCTAAGAGGAGCAGGAAAAAGCAAAAAATTTCAGAATTGCACCTTGCAATGCGGAGAAATTACTGTTTGTGCATTTACAATATTCATTGATTTTTGCCATTGAAAAAGATCATGTTATTCATATACCAGAAATGTTTGAAGCTACTGACTGAATGAAAGGAGCTGGCATCTCACTCTCTTTCAATCTTCTTTATCATGCTAAGAGGAGCAGGAAAAAGCAAAAAATTTCAGAATTGCACCTTGCAATGCGGAGAAATTACTGTTTGTGCATTTACAATATTCATTGATTTTTGCCATTGAAAAACGTCCAGAAATGATTGAAGCTACTGACTGAATGAAAGGAGCTGGCATCTCACTCTCTTTGAATCTTCTTTATCATGCTAAGAGGAGCAGGAAAAAGCAAAAAATTTCAGAATTGCACCTTGCAATGCGGAGAAATTATTGTTTGTGCATTTACAATATTCATTGATTTTTGCCATTGAAAAACATCATGTTATTCATATACCAGAAATGTTTGAAGCTACTGACTGAATGAAAGGAGCTGGCATCTCACTCTCTTTGAATCTTCTTTATCATGCTAAGAGGAGCAGGAAAAAGCAAAAAATTTCAGAATTTCACCTTGCAATGAGGAGAAATTACTGTTTGTGCATTTACAATATTCATTGATTTTTGCCATTGAAAAACATCCAGAAATGATTGAAGCTACTGACTGAATGAAAGGAGCTGGCATCTCACTCTCTTTGAATCTTCTTTATCAAGCTAAGAGGAGCAGGAAAAAGCAAAAAATTTCAGAATTGCACCTTGCAATGCGGAGAAATTACTGTTTGTGCATTTACAATATTCATTGATTTTTGCAATTGAAAACCGTCCAGAAATGATTGAAGCTACTGACTGAATGAAAGGAGCTGGCATCTCACTCTCTTTGAATCTTCTTTATCATGCTAAGAGGAGCAGGAAAAAGCAAAAAATTTCAGAATTGCACCTTGCAATGCGGAGAAATTACTGTTTGTGCATTTACAATATTCATTGATTTTTGCCATTGAAAAACATCATGTTATTCATATACCAGAAATGTTTGAAGCTACTGACTGAATGAAAGGAGCTGGCATCTCACTCTCTTTGAATCTTCTTTATCATGCTAAGAGGAGCAGGAAAAAGCAAAAAATTTCAGAATTGCACCTTGCAATGCGGAGAAATTACTGTTTGTGCATTTACAATATTCATTGATTTTTGCCATTGAAAAACGTCCAGAAATGATTGAAGCTACTGACTGAATGAAAGGAGCTGGCATCTCACTCTCTTTGAATCTTCTTTATCATGCTAAGAGGAGCAGGAAAAAGCAAAAAATTTCAGAATTGCACCTTGCAATGCGGAGAAATTACTGTTTGTGCATTTACAATACTCATTGATTTTTGCCATTGAAAAACGTCCAGAAATGATTGAAGCTACTGACTGAATGAAAGGAGCTGGCATCTTACTCTCTTTGAATCTTTATCATGCTAAGAGGAGCAGGAAAAAGCAAAAAATTTCAGAATTGCACCTTGCAATGTGGAGAAATTACTGTTTGTGCATTTACAATATTCATTGATTTTTGCCATTGAAAAACATCATGTTATTCATATACCAGAAATGTTTGAAGCTACTGACTGAATGAAAGGAGCTGACATCTCACTCTCTTTGAATCTTCTTTATCATGCTAAGAGGAGCAGGAAAAAGCAAAAAATTTCAGAATTGCACCTTGCAATGCGGAGAAATTACTGTCTGTGCATTTACAATATTCATTGATTTTTGCCATTGAAAAACGTCCAGAAATGATTGAAGGTACTGACTGAATGAAAGGAGCTGGCATCTCACTCTCTTTGAATCTTCTTTATCATGCTAAGAGGAGCAGGAAAAAGCAAAAAAATTCAGAATTGCACCTTGCAATGCGGAGAAATTACTGTTTGTGCATTTACAATATTCATTGATTTTTGCCATTGAAAAACGTCCAGAAATGATTGAAGCTACTGACTGAATGAAAGGAGCCGGTATCTCACTCTCTTTGAATCTTCTTTATCATGCTAAGAGGAGCAGGAAAAAGCAAAAAATTTCAGAATTGCACCTTGCAATGAGGAGAAATTACTGTTTGTGCATTTAAAATATTCATTGATTTTTGCCATTGAAAAACATCATGTTATTCATATACCAGAAATGTTTGAAGCTACTGACTGAATGAAAGGAGCTGGCATCTCACTCTCTTTGAATCTTCTTTATCATGCTAAGAGGAGCAGGAAAAAGCAAAAAATTTCAGAATTGCACCTTGCAATGCGGAGAAATTACTGTTTGTGCATTTACAATATTCATTGATTTTTGCCATTGAAAAACGTCCAGAAATCATTGAAGCTACTGACTGAATGAAAGGAGCTGGCATCTCAGTCTCTTTGAATCTTCTTTATCATGCTAAGAGGAGCAGGAAAAAGCAAAAAATTTCAGAATTGCACCTTGCAATGCGGAGAAATTACTGTTTCTGCATTTACAATATTCATTGATTTTTGCCATTGAAAAACGTCCAGAAATGATTGAAGCTACTAACTGAATGAAAGGAGCTGGCATCTCACTCTCTTTGAATCTTCTTTATCATGCTAAGAGGAGCAGGAAAAAGCAAAAAATTTCAGAATTGCACCTTGCAATGCGGAGAAATTACTGTTTGTGCATTTACAAAATTCATTGATTTTTGCCATTGAAAAACATCATGTTATTCATATACCAGAAATGTTTGAAGCTACTGACTGAATGAAAGGAGCTGGCATCTCACTCTCTTTGAATCTTCTTTATCATGCTAAGAGGAGCAGGAAAAAGCAAAAAATTTCAGAATTGCACCTTGCAATGCAGAGAAATTACTGTTTGTGCATTTACAATATTCATTGATTTTTGCCATTGAAAAACGTCCAGAAATGATTGAAGCTACTGACTGAATGAAAGGAGCTGGCATCTCACTCTCTTTGAATCTTCTTTATCATACTAAGAGGAGCAGGAAAAAGCAAAAAATTTCAGAATTGCACCTTGCAGTGCGGAGAAATTACTGTTTGTGCATTTACAATATTCATTGATTTTTGCCATTGAAAAACATACAGAAATGATTGAAGCTACTGACTGAATGAAAGGAGCTGGCATCTCACTCTCTTTGAATCTTCTTTATCATGCTAAGAGGAGCAGGAAAAAGCAAAAAATTTCAGAATTGCACCTTGCAATGTGGAGAAATTACTGTTTGTGCATTTACAATATTCATTGATTTTTGCCATTGAAAAACATCATGTTATTCATATACCAGAAATGTTTGAAGCTACTGACTGAATGAAAGGAGCTGACATCTCACTCTCTTTGAATCTTCTTTATCATGCTAAGAGGAGCAGGAAAAAGCAAAAAATTTCAGAATTGCACCTTGCAATGCGGAGAAATTACTGTCTGTGCATTTACAATATTCATTGATTTTTGCCATTGAAAAACGTCCAGAAATGATTGAAGGTACTGACTGAATGAAAGGAGCTGGCATCTCACTCTCTTTGAATCTTCTTTATCATGCTAAGAGGAGCAGGAAAAAGCAAAAAATTTCAGAATTGCACCTTGCAATGCGGAGAAATTACTGTTTGTGCATTTACAATATTCATTGATTTTTGCCATTGAAAAACGTCCAGAAATGATTGAAGCTACTGACTGAATGAAAGGAGCCGGTATCTCACTCTCTTTGAATCTTCTTTATCATGCTAAGAGGAGCAGGAAAAAGCAAAAAATTTCAGAATTGCACCTTGCAATGAGGAGAAATTACTGTTTGTGCATTTAAAATATTCATTGATTTTTGCCATTGAAAAACATCATGTTATTCATATACCAGAAATGTATGAAGCTACTGACTGAATGAAAGGAGCTGGCATCTCACTCTCTTTGAATCTTCTTTATCATGCTAAGAGGAGCAGGAAAAAGCAAAAAATTTCAGAATTGCACCTTGCAATGCGGAGAAATTACTGTTTGTGCATTTACAATATTCATTGATTTTTGCCATTGAAAAACGTCCAGAAATGATTGAAGCTACTGACTGAATGAAAGGAGCTGGCATCTCAGTCTCTTTGAATCTTCTTTATCATGCTAAGAGGAGCAGGAAAAAGCAAAAAATTTCAGAATTGCACCTTGCAATGCGGAGAAATTACTGTTTGTGCATTTACAATATTCATTGATTTTTGCCATTGAAAAACATCCAGAAATTATTGAAGCTACTGACTGAATGAAAGGAGCTGGTATCTCACTCTCTTTGAATCTTCTTTATCATGCTAAGAGGAGCAGGAAAAAGCAAAAAATTTCAGAATTGCACCTTGCAATGCGGAGAAATTACTGTTTGTGCATTTACAAAATTCATTGATTTTTGCCATTGAAAAACATCATGTTATTCATATACCAGAAATGTTTGAAGCTACTGACTGAATGAAAGGAGCTGGCATCTCACTCTCTTTGAATCTTCTTTATCATGCTAAGAGGAGCAGGAAAAAGCAAAAAATTTCAGAATTGCACCTTGCAATGCAGAGAAATTACTGTTTGTGCATTTACAATATTCATTGATTTTTGCCATTGAAAAACGTCCAGAAATGATTGAAGCTACTGACTGAATGAAAGGAGCTGGCATCTCACTCTCTTTGAATCTTCTTTATCATACTAAGAGGAGCAGGAAAAAGCAAAAAATTTCAGAATTGCACCTTGCAGTGCGGAGAAATTACTGTTTGTGCATTTACAATATTCATTGATTTTTGCCATTGAAAAACATACAGAAATGATTGAAGCTACTGACTGAATGAAAGGAGCTGGCATCTCACTCTCTTTGAATCTTCTTTATCATGCTAAGAGGAGCAGGAAAAAGCAAAAAATTTCAGAATTGCACCTTGCAATGCGGAGAAATTACTGTTTGTGCATTTACAATATCCATTGATTTTTGCCATTGAAAAACGTCCAGAAATGATTGAAGCTACTGACTGAATGAAAGGAGCTGGCATCTCACTCTCTTTGAATCTTCTTTATCATGCTAAGAGGAGCAGGAAAAAGCAAAAAATTTCAGAATTGCACCTTGCAATGCGGAGAAATTACTGTTTGTGCATTTACAATATTCATTGATTTTTCCCATTGAAAAACGTCCAGAAATGATTGAAGCTACAGACTGAATGAAAGGAGCTGGCATCTCACTCTCTTTGAATCTTCTTTATCATGCTAAGAGGAGCAGGAAAAAGCAAAAAATTTCAGAATTGCACCTTGCAATGCGGAGAAATTACTGTTTGTGCATTTACAATATTCATTGATTTTTGCCATTGAAAAACGTCCAGAAATGATTGAAGCTACTGACTGAATGAAAGGAGCTGGCATCTCACTCTCTTTGAATCTTCTTTATCATGCTAAGAGGAGCAGGAAAAAGCAAAAAATTTCAGAATTGCACCTTGCAATGCGGAGAAATTATTGTTTGTGCATTTACAATATTCATTGATTTTTGCCATTGAAAAACATCATGTTATTCATATACCAGAAATGTTTGAAGCTACTGACTGAATGAAAGGAGCTGGCATCTCACTCTCTTTGAATCTTCTTTATCATGCTAAGAGGAGCAGGAAAAAGCAAAAAATTTCAGAATTTCACCTTGCAATGAGGAGAAATTACTGTTTGTGCATTTACAATATTCATTGATTTTTGCCATTGAAAAACATCCAGAAATGATTGAAGCTACTGACTGAATGAAAGGAGCTGGCATCTCACTCTCTTTGAATCTTCTTTATCAAGCTAAGAGGAGCAGGAAAAAGCAAAAAATTTCAGAATTGCACCTTGCAATGCGGAGAAATTACTGTTTGTGCATTTACAATATTCATTGATTTTTGCAATTGAAAACCGTCCAGAAATGATTGAAGCTACTGACTGAATGAAAGGAGCTGGCATCTCACTCTCTTTGAATCTTCTTTATCATGCTAAGAGGAGCAGGAAAAAGCAAAAAATTTCAGAATTGCACCTTGCAATGCGGAGAAATTACTGTTTGTGCATTTACAATATTCATTGATTTTTGCCATTGAAAAACATCATGTTATTCATATACCAGAAATGTTTGAAGCTACTGACTGAATGAAAGGAGCTGGCATCTCACTCTCTTTGAATCTTCTTTATCATGCTAAGAGGAGCAGGAAAAAGCAAAAAATTTCAGAATTGCACCTTGCAATGCGGAGAAATTACTGTTTGTGCATTTACAATATTCATTGATTTTTGCCATTGAAAAACGTCCAGAAATGATTGAAGCTACTGACTGAATGAAAGGAGCTGGCATCTCACTCTCTTTGAATCTTCTTTATCATGCTAAGAGGAGCAGGAAAAAGCAAAAAATTTCAGAATTGCACCTTGCAATGCGGAGAAATTACTGTTTGTGCATTTACAATACTCATTGATTTTTGCCATTGAAAAACGTCCAGAAATGATTGAAGCTACTGACTGAATGAAAGGAGCTGGCATCTTACTCTCTTTGAATCTTTATCATGCTAAGAGGAGCAGGAAAAAGCAAAAAATTTCAGAATTGCACCTTGCAATGTGGAGAAATTACTGTTTGTGCATTTACAATATTCATTGATTTTTGCCATTGAAAAACATCATGTTATTCATATACCAGAAATGTTTGAAGCTACTGACTGAATGAAAGGAGCTGACATCTCACTCTCTTTGAATCTTCTTTATCATGCTAAGAGGAGCAGGAAAAAGCAAAAAATTTCAGAATTGCACCTTGCAATGCGGAGAAATTACTGTCTGTGCATTTACAATATTCATTGATTTTTGCCATTGAAAAACGTCCAGAAATGATTGAAGGTACTGACTGAATGAAAGGAGCTGGCATCTCACTCTCTTTGAATCTTCTTTATCATGCTAAGAGGAGCAGGAAAAAGCAAAAAAATTCAGAATTGCACCTTGCAATGCGGAGAAATTACTGTTTGTGCATTTACAATATTCATTGATTTTTGCCATTGAAAAACGTCCAGAAATGATTGAAGCTACTGACTGAATGAAAGGAGCCGGTATCTCACTCTCTTTGAATCTTCTTTATCATGCTAAGAGGAGCAGGAAATAGCAAAAAATTTCAGAATTGCACCTTGCAATGAGGAGAAATTACTGTTTGTGCATTTAAAATATTCATTGATTTTTGCCATTGAAAAACATCATGTTATTCATATACCAGAAATGTTTGAAGCTACTGACTGAATGAAAGGAGCTGGCATCTCACTCTCTTTGAATCTTCTTTATCATGCTAAGAGGAGCAGGAAAAAGCAAAAAATTTCAGAATTGCACCTTGCAATGCGGAGAAATTACTGTTTGTGCATTTACAATATTCATTGATTTTTGCCATTGAAAAACGTCCAGAAATCATTGAAGCTACTGACTGAATGAAAGGAGCTGGCATCTCAGTCTCTTTGAATCTTCTTTATCATGCTAAGAGGAGCAGGAAAAAGCAAAAAATTTCAGAATTGCACCTTGCAATGCGGAGAAATTACTGTTTGTGCATTTACAATATTCATTGATTTTTGCCATTGAAAAACGTCCAGAAATGATTGAAGCTACTAACTGAATGAAAGGAGCTGGCATCTCACTCTCTTTGAATCTTCTTTATCATGCTAAGAGGAGCAGGAAAAAGCAAAAAATTTCAGAATTGCACCTTGCAATGCGGAGAAATTACTGTTTGTGCATTTACAAAATTCATTGATTTTTGCCATTGAAAAACATCATGTTATTCATATACCAGAAATGTTTGAAGCTACTGACTGAATGAAAGGAGCTGGCATCTCACTCTCTTTGAATCTTCTTTATCATGCTAAGAGGAGCAGGAAAAAGCAAAAAATTTCAGAATTGCACCTTGCAATGCAGAGAAATTACTGTTTGTGCATTTACAATATTCATTGATTTTTGCCATTGAAAAACGTCCAGAAATGATTGAAGCTACTGACTGAATGAAAGGAGCTGGCATCTCACTCTCTTTGAATCTTCTTTATCATACTAAGAGGAGCAGGAAAAAGCAAAAAATTTCAGAATTGCACCTTGCAGTGCGGAGAAATTACTGTTTGTGCATTTACAATATTCATTGATTTTTGCCATTGAAAAACATACAGAAATGATTGAAGCTACTGACTGAATGAAAGGAGCTGGCATCTCACTCTCTTTGAATCTTCTTTATCATGCTAAGAGGAGCAGGAAAAAGCAAAAAATTTCAGAATTGCACCTTGCAATGTGGAGAAATTACTGTTTGTGCATTTACAATATTCATTGATTTTTGCCATTGAAAAACATCATGTTATTCATATACCAGAAATGTTTGAAGCTACTGACTGAATGAAAGGAGCTGACATCTCACTCTCTTTGAATCTTCTTTATCATGCTAAGAGGAGCAGGAAAAAGCAAAAAATTTCAGAATTGCACCTTGCAATGCGGAGAAATTACTGTCTGTGCATTTACAATATTCATTGATTTTTGCCATTGAAAAACGTCCAGAAATGATTGAAGGTACTGACTGAATGAAAGGAGCTGGCATCTCACTCTCTTTGAATCTTCTTTATCATGCTAAGAGGAGCAGGAAAAAGCAAAAAATTTCAGAATTGCACCTTGCAATGCGGAGAAATTACTGTTTGTGCATTTACAATATTCATTGATTTTTGCCATTGAAAAACGTCCAGAAATGATTGAAGCTACTGACTGAATGAAAGGAGCCGGTATCTCACTCTCTTTGAATCTTCTTTATCATGCTAAGAGGAGCAGGAAAAAGCAAAAAATTTCAGAATTGCACCTTGCAATGAGGAGAAATTACTGTTTGTGCATTTAAAATATTCATTGATTTTTGCCATTGAAAAACATCATGTTATTCATATACCAGAAATGTATGAAGCTACTGACTGAATGAAAGGAGCTGGCATCTCACTCTCTTTGAATCTTCTTTATCATGCTAAGAGGAGCAGGAAAAAGCAAAAAATTTCAGAATTGCACCTTGCAATGCGGAGAAATTACTGTTTGTGCATTTACAATATTCATTGATTTTTGCCATTGAAAAACGTCCAGAAATGATTGAAGCTACTGACTGAATGAAAGGAGCTGGCATCTCAGTCTCTTTGAATCTTCTTTATCATGCTAAGAGGAGCAGGAAAAAGCAAAAAATTTCAGAATTGCACCTTGCAATGCGGAGAAATTACTGTTTGTGCATTTACAATATTCATTGATTTTTGCCATTGAAAAACATCCAGAAATTATTGAAGCTACTGACTGAATGAAAGGAGCTGGTATCTCACTCTCTTTGAATCTTCTTTATCATGCTAAGAGGAGCAGGAAAAAGCAAAAAATTTCAGAATTGCACCTTGCAATGCGGAGAAATTACTGTTTGTGCATTTACAAAATTCATTGATTTTTGCCATTGAAAAACATCATGTTATTCATATACCAGAAATGTTTGAAGCTACTGACTGAATGAAAGGAGCTGGCATCTCACTCTCTTTGAATCTTCTTTATCATGCTAAGAGGAGCAGGAAAAAGCAAAAAATTTCAGAATTGCACCTTGCAATGCAGAGAAATTACTGTTTGTGCATTTACAATATTCATTGATTTTTGCCATTGAAAAACGTCCAGAAATGATTGAAGCTACTGACTGAATGAAAGGAGCTGGCATCTCACTCTCTTTGAATCTTCTTTATCATACTAAGAGGAGCAGGAAAAAGCAAAAAATTTCAGAATTGCACCTTGCAGTGCGGAGAAATTACTGTTTGTGCATTTACAATATTCATTGATTTTTGCCATTGAAAAACATACAGAAATGATTGAAGCTACTGACTGAATGAAAGGAGCTGGCATCTCACTCTCTTTGAATCTTCTTTATCATGCTAAGAGGAGCAGGAAAAAGCAAAAAATTTCAGAATTGCACCTTGCAATGCGGAGAAATTACTGTTTGTGCATTTACAATATCCATTGATTTTTGCCATTGAAAAACGTCCAGAAATGATTGAAGCTACTGACTGAATGAAAGGAGCTGGCATCTCACTCTCTTTGAATCTTCTTTATCATGCTAAGAGGAGCAGGAAAAAGCAAAAAATTTCAGAATTGCACCTTGCAATGCGGAGAAATTACTGTTTGTGCATTTACAATATTCATTGATTTTTGCCATTGAAAAACATCATGTTATTCATATACCAGAAATGTTTGAAGCTACTGACTGAATGAAAGGAGCTGGCATCTCACTCTCTTTGAATCTTCTTTATCATGCTAAGAGGAGCAGGAAAAACTAAAAAATTTCAGAATTGCACCTTGCAATGCGGAGAAATTACTGTTTGTGCATTTACAATATTCATTGATTTTTGCCATTGAAAAACGTCCAGAAATGATTGAAGCTACTGACTGAATGAAAGGAGCTGGCATCTCACTCTCTTTGAATCTTCTTTATCATGCTAAGAGGAGCAGGAAAAAGCAAAAAATTTCAGAATTGCACCTTGCAATGCGGAGAAATTACTGTTTGTGCATTTACAATATCCATTGATTTTTGCCATTGAAAAACGTCCAGAAATGATTGAAGCTACTGACTGAATGAAAGGAGCTGGCATCTCACTCTCTTTGAATCTTCTTTATCATGCTAAGAGGAGCAGGAAAAAGCAAAAAATTTCAGAATTGCACCTTGCAATGCGGAGAAATTACTGTTTGTGCATTTACAATATTCATTGATTTTTGCCATTGAAAAACATCATGTTATTCATATACCAGAAATGTTTGAAGCTACTGACTGAATGAAAGGAGCTGGCATCTCACTCTCTTTGAATCTTCTTTATCATGCTAAGAGGAGCAGGAAAAACTAAAAAATTTCAGAATTGCACCTTGCAATGCGGAGAAATTACTGTTTGTGCATTTACAATATTCATTGATTTTTGCCATTGAAAAACGTCCAGAAATGATTGAAGCTACTGACTGAATGAAAGGAGCTGGCATCTCACTCTCTTTGAATCTTCTTTATCATGCTAAGAGGAGCAGGAAAAAGCAAAAAATTTCAGAATTGCACCTTGCAATGCGGAGAAATTACTGTTTGTGCATTTACAATATTCATTGATTTTTGCCATTGAAAAACGTCCAGAAATGATTGAAGCTACTGACTGAATGAAAGGAGCTGGCATCTCACTCTCTTTGAATCTTCTTTATCATGCTAAGAGGAGCAGGAAAAAGCAAAAAATTTCAGAATTGCACCTTGCAATGCGGAGAAATTACTGTTTGTGCATTTACAATATTCATTGATTTTTGCCATTGAAAAACATCCAGAAATGATTGAAGCTACTGACTGAATGAAAGGAGCTGGCATCTCACTCTCTTTGAATCTTCTTTATCATGCTAAGAGGAGCAGGAAAAAGCAAAAAATTTCAGAATTGCACCTTGCAATGCGGAGAAATTACTGTTTGTGCATTTACAATATTCATTGTTTTTTGCCATTGAAAAACGTCCAGAAATGATTGAAGCTACTGACTGAATGAAAGGAGCTGGCATCTCACTCTCTTTGAATCTTCTTTATCATGCTAAGAGGAGCAGGAAAAAGCAAAAAATTTCAGAATTGCACCTTGCAATGCGGAGAAATTCCTGTTTGTGCATTTACAATATTCATTGATTTTTGCCATTGAAAAACATCATGTTATTCATATACCAGAAATGATTGAAGCTACTGACTGAATGAAAGGAGCTGGCATCTCACTCTCTTTGAATCTTCTTTATCATGCTAAGAGGAGCAGGAAAAAGCAAGAAATTTCAGAATTGCACCTTGCAATGCGGAGAAATTACTGTTTGTGCATTTACAATATTCATTGATTTTTGCCATTGAAAAACATCATGTTATTCATATACCAGAAATGTTTGAAGCTACTGACTGAATGAAAGGAGCTGGCATCTCACTCTCTTTGAATCTTCTTTATCATGCTAAGAGGAGCAGGAAAAAGCAAAAAATTTCAGAATTTCACCTTGCAATGAGGAGAAATTACTGTTTGTGCATTTACAATATTCATTGATTTTTGCCATTGAAAAACATCCAGAAATGATTGAAGCTACTGACTGAATGAAAGGAGCTGGCATCTCACTCTCTTTGAATCTTCTTTATCAAGCTAAGAGGAGCAGGAAAAAGCAAAAAATTTCAGAATTGCACCTTGCAATGCGGAGAAATTACTGTTTGTGCATTTACAATATTCATTGATTTTTGCAATTGAAAACCGTCCAGAAATGATTGAAGCTACTGACTGAATGAAAGGAGCTGGCATCTCACTCTCTTTGAATCTTCTTTATCATGCTAAGAGGAGCAGGAAAAAGCAAAAAATTTCAGAATTGCACCTTGCAATGCGGAGAAATTACTGTTTGTGCATTTACAATATTCATTGATTTTTGCCATTGAAAAACATCATGTTATTCATATACCAGAAATGTTTGAAGCTACTGACTGAATGAAAGGAGCTGGCATCTCACTCTCTTTGAATCTTCTTTATCATGCTAAGAGGAGCAGGAAAAAGCAAAAAATTTCAGAATTGCACCTTGCAATGCGGAGAAATTACTGTTTGTGCATTTACAATATTCATTGATTTTTGCCATTGAAAAACGTCCAGAAATGATTGAAGCTACTGACTGAATGAAAGGAGCTGGCATCTCACTCTCTTTGAATCTTCTTTATCATGCTAAGAGGAGCAGGAAAAAGCAAAAAATTTCAGAATTGCACCTTGCAATGCGGAGAAATTACTGTTTGTGCATTTACAATACTCATTGATTTTTGCCATTGAAAAACGTCCAGAAATGATTGAAGCTACTGACTGAATGAAAGGAGCTGGCATCTTACTCTCTTTGAATCTTTATCATGCTAAGAGGAGCAGGAAAAAGCAAAAAATTTCAGAATTGCACCTTGCAATGTGGAGAAATTACTGTTTGTGCATTTACAATATTCATTGATTTTTGCCATTGAAAAACATCATGTTATTCATATACCAGAAATGTTTGAAGCTACTGACTGAATGAAAGGAGCTGACATCTCACTCTCTTTGAATCTTCTTTATCATGCTAAGAGGAGCAGGAAAAAGCAAAAAATTTCAGAATTGCACCTTGCAATGCGGAGAAATTACTGTCTGTGCATTTACAATATTCATTGATTTTTGCCATTGAAAAACGTCCAGAAATGATTGAAGGTACTGACTGAATGAAAGGAGCTGGCATCTCACTCTCTTTGAATCTTCTTTATCATGCTAAGAGGAGCAGGAAAAAGCAAAAAAATTCAGAATTGCACCTTGCAATGCGGAGAAATTACTGTTTGTGCATTTACAATATTCATTGATTTTTGCCATTGAAAAACGTCCAGAAATGATTGAAGCTACTGACTGAATGAAAGGAGCCGGTATCTCACTCTCTTTGAATCTTCTTTATCATGCTAAGAGGAGCAGGAAAAAGCAAAAAATTTCAGAATTGCACCTTGCAATGAGGAGAAATTACTGTTTGTGCATTTAAAATATTCATTGATTTTTGCCATTGAAAAACATCATGTTATTCATATACCAGAAATGTTTGAAGCTACTGACTGAATGAAAGGAGCTGGCATCTCACTCTCTTTGAATCTTCTTTATCATGCTAAGAGGAGCAGGAAAAAGCAAAAAATTTCAGAATTGCACCTTGCAATGCGGAGAAATTACTGTTTGTGCATTTACAATATTCATTGATTTTTGCCATTGAAAAACGTCCAGAAATGATTGAAGCTACTAACTGAATGAAAGGAGCTGGCATCTCACTCTCTTTGAATCTTCTTTATCATGCTAAGAGGAGCAGGAAAAAGCAAAAAATTTCAGAATTGCACCTTGCAATGCGGAGAAATTACTGTTTGTGCATTTACAATATTCATTGATTTTTGCCAATGAAAAACATCATGTTATTCATATACCAGAAATGTTTGAAGCTACTGACAATGAAAGGAGCTGACATCTCACTCTTTGAATCTTCTTTATCATGCTAAGAGGAGCAGGAAAAAGCAAAAAATTTCAGAATTGCACCTTGCAATGCGGAGAAATTACTGTCTGTGCATTTACAATATTCATTGATTTTTGCCATTGAAAAACATCCAGAAATGATTGAAGCTACTGACTGAATGAAAGGAGCTGGCATCTCACTCTCTTTGAATCTTCTTTATCATGCTAAGAGGAGCAGGAAAAAGCAAAAAATTTCAGAATTGCACCTTGCAATGCGGAGAAATTACTGTTTGTGCATTTACAATATTCATTGATTTTTCCCATTGAAAAACATCCAGAAATTATTGAAGCTACTGACTGAATGAAAGGAGCTGGTATCTCACTCTCTTTGAATCTTCTTTATCATGCTAAGAGGAGCAGGAAAAAGCAAAAAATTTCAGAATTGCACCTTGCAATGCGGAGAAATTACTGTTTGTGCATTTACAAAATTCATTGATTTTTGCCATTGAAAAACATCATGTTATTCATATACCAGAAATGTTTGAAGCTACTGACTGAATGAAAGGAGCTGGCATCTCACTCTCTTTGAATCTTCTTTATCATGCTAAGAGGAGCAGGAAAAAGCAAAAAATTTCAGAATTGCACCTTGCAATGCAGAGAAATTACTGTTTGTGCATTTACAATATTCATTGATTTTTGCCATTGAAAAACGTCCAGAAATGATTGAAGCTACTGACTGAATGAAAGGAGCTGGCATCTCACTCTCTTTGAATCTTCTTTATCATACTAAGAGGAGCAGGAAAAAGCAAAAAATTTCAGAATTGCACCTTGCAGTGCGGAGAAATTACTGTTTGCGCATTTACAATATTCATTGATTTTTGCCATTGAAAAACATACAGAAATGATTGAAGCTACTGACTGAATGAAAGGAGCTGGCATCTCACTCTCTTTGAATCTTCTTTATCATGCTAAGAGGAGCAGGAAAAAGCAAAAAATTTCAGAATTGCACCTTGCAATGTGGAGAAATTACTGTTTGTGCATTTACAATATTCATTGATTTTTGCCATTGAAAAACATCATGTTATTCATATACCAGAAATGTTTGAAGCTACTGACTGAATGAAAGGAGCTGACATCTCACTCTCTTTGAATCTTCTTTATCATGCTAAGAGGAGCAGGAAAAAGCAAAAAATTTCAGAATTGCACCTTGCAATGCGGAGAAATTACTGTCTGTGCATTTACAATATTCATTGATTTTTGCCATTGAAAAACGTCCAGAAATGATTGAAGGTACTGACTGAATGAAAGGAGCTGGCATCTCACTCTCTTTGAATCTTCTTTATCATGCTAAGAGGAGCAGGAAAAAGCAAAAAATTTCAGAATTGCACCTTGCAATGCGGAGAAATTACTGTTTGTGCATTTACAATATTCATTGATTTTTGCCATTGAAAAACGTCCAGAAATGATTGAAGCTACTGACTGAATGAAAGGAGCCGGTATCTCACTCTCTTTGAATCTTCTTTATCATGCTAAGAGGAGCAGGAAAAAGCAAAAAATTTCAGAATTGCACCTTGCAATGAGGAGAAATTACTGTTTGTGCATTTAAAATATTCATTGATTTTTGCCATTGAAAAACATCATGTTATTCATATACCAGAAATGTATGAAGCTACTGACTGAATGAAAGGAGCTGGCATCTCACTCTCTTTGAATCTTCTTTATCATGCTAAGAGGAGCAGGAAAAAGCAAAAAATTTCAGAATTGCACCTTGCAATGCGGAGAAATTACTGTTTGTGCATTTACAATATTCATTGATTTTTGCCATTGAAAAACGTCCAGAAATGATTGAAGCTACTGACTGAATGAAAGGAGCTGGCATCTCAGTCTCTTTGAATCTTCTTTATCATGCTAAGAGGAGCAGGAAAAAGCAAAAAATTTCAGAATTGCACCTTGCAATGCGGAGAAATTACTGTTTGTGCATTTACAATATTCATTGATTTTTGCCATTGAAAAACATCCAGAAATTATTGAAGCTACTGACTGAATGAAAGGAGCTGGTATCTCACTCTCTTTGAATCTTCTTTATCATGCTAAGAGGAGCAGGAAAAAGCAAAAAATTTCAGAATTGCACCTTGCAATGCGGAGAAATTACTGTTTGTGCATTTACAAAATTCATTGATTTTTGCCATTGAAAAACATCATGTTATTCATATACCAGAAATGTTTGAAGCTACTGACTGAATGAAAGGAGCTGGCATCTCACTCTCTTTGAATCTTCTTTATCATGCTAAGAGGAGCAGGAAAAAGCAAAAAATTTCAGAATTGCACCTTGCAATGCAGAGAAATTACTGTTTGTGCATTTACAATATTCATTGATTTTTGCCATTGAAAAACGTCCAGAAATGATTGAAGCTACTGACTGAATGAAAGGAGCTGGCATCTCACTCTCTTTGAATCTTCTTTATCATACTAAGAGGAGCAGGAAAAAGCAAAAAATTTCAGAATTGCACCTTGCAGTGCGGAGAAATTACTGTTTGTGCATTTACAATATTCATTGATTTTTGCCATTGAAAAACATACAGAAATGATTGAAGCTACTGACTGAATGAAAGGAGCTGGCATCTCACTCTCTTTGAATCTTCTTTATCATGCTAAGAGGAGCAGGAAAAAGCAAAAAATTTCAGAATTGCACCTTGCAATGCGGAGAAATTACTGTTTGTGCATTTACAATATCCATTGATTTTTGCCATTGAAAAACGTCCAGAAATGATTGAAGCTACTGACTGAATGAAAGGAGCTGGCATCTCACTCTCTTTGAATCTTCTTTATCATGCTAAGAGGAGCAGGAAAAAGCAAAAAATTTCAGAATTGCACCTTGCAATGCGGAGAAATTACTGTTTGTGCATTTACAATATTCATTGATTTTTGCCATTGAAAAACATCATGTTATTCATATACCAGAAATGTTTGAAGCTACTGACTGAATGAAAGGAGCTGGCATCTCACTCTCTTTGAATCTTCTTTATCATGCTAAGAGGAGCAGGAAAAACTAAAAAATTTCAGAATTGCACCTTGCAATGCGGAGAAATTACTGTTTGTGCATTTACAATATTCATTGATTTTTGCCATTGAAAAACGTCCAGAAATGATTGAAGCTACTGACTGAATGAAAGGAGCTGGCATCTCACTCTCTTTGAATCTTCTTTATCATGCTAAGAGGAGCAGGAAAAAGCAAAAAATTTCAGAATTGCACCTTGCAATGCGGAGAAATTACTGTTTGTGCATTTACAATATCCATTGATTTTTGCCATTGAAAAACGTCCAGAAATGATTGAAGCTACTGACTGAATGAAAGGAGCTGGCATCTCACTCTCTTTGAATCTTCTTTATCATGCTAAGAGGAGCAGGAAAAAGCAAAAAATTTCAGAATTGCACCTTGCAATGCGGAGAAATTACTGTTTGTGCATTTACAATATTCATTGATTTTTGCCATTGAAAAACATCATGTTATTCATATACCAGAAATGTTTGAAGCTACTGACTGAATGAAAGGAGCTGGCATCTCACTCTCTTTGAATCTTCTTTATCATGCTAAGAGGAGCAGGAAAAACTAAAAAATTTCAGAATTGCACCTTGCAATGCGGAGAAATTACTGTTTGTGCATTTACAATATTCATTGATTTTTGCCATTGAAAAACGTCCAGAAATGATTGAAGCTACTGACTGAATGAAAGGAGCTGGCATCTCACTCTCTTTGAATCTTCTTTATCATGCTAAGAGGAGCAGGAAAAAGCAAAAAATTTCAGAATTGCACCTTGCAATGCGGAGAAATTACTGTTTGTGCATTTACAATATTCATTGATTTTTGCCATTGAAAAACGTCCAGAAATGATTGAAGCTACTGACTGAATGAAAGGAGCTGGCATCTCACTCTCTTTGAATCTTCTTTATCATGCTAAGAGGAGCAGGAAAAAGCAAAAAATTTCAGAATTGCACCTTGCAATGCGGAGAAATTACTGTTTGTGCATTTACAATATTCATTGATTTTTGCCATTGAAAAACATCCAGAAATGATTGAAGCTACTGACTGAATGAAAGGAGCTGGCATCTCACTCTCTTTGAATCTTCTTTATCATGCTAAGAGGAGCAGGAAAAAGCAAAAAATTTCAGAATTGCACCTTGCAATGCGGAGAAATTACTGTTTGTGCATTTACAATATTCATTGTTTTTTGCCATTGAAAAACGTCCAGAAATGATTGAAGCTACTGACTGAATGAAAGGAGCTGGCATCTCACTCTCTTTGAATCTTCTTTATCATGCTAAGAGGAGCAGGAAAAAGCAAAAAATTTCAGAATTGCACCTTGCAATGCGGAGAAATTCCTGTTTGTGCATTTACAATATTCATTGATTTTTGCCATTGAAAAACATCATGTTATTCATATACCAGAAATGATTGAAGCTACTGACTGAATGAAAGGAGCTGGCATCTCACTCTCTTTGAATCTTCTTTATCATGCTAAGAGGAGCAGGAAAAAGCAAGAAATTTCAGAATTGCACCTTGCAATGCGGAGAAATTACTGTTTGTGCATTTACAATATTCATTGATTTTTGCCATTGAAAAACATCATGTTATTCATATACCAGAAATGATTGAAGCTACTGACTGAATGAAAGGAGCTGGCATCTCACTCTCTTTGAATCTTCTTTATCATGCTAAGAGGAGCAGGAAAAAGCAAAAAATTTCAGAATTGCACCTTGCAATGCGGAGAAATTACTGTTTGTGCATTTACAATATTCATTGATTTTTGCCATTGAAAAACATCATGTTATTGATATACCAGAAATGATTGAAGCTACTGACTGAATGAAAGGAGCTGGCATCTCACTCTCTTTGAATCTTCTTTATCATGCTAAGAGGAGCAGGAAAAAGCAAAAAATTTCAGAATTGCACCTTGCAATGCGGAGAAATTACTGTTTGTGCATTTACAATATTCATTGATTTTTGCCATTGAAAAACGTCCAGAAATGATTGAAGCTACTGACTGAATGAAAGGAGCTGGCATCTCACTCTCTTTGAATCTTCTTTATCATGCTAAGAGGAGCAGGAAAAAGCAAAAAATTTCAGAATTGCACCTTGCAATGCGGAGAAATTACTGTTTGTGCATTTACAATATTCATTGATTTTTGCCATTGAAAAACATCCAGAAATGATTGAAGCTACTGACTGAATGAAAGGAGCTGGCATCTCACTCTCTTTGAATCTTCTTTATCATGCTAAGAGGAGCAGGAAAAAGCAAAAAATTTCAGAATTGCACCTTGCAATGCGGAGAAATTACTGTTTGTGCATTTACAATATTCATTGATTTTTGCCATTGAAAAACGTCCAGAAATGATTGAAGCTACTGACTGAATGAAAGGAGCTGGCATCTCACTCTCTTTGAATCTTCTTTATCATGCTAAGAGGAGCAGGAAAAAGCAAAAAATTTCAGAATTGCACCTTGCAATGCGGAGAAATTACTGTTTGTGCATTTACAATATTCATTGATTTTTGCCATTGAAAAACATCATGTTATTCATATTCCAGAAATGATTGAAGCTACTGACTGAATGAAAGGAGCTGGCATCTCACTCTCTTTGAATCTTCTTTATCATGCTAAGAGGAGCAGGAAAAAGGAAAAAATTTCAGAATTGCACCTTGCAATGCGGAGAAATTACTGTTTGTGCATTTACAATATTCATTGATTTTTGCCATTGAAAAACGTCCAGAAATGATTGAAGCTACTGACTGAATGAAAGGAGCTGGCATCTCACTCTCTTTGAATCTTCTTTATCATGCTAAGAGGAGCAGTAAAAAGCAAAAAATTTCAGAATTACACATTGCAATGCGGAGAAATTACTGTTTGTGCATTTACAATATTCATTGATTTTTGCCATTGAAAAACATCATGTTATTCATATACCAGAAATGTTTGAAGCTACTGACTGAATGAAAGGAGCTGGCATCTCACTCTCTTTGAATCTTCTTTATCATGCTAAGAGGAGCAGGAAAAAGCAAAAAATTTCAGAATTGCACCTTGCAATGCGGAGAAATTACTGTTTGTGCATTTACAATATTCATTGATTTTTGCCATTGAAAAACGTCCAGAAATGTTTGAAGCTACTGACTGAATGAAAGGAGCTGGCATCTCACTCTCTTTGAATCTTCTTTATTATGCTAAGAGGAGCAGGAAAAAGCAAAAAATTTCAGAATTGCACCTTGCAATGCGGAGAAATTACTGTTTGTGCATTTACAATATTCATTGATTTTTGCTATTGAAAAACGTCCAGAAATGATTGAAGCTACTGACTGAATGAAAGGAGCTGGCATCTCACTCTCTTTGAATCTTCTTTATCATGCTAAGAGGAGCAGGAAAAAGCAAAAAATTTCAGAATTGCACCTTGCAATGCGGAGAAATTACTGTTTGTGCATTTACAATATTCATTGATTTTTGCCATTGAAAAACGTCCAGAAATGATTGAAGCTACTGACTGAATGAAAGGAGCTGGCATCTCACTCTCTTTGAATCTTCTTTATCATGCTAAGAGGAGCAGGAAAAAGCAAAAAATTTCAGAATTGCACCTTGCAATGCAGAGAAATTACTGTTTGTGCATTTACAATATTCATTGATTTTTGCCATTGAAAAACATCATGTTATTCATATACCAGAAATGTTTGAAGCTACTGACTGAATGAAAGGAGCTGGCATCTCACTCTCTTTGAATCTTCTTTATCATGCTAAGAGGAGCAGGAAAAAGCAAAAAATTTCAGAATTGCACCTTGCAATGCGTAGAAATTACTGTTTGTGCATTTACAATATTCATTGATTTTTGCCATTGAAAAACGTCCAGAAATGATTGAAGCTACTGACTGAATGAAAGGAGCTGGCATCTCACTCTCTTTGAATCTTCTTTATCATGCTAAGAGGAGCAGGAAAAAGCAAAAAATTTCAGAATTGCACCTTGCAATACTGAGAAATTACTGTTTGTGCATTCACAATATTCATTGATTTTTGCCATTGAAAAACATCGTTATTCATATACCAGAAATGTTTGAAGCTACTGACTGAATGAAAGGAGCTGGCATCTCACTCTCTTTGAATCTTCTTTATCTTGCTAAGAGGAGCAGGAAAAAGCAAAAAATTTCAGAATTGCACCTTGCAATGCGGAGAAATTACTGTTTGTGCATTTACAATATTCATTGATTTTTGCCATTGAAAAACGTCCAGAAATGATTGAAGCTACTGACTGAATGAAAGGAGCTGGCATCTCACTCTCTTTGAATCTTCTTTATCATGCTAAGAGGAGCAGGAAAAAGCAAAAAATTTCAGAATTGCACCTTGCAATGCGGAGAAATTACTGTTTGTGCATTTACAATATTCATTGATTTTTTGCCATTGAAAAACGTCCAGAAATGATTGAAGCTACTGACTGAATGAAAGGAGCTGGCATCTCACTCTCTTTGAATCTTCTTTATCATGCTAAGAGGAGCAGGAAAAAGCAAAAAATTTCAGAATTGCACCTTGCAATGCGGAGAAATTACTGTTTGTGCATTTACAATATTCATTGATTTTTGCCATTGAAAAACATCATGTTATTCATATACCAGAAATGTTTGAAGCTACTGACTGAATGAAAGGAGCTGGCATCTCACTCTCTTTGAATCTTCTTTATCATGCTAAGAGGAGCAGGAAAAAGCAAAAAATTTCAGAATTGCACCTTGCAATGCGGAGAAATTACTGTTTGTGCATTTACAATATTCATTGATTTTTGCCATTGAAAAACATCATGTTATTCATATACCAGAAATGATTGAAGCTACTGACTGAATGAAAGGAGCTGGCATCTCACTCTCTTTGAATCTTCTTTATCATGCTAAGAGGAGCAGGAAAAAGCAAAAAATTTCAGAATTGCACCTTGCAATGCGGAGAAATTACTGTTTGTGCATTTACAATATTCATTGATTTTTGCCATTGAAAAACGTCCAGAAATGATTGAAGCTACTGACTGAATGAAAGGAGCTGGCATCTCACTCTCTTTGAATCTTCTTTATCATGCTAAGAGGAGCAGGAAAAAGCAAAAAATTTCAGAATTGCACCTTGCAATGCGGAGAAATTACTGTTTGTGCATTTACAATATTCATTGATTTTTGCCATTGAAAAACATCATGTTATTCATATACCAGAAATGATTGAAGCTACTGACTGAATGAAAGGAGCTGGCATCTCACTCTCTTTGAATCTTCTTTATCATGCTAAGAGGAGCAGGAAAAAGCAAAAAATTTCAGAATTGCACCTTGCAATGCGGAGAAATTACTGTTTGTGCATTTACAATATTCATTGATTTTTGCCATTGAAAAACATCATGTTATTCATATACCAGAAATGTTTGAAGCTACTGACTGAATGAAAGGAGCTGGCATCTCACTCTCTTTGAATCTTCTTTATCATGCTAAGAGGAGCAGGAAAAAGCAAAAAATTTCAGAATTGCACATTGCAATGCGGAGAAATTACTGTTTGTGCATTTACAATATTCATTGATTTTTGCCATTGAAAAACGTCCAGAAATGTTTGAAGCTACTGACTGAATGAAAGGAGCTGGCATCTCACTCTCTTTGAATCTTCTTTATCATGCTATGAGGAGCAGGAAAAAGCAAAAAATTTCAGAATTGCACCTTGCAATGCGGAGAAATTACTGTTTGTGCATTTACAATATTCATTGATTTTTGCCATTGAAAAACGTCCAGAAATGTTTGAAGCTACTGACTGAATGAAAGGAGCTGGCATCTCACTCTCTTTGAATCTTCTTTATCATGCTAAGAGGAGCAGGAAAAAGCAAAAAATTTCAGATTTGCACCTTGCAATGCGGAGAAATTACTGTTTGTGCATTTACAATATTCATTGATTTTTGCCATTGAAAAACGTCCAGAAATGATTGAAGCTACTGACTGAATGAAAGGAGCTGGCATCTCACTCTCTTTGAATCTTCTTTATCATGCTAAGAGGAGCAGGAAAAAGCAAAAAATTTCAGAATTGCACCTTGCAATGCGGAGAAATTACTGTTTGTGCATTTACAATATTCATTGATTTTTGCCATTGAAAAACATCATGTTATTCATATACCAGAAATGATTGAAGCTACTGACTGAATGAAAGGACCTGGCATCTCACTCTCTTTGAATCTTCTTTATCATGCTAAGAGGAGCAGGAAAAAGCAAAAAATTTCAGAATTGCACCTTGCAATGCGGAGAAATTACTGTTTGTGCATTTACAATATTCATTGATTTTTGCCATTGAAAAACGTCCAGAAATGATTGAAGCTACTGACTGAATGAAAGGAGCTGGCATCTCAGTCTCTTTGAATCTTCTTTATCATGCTAAGAGGAGCAGGAAAAAGCAAAAAATTTCAGAATTGCACCTTGCAATGCGGAGAAATTACTGTTTGTGCATTTACAATATTCATTGATTTTTGCCATTGAAAAACATAATGTTATTCATATACCAGAAATGATTGAAGCTACTGACTGAATGAAAGGAGCTGGCATCTCACTCTCTTTGAATCTTCTTTATCATGCTAAGAGGAGCAGGAAAAAGCAAAAAATTTCAGAATTGCACCTTGCAATGCGGAGAAATTACTGTTTGTGTATTTACAATATTCATTGATTTTTGCCATTGAAAAACATCATGTTATTGATATACCAGAAATGATTGAAGCTACTGACTGAATGAAAGGAGCTGGCATCTCACTCTCTTTGAATCTTCTTTATCATGCTAAGAGGAGCAGGAAAAAGCAAAAAATTTCAGAATTGCACCTTGCAATGCGGAGAAATTACTGTTTGTGCATTTACAATATTCATTGATTTTTGCCATTGAAAAACGTCCAGAAATGATTGAAGCTACTGACTGAATGAAAGGAGCTGGCATCTCACTCTCTTTGAATCTTCTTTATCATGCTAAGAGGAGCAGGAAAAAGCAAAAAATTTCAGAATTGCACCTTGCAATGCGGAGAAATTACTGTTTGTGCATTTACAATATTCATTGATTTTTGCCATTGAAAAACATCCAGAAATGATTGAAGCTACTGACTGAATGAAAGGAGCTGGCATCTCACTCTCTTTGAATCTTCTTTATCATGCTAAGCGGAGCAGGAAAAAGCAAAAAATTTCAGAATTGCACCTTGCAATGCGGAGAAATTACTGTTTGTGCATTTACAATATTCATTGATTTTTGCCATTGAAAAACATCCAGAAATGATTGAAGCTACTGACTGAATGAAAGGAGCTGGCATCTCACTCTCTTTGAATCTTCTTTATCATGCTAAGAGGAGCAGGAAAAAGCAAAAAATTTCAGAATTGCACCTTGCAATGCGGAGAAATTACTGTTTGTGCATTTACAATATTCATTGATTTTTGCCATTGAAAAACATCCAGAAATGATTGAAGCTACTGACTGAATGAAAGGAGCTGGCATCTCACTCTCTTTGAATCTTCTTTATCATGCTAAGAGGAGCAGGAAAAAGCAAAAAATTTCAGAATTGCACCTTGCAATGCGGAGAAATTACTGTTTGTGCATTTACAATATTCATTGATTTTTGCCATTGAAAAACGTCCAGAAATGATTGAAGCTACTGACTGAATGAAAGGAGCTGGCATCTCACTCTCTTTGAATCTTCTTTATCATGCTAAGAGGAGCAGGAAAAAGCAAAAAATTTCAGAATTGCACCTTGCAATGCGGAGAAATTACTGTTTGTGCATTTACAATATTCATTGATTTTTGCCATTGAAAAACATCATGTTATTCATATTCCAGAAATGATTGAAGCTACTGACTGAATGAAAGGAGCTGGCATCTCACTCTCTTTGAATCTTCTTTATCATGCTAAGAGGAGCAGGAAAAAGGAAAAAATTTCCGAATTGCACCTTGCAATGCGGAGAAATTACTGTTTGTGCATTTACAATATTCATTGATTTTTGCCATTGAAAAATGTCCAGAAATGTTTGAAGCTACTGACTGAATGAAAGGAGCTGGCATCTCACTCTCTTTGAATCTTCTTTATTATGCTAAGAGGAGCAGGAAAAAGCAAGAAATTTCAGAATTGCACCTTGCAATGCGGAGAAATTACTGTTTGTGCATTTACAATATTCATTGATTTTTGCCATTGAAAAACATCATGTTATTCATATACCAGAAATGATTGAAGCTACTGACTGAATGAAAGGAGCTGGCATCTCACTCTCTTTGAATCTTCTTTATCATGCTAAGAGGAGCAGGAAAAGGCAAAAAATTTCAGAATTGCACCTTGCAATGCGGAGAAATTACTGTTTGTGCATTTACAATATTCATTGATTTTTGCCATTGAAAAACGTCCAGAAATGATTGAAGCTACTGACTGAATGAAAGGAGCTGGCATCTCACTCTCTTTGAATCTTCTTTATCATGCTAAGAGGAGCAGGAAAAAGCAAAAATTTTCAGAATTGCACCTTGCAATGCGGAGAAATTACTGTTTGTGCATTTACAATATTCATTGATTTTTGCCATTGAAAAACGTCCAGAAATGATTGAAGCTACTGACTGAATGAAAGGAGCTGGCATCTCACTCTCTTTGAATCTTCTTTATCATGCTAAGAGGAGCAGGAAAAAGCAAAAAATTTCAGAATTGCACCTTGCAATGCGGAGAAATTACTGTTTGTGCATTTACAATATTCATTGATTTTTGCCATTGAAAAACATCCAGAAATGATTGAAGCTACTGACTGAATGAAAGGAGCTGGCATCTCACTCTCTTTGAATCTTCTTTATCATGCTAAGAGGAGCAGGAAAAAGCAAAAAATTTCAGAATTGCACCTTGCAATGCGGAGAAATTACTGTTTGTGCATTTACAATATTCATTGATTTTTGCCATTGAAAAACATCCAGAAATGATTGAAGCTACTGACTGAATGAAAGGAGCTGGCATCTCACTCTCTTTGAATCTTCTTTATCATGCTAAGAGGAGCAGGAAAAAGCAAAAAATTTCAGAATTGCACCTTGCAATGCGGAGAAATTACTGTTTGTGCATTTACAATATTCATTGATTTTTGCCATTGAAAAACATCATGTTATTCATATTCCAGAAATGATTGAAGCTACTGACTGAATGAAAGGAGCTGGCATCTCACTCTCTTTGAATCTTCTTTATCATGCTAAGAGGAGCAGGAAAAAGGAAAAAATTTCCGAATTGCACCTTGCAATGCGGAGAAATTACTGTTTGTGCATTTACAATATTCATTGATTTTTGCCATTGAAAAACGTCCAGAAATGTTTGAAGCTACTGACTGAATGAAAGGAGCTGGCATCTCACTCTCTTTGAATCTTCTTTATTATGCTAAGAGGAGCAGGAAAAAGCAAGAAATTTCAGAATTGCACCTTGCAATGCGGAGAAATTACTGTTTGTGCATTTACAATATTCATTGATTTTTGCCATTGAAAAACATCATGTTATTCATATACCAGAAATGATTGAAGCTACTGACTGAATGAAAGGAGCTGGCATCTCACTCTCTTTGAATCTTCTTTATCATGCTAAGAGGAGCAGGAAAAAGCAAAAAATTTCAGAATTGCACCTTGCAATGCGGAGAAATTACTGTTTGTGCATTTACAATATTCATTGATTTTTGCCATTGAAAAACGTCCAGAAATGATTGAAGCTACCGACTGAATGAAAGGAGCTGGCATCTCACTCTCTTTGAATCTTCTTTATCATGCTAAGAGGAGCAGGAAAAAGCAAAAAATTTCAGAATTGCACCTTGCAATACTGAGAAATTACTGTTTGTGCATTTACAATATTCATTGATTTTTGCCATTGAAAAACATCGTTATTCATATACCAGAAATGTTTGAAGCTACTGACTGAATGAAAGGAGCTGTCATCTCACTCTCTTTGAATCTTCTTTATCATGCTAAGAGGAGCAGGAAAAAGCAAAAAATTTCAGAATTGCACCTTGCAATGCGGAGAAATTACTGTTTGTGCATTTACAATATTCATTGATTTTTGCCATTGAAAAACTTCCAGAAATGATTGAAGCTACTGACTGAATGAAAGGAGCTGGCATCTCACTCTCTTTGAATCTTCTTTATCATGCTAAGAGGAGCAGGAAAAAGCAAAAAATTTCAGAATTGCTCCTTGCAATGCGGAGAAATTACTGTTTGTGCATTTACAATATTCATTGATTTTTTGCCATTGAAAAACGTCCAGAAATGATTGAAGCTACTGACTGAATGAAAGGAGCTGGCATCTCACTCTCTTTGAATCTTCTTTATCATGCTAAGAGGAGCAGGAAAAAGCAAAAAATTTCAGAATTGCACCTTGCAATGCGGAGAAATTACTGTTTGTGCATTTACAATATTCATTGATTTTTGCCATTGAAAAACATCATGTTATTCATATACCAGAAATGTTTGAAGCTACTGACTGAATGAAAGGAGCTGGCATCTCACTCTCTTTGAATCTTCTTTATCATGCTAAGAGGAGCAGGAAAAAGCAAAAAATTTCAGAATTGCACCTTGCAATGCGGAGATATTACTGTTTGTGCATTTACAATATTCATTGATTTTTGCCATTGAAAAACATCATGTTATTCATATACCAGAAATGATTGAAGCTACTGACTGAATGAAAGGAGCTGGCATCTCACTCTCTTTGAATCTTCTTTATCATGCTAAGAGGAGCAGGAAAAAGCAAAAAATTTCAGAATTGCACCTTGCAATGCGGAGAAATTACTGTTTGTGAATTTACAATATTCATTGATTTTTGCCATTGAAAAACGTCCAGAAATGATTGAAGCTACTGACTGAATGAAAGGAGCTGGCATCTCACTCTCTTTGAATCTTCTTTATCATGCTAAGAGGAGCAGGAAAAAGCAAAAAATTTCAGAATTGCACCTTGCAATGCGGAGAAATTACTGTTTGTGCATTTACAATATTCATTGATTTTTGCCATTGAAAAACATCATGTTATTCATATACCAGAAATGATTGAAGCTACTGACTGAATGAAAGGAGCTGGCATCTCACTCTCTTTGAATCTTCTTTATCATGCTAAGAGGAGCAGGAAAAAGCAAAAAATTTCAGAATTGCACATTGCAATGCGGAGAAATTACTGTTTGTGCATTTACAATATTCATTGATTTTTGCCATTGAAAAACGTCCAGAAATGTTTGAAGCTACTGACTGAATGAAAGGAGCTGGCATCTCACTCTCTTTGAATCTTCTTTATCATGCTATGAGGAGCAGGAAAAAGCAAAAAATTTCAGAATTGCACCTTGCAATGCGGAGAAATTACTGTTTGTGCATTTACAATATTCATTGATTTTTGCCATTGAAAAACGTCCAGAAATGTTTGAAGCTACTGACTGAATGAAAGGAGCTGGCATCTCACTCTCTTTGAATCTTCTTTATCATGCTAAGAGGAGCAGGAAAAAGCAAAAAATTTCAGATTTGCACCTTGCAATGCGGAGAAATTACTGTTTGTGCATTTACAATATTCATTGATTTTTGCCATTGAAAAACGTCCAGAAATGATTGAAGCTACTGACTGAATGAAAGGAGCTGGCATCTCACTCTCTTTGAATCTTCTTTATCATGCTAAGAGGAGCAGGAAAAAGCAAAAAATTTCAGAATTGCACCTTGCAATGCGGAGAAATTACTGTTTGTGCATTTACAATATTCATTGATTTTTGCCATTGAAAAACATCATGTTATTCATATACCAGAAATGATTGAAGCTACTGACTGAATGAAAGGACCTGGCATCTCACTCTCTTTGAATCTTCTTTATCATGCTAAGAGGAGCAGGAAAAAGCAAAAAATTTCAGAATTGCACCTTGCAATGCGGAGAAATTACTGTTTGTGCATTTACAATATTCATTGATTTTTGCCATTGAAAAACGTCCAGAAATGATTGAAGCTACTGACTGAATGAAAGGAGCTGGCATCTCAGTCTCTTTGAATCTTCTTTATCATGCTAAGAGGAGCAGGAAAAAGCAAAAAATTTCAGAATTGCACCTTGCAATGCGGAGAAATTACTGTTTGTGCATTTACAATATTCATTGATTTTTGCCATTGAAAAACATAATGTTATTCATATACCAGAAATGATTGAAGCTACTGACTGAATGAAAGGAGCTGGCATCTCACTCTCTTTGAATCTTCTTTATCATGCTAAGAGGAGCAGGAAAAAGCAAAAAATTTCAGAATTGCACCTTGCAATGCGGAGAAATTACTGTTTGTGTATTTACAATATTCATTGATTTTTGCCATTGAAAAACATCATGTTATTGATATACCAGAAATGATTGAAGCTACTGACTGAATGAAAGGAGCTGGCATCTCACTCTCTTTGAATCTTCTTTATCATGCTAAGAGGAGCAGGAAAAAGCAAAAAATTTCAGAATTGCACCTTGCAATGCGGAGAAATTACTGTTTGTGCATTTACAATATTCATTGATTTTTGCCATTGAAAAACGTCCAGAAATGATTGAAGCTACTGACTGAATGAAAGGAGCTGGCATCTCACTCTCTTTGAATCTTCTTTATCATGCTAAGAGGAGCAGGAAAAAGCAAAAAATTTCAGAATTGCACCTTGCAATGCGGAGAAATTACTGTTTGTGCATTTACAATATTCATTGATTTTTGCCATTGAAAAACATCCAGAAATGATTGAAGCTACTGACTGAATGAAAGGAGCTGGCATCTCACTCTCTTTGAATCTTCTTTATCATGCTAAGAGGAGCAGGAAAAAGCAAAAAATTTCAGAATTGCACCTTGCAATGCGGAGAAATTACTGTTTGTGCATTTACAATATTCATTGATTTTTGCCATTGAAAAACGTCCAGAAATGATTGAAGCTACTGACTGAATGAAAGGAGCTGGCATCTCACTCTCTTTGAATCTTCTTTATCATGCTAAGAGGAGCAGGAAAAAGCAAAAAATTTCAGAATTGCACCTTGCAATGCGGAGAAATTACTGTTTGTGCATTTACAATATTCATTGATTTTTGCCATTGAAAAACATCCAGAAATGATTGAAGCTACTGACTGAATGAAAGGAGCTGGCATCTCACTCTCTTTGAATCTTCTTTATCATGCTAAGAGGAGCAGGAAAAAGCAAAAAATTTCAGAATTGCACCTTGCAATGCGAAGAAATTACTGTTTGTGCATTTACAATATTCATTGATTTTTGCCATTGAAAAACGTCCAGAAATGATTGAAGCTACTGACTGAATGAAAGGAGCTGGCATCTCACTCTCTTTGAATCTTCTTTATCATGCTAAGAGGAGCAGGAAAAAGCAAAAAATTTCAGAATTGCACCTTGCAATGCGGAGAAATTACTGTTTGTGCATTTACAATATTCATTGATTTTTGCCATTGAAAAACATCATGTTATTCATATTCCAGAAATGATTGAAGCTACTGACTGAATGAAAGGAGCTGGCATCTCACTCTCTTTGAATCTTCTTTATCATGCTAAGAGGAGCAGGAAAAAGGAAAAAATTTCCGAATTGCACCTTGCAATGCGGAGAAATTACTGTTTGTGCATTTACAATATTCATTGATTTTTGCCATTGAAAAATGTCCAGAAATGTTTGAAGCTACTGACTGAATGAAAGGAGCTGGCATCTCACTCTCTTTGAATCTTCTTTATTATGCTAAGAGGAGCAGGAAAAAGCAAGAAATTTCAGAATTGCACCTTGCAATGCGGAGAAATTACTGTTTGTGCATTTACAATATTCATTGATTTTTGCCATTGAAAAACATCATGTTATTCATATACCAGAAATGATTGAAGCTACTGACTGAATGAAAGGAGCTGGCATCTCACTCTCTTTGAATCTTCTTTATCATGCTAAGAGGAGCAGGAAAAGGCAAAAAATTTCAGAATTGCACCTTGCAATGCGGAGAAATTACTGTTTGTGCATTTACAATATTCATTGATTTTTGCCATTGAAAAACGTCCAGAAATGATTGAAGCTACTGACTGAATGAAAGGAGCTGGCATCTCACTCTCTTTGAATCTTCTTTATCATGCTAAGAGGAGCAGGAAAAAGCAAAAAATTTCAGAATTGCACCTTGCAATGCGGAGAAATTACTGTTTGTGCATTTACAATATTCATTGATTTTTGCCATTGAAAAACGTCCAGAAATGATTGAAGCTACTGACTGAATGAAAGGAGCTGGCATCTCACTCTCTTTGAATCTTCTTTATCATGCTAAGAGGAGCAGGAAAAAGCAAAAAATTTCAGAATTGCACCTTGCAATGCGGAGAAATTACTGTTTGTGCATTTACAATATTCATTGATTTTTGCCATTGAAAAACATCCAGAAATGATTGAAGCTACTGACTGAATGAAAGGAGCTGGCATCTCACTCTCTTTGAATCTTCTTTATCATGCTAAGAGGAGCAGGAAAAAGCAAAAAATTTCAGAATTGCACCTTGCAATGCGGAGAAATTACTGTTTGTGCATTTACAATATTCATTGATTTTTGCCATTGAAAAACGTCCAGAAATGATTGAAGCTACTGACTGAATGAAAGGAGCTGGCATCTCACTCTCTTTGAATCTTCTTTATCATGCTAAGCGGAGCAGGAAAAAGCAAAAAATTTCAGAATTGCACCTTGCAATGCGGAGAAATTACTGTTTGTGCATTTACAATATTCATTGATTTTTGCCATTGAAAAACATCATGTTATTCATATTCCAGAAATGATTGAAGCTACTGACTGAATGAAAGGAGCTGGCATCTCACTCTCTTTGAATCTTCTTTATCATGCTAAGAGGAGCAGGAAAAAGGAAAAAATTTCCGAATTGCACCTTGCAATGCGGAGAAATTACTGTTTGTGCATTTACAATATTCATTGATTTTTGCCATTGAAAAACGTCCAGAAATGTTTGAAGCTACTGACTGAATGAAAGGAGCTGGCATCTCACTCTCTTTGAATCTTCTTTATTATGCTAAGAGGAGCAGGAAAAAGCAAGAAATTTCAGAATTGCACCTTGCAATGCGGAGAAATTACTGTTTGTGCATTTACAATATTCATTGATTTTTGCCATTGAAAAACATCATGTTATTCATATACCAGAAATGATTGAAGCTACTGACTGAATGAAAGGAGCTGGCATCTCACTCTCTTTGAATCTTCTTTATCATGCTAAGAGGAGCAGGAAAAAGCAAAAAATTTCAGAATTGCACCTTGCAATGCGGAGAAATTACTGTTTGTGCATTTACAATATTCATTGATTTTTGCCATTGAAAAACGTCCAGAAATGATTGAAGCTACTGACTGAATGAAAGGAGCTGGCATCTCACTCTCTTTGAATCTTCTTTATCATGCTAAGAGGAGCAGGAAAAAGCAAAAAATTTCAGAATTGCACCTTGCAATACTGAGAAATTACTGTTTGTGCATTTACAATATTCATTGATTTTTGCCATTGAAAAACATCGTTATTCATATACCAGAAATGTTTGAAGCTACTGACTGAATGAAAGGAGCTGTCATCTCACTCTCTTTGAATCTTCTTTATCATGCTAAGAGGAGCAGGAAAAAGCAAAAAATTTCAGAATTGCACCTTGCAATGCGGAGAAATTACTGTTTGTGCATTTACAATATTCATTGATTTTTGCCATTGAAAAACGTCCAGAAATGATTGAAGCTACTGACTGAATGAAAGGAGCTGGCATCTCACTCTCTTTGAATCTTCTTTATCATGCTAAGAGGAGCAGGAAAAAGCAAAAAATTTCAGAATTGCTCCTTGCAATGCGGAGAAATTACTGTTTGTGCATTTACAATATTCATTGATTTTTTGCCATTGAAAAACGTCCAGAAATGATTGAAGCTACTGACTGAATGAAAGGAGCTGGCATCTCACTCTCTTTGAATCTTCTTTATCATGCTAAGAGGAGCAGGAAAAAGCAAAAAATTTCAGAATTGCACCTTGCAATGCGGAGAAATTACTGTTTGTGCATTTACAATATTCATTGATTTTTGCCATTGAAAAACATCATGTTATTCATATACCAGAAATGTTTGAAGCTACTGACTGAATGAAAGGAGCTGGCATCTCACTCTCTTTGAATCTTCTTTATCATGCTAAGAGGAGCAGGAAAAAGCAAAAAATTTCAGAATTGCACCTTGCAATGCGGAGAAATTACTGTTTGTGCATTTACAATATTCATTGATTTTTGCCATTGAAAAACATCATGTTATTCATATACCAGAAATGATTGAAGCTACTGACTGAATGAAAGGAGCTGGCATCTCACTCTCTTTGAATCTTCTTTATCATGCTAAGAGGAGCAGGAAAAAGCAAAAAATTTCAGAATTGCACCTTGCAATGCGGAGAAATTACTGTTTGTGCATTTACAATATTCATTGATTTTTGCCATTGAAAAACGTCCAGAAATGATTGAAGCTACTGACTGAATGAAAGGAGCTGGCATCTCACTCTCTTTGAATCTTCTTTATCATGCTAAGAGGAGCAGGAAAAAGCAAAAAATTTCAGAATTGCACCTTGCAATGCGGAGAAATTACTGTTTGTGCATTTACAATATTCATTGATTTTTGCCATTGAAAAACATCATGTTATTCATATACCAGAAATGATTGAAGCTACTGACTGAATGAAAGGAGCTGGCATCTCACTCTCTTTGAATCTTCTTTATCATGCTAAGAGGAGCAGGAAAAAGCAAAAAATTTCAGAATTGCACCTTGCAATGTGGAGAAATTACTGTTTGTGCATTTACAATATTCATTGATTTTTGCCATTGAAAAACATCATGTTATTCATATACCAGAAATGTTTGAAGCTACTGACTGAATGAAAGGAGCTGGCATCTCACTCTCTTTGAATCTTCTTTATCATGCTAAGAGGAGCAGGAAAAAGCAAAAAATTTCAGAATTGCACATTGCAATGCGGAGAAATTACTGTTTGTGCATTTACAATATTCATTGATTTTTGCCATTGAAAAACGTCCAGAAATGTTTGAAGCTACTGACTGAATGAAAGGAGCTGGCATCTCACTCTCTTTGAATCTTCTTTATCATGCTAAGAGGAGCAGGAAAAAGCAAAAAATTTCAGATTTGCACCTTGCAATGCGGAGAAATTACTGTTTGTGCATTTACAATATTCATTGATTTTTGCCATTGAAAAACGTCCAGAAATGATTGAAGCTACTGACTGAATGAAAGGAGCTGGCATCTCACTCTCTTTGAATCTTCTTTATCATGCTAAGAGGAGCAGGAAAAAGCAAAAAATTTCAGAATTGCACCTTGCAATGCGGAGAAATTACTGTTTGTGCATTTACAATATTCATTGATTTTTGCCATTGAAAAACATCATGTTATTCATATACCAGAAATGATTGAAGCTACTGACTGAATGAAAGGACCTGGCATCTCACTCTCTTTGAATCTTCTTTATCATGCTAAGAGGAGCAGGAAAAAGCAAAAAATTTCAGAATTGCACCTTGCAATGCGGAGAAATTACTGTTTGTGCATTTACAATATTCATTGATTTTTGCCATTGAAAAACGTCCAGAAATGATTGAAGCTACTGACTGAATGAAAGGAGCTGGCATCTCAGTCTCTTTGAATCTTCTTTATCATGCTAAGAGGAGCAGGAAAAAGCAAAAAATTTCAGAATTGCACCTTGCAATGCGGAGAAATTACTGTTTGTGCATTTACAATATTCATTGATTTTTGCCATTGAAAAACATAATGTTATTCATATACCAGAAATGATTGAAGCTACTGACTGAATGAAAGGAGCTGGCATCTCACTCTCTTTGAATCTTCTTTATCATGCTAAGAGGAGCAGGAAAAAGCAAAAAATTTCAGAATTGCTCCTTGCAATGCGGAGAAATTACTGTTTGTGTATTTACAATATTCATTGATTTTTGCCATTGAAAAACATCATGTTATTGATATACCAGAAATGATTGAAGCTACTGACTGAATGAAAGTAGCTGGCATCTCACTCTCTTTGAATCTTCTTTATCATGCTAAGAGGAGCAGGAAAAAGCAAAAAATTTCAGAATTGCACCTTGCAATGCGGAGAAATTACTGTTTGTGCATTTACAATATTCATTGATTTTTGCCATTGAAAAACGTCCAGAAATGATTGAAGCTACTGACTGAATGAAAGGAGCTGGCATCTCACTCTCTTTGAATCTTCTTTATCATGCTAAGAGGAGCAGGAAAAAGCAAAAAATTTCAGAATTGCACCTTGCAATGCGGAGAAATTACTGTTTGTGCATTTACAATATTCATTGATTTTTGCCATTGAAAAACGTCCAGAAATGATTGAAGCTACTGACTGAATGAAATGAGCTGGCATCTCACTCTCTTTGAATCTTCTTTATCATGCTAAGAGGAGCAGGAAAAAGCAAAAAATTTCAGAATTGCACCTTGCAATGCGGAGAAATTACTGTTTGTGCATTTACAATATTCATTGATTTTTGCCATTGAAAAACATCATGTTATTCATATTCCAGAAATGATTGAAGCTACTGACTGAATGAAAGGAGCTGGCATCTCACTCTCTTTGAATCTTCTTTATCATGCTAAGAGGAGCAGGAAAAAGGAAAAAATTTCCGAATTGCACCTTGCAATGCGGAGAAATTACTGTTTGTGCATTTACAATATTCATTGATTTTTGCCATTGAAAAAAGTCCAGAAATGTTTGAAGCTACTGACTGAATGAAAGGAGCTGGCATCTCACTCTCTTTGAATCTTCTTTATTATGCTAAGAGGAGCAGGAAAAAGCAAGAAATTTCAGAATTGCACCTTGCAATGCGGAGAAATTACTGTTTGTGCATTTACAATATTCATTGATTTTTGCCATTGAAAAACATCATGTTATTCATATACCAGAAATGATTGAAGCTACTGACTGAATGAAAGGAGCTGGCATCTCACTCTCTTTGAATCTTCTTTATCATGCTAAGAGGAGCAGGAAAAAGCAAAAAATTTCAGAATTGCACCTTGCAATGCGGAGAAATTACTGTTTGTGCATTTACAATATTCATTGATTTTTGCCATTGAAAAACATCATGTTATTGATATACCAGAAATGATTGAAGCTACTGACTGAATGAAAGGAGCTGGCATCTCACTCTCTTTGAATCTTCTTTATCATGCTAAGAGGAGCAGGAAAAAGCAAAAAATTTCAGAATTGCACCTTGCAATGCAGAGAAATTACTGTTTGTGCATTTACAATATTCATTGATTTTTGCCATTGAAAAACGTCCAGAAATGATTGAAGCTACTGACTGAATGAAAGGAGCTGGCATCTCACTCTCTTTGAATCTTCTTTATCTTGCTAAGAGGAGCAGGAAAAAGCAAAAAATTTCAGAATTGCACCTTGCAATGCGGAGAAATTACTGTTTGTGCATTTACAATATTCATTGATTTTTGCCATTGAAAAACATCCAGAAATGATTGAAGCTACTGACTGAATGAAAGGAGCTGGCATCTCACTCTCTTTGCATCTTCTTTATCATGCTAAGAGGAGCAGGAAAAAGCAAAAAATTTCAGAATTGCACCTTGCAATGCGGAGAAATTACTGTTTGTGCATTTACAATATTCATTGATTTTTGCCATTGAAAAACGTCCACAAATGATTGAAGCTACTGACTGAATGAAAGGAGCTGGCATCTCACTCTCTTTGAATCTTCTTTATCATGCTAAGAGGAGCAGGAAAAAGCAAAAAATTTCAGAATTGCACCTTGCAATGCGGAGAAATTACTGTTTGTGCATTTACAATATTCATTGATTTTTGCCATTGAAAAACGTCCAGAAATGATTGAAGCTACTGACTGAATGAAAGGAGCTGGCATCTCACTCTCTTTGAATCTTCTTTATCATGCTAAGAGGAGCAGGAAAAAGCAAAAAATTTCAGAATTGCACCTTGCAATGCGGAGAAATTACTGTTTGTGCATTTACAATATTCATTGATTTTTGCCATTGAAAAACATCCAGAAATGATTGAAGCTACTGACTGAATGAAAGGAGCTGGCATCTCACTCTCTTTGAATCTTCTTTATCATGCTAAGAGGAGCAGGAAAAAGCAAAAAATTTCAGAATTGCACCTTGCAATGCGGAGAAATTACTGTTTGTGCATTTACAATATTCATTGATTTTTGCCATTGAAAAACGTCCAGAAATGATTGAAGCTACTGACTGAATGAAAGGAGCTGGCATCTCACTCTCTTTGAATCTTCTTTATCATGCTAAGAGGAGCAGGAAAAAGCAAAAAATTTCAGAATTGCACCTTGCAATGCGGAGATATTACTGTTTGTGCATTTACAATATTCATTGATTTTTGCCATTGAAAAACATCCAGAAATGATTGAAGCTACTGACTGAATGAAAGGAGCTGGCATCTCACTCTCTTTGAATCTTCTTTATCATGCTAAGAGGAGCAGGAAAAAGCAAAAAATTTCAGAATTGCACCTTGCAATGCGAAGAAATTACTGTTTGTGCATTTACAATATTCATTGATTTTTGCCATTGAAAAACGTCCAGAAATGATTGAAGCTACTGACTGAATGAAAGGAGCTGGCATCTCACTCTCTTTGAATCTTCTTTATCATGCTAAGAGGAGCAGGAAAAAGCAAAAAATTTCAGAATTGCACCTTGCAATGCGGAGAAATTACTGTTTGTGCATTTACAATATTCATTGATTTTTGCCATTGAAAAACATCATGTTATTCATATTCCAGAAATGATTGAAGCTACTGACTGAATGAAAGGAGCTGGCATCTCACTCTCTTTGAATCTTCTTTATCATGCTAAGAGGAGCAGGAAAAAGGAAAAAATTTCCGAATTGCACCTTGCAATGCGGAGAAATTACTGTTTGTGCATTTACAATATTCATTGATTTTTGCCATTGAAAAATGTCCAGAAATGTTTGAAGCTACTGACTGAATGAAAGGAGCTGGCATCTCACTCTCTTTGAATCTTCTTTATTATGCTAAGAGGAGCAGGAAAAAGCAAGAAATTTCAGAATTGCACCTTGCAATGCGGAGAAATTACTGTTTGTGCATTTACAATATTCATTGATTTTTGCCATTGAAAAACATCATGTTATTCATATACCAGAAATGATTGAAGCTACTGACTGAATGAAAGGAGCTGGCATCTCACTCTCTTTGAATCTTCTTTATCATGCTAAGAGGAGCAGGAAAAGGCAAAAAATTTCAGAATTGCACCTTGCAATGCGGAGAAATTACTGTTTGTGCATTTACAATATTCATTGATTTTTGCCATTGAAAAACGTCCAGAAATGATTGAAGCTACTGACTGAATGAAAGGAGCTGGCATCTCACTCTCTTTGAATCTTCTTTATCATGCTAAGAGGAGCAGGAAAAAGCAAAAAATTTCAGAATTGCACCTTGCAATGCGGAGAAATTACTGTTTGTGCATTTACAATATTCATTGATTTTTGCCATTGAAAAACGTCCAGAAATGATTGAAGCTACTGACTGAATGAAAGGAGCTGGCATCTCACTCTCTTTGAATCTTCTTTATCATGCTAAGAGGAGCAGGAAAAAGCAAAAAATTTCAGAATTGCACCTTGCAATGCGGAGAAATTACTGTTTGTGCATTTACAATATTCATTGATTTTTGCCATTGAAAAACATCCAGAAATGATTGAGGCTACTGACTGAATGAAAGGAGCTGGCATCTCACTCTCTTTGAATCTTCTTTATCATGCTAAGAGGAGCAGGAAAAAGCAAAAAATTTCAGAATTGCACCTTGCAATGCGGAGAAATTACTGTTTGTGCATTTACAATATTCATTGATTTTTGCCATTGAAAAACGTCCAGAAATGATTGAAGCTACTGACTGAATGAAAGGAGCTGGCATCTCACTCTCTTTGAATCTTCTTTATCATGCTAAGAGGAGCAGGAAAAAGCAAAAAATTTCAGAATTGCACCTTGCAATGCGGAGAAATTACTGTTTGTGCATTTACAATATTCATTGATTTTTGCCATTGAAAAACATCATGTTATTCATATTCCAGAAATGATTGAAGCTACTGACTGAATGAAAGGAGCTGGCATCTCACTCTCTTTGAATCTTCTTTATCATGCTAAGAGGAGCAGGAAAAAGGAAAAAATTTCCGAATTGCACCTTGCAATGCGGAGAAATTACTGTTTGTGCATTTACAATATTCATTGATTTTTGCCATTGAAAAACGTCCAGAAATGTTTGAAGCTACTGACTGAATGAAAGGAGCTGGCATCTCACTCTCTTTGAATCTTCTTTATTATGCTAAGAGGAGCAGGAAAAAGCAAGAAATTTCAGAATTGCACCTTGCAATGCGGAGAAATTACTGTTTGTGCATTTACAATATTCATTGATTTTTGCCATTGAAAAACATCATGTTATTCATATACCAGAAATGATTGAAGCTACTGACTGAATGAAAGGAGCTGGCATCTCACTCTCTTTGAATCTTCTTTATCATGCTAAGAGGAGCAGGAAAAAGCAAAAAATTTCAGAATTGCACCTTGCAATGCGGAGAAATTACTGTTTGTGCATTTACAATATTCATTGATTTTTGCCATTGAAAAACATCCAGAAATGATTGAAGCTACTGACTGAATGAAAGGAGCTGGCATCTCACTCTCTTTGCATCTTCTTTATCATGCTAAGAGGAGCAGGAAAAAGCAAAAAATTTCAGAATTGCACCTTGCAATGCGGAGAAATTACTGTTTGTGCATTTACAATATTCATTGATTTTTGCCATTGAAAAACGTCCACAAATGATTGAAGCTACTGACTGAATGAAAGGAGCTGGCATCTCACTCTCTTTGAATCTTCTTTATCATGCTAAGAGGAGCAGGAAAAAGCAAAAAATTTCAGAATTGCACCTTGCAATGCGGAGAAATTACTGTTTGTGCATTTACAATATTCATTGATTTTTGCCATTGAAAAACGTCCAGAAATGATTGAAGCTACTGACTGAATGAAAGGAGCTGGCATCTCACTCTCTTTGAATCTTCTTTATCATGCTAAGAGGAGCAGGAAAAAGCAAAAAATTTCAGAATTGCACCTTGCAATGCGGAGAAATTACTGTTTGTGCATTTACAATATTCATTGATTTTTGCCATTGAAAAACATCCAGAAATGATTGAAGCTACTGACTGAATGAAAGGAGCTGGCATCTCACTCTCTTTGAATCTTCTTTATCATGCTAAGAGGAGCAGGAAAAAGCAAAAAATTTCAGAATTGCACCTTGCAATGCGGAGAAATTACTGTTTGTGCATTTACAATATTCATTGATTTTTGCCATTGAAAAACGTCCAGAAATGATTGAAGCTACTGACTGAATGAAAGGAGCTGGCATCTCACTCTCTTTGAATCTTCTTTATCATGCTAAGAGGAGCAGGAAAAAGCAAAAAATTTCAGAATTGCACCTTGCAATGCGGAGATATTACTGTTTGTGCATTTACAATATTCATTGATTTTTGCCATTGAAAAACATCCAGAAATGATTGAAGCTACTGACTGAATGAAAGGAGCTGGCATCTCACTCTCTTTGAATCTTCTTTATCATGCTAAGAGGAGCAGGAAAAAGCAAAAAATTTCAGAATTGCACCTTGCAATGCGAAGAAATTACTGTTTGTGCATTTACAATATTCATTGATTTTTGCCATTGAAAAACGTCCAGAAATGATTGAAGCTACTGACTGAATGAAAGGAGCTGGCATCTCACTCTCTTTGAATCTTCTTTATCATGCTAAGAGGAGCAGGAAAAAGCAAAAAATTTCAGAATTGCACCTTGCAATGCGGAGAAATTACTGTTTGTGCATTTACAATATTCATTGATTTTTGCCATTGAAAAACATCATGTTATTCATATTCCAGAAATGATTGAAGCTACTGACTGAATGAAAGGAGCTGGCATCTCACTCTCTTTGAATCTTCTTTATCATGCTAAGAGGAGCAGGAAAAAGGAAAAAATTTCCGAATTGCACCTTGCAATGCGGAGAAATTACTGTTTGTGCATTTACAATATTCATTGATTTTTGCCATTGAAAAATGTCCAGAAATGTTTGAAGCTACTGACTGAATGAAAGGAGCTGGCATCTCACTCTCTTTGAATCTTCTTTATTATGCTAAGAGGAGCAGGAAAAAGCAAGAAATTTCAGAATTGCACCTTGCAATGCGGAGAAATTACTGTTTGTGCATTTACAATATTCATTGATTTTTGCCATTGAAAAACATCATGTTATTCATATACCAGAAATGATTGAAGCTACTGACTGAATGAAAGGAGCTGGCATCTCACTCTCTTTGAATCTTCTTTATCATGCTAAGAGGAGCAGGAAAAGGCAAAAAATTTCAGAATTGCACCTTGCAATGCGGAGAAATTACTGTTTGTGCATTTACAATATTCATTGATTTTTGCCATTGAAAAACGTCCAGAAATGATTGAAGCTACTGACTGAATGAAAGGAGCTGGCATCTCACTCTCTTTGAATCTTCTTTATCATGCTAAGAGGAGCAGGAAAAAGCAAAAAATTTCAGAATTGCACCTTGCAATGCGGAGAAATTACTGTTTGTGCATTTACAATATTCATTGATTTTTGCCATTGAAAAACGTCCAGAAATGATTGAAGCTACTGACTGAATGAAAGGAGCTGGCATCTCACTCTCTTTGAATCTTCTTTATCATGCTAAGAGGAGCAGGAAAAAGCAAAAAATTTCAGAATTGCACCTTGCAATGCGGAGAAATTACTGTTTGTGCATTTACAATATTCATTGATTTTTGCCATTGAAAAACATCCAGAAATGATTGAAGCTACTGACTGAATGAAAGGAGCTGGCATCTCACTCTCTTTGAATCTTCTTTATCATGCTAAGAGGAGCAGGAAAAAGCAAAAAATTTCAGAATTGCACCTTGCAATGCGGAGAAATTACTGTTTGTGCATTTACAATATTCATTGATTTTTGCCATTGAAAAACGTCCAGAAATGATTGAAGCTACTGACTGAATGAAAGGAGCTGGCATCTCACTCTCTTTGAATCTTCTTTATCATGCTAAGAGGAGCAGGAAAAAGCAAAAAATTTCAGAATTGCACCTTGCAATGCGGAGAAATTACTGTTTGTGCATTTACAATATTCATTGATTTTTGCCATTGAAAAACATCATGTTATTCATATTCCAGAAATGATTGAAGCTACTGACTGAATGAAAGGAGCTGGCATCTCACTCTCTTTGAATCTTCTTTATCATGCTAAGAGGAGCAGGAAAAAGGAAAAAATTTCCGAATTGCACCTTGCAATGCGGAGAAATTACTGTTTGTGCATTTACAATATTCATTGATTTTTGCCATTGAAAAACGTCCAGAAATGTTTGAAGCTACTGACTGAATGAAAGGAGCTGGCATCTCACTCTCTTTGAATCTTCTTTATTATGCTAAGAGGAGCAGGAAAAAGCAAGAAATTTCAGAATTGCACCTTGCAATGCGGAGAAATTACTGTTTGTGCATTTACAATATTCATTGATTTTTGCCATTGAAAAACATCATGTTATTCATATACCAGAAATGATTGAAGCTACTGACTGAATGAAAGGAGCTGGCATCTCACTCTCTTTGAATCTTCTTTATCATGCTAAGAGGAGCAGGAAAAAGCAAAAAATTTCAGAATTGCACCTTGCAATGCGGAGAAATTACTGTTTGTGCATTTACAATATTCATTGATTTTTGCCATTGAAAAACGTCCAGAAATGATTGAAGCTACTGACTGAATGAAAGGAGCTGGCATCTCACTCTCTTTGAATCTTCTTTATCATGCTAAGAGGAGCAGGAAAAAGCAAAAAATTTCAGAATTGCACCTTGCAATGCGGAGAAATTACTGTTTGTGCATTTACAATATTCATTGATTTTTGCCATTGAAAAACATCCAGAAATGATTGAAGCTACTGACTGAATGAAAGGAGCTGGCATCTCACTCTCTTTGAATCTTCTTTATCATGCTAAGAGGAGCAGGAAAAAGCAAAAAATTTCAGAATTGCACCTTGCAATGCGGAGAAATTACTGTTTGTGCATTTACAATATTCATTGATTTTTGCCATTGAAAAACGTCCAGAAATGATTGAAGCTACTGACTGAATGAAAGGAGCTGGCATCTCACTCTCTTTGAATCTTCTTTATCATGCTAAGAGGAGCAGGAAAAAGCAAAAAATTTCAGAATTGCACCTTGCAATGCGGAGATATTACTGTTTGTGCATTTACAATATTCATTGATTTTTGCCATTGAAAAACATCCAGAAATGATTGAAGCTACTGACTGAATGAAAGGAGCTGGCATCTCACTCTCTTTGAATCTTCTTTATCATGCTAAGAGGAGCAGGAAAAAGCAAAAAATTTCAGAATTGCACCTTGCAATGCGAAGAAATTACTGTTTGTGCATTTACAATATTCATTGATTTTTGCCATTGAAAAACGTCCAGAAATGATTGAAGCTACTGACTGAATGAAAGGAGCTGGCATCTCACTCTCTTTGAATCTTCTTTATCATGCTAAGAGGAGCAGGAAAAAGCAAAAAATTTCAGAATTGCACCTTGCAATGCGGAGAAATTACTGTTTGTGCATTTACAATATTCATTGATTTTTGCCATTGAAAAACATCATGTTATTCATATTCCAGAAATGATTGAAGCTACTGACTGAATGAAAGGAGCTGGCATCTCACTCTCTTTGAATCTTCTTTATCATGCTAAGAGGAGCAGGAAAAAGGAAAAAATTTCCGAATTGCACCTTGCAATGCGGAGAAATTACTGTTTGTGCATTTACAATATTCATTGATTTTTGCCATTGAAAAATGTCCAGAAATGTTTGAAGCTACTGACTGAATGAAAGGAGCTGGCATCTCACTCTCTTTGAATCTTCTTTATTATGCTAAGAGGAGCAGGAAAAAGCAAGAAATTTCAGAATTGCACCTTGCAATGCGGAGAAATTACTGTTTGTGCATTTACAATATTCATTGATTTTTGCCATTGAAAAACATCATGTTATTCATATACCAGAAATGATTGAAGCTACTGACTGAATGAAAGGAGCTGGCATCTCACTCTCTTTGAATCTTCTTTATCATGCTAAGAGGAGCAGGAAAAGGCAAAAAATTTCAGAATTGCACCTTGCAATGCGGAGAAATTACTGTTTGTGCATTTACAATATTCATTGATTTTTGCCATTGAAAAACGTCCAGAAATGATTGAAGCTACTGACTGAATGAAAGGAGCTGGCATCTCACTCTCTTTGAATCTTCTTTATCATGCTAAGAGGAGCAGGAAAAAGCAAAAAATTTCAGAATTGCACCTTGCAATGCGGAGAAATTACTGTTTGTGCATTTACAATATTCATTGATTTTTGCCATTGAAAAACGTCCAGAAATGATTGAAGCTACTGACTGAATGAAAGGAGCTGGCATCTCACTCTCTTTGAATCTTCTTTATCATGCTAAGAGGAGCAGGAAAAAGCAAAAAATTTCAGAATTGCACCTTGCAATGCGGAGAAATTACTGTTTGTGCATTTACAATATTCATTGATTTTTGCCATTGAAAAACATCCAGAAATGATTGAAGCTACTGACTGAATGAAAGGAGCTGGCATCTCACTCTCTTTGAATCTTCTTTATCATGCTAAGAGGAGCAGGAAAAAGCAAAAAATTTCAGAATTGCACCTTGCAATGCGGAGAAATTACTGTTTGTGCATTTACAATATTCATTGATTTTTGCCATTGAAAAACGTCCAGAAATGATTGAAGCTACTGACTGAATGAAAGGAGCTGGCATCTCACTCTCTTTGAATCTTCTTTATCATGCTAAGAGGAGCAGGAAAAAGCAAAAAATTTCAGAATTGCACCTTGCAATGCGGAGAAATTACTGTTTGTGCATTTACAATATTCATTGATTTTTGCCATTGAAAAACATCATGTTATTCATATTCCAGAAATGATTGAAGCTACTGACTGAATGAAAGGAGCTGGCATCTCACTCTCTTTGAATCTTCTTTATCATGCTAAGAGGAGCAGGAAAAAGGAAAAAATTTCCGAATTGCACCTTGCAATGCGGAGAAATTACTGTTTGTGCATTTACAATATTCATTGATTTTTGCCATTGAAAAACGTCCAGAAATGTTTGAAGCTACTGACTGAATGAAAGGAGCTGGCATCTCACTCTCTTTGAATCTTCTTTATTATGCTAAGAGGAGCAGGAAAAAGCAAGAAATTTCAGAATTGCACCTTGCAATGCGGAGAAATTACTGTTTGTGCATTTACAATATTCATTGATTTTTGCCATTGAAAAACATCATGTTATTCATATACCAGAAATGATTGAAGCTACTGACTGAATGAAAGGAGCTGGCATCTCACTCTCTTTGAATCTTCTTTATCATGCTAAGAGGAGCAGGAAAAAGCAAAAAATTTCAGAATTGCACCTTGCAATGCGGAGAAATTACTGTTTGTGCATTTACAATATTCATTGATTTTTGCCATTGAAAAACGTCCAGAAATGATTGAAGCTACTGACTGAATGAAAGGAGCTGGCATCTCACTCTCTTTGAATCTTCTTTATCATGCTAAGAGGAGCAGGAAAAAGCAAAAAATTTCAGAATTGCACCTTGCAATACTGAGAAATTACTGTTTGTGCATTTACAATATTCATTGATTTTTGCCATTGAAAAACATCGTTATTCATATACCAGAAATGTTTGAAGCTACTGACTGAATGAAAGGAGCTGTCATCTCACTCTCTTTGAATCTTCTTTATCATGCTAAGAGGAGCAGGAAAAAGCAAAAAATTTCAGAATTGCACCTTGCAATGCGGAGAAATTACTGTTTGTGCATTTACAATATTCATTGATTTTTGCCATTGAAAAACGTCCAGAAATGATTGAAGCTACTGACTGAATGAAAGGAGCTGGCATCTCACTCTCTTTGAATCTTCTTTATCATGCTAAGAGGAGCAGGAAAAAGCAAAAAATTTCAGAATTGCTCCTTGCAATGCGGAGAAATTACTGTTTGTGCATTTACAATATTCATTGATTTTTTGCCATTGAAAAACGTCCAGAAATGATTGAAGCTACTGACTGAATGAAAGGAGCTGGCATCTCACTCTCTTTGAATCTTCTTTATCATGCTAAGAGGAGCAGGAAAAAGCAAAAAATTTCAGAATTGCACCTTGCAATGCGGAGAAATTACTGTTTGTGCATTTACAATATTCATTGATTTTTGCCATTGAAAAACATCATGTTATTCATATACCAGAAATGTTTGAAGCTACTGACTGAATGAAAGGAGCTGGCATCTCACTCTCTTTGAATCTTCTTTATCATGCTAAGAGGAGCAGGAAAAAGCAAAAAATTTCAGAATTGCACCTTGCAATGCGGAGAAATTACTGTTTGTGCATTTACAATATTCATTGATTTTTGCCATTGAAAAACATCATGTTATTCATATACCAGAAATGATTGAAGCTACTGACTGAATGAAAGGAGCTGGCATCTCACTCTCTTTGAATCTTCTTTATCATGCTAAGAGGAGCAGGAAAAAGCAAAAAATTTCAGAATTGCACCTTGCAATGCGGAGAAATTACTGTTTGTGCATTTACAATATTCATTGATTTTTGCCATTGAAAAACGTCCAGAAATGATTGAAGCTACTGACTGAATGAAAGGAGCTGGCATCTCACTCTCTTTGAATCTTCTTTATCATGCTAAGAGGAGCAGGAAAAAGCAAAAAATTTCAGAATTGCACCTTGCAATGCGGAGAAATTACTGTTTGTGCATTTACAATATTCATTGATTTTTGCCATTGAAAAACATCATGTTATTCATATACCAGAAATGATTGAAGCTACTGACTGAATGAAAGGAGCTGGCATCTCACTCTCTTTGAATCTTCTTTATCATGCTAAGAGGAGCAGGAAAAAGCAAAAAATTTCAGAATTGCACCTTGCAATGTGGAGAAATTACTGTTTGTGCATTTACAATATTCATTGATTTTTGCCATTGAAAAACATCATGTTATTCATATACCAGAAATGTTTGAAGCTACTGACTGAATGAAAGGAGCTGGCATCTCACTCTCTTTGAATCTTCTTTATCATGCTAAGAGGAGCAGGAAAAAGCAAAAAATTTCAGAATTGCACATTGCAATGCGGAGAAATTACTGTTTGTGCATTTACAATATTCATTGATTTTTGCCATTGAAAAACGTCCAGAAATGTTTGAAGCTACTGACTGAATGAAAGGAGCTGGCATCTCACTCTCTTTGAATCTTCTTTATCATGCTAAGAGGAGCAGGAAAAAGCAAAAAATTTCAGATTTGCACCTTGCAATGCGGAGAAATTACTGTTTGTGCATTTACAATATTCATTGATTTTTGCCATTGAAAAACGTCCAGAAATGATTGAAGCTACTGACTGAATGAAAGGAGCTGGCATCTCACTCTCTTTGAATCTTCTTTATCATGCTAAGAGGAGCAGGAAAAAGCAAAAAATTTCAGAATTGCACCTTGCAATGCGGAGAAATTACTGTTTGTGCATTTACAATATTCATTGATTTTTGCCATTGAAAAACATCATGTTATTCATATACCAGAAATGATTGAAGCTACTGACTGAATGAAAGGACCTGGCATCTCACTCTCTTTGAATCTTCTTTATCATGCTAAGAGGAGCAGGAAAAAGCAAAAAATTTCAGAATTGCACCTTGCAATGCGGAGAAATTACTGTTTGTGCATTTACAATATTCATTGATTTTTTCCATTGAAAAACGTCCAGAAATGATTGAAGCTACTGACTGAATGAAAGGAGCTGGCATCTCAGTCTCTTTGAATCTTCTTTATCATGCTAAGAGGAGCAGGAAAAAGCAAAAAATTTCAGAATTGCACCTTGCAATGCGGAGAAATTACTGTTTGTGCATTTACAATATTCATTGATTTTTGCCATTGAAAAACATAATGTTATTCATATACCAGAAATGATTGAAGCTACTGACTGAATGAAAGGAGCTGGCATCTCACTCTCTTTGAATCTTCTTTATCATGCTAAGAGGAGCAGGAAAAAGCAAAAAATTTCAGAATTGCTCCTTGCAATGCGGAGAAATTACTGTTTGTGTATTTACAATATTCATTGATTTTTGCCATTGAAAAACATCATGTTATTGATATACCAGAAATGATTGAAGCTACTGACTGAATGAAAGTAGCTGGCATCTCACTCTCTTTGAATCTTCTTTATCATGCTAAGAGGAGCAGGAAAAAGCAAAAAATTTCAGAATTGCACCTTGCAATGCGGAGAAATTACTGTTTGTGCATTTACAATATTCATTGATTTTTGCCATTGAAAAACGTCCAGAAATGATTGAAGCTACTGACTGAATGAAAGGAGCTGGCATCTCACTCTCTTTGAATCTTCTTTATCATGCTAAGAGGAGCAGGAAAAAGCAAAAAATTTCAGAATTGCACCTTGCAATGCGGAGAAATTACTGTTTGTGCATTTACAATATTCATTGATTTTTGCCATTGAAAAACATCCAGAAATGATTGAAGCTACTGACTGAATGAAAGGAGCTGGCATCTCACTCTCTTTGCATCTTCTTTATCATGCTAAGAGGAGCAGGAAAAAGCAAAAAATTTCAGAATTGCACCTTGCAATGCGGAGAAATTACTGTTTGTGCATTTACAATATTCATTGATTTTTGCCATTGAAAAACGTCCACAAATGATTGAAGCTACTGACTGAATGAAAGGAGCTGGCATCTCACTCTCTTTGAATCTTCTTTATCATGCTAAGAGGAGCAGGAAAAAGCAAAAAATTTCAGAATTGCACCTTGCAATGCGGAGAAATTACTGTTTGTGCATTTACAATATTCATTGATTTTTGCCATTGAAAAACATCCAGAAATGATTGAAGCTACTGACTGAATGAAAGGAGCTGGCATCTCACTCTCTTTGAATCTTCTTTATCATGCTAAGAGGAGCAGGAAAAAGCAAAAAATTTCAGAATTGCACCTTGCAATGCGGAGAAATTACTGTTTGTGCATTTACAATATTCATTGATTTTTGCCATTGAAAAACGTCCAGAAATGATTGAAGCTACTGACTGAATGAAATGAGCTGGCATCTCACTCTCTTTGAATCTTCTTTATCATGCTAAGAGGAGCAGGAAAAAGCAAAAAATTTCAGAATTGCACCTTGCAATGCGGAGAAATTACTGTTTGTGCATTTACAATATTCATTGATTTTTGCCATTGAAAAACATCATGTTATTCATATTCCAGAAATGATTGAAGCTACTGACTGAATGAAAGGAGCTGGCATCTCACTCTCTTTGAATCTTCTTTATCATGCTAAGAGGAGCAGGAAAAAGGAAAAAATTTCCGAATTGCACCTTGCAATGCGGAGAAATTACTGTTTGTGCATTTACAATATTCATTGATTTTTGCCATTGAAAAACGTCCAGAAATGTTTGAAGCTACTGACTGAATGAAAGGAGCTGGCATCTCACTCTCTTTGAATCTTCTTTATTATGCTAAGAGGAGCAGGAAAAAGCAAGAAATTTCAGAATTGCACCTTGCAATGCGGAGAAATTACTGTTTGTGCATTTACAATATTCATTGATTTTTGCCATTGAAAAACATCATGTTATTCATATACCAGAAATGATTGAAGCTACTGACTGAATGAAAGGAGCTGGCATCTCACTCTCTTTGAATCTTCTTTATCATGCTAAGAGGAGCAGGAAAAAGCAAAAAATTTCAGAATTGCACCTTGCAATGCGGAGAAATTACTGTTTGTGCATTTACAATATTCATTGATTTTTGCCATTGAAAAACATCATGTTATTGATATACCAGAAATGATTGAAGCTACTGACTGAATGAAAGGAGCTGGCATCTCACTCTCTTTGAATCTTCTTTATCATGCTAAGAGGAGCAGGAAAAAGCAAAAAATTTCAGAATTGCACCTTGCAATGCAGAGAAATTACTGTTTGTGCATTTACAATATTCATTGATTTTTGCCATTGAAAAACGTCCAGAAATGATTGAAGCTACTGACTGAATGAAAGGAGCTGGCATCTCACTCTCTTTGAATCTTCTTTATCTTGCTAAGAGGAGCAGGAAAAAGCAAAAAATTTCAGAATTGCACCTTGCAATGCGGAGAAATTACTGTTTGTGCATTTACAATATTCATTGATTTTTGCCATTGAAAAACATCCAGAAATGATTGAAGCTACTGACTGAATGAAAGGAGCTGGCATCTCACTCTCTTTGAATCTTCTTTATCATGCTAAGAGGAGCAGGAAAAAGCAAAAAATTTCAGAATTGCACCTTGCAATGCGGAGAAATTACTGTTTGTGCATTTACAATATTCATTGATTTTTGCCATTGAAAAACGTCCAGAAATGATTGAAGCTACTGACTGAATGAAAGGAGCTGGCATCTCACTCTCTTTGAATCTTCTTTATCATGCTAAGAGGAGCAGGAAAAAGCAAAAAATTTCAGAATTGCACCTTGCAATGCGGAGAAATTACTGTTTGTGCATTTACAATATTCATTGATTTTTGCCATTGAAAAACATCATGTTATTCATATTCCAGAAATGATTGAAGCTACTGACTGAATGAAAGGAGCTGGCATCTCACTCTCTTTGAATCTTCTTTATCATGCTAAGAGGAGCAGGAAAAAGGAAAAAATTTCAGAATTGCACCTTGCAATGCGGAGAAATTACTGTTTGTGCATTTACAATATTCATTGATATTTGCCATTGAAAAACGTCCAGAAATGATTGAAGCTACTGACTGAATGAAAGGAGCTGTCATCTCACTCTCTTTGAATCTTCTTTATCATGCTAAGAGGAGCAGGAAAAAGCAAAAAATTTCAGAATTGCACCTTGCAATGCGGAGAAATTACTGTTTGTGCATTTACAATATTCATTGATTTTTGCCATTGAAAAACGTCCAGAAATGATTGAAGCTACTGACTGAATGAAAGGAGCTGGCATCTCACTCTCTTTGAATCTTCTTTATCATGCTAAGAGGAGCAGGAAAAAGCAAAAAATTTCAGAATTGCTCCTTGCAATGCGGAGAAATTACTGTTTGTGCATTTACAATATTCATTGATTTTTTGCCATTGAAAAACGTCCAGAAATGATTGAAGCTACTGACTGAATGAAAGGAGCTGGCATCTCACTCTCTTTGAATCTTCTTTATCATGCTAAGAGGAGCAGGAAAAAGCAAAAAATTTCAGAATTGCACCTTGCAATGCGGAGAAATTACTGTTTGTGCATTTACAATATTCATTGATTTTTGCCATTGAAAAACATCATGTTATTCATATACCAGAAATGTTTGAAGCTACTGACTGAATGAAAGGAGCTGGCATCTCACTCTCTTTGAATCTTCTTTATCATGCTAAGAGGAGCAGGAAAAAGCAAAAAATTTCAGAATTGCACCTTGCAATGCGGAGAAATTACTGTTTGTGCATTTACAATATTCATTGATTTTTGCCATTGAAAAACATCATGTTATTCATATACCAGAAATGATTGAAGCTACTGACTGAATGAAAGGAGCTGGCATCTCACTCTCTTTGAATCTTCTTTATCATGCTAAGAGGAGCAGGAAAAAGCAAAAAATTTCAGAATTGCACCTTGCAATGCGGAGAAATTACTGTTTGTGCATTTACAATATTCATTGATTTTTGCCATTGAAAAACGTCCAGAAATGATTGAAGCTACTGACTGAATGAAAGGAGCTGGCATCTCACTCTCTTTGAATCTTCTTTATCATGCTAAGAGGAGCAGGAAAAAGCAAAAAATTTCAGAATTGCACCTTGCAATGCGGAGAAATTACTGTTTGTGCATTTACAATATTCATTGATTTTTGCCATTGAAAAACATCATGTTATTCATATACCAGAAATGATTGAAGCTACTGACTGAATGAAAGGAGCTGGCATCTCACTCTCTTTGAATCTTCTTTATCATGCTAAGAGGAGCAGGAAAAAGCAAAAAATTTCAGAATTGCACCTTGCAATGTGGAGAAATTACTGTTTGTGCATTTACAATATTCATTGATTTTTGCCATTGAAAAACATCATGTTATTCATATACCAGAAATGTTTGAAGCTACTGACTGAATGAAAGGAGCTGGCATCTCACTCTCTTTGAATCTTCTTTATCATGCTAAGAGGAGCAGGAAAAAGCAAAAAATTTCAGAATTGCACATTGCAATGCGGAGAAATTACTGTTTGTGCATTTACAATATTCATTGATTTTTGCCATTGAAAAACGTCCAGAAATGTTTGAAGCTACTGACTGAATGAAAGGAGCTGGCATCTCACTCTCTTTGAATCTTCTTTATCATGCTAAGAGGAGCAGGAAAAAGCAAAAAATTTCAGATTTGCACCTTGCAATGCGGAGAAATTACTGTTTGTGCATTTACAATATTCATTGATTTTTGCCATTGAAAAACGTCCAGAAATGATTGAAGCTACTGACTGAATGAAAGGAGCTGGCATCTCACTCTCTTTGAATCTTCTTTATCATGCTAAGAGGAGCAGGAAAAAGCAAAAAATTTCAGAATTGCACCTTGCAATGCGGAGAAATTACTGTTTGTGCATTTACAATATTCATTGATTTTTGCCATTGAAAAACATCATGTTATTCATATACCAGAAATGATTGAAGCTACTGACTGAATGAAAGGACCTGGCATCTCACTCTCTTTGAATCTTCTTTATCATGCTAAGAGGAGCAGGAAAAAGCAAAAAATTTCAGAATTGCACCTTGCAATGCGGAGAAATTACTGTTTGTGCATTTACAATATTCATTGATTTTTGCCATTGAAAAACGTCCAGAAATGATTGAAGCTACTGACTGAATGAAAGGAGCTGGCATCTCAGTCTCTTTGAATCTTCTTTATCATGCTAAGAGGAGCAGGAAAAAGCAAAAAATTTCAGAATTGCACCTTGCAATGCGGAGAAATTACTGTTTGTGCATTTACAATATTCATTGATTTTTGCCATTGAAAAACATAATGTTATTCATATACCAGAAATGATTGAAGCTACTGACTGAATGAAAGGAGCTGGCATCTCACTCTCTTTGAATCTTCTTTATCATGCTAAGAGGAGCAGGAAAAAGCAAAAAATTTCAGAATTGCTCCTTGCAATGCGGAGAAATTACTGTTTGTGTATTTACAATATTCATTGATTTTTGCCATTGAAAAACATCATGTTATTGATATACCAGAAATGATTGAAGCTACTGACTGAATGAAAGTAGCTGGCATCTCACTCTCTTTGAATCTTCTTTATCATGCTAAGAGGAGCAGGAAAAAGCAAAAAATTTCAGAATTGCACCTTGCAATGCGGAGAAATTACTGTTTGTGCATTTACAATATTCATTGATTTTTGCCATTGAAAAACGTCCAGAAATGATTGAAGCTACTGACTGAATGAAAGGAGCTGGCATCTCACTCTCTTTGAATCTTCTTTATCATGCTAAGAGGAGCAGGAAAAAGCAAAAAATTTCAGAATTGCACCTTGCAATGCGGAGAAATTACTGTTTGTGCATTTACAATATTCATTGATTTTTGCCATTGAAAAACATCCAGAAATGATTGAAGCTACTGACTGAATGAAAGGAGCTGGCATCTCACTCTCTTTGCATCTTCTTTATCATGCTAAGAGGAGCAGGAAAAAGCAAAAAATTTCAGAATTGCACCTTGCAATGCGGAGAAATTACTGTTTGTGCATTTACAATATTCATTGATTTTTGCCATTGAAAAACGTCCACAAATGATTGAAGCTACTGACTGAATGAAAGGAGCTGGCATCTCACTCTCTTTGAATCTTCTTTATCATGCTAAGAGGAGCAGGAAAAAGCAAAAAATTTCAGAATTGCACCTTGCAATGCGGAGAAATTACTGTTTGTGCATTTACAATATTCATTGATTTTTGCCATTGAAAAACATCCAGAAATGATTGAAGCTACTGACTGAATGAAAGGAGCTGGCATCTCACTCTCTTTGAATCTTCTTTATCATGCTAAGAGGAGCAGGAAAAAGCAAAAAATTTCAGAATTGCACCTTGCAATGCGGAGAAATTACTGTTTGTGCATTTACAATATTCATTGATTTTTGCCATTGAAAAACGTCCAGAAATGATTGAAGCTACTGACTGAATGAAATGAGCTGGCATCTCACTCTCTTTGAATCTTCTTTATCATGCTAAGAGGAGCAGGAAAAAGCAAAAAATTTCAGAATTGCACCTTGCAATGCGGAGAAATTACTGTTTGTGCATTTACAATATTCATTGATTTTTGCCATTGAAAAACATCATGTTATTCATATTCCAGAAATGATTGAAGCTACTGACTGAATGAAAGGAGCTGGCATCTCACTCTCTTTGAATCTTCTTTATCATGCTAAGAGGAGCAGGAAAAAGGAAAAAATTTCCGAATTGCACCTTGCAATGCGGAGAAATTACTGTTTGTGCATTTACAATATTCATTGATTTTTGCCATTGAAAAACGTCCAGAAATGTTTGAAGCTACTGACTGAATGAAAGGAGCTGGCATCTCACTCTCTTTGAATCTTCTTTATTATGCTAAGAGGAGCAGGAAAAAGCAAGAAATTTCAGAATTGCACCTTGCAATGCGGAGAAATTACTGTTTGTGCATTTACAATATTCATTGATTTTTGCCATTGAAAAACATCATGTTATTCATATACCAGAAATGATTGAAGCTACTGACTGAATGAAAGGAGCTGGCATCTCACTCTCTTTGAATCTTCTTTATCATGCTAAGAGGAGCAGGAAAAAGCAAAAAATTTCAGAATTGCACCTTGCAATGCGGAGAAATTACTGTTTGTGCATTTACAATATTCATTGATTTTTGCCATTGAAAAACATCATGTTATTCATATACCAGAAATGATTGAAGCTACTGACTGAATGAAAGGAGCTGGCATCTCACTCTCTTTGAATCTTCTTTATCATGCTAAGAGGAGCAGGAAAAAGCAAAAAATTTCAGAATTGCACCTTGCAATGCAGAGAAATTACTGTTTGTGCATTTACAATATTCATTGATTTTTGCCATTGAAAAACGTCCAGAAATGATTGAAGCTACTGACTGAATGAAAGGAGCTGGCATCTCACTCTCTTTGAATCTTCTTTATCTTGCTAAGAGGAGCAGGAAAAAGCAAAAAATTTCAGAATTGCACCTTGCAATGCGGAGAAATTACTGTTTGTGCATTTACAATATTCATTGATTTTTGCCATTGAAAAACATCCAGAAATGATTGAAGCTACTGACTGAATGAAAGGAGCTGGCATCTCACTCTCTTTGAATCTTCTTTATCATGCTAAGAGGAGCAGGAAAAAGCAAAAAATTTCAGAATTGCACCTTGCAATGCGGAGAAATTACTGTTTGTGCATTTACAATATTCATTGATTTTTGCCATTGAAAAACGTCCAGAAATGATTGAAGCTACTGACTGAATGAAAGGAGCTGGCATCTCACTCTCTTTGAATCTTCTTTATCATGCTAAGAGGAGCAGGAAAAAGCAAAAAATTTCAGAATTGCACCTTGCAATGCGGAGAAATTACTGTTTGTGCATTTACAATATTCATTGATTTTTGCCATTGAAAAACATCATGTTATTCATATTCCAGAAATGATTGAAGCTACTGACTGAATGAAAGGAGCTGGCATCTCACTCTCTTTGAATCTTCTTTATCATGCTAAGAGGAGCAGGAAAAAGGAAAAAATTTCAGAATTGCACCTTGCAATGCGGAGAAATTACTGTTTGTGCATTTACAATATTCATTGATATTTGCCATTGAAAAACGTCCAGAAATGATTGAAGCTACTGACTGAATGAAAGGAGCTGGCATCTCACTCTCTTTGAATCTTCTTTATCATGCTAAGAGGAGCAGTAAAAAGCAAAAAATTTCAGAATTACACATTGCAATGCGGAGAAATTACTGTTTGTGCATTTACAATATTCATTGATTTTTGCCATTGAAAAACATCATGTTATTCATATACCAGAAATGTTTGAAGCTACTGACTGAATGAAAGGAGCTGGCATCTCACTCTCTTTGAATCTTCTTTATCATGCTAAGAGGAGCAGGAAAAAGCAAAAAATTTCCGAATTGCACCTTGCAATGCGGAGAAATTACTGTTTGTGCATTTACAATATTCATTGATTTTTGCCATTGAAAAACGTCCAGAAATGTTTGAAGCTACTGACTGAATGAAAGGAGCTGGCATCTCACTCTCTTTGAATGTTCTTTATTATGCTAAGAGGAGCAGGAAAAAGCAAAAAATTTCAGAATTGCACCTTGCAATGCGGAGAAATTACTGTTTGTGCATTTACAATATTCATTGATTTTTGCCATTGAAAAACGTCCAGAAATGATTGAAGCTACTGACTGAATGAAAGGAGCTGGCATCTCACTCTCTTTGAATCTTCTTTATCATGCTAAGAGGAGCAGGAAAAAGCAAAAAATTTCAGAATTGCACCTTGCAATGCAGAGAAATTACTGTTTGTGCATTTACAATATTCATTGATTTTTGCCATTGAAAAAGATCATGTTATTCATATACCAGAAATGTTTGAAGCTACTGACTGAATGAAATGAGCTGGCATCTCACTCTCTTTGAATCTTCTTTATCATGCTAAGAGGAGCAGGAAAAAGCAAAAAATTTCCGAATTGCACCTTGCAATGCGGAGAAATTACTGTTTGTGCATTTACAATATTCATTGATTTTTGCCATTGAAAAACGTCCAGAAATGATTGAAGCTACTGACTGAATGAAAGGAGCTGGCATCTCACTCTCTTTGAATCTTCTTTATCATGCTAAGAGGAGCAGGAAAAAGCTAAAAATTTCAGAATTGCACCTTGCAATACTGAGAAATTACTGTTTGTGCATTTACAATATTCATTGATTTTTGCCATTGAAAAACATCGTTATTCATATACCAGAAATGTTTGAAGCTACTGACTGAATGAAAGGAGCTGGCATCTCACTCTCTTTGAATCTTCTTTATCATGCTAAGAGGAGCAGGAAAAAGCAAAAAATTTCAGAATTGCACCTTGCAATGCGGAGAAATTACTGTTTGTGCATTTACAATATTCATTGATTTTTGCCATTGAAAAACGTCCAGAAATGATTGAAGCTACAGACTGAATGAAAGGAGCTGGCATCTCACTCTCTTTGAATCTTCTTTATCATGCTAAGAGGAGCAGGAAAAAGCAAAAAATTTCAGAATTGCACCTTGCAATGCGGAGAAATTACTGTTTGTGCATTTACAATATTCATTGATTTTTTGCCATTGAAAAACGTCCAGAAATGATTTAAGCTACTGACTGAATGAAAGGAGCTGGCATCTCACTCTCTTTGAATCTTCTTTATCATGCTAAGAGGAGCAGGAAAAAGCAAAAAATTTCAGAATTGCACCTTGCAATGCGGAGAAATTACTGTTTGTGCATTTACAATATTCATTGATTTTTGCCATTGAAAAACATCATGTTATTCATATACCAGAAATGTTTGAAGCTACTGACTGAATGAAAGGAGCTGGCATCTCACTCTCTTTGAATCTTCTTTATCATGCTAAGAGGAGCAGGAAAATGCAAAAAATTTCAGAATTGCACTTTGCAATGCGGAGAAATTACTGTTTGTACATTTACAATATTCATTGATTTTTGCCATTGAAAAACATCATGTTATTCATATACCAGAAATGATTGAAGCTACTGACTGAATGAAAGGAGCTGGCATCTCACCCTCTTTGAATCTTTTTTATCATGCTAAGAGGAGCAGGAAAAAGCAAAAAATTTCAGAATTGCACCTTGCAATGCGGAGAAATTACTGTTTGTGCATTTACAATATTCATTGATTTTTGCCATTGAAAAACGTCCAGAAATGATTGAAGCTACTGACTGAATGAAAGGAGCTGGCATCTCACTCTCTTTCAATCTTCTTTATCATGCTAAGAGGAGCAGGAAAAAGCAAAAAATTTCAGAATTGCACCTTGCAATGCGGAGAAATTACTGTTTGTGCATTTACAATATTCATTGATTTTTGCCATTGAAAAACATCATGTTATTCATATACCAGAAATGATTGAAGCTACTGACTGAATGAAAGGAGCTGGCATCTCACTCTCTTTGAATCTTCTTTATCATGCTAAGAGGAGCAGGAAAAAGCAAAAAATTTCAGAATTGCACCTTGCAATGTGGAGAAATTACTGTTTGTGCATTTACAATATTCATTGATTTTTGCCATTGAAAAACGTCCAGAAATGATTGAAGCTACTGACTGAATGAAAGGAGCTGGCATCTCACTCTCTTTGAATCTTCTTTATCATGCTAAGAGGAGCAGGAAAAAGCAAAAAATTTCAGAATTGCACCTTGCAATGCGGAGAAATTACTGTTTGTGCATTTACAATATTCATTGATTTTTGCCATTGAAAAACATCATGTTATTCATATACCAGAAATGTTTGAAGCTACTGACTGAATGAAAGGAGCTGGCATCTCACTCTCTTTGAATCTTCTTTATCATGCTAAGAGGAGCAGGAAAAAGCAAAAAATTTCAGAATTGCACATTGCAATGCGGAGAAATTACTGTTTGTGCATTTACAATATTCATTGATTTTTGCCATTGAAAAACGTCCAGAAATGTTTGAAGCTACTGACTGAATGAAAGGAGCTGGCATCTCACTCTCTTTGAATCTTCTTTATCATGCTATGAGGAGCAGGAAAAAGCAAAAAATTTCAGAATTGCACCTTGCAATGCGGAGAAATTACTGTTTGTGCATTTACAATATTCATTGATTTTTGCCATTGAAAAATGTCCAGAAATGATTGAAGCTACTGACTGAATGAAAGGAGCTGGCATCTCACTCTCTTTGAATCTTCTTTATCATGCTAAGAGGAGCAGGACAAAGCAAAAAATTTCAGATTTGCACCTTGCAATGCGGAGAAATTACTGTTTGTGCATTTACAATATTCATTGATTTTTGCCATTGAAAAACGTCCAGAAATGATTGAAGCTACTGACTGAATGAAAGGAGCTGGCATCTCACTCTCTTTGAATCTTCTTTATCATGCTAAGAGGAGCAGGAAAAAGCAAAAAATTTCAGAATTGCACCTTGCAATGAGGAGAAATTACTGTTTGTGCATTTACAATATTCATTGATTTTTGCCATTGAAAAACATCATGTTATTCATATACCAGAAATGTTTGAAGCTACTGACTGAATGAAAGGAGCTGGCATCTCACTCTCTTTGAATCTTCTTTATCATGCTAAGAGGAGCAGGAAAAAGCAAAAAATTTCAGAATTGCACCTTGCAATGCGGAGAAATTACTGTTTGTGCATTTACAATATTCATTGATTTTTGCCATTGAAAAACATCATGTTATTCATATACCAGAAATGATTGAAGCTACTGACTGAATGAAAGGACCTGGCATCTCACTCTCTTTGAATCTTCTTTATCATGCTAAGAGGAGCAGGAAAAAGCAAAAAATTTCAGAATTGCACCTTGCAATGCGGAGAAATTACTGTTTGTGCATTTACAATATTCATTGATTTTTGCCATTGAAAAACGTCCAGAAATGATTGAAGCTACTGACTGAATGAAAGGAGCTGGCATCTCAGTCTCTTTGAATCTTCTTTATCATGCTAAGAGGAGCAGGAAAAAGCAAAAAATTTCAGAATTGCACCTTGCAATGCGGAGAAATTACTGTTTGTGCATTTACAATATCCATTGATTTTTGCCATTGAAAAACATCATGTTATTCATATACCAGAAATGATTGAAGCTACTGACTGAATGAAAGGAGCTGGCATCTCACTCTCTTTGAATCTTCTTTATCATGCTAAGAGAAGCAGGAAAAAGCAAAAAATTTCAGAATTGCACCTTGCAATGCGGAGAAATTACTGTTTGTGTATTTACAATATTCATTGATTTTTGCCATTGAAAAACATCATGTTATTGATATACCAGAAATGATTGAAGCTACTGACTGAATGAAAGGAGCTGGCATCTCACTCTCTTTGAATCTTCTTTATCATGCTAAGAGGAGCAGGAAAAAGCAAAAAATTTCAGAATTGCACCTTGCAATGCGGAGAAATTACTGTTTGTGCATTTACAATATTCATTGATTTTTGCCATTGAAAAACGTCCAGAAATAATTGAAGCTACTGACTGAATGAAAGGAGCTGGCATCTCACTCTCTTTGAATCTTCTTTATCATGCTAAGAGGAGCAGGAAAAAGCAAAAAATTTCAGAATTGCACCTTGCAATGCGGAGAAATTACTGTTTGTGCATTTACAATATTCATTGATTTTTGCCATTGAAAAACATCATGTTATTCATATACCAGAAATGTTTGAAGCTACTGACTGAATGAAAGGAGCTGGCATCTCACTCTCTTTGAATCTTCTTTATCATGCTAAGAGGAGCAGGAAAAAGCAAAAAATTTCAGATTTGCACATTGCAATGCGGAGAAATTACTGTTTGTGCATTTACAATATTCATTGATTTTTGCCATTGAAAAACGTCCAGAAATGTTTGAAGCTACTGACTGAATGAAAGGAGCTGGCATCTCACTCTCTTTGAATCTTCTTTATCATGCTATGAGGAGCAGGAAAAAGCAAAAAATTTCAGAATTGCACCTTGCAATGCGGAGAAATTACTGTTTGTGCATTTACAATATTCATTGATTTTTGCCATTGAAAAATGTCCAGAAATGATTGAAGCTACTGACTGAATGAAAGGAGCTGGCATCTCACTCTCTTTGAATCTTCTTTATCATGCTAAGAGGAGCAGGAAAAAGCAAAAAATTTCAGAATTGCACCTTGCAATGCGGAGAAATTACTGTTTGTGCATTTACAATATTCATTGATTTTTGCCATTGAAAAACATCATGTTATTCATATACCAGAAATGTTTGAAGCTACTGACTGAATGAAAGGAGCTGGCATCTCACTCTCTTTGAATCTTCTTTATCATGCTAAGAGGAGCAGGAAAAAGCAAAAAATTTCAGAATTGCACCTTGCAATGCGGAGAAATTACTGTTTGTGCATTTACAATATTCATTGATTTTTGCCATTGAAAAACGTCCAGAAATGATTGAAGCTACTGACTGAATGAAAGGAGCTGGCATCTCAGTCTCTTTGAATCTTCTTTATCATGCTAAGAGGAGCAGGAAAAAGCAAAAAATTTCAGAATTGCACCTTGCAATGCGGAGAAATTACTGTTTGTGCATTTACAATATCCATTGATTTTTGCCATTGAAAAACATCATGTTATTCATATACCAGAAATGATTGAAGCTACTGACTGAATGAAAGGAGCTGGCATCTCACTCTCTTTGAATCTTCTTTATCATGCTAAGAGGAGCAGGAAAAAGCAAAAAATTTCAGAATTGCACCTTGCAATGCGGAGAAATTACTGTTTGTGTATTTACAATATTCATTGATTTTTGCCATTGAAAAACATCATGTTATTGATATACCAGAAATGATTGAAGCTACTGACTGAATGAAAGGAGCTGGCATCTCACTCTCTTTGAATCTTCTTTATCATGCTAAGAGGAGCAGGAAAAAGCAAAAAATTTCAGAATTGCACCTTGCAATGCGGAGAAATTACTGTTTGTGCATTTACAATATTCATTGATTTTTGCCATTGAAAAACGTCCAGAAATGATTGAAGCTACTGACTGAATGAAAGGAGCTGGCATCTCACTCTCTTTGAATCTTCTTTATCATGCTAAGAGGAGCAGGAAAAAGCAAAAAATTTCAGAATTGCACCTTGCAATGCGGAGAAATTACTGTTTGTGCATTTACAATATTCATTGATTTTTGCCATTGAAAAACATCCAGAAATGATTGAAGCTACTGACTGAATGAAAGGAGCTGGCATCTCACTCTCTTTGAATCTTCTTTATCATGCTAAGAGGAGCAGGAAAAAGCAAAAAATTTCAGAATTGCACCTTGCAATGCAGAGAAATTACTGTTTGTGCATTTACAATATTCATTGATTTTTGCCATTGAAAAACGTCCAGAAATGATTGAAGCTACTGACTGAATGAAAGGAGCTGGCATCTCACTCTCTTTGAATCTTCTTTATCATGCTAAGAGGAGCAGGAAAAAGCAAAAAAATTCAGAATTGCACCTTGCAATGCGGAGAAATTACTGTTTGTGCATTTACAATATTCATTGATTTTTGCCATTGAAAAACATCCAGAAATGATTGAAGCTACTGACTGAATGAAAGGAGCTGGCATCTCACTCTCTTTGAATCTTCTTTATCATGCTAAGAGGAGCAGGAAAAAGCAAAAAATTTCAGAATTGCACCTTGCAATGCGGAGAAATTACTGTTTGTGCATTTACAATATTCATTGATTTTTGCCATTGAAAAACGTCCAGAAATGATTGAAGCTACTGACTGAATGAAAGGAGCTGGCATCTCACTCTCTTTGAATCTTCTTTATCATGCTAAGAGGAGCAGGAAAAAGCAAAAAATTTCAGAATTGCACCTTGCAATGCGGAGAAATTACTGTTTGTGCATTTACAATATTCATTGATTTTTGCCATTGAAAAACATCATGTTATTCATATTCCAGAAATGATTGAAGCTACTGACTGAATGAAAGGAGCTGGCATCTCACTCTCTTTGAATCTTCTTTAACATGCTAAGAGGAGCAGGAAAAAGGAAAAAATTTCAGAATTGCACCTTGCAATGCGGAGAAATTACTGTTTGTGCATTTACAATATTCATTGATTTTTGCCATTGAAAAACGTCCAGAAATGATTGAAGCTACTGACTGAATGAAAGGAGCTGGCATCTCACTCTCTTTGAATCTTCTTTATCATGCTAAGAGGAGCAGTAAAAAGCAAAAAATTTCAGAATTACACATTGCAATGCGGAGAAATTACTGTTTGTGCATTTACAATATTCATTGATTTTTGCCATTGAAAAACATCATGTTATTCATATACCAGAAATGTTTGAAGCTACTGACTGAATGAAAGGAGCTGGCATCTCACTCTCTTTGAATCTTCTTTATCATGCTAAGAGGAGCAGGAAAAAGCAAAAAATTTCCGAATTGCAACTTGCAATGCGGAGAAATTACTGTTTGTGCATTTACAATATTCATTGATTTTTGCCATTGAAAAACGTCCAGAAATGATTGAAGCTACTAACTGAATGAAAGGAGCTGGCATCTCAGTCTCTTTGAATCTTCTTTATCATGCTAAGAGGAGCAGGAAAAAGCAAAAAATTTCAGAATTGCACCTTGCAATGCGGAGAAATTACTGTTTGTGCATTTACAATATCCATTGATTTTTGCCATTGAAAAACATCATGTTATTCATATACCAGAAATGATTGAAGCTACTGACTGAATGAAAGGAGCTGGCATCTCACTCTCTTTGAATCTTCTTTATCATGGTAAGAGGAGCAGGAAAAAGCAAAAAATTTCAGAATTGCACCTTGCAATGCAGAGAAATTACTGTTTGTGCATTTACAATATTCATTGATTTTTGCCATTGAAAAACGTCCAGAAATGATTGAAGCTACTGACTGAATGAAAGGAGCTGGCATCTCACTCTCTTTGAATCTTCTTTATCATGCTAAGAGGAGCAGGAAAAAGCAAAAAATTTCCGAATTGCAACTTGCAATGCGGAGAAATTACTGTTTGTGCATTTACAATATTCATTGATTTTTGCCATTGAAAAACGTCCAGAAATGATTGAAGCTACTAACTGAATGAAAGGAGCTGGCATCTCAGTCTCTTTGAATCTTCTTTATCATGCTAAGAGGAGCAGGAAAAAGCAAAAAATTTCAGAATTGCACCTTGCAATGCGGAGAAATTACTGTTTGTGCATTTACAATATCCATTGATTTTTGCCATTGAAAAACATCATGTTATTCATATACCAGAAATGATTGAAGCTACTGACTGAATGAAAGGAGCTGGCATCTCACTCTCTTTGAATCTTCTTTATCATGCTAAGAGGAGCAGGAAAAAGCAAAAAATTTCAGAATTGCACCTTGCAATGCAGAGAAATTACTGTTTGTGCATTTACAATATTCATTGATTTTTGCCATTGAAAAACGTCCAGAAATGATTGAAGCTACTGACTGAATGAAAGGAGCTGGCATCTCAGTCTCTTTGAATCTTCTTTATCATGCTAAGAGGAGCAGGAAAAAGCAAAAAATTTCAGAATTGCACCTTGCAATGCGGAGAAATTACTGTTTGTGCATTTACAATATCCATTGATTTTTGCCATTGAAAAACATCATGTTATTCATATACCAGAAATGATTGAAGCTACTGACTGAATGAAAGGAGCTGGCATCTCACTCTCTTTGAATCTTCTTTATCATGCTAAGAGGAGCAGGAAAAAGCAAAAAATTTCAGAATTGCACCTTGCAATGCGGAGAAATTACTGTTTGTGTATTTACAATATTCATTGATTTTTGCCATTGAAAAACATCATGTTATTGATATACCAGAAATGATTGAAGCTACTGACTGAATGAAAGGAGCTGGCATCTCACTCTCTTTGAATCTTCTTTATCATGCTAAGAGGAGCAGGAAAAAGCAAAAAATTTCAGAATTGCACCTTGCAATGCGGAGAAATTACTGTTTGTGCATTTACAATATTCATTGATTTTTGCCATTGAAAAACGTCCAGAAATGATTGAAGCTACTGACTGAATGAAAGGAGCTGGCATCTCACTCTCTTTGAATCTTCTTTATCATGCTAAGAGGAGCAGGAAAAAGCAAAAAATTTCAGAATTGCACCTTGCAATGCGGAGAAATTACTGTTTGTGCATTTACAATATTCATTGATTTTTGCCATTGAAAAACATCCAGAAATGATTGACGCTACTGACTGAATGAAAGGAGCTGGCATCTCACTCTCTTTGAATCTTCTTTATCATGCTAAGAGGAGCAGGAAAAAGCAAAAAATTTCAGAATTGCACCTTGCAATGCAGAGAAATTACTGTTTGTGCATTTACAATATTCATTGATTTTTGCCATTGAAAAACGTCCAGAAATGATTGAAGCTACTGACTGAATGAAAGGAGCTGGCATCTCACTCTCTTTGAATCTTCTTTATCATGCTAAGAGGAGCAGGAAAAAGCAAAAAATTTCAGAATTGCACCTTGCAATGCGGAGAAATTACTGTTTGTGCATTTACAATATTCATTGATTTTTGCCATTGAAAAACGTCCAGAAATGATTGAAGCTACTGACTGAATGAAAGGAGCTGGCATCTCACTCTCTTTGAATCTTCTTTATCATGCTAAGAGGAGCAGGAAAAAGCAAAAAATTTCAGAATTGCACCTTGCAATGCGGAGAAATTACTGTTTGTGCATTTACAATATTCATTGATTTTTGCCATTGAAAAACATCCAGAAATGATTGAAGCTACTGACTGAATGAAAGGAGCTGGCATCTCACGCTCTTTGAATCTTCTTTATCATGCTAAGAGGAGCAGGAAAAAGCAAAAAATTTCAGAATTGCACCTTGCAATGCGGAGAAATTACTGTTTGTGCATTTACAATATTCATTGATTTTTGCCATTGAAAAACGTCCAGAAATGATTGAAGCTACTGACTGAATGAAAGGAGCTGGCATCTCACTCTCTTTGAATCTTCTTTATCATGCTAAGAGGAGCAGGAAAAAGCAAAAAATTTCAGAATTGCACCTTGCAATGCGGAGAAATTACTGTTTGTGCATTTACAATATTCATTGATTTTTGCCATTGAAAAACATCATGTTATTCATATTCCAGAAATGATTGAAGCTACTGACTGAATGAAAGGAGCTGGCATCTCACTCTCTTTGAATCTTCTTTATCATGCTAAGAGGAGCAGGAAAAAGGAAAAAATTTCAGAATTGCACCTTGCAATGCGGAGAAATTACTGTTTGTGCATTTACAATATTCATTGATTTTTGCCATTGAAAAACGTCCAGAAATGATTGAAGCTACTGACTGAATGAAAGGAGCTGGCATCTCACTCTCTTTGAATCTTCTTTATCATGCTAAGAGGAGCAGTAAAAAGCAAAAAATTTCAGAATTACACATTGCAATGCGGAGAAATTACTGTTTGTGCATTTACAATATTCATTGATTTTTGCCATTGAAAAACATCATGTTATTCATATACCAGAAATGTTTGAAGCTACTGACTGAATGAAAGGAGCTGGCATCTCACTCTCTTTGAATCTTCTTTATCATGCTAAGAGGAGCAGGAAAAAGCAAAAAATTTCCGAATTGCAACTTGCAATGCGGAGAAATTACTGTTTGTGCATTTGCAATATTCATTGATTTTTGCCATTGAAAAACGTCCAGAAATGATTGAAGCTACTGACTGAATGAAAGGAGCTGGCATCTCAGTCTCTTTGAATCTTCTTTATCATGCTAAGAGGAGCAGGAAAAAGCAAAAAATTTCAGAATTGCACCTTGCAATGCGGAGAAATTACTGTTTGTGCATTTACAATATCCATTGATTTTTGCCATTGAAAAACATCATGTTATTCATATACCAGAAATGATTGAAGCTACTGACTGAATGAAAGGAGCTGGCATCTCACTCTCTTTGAATCTTCTTTATCATGCTAAGAGGAGCAGGAAAAAGCAAAAAACTTCAGAATTGCACCTTGCAATGCGGAGAAATTACTGTTTGTGTATTTACAATATTCATTGATTTTTGCCATTGAAAAACATCATGTTATTGATATACCAGAAATGATTGAAGCTACTGACTGAATGAAAGGAGCTGGCATCTCACTCTCTTTGAATCTTCTTTATCATGCTAAGAGGAGCAGGAAAAAGCAAAAAATTTCAGAATTGCACCTTGCAATGCGGAGAAATTACTGTTTGTGCATTTACAATATTCATTGATTTTTGCCATTGAAAAACGTCCAGAAATGATTGAAGCTACTGACTGAATGAAAGGAGCTGGCATCTCACTCTCTTTGAATCTTCTTTATCATGCTAAGAGGAGCAGGAAAAAGCAAAAAAATTCAGAATTGCACCTTGCAATGCGGAGAAATTACTGTTTGTGCATTTACAATATTCATTGATTTTTGCCATTGAAAAACATCCAGAAATGATTGAAGCTACTGACTGAATGAAAGGAGCTGGCATCTCACTCTCTTTGAATCTTCTTTATCATGCTAAGAGGAGCAGGAAAAAGCAAAAAATTTCAGAATTGCACCTTGTAATGCGGAGAAATTACTGTTTGTGCATTTACAATATTCATTGATTTTTGCCATTGAAAAACGTCCAGAAATGATTGAAGCTACTGACTGAATGAAAGGAGCTGGCATCTCACTCTCTTTGAATCTTCTTTATCATGCTAAGAGGAGCAGGAAAAAGCAAAAAATTTCAGAATTGCACCTTGCAATGCGGAGAAATTACTGTTTGTGCATTTACAATATTCATTGATTTTTGCCATTGAAAAACATCCAGAAATGATTGAAGCTACTGACTGAATGAAAGGAGCTGGCATCTCACTCTCTTTGAATCTTCTTTATCATGCTAAGAGGAGCAGGAAAAAGCAAAAAATTTCAGAATTGCACCTTGCAATGCGGAGAAATTACTGTTTGTGCATTTACAATATTCATTGATTTTTGCCATTGAAAAACGTCCAGAAATGATTGAAGCTACTGACTGAATGAAAGGAGCTGGCATCTCACTCTCTTTGAATCTTCTTTATCATGCTAAGACGAGCAGGAAAAAGCAAAAAATTTCAGAATTGCACCTTGCAATGCGGAGAAATTACTGTTTGTGCATTTACAATATTCATTGATTTTTGCCATTGAAAAACATCATGTTATTCATATTCCAGAAATGATTGAAGCTACTGACTGAGTGAAAGGAGCTGGCATCTCACTCTCTTTGAATCTTCTTTATCATGCTAAGAGGAGCAGGAAAAAGGAAAAAATTTCAGAATTGCACCTTGCAATGCGGAGAAATTACTGTTTGTGCATTTACAATATTCATTGATTTTTGCCATTGAAAAACGTCCAGAAATGATTGAAGCTACTGACTGAATGAAAGGAGCTGGCATCTCACTCTCTTTGAATCTTCTTTATCATGCTAAGAGGAGCAGTAAAAAGCAAAAAATTTCAGAATTACACATTGCAATGCGGAGAAATTACTGTTTGTGCATTTACAATATTCATTGATTTTTGCCATTGAAAAACATCATGTTATTCATATACCAGAAATGATTGAAGCTACTGACTGAATGAAAGGAGCTGGCATCTCACTCTCTTTGAATCTTCTTTATCATGCTAAGAGGAGCAGGAAAAAGCAAAAAATTTCAGAATTGCACCTTGCAATGCGGAGAAATTACTGTTTGTGTATTTACAATATTCATTGATTTTTGCCATTGAAAAACATCATGTTATTGATATACCAGAAATGATTGAAGCTACTGACTGAATGAAAGGAGCTGGCATCTCACTCTCTTTGAATCTTCTTTATCATGCTAAGAGGAGCAGGAAAAAGCAAAAAATTTCAGAATTGCACCTTGCAATGCGGAGAAATTACTGTTTGTGCATTTACAATATTCATTGATTTTTGCCATTGAAAAACGTCCAGAAATGATTGAAGCTACTGACTGAATGAAAGGAGCTGGCATCTCACTCTCTTTGAATCTTCTTTATCATGCTAAGAGGAGCAGGAAAAAGCAAAAAAATTCAGAATTGCACCTTGCAATGCGGAGAAATTACTGTTTGTGCATTTACAATATTCATTGATTTTTGCCATTGAAAAACATCCAGAAATGATTGAAGCTACTGACTGAATGAAAGGAGCTGGCATCTCACTCTCTTTGAATCTTCTTTATCATGCTAAGAGGAGCAGGAAAAAGCAAAAAATTTCAGAATTGCACCTTGCAATGCGGAGAAATTACTGTTTGTGCATTTACAATATTCATTGATTTTTGCCATTGAAAAACGTCAAGAAATGATTGAAGCTACTGACTGAATGAAAGGAGCTGGCATCTCACTCTCTTTGAATCTTCTTTATCATGCTAAGAGGAGGAGGAAAAAGCAAAAAATTTCAGAATTGCACCTTGCAATGCGGAGAAATTACTGTTTGTGCATTTACAATATTCATTGATTTTTGCCATTGAAAAACATCCAGAAATGATTGAAGCTACAGACTGAATGAAAGGAGCTGGCATCTCACTCTCTTTGAATCTTCTTTATCATGCTAAGAGGAGCAGGAAAAAGCAAAAAATTTCAGAATTGCACCTTGCAATGCGGAGAAATTACTGTTTGTGCATTTACAATATTCATTGATTTTTGCCATTGAAAAACGTCCAGAAATGATTGAAGCTACTGACTGAATGAAAGGAGCTGGCATCTCACTCTCTTTGAATCTTCTTTATCATGCTAAGACGAGCAGGAAAAAGCAAAAAATTTCAGAATTGCACCTTGCAATGCGGAGAAATTACTGTTTGTGCATTTACAATATTCATTGATTTTTGCCATTGAAAAACATCATGTTATTCATATTCCAGAAATGATTGAAGCTACTGACTGAGTGAAAGGAGCTGGCATCTCACTCTCTTTGAATCTTCTTTATCATGCTAAGAGGAGCAGGAAAAAGGAAAAAATTTCAGAATTGCACCTTGCAATGCGGAGAAATTACTGTTTGTGCATTTACAATATTCATTGATTTTTGCCATTGAAAAACGTCCAGAAATGATTGAAGCTACTGACTGAATGAAAGGAGCTGGCATCTCACTCTCTTTGAATCTTCTTTATCATGCTAAGAGGAGCAGTAAAAAGCAAAAAATTTCAGAATTACACATTGCAATGCGGAGAAATTACTGTTTGTGCATTTACAATATTCATTGATTTTTGCCATTGAAAAACATCATGTTATTCATATACCAGAAATGTTTGAAGCTACTGACTGAATGAAAGGAGCTGGCATCTCACTCTCTTTGAATCTTCTTTATCATGCTAAGAGGAGCAGGAAAAAGCAAAAAATTTCCGAATTGCACCTTGCAATGCGGAGAAATTACTGTTTGTGCATTTACAATATTCATTGATTTTTGCCATTGAAAAACGTCCAGAAATGTTTAAAGCTACTGACTGAATGAAAGGAGCTGGCATCTCACTCTCTTTGAATCTTCTTTATTATGCTAAGAGGAGCAGGAAAAAGCAAAAAATTTCAGAATTGCACCTTGCACTGCGGAGAAATTACTGTTTGTGCATTTACAATATTCATTGATTTTTGCCATTGAAAAACGTCCAGAAATGATTGAAGCTACTGACTGAATGAAAGGAGCTGGCATCTCACTCTCTTTGAATCTTCTTTATCATGCTAAGAGGAGCAGGAAAAAGCAAAAAAATTCAGAATTGCACCTTGCAATGCGGAGAAATTACTGTTTGTGCATTTACAATATTCATTGATTTTTGCCATTGAAAAACGTCCAGAAATGATTGAAGCTACTGACTGAATGAAAGGAGCTGGCATCTCACTCTCTTTGAATCTTCTTTATCATGCTAAGAGGAGCAGGAAAAAGCAAAATATTTCAGAATTGCACCTTGCAATGCAGAGAAATTACTGTTTGTGCATTTACAATATTCATTGATTTTTGCCATTGAAAAACATCATGTTATTCATATACCAGAAATGTTTGAAGCTACTGACTGAATGAAAGGAGCTGGCATCTCACTCTCTTTGAATCTTCTTTATCATGCTAAGAGGAGCAGGAAAAAGCAAAAAATTTCAGAATTGCACCTTGCAATGCGGAGAAATTACTGTTTGTGCATTTACAATATTCATTGATTTTTGCCATTGAAAAACGTCCAGAAATGATTGAAGCTACTGACTGAATGAAAGGAGCTGGCATCTCACTCTCTTTGAATCTTCTTTATCATGCTAAGAGGAGCAGGAAAAAGCAAAAAATTTCCGAATTGCACCTTGCAATGCGGAGAAATTACTGTTTGTGCATTTACAATATTCATTGATTTTTGTCATTGAAAAACGTCCAGAAATGTTTAAAGCTACTGACTGAATGAAAGGAGCTGGCATCTCACTCTCTTTGAATCTTCTTTATTATGCTAAGAGGAGCAGGAAAAAGCAAAAAATTTCAGAATTGCACCTTGCACTGCGGAGAAATTACTGTTTGTGCATTTACAATATTCATTGATTTTTGCCATTGAAAAACGTCCAGAAATGATTGAAGCTACTGACTGAATGAAAGGAGCTGGCATCTCACTCTCTTTGAATCTTCTTTATCATGCTAAGAGGAGCAGGAAAAAGCAAAATATTTCAGAATTGCACCTTGCAATGCGGAGAAATTACTGTTTGTGCATTTACAATATTCATTGATTTTTGCCATTGAAAAACGTCCAGAAATGATTGAAGCTACTGACTGAATGAAAGGAGCTGGCATCTCACTCTCTTTGAATCTTCTTTATCATGCTAAGAGGAGCAGGAAAAAGCAAAACATTTCAGAATTGCACCTTGCAATGCAGAGAAATTACTGTTTGTGCATTTACAATATTCATTGATTTTTGCCATTGAAAAACATCATGTTATTCATATACCAGAAATGTTTGAAGCTACTGACTGAATGAAAGGAGCTGGCATCTCACTCTCTTTGAATCTTCTTTATCATGCTAAGAGGAGCAGGAAAAAGCAAAAAATTTCAGAATTGCACCTTGCAATGCGGAGAAATTACTGTTTGTGCATTTACAATATTCATTGATTTTTGCCATTGAAAAATGTCCAGAAATGATTGAAGCTACTGACTGAATGAAAGGAGCTGGCATCTCACTCTCTTTGAATCTTCTTTATCATGCTAAGAGGAGCAGGAAAAAGCAAAAAATTTCAGAATTGCACCTTGCAATACTGAGAAATTACTGTTTGTGCATTTACAATATTCATTGATTTTTGCCATTGAAAAACATCGTTATTCATATACCAGAAATGTTTGAAGCTACTGACTGAATGAAAGGAGCTGGCATCTCACTCTCTTTGAATCTTGTTTATCATGCTAAGAGGAGCAGGAAAAAGCAAAAAATTTCAGAATTGCACCTTGCAATGCGGAGAAATTACTGTTTGTGCATTTACAATATTCATTGATTTTTGCCATTGAAAAACGTCCAGAAATGATTGAAGCTACTGACTGAATGAAAGGAGCTGGCATCTCACTCTCTTTGAATCTTCTTTATCATGCTAAGAGGAGCAGGAAAAAGCAAAAAATTTCAGATTTGCACCTTGCAATGCGGAGAAATTACTGTTTGTGCATTTACAATATTCATTGATTTTTGCCATTGAAAAACGTCCAGAAATGATTGAAGCTACTGACTGAATGAAAGGAGCTGGCATCTCACTCTCTTTGAATCTTCTTTATCATGCAAAGAGGAGCAGGAAAAAGCAAAAAATTTCAGAATTGCACCTTGCAATGCGGAGAAATTACTGTTTGTGCATTTACAATATTCATTGATTTTTGCCATTGAAAAACATCATGTTATTCATATACCAGAAATGATTGAAGCTACTGACTGAATGAAAGGACCTGGCATCTCACTCTCTTTGAATCTTCTTTATCATGCTAAGAGGAGCAGGAAAAAGCAAAAAATTTCAGAATTGCACCTTGCAATGCGGAGAAATTACTGTTTGTGCATTTACAATATTCATTGATTTTTGCCATTGAAAAACGTCCAGAAATGATTGAAGCTACTGACTGAATGAAAGGAGCTGGCATCTCAGTCTCTTTGAATCTTCTTTATCATGCTAAGAGGAGCAGGAAAAAGCAAAAAATTTCAGAATTGCACCTTGCAATGCGGAGAAATTACTGTTTGTGCATTTACAATATTCATTGATTTTTGCCATTGAAAAACATCATGTTATTCATATACCAGAAATGATTGAAGCTACTGACTGAATGAAAGGAGCTGGCATCTCACTCTCTTTGAATCTTCTTTATCATGGTAAGAGGAGCAGGAAAAAGCAAAAAATTTCAGAATTGCACCTTGCAATGCGGAGAAATTACTGTTTGTGTATTTACAATATTCATTGATTTTTGCCATTGAAAAACCATGTTATTGATATACCAGAAATGATTGAAGCTACTGACTGAATGAAAGGAGCTGGCATCTCACTCTCTTTGAATCTTCTTTATCATGCTAAGAGGAGCAGGAAAAAGCAAAAAATTTCAGAATTGCACCTTGCAATGCGGAGAAATTACTGTTTGTGCATTTACAATATTCATTGATTTTTGCCATTGAAAAACGTCCAGAAATGATTGAAGCTACTGACTGAATGAAAGGAGCTGGCATCTCACTCTCTTTGAATCTTCTTTATCATGCTAAGAGGAGCAGGAAAAAGCAAAAAATTTCAGAATTGCACCTTGCAATGCGGAGAAATTACTGTTTGTGCATTTACAATATTCATTGATTTTTGCCATTGAAAAACATCCAGAAATGATTGAAGCTACTGACTGAATGAAAGGAGCTGGCATCTCACTCTCTTTGAATCTTCTTTATCATGCTAAGAGGAGCTGGAAAAAGCAAAAAATTTCAGAATTGCACCTTGCAATGCGGAGAAATTACTGTTTGTGCATTTACAATATTCATTGATTTATGCCATTGAAAAACGTCCAGAAATGATTGAAGCTACTGACTGAATGAAAGGAGCTGGCATCTCACTCTCTTTGAATCTTCTTTATCATGCTAAGAGGAGCAGGAAAAAGCAAAAAATTTCAGAATTGCACCTTGCAATGCGGAGAAATTACTGTTTGTGCATTTACAATATTCATTGATTTTTGCCATTGAAAAACATCCAGAAATGATTGAAGCTACTGACTGAATGAAAGGAGCTGGCATCTCACTCTCTTTGAATCTTCTTTATCATGCTAAGATTAGCAGGAAAAAGCAAAAAATTTCAGAATTGCACCTTGCAATAAGGAGAAATTACTGTTTGTGCATTTACAATATTCATTGATTTTTGCCATTGAAAAACGTCCAGAAATGATTGAAGCTACTGACTGAATGAAAGGAGCTGGTATCTCACTCTCTTTGAATCTTCTTTATCATGCTAAGAGGAGCAGGAAAAAGCAAAAAATTTCAGAATTGCACCTTGCAATGCGGAGAAATTACTGTTTGTGCATTTACAATATTCATTGATTTTTGCCATTGAAAAACATCCAGAAATGATTGAAGCTACTGACTGAATGAAAGGAGCTGGCATCTCACTCTCTTTGAATCTTCTTTATCATGCTAAGAGGAGCAGGAAAAAGCAAAAAATTTCAGAATTGCACCTTGCAATGCGGAGAAATTACTGTTTGTGCATTTACAATATTCATTGATTTTTGCCATTGAAAAACGTCCAGAAATGATTGAAGCTACTGACTGAATGAAAGGAGCTGGCATCTCACTCTCTTTGAATCTTCTTTATCATGCTAAGAGGAGCAGGAAAAAGCAAAAAATTTCAGAATTGCACCTTGCAATGCGGAGAAATTACTGTTTGTGCATTTACAATATTCATTGATTTTTGCCATTGAAAAACATCATGTTATTCATATTCCAGAAATGATTGAAGCTACTGACTGAATGAAAGGAGCTGGCATCTCACTCTCTTTGAATCTTCTTTATCATGCTAAGAGGAGCAGGAAAAAGGAAAAAATTTCAGAATTGCACCTTGCAATGCGGAGAAATTACTGTTTGTGCATTTACAATATTCATTTATTTTTGCCATTGAAAAACGTCCAGAAATGATTGAAGCTACTGACTGAATGAAAGGAGCTGGCATCTCACTCTCTTTGAATCTTCTTTATCATGCTAAGAGGAGCAGTAAAAAGCAAAACATTTCAGAATTACACATTGCAATGCGGAGAAATTACTGTTTGTGCATTTACAATATTCATTGATTTTTGCCATTGAAAAACATCATGTTATTCATATACCAGAAATGTTTGAAGCTACTGACTGAATGAAAGGAGCTGGCATCTCACTCTCTTTGAATCTTCTTTATCATGCTAAGAGGAGCAGGAAAAAGCAAAAAATTTCAGAATTGCACCTTGCAATGCGGAGAAATTACTGTTTGTGCATTTACAATATTCATTGATTTTTGCCATTGAAAAACGTCCAGAAATGATTGAAGCTACTGACTGAATGAAAGGAGCTGGCATCTCACTCTCTTTGAATCTTCTTTATCATGCAAAGAGGAGCAGGAAAAAGCAAAAAATTTCAGAATTGCACCTTGCAATGCAGAGAAATTACTGTTTGTGCATTTACAATATTCATTGATTTTTGCCATTGAAAAACATCATGTTATTCATATACCAGAAATGTTTGAAGCTACTGACTGAATGAAAGGAGCTGGCATCTCACTCTCTTTGAATCTTCTTTATCATGCTAAGAGGAGCAGGAAAAAGCAAAAAATTTCAGAATTACACCTTGCAATACTGAGAAATTACTGTTTGTGCATTTACAATATTCATTGATTTTTGCCATTGAAAAACATCGTTATTCATATACCAGAAATGTTTGAAGCTACTGACTGAATGAAAGGAGCTAGCATCTCACTCTCTTTGAATCTTCTTTATCATGCTAAGAGGAGCAGGAAAACGCAAAAAATTTCAGAATTGCACCTTGCAATGCGGAGAAATTACTGTTTGTGCATTTACAATATTCATTGATTTTTGCCATTGAAAAACGTCCAGAAATGATTGAAGCTACTGACTGAATGAAAGGAGCTGGCATCTCACTCTCTTTGAATCTTCTTTATCATGCTAAGAGGAGCAGGAAAAAGCAAAAAATTTCAGAATTGCACCTTGCAATGCGGAGAAATTACTGTTTGTGCATTTACAATATTCATTGATTTTTTGCCATTGAAAAACGTCCAGAAATGATTGAAGCTACTGACTGAATGAAAGGAGCTGGCATCTCACTCTCTTTGAATCTTCTTTATCATGCTAAGAGGAGCAGGAAAAAGCAAAAAATTTCAGAATTGCACCTTGCAATGCGGAGAAATTACTGTTTGTGCATTTACAATATTCATTGATTTTTGCCATTGAAAAACGTCCAGAAATGATTGAAGCTACTGACTGAATGAAAGGAGCTGGCATCTCACTCTCTTTGAATCTTCTTTATCATGCTAAGAGGAGCAGGAAAAAGCAAAAAATTTCAGAATTGCACCTTGCAATGCGGAGAAATTACTGTTTGTGCATTTACAATATTCATTGATTTTTGCCATTGAAAAACATCATGTTATTCATATACCAGAAATGATTGAAGCTACTGACTGAATGAAAGGAGCTGGCATCTCACTCTCTTTGAATCTTCTTTATCATGCTAAGAGGAGCAGGAAAAAGCAAAAAATTTCAGAATTGCACCTTGCAATGCGTAGAAATTACTGTTTGTGCATTTACAATATTCATTGATTTTTGCCATTGAAAAACGTCCAGAAATGATTGAAGCTACTGACTGAATGAAAGGAGCTGGCATCTCACTCTCTTTGAATCTTCTTTATCATGCTAAGAGGAGCAGGAAAAAGCAAAAAATTTCAGAATTGCACCTTGCAATGCGGAGAAATTACTGTTTGTGCATTTACAATATTCATTGATTTTTGCCATTGAAAAACATCCAGAAATGATTGAAGCTACTGACTGAATGAAAGGAGCTGGCATCTCACTCTCTTTGAATCTTCTTTATCATGCTAAGAGGAGCAGGAAAAAGCAAAAAATTTCAGAATTGCACCTTGCAATGCGGAGAAATTACTGTTTGTGCATTTACAATATTCATTGATTTTTGCCATTGAAAAACGTCCAGAAATGATTGAAGCTACTGACTGAATGAAAGGAGCTGGCATCTCACTCTCTTTGAATCTTCTTTATCATGCTAAGAGGAGCAGGAAAAAGCAAAAAATTTCAGATTTGCACCTTGCAATGCGGAGAAATTACTGTTTGTGCATTTACAATATTCATTGATTTTTGCCATTGAAAAACGTCCAGAAATGATTGAAGCTACTGACTGAATGAAAGGAGCTGGCATCTCACTCTCTTTGAATCTTCTTTATCATGCTAAGAGGAGCAGGAAAAAGCAAAAAATTTCAGAATTGTACCTTGCAATGCGGAGAAATTACTGTTTGTGCATTTACAATATTCATTGATTTTTGCCATTGAAAAACATCATGTTATTCATATACCAGAAATGATTGAAGTAACTGACTGAATGAAAGGACCTGGCATCTCACTCTCTTTGAATCTTCTTTATCATGCTAAGAGGAGCAGGAAAAAGCAAAAAATTTCAGAATTGCACCTTGCAATGCGGAGAAATTACTGTTTGTGCATTTACAATATTCATTGATTTTTGCCATTGAAAAACGTCCAGAAATGATTGAAGCTACTGACTGAATGAAAGGAGCTGGCATCTCAGTCTCTTTGAATCTTCTTTATCATGCTAAGAGGAGCAGGAAAAAGCAAAAAATTTCAGAATTGCACCTTGCAATGCGGAGAAATTACTGTTTGTGCATTTACAATATTCATTGATTTTTGCCATTGAAAAACATCATGTTATTCATATACCAGAAATGATTGAAGCTACTGACTGAATGAAAGGAGCTGGCATCTCACTCTCTTTGAATCTTCTTTATCATGCTAAGAGGAGCAGGAAAAAGCAAAAAATTTCAGAATTGCACCTTGCAATGCGGAGAAATTACTGTTTGTGTATTTACAATATTCATTGATTTTTGCCATTGAAAAACATCATGTTATTGATATACCAGAAATGATTGAAGCTACTGACTGAATGAAAGGAGCTGGCATGTCACTCTCTTTGAATCTTCTTTATCATGCTAAGAGGAGCAGGAAAAAGCAAAAAATTTCAGAATTGCACCTTGCAATGCGGAGAAATTACTGTTTGTGCATTTACAATATTCATTGATTTTTGCCATTGAAAAACGTCCAGAAATGATTGAAGCTACTGACTGAATGAAAGGAGCTGGCATCTCACTCTCTTTGAATCTTCTTTATCATGCTAAGAGGAGCAGGAAAAAGCAAAAAATTTCAGAATTGCACCTTGCAATGCGGAGAAATTACTGTTTGTGCATTTACAATATTCATTGATTTTTGCCATTGAAAAACATCCAGAAATGAATGAAGCTACTGACTGAATGAAAGGAGCTGGCATCTCACTCTCTTTGAATCTTCTTTATCATGCTAAGAGGAGCAGGAAAAAGCAAAAAATTTCAGAATTGCACCTTGCAATGCGGAGAAATTACTGTTTGTGCATTTACAATATTCATTGATTTTTACCATTGAAAAACGTCCAGAAATGATTGAAGCTACTGACTGAATGAAAGGAGCTGGCATCTCACTCTCTTTGAATCTTCTTTATCATGCTAAGAGGAGCAGGAAAAAGCAAAAAATTTCAGAATTGCACCTTGCAATGCAGAGAAATTACTGTTTGTGCATTTACAATATTCATTGATTTTTGCCATTGAAAAACATCCAGAAATGATTGAAGCTACTGACTGAATGAAAGGAGCTGGCATCTCACTCTCTTTGAATCTTCTTTATCATGCTAAGGGAGCAGGAAAAAGCAAAAAATTTCAGAATTGCACCTTGCAATGCGGAGAAATTACTGTTTGTGCATTTACAATATTCATTGATTTTTGCCATTGAAAAACGTCCAGAAATGATTGAAGCTACTGACTGAATGAAAGGAGCTGGCATCTCACTCTCTTTGAATCTTCTTTATCATGCTAAGAGGAGCAGGAAAAAGCAAAAAATTTCAGAATTGCACCTTGCAATGCGGAGAAATTACTGTTTGTGCATTTACAATATTCATTGATTTTTGCCATTGAAAAACATCATGTTATTCATATACCAGAAATGTTTGAAGCTACTGACTGAATGAAAGGAGCTGGCATCTCACTCTCTTTGAATCTTCTTTATCATGCTAAGAGGAGCAGGAAAAAGCAAAAAATTTCAGAATTGCACCTTGCAATGCGGAGAAATTACTCTTTGTGCATTTACAATATTCATTGATTTTTGCCATTGAAAAACATCATGTTATTCATATACCAGAAATGATTGAAGCTACTGACTGAATGAAAGGACCTGGCATCTCACTCTCTTTGAATCTTCTTTATCATGCTAAGAGGAGCAGGAAAAAGCAAAAAATTTCAGAATTGCACCTTGCAATGCGGAGAAATTACTGTTTGTGCATTTACAATATTCATTGATTTTTTCCATTGAAAAACGTCCAGAAATGATTGAAGCTACTGACTGAATGAAAGGAGCTGGCATCTCAGTCTCTTTGAATCTTCTTTATCATGCTAAGAGGAGCAGGAAAAAGCAAAAAATTTCAGAATTGCACCTTGCAATGCGGAGAAATTACTTTTTGTGCATTTACAATATTCATTGATTTTTGCCATTGAAAAACATCATGTTATTCATATACCAGAAATGATTGAAGCTACTGACTGAATGAAAGGAGCTGGCATCTCACTCTCTTTGAATCTTCTTTATCATGCTAAGAGGAGCAGGAAAAAGCAAAAAATTTCAGAATTGCACTTTGCAATGCGGAGAAATTACTGTTTGTGTATTTACAATATTCATTGATTTTTGCCATTGAAAAACATCATGTTATTGATATACCAGAAATGATTGAAGCTACTGACTGAATGAAAGGAGCTGGCATCTCACTCTCTTTGAATCTTCTTTATCATGATAAGAGGAGCAGGAAAAAGCAAAAAATTTCAGAATTGCACCTTGCAATGCGGAGAAATTACTGTTTGTGCATTTACAATATTCATTGATTTTTGCCATTGAAAAACGTCCAGAAATGATTGAAGCTACTGACTGAATGAAAGGAGCTGGCATCTCACTCTCTTTGAATCTTCTTTATCATGCTAAGAGGAGCAGGAAAAAGCAAAAAATTTCAGAATTGCACCTTGCAATGCGGAGAAATTACTGTTTGTGCATTTACAATATTCATTGATTTTTGCCATTGAAAAACATCCAGAAATGATTGAAGCTACTGACTGAATGAAAGGAGCTGGCATCTCACTCTCTTTGAATCTTCTTTATCATGCTAAGAGGAGCAGGAAAAAGCAAAAAATTTCAGAATTGCACTTTGCAATGCGGAGAAATTACTGTTTGTGCATTTACAATATTCATTGATTTTTGCCATTGAAAAACGTCCAGAAATGATTGAAGCTACTGACTGAATGAAAGGAGCTGGCATCTCACTCTCTTTGAATCTTCTTTATCATGCTAAGAGGAGCAGGAAAAAGCAAAAAATTTCAGAATTGCACCTTGCAATGCGGAGAAATTACTGTTTGTGCATTTACAATATTCATTGATTTTTGACATTGAAAAACATCCAGAAATGATTGAAGCTACTGACTGAATGAAAGGAGCTGGCATCTCACTCTCTTTGAATCTTCTTTATCATGCTAAGAGGAGCAAGAAAAAGCAAAAAATTTCAGAATTTCACCTTGCAATGCGGAGAAATTACTGTTTGTGCATTTACAATATTCATTGATTTTTGCCATTGAAAAACGTCCAGAAATGATTGAAGCTACTGACTGAATGAAAGGAGCTGGCATCTCACTCTCTTTGAATCTTCTTTATCATGCTAAGGGAGCAGGAAAAAGCAAAAAATTTCAGAATTGCACCTTGCAATGCGGAGAAATTACTGTTTGTGCATTTACAATATTCATTGATTTTTGCCATTGAAAAACGTCCAGAAATGATTGAAGCTACTGACTGAATGAAAGGAGCTGGCATCTCACTCTCTTTGAATCTTCTTTATCATGCTAAGAGGAGCAGGAAAAAGCAAAAAATTTCAGAATTGCACCTTGCAATGCGGAGAAATTACTGTTTGTGCATTTACAATATTCATTGATTTTTGCCATTGAAAAACATCATGTTATTCATATACCAGAAATGTTTGAAGCTACTGACTGAATGAAAGGAGCTGGCATCTCACTCTCTTTGAATCTTCTTTATCATGCTAAGAGGAGCAGGAAAAAGCAAAAAATTTCAGAATTGCACCTTGCAATGCGGAGAAATTACTCTTTGTGCATTTACAATATTCATTGATTTTTGCCATTGAAAAACATCATGTTATTCATATACCAGAAATGATTGAAGCTACTGACTGAATGAAAGGACCTGGCATCTCACTCTCTTTGAATCTTCTTTATCATGCTAAGAGGAGCAGGAAAAAGCAAAAAATTTCAGAATTGCACCTTGCAATGCGGAGAAATTACTGTTTGTGCATTTACAATATTCATTGATTTTTTCCATTGAAAAACGTCCAGAAATGATTGAAGCTACTGACTGAATGAAAGGAGCTGGCATCTCAGTCTCTTTGAATCTTCTTTATCATGCTAAGAGGAGCAGGAAAAAGCAAAAAATTTCAGAATTGCACCTTGCAATGCGGAGAAATTACTTTTTGTGCATTTACAATATTCATTGATTTTTGCCATTGAAAAACATCATGTTATTCATATACCAGAAATGATTGAAGCTACTGACTGAATGAAAGGAGCTGGCATCTCACTCTCTTTGAATCTTCTTTATCATGCTAAGAGGAGCAGGAAAAAGCAAAAAATTTCAGAATTGCACTTTGCAATGCGGAGAAATTACTGTTTGTGTATTTACAATATTCATTGATTTTTGCCATTGAAAAACATCATGTTATTGATATACCAGAAATGATTGAAGCTACTGACTGAATGAAAGGAGCTGGCATCTCACTCTCTTTGAATCTTCTTTATCATGATAAGAGGAGCAGGAAAAAGCAAAAAATTTCAGAATTGCACCTTGCAATGCGGAGAAATTACTGTTTGTGCATTTACAATATTCATTGATTTTTGCCATTGAAAAACGTCCAGAAATGATTGAAGCTACTGACTGAATGAAAGGAGCTGGCATCTCACTCTCTTTGAATCTTCTTTATCATGCTAAGAGGAGCAGGAAAAAGCAAAAAATTTCAGAATTGCACCTTGCAATGCGGAGAAATTACTGTTTGTGCATTTACAATATTCATTGATTTTTGCCATTGAAAAACATCCAGAAATGATTGAAGCTACTGACTGAATGAAAGGAGCTGGCATCTCACTCTCTTTGAATCTTCTTTATCATGCTAAGAGGAGCAGGAAAAAGCAAAAAATTTCAGAATTGCACTTTGCAATGCGGAGAAATTACTGTTTGTGCATTTACAATATTCATTGATTTTTGCCATTGAAAAACGTCCAGAAATGATTGAAGCTACTGACTGAATGAAAGGAGCTGGCATCTCACTCTCTTTGAATCTTCTTTATCATGCTAAGAGGAGCAGGAAAAAGCAAAAAATTTCAGAATTGCACCTTGCAATGCGGAGAAATTACTGTTTGTGCATTTACAATATTCATTGATTTTTGACATTGAAAAACATCCAGAAATGATTGAAGCTACTGACTGAATGAAAGGAGCTGGCATCTCACTCTCTTTGAATCTTCTTTATCATGCTAAGAGGAGCAGGAAAAAGCAAAAAATTTCAGAATTTCACCTTGCAATGCGGAGAAATTACTGTTTGTGCATTTACAATATTCATTGATTTTTGCCATTGAAAAATGTCCAGAAATGATTGAAGCTACTGACTGAATGAAAGGAGCTGGCATCTCACTCTCTTTGAATCTTCTTTATCATGCTAAAAGGAGCAGGAAAAAGCAAAAAATTTCAGAATTGGACCTTGCAATGCGGAGAAATTACTGTTTGTGCATTTACAATATTCATTGATTTTTGCCATTGAAAAACGTCCAGAAATGATTGAAGCTACTGACTGAATGAAAGTAGCTGGCATCTCACTCTCTTTGAATCTTCTTTATCATGCTAAGAGGAGCAGTAAAAAGCAAAAAATTTCAGAATTACACATTGCAATGCGGAGAAATTACTGTTTGTGCATTTACAATATTCATTGATTTTTGCCATTGAAAAACATCATGTTATTCATATACCAGAAATGTTTGAAGCTACTGACTGAATGAAAGGAGCTGGCATCTCACTCTCTTTGAATCTTCTTTATCATGCTAAGAGGAGCAGGAAAAAGCAAAAAATTTCCGAATTGCACCTTGCAATGCGGAGAAATTACTGTTTGTGCATTTACAATATTCATTGATTTTTGCCATTGAAAAACGTCCAGAAATGTTTGAAGCTACTGACTGAATGAAAGGAGCTGGCATCTCACACTCTTTGAATCTTCTTTATTATGCTAAGAGGAGCAGGAAAAAGCAAAAAATTTCAGAATTGCACCTTGCAATGCGGAGAAATTACTGTTTGTGCATTTACAATATTCATTGATTTTTGCCATTGAAAAACGTCCAGAAATGATTGAAGCTACTGACTGAATGAAAGGAGCTGGCATCTCACTCTCTTTGAATCTTCTTTATCATGCTAAGAGGAGCAGGAAAAAGCAAAAAATTTCAGAATTGCACCTTGCAATGCGGAGAAATTACTGTTTGTGCATTTACAATATTCATTGATTTTTGCCATTGAAAAACGTCCAGAAATGATTGAAGCTACTGACTGAATGAAAGGAGCTGGCATCTCACTCTCTTTGAATCTTCTTTATCATGCTAAGAGGAGCAGGAAAAAGCAAAAAATTTCAGAATTGCACCTTGCAATGCAGAGAAATTACTGTTTGTGCATTTACAATATTCATTGATTTTTGCCATTGAAAAACATCATGTTATTCATATACCAGAAATGTTTGAAGCTACTGACTGAATGAAAGGAGCTGGCATCTCACTCTCTTTGAATCTTCTTTATCATGCTAAGAGGAGCAGGAAAAAGCAAAAAATTTCAGAATTGCGCCTTGCAATGCGGAGAAATTACTGTTTGTGCATTTACAATATTCATTGATTTTTGCCATTGAAAAACGTCCAGAAATGATTGAAGCTACTGACTGAATGAAAGGAGCTGGCATCTCACTCTCTTTGAATCTTCTTTATCATGCTAAGAGGAGCAGGAAAAAGCAAAAAATTTCAGAATTGCACCTTGCAATACTGAGAAATTACTGTTTGTGCATTTACAATATTCATTGATTTTTGCCATTGAAAAACATCGTTATTCATATACCAGAAAAGTTTGAAGCTACTGACTGAATGAAAGGAGCTAGCATCTCACTCTCTTTGAACCTTCTTGATCATGCTAAGAGGAGCAGGAAAAAGCAAAAAATTTCAGAATTGCACCTTGCAATGCGGAGAAATTACTGTTTGTGCATTTACAATATTCATTGATTTTTTGCCATTGAAAAACGTCCAGAAATGATTGAAGCTACTGACTGAATGAAAGGAGCTGGCATCTCACTCTCTTTGAATCTTCTTTATCATGCTAAGAGGAGCAGGAAAAAGCAAAAAATTTCAGAATTGCACCTTGCAATGCGGAGAAATTACTGTTTGTGCATTTACAATATTCATTGATTTTTGCCATTGAAAAACATCATGTTATTCATATACCAGAAATGTTTGAAGCTACTGACTGAATGAAAGGAGCTGGCATCTCACTCTCTTTGAATCTTCTTTATCATGCTAAGAGGAGCAGGAAAAAGCAAAAAATTTCAGAATTGCACCTTGCAATGCGGAGAAATTACTGTTTGTGCATTTACAATATTCATTGATTTTTGCCATTGAAAAACATCATGTTATTCATATACCAGAAATGATTGAAGCTACTGACTGAATGAAAGGAGCTGGCATCTCACTCTCTTTGAATCTTCTTTATCATGCTAAGAGGAGCAGGAAAAAGCAAAAAATTTCAGAATTGCAACTTGCAATGCGGAGAAATTACTGTTTGTGCATTTACAATATTCATTGATTTTTGCCATTGAAAAACATCATGTTATTGATATACCAGAAATGATTGAAGCTACTGACTGAATGAAAGGAGCTGGCATCTCACTCTCTTTGAATCTTCTTTATCATGCTAAGAGGAGCAGGAAAAAGCAAAAAATTTCAGAATTGCACCTTGCAATGCGGAGAAATTACTGTTTGTGCATTTACAATATTCATTGATTTTTGCCATTGAAAAACGTCCAGAAATGATTGAAGCTACTGACTGAATGAAAGGAGCTGGCATCTCACTCTCTTTGAATCTTCTTTATCATGCTAAGAGGAGCAGGAAAAAGCAAAAAATTTCAGAATTGCACCTTGCAATGCGGAGAAATTACTGTTTGTGCATTTACAATATTCATTGATTTTTGCCATTGAAAAACATCCAGAAATGATTGAAGCTACTGACTGAATGAAAGGAGCTGGCATCTCACTCTCTTTGAATCTTCTTTATCATGCTAAGAGGAGCAGGAAAAAGCAAAAAATTTCAGAATTGCACCTTGCAATGCGGAGAAATTACTGTTTGTGCATTTACAATATTCATTGATTTTTGCCATTGAAAAACGTCCAGAAATGATTGAAGCTACTGACTGAATGAAAGGAGCTGGCATCTCACTCTCTTTGAATCTTCTTTATCATGCTAAGAGGAGCAGGAAAAAGCAAAAAATTTCAGAATTGCACCTTGCAATGCGGAGAAATTACTGTTTGTGCATTTACAATATTCATTGATTTTTGCCATTGAAAAACATCATGTTATTCATATTCCAGAAATGATTGAAGCTACTGACTGAATGAAAGGAGCTGGCATCTCACTCTCTTTGAATCTTCTTTATCATGCTAAGAGGAGCAGGAAAAAGGAAAAAATTTCAGAATTGCACCTTGCAATGCGGAGAAATTACTGTTTGTGCATTTACAATATTCATTGATTTTTGCCATTGAAAAACGTCCAGAAATGATTGAAGCTACTGACTGAATGAAAGGAGCTGGCATCTCACTCTCTTTGAATCTTCTTTATCATGCTAAGAGGAGCAGTAAAAAGCAAAAAATTTCAGAATTACACATTGCAATGCGGAGAAATTACTGTTTGTGCATTTACAATATTCATTGATTTTTGCCATTGAAAAACATCATGTTATTCATATACCAGAAATGTTTGAAGCTACTGACTGAATGAAAGGAGCTGGCATCTCACTCTCTTTGAATCTTCTTTATCATGCTAAGAGGAGCAGGAAAAAGCAAAAAATTTCCGAATTGCACCTTGCAATGCGGAGAAATTACTGTTTGTGCATTTACAATATTCATTGATTTTTGCCATTGAAAAACGTCCAGAAATGTTTGAAGCTACTGACTGAATGAAAGGAGCTGGCATCTCACTCTCTTTGAATCTTCTTTATTATGCTAAGAGGAGCAGGAAAAAGCAAAAAATTTCAGAATTGCACCTTGCAATGCGGAGAAATTACTGTTTGTGCATTTACAATATTCATTGATTTTTGCCATTGAAAAACGTCCAGAAATGATTGAAGCTACTGACTGAATGAAAGGAGCTGGCATCTCACTCTCTTTGAATCTTCTTTATCATGCTAAGAGGAGCAGGAAAAAGCAAAAAATTTCAGAATTGCACCTTGCAATGCGGAGAAATTACTGTTTGTGCATTTACAATATTCATTGATTTTTGCCATTGAAAAACGTCCAGAAATGATTGAAGTTACTGACTGAATGAAAGGAGCTGGCATCTCACTCTCTTTGAATCTTCTTTATCATGCTAAGAGAAGCAGGAAAAAGCAAAAAATTTCAGAATTGCACCTTGCAATGCAGAGAAATTACTGTTTGTGCATTTACAATATTCATTGATTTTTGCCATTGAAAAACATCATGTTATTCATATACCAGAAATGTTTGAAGCTACTGACTGAATGAAAGGAGCTGGCATCTCACTCTCTTTGAATCTTCTTTATCATGCTAAGAGGAGCAGGAAAAAGCAAAAAATTTCAGAATTGCACCTTGCAATGCGGAGAAATTACTGTTTGTGCATTTACAATATTCATTGATTTTTGCCATTGAAAAACGTCCAGAAATGATTGAAGCTACTGACTGAATGAAAGGAGCTGGCATCTCACTCTCTTTGAATCTCCTTTATCATGCTAAGAGGAGCAGGAAAAAGCAAAAAATTTCAGAATTGCACCTTGCAATACTGAGAAATTACTGTTTGTGCATTTACAATATTCATTGATTTTTGCCATTGAAAAACATCGTTATTCATATACCAGAAATGTTTGAAGCTACTGACTGAATGAAAGGAGCTGGCATCTCACTCTCTTTGAATCTTCTTTATCATGCTAAGAGGAGCAGGAAAAAGCAAAAAATTTCAGAATTGCACCTTGCAATGCGGAGAAATTACTGTTTGTGCATTTACAATATTCATTGATTTTTGCCATTGAAAAACGTCCAGAAATGATTGAAGCTACTGACTGAATGAAAGGAGCTGGCATCTCACTCTCTTTGAATCTTCTTTATCATGCTAAGAGGAGCAGAAAAAAAGCAAAAAATTTCAGAATTGCACCTTGCAATGCGGAGAAATTACTGTTTGTGCATTTACAATATTCATTGATTTTTTGCCATTGAAAAACGTCCAGAAATGATTGAAGCTACTGACTGAATGAAAGGAGCTGGCATCTCACTCTCTTTGAATCTTCTTTATCATGCTAAGAGGAGCAGGAAAAAGCAAAAAATTTCAGAATTGCACCTTGCAATGCGGAGAAATTACTGTTTGTGCATTTACAATATTCATTGATTTTTGCCATTGAAAAACATCATGTTATTCATATACCAGAAATGTTTGAAGCTACTGACTGAATGAAAGGAGCTGGCATCTCAATCTCTTTGAATCTTCTTTATCATGCTAAGAGGAGCAGGAAAAAGCAAAAAATTTCAGAATTGCACCTTGCAATGCGGAGAAATTACTGTTTGTGCATTTACAATATTCATTGATTTTTGCCATTGAAAAACATCATGTTATTCATATACCAGAAATGATTGAAGCTACTGACTGAATGAAAGGAGCTGGCATCTCACTCTCTTTGAATCTTCTTTATCATGCTAAGAGGAGCAGGAAAAAGCAAAAAATTTCAGAATTGCACCTTGCAATGCGGAGAAATTACTGTTTGTGCATTTACAATATTCATTGATTTTTGCATTGAAAAACGTCCAGAAATGATTGAAGCTACTGACTGAATGAAAGGAGCTGGCATCTCAGTCTCTTTGAATCTTCTTTATCATGCTAAGAGGAGCAGGAAAAAGCAAAAAATTTCAGAATTGCACCTTGCAATGCGGAGAAATTACTTTTTGTGCATTTACAATATTCATTGATTTTTGCCATTGAAAAACATCATGTTATTCATATACCAGAAATGATTGAAGCTACTGACTGAATGAAAGGAGCTGGCATCTCACTCTCTTTGAATCTTCTTTATCATGCTAAGAGGAGCAGGAAAAAGCAAAAAATTTCAGAATTGCACCTTGCAATGCGGAGAAATTACTGTTTGTGTATTTACAATATTCATTGATTTTTGCCATTGAAAAACATCATGTTATTGATATACCAGAAATGATTGAAGCTACTGACTGAATGAAAGGAGCTGGCATCTCACTCTCTTTGAATCTTCTTTATCATGCTAAGAGGAGCAGGAAAAAGCAAAAAATTTCAGAATTGCACCTTGCAATGCGGAGAAATTACTGTTTGTGCATTTACAATATTCATTGATTTTTGCCATTGAAAAACATCCAGAAATGATTGAAGCTACTGACTGAATGAAAGGAGCTGGCATCTCACTCTCTTTGAATCTTCTTTATCATGCTAAGAGGAGCAGGAAAAAGCAAAAAATTTCAGAATTGCACCTTGCAATGCGGAGAAATTACTGTTTGTGCATTTACAATATTCATTGATTTTTGCCATTGAAAAACGTCCAGAAATGATTGAAGCTACTGACTGAATGAAAGGAGCTGGCATCTCACTCTCTTTGAATCTTCTTTATCATGCTAAGAGGAGCAGGAAAAAGCAAAAAATTTCAGAATTGCACCTTGCAATGCGGAGAAATTACTGTTTGTGCATTTACAATATTCATTGATTTTTGACATTGAAAAACATCCAGAAATGATTGAAGCTACTGACTGAATGAAAGGAGCTGGCATCTCACTCTCTTTGAATCTTCTTTATCATGCTAAGAGGAGCAGGAAAAAGCAAAAAATTTCAGAATTTCACCTTGCAATGCGGAGAAATTACTGTTTGTGCATTTACAATATTCATTGATTTTTGCCATTGAAAAACGTCCAGAAATGATTGAAGCTACTGACTGAATGAAAGGAGCTGGCATCTCACTCTCTTTGAATCTTCTTTATCATGCTAAGAGGAGCAGGAAAAAGCAAAAAATTTCAGAATTTCACCTTGCAATGCGGAGAAATTACTGTTTGTGCATTTACAATATTCATTGATTTTTGCCATTGAAAAACGTCCAGAAATGATTGAAGCTACTGACTGAATGAAAGGAGCTGGCATCTCACTCTCTTTGAATCTTCTTTATCATGCTAAGAGGAGCAGGAAAAAGCAAAAAATTTCAGAATTGGACCTTGCAATGCGGAGAAATTACTGTTTGTGCATTTACAATATTCATTGATTTTTGCCATTGAAAAACATCATGTTATTCATATACCAGAAATGTTTGAAGCTACTGACTGAATGAAAGGAGCTGGCATCTCACTCTCTTTGAATCTTCTTTATCATGCTAAGAGGAGCAGGAAAAAGCAAAAAATTTCCGAATTGCACCTTGCAATGCGGAGAAATTACTGTTTGTGCATTTACAATATTCATTGATTTTTGCCATTGAAAAACGTCCAGAAATGTTTGAAGCTACTGACTGAATGAAAGGAGCTGGCATCTCACTCTCTTTGAATCTTCTTTATTATGCTAAGAGGAGCAGGAAAAAGCAAAAAATTTCAGAATTGCACCTTGCAATGCGGAGAAATTACTGTTTGTGCATTTACAATATTCATTGATTTTTGCCATTGAAAAACGTCCAGAAATGATTGAAGCTACTGACTGAATGAAAGGAGCTGGCATCTCACTCTCTTTGAATCTTCTTTATCATGCTAAGAGGAGCAGGAAAAAGCAAAAAATTTCAGAATTGCACCTTGCAATGCAGAGAAATTACTGTTTGTGCATTTACAATATTCATTGATTTTTGCCATTGAAAAACATCATGTTATTCATATACCAGAAATGTTTGAAGCTACTGACTGAATGAAAGGAGCTGGCATCTCACTCTCTTTGAATCTTCTTTATCATGCTAAGAGGAGCAGGAAAAAGCAAAAAATTTCAGAATTGCACCTTGCAATGCGGAGAAATTACTGTTTGTGCATTTACAATATTCATTGATTTTTGCCATTGAAAAACGTCCAGAAATGATTGAAGCTACTGACTGAATGAAAGGAGCTGGCATCTCACTCTCTTTGAATCTTCTTTATCATGCTAAGAGGAGCAGGAAAAAGCAAAAAATTTCAGAATTGCACCTTGCAATACTGAGAAATTACTGTTTGTGCATTTACAATATTCATTGATTTTTGCCATTGAAAAACGTCCAGAAATGATTGAAGCTACTGACTGAATGAAAGGAGCTGGCATCTCACTCTCTTTGAATCTTCTTTATCATGCTAAGAGGAGCAGGAAAAAGCAAAAAATTTCAGAATTGCACCTTGCAATGCAGAGAAATTACTGTTTGTGCATTTACAATATTCATTGATTTTTGCCATTGAAAAACATCATGTTATTCATATACCAGAAATGTTTGAAGCTACTGACTGAATGAAAGGAGCTGGCATCTCACTCTCTTTGAATCTTCTTTATCATGCTAAGAGGAGCAGGAAAAAGCAAAAAATTTCAGAATTGCGCCTTGCAATGCGGAGAAATTACTGTTTGTGCATTTACAATATTCATTGATTTTTGCCATTGAAAAACGTCCAGAAATGATTGAAGCTACTGACTGAATGAAAGGAGCTGGCATCTCACTCTCTTTGAATCTTCTTTATCATGCTAAGAGGAGCAGGAAAAAGCAAAAAATTTCAGAATTGCACCTTGCAATACTGAGAAATTACTGTTTGTGCATTTACAATATTCATTGATTTTTGCCATTGAAAAACATCGTTATTCATATACCAGAAAAGTTTGAAGCTACTGACTGAATGAAAGGAGCTAGCATCTCACTCTCTTTGAATCTTCTTGATCATGCTAAGAGGAGCAGGAAAAAGCAAAAAATTTCAGAATTGCACCTTGCAATGCGGAGAAATTACTGTTTGTGCATTTACAATATTCATTGATTTTTGCCATTGAAAAACGTCCAGAAATGATTGAAGCTACTGACTGAATGAAAGGAGCTGGCATCTCACTCTCTTTGAATCTTCTTTATCATGCTAAGAGGAGCAGGAAAAAGCAAAAAATTTCAGAATTGCACCTTGCAATGCGGAGAAATTACTGTTTGTGCATTTACAATATTCATTGATTTTTTGCCATTGAAAAACGTCCAGAAATGATTGAAGCTACTGACTGAATGAAAGGAGCTGGCATCTCACTCTCTTTGAATCTTCTTTATCATGCTAAGAGGAGCAGGAAAAAGCAAAAAATTTCAGAATTGCACCTTGCAATGCGGAGAAATTACTGTTTGTGCATTTACAATATTCATTGATTTTTGCCATTGAAAAACATCATGTTATTCATATACCAGAAATGTTTGAAGCTACTGACTGAATGAAAGGAGCTGGCATCTCACTCTCTTTGAATCTTCTTTATCATGCTAAGAGGAGCAGGAAAAAGCAAAAAATTTCAGAATTGCACCTTGCAATGCGGAGAAATTACTGTTTGTGCATTTACAATATTCATTGATTTTTGCCATTGAAAAACATCATGTTATTCATATACCAGAAATGATTGAAGCTACTGACTGAATGAAAGGAGCTGGCATCTCACTCTCTTTGAATCTTCTTTATCATGCTAAGAGGAGCAGGAAAAAGCAAAAAATTTCAGAATTGCACCTTGCAATGCGGAGAAATTACTGTTTGTGCATTTACAATATTCATTGATTTTTGCCATTGAAAAATGTCCAGAAATGATTGAAGCTACTGACTGAATGAAAGGAGCTGGCATCTCACTCTCTTTGAATCTTCTTTATCATGCTAAGAGGAGCAGGAAAAAGCAAAAAATTTCAGAATTGCAACTTGCAATGCGGAGAAATTACTGTTTGTGCATTTACAATATTCATTGATTTTTGCCATTGAAAAACATCATGTTATTGATATACCAGAAATGATTGAAGCTACTGACTGAATGAAAGGAGCTGGCATCTCACTCTCTTTGAATCTTCTTTATCATGCTAAGAGGAGCAGGAAAAAGCAAAAAATTTCAGAATTGCACCTTGCAATGCGGAGAAATTACTGTTTGTGCATTTACAATATTCATTGATTTTTGCCATTGAAAAACGTCCAGAAATGATTGAAGCTACTGACTGAATGAAAGGAGCTGGCATCTCACTCTCTTTGAATCTTCTTTATCATGCTAAGAGGAGCAGGAAAAAGCAAAAAATTTCAGAATTGCACCTTGCAATGCGGAGAAATTACTGTTTGTGCATTTACAATATTCATTGATTTTTGCCATTGAAAAACATCCAGAAATGATTGAAGCTACTGACTGAATGAAAGGAGCTGGCATCTCACTCTCTTTGAATCTTCTTTATCATGCTAAGAGGAGCAGGAAAAAGCAAAAAATTTCAGAATTGCACCTTGCAATGCGGAGAAATTACTGTTTGTGCATTTACAATATTCATTGATTTTTGCCATTGAAAAACGTCCAGAAATGATTGAAGCTACTGACTGAATGAAAGGAGCTGGCATCTCACTCTCTTTGAATCTTCTTTATCATGCTAAGAGGAGCAGGAAAAAGCAAAAAATTTCAGAATTGCACCTTGCAATGCGGAGAAATTACTGTTTGTGCATTTACAATATTCATTGATTTTTGCCATTGAAAAACATCATGTTATTCATATTCCAGAAATGATTGAAGCTACTGACTGAATGAAAGGAGCTGGCATCTCACTCTCTTTGAATCTTCTTTATCATGCTAAGAGGAGCAGGAAAAAGGAAAAAATTTCAGAATTGCACCTTGCAATGCGGAGAAATTACTGTTTGTGCATTTACAATATTCATTGATTTTTGCCATTGAAAAACGTCCAGAAATGATTGAAGCTACTGACTGAATGAAAGGAGCTGGCATCTCACTCTCTTTGAATCTTCTTTATCATGCTAAGAGGAGCAGTAAAAAGCAAAAAATTTCAGAATTACACATTGCAATGCGGAGAAATTACTGTTTGTGCATTTACAATATTCATTGATTTTTGCCATTGAAAAACATCATGTTATTCATATACCAGAAATGTTTGAAGCTACTGACTGAATGAAAGGAGCTGGCATCTCACTCTCTTTGAATCTTCTTTATCATGCTAAGAGGAGCAGGAAAAAGCAAAAAATTTCCGAATTGCACCTTGCAATGCGGAGAAATTACTGTTTGTGCATTTACAATATTCATTGATTTTTGCCATTGAAAAACGTCCAGAAATGTTTGAAGCTACTGACTGAATGAAAGGAGCTGGCATCTCACTCTCTTTGAATCTTCTTTATTATGCTAAGAGGAGCAGGAAAAAGCAAAAAATTTCAGAATTGCACCTTGCAATGCGGAGAAATTACTGTTTGTGCATTTACAATATTCATTGATTTTTGCCATTGAAAAACGTCCAGAAATGATTGAAGCTACTGACTGAATGAAAGGAGCTGGCATCTCACTCTCTTTGAATCTTCTTTATCATGCTAAGAGGAGCAGGAAAAAGCAAAAAATTTCAGAATTGCACCTTGCAATGCGGAGAAATTACTGTTTGTGCATTTACAATATTCATTGATTTTTGCCATTGAAAAACGTCCAGAAATGATTGAAGTTACTGACTGAATGAAAGGAGCTGGCATCTCACTCTCTTTGAATCTTCTTTATCATGCTAAGAGAAGCAGGAAAAAGCAAAAAATTTCAGAATTGCACCTTGCAATGCAGAGAAATTACTGTTTGTGCATTTACAATATTCATTGATTTTTGCCATTGAAAAACATCATGTTATTCATATACCAGAAATGTTTGAAGCTACTGACTGAATGAAAGGAGCTGGCATCTCACTCTCTTTGAATCTTCTTTATCATGCTAAGAGGAGCAGGAAAAAGCAAAAAATTTCAGAATTGCACCTTGCAATGCGGAGAAATTACTGTTTGTGCATTTACAATATTCATTGATTTTTGCCATTGAAAAACGTCCAGAAATGATTGAAGCTACTGACTGAATGAAAGGAGCTGGCATCTCACTCTCTTTGAATCTCCTTTATCATGCTAAGAGGAGCAGGAAAAAGCAAAAAATTTCAGAATTGCACCTTGCAATACTGAGAAATTACTGTTTGTGCATTTACAATATTCATTGATTTTTGCCATTGAAAAACATCGTTATTCATATACCAGAAATGTTTGAAGCTACTGACTGAATGAAAGGAGCTGGCATCTCACTCTCTTTGAATCTTCTTTATCATGCTAAGAGGAGCAGGAAAAAGCAAAAAATTTCAGAATTGCACCTTGCAATGCGGAGAAATTACTGTTTGTGCATTTACAATATTCATTGATTTTTGCCATTGAAAAACGTCCAGAAATGATTGAAGCTACTGACTGAATGAAAGGAGCTGGCATCTCACTCTCTTTGAATCTTCTTTATCATGCTAAGAGGAGCAGAAAAAAAGCAAAAAATTTCAGAATTGCACCTTGCAATGCGGAGAAATTACTGTTTGTGCATTTACAATATTCATTGATTTTTTGCCATTGAAAAACGTCCAGAAATGATTGAAGCTACTGACTGAATGAAAGGAGCTGGCATCTCACTCTCTTTGAATCTTCTTTATCATGCTAAGAGGAGCAGGAAAAAGCAAAAAATTTCAGAATTGCACCTTGCAATGCGGAGAAATTACTGTTTGTGCATTTACAATATTCATTGATTTTTGCCATTGAAAAACATCATGTTATTCATATACCAGAAATGTTTGAAGCTACTGACTGAATGAAAGGAGCTGGCATCTCAATCTCTTTGAATCTTCTTTATCATGCTAAGAGGAGCAGGAAAAAGCAAAAAATTTCAGAATTGCACCTTGCAATGCGGAGAAATTACTGTTTGTGCATTTACAATATTCATTGATTTTTGCCATTGAAAAACATCATGTTATTCATATACCAGAAATGATTGAAGCTACTGACTGAATGAAAGGAGCTGGCATCTCACTCTCTTTGAATCTTCTTTATCATGCTAAGAGGAGCAGGAAAAAGCAAAAAATTTCAGAATTGCACCTTGCAATGCGGAGAAATTACTGTTTGTGCATTTACAATATTCATTGATTTTTGCATTGAAAAATGTCCAGAAATGATTGAAGCTACTGACTGAATGAAAGGAGCTGGCATCTCAGTCTCTTTGAATCTTCTTTATCATGCTAAGAGGAGCAGGAAAAAGCAAAAAATTTCAGAATTGCACCTTGCAATGCGGAGAAATTACTTTTTGTGCATTTACAATATTCATTGATTTTTGCCATTGAAAAACATCATGTTATTCATATACCAGAAATGATTGAAGCTACTGACTGAATGAAAGTAGCTGGCATCTCACTCTCTTTGAATCTTCTTTATCATGCTAAGAGGAGCAGGAAAAAGCAAAAAATTTCAGAATTGCACCTTGCAATGCGGAGAAATTACTGTTTGTGTATTTACAATATTCATTGATTTTTGCCATTGAAAAACATCATGTTATTGATATACCAGAAATGATTGAAGCTACTGACTGAATGAAAGGAGCTGGCATCTCACTCTCTTTGAATCTTCTTTATCATGATAAGAGGAGCAGGAAAAAGCAAAAAATTTCAGAATTGCACCTTGCAATGCGGAGAAATTACTGTTTGTGCATTTACAATATTCATTGATTTTTGCCATTGAAAAACGTCCAGAAATGATTGAAGCTACTGACTGAATGAAAGGAGCTGGCATCTCACTCTCTTTGAATCTTCTTTATCATGCTAAGAGGAGCAGGAAAAAGCAAAAAATTTCAGAATTGCACCTTGCAATGCGGAGAAATTACTGTTTGTGCATTTACAATATTCATTGATTTTTGCCATTGAAAAACATCCAGAAATGATTGAAGCTACTGACTGAATGAAAGGAGCTGGCATCTCACTCTCTTTGAATCTTCTTTATCATGCTAAGAGGAGCAGGAAAAAGCAAAAAATTTCAGAATTGCACCTTGCAATGCGGAGAAATTACTGTTTGTGCATTTACAATATTCATTGATTTTTGCCATTGAAAAACGTCCAGAAATGATTGAAGCTACTGACTGAATGAAAGGAGCTGGCATCTCACTCTCTTTGAATCTTCTTTATCATGCTAAGAGGAGCAGGAAAAAGCAAAAAATTTCAGAATTGCACCTTGCAATGCGGAGAAATTACTGTTTGTGCATTTACAATATTCATTGATTTTTGACATTGAAAAACATCCAGAAATGATTGAAGCTACTGACTGAATGAAAGGAGCTGGCATCTCACTCTCTTTGAATCTTCTTTATCATGCTAAGAGGAGCAGGAAAAAGCAAAAAATTTCAGAATTTCACCTTGCAATGCGGAGAAATTACTGTTTGTGCATTTACAATATTCATTGATTTTTGCCATTGAAAAACGTCCAGAAATGATTGAAGCTACTGACTGAATGAAAGGAGCTGGCATCTCACTCTCTTTGAATCTTCTTTATCATGCTAAGAGGAGCAGGAAAAAGCAAAAAATTTCAGAATTGGACCTTGCAATGCGGAGAAATTACTGTTTGTGCATTTACAATATTCATTGATTTTTGCCATTGAAAAACATCATGTTATTCATATACCAGAAATGTTTGAAGCTACTGACTGAATGAAAGGAGCTGGCATCTCACTCTCTTTGAATCTTCTTTATCATGCTAAGAGGAGCAGGAAAAAGCAAAAAATTTCCGAATTGCACCTTGCAATGCGGAGAAATTACTGTTTGTGCATTTACAATATTCATTGATTTTTGCCATTGAAAAACGTCCAGAAATGTTTGAAGCTACTGACTGAATGAAAGGAGCTGGCATCTCACTCTCTTTGAATCTTCTTTATTATGCTAAGAGGAGCAGGAAAAAGCAAAAAATTTCAGAATTGCACCTTGCAATGCGGAGAAATTACTGTTTGTGCATTTACAATATTCATTGATTTTTGCCATTGAAAAACGTCCAGAAATGATTGAAGCTACTGACTGAATGAAAGGAGCTGGCATCTCACTCTCTTTGAATCTTCTTTATCATGCTAAGAGGAGCAGGAAAAAGCAAAAAATTTCAGAATTGCACCTTGCAATGCAGAGAAATTACTGTTTGTGCATTTACAATATTCATTGATTTTTGCCATTGAAAAACATCATGTTATTCATATACCAGAAATGTTTGAAGCTACTGACTGAATGAAAGGAGCTGGCATCTCACTCTCTTTGAATCTTCTTTATCATGCTAAGAGGAGCAGGAAAAAGCAAAAAATTTCAGAATTGCACCTTGCAATGCGGAGAAATTACTGTTTGTGCATTTACAATATTCATTGATTTTTGCCATTGAAAAACGTCCAGAAATGATTGAAGCTACTGACTGAATGAAAGGAGCTGGCATCTCACTCTCTTTGAATCTTCTTTATCATGCTAAGAGGAGCAGGAAAAAGCAAAAAATTTCAGAATTGCACCTTGCAATACTGAGAAATTACTGTTTGTGCATTTACAATATTCATTGATTTTTGCCATTGAAAAACATCGTTATTCATATACCAGAAAAGTTTGAAGCTACTGACTGAATGAAAGGAGCTAGCATCTCACTCTCTTTGAATCTTCTTGATCATGCTAAGAGGAGCAGGAAAAAGCAAAAAATTTCAGAATTGCACCTTGCAATGCGGAGAAATTACTGTTTGTGCATTTACAATATTCATTGATTTTTGTAATTGAAAAACGTCCAGAAATGATTGAAGCTACTGACTGAATGAAAGGAGCTGGCATCTCACTCTCTTTGAATCTTCTTTATCATGCTAAGAGGAGCAGGAAAAAGCAAAAAATTTCAGAATTGCACCTTGCAATGCGGAGAAATTACTGTTTGTGCATTTACAATATTCATTGATTTTTTGCCATTGAAAAACGTCCAGAAATGATTGAAGCTACTGACTGAATGAAAGGAGCTGGCATCTCACTCTCTTTGAATCTTCTTTATCATGCTAAGAGGAGCAGGAAAAAGCAAAAAATTTCAGAATTGCACCTTGCAATGCGGAGAAATTACTGTTTGTGCATTTACAATATTCATTGATTTTTGCCATTGAAAAACATCATGTTATTCATATACCAGAAATGTTTGAAGCTACTGACTGAATGAAAGGAGCTGGCATCTCACTCTCTTTGAATCTTCTTTATCATGCTAAGAGGAGCAGGAAAAAGCAAAAAATTTCAGAATTGCACCTTGCAATGCGGAGAAATTACTGTTTGTGCATTTACAATATTCATTGATTTTTGCCATTGAAAAACATCATGTTATTCATATACCAGAAATGATTGAAGCTACTGACTGAATGAAAGGAGCTGGCATCTCACTCTCTTTGAATCTTCTTTATCATGCTAAGAGGAGCAGGAAAAAGCAAAAAATTTCAGAATTGCACCTTGCAATGCGGAGAAATTACTGTTTGTGCATTTACAATATTCATTGATTTTTGCCATTGAAAAATGTCCAGAAATGATTGAAGCTACTGACTGAATGAAAGGAGCTGGCATCTCACTCTCTTTGAATCTTCTTTATCATGCTAAGAGGAGCAGGAAAAAGCAAAAAATTTCAGAATTGCAACTTGCAATGCGGAGAAATTACTGTTTGTGCATTTACAATATTCATTGATTTTTGCCATTGAAAAACATCATGTTATTGATATACCAGAAATGATTGAAGCTACTGACTGAATGAAAGGAGCTGGCATCTCACTCTCTTTGAATCTTCTTTATCATGCTAAGAGGAGCAGGAAAAAGCAAAAAATTTCAGAATTGCACCTTGCAATGCGGAGAAATTACTGTTTGTGCATTTACAATATTCATTGATTTTTGCCATTGAAAAACGTCCAGAAATGATTGAAGCTACTGACTGAATGAAAGGAGCTGGCATCTCACTCTCTTTGAATCTTCTTTATCATGCTAAGAGGAGCAGGAAAAAGCAAAAAATTTCAGAATTGCACCTTGCAATGCGGAGAAATTACTGTTTGTGCATTTACAATATTCATTGATTTTTGCCATTGAAAAACGTCCAGAAATGATTGAAGTTACTGACTGAATGAAAGGAGCTGGCATCTCACTCTCTTTGAATCTTCTTTATCATGCTAAGAGAAGCAGGAAAAAGCAAAAAATTTCAGAATTGCACCTTGCAATGCAGAGAAATTACTGTTTGTGCATTTACAATATTCATTGATTTTTGCCATTGAAAAACATCATGTTATTCATATACCAGAAATGTTTGAAGCTACTGACTGAATGAAAGGAGCTGGCATCTCACTCTCTTTGAATCTTCTTTATCATGCTAAGAGGAGCAGGAAAAAGCAAAAAATTTCAGAATTGCACCTTGCAATGCGGAGAAATTACTGTTTGTGCATTTACAATATTCATTGATTTTTGCCATTGAAAAACGTCCAGAAATGATTGAAGCTACTGACTGAATGAAAGGAGCTGGCATCTCACTCTCTTTGAATCTCCTTTATCATGCTAAGAGGAGCAGGAAAAAGCAAAAAATTTCAGAATTGCACCTTGCAATACTGAGAAATTACTGTTTGTGCATTTACAATATTCATTGATTTTTGCCATTGAAAAACATCGTTATTCATATACCAGAAATGTTTGAAGCTACTGACTGAATGAAAGGAGCTGGCATCTCACTCTCTTTGAATCTTCTTTATCATGCTAAGAGGAGCAGGAAAAAGCAAAAAATTTCAGAATTGCACCTTGCAATGCGGAGAAATTTCTGTTTGTGCATTTACAATATTCATTGATTTTTGCCATTGAAAAACGTCCAGAAATGATTGAAGCTACTGACTGAATGAAAGGAGCTGGCATCTCACTCTCTTTGAATCTTCTTTATCATGCTAAGAGGAGCAGGAAAAAGCAAAAAATTTCAGAATTGCACCTTGCAATGCGGAGAAATTACTGTTTGTGCATTTACAATATTCATTGATTTTTTGCCATTGAAAAACGTCCAGAAATGATTGAAGCTACTGACTGAATGAAAGGAGCTGGCATCTCACTCTCTTTGAATCTTCTTTATCATGCTAAGAGGAGCAGGAAAAAGCAAAAAATTTCAGAATTGCACCTTGCAATGCGGAGAAATTACTGTTTGTGCATTTACAATATTCATTGATTTTTGCCATTGAAAAACATCATGTTATTCATATACCAGAAATGTTTGAAGCTACTGACTGAATGAAAGGAGCTGGCATCTCAATCTCTTTGAATCTTCTTTATCATGCTAAGAGGAGCAGGAAAAAGCAAAAAATTTCAGAATTGCACCTTGCAATGCGGAGAAATTACTGTTTGTGCATTTACAATATTCATTGATTTTTGCCATTGAAAAACATCATGTTATTCATATACCAGAAATGATTGAAGCTACTGACTGAATGAAAGGAGCTGGCATCTCACTCTCTTTGAATCTTCTTTATCATGCCAAGAGGAGCAGGAAAAAGCAAAAAATTTCAGAATTGCACCTTGCAATGCGGAGAAATTACTGTTTGTGCATTTACAATATTCATTGATTTTTGCAATTGAAAAACGTCCAGAAATGATTGAAGCTACTGACTGAATGAAAGGAGCTGGCATCTCACTCTCTTTGAATCTTCTTTATCATGCTAAGAGGAGCAGGAAAAAGCAAAAAATTTCAGAATTGCACCTTGCAATGCGGAGAAATTACTGTTTGTGCATTTACAATATTCATTGATTTTTGCCATTGAAAAACATCATGTTATTCATATACCAGAAATGATTGAAGCTACTGACTGAATGAAAGGAGCTGGCATCTCACTCTCTTTGAATCTTCTTTATCATGCTAAGAGGAGCAGGAAAAAGCAAAAAATTTCAGAATTGCACCTTGCAATGCGGAGAAATTACTGTTTGTGCATTTACAATATTCATTGATTTTTGCCAATGAAAAACGTCCAGAAATGATTGAAGCTACTGACTGAATGAAAGGAGCTGGCATCTCACTCTCTTTGAATCTTCTTTATCATGCTAAGAGGAGCAGGAAAAAGCAAAAAATTTCAGAATTGCACCTTGCAATGCGGAGAAATTACTGTTTGTGCATTTACAATATTCATTGATTTTTGCCATTGAAAAACATCATGTTATTCATATACCAGAAATGTTTGAAGCTACTGACTGAATGAAAGGAGCTGGCATCTCACTCTCTTTGAATCTTCTTTATCATGCTAAGAGGAGCAGGAAAAAGCAAAAAATTTCAGAATTGCACATTGCAATGCGGAGAAATTACTGTTTGTGCATTTACAATATTCATTGATTTTTGCCATTGAAAAACGTCCAGAAATGTTTGAAGCTACTGACTGAATGAAAGGAGCTGGCATCTCACTCTCTTTGAGTCTTATTTATCATGCTATGAGGAGCAGGAAAAAGCAAAAAATTTCAGAATTGCACCTTGCAATGCGGAGAAATTACTGTTTGTGCATTTACAATATTCATTGATTTTTGCCATTGAAAAACGTCCAGAAATGATTGAAGCTACTGACTGAATGAAAGGAGCTGGCATCTCACTCTCTTTGAATCTTCTTTATCATGCTAAGAGGAGCAGGAAAAAGCAAAAAATTTCAGATTTGCACCTTGCAATGCGGAGAAATTACTGTTTGTGCATTTAAAATATTCATTGATTTTTGCCATTGAAAAACGTCCAGAAATGATTGAAGCTACTGACTGAATGAAAGGAGCTGGCATCTCACTCTCTTTGAATCTTCTTTATCATGCTAAGAGGAGCAGGAAAAAGCAAAAAATTTCAGAATTGCACCTTGCAATGCGGAGAAATTACTGTTTGTGCATTTACAATATTCATTGATTTTTGCCATTGAAAAACATCATGTTATTCATATACCAGAAATGTTTGAAGCTACTGACTGAATGAAAGGAGCTGGCATCTCACTCTCTTTGAATCTTCTTTATCATGCTATGAGGAGCAGGAAAAAGCAAAAAATTTCAGAATTGCACCTTGTAATGCGGAGAAATTACTGTTTGTGCATTTACAATATTCATTGATTTTTGCCATTGAAAAACGTCCAGAAATGATTGAAGCTACTGACTGAATGAAAGGAGCTGGCATCTCACTCTCTTTGAATCTCCTTTATGATGCTAAGAGGAGCAGGAAAAAGCAAAAAATTTCAGAATTGCACCTTGCAATACTGAGAAATTACTGTTTGTGCATTTACAATATTCATTGATTTTTGCCATTGAAAAACATCGTTATTCATATACCAGAAATGTTTGAAGCTACTGACTGAATGAAAGGAGCTGGCATCTCACTCTCTTTGAATCTTCTTTATCATGCTAAGAGGAGCAGGAAAAAGCAAAAAATTTCAGAATTGCACCTTGCAATGCGGAGAAATTACTGTTTGTGCATTTACAATATTCATTGATTTTTGCCATTGAAAAACGTCCAGAAATGATTGAAGCTACTGACTGAATGAAAGGAGCTGGCATCTCACTCTCTTTGAATCTTCTTTATCATGCTAAGAGGAGCAGGAAAAAGCAAAAAATTTCAGAATTGCACCTTGCAATGCGGAGAAATTACTGTTTGTGCATTTACAATATTCATTGATTTTTTGCCATTAAAAAACATCCAGAAATGATTGAAGCTACTGACTGAATGAAAGGAGCTGGCATCTCACTCTCTTTGAATCTTCTTTATCAAGCTAAGAGGAGCAGGAAAAAGCAAAAAATTTCAGAATTGCACCTTGCAATGCGGAGAAATTACTGTTTGTGCATTTACAATATTCATTGATTTTTGCCATTGAAAAACATCATGTTATTCATATACCAGAAATGTTTGAAGCTACTGACTGAATGAAAGGAGCTGGCATCTCACTCTCTTTGAATCTTCTTTATCATGCTAAGAGGAGCAGGAAAAAGCAAAAAATTTCAGAATTGCACCTTGCAATGCGGAGAAATTACTGTTTGTGCATTTACAATATTCATTGATTTTTGCCATTGAAAAACATCATGTTATTCATATACCAGAAATGATTGAAGCTACTGACTGAATGAAAGGAGCTGGCATCTCACTCTCTTTGAATCTTCTTTATCATGCTAAGAGGAGCAGGAAAAAGCAAAAAATTTCAGAATTGCACCTTGCAATGCGGAGAAATTACTGTTTGTGCATTTACAATATTCATTGATTTTTGCCATTGAAAAACGTCCAGAAATGATTGAAGCTACTGACTGAATGAAAGGAGCTGGCATCTCACTCTCTTTGAATCTACTTTATCATGCTAAGAGGAGCAGGAAAAAGCAAAAAATTTCAGAATTGCACCTTGCAATTCGGAGAAATTACTGTTTGTGCATTTACAATATTCATTGATTTTTGCCATTGAAAAACATCATGTTATTCATATACCAGAAATGATTGAAGCTACTGACTGAATGAAAGGAGCTGGCATCTCACTCTCTTTGAATCTTCTTTATCATGCTAAGAGGAGCAGGAAAAAGCAAAAAATTTCAGAATTGCACCTTGCAATGCGGAGAAATTACTGTTTGTGCATTTACAATATTCATTGATTTTTGCCAATGAAAAACGTCCAGAAATGATTGAAGCTACTGACTGAATGAAAGGAGCTGGCATCTCACTCTCTTTGAATCTTCTTTATCATGCTAAGAGGAGCAGGAAAAAGCAAAAAATTTCAGAATTGCACCTTGCAATGCGGAGAAATTACTGTTTGTGCATTTACAATATTCATTGATTTTTGCCAATGAAAAACGTCCAGAAATGATTGAAGCTACTGACTGAATGAAAGGAGCTGGCATCTCACTCTCTTTGAATCTTCTTTATCATGCTAAGAGGAGCAGGAAAAAGCAAAAAATTTCAGAATTGCACCTTGCAATGCGGAGAAATTACTGTTTCTGCATTTACAATATTCATTGATTTTTGCCATTGAAAAACGTCCAGAAATGATTGAAGCTACTGACTGAATGAAAGGAGCTGGCATCTCACTCTCTTTGAATCTTCTTTATCATGCTAAGAGGAGCAGGAAAAAGCAAAAAATTTCAGAATTGCACCTTGCAATGCGGAGAAATTACTGTTTGTGCATTTACAATATTCATTGATTTTTGCCATTGAAAAACATCATGTTATTCATATACCAGAAATGTTTGAAGCTACTGACTGAATGAAAGGAGCTGGCATCTCACTCTCTTTGAATCTTCTTTATCATGCTAAGAGTAGCAGGAAAAAGCAAAAAATTTCAGAATTGCACCTTGCAATGCGGAGAAATTACTGTTTGTGCATTTACAATATTCATTGATTTTTGCCATTGAAAAACATCATGTTATTCATATACCAGAAATGATTGAAGCTACTGACTGAATGAAAGGACCTGGCATCTCACTCTCTTTGAATCTTCTTTATCATGCTAAGAGGAGCAGGAAAAAGCAAAAAATTTCCGAATTGCACCTTGCAATGCGGAGAAATTACTGTTTGTGCATTTACAATATTCATTGATTTTTGCCATTGAAAAACGTCCAGAAATGATTGAAGCTACTGACTGAATGAAAGGAGCTGGCATCTCACTCTCTTTGAATCTTCTTTATCATACTAAGAGGAGCAGGAAAAAGCAAAAAATTTCAGAATTGCACCTTGCAATGCGGAGAAATTACTGTTTGTGCATTTACAATATTCATTGATTTTTGCCATTGAAAAACATCATGTTATTGATATACCAGAAATGATTGAATCTACTGACTGAATGAAAGGAGCTGGCATCTCACTCTCTTTGAATCTTCTTTATCATGCTAAGAGGAGCAGGAAAAAGCAAAAAATTTCAGAATTGCACCTTGCAATGCGGAGAAATTACTGTTTGTGCATTTACAATATTCATTGATTTTTGCCTTTGAAAAACGTCCAGAAATGATTGAAGCTACTGACTGAATGAAAGGAGCTGGCATCTCACTCTCTTTGAATCTTCTTTATCATGCTAAGAGGAGCAGGAAAAAGCAAAAAATTTCAGAATTGCACCTTGCAATGCGGAGAAATTACTGTTTGTGCATGTACAATATTCATTGATTTTTGCCATTGAAAAACATCCAGAAATGATTGAAGCTACTGACTGAATGAAAGGAGCTGGCATCTCACTCTCTTTGAATCTTCTTTATCATGCTAAGTGGAGCAGGAAAAAGCAAAAAATTTCAGAATTGCACCTTGCAATGCGGAGAAATTACTGTTTGTGCATTTACAATATTCATTGATTTTTGCCATTGAAAAACGTCCAGAAATGATTGAAGCTACTGACTGTTATGTTCTGCTACCAAAGCTAAGGAAAGAGAGGAGATCTGTCCCTACTATGAGACTCAGCTGAATCCCTACGATGTAACAGGGAACCTGATCCTGCGATCAGACCTGCTAAAGTCCTAATCTAGTCTGTACGAAGACCTATAGATGTGGGGAGGGAATCCCTACAAGTACTAAGGACTGGGAGGAATATGGGACACCTCCTAACAGAAATAGTAGCAGACAGATGAACAAACAAAATAGATAGAACATAGAGGTCCGTAGACCAAGCAAACTAACAGAGTTAGATACAGAGCACAGGCTAGCTAGAAAGTAGATATACAATGAAATCCAGCAAAGCCAGAAGGGCGGAGAAGGACTAAATAGGCCAACAAGGTCATGTGACCAGCAAAGGAAAAAAAACCTAACAGCAAGGTTCTAACAGTACCCCCCCTTCTAAGAGGATCCTCCGGATCCCCTAGGACCAGGCTTATCAGGAAATCTCCTGTTAAACGCTCTGATAAGTCTGGACGCGGAAACATCATCTGACCTCACCCAAGAGTTATCCTCGGGTCCGAAACCTTTCCAGGCCACAAGATACTGCAAACTACCTCTATACCGTCTAGAGTCAAGGATGCGAGAAATTTCATATTCCCCATCCTCCACCACCGGAGGAACAGAGGCAGAGGCGTCACCATCCGACAGAACAGCTTTTTTTAACAGAGAGACATGAAAGACCGGATTAATTCTCCAGGAGGTAGGAACCTCCAACCTAACAGCAGATTGGTTGACAACCTGAAGCACCTTAAAGGGCCCTACAAACTTGGGACCCAATTTCTTAGAAGGAATCCTCAACCGCAGATTCCTAGAGGACAACCAAACCATGTCACCAACAGCGAACAAAACCTCCTGTCGTTTCCTATCAAAGTAGTCTTTAGATTTTCTGTTGGCCTCCTGAAGATTACCACGCACATCCGTCCAAACTCTTTCCAAATCACCGGAAAAATTCTCCTCCTCAGGCACGGCAGATCCCAACTTGGAGAACGACCCAAACGACGGATGTCTCCCAGAACAACAAAAAAAAGGCGAACAACCAGCAGAAGAAGATGTATGATTGTTCAGAGCAAATTCGGCAAGTGGCAGAAACTCAGACCACCCCTCTTGATTGTCTGCCACAAAACAACGCAAGAACTGCTCAACATCCTGGTTTTTCCTTTCTGTCTGGCCATTAGATTCAGGATGATATCCGGACGAAAACGACAAATGAATTCCCAACCTGTCACAAAAGGCACGCCAAAAACGAGCCACAAACTGAGGACCCCTATCAGAAACAATGTCAGTAGGAACGCCATGAAGTCTGACAATTTCCTTGACAAAGGCCTTAGCGAGAGTTTTAGCGCAGGGCAGTTTGACGAAGGGAACCAAGTGACACATCTTGCTAAAACGGTCCACGACCACCCAGATGACAGTAAAACCCTCAGAGGGGGGAAGGTCAGTTATAAAGTCCATAGCCAAATGTGTCCAAGGAGCACTGGGGACCTCCAAAGGACAAAGCAACCCCGCAGCAGGAGTATGTGAGGACTTAGATCTAGCACATATAGTACATTGGCGCACCCACTTAATGACTTCCTTCTGCCATCCAGGCCACCAAAAACTGCGACCCACCAGTCTCTTGGTCTCAGAGATTCCGGGATGACCTGCCAACCGAGATTCGTGACACTCAACAAACAAATCTCTCCTAAAGGTCTCAGGCACAAACAACCTCCCATGAGGAGTGTTAGATGGGGCATTCTCCTGAGCTTTAAGAATCTCATCTTCCAAAACGGAGTCTAAAGCAGCTATCACAACACCTTCTTGTAAAATGTTTTCCTCTTTCTCAGCACCGACTATGGGAGAAAAACTGCGAGACAAGGCATCCGCCTTAACATTCTTAGTACCAGGGATGTAAGTAACGGAGAAATTAAACCGCGAGAAAAACAATGCCCACCTAGCCTGACGGGCATTCAGGCGCTTGGCAGCATCAAGATATATCAGATTTTTATGATCCGTAAGAACCTGAACGGGAAATTCCGCACCTTCCAAGAAGTGGCGCCAGTGTTCAAATGCGAGTTTAATAGCCAATAATTCCCGATTACCAATATCGTAATTCAATTCAGTCTCCGAAAATTTTTTTGAAAAAAAGGCACAGGGATGTAATCCATCCCCGTTATCCTGAGACAATACTGCGCCAACCCCCACAGAGGAAGCATCAACCTCAACCAAAAACGGCCTAGTAACATCAGGCTGCATAAGGATGGGAGCAGAGGTGAACCTCTCCTTGAGATACACAAAAGCTTCAATGGCCTCAGAAGACCACTGAACCGCATCAGCACCTTTCCTGGTGAGATCAGTCAGAGGTTTGACAATACTAGAAAATTTTTTTATGAACTTTCTATAGTAATTGACGAAACCCAAAAACCTCTGTATCGATTTCAAACCAATAGGCCTAGGCCATTCCTGCACAGCCTGAACCTTAACCGGATCCATCTCAAAACCTTTGCTGGAGATAATGTAGCCCAAAAAACTAATTCTCTGTACAGCGAACTCACATTTCTCCAGCTTAGCAAAAAGCGAATTGTCCATTAATAACTGTAATACCTCACGCACGCTCCGCCAATGAGACTCCAGATCTGGCGAATAAATCAAAATGTCATCCAAATACACAACCACATTTTTACCGATCAAAGGTCTAAGGATGTCATTAATCAGATTCTGAAAAAATGCAGGAGCATTAGTAAGACCAAAAGGCATAACCAGATTCTCAAAATGACCCACAGGAGTGTTAAAAGCAGTCTTCCATTCATCACCCTCCTTCATGCGCAACAGATTGTATGCCCCCTTAAGGTCAATTTTAGAGAACCACTTGGCCCCCAATAACTGGTTAAACAGATCAGGAATCAATGGCAGTGGGTAAGGATTGCGTACCGTAATTTTGTTAATCTCACGAAAATCCAGACAAGGACGTAAACCGCCGTCCTTTTTTTTTACAAAAAAAAATCCAACCGCCACAGGAGACTTAGAGGGCCTAATGTGACCGGCGGCCAAGCTTGTCTGTATGTATTCCTCCAAAGCCTTCCTCTCAGGAATAGTAAGGTTAAATAAACGACTCTTAGGAAGAGTCGCTCCAGGGACAAATTCAATAGAACAATCATAGTCTCTATGGGGAGGCAAAACCTGCGAATCCTTCTCAGAAAAAACTCTCCAAAAATCCTGAATAGGAACAGGCAATTCTCCCCTATCCAAAGCTGCAATACGCCCGCTACAACACTTGTCATAACATTTATGGCTCCAGGATTTAATTTCACTGGTAGACCAATCCAGTACAGGATTGTGAAATTTTAACCAGGGCAAACCCAATATTACTGGAGAAGGCAAGTTATTCAACACTACCAAATCCAATTTCTCATGGTGAACACCATTAATAGTGAGAGGAAATTCACTGACCTTGAGAGTAATATTCTTCAAAGGGGAGCCATCCACAGAAACCACAGCAATGGGGGATGACAAAGGTTCAGGTTTTAAATTGAGTTTTTCCACGAATCCCCCATCAATTACATTCAGTGTAGACCCGCAATCAACAAACACCCGAAATTCCATTAATTTTTCCTGAGCAATCGTGGAAGCAGCTAAAAATATACCCTTGGAATTTAAACAGGCAATACGGGCGTGACTGACCATTTTTTTTTCTTTCTTCATACGAAGCTCACAGCCTTTAATCAAATGACCAGATTTTCCGCAATAGAAACACAAGCCTTGCGAAAAACGACGGTCTTTTTCTTGAGAGCGAGGTGCCACCGATCCAATCTCCATCGGTTCACCACTGTTAGTACACACATTATCATAACCAGAAACTGACATAGCAGAGGATTTGCTCTCATTAACCCTATCACGCAGTCTTCTATCCACCCGTATAGCTAATTGCATAGCCTGTTGCAAATCTTCAGGTGTAGGATAAGCAATTAGCAGGTCTTTAACCCTTTCACTGAGCCCAGCAAGAAATAGACTTTTCAGAGCAGAATCGTTCCACCCTGTTTGAGTGGACCAACGACGAAAATGTGTACAATATTTTTCCACATTACCCGATCCTTGTTTTAGACGTCTCAACTCAGTCTCAGCTGATGCGACACGGTCAGGATCATCATATAATAGTCCCAAAGCAGAAAAAAAACTATCCACTGATCTGAAGCATGAATCACTAGGTTGCAAAGAAAAGGCCCACTCCTGAGGCTCTTTGCGCAAAAGTGACATTATGAACCCTACGCGCTGGGATTCATCCCCAGAGGACTTAGGTCTCAAACGAAAATACAATAAGCAAGCATTTTTAAATGAAAAAAATTCTCGGTGTTCACCAAAAAATAAATCCGGCAAACATACCTTAGGCTCCAAGAAATGTGCTCCAGGACAGTTACTCACGTGCTGACGGAGCTCGGCCACCTCCAGAGAGAGTCCCTTCAGGCGATGAGCCAAATCCTGAACCGACACCATGATGGAACAGAAAAATCTTTCCTTAGAGAATTTGCTGGCTGGACTTACTGTTATGTTCTGCTACCAAAGCTAAGGAAAGAGAGGAGATCTGTCCCTACTATGAGACTCAGCTGAAACCCTACGATGTAACAGGGAACCTGATCCTGCGTTCAGACCTGCTAAAGTCCTAATCTAGTCTGTACGAAGACCTATAGATGTGGGGAGGGAATCCCTACAAGTACTAAGGACTGGGAGGAATATGGGACACCTCCTAACAGAAATAGTAGCAGACAGACGAACAAACAAAATAGATAGAACATAGAGGTCCGTAGACCAAGCAAACTAACAGAGTTAGAAACAGAGCACAGGCTAGCTAGAAAGTAGATATACAATGAAGTCCAGCAAAGCCAGAAGGGCGGAGCAGGACTAAATAGGCCAACAAGGTCATGTGACCAGCAAAGGAAAAAAAACCTAACAGCAAGGTTCTAACACTGACTGAATGAAAGGAGCTGGCATCTCACTCTCTTTGAATCTTCTTTATCATGCTAAGAGGAGCAGGAAAAAGCAAAAAATTTCAGAATTGCACCTTGCAATGCGGAGAAATTACTGTTTGTGCATTTACAATATTCATTGATTTTTGCATTGAAAAACATCATGTTATTCATATTCCAGAAATGATTGAAGCTACTGACTGAATGAAAGGAGCTGGCATCTCACTCTCTTTGAATCTTCTTTATCATGCTAAGAGGAGCAGGAAAAAGGAAAAAATTTCAGAATTGCACCTTGCAATGCGGAGAAATTACTGTTTGTGCATTTACAATATTCATTGATTTTTGCCATTGAAAAACGTCCAGAAATGATTGAAGCTACTGACTGAATGAAAGGAGCTGGCATCTCACTCTCTTTGAATCTTCTTTATCATGCTAAGAGGAGCAGTAAAAAGCAAAAAATTTCAGAATTGCACATTGCAATGCGGAGAAATTACTGTTTGTGCATTTACAATATTCATTGATTTTTGCCATTGAAAAACATCATGTTATTCATATACCAGAAATGTTTGAAGCTACTGACTGATTGAAAGGAGCTGGCATCTCACTCTCTTTGAATCTTCTTTATCATGCTAAGAGGAGCAGGAAAAAGCAAAAAATTTCCGAATTGCACCTTGCAATGCGGAGAAATTATTGTTTGTGCATTTACAATATTAATTGATTTTTGCCATTGAAAAACGTCCAGAAATGTTTGAAGCTACTGACTGAATGAAAGGAGCTGGCATCTCACTCTCTTTGAATCTTCTTTATCATGCTAAGAGGAGCAGGAAAAAGCAAAAAATTTCAGAATTGCACCTTGCAATGCGGAGAAATTACTGTTTGTGCATTTACAATATTCATTGATTCTTGCCATTGAAAAACGTCCAGAAATGATTGAAGCTACTGACTGAATGAAAGGAGCTGGCATCTCACTCTCTTTGAATCTTCTTTATCATGCTAAGAGGAGCAGCAAAAAGCAAAAAATTTCAGAATTGCACCTTGCAATGCGGAGAAATTACTGTTTGTGCATTTACAATATTCATTGATTTTTGCCATTGAAAAACGTCCAGAAATGATTGAAGCTACTGACTGAATGAAAGGAGCTGGCATCTCACTCTCTTTGAATCTTCTTTATCATGCTAATAGGAGCAGTAAAAAGCAAAAAATTTCAGAATTACACATTGCAATGCGGAGAAATTACTGTTTGTGCATTTACAATATTCATTGATTTTTGCCATTGAAAAACATCATGTTATTCATATACCAGAAATGTTTGAAGCTACTGACTGAATGAAAGGAGCTGGCATCTCACTCTCTTTGAATCTTCTTTATCATGCTAAGAGGAGAAGGAAAAAGCAAAAAATTTCCGAATTGCACCTTGCAATGCGGAGAAATTACTGTTTGTGCATTTACAATATTCATTGATTTTTGCCATTGAATAGCGTCCAGAAATGTTTGAAGCTACTGACTGAATGAAAGGAGCTGGCATCTCACTCTCTTTGAATCTTCTTTATCATGCTAAGAGGAGCAGGAAAAAGCAAAAAATTTCAGAATTGCACCTTGCAATGCGGAGAAATTACTGTTTGTGCATTTACAATATTCATTGATTTTTGCCATTGAAAAACGTCCAGAAATGATTGAAGCTACTGACTGAATGAAAGGAGCTGGTATCTCACTCTCTTTGAATCTTCTTTATCATGCTAAGAGGAGCAGGAAAAAGCAAAAAATTTCAGAATTGCACCTTGCAATGCGGAGAAATTACTGTTTGTGCATTTACAATATTCATTGATTTTTGCCATTGAAAAACGTCCAGAAATGATTGAAGCTACTGACTGAATGAAAGGAGCTGGCATCTCACTCTCTTTGAATCTTCTTTATCATGCTAAGAGGAGCAGGAAAAAGCAAAAAATTTCAGAATTGCACCTTGCAATGCAGAGAAATTACTGTTTGTGCATTTACAATATTCATTGATTTTTGCCATTGAAAAACATCATGTTATTCATATACCAGAAATGTTTGAAGCTACTGACTGAATGAAAGGAGCTGGCATCTCACTCTCTTTGAATCTTCTTTATCATGCTGAGGAGCAGGAAAAAGCAAAAAATTTCAGAATTGCACCTTGCAATGCGGAGAAATTACTGTTTGTGCATTTACAATATTCATTGATTTTTGCCATTGAAAAACGTCCAGAAATGATTGAAGCTACTGACTGAATGAAAGGAGCTGGCATCTCACTCTCTTTGAATCTTCTTTATCATGCTAAGAGGAGCAGGAAAAAGCAAAAAATTTCAGAATTGCACCTTGCAATACTGAGAAATTACTGTTTGTGCATTTACATTATTCATTGATTTTTGCCATTGAAAAACATTGTTATTCATATACCAGAAATGTTTGAAGCTACTGACTGAATGAAAGGAGCTGGCATCTCACTCTCTTTGAATCTTCTTTATCATGCTGAGGAGCAGGAAAAAGCAAAAAATTTCAGAATTGCACCTTGCAATGCGGAGAAATTACTGTTTGTGCATTTACAATATTCATTGATTTTTGCCATTGAAAAATGTCCAGAAATGATTGAAGCTACTGACTGAATGAAAGGAGCTGGCATCTCACTCTCTTTGAATCTTCTTTATCATGCTAAGAGGAGCAGGAAAAAGCAAAAAATTTCAGAATTGCACCTTGCAATACTGAGAAATTACTGTTTGTGCATTTACAATATTCATTGATTTTTGCCATTGAAAAACATCGTTATTCATATACCAGAAATGTTTGAAGCTACTGACTGAATGAAAGGAGCTGGCATCTCACTCTCTTTGAATCTTCTTTATCATGCTAAGAGGAGCAGGAAAAAGCAAAAAATTTCAGAATTGCACCTTGCAATGCGGAGAAATTACTGTTTGTGCATTTACAATATTCATTGATTTTTGCCATTGAAAAACATCATGTTATTCATATACCAGAAATGATTGAAGCTACTGACTGAATGAAAGGAGCTGGCATCTCACTCTCTTTGAATCTTCTTTATCATGCTAAGAGGAGCAGGAAAAAGCAAAAAATTTCAGAATTGCACCTTGCAATGCGGAGAAATTACTGTTTGTGCATTTACAATATTCATTGATTTTTGCCATTGAAAAACATCATGTTATTCATATACCAGAAATGATTGAAGCTACTGACTGAATGAAAGGAGCTGGCATCTCACTCTCTTTGAATCTTCTTTATCATGCTAAGAGGAGCAGGAAAAAGCAAAAAATTTCAGAATTGCACCTTGCAATGCGGAGAAATTACTGTTTGTGCATTTACAATATTCATTGATTTTTGCCATTGAAAAACATCATGTTATTCATATACCAGAAATGATTGAAGCTACTGACTGAATGAAAGGAGCTGGCATCTCACTCTCTTTGAATCTTCTTTATCATGCTAAGAGGAGCAGGAAAAAGCAAAAAGTTTCAGAATTGCACCTTGCAATGCGGAGAAATTACTGTTTGTGCATTTACAATATTCATTGATTTTTGCCATTGAAAAACGTCCAGAAATGATTGAAGCTACTGACTGAATGAAAGGAGCTGGCATCTCACTCTCTTTGAATCTTCTTTATCATGCTAAGAGGAGCAGGAAAAAGCAAAAAATTTCAGAATTGCACCTTGCAATGCGGAGAAATTACTGTTTGTGCATTTACAATATTCATAGATTTTTGCCATTGAAAAACATCATGTTATTCATATACCAGAAATGTTTGAAGCTACTGACTGAATGAAAGGAGCTGGCATCTCACTCTCTTTGAATCGTCTTTATCATGCTAAGAGGAGCAGGAAAAAGCAAAAAATTTCAGAATTGCACATTGCAATGCGGAGAAATTACTGTTTGTGCATTTACAATATTCATTGATTTTTGCCATTGAAAAACGTCCAGAAATGTTTGAAGCTACTGACTGAATGAAAGGAGCTGGCATCTCCCTCTCTTTGAATCTTCTTTATCATGCTAGGATTAGCAGGAAAAAGCAAAAAATTTCAGAATTGCACCTTGCAATGTGGAGATATTACTGTTTGTGCATTTACAATATTCATTGATTTTTGCCATTGAAAAACGTCCAGAAATGATTGAAGCTACTGACTGAATGAAAGGAGCTGGCATCTCACTCTCTTTGAATCTTCTTTAACATGCTAAGAGGAGCAGGAAAAAGCAAAAAATTTCAGATTTGCACATTGCAATGCGGAGAAATTACTGTTTGTGCATTTACAATATTCATTGATTTTTGCCATTGAAAAACGTCCAGAAATGATTGAAGCTACTGACTGAATGAAAGGAGCTGGCACCTCCCTCTCTTTGAATCTTCTTTATCATGCGAAGAGGAGCAGGAAAAAGCAAAAAATTTCAGATTTGCACCTTGCAATGCGGAGAAATTACTGTTTGTGCATTTACAATATTCATTGATTTTTGCCATTGAAAAACGTCCAGAAATGATTGAAGCTACTGACTGAATGAAAGGAGCTGGCATCTCACTCTCTTTGAATCTTCTTTATCATGCTAAGAGGAGCAGGAAAAAGCAAACAATTTCAGAATTGCACCTTGCAATGCGGAGAAATTACTGTTTGTGCATTTACAATATTCATTGATTTTTGCCATTGAAAAACGTCCAGAAATGATTGAAGCTACTGACTGAATGAAAGGAGCTGGCATCTCACTCTCTTTGAATCTTCTTTATCATGCTAAGAGGAGCAGGAAAAAGCAAAAAATTTCAGAATTGCACCTTGCAATGCAGAGAAATTACTGTTTGTGCATTTACAATATTCATTGATTTTTGCCATTGAAAAACATCATGTTATTCATATACCAGAAATGATTGAAGCTACTGACTGAATGAAAGGAGCTGGCATCTCACTCTCTTTGAATCTTCTTTATCATGCTAAGAGGAGCAGGAAAAAGCAAAAAATTTCAGAATTGCACCTTGCAATGCGGAGAAATTACTGTTTGTGCATTTACAATATTCATTGATTTTTGCCATTGAAAAACATCATGTTATTGATATACCAGAAATGATTGAAGCTACTGACTGAATGAAAGGAGCTGGCATCTCACTCTCTTTGAATCTTCATTATCATGCTAAGAGGAGCAGGAAAAAGGAAAAAATTTCAGAATTGCACCTTGCAATGCGGAGAAATTACTGTTTGTGCATTTACAATATTCATTGATTTTTGCCATTGAAAAACGTCCAGAAATGATTGAAGCTACTGACTGAATGAAAGGAGCTGGCATCTCACTCTCTTTGAATCTTCTTTATCATGCTAAGAGGAGCAGTAAAAAGCAAAAAATTTCAGAATTGCACATTGCAATGCGGAGAAATTACTGTTTGTGCATTTACAATATTCATTGATTTTTGCCATTGAAAAACATCATGTTATTCATATACCAGAAATGTTTGAAGCTACTGACTGATTGAAAGGAGCTGGCATCTCACTCTCTTTGAATCTTCTTTATCATGCTAAGAGGAGCAGGAAAAAGCAAAAAATTTCCGAATTGCACCTTGCAATGCGGAGAAATTATTGTTTGTGCATTTACAATATTAATTGATTTTTGCCATTGAAAAACGTCCAGAAATGTTTGAAGCTACTGACTGAATGAAAGGAGCTGGCATCTCACTCTCTTTGAATCTTCTTTATCATGCTAAGAGGAGCAGGAAAAAGCAAAAAATTTCAGAATTGCACCTTGCAATGCGGAGAAATTACTGTTTGTGCATTTACAATATTCATTGATTCTTGCCATTGAAAAACGTCCAGAAATGATTGAAGCTACTGACTGAATGAAAGGAGCTGGCATCTCACTCTCTTTGAATCTTCTTTATCATGCTAAGAGGAGCAGCAAAAAGCAAAAAATTTCAGAATTGCACCTTGCAATGCGGAGAAATTACTGTTTGTGCATTTACAATATTCATTGATTTTTGCCATTGAAAAACGTCCAGAAATGATTGAAGCTACTGACTGAATGAAAGGAGCTGGCATCTCACTCTCTTTGAATCTTCTTTATCATGCTAATAGGAGCAGTAAAAAGCAAAAAATTTCAGAATTACACATTGCAATGCGGAGAAATTACTGTTTGTGCATTTACAATATTCATTGATTTTTGCCATTGAAAAACATCATGTTATTCATATACCAGAAATGTTTGAAGCTACTGACTGAATGAAAGGAGCTGGCATCTCACTCTCTTTGAATCTTCTTTATCATGCTAAGAGGAGAAGGAAAAAGCAAAAAATTTCCGAATTGCACCTTGCAATGCGGAGAAATTACTGTTTGTGCATTTACAATATTCATTGATTTTTGCCATTGAATAGCGTCCAGAAATGTTTGAAGCTACTGACTGAATGAAAGGAGCTGGCATCTCACTCTCTTTGAATCTTCTTTATCATGCTAAGAGGAGCAGGAAAAAGCAAAAAATTTCAGAATTGCACCTTGCAATGCGGAGAAATTACTGTTTGTGCATTTACAATATTCATTGATTTTTGCCATTGAAAAACGTCCAGAAATGATTGAAGCTACTGACTGAATGAAAGGAGCTGGTATCTCACTCTCTTTGAATCTTCTTTATCATGCTAAGAGGAGCAGGAAAAAGCAAAAAATTTCAGAATTGCACCTTGCAATGCGGAGAAATTACTGTTTGTGCATTTACAATATTCATTGATTTTTGCCATTGAAAAACGTCCAGAAATGATTGAAGCTACTGACTGAATGAAAGGAGCTGGCATCTCACTCTCTTTGAATCTTCTTTATCATGCTAAGAGGAGCAGGAAAAAGCAAAAAATTTCAGAATTGCACCTTGCAATGCAGAGAAATTACTGTTTGTGCATTTACAATATTCATTGATTTTTGCCATTGAAAAACATCATGTTATTCATATACCAGAAATGTTTGAAGCTACTGACTGAATGAAAGGAGCTGGCATCTCACTCTCTTTGAATCTTCTTTATCATGCTGAGGAGCAGGAAAAAGCAAAAAATTTCAGAATTGCACCTTGCAATGCGGAGAAATTACTGTTTGTGCATTTACAATATTCATTGATTTTTGCCATTGAAAAACGTCCAGAAATGATTGAAGCTACTGACTGAATGAAAGGAGCTGGCATCTCACTCTCTTTGAATCTTCTTTATCATGCTAAGAGGAGCAGGAAAAAGCAAAAAATTTCAGAATTGCACCTTGCAATACTGAGAAATTACTGTTTGTGCATTTACATTATTCATTGATTTTTGCCATTGAAAAACATCGTTATTCATATACCAGAAATGTTTGAAGCTACTGACTGAATGAAAGGAGCTGGCATCTCACTCTCTTTGAATCTTCTTTATCATGCTGAGGAGCAGGAAAAAGCAAAAAATTTCAGAATTGCACCTTGCAATGCGGAGAAATTACTGTTTGTGCATTTACAATATTCATTGATTTTTGCCATTGAAAAATGTCCAGAAATGATTGAAGCTACTGACTGAATGAAAGGAGCTGGCATCTCACTCTCTTTGAATCTTCTTTATCATGCTAAGAGGAGCAGGAAAAAGCAAAAAATTTCAGAATTGCACCTTGCAATACTGAGAAATTACTGTTTGTGCATTTACAATATTCATTGATTTTTGCCATTGAAAAACATCGTTATTCATATACCAGAAATGTTTGAAGCTACTGACTGAATGAAAGGAGCTGGCATCTCACTCTCTTTGAATCTTCTTTATCATGCTAAGAGGAGCAGGAAAAAGCAAAAAATTTCAGAATTGCACCTTGCAATGCGGAGAAATTACTGTTTGTGCATTTACAATATTCATTGATTTTTGCCATTGAAAAACATCATGTTATTCATATACCAGAAATGATTGAAGCTACTGACTGAATGAAAGGAGCTGGCATCTCACTCTCTTTGAATCTTCTTTATCATGCTAAGAGGAGCAGGAAAAAGCAAAAAATTTCAGAATTGCACCTTGCAATGCGGAGAAATTACTGTTTGTGCATTTACAATATTCATTGATTTTTGCCATTGAAAAACATCATGTTATTCATATACCAGAAATGATTGAAGCTACTGACTGAATGAAAGGAGCTGGCATCTCACTCTCTTTGAATCTTCTTTATCATGCTAAGAGGAGCAGGAAAAAGCAAAAAATTTCAGAATTGCACCTTGCAATGCGGAGAAATTACTGTTTGTGCATTTACAATATTCATTGATTTTTGCCATTGAAAAACATCATGTTATTCATATACCAGAAATGATTGAAGCTACTGACTGAATGAAAGGAGCTGGCATCTCACTCTCTTTGAATCTTCTTTATCATGCTAAGAGGAGCAGGAAAAAGCAAAAAGTTTCAGAATTGCACCTTGCAATGCGGAGAAATTACTGTTTGTGCATTTACAATATTCATTGATTTTTGCCATTGAAAAACGTCCAGAAATGATTGAAGCTACTGACTGAATGAAAGGAGCTGGCATCTCACTCTCTTTGAATCTTCTTTATCATGCTAAGAGGAGCAGGAAAAAGCAAAAAATTTCAGAATTGCACCTTGCAATGCGGAGAAATTACTGTTTGTGCATTTACAATATTCATTGATTTTTGCCATTGAAAAACATCATGTTATTCATATACCAGAAATGTTTGAAGCTACTGACTGAATGAAAGGAGCTGGCATCTCACTCTCTTTGAATCGTCTTTATCATGCTAAGAGGAGCAGGAAAAAGCAAAAAATTTCAGAATTGCACATTGCAATGCGGAGAAATTACTGTTTGTGCATTTACAATATTCATTGATTTTTGCCATTGAAAAACGTCCAGAAATGTTTGAAGCTACTGACTGAATGAAAGGAGCTGGCATCTCCCTCTCTTTGAATCTTCTTTATCATGCTAGGATTAGCAGGAAAAAGCAAAAAATTTCAGAATTGCACCTTGCAATGTGGAGATATTACTGTTTGTGCATTTACAATATTCATTGATTTTTGCCATTGAAAAACGTCCAGAAATGATTGAAGCTACTGACTGAATGAAAGGAGCTGGCATCTCACTCTCTTTGAATCTTCTTTAACATGCTAAGAGGAGCAGGAAAAAGCAAAAAATTTCAGATTTGCACATTGCAATGCGGAGAAATTACTGTTTGTGCATTTACAATATTCATTGATTTTTGCCATTGAAAAACGTCCAGAAATGATTGAAGCTACTGACTGAATGAAAGGAGCTGGCACCTCCCTCTCTTTGAATCTTCTTTATCATGCGAAGAGGAGCAGGAAAAAGCAAAAAATTTCAGATTTGCACCTTGCAATGCGGAGAAATTACTGTTTGTGCATTTACAATATTCATTGATTTTTGCCATTGAAAAACGTCCAGAAATGATTGAAGCTACTGACTGAATGAAAGGAGCTGGCATCTCACTCTCTTTGAATCTTCTTTATCATGCTAAGAGGAGCAGGAAAAAGCAAACAATTTCAGAATTGCACCTTGCAATGCGGAGAAATTACTGTTTGTGCATTTACAATATTCATTGATTTTTGCCATTGAAAAACGTCCAGAAATGATTGAAGCTACTGACTGAATGAAAGGAGCTGGCATCTCACTCTCTTTGAATCTTCTTTATCATGCTAAGAGGAGCAGGAAAAAGCAAAACATTTCAGAATTGCACCTTGCAATGCAGAGAAATTACTGTTTGTGCATTTACAATATTCATTGATTTTTGCCATTGAAAAACATCATGTTATTCATATACCAGAAATGATTGAAGCTACTGACTGAATGAAAGGAGCTGGCATCTCACTCTCTTTGAATCTTCTTTATCATGCTAAGAGGAGCAGGAAAAAGCAAAAAATTTCAGAATTGCACCTTGCAATGCGGAGAAATTACTGTTTGTGCATTTACAATATTCATTGATTTTTGCCATTGAAAAACATCATGTTATTGATATACCAGAAATGATTGAAGCTACTGACTGAATGAAAGGAGCTGGCATCTCACTCTCTTTGAATCTTCTTTATCATGCTAAGAGGAGCAGGAAAAAGCAAAAAATTTCAGAATTGCACCTTGCAATGCGGAGAAATTACTGTTTGTGCATTTACAATATTCATTGATTTTTGCCATTGAAAAACGTCCAGAAATGATTGAAGCTACTGACTGAATGAAAGGAGCTGGCATCTCACTCTCTTTGAATCTTCTTTATCATGCTAAGAGGAGCAGGAAAAAGCAAAAAATTTCAGAATTGCACCTTGCAATGCGGAGAAATTACTGTTTGTGCATTTACAATATTCATTGATTTTTGCCATTGAAAAACATCCAGAAATGATTGAAGCTACTGACTGAATGAAAGGAGCTGGCATCTCACTCTCTTTGAATCTTCTTTATCATGCTAAGAGGAGCAGGAAAAAGCAAAAAATTTCAGAATTGCACCTTGCAATGCGGAGAAATTACTGTTTGTGCATTTACAATATTCATTGATTTTTGCCATTGAAAAACGTCCAGAAATGATTGAAGCTACTGACTGAATGAAAGGTGCTGGCATCTCACTCTCTTTGAATCTTGTTTATCATGCTAAGAGGAGCAGGAAAAAGTAAAAAATTTCAGAATTGCACCTTGCAATGTGGAGAAATTACTGTTTGTGCATTTACAATATTCATTGATTTTTGCCATTGAAAAACATCATGTTATTCATATTCCAGAAATGATTGAAGCTACTGACTGAATGAAAGGAGCTGGCATCTCACTCTCTTTGAATCTTCTTTATCATGCTAAGAGGAGCAGGAAAAAGGAAAAAATTTCAGAATTGCACCTTGCAATGCGGAGAACTTACTGTTTGTGCATTTACAATATTCATTGATTTTTGCCATTGAAAAACGTCCAGAAATGATTGAAGCTACTGACTGAATGAAAGGAGCTGGCATCTCACTCTCTTTGAATCTTCTTTATCATGCTAAGAGGAGCAGTAAAAAGCAAAAAATTTCAGAATTGCACATTGCAATGCGGAGAAATTACTGTTTGTGCATTTACAATATTCATTGATTTTTGCCATTGAAAAACATCATGTTATTCATATACCAGAAATGTTTTAAGCTACTGACTGAATGAAAGGAGCTGGCATCTCACTCTCTTTGAATCTTCTTTATCATGCTAAGAGGAGCAGGAAAAAGCAAAAAATTTCAGAATTGCACCTTGCAATGCGGAGAAATTACTGTTTGTGCATTTACAATATTCATTGATTTTTGCCATTGAAAAACGTCCAGAAATGTTTGAAGCTACTGACTGAATGAAAGCAGCTGGCATCTCACTCTCTTTGAATCTTCTTTATCATGCTAAGAGGAGCAGGAAAAAGCAAAAAATTTCAGAATTGCACCTTGCAATGCGGAGAAATTACTGTTTGTGCATTTACAATATTCATTGATTCTTGCCATTGAAAAACGTCCAGAAATGATTGAAGCTACTGACTGAATGAAAGGAGCTGGCATCTCACTCTCTTTGAATCTTCTTTATCATGCTAAGAGGAGCAGGAAAAAGCAAAAAATTTCAGAATTGCACCTTGCAATGCAGAGAAATTACTGTTTGTGCATTTACAATATTCATTGATTTTTGCCATTGAAAAACATCATGTTATTCATATACCAGAAATGTTTGAAGCTACTGACTGAATGAAAGGAGCTGGCATCTCACTCTCTTTGAATCTTCTTTATCATGCTAAGAGGAGCAGGAAAAAGCAAAAAATTTCAGAATTGCACCTTGCAATGCGGAGAAATTACTGTTTGTGCATTTACAATATTCATTGATTTTTGCCATTGAAAAACGTCCAGAAATGATTGAAACTACTGACTGAATGAAAGGAGCTGGCATCTCACTCTCTTTGAATCTTCTTTATCATGCTAAGAGGAGCAGGAAAAAGCAAAAAATTTCAGAATTGCACCTTGCAATGTGGAGAAATTACTGTTTGTGCATTTACAATATTGATTGATTTTTGCCATTGAAAAATGTCCAGAAATGATTGAAGCTACTGACTGAATGAAAGGAGCTGGCATCTCACTCTCTTTGAATCTTCTTTATCATGCTAAGAGGAGCAGGAAAAAGCAAAAAATTTCAGAATTGCATCTTGCAATGCGGAGAAATTACTGTTTGTGCATTTACAATATTCATTGATTTTTGCCATTGAAAAACATCATGTTATTCATATACCAGAAATGATTGAAGCTACTGACTGAATGAAAGGAGCTGGCATCTCACTCTCTTTGAATCTTCTTTATCATGCTAAGAGGAGCAGGAAAAAGCAAAAAATTTCAGAATTGCACCTTGCAATGCGGAGAAATTACTGTTTGTGCATTTACAATATTCATTGATTTTTGCCATTGAAAAACATCATGTTATTGATATACCAGAAATGATTGAAGCTACTGACTGAATGAAAGGAGCTGGCATCTCACTCTCTTTGAATCTTCTTTATCATGCTAAGAGGAGCAGGTAAAAGCAAAAAATTTCAGAATTGCACCTTGCAATGCGGAGAAATTACTGTTTGTGCATTTACAATATTCATTGATTTTTGCCATTGAAAAACGTCCAGAAATGATTGAAGCTACTGACTGAATGAAAGGAGCTGGCATCTCACTCTCTTTGAATGTTCTTTATCATGCTAAGAGGAGCAGGAAAAAGCAAAAAATTTCAGAATTGCACCTTGCAATGCGGAGAAATTACTGTTTGTGCATTTACAATATTCATTGATTTTTGCCATTGAAAAACATCCAGAAATGATTGAAGCTACTGACTGAATGAAAGGAGCTGGCATCTCACTCTCTTTGAATCTTCTTTATCATGCTAAGAGGAGCAGGAAAAAGCAAAAAATTTCAGAATTGCACCTTGCAATGCGGAGAAATTACAGTTTGTGCATTTACAATATTCATTGATTTTTGCCATTGAAAAACGTCCAGAAATGATTGAAGCTACTGACTGAATGAAAGGAGCTGGCATCTCACTCTCTTTGAATCTTCTTTATCATGCTAAGAGGAGCAGGAAAAAGCAAAAAATTTCAGAATTGCACCTTGCAATGCGGAGAAATTACTGTTTGTGCATTTACAATATTCATTGATTTTTGCCATTGAAAAACATCATGTTATTCATATTCCAGAAATGATTGAAGCTACTGACTGAATGAAAGGAGCTGGCATCTCACTCTCTTTGAATCTTCTTTATCATGCTAAGAGGAGCAGGAAAAAGGAAAAAATTTCAGAATTGCACCTTGCAATGCGGAGAAATTACTGTTTGTGCATTTACAATATTCATTGATTTTTGCCATTGAAAAACGTCCAGAAATGATTGAAGCTACTGACTGAATGAAAGGAGCTGGCATCTCACTCTCTTTGAATCGTCTTTATCATGCTAAGAGGAGCAGTAAAAAGCAAAAAATTTCAGAATTGCACATTGCAATGCGGAGAAATTACTGTTTGTGCATTTACAATATTCATTGATTTTTGCCATTGAAAAACATCATGTTATTCATATACCAGAAATGTTTGAAGCTACTGACTGAATGAAAGGAGCTGGCATGTCACTCTCTTTGAATCTTCTTTATCATGCTAAGAGGAGCAGGAAAAAGCAAAAAATTTCCGAATTGCACATTGCAATGCGGAGAAATTACTGTTTGTGCATTTACAATATTCATTGATTTTTGCCATTGAAAAACGTCCAGAAATGTCTGAAGCTACTGACTGAATGAAAGGAGCTGGCATCTCACTCTCTTTGAATCTTCTTTATCATGCTAAGAGGAGCAGGAAAAAGCAAAAAATTTCAGAATTGCACCTTGCAATGCGGAGAAATTACTGTTTGTGCATTTACAATATTCATTGATTCTTGCCATTGAAAAACGTCCAGAAATGATTGAAGCTACTGACTGAATGAAAGGAGCTGGCATCTCACTCTCTTTGAATCTTCTTTATCATGCTAAGAGGAGCAGGAAAAAGCAAAAAATTTCAGAATTGCACCTTGCAATGCAGAGAAATTACTGTTTGTGCATTTACAATATTCATTGATTTTTGCCATTGAAAAACATAATGTTATTCATATACCAGAAATGTTTGAAGCTACTGACTGAATGAAAGGAGCTGGCATCTCACTCTCTTTGAATCTTCTTTATCATGATAAGAGGAGCAGGAAAAAGCAAAAAATTTCAGAATTGCACCTTGCAATGCGGAGAAATTACTGTTTGTGCATTTACAATATTCATTGATTTTTGCCATTGAAAAACGTCCAGAAATGATTGAAGCTACCGACTGAATGAAAGGAGCTGGCATCTCACGCTCTTTGAATCTTCTTTATCATGCTAAGAGGAGCAGGAAAAAGCAAAAAATTTCAGAATTGCACCTTGCAATACTGAGAAATTACTGTTTGTGCATTTACAATATTCATTGATTTTTGCCATTGAAAAACATCATGTTATTGATATACCAGAAATAATTGAAGCTACTGACTGAATGAAAGGAGCTGGCATCTCACTCTCTTTGAATCTTCTTTATCATGCTAAGAGGAGCAGGAAAAAGCAAAAAATTTCAGAATTGCACCTTGCAATGCGGAGAAATTACTGTTTGTGCATTTACAATATTCATTGATTTTTGCCATTGAAAAACGTCCAGAAATGATTGAAGCTACTGACTGAATGAAAGGAGCTGGCATCTCACTCTCTTTGAATCTTCTTTATCATGCTAAGAGGAGCAGGAAAAAGCAAAAAATTTCAGAATTGCACCTTGCAATGCGGAGAAATTACTGTTTGTGCATTTACAATATTCATTGATTTTTGCCATTGAAAAACATCCAGAAATGATTGAAGCTACTGACTGAATGAAAGGAGCTGGCATCTCACTCTCTTTGAATCTTCTTTATCATGCTAAGAGGAGCAGGAAAAAGCAAAAAATTTCAGAATTGCACCTTGCAATGCGGAGAAATTACTGTTTGTGCATTTACAATATTCATTGATTTTTGCCATTGAAAAACGTCCAGAAATGATTGAAGCTACTGACTGAATGAAAGGTGCTGGCATCTCACTCTCTTTGAATCTTCTTTATCATGCTAAGAGGAGCAGGAAAAAGTAAAAAATTTCAGAATTGCACCTTGCAATGTGGAGAAATTACTGTTTGTGCATTTACAATATTCATTGATTTTTGCCATTGAAAAACATCATGTTATTCATATTCCAGAAATGATTGAAGCTACTGACTGAATGAAAGGAGCTGGCATCTCACTCTCTTTGAATCTTCTTTATCATGCTAAGAGGAGCAGGAAAAAGGAAAAAATTTCAGAATTGCACCTTGCAATGCGGAGAACTTACTGTTTGTGCATTTACAATATTCATTGATTTTTGCCATTGAAAAACGTCCAGAAATGATTGAAGCTACTGACTGAATGAAAGGAGCTGGCATCTCACTCTCTTTGAATCTTCTTTATCATGCTAAGAGGAGCAGTAAAAAGCAAAAAATTTCAGAATTGCACATTGCAATGCGGAGAAATTACTGTTTGTGCATTTACAATATTCATTGATTTTTGCCATTGAAAAACATCATGTTATTCATATACCAGAAATGTTTGAAGCTACTGACTGAATGAAAGGAGCTGGCATCTCACTCTCTTTGAATCTTCTTTATCATGCTAAGAGGAGCAGGAAAAAGCAAAAAATTTCAGAATTGCACCTTGCAATGCGGAGAAATTACTGTTTGTGCATTTACAATATTCATTTATTTTTGCCATTGAAAAACGTCCAGAAATGTTTGAAGCTACTGACTGAATGAAAGCAGCTGGCATCTCACTCTCTTTGAATCTTCTTTATCATGCTAAGAGGAGCAGGAAAAAGCAAAAAATTTCAGAATTGCACCTTGCAATGCGGAGAAATTACTGTTTGTGCATTTACAATATTCATTGATTCTTGCCATTGAAAAACGTCCAGAAATGATTGAAGCTACTGACTGAATGAAAGGAGCTGGCATCTCACTCTCTTTGAATCTTCTTTATCATGCTAAGAGGAGCAGGAAAAAGCAAAAAATTTCAGAATTGCACCTTGCAATGCAGAGAAATTACTGTTTGTGCATTTACAATATTCATTGATTTTTGCCATTGAAAAACATCATGTTATTCATATACCAGAAATGTTTGAAGCTACTGACTGAATGAAAGGAGCTGGCATCTCACTCTCTTTGAATCTTCTTTATCATGCTAAGAGGAGCAGGAAAAAGCAAAAAATTTCAGAATTGCACCTTGCAATGTGGAGAAATTACTGTTTGTGCATTTACAATATTCATTGATTTTTGCCATTGAAAAACGTCCAGAAATGATTGAAGCTACTGACTGAATGAAAGGAGCTGGCATCTCACTCTCTTTGAATCTTCTTTATCATGCTAAGAGGAGCAGGAAAAAGCAAAAAATTTCAGAATTGCACCTTGCAATACTGAGAAATTACTGTTTGTGCATTTACAATATTCATTGATTTTTGCCATTGAAAAACATCGTTATTCATATAGCAGAAATGTTTGAAGCTACTGACTGAATGAAAGGAGCTGGCATCTCACTCTCTTTGAATCTTCTTTATCATGCTAAGAGGAGCAGGAAAAAGCAAAAAATTTCAGAATTGCACCTTGCAATGCGGAGAAATTACTGTTTGTGCATTTACAATATTCATTGATTTTTGCCATTGAAAAACGTCCAGAAATGATTGAAACTACTGACTGAATGAAAGGAGCTGGCATCTCACTCTCTTTGAATCTTCTTTATCATGCTAAGAGGAGCAGGAAAAAGCAAAAAATTTCAGAATTGCACCTTGCAATGTGGAGAAATTACTGTTTGTGCATTTACAATATTGATTGATTTTTGCCATTGAAAAATGTCCAGAAATGATTGAAGCTACTGACTGAATGAAAGGAGCTGGCATCTCACTCTCTTTGAATCTTCTTTATCATGCTAAGAGGAGCAGGAAAAAGCAAAAAATTTCAGAATTGCACCTTGCAATGCGGAGAAATTACTGTTTGTGCATTTACAATATTCATTGATTTTTGCCATTGAAAAACATCATGTTATTCATATACCAGAAATGATTGAAGCTACTGACTGAATGAAAGGAGCTGGCATCTCACTATCTTTGAATCTTCTTTATCATGCTAAGAGGAGCAGGAAAAAGCAAAAAATTTCAGAATTGCACCTTGCAATGCGGAGAAATTACTGTTTGTGCATTTACAATATTCATTGATTTTTGCCATTGAAAAACATCATGTTATTGATATACCAGAAATGATTGAAGCTACTGACTGAATGAAAGGAGCTGGCATCTCACTCTCTTTGAATCTTCTTTATCATGCTAAGAGGAGCAGGTAAAAGCAAAAAATTTCAGAATTGCACCTTGCAATGCGGAGAAATTACTGTTTGTGCATTTACAATATTCATTGATTTTTGCCATTGAAAAACGTCCAGAAATGATTGAAGCTACTGACTGAATGAAAGGAGCTGGCATCTCACTCTCTTTGAATGTTCTTTATCATGCTAAGAGGAGCAGGAAAAAGCAAAAAATTTCAGAATTGCACCTTGCAATGCGGAGAAATTACTGTTTGTGCATTTACAATATTCATTGATTTTTGCCATTGAAAAACATCCAGAAATGATTGAAGCTACTGACTGAATGAAAGGAGCTGGCATCTCACTCTCTTTGAATCTTCTTTATCATGCTAAGAGGAGCAGGAAAAAGCAAAAAATTTCAGAATTGCACCTTGCAATGCGGAGAAATTACTGTTTGTGCATTTACAATATTCATTGATTTTTGCCATTGAAAAACGTCCAGAAATGATTGAAGCTACTGACTGAATGAAAGGAGCTGGCATCTCACTCTCTTTGAATCTTCTTTATCATGCTAAGAGGAGCAGGAAAAAGCAAAAAATTTCAGAATTGCACCTTGCAATGCGGAGAAATTACTGTTTGTGCATTTACAATATTCATTGATTTTTGCCATTGAAAAACATCATGTTATTCATATTCCAGAAATGATTGAAGCTACTGACTGAATGAAAGGAGCTGGCATCTCACTCTCTTTGAATCTTCTTTATCATGCTAAGAGGAGCAGGAAAAAGGAAAAAATTTCAGAATTGCACCTTGCAATGCGGAGAAATTACTGTTTGTGCATTTACAATATTCATTGATTTTTGCCATTGAAAAACGTCCAGAAATGATTGAAGCTACTGACTGAATGAAAGGAGCTGGCATCTCACTCTCTTTGAATCTTCTTTATCATGCTAAGAGGAGCAGTAAAAAGCAAAAAATTTCAGAATTGCACATTGCAATGCGGAGAAATTACTGTTTGTGCATTTACAATATTCATTGATTTTTGCCATTGAAAAACATCATGTTATTCATATACCAGAAATGTTTGAAGCTACTGACTGAATGAAAGGAGCTGGCATGTCACTCTCTTTGAATCTTCTTTATCATGCTAAGAGGAGCAGGAAAAAGCAAAAAATTTCCGAATTGCACCTTGCAATGCGGAGAAATTACTGTTTGTGCATTTACAATATTCATTGATTTTTGCCATTGAAAAACGTCCAGAAATGTCTGAAGCTACTGACTGAATGAAAGGAGCTGGCATCTCACTCTCTTTGAATCTTCTTTATCATGCTAAGAGGAGCAGGAAAAAGCAAAAAATTTCAGAATTGCACCTTGCAATGCGGAGAAATTACTGTTTGTGCATTTACAATATTCATTGATTCTTGCCATTGAAAAACGTCCAGAAATGATTGAAGCTACTGACTGAATGAAAGGAGCTGGCATCTCACTCTCTTTGAATCTTCTTTATCATGCTAAGAGGAGCAGGAAAAAGCAAAAAATTTCAGAATTGCACCTTGCAATGCAGAGAAATTACTGTTTGTGCATTTACAATATTCATTGATTTTTGCCATTGAAAAACATAATGTTATTCATATACCAGAAATGTTTGAAGCTACTGACTGAATGAAAGGAGCTGGCATCTCACTCTCTTTGAATCTTCTTTATCATGATAAGAGGAGCAGGAAAAAGCAAAAAATTTCAGAATTGCACCTTGCAATGCGGAGAAATTACTGTTTGTGCATTTACAATATTCATTGATTTTTGCCATTGAAAAACGTCCAGAAATGATTGAAGCTACCGACTGAATGAAAGGAGCTGGCATCTCACGCTCTTTGAATCTTCTTTATCATGCTAAGAGGAGCAGGAAAAAGCAAAAAATTTCAGAATTGCACCTTGCAATACTGAGAAATTACTGTTTGTGCATTTACAATATTCATTGATTTTTGCCATTGAAAAACAACGTTATTCATATACCAGAAATGTTTGAAGCTACTGACTGAATGAAAGGAGCTGGCATCTCACTCTCTTTGAATCTTCTTTATCATGCTAAGAGGAGCAGGAAAAAGCAAAAAAATTCAGAATTGCACCTTGCAATGCGGAGAAATTACTGTTTGTGCATTTACAATATTCATTGATTTTTGCCATTGAAAAACGTCCAGAAATGATTGAAGCTACTGACTGAATGAAAGGAGCTGGCATCTCACTCTCTTTGAATCTTCTTTATCATGCTAAGAGGAGCAGGAAAAAGCAAAAAATTTCAGAATTGCACCTTGCAATGCGGAGAAATTACTGTTTGTGCATTTACAATATTCATTGATTTTTGCCATTGAAAAACGTCCAGAAATGATTGAAGCAACTGACTGAATGAAAGGAGCTGGCATCTCACTCTCTTTGAATCTTCTTTATCATGCTAAGAGGAGCAGGAAAAAGCAAAAAATTTCAGAATTGCACCTGGCAATGCGGAGAAATTACTGTTTGTGCATTTACAATATTCATTGATTTTTGTCATTGAAAAACATCATGTTATTCATATACCAGAAATGTTTGAAGCTACTGACTGAATGAAAGGAGCTGGCATCTCACTCTCTTTGAATCTTCTTTATCATGCTAAGAGGAGCAGGAAAAAGCAAAAAATTTCAGAATTGCACCTTGCAATGTGGAGAAATTACTGTTTGTGCATTTACAATATTGATTGATTTTTGCCATTGAAAAACGTCCAGAAATGATTGAAGCTACTGACTGAATGAAAGGAGCTGGCATCTCACTCTCTTTGAATCTTCTTTATCATGCTAAGAGGAGCAGGAAAAAGCAAAAAATTTCAGAATTGCACCTTGCAATGCGGAGAAATTACTGTTTGTGCATTTACAATATTCATTGATTTTTGCCATTGAAAAACATCATGTTATTCATATACCAGAAATGATTGAAGCTACTGACTGAATGAAAGGAGCTGGCATCTCACTCTCTTTGAATCTTCTTTATCATGCTAAGAGGAGCAGGAAAAAGCAAAAAATTTCAGAATTGCACCTTGCAATGCAGAGAAATTACTGTTTGTGCATTTACAATATTCATTGATTTTTGCCATTGAAAAACATAATGTTATTCAAATACCAGAAATGTTTGAAGCTACTGACTGAATGAAAGGAGCTGGCATCTCACTCTCTTTGAATCTTCTTTATCATGATAAGAGGAGCAGGAAAAAGCAAAAAATTTCAGAATTGCACCTTGCAATGCGGAGAAATTACTGTTTGTGCATTTACAATATTCATTGATTTTTGCCATTGAAAAACGTCCAGAAATGATTGAAGCTACTGACTGAATGAAAGGAGCTGGCATCTCACGCTCTTTGAATCTTCTTTATCATGCTAATAGGAGCAGGAAAAAGCAAAAAATTTCAGAATTGCACCTTGCAATACTGAGAAATTACTGTTTGTGCATTTACAATATTCATTGATTTTTGCCATTGAAAAACATCGTTATTCATATACCAGAAATGTTTGAAGCTACTGACTGAATGAAAGGAGCTGGCATCTCACTCTCTTTGAATCTTCTTTATCATGCTAAGAGGAGCAGGAAAAAGCAAAAAAATTCAGAATTGCACCTTGCAATGCGGAGAAATTACTGTTTGTGCATTTACAATATTCATTGATTTTTGCCATTGAAAAACGTCCAGAAATGATTGAAGCTACTGACTGAATGAAAGGAGCTGGCATCTCACTCTCTTTGAATCTTCTTTATCATGCTAAGAGGAGCAGGAAAAAGCAAAAAATTTCAGAATTGCACCTTGCAATGCGGAGAAATTACTGTTTGTGCATTTACAATATTCATTGATATTTGCCATTGAAAAACGTCCAGAAATGATTGAAGCTACTGACTGAATGAAAGGAGCTGGCATCTCACTCTCTTTGAATATTCTTTATCATGCTAAGAGGAGCAGGAAAAAGCAAAAAATTTCAGAATTGCACCTTGCAATGCGGAGAAATTACTGTTTGTGCATTTACAATATTCATTGATTTTTGTCATTGAAAAACATCATGTTATTCATATACCAGAAATGTTTGAAGCTACTGACTGAATGAAAGGAGCTGGCATCTCACTCTCTTTGAATCTTCTTTATCATGCTAAGAGGAGCAGGAAAAAGCAAAAAATTTCAGAATTGCACCTTGCAATACTGAGAAATTAATGTTTGTGCATTTACAATATTCATTGATTTTTGCCATTGAAAAACGTCTAGAAATGATTGAAGCTACTGACTGAATGAAAGGAGCTGGCATCTCACGCTCTTTGAATCTTCTTTATCATGCTAAGAGGAGCAGGAAAAAGCAAAAAATTTCAGAATTGCACCTTGCAATACTGAGAAATTAATGTTTGTGCATTTACAATATTCATTGATTTTTGCCATTGAAAAACATCGTTATTCATATACCAGAAATGTTTGAAGCTACTGACTGAATGAAAGGAGCTGGCATCTCACTCTCTTTGAATCTTCTTTATCATGCTAAGAGGAGCAGGAAAAAGCAAAAAAATTCAGAATTGCACCTTGCAATGCGGAGAAATTACTGTTTGTGCATTTACAATATTGATTGATTTTTGCCATTGAAAAACGTCCAGAAATGATTGAAGCTACTGACTGAATGAAAGGAGCTGGCATCTCACTCTCTTTGAATCTTCTTTATCATGCTAAGAGGAGCAGGAAAAAGCAAAAAATTTCAGAATTGCACCTTGCAATGCGGAGAAATTACTGTTTGTGCATTTACAATATTCATTGATTTTTGCCATTGAAAAACATCATGTTATTCATATACCAGAAATGATTGAAGCTACTGACTGAATGAAAGGAGCTGGCATCTCACTCTCTTTGAATCTTCTTTATCATGCTAAGAGGAGCAGGAAAAAGCAAAAAATTTCAGAATTGCACCTTGCAATGCGGAGAAATTACTGTTTGTGCATTTACAATATTCATTGATTTTTGCCATTGAAAAACATCATGTTATTGATATACCAGAAATGATTGAAGCTACTGACTGAATGAAAGGAGCTGGCATCTCACTCTCTTTGAATCTTCTTTATCATGCTAAGAGGAGCAGGAAAAAGCAAAAAATTTCAGAATTGCACCTTGCAATGCGGAGAAATTACTGTTTGTGCATTTACAATATTCATTGATTTTTGCCATTGAAAAACGTCCAGAAATGATTGAAGCTACTGACTGAATGAAAGGAGCTGGCATCTCACTCTCTTTGAATCTTCTTTATCATGCTAAGAGGAGCAGGAAAAAGCAAAAAATTTCAGAATTGCACCTTGCAATGCGGAGAAATTACTGTTTGTGCATTTACAATATTCATTGATTTTTGCCCTTGAAAAACATCATGTTATTCATATTCCAGAAATGATTGAAGCTACTGACTGAATGAAAGGAGCTGGCATCTCACTCTCTTTGAATCTTCTTTATCATGCTAAGAGGAGCAGGAAAAAGGAAAAAATTTCAGAATTGCACCTTGCAATGCGGAGAAATTACTGTTTGTGCATTTACAATATTCATTGATTTTTGCCATTGAAAAACGTCCAGAAATGATTGAAGCTACTGACTGAATGAAAGGAGCTGGCATCTCACTCTCTTTGAATCTTCTTTATCATGCTAAGAGGAGCAGTAAAAAGCAAAAAATTTCAGAATTGCACATTGCAATGCGGAGAAATTACTGTTTGTGCATTTACAATATTCATTGATTTTTGCCATTGAAAAACATCATGTTATTCATATACCAGAAATGTTTGAAGCTACTGACTGAATGAAAGGAGCTGGCATGTCACTCTCTTTGAATCTTCTTTATCATGCTAAGAGGAGCAGGAAAAAGCAAAAAATTTCCGAATTGCACCTTGCAATGCGGAGAAATTACTGTTTGTGCATTTACAATATTCATTGATTTTTGCCATTGAAAAACGTCCAGAAATGTTTGAAGCTACTGACTGAATGAAAGGAGCTGGCATCTCACTCTCTTTGAATCTTCTTTATCATGCTAAGAGGAGCAGGAAAAAGCAAAAAATTTCAGAATTGCACCTTGCAATGCGGAGAAATTACTGTTTGTGCATTTACAATATTCATTGATTCTTGCCATTGAAAAACGTCCAGAAATGATTGAAGCTACTGACTGAATGAAAGGAGCTGGCATCTCACTCTCTTTGAATCTTCTTTATCATGCTAAGAGGAGCAGGAAAAAGCAAAAAATTTCAGAATTGCACCTTGCAATGCAGAGAAATTACTGTTTGTGCATTTACAATATTCATTGATTTTTGCCATTGAAAAACATAATGTTATTCATATACCAGAAATGTTTGAAGCTACTGACTGAATGAAAGGAGCTGGCATCTCACTCTCTTTGAATCTTCTTTATCATGCTAAGAGGAGCAGGAAAAAGCAAAAAATTTCAGAATTGCACCTTGCAATGCGGAGAAATTACTGTTTGTGCATTTACAATATTCATTGATTTTTTCCATTGAAAAACATCATGTTATTCATATACCAGAAATGTTTGAAGCTACTGACTGAATGAAAGGAGCTGGCATCTCACTCTCTTTGAATCTTCTTTATCATGCTAAGAGGAGCAAGAAAAAGCAAAAAATTTCAGAATTGCACCTTGCAATGCGGAGAAATTACTGTTTGTGCATTTACAATATTCATTGATTTTTGCCATTGAAAAACGTCCAGAAATGATTGAAGCTACTGACTGAATGAAAGGAGCTGGCATCTCACTCTCTTTGAATCTTCTTTATCATGCTGAGCGGAGCAGGAAAAAGCAAAAAATTTCAGAATTGCACCTTGCAATGCGGAGAAATTACTGTTTGTGCATTTACAATATTCATTGATTTTTTCCATTGAAAAACATCATGTTATTCATATACCAGAAATGTTTGAAGCTACTGACTGAATGAAAGGAGCTGGCATCTCACTCTCTTTGAATCTTCTTTATCATGCTAAGAGGAGCAAGAAAAAGCAAAAAATTTCAGAATTGCACCTTGCAATGCGGAGAAATTACTGTTTGTGCATTTACAATATTCATTGATTTTTGCCATTGAAAAACATCATGTTATTCATATACCAGAAATGATTGAAGCTACTGACTGAATGAAAGGAGCTGGCATCTCACTCTCTTTGAATCTTCTTTATCATGCTAAGAGGAGCAGGAAAAAGGAAAAAATTTCAGAATTGCACCTTGCAATGCGGAGAAATTACTGTTTGTGCATTTACAATATTCATTGATTTTTGCCATTGAAAAACGTCCAGAAATGATTGAAGCTACTGACTGAATGAAAGGAGCTGGCATCTCACTCTCTTTGAATCTTCTTTATCATGCTAAGAGGAGCAGTAAAAAGCAAAAAATTTCAGAATTGCACATTGCAATGCGGAGAAATTACTGTTTGTGCATTTACAATATTCATTGATTTTTGCCATTGAAAAACATCATGTTATTCATATACCAGAAATGTTTGAAGCTACTGACTGAATGAAAGGAGCTGGCATGTCACTCTCTTTGAATCTTCTTTATCATGCTAAGAGGAGCAGGAAAAAGCAAAAAATTTCCGAATTGCACCTTGCAATGCGGAGAAATTACTGTTTGTGCATTTACAATATTCATTGATTTTTGCCATTGAAAAACGTCCAGAAATGTTTGAAGCTACTGACTGAATGAAAGGAGCTGGCATCTCACTCTCTTTGAATCTTCTTTATCATGCTAAGAGGAGCAGGAAAAAGCAAAAAATTTCAGAATTGCACCTTGCAATGCGGAGAAATTACTGTTTGTGCATTTACAATATTCATTGATTCTTGCCATTGAAAAACGTCCAGAAATGATTGAAGCTACTGACTGAATGAAAGGAGCTGGCATCTCACTCTCTTTGAATCTTCTTTATCATGCTAAGAGGAGCAGGAAAAAGCAAAAAATTTCAGAATTGCACCTTGCAATGCAGAGAAATTACTGTTTGTGCATTTACAATATTCATTGATTTTTGCCATTGAAAAACATAATGTTATTCATATACCAGAAATGTTTGAAGCTACTGACTGAATGAAAGGAGCTGGCATCTCACTCTCTTTGAATCTTCTTTATCATGCTAAGAGGAGCAGGAAAAAGCAAAAAATTTCAGAATTGCACCTTGCAATGCGGAGAAATTACTGTTTGTGCATTTACAATATTCATTGATTTTTTCCATTGAAAAACATCATGTTATTCATATACCAGAAATGTTTGAAGCTACTGACTGAATGAAAGGAGCTGGCATCTCACTCTCTTTGAATCTTCTTTATCATGCTAAGAGGAGCAAGAAAAAGCAAAAAATTTCAGAATTGCACCTTGCAATGCGGAGAAATTACTGTTTGTGCATTTACAATATTCATTGATTTTTGCCATTGAAAAACGTCCAGAAATGATTGAAGCTACTGACTGAATGAAAGGAGCTGGCATCTCACTCTCTTTGAATCTTCTTTATCATGCTGAGCGGAGCAGGAAAAAGCAAAAAATTTCAGAATTGCACCTTGCAATGCGGAGAAATTACTGTTTGTGCATTTACAATATTCATTGATTTTTTCCATTGAAAAACATCATGTTATTCATATACCAGAAATGTTTGAAGCTACTGACTGAATGAAAGGAGCTGGCATCTCACTCTCTTTGAATCTTCTTTATCATGCTAAGAGGAGCAAGAAAAAGCAAAAAATTTCAGAATTGCACCTTGCAATGCGGAGAAATTACTGTTTGTGCATTTACAATATTCATTGATTTTTGCCATTGAAAAACATCATGTTATTCATATACCAGAAATGATTGAAGCTACTGACTGAATGAAAGGAGCTGGCATCTCACTCTCTTTGAATCTTCTTTATAATGCTAAGAGGAGCAGGAAAAAGCAAAAAATTTCAGAATTGCACCTTGCAATGCGGAGAAATTACTGTTTGTGCATTTACAATATTCATTGATTTTTCCCATTGAAAAACGTCCAGAAATGATTGAAGCTACTGACTGAATGAAAGGAGCTGGCATCTCACTCTCTTTGAATCTTCTTTATCATGCTAAGAGGAGCAGGAAAAAGCAAAAAATTTCAGAATTGCACCTTGCAATGCGGAGAAATTACTGTTTGTGCATTTACAATATTCATTGATTTTTGCCATTGAAAAACATCATGTTATTCATATACCAGAAATGATTGAAGCTACTGACTGATTGAAAGGAGCTGGCATCTCACTCTCTTTGATTCTTCTTTATCATGCTAAGAGGAGCAGGAAAAAGTAAAAAATTTCAGAATTGCACCTTGAAATGCGGAGAAATTACTGTTTGTGCATTTACAATATTCATTGATTTTTGCCATTGAAAAACGTCCAGAAATGATTGAAGCTACTGACTGAATGAAAGGAGCTGGCATCTCACTCTCTTTGAATCTTCTTTATCATGCTAAGAGGAGCAGGAAAAAGCAAAAAATTTCAGAATTGCACCTTGCAATGCGGAGAAATTACTGTTTGTGCATTTACAATATTCATTGATTTTTGCCATTGAAAAACGTCCAGAAATGATTGAAGCTACTGACTGAATGAAAGGAGCTGGCATCTCACTCTCTTTGAATCTTCTTTATCATGCTAAGAGGAGCAGGAAAAAGCAAAAAATTTCAGAATTGCACCTTGCAATGCGGAGAAATTACTGTTTGTGCATTTACAATATTCATTGATTTTTGCCATTGAAAAACGTCCAGAAATGATTGAAGCTACTGACTGAATGAAAGGAGCTGGCATCTCACTCTCTTTGAATCTTCTTTATCATGCTGAGCGGAGCAGGAAAAAGCAAAAAATTTCAGAATTGCACTTTGCAATGCGGAGAAATTACTGTTTGTGCATTTACAATATTCATTGATTTTTGCCATTGAAAAACGTCCAGAAATGATTGAAGCTACTGACTGAATGAAAGGAGCTGGCATCTCACTCTCTTTGAATCTTCTTTATCATGCTAAGAGGAGCAGGAAAAAGCAAAAAATTTCAGAATTGCACCTTGCAATGCGGAGAAATTACTGTTTGTGCATTTACAATATTCATTGATTTTTTCCATTGAAAAACATCATGTTATTCATATACCAGAAATGTTTGAAGCTACTGACTGAATGAAAGGAGCTGGCATCTCACTCTCTTTGAATCTTCTTTATCATGCTAAGAGGAGCAAGAAAAAGCAAAAAATTTCAGAATTGCACCTTGCAATGCGGAGAAATTACTGTTTGTGCATTTACAATATTCATTGATTTTTGCCATTGAAAAACATCATGTTATTCATATACCAGAAATGATTGAAGCTACTGACTGAATGAAAGGAGCTGGCATCTCACTCTCTTTGAATCTTCTTTATAATGCTAAGAGGAGCAGGAAAAAGCAAAAAATTTCAGAATTGCACCTTGCAATGCGGAGAAATTACTGTTTGTGCATTTACAATATTCATTGATTTTTCCCATTGAAAAACGTCCAGAAATGATTGAAGCTACTGACTGAATGAAAGGAGCTGGCATCTCACTCTCTTTGAATCTTCTTTATCATGCTAAGAGGAGCAGGAAAAAGCAAAAAATTTCAGAATTGCACCTTGCAATGCGGAGAAATTACTGTTTGTGCATTTACAATATTCATTGATTTTTGCCATTGAAAAACATCATGTTATTCATATACCAGAAATGATTGAAGCTACTGACTGATTGAAAGGAGCTGGCATCTCACTCTCTTTGAATCTTCTTTATCATGCTAAGAGGAGCAGGAAAAAGCAAAAAATTTCAGAATTGCACCTTGAAATGCGGAGAAATTACTGTTTGTGCATTTACAATATTCATTGATTTTTGCCATTGAAAAACGTCCAGAAATGATTGAAGCTACTGACTGAATGAAAGGAGCTGGCATCTCACTCTCTTTGAATCTTCTTTATCATGCTAAGAGGAGCAGGAAAAAGCAAAAAATTTCAGAATTGCACCTTGCAATGCGGAGAAATTACTGTTTGTGCATTTACAATATTCATTGATTTTTGCCATTGAAAAACGTCCAGAAATGATTGAAGCTACTGACTGAATGAAAGGAGCTGGCATCTCACTCTCTTTGAATCTTCTTTATCATGCTAAGAGGAGCAGGAAAAAGCAAAAAATTTCAGAATTGCACCTTGCAATGCGGAGAAATTACTGTTTGTGCATTTACAATATTCATTGATTTTTGCCATTGAAAAACATCATGTTATTCATATACCAGAAATGTTTGAAGCTACTGACTGAATGAAAGGAGCTGGCATCTCACTCTCTTTGAATCTTCTTTATCATGCTAAGAGGAGCAGGAAAAAGCAAAAAATTTCAGAATTGCACCTTGCAATGCGGAGAAATTACTGTTTGTGCATTTACAATATTCATTGATTTTTGCCATTGAAAAACGTCCAGAAATGATTGAAGCTACTGAATGAATGAAAGGAGCTGGCATCTCACTCTCTTTGAATCTTCTTTATCATGCTAAGAGAAGCAGGAAAAAGCAAAAAATTTCAGAATTGCACCTTGCAATGCGGAGAAATTACTGTTTGTGCATTTACAATATTCATTGATTTTTGCCATTGAAAAACATCATGTTATTCATATACCAGAAATGATTGAAGCTACTGACTGAATGAAAGGAGCTGGCATCTCACTCTCTTTGAATCTTCTTTATCATGCTAAGAGGAGCAGGAAAAAGCAAAAAATTTCAGAATTGCACCTTGCAATGCGGAGAAATTACTGTTTGTGCATTTACAATATTCATTGATTTTTGCCATTGAAAAACGTCCAGAAATGATTGAAGCTACTGACTGAATGAAAGGAGCTGGCATCTCACTCTCTTTGAATCTTCTTTATCATGCTAAGAGGAGCAGGAAAAAGCAAAAAATTTCAGAATTGCACCTTGCAATGCGGAGAAATTACTGTTTGTGCATTTACAATATTCATTGATTTTTGCCATTGAAAAACATCATGTTATTCATATACCAGAAATGTTTGAAGCTACTGACTGAATGAAAGGAGCTGGCATATCACTCTCTTTGAATCTTCTTTATCATGCTAAGAGGAGCAGGAAAAAGCAAAAAATTTCAGAATTGCACATTGCAATGTGGAGAAATTACTGTTTGTGCATTTACAATATTCATTGATTTTTGCCATTGAAAAACGTCCAGAAATGTTTGAAGCTACTGACTGAATGAAAGGAGCTGGCATCTCACTCTCTTTGAATCTTCTTTATCATGCTGAGAGGAGCAGGAAAAAGCAAAAAATTTCAGAATTGCACCTTGCAATGTGGAGAAATTACTGTTTGTGCATTTACAATATTCATTGATTTTTGCCATTGAAAAACGTCCAGAAATGATTGAAGCTACTGACTGAATGAAAGGAGCTGGCATCTCACTCTCTTTGAATCTTCTTTAGCATGCTAAGAGGAGCAGGAAAAAGCCAAAAATTTCAGAATTGCACCTTGCAATGCGGAGAAATTACTGTTTGTGCATTTACAATATTCATTGATTTTTGCCATTGAAAAACATCATGTTATTCATATACCAGAAATGTTTGAAGCTACTGACTGAATGAAAGGAGCTGGCATCTCACTCTCTTTGAATCTTCTTTATCATGCTAAGAGGAGCAGGAAAAAGCAAAAAATTTCAGAATTGCACCTTGCAATGCGGAGAAATTACTGTTTGTGCATTTACAATATTCATTGATTTTTGCCATTGAAAAACGTCCAGAAATGATTGAAGCTACTGACTGAATGAAAGGAGCTGGCATCTCACTCTCTTTCAATCTTCTTTATCATGCTAAGAGGAGCAGGAAAAAGCAAAAAATTTCAGAATTGCACCTTGCAATGCGGAGAAATTACTGTTTGTGCATTTACAATATTCATTGATTTTTGCCATTGAAAAACATCATGTTATTCATATACCAGAAATGATTGAAGCTACTGACTGATTGAAAGGAGCTGGCATCTCACTCTCTTTGAATCTTCTTTATCATGCTAAGAGGAGCAGGAAAAAGTAAAAAATTTCAGAATTGCACCTTGAAATGCGGAGAAATTACTGTTTGTGCATTTACAATATTCATTGATTTTTGCCATTGAAAAACGTCCAGAAATGATTGAAGCTACTGACTGAATGAAAGGAGCTGGCATCTCACTCTCTTTGAATCTTCTTTATCATGCTAAGAGGAGCAGGAAAAAGCAAAAAATTTCAGAATTGCACCTTGCAATGCGGAGAAATTACTGTTTGTGCACTTACAATATTCATTGATTTTTGCCATTGAAAAACGTCCAGAAATGATTGAAGCTACTGACTGAATGAAAGGAGCTGGCATCTCACTCTCTTTGAATCTTCTTTATCATGCTAAGAGGAGCAGGAAAAAGCAAAAAATTTCAGAATTGCACCTTGCAATGCGGAGAAATTACTGTTTGTGCATTTACAATATTCATTGATTTTTGCCATTGAAAAACGTCCAGAAATGATTGAAGCTACTGACTGAATGAAAGGAGCTGGCATCTCACTCTCTTTGAATCTTCTTTATCATGCTGAGCGGAGCAGGAAAAAGCAAAAAATTTCAGAATTGCACTTTGCAATGCGGAGAAATTACTGTTTGTGCATTTACAATATTCATTGATTTTTGCCATTGAAAAACGTCCAGAAATGATTGAAGCTACTGACTGAATGAAAGGAGCTGGCATCTCACTCTCTTTGAATCTTCTTTATCATGCTAAGAGGAGCAGGAAAAAGCAAAAAATTTCAGAATTGCACCTTGCAATGCGGAGAAATTACTGTTTGTGCATTTACAATATTCATTGATTTTTTCCATTGAAAAACATCATGTTATTCATATACCAGAAATGTTTGAAGCTACTGACTGAATGAAAGGAGCTGGCATCTCACTCTCTTTGAATCTTCTTTATCATGCTAAGAGGAGCAAGAAAAAGCAAAAAATTTCAGAATTGCACCTTGCAATGCGGAGAAATTACTGTTTGTGCATTTACAATATTCATTGATTTTTGCCATTGAAAAACGTCCAGAAATGATTGAAGCTACTGACTGAATGAAAGGAGCTGGCATCTCACTCTCTTTGAATCTTCTTTATCATGCTGAGCGGAGCAGGAAAAAGCAAAAAATTTCAGAATTGCACCTTGCAATGCGGAGAAATTACTGTTTGTGCATTTACAATATTCATTGATTTTTGCCATTGAAAAACGTCCAGAAATGATTGAAGCTACTGACTGAATGAAAGGAGCTGGCATCTCACTCTCTTTGAATCTTCTTTATCATGCTAAGAGGAGCAGGAAAAAGCAAAAAATTTCAGAATTGCACCTTGCAATGCGGAGAAATTACTGTTTGTGCATTTACAATATTCATTGATTTTTTCCATTGAAAAACATCATGTTATTCATATACCAGAAATGTTTGAAGCTACTGACTGAATGAAAGGAGCTGGCATCTCACTCTCTTTGAATCTTCTTTATCATGCTAAGAGGAGCAAGAAAAAGCAAAAAATTTCAGAATTGCACCTTGCAATGCGGAGAAATTACTGTTTGTGCATTTACAATATTCATTGATTTTTGCCATTGAAAAACATCATGTTATTCATATACCAGAAATGATTGAAGCTACTGACTGAATGAAAGGAGCTGGCATCTCACTCTCTTTGAATCTTCTTTATAATGCTAAGAGGAGCAGGAAAAAGCAAAAAATTTCAGAATTGCACCTTGCAATGCGGAGAAATTACTGTTTGTGCATTTACAATATTCATTGATTTTTCCCATTGAAAAACGTCCAGAAATGATTGAAGCTGCTGACTGAATGAAAGGAGCTGGCATCTCACTCTCTTTGAATCTTCTTTATCATGCTAAGAGGAGCAGGAAAAAGCAAAAAATTTCAGAATTGCACCTTGCAATGCGGAGAAATTACTGTTTGTGCATTTACAATATTCATTGATTTTTGCCATTGAAAAACATCATGTTATTCATATACCAGAAATGATTGAAGCTACTGACTGATTGAAAGGAGCTGGCATCTCACTCTCTTTGAATCTTCTTTATCATGCTAAGAGGAGCAGGAAAAAGCAAAAAATTTCAGAATTGCACCTTGAAATGCGGAGAAATTACTGTTTGTGCATTTACAATATTCATTGATTTTTGCCATTGAAAAACGTCCAGAAATGATTGAAGCTACTGACTGAATGAAAGGAGCTGGCATCTCACTCTCTTTGAATCTTCTTTATCATGCTAAGAGGAGCAGGAAAAAGCAAAAAATTTCAGAATTGCACCTTGCAATGCGGAGAAATTACTGTTTGTGCATTTACAATATTCATTGATTTTTGCCATTGAAAAACGTCCAGAAATGATTGAAGCTACTGACTGAATGAAAGGAGCTGGCATCTCACTCTCTTTGAATCTTCTTTATCATGCTAAGAGGAGCAGGAAAAAGCAAAAAATTTCAGAATTGCACCTTGCAATGCGGAGAAATTACTGTTTGTGCATTTACAATATTCATTGATTTTTGCCATTGAAAAACATCATGTTATTCATATACCAGAAATGTTTGAAGCTACTGACTGAATGAAAGGAGCTGGCATCTCACTCTCTTTGAATCTTCTTTATCATGCTAAGAGGAGCAGGAAAAAGCAAAAAATTTCAGAATTGCACCTTGCAATGCGGAGAAATTACTGTTTGTGCATTTACAATATTCATTGATTTTTGCCATTGAAAAACGTCCAGAAATGATTGAAGCTACTGACTGAATGAAAGGAGCTGGCATCTCACTCTCTTTGAATCTTCTTTATCATGCTAAGAGGAGCAGGAAAAAGCAAAAAATTTCAGAATTGCACCTTGCAATGCGGAGAAATTACTGTTTGTGCATTTACAATATTCATTGATTTTTTGCCACTGAAAAACATCATGTTATTCATATACCAGAAATGATTGAAGCTACTGACTGAATGAAAGGAGCTGGCATCTCACTCTCTTTGAATCTTCTTTATCATGCTAAGAGGAGCAGGAAAAAGCAAAAAATTTCAGAATTGCACCTTGCAATGCGGAGAAATTACTGTTTGTGCATTTACAATATTCATTGATTTTTGCCATTGAAAAACGTCCAGAAATGATTGAAGCTACTGAATGAATGAAAGGAGCTGGCATCTCACTCTCTTTGAATCTTCTTTATCATGCTAAGAGGAGCAGGAAAAAGCAAAAAATTTCAGAATTGCACCTTGCAATGCGGAGAAATTACTGTTTGTGCATTTACAATATTCATTGATTTTTGCCATTGAAAAACATCATGTTATTCATATACCAGAAATGATTGAAGCTACTGACTGAATGAAAGGAGCTGGCATCTCACTCTCTTTGAATCTTCTTTATCATGCTAAGAGGAGCAGGAAAAAGCAAAAAATTTCAGAATTGCACCTTGCAATGCGGAGAAATTACTGTTTGTGCATTTACAATATTCATTGATTTTTGCCATTGAAAAACGTCCAGAAATGATTGAAGCTACTGACTGAATGAAAGGAGCTGGCATCTCACTCTCTTTGAATCTTCTTTATCATGCTAAGAGGAGCAGGAAAAAGCAAAAAATTTCAGAATTGCACCTTGCAATGCGGAGAAATTACTGTTTGTGCATTTACAATATTCATTGATTTTTGCCATTGAAAAACATCATGTTATTCATATACCAGAAATGTTTGAAGCTACTGACTGAATGAAACGAGCTGGCATATCACTCTCTTTGAATCTTCTTTATCATGCTAAGAGGAGCAGGAAAAAGCAAAAAATTTCAGAATTGCACCTTGCAATGCGGAGAAATTACTGTTTGTGCATTTACAATATTCATTGATTTTTGCCATTGAAAAACGTCCAGAAATGATTGAAGCTACTGACTGAATGAAAGGAGCTGGCATCTCACTCTCTTTGAATCTTCTTTATCATGCTAAGAGGAGCAGGAAAAAGCAAAAAATTTCAGAATTGCACCTTGCAATGCGGAGAAATTACTGTTTGTGCATTTACAATATTCATTGATTTTTGCCATTGAAAAACATCATGTTATTCATATACCAGAAATGTTTGAAGCTACTGACTGAATGAAAGGAGCTGGCATCTCACTCTCTTTGAATCTTCTTTATCATGCTAAGAGGAGCAGGAAAAAGCAAAAAATTTCAGAATTGCACCTTGCAATGCGGAGAAATTACTGTTTGTGCATTTACAATATTCATTGATTTTTGCCATTGAAAAACGTCCAGAAATGATTGAAGCTACTGACTGAATGAAAGGAGCTGGCATCTCACTCTCTTTCAATCTTCTTTATCATGCTAAGAGGAGCAGGAAAAAGCAAAAAATTTCAGAATTGCACCTTGCAATGCGGAGAAATTACTGTTTGTGCATTTACAATATTCATTGATTTTTGCCATTGAAAAACATCATGTTATTCATATACCAGAAATGATTGAAGCTACTGACTGATTGAAAGGAGCTGGCATCTCACTCTCTTTGAATCTTCTTTATCATGCTAAGAGGAGCAGGAAAAAGCAAAAAATTTCAGAATTGCACCTTGCAATGCGGAGAAATTACTGTTTGTGCATTTACAATATTCATTGATTTTTGCCATTGAAAAACGTCCAGAAATAATTGAAGCTACTGACTGAATGAAAGGAGCTGGCATCTCACTCTCTTTGAATCTTCTTTATCATGCTAAGAGGAGCAGGAAAAAGCAAAAAATTTCAGAATTGCACCTTGCAATGCGGAGAAATTACTGTTTGTGCATTAACAATATTGATTGATTTTTGCCATTGAAAAATGTCCAGAAATGATTGAAGCTACTGACTGAATGAAAGGAGCTGGCATCTCACTCTATTTGAATCTTCTTTATCATGCTAAGAGGAGCAGGAAAAAGCAAAAAATTTCAGAATTGCACCTTGCAATGCGGAGAAATTACTGTTTGTGCATTTACAATATTCATTGATTTTTTGCCATTGAAAAACATCATGTTATTCATATACCAGAAATGATTGAAGCTACTGACTGAATGAAAGGAGCTGGCATCTCACTCTCTTTGAATCTTCTTTATCATGCTAAGAGGAGGAGGAAAAAGCAAAAAATTTCAGAATTGCGCCTTGCAATGCGGAGAAATTACTGTTTGTGCATTTACAATATTCATTGATTTTTGCCATTGAAAAACGTCCAGAAATGATTGAAGCTACTGAATGAATGAAAGGAGCTGGCATCTCACTCTCTTTGAATCTTCTTTATCATGCTAAGAGGAGCAGGAAAAAGCAAAAAATTTCAGAATTGCACCTTGCAATGCGGAGAAAATACTGTTTGTGCATTTACAATATTCATTGATTTTTGCCATTGAAAAACATCATGTTATTCATATACCAGAAATGATTGAAGCTACTGACTGAATGAAAGGAGCTGGCATCTCACTCTCTTTGAATCTTCTTTATCATGCTAAGAGGAGCAGGAAAAAGCAAAAAATTTCAGAATTGCACCTTGCAATGCGGAGAAATTACTGTTTGTGCATTTACAATATTCATTGATTTTTGCCATTGAAAAACGTCCAGAAATGATTGAAGCTACTGACTGAATGAAAGGAGCTGGCATCTCACTCTCTTTGAATCTTCTTTATCATGCTAAGAGGAGCAGGAAAAAGCAAAAAATTTCAGAATTGCACCTTGCAATGCGGAGAAATTACTGTTTGTGCATTTACAATATTCATTGATTTTTGCCATTGAAAAACATCATGTTATTCATATACCAGAAATGTTTGAAGCTACTGACTGAATGAAAGGAGCTGGCATATCACTCTCTTTGAATCTTCTTTATCATGCTAAGAGGAGCAGGAAAAAGCAAAAAATTTCAGAATTGCACATTGCAATGTGGAGAAATTACTGTTTGTGCATTTACAATATTCATTGATTTTTGCCATTGAAAAACGTCCAGAAATGTTTGAAGCTACTGACTGAATGAAAGGAGCTGGCATCTCACTCTCTTTGAATCTTCTTTATCATGCTGAGAGGAGCAGGAAAAAGCAAAAAATTTCAGAATTGCACCTTGCAATGCGGAGAAATTACTGTTTGTGCATTTACAATATTCATTGATTTTTGCCATTGAAAAACGTCCAGAAATGATTGAAGCTACTGACTGAATGAAAGGAGCTGGCATCTCACTCTCTTTGAATCTTCTTTATCATGCTAAGAGGAGCAGGAAAAAGCAAAAAATTTCAGAATTGCACCTTGCAATGCGGAGAAATTACTGTTTGTGCATTTACAATATTCATTGATTTTTGCCATTGAAAAACATCATGTTATTCATATACCAGAAATGTTTGAAGCTACTGACTGAATGAAAGGAGCTGGCATCTCACTCTCTTTGAATCTTCTTTATCATGCTAAGAGGAGCAGGAAAAAGCAAAAAATTTCAGAATTGCACCTTGCAATGCGGAGAAATTACTGTTTGTGCATTTACAATATTCATTGATTTTTGCCATTGAAAAACATCATGTTATTCATATACCAGAAATGATTGAAGATACTGACTGAATGAAAGGAGCTGGCATCTCACTCTCTTTGAATCTTCTTTATCATGCTAAGAGGAGCAGGAAAAAGCAAAAAATTTCAGAATTGCACCTTACAATGCGGAGAAATTACTGTTTGTGCATTTACAATATTCATTGATTTTTGCCTTTGAAAAACGTCCAGAAATGATTGAAGCTACTGACTGAATGAAAGGAGCTGGCATCTCACTCTCTTTCAATCTTCTTTATCATGCTAAGAGGAGCAGGAAAAAGCAAAAAATTTCAGAATTGCACCTTGCAATGCGGAGAAATTACTGTTTGTGCATTTACAATATTCATTGATTTTTGCCATTGAAAAACATCATGTTATTCATATACCAGAAATGATTGAAGCTACTGACTGATTGAAAGGAGCTGGCATCTCACTCTCTTTGAATCTTCTTTATCATGCTAAGAGGAGCAGGAAAAAGCAAAAAATTTCAGAATTGCACCTTGAAATGCGGAGAAATTACTGTTTGTGCATTTACAATATTCATTGATTTTTGCCATTGAAAAACGTCCAGAAATAATTGAAGCTACTGACTGAATGAAAGGAGCTGGCATCTCACTCTCTTTGAATCTTCTTTATCATGCTAAGAGGAGCAGGAAAAAGCAAAAAATTTCAGAATTGCACCTTGCAATGCGGAGAAATTACTGTTTGTGCATTTACAATATTCATTGATTTTTGCCATTGAAAAACGTCCAGAAATGATTGAAGCTACTGACTGAATGAAAGGAGCTGGCATCTCACTGTCTTTGAATCTTCTTTATCATGCTAAGAGGAGCAGGAAAAAGCAAAAAATTTCAGAATTGCACCTTGCAATGCGGAGAAATTACTGTTTGTGCATTTACAATATTCATTGATTTTTGCCATTGAAAAACATCATGTTATTCATATACCAGAAATGTTTGAAGCTACTGACTGAATGAAAGGAGCTGGCATCTCACTCTCTTTGAATCTTCTTTATCATGCTAAGAGGAGCAGGAAAAAGCAAAAAATTTCAGAATTGCACCTTGCAATGCGGAGAAATTACTGTTTGTGCATTTACAATATTCATTGATTTTTGCCATTGAAAAACGTTCAGAAATGATTTAAGCTACTGACTGAATGAAAGGAGCTGGCATCTCACTCTCTTTGAATCTTTTTTATCATGCTAAGAGGAGCAGGAAAAAGCAAAAAATTTCAGAATTGCACCTTGCAATGCGGAGAAATTACTGTTTGTGCATTTACAATATTCATTTATTTTTGCCATTGAAAAACATCATGTTATTCATATACCAGAAATGATTGAAGCTACTGACTGAATGAAAGGAGCTGGCATCTCACTCTCTTTGAATCTTCTTTATCATGCTAAGAGGAGCAGGAAAAAGCAAAAAATTTCAGAATTGCACCTTGCAATGCGGAGAAATTACTGTTTGTGCATTTACAATATTCATTGATTTTTGCCATTGAAAAACGTCCAGAAATGATTGAAGCTACTGAATGAATGAAAGGAGCTGGCATCTCACTCTCTTTGAATCTTCTTTATCATGCTAAGAGGAGCAGGAAAAAGCAAAAAATTTCAGAATTGCACCTTGCAATGCGGAGAAATTACTGTTTGTGCATTTACAATATTCATTGATTTTTGCCATTGAAAAACATCATGTTATTCATATACCAGAAATGATTGAAGCTACTGACTGAATGAAAGGAGCTGGCATCTCACTCTCTTTGAATCTTCTTTATCATGCTAAGAGGAGCAGGAAAAAGCAAAAAATTTCAGAATTGCACCTTGCAATGCGGAGAAATTACTGTTTGTGCATTTACAATATTCATTGATTTTTGCCATTGAAAAACGTCCAGAAATGATTGAAGCTACTGACTGAATGAAAGGAGCTGGCATCTCACTCTCTTTGAATCTTCTTTATCATGCTAAGAGGAGCAGGAAAAAGCAAAAAATTTCAGAATTGCACCTTGCAATGCGGAGAAATTACTGTTTGTGCATTTACAATATTCATTGATTTTTGCCATTGAAAAACATCATGTTATTCATATACCAGAAATGTTTGAAGCTACTGACTGAATGAAAGGAGCTGGCATATCACTCTCTTTGAATCTTCTTTATCATGCTAAGAGGAGCAGGAAAAAGCAAAAAATTTCAGAATTGCACATTGCAATGTGGAGAAATTACTGTTTGTGCATTTACAATATTCATTGATTTTTGCCATTGAAAAACGTCCAGAAATGTTTGAAGCTACTGACTGAATGAAAGGAGCTGGCATCTCACTCTCTTTGAATCTTCTTTATCATGCTATGAGGAGCAGGAAAAAGCAAAAAATTTCAGAATTGCACCTTGCAATGCGGAGAAATTACTGTTTGTGCATTTACAATATTCATTGATTTTTGCCATTGAAAAACGTCCAGAAATGATTGAAGCTACTGACTGAATGAAAGGAGCTGGCATCTCACTCTCTTTGAATCTTCTTTATCATGCTAAGAGGAGCAGGAAAAAGCAAAAAATTTCAGATTTGCACCTTGCAATGCGGAGAAATTACTGTTTGTGCATTTACAATATTCATTGATTTTTGCCATTGAAAAACGTCCAGAAATGATTGAAGCTACTGACTGAATGAAAGGAGCTGGCATCTCACTCTCTTTGAATCTTCTTTATCATGCTAAGAGGAGCAGGAAAAAGCAAAAAATTTCAGAATTGCACCTTGCAATGCGGAGAAATTACTGTTTGTGCATTTACAATATTCATTGATTTTTGCCATTGAAAAACATCATGTTATTCATATACCAGAAATGTTTGAAGCTACTGACTGAATGAAAGGAGCTGGCATCTCACTCTCTTTGAATCTTCTTTATCATGCTAAGAGGAGCAGGAAAAAGCAAAAAAATTCAGAATTGCACCTTGCAATGCGGAGAAATTACTGTTTGTGCATTTACAATATTCATTGATTTTTGCCATTGAAAAACGTCCAGAAATGATTGAAGCTACTGACTGAATGAAAGGTGCTGGCATCTCACTCTCTTTGAATCTTCTTTATCATGCTAAGAGGAGCAGGAAAAAGCAAAAAATTTCAGAATTGCACTTTGCAATGCGGAGAAATTATTGTTTGTGCATTTACAATATTCATTGATTTTTGCCATTGAAAAACGTCCAGAAATGATTGAAGCTACTGACTGAATGAAAGGAGCTGGCATCTCACTCTCTTTGAATCTTCTTTATCATGCTAAGAGGAGCAGGAAAAAGCAAAAAATTTCAGAATTGCACCTTGCAATGCGGAGAAATTACTGTTTGTGCATTTACAATATTCATTGATTTTTGCCATTGAAAAACATCATGTTATTCATATACCAGAAATGTTTGAAGCTACTGACTGACTGAAAGGAGCTGGCATCTCACTCTCTTTGAATCTTCTTTATCATGCTAAGAGGAGCAGGAAAAAGCAAAAAATTTCAGAATTGCACCTTGCAATGCGGAGAAATTACTGTTTGTGCATTTACAATATTCATTGATTTTTGCCATTGAAAAACATCATGTTATTCATATACCAGAAATGATTGAAGCTACTGACTGAATGAAAGGAGCTGGCATCTCACTCTCTTTGAATCTTCTTTATCATGCTAAGAGGAGCAGGAAAAAGCAAAAAATTTCAGAATTGCACCTTGCAATGCGGAGAAATTACTGTTCGTGCATTTACAATATTCATTGATTTTTGCCATTGAAAAACGTCCAGAAATGATTGAAGCTACAGACTGAATGAAAGGAGCTGGCATCTCACTCTCTTTGAATCTTCTTTATCATGCTAAGAGGAGCAGGAAAAAGCAAAAAATTTCAGAATTGCACCTTGCAATGCGCAGAAATTACTGTTTGTGCATTTACAATATTCATTGATTTTTGCCATTGAAAAACATCCAGAAATGATTGAAGCTACTGACTGAATGAAAGGAGCTGGCATCTCACTCTCTTTGAATCTTCTTTATCATGCTAAGAGGAGCAGGAAAAAGCAAAAAATTTCAGAATTGCACCTTGCAATGCGGAGAAATTACTGTTTGTGCATTTACAATATTCATTGATTTTTGCCATTGAAAAACGTCCAGAAATGATTGAAGCTACTGACTGAATGAAAGGAGCTGGCATCTCACTCTCTTTGAATCTTCTTTATCATGCTAAGAGGAGCAGGAAAAAGCAAAAAATTTCAGAATTGCACCTTGCAATGCGGAGAAATTACTGTTTGTGCATTTACAATATTCATTGATTTTTGCCATTGAAAAACATCATGTATTCATATTGCAGAAATGATTGAAGCTACTGACTGAATGAAAGGAGCTGGCATCTCACTCTCTTTGAATCTTCTTTATCATGCTAAGAGGAGCAGGAAAAAGGAAAAAATTTCAGAATTGCACCTTGCAATGCGGAGAAATTACTGTTTGTGCATTTACAATATTCATTGATTTTTGCCATTGAAAAACGTCCAGAAATGATTGAAGCTACTGACTGAATGAAAGGAGCTGGCATCTCACTCTCTTTGAATCTTCTTTATCATGCTAAGAGGAGCAGTAAAAAGCAAAAAATTTCAGAATTGCACATTGCAATGCGGAGAAATTACTGTTTGTGCATTTACAATATTCATTGATTTTTGCCATTGAAAAACATCATGTTATTCATATACCAGAAATGTTTGAAGCTACTGACTGAATGAAAGGAGCTGGCATCTCACTCTCTTTGAATCTTCTTTATCATGCTAAGAGGAGCAGGAAAAAGCAAAAAATTTCCGAATTGCACCTTGCAATGCGGAGAAATTACTGTTTGTGCATTTACAATATTCATTGATTTTTGCCATTGAAAAACGTCCAGAAATGTTTGAAGCTACTGACTGAATGAAAGGAGCTGGCATCTCACTCTCTTTGAATCTTCTTTATCATGCTAAGAGGAGCAGGAAAAAGCAAAAAATTTCAGAATTGCACCTTGCAATGCGGAGAAATTACTGTTTGTGCATTTACAATATTCATTGATTTTTGCCATTGAAAAACATCATGTTATTCATATACCAGAAATGATTGAAGCTACTGACTGAATGAAAGGAGCTGGCATCTCACTCTCTTTGAATCTTCTTTATCATGCTAAGAGGAGCAGGAAAAAGCAAAAAATTTCAGAATTGCACCTTGCAATGCGGAGAAATTACTGTTTGTGCATTTACAATATTCATTGATTTTTGCCATTGAAAAACGTCCAGAAATGATTGAAGCTACTGACTGAATGAAAGGAGCTGGCATCTCACTCTCTTTGAATCTTCTTTACCATGCTAAGAGGAGCAGGAAAAAGCAAAAAATTTCAGAATTGCACCTTGCAATGCGGAGAAATTACTGTTTGTGCATTTACAATATTCATTGATTTTTGCCATTGAAAAACATCATGTTATTCATATACCAGAAATGTTTGAAGCTACTGACTGAATGAAATGAGCTGGCATATCACTCTCTTTGAATCTTCTTTATCATGCTAAGAGGAGCAGGAAAAAGCAAAAAATTTCAGAATTGCACATTGCAATGTGGAGAAATTACTGTTTGTGCATTTACAATATTCATTGATTTTTGCCATTGAAAAACGTCCAGAAATGTTTGAAGCTACTGACTGAATGAAAGGAGCTGGCATCTCACTCTCTTTGAATCTTCTTTATCATGCTATGAGGAGCAGGAAAAAGCAAAAAATTTCAGAATTGCACCTTGCAATGCGGAGAAATTACTGTTTGTGCATTTACAATATTCATTGATTTTTGCCATTGAAAAACGTCCAGAAATGATTGAAGCTACTGACTGAATGAAAGGAGCTGGCATCTCACTCTCTTTGAATCTTCTTTATCATGCTAAGAGGAGCAGGAAAAAGCAAAAAATTTCAGATTTGCACCTTGCAATGCGGAGAAATTACTGTTTGTGCATTTACAATATTCATTGATTTTTGCCATTGAAAAACGTCCAGAAATGATTGAAGCTACTGACTGAATGAAAGGAGCTGGCATCTCACTCTCTTTGAATCTTCTTTATCATGCTAAGAGGAGCAGGAAAAAGCAAAAAATTTCAGATTTGCACCTTGCAATGCGGAGAAATTACTGTTTGTGCATTTACAATATTCATTGATTTTTGCCATTGAAAAACGTCCAGAAATGATTGAAGCTACTGACTGAATGAAAGGAGCTGGCATCTCACTCTCTTTGAATCTTCTTTATCATGCTAAGAGGAGCAGGAAAAAGCAAAAAATTTCAGAATTGCACCTTGCAATGCGGAGAAATTACTGTTTGTGCATTTACAATATTCATTGATTTTTGCCATTGAAAAACATCATGTTATTCATATACCAGAAATGTTTGAAGCTACTGACTGAATGAAAGGAGCTGGCATCTCACTCTCTTTGAATCTTCTTTATCATGCTAAGAGGAGCAGGAAAAAGCAAAAAATTTCAGAATTGCACCTTGCAATGCGGAGAAATTACTGTTTGTGCATTTACAATATTCATTGATTTTTGCCATTGAAAAACGTCCAGAAATGATTGAAGCTACTGACTGAATGAAAGGAGCTGGCATCTCACTCTCTTTGAATCTTCTTTATCATGCTAAGAGGAGCAGGAAAAAGCAAAAAATTTCAGAATTGCACCTTGCAATGCGGAGAAATTATTGTTTGTGCATTTACAATATTCATTGATTTTTGCCATTGAAAAACATCCAGAAATGATTGAAGCTACTGACTGAATGAAAGGAGCTGGCATCTCACTCTCTTTGAATCTTCTTTATCATGCTAAGAGGAGCAGGAAAAAGCAAAAAATTTCAGAATTGCACCTTGCAATGCGGAGAAATTACTGTTTGTGCATTTACAATATTCATTGATTTTTGCCATTGAAAAACATCATGTTATTCATATACCAGAAATGTTTGAAGCTACTGACTGAATGAAAGGAGCTGGCATCTCACTCTCTTTGAATCTTCTTTATCATGCTAAGAGGAGCAGGAAAAAGCAAAAAATTTCAGAATTGCACCTTGCAATGCGGAGAAATTACTGTTTGTGCATTTACAATATTCATTGATTTTTGCCATTGAAAAACATCATGTTATTCATATACCAGAAATGATTGAAGCTACTGACTGAATGAAAGGAGCTGGCATCCCACTCTCTTTGAATCTTCTTTATCATGCTAAGAGGAGCAGGAAAAAGCAAAAAATTTCAGAATTGCACCTTGCAATGCGGAGAAATTACTGTTTGTGCATTTACAATATTCATTGATTTTTGCCATTGAAAAACGTCCAGAAATGATTGAAGCTACTGACTGAATGAAAGGAGCTGGCATCTCACTCTCTTTGAATCTTCTTTATCATGCTAAGAGGAGCAGGAAAAAGCAAAAAATTTCAGAATTGCACCTTGCAATGCGGAGAAATTACTGTTTGTGCATTTACAATATTCATTGATTTTTGCCATTGAAAAACATCCAGAAATGATTGAAGCTACTGACTGAATGAAAGGAGCTGGCATCTCACTCTCTTTGAATCTTCTTTATCATGCTAAGAGGAGCAGGAAAAAGCAAAAAATTTCAGAATTGCACCTTGCAATGCGGAGAAATTACTGTTTGTGCATTTACAATATTCATTGATTTTTGCCATTGAAAAACGTCCAGAAATGATTGAAGCTACTGACTGAATGAAAGGAGCTGGCATCTCACTCTCTTTGAATCTTCTTTATCATGCTAAGAGGAGCAGGAAAAAGCAAAAAATTTCAGAATTGCACCTTGCAATGCGGAGAAATTACTGTTTGTGCATTTACAATATTTATTGATTTTTGCCATTGAAAAACATCATGTATTCATATTCCAGAAATGATTGAAGCTACTGACTGAATGAAAGGAGCTGGCATCTCACTCTCTTTGAATCTTCTTTATCATGCTAAGAGGAGCAGGAAAAAGGAAAAAATTTCAGAATTGCACCTTGCAATGCGGAGAAATTACTGTTTGTGCATTTACAATATTCATTGATTTTTGCCATTGAAAAACGTCCAGAAATGATTGAAGCTACTGACTGAATGAAAGGAGCTGGCATCTCACTCTCTTTGAATCTTCTTTATCATGCTAAGAGGAGCAGTAAAAAGCAAAAAATTTCAGAATTGCACATTGCAATGCGGAGAAATTACTGTTTGTGCATTTACAATATTCATTGATTTTTGCCATTGAAAAACATCATGTTATTCATATACCAGAAATGTTTGAAGCTACTGACTGAATGAAAGGAGCTGGCATCTCACTCTCTTTGAATCTTCTTTATCATGCTAAGAGGAGCAGGAAAAAGCAAAAAATTTCCGAATTGCACCTTGCAATGCGGAGAAATTACTGTTTGTGCATTTACAATATTCATTGATTTTTGCCATTGAAAAACGTCCAGAAATGATTGAAGCTACTGACTGAATGAAAGGAGCTGGCATCTCACTCTCTTTGAATCTTCTTTATCATGCTAAGAGGAGCAGGAAAAAGCAAAAAATTTCAGAATTGCACCTTGCAATGCAGAGAAATTACTGTTTGTGCATTTACAATATTCATTGATTTTTGCCATTGAAAAACATCATGTTATTCATATACCAGAAATGTTTGAAGCTACTGACTGAATGAAAGGAGCTGGCATCTCACTCTCTTTGAATCTTCTTTATCATGCTAAGAGGAGCAGGAAAAAGCAAAAAATTTCAGAATTGCACCTTGCAATGCGGAGAAATTACTGTTTGTGCATTTACAATATTCATTGATTTTTGCCATTGAAAAACATCCAGAAATGATTGAAGCTACTGACTGAATGAAAGGAGCTGGCATCTCACTCTCTTTGAATCTTCTTTATCATGCTAAGAGGAGCAGGAAAAAGCAAAAAATTTCAGAATTGCACCTTGCAATGCGGAGAAATTACTGTTTGTGCATTTACAATATTCATTGATTTTTGCCATTGAAAAACGTCCAGAAATGATTGAAGCTACTGACTGAATGAAAGGAGCTGGCATCTCACTCTCTTTGAATCTTCTTTATCATGCTAAGAGGAGCAGGAAAAAGCAAAAAATTTCAGAATTGCACCTTGCAATGCGGAGAAATTACTGTTTGTGCATTTACAATATTTATTGATTTTTGCCATTGAAAAACATCATGTATTCATATTCCAGAAATGATTGAAGCTACTGACTGAATGAAAGGAGCTGGCATCTCACTCTCTTTGAATCTTCTTTATCATGCTAAGAGGAGCAGGAAAAAGGAAAAAATTTCAGAATTGCACCTTGCAATGCGGAGAAATTACTGTTTGTGCATTTACAATATTCATTGATTTTTGCCATTGAAAAACGTCCAGAAATGATTGAAGCTACTGACTGAATGAAAGGAGCTGGCATCTCACTCTCTTTGAATCTTCTTTATCATGCTAAGAGGAGCAGTAAAAAGCAAAAAATTTCAGAATTGCACATTGCAATGCGGAGAAATTACTGTTTGTGCATTTACAATATTCATTGATTTTTGCCATTGAAAAACATCATGTTATTCATATACCAGAAATGTTTGAAGCTACTGACTGAATGAAAGGAGCTGGCATCTCACTCTCTTTGAATCTTCTTTATCATGCTAAGAGGAGCAGGAAAAAGCAAAAAATTTCCGAATTGCACCTTGCAATGCGGAGAAATTACTGTTTGTGCATTTACAATATTCATTGATTTTTGCCATTGAAAAACGTCCAGAAATGATTGAAGCTACTGACTGAATGAAAGGAGCTGGCATCTCACTCTCTTTGAATCTTCTTTATCATGCTAAGAGGAGCAGGAAAAAGCAAAAAATTTCAGATTTGCACCTTGCAATGCGGAGAAATTACTGTTTGTGCATTTACAATATTCATTGATTTTTGCCATTGAAAAACGTCCAGAAATGATTGAAGCTACTGACTGAATGAAAGGAGCTGGCATCTCACTCTCTTTGAATCTTCTTTATCATGCTAAGAGGAGCAGGAAAAAGCAAAAAATTTCAGAATTGCACCTTGCAATGCGGAGAAATTACTGTTTGTGCATTTACAATATTCATTGATTTTTGCCATTGAAAAACATCATGTTATTCATATACCAGAAATGTTTGAAGCTACTGACTGAATGAAAGGAGCTGGCATCTCACTCTCTTTGAATCTTCTTTATCATGCTAAGAGGAGCAGGAAAAAGCAAAAAATTTCAGAATTGCACCTTGCAATGCGGAGAAATTACTGTTTGTGCATTTACAATATTCATTGATTTTTGCCATTGAAAAACGTCCAGAAATGATTGAAGCTACTGACTGAATGAAAGGAGCTGGCATCTCACTCTCTTTGAATCTTCTTTATCATGCTAAGAGGAGCAGGAAAAAGCAAAAAATTTCAGAATTGCACCTTGCAATGCGGAGAAATTATTGTTTGTGCATTTACAATATTCATTGATTTTTGCCATTGAAAAACATCCAGAAATGATTGAAGCTACTGACTGAATGAAAGGAGCTGGCATCTCACTCTCTTTGAATCTTCTTTATCATGCTAAGAGGAGCAGGAAAAAGCAAAAAATTTCAGAATTGCACCTTGCAATGCGGAGAAATTACTGTTTGTGCATTTACAATATTCATTGATTTTTGCCATTGAAAAACATCATGTTATTCATATACCAGAAATGTTTGAAGCTACTGACTGAATGAAAGGAGCTGGCATCTCACTCTCTTTGAATCTTCTTTATCATGCTAAGAGGAGCAGGAAAAAGCAAAAAATTTCAGAATTGCACCTTGCAATGCGGAGAAATTACTGTTTGTGCATTTACAATATTCATTGATTTTTGCCATTGAAAAACATCATGTTATTCATATACCAGAAATGATTGAAGCTACTGACTGAATGAAAGGAGCTGGCATCCCACTCTCTTTGAATCTTCTTTATCATGCTAAGAGGAGCAGGAAAAAGCAAAAAATTTCAGAATTGCACCTTGCAATGCGGAGAAATTACTGTTTGTGCATTTACAATATTCATTGATTTTTGCCATTGAAAAACGTCCAGAAATGATTGAAGCTACTGACTGAATGAAAGGAGCTGGCATCTCACTCTCTTTGAATCTTCTTTATCATGCTAAGAGGAGCAGGAAAAAGCAAAAAATTTCAGAATTGCACCTTGCAATGCGGAGAAATTACTGTTTGTGCATTTACAATATTCATTGATTTTTGCCATTGAAAAACATCCAGAAATGATTGAAGCTACTGACTGAATGAAAGGAGCTGGCATCTCACTCTCTTTGAATCTTCTTTATCATGCTAAGAGGAGCAGGAAAAAGCAAAAAATTTCAGAATTGCACCTTGCAATGCGGAGAAATTACTGTTTGTGCATTTACAATATTCATTGATTTTTGCCATTGAAAAACGTCCAGAAATGATTGAAGCTACTGACTGAATGAAAGGAGCTGGCATCTCACTCTCTTTGAATCTTCTTTATCATGCTAAGAGGAGCAGGAAAAAGCAAAAAATTTCAGAATTGCACCTTGCAATGCGGAGAAATTACTGTTTGTGCATTTACAATATTTATTGATTTTTGCCATTGAAAAACATCATGTATTCATATTCCAGAAATGATTGAAGCTACTGACTGAATGAAAGGAGCTGGCATCTCACTCTCTTTGAATCTTCTTTATCATGCTAAGAGGAGCAGGAAAAAGGAAAAAATTTCAGAATTGCACCTTGCAATGCGGAGAAATTACTGTTTGTGCATTTACAATATTCATTGATTTTTGCCATTGAAAAACGTCCAGAAATGATTGAAGCTACTGACTGAATGAAAGGAGCTGGCATCTCACTCTCTTTGAATCTTCTTTATCATGCTAAGAGGAGCAGTAAAAAGCAAAAAATTTCAGAATTGCACATTGCAATGCGGAGAAATTACTGTTTGTGCATTTACAATATTCATTGATTTTTGCCATTGAAAAACATCATGTTATTCATATACCAGAAATGTTTGAAGCTACTGACTGAATGAAAGGAGCTGGCATCTCACTCTCTTTGAATCTTCTTTATCATGCTAAGAGGAGCAGGAAAAAGCAAAAAATTTCCGAATTGCACCTTGCAATGCGGAGAAATTACTGTTTGTGCATTTACAATATTCATTGATTTTTGCCATTGAAAAACGTCCAGAAATGATTGAAGCTACTGACTGAATGAAAGGAGCTGGCATCTCACTCTCTTTGAATCTTCTTTATCATGCTAAGAGGAGCAGGAAAAAGCAAAAAATTTCAGAATTGCACCTTGCAATGCAGAGAAATTACTGTTTGTGCATTTACAATATTCATTGATTTTTGCCATTGAAAAACATCATGTTATTCATATACCAGAAATGTTTGAAGCTACTGACTGAATGAAAGGAGCTGGCATCTCACTCTCTTTGAATCTTCTTTATCATGCTAAGAGGAGCAGGAAAAAGCAAAAAATTTCAGAATTGCACCTTGCAATGCGGAGAAATTACTGTTTGTGCATTAACAATATTCATTGATTTTTGCCATTGAAAAACATCATGTTATTCATATACCAGAAATGATTGAAGCTACTGACTGAATGAAAGGAGCTGGCATCTCACTCTCTTTGAATCTTCTTTATCATGCTAAGAGGAGCAGGAAAAAGCAAAAAATTTCAGAATTGCACCTTGCAATGCGGAGAAATTACTGTTTGTGCATTTACAATATTCATTGATTTTTGCCATTGAAAAACGTCCAGAAATGATTGAAGCTACTGACTGAATGAAAGGAGCTGGCATCTCACGCTCTTTGAATCTTCTTTATCATGCTAAGAGGAGCAGGAAAAAGCAAAAAATTTCAGAATTGCACCTTGCAATGCGGAGAAATTACTGTTTGTGCATTTACAATATTCATTGATTTTTGCCATTGAAAAACATCATGTTATTCATATACCAGAAATGATTGAAGCTACTGACTGATTGAAAGGAGCTGGCATCTCACTCTCTTTGAATCTTCTTTATCATGCTAAGAGGAGCAGGAAAAAGCAAAAAATTTCAGAATTGCACCTTGAAATGCGGAGAAATTACTGTTTGTGCATTTACAATATTCATTGATTTTTTGCCATTGAAAAACGTCCAGAAATGATTGAAGCTACTGACTGAATGAAAGGAGCTGGCATCTCACTCTCTTTGAATCTTCTTTATCATGCTAAGAGGAGCAGGAAAAATCAAAAAATTTCAGAATTGCACCTTGCAATGCGGAGAAATTACTGTTTGTGCATTTACAATATTCATTGATTTTTGCCATTGAAAAACGTCCAGAAATGATTGAAGCTACTGACTGAATGAAAGGAGCTGGCATCTCACTCTCTTTGAATCTTCTTTATCATGCTAAGAGGAGCAGGAAAAAGCAAAAAATTTCAGAATTGCACCTTGCAATGCGGAGAAATTACTGTTTGTGCATTTACAATATTCATTGATTTTTGCCATTGAAAAACATCATGTTATTTATATACCAGAAATGATTGAAGCTACTGACTGATTGAAAGGAGCTGGCATCTCACTCTCTTTGAATCTTCTTTATCATGCTAAGAGGAGCAGGAAAAAGCAAAAAATTTCAGAATTGCACCTTGAAATGCGGAGAAATTACTGTTTGTGCATTTACAATATTCATTGATTTTTTGCCATTGAAAAACGTCCAGAAATGATTGAAGCTACTGACTGAATGAAAGGAGCTGGCATCTCACTCTCTTTGAATCTTCTTTATCATGCTAAGAGGAGCAGGAAAAATCAAAAAATTTCAGAATTGCACCTTGCAATGCGGAGAAATTACTGTTTGTGCATTTACAATATTCATTGATTTTTGCCATTGAAAAACGTCCAGAAATGATTGAAGCTACTGACTGAATGAAAGGAGCTGGCATCTCACTCTCTTTGAATCTTCTTTATCATGCTAAGAGGAGCAGGAAAAAGCAAAAAATTTCAGATTTGCACCTTGCAATGCGGAGAAATTACTGTTTGTGCATTTACAATATTCATTGATTTTTGCCATTGAAAAACGTCCAGAAATGATTGAAGCTACTGACTGAATGAAAGGAGCTGGCATCTCACTCTCTTTGAATCTTCTTTATCATGCTAAGAGGAGCAGGAAAAAGCAAAAAATTTCAGAATTGCACCTTGCAATGCGGAGAAATTACTGTTTGTGCATTTACAATATTCATTGATTTTTGCCATTGAAAAACATCATGTTATTCATATACCAGAAATGTTTGAAGCTACTGACTGAATGAAAGGAGCTGGCATCTCACTCTCTTTGAATCTTCTTTATCATGCTAAGAGGAGCAGGAAAAAGCAAAAAATTTCAGAATTGCACCTTGCAATGCGGAGAAATTACTGTTTGTGCATTTACAATATTCATTGATTTTTGCCATTGAAAAACGTCCAGAAATGATTGAAGCTACTGACTGAATGAAAGGAGCTGGCATCTCACTCTCTTTGAATCTTCTTTATCATGCTAAGAGGAGCAGGAAAAAGCAAAAAATTTCAGAATTGCACCTTGCAATGCGGAGAAATTATTGTTTGTGCATTTACAATATTCATTGATTTTTGCCATTGAAAAACATCCAGAAATGATTGAAGCTACTGACTGAATGAAAGGAGCTGGCATCTCACTCTCTTTGAATCTTCTTTATCATGCTAAGAGGAGCAGGAAAAAGCAAAAAATTTCAGAATTGCACCTTGCAATGCGGAGAAATTACTGTTTGTGCATTTACAATATTCATTGATTTTTGCCATTGAAAAACATCATGTTATTCATATACCAGAAATGTTTGAAGCTACTGACTGAATGAAAGGAGCTGGCATCTCACTCTCTTTGAATCTTCTTTATCATGCTAAGAGGAGCAGGAAAAAGCAAAAAATTTCAGAATTGCACCTTGCAATGCGGAGAAATTACTGTTTGTGCATTTACAATATTCATTGATTTTTGCCATTGAAAAACATCATGTTATTCATATACCAGAAATGATTGAAGCTACTGACTGAATGAAAGGAGCTGGCATCCCACTCTCTTTGAATCTTCTTTATCATGCTAAGAGGAGCAGGAAAAAGCAAAAAATTTCAGAATTGCACCTTGCAATGCGGAGAAATTACTGTTTGTGCATTTACAATATTCATTGATTTTTGCCATTGAAAAACGTCCAGAAATGATTGAAGCTACTGACTGAATGAAAGGAGCTGGCATCTCACTCTCTTTGAATCTTCTTTATCATGCTAAGAGGAGCAGGAAAAAGCAAAAAATTTCAGAATTGCACCTTGCAATGCGGAGAAATTACTGTTTGTGCATTTACAATATTCATTGATTTTTGCCATTGAAAAACATCCAGAAATGATTGAAGCTACTGACTGAATGAAAGGAGCTGGCATCTCACTCTCTTTGAATCTTCTTTATCATGCTAAGAGGAGCAGGAAAAAGCAAAAAATTTCAGAATTGCACCTTGCAATGCGGAGAAATTACTGTTTGTGCATTTACAATATTCATTGATTTTTGCCATTGAAAAACGTCCAGAAATGATTGAAGCTACTGACTGAATGAAAGGAGCTGGCATCTCACTCTCTTTGAATCTTCTTTATCATGCTAAGAGGAGCAGGAAAAAGCAAAAAATTTCAGAATTGCACCTTGCAATGCGGAGAAATTACTGTTTGTGCATTTACAATATTTATTGATTTTTGCCATTGAAAAACATCATGTATTCATATTCCAGAAATGATTGAAGCTACTGACTGAATGAAAGGAGCTGGCATCTCACTCTCTTTGAATCTTCTTTATCATGCTAAGAGGAGCAGGAAAAAGGAAAAAATTTCAGAATTGCACCTTGCAATGCGGAGAAATTACTGTTTGTGCATTTACAATATTCATTGATTTTTGCCATTGAAAAACGTCCAGAAATGATTGAAGCTACTGACTGAATGAAAGGAGCTGGCATCTCACTCTCTTTGAATCTTCTTTATCATGCTAAGAGGAGCAGTAAAAAGCAAAAAATTTCAGAATTGCACATTGCAATGCGGAGAAATTACTGTTTGTGCATTTACAATATTCATTGATTTTTGCCATTGAAAAACATCATGTTATTCATATACCAGAAATGTTTGAAGCTACTGACTGAATGAAAGGAGCTGGCATCTCACTCTCTTTGAATCTTCTTTATCATGCTAAGAGGAGCAGGAAAAAGCAAAAAATTTCCGAATTGCACCTTGCAATGCGGAGAAATTACTGTTTGTGCATTTACAATATTCATTGATTTTTGCCATTGAAAAACGTCCAGAAATGATTGAAGCTACTGACTGAATGAAAGGAGCTGGCATCTCACTCTCTTTGAATCTTCTTTATCATGCTAAGAGGAGCAGGAAAAAGCAAAAAATTTCAGAATTGCACCTTGCAATGCAGAGAAATTACTGTTTGTGCATTTACAATATTCATTGATTTTTGCCATTGAAAAACATCATGTTATTCATATACCAGAAATGTTTGAAGCTACTGACTGAATGAAAGGAGCTGGCATCTCACTCTCTTTGAATCTTCTTTATCATGCTAAGAGGAGCAGGAAAAAGCAAAAAATTTCAGAATTGCACCTTGCAATGCGGAGAAATTACTGTTTGTGCATTAACAATATTCATTGATTTTTGCCATTGAAAAACATCATGTTATTCATATACCAGAAATGATTGAAGCTACTGACTGAATGAAAGGAGCTGGCATCTCACTCTCTTTGAATCTTCTTTATCATGCTAAGAGGAGCAGGAAAAAGCAAAAAATTTCAGAATTGCACCTTGCAATGCGGAGAAATTACTGTTTGTGCATTTACAATATTCATTGATTTTTGCCATTGAAAAACGTCCAGAAATGATTGAAGCTACTGACTGAATGAAAGGAGCTGGCATCTCACGCTCTTTGAATCTTCTTTATCATGCTAAGAGGAGCAGGAAAAAGCAAAAAATTTCAGAATTGCACCTTGCAATGCGGAGAAATTACTGTTTGTGCATTTACAATATTCATTGATTTTTGCCATTGAAAAACATCATGTTATTCATATACCAGAAATGATTGAAGCTACTGACTGATTGAAAGGAGCTGGCATCTCACTCTCTTTGAATCTTCTTTATCATGCTAAGAGGAGCAGGAAAAAGCAAAAAATTTCAGAATTGCACCTTGAAATGCGGAGAAATTACTGTTTGTGCATTTACAATATTCATTGATTTTTTGCCATTGAAAAACGTCCAGAAATGATTGAAGCTACTGACTGAATGAAAGGAGCTGGCATCTCACTCTCTTTGAATCTTCTTTATCATGCTAAGAGGAGCAGGAAAAATCAAAAAATTTCAGAATTGCACCTTGCAATGCGGAGAAATTACTGTTTGTGCATTTACAATATTCATTGATTTTTGCCATTGAAAAACGTCCAGAAATGATTGAAGCTACTGACTGAATGAAAGGAGCTGGCATCTCACTCTCTTTGAATCTTCTTTATCATGCTAAGAGGAGCAGGAAAAAGCAAAAAATTTCAGAATTGCACCTTGCAATGCGGAGAAATTACTGTTTGTGCATTTACAATATTCATTGATTTTTGCCATTGAAAAACATCATGTTATTTATATACCAGAAATGTTTGAAGCTACTGACTGAATGAAAGGAGCTTACATCTCACTCTCTTTGAATCTTCTTTATCATGCTAAGAGGAGCAGGAAAAAGCAAAAAATTTCAGAATTGCACCTTGCAATGCGGAGAAATTACTGTTTGTGCATTTACAATATTCATTGATTTTTGCCATTGAAAAACATCATGTTATTCATATACCAGAAATGATTGAAGCTACTGACTGAATGAAAGGAGCTGGCATCTCACTCTCTTTGAATCTTCTTTATCATGCTAAGAGGAGCAGGAAAAAGCAAAAAGTTTCAGAATTGCACCTTGCAATGCGGAGAAATTACTGTTTGTGCATTTACAATATTCATTGATTTTTGCCATTGAAAAACGTCCAGAAATGATTGAAGCTACTGACTGAATGAAAGGAGCTGGCATATCACTCTCTTTGAATCTTCTTTATCATGCTAAGAGGAGCAGGAAAAAGCAAAAAATTTCAGAATTGCACCTTGCAATGCGGAGAAATTACTGTTTGTGCATTTACAATATTCATTGATTTTTGCCATTGAAAAACATCATGTTATTCATATACCAGAAATGATTGAAGCTACTGACTGAATGAAAGGAGCTGGCATCTCACTCTCTTTGAATCTTCTTTATCATGCTAAGAGGAGCAGGAAAAAGCAAAAAATTTCAGAATTGCACCTTGCAATGCGGAGAAATTACTGTTTGTGCATTTACAATATTCATTGATTTTTGCCATTGAAAAACGTCCAGAAATGATTGAAGCTACTGACTGAATGAAAGGAGCTGGCATCTCACTCTCTTTGAATCTTCTTTATCATGCTAAGAGGAGCAGGAAAAAGCAAAAAATTTCAGAATTGCACCTTGCAATGCGGAGAAATTACTGTTTGTGCATTTACAATATTCATTGATTTTTGCCATTGAAAAACATCATGTTATTCATATACCAGAAATGTTTGAAGCTACTGACTGAATGAAAGGAGCTGGCATCTCACTCTCTTTGAATCTTCTTTATCATGCTAAGAGGAGCAGGAAAAAGCAAAAAATTTCAGAATTGCACATTGCAATGCGGAGAAATTACTGTTTGTGCATTTACAATATTCATTGATTTTTGCCATTGAAAAACGTCCAGAAATATTTGAAGCTACTGACTGAATGAAAGGAGCTGGCATCTCACTCTCTTTGAATCTTCTTTATCATGCTATGAGGAGAAGGAAAAAGCAAAAAATTTCAGAATTGCACCTTGCAATGCGGAGAAATTACTGTTTGTGCATTTACAATATTCATTGATTTTTGCCATTGAAAAACGTCCAGAAATGATTGAAGCTACTGACTGAATGAAAGGAGCTGGCATCTCACTCTCTTTGAATCTTCTTTATCATGCTAAGAGGAGCAGGAAAAAGCAAAAAATTTCAGATTTGCACCTTGCAATGCGGAGAAATTACTGTTTGTGCATTTACAATATTCATTGATTTTTGCCATTGAAAAACGTCCAGAAATGATTGAAGCTACTGACTGAATGAAAGGAGCTGGCATCTCACTCTCTTTGAATCTTCTTTATCATGCTAAGAGGAGCAGGAAAAAGCAAAAAATTTCAGAATTGCACATTGCAATGCGGAGAAATTACTGTTTGTGCATTTACAATATTCATTGATTTTTGCCATTGAAAAACATCATGTTATTCATATACCAGAAATGTTTGAAGCTACTGACTGAATGAAAGGAGCTGGCATCTCACTCTCTTTGAATCTTCTTTATCATGCTAAGAGGAGCAGGAAAAAGCAAAAAATTTCAGAATTGCACCTTGCAATGCGGAGAAATTACTGTTTGTGCATTTACAATATTCATTGATTTTTGCCATTGAAAAACGTCCAGAAATGATTGAAGCTACTGACTGAATGAAAGGAGCTGGCATCTCACTCTCTTTGAATCTTCTTTATCATGCTAAGAGGAGCAGGAAAAAGCAAAAAATTTCAGAATTGCACCTTGCAATGCGGAGAAATTACTGTTTGTGCATTTACAATATTCTTTGATTTTTGCCATTGAAAAACGTCCAGAAATGATTGAAGCTACTGACTGAATGAAAGGAGCTGGCATCTCACTCTCTTTGAATCTTCTTTATCATGCTAAGAGGAGCAGGAAAAAGCAAAAAATTTCAGAATTGCACCTTGCAATGCGGAGAAATTACTGTTTGTGCATTTACAATATTCATTGATTTTTGCCATTGAAAAACATCATGTTATTCATATACCAGAAATGTTTGAAGCTACTGACTGAATGAAAGGAGCTGGCATCTCACTCTCTTTGAATCTTCTTTATCATGCTAAGAGGAGCAGGAAAAAGCAAAAAATTTCAGAATTGCACCTTGCAATGCGGAGAAATTACTGTTTGTGCATTTTCAATATTCATTGATTTTTGCCATTGAAAAACATCATGTTATTCATATACCAGAAATGATTGAAGCTACTGACTGAATGAAAGGAGCTGGCATCTCACTCTCTTTGAATCTTCTTTATCATGCTAAGAGGAGCAGGAAAAAGCAAAAAATTTCAGAATTGCACCTTGCAATGCGGAGAAATTACTGTTTGTGCATTTACAATATTCATTGATTTTTGCCATTGAAAAACGTCCAGAAATGATTGAAGCTACTGACTGAATGAAAGGAGCTGGCATCTCACTCTCTTTGAATCTTCTTTATCATGCTAAGAGGAGCAGGAAAAAGCAAAAAATTTCACAATTGCACCTTGCAATGCGGAGAAATTACTGTTTGTGCATTTACAATATACATTGATTTTTGCCATTGAAAAACATCATGTTATTCATATACCAGAAATGATTGAAGCTACTGACTGAATGAAAGGAGCTGGCATCTCACTCTCTTTGAATCTTCTTTATCATGCTAAGAGGAGCAGGAAAAAGCAAAAAATTTCAGAATTGCACCTTGCAATGCGGAGAAATTACTGTTTGTGCATTTACAATATTCATTGATTTTTGCCATTGAAAAACATCATGTTATTCATATACCAGAAATGATTGAAGCTACTGACTGAATGAAAGGAGCTGGCATCTCACTCTCTTTGAATCTTCTTTATCATGCTAAGAGGAGCAGGAAAAAGCAAAAAATTTCAGAATTGCACCTTGCAATGCGGAGAAATTACTGTTTGTGCATTTACAATATTCATTGATTTTTGCCATTGAAAAACATCATGTTATTCATATACCAGAAATGTTTGAAGCTACTGACTGAATGAAAGGAGCTGGCATCTCACTCTCTTTGAATCTTCTTTATCATGCTAAGAGGAGCAGGAAAAAGCAAAAAATTTCAGAATTGCACATTGCAATGCGGAGAAATTACTGTTTGTGCATTTACAATATTCATTGATTTTTGCCATTGAAAAACGTCCAGAAATGTTTGAAGCTACTGACTGAATGAAAGGAGCTGGCATCTCACTCTCTTTGAATCTTCTTTATCATGCTATGAGGAGCAGGAAAAAGCAAAAAATTTCAGAATTGCACCTTGCAATGCGGAGAAATTACTGTTTGTGCATTTTCAATATTCATTGATTTTTGCCATTGAAAAACGTCCAGAAATGATTGAAGCTACTGACTGAATGAAAGGAGCTGGCATCTCACTCTCTTTGAATCTTCTTTATCATGCTAAGAGGAGCAGGAAAAAGCAAAAAATTTCAGATTTGCACCTTGCAATGCGGAGAAATTACTGTTTGTGCATTTACAATATTCATTGATTTTTGCCATTGAAAAACGTCCAGAAATGATTGAAGCTACTGACTGAATGAAAGGAGCTGACATCTCACTCTCTTTGAATCTTCTTTATCATGCTAAGAGGAGCAGGAAAAAGCAAAAAATTTCAGAATTGCACCTTGCAATGCGGAGAAATTACTGTTTGTGCATTTACAATATTCATTGATTTTTGCCATTGAAAAACATCATGTTATTCATATACCAGAAATGTTTGAAGCTACTGACTGAATGAAAGGAGCTGGCATCTCACTCTCTTTGAATCTTCTTTATCATGCTAAGAGGAGCAGGAAAAAGCAAAAAAATTCAGAATTGCACCTTGCAATGCGGAGAAATTACTGTTTGTGCATTTACAATATTCATTGATTTTTGCCATTGAAAAACGTCCAGAAATGATTGAAGCTACTGACTGAATGAAAGGAGCTGGCATCTCACTCTCTTTGAATCTTCTTTATCATGCTAAGAGGAGCAGGAAAAAGCAAAAAATTTCAGAATTGCACCTTGCAATGCGGAGAAATTACTGTTTGTGCATTTACAATATTCATTGATTTTTGCCATTGAAAAACGTCCAGAAATGATTGAAGCTACTGACTGAATGAAAGGAGCTGGCATCTCACTCTCTTTGAATCTTCTTTATCATGCTAAGAGGAGCAGGAAAAAGCAAAAAATTTCAGAATTGCACCTTGCAATGCGGAGAAATTACTGTTTGTGCATTTACAATATTCATTGATTTTTGCCATTGAAAAACATCATGTTATTCATATACCAGAAATGATTGAAGCTACTGACTGAATGAAAGGAGCTGGCATCTCACTCTCTTTGAATCTTCTTTATCATGCTAAGAGGAGCAGGAAAAAGCAAAAAATTTCAGAATTGCACCTTGCAATGCGGAGAAATTACTGTTTGTGCATTTACAATATTCATTGATTTTTGCCATTGAAAAAAATCATGTTATTCATATACCAGAAATGTTTGAAGCTACTGACTGAATGAAAGGAGCTGGCATCTCACTCTCTTTGAATCTTCTTTATCATGCTAAGAGGAGCAGGAAAAAGCAAAAAATTTCAGAATTGCACATTGCAATGCGGAGAAATTACTGTTTGTGCATTTACAATATTCATTGATTTTTGCCATTGAAAAACGTCCAGAAATGTTTGAAGCTACTGACTGAATGAAAGGAGCTGGCATCTCACTCTCTGAATCTTCTTTATCATGCTAAGAGGAGCAGGAAAAAGCAAAAAATTTCAGAATTGCACCTTGCAATGCGGAGAAATTACTGTTTGCGCATTTACAATATTCATTGATTTTTGCCATTGAAAAACGTCCAGAAATGATTGAAGCTACTGACTGAATGAAAGGAGCTGGCATCTCACTCTCTTTGAATCTTCTTTATCATGCTAAGAGGAGCAGGAAAAAGCAAAAAATTTCAGAATTGCACCTTGCAATGCGGAGAAATTACTGTTTGTGCATTTACAATATTCATTGATTTTTGCCATTGAAAAACGTCCAGAAATGATTGAAGCTACTGACTGAATGAAAGGAGCTGGCATCTCACTCTCTTTGAATCTTCTTTATCATGCTAAGAGGAGCAGGAAAAAGCAAAAAATTTCAGAATTGCACCTTGCAATGCGGAGAAATTACTGTTTGTGCATTTACAATATTCATTGATTTTTGCCATTGAAAAACATCATGTTATTCATATACCAGAAATGTTTGAAGCTACTGACTGAATGAAAGGAGCTGGCATCTCACTCTCTTTGAATCTTCTTTATCATGCTAAGAGGAGCAGGAAAAAGCAAAAAATTTCAGAATTGCACTTTGCAATGCGGAGAAATTACTGTTTGTGCATTTACAATATTCATTGATTTTTGCCATTGAAAAACGTCCAGAAATGATTGAAGCTACTGACTGAATGAAAGGAGCTGGCATCTCACTCTCTTTGAATCTTCTTTATCATGCTAAGAGGAGCAGGAAAAAGCAAAAAATTTCAGAATTGCACCTTGCAATGCGGAGAAATTACTGTTTGTGCATTTACAATATTCATTGATTTTTGCCATTGAAAAACATCATGTTATTCATATACCAGAAATGTTTGAAGCTACTGACTGAATGAAAGGAGCTGGCATCTCACTCTCTTTGAATCTTCTTTATCATGCTAAGAGGAGCAGGAAAAAGCAAAAAATTTCAGAATTGCACATTGCAATGCGGAGAAATTACTGTTTGTGCATTTACAATATTCATTGATTTTTGCCATTGAAAAACGTCCAGAAATGTTTGAAGCTACTGACTGAATGAAAGGAGCTGGCATCTCACTCTCTGAATCTTCTTTATCATGCTAAGAGGAGCAGGAAAAAGCAAAAAAATTCAGAATTGCACCTTGCAATGCGTAGAAATTACTGTTTGTGCATTTACAATATTCATTGATTTTTGCCATTGAAAAACGTCCAGAAATGATTGAAGCTACTGACTGAATGAAAGGAGCTGGCATCTCACTCTCTTTGAATCTTCTTTATCATGCTAAGAGAAGCAGGAAAAAGCAAAAAATTTCAGAATTGCACCTTGGAATGCGGAGAAATTACTGTTTGTGCATTTACAATATTCATTGATTTTTGCCATTGAAAAACATCATGTTATTCATATACCAGAAATGATTGAAGCTACTGACTGAATGAAAGGAGCTGGCATCTCACTCTCTTTGAATCTTCTTTATCATGCTAAGAGGAGCAGGAAAAAGCAAAAAATTTCAGAATTGCACCTTGCAATGCGGAGAAATTACTGTTTGTGCATTTACAATATTCATTGATTTTTGCCATTGAAAAAAATCATGTTATTCATATACCAGAAATGTTTGAAGCTACTGACTGAATGAAAGGAGCTGGCATCTCACTCTCTTTGAATCTTCTTTATCATGCTAAGAGGAGCAGGAAAAAGCAAAAAATTTCAGATTTGCACCTTGCAATGCGGAGAAATTACTGTTTGTGCATTTACAATATTCATTGATTTTTGCCATTGAAAAACGTCCAGAAATGATTGAAGCTACTGACTGAATGAAAGGAGCTGGCATCTCACTCTCTTTGAATCTTCTTTATCATGCTAAGAGGAGCAGGAAAAAGCAAAAAATTTCAGAATTGCACATTGCAATGCGGAGAAATTACTGTTTGTGCATTTACAATATTCATTGATTTTTGCCATTGAAAAACATCATGTTATTCATATACCAGAAATGTTTGAAGCTACTGACTGAAAGAAAGGAGCTGGCATCTCACTCTCTTTGAATCTTCTTTATCATGCTAAGAGGAGCAGGAAAAAGCAAAAAAATTCAGAATTGCACCTTGCAATGCGGAGAAATTACTGTTTGTGCATTTACAATATTCATTGATTTTTGCCATTGAAAAACGTCCAGAAATGATTGAAGCTACTGACTGAATGAAAGGAGCTGGCATCTCACTCTCTTTGAATCTTCTTTATCATGCTAAGAGGAGCAGGAAAAAGCAAAAAATTTCAGAATTGCACCTTGCAATGCGGAGAAATTACTGTTTGTGCATTTACAATATTCTTTGATTTTTGCCATTGAAAAACGTCCAGAAATGATTGAAGCTACTGACTGAATGAAAGGAGCTGGCATCTCACTCTCTTTGAATCTTCTTTATCATGCTAAGAGGAGCAGGAAAAAGCAAAAAATTTCAGAATTGCACATTGCAATGCGGAGAAATTACTGTTTGTGCATTTACAATATTCATTGATTTTTGCCATTGAAAAACATCATGTTATTCATATACCAGAAATGTTTGAAGCTACTGACTGAATGAAAGGAGCTGGCATCTCACTCTCTTTGAATCTTCTTTATCATGCTAAGAGGAGCAGGAAAAAGCAAAAAATTTCAGAATTGCCCCTTGCAATGCGGAGAAATTACTGTTTGTGCATTTACAATATTCATTGATTTTTGCCATTGAAAAACATCATGTTATTCATATACCAGAAATGATTGAAGCTACTGACTGAATGAAAGGAGCTGGCATCTCACTCTCTTTGAATCTTCTTTATCATGCTAAGAGGAGCAGGAAAAAGCAAAAAATTTCAGAATTGCACCTTGCAATGCGGAGAAATTACTGTTTGTGCATTTACAATATTCATTGATTTTTGCCATTGAAAAACGTCCAGAAATGATTGAAGCTACTGACTGAATGAAAGGAGCTGGCATCTCACTCTCTTTGAATCTTCTTTATCATGCTAAGAGGAGCAGGAAAAAGCAAAAAATTTCAGAATTGCACCTTGGAATGCGGAGAAATTACTGTTTGTGCATTTACAATATTCATTGATTTTTGCCATTGAAAAACATCATGTTATTCATATACCAGAAATGATTGAAGCTACTGACTGAATGAAAGGAGCTGGCATCTCACTCTCTTTGAATCTTCTTTATCATGCTAAGAGGAGCAGGAAAAAGCAAAAAATTTCAGAATTGCACCTTGCAATGCGGAGAAATTACTGTTTGTGCATTTACAATATTCATTGATTTTTGCCATTGAAAAAAATCATGTTATTCATATGCCAGAAATGTTTGAAGCTACTGACTGAATGAAAGGAGCTGGCATCTCACTCTCTTTGAATCTTCTTTATCATGCTAAGAGGAGCAGGAAAAAGCAAAAAATTTCAGAATTGCACATTGCAATGCGGAGAAATTACTGTTTGTGCATTTACAATATTCATTGATTTTTGCCATTGAAAAACGTCCAGAAATGTTTGAAGCTACTGACTGAATGAAAGGAGCTGGCATCTCACTCTCTGAATCTTCTTTATCATGCTAAGAGGAGCAGGAAAAAGCAAAAAATTTCAGAATTGCACCTTGCAATGCGGAGAAATTACTGTTTGTGCATTTACAATATTCATTGATTTTTGCCATTGAAAAACGTCCAGAAATGATTGAAGCTACTGACTGAATGAAAGGAGCTGGCATCTCACTCTCTTTGAATCTTCTTTATCATGCTAAGAGGAGCAGGAAAAAGCAAAAAATTTCAGAATTGCACCTTGCAATGCGGAGAAATTACTGTTTGTGCATTTACAATATTCATTGATTTTTGCCATTGAAAAACATCATGTTATTCATATACCAGAAATGTTTGAAGCTACTGACTGAATGAAAGGAGCTGGCATCTCACTCTCTTTGAATCTTCTCTATCATGCTAAGAGGAGCAGGAAAAAGCAAAAAATTTCAGAATTGCAAATTGCAATGCGGAGAAATTACTGTTTGTGCATTTACAATATTCATTGATTTTTGCCATTGAAAAACGTCCAGAAATGATTGAAGCTACTGACTGAATGAAAGGAGCTGGCATCTCACTCTCTTTGAATCTTCTTTATCATGCTAAGAGGAGCAGGAAAAAGCAAAAAATTTCAGAATTGCACCTTGCAATGCGGAGAAATTACTGTTTGTGCATTTACAATATTCATTGATTTTTGCCATTGAAAAACATAATGTTATTCATATACCAGAAATGTTTGAAGCTACTGACTGAATGAAAGGAGCTGGCATCTCACTCTCTTTGAATCTTCTTTATCATGCTAAGAGGAGCAGGAAAAAGCAAAAAATTTCAGAATTGCACATTGCAATGCGGAGAAATTACTGTTTGTGCATTTACAATATTCATTGATTTTTGCCATTGAAAAACGTCCAGAAATGTTTGAAGCTACTGACTGAATGAAAGGAGCTGGCATCTCACTCTCTGAATCTTCTTTATCATGCTAAGAGGAGCAGGAAAAAGCAAAAAATTTCAGAATTGCACCTTGCAATGCGGAGAAATTACTGTTTGTGCATTTACAATATTCATTGATTTTTGCCATTGAAAAATGTCCAGAAATGATTGAAGCTACTGACTGAATGAAAGGAGCTGGCATCTCACTCTCTTTGAATCTTCTTTATCATGCTAAGAGGAGCAGGAAAAAGCAAAAAATTTCAGAATTGCACCTTGGAATGCGGAGAAATTACTGGTTGTGCATTTACAATATTCATTGATTTTTGCCATTGAAAAACATCATGTTATTCATATACCAGAAATGATTGAAGCTACTGACTGAATGAAAGGAGCTGGCATCTCACTCTCTTTGAATCTTCTTTATCATGCTAAGAGGAGCAGGAAAAAGCAAAAAATTTCAGAATTGCACCTTGCAATGCGGAGAAATTACTGTTTGTGCATTTACAATATTCATTGATTTTTGCCATTGAAAAACGTCCAGAAATGATTGAAGCTACTGACTGAATGAAAGGAGCTGGCATCTCACTCTCTTTGAATCTTCTTTATCATGCTAAGAGGAGCAGGAAAAAGCAAAAAATTTCAGAATTGCACCTTGCAATGCGGAGAAATTACTGTTTGTGCATTTACAATATTCATTGATTTTTGCCATTGAAAAAAATCATGTTATTCATATACCAGAAATGTTTGAAGCTACTGACTGAATGAAAGGAGCTGGCATCTCACTCTCTTTGAATCTTCTTTATCATGCTAAGAGGAGCAGGAAAAAGCAAAAAATTTCAGAATTGCACATTGCAATGCGGAGAAATTACTGTTTGTGCATTTACAATATTCATTGATTTTTGCCATTGAAAAACGTCCAGAAATGTTTGAAGCTACTGACTGAATGAAAGGAGCTGGCATCTCACTCTCTGAATCTTCTTTATCATGCTAAGAGGAGCAGGAAAAAGCAAAAAATTTCAGAATTGCACCTTGCAATGCGGAGAAATTACTGTTTGTGCATTTACAATATTCATTGATTTTTGCCATTGAAAAACGTCCAGAAATGATTGAAGCTACTGACTGAATGAAAGGAGCTGGCATCTCACTCTCTTTGAATCTTCTTTATCATGCTAAGAGGAGCAGGAAAAAGCAAAAAATTTCAGAATTGCACCTTGCAATGCGGAGAAATTACTGTTTGTGCATTTACAATATTCATTGATTTTTGCCATTGAAAAACATCATGTTATTCATATACCAGAAATGTTTGAAGCTACTGACTGAATGAAAGGAGCTGGCATCTCACTCTCTTTGAATCTTCTTTATCATGCTAAGAGGAGCAGGAAAAAGCAAAAAATTTCAGAATTGCACCTTGCAATGCGGAGAAATTACTGTTTGTGCATTTACAATATTCATTGATTTTTGCCATTGAAAAACGTCCAGAAATGATTGAAGCTACTGACTGAATGAAAGGAGTTGGCATCTCACTCTCTTTGAATCTTCTTTATCATGCTAAGAGGAGAAGGAAAAAGCAAAAAGTTTCAGAATTGCACCTTGCAATGCGGAGAAATTACTGTTTGTGCATTTACAATATTCATTGATTTTTGCCATTGAAAAACATCATGTTATTCATATACCAGAAATGTTTGAAGATACTGACTGAATGAAAGGAGCTGGCATCTCACTCTCTTTGAATCTTCTTTATCATGCTAAGAGGAGCAGGAAAAAGCAAAAAAATTCAGAATTGCACATTGCAATGCGGAGAAATTACTGTTTGTGCATTTACAATATTCATTGATTTTTGCCATTGAAAAACGTCCAGAAATGTTTGAAGCTACTGACTGAATGAAAGTAGCTGGCATCTCACTCTCTGAATCTTCTTTATCATGCTAAGAGGAGCAGGAAAAAGCAAAAAATTTCAGAATTGCACCTTGCAATGCGGAGAAATTACTGTTTGTGCATTTACAATATTCATTGATTTTTGCCATTGAAAAACGTCCAGAAATGATTGAAGCTACTGACTGAATGAAAGGAGCTGGCATCTCACTCTCTTTGAATCTTCTTTATCATGCTAAGAGGAGCAGGAAAAAGCAAAAAATTTCAGAATTGCACCTTGCAATGCGGAGAAATTACTGTTTGTGCATTTACAATATTCATTGATTTTTGCCATTGAAAAACGTCCAGAAATGATTGAAGCTACTGACTGAATGAAAGGAGCTGGCATCTCACTCTCTTTGAATCTTCTTTATCATGCTAAGAGGAGCAGGAAAAAGCAAAAAATTTCAGAATTGCACCTTGCAATGCGGAGAAATTACTGTTTGTGCATTTACAATATTCATTGATTTTTGCCATTGAAAAAAATCATGTTATTCATATACCAGAAATGTTTGAAGCTACTGACTGAATGAAAGGAGCTGGCATCTCACTCTCTTTGAATCTTCTTTATCATGCTAAGAGGAGCAGGAAAAAGCAAAAAATTTCAGAATTGCACATTGCAATGCGGAGAAATTACTGTTTGTGCATTTACAATATTCATTGATTTTTGCCATTGAAAAACGTCCAGAAATGTTTGAAGCTACTGACTGAATGAAAGGAGCTGGCATCTCACTCTCTGAATCTTCTTTATCATGCTAAGAGGAGCAGGAAAAAGCAAAAAATTTCAGAATTGCACCTTGCAATGCGGAGAAATTACTGTTTGTGCATTTACAATATTCATTGATTTTTGCCATTGAAAAACGTCCAGAAATGATTGAAGCTACTGACTGAATGAAAGGAGCTGGCATCTCACTCTCTTTGAATCTTCTTTATCATGCTAAGAGGAGCAGGAAAAAGCAAAAAATTTCAGAATTGCACCTTGCAATGCGGAGAAATTACTGTTTGTGCATTTACAATATTCATTGATTTTTGCCATTGAAAAACATCATGTTATTCATATACCAGAAATGTTTGAAGCTACTGACTGAATGAAAGGAGCTGGCATCTCACTCTCTTTGAATCTTCTTTATCATGCTAAGAGGAGCAGGAAAAAGCAAAAAATTTCAGAATTGCACCTTGCAATGCGGAGAAATTACTGTTTGTGCATTTACAATATTCATTGATTTTTGCCATTGAAAAACGTCCAGAAATGATTGAAGCTACTGACTGAATGAAAGGAGTTGGCATCTCACTCTCTTTGAATCTTCTTTATCATGCTAAGAGGAGAAGGAAAAAGCAAAAAGTTTCAGAATTGCACCTTGCAATGCGGAGAAATTACTGTTTGTGCATTTACAATATTCATTGATTTTTGCCATTGAAAAACATCATGTTATTCATATACCAGAAATGTTTGAAGATACTGACTGAATGAAAGGAGCTGGCATCTCACTCTCTTTGAATCTTCTTTATCATGCTAAGAGGAGCAGGAAAAAGCAAAAAAATTCAGAATTGCACATTGCAATGCGGAGAAATTACTGTTTGTGCATTTACAATATTCATTGATTTTTGCCATTGAAAAACGTCCAGAAATGTTTGAAGCTACTGACTGAATGAAAGTAGCTGGCATCTCACTCTCTGAATCTTCTTTATCATGCTAAGAGGAGCAGGAAAAAGCAAAAAATTTCAGAATTGCACCTTGCAATGCGGAGAAATTACTGTTTGTGCATTTACAATATTCATTGATTTTTGCCATTGAAAAACGTCCAGAAATGATTGAAGCTACTGACTGAATGAAAGGAGCTGGCATCTCACTCTCTTTGAATCTTCTTTATCATGCTAAGAGGAGCAGGAAAAAGCAAAAAATTTCAGAATTGCACCTTGCAATGCGGAGAAATTACTGTTTGTGCATTTACAATATTCATTGATTTTTGCCATTGAAAAACGTCCAGAAATGATTGAAGCTACTGACTGAATGAAAGGAGCTGGCATCTCACTCTCTTTGAATCTTCTTTATCATGCTAAGAGGAGCAGGAAAAAGCAAAAAATTTCAGAATTGCACCTTGCAATGCGGAGAAATTACTGTTTGTGCATTTACAATATTCATTGATTTTTGCCATTGAAAAACATCATGTTATTCATATACCAGAAATGTTTGAAGCTACTGACTGAATGAAAGGAGCTGGCATCTCACTCTCTTTGAATCTTCTTTATCATGCTAAGAGGAGCAGGAAAAAGCAAAAAATTTCAGAATTGCACCTTGCAATGCGGAGAAATTACTGTTTGTGCATTTACAATATTCATTGATTTTTGCCATTGAAAAACGTCCAGAAATGATTGAAGCTACTGACTGAATGAAAGGAGCTGGCATCTCACTCTCTTTGAATCTTCTTTATCATGCTAAGAGGAGCAGGAAAAAGCAAAAAATTTCAGAATTGCACCTTGCAAAGCGGAGAAATTACTGTTTGTGCATTTACAATATTCATTGATTTTTGCCATTGAAAAACATCATGTTATTCATATACCAGAAATGATTGAAGCTACTGAGTGAATGAAAGGAGCTGGCATCTCACTCTCTTTGAATCTTCTTTATCATGCTAAGAGCAGCAGGAAAAAGCAAAAAATTTCACAATTGCACCTTGCAATGCGGAGAAATTACTGTTTGTGCATTTACAATATTCATTGATTTTTGCCATTGAAAAACATCATGTTATTCATATACCAGAAATGATTGAAGCTACTGACTGAATGAAAGGAGCTGGCATCTCACTCTCTTTGAATCTTCTTTATCATGCTAAGAGGAGCAGGAAAAAGCAAAAAATTTCAGAATTGCACATTGCAATGCGGAGAAATTACTGTTTGTGCATTTACAATATTCATTGATTTTTGCCATTGAAAAACGTCCAGAAATGTTTGAAGCTACTGACTGAATGAAAGGAGCTGGCATCTCACTCTCTGAATCTTCTTTATCATGCTAAGAGGAGCAGGAAAAAGCAAAAAATTTCAGAATTGCACCTTGCAATGCGGAGAAATTACTGTTTGTGCATTTACAATATTCATTGATTTTTGCCATTGAAAAACGTCCAGAAATGATTGAAGCTACTGACTGAATGAAAGGAGCTGGCATCTCACTCTCTTTGAATCTTCTTTATCATGCTAAGAGGAGCAGGAAAAAGCAAAAAATTTCAGAATTGCACCTTGCAATGCGGAGAAATTACTGTTTGTGCATTTACAATATTCATTGATTTTTGCCATTGAAAAACGTCCAGAAATGATTGAAGCTACTGACTGAATGAAAGGAGCTGGCATCTCACTCTCTTTGAATCTTCTTTATCATGCTAAGAGGAGCAGGAAAAAGCAAAAAATTTCAGAATTGCACCTTGCAATGCGGAGAAATTACTGTTTGAGCATTTACAATATTCATTGATTTTTGCCATTGAAAAACGTCCAGAAATGATTGAAGCTACTGACTGAATGAAAGGAGCTGGCATCTCACTCTCTTTGTATCTTCTTTATCATGCTAAGAGGAGCAGGAAAAAGCAAAAAATTTCAGAATTGCACCTTGCAATGCGGAGAAATTACTGTTTGTGCATTTACAATATTCATTGATTTTTGCCATTGAAAAACATCATGTTATTCATATACCAGAAATGTTTGAAGCTACTGACTGAATGAAAGGAGCTGGCATCTCACTCTCTTTGAATCTTCTTTATCATGCTAAGAGGAGCAGGAAAAAGCAAAAAAATTCAGAATTGCACATTGCAATGCGGAGAAATTACTGTTTGTGCATTTACAATATTCATTGATTTTTGCCATTGAAAAACGTCCAGAAATGTTTGAAGCTACTGACTGAATGAAAGTAGCTGGCATCTCACTCTCTGAATCTTCTTTATCATGCTAAGAGGAGCAGGAAAAAGCAAAAAATTTCAGAATTGCACCTTGCAATGCGGAGAAATTACTGTTTGTGCATTTACAATATTCATTGATTTTTGCCATTGAAAAACGTCCAGAAATGATTGAAGCTACTGACTGAATGAAAGGAGCTGGCATCTCACTCTCTTTGAATCTTCTTTATCATGCTAAGAGGAGCAGGAAAAAGCAAAAAATTTCAGAATTGCACCTTGCAATGCGGAGAAATTACTGTTTGTGCATTTACAATATTCATTGATTTTTGCCATTGAAAAACGTCCAGAAATGATTGAAGCTACTGACTGAATGAAAGGAGCTGGCATCTCACTCTCTTTGAATCTTCTTTATCATGCTAAGAGGAGCAGGAAAAAGCAAAAAATTTCAGAATTGCACCTTGCAATGCGGAGAAATTACTGTTTGTGCATTTACAATATTCATTGATTTTTGCCATTGAAAAACATCATGTTATTCATATACCAGAAATGTTTGAAGCTACTGACTGAATGAAAGGAGCTGGCATCTCACTCTCTTTGAATCTTCTTTATCATGCTAAGAGGAGCAGGAAAAAGCAAAAAATTTCAGAATTGCACCTTGCAATGCGGAGAAATTACTGTTTGTGCATTTACAATATTCATTGATTTTTGCCATTGAAAAACGTCCAGAAATGATTGAAGCTACTGACTGAATGAAAGGAGCTGGCATCTCACTCTCTTTGAATCTTCTTTATCATGCTAAGAGGAGCAGGAAAAAGCAAAAAATTTCAGAATTGCACCTTGCAAAGCGGAGAAATTACTGTTTGTGCATTTACAATATTCATTGATTTTTGCCATTGAAAAACATCATGTTATTCATATACCAGAAATGATTGAAGCTACTGAGTGAATGAAAGGAGCTGGCATCTCACTCTCTTTGAATCTTCTTTATCATGCTAAGAGGAGCAGGAAAAAGCAAAAAATTTCACAATTGCACCTTGCAATGCGGAGAAATTACTGTTTGTGCATTTACAATATTCATTGATTTTTGCCATTGAAAAACATCATGTTATTCATATACCAGAAATGATTGAAGCTACTGACTGAATGAAAGGAGCTGGCATCTCACTCTCTTTGAATCTTCTTTATCATGCTAAGAGGAGCAGGAAAAAGCAAAAAATTTCAGAATTGCACATTGCAATGCGGAGAAATTACTGTTTGTGCATTTACAATATTCATTGATTTTTGCCATTGAAAAACGTCCAGAAATGTTTGAAGCTACTGACTGAATGAAAGGAGCTGGCATCTCACTCTCTGAATCTTCTTTATCATGCTAAGAGGAGCAGGAAAAAGCAAAAAATTTCAGAATTGCACCTTGCAATGCGGAGAAATTACTGTTTGTGCATTTACAATATTCATTGATTTTTGCCATTGAAAAACGTCCAGAAATGATTGAAGCTACTGACTGAATGAAAGGAGCTGGCATCTCACTCTCTTTGAATCTTCTTTATCATGCTAAGAGGAGCAGGAAAAAGTAAAAAATTTCAGAATTGCACCTTGCAATGCGGAGAAATTACTGTTTGTGCATTTACAATATTCATTGATTTTTGCCATTGAAAAACGTCCAGAAATGATTGAAGCTACTGACTGAATGAAAGGAGCTGGCATCTCACTCTCTTTGAATCTTCTTTATCATGCTAAGAGGAGCAGGAAAAAGCAAAAAATTTCAGAATTGCACCTTGCAATGCGGAGAAATTACTGTTTGAGCATTTACAATATTCATTGATTTTTGCCATTGAAAAACGTCCAGAAATGATTGAAGCTACTGACTGAATGAAAGGAGCTGGCATCTCACTCTCTTTGTATCTTCTTTATCATGCTAAGAGGAGCAGGAAAAAGCAAAAAATTTCAGAATTGCACCTTGCAATGCGGAGAAATTACTGTTTGTGCATTTACAATATTCATTGATTTTTGCCATTGAAAAACATCATGTTATTCATATACCAGAAATGTTTGAAGCTACTGACTGAATGAAAAGAGCTGGCATCTCACTCTCTTTGAATCTTCTTTATCATGCTAAGAGGAGCAGGAAAAAGCAAAAAATTTCAGAATTGCACATTGCAATGCGGAGAAATTACTGTTTGTGCATTTACAATATTCATTGATTTTTGCCATTGAAAAACGTCCAGAAATGTTTGAAGCTACTGACTGAATGAAAGTAGCTGGCATCTCACTCTCTGAATCTTCTTTATCATGCTAAGAGAAGCAGGAAAAAGCAAAAAATTTCAGAATTGCACCTTGCAATGCGGAGAAATTACTGTTTGTGCATTTACAATATTCATTGATTTTTGCCATTGAAAAACGTCCAGAAATGATTGAAGCTACTGACTGAATGAAAGGAGCTGGCATCTCACTCTCTTTGAATCTTCTTTATCATACTAAGAGGAGCAGGAAAAAGCAAAAAATTTCAGAATTGCACCTTGCAATGCGGAGAAATTACTGTTTGTGCATTTACAATATTCATTGATTTTTGCCATTGAAAAACGTCCAGAAATGATTGAAGCTACTGACTGAATGAAAGGAGCTGGCATCTCACTCTCTTTGAATCTTCTTTATCATGCTAAGAGGAGCAGGAAAAAGCAAAAAAATTTCAGAATTGCACCATGCAATGCGGAGAAATTACTGTTTGTGCATTTACAATATTCATTGATTTTTGCCATTGAAAAACATCATGTTATTCATACACCAGAAATGTTTGAAGCTACTGACTGAATGAAAGGAGCTGGCATCTCACTCTCTTTGAATCTTCTTTATCATGCTAAGAGGAGCAGGAAAAAGCAAAAAATTTCAGAATTGCACCTTGCAATGCGGAGAAATTACTGTTTGTGCATTTACAATATTCATTGATTTTTGCCATTGAAAAACGTCCAGAAATGATTGAAGCTACTGACTGAATGAAAGGAGCTGGCATCTCACTCTCTTTGAATCTTCTTTATCATGCTAAGAGGAGCAGGAAAAAGCAAAAAATTTCAGAATTGCACCTTGCAATGCGGAGAAATTACTGTTTGTGCATTTACAATATTCATTGATTTTTGCCATTGAAAAACATCATGTTATTCATATACCAGAAATGTTTGAAGCTACTGACTGAATGAAAGGAGCTGGCATCTCACTCTCTTTGAATCTTCTTTATCATGCTAAGAGGAGCAGGAAAAAGCAAAAAATTTCAGAATTGCACCTTGCAATGCGGAGAAATTACTGTTTGTGCATTTACAATATTCATTGATTTTTGCCATTGAAAAACGTCCAGAAATGATTGAAGCTACTGACTGAATGAAAGGAGCTGGCATCTCACTCTCTTTGAATCTTCTTTATCATGCTAAGAGGAGCAGGAAAAAGCAAAAAATTTCAGAATTGCACCTTGCAAAGCGGAGAAATTACTGTTTGTGCATTTACAATATTCATTGATTTTTGCCATTGAAAAACATCATGTTATTCATATACCAGAAATGATTGAAGCTACTGAGTGAATGAAAGGAGCTGGCATCTCACTCTCTTTGAATCTTCTTTATCATGCTAAGAGGAGCAGGAAAAAGCAAAAAATTTCACAATTGCACCTTGCAATGCGGAGAAATTACTGTTTGTGCATTTACAATATTCATTGATTTTTGCCATTGAAAAACATCATGTTATTCATATACCAGAAATGATTGAAGCTACTGACTGAATGAAAGGAGCTGGCATCTCACTCTCTTTGAATCTTCTTTATCATGCTAAGAGGAGCAGGAAAAAGCAAAAAATTTCAGAATTGCACATTGCAATGCGGAGAAATTACTGTTTGTGCATTTACAATATTCATTGATTTTTGCCATTGAAAAACGTCCAGAAATGTTTGAAGCTACTGACTGAATGAAAGGAGCTGGCATCTCACTCTCTTTGAATCTTCTTTATCATGCTAAGAGGAGCAGGAAAAAGCAAAAAATTTCAGAATTGCACCTTGCAATGCGGAGAAATTACTGTTTGTGCATTTACAATATTCATTGATTTTTGCCATTGAAAAACGTCCAGAAATGATTGAAGCTACTGACTGAATGAAAGGAGCTGGCATCTCACTCTCTTTGAATCTTCTTTATCATGCTAAGAGGAGCAGGAAAAAGCAAAAAATTTCAGAATTGCACCTTGCAAAGCGGAGAAATTACTGTTTGTGCATTTACAATATTCATTGATTTTTGCCATTGAAAAACATCATGTTATTCATATACCAGAAATGATTGAAGCTACTGAGTGAATGAAAGGAGCTGGCATCTCACTCTCTTTGAATCTTCTTTATCATGCTAAGAGCAGCAGGAAAAAGCAAAAAATTTCACAATTGCACCTTGCAATGCGGAGAAATTACTGTTTGTGCATTTACAATATTCATTGATTTTTGCCATTGAAAAACATCATGTTATTCATATACCAGAAATGATTGAAGCTACTGACTGAATGAAAGGAGCTGGCATCTCACTCTCTTTGAATCTTCTTTATCATGCTAAGAGGAGCAGGAAAAAGCAAAAAATTTCAGAATTGCACATTGCAATGCGGAGAAATTACTGTTTGTGCATTTACAATATTCATTGATTTTTGCCATTGAAAAACGTCCAGAAATGTTTGAAGCTACTGACTGAATGAAAGGAGCTGGCATCTCACTCTCTGAATCTTCTTTATCATGCTAAGAGGAGCAGGAAAAAGCAAAAAATTTCAGAATTGCACCTTGCAATGCGGAGAAATTACTGTTTGTGCATTTACAATATTCATTGATTTTTGCCATTGAAAAACGTCCAGAAATGATTGAAGCTACTGACTGAATGAAAGGAGCTGGCATCTCACTCTCTTTGAATCTTCTTTATCATGCTAAGAGGAGCAGGAAAAAGCAAAAAATTTCAGAATTGCACCTTGCAATGCGGAGAAATTACTGTTTGTGCATTTACAATATTCATTGATTTTTGCCATTGAAAAACGTCCAGAAATGATTGAAGCTACTGACTGAATGAAAGGAGCTGGCATCTCACTCTCTTTGAATCTTCTTTATCATGCTAAGAGGAGCAGGAAAAAGCAAAAAATTTCAGAATTGCACCTTGCAATGCGGAGAAATTACTGTTTGAGCATTTACAATATTCATTGATTTTTGCCATTGAAAAACGTCCAGAAATGATTGAAGCTACTGACTGAATGAAAGGAGCTGGCATCTCACTCTCTTTGTATCTTCTTTATCATGCTAAGAGGAGCAGGAAAAAGCAAAAAATTTCAGAATTGCACCTTGCAATGCGGAGAAATTACTGTTTGTGCATTTACAATATTCATTGATTTTTGCCATTGAAAAACATCATGTTATTCATATACCAGAAATGTTTGAAGCTACTGACTGAATGAAAGGAGCTGGCATCTCACTCTCTTTGAATCTTCTTTATCATGCTAAGAGGAGCAGGAAAAAGCAAAAAAATTCAGAATTGCACATTGCAATGCGGAGAAATTACTGTTTGTGCATTTACAATATTCATTGATTTTTGCCATTGAAAAACGTCCAGAAATGTTTGAAGCTACTGACTGAATGAAAGTAGCTGGCATCTCACTCTCTGAATCTTCTTTATCATGCTAAGAGGAGCAGGAAAAAGCAAAAAATTTCAGAATTGCACCTTGCAATGCGGAGAAATTACTGTTTGTGCATTTACAATATTCATTGATTTTTGCCATTGAAAAACGTCCAGAAATGATTGAAGCTACTGACTGAATGAAAGGAGCTGGCATCTCACTCTCTTTGAATCTTCTTTATCATGCTAAGAGGAGCAGGAAAAAGCAAAAAATTTCAGAATTGCACCTTGCAATGCGGAGAAATTACTGTTTGTGCATTTACAATATTCATTGATTTTTGCCATTGAAAAACGTCCAGAAATGATTGAAGCTACTGACTGAATGAAAGGAGCTGGCATCTCACTCTCTTTGAATCTTCTTTATCATGCTAAGAGGAGCAGGAAAAAGCAAAAAATTTCAGAATTGCACCTTGCAATGCGGAGAAATTACTGTTTGTGCATTTACAATATTCATTGATTTTTGCCATTGAAAAACATCATGTTATTCATATACCAGAAATGTTTGAAGCTACTGACTGAATGAAAGGAGCTGGCATCTCACTCTCTTTGAATCTTCTTTATCATGCTAAGAGGAGCAGGAAAAAGCAAAAAATTTCAGAATTGCACCTTGCAATGCGGAGAAATTACTGTTTGTGCATTTACAATATTCATTGATTTTTGCCATTGAAAAACGTCCAGAAATGATTGAAGCTACTGACTGAATGAAAGGAGCTGGCATCTCACTCTCTTTGAATCTTCTTTATCATGCTAAGAGGAGCAGGAAAAAGCAAAAAATTTCAGAATTGCACCTTGCAAAGCGGAGAAATTACTGTTTGTGCATTTACAATATTCATTGATTTTTGCCATTGAAAAACATCATGTTATTCATATACCAGAAATGATTGAAGCTACTGAGTGAATGAAAGGAGCTGGCATCTCACTCTCTTTGAATCTTCTTTATCATGCTAAGAGGAGCAGGAAAAAGCAAAAAATTTCACAATTGCACCTTGCAATGCGGAGAAATTACTGTTTGTGCATTTACAATATTCATTGATTTTTGCCATTGAAAAACATCATGTTATTCATATACCAGAAATGATTGAAGCTACTGACTGAATGAAAGGAGCTGGCATCTCACTCTCTTTGAATCTTCTTTATCATGCTAAGAGGAGCAGGAAAAAGCAAAAAATTTCAGAATTGCACATTGCAATGCGGAGAAATTACTGTTTGTGCATTTACAATATTCATTGATTTTTGCCATTGAAAAACGTCCAGAAATGTTTGAAGCTACTGACTGAATGAAAGGAGCTGGCATCTCACTCTCTGAATCTTCTTTATCATGCTAAGAGGAGCAGGAAAAAGCAAAAAATTTCAGAATTGCACCTTGCAATGCGGAGAAATTACTGTTTGTGCATTTACAATATTCATTGATTTTTGCCATTGAAAAACGTCCAGAAATGATTGAAGCTACTGACTGAATGAAAGGAGCTGGCATCTCACTCTCTTTGAATCTTCTTTATCATGCTAAGAGGAGCAGGAAAAAGTAAAAAATTTCAGAATTGCACCTTGCAATGCGGAGAAATTACTGTTTGTGCATTTACAATATTCATTGATTTTTGCCATTGAAAAACGTCCAGAAATGATTGAAGCTACTGACTGAATGAAAGGAGCTGGCATCTCACTCTCTTTGAATCTTCTTTATCATGCTAAGAGGAGCAGGAAAAAGCAAAAAATTTCAGAATTGCACCTTGCAATGCGGAGAAATTACTGTTTGAGCATTTACAATATTCATTGATTTTTGCCATTGAAAAACGTCCAGAAATGATTGAAGCTACTGACTGAATGAAAGGAGCTGGCATCTCACTCTCTTTGTATCTTCTTTATCATGCTAAGAGGAGCAGGAAAAAGCAAAAAATTTCAGAATTGCACCTTGCAATGCGGAGAAATTACTGTTTGTGCATTTACAATATTCATTGATTTTTGCCATTGAAAAACATCATGTTATTCATATACCAGAAATGTTTGAAGCTACTGACTGAATGAAAAGAGCTGGCATCTCACTCTCTTTGAATCTTCTTTATCATGCTAAGAGGAGCAGGAAAAAGCAAAAAATTTCAGAATTGCACATTGCAATGCGGAGAAATTACTGTTTGTGCATTTACAATATTCATTGATTTTTGCCATTGAAAAACGTCCAGAAATGTTTGAAGCTACTGACTGAATGAAAGTAGCTGGCATCTCACTCTCTGAATCTTCTTTATCATGCTAAGAGAAGCAGGAAAAAGCAAAAAATTTCAGAATTGCACCTTGCAATGCGGAGAAATTACTGTTTGTGCATTTACAATATTCATTGATTTTTGCCATTGAAAAACGTCCAGAAATGATTGAAGCTACTGACTGAATGAAAGGAGCTGGCATCTCACTCTCTTTGAATCTTCTTTATCATACTAAGAGGAGCAGGAAAAAGCAAAAAATTTCAGAATTGCACCTTGCAATGCGGAGAAATTACTGTTTGTGCATTTACAATATTCATTGATTTTTGCCATTGAAAAACGTCCAGAAATGATTGAAGCTACTGACTGAATGAAAGGAGCTGGCATCTCACTCTCTTTGAATCTTCTTTATCATGCTAAGAGGAGCAGGAAAAAGCAAAAAAATTTCAGAATTGCACCATGCAATGCGGAGAAATTACTGTTTGTGCATTTACAATATTCATTGATTTTTGCCATTGAAAAACATCATGTTATTCATACACCAGAAATGTTTGAAGCTACTGACTGAATGAAAGGAGCTGGCATCTCACTCTCTTTGAATCTTCTTTATCATGCTAAGAGGAGCAGGAAAAAGCAAAAAATTTCAGAATTGCACCTTGCAATGCGGAGAAATTACTGTTTGTGCATTTACAATATTCATTGATTTTTGCCATTGAAAAACGTCCAGAAATGATTGAAGCTACTGACTGAATGAAAGGAGCTGGCATCTCACTCTCTTTGAATCTTCTTTATCATGCTAAGAGGAGCAGGAAAAAGCAAAAAATTTCAGAATTGCACCTTGCAATGCGGAGAAATTACTGTTTGTGCATTTACAATATTCATTGATTTTTGCCATTGAAAAACATCATGTTATTCATATACCAGAAATGTTTGAAGCTACTGACTGAATGAAAGGAGCTGGCATCTCACTCTCTTTGAATCTTCTTTATCATGCTAAGAGGAGCAGGAAAAAGCAAAAAATTTCAGAATTGCACCTTGCAATGCGGAGAAATTACTGTTTGTGCATTTACAATATTCATTGATTTTTGCCATTGAAAAACGTCCAGAAATGATTGAAGCTACTGACTGAATGAAAGGAGCTGGCATCTCACTCTCTTTGAATCTTCTTTATCATGCTAAGAGGAGCAGGAAAAAGCAAAAAATTTCAGAATTGCACCTTGCAAAGCGGAGAAATTACTGTTTGTGCATTTACAATATTCATTGATTTTTGCCATTGAAAAACATCATGTTATTCATATACCAGAAATGATTGAAGCTACTGAGTGAATGAAAGGAGCTGGCATCTCACTCTCTTTGAATCTTCTTTATCATGCTAAGAGGAGCAGGAAAAAGCAAAAAATTTCACAATTGCACCTTGCAATGCGGAGAAATTACTGTTTGTGCATTTACAATATTCATTGATTTTTGCCATTGAAAAACATCATGTTATTCATATACCAGAAATGATTGAAGCTACTGACTGAATGAAAGGAGCTGGCATCTCACTCTCTTTGAATCTTCTTTATCATGCTAAGAGGAGCAGGAAAAAGCAAAAAATTTCAGAATTGCACATTGCAATGCGGAGAAATTACTGTTTGTGCATTTACAATATTCATTGATTTTTGCCATTGAAAAACGTCCAGAAATGTTTGAAGCTACTGACTGAATGAAAGGAGCTGGCATCTCACTCTCTGAATCTTCTTTATCATGCTAAGAGGAGCAGGAAAAAGCAAAAAATTTCAGAATTGCACCTTGCAATGCGGAGAAATTACTGTTTGTGCATTTACAATATTCATTGATTTTTGCCATTGAAAAACGTCCAGAAATGATTGAAGCTACTGACTGAATGAAAGGAGCTGGCATCTCACTCTCTTTGAATCTTCTTTATCATGCTAAGAGGAGCAGGAAAAAGCAAAAAATTTCAGAATTGCACCTTGCAATGCGGAGAAATTACTGTTTGTGCATTTACAATATTCATTGATTTTTGCCATTGAAAAACGTCCAGAAATGATTGAAGCTACTGACTGAATGAAAGGAGCTGGCATCTCACTCTCTTTGAATCTTCTTTATCATGCTAAGAGGAGCAGGAAAAAGCAAAAAATTTCAGAATTGCACCTTGCAATGCGGAGAAATTACTGTTTGAGCATTTACAATATTCATTGATTTTTGCCATTGAAAAACGTCCAGAAATGATTGAAGCTACTGACTGAATGAAAGGAGCTGGCATCTCACTCTCTTTGTATCTTCTTTATCATGCTAAGAGGAGCAGGAAAAAGCAAAAAATTTCAGAATTGCACCTTGCAATGCGGAGAAATTACTGTTTGTGCATTTACAATATTCATTGATTTTTGCCATTGAAAAACATCATGTTATTCATATACCAGAAATGTTTGAAGCTACTGACTGAATGAAAGGAGCTGGCATCTCACTCTCTTTGAATCTTCTTTATCATGCTAAGAGGAGCAGGAAAAAGCAAAAAATTTCAGAATTGCACATTGCAATGCGGAGAAATTACTGTTTGTGCATTTACAATATTCATTGATTTTTGCCATTGAAAAACGTCCAGAAATGTTTGAAGCTACTGACTGAATGAAAGTAGCTGGCATCTCACTCTCTGAATCTTCTTTATCATGCTAAGAGAAGCAGGAAAAAGCAAAAAATTTCAGAATTGCACCTTGCAATGCGGAGAAATTACTGTTTGTGCATTTACAATATTCATTGATTTTTGCCATTGAAAAACGTCCAGAAATGATTGAAGCTACTGACTGAATGAAAGGAGCTGGCATCTCACTCTCTTTGAATCTTCTTTATCATACTAAGAGGAGCAGGAAAAAGCAAAAAATTTCAGAATTGCACCTTGCAATGCGGAGAAATTACTGTTTGTGCATTTACAATATTCATTGATTTTTGCCATTGAAAAACGTCCAGAAATGATTGAAGCTACTGACTGAATGAAAGGAGCTGGCATCTCACTCTCTTTGAATCTTCTTTATCATGCTAAGAGGAGCAGGAAAAAGCAAAAAATTTCAGAATTGCACCATGCAATGCGGAGAAATTACTGTTTGTGCATTTACAATATTCATTGATTTTTGCCATTGAAAAACATCATGTTATTCATACACCAGAAATGTTTGAAGCTACTGACTGAATGAAAGGAGCTGGCATCTCACTCTCTTTGAATCTTCTTTATCATGCTAAGAGGAGCAGGAAAAAGCAAAAAATTTCAGAATTGCACCTTGCAATGCGGAGAAATTACTGTTTGTGCATTTACAATATTCATTGATTTTTGCCATTGAAAAACGTCCAGAAATGATTGAAGCTACTGACTGAATGAAAGGAGCTGGCATCTCACTCTCTTTGAATCTTCTTTATCATGCTAAGAGGAGCTTAAAAAAGCAAAAAATTTCAGAATTGCACCTTGCAATGCGGAGAAATTACTGTTTGTGCATTTACAATATTCATTGATTTTTGCCATTGAAAAACATCATGTTATTCATATACCAGAAATGTTTGAAGCTACTGACTGAATGAAAGGAGCTGGCATCTCACTCTCTTTGAATCTTCTTTATCATGCTAAGAGGAGCAGGAAAAAGCAAAAAATTTCAGAATTGTACCTTGCAATGCGGAGAAATTACTGTTTGTGCATTTACAATATTCATTGATTTTTGCCATTGAAAAACATCATGTTATTCATATACCAGAAATGATTGAAGCTACTGACTGAATGAAAGGAGCTGGCATCTCACTCTCTTTGAATCTTCTTTATCATGCTAAGAGGAGCAGGAAAAAGCAAAAAATTTCAGAATTGCACCTTGCAATGCGGAGAAATTACTGTTTGTGCATTTACAATATTCATTGATTTTTGCCATTGAAAAACGTCCAGAAATGATTGAAGCTACTGACTGAATGAAAGGAGCTGGCATCTCACTCTCTTTGAATCTTCTTTATCATGCTAAGAGGAGCAGGAAAAAGCAAAAAATTTCACAATTGCACCTTGCAATGCGGAGAAATTACTGTTTGTGCATTTACAATATTCATTGATTTTTGCCATTGAAAAACATCATGTTATTCATATACCAGAAATGATTGAAGCTACTGACTGAATGAAAGGAGCTGGCATCTCACTCTCTTTGAATCTTCTTTATCATGATAAGAGGAGCAGGAAAAAGCAAAAAATTTCAGAATTGCACCTTGCAATGCGGAGAAATTAGTGTTTGTGCATTTACAATATTCATTGATTTTTGCCATTGAAAAACATCATGTTATTCATATACCAGAAATGATTGAAGCTACTGACTGAATGAAAGGAGCTGGCATCTCACTCTCTTTGAATCTTCTTTATCATGCTAAGAGGAGCAGGAAAAAGCAAAAAATTTCAGAATTGCACATTGCAATGCGGAGAAATTACTGTTTGTGCATTTACAATATTCATTGATTTTTGCCATTGAAAAACGTCCAGAAATGTTTGAAGCTACTGACTGAATGAAAGGAGCTGGCATCTCACTCTCTGAATCTTCTTTATCATGCTAAGAGGAGCAGGAAAAAGCAAAAAATTTCAGAATTGCACCTTGCAATGCGGAGAAATTACTGTTTGTGCATTTACAATATTCATTGATTTTTGCCATTGAAAAACGTCCAGAAATGATTGAAGCTACTGACTGAATGAAAGGAGCTGGCATCTCACTCTCTTTGAATCTTCTTTATCATGCTAAGAGGAGCAGGAAAAAGCAAAAAATTTCAGAATTGCACCTTGCAATGCGGAGAAATTACTGTTTGTGCATTTACAATATTCATTGATTTTTGCCATTGAAAAACATCATGTTATTCATATACCAGAAATGTTTGAAGCTACTGACTGAATGAAAGGAGCTGGCATCTCACTCTCTTTGAATCTTCTTTATCATGCTAAGAGGAGCAGGAAAAAGCAAAAAATTTCAGAATTGCACCTTGCAATGCGGAGAAATTACTGTTTGTGCATTTACAATATTCATTGATTTTTGCCATTGAAAAACGTCCAGAAATGATTGAAGCTACTGACTGAATGAAAGGAGCTGGCATCTCACTCTCTTTGAATCTTCTTTATCATGCTAAGAGGAGCAGGAAAAAGCAAAAAATTTCAGAATTGCACCTTGCAATGCGGAGAAATTACTGTTTGTGCATTTACAATATTCATTGATTTTTGCCATTGAAAAACATCATGTTATTCATATACCAGAAATGTTTGAAGCTACTGACTGAATGAAAGGAGCTGGCATCTCACTCTCTTTGAATCTTCTTTATCATGCTAAGAGGAGCAGGAAAAAGCAAAAAATTTCAGAATTGCACATTGCAATGCGGAGAAATTACTGTTTGTGCATTTACAATATTCATTGATTTTTGCCATTGAAAAACGTCCAGAAATGTTTGAAGCTACTGACTGAATGAAAGTAGCTGGCATCTCACTCTCTGAATCTTCTTCATCATGCTAAGAGAAGCAGGAAAAAGCAAAAAATTTCAGAATTGCACCTTGCAATGCGGAGAAATTACTGTTTGTGCATTTACAATATTCATTGATTTTTGCCATTGAAAAACGTCCAGAAATGATTGAAGCTACTGACTGAATGAAAGGAGCTGGCATCTCACTCTCTTTGAATCTTCTTTATCATACTAAGAGGAGCAGGAAAAAGCAAAAAATTTCAGAATTGCACCTTGCAATGCGGAGAAATTACTGTTTGTGCATTTACAATATTCATTGATTTTTGCCATTGAAAAACGTCCAGAAATGATTGAAGCTACTGACTGAATGAAAGGAGCTGGTATCTCACTCTCTTTGAATCTTCTTTATCATGCTAAGAGGAGCAGGAAAAAGCAAAAAATTTCAGAATTGCACCTTGCAATGCGGAGAAATTACTGTTTGTGCATTTACAATATTCATTGATTTTTGCCATTGAAAAACATCATGTTATTCATACACCAGAAATGTTTGAAGCTACTGACTGAATGAAAGGAGCTGGCATCTCACTCTCTTTGAATCTTCTTTATCATGCTAAGAGGAGCAGGAAAAAGCAAAAAATTTCAGAATTGCACCTTGCAATGCGGAGAAATTACTGTTTGTGCATTTACAATATTCATTGATTTTTGCCATTGAAAAACGTCCAGAAATGATTGAAGCTACTGACTGAATGAAAGGAGCTGGCATCTCACTCTCTTTGAATGTTCTTTATCATGCTAAGAGGAGCTTAAAAAAGCAAAAAATTTCAGAATTGCACCTTGCAATGCGGAGAAATTACTGTTTGTGCATTTACAATATTCATTGATTTTTGCCATTGAAAAACATCATGTTATTCATATACCAGAAATGTTTGAAGCTACTGACTGAATGAAAGGAGCTGGCATCTCACTCTCTTTGAATCTTCTTTATCATGCTAAGAGGAGCAGGAAAAAGCAAAAAATTTCAGAATTGTACCTTGCAATGCGGAGAAATTACTGTTTGTGCATTTACAATATTCATTGATTTTTGCCATTGAAAAACATCATGTTATTCATATACCAGAAATGATTGAAGCTACTGACTGAATGAAAGGAGCTGGCATCTCACTCTCTTTGAATCTTCTTTATCATGCTAAGAGGAGCAGGAAAAAGCAAAAAATTTCACAATTGCACCTTGCAATGCGGAGAAATTACTGTTTGTGCATTTACAATATTCATTGATTTTTGCCATTGAAAAACGTCCAGAAATGATTGAAGCTACTGACTGAATGAAAGGAGCTGGCATCTCACTCTCTTTGAATCTTCTTTATCATGCTAAGAGGAGCAGGAAAAAGCAAAAAATTTCACAATTGCACCTTGCAATGCGGAGAAATTACTGTTTGTGCATTTACAATATTCATTGATTTTTGCCATTGAAAAACATCATGTTATTCATATACCAGAAATGATTGAAGCTACTGACTGAATGAAAGGAGCTGGCATCTCACTCTCTTTGAATCTTCTTTATCATGCTAAGAGGAGCAGGAAAAAGCAAAAAATTTCAGAATTGCACCTTGCAATGCGGAGAAATTACTGTTTGTGCATTTACAATATTCATTGATTTTTGCCATTGAAAAACATCATGTTATTCATATACCAGAAATGATTGAAGCTACTGACTGAATGAAAGGAGCTGGCATCTCACTCTCTTTGAATCTTCTTTATCATGCTAAGAGGAGCAGGAAAAAGCAAAAAATTTCAGAATTGCACCTTGCAATGCGGAGAAATTACTGTTTGTGCATTTAAAATATTCATTGATTTTTGCCATTGAAAAACATCATGTTATTCATATACCAGAAATGATTGAAGCTACTGACTGAATGAAAGGAGCTAGCATCTCACTCTGTTTGAATCTTCTTTATCATGCTAAGAGGAGCAGGAAAAAGCAAAAAATTTCAGAATTGCACCTTGCAATGCGGAGAAATTACTGTTTGTGCATTTACAATATTCATTGATTTTTGCCATTGAAAAACGTCCAGAAATGATTGAAGCTACTGACTGAATGAAAGGAGCTGGCATCTTACTCTCTTTGAATCTTCTTTATCATGCTAAGAGGAGCAGGAAAAAGCAAAAAATTTCAGAATTGCACCTTGCAATGCGGAGAAATTACTGTTTGTGCATTTACAATATTCATTGATTTTTGCCATTGAAAAACATCATGTTATTCATATACCAGAAATGTTTGAAGCTACTGACTGAATGAAAGGAGCTGGCATCTCACTCTCTTTGAATCTTCTTTATCATGCTAAGAGGAGCAGGAAAAAGCAAAAAATTTCAGAATTGCACATTGCAATGCGGAGAAATTACTGTTTGTGCATTTACAATATTCATTGATTTTTGCCATTGAAAAACGTCCAGAAATGTTTGAAGCTACTGACTGAATGAAAGTAGCTGGCATCTCACTCTCTGAATCTTCTTTATCATGCTAAGAGAAGCAGGAAAAAGCAAAAAATTTCAGAATTGCACCTTGCAATGCGGAGAAATTACTGTTTGTGCATTTACAATATTCATTGATTTTTGCCATTGAAAAACGTCCAGAAATGATTGAAGTTACTGACTGAATGAAAGGAGCTGGCATCTCACTCTCTTTGAATCTTCTTTATCATACTAAGAGGAGCAGGAAAAAGCAAAAAATTTCAGAATTGCACCTTGCAATGCGGAGAAATTACTGTTTGTGCATTTACAATATTCATTGATTTTTGCCATTGAAAAACGTCCAGAAATGATTGAAGCTACTGACTGAATGAAAGGAGCTGGCATCTCACTCTCTTTGAATCTTCTTTATCATGCTAAGAGGAGCAGGAAAAAGCAAAAAATTTCAGAATTGCACCTTGCAATGCGGAGAAATTACTGTTTGTGCATTTACAATATTCATTGATTTTTGCCATTGAAAAACATCATGTTATTCATACACCAGAAATGTTTGAAGCTACTGACTGAATGAAAGGAGCTGGCATCTCACTCTCTTTGAATCTTCTTTATCATGCTAAGAGGAGCAGGAAAAAGCAAAAAATTTCAGAATTGCACCTTGCAATGCGGAGAAATTACTGGTTGTGCATTTACAATATTCATTGATTTTTGCCATTGAAAAACGTCCAGAAATGATTGAAGCTACTGACTGAATGAAAGGAGCTGGCATCTCACTCTCTTTGAATCTTCTTTATCATGCTAAGAGGAGCTTAAAAAAGCAAAAAATTTCAGAATTGCACCTTGCAATGCGGAGAAATTACTGTTTGTGCATTTACAATATTCATTGATTTTTGCCATTGAAAAACATCATGTTATTCATATACCAGAAATGTTTGAAGCTACTGACTGAATGAAAGGAGCTGGCATCTCACTCTCTTTGAATCTTCTTTATCATGCTAAGAGGAGCAGCAAAAAGCAAAAAATTTCAGAATTGTACCTTGCAATGCGGAGAAATTACTGTTTGTGCATTTACAATATTCATTGATTTTTGCCATTGAAAAACATCATGTTATTCATATACCAGAAATGATTGAAGCTACTGACTGAATGAAAGGAGCTGGCATCTCACTCTCTTTGAATCTTCTTTATCATGCTAAGAGGAGCAGGAAAAAGCAAAAAATTTCAGAATTGCACCTTGCAATGCGGAGAAATTACTGTTTGTGCATTTACAATATTCATTGATTTTTGCCATTGAAAAACGTCCAGAAATGATTGAAGCTACTGACTGAATGAAAGGAGCTGGCATCTCACTCTCTTTGAATCTTCTTTATCATGCTAAGAGGAGCAGGAAAAAGCAAAAAATTTCACAATTGCACCTTGCAATGCGGAGAAATTACTGTTTGTGCATTTACAATATTCATTGATTTTTGCCATTGAAAAACATCATGTTATTCATATACCAGAAATGATTGAAGCTACTGACTGAATGAAAGGAGCTGGCATCTCACTCTCTTTGAATCTTCTTTATCATGCTAAGAGGAGCAGGAAAAAGCAAAAAATTTCAGAATTGCACCTTGCAATGCGGAGAAATTACTGTTTGTGCATTTACAATATTCATTGATTTTTGCCATTGAAAAACATCATGTTATTCATATACCAGAAATGATTGAAGCTACTGACTGAATGAAAGGAGCTGGCATCTCACTCTCTTTGAATCTTCTTTATCATGCTAAGAGGAGCAGGAAAAAGCAAAAAATTTCAGAATTGCACCTTGCAATGCGGAGAAATTACTGTTTGTGCATTTACAATATTCATTGATTTTTGCCATTGAAAAACATCATGTTATTCATATACCAGAAATGATTGAAGCTACTGACTGAATGAAAGGAGCTGGCATCTCACTCTCTTTGAATCTTCTTTATCATGCTAAGAGGAGCAGGAAAAAGCAAAAAATTTCAGAATTGCACCTTGCAATGCGGAGAAATTACTGTTTGTGCATTTACAATATTCATTGATTTTTGCCATTGAAAAACGTCCAGAAATGATTGAAGCTACTGACTGAATGAAAGGAGCTGGCATCTCACTCTCTTTGAATCTTCTTTATCATGCTAAGAGGAGCAGGAAAAAGCAAAAAATTTCAGAATTGCACCTTGCAATGCGGAGAAATTACTGTTTGTGCATTTACAATATTCATTGATTTTTGCCATTGAAAAACATCATGTTATTCATATACCAGAAATGTTTGAAGCTACTGACTGAATGAAAGGAGCTGGCATCTCACTCTCTTTGAATCTTCTTTATCATGCTAAGAGGAGCAGGAAAAAGCAAAAAATTTCAGAATTGCACATTGCAATGCGGAGAAATTACTGTTTGTGCATTTACAATATTCATTGATTTTTGCCATTGAAAAACGTCCAGAAATGTTTGAAGCTACTGACTGAATGAAAGGATCTGGCATCTCACTCTCTTTGAATCTTCTTTATCATGCTAAGAGGAGCAGGAAAAAGCAAAAAATTTCAGAATTGCACCTTGCAATGCGGAGAAATTACTGTTTGTGCATTTACAATATTCATTGATTTTTGCCATTGAAAAACGTCCAGAAATGATTGAAGCTACTGACTGAATGAAAGGAGCTGTCATCTCACTCTCTTTGAATCTTCTTTATCATGCTAAGAGGAGCAGGAAAAAGCAAAAAATTTCAGAATTGCACCTTGCAATGCGGAGAAATTACTGTTTGTGCATTTACAATATTCATTGATTTTTGCCATTGAAAAACGTCCAGAAATGATTGAAGCTACTGACTGAATGAAAGGAGCTGGCATCTCACTCTCTTTGAATCTTCTTTATCATGCTAAGAGGAGCAGGAAAAAGCAAAAAATTTCATAATTGCACCTTGCATTGCGGAGAAATTACTGTTTGTGCATTTACAATATTCATTGATTTTTGCCATTGAAAAACATCATGTTATTCATATACCAGAAATGTTTGAAGCTACTGACTGAATGAAAGGAGCTGGCATCTCACTCTCTTTCAATCTTCTTTATCATGCTAAGAGGAGCAGGAAAAAGCAAAAAATTTCAGAATTGCACCTTGCAATGCGGAGAAATTACTGTTTGTGCATTTACAATATTCATTGATTTTTGCCATTGAAAAACGTCCAGAAATGATTGAAGCTACTGACTGAATGAAAGGAGCTGGCATCTCACTCTCTTTGAATCTTCTTTATCATGCTAAGAGGAGCAGGAAAAAGCAAAAAATTTCAGAATTGCACCTTGCAATGTGGAGAAATTACTGTTTGTGCATTTAAAATATTCATTGATTTTTGCATTGAAAAACATCATGTTATTCATATACCAGAAATGTTTGAAGCTACTGACTGAATGAAAGGAGCTGGCATCTCACTCTCTTTGAATCTTCTTTATCATGCTAAGAGGAGCAGGAAAAAGCAAAAAATTTCAGAATTGCACATTGCAATGCGGAGAAATTACTGTTTGTGCATTTACAATATTCATTGATTTTTGCCATTGAAAAACGTCCAGAAATGTTTGAAGCTACTGACTGAATGAAAGGAGCTGGCATCTCACTCTCTTTGAATCTTCTTTATCATGCTAAGAGGAGCAGGAAAAAGCAAAAAATTTCAGAATTGCACCTTGCAATGCGGAGAAATTACTGTTTGTGCATTTACAATATTCATTGATTTTTGCCATTGAAAAACGTCCAGAAATGATTGAATCTACTGACTGAATGAAAGGAGCTGTCATCTCACTCTCTTTGAATCTTCTTTATCATGCTAAGAGGAGCAGGAAAAAGCAAAAAATGTCAGAATTGCACCTTGCAATGCGGAGAAATTACTGTTTGTGCATTTACAATATTCATTGATTTTTGCCATTGAAAAACATCATGTTATTCATATACCAGAAATGTTTGAAGCTACTGACTGAATGAAAGGAGCTGGCATCTCACTCTCTTTCAATCTTCCTTATCATGCTAAGAGGAGCAGGAAAAAGCAAAAAATTTCAGAATTGCACCTTGCAATGCGGAGAAATTACTGTTTGTGCATTTACAATATTCATTGATTTTTGCCATTGAAAAACGTCCAGAAATGATTGAAGCTACTGACTGAATGAAAGGAGCTGGCATCTCACTCTCTTTGAATCTTCTTTATCATGCTAAGAGGAGCAGGAAAAAGCAAAAAATTTCAGAATTGCACCTTGCAATGTGGAGAAATTACTGTTTGTGCATTTACAATATTCATTGATTTTTGCATTGAAAAACATCATGTTATTCATATACCAGAAATGTTTGAAGCTACTGACTGAATGAAAGGAGCAGGCATCTCACTCTCTTTGAATCTTCTTTATCATGCTAAGAGGAGCAGGAAAAAGCAAAAAATTTCAGAATTGCATCTTGCAATGCGGAGAAATTACTGTTTGTGCATTTACAATATTCATTGATTTTTGCCATTGAAAAACATCCAGAAATGATTGAAGCTACTGACTGAATGAAAGGAGCTGGCATCTCACTCTCTTTGAATCTTCTTTAATATGCTAAGAGGAGCAGGAAAAAGCAAAAAATTTCAGAATTGCACCTTGCAATGCGGAGAAATTACTGTTTGTGCATTTACAATATTCATTGATTCTTGCCATTGAAAAACGTCCAGAAATGATTGAAGCTACTGACTGAATGAAAGGAGCTGGCATCTCACTCTCTTTGAATCTTCTTTATCATGCTAAGAGGAGCAGGAAAAAGCAAAAAATTTCAGAATTGCACCTTGCAATGCAGAGAAATTACTGTTTGTGCATTTACAATATTCATTGATTTTTGCCATTGAAAAACATCATGTTATTCATATACCAGAAATGTTTGAAGCTACTGACTGAATGAAAGGAGCTGGCATCTCACTCTCTTTGAATCTTCTTTATCATGCTAAGAGGAGCAGGAAAAAGCAAAAAATTTCAGAATTGCACCTTGCAATGCGGAGAAATTACTGTTTGTGCATTTACAATATTCATTGATTTTTGCCATTGAAAAACGTCCAGAAATGATTGAAGCTACTGACTGAATGAAAGGAGCTGGCATCTCACTCTCTTTGAATCTTCTTTATCATGCTAAGAGGAGCAGGAAAAAGCAAAAAATTTCAGAATTGCACCTTGCAATACTGAGAAATTACTGTTTGTGCATTTACAATATTCATTGATTTTTGCCATTGAAAAACATCGTTATTCATATACCAGAAATGTTTGAAGCTACTGACTGAATGAAAGGAGCTGGCATCTCACTCTCTTTGAATCTTCTTTATCATGCTAAGAGGAGCAGGAAAAAGCAAAAAATTTCAGAATTGCACCTTGCAATGCGGAGAAATTACTGTTTGTGCATTTACAATATTCATTGATTTTTGCCATTGAAAAACGTCCAGAAATGTTTGAAGCTACTGACTGAATGAAAGGAGCTGGCATCTCACTCTCTTTGAATCTTCTTTATCATGCTAAGAGGAGCAGGAAAAAGCAAAAAATTTCAGAATTGCACCTTGCAATGCGGAGAAATTACTGTTTGTGCATTTACAATATTCATTGATTTTTGCCATTGAAAAACGTCCAGAAATGATTGAAGCTACTGACTGAATGAAAGGAGCTGGCATCTCACTCTCTTTGAATCTTCTTTATCATGCTAAGAGGAGCAGGAAAAAGCAAAAAATTTCAGAATTGCACCTTGCAATGCTGAGAAATTACTGTTTGTGCATTTACAATATTCATTGATTTTTGCCATTGAAAACATCATGTTATTCATATACCAGAAATGTTTGAAGCTACTGACTGAATGAAAGGAGCTGGCATCTCACTCTCTTTGAATCTTCTTTATCATGCTAAGAGGAGCAGGAAAAAGCAAAAAATTTCAGAATTGCACCTTGCAATGCGGAGAAATTACTGTTTGTGCATTTACAATATTCATTGATTTTTGCCATTGAAAAACATCATGTTATTCATATACCAGAAATGTTTGAAGCTACTGACTGAATGAAAGGAGCTGGCATCTCACTCTCTTTGAATCTTCTTTATCATGCTAAGAGGAGCACTAAAAAGCAAAAAATTTCAGAATTGCACCTTGCAATGCGGAGAAATTACTGTTTGTGCATTTACAATATTCATTGATTTTTGCCATTGAAAAACATCATGTTATTCATATACCAGAAATGATTGAAGCTACTGACTGAATGAAAGGAGCTGGCATCTCACTCTCTTTGAATCTTCTTTATCATGCTAAGAGGAGCAGGAAAAAGCAAAAAATTTCAGAATTGCACCTTGCAATGCGGAGAAATTACTGTTTGTGCATTTACAATATTCATTGATTTTTGCCATTGAAAAACGTCCAGAAATGATTGAAGCTACTGACTGAATGAAAGGAGCTGGCATCTCACTCTCTTTGAATCTTCTTTATCATGCTAAGAGGAGCAGGAAAAAGCAAAAAATTTCAGAATTGCACCTTGCAATACTGAGAAATTACTGTTTGTGCATTTACAATATTCATTGATTTTTGCCATTGAAAAACATCGTTATTCATATACCAGAAATGTTTGAAGCTACTGACTGAATGAAAGGAGCTGGCATCTCACTCTCTTTGAATCTTCTTTATCATGCTAAGAGGAGCAGGAAAAAGCAAAAAATTTCAGAATTGCACCTTGCAATGCGGAGAAATTACTGTTTGTGCATTTACAATATTCATTGATTTTTGCCATTGAAAAACGTCCAGAAATGATTGAAGCTACTGACTGAATCAAAGGAGCTGGCATCTCACTCTCTTTGAATCTTCTTTATCATGCTAAGAGGAGCAGGAAAAAGCAAAAAATTTCAGAATTGCGCCTTGCAATGCGGAGAAATTACTGTTTGTGCATTTACAATATTCATTGATTTTTGCCATTGAAAAACATCATGTTATTCATATACCAGAAATGTTTGAAGCTACTGACTGAATGAAAGGAGCTGGCATCTCACTCTCTTTGAATCTTCTTTATCAAGCTAAGAGGAGCAGGAAAAAGCAAAAAATTTCAGAATTGCACCTTGCAATGCGGAGAAATTACTGTTTGTGCATTTACAATATTCATTGATTTTTGCCATTGAAAAACGTCCAGAAATGATTGAAGCTACTGACTGAATGAAAGGAGCTGGCATCTCACTCTCTCTGAATCTTCTTTATCATGCTAGGAGGAGCAGGAAAAAGCAAAAAATTTCAGAATTGCAGCTTGCAATGCGGAGAAATTACAGTTTGTGCAATTACAATATTCATTGATTTTTGCCATTGAAAAACGTCCAGAAATGATTGAAGCTACTGACTGAATGAAAGAGCTGGCATCTCACTCTCTTTGAATCTTCTTTATCATGCTAAGAGGAGCAGGAAAAAGCAAAAAATTTCAGAATTGCACCTTGCAATGCGGAGAAATTACTGTTTGTGCATTTACAATATTCATTGATTTTTGCCATTGAAAAACATCATGTTATTCATATACCAGAAATGTTTGAAGCTACTGACTGAATTAAAGGAGCTGGCATCTCACTCTCTTTGAATCTTCTTTATCATGCTAAGAGGAGCAGGAAAAAGCAAAAAATTTCAGAATTGCACCTTGCAATGCGGAGAAATTACTGTTTGTGCATTTACAATATTCATTGATTTTTGCCATTGAAAAACGTCCAGAAATGATTGAAGCTACTGACTGAATGAAAGGAGCTGGCATCTCACTCTCTTTGAATCTTCTTTATCATGCTAAGAGGAGCAGGAAAAAGCAAAAAATTTCAGAATTGCACCTTGCAATACTGAGAAATTACTGTTTGTGCATTTACAATATTCATTGATTTTTGCCATTGAAAAACATCGTTATTCATATACCAGAAATGTTTGAAGCTACTGACTGAATGAAAGGAGCTGGCATCTCACTCTCTTTGAATCTTCTTTATCATGCTAAGAGGAGCAGGAAAAAGCAAAAAATTTCAGAATTGCACCTTGCAATGCGGAGAAATTACTGTTTGTGCATTTACAATATTCATTGATTTTTGCCATTGAAAAACGTCCAGAAATGATTGAAGCTACTGACTGAATGAAAGGAGCTGGCATCTCACTCTCTTTGTATCTTCTTTATCATGCTAAGAGGAGCAGGAAAAAGCAAAAAATTTCAGAATTGCACCTTGCAATGCGGAGAAATTACTGTTTGTGCATTTACAATATTCATTGATTTTTGCCATTGAAAAACATCATGTTATTCATATACCAGAAATGTTTGAAGCTACTGACTGAATGAAAGGAGCTGGCATCTCACTCTCTTTGAATCTTCTTTATCATGCTAAGAGGAGCAGGAAAAAGCAAAAAATTTCAGAATTGCACATTGCAATGCGGAGAAATTACTGTTTGTGCATTTACAATATTCATTGATTTTTGCCATTGAAAAACGTCCAGAAATGTTTGAAGCTACTGACTGAATGAAAGTAGCTGGCATCTCACTCTCTGAATCTTCTTTATCATGCTAAGAGAAGCAGGAAAAAACAAAAAATTTCAGAATTGCACCTTGCAATGCGGAGAAATTACTGTTTGTGCATTTACAATATTCATTGATTTTTGCCATTGAAAAACGTCCAGAAATGATTGAAGCTACTGACTGAATGAAAGGAGCTGGCATCTCACTCTCTTTGAATCTTCTTTATCATACTAAGAGGAGCAGGAAAAAGCAAAAAATTTCAGAATTGCACCTTGCAATGCGGAGAAATTACTGTTTGTGCATTTACAATATTCATTGATTTTTGCCATTGAAAAACGTCCAGAAATGATTGAAGCTACTGACTGAATGAAAGGAGCTGGCATCTCACTCTCTTTGAATCTTCTTTATCATGCTAAGAGGAGCAGGAAAAAGCAAAAAATTTCAGAATTGCACCTTGCAATGCGGAGAAATTACTGTTTGTGCATTTACAATATTCATTGATTTTTGCCATTGAAAAACATCATGTTATTCATACACCAGAAATGTTTGAAGCTACTGACTGAATGAAAGGAGCTGGCATCTCACTCTCTTTGAATCTTCTTTATCATGCTAAGAGGAGCAGGAAAAAGCAAAAAATTTCAGAATTGCACCTTGCAATGCGGAGAAATTACTGTTTGTGCATTTACAATATTCATTGATTTTTGCCATTGAAAAACGTCCAGAAATGATTGAAGCTACTGACTGAATGAAAGGAGCTGGCATCTCACTCTCTTTGAATCTTCTTTATCATGCTAAGAGGAGCTTAAAAAAGCAAAAAATTTCAGAATTGCACCTTGCAATGCGGAGAAATTACTGTTTGTGCATTTACAATATTCATTGATTTTTGCCATTGAAAAACATCATGTTATTCATATACCAGAAATGTTTGAAGCTACTGACTGAATGAAAGGAGCTGGCATCTCACTCTCTTTGAATCTTCTTTATCATGCTAAGAGGAGCAGGAAAAAGCAAAAAATTTCAGAATTGTACCTTGCAATGCGGAGAAATTACTGTTTGTGCATTTACAATATTCATTGATTTTTGCCATTGAAAAACATCATGTTATTCATATACCAGAAATGATTGAAGCTACTGACTGAATGAAAGGAGCTGGCATCTCACTCTCTTTGAATCTTCTTTATCATGCTAAGAGGAGCAGGAAAAAGCAAAAAATTTCAGAATTGCACCTTGCAATGCGGAGAAATTACTGTTTGTGCATTTACAATATTCATTGATTTTTGCCATTGAAAAACGTCCAGAAATGATTGAAGCTACTGACTGAATGAAAGGAGCTGGCATCTCACTCTCTTTGAATCTTCTTTATCATGCTAAGAGGAGCAGGAAAAAGCAAAAAATTTCACAATTGCACCTTGCAATGCGGAGAAATTACTGTTTGTGCATTTACAATATTCATTGATTTTTGCCATTGAAAAACATCATGTTATTCATATACCAGAAATGATTGAAGCTACTGACTGAATGAAAGGAGCTGGCATCTCACTCTCTTTGAATCTTCTTTATCATGATAAGAGGAGCAGGAAAAAGCAAAAAATTTCAGAATTGCACCTTGCAATGCGGAGAAATTACTGTTTGTGCATTTACAATATTCATTGATTTTTGCCATTGAAAAACATCATGTTATTCATATACCAGAAATGATTGAAGCTACTGACTGAATGAAAGGAGCTGGCATCTCACTCTCTTTGAATCTTCTTTATCATGCTAAGAGGAGCAGGAAAAAGCAAAAAATTTCAGAATTGCACATTGCAATGCGGAGAAATTACTGTTTGTGCATTTACAATATTCATTGATTTTTGCCATTGAAAAACGTCCAGAAATGTTTGAAGCTACTGACTGAATGAAAGTAGCTGGCATCTCACTCTCTGAATCTTCTTCATCATGCTAAGAGAAGCAGGAAAAAGCAAAAAATTTCAGAATTGCACCTTGCAATGCGGAGAAATTACTGTTTGTGCATTTACAATATTCATTGATTTTTGCCATTGAAAAACGTCCAGAAATGATTGAAGCTACTGACTGAATGAAAGGAGCTGGCATCTCAATCTCTTTGAATCTTCTTTATCATACTAAGAGGAGCAGGAAAAAGCAAAAAATTTCAGAATTGCACCTTGCAATGCGGAGAAATTACTGTTTGTGCATTTACAATATTCATTGATTTTTGCCATTGAAAAACGTCCAGAAATGATTGAAGCTACTGACTGAATGAAAGGAGCTGGTATCTCACTCTCTTTGAATCTTCTTTATCATGCTAAGAGGGGCAGGAAAAAGCAAAAAATTTCAGAATTGCACCTTGCAATGCGGAGAAATTACTGTTTGTGCATTTACAATATTCATTGATTTTTGCCATTGAAAAACATCATGTTATTCATACACCAGAAATGTTTGAAGCTACTGACTGAATGAAAGGAGCTGGCATCTCACTCTCTTTGAATCTTCTTTATCATGCTAAGAGGAGCAGGAAAAAGCAAAAAATTTCAGAATTGCACCTTGCAATGCGGAGAAATTACTGTTTGTGCATTTACAATATTCATTGATTTTTGCCATTGAAAAACGTCCAGAAATGATTGAAGCTACTGACTGAATGAAAGGAGCTGGCATCTCACTCTCTTTGAATCTTCTTTATCATGCTAAGAGGAGCTTAAAAAAGCAAAAAATTTCAGAATTGCACCTTGCAATGCGGAGAAATTACTGTTTGTGCATTTACAATATTCATTGATTTTTGCCATTGAAAAACATCATGTTATTCATATACCATAAATGTTTGAAGCTACTGACTGAATGAAAGGAGCTGGCATCTCACTCTCTTTGAATCTTCTTTATCATGCTAAGAGGAGCAGGAAAAAGCAAAAAATTTCAGAATTGTACCTTGCAATGCGGAGAAATTACTGTTTGTGCATTTACAATATTCATTGATTTTTGCCATTGAAAAACATCATGTTATTCATATACCAGAAATGATTGAAGCTACTGACTGAATGAAAGGAGCTGGCATCTCACTCTCTTTGAATCTTCTTTATCATGCTAAGAGGAGCAGGAAAAAGCAAAAAATTTCAGAATTGCACCTTGCAATGCGGAGAAATTACTGTTTGTGCATTTACAATATTCATTGATTTTTGCCATTGAAAAACGTCCAGAAATGATTGAAGCTACTGACTGAATGAAAGGAGCTGGCATCTCACTCTCTTTGAATCTTCTTTATCATGCTAAGAGGAGCAGGAAAAAGCAAAAAATTTCACAATTGCACCTTGCAATGCGGAGAAATTACTGTTTGTGCATTTACAATATTCATTGATTTTTGCCATTGAAAAACATCATGTTATTCATATACCAGAAATGATTGAAGCTACTGACTGAATGAAAGGAGCTGGCATCTCACTCTCTTTGAATCTTCTTTATCATGCTAAGAGGAGCAGGAAAAAGCAAAAAATTTCAGAATTGCACCTTGCAATGCGGAGAAATTACTGTTTGTGCATTTACAATATTCATTGATTTTTGCCATTGAAAAACATCATGTTATTCATATACCAGAAATGATTGAAGCTACTGACTGAATGAAAGGAGCTGGCATCTCACTCTCTTTGAATCTTCTTTATCATGCTAAGAGGAGCAGGAAAAAGCAAAAAATTTCAGAATTGCACCTTGCAATGCGGAGAAATTACTGTTTGTGCATTTAAAATATTCATTGATTTTTGCCATTGAAAAACATCATGTTATTCATATACCAGAAATGATTGAAGCTACTGACTGAATGAAAGGAGCTAGCATCTCACTCTGTTTGAATCTTCTTTATCATGCTAAGAGGAGCAGGAAAAAGCAAAAAATTTCAGAATTGCACCTTGCAATGCGGAGAAATTACTGTTTGTGCATTTACAATATTCATTGATTTTTGCCATTGAAAAACGTCCAGAAATGATTGAAGCTACTGACTGAATGAAAGGAGCTGGCATCTTACTCTCTTTGAATCTTCTTTATCATGCTAAGAGGAGCAGGAAAAAGCAAAAAATTTCAGAATTGCACCTTGCAATGCGGAGAAATTACTGTTTGTGCATTTACAATATTCATTGATTTTTGCCATTGAAAAACATCATGTTATTCATATACCAGAAATGTTTGAAGCTACTGACTGAATGAAAGGAGCTGGCATCTCACTCTCTTTGAATCTTCTTTATCATGCTAAGAGGAGCAGGAAAAAGCAAAAAATTTCAGAATTGCACATTGCAATGCGGAGAAATTACTGTTTGTGCATTTACAATATTCATTGATTTTTGCCATTGAAAAACGTCCAGAAATGTTTGAAGCTACTGACTGAATGAAAGTAGCTGGCATCTCACTCTCTGAATCTTCTTTATCATGCTAAGAGAAGCAGGAAAAAGCAAAAAATTTCAGAATTGCACCTTGCAATGCGGAGAAATTACTGTTTGTGCATTTACAATATTCATTGATTTTTGCCATTGAAAAACGTCCAGAAATGATTGAAGTTACTGACTGAATGAAAGGAGCTGGCATCTCACTCTCTTTGAATCTTCTTTATCATACTAAGAGGAGCAGGAAAAAGCAAAAAATTTCAGAATTGCACCTTGCAATGCGGAGAAATTACTGTTTGTGCATTTACAATATTCATTGATTTTTGCCATTGAAAAACGTCCAGAAATGATTGAAGCTACTGACTGAATGAAAGGAGCTGGCATCTCACTCTCTTTGAATCTTCTTTATCATGCTAAGAGGAGCAGGAAAAAGCAAAAAATTTCAGAATTGCACCTTGCAATGCGGAGAAATTACTGTTTGTGCATTTACAATATTCATTGATTTTTGCCATTGAAAAACATCATGTTATTCATACACCAGAAATGTTTGAAGCTACTGACTGAATGAAAGGAGCTGGCATCTCACTCTCTTTGAATCTTCTTTATCATGCTAAGAGGAGCAGGAAAAAGCAAAAAATTTCAGAATTGCACCTTGCAATGCGGAGAAATTACTGGTTGTGCATTTACAATATTCATTGATTTTTGCCATTGAAAAACGTCCAGAAATGATTGAAGCTACTGACTGAATGAAAGGAGCTGGCATCTCACTCTCTCTGAATCTTCTTTATCATGCTAAGAGGAGCTTAAAAAAGCAAAAAATTTCAGAATTGCACCTTGCAATGCGGAGAAATTACTGTTTGTGCATTTACAATATTCATTGATTTTTGCCATTGAAAAACATCATGTTATTCATATACCAGAAATGTTTGAAGCTACTGACTGAATGAAAGGAGCTGGCATCTCACTCTCTTTGAATCTTCTTTATCATGCTAAGAGGAGCAGGAAAAAGCAAAAAATTTCAGAATTGTACCTTGCAATGCGGAGAAATTACTGTTTGTGCATTTACAATATTCATTGATTTTTGCCATTGAAAAACATCATGTTATTCATATACCAGAAATGATTGAAGCTACTGACTGAATGAAAGGAGCTGGCATCTCACTCTCTTTGAATCTTCTTTATCATGCTAAGAGGAGCAGGAAAAAGCAAAAAATTTCAGAATTGCACCTTGCAATGCGGAGAAATTACTGTTTGTGCATTTACAATATTCATTGATTTTTGCCATTGAAAAACGTCCAGAAATGATTGAAGCTACTGACTGAATGAAAGGAGCTGGCATCTCACTCTCTTTGAATCTTCTTTATCATGCTAAGAGGAGCAGGAAAAAGCAAAAAATTTCACAATTGCACCTTGCAATGCGGAGAAATTACTGTTTGTGCATTTACAATATTCATTGATTTTTGCCATTGAAAAACATCATGTTATTCATATACCAGAAATGATTGAAGCTACTGACTGAATGAAAGGAGCTGGCATCTCACTCTCTTTGAATCTTCTTTATCATGCTAAGAGGAGCAGGAAAAAGCAAAAAATTTCAGAATTGCACCTTGCAATGCGGAGAAATTACTGTTTGTGCATTTACAATATTCATTGATTTTTGCCATTGAAAAACATCATGTTATTCATATACCAGAAATGATTGAAGCTACTGACTGAATGAAAGGAGCTGGCATCTCACTCTCTTTGAATCTTCTTTATCATGCTAAGAGGAGCAGGAAAAAGCAAAAAATTTCAGAATTGCACCTTGCAATGCGGAGAAATTACTGTTTGTGCATTTACAATATTCATTGATTTTTGCCATTGAAAAACATCATGTTATTCATATACCAGAAATGATTGAAGCTACTGACTGAATGAAAGGAGCTGGCATCTCACTCTCTTTGAATCTTCTTTATCATGCTAAGAGGAGCAGGAAAAAGCAAAAAATTTCAGAATTGCACCTTGCAATGCGGAGAAATTACTGTTTGTGCATTTACAATATTCATTGATTTTTGCCATTGAAAAACGTCCAGAAATGATTGAAGCTACTGACTGAATGAAAGGAGCTGTCATCTCACTCTCTTTGAATCTTCTTTATCATGCTAAGAGGAGCAGGAAAAAGCAAAAAATTTCAGAATTGCACCTTGCAATGCGGAGAAATTACTGTTTGTGCATTTACAATATTCATTGATTTTTGCCATTGAAAAACGTCCAGAAATGATTGAAGCTACTGACTGAATGAAAGGAGCTGGCATCTCACTCTCTTTGAATCTTCTTTATCATGCTAAGAGGAGCAGGAAAAAGCAAAAAATTTCATAATTGCACCTTGCATTGCGGAGAAATTACTGTTTGTGCATTTACAATATTCATTGATTTTTGCCATTGAAAAACATCATGTTATTCATATACCAGAAATGTTTGAAGCTACTGACTGAATGAAAGGAGCTGGCATCTCACTCTCTTTCAATCTTCTTTATCATGCTAAGAGGAGCAGGAAAAAGCAAAAAATTTCAGAATTGCACCTTGCAATGCGGAGAAATTACTGTTTGTGCATTTACAATATTCATTGATTTTTGCCATTGAAAAACGTCCAGAAATGATTGAAGCTACTGACTGAATGAAAGGAGCTGGCATCTCACTCTCTTTGAATCTTCTTTATCATGCTAAGAGGAGCAGGAAAAAGCAAAAAATTTCAGAATTGCACCTTGCAATGTGGAGAAATTACTGTTTGTGCATTTAAAATATTCATTGATTTTTGCATTGAAAAACATCATGTTATTCATATACCAGAAATGTTTGAAGCTACTGACTGAATGAAAGGAGCTGGCATCTCACTCTCTTTGAATCTTCTTTATCATGCTAAGAGGAGCAGGAAAAAGCAAAAAATTTCAGAATTGCACATTGCAATGCGGAGAAATTACTGTTTGTGCATTTACAATATTCATTGATTTTTGCCATTGAAAAACGTCCAGAAATGTTTGAAGCTACTGACTGAATGAAAGGAGCTGGCATCTCACTCTCTTTGAATCTTCTTTATCATGCTAAGAGGAGCAGGAAAAAGCAAAAAATTTCAGAATTGCACCTTGCAATGCGGAGAAATTACTGTTTGTGCATTTACAATATTCATTGATTTTTGCCATTGAAAAACGTCCAGAAATGATTGAAGCTACTGACTGAATGAAAGGAGCTGTCATCTCACTCTCTTTGAATCTTCTTTATCATGCTAAGAGGAGCAGGAAAAAGCAAAAAATGTCAGAATTGCACCTTGCAATGCGGAGAAATTACTGTTTGTGCATTTACAATATTCATTGATTTTTGCCATTGAAAAACATCATGTTATTCATATACCAGAAATGTTTGAAGCTACTGACTGAATGAAAGGAGCTGGCATCTCACTCTCTTTCAATCTTCCTTATCATGCTAAGAGGAGCAGGAAAAAGCAAAAAATTTCAGAATTGCACCTTGCAATGCGGAGAAATTACTGTTTGTGCATTTACAATATTCATTGATTTTTGCCATTGAAAAACGTCCAGAAATGATTGAAGCTACTGACTGAATGAAAGGAGCTGGCATCTCACTCTCTTTGAATCTTCTTTATCATGCTAAGAGGAGCAGGAAAAAGCAAAAAATTTCAGAATTGCACCTTGCAATGTGGAGAAATTACTGTTTGTGCATTTACAATATTCATTGATTTTTGCATTGAAAAACATCATGTTATTCATATACCAGAAATGTTTGAAGCTACTGACTGAATGAAAGGAGCAGGCATCTCACTCTCTTTGAATCTTCTTTATCATGCTAAGAGGAGCAGGAAAAAGCAAAAAATTTCAGAATTGCATCTTGCAATGCGGAGAAATTACTGTTTGTGCATTTACAATATTCATTGATTTTTGCCATTGAAAAACATCCAGAAATGATTGAAGCTACTGACTGAATGAAAGGAGCTGGCATCTCACTCTCTTTGAATCTTCTTTAATATGCTAAGAGGAGCAGGAAAAAGCAAAAAATTTCAGAATTGCACCTTGCAATGCGGAGAAATTACTGTTTGTGCATTTACAATATTCATTGATTCTTGCCATTGAAAAACGTCCAGAAATGATTGAAGCTACTGACTGAATGAAAGGAGCTGGCATCTCACTCTCTTTGAATCTTCTTTATCATGCTAAGAGGAGCAGGAAAAAGCAAAAAATTTCAGAATTGCACCTTGCAATGCAGAGAAATTACTGTTTGTGCATTTACAATATTCATTGATTTTTGCCATTGAAAAACATCATGTTATTCATATACCAGAAATGTTTGAAGCTACTGACTGAATGAAAGGAGCTGGCATCTCACTCTCTTTGAATCTTCTTTATCATGCTAAGAGGAGCAGGAAAAAGCAAAAAATTTCAGAATTGCACCTTGCAATGCGGAGAAATTACTGTTTGTGCATTTACAATATTCATTGATTTTTGCCATTGAAAAACGTCCAGAAATGATTGAAGCTACTGACTGAATGAAAGGAGCTGGCATCTCACTCTCTTTGAATCTTCTTTATCATGCTAAGAGGAGCAGGAAAAAGCAAAAAATTTCAGAATTGCACCTTGCAATACTGAGAAATTACTGTTTGTGCATTTACAATATTCATTGATTTTTGCCATTGAAAAACATCGTTATTCATATACCAGAAATGTTTGAAGCTACTGACTGAATGAAAGGAGCTGGCATCTCACTCTCTTTGAATCTTCTTTATCATGCTAAGAGGAGCAGGAAAAAGCAAAAAATTTCAGAATTGCACCTTGCAATGCGGAGAAATTACTGTTTGTGCATTTACAATATTCATTGATTTTTGCCATTGAAAAACGTCCAGAAATGTTTGAAGCTACTGACTGAATGAAAGGAGCTGGCATCTCACTCTCTTTGAATCTTCTTTATCATGCTAAGAGGAGCAGGAAAAAGCAAAAAATTTCAGAATTGCACCTTGCAATGCGGAGAAATTACTGTTTGTGCATTTACAATATTCATTGATTTTTGCCATTGAAAAACGTCCAGAAATGATTGAAGCTACTGACTGAATGAAAGGAGCTGGCATCTCACTCTCTTTGAATCTTCTTTATCATGCTAAGAGGAGCAGGAAAAAGCAAAAAATTTCAGAATTGCACCTTGCAATGCTGAGAAATTACTGTTTGTGCATTTACAATATTCATTGATTTTTGCCATTGAAAACATCATGTTATTCATATACCAGAAATGTTTGAAGCTACTGACTGAATGAAAGGAGCTGGCATCTCACTCTCTTTGAATCTTCTTTATCATGCTAAGAGGAGCAGGAAAAAGCAAAAAATTTCAGAATTGCACCTTGCAATGCGGAGAAATTACTGTTTGTGCATTTACAATATTCATTGATTTTTGCCATTGAAAAACATCATGTTATTCATATACCAGAAATGTTTGAAGCTACTGACTGAATGAAAGGAGCTGGCATCTCACTCTCTTTGAATCTTCTTTATCATGCTAAGAGGAGCACTAAAAAGCAAAAAATTTCAGAATTGCACCTTGCAATGCGGAGAAATTACTGTTTGTGCATTTACAATATTCATTGATTTTTGCCATTGAAAAACATCATGTTATTCATATACCAGAAATGATTGAAGCTACTGACTGAATGAAAGGAGCTGGCATCTCACTCTCTTTGAATCTTCTTTATCATGCTAAGAGGAGCAGGAAAAAGCAAAAAATTTCAGAATTGCACCTTGCAATGCGGAGAAATTACTGTTTGTGCATTTACAATATTCATTGATTTTTGCCATTGAAAAACGTCCAGAAATGATTGAAGCTACTGACTGAATGAAAGGAGCTGGCATCTCACTCTCTTTGAATCTTCTTTATCATGCTAAGAGGAGCAGGAAAAAGCAAAAAATTTCAGAATTGCACCTTGCAATACTGAGAAATTACTGTTTGTGCATTTACAATATTCATTGATTTTTGCCATTGAAAAACATCGTTATTCATATACCAGAAATGTTTGAAGCTACTGACTGAATGAAAGGAGCTGGCATCTCACTCTCTTTGAATCTTCTTTATCATGCTAAGAGGAGCAGGAAAAAGCAAAAAATTTCAGAATTGCACCTTGCAATGCGGAGAAATTACTGTTTGTGCATTTACAATATTCATTGATTTTTGCCATTGAAAAACGTCCAGAAATGATTGAAGCTACTGACTGAATCAAAGGAGCTGGCATCTCACTCTCTTTGAATCTTCTTTATCATGCTAAGAGGAGCAGGAAAAAGCAAAAAATTTCAGAATTGCGCCTTGCAATGCGGAGAAATTACTGTTTGTGCATTTACAATATTCATTGATTTTTGCCATTGAAAAACATCATGTTATTCATATACCAGAAATGTTTGAAGCTACTGACTGAATGAAAGGAGCTGGCATCTCACTCTCTTTGAATCTTCTTTATCATGCTAAGAGGAGCAGGAAAAAGCAAAAAATTTCAGAATTGCACCTTGCAATGCGGAGAAATTACTGTTTGTGCATTTACAATATTCATTGATTTTTGCCATTGAAAAACGTCCAGAAATGATTGAAGCTACTGACTGAATGAAAGGAGCTGGCATCTCACTCTCTCTGAATCTTCTTTATCATGCTAGGAGGAGCAGGAAAAAGCAAAAAATTTCAGAATTGCAGCTTGCAATGCGGAGAAATTACAGTTTGTGCAATTACAATATTCATTGATTTTTGCCATTGAAAAACGTCCAGAAATGATTGAAGCTACTGACTGAATGAAAGAGCTGGCATCTCACTCTCTTTGAATCTTCTTTATCATGCTAAGAGGAGCAGGAAAAAGCAAAAAATTTCAGAATTGCACCTTGCAATGCGGAGAAATTACTGTTTGTGCATTTACAATATTCATTGATTTTTGCCATTGAAAAACATCATGTTATTCATATACCAGAAATGTTTGAAGCTACTGACTGAATTAAAGGAGCTGGCATCTCACTCTCTTTGAATCTTCTTTATCATGCTAAGAGGAGCAGGAAAAAGCAAAAAATTTCAGAATTGCACCTTGCAATGCGGAGAAATTACTGTTTGTGCATTTACAATATTCATTGATTTTTGCCATTGAAAAACGTCCAGAAATGATTGAAGCTACTGACTGAATGAAAGGAGCTGGCATCTCAGTCTCTTTGAATCTTCTTTATCATGCTAAGAGGAGCAGGAAAAAGCAAAAAATTTCAGAATTGCACCTTGCAATGCAGAGAAATTACTGTTTGTGCATTTACAATATTCATTGATTTTTGCCATTGAAAAACATCATGTTATTCATATACCAGAAATGTTTGAAGCTACTGACTGAATGAAAGGAGCTGGCATCTCACTCTCTTTGAATCTTCTTTATCATGCTAAGAGGAGCAGGAAAAAGCAAAAAATTTCAGAATTGCACCTTGCAATGCGGAGAAATTACTGTTTGTGCATTTACAATATTCATTGATTTTTGCCATTGAAAAACGTCCAGAAATGATTGAAGCTACTGACTGAATGAAAGGAGCTGGCATCTCACTCTCTTTGAATCTTCTTTATCATGCTAAGAGGAGCAGGAAAAAGCAAAAAATTTCAGAATTGCACCTTGCAATACTGAGAAATTACTGTTTGTGCATTTACAATATTCATTGATTTTTGCCATTGAAAAACATCGTTATTCATATACCAGAAATGTTTGAAGCTACTGACTGAATGAAAGGAGCTGGCATCTCACTCTCTTTGAATCTTCTTTATCATGCTAAGAGGAGCAGGAAAAAGCAAAAAATTTCAGAATTGCACCTTGCAATGCGGAGAAATTACTGTTTGTGCATTTACAATATTCATTGATTTTTGCCATTGAAAAACGTCCAGAAATGTTTGAAGCTACTGACTGAATGAAAGGAGCTGGCATCTCACTCTCTTTGAATCTTCTTTATCATGCTAAGAGGAGCAGGAAAAAGCAAAAAATTTCAGAATTGCACCTTGCAATGCGGAGAAATTACTGTTTGTGCATTTACAATATTCATTGATTTTTGCCATTGAAAAACGTCCAGAAATGATTGAAGCTACTGACTGAATGAAAGGAGCTGGCATCTCACTCTCTTTGAATCTTCTTTATCATGCTAAGAGGAGCAGGAAAAAGCAAAAAATTTCAGAATTGCACCTTGCAATGCTGAGAAATTACTGTTTGTGCATTTACAATATTCATTGATTTTTGCCATTGAAAACATCATGTTATTCACATACCAGAAATGTTTGAAGCTACTGACTGAATGAAAGGAGCTGGCATCTCACTCTCTTTGAATCTTCTTTATCATGCTAAGAGGAGCAGGAAAAAGCAAAAAATTTCAGAATTGCACCTTGCAATGCGGAGAAATTACTGTTTGTGCATTTACAATATTCATTGATTTTTGCCATTGAAAAACATCATGTTATTCATATACCAGAAATGTTTGAAGCTACTGACTGAATGAAAGGAGCTGGCATCTCACTCTCTTTGAATCTTCTTTATCATGCTAAGAGGAGCACTAAAAAGCAAAAAATTTCAGAATTGCACCTTGCAATGCGGAGAAATTACTGTTTGTGCATTTACAATATTCATTGATTTTTGCCATTGAAAAACATCATGTTATTCATATACCAGAAATGATTGAAGCTACTGACTGAATGAAAGGAGCTGGCATCTCACTCTCTTTGAATCTTCTTTATCATGCTAAGAGGAGCAGGAAAAAGCAAAAAATTTCAGAATTGCACCTTGCAATGCGGAGAAATTACTGTTTGTGCATTTACAATATTCATTGATTTTTGCCATTGAAAAACGTCCAGAAATGATTGAAGCTACTGACTGAATGAAAGGAGCTGGCATCTCACTCTCTTTGAATCTTCTTTATCATGCTAAGAGGAGCAGGAAAAAGCAAAAAATTTCAGAATTGCACCTTGCAATACTGAGAAATTACTGTTTGTGCATTTACAATATTCATTGATTTTTGCCATTGAAAAACATCGTTATTCATATACCAGAAATGTTTGAAGCTACTGACTGAATGAAAGGAGCTGGCATCTCACTCTCTTTGAATCTTCTTTATCATGCTAAGAGGAGCAGGAAAAAGCAAAAAATTTCAGAATTGCACCTTGCAATGCGGAGAAATTACTGTTTGTGCATTTACAATATTCATTGATTTTTGCCATTGAAAAACGTCCAGAAATGATTGAAGCTACTGACTGAATCAAAGGAGCTGGCATCTCACTCTCTTTGAATCTTCTTTATCATGCTAAGAGGAGCAGGAAAAAGCAAAAAATTTCAGAATTGCGCCTTGCAATGCGGAGAAATTACTGTTTGTGCATTTACAATATTCATTGATTTTTGCCATTGAAAAACATCATGTTATTCATATACCAGAAATGTTTGAAGCTACTGACTGAATGAAAGGAGCTGGCATCTCACTCTCTTTGAATCTTCTTTATCATGCTAAGAGGAGCAGGAAAAAGCAAAAAATTTCAGAATTGCACCTTGCAATGCGGAGAAATTACTGTTTGTGCATTTACAATATTCATTGATTTTTGCCATTGAAAAACGTCCAGAAATGATTGAAGCTACTGACTGAATGAAAGGAGCTGGCATCTCACTCTCTCTGAATCTTCTTTATCATGCTAGGAGGAGCAGGAAAAAGCAAAAAATTTCAGAATTGCAGCTTGCAATGCGGAGAAATTACAGTTTGTGCAATTACAATATTCATTGATTTTTGCCATTGAAAAACGTCCAGAAATGATTGAAGCTACTGACTGAATGAAAGAGCTGGCATCTCACTCTCTTTGAATCTTCTTTATCATGCTAAGAGGAGCAGGAAAAAGCAAAAAATTTCAGAATTGCACCTTGCAATGCGGAGAAATTACTGTTTGTGCATTTACAATATTCATTGATTTTTGCCATTGAAAAACATCATGTTATTCATATACCAGAAATGTTTGAAGCTACTGACTGAATTAAAGGAGCTGGCATCTCACTCTCTTTGAATCTTCTTTATCATGCTAAGAGGAGCAGGAAAAAGCAAAAAATTTCAGAATTGCACCTTGCAATGCGGAGAAATTACTGTTTGTGCATTTACAATATTCATTGATTTTTGCCATTGAAAAACGTCCAGAAATGATTGAAGCTACTGACTGAATGAAAGGAGCTGGCATCTCAGTCTCTTTGAATCTTCTTTATCATGCTAAGAGGAGCAGGAAAAAGCAAAAAATTTCAGAATTGCACCTTGCAATACTGAGAAATTACTGTTTGTGCATTTACAATATTCATTGATTTTTGCCATTGAAAAACATCGTTATTCATATACCAGAAATGTTTGAAGCTACTGACTGAATGAAAGGAGCTGGCATCTCACTCTCTTTGAATCTTCTTTATCATGCTAAGAGGAGCAGGAAAAAGCAAAAAATTTCAGAATTGCACCTTGCAATGCGGAGAAATTACTGTTTGTGCATTTACAATATTCATTGATTTTTGCCATTGAAAAACGTCCAGAAATGATTGAAGCTACTGACTGAATGAAAGGAGCTGGCATCTCACTCTCTTTGAATCTTCTTTATCATGCTAAGAGGAGCAGGAAAAAGCAAAAAATTTCAGAATTGCACCTTGCAATGCGGAGAAATTACTGTTTGTGCATTTACAATATTCATTGATTTTTGCCATTGAAAAACGTCCAGAAATGATTGAAGCTACTGACTGAATGAAAGGAGCTGGCATCTCACTCTCTTTGAATCTTCTTTATCATGCTAAGAGGAGCAGGAAAAAGCAAAAAATTTCAGAATTGCACCTTGCAATGCTGAGAAATTACTGTTTGTGCATTTACAATATTCATTGATTTTTGCCATTGAAAACATCATGTTATTCATATACCAGAAATGTTTGAAGCTACTGACTGAATGAAAGGAGCTGGCATCTCACTCTCTTTGAATCTTCTTTATCATGCTAAGAGGAGCAGGAAAAAGCAAAAAATTTCAGAATTGCACCTTGCAATGCGGAGAAATTACTGTTTGTGCATTTACAATATTCATTGATTTTTGCCATTGAAAAACATCATGTTATTCATATACCAGAAATGTTTGAAGCTACTGACTGAATGAAAGGAGCTGGCATCTCACTCTCTTTGAATCTTCTTTATCATGCTAAGAGGAGCACTAAAAAGCAAAAAATTTCAGAATTGCACCTTGCAATGCGGAGAAATTACTGTTTGTGCATTTACAATATTCATTGATTTTTGCCATTGAAAAGCATCATGTTATTCATATACCAGAAATGATTGAAGCTACTGACTGAATGAAAGGAGCTGGCATCTCACTCTCTTTGAATCTTCTTTATCATGCTAAGAGGAGCAGGAAAAAGCAAAAAATTTCAGAATTGCACCTTGCAATGCGGAGAAATTACTGTTTGTGCATTTACAATATTCATTGATTTTTGCCATTGAAAAACACCCAGAAATGATTGAAGCTACTGACTGAATGAAAGGAGCTGGCATCTCACTCTCTTTGAATCTTCTTTATCATGCTAAGAGGAGCAGGAAAAAGCAAAAAATTTCAGAATTGCACCTTGCAATACTGAGAAATTACTGTTTGTGCATTTACAATATTCATTGATTTTTGCCATTGAAAAACATCGTTATTCATATACCAGAAATGTTTGAAGCTACTGACTGAATGAAAGGAGCTGGCATCTCACTCTCTTTGAATCTTCTTTATCATGCTAAGAGGAGCAGGAAAAAGCAAAAAATTTCAGAATTGCACCTTGCAATGCGGAGAAATTACTGTTTGTGCATTTACAATATTCATTGATTTTTGCCATTGAAAAACGTCCAGAAATGATTGAAGCTACTGACTGAATGAAAGGAGCTGGCATCTCACTCTCTTTGAATCTTCTTTATCATGCTAAGAGGAGCAGGAAAAAGCAAAAAATTTCAGAATTGCACCTTGCAATGCGGAGAAATTACTGTTTGTGCATTTACAATATTCATTGATTTTTGCCATTGAAAAACATCCAGAAATGATTGAAGCTACTGACTGAATGAAAGGAGCTGGCATCTCACTCTCTTTGAATCTTCTTTATCATGCTAAGAGGAGCAGGAAAAAGCAAAAAATTTCAGAATTGCACCTTGCAATGCGGAGAAATTACTGTTTGTGCATTTACAATATTCACTGATTTTTGCCATTGAAAAACATCCAGAAATGATTGAAGCTACTGACTGAATGAAAGGAGCTGGCATCTCACTCTCTTTGAATCTTCTGTATCATGCTGAGGAGCAGGAAAAAGCAAAAAATTTCAGAATTGCACCTTGCAATGCGGAGAAATTACTGTTTGTGCATTTACAATATTCATTGATTTTTGCCATTGAAAAACATCATGTTATTCATATTCCAGAAATGATTGAAGCTACTGACTGAATGAAAGGAGCTGACATCTCACTCTCTTTGAATCTTCTTTATCATGCTAAGAGGAGCAGGAAAAAGGAAAAAATTTCAGAATTGCACCTTGCAATGCGGAGAAATTACTGTTTGTGCATTTACAATATTCATTGATTTTTGCCATTGAAAAACGTCCAGAAATGATTGAAGCTACTGACTGAATGAAAGGAGCTGGCATCTCACTCTCTTTGAATCTTCTTTATCATGCTAAGAGGAGCAGTAAAAAGCAAAAAATTTCAGAATTGCACATTGCAATGCGGAGAAATTACTGTTTGTGCATTGACAATATTCATTGATTTTTGCCATTGAAAAACATCATGTTATTCATATACCAGAAATGTTTGAAGCTACTGACTGAATGAAAGGAGCTGGCATCTCACTCTCTTTGAATCTTCTTTATCATGCTAAGAGGAGCAGGAAAAAGCAAAAAATTTCCGAATTGCACCTTGCAATGCGGAGAAATTACTGTTTGTGCATTTACAATATTCATTGATTTTTGCCATTGAAAAACGTCCAGAAATGTTTGAAGCTACTGACTGAATGAAAGGAGCTGGCATCTCACTCTCTTTGAATCTTCTTTATCACGCTAAGAGGAGCAGGAAAAAGCAAAAAATTTCAGAATTGCACCTTGCAATGCGGAGAAATTACTGTTTGTGCATTTACAATATTCATTGATTCTTTCCATTGAAAAACGTCCAGAAATGATTGAAGCTACTGACTGAATGAAAGGAGCTGGCATCTCACTCTCTTTGAATCTTCTTTATCATGCTAAGAGGAGCAGGAAAAAGCAAAAAATTTCAGAATTGCACCTTGCAATGCAGAGAAATTACTGTTTGTGCATTTACAATATTCATTGATTTTTGCCATTGAAAAACATCATGTTATTCATATACCAGAAATGTTTGAAGCTACTGACTGAATGAAAGGAGCTGGCATCTCACTCTCTTTGAATCTTCTTTATCATGCTAAGAGGAGCAGGAAAAAGCAAAAAATTTCAGAATTGCACCTTGCAATGGGGAGAAATTACTGTTTGTGCATTTACAATATTCATTGATTTTTGCCATTGAAAAACGTCCAGAAATGATTGAAGCTACTGACTGAATGAAAGGAGCTGGCATCTCACTCTCTTTGAATCTTCTTTATCATGCTAAGAGGAGCAGGAAAAAGCAAAAAATTTCAGAATTGCACCTTGCAATACTGAGAAATTACTGTTTGTGCATTTACAATATTCATTGATTTTTGCCATTGAAAAATATCGTTATTCATATACCAGAAATGTTTGCAGCTACTGACTGAATGAAAGGAGCTGGCATCTCACTCTCTTTGAATCTTCTTTATCATGCTAAGAGGAGCAGGAAAAAGCAAAAAATTTCAGAATTGCACCTTGCAATGCAGAGAAATTACTGTTTGTGCATTTACAATATTCATTGATTTTTGCCATTGAAAAACGTCCAGAAATGATTGAAGCTACTGACTGAATGAAAGGAGCTGGCATCTCACTCTCTTTGGTCTTCTTTATCATGCTAAGAGGAGCAGGAAAAAGCAAAAAATTTCAGAATTGCACCTTGCAATGCGGAGAAATTACTGTTTGTGCATTTACAATATTCATTGATTTTTGCCATTGAAAAACGTCCAGAAATGATTGAAGCTACTGACTGAATGAAAGGAGCTGGCATCTCACTCTCTTTGAATCTTCTTTATCATGCTAAGAGGAGCAGGAAAAAGCAAAAAATTTCAGAATTGCACCTTGCAATGCGGAGAAATTACTGTTTGTGCATTTACAATATTCATTGATTTTTGCCATTGAAAAACATCATGTAATTCATATACCAGAAATGTTTGAAGCTACTGACTGAATGAAAGGAGCTGGCATCTCACTCTCTTTGAATCTTCTTTATCATGCTAAGAGGAGCAGGAAAAAGCAAAAAATTTCCGAATTGCACCTTGCAATGCGGAGAAATTACTGTTTGTGCATTTACAATATTCATTGATTTTTGCCATTGAAAAACGTCCAGAAATGTTTGAAGCTACTGACTGAATGAAAGGAGCTGGCATCTCACTCTCTTTGAATCTTCTTTATCATGCTAAGAGGAGCAGGAAAAAGCAAAAAATTTCAGAATTGCACCTTGCAATGCGGAGAAATTACTGTTTGTGCATTTACAATATTCATTGATTCTTGCCATTGAAAAACGTCCAGAAATGATTGAAGCTACTGACTGAATGAAAGGAGCTGGCATCTCACTCTCTTTGAATCTTCTTTATCATGCTAAGAGGAGCAGGAAAAAGCAAAAAATTTCAGAATTGCACCTTGCAATGCAGAGAAATTACTGTTTGTGCATTTACAATATTCATTGATTTTTGCCATTGAAAAACATCATGTTATTCATATACCAGAAATGTTTGAAGCTACTGACTGAATGAAAGGAGCTGGCATCTCACTCTCTTTGAATCTTCTTTATCATGCTAAGAGGAGCAGGAAAAAGCAAAAAATTTCAGAATTGCACCTTGCAATGCGGAGAAATTACTGTTTGTGCATTTACAATATTCATTGATTTTTGCCATTGAAAAACGTCCAGAAATGATTGAAGCTACTGACTGAATGAAAGAAGCTGGCATCTCACTCTCTTTGAATCTTCTTTATCATGCTAAGAGGAGCAGGAAAAAGCAAAAAATTTCAGAATTGCACCTTGCAATACTGAGAAATTACTGTTTGTGCATTTACAATATTCATTGATTTTTGCCATTGAAAAACATCGTTATTCATATACCAGAAATGTTTGAAGCTACTGACTGAATGAAAGGAGCTGGCATCTCACTCTCTTTGAATCTTCTTTATCATGCTAAGAGGAGCAGGAAAAAGCAAAAAATTTCAGAATTGCACCTTGCAATGCAGAGAAATTACTGTTTGTGCATTTACAATATTCATTGATTTTTGCCATTGAAAAACGTCCAGAAATGATTGAAGCTACTGACTGAATGAAAGGAGCTGGCATCTCACTCTCTTTGAATCTTCTTTATCATGCTAAGAGGAGCAGGAAAAAGCAAAAAATTTCACAATTGCACCTTGCAATGCGGAGAAATTACTGTTTGTGCATTTACAATATTCATTGATTTTTGCCATTGAAAAACATCATGTTATTCATATACCAGAAATGATTGAAGCTACTGACTGAATGAAAGGAGCTGGCATCTCACTCTCTTTGAATCTTCTTTATCATGCTAAGAGGAGCAGGAAAAAGCAAAAAATTTCAGAATTGCACCTTGCAATGTGGAGAAATTACTGTTTGTGCATTTACAATATTCATTGATTTTTGCCATTGAAAAACATCATGTTATTCATATACCAGAAATATTTGAAGCTACTGACTGAATGAAAGGAGCTGGCATCTCACTCTCTTTGAATCTTCTTTATCATGCTAAGAGGAGCAGGAAAAAGCAAAAAATTTCAGAATTGCACCTTGCAATGCGGAGAAATTACTGTTTGTGCATTTACAATATTCATTGATTCTTGCCATTGAAAAACGTCCAGAAATGATTGAAGCTACTGACTGAATGAAAGGAGCTGGCATCTCACTCTCTTTGAATCTTCTTTATCATGCTAAGAGGAGCAGGAAAAAGCAAAAAATTTCACAATTGCACCTTGCAATGCGGAGAAATTACTGTTTGTGCATTTACAATATTCATTGATTTTTGCCATTGAAAAACATCATGTTATTCATATACCAGAAATGATTGAAGCTACTGACTGAATGAAAGGAGCTGGCATCTCACTCTCTTTGAATCTTCTTTATCATGCTAAGAGGAGCAGGAAAAAGCAAAAAATTTCAGAATTGCACCTTGCAATGCGGAGAAATTACTGTTTGTGCATTTACAATATTCATTGATTTTTGCCATTGAAAAACATCATGTTATTCATATACCAGAAATGTTTGAAGCTACTGACTGAATGAAAGGAGCTGGCATCTCACTCTCTTTGAATCTTCTTTATCATGCTAAGAGGAGCAGGAAAAAGCAAAAAATTTCAGAATTGCACCTTGCAATGCAGAGAAATTACTGTTTGTGCATTTACAATATTCATTGATTTTTGCCATTGAAAAACGTCCAGAAATGTTTGAAGCTACTGACTGAATGAAAGGAGCTGGCATCTCACTCTCTTTGAATCTTCTTTATCATGCTAAGAGGAGCAGGAAAAAGCAAAAAATTTCAGAATTGCACCTTGCAATGCGGAGAAATTACTGTTTGTGCATTTACAATATTCATTGATTTTTGCCATTGAAAAACGTCCAGAAATGATTGAAGCTACTGACTGAATGAAAGGAGCTGGCATCTCACTCTCTTTGAATCTTCTTTATCATGCTAAGAGGAGCAGGAAAAAGCAAAAAATTTCAGAATTGCACCTTGCAATACTGAGAAATAACTGTTTGTGCATTTACAATATTCATTGATTTTTGCCATTGAAAAACATCGTTATTCATATACCAGAAATGTTTGAAGCTACTGACTGAATGAAAGGAGCTGGCATCTCACTCTCTTTGAATCTTCTTTATCATGCTAAGAGGAGCAGGAAAAAGCAAAAAATTTCAGAATTGCACCTTGCAATGCGGAGAAATTACTGTTTGTGCATTTACAATATTCATTGATTTTTGCCATTGAAAAACGTCCAGAAATGATTGAAGCTACTGACTGAATGAAAGGAGCTGGCATCTCACTCTCTTTGAATCTTCTTTATCATGCTAAGAGGAGCAGGAAAAAGCAAAAAATTTCAGAATTGCACCTTGCAATGCGGAGAAATTACTGTTTGTGCATTTACAATATTCATTGATTTTTGCCATTGAAAAACGTCCAGAAATGATTGAAGCTACTGACTGAATGAAAGGAGCTAGCATCTCACTCTCTTTGAATCTTCTTTATCATGCTAAAAGGAGCAGGAAAAAGCAAAAAATTTCAGAATTGCACCTTGCAATGCGGAGAAATTACTGTTTGTGCATTTACAATATTCATTGATTTTTGCCATTGAAAAACGTCCAGAAATGATTGAAGCTACTGACTGAATGAAAGGAGCTGGCATCTCACTCTCTTTGAATCTTCTTTATCATGCTAAGAGGAGCAGGAAAAAGCAAAAAATTTCAGAATTGCACCTTGCAATGCGGAGAAATTACTGTTTGTGCATTTACAATATTCATTGATTTTTGCCATTGAAAAACATCCAGAAATGATTGAAGCTACTGACTGAATGAAAGGAGCTGGCATCTCACTCTCTTTGAATCTTCTTTATCATGCTAAGAGGAGCAGGAAAAAGCAAAAAATTTCAGAATTGCACCTTGCAATGCGGAGAAATTACTGTTTGTGCATTTACAATATTCATTGATTTTTGCCATTGAAAAACATCATGTTATTCATATACCAGAAATGATTGAAGCTACTGACTGAATGAAAGGAGCTGGCATCTCACTCTCTTTGAATCTTCTTTATCATGCTAAGAGGAGCAGGAAAAAGCAAAAAATTTCAGAATTGCACCTTGCAATGCGGAGAAATTACTGTTTGTGCATTTACAATATTCATTGATTTTTGCCATTGAAAAACATCCAGAAATGATTGAAGCTACTGACTGAATGAAAGGAGCTGGCATCTCACTCTCTTTGAATCTTCTTTATCATGCTAAGAGGAGCAGGAAAAAGCAAAAAATTTCAGAATTGCACCTTGCAATGCGGAGAAATTACTGTTTGTGCATTTACAATATTCATTGATTTTTGCCATTGAAAAACATCCAGAAATGATTGAAGCTACTGACTGAATGAAAGGAGCTGGCATCTCACACTCTTTGAATCTTCTTTATCAATCTAAGAGGAGCAGGAAAAAGCAAAAAATTTCAGAATTGCACCTTGCAATGCGGAGAAATTACTGTTTGTGCATTTACAATATTCATTGATTTTTGCCATTGAAAAACATCATGTTATTCATATTCAAGAAATGATTGAAGCTACTGACTGAATGAAAGGAGCTGACATCTCACTCTCTTTGAATCTTCTTTATCATGCTAAGAGGAGCAGGAAAAAGGAAAAAATTTCAGAATTGCACCTTGCAATGCGGAGAAATTACTGTTTGTGCATTTACAATATTCATTGATTTTTGCCATTGAAAAACGTCCAGAAATGATTGAAGCTACTGACTGAATGAAAGGAGCTGGCATCTCACTCTCTTTGAATCTTCTTTATCATGCTAAGAGGAGCAGTAAAAAGCAAAAAATTTCAGAATTGCACATTGCAATGCGGAGAAATTACTGTTTGTGCATTGACAATATTCATTGATTTTTGCCATTGAAAAACATCATGTTATTCATATACCAGAAATGTTTGAAGCTACTGACTGAATGAAAGGAGCTGGCATCTCACTCTCTTTGAATCATCTTTATCATGCTAAGAGGAGCAGGAAAAAGCAAAAAATTTCCGAATTGCACCTTGCAATGCGGAGAAATTACTGTTTGTGCATTTACAATATTCATTGATTTTTGCCATTGAAAAACGTCCAGAAATGTTTGAAGCTACTGACTGAATGAAAGGAGCTGGCATCTCACTCTCTTTGAATCTTCTTTATCATGCTAAGAGGAGCAGGAAAAAGCAAAAAATTTCAGAATTGCACCTTGCAATGCGGAGAAATTACTGTTTGTGCATTTACAATATTCATTGATTCTTGCCATTGAAAAACGTCCAGAAATGATTGAAGCTACTGACTGAATGAAAGGAGCTGGCATCTCACTCTCTTTGAATCTTCTTTATCATGCTAAGAGGAGCAGGAAAAAGCAAAAAATTTCAGAATTGCACCTTGCAATGCAGAGAAATTACTGTTTGTGCATTTACAATATTCATTGATTTTTGCCATTGAAAAACATCATGTTATTCATATACCAGAAATGTATGAAGCTACTGACTGAATGAAAGGAGCTGGCATCTCACTCTCTTTGAATCTTCTTTATCATGCTAAGAGGAGCAGGAAAAAGCAAAAAATTTCAGAATTGCACCTTGCAATGCGGAGAAATTACTGTTTGTGCATTTACAATATTCATTGATTTTTGCCATTGAAAAACGTCCAGAAATGATTGAAGCTACTGACTGAATGAAAGGAGCTGGCATCTCACTCTCTTTGAATCTTCTTTATCATGCTAAGAGGAGCAGGAAAAAGCAAAAAATTTCAGAATTGCACCTTGCAATACTGAGAAATTACTGTTTGTGCATTTACAATATTCATTGATTTTTGCCATTGAAAAATATCGTTATTCATATACCAGAAATGTTTGAAGCTACTGACTGAATGAAAGGAGCTGGCATCTCACTCTCTTTGAATCTTCTTTATCATGCTAAGAGGAGCAGGAAAAAGCAAAAAATTTCAGAATTGCACCTTGCAATGCGGAGAAATTACTGTTTGTGCATTTACAATATTCATTGATTTTTGCCATTGAAAAATGTCCAGAAATGATTGAAGCTACTGACTGAATGAAAGGAGCTGGCATCTCACTCTCTTTGAATCTTCTTTATCATGCTAAGAGGAGCAGGAAAAAGCAAAAAATTTCAGAATTGCACCTTGCAATGCGGAGAAATTACTGTTTGTGCATTTACAATATTCATTGATTTTTGCCATTGAAAAACGTCCAGAAATGATTGAAGCTACTGACTGAATGAAAGGAGCTGGCATCTCACTCTCTTTGAATCTTCTTTATCATGCTAAAAGGAGCAGGAAAAAGCAAAAAATTTCAGAATTGCACCTTGCAATTCGGAGAAATTACTGTTTGTGCATTTACAATATTCATTGATTTTTGCCATTGAAAAACATCATGTTATTCATATACCAGAATTGTTTGAAGCTACTGACTGAATGAAAGGAGCTGGCATCTCACTCTCTGAATCTTCTTTATCATGCTAAGAGGAGCAGGAAAAAGCAAAAAAATTCAGAATTGCACCTTGCAATGCGGAGAAATTACTGTTTGTGCATTTACAATATTCATTGATTTTTGCCATTGAAAAACATCATGTTATTCATATACCAGAAATGATTGAAGCTACTGACTGAATGAAAGGAGCTGGCATCTCACTCTCTTTGAATCTTTTTTATCATGCTAAGAGGAGCAGGAAAAAGCAAAAAATTTCAGAATTGCACCTTGCAATGCGGAGAAATTACTGTTTGTGCATTTACAATATTCATTGATTTTTGCCATTGAAAAACGTCCAGAAATGATTGAAGCTACTGACTGAATGAAAGGAGCTGGCATCTCACTCTCTTTGAATCTTCTTTATCATGCTAAGAGGAGCAGGAAAAAGCAAAAAATTTCAGAATTGCACCTTGCAATGCGGAGAAATTACTGTTTGTGCATTTACAATATTCATTGATTTTTGCCATTGAAAAACATCCAGAAATGATTGAAGCTACTGACTGAATGAAAGGAGCTGGCATCTCACTCTCTTTGAATCTTCTTTATCATGCTAAGAGGAGCAGGAAAAAGCAAAAAATTTCAGAATTGCACCTTGCAATGCGGAGAAATTACTGTTTGTGCATTTACAATATTCATTGATTTTTGCCATTGAAAAACATCATGTTATTCATATACCAGAAATGATTGAAGCTACTGACTGAATGAAAGGAGCTGGCATCTCACTCTCTTTGAATCTTCTTTATCATGCTAAGAGGAGCAGGAAAAAGCAAAAAATTTCAGAATTGCACCTTGCAATGCGGAGAAATTACTGTTTGTGCATTTACAATATTCATTGATTTTTGCCATTGAAAAACATCCAGAAATGATTGAAGCTACTGACTGAATGAAAGGAGCTGGCATCTCACTCTCTTTGAATCTTCTTTATCATGCTAAGAGGAGCAGGAAAAAGCAAAAAATTTCAGAATTGCACCTTGCAATGCGGAGAAATTACTGTTTGTGCATTTACAATATTCATTGATTTTTGCCATTGAAAAACATCATGTTATTCATATTCCAGAAATGATTGAAGCTACTGACTGAATGAAAGGAGCTGACATCTCACTCTCTTTGAATCTTCTTTATCATGCTAAGAGGAGCAGGAAAAAGGAAAAAATTTCAGAATTGCACCTTGCAATGCGGAGAAATTACTGTTTGTGCATTTACAATATTCATTGATTTTTGCCATTGAAAAATGTCCAGAAATGATTGAAGCTACTGACTGAATGAAAGGAGCTGGCATCTCACTCTCTTTGAATCTTCTTTATCATGCTAAGAGGAGCAGTAAAAAGCAAAAAATTTCAGAATTGCACATTGCAATGCGGAGAAATTACTGTTTGTGCATTTACAATATTCATTGATTTTTGCCATTGAAAAACGTCCAGAAATGTTTGAAGCTACTGACTGAATGAAAGGAGCTGGCATCTCACTCTCTTTGAATCTTCTTTATCATGCTAAGAGGAGCAGGAAAAAGCAAAAAATTTCAGAATTGCACCTTGCAATGCGGAGAAATTACTGTTTGTGCATTTACAATATTCATTGATTTTTGCCATTGAAAAACGTCCAGAAATGTTTGAAGCTACTGACTGAATGAAAGGAGCTGGCATCTCACTCTCTTTGAATCTTCTTTATCATGCTAAGAGGAGCAGGAAAAGCAAAAAATTTCAGAATTGCACCTTGCAATGCGGAGAAATTACTGTTTGTGCATTTACAATATTCATTGATTCTTGCCATTGAAAAACGTCCAGAAATGATTGAAGCTACTGACTGAATGAAAGGAGCTGGCATCTCACTCTCTTTGAATCTTCTTTATCATGCTAAGAGGAGCAGGAAAAAGCAAAAAATTTCAGAATTGCACCTTGCAATGCAGAGAAATTACTGTTTGTGCATTTACAATATTCATTGATTTTTGCCATTGAAAAACATCATGTTATTCATATACCAGAAATGTTTGAAGCTACTGACTGAATGAAAGGAGCTGGCATCTCACTCTCTTTGAATCTTCTTTATCATGCTAAGAGGAGCAGGAAAAAGCAAAAAATTTCAGAATTGCACCTTGCAATGCGGAGAAATTACTGTTTGTGCATTTACAATATTCATTGATTTTTGCCATTGAAAAACGTCCAGAAATGATTGAAGCTACTGACTGAATGAAAGGAGCTGGCATCTCACTCTCTTTGAATCTTCTTTATCATGCTAAGAGGAGCAGGAAAAAGCAAACAATTTCAGAATTGCACCTTGCAATGCGGAGAAATTACTGTTTGTGCATTTACAATATTCATTGATTTTTGCCATTGAAAAACATCCAGAAATGATTGAAGCTACTGACTGAATGAAAGGAGCTGGCAACTCACTCTCTTTGAATCTTCTTTATCATGCTAAGAGGAGCAGGAAAAAGCAAAAAATTTCAGAATTGCACCTTGCAATGCGGAGAAATTACTGTTTGTGCATTTACAATATTCATTGATTTTTGCCATTGAAAAACATCATGTTATTCATATACCAGAAATGATTGAAGCTACTCACTGAATGAAAGGAGCTGGCATCTCACTCTCTTTGAATCTTCTTTATCATGCTAAGAGGAGCAGGAAAAAGCAAAAAATTTCAGAATTGCACCTTGCAATGCGGAGAAATTACTGTTTGTGCATTTACAATATTCATTGATTTTTGCCATTGAAAAACATCCAGAAATGATTGAAGCTACTGACTGAATGAAAGGAGCTGGCATCTCACTCTCTTTGAATCTTCTTTATCATGCTAAGAGGAGCAGGAAAAAGCAAAAAATTTCAGAATTGCACCTTGCAATGCGGAGAAATTACTGTTTGTGCATTTACAATATTCATTGATTTTTGCCATTGAAAAACATCATGTTATTCATATTCCAGAAATGATTGAAGCTACTGACTGAATGAAAGGAGCTGACATCTCACTCTCTTTGAATCTTCTTTATCATGCTAAGAGGAGCAGGAAAAAGGAAAAAATTTCAGAATTGCACCTTGCAATGCGGAGAAATTACTGTTTGTGCATTTACAATATTCATTGATTTTTGCCATTGAAAAATGTCCAGAAATGATTGAAGCTACTGACTGAATGAAAGGAGCTGGCATCTCACTCTCTTTGAATCTTCTTTATCATGCTAAGAGGAGCAGTAAAAAGCAAAAAATTTCAGAATTGCACATTGCAATGCGGAGAAATTACTGTTTGTGCATTTACAATATTCATTGATTTTTGCTATTGAAAAACGTCCAGAAATGTTTGAAGCTACTGACTGAATGAAAGGAGCTGGCATCTCACTCTCTTTGAATCTTCTTTATCATGCTAAGAGGAGCAGGAAAAAGCAAAAAATTTCCGAATTGCACCTTGCAATGCGGAGAAATTACTGTTTGTGCATTTACAATATTCATTGATTTTTGCCATTGAAAAACGTCCAGAAATGTTTGAAGCTACTGACTGAATGAAAGGAGCTGGCATCTCACTCTCTTTGAATCTTCTTTATCATGCTAAGAGGAGCAGGAAAAAGCAAAAAATTTCAGAATTGCACCTTGCAATGCGGAGAAATTACTGTTTGTGCATTTACAATATTCATTGATTCTTGCCATTGAAAAACGTCCAGAAATGATTGAAGCTACTGACTGAATGAAAGGAGCTGGCATCTCACTCTCTTTGAATCTTCTTTATCATGCTAAGAGGAGCAGGAAAAAGCAAAAAATTTCAGAATTGCACCTTGCAATGCAGAGAAATTACTGTTTGTGCATTTACAATATTCATTGATTTTTGCCATTGAAAAACATCATGTTATTCATATACCAGAAATGTTTGAAGCTACTGACTGAATGAAAGGAGCTGGCATCTCACTCTCTTTGAATCTTCTTTATCATGCTAAGAGGAGCAGGAAAAAGCAAAAAATTTCAGAATTGCACCTTGCAATGCGGAGAAATTACTGTTTGTGCATTTACAATATTCATTGATTTTTGCCATTGAAAAACGTCCAGAAATGATTGAAGCTACTGACTGAATGAAAGGAGCTGGCATCTCACTCTCTTTGAATCTTCTTTATCATGCTAAGAGGAGCAGGAAAAAGCAAACAATTTCAGAATTGCACCTTGCAATACTGAGAAATTACTGTTTGTGCATTTACAATATTCATTGATTTTTGCCATTGAAAAACATCGTTATTCATATACCAGAAATGTTTGAAGCTACTGATTGAATGAAAGGAGCTGGCATCTCACTCTCTTTGAATCTTCTTTATCATGCTAAGAGGAGCAGGAAAAAGCAAAAAATTTCAGAATTGCACCTTGCAATGCAGAGAAATTACTGTTTGTGCATTTACAATATTCATTGATTTTTGCCATTGAAAAACGTCCAGAAATGATTGAAGCTACTGACTGAATGAAAGGAGCTGGCATCTCACTCTCTTTGGATCTTCTTTATCATGCTAAGAGGAGCAGGAAAAAGCAAAAAATTTCAGAATTGCACCTTGCAATGCGGAGAAATTACTGTTTGTGCATTTACAATATTCATTGATTTTTGCCATTGAAAAACATCATGTAATTCATATACCAGAAATGTTTGAAGCTACTGACTGAATGAAAGGAGATGGCATCTCACTCTCTTTGAATCTTCTTTATCATGCTAAGAGGAGCAGGAAAAAGCAAAAAATTTCCGAATTGCACCTTGCAATGCGGAGAAATTACTGTTTGTGCATTTACAATATTCATTGATTTTTGCCATTGAAAAACGTCCAGAAATGTTTGAAGCTACTGACTGAATGAAAGGAGCTGGCATCTCACTCTCTTTGAATCTTCTTTATCATGCTAAGAGGAGCAGGAAAAAGCAAAAAATTTCAGAATTGCACCTTGCAATGCGGAGAAATTACTGTTTGTGCATTTACAATATTCATTGATTCTTGCCATTGAAAAACGTCCAGAAATGATTGAAGCTACTGACTGAATGAAAGGAGCTGGCATCTCACTCTCTTTGAATCTTCTTCATCATGCTAAGAGGAGCAGGAAAAAGCAAAAAATTTCAGAATTGCACCTTGCAATGCAGAGAAATTACTGTTTGTGCATTTACAATATTCATTGATTTTTGCCATTGAAAAACATCATGTTATTCATATACCAGAAATGTTTGAAGCTACTGACTGAATGAAAGGAGCTGGCATCTCACTCTCTTTGAATCTTCTTTATCATGCTAAGAGGAGCAGGAAAAAGCAAAAAATTTCAGAATTGCACCTTGCAATGCGGAGAAATTACTGTTTGTGCATTTACAATATTCATTGATTTTTGCCATTGAAAAATGTCCAGAAATGATTGAAGCTACTGACTGAATGAAAGGAGCTGGCATCTCACTCTCTTTGAATCTTCTTTATCATGCTAAGAGGAGCAGGAAAAAGCAAAAAATTTCAGAATTGCACCTTGCAATACTGAGAAATTACTGTTTGTGCATTTACAATATTCATTGATTTTTGCCATTGAAAAACATCGTTATTCATATAACAGAAATGTTTGAAGCTACTGACTGAATGAAAGGAGCTGGCATCTCACTCTCTTTGAATCTTCTTTATCATGCTAAGAGGAGCAGGAAAAAGCAAAAAATTTCAGAATTGCACCTTGCAATGCAGAGAAATTACTGTTTGTGCATTTACAATATTTATTGATTTTTGCCATTGAAAAACGTCCAGAAATGATTGAAGCTACTGACTGAATGAAAGGAGCTGGCATCTCACTCTCTTTGAATCTTCTTTATCATGCTAAGAGGAGCAGGAAAAAGCAAAAAATTTCAGAATTGCACCTTGCAATGCGGAGAAATTACTGTTTGTGCATTTACAATATTCATTGATTTTTGCCATTGAAAAACGTCCAGAAATGATTGAAGCTACTGACTGAATGAAAGGAGCTGGCATCTCACGCTCTTTGAATCTTCTTTATCATGCTAAGAGGAGCAGGAAAAAGCAAAAAATTTCAGAATTGCACCTTGCAATGCGGAGAAATTACTGTTTGTGCATTTACAATATTCATTGATTCTTGCCATTGAAAAACGTCCAGAAATGATTGAAGCTACTGACTGAATGAAAGGAGCTGGCATCTCACTCTCTTTGAATCTTCTTCATCATGCTAAGAGGAGCAGGAAAAAGCAAAAAATTTCAGAATTGCACCTTGCAATGCAGAGAAATTACTGTTTGTGCATTTACAATATTCATTGATTTTTGCCATTGAAAAACATCATGTTATTCATATACCAGAAATGTTTGAAGCTACTGACTGAATGAAAGGAGCTGGCATCTCACTCTCTTTGAATCTTCTTTATCATGCTAAGAGGAGCAGGAAAAAGCAAAAAATTTCAGAATTGCACCTTGCAATGCGGAGAAATTACTGTTTGTGCATTTACAATATTCATTGATTTTTGCCATTGAAAAACGTCCAGAAATGATTGAAGCTACTGACTGAATGAAAGGAGCTGGCATCTCACTCTCTTTGAATCTTCTTTATCATGCTAAGAGGAGCAGGAAAAAGCAAAAAATTTCAGAATTGCACCTTGCAATACTGAGAAATTACTGTTTGTGCATTTACAATATTCATTGATTTTTGCCATTGAAAAACATCGTTATTCATATACCAGAAATGTTTGAAGCTACTGACTGAATGAAAGGAGCTGTCATCTCACTCTCTTTGAATCTTCTTTATCATGCTAAGAGGAGCAGGAAAAAGCAAAAAATTTCAGAATTGCACCTTGCAATGCAGAGAAATTACTGTTTGTGCATTTACAATATTTATTGATTTTTGCCATTGAAAAACGTCCAGAAATGATTGAAGCTACTGACTGAATGAAAGGAGCTGGCATCTCACTCTCTTTGAATCTTCTTTATCATGCTAAGAGGAGCAGGAAAAAGCAAAAAATTTCAGAATTGCACCTTGCAATGCGGAGAAATTACTTTTTGTGCATTTACAATATTCATTGATTTTTGCCATTGAAAAACGTCCAGAAATGATTGAAGCTACTGACTGAATGAAAGGAGCTGGCATCTCACTCTCTTTGAATCTTCTTTATCATGCTAAGCGGAGCAGGAAAAAGCAAAAAATTTCACAATTGCACCTTGCAATGCGGAGAAATTACTGTTTGTGCATTTACAATATTCATTGATTTTTGCCATTGAAAAACATCATGTTATTCATATACCAGAAATGTTTGAAGCTACTGACTGAATGAAAGGAGCTGGCATCTCACTCTCTTTGAATCTTCTTTATCATGCTAAGAGGAGCAGGAAAAAGCAAAAAATTTCAGAATTGCACCTTGCTATGCGGAGAAATTACTGTTTGTGCATTTACAATATTCATTGATTTTTGCCATTGAAAAACGTCCAGAAAGGATTGAAGCTACTGACTGAATGAAAGGAGCTGGCATCTCACTCTCTTTGAATCTTCTTTATCATGCTAAGAGGAGCAGGAAAAAGCAAAAAATTTCAGAATTGCACCTTGCAATACTGAGAAATTACTGTTTGTGCATTTACAATATTCATTGATTTTTGCCATTGAAAAACATCGTTATTCATATAACAGAAATGTTTGAAGCTACTGACTGAATGAAAGGAGCTGGCATCTCACTCTCTTTGAATCTTCTTTATCATGCTAAGAGGAGCAGGAAAAAGCAAAAAATTTCAGAATTGCACCTTGCAATGCAGAGAAATTACTGTTTGTGCATTTACAATATTTATTGATTTTTGCCATTGAAAAACGTCCAGAAATGATTGAAGCTACTGACTGAATGAAAGGAGCTGGCATCTCACTCTCTTTGAATCTTCTTTATCATGCTAAGAGGAGCAGGAAAAAGCAAAAAATTTCAGAATTGCACCTTGCAATGCGGAGAAATTACTGTTTGTGCATTTACAATATTCATTGATTTTTGCCATTGAAAAACGTCCAGAAATGATTGAAGCTACTGACTGAATGAAAGGAGCTGGCATCTCACGCTCTTTGAATCTTCTTTATCATGCTAAGAGGAGCAGGAAAAAGCAAAAAATTTCAGAATTGCACCTTGCAATGCGGAGAAATTACTGTTTGTGCATTTACAATATTCATTGATTCTTGCCATTGAAAAACGTCCAGAAATGATTGAAGCTACTGACTGAATGAAAGGAGCTGGCATCTCACTCTCTTTGAATCTTCTTCATCATGCTAAGAGGAGCAGGAAAAAGCAAAAAATTTCAGAATTGCACCTTGCAATGCAGAGAAATTACTGTTTGTGCATTTACAATATTCATTGATTTTTGCCATTGAAAAACATCATGTTATTCATATACCAGAAATGTTTGAAGCTACTGACTGAATGAAAGGAGCTGGCATCTCACTCTCTTTGAATCTTCTTTATCATGCTAAGAGGAGCAGGAAAAAGCAAAAAATTTCAGAATTGCACCTTGCAATGCGGAGAAATTACTGTTTGTGCATTTACAATATTCATTGATTTTTGCCATTGAAAAACGTCCAGAAATGATTGAAGCTACTGACTGAATGAAAGGAGCTGGCATCTCACTCTCTTTGAATCTTCTTTATCATGCTAAGAGGAGCAGGAAAAAGCAAAAAATTTCAGAATTGCACCTTGCAATACTGAGAAATTACTGTTTGTGCATTTACAATATTCATTGATTTTTGCCATTGAAAAACATCGTTATTCATATACCAGAAATGTTTGAAGCTACTGACTGAATGAAAGGAGCTGGCATCTCACTCTCTTTGAATCTTCTTTATCATGCTAAGAGGAGCAGGAAAAAGCAAAAAATTTCAGAATTGCACTTTGCAATGCAGAGAAATTACTGTTTGTGCATTTACAATATTTATTGATTTTTGCCATTGAAAAACGTCCAGAAATGATTGAAGCTACTGACTGAATGAAAGGAGCTGGCATCTCACTCTCTTTGAATCTTCTTTATCATGCTAAGTGGAGCAGGAAAAAGCAAAAAATTTCAGAATTGCACCTTGCAATGCGGAGAAATTACTTTTTGTGCATTTACAATATTCATTGATTTTTGCCATTGAAAAACGTCCAGAAATGATTGAAGCTACTGACTGAATGAAAGGAGCTGGCATCTCACTCTCTTTGAATCTTCTTTATCATGCTAAGCGGAGCAGGAAAAAGCAAAAAATTTCACAATTGCACCTTGCAATGCGGAGAAATTACTGTTTGTGCATTTACAATATTCATTGATTTTTGCCATTGAAAAACATCATGTTATTCATATACCAGAAATGTTTGAAGCTACTGACTGAATGAAAGGAGTTGGCATCTCACTCTCTTTGAATCTTCTTTATCATGCTAAGAGGAGCAGGAAAAAGCAAAAAATTTCAGAATTGCACCTTGCAATGCAGAGAAATTACTGTTTGTGCATTTACAATATTCATTGATTTTTGCCATTGAAAAACGTCCAGAAATGTTTGAAGCTACTGACTGAATGAAAGGAGCTGGCATCTCACTCTCTTTGAATCTTCTTTATCATGCTAAGAGGAGCAGGAAAAAGCAAAAAATTTCAGAATTGCACCTTGCAATGCGGAGAAATTACTGTTTGTGCATTTACAATATTCATTGATTTTTGCCATTGAAAAACGTCCAGAAATGATTGAAGCTACTGACTGAATGAAAGGAGCTGGCATCTCACTCTCTTTGAATCTTCTTTATCATGCTAAGAGGAGCAGGAAAAAGCAAAAAATTTCAGAATTGCACCTTGCAATACTGAGAAATTACTGTTTGTGCATTTACAATATTCATTGATTTTTGCCATTGAAAAACATCGTTATTCATATACCAGAAATGTTTGAAGCTACTGACTGAATGAAAGGAGCTGGCATCTCACACTCTTTGAATCTTCTTTATCATGCTAAGAGGAGCAGGAAAAAGCAAAAAATTTCAGAATTGCACCTTGCAATGCTGAGAAATTACTGTTTGTGCATTTACAATATTCATTGATTTTTGCCATTGAAAAACGTCCAGAAATGATTGAAGCTACTGACTGAATGAAAGGAGCTGGCATCTCACTCTCTTTGAATCTTCTTTATCATGCTAAGAGGAGCAGGAAAAAGCAAAAAATTTCAGAATTGCACCTTGCAATACTGAGAAATTACTGTTTGTGCATTTACAATATTCATTGATTTTTGCCATTGAAAAACATCGTTATTGATATACCAGAAATGTTTGAAGCTACTGACTGAATGAAAGGAGCTGGCATCTCACTCTCTTTGAATCTTCTTTATCATGCTAAGAGGAGCAGGAAAAAGCTAAAAATTTCAGAATTGCACCTTGCAATGCAGAGAAATTACTGTTTGTGCATTTACAATATTTATTGATTTTTGCCATTGAAAAACGTCCAGAAATGATTGAAGCTACTGACTGAATGAAAGGAGCTGGCATCTCACTCTCTTTGAATCTTCTTTATCATGCTAAGAGGAGCAGGAAAAAGCAAAAAATTTCAGAATTGCACCTTGCAATGCGGAGAAATTACTGTTTGTGCATTTACAATATTCATTGATTTTTGCCATTGAAAAACGTCCAGAAATGATTGAAGCTACTGACTGAATGAAAGGAGCTGGCATCTCACTCTCTTTGAATCTTCTTTATCATGCTAAGAGGAGCAGGAAAAAGCAAAAAATTTCACAATTGCACCTTGCAATGCGGAGAAATTACTGTTTGTGCATTTACAATATTCATTGATTTTTGCCATTGAAAAACATCATGTTATTCATATACCAGAAATGATTGAAGCTACTGACTGAATGAAAGGAGCTGGCATCTCACTCTCTTTGAATCTTCTTTATCATGCTAAGAGGAGCAGGAAAAAGCAAAAAATTTCAGAATTGCACCTTGCAATGCGGAGAAATTACTGTTTGTGCATTTACAATATTCATTGATTTTTGCCATTGAAAAACATCATGTTATTCATATACCAGAAATGTTTGAAGCTACTGACTGAATGAAAGGAGCTGGCATCTCACTCTGTTTGAATCTTCTTTATCATGCTAAGAGGAGCAGGAAAAAGCAAAAAATTTCAGAATTGCACCTTGCAATGCAGAGAAATTATTGTTTGTGCATTTACAATATTCATTGATTTTTGCCATTGAAAAACGTCCAGAAATGTTTGAAGCTACTGACTGAATGAAAGGAGCTGGCATCTCACTCTCTTTGAATCTTCTTTATCATGCTAAGAGGAGCAGGAAAAAGCAAAAAATTTCAGAATTGCACCTTGCAATGCGGAGAAATTACTGTTTGTGCATTTACAATATTCATTGATTTTTGCCATTGAAAAACGTCCAGAAATGATTGAAGCTACTGACTGAATGAAAGGAGCTGGCATCTCACTCTCTTTGAATCTTCTTTATCATGCTAAGAGGAGCAGGAAAAAGCAAAAAATTTCAGAATTGCACCTTGCAATACTGAGAAATTACTCTTTGTGCATTTACAATATTCATTGATTTTTGCCATTGAAAAACATCGTTATTCATATACCAGAAATGTTTGAAGCTACTGACTGAATGAAAGGAGCTGGCATCTCACTCTCTTTGAATCTTCTTTATCATGCTAAGAGGAGCAGGAAAAAGCAAAAAATTTCAGAATTGCACCTTGCAATGCGGAGAAATTACTGTTTGTGCATTTACAATATTCATTGATTTTTGCCATTGAAAAACGTCCAGAAATGATTGAAGCTACTGACTGAATGAAAGGAGCTGGCATCTCACTCTCTTTGAATCTTCTTTATCATGCTAAGAGGAGCAGGAAAAAGCAAAAAATTTCAGAATTGCACCTTGCAATGCGGAGAAATTACTGTTTGTGCATTTACAATATTCATTGATTTTTGCCATTGAAAAACGTCCAGAAATGATTGAAGCTACTGACTGAATGAAAGGAGCTGGCATCTCACTCTCTTTGAATCTTCTTTATCATGCTAAGAGGAGCAGGAAAAAGCAAAAAATTTCAGAATTGCACCTTGCAATGCGGAGAAATTACTGTTTGTGCATTTACAATATTCATTGATTTTTGCCATTGAAAAACATCATGTTATTCATATACCAGAAATGTTTGAAGCTACTGACTGAATGAAAGGAGCTGGCATCTCACTCTCTGAATCTTCTTTATCATGCTAAGAGGAGCAGGAAAAAGCAAAAAATTTCAGAATTGCACCTTGCAATGCGGAGAAATTACTGTTTGTGCATTTACAATATTCATTGATTTTTGCCATTGAAAAACATCATGTTATTCATATACCAGAAATGATTGAAGCTACTGACTGAATGAAAGGAGCTGGCATCTCACTCTCTTTGAATCTTCTTTATCATGCTAAGAGGAGCAGGAAAAAGCAAAAAATTTCAGAATTGCACCTTGCAATGCGGAGAAATTACTGTTTGTGCATTTACAATATTCATTGATTTTTGCCATTGAAAAATGTCCAGAAATGATTGAAGCTACTGACTGAATGAAAGGAGCTGGCATCTCACTCTCTTTGAATCTTCTTTATCATGCTAAGAGGAGCAGGAAAAAGCAAAAAATTTCAGAATTGCACCTTGCAATGCGGAGAAATTACTGTTTGTGCATTTACAATATTCATTGATTTTTGCCATTGAAAAACGTCCAGAAATGATTGAAGCTACTGACTGAATGAAAGGAGCTGGCATATCACTCTCTTTGAATCTTCTTTATCATGCTAAGAGGAGCAGGAAAAAGCAAAAAATTTCAGAATTGCACCTTGCAATGCAGAGAAATTACTGTTTGTGCATTTACAATATTCATTGATTTTTGCCATTGAAAAACGTCCAGAAATGTTTGAAGCTACTGACTGAATGAAAGGAGCTGGCATCTCACTCTCTTTGAATCTTCTTTATCATGCTAAGAGGAGCAGGAAAAAGCAAAAAATTTCAGAATTGCACCTTGCAATGCGGAGAAATTACTGTTTGTGCATTTACAATATTCATTGATTTTTGCCATTGAAAAACGTCCAGAAATGATTGAAGCTACTGACTGAATGAAAGGAGCTGGCATCTCACTCTCTTTGAATCTTCTTTATCATGCTAAGAGGAGCAGGAAAAAGCAAAAAATTTCAGAATTGCACCTTGCAATACTGAGAAATTACTCTTTGTGCATTTACAATATTCATTGATTTTTGCCATTGAAAAACATCGTTATTCATATACCAGAAATGTTTGAAGCTACTGACTGAATGAAAGGAGCTGGCATCTCACTCTCTTTGAATCTTCTTTATCATGCTAAGAGGAGCAGGAAAAAGCAAAAAATTTCAGAATTGCACCTTGCAATGCGGAGAAATTACTGTTTGTGCATTTACAATATTCATTGATTTTTGCCATTGAAAAACGTCCAGAAATGATTGAAGCTACTGACTGAATGAAAGGAGCTGGCATCTCACTCTCTTTGAATCTTCTTTATCATGCTAAGAGGAGCAGGAAAAAGCAAAAAATTTCAGAATTGCACCTTGCAATGCGGAGAAATTACTGTTTGTGCATTTACAATATTCATTGATTTTTGCCATTGAAAAACGTCCAGAAATGATTGAAGCTACTGACTGAATGAAAGGAGCTGGCATCTCACTCTCTTTGAATCTTCTTTATCATGCTAAGAGGAGCAGGAAAAAGCAAAAAATTTCAGAATTGCACCTTGCAATGCGGAGAAATTACTGTTTGTGCATTTACAATATTCATTGATTTTTGCCATTGAAAAACATCATGTTATTCATATACCAGAAATGTTTGAAGCTACTGACTGAATGAAAGGAGCTGGCATCTCACTCTCTGAATCTTCTTTATCATGCTAAGAGGAGCAGGAAAAAGCAAAAAATTTCAGAATTGCACCTTGCAATGCGGAGAAATTACTGTTTGTGCATTTACAATATTCATTGATTTTTGCCATTGAAAAACATCATGTTATTCATATACCAGAAATGATTGAAGCTACTGACTGAATGAAAGGAGCTGGCATCTCACTCTCTTTGAATCTTCTTTATCATGCTAAGAGGAGCAGGAAAAAGCAAAAAATTTCAGAATTGCACCTTGCAATGCGGAGAAATTACTGTTTGTGCATTTACAATATTCATTGATTTTTGCCATTGAAAAATGTCCAGAAATGATTGAAGCTACTGACTGAATGAAAGGAGCTGGCATCTCACTCTCTTTGAATCTTCTTTATCATGCTAAGAGGAGCAGGAAAAAGCAAAAAATTTCAGAATTGCACCTTGCAATGCGGAGAAATTACTGTTTGTGCATTTACAATATTCATTGATTTTTGCCATTGAAAAACGTCCAGAAATGATTGAAGCTACTGACTGAATGAAAGGAGCTGGCATATCACTCTCTTTGAATCTTCTTTATCATGCTAAGAGGAGCAGGAAAAAGCAAAAAATTTCAGAATTGCACCTTGCAATGCAGAGAAATTACTGTTTGTGCATTTACAATATTCATTGATTTTTGCCATTGAAAAACGTCCAGAAATGATTGAAGCTACTGACTGAATGAAAGGAGCTGGCATCTCACTCTCTTTGAATCTTCTTTATCATGCTAAGAGGAGCAGGAAAAAGCAAAAAATTTCAGAATTGCACCTTGCAATGCGGAGAAATTACTGTTTGTGCATTTACAATATTCATTGATTTTTGCCATTGAAAAACATCATGTTATTCATATACCAGAAATGTTTGAAGCTACTGACTGAATGAAAGGAGCTGGCATCTCACTCTCTTTGAATCTTCTTTATCATGCTAAGAGGAGCAGGAAAAAGCAAAAAATTTCAGAATTGCACATTGCAATGCGGAGAAATTACTGTTTGTGCATTTACAATATTCATTGATTTTTGCCATTGAAAAACGTCCAGAAATGTTTGAAGCTACTGACTGAATGAAAGTAGCTGGCATCTCACTCTCTGAATCTTCTTTATCATGCTAAGAGAAGCAGGAAAAAGCAAAAAATTTCAGAATTGCACCTTGCAATGCGGAGAAATTACTGTTTGTGCATTTACAATATTCATTGATTTTTGCCATTGAAAAACGTCCAGAAATGATTGAAGCTACTGACTGAATGAAAGGAGCTGGCATCTCACTCTCTTTGAATCTTCTTTATCATACTAAGAGGAGCAGGAAAAAGCAAAAAATTTCAGAATTGCACCTTGCAATGCGGAGAAATTACTGTTTGTGCATTTACAATATTCATTGATTTTTGCCATTGAAAAACGTCCAGAAATGATTGAAGCTACTGACTGAATGAAAGGAGCTGGCATCTCACTCTCTTTGAATCTTCTTTATCATGCTAAGAGGAGCAGGAAAAAGCAAAAAATTTCAGAATTGCACCTTGCAATGCGGAGAAATTACTGTTTGTGCATTTACAATATTCATTGATTTTTGCCATTGAAAAACATCATGTTATTCATACACCAGAAATGTTTGAAGCTACTGACTGAATGAAAGGAGCTGGCATCTCACTCTCTTTGAATCTTCTTTATCATGCTAAGAGGAGCAGGAAAAAGCAAAAAATTTCAGAATTGCACCTTGCAATGCGGAGAAATTACTGGTTGTGCATTTACAATATTCATTGATTTTTGCCATTGAAAAACGTCCAGAAATGATTGAAGCTACTGACTGAATGAAAGGAGCTGGCATCTCACTCTCTTTGAATCTTCTTTATCATGCTAAGAGGAGCTTAAAAAAGCAAAAAATTTCAGAATTGCACCTTGCAATGCGGAGAAATTACTGTTTGTGCATTTACAATATTCATTGATTTTTGCCATTGAAAAACATCATGTTATTCATATACCAGAAATGTTTGAAGCTACTGACTGAATGAAAGGAGCTGGCATCTCACTCTCTTTGAATCTTCTTTATCATGCTAAGAGGAGCAGGAAAAAGGAAAAAATTTCAGAATTGTACCTTGCAATGCGGAGAAATTACTGTTTGTGCATTTACAATATTCATTGATTTTTGCCATTGAAAAACATCATGTTATTCATATACCAGAAATGATTGAAGCTACTGACTGAATGAAAGGAGCTGGCATCTCACTCTCTTTGAATCTTCTTTATCATGCTAAGAGGAGCAGGAAAAAGCAAAAAATTTCAGAATTGCACCTTGCAATGCGGAGAAATTACTGTTTGTGCATTTACAATATTCATTGATTTTTGCCATTGAAAAACGTCCAGAAATGATTGAAGCTACTGACTGAATGAAAGGAGCTGGCATCTCACTCTCTTTGAATCTTCTTTATCATGCTAAGACTAGCAGGAAAAAGCAAAAAATTTCACAATTGCACCTTGCAATGCGGAGAAATTACTGTTTGTGCATTTACAATATTCATTGATTTTTGCCATTGAAAAACATCATGTTATTCATATACCAGAAATGATTGAAGCTACTGACTGAATGAAAGGAGCTGGCATCTCACTCTCTTTGAATCTTCTTTATCATGCTAAGAGGAGCAGGAAAAAGCAAAAAATTTCAGAATTGCACCTTGCAATGCGGAGAAATTACTGTTTGTGCATTTACAATATTCATTGATTTTTGCCATTGAAAAACATCATGTTATTCATATACCAGAAATGATTGAAGCTACTGACTGAATGAAAGGAGGTGGCATCTCACTCTCTTTGAATCTTCTTTATCATGCTAAGAGGAGCAGGAAAAAGCAAAAAATTTCAGAATTGCACCTTGCAATGCGGAGAAATTACTGTTTGTGCATTTACAATATTCATTGATTTTTGCCATTGAAAAACATCATGTTATTCATATACCAGAAATGATTGAAGCTACTGACTGAATGAAAGGAGCTAGCATCTCACTCTGTTTGAATCTTCTTTATCATGCTAAGAGGAGCAGGAAAAAGCAAAAAATTTCAGAATTGCACCTTGCAATGCGGAGAAATTACTGTTTGTGCATTTACAATATTCATTGATTTTTGCCATTGAAAAACGTCCAGAAATGATTGAAGCTACTGACTGAATGAAAGGAGCTGGCATCTTACTCTCTTTGAATCTTCTTTATCATGCTAAGAGGAGCAGGAAAAAGCAAAAAATTTCAGAATTGCACCTTGCAATACGGAGAAATTACTGTTTGTGCATTTACAATATTCATTGATTTTTGCCATTGAAAAACATCATGTTATTCATATACCAGAAATGATTGAAGCTACTGACTGAATGAAAGGAGGTGGCATCTCACTCTCTTTGAATCTTCTTTATCATGCTAAGAGGAGCAGGAAAAAGCAAAAAATTTCAGAATTGCACCTTGCAATGCGGAGAAATTACTGTTTGTGCATTTACAATATTCATTGATTTTTGCCATTGAAAAACATCATGTTATTCATATACCAGAAATGATTGAAGCTACTGACTGAATGAAAGGAGCTAGCATCTCACTCTGTTTGAATCTTCTTTATCATGCTAAGAGGAGCAGGAAAAAGCAAAAAATTTCAGAATTGCACCTTGCAATGCGGAGAAATTACTGTTTGTGCATTTACAATATTCATTGATTTTTGCCATTGAAAAACGTCCAGAAATGATTGAAGCTACTGACTGAATGAAAGGAGCTGGCATCTTACTCTCTTTGAATCTTCTTTATCATGCTAAGAGGAGCAGGAAAAAGCAAAAAATTTCAGAATTGCACCTTGCAATGCGGAGAAATTACTGTTTGTGCATTTACAATATTCATTGATTTTTGCCATTGAAAAACATCATGTTATTCATATACCAGAAATGTTTGAAGCTACTGACTGAATGAAAGGAGCTGGCATCTCACTCTCTTTGAATCTTCTTTATCATGCTAAGAGGAGCAGGAAAAAGCTAAAAATTTCAGAATTGCACCTTGCAATGCGGAGAAATTACTGTTTGTGCATTTACAATATTCATTGATTTTTGCCATTGAAAAACATCATGTTATTCATATACCAGAAATGATTGAAGCTACTGACTGAATGAAAGGAGCTGGCATCTCACTCTCTTTGAATCTTCTTTATCATGCTAAGAGGAGCAGGAAAAAGCAAAAAATTTCAGAATTGCACCTTGCAATGCGGAGAAATTACTGTTTGTGCATTTACAATATTCATTGATTTTTGCCATTGAAAAACGTCCAGAAATGATTGAAGCTACTGACTGAATGAAAGGAGCTGGCATCTCACTCTCTTTGAATCTTCTTTATCATGCTAAGAGGAGCAGGAAAAAGCAAAAAATTTCAGAATTGCACCTTGCAATGCGGAGAAATTACTGTTTGTGCATTTACAATATTCATTGATTTTTGCCATTGAAAAACATCATGTTATTCATATACCAGAAATGATTGAAGCTACTGACTGAATGAAAGGAGCTGGCATCTCACTCTCTTTGAATCTTCTTTATCATGCTAAGAGGAGCAGGAAAAAGCAAAAAATTTCAGAATTGCACCTTGCAATGCGGAGAAATTACTGTTTGTGCATTTACAATATTCATTGATTTTTGCCATTGAAAAACGTCCAGAAATGATTGAAGCTACTGACTGAATGAAAGGAGCTGGCATCTCACTCTCTTTGAATCTTCTTTATCATGCTAAGAGGAGCAGGAAAAAGCAAAAAATTTCAGAATTGCACCTTGCAATGCGGAGAAATTACTGTTTGTGCATTTACAATATTCATTGATTTTTGCCATTGAAAAACATCATGTTATTCATATACCAGAAATGTTTGAAGCTACTGACTGAATGAAAGGAGCTGGCATCTCACTCTCTTTGAATCTTCTTTATCATGCTAAGAGGAGCAGGAAAAAGCAAAAAATTTCAGAATTGCACATTGCAATGCGGAGAAATTACTGTTTGTGCATTTACAATATTCATTGATTTTTGCCATTGAAAAACGTCCAGAAATGTTTGAAGCTACTGACTGAATGAAAGGAGCTGGCATCTCACTCTCTTTGAATCTTCTTTATCATGCTAAGAGGAGCAGGAAAAAGCAAAAAATTTCAGAATTGCACCTTGCAATGCGGAGAAATTACTGTTTGTGCATTTACAATATTCATTGATTTTTGCCATTGAAAAACGTCCAGAAATGATTGAAGCTACTGACTGAATGAAAGGAGCTGTCATCTCACTCTCTTTGAATCTTCTTTATCATGCTAAGAGGAGCAGGAAAAAGCAAAAAATTTCAGAATTGCACCTTGCAATGCGGAGAAATTACTGTTTGTGCATTTACAATATTCATTGATTTTTGCCATTGAAAAACGTCCAGAAATGATTGAAGCTACTGACTGAATGAAAGGAGCTGGCATCTCACTCTCTTTGAATCTTCTTTATCATGCTAAGAGGAGCAGGAAAAAGCAAAAAATTTCATAATTGCACCTTGCATTGCGGAGAAATTACTGTTTGTGCATTTACAATATTCATTGATTTTTGCCATTGAAAAACATCATGTTATTCATATACCAGAAATGTTTGAAGCTACTGACTGAATGAAAGGAGCTGGCATCTCACTCTCTTTCAATCTTCTTTATCATGCTAAGAGGAGCAGGAAAAAGCAAAAAATTTCAGAATTGCACCTTGCAATGCGGAGAAATTACTGTTTGTGCATTTACAATATTCATTGATTTTTGCCATTGAAAAACGTCCAGAAATGATTGAAGCTACTGACTGAATGAAAGGAGCTGGCATCTCACTCTCTTTGAATCTTCTTTATCATGCTAAGAGGAGCAGGAAAAAGCAAAAAATTTCAGAATTGCACCTTGCAATGTGGAGAAATTACTGTTTGTGCATTTAAAATATTCATTGATTTTTGCATTGAAAAACATCATGTTATTCATATACCAGAAATGTTTGAAGCTACTGACTGAATGAAAGGAGCTGGCATCTCACTCTCTTTGAATCTTCTTTATCATGCTAAGAGGAGCAGGAAAAAGCAAAAAATTTCAGAATTGCACATTGCAATGCGGAGAAATTACTGTTTGTGCATTTACAATATTCATTGATTTTTGCCATTGAAAAACGTCCAGAAATGTTTGAAGCTACTGACTGAATGAAAGGAGCTGGCATCTCACTCTCTTTGAATCTTCTTTATCATGCTAAGAGGAGCAGGAAAAAGCAAAAAATTTCAGAATTGCACCTTGCAATGCGGAGAAATTACTGTTTGTGCATTTACAATATTCATTGATTTTTGCCATTGAAAAACGTCCAGAAATGATTGAAGCTACTGACTGAATGAAAGGAGCTGTCATCTCACTCTCTTTGAATCTTCTTTATCATGCTAAGAGGAGCAGGAAAAAGCAAAAAATTTCAGAATTGCACCTTGCAATGCGGAGAAATTACTGTTTGTGCATTTACAATATTCATTGATTTTTGCCATTGAAAAACATCATGTTATTCATATACCAGAAATGTTTGAAGCTACTGACTGAATGAAAGGAGCTGGCATCTCACTCTCTTTCAATCTTCTTTATCATGCTAAGAGGAGCAGGAAAAAGCAAAAAATTTCAGAATTGCACCTTGCAATGCGGAGAAATTACTGTTTGTGCATTTACAATATTCATTGATTTTTGCCATTGAAAAACGTCCAGAAATGATTGAAGCTACTGACTGAATGAAAGGAGCTGGCATCTCACTCTCTTTGAATCTTCTTTATCATGCTAAGAGGAGCAGGAAAAAGCAAAAAATTTCAGAATTGCACCTTGCAATGCGGAGAAATTACTGTTTGTGCATTTACAATATTCATTGATTTTTGCCATTGAAAAACATCATGTTATTCATATACCAGAAATGTTTGAAGCTACTGACTGAATGAAAGGAGCTGGCATCTCACTCTCTTTGAATCTTCTTTATCATGCTAAGAGGAGCAGGAAAAAGCAAAAAATTTCAGAATTGCACATTGCAATGCGGAGAAATTACTGTTTGTGCATTTACAATATTCATTGATTTTTGCCATTGAAAAACGTCCAGAAATGTTTGAAGCTACTGACTGAATGAAAGGAGCTGGCATCTCACTCTCTTTGAATCTTCTTTATCATGCTAAGAGGAGCAGGAAAAAGCAAAAAATTTCAGAATTGCACCTTGCAATGCGGAGAAATTACTGTTTGTGCATTTACAATATTCATTGATTTTTGCCATTGAAAAACGTCCAGAAATGATTGAAGCTACTGACTGAATGAAAGGAGCTGTCATCTCACTCTCTTTGAATCTTCTTTATCATGCTAAGAGGAGCAGGAAAAAGCAAAAAATTTCAGAATTGCACCTTGCAATGCGGAGAAATTACTGTTTGTGCATTTACAATATTCATTGATTTTTGCCATTGAAAAACGTCCAGAAATGATTGAAGCTACTGACTGAATGAAAGGAGCTGGCATCTCACTCTCTTTGAATCTTCTTTATCATGCTAAGAGGAGCAGGAAAAAGCAAAAAATTTCATAATTGCACCTTGCATTGCGGAGAAATTACTGTTTGTGCATTTACAATATTCATTGATTTTTGCCATTGAAAAACATCATGTTATTCATATACCAGAAATGTTTGAAGCTACTGACTGAATGAAAGGAGCTGGCATCTCACTCTCTTTCAATCTTCTTTATCATGCTAAGAGGAGCAGGAAAAAGCAAAAAATTTCAGAATTGCACCTTGCAATGCGGAGAAATTACTGTTTGTGCATTTACAATATTCATTGATTTTTGCCATTGAAAAACGTCCAGAAATGATTGAAGCTACTGACTGAATGAAAGGAGCTGGCATCTCACTCTCTTTGAATCTTCTTTATCATGCTAAGAGGAGCAGGAAAAAGCAAAAAATTTCAGAATTGCACCTTGCAATGTGGAGAAATTACTGTTTGTGCATTTAAAATATTCATTGATTTTTGCATTGAAAAACATCATGTTATTCATATACCAGAAATGTTTGAAGCTACTGACTGAATGAAAGGAGCTGGCATCTCACTCTCTTTGAATCTTCTTTATCATGCTAAGAGGAGCAGGAAAAAGCAAAAAATTTCAGAATTGCACATTGCAATGCGGAGAAATTACTGTTTGTGCATTTACAATATTCATTGATTTTTGCCATTGAAAAACGTCCAGAAATGTTTGAAGCTACTGACTGAATGAAAGGAGCTGGCATCTCACTCTCTTTGAATCTTCTTTATCATGCTAAGAGGAGCAGGAAAAAGCAAAAAATTTCAGAATTGCACCTTGCAATGCGGAGAAATTACTGTTTGTGCATTTACAATATTCATTGATTTTTGCCATTGAAAAACGTCCAGAAATGATTGAAGCTACTGACTGAATGAAAGGAGCTGTCATCTCACTCTCTTTGAATATTCTTTATCATGCTAAGAGGAGCAGGAAAAAGCAAAAAATTTCAGAATTGCACCTTGCAATGCGGAGAAATTACTGTTTGTGCATTTACAATATTCATTGATTTTTGCCATTGAAAAACATCATGTTATTCATATACCAGAAATGTTTGAAGCTACTGACTGAATGAAAGGAGCTGGCATCTCACTCTCTTTCAATCTTCTTTATCATGCTAAGAGGAGCAGGAAAAAGCAAAAAATTTCAGAATTGCACCTTGCAATGCGGAGAAATTACTGTTTGTGCATTTACAATATTCATTGATTTTTGCCATTGAAAAACGTCCAGAAATGATTGAAGCTACTGACTGAATGAAAGGAGCTGGCATCTCACTCTCTTTGAATCTTCTTTATCATGCTAAGAGGAGCAGGAAAAAGCAAAAAATTTCAGAATTGCACCTTGCAATGCGGAGAAATTACTGTTTGTGCATTTACAATATTCATTGATTTTTGCATTGAAAAACATCATGTTATTCATATACCAGAAATGTTTGAAGCTACTGACTGAATGAAAGGAGCAGGCATCTCACTCTCTTTGAATCTTCTTTATCATGCTAAGAGGAGCAGGAAAAAGCAAAAAATTTCAGAATTGCATCTTGCAATGCGGAGAAATTACTGTTTGTGCATTTACAATATTCATTGATTTTTGCCATTGAAAAACATCCAGAAATGATTGAAGCTACTGACTGAATGAAAGGAGCTGGCATCTCACTCTCTTTGAATCTTCTTTAATATGCTAAGAGGAGCAGGAAAAAGCAAAAAATTTCAGAATTGCACCTTGCAATGCGGAGAAATTACTGTTTGTGCATTTACAATATTCATTGATTCTTGCCATTGAAAAACGTCCAGAAATGATTGAAGCTACTGACTGAATGAAAGGAGCTGGCATCTCACTCTCTTTGAATCTTCTTTATCATGCTAAGAGGAGCAGGAAAAAGCAAAAAATTTCAGAATTGCACCTTGCAATGCAGAGAAATTACTGTTTGTGCATTTACAATATTCATTGATCTTTGCCATTGAAAAACATCATGTTATTCATATACCAGAAATGTTTGAAGCTACTGACTGAATGAAAGGAGCTGGCATCTCACTCTCTTTGAATCTTCTTTATCATGCTAAGAGGAGCAGGAAAAAGCAAAAAATTTCAGAATTGCACCTTGCAATGCGGAGAAATTACTGTTTGTGCATTTACAATATTCATTGATTTTTGCCATTGAAAAACGTCCAGAAATGATTGAAGCTACTGACTGAATGAAAGGAGCTGGCATCTCACTCTCTTTGAATCTTCTTTATCATGCTAAGAGGAGCAGGAAAAAGCAAAAAATTTCAGAATTGCACCTTGCAATACTGAGAAATTACTGTTTGTGCATTTACAATATTCATTGATTTTAGCCATTGAAAAACGTCCAGAAATGATTGAAGCTACTGACTGAATGAAAGGAGCTGGCATCTCACTCTCTTTGAATCTTCTTTATCATGCTAAGAGGAGCAGGAAAAAGCAAAAAATTTCAGAATTGCACCTTGCAATGTGGAGAAATTACTGTTTGTGCATTTAAAATATTCATTGATTTTTGCATTGAAAAACATCATGTTATTCATATACCAGAAATGTTTGAAGCTACTGACTGAATGAAAGGAGCTGGCATCTCACTCTCTTTGAATCTTCTTTATCATGCTAAGAGGAGCAGGAAAAAGCAAAAAATTTCAGAATTGCACATTGCAATGCGGAGAAATTACTGTTTGTGCATTTACAATATTCATTGATTTTTGCCATTGAAAAACGTCCAGAAATGTTTGAAGCTACTGACTGAATGAAAGGAGCTGGCATCTCACTCTCTTTGAATCTTCTTTATCATGCTAAGAGGAGCAGGAAAAAGCAAAAAATTTCAGAATTGCACCTTGCAATGCGGAGAAATTACTGTTTGTGCATTTACAATATTCATTGATTTTTGCCATTGAAAAACGTCCAGAAATGATTGAAGCTACTGACTGAATGAAAGGAGCTGTCATCTCACTCTCTTTGAATCTTCTTTATCATGCTAAGAGGAGCAGGAAAAAGCAAAAAATTTCAGAATTGCACCTTGCAATGCGGAGAAATTACTGTTTGTGCATTTACAATATTCATTGATTTTTGCCATTGAAAAACATCATGTTATTCATATACCAGAAATGTTTGAAGCTACTGACTGAATGAAAGGAGCTGGCATCTCACTCTCTTTCAATCTTCTTTATCATGCTAAGAGGAGCAGGAAAAAGCAAAAAATTTCAGAATTGCACCTTGCAATGCGGAGAAATTACTGTTTGTGCATTTACAATATTCATTGATTTTTGCCATTGAAAAACGTCCAGAAATGATTGAAGCTACTGACTGAATGAAAGGAGCTGGCATCTCACTCTCTTTGAATCTTCTTTATCATGCTAAGAGGAGCAGGAAAAAGCAAAAAATTTCAGAATTGCACCTTGCAATGCGGAGAAATTACTGTTTGTGCATTTACAATATTCATTGATTTTTGCCATTGAAAAACATCATGTTATTCATATACCAGAAATGTTTGAAGCTACTGACTGAATGAAAGGAGCTGGCATCTCACTCTCTTTGAATCTTCTTTATCATGCTAAGAGGAGCAGGAAAAAGCAAAAAATTTCAGAATTGCACATTGCAATGCGGAGAAATTACTGTTTGTGCATTTACAATATTCATTGATTTTTGCCATTGAAAAACGTCCAGAAATGTTTGAAGCTACTGACTGAATGAAAGGAGCTGGCATCTCACTCTCTTTGAATCTTCTTTATCATGCTAAGAGGAGCAGGAAAAAGCAAAAAATTTCAGAATTGCACCTTGCAATGCGGAGAAATTACTGTTTGTGCATTTACAATATTCATTGATTTTTGCCATTGAAAAACGTCCAGAAATGATTGAAGCTACTGACTGAATGAAAGGAGCTGTCATCTCACTCTCTTTGAATCTTCTTTATCATGCTAAGAGGAGCAGGAAAAAGCAAAAAATTTCAGAATTGCACCTTGCAATGCGGAGAAATTACTGTTTGTGCATTTACAATATTCATTGATTTTTGCCATTGAAAAACGTCCAGAAATGATTGAAGCTACTGACTGAATGAAAGGAGCTGGCATCTCACTCTCTTTGAATCTTCTTTATCATGCTAAGAGGAGCAGGAAAAAGCAAAAAATTTCATAATTGCACCTTGCATTGCGGAGAAATTACTGTTTGTGCATTTACAATATTCATTGATTTTTGCCATTGAAAAACATCATGTTATTCATATACCAGAAATGTTTGAAGCTACTGACTGAATGAAAGGAGCTGGCATCTCACTCTCTTTCAATCTTCTTTATCATGCTAAGAGGAGCAGGAAAAAGCAAAAAATTTCAGAATTGCACCTTGCAATGCGGAGAAATTACTGTTTGTGCATTTACAATATTCATTGATTTTTGCCATTGAAAAACGTCCAGAAATGATTGAAGCTACTGACTGAATGAAAGGAGCTGGCATCTCACTCTCTTTGAATCTTCTTTATCATGCTAAGAGGAGCAGGAAAAAGCAAAAAATTTCAGAATTGCACCTTGCAATGTGGAGAAATTACTGTTTGTGCATTTAAAATATTCATTGATTTTTGCATTGAAAAACATCATGTTATTCATATACCAGAAATGTTTGAAGCTACTGACTGAATGAAAGGAGCTGGCATCTCACTCTCTTTGAATCTTCTTTATCATGCTAAGAGGAGCAGGAAAAAGCAAAAAATTTCAGAATTGCACATTGCAATGCGGAGAAATTACTGTTTGTGCATTTACAATATTCATTGATTTTTGCCATTGAAAAACGTCCAGAAATGTTTGAAGCTACTGACTGAATGAAAGGAGCTGGCATCTCACTCTCTTTGAATCTTCTTTATCATGCAAAGAGGAGCAGGAAAAAGCAAAAAATTTCAGAATTGCACCTTGCAATGCGGAGAAATTACTGTTTGTGCATTTACAATATTCATTGATTTTTGCCATTGAAAAACGTCCAGAAATGATTGAAGCTACTGACTGAATGAAAGGAGCTGTCATCTCACTCTCTTTGAATCTTCTTTATCATGCTAAGAGGAGCAGGAAAAAGCAAAAAATTTCAGAATTGCACCTTGCAATGCGGAGAAATTACTGTTTGTGCATTTACAATATTCATTGATTTTTGCCATTGAAAAACATCATGTTATTCATATACCAGAAATGTTTGAAGCTACTGACTGAATGAAAGGAGCTGGCATCTCACTCTCTTTCAATCTTCTTTATCATGCTAAGAGGAGCAGGAAAAAGCAAAAAATTTCAGAATTGCACCTTGCAATGCGGAGAAATTACTGTTTGTGCATTTACAATATTCATTGATTTTTGCCATTGAAAAACGTCCAGAAATGATTGAAGCTACTGACTGAATGAAAGGAGCTGGCATCTCACTCTCTTTGAATCTTCTTTATCATGCTAAGAGGAGCAGGAAAAAGCAAAAAATTTCAGAATTGCACCTTGCAATGTGGAGAAATTACTGTTTGTGCATTTACAATATTCATTGATTTTTGCATTGAAAAACATCATGTTATTCATATACCAGAAATGTTTGAAGCTACTGACTGAATGAAAGGAGCTGGCATCTCACTCTCTTTGAATCTTCTTTATCATGCTAAGAGGAGCAGGAAAAAGCAAAAAATTTCAGAATTGCACATTGCAATGCGGAGAAATTACTGTTTGTGCATTTACAATATTCATTGATTTTTGCCATTGAAAAACGTCCAGAAATGTTTGAAGCTACTGACTGAATGAAAGGAGCTGGCATCTCACTCTCTTTGAATCTTCTTTATCATGCTAAGAGGAGCAGGAAAAAGCAAAAAATTTCAGAATTGCACCTTGCAATGCGGAGAAATTACTGTTTGTGCATTTACAATATTCATTGATTTTTGCCATTGAAAAACGTCCAGAAATGATTGAAGCTACTGACTGAATGAAAGGAGCTGTCATCTCACTCTCTTTGAATCTTCTTTATCATGCTAAGAGGAGCAGGAAAAAGCAAAAAATTTCAGAATTGCACCTTGCAATGCGGAGAAATTACTGTTTGTGCATTTACAATATTCATTGATTTTTGCCATTGAAAAACATCATGTTATTCATATACCAGAAATGTTTGAAGCTACTGACTGAATGAAAGGAGCTGGCATCTCACTCTCTTTCAATCTTCTTTATCATGCTAAGAGGAGCAGGAAAAAGCAAAAAATTTCAGAATTGCACCTTGCAATGCGGAGAAATTACTGTTTGTGCATTTACAATATTCATTGATTTTTGCCATTGAAAAACGTCCAGAAATGATTGAAGCTACTGACTGAATGAAAGGAGCTGGCATCTCACTCTCTTTGAATCTTCTTTATCATGCTAAGAGGAGCAGGAAAAAGCAAAAAATTTCAGAATTGCACCTTGCAATGCGGAGAAATTACTGTTTGTGCATTTACAATATTCATTGATTTTTGCCATTGAAAAACATCATGTTATTCATATACCAGAAATGTTTGAAGCTACTGACTGAATGAAAGGAGCTGGCATCTCACTCTCTTTGAATCTTCTTTATCATGCTAAGAGGAGCAGGAAAAAGCAAAAAATTTCAGAATTGCACATTGCAATGCGGAGAAATTACTGTTTGTGCATTTACAATATTCATTGATTTTTGCCATTGAAAAACGTCCAGAAATGTTTGAAGCTACTGACTGAATGAAAGGAGCTGGCATCTCACTCTCTTTGAATCTTCTTTATCATGCTAAGAGGAGCAGGAAAAAGCAAAAAATTTCAGAATTGCACCTTGCAATGCGGAGAAATTACTGTTTGTGCATTTACAATATTCATTGATTTTTGCCATTGAAAAACGTCCAGAAATGATTGAAGCTACTGACTGAATGAAAGGAGCTGTCATCTCACTCTCTTTGAATCTTCTTTATCATGCTAAGAGGAGCAGGAAAAAGCAAAAAATTTCAGAATTGCACCTTGCAATGCGGAGAAATTACTGTTTGTGCATTTACAATATTCATTGATTTTTGCCATTGAAAAACGTCCAGAAATGATTGAAGCTACTGACTGAATGAAAGGAGCTGGCATCTCACTCTCTTTGAATCTTCTTTATCATGCTAAGAGGAGCAGGAAAAAGCAAAAAATTTCATAATTGCACCTTGCATTGCGGAGAAATTACTGTTTGTGCATTTACAATATTCATTGATTTTTGCCATTGAAAAACATCATGTTATTCATATACCAGAAATGTTTGAAGCTACTGACTGAATGAAAGGAGCTGGCATCTCACTCTCTTTCAATCTTCTTTATCATGCTAAGAGGAGCAGGAAAAAGCAAAAAATTTCAGAATTGCACCTTGCAATGCGGAGAAATTACTGTTTGTGCATTTACAATATTCATTGATTTTTGCCATTGAAAAACGTCCAGAAATGATTGAAGCTACTGACTGAATGAAAGGAGCTGGCATCTCACTCTCTTTGAATCTTCTTTATCATGCTAAGAGGAGCAGGAAAAAGCAAAAAATTTCAGAATTGCACCTTGCAATGTGGAGAAATTACTGTTTGTGCATTTAAAATATTCATTGATTTTTGCATTGAAAAACATCATGTTATTCATATACCAGAAATGTTTGAAGCTACTGACTGAATGAAAGGAGCTGGCATCTCACTCTCTTTGAATCTTCTTTATCATGCTAAGAGGAGCAGGAAAAAGCAAAAAATTTCAGAATTGCACATTGCAATGCGGAGAAATTACTGTTTGTGCATTTACAATATTCATTGATTTTTGCCATTGAAAAACGTCCAGAAATGTTTGAAGCTACTGACTGAATGAAAGGAGCTGGCATCTCACTCTCTTTGAATCTTCTTTATCATGCTAAGAGGAGCAGGAAAAAGCAAAAAATTTCAGAATTGCACCTTGCAATGCGGAGAAATTACTGTTTGTGCATTTACAATATTCATTGATTTTTGCCATTGAAAAACGTCCAGAAATGATTGAAGCTACTGACTGAATGAAAGGAGCTGTCATCTCACTCTCTTTGAATATTCTTTATCATGCTAAGAGGAGCAGGAAAAAGCAAAAAATTTCAGAATTGCACCTTGCAATGCGGAGAAATTACTGTTTGTGCATTTACAATATTCATTGATTTTTGCCATTGAAAAACATCATGTTATTCATATACCAGAAATGTTTGAAGCTACTGACTGAATGAAAGGAGCTGGCATCTCACTCTCTTTCAATCTTCTTTATCATGCTAAGAGGAGCAGGAAAAAGCAAAAAATTTCAGAATTGCACCTTGCAATGCGGAGAAATTACTGTTTGTGCATTTACAATATTCATTGATTTTTGCCATTGAAAAACGTCCAGAAATGATTGAAGCTACTGACTGAATGAAAGGAGCTGGCATCTCACTCTCTTTGAATCTTCTTTATCATGCTAAGAGGAGCAGGAAAAAGCAAAAAATTTCAGAATTGCACCTTGCAATGTGGAGAAATTACTGTTTGTGCATTTACAATATTCATTGATTTTTGCATTGAAAAACATCATGTTATTCATATACCAGAAATGTTTGAAGCTACTGACTGAATGAAAGGAGCAGGCATCTCACTCTCTTTGAATCTTCTTTATCATGCTAAGAGGAGCAGGAAAAAGCAAAAAATTTCAGAATTGCATCTTGCAATGCGGAGAAATTACTGTTTGTGCATTTACAATATTCATTGATTTTTGCCATTGAAAAACATCCAGAAATGATTGAAGCTACTGACTGAATGAAAGGAGCTGGCATCTCACTCTCTTTGAATCTTCTTTAATATGCTAAGAGGAGCAGGAAAAAGCAAAAAATTTCAGAATTGCACCTTGCAATGCGGAGAAATTACTGTTTGTGCATTTACAATATTCATTGATTCTTGCCATTGAAAAACGTCCAGAAATGATTGAAGCTACTGACTGAATGAAAGGAGCTGGCATCTCACTCTCTTTGAATCTTCTTTATCATGCTAAGAGGAGCAGGAAAAAGCAAAAAATTTCAGAATTGCACCTTGCAATGCAGAGAAATTACTGTTTGTGCATTTACAATATTCATTGATCTTTGCCATTGAAAAACATCATGTTATTCATATACCAGAAATGTTTGAAGCTACTGACTGAATGAAAGGAGCTGGCATCTCACTCTCTTTGAATCTTTTTTATCATGCTAAGAGGAGCAGGAAAAAGCAAAAAATTTCAGAATTGCACCTTGCAATGCGGAGAAATTACTGTTTGTGCATTTACAATATTCATTGATTTTTGCCATTGAAAAACGTCCAGAAATGATTGAAGCTACTGACTGAATGAAAGGAGCTGGCATCTCACTCTCTTTGAATCTTCTTTATCATGCTAAGAGGAGCAGGAAAAAGCAAAAAATTTCAGAATTGCACCTTGCAATACTGAGAAATTACTGTTTGTGCATTTACAATATTCATTGATTTTAGCCATTGAAAAACGTCCAGAAATGATTGAAGCTACTGACTGAATGAAAGGAGCTGGCATCTCACTCTCTTTGAATCTTCTTTATCATGCTAAGAGGAGCAGGAAAAAGCAAAAAATTTCAGAATTGCACCTTGCAATGTGGAGAAATTACTGTTTGTGCATTTAAAATATTCATTGATTTTTGCATTGAAAAACATCATGTTATTCATATACCAGAAATGTTTGAAGCTACTGACTGAATGAAAGGAGCTGGCATCTCACTCTCTTTGAATCTTCTTTATCATGCTAAGAGGAGCAGGAAAAAGCAAAAAATTTCAGAATTGCACATTGCAATGCGGAGAAATTACTGTTTGTGCATTTACAATATTCATTGATTTTTGCCATTGAAAAACGTCCAGAAATGTTTGAAGCTACTGACTGAATGAAAGGAGCTGGCATCTCACTCTCTTTGAATCTTCTTTATCATGCTAAGAGGAGCAGGAAAAAGCAAAAAATTTCAGAATTGCACCTTGCAATGCGGAGAAATTACTGTTTGTGCATTTACAATATTCATTGATTTTTGCCATTGAAAAACGTCCAGAAATGATTGAAGCTACTGACTGAATGAAAGGAGCTGTCATCTCACTCTCTTTGAATCTTCTTTATCATGCTAAGAGGAGCAGGAAAAAGCAAAAAATTTCAGAATTGCACCTTGCAATGCGGAGAAATTACTGTTTGTGCATTTACAATATTCATTGATTTTTGCCATTGAAAAACATCATGTTATTCATATACCAGAAATGTTTGAAGCTACTGACTGAATGAAAGGAGCTGGCATCTCACTCTCTTTCAATCTTCTTTATCATGCTAAGAGGAGCAGGAAAAAGCAAAAAATTTCAGAATTGCACCTTGCAATGCGGAGAAATTACTGTTTGTGCATTTACAATATTCATTGATTTTTGCCATTGAAAAACGTCCAGAAATGATTGAAGCTACTGACTGAATGAAAGGAGCTGGCATCTCACTCTCTTTGAATCTTCTTTATCATGCTAAGAGGAGCAGGAAAAAGCAAAAAATTTCAGAATTGCACCTTGCAATGCGGAGAAATTACTGTTTGTGCATTTACAATATTCATTGATTTTTGCCATTGAAAAACATCATGTTATTCATATACCAGAAATGTTTGAAGCTACTGACTGAATGAAAGGAGCTGGCATCTCACTCTCTTTGAATCTTCTTTATCATGCTAAGAGGAGCAGGAAAAAGCAAAAAATTTCAGAATTGCACATTGCAATGCGGAGAAATTACTGTTTGTGCATTTACAATATTCATTGATTTTTGCCATTGAAAAACGTCCAGAAATGTTTGAAGCTACTGACTGAATGAAAGGAGCTGGCATCTCACTCTCTTTGAATCTTCTTTATCATGCTAAGAGGAGCAGGAAAAAGCAAAAAATTTCAGAATTGCACCTTGCAATGCGGAGAAATTACTGTTTGTGCATTTACAATATTCATTGATTTTTGCCATTGAAAAACGTCCAGAAATGATTGAAGCTACTGACTGAATGAAAGGAGCTGTCATCTCACTCTCTTTGAATCTTCTTTATCATGCTAAGAGGAGCAGGAAAAAGCAAAAAATTTCAGAATTGCACCTTGCAATGCGGAGAAATTACTGTTTGTGCATTTACAATATTCATTGATTTTTGCCATTGAAAAACGTCCAGAAATGATTGAAGCTACTGACTGAATGAAAGGAGCTGGCATCTCACTCTCTTTGAATCTTCTTTATCATGCTAAGAGGAGCAGGAAAAAGCAAAAAATTTCATAATTGCACCTTGCATTGCGGAGAAATTACTGTTTGTGCATTTACAATATTCATTGATTTTTGCCATTGAAAAACATCATGTTATTCATATACCAGAAATGTTTGAAGCTACTGACTGAATGAAAGGAGCTGGCATCTCACTCTCTTTCAATCTTCTTTATCATGCTAAGAGGAGCAGGAAAAAGCAAAAAATTTCAGAATTGCACCTTGCAATGCGGAGAAATTACTGTTTGTGCATTTACAATATTCATTGATTTTTGCCATTGAAAAACGTCCAGAAATGATTGAAGCTACTGACTGAATGAAAGGAGCTGGCATCTCACTCTCTTTGAATCTTCTTTATCATGCTAAGAGGAGCAGGAAAAAGCAAAAAATTTCAGAATTGCACCTTGCAATGTGGAGAAATTACTGTTTGTGCATTTAAAATATTCATTGATTTTTGCATTGAAAAACATCATGTTATTCATATACCAGAAATGTTTGAAGCTACTGACTGAATGAAAGGAGCTGGCATCTCACTCTCTTTGAATCTTCTTTATCATGCTAAGAGGAGCAGGAAAAAGCAAAAAATTTCAGAATTGCACATTGCAATGCGGAGAAATTACTGTTTGTGTATTTACAATATTCATTGATTTTTGCCATTGAAAAACGTCCAGAAATGTTTGAAGCTACTGACTGAATGAAAGGAGCTGGCATCTCACTCTCTTTGAATCTTCTTTATCATGCAAAGAGGAGCAGGAAAAAGCAAAAAATTTCAGAATTGCACCTTGCAATGCGGAGAAATTACTGTTTGTGCATTTACAATATTCATTGATTTTTGCCATTGAAAAACGTCCAGAAATGATTGAAGCTACTGACTGAATGAAAGGAGCTGTCATCTCACTCTCTTTGAATCTTCTTTATCATGCTAAGAGGAGCAGGAAAAAGCAAAAAATTTCAGAATTGCACCTTGCAATGCGGAGAAATTACTGTTTGTGCATTTACAATATTCATTGATTTTTGCCATTGAAAAACATCATGTTATTCATATACCAGAAATGTTTGAAGCTACTGACTGAATGAAAGGAGCTGGCATCTCACTCTCTTTCAATCTTCTTTATCATGCTAAGAGGAGCAGGAAAAAGCAAAAAATTTCAGAATTGCACCTTGCAATGCGGAGAAATTACTGTTTGTGCATTTACAATATTCATTGATTTTTGCCATTGAAAAACGTCCAGAAATGATTGAAGCTACTGACTGAATGAAAGGAGCTGGCATCTCACTCTCTTTGAATCTTCTTTATCATGCTAAGAGGAGCAGGAAAAAGCAAAAAATTTCAGAATTGCACCTTGCAATGTGGAGAAATTACTGTTTGTGCATTTACAATATTCATTGATTTTTGCATTGAAAAACATCATGTTATTCATATACCAGAAATGTTTGAAGCTACTGACTGAATGAAAGGAGCAGGCATCTCACTCTCTTTGAATCTTCTTTATCATGCTAAGAGGAGCAGGAAAAAGCAAAAAATTTCAGAATTGCATCTTGCAATGCGGAGAAATTACTGTTTGTGCATTTACAATATTCATTGATTTTTGCCATTGAAAAACATCCAGAAATGATTGAAGCTACTGACTGAATGAAAGGAGCTGGCATCTCACTCTCTTTGAATCTTCTTTAATATGCTAAGAGGAGCAGGAAAAAGCAAAAAATTTCAGAATTGCACCTTGCAATGCGGAGAAATTACTGTTTGTGCATTTTCAATATTCATTGATTCTTGCCATTGAAAAACGTCCAGAAATGATTGAAGCTACTGACTGAATGAAAGGAGCTGGCATCTCACTCTCTTTGAATCTTCTTTATCATGCTAAGAGGAGCAGGAAAAAGCAAAAAATTTCAGAATTGCACCTTGCAATGCAGAGAAATTACTGTTTGTGCATTTACAATATTCATTGATTTTTGCCATTGAAAAACATCATGTTATTCATATACCAGAAATGTTTGAAGCTACTGACTGAATGAAAGGAGCTGGCATCTCACTCTCTTTGAATCTTCTTTATCATGCTAAGAGGAGCAGGAAAAAGCAAAAAATTTCAGAATTGCACCTTGCAATGCGGAGAAATTACTGTTTGTGCATTTACAATATTCATTGATTTTTGCCATTGAAAAACGTCCAGAAATGATTGAAGCTACTGACTGAATGAAAGGAGCTGGCATCTCACTCTCTTTGAATCTTCTTTATCATGCTAAGAGGAGCAGGAAAAAGCAAAAAATTTCAGAATTGCACCTTGCAATACTGAGAAATTACTGTTTGTGCATTTACAATATTCATTGATTTTTGCCATTGAAAAACATCGTTATTCATATACCAGAAATGTTTGAAGCTACTGACTGAATGAAAGGAGCTGGCATCTCACTCTCTTTGAATCTTCTTTATCATGCTAAGAGGAGCAGGAAAAAGCAAAAAATTTCAGAATTGCACCTTGCAATGCGGAGAAATTACTGTTTGTGCATTTACAATATTCATTGATTTTTGCCATTGAAAAACGTCCAGAAATGATTGAAGCTACTGACTGAATGAAAGGAGCTGGCATCTCACTCTCTTTGAATCTTCTTTATCATGCTAAGAGGAGCAGGAAAAAGCAAAAAATTTCAGAATTGCACCTTGCAATGCGGAGAAATTACTGTTTGTGCATTTACAATATTCATTGATTTTTGCCATTGAAAAACGTCCAGAAATGATTGAAGCTACTGACTGAATGAAAGGAGCTGGCATCTCACTCTCTTTGAATCTTCTTTATCATGCTAAGAGGAGCAGGAAAAAGCAAAAAATTTCAGAATTGCACCTTGCAATGCTGAGAAATTACTGTTTGTGCATTTACAATATTCATTGATTTTTGCCATTGAAAACATCATGTTATTCATATACCAGAAATGTTTGAAGCTACTGACTGAATGAAAGGAGCTGGCATCTCACTCTCTTTGAATCTTCTTTATCATGCTAAGAGGAGCAGGAAAAAGCAAAAAATTTCAGAATTGCACCTTGCAATGCGGAGAAATTACTGTTTGTGCATTTACAATATTCATTGATTTTTGCCATTGAAAAACATCATGTTATTCATATACCAGAAATGTTTGAAGCTACTGACTGAATGAAAGGAGCTGGCATCTCACTCTCTTTGAATCTTCTTTATCATGCTAAGAGGAGCACTAAAAAGCAAAAAATTTCAGAATTGCACCTTGCAATGCGGAGAAATTACTGTTTGTGCATTTACAATATTCATTGATTTTTGCCATTGAAAAACATCATGTTATTCATATACCAGAAATGATTGAAGCTACTGACTGAATGAAAGGAGCTGGCATCTCACTCTCTTTGAATCTTCTTTATCATGCTAAGAGGAGCAGGAAAAAGCAAAAAATTTCAGAATTGCACCTTGCAATGCGGAGAAATTACTGTTTGTGCATTTACAATATTCATTGATTTTTGCCATTGAAAAACGTCCAGAAATGATTGAAGCTACTGACTGAATGAAAGGAGCTGGCATCTCACTCTCTTTGAATCTTCTTTATCATGCTAAGAGGAGCAGGAAAAAGCAAAAAATTTCAGAATTGCACCTTGCAATACTGAGAAATTACTGTTTGTGCATTTACAATATTCATTGATTTTTGCCATTGAAAAACATCGTTATTCATATACCAGAAATGTTTGAAGCTACTGACTGAATGAAAGGAGCTGGCATCTCACTCTCTTTGAATCTTCTTTATCATGCTAAGAGGAGCAGGAAAAAGCAAAAAATTTCAGAATTGCACCTTGCAATGCGGAGAAATTACTGTTTGTGCATTTACAATATTCATTGATTTTTGCCATTGAAAAACGTCCAGAAATGATTGAAGCTACTGACTGAATCAAAGGAGCTGGCATCTCACTCTCTTTGAATCTTCTTTATCATGCTAAGAGGAGCAGGAAAAAGCAAAAAATTTCAGAATTGCGCCTTGCAATGCGGAGAAATTACTGTTTGTGCATTTACAATATTCATTGATTTTTGCCATTGAAAAACATCATGTTATTCATATACCAGAAATGTTTGAAGCTACTGACTGAATGAAAGGAGCTGGCATCTCACTCTCTTTGAATCTTCTTTATCATGCTAAGAGGAGCAGGAAAAAGCAAAAAATTTCAGAATTGCACCTTGCAATGCGGAGAAATTACTGTTTGTGCATTTACAATATTCATTGATTTTTGCCATTGAAAAACGTCCAGAAATGATTGAAGCTACTGACTGAATGAAAGGAGCTGGCATCTCACTCTCTTTGAATCTTCTTTATCATGCTAGGAGGAGCAGGAAAAAGCAAAAAATTTCAGAATTGCAGCTTGCAATGCGGAGAAATTACAGTTTGTGCAATTACAATATTCATTGATTTTTGCCATTGAAAAACGTCCAGAAATGATTGAAGCTACTGACTGAATGAAAGAGCTGGCATCTCACTCTCTTTGAATCTTCTTTATCATGCTAAGAGGAGCAGGAAAAAGCAAAAAATTTCAGAATTGCACCTTGCAATGCGGAGAAATTACTGTTTGTGCATTTACAATATTCATTGATTTTTGCCATTGAAAAACATCATGTTATTCATATACCAGAAATGTTTGAAGCTACTGACTGAATTAAAGGAGCTGGCATCTCACTCTCTTTGAATCTTCTTTATCATGCTAAGAGGAGCAGGAAAAAGCAAAAAATTTCAGAATTGCACCTTGCAATGCGGAGAAATTACTGTTTGTGCATTTACAATATTCATTGATTTTTGCCATTGAAAAACGTCCAGAAATGATTGAAGCTACTGACTGAATGAAAGGAGCTGGCATCTCACTCTCTTTGAATCTTCTTTATCATGCTAAGAGGAGCAGGAAAAGCAAAAAATTTCAGAATTGCACCTTGCAATACTGAGAAATTACTGTTTGTGCATTTACAATATTCATTGATTTTTGCCATTGAAAAACATCGTTATTCATATACCAGAAATGTTTGAAGCTACTGACTGAATGAAAGGAGCTGGCATCTCACTCTCTTTGAATCTTCTTTATCATGCTAAGAGGAGCAGGAAAAAGCAAAAAATTTCAGAATTGCACCTTGCAATGCGGAGAAATTACTGTTTGTGCATTTACAATATTCATTGATTTTTACCATTGAAAAACGTCCAGAAATGATTGAAGCTACTGACTGAATGAAAGGAGCTGGCATCTCACTCTCTTTGAATCTTCTTTATCATGCTAAGAGGAGCAGGAAAAAGCAAAAAATTTCAGAATTGCACCTTGCAATGCGGAGAAATTACTGTTTGTGCATTTACAATATTCATTGATTTTTGCCATTGAAAAACGTCCAGAAATGATTGAAGCTACTGACTGAATGAAAGGAGCTGGCATCTCACTCTCTTTGAATCTTCTTTATCATGCTAAGAGGAGCAGGAAAAAGCAAAACATTTCAGAATTGCACCTTGCAATGCTGAGAAATTACTGTTTGTGCATTTACAATATTCATTGATTTTTGCCATTGAAAACATCATGTTATTCATATACCAGAAATGTTTGAAGCTACTGACTGAATGAAAGGAGCTGGCATCTCACTCTCTTTGAATCTTCTTTATCATGCTAAGAGGAGCAGGAAAAAGCAAAAAATTTCAGAATTGCACCTTGCAATGCGGAGAAATTACTGTTTGTGCATTTACAATATTCATTGATTTTTGCCATTGAAAAACATCATGTTATTCATATACCAGAAATGTTTGAAGCTACTGACTGAATGAAAGGAGCTGGCATCTTACTCTCTTTGAATCTTCTTTATCATGCTAAGAGGAGCACTAAAAAGCAAAAAATTTCAGAATTGCACCTTGCAATGCGGAGAAATTACTGTTTGTGCATTTACAATATTCATTGATTTTTGCCATTGAAAAGCATCATGTTATTCATATACCAGAAATGATTGAAGCTACTGACTGAATGAAAGGAGCTGGCTTCTCACTCTCTTTGAATCTTCTTTATCATGCTAAGAGGAGCAGGAAAAAGCAAAAAATTTCAGAATTGCACCTTGCAATGCGGAGAAATTACTGTTTGTGCATTTACAATATTCATTGATTTTTGCCATTGAAAAACGTCCAGAAATGATTGAAGCTACTGACTGAATGAAAGGAGCTGGCATCTCACTCTCTTTGAATCTTCTTTATCATGCTAAGAGGAGCAGGAAAAAGCAAAAAATTTCAGAATTGCACCTTGCAATACTGAGAAATTACTGTTTGTGCATTTACAATATTCATTGATTTTTGCCATTGAAAAACATCGTTATTCATATACCAGAAATGTTTGAAGCTACTGACTGAATGAAAGGAGCTGGCATCTCACTCTCTTTGAATCTTCTTTATCATGCTAAGAGGAGCAGGAAAAAGCAAAAAATTTCAGAATTGCACCTTGCAATGAGGAGAAATTACTGTTTGTGCATTTACAATATTCATTGATTTTTGCCATTGAAAAACGTCCAGAAATGATTGAAGCTACTGACTGAATGAAAGGAGCTGGCATCTCACTCTCTTTGAATCTTCTTTATCATGCTAAGAGGAGCAGGAAAAAGCAAAAAATTTCAGAATTGCACCTTGCAATGCGGAGAAATTACTGTTTGTGCATTTACAATATTCATTGATTTTTGCCATTGAAAAACATCCAGAAATGATTGAAGCTACTGACTGAATGAAAGGAGCTGGCATCTCACTCTCTTTGAATCTTCTTTATCATGCTAAGAGGAGCAGGAAAAAGCAAAAAATTTCAGAATTGCACCTTGCAATGCGGAGAAATTACTGTTTGTGCATTTACAATATTCACTGATTTTTGCCATTGAAAAACATCCAGAAATGATTGAAGCTACTGACTGAATGAAAGGAGCTGGCATCTCACTCTCTTTGAATCTTCTTTATCATGCTGAGGAGCAGGAAAAAGCAAAAAATTTCAGAATTGCACCTTGCAATGCGGAGAAATTACTGTTTGTGCATTTACAATATTCATTGATTTTTGCCATTGAAAAACATCATGTTATTCATATTCCAGAAATGATTGAAGCTACTGACTGAATGAAAGGAGCTGACATCTCACTCTCTTTGAATCTTCTTTATCATGCTAAGAGGAGCAGGAAAAAGGAAAAAAATTCAGAATTGCACCTTGCAATGCGGAGAAATTACTGTTTGTGCATTTACAATATTCATTGATTTTTGCCATTGAAAAACGTCCAGAAATGATTGAAGCTACTGACTGAATGAAAGGAGCTGGCATCTCACTCTCTTTGAATCTTCTTTATCATGCTAAGAGGAGCAGTAAAAAGCAAATAATTTCAGAATTGCACATTGCAATGCGGAGAAATTACTGTTTGTGCATTGACAATATTCATTGATTTTTGCCATTGAAAAACATCATGTTATTCATATACCAGAAATGTTTGAAGCTACTGACTGAATGAAAGGAGCTGGCATCTCACTCTCTTTGAATATTCTTTATCATGCTAAGAGGAGCAGGAAAAAGCAAAAAATTTCCGAATTGCACCTTGCAATGCGGAGAAATTACTGTTTGTGCATTTACAATATTCATTGATTTTTGCCATTGAAAAACGTCCAGAAATGTTTGAAGCTACTGACTGAATGAAAGGAGCTGGCATCTCACTCTCTTTGAATCTTCTTTATCATGCTAAGAGGAGCAGGAAAAAGCCAAAAATTTCAGAATTGCACCTTGCAATGCGGAGAAATTACTGTTTGTGCATTTACAATATTCATTGATTCTTTCCATTGAAAAACGTCCAGAAATGATTGAAGCTACTGACTGAATGAAAGGAGCTGGCATCTCACTCTCTTTGAATCTTCTTTATCATGCTAAGAGGAGCAGGAAAAAGCAAAAAATTTCAGAATTGCACCTTGCAATGCAGAGAAATTACTGTTTGTGCATTTACAATATTCATTGATTTTTGCCATTGAAAAACGTCCAGAAATGATTGAAGCTACTGACTGAATGAAAGGAGCTGGCATCTCACTCTCTTTGAATCTTCTTTATCATGCTAAGAGGAGCAGGAAAAAGCAAAAAATTTCAGAATTGCACCTTGCAATACTGAGAAATTACTGTTTGTGCATTTACAATATTCATTGATTTTTGCCATTGAAAAACATCATGTTATTCATATACCAGAAATGTTTGAAGCTACTGACTGAATGAAAGGAGCTGGCATCTCACTCTCTTTGAATCTTCTTTATCATGCTAAGAGGAGCAGGAAAAAGCAAAAAATTTCAGAATTGCACATTGCAATGCGGAGAAATTACTGTTTGTGCATTTACAATATTCATTGATTTTTGCCATTGAAAAACGTCCAGAAATGTTTGAAGCTACTGACTGAATGAAAGGAGCTGGCATCTCACTCTCTTTGAATCTTCTTTATCATGCTAAGAGGAGCAGGAAAAAGCAAAAAATTTCAGAATTGCACCTTGCAATGCGGAGAAATTACTGTTTGTGCATTTACAATATTCATTGATTTTTGCCATTGAAAAACGTCCAGAAATGATTGAAGCTACTGACTGAATGAAAGGAGCTGTCATCTCACTCTCTTTGAATCTTCTTTATCATGCTAAGAGGAGCAGGAAAAAGCAAAAAATTTCAGAATTGCACCTTGCAATGCGGAGAAATTACTGTTTGTGCATTTACAATATTCATTGATTTTTGCCATTGAAAAACGTCCAGAAATGATTGAAGCTACTGACTGAATGAAAGGAGCTGGCATCTCACTCTCTTTGAATCTTCTTTATCATGCTAAGAGGAGCAGGAAAAAGCAAAAAATTTCATAATTGCACCTTGCATTGCGGAGAAATTACTGTTTGTGCATTTACAATATTCATTGATTTTTGCCATTGAAAAACATCATGTTATTCATATACCAGAAATGTTTGAAGCTACTGACTGAATGAAAGGAGCTGGCATCTCACTCTCTTTCAATCTTCTTTATCATGCTAAGAGGAGCAGGAAAAAGCAAAAAATTTCAGAATTGCACCTTGCAATGCGGAGAAATTACTGTTTGTGCATTTACAATATTCATTGATTTTTGCCATTGAAAAACGTCCAGAAATGATTGAAGCTACTGACTGAATGAAAGGAGCTGGCATCTCACTCTCTTTGAATCTTCTTTATCATGCTAAGAGGAGCAGGAAAAAGCAAAAAATTTCAGAATTGCACCTTGCAATGTGGAGAAATTACTGTTTGTGCATTTAAAATATTCATTGATTTTTGCATTGAAAAACATCATGTTATTCATATACCAGAAATGTTTGAAGCTACTGACTGAATGAAAGGAGCTGGCATCTCACTCTCTTTGAATCTTCTTTATCATGCTAAGAGGAGCAGGAAAAAGCAAAAAATTTCAGAATTGCACATTGCAATGCGGAGAAATTACTGTTTGTGCATTTACAATATTCATTGATTTTTGCCATTGAAAAACGTCCAGAAATGTTTGAAGCTACTGACTGAATGAAAGGAGCTGGCATCTCACTCTCTTTGAATCTTCTTTATCATGCTAAGAGGAGCAGGAAAAAGCAAAAAATTTCAGAATTGCACCTTGCAATGCGGAGAAATTACTGTTTGTGCATTTACAATATTCATTGATTTTTGCCATTGAAAAACGTCCAGAAATGATTGAAGCTACTGACTGAATGAAAGGAGCTGTCATCTCACTCTCTTTGAATCTTCTTTATCATGCTAAGAGGAGCAGGAAAAAGCAAAAAATTTCAGAATTGCACCTTGCAATGCGGAGAAATTACTGTTTGTGCATTTACAATATTCATTGATTTTTGCCATTGAAAAACATCATGTTATTCATATACCAGAAATGTTTGAAGCTACTGACTGAATGAAAGGAGCTGGCATCTCACTCTCTTTCAATCTTCTTTATCATGCTAAGAGGAGCAGGAAAAAGCAAAAAATTTCAGAATTGCACCTTGCAATGCGGAGAAATTACTGTTTGTGCATTTACAATATTCATTGATTTTTGCCATTGAAAAACGTCCAGAAATGATTGAAGCTACTGACTGAATGAAAGGAGCTGGCATCTCACTCTCTTTGAATCTTCTTTATCATGCTAAGAGGAGCAGGAAAAAGCAAAAAATTTCAGAATTGCACCTTGCAATGTGGAGAAATTACTGTTTGTGCATTTACAATATTCATTGATTTTTGCATTGAAAAACATCATGTTATTCATATACCAGAAATGTTTGAAGCTACTGACTGAATGAAAGGAGCAGGCATCTCACTCTCTTTGAATCTTTATCATGCTAAGAGGAGCAGGAAAAAGCAAAAAATTTCAGAATTGCATCTTGCAATGCGGAGAAATTACTGTTTGTGCATTTACAATATTCATTGATTTTTGCCATTGAAAAACATCCAGAATTGATTGAAGCTACTGACTGAATGAAAGGAGCTGGCATCTCACTCTCTTTGAATCTTCTTTAATATGCTAAGAGGAGCAGGAAAAAGCAAAAAATTTCAGAATTGCACCTTGCAATGCGGAGAAATTACTGTTTGTGCATTTACAATATTCATTGATTCTTGCCATTGAAAAACGTCCAGAAATGATTGAAGCTACTGACTGAATGAAAGGAGCTGGAATCTCACTCTCTTTGAATCTTCTTTATCATGCTAAGAGGAGCAGGAAAAAGCAAAAAATTTCAGAATTGCACCTTGCAATGCAGAGAAATTACTGTTTGTGCATTTACAATATTCATTGATTTTTGCCATTGAAAAACATCATGTTATTCATATACCAGAAATGTTTGAAGCTACTGACTGAATGAAAGGAGCTGGCATCTCACTCTCTTTGAATCTTCTTTATCATGCTAAGAGGAGCAGGAAAAAGCAAAAAATTTCAGAATTGCACCTTGCAATGCGGAGAAATTACTGTTTGTGCATTTACAATATTCATTGATTTTTGCCATTGAAAAACGTCCAGAAATGATTGAAGCTACTGACTGAATGAAAGGAGCTGGCATCTCACTCTCTTTGAATCTTCTTTATCATGCTAAGAGGAGCAGGAAAAAGCAAAAAATTTCAGAATTGCACCTTGCAATACTGAGAAATTACTGTTTGTGCATTTACAATATTCATTGATTTTTGCCATTGAAAAACATCGTTATTCATATACCAGAAATGTTTGAAGCTACTGACTGAATGAAAGGAGCTGGCATCTCACTCTCTTTGAATCTTCTTTATCATGCTAAGAGGAGCAGGAAAAAGCAAAAAATTTCAGAATTGCACCTTGCAATGCGGAGAAATTACTGTTTGTGCATTTACAATATTCATTGATTTTTGCCATTGAAAAACGTCCAGAAATGATTGAAGCTACTGACTGAATGAAAGGAGCTGGCATCTCACTCTCTTTGAATCTTCTTTATCATGCTAAGAGGAGCAGGAAAAAGCAAAAAATTTCAGAATTGCACCTTGCAATGCGGAGAAATTACTGTTTGTGCATTTACAATATTCATTGATTTTTGCCATTGAAAAACGTCCAGAAATGATTGAAGCTACTGACTGAATGAAAGGAGCTGGCATCTCACTCTCTTTGAATCTTCTTTATCATGCTAAGAGGAGCAGGAAAAAGCAAAAAATTTCAGAATTGCACCTTGCAATGCTGAGAAATTACTGTTTGTGCATTTACAATATTCATTGATTTTTGCCATTGAAAACATCATGTTATTCATATACCAGAAATGTTTGAAGCTACTGACTGAATGAAAGGAGCTGGCATCTCACTCTCTTTGAATCTTCTTTATCATGCTAAGAGGAGCAGGAAAAAGCAAAAAATTTCAGAATTGCACCTTGCAATGCGGAGAAATTACTGTTTGTGCATTTACAATATTCATTGATTTTTGCCATTGAAAAACATCATGTTATTCATATACCAGAAATGTTTGAAGCTACTGACTGAATGAAAGGAGCTGGCATCTCACTCTCTTTGAATCTTCTTTATCATGCTAAGAGGAGCACTAAAAAGCAAAAAATTTCAGAATTGCACCTTGCAATGCGGAGAAATTACTGTTTGTGCATTTACAATATTCATTGATTTTTGCCATTGAAAAACATCATGTTATTCATATACCAGAAATGATTGAAGCTACTGACTGAATGAAAGGAGCTGGCATCTCACTCTCTTTGAATCTTCTTTATCATGCTAAGAGGAGCAGGAAAAAGCAAAAAATTTCAGAATTGCACCTTGCAATGCAGAGAAATTACTGTTTGTGCATTTACAATATTCATTGATTTTTGCCATTGAAAAACATCATGTTATTCATATACCAGAAATGTTTGAAGCTACTGACTGAATGAAAGGAGCTGGCATCTCACTCTCTTTGAATCTTCTTTATCATGCTAAGAGGAGCAGGAAAAAGCAAAAAATTTCAGAATTGCACCTTGCAATGCGGAGAAATTACTGTTTGTGCATTTACAATATTCATTGATTTTTGCCATTGAAAAACGTCCAGAAATGATTGAAGCTACTGACTGAATGAAAGGAGCTGGCATCTCACTCTCTTTGAATCTTCTTTATCATGCTAAGAGGAGCAGGAAAAAGCAAAAAATTTCAGAATTGCACCTTGCAATACTGAGAAATTACTGTTTGTGCATTTACAATATTCATTGATTTTTGCCATTGAAAAACATCGTTATTCATATACCAGAAATGTTTGAAGCTACTGACTGAATGAAAGGAGCTGGCATCTCACTCTCTTTGAATCTTCTTTATCATGCTAAGAGGAGCAGGAAAAAGCAAAAAATTTCAGAATTGCACCTTGCAATGCGGAGAAATTACTGTTTGTGCATTTACAATATTCATTGATTTTTGCCATTGAAAAACGTCCAGAAATGATTGAAGCTACTGACTGAATGAAAGGAGCTGGCATCTCACTCTCTTTGAATCTTCTTTATCATGCTAAGAGGAGCAGGAAAAAGCAAAAAATTTCAGAATTGCACCTTGCAATGCGGAGAAATTACTGTTTGTGCATTTACAATATTCATTGATTTTTGCCATTGAAAAACGTCCAGAAATGATTGAAGCTACTGACTGAATGAAAGGAGCTGGCATCTCACTCTCTTTGAATCTTCTTTATCATGCTAAGAGGAGCAGGAAAAAGCAAAAAATTTCAGAATTGCACCTTGCAAAGCTGAGAAATTACTGTTTGTGCATTTACAATATTCATTGATTTTTGCCATTGAAAACATCATGTTATTCATATACCAGAAATGTTTGAAGCTACTGACTGAATGAAAGGAGCTGGCATCTCACTCTCTTTGAATCTTCTTTATCATGCTAAGAGGAGCAGGAAAAAGCAAAAAATTTCAGAATTGCACCTTGCAATGCGGAGAAATTACTGTTTGTGCATTTACAATATTCATTGATTTTTGCCATTGAAAAACATCATGTTATTCATATACCAGAAATGTTTGAAGCTACTGACTGAATGAAAGGAGCTGGCATCTCACTCTCTTTGAATCTTCTTTAATATGCTAAGAGGAGCAGGAAAAAGCAAAAAATTTCAGAATTGCACCTTGCAATGCGGAGAAATTACTGTTTGTGCATTTACAATATTCATTGATTTTTGCCATTGAAAAACGTCCAGAAATGATTGAAGCTACTGACTGAATGAAAGGAGCTGGCATCTCACTCTCTTTGAATCTTCTTTATCATGCTAAGAGGAGCAGGAAAAAGCAAAAAATTTCAGAATTGCACCTTGCAATACTGAGAAATTACTGTTTGTGCATTTACAATATTCATTGATTTTTGCCATTGAAAAACATCGTTATTCATATACCAGAAATGTTTGAAGCTACTGACTGAATGAAAGGAGCTGGCATCTCACTCTCTTTGAATCTTCTTTATCATGCTAAGAGGAGCAGGAAAAAGCAAAAAATTTCAGAATTGCACCTTGCAATGCGGAGAAATTACTGTTTGTGCATTTACAATATTCATTGATTTTTGCCATTGAAAAACGTCCAGAAATGATTGAAGCTACTGACTGAATGAAAGGAGCTGGCATCTCACTCTCTTTGAATCTTCTTTATCATGCTAAGAGGAGCAGGAAAAAGCAAAAAATTTCAGAATTGCACCTTGCAATGCGGAGAAATTACTGTTTGTGCATTTACAATATTCATTGATTTTTGCCATTGAAAAACGTCCAGAAATGATTGAAGCTACTGACTGAATGAAAGGAGCTGGCATCTCACTCTCTTTGAATCTTCTTTATCATGCTAAGAGGAGCAGGAAAAAGCAAAAAATTTCAGAATTGCACCTTGCAATGCTGAGAAATTACTGTTTGTGCATTTACAATATTCATTGATTTTTGCCATTGAAAACATCATGTTATTCATATACCAGAAATGTTTGAAGCTACTGACTGAATGAAAGGAGCTGGCATCTCACTCTCTTTGAATCTTCTTTATCATGCTAAGAGGAGCAGGAAAAAGCAAAAAATTTCAGAATTGCACCTTGCAATGCGGAGAAATTACTGTTTGTGCATTTACAATATTCATTGATTTTTGCCATTGAAAAACATCATGTTATTCATATACCAGAAATGTTTGAAGCTACTGACTGAATGAAAGGAGCTGGCATCTCACTCTCTTTGAATCTTCTTTATCATGCTAAGAGGAGCACTAAAAAGCAAAAAATTTCAGAATTGCACCTTGCAATGCGGAGAAATTACTGTTTGTGCATTTACAATATTCATTGATTTTTGCCATTGAAAAACATCATGTTATTCATATACCAGAAATGATTGAAGCTACTGACTGAATGAAAGGAGCTGGCATCTCACTCTCTTTGAATCTTCTTTATCATGCTAAGAGGAGCAGGAAAAAGCAAAAAATTTCAGAATTGCACCTTGCAATGCGGAGAAATTACTGTTTGTGCATTTACAATATTCATTGATTTTTGCCATTGAAAAACGTCCAGAAATGATTGAAGCTACTGACTGAATGAAAGGAGCTGGCATCTCACTCTCTTTGAATCTTCTTTATCATGCTAAGAGGAGCAGGAAAAAGCAAAAAATTTCAGAATTGCACCTTGCAATACTGAGAAATTACTGTTTGTGCATTTACAATATTCATTGATTTTTGCCATTGAAAAACATCGTTATTCATATACCAGAAATGTTTGAAGCTACTGACTGAATGAAAGGAGCTGGCATCTCACTCTCTTTGAATCTTCTTTATCATGCTAAGAGGAGCAGGAAAAAGCAAAAAATTTCAGAATTGCACCTTGCAATGCGGAGAAATTACTGTTTGTGCATTTACAATATTCATTGATTTTTGCCATTGAAAAACGTCCAGAAATGATTGAAGCTACTGACTGAATCAAAGGAGCTGGCATCTCACTCTCTTTGAATCTTCTTTATCATGCTAAGAGGAGCAGGAAAAAGCAAAAAATTTCAGAATTGCGCCTTGCAATGCGGAGAAATTACTGTTTGTGCATTTACAATATTCATTGATTTTTGCCATTGAAAAACATCATGTTATTCATATACCAGAAATGTTTGAAGCTACTGACTGAATGAAAGGAGCTGGCATCTCACTCTCTTTGAATCTTCTTTATCATGCTAAGAGGAGCAGGAAAAAGCAAAAAATTTCAGAATTGCACCTTGCAATGCGGAGAAATTACTGTTTGTGCATTTACAATATTCATTGATTTTTGCCATTGAAAAACATCCAGAAATGATTGAAGCTACTGACTGAATGAAAGGAGCTGGCATCTCACTCTCTTTGAATCTTCTTTATCATGCTAGGAGGAGCAGGAAAAAGCAAAAAATTTCAGAATTGCAGCTTGCAATGCGGAGAAATTACAGTTTGTGCAATTACAATATTCATTGATTTTTGCCATTGAAAAACGTCCAGAAATGATTGAAGCTACTGACTGAATGAAAGAGCTGGCATCTCACTCTCTTTGAATCTTCTTTATCATGCTAAGAGGAGCAGGAAAAAGCAAAAAATTTCAGAATTGCACCTTGCAATGCGGAGAAATTACTGTTTGTGCATTTACAATATTCATTGATTTTTGCCATTGAAAAACATCATGTTATTCATATACCAGAAATGTTTGAAGCTACTGACTGAATTAAAGGAGCTGGCATCTCACTCTCTTTGAATCTTCTTTATCATGCTAAGAGGAGCAGGAAAAAGCAAAAAATTTCAGAATTGCACCTTGCAATGCGGAGAAATTACTGTTTGTGCATTTACAATATTCATTGATTTTTGCCATTGAAAAACGTCCAGAAATGATTGAAGCTACTGACTGAATGAAAGGAGATGGCATCTCACTCTCTTTGAATCTTCTTTATCATGCTAAGAGGAGCAGGAAAAAGCAAAAAATTTCAGAATTGCACCTTGCAATACTGAGAAATTACTGTTTGTGCATTTACAATATTCATTGATTTTTGCCATTGAAAAACATCGTTATTCATATACCAGAAATGTTTGAAGCTACTGACTGAATGAAAGGAGCTGGCATCTCACTCTCTTTGAATCTTCTTTATCATGCTAAGAGGAGCAGGAAAAAGCAAAAAATTTCAGAATTGCACCTTGCAATGCGGAGAAATTACTGTTTGTGCATTTACAATATTCATTGATTTTTGCCATTGAAAAACGTCCAGAAATGATTGAAGCTACTGACTGAATGAAAGGAGCTGGCATCTCACTCTCTTTGAATCTTCTTTATCATGCAAAGAGGAGCAGGAAAAAGCAAAAAATTTCAGAATTGCACCTTGCAATGCGGAGAAATTACTGTTTGTGCATTTACAATATTCATTGATTTTTGCCATTGAAAAACGTCCAGAAATGATTGAAGCTACTGACTGAATGAAAGGAGCTGGCATCTCACTCTCTTTGAATCTTCTTTATCATGCTAAGAGGAGCAGGAAAAAGCAAAAAATTTCAGAATTGCACCTTGCAATGCTGAGAAATTACTGTTTGTGCATTTACAATATTCATTGATTTTTGCCATTGAAAACATCATGTTATTCATATACCAGAAATGTTTGAAGCTACTGACTGAATGAAAGGAGCTGGCATCTCACTCTCTTTGAATCTTCTTTATCATGCTAAGAGGAGCAGGAAAAAGCAAAAAATTTCAGAATTGCACCTTGCAATGCGGAGAAATTACTGTTTGTGCATTTACAATATTCATTGATTTTTGCCATTGAAAAACATCATGTTATTCATATACCAGAAATGTTTGAAGCTACTGACTGAATGAAAGGAGCTGGCATCTCACTCTCTTTGAATCTTCTTTATCATGCTAAGAGGAGCACTAAAAAGCAAAAAATTTCAGAATTGCACCTTGCAATGCGGAGAAATTACTGTTTGTGCATTTACAATATTCATTGATTTTTGCCATTGAAAAACGTCCAGAAATGATTGAAGCTACTGACTGAATGAAAGGAGCTGGCATCTCACTCTCTTTGAATCTTCTTTATCATGCTAAGAGGAGCAGGAAAAAGCAAAAAATTTCAGAATTGCACCTTGCAATGCAGAGAAATTACTGTTTGTGCATTTACAATATTCATTGATTTTTGCCATTGAAAAACATCATGTTATTCATATACCAGAAATGTTTGAAGCTACTGACTGAATGAAAGGAGCTGGCATCTCACTCTCTTTGAATCTTCTTTATCATGCTAAGAGGAGCAGGAAAAAGCAAAAAATTTCAGAATTGCACCTTGCAATACTGAGAAATTACTGTTTGTGCATTTACAATATTCATTGATTTTTGCCATTGAAAAACGTCCAGAAATGATTGAAGCTACTGACTGAATGAAAGGAGCTGGCATCTCACTCTCTTTGAATCTTCTTTATCATGCTAAGAGGAGCAGGAAAAAGCAAAAAATTTCAGAATTGCACCTTGCAAAGCTGAGAAATTACTGTTTGTGCATTTACAATATTCATTGATTTTTGCCATTGAAAACATCATGTTATTCATATACCAGAAATGTTTGAAGCTACTGACTGAATGAAAGGAGCTGGCATCTCACTCTCTTTGAATCTTCTTTATCATGCTAAGAGGAGCAGGAAAAAGCAAAAAATTTCAGAATTGCACCTTGCAATGCGGAGAAATTACTGTTTGTGCATTTACAATATTCATTGATTTTTGCCATTGAAAAACATCATGTTATTCATATACCAGAAATGTTTGAAGCTACTGACTGAATGAAAGGAGCTGGCATCTCACTCTCTTTGAATCTTCTTTAATATGCTAAGAGGAGCAGGAAAAAGCAAAAAATTTCAGAATTGCACCTTGCAATGCGGAGAAATTACTGTTTGTGCATTTACAATATTCATTGATTTTTGCCATTGAAAAACATCATGTTATTCATATACCAGAAATGTTTGAAGCTACTGACTGAATGAAAGGAGCTGGCATCTCACTCTCTTTGAATCTTCTTTAATATGCTAAGAGGAGCAGGAAAAAGCAAAAAATTTCAGAATTGCACCTTGCAATGCGGAGAAATTACTGTTTGTGCATTTACAATATTCATTGATTTTTGCCATTGAAAAACGTCCAGAAATGATTGAAGCTACTGACTGAATGAAAGGAGCTGGCATCTCACTCTCTTTGAATCTTCTTTATCATGCTAAGAGGAGCAGGAAAAAGCAAAAAATTTCAGAATTGCACCTTGCAATACTGAGAAATTACTGTTTGTGCATTTACAATATTCATTGATTTTTGCCATTGAAAAACATCGTTATTCATATACCAGAAATGTTTGAAGCTACTGACTGAATGAAAGGAGCTGGCATCTCACTCTCTTTGAATCTTCTTTATCATGCTAAGAGGAGCAGGAAAAAGCAAAAAATTTCAGAATTGCACCTTGCAATGCGGAGAAATTACTGTTTGTGCATTTACAATATTCATTGATTTTTGCCATTGAAAAACGTCCAGAAATGATTGAAGCTACTGACTGAATGAAAGGAGCTGGCATCTCACTCTCTTTGAATCTTCTTTATCATGCTAAGAGGAGCAGGAAAAAGCAAAAAATTTCAGAATTGCACCTTGCAATGCGGAGAAATTACTGTTTGTGCATTTACAATATTCATTGATTTTTGCCATTGAAAAACGTCCAGAAATGATTGAAGCTACTGACTGAATGAAAGGAGCTGGCATCTCACTCTCTTTGAATCTTCTTTATCATGCTAAGAGGAGCAGGAAAAAGCAAAAAATTTCAGAATTGCACCTTGCAATGCTGAGAAATTACTGTTTGTGCATTTACAATATTCATTGATTTTTGCCATTGAAAACATCATGTTATTCATATACCAGAAATGTTTGAAGCTACTGACTGAATGAAAGGAGCTGGCATCTCACTCTCTTTGAATCTTCTTTATCATGCTAAGAGGAGCAGGAAAAAGCAAAAAATTTCAGAATTGCACCTTGCAATGCGGAGAAATTACTGTTTGTGCATTTACAATATTCATTGATTTTTGCCATTGAAAAACATCATGTTATTCATATACCAGAAATGTTTGAAGCTACTGACTGAATGAAAGGAGCTGGCATCTCACTCTCTTTGAATCTTCTTTATCATGCTAAGAGGAGCACTAAAAAGCAAAAAATTTCAGAATTGCACCTTGCAATGCGGAGAAATTACTGTTTGTGCATTTACAATATTCATTGATTTTTGCCATTGAAAAACATCATGTTATTCATATACCAGAAATGATTGAAGCTACTGACTGAATGAAAGGAGCTGGCATCTCACTCTCTTTGAATCTTCTTTATCATGCTAAGAGGAGCAGGAAAAAGCAAAAAATTTCAGAATTGCACCTTGCAATGCGGAGAAATTACTGTTTGTGCATTTACAATATTCATTGATTTTTGCCATTGAAAAACGTCCAGAAATGATTGAAGCTACTGACTGAATGAAAGGAGCTGGCATCTCACTCTCTTTGAATCTTCTTTATCATGCTAAGAGGAGCAGGAAAAAGCAAAAAATTTCAGAATTGCACCTTGCAATACTGAGAAATTACTGTTTGTGCATTTACAATATTCATTGATTTTTGCCATTGAAAAACATCGTTATTCATATACCAGAAATGTTTGAAGCTACTGACTGAATGAAAGGAGCTGGCATCTCACTCTCTTTGAATCTTCTTTATCATGCTAAGAGGAGCAGGAAAAAGCAAAAAATTTCAGAATTGCACCTTGCAATGCGGAGAAATTACTGTTTGTGCATTTACAATATTCATTGATTTTTTCCATTGAAAAACGTCCAGAAATGATTGAAGCTACTGACTGAATCAAAGGAGCTGGCATCTCACTCTCTTTGAATCTTCTTTATCATGCTAAGAGGAGCAGGAAAAAGCAAAAAATTTCAGAATTGCGCCTTGCAATGCGGAGAAATTACTGTTTGTGCATTTACAATATTCATTGATTTTTGCCATTGAAAAACATCATGTTATTCATATACCAGAAATGTTTGAAGCTACTGACTGAATGAAAGGAGCTGGCATCTCACTCTCTTTGAATCTTCTTTATCATGCTAAGAGGAGCAGGAAAAAGCAAAAAATTTCAGAATTGCACCTTGCAATGCGGAGAAATTACTGTTTGTGCATTTACAATATTCATTGATTTTTGCCATTGAAAAACATCCAGAAATGATTGAAGCTACTGACTGAATGAAAGGAGCTGGCATCTCACTCTCTTTGAATCTTCTTTATCATGCTAGGAGGAGCAGGAAAAAGCAAAAAATTTCAGAATTGCAGCTTGCAATGCGGAGAAATTACAGTTTGTGCAATTACAATATTCATTGATTTTTGCCATTGAAAAACGTCCAGAAATGATTGAAGCTACTGACTGAATGAAAGAGCTGGCATCTCACTCTCTTTGAATCTTCTTTATCATGCTAAGAGGAGCAGGAAAAAGCAAAAAATTTCAGAATTGCACCTTGCAATGCGGAGAAATTACTGTTTGTGCATTTACAATATTCATTGATTTTTGCCATTGAAAAACATCATGTTATTCATATACCAGAAATGTTTGAAGCTACTGACTGAATTAAAGGAGCTGGCATCTCACTCTCTTTGAATCTTCTTTATCATGCTAAGAGGAGCAGGAAAAAGCAAAAAATTTCAGAATTGCACCTTGCAATGCGGAGAAATTACTGTTTGTGCATTTACAATATTCATTGATTTTTGCCATTGAAAAACGTCCAGAAATGATTGAAGCTACTGACTGAATGAAAGGAGATGGCATCTCACTCTCTTTGAATCTTCTTTATCATGCTAAGAGGAGCAGGAAAAAGCAAAAAATTTCAGAATTGCACCTTGCAATACTGAGAAATTACTGTTTGTGCATTTACAATATTCATTGATTTTTGCCATTGAAAAACATCGTTATTCATATACCAGAAATGTTTGAAGCTACTGACTGAATGAAAGGAGCTGGCATCTCACTCTCTTTGAATCTTCTTTATCATGCTAAGAGGAGCAGGAAAAAGCAAAAAATTTCAGAATTGCACCTTGCAATGCGGAGAAATTACTGTTTGTGCATTTACAATATTCATTGATTTTTGCCATTGAAAAACGTCCAGAAATGATTGAAGCTACTGACTGAATGAAAGGAGCTGGCATCTCACTCTCTTTGAATCTTCTTTATCATGCTAAGAGGAGCAGGAAAAAGCAAAAAATTTCAGAATTGCACCTTGCAATGCGGAGAAATTACTGTTTGTGCATTTACAATATTCATTGATTTTTGCCATTGAAAAACGTCCAGAAATGATTGAAGCTACTGACTGAATGAAAGGAGCTGGCATCTCACTCTCTTTGAATCTTCTTTATCATGCTAAGAGGAGCAGGAAAAAGCAAAAAATTTCAGAATTGCACCTTGCAATGCTGAGAAATTACTGTTTGTGCATTTACAATATTCATTGATTTTTGCCATTGAAAACATCATGTTATTCATATACCAGAAATGTTTGAAGCTACTGACTGAATGAAAGGAGCTGGCATCTCACTCTCTTTGAATCTTCTTTATCATGCTAAGAGGAGCAGGAAAAAGCAAAAAATTTCAGAATTGCACCTTGCAATGCGGAGAAATTACTGTTTGTGCATTTACAATATTCATTGATTTTTGCCATTGAAAAACATCATGTTATTCATATACCAGAAATGTTTGAAGCTACTGACTGAATGAAAGGAGCTGGCATCTCACTCTCTTTGAATCTTCTTTATCATGCTAAGAGGAGCACTAAAAAGCAAAAAATTTCAGAATTGCACCTTGCAATGCGGAGAAATTACTGTTTGTGCATTTACAATATTCATTGATTTTTGCCATTGAAAAACGTCCAGAAATGATTGAAGCTACTGACTGAATGAAAGGAGCTGGCATCTCACTCTCTTTGAATCTTCTTTATCATGCTAAGAGGAGCAGGAAAAAGCAAAAAATTTCAGAATTGCACCTTGCAATGCAGAGAAATTACTGTTTGTGCATTTACAATATTCATTGATTTTTGCCATTGAAAAACATCATGTTATTCATATACCAGAAATGTTTGAAGCTACTGACTGAATGAAAGGAGCTGGCATCTCACTCTCTTTGAATCTTCTTTATCATGCTAAGAGGAGCAGGAAAAAGCAAAAAATTTCAGAATTGCACCTTGCAATGCGGAGAAATTACTGTTTGTGCATTTACAATATTCATTGATTTTTGCCATTGAAAAACGTCCAGAAATGATTGAAGCTACTGACTGAATGAAAGGAGCTGGCATCTCACTCTCTTTGAATCTTCTTTATCATGCTAAGAGGAGCAGGAAAAAGCAAAAAATTTCAGAATTGCACCTTGCAATACTGAGAAATTACAGTTTGTGCATTTACAATATTCATTGATTTTTGCCATTGAAAAACATCGTTATTCATATACCAGAAATGTTTGAAGCTACTGACTGAATGAAAGGAGCTGGCATCTCACTCTCTTTGAATCTTCTTTATCATGCTAAGAGGAGCAGGAAAAAGCAAAAAATTTCAGAATTGCACCTTGCAATGCGGAGAAATTACTGTTTGTGCATTTACAATATTCATTGATTTTTGCCATTGAAAAACGTCCAGAAATGATTGAAGCTACTGACTGAATGAAAGGAGCTGGCATCTCACTCTCTTTGAATCTTCTTTATCATGCTAAGAGGAGCAGGAAAAAGCAAAAAATTTCAGAATTGCACCTTGCAATGCGGAGAAATTACTGTTTGTGCATTTACAATATTCATTGATTTTTGCCATTGAAAAACGTCCAGAAATGATTGAAGCTACTGACTGAATGAAAGGAGCTGGCATCTCACTCTCTTTGAATCTTCTTTATCATGCTAAGAGGAGCAGGAAAAAGCAAAAAATTTCAGAATTGCACCTTGCAATGCTGAGAAATTACTGTTTGTGCATTTACAATATTCATTGATTTTTGCCATTGAAAACATCATGTTATTCATATACCAGAAATGTTTGAAGCTACTGACTGAATGAAAGGAGCTGGCATCTCACTCTCTTTGAATCTTCTTTATCATGCTAAGAGGAGCAGGAAAAAGCAAAAAATTTCAGAATTGCACCTTGCAATGCGGAGAAATTACTGTTTGTGCATTTACAATATTCATTGATTTTTGCCATTGAAAAACATCATGTTATTCATATACCAGAAATGTTTGAAGCTACTGACTGAATGAAAGGAGCTGGCATCTCACTCTCTTTGAATCTTCTTTAATATGCTAAGAGGAGCAGGAAAAAGCAAAAAATTTCAGAATTGCACCTTGCAATGCGGAGAAATTACTGTTTGTGCATTTACAATATTCATTGATTTTTGCCATTGAAAAACGTCCAGAAATGATTGAAGCTACTGACTGAATGAAAGGAGCTGGCATCTCACTCTCTTTGAATCTTCTTTATCATGCTAAGAGGAGCAGGAAAAAGCAAAAAATTTCAGAATTGCACCTTGCAATGCGGAGAAATTACTGTTTGTGCATTTACAATATTCATTGATTTTTGCCATTGAAAAACGTCCAGAAATGATTGAAGCTACTGACTGAATGAAAGGAGCTGGCATCTCACTCTCTTTGAATCTTCTTTATCATGCTAAGAGGAGCAGGAAAAAGCAAAAAATTTCAGAATTGCACCTTGCAATGCGGAGAAATTACTGTTTGTGCATTTACAATATTCATTGATTTTTGCCATTGAAAAACGTCCAGAAATGATTGAAGCTACTGACTGAATGAAAGGAGCTGGCATCTCACTCTCTTTGAATCTTCTTTATCATGCTAAGAGGAGCAGGAAAAAGCAAAAAATTTCAGAATTGCACCTTGCAATGCTGAGAAATTACTGTTTGTGCATTTACAATATTCATTGATTTTTGCCATTGAAAACATCATGTTATTCATATACCAGAAATGTTTGAAGCTACTGACTGAATGAAAGGAGCTGGCATCTCACTCTCTTTGAATCTTCTTTATCATGCTAAGAGGAGCAGGAAAAAGCAAAAAATTTCAGAATTGCACCTTGCAATGCGGAGAAATTACTGTTTGTGCATTTACAATATTCATTGATTTTTGCCATTGAAAAACATCATGTTATTCATATACCAGAAATGTTTGAAGCTACTGACTGAATGAAAGGAGCTGGCATCTCACTCTCTTTGAATCTTCTTTATCATGCTAAGAGGAGCACTAAAAAGCAAAAAATTTCAGAATTGCACCTTGCAATGCGGAGAAATTACTGTTTGTGCATTTACAATATTCATTGATTTTTGCCATTGAAAAACATCATGTTATTCATATACCAGAAATGATTGAAGCTACTGACTGAATGAAAGGAGCTGGCATCTCACTCTCTTTGAATCTTCTTTATCATGCTAAGAGGAGCAGGAAAAAGCAAAAAATTTCAGAATTGCACCTTGCAATGCGGAGAAATTACTGTTTGTGCATTTACAATATTCATTGATTTTTGCCATTGAAAAACGTCCAGAAATGATTGAAGCTACTGACTGAATGAAAGGAGCTGGCATCTCACTCTCTTTGAATCTTCTTTATCATGCTAAGAGGAGCAGGAAAAAGCAAAAAATTTCAGAATTGCACCTTGCAATACTGAGAAATTACTGTTTGTGCATTTACAATATTCATTGATTTTTGCCATTGAAAAACATCGTTATTCATATACCAGAAATGTTTGAAGCTACTGACTGAATGAAAGGAGCTGGCATCTCACTCTCTTTGAATCTTCTTTATCATGCTAAGAGGAGCAGGAAAAAGCAAAAAATTTCAGAATTGCACCTTGCAATGCGGAGAAATTACTGTTTGTGCATTTACAATATTCATTGATTTTTGCCATTGAAAAACGTCCAGAAATGATTGAAGCTACTGACTGAATCAAAGGAGCTGGCATCTCACTCTCTTTGAATCTTCTTTATCATGCTAAGAGGAGCAGGAAAAAGCAAAAAATTTCAGAATTGCGCCTTGCAATGCGGAGAAATTACTGTTTGTGCATTTACAATATTCATTGATTTTTGCCATTGAAAAACATCATGTTATTCATATACCAGAAATGTTTGAAGCTACTGACTGAATGAAAGGAGCTGGCATCTCACTCTCTTTGAATCTTCTTTATCATGCTAAGAGGAGCAGGAAAAAGCAAAAAATTTCAGAATTGCACCTTGCAATGCGGAGAAATTACTGTTTGTGCATTTACAATATTCATTGATTTTTGCCATTGAAAAACATCCAGAAATGATTGAAGCTACTGACTGAATGAAAGGAGCTGGCATCTCACTCTCTTTGAATCTTCTTTATCATGCTAGGAGGAGCAGGAAAAAGCAAAAAATTTCAGAATTGCAGCTTGCAATGCGGAGAAATTACAGTTTGTGCAATTACAATATTCATTGATTTTTGCCATTGAAAAACGTCCAGAAATGATTGAAGCTACTGACTGAATGAAAGAGCTGGCATCTCACTCTCTTTGAATCTTCTTTATCATGCTAAGAGGAGCAGGAAAAAGCAAAAAATTTCAGAATTGCACCTTGCAATGCGGAGAAATTACTGTTTGTGCATTTACAATATTCATTGATTTTTGCCATTGAAAAACATCATGTTATTCATATACCAGAAATGTTTGAAGCTACTGACTGAATTAAAGGAGCTGGCATCTCACTCTCTTTGAATCTTCTTTATCATGCTAAGAGGAGCAGGAAAAAGCAAAAAATTTCAGAATTGCACCTTGCAATACTGAGAAATTACTGTTTGTGCATTTACAATATTCATTGATTTTTGCCATTGAAAAACATCGTTATTCATATACCAGAAATGTTTGAAGCTACTGACTGAATGAAAGGAGCTGGCATCTCACTCTCTTTGAATCTTCTTTATCATGCTAAGAGGAGCAGGAAAAAGCAAAAAATTTCAGAATTGCACCTTGCAATGCGGAGAAATTACTGTTTGTGCATTTACAATATTCATTGATTTTTGCCATTGAAAAACGTCCAGAAATGATTGAAGCTACTGACTGAATGAAAGGAGCTGGCATCTCACTCTCTTTGAATCTTCTTTATCATGCTAAGAGGAGCAGGAAAAAGCAAAAAATTTCAGAATTGCACCTTGCAATGCGGAGAAATTACTGTTTGTGCATTTACAATATTCATTGATTTTTGCCATTGAAAAACGTCCAGAAATGATTGAAGCTACTGACTGAATGAAAGGAGCTGGCATCTCACTCTCTTTGAATCTTCTTTATCATGCTAAGAGGAGCAGGAAAAAGCAAAAAATTTCAGAATTGCACCTTGCAATGCTGAGAAATTACTGTTTGTGCATTTACAATATTCATTGATTTTTGCCATTGAAAACATCATGTTATTCATATACCAGAAATGTTTGAAGCTACTGACTGAATGAAAGGAGCTGGCATCTCACTCTCTTTGAATCTTCTTTATCATGCTAAGAGGAGCAGGAAAAAGCAAAAAATTTCAGAATTGCACCTTGCAATGCGGAGAAATTACTGTTTGTGCATTTACAATATTCATTGATTTTTGCCATTGAAAAACATCATGTTATTCATATACCAGAAATGTTTGAAGCTACTGACTGAATGAAAGGAGCTGGCATCTCACTCTCTTTGAATCTTCTTTATCATGCTAAGAGGAGCACTAAAAAGCAAAAAATTTCAGAATTGCACCTTGCAATGCGGAGAAATTACTGTTTGTGCATTTACAATATTCATTGATTTTTGCCATTGAAAAGCATCATGTTATTCATATACCAGAAATGATTGAAGCTACTGACTGAATGAAAGGAGCTGGCATCTCACTCTCTTTGAATCTTCTTTATCATGCTAAGAGGAGCAGGAAAAAGCAAAAAATTTCAGAATTGCACCTTGCAATGCGGAGAAATTACTGTTTGTGCATTTACAATATTCATTGATTTTTGCCATTGAAAAACGTCCAGAAATGATTGAAGCTACTGACTGAATGAAAGGAGCTGGCATCTCACTCTCTTTGAATCTTCTTTATCATGCTAAGAGGAGCAGGAAAAAGCAAAAAATTTCAGAATTGCACCTTGCAATACTGAGAAATTACTGTTTGTGCATTTACAATATTCATTGATTTTTGCCATTGAAAAACATCGTTATTCATATACCAGAAATGTTTGAAGCTACTGACTGAATGAAAGGAGCTGGCATCTCACTCTCTTTGAATCTTCTTTATCATGCTAAGAGGAGCAGGAAAAAGCAAAAAATTTCAGAATTGCACCTTGCAATGCGGAGAAATTACTGTTTGTGCATTTACAATATTCATTGATTTTTGCCATTGAAAAACGTCCAGAAATGATTGAAGCTACTGACTGAATGAAAGGAGCTGGCATCTCACTCTCTTTGAATCTTCTTTATCATGCTAAGAGGAGCAGGAAAAAGCAAAAAATTTCAGAATTGCACCTTGCAATGCGGAGAAATTACTGTTTGTGCATTTACAATATTCACTGATTTTTGCCATTGAAAAACATCCAGAAATGATTGAAGCTACTGACTGAATGAAAGGAGCTGGCATCTCACTCTCTTTGAATCTTCTTTATCATGCTGAGGAGCAGGAAAAAGCAAAAAATTTCAGAATTGCACCTTGCAATGCGGAGAAATTACTGTTTGTGCATTTACAATATTCATTGATTTTTGCCATTGAAAAACATCATGTTATTCATATTCCAGAAATGATTGAAGCTACTGACTGAATGAAAGGAGCTGACATCTCACTCTCTTTGAATCTTCTTTATCATGCTAAGAGGAGCAGGAAAAAGGAAAAAATTTCAGAATTGCACCTTGCAATGCGGAGAAATTACTGTTTGTGCATTTACAATATTCATTGATTTTTGCCATTGAAAAACGTCCAGAAATGATTGAAGCTACTGACTGAATGAAAGGAGCTGGCATCTCACTCTCTTTGAATCTTCTTTATCATGCTAAGAGGAGCAGTAAAAAGCAAAAAATTTCAGAATTGCACATTGCAATGCGGAGAAATTACTGTTTGTGCATTGACAATATTCATTGATTTTTGCCATTGAAAAACATCATGTTATTCATATACCAGAAATGTTTGAAGCTACTGACTGAATGAAAGGAGCTGGCATCTCACTCTCTTTGAATCTTCTTTATCATGCTAAGAGGAGCAGGAAAAAGCAAAAAATTTCCGAATTGCACCTTGCAATGCGGAGAAATTACTGTTTGTGCATTTACAATATTCATTGATTTTTGCCATTGAAAAACGTCCAGAAATGTTTGAAGCTACTGACTGAATGAAAGGAGCTGGCATCTCACTCTCTTTGAATCTTCTTTATCATGCTAAGAGGAGCAGGAAAAAGCAAAAAATTTCAGAATTGCACCTTGCAATGCGGAGAAATTACTGTTTGTGCATTTACAATATTCATTGATTCTTTCCATTGAAAAACGTCCAGAAATGATTGAAGCTACTGACTGAATGAAAGGAGCTGGCATCTCACTCTCTTTGAATCTTCTTTATCATGCTAAGAGGAGCAGGAAAAAGCAAAAAATTTCAGAATTGCACCTTGCAATGCAGAGAAATTACTGTTTGTGCATTTACAATATTCATTGATTTTTGCCATTGAAAAACATCATGTTATTCATATACCAGAAATGTTTGAAGCTACTGACTGAATGAAAGGAGCTGGCATCTCACTCTCTTTGAATCTTCTTTATCATGCTAAGAGGAGCAGGAAAAAGCAAAAAATTTCAGAATTGCACCTTGCAATGGGGAGAAATTACTGTTTGTGCATTTACAATATTCATTGATTTTTGCCATTGAAAAACGTCCAGAAATGATTGAAGCTACTGACTGAATGAAAGGAGCTGGCATCTCACTCTCTTTGAATCTTCTTTATCATGCTAAGAGGAGCAGGAAAAAGCAAAAAATTTCAGAATTGCACCTTGCAATACTGAGAAATTACTGTTTGTGCATTTACAATATTCATTGATTTTTGCCATTGAAAAACATCGTTATTCATATACCAGAAATGTTTGCAGCTACTGACTGAATGAAAGGAGCTGGCATCTCACTCTCTTTGAATCTTCTTTATCATGCTAAGAGGAGCAGGAAAAAGCAAAAAAATTCAGAATTGCACCTTGCAATGCGAAGAAATTACTGTTTGTGCATTTACAATATTCATTGATTTTTGCCATTGAAAAACGTCCAGAAATGATTGAAGCTACTGACTGAATGAAAGGAGCTGGCATCTCACTCTCTTTGGATCTTCTTTATCATGCTAAGAGGAGCAGGAAAAAGCAAAAAATTTCAGAATTGCACCTTGCAATGCGGAGAAATTACTGTTTGTGCATTTACAATATTCATTGATTTTTGCCATTGAAAAACGTCCAGAAATGATTGAAGCTACTGACTGAATGAAAGGAGCTGGCATCTCACTCTCTTTGAATCTTCTTTATCATGCTAAGAGGAGCAGGAAAAAGCAAAAAATTTCAGAATTGCACCTTGCAATGCGGAGAAATAACTGTTTGTGCATTTACAATATTCATTGATTTTTGCCATTGAAAAACATCATGTAATTCATATACCAGAAATGTTTGAAGCTACTGACTGAATGAAAGGAGCTGGCATCTCACTCTCTTTGAATCTTCTTTATCATGCTAAGAGGAGCAGGAAAAAGCAAAAAATTTCCGAATTGCACCTTGCAATGCGGAGAAATTACTGTTTGTGCATTTACAATATTCATTGATTTTTGCCATTGAAAAACGTCCAGAAATGTTTGAAGCTACTGACTGAATGAAAGGAGCTGGCATCTCACTCTCTTTGAATCTTCTTTATCATGCTAAGAGGAGCAGGAAAAAGCAAAAAATTTCAGAATTGCACCTTGCAATGCGGAGAAATTACTGTTTGTGCATTTACAATATTCATTGATTCTTGCCATTGAAAAACGTCCAGAAATGATTGAAGCTACTGACTGAATGAAAGGAGCTGGCATCTCACTCTCTTTGAATCTTCTTTATCATGCTAAGAGGAGCAGGAAAAAGCAAAAAATTTCAGAATTGCACCTTGCAATACTGAGAAATTACTGTTTGTGCATTTACAATATTCATTGATTTTTGCCATTGAAAAACATCGTTATTCATATACCAGAAATGTTTGAAGCTACTGACTGAATGAAAGGAGCTGGCATCTCACTCTCTTTGAATCTTCTTTATCATGCTAAGAGGAGCAGGAAAAAGCAAAAAATTTCAGAATTGCACCTTGCAATGCAGAGAAATTACTGTTTGTGCATTTACAATATTCATTGATTTTTGCCATTGAAAAACGTCCAGAAATGATTGAAGCTACTGACTGAATGAAAGGAGCTGGCATCTCACTCTCTTTGAATCTTCTTTATCATGCTAAGAGGAGCAGGAAAAAGCAAAAAATTTCACAATTGCACCTTGCAATGCGGAGAAATTACTGTTTGTGCATTTACAATATTCATTGATTTTTGCCATTGAAAAACATCATGTTATTCATATACCAGAAATGATTGAAGCTACTGACTGAATGAAAGGAGCTGGCATCTCACTCTCTTTGAATCTTCTTTATCATGCTAAGAGGAGCAGGAAAAAGCAAAAAATTTCAGAATTGCACCTTGCAATGCGGAGAAATTGCTGTTTGTGCATTTACAATATTCATTGATTTTTGCCATTGAAAAACATCATGTTATTCATATACCAGAAATGTTTGAAGCTACTGACTGAATGAAAGGAGCTGGCATCTCACTCTCTTTGAATCTTCTTTATCATGCTAAGAGGAGCAGGAAAAAGCAAAAAATTTCAGAATTGCACCTTGCAATGCGGAGAAATTACTGTTTGTGCGTTTACAATATTCATTGATTCTTGCCATTGAAAAACGTCCAGAAATGATTGAAGCTACTGACTGAATGAAAGGAGCTGGCATCTCACTCTCTTTGAATCTTCTTTATCATGCTAAGAGGAGCAGGAAAAAGCAAAAAATTTCAGAATTGCACCTTGCAATGCAGAGAAATTACTGTTTGTGCATTTACAATATTCATTGATTTTTGCCATTGAAAAACATCATGTTATTCATATACCAGAAATGTTTGAAGCTACTGACTGAATGAAAGGAGCTGGCATCTCACTCTCTTTGAATCTTCTTTATCATGCTAAGAGGAGCAGGAAAAAGCAAAAAATTTCAGAATTGCACCTTGCAATGCGGAGAAATTACTGTTTGTGCATTTACAATATTCATTGATTTTTGCCATTGAAAAACGTCCAGAAATGATTGAAGCTACTGACTGAATGAAAGGAGCTGGCATCTCACTCTCTTTGAATCTTCTTTATCATGCTAAGAGGAGCAGGAAAAAGCAAAAAATTTCAGAATTGCACCTTGCAATGCGGAGAAATAACTGTTTGTGCATTTACAATATTCATTGATTTTTGCCATTGAAAAACATCATTTAATTCATATACCAGAAATGTTTGAAGCTACTGACTGAATGAAAGGAGCTGGCATCTCACTCTCTTTGAATCTTCTTTATCATGCTAAGAGGAGCAGGAAAAAGCAAAAAATTTCCGAATTGCACCTTGCAATGCGGAGAAATTACTGTTTGTGCATTTACAATATTCATTGATTTTTGCCATTGAAAAACGTCCAGAAATGTTTGAAGCTACTGACTGAATGAAAGGAGCTGGCATCTCACTCTCTTTGAATCTTCTTTATCATGCTAAGAGGAGCAGGAAAAAGCAAAAAATTTCAGAATTGCACCTTGCAATGCGGAGAAATTACTGTTTGTGCATTTACAATATTCATTGATTCTTGCCATTGAAAAACGTCCAGAAATGATTGAAGCTACTGACTGAATGAAAGGAGCTGGCATCTCACTCTCTTTGAATCTTCTTTATCATGCTAAGAGGAGCAGGAAAAAGCAAAAAATTTCAGAATTGCACCTTGCAATACTGAGAAATTACTGTTTGTGCATTTACAATATTCATTGATTTTTGCCATTGAAAAACATCGTTATTCATATACCAGAAATGTTTGAAGCTACTGACTGAATGAAAGGAGCTGGCATCTCACTCTCTTTGAATCTTCTTTATCATGCTAAGAGGAGCAGGAAAAAGCAAAAAATTTCAGAATTGCACCTTGCAATGCAGAGAAATTACTGTTTGTGCATTTACAATATTCATTGATTTTTGCCATTGAAAAACGTCCAGAAATGATTGAAGCTACTGACTGAATGAAAGGAGCTGGCATCTCACTCTCTTTGAATCTTCTTTATCATGCTAAGAGGAGCAGGAAAAAGCAAAAAATTTCACAATTGCACCTTGCAATGCGGAGAAATTACTGTTTGTGCATTTACAATATTCATTGATTTTTGCCATTGAAAAACATCATGTTATTCATATACCAGAAATGATTGAAGCTACTGACTGAATGAAAGGAGCTGGCATCTCACTCTCTTTGAATCTTCTTTATCATGCTAAGAGGAGCAGGAAAAAGCAAAAAATTTCAGAATTGCACCTTGCAATGCGGAGAAATTGCTGTTTGTGCATTTACAATATTCATTGATTTTTGCCATTGAAAAACATCATGTTATTCATATACCAGAAATGTTTGAAGCTACTGACTGAATGAAAGGAGCTGGCATCTCACTCTCTTTGAATCTTCTTTATCATGCTAAGAGGAGCAGGAAAAAGCAAAAAATTTCAGAATTGCACCTTGCAATGCGGAGAAATTACTGTTTGTGCATTTACAATATTCATTGATTCTTGCCATTGAAAAACGTCCAGAAATGATTGAAGCTACTGACTGAATGAAAGGAGCTGGCATCTCACTCTCTTTGAATCTTCTTTATCATGCTAAGAGGAGCAGGAAAAAGCAAAAAATTTCAGAATTGCACCTTGCAATGCAGAGAAATTACTGTTTGTGCATTTACAATATTCATTGATTTTTGCCATTGAAAAACATCATGTTATTCATATACCAGAAATGTTTGAAGCTACTGACTGAATGAAAGGAGCTGGCCTCTCACTCTCTTTGAATCTTCTTTATCATGCTAAGAGGAGCAGGAAAAAGCAAAAAATTTCAGAATTGCACCTTGCAATGCGGAGAAATTACTGTTTGTGCATTTACAATATTCATTGATTTTTGCCATTGAAAAACGTCCAGAAATGATTGAAGCTACTGACTGAATGAAAGGAGCTGGCATCTCACTCTCTTTGAATCTTCTTTATCATGCTAAGAGGAGCAGGAAAAAGCAAAAAATTTCAGAATTGCACCTTGCAATACTGAGAAATTACTGTTTGTGCATTTACAATATTCATTGATTTTTGCCATTGAAAAACATCCAGAAATGATTGAAGCTACTGACTGAATGAAAGGAGCTGGCATCTCACTCTCTTTGAATCTTCTTTATCATGCTAGGAGGAGCAGGAAAAAGCAAAAAATTTCAGAATTGCAGCTTGCAATGCGGAGAAATTACAGTTTGTGCAATTACAATATTCATTGATTTTTGCCATTGAAAAACGTCCAGAAATGATTGAAGCTACTGACTGAATGAAAGAGCTGGCATCTCACTCTCTTTGAATCTTCTTTATCATGCTAAGAGGAGCAGGAAAAAGCAAAAAATTTCAGAATTGCACCTTGCAATGCGGAGAAATTACTGTTTGTGCATTTACAATATTCATTGATTTTTGCCATTGAAAAACATCATGTTATTCATATACCAGAAATGTTTGAAGCTACTGACTGAATTAAAGGAGCTGGCATCTCACTCTCTTTGAATCTTCTTTATCATGCTAAGAGGAGCAGGAAAAAGCAAAAAATTTCAGAATTGCACCTTGCAATACTGAGAAATTACTGTTTGTGCATTTACAATATTCATTGATTTTTGCCATTGAAAAACATCGTTATTCATATACCAGAAATGTTTGAAGCTACTGACTGAATGAAAGGAGCTGGCATCTCACTCTCTTTGAATCTTCTTTATCATGCTAAGAGGAGCAGGAAAAAGCAAAAAATTTCAGAATTGCACCTTGCAATGCGGAGAAATTACTGTTTGTGCATTTACAATATTCATTGATTTTTGCCATTGAAAAACGTCCAGAAATGATTGAAGCTACTGACTGAATGAAAGGAGCTGGCATCTCACTCTCTTTGAATCTTCTTTATCATGCTAAGAGGAGCAGGAAAAAGCAAAAAATTTCAGAATTGCACCTTGCAATGCGGAGAAATTACTGTTTGTGCATTTACAATATTCATTGATTTTTGCCATTGAAAAACGTCCAGAAATGATTGAAGCTACTGACTGAATGAAAGGAGCTGGCATCTCACTCTCTTTGAATCTTCTTTATCATGCTAAGAGGAGCAGGAAAAAGCAAAAAATTTCAGAATTGCACCTTGCAATGCTGAGAAATTACTGTTTGTGCATTTACAATATTCATTGATTTTTGCCATTGAAAACATCATGTTATTCATATACCAGAAATGTTTGAAGCTACTGACTGAATGAAAGGAGCTGGCATCTCACTCTCTTTGAATCTTCTTTATCATGCTAAGAGGAGCAGGAAAAAGCAAAAAATTTCAGAATTGCACCTTGCAATGCGGAGAAATTACTGTTTGTGCATTTACAATATTCATTGATTTTTGCCATTGAAAAACATCATGTTATTCATATACCAGAAATGTTTGAAGCTACTGACTGAATGAAAGGAGCTGGCATCTCACTCTCTTTGAATCTTCTTTATCATGCTAAGAGGAGCACTAAAAAGCAAAAAATTTCAGAATTGCACCTTGCAATGCGGAGAAATTACTGTTTGTGCATTTACAATATTCATTGATTTTTGCCATTGAAAAGCATCATGTTATTCATATACCAGAAATGATTGAAGCTACTGACTGAATGAAAGGAGCTGGCATCTCACTCTCTTTGAATCTTCTTTATCATGCTAAGAGGAGCAGGAAAAAGCAAAAAATTTCAGAATTGCACCTTGCAATGCGGAGAAATTACTGTTTGTGCATTTACAATATTCATTGATTTTTGCCATTGAAAAACGTCCAGAAATGATTGAAGCTACTGACTGAATGAAAGGAGCTGGCATCTCACTCTCTTTGAATCTTCTTTATCATGCTAAGAGGAGCAGGAAAAAGCAAAAAATTTCAGAATTGCACCTTGCAATACTGAGAAATTACTGTTTGTGCATTTACAATATTCATTGATTTTTGCCATTGAAAAACATCGTTATTCATATACCAGAAATGTTTGAAGCTACTGACTGAATGAAAGGAGCTGGCATCTCACTCTCTTTGAATCTTCTTTATCATGCTAAGAGGAGCAGGAAAAAGCAAAAAATTTCAGAATTGCACCTTGCAATGCGGAGAAATTACTGTTTGTGCATTTACAATATTCATTGATTTTTGCCATTGAAAAACGTCCAGAAATGATTGAAGCTACTGACTGAATGAAAGGAGCTGGCATCTCACTCTCTTTGAATCTTCTTTATCATGCTAAGAGGAGCAGGAAAAAGCAAAAAATTTCCGAATTGCACCTTGCAATGCGGAGAAATTACTGTTTGTGCATTTACAATATTCATTGATTTTTGCCATTGAAAAACGTCCAGAAATGTTTGAAGCTACTGACTGAATGAAAGGAGCTGGCATCTCACTCTCTTTGAATCTTCTTTATCATGCTAAGAGGAGCAGGAAAAAGCAAAAAATTTCAGAATTGCACCTTGCAATGCGGAGAAATTACTGTTTGTGCATTTACAATATTCATTGATTCTTTCCATTGAAAAACGTCCAGAAATGATTGAAGCTACTGACTGAATGAAAGGAGCTGGCATCTCACTCTCTTTGAATCTTCTTTATCATGCTAAGAGGAGCAGGAAAAAGCAAAAAATTTCAGAATTGCACCTTGCAATGCAGAGAAATTACTGTTTGTGCATTTACAATATTCATTGATTTTTGCCATTGAAAAACATCATGTTATTCATATACCAGAAATGTTTGAAGCTACTGACTGAATGAAAGGAGCTGGCATCTCACTCTCTTTGAATCTTCTTTATCATGCTAAGAGGAGCAGGAAAAAGCAAAAAATTTCAGAATTGCACCTTGCAATGGGGAGAAATTACTGTTTGTGCATTTACAATATTCATTGATTTTTGCCATTGAAAAACGTCCAGAAATGATTGAAGCTACTGACTGAATGAAAGGAGCTGGCATCTCACTCTCTTTGAATCTTCTTTATCATGCTAAGAGGAGCAGGAAAAAGCAAAAAATTTCAGAATTGCACCTTGCAATACTGAGAAATTACTGTTTGTGCATTTACAATATTCATTGATTTTTGCCATTGAAAAACATCGTTATTCATATACCAGAAATGTTTGCAGCTACTGACTGAATGAAAGGAGCTGGCATCTCACTCTCTTTGAATCTTCTTTATCATGCTAAGAGGAGCAGGAAAAAGCAAAAAAATTCAGAATTGCACCTTGCAATGCGAAGAAATTACTGTTTGTGCATTTACAATATTCATTGATTTTTGCCATTGAAAAACGTCCAGAAATGATTGAAGCTACTGACTGAATGAAAGGAGCTGGCATCTCACTCTCTTTGGATCTTCTTTATCATGCTAAGAGGAGCAGGAAAAAGCAAAAAATTTCAGAATTGCACCTTGCAATGCGGAGAAATTACTGTTTGTGCATTTACAATATTCATTGATTTTTGCCATTGAAAAACGTCCAGAAATGATTGAAGCTACTGACTGAATGAAAGGAGCTGGCATCTCACTCTCTTTGAATCTTCTTTATCATGCTAAGAGGAGCAGGAAAAAGCAAAAAATTTCCGAATTGCACCTTGCAATGCGGAGAAATTACTGTTTGTGCATTTACAATATTCATTGATTTTTGCCATTGAAAAACGTCCAGAAATGTTTGAAGCTACTGACTGAATGAAAGGAGCTGGCATCTCACTCTCTTTGAATCTTCTTTATCATGCTAAGAGGAGCAGGAAAAAGCAAAAAATTTCAGAATTGCACCTTGCAATGCGGAGAAATTACTGTTTGTGCATTTACAATATTCATTGATTCTTGCCATTGAAAAACGTCCAGAAATGATTGAAGCTACTGACTGAATGAAAGGAGCTGGCATCTCACTCTCTTTGAATCTTCTTTATCATGCTAAGAGGAGCAGGAAAAAGCAAAAAATTTCAGAATTGCACCTTGCAATACTGAGAAATTACTGTTTGTGCATTTACAATATTCATTGATTTTTGCCATTGAAAAACATCGTTATTCATATACCAGAAATGTTTGAAGCTACTGACTGAATGAAAGGAGCTGGCATCTCACTCTCTTTGAATCTTCTTTATCATGCTAAGAGGAGCAGGAAAAAGCAAAAAATTTCAGAATTGCACCTTGCAATGCAGAGAAATTACTGTTTGTGCATTTACAATATTCATTGATTTTTGCCATTGAAAAACGTCCAGAAATGATTGAAGCTACTGACTGAATGAAAGGAGCTGGCATCTCACTCTCTTTGAATCTTCTTTATCATGCTAAGAGGAGCAGGAAAAAGCAAAAAATTTCACAATTGCACCTTGCAATGCGGAGAAATTACTGTTTGTGCATTTACAATATTCATTGATTTTTGCCATTGAAAAACATCATGTTATTCATATACCAGAAATGATTGAAGCTACTGACTGAATGAAAGGAGCTGGCATCTCACTCTCTTTGAATCTTCTTTATCATGCTAAGAGGAGCAGGAAAAAGCAAAAAATTTCAGAATTGCACCTTGCAATGCGGAGAAATTGCTGTTTGTGCATTTACAATATTCATTGATTTTTGCCATTGAAAAACATCATGTTATTCATATACCAGAAATGTTTGAAGCTACTGACTGAATGAAAGGAGCTGGCATCTCTCTCTCTTTGAATCTTCTTTATCATGCTAAGAGGAGCAGGAAAAAGCAAAAAATTTCAGAATTGCACCTTGCAATGCGGAGAAATTACTGTTTGTGCATTTACAATATTCATTGATTCTTGCCATTGAAAAACGTCCAGAAATGATTGAAGCTACTGACTGAATGAAAGGAGCTGGCATCTCACTCTCTTTGAATCTTCTTTATCATGCTAAGAGGAGCAGGAAAAAGCAAAAAATTTCAGAATTGCACCTTGCAATGCAGAGAAATTACTGTTTGTGCATTTACAATATTCATTGATTTTTGCCATTGAAAAACATCATGTTATTCATATACCAGAAATGTTTGAAGCTACTGACTGAATGAAAGGAGCTGGCATCTCACTCTCTTTGAATCTTCTTTATCATGCTAAGAGGAGCAGGAAAAAGCAAAAAATTTCAGAATTGCACCTTGCAATGCGGAGAAATTACTGTTTGTGCATTTACAATATTCATTGATTTTTGCCATTGAAAAACGTCCAGAAATGATTGAAGCTACTGACTGAATGAAAGGAGCTGGCATCTCACTCTCTTTGAATCTTCTTTATCATGCTAAGAGGAGCAGGAAAAAGCAAAAAATTTCAGAATTGCACCTTGCAATGCGGAGAAATAACTGTTTGTGCATTTACAATATTCATTGATTTTTGCCATTGAAAAACATCATGTAATTCATATACCAGAAATGTTTGAAGCTACTGACTGAATGAAAGGAGCTGGCATCTCACTCTCTTTGAATCTTCTTTATCATGCTAAGAGGAGCAGGAAAAAGCAAAAAATTTCCGAATTGCACCTTGCAATGCGGAGAAATTACTGTTTGTGCATTTACAATATTCATTGATTTTTGCCATTGAAAAACGTCCAGAAATGTTTGAAGCTACTGACTGAATGAAAGGAGCTGGCATCTCACTCTCTTTGAATCTTCTTTATCATGCTAAGAGGAGCAGGAAAAAGCAAAAAATTTCAGAATTGCACCTTGCAATGCGGAGAAATTACTGTTTGTGCATTTACAATATTCATTGATTCTTGCCTTTGAAAAACGTCCAGAAATGATTGAAGCTACTGACTGAATGAAAGGAGCTGGCATCTCACTCTCTTTGAATCTTCTTTATCATGCTAAGAGGAGCAGGAAAAAGCAAAAAATTTCAGAATTGCACCTTGCAATGCAGAGAAATTACTGTTTGTGCATTTACAATATTCATTGATTTTTGCCATTGAAAAACGTCCAGAAATGATTGAAGCTACTGACTGAATGAAAGGAGCTGGCATCTCACTCTCTTTGAATCTTCTTTATCATGCTAAGAGGAGCAGGAAAAAGCAAAAAATTTCACAATTGCACCTTGCAATGCGGAGAAATTACTGTTTGTGCATTTACAATATTCATTGATTTTTGCCATTGAAAAACATCATGTTATTCATATACCAGAAATGATTGAAGCTACTGACTGAATGAAAGGAGCTGGCATCTCACTCTCTTTGAATCTTCTTTATCATGCTAAGAGGAGCAGGAAAAAGCAAAAAATTTCAGAATTGCACCTTGCAATGCGGAGAAATTGCTGTTTGTGCATTTACAATATTCATTGATTTTTGCCATTGAAAAACATCATGTTATTCATATACCAGAAATGTTTGAAGCTACTGACTGAATGAAAGGAGCTGGCATCTCACTCTCTTTGAATCTTCTTTATCATGCTAAGAGGAGCAGGAAAAAGCAAAAAATTTCAGAATTGCACCTTGCAATGCGGAGAAATTACTGTTTGTGCATTTACAATATTCATTGATTCTTGCCATTGAAAAACGTCCAGAAATGATTGAAGCTACTGACTGAATGAAAGGAGCTGGCATCTCACTCTCTTTGAATCTTCTTTATCATGCTAAGAGGAGCAGGAAAAAGCAAAAAATTTCAGAATTGCACCTTGCAATGCAGAGAAATTACTGTTTGTGCATTTACAATATTCATTGATTTTTGCCATTGAAAAACATCATGTTATTCATATACCAGAAATGTTTGAAGCTACTGACTGAATGAAAGGAGCTGGCCTCTCACTCTCTTTGAATCTTCTTTATCATGCTAAGAGGAGCAGGAAAAAGCAAAAAATTTCAGAATTGCACCTTGCAATGCGGAGAAATTACTGTTTGTGCATTTACAATATTCATTGATTTTTGCCATTGAAAAACGTCCAGAAATGATTGAAGCTACTGACTGAATGAAAGGAGCTGGCATCTCACTCTCTTTGAATCTTCTTTATCATGCTAAGAGGAGCAGGAAAAAGCAAAAAATTTCAGAATTGCACCTTGCAATACTGAGAAATTACTGTTTGTGCATTTACAATATTCATTGATTTTTGCCATTGAAAAACATCGTTATTCATATACCAGAAATGTTTGAAGCTACTGACTGAATGAAAGGAGCTGGCATCTCACTCTCTTTGAATCTTCTTTATCATGCTAAGAGGAGCAGGAAAAAGCAAAAAATTTCAGAATTGCACCTTGCAATGCAGAGAAATTACTGTTTGTGCATTTACAATATTCATTGATTTTTGCCATTGAAAAACGTCCAGAAATGATTGAAGCTACTGACTGAATGAAAGGAGCTGGCATCTCACTCTCTTTGAATCTTCTTTATCATGCTAAGAGGAGCAGGAAAAAGCAAAAAATTTCACAATTGCACCTTGCAATGCGGAGAAATTACTGTTTGTGCATTTACAATATTCATTGATTTTTGCCATTGAAAAACATCATGTTATTCATATACCAGAAATGATTGAAGCTACTGACTGAATGAAAGGAGCTGGCATCTCACTCTCTTTGAATCTTCTTTATCATGCTAAGAGGAGCAGGAAAAAGCAAAAAATTTCAGAATTGCACCTTGCAATGCGGAGAAATTACTGTTTGTGCATTTACAATATTCATTGATTTTTGCCATTGAAAAACATCATGTTATTCATATACCAGAAATGTTTGAAGCTACTGACTGAATGAAAGGAGCTGGCATCTCACTCTCTTTGAATCTTCTTTATCATGCTAAGAGGAGCAGGAAAAAGCAAAAAATTTCAGAATTGCACCTTGCAATGCAGAGAAATTACTGTTTGTGCATTTACAATATTCATTGATTTTTGCCATTGAAAAACGTCCAGAAATGTTTGAAGCTACTGACTGAATGAAAGGAGCTGGCATCTCACTCTCTTTGAATCTTCTTTATCATGCTAAGAGGAGCAGGAAAAAGCAAAAAATTTCAGAATTGCACCTTGCAATGCGGAGAAATTACTGTTTGTGCATTTACAATATTCATTGATTTTTGCCATTGAAAAACGTCCAGAAATGATTGAAGCTACTGACTGAATGAAAGGAGCTGGCATCTCACTTTCTTTGAATCTTCTTTATCATGCTAAGAGGAGCAGGAAAAAGCAAAAAATTTCAGAATTGCACCTTGCAATACTGAGAAATTACTGTTTGTGCATTTACAATATTCATTGATTTTTGCCATTGAAAAACATCGTTATTCATATACCAGAAATGTTTGAAGCTACTGACTGAATGAAAGGAGCTGGCATCTCACTCTCTTTGAATCTTCTTTATCATGCTAAGAGGAGCAGGAAAAAGCAAAAAATTTCAGAATTGCACCTTGCAATGCGGAGAAATTACTGTTTGTGCATTTACAATATTCATTGATTTTTGCCATTGAAAAACGTCCAGAAATGATTGAAGCTACTGACTGAATGAAAGGAGCTGGCATCTCACTCTCTTTGAATCTTCTTTATCATGCTAAGAGGAGCAGGAAAAAGCAAAAAATTTCAGAATTGCACCTTGCAATGCGGAGAAATTACTGTTTGTGCATTTACAATATTCATTGATTTTTGCCATTGAAAAACGTCCAGAAATGATTGAAGCTACTGACTGAATGAAAGGAGCTAGCATCTCACTCTCTTTGAATCTTCTTTATCATGCTAAAAGGAGCAGGAAAAAGCAAAAAATTTCAGAATTGCACCTTGCAATGCGGAGAAATTACTGTTTGTGCATTTACAATATTCATTGATTTTTGCCATTGAAAAACGTCCAGAAATGATTGAAGCTACTGACTGAATGAAAGGAGCTGGCATCTCACTCTCTTTGAATCTTCTTTATCATGCTAAGAGGAGCAGGAAAAAGCAAAAAATTTCAGAATTGCACCTTGCAATGCGGAGAAATTACTGTTTGTGCATTTACAATATTCATTGATTTTTGCCATTGAAAAACATCCAGAAATGATTGAAGCTACTGACTGAATGAAAGGAGCTGGCATCTCACTCTCTTTGAATCTTCTTTATCATGCTAAGAGGAGCAAGAAAAAGCAAAAAATTTCAGAATTGCACCTTGCAATGCGGAGAAATTACTGTTTGTGCATTTACAATATTCATTGATTTTTGCCATTGAAAAACATCATGTTATTCATATACCAGAAATGATTGAAGCTACTGACTGAATGAAAGGAGCTGGCATCTCACTCTCTTTGAATCTTCTTTATCATGCTAAGAGGAGCAGGAAAAAGCAAAAAATTTCAGAATTGCACCTTGCAATGCGGAGAAATTACTGTTTGTGCATTTACAATATTCATTGATTTTTGCCATTGAAAAACGTCCAGAAATGATTGAAGCTACTGACTGAATGAAAGGAGCTGGCATCTCACTCTCTTTGAATCTTCTTTATCATGCCAAGAGGAGCAGTAAAAAGCAAAAAATTTCAGAATTGCACATTGCAATGCGGAGAAATTACTGTTTGTGCATTGACAATATTCATTGATTTTTGCCATTGAAAAACATCATGTTATTCATATACCAGAAATGTTTGAAGCTACTGACTGAATGAAAGGAGCTGGCATCTCACTCTCTTTGAATCATCTTTATCATGCTAAGAGGAGCAGGAAAAAGCAAAAAATTTCCGAATTGCACCTTGCAATGCGGAGAAATTACTGTTTGTGCATTTACAATATTCATTGATTCTTGCCATTGAAAAACGTCCAGAAATGATTGAAGCTACTGACTGAATGAAAGGAGCTGGCATCTCACTCTCTTTGAATCTTCTTTATCATGCTAAGAGGAGCAGGAAAAAGCAAAAAATTTCAGAATTGCACCTTGCAATGCAGAGAAATTACTGTTTGTGCATTTACAATATTCATTGATTTTTGCCATTGAAAAACATCATGTTATTCATATACCAGAAATGTATGAAGCTACTGACTGAATGAAAGGAGCTGGCATCTCACTCTCTTTGAATCTTCTTTATCATGCTAAGAGGAGCAGGAAAAAGCAAAAAATTTCAGAATTGCACCTTGCAATGCGGAGAAATTACTGTTTGTGCATTTACAATATTCATTGATTTTTGCCATTGAAAAACGTCCAGAAATGATTGAAGCTACTGACTGAATGAAAGGAGCTGGCATCTCACTCTCTTTGAATCTTCTTTATCATGCTAAGAGGAGCAGGAAAAAGCAAAAAATTTCAGAATTGCACCTTGCAATACTGAGAAATTACTGTTTGTGCATTTACAATATTCATTGATTTTTGCCATTGAAAAACATCGTTATTCATATACCAGAAATGTTTGAAGCTACTGACTGAATGAAAGGAGCTGGCATCTCACTCTCTTTGAATCTTCTTTATCATGCTAAGAGGAGCAGGAAAAAGCAAAAAATTTCAGAATTGCACCTTGCAATGCGGAGAAATTACTGTTTGTGCATTTACAATATTCATTGATTTTTGCCATTGAAAAACGTCCAGAAATGATTGAAGCTACTGACTGAATGAAAGGAGCTGGCATCTCACTCTCTTTGAATCTTCTTTATCATGCTAAGAGGAGCAGGAAAAAGCAAAAAATTTCAGAATTGCACCTTGCAATGCGGAGAAATTACTGTTTGTGCATTTACAATATTCATTGATTTTTGCCATTGAAAAATGTCCAGAAATGATTGAAGCTACTGACTGAATGAAAGGAGCTGGCATCTCACTCTCTTTGAATCTTCTTTATCATGCTAAAAGGAGCAGGAAAAAGCAAAAAATTTCAGAATTGCACCTTGCAATGCGGAGAAATTACTGTTTGTGCATTTACAATATTCATTGATTTTTGCCATTGAAAAACATCATGTTATTCATATACCAGAAATGTTTGAAGCTACTGACTGAATGAAAGGAGCTGGCATCTCACTCTCTGAATCTTCTTTATCATGCTAAGAGGAGCAGGAAAAAGCAAAAAATTTCAGAATTGCACCTTGCAATGCGGAGAAATTACTGTTTGTGCATTTACAATATTCATTGATTTTTGCCATTGAAAAACATCATGTTATTCATATACCAGAAATGATTGAAGCTACTGACTGAATGAAAGGAGCTGGCATCTCACTCTCTTTGAATCTTTTTTATCATGCTAAGAGGAGCAGGAAAAAGCAAAAAATTTCAGAATTGCACCTTGCAATGCGGAGAAATTACTGTTTGTGCATTTACAATATTCATTGATTTTTGCCATTGAAAAACGTCCAGAAATGATTGAAGCTACTGACTGAATGAAAGGAGCTGGCATCTCACTCTCTTTAAATCTTCTTTATCATGCTAAGAGGAGCAGGAAAAAGCAAAAAATTTCAGAATTGCACCTTGCAATGCGGAGAAATTACTGTTTGTGCATTTACAATATTCATTGATTTTTGCCATTGAAAAACATCCAGAAATGATTGAAGCTACTGACTGAATGAAAGGAGCTGGCATCTCACTCTCTTTGAATCTTCTTTATCATGCTAAGAGGAGCAGGAAAAAGCAAAAAATTTCAGAATTGCACCTTGCAATGCGGAGAAATTACTGTTTGTGCATTTACAATATTCATTGATTTTTGCCATTGAAAAACATCATGTTATTCATATACCAGAAATGATTGAAGCTACTGACTGAATGAAAGGAGCTGGCATCTCACTCTCTTTGAATCTTCTTTATCATGCTAAGAGGAGCAGGAAAAAGCAAAAAATTTCAGAATTGCACCTTGCAATGCGGAGAAATTACTGTTTGTGCATTTACAATATTCATTGATTTTTGCCATTGAAAAACATCCAGAAATGATTGAAGCTACTGACTGAATGAAAGGAGCTGGCATCTCACTCTCTTTGAATCTTCTTTATCATGCTAAGAGGAGCAGGAAAAAGCAAAAAATTTCAGAATTGCACCTTGCAATGCGGAGAAATTACTGTTTGTGCATTTACAATATTCATTGATTTTTGCCATTGAAAAACATCATGTTATTCATATTCCAGAAATGATTGAAGCTACTGACTGAATGAAAGGAGCTGACATCTCACTCTCTTTGAATCTTCTTTATCATGCTAAGAGGAGCAGGAAAAAGGAAAAAATTTCAGAATTGCACCTTGCAATGCGGAGAAATTACTGTTTGTGCATTTACAATATTCATTGATTTTTGCCATTGAAAAATGTCCAGAAATGATTGAAGCTACTGACTGAATGAAAGGAGCTGGCATCTCACTCTCTTTGAATCTTCTTTATCATGCTAAGAGGAGCAGTAAAAAGCAAAAAATTTCAGAATTGCACATTGCAATGCGGAGAAATTACTGTTTGTGCATTTACAATATTCATTGATTTTTGCCATTGAAAAACGTCCAGAAATGTTTGAAGCTACTGACTGAATGAAAGGAGCTGGCATCTCACTCTCTTTGAATCTTCTTTATCATGCTAAGAGGAGCAGGAAAAAGCAAAAAATTTCCGAATTGCACCTTGCAATGCGGAGAAATTACTGTTTGTGCATTTACAATATTCATTGATTTTTGCCATTGAAAAACGTCCAGAAATGTTTGAAGCTACTGACTGAATGAAAGGAGCTGGCATCTCACTCTCTTTGAATCTTCTTTATCATGCTAAGAGGAGCAGGAAAAAGCAAAAAATTTCAGAATTGCACCTTGCAATGCGGAGAAATTACTGTTTGTGCATTTACAATATTCATTGATTCTTGCCATTGAAAAACGTCCAGAAATGATTGAAGCTACTGACTGAATGAAAGGAGCTGGCATCTCACTCTCTTTGAATCTTCTTTATCATGCTAAGAGGAGCAGGAAAAAGCAAAAAATTTCAGAATTGCACCTTGCAATGCAGAGAAATTACTGTTTGTGCATTTACAATATTCATTGATTTTTGCCATTGAAAAACATCATGTTATTCATATACCAGAAATGTTTGAAGCTACTGACTGAATGAAAGGAGCTGGCATCTCACTCTCTTTGAATCTTCTTTATCATGCTAAGAGGAGCAGGAAAAAGCAAAAAATTTCAGAATTGCACCTTGCAATGCGGAGAAATTACTGTTTGTGCATTTACAATATTCATTGATTTTTGCCATTGAAAAACGTCCAGAAATGATTGAAGCTACTGACTGAATGAAAGGAGCTGGCATCTCACTCTCTTTGAATCTTCTTTATCATGCTAAGAGGAGCAGGAAAAAGCAAACAATTTCAGAATTGCACCTTGCAATACTGAGAAATTACTGTTTGTGCATTTACAATATTCATTGATTTTTGCCATTGAAAAACATCGTTATTCATATACCAGAAATGTTTGAAGCTACTGACTGAATGAAAGGAGCTGGCATCTCACTCTCTTTGAATCTTCTTTATCATGCTAAGAGGAGCAGGAAAAAGCAAAAAATTTCAGAATTGCACCTTGCAATGCAGAGAAATTACTGTTTGTGCATTTACAATATTCATTGATTTTTGCCATTGAAAAACGTCCAGAAATGATTGAAGCTACTGACTGAATGAAAGGAGCTGGCATCTCACTCTCTTTGGATCTTCTTTATCATGCTAAGAGGAGCAGGAAAAAGCAAAAAATTTCAGAATTGCACCTTGCAATGCGGAGAAATTACTGTTTGTGCATTTACAATATTCATTGATTTTTGCCATTGAAAAACGTCCAGAAATGATTGAAGCTACTGACTGAATGAAAGGAGCTGGCATCTCACGCTCTTTGAATCTTCTTTATCATGCTAAGAGGAGCAGGAAAAAGCAAAAAATTTCAGAATTGCACCTTGCAATGCGGAGAAATTACTGTTTGTACATTTACAATATTCATTGATTTTTGCCATTGAAAAACATCATGTAATTCATATACCAGAAATGTTTGAAGCTACTGACTGAATGAAAGGAGATGGCATCTCACTCTCTTTGAATCTTCTTTATCATGCTAAGAGGAGCAGGAAAAAGCAAAAAATTTCCGAATTGCACCTTGCAATGCGGAGAAATTACTGTTTGTGCATTTACAATATTCATTGATTTTTGCCATTGAAAAACGTCCAGAAATGCTTGAAGCTACTGACTGAATGAAAGGAGCTGGCATCTCACTCTCTTTGAATCTTCTTTATCATGCTAAGAGGAGCAGGAAAAAGCAAAAAATTTCAGAATTGCACCTTGCAATGCGGAGAAATTACTGTTTGTGCATTTACAATATTCATTGATTCTTGCCATTGAAAAACGTCCAGAAATGATTGAAGCTACTGACTGAATGAAAGGAGCTGGCATCTCACTCTCTTTGAATCTTCTTCATCATGCTAAGAGGAGCAGGAAAAAGCAAAAAATTTCAGAATTGCACCTTGCAATGCGGAGAAATTACTGTTTGTGCATTTACAATATTCATTGATTCTTGCCATTGAAAAACGTCCAGAAATGATTGAAGCTACTGACTGAATGAAAGGAGCTGGCATCTCACTCTCTTTGAATCTTCTTCATCATGCTAAGAGGAGCAGGAAAAAGCAAAAAATTTCAGAATTGCACCTTGCAATGCAGAGAAATTACTGTTTGTGCATTTACAATATTCATTGATTTTTGCCATTGAAAAACATCATGTTATTCATATACCAGAAATGTTTGAAGCTACTGACTGAATGAAAGGAGCTGGCATCTCACTCTCTTTGAATCTTCTTTATCATGCTAAGAGGAGCAGGAAAAAGCAAAAAATTTCAGAATTGCACCTTGCAATGCGGAGAAATTACTGTTTGTGCATTTACAATATTCATTGATTTTTGCCATTGAAAAACGTTCAGAAATGATTGAAGCTACTGACTGAATGAAAGGAGCTGGCATCTCACTCTCTTTGAATCTTCTTTATCATGCTAAGAGGAGCAGGAAAAAGCAAAAAATTTCAGAATTGCACCTTGCAATACTGAGAAATTACTGTTTGTGCATTTACAATATTCATTGATTTTTGCCATTGAAAAACATCGTTATTCATATACCAGAAATGTTTGAAGCTACTGACTGAATGAAAGGAGCTGGCATCTCACTCTCTTTGAATCTTCTTTATCATGCTAAGAGGAGCAGGAAAAAGCAAAAAATTTCAGAATTGCACCTTGCAATGCAGAGAAATTACTGTTTGTGCATTTACAATATTTATTGATTTTTGCCATTGAAAAACGTCCAGAAATGATTGAAGCTACTGACTGAATGAAAGGAGCTGGCATCTCACTCTCTTTGAATCTTCTTTATCATGCTAAGAGGAGCAGGAAAAAGCAAAAAATTTCAGAATTGCACCTTGCAATGCGGAGAAATTACTTTTTGTGCATTTACAATATTCATTGATTTTTGCCATTGAAAAACGTCCAGAAATGATTGAAGCTACTGACTGAATGAAAGGAGCTGGCATCTCACTCTCTTTGAATCTTCTTTATCATGCTAAGCGGAGCAGGAAAAAGCAAAAAATTTCACAATTGCACCTTGCAATGCGGAGAAATTACTGTTTGTGCATTTACAATATTCATTGATTTTTGCCATTGAAAAACATCATGTTATTCATATACCAGAAATGATTGAAGCTACTGACTGAATGAAAGGAGCTGGCATCTCACTCTCTTTGGATCTTCTTTATCATGCTAAGAGGAGCAGGAAAAAGCAAAAAATTTCAGAATTGCACCTTGCAATGCGGAGAAATTACTGTTTGTGCATTTACAATATTCATTGATTTTTGCCATTGAAAAACGTCCAGAAATGATTGAAGCTACTGACTGAATGAAAGGAGCTGGCATCTCACGCTCTTTGAATCTTCTTTATCATGCTAAGAGGAGCAGGAAAAAGCAAAAAATTTCAGAATTGCACCTTGCAATGCGGAGAAATTACTGTTTGTGCATTTACAATATTCATTGATTTTTGCCATTGAAAAACATCATGTAATTCATATACCAGAAATGTTTGAAGCTACTGACTGAATGAAAGGAGATGGCATCTCACTCTCTTTGAATCTTCTTTATCATGCTAAGAGGAGCAGGAAAAAGCAAAAAATTTCCGAATTGCACCTTGCAATGCGGAGAAATTACTGTTTGTGCATTTACAATATTCATTGATTTTTGCCATTGAAAAACGTCCAGAAATGTTTGAAGCTACTGACTGAATGAAAGGAGCTGGCATCTCACTCTCTTTGAATCTTCTTTATCATGCTAAGAGGAGCAGGAAAAAGCAAAAAATTTCAGAATTGCACCTTGCAATGCAGAGAAATTACTGTTTGTGCATTTACAATATTCATTGATTTTTGCCATTGAAAAACATCATGTTATTCATATACCAGAAATGTTTGAAGCTACTGACTGAATGAAAGGAGCTGGCATCTCACTCTCTTTGAATCTTCTTTATCATGCTAAGAGGAGCAGGAAAAAGCAAAAAATTTCAGAATTGCACCTTGCAATGCGGAGAAATTACTGTTTGTGCATTTACAATATTCATTGATTTTTGCCATTGAAAAACGTCCAGAAATGATTGAAGCTACTGACTGAATGAAAGGAGCTGGCATCTCACTCTCTTTGAATCTTCTTTATCATGCTAAGAGGAGCAGGAAAAAGCAAAAAATTTCAGAATTGCACCTTGCAATACTGAGAAATTACTGTTTGTGCATTTACAATATTCATTGATTTTTGCCATTGAAAAACATCGTTATTCATATAACAGAAATGTTTGAAGCTACTGACTGAATGAAAGGAGCTGGCATCTCACTCTCTTTGAATCTTCTTTATCATGCTAAGAGGAGCAGGAAAAAGCAAAAAATTTCAGAATTGCACCTTGCAATGCGGAGAAATTACTGTTTGTGCATTTACAATATTCATTGATTTTTGCCATTGAAAAACGTCCAGAAATGATTGAAGCTACTGACTGAATGAAAGGAGCTGGCATCTCACGCTCTTTGAATCTTCTTTATCATGCTAAGAGGAGCAGGAAAAAGCAAAAAATTTCAGAATTGCACCTTGCAATGCGGAGAAATTACTGTTTGTGCATTTACAATATTCATTGATTCTTGCCATTGAAAAACGTCCAGAAATGATTGAAGCTACTGACTGAATGAAAGGAGCTGGCATCTCACTCTCTTTGAATCTTCTTCATCATGCTAAGAGGAGCAGGAAAAAGCAAAAAATTTCAGAATTGCACCTTGCAATGCAGAGAAATTACTGTTTGTGCATTTACAATATTCATTGATTTTTGCCATTGAAAAACATCATGTTATTCATATACCAGAAATGTTTGAAGCTACTGACTGAATGAAAGGAGCTGGCATCTCACTCTCTTTGAATCTTCTTTATCATGCTAAGAGGAGCAGGAAAAAGCAAAAAATTTCAGAATTGCACCTTGCAATGCGGAGAAATTACTGTTTGTGCATTTACAATATTCATTGATTTTTGCCATTGAAAAACGTCCAGAAATGATTGAAGCTACTGACTGAATGAAAGGAGCTGGCATCTCACTCTCTTTGAATCTTCTTTAACATGCTAAGAGGAGCAGGAAAAAGCAAAAAATTTCAGAATTGCACCTTGCAATACTGAGAAATTACTGTTTGTGCATTTACAATATTCATTGATTTTTGCCATTGAAAAACATCGTTATTCATATACCAGAAATGTTTGAAGCTACTGACTGAATGAAAGGAGCTGGCATCTCACTCTCTTTGAATCTTCTTTATCATGCTAAGAGGAGCAGGAAAAAGCAAAAAATTTCAGAATTGCACCTTGCAATGCAGAGAAATTACTGTTTGTGCATTTACAATATTTATTGATTTTTGCCAATGAAAAACGTCCAGAAATGATTGAAGCTACTGACTGAATGAAAGGAGCTGGCATCTCACTCTCTTTGAATCTTCTTTATCATGCTAAGAGGAGCAGGAAAAAGCAAAAAATTTCAGAATTGCACCTTGCAATGCGGAGAAATTACTTTTTGTGCATTTACAATATTCATTGATTTTTGCCATTGAAAAACGTCCAGAAATGATTGAAGCTACTGACTGAATGAAAGGAGCTGGCATCTCACTCTCTTTGAATCTTCTTTATCATGCTAAGCGGAGCAGGAAAAAGCAAAAAATTTCACAATTGCACCTTGCAATGCGGAGAAATTGCTGTTTGTGCATTTACAATATTCATTGATTTTTGCCATTGAAAAACATCATGTTATTCATATACCAGAAATGATTGAAGCTACTGACTGAATGAAAGGAGCTGGCATCTCACTCTCTTTGAATCTTCTTTATCATGCTAAGAGGAGCAGGAAAAAGCAAAAAATTTCAGAATTGCACCTTGCAATGCGGAGAAATTACTGTTTGTGCATTTACAATATTCATTGATTTTTGCCATTGAAAAACATCATGTTATTCATATACCAGAAATGTTTGAAGCTACTGACTGAATGAAAGGAGCTGGCATCTCACTCTCTTTGAATCTTCTTTATCATGCTAAGAGGAGCAGGAAAAAGCAAAAAATTTCAGAATTGCACCTTGCAATGCAGAGAAATTACTGTTTGTGCATTTACAATATTCATTGATTTTTGCCATTGAAAAACGTCCAGAAATGTTTGAAGCTACTGACTGAATGAAAGGAGCTGGCATCTCACTCTCTTTGAATCTTCTTTATCATGCTAAGAGGAGCAGGAAAAAGCAAAAAATTTCAGAATTGCACCTTGCAATGCGGAGAAATTACTGTTTGTGCATTTACAATATTCATTGATTTTTGCCATTGAAAAACGTCCAGAAATGATTGAAGCTACTGACTGAATGAAAGGAGCTGGCATCTCACTCTCTTTGAATCTTCTTTATCATGCTAAGAGGAGCAGGAAAAAGCAAAAAATTTCAGAATTGCACCTTGCAATACTGAGAAATTACTGTTTGTGCATTTACAATATTCATTGATTTTTGCCATTGAAAAACATCGTTATTCATATACCAGAAATGTTTGAAGCTACTGACTGAATGAAAGGAGCTGGCATCTCACACTCTTTGAATCTTCTTTATCATGCTAAGAGGAGCAGGAAAAAGCAATAAATTTCAGAATTGCACCTTGCAATGCGGAGAAATTACTGTTTGTGCATTTACAATATTCATTGATTTTTGCCATTGAAAAACGTCCAGAAATGATTGAAGCTACTGACTGAATGAAAGGAGCTGGCATCTCACTCTCTTTGAATCTTCTTTATCATGCTAAGAGGAGCAGGAAAAAGCAAAAAATTTCAGAATTGCACCTTGCAATACTGAGAAATTACTGTTTGTGCATTTACAATATTCATTGATTTTTGCCATTGAAAAACGTCCAGAAATGATTGAAGCTACTGACTGAATGAAAGGAGCTGGCATCTCACTCTCTTTGAATCTTCTTTATCATGCTAAGAGGAGCAGGAAAAAGCAAAAAATTTCAGAATTGCACCTTGCAATGCGGAGAAATTACTGTTTGTGCATTTACAATATTCATTGATTTTTGCCATTGAAAAACGTCCAGAAATGATTGAAGCTACTGACTGAATGAAAGGAGCTGGCATCTCACTCTCTTTGAATCTTCTTTATCATGCTAAGAGGAGCAGGAAAAAGCAAAAAATTTCAGAATTGCACCTTGCAATACTGAGAAATTACTGTTTGTGCATTTACAATATTCATTGATTTTTGCCATTGAAAAACATCCAGAAATGATTGAAGCTACTGACTGAATGAAAGGAGCTGGCATCTCACTCTCTTTGAATCTTCTTTATCATGCTAAGAGGAGCAGGAAAAAGCAAAAAATTTCAGAATTGCACCTTGCAATGCGGAGAAATTACTGTTTGTGCATTTACAATATTCATTGATTTTTGCCATTGAAAAACATCATGTTATTCATATACCAGAAATGATTGAAGCTACTGACTGAATGAAAGGAGCTGGCATCTCACTCTCTTTGAATCTTCTTTATCATGCTAAGAGGAGCAGGAAAAAGCAAAAAATTTCAGAATTGCACCTTGCAATGCGGAGAAATTACTGTTTGTGCATTTACAATATTCATTGATTTTTGCCATTGAAAAACATCCAGAAATGATTGAAGCTACTGACTGAATGAAAGGAGCTGGCATCTCACTCTCTTTGAATCTTCTTTATCATGCTAAGAGGAGCAGGAAAAAGCAAAAAATTTCAGAATTGCACCTTGCAATGCGGAGAAATTACTGTTTGTGCATTTACAATATTCATTGATTTTTGCCATTGAAAAACATCATGTTATTCATATTCCAGAAATGATTGAAGCTACTGACTGAATGAAAGGAGCTGACATCTCACTCTCTTTGAATCTTCTTTATCATGCTAAGAGGAGCAGGAAAAAGGAAAAAATTTCAGAATTGCACCTTGCAATGCGGAGAAATTACTGTTTGTGCATTTACAATATTCATTGATTTTTGCCATTGAAAAATGTCCAGAAATGATTGAAGCTACTGACTGAATGAAAGGAGCTGGCATCTCACTCTCTTTGAATCTTCTTTATCATGCTAAGAGGAGCAGTAAAAAGCAAAAAATTTCAGAATTGCACATTGCAATGCGGAGAAATTACTGTTTGTGCATTTACAATATTCATTGATTTTTGCCATTGAAAAACGTCCAGAAATGTTTGAAGCTACTGACTGAATGAAAGGAGCTGGCATCTCACTCTCTTTGAATCTTCTTTATCATGCTAAGAGGAGCAGGAAAAAGCAAAAAATTTCCGAATTGCACCTTGCAATGCGGAGAAATTACTGTTTGTGCATTTACAATATTCATTGATTTTTGCCATTGAAAAACGTCCAGAAATGTTTGAAGCTACTGACTGAATGAAAGGAGCTGGCATCTCACTCTCTTTGAATCTTCTTTATCATGCTAAGAGGAGCAGGAAAAAGCAAAAAATTTCAGAATTGCACCTTGCAATGCGGAGAAATTACTGTTTGTGCATTTACAATATTCATTGATTCTTGCCATTGAAAAACGTCCAGAAATGATTGAAGCTACTGACTGAATGAAAGGAGCTGGCATCTCACTCTCTTTGAATCTTCTTTATCATGCTAAGAGGAGCAGGAAAAAGCAAAAAATTTCAGAATTGCACCTTGCAATGCAGAGAAATTACTGTTTGTGCATTTACAATATTCATTGATTTTTGCCATTGAAAAACATCATGTTATTCATATACCAGAAATGTTTGAAGCTACTGACTGAATGAAAGGAGCTGGCATCTCACTCTCTTTGAATCTTCTTTATCATGCTAAGAGGAGCAGGAAAAAGCAAAAAATTTCAGAATTGCACCTTGCAATGCGGAGAAATTACTGTTTGTGCATTTACAATATTCATTGATTTTTGCCATTGAAAAACGTCCAGAAATGATTGAAGCTACTGACTGAATGAAAGGAGCTGGCATCTCACTCTCTTTGAATCTTCTTTATCATGCTAAGAGGAGCAGGAAAAAGCAAACAATTTCAGAATTGCACCTTGCAATACTGAGAAATTACTGTTTGTGCATTTACAATATTCATTGATTTTTGCCATTGAAAAACATCGTTATTCATATACCAGAAATGTTTGAAGCTACTGACTGAATGAAAGGAGCTGGCATCTCACTCTCTTTGAATCTTCTTTATCATGCTAAGAGGAGCAGGAAAAAGCAAAAAATTTCAGAATTGCACCTTGCAATGCAGAGAAATTACTGTTTGTGCATTTACAATATTCATTGATTTTTGCCATTGAAAAACGTCCAGAAATGATTGAAGCTACTGACTGAATGAAAGGAGCTGGCATCTCACTCTCTTTGGATCTTCTTTATCATGCTAAGAGGAGCAGGAAAAAGCAAAAAATTTCAGAATTGCACCTTGCAATGCGGAGAAATTACTGTTTGTGCATTTACAATATTCATTGATTTTTGCCATTGAAAAACGTCCAGAAATGATTGAAGCTACTGACTGAATGAAAGGAGCTGGCATCTCACGCTCTTTGAATCTTCTTTATCATGCTAAGAGGAGCAGGAAAAAGCAAAAAATTTCAGAATTGCACCTTGCAATGCGGAGAAATTACTGTTTGTACATTTACAATATTCATTGATTTTTGCCATTGAAAAACATCATGTAATTCATATACCAGAAATGTTTGAAGCTACTGACTGAATGAAAGGAGATGGCATCTCACTCTCTTTGAATCTTCTTTATCATGCTAAGAGGAGCAGGAAAAAGCAAAAAATTTCCGAATTGCACCTTGCAATGCGGAGAAATTACTGTTTGTGCATTTACAATATTCATTGATTTTTGCCATTGAAAAACGTCCAGAAATGCTTGAAGCTACTGACTGAATGAAAGGAGCTGGCATCTCACTCTCTTTGAATCTTCTTTATCATGCTAAGAGGAGCAGGAAAAAGCAAAAAATTTCAGAATTGCACCTTGCAATGCGGAGAAATTACTGTTTGTGCATTTACAATATTCATTGATTCTTGCCATTGAAAAACGTCCAGAAATGATTGAAGCTACTGACTGAATGAAAGGAGCTGGCATCTCACTCTCTTTGAATCTTCTTCATCATGCTAAGAGGAGCAGGAAAAAGCAAAAAATTTCAGAATTGCACCTTGCAATGCGGAGAAATTACTGTTTGTGCATTTACAATATTCATTGATTCTTGCCATTGAAAAACGTCCAGAAATGATTGAAGCTACTGACTGAATGAAAGGAGCTGGCATCTCACTCTCTTTGAATCTTCTTCATCATGCTAAGAGGAGCAGGAAAAAGCAAAAAATTTCAGAATTGCACCTTGCAATGCAGAGAAATTACTGTTTGTGCATTTACAATATTCATTGATTTTTGCCATTGAAAAACATCATGTTATTCATATACCAGAAATGTTTGAAGCTACTGACTGAATGAAAGGAGCTGGCATCTCACTCTCTTTGAATCTTCTTTATTATGCTAAGAGGAGCAGGAAAAAGCAAAAAATTTCAGAATTGCACCTTGCAATGCGGAGAAATTACTGTTTGTGCATTTACAATATTCATTGATTTTTGCCATTGAAAAACGTCCAGAAATGATTGAAGCTACTGACTGAATGAAAGGAGCTGGCATCTCACTCTCTTTGAATCTTCTTTATCATGCTAAGAGGAGCAGGAAAAAGCAAAAAATTTCAGAATTGCACCTTGCAATACTGAGAAATTACTGTTTGTGCATTTACAATATTCATTGATTTTTGCCATTGAAAAACATCGTTATTCATATACCAGAAATGTTTGAAGCTACTGACTGAATGAAAGGAGCTGGCATCTCACTCTCTTTGAATCTTCTTTATCATGCTAAGAGGAGCAGGAAAAAGCAAAAAATTTCAGAATTGCACCTTGCAATGCAGAGAAATTACTGTTTGTGCATTTACAATATTTATTGATTTTTGCCATTGAAAAACGTCCAGAAATGATTGAAGCTACTGACTGAATGAAAGGAGCTGGCATCTCACTCTCTTTGAATCTTCTTTATCATGCTAAGAGGAGCAGGAAAAAGCAAAAAATTTCAGAATTGCACCTTGCAATGCGGAGAAATTACTTTTTGTGCATTTACAATATTCATTGATTTTTGCCATTGAAAAACGTCCAGAAATGATTGAAGCTACTGACTGAATGAAAGGAGCTGGCATCTCACTCTCTTTGAATCTTCTTTATCATGCTAAGCGGAGCAGGAAAAAGCAAAAAATTTCACAATTGCACCTTGCAATGCGGAGAAATTACTGTTTGTGCATTTACAATATTCATTGATTTTTGCCATTGAAAAACATCATGTTATTCATATACCAGAAATGATTGAAGCTACTGACTGAATGAAAGGAGCTGGCATCTCACTCTCTTTGGATCTTCTTTATCATGCTAAGAGGAGCAGGAAAAAGCAAAAAATTTCAGAATTGCACCTTGCAATGCGGAGAAATTACTGTTTGTGCATTTACAATATTCATTGATTTTTGCCATTGAAAAACGTCCAGAAATGATTGAAGCTACTGACTGAATGAAAGGAGCTGGCATCTCACGCTCTTTGAATCTTCTTTATCATGCTAAGAGGAGCAGGAAAAAGCAAAAAATTTCAGAATTGCACCTTGCAATGCGGAGAAATTACTGTTTGTGCATTTACAATATTCATTGATTTTTGCCATTGAAAAACATCATGTAATTCATATACCAGAAATGTTTGAAGCTACTGAGTGAATGAAAGGAGATGGCATCTCACTCTCTTTGAATCTTCTTTATCATGCTAAGAGGAGCAGGAAAAAGCAAAAAATTTCCGAATTGCACCTTGCAATGCGGAGAAATTACTGTTTGTGCATTTACAATATTCATTGATTTTTGCCATTGAAAAACGTCCAGAAATGTTTGAAGCTACTGACTGAATGAAAGGAGCTGGCATCTCACTCTCTTTGAATCTTCTTTATCATGCTAAGAGGAGCAGGAAAAAGCAAAAAATTTCAGAATTGCACCTTGCAATGCGGAGAAATTACTGTTTGTGCATTTACAATATTCATTGATTCTTGCCATTGAAAAACGTCCAGAAATGATTGAAGCTACTGACTGAATGAAAGGAGCTGGCATCTCACACTCTTTGAATCTTCTTCATCATGCTAAGAGGAGCAGGAAAAAGCAATAAATTTCAGAATTGCACCTTGCAATGCGGAGAAATTACTGTTTGTGCATTTACAATATTCATTGATTTTTGCCATTGAAAAACGTCCAGAAATGATTGAAGCTACTGACTGAATGAAAGGAGCTGGCATCTCACTCTCTTTGAATCTTCTTTACCATGCTAAGAGGAGCAGGAAAAAGCAAAAAATTTCAGAATTGCACCTTGCAATACTGAGAAATTACTGTTTGTGCATTTACAATATTCATTGATTTTTGCCATTGAAAAACGTCCAGAAATGATTGAAGCTACTGACTGAATGAAAGGAGCTGGCATCTCACTCTCTTTGAATCTTCTTTATCATGCTAAGAGGAGCAGGAAAAAGCAAAAAATTTCAGAATTGCACCTTGCAATGCGGAGAAATTACTGTTTGTGCATTTACAATATTCATTGATTTTTGCCATTGAAAAACGTCCAGAAATGATTGAAGCTACTGACTGAATGAAAGGAGCTGGCATCTCACTCTCTTTGAATCTTCTTTATCATGCTAAGAGGAGCAGGAAAAAGCAAAAAATTTCAGAATTGCACCTTGCAATACTGAGAAATTACTGTTTGTGCATTTACAATATTCATTGATTTTTGCCATTGAAAAACATCCAGAAATGATTGAAGCTACTGACTGAATGAAAGGAGCTGGCATCTCACTCTCTTTGAATCTTCTTTATCATGCTAAGAGGAGCAGGAAAAAGCAAAAAATTTCAGAATTGCACCTTGCAATGCGGAGAAATTACTGTTTGTGCATTTACAATATTCATTGATTTTTGCCATTGAAAAACATCATGTTATTCATATACCAGAAATGATTGAAGCTACTGTCTGAATGAAAGGAGCTGGCATCTCACTCTCTTTGAATCTTCTTTATCATGCTAAGAGGAGCAGGAAAAAGCAAAAAATTTCAGAATTGCACCTTGCAATGCGGAGAAATTACTGTTTGTGCATTTACAATATTCATTGATTTTTGCCATTGAAAAACATCCAGAAATGATTGAAGCTACTGACTGAATGAAAGGAGCTGGCATCTCACTCTCTTTGAATCTTCTTTATCATGCTAAGAGGAGCAGGAAAAAGCAAAAAATTTCAGAATTGCACCTTGCAATGCGGAGAAATTACTGTTTGTGCATTTACAATATTCATTGATTTTTGCCATTGAAAAACATCATGTTATTCATATTCCAGAAATGATTGAAGCTACTGACTGAATGAAAGGAGCTGACATCTCACTCTCTTTGAATCTTCTTTATCATGCTAAGAGGAGCAGGAAAAAGGAAAAAATTTCAGAATTGCACCTTGCAATGCGGAGAAATTACTGTTTGTGCATTTACAATATTCATTGATTTTTGCCATTGAAAAATGTCCAGAAATGATTGAAGCTACTGACTGAATGAAAGGAGCTGGCATCTCACTCTCTTTGAATCTTCTTTATCATGCTAAGAGGAGCAGTAAAAAGCAAAAAATTTCAGAATTGCACATTGCAATGCGGAGAAATTACTGTTTGTGCATTTACAATATTCATTGATTTTTGCCATTGAAAAACGTCCAGAAATGTTTGAAGCTACTGACTGAATGAAAGGAGCTGGCATCTCACTCTCTTTGAATCTTCTTTATCATGCTAAGAGGAGCAGGAAAAAGCAAAAAATTTCCGAATTGCACCTTGCAATGCGGAGAAATTACTGTTTGTGCATTTACAATATTCATTGATTTTTGCCATTGAAAAACGTCCAGAAATGTTTGAAGCTACTGACTGAATGAAAGGAGCTGGCATCTCACTCTCTTTGAATCTTCTTTATCATGCTAAGAGGAGCAGGAAAAAGCAAAAAATTTCAGAATTGCACCTTGCAATGCGGAGAAATTACTGTTTGTGCATTTACAATATTCATTGATTCTTGCCATTGAAAAACGTCCAGAAATGATTGAAGCTACTGACTGAATGAAAGGAGCTGGCATCTCACTCTCTTTGAATCTTCTTTATCATGCTAAGAGGAGCAGGAAAAAGCAAAAAATTTCAGAATTGCACCTTGCAATGCAGAGAAATTACTGTTTGTGCATTTACAATATTCATTGATTTTTGCCATTGAAAAACATCATGTTATTCATATACCAGAAATGTTTGAAGCTACTGACTGAATGAAAGGAGCTGGCATCTCACTCTCTTTGAATCTTCTTTATCATGCTAAGAGGAGCAGGAAAAAGCAAAAAATTTCAGAATTGCACCTTGCAATGCGGAGAAATTACTGTTTGTGCATTTACAATATTCATTGATTTTTGCCATTGAAAAACGTCCAGAAATGATTGAAGCTACTGACTGAATGAAAGGAGCTGGCATCTCACTCTCTTTGAATCTTCTTTATCATGCTAAGAGGAGCAGGAAAAAGCAAACAATTTCAGAATTGCACCTTGCAATACTGAGAAATTACTGTTTGTGCATTTACAATATTCATTGATTTTTGCCATTGAAAAACATCGTTATTCATATACCAGAAATGTTTGAAGCTACTGACTGAATGAAAGGAGCTGGCATCTCACTCTCTTTGAATCTTCTTTATCATGCTAAGAGGAGCAGGAAAAAGCAAAAAATTTCAGAATTGCACCTTGCAATGCAGAGAAATTACTGTTTGTGCATTTACAATATTCATTGATTTTTGCCATTGAAAAACGTCCAGAAATGATTGAAGCTACTGACTGAATGAAAGGAGCTGGCATCTCACTCTCTTTGGATCTTCTTTATCATGCTAAGAGGAGCAGGAAAAAGCAAAAAATTTCAGAATTGCACCTTGCAATGCGGAGAAATTACTGTTTGTGCATTTACAATATTCATTGATTTTTGCCATTGAAAAACGTCCAGAAATGATTGAAGCTACTGACTGAATGAAAGGAGCTGGCATCTCACGCTCTTTGAATCTTCTTTATCATGCTAAGAGGAGCAGGAAAAAGCAAAAAATTTCAGAATTGCACCTTGCAATGCGGAGAAATTACTGTTTGTACATTTACAATATTCATTGATTTTTGCCATTGAAAAACATCATGTAATTCATATACCAGAAATGTTTGAAGCTACTGACTGAATGAAAGGAGATGGCATCTCACTCTCTTTGAATCTTCTTTATCATGCTAAGAGGAGCAGGAAAAAGCAAAAAATTTCCGAATTGCACCTTGCAATGCGGAGAAATTACTGTTTGTGCATTTACAATATTCATTGATTTTTGCCATTGAAAAACGTCCAGAAATGCTTGAAGCTACTGACTGAATGAAAGGAGCTGGCATCTCACTCTCTTTGAATCTTCTTTATCATGCTAAGAGGAGCAGGAAAAAGCAAAAAATTTCAGAATTGCACCTTGCAATGCGGAGAAATTACTGTTTGTGCATTTACAATATTCATTGATTCTTGCCATTGAAAAACGTCCAGAAATGATTGAAGCTACTGACTGAATGAAAGGAGCTGGCATCTCACTCTCTTTGAATCTTCTTCATCATGCTAAGAGGAGCAGGAAAAAGCAAAAAATTTCAGAATTGCACCTTGCAATGCGGAGAAATTACTGTTTGTGCATTTACAATATTCATTGATTCTTGCCATTGAAAAACGTCCAGAAATGATTGAAGCTACTGACTGAATGAAAGGAGCTGGCATCTCACTCTCTTTGAATCTTCTTCATCATGCTAAGAGGAGCAGGAAAAAGCAAAAAATTTCAGAATTGCACCTTGCAATGCAGAGAAATTACTGTTTGTGCATTTACAATATTCATTGATTTTTGCCATTGAAAAACATCATGTTATTCATATACCAGAAATGTTTGAAGCTACTGACTGAATGAAAGGAGCTGGCATCTCACTCTCTTTGAATCTTCTTTATTATGCTAAGAGGAGCAGGAAAAAGCAAAAAATTTCAGAATTGCACCTTGCAATGCGGAGAAATTACTGTTTGTGCATTTACAATATTCATTGATTTTTGCCATTGAAAAACGTCCAGAAATGATTGAAGCTACTGACTGAATGAAAGGAGCTGGCATCTCACTCTCTTTGAATCTTCTTTATCATGCTAAGAGGAGCAGGAAAAAGCAAAAAATTTCAGAATTGCACCTTGCAATACTGAGAAATTACTGTTTGTGCATTTACAATATTCATTGATTTTTGCCATTGAAAAACATCGTTATTCATATACCAGAAATGTTTGAAGCTACTGACTGAATGAAAGGAGCTGGCATCTCACTCTCTTTGAATCTTCTTTATCATGCTAAGAGGAGCAGGAAAAAGCAAAAAATTTCAGAATTGCACCTTGCAATGCAGAGAAATTACTGTTTGTGCATTTACAATATTTATTTATTTTTGCCATTGAAAAACGTCCAGAAATGATTGAAGCTACTGACTGAATGAAAGGAGCTGGCATCTCACTCTCTTTGAATCTTCTTTATCATGCTAAGAGGAGCAGGAAAAAGCAAAAAATTTCAGAATTGCACCTTGCAATGCGGAGAAATTACTTTTTGTGCATTTACAATATTCATTGATTTTTGCCATTGAAAAACGTCCAGAAATGATTGAAGCTACTGACTGAATGAAAGGAGCTGGCATCTCACTCTCTTTGAATCTTCTTTATCATGCTAAGCGGAGCAGGAAAAAGCAAAAAATTTCACAATTGCACCTTGCAATGCGGAGAAATTACTGTTTGTGCATTTACAATATTCATTGATTTTTGCCATTGAAAAACATCATGTTATTCATATACCAGAAATGATTGAAGCTACTGACTGAATGAAAGGAGCTGGCATCTCACTCTCTTTGGATCTTCTTTATCATGCTAAGAGGAGCAGGAAAAAGCAAAAAATTTCAGAATTGCACCTTGCAATGCGGAGAAATTACTGTTTGTGCATTTACAATATTCATTGATTTTTGCCATTGAAAAACGTCCAGAAATGATTGAAGCTACTGACTGAATGAAAGGAGCTGGCATCTCACGCTCTTTGAATCTTCTTTATCATGCTAAGAGGAGCAGGAAAAAGCAAAAAATTTCAGAATTGCACCTTGCAATGCGGAGAAATTACTGTTTGTGCATTTACAATATTCATTGATTTTTGCCATTGAAAAACATCATGTAATTCATATACCAGAAATGTTTGAAGCTACTGACTGAATGAAAGGAGATGGCATCTCACTCTCTTTGAATCTTCTTTATCATGCTAAGAGGAGCAGGAAAAAGCAAAAAATTTCCGAATTGCACCTTGCAATGCGGAGAAATTACTGTTTGTGCATTTACAATATTCATTGATTTTTGCCATTGAAAAACGTCCAGAAATGTTTGAAGCTACTGACTGAATGAAAGGAGCTGGCATCTCACTCTCTTTGAATCTTCTTTATCATGCTAAGAGGAGCAGGAAAAAGCAAAAAATTTCAGAATTGCACCTTGCAATGCGGAGAAATTACTGTTTGTGCATTTACAATATTCATTGATTCTTGCCATTGAAAAACGTCCAGAAATGATTGAAGCTACTGACTGAATGAAAGGAGCTGGCATCTCACTCTCTTTGAATCTTCTTCATCATGCTAAGAGGAGCAGGAAAAAGCAAAAAATTTCAGAATTGCACCTTGCAATGCAGAGAAATTACTGTTTGTGCATTTACAATATTCATTGATTTTTGCCATTGAAAAACATCATGTTATTCATATACCAGAAATGTTTGAAGCTACTGACTGAATGAAAGGAGCTGGCATCTCACGCTCTTTGAATCTTCTTTATCATGCTAAGAGGAGCAGGAAAAAGCAAAAAATTTCAGAATTGCACCTTGCAATGCGGAGAAATTACTGTTTGTGCATTTACAATATTCATTGATTTTTGCCATTGAAAAACGTCCAGAAATGATTGAAGCTACTGACTGAATGAAAGGAGCTGGCATCTCACTCTCTTTGAATCTTCTTTATCATGCTAAGAGGAGCAGGAAAAAGCAAAAAATTTCAGAATTGCACCTTGCAATACTGAGAAATTACTGTTTGTGCATTTACAATATTCATTGATTTTTGCCATTGAAAAACATCGTTATTCATATAACAGAAATGTTTGAAGCTACTGACTGAATGAAAGGAGCTGGCATCTCACTCTCTTTGAATCTTCTTTATCATGCTAAGAGGAGCAGGAAAAAGCAAAAAATTTCAGAATTGCACCTTGCAATGCGGAGAAATTACTGTTTGTGCATTTACAATATTCATTGATTTTTGCCATTGAAAAACGTCCAGAAATGATTGAAGCTACTGACTGAATGAAAGGAGGTGGCATCTCACGCTCTTTGAATCTTCTTTATCATGCTAAGAGGAGCAGGAAAAAGCAAAAAATTTCAGAATTGCACCTTGCAATGCGGAGAAATTACTGTTTGTGCATTTACAATATTCATTGATTCTTGCCATTGAAAAACGTCCAGAAATGATTGAAGCTACTGACTGAATGAAAGGAGCTGGCATCTCACTCTCTTTGAATCTTCTTCATCATGCTAAGAGGAGCAGGAAAAAGCAAAAAATTTCAGAATTGCACCTTGCAATGCAGAGAAATTACTGTTTGTGCATTTACAATATTCATTGATTTTTGCCATTGAAAAACATCATGTTATTCATATACCAGAAATGTTTGAAGCTACTGACTGAATGAAAGGAGCTGGCATCTCACTCTCTTTGAATCTTCTTTATCATGCTAAGAGGAGCAGGAAAAAGCAAAAAATTTCAGAATTGCACCTTGCAATGCGGAGAAATTACTGTTTGTGCATTTACAATATTCATTGATTTTTGCCATTGAAAAACGTCCAGAAATGATTGAAGCTACTGACTGAATGAAAGGAGCTGGCATCTCACTCTCTTTGAATCTTCTTTATCATGCTAAGAGGAGCAGGAAAAAGCAAAAAATTTCAGAATTGCACCTTGCAATACTGAGAAATTACTGTTTGTGCATTTACAATATTCATTGATTTTTGCCATTGAAAAACATCGTTATTCATATACCAGAAATGTTTGAAGCTACTGACTGAATGAAAGGAGCTGGCATCTCACTCTCTTTGAATCTTCTTTATCATGCTAAGAGGAGCAGGAAAAAGCAAAAAATTTCAGAATTGCACCTTGCAATGCAGAGAAATTACTGTTTGTGCATTTACAATATTTATTGATTTTTGCCAATGAAAAACGTCCAGAAATGATTGAAGCTACTGACTGAATGAAAGGAGCTGGCATCTCACTCTCTTTGAATCTTCTTTATCATGCTAAGAGGAGCAGGAAAAAGCAAAAAATTTCAGAATTGCACCTTGCAATGCGGAGAAATTACTTTTTGTGCATTTACAATATTCATTGATTTTTGCCATTGAAAAACGTCCAGAAATGATTGAAGCTACTGACTGAATGAAAGGAGCTGGCATCTCACTCTCTTTGAATCTTCTTTATTATGCTAAGCGGAGCAGGAAAAAGCAAAAAATTTCACAATTGCACCTTGCAATGCGGAGAAATTACTGTTTGTGCATTTACAATATTCATTGATTTTTGCCATTGAAAAACATCATGTTATTCATATACCAGAAATGATTGAAGCTACTGACTGAATGAAAGGAGCTGGCATCTCACTCTCTTTGAATCTTCTTTATCATGCTAAGAGGAGCAGGAAAAAGCAAAAAATTTCAGAATTGCACCTTGCAATGCGGAGAAATTACTGTTTGTGCATTTACAATATTCATTGATTTTTGCCATTGAAAAACATCATGTTATTCATATACCAGAAATGTTTGAAGCTACTGACTGAATGAAAGGAGCTGGCATCTCACTCTCTTTGAATCTTCTTTATCATGCTAAGAGGAGCAGGAAAAAGCAAAAAATTTCAGAATTGCACCTTGCAATGCAGAGAAATTACTGTTTGTGCATTTACAATATTCATTGATTTTTGCCATTGAAAAACGTCCAGAAATGTTTGAAGCTACTGACTGAATGAAAGGAGCTGGCATCTCACTCTCTTTGAATCTTCTTTATCATGCTAAGAGGAGCAGGAAAAAGCAAAAAATTTCAGAATTGCACCTTGCAATGCGGAGAAATTACTGTTTGTGCATTTACAATATTCATTGATTTTTGCCATTGAAAAACGTCCAGAAATGATTGAAGCTACTGACTGAATGAAAGGAGCTGGCATCTCACTCTCTTTGAATCTTCTTTATCATGCTAAGAGGAGCAGGAAAAAGCAAAAAATTTCAGAATTGCACCTTGCAATACTGAGAAATTACTGTTTGTGCATTTACAATATTCATTGATTTTTGCCATTGAAAAACATCGTTATTCATATACCAGAAATGTTTGAAGCTACTGACTGAATGAAAGGAGCTGGCATCTCACACTCTTTGAATCTTCTTTATCATGCTAAGAGGAGCAGGAAAAAGCAAAAAATTTCAGAATTGCACCTTGCAATGCGGAGAAATTACTGTTTGTGCATTTACAATATTCATTGATTTTTGCCATTGAAAAACGTCCAGAAATGATTGAAGCTACTGACTGAATGAAAGGAGCTGGCATCTCACTCTCTTTGAATCTTCTTTATCATGCTAAGAGGAGCAGGAAAAAGCAAAAAATTTCAGAATTGCACCTTGCAATACTGAGAAATTACTGTTTGTGCATTTACAATATTCATTGATTTTTGCCATTGAAAAACATCGTTATTCATATACCAGAAATGTTTGAAGCTACTGACTGAATGAAAGGAGCTGGCATCTCACTCTCTTTGAATCTTCTTTATCATGCTAAGAGGAGCAGGAAAAAGCTAAAAATTTCAGAATTGCACCTTGCAATGCAGAGAAATTACTGTTTGTGCATTTACAATATTTATTGATTTTTGCCATTGAAAAACGTCCAGAAATGATTGAAGCTACTGACTGAATGAAAGGAGCTGGCATCTCACTCTCTTTGAATCTTCTTTATCATGCTAAGAGGAGCAGGAAAAAGCAAAAAATTTCAGAATTGCACCTTGCAATGCGGAGAAATTACTGTTTGTGCATTTACAATATTCATTGATTTTTGCCATTGAAAAACATCATGTTATTCATATACCAGAAATGATTGAAGCTACTGACTGAATGAAAGGAGCTGGCATCTCACTCTCTTTGAATCTTCTTTATCATGCTAAGAGGAGCAGGAAAAAGCAAAAAATTTCAGAATTGCACCTTGCAATGCGGAGAAATTACTGTTTGTGCATTTACAATATTCATTGATTTTTGACATTGAAAAACATCATGTTATTCATATACCAGAAATGTTTGAAGCTACTGACTGAATGAAAGGAGCTGGCATCTCACTCTGTTTGAATCTTCTTTATCATGCTAAGAGGAGCAGGAAAAAGCAAAAAATTTCAGAATTGCACCTTGCAATGCAGAGAAATTACTGTTTGTGCATTTACAATATTCATTGATTTTTGCCATTGAAAAACGTCCAGAAATGTTTGAAGCTACTGACTGAATGAAAGGAGCTGGCATCTCACTCTCTTTGAATCTTCTTTATCATGCTAAGAGGAGCAGGAAAAAGCAAAAAATTTCAGAATTGCACCTTGCAATGCGGAGAAATTACTGTTTGTGCATTTACAATATTCATTGATTTTTGCCATTGAAAAACATCGTTATTCATATACCAGAAATGTTTGAAGCTACTGACTGAATGAAAGGAGCTGGCATCTCACTCTCTTTGAATCTTCTTTATCATGCTAAGAGGAGCAGGAAAAAGCAAAAAATTTCAGAATTGCACCTTGCAATGCGGAGAAATTACTGTTTGTGCATTTACAATATTCATTGATTTTTGCCATTGAAAAACGTCCAGAAATGATTGAAGCTACTGACTGAATGAAAGGAGCTGGCATCTCACTCTCTTTGAATCTTCTTTATCATGCTAAGAGGAGCAGGAAAAAGCAAAAAATTTCAGAATTGCACCTTGCAATGCGGAGAAATTACTGTTTGTGCATTTACAATATTCATTGTTTTTTGCCATTGAAAAACGTCCAGAAATGATTGAAGCTACTGACTGAATGAAAGGAGCTGGCATCTCACTCTCTTTGAATCTTCTTTATCATGCTAAGAGGAGCAGGAAAAAGCAAAAAATTTCAGAATTGCACCTTGCAATGCGGAGAAATTACTGTTTGTGCATTTACAATATTCATTGATTTTTGCCATTGAAAAACATCATGTTATTCATATACCAGAAATGTTTGAAGCTACTGACTGAATGAAAGGAGCTGGCATCTCACTCTCTGAATCTTCTTTATCATGCTAAGAGGAGCAGGAAAAAGCAAAAAATTTCAGAATTGCACCTTGCAATGCGGAGAAATTACTGTTTGTGCATTTACAATATTCATTGATTTTTGCCATTGAAAAACATCATGTTATTCATATACCAGAAATGATTGAAGCTACTGACTGAATGAAAGGAGCTGGCATCTCACTCTCTTTGAATCTTCTTTATCATGCTAAGAGGAGCAGGAAAAAGCAAAAAATTTCAGAATTTCACCTTGCAATGCGGAGAAATTACTGTTTGTGCATTTACAATATTCATTGATTTTTGCCATTGAAAAACGTCCAGAAATGATTGAAGCTACTGACTGAATGAAAGGAGCTGGCATCTCACTCTCTTTGAATCTTCTTTATCATGCTAAGAGGAGCAGGAAAAAGCAAAAAATTTCAGAATTGCACCTTGCAATGCGGAGAAATTACTGTTTGTGCATTTACAATATTCATTGATTTTTGGCATTGAAAAACATCCAGAAATGATTGAAGCTACTGACTGAATGAAAGGAGCTGGCATCTCACTCTCTTTGAATCTTCTTTATCATGCTAAGAGGAGCAGGAAAAAGCAAAAAATTTCAGAATTGCACCTTGCAATGCGGAGAAATTACTGTTTGTGCATTTACAATATTCATTGATTTTTGCCATTGAAAAACATCCAGAAATGATTGAAGCTCCTGACTGAATGAAAGGAGCTGGCATCTCACTCTCTTTGAATCTTCTTTATCATGCTAAGAGGAGCAGGAAAAAGCAAAAAATTTCAGAATTGCACCTTGCAATGCGGAGAAATTACTGTTTGTGCATTTATAATATTCATTGATTTTTGCCATTGAAAAACATCATGTTATTCATATTCCAGAAATGATTGAAGCTACTGACTGAATGAAAGGAGCTGGCATCTCACTCTCTTTGAATCTTCTTTATCATGCTAAGAGGAGCAGGAAAAAGCAAAAAATTTCCGAATTGCACCTTGCAATGCGGAAAAATTACTGTTTGTGCATTTACAATATTCATTGATTTTTGCCATTGAAAAACGTCCAGAAATGTTTGAAGCTACTGACTGAATGAAAGGAGCTGGCATCTCACTCTCTTTGTATCTTCTTTATCATGCTAAGAGGAGCAGGAAAAAGCAAAAAATTTCAGAATTGCACCTTGCAATGCGGAGAAATTACTGTTTGTGCATTTACAATATTCATTGATTCTTGCCATTGAAAAACGTCCAGAAATGATTGAAGCTACTGACTGAATGAAAGGAGCTGGCATCTCACTCTCTTTGAATCTTCTTTATCATGCTAAGAGGAGCAGGAAAAAGCAAAAAATTTCAGAATTGCACCTTGCAATGCAGAGAAATTACTGTTTGTGCATTTACAATATTCATTGATTTTTGCCATTGAAAAACGTCCAGAAATGTTTGAAGCTACTGACTGAATGAAAGGAGCTGGCATCTCACTCTCTTTGAATCTTCTTTATCATGCTAAGAGGAGCAGGAAAAAGCAAAAAATTTCAGAATTGCACCTTGCAATGCGGAGAAATTACTGTTTGTGCATTTACAATATTCATTGATTTTTGCCATTGAAAAACTTCCAGAAATGATTGAAGCTACTGACTGAATGAAAGGAGCTGGCATCTCACTCTCTTTGAATCTTCTTTATCATGCTAAGAGGAGCAGGAAAAAGCAAAAAATTTCAGAATTGCACCTTGCAATACTGAGAAATTACTGTTTGTGCATTTACAATATTCATTGATTTTTGCCATTGAAATACATCGTTATTCATATACCAGAAATGTTTGAAGCTACTGACTGAATGAAAGGAGCTGTCATCTCACTCTCTTTGAATCTTCTTTATCATGCTAAGAGGAGCAGGAAAAAGCAAAAAATTTCAGAATTGCACCTTGCAATGCAGAGAAATTACTGTTTGTGCATTTACAATATTCATTGATTTTTGCCATTGAAAAACGTCCAGAAATGATTGAAGCTACTGACTGAATGAAAGGAGCTGGCATCTCACTCTCTTTGAATCTTCTTTATCATGCTAAGAGGAGCAGGAAAAAGCAAAAAATTTCAGAATTGCACCTTGCAATGCGGAGAAATTACTGTTTGTGCATTTACAATATTCATTGATTTTTGCCATTGAAAAACGTCCAGAAATGATTGAAGCTACTGACTGAATGAAAGGAGCTGGCATCTCACTCTCTTTGAATCTTCTTTATCATGCTAAGAGGAGCAGGAAAAAGCAAAAAATTTCAGAATTGCACCTTGCAATGCGGAGAAATTACTGTTTGTGCATTTACAATATTCATTGATTTTTGCCATTGAAAAACATCATGTTATTCATATACCAGAAATGTTTGAAGCTACTGACTGAATGAAAGGAGCTGGCATCTCACTCTCTTTGAATCTTCTTTATCATGCTAAGAGGAGCAGGAAAAAGCAAAAAATTTCAGAATTTCACCTTGCAATGCAGAGAAATTACTGTTTGTGCATTTACAATATTCATTGATTTTTGCCATTGAAAAACGTCCAGAAATGTTTGAAGCTACTGACTGAATGAAAGGAGCTGGCATCTCACTCTCTTTGATTCTTCTTTATCATGCTAAGAGGAGCAGGAAAAAGCAAAAAATTTCAGAATTGCACCTTGCAATGCGGAGAAATTACTCTTTGTGCATTTACAATATTCATTGATTTTTGCTATTGAAAAACGTCCAGAAATGATTGAAGCTACTGACTGAATGAAAGGAGCTGGCATCTCACTCTCTTTGAATCTTCTTTATCATGCTAAGAGGAGCAGGAAAAAGCAAAAAATTTCAGAATTGCACCTTGCAATACTGAGAAATTACTGTTTGTGCATTTACAATATTCATTGATTTTTGCCATTGAAAAACATCGTTATTCATATACCAGAAATGTTTGAAGCTACTGACTGAATGAAAGGAGCTGGCATCTCACTCTCTTTGAATCTTCTTTATCATGCTAAGAGGAGCAGGAAAAAGCAAAAAATTTCAGAATTGCACCTTGCAATGCGGAGAAATTACTGTTTGTGCATTTACAATATTCATTGATTTTTGCCATTGAAAAACGTCCAGAAATGATTGAAGCTACTGACTGAATGAAAGGAGCTGGCATCTCACTCTCTTTGAATCTTCTTTATCATGCTAAGAGGAGCAGGAAAAAGCAAAAAATTTCAGAATTGCACCTTGCAATGCGGAGAAATTACTGTTTGTGCATTTACAATATTCATTGATTTTTGCCATTGAAAAACGTCCAGAAATGATTGAAGCTACTGACTGAATGAAAGGAGCTGGCATCTCACTCTCTTTGAATCTTCTTTATCATGCTAAAAGGAGCAGGAAAAAGCAAAAAATTTTAGAATTGCACCTTGCAATGCGGAGAAATTACTGTTTGTGCATTTACAATATTCATTGATTTTTGCCATTGAAAAACATCATGTTATTCATATACCAGAAATGTTTGAAGCTACTGACTGAATGAAAGGAGCTGGCATCTCACTCTCTGAATCTTCTTTATCATGCTAAGAGGAGCAGGAAAAAGCAAAAAATTTCAGAATTGCACCTTGCAATGCGGAGAAATTACTGTTTGTGCATTTACAATATTCATTGATTTTTGCCATTGAAAAACATCATGTTATTCATATACCAGAAATGATTGAAGCTACTGACTGAATGAAAGGAGCTGGCATCTCACTCTCTTTGAATCTTCTTTATCATGCTAAGAGGAGCAGGAAAAAGCAAAAAATTTCAGAATTGCACCTTGCAATGCGGAGAAATTACTGTTTGTGCATTTACAATATTCATTGATTTTTGCCATTGAAAAACGTCCAGAAATGATTGAAGCTACTGACTGAATGAAAGGAGCTGGCATCTCACTCTCTTTGAATCTTCTTTATCATGCTAAGAGGAGCAGGAAAAAGCAAAAAATTTCAGAATTGCACCTTGCAATGCGGAGAAATTACTGTTTGTGCATTTACAATATTCATTGATTTTTGCCATTGAAAAACATCCAGAAATGATTGAAGCTACTGACTGAATGAAAGGAGCTGGCATCTCACTCTCTTTGAATCTTCTTTATCATGCTAAGAGGAGCAGGAAAAAGCAAAAAATTTCAGAATTGCACCTTGCAATGCGGAGAAATTACTGTTTGTGCATTTACAATATTCATTGATTTTTGCCATTGAAAAACATCATGTTATTCATATACCAGAAATGATTGAAGCTACTGACTGAATGAAAGGAGCTGGCATCTCACTCTCTTTGAATCTTCTTTATCATGCTAAGAGGAGCAGGAAAAAGCAAAAAATTTCAGAATTGCACCTTGCAATGCGGAGAAATTACTGTTTGTGCATTTACAATATTCATTGATTTTTGCCATTGAAAAACATCCAGAAATGATTGAAGCTACTGACTGAATGAAAGGAGCTGGCATCTCACTCTCTTTGAATCTTCTTTATCATGCTAAGAGGAGCAGGAAAAAGCAAAAAATTTCAGAATTGCACCTTGCAATGCGGAGAAATTACTGTTTGTGCATTTACAATATTCATTGATTTTTGCCATTGAAAAACATCCAGAAATGATAGAAGCTACTGACTGAATGAAAGGAGCTGGCATCTCACTCTCTTTGAATCTTCTTTATCATGCTAAGAGGAGCAGGAAAAAGCAAAAAATTTCAGAATTGCACCTTGCAATGCGGAGAAATTACTGTTTGTGCATTTACAATATTCATTGATTTTTGCCATTGAAAAACATCATGTTATTCATATTCCAGAAATGATTGAAGCTACTGACTGAATGAAAGGAGCTGACATCTCACTCTCTTTGAATCTTCTTTATCATGCTAAGAGGAGCAGGAAAAAGGAAAAAATTTCAGAATTGCACCTTGCAATGCGGAGAAATTACTGTTTGTGCATTTACAATATTCATTGATTTTTGCCATTGAAAAACGTCCAGAAATGATTGAAGCTACTGACTGAATGAAAGGAGCTGGCATCTCACTCTCTTTGAATCTTCTTTATCATGCTAAGAGGAGCAGTAAAAAGCAAAAAATTTCAGAATTGCACATTGCAATGCGGAGAAATTACTGTTTGTGCATTGACAATATTCATTGATTTTTGCCATTGAAAAACATCATGTTATTCATATACCAGAAATGTTTGAAGCTACTGACTGAATGAAAGGAGCTGGCATCTCGCTGTCTTTGAATCTTCTTTATCATGCTAAGAGGAGCAGGAAAAAGCAAAAAATTTCCGAATTGCACCTTGCAATGCGGAGAAATTACTGTTTGTGCATTTACAATATTCATTGATTTTTGCCATTGAAAAACGTCCAGAAATGTTTGAAGCTACTGACTGAATGAAAGGAGCTGGCATCTCACTCTCTTTGAATCTTCTTTATCATGCTAAGAGGAGCAGGAAAAAGCAAAAAATTTCAGAATTGCACCTTGCAATGCGGAGAAATTACTGTTTGTGCATTTACAATATTCATTGATTCTTGCCATTGAAAAACGTCCAGAAATGATTGAAGCTACTGACTGAATGAAAGGAGCTGGCATCTCACTCTCTTTGAATCTTCTTTATCATGCTAAGAGGAGCAGGAAAAAGCAAAAAATTTCAGAATTGCACCTTGCAATGCAGAGAAATTACTGTTTGTGCATTTACAATATTCATTGATTTTTGCCATTGAAAAACATCATGTTATTCATATACCAGAAATGTTTGAAGCTACTGACTGAATGAAAGGAGCTGGCATCTCACTCTCTTTGAATCTTCTTTATCATGCTAAGAGGAGCAGGAAAAAGCAAAAAATTTCAGAATTGCACCTTGCAATGCGGAGAAATTACTGTTTGTGCATTTACAATATTCATTGATTTTTGCCATTGAAAAACGTCCAGAAATGATTGAAGCTACTGACTGAATGAAAGGAGCTGGCATCTCACTCTCTTTGAATCTTCTTTATCATGCTAAGAGGAGCAGGAAAAAGCAAAAAATTTCAGAATTGCACCTTGCAATACTGAGAAATTATTGTTTGTGCATTTACAATATTCATTGATTTTTGCCATTGAAAAACATCGTTATTCATATACCAGAAATGTTTGAAGCTACTGACTGAATGAAAGGAGCTGGCATCTCACTCTCTTTGAATCTTCTTTATCATGCTAAGAGGAGCAGGAAAAAGCAAAAAATTTCAGAATTGCACCTTGCAATGCGGAGAAATTACTGTTTGTGCATTTACAATATTCATTGATTTTTGCCATTGAAAAACGTCAGAAATGATTGAAGCTACTGACTGAATGAAAGGAGCTGGCATCTCACTCTCTTTGAATCTTATTTATCATGCTAAGAGGAGCAGGAAAAAGCAAAAAATTTCAGAATTGCACCTTGCAATGCGGAGAAATTACTGTTTGTGCATTTACAATATTCATTGATTTTTGCCATTGAAAAACATCATGTTATTCATATACCAGAAATGATTGAAGCTACTGACTGAATGAAAGGAGCTGGCATCTCACTCTCTTTGAATCTTCTTTATCATGCTAAGAGGAGCAGGAAAAAGCAAAAAATTTCAGAATTGCACCTTGCAATGCGGAGAAATTACTGTTTGTGCATTTACAATATTCATTGATTTTTGCCATTGAAAAATGTCCAGAAATGATTGAAGATACTGACTGAATGAAAGGAGCTGGCATCTCACTCTCTTTGAATCTTCTTTATCATGCTAAGAGGAGCAGGAAAAAGCAAAAAATTTCAGAATTGCACCTTGCAATGCGGAGAAATTACTGTTTGTGCATTTACAATATTCATTGATTTTTGCCATTGAAAAACATCCAGAAATGATTGAAGCTACTGACTGAATGAAAGGAGCTGGCATCTCACTCTCTTTGAATCTTCTTTATCATGCTAAGAGGAGCAGGAAAAAGCAAAAAATTTCAGAATTGCACCTTGCAATGCGGAGAAATTACTGTTTGTGCATTTACAATATTCATTGATTTTTGCCATTGAAAAACATCATGTTATTCATATTCCAGAAATGATTGAAGCTACTGACTGAATGAAAGGAGCTGGCATCTCACTCTCTTTGAATCTTCTTTATCATGCTAAGAGGAGCAGGAAAAAGGAAAAAATTTCAGAATTGCACCTTGCAATGCGGAGAAATTACTGTTTGTGCATTTACAATATTCATTGATTTTTGCCATTGAAAAACGTCCAGAAATGATTGAAGCTACTGACTGAATGAAAGGAGCTGGCATCTCACTCTCTTTGAATCTTCTTTATCATGCTAAGAGGAGCAGTAAAAAGCAAAAAATTTCAGAATTGCACATTGCAATGCGGAGAAATTACTGTTTGTGCATTTACAATATTCATTGATTTTTGCCATTGAAAAACATCATGTTATTCATATACCAGAAATGTTTGAAGCTACTGACTGAATGAAAGGAGCTGGCATCTCACTCTCTGAATCTTCTTTATCATGCTAAGAGGAGCAGGAAAAAGCAAAAAATTTCAGAATTGCACCTTGCAATGCGGAGAAATTACTGTTTGTGCATTTACAATATTCATTGATTTTTGCCATTGAAAAACATCATGTTATTCATATACCAGAAATGATTGAAGCTACTGACTGAATGAAAGGAGCTGGCATCTCACTCTCTTTGAATCTTCTTTATCATGCTAAGAGGAGCAGGAAAAAGCAAAAAATTTCAGAATTGCACCTTGCAATGCGGAGAAATTACTGTTTGTGCATTTACAATATTCATTGATTTTTGCCATTGAAAAATGTCCAGAAATGATTGAAGATACTGACTGAATGAAAGGAGCTGGCATCTCACTCTCTTTGAATCTTCTTTATCATGCTAAGAGGAGCAGGAAAAAGCAAAAAATTTCAGAATTGCACCTTGCAATGCGGAGAAATTACTGTTTGTGCATTTACAATATTCATTGATTTTTGCCATTGAAAAACATCCAGAAATGATTGAAGCTACTGACTGAATGAAAGGAGCTGGCATCTCACTCTCTTTGAATCTTCTTTATCATGCTAAGAGGAGCAGGAAAAAGCAAAAAATTTCAGAATTGCACCTTGCAATGCGGAGAAATTACTGTTTGTGCATTTACAATATTCATTGATTTTTGCCATTGAAAAACATCCAGAAATGATTGAAGCTACTGACTGAATGAAAGGAGCTGGCATCTCACTCTCTTTGAATCTTCTTTATCATGCTAAGAGGAGCAGGAAAAAGCAAAAAATTTCAGAATTGCACCTTGCAATGCGGAGAAATTACTGTTTGTGCATTTACAATATTCATTGATTTTTGCCATTGAAAAACATCATGTTATTCATATTCCAGAAATGATTGAAGCTACTGACTGAATGAAAGGAGCTGGCATCTCACTCTCTTTGAATCTTCTTTATCATGCTAAGAGGAGCAGGAAAAAGGAAAAAATTTCAGAATTGCACCTTGCAATGCGGAGAAATTACTGTTTGTGCATTTACAATATTCATTGATTTTTGCCATTGAAAAACGTCCAGAAATGATTGAAGCTACTGACTGAATGAAAGGAGCTGGCATCTCACTCTCTTTGAATCTTCTTTATCATGCTAAGAGGAGCAGTAAAAAGCAAAAAATTTCAGAATTGCACATTGCAATGCGGAGAAATTACTGTTTGTGCATTTACAATATTCATTGATTTTTGCCATTGAAAAACATCATGTTATTCATATACCAGAAATGTTTGAAGCTACTGACTGAATGAAAGGAGCTGGCATCTCACTCTCTTTGAATCTTCTTTATCATGCTAAGAGGAGCAGGAAAAAGCAAAAAATTTCCGAATTGCACCTTGCAATGCGGAAAAATTACTGTTTGTGCATTTACAATATTCATTGATTTTTGCCATTGAAAAACGTCCAGAAATGTTTGAAGCTACTGACTGAATGAAAGGAGCTGGCATCTCACTCTCTTTGAATCTTCTTTATCATGCTAAGAGGAGCAGGAAAAAGCAAAAAAATTCAGAATTGCACCTTGCAATGCGGAGAAATTACTGTTTGTGCATTTACAATATTCATTGATTCTTGCCATTGAAAAACGTCCAGAAATGATTGAAGCTACTGACTGAATGAAAGGAGCTGGCATCTCACTCTCTTTGAATCTTCTTTATCATGCTAAGAGGAGCAGGAAAAAGCAAAAAATTTCAGAATTGCACCTTGCAATGCAGAGAAATTACTGTTTGTGCATTTACAATATTAATTGATTTTTGCCATTGAAAAACATCATGTTATTCATATACCAGAAATGATTGAAGCTACTGACTGAATGAAAGGAGCTGGCATCTCACTCTCTTTGAATCTTCTTTATCATGCTAAGAGGAGCAGGAAAAAGCAAAAAATTTCAGAATTGCACCTTGCAATGCGGAGAAATAACTGTTTGTGCATTTACAATATTCATTGATTTTTGCCATTGAAAAACATCATGTTATTCATATACCAGAAATGTTTGAAGCTACTGACTGAATGAAAGGAGCTGACATCTCACTCTCTTTGAATCTTCTTTATCATGCTAAGAGGAGCAGGAAAAAGGAAAAAATTTCAGAATTGCACCTTGCAATGCGGAGAAATTACTGTTTGTGCATTTACAATATTCATTGATTTTTGCCATTGAAAAATGTCCAGAAATGATTGAAGCTACTGACTGAATGAAAGGAGCTGGCATCTCACTCTCTTTGAATCTTCTTTATCATGCTAAGAGGAGCAGGAAAAAGCAAAAAATTTCAGAATTGCACCTTGCAATGCGGAGAAATTACTGTTTGTGCATTTACAATATTCATTGATTTTTGCCATTGAAAAACATCATGTTATTCATATTCCAGAAATGATTGAAGCTACTGACTGAATGAAAGGAGCTGGCATCTCACTCTCTTTGAATCTTCTTTATCATGCTAAGAGGAGCAGGAAAAAGGAAAAAATTTCAGAATTGCACCTTGCAATGCGGAGAAATTACTGTTTGTGCATTTACAATATTCATTGATTTTTGCCATTGAAAAACGTCCAGAAATGATTGAAGCTACTGACTGAATGAAAGGAGCTGGCATCTCACTCTCTTTGAATCTTCTTTATCATGCTAAGAGGAGCAGTAAAAAGCAAAAAATTTCAGAATTGCACATTGCAATGCGGAGAAATTACTGTTTGTGCATTTACAATATTCATTGATTTTTGCCATTGAAAAACATCATGTTATTCATATACCAGAAATGTTTGAAGCTACTGACTGAATGAAAGGAGCTGGCATCTCACTCTCTTTGAATCTTCTTTATCATGCTAAGAGGAGCAGGAAAAAGCAAAAAATTTCCGAATTGCACCTTGCAATGCGGAAAAATTACTGTTTGTGCATTTACAATATTCATTGATTTTTGCCATTGAAAAACGTCCAGAAATGTTTGAAGCTACTGACTGAATGAAAGGAGCTGGCATCTCACTCTCTTTGAATCTTCTTTATCATGCTAAGAGGAGCAGGAAAAAGCAAAAAAATTCAGAATTGCACCTTGCAATGCGGAGAAATTACTGTTTGTGCATTTACAATATTCATTGATTCTTGCCATTGAAAAACGTCCAGAAATGATTGAAGCTACTGACTGAATGAAAGGAGCTGGCATCTCACTCTCTTTGAATCTTCTTTATCATGCTAAGAGGAGCAGGAAAAAGCAAAAAATTTCAGAATTGCACCTTGCAATGCAGAGAAATTACTGTTTGTGCATTTACAATATTAATTGATTTTTGCCATTGAAAAACATCATGTTATTCATATACCAGAAATGATTGAAGCTACTGACTGAATGAAAGGAGCTGGCATCTCACTCTCTTTTAATCTTCTTTATCATGCTAAGAGGAGCAGGAAAAAGCAAAAAATTTCAGAATTGCACCTTGCAATGCGGAGAAATAACTGTTTGTGCATTTACAATATTCATTGATTTTTGCCATTGAAAAACATCATGTTATTCATATACCAGAAATGTTTGAAGCTACTGACTGAATGAAAGGAGCTGGCATCTCACTCTCTTTGAATCTTCTTTATCATGCTAAGAGGAGCAGGAAAAAGCAAAAAATTTCAGAATTGCACCTTGCAATGCAGAGAAATTACTGTTTGTGCATTTACAATATTCATTGATTTTTGCTATTGAAAAACGTCCAGAAATGTTTGAAGCTACTGACTGAATGAAAGGAGCTGGCATCTCACTCTCTTTGAATCTTCTTTATCATGCTAAGAGGAGCAGGAAAAAGCAAAAAATTTCAGAATTGCACCTTGCAATGCGGAGAAATTACTGTTTGTGCATTTACAATATTCATTGATTTTTGCCATTGAAAAACGTCCAGAAATGATTGAAGCTACTGACTGAATGAAAGGAGCTGGCATCTCACTCTCTTTGAATCTTCTTTATCATGCTAAGAGGAGCAGGAAAAAGCAAAAAATTTCAGAATTGCACCTTGCAATACTGAGAAATTACTGTTTGTGCATTTACAATATTCATTGATTTTTGCCATTGAAAAACATCGTTATTCATATACCAGAAATGTTTGAAGCTACTGACTGAATGAAAGGAGCTGGCATCTCACTCTCTTTGAATCTTCTTTATCATGCTAAGAGGAGCAGGAAAAAGCAAAAAATTTCAGAATTGCACCTTGCAATGCGGAGAAATTACTGTTTGTGCATTTACAATATTCATTGATTTTTGCCATTGAAAAACGTCCAGAAATGATTGAAGCTACTGACTGAATGAAAGGAGCTGGCATCTCACTCTCTTTTAATCTTCTTTATCATGCTAAGAGGAGCAGGAAAAAGCAAAAAATTTCAGAATTGCACCTTGCAATGCGGAGAAATTACTGTTTGTGCATTTACAATATTCATTGATTTTTGCCATTGAAAAACGTCCAGAAATGATTGAAGCTACTGACTGAATGAAAGGAGCTGGCATCTCACTCTCTTTGAATCTTCTTTAACATGCTAAGAGGAGCAGGAAAAAGCAAAAAATTTCAGAATTGCACCTTGCAATGCGGAGAAATTACTGTTTGTGCATTTACAATATTCATTGATTTTTGCCATTGAAAAACATCCAGAAATGATTGAAGCTACTGACTGAATGAAAGGAGCTGGCATCTCACTCTCTTTGAATCTTCTTTATCATGCTAAGAGGAGCAGGAAAAAGCAAAAAATTTCAGAATTGCACCTTGCAATGCGGAGAAATTACTGTTTGTGCATTTACAATATTCATTGATTTTTGCCATTGAAAAACGTCCAGAAATGATTGAAGCTACTGACTGAATGAAAGGAGCTGGCATCTCACTCTCTTTGAATCTTCTTTATCATGCTAAGAGGAGCAGTAAAAAGCAAAAAATTTCAGAATTGCACATTGCAATGCGGAGAAATTACTGTTTGTGCATTTACAATATTCATTGATTTTTGCCATTGAAAAACATCATGTTATTCATATACCAGAAATGTTTGAAGCTACTGACTGAATGAAAGGAGCTGGCATCTCACTGTCTTTGAATCTTCTTTATCATGCTAAGAGGAGCAGGAAAAAGCAAAAAATTTCCGAATTGCACCTTGCAATGCGGAAAAATTACTGTTTGTGCATTTACAATATTCATTGATTTTTGCCATTGAAAAACGTCCAGAAATGTTTGAAGCTACTGACTGAATGAAAGGAGCTGGCATCTCACTCTCTTTGAATCTTCTTTATCATGCTAAGAGGAGCAGGAAAAAGCAAAAAATTTCAGAATTGCACCTTGCAATGCGGAGAAATTACTGTTTGTGCATTTACAATATTCATTGATTCTTACCATTGAAAAACGTCCAGAAATGATTGAAGCTACTGACTGAATGAAAGGAGCTGGCATCTCACTCTCTTTGAATCTTCTTTATCATGCTAAGAGGAGCAGGAAAAAGCAAAAAATTTCAGAATTGCACCTTGCAATGCAGAGAAATTACTGTTTGTGCATTTACAATATTCATTGATTTTTGCCATTGAAAAACGTCCAGAAATGTTTGAAGCTACTGACTGAATGAAAGGAGCTGGCATCTCACTCTCTTTGAATCTTCTTTATCATGCTAAGAGGAGCAGGAAAAAGCAAAAAATTACAGAATTGCACCTTGCAATGCGGAGAAATTACTGTTTGTGCATTTACAATATTCATTGATTTTTGCCATTGAAAAACGTCCAGAAATGATTGAAGCTACTGACTGAATGAAAGGAGCTGGCATCTCACTCTCTTTGAATCTTCTTTATCATGCTAAGAGGAGCAGGAAAAAGCAAAAAATTTCAGAATTGCACCTTGCAATACTGAGAAATTACTGTTTGTGCATTTACAATATTCATTGATTTTTGCAATTGAAAAACATCGTTATTCATATACCAGAAATGTTTGAAGCTACTGACTGAATGAAAGGAGCTGGCATCTCACTCTCTTTGAATCTTCTTTATCATGCTAAGAGGAGCAGGAAAAAGCAAAAAATTTCAGAATTGCACCTTGCAATGCGGAGAAATTACTGTTTGTGCATTTACAATATTCATTGATTTTTGCCATTGAAAAACGTCCAGAAATGATTGAAGCTACTGACTGAATGAAAGGAGCTGGCATCTCACTCTCTTTGAATCTTCTTTATCATGCTAAGAGGAGCAGGAAAAAGCAAAAAATTTCAGAATTGCACCTTGCAATGCGGAGAAATTACTGTTTGTGCATTTACAATATTCATTGATTTTTGCCATTGAAAAACGTCCAGAAATGATTGAAGCTACTGACTGAATGAAAGGAGCTGGCATCTCACTCTCTTTGAATCTTCTTTATCATGCTAAGAGGAGCAGGAAAAAGCAAAAAATTTCACAATTGCACCTTGCAATGCGGAGAAATTACTGTTTGTGCATTTACAATATTCATTGATTTTTGCCATTGAAAAACATCATGTTATTCATATACCAGAAATGTTTGAAGATACTGACTGAATGAAAGGAGCTGGCATCTCACTCTCTGAATCTTCTTTATCATGCTAAGAGGAGCAGGAAAAAGCAAAAAATTTCAGAATTGCACCTTGCAATGCGGAGAAATTACTGTTTGTGCATTTACAATATTCATTGATTTTTGCCATTGAAAAACATCATGTTATTCATATACCAGAAATGATTGAAGCTACTGACTGAATGAAAAGAGCTGGCATCTCACTCTCTTTGAATCTTCTTTATCATGCTAAGAGGAGCAGGAAAAAGCAAAAAATTTCAGAATTGCACCTTGCAATGCGGAGAAATTACTGTTTGTGCATTTACAATATTCATTGATTTTTGCCATTGAAAAACGTCCAGAAATGATTGAAGCTACTGACTGAATGAAAGGAGCTGGCATCTCACTCTCTTTGAATCTTCTTTATCATGCTAAGAGGAGCAGGAAAAAGCAAAAAATTTCAGAATTGCACCTTGCAATGCGGAGAAATTACTGTTTGTGCATTTACAATATTCATTGATTTTTGCCATTGAAAATCATCCAGAAATGATTGAAGCTACTGACTGAATGAAAGGAGCTGGCATCTCACTCTCTTTGAATCTTCTTTATCATGCTAAGAGGAGCAGGAAAAAGCAAAAAATTTCAGAATTGCACCTTGCAATGCGGAGAAATTACTGTTTGTGCATTTACAATATTCATTGATTTTTGCCATTGAAAAACATCCAGAAATGATTGAAGCTACTGACTGAATGAAAGGAGCTGGCATCTCACTCTCTTTGAATCTTCTTTATCATGCTAAGAGGAGCAGGAAAAAGCAAAAAATTTCAGAATTGCACCTTGCAATGCGGAGAAATTACTGTTTGTGCATTTACAATATTCATTGATTTTTGCCATTGAAAAACATCATGTTATTCATATTCCCGAAATGATTGAAGCTACTGACTCAATGAAAGGAGCTGGCATCTCACTCTCTTTGAATCTTCTTTATCATGCTAAGAGGAGCAGGAAAAAGGAAAAAATTTCAGAATTGCACCTTGCAATGCGGAGAAATTACTGTTTGTGCATTTACAATATTCATTGATTTTTGCCATTGAAAAACGTCCAGAAATGATTGAAGCTACTGACTGAATGAAAGGAGCTGGCATCTCACTCTCTTTGAATCTTCTTTATCATGCTAAGAGGAGCAGGAAAAAGCAAAAAATTTCAGAATTGCACCTTGCAATGCGGAGAAATTACTGTTTGTGCATTTACAATATTCATTGATTTTTGCCATTGAAAAACGTCCAGAAATGATTGAAGCTACTGACTGAATGAAAGGAGCTGGCATCTCACTCTCTTTGAATCTTCTTTATCATGCTAAGAGGAGCAGTAAAAAGCAAAAAATTTCAGAATTGCACATTGCAATGCGGAGAAATTACTGTTTGTGCATTTACAATATTCATTGATTTTTGCCATTGAAAAACATCATGTTATTCATATACCAGAAATGTTTGAAGCTACTGACTGAATGAAAGGAGCTGGCATCTCACTGTCTTTGAATCTTCTTTATCATGCTAAGAGGAGCAGGAAAAAGCAAAAAATTTCCGAATTGCACCTTGCAATGCGGAAAAATTACTGTTTGTGCATTTACAATATTCATTGATTTTTGCCATTGAAAAACGTCCAGAAATGTTTGAAGCTACTGACTGAATGAAAGGAGCTGGCATCTCACTCTCTTTGAATCTTCTTTATCATGCTAAGAGGAGCAGGAAAAAGCAAAAAATTTCAGAATTGCACCTTGCAATGCGGAGAAATTACTGTTTGTGCATTTACAATATTCATTGATTCTTGCCATTGAAAAACGTCCAGAAATGATTGAAGCTACTGACTGAATGAAAGGAGCTGGCATCTCACTCTCTTTGAATCTTCTTTATCATGCTAAGAGGAGCAGGAAAAAGCAAAAAATTTCAGAATTGCACCTTGCAATGCAGAGAAATTACTGTTTGTGCATTTACAATATTCATTGATTTTTGCCATTGAAAAACGTCCAGAAATGTTTGAAGCTACTGACTGAATGAAAGGAGCTGGCATCTCACTCTCTTTGAATCTTCTTTATCATGCTAAGAGGAGCAGGAAAAAGCAAAAAATTTCAGAATTGCACCTTGCAATGCGGAGAAATTACTGTTTGTGCATTTACAATATTCATTGATTTTTGCCATTGAAAAACGTCCAGAAATGATTGAAGCTACTGACTGAATGAAAGGAGCTGGCATCTCACTCTCTTTGAATCTTCTTTATCATGCTAAGAGGAGCAGGAAAAAGCAAAAAATTTCAGAATTGCACCTTGCAATACTGAGAAATTACTGTTTGTGCATTTACAATATTCATTGATTTTTGCCATTGAAAAACATCGTTATTCATATACCAGAAATGTTTGAAGCTACTGACTGAATGAAAGGAGCTGGCATCTCACTCTCTTTGAATCTTCTTTATCATGCTAAGAGGAGCAGGAAAAAGCAAAAAATTTCAGAATTGCACCTTGCAATGCGGAGAAATTACTGTTTGTGCATTTACAATATTCATTGATTTTTGCCATTGAAAAACGTCCAGAAATGATTGAAGCTACTGACTGAATGAAAGGAGCTGGCATCTCACTCTCTTTGAATCTTCATTATCATGCTAAGAGGAGCAGGAAAAAGCAAAAAATTTCAGAATTGCACCTTGCAATGCGGAGAAATTACTGTTTGTGCATTTACAATATTCATTGATTTTTGCCATTGAAAAACGTCCAGAAATGATTGAAGCTACTGACTGAATGAAAGGAGCTGGCATCTCACTCTCTTTGAATCTTCTTTATCATGCTAAGAGGAGCAGGAAAAAGCAAAAAATTTCACAATTGCACCTTGCAATGCGGAGAAATTACTGTTTGTGCATTTACAATATTCATTGATTTTTGCCATTGAAAAACATCATGTTATTCATATACCAGAAATGTTTGAAGCTACTGACTGAATGAAAGGAGCTGGCATCTCACTCTCTGAATCTTCTTTATCATGCTAAGAGGAGCAGGAAAAAGCAAAAAATTTCAGAATTGCACCTTGCAATGCGGAGAAATTACTGTTTGTGCATTTACAATATTCATTGATTTTTGCCATTGAAAAACATCATGTTATTCATATACCAGAAATGATTGAAGCTACTGACTGAATGAAAAGAGCTGGCATCTCACTCTCTTTGAATCTTCTTTATCATGCTAAGAGGAGCAGGAAAAAGCAAAAAATTTCAGAATTGCACCTTGCAATGCGGAGAAATTACTGTTTGTGCATTTACAATATTCATTGATTTTTGCCATTGAAAAACGTCCAGAAATGATTGAAGCTACTGACTGAATGAAAGGAGCTGGCATCTCACTCTCTTTGAATCTTCTTTATCATGCTAAGAGGAGCAGGAAAAAGCAAAAAATTTCAGAATTGCACCTTGCAATGCGGAGAAATTACTGTTTGTGCATTTACAATATTCATTGATTTTTGCCATTGAAAATCATCCAGAAATGATTGAAGCTACTGACTGAATGAAAGGAGCTGGCATCTCACTCTCTTTGAATCTTCTTTATCATGCTAAGAGGAGCAGGAAAAAGCAAAAAATTTCAGAATTGCACCTTGCAATGCGGAGAAATTACTGTTTGTGCATTTACAATATTCATTGATTTTTGCCATTGAAAAACATCCAGAAATGATTGAAGCTACTGACTGAATGAAAGGAGCTGGCATCTCACTCTCTTTGAATCTTCTTTATCATGCTAAGAGGAGCAGGAAAAAGCAAAAAATTTCAGAATTGCACCTTGCAATGCGGAGAAAATACTGTTTGTGCATAAACATTATTCATTGATTTTTGCCATTGAAAAACATCATGTTATTCATATTCCAGAAATGATTGAAGCTACTGACTGAATGAAAGGAGCTGGCATCTCACTCTCTTTGAATCTTCTTTATCATGCTAAGAGGAGCAGGAAAAAGGAAAAAATTTCAGAATTGCACCTTGCAATGCGGAGAAATTACTGTTTGTGCATTTACAATATTCATTGATTTTTGCCATTGAAAAACGTCCAGAAATGATTGAAGCTACTGACTGAATGAAAGGAGCTGGCATCTCACTCTCTTTGAATCTTCTTTATCATGCTAAGAGGAGCAGGAAAAAGCAAAAAATTTCAGAATTGCACCTTGCAATGCGGAGAAATTACTGTTTGTGCATTTACAATATTCATTGATTTTTGCCATTGAAAAACGTCCAGAAATGATTGAAGCTACTGACTGAATGAAAGGAGCTGGCATCTCACTCTCTTTGAATCTTCTTTATCATGCTAAGAGGAGCAGGAAAAAGCAAAAAATTTCAGAATTGCACCTTGCAATGCGGAGAAATTACTGTTTGTGCATTTACAATATTCATTGATTTTTGCCATTGAAAAACATCATGTTATTCATATACCAGAAATGTTTGAAGCTACTGACTGAATGAAAGTAGCTGGCATCTCACTCTCTTTGAATCTTCTTTATCATGCTAAGAGGAGCAGGAAAAAGCAAAAAATTTCAGAATTGCACATTGCAATGCGGAGAAATTACTGTTTGTGCATTTACAATATTCATTGATTTTTGCCATTGAAAAACGTCCAGAAATGTTTGAAGCTACTGACTGAATGAAAGGAGCTGGCATCTCACTCTCTTTGAATCTTCTTTATCATGCTATGAGGAGCAGGAAAAAGCAAAAAATTTCAGAATTGCATCTTGCAATGCGGAGAAATTACTGTTTGTGCATTTACAATATTCATTGATTTTTGCCATTGAAAAACGTCCAGAAATGATTGAAGCTACTGACTGAATGAAAGGAGCTGGCATCTCACTCTCTTTGAATCTTCTTTATCATGCTAAGAGGAGCAGGAAAAAGCAAAAAATTTCAGATTTGCACCTTGCAATGCGGAGAAATTACTGTTTGTGCATTTACAATATTCATTGATTTTTGCCATTGAAAAACATCATGTTATTCATATACCAGAAATGTTTGAAGCTACTGACTGAATGAAAGGAGCTGGCATCTCACTCTCTTTGAATCTTCTTTATCATGCTAAGAGGAGCAGGAAAAAGCAAAAAATTTCAGAATTGCACCTTGTAATGCGGAGAAATTACTGTTTGTGCATTTACAATATTCATTGATTTTTGCCATTGAAAAACGTCCAGAAATGATTGAAGCTACTGACTGAATGAAAGGAGCTGGCATCTCACTCTCTTTGAATCTTCTTTATCATGCTAAGAGGAGCAGGAAAAAGCAAAAAATTTCAGAATTGCACCTTGCAATGCGGAGAAATTACTGTTTGTGCATTTACAATATTCATTGATTTTTGCCATTGAAAAACGTCCAGAAATGATTGAAGCTACTGACTGAATGAAAGGAGCTGGCATCTCACTCTCTTTGAATCTTCTTTATCATGCTAAGAGGAGCAGGAAAAAGCAAAAAATTTCAGAATTGCACCTTGCAATGCGGAGAAATTACTGTTTGTGCATTTACAATATTCATTGATTTTTGCCATTGAAAAACATCATGTTATTCATATACCAGAAATGTTTGAAGCTACTGACTGAATGAAAGGAGCTGGCATCTCACTCTCTTTGAATCTTATTTATCATGCTAAGAAGAGCAGGAAAAAGGAAAAAATTTCTGAATTGCAACTTGCAATGCGGAGAAATTACTGTTTGTGCATTTACAATATTCATTGATTTTTGCCATTGAAAAACATCATGTTATTCATATACCAGAAATGATTGAAGCTACTGACTGAATGAAAGGAGCTGGCATCTCACTCTCTTTGAATCTTCTTTATCATGCTAAGAGGAGCAGGAAAAGGCAAAAAAATTCAGAATTGCACCTTGCAATGCGGAGAAATTACTGTTTGTGCATTTACAATATTCATTGATTTTTGCCATTGAAAAACGTCCAGAAATGATTGAAGCTACTGACTGAATGAAAGGAGCTGGCTTCTCACTCTCTTTGAATCTTCTTTATCATGCTAAGAGGAGCAGGAAAAAGCAAAAAATTTCAGAATTGCACCTTGTAATGCGGAGAAATTACTGTTTGTGCATTTACAATATTCATTGATTTTTGCCATTGAAAAACGTCCAGAAATGATTGAAGCTACTGACTGAATGAAAGGAGCTGGCATCTCACTCTCTTTGAATCTTCTTTATCATGCTAAGAGGAGCAGGAAAAAGCAAAAAATTTCAGATTTGCACCTTGCAATGCGGAGAAATTACTGTTTGTGCATTTACAATATTCATTGATTTTTGCCATTGAAAAACATCATGTTATTCATATACCAGAAATGTTTGAAGCTACTGACTGAATGAAAGGAGCTGGCATCTCACTCTCTTTGAATCTTCTTTATCATGCTAAGAGGAGCAGGAAAAAGCAAAAAATTTCAGAATTGCACCTTGTAATGCGGAGAAATTACTGTTTGTGCATTTACAATATTCATTGATTTTTGCCATTGAAAAACGTCCAGAAATGATTGAAGCTACTGACTGAATGAAAGGAGCTGGCATCTCACTCTCTTTGAATCTTCTTTATCATGCTAAGAGGAGCAGGAAAAAGCAAAAAATTTCAGAATTGCACCTTGCAATGCGGAGAAATTACTGTTTGTGCATTTACAATATTCATTGATTTTTGCCATTGAAAAACGTCCAGAAATGATTGAAGCTACTGACTGAATGAAAGGAGCTGGCATCTCACTCTCTTTGAATCTTCTTTATCATGCTAAGAGGAGCAGGAAAAAGCAAAAAATTTCAGAATTGCACCTTGCAATGCGGAGAAATTACTGTTTGTGCATTTACAATATTCATTGATTTTTGCCATTGAAAAACATCATGTTATTCATATACCAGAAATGTTTGAAGCTACTGACTGAATGAAAGGAGCTGGCATCTCACTCTCTTTGAATCTTATTTATCATGCTAAGAAGAGCAGGAAAAAGGAAAAAATTTCTGAATTGCAACTTGCAATGCGGAGAAATTACTGTTTGTGCATTTACAATATTCATTGATTTTTGCCATTGAAAAACATCATGTTATTCATATACCAGAAATGATTGAAGCTACTGACTGAATGAAAGGAGCTGGCATCTCACTCTCTTTGAATCTTCTTTATCATGCTAAGAGGAGCAGGAAAAGGCAAAAAAATTCAGAATTGCACCTTGCAATGCGGAGAAATTACTGTTTGTGCATTTACAATATTCATTGATTTTTGCCATTGAAAAACGTCCAGAAATGATTGAAGCTACTGACTGAATGAAAGGAGCTGGCATCTCACTCTCTTTGAATCTTCTTTATCATGCTAAGAGGAGCAGGAAAAAGCAAAAAATTTCAGAATTGCACCTTGTAATGCGGAGAAATTACTGTTTGTGCATTTACAATATTCATTGATTTTTGCCATTGAAAAACGTCCAGAAATGATTGAAGCTACTGACTGAATGAAAGGAGCTGGCATCTCACTCTCTTTGAATCTTCTTTATCATGCTAAGAGGAGCAGGAAAAAGCAAAAAATTTCAGAATTGCACCTTGCAATGCGGAGAAATTACTGTTTGTGCATTTACAATATTCATTGATTTTTGCCATTGAAAAACGTCCAGAAATGATTGAAGCTACTGACTGAATGAAAGGAGCTGGCATCTCACTCTCTTTGAATCTTCTTTATCATGCTAAGAGGAGCAGGAAAAAGCAAAAAATTTCAGAATTGCACCTTGCAATGTGGAGAAATTACTGTTTGTGCATTTACAATATTCATTGATTTTTGCCATTGAAAAACATCATGTTATTCATATACCAGAAATGTTTGAAGCTACTGACTGAATGAAAGGAGCTGGCATCTCACTCTCTTTGAATCTTATTTATCATGCTAAGAGGAGCAGGAAAAAGGAAAAAATTTCAGAATTGCACCTTGCAATGCGGAGAAATTACTTTTTGTGCATTTACAATATTCATTGATTTTTGCCATTGAAAAACATCATGTTATTCATATACCAGAAATGATTGAAGCTACTGACTGAATGAAAGGAGCTGGCATCTCACTCTCTTTGAATCTTCTTTATCATGCTAAGAGGAGCAGGAAAAAGCAAAAAAATTCAGAATTGCACCTTGCAATGCGGAGAAATTACTGTTTGTGCATTTACAATATTCATTGATTTTTGCCATTGAAAAACGTCCAGAAATGATTGAAGCTACTGACTGAATGAAAGGAGCTGGCATCTCACTCTCTTTGAATCTTCTTTATCATGCTAAGAGGAGAAGGAAAAAGCAAAAAATATCACAATTGCACCTTGCAATGCGGAGAAATTACTGTTTGTGCATTTACAATATTCATTGATTTTTGCCATTGAAAAACATCATGTTATTCATATACCAGAAATGATTGAAGCTACTGACTGAATGAAAGGAGCTGGCATCTCACTCTCTTTGAATCTTCTTTATCATGCTAAGAGGAGCAGGAAAAAGCAAAAAATTTCAGAATTGCACCTTGCAATGCGGTGAAATTACTGTTTGTGCATTTACAATATTCATTGATTTTTGCCATTGAAAAACATCATGTTATTCATATACCAGAAATGTTTGAAGCTACAGACTGAATGAAAGGAGCTGGCATCTCACTCTCTTTGAATCTTCTTTATCATGCTAAGATTAGCAGGAAAAAGCAAAAAATTTCAGAATTGCACCTTGCAATGCAGAGAAATTACTGTTTGTGCATTTACAATATTCATTGATTTTTGCCATTGAAAAACGTCCAGAAATGTTTGAAGCTACTGACTGAATGAAAGGAGCTGGCATCTCACTCTCTTTGAATCTTCTTTATCATGCTAAGAGGAGCAGGAAAAAGCAAAAAATTTCAGAATTGCACCTTGCAATGCGGAGAAATTACTGTTTGTGCATTTACAATATTCATTGATTTTTGCTATTGAAAAACGTCCAGAAATGATTGAAGCTACTGACTGAATGAAAGGAGCTGGCATCTCACTCTCTTTGAATCTTCTTTATCATGCTAAGAGGAGCAGGAAAAAGCAAAAAATTTCAGAATTGCACCTTGCAATACTGAGAAATTACTGTTTGTGCATTTACAATATTCATTGATTTTTGCCATTGAAAAACATCGTTATTCATATACCAGAAATGTTTGAAGCTACTGACTGAATGAAAGGAGCTGGCATCTCAATCTCTTTGAATCTTCTTTATCATGCTAAGAGGAGCAGGAAAAAGCAAAAAATTTCACAATTGCACCTTGCAATGCGGAGAAATTACTGTTTGTGCATTTACAATATTCATTGATTTTTGCCATTGAAAAACATCATGTTATTCATATACCAGAAATGATTGAAGCTACTGACTGAATGAAAGGAGCTGGCATCTCACTCTCTTTGAATCTTCTTTATCATGCTAAGAGGAGCAGGAAAAAGCAAAAAAATTCAGAATTGCACCTTGCAATGCGGAGAAATTACTGTTTGTGCATTTACAATATTCATTGATTTTTGCCATTGAAAAACGTCCAGAAATGATTGAAGCTACTGACTGAATGAAAGGAGCTGGCATCTCACTCTCTTTGAATCTTCTTTATCATGCTAAGAGGAGAAGGAAAAAGCAAAAAATTTCACAATTGCACCTTGCAATGCGGAGAAATTACTGTTTGTGCATTTACAATATTCATTGATTTTTGCCATTGAAAAACATCATGTTATTCATATACCAGAAATGATTGAAGCTACTGACTGAATGAAAGGAGCTGGCATCTCACTCTCTTTGAATCTTCTTTATCATGCTAAGAGGAGCAGGAAAAAGCAAAAAATTTCAGAATTGCACCTTGCAATGCGGAGAAATTACTGTTTGTGCATTTACAATATTCATTGATTTTTGCCATTGAAAAACATCATGTTATTCATATACCAGAAATGTTTGAAGCTACTGACTGAATGAAAGGAGCTGGCATCTCACTCTCTTTGAATCTTCTTTATCATGCTAAGATTAGCAGGAAAAAGCAAAAAATTTCAGAATTGCACCTTGCAATGCAGAGAAATTACTGTTTGTGCATTTACAATATTCATTGATTTTTGCCATTGAAAAACGTCCAGAAATGTTTGAAGCTACTGACTGAATGAAAGGAGCTGGCATCTCACTCTCTTTGAATCTTCTTTATCATGCTAAGAGGAGCAGGAAAAAGCAAAAAATTTCAGAATTGCACCTTGCAATGCGGAGAAATTACTGTTTGTGCATTTACAATATTCATTGATTTTTGCTATTGAAAAACGTCCAGAAATGATTGAAGCTACTGACTGAATGAAAGGAGCTGGCATCTCACTCTCTTTGAATCTTCTTTATCATGCTAAGAGGAGCAGGAAAAAGCAAAAAATTTCAGAATTGCACCTTGCAATACTGAGAAATTACTGTTTGTGCATTTACAATATTCATTGATTTTTGCCATTGAAAAACATCGATATTCATATACCAGAAATGTTTGAAGCTACTGACTGAATGAAAGGAGCTGGCATCTCAATCTCTTTGAATCTTCTTTATCATGCTAAGAGGAGCAGGAAAAAGCAAAAAATTTCACAATTGCACCTTGCAATGCGGAGAAATTACTGTTTGTGCATTTACAATATTCATTGATTTTTGCCATTGAAAAACGTCCAGAAATGATTGAAGCTACTGACTGAATGAAAGGAGCTGGCATCTCACTCTCTTTGAATCTTCTTTATCATGCTAAGAGGAGCAGGAAAAAGCAAAAAATTTCACAATTGCACCTTGCAATGCGGAGAAATTACTGTTTGTGCATTTACAATATTCATTGATTTTTGCCATTGAAAAACATCATGTTATTCATATACCAGAAATGTTTAAAGCTACTGACTGAATGAAAGGAGCTGGCATCTCACTCTCCGAATCTTCTTTATCATGCTAAGAGGAGCAGGAAAAAGCAAAAAATTTCAGAATTGCACCTTGCAATGCGGAGAAATTACTGTTTGTGCATTTACAATATTCATTGATTTTTGCCATTGAAAAACATCATGTTATTCATATACCAGAAATGATTGAAGCTACTGACTGAATGAAAGGAGCTGGCATCTCACTCTCTTTGAATCTTCTTTATCATGCTAAGAGGAGCAGGAAAAAGCAAAAAATTTCAGAATTGCACCTTGCAATGCGGAAAAATTACTGTTTGTGCATTTACAATATTCATTGATTTTTGCCATTGAAAAACGTCCAGAAATGATTGAAGCTACTGACTGAATGAAAAGAGCTGGCATCTCACTCTCTTTGAATCTTCTTTATCATGCTAAGAGGAGCAGGAAAAAGCAAAAAATTTCAGAATTGCACCTTGCAATGCGGAGAAATTACTGTTTGTGCATTTACAATATTCATTGATTTTTGCCATTGAAAAACGTCCAGAAATGATTGAAGCTACTGACTGAATGAAAGGAGCTGGCATCTCACTCTCTTTGAATCTTCTTTATCATGCTAAGAGGAGCAGGAAAAAGCAAAAAATTTCACAATTGCACCTTGCAATGCGGAGAAATTACTGTTTGTGCATTTACAATATTCATTGATTTTTGCCATTGAAAAACATCATGTTATTCATATACCAGAAATGTTTGAAGCTACTGACTGAATGAAAGGAGCTGGCATCTCACTCTCCGAATCTTCTTTATCATGCTAACAGGAGCAGGAAAAAGCAAAAAATTTCAGAATTGCACCTTGCAATGCGGAGAAATTACTGTTTGTGCATTTACAATATTCATTGATTTTTGCCATTGAAAAACATCATGTTATTCATATACCAGAAATGATTGAAGCTACTGACTGAATGAAAGGAGCTGGCATCTCACTCTCTTTGAATCTTCTTTATCATGCTAAGAGGAGCAGGAAAAAGCAAAAAATTTCAGAATTGCACCTTGCAATGCGGAGAAATTACTGTTTGTGCATTTACAATATTCATTGATTTTTGCCATTGAAAAACGTCCAGAAATGATTGAAGCTACTGACTGAATGAAAGGAGCTGGCATCTCACTCTCTTTGAATCTTCTTTATCATGCTAAGAGGAGCAGGAAAAAGCAAAAAATTTAAGAATTGCACCTTGCAATGCGGAGAAATTACTGTTTGTGCATTTACAATATTCATTGATTTTTGCCATTGAAAAACATCCAGAAATGATTGAAGCTACTGACTGAATGAAAGGAGCTGGCATCTCACTCTCTTTGAATCTTCTTTATCATGCTAAGAGGAGCAGGAAAAAGCAAAAAATTTCAGAATTGCACCTTGCAATGCGGAGAAATTACTGTTTGTGCATTTACAATATTCATTGATTTTTGCCATTGAAAAACATCCAGAAATGATTGAAGCTACTGACTGAATGAAAGGAGATGGCATCTCACTCTCTTTGAATCTTCTTTATCATGCTAAGAGGAGCAGGAAAAAGCAAAAAATTTCAGAATTGCACCTTGCAATGCGGAGAAATTACTGTTTGTGCATTTACAATATTCATTGATTTTTGCCATTGAAAAACATCATGTTATTCATATTCCAGAAATGATTGAAGCTACTGACTGAATGAAAGGAGCTGGCATCTCACTCTCTTTGAATCTTCTTTATCATGCTAAGAGGAGCAGGAAAAAGGAAAAAATTTCAGAATTGCACCTTGCAATGCGGAGAAATTACTGTTTGTGCATTTACAATATTCATTGATTTTTGCCATTGAAAAACGTCCAGAAATGATTGAAGCTACTGACTGAATGAAAGGAGCTGGCATCTCACTCTCTTTGAATCTTCTTTATCATGCTAAGAGGAGCAGTAAAAAGCAAAAAATTTCAGAATTGCACATTGCAATGCGGAGAAATTACTGTTTGTGCATTTACAATATTCATTGATTTTTGCCATTGAAAAACATCATGTTATTCATATACCAGAAATGTTTGAAGCTACTGACTGAATGAAAGGAGCTGGCATCTCACTCTCTTTGAATCTTCTTTATCATGCTAAGAGGAGCAGGAAAAAGCAAAAAATTTCCGAATTGCACCTTGCAATTCGGAAAAATTACTGTTTGTGCATTTACAATATTCATTGATTTTTGCCATTGAAAAACGTCCAGAAATGTTTGAAGCTACTGACTGAATGAAAGGAGCTGGCATCTCACTCTCTTTGAATCTTCTTTATCATGCTAAGAGGAGCAGGAAAAAGCAAAAAATTTCAGAATTGCACCTTGCAATGCGGAGAAATTACTGTTTGTGCATTTACAATATTCATTGATTCTTGCCATTGAAAAACGTCCAGAAATGATTGAAGCTACTGACTGAATGAAAGGAGCTGGCATCTCACTCTCTTTGAATCTTCTTTATCATGCTAAGAGGAGCAGGAAAAAGCAAAAAATTTCAGAATTGCACCTTGCAATGCAGAGAAATTACTGTTTGTGCATTTACAATATTCATTGATTTTTGCCATTGAAAAACATCATGTTATTCATATACCAGAAATGTTTGAAGCTACTGACTGAATGAAAGGAGCTGGCATCTCACTCTCTTTGAATCTTCTTTATCATGCTAAGAGGAGCAGGAAAAAGCAAAAAATTTCAGAATTGCACCTTGCAATGCGGAGAAATTACTGTTTGTGCATTTACAATATTCATTGATTTTTGCCATTGAAAAACGTCCAGAAATGATTGAAGCTACTGACTGAATGAAAGGAGCTGGCATCTCACTCTCTTTGAATCTTCTTTATCATGCTAAGAGGAGCAGGAAAAAGCAAAAAATTTCACAATTGCACCTTGCAATGCGGAGAAATTACTGTTTGTGCATTTACAATATTCATTGATTTTTGCCATTGAAAAACATCATGTTATTCATATACCAGAAATGTTTGAAGCTACTGACTGAATGAAAGGAGCTGGCATCTCACTCTCTGAATCTTCTTTATCATGCTAAGAGGAGCAGGAAAAAGCAAAAAATTTCAGAATTGCACCTTGCAATGCGGAGAAATTACTGTTTGTGCATTTACAATATTCATTGATTTTTGCCATTGAAAAACATGTTATTCATATACCAGAAATGATTGAAGCTACTGACTGAATGAAAGGAGCTGGCATCTCACTCTCTTTGAATCTTCTTTATGATGCTAAGAGGAGCAGGAAAAAGCAAAAAATTTCAGAATTGCACCTTGCAATGCGGAGAAATTACTGTTTGTGCATTTACAATATTCATTGATTTTTGCCATTGAAAAACATCCAGAAATGATTGAAGCTACTGACTGAATGAAAGGAGCTGGCATCTCACTCTCTTTGAATCTTCTTTATCATGCTAAGAGGAGCAGGAAAAAGCAAAAAATTTCAGAATTGCACCTTGCAATGCGGAGAAATTACTGTTTGTGCATTTACAATATTCATTGATTTTTGCCATTGAAAAACATCCAGAAATGATTGAAGCTACTGACTGAATGAAAGGAGCTGGCATCTCACTCTCTTTGAATCTTCTTTATCATGCTAAGAGGAGCAGGAAAAAGCAAAAAATTTCAGAATTGCACCTTGCAATGCGGAGAAATTACTGTTTGTGCATTTACAATATTCATTGATTTTTGCCATTGAAAAACATCCAGAAATGATTGAAGCTACTGACTGAATGAAAGGAGCTGGCATCTCACTCTCTTTGAATCTTCTTTATCATGCTAAGAGGAGCAGGAAAAAGCAAAAAATTTCAGAATTGCACCTTGCAATGCGGAGAAATTACTGTTTGTGCATTTACAATATTCATTGATTTTTGCCATTGAAAAACATCATGTTATTCATATTCCAGAAATGATTGAAGCTACTGACTGAATGAAAGGAGCTGGCATCTCACTCTCTTTGAATCTTCTTTATCATGCTAAGAGGAGCAGGAAAAAGGAAAAAATTTCAGAATTGCACCTTGCAATGCGGAGAAATTACTGTTTGTGCATTTACAATATTCATTTATTTTTGCCATTGAAAAACGTCCAGAAATGATTGAAGCTACTGACTGAATGAAAGGAGCTGGCATCTCACTCTCTTTGAATCTTCTTTATCATGCTAAGAGGAGCAGTAAAAAGCAAAAAATTTCAGAATTGCACATTGCAATGCGGAGAAATTACTGTTTGTGCATTTACAATATTCATTGATTTTTGCCATTGAAAAACATCATGTTATTCATATACCAGAAATGTTTGAAGCTGCTGACTGAATGAAAGGAGCTGGCATCTCACTCTCTTTGAATCTTCTTTATCATGCTAAGAGGAGCAGGAAAAAGCAAAAAATTTCCGAATTGCACCTTGCAATGCGGAAAAATTACTGTTTGTGCATTTCCAATATTCATTGATTTTTGCCATTGAAAAACGTCCAGAAATGTTTGAAGCTACTGACTGAATGAAAGGAGCTGGCATCTCACTCTCTTTGAATCTTCTTTATCATGCTAAGAGGAGCAGGAAAAAGCAAAAAATTTCAGAATTGCACCTTGCAATGCGGAGAAATTACTGTTTGTGCATTTACAATATTCATTGATTCTTGCCATTGAAAAACGTCCAGAAATGATTGAAGCTACTGACTGAATGAAAGGAGCTGGCATCTCACTCTCTTTGAATCTTCTTTATCATGCTAAGAGGAGCAGGAAAAAGCAAAAAATTTCAGAATTGCACCTTGCAATGCAGAGAAATTACTGTTTGTGCATTTACAATATTCATTGATTTTTGCCATTGAAAAACATCATGTTATTCATATACCAGAAATGTTTGAAGCTACTGACTGAATGAAAGGAGCTGGCATCTCACTCTCTTTGAATCTTCTTTATCATGCTAAGAGGAGCAGGAAAAAGCAAAAAATTTCAGAATTGCACCTTGCAATGCGGAGAAATTACTGTTTGTGCATTTACAATATTCATTGATTTTTGCCATTGAAAAACGTCCAGAAATGATTGAAGCTACTGACTGAATGAAAGGAGCTGGCATCTCACTCTCTTTGAATCTTCTTTATCATGCTAAGAGGAGCAGGAAAAAGCAAAAAATTTCAGAATTGCACCTTGCAATACTGAGAAATTACTGTTTGTGCATTTACAATATTCATTGATTTTTGCCATTGAAAAACATCGTTATTCATATACCAGAAATGTTTGAAGCTACTGACTGAATGAAAGGAGCTGGCATCTCACTCTCTTTGAATCTTCTTTATCATGCTAAGAGGAGCAGGAAAAAGCAAAAAATTTCAGAATTGCACCTTGCAATGCAGATAAATTACTGTTTGTGCATTTACAATATTCATTGATTTTTGCCATTGAAAAACGTCCAGAAATGATTGAATCTACTGACTGAATGAAAGGAGCTGGCATCTCACTCTCTTTGAATCTTCTTTATCATGCTAAGAGGAGCAGGAAAAAGCAAAAAATTTCAGAATTGCACCTTGCAATGCGGAGAAATTACTGTTTGTGCATTTACAATATTCATTGATTTTTGCCATTGAAAAACGTCCAGAAATGATTGAAGCTACTGACTGAATGAAAGGAGCTGGCATCTCACTCTCTTTGAATCTTCTTTATCATGCTAAGAGGAGCAGGAAAAAGCAAAAAATTTCAGAATTGCACCTTGCAATGCGGAGAAATTACTGTTTGTGCATTTACAATATTCATTGATTTTTGCCATTGAAAAACATCATGTTATTCATATACCAGAAATGATTGAAGCTACTGACTGAATGAAAGGAGCTGGCATCTCACTCTCTTTGAATCTTCTTTATCATGCTAAGAGGAGCAGGAAAAAGCAAAAAATATCAGAACTGCACATTGCAATGCGGAGAAATTACTGTTTGTGCATTTACAATATTCATTGATTTTTGCCATTGAAAAACGTCCAGAAATGTTTGAAGCTACTGACTGAATGAAAGGAGCTGGCATCTCACTCTCTTTGAATCTTCTTTATCATGCTATGAGGAGCAGGAAAAAGCAAAAAATTTCAGAATTGCATCTTGCAATGCGGAGAAATTACTGTTTGTGCATTTACAATATTCATTGATTTTTGCCATTGAAAAACGTCCAGAAATGATTGAAGCTACTGACTGAATGAAAGGAGCTGGCATCTCACTCTCTTTGAATCTTCTTTATCATGCTAAGAGGAGCAGGAAAAAGCAAAAAATTTCAGATTTGCACCTTGCAATGCGGAGAAATTACTGTTTGTGCATTTACAATATTCATTGATTTTTGCCATTGAAAAACATCATGTTATTCATATACCAGAAATGTTTGAAGCTACTGACTGAATGAAAGGAGCTGGCATCTCACTCTCTTTGAATCTTCTTTATCATGCTAAGAGGAGCAGGAAAAAGCAAAAAATTTCAGAATTGCACCTTGTAATGCGGAGAAATTACTGTTTGTGCATTTACAATATTCATTGATTTTTGCCATTGAAAAACGTCCAGAAATGATTGAAGCTACTGACTGAATGAAAGGATCTGGCATCTCACTCTCTTTGAATCTTCTTTATCATGCTAAGAGGAGCAGGAAAAAGCTAAAAATTTCAGAATTGCACCTTGCAATGCGGAGAAATTACTGTTTGTGCATTTACAATATTCATTGATTTTTGCCATTGAAAAACGTCCAGAAATGATTGAAGCTACTGACTGAATGAAAGGAGCTGGCATCTCACTCTCTTTGAATCTTCTTTATCATGCTAAGAGGAGCAGGAAAAAGCAAAAAATTTCAGAATTGCACCTTGCAATGCGGAGAAATTACTGTTTGTGCATTTACAATATTCATTGATTTTTGCCATTGAAAAACATCATGTTATTCATATACCAGAAATGTTTGAAGCTACTGACTGAATGAAAGGAGCTGGCATCTCACTCTCTTTGAATCTTATTTATCATGCTAAGAGGAGCAGGAAAAAGGAAAAAATTTCAGAATTGCACCTTGCAATGCGGAGAAATTACTGTTTGTGCATTTACAATATTCATTGATTTTTGCCATTGAAAAACATCATGTTATTCATATACCAGAAATGATTGAAGCTACTGACTGAATGAAAGGAGCTGGCATCTCACTCTCTTTGAATTTTCTTTATCATGCTAAGAGGAGCAGGAAAAAGCAAAAAATTTCAGAATTGCACCTTGCAATGCGGAGAAATTACTGTTTGTGCATTTACAATATTCATTGATTTTTGCCATTGAAAAACGTCCAGAAATGATTGAAGCTACTGACTGAATGAAAGGAGCTGGCATCTCACTCTCTTTGAATCTTCTTTATCATGCTAAGAGGAGCAGGAAAAAGCAAAAAATTTCAGAATTGCACCTTGCAATGCGGAGAAATTACTGTTTGTGCATTTACAATATTCATTGATTTTTGCCATTGAAAAACGTCCAGAAATGATTGAAGCTACTGACTGAATGAAAGGAGCTGGCATCTCACTCTCTTTGAATCTTCTTTATCATGCTAAGAGGAGCAGGAAAAAGCAAAAAAATTCACAATTGCACCTTGCAATGCGGAGAAATTACTGTTTGTGCATTTACAATATTCATTGATTTTTGCCATTGAAAAACATCATGTTATTCATATACCAGAAATGTTTGAAGCTACTGACTGAATGAAAGGAGCTGGCATCTCACTCTCTGAATCTTCTTTATCATGCTAAGAGGAGCAGGAAAAAGCAAAAAATTTCAGAATTGCACCTTGCAATGCGGAGAAATTACTGTTTGTGCATTTACAATATTCATTGATTTTTGCCATTGAAAAACATCATGATATTCATATACCAGAAATGATTGAAGCTACTGACTGAATGAAAGGAGCTGGCATCTCACTCTCTTTGAATCTTCTTTATCATGCTAAGAGGAGCAGGAAAAAGCAAAAAATTTCAGAATTGCACCTTGCAATGCGGAGAAATTACTGTTTGTGCATTTACAATATTCATTGATTTTTGCCATTGAAAAACGTCCAGAAATGATTGAAGCTACTGACTGAATGAAAGGAGCTGGCATCTCACTCTCTTTGAATCTTCTTTATCATGCTAAGAGGAGCAGGAAAAAGCAAAAAATTTCAGAATTGCACCTTGCAATGCGGAGAAATTACTGTTTGTGCATTTACAATATTCATTGATTTTTGCCATTGAAAAACGTCCAGAAATGTTTGAAGCTACTGACTGAATGAAAGGAGCTGGCATCTCACTCTCTTTGAATCTTCTTTATCATGCTATGAGGAGCAGGAAAAAGCAAAAAATTTCAGAATTGCATCTTGCAATGCGGAGAAATTACTGTTTGTGCATTTACAATATTCATTGATTTTTGCCATTGAAAAACATCCAGAAATGATTGAAGCTACTGACTGAATGAAAGGAGCTGGCATCTCACTCTCTTTGAATCTTCTTTATCATGCTAAGAGGAGCAGGAAAAAGCAAAAAATTTCAGAATTGCACCTTGCAATGCGGAGAAATTACTGTTTGTGCATTTACAATATTCATTGATCTTTGACATTGAAAAACATCATGTTATTCATATTCCAGAAATGATTGAAGCTACTGACTGAATGAAAGGAGCTGGCATCTCACTCTCTTTGAATCTTCTTTATCATGCTAAGAGGAGCAGGAAAAAGGAAAAAATTTCAGAATTGCACCTTGCAATGCGGAGAAATTACTGTTTGTGCATTTACAATATTCATTGATCTTTGACATTGAAAAACATCATGTTATTCATATTCCAGAAATGATTGAAGCTACTGACTGAATGAAAGGAGCTGGCATCTCACTCTCTTTGAATCTTCTTTATCATGCTAAGAGGAGCAGGAAAAAGCAAAAAATTTCAGAATTGCACCTTGCAATGCGGAGAAATTACTGTTTGTGCATTTACAATATTCATTGATTTTTGCCATTGAAAAACATCATGTTATTCATATACCAGAAATGTTTGAAGCTACTGACTGAATGAAAGGAGCTGGCATCTCACTCTCTTTGAATCTTCTTTATCATGCTAAGAGGAGCAGGAAAAAGCAAAAAATTTCAGAATTGCACATTGCAATGCGGAGAAATTACTGTTTGTGCATTTACAATATTCATTGATTTTTGCCATTGAAAAACGTCCAGAAATGTTTGAAGCTACTGACTGAATGAAAGGAGCTGGCATCTCACTCTCTTTGAATCTTCTTTATCATGCTATGAGGAGCAGGAAAAAGCAAAAAATTTCAGAATTGCATCTTGCAATGCGGAGAAATTACTGTTTGTGCATTTACAATATTCATTGATTTTTGCCATTGAAAAACATCCAGAAATGATTGAAGCTACTGACTGAATGAAAGGAGCTGGCATCTCACTCTCTTTGAATCTTCTTTATCATGCTAAGAGGAGCAGGAAAAAGCAAAAAATTTCAGAATTGCACCTTGCAATGCGGAGAAATTACTGTTTGTGCATTTACAATATTCATTGATCTTTGACATTGAAAAACATCATGTTATTCATATTCCAGAAATGATTGAAGCTACTGACTGAATGAAAGGAGCTGGCATCTCACTCTCTTTGAATCTTCTTTATCATGCTAAGAGGAGCAGGAAAAAGGAAAAAATTTCAGAATTGCACCTTGCAATGCGGAGAAATTACTGTTTGTGCATTTACAATATTCATTGATTTTTGCCATTGAAAAACGTCCAGAAATGATTGAAGCTACTGACTGAATGAAAGGAGCTGGCATCTCACTCTCTTTGAATCTTCTTTATCATGCTAAGAGGAGCAGTAAAAAGCAAAAAATTTCAGAATTGCACATTGCAATGCGGAGAAATTACTGATTGTGCATTTACAATATTCATTGATTTTTGCCATTGAAAAACATCATGTTATTCATATACCAGAAATGTTTGAAGCTACTGACTGAATGAAAGGAGCTGGCATCTCACTCTCTTTGAATCTTCTTTATCATGCTAAGAGGAGCAGGAAAAAGCAAAAAATTTCCGAATTGCACCTTGCAATGCGGAAAAATTACTGTTTGTGCATTTACAATATTCATTGATTCTTGCCATTGAAAAACGTCCAGAAATGATTGAAGCTACTGACTGAATGAAAGGAGCTGGCATCTCACTCTCTTTGAATCTTCTTTATCATGCTAAGAGGAGCAGGAAAAAGCAAAAAATTTCAGAATTGCACCTTGCAATGCAGAGAAATTACTGTTTGTGAATTTACAATATTCATTGATTTTTGCCATTGAAAAACATCATGTTATTCATATACCAGAAATGTTTGAAGCTACTGACTGAATGAAAGGAGCTGGCATCTCACTCTCTTTGAATCTTCTTTATCATGCTAAGAGGAGCAGGAAAAAGCAAAAAATTTCAGAATTGCACCTTGCAATGCGGAGAAATTACTGTTTGTGCATTTACAATATTCATTGATTTTTGCCATTGAAAAACGTCCAGAAATGATTGAAGCTACTGACTGAATGAAAGGAGCTGGCATCTCACTCTCTTTGAATCTTCTTTATCATGCTAAGAGGAGCAGGAAAAAGCAAAAAATTTCAGAATTGCACCTTGCAATACTGAGAAATTACTGTTTGTGCATTTACAATATTCATTGATTTTTGCCATTGAAAAACATCGTTATTCATATACCAGAAATGTTTGAAGCTACTGACTGAATGAAAGGAGCTGGCATCTCACTCTCTTTTAATCTTCTTTATCATGCTAAGAGGAGCAGGAAAAAGCAAAAAATTTCAGAATTGCACCTTGCAATGCAGAGAAATTACTGTCTGTGCATTTACAATATTCATTGACTTTTGAGATTGAAAAACGTCCAGAAATGATTGAAGCTACTGACTGAATGAAAGGAGCTGGCATCTCACTCTCTTTGAATCTTCTTTATCATGCTAAGAGGAGCCGGAAAAAGCAAAAAATTTCAGAATTGCACCTTGCAATGCGGAGAAATTACTGTTTGTGCATTTACAATATTCATTGATTTTTGCCATTGAAAAACGTCCAGAAATGATTGAAGCTACTGACTGAATGAAAGGAGCTGGCATCTCACTCTCTTTGAATCTTCTTTATCATGCTAAGAGGAGCAGGAAAAAGCAAAAAATTTCAGAATTGCACCTTGCAATGCGGAGAAATTACTGTTTGTGCATTTACAATATTCATTGATTTTTGCCATTGAAAAACATCATGTTATTCATATACCAGAAATGTTTGAAGCTACTGACTGAATGAAAGGAGCTGGCATCTCACTCTCTTTGAATCTTCTTTATCATGCTAAGAGGAGCAGGAAAAAGCAAAAAATTTCAGAATTGCACATTGCAATGCGGAGAAATTACTGTTTGTGCATTTACAATATTCATTGATTTTTGCCATTGAAAAACGTCCAGAAATGTTTGAAGCTACTGACTGAATGAAAGGAGCTGGCATCTCACTCTCTTTGAATCTTCTTTATCATGCTATGAGGAGCAGGAAAAAGCAAAAAATTTCAGAATTGCATCTTGCAATGCGGAGAAATTACTGTTTGTGCATTTACAATATTCATTGATTTTTGCCATTGAAAAACGTCCAGAAATGATTGAAGCTACTGACTGAATGAAAGGAGCTGGCATCTCACTCTCTTTGAATCTTCTTTACCATGCTAAGAGGAGCAGGAAAAAGCAAAAAATTTCAGATTTACACCTTGCAATGCGGAGAAATTACTGTTTGTGCATTTACAATATTCATTGATTTTTGCCATTGAAAAACATCATGTTATTCATATACCAGAAATGTTTGAAGCTACTGACTGAATGAAAGGAGCTGGCATCTCACTCTCTTTGAATCTTCTTTATCATGCTAAGAGGAGCAGGAAAAAGCAAAAAATTTCAGAATTGCACCTTGCAATGCGGAGAAATTACTGTTTGTGCATTTACAATATTCATTGATTTTTGCCATTGAAAAACGTCCAGAAATGATTGAAGCTACTGACTGAATGAAAGGAGCTGGCATCTCACTCTCTTTGAATCTTCTTTATCATGCTAAGAGGAGCAGGAAAAAGCAAAAAATTTCAGAATTGCACCTTGCAATGCGGAGAAATTACTGTTTGTGCATTTACAATATTCATTGATTTTTGCCATTGAAAAACGTCCAGAAATGATTGAAGCTACTGACTGAATGAAAGGAGCTGGCATCTCACTCTCTTTGAATCTTCTTTATCATGCTAAGAGGAGCACGAAAAAGCAAAAAATTTCAGAATTGCACCTTGCAATGCGGAGAAATTACTGTTTGTGCATTTACAATATTCATTGATTTTTGCCATTGAAAAACATCATGTTATTCATATACCAGAAATGTTTGAAGCTACTGACTGAATGAAAGGAGCTGGCATCTCACTCTCTTTGAATCTTATTTATCATGCTAAGAGGAGCAGGAAAAAGGAAAAAATTTCAGAATTGCACCTTGCAATGCGGAGAAATTACTGTTTGTGCATTTACAATATTCATTGATTTTTGCCATTGAAAAACATCATGTTATTCATATACCAGAAATGATTGAAGCTACTGACTGAAAGAAAGGAGCTGGCATCTCACTCTCTTTGAATCTTCTTTATCATGCTAAGAGGAGCAGGAAAAAGCAAAAAATTTCAGAATTGCACCTTGCAATGCGGAGAAATTACTGTTTGTGCATTTACAATATTCATTGATTTTTGCCATTGAAAAACGTCCAGAAATGATTGAAGCTACTGACTGAATGAAAGGAGCTGGCATCTCACTCTCTTTGAATCTTCTTTATCATGCTAAGAGGAGCAGGAAAAAGCAAAAAATTTCACAATTGCACCTTGCAATGCGGAGAAATTACTGTTTGTGCATTTACAATATTCATTGATTTTTGCCATTGAAAAACATCATGTTATTCATATACCAGAAATGATTGAAGCTACTGACTGAATCAAAGGAGCTGGCATCTCACTCTCTTTGAATCTTCTTTATCATGCTAAGAGGAACAGGAAAAAGCAAAAAATTTCAGAATTGCACCTTGCAATGCGGAGAAATTACTGTTTGTGCATTTACAATATTCATTGATTCTTGCCATTGAAAAACGTCCAGAAATTATTGAAGCTACTGACTGAATGAAAGGAGCTGGCATCTCACTCTCTTTGAATCTTCTTTATCATGCTAAGAGGAGCAGGAAAAAGCAAAAAATTTCAGAATTGCACCTTGCAATGCAGAGAAATTACTGTTTGTGCATTTACAATATTCATTGATTTTTGCCATTGAAAAACATCATGTTATTCATATACCAGAAATGTTTGAAGCTACTGACTGAATGAAAGGAGCTGGCATCTCACTCTCTTTGAATCTTCTTTATCATGCTAAGAGGAGCAGGAAAAAGCAAAAAATTTCAGAATTGCACCTTGCAATGCGGAGAAATTACTGTTTGTGCATTTACAATATTCATTGATTTTTGCCATTGAAAAACGTCCAGAAATGATTGAAGCTACTGACTGAATGAAAGGAGCTGGCATCTCACTCTCTTTGAATCTTCTTTATCATGCTAAGAGGAGCAGGAAAAAGCAAAAAATTTCTGAATTGCACCTTGCAATACTGAGAAATTACTGTTTGTGCATTTACAATATTCATTGATTTTTGCCATTGAAAAACATCGTTATTCATATACCAGAAATGTTTGAAGCTACTGACTGAATGAAAGGAGCTGGCATCTCACTCTCTTTGAATCTTCTTTATCATGCTAAGAGGAGCAGGAAAAAGCAAAAAATTTCAGAATTGCACCTTGCAATGCAGAGAAATTACTGTCTGTGCATTTACAATATTCATTGATTTTTGCCATTGAAAAACGTCCAGAAATGATTGAAGCTACTGACTGAATGAAAGGAGCTGGCATCTCACTCTCTTTGAATCTTCTTTATCATGCTAAGAGGAGCCGGAAAAAGCAAAAAATTTCAGAATTGCACCTTGCAATGCGGAGAAATTACTGTTTGTGCATTTACAATATTCATTGATTTTTGCCATTGAAAAACATCATGTTATTCATATACCAGAAATGTTTGAAGCTACTGACTGAATGAAAGGAGCTGGCATCTCACTCTCTTTGAATCTTCTTTATCATGCTAAGAGGAGCAGGAAAAAGCAAAAAATTTCAGAATTGCACCTTGCAATGCGGAGAAATTACTGTTTGTGCATTTATAATATTCATTGATTTTTGCCATTGAAAAACATCATGTTATTCATATACCAGAAATGTTTGAAGCTACTGACTGAATGAAAGGAGCTGGCATCTCACTCTCTTTGAATCTTCTTTATCATGCTAAGAGGAGCAGGAAAAAGCAAAAAATTTCAGAATTGCACATTGCAATGCGGAGAAATTACTGTTTGTGCATTTACAATATTCATTGATTTTTGCCATTGAAAAACGTCCAGAAATGTTTGAAGCTACTGACTGAATGAAAGGAGCTGGCATCTCACTCTCTTTGAATCTTCTTTATCATGCTATGAGGAGCAGGAAAAAGCAAAAAATTTCAGAATTGCATCTTGCAATGCGGAGAAATTACTGTTTGTGCATTTACAATATTCATTGATTTTTGCCATTGAAAAACGTCCAGAAATGATTGAAGCTACTGACTGAATGAAAGGAGCTGGCATCTCACTCTCTTTGAATCTTCTTTACCATGCTAAGAGGAGCAGGAAAAAGCAAAAAATTTCAGATTTACACCTTGCAATGCGGAGAAATTAATGTTTGTGCATTTACAATATTCATTGATTTTTGCCATTGAAAAACATCATGTTATTCATATACCAGAAATGTTTGAAGCTACTGACTGAATGAAAGGAGCTGGCATCTCACTCTCTTTGAATCTTCTTTATCATGCTAAGAGGAGCAGGAAAAAGCAAAAAATTTCAGAATTGCACCTTGCAATGCGGAGAAATTACTGTTTGTGCATTTACAATATTCATTGATTTTTGCCATTGAAAAACGTCCAGAAATGATTGAAGCTACTGACTGAATGAAAGGAGCTGGCATCTCACTCTCTTTGAATCTTCTTTATCATGCTAAGAGGAGCAGGAAAAAGCAAAAAATTTCAGAATTGCACCTTGCAATGCGGAGAAATTACTGTTTGTGCATTTACAATATTCATTGATTTTTGCCATTGAAAAACGTCCAGAAATGATTGAAGCTACTGACTGAATGAAAGGAGCTGGCATCTCACTCTCTTTGAATCTTCTTTATCATGCTAAGAGGAGCACGAAAAAGCAAAAAATTTCAGAATTGCACCTTGCAATGCGGAGAAATTACTGTTTGTGCATTTACAATATTCATTGATTTTTGCCATTGAAAAACATCATGTTATTCATATACCAGAAATGTTTGAAGCTACTGACTGAATGAAAGGAGCTGGCATCTCACTCTCTTTGAATCTTATTTATCATGCTAAGAGGAGCAGGAAAAAGGAAAAAATTTCAGAATTGCACCTTGCAATGCGGAGAAATTACTGTTTGTGCATTTACAATATTCATTGATTTTTGCCATTGAAAAACATCATGCTATTCATATACCAGAAATGATTGAAGCTACTGACTGAATGAAAGGAGCTGGCATCTCACTCTCTTTGAATCTTCTTTATCATGCTAAGAGGAGCAGGAAAAAGCAAAAAATTTCAGAATTGCACCTTGCAATGCGGAGAAATTACTGTTTGTGCATTTACAATATTCATTGATTTTTGCCATTGAAAAACGTCCAGAAATGATTGAAGCTACTGACTGAATGAAAGGAGCTGGCATCTCACTCTCTTTGAATCTTCTTTATCATGCTAAGAGGAGCAGGAAAAAGCAAAAAATTTCACAATTGCACCTTGCAATGCGGAGAAATTACTGTTTGTGCATTTACAATATTCATTGATTTTTGCCATTGAAAAACATCATGTTATTCATATACCAGAAATGATTGAAGCTACTGACTGAATCAAAGGAGCTGGCATCTCACTCTCTTTGTATCTTCTTTATCATGCTAAGAGGAACAGGAAAAAGCAAAAAATTTCAGAATTGCACCTTGCAATGCGGAGAAATTACTGTTTGTGCATTTACAATATTCATTGATTTTTGCCATTGAAAAACATCATGTTATTCATATACCAGAAATGTTTGAAGCTACTGACTGAATGAAAGGAGCTGGCATCTCACTCTCTTTGGATCTTCTTTATCATGCTAAGAGGAGCAGGAAAAAGCAAAAAATTTCAGAATTGCACCTTGCAATGCAGAGAAATTACTGTTTGTGCATTTACAATATTCATTGATTTTTGCCATTGAAAAACGTCCAGAAATGTTTGAAGCTACTGACTGAATGAAAGGAGCTGGGATCTCACTCTCTTTGAATCTTCTTTATCATGCTAAGAGGAGCAGGAAAAAGCAAAAAATTTCAGAATTGCACCTTGCAATGCGGAGAAATTACTGTTTGTGCATTTACAATATTCATTGATTTTTGCCATTGAAAAACGTCCAGAAATGATTGAAGCTACTGACTGAATGAAAGGAGCTGGCATCTCACTCTCTTTAAATCTTCTTTATCATGCTAAGAGGAGCAGGAAAAAGCAAAAAATTTCAGAATTGCACCTTGCAATACTGAGAAATTACTGTTTGTGCATTTACAATATTCATTGATTTTTGGAATTGAAAAACATCGTTATTCATATACCAGAAATGTTTGAAGCTACTGACTGAATGAAAGGAGCTGGCATCTCACTCTCTTTGAATCTTCTTTATCATGCTAAGAGGAGCAGGAAAAAGCAAAAAATTTCAGAATTGCACCTTGCAATGCGGAGAAATTACTGTTTGTGCATTTACAATATTCATTGATTTTTGCCATTGAAAAACGTCCAGAAATGATTGAAGCTACTGACTGAATGAAAGGAGCTGGCATCTCACTCTCTTTGAATCTTCTTTATCATGCTAAGAGGAGCAGGAAAAAGCAAAAAATTTCAGAATTGCACCTTGCAATGCGGAGAAATTACTGTTTGTGCATTTACAATATTCATTGATTTTTGCCATTGAAAAACGTCCAGAAATGATTGAAGCTACTGACTGAATGAAAGGAGCTGGCATCTCACTCTCTTTGAATCTTCTTTATCATGCTAAGAGGAGCAGGAAAAAGCAAAAAATTTCAGAATTGCACCTTGCAATGCGGAGAAATTACTGTTTGTGCATTTACAATATTCATTGATTTTTGCAATTGAAAAACATCATGTTATTCATATACCAGAAATGATTGAAGCTACTGAGTGAATGAAAGGAGCTGGCATCTCACTCTCTTTGAATCTTCTTTATCATGCTAAGAGGAGCAGGAAAAAGCAAAAAATTTCAGAATTGCACCTTGCAATGCGGAGAAATTACTGTTTGTGCATTTACAATATTCATTGATTTTTGCCATTGAAAAACGTCCAGAAATGATTGAAGCTACTGACTGAATGAAAGGAGCTGGCATCTCACTCTCTTTGAATCTTCTTTATCATGCTAAGAGGAGCAGGAAAAAGCAAAAAATTTCAGAATTGCACCTTGCAATGCGGAGAAATTACTGTTTGTGCATTTACAATATTCATTGATTTTTGCCATTGAAAAACATCCAGAAATGATTGAAGCTACTGACTGAATGAAAGGAGCTGGCATCTCACTCTCTTTGAATCTTCTTTATCATGCTAAGAGGAGCAGGAAAATGCAAAAAATTTCAGAATTGCACCTTGCAATGCGGAGAAATTACTGTTTGTGTATTTACAATATTCATTGATTTTTGCCTTTGAAAAACATCCAGAAATGATTGAAGCTACTGACTGAATGAAAGGAGCTGGCATCTCACTCTCTTTGAATCTTCTTTATCATGCTAAGAGGAGCAGGAAAAAGCAAAAAATTTCAGAATTGCACCTTGCAATGCGGAGAAATTACTGTTTGTGCATTTACAATATTCATTGATTTTTGCCATTGAAAAACATCATGTTATTCATATTCCAGAAAAGATTGAAGCTACTGACTGAATGAAAGGAGCTGGCATCTCACTCTCTTTGAATCTTCTTTATCATGCTAAGAGGAGCAGGAAAAAGGAAAAAATTTCAGAATTGCACCTTGCAATGCGGAGAAATTACTGTTTGTGCATTTACAATATTCATTGATTTTTGCCATTGAAAAACGTCCAGAAATGTTTGAAGCTACTGACTGAATGAAAGGAGCTGGCATCTCACTCTCTTTGAATCTTCTTTATCATGCTAAGAGGAGCAGGAAAAAGCAAAAAATTTCAGAATTGCACCTTGCAATGCGGAGAAATTACTGTTTGTGCATTTACAATATTCATTGATTTTTTCCATTGAAAAACGTCCAGAAATGATTGAAGCTACTGACTGAATGAAAGGAGCTGGCATCTCACTCTCTTTGAATCTTCTTTATCATGCTAAGAGGAGCAGGAAAAAGCAAAAAATTTCAGAATTGCACCTTGCAATGCGGAGAAATTACTGTTTGTGCATTTACAATATTCATTGATTTTTGCCATTGAAAAATGTCCAGAAATGATTGAAGCTACTGACTGAATGAAAGGAGCTGGCATCTCACTCTCTTTGAATCTTGTTTATCATGCTAAGAGGAGCAGGAAAAAGCAAAAAATTTCACAATTGCACCTTGCAATGCGGAGAAATTACTGTTTGTGCATTTACAATATTCATTGATTTTTGCCATTGAAAAACATCATGTTATTCATATACCAGAAATGTTTGAAGCTACTGACTGAATGAAAGGAGCTGGCATCTCACTCTCTTTGAATCTTCTTTATCATGCTAAGAGGAGCAGGAAAAAGCAAAAAATTTCAGAATTGCACCTTGCAATGCGGAGAAATTACTGTTTGTGCATTTACAATATTCATTGATTTTTGCAATTGAAAAACATCATGTTATTCATATACCAGAAATGATTGAAGCTACTGAGTGAATGAAAGGAGCTGGCATCTCACTCTCTTTGAATCTTCTTTATCATGCTAAGAGGAGCAGGAAAAAGCAAAAAATTTCAGAATTGCACCTTGCAATGCGGAGAAATTACTGTTTGTGCATTTACAATATTCATTGATTTTTGCCATTGAAAAACGTCCAGAAATGATTGAAGCTACTGACTGAATGAAAGGAGCTGGCATCTCACTCTCTTTGAATCTTCTTTATCATGCTAAGAGGAGCAGGAAAAAGCAAAAAATTTCAGAATTGCACCTTGCAATGCGGAGAAATTACTGTTTGTGCATTTACAATATTCATTGATTTTTGCCATTGAAAAACATCCAGAAATGATTGAAGCTACTGACTGAATGAAAGGAGCTGGCATCTCACTCTCTTTGAATCTTCTTTATCATGCTAAGAGGAGCAGGAAAAAGCAAAAAAATTCAGAATTGCACCTTGCAATGCGGAGAAATTACTGTTTGTGTATTTACAATATTCATTGATTTTTGCCATTGAAAAACATCCAGAAATGATTGAAGCTACTGACTGAATGAAAGGAGCTGGCATCTCACTCTCTTTGAATCTTCTTTATCATGCTAAGAGGAGCAGGAAAAAGCAAAAAATTTCAGAATTGCACCTTGCAATGCGGAGAAATTACTGTTTGTGCATTTACAATATTCATTGATTTTTGCCATTGAAAAACATCATGTTATTCATATTCCAGAAATGATTGAAGCTACTGACTGTATGAAAGGAGCTGGCATCTCACTCTCTTTGAATCTTCTTTATCATGCTAAGAGGAGCAGGAAAAAGGAAAAAATTTCAGAATTGCACCTTGCAATGCGGAGAAATTACTGTTTGTGCATTTACAATATTCATTGATTTTTGCCATTGAAAAACGTCCAGAAATGTTTGAAGCTACTGACTGAATGAAAGGAGCTGGCATCTCACTCTCTTTGAATCTTCTTTATCATGCTAAGAGGAGCAGGAAAAAGCAAAAAATTTCAGAATTGCACCTTGCAATGCGGAGAAATTACTGTTTGTGCATTTACAATATTCATTGATTTTTGCCATTGAAAAACGTCCAGAAATGATTGAAGCTACTGACTGAATGAAAGGAGCTGGCATCTCACTCTCTTTGAATCTTCTTTATCATGCTAAGAGGAGCAGGAAAAAGCAAAAAAATTCAGAATTGCACCTTGCAATGCGGAGAAATTACTGTTTGTGTATTTACAATATTCATTGATTTTTGCCATTGAAAAACATCCAGAAATGATTGAAGCTACTGACTGAATGAAAGGAGCTGGCATCTCACTCTCTTTGAATCTTCTTTATCATGCTAAGAGGAGCAGGAAAAAGCAAAAAATTTCAGAATTGCACCTTGCAATGCGGAGAAATTACTGTTTGTGCATTTACAATATTCATTGATTTTTGCCATTGAAAAACATCATGTTATTCATATTCCAGAAATGATTGAAGCTACTGACTGTATGAAAGGAGCTGGCATCTCACTCTCTTTGAATCTTCTTTATCATGCTAAGAGGAGCAGGAAAAAGGAAAAAATTTCAGAATTGCACCTTGCAATGCGGAGAAATTACTGTTTGTGCATTTACAATATTCATTGATTTTTGCCATTGAAAAACGTCCAGAAATGTTTGAAGCTACTGACTGAATGAAAGGAGCTGGCATCTCACTCTCTTTGAATCTTCTTTATCATGCTAAGAGGAGCAGGAAAAAGCAAAAAATTTCAGAATTGCACCTTGCAATGCGGAGAAATTACTGTTTGTGCATTTACAATATTCATTGATTTTTGCCATTGAAAAACGTCCAGAAATGATTGAAGCTACTGACTGAATGAAAGGAGCTGGCATCTCACTCTCTTTGAATCTTCTTTATCATGCTAAGAGGAGCAGGAAAAAGCAAAAAATTTCACAATTGCACCTTGCAATGCGGAGAAATTACTGTTTGTGCATTTACAATATTCATTGATTTTTGCCATTGAAAAACATCATGTTATTCATATACCAGAAATGTTTGAAGCTACTGACTGAATGAAAGGAGCTGGCATCTCACTCTCTTTGAATCTTCTTTATCATGCTAAGAGGAGCAGGAAAAAGCAAAAAATTTCAGAATTTCACCTTGCAATGCGGAGAAATTACTGTTTGTGCATTTACAATATTCATTGATTTTTACCATTGAAAAACATCATGTTATTCATATACCAGAAATGATTGAAGCTACTGACTGAATGAAAGGAGCTGGCATCTCACTCTCTTTGAGTCTTCTTTATCATGCTAAGAGGAGCAGGAAAAAGCAAAAAATTTCAGAATTGCACCTTGCAATGCGGAGAAATTACTGTTTGTGCATTTACAATATTCATTGATTTTTGCCATTGAAAAACGTCCAGATATGATTGAAGCTACAGACTGAATGAAAGGAGCTGGCATCTCACTCTCTTTGAATCTTCTTTATCATGCTAAGAGGAGCAGGAAAAAGCAAAAAATTTCAGAATTGCACCTTGCAATGCGGAGAAATTACTGTTTGTGCATTTACAATATTCATTGATTTTTGCCATTGAAAAACATCCAGAAATGATTGAAGCTACTGACTGAATGAAAGGAGCTGGCATCTCACTCTCTTTGAATCTTCTTTATCATGCTAAGAGGAGCAGGAAAAAGCAAAAAATTTCCAAATTGCACCTTGCAATGCGGAGAAATTACTGTTTGTGCATTTACAATATTCATTGATTTTTGCCATTGAAAAACGTCCAGAAATGTTTGAAGCTACTGACTGAATGAAAGGAGCTGGCATCTCACTCTCTTTGAATCTTCTTTATCATGCTAAGAGGAGCAGGAAAAAGCAAAAAATTTCAGAATTGCACCTTGCAATGCAGAGAAATTACTGTTTGTGCATTTACAATATTCATTGATTTTTGCCATTGAAAAACATCATGTTATTCATATACCAGAAATGTTTGAAGCTACTGACTGAATGAAAGGGGCTGGCATCTCACTCTCTTTGAATCTTCTTTATCATGCTAAGAGGAGCAGGAAAAAGCAAAAAATTTCAGAATTGCACCTTGCAATGCGGAGAAATTACTGTTTGTGCATTTACAATATGCATTGATTTTTGCCATTGAAAAACGTCCAGAAATGATTGAAGCTACTGACTGAATGAAAGGAGCTGGCATCTCACTCTCTTTGAATCTTCTTTATCATGCTAAGAGGAGCAGGAAAAAGCAAAAAATTTCAGAATTGCACCTTGCAATACTGAGAAATTACTGTTTGTGCATTTACAATATTCATTGATTTTTGCCATTGAAAAACATCGTTATTCATATACCAGAAATGTTTGAAGCTACTGACTGAATGAAAGGAGCTGGCATCTCACTCTCTTTGAATCTTCTTTATCATGCTAAGAGGAGCAGGAAAAAGCAAAAAATTTCAGAATTGCACCTTGCAATGCAGAGAAATTACTGTTTGTGCATTTACAATATTCATTGATTTTTGCCATTGAAAAACGTCCAGAAATGATTGAAGCTACTGACTGAATGAAAGGAGCTGGCATCTCACTCTCTTTGAATCTTCTTTATCATGCTAAGAGGAGCAGGAAAAAGCAAAAAATTTCAGAATTGCACCTTGCAATGCGGAGAAATTACTGTTTGTGCATTTACAATATTCATTGATTTTTGCCATTGAAAAACATCATGTTATTCATATACCAGAAATGTTTGAAGCTACTGACTGAATGAAAGGAGCTGGCATCTCACTCTCTTTGAATCTTCTTTATCATGCTAAGAGGAGCGGGAAAAAGCAAAAAATTTCCGAATTGCACCTTGCAATGCGGAGAAATTACTGTTTGTGCATTTACAATATTCATTGATTTTTGCCATTGAAAAACGTCCAGAAATGTTTGAAGCTACTGACTGAATGAAAGGAGCTGGCATCTCACTCTCTTTGAATCTTCTTTATCATGCTAAGAGGAGCAGGAAAAAGCAAAAAATTTCAGAATTGCACCTTGCAATGCGGAGAAATTACTGTTTGTGCATTTACAATATTCATTGATTCTTGCCATTGAAAAACGTCCAGAAATGATTGAAGCTACTGACTGAATGAAAGGAGCTGGCATCTCACTCTCTTTGAATCTTCTTTATCATGCTAAGAGGAGCAGGAAAAAGCAAAAAATTTCAGAATTGCACCTTGCAATGCAGAGAAATTACTGTTTGTGCATTTACAATATTCATTGATTTTTGCCATTGAAAAACATCATGTTATTCATAGACCAGAAATGTTTGAAGCTACTGACTGAATGAAAGGAGCTGGCATCTCACTCTCTCTGAATCTTCTTTATCATGCTAAGAGGAGCAGGAAAAAGCAAAAAATTTCAGAATTGCACCTTGCAATGCGAAGAAATTACTGTTTGTGCATTTACAATATTCATTGATTTTTGCCATTGAAAAACGTCCAGAAATGATTGAAGCTACTGACTGAATGAAAGGAGCTGGCATCTCACTCTCTTTGAATCTTCTTTATCATGCTAAGAGGAGCAGGAAAAAGCAAAAAATTTCAGAATTGCACCTTGCAATGCGGAGAAATTACTGTTTGTGCATATACAATATTCATTGATTTTTGCCATTGAAAAACGTCCAGAAATGATTGAAGCTACTGACTGAATGAAAGGAGCTGGCATCTCACTCTCTTTGAATCTTCTTTATCATGCTAAGAGGAGCAGGAAAAAGCAAAAAATTTCAGAATTGCACCTTGCAATACTGAGAAATTACTGTTTGTGCATTTACAATATTCATTGATTTTTGCCATTGAAAAACATCGTTATTCATATACCAGAAATGTTTGAAGCTACTGACTGAATGAAAGGAGCTGGCATCTCACTCTCTTTGAATCTTCTTTATCATGCTAAGAGGAGCAGGAAAAAGCAAAAAATTTCAGAATTGCACCTTGCAATGCAGAGAAATTACTGTTCGTGCATTTACAATATTCATTGATTTTTGCCATTGAAAAACGTCCAGAAATGATTGAAGCTACTGACTGAATGAAAGGAGCTGGCATCTCACTCTCTTTGAATCTTCTTTATCATGCTAAGAGGAGCAGGAAAAAGCAAAAAATTTCAGAATTGCACCTTGCAATGCGGAGAAATTACTGTTTGTGCATTTACAATATTCATTGATTTTTGCCATTGAAAAACGTCCAGAAATGATTGAAGCTACTGACTGAATGAAAGGAGCTGGCATCTCACTCTCTTTGAATCTTCTTTATCATGCTAAGAGGAGCAGGAAAAAGCAAAAAATTTCAGAATTGCACCTTGCAATGCGGAGAAATTACTGTTTGTGCATTTACAATATTCATTGATTTTTGCCATTGAAAAACATCATGTTATTCATATACCAGAAATGTTTGAAGCTACTGACTGAATGAAAGGAGCTGGCATCTCACGCTCTTTGAATCTTCTTTATCATGCTAAGAGGAGCAGGAAAAAGCAAAAAATTTCCGAATTGCACCTTGCAATGCGGAGAAATTACTGTTTGTGCATTTACAATATTCATTGATTTTTGCCATTGAAAAACGTCCAGAAATGTTTGAAGCTACTGACTGAATGAAAGGAGATGGCATCTCACTCTCTTTGAATCTTCTTTATCATGCTAAGAGGAGCAGGAAAAAGCAAAAAATTTCAGAATTGCACCTTGCAATGCAGAGAAATTACTGTTTGTGCATTTACAATATTCATTGATTCTTGCCATTGAAAAACGTCCAGAAATGATTGAAGCTACTGACTGAATGAAAGGAGCTGGCATCTCACTCTCTTTGAATCTTCTTTATCATGCTAAGAGGAGCAGGAAAAAGCAAAAAATTTCAGAATTGCACCTTGCAATGCAGAGAAATTACTGTTTGTGCATTTACAATATTCATTGATTTTTGCCATTGAAAAACATCATGTTATTCATAGACCAGAAATGTTTGAAGCTACTGACTGAATGAAAGGAGCTGGCATCTCACTCTCTTTGAATCTTCTTTATCATGCTAAGAGGAGCAGGAAAAAGCAAAAAATTTCAGAATTGCACCTTGCAATGCGCAGAAATTACTGTTTGTGCATTTACAATATTCATTGATTTTTGCCATTGAAAAACGTCCAGAAATGATTGAAGCTACTGACTGAATGAAAGGAGCTGGCATCTCACTCTCTTTGAATCTTCTTCATCATGCTAAGAGGAGCAGGAAAAAGCAAAAAATTTCAGAATTGCACCTTGCAATGCGGAGAAATTACTGTTTGTGCATTTACAATATTCATTGATTTTTGCCATTGAAAAACGTCCAGAAATGATTGAAGCTACTGACTGAATGAAAGGAGCTGGCATCTCACTCTCTTTGAATCTTCTTTATCATGCTAAGAGGAGCAGGAAAAAGCAAAAAATTTCAGAATTGCACCTTGCAATGCGGAGAAATTACTGTTTGTGCATTTACAATATTCATTGATTTTTGCCATTGAAAAACATCATGTTATTCATATACCAGAAATGTTTGAAGCTACTGACTGAATGAAAGGAGCTGGCATCTCACTCTCTTTGAATCTTATTTATCATGCTAAGAGGAGCAGGAAAAAGGAAAAAATTTCAGAATTGCACCTTGCAATGCGGAGAAATTACTGTTTGTGCATTTACAATATTCATTGATTTTTGCCATTGAAAAACATCATGTTATTCATATACCAGAAATAATTGAAGCTACTGACTGAATGAAAGGAGCTGGCATCTCACTCTCTTTGAATCTTCTTTATCATGCGAAGAGGAGCAGGACAAAGCAAAAAATTTCAGAATTGCACCTTGCAATGCGGAGAAATTACTGTTTGTGCATTTACAATATTCATTGATTTTTGCCATTGAAAAACGTCCAGGAATGATTGAAGCTACTGACTGAATGAAAGGAGCTGGCATCTCACTCTCTTTGAATCTTCTTTATCATGCTAAGAGGAGCAGGAAAAGGCAAAAAATTTCAGAATTGCACCTTGCAATGCGGAGAAATTACTGTTTGTGCATTTACAATATTCATTGATTTTTGCCATTGAAAAACATCATGTTATTCATATACCAGAAATGATTGAAGCTACTGACTGAATGAAAGGAGCTGGCATCTCACTCTCTTTGAATCTTCTTTATCATGCTAAGAGGAGCGGGAAAAAGCAAAAAATTTCAGAATTGCACCTTGCAATGCGGAGAAATTACTGTTTGTGCATTTACAATATTCATTGATTTTTGCCATTGAAAAACATCATGTTATTCATATTCCAGAAATGTTTGAACCTACTGACTGAATGAAAGGAGCTGGCATCTCACTCTCTTTGAATCTTCTTTATCATGCTAAGAGGAGCAGGAAAAAGCAAAAAATTTCAGAATTGCACCTTGCAATGCAGAGAAATTACTGTTTGTGCATTTACAATATTCATTGATTTTTGCCATTGAAAAACGTCCAGAAATGTTTGAAGCTACTGACTGAATGAAAGGAGCTGGCATCTCACTCTCTTTGAATCTTCTTTATCATGCTAAGAGGAGCAGGAAAAAGCAAAAAATTTCCGAATTGCACCTTGCAATGCGGAGAAATTACTGTTTGTGCATTTACAATATTCATTGATTTTTGCCATTGAAAAACGTCCAGAAATGTTTGAAGCTACTGACTGAATGAAAGGAGATGGCATCTCACTCTCTTTGAATCTTCTTTATCATGCTAAGAGGAGCAGGAAAAAGCAAAAAATTTCAGAATTGCACCTTGCAATGCAGAGAAATTACTGTTTGTGCATTTACAATATTCATTGATTCTTGCCATTGAAAAACGTCCAGAAATGATTGAAGCTACTGACTGAATGAAAGGAGCTGGCATCTCACTCTCTCTGAATCTTCTTTATCATGCTAAGAGGAGCAGGAAAAAGCAAAAAATTTCAGAATTGCACCTTGCAATGCGAAGAAATTACTGTTTGTGCATTTACAATATTCATTGATTTTTGCCATTGAAAAACATCCAGAAATGATTGAAGCTACTGACTGAATGAAAGGAGCTGGCATCTCACTCTCTTTGAATCTTCTTTATCATGCTAAGAGGAGCAGGAAAAAGCAAAAAATTTCAGATTTGCACCTTGCAATGCGGAGAAATTACTGTTTGTGCATTTACAATATTCATTGATTTTTGCCATTGAAAAACATCATGTTATTCATATACCAGAAATGTTTGAAGCTACTGACTGAATGAAAGGAGCTGGCATCTCACTCTCTTTGAATCTTCTTTATCATGCTAAGAGGAGCAGGAAAAAGCAAAAAATTTCAGAATTGCACCTTGCAATGCGCAGAAATTACTGTTTGTGCATTTACAATATTCATTGATTTTTGCCATTGAAAAACGTCCAGAAATGATTGAAGCTACTGACTGAATGAAAGGAGCTGGCATCTCACTCTCTTTGAATCTTCTTCATCATGCTAAGAGGAGCAGGAAAAAGCAAAAAATTTCAGAATTGCACCTTGCAATGCGGAGAAATTACTGTTTGTGCATTTACAATATTCATTGATTTTTGCCATTGAAAAACGTCCAGAAATGATTGAAGCTACTGACTGAATGAAAGGAGCTGGCATCTCACTCTCTTTGAATCTTCTTTATCATGCTAAGAGGAGCAGGAAAAAGCAAAAAATTTCAGAATTGCACCTTGCAATGCGGAGAAATTACTGTTTGTGCATTTACAATATTCATTGATTTTTGCCATTGAAAAACATCATGTTATTCATATACCAGAAATGTTTGAAGCTACTGACTGAATGAAAGGAGCTGGCATCTCACTCTCTTTGAATCTTATTTATCATGCTAAGAGGAGCAGGAAAAAGGAAAAAATTTCAGAAATGCACCTTGCAATGCGGAGAAATTACTGTTTGTGCATTTACAATATTCATTGATTTTTGCCATTGAAAAACATCATGTTATTCATATACCAGAAATAATTGAAGCTACTGACTGAATGAAAGGAGCTGGCATCTCACTCTCTTGGAATCTTCTTTATCATGCTAAGAGGAGCAGGAAAAAGCAAAAAATTTCAGAATTGCACCTTGCAATGCGGAGAAATTACTGTTTGTGCATTTACAATATTCATTGATTTTTGCCATTGAAAAACGTCCAGAAATGATTGAAGCTACTGACTGAATGAAAGGAGCTGGCATCTCACTCTCTTTGAATCTTCTTTATCATGCTAAGAGGAGCGGGAAAAAGCAAAAAATTTCAGAATTGCACCTTGCAATGCGGAGAAATTACTGTTTGTGCATTTACAATATTCATTGATTTTTGCCATTGAAAAACATCATGTTATTCATATACCAGAAATGTTTGAACCTACTGACTGAATGAAAGGAGCTGGCATCTCACTCTCTTTGAATCTTCTTTATCATGCTAAGAGGAGCAGGAAAAAGCAAAAAATTTCAGAATTGCACCTTGCAATGCAGAGAAATTACTGTTTGTGCATTTACAATATTCATTGATTTTTGCCATTGAAAAACGTCCAGAAATGTTTGAAGCTACTGACTGAATCAAAGGAGCTGGCATCTCACTCTCTTTGAATCTTCTTTATCATGCTAAGAGGAGCAGGAAAAAGCAAAAAATTTCAGAATTGCACCTTGCAATGCGGAGAAATTACTGTTTGTGCATTTACAATATTCATTGATTCTTGCCATTGAAAAACGTCCAGAAATGATTGAAGCTACTGACTGAATGAAAGGAGCTGGCATCTCACTCTCTTTGAATCTTCTTTATCATGCTAAGAGGAGCAGGAAAAAGCAAAAAATTTCAGAATTGCACCTTGCAATGCAGAGAAATTAATGTTTGTGCATTTACAATATTCATTGATTTTTGCCATTGAAAAACATCATGTTATTCATATACCAGAAATGTTTGAAGCTACTGACTGAATGAAAGGAGCTGGCATCTCACTCTCTTTGAATCTTCTTTATCATGCTAAGAGGAGCAGGAAAAAGCAAAAAATTTCAGAATTGCACCTTGCAATGCGGAGAAATTACTGTTTGTGCATTTACAATATTCATTGATTTTTGCCATTGAAAAACGTCCAGAAATGATTGAAGCTACTGACTGAATGAAAGGAGCTGGCATCTCACTCTCTTTGAATCTTCTTTATCATGCTAAGAGGAGCAGGAAAAAGCAAAAAATTTCAGAATTGCACCTTGCAATACTGAGAAATTACTGTTTGTGCATTTACAATATTCATTGATTTTTGCCATTGAAAAACATCGTTATTCATATACCAGAAATGTTTGAAGCTACTGACTGAATGAAAGGAGCTGGCATCTCACTCTCTTTGAATCTTCTTTATCATGCTAAGAGGAGCAGGAAAAAGCAAAAAATTTCAGAATTGCACCTTGCAATGCGGAGAAATTACTGTTTGTGCATTTACAATATTCATTGATTTTTGCCATTGAAAAACGTCCAGAAATGATTGAAGCTACTGACTGAATGAAAGGAGCTGGCATCTCACTCTCTTTGAATCTTCTTTATCATGCTAAGAGGAGCAGGAAAAAGCAAAAAATTTCAGAATTGCACCTTGCAATGCGGAGAAATTACTGTTTGTGCATTTACAATATTCATTGATTTTTGCCATTGAAAAACGTCCAGAAATTATTGAAGCTACTGACTGAATGAAAGGAGCTGGCATCTCACTCTCTTTGAATCTTCTTTATCATGCTAAGAGGAGCAGGAAAAAGCAAAAAATTTCAGAATTGCACCTTGCAATGCGGAGAAATTACTGTTTGTGCATTTACAATATTCATTGATTTTTGCCATTGAAAAACATCATGTTATTCATATACCAGAAATGTTTGAAGCTACTGACTGAATGAAAGGAGCTGGCATCTCACTCTCTTTGAATCTTCTTTATCATGCTAAGAGGAGCAGGAAAAAGCAAAAAATTTCAGAATTGCACCTTGCAATGCGCAGAAATTACTGTTTGTGCATTTACAATATTCATTGATTTTTGCCATTGAAAAACGTCCAGAAATGATTGAAGCTACTGACTGAATGAAAGGAGCTGGCATCTCACTCTCTTTGAATCTTCTTCATCATGCTAAGAGGAGCAGGAAAAAGCAAAAAATTTCAGAATTGCACCTTGCAATGCGGAGAAATTACTGTTTGTGCATTTACAATATTCATTGATTTTTGCCATTGAAAAACGTCCAGAAATGATTGAAGCTACTGACTGAATGAAAGGAGCTGGCATCTCACTCTCTTTGAATCTTCTTTATCATGCTAAGAGGAGCAGGAAAAAGCAAAAAATTTCAGAATTGCACCTTGCAATGCGGAGAAATTACTGTTTGTGCATTTACAATATTCATTGATTTTTGCCATTGAAAAACATCATGTTATTCATATACCAGAAATGTTTGAAGCTACTGACTGAATGAAAGGAGCTGGCATCTCACTCTCTTTGAATCTTATTTATCATGCTAAGAGGAGCAGGAAAAAGGAAAAAATTTCAGAAATGCACCTTGCAATGCGGAGAAATTACTGTTTGTGCATTTACAATATTCATTGATTTTTGCCATTGAAAAACATCATGTTATTCATATACCAGAAATAATTGAAGCTACTGACTGAATGAAAGGAGCTGGCATCTCACTCTCTTTGAATCTTCTTTATCATGCTAAGAGGAGCAGGAAAAAGCAAAAAATTTCAGAATTGCACCTTGCAATGCGGAGAAATTACTGTTTGTGCATTTACAATATTCATTGATTTTTGCCATTGAAAAACGTCCAGAAATGATTGAAGCTACTGACTGAATGAAAGGAGCTGGCATCTCACTCTCTTTGAATCTTCTTTATCATGCTAAGAGGAGCGGGAAAAAGCAAAAAATTTCAGAATTGCACCTTGCAATGCGGAGAAATTACTGTTTGTGCATTTACAATATTCATTGATTTTTGCCATTGAAAAACATCATGTTATTCATATACCAGAAATGTTTGAACCTACTGACTGAATGAAAGGAGCTGGCATCTCACTCTCTTTGAATCTTCTTTATCATGCTAAGAGGAGCAGGAAAAAGCAAAAAATTTCAGAATTGCACCTTGCAATGCAGAGAAATTACTGTTTGTGCATTTACAATATTCATTGATTTTTGCCATTGAAAAACGTCCAGAAATGTTTGAAGCTACTGACTGAATCAAAGGAGCTGGCATCTCACTCTCTTTGAATCTTCTTTATCATGCTAAGAGGAGCAGGAAAAAGCAAAAAATTTCAGAATTGCACCTTGCAATGCGGAGAAATTACTGTTTGTGCATTTACAATATTCATTGATTCTTGCCATTGAAAAACGTCCAGAAATGATTGAAGCTACTGACTGAATGAAAGGAGCTGGCATCTCACTCTCTTTGAATCTTCTTTATCATGCTAAGAGGAGCAGGAAAAAGCAAAAAATTTCAGAATTGCACCTTGCAATGCAGAGAAATTAATGTTTGTGCATTTACAATATTCATTGATTTTTGCCATTGAAAAACATCATGTTATTCATATACCAGAAATGTTTGAAGCTACTGACTGAATGAAAGGAGCTGGCATCTCACTCTCTTTGAATCTTCTTTATCATGCTAAGAGGAGCAGGAAAAAGCAAAAAATTTCAGAATTGCACCTTGCAATGCGGAGAAATTACTGTTTGTGCATTTACAATATTCATTGATTTTTGCCATTGAAAAACGTCCAGAAATGATTGAAGCTACTGACTGAATGAAAGGAGCTGGCATCTCACTCTCTTTGAATCTTCTTTATCATGCTAAGAGGAGCAGGAAAAAGCAAAAAATTTCAGAATTGCACCTTGCAATACTGAGAAATTACTGTTTGTGCATTTACAATATTCATTGATTTTTGCCATTGAAAAACATCGTTATTCATATACCAGAAATGTTTGAAGCTACTGACTGAATGAAAGGAGCTGGCATCTCACTCTCTTTGAATCTTCTTTATCATGCTAAGAGGAGCAGGAAAAAGCAAAAAATTTCAGAATTGCACCTTGCAATGCGGAGAAATTACTGTTTGTGCATTTACAATATTCATTGATTTTTGCCATTGAAAAACGTCCAGAAATGATTGAAGCTACTGACTGAATGAAAGGAGCTGGCATCTCACTCTCTTTGAATCTTCTTTATCATGCTAAGAGGAGCAGGAAAAAGCAAAAAATTTCAGAATTGCACCTTGCAATGCGGAGAAATTACTGTTTGTGCATTTACAATATTCATTGATTTTTGCCATTGAAAAACGTCCAGAAATTATTGAAGCTACTGACTGAATGAAAGGAGCTGGCATCTCACTCTCTTTGAATCTTCTTTATCATGCTAAGAGGAGCAGGAAAAAGCAAAAAATTTCAGAATTGCACCTTGCAATGCGGAGAAATTACTGTTTGTGCATTTACAATATTCATTGATTTTTGCCATTGAAAAACATCATGTTATTCATATACCAGAAATGTTTGAAGCTACTGACTGAATGAAAGGAGCTGGCATCTCACTCTCTTTGAATCTTCTTTATCATGCTAAGAGGAGCAGGAAAAAGCAAAAAATTTCAGAATTGCACCTTGCAATGCGGAGAAATTACTGTTTGTGCATTTACAATATTCATTGATTTTTGCCATTGAAAAACATCATGTTATTCATATACCAGAAATGATTGAAGCTACTGAATGAATGAAAGGAGCTGGCATCTCACTCTCTTTGAATCTTCTTTATCATGCTAAGAGGAGCAGGAAAAAGCAAAAAATTTCAGAATTGCACCTTGCAATGCGGAGAAATTATTGTTTGTGCATTTACAATATTCATTGATTTTTGCCATTGAAAAACGTCCAGAAATGATTAAAGCTACTGACTGAATGAAAGGAGCTGGCATCTCACTCTCTTTGAATCTTCTTTATCATGCTAAGAGGAGCAGGAAAAAGCAAAAAATTTCAGAATTGCACCTTGCAATGCGGAGAAATTACTGTTTGTGCATTTACAATATTCATTGATTTTTGCCATTGAAAAACGTCCAGAAATGATTGAAGCTACTGACTGAATGAAAGGAGCTGGCATCTCACTCTCTTTGAATCTTCTTTATCATGCTAAGAGGAGCAGGAAAAAGCAAAAAATTTCAGAATTGCACCTTGCAATGCGGAGAAATTACTGTTTGTGCATTTACAATATTCATTGATTTTTGCCATTGAAAAACATCATGTTATTCATATACCAGAAATGTTTGAAGCTACTGACTGAATGAAAGGAGCTGGCATCTCACTCTCTTTGAATCTTCTTTATCTTGCTAAGAGGAGCAGGAAAAAACAAAAAATTTCAGAATTGCAATTTGCAATGCGGAGAAATTACTGTTTGTGCATTTACAATATTGATTGATTTTTGCCATTGAAAAACGTCCAGAAATGTTTGAAGCTACTGACTGAATGAAAGGAGTTGGCATCTCACTCTCTTTGAATCTTCTTTATCATGCTAAGAGGAGCAGGAAAAAGCAAAAAATTTCAGAATTGCACCTTGCAATGCGGAGAAATTACTGTTTGTGCATTTACAATATTCATTGATTTTTGCCATTGAAAAACGTCCAGAAATGATTGAAGCTACTGACTGAATGAAAGGAGTTGGCATCTCACTCTCTTTGAATCTTCTTTGTCATGCTAAGAGGAGCAGGAAAAAGCAAAAAATTTCAGAATTGCACCTTGCAATGCGGAGAAATTACTGTTTGTGCATTTACAATATTCATTGATTTTTGCCATTGAAAAACGTCCATAAATGATTGAAGCTACTGACTGAATGAAAGGAGCTGGCATCTCACTCTCTTTGAATCTTCTTTATCATGCTAAGAGGAGCAGGAAAAAGCAAAAAATTTCAGAATTGCACCTTGCAATGCGGAGAAATTACTGTTTGTGCATTTACAATATTCATTGATTTTTGCCATTGAAAAACGTCCAGAAATGATTGAAGCTACTAACTGAATGAAAGGAGCTGGCATCTCACTCTCTTTGAATCTTCTTTATCATGCTAAGAGGAGCAGGAAAAAGCAAAAAATTTCAGAATTGCACCTTGCAATGCGGAGAAATTACTGTTTGTGCATTTACAATATTCATTGATTTTTGCCATTGAAAAACATCATGTTATTCATATACCAGAAATGTTTGAAGCTACTGACTGAATGAAAGGAGCTGACATCTCACTCTCTTTGAATCTTCTTTATCATGCTAAGAGGAGCAGGAAAAAGCAAAAAATTTCAGAATTGGACCTTGCAATGCGGAGAAATTACTGTCTGTGCATTTACAATATTCATTGATTTTTGCCATTGAAAAACATCCAGAAATGATTGAAGCTACTGACTGAATGAAAGGAGCTGGCATCTCACTCTCTTTGAATCTTCTTTATCATGCTAAGAGGAGCAGGAAAAAGCAAAAAATTTCAGAATTGCACCTTGCAATGCGGAGAAATTACTGTTTGTGCATTTACAATATTCATTGATTTTTGCCATTGAAAAACGTCCAGAAATTATTGAAGCTACTGACTGAATGAAAGGAGCTGGTATCTCACTCTCTTTGAATCTTCTTTATCATGCTAAGAGGAGCAGGAAAAAGCAAAAAATTTCAGAATTGCACCTTGCAATGCGGAGAAATTACTGTTTGTGCATTTACAAAATTCATTGATTTTTGCCATTGAAAAACATCATGTTATTCATATACCAGAAATGTTTGAAGCTACTGACTGAATGAAAGGAGCTGGCATCTCACTCTCTTTGAATCTACTTTATCATGCTAAGAGGAGCAGGAAAAAGCAAAAAATTTCAGAATTGCACCTTGCAATGCGGAGAAATTACTGTTTGTGCATTTACAATATTCATTGATTTTTGCCATTGAAAAACGTCCAGAAATGATTGAAGCTACTGACTGAATGAAAGGAGCTGGCATCTCACTCTCTTTGAATCTTCTTTATCATACTAAGAGGAGCAGGAAAAAGCAAAAAATTTCAGAATTGCACCTTGCAATGCGGAGAAATTACTGTTTGTGCATTTACAATATTCATTGATTTTTGCCATTGAAAAACGTCCAGAAATGATTGAAGCTACTGACTGAATGAAAGGAGCTGGCATCTCACTCTCTTTGAATCTTCTTTATCATGCTAAGAGGAGCAGGAAAAAGCAAAAAATTTCAGAATTGCACCTTGCAATGCGGAGAAATTACTGTTTGTGCATTTACAATATTCATTGATTTTTGCCATTGAAAAACATCATGTTATTCATATACCAGAAATGTTTGAAGCTACTGACTGAATGAAAGGAGCTGACATCTCACTCTCTTTGAATCTTCTTTATCATGCTAAGAGGAGCAGGAAAAAGCAAAAAATTTCAGAATTGGACCTTGCAATGCGGAGAAATTACTGTCTGTGCATTTACAATATTCATTGATTTTTGCCATTGAAAAACATACAGAAATGATTGAAGCTACTGACTGAATGAAAGGAGCTGGCATCTCACTCTCTTTGAATCTTCTTTATCATGCTAAGAGGAGCAGGAAAAAGCAAAAACTTTCAGAATTGCACCTTGCAATGCGGAGAAATTACTGTTTGTGCATTTACAATATTCATTGATTTTTGCCATTGAAAAACATCATGTTATTCATATACCAGAAATGATTGAAGCTACTGACTGAATGAAAGGAGCTGGCATCTCACTCTCTTTGAATCTTCTTTATCATGCTAAGAGGAGCAGGAAAAAGCAAAAAATTTCAGAATTGCACCTTGCAATGCGGATAAATTACTGTTTGTGCATTTACAATATTCATTGATTTTTGCCATTGAAAAACATCATGTTATTCATATACCAGAAATGTTTGAAGCTACTGACTGAATGAAAGGAGCTGGCATCTCACTCTCTTTGAATCTTCTTTATCATGCTAAGAGGAGCAGGAAAAAGCAAAAAATTTCCAAATTGCACCTTGCAATGCGGAGAAATTACTGTTTGTGCATTTACAATATTCATTGATTTTTGCCATTGAAAAACGACCAGAAATGATTGAAGCTACTGACTGAATGAAAGGAGCTGGCATCTCACTCTCTTTGAATCTTCTTTATCATGCTAAGAGGAGCAGGAAAAAGCAAAAAATTTCAGAATTGCACCTTGCAATGCGGAGAAATTACTGTTTGTGCATTTACAATATTCATTGATTTTTGCCATTGAAAAACGTCCAGAAATGATTGAAGCTACTGACTGAATGAAAGGAGCTGGCATCTCACTCTCTTTGAATCTTCTTTATCATGCTAAGAGGAGCAGGAAAAACCAAAAAATTTCAGAATTGCACCTTGCAATGCGGAGAAATTACTGTTTGTGCATTTACAATATTCATTGATTTTTGCCATTGAAAAACATCATGTTATTCATATACCAGAAATGTTTGAAGCTACTGACTGAATGAAAGGAGCTGGCATCTCACTCTCTTTGAATCTTCTTTATCATGCTAAGAGGAGCACTAAAAAGCAAAAAATTTCAGAATTGCACCTTGCAATGCGGAGAAATTACTGTTTGTGCATTTACAATATTAATTGATTTTTGCCATTGAAAAACATCATGTTATTCATATACCAGAAATGATTGAAGCTACTGACTGAATGAAAGGAGCTGGCATCTCACTCTCTTTGAATCTTCTTTATCATGCTAAGAGGAGCAGGAAAAAGCAAAAAATTTCAGAATTGCACCTTGCAATGCGGAGAAATTACTGTTTGTGCATTTACAATATTCATTGATTTTTGCCATTGAAAAACGTCCAGAAATGATTGAAGCTACTGACTGAATGAAAGGAGCTGGCATCTCACTCTCTTTGAATCTTCTTTATCATGCTAAGAGGAGCAGGAAAAAGCAAAAAATTTCAGAATTGCACCTTGCAATGCGGAGAAATTACTGTTTGTGCATTTACAATATTCATTGATTTTTGCCATTGAAAAACATCATGTTATTCATATACCAGAAATGATTGAAGCTACTGACTGAATGAAAGGAGCTGGCATCTCACTCTCTTTGAATCTTCTTTATCATGCTAAGAGGAGCAGGAAAAAGCAAAAAATTTCAGAATTGCACCTTGCAATGCAGAGAAATTACTGTTTGTGCATTTACAATATTCATTGATTTTTGCCATTGAAAAACGTCCAGAAATGATTGAAGCTACTGACTGAATGAAAGGAGCTGGCATCTCACTCTCTTTGAATCTTCTTTATCATGCTAAGAGGAGCAGGAAAAAGCAAAAAATTTCAGAATTGCACCTTGCAATGCGGAGAAATTACTGTTTGTGCATTTACAATATTCATTGATTTTTGCCATTGAAAAACATCATGTTATTCATATACCAGAAATGTTTGAAGCTACTGACTGAATGAAAGGAGCTGGCATCTCACTCTCTTTGAATCTTCTTTATCATGCTAAGAGGAGCACTAAAAAGCAAAAAATTTCAGAATTGCACCTTGCAATGCGGAGAAATTACTGTTTGTGCATTTACAATATTCATTGATTTTTGCCATTGAAAAACATCATGTTATTCATATACCAGAAATGATTGAAGCTACTGACTGAATGAAAGGAGCTGGCATCTCACTCTCTTTGAATCTTCTTTATCATGCTAAGAGGAGCAGGAAGAAGCAAAAAATTTCAGAATTACACCTTGCAATGCGGAGAAATTACTGTTTGTGCATTTACAATATTCATTGATTTTTGCCATTGAAAAACATCATGTTATTCATATACCAGAAATGATTGAAGCTACTGACTGAATGAAAGGAGCTGGCATCTCACTCTCTTTGAATCTTCTTTATCATGCTAAGAGGAGCAGGAAAAAGCAAAAAATTTCAGAATTGCACCTTGCAATGCGGAGAAATTACTGTTTGTGCATTTACAATATTCATTGATTTTTGCCATTGAAAAACATCATGTTATTCATATACCAGAAATGTTTGAAGCTACTGACTGAATGAAAGGAGCTGGCATCTCACTCTCTTTGAATCTTCTTTATCATGCTAAGAGGAGCACTAAAAAGCAAAAAATTTCAGAATTGCACCTTGCAATGCGGAGAAATTACTGTTTGTGCATTTACAATATTAATTGATTTTTGCCATTGAAAAACATCATGTTATTCATATACCAGAAATGATTGAAGCTACTGACTGAATGAAAGGAGCTGGCATCTCACTCTCTTTGAATCTTCTTTATCATGCTAAGAGGAGCAGGAAAAAGCAAAAAATTTCAGAATTGCACCTTGCAATGCGGAGAAATTACTGTTTGTGCATTTACAATATTCATTGATTTTTGCCATTGAAAAACGTCCAGAAATGATTGAAGCTACTGACTGAATGAAAGGAGCTGGCATCTCACTCTCTTTGAATCTTCTTTATCATGCTAAGAGGAGCAGGAAAAAGCAAAAAATTTCAGAATTGCACCTTGCAATGCGGAGAAATTACTGTTTGTGCATTTACAATATTCATTGATTTTTGCCATTGAAAAACATCATGTTATTCATATACCAGAAATGATTGAAGCTACTGACTGAATGAAAGGAGCTGGCATCTCACTCTCTTTGAATCTTCTTTATCATGCTAAGAGGAGCAGGAAAAAGCAAAAAATTTCAGAATTGCACCTTGCAATGCAGAGAAATTACTGTTTGTGCATTTACAATATTCATTGATTTTTGCCATTGAAAAACGTCCAGAAATGATTGAAGCTACTGACTGAATGAAAGGAGCTGGCATCTCACTCTCTTTGAATCTTCTTTATCATGCTAAGAGGAGCAGGAAAAAGCAAAAAATTTCAGAATTGCACCTTGCAATGCGGAGAAATTACTGTTTGTGCATTTACAATATTCATTGATTTTTGCCATTGAAAAACATCATGTTATTCATATACCAGAAATGTTTGAAGCTACTGACTGAATGAAAGGAGCTGGCATCTCACTCTCTTTGAATCTTCTTTATCATGCTAAGAGGAGCACTAAAAAGCAAAAAATTTCAGAATTGCACCTTGCAATGCGGAGAAATTACTGTTTGTGCATTTACAATATTCATTGATTTTTGCCATTGAAAAACATCATGTTATTCATATACCAGAAATGATTGAAGCTACTGACTGAATGAAAGGAGCTGGCATCTCACTCTCTTTGAATCTTCTTTATCATGCTAAGAGGAGCAGGAAGAAGCAAAAAATTTCAGAATTACACCTTGCAATGCGGAGAAATTACTGTTTGTGCATTTACAATATTCATTGATTTTTGCCATTGAAAAACATCATGTTATTCATATACCAGAAATGATTGAAGCTACTGACTGAATGAAAGGAGCTGGCATCTCACTCTCTTTGAATCTTCTTTATCATGCTAAGAGGAGCAGGAAAAAGCAAAAAATTTCAGAATTGCACCTTGCAATGCGGAGAAATTACTGTTTGTGCATTTACAATATTCATTGATTTTTGCCATTGAAAAACGACCAGAAATGATTGAAGCTACTGACTGAATGAAAGGAGCTGGCATCTAACTCTCTTTGAATCTTCTTTATCATGCTAAGAGGAGCAGGAAAAAGCAAAAAATTTCAGAATTGCACCTTGCAATGCGGAGAAATTACAGTTTGTGCATTTACAATATTCATTGATTTTTGCCATTGAAAAACGTCCAGAAATGATTGAAGCTACTGACTGAATGAAAGGAGCTGGCATCTCACTCTCTTTGAATCTTCTTTATCATGCTAAGAGGAGCAGGAAAAAGCAAAAAATTTCAGAAGTGCACCTTGCAATGCGGAGAAATTCCTGTTTGTGCATTTACAATATTCATTGATTTTTGCCATTGAAAAACATCATGTTATTCATATACCAGAAATGTTTGAAGCTACTGACTGAATGAAAGGAGCTGGCATCTCACTCTCTTTGAATCTTCTTTGTCATGCTAAGAGGAGCAGGAAAAAGCAAAAAATTTCAGAATTGCACCTTGCAATGCGGAGAAATTACTGTTTGTGCATTTACAATATTCATTGATTTTTGCCATTGAAAAACGTCCAGAAATGATTGAAACTACTGACTGAATGAAAGGAGCTGGCATCTCAATCTCTTTGAATCTTCTTTATCATGCTAAGAGGAGCAGGAAAAAGCAAAAAATTTCAGAATTGCACCTTGCAATGCGGAGAAATTACTGTTTGTGCATTTACAATATTCATTGATTTTTGCCATTGAAAAACATCATGTTATTCATATACCAGATATGTTTGAAGCTACTGACTGAATGAAAGGAGCTGGCATCTCACTCTCTTTGAATCTTCTTTATCATGCTAAGAGGAGCAGGAAAAAGCAAAAAATTTCAGAATTGCACCTTGGAATGCGGAGAAATTACTGTTTGTGCATTTACAATATTCATTGATTTTTGCCATTGAAAAACGTCCAGAAATGATTGAAGCTACTGACTGAATGAAAGGAGCTGGCATCTCACTCTCTTTGAATCTTCTTTATCATGCTAAGAGGAGCAGGAAAAAGCAAAAAATTTCAGAATTGCACCTTGCAATGCGGAGAAATTAATGTTTGTGCATTTACAATATTCATTGATTTTTGCCATTGAAAAACATCATGTTATTCATATACCAGAAATGTTTGAAGCTACTGACTGAATGAAAGGAGCTGGCATCTCACTCTCTTTGAATCTTATTTATCATGCTAAGAGGAGCAGGAAAAAGGAAAAAATTTCAGAAATGCACCTTGCAATGCGGAGAAATTACTGTTTGTGCATTTACAATATTCATTGATTTTTGCCATTGAAAAACATCATGTTATTCATATACCAGAAATAATTGAAGCTACTGACTGAATGAAAGGAGCTGGCATCTCACTCTCTTTGAATCTTCTTTATCATGCTAAGAGGAGCAGGAAAAAGCAAAAAATTTCAGAATTGCACCTTGCAATGCGGAGAAATTACTGTTTGTGCATTTACAATATTCATTGATTTTTGCCATTGAAAAACGTCCAGAAATGATTGAAGCTACTGACTGAATGAAAGGAGCTGGCATCTCACTCTCTTTGAATCTTCTTTATCATGCTAAGAGGAGCGGGAAAAAGCAAAAAATTTCAGAATTGCACCTTGCAATGCGGAGAAATTACTGTTTGTGCATTTACAATATTCATTGATTTTTGCCATTGAAAAACATCATGTTATTCATATACCAGAAATGTTTGAACCTACTGACTGAATGAAAGGAGCTGGCATCTCACTCTCTTTGAATCTTCTTTATCATGCTAAGAGGAGCAGGAAAAAGCAAAAAATTTCAGAATTGCACCTTGCAATGCAGAGAAATTACTGTTTGTGCATTTACAATATTCATTGATTTTTGCCATTGAAAAACGTCCAGAAATGTTTGAAGCTACTGACTGAATCAAAGGAGCTGGCATCTCACTCTCTTTGAATCTTCTTTATCATGCTAAGAGGAGCAGGAAAAAGCAAAAAATTTCAGAATTGCACCTTGCAATGCGGAGAAATTACTGTTTGTGCATTTACAATATTCATTGATTCTTGCCATTGAAAAACGTCCAGAAATGATTGAAGCTACTGACTGAATGAAAGGAGCTGGCATCTCACTCTCTTTGAATCTTCTTTATCATGCTAAGAGGAGCAGGAAAAAGCAAAAAATTTCAGAATTGCACCTTGCAATGCAGAGAAATTAATGTTTGTGCATTTACAATATTCATTGATTTTTGCCATTGAAAAACATCATGTTATTCATATACCAGAAATGTTTGAAGCTACTGACTGAATGAAAGGAGCTGGCATCTCACTCTCTTTGAATCTTCTTTATCATGCTAAGAGGAGCAGGAAAAAGCAAAAAATTTCAGAATTGCACCTTGCAATGCGGAGAAATTACTGTTTGTGCATTTACAATATTCATTGATTTTTGCCATTGAAAAACGTCCAGAAATGATTGAAGCTACTGACTGAATGAAAGGAGCTGGCATCTCACTCTCTTTGAATCTTCTTTATCATGCTAAGAGGAGCAGGAAAAAGCAAAAAATTTCAGAATTGCACCTTGCAATACTGAGAAATTACTGTTTGTGCATTTACAATATTCATTGATTTTTGCCATTGAAAAACATCGTTATTCATATACCAGAAATGTTTGAAGCTACTGACTGAATGAAAGGAGCTGGCATCTCACTCTCTTTGAATCTTCTTTATCATGCTAAGAGGAGCAGGAAAAAGCAAAAAATTTCAGAATTGCACCTTGCAATGCGGAGAAATTACTGTTTGTGCATTTACAATATTCATTGATTTTTGCCATTGAAAAACGTCCAGAAATGATTGAAGCTACTGACTGAATGAAAGGAGCTGGCATCTCACTCTCTTTGAATCTTCTTTATCATGCTAAGAGGAGCAGGAAAAAGCAAAAAATTTCAGAATTGCACCTTGCAATGCGGAGAAATTACTGTTTGTGCATTTACAATATTCATTGATTTTTGCCATTGAAAAACGTCCAGAAATTATTGAAGCTACTGACTGAATGAAAGGAGCTGGCATCTCACTCTCTTTGAATCTTCTTTATCATGCTAAGAGGAGCAGGAAAAAGCAAAAAATTTCAGAATTGCACCTTGCAATGCGGAGAAATTACTGTTTGTGCATTTACAATATTCATTGATTTTTGCCATTGAAAAACATCATGTTATTCATATACCAGAAATGTTTGAAGCTACTGACTGAATGAAAGGAGCTGGCATCTCACTCTCTTTGAATCTTCTTTATCATGCTAAGAGGAGCAGGAAAAAGCAAAAAATTTCAGAATTGCACCTTGCAATGCGGAGAAATTACTGTTTGTGCATTTACAATATTCATTGATTTTTGCCATTGAAAAACATCATGTTATTCATATACCAGAAATGATTGAAGCTACTGAATGAATGAAAGGAGCTGGCATCTCACTCTCTTTGAATCTTCTTTATCATGCTAAGAGGAGCAGGAAAAAGCAAAAAATTTCAGAATTGCACCTTGCAATGCGGAGAAATTATTGTTTGTGCATTTACAATATTCATTGATTTTTGCCATTGAAAAACGTCCAGAAATGATTAAAGCTACTGACTGAATGAAAGGAGCTGGCATCTCACTCTCTTTGAATCTTCTTTATCATGCTAAGAGGAGCAGGAAAAAGCAAAAAATTTCAGAATTGCACATTGCAATGCGGAGAAATTACTGTTTGTGCATTTACAATATTCATTGATTTTTGCCATTGAAAAACGTCCAGAAATGATTGAAGCTACTGACTGAATGAAAGGAGCTGGCATCTTACTCTCTTTGAATCTTCTTTATCATGCTAAGAGGAGCAGGAAAAAGCAAAAAATTTCAGAATTGCACCTTGCAATGCGGAGAAATTACTGTTTGTGCATTTACAATATTCATTGATTTTTGCCATTGAAAAACGTCCAGAAATGATTGAAGCTACTGACTGAATGAAAGGAGCTGGCATCTTACTCTCTTTGAATCTTCTTTATCATGCTAAGAGGAGCAGGAAAAAGCAAAAAATTTCACAATTGCACCTTGCAATGCGGAGAAATTACTGTTTGTGCATTTACAATATACATTGATTTTTGCCATTGAAAAATATCATGTTATTCATATACCAGAAATGTTTGAAGCTACTGACTGAATGAAAGGAGCTGACATCTCACTCTCTTTGAATCTTCTTTATCATGCTAAGAGGAGCAGGAAAAAGCAAAAAATTTCAGAATTGCACCTTGCAATGCGGAGAAATTACTGTCTGTGCATTTACAATATTCATTGATTTTTGCCATTGAAAAACGTCCAGAAATGATTGAAGCTACTGACTGAATGAAAGGAGCTGGCATCTCACTCTCTTTGAATCTTCTTTATCATGCTAAGAGGAGCAGGAAAAAGCAAAAAATTTCAGAATTGCACCTTGCAATGCGGAGAAATTACTGTTTGTGCATTTACAATATTCATTGATTTTTGCCATTGAAAAACATCATGTTATTCATATACCAGAAATGTTTGAAGCTACTGACTGAATGAAAGGAGCTGGCATCTCACTCTCTTTGAATCTTCTTTATCTTGCTAAGAGGAGCAGGAAAAAACAAAAAATTTCAGAATTGCAATTTGCAATGCGGAGAAATTACTGTTTGTGCATTTACAATATTGATTGATTTTTGCCATTGAAAAACGTCCAGAAATGTTTGAAGCTACTGACTGAATGAAAGGAGTTGGCATCTCACTCTCTTTGAATCTTCTTTATCATGCTAAGAGGAGCAGGAAAAAGCAAAAAATTTCAGAATTGCACCTTGCAATGCGGAGAAATTACTGTTTGTGCATTTACAATATTCATTGATTTTTGCCATTGAAAAACGTCCAGAAATGATTGAAGCTACTGACTGAATGAAAGGAGTTGGCATCTCACTCTCTTTGAATCTTCTTTGTCATGCTAAGAGGAGCAGGAAAAAGCAAAAAATTTCAGAATTGCACCTTGCAATGCGGAGAAATTACTGTTTGTGCATTTACAATATTCATTGATTTTTGCCATTGAAAAACGTCCATAAATGATTGAAGCTACTGACTGAATGAAAGGAGCTGGCATCTCACTCTCTTTGAATCTTCTTTATCATGCTAAGAGGAGCAGGAAAAAGCAAAAAATTTCAGAATTGCACCTTGCAATGCGGAGAAATTACTGTTTGTGCATTTACAATATTCATTGATTTTTGCCATTGAAAAACGTCCAGAAATGATTGAAGCTACTAACTGAATGAAAGGAGCTGGCATCTCACTCTCTTTGAATCTTCTTTATCATGCTAAGAGGAGCAGGAAAAAGCAAAAAATTTCAGAATTGCACCTTGCAATGCGGAGAAATTACTGTTTGTGCATTTACAATATTCATTGATTTTTGCCATTGAAAAACATCATGTTATTCATATACCAGAAATGTTTGAAGCTACTGACTGAATGAAAGGAGCTGACATCTCACTCTCTTTGAATCTTCTTTATCATGCTAAGAGGAGCAGGAAAAAGCAAAAAATTTCAGAATTGGACCTTGCAATGCGGAGAAATTACTGTCTGTGCATTTACAATATTCATTGATTTTTGCCATTGAAAAACATCCAGAAATGATTGAAGCTACTGACTGAATGAAAGGAGCTGGCATCTCACTCTCTTTGAATCTTCTTTATCATGCTAAGAGGAGCAGGAAAAAGCAAAAAATTTCAGAATTGCACCTTGCAATGCGGAGAAATTACTGTTTGTGCATTTACAATATTCATTGATTTTTGCCATTGAAAAACGTCCAGAAATTATTGAAGCTACTGACTGAATGAAAGGAGCTGGTATCTCACTCTCTTTGAATCTTCTTTATCATGCTAAGAGGAGCAGGAAAAAGCAAAAAATTTCAGAATTGCACCTTGCAATGCGGAGAAATTACTGTTTGTGCATTTACAAAATTCATTGATTTTTGCCATTGAAAAACATCATGTTGTTCATATACCAGAAATGTTTGAAGCTACTGACTGAATGAAAGGAGCTGGCATCTCACTCTCTTTGAATCTACTTTATCATGCTAAGAGGAGCAGGAAAAAGCAAAAAATTTCAGAATTGCACCTTGCAATGCGGAGAAATTACTGTTTGTGCATTTACAATATTCATTGATTTTTGCCATTGAAAAACGTCCAGAAATGATTGAAGCTACTGACTGAATGAAAGGAGCTGGCATCTCACTCTCTTTGAATCTTCTTTATCATACTAAGAGGAGCAGGAAAAAGCAAAAAATTTCAGAATTGCACCTTGCAATGCGGAGAAATTACTGTTTGTGCATTTACAATATTCATTGATTTTTGCCATTGAAAAACGTCCAGAAATGATTGAAGCTACTGACTGAATGAAAGGAGCTGGCATCTCACTCTCTTTGAATCTTCTTTATCATGCTAAGAGGAGCAGGAAAAAGCAAAAAATTTCAGAATTGCACCTTGCAATGCGGAGAAATTACTGTTTGTGCATTTACAATATTCATTGATTTTTGCCATTGAAAAACATCATGTTATTCATATACCAGAAATGTTTGAAGCTACTGACTGAATGAAAGGAGCTGACATCTCACTCTCTTTGAATCTTCTTTATCATGCTAAGAGGAGCAGGAAAAAGCAAAAAATTTCAGAATTGGACCTTGCAATGCGGAGAAATTACTGTCTGTGCATTTACAATATTCATTGATTTTTGCCATTGAAAAACATACAGAAATGATTGAAGCTACTGACTGAATGAAAGGAGCTGGCATCTCACTCTCTTTGAATCTTCTTTATCATGCTAAGAGGAGCAGGAAAAAGCAAAAACTTTCAGAATTGCACCTTGCAATGCGGAGAAATTACTGTTTGTGCATTTACAATATTCATTGATTTTTGCCATTGAAAAACATCATGTTATTCATATACCAGAAATGATTGAAGCTACTGACTGAATGAAAGGAGCTGGCATCTCACTCTCTTTGAATCTTCTTTATCATGCTAAGAGGAGCAGGAAAAAGCAAAAAATTTCAGAATTGCACCTTGCAATGCGGATAAATTACTGTTTGTGCATTTACAATATTCATTGATTTTTGCCATTGAAAAACATCATGTTATTCATATACCAGAAATGTTTGAAGCTACTGACTGAATGAAAGGAGCTGGCATCTCACTCTCTTTGAATCTTCTTTATCATGCTAAGAGGAGCAGGAAAAAGCAAAAAATTTCAGAATTGCACCTTGCAATGCGGAGAAATTACTGTTTGTGCATTTACAATATTCATTGATTTTTGCCATTGAAAAACGACCAGAAATGATTGAAGCTACTGACTGAATGAAAGGAGCTGGCATCTCACTCTCTTTGAATCTTCTTTATCATGCTAAGAGGAGCAGGAAAAAGCAAAAAATTTCAGAATTGCACCTTGCAATGCGGAGAAATTACTGTTTGTGCATTTACAATATTCATTGATTTTTGCCATTGAAAAACGTCCAGAAATGATTGAAGCTACTGACTGAATGAAAGGAGCTGGCATCTCACTCTCTTTGAATCTTCTTTATCATGCTAAGAGGAGCAGGAAAAACCAAAAAATTTCAGAATTGCACCTTGCAATGCGGAGAAATTACTGTTTGTGCATTTACAATATTCATTGATTTTTGCCATTGAAAAACATCATGTTATTCATATACCAGAAATGTTTGAAGCTACTGACTGAATGAAAGGAGCTGGCATCTCACTCTCTTTGAATCTTCTTTATCATGCTAAGAGGAGCACTAAAAAGCAAAAAATTTCAGAATTGCACCTTGCAATGCGGAGAAATTACTGTTTGTGCATTTACAATATTAATTGATTTTTGCCATTGAAAAACATCATGTTATTCATATACCAGAAATGATTGAAGCTACTGACTGAATGAAAGGAGCTGGCATCTCACTCTCTTTGAATCTTCTGTATCATGCTAAGAGGAGCAGGAAAAAGCAAAAAATTTCAGAATTGCACCTTGCAATGCGGAGAAATTACTGTTTGTGCATTTACAATATTCATTGATTTTTGCCATTGAAAAACGTCCAGAAATGATTGAAGCTACTGACTGAATGAAAGGAGCTGGCATCTCACTCTCTTTGAATCTTCTTTATCATGCTAAGAGGAGCAGGAAAAAGCAAAAAATTTCAGAATTGCACCTTGCAATGCGGAGAAATTACTGTTTGTGCATTTACAATATTCATTGATTTTTGCCATTGAAAAACATCATGTTATTCATATACCAGAAATGATTGAAGCTACTGACTCAATGAAAGGAGCTGGCATCTCATTCTCTTTGAATCTTCTTTATCATGCTAAGAGGAGCAGGAAAAAGCAAAAAATTTCAGAATTGCACCTTGCAATGCAGAGAAATTACTGTTTGTGCATTTACAATATTCATTGATTTTTGCCATTGAAAAACGTCCAGAAATGATTGAAGCTACTGACTGAATGAAAGGAGCTGGCATCTCACTCTCTTTGAATCTTCTTTATCATGCTAAGAGGAGCAGGAAAAAGCAAAAAATTTCAGAATTGCACCTTGCAATGCGGAGAAATTACTGTTTGTGCATTTACAATATTCATTGATTTTTGCCATTGAAAAACATCATGTTATTCATATACCAGAAATGTTTGAAGCTACTGACTGAATGAAAGGAGCTGGCATCTCACTCTCTTTGAATCTTCTTTATCATGCTAAGAGGAGCACTAAAAAGCAAAAAATTTCAGAATTGCACCTTGCAATGCGGAGAAATTACTGTTTGTGCATTTACAATATTCATTGATTTTTGCCATTGAAAAACATCATGTTATTCATATACCAGAAATGATTGAAGCTACTGACTGAATGAAAGGAGCTGGCATCTCACTCTCTTTGAATCTTCTTTATCATGCTAAGAGGAGCAGGAAGAAGCAAAAAATTTCAGAATTACACCTTGCAATGCGGAGAAATTACTGTTTGTGCATTTACAATATTCATTGATTTTTGCCATTGAAAAACATCATGTTATTCATATACCAGAAATGATTGAAGCTACTGACTGAATGAAAGGAGCTGGCATCTCACTCTCTTTGAATCTTCTTTATCATGCTAAGAGGAGCAGGAAAAAGCAAAAAATTTCAGAATTGCACCTTGCAATGCGGAGAAATTACTGTTTGTGCATTTACAATATTCATTGATTTTTGCCATTGAAAAACATCATGTTATTCATATACCAGAAATGTTTGAAGCTACTGACTGAATGAAAGGAGCTGGCATCTCACTCTCTTTGAATCTTCTTTATCATGCTAAGAGGAGCACTAAAAAGCAAAAAATTTCAGAATTGCACCTTGCAATGCGGAGTAATTACTGTTTGTGCATTTACAATATTCATTGATTTTTGCCATTGAAAAACATCATGTTATTCATATACCAGAAATGATTGAAGCTACTGACTGAATGAAAGGAGCTGGCATCTCACTCTCTTTGAATCTTCTTTATCATGCTAAGAGGAGCAGGAAAAAGCAAAAAATTTCAGAATTACACCTTGCAATGCGGAGAAATTACTGTTTGTGCATTTACAATATTCATTGATTTTTGCCATTGAAAAACATCATGTTATTCATATACCAGAAATGATTGAAGCTACTGACTGAATGAAAGGAGCTGGCATCTCACTCTCTTTGAATCTTCTTTATCATGCTAAGAGGAGCAGGAAAAAGCAAAAAATTTCAGAATTGCACCTTGCAATGCGGAGAAATTACTGTTTGTGCATTTACAATATTCATTGATTTTTGCCATTGAAAAACGACCAGAAATGATTGAAGCTACTGACTGAATGAAAGGAGCTGGCATCTAACTCTCTTTGAATCTTCTTTATCATGCTAAGAGGAGCAGGAAAAAGCAAAAAATTTCAGAATTGCACCTTGCAATGCGGAGAAATTACAGTTTGTGCATTTACAATATTCATTGATTTTTGCCATTGAAAAACGTCCAGAAATGATTGAAGCTACTGACTGAATGAAAGGAGCTGGCATCTCACTCTCTTTGAATCTTCTTTATCATGCTAAGAGGAGCAGGAAAAAGCAAAAAATTTCAGAAGTGCACCTTGCAATGCGGAGAAATTCCTGTTTGTGCATTTACAATATTCATTGATTTTTGCCATTGAAAAACATCATGTTATTCATATACCAGAAATGTTTGAAGCTACTGACTGAATGAAAGGAGCTGGCATCTCACTCTCTTTGAATCTTCTTTGTCATGCTAAGAGGAGCAGGAAAAAGCAAAAAATTTCAGAATTGCACCTTGCAATGCGGAGAAATTACTGTTTGTGCATTTACAATATTCATTGATTTTTGCCATTGAAAAACGTCCAGAAATGATTGAAGCTACTGACTGAATGAAAGGAGCTGGCATCTCAATCTCTTTGAATCTTCTTTATCATGCTAAGAGGAGCAGGAAAAAGCAAAAAATTTCAGAATTGCACCTTGCAATGCGGAGAAATTACTGTTTGTGCATTTACAATATTCATTGATTTTTGCCATTGAAAAACATCATGTTATTCATATACCAGATATGTTTGAAGCTACTGACTGAATGAAAGGAGCTGGCATCTCACTCTCTTTGAATCTTCTTTATCATGCTAAGAGGAGCAGGAAAAAGCAAAAAATTTCAGAATTGCACCTTGGAATGCGGAGAAATTACTGTTTGTGCATTTACAATATTCATTGATTTTTGCCATTGAAAAACGTCCAGAAATGATTGAAGCTACTGACTGAATGAAAGGAGCTGGCATCTCACTCTCTTTGAATCTTCTTTATCATGCTAAGAGGAGCAGGAAAAAGCAAAAAATTTCAGAATTGCACCTTGCAATGCGGAGAAATTAATGTTTGTGCATTTACAATATTCATTGATTTTTGCCATTGAAAAACATCATGTTATTCATATACCAGAAATGTTTGAAGCTACTGACTGAATGAAAGGAGCTGGCATCTCACTCTCTTTGAATCTTCTTTATCATGCTAAGAGGAGCAGGAAAAAGCAAAAAATTTCAGAATTGCACTTTGCAATGCGGAGAAATTACTGTTTGTGCATTTACAATATTCATTGATTTTTGCCATTGAAAAACGTCCAGAAATGATTGAAGCTACTGACTGAATGAAAGGAGCTGGCATCTCAATCTCTTTGAATCTTCTTTATCATGCTAAGAGGAGCAGGAAAAAGCAAAAAATTTCAGAATTGCACCTTGCAATGCGGAGAAATTACTGTTTGTGCATTTACAATATTCATTGATTTTTGCCATTGAAAAACATCATGTTATTCATATACCAGATATGTTTGAAGCTACTGACTGAATGAAAGGAGCTGGCATCTCACTCTCTTTGAATCTTCTTTATCATGCTAAGAGGAGCAGGAAAAAGCAAAAAATTTCAGAATTGCACCTTGGAATGCGGAGAAATTACTGTTTGTGCATTTACAATATTCATTGATTTTTGCCATTGAAAAACGTCCAGAAATGATTGAAGCTACTGACTGAATTAAAGGAGCTGGCATCTCACTCTCTTTGAATCTTCTTTATCATGCTAAGAGGAGCAGGAAAAAGCAAAAAATTTCAGAATTGCACCTTGCAATGCGGAGAAATTACTGTTTGTGCATTTACAATATTCATTGATTTTTGCCATTGAAAAACATCATGTTAGTCATATACCAGAAATGTTTGAAGCTACTGACTGAATGAAAGGAGCTGGCATCTCACTCTCTTTGAATCTTCTTTATCATGCTAAGAGGAGCAGGAAAAAGCAAAACATTTCAGAATTGCACCTTGCAATGCGGAGAAATTACTGTTTGTGCATTTACAATATTCATTGATTTTTGCCATTGAAAAACGTCCAGAAATGATTGAAGCTACTGACTGAATGAAAGGAGCTGGCATCTCACTCTCTTTGAATCTTCTTTATCATACTAAGAGGAGCAGGAAAAAGCAAAAAATTTCAGAATTGCACCTTGCAATGCGGAGAAATTACTGTTTGTGCATTTACAATATTCATTGATTTTTGCCATTGAAAAACGTACAGAAATGATTGAAGCTACTGACTGAATGAAAGGAGCTGGCATCTCACTCTCTTTGAATCTTCTTTATCATGCTAAGAGGAGCAGGAAAAAGCAAAAAATTTCAGAATTGCAACTTGCAATGCGGAGAAATTACTGTTTGTGCATTTACAATATTCATTGATTTTTGCCATTGAAAAACGTCCAGAAATGATTGAAGCTACTAACTGAATGAAAGGAGCTGGCATCTCACTCTCTTTGAATCTTCTTTATCATGCTAAGAGGAGCAGGAAAAAGCAAAAAATTTCAGAATTGCACCTTGCAATGCGGAGAAATTACTGTTTGTGCATTTACAATATTCATTGATTTTTGCCATTGAAAAACATCATGTTATTCATATACCAGAAATGTTTGAAGCTACTGACTGAATGAAAAGAGCTGACATCTCACTCTCTTTGAATCTTCTTTATCATGCTAAGAGGAGCAGGAAAAAGAAAAAAATTTCAGAATTGGACCTTGCAATGCGGAGAAATTACTGTCTGTGCATTTACAATATTCATTGATTTTTGCCATTGAAAAACATCCAGAAATGATTGAAGCTACTGACTGAATGAAAGGAGCTGGCATCTCACTCTCTTTGAATCTTCTTTATCATGCTAAGAAGAGCAGGAAAAAGCAAAAAATTTCAGAATTGCACCTTGCAATGCGGAGAAATTACTGTTTGTGCATTTACAATATTCATTGATTTTTGCCATTGAAAAACGTCCAGAAATGATTGAAGCTACTGACTGAATGAAAGGAGCTGGCATCTCAATCTCTTTGAATCTTCTTTATCATGCTAAGAGGAGCAGGAAAAAGCAAAAAATTTCAGAATTGCACCTTGCAATGCGGAGAAATTACTGTTTGTGCATTTACAATATTCATTGATTTTTGCCATTGAAAAACATCATGTTATTCATATACCAGATATGTTTGAAGCTACTGACTGAATGAAAGGAGCTGGCATCTCACTCTCTTTGAATCTTCTTTATCATGCTAAGAGGAGCAGGAAAAAGCAAAAAATTTCAGAATTGCACCTTGGAATGCGGAGAAATTACTGTTTGTGCATTTACAATATTCATTGATTTTTGCCATTGAAAAACGTCCAGAAATGATTGAAGCTACTGACTGAATGAAAGGAGCTGGCATCTCACTCTCTTTGAATCTTCTTTATCATGCTAAGAGGAGCAGGAAAAAGCAAAAAATTTCAGAATTGCACCTTGCAATGCGGAGAAATTAATGTTTGTGCATTTACAATATTCATTGATTTTTGCCATTGAAAAACATCATGTTATTCATATACCAGAAATGTTTGAAGCTACTGACTGAATGAAAGGAGCTGGCATCTCACTCTCTTTGAATCTTCTTTATCATGCTAAGAGGAGCAGGAAAAAGCAAAAAATTTCAGAATTGCACTTTGCAATGCGGAGAAATTACTGTTTGTGCATTTACAATATTCATTGATTTTTGCCATTGAAAAACGTCCAGAAATGATTGAAGCTACTGACTGAATGAAAGGAGCTGGCATCTCAATCTCTTTGAATCTTCTTTATCATGCTAAGAGGAGCAGGAAAAAGCAAAAAATTTCAGAATTGCACCTTGCAATGCGGAGAAATTACTGTTTGTGCATTTACAATATTCATTGATTTTTGCCATTGAAAAACATCATGTTATTCATATACCAGATATGTTTGAAGCTACTGACTGAATGAAAGGAGCTGGCATCTCACTCTCTTTGAATCTTCTTTATCATGCTAAGAGGAGCAGGAAAAAGCAAAAAATTTCAGAATTGCACCTTGGAATGCGGAGAAATTACTGTTTGTGCATTTACAATATTCATTGATTTTTGCCATTGAAAAACGTCCAGAAATGATTGAAGCTACTGACTGAATTAAAGGAGCTGGAATCTCACTCTCTTTGAATCTTCTTTATCATGCTAAGAGGAGCAGGAAAAAGCAAAAAATTTCAGAATTGCACCTTGCAATGCGGAGAAATTACTGTTTGTGCATTTACAATATTCATTGATTTTTGCCATTGAAAAACATCATGTTAGTCATATACCAGAAATGTTTGAAGCTACTGACTGAATGAAAGGAGCTGGCATCTCACTCTCTTTGAATCTTCTTTATCATGCTAAGAGGAGCAGGAAAAAGCAAAACATTTCAGAATTGCACCTTGCAATGCGGAGAAATTACTGTTTGTGCATTTACAATATTCATTGATTTTTGCCATTGAAAAACGTCCAGAAATGATTGAAGCTACTGACTGAATGAAAGGAGCTGGCATCTCACTCTCTTTGAATCTTCTTTATCATACTAAGAGGAGCAGGAAAAAGCAAAAAATTTCAGAATTGCACCTTGCAATGCGGAGAAATTACTGTTTGTGCATTTACAATATTCATTGATTTTTGCCATTGAAAAACGTACAGAAATGATTGAAGCTACTGACTGAATGAAAGGAGCTGGCATCTCACTCTCTTTGAATCTTCTTTATCATGCTAAGAGGAGCAGGAAAAAGCAAAAAATTTCAGAATTGCAACTTGCAATGCGGAGAAATTACTGTTTGTGCATTTACAATATTCATTGATTTTTGCCATTGAAAAACGTCCAGAAATGATTGAAGCTACTAACTGAATGAAAGGAGCTGGCATCTCACTCTCTTTGAATCTTCTTTATCATGCTAAGAGGAGCAGGAAAAAGCAAAAAATTTCAGAATTGCACCTTGCAATGCGGAGAAATTACTGTTTGTGCATTTACAATATTCATTGATTTTTGCCATTGAAAAACATCATGTTATTCATATACCAGAAATGTTTGAAGCTACTGACTGAATGAAAAGAGCTGACATCTCACTCTCTTTGAATCTTCTTTATCATGCTAAGAGGAGCAGGAAAAAGAAAAAAATTTCAGAATTGGACCTTGCAATGCGGAGAAATTACTGTCTGTGCATTTACAATATTCATTGATTTTTGCCATTGAAAAACATCCAGAAATGATTGAAGCTACTGACTGAATGAAAGGAGCTGGCATCTCACTCTCTTTGAATCTTCTTTATCATGCTAAGAAGAGCAGGAAAAAGCAAAAAATTTCAGAATTGCACCTTGCAATGCGGAGAAATTACTGTTTGTGCATTTACAATATTCATTGATTTTTGCCATTGAAAAACGTCCAGAAATTATTGAAGCTACTGACTGAATGAAAGGAGCTGGTATCTCACTCTCTTTGAATCTTCTTTATCATGCTAAGAGGAGCAGGAAAAAGCAAAAAATTTCAGAATTGCACATTGCAATGCGGAGAAATTACTGTTTGTGCATTTACAAAATTCATTGATTTTTGCCATTGAAAAACATCATGTTATTCATATACCAGAAATGTTTGAAGCTACTGACTGAATGAAAGGAGCTGGCATCTCACTCTCTTTGAATCTTCTTTATCATGCTAAGAGGAGCAGGAAAAAGCAAAAAATTTCAGAATTGCACCTTGCAATGCGGAGAAATTACTGTTTGTGCATTTACAAAATTCATTGATTTTTGCCATTGAAAAACGTCCAGAAATGATTGAAGCTACTGACTGAATGAAAGGAGCTGGCATCTCACTCTCTTTGAATCTTCTTTATCATACTAAGAGGAGCAGGAAAAAGCAAAAAATTTCAGAATTGCACCTTGCAATGCGGAGAAATTACTGTTTGTGCATTTACAATATTCATTGATTTTTGCCATTGAAAAACGTACAGAAATGATTGAAGCTACTGACTGAATGAAAGGAGCTGGCATCTCACTCTCTTTGAATCTTCTTTATCATGCTAAGAGGAGCAGGAAAATGCAAAAAATTTCAGAATTGCACCTTGCAATGCGGAGAAATTACTGTTTGTGCATTTACAATATTCATTGATTTTTGCCATTGAAAAACATCATGTTATTCATATACCAGAAATGATTGAAGCTACTGACTGAATGAAAGGAGCTGGCATCTCACTCTCTTTGAATCTTCTTTATCATGCTAAGAGGAGCAGGAAAAAGCAAAAAATTTCAGAATTGCACCTTGCAATTCAGAGAAATTACTGTTTGTGCATTTACAATATTCATTGATTTTTGCCATTGAAAAACATCATGTTATTCATATACCAGAAATGTTTGAAGCTACTGACTGAATGAAAGGAGCTGGCATCTCACTCTCTTTGAATCTTCTTTATCATGCTAAGAGGAGCAGGAAAAAGCAAAAAATTTCAGAATTACACCTTGCAATGTGGAGAAATTACTGTTTGTGCATTTACAATATTCATTGATTTTTGCCATTGAAAAACATCATGTTATTCATATACCAGAAATGATTGAAGCTACTGACTGAATGAAAGGAGCTGGCTTCTCACTCTCTTTGAATCTTCTTTATCATGCAAAGAGGAGCAGGAAAAAGCAAAAAATTTCAGAATTGCACCTTGCAATGCGGAGAAATTACTGTTTGTGCATTTACAATATTCATTGATTTTTGCCATTGAAAAACGACCAGAAATGATTGAAGCTACTGACTGAATGAAAGGAGCTGGCATCTAACTCTCTGTGAATCTTCTTTATCATGCTAAGAGGAGCAGGAAAAAGCAAAAAATTTCAGAATTGCACCTTGCAATGCGGAGAAATTACTGTTTGTGCATTTACAATATTCATTGATTTTTGCCATTGAAAAACGTCCAGAAATGATTGAAGCTACTGACTGAATGAAAGGAGCTGGCATCTCACTCTCTTTGAATCTTCTTTATCATGCTAAGAGGAGCAGGAAAAAGCAAAAAATTTCAGAAGTGCACCTTGCAATGCGGAGAAATTCCTGTTTGTGCATTTACAATATTCATTGATTTTTGCCATTGAAAAACATCATGTTATTCATATACCAGAAATGTTTGAAGCTACTGACTGAATGAAAGGAGCTGGCATCTCACTCTCTTTGAATCTTCTTTGTCATGCTAAGAGGAGCAGGAAAAAGCAAAAAATTTCAGAATTGCACCTTGCAATGCGGAGAAATTACTGTTTGTGCATTTACAATATTCATTGATTTTTGCCATTGAAAAACGTCCAGAAATGATTGAAGCTACTGACTGAATGAAAGGAGCTGGCATCTCAATCTCTTTGAATCTTCTTTATCATGCTAAGAGGAGCAGGAAAAAGCAAAAAATTTCAGAATTGCACCTTGCAATGCGGAGAAATTACTGTTTGTGCATTTACAATATTCATTGATTTTTGCCATTGAAAAACATCATGTTATTCATATACCAGATATGTTTGAAGCTACTGACTGAATGAAAGGAGCTGGCATCTCACTCTCTTTGAATCTTCTTTATCATGCTAAGAGGAGCAGGAAAAAGCAAAAAATTTCAGAATTGCACCTTGGAATGCGGAGAAATTACTGTTTGTGCATTTACAATATTCATTGATTTTTGCCATTGAAAAACGTCCAGAAATGATTGAAGCTACTGACTGAATGAAAGGAGCTGGCATCTCACTCTCTTTGAATCTTCTTTATCATGCTAAGAGGAGCAGGAAAAAGCAAAAAATTTCAGAATTGCACCTTGCAATGCGGAGAAATTACTGTTTGTGCATTTACAATATTCATTGATTTTTGCCATTGAAAAACATCATGTTATTCATATACCAGAAATGTTTGAAGCTACTGACTGAATGAAAGGAGCTGGCATCTCACTCTCTTTGAATCTTCTTTATCATGCTAAGAGGAGCAGGAAAAAGCAAAAAATTTCAGAATTGCACCTTGCAATGCGGAGAAATTACTGTTTGTGCATTTACAATATTCACTGATTTTTGCCATTGAAAAACGTCCAGAAATGATTGAAGCTACTGACTGAATGAAAGGAGCTGGCATCTCAATCTCTTTGAATCTTCTTTATCATGCTAAGAGGAGCAGGAAAAAGCAAAAAATTTCAGAATTGCACCTTGCAATGCGGAGAAATTACTGTTTGTGCATTTACAATATTCATTGATTTTTGCCATTGAAAAACATCATGTTATTCATATACCAGATATGTTTGAAGCTACTGACTGAATGAAAGGAGCTGGCATCTCACTCTCTTTGAATCTTCTTTATCATGCTAAGAGGAGCAGGAAAAAGCAAAAAATTTCAGAATTGCACCTTGGAATGCGGAGAAATTACTGTTTGTGCATTTACAATATTCATTGATTTTTGCCATTGAAAAACGTCCAGAAATGATTGAAGCTACTGACTGAATGAAAGGAGCTGGCATCTCACTCTCTTTGAATCTTCTTTATCATGCTAAGAGGAGCAGGATAAAGCAAAAAATTTCAGAATTGCACCTTGCAATGCGGAGAAATTACTGTTTGTGCATTTACAATATTCATTGATTTTTGCCATTGAAAAACATCATGTTATTCATATACCAGAAATGTTTGAAGCTACTGACTGAATGAAAGGAGCTGGCATCTCACTCTCTTTGAATCTTCTTTATCATGCTAAGAGGAGCAGGAAAAAGCAAAAAATTTCAGAATTGCACCTTGCAATGCGGAGAAATTACTGTTTGTGCATTTACAATATTCATTGATTTTTGCCATTGAAAAACGTACAGAAATGATTGAAGCTACTGACTGAATGAAAGGAGCTGGCATCTCACTCTCTTTGAATCTTCTTTATCATACTAAGAGGAGCAGGAAAAAGCAAAAAAATTCAGAATTGCACCTTGCAATGCGGAGAAATTACTGTTTGTGCATTTACAATATTCATTGATTTTTGCCATTGAAAAACGTACAGAAATGATTGAAGCTACTGACTGAATGAAAGGAGCTGGCATCTCACTCTCTTTGAATCTTCTTTATCATGCTAAGAGGAGCAGGAAAAAGCAAAAAATTTCAGAATTGCACCTTGCAATGCGGAGAAATTACTGTTTGTGCATTTACAATATTCATTGATTTTTGCCATTGAAAAACATCATGTTATTCATATACCAGAAATGTTTGAAGCTACTGACTGAATGAAAGGAGCTGACATCTCACTCTCTTTGAATCTTCTTTATCATGCTAAGAGGAGCAGGAAAAAGCCAAAAATTTCAGAATTGGACCTTGCAATGCGGAGAAATTACTGTCTGTGCATTTACAATATTCATTGATTTTTGCCATTGAAAAACATCCAGAAATGATTGAAGCTACTGACTGAATGAAAGGAGCTGGCATCTCACTCTCTTTGAATCTTCTTTATCATGCTAAGAGGAGCAGGAAAAAGCAAAAAATTTCAGAATTGCACCTTGCAATGCGGAGAAATTACTGTTTGTGCATTTACAATATTCATTGATTTTTGCCATTGAAAAACGTCCAGAAATTATTGAAGCTACTGACTGAATGAAAGGAGCTGGTATCTCACTCTCTTTGAATCTTCTTTATCATGCTAAGAGGAGCAGGAAAAAGCAAAAAATTTCAGAATTGCACCTTGCAATGCGGAGAAATTACTGTTTGTGCATTTACAAAATTCATTGATTTTTGCCATTGAAAAACATCATGTTATTCATATACCAGAAATGTTTGAAGCTACTGACTGAATGAAAGGAGCTGGCATCTCACTCTCTTTGAATCTTCTTTATCATGCTAAGAGGAGCAGGAAAAAGCAAAAAATTTCAGAATTGCACCTTGCAATGCGGAGAAATTACTGTTTGTGCATTTACAATATTCATTGATTTTTGCCATTGAAAAACGTACAGAAATGATTGAAGCTACTGACTGAATGAAAGGAGCTGGCATCTCACTCTCTTTGAATCTTCTTTATCATGCTAAGAGGAGCAGGAAAAAGCAAAAAATTTCAGAATTGCACCTTGCAATGCGGAGAAATTACTGTTTGTGCATTTACAATATTCATTGATTTTTGCCATTGAAAAAACGTCCAGAAATGATTGAAGCTACTAACTGAATGAAAGGAGCTGGCATCTCACTCTCTTTGAATCTTCTTTATCATGCTAAGAGGAGCAGGAAAAAGCAAAAAATTTCAGAATTGCACCTTGCAATGCGGAGAAATTACTGTTTGTGCATTTACAATATTCATTGATTTTTGCCATTGAAAAACATCATGTTATTCATATACCAGAAATGTTTGAAGCTACTGACTGAATGAAAGGAGCTGACATCTCACTCTCTTTGAATCTTCTTTATCATGCTAAGAGGAGCAGGAAAAAGCAAAAAATTTCAGAATTGGACCTTGCAATGCGGAGAAATTACTGTCTGTGCATTTACAATATTCATTGATTTTTGCCATTGAAAAACATCCAGAAATGATTGAAGCTACTGACTGAATGAAAGGAGCTGGCATCTCACTCTCTTTGAATCTTCTTTATCATGCTAAGAGGAGCAGGAAAAAGCAAATATTTCAGAATTGCACCTTGCAATGCGGAGAAATTACTGTTTGTGCATTTACAATATTCATTGATTTTTGCCATTGAAAAACGTCCAGAAATGATTGAAGCTACTGACTGAATGAAAGGAGCTGGCATCTCACTCTCTTTGAATCTTCTTTATCATACTAAGAGGAGCAGGAAAAAGCAAAAAATTTCAGAATTGCACCTTGCAATGCGGAGAAATTAATGTTTGTGCATTTACAATATTCATTGATTTTTGCCATTGAAAAACGTACAGAAATGATTGAAGCTACTGACTGAATGAAAGGAGCTGGCATCTCACTCTCTTTGAATCTTCTTTATCATGCTAAGAGGAGCAGGAAAAAGCAAAAAATTTCAGAATTGCGCCTTGCAATGCGGAGAAATTACTGTTTGTGCATTTACAATATTCATTGATTTTTGCCATTGAAAAACATCATGTTATTCATATACCAGAAATGATTGAAGCTACTGACTGAATGAAAGGAGCTGGCATCTCACTCTCTTTGAATCTTCTTTATCATGCTAAGAGGAGCAGGAAAAAGCAAAAAATTTCAGAATTGCACCTTGCAATGCAGAGAAATTACTGTTTGTGCATTTACAATATTCATTGATTTTTGCCATTGAAAAACATCATGTTATTCATATACCAGAAATGTTTGAAGCTACTGACTGAATGAAAGGAGCTGGCATCACACTCTCTTTGAATATTCTTTATCATGCTAAGAGGAGCAGGAAAAAGCAAAAAATTTCAGAATTGCACTTTGCAATGCGGAGAAATTACTGTTTGTGCATTTACAATATTCATTGATTTTTGCCATTGAAAAACGACCAGAAATGATTGAAGCTACTGACTGAATGAAAGGAGCTGGCATCTCACTCTCTTTGAATCTTCTTTATCATGCTAAGAGGAGCAGGAAAAAGCAAAAAATTTCAGAATTGCACCTTGCAATGCGGAGAAATTACTGTTTGTGCATTTACAATATTCATTGATTTTTGCCATTGAAAAACGTCCAGAAATGATTGAAGCTACTGACTGAATGAAAGGAGCTGGCATCTCACTCTCTTTGAATCTTCTTTATCATGCTAAGAGGAGCAGGAAAATCCAAAAAATTTCAGAATTGCACCTTGCAATGCGGAGAAATTACTGTTTGTGCATTTACAATATTCATTGATTTTTGCCATTGAAAAACGTACAGAAATGATTGAAGCTACTGACTGAATGAAAGGAGCTGGCATCTCACTCTCTTTGAATCTTCTTTATCATGCTAAGAGGAGCAGGAAAAAGCAAAAAATTTCAGAATTGCACCTTGCAATGCGGAGAAATTACTGTTTGTGCATTTACAATATTCATTGATTTTTGCCATTGAAAAACATCATGTTATTCATATACCAGAAATGATTGAAGCTACTGACTGAATGAAAGGAGCTGGCATCTCACTCTCTTTGAATCTTCTTTATGCTAAGAGGAGCAGGAAAAAGCAAAAAATTTCAGAATTGCACCTTGCAATGCGGAGAAATTACTGTTTGTGCATTTACAATATTCATTGATTTTTGCCATTGAAAAACATCATGTTATTCATATACCAGAAATGTTTGAAGCTACTGACTGAATGAAAGGAGCTGGCATCTCACTCTCTTTGAATCTTCTTTATCATGCTAAGAGGAGCAGGAAAAAGAAAAAAATTTCAGAATTGCACCTTGCAATGCGGAGAAATTACTGTTTGTGCATTTACAATATTCATTGATTTTTGCCATTGAAAAACGACCAGAAATGATTGAAGCTACTGACTGAATGAAAGGAGCTGGCATCTCACTCTCTTTGAATCTTCTTTATCATGCTAAGAGGAGCAGGAAAAAGCAAAAAATTTCAGAATTGCACCTTGCAATGCGGAGAAATTACTGTTTGTGCATTTACAATATTCATTGATTTTTGCCATTGAAAAACGTCCAGAAATGATTGAAGCTACTGACTGAATGAAAGGAGCTGGCATCTCACTCTCTTTGAATCTTCTTTATCATGCTAAGAGGAGCAGGAAAAACCAAAAAATTTCAGAATTGCACCTTGCAATGCGGAGAAATTACTGTTTGTGCATTTACAATATTCATTGATTTTTGCCATTGAAAAACATCATGTTATTCATATACCAGAAATGTTTGAAGCTACTGACTGAATGAAAGGAGCTGGCATCTCACTCTCTTTGAATCTTCTTTATCATGCTAAGAGGAGCACTAAAAAGCAAAAAATTTCAGAATTGCACCTTGCAATGCGGAGAAATTACTGTTTGTGCATTTACAATATTCATTGATTTTTGCCATTGAAAAACATCATGTACTTCATATACCAGAAATGATTGAAGCTACTGACTGAATGAAAGGAGCTGGCATCTCACTCTCCTTGAATCTTCTTTATCATGCTAAGAGGAGCAGGAAAAAGCAAAAAATTTCAGAATTGCACCTTGCAATGCGGAGAAATTACTGTTTGTGCATTTACAATATTCATTGATTTTTGCCATTGAAAAACGTCCAGAAATGATTGAAGCTACTGACTGAATGAAAGGAGCTGGCATCTCACTCTCTTTGAATCTTCTTTATCATGCTAAGAGGAGCAGGAAAAAGCAAAAAATTTCAGAATTGCACCTTGCAATGCGGAGAAATTACTGTTTGTGCATTTACAATATTCATTGATTTTTGCCATTGAAAAACATCATGTTATTCATATACCAGAAATGTTTGAAGCTACTGACTGAATGAAAGGAGCTGGCATCTCACTCTCTTTGAATCTTCTTTATCATGCTAAGAGGAGCAGGAAAAAGCAAAAAATTTCAGAATTGTACCTTGCAATGCGGAGAAATTACTGTTTGTGCATTTACAATATTCATTGATTTTTGCCATTGAAAAACGTCCAGAAATGATTGAAGCTACTGACTGAATGAAAGGAGCTGGCATCTCACTCTCTTTGAATCTTCTTTATCATGCTAAGAGGAGCAGGAAAAAGCAAAAAATTTCAGAATTGCACCTTGCAATGCGGAGAAATTACTGTTTGTGCATTTACAATATTCATTGATTTTTGCCATTGAAAAACATCATGTTATTCATATACCAGAAATGTTTGAAGCTACTGACTGAATGAAAGGAGCTGGCATCTCACTCTCTTTGAATCTTCTTTATCATGCTAAGAGGAGCACTAAAAAGCAAAAAATTTCAGAATTGCACCTTGCAATGCGGAGAAATTACTGTTTGTGCATTTACAATATTCATTGATTTTTGCCATTGAAAAACATCATGTTATTCATATACCAGAAATGATTGAAGCTACTGACTGAATGAAAGGAGCTGGCATCTCACTCTCTTTGAATCTTCTTTATCATGCTAAGAGGAGCAGGAAGAAGCAAAAAATTTCAGAATTACACCTTGCAATGCGGAGAAATTACTGTTTGTGCATTTACAATATTCATTGATTTTTGCCATTGAAAAACATCATGTTATTCATATACCAGAAATGATTGAAGCTACTGACTGAATGAAAGGAGCTGGCATCTCACTCTCTTTGAATCTTCTTTATCATGCTAAGAGGAGCAGGAAAAAGCAAAAAATTTCAGAATTGCACCTTGCAATGCGGAGAAATTACTGTTTGTGCATTTACAATATTCATTGATTTTTGCCATTGAAAAACGTCCAGAAATGATTGAAGCTACTGACTGAATGAAAGGAGCTGGCATCTCACTCTCTTTGAATCTTCTTTATCATGCTAAGAGGAGCAGGAAAAAGCAAAAAATTTCAGAAGTGCACCTTGCAATGCGGAGAAATTCCTGTTTGTGCATTTACACTATTCATTGATTTTTGCCATTGAAAAACATCATGTTATTCATATACCAGAAATGTTTGAAGCTACTGACTGAATGAAAGGAGCTGGCATCTCACTCTCTTTGAATCTTCTTTGTCATGCTAAGAGGAGCAGGAAAAAGCAAAAAATTTCAGAATTGCACCTTGCAATGCGGAGAAATTACTGTTTGTGCATTTACAATATTCATTGATTTTTGCCATTGAAAAACGTCCAGAAATGATTGAAGCTACTGACTGAATGAAAGGAGCTGGCATCTCACTCTCTTTGAATCTTCTTTATCATGCTAAGAGGAGCAGGAAAAACCAAAAAATTTCAGAATTGCACCTTGCAATGCGGAGAAATTACTGTTTGTGCATTTACAATATTCATTGATTTTTGCCATTGAAAAACATCATGTTATTCATATACCAGAAATGTTTGAAGCTACTGACTGAATGAAAGGAGCTGGCATCTCACTCTCTTTGAATCTTCTTTATCATGCTAAGAGGAGCACTAAAAAGCAAAAAATTTCAGAATTGCACCTTGCAATGCGGAGAAATTACTGTTTGTGCATTTACAATATTCATTGATTTTTGCCATTGAAAAACATCATGTTATTCATATACCAGAAATGATTGAAGCTACTGACTGAATGAAAGGAGCTGGCATCTCACTCTCCTTGAATCTTCTTTATCATGCTAAGAGGAGCAGGAAAAAGCAAAAAATTTCAGAATTGCACCTTGCAATGCGGAGAAATTACTGTTTGTGCATTTACAATATTCATTGATTTTTGCCATTGAAAAACGTCCAGAAATGATTGAAGCTACTGACTGAATGAAAGGAGCTGGCATCTCACTCTCTTTGAATCTTCTTTATCATACTAAGAGGAGCAGGAAAAAGCAAAAAATTTCAGAATTGCACCTTGCAATGCGGAGAAATTAATGTTTGTGCATTTACAATATTCATTGATTTTTGCCATTGAAAAACGTACAGAAATGATTGAAGCTACTGACTGAATGAAAGGAGCTGGCATCTCACTCTCTTTGAATCTTCTTTATCATGCTAAGAGGAGCAGGAAAAAGCAAAAAATTTCAGAATTGCGCCTTGCAATGCGGAGAAATTACTGTTTGTGCATTTACAATATTCATTGATTTTTGCCATTGAAAAACATCATGTTATTCATATACCAGAAATGATTGAAGCTACTGACTGAATGAAAGGAGCTGGCATCTCACTCTCTTTGAATCTTCTTTATCATGCTAAGAGGAGCAGGAAAAAGCAAAAAATTTCAGAATTGCACCTTGCAATGCAGAGAAATTACTGTTTGTGCATTTACAATATTCATTGATTTTTGCCATTGAAAAACATCATGTTATTCATATACCAGAAATGTTTGAAGCTACTGACTGAATGAAAGGAGCTGGCATCTCACTCTCTTTGAATATTCTTTATCATGCTAAGAGGAGCAGGAAAAAGCAAAAAATTTCAGAATTGCACCTTGCAATGCGGAGAAATTACTGTTTGTGCATTTACAATATTCATTGATTTTTGCCATTGAAAAACGTCCAGAAATGATTGAAGCTACTGACTGAATGAAAGGAGCTGGCATCTCACTCTCTTTGAATCTTCTTTATCATGCTAAGAGGAGCAGGAAAAACCAAAAAATTTCAGAATTGCACCTTGCAATGCGGAGAAATTACTGTTTGTGCATTTACAATATTCATTGATTTTTGCCATTGAAAAACGTACAGAAATGATTGAAGCTACTGACTGAATGAAAGGAGCTGGCATCTCACTCTCTTTGAATCTTCTTTATCATGCTAAGAGGAGCAGGAAAAAGCAAAAAATTTCAGAATTGCACCTTGCAATGCGGAGAAATTACTGTTTGTGCATTTACAATATTCATTGATTTTTGCCATTGAAAAACATCATGTTATTCATATACCAGAAATGATTGAAGCTACTGACTGAATGAAAGGAGCTGGCATCTCACTCTCTTTGAATCTTCTTTATGCTAAGAGGAGCAGGAAAAAGCAAAAAATTTCAGAATTGCACCTTGCAATGCGGAGAAATTACTGTTTGTGCATTTACAATATTCATTGATTTTTGCCATTGAAAAACATCATGTTATTCATGTACCAGAAATGTTTGAAGCTACTGACTGAATGAAAGGAGCTGGCATCTCACTCTCTTTGAATCTTCTTTATCATGCTAAGAGGAGCAGGAAAAAGCAAAAAATTTCAGAATTGCACCTTGCAATGCGGAGAAATTACTGTTTGTGCATTTACAATATTCATTGATTTTTGCCATTGAAAAACGACCAGAAATGATTGAAGCTACTGACTGAATGAAAGGAGCTGGCATCTCACTCTCTTTGAATCTTCTTTATCATGCTAAGAGGAGCAGGAAAAAGCAAAAAATTTCAGAATTGCACCTTGCAATGCGGAGAAATTACTGTTTGTGCATTTACAATATTCATTGATTTTTGCCATTGAAAAACGTCCAGAAATGATTGAAGCTACTGACTGAATGAAAGGAGCTGGCATCTCACTCTCTTTGAATCTTCTTTATCATGCTAAGAGGAGCAGGAAAAAGCAAAAAATTTCAGAATTGCACCTTGCAATGCGGAGAAATTACTGTTTGTGCATTTACAATATTCATTGATTTTTGCCATTGAAAAACATCATGTTATTCATATACCAGAAATGTTTGAAGCTACTGACTGAATGAAAGGAGCTGGCATCTCACTCTCTTTGAATCTTCTTTATCATGCTAAGAGGAGCAGGAAAAAGCAAAAAATTTCAGAATTGCACCTTGCAATGCGGAGAAATTACTGTTTGTGCATTTACAATATTCATTGATTTTTGCCATTGAAAAACGTCCAGAAATGATTGAAGCTACTGACTGAATGAAAGGAGCTGGCATCTCACTCTCTTTGAATCTTCTTTATCATGCTAAGAGGAGCAGGAAAAAGCAAAAAATTTCAGAATTGCACCTTGCAATGCGGAGAAATTACTGTTTGTGCATTTACAATATTCATTGATTTTTGCCATTGAAAAACATCATGTTATTCATATACCAGAAATGTTTGAAGCTACTGACTGAATGAAAGGAGCTGGCATCTCACTCTCTTTGAATCTTCTTTATCATGCTAAGAGGAGCACTAAAAAGCAAAAGATTTCAGAATTGCACCTTGCAATGCGGAGAAATTACTGTTTGTGCATTTACAATATTCATTGATTTTTGCCATTGAAAAACATCATGTTATTCATATACCAGAAATGATTGAAGCTACTGACTGAATGAAAGGAGCTGGCATCTCACTCTCTTTGAATCTTCTTTATCATGCTAAGAGGAGCAGGAAAAAACAAAAAATTTCAGAATTACACCTTGCAATGCGGAGAAATTACTGTTTGTGCATTTACAATATTCATTGATTTTTGCCATTGAAAAACATCATGTTATTCATATACCAGAAATGATTGAAGCTACTGACTGAATGAAAGGAGCTGGCATCTCACTCTCTTTGAATCTTCTTTATCATGCTAAGAGGAGCAGGAAAAAGCAAAAAATTTCAGAATTGCACCTTGCAATGCGGAGAAATTACTGTTTGTGCATTTACAATATTCATTGATTTTTGCCATTGAAAAACGTCCAGAAATGATTGAAGCTACTGACTGAATGAAAGGAGCTGGCATCTCACTCTCTTTGAATCTTCTTTATCATGCTAAGAGGAGCAGGAAAAACCAAAAAATTTCAGAATTGCACCTTGCAATGCGGAGAAATTACTGTTTGTGCATTTACAATATTCATTGATTTTTGCCATTGAAAAACATCATGTTATTCATATACCAGAAATGTTTGAAGCTACTGACTGAATGAAAGGAGCTGGCATCTCACTCTCTTTGAATCTTCTTTATCATGCTAAGAGGAGCACTAAAAAGCAAAAAATTTCAGAATTGCACCTTGCAATGCGGAGAAATTACTGTTTGTGCATTTACAATATTCATTGATTTTTGCCATTGAAAAACATCATGTTATTCATATACCAGAAATGATTGAAGCTACTGACTGAATGAAAGGAGCTGGCATCTCACTCTCCTTGAATCTTCTTTATCATGCTAAGAGGAGCAGGAAAAAGCAAAAAATTTCAGAATTGCACCTTGCAATGCGGAGAAATTACTGTTTGTGCATTTACAATATTCATTGATTTTTGCCATTGAAAAACGTCCAGAAATGATTGAAGCTACTGACTGAATGAAAGGAGCTGGCATCTCACTCTCTTTGAATCTTCTTTATCATGCTAAGAGGAGCAGGAAAAAGCAAAAAATTTCAGAATTGCACCTTGTAATGCGGAGAAATTACTGTTTGTGCATTTACAATATTCATTGATTTTTGCCATTGAAAAACATCATGTTATTCATATACCAGAAATGTTTGAAGCTACTGACTGAATGAAAGGAGCTGGCATCTCACTCTCTTTGAATCTTCTTTATCATGCTAAGAGGAGCAGGAAAAAGCAAAAAATTTCAGAATTGCACCTTGCAATGCGGAGAAATTACTGTTTGTGCATTTACAATATTCATTGATTTTTGCCATTGAAAAACGTCCAGAAATGATTGAAGCTACTGACTGAATGAAAGGAGCTGGCATCTCACTCTCTTTGAATCTTCTTTATCATGCTAAGAGGAGCAGGAAAAAGCAAAAAATTTCAGAATTGCACCTTGCAATGCGGAGAAATTACTGTTTGTGCATTTACGATATTCATTGATTTTTGCCATTGAAAAACATCATGTTATTCATATACCAGAAATGTTTGAAGCTACTGACTGAATGAAAGGAGCTGGCATCTCACTCTCTTTGAATCTTCTTTATCATGCTAAGAGGAGCACTAAAAAGCAAAAAATTTCAGAATTGCACCTTGCAATGCGGAGAAATTACTGTTTGTGCATTTACAATTTTCATTTATTTTTGCCATTGAAAAACATCATGTTATTCATATACCAGAAATGATTGAAGCTACTGACTGAATGAAAGGAGCTGGCATCTCACTCTCTTTGAATCTTCTTTATCATGCTAAGAGGAGCAGGAAAAAGCAAAAAATTTCAGAATTACACCTTGCAATGCGGAGAAATTACTGTTTGTGCATTTACAATATTCATTGATTTTTGCCATTGAAAAACATCATGTTATTCATATACCAGAAATGATTGAAGCTACTGACTGAATGAAAGGAGCTGGCATCTTACTCTCTTTGAATCTTCTTTATCATGCTAAGAGGAGCAGGAAAAAGCAAAAAATTTCAGAATTGCACCTTGCAATGCGGAGAAATTACTGTTTGTGCATTTACAATATTCATTGATTTTTGCCATTGAAAAACGACCAGAAATGATTGAAGCTACTGACTGAATGAAAGGAGCTGGCATCTAACTCTCTTTGAATCTTCTTTATCATGCTAAGAGGAGCAGGAAAAAGCAAAAAATTTCAGAATTGCACCTTGCAATGCGGAGAAATTCCTGTTTGTGCATTTACAATATTCATTGATTTTTGCCATTGAAAAACGTCCAGAAATGATTGAAGCTACTGACTGAATGAAAGGAGCTGGCATCTCACTCTCTTTGAATCTTCTTTATCATGCTAAGAGGAGCAGGAAAAAGCAAAAAATTTCAGAAGTGCACCTTGCAATGCGGAGAAAATCCTGTTTGTGCATTTACACTATTCATTGATTTTTGCCATTGAAAAACATCATGTTATTCATATACCAGAAATGTTTGAAGCTACTGACTGAATGAAAGGAGCTGGCATCTCACTCTCTTTGAATCTTCTTTGTCATGCTAAGAGGAGCAGGAAAAAGCAAAAAATTTCAGAATTGCACCTTGCAATGCGGAGAAATTACTGTTTGTGCATTTACAATATTCATTGATTTTTGCCATTGAAAAACGTACAGAAATGATTGAAGCTACTGACTGAATGAAAGGAGCTGGCATCTCACTCTCTTTGAATCTTCTTTATCATGCTAAGAGGAGCAGGAAAAAGCAAAAAATTTCAGAATTGCACCTTGCAATGCGGAGAAATTACTGTTTGTGCATTTACAATATTCATTGATTTTTGCCATTGAAAAACATCATGTTATTCATATACCAGAAATGATTGAAGCTACTGACTGAATGAAAGGAGCTGGCATCTCACTCTCTTTGAATCTTCTTTATGCTAAGAGGAGCAGGAAAAAGCAAAAAATTTCAGAATTGCACCTTGCAATGCGGAGAAATTACTGTTTGTGCATTTACAATATTCATTGATTTTTGCCATTGAAAAACATCATGTTATTCATATACCAGAAATGTTTGAAGCTACTGACTGAATGAAAGGAGCTGGCATCTCACTCTCTTTGAATCTTCTTTATCATGCTAAGAGGAGCAGGAAAAAGCAAAAAATTTCAGAATTGCACCTTGCAATGCGGAGAAATTACTGTTTGTGCATTTACAATATTCATTGATTTTTGCCATTGAAAAACGACCAGAAATGATTGAAGCTACTGACTGAATGAAAGGAGCTGGCATCTCACTCTCTTTGAATCTTCTTTATCATGCTAAGAGGAGCAGGAAAAAGCAAAAAATTTCAGAATTGCACCTTGCAATGCGGAGAAATTACTGTTTGTGCATTTACAATATTCATTGATTTTTGCCATTGAAAAACGTCCAGAAATGATTGAAGCTACTGACTGAATGAAAGGAGCTGGCATCTCACTCTCTTTGAATCTTCTTTATCATGCTAAGAGGAGCAGGAAAAACCAAAAAATTTCAGAATTGCACCTTGCAATGCGGAGAAATTACTGTTTGTGCATTTACAATATTCATTGATTTTTGCCATTGAAAAACATCATGTTATTCATATACCAGAAATGATTGAAGCTACTGACTGAATGAAAGGAGCTGGCATCTCACTCTCTTTGAATCTTCTTTATCATGCTAAGAGGAGCAGGAAAAAGCAAAAAATTTCAGAATTACACCTTGCAATGCGGAGAAATTACTGTTTGTGCATTTACAATATTCATTGATTTTTGCCATTGAAAAACATCATGTTATTCATATACCAGAAATGATTGAAGCTACTGACTGAATGAAAGGAGCTGGCATCTTACTCTCTTTGAATCTTCTTTATCATGCTAAGAGGAGCAGGAAAAAGCAAAAAATTTCAGAATTGCACCTTGCAATGCGGAGAAATTACTGTTTGTGCATTTACAATATTCATTGATTTTTGCCATTGAAAAACGACCAGAAATGATTGAAGCTACTGACTGAATGAAAGGAGCTGGCATCTAACTCTCTTTGAATCTTCTTTATCATGCTAAGAGGAGCAGGAAAAAGCAAAAAATTTCAGAATTGCACCTTGCAATGCGGAGAAATTCCTGTTTGTGCATTTACAATATTCATTGATTTTTGCCATTGAAAAACGTCCAGAAATGATTGAAGCTACTGACTGAATGAAAGGAGCTGGCATCTCACTCTCTTTGAATCTTCTTTATCATGCTAAGAGGAGCAGGAAAAAGCAAAAAATTTCAGAAGTGCACCTTGCAATGCGGAGAAATTCCTGTTTGTGCATTTACACTATTCATTGATTTTTGCCATTGAAAAACATCATGTTATTCATATACCAGAAATGTTTGAAGCTACTGACTGAATGAAAGGAGCTGGCATCTCACTCTCTTTGAATCTTCTTTGTCATGCTAAGAGGAGCAGGAAAAAGCAAAAAATTTCAGAATTGCACCTTGCAATGCGGAGAAATTACTGTTTGTGCATTTACAATATTCATTGATTTTTGCCATTGAAAAACGTACAGAAATGATTGAAGCTACTGACTGAATGAAAGGAGCTGGCATCTCACTCTCTTTGAATCGTCTTTATCATGCTAAGAGGAGCAGGAAAAAGCAAAAAATTTCAGAATTGCACCTTGCAATGCGGAGAAATTACTGTTTGTGCATTTACAATATTCATTGATTTTTGCCATTGAAAAACATCATGTTATTCATATACCAGAAATGATTGAAGCTACTGACTGAATGAAAGGAGCTGGCATCTCACTCTCTTTGAATCTTCTTTATGCTAAGAGGAGCAGGAAAAAGCAAAAAATTTCAGAATTGCACCTTGCAATGCGGAGAAATTACTGTTTGTGCATTTACAATATTCATTGATTTTTGCCATTGAAAAACATCATGTTATTCATATACCAGAAATGTTTGAAGCTACTGACTGAATGAAAGGAGCTGGCATCTCACTCTCTTTGAATCTTCTTTATCATGCTAAGAGGAGCAGGAAAAAGCAAAAAATTTCAGAATTGCACCTTGCAATGCGGAGAAATTACTGTTTGTGCATTTACAATATTCATTGATTTTTGCCATTGAAAAACGACCAGAAATGATTGAAGCTACTGACTGAATGAAAGGAGCTGGCATCTCACTCTCTTTGAATCTTCTTTATCATGCTAAGAGGAGCAGGAAAAAGCAAAAAATTTCAGAATTGCACCTTGCAATGCGGAGAAATTACTGTTTGTGCATTTACAATATTCATTGATTTTTGCCATTGAAAAACGTCCAGAAATGATTGAAGCTACTGACTGAATGAAAGGAGCTGGCATCTCACTCTCTTTGAATCTTCTTTATCATGCTAAGAGGAGCAGGAAAAACCAAAAAATTTCAGAATTGCACCTTGCAATGCGGAGAAATTATTGTTTGTGCATTTACAATATTCATTGATTTTTGCCATTGAAAAACATCATGTTATTCATATACCAGAAATGTTTGAAGCTACTGACTGAATGAAAGGAGCTGGCATCTCACTCTCTTTGAATCTTCTTTATCATGCTAAGAGGAGCACTAAAAAGCAAAAAATTTCAGAATTGCACCTTGCAATGCGGAGAAATTACTGTTTGTGCATTTACAATATTCATTGATTTTTGCCATTGAAAAACATCATGTTATTCATATACCAGAAATGATTGAAGCTACTGACTGAATGAAAGGAGCTGGCATCTCACTCTCTTTGAATCTTCTTTATCATGCTAAGAGGAGCAGGAAAAAGCAAAAAATTTCAGAATTGCACCTTGCAATGCGGAGAAATTACTGTTTGTGCATGTACAATATTCATTGATTTTTGCCATTGAAAAACGTCCAGAAATGATTGAAGCTACTGACTGAATGAAAGGAGCTGGCATCTCACTCTCTTTGAATCTTCTTTATCATGCTAAGAGGAGCAGGAAAAAGCAAAAAATTTCAGAATTGCACCTTGCAATGCGGAGAAATTACTGTTTGTGCATTTACAATATTCATTGATTTTTGCCATTGAAAAACATCATGTTATTCATATACCAGAAATGATTGAAGCTACTGACTGAATGAAAGGAGCTGGCATCTCACTCTCTTTGAATCTTCTTTATCATGCTAAGAGGAGCAGGAAAAAGCAAAAAATTTCAGAATTGCACCTTGCAATGCGGAGAAATTACCGTTTGTGCATTTACAATATTCATTGATTTTTGCCATTGAAAAACGTCCAGAAATGATTGAAGCTACTGACTGAATGAAAGGAGCTGGCATCTCACTCTCTTTGAATCTTCTTTATCATGCTAAGAGGAGCAGGAAAAAGCAAAAAATTTCAGAATTGCACCTTGCAATGCGGAGAAATTACTGTTTGTGCATTTACAATATTCATTGATTTTTGCCATTGAAAAACATCATGTTATTCATATACCAGAAATGATTGAAGCTACTGACTGAATGAAAGGAGCTGGCATCTCACTCTCTTTGAATCTTCTTTATCATGCTAAGAGGAGCAGGAAAAAGCAAAAAATTTCAGAATTGCACCTTGCAATGCGGAGAAATTACTGTTTGTGCATTTACAATATTCATTGATTTTTGCCATTGAAAAACGTCCAGAAATGATTGAAGCTACTGACTGAATGAAAGGAGCTGGCATCTCACTCTCTTTGAATCTTCTTTATCATGCTAAGAGGAGCAGGAAAAAGCAAAAAATTTCAGAATTGCACCTTGCAATGCGGAGAAATTACTGTTTGTGCATTTACAATATTCATTGATTTTTGCCATTGAAAAACATCATGTTATTCATATACCAGAAATGTTTGAAGCTACTGACTGAATGAAAGGAGCTGGCTTCTCACTCTCTTTGAATCTTCTTTATCATGCTAAGAGGAGCACTAAAAAGCAAAAAATTTCAGAATTGCACCTTGCAATGCGGAGAAATTACTGTTTGTGCATTTACAATATTCATTGATTTTTGCCATTGAAAAACATCATGTTATTCATATACCAGAAATGATTGAAGCTACTGACTGAATGAAAGGAGCTGGCATCTCACTCTCTTTGAATCTTCTTTATCATGCTAAGAGGAGCAGGAAAAAGCAAAAAATTTCAGAATTACACCTTGCAATTCGGAGAAATTACTGTTTGTGCATTTACAATATTCATTGATTTTTGCCATTGAAAAACATCATGTTATTCATATACCAGAAATGATTGAAGCTACTGACTGAATGAAAGGAGCTGGCATCTCACTCTCTTTGAATCTTCTTTATCATGCTAAGAGGAGCAGGAAAAAGCAAAAAATTTCAGAATTGCACCTTGCAATGCGGAGAAATTACTGTTTGTGCATTTACAATATTCATTGATTTTTGCCATTGAAAAACGACCAGAAATGATTGAAGCTACTGACTGAATGAAAGGAGCTGGCATCTAACTCTCTTTGAATCTTCTTTATCATGCTAAGAGGAGCAGGAAAAAGCAAAAAATTTCAGAATTGCACCTTGCAATGCGGAGAAATTACTGTTTGTGCATTTACAATATTCATTGATTTTTGCCATTGAAAAACGTCCAGAAATGATTGAAGCTACTGACTGAATGAAAGGAGCTGGCATCTCACTCTCTTTGAATCTTCTTTATCATGCTAAGAGGAGCAGGAAAAAGCAAGAAATTTCAGAAGTGCACCTTGCAATGCGGAGAAATTCCTGTTTGTGCATTTACACTATTCATTGATTTTTGCCATTGAAAAACATCATGTTATTCATATACCAGAAATGTTTGAAGCTACTGACTGAATGAAAGGAGCTGGCATCTCACTCTCTTTGAATCTTCTTTGTCATGCTAAGAGGATCAGGAAAAAGCAAAAAATTTCAGAATTGCACCTTGCAATGAGGAGAAATTACTGTTTGTGCATTTACAATATTCATTGATATTTGCCATTGAAAAACGTCCAGAAATGATTGAAGCTACTGACTGAATGAAAGGAGCTGGCATCTCAATCTCTTTGAATCTTCTTTATCATGCTAAGAGGAGCAGGAAAAAGCAAAAAATTTCAGAATTGCACCTTGCAATGCGGAGAAATTACTGTTTGTGCATTTACAATATTCATTGATTTTTGCCATTGAAAAACATCATGTTATTCATATACCAGATATGTTTGAAGCTACTGACTGAATGAAAGGAGCTGGCATCTCACTCTCTTTGAATCTTCTTTATCATGCTAAGAGGAGCAGGAAAAAGCAAAAAATTTCAGAATTGCACCTTGGAATGCGGAGAAATTACTGTTTGTGCATTTACAATATTCATTGATTTTTGCCATTGAAAAACGTCCAGAAATGATTGAAGCTACTGACTGAATGAAAGGAGCTGGCATCTCACTCTCTTTGAATCTTCTTTATCATGCTAAGAGGAGCAGGAAAAAGCAAAAAATTTCAGAATTGCACCTTGCAATGCGGAGAAATTACTGTTTGTGCATTTACAATATTCATTGATTTTTGCCATTGAAAAACATCATGTTATTCATATACCAGAAATGTTTGAAGCTACTGACTGAATGAAAGGAGCTGGCATCTCACTCTCTTTGAATCTTCTTTATCATGCTAAGAGGAGCACTAAAAAGCAAAAAATTTCAGAATTGCACCTTGCAATGCGGAGAAATTATTGTTTGTGCATTTACAATATTCATTGATTTTTGCCATTGAAAAACATCATGTTATTCATATACCAGAAATGATTGAAGCTACTGACTGAATGAAAGGAGCTGGCATCTCACTCTCTTTGAATCTTCTTTATCATGCTAAGAGGAGCATGAAAAAGCAAAAAATTTCAGAATTGCACCTTGCAATGCAGAGAAATTGCTGTTTGTGCATTTACAATATTCATTGATTTTTGCCATTGAAAAACATCATGTTATTCATATACCAGAAATGTTTGAAGCTACTGACTGAATGAAAGGAGCTGGCATCTCACTCTCTTTGAATCTTCTTTATCATGCTAAAAGGAGCAGGAAAAAGCAAAAAATTTCAGAATTGCACCTTGCAATGCGGAGAAATTACTGTTTGTGCATTTACAATATTCATTGATTTTTGCCATTGAAAAACGACCAGAAATGATTGAAGCTACTGACTGAATGAAAGGAGCTGGCATCTCACTCTCTTTGAATCTTCTTTATCATGCTAAGAGGAGCAGGAAAAAGCAAAAAATTTCAGAATTGCACCTTGCAATGCGGAGAAATTACTGTTTGTGCATTTACAATATTCATTGATTTTTGCCATTGAAAAACGTCCAGAAATGATTGAAGCTACTGACTGAATGAAAGGAGCTGGCATCTCACTCTCTTTGAATCTTCTTTATCATGCTAAGAGGAGCAGGAAAAAGCAAAAAATTTCAGAATTGCACCTTGCAATGCGGAGAAATTCCTGTTTGTGCATTTACAATATTCATTGATTTTTGCCATTGAAAAACATCATGTTATTCATATACCAGAAATGTTTGAAGCTACTGACTGAATGAAAGGAGCTGGCATCTCACTCTCTTTGAATCTTCTTTATCATGCTAAGAGGAGCAGGAAAAAGCAAAAAATTTCAGAATTGCACCTTGCAATGCGGAGAAATTACTGTTTGTGCATTTACAATATTCATTGATTTTTGTCATTGAAAAACGTCCAGAAATGATTGAAGCTACTGACTGAATGAAAGGAGCTGGCATCTCAATCTCTTTGAATCTTCTTTATCATGCTAAGAGGAGCAGGAAAAAGCAAAAAATTTCAGAATTGCACCTTGCAATGCGGAGAAATTACTGTTTGTGCATTTACAATATTCATTGATTTTTGCCATTGAAAAACATCATGTTATTCATATACCAGATATGTTTGAAGCTACTGACTGAATGAAAGGAGCTGGCATCTCACTCTCTTTGAATCTTCTTTATCATGCTAAGAGGAGCAGGAAAAAGCAAAAAATTTCAGAATTGCACCTTGCAATGCGGAGAAATTACTGTTTGTGCATTTACAATATTCATTGATTTTTGCCATTGAAAAACATCATGTTATTCATATACCAGAAATGATTGAAGCTACTGACTGAATGAAAGGACCTGGCATCTCACTCTCTTTGAATCTTCTTTATCATGCTAAGAGGAGCAGGTAAAAGCAAAAAATTTCAGAATTGCACCTTGCAATGCGGAGAAATTACTGTTTGTGCATTTACAATATTCATTGATTTTTGCCATTGAAAAACGTCCAGAAATGATTGAAGCTACTGACTGAATGAAAGGAGCTGGCATCTCACTCTCTTTGAATCTTCTTTATCATGCTAAGAGGAGCAGGAAAAAGCAAAAAATTTCAGAATTGCACCTTGCAATGCGGAGAAATTACTGTTTGTGCATTTACAATATTCATTGATTTTTGCCATTGAAAAACATCATGTTATTCATATACCAGAAATGTTTGAAGCTACTGACTGAATGAAAGGAGCTGGCATCTCACTCTCTTTGAATCTTCTTTATCATGCTAAGAGGAGCACTAAAAAGCAAAAAATTTCAGAATTGCACCTTGCAATGCGGAGAAATTACTGTTTGTGCATTTACAATATTCATTGATTTTTGCCATTGAAAAACATCATGTTATTCATATACCAGAAATGATTGAAGCTACTGACTGAATGAAAGGAGCTGGCATCTCAATCTCTTTGAATCTTCTTTATCATGCTAAGAGGAGCAGGAAAAAGCAAAAAATTTCAGAATTGCACCTTGCAATGCGGAGAAATTACTGTTTGTGCATTTACAATATTCATTGATTTTTGCCATTGAAAAACATCATGTTATTCATATACCAGAAATGTTTGAAGCTACTGACTGAATGAAAGGAGCTGGCATCTCACTCTCTTTGAATCTTCTTTATCATGCTAAGAGGAGCACTAAAAAGCAAAAAATTTCAGAATTGCACCTTGCAATGCGGAGAAATTACTGTTTGTGCATTTACAATATTCATTGATTTTTGCCATTGAAAAACATCATGTTATTCATATACCAGAAATGATTGAAGCTACTGACTGAATGAAAGGAGCTGGCATCTCAATCTCTTTGAATCTTCTTTATCATGCTAAGAGGAGCAGGAAAAAGCAAAAAATTTCAGAATTGCACCTTGCAATGCGGAGAAATTACTGTTTGTGCATTTACAATATTCATTGATTTTTGCCATTGAAAAACATCATGTTATTCATATACCAGAAATGATTGAAGCTACTGACTGAATGAAAGGAGCTGGCATCTCACTCTCTTTGAATCTTCTTTATCATGCTAAGAGGAGCAGGATAAAGCAAAAAATTTCAGAATTGCACGTTGCAATGCGGAGAAATTACTGTTTGTGCATTTACAATATTCATTGATTTTTGCCATTGAAAAACGTCAAGAAATGATTGAAGCTACTGACTGAATGAAAAGAGCTGGCATCTCACTCTCTTTGAATCTTCTTTATCATGCTAAGAGGAGCAGGAAAAAGCAAAAAATTTCAGAATTGCACCTTGCAATGCAGAGAAATTACTGTTTGTGCATTTACAATATTCATTGATTTTTGCCATTGAAAAACATCATGTTATTCATATACCAGAAATGTTTGAAGCTACTGACTGAATGAAAGGAGCTGGCATCTCACTCTCTTTGAATCTTCTTTATCATGCTAAAAGGAGCAGGAAAAAGCAAAAAATTTCAGAATTGCACCTTGCAATGCGGAGAAATTACTGTTTGTGCATTTACAATATTCATTGATTTTTGCCATTGAAAAACGTCCAGAAATGATTGAAGCTACTGACTGAATGAAAGGAGCTGGCATCTCACTCTCTTTGAATCTTCTTTATCATGCTAAGAGGAGCAGGAAAAAGCAAAAAATTTCAAAATTGCACCTTGCAATACTGAGAAATTACTGTTTGTGCATTTACAATATTCATTGATTTTTGCCATTGAAAAACATCATGTTATTCATATACCAGAAATGTTTGAAGCTACTGACTGAATGAAAGGAGCTGGCATCTCACTCTCTTTGAATCTTCTTTATCATGCTAAGAGGAGCAGGAAAAAGCAAAAAATTTCAGAATTGCACCTTGCAATGCGGAGAAATTCCTGTTTGTGCATTTACAATATTCATTGATTTTTGCCATTGAAAAACATCATGTTATTCATATACCAGAAATGTTTGAAGCTACTGACTGAATGAAAGGAGCTGGCATCTCACTCTCTTTGAATCTTCTTTATCATGCTAAGAGGAGCAGGAAAAAGCAAAAAATTTCAGAATTGCACCTTGCAATGCGGAGAAATTACTGTTTGTGCATTTACAATATTCATTGATTTTTGCCATTGAAAAACGTCCAGAAATGATTGAAGCTACTGACTGAATGAAAGTAGCTGGCATCTCACTCTCTTTGAATCTTCTTTATCATGCTAAGAGGAGCAGGAAAAAGCAAAAAATTTCAGAATTGCACCTTGCAATGCGGAGAAATTCCTGTTTGTGCATTTACAATATTCATTGATTTTTGCCATTGAAAAACATCATGTTATTCATATACCAGAAATGTTTGAAGCTACTGACTGAATGAAAGGAGCTGGCATCTCACTCTCTTTGAATCTTCTTTATCATGCTAAGAGGAGCAGGAAAAAGCAAAAAATTTCAGAATTGCACCTTGCAATGCGGAGAAATTACTGTTTGTGCATTTACAATATTCATTGATTTTTGCCATTGAAAAACGTCCAGAAATGATTGAAGCTACTGACTGAATGAAAGGAGCTGGCATCTCACTCTCTTTGAATCTTCTTTATCATGCTAGGGGGAGCAGGAAAAAGCAAAAAATTTCAGAATTGCACCTTGCAATGCGGAGAAATTACTGTTTGTGCATTTACAATATTCATTGATATTTGCCATTGAAAAACATCATGTTATTCATATACCAGATATGTTTGAAGCTACTGACTGAATGAAAGGAACTGGCATCTCACTCTCTTTGAATCTTCTTTATCATGCTAAGAGGAGCAGGAAAAAGCAAAAAATTTCAGAATTGCACCTTGCAATGCGGAGAAATTACTGTTTGTGCATTTACAATATTCATTGATTTTTGCCATTGAAAAACATCATGTTATTCATATACCAGAAATGATTGAAGCTACTGACTGAATGAAAGGAGCTGGCATCTCACTCTCTTTGAATCTTTATCATGCTAAGAGGAGCATTAAAAAGCAAAAAATTTCAGAATTGCACCTTGCAATGCGGAGAAATTACTGTTTGTGCATTTACAATATTCATTGATTTTTGCCATTGAAAAACATCATGTTATTCATATACCAGAAATGTTTGAAGCTACTGACTGAATGAAAGGAGCTGGCATCACACTCTCTTTGAATCTTCTTTATCATGCTAAGAGGAGCACTAAAAAGCAAAAAATTTCAGAATTGCACCTTGCAATGCGGAGAAATTATTGTTTGTGCATTTACAATATTCATTGATTTTTGCCATTGAAAAACATCATGCTATTCATATAACAGAAATGATTGAAACTACTGACTGAATGAAAGGAGCTGGCATCTCACTCTCTTTGAATCTTCTTTATCATGCTAAGAGGAGCAGGAAAAAGCAAAAAATTTCAGAATTGCACCTTGCAATGCGGAGAAATTACTGTTTGTGCATTTACAATATTCATTGATTTTTGCCATTGAAAAACATCATGTTATTCATATACCAGAAATGATTGAAGCTACTGACTGAATGAAAGGAGCTGGCATCTCACTCTCTTTGAATCTTCTTTATCATGCTAAGAGGAGCAGGAAAAAGCAAAAAATTTCAGAATTGCACCTTGCAATGCGGAGAAATTACTGTTTGTGCATTTACAATATTCATTGATTTTTGCCATTGAAAAACGTCCAGAAATGATTGAAGCTACTGACTGAATGAAAGGAGCTGGCATCTCACTCTCTTTGAATCTTCTTTATCATGCTAAGAGGAGCAGGAAAAAGCAAAAAATTTCAGAATTGCACCATGCAATGCAGAGAAATTACTGTTTGTGCATTTACAATATTCATTGATTTTTGCCATTGAAAAACATCATGTTATTCATATACCAGAAATGTTTGAAGCTACTGACTGAATGAAAGGAGCTGGCATCTCACTCTCTTTGAATCTTCTTTATCATGCTAAAAGGAGCAGGAAAATGCAAAAAATTTCAGAATTGCACGTTGCAATGCGGAGAAATTACTGTTTGTGCATTTACAATATTCATTGATTTTTGCCATTGAAAAACGACCAGAAATGATTGAAGCTACTGACTGAATGAAAGGAGCTGGCATCTCACTCTCTTTGAATCTTCTTTATCATGCTAAGAGGAGCAGGAAAAAGCAAAAAATTTCAGAATTGCACCTTGCAATGCGGAGAAATTACTGTTTGTGCATTTACAATATTCATTGATTTTTGCCATTGAAAAACGTCCAGAAATGATTGAAGCTACTGACTGAATGAAAGGAGCTGGCATCTCACTCTCTTTGAATCTTCTTTATCATGCTAAGAGGAGCAGGAAAAAGCAAAAAATTTCAGAATTGCACCTTGCAATGCGGAGAAATTACTGTTTGTGCATTTACAATATTCATTGATTTTTGCCATTGAAAAACGTCCAGAAATGATTGAAGCTACTGACTGAAAGGAGCTGGCATCTTACTCTCTTTGAATCTTCTTTATCATGCTAAGAGGAGCAGGAAAAAGCAAAAAATTTCACAATTGCACCTTGCAATGCGGAGAAATTACTGTTTGTGCATTTACAATATACATTGATTTTTGCCATTGAAAAATATCATGTTATTCATATACCAGAAATGTTTGAAGCTACTGACTGAATGAAAGGAGCTGACATCTCACTCTCTTTGAATCTTCTTTATCATGCTAAGAGGAGCAGGATAAAGCAAAAAATTTCAGAATTGCACCTTGCAATGCGGAGAAATTACTGTCTGTGCATTTACAATATTCATTGATTTTTGCCATTGAAAAACGTCCAGAAATGATTGAAGCTACTGACTGAATGAAAGGAGCTGGCATCTCACTCTCTTTGAATCTTCTTTATCATGCTAAGAGGAGCAGGAAAAAGCAAAAAATTTCAGAATTGCACCTTGCAATGCGGAGAAATTACTGTTTGTGCATTTACAATATTCATTGATTTTTGCCATTGAAAAACGTCCAGAAATGATTGAAGCTACTGACTGAATGAAAGGAGCTGGTATCTCACTCTCTTTGAATCTTCTTTATCATGCTAAGAGGAGCAGGAAAAAGCAAAAAATTTCAGAATTGCACCTTGCAATGCGGAGAAATTATTGTTTGTGCATTTACAATATTCATTGATTTTTGCCATTGAAAAACATCATGCTATTCATATACCAGAAATGATTGAAACTACTGACTGAATGAAAGGAGCTGGCATCTCACTCTCTTTGAATCTTCTTTATCATGCTAAGAGGAGCAGGAAAAAGCAAAAAATTTCAGAATTGCACCTTGCAATGCGGAGAAATTACTGTTTGTGCATTTACAATATTCATTGATTTTTGCCATTGAAAAACATCATGTTATTCATATACCAGAAATGATTGAAGCTACTGACTGAATGAAAGGAGCTGGCATCTCACTCTCTTTGAATCTTCTTTATCATGCTAAGAGGAGCAGGAAAAAGCAAAAAATTTCAGAATTGCACCTTGCAATGCGGAGAAATTACTGTTTGTGCATTTACAATATTCATTGATTTTTGCCATTGAAAAACGTCCAGAAATGATTGAAGCTACTGACTGAATGAAAGGAGCTGGCATCTCACTCTCTTTGAATCTTCTTTATCATGCTAAGAGGAGCAGGAAAAAGCAAAAAATTTCAGAATTGCACCATGCAATGCAGAGAAATTACTGTTTGTGCATTTACAATATTCATTGATTTTTGCCATTGAAAAACATCATGTTATTCATATACCAGAAATGTTTGAAGCTACTGACTGAATGAAAGGAGCTGGCAACTCACTCTCTTTGAATCTTCTTTATCATGCTAAGAGGAGCAGGAAAAAGCAAAAAATTTCAGAATTGCACTTTGCAATGCGGAGAAATTACTGTTTGTGCATTTACAATATTCATTGATTTTTGCCATTGAAAAACGTCCAGAAATGTTTGAAGCTACTGACTGAATGAAAGGAGCTGGCATCTCACTCTCTTTGAATCTTCTTTATCATGCTAAGAGGAGCAGGAAAAAGCAAAAAATTTCAGAATTGCACCTTGCAATGCGGAGAAATTACTGTTTGTGCATTTACAATATTCATTGATTTTTGTCATTGAAAAATGTCCAGAAATGATTGAAGCTACTGACTGAATGAAAGGAGCTGGCATCTCAATCTCTTTGAATCTTCTTTATCATGCTAAGAGGAGCAGGAAAAAGCAAAAAATTTCAGAATTGCACCTTGCAATGCGGAGAAATTACTGTTTGTGCATTTACAATATTCATTGATTTTTGCCATTGAAAAACATCATGTTATTCATATACCAGATATGTTTGAAGCTACTGACTGAATGAAAGGAGCTGGCATCTCACTCTCTTTGAATCTTCTTTATCATGCTAAGAGGAGCAGGAAAAAGCAAAAAATTTCAGAATTGCACCTTGCAATGCGGAGAAATTACTGTTTGTGCATTTACAATATTCATTGATTTTTGCCATTGAAAAACATCATGTTATTCATATACCAGAAATGATTGAAGCTACTGACTGAATGAAAGGACCTGGCATCTCACTCTCTTTGAATCTTCTTTATCATGCTAAGAGGAGCAGGAAAAAGCAAAAAATTTCAGAATTGCAATTTGCAATGCGGAGAAATTACTGTTTGTGCATTTACAATATTCATTGATTTTTGCCATTGAAAAACGTCCAGAAATGATTGAAGCTACTGACTGAATGAAAGGAGCTGGCATCTCACTCTCTTTGAATCTTCTTTATCATGCTAAGAGGAGCAGGAAAAAGCAAAAAATTTCAGAATTGCACCTTGCAATGCGGAGAAATTACTGTTTGTGCATTTACAATATTCATTGATTTTTGCCATTGAAAAACATCATGTTATTCATATACCAGAAATGTTTGAAGCTAATGACTGAATGAAAGGAGCTGGCATCTCACTCTCTTTGAATCTTCTTTATCATGCTAAGAGGAGCACTAAAAAGCAAAAAATTTCAGAATTGCACCTTGCAATGCGGAGAAATTACTGTTTGTGCATTTACAATATTCATTGATTTTTGCCATTGAAAAACATCATGTTATTCATATACCAGAAATGATTGAAGCTACTGACTGAATGAAAGGAGCTGGCATCTCACTCTCTTTGAATCTTCTTTATCATGCTAAGAGGAGCAGGAAAAAGCAAAAAATTTCAGAATTGCACCTTGCAATGCGGAGAAATTACTGTTTGTGCATTTACAATATTCATTGATTTTTGCCATTCAAAAACATCATGTTATTCACATACCAGAAATGATTGAAGCTACTGACTGAATGAAAGGAGCTGGCATCTCACTCTCTTTGAATCTTCTTTATCATGCTAAGAGGAGCAGGATAAAGCAAAAAATTTCAGAATTGCACCTTGCAATGCGGAGAAATTACTGTTTGTGCATTTACAATATTCATTGATTTTTGCCATTGAAAAACGTCAAGAAATGATTGAAGCTACTGACTGAATGAAAGGAGCTGGCATCTCACTCTCTTTGAATCTTCTTTATCATGCTAAGAGGAGCAGGAAAAAGCAAAAAATTTCAGAATTGCACCTTGCAATGCAGAGAAATTACTGTTTGTGCATTTACAATATTCATTGATTTTTGCCATTGAAAAACATCATGTTATTCATATACCAGATATGTTTGAAGCTACTGACTGAATGAAAGGAGCTGGCATCTCACTCTCTTTGAATCTTCTTTATCATGCTAAAAGGAGCAGGAAAAAGCAAAAAATTTCAGAATTGCACCTTGCAATGCGGAGAAATTACTGTTTGTGCATTTACAATATTCATTGATTTTTGCCATTGAAAAACGTCCAGAAATGATTGAAGCTACTGACTGAATGAAAGGAGCTGGCATCTCACTCTCTTTGAATCTTCTTTATCATGCTAAGAGGAGCAGGAAAAAGCAAAAAATTTCAGAATTGCACCTTGCAATACTGAGAAATTACTGTTTGTGCATTTACAATATTCATTGATTTTTGCCATTGAAAAACGTCCAGAAATGATTGAAGCTACTGACTGAATGAAAGGAGCTGGCATCTCACTCTCTTTGAATCTTCTTTATCATGCTAAGAGGAGCAGGAAAAAGCAAAAAATGTCAGAATTGCACCTTGCAATGCGGAGAAATTCCTGTTTGTGCATTTACAATATTCATTGATTTTTGCCATTGAAAAACATCATGTTATTCATATACCAGAAATGTTTGAAGCTACTGACTGAATGAAAGGAGCTGGCATCTCACTCTCTTTGAATCTTCTTTATCATGCTAAGAGGAGCAGGAAAAAGCAAAAAATTTCAGAATTGCACCTTGCAATGCGGAGAAATTACTGTTTGTGCATTTACAATATTCATTGATTTTTGCCATTGAAAAACGTCCAGAAATGATTGAAGCTACTGACTGAATGAAAGGAGCTGGCATCTCACTCTCTTTGAATCTTCTTTATCATGCTAAGGGGAGCAGGAAAAAGCAAAAAATTTCAGAATTGCACCTTGCAATGCGGAGAAATTACTGTTTGTGCATTTAAAATATTCATTGATTTTTGCCATTGAAAAACATCATGTTATTCATATACCAGATATGTTTGAAGCTACTGACTGAATGAAAGGAGCTGGCATCTCACTCTCTTTTAATCTTCTTTATCAAGCTAAGAGGAGCAGGAAAAAGCAAAAAATTTCAGAATTGCACCTTGCAATGCGGAGAAATTACTGTTTGTGCATTTACAATATTCATTGATTTTTGCCATTGAAAAACATCATGTTATTCATATACCAGAAATGATTGAAGCTACTGACTGAATGAAAGGACCTGGCATCTCACTCTCTTTGAATCTTCTTTATCATGCTAAGAGTAGCAGGAAAAAGCAAAACATTTCAGAATTGCACCTTGGAATGCGGAGAAATTACTGTTTGTGCATTTACAATATTCATTGATTTTTGCCATTGAAAAACGTCCAGAAATGATTGAAGCTACTGACTGAATGAAAGGAGCTGGCATCTCACTCTCTTTGAATCTTTATCATGCTAAGAGGAGCAGGAAAAAGCAAAAAATTTCAGAATTGCACCTTGCAATGCGGAGAAATTACTGTTTGTGCATTTACAATATTCATTGATTTTTGCCATTGAAAAACATCATGTTATTCATATACCAGAAATGTTTGAAGCTACTGACTGAATGAAAGGAGCTGGCATCTCACTCTCTTTGAATCTTCTTTATCATGCTAAGAGGAGCACTAAAAAGCAAAAAATTTCAGAATTGCACCTTGCAATGCGGAGAAATTATTGTTTGTGCATTTACAATATTCATTGATTTTTGCCATTGAAAAACATCATGCTATTCATATACCAGAAATGATTGAAGCTACTGACTGAATGAAAGGAGCTGGCATCTCACTCTCTTTGAATCTTCTTTATCATGCTAAGAGGAGCAGGAAAAAGCAAAAAATTTCAGAATTGCACCTTGCAATGCGGAGAAATTACTGTTTGTGCATTTACAATATTCATTGATTTTTGCCATTGAAAAACGTCCAGAAATGATTGAAGCTACTGACTGAATGAAAGGAGCTGGCATCTCACTCTCTTTGAATCTTCTTTATCATGCTAAGAGGAGCAGGAAAAAGCAAGAAATTTCAGAATTGCACCATGCAATGCAGAGAAATTACTGTTTGTGCATTTACAATATTCATTGATTTTTGCCATTGAAAAACATCATGTTATTCATATACCAGAAATGTTTGAAGCTACTGACTGAATGAAAGGAGCTGGCATCTCACTCTCTTTGAATCTTCTTTATCATGCTAAAAGGAGCAGGAAAAAGCAAAGAATTTCAGAATTGCACCTTGCAATGCGGAGAAATTACTGTTTGTGCATTTACAATATTCATTGATTTTTGCCATTGAAAAACGACCAGAAATGATTGAAGCTACTGACTGAATGAAAGGAGCTGGCATCTCACTCTCTTTGAATCTTCTTTATCATGCTAAGAGGAGCAGGAAAAAGCAAAATACTTCAGAATTGCACCTTGCAATGCGGAGAAATTACTGTTTGTGCATTTACAATATTCATTGATTTTTGCCATTGAAAAACGTCCAGAAATGATTGAAGCTACTGACTGAATGAAAGGAGCTGGCATCTCACTCTCTTTGAATCTTCTTTATCATGCTAAGAGGAGCAGGAAAAAGCAAAAAATTTCAGAATTGCACCTTGCAATGCGGAGAAATTACTGTTTGTGCATTTACAATATTCATTGATTTTTGCCATTGAAAAACGTCCAGAAATGATTGAAGCTACTGACTGAAAGGAGCTGGCATCTTACTCTCTTTGAATCTTCTTTATCATGCTAAGAGGAGCAGGAAAAAGCAAAAAATTTCACAATTGCACCTTGCAATGCGGAGAAATTACTGTTTGTGCATTTACAATATTCATTGATTTTTGCCATTGAAAAACGTCCAGAAATGATTGAAGCTACTGACTGAAAGGAGCTGGCATCTTACTCTCTTTGAATCTTCTTTATCATGCTAAGAGGAGCAGGAAAAAGCAAAAAATTTCACAATTGCACCTTGCAATGCGGAGAAATTACTGTTTGTGCATTTACAATATACATTGATTTTTGCCATTGAAAAATATCATGTTATTCATATACCAGAAATGTTCGAAGCTACTGACTGAATGAAAGGAGCTGACATCTCACTCTCTTTGAATCTTCTTTATCATGCTAAGAGGAGCAGGAAAAAGCAAAAAATTTCAGAATTGCACCTTGCAATGCGGAGAAATTACTGTCTGTGCATTTACAATATTCATTGATTTTTGCCATTGAAAAACGTCCAGAAATGATTGAAGCTACTGACTGAATGAAAGGAGCTGGCATCTCACTCTCTTTGAATCTTCTTTATCATGCTAAGAGGAGCAGGAAAAAGCAAAAAATTTCAGAATTGCACCTTGCAATGCGGAGAAATTACTGTTTGTGCATTTACAATATTCATTGATTTTTGCCATTGAAAAACGTCCAGAAATGATTGAAGCTACTGACTGAATGAAAGGAGCTGGTATCTCACTCTCTTTGAATCTTCTTTATCATGCTAAGAGGAGCAGGAAAAAGTAAAAAATTTCAGAATTGCACCTTGCAATGCGGAGAAATTACTGTTTGTGCATTTAAAATATTCATTGATTTTTGCCATTGAAAAACATCATGTTATTCATATACCAGAAATGTTTGAAGCTACTGACTGAATGAAAGGAGCTGGCAACTCACTCTCTTTGAATCTTCTTTATCATGCTAAGAGGAGCAGGAAAAAGCAAAAAATTTCAGAATTGCACCTTGCAATGCGGAGAAATTACTGTTTGTGCATTTACAATATTCATTGATTTTTGCCATTGAAAAACATCATGTTATTCATATACCAGAAATGTTTGAAGCTACTGACTGAATGAAAGGAGCTGGCATCTCACTCTCTTTGAATCTTCTTTATCTTGCTAAGAGGAGAAGGAAAAAGCAAAAAATTTCAGAATTGCACTTTGCAATGCGGAGAAATTACTGTTTGTGCATTTACAATATTCATTGATTTTTGCCATTGAAAAACGTCCAGAAATGTTTGAAGCTACTGACTGAATGAAAGGAGCTGGCATCTCACTCTCTTTGAATCTTCTTTATCATGCTAAGAGGAGCAGGAAAAAGCAAAAAATTTCAGAATTGCACCTTGCAATGCGGAGAAATTACTGTTTGTGCATTTACAATATTCATTGATTTTTGCCATTGAAAAACATCATGTTATTCATATACCAGAAATGTTTGAAGCTACTGACTGAATGAAAGGAGCTGGCATCTCACTCTCTTTGAATCTTCTTTATCTTGCTAAGAGGAGCAGGAAAAAGCAAAAAATTTCAGAATTGCACTTTGCAATGCGGAGAAATTACTGTTTGTGCATTTACAATATTCATTGATTTTTGCCATTGAAAAACGTCCAGAAATGTTTGAAGCTACTGACTGAATGAAAGGAGCTGGCATCTCACTCTCTTGGAATCTTCTTTATCATGCTAAGAGGAGCAGGAAAAAGCAAAAAATTTCAGAATTGCACCTTGCAATGCGGAGAAATTACTGTTTGTGCATTTACAATATTCATTGATTTTTGCCATTGAAAAACATCCAGAAATGATTGAAGCTACTGACTGAATGAAAGGAGCTGGCATCTCACTCTCTTTGAATCTTCTTTGTCATGCTAAGAGGAGCAGGAAAAAGCAAAAAATTTCAGAATTGCACCTTGCAATGCGGAGAAATTACTGTTTGTGCATTTAAAATATTCATTGATTTTTGCCATTGAAAAACGTCCAGAAATGATTGAAGCTACTGACTGAATGAAAGGAGCTGGCATCTCACTCTCTTTGAATCTTCTTTATCATGCTAAGAGGAGCAGGAAAAAGCAAAAAATTTCAGAATTGCACCTTGCAATGCGGAGAAATTACTGTTTGTGCATTTACAATATTCATTGATTTTTGCCATTGAAAAACATCATGTTATTCATATACCAGAAATGTTTGAAGCTACTGACTGAATGAAAGGAGCTGACATCTCACTCTCTTTGAATCTTCTTTATCATGCTAAGAGGAGCAGGAAAAAGCAAAAAATTTCAGAATTGGACCTTGCAATGCGGAGAAATTACTGTCTGTGCATTTACAATATTCATTGATTTTTGCCATTGAAAAACATCCAGAAATGATTGAAGCTACTGACTGAATGAAAGGAGCTGGCATCTCACTCTCTTTGAATCTTCTTTATCATGCTAAGAGGAGCAGGAAAAAGCAAAAAATTTCAGAATTGCACCTTGCAATGCGGAGAAATTACTGTTTGTGCATTTACAATATTCATTGATTTTTGCCATTGAAAAATGTCCAGAAATTATTGAAGCTACTGACTGAATGAAAGGAGCTGGTATCTCACTCTCTTTGAATCTTCTTTATCATGCTAAGAGGAGCAGGAAAAAGCAAAAAATTTCAGAATTGCACCTTGCAATGCGGAGAAATTACTGTTTGTGCATTTACAAAATTCATTGATTTTTGCCATTGAAAAACATCATGTTATTCATATACCAGAAATGTTTGAAGCTACTGACTGAATGAAAGGAGCTGGCATCTCACTCTCTTTGAATCTTCTTTATCATGCTAAGAGGAGCAGGAAAAAGCAAAAAATTTCAGAATTGCACCTTGCAATGCGGAGAAATTACTGTTTGTGCATTTACAATATTCATTGATTTTTGCCATTGAAAAACGTCCAGAAATGATTGAAGCTACTGACTGAATGAAAGGAGCTGGCATCTCACTCTCTTTGAATCTTCTTTATCATACTAAGAGGAGCAGGAAAAAGAAAAAATTTCAGAATTGCACCTTGCAATGCGGAGAAATTACTGTTTGTGCATTTACAATATTCATTGATTTTTGCCATTGAAAAACGTACAGAAATGATTGAAGCTACTGACTGAATGAAAGGAGCTGGCATCTCACTCTTTTGAATCTTCTTTATCATGCTAAGAGGAGCAGGAAAAAGCAAAAAATTTCAGAATTGCACCTTGCAATGCGGAGAAATTACTGTTTGTACATTTACAATATTCATTGATTTTTGCCATTGAAAAACATCATGTTATTCATATACCAGAAATGATTGAAGCTACTGACTGAATGAAAGGAGCTGGCATCTCACTCTCTTTGAATCTTCTTTATCATGCTAAGAGGAGCAGGAAAAAGCAAAAAATTTCAGAATTGCACCTTGCAATGCGGAGAAATTACTGTTTGTGCATTTACAATATCCATTGATTTTTGCCATTGAAAAACGTCCAGAAATGATTGAAGCTACTGACTGAATGAAAGGAGCTGGCATCTCACTCTCTTTGAATCTTCTTTATCATGCTAAGAGGAGCAGGAAAAAGCAAAAAATTTCAGAATTGCACCTTGCAATGCGGAGAAATTACTGTTTGTGCATTTACAATATTCATTGATTTTTGCCATTGAAAAACATCATGTTATTCATATACCAGAAATGTTTGAAGCTACTGACTGAATGAAAGGAGCTGGCATCTCACTCTCTTTGAATCTTCTTTATCATGCTAAGAGGAGCAGGAAAAAGCAAAAAATTTCAGAATTGCACCTTGCAATGCGGAGAAATTACTGTTTGTGCATTTACAATATTCATTGATTTTTGCCATTGAAAAACGACCAGAAATGATTGAAGCTACTGATTGAATGAAAGGAGCTGGCATCTCACTCTCTTTGAATCTTCTTTATCATGCTAAGAGGAGCAGGAAAAAGCAAAAAATTTCAGAATTGCACCTTGCAATGCGGAGAAATTACTGTTTGTGCATTTACAATATTCATTGATTTTTGCCATTGAAAAACGTCCAGAAATGATTGAAGCTACTGACTGAATGAAAGGAGCTGGCATCTCACTCTCTTTGAATCTTCTTTATCATGCTAAGAGGAGCAGGAAAAAGCAAAAAATTTCAGAATTGCACCTTGCAATGCGGAGAAATTACTGTTTGTGCATTTACAATATTCATTGATTTTTGCCATTGAAAAACGTCCAGAAATGATTGAAGCTACTGACTGAATGAAAGGAGCTGGCATCTCACTCTCTTTGAATCTTCTTTATCATGCTAAGAGGAGCAGGAAAAACCAAAAAATTTCAGAATTGCACCTTGCAATGCGGAGAAATTACTGTTTGTGCATTTACAATATTCATTGATTTTTGCCATTGAAAAACATCATGTTATTCATATACCAGAAATGTTTGAAGCTACTGACTGAATGAAAGGAGCTGGCATCTCACTCTCTTTGAATCTTCTTTATCATGCTAAGAGGAGCACTAAAAAGCAAAAAATTTCAGAATTGCACCTTGCAATGCGGAGAAATTACTGTTTGTGCATTTACAATATTCATTGATTTTTGCCATTGAAAAACATCATGTTATTCATATACCAGAAATGATTGAAGCTACTGACTGAATGAAAGGAGCTGGCATCTCACTCTCTTTGAATCTTCTTTATCATGCTAAGAGGAGCAGGAAAAAGCAAAAAATTTCAGAATTGCACCTTGCAATGCGGAGAAATTACTGTTTGTGCATTTACAATATTCATTGATTTTTGCCATTGAAAAATGTCCAGAAATGATTGAAGCTACTGACTGAATGAAAGGAGCTGGCATCTCACTCTCTTTGAATCTTCTTTATCATGCTAAGAGGAGCAGGAAAAAGCATAAAATTTCAGAATTGCACCTTGCAATGCGGAGAAATTACTGTTTGTGCATTTACAATATTCATTGATTTTTGCCATTGAAAAACATCATGTTATTCATATACCAGAAATGATTGAAGCTACTGACTGAATGAAAGGAGCTGGCATCTCACTCTCTATGAATCTTCTTTATCATGCTAAGAGGAGCAGGAAAAAGCAAAAAATTTCAGACTTGCACCTTGCAATGTGGAGAAATTACTGTTTGTGCATTTACAATATTCATTGATTTTTGCCATTGAAAAACATCATGTTATTCATATACCAGAAATGATTGAAGCTACTGACTGAATGAAAGGAGCTGGCATCTCACTCTCTTTGAATCTTCTTTATCATGCTAAGAGGAGCAGGAAAAAGCAAAAAATTTCAGAATTACACCTTGCAATGCGGAGAAATTACTGTTTGTGCATTTACAATATTCATTGATTTTTGCCATTGAAAAACATCATGTTATTCATATACCAGAAATGATTGAAGCTACTGACTGAATGAAAGGAGCTGGCATCTCACTCTCTTTGAATCTTCTTTATCATGCTAAGAGGAGCAGGAAAAAGCAAAAAATTTCAGAATTGCACCTTGCAATGCGGAGAAATTACTGTTTGTGCATTTACAATATTCATTGATTTTTGCCATTGAAAACGACCAGAAATGATTGAAGCTACTGACTGAATGAAAGGAGCTGGCATCTAACTCTCTTTGAATCTTCTTTATCATGCTAAGAGGAGCAGGAAAAAGCAAAAAATTTCAGAATTGCACCTTGCAATGCGGAGAAATTACTGTTTGTGCATTTACAATATTCATTGATTTTTGCCATTGAAAAACGTCCAGAAATGATTGAAGCTACTGACTGAATGAAAGGAGCTGGCATCTCACTCTCTTTGAATCTTCTTTATCATGCTAAGAGGAGCAGGAAAAAGCAAAAAATTTCAGAATTGCACCTTGCAATGCGGAGAAATTACTGTTTGTGCATTTACAATATTCATTGATTTTTGCCATTGAAAAACATCATGTTATTCATATACCAGATATGTTTCAAGCTACTGACTGAATGAAAGGAGCTGGCATCTCACTCTCTTTGAATCTTCTTTATCATGCTAAGAGGAGCAGGAAAAAGCAAAAAATTTCAGAATTGCACCTTGCAATGCGGAGAAATTACTGTTTGTGCATTTACAATATTCATTGATTTTTGCCATTGAAAAATGTCCAGAAATTATTGAAGCTACTGACTGAATGAAAGGAGCTGGTATCTCACTCTCTTTGAATCTTCTTTATCATGCTAAGAGGAGCAGGAAAAAGCAAAAAATTTCAGAATTGCACCTTGCAATGCGGAGAAATTACTGTTTGTGCATTTACAAAATTCATTGATTTTTGCCATTGAAAAACATCATGTTATTCATATACCAGAAATGTTTGAAGCTACTGACTGAATGAAAGGAGCTGGCATCTCACTCTCTTTGAATCTTCTTTATCATGCTAAGAGGAGCAGGAAAAAGCAAAAAATTTCAGAATTGCACCTTGCAATGCGGAGAAATTACTGTTTGTGCATTTACAATATTCATTGATTTTTGCCATTGAAAAACGTCCAGAAATGATTGAAGCTACTGACTGAATGAAAGGAGCTGGCATCTCACTCTCTTTGAATCTTCTTTATCATACTAAGAGGAGCAGGAAAAAGAAAAAATTTCAGAATTGCACCTTGCAATGCGGAGAAATTACTGTTTGTGCATTTACAATATTCATTGATTTTTGCCATTGAAAAACGTACAGAAATGATTGAAGCTACTGACTGAATGAAAGGAGCTGGCATCTCACTCTTTTGAATCTTCTTTATCATGCTAAGAGGAGCAGGAAAAAGCAAAAAATTTCAGAATTGCACCTTGCAATGCGGAGAAATTACTGTTTGTACATTTACAATATTCATTGATTTTTGCCATTGAAAAACATCATGTTATTCATATACCAGAAATGATTGAAGCTACTGACTGAATGAAAGGAGCTGGCATCTCACTCTCTTTGAATCTTCTTTATCATGCTAAGAGGAGCAGGAAAAAGCAAAAAATTTCAGAATTGCACCTTGCAATGCGGAGAAATTACTGTTTGTGCATTTACAATATCCATTGATTTTTGCCATTGAAAAACGTCCAGAAATGATTGAAGCTACTGACTGAATGAAAGGAGCTGGCATCTCACTCTCTTTGAATCTTCTTTATCATGCTAAGAGGAGCAGGAAAAAGCAAAAAATTTCAGAATTGCACCTTGCAATGCGGAGAAATTACTGTTTGTGCATTTACAATATTCATTGATTTTTGCCATTGAAAAACATCATGTTATTCATATACCAGAAATGTTTGAAGCTACTGACTGAATGAAAGGAGCTGGCATCTCACTCTCTTTGAATCTTCTTTATCATGCTAAGAGGAGCAGGAAAAAGCAAAAAATTTCAGAATTGCACCTTGCAATGCGGAGAAATTACTGTTTGTGCATTTACAATATTCATTGATTTTTGCCATTGAAAAACGACCAGAAATGATTGAAGCTACTGATTGAATGAAAGGAGCTGGCATCTCACTCTCTTTGAATCTTCTTTATCATGCTAAGAGGAGCAGGAAAAAGCAAAAAATTTCAGAATTGCACCTTGCAATGCGGAGAAATTACTGTTTGTGCATTTACAATATTCATTGATTTTTGCCATTGAAAAACGACCAGAAATGATTGAAGCTACTGATTGAATGAAAGGAGCTGGCATCTCACTCTCTTTGAATCTTCTTTATCATGCTAAGAGGAGCAGGAAAAAGCAAAAAATTTCAGAATTGCACCTTGCAATGCGGAGAAATTACTGTTTGTGCATTTACAATATTCATTGATTTTTGCCATTGAAAAACATCATGTTATTCATATACCAGAAATGATTGAAGCTACTGACTGAATGAAAGGAGCTGGCATCTCACTCTCTTTGAATCTTCTTTATCATGCTAAGAGGAGCAGAAAAAAGCAAAAAATTTCAGAATTGCACCTTGCAATGCGGAGAAATTACTGTTTGTGCATTTACAATATTCATTGATTTTTGCCATTGAAAAATGTCCAGAAATGATTGAAGCTACTGACTGAATGAAAGGAGCTGGCATCTCACTCTCTTTGAATCTTCTTTATCATGCTAAGAGGAGCAGGAAAAAGCAAAAAATTTCAGAATTGCACCTTGCAATGCGGAGAAATTACTGTTTGTGCATTTACAATATTCATTGATTTTTGCCATTGAAAAACATCATGTTATTCATATACCAGAAATGATTGAAGCTACTGACTGAATGAAAGGAGCTGGCATCTCACTCTCTATGAATCTTCTTTATCATGCTAAGAGGAGCAGGAAAAAGCAAAAAATTTCAGACTTGCACCTTGCAATGCGGAGAAATTACTGTTTGTGCATTTACAATATTCATTGATTTTTGCCATTGAAAAACATCATGTTATTCATATACCAGAAATGATTGAAGCTACTGACTGAATGAAAGGAGCTGGCATCTCACTCTCTTTGAATCTTCTTTATCATGCTAAGAGGAGCAGGAAAAAGCAAAAAATTTCAGAATTACACCTTGCAATGCGGAGAAATTACTGTTTGTGCATTTACAATATTCATTGATTTTTGCCATTGAAAAACATCATGTTATTCATATACCAGAAATGATTGAAGCTACTGACTGAATGAAAGGAGCTGGCATCTCACTCTCTTTGAATCTTCTTTATCATGCTAAGAGGAGCAGGAAAAAGCAAAAAATTTCAGAATTGCACCTTGCAATGCGGAGAAATTACTGTTTGTGCATTTACAATATTCATTGATTTTTGCCATTGAAAACGACCAGAAATGATTGAAGCTACTGACTGAATGAAAGGAGCTGGCATCTAACTCTCTTTGAATCTTCTTTATCATGCTAAGAGGAGCAGGAAAAAGCAAAAAATTTCAGAATTGCACCTTGCAATGCGGAGAAATTACTGTTTGTGCATTTACAATATTCATTGATTTTTGCCATTGAAAAACGTCCAGAAATGATTGAAGCTACTGACTGAATGAAAGGAGCTGGCATCTCACTCTCTTTGAATCTTCTTTATCATGCTAAGAGGAGCAGGAAAAAGCAAAAAATTTCAGAATTGCACCTTGCAATGCGGAGAAATTACTGTTTGTGCATTTACAATATTCATTGATTTTTGCCATTGAAAAACATCATGTTATTCATATACCAGAAATGATTGAAGCTACTGACTGAATGAAAGGACCTGGCATCTCACTCTCTTTGAATCTTCTTTATCATGCTAAGAGTAGCAGGAAAAAGCAAAAAATTTCAGAATTGCACCTTGGAATGCGGAGAAATTACTGTTTGTGCATTTACAATATTCATTGATTTTTGCCATTGAAAAACGTCCAGAAATGATTGAAGCTACTGACTGAATGAAAGGAGCTGGCATCTCACTCTCTTTGAATCTTCTTTATCATGCTAAGAGGAGCAGGAAAAAACAAAAAATTTCAGAATTGCACCTTGCAATGCGGAGAAATTACTGTTTGTGCATTTACAATATTCATTGATTTTTGCCATTGAAAAACGTCCAGAAATGATTGAAGCTACTGACTGAATGAAAGGAGCTGGCATCTCACTCTCTTTGAATCTTCTTTATCATGCTAAGAGGAGCAGGAAAAAGCAAAAAATTTCAGAATTGCACCTTGCAATGCGGAGAAATTACTGTTTGTGCATTTACAATATTCATTGATTTTTGCCATTGAAAAACATCATGTTATTCATATACCAGATAAGTTTGAAGCTACTGACTGAATGAAAGGAGCTGGCATCTCACTCTCTTTGAATCTTCTTTATCATGCTAAGAGGAGCAGGAAAAAGCAAAAAATTTCAGAATTGCACCTTGCAATGCGGAGAAATTACTGTTTGTGCATTTACAATATTCATTGATTTTTGCCATTGAAAAACATCATGTTATTCATATACCAGAAATGATTGAAGCTACTGACTGAATGAAAGGACCTGGCATCTCACTCTCTTTGAATCTTCTTTATCATGCTAAGAGTAGCAGGAAAAAGCAAAAAAATTCAGAATTGCACCTTGGAATGCGGAGAAATTACTGTTTGTGCATTTACAATATTCATTGATTTTTGCCATTGAAAAACGTCCAGAAATGATTGAAGCTGCTGACTGAATGAAAGGAGCTGGCATCTCACTCTCTTTGAATCTTCTTTATCATGCTAAGAGGAGCAGGAAAAAGCAAAAAATTTCAGAATTGCACTTTGCAATGCGGAGAAATTACTGTTTGTGCATTTACAATATTCATTGATTTTTGCCATTGAAAAACATCATGTTATTCATATACCAGAAATGTTTGAAGCTACTGACTGAATGAAAGGAGCTGGCATCTCACTCTCTTTGAATCTTCTTTATCATGCTAAGAGGAGCACTAAAAAGCAAAAAATTTCAGAATTGCACCTTGCAATGCGGAGAAATTATTGTTTGTGCATTTACAATATTCATTGATTTTTGCCATTGAAAAACATCATGTTATTCATATACCAGAAATGATTGAAGCTACTGACTGAATGAAAGGAGCTGGCATCTCACTCTCTTTGAATCTTCTTTATCATGCTAAGAGGAGCAATAAAAAGCAAAAAATTTCAGAATTGCACCTTGCAATGCGGAGAAATTAGTGTTTGTGCATTTACAATATCCATTGATTTTTTACCATTGAAAAACGTTCAGAAATGATTGAAGCTACTGACTGAATGAAAGGAGCTGGCATCTCACTCTCTTTGAATCTTCTTTATCATGCTAAGAGGAGCAGGAAAAAGCAAAAAATTTCAGAATTGCACCTTGCAATGCGGAGAAATTACTGTTTGTGCATTTACAATATTCATTGATTTTTGCCATTGAAAAACGACCAGAAATGATTGAAGCTACTGACTGAATGAAAGGAGCTGGCATCTCACTCTCTTTGAATCTTCTTTATCATGCTAAGAGGAGCAGGAAAAAGCAAAAAAATTTCAGAATTGCACCTTGCAATGCGAAGAAATTACTGTTTGTGCATTTACAATATTCATTGATTTTTGCCATTGAAAAACGTCCAGAAATGATTGAAGCTACTGACTGAATGAAAGGAGCTGGCATCTCACTCTCTTTGAATCTTCTTTATCATGCTAAGAGGAGCAGGAAAAACCAAAAAATTTCAGAATTGCACCTTGCAATGAGGAGAAATTACTGTTTGTGCATTTACAATATTCATTGATTTTTGCCATTGAAAAACATCATGTTATTCATATACCAGAAATGTTTGAAGCTACTGACTGAATGAAAGGAGCTGGCATCTCACTCTCTTTGAATCTTCTTTATCATGCTAAGAGGAGCACTAAAAAGCAAAAAATTTCAGAATTGCACCTTGCAATGCGGAGAAATTACTGTTTGTGCATTTACAATATTCATTGATTTTTGCCATTGAAAAACATCATGTTATTCATATACCAGAAATGATTGAAGCTACTGACTGAATGAAAGGAGCTGGCATCTCACTCTCTTTGAATCTTCTTTATCATGCTAAGAGGAGCAGGAAAAAGCAAAAAATTTCAGAATTGCACCTTGCAATGCGGAGAAATTACTGTTTGTGCATTTACAATATTCATTGATTTTTGCCATTGAAAAACGTCCAGAAATGATTGAAGCTACTGACTGAATGAAAGGAGCTGGCATCTCACTCTCTTTGAATCTTCTTTATCATGCTAAGAGGAGCAGGAAAAAGCAAAAAATTTCAGAATTGCACCTTGCAATGCGGAGAAATTACTGTTTGTGCAATTACAATATTCATTGATTTTTGCCATTGAAAAACATCATGTTATTCATATACCAGAAATGATTGAAGCTACTGACTGAATGAAAGGAGCTGGCATCTCACTCTCTTTGAATCTTCTTTATCATGCTAAGAGGAGCAGGAAAAAGCAAAAAATTTCAGAATTGCACCTTGCAATGCGGAGAAATTACTGTTTGTGCATTTACAATATTCATTGATTTTTGCCATTGAAAAACGTCCAGAAATGATTGAAGCTACTGACTGAATGAAAGGAGCTGGCATCTCACTCTCTTTGAATCTTCTTTATCATGCTAAGAGGAGCAGGAAAAAGCAAAAAATTTCAGAATTGCACCTTGCAATGCGGAGAAATTACTGTTTGTGCATTTACAATATTCATTGATTTTTGCCATTGAAAAACATCATGTTATTCATATACCAGAAATGTTTGAAGCTACTGACTGAATGAAAGGAGCTGGCATCTCACTCTCTTTGAATCTTCTTTATCATGCTAAGAGGAGCACTAAAAAGCAAAAAATTTCAGAATTGCACCTTGCAATGCGGAGAAATTACTGTTTGTGCATTTACAATATTCATTGATTTTTGCCATTGAAAAACGACCAGAAATGATTGAAGCTACTGACTGAATGAAAGGAGCTGGCATCTAACTCTCTTTGAATCTTCTTTATCATGCTAAGAGGAGCAGGAAAAAGCAAAAAATTTCAGAATTGCACATTGCAATGCGGAGAAATTACTGTTTGTGCATTTACAATATTCATTGATTTTTGCCATTGAAAAACGTCCAGAAATGATTGAAGCTACTGACTGAATGAAAGGAGCTGGCATCTCACTCTCTTTGAATCTTCTTTATCATGCTAAGAGGAGCAGGAAAAAGCAAAAAATTTCAGAATTGCACCTTGCAATGCGGAGAAATTCCTGTTTGTGCATTTACAATATTCATTGATTTTTGCCATTGAAAAACATGATGTTATTCATATACCAGAAATGTTTGAAGCTACTGACTGAATGAAAGGAGCTGGCATCTCACTCTCTTTGAATCTTCTTTATCATGCTAAGAGGAGCAGGAAAAAGCAAAAAATTTCAGAATTGCACCTTGCAATGCGGAGAAATTACTGTTTGTGCATTTACAATATTCATTAATTTTTGCCATTGAAAAACGTCCAGAAATGATTGAAGCTACTGACTGAATGAAAGGAGCTGGCATCTCAATCTCTTTGAATCTTCTTTATCATGCTAAGAGGAGCAGGAAAAAGCAAAAAATTTCAGAATTGCACCTTGCAATGCGGAGAAATTACTGTTTGTGCATTTACAATATTCATTGATTTTTGCCATTGAAAAACATCATGTTATTCATATACCAGATATGTTTGAAGCTACTGACTGAATGAAAGGAGCTGGCATCTCACTCTCTTTGAATCTTCTTTATCATGCTAAGAGGAGCAGGAAAAAGCAAAAAATTTCAGAATTGCACCTTGCAATGCGGAGAAATTACTGTTTGTGCATTTACAATATGCATTGATTTTTGCCATTGAAAAACATCATGTTATTCATATACCAGAAATGATTGAAGCTACTGACTGAATGAAAGGACCTGGCATCTCACTCTCTTTGAATCTTCTTTATCATGCTAAGAGTAGCAGGAAAAAGCAAAAAATTTCAGAATTGCACCTTGGAATGCGGAGAAATTACTGTTTGTGCATTTACAATATTCATTGATTTTTGCCATTGAAAAACATCATGTTATTCATATACCAGATATGTTTGAAGCTACTGACTGAATGAAAGGAGCTGGCATCTCACTCTCTTTGAATCTTCTTTATCATGCTAAGAGGAGCAGGAAAAAGCAAAAAATTTCAGAATTGCACCTTGCAATGCGGAGAAATTACTGTTTGTGCATTTACAATATTCATTGATTTTTGCCATTGAAAAACATCATGTTATTCATATACCAGAAATGATTGAAGCTACTGACTGAATGAAAGGACCTGGCATCTCACTCTCTTTGAATCTTCTTTATCATGCTAAGAGTAGCAGGAAAAAGCAAAAAATTTCAGAATTGCACCTTGGAATGCGGAGAAATTACTGTTTGTGCATTTACAATATTCATTGATTTTTGCCATTGAAAAACATCATGTTATTCATATACCAGAAATATTTGAAGCTACTGACTGAATGAAAGGAGCTGGCATCTCACTCTCTTTGAATCTTCTTTATCATGCTAAGAGGAGCACTAAAAAGCAAAAAATTTCAGAATTGGACCTTGCAATGCGGAGAAATTATTGTTTGTGCATTTACAATATTCATTGATTTTTGCCATTGAAAAACATCATGTTATTCATATACCAGAAATGATTGAAGCTACTGACTGAATGAAAGGAGCTGGCATCTCACTCTCTTTGAATCTTCTTTATCATGCTAAGAGGAGCAGGAAAAAGCAAAAAATTTCAGAATTGCACCTTGCATTGCGGAGAAATTACTGTTTGTGCATTTACAATATTCATTGAATTTTGCCATTGAAAAACATCATGTTATTCATATACCAGAAATGATTGAAGCTACTCACTGAATAAAAGGAGCTGGCATCTCACTCTCTTTGAATCTTCTTTATCATGCTAAGAGGAGCAGGAAAAAGCAAAAAATTTCAGAATTGCACCTTGCAATGCGGAGATATTACTGTTTGTGCATTTACAATATTCATTGATTTTTGCCATTGAAAAACGTCCAGAAATGATTGAAGCTACTGACTGAATGAAAGGAGCTGGCATCTCACTCTCTTTGAATCTTCTTTATCATGCTAAGAGGAGCAGGAAAAAGCAAAAAATTTCAGAATTGCACCTTGCAATGCAGAGAAATTACTGTTTGTGCATTTACAATATTCATTGATTTTTGCCATTGAAAAACATCATGTTATTCATATACCAGAAATGTTTGAAGCTACTGACTGAATGAAAGGAGCTGGCAGCTCACTCTCTTTGAATCTTCTTTATCATGCTAAAAGGAGCAGGAAAAAGCAAAAAATTTCAGAATTGCACCTTGCAATGCGGAGAAATTACTGTTTGTGCATTTACAATATTCATTGATTTTTGCCATTGAAAAACGACCAGAAATGATTGAAGCTACTGACTGAATGAAAGGAGCTGGCATCTCACTCTCTTTGAATCCTCTTTATCATGCTAAGAGGAGCAGGAAAAAGCAAAAAATTTCAGAATTGCACCTTGCAATGCGGAGAAATTACTGTTTGTGCATTTACAATATTCATTGATTTTTGCCATTGAAAAACGTCCAGAAATGATTGAAGCTACTGACTGAATGAAAGGAGCTGGCATCTCACTCTCTTTGAATCTTCTTTATCATGCTAAGAGGAGCAGGAAAAAGCAAAAAATTTCAGAATTGCACCTTGCAATGCGGAGAAATTCCTGTTTGTGCATTTACAATATTCATTGATTTTTGACATTGAAAAACATCATGTTATTCATATACCAGAAATGTTTGAAGCTACTGACTGAATGAAAGGAGCTGGCATCTCACTCTCTTTGAATCTTTATCATGCTAAGAGGAGCAGGAAAAAGCAAAAAATTTCAGAATTGCACCTTGCAATGCGGAGAAATTACTGTTTGTGAATTTACAATATTCATTGATTTTTGCCATTGAAAAACGTCCAGAAATGATTGAAGCTACTGACTGAATGAAAGGAGCTGGCATCTCAATCTCTTTGAATCTTCTTTATCATGCTAAGAGGAGCAGGAAAAAGCAAAAAATTTCAGAATTGCACCTTGCAATGCGGAGAAATTACTGTTTGTGCATTTACAATATTCATTGATTTTTGCCATTGAAAAACATCATGTTATTCATATACCAGATATGTTTGAAGCTACTGACTGAATGAAAGGAGCTGGCATCTCACTCTCTTTGAATCTTCTTTATCATGCTAAGAGGAGCAGGAAAAAGCAAAAAATTTCAGAATTGCACCTTGCAATGCGGAGAAATTACTGTTTGTGCATTTACAATATTCATTGATTTTTGCCATTGAAAAACATCATCTTATTCATATACCAGAAATGATTGAAGCTACTGACTGAATGAAAGGACCTGGCATCTCACTCTCTTTGAATCTTCTTTATCATGCTAAGAGGAGCAGGAAAAAGCAAAAAATTTCAGAATTGCACCTTGCAATGCGGAGAAATTACTGTTTGTGCATTTACAATATTCATTGATTTTTGCCATTGAAAAACGTCCAGAAATGATTGAAGCTACTGACTGAATGAAAGGAGCTGGCATCTCACTCTCTTTGAATCTTCTTTATCATGCTAAGAGGAGCAGGAAAAAGCAAAAAATTTCAGAATTGCACCTTGCAATGCGGAGAAATTACTGTTTGTGCATTTACAATATTCATTGATTTTTGCCATTGAAAAACATCATGTTATTCATATACCAGAAATGTTTGAAGCTACTGACTGAATGAAAGGAGCTGGCATCTCACTCTCTTTGAATCTTCTTTATCATGCTAAGAGGAGCACTAAAAAGCAAAAAATTTCAGAATTGCACCTTGCAATGCGGAGAAATTACTGTTTGTGCATTTACAATATTCATTGATTTTTGCCATTGAAAAACATCATGTTATTCATATACCAGAAATGATTGAAGCTACTGACTGAATGAAAGGAGCTGGCATCTCACTCTCTTTGAATCTTCTTTATCATGCTAAGAGGAGCAGGAAAAAGCAAAAAATTTCAGAATTGCACCTTGCAATGCGGAGAAATTACTGTTTGTGCATTTACAATATTCTTTGATTTTTGCCATTGAAAAACGTCCAGAAATGATTGAAGCTACTGACTGAATGAAAGGAGCTGGCATCTCACTCTCTTTGAATCTTCTTTATCATGCTAAGAGGAGCAGGAAAAAGCAAAAAATTTCAGAATTGCACCTTGCAATGCGGAGAAATTCCTGTTTGTGCATTTACAATATTCATTGATTTTTGCCATTGAAAAACATCATGTTATTCATATACCAGAAATGTTTGAAGCTACTGACTGAATGAAAGGAGCTGGCATCTCACTCTCTTTGAATCTTTATCATGCTAAGAGGAGCAGGAAAAAGCAAAAAATTTCAGAATTGCACCTTGCAATGCGGAGAAATTACTGTTTGTGAATTTACAATATTCATTGATTTTTGCCATTGAAAAACGTCCAGAAATGATTGAAGCTACTGACTGAATGAAAGGAGCTGGCATCTCAATCTCTTTGAATCTTCTTTATCATGCTAAGAGGAGCAGGAAAAAGCAAAAAATTTCAGAATTGCACCTTGCAATGCGGAGAAATTACTGTTTGTGCATTTACAATATTCATTGATTTTTGCCATTGAAAAACATCATGTTATTCATATACCAGATATGTTTGAAGCTACTGACTGAATGAAAGGAGCTGGCATCTCACTCTCTTTGAATCTTCTTTATCATGCTAAGAGGAGCAGGAAAAAGCAAAAAATTTCAGAATTGCACCTTGCAATGCGGAGAAATTACTGTTTGTGCATTTACAATATTCATTGATTTTTGCCATTGAAAAACATCATCTTATTCATATACCAGAAATGATTGAAGCTACTGACTGAATGAAAGGACCTGGCATCTCACTCTCTTTGAATCTTCTTTATCATGCTAAGAGGAGCAGGAAAAAGCAAAAAATTTCAGAATTGCACCTTGCAATGCGGAGAAATTACTGTTTGTGCATTTACAATATTCATTGATTTTTGCCATTGAAAAACGTCCAGAAATGATTGAAGCTACTGACTGAATGAAAGGAGCTGGCATCTCACTCTCTTTGAATCTTCTTTATCATGCTAAGAGGAGCAGGAAAAAGCAAAAAATTTCAGAATTGCACCTTGCAATGCGGAGAAATTACTGTTTGTGCATTTACAATATTCATTGATTTTTGCCATTGAAAAACATCATGTTATTCATATACCAGAAATGTTTGAAGCTACTGACTGAATGAAAGGAGCTGGCATCTCACTCTCTTTGAATCTTCTTTATCATGCTAAGAGGAGCACTAAAAAGCAAAAAATTTCAGAATTGCACCTTGCAATGCGGAGAAATTACTGTTTGTGCATTTACAATATTCATTGATTTTTGCCATTGAAAAACATCATGTTATTCATATACCAGAAATGATTGAAGCTACTGACTGAATGAAAGGAGCTGGCATCTCACTCTCTTTGAATCTTCTTTATCATGCTAAGAGGAGCAGGAAAAAGCAAAAAATTTCAGAATTGCACCTTGCAATGCGGAGAAATTACTGTTTGTGCATTTACAATATTCTTTGATTTTTGCCATTGAAAAACGTCCAGAAATGATTGAAGCTACTGACTGAATGAAAGGAGCTGGCATCTCACTCTCTTTGAATCTTCTTTATCATGCTAAGAGGAGCAGGAAAAAGCAAAAAATTTCAGAATTGCACCTTGCAATGCAGAGAAATTACTGTTTGTGCATTTACAATATTCATTGATTTTTGTCATTGAGAAACATCATGTTATTCATATACCAGAAATGTTTGAAGCTACTGACTGAATGAAAGGAGCTGGCATCTCACTCTCTTTGAATCTTCTTTATCATGCTAAAAGGAGCAGGAAAAAGCAAAAAATTTCAGAATTGCACCTTGCAATGCGGAGAAATTACTGTTTGTGCATTTACAATATTCATTGATTTTTGCCATTGAAAAACGTCCAGAAATGATTGAAGCTACTGACTGAATGAAAGGAGCTGGCATCTCACTCTCTTTGAATCTTCTTTATCATGCTAAGAGGAGCAGGAAAAAGCAAAAAATTTCAGAATTGCACCTTGCAATACTGAGAAATTACTGTTTGTGCATTTACAATATTCATTGATTTTTGCCATTGAAAAACATCATGTTATTCATATACCAGAAATGTTTGAAGCTACTGACTGAATGAAAGGAGCTGGCATCTCACTCTCTTTGAATCTTCTTTATCATGCTAAGAGGAGCAGGAAAAAGCAAAAAATTTCAGAATTGCACCTTGCAATGCGGAGAAATTCCTGTTTGTGCATTTACAATATTCATTGATTTTTGCCATTGAAAAACATCATGTTATTCATATACCAGAAATGTTTGAAGCTACTGACTGAATGAAAGGAGCTGGCATCTCACTCTCTTTGAATCTTCTTTATCATGCTAAGAGGAGCAGGAAAAAGCAAAAAATTTCAGAATTGCACCTTGCAATGCGGAGAAATTACTGTTTGTGCATTTACAATATTCATTGATTTTTGCCATTGAAAAACGTCCAGAAATGATTGAAGCTACTGACTGAATGAAAGGAGCTGGCATCTCACTCTCTTTGAATCTTCTTTATCATGCTAAGAGGAGCAGGAAAAAGCAAAAAATTTCAGAATTGCACCTTGCAATGCGGAGAAATTCCTGTTTGTGCATTTACAATATTCATTGATTTTTGCCATTGAAAAACATCATGTTATTCATATACCAGAAATGTTTGAAGCTACTGACTGAATGAAAGGAGCTGGCATCTCACTCTCTTTGAATCTTTATCATGCTACGAGGAGCAGGAAAAAGCAAAAAATTTCAGAATTGCACCTTGCAATGCGGAGAAATTACTGTTTGTGCATTTACAATATTCATTGATTTTTGCCATTGAAAAACGTCCAGAAATGATTGAAGCTACTGACTGAATGAAAGGAGCTGGCATCTCACTCTCTTTGAATCTTCTTTATCATGCTAAGGGGAGCAGGAAAAAGCAAAAAATTTCAGAATTGCACCTTGCAATGCGGAGAAATTACTGTTTGTGCATTTACAATATTCATTGATTTTTGCCATTGAAAAACATCATGTTATTCATATACCAGATATGTTTGAAGCTACTGACTGAATGAAAGGAGCTGGCATCTCACTCTCTTTGAATCTTCTTTATCATGCTAAGAGGAGCAGGAAAAAGCAAAAAATTTCAGAATTGCACCTTGCAATGCGGAGAAATTACTGTTTGTGCATTTACAATATTCATTGATTTTTGCCATTGAAAAACATCATGTTATTCATATACCAGAAATGATTGAAGCTACTGACTGAATGAAAGGACCTGGCATCTCACTCTCTTTGAATCTTCTTTATCATGCTAAGAGGAGCAGGAAAAAGCAAAAAATTTCAGAATTGCACCTTGGAATGCGGAGAAATTACTGTTTGTGCATTTACAATATTCATTGATTTTTGCCATTGAAAAACGTCCAGAAATGATTGAAGCTACTGACTGAATAAAAGGAGCTGGCATCTCACTCTCTTTGAATCTTTATCATGCTAAGAGGAGCAGGAAAAAGCAAAAAATTTCAGAATTGCACCTTGCAATGCGGAGAAATTACTGTTTGTGCATTTACAATATTCATTGATTTTTGCCATTGAAAAACATCATGTTATTCATATACCAGAAATGTTTGAAGCTACTGACTGAATGAAAGGAGCTGGCATCTCACTCTCTTTGAATCTTCTTTATCATGCTAAGAGGAGCACTAAAAAGCAAAAAATTTCAGAATTGCACCTTGCAATGCGGAGAAATTATTGTTTGTGCATTTACAATATTCATTGATTTTTGCCATTGAAAAACATCATGTTATTCATATACCAGAAATGATTGAAGCTACTGACTGAATGAAAGGAGCTGGCATCTCACTCTCTTTGAATCTTCTTTATCATGCTAAGAGGAGCAGGAAAAAGCAAAAAATTTCAGAATTGCACCTTGCAATGCGGAGAAATTACTGTTTGTGCATTTACAATATTCATTGATTTTTGCCATTGAAAAACATCATGTTATTCATATACCAGAAATGATTGAAGCTACTGACTGAATGAAAGGAGCTGGCATCTCACTCTCTTTGAATCTTCTTTATCATGCTAAGAGGAGCAGGAAAAAGCAAAAAATTTCAGAATTGCACCTTGCAATGCGGAGAAATTACTGTTTGTGCATTTACAATATTCATTGATTTTTGCCACTGAAAAACGTCCAGAAATGATTGAAGCTACTGACTGAATGAAAGGAGCTGGCATCTCACTCTCTTTGAATCTTCTTTATCATGCTAAGAGGAGCAGGAAAAAGCAAAAAATTTCAGAATTGCACCTTGCAATGCAGAGAAATTACTATTTGTGCATTTACAATATTCATTGATTTTTGCCATTGAAAAACATCATGTTATTCATATACCAGAAATGTTTGAAGCTACTGACTCAATGAATGGAGCTGGCATCTCACTCTCTTTGAATCTTCTTTATCATGCTAAAAGGAGCAGGAAAAAGCAAAAAATTTCAGAATTGCACCTTGCAATGCGGAGAAATTACTGTTTGTGCATTTACAATATTCATTGATTTTTGCCATTGAAAAACGACCAGAAATGATTGAAGCTACTGACTGAATGAAAGGAGCTGGCATCTCACTCTCTTTGAATCTTCTTTATCATGTTTAGAGGAGCAGGAAAAACAAAAAATTTCAGAATTGCACCTTGCAATGCGGAGAAATTACTGTTTGTGCATTTACAATATTCATTGATTTTTGCCATTGAAAAACGTCCAGAAATGATTGAAGCTACTGACTGAATGAAAGGAGCTGGCATCTCACTCTCTTTGAATCTTCTTTATCATGCTAAGAGGAGCAGGAAAAAGCAAAAAATTTCAGAATTGCACCTTGCAATGCGGAGAAATTACTGTTTGTGCATTTACAATATTCATTGATTTTTGCCTTTGAAAAACATCATGTTATTCATATACCAGATATGTTTGAAGCTACTGACTGAATGAAAGGAGCTGGCATCTCACTCTCTTTGAATCTTCTTTATCATGCTAAGAGGAGCAGGAAAAAGCAAAAAATTTCAGAATTGCACCTTGCAATGCGGAGAAATTACTGTTTGTGCATTTACAATATTCATTGATTTTTGCCATTGAAAAACATCATGTTATTCATATACCAGAAATGATTGAAGCTACTGACTGAATGAAAGGAGCTGGCATCTCACTCTCTTTGAATCTTCTTTATCATGCTAAGAGGAGCAGGAAAAAGCAAAAAATTTCAGAATTGCACCTTGCAATGCGGAGAAATTACTGTTTGTGCATTTACAATATTCATTGATTTTTGCCATTGAAAAACGTCCAGAAATGATTGAAGCTACTGACTGAATGAAAGGAGCTGGCATCTCACTCTCTTTGAATCTTCTTTATCATGCTAAGAGGAGCAGGAAAAAGCAAAAAATTTCAGAATTGCACCTTGCAATGCAGAGAAATTACTGTTTGTGCATTTACAATATTCATTGATTTTTGCCATTGAAAAACATCATGTTATTCATATACCAGAAATGTTTGAAGCTACTGACTGAATGAAAGGAGCTAGCATCTCACTCTCTTTGAATCTTCTTTATCATGCTAAAAGGAGCAGGAAAAAGCAAAAAATTTCAGAATTGCACCTTGCAATGCGGAGAAATTACTGTTTGTGCATTTACAATATTCATTGATTTTTGCCATTGAAAAACGTCCAGAAATGATTGAAGCTACTGACTGAATGAAAGGAGCTGGCATCTCACTCTCTTTGAATCTTCTTTATCATGCTAAGAGGAGCAGGAAAAAGCAAAAAATTTCAGAATTGCACCTTGCAATACTGAGAAATTACTGTTTGTGCATTTACAATATTCATTGATTTTTGCCATTGAAAAACATCATGTTATTCATATACCAGAAATGTTTGAAGCTACTGACTGAATGAAAGGAGCTGGCATCTCACTCTCTTTGAATCTTCTTTATCATGCTAAGAGGAGCAGGAAAAAGCAAAAAATTTCAGAATTGCACCTTGCAATGCGGAGAAATTCCTGTTTGTGCATTTACAATATTCATTGATTTTTGCCATTGAAAAACATCATGTTATTCATATACCAGAAATGTTTGAAGCTACTGACTGAATGAAAGGAGCTGGCATCTCACTCTCTTTGAATCTTCTTTATCATGTTAAGAGGAGCAGGAAAAAGCAAAAAATTTCAGAATTGCACCTTGCAATGCGGAGAAATTACTGTTTGTGCATTTACAATATTCATTGATTTTTGCCATTGAAAAACGTCCAGAAATGATTGAAGCTACTGACTGAATGAAAGGAGCTGGCATCTCACTCTCTTTGAATCTTCTTTATCATGCTAAGAGGAGCAGGAAAAAGCAAAAAATTTCAGAATTGCACCTTGCAATGTGGAGAAATTCCTGTTTGTGCATTTACAATATTCATTGATTTTTGCCATTGAAAAACATCATGTTATTCATATACCAGAAATGTTTGAAGCTACTGACTGAATGAAAGGAGCTTGCATCTCACTCTCTTTGAATCTTCTTTATCATGCTAAGAGGAGCAGGAAAAACTAAAAAATTTCAGAATTGCACCTTGCAATGCGGAGAAATTACTGTTTGTGCATTTACAATATTCATTGATTTTTGCCATTGAAAAACGACCAGAAATGATTGAAGCTACTGACTGAATGAAAGGAGCTGGCATCTCACTCTCTTTGAATCTTCTTTATCATGCTAAGAGGAGCAGGAAAAAGCAAAAAATTTCAGAATTGCACCTTGCAATGCGGAGAAAATACTGTTTGTGCATTTACAATATTTATTGATTTTTGCCATTGAAAAACGTCCAGAAATGATTGAAGCTGCTGACTGAATGAAAGGAGCTGGCATCTCACTCTCTTTGAATCTTCTTTATCATGCTAAGAGGAGCAGGAAAAAGCAAAAAATTTCAGAATTGCACCTTGCAATGCGGAGAAATTACTGTTTGTGCATTTACAATATTCATTGATTTTTGCCATTGAAAAACCATGTTATTCATATACCAGAAATGATTGAAGCTACTGACTGAATGAAAGGACCTGGCATCTCACTCTCTTTGAATCTTCTTTATCATGCTAAGAGTAGCAGGAAAAAGCAAAAAATTTCAGAATTGCACCTTGCAATGCGGAGAAATTACTGTTTGTGCATTTACAATATTCATTGATTTTTGCCATTGAAAAACGTCCAGAAATGATTGAAGCTACTGACTGAATGAAAGGAGCTGGCATCTCACTCTCTTTGAATCTTCTTTATCATGCTAAGAGGAGCAGGAAAAAGCAAAAAATTTCAGAATTGCACCTTGCAATACTGAGAAATTACTGTTTGTGCATTTACAATATTCATTGATTTTTGCCATTGAAAAACATCATGTTATTCATATACCAGAAATGTTTGAAGCTACTGACTGAATGAAAGGAGCTGGCATCTCACTCTCTTTGAATCTTCTTTATCATGCTAAGAGGAGCAGGAAAAAGCAAAAAATTTCAGAATTGCACCTTGCAATGCGGAGAAATTACTGTTTGTGCATTTACAATATTCATTGATTTTTGCCATTGAAAAACGTCCAGAAATGATTGAAGCTACTGACTGAACGAAAGGAGCTGGCATCTCACTCTCTTTGAATCTTCTTTATCATGCTAAGAGGAGCAGGAAAAAGCAAAAAATTTCAGAATTGCACCTTGCAATGCGGAGAAATTCCTGTTTGTGCATTTACAATATTCATTGATTTTTGCCATTGAAAAACATCCAGAAATGATTGAAGCTACTGACTGAATGAAAGGAGCTGGCATCTCACTCTCTTTGAATCTTCTTTATCATGCTAAGAGGAGCAGGAAAAAGCAAAAAATTTCAGAATTGCACCTTGCAATGCGGAGAAATTACTGTTTGTGCATTTACAATATTCATTGATTTTTGCCATTGAAAAACATCATGTTATTCATATACCAGAAATGTTTGAAGCTACTGACTGAATGAAAGGAGCTGGCATCTCACTCTCTTTGAATCTTCTTTATCATGCTAAGAGGAGCAGGAAAAAGCAAAAAATTTCAGAATTGCACCTTGCAATGCGGAGAAATTACTGTTTGTGCATTTACAATATTCATTGATTTTTGCCATTGAAAAACATCATGTTATTCATATACCAGAAATGATTGAAGCTACTGACTGAATGAAAGGAGCTGGCATCTCACTCTCTTTGAATCTTCTTTATCATGCTAAGAGGAGCAGGAAAAAGCAAAAAATTTCAGAATTGCACCTTGCAATGCGGAGAAATTACTGTTTGTGCATTTACAATATTCATTGATTTTTGCCATTGAAAAACGTCCAGAAATGATTGAAGCTACTGACTGAATGAAAGGAGCTGGCATCTCACTCTCTTTGAATCTTCTTTATCATGCTAAGAGGAGCAGGAAAAAGCAAAAAATTTCAGAATTGCACCTTGCAATGCGGAGAAATAACTGTTTGTGCAGTTACTATATTCATTGATTTTTGCCATTGAAAAACATCATGTTATTCATATACCAGAAATGATTGAAGCTACTGACTGAATGAAAGGAGCTGGCATCTCACTCTCTTTGAATCTTCTTTATCATGCTAAGAGGAGCAGGAAAAAGCAAAAAATTTCAGAATTGCACCTTGCAATGCGGAGAAATTACTGTTTGTGTATTTACAATATTCATTGATTTTTGCCATTGAAAAACATCATGTTATTCATATACCAGAAATGTTTGAAGCTACTGACTGAATGAAAGGAGCTGGCATCTCACTCTCTTTGAATCTTCTTTATCATGCTAAGAGGAGCAGGAAAAAGCAAAAAATTTCAGAATTGCACATTGCAATGCGGAGAAATTACTGTTTGTGCATTTACAATATTCATTGATTTTTGCCATTGAAAAACGTCCAGAAATGTTTGAAGCTACTGACTGAATGAAAGGAGCTGGCATTTCAGTCTCTTTGAATCTTCTTTATCATGCTATGAGGAGCAGGAAAAAGCAAAAAATTTCAGAATTGCACCTTGCAATGCGGAGAAATTACTGTTTGTGCATTTACAATATTCATTGATTTTTGCCATTGAAAAACGTCCAGAAATGGATGAAATTCAAAGAGAGTTAGACGCAAGCTCCTTTCATTCAGTCAGTAGCTTCAATCATTTCTGGACGTTTTTCAATGGCAAAAATCAATGAATATTGTAAATGCACAAACAGTAATTTCTCCGCATTGCAAGGTGCAATTCTGAAATTTTTTGCTTTTTCCTGCTCCTCTTAGCATGATAAAGAAGATTCAAAGAGAGTGAGATGCCAGCTCCTTTCATTCAGTCAGTAGCTTCAATCATTTCTGGTATATGAATAACATGATGTTTTTCAATGGCAAAAATCAATGAATATTGTAAATGCACAAACAGTAATTTCTCCGCATTGCAAGGTGCAATTCTGAAATTTTTTGCTTTTTCCTGCTCCTCTTAGCATGATAAATAAGATTCAAAGAGAGTGAGATGCCAGCTCCTTTCATTCAGTCAGTAGCTTCAATCATTTCAGGACGTTTTTCAATGGCAAAAATCAATGAATATTGTAAATGCACAAACAGTAATTTCTCCGCATTGCAAGGTGCAATTCTGAAATTTTTTGCTTTTTCCTGCTCCTCTTAGCATGATAAAGAAGATTCAAAGAGAGTGAGATGCTAGCTCCTTTCATTCAGTCAGTAGCTTCAAACATTTCTGGTATATGAATAACATGATGTTTTTCAATGGCAAAAATCAATGAATATTGTAAATGCACAAACAGTAATTTCTCCGCATTGCAAGGTGCAATTCTGAAATTTTTTGCTTTTTCCTGCTCCTCTTAGCATGATAAAGAAGATTCAAAGAGAGTGAGATGCCAGCTCCTTTCATTCAGTCAGTAGCTTCAATCATTTCTGGACGTTTTTCAATGGCAAAAATCAATGAATATTGTAAATGCACAAACAGTAATTTCTCCGCATTGCAAGGTGCAAATCTGAAATTTTTTGCTTTTTCCTGCTCCTCTTAGCATGATAAAGAAGATTCAAAGAGAGTGAGATGCCAGCTCCTTTCATTCAGTCAGTACCTTCAATCATTTCTGGACGTTTTTCAATGGCAAAAATCAATGAATATTGTAAATGCACAAACAGTAATTTCTCCGCATTGCAAGATGCAATTCTGAAATTTTTTGCTTTTTCCTGCTCCTAATAGCATGATAAAGAAGATTTAAAGAGAGTGAGATGCCAGCTCCTTTCATTCAGTCAGTAGCTTCAAACATTTCTGGACGTTTTTCAATGGCAAAAATCAATGAATATTGTAAATGCACAAACAGTAATTTCTCCGCATTGCAATGTGCAATTCTGAAATTTTTTGCTTTTTCCTGCTCCTCTTAGCATGATAAAGAAGATTCAAAGAGAGTGAGATGCCAGCTCCTTTCATTCAGTCAGTAGCTTCGAACATTTCTGGTTTATGAATAACATGATATTTTTCAATGGCAAAAATCAATGAATATTGTAAATGCACAAACAGTAATTTCTCCGCATTGCAAGGTGCAATTCTGAAATTTTTTGCTTTTCCTGCTCCTCTTAGCATGATAAAGAAGATTCAAAGAGAGTGAGATGCCAGCTCCTTTCATTCAGTCAGTAGCTTCAATCATTTCTGGACGTTTTTCAATGGCAAAAATCAATGAATATTGTAAATGCACAAACAGTAATTTCTACGCATTGCAAGGTGCAATTCTGAAATTTTTTGCTTTTTCCTGCTCCTCTTAGCATGATAAAGAAGATTCAAAGAGAGTGAGATGCCAGCTCCTTTCATTCAGTCAGTAGCTTCAATCATTTCTGGTATATGAATAACATGATGTTTTTCAATGGCAAAAATCAATGAATATTGTAAATGCACAAACAGTAATTTCTCCGCATTGCAAGGTGCAATTCTGAAATTTTTTGCTTTTTCCTGCTCCTCTTAGCATGATAAAGAAGATTCAAAGAGAGTGAGATGCCAGCTCCTTTCATTCAGTCAGTAGCTTCAATCATTTCTGGACGTTTTTCAATGGCAAAAATCAATGAATATTGTAAATACACAAACAGTAATTTCTCCGCATTGCAAGGTGCAATTCTGAAATTTTTTGCTTTTTCCTGCTCCTCTTAGCATGATAAAGAAGATTCAAAGAGAGTGAGATGCCAGCTCCTTTCATTCAGTCAGTAGCTTCAAACATTTCTGGTATATGAATAACATGATATTTTTCAATGGCAAAAATCAATGAATATTGTAAATGCACAAACAGTAATTTCTCCTCATTGCAAGGTGCAATTCTGAAATTTTTTGCTTTTTCCTGCTCCTCTTAGCATGATAAAGAAGATTCAAAGAGAGTGAGATGCCAGCTCCTTTCATTCAGTCAGTAGCTTCAATCATTTCTGGACGTTTTTCAATGGCAAAAATCAATGAATATTGTAAATGCACAAACAGTAATTTCTCCGCATTGCAAGGTGCAATTCTGAAATTTTTTGCTTTTTCCTGCTCCTCTTAGCATGATAAAGAAGATTCAAAGAGAGTGAGATGCCAGCTCCTTTCATTCAGTCAGTAGCTTCAATCATTTCTGGACGTTTTTCAATGGCAAAAATCAATGAATATTGTAAATGCACAAACAGTAATTTCTCCGCATTGCAAGGTGCAATTCTGAAATTTTTTGCTTTTTCCTGCTCCTCTTAGCATGATAAAGAAGATTCAAAGAGAGTGAGATGCCAGCTCCTTTCATTCAGTCAGTAGCTTCAATCATTTCTGGACGTTTTTCAATGGCAAAAATCAATGAATATTGTAAATGCACAAACAGTAATTTCTCCGCATTGCAAGGTGCAATTCTGAAATTTTTTGCTTTTTCCTGCTCCTCTTAGCATGATAAAGAAGATTCAAAGAGAGTGAGATGCCAGCTCCTTTCATTCAGTCAGTAGCTTCAATCATTTCTGGTATATGAATAACATGATGTTTTTCAATGGCAAAAATCAATGAATATTGTAAATGCACAAACAGTAATTTCTCCGCATTGCAAGGTGCAATTCTGAAATTTTTTGCCTTTTCCTGCTCCTCTTAGCATGATAAAGAAGATTCAAAGAGAGTGAGATGCCAGCTCCTTTCATTCAGTCAGTAGCTTCAATCATTTCTGGACGTTTTTCAATGGCAAAAATCAATGAATATTGTAAATGCACAAACAGTAATTTCTCCGCATTGCAAGGTGCAATTCTGAAATTTTTTGCTTTTTCCTGCTCCTCTTAGCATGATAAAGAAGATTCAAAGAGAGTGAGATGCCAGCTCCTTTCATTCAGTCAGTAGCTTCAATCATTTCTGGTACATGAATAACATGATGTTTTTCAATGGCAAAAATCAATGAATATTGTAAATGCACAAACAGTAATTTCTCCGCATTGCAAGGTGCAATTCTGAAATTTTTTGCTTTTTCCTGCTCCTCTTAGCATGATAAAGAAGATTCAAAGAGAGTTAGATGCCAGCTCCTTTCATTCAGTCAGTAGCTTCAAACATTTCTGGTATATGAATAACATGATGTTTTTCAATGGCAAAAATCAATGAATATTGTAAATGCACAAACAGTAATTTCTCCGCATTGCAAGGTGCAATTCTGAAATTTTTTGCTTTTTCCTGCTCCTCTTAGCATGATAAAGAAGATTCAAAGAGAGTGAGATGCCAGCTCCTTTCATTCAGTCAGTAGCTTCAATCATTTCTGGACGTTTTTCAATGGCAAAAATCAATGAATATTGTAAATGCACAAACAGTAATTTCTCCGCATTGCAAGGTGCAATTCTGAAATTTTTTGCTTTTTCCTGCTCCTCTTAGCATGATAAAGAAGATTCAAAGAGAGTGAGATGCCAGCTCCTTTCATTCAGTCAGTAGCTTCAATCATTTCTGGACGTTTTTCAATGGCAAAAATCAATGAATATTGTAAATGCACAAACAGTAATTTCTCCGCAGTGCAAGGTGCAATTCTGAAATTTTTTGCTTTTTCCTGCTCCTCTTAGCATGATAAAGAAGATTCAAAGAGAGTGAGATGCCAGCTCCTTTCATTCAGTCAGTAGCTTCAAACATTTCTGGTATATGAATAACGATGTTTTTCAATGGCAAAAATCAATGAATATTGTAAATGCACAAACAGTAATTTCTCAGTATTGCAAGGTGCAATTCTGAAATTTTTTGCTTTTTCCTGCTCCTCTTAGCATGATAAAGAAGATTCAAAGAGAGTGAGATGCCAGCTCCTTTCATTCAGTCAGTAGCTTCAATCATTTCTGGACGTTTTTCAATGGCAAAAATCAATGAATATTGTAAATGCACAAACAGTAATTTCTCCGCATTGCAAGGTGCAATTCTGAAATTTTTTGCTTTTTCCTGCTCCTCTTAGCATGATAAAGAAGATTCAAAGAGAGTGAGATGCCAGCTCCTTTCATTCAGTCAGTAGCTTCAAACATTTCTGGTATATGAATAACATGATGTTTTTCAATGGCAAAAATCAATGAATATTGTAAATGCACAAACAGTAATTTCTCTGCATTGCAAGGTGCAATTCTGAAATTTTTTGCTTTTTCCTGCTCCTCTTAGCATGATAAAGAAGATTCAAAGAGAGTGAGATGCCAGCTCCTTTCATTCAGTCAGTAGCTTCAATCATTTCTGGTATATGAAGAACATGATGTTTTTCAATGGCAAAAATCAATGAATATTGTAAATGCACAAACAGTAATTTCTCCGCATTGCAAGGTGCAATTCTGAAATTTTTTGCTTTTTCCTGCTCCTCTTAGCATGATAAATAAGATTCAAAGAGAGTGAGATGCCAGCTCCTTTCATTCAGTCAGTAGCTTCAAACATTTCTGGTATATGAATAACATGATGTTTTTCAATGGCAAAAATCAATGAATATTGTAAATGCACAAACAGTAATTTCTCCGCATTGCAAGCTGCAATTCTGAAATTTTTTTGCTTTTTCCTGCTCCTCTTAGCATGATAAAGAAGATTCAAAGAGAGTGAGATGCCAGCTCCTTTCATTCAGTCAGTAGCTTCAATCATTTCTGGACGTTTTTCAATGGCAAAAATCAATGAATATTGTAAATGCACAAACAGTAATTTCTCCGCATTGCAAGGTGCAAATCTGAAATTTTTTGCTTTTTCCTGCTCCTCTTAGCATGATAAAGAAGATTCAAAGAGAGTGAGATGCCAGCTCCTTTCATTCAGTCAGTAGCTTCAATCATTTCTGGACGTTTTTCAATGGCAAAAATCAATGAATATTGTAAATGCACAAACAGTAATTTCTCCGCATTGCAAGGTGCAATTCTGAAATTTTTTGCTTTTTCCTGATCCTCTTAGCATGATAAAGAAGATTCAAAGAGAGTGAGATGCCAGCTCCTTTCATTCAGTCAGTAGCTTCAATCATTTCTGGTATATGAATAACATGATGTTTTTCAATGGCAAAAATCAATGAATATTGTAAATGCACAAACAGTAATTTCTCCGCATTGCAAGCTGCAATTCTGAAATTTTTTGCTTTTTCCTGCTCCTCTTAGCATGATAAAGAAGATTCAAAGAGAGTGAGATGCCAGCTCCTTTCATTCAGTCAGTAGCTTCAATCATTTCTGGTATATGAATAACATGATGTTTTTCAATGGCAAAAATCAATGAATATTGTAAATGCACAAACAGTAATTTCTCCGCATTGCAAGGTGCAATTCTGAAATTTTTTGCTTTTTCCTGCTCCTCTTAGCATGATAAAGAAGATTCAAAGAGAGTGAGATGCCAGCTCCTTTCATTCAGTCAGTAGCTTCAATCATTTCTGGACGTTTTTCAATGGCAAAAATCAATGAATATTGTAAATGCCAAACAGTAATTTCTCCGCATTGCAAGGTGCAATTCTGAAATTTTTTGCTTTTTCCTGCTCCTCTTAGCATGATAAAGAAGATTCAAAGAGAGTGAGATGCCAGCTCCTTTCATTCAGTCAGTAGCTTCAAACATTTCTGGTATATGAATAACATGATGTTTTTCAATGGCAAAAATCAATGAATATTGTAAATGCACAAACAGTAATTTCTCTGCATTGCAAGGTGCAATTCTGAAATTTTTTGCTTTTTCCTGCTCCTCTTAGCATGATAAAGAAGATTCAAAGAGAGTGAGATGCCAGCTCCTTTCATTCAGTCAGTAGCTTCAATCATTTCTGGTATATGAATAACATGATGTTTTTCAATGGCAAAAATCAATGAATATTGTAAATGCACAAACAGTAATTTCTCCGCATTGCAAGGTGCAATTCTGAAATTTTTTGCTTTTTCCTGCTCCTCTTAGCATGATAAATAAGATTCAAAGAGAGTGAGATGCCAGCTCCTTTCATTCAGTCAGTAGCTTCAAACATTTCTGGTATATGAATAACATGATGTTTTTCAATGGCAAAAATCAATGAATATTGTAAATGCACAAACAGTAATTTCTCCGCATTGCAAGCTGCAATTCTGAAATTTTTTGCTTTTTCCTGCTCCTCTTAGCATGATAAAGAAGATTCAAAGAGAGTGAGATGCCAGCTCCTTTCATTCAGTCAGTAGCTTCAATCATTTCTGGACGTTTTTCAATGGCAAAAATCAATGAATATTGTAAATGCACAAACAGTAATTTCTCCGCATTGCAAGGTGCAAATCTGAAATTTTTTGCTTTTTCCTGCTCCTCTTAGCATGATAAAGAAGATTCAAAGAGAGTGAGATGCCAGCTCCTTTCATTCAGTCAGTAGCTTCAATCATTTCTGGACGTTTTTCAATGGCAAAAATCAATGAATATTGTAAATGCACAAACAGTAATTTCTCCGCATTGCAAGATGCAATTCTGAAATTTTTTGCTTTTTCCTGCTCCTCATAGCATGATAAAGAAGCTTCAAAGAGAGTGAGATGCCAGCTCCTTTCATTCAGTCAGTAGCTTCAAACATTTCTGGACGTTTTTCAATGGCAAAAATCAATGAATATTGTAAATGCACAAACAGTAATTTCTCCGCATTGCAAGGTGCAATTCTGAAATTTTTTGCTTTTTCCTGCTCCTCTTAGCATGATAAAGAAGATTCAAAGAGAGTGAGATTCCAGCTCCTTTCATTCAGTCAGTAGCTTCAATCATTTCTGGACGTTTTTCAATGGCAAAAATCAATGAATATTGTAAATGCACAAACAGTAATTTCTCCGCATTGCAAGGTGCAATTCTGAAATTTTTTGCTTTTTCCTGCTCCTCTTAGCATGATAAAGAAGATTCAAAGAGAGTGAGATGCCAGCTCCTTTCATTCAGTCAGTAGCTTCAATCATTTCTGGTCGTTTTTCAATGGCAAAAATCAATGAATATTGTAAATGCACAAACAGTAATTTCTCCGCATTGCAAGGTGCAATTCTGAAATTTTTTGCTTTTTCCTGCTCCTTTTAGCATGATAAAGAAGATTCAAAGAGAGTGAGATGCCAGCTCCTTTCATTGAGTCAGTAGCTTCAAACATTTCTGGTATATGAATAACATGATGTTTTTCAATGGCAAAAATCAATGAATATTGTAAATGCACAAACAGTAATTTCTCTGCATTGCAAGGTGCAATTCTGAAATTTTTTGCTTTTTCCTGCTCCTCTTAGCATGATAAAGAAGATTCAAAGAGAGTGAGATGCCAGCTCCTTTCATTCAGTCAGTAGCTTCAATCATTTCTGGACGTTTTTCAATGGCAAAAATCAATGAATATTGTAAATGCACAAACAGTAATTTCTCCGCATTGCAAGATGCAATTCTGAAATTTTTTGCTTTTTCCTGCTCCTCATAGCATGATAAAGAAGCTTCAAAGAGAGTGAGATGCCAGCTCCTTTCATTCAGTCAGTAGCTTCAAACATTTCTGGACGTTTTTCAATGGCAAAAATCAATGAATATTGTAAATGCACAAACAGTAATTTCTCCGCATTGCAAGGTGCAATTCTGAAATTTTTTGCTTTTTCCTGCTCCTCTTAGCATGATAAAGAAGATTCAAAGAGAGTGAGATGCCAGCTCCTTTCATTCAGTCAGTAGCTTCAATCATTTCTGGACGTTTTTCAATGGCAAAAATCAATGAATATTGTAAATGCACAAACAGTAATTTCTCCGCATTGCAAGGTGCAATTCTGAAATTTTTTGCTTTTTCCTGCTCCTCTTAGCATGATAAAGAAGATTCAAAGAGAGTGAGATGCCAGCTCCTTTCATTCAGTCAGTAGCTTCAAACATTTCTGGTATATGAATAACATAATGTTTTTCAATGGCAAAAATCAATGAATATTGTAAATGCACAAACAGTAATTTCTCCGCATTGCAAGGTGCAATTCTGAAATTTTTTGCTTTTTCCTGCTCCTCTTAGCATGATAAAGAAGATTCAAAGAGAGTGAGATGCCAGCTCCTTTCATTCAGTCAGTAGCTTCAATCATTTCTGGTATATGAATAACATGATGTTTTTCAATGGCAAAAATCAATGAATATTGTAAATGCACAAACAGTAATTTCTCCGCATTGCAAGGTGCAATTCTGAAATTTTTTGCTTTTTCCTGCTCCTCTTAGCATGATAAATAAGATTCAAAGAGAGTGAGATGCCAGCTCCTTTCATTCAGTCAGTAGCTTCAAACATTTCTGGTATATGAATAACATGATGTTTTTCAATGGCAAAAATCAATGAATATTGTAAATGCACAAACAGTAATTTCTCCGCATTGCAAGATGCAATTCTGAAATTTTTTGCTTTTTCCTGCTCCTCATAGCATGATAAAGAAGCTTCAAAGAGAGTGAGATGCCAGCTCCTTTCATTCAGTCAGTAGCTTCAAACATTTCTGGACGTTTTTCAATGGCAAAAATCAATGAATATTGTAAATGCACAAACAGTAATTTCTCCGCATTGCAAGGAGCAATTCTGAAATTTTTTGCTTTTTCCTGCTCCTCTTAGCATGATAAAGAAGATTCAAAGAGAGTGAGATTCCAGCTCCTTTCATTCAGTCAGTAGCTTCAATCATTTCTGGACGTTTTTCAATGGCAAAAATCAATGAATATTGTAAATGCACAAACAGTAATTTCTCCGCATTGCAAGGTGCAATTCTGAAATTTTTTGCTTTTTCCTGCTCCTCTTAGCATGATAAAGAAGATTCAAAGAGAGTGAGATGCCAGCTCCTTTCATTCAGTCAGTAGCTTCAATCATTTCTGGTCGTTTTTCAATGGCAAAAATCAATGAATATTGTAAATGCACAAACAGTAATTTCTCCGCATTGCAAGGTGCAATTCTGAAATTTTTTGCTTTTTCCTGCTCCTTTTAGCATGATAAAGAAGATTCAAAGAGAGTGAGATGCCAGCTCCTTTCATTGAGTCAGTAGCTTCAAACATTTCTGGTATATGAATAACATGATGTTTTTCAATGGCAAAAATCAATGAATATTGTAAATGCACAAACAGTAATTTCTCTGCATTGCAAGGTGCAATTCTGAAATTTTTTGCTTTTTCCTGCTCCTCTTAGCATGATAAAGAAGATTCAAAGAGAGTGAGATGCCAGCTCCTTTCATTCAGTCAGTAGCTTCAATCATTTCTGGACGTTTTTCAATGGCAAAAATCAATGAATATTGTAAATGCACAAACAGTAATTTCTCCGCATTGCAAGGTGCAAATCTGAAATTTTTTGCTTTTTCCTGCTCCTCTTAGCATGATAAAGAAGATTCAAAGAGAGTGAGATGCCAGCTCCTTTCATTCAGTCAGTAGCTTCAATCATTTCTGGACGTTTTTCAATGGCAAAAATCAATGAATATTGTAAATGCACAAACAGTAATTTCTCCGCATTGCAAGATGAAATTCTGAAATTTTTTGCTTTTTCCTGCTCCTCATAGCATGATAAAGAAGCTTCAAAGAGAGTGAGATGCCAGCTCCTTTCATTCAGTCAGTAGCTTCAAACATTTCTGGACGTTTTTCAATGGCAAAAATCAATTAATATTGTAAATGCACAAACAGTAATTTCTCCGCATTGCAAGGTGCAATTCTGAAATTTTTTGCTTTTTCCTGCTCCTCTTAGCATGATAAAGAAGATTCAAAGAGAGTGAGATGCCAGCTCCTTTCATTCAGTCAGTAGCTTCAATCATTTCTGGACGTTTTTCAATGGCAAAAATCAATGAATATTGTAAATGCACAAACAGTAATTTCTCCGCATTGCAAGGTGCAATTCTGAAATTTTTTGCTTTTTCCTGCTCCTCTTAGCATGATAAAGAAGATTCAAAGAGAGTGAGATGCCAGCTCCTTTCATTCAGTCAGTAGCTTCAATCATTTCTGGTATATGAATAACATGATGTTTTTCAATGGCAAAAATCAATGAATATTGTAAATGCACAAACAGTAATTTCTCCGCATTGCAAGGTGCAATTCTGAAATTTTTGGCTTTTTCCTGCTCCTCTTAGCATGATAAAGAAGATTCAAAGAGAGTGAGATGCCAGCTCCTTTCATTCAGTCAGTAGCTTCAATCATTTCTGGACGTTTTTCAATGGCAAAAATCAATGAATATTGTAAATGCCAAACAGTAATTTCTCCGCATTGCAAGGTGCAATTCTGAAATTTTTTGCTTTTTCCTGCTCCTCTTAGCATGATAAAGAAGATTCAAAGAGAGTGAGATGCCAGCTCCTTTCATTCAGTCAGTAGCTTCAATCATTTCTGGTATATGAATAACATGATGTTTTTCAATGGCAAAAATCAATGAATATTGTAAATGCACAAACAGTAATTTCTCCGCATTGCAAGGTGCAATTCTGAAATTTTTTGCTTTTTCCTGCTCCTCTTAGCATGATAAAGAAGATTCAAAGAGAGTGAGATGCCAGCTCCTTTCATTCAGTCAGTAGCTTCAATCATTTCTGGACGTTTTTCAATGGCAAAAATCAATGAATATTGTAAATGCACAAACAGTAATTTCTCCGCATTGCAAGGTGCAATTCTGAAATTTTTTGCTTTTTCCTGCTCCTCTTAGCATGATAAAGAAGATTCAAAGAGAGTGAGATGCCAGCTCCTTTCATTCAGTCAGTAGCTTCAATCATTTCTGGACGTTTTCAATGGCAAAAATCAATGAATATTGTAAATACACAAACAGTAATTTCTCCGCATTGCAAGGTGCAATTCTGAAATTTTTTGCTTTTTCCTGCTCCTCTTAGCATGATAAAGAAGATTCAAAGAGAGTGAGATGCCAGCTCCTTTCTTTCAGTCAGTAGCTTCAAACATTTCTGGTATATGAATAACGATGTTTTTCAATGGCAAAAATCAATGAATATTGTAAATGCACAAACAGTAATTTCTCAGTATTGCAAGGTGCAATTCTGAATTTTTTTGCTTTTTCCTGCTCCTCTTAGCATGATAAAGAAGATTCAAAGAGAGTGAGATGCCAGCTCCTTTCATTCAGTCATTAGCTTCAAACATTTCTGGTATATGAATAACATGATGTTTTTCAATGGCAAAAATCAATGAATATTGTAAATGCACAAACAGTAATTTCTCCGCATTGCAAGCTGCAATTCTGAAATTTTTTGCTTTTTCCTGCTCCTCTTAGCATGATAAAGAAGATTCAAAGAGAGTGAGATGCCAGCTCCTTTCATTCAGTCAGTAGCTTCAATCATTTCTGGACGTTTTTCAATGGCAAAAATCAATGAATATTGTAAATGCACAAACAGTAATTTCTCCGCATTGCAAGGTGCAATTCTGAAATTTTTTGCTTTTTCCTGCTCCTCTTAGCATGATAAAGAAGATTCAAAGAGAGTGATATGCCAGCTCCTTTCATTCAGTCAGTAGCTTCAATCATTTCTGGACGTTTTTCAATGGCAAAAATCAATGAATATTGTAAATGCACAAACAGTAATTTCTCCGCATTGCAAGATGCAATTCTGAAATTTTTTGCTTTTTCCTGCTCCTCATAGCATGATAAAGAAGATTCAAAGAGAGTGAGATGCCAGCTCCTTTCATTCAGTCAGTAGCTTCAAACATTTCTGGATGTTTTTCAATGGCAAAAATCAATGAATATTGTAAATGCACAAACAGTAATTTCTCCGCATTGCAAGGTGCAATTCTGAAATTTTTTGCTTTTTTCAACTCCTCTTAGCATGATAAAGAAGATTCAAAGAGAGTGAGATGCCAGCTCCTTTCATTCTGTCAGTAGCTTCAATCATTTCTGGACGTTTTTCAATGGCAAAAATCAATGAATATTGTAAATGCACAAACAGTAATTTCTCCGCATTGCAAGGTGCAATTCTGAAATTTTTTGCTTTTTCCTGCTCCTCTTAGCATGATAAAGAAGATTCAAAGAGAGTGAGATGCCAGCTCCTTTCATTCAGTCAGTAGCTTCAATCATTTCTGGTATATGAATAACATGATGTTTTTCAATGGCAAAAATCAATGAATATTGTAAATGCACAAACAGTAATTTCTCCGCATTGCAAGGTGCAATTCTGAAATTTTTTGCTTTTTCCTGCTCCTCTTAGCATGATAAAGAAGATTCAAAGAGAGTGAGATGCCAGCTCCTTTCATTCAGTCAGTAGCTTCAAACATTTCTGGTATATGAATAACATGATGTTTTTCAATGGCAAAAATCAATGAATATTGTAAATGCACAAACAGTAATTTCTCCGCATTGCAAGGTGCAATTCTGAAATTTTTTGCTTTTTCCTGCTCCTCTTGGCATGATAAAGAAGATTCAAAGAGAGTGAGATGCCAGCTCCTTTCATTCAGTCAGTAGCTTCAATCATTTCTGGACGTTTTTCAATGGCAAAAATCAATGAATATTGTAAATGCACAAACAGTAATTTCTCCGCATTGCAAGGTGCAATTCTGAAATTTTTTGCTTTTTCCTGCTCCTCTTAGCATGATAAAGAAGATTCAAAGAGAGTGAGATGCCAGCTCCTTTCATTCAGTCAGTAGCTTCAATCATTTCTGGACGTTTTTCAATGGCAAAAATCAATTAATATTGTAAATGCACAAACAGTAATTTCTCCGCATTGCAAGGTGCAATTCTGAAATTTTTTGCTTTTTCCTGCTCCTCTTAGCATGATAAAGAAGATTCAAAGAGAGTGATATGCCAGCTCCTTTCATTCAGTCAGTAGCTTCAATCATTTCTGGACGTTTTTCAATGGCAAAAATCAATGAATATTGTAAATGCACAAACAGTAATTTCTCCGCATTGCAAGATGCAATTCTGAAATTTTTTGCTTTTTCCTGCTCCTCATAGCATGATAAAGAAGATTCAAAGAGAGTGAGATGCCAGCTCCTTTCATTCAGTCAGTAGCTTCAAACATTTCTGGACGTTTTTCAATGGCAAAAATCAATGAATATTGTAAATGCACAAACAGTAATTTCTCCGCATTGCAAGGTGCAATTCTGAAATTTTTTGCTTTTTCCTGCTCCTCTTAGCATGATAAAGAAGATTCAAAGAGAGTGAGATGCCAGCTCCTTTCATTCAGTCAGTAGCTTCAATCATTTCTGGAAGTTTTTCAATGGCAAAAATCAATGAATATTGTAAATGCACAAACAGTAATTTCTCCGCATTGCAGGGTGCAATTCTGAAATTTTTTGCTTTTTCCTGCTCCTCTTAGCATGATAAAGAAGATTCAAAGAGAGTGAGATGCCAGCTCCTTTCATTCAGTCAGTAGCTTCAATCATTTCTGGTATATGAATAACATGATGTTTTTCAATGGCAAAAATCAATGAATATTGTAAATACACAAACAGTAATTTCTCCGCATTGCAAGGTGCAATTCTGAAATTTTTTGCTTTTTCCTGCTCCTCTTAGCATGATAAAGAAGATTCAAAGAGAGTGAGATGCCTGCTCCTTTCATTCAGTCAGTAGCTTCAATCATTTCTGGACGTTTTTCAATGGCAAAAATCAATGAATATTGTAAATGCACAAACAGTAATTTCTCCGCATTGCAAGGTGCAATTCTGAAATTTTTTGCTTTTTCCTGCTCCTCTTAGCATGATAAAGAAGATTCAAAGAGAGTGAGATGCCAGCTCCTTTCATTCAGTCAGTAGCTTCAATCATTTCTGGTATATGAATAACATGATGTTTTTCAATGGCAAAAATCAATGAATATTGTAAATGCACAAACAGTAATTTCTCCGCATTGCAAGGTGCAATTCTGAAATTTTTTGCTTTTTCCTGCTCCTCTTAGCATGATAAAGAAGATTCAAAGAGAGTGAGATGCCAGCTCCTTTCATTCAGTCAGTAGCTTCAAACATTTCTGGTATATGAATAACATGATGTTTTTCAATGGCAAAAATCAATGAATATTGTAAATGCACAAACAGTAATTTCTCCGCATTGCAAGGTGCAATTCTGAAATTTTTTGCTTTTTCCTGCTCCTCTTAGCATGATAAAGAAGATTCAAAGAGAGTGAGATGCCAGCTCCTTTCATTCAGTCAGTAGCTTCAATCATTTCTGGACGTTTTTCAATGGCAAAAATCAATGAATATTGTAAATGCACAAACAGTAATTTCTCCGCATTGCAAGGTGCAATTCTGAAATTTTTTGCTTTTTCCTGCTCCTCTTAGCATGATAAAGAAGATTCAAAGAGAGTGAGATGCCAGCTCCTTTCATTCAGTCAGTAGCTTCAATCATTTCTGGTATATGAATAACATGATGTTTTTCAATGGCAAAAATCAATGAATATTGTAAATGCACAAACAGTAATTTCTCCGCATTGCAAGGTGCAATTCTGAAATTTTTGGCTTTTTCCTGCTCCTCTTAGCATGATAAAGAAGATTCAAAGAGAGTGAGATGCCAGCTCCTTTCATTCAGTCAGTAGCTTCAATCATTTCTGGACGTTTTTCAATGGCAAAAATCAATGAATATTGTAAATGCCAAACAGTAATTTCTCCGCATTGCAAGGTGCAATTCTGAAATTTTTTGCTTTTTCCTGCTCCTCTTAGCATGATAAAGAAGATTCAAAGAGAGTGAGATGCCAGCTCCTTTCATTCAGTCAGTAGCTTCAATCATTTCTGGTATATGAATAACATGATGTTTTTCAATGGCAAAAATCAATGAATATTGTAAATGCACAAACAGTAATTTCTCCGCATTGCAAGGTGCAATTCTGAAATTTTTTGCTTTTTCCTGCTCCTCTTAGCATGATAAAGAAGATTCAAAGAGAGTGAGATGCCAGCTCCTTTCATTCAGTCAGTAGCTTCAATCATTTCTGGTATATGAATAACATGATGTTTTTCAATGGCAAAAATCAATGAATATTGTAAATGCACAAACAGTAATTTCTCCGCATTGCAAGGTGCAATTCTGAAATTTTTTGCTTTTTCCTGCTCCTCTTAGCATGATAAATAAGATTCAAAGAGAGTGAGATGCCAGCTCCTTTCATTCAGTCAGTAGCTTCAAACATTTCTGGTATATGAATAACATGATGTTTTTCAATGGCAAAAATCAATGAATATTGTAAATGCACAAACAGTAATTTCTCCGCATTGCAAGCTGCAATTCTGAAATTTTTTGCTTTTTCCTGCTCCTCTTAGCATGATAACGAAGATTCAAAGAGAGTGAGATGCCAGCTCCTTTCATTCAGTCAGTAGCTTCAATCATTTCTGGACGTTTTTCAATGGCAAAAATCAATGAATATTGTAAATGCACAAACAGTAATTTCTCCGCATTGCAAGGTGCAAATCTGAAATTTTTTGCTTTTTCCTGCTCCTCTTAGCATGATAAAGAAGATTCAAAGAGAGTGAGATGCCAGCTCCTTTCATTCAGTCAGTAGCTTCAATCATTTCTGGACGTTTTTCAATGGCAAAAATCAATGAATATTGTAAATGCACAAACAGTAATTTCTCCGCATTGCAAGATGCAATTCTGAAATTTTTTGCTTTTTCCTGCTCCTCATAGCATGATAAAGAAGCTTAAAGAGAGTGAGATGCCAGCTCCTTTCATTCAGTCAGTAGCTTCAAACATTTCTGGACGTTTTTCAATGGCAAAAATCAATGAATATTGTAAATGCACAAACAGTAATTTCTCCGCATTGCAAGGTGCAATTCTGAAATTTTTTGCTTTTTCCTGCTCCTCTTAGCATGATAAAGAAGATTCAAAGAGAGTGAGATTCCAGCTCCTTTCATTCAGTCAGTAGCTTCAATCATTTCTGGACGTTTTTCAATGGCAAAAATCAATGAATATTGTAAATGCACAAACAGTAATTTCTCCGCATTGCAAGGTGCAATTCTGAAATTTTTTGCTTTTTCCTGCTCCTCTTAGCATGATAAAGAAGATTCAAAGAGAGTGAGATGCCAGCTCCTTTCATTCAGTCAGTAGCTTCAATCATTTCTGGTCGTTTTTCAATGGCAAAAATCAATGAATATTGTAAATGCACAAACAGTAATTTCTCCGCATTGCAAGGTGCAATTCTGAAATTTTTTGCTTTTTCCTGCTCCTTTTAGCATGATAAAGAAGATTCAAAGAGAGTGAGATGCCAGCTCCTTTCATTGAGTCAGTAGCTTCAAACATTTCTGGTATATGAATAACATGATGTTTTTCAATGGCAAAAATCAATGAATATTGTAAATGCACAAACAGTAATTTCTCTGCATTGCAAGGTGCAATTCTGAAATTTTTTGCTTTTTCCTGCTCCTCTTAGCATGATAAAGAAGATTCAAAGAGAGTGAGATGCCAGCTCCTTTCATTCAGTCAGTAGCTTCAATCATTTCTGGACGTTTTTCAATGGCAAAAATCAATGAATATTGTAAATGCACAAACAGTAATTTCTCCGCATTGCAAGATGCAATTCTGAAATTTTTTGCTTTTTCCTGCTCCTCATAGCATGATAAAGAAGCTTCAAAGAGAGTGAGATGCCAGCTCCTTTCATTCAGTCAGTAGCTTCAAACATTTCTGGACGTTTTTCAATGGCAAAAATCAATGAATATTGTAAATGCACAAACAGTAATTTCTCCGCATTGCAAGGTGCAATTCTGAAATTTTTTGCTTTTTCCTGCTCCTCTTAGCATGATAAAGAAGATTCAAAGAGAGTGAGATGCCAGCTCCTTTCATTCAGTCAGTAGCTTCAATCATTTCTGGACGTTTTTCAATGGCAAAAATCAATGAATATTGTAAATGCACAAACAGTAATTTCTCCGCATTGCAAGGTGCAATTCTGAAATTTTTTGCTTTTTCCTGCTCCTCTTAGCATGATAAAGAAGATTCAAAGAGAGTGAGATGCCAGCTCCTTTCATTCAGTCAGTAGCTTCAATCATTTCTGGACGTTTTTCAATGGCAAAAATCAATGAATATTGTAAATGCCAAACAGTAATTTCTCCGCATTGCAAGGTGCAATTCTGAAATTTTTTGCTTTTTCCTGCTCCTCTTAGCATGATAAAGAAGATTCAAAGAGAGTGAGATGCCAGCTCCTTTCATTCAGTCAGTAGCTTCAAACATTTCTGGTATATGAATAACATGATGTTTTTCAATGGCAAAAATCAATGAATATTGTAAATGCACAAACAGTAATTTCTCCGCATTGCAAGGTGCAATTCTGAAATTTTTTGCTTTTTCCTGCTCCTCTTAGCATGATAAAGAAGATTCAAAGAGAGTGAGATGCCAGCTCCTTTCATTCAGTCAGTAGCTTCAATCATTTCTGGTATATGAATAACATGATGTTTTTCAATGGCAAAAATCAATGAATATTGTAAATGCACAAACAGTAATTTCTCCGCATTGCAAGGTGCAATTCTGAAATTTTTTGCTTTTTCCTGCTCCTCTTAGCATGATAAATAAGATTCAAAGAGAGTGAGATGCCAGCTCCTTTCATTCAGTCAGTAGCTTCAAACATTTCTGGTATATGAATAACATGATGTTTTTCAATGGCAAAAATCAATGAATATTGTAAATGCACAAACAGTAATTTCTCCGCATTGCAAGATGCAATTCTGAAATTTTTTGCTTTTTCCTGCTCCTCATAGCATGATAAAGAAGCTTCAAAGAGAGTGAGATGCCAGCTCCTTTCATTCAGTCAGTAGCTTCAAACACTTCTGGACGTTTTTCAATGGCAAAAATCAATGAATATTGTAAATGCACAAACAGTAATTTCTCCGCATTGCAAGGAGCAATTCTGAAATTTTTTGCTTTTTCCTGCTCCTCTTAGCATGATAAAGAAGATTCAAAGAGAGTGAGATTCCAGCTCCTTTCATTCAGTCAGTAGCTTCAATCATTTCTGGACGTTTTGAAATGGCAAAAATCAATGAATATTGTAAATGCACAAACAGTAATTTCTCCGCATTGCAAGGTGCAATTCTGAAATTTTTTGCTTTTTCCTGCTCCTCTTAGCATGATAAAGAAGATTCAAAGAGAGTGAGATGCCAGCTCCTTTCATTCAGTCAGTAGCTTCAATCATTTCTGGTCGTTTTTCAATGGCAAAAATCAATGAATATTGTAAATGCACAAACAGTAATTTCTCCGCATTGCAAGGTGCAATTCTGAAATTTTTTGCTTTTTCCTGCTCCTTTTAGCATGATAAAGAAGATTCAAAGAGAGTGAGATGCCAGCTCCTTTCATTGAGTCAGTAGCTTCAAACATTTCTGGTATATGAATAACATGATGTTTTTCAATGGCAAAAATCAATGAATATTGTAAATGCACAAACAGTAATTTCTCTGCATTGCAAGGTGCAATTCTGAAATTTTTTGCTTTTTCCTGCTCCTCTTAGCATGATAAAGAAGATTCAAAGAGAGTGAGATGCCAGCTCCTTTCATTCAGTCAGTAGCTTCAATCATTTCTGGACGTTTTTCAATGGCAAAAATCAATGAATATTGTAAATGCACAAACAGTAATTTCTCCGCATTGCAAGGTGCAAATCTGAAATTTTTTGCTTTTTCCTGCTCCTCTTAGCATGATAAAGAAGATTCAAAGAGAGTGAGATGCCAGCTCCTTTCATTCAGTCAGTAGCTTCAATCATTTCTGGACGTTTTTCAATGGCAAAAATCAATGAATATTGTAAATGCACAAACAGTAATTTCTCCGCATTGCAAGATGAAATTCTGAAATTTTTTGCTTTTTCCTGCTCCTCATAGCATGATAAAGAAGCTTCAAAGAGAGTGAGATGCCAGCTCCTTTCATTCAGTCAGTAGCTTCAAACATTTCTGGACGTTTTTCAATGGCAAAAATCAATTAATATTGTAAATGCACAAACAGTAATTTCTCCGCATTGCAAGGTGCAATTCTGAAATTTTTTGCTTTTTCCTGCTCCTCTTAGCATGATAAAGAAGATTCAAAGAGAGTGAGATGCCAGCTCCTTTCATTCAGTCAGTAGCTTCAATCATTTCTGGACGTTTTTCAATGGCAAAAATCAATGAATATTGTAAATGCACAAACAGTAATTTCTCCGCATTGCAAGGTGCAATTCTGAAATTTTTTGCTTTTTCCTGCTCCTCTTAGCATGATAAAGAAGATTCAAAGAGAGTGAGATGCCAGCTCCTTTCATTCAGTCAGTAGCTTCAATCATTTCTGGTATATGAATAACATGATGTTTTTCAATGGCAAAAATCAATGAATATTGTAAATGCACAAACAGTAATTTCTCCGCATTGCAAGGTGCAATTCTGAAATTTTTGGCTTTTTCCTGCTCCTCTTAGCATGATAAAGAAGATTCAAAGAGAGTGAGATGCCAGCTCCTTTCATTCAGTCAGTAGCTTCAATCATTTCTGGACGTTTTTCAATGGCAAAAATCAATGAATATTGTAAATGCCAAACAGTAATTTCTCCGCATTGCAAGGTGCAATTCTGAAATTTTTTGCTTTTTCCTGCTCCTCTTAGCATGATAAAGAAGATTCAAAGAGAGTGAGATGCCAGCTCCTTTCATTCAGTCAGTAGCTTCAATCATTTCTGGTATATGAATAACATGATGTTTTTCAATGGCAAAAATCAATGAATATTGTAAATGCACAAACAGTAATTTCTCCGCATTGCAAGGTGCAATTCTGAAATTTTTTGCTTTTTCCTGCTCCTCTTAGCATGATAAAGAAGATTCAAAGAGAGTGAGATGCCAGCTCCTTTCATTCAGTCAGTAGCTTCAATCATTTCTGGACGTTTTTCAATGGCAAAAATCAATGAATATTGTAAATGCACAAACAGTAATTTCTCCGCATTGCAAGGTGCAATTCTGAAATTTTTTGCTTTTTCCTGCTCCTCTTAGCATGATAAAGAAGATTCAAAGAGAGTGAGATGCCAGCTCCTTTCATTCAGTCAGTAGCTTCAATCATTTCTGGACGTTTTCAATGGCAAAAATCAATGAATATTGTAAATACACAAACAGTAATTTCTCCGCATTGCAAGGTGCAATTCTGAAATTTTTTGCTTTTTCCTGCTCCTCTTAGCATGATAAAGAAGATTCAAAGAGAGTGAGATGCCAGCTCCTTTCTTTCAGTCAGTAGCTTCAAACATTTCTGGTATATGAATAACGATGTTTTTCAATGGCAAAAATCAATGAATATTGTAAATGCACAAACAGTAATTTCTCAGTATTGCAAGGTGCAATTCTGAATTTTTTTGCTTTTTCCTGCTCCTCTTAGCATGATAAAGAAGATTCAAAGAGAGTGAGATGCCAGCTCCTTTCATTCAGTCATTAGCTTCAAACATTTCTGGTATATGAATAACATGATGTTTTTCAATGGCAAAAATCAATGAATATTGTAAATGCACAAACAGTAATTTCTCCGCATTGCAAGCTGCAATTCTGAAATTTTTTGCTTTTTCCTGCTCCTCTTAGCATGATAAAGAAGATTCAAAGAGAGTGAGATGCCAGCTCCTTTCATTCAGTCAGTAGCTTCAATCATTTCTGGACGTTTTTCAATGGCAAAAATCAATGAATATTGTAAATGCACAAACAGTAATTTCTCCGCATTGCAAGGTGCAATTCTGAAATTTTTTGCTTTTTCCTGCTCCTCTTAGCATGATAAAGAAGATTCAAAGAGAGTGATATGCCAGCTCCTTTCATTCAGTCAGTAGCTTCAATCATTTCTGGACGTTTTTCAATGGCAAAAATCAATGAATATTGTAAATGCACAAACAGTAATTTCTCCGCATTGCAAGATGCAATTCTGAAATTTTTTGCTTTTTCCTGCTCCTCATAGCATGATAAAGAAGATTCAAAGAGAGTGAGATGCCAGCTCCTTTCATTCAGTCAGTAGCTTCAAACATTTCTGGATGTTTTTCAATGGCAAAAATCAATGAATATTGTAAATGCACAAACAGTAATTTCTCCGCATTGCAAGGTGCAATTCTGAAATTTTTTGCTTTTTTCAACTCCTCTTAGCATGATAAAGAAGATTCAAAGAGAGTGAGATGCCAGCTCCTTTCATTCAGTCAGTAGCTTCAATCATTTCTGGACGTTTTTCAATGGCAAAAATCAATGAATATTGTAAATGCACAAACAGTAATTTCTCCGCATTGCAAGGTGCAATTCTGAAATTTTTTGCTTTTTCCTGCTCCTCTTAGCATGATAAAGAAGATTCAAAGAGAGTGAGATGCCAGCTCCTTTCATTCAGTCAGTAGCTTCAATCATTTCTGGTATATGAATAACATGATGTTTTTCAATGGCAAAAATCAATGAATATTGTAAATGCACAAACAGTAATTTCTCCGCATTGCAAGGTGCAATTCTGAAATTTTTTGCTTTTTCCTGCTCCTCTTAGCATGATAAAGAAGATTCAAAGAGAGTGAGATGCCAGCTCCTTTCATTCAGTCAGTAGCTTCAAACATTTCTGGTATATGAATAACATGATGTTTTTCAATGGCAAAAATCAATGAATATTGTAAATGCACAAACAGTAATTTCTCCGCATTGCAAGGTGCAATTCTGAAATTTTTTGCTTTTTCCTGCTCCTCTTGGCATGATAAAGAAGATTCAAAGAGAGTGAGATGCCAGCTCCTTTCATTCAGTCAGTAGCTTCAATCATTTCTGGACGTTTTTCAATGGCAAAAATCAATGAATATTGTAAATGCACAAACAGTAATTTCTCCGCATTGCAAGGTGCAATTCTGAAATTTTTTGCTTTTTCCTGCTCCTCTTAGCATGATAAAGAAGATTCAAAGAGAGTGAGATGCCAGCTCCTTTCATTCAGTCAGTAGCTTCAATCATTTCTGGACGTTTTTCAATGGCAAAAATCAATGAATATTGTAAATGCACAAACAGTAATTTCTCCGCATTGCAAGGTGCAATTCTGAAATTTTTTGCTTTTTCCTGCTCCTCTTAGCATGATAAAGAAGATTCAAAGAGAGTGATATGCCAGCTCCTTTCATTCAGTCAGTAGCTTCAATCATTTCTGGACGTTTTTCAATGGCAAAAATCAATGAATATTGTAAATGCACAAACAGTAATTTCTCCGCATTGCAAGATGCAATTCTGAAATTTTTTGCTTTTTCCTGCTCCTCATAGCATGATAAAGAAGATTCAAAGAGAGTGAGATGCCAGCTCCTTTCATTCAGTCAGTAGCTTCAAACATTTCTGGACGTTTTTCAATGGCAAAAATCAATGAATATTGTAAATGCACAAACAGTAATTTCTCCGCATTGCAAGGTGCAATTCTGAAATTTTTTGCTTTTTCCTGCTCCTCTTAGCATGATAAAGAAGATTCAAAGAGAGTGAGATGCCAGCTCCTTTCATTCAGTCAGTAGCTTCAATCATTTCTGGAAGTTTTTCAATGGCAAAAATCAATGAATATTGTAAATGCACAAACAGTAATTTCTCCGCATTGCAGGGTGCAATTCTGAAATTTTTTGCTTTTTCCTGCTCCTCTTAGCATGATAAAGAAGATTCAAAGAGAGTGAGATGCCAGCTCCTTTCATTCAGTCAGTAGCTTCAATCATTTCTGGTATATGAATAACATGATGTTTTTCAATGGCAAAAATCAATGAATATTGTAAATGCACAAACAGTAATTTCTCCGCATTGCAAGGTGCAATTCTGAAATTTTTTGCTTTTTCCTGCTCCTCTTAGCATGATAAAGAAGATTCAAAGAGAGTGAGATGCCTGCTTTTTTCATTCAGTCAGTAGCTTCAATCATTTCTGGACGTTTTTCAATGGCAAAAATCAATGAATATTGTAAATGCACAAACAGTAATTTCTCCGCATTGCAAGGTGCAATTCTGAAATTTTTTGCTTTTTCCTGCTCCTCTTAGCATGATAAAGAAGATTCAAAGAGAGTGAGATGCCAGCTCCTTTCATTCAGTCAGTAGCTTCAATCATTTCTGGTATATGAATAACATGATGTTTTTCAATGGCAAAAATCAATGAATATTGTAAATGCACAAACAGTAATTTCTCCGCATTGCAAGGTGCAATTCTGAAATTTTTTGCTTTTTCCTGCTCCTCTTAGCATGATAAAGAAGATTCAAAGAGAGTGAGATGCCAGCTCCTTTCATTCAGTCAGTAGCTTCAAACATTTCTGGTATATGAATAACATGATGTTTTTCAATGGCAAAAATCAATGAATATTGTAAATGCACAAACAGTAATTTCTCCGCATTGCAAGGTGCAATTCTGAAATTTTTTGCTTTTTCCTGCTCCTCTTAGCATGATAAAGAAGATTCAAAGAGAGTGAGATGCCAGCTCCTTTCATTCAGTCAGTAGCTTCAATCATTTCTGGACGTTTTTCAATGGCAAAAATCAATGAATATTGTAAATGCACAAACAGTAATTTCTCCGCATTGCAAGGTGCAATTCTGAAATTTTTTGCTTTTTCCTGCTCCTCTTAGCATGATAAAGAAGATTCAAAGAGAGTGAGATGCCAGCTCCTTTCATTCAGTCAGTAGCTTCAATCATTTCTGGTATATGAATAACATGATGTTTTTCAATGGCAAAAATCAATGAATATTGTAAATGCACAAACAGTAATTTCTCCGCATTGCAAGGTGCAATTCTGAAATTTTTGGCTTTTTCCTGCTCCTCTTAGCATGATAAAGAAGATTCAAAGAGAGTGAGATGCCAGCTCCTTTCATTCAGTCAGTAGCTTCAATCATTTCTGGACGTTTTTCAATGGCAAAAATCAATGAATATTGTAAATGCCAAACAGTAATTTCTCCGCATTGCAAGGTGCAATTCTGAAATTTTTTGCTTTTTCCTGCTCCTCTTAGCATGATAAAGAAGATTCAAAGAGAGTGAGATGCCAGCTCCTTTCATTCAGTCAGTAGCTTCAATCATTTCTGGTATATGAATAACATGATGTTTTTCAATGGCAAAAATCAATGAATATTGTAAATGCACAAACAGTAATTTCTCCGCATTGCAAGGTGCAATTCTGAAATTTTTTGCTTTTTCCTGCTCCTCTTAGCATGATAAAGAAGATTCAAAGAGAGTGAGATGCCAGCTCCTTTCATTCAGTCAGTAGCTTCAATCATTTCTGGACGTTTTTCAATGGCAAAAATCAATGAATATTGTAAATGCACAAACAGTAATTTCTCCGCATTGCAAGGTGCAATTCTGAAATTTTTTGCTTTTTCCTGCTCCTCTTAGCATGATAAAGAAGATTCAAAGAGAGTGAGATGCCAGCTCCTTTCATTCAGTCAGTAGCTTCAATCATTTCTGGACGTTTTTCAATGGCAAAAATCAATGAATATTGTAAATACACAAACAGTAATTTCTCCGCATTGCAAGGTGCAATTCTGAAATTTTTTGCTTTTTCCTGCTCCTCTTAGCATGATAAAGAAGATTCAAAGAGAGTGAGATGCCAGCTCCTTTCATTCAGTCAGTAGCTTCAAACATTTCTGGTATATGAATAACGATGTTTTTCAATGGCAAAAATCAATGAATATTGTAAATGCACAAACAGTAATTTCTCAGTATTGCAAGGTGCAATTCTGAAATTTTTTGCTTTTTCCTGCTCCTCTTAGCATGATAAAGAAGATTCAAAGAGAGTGAGATGCCAGCTCCTTTCATTCAGTCATTAGCTTCAAACATTTCTGGTATATGAATAACATGATGTTTTTCAATGGCAAAAATCAATGAATATTGTAAATGCACAAACAGTAATTTCTCCGCATTGCAAGCTGCAATTCTGAAATCTTTTGCTTTTTCCTGCTCCTCTTAGCATGATAAAGAAGATTCAAAGAGAGTGAGATGCCAGCTCCTTTCATTCAGTCAGTAGCTTCAATCATTTCTGGACGTTTTTCAATGGCAAAAATCAATGAATATTGTAAATGCACAAACAGTAATTTCTCCGCATTGCAAGGTGCAATTCTGAAATTTTTTGCTTTTTCCTGCTCCTCTTAGCATGATAAAGAAGATTCAAAGAGAGTGAGATGCCAGCTCCTTTCATTCAGTCAGTAGCTTCAATCATTTCTGGACGTTTTTCAATGGCAAAAATCAATGAATATTGTAAATGCACAAACAGTAATTTCTCCGCATTGCAAGATGCAATTCTGAAATTTTTTGCTTTTTCCTGCTCCTCATAGCATGATAAAGAAGATTCAAAGAGAGTGAGATGCCAGCTCCTTTCATTCAGTCAGTAGCTTCAAACATTTCTGGATGTTTTTCAATGGCAAAAATCAATGAATATTGTAAATGCACAAACAGTAATTTCTCCGCATTGCAAGGTGCAATTCTGAAATTTTTTGCTTTTTTCAACTCCTCTTAGCATGATAAAGAAGATTCAAAGAGAGTGAGATGCCAGCTCCTTTCATTCAGTCAGTAGCTTCAATCATTTCTGGACGTTTTTCAATGGCAAAAATCAATGAATATTGTAAATGCACAAACAGTAATTTCTCCGCATTGCAAGGTGCAATTCTGAAATTTTTTGCTTTTTCCTGCTCCTCTTAGCATGATAAAGATGATTCAAAGAGAGTGAGATGCCAGCTCCTTTCATTCAGTCAGTAGCTTCAATCATTTCTGGTATATGAATAACATGATGTTTTTCAATGGCAAAAATCAATGAATATTGTAAATGCACAAACAGTAATTTCTCCGCATTGCAAGGTGCAATTCTGAAATTTTTTGCTTTTTCCTGCTCCTCTTAGCATGATAAAGAAGATTCAAAGAGAGTGAGATGCCAGCTCCTTTCATTCAGTCAGTAGCTTCAATCATTTCTGGACGTTTTTCAATGGCAAAAATCAATGAATATTGTAAATGCACAAACAGTAATTTCTCCGCATTGCAAGGTGCAATTCTGAAATTTTTTTGCTTTTTCCTGCTCCTCTTAGCATGATAAAGAAGATTCAAAGAGAGTGAGATGCCAGCTCCTTTCATTCAGTCAGTAGCTTCAATCATTTCTGGACGTTTTTCAATGGCAAAAATCAATGAATATTGTAAATGCACAAACAGTAATTTCTCCGCATTGCAAGGTGCAATTCTGAAATTTTTTGCTTTTTCCTGCTCCTCTTAGCATGATAAAGAAGATTCAAAGAGAGTGATATGCCAGCTCCTTTCATTCAGTCAGTAGCTTCAATCATTTCTGGACGTTTTTCAATGGCAAAAATCAATGAATATTGTAAATGCACAAACAGTAATTTCTCCGCATTGCAAGATGCAATTCTGAAATTTTTTGCTTTTTCCTGCTCCTCATAGCATGATAAAGAAGATTCAAAGAGAGTGAGATGCCAGCTCCTTTCATTCAGTCAGTAGCTTCAAACATTTCTGGACGTTTTTCAATGGCAAAAATCAATGAATATTGTAAATGCACAAACAGTAATTTCTCCGCATTGCAAGGTGCAATTCTGAAATTTTTTGCTTTTTCCTGCTCCTCTTAGTATGATAAAGAAGATTCAAAGATAGTGAGATGCCAGCTCCTTTCATTCAGTCAGTAGCTTCAATCATTTCTGGACGTTTTTCAATGGCAAAAATCAATGAATATTGTAAATGCACAAACAGTAATTTCTCCGCATTGCAGGGTGCAATTCTGAAATTTTTTGCTTTTTCCTGCTCCTCTTAGCATGATAAAGAAGATTCAAAGAGAGTGAGATGCCAGCTCCTTTCATTCAGTCAGTAGCTTCAATCATTTCTGGTATATGAATAACCTGATGTTTTTCAATGGCAAAAATCAATGAATATTGTAAATGCACAAACAGTAATTTCTCCGCATTGCAAGGTGCAATTCTGAAATTTTTTGCTTTTTCCTGCTCCTCTTAGCATGATAAAGAAGATTCAAAGAGAGTGAGATGCCTGCTCCTTTCATTCAGTCAGTAGCTTCAATCATTTCTGGACGTTTTTCAATGGCAAAAATCAATGAATATTGTAAATGCACAAACAGTAATTTCTCCGCATTGCAAGGTGCAATTCTGAAATTTTTTGCTTTTTCCTGCTCCTCTTAGCATGATAAAGAAGATTCAAAGAGAGTGAGATGCCAGCTCCTTTCATTCAGTCAGTAGCTTCAATCATTTCTGGTATATGAATAACATGATGTTTTTCAATGGCAAAAATCAATGAATATTGTAAATGCACAAACAGTAATTTCTCCGCATTGCAAGGTGCAATTCTGAAATTTTTTGCTTTTTCCTGCTCCTCTTAGCATGATAAAGAAGATTCAAAGAGAGTGAGATGCCAGCTCCTTTCATTCAGTCAGTAGCTTCAAACATTTCTGGTATATGAATAACATGATGTTTTTCAATGGCAAAAATCAATGAATATTGTAAATGCACAAACAGTAATTTCTCCGCATTGCAAGGTGCAATTCTGAAATTTTTTGCTTTTTCCTGCTCCTCTTAGCATGATAAAGAAGATTCAAAGAGAGTGAGATGCCAGCTCCTTTCATTCAGTCAGTAGCTTCAATCATTTCTGGACGTTTTTCAATGGCAAAAATCAATGAATATTGTAAATGCACAAACAGTAATTTCTCCGCATTGCAAGGTGCAATTCTGAAATTTTTTGCTTTTTCCTGCTCCTCTTAGCATGATAAAGAAGATTCAAAGAGAGTGAGATGCCAGCTCCTTTCATTCAGTCAGTAGCTTCAATCATTTCTGGACGTTTTTCAATGGCAAAAATCAATGAATATTGTAAATGCACAAACAGTAATTTCTCCGCATTGCAAGGTGGAATTCTGAAATTTTTTGCTTTTTCCTGCTCCTCTTAGCATGATAAAGAAGATTCAAAGAGAGTGAGATGCCAGCTCCTTTCATTCAGTCAGTAGCTTCAAACATTTCTGGTATATGAATAACGATGTTTTTCAATGGCAAAAATCAATGAATATTGTAAATGCACAAACAGTAATTTCTCAGTATTGCAAGGTGCAATTCTGAAATTTTTTGATTTTTCCTGCTCCTCTTAGCATGATAAAGAAGATTCAAAGAGAGTGAGATGCCAGCTCCTTTCATTCAGTCAGTAGCTTCAATCATTTCTGGACGTTTTTCAATGGCAAAAATCAATGAATATTGTAAATGCACAAACAGTAATTTCTCCGCATTGCAAGGTGGAATTCTGAAATTTTTTGCTTTTTCCTGCTCCTCTTAGCATGATAAAGAAGATTCAAAGAGAGTGAGATGCCAGCTCCTTTCATTCAGTCAGTAGCTTCAAACATTTCTGGTATATGAATAACGATGTTTTTCAATGGCAAAAATCAATGAATATTGTAAATGCACAAACAGTAATTTCTCAGTATTGCAAGGTGCAATTCTGAAATTTTTTGCTTTTTCCTGCTCCTCTTAGCATGATAAAGAAGATTCAAAGAGAGTGAGATGCCAGCTCCTTTCATTCAGTCAGTAGCTTCAATCATTTCTGGACGTTTTTCAATGGCAAAAATCAATGAATATTGTAAATGCACAAACAGTAATTTCTCGGCATTGCAAGGTGCAATTCTGAAATTTTTTGCTTTTTCCTGCTCCTCTTAGCATGATAAAGACGATTCAAAGAGAGTGATATGCCAGCTCCTTTCATTCAGTCAGTAGCTTCAAACATTTCTGGTATATGAATAACATGATGTTTTTCAATGGCAAAAATCAATGAATATTGTAAATGCACAAACAGTAATTTCTCTGCATTGCAAGGTGCAATTCTGAAATTTTTTGCTTTTTCCTGCTCCTCTTAGCATGATAAAGAAGATTCAAAGAGAGTGAGATGCCAGCTCCTTTCATTCAGTCAGTAGCTTCAATCATTTCTGGACGTTTTTCAATGGCAAGAATCAATGAATATTGTAAATGCACAAACAGTAATTTCTCCGCATTGCAAGGTGCAATTCTGAAATTTTTTGCTTTTTCCTGCTCCTCTTAGCATGATAAAGAAGATTCAAAGAGAGTGAGATGCCAGCTCCTTTCATTCAGTGAGTAGCTTCAAACATTTCTGGACGTTTTTCAATGGCAAAAATCAATGAATATTGTAAATGCACAAACAGTAATTTCTCTGCATTGCAAGGTGCAATTCTGAAATTTTTTGCTTTTTCCTGCTCCTCTTAGCATGATAAAGAAGATTCAAAGAGAGTGAGATGCCAGCTCCTTTCATTCAGTGAGTAGCTTCAAACATTTCTGATATATGAATAACATGATGTTTTTCAATGGCAAAAATCAATGAATATTGTAAATGCACAAACAGTAATTTCTCCGCATTGCAAGGTGCAATTCTGAAATTTTTTGCTTTTTCCTGCTCCTCTTAGCATGATAAATAAGATTCAAAGAGAGTGAGATGCCAGCTCCTTTCATTCAGTCAGTAGCTTCAATCATTTCTGGTATATGAATAACATGATGTTTTTCAATGGCAAAAATCAATGAATATTGTAAATGCACAAACAGTAATTTCCCGGCATTGCAAGGTGCAATTCTGAAATTTTTTGCTTTTTCCTGCTCCTCTTAGCATGATAAATAAGATTCAAAGAGAGTGAGATGCCAGCTCCTTTCATTCAGTCAGTAGCTTCAAACATTTCTGGTATATGAATAACATGATGTTTTTCAATGGCAAAAATCAATGAATATTGTAAATGCACAAACAGTAATTTCTCCGCATTGCAAGCTGCAATTCTGAAATTTTTTGCTTTTTCCTGCTCCTCTTAGCATGATAAAGAAGATTCAAAGAGAGTGAGATGCCAGCTCCTTTCATTCAGTCAGTAGCTTCAATCATTTCTGGACGTTTTTCAATGGCAAAAATCAATGAATATTGTAAATGCACAAACAGTAATTTCTCCGCATTGCAAGGTGCAATTCTGAAATTTTTTGCTTTTTCCTGCTCCTCTTAGCATGATAAAGAAGATTCAAAGAGAGTGAGATGCCAGCTCCTTTCATTCAGTCAGTAGCTTCAAACATTTCTGGACGTTTTTCAATGGCAAAAATCAATGAATATTGTAAATGCACAAACAGTAATTTCTCTGCATTGCAAGGTGCAATTCTGAAATTTTTTGCTTTTTCCTGCTCCTCTTAGCATGATAAAGAAGATTCAAAGAGAATGAGATGCCAGCTCCTTTCATTCAGTCAGTAGCTTCAAACATTTCTGGTATATGAATAACATGATGTTTTTCAATGGCAAAAATCAATGAATATTGTAAATGCACAAACAGTAATTTCTCCGCATTGCAAGGTGCAATTCTGAAATTTTTTGCTTTTTCCTGCTCCTCTTAGCATGATAAAGAAGATTGAAAGAGAGTGAGATGCCAGCTCCTTTCATTCAGTCAGTAGCTTCAATCATTTCTGGTATATGAATAACATGATGTTTTTCAATGGCAAAAATCAATGAATATTGTAAATGCACAAACAGTAATTTCTCCGCATTGCAAGGTGCAATTGTGAAATTTTTTGCTTTTTCCTGCTCCTCTTAGCATGATAAAGAAGATTCAAAGAGAGTGAGATGCCAGCTCCTTTCATTCAGTCAGTAGCTTCAATCATTTCTGGACGTTTTTCAATGGCAAAAATCAATGAATATTGTAAATGCACAAACAGTAATTTCTCCGCATTGCAAGGTGCAATTCTGAAATTTTTTGCTTTTTCCTGCTCCTCTTAGCATGATAAAGAAGATTCAAAGAGAGTGAGATGCCAGCTCCTTTCATTCAGTCAGTAGCTTCAATCATTTCTGGTATATGAATAACATGATGTTTTTCAATGGCAAAAATCAATGAATATTGTAAATGCACAAACAGTAATTTCTCCGCATTGCAAGGTGCAATTCTGAAATTTTTTGCTTTTTCCTTCTCCTCTTAGCATGATAAATAAGATTCAAAGAGAGTGAGATGCCAGCTCCTTTCATTCAGTCAGTAGCTTCAAACATTTCTGGTATATGAATAAGATGATGTTTTTCAATGGCAAAAATCAATGAATATTGTAAATGCACAAACAGTAATTTCTCCGCATTGCAAGTTGCAATTCTGAAATTTTTTGCTTTTTCCTGCTCCTCTTAGCATGATAAAGAAGATTCAAAGAGAGTGAGATGCCAGCTCCTTTCATTCAGTCAGTAGCTTCAATCATTTCTGGACGTTTTTCAATGGCAAAAATCAATGAATATTGTAAATGCACAAACAGTAATTTCTCCGCATTGCAAGGTGCAAATCTGAAATTTTTTGCTTTTTCCTGCTCCTCTTAGCATGATAAAGAAGATTCAAAGAGAGTGAGATGCCAGCTCCTTTCATTCAGTCAGTAGCTTCAATCATTTCTGGTATATGAATAACATGATGTTTTTCAATGGCAAAAATCAATGAATATTGTAAATGCACAAACAGTAATTTCTCCGCATTGCAAGGTGCAATTCTGAAATTTTTTGCTTTTTCCTGCTCCTCTTACCATGATAAAGAAAATTCAAAGAGAGTGAGATGCCAGCTCCTTTCATTCAGTCAGTAGCTTCAAACATTTCTGGTATATGAATAACATGATGTTTTTCAATGGCAAAAATCAATGAATATTGTAAATGCACAAACAGTAATTTCTCCGCATTGCAAGGTGCAATTCTGAAATTTTTTGCTTTTTCCTGCTCCTCTTAGCATGATAAAGAAGATTCAAAGAGAGTGAGATTCCAGCTCCTTTCATTCAGTCAGTAGCTTCAATCATTTCTGGACGTTTTTCAATGGCAAAAATCAATGAATATTGTAAATGCACAAACAGTAATTTCTCCGCATTGCAAGGTGCAATTCTGAAATTTTTTGCTTTTTCCTGCTCCTCTTAGCATGATAAAGAAGATTCAAAGAGAGTGAGATGCCAGCTCCTTTCATTCAGTCAGTAGCTTCAATCATTTCTGGACGTTTTTCAATGGCAAAAATCAATGAATATTGTAAATGCACAAACAGTAATTTCTCCGCATTGCAAGGTGCAATTCTGAAATTTTTTGCTTTTTCCTGCTCCTCTTAGCATAATAAAGAAGATTCAAAGAGAGTGAGACGCCAGCTCCTTTCATTCAGTCAGTAGCTTCAAACATTTCTGGTATATGAATAACGATGTTTTTCAATGGCAAAAATCAATGAATATTGTAAATGCACAAACAGTAATTTCTCAGTATTGCAAGGTGCAATTCTGAAATTTTTTGCTTTTTCCTGCTCCTCTTAGCATGACAAAGAAGATTCAAAGAGAGTGAGATGCCAGCTCCTTTCATTCAGTCAGTAGCTTCAATCATTTCTGGACGTTTTTCAATGGCAAAAATCAATGAATATTGTAAATGCACAAACAGTAATTTCTCCGCATTGCAAGGTGCAATTCTGAAATTTTTTGCTTTTTCCTGCTCCTCTTAGCATGATACAGAAGATTCAAAGAGAGTGAGATGACAGCTCCTTTCAATCAGTCAGTAGCTTCAAACATTTCTGGTATATGAATAACATGATGTTTTTCAATGGCAAAAATCAATGAATATTGTAAATGCACAAACAGTAATTTCTCTGCATTGCAAGGTGCAATTCTGAAATTTTTTGCTTTTTCCTGCTCCTCTTAGCATGATAAAGAAGATTCAAAGAGAGTGAGATGCCAGCTCCTTTCATTCAGTCAGTAGCTTCAATCATTTCTGGACGTTTTTCAATGGCAAGAATAAATGAATATTGTAAATGCACAAACAGTAATTTCTCCGCATTGCAAGGTGCAATTCTGAAGTTTTTAGCTCTTTCCTGCTCCTCTTAGCATGATAAAGAAGATTCAAAGAGAGTGAGATGCCAGCTCCTTTCATTCAGTCAGTAGCTTCAAACATTTCTGGTATATGAATAACACGATGTTTTTCAATGGCAAAAATCAATGAATATTGTACATGCACAAACAGTAATTTCTCCGCATTGCAAGGTGCAATTCTGAAATTTTTTGCTTTTTCCTGCTCCTCTTAGCATGATAAAGAAGATTCAAAGAGAGTGAGATGCCAGCTCCTTTCATTCAGTCAGTAGCTTCAATCATTTCTGGAATATGAATAACATGATGTTTTTCAATGGCAAAAATCAATGAATATTGTAAATGCACAAACAGTAATTTCTCCGCATTGCAAGGTGCAATTGTGAAATTTTTTGCTTTTTCCTGCTCCTCTTAGCATGATAAAGAAGATTCAAAGAGAGTGAGATGCCAGCTCCTTTCATTCAGTCAGTAGCTTCAATCATTTCTGGACGTTTTTCAATGGCAAAAATCAATGAATATTGTAAATGCACAAACAGTAATTTCTCCGCATTGCAAGGTGCAATTCTGAAATTTTTTGCTTTTTCCTGCTCCTCTTAGCATGATAAAGAAGATTCAAAGAGAGTGAGATGCCAGCTCCTTTCATTCAGTCAGTAGCTTCAATCATTTCTGGTATATGAATAACATGATGTTTTTCAATGGCAAAAATCAATGAATATTGTAAATGCACAAACAGTAATTTCTCCGCATTGCAAGGTGCAATTCTGAAATTTTTTGCTTTTTACTTCTCCTCTTAGCATGATAAATAAGATTCAAAGAGAGTGAGATGCCAGCTCCTTTCATTCAGTCAGTAGCTTCAAACATTTCTGGTATATGAATAACATGATGTTTTTCAATGGCAAAAATCAATGAATATTGTAAATGCACAAACAGTAATTTCTCCGCATTGCAAGTTGCAATTCTGAAATTTTTTGCTTTTTCCTGCTCCTCTTAGCATGATAAAGAAGATTCAAAGAGAGTGAGATGCCAGCTCCTTTCATTCAGTCAGTAGCTTCAATCATTTCTGGACGTTTTTCAATGGCAAAAATCAATGAATATTGTAAATGCACAAACAGTAATTTCTCCGCATTGCAAGGTGCAATTCTGAAATTTTTTGCTTTTTCCTGCTCCCCTTAGCATGATAAAGAAGATTCAAAGAGAGTGAGATGCCAGCTCCTTTCATTCAGTCAGTAGCTTCAAACATTTCTGGTATATGAATAACATGATGTTTTTCAATGGCAAAAATCAATGAATATTGTAAATGCACAAACAGTAATTTCTCCGCATTGCAAGGTGCAATTCTGAAATTTTTTGCTTTTTCCTGCTCCTCTTAGCATGATAAAGAAGATTCAAAGAGAGTGAGATGCCAGCTCCTTTCATTCAGTCAGTAGCTTCAATCATTTCTGGACGTTTTTCAATGGCAAAAATCAATGAATATTGTAAATGCACAAACAGTAATTTCTCCGCATTGCAAGGTGCAAATCTGAAATTTTTTGCTTTTTCCTGCTCCTCTTAGCATGATAAAGAAGATTCAAAGAGAGTGAGATGCCAGCTCCTTTCATTCAGTCAGTAGCTTCAATCATTTCTGGACATTTTTCAATGGCAAAAATCAATGAATATTGTAAATGCACAAACAGTAATTTCTCCGCATTGCATGATGCAATTCTGAAATTTTTTGCTTTTTCCTGCTCCTCATAGCATGATAAAGAAGATTCAAAGAGAGTGAGATGCCAGCTCCTTTCATTCAGTCAGTAGCTTCAAACATTTCTGGACGTTTTTCAATGGCAAAAATCAATGAATATTGTAAATGCACAAACAGTAATTTCTCCGCATTGCAAGGTGCAATTCTGAAATTTTTTGCTTTTTCCTGCTCCTCTTAGCATGATAAAGAAGATTCAAAGAGAGTGAGATGCCAGCTCCTTTCATTCAGTCAGTAGCTTCAATCATTTCTGGACGTTTTTCAATGGCAAAAATCAATGAATATTGTAAATGCACAAACATTAATTTCTCCGCATTGCAAGGTGCAATTCTGAAATTTTTTGCTTTTTCCTGCTCCTCTTACCATGATAAAGAAAATTCAAAGAGAGTGAGATGCCAGCTCCTTTCATTCAGTCAGTAGCTTCAAACATTTCTGGTATATGAATAACATGATGTTTTTCAATGGCAAAAATCAATGAATATTGTAAATGCACAAACAGTAATTTCTCCGCATTGCAAGGTGCAATTCTGAAATTTTTTGCTTTTTCCTGCTCCTCTTAGCATGATAAAGAAGATTCAAAGAGAGTGAGATTCCAGCTCCTTTCATTCAGTCAGTAGCTTCAATCATTTCTGGACGTTTTTCAATGGCAAAAATCAATGAATATTGTAAATGCACAAACAGTAATTTCTCCGCATTGCAAGGTGCAATTCTGAAATTTTTTGCTTTTTCCTGCTCCTCTTAGCATGGTAAAGAAGATTCAAAGAGAGTGAGATGCCAGCTCCTTTCATTCAGTCAGTAGCTTCAATCATTTCTGGACGTTTTTCAATGGCAAAAATCAATGAATATTGTAAATGCACAAACAGTAATTTCTCCGCATTGCAAGGTGCAATTCTGAAATTTTTTGCTTTTTCCTGCTCCTCTTAGCATAATAAAGAAGATTCAAAGAGAGTGAGACGCCAGCTCCTTTCATTCAGTCAGTAGCTTCAAACATTTCTGGTATATGAATAACGATGTTTTTCAATGGCAAAAATCAATGAATATTGTAAATGCACAAACAGTAATTTCTCAGTATTGCAAGGTGCAATTCTGAAATTTTTTGCTTTTTCCTGCTCCTCTTAGCATGATAAAGAAGATTCAAAGAGAGTGAGATGCCAGCTCCTTTCATTCAGTCAGTAGCTTCAATCATTTCTGGACGTTTTTCAATGGCAAAAATCAATGAATATTGTAAATGCACAAACAGTAATTTCTCCGCATTGCAAGGTGCAATTCTGAAATTTTTTGCTTTTTCCTGCTCCTCTTAGCATGATACAGAAGATTCAAAGAGAGTGAGATGCCAGCTCATTTCAATCAGTCAGTAGCTTCAAACATTTCTGGTATATGAATAACATGATGTTTTTCAATGGCAAAAATCAATGAATATTGTAAATGCACAAACAGTAATTTCTCTGCATTGCAAGGTGCAATTCTGAAATTTTTTGCTTTTTCCTGCTCCTCTTAGCATGATAAAGAAGATTCAAAGAGAGTGAGATGCCAGCTCCTTTCATTCAGTCAGTAGCTTCAATCATTTCTGGACGTTTTTCAATGGCAAGAATAAATGAATATTGTAAATGCACAAACAGTAATTTCTCCGCATTGCAAGGTGCAATTCTGAAATTTTTAGCTCTTTCCTGCTCCTCTTAGCATGATAAAGAAGATTCAAAGAGAGTGAGATGCCAGCTCCTTTCATTCAGTCAGTAGCTTCAAACATTTCTGGTATATGAATAACACGATGTTTTTCAATGGCAAAAATCAATGAATATTGTAAATGCACAAACAGTAATTTCTCCGCATTGCAAGGTGCAATTCTGAAATTTTTTGCTTTTTCCTCCTCCTCTTAGCATGATAAAGAAGATTCAAAGAGAGTGAGATGCCAGCTCCTTTCATTCAGTCAGTAGCTTCAATCATTTCTGGTATATGAATAACATGATGTTTTTCAATGGCAAAAATCAATGAATATTGTAAAAGCACAAACAGTAATTTCTCCGCATTGCAAGGTGCAATTGTGAAATTTTTTTGCTTTTTCCTGCTCCTCTTAGCATGATAAAGAAGATTTAAAGAGAGTGAGATGCCAGCTCCTTTCATTCAGTCAGTAGCTTCAATCATTTCTGGACGTTTTTCAATGGCAAAAATCAATGAATATTGTAAATGCACAAACAGTAATTTCTCCGCATTGCAAGGTGCAATTCTGAAATTTTTTGCTTTTTCCTGCTCCTCTTAGCATGATAAAGAAGATTCAAAGAGAGTGAGATGCCAGCTCCTTTCATTCAGTCAGTAGCTTCAATCATTTCTGGTATATGAATAACATGATGTTTTTCAATGGCAAAAATCAATGAATATTGTAAATGCACAAAGAGTAATTTCTCCGCATTGCAAGGTGCAATTCTGAAATTTTTTGCTTTTTCCTGCTCCTCTTAGCATGATAAAGAAGATTCAAAGAGAGTGAGATGCCAGCTCCTTTCATTCAGTCAGTAGCTTCAATCATTTCTGGACTTTTTTCAATGGCAAAAATCAATGAATATTGTAAATCCACAAACAGTAATTTCTCCGCATTGCAAGGTGCAATTCTGAAATTTTTTGCTTTTTCCTGCTCCTCTTAGCATGATAAAGAAGATTCAAAGAGAGTGAGATGCCAGCTCCTTTCATTCAGTCAGTAGCTTCAAACATTTCTGGTATATGAATAACATGATGTTTTTCAATGGCAAAAATCAATGAATATTGTAAATGCACAAACAGTAATTTCTCCGCATTGCAAGTTGCAATTCTGAAATTTTTTGCTTTTTCCTGCTCCTCTTAGCATGATAAAGAAGATTCAAAGAGAGTGAGATGCCAGCTCCTTTCATTCAGTCAGTAGCTTCAATCATTTCTGGACGTTTTTCAATGGCAAAAATCAATGAATATTGTAAATGCACAAACAGTAATTTCTCCGCATTGCAAGGTGCAATTCTGAAATTTTTTGCTTTTTCCTGCTCCCCTTAGCATGATAAAGAAGATTCAAAGAGAGTGAGATGCCAGCTCCTTTCATTCAGTCAGTAGCTTCAAACATTTCTGGTATATGAATAACATGATGTTTTTCAATGGCAAAAATCAATGAATATTGTAAATGCACAAACAGTAATTTCTCCGCATTGCAAGGTGCAATTCTGAAATTTTTTGCTTTTTCCTGCTCCTCTTAGCATGATAAAGAAGATTCAAAGAGAGTGAGATGCCAGCTCCTTTCATTCAGTCAGTAGCTTCAATCATTTCTGGACGTTTTTCAATGGCAAAAATCAATGAATATTGTAAATGCACAAACAGTAATTTCTCCGCATTGCAAGGTGCAAATCTGAAATTTTTTGCTTTTTCCTGCTCCTCTTAGCATGATAAAGAAGATTCAAAGAGAGTGAGATGCCAGCTCCTTTCATTCAGTCAGTAGCTTCAATCATTTCTGGACATTTTTCAATGGCAAAAATCAATGAATATTGTAAATGCACAAACAGTAATTTCTCCGCATTGCATGATGCAATTCTGAAATTTTTTGCTTTTTCCTGCTCCTCATAGCATGATAAAGAAGATTCAAAGAGAGTGAGATGCCAGCTCCTTTCATTCAGTCAGTAGCTTCAAACATTTCTGGACGTTTTTCAATGGCAAAAATCAATGAATATTGTAAATGCACAAACAGTAATTTCTCCGCATTGCAAGGTGCAATTCTGAAATTTTTTGCTTTTTCCTGCTCCTCTTAGCATGATAAAGAAGATTCAAAGAGAGTGAGATGCCAGCTCCTTTCATTCAGTCAGTAGCTTCAATCATTTCTGGACGTTTTTCAATGGCAAAAATCAATGAATATTGTAAATGCACAAACATTAATTTCTCCGCATTGCAAGGTGCAATTCTGAAATTTTTTGCTTTTTCCTGCTCCTCTTACCATGATAAAGAAAATTCAAAGAGAGTGAGATGCCAGCTCCTTTCATTCAGTCAGTAGCTTCAAACATTTCTGGTATATGAATAACATGATGTTTTTCAATGGCAAAAATCAATGAATATTGTAAATGCACAAACAGTAATTTCTCCGCATTGCAAGGTGCAATTCTGAAATTTTTTGCTTTTTCCTGCTCCTCTTAGCATGATAAAGAAGATTCAAAGAGAGTGAGATTCCAGCTCCTTTCATTCAGTCAGTAGCTTCAATCATTTCTGGACGTTTTTCAATGGCAAAAATCAATGAATATTGTAAATGCACAAACAGTAATTTCTCCGCATTGCAAGGTGCAATTCTGAAATTTTTTGCTTTTTCCTGCTCCTCTTAGCATGGTAAAGAAGATTCAAAGAGAGTGAGATGCCAGCTCCTTTCATTCAGTCAGTAGCTTCAATCATTTCTGGACGTTTTTCAATGGCAAAAATCAATGAATATTGTAAATGCACAAACAGTAATTTCTCCGCATTGCAAGGTGCAATTCTGAAATTTTTTGCTTTTTCCTGCTCCTCTTAGCATAATAAAGAAGATTCAAAGAGAGTGAGATGCCAGCTCCTTTCATTCAGTCAGTAGCTTCAAACATTTCTGGTATATGAATAACGATGTTTTTCAATGGCAAAAATCAATGAATATTGTAAATGCACAAACAGTAATTTCTCAGTATTGCAAGGTGCAATTCTGAAATTTTTTGCTTTTTCCTGCTCCTCTTAGCATGATAAAGAAGATTCAAAGAGAGTGAGATGCCAGCTCCTTTCATTCAGTCAGTAGCTTCAATCATTTCTGGACGTTTTTCAATGGCAAAAATCAATGAATATTGTAAATGCACAAACAGTAATTTCTCCGCATTGCAAGGTGCAATTCTGAAATTTTTTGCTTTTTCCTGCTCCTCTTAGCATGATACAGAAGATTCAAAGAGAGTGAGATGCCAGCTCATTTCAATCAGTCAGTAGCTTCAAACATTTCTGGTATATGAATAACATGATGTTTTTCAATGGCAAAAATCAATGAATATTGTAAATGCACAAACAGTAATTTCTCTGCATTGCAAGGTGCAATTCTGAAATTTTTTGCTTTTTCCTGCTCCTCTTAGCATGATAAAGAAGATTCAAAGAGAGTGAGATGCCAGCTCCTTTCATTCAGTCAGTAGCTTCAATCATTTCTGGACGTTTTTCAATGGCAAGAATAAATGAATATTGTAAATGCACAAACAGTAATTTCTCCGCATTGCAAGGTGCAATTCTGAAATTTTTAGCTCTTTCCTGCTCCTCTTAGCATGATAAAGAAGATTCAAAGAGAGTGAGATGCCAGCTCCTTTCATTCAGTCAGTAGCTTCAAACATTTCTGGTATATGAATAACACGATGTTTTTCAATGGCAAAAATCAATGAATATTGTAAATGCACAAACAGTAATTTCTCCGCATTGCAAGGTGCAATTCTGAAATTTTTTGCTTTTTCCTCCTCCTCTTAGCATGATAAAGAAGATTCAAAGAGAGTGAGATGCCAGCTCCTTTCATTCAGTCAGTAGCTTCAATCATTTCTGGTATATGAATAACATGATGTTTTTCAATGGCAAAAATCAATGAATATTGTAAAAGCACAAACAGTAATTTCTCCGCATTGCAAGGTGCAATTGTGAAATTTTTTTGCTTTTTCCTGCTCCTCTTAGCATGATAAAGAAGATTTAAAGAGAGTGAGATGCCAGCTCCTTTCATTCAGTCAGTAGCTTCAATCATTTCTGGACGTTTTTCAATGGCAAAAATCAATGAATATTGTAAATGCACAAACAGTAATTTCTCCGCATTGCAAGGTGCAATTCTGAAATTTTTTGCTTTTTCCTGCTCCTCTTAGCATGATAAAGAAGATTCAAAGAGAGTGAGATGCCAGCTCCTTTCATTCAGTCAGTAGCTTCAATCATTTCTGGTATATGAATAACATGATGTTTTTCAATGGCAAAAATCAATGAATATTGTAAATGCACAAAGAGTAATTTCTCCGCATTGCAAGGTGCAATTCTGAAATTTTTTGCTTTTTCCTGCTCCTCTTAGCATGATAAAGAAGATTCAAAGAGAGTGAGATGCCAGCTCCTTTCATTCAGTCAGTAGCTTCAATCATTTCTGGACTTTTTTCAATGGCAAAAATCAATGAATATTGTAAATCCACAAACAGTAATTTCTCCGCATTGCAAGGTGCAATTCTGAAATTTTTTGCTTTTTCCTGCTCCTCTTAGCATGATAAAGAAGATTCAAAGAGAGTGAGATGCCAGCTCCTTTCATTCAGTCAGTAGCTTCAAACATTTCTGGTATATGAATAACATGATGTTTTTCAATGGCAAAAATCAATGAATATTGTAAATGCACAAACAGTAATTTCTCCGCATTGCAAGTTGCAATTCTGAAATTTTTTGCTTTTTCCTGCTCCTCTTAGCATGATAAAGAAGATTCAAAGAGAGTGAGATGCCAGCTCCTTTCATTCAGTCAGTAGCTTCAATCATTTCTGGACGTTTTTCAATGGCAAAAATCAATGAATATTGTAAATGCACAAACAGTAATTTCTCCGCATTGCAAGGTGCAATTCTGAAATTTTTTGCTTTTTCCTGCTCCCCTTAGCATGATAAAGAAGATTCAAAGAGAGTGAGATGCCAGCTCCTTTCATTCAGTCAGTAGCTTCAAACATTTCTGGTATATGAATAACATGATGTTTTTCAATGGCAAAAATCAATGAATATTGTAAATGCACAAACAGTAATTTCTCCGCATTGCAAGGTGCAATTCTGAAATTTTTTGCTTTTTCCTGCTCCTCTTAGCATGATAAAGAAGATTCAAAGAGAGTGAGATGCCAGCTCCTTTCATTCAGTCAGTAGCTTCAATCATTTCTGGACGTTTTTCAATGGCAAAAATCAATGAATATTGTAAATGCACAAACAGTAATTTCTCCGCATTGCAAGGTGCAAATCTGAAATTTTTTGCTTTTTCCTGCTCCTCTTAGCATGATAAAGAAGATTCAAAGAGAGTGAGATGCCAGCTCCTTTCATTCAGTCAGTAGCTTCAATCATTTCTGGACATTTTTCAATGGCAAAAATCAATGAATATTGTAAATGCACAAACAGTAATTTCTCCGCATTGCATGATGCAATTCTGAAATTTTTTGCTTTTTCCTGCTCCTCATAGCATGATAAAGAAGATTCAAAGAGAGTGAGATGCCAGCTCCTTTCATTCAGTCAGTAGCTTCAAACATTTCTGGACGTTTTTCAATGGCAAAAATCAATGAATATTGTAAATGCACAAACAGTAATTTCTCCGCATTGCAAGGTGCAATTCTGAAATTTTTTGCTTTTTCCTGCTCCTCTTAGCATGATAAAGAAGATTCAAAGAGAGTGAGATGCCAGCTCCTTTCATTCAGTCAGTAGCTTCAATCATTTCTGGACGTTTTTCAATGGCAAAAATCAATGAATATTGTAAATGCACAAACATTAATTTCTCCGCATTGCAAGGTGCAATTCTGAAATTTTTTGCTTTTTCCTGCTCCTCTTACCATGATAAAGAAAATTCAAAGAGAGTGAGATGCCAGCTCCTTTCATTCAGTCAGTAGCTTCAAACATTTCTGGTATATGAATAACATGATGTTTTTCAATGGCAAAAATCAATGAATATTGTAAATGCACAAACAGTAATTTCTCCGCATTGCAAGGTGCAATTCTGAAATTTTTTGCTTTTTCCTGCTCCTCTTAGCATGATAAAGAAGATTCAAAGAGAGTGAGATTCCAGCTCCTTTCATTCAGTCAGTAGCTTCAATCATTTCTGGACGTTTTTCAATGGCAAAAATCAATGAATATTGTAAATGCACAAACAGTAATTTCTCCGCATTGCAAGGTGCAATTCTGAAATTTTTTGCTTTTTCCTGCTCCTCTTAGCATGGTAAAGAAGATTCAAAGAGAGTGAGATGCCAGCTCCTTTCATTCAGTCAGTAGCTTCAATCATTTCTGGACGTTTTTCAATGGCAAAAATCAATGAATATTGTAAATGCACAAACAGTAATTTCTCCGCATTGCAAGGTGCAATTCTGAAATTTTTTGCTTTTTCCTGCTCCTCTTAGCATAATAAAGAAGATTCAAAGAGAGTGAGACGCCAGCTCCTTTCATTCAGTCAGTAGCTTCAAACATTTCTGGTATATGAATAACGATGTTTTTCAATGGCAAAAATCAATGAATATTGTAAATGCACAAACAGTAATTTCTCAGTATTGCAAGGTGCAATTCTGAAATTTTTTGCTTTTTCCTGCTCCTCTTAGCATGATAAAGAAGATTCAAAGAGAGTGAGATGCCAGCTCCTTTCATTCAGTCAGTAGCTTCAATCATTTCTGGACGTTTTTCAATGGCAAAAATCAATGAATATTGTAAATGCACAAACAGTAATTTCTCCGCATTGCAAGGTGCAATTCTGAAATTTTTTGCTTTTTCCTGCTCCTCTTAGCATGATACAGAAGATTCAAAGAGAGTGAGATGCCAGCTCATTTCAATCAGTCAGTAGCTTCAAACATTTCTGGTATATGAATAACATGATGTTTTTCAATGGCAAAAATCAATGAATATTGTAAATGCACAAACAGTAATTTCTCTGCATTGCAAGGTGCAATTCTGAAATTTTTTGCTTTTTCCTGCTCCTCTTAGCATGATAAAGAAGATTCAAAGAGAGTGAGATGCCAGCTCCTTTCATTCAGTCAGTAGCTTCAATCATTTCTGGACGTTTTTCAATGGCAAGAATAAATGAATATTGTAAATGCACAAACAGTAATTTCTCCGCATTGCAAGGTGCAATTCTGAAATTTTTAGCTCTTTCCTGCTCCTCTTAGCATGATAAAGAAGATTCAAAGAGAGTGAGATGCCAGCTCCTTTCATTCAGTCAGTAGCTTCAAACATTTCTGGTATATGAATAACACGATGTTTTTCAATGGCAAAAATCAATGAATATTGTAAATGCACAAACAGTAATTTCTCCGCATTGCAAGGTGCAATTCTGAAATTTTTTGCTTTTTCCTCCTCCTCTTAGCATGATAAAGAAGATTCAAAGAGAGTGAGATGCCAGCTCCTTTCATTCAGTCAGTAGCTTCAATCATTTCTGGTATATGAATAACATGATGTTTTTCAATGGCAAAAATCAATGAATATTGTAAAAGCACAAACAGTAATTTCTCCGCATTGCAAGGTGCAATTGTGAAATTTTTTTGCTTTTTCCTGCTCCTCTTAGCATGATAAAGAAGATTCAAAGAGAGTGAGATGCCAGCTCCTTTCATTCAGTCAGTAGCTTCAATCATTTCTGGACGTTTTTCAATGGCAAAAATCAATGAATATTGTAAATGCACAAACAGTAATTTCTCCGCATTGCAAGGTGCAATTCTGAAATTTTTTGCTTTTTCCTGCTCCTCTTAGCATGATAAAGAAGATTCAAAGAGAGTGAGATGCCAGCTCCTTTCATTCAGTCAGTAGCTTCAATCATTTCTGGTATATGAATAACATGATGTTTTTCAATGGCAAAAATCAATGAATATTGTAAATGCACAAAGAGTAATTTCTCCGCATTGCAAGGTGCAATTCTGAAATTTTTTGCTTTTTCCTGCTCCTCTTAGCATGATAAATAAGATTCAAAGAGAGTGAGATGCCAGCTCCTTTCATTCAGTCAGTAGCTTCAATCATTTCTGGTATATGAATAACATGATGTTTGTCAATGGCAAAAATCAATGAATATTGTAAATGCACAAACAGTAATTTCTCCGCATTGCAAGATGCAATTCTGAAATTTTTTGCTTTTTCCTGCTCCTCATAGCATGATAAAGAAGATTCAAAGAGAGTGAGATGCCAGCTCCTTTCATTCAGTCAGTAGCTTCAAACATTTCTGGACGTTTTTCAATGGCAAAAATCAATGAATATTGTAAATGCACAAACAGTAATTTCTCCGCATTGCAATGTGCAATTCTGAAATTTTTTGCTTTTTCCTGCTCCTCTTAGCATGATAAAGAAGATTCAAAGAGAGTGAGATGCCAGCTCCTTTCATTCAGTCAGTCGCTTCAAACATTTCTGGTATATGAATAACATGATGTTTTTCAATGGCAAAAATCAATGAATATTGTAAATGCACAAACAGTAATTTCATCGCATTGCAAGGTGCAATTCTGAAATTTTTTGCTTTTTCCTGCTCCTCTTAGCATGATAAAGAAGATTCAAAGAGAGTGAGATGCCAGCTATTTTCATTCAGTCAGTAGCTTCAATCATTTCTGGACTTTTTTCAATGGCAAAAATCAATGAATATTGTAAATGCACAAACAGTAATTTCTCCGCATTGCAAGGTGCAATTCTGAAATTTTTTGCTTTTTCCTGCTCCTCTTAGCATGATAAAGAAGATTCAAAGAGAGTGAGATGCCAGCTCCTTTCATTTAGTCAGTAGCTTCAATCATTTCTGGTATATGAATAACATGATGTTTTTCAATGGCAAAAATCAATGAATATTGTAAATGCACAAACAGTAATTTCTCCGCATTGCAAGGTGCAATTCTGAAATTTTTTGCTTTTTCCTGCTCCTCTTAGCATGATAAAGAAGATTCAAAGAGAGTGAGATGCCAGCTCCTTTCATTCAGTCAGTAGCTTCAATCATTTCTGGACGTTTTTCAATGGCAAAAATCAATGAATATTGTAAATCCACAAACAGTAATTTCTCCGCATTGCAAGGTGCAATTCTGAAATTTTTTGCTTTTTCCTGCTCCTCTTAGCATGATAAAGAAGATTCAAAGAGAGTGAGATGCCAGCTCCTTTCATTCAGTCAGTAGCTTCAAACATTTCTGGTATATGAATAACATGATGTTTTTCAATGGCAAAAATCAATGAATATTGTAAATGCACAAACAGTAATTTCTCAGTATTGCAAGGTGCAATTCTGAAATTTTTTGCTTTTTCCTGCTCCTCTTAGCATGATAAAGAAGATTCAAAGAGAGTGAGATGCCAGCTCCTTTCATTCAGTCAGTAGCTTCAATCATTTCTGGACGTTTTTCAATGGCAAAAATCAATGAATATTGTAAATGCACAAACAGTAATTTCTCCGCATTGCAAGGTGCAATTCTGAAATTTTTTGCTTTTTCCTGCTCCTCTTAGCATGATACAGAAGATTCAAAGAGAGTGAGATGCCAGCTCATTTCAATCAGTCAGTAGCTTCAAACATTTCTGGTATATGAATAACATGATGTTTTTCAATGGCAAAAATCAATGAATATTGTAAATGCACAAACAGTAATTTCTCTGCATTGCAAGGTGCAATTCTGAAATTTTTTGCTTTTTCCTGCTCCTCTTAGCATGATAAAGAAGATTCAAAGAGAGTGAGATGCCAGCTCCTTTCATTCAGTCAGTAGCTTCAATCATTTCTGGACGTTTTTCAATGGCAAGAATAAATGAATATTGTAAATGCACAAACAGTAATTTCTCCGCATTGCAAGGTGCAATTCTGAAATTTTTAGCTCTTTCCTGCTCCTCTTAGCATGATAAAGAAGATTCAAAGAGAGTGAGATGCCAGCTCCTTTCATTCAGTCAGTAGCTTCAAACATTTCTGGTATATGAATAACACGATGTTTTTCAATGGCAAAAATCAATGAATATTGTAAATGCACAAACAGTAATTTCTCCGCATTGCAAGGTGCAATTCTGAAATTTTTTGCTTTTTCCTCCTCCTCTTAGCATGATAAAGAAGATTCAAAGAGAGTGAGATGCCAGCTCCTTTCATTCAGTCAGTAGCTTCAATCATTTCTGGTATATGAATAACATGATGTTTTTCAATGGCAAAAATCAATGAATATTGTAAAAGCACAAACAGTAATTTCTCCGCATTGCAAGGTGCAATTGTGAAATTTTTTTGCTTTTTCCTGCTCCTCTTAGCATGATAAAGAAGATTCAAAGAGAGTGAGATGCCAGCTCCTTTCATTCAGTCAGTAGCTTCAATCATTTCTGGACGTTTTTCAATGGCAAAAATCAATGAATATTGTAAATGCACAAACAGTAATTTCTCCGCATTGCAAGGTGCAATTCTGAAATTTTTTGCTTTTTCCTGCTCCTCTTAGCATGATAAAGAAGATTCAAAGAGAGTGAGATGCCAGCTCCTTTCATTCAGTCAGTAGCTTCAATCATTTCTGGTATATGAATAACATGATGTTTTTCAATGGCAAAAATCAATGAATATTGTAAATGCACAAAGAGTAATTTCTCCGCATTGCAAGGTGCAATTCTGAAATTTTTTGCTTTTTCCTGCTCCTCTTAGCATGATAAATAAGATTCAAAGAGAGTGAGATGCCAGCTCCTTTCATTCAGTCAGTAGCTTCAATCATTTCTGGTATATGAATAACATGATGTTTGTCAATGGCAAAAATCAATGAATATTGTAAATGCACAAACAGTAATTTCTCCGCATTGCAAGATGCAATTCTGAAATTTTTTGCTTTTTCCTGCTCCTCATAGCATGATAAAGAAGATTCAAAGAGAGTGAGATGCCAGCTCCTTTCATTCAGTCAGTAGCTTCAAACATTTCTGGACGTTTTTCAATGGCAAAAATCAATGAATATTGTAAATGCACAAACAGTAATTTCTCCGCATTGCAATGTGCAATTCTGAAATTTTTTGCTTTTTCCTGCTCCTCTTAGCATGATAAAGAAGATTCAAAGAGAGTGAGATGCCAGCTCCTTTCATTCAGTCAGTCGCTTCAAACATTTCTGGTATATGAATAACATGATGTTTTTCAATGGCAAAAATCAATGAATATTGTAAATGCACAAACAGTAATTTCATCGCATTGCAAGGTGCAATTCTGAAATTTTTTGCTTTTTCCTGCTCCTCTTAGCATGATAAAGAAGATTCAAAGAGAGTGAGATGCCAGCTATTTTCATTCAGTCAGTAGCTTCAATCATTTCTGGACTTTTTTCAATGGCAAAAATCAATGAATATTGTAAATGCACAAACAGTAATTTCTCCGCATTGCAAGGTGCAATTCTGAAATTTTTTGCTTTTTCCTGCTCCTCTTAGCATGATAAAGAAGATTCAAAGAGAGTGAGATGCCAGCTCCTTTCATTTAGTCAGTAGCTTCAATCATTTCTGGTATATGAATAACATGATGTTTTTCAATGGCAAAAATCAATGAATATTGTAAATGCACAAACAGTAATTTCTCCGCATTGCAAGGTGCAATTCTGAAATTTTTTGCTTTTTCCTGCTCCTCTTAGCATGATAAAGAAGATTCAAAGAGAGTGAGATGCCAGCTCCTTTCATTCAGTCAGTAGCTTCAATCATTTCTGGACGTTTTTCAATGGCAAAAATCAATGAATATTGTAAATCCACAAACAGTAATTTCTCCGCATTGCAAGGTGCAATTCTGAAATTTTTTGCTTTTTCCTGCTCCTCTTAGCATGATAAAGAAGATTCAAAGAGAGTGAGATGCCAGCTCCTTTCATTCAGTCAGTAGCTTCAAACATTTCTGGTATATGAATAACATGATGTTTTTCAATGGCAAAAATCAATGAATATTGTAAATGCACAAACAGTAATTTCTCCGCATTGCAAGGTGCAATTCTGAAATTTTTTGCTTTTTCCTGCTCCTCTTAGCATGATAAAGAAGATTCAAAGAGAGTGAGATGCCAGCTACTTTCATTCAGTCAGTAGCTTCAATCATTTCTGGACGTTTTTCAATGGCAAAAATCAATGAATATTGTAAATGCACAAACAGTAATTTCTCCGCATTGCAAGGTGCAATTCTGAAATTTTTTGCTTTTTCCTGCTCCTCTTAGCATGATAAAGAAGATTCAAAGAGAGTGAGATGCCAGCTCCTTTCATTCAGTCAGTAGCTTCAATCATTTCTGGACGTTTTTCAATGGAAAAAATCAATGAATATTGTAAATGCACAAACAGTAATTTCTCCGCATTGCAAGGTGCAATTCTGAAATTTTTTGCTTTTTCCTGCTCCTCTTAGCATGATAAAGAATATTCAAAGAGAGTGAGATGCCAGCTCCTTTCATTCAGTCAGTAGCTTCAAACATTTCTGGTATATGAATAACGATGTTTTTCAATGGCAAAAATCAATGAATATTGTAAATGCACAAACAGTAATTTCTCAGTATTGCAAGGTGCAATTCTGAAATTTTTTGCTTTTTCCTGCTTCTCTTAGCATGATAAAGAAGATTCAAAGAGAGTGAGATGCCAGCTCCTTTCATTCAGTCAGTAGCTTCAATCATTTCTGGGCGTTTTTCAATGGCAAAAATCAATGAATATTGTAGATGCACAAACAGTAATTTCTCCGCATTGCAAGGTGCAATTCTGAAATTTTTTGCTTTTTCCTGCTCCTCTTAGCATGATAAAGAAGATTCAAAGAGAGTGAGATGCCAGCTCCTTTCATTCAGTCAGTAGCTTCAAACATTTCTGGTATATGAATAACATGATGTTTTTCAATGGCAAAAATCAATGAATATTGTAAATGCACAAACAGTAATTTCTCTGCATTGCAAGGTGCAATTCTGAAATTTTTTGCTTTTTCCTGCTCCTCTTAGCATGATAAAGAAGATTCAAAGAGAGTGAGATGTCAGCTCCTTTCATTCAGTCAGTAGCTTCAATCATTTCTGGACGTTTTTCAATGGCAAAAATCAATGAATATTGTAAATGCACAAACAGTAATTTCTCCGCATTGCAAGGTGCAATTCTGAAATTTTTTGCTTTTTCCTGCTCCACTTAGCATGATAAAGAAGATTCAAAGAGAGTGAGATGCCAGCGCCTTTCATTCAGTCAGTAGCTTCAAACATTTCTGGTATATGAATAACTTGATGTTTTTCAATGGCAAAAATCAATGAATATTGTAAATGCACAAACAGTAATTTCTCCGCATTGCAAGGTGCAATTCTGAAATTTTTTGCTTTTTCCTGCTCCTCTTAGCATGATAAAGAATATTCAAAGAGAGTGAGATGCCAGCTCCTTTCATTCAGTCAGTAGCTTCAAACATTTCTGGTATATGAATAACGATGTTTTTCAATGGCAAAAATCAATGAATATTGTAAATGCACAAACAGTAATTTCTCAGTATTGCAAGGTGCAATTCTGAAATTTTTTGCTTTTTCCTGCTCCTCTTAGCATGATAAAGAAGATTCAAAGAGAGTGAGATGCCAGCTCCTTTCATTCAGTCAGTAGCTTCAATCATTTCTGGACGTTTTTCAATGGCAAAAATCAATGAATATTGTAGATGCACAAACAGTAATTTCTCCGCATTGCAAGGTGCAATTCTGAAATTTTTTGCTTTTTCCTGCTCCTCTTAGCATGATAAAGAAGATTCAAAGAGAGTGAGATGCCAGCTCCTTTCATTCAGTCAGTAGCTTCAAACATTTCTGGTATATGAATAACATGATGTTTTTCAATGGCAAAAATCAATGAATATTGTAAATGCACAAACAGTAATTTCTCTGCATTGCAAGGTGCAATTCTGAAATTTTTTGCTTTTTCCTGCTCCTCTTAGCATGATAAAGAAGATTCAAAGAGAGTGAGATGCCAGCTCCTTTCATTCAGTCAGTAGCTTCAATCATTTCTGGATGTTTTTCAATGGCAAAAATCAATGAATATTGTAAATGCACAAACAGTAATTTCTCCGCATTGCAAGGTGCAATTCTGAAATTTTTTGCTTTTTCCTGCTCCACTTAGCATGATAAAGAAGATTCAAAGAGAGTGAGATACCAGCTCCTTTCATTCAGTCAGTAGCTTCAAACATTTCTGGTATATGAATAACATGATGTTTTTCAATGGCAAAAATCAATGAATATTGTAAATGCACAAACAGTAATTTCTCTGCATTGCAAGGTGCAATTCTGAATTTTTTTGCTTTTTCCTGCTCCTCTTAGCATGATAAAGAAGATTCAAAGAGAGTGAGATGCCAGCTCCTTTCATTCAGTCAGTAGCTTCAATCATTTCTGGACGTTTTTCAATGGCAAAAATCAATGAATATTGTAAATGCAAAAACAGTAATTTCTCCGCATTGCAATGTGCAATTCTGAAATTTTTTGCTTTTTCCTGCTCCTCTTAGCATGATAAAGAAGATTCAAAGAGAGTGAGATGCCAGCTCCTTTCATTCAGTCAGTCGCTTCAAACATTTCTGGTATATGAATAACTTGATGTTTTTCAATGGCAAAAATCAATGAATATTGTAAATGCACAAACAGTAATTTCTCCGCATTGCAAGGTGCAATTCTGAAATTTTTTGCTTTTTCCTGCTCCTCTTAGCATGATAAAGAAGATTCAAAGAGAGTGAGATGCCAGCTCCTTTCATTCAGTCAGTAGCTTCAATCATTTCTGGACGTTTTTCAATGGCAAAAATCAATGAATATTGTAAATGCACAAACAGTAATTTCTCCGCATTGCAAGGTGCAATTCTGAAATTTTTTGCTTTTTCCTGCTCCTCTTAGCATGATAAAGAAGATTCAAAGAGAGTGAGATGCCAGCTCCTTTCATTCAGTCAGTAGCTTCAATCATTTCTGGTATATGAATAACATGATGTTTTTCAATGGCAAAAATCAATGAATATTGTAAATGCACAAACAGTAATTTCTCCGCATTGCAAGGTGCAATTCTGAAATTTTTTGCTTTTTCCTGCTCCTCTTAGCATGATAAAGAAGATTCAAAGAGAGTGAGATGCCAGCTCCTTTCATTCAGTCAGTAGCTTCAAACATTTCTGGTATATGAATAACATGATGTTTTTCAATGGCAAAAATCAATGAATATTGTAAATGCACAAACAGTTATTTCTCCGCATTGCAAGGTGCAATTCTGAGATTTTTTGCTTTTTCCTGCTCCTCTTAGCATGATAAAGAAGATTCAAAGAGAGTGAGATGCCAGCTCCTTTCATTCAGTCAGTAGCTTCAAACATTTCTGGTATATGAATAACATGATGTTTTTCAATGGCAAAAATCAATGAATATTGTAAATGCACAAACAGTAATTTCTCCGCATTGCAAGGTGCAATTCTGAAATTTTTTGCTTTTTCCTGCTCCTCTTAGCATGATAAAGAAGATTCAAAGAGAGTGAGATGCCAGCTCCTTTCATTCAGTCAGTAGCTTCAATCATTTCTGGACGTTTTTCAATGGCAAAAATCAATGAATATTGTAAATGCACAAACAGTAATTTCTCCGCATTGCAAGGTGCAATTCTGAAATTTTTTGCTTTTTCCTGCTCCTCTTAGCATGATAAAGAAGATTCAAAGAGAGTGAGATGCCAGCTCCTTTCACTCAGTCAGTAGCTTCAATCATTTCTGGACGTTTTTCAATGGCAAAAATCAATGAATATTGTAAATGCACAAACAGTAATTTCTCCGCATTGCAAGGTGCAATTCTGAAATTTTTTGCTTTTTCCTGCTCCTCTTAGCATGATAAAGAAGATTCAAAGAGAGTGAGATGCCAGCTCCTTTCATTCAGTCAGTAGCTTCAAACATTTCTGGTATATGAATAACGATGTTTTTCAATGGCAAAAATCAATGAATATTGTAAATGCACAACCAGTAATTTCTCAGTATTGCAAGGTGCAATTCTGAAATTTTTTGCTTTTTCCTGCTCCTCTTAGCATGATAAAGAAGATTCAAAGAGAGTGAGATGCCAGCTCCTTTCATTCAGTCAGTAGCTTCAATCATTTCTGGACATTTTTCAATGGCAAAAATCAATGAATATTGTAAATGCACAAACAGTAATTTCTCCGCATTGCAAGGTGCAATTCTGAAATTTTTTGCTTTTTCCTGCTCCTCTTAGCATGATAAAGAAGATTCAAAGAGAGTGAGATGCCAGCTCCTTTCATTTAGTCAGTAGCTTCAAACATTTCTGGTATATGAATAACATGATGTTTTTCAATGGCAAAAATCAATGAATATTGTAAATGCACAAACAGTAATTTCTCTGCATTGCAAGGTGCAATTCTGAAATTTTTTGCTTTTTCCTGCTCCTCTTAGCATGATAAAGAAGATTCAAAGAGAGTGAGATGCCAGCTCCTTTCATTCAGTCAGAAGCTTCAATCATTTCTGGACGTTTTTCAATGGCAAGAATCAATGAATATTGTAAATGCACAAACAGTAATTTCTCCGCATTGCAAGGTGCAATTCTGAAATTTTTTGCTTTTTCCTGCTCCTCTTAGCATGATAAAGAAGATTCAAAGAGAGTGAGATGCCAGCTCCTTTCATTCAGTCAGCAGCTTCAAACATTTCTGGACGTTTTTCAATGGCAAAAATCAATGAATATTGTAAATGCACAAACAGTAATTTCTCCGCATTGCAAGGTGCAATTCTGAAATTTTTTCCTTTTTCCTGCTCCTCTTAGCATGATAAAGAAGATTCAAGGAGAGTGAGATGCCAGCTCCTTTCATTCAGTCAGTAGCTTCAATCATTTCTGGAATATGAATAACATGATGTTTTTCAATGGCAAAATCAATGAATATTGTAAATGCACAAACAGTAATTTCTCCGCATTGCAAGGTGCAATTCTGAAATTTTTTGCTTTTTCCTGCTCCTCTTAGCATGATAAAGAAGATTCAAAGAGAGTGAGATGCCAGCTCCTTTCATTCAGTCAGTAGCTTCAATCATTTCTGGACGTTTTTCAATGGCAAAAATCAATGAATATTGTAAATGCACAAACAGTAATTTCTCCGCATTGCAAGGTGCAATTCTGAAATTTTTTGCTTTTTCCTGCTCCTCTTAGCATGATAAAGAAGATTCAAAGAGAGTGAGATGCCAGCTCCTTTCATTCAGTCAGTAGCTTCAATCATTTCTGGATGTTTTTCAATGGCAAAAATCAATGAATATTGTAAATGCACAAACAGTAATTTCTCCGCATTGCAAGGTGCAATTCTGAAATTTTTTGCTTTTTCCTGCTCCTCTTAGCATGATAAAGAAGATTCAAAGAGAGTGAGATGCCAGCTCCTTTCATTCAGTCAGTAGCTTCAATCATTTCTGGACGTTTTTCAAAGGCAAAAATCAATGAATATTGTAAATGCACAAACAGTAATTTCTCCGCATTGCAAGGTGCAATTCTGAAATTTTTTGCTTTTTCCTGCTCCTCTTAGCATGATAAAGAAGATTCAAAGAGAGTGAGATGCCAGCTCCTTTCATTCAGTCAGTAGCTTCAATCATTTCTGGTATATGAATAACATGATGTTTTTCAATGGCAAAAATCAATGAATATTGTAAATGCACAAACAGTTATTTCTCCGCATTGCAAGGTGCAATTCTGAGATTTTTTGCTTTTTCCTGCTCCTCTTAGCATGATAAAGAAGATTCAAAGAGAGTGAGATGCCAGCTCCTTTCATTCAGTCAGTAGCTTCAAACATTTCTGGTATATGAATAACATGATGTTTTTCAATGGCAAAAATCAAATGAATATTGTAAATGCACAAACAGTAATTTCTCCGCATTGCAAGGTGCAATTCTGAAATTTTTTGCTTTTTCCTGCTCCTCTTAGCATGATAAAGAAGATTCAAAGAGAGTGAGATGCCAGCTCCTTTCATTCAGTCAGTAGCTTCAATCATTTCTGGATGTTTTTCAATGGCAAAAATCAATGAATATTGTAAATGCACAAACAGTAATTTCTCCGCATTGCAAGGTGCAATTCTGAAATTTTTTGCTTTTTCCTGCTCCTCTTAGCATGATAAAGAAGATTCAAAGAGAGTGAGATGCCAGCTCCTTTCACTCAGTCAGTAGCTTCAATCATTTCTGGACGTTTTTCAATGGCAAAAATCAATGAATATTGTAAATGCACAAACAGTAATTTCTCCGCATTGCAAGGTGCAATTCTGAAATTTTTTGCTTTTTCCTGCTCCTCTTAGCATGATAAAGAAGATTCAAAGAGAGTGAGATGCCAGCTCCTTTCATTCAGTCAGTAGCTTCAAACATTTCTGGTATATGAATAACGATGTTTTTCAATGGCAAAAATCAATGAATATTGTAAATGCACAACCAGTAATTTCTCAGTATTGCAAGGTGCAATTCTGAAATTTTTTGCTTTTTCCTGCTCCTCTTAGCATGATAAAGAAGATTCAAAGAGAGTGAGATGCCAGCTCCTTTCATTCAGTCAGTAGCTTCAATCATTTCTGGACATTTTTCAATGGCAAAAATCAATGAATATTGTAAATGCACAAACAGTAATTTCTCCGCATTGCAATGTGCAATTCTGAAATTTTTTGCTTTTTCCTGCTCCTCTTAGCATGATAAAGAAGATTCAAAGAGAGTGAGATGCCAGCTCCTTTCATTTAGTCAGTAGCTTCAAACATTTCTGGTATATGAATAACATGATGTTTTTCAATGGCAAAAATCAATGAATATTGTAAATGCACAAACAGTAATTTCTCTGCATTGCAAGGTGCAATTCTGAAATTTTTTGCTTTTTCCTGCTCCTCTTAGCATGATAAAGAAGATTCAAAGAGAGTGAGATGCCAGCTCCTTTCATTCAGTCAGAAGCTTCAATCATTTCTGGACGTTTTTCAATGGCAAGAATCAATGAATATTGTAAATGCACAAACAGTAATTTCTCCGCATTGCAAGGTGCAATTCTGAAATTTTTTGCTTTTTCCTGCTCCTCTTAGCATGATAAAGAAGATTCAAAGAGAGTGAGATGCCAGCTCCTTTCATTCAGTCAGCAGCTTCAAACATTTCTGGACGTTTTTCAATGGCAAAAATCAATGAATATTGTAAATGCACAAACAGTAATTTCTCCGCATTGCAAGGTGCAATTCTGAAATTTTTTCCTTTTTCCTGCTCCTCTTAGCATGATAAAGAAGATTCAAGGAGAGTGAGATGCCAGCTCCTTTCATTCAGTCAGTAGCTTCAATCATTTCTGGAATATGAATAACATGATGTTTTTCAATGGCAAAATCAATGAATATTGTAAATGCACAAACAGTAATTTCTCCGCATTGCAAGGTGCAATTCTGAAATTTTTTGCTTTTTCCTGCTCCTCTTAGCATGATAAAGAAGATTCAAAGAGAGTGAGATGCCAGCTCCTTTCATTCAGTCAGTAGCTTCAATCATTTCTGGACGTTTTTCAATGGCAAAAATCAATGAATATTGTAAATGCACAAACAGTAATTTCTCCGCATTGCAAGGTGCAATTCTGAAATTTTTTGCTTTTTCCTGCTCCTCTTAGCATGATAAAGAAGATTCAAAGAGAGTGAGATGCCAGCTCCTTTCATTCAGTCAGTAGCTTCAATCATTTCTGGATGTTTTTCAATGGCAAAAATCAATGAATATTGTAAATGCACAAACAGTAATTTCTCCGCATTGCAAGGTGCAATTCTGAAATTTTTTGCTTTTTCCTGCTCCTCTTAGCATGATAAAGAAGATTCAAAGAGAGTGAGATGCCAGCTCCTTTCATTCAGTCAGTAGCTTCAATCATTTCTGGACGTTTTTCAAAGGCAAAAATCAATGAATATTGTAAATGCACAAACAGTAATTTCTCCGCATTGCAAGGTGCAATTCTGAAATTTTTTGCTTTTTCCTGCTCCTCTTAGCATGATAAAGAAGATTCAAAGAGAGTGAGATGCCAGCTCCTTTCATTCAGTCAGTAGCTTCAATCATTTCTGGTATATGAATAACATGATGTTTTTCAATGGCAAAAATCAATGAATATTGTAAATGCACAAACAGTTATTTCTCCGCATTGCAAGGTGCAATTCTGAGATTTTTTGCTTTTTCCTGCTCCTCTTAGCATGATAAAGAAGATTCAAAGAGAGTGAGATGCCAGCTCCTTTCATTCAGTCAGTAGCTTCAAACATTTCTGGTATATGAATAACATGATGTTTTTCAATGGCAAAAATCAAATGAATATTGTAAATGCACAAACAGTAATTTCTCCGCATTGCAAGGTGCAATTCTGAAATTTTTTGCTTTTTCCTGCTCCTCTTAGCATGATAAAGAAGATTCAAAGAGAGTGAGATGCCAGCTCCTTTCATTCAGTCAGTAGCTTCAATCATTTCTGGACGTTTTTCAATGGCAAAAATCAATGAATATTGTAAATGCACAAACAGTAATTTCTCCGCATTGCAAGGTGCAATTATGAAATTTTTTGCTTTTTCCTGCTCCTCTTAGCATGATAAAGAAGATTCAAAGAGAGTGAGATGCCAGCTCCTTTCACTCAGTCAGTAGCTTCAATCATTTCTGGACGTTTTTCAATGGCAAAAATCAATGAATATTGTAAATGCACAAACAGTAATTTCTCCGCATTGCAAGGTGCAATTCTGAAATTTTTTGCTTTTTCCTGCTCCTCTTAGCATGATAAAGAAGATTCAAAGAGAGTGAGATGCCAGCTCCTTTCATTCAGTCAGTAGCTTCAAACATTTCTGGTATATGAATAACGATGTTTTTCAATGGCAAAAATCAATGAATATTGTAAATGCACAACCAGTAATTTCTCAGTATTGCAAGGTGCAATTCTGAAATTTTTTGCTTTTTCCTGCTCCTCTTAGCATGATAAAGAAGATTCAAAGAGAGTGAGTTGCCAGCTCCTTTCATTCAGTCAGTAGCTTCAATCATTTCTGGACATTTTTCAATGGCAAAAATCAATGAATATTGTAAATGCACAAACAGTAATTTCTCCGCATTGCAAGGTGCAATTCTGAAATTTTTTGCTTTTTCCTGCTCCTCTTAGCATGATAAAGAAGATTCAAAGAGAGTGAGATGCCAGCTAATTTCATTTAGTCAGTAGCTTCAAACATTTCTGGTATATGAATAACATGATGTTTTTCAATGGCAAAAATCAATGAATATTGTAAATGCACAAACAGTAATTTCTCTGCATTGCAAGGTGCAATTCTGAAATTTTTTGCTTTTTCCTGCTCCTCTTAGCATGATAAAGAAGATTCAAAGAGAGTGAGATGCCAGCTCCTTTCATTCAGTCAGAAGCTTCAATCATTTCTGGACGTTTTTCAATGGCAAGAATCAATGAATATTGTAAATGCACAAACAGTAATTTCTCCGCATTGCAAGGTGCAATTCTGAAATTTTTTGCTTTTTCCTGCTCCTCTTAGCATGATAAAGAAGATTCAAAGAGAGTGAGATGCCAGCTCCTTTCATTCAGTCAGCAGCTTCAAACATTTCTGGACGTTTTTCAATGGCAAAAATCAATGAATATTGTAAATGCACAAACAGTAATTTCTCCGCATTGCAAGGTGCAATTCGGAAATTTTTTGCTTTTTCCTGCTCCTCTTAGCATGATAAAGAAGATTCAAAGAGAGTGAGATGCCAGCTCCTTTCATTCAGTCAGTAGCTTCAAACATTTCTGGTATATGAATAACATGATGTTTTTCAATGGCAAAAATCAATGAATATTGTAAATGCACAAACAGTAATTTCTCCGCATTGCAATGTGCAATTCTGAAATTTTTTGCTTTTTACTGCTCCTCTTAGCATGATAAAGAAGATTCAAAGAGAGTGAGATGCCAGCTCCTTTCATTCAGTCAGTAGCTTCAATCATTTCTGGACGTTTTTCAATGGCAAAAATCAATGAATATTGTAAATGCACAAACAGTAATTTCTCCGCATTGCAAGGTGCAATTCTGAAATTTTTTCCTTTTTCCTGCTCCTCTTAGCATGATAAAGAAGATTCAAAGAGAGTGAGATGCCAGCTCCTTTCATTCAGTCAGTAGCTTCAATCATTTCTGGAATATGAATAACATGATGTTTTTCAATGGCAAAAATCAATGAATATTGTAAATGCACAAACAGTAATTTCTCCGCATTGCAAGGTGCAATTCTGAAATTTTTTGCTTTTTCCTGCTCCTCTTAGCATGATAAAGAAGATTCAAAGAGAGTGAGATGCCAGCTCCTTTCATTCAGTCAGTAGCTTCAATCATTTCTGGACGTTTTTCAATGGCAAAAATCAATGAATATTGTAAATGCACAAACAGTAATTTCTCCGCATTGCAAGGTGCAATTCTGAAATTTTTTGCTTTTTCCTGCTCCTCTTAGCATGATAAAGAAGATTCAAAGAGAGTGAGATGCCAGCTCCTTTCATTCAGTCAGTAGCTTCAATCATTTCTGGATGTTTTTCAATGGCAAAAATCAATGAATATTGTAAATGCACAAACAGTAATTTCTCCGCATTGCAAGGTGCAATTCTGAAATTTTTTGCTTTTTCCTGCTCCTCTTAGCATGATAAAGAAGATTCAAAGAGAGTGAGATGCCAGCTCCTTTCATTCAGTCAGTAGCTTCAATCATTTCTGGACGTTTTTCAATGGCAAAAATCAATGAATATTGTAAATGCACAAACAGTAATTTCTCCGCATTGCAAGGTGCAATTCTGAAATTTTTTGCTTTTTCCTGCTCCTCTTAGCATGATAAAGAAGATTCAAAGAGAGTGAGATGCCAGCTCCTTTCATTCAGTCAGTAGCTTCAATCATTTCTGGTATATGAATAACATGATGTTTTTCAATGGCAAAAATCAATGAATATTGTAAATGCACAAACAGTTATTTCTCCGCATTGCAAGGTGCAATTCTGAGATTTTTTGCTTTTTCCTGCTCCTCTTAGCATGATAAAGAACATTCAAAGAGAGTGAGATGCCAGCTCCTTTCATTCAGTCAGTAGCTTCAAACATTTCTGGTATATGAATAACATGATGTTTTTCAATGGCAAAAATCAAATGAATATTGTAAATGCACAAACAGTAATTTCTCCGCATTGCAAGGTGCAATTCTGAAATTTTTTGCTTTTTCCTGCTCCTCTTAGCATGATAAAGAAGATTCAAAGAGAGTGAGATGCCAGCTCCTTTCATTCAGTCAGTAGCTTCAATCATTTCTGGACGTTTTTCAATGGCAAAAATCAATGAATATTGTAAATGCACAAACAGTAATTTCTCCGCATTGCAAGGTGCAATTCTGAAATTTTTTGCTTTTTCCTGCTCCTCTTAGCATGATAAAGAAGATTCAAAGAGAGTGAGATGCCAGCTCCTTTCACTCAGTCAGTAGCTTCAATCATTTCTGGACGTTTTTCAATGGCAAAAATCAATGAATATTGTAAATGCACAAACAGTAATTTCTCCGCATTGCAAGGTGCAATTCTGAAATTTTTTGCTTTTTCCTGCTCCTCTTAGCATGATAAAGAAGATTCAAAGAGAGTGAGATGCCAGCTCCTTTCATTCAGTCAGTAGCTTCAAACATTTCTGGTATATGAATAACGATGTTTTTCAATGGCAAAAATCAATGAATATTGTAAATGCACAACCAGTAATTTCTCAGTATTGCAAGGTGCAATTCTGAAATTTTTTGCTTTTTCCTGCTCCTCTTAGCATGATAAAGAAGATTCAAAGAGAGTGAGATGCCAGCTCCTTTCATTCAGTCAGTAGCTTCAATCATTTCTGGACATTTTTCAATGGCAAAAATCAATGAATATTGTAAATGCACAAACAGTAATTTCTCCGCATTGCAAGGTGCAATTCTGAAATTTTTTGCTTTTTCCTGCTCCTCTTAGCATGATAAAGAAGATTCAAAGAGAGTGAGATGCCAGCTCCTTTCATTTAGTCAGTAGCTTCAAACATTTCTGGTATATGAATAACATGATGTTTTTCAATGGCAAAAATCAATGAATATTGTAAATGCACAAACAGTAATTTCTCTGCATTGCAAGGTGCAATTCTGAAATTTTTTGCTTTTTCCTGCTCCTCTTAGCATGATAAAGAAGATTCAAAGAGAGTGAGATGCCAGCTCCTTTCATTCAGTCAGAAGCTTCAATCATTTCTGGACGTTTTTCAATGGCAAGAATCAATGAATATTGTAAATGCACAAACAGTAATTTCTCCGCATTGCAAGGTGCAATTCTGAAATTTTTTGCTTTTTCCTGCTCCTCTTAGCATGATAAAGAAGATTCAAAGAGAGTGAGATGCCAGCTCCTTTCATTCAGTCAGCAGCTTCAAACATTTCTGGACGTTTTTCAATGGCAAAAATCAATGAATATTGTAAATGCACAAACAGTAATTTCTCCGCATTGCAAGGTGCAATTCGGAAATTTTTTGCTTTTTCCTGCTCCTCTTAGCATGATAAAGAAGATTCAAAGAGAGTGAGATGCCAGCTCCTTTCATTCAGTGAGTAGCTTCAAACATTTCTGGTATATGAATAACATGATGTTTTTCAATGGCAAAAATCAATGAATATTGTAAATGCACAAACAGTAATTTCTCCGCATTGCAATGTGCAATTCTGAAATTTTTTGCTTTTTACTGCTCCTCTTAGCATGATAAAGAAGATTCAAAGAGAGTGAGATGCCAGCTCCTTTCATTCAGTCAGTAGCTTCAATCATTTCTGGACGTTTTTCAATGGCAAAAATCAATGAATATTGTAAATGCACAAACAGTAATTTCTCCGCATTGCAAGGTGCAATTCTGAAATTTTTTCCTTTTTCCTGCTCCTCTTAGCATGATAAAGAAGATTCAAAGAGAGTGAGATGCCAGCTCCTTTCATTCAGTCAGTAGCTTCAATCATTTCTGGAATATGAATAACATGATGTTTTTCAATGGCAAAAATCAATGAATATTGTAAATGCACAAACAGTAATTTCTCCGCATTGCAAGGTGCAATTCTGAAATTTTTTGCTTTTTCCTGCTCCTCTTAGCATGATAAAGAAGATTCAAAGAGAGTGAGATGCCAGCTCCTTTCATTCAGTCAGTAGCTTCAATCATTTCTGGACGTTTTTCAATGGCAAAAATCAATGAATATTGTAAATGCACAAACAGTAATTTCTCCGCATTGCAAGGTGCAATTCTGAAATTTTTTGCTTTTTCCTGCTCCTCTTAGCATGATAAAGAAGATTCAAAGAGAGTGAGATGCCAGCTCCTTTCATTCAGTCAGTAGCTTCAATCATTTCTGGATGTTTTTCAATGGCAAAAATCAATGAATATTGTAAATGCACAAACAGTAATTTCTCCGCATTGCAAGGTGCAATTCTGAAATTTTTTGCTTTTTCCTGCTCCTCTTAGCATGATAAAGAAGATTCAAAGAGAGTGAGATGCCAGCTCCTTTCATTCAGTCAGTAGCTTCAATCATTTCTGGACGTTTTTCAATGGCAAAAATCAATGAATATTGTAAATGCACAAACAGTAATTTCTCCGCATTGCAAGGTGCAATTCTGAAATTTTTTGCTTTTTCCTGCTCCTCTTAGCATGATAAAGAAGATTCAAAGAGAGTGAGATGCCAGCTCCTTTCATTCAGTCAGTAGCTTCAATCATTTCTGGTATATGAATAACATGATGTTTTTCAATGGCAAAAATCAATGAATATTGTAAATGCACAAACAGTTATTTCTCCGCATTGCAGGGTGCAATTCTGAAATTTTTTGCTTTTTCCTGCTCCTCTTAGCATGGTAAAGAAGATTCAAAGAGAGTGAGATGCCAGCTCCTTTCATTCAGTCAGTAGCTTCAAACATTTCTGGTATATGAATAACGATGTTTTTCAATGGCAAAAATCAATGAATATTGTAAATGCACAAACAGTAATTTCTCAGTATTGCAAGGTGCAATTCTGAAATTTTTTGCTTTTTCCTGCTCCTCTTAGCATGATAAAGAAGATTCAAAGAGAGTGAGATGCCAGCTCCTTTCATTCAGTCAGTAGCTTCAATCATTTCTGGACGTTTTTCAATGGCAAAAATCAATAAATATTGTAAATGCACAAACAGTAATTTCTCCGCATTGCAAGGTGCAATTCTGAAATTTTTTGCTTTTTCCTGCTCCTCTTAGCATGATAAAGAAGATTCAAAGAGAGTGAGATGCCAGCTCCTTTCATTCAGTCAGTAGCTTCAAACATTTCTGGTATATGAATAACATGATGTTTTTCAATGGCAAAAATCAATGAATATTGTAAATGCACAAACAGTAATTTCTCTGCATTGCAAGTTGCAATTCTGAAATTTTTTGCTTTTTCCTGCTCCTCTTAGCATGATAAAGAAGATTCAAAGAGAGTGAGATGCCAGCTCCTTTCATTCAGTCAGTAGCTTCAAACATTTCTGGTATATGAATAACATGATGTTTTTCAATGGCAAAAATCAATGAATATTGTAAATGCACAAACAGTAATTTCTCCGCATTGCAATGTGCAATTCTGAAATTTTTTGCTTTTTACTGCTCCTCTTAGCATGATAAAGAAGATTCAAAGAGAGTGAGATGCCAGCTCCTTTCATTCAGTCAGTAGCTTCAATCATTTCTGGACGTTTTTCAATGGCAAAAATCAATGAATATTGTAAATGCACAAACAGTAATTTCTCCGCATTGCAAGGTGCAATTCTGAAATTTTTTCCTTTTTCCTGCTCCTCTTAGCATGATAAAGAAGATTCAAAGAGAGTGAGATGCCAGCTCCTTTCATTCAGTCAGTAGCTTCAATCATTTCTGGAATATGAATAACATGATGTTTTTCAATGGCAAAAATCAATGAATATTGTAAATGCACAAACAGTAATTTCTCCGCATTGCAAGGTGCAATTCTGAAATTTTTTGCTTTTTCCTGCTCCTCTTAGCATGATAAAGAAGATTCAAAGAGAGTGAGATGCCAGCTCCTTTCATTCAGTCAGTAGCTTCAATCATTTCTTGACGTTTTTCAATGGCAAAAATCAATGAATATTGTAAATGCACAAACAGTAATTTCTCCGCATTGCAAGGTGCAATTCTGAAATTTTTTGCTTTTTCCTGCTCCGCTTAGCATGATAAAGAAGATTCAAAGAGAGTGAGATACCAGCTCCTTTCATTCAGTCAGTAGCTTCAATCATTTCTGGACGTTTTTCAATGGCAAAAATCAATGAATATTGTAAATGCACAAACAGTAATTTCTCCGCATTGCAAGGTGCAATTCTGAAATTTTTTGCTTTTTCCTGCTCCTCTTAGCATGATAAAGAAGATTCAAAGAGAGTGAGATGCCAGCTCCTTTCATTCAGTCAGTAGCTTCAATCATTTCTGGACGTTTTTCAATGGCAAAAATCAATGAATATTGTAAATGTACAAACAGTAATTTCTCCGCATTGCAAGGTGCAATTCTGAAATTTTTTGCTTTTTCCTGCTCCTCTTAGCATGATAAAGAAGATTCAAAGAGAGTGAGATGCCAGCTCCTTTCATTCAGTCAGTAGCTTCAAACATTTCTGGTATATGAATAACGATGTTTTTCAATGGCAAAAATCAATGAATATTGTAAATGCACAAACAGTAATTTCTCAGTATTGCAAGGTGCAATTCTGAAATTTTTTGCTTTTTCCTGCTCCTCTTAGCATGATAAAGAAGATTCAAAGAGAGTGAGATGCCAGCTCCTTTCATTCAGTCAGTAGCTTCAATCATTTCTGGACGTTTTTCAATGGCAAAAATCAATAAATATTGTAAATGCACAAACAGTAATTTCTCCGCATTGCAAGGTGCAATTCTGAAATTTTTTGCTTTTTCCTGCTCCTCTTAGCATGATAAAGAAGATTCAAAGAGAGTGAGATGCCAGCTCCTTTCATTCAGTCAGTAGCTTCAAACATTTCTGGTATATGAATAACATGATGTTTTTCAATGGCAAAAATCAATGAATATTGTAAATGCACAAACAGTAATTTCTCTGCATTGCAAGTTGCAATTCTGAAATTTTTTGCTTTTTCCTGCTCCTCTTAGCATGATAAAGAAGATTCAAAGAGAGTGAGATGCCAGCTCCTTTCATTCAGTCAGTAGCTTCAAACATTTCTGGTATATGAATAACATGATGTTTTTCAATGGCAAAAATCAATGAATATTGTAAATGCACAAACAGTAATTTCTCCGCATTGCAATGTGCAATTCTGAAATTTTTTGCTTTTTACTGCTCCTCTTAGCATGATAAACAAGATTCAAAGAGAGTGAGATGCCAGCTCCTTTCATTCAGTCAGTAGCTTCAATCATTTCTGGACGTTTTTCAATGGCAAAAATCAATGAATATTGTAAATGCACAAACAGTAATTTCTCCGCATTGCAAGGTGCAATTCTGAAATTTTTTCCTTTTTCCTGCTCCTCTTAGCATGATAAAGAAGATTCAAAGAGAGTGAGATGCCAGCTCCTTTCATTCAGTCAGTAGCTTCAATCATTTCTGGAATATGAATAACATGATGTTTTTCAATGGCAAAAATCAATGAATATTGTAAATGCACAAACAGTAATTTCTCCGCATTGCAAGGTGCAATTCTGAAATTTTTTGCTTTTTCCTGCTCCTCTTAGCATGATAAAGAAGATTCAAAGAGAGTGAGATGCCAGCTCCTTTCATTCAGTCAGTAGCTTCAATCATTTCTGGACGTTTTTCAATGGCAAAAATCAATGAATATTGTAAATGCACAAACAGTAATTTCTCCGCATTGCAAGATGCAATTCTGAAATTTTTTGCTTTTTCCTGCTCCTCTTAGCATGATAAAGAAGATTCAAAGAGAGTGAGATGCCAGCTCCTTTCATTCAGTCAGTAGCTTCAATCATTTCTGGTATATGAATAACATGATGTTTTTCAATGGCAAAAATCAATGAATATTGTAAATGCACAAACAGTTATTTCTCCGCATTGCAGGGTGCAATTCTGAAATTTTTTGCTTTTTCCTGCTCCTCTTAGCATGGTAAAGAAGATTCAAAGAGAGTGAGATGCCAGCTCCTTTCATTCAGTCAGTAGCTTCAAACATTTCTGGTATATGAATAACATGATGTTTTTCAATGGCAAAAATCAATGAATATTGTAAATGCACAAACAGTAATTTCTCCGCATTGCAAGATGCAATTCTGAAATTTTTTGCTTTTTCCTGCTCCTCTTAGCATGATAAAGAAGATTCAAAGAGAGTGAGATGCCAGCTCCTTTCATTCAGTCAGTAGCTTCAATCATTTCTGGACGTTTTTCAATGGCAAAAATCAATGAATATTGTAAATGCACAAACAGTAATTTCTCCGCATTGCAAGGTGCAATTCTGAAATTTTTTGCTTTTTCCTGCTCCTCTTAGCATGATGAAGAAGATTCAAAGAGAGTGAGATGCCAGCTCCTTTCATTCAGTCAGTAGCTTCAATCATTTCTGGACGTTTTTCAATGGCAAAAATCAATGAATATTGTAAATGTACAAACAGTAATTTCTCCGCATTGCAAGGTGCAATTCTGAAATTTTTTGCTTTTTCCTGCTCCTCTTAGCATGATAAAGAAGATTCAAAGAGAGTGAGATGCCAGCTCCTTTCATTCAGTCAGTAGCTTCAAACATTTCTGGTATATGAATAACGATGTTTTTCAATGGCAAAAATCAATGAATATTGTAAATGCACAAACAGTAATTTCTCAGTATTGCAAGGTGCAATTCTGAAATTTTTTGCTTTTTCCTGCTCCTCTTAGCATGATAAAGAAGATTCAAAGAGAGTGAGATGCCAGCTCCTTTCATTCAGTCAGTAGCTTCAATCATTTCTGGACGTTTTTCAATGGCAAAAATCAATTAATATTGTAAATGCACAAACAGTAATTTCTCCGCATTGCAAGGTGCAATTCTGAAATTTTTTGCTTTTTCCTGCTCCTCTTAGCATGATAAAGAAGATTCAAAGAGAGTGAGATGCCAGCTCCTTTCATTCAGTCAGTAGCTTCAAACATTTCTGGTATATGAATAACATGATGTTTTTCAATGGCAAAAATCAATGAATATTGTAAATGCACAAACAGTAATTTCTCTGCATTGCAAGTTGCAATTCTGAAATTTTTTGCTTTTTCCTGCTCCTCTTAGCATGATAAAGAAGATTCAAAGAGAGTGAGATGCCAGCTCCTTTCATTCAGTCAGTAGCTTCAATCATTTCTGGACGTTTTTCAATGGCAAGAATCAATGAATATTGTAAATGCACAACAGTAATTTCTCCGCATTGCAAGGTGCAATTCTGAAATTTTTTGCTTTTTCCTGCTCCTCTTAGCATGATAAAGAAGATTCAAAGAGAGTGAGATGCCAGCTCCTTTCATTCAGTCAGTAGCTTCAATCATTTCTGGACGTTTTTCAATGGCAAAAATCAATGAATATTGTAAATGTACAAACAGTAATTTCTCCGCATTGCAAGGTGCAATTCTGAAATTTTTTGCTTTTTCCTGCTCCTCTTAGCATGATAAAGAAGATTCAAAGAGAGTGAGATGCCAGCTCCTTTCATTCAGTCAGTAGCTTCAAACATTTCTGGTATATGAATAACGATGTTTTTCAATGGCAAAAATCAATGAATATTGTAAATGCACAAACAGTAATTTCTCAGTATTGCAAGGTGCAATTCTGAAATTTTTTGCTTTTTCCTGCTCCTCTTAGCATGATAAAGAAGATTCAAAGAGAGTGAGATGCCAGCTCCTTTCATTCAGTCAGTAGCTTCAATCATTTCTGGACGTTTTTCAATGGCAAAAATCAATAAATATTGTAAATGCACAAACAGTAATTTCTCCGCATTGCAAGGTGCAATTCTGAAATTTTTTGCTTTTTCCTGCTCCTCTTAGCATGATAAAGAAGATTCAAAGAGAGTGAGATGCCAGCTCCTTTCATTCAGTCAGTAGCTTCAAACATTTCTGGTATATGAATAACATGATGTTTTTCAATGGCAAAAATCAATGAATATTGTAAATGCACAAACAGTAATTTCTCTGCATTGCAAGTTGCAATTCTGAAATTTTTTGCTTTTTCCTGCTCCTCTTAGCATGATAAAGAAGATTCAAAGAGAGTGAGATGCCAGCTCCTTTCATTCAGTCAGTAGCTTCAATCATTTCTGGACGTTTTTCAATGGCAAGAATCAATGAATATTGTAAATGCACAACAGTAATTTCTCCGCATTGCAAGATGCAATTCTGAAATTTTTTGCTTTTTCCTGCTCCTCTTAGCATGATAAAGAAGATTCAAAGAGAGTGAGATGCCAGCTCCTTTCATTCAGTCAGTAGCTTCAAACATTTCTGGACGTTTTTCAATGGCAAAAATCAATGAATATTGTAAATGCACAAACAGTAATTTCTCCGCATTGCAAGGTGCAATTCGGAAATTTTTTGCTTTTTCCTGCTCCTCTTAGCATGATAAAGAAGATTCAACGAGAGTGAGATGCCAGCTCCTTTCATTCAGTCAGTAGCTTCAAACATTTCTGGTATATGAATAACATGATGTTTTTCAAATGCAAAAATCAATGAATATTGTAAATGCACAAACAGTAATTTCTTCGCATTGCAATGTGCAATTCTGAAATTTTTTGCTTTTTACTGGTCCTCTTAGCATTATAAAGAAGATTCAAAGAGAGTGAGATGCCAGCTCCTTTCATTCAGTCAGTAGCTTCAATCATTTCTGGACGTTTTTCAATGGCAAAAATCAATGAATATTGTAAATGCACAAACAGTAATTTCTCCGCATTGCAAGGTGCAATTCTGAAATTTTTTGCTTTTTCCTGCTCCTCTTAGCATGATAAAGAAGATTCAAAGAGAGTGAGATGCCAGCTCCTTTCATTCAGTCAGTAGCTTCAATCATTTCTGGAATATGAATAACATGATGTTTTTCAATGGCAATAATCAATGAATATTGTAAATGCACAAACAGTAATTTCTCCGCATTGCAAGGTGCAATTCTGAAATTTTTTGCTTTTTCCTGCTCCTCTTAGCATGATAAAGAAGATTCAAAGAGAGTGAGATGCCAGCTCCTTTCATTCAGTCAGTAGCTTCAATCATTTCTGGACGTTTTTCAATGGCAAAAATCAATGAATATTGTAAATGCACAAACAGTAATTTCTCCGCATTGCAAGGTGCAATTCTGAAATGTTTTGCTTTTTCCTGCTCCTCTTAGCATGATAAAGAAGATTCAAAGAGAGTGAGATGCCAGCTCCTTTCATTCAGTCAGTAGCTTCAAACATTCCTGGTATATGAATAACATGATGTTTTTCAATGGCAAAAATCAATGAATATTGTAAATGCACAAACAGTAATTTCTCTGCATTGCAAGGTGCAATTCTGAAATTTTTTGCTTTTTCCTGCTCCTCTTAGCATGATAAAGAAGATTCAAAGAGAGTGAGATGCCAGCTCCTTTCATTCAGTCAGTAGCTTCAAACATTTCTGGACGTTTTTCAATGGCAAAAATCAATGAATATTGTAAATGCACAAACAGTAATTTCTCCGCATTGCAATGTGCAATTCTGAAATTTTTTGCTTTTTCCTGCTCCTCTTAGCATGATAAAGAAGATTCAAAGAGAGTGAGATGCCAGCTCCTTTCATTCACTCAGTAGCTTCAAACATTTCTGGTATATGAATAACATGATGTTTTTCAATGGCAAAAATCAATGAATATTGTAAATGCACAAACAGTAATTTCTCCGCATTGCAAGGTGCAATTCTGAAATTTTTTGCTTTTTCCTGCTCCTCTTAGCATGATAAAGAAGATTCAAAGAGAGTGAGATGCCAGCTCCTTTCATTCAGTCAGTAGCTTCAATCATTTCTGGACGTTTTTCAATGGCAAAAATCAATGAATATTGTAAATGCACAAACAGTAATTTCTCTGCATTGCAAGGTGCAATTCTGAAACTTTTTGCTTTTTCCTGCTCCTCTTAGCATGATAAAGAAGATTCAAAGAGAGTGAGATGCCAGCTCCTTTCATTCAGTCAGTAGCTTCAATCATTTCTGGTATATGAATAACATGATATTTTTCAATGGCAAAAATCAATGAATATTGTAAATGCACAAACAGTAATTTCTCCGCATTGCAAGGTGCAATTCTGAAATTTTTTGCTTTTTCATGCTCCTCTTAGCATGATAAAGAAGATTCAAAGAGAGTGAGATGCCAGCTCCTTTCATTCAGTCAGTAGCTTCAATCATTTCTGGACGTTTTTCAATGGCAAAAATCAATGAATATTGTAAATGCACAAACAGTAATTTCTCCGCATTGCAAGGTGCAATTCAGAAATTTTTTGCTTTTTCCTGCTCCTCTTAGCATGATAAAGAAGATTCAAAGAGAGTGAGATGCCAGCTCCTTTCATTCAGTCAGTAGCTTCAATCATTTCTGGAATATGAATAACATGATGTTTTTCAATGGCAAAAATCAATGAATATTGTAAATGCACAAACAGTAATTTCTCCGCATTGCAAGGTGCAATTCTGAAATTTTTTGCTTTTTCCTGCTCCTCTTAGCATGATAAAGAAGATTCAAAGAGAGTGAGATGCCAGCTCCTTTCATTCAGTCAGTAGCTTCAATCATTTCTGGACGTTTTTCAATGGCAAAAATCAATGAATATTGTAAATGCACAAACAGTAATTTCTCCGCATTGCAAGGTGCAATTCTGAAATTTTTTGCTTTTTCCTGCTCCTCTTAGCATGATAAAGAAGATTCAAAGAGAGTGAGATGCCAGCTCCTTTCATTCAGTCAGTAGCTTCAAACATTTCTGGTATATGAATAACATGATGTTTTTCAATGGCAAAAATCAATGAATATTGTAAATGCACAAACAGTAATTTCTCTGCATTGCAAGGTGCAATTCTGAAATTTTTTGCTTTTTCCTGCTCCTCTTAGCATGATAAAGAAGATTCAAAGAGAGTGAGATGCCAGCTCCTTTCATTCAGTCAGTAGCTTCAAACATTTCTGGACGTTTTTCAATGGCAAAAATCAATGAATATTGTAAATGCACAAACAGTAATTTCTCCGCATTGCAATGTGCAATTCTGAAATTTTTTGCTTTTTCCTGCTCCTCTTAGCATGATAAAGAAGATTCAAAGAGAGTGAGATGCCAGCTCCTTTCATTCAGTCAGTAGCTTCAAACATTTCTGGTATATGAATAACATGATGTTTTTCAATGGCAAAAATCAATGAATATTGTAAATGCACAAACAGTAATTTCTCCGCATTGCAAGGTGCAATTCTGAAATTTTTTGCTTTTTCCTGCTCCTCTTAGCATGATAAAGAAGATTCAAAGAGAGTGAGATGCCAGCTCCTTTCATTCAGTCAGTAGCTTCAATCATTTCTGGACGTTTTTCAATGGCAAAAATCAATGAATATTGTAAATGCACAAACAGTAATTTCTCTGCATTGCAAGGTGCAATTCTGAAACTTTTTGCTTTTTCCTGCTCCTCTTAGCATGATAAAGAAGATTCAAAGAGAGTGAGATGCCAGCTCCTTTCATTCAGTCAGTAGCTTCAATCATTTCTGGTATATGAATAACATGATATTTTTCAATGGCAAAAATCAATGAATATTGTAAATGCACAAACAGTAATTTCTCCGCATTGCAAGGTGCAATTCTGAAATTTTTTGCTTTTTCATGCTCCTCTTAGCATGATAAAGAAGATTCAAAGAGAGTGAGATGCCAGCTCCTTTCATTCAGTCAGTAGCTTCAATCATTTCTGGACGTTTTTCAATGGCAAAAATCAATGAATATTGTAAATGCACAAACAGTAATTTTTCCGCATTGCAAGGTGCAATTCTGAAATTTTTTGCTTTTTCCTGCTCCTCTTAGCATGATAAAGAAGATTCAAAGAGAGTGAGATGCCAGCTCCTTTCATTCAGTCAGTAGCTTCAATCATTTCTGGTATATGAATAACATGATGTTTTTCAATGGCAAAAATCAATGAATATTGTAAATGCACAAACAGTAATTTCTCCGCATTGCAAGGTGCAATTCTGAAATGTTTTGCTTTTTCCTGCTCCTCTTAGCATGATAAAGAAGATTCAAAGAGAGTGAGATGCCAGCTCCTTTAATTCAGTCAGTAGCTTCAAACATTTCTGGTATGTGAATAACATGATGTTTTTCAATGGCAAAAATCAATGAATATTGTAAATGCACAAACAGTAATTTCTCCGCATTGCAAGGTGCAATTCTGAAATTTTTTGCTTTTTCCTGCTCCTCTTAGCATGATAAAGAAGATTCAAAGAGAGTGAGATGCCAGCTCCTTTCATTCAGTCAGTAGCTTCAATCATTTCTGGACGTTTTTCAATGGCAAAAATCAATGAATATTGTAAATGCACAAACAGTAATTTCTCCGCATTGCAAGGTGCAATTCTGAAATTTTTTGCTTTTTCCTGCTCCTCTTAGCATGATAAAGAAGATTCAAAGAGAGTGAGATGCCAGCTCCTTTCATTCAGTCAGTAGCTTCAATCATTTCTGGACGTTTTTCAATGGCAAAAATCAATGAATATTGTAAATGCACAAACAGTAATTTCTCCGCATTGCAAGGTGCAATTCTGAATTTTTTTGCTTTTTCCTGCTCCTCTTAGCATGATAAAGAAGATTCAAAGAGAGTGAGATGCCAGCTCCTTTCATTCAGTCAGTAGCTTCAAACATTTCTGGTATGTGAATAACATGATGTTTTTCAATGGCAAAAATCAATGAATATTGTAAATGCACAAACAGTAATTTCTCCGCATTGCAAGGTGCAATTCTGAAATTTTTTGCTTTTTCCTGCTCCTCTTAGCATGATAAAGAAGATTCAAAGAGAGTGAGATGCCAGCTCCTTTCATTCAGTCAGTAGCTTCAATCATTTCTGGACGTTTTTCAATGGCAAAAATCAATGAATATTGTAAATGCACAAACAGTAATTTCTCCGCATTGCAAGGTGCAATTCTGAATTTTTTTGCTTTTTCCTGCTCCTCTTAGCATGATAAAGAAGATTCAAAGAGAGTGAGATGCCAGCTCCTTTCATTCAGTCAGTAGCTTCAATCATTTCTGGACGTTTTTCAATGGCAAAAATCAATGAATATTGTAAATGCACAAACAGTAATTTCTCCGCATTGCAAGGTGCAATTCTGAAATTTTTTGCTTTTTCCTGCTCCTCTTAGCATGATAAAGAAGATTCAAAGAGAGTGAGATGCCAGCTCCTTTCATTCAGTCAGTAGCTTCAAACATTTCTGGTATATGAATAACGATGTTTTTCAATGGCAAAAATCAATGAATATTGTAAATGCACAAACAGTAATTTCTCAGTATTGCAAGGTGCAATTCTGAAATTTTTTGCTTTTTCCTGCTCCTCTTAGCATGATAAAGAAGATTCAAAGAGAGTGAGATGCCAGCTCCTTTCATTCAGTCAGTAGCTTCAATCATTTCTGGACGTTTTTCAATGGCAAAAATCAATGAATATTGCAAATGCACAAACAGTAATTTCTCCGCATTGCAAGGTGCAATTCTGAAATTTTTTGCTTTTTCCTGCTCCTCTTAGCATGATAAAGAAGACTCAAAGAGAGTGAGATGCCAGCTCCTTTCATTCAGTCAGTAGCTTCAAACATTTCTGGACGTTTTTCAATGGCAAAAATCAATGAATATTGTAAATGCACAAACAGTAATTTCTTCGCATTGCAAGGTGCAATTCGGAAATTTTTTGCTTTTTCCTGCTCTTCTTAGCATGATAAAGAGGATTCAAAGAGAGTGAGATGCCAGCTCCTTTCATTCAGTCAGTAGCTTCAAACATTTCTGGTATATGAATAACATGATGTTTTTCAATGGCAAAAATCAATGAATATTGTAAATGCACAAACAGTAATTTCTCCGCATTACAATGTGCAATTCTGAAATTTTTTGCTTTTTACTGCTCCTCTTAGCATGATAAAGAAGATTCAAAGAGAGTGAGATGCCAGCTCCTTTCATTCAGTCAGTAGCTTCAATCATTTCTGGACGTTTTTCAATGGCAAAAATCAATGAATATTGTAAATGCACAAACAGTAATTTCTCCGCATTGCAAGGTGCAATTCTGAAATTTTTTCCTTTTTCCTGCTCCTCTTAGCATGATAAAGAAGATTCAAAGAGAGTGAGATGCCAGCTCCTTTCATTCAGTCAGTAGCTTCAATCATTTCTGGAATATGAATAACATGATGTTTTTCAATGGCAAAAATCAATGAATATTGTAAATGCACAAACAGTAATTTCTCCGCATTGCAAGGTGCAATTCTGAAATTTTTTGCTTTTTCCTGCTCCTCTTAGCATGATAAAGAAGATTCAAAGAGTGTGAGATGCCAGCTCCTTTCATTCAGTCAGTGTTAGAACCTTGCTGTTAGGTTTTTTTTTCCTTTGCTGGTCACATGACCTTGTTGGCCTATTTAGTCCTGCTCCGCCCTTCTGGCTTTGCTGGACTTCATTGTATATCTACTTTCTAGCTAGCCTGTGCTCTGTATCTAACTCTGTTAGTTTGCTTGGTCTACGGACCTCTATGTTCTATCTATTTTGTTTGTTCGTCTGTCTGCTACTATTTCTGTTAGGAGGTGTCCCATATTCCTCCCAGTCCTTAGTACTTGTAGGGATTCCCTCCCCACATCTATAGGTCTTCGTACAGACTAGATTAGGACTTTAGCAGGTCTGATCGCAGGATCAGGTTCCCTGTTACATTGTAGGGATTCAGCTGAGTCTCATAGTAGGGACAGATCTCCTCTCTTTCCTTAGCTTTGGTAGCAGAACATAACAGTAAGTCCAGCCAGCAAATTCTCTAAGGAAAGATTTTTCTGTTCCACCATGGTGTCGGTTCAGGATTTGGCTCATCGCCTGAAGGGACTCTCTCTGGAGGTGGCCGAGCTCCGTCAGCACGTGAGTAACTGTCCTGGAGCACATTTCTTGGAGCCTAAGGTATGTTTGCCGGATTTATTTTTTGGTGAACACCGAGAATTTTTTTCATTTAAAAATGCTTGCTTATTGTATTTCCGTTTGAGACCTAAGTCCTCTGGGGATGAATCCCAGCGCGTAGGGTTCATAATGTCACTTTTGCGCAAAGAGCCTCAGGAGTGGGCCTTTTCTTTGCAACCTAGTGATTCATGCTTCAGATCAGTGGATAGTTTTTTTTCTGCTTTGGGACTATTATATGATGATCCTGACCGTGTCGCATCAGCTGAGACTGAGTTGAGACGTCTAAAACAAGGATCGGGTAATGTGGAAAAATATTGTACACATTTTCGTCGTTGGTCAACTCAAACAGGGTGGAACGATTCTGCTCTGAAAAGTCTATTTCTTGCTGGGCTCAGTGAAAGGGTTAAAGACCTGCTAATTGCTTATCCTACACCTGAAGATTTGCAACAGGCTATGCAATTAGCTATACGGGTGGATAGAAGACTGCGTGCTAGGGTTAATGAGAGCAAATCCTCTGCTATGTCAGTTTCTGGTTATGATAATGTGTGTACTAACAGTGGTGAACCGATGGAGATTGGATCGGTGGCACCTCGCTCTCAAGAAAAAGACCGTCGTTTTTCGCAAGGCTTGTGTTTCTATTGCGGAAAATCTGGTCATTTGATTAAAGGCTGTGAGCTTCGTATGAAGAAAGAAAAAAAAATGGTCAGTCACGCCCGTATTGCCTGTTTAAATTCCAAGGGTATATTTTTAGCTGCTTCCACGATTGCTCAGGAAAAATTAATGGAATTTCGGGTGTTTGTTGATTGCGGGTCTACACTGAATGTAATTGATGGGGGATTCGTGGAAAAACTCAATTTAAAACCTGAACCTTTGTCATCCCCCATTGCTGTGGTTTCTGTGGATGGCTCCCCTTTGAAGAATATTACTCTCAAGGTCAGTGAATTTCCTCTCACTATTAATGGTGTTCACCATGAGAAATTGGATTTGGTAGTGTTGAATAACTTGCCTTCTCCAGTAATATTGGGTTTGCCCTGGTTAAAATTTCACAATCCTGTACTGGATTGGTCTACCAGTGAAATTAAATCCTGGAGCCATAAATGTTATGACAAGTGTTGTAACGGGCGTATTGCAGCTTTGGATAGGGGAGAATTGCCTGTTCCTATTCAGGATTTTTGGAGAGTTTTTTCTGAGAAGGATTCGCAGGTTTTGCCTCCCCATAGAGACTATGATTGTTCTATTGAATTTGTCCCTGGAGCGACTCTTCCTAAGAGTCGTTTATTTAACCTTACTATTCCTGAGAGGAAGGCTTTGGAGGAATACATACAGACAAGCTTGGCCGCCGGTCACATTAGGCCCTCTAAGTCTCCTGTGGCGGTTGGATTTTTTTTTGTAAAAAAAAAGGACGGCGGTTTACGTCCTTGTCTGGATTTTCGTGAGATTAACAAAATTACGGTACGCAATCCTTACCCACTGCCATTGATTCCTGATCTGTTTAACCAGTTATTGGGGGCCAAGTGGTTCTCTAAAATTGACCTTAAGGGGGCATACAATCTGTTGCGCATGAAGGAGGGTGATGAATGGAAGACTGCTTTTAACACTCCTGTGGGTCATTTTGAGAATCTGGTTATGCCTTTTGGTCTTACTAATGCTCCTGCATTTTTTCAGAATCTGATTAATGACATCCTTAGACCTTTGATCGGTAAAAATGTGGTTGTGTATTTGGATGACATTTTGATTTATTCGCCAGATCTGGAGTCTCATTGGCGGAGCGTGCGTGAGGTATTACAGTTATTAATGGACAATTCGCTTTTTGCTAAGCTGGAGAAATGTGAGTTCGCTGTACAGAGAATTAGTTTTTTGGGCTACATTATCTCCAGCAAAGGTTTTGAGATGGATCCGGTTAAGGTTCAGGCTGTGCAGGAATGGCCTAGGCCTATTGGTTTGAAATCGATACAGAGGTTTTTGGGTTTCGCCAATTACTACAGAAAGTTCATAAAAAAATTTTCTAGTATTGTCAAACCTCTGACTGATCTCACCAGGAAAGATGCTGATGCGGTTCAGTGGTCTTCTGAGGCCATTGAAGCTTTTGTGTATCTCAAGGAGAGGTTCACCTCTGCTCCCATCCTTATGCAGCCTGATGTTACTAGGCCGTTTTTGGTTGAGGTTGATGCTTCCTCTGTGGGGGTTGGCGCAGTATTGTCTGAGGATAACGGGGATGGATTACATCCCTGTGCCTTTTTTTCAAAAAAATTTTCGGAGACTGAATTGAATTACGATATTGGTAATCGGGAATTATTGGCTATTAAACTCGCATTTGAACACTGGCGCCACTTCTTGGAAGGTGCGGAATTTCCCGTTCAGGTTCTTACGGATCATAAAAATCTGATATATCTTGATGCTGCCAAGCGCCTGAATGCCCGTCAGGCTAGGTGGGCACTGTTTTTCTCGCGGTTTAATTTCTCCGTTACTTACATCCCTGGTACTAAGAATGTTAAGGCGGATGCCTTGTCTCGCAGTTTTTCTCCCATAGTCGGTGCTGAGAAAGAGGAAAACATTTTACAAGAAGGTGTTGTGATAGCTGCTTTAGACTCCGTTTTGGAAGATGAGATTCTTAAAGCTCAGGAGAATGCCCCATCTAACACTCCTCATGGGAGGTTGTTTGTGCCTGAGACCTTTAGGTGAGATTTGTTTGTTGAGTGTCACGAATCTCGGTTGGCAGGTCATCCCGGAATCTCTGAGACCAAGAGACTGGTGGGTCGCAGTTTTTGGTGGCCTGGATGGCAGAAGGAAGTCATTAAGTGGGTGCGCCAATGTACTATATGTGCTAGATCTAAGTCCTCACATACTCCTGCTGCGGGGTTGCTTTGTCCTTTGGAGGTCCCCAGTGCTCCTTGGACACATTTGGCTATGGACTTTATAACTGACCTTCCCCCCTCTGAGGGTTTTACTGTCATCTGGGTGGTCGTGGACCGTTTTAGCAAGATGTGCCACTTGGTTCCCTTCGTCAAACTGCCCTGCGCTAAAACTCTCGCTAAGGCCTTTGTCAAGGAAATTGTCAGACTTCATGGCGTTCCTACTGACATTGTTTCTGATAGGGGTCCTCAGTTCGTGGCTCGTTTTTGGCGTGCCTTTTGTGACAGGTTGGGAATTTATTTGTCGTTTTCGTCCGGATATCATCCTGAATCTAATGGCCAGACAGAAAGGAAAAACCAGGATGTTGAGCAGTTCTTGCGTTGTTTTGTGGCAGACAATCAAGAGGGGTGGTCTGAGTTTCTGCCACTTGCCGAATTTGCTCTGAACAATCATACATCTTCTTCTGCTGGTTGTTCGCCTTTTTTTTGTTGTTCTGGGAGACATCCGTCGTTTGGGTCGTTCTCCAAGTTGGGATCTGCCGTGCCTGAGGAGGAGAATTTTTCCGGTGATTTGGAAAGAGTTTGGACGGATGTGCGTGGTAATCTTCAGGAGGCCAACAGAAAATCTAAAGACTACTTTGATAGGAAACGACAGGAGGTTTTGTTCGCTGTTGGTGACATGGTTTGGTTGTCCTCTAGGAATCTGCGGTTGAGGATTCCTTCTAAGAAATTGGGTCCCAAGTTTGTAGGGCCCTTTAAGGTGCTTCAGGTTGTCAACCAATCTGCTGTTAGGTTGGAGGTTCCTACCTCCTGGAGAACTAATCCGGTCTTTCATGTCTCTCTGTTAAAAAAAGCTGTTGTGTCGGATGGTGACGCCTCTGCCTCTGTTCCTCCGGTGGTGGAGGACGGGGAATATGAAATTTCTCGCATCCTTGACTCTAGACGGTATAGAGGTAGTTTGCAGTATCTTGTGGCATGGAAAGGTTTCGGACCCGAGGATAACTCTTGGGTGAGGTCAGATGATGTTTCCGCGTCCAGACTTATCAGAGCGTTTCACAGGAGATTTCCTGATAAGCCTGGTCCTAGGGGATCCGGAGGATCCTCTTAGAAGGGGGGGTACTGTTAGAACCTTGCTGTTAGGTTTTTTTTCCTTTGCTGGTCACATGACCTTGTTGGCCTATTTAGTCCTGCTCCGCCCTTCTGGCTTTGCTGGACTTCATTGTATATCTACTTTCTAGCTAGCCTGTGCTCTGTATCTAACTCTGTTAGTTTGCTTGGTCTACGGACCTCTATGTTCTATCTATTTTGTTTGTTCGTCTGTCTGCTACTATTTCTGTTAGGAGGTGTCCCATATTCCTCCCAGTCCTTAGTACTTGTAGGGATTCCCTCCCCACATCTATAGGTCTTCGTACAGACTAGATTAGGACTTTAGCAGGTCTGATCGCAGGATCAGGTTCCCTGTTACATCGTAGGGATTCAGCTGAGTCTCATAGTAGGGACAGATCTCCTCTCTTTCCTTAGCTTTGGTAGCAGAACATAACAGTCAGTAGCTTCAATCATTTCTGGACGTTTTTCAATGGCAAAAATCAATGAATATTGTAAATGCACAAACAGTAATTTCTCCGCATTGCAAGGTGCAATTCTGAAATTTTTTGCTTTTTCCTGCTCCTCTTAGCATGATAAAGAAGATTCAAAGAGAGTGAGATGCCAGCTCCTTTCATTCAGTCAGTAGCTTCAATCATTTCTGGACGTTTTTCAATGGCAAAAATCAATGAATATTGTAAATGCACAAACAGTAATTTCTCCGCATTGCAAGGTGCAATTCTGAAATTTTTTCCTTTTTCCTGCTCCTCTTAGCATGATAAAGAAGATTCAAAGAGAGTGAGATGCCAGCTCCTTTCATTCAGTCAGTAGCTTCAATCATTTCTGGATGTTTTTCAATGGCAAAAATCAATGAATATTGTAAATGCACAAACAGTAATTTCTCCGCATTGCAAGGTGCAATTCTGAAATTTTTTGCTTTTTCCTGCTCCTCTTAGCATGATAAAGAAGATTCAAAGAGAGTGAGATGCCAGCTCCTTTCATTCAGTCAGTAGCTTCAATCATTTCTGGACGTTTTTCAATGGCAAAAATCAATGAATATTGTAAATGCACAAACAGTAATTTCTCCGCATTGCAAGGTGCAATTCTGAAATTTTTTGCTTTTTCCTGCTCCTCTTAGCATGATAAAGAAGATTCAAAGAGAGTGAGATGCCAGCTCCTTTCATTCAGTCAGTAGCTTCAATCATTTCTGGTATATCAATAACATGATGTTTTTCAATGGCAAAAATCAATTAATATTGTAAATGCACAAACAGTAATTTCTCCGCATTGCAAGGTGCAATTCTGAAATTTTTTGCTTTTTCCTGCTCCTCTTAGCATGATAAAGAAGATTCAAAGAGAGTGAGATGCCAGCTCCTTTCATTCAGTCAGTAGCTTCAATCATTTCTGGTATATGAATAACATGATGTTTTTCAATGGCAAATATCAATGAATATTGTAAATGCACAAACAGTAATTTCTCCGCATTGCAAGGTGCAATTCTGAAATTTTTTGCTTTTTCCTGCTCCTCTTAGCATGATAAAGAAGATTCAAAGAGAGTGAGATGCCAGCTCCTTTCATTCAGTCAGTAGCTTCAATCATTTCTGGACGTTTTTCAATGGCAAAAATCAATGAATATTGTAAATGCACAAACAGTAATTTCTCCGCATTGCAAGGTGCAATTCTGAAATTTTTTGCTTTTTCCTGCTCCTCTTAGCATGATAAAGAAGATTCAAAGAGAGTGAGATGCCAGCTCCTTTCATTCAGTCAGTAGCTTCAATCATTTCTGGACGTTTTTCAATGGCAAAAATCAATGAATATTGTAAATGCACAAACAGTAATTTCTCCGCATTGCAAGGTGCAATTCTGAAATTTTTTCCTTTTTCCTGCTCCTCTTAGCATGATAAAGAAGATTCAAAGAGAGTGAGATGCCAGCTCCTTTCATTCAGTCAGTAGCTTCAATCATTTCTGGATGTTTTTCAATGGCAAAAATCAATGAATATTGTAAATGCACAAACAGTAATTTCTCCGCATTGCAAGGTGCAATTCTGAAATTTTTTGCTTTTTCCTGCTCCTCTTAGCATGATAAAGAAGATTCAAAGAGAGTGAGATGCCAGCTCCTTTCATTCAGTCAGTAGCTTCAATCATTTCTGGACGTTTTTCAATGGCAAAAATCAATGAATATTGTAAATGCACAAACAGTAATTTCTCCGCATTGCAAGGTGCAATTCTGAAATTTTTTGCTTTTTCCTGCTCCTCTTAGCATGATAAAGAAGATTCAAAGAGAGTGAGATGCCAGCTCCTTTCATTCAGTCAGTAGCTTCAATCATTTCTGGTATATCAATAACATGATGTTTTTCAATGGCAAAAATCAATTAATATTGTAAATGCACAAACAGTAATTTCTCCGCATTGCAAGGTGCAATTCTGAAATTTTTTGCTTTTTCCTGCTCCTCTTAGCATGATAAAGAAGATTCAAAGAGAGTGAGATGCCAGCTCCTTTCATTCAGTCAGTAGCTTCAATCATTTCTGGTATATGAATAACATGATGTTTTTCAATGGCAAATATCAATGAATATTGTAAATGCACAAACAGTAATTTCTCCGCATTGCAAGGTGCAATTCTGAAATTTTTTGCTTTTTAGTGCTCCTCTTAGCATGATAAAGAAGATTCAAAGAGAGGGAGATGCCAGCTCCTTTCATTCAGTCAATAGCTTCAAACATTTCTGGTATATGAATAACATGATGTTTTTCAATGGCAAAAATCAATGAATATTGTAAATGCACAAACAGTAATTTCTCCGCATTGCAAGGTGCAATTCTGAAATTTTTTGCTTTTTCCTGCTCCTCTTAGCATGATAAAGAAGATTCAAAGAGATTGAGATGCCAGCTCCTTTCATTCAGTCAGTAGCTTCAATCATTTCTGGACGTTTTTCAATGGCAAAAATCAATGAATATTGTAAATGCACAAACAGTAATTTCTCCGCATTGCAAGGTGCAATTCTGAAATTTTTTGCTTTTTCCTGCTCCTCTTAGCATGATAAAGAAGATTCAAAGAGAGTGAGATGCCAGCTCCTTTCATTCAGTCAGTAGCTTCAATCATTTCTGGACGTTTTTCAATGGCAAAAATCAATGAATATTGTAAATGCACAAACAGTAATTTCTCCGCATTGCAAGGTGCAATTCTGAAATTTTTTGCTTTTTCCTGCTCCTCTTAGCATGATAAAGAAGATTCAAAGAGAGTGAGAGGCCAGCTCCTTTCATTCAGTCAGTAGCTTCAATCATTTCTGGTCGTTTTTCAATGGCAAAAATCAATGAATATTGTACATGCACAAACAGTAATTTCTCCGCATTGCAAGGTGCAATTCTGAAATTTTTTAGTTTTTCCTGCTCCTCTTAGCATGATAAAGAAGATTCAAAGAGAGTGAGATGCCAGCTCCTTTCATTCAGTCAGTAGCTTCAAACATTTCTGGTATATGAATAACATGATGTTTTTCAATGGCAAAAATCAATGAATATTGTAAATGCACAAACAGTAATTTCTCCGCATTGCAAGGTGCAATTCTGAAATTTTTTGCTTTTTCCTGCTCCTCTTAGCATGATAAAGAAGATTCAAAGAGAGTGAGATGCCAGCTCCTTTCATTCAGTCAGTAGCTTCAATCATTTCTGGATGTTTTTCAATGGCAAAAATCAATGGATATTGTAAATGCACAAACAGTAATTTCTCCGCATTGCAAGGTGCAATTCTGAAATTTTTTGCTTTTTCCTGCTCCTCTTAGCATGATAAAGAAGATTCAAAGAGAGTGAGATGCCAGCTCCTTTCATTCAGTCAGTAGCTTCAATCATTTCTGGTATATGAATAACATGATGTTTTTCAATGGCAAAAATCAATGAATATTGTAAATGCACAAACAGTAATTTCTCCGCATTGCAAGGTGCAATTCTGAAATTTTTTGCTTTTTCCTGCTCCTCTTAGCATGGTAAAGAAGATTCAAAGAGAGTGAGATGCCAGCTCCTTTCATTCCGTCAGTAGCTTCAATCATTTCTGTACGTTTTTCAATGGCAAAAATCAATGAATATTGTAAATGCACAAACAGTAATTTCTCCGCATTGCAAGATGCAATTCTGAAATTTTTTGCTTTTTCCTGCTCCTCTTAGTATGATAAAGAAGATTCAAAGAGAGTGAGATGCCAGCTCCTTTCATTCAGTCAGTAGCTTCAATCATTTCTGGACGTTTTTCAATGGCAAAAATCAATGAATATTGTAAATGCACAAACAGTAATTTCTCCGCATTGCAAAGTGCAATTCTGAAATTTTTTGCTTTTTCCTGCTCCTCTTAGCATGATAAAGAAGATTCAAAGAGAGTGAGATGCCAGCTCCTTTCATTCAGTTAGTAGCTTCAATCATTTCTGGACGTTTTTCAATGGCAAAAATCAATGAATATTGTAAATGCACAAACAGTAATTTCTCCGCATTGCAAGGTGCAATTCTGAAATTTTTTGCTTTTTCCTGCTCCTCTTAGCATGATAAAGAAGATTCAAAGAGACTGAGATGCCAGCTCCTTTCATTCAGTCAGTAGCTTCAATCATTTCTGGACGTTTTTCAATGGCAAAAATCAATGAATATTGTAAATGCACAAACAGTAATTTCTCCGCATTGCAAGGTGCAATTCTGAAATTTTTTGCTTTTTCCTGCTCCTCTTAGCATGATAAAGAAGATTCAAAGAGAGTGAGATGCCAGCTCCTTTCATTCAGTCAGTAGCTTCAAACATTTCTGGTATATGAATAACATGATGTTTTTCAATGGCAAAAATCAATGAATATTTTAAATGCACAAACAGTAATTTCTCCGCATTGCAAGGTGCAATTCTGAAATTTTTTGCTTTTTCCTGCTCCTCTTAGCATGATAAAGAAGATTCAAAGAGAGTGAGATACCAGCTCCTTTCATTCAGTCAGTAGCTTCAATCATTTCTGGACGTTTTTCAATGGCAAAAATCAATGAATATTGTAAATGCACAAACAGTAATTTCTCCGCATTGCAAGGTGCAATTCTGAAATTTTTTGCTTTTTCCTGCTCCTCTTAGCATGATAAAGAAGATTCAAAGAGAGTGAGATGCCAGCTCCTTTCATTCAGTCAGTAGCTTCAATCATTTCTGGTATATGAATAACATGATGTTTTTCAATGGCAAAAATCAATGAATATTGTAAATGCACAAACAGTAATTTCTCCGCATTGCAAGGTGCAATTCTGAAATTTTTTGCTTTTTCCTGCTCCTCTTAGCATGATAAAGAAGATTCAAAGAGAGTGAGATGCCAGCTCCTTTCATTCAGTCAGTAGCTTCAAACATTTCTGGTATATGAATAACATGATGTTTTTCAATGGCAAAAATCAATGAATATTGTAAATGCACAAACAGTAATTTCTCCGCATTGCAAGGTGCAATTCTGAAATTTTTTGCTTTTTCCTGCTCCTCTAAGCATGATAAAGAAGATTCAAAGAGAGTGAGATGCCAGCTCCTTTCATTCAGTCAGTAGCTTCAATCATTTCTGGACGTTTTTCAATGGCAAAAATCAATGAATATTGTAAATGCACAAACAGTAATTTCTCCGCATTGCAAGGTGCAATTCTGAAATTTTTTGCTTTTTCCTGCTCCTCTTAGCATGATAAAGAAGATTCAAAGAGAGTGAGATGCCAGCTCCTTTCATTCAGTCAGTAGCTTCAATCATTTCTGGACGTTTTTCAATGGCAAAAATCAATGAATATTGTAAATGCACAAACAGTAATTTCTCCGCATTGCAAGGTGCAATTCTGAAATTTTTTGCTTTTTCCTGCTCCTCTTAGCATGATAAAGAAGATTCAAAGAGAGTGAGATGCCAGCTCCTTTCATTCAGTCAGTAGCTTCAATCATTTCTGGTATATGAATAACATGATGTTTTTCAATGGCAAAAATCAATGAATATTGTAAATGCACAAACAGTAATTTCTCCGCATTGCAAGGTGCAATTCTGAAATTTTTTGCTTTTTCCTGCTCCTCTTAGCATGGTAAAGAAGATTCAAAGAGAGTGAGATGCCAGCTCCTTTCATTCCGTCAGTAGCTTCAATCATTTCTGTACGTTTTTCAATGGCAAAAATCAATGAATATTGTAAATGCACAAACAGTAATTTCTCCGCATTGCAAGATGCAATTCTGAAATTTTTTGCTTTTTCCTGCTCCTCTTAGTATGATAAAGAAGATTCAAAGAGAGTGAGATGCCAGCTCCTTTCATTCAGTCAGTAGCTTCAATCATTTCTGGACGTTTTTCAATGGCAAAAATCAATGAATATTGTAAATGCACAAACAGTAATTTCTCCGCATTGCAAGGTGCAATTCTGAAATTTTTTGCTTTTTCCTGCTCCTCTTAGCATGATAAAGAAGATTCAAAGAGAGTGAGATGCCAGCTCCTTTCATTCAGTTAGTAGCTTCAATCATTTCTGGACGTTTTTCAATGGCAAAAATCAATGAATATTGTAAATGCACAAACAGTAATTTCTCCGCATTGCAAGGTGCAATTCTGAAATTTTTTGCTTTTTCCTGCTCCTCTTAGCATGGTAAAGAAGATTCAAAGAGAGTGAGATGCCAGCTCCTTTCATTCCGTCAGTAGCTTCAATCATTTCTGTACGTTTTTCAATGGCAAAAATCAATGAATATTGTAAATGCACAAACAGTAATTTCTCCGCATTGCAAGATGCAATTCTGAAATTTTTTGCTTTTTCCTGCTCCTCTTAGTATGATAAAGAAGATTCAAAGAGAGTGAGATGCCAGCTCCTTTCATTCAGTCAGTAGCTTCAATCATTTCTGGACGTTTTTCAATGGCAAAAATCAATGAATATTGTAAATGCACAAACAGTAATTTCTCCGCATTGCAAAGTGCAATTCTGAAATTTTTTGCTTTTTCCTGCTCCTCTTAGCATGATAAAGAAGATTCAAAGAGAGTGAGATGCCAGCTCCTTTCATTCAGTTAGTAGCTTCAATCATTTCTGGACGTTTTTCAATGGCAAAAATCAATGAATATTGTAAATGCACAAACAGTAATTTCTCCGCATTGCAAGGTGCAATTCTGAAATTTTTTGCTTTTTCCTGCTCCTCTTAGCATGATAAAGAAGATTCAAAGAGACTGAGATGCCAGCTCCTTTCATTCAGTCAGTAGCTTCAATCATTTCTGGACGTTTTTCAATGGCAAAAATCAATGAATATTGTAAATGCACAAACAGTAATTTCTCCGCATTGCAAGGTGCAATTCTGAAATTTTTTGCTTTTTCCTGCTCCTCTTAGCATGATAAAGAAGATTCAAAGAGAGTGAGATGCCAGCTCCTTTCATTCAGTCAGTAGCTTCAAACATTTCTGGTATATGAATAACATGATGTTTTTCAATGGCAAAAATCAATGAATATTTTAAATGCACAAACAGTAATTTCTCCGCATTGCAAGGTGCAATTCTGAAATTTTTTGCTTTTTCCTGCTCCTCTTAGCATGATAAAGAAGATTCAAAGAGAGTGAGATACCAGCTCCTTTCATTCAGTCAGTAGCTTCAATCATTTCTGGACGTTTTTCAATGGCAAAAATCAATGAATATTGTAAATGCACAAACAGTAATTTCTCCGCATTGCAAGGTGCAATTCTGAAATTTTTTGCTTTTTCCTGCTCCTCTTAGCATGATAAAGAAGATTCAAAGAGAGTGAGATGCCAGCTCCTTTCATTCAGTCAGTAGCTTCAATCATTTCTGGTATATGAATAACATGATGTTTTTCAATGGCAAAAATCAATGAATATTGTAAATGCACAAACAGTAATTTCTCCGCATTGCAAGGTGCAATTCTGAAATTTTTTGCTTTTTCCTGCTCCTCTTAGCATGATAAAGAAGATTCAAAGAGAGTGAGATGCCAGCTCCTTTCATTCAGTCAGTAGCTTCAAACATTTCTGGTATATGAATAACATGATGTTTTTCAATGGCAAAAATCAATGAATATTGTAAATGCACAAACAGTAATTTCTCCGCATTGCAAGGTGCAATTCTGAAATTTTTTGCTTTTTCCTGCTCCTCTAAGCATGATAAAGAAGATTCAAAGAGATTGAGATGCCAGCTCCTTTCATTCAGTCAGTAGCTTCAATCATTTCTGGACGTTTTTCAATGGCAAAAATCAATGAATATTGTAAATGCACAAACAGTAATTTCTCCGCATTGCAAGGTGCAATTCTGAAATTTTTTGCTTTTTCCTTCTCCTCTTAGCATGATAAAGAAGATTCAAAGAGAGTGAGATGCCAGCTCCTTTCATTCAGTCAGTAGCTTCAATCATTTCTGGACGTTTTTCAATGGCAAAAATCAATGAATATTGTAAATGCACAAACAGTAATTTCTCCGCATTGCAAGGTGCAATTCTGAAATTTTTTGCTTTTTCCTGCTCCTCTTAGCATGATAAAGAAGATTCAAAGAGAGTGAGATGCCAGGTCCTTTCATTCAGTGAGTAGCTTCAATCATTTCTGGTATATGAATAACATGATGTTTTTCAATGGCAAAAATCAATGAATATTGTAAATGCACAAACAGTAATTTCTCCGCATTGCAAGGTGCAATTCTAAAATTTTTTGCTTTTTCCTGCTCCGCTTAGCATGATAAAGAATATTCAAAGAGAGTGAGATGCCAGCTCCTTTCATTCAGTCAGTAGCTTCAAACATATCTGGTATATGAATAACATGATGTTTTTCAATGGCAAAAATCAATGAATATTGTAAATGCACAAACAGTAATTTCTCCGCATTGCAAGGTGCAATTCTGAAATGTTTTGCTTTTTCCTGCTCCTCTTAGCATGATAAAGAAGATTCAAAGAGATTGAGATGCCAGCTCCTTTCATTCAGTCAGTAGCTTCAATCATTTCTGGACGTTTTTCAATGGCAAAAATCAATGAATATTGTAAATGCACAAACAGTAATTTCTCCGCATTGCAAGGTGCAATTCTGAAATTTTTTGCTTTTTCCTGCTCCTCTTAGCATGATAAAGAAGATTCAAAGAGAGTGAGATGCCAGCTCCTTTCATTCAGTCAGTAGCTTCAATCATTTCTGGACGTTTTTCAATGGCAAAAATCAATGAATATTGTAAATGCACAAACAGTAATTTCTCCGCATTGCAAGGTGCAATTCTGAAATTTTTTGCTTTTTCCTGCTCCTCTTAGCATGATAAAGAAGATTCAAAGAGAGTGAGAGGCCAGCTCCTTTCATTCAGTCAGTAGCTTAAATCATTTCTGGTCGTTTTTCAATGGCAAAAATCAATGAATATTGTACATGCACAAACAGTAATTTCTCCGCATTGCAAGGTGCAATTCTGAAATTTTTTAGTTTTTCCTGCTCCTCTTAGCATGATAAAGAAGATTCAAAGAGAGTGAGATGCCAGCTCCTTTCATTCAGTCAGTAGCTTCAAACATTTCTGGTATATGAATAACATGATGTTTTTCAATGGCAAAAATCAATGAATATTGTAAATGCACAAACAGTAATTTCTCCGCATTGCAAGGTGCAATTCTGAAATTTTTTGCTTTTTCCTGCTCCTCTTAGCATGATAAAGAAGATTCAAAGAGAGTGAGATGCCAGCTCCTTTCATTCAGTCAGTAGCTTCAATCATTTCTGGACTTTTTTCAATGGCAAAAATCAATGGATATTGTAAATGCACAAACAGTAATTTCTCCGCATTGCAAGGTGCAATTCTGAAATTTTTTTACTTTTTCCTGCTCCTCTTAGCATGATAAAGAAGATTCAAAGAGAGTGAGATGCCAGCTCCTTTCATTCAGTCAGTAGCTTCAATCATTTCTGGTATATGAATAACATGATGTTTTTCAATGGCAAAAATCAATGAATATTGTAAATGCACAAACAGTAATTTCTCCGCATTGCAAGGTGCAATTCTGAAATTTTTTGCTTTTTCCTGCTCCTCTTAGCATGGTAAAGAAGATTCAAAGAGAGTGAGATGCCAGCTCCTTTCATTCCGTCAGTAGCTTCAATCATTTCTGTACGTTTTTCAATGGCAAAAATCAATGAATATTGTAAATGCACAAACAGTAATTTCTCCGCATTGCAAGATGCAATTCTGAAATTTTTTGCTTTTTCCTGCTCCTCTTAGTATGATAAAGAAGATTCAAAGAGAGTGAGATGCCAGCTCCTTTCATTCAGTCAGTAGCTTCAATCATTTCTGGACGTTTTTCAATGGCAAAAATCAATGAATATTGTAAATGCACAAACAGTAATTTCTCCGCATTGCAAGGTGCAATTCTGAAATTTTTTGCTTTTTCCTGCTCCTCTTAGCATGATAAAGAAGATTCAAAGAGAGTGAGATGCCAGCTCCTTTCATTCAGTTAGTAGCTTCAATCATTTCTGGACGTTTTTCAATGGCAAAAATCAATGAATATTGTAAATGCACAAACAGTAATTTCTCCGCATTGCAAGGTGCAATTCTGAAATTTTTTGCTTTTTCCTGCTCCTCTTAGCATGATAAAGAAGATTCAAAGAGACTGAGATGCCAGCTCCTTTCATTCAGTCAGTAGCTTCAATCATTTCTGGACGTTTTTCAATGGCAAAAATCAATGAATATTGTAAATGCACAAACAGTAATTTCTCCGCATTGCAAGGTGCAATTCTGAAATTTTTTGCTTTTTCCTGCTCCTCTTAGCATGATAAAGAAGATTCAAAGAGAGTGAGATGCCAGCTCCTTTCATTCAGTCAGTAGCTTCAAACATTTCTGGTATATGAATAACATGATGTTTTTCAATGGCAAAAATCAATGAATATTTTAAATGCACAAACAGTAATTTCTCCGCATTGCAAGGTGCAATTCTGAAATTTTTTGCTTTTTCCTGCTCCTCTTAGCATGATAAAGAAGATTCAAAGAGAGTGAGATACCAGCTCCTTTCATTCAGTCAGTAGCTTCAATCATTTCTGGACGTTTTTCAATGGCAAAAATCAATGAATATTGTAAATGCACAAACAGTAATTTCTCCGCATTGCAAGGTGCAATTCTGAAATTTTTTGCTTTTTCCTGCTCCTCTTAGCATGATAAAGAAGATTCAAAGAGAGTGAGATGCCAGCTCCTTTCATTCAGTCAGTAGCTTCAATCATTTCTGGTATATGAATAACATGATGTTTTTCAATGGCAAAAATCAATGAATATTGTAAATGCACAAACAGTAATTTCTCCGCATTGCAAGGTGCAATTCTGAAATTTTTTGCTTTTTCCTGCTCCTCTTAGCATGATAAAGAAGATTCAAAGAGAGTGAGATGCCAGCTCCTTTCATTCAGTCAGTAGCTTCAAACATTTCTGGTATATGAATAACATGATGTTTTTCAATGGCAAAAATCAATGAATATTGTAAATGCACAAACAGTAATTTCTCCGCATTGCAAGGTGCAATTCTGAAATTTTTTGTTTTTTCCTGCTCCTCTTAGAATGATAAAGAAGATTCAAAGAGAGTGAGATGCCAGCTCCTTTCATTCAGTCAGTAGCTTCAATCATTTCTGGACGTTTTTCAATGGCAAAAATCAATGAATATTGTAAATGCACAAACAGTATTTTCTCCGCATTGCAAGGTGCAATTCTGAAATTTTTTGCTTTTTCCTGCTCCTCTTAGCATGATAAAGAAGATTCAAAGAGAGTGAGATGCCAGCTGCTTTCATTCAGTCAGTAGCTTCAATCATTTCTGGTATATGAATAACATGATGTTTTTCAATGGCAAAAATCAATGAATATTGTAAATGCACAAACAGTTATTTCTCCGCATTGCAAGGTGCAATTCTGAAATTTTTTGCTTTTTCCTGCTCCTCTTAGCATGATAAAGAAGATTCAAAGAGAGTGAGATGCCAGCTCCTTTCATTCAGTCAGTAGCTTCAAACATTTCTCGTATATGAATAACATGATGTTTTTCAATGGCAAAAATCAATGAATATTGTAAATGCACAAACAGTAATTTCTCCGCATTGCAAGGTGCAATTCTGAAATTTTTTGCTTTTTCCTGCTCCTCTTAGCATGATAAAGAAGATTCAAAGAGAGTGAGATGCCAGCTCCTTTCATTCAGTCAGTAGCTTCAATCATTTCTGGACGTTTTTCAATGGCAAAAATCAATGAATATTGTAAATGCACAAACAGTAATTTCTCCGCATTGCAAGGTGCAATTCTGAAATTTTTTGCTTTTTCCTGCTCCTCTTAGCATGATAAAGAAGATTCAAAGAGAGTGAGATGCCAGCTCCTTTCATTCAGTCAGTAGCTTCAAACATTTCTGGTATATGAATAACGATGTTTTTCAATGGCAAAAATCAATGAATATTGTAAATGCACAAACAGTAATTTCTCAGTATTGCAAGGTGCAATTCTGAAATTTTTTGCTTTTTCCTGCTCCTCTTAGCATGATAAAGAAGATTCAAAGAGAGTGAGATGCCAGCTCCTTTCATTCAGTCAGTAGCTTCAAACATTTCTGGTATATGAATAACATGATGTTTTTCAATGGCAAAAATCAATGAATATTGTAAATGCACAAACAGTAATTTCTCCGCATTGCAAGGTGCAATTCTGAAATTTTTTGCTTTTTCCTGCTCCTCTTAGCATGATAAAGAAGATTCAAAGAGAGTGAGATGCCAGCTCCTTTCATTCAGTCAGTAGCTTCAATCATTTCTGGACGTTTTTCAATGGCAAAAATCAATGAATATTGTAAATGCACAAACAGTAATTTCTCCGCATTGCAAGGTGCAATTCTGAAATTTTTTGCTTTTTCCTGCTCCTCTTAGCATGATAAAGATGATTCAAAGAGAGTGAGATGCCAGCTCCTTTCATTCAGTCAGTAGCTTCAATCATTTCTGGTATATGAATAACATGATGTTTTTCAATGGCAAAAATCAATGAATATTGTAAATGCACAAACAGTTATTTCTCCGCATTGCAAGGTGCAATTCTGAAATTTTTTGCTTTTTCCTGCTCCTCTTAGCATGATAAAGAAGATTCAAAGAGAGTGAGATGCCAGCTCCTTTCATTCAGTCAGTAGCTTCAAACATTTCTGGTATATGAATAACGATGTTTTTCAATGGCAAAAATCAATGAATATTGTAAATGCGCAAACAGTAATTTCTCAGTATTGCAAGGTGCAATTCTGAAATTTTTTGCTTTTTCCTGCTCCTCTTAGCATGATAAAGAAGATTCAAAGAGAGTGAGATGCCAGCTCCTTTCATTCAGTCAGTAGCTTCAAACATTTCTGGTATATGAATAACATGATGTTTTTCAATGGCAAAAATCAATGAATATTGTAAATGCACAAACAGTAATTTCTCCGCATTGCAAGGTGCAATTCTGAAATTTTTTGCTTTTTCCTGCTCCTCTTAGCATGATAAAGAAGATTCAAAGAGAGTGAGATGCCAGCTCCTTTCATTCAGTCAGTAGCTTCAATCATTTCTGGACGTTTTTCAAAGGCAAAAATCAATGAATATTGTAAATGCACAAACAGTAATTTCTCCGCATTGCAAGGTGCAATTCTGAAATTTTTTGCTTTTTCCTGCTCCTCTTAGCATGATAAAGAAGATACAAAGAGAGTGAGATGCCAGCTCCTTTCATTCAGTCAGTAGCTTCAATCATTTCTGGTATATGAATAACATGATGTTTTTCAATGGCAAAAATCAATGAATATTGTAAATGCACAAACAGTTATTTCTCCGCATTGCAAGGTGCAATTCTGAAATTTTTTGCTTTTTCCTGCTCCTCTTAGCATGATAAAGAAGATTCAAAGAGAGTGAGATGCCAGCTCCTTTCATTCAGTCAGTAGCTTCAAACATTTCTGGTATATGAATAACATGATGTTTTTCAATGGCAAAAATCAATGAATATTGTAAATGCACAAACAGTAATTTCTCCGCATTGCAAGGTGCAATTCTGAAATTTTTTGCTTTTTCCTGCTCCTCTTAGCATGATAAAGAAGATTCAAAGAGAGTGAGATGCCAGCTCCTTTCATTCAGTCAGTAGCTTCAATCATTTCTGGACGTTTTTCAATGGCAAAAATCAATGAATATTGTAAATGCACAAACAGTAATTTCTCCGCATTGCAAGGTGCAATTCTGAAATTTTTTGCTTTTTCATGCTCCTCTTAGCATGATAAAGAAGATTCAAAGAGAGTGAGATGCCAGCTCCTTTCATTCAGTCAGTAGCTTCAATCATTTCTGGACGTTTTTCAATGGCAAAAATCAATGAATATTGTAAATGCACAAACAGTAATTTCTCCGCATTGCAAGGTGCAATTCTGAAATTTTTTGCTTTTTCCTGCTCCTCTTAGCATGATAAAGAAGATTCAAAGAGAGTGAGATGCCAGCTCCTTTCATTCAGTCAGTAGCTTCAAACATTTCTGGTATATGAATAACGATATTTTTCAATGGCAAAAATCAATGAATATTGTAAATGCACAAACAGTAATTTCTCAGTATTGCAAGGTGCAATTCTGAAATTTTTTGCTTTTTCCTGCTCCTCTTAGCATGATAAAGAAGATTCAAAGAGAGTGAGATGCCAGCTCCTTTCATTCAGTCAGTAGCTTCAATCATTTCTGGACGTTTTTCAATGGCAAAAATCAATGAATATTGCAAATGCACAAACAGTAATTTCTCCGCATTGCAAGGTGCAATTCTGAAATTTTTTGCTTTTTCCTGCTCCTCTTAGCATGATAAAGAAGATTCAAAGAGAGTGAGATGCCAGCTCCTTTCATTCAGTCAGTAGCTTCAAACATTTCTGGTATATGAATAACATGATGTTTTTCAATGGCAAAAATCAATGAATATTGTAAATGCACAAACAGTAATTTCTCTGTATTGCAAGGTGCAATTCTGAAATTTTTTGCTTTTTCCTGCTCCTCTTAGCATGATAAAGAAGATTCAAAGAGAGTGAGATGCCAGCTCCTTTCATTCAGTCAGTAGCTTCAATCATTTCTGGACGTTTTTCAATGGCAAAAATCAATGAATATTGCAAATGCACAAACAGTAATTTCTCCGCATTGCAAGGTGCAATTCTGAAATTTTTTGCTTTTTCCTGCTCCTCTTAGCATGATAAAGAAGATTCAAAGAGAGTGAGATGCCAGCTCCTTTCATTCAGTCAGTAGCTTCAAACATTTCTGGACGTTTTTCAATGGCAAAAATCAATGAATATTGTAAATGCACAAACAGTAATTTCTCCGCATTGCAAGGTGCAATTCGGAAATTTTTTGCTTTTTCCTGCTCCTCTTAGCATGATAAAGAAGATTCAAAGAGAGTGAGATGCCAGCTCCTTTCATTCAGTCAGTAGCTTCAAACATTTCTGGTATATGAATAACATGATGTTTTTCAATGGCAAAAATCAATGAATATTGTAAATGCAAAAACAGTAATTTCTCCGCATTGCAATTTGTAATTCTGAAATTTTTTGCTTTTTACTGCTCCTCTTAGCATGATAAAGAAGATTCAAAGAGAGTGAGATGCCAGCTCCTTTCATTCAGTCAGTAGCTTCAATCATTTCTGGACGTTTTTCAATGGCAAAAATCAATGAATATTGTAAATGCACAAACAGTAATTTCTCCGCAATGCAAGGTGCAATTCTGAAATTTTTTGCTTTTTCCTGCTCATCTTAGCATGATAAAGAAGATTCAAAGAGAGTGAGATGCCAGCTCCTTTCATTCAGTCAGTAGTTTCAATCATTTCTGGACGTTTTTCAATGGCAAGAATCAATGAATATTGTAAATGCACAAACAGTAATTTCTCCGCATTGCAAGGTGCAATTCTGAAATTTTTTGCTTTTTCCTGCTCCTCTTAGCATGATAAAGAAGATTCAAAGAGAGTGAGATGCCAGCTCCTTTCATTCAGTCAGTAGCTTCAAACATTTCTGGACGTTTTTCAATGGCAAAAATCAATGAATATTGTAAATGCACAAACAGTAATTTCTCCGCATTGCAAGGTGCAATTCGGAAATTTTTTGCTTTTTCCTGCTCCTCTTAGCATGATAAAGAAGATTCAAAGAGAGTGAGATGCCAGCTCCTTTCATTCAGTCAGTAGCTTCAATCATTTGTAGACGTTTTTCAATGGCAAAAATCAATGAATATTGTAAATGCACAAACAGTAATTTCTCCGCATTGCAAGGTGCAATTCTGAAATTTTTTGCTTTTTCCTGCTCCTCTTAGCATGATAAAGAAGATTCAAAGAGAGTGAGATGCCAGCTCCTTTCATTCAGTCAGTAGCTTTAATCATTTCTGGTATATCAATAACATGATGTTTTTCAATGGCAAAAATCAATGAATATTGTAAATGCACAAACAGTAATTTCTTCGCATTGCAAGGTGCAATTCTGAAATTTTTTGCTTTTTCCTGCTCCTCTTAGCATGATAAAGAAGATTCAAAGAGAGTGAGATGCCAGCTCCTTTCATTCAGTCAGTAGCTTCAATCATTTCTGGTATATGAATAACATGATGTTTTTCAATGGCAAATATCAATGAATATTGTAAATGCACAAACAGTAATTTCTCCGCATTGCAAGGTGCAATTCTGAATTTTTTTGCTTTTTAGTGCTCCTCTTAGCATGATAAAGAAGATTCAAAGAGAGTGAGATGCCAGCTCCTTTCATTCAGTCAGTAGCTTCAAACATTTCTGGTATATGAATAACATGATGTTTTTCAATGGCAAAAATCAATGAATATTGTAAATGCACAAACAGTAATTTCTCCGCATTGCAAGGTGCAATTCTGAAATTTTTTGCTTTTTCCTGCTCCTCTTAGCATGACAAAGAAGATTCAAAGAGAGTGAGATGCCAGCTCCTTTCATTCAGTCAGTAGCTTCAATCATTTCTGGACGTTTTTCAATGGCAAAAATCAATGAATATTGTAAATGCACAAACAGTAATTTCTCCGCATTGCAAGGTGCAATTCTGAAATTTTTTGCTTTTTCCTGCTCCTCTTAGCATGATAAAGAAGATTCAAAGAGAGTGAGATGCCAGGTCCTTTCATTCAGTCAGTAGCTTCAATCATTTCTGGTATATGAATAACATGATGTTTTTCAATGGCAAATATCAATGAATATTGTAAATGCACAAACAGTAATTTCTCCGCATTGCAAGGTGCAATTCTGAATTTTTTTGCTTTTTAGTGCTCCTCTTAGCATGATAAAGAAGATTCAAAGAGAGTGAGATGCCAGCTCCTTTCATTCAGTCAGTAGCTTCAAACATTTCTGGTATATGAATAACATGATGTTTTTCAATGGCAAAAATCAATGAATATTGTAAATGCACAAACAGTAATTTCTCCGCATTGCAAGGTGCAATTCTGAAATTTTTTGCTTTTTCCTGCTCCTCTTAGCATGACAAAGAAGATTCAAAGAGAGTGAGATGCCAGCTCCTTTCATTCAGTCAGTAGCTTCAATCATTTCTGGACGTTTTTCAATGGCAAAAATCAATGAATATTGTAAATGCACAAACAGTAATTTCTCCGCATTGCAAGGTGCAATTCTGAAATTTTTTGCTTTTTCCTGCTCCTCTTAGCATGATAAAGAAGATTCAAAGAGAGTGAGATGCCAGGTCCTTTCATTCAGTCAGTAGCTTCAATCATTTCTGGTATATGAATAACATGATGTTTTTCAATGGCAAAAATCAATGAATATTGTAAATGCAAACAGTAATTTCTCCGCATTGCAAGGTGCAATTCTGAAATTTTTTGCTTTTTCCTGCTCCTCTTAGCATGATAAAGAAGATTCAAAGAGAGTGAGATGCCAGCTCCTTTCATTCAGTCAGTAGCTTCAAACATATCTGGTATATGAATAACATGATGTTTTTCAATGGCAAAAATCAATGAATATTGTAAATGCACAAACAGTAATTTCTCCGCATTGCAAGGTGCAATTCTGAAATTTTTTGCTTTTTCCTGCTCCTCTTAGCATGATAAAGAAGATTCAAAGAGATTGAGATGCCAGCTCCTTTCATTCAGTCAGTAGCTTCAATCATTTCTGGACGTTTTTCAATGGCAAAAATCAATGAATATTGTAAATGCACAAACAGTAATTTCTCCGCATTGCAAGGTGCAATTCTGAAATTTTTTGCTTTTTCCTGCTCCTCTTAGCATGATAAAGAAGATTCAAAGAGAGTGAGATGCCAGCTCCTTTCATTCAGTCAGTAGCTTCAATCATTTCTGGACGTTTTTCAATGGCAAAAATCAATGAATATTGTAAATGCACAAACAGTAATTTCTCCGCATTGCAAGGTGCAATTCTGAAATTTTTTGCTTTTTCCTGCTCCTCTTAGCATGATAAAGAAGATTCAAAGAGAGTGAGATGCCAGCTCCTTTCATTCAGTCAGTAGCTTCAATCATTTCTGGTCGTTTTTCAATGGCAAAAATCAATGAATATTGTACATGCACAAACAGTAATTTCTCCGCATTGCAAGGTGCAATTCTGAAATTTTTTAGTTTTTCCTGCTCCTCTTAGCATGATAAAGAAGATTCAAAGAGAGTGAGATGCCAGCTCCTTTCATTCAGTCAGTAGCTTCAAGCATTTCTGGTATATGAATAACATGATGTTTTTCAATGGCAAAAATCAATGAATATTGTAAATGCACAAACAGTAATTTCTCCGCATTGCAAGGTGCAATTCTGAAATTTTTTGCTTTTTCCTGCTCCTCTTAGCATGATAAAGAAGATTCAAAGAGAGTGAGATGCCAGCTCCTTTCATTCAGTCAGTAGCTTCAATCATTTCTGGACGTTTTTCAATGGCAAAAATCAATGAATATTGTAAATGCACAAACAGTAATTTCTCCGCATTGCAAGGTGCAATTCTGAAATTTTTTGCTTTTTCCTGCTCCTCTTAGCATGATAAAGATGATTCAAAGAGAGTGAGATGCCAGCTCCTTTCATTCAGTCAGTAGCTTCAATCATTTCTGGTATATGAATAACATGATGTTTTTCAATGGCAAAAATCAATGAATATTGTAAATGCACAAACAGTTATTTCTCCGCATTGCAAGGTGCAATTCTGAAATTTTTTGCTTTTTCCTGCTCCTCTTAGCATGATAAAGAAGATTCAAAGAGAGTGAGATGCCAGCTCCTTTCATTCAGTCAGTAGCTTCAAACATTTCTGGTATATGAATAACAATGTTTTTCAATGGCAAAAATCAATGAATATTGTAAATGCACAAACAGTAATTTCTCAGTATTGCAAGGTGCAATTCTGAAATTTTTTGCTTTTTCCTGCTCCTCTTAGCATGATAAAGAAGATTCAAAGAGAGTGAGATGCCAGCTCCTTTCATTCAGTCAGTAGCTTCAAACATTTCTGGTATATGAATAACATGATGTTTTTCAATGGCAAAAATCAATGAATATTGTAAATGCACAAACAGTAATTTCTCCGCATTGCAAGGTGCAATTCTGAAATTTTTTGCTTTTTCCTGCTCCTCTTAGCATGATAAAGAAGATTCAAAGAGAGTGAGATGCCAGCTCCTTTCATTCAGTCAGTAGCTTCAATCATTTCTGGACGTTTTTCAAAGGCAAAAATCAATGAATATTGTAAATGCACAAACAGTAATTTCTCCGCATTGCAAGGTGCAATTCTGAAATTTTTTGCTTTTTCCTGCTCCTCTTAGCATGATAAAGAAGATTCAAAGAGAGTGAGATGCCAGCTCCTTTCATTCAGTCAGTAGCTTCAAACATTTCTGGTATATGAATAACATGATGGTTTTCAATGGCAAAAATCAATGAATATTGTAAATGCACAAACAGTAATTTCTCCGCATTGCAAGGTGCAATTCTGAAATTTTTTGCTTTTTCCTGCTCCTCTTAGCATGATAAAGAAGATTCAAAGAGAGTGAGATGCCAGCTCCTTTCATTCAGTCAGTAGCTTCAATCATTTCTGGACGTTTTTCAATGGCAAAAATCAATGAATATTGTAAATGCACAAACAGTAATTTCTCCGCATTGCAAGGTGCAATTCTGAAATTTTTTGCTTTTTCCTGCTCCTCTTAGCATGATAAAGAAGATTCAAAGAGAGTGAGATGCCAGCTCCTTTCATTCAGTCAGTAGCTTCAATCATTTCTGGACGTTTTTCAATGGCAAAAATCAATGAATATTGTAAATGCACAAACAGTAATTTCTCCGCATTGCAAGGTGCAATTCTGAAATTTTTTGTTTTTCCTGCTCCTCTTAGCATGATAAAGAAGATTCAAAGAGAGTGAGATGCCAGCTCCTTTCATTCAGTCAGTAGCTTCAAACATTTCTGGTATATGAATAACGATATTTTTCAATGGCAAAAATCAATGAATATTGTAAATGCACAAACAGTAATTTCTCAGTATTGCAAGGTGCAATTCTGAAATTTTTTGCTTTTTCCTGCTCCTCTTAGCATGATAAAGAAGATTCAAAGAGAGTGAGATGCCAGCTCCTTTCATTCAGTCAGTAGCTTCAATCATTTCTGGACGTTTTTCAATGGCAAAAATCAATGAATATTGCAAATGCACAAACAGTAATTTCTCCGCATTGCAAGGTGCAATTCTGAAATTTTTTGCTTTTTCCTGCTCCTCTTAGCATGATAAAGAAGATTCAAAGAGAGTGAGATGCCAGCTCCTTTCATTCAGTCAGTAGCTTCAAACATTTCTGGTATATGAATAACATGATGTTTTTCAATGGCAAAAATCAATGAATATTGTAAATGCACAAACAGTAATTTCTCTGCATTGCAAGGTGCAATTCTGCAATTTTTTGCTTTTTCCTGCTCCTCTTAGCATGATAAAGAAGATTCAAAGAGAGTGAGATGCCAGCTCCTTTCATTCAGTCAGTAGCTTCAATCATTTCTGGACGTTTTTCAATGGCAAAAATCAATGAATATTGCAAATGCACAAACAGTAATTTCTCCGCATTGCAAGGTGCAATTCTGAAATTTTTTGCTTTTTCCTGCTCCTCTTAGCATGATAAAGAAGATTCAAAGAGAGTGAGATGCCAGCTCCTTTCATTCAGTCAGTAGCTTCAAACATTTCTGGACGTTTTTCAATGGCAAAAATCAATGAATATTGTAAATGCACAAACAGTAATTTCTCCGCATTGCAAGGTGCAATTCGGAAATTTTTTGCTTTTTCCTGCTCCTCTTAGCATGATAAAGAAGATTCAAAGAGAGTGAGATGCCAGCTCCTTTCATTCAGTCAGTAGCTTCAAACATTTCTGGTATATGAATAACATGATGTTTTTCAATGGCAAAAATCAATGAATATTGTAAATGCAAAAACAGTAATTTCTCCGCATTGCAATGTGTAATTCTGAAATTTTTTGCTTTTTACTGCTCCTCTTAGCATGATAAAGAAGATTCAAAGAGAGTGAGATGCCAGCTCCTTTCATTCAGTCAGTAGCTTCAATCATATCTGGACGTTTTTCAATGGCAAAAATCAATGAATATTGTAAATGCACAAACAGTAATTTCTCCGCATTGCAAGGTGCAATTCTGAAATTTTTTGCTTTTTCCTGCTCCTCTTAGCATGATAAAGAAGATTCAAAGAGAGTGAGATGCCAGCTCCTTTCATTCAGTCAGTAGCTTCAATCATTTCTGGACGTTTTTCAATGGCAAGAATCAATGAATATTGTAAATGCACAAACAGTAATTTCTCCGCATTGCAAGGTGCAATTCTGAAATTTTTTGCTTTTTCCTGCTCCTCTTAGCATGATAAAGAAGATTCAAAGAGAGTGAGATGCCAGCTCCTTTCATTCAGTCAGTAGCTTCAAACATTTCTGGACGTTTTTCAATGGCAAAAATCAATGAATATTGTAAATGCACAAACAGTAATTTCTCCGCATTGCAAGGTGCAATTCGGAAATTTTTTGCTTTTTCCTGCTCCACTTAGCATGATAAAGAAGATTCAAAGAGAGTGAGATGCCAGCTCCTTTCATTCAGTCAGTAGCTTCAATCATTTGTGGACGTTTTTCAATGGCAAAAATCAATGAATATTGTAAATGCACAAACAGTAATTTCTCCGCATTGCAAGGTGCAATTCTGAAATTTTTTGCTTTTTCCTGCTCCTCTTAGCATGATAAAGAAGATTCAAAGAGAGTGAGATGCCAGCTCCTTTCATTCAGTCAGTAGCTTCAAACATTTCTGGTATATGAATAACATGATGTTTTTCAATGGCAAAAATCAATGAATATTGTAAATGCAAACAGTAATTTCTCCGCATTGCAAGGTGCAATTCTGAAATTTTTTGCTTTTTCCTGCTCCTCTTAGCATGATAAAGAAGATTCAAAGAGAGTGAGATGCCAGCTCCTTTCATTCAGTCAGTAGCTTCAAACATATCTGGTATATGAATAACATGATGTTTTTCAATGGCAAAAATCAATGAATATTGTAAATGCACAAACAGTAATTTCTCCGCATTGCAAGGTGCAATTCTGAAATTTTTTGCTTTTTCCTGCTCCTCTTAGCATGATAAAGAAGATTCAAAGAGATTGAGATGCCAGCTCCTTTCATTCAGTCAGTAGCTTCAATCATTTCTGGACGTTTTTCAATGGCAAAAATCAATGAATATTGTAAATGCACAAACAGTAATTTCTCCGCATTGCAAGGTGCAATTCTGAAATTTTTTGCTTTTTCCTGCTCCTCTTAGCATGATAAAGAAGATTCAAAGAGAGTGAGATGCCAGCTCCTTTCATTCAGTCAGTAGCTTCAATCATTTCTGGACGTTTTTCAATGGCAAAAATCAATGAATATTGTAAATGCACAAACAGTAATTTCTCCGCATTGCAAGGTGCAATTCTGAAATTTTTTGCTTTTTCCTGCTCCTCTTAGCATGATAAAGAAGATTCAAAGAGAGTGAGATGCCAGCTCCTTTCATTCAGTCAGTAGCTTCAATCATTTCTGGTCGTTTTTCAATGGCAAAAATCAATGAATATTGTACATGCACAAACAGTAATTTCTCCGCATTGCAAGGTGCAATTCTGAAATTTTTTAGTTTTTCCTGCTCCTCTTAGCATGATAAAGAAGATTCAAAGAGAGTGAGATGCCAGCTCCTTTCATTCAGTCAGTAGCTTCAAACATTTCTGGTATATGAATAACATGATGTTTTTCAATGGCAAAAATCAATGAATATTGTAAATGCACAAACAGTAATTTCTCCGCATTGCAAGGTGCAATTCTGAAATTTTTTGCTTTTTCCTGCTCCTCTTAGCATGATAAAGAAGATTCAAAGAGAGTGAGATGCCAGCTCCTTTCATTCAGTCAGTAGCTTCAATCATTTCTGGACGTTTTTCAATGGCAAAAATCAATGAATATTGTAAATGCACAAACAGTAATTTCTCCGCATTGCAAGGTGCAATTCTGAAATTTTTTGCTTTTTCCTGCTCCTCTTAGCATGATAAAGATGATTCAAAGAGAGTGAGATGCCAGCTCCTTTCATTCAGTCAGTAGCTTCAATCATTTCTGGTATATGAATAACATGATGTTTTTCAATGGCAAAAATCAATGAATATTGTAAATGCACAAACAGTTATTTCTCCGCATTGCAAGGTGCAATTCTGAAATTTTTTGCTTTTTCCTGCTCCTCTTAGCATGATAAAGAAGATTCAAAGAGAGTGAGATGCCAGCTCCTTTCATTCAGTCAGTAGCTTCAAACATTTCTGGTATATGAATAACAATGTTTTTCAATGGCAAAAATCAATGAATATTGTAAATGCACAAACAGTAATTTCTCAGTATTGCAAGGTGCAATTCTGAAATTTTTTGCTTTTTCCTGCTCCTCTTAGCATGATAAAGAAGATTCAAAGAGAGTGAGATGCCAGCTCCTTTCATTCAGTCAGTAGCTTCAAACATTTCTGGTATATGAATAACATGATGTTTTTCAATGGCAAAAATCAATGAATATTGTAAATGCACAAACAGTAATTTCTCCGCATTGCAAGGTGCAATTCTGAAATTTTTTGCTTTTTCCTGCTCCTCTTAGCATGATAAAGAAGATTCAAAGAGAGTGAGATGCCAGCTCCTTTCATTCAGTCAGTAGCTTCAATCATTTCTGGACGTTTTTCAAAGGCAAAAATCAATGAATATTGTAAATGCACAAACAGTAATTTCTCCGCATTGCAAGGTGCAATTCTGAAATTTTTTGCTTTTTCCTGCTCCTCTTAGCATGATAAAGAAGATTCAAAGAGAGTGAGATGCCAGCTCCTTTCATTCAGTCAGTAGCTTCAAACATTTCTGGTATATGAATAACATGATGTTTTTCAATGGCAAAAATCAATGAATATTGTAAATGCACAAACAGTAATTTCTCCGCATTGCAAGGTGCAATTCTGAAATTTTTTGCTTTTTCCTGCTCCTCTTAGCATGATAAAGAAGATTCAAAGAGAGTGAGATGCCAGCTCCTTTCATTCAGTCAGTAGCTTCAATCATTTCTGGACGTTTTTCAATGGCAAAAATCAATGAATATTGTAAATGCACAAACAGTAATTTCTCCGCATTGCAAGGTGCAATTCTGAAATTTTTTGCTTTTTCCTGCTCCTCTTAGCATGATAAAGAAGATTCAAAGAGAGTGAGATGCCAGCTCCTTTCATTCAGTCAGTAGCTTCAATCATTTCTGGACGTTTTTCAATGGCAAAAATCAATGAATATTGTAAATGCACAAACAGTAATTTCTCCGCATTGCAAGGTGCAATTCTGAAATTTTTTGTTTTTCCTGCTCCTCTTAGCATGATAAAGAAGATTCAAAGAGAGTGAGATGCCAGCTCCTTTCATTCAGTCAGTAGCTTCAAACATTTCTGGTATATGAATAACGATATTTTTCAATGGCAAAAATCAATGAATATTGTAAATGCACAAACAGTAATTTCTCAGTATTGCAAGGTGCAATTCTGAAATTTTTTGCTTTTTCCTGCTCCTCTTAGCATGATAAAGAAGATTCAAAGAGAGTGAGATGCCAGCTCCTTTCATTCAGTCAGTAGCTTCAATCATTTCTGGACGTTTTTCAATGGCAAAAATCAATGAATATTGCAAATGCACAAACAGTAATTTCTCCGCATTGCAAGGTGCAATTCTGAAATTTTTTGCTTTTTCCTGCTCCTCTTAGCATGATAAAGAAGATTCAAAGAGAGTGAGATGCCAGCTCCTTTCATTCAGTCAGTAGCTTCAAACATTTCTGGTATATGAATAACATGATGTTTTTCAATGGCAAAAATCAATGAATATTGTAAATGCACAAACAGTAATTTCTCTGCATTGCAAGGTGCAATTCTGCAATTTTTTGCTTTTTCCTGCTCCTCTTAGCATGATAAAGAAGATTCAAAGAGAGTGAGATGCCAGCTCCTTTCATTCAGTCAGTAGCTTCAATCATTTCTGGACGTTTTTCAATGGCAAAAATCAATGAATATTGCAAATGCACAAACAGTAATTTCTCCGCATTGCAAGGTGCAATTCTGAAATTTTTTGCTTTTTCCTGCTCCTCTTAGCATGATAAAGAAGATTCAAAGAGAGTGAGATGCCAGCTCCTTTCATTCAGTCAGTAGCTTCAAACATTTCTGGACGTTTTTCAATGGCAAAAATCAATGAATATTGTAAATGCACAAACAGTAATTTCTCCGCATTGCAAGGTGCAATTCGGAAATTTTTTGCTTTTTCCTGCTCCTCTTAGCATGATAAAGAAGATTCAAAGAGAGTGAGATGCCAGCTCCTTTCATTCAGTCAGTAGCTTCAAACATTTCTGGTATATGAATAACATGATGTTTTTCAATGGCAAAAATCAATGAATATTGTAAATGCAAAAACAGTAATTTCTCCGCATTGCAATGTGTAATTCTGAAATTTTTTGCTTTTTACTGCTCCTCTTAGCATGATAAAGAAGATTCAAAGAGAGTGAGATGCCAGCTCCTTTCATTCAGTCAGTAGCTTCAATCATATCTGGACGTTTTTCAATGGCAAAAATCAATGAATATTGTAAATGCACAAACAGTAATTTCTCCGCATTGCAAGGTGCAATTCTGAAATTTTTTGCTTTTTCCTGCTCCTCTTAGCATGATAAAGAAGATTCAAAGAGAGTGAGATGCCAGCTCCTTTCATTCAGTCAGTAGCTTCAATCATTTCTGGACGTTTTTCAATGGCAAGAATCAATGAATATTGTAAATGCACAAACAGTAATTTCTCCGCATTGCAAGGTGCAATTCTGAAATTTTTTGCTTTTTCCTGCTCCTCTTAGCATGATAAAGAAGATTCAAAGAGAGTGAGATGCCAGCTCCTTTCATTCAGTCAGTAGCTTCAAACATTTCTGGACGTTTTTCAATGGCAAAAATCAATGAATATTGTAAATGCACAAACAGTAATTTCTCCGCATTGCAAGGTGCAATTCGGAAATTTTTTGCTTTTTCCTGCTCCTCTTAGCATGATAAAGAAGATTCAAAGAGAGTGAGATGCCAGCTCCTTTCATTCAGTCAGTAGCTTCAATCATTTGTGGACGTTTTTCAATGGCAAAAATCAATGAATATTGTAAATGCACAAACAGTAATTTCTCCGCATTGCAAGGTGCAATTCTGAAATTTTTTGCTTTTTCCTGCTCCTCTTAGCATGATAAAGAAGATTCAAAGAGAGTGAGATGCCAGCTCCTTTCATTCAGTCAGTAGCTTCAAACATTTCTGGTATATGAATAACATGATGTTTTTCAATGGCAAAAATCAATGAATATTGTAAATGCACAAACAGTAATTTCTCCGCATTGCAAGGTGCAATTCTGAAATTTTTTGCTTTTTCCTGCTCCTCTTAGCATGATAAAGAAGATTCAAAGAGAGTGAGATGCCAGCTCCTTTCATTCAGTCAGTAGCTTCAATCATTTCTGGTATATCAATAACATGATGTTTTTCAATGGCAAAAATCAATGAATATTGTAAATGCACAAACAGTAATTTCTTCGCATTGCAAGGTGCAATTCTGAAATTTTTTGCTTTTTCCTGCTCCTCTTAGCATGATAAAGAAGATTCAAAGAGAGTGAGATGCCAGCTCCTTTCATTCAGTCAGTAGCTTCAATCATTTCTGGTATATGAATAACATGATGTTTTTCAATGGCAAATATCAATGAATATTGTAAATGCACAAACAGTAATTTCTCCACATTGCAAGGTGCAATTCTGAATTTTTTTGCTTTTTAGTGCTCCTCTTAGCATGATAAAGAAGATTCAAAGAGAGTGAGATGCCAGCTCCTTTCATTCAGTCAGTAGCTTCAAACATTTCTGGTATATGAATAACATGATGTTTTTCAATGGCAAAAATCAATGAATATTGTAAATGCACAAACAGTAATTTCTCCGCATTGCAAGGTGCAATTCTGAAATTTTTTGCTTTTTCCTGCTCCTCTTAGCATGATAAAGAAGATTCAAAGAGAGTGAGATGCCAGCTCCTTTCATTCAGTCAGTAGCTTCAATCATTTCTGGACGTTTTTCAATGGCAAAAATCAAAGAATATTGTAAATGCACAAACAGTAATTTCTCCGCATTGCAAGGTGCAATTCTGAAATTTTTTGCTTTTTCCTGCTCCTCTTAGCATGATAAAGAAGATTCAAAGAGAGTGAGATGCCAGGTCCTTTCATTCAGTCAGTAGCTTCAATCATTTCTGGTATATGAATAACATGATGTTTTTCAATGGCAAAAATCAATGAATATTGTAAATGCAAACAGTAATTTCTCCGCATTGCAAGGTGCAATTCTGAAATTTTTTGCTTTTTCCTGCTCCTCTTAGCATGATAAAGAAGATTCAAAGAGAGTGAGATGCCAGCTCCTTTCATTCAGTCAGTAGCTTCAAACATATCTGGTATATGAATAACATGATGTTTTTCAATGGCAAAAATCAATGAATATTGTAAATGCACAAACAGTAATTTCTCCGCATTGCAAGGTGCAATTCTGAAATTTTTTGCTTTTTCCTGCTCCTCTTAGCATGATAAAGAAGATTCAAAGAGATTGAGATGCCAGCTCCTTTCATTCAGTCATTAGCTTCAATCATTTCTGGACGTTTTTCAATGGCAAAAATCAATGAATATTGTAAATGCACAAACAGTAATTTCTCCGCATTGCAAGGTGCAATTCTGAAATTTTTTGCTTTTTCCTGCTCCTCTTAGCATGATAAAGAAGATTCAAAGAGAGTGAGATGCCAGCTCCTTTCATTCAGTCAGTAGCTTCAATCATTTCTGGACGTTTTTCAATGGCAAAAATCAATGAATATTGTAAATGCACAAACAGTAATTTCTCCGCATTGCAAGGTGCAATTCTGAAATTTTTTGCTTTTTCCTGCTCCTCTTAGCATGATAAAGAAGATTCAAAGAGAGTGAGATGCCAGCTCCTTTCATTCAGTCAGTAGCTTCAATCATTTCTGGTCGTTTTTCAATGGCAAAAATCAATGAATATTGTACATGCACAAACAGTAATTTCTCCGCATTGCAAGGTGCAATTCTGAAATTTTTTAGTTTTTCCTGCTCCTCTTAGCATGATAAAGAAGATTCAAAGAGAGTGAGATGCCAGCTCCTTTCATTCAGTCAGTAGCTTCAAACATTTCTGGTATATGAATAACATGATGTTCTTCAATGGCAAAAATCAATGAATATTGTAAATGCACAAACAGTAATTTCTCCGCATTGCAAGGTGCAATTCTGAAATTTTTTGCTTTTTCCTGCTCCTCTTAACATGATAAAGAAGATTCAAAGAGAGTGAGATGCCAGCTCCTTTCATTCAGTCAGTAGCTTCAATCATTTCTAGACGTTTTTCAATGGCAAAAATCAATGGATATTGTAAATGCACAAACAGTAATTTCTCCGCATTGCAAGATGCAATTCTGAAATTTTTTGCTTTTTCCTGCTCCTCTTAGCATGATAAAGAAGATTCAAAGAGAGTGAGATGCCAGCTCCTTTCATTCAGTCAGTAGCTTCAATCATTTCTGGTATATGAATAACATGATGTTTTTCAATGGCAAAAATCAATGAATATTGTAAATGCACAAACAGTAATTTCTCCGCATTGCAATGTGTAATTCTGAAATTTTTTGCTTTTTACTGCTCCTCTTAGCATGATAAAGAAGATTCAAAGAGAGTGAGATGCCAGCTCCTTTCATTCAGTCAGTAGCTTCAATCATTTCTGGACGTTTTTCAATGGCAAAAATCAATGAATATTGTAAATGCACAAACAGTAATTTCTCCGCATTGCAAGGTGCAATTCTGAATTTTTTTCCTTTTTCCTGCTCCTCTTAGCATGATAAAGAAGATTCAAAGAGAGTGAGATGCCAGCTCCTTTCATTCAGTCAGTAGCTTCAATCATTTCTGGAATATGAATAACATGATGTTTTTCAATGGCAAAAATCAATGAATATTGTAAATGCACAAACAGTAATTTCTCCGCATTGCAAGGTGCAATTCTGAAATTTTTTGCTTTTTCCTGCTCCTCTTAGCATGGTAAAGAAGATTCAAAGAGAGTGAGATGCCAGCTCCTTTCATTCAGTCAGTAGCTTCAATCATTTCTGGACGTTTTTCAATGGCAAAAATCAATGAATATTGTAAATGCACAAACAGTAATTTCTCCGCATTGCAAGGTGCAATTCTGAATTTTTTTGCTTTTTCCTGCTCCTCTTAGCATGATAAAGAAGATTCAAAGAGAGTGAGATGCCAGCTCATTTCATTCAGTCAGTAGCTTCAATCATTTCTGGATGTTTTTCAATGGCAAAAATCAATGAATATTGTAAATGCACAAACAGTAATTTCTCCGCATTGCAAGGTGCAATTCTGAAATTTTTTGCTTTTTCCTGCTCCTCTTAGCATGATAAAGAAGATTCAAAGAGAGTGAGATGCCAGCTCCTTTCATTCAGTCAGTAGCTTCAATCATTTCAGGACGTTTTTCAATGGCAAAAATCAATGAATATTGTAAATGCACAAACAGTAATTTCTCCGCATTGCAAGGTGCAATTCTGAAATTTTTTGCTTTTTCCTGCTCCTCTTAGCATGATAAAGAAGATTCAAAGAGAGTGAGATGCCAGCTCCTTTCATTCAGTCAGTAGCTTCAATCATTTCTGGTATATCAATAACATGATGTTTTTCAATGGCAAAAATCAATGAATATTGTAAATGCACAAACAGTAATTTCTCCGCATTGCAAGGTGCAATTCTGAAATTTTTTGCTTTTTCCTGCTCCTCTTAGCATGATAAAGAAGATTCAAAGAGAGTGAGATGCCAGCTCCTTTCATTCAGTCAGTAGCTTCAATCATTTCTGGTATATGAATAACATGATGTTTTTCAATGGCAAATATCAATGAATATTGTAAATGCACAAACAGTAATTTCTCCGCATTGCAAGGTGCAATTCTGAAATTTTTTGCTTTTTAGTGCTCCTCTTAGCATGATAAAGAAGATTCAAAGAGAGTGAGATGCCAGCTCCTTTCATTCAGTCAGTAGCTTCAAACATTTCTGGTATATGAATAACATGATGTTTTTCAATGGCAAAAATCAATGAATATTGTAAATGCACAAACAGTAATTTCTCCGCATTGCAAGGTGCAATTCTGAAATTTTTTGCTTTTTCCTGCTCCTCTTAGCATGATAAAGAAGATTCAAAGAGAGTGAGATGCCAGCTCCTTTCATTCAGTCAGTAGCTTCAATCATTTCTGGACGTTTTTCAATGGCAAAAATCAATGAATATTGTAAATGCACAAACAGTAATTTCTCCGCATTGCAAGGTGCAATTCTGAAATTTTTTGCTTTTTCCTGCTCCTCTTAGCATGATAAAGAAGATTCAAAGAGAGTGAGATGCCAGGTCCTTTCATTCAGTCAGTAGCTTCAATCATTTCTGGTATATGAATAACATGATGTTTTTCAATGGCAAAAATCAATGAATATTGTAAATGCACAAACAGTAATTTCTCCACATTGCAAGGTGCAATTCTGAAATTTTTTCTTTTTCCTGCTCCTCTTAGCATGATAAAGAAGATTCAAAGAGAGTGAGATGCCAGCTCCTTTCATTCAGTCAGTAGCTTCAAACATATCTGATATATGAATAACATGATGTTTTTCAATGGCAAAAATCAATGAATATTGTAAATGCACAAACAGTAATTTCTCCGCATTGCAAGGTGCAATTCTGAAATTTTTTGCTTTTTCCTGCTCCTCTTAGCATGATAAAGAAGATTCAAAGAGATTGAGATGCCAGCTCCTTTCATTCAGTCAGTAGCTTCAATCATTTCTGGACGTTTTTCAATGGCAAAAATCAATGAATATTGTAAATGCACAAACAGTAATTTCTCCGCATTGCAAGGTGCAATTCTGAAATTTTTTGCTTTTTCCTGCTCCTCTTAGCATGATAAAGAAGATTCAAAGAGTGTGAGATGCCAGCTCCTTTCATTCAGTCAGTAGCTTCAATCATTTCTGGACGTTTTTCAATGGCAAAAATCAATGAATATTGTAAATGCACAAACAGTAATTTCTCCGCATTGCAAGGTGCAATTCTGAAATTTTTTGCTTTTTCCTGCTCCTCTTAGCATGATAAAGAAGATTCAAAGAGAGTGAGATGCCAGCTCCTTTCATTCAGTCAGTAGCTTCAATCATTTCTGGTCGTTTTTCAATGGCAAAAATCAATGAATATTGTACATGCACAAACAGTAATTTCTCCGCATTGCAAGGAACAATTCTGAAATTTTTTAGTTTTTCCTGCTCCTCTTAGCATGATAAAGAAGATTCAAAGAGAGTGAGATGCCAGCTCCTTTCATTCAGTCAGTAGCTTCAATCATTTCTGGTATATGAATAACATGATGTTTTTCAATGGCAAAAATCAATGAATATTGTAAATGCACAAACAGTAATTTCTCCGCATTGCAAGGTGCAATTCTGAAATTTTTTGCTTTTTCCTGCTCCTCTTAGCTTGATAAAGAAGATTCAAAGAGAGTGAGATGCCAGCTCCTTTCATTCAGTCAGTAGCTTCAATAATTTCTGGATGTTTTTCAATGGCAAAAATCAATGAATATTGTAAATGCAGACAGTAATTTCTCCGCATTGCAAGGTGCAATTCTGAAATTTTATGCTTTTTCCTGCTCCTCTTAGCATGATAAAGAAGATTCAAAGAGAGTGAGATGTCAGCTCCTTTCATTCAGTCAGTAGCTTCAATAATTTCTGGATGTTTTTCAATGGCAAAAATCAATGAATATTGTAAATGCAGACAGTAATTTCTCCGCATTGCAAGGTGCAATTCTGAAATTTTTTGCGTTTTCCTGCTCCTCTTAGCATGATAAAGAAGATTCAAAGAGAGTGAGATGTCAGCTCCTTTCATTGTCAGTAGCTTCAAACATTTCTGGTATATGAATAACATGATGTTTTTCAATGGCAAAAATCAATGAATATTTTAAATGCACAAACAGTAATTTCTCCGCATTGCAAGGTGCAATTCTGAAATTTTTTGCTTTTTCCTGCTCCTCTTAGCATGATAAAGAAGATTCAAAGAGAGTGAGATGCCAGCTCCTTTCATTCAGTTAGTAGCTTCAATCATTTCTGGACATTTTTCAATGGTAAAAATCAATGAATATTGTAAATGCACAAACAGTAATTTCTCCGCATTGCAAGGTGCAATTCTGAAATTTTTTGCTTTTTCCTGCTCCTCTTAGCATGATAAAGAAGATTCAAAGAGACTGAGATGCCAGCTCCTTTCATTCAGTCAGTAGCTTCAATCATTTCTGGACGTTTTTCAATGGCAAAAATCAATGAATATTGTAAATGCACAAACAGTAATTTCTCCGCATTGCAAGGTGCAATTCTGAAATTTTTTGCTTTTTCCTGCTCCTCTTAGCATGATAAAGAAGATTCAAAGAGAGTGAGATGCCAGCTCCTTTCATTCAGTCAGTAGCTTCAAACATTTCTGGTATATGAATAACATGATGTTTTTCAATGGCAAAAATCAATGAATAATTTAAATGCACAAACAGTAATTTCTCCGCATTGCAAGGTGCAATTCTGAAATTTTTTGCTTTTTCCTGCTCCTCTTAGCATGATAAAGATGATTCAAAGAGAGTGAGATACCAGCTCCTTTCATTCAGTCAGTAGCTTCAATCATTTCTGGACGTTTTTCAATGGCAAAAATCAATGAATATTGTAAATGCACAAACAGTAATTTCTCCGCATTGCAAGGTGCAATTCTGAAATTTTTTGCTTTTTCATGCTCCTCTTAGCATGATAAAGAAGATTCAAAGAGAGTGAGATGCCAGCTCCTTTCATTCAGTCAGTAGCTTCAATCATTTCTGGACGTTTTTCAATGGCAAAAATCAATGAATATTGTAAATGCACAAACAGTAATTTCTCCGCATTGCAAGGTGCAATTCTGAAATTTTTTGCTTTTTCCTGCTCCTCTTAGCATGATAAAGAAGATTCAAAGAGAGTGAGATGCCAGCTCCTTTCATTCAGTCAGTAGCTTCAATCATTTCTGGTATATGAATAACATGATGTTTTTCAATGGCAAAAATCAATGAATATTCTAAATGCACAAACAGTAATTTCTCCGCATTGCAAGGTGCAATTCTGAAATTTTTTGCTTTTTCCTGCTCCTCTTAGCATGATAAAGAAGATTGAAAGAGAGTGAGATGCCAGCTCCTTTCATTCAGTCAGTAGCTTCAAACATTTCTGGTATATGAATAACATGATGTTTTTCAATGGCAAAAATCAATGAATATTGTAAATGCACAAACAGTAATTTCTCCGCATTGCAAGGTGCAATTCTGAAATTTTTTGCTTTTTCCTGCTCCTCTTAGCATGATAAAGAAGATTCAAAGAGAGTGAGATGCCAGCTCCTTTCATTCAGTCAGTAGCTTCAATCATTTCTGGACGTTTTTCAATGGCAAAAATCAATGAATATTGTAAATGCACAAACAGTAATTTCTCCGCATTGCAAGGTGCAATTCTGAAATTTTTTGCTTTTTCCTGCTCCTCTTAGCATGATAAAGAAGATTCAAAGAGAGTGAGATGCCAGGTCCTTTCATTCAGTCAGTAGCTTCAATCATTTCTGGTATATGAATAACATGATGTTTTTCAATGGCAAAAATCAATGAATATTGTAAATGCACAAACAGTAATTTCTCCGCATTGCAAGGTGCAATTCTGAAATTTTTTGCTTTTTCCTGCTCCTCTTAGCATGATAAAGAAGATTCAAAGAGAGTGAGATGCCAGCTCCTTTCATTCAGTCAGTAGCTTCAAACATATCTGGTATATGAATAACATGATGTTTTTCAATGGCAAAAATCAATGAATATTGTAAATGCACAAACAGTAATTTCTCCGCATTGCAAGGTGCAATTCTGAAATTTTTTGCTTTTTCATGCTCCTCTTAGCATGATAAAGAAGATTCAAAGAGATTGAGATGCCAGCTCCTTTCATTCAGTCAGTAGCTTCAATCATTTCTGGACGTTTTTCAATGGCAAAAATCAATGAATATTGTAAATGCACAAACAGTAATTTCTCCGCATTGCAAGGTGCAATTCTGAAGTTTTTTGCTTTTTCCTGCTCCTCTTAGCATGATAAAGAAGATTCAAAGAGAGTGAGATGCCAGCTCCTTTCATTCAGTCAGTAGCTTCAATCATTTCTGGACGTTTTTCAATGGCAAAAATCAATGAATATTGTAAATGCACAAACAGTAATTTCTCCGCATTGCAAGGTGCAATTCTGAAATTTTTTGCTTTTTCCTGCTCCTCTTAGTATGATAAAGAAGATTCAAAGAGAGTGAGATGCCAGCTCCTTTCCTTCAGTCAGTAGCTTCAATCATTTCTGGACGTTTTTCAATGGCAAAAATCAATGAATATTGTAAATGCACAAACAGTAATTTCTCCGCATTGCAAGGTGCAATTCTGAAATTTTTTGCTTTTTCCTGCTCCTCTTAGCATGATAAAGAAGATTCAAAGAGAGTGAGATGCCAGCTCCTTTCATTCAGTCAGTAGCTTCAAACATTTCTGGTATATGAATAACATGATGTTTTTCAATGGCAAAAATCAATGAATATTGTAAATGCACAAACAGTAATTTCTCCGCATTGCAAGGTGCAATTCTGAAATTTTTTGCTTTTTCCTGCTCCTCTTAGCATGATAAAGAAGATTCAAAGAGAGTGAGATGCCAGCTCCTTTCATTCAGTCAGTAGCTTCAATCATTTCTGGTATATAAATAACATGATGTTTTTCAATGGCAAATATCAATGAATATTGTAAATGCACAAACAGTAATTTCTCCGCATTGCAAGGTGCAATTCTGAAATTTTTTGCTTTTCAGTGCTCCTCTTAGCATGATAAAGAAGATTCAAAGAGAGTGAGATGCCAGCTCCTTTCATTCAGTCAGTAGCTTCAAACATTTCTGGTATATGAATAACATGATGTTTTTCAATGGCAAAAATCAATGAATATTGTAAATGCACAAACAGTAATTTCTCCGCATTGCAAGGTGCAATTCTGAAATTTTTTGCTTTTTCCTGCTCCTCTTAGCATGATAAAGAAGATTCAAAGAGAGTGAGATGCCAGCTCCTTTCATTCAGTCAGTAGCTTCAATCATTTCTGGACGTTTTTCAATGGCAAAAATCAATGAATATTGTAAATGCACAAACAGTAATTTCTCCGAATTGCAAGGTGCAATTCTGAAATTTTTTGCTTTTTCCTGCTCCTCTTAGCATGATAAAGAAGATTCAAAGAGAGTGAGATGCCAGGTCCTTTCATTCAGTCAGTAGCTTCAATCATTTCTGGTATATGAATAACATGATGTTTTTCAATGGCAAAAATCAATGAATATTGTAAATGCACAAACAGTAATTTCTCCGCATTGCAAGGTGCAATTCTGAAATTTTTTGCTTTTTCCTGCTCCTCTTAGCATGATAAAGAAGATTCAAAGAGAGTGAGATGCCAGCTCCTTTCATTCAGTCAGTAGCTTCAAACATATCTGATATATGAATAACATGATGTTTTTCAATGTCAAAAATCAATGAATATTGTAAATGCACAAACAGTAATTTCTCCGCATTGCAAGGTGCAATTCTGAAATTTTTTGCTTTTTCCTGCTCCTCTTAGCATGATAAAGAAGATTCAAAGAGATTGAGATGCCAGCTCCTTTCATTCAGTCAGTAGCTTCAATCATTTCTGGACGTTTTTCAATGGCAAAAATCAATGAATATTGTAAATGCACAAACAGTAATTTCTCCGCATTGCAAGGTGCAATTCTGAAATTTTTTGCTTTTTCCTGCTCCTCTTAGCATGATAAAGAAGATTCAAAGAGAGTGAGATGCCAGCTCCTTTCATTCAGTCAGTAGCTTCAATCATTTCTGGACGTTTTTCAATGGCAAAAATCAATGAATATTGTAAATGCACAAACAGTAATTTCTCCGCATTGCAAGGTGCAATTCTGAAATTTTTTGCTTTTTCCTGCTCCTCTTAGCATGATAAAGAAGATTCAAAGAGAGTGAGATGCCAGCTCCTTTCATTCAGTCAGTAGCTTCAATCATTTCTGGTCGTTTTTCAATGGCAAAAATCAATGAATATTGTACATGCACAAACAGTAATTTCTCCGCATTGCAAGGTGCAATTCTGAAATTTTTTAGTTTTTCCTGCTCCTCTTAGCATGATAAAGAAGATTCAAAGAGAGTGAGATGCCAGCTCCTTTCATTCAGTCAGTAGCTTCAATCATTTCTGGTATATGAATAACATGATGTTTTTCAATGGCAAAAATCAATGAATATTGTAAATGCACAAACAGTAATTTCTCCGCATTGCAAGGTGCAATTCTGAAATTTTTTGCTTTTTCCTGCTCCTCTTAGCTTGATAAAGAAGATTCAAAGAGAGTGAGATGCCAGCTCCTTTCATTCAGTCAGTAGCTTCAATAATTTCTGGATGTTTTTCAATGGCAAAAATCAATGAATATTGTAAATGCAGACAGTAATTTCTCCGCATTGCAAGGTGCAATTCTGAAATTTTTTGCTTTTTCCTGCTCCTCTTAGCATGATAAAGAAGATTCAAAGAGAGTGAGATGTCAGCTCCTTTCATTCAGTCAGTAGCTTCAATAATTTCTGGATGTTTTTCAATGGCAAAAATCAATGAATATTGTAAATGCAGACAGTAATTTCTCCGCATTGCAAGGTGCAATTCTGAAATTTTTTGCTTTTTCCTGCTCCTCTTAGCATGATAAAGAAGATTCAAAGAGAGTGAGATGTCAGCTCCTTTCATTGTCAGTAGCTTCAAACATTTCTGGTATATGAATAACATGATGTTTTTCAATGGCAAAAATCAATGAATATTGTAAATGCACAAACAGTAATTTCTCCGCATTGCAAGGTGCAATTCTGAAATTTTTTGCTTTTTCCTGCTCCTCTTAGCATGATAAAGAAGATTCAAAGAGAGTGAGATGCCAGCTCCTTTCATTCAGTTAGTAGCTTCAATCATTTCTGGACGTTTTTCAATGGTAAAAATCAATGAATATTGTAAATGCACAAACAGTAATTTCTCTGCATTGCAAGGTGCAATTCTGAAATTTTTTGCTTTTTCCTGCTCCTCTTAGCATGATAAAGAAGATTCAAAGAGACTGAGATGCCAGCTCCTTTCATTCAGTCAGTAGCTTCAATCATTTCTGGACGTTTTTCAATGGCAAAAATCAATGAATATTGTAAATGCACAAACAGTAATTTCTCCGCATTGCAAGGTGCAATTCTGAAATTTTTTGCTTTTTCCTGCTCCTCTTAGCATGATAAAGAAGATTCAAAGAGAGTGAGATGCCAGCTCCTTTCATTCAGTCAGTAGCTTCAAACATTTCTGGTATATGAATAACATGATGTTTTTCAATGGCAAAAATCAATGAATATTTTAAATGCACAAACAGTAATTTCTCCGCATTGCAAGGTGCAATTCTGAAATTTTTTGCTTTTTCCTGCTCCTCTTAGCATGATAAAGAAGATTCAAAGAGAGTGAGATACCAGCTCCTTTCATTCAGTCAGTAGCTTCAATCATTTCTGGACGTTTTTCAATGGCAAAAATCAATGAATATTGTAAATGCACAAACAGTAATTTCTCCGCATTGCAAGGTGCAATTCTGAAATTTTTTGCTTTTTCATGCTCCTCTTAGCATGATAAAGAAGATTCAAAGAGAGTGAGATGCCAGCTCCTTTCATTCAGTCAGTAGCTTCAATCATTTCTGGACGTTTTTCAATGGCAAAAATCAATGAATATTGTAAATGCACAAACAGTAATTTCTCCGCATTGCAAGGTGCAATTCTGAAATTTTTTGCTTTTTCCTGCTCCTCTTAGCATGATAAAGAAGATTCAAAGAGAGTGAGATGCCAGCTCCTTTCATTCAGTCAGTAGCTTCAATCATTTCTGGTATATGAATAACATGATGTTTTTCAATGGCAAAAATCAATGAATATTCTAAATGCACAAACAGTAATTTCTCCGCATTGCAAGGTGCAATTCTGAAATTTTTTGCTTTTTCCTGCTCCTCTTAGCATGATAAAGAAGATTGAAAGAGAGTGAGATGCCAGCTCCTTTCATTCAGTCAGTAGCTTCAAACATTTCTGGTATATGAATAACATGATGTTTTTCAATGGCAAAAATCAATGAATATTGTAAATGCACAAACAGTAATTTCTCCGCATTGCAAGGTGCAATTCTGAAATTTTTTGCTTTTTCCTGCTCCTCTTAGCATGATAAAGAAGATTCAAAGAGAGTGAGATGCCAGCTCCTTTCATTCAGTCAGTAGCTTCAATCATTTCTGGACGTTTTTCAATGGCAAAAATCAATGAATATTGTAAATGCACAAACAGTAATTTCTCCGCATTGCAAGGTGCAATTCTGAAATTTTTTGCTTTTTCCTGCTCCTCTTAGCATGATAAAGAAGATTCAAAGAGAGTGAGATGCCAGGTCCTTTCATTCAGTCAGTAGCTTCAATCATTTCTGGTATATGAATAACATGATGTTTTTCAATGGCAAAAATCAATGAATATTGTAAATGCACAAACAGTAATTTCTCCGCATTGCAAGGTGCAATTCTGAAATTTTTTGCTTTTTCCTGCTCCTCTTAGCATGATAAAGAAGATTCAAAGAGAGTGAGATGCCAGCTCCTTTCATTCAGTCAGTAGCTTCAAACATATCTGGTATATGAATAACATGATGTTTTTCAATGGCAAAAATCAATGAATATTGTAAATGCACAAACAGTAATTTCTCCGCATTGCAAGGTGCAATTCTGAAATTTTTTGCTTTTTCCTGCTCCTCTTAGCATGATAAAGAAGATTCAAAGAGATTGAGATGCCAGCTCCTTTCATTCAGTCAGTAGCTTCAATCATTTCTGGACGTTTTTCAATGGCAAAAATCAATGAATATTGTAAATGCACAAACAGTAATTTCTCCGCATTGCAAGGTGCAATTCTGAAGTTTTTTGCTTTTTCCTGCTCCTCTTAGCATGATAAAGAAGATTCAAAGAGAGTGAGATGCCAGCTCCTTTCATTCAGTCAGTAGCTTCAATCATTTCTGGACGTTTTTCAATGGCAAAAATCAATGAATATTGTAAATGCACAAACAGTAATTTCTCCGCATTGCAAGGTGCAATTCTGAAATTTTTTGCTTTTTCCTGCTCCTCTTAGCATGATAAAGAAGATTCAAAGAGAGTGAGATGCCAGGTCCTTTCATTCAGTCAGTAGCTTCAATCATTTCTGGTATATGAATAACATGATGTTTTTCAATGGCAAAAATCAATGAATATTGTAAATGCACAAACAGTAATTTCTCCGCATTGCAAGGTGCAATTCTGAAATTTTTTGCTTTTTCCTGCTCCTCTTAGCATGATAAAGAAGATTCAAAGAGAGTGAGATGCCAGCTCCTTTCATTCAGTCAGTAGCTTCAAACATATCTGGTATATGAATAACATGATGTTTTTCAATGGCAAAAATCAATGAATATTGTAAATGCACAAACAGTAATTTCTCCGCATTGCAAGGTGCAATTCTGAAATTTTTTGCTTTTTCCTGCTCCTCTTAGCATGATAAAGAAGATTCAAAGAGATTGAGATGCCAGCTCCTTTCATTCAGTCAGTAGCTTCAATCATTTCTGGACGTTTTTCAATGGCAAAAATCAATGAATATTGTAAATGCACAAACAGTAATTTCTCCGCATTGCAAGGTGCAATTCTGAAGTTTTTTGCTTTTTCCTGCTCCTCTTAGCATGATAAAGAAGATTCAAAGAGAGTGAGATGCCAGCTCCTTTCATTCAGTCAGTAGCTTCAATCATTTCTGGACGTTTTTCAATGGCAAAAATCAATGAATATTGTAAAAGCACAAACAGTAATTTCTCCGCATTGCAAGGTGCAATTCTGAAATTTTTTGCTTTTTCCTGCTCCTCTTAGCATGATAAAGAAGATTCAAAGAGAGTCAGATGCCAGCTCCTTTCATTCAGTCAGTAGCTTCAATCATTTCTGGTCGTTTTTCAATGGCAAAAATCAATGAATATTGTACATGCACAAACAGTAATTTCTCCGCATTGCAAGGTGCAATTCTGAAATTTTTTAGTTTTTCCTGCTCCTCTTAGCATGATAAAGAAGATTCAAAGAGAGTGAGATGCCAGCTCCTTTCATTCAGTCAGTAGCTTCAAACATTTCTGGTATATGAATAACATGATGTTTTTCAATGGCAAAAATCAATGAATATTGTAAATGCACAAACAGTAATTTCTCCGCATTGCAAGGTGCAATTCTGAAATTTTTTGCTTTTTTCTGCTCCTCTTAGCATGATAAAGAAGATTCAAAGAGAGTGAGATGCCAGCTCCTTTCATTCAGTCAGTAGCTTCAATCATTTCTGGACGTTTTTCAATGGCAAAAATCAATGGATATTGTAAATGCACAAACAGTAATTTCTCCGCATTGCAAGGTGCAATTCTGAAATTTTTTGCTTTTTCCTGCTCCTCTTAGCATGATAAAGAAGATTCAAAGAGAGTGAGATGCCAGCTCCTTTCATTCAGTCAGTAGCTTCAATCATTTCTGGTATATGAATAACATGATGTTTTTCAATGGCAAAAATCAATGAATATTGTAAATGCACAAACAGTAATTTCTCCGCATTGCAAGGTGCAATTCTGAAATTTTTTGCTTTTTCCTGCTCCTCTTAGCATGATAAAGAAGATTCAAAGAGAGTGAGATGCCAGCTCCTTTCATTCCGTCAGTAGCTTCAATCATTTCTGTACGTTTTTCAATGGCAAAAATCAATGAATATTGTAAATGCACAAACAGTAATTTCTCCGCATTGCAAGGTGCAATTCTGAAATTTTTTGCTTTTTCCTGCTCCTCTTAGTATGATAAAGAAGATTCAAAGAGAGTGAGATGCCAGCTCCTTTCAGTCAGTCAGTAGCTTCAATCATTTCTGGACGTTTTTCAATGGCAAAAATCAATGAATATTGTAAATGCACAAACAGTAATTTCTCCGCATTGCAAGGTGCAATTCTGAAATTTTTTGCTTTTTCCTGCTCCTCTTAGCATGATAAAGAAGATTCAAAGAGAGTGAGATGCCAGCTCCTTTCATTCAGTCAGTAGCTTCAAACATTTCTGGTATATGAATAACATGATGTTTTTCAATGGGAAAAATCAATGAATTTTGTAAATGCACAAACAGTAATTTCTCCGCATTGCAAGGTGCAATTCTGAAATTTTTTGCTTTTTCCTGCTCCTCTTAGCATGATAAAGAAGATTCAAAGAGAGTGAGATACCAGCTCCTTTCATTCAGTCAGTAGCTTCAATAATTTCTGGATGTTTTTCAATGGCAAAAATCAATGAATATTGTAAATGCAGACAGTAATTTCTCCGCATTGCAAGGTGCAATTCTGAAATTTTTTGCTTTTTCCTGCTCCTCTTAGCATGATAAAGAAGATTCAAAGAGAGTGAGATGTCAGCTCCTTTCATTGTCAGTAGCTTCAAACATTTCTGGTATATGAATAACATGATGTTTTTCAATGGCAAAAATCAATGAATATTGTAAATGCACAAACAGTAATTTCTCCGCATTGCAAGGTGCAATTCTGAAATTTTTTGCTTTTTCCTGCTCCTCTTAGCATGATAAAGAAGATTCAAAGAGAGTGAGATGCCAGCTCCTTTCATTCAGTTAGTAGCTTCAATCATTTCTGGACGTTTTTCAATGGTAAAAATCAATGAATATTGTAAATGCACAAACAGTAATTTCTCCGCATTGCAAGGTGCAATTCTGAAATTTTTTGCTTTTTCCTGCTCCTCTTAGCATGATAAAGAAGATTCAAAGAGACTGAGATGCCAGCTCCTTTCATTCAGTCAGTAGCTTCAATCATTTCTGGACGTTTTTCAATGGCAAAAATCAATGAATATTGTAAATTCACAAACAGTAATTTCTCCGCATTGCAAGGTGCAATTCTGAAATTTTTTGCTTTTTCCTGCTCCTCTTAGCATGATAAAGAAGATTCAAAGAGAGTGAGATGCCAGCTCCTTTCATTCAGTCAGTAGCTTCAAACATTTCTGGTATATGAATAACATGATGTTTTTCAATGGCAAAAATCAATGAATATTTTAAATGCACAAACAGTAATTTCTCCGCATTGCAAGGTGCAATTCTGAAATTTTTTGCTTTTTCCTGCTCCTCTTAGCATGATAAAGAAGATTCAAAGAGAGTGAGATGCCAGCTCCTTTCATTCAGTCAGTAGCTTCAAACATTTCTGGTATATGAATAACATGATGTTTTTTAATGGCAAAAATCAATGAATATTGTAAATGCACAAACATTAATTTCTCCGCATTGCAAGGTGCAATTCTAAAATTTTTTGCTTTTTCCTGCTCCTCTTAGCATGATAAAGAAGATTCAAAGAGAGTGAGATGCCAGCTCCTTTCATTCAGTCAGTAGCTTCAATCATTTCTGGACGTTTTTCAATGGCAAAAATCAATGAATATTGTAAATGCACAAACAGTAATTTCTCCGCATTGCAAGGTGCAATTCTGAAATTTTTTGCTTTTTCCTGCTCCTCTTAGCATGATAAAGAAGATTCAAAGAGAGTGAGATGCCAGCTCCTTTCATTCAGTCAGTAGCTTCAATCATTTCTGGTATATGAATAACATGATGTTTTTCAATGGCAAAAATCAATGAATATTGTAAATGCACAAACAGTAATTTCTCCGCATTGCAAGGTGCAATTGTGAAATTTTTAGCTTTTTCCTGCTCCTCTTAGCATGATAAAGAAGATTCAAAGAGAGTGAGATGCCAGCTCCTTTCATTCAGTCAGTAGCTTCAATCATTTCTGGACGTTTTTCAATGGCAAAAATCAATGAATATTGTAAATGCACAAACAGTAATTTCTCCGCATTGCAAGGTGCAATTCTGAAATTTTTTGCTTTTTCCTGCTCCTCTTAGCATGATAAAGAAGATTCACAGAGAGTGAGATGCCAGCTCCTTTCATTCAGTCAGTAGCTTCAATCATTTCTGGTATATGAATAACATGATGTTTTTCAATGGCAAAAATCAATGAATATTGTAAATGCACAAACAGTAATTTCTCCGCATTGCAAGGTGCAATTCTGAAATTTTTTGCTTTTTCCTGCTCCTCTTAGCATGATAAAGAAGATTCAAAGATAGTGAGATGCCAGCTCCTTTCATTTAGTCAGTAGCTTCAATCATTTCTGGTATATGAATAACATGATGTTTTTCAATGGCAAAAATCAATGAATATTGTAAATGCACAAACAGTAATTTCTCCGCATTGCAAGGTGCAATTCTGAAATTTTTTGCTTTTTCCTGCTCCTCTTAGCATGATAAAGAAGATTCAAAGAGCGTGAGATGCCAGCTCCTTTCATTCAGTCAGTAGCTTCAATCATTTCTGGACGTTTTTCAATGGCAAAAATCAATGAATATTGTAAATGCACAAACAGTAATTTCTCCGCATTGCAAGGTGCAATTCTGAAATTTTTTGCTTTTTCCTGCTCCTCTTAGCATGATAAAGAAGATTCAAAGAGAGTGAGATGCCAGCTCCTTTCATTCAGTAAGTAGCTTCAAACATTTCTGGTATATGAATAACATGATGTTTTTCAATGGCAAAAATCAATGAATATTGTAAATGCACAAACAGTAATTTCTCCGCATTGCAAGGTGCAATTCTGAAATTTTTTGCTTTTTCCTGCTCCTCATAGCATGATAAAGAAGATTCAAAGAGAGTGATATGCCAGCTCCTTTCATTCAGTCAGTAGCTTCAAACATTTCTGGACGTTTTTCAATGGCAAAAATCAATGAATATTGTAAATGCACAAACAGTAATTTCTCCGCATTGCAATGTGCAATTCTGAAATTTTTTGCTTTTTCCTGCTCCTCTTAGCATGATAAAGAAGATTCAAAGAGAGTGAGATGCCAGCTCCTTTCATTCAGTCAGTAGCTTCAAACATTTCTGGTATATGAATAACATGATGTTTTTCAATGGCAAAAATCAATGAATATTGTAAATGCACAAACAGTAATTTCTCCGCATTGCAAGGTGCAATTCTGAAATTTTTTGCTTTTTCCTGCTCCTCTTAGCATGATAAAGAAGATTCAAAGAGAGTGAGATGCCAGCTCCTTTCATTCAGTCAGTAGCTTCAATCATTTCTGGACGTTTTTCAAAGGCAAAAATCAATGAATATTGTAAATGCACAAACAGTAATTTCTCCGCATTGCAAGGTGCAATTCTGAAATTTTTTGCTTTTTCCTGCTCCTCTTAGCATGATAAAGAAGATTCAAAGAGAGTGAGATGCCAGCTCCTTTCATTCAGTCAGTAGCTTCAATCATTTCTGGTATATGAATAACATGATGTTTTTCAATGGCAAAAATCAATGAATATTGTAAATGCACAAACAGTAATTTCTCCGCATTGCAAGGTGCAATTGTGAAATTTTTAGCTTTTTCCTGCTCCTCTTAGCATGATAAAGAAGATTCAAAGAGAGTGAGATGCCAGCTCCTTTCATTCAGTCAGTAGCTTCAATCATTTCTGGACGTTTTTCAATGGCAAAAATCAATGAATATTGTAAATGCAAAAACAGTAATTTCTCCGCATTGCAAGGTGCAATTCTGAAATTTTTTGCTTTTTCCTGCTCCTCTTAGCATGATAAAGAAGATTCAAAGAGAGTGAGATGCCAGCTCCTTTCATTCAGTCAGTAGCTTCAATCATTTCTGGTATATGAATAACATGATGTTTTTCAATGGCAAAAATCAATGAATATTGTAAATGCACAAACAGTAATTTCTCCGCATTGCAAGGTGCAATTCTGAAATTTTTTGCTTTTTCCTGCTCCTCTTAGCATGATAAAGAAGATTCAAAGATAGTGAGATGCCAGCTCCTTTCATTTAGTCAGTAGCTTCAATCATTTCTGGTATATGAATAACATGATGTTTTTCAATGGCAAAAATCAATGAATATTGTAAATGCACAAACAGTAATTTCTCCGCATTGCAAGGTGCAATTCTGAAATTTTTTGCTTTTTCCTGCTCCTCTTAGCATGATAAAGAAGATTCAAAGAGAGTGAGATGCCAGCTCCTTTCATTCAGTCAGTAGCTTCAAACATTTCTGGACGTTTTTCAATGGCAAAAATCAATGAATATTGTAAATGCACAAACAGTAATTTCTCCGCATTGCAATGTGCAATTCTGAAATTTTTTCCTTTTTCCTGCTCCTCTTAGCATGATAAAGAAGATTCAAAGAGAGTGAGATGCCAGCTCCTTTCATTCAGTCAGTAGCTTCAATCATTTCTGGTATATGAATAACATGATGTTTTTCAATGGTAAAAATCAATGAATATTGTAAATGCACAAACAGTAATTTCTCCGCATTGCAAGGTGCAATTGTGAAATTTTTAGCTTTTTCCTGCTCCTCTTAGCATGATAAAGAAGATTCAAAGAGAGTGAGATGCCAGCTCCTTTCATTCAGTCAGTAGCTTCAATCATTTCTGGACGTTTTTCAATGGCAAAAATCAATGAATATTGTAAATGCAAAAACAGTAATTTCTCCGCATTGCAAGGTGCAATTCTGAAATTTTTTGCTTTTTCCTGCTCCTCTTAGCATGATAAAGAAGATTCAAAGAGAGTGAGATGCCAGCTCCTTTCATTCAGTCAGTAGCTTCAATCATTTCTGGTATATGAATAACATGATGTTTTTCAATGGCAAAAATCAATGAATATTGTAAATGCACAAACAGTAATTTCTCCGCATTGCAAGGTGCAATTCTGAAATTTTTTGCTTTTTCCTGCTCCTCTTAGCATGATAAAGAAGATTCAAAGATAGTGAGATGCCAGCTCCTTTCATTTAGTCAGTAGCTTCAATCATTTCTGGTATATGAATAACATGATGTTTTTCAATGGCAAAAATCAATGAATATTGTAAATGCACAAACAGTAATTTCTCCGCATTGCAAGGTGCAATTCTGAAATTTTTTGCTTTTTCCTGCTCCTCTTAGCATGATAAAGAAGATTCAAAGATAGTGAGATGCCAGCTCCTTTCATTTAGTCAGTAGCTTCAATCATTTCTGGTATATGAATAACATGATGTTTTTCAATGGCAAAAATCAATGAATATTGTAAATGCACAAACAGTAATTTCTCCGCATTGCAAGGTGCAATTCTGAAATTTTTTGCTTTTTCCTGCTCCTCTTAGCATGATAAAGAAGATTCAAAGAGAGTGAGATGCCAGCTCCTTTCATTCAGTCAGTAGCTTCAAACATTTCTGGACGTTTTTCAATGGCAAAAATCAATGAATATTGTAAATGCACAAACAGTAATTTCTCCGCATTGCAATGTGCAATTCTGAAATTTTTTGCTTTTTCCTGCTCCTCTTAGCATGATAAAGAAGATTCAAAGAGAGTGAGATGCCAGCTCCTTTCATTCAGTCAGTAGCTTCAAACATTTCTGGTATATGAATAACATGATGTTTTTCAATGGCAAAAATCAATGAATATTGTAAATGCACAAACAGTAATTTCTCCGCATTGCAAGGTGCAATTCTGAAATTTTTTGCTTTTTCCTGCTCCTCTTAGCATGATAAAGAAGATTCAAAGAGAGTGAGATGCCAGCTCCTTTCATTCAGTCAGTAGCTTCAATCATTTCTGGACGTTTTTCAAAGGCAAAAATCAATGAATATTGTAAATGCACAAACAGTAATTTCTCCGCATTGCAAGGTGCAATTCTGAAATTTTTTGCTTTTTCCTGCTCCTCTTAGCATGATAAAGAAGATTCAAAGAGATTGAGATGCCAGCTCCTTTCATTCAGTCAGTAGCTTCAATCATTTCTGGACGTTTTTCAATGGCAAAAATCAATGAATATTGTAAATGCACAAACAGTAATTTCTCCGCATTGCAAGGTGCAATTCTGAATTTTTTTTGTTTTTCCTGCTCCTCTTAGCATGATAAAGAAGATTCAAAGAGAGTGAGATGCCAGCTCATTTCATTCAGTCAGTAGCTTCAAACATTTCTGGTATATGAATAACATGATGTTTTTCAATGGCAAAAATCAATGAATATTGTAAATGCACAAACAGTAATTTCTCCGCATTGCAAGGTGCAATTCTGAAATTTTTTGCTTTTTCCTGCTCCTCATAGCATGATAAAGAAGATTCAAAGAGAGTGAGATGCCAGCTCCTTTCATTCAGTCAGTAGCTTCAAACATTTCTGGACGTTTTTCAATGGCAAAAATCAATGAATATTGTAAATGCACAAACAGTAATTTCTCCGCATTGCAATGTGCAATTCTGAAATTTTTTGCTTTTTCCTGCTCCTCTTAGCATGATAAAGAAGATTCAAAGAGAGTGAGATGCCAGCTCCTTTCATTCAGTCAGTAGCTTCAAACATTTCTGGTATATGAATAACATGATGTTTTTCAATGGCAAAAATCAATGAATATTGTAAATGCACAAACAGTAATTTCTCCGCATTGCAAGGTGCAATTCTGAAATTTTTTGCTTTTTCCTGCTCCTCTTAGCATGATAAAGAAGATTCAAAGAGAGTGAGATGCCAGCTCCTTTCATTCAGTCAGTAGCTTCAATCATTTCTGGACGTTTTTCAAAGGCAAAAATCAATGAATATTGTAAATGCACAAACAGTAATTTCTCCGCATTGCAAGGTGCAATTCTGAAATTTTTTGCTTTTTCCTGCTCCTCTTAGCATGATAAAGAAGATTCAAAGAGAGTGAGATGCCAGCTCCTTTCATTCAGTCAGTAGCTTCAATCATTTCTGGTATATGAATAACATGATGTTTTTCAATGGCAAAAATCAATGAATATTGTAACTGCACAAACAGTAATTTCTCCGCATTGCAAGGTGCAATTCTGAAATTTTTTGCTTTTTCCTGCTCCTCTTAGCATGATAAAGAAGATTCAAAGAGAGTGAGATGCCAGCTCCTTTCATTCAGTCAGTAGCTTAAATCATTTCTGGACGTTTTTCAATGGCAAAAATCAATGAATATTGTAAATGCACAAACAGTATTTTCTCCGCATTGCAAGGTGCAATTCTGAAATTTTTTGCTTTTTCCTGCTCCTCTTAGCATGATAAAGAAGATTCAAAGAGAGTGAGATGCCAGCTCCTTTCATTCAGTCAGTAGCTTCAATCATTTCTGGTATATGAATAACATGATGTTTTTCAATGGGAAAAATCAATGAATATTGTAAATGCACAAACAGTAATTTCTCCGCATTGCAAGGTGCAATTCTGAAATTTTTTGCTTTTTCCTGCTCCTCTTAGCATGATAAAGAAGATTCAAAGAGAGTGAGATGCCAGCTCCTTTCATTCAGTCAGTAGCTTCAATCATTTCTGGACGTTTTTCAATGGCAAAAATCAATGAATATTGTAAATGCACAAACAGTAATTTCTCCGCATTGCAAGGTGCAATTCTGAAATTTTATGCTTTTTCCTGCTCCTCTTAGCATGATAAAGAAGATTCAAAGAGAGTGAGATGCCAGCTCCTTTCATTCAGTCAGTAGCTTCAATCATTTCTGGACGTTTTTCAATGGCAAAAATCAATGAATATTGTAAATGCACAAACAGTAATTTCTCCGCATTGCAAGGTGCAATTCTGAAATTTTTTGCTTTTTCCTGCTCCTCTTAGCATGATAAAGAAGATTCAAAGAGAGTGAGATGCCAGCTCCTTTCATTCAGTCAGTAGCTTCAAGCATTTCTGGAATATGAATAACATGATGTTTTTCAATGGCAAAAATCAATGAATATTGTAAATGCACAAACAGTAATTTCTCCGCATTGCAAGGTGCAATTCTGAAATTTTTTGCTTTTTCCTGCTCCTCTTAGCATGATAAAGAAGATTCAAAGAGAGTGAGATGCCAGCTCCTTTCATTCAGTCAGTAGCTTCAATCATTTCTGGACGTTTTTCAATGGGAAAAATCAATGAATATTGTAAATGCACAAACAGTAATTTCTCCGCATTGCAAGGTGCAATTGTGAAATTTTTTGCTTTTTCCTGCTCCTCTTAGCATGATAAAGAAGATTCAAAGAGAGTGAGATGCCAGCTCCTTTCATTCAGTCAGTAGCTTCAATCATTTCTGGACGTTTTTCAATGGCAAAAATCAATGAATATTGTAAATGCACAAACAGTAATTTCTCCGCATTGCAAGGTGCAATTCTGAAATTTTATGCTTTTTCCTGCTCCTCTTAGCATGATAAAGAAGATTCAAAGAGAGTGAGATGCCAGCTCCTTTCATTCAGTCAGTAGCTTCAATCATTTCTGGACGTTTTTCAATGGCAAAAATCAATGAATATTGTAAATGCACAAACAGTATTTTCTCCGCATTGCAAGGTGCAATTCTGAAATTTTTTGCTTTTTCCTGCTCCTCTTAGCATGATAAAGAAGATTCAAAGAGAGTGAGATGCCAGCTCCTTTCATTCAGTCAGTAGCTTCAATCATTTCTGGTATATGAATAACATGATGTTTTTCAATGGGAAAAATCAATGAATATTGTAAATGCACAAACAGTAATTTCTCCGCATTGCAAGGTGCAATTCTGAAATTTTTTGCTTTTTCCTGCTCCTCTTAGCATGATAAAGAAGATTCAAAGAGAGTGAGATGCCAGCTCCTTTCATTCAGTCAGTAGCTTCAATCATTTCTGGACGTTTTTCAATGGCAAAAATCAATGAATATTGTAAATGCACAAACAGTAATTTCTCCGCATTGCAAGGTGCAATTCTGAAATTTTTTGCTTTTTCCTGCTCCTCTTAGCATGATAAAGAAGATTCAAAGAGAGTGAGATGCCAGCTCCTTTCATTCAGTCAGTAGCTTCAAGCATTTCTGGAATATGAATAACATGATGTTTTTCAATGGCAAAAATCAATGAATATTGTAAATGCACAAACAGTAATTTCTCCGCATTGCAAGGTGCAATTCTGAAATTTTTTGCTTTTTCCTGCTCCTCTTAGCATGATAAAGAAGATTCAAAGAGAGTGAGATGCCAGCTCCTTTCATTCAGTCAGTAGCTTCAATCATTTCTGGACGTTTTTCAATGGGAAAAATCAATGAATATTGTAAATGCACAAACAGTAATTTCTCCGCATTGCAAGGTGCAATTCTGAAATTTTTTGCTTTTTCCTGCTCCTCTTAGCATGATAAAGAAGATTCAAAGAGAGTGAGATGCCAGCTCCTTTCATTCAGTCAGTAGCTTCAATCATTTCTGGACGTTTTTCAATGGCAAAAATCAATGAATATTGTAAATGCACAAACAGTAATTTCTCCGCATTGCAAGGTGCAATTCTGAAATTTTATGCTTTTTCCTGCTCCTCTTAGCATGATAAAGAAGATTCAAAGAGAGTGAGATGCCAGCTCCTTTCATTCAGTCAGTAGCTTCAATCATTTCTGGACGTTTTTCAATGGCAAAAATCAATGAATATTGTAAATGCACAAACAGTAATTTCTCCGCATTGCAAGGTGCAATTCTGAAATTTTTTGCTTTTTCCTGCTCCTCTTAGCATGATAAAGAAGATTCAAAGAGAGTGAGATGCCAGCTCCTTTCATTCAGTCAGTAGCTTCAAGCATTTCTGGAATATGAATAACATGATGTTTTTCAATGGCAAAAATCAATGAATATTGTAAATGCACAAACAGTAATTTCTCCGCATTGCAAGGTGCAATTCTGAAATTTTTTGCTTTTTCCTGCTCCTCTTAGCATGATAAAGAAGATTCAAAGAGAGTGAGATGCCAGCTCCTTTCATTCAGTCAGTAGCTTCAATCATTTCTGGACGTTTTTCAATGGGAAAAATCAATGAATATTGTAAATGCACAAACAGTAATTTCTCCGCATTGCAAGGTGCAATTGTGAAATTTTTTGCTTTTTCCTGCTCCTCTTAGCATGATAAAGAAGATTCAAAGAGAGTGAGATGCCAGCTCCTTTCATTCAGTCAGTAGCTTCAATCATTTCTGGACGTTTTTCAATGGCAAAAATCAATGAATATTGTAAATGCACAAACAGTAATTTCTCCGCATTGCAAGGTGCAATTCTGAAATTTTATGCTTTTTCCTGCTCCTCTTAGCATGATAAAGAAGATTCAAAGAGAGTGAGATGCCAGCTCCTTTCATTCAGTCAGTAGCTTCAATCATTTCTGGACGTTTTTCAATGGCAAAAATCAATGAATATTGTAAATGCACAAACAGTATTTTCTCCGCATTGCAAGGTGCAATTCTGAAATTTTTTGCTTTTTCCTGCTCCTCTTAGCATGATAAAGAAGATTCAAAGAGAGTGAGATGCCAGCTCCTTTCATTCAGTCAGTAGCTTCAATCATTTCTGGTATATGAATAACATGATGTTTTTCAATGGGAAAAATCAATGAATATTGTAAATGCACAAACAGTAATTTCTCCGCATTGCAAGGTGCAATTCTGAAATTTTTTGCTTTTTCCTGCTCCTCTTAGCATGATAAAGAAGATTCAAAGAGAGTGAGATGCCAGCTCCTTTCATTCAGTCAGTAGCTTCAATCATTTCTGGACGTTTTTCAATGGCAAAAATCAATGAATATTGTAAATGCACAAACAGTAATTTCTCCGCATTGCAAGGTGCAATTCTGAAATTTTTTGCTTTTTCCTGCTCCTCTTAGCATGATAAAGAAGATTCAAAGAGAGTGAGATGCCAGCTCCTTTCATTCAGTCAGTAGCTTCAAGCATTTCTGGAATATGAATAACATGATGTTTTTCAATGGCAAAAATCAATGAATATTGTAAATGCACAAACAGTAATTTCTCCGCATTGCAAGGTGCAATTCTGAAATTTTTTGCTTTTTCCTGCTCCTCTTAGCATGATAAAGAAGATTCAAAGAGAGTGAGATGCCAGCTCCTTTCATTCAGTCAGTAGCTTCAATCATTTCTGGACGTTTTTCAATGGGAAAAATCAATGAATATTGTAAATGCACAAACAGTAATTTCTCCGCATTGCAAGGTGCAATTGTGAAATTTTTTGCTTTTTCCTGCTCCTCTTAGCATGATAAAGAAGATTCAAAGAGAGTGAGATGCCAGCTCCTTTCATTCAGTCAGTAGCTTCAATCATTTCTGGACGTTTTTCAATGGCAAAAATCAATGAATATTGTAAATGCACAAACAGTAATTTCTCCGCATTGCAAGGTGCAATTCTGAAATTTTATGCTTTTTCCTGCTCCTCTTAGCATGATAAAGAAGATTCAAAGAGAGTGAGATGCCAGCTCCTTTCATTCAGTCAGTAGCTTCAATCATTTCTGGACGTTTTTCAATGGCAAAAATCAATGAATATTGTAAATGCACAAACAGTAATTTCTCCGCATTGCAAGGTGCAATTCTGAAATTTTTTGCTTTTTCCTGCTCCTCTTAGCATGATAAAGAAGATTCAAAGAGAGTGAGATGCCAGCTCCTTTCATTCAGTCAGTAGCTTCAAGCATTTCTGGAATATGAATAACATGATGTTTTTCAATGGCAAAAATCAATGAATATTGTAAATGCACAAACAGTAATTTCTCCGCATTGCAAGGTGCAATTCTGAAATTTTTTGCTTTTTCCTGCTCCTCTTAGCATGATAAAGAAGATTCAAAGAGAGTGAGATGCCAGCTCCTTTCATTCAGTCAGTAGCTTCAATCATTTCTGGTATATGAATAACATGATGTTTTTCAATGGCAAAAATCAATGAATATTGTAAATGCACAAACAGTAATTTCTCCGCATTGCAAGGTGCAATTCAGAAATTTTTAGCTTTTTCCTGCTCCTCTTAGCATGATAAAGAAGATTCAAAGAGAGTGAGATGCCAGCTCCTTTCATTCAGTCAGTAGCTTCAAACATTTCTGGTATATGAATAACATGATGTTTTTCAATGGCAAAAATCAATGAATATTGTAAATGCACAAACATTAATTTCTCCGCATTGCAAGGTGCAATTCTGAAATTTTTTGCTTTTTCCTGCTCCTCTTAGCATGATAAAGAAGATTCAAAGAGAGTGAGATGCCAGCTCCTTTCATTCAGTCAGTAGCTTCAATCATTTCTGGACGTTTTTCAATGGCAAAAATCAATGAATATTGTAAATGCACAAACAGTAATTTCTCCGCATTGCAAGGTGCAATTCTGAAATTTTTTGCTTTTTCCTGCTCCTCTTAGCATGATAAAGAAGATTCAAAGAGAGTGAGATGCCAGCTCCTTTCATTCAGTCAGTAGCTTCAATCATTTCTGGTATATGAATAACATGATGTTTTTCAGTGGCAAAAATCAATGAATATTGTAAATGCACAAACAGTAATTTCTCCGCATTGCAAGGTGCAATTGTGAAATTTTTTGCTTTTTCCTGCTCCTCTTAGCATGATAAAGAAGATTCAAAGAGAGTGAGATGCCAGCTCCTTTCATTCAGTCAGTAGCTTCAATCATTTCTGGACGTTTTTCAATGGCAAAAATCAATGAATATTGTAAATGCACAAACAGTAATTTCTCCGCATTGCAAGGTGCAATTCTGAAATTTTTTGCTTTTTCCTGCTCCTCTTAGCATGATAAAGAAGATTCAAAGAGAGTGAGATGCCAGCTCCTTTCATTCAGTCAGTAGCTTCAATCATTTCTGGTATATGAATAACATGATGTTTTTCAATGGCAAAAATCAATGAATATTGTAAATGCACAAACAGTAATTTCTCCGCATTGCAAGGTGCAATTCTGAAATTTTTTGCTTTTTCCTGCTCCTCTTAGCATGATAAAGAAGATTCAAAGATAGTGAGATGCCAGCTCCTTTCATTTAGTCAGTAGCTTCAATCATTTCTGGTATATGAATAACATGATGTTTTTCAATGGCAAAAATCAATGAATATTGTAAATGCACAAACAGTAATTTCTCCGCATTGCAAGGTGCAATTCTGAAATTTTTTGCTTTTTCCTGCTCCTCTTAGCATGATAAAGAAGATTCAAAGAGAGTGAGATGCCAGCTCCTTTCATTCAGTCAGTAGCTTCAATCATTTCTGGACGTTTTTCAATGGGAAAAATCAATGAATATTGTAAATGCACAAACAGTAATTTCTCCGCATTGCAAGGTGCAATTCTGAAATTTTTTGCTTTTTCCTGCTCCTCTTAGCATGATAAAGAAGATTCAAAGAGAGTGAGATGCCAGCTCCTTTCATTCAGTCAGTAGCTTCAAGCATTTCTGGAATATGAATAACATGATGTTTTTCAATGGCAAAAATCAATGAATATTGTAAATGCACAAACAGTAATTTCTCCGCATTGCAAGGTGCAATTCTGAAATTTTTTGCTTTTTCCTGCTCCTCTTAGCATGATAAAGAAGATTCAAAGAGAGTGAGATGCCAGCTCATTTCATTCAGTCAGTAGCTTCAATCATTTCTGGACGTTTTTCAATGGCAAAAATCAATGAATATTGTAAATGCACAAACAGTAATTTCTCCGCATTGCAAGGTGCAATTCTGAAATTTTTTGCTTTTTCCTGCTCCTCTTAGCATGATAAAGAAGATTCAAAGAGAGTGAGATGCCAGCTCCTTTCATTCAGTCAGTAGCTTCAATCATTTCTGGTATATGAATAACATGATGTTTTTCAATGGCAAAAATCAATGAATATTGTAAATGCACAAACAGTAATTTCTCCGCATTGCAAGGTGCAATTCTGAAATTTTTAGCTTTTTCCTGCTCCTCTTAGCATGATAAAGAAGATTCAAAGAGAGTGAGATGCCAGCTCCTTTCATTCAGTCAGTAGCTTCAATCATTTCTGGACGTTTTTCAATGGCAAAAATCAATGAATATTGTAAATGCACAAACAGTAATTTCTCCGCATTGCAAGGTGCAATTCTGAAATTTTATGCTTTTTCCTGCTCCTCTTAGCATGATAAAGAAGATTCAAAGAGAGTGAGATGCCAGCTCCTTTCATTCAGTCAGTAGCTTCAATCATTTCTGGACGTTTTTCAATGGCAAAAATCAATGAATATTGTAAATGCACAAACAGTAATTTCTCCGCATTGCAAGGTGCAATTCTGAAATTTTTTGCTTTTTCCTGCTCCTCTTAGCATGATAAAGAAGATTCAAAGAGAGTGAGATGCCAGCTCCTTTCATTCAGTCAGTAGCTTCAAGCATTTCTGGAATATGAATAACATGATGTTTTTCAATGGCAAAAATCAATGAATATTGTAAATGCACAAACAGTAATTTCTCCGCATTGCAAGGTGCAATTCTGAAATTTTTTGCTTTTTCCTGCTCCTCTTAGCATGATAAAGAAGATTCAAAGAGAGTGAGATGCCAGCTCCTTTCATTCAGTCAGTAGCTTCAATCATTTCTGGACGTTTTTCAATGGGAAAAATCAATGAATATTGTAAATGCACAAACAGTAATTTCTCCGCATTGCAAGGTGCAATTCTGAAATTTTTTGCTTTTTCCTGCTCCTCTTAGCATGATAAAGAAGATTCAAAGAGAGTGAGATGCCAGCTCCTTTCATTCAGTCAGTAGCTTCAATCATTTCTGGACGTTTTTCAATGGCAAAAATCAATGAATATTGTAAATGCACAAACAGTAATTTCTCCGCATTGCAAGGTGCAATTCTGAAATTTTATGCTTTTTCCTGCTCCTCTTAGCATGATAAAGAAGATTCAAAGAGAGTGAGATGCCAGCTCCTTTCATTCAGTCAGTAGCTTCAATCATTTCTGGACGTTTTTCAATGGCAAAAATCAATGAATATTGTAAATGCACAAACAGTAATTTCTCCGCATTGCAAGGTGCAATTCTGAAATTTTTTGCTTTTTCCTGCTCCTCTTAGCATGATAAAGAAGATTCAAAGAGAGTGAGATGCCAGCTCCTTTCATTCAGTCAGTAGCTTCAAGCATTTCTGGAATATGAATAACATGATGTTTTTCAATGGCAAAAATCAATGAATATTGTAAATGCACAAACAGTAATTTCTCCGCATTGCAAGGTGCAATTCTGAAATTTTTTGCTTTTTCCTGCTCCTCTTAGCATGATAAAGAAGATTCAAAGAGAGTGAGATGCCAGCTCCTTTCATTCAGTCAGTAGCTTCAATCATTTCTGGTATATGAATAACATGATGTTTTTCAATGGCAAAAATCAATGAATATTGTAAATGCACAAACAGTAATTTCTCCGCATTGCAAGGTGCAATTCTGAAATTTTTAGCTTTTTCCTGCTCCTCTTAGCATGATAAAGAAGATTCAAAGAGAGTGAGATGCCAGCTCCTTTCATTCAGTCAGTAGCTTCAAACATTTCTGGTTTTTTGAATAACATGATGTTTTTCAATGGCAAAAATCAATGAATATTGTAAATGCACAAACATTAATTTCTCCGCATTGCAAGGTGCAATTCTGAAATTTTTTGCTTTTTCCTGCTCCTCTTAGCATGATAAAGAAGATTCAAAGAGAGTGAGATGCCAGCTCCTTTCATTCAGTCAGTAGCTTCAATCATTTCTGGACGTTTTTCAATGGCAAAAATCAATGAATATTGTAAATGCACAAACAGTAATTTCTCCGCATTGCAAGGTGCAATTCTGAAATTTTTTGCTTTTTCCTGCTCCTCTTAGCATGATAAAGAAGATTCAAAGAGAGTGAGATGCCAGCTCCTTTCATTCAGTCAGTAGCTTCAATCATTTCTGGTATATGAATAACATGATGTTTTTCAGTGGCAAAAATCAATGAATATTGTAAATGCACAAACAGTAATTTCTCCGCATTGCAAGGTGCAATTGTGAAATTTTTTGCTTTTTCCTGCTCCTCTTAGCATGATAAAGAAGATTCAAAGAGAGTGAGATGCCAGCTCCTTTCATTCAGTCAGTAGCTTCAATCATTTCTGGACGTTTTTCAATGGCAAAAATCAATGAATATTGTAAATGCACAAACAGTAATTTCTCCGCATTGCAAGGTGCAATTCTGAAATTTTTTGCTTTTTCCTGCTCCTCTTAGCATGATAAAGAAGATTCAAAGAGAGTGAGATGCCAGCTCCTTTCATTCAGTCAGTAGCTTCAATCATTTCTGGACGTTTTTCAATGGGAAAAATCAATGAATATTGTAAATGCACAAACAGTAATTTCTCCGCATTGCAAGGTGCAATTCTGAAATTTTTTGCTTTTTCCTGCTCCTCTTAGCATGATAAAGAAGATTCAAAGAGAGTGAGATGCCAGCTCCTTTCATTCAGTCAGTAGCTTCAAGCATTTCTGGAATATGAATAACATGATGTTTTTCAATGGCAAAAATCAATGAATATTGTAAATGCACAAACAGTAATTTCTCCGCATTGCAAGGTGCAATTCTGAAATTTTTTGCTTTTTCCTGCTCCTCTTAGCATGATAAAGAAGATTCAAAGAGAGTGAGATGCCAGCTCCTTTCATTCAGTCAGTAGCTTCAATCATTTCTGGACGTTTTTCAATGGCAAAAATCAATGAATATTGTAAATGCACAAACAGTAATTTCTCCGCATTGCAAGGTGCAATTCTGAAATTTTTTGCTTTTTCCTGCTCCTCTTAGCATGATAAAGAAGATTCAAAGAGAGTGAGATGCCAGCTCCTTTCATTCAGTCAGTAGCTTCAATCATTTCTGGTATATGAATAACATGATGTTTTTCAATGGCAAAAATCAATGAATATTGTAAATGCACAAACAGTAATTTCTCCGCATTGCAAGGTGCAATTCTGAAATTTTTAGCTTTTTCCTGCTCCTCTTAGCATGATAAAGAAGATTCAAAGAGAGTGAGATGCCAGCTCCTTTCATTCAGTCAGTAGCTTCAAACATTTCTGGTATATGAATAACATGATGTTTTTCAATGGCAAAAATCAATGAATATTGTAAATGCACAAACATTAATTTCTCCGCATTGCAAGGTGCAATTCTGAAATTTTTTGCTTTTTCCTGCTCCTCTTAGCATGATAAAGAAGATTCAAAGAGAGTGAGATGCCAGCTCCTTTCATTCAGTCAGTAGCTTCAATCATTTCTGGACGTTTTTCAATGGCAAAAATCAATGAATATTGTAAATGCACAAACAGTAATTTCTCCGCATTGCAAGGTGCAATTCTGAAATTTTTTGCTTTTTCCTGCTCCTCTTAGCATGATAAAGAAGATTCAAAGAGAGTGAGATGCCAGCTCCTTTCATTCAGTCAGTAGCTTCAATCATTTCTGGTATATGAATAACATGATGTTTTTCAGTGGCAAAAATCAATGAATATTGTAAATGCACAAACAGTAATTTCTCCGCATTGCAAGGTGCAATTGTGAAATTTTTTGCTTTTTCCTGCTCCTCTTAGCATGATAAAGAAGATTCAAAGAGAGTGAGATGCCAGCTCCTTTCATTCAGTCAGTAGCTTCAATCATTTCTGGACGTTTTTCAATGGCAAAATTCAATGAATATTGTAAATGCACAAACAGTAATTTCTCCGCATTGCAAGGTGCAATTCTGAAATGTTTTGCTTTTTCCTGCTCCTCTTAGCATGATAAAGAAGATTCAAAGAGAGTGAGATGCCAGCTCCTTTCATTCAGTCAGTAGCTTCAATCATTTCTGGTATATGAATAACATGATGTTTTTCAATGGCAAAAATCAATGAATATTGTAAATGCACAAACAGTAATTTCTCCGCATTGCAAGGTGCAATTCTGAAATTTTTTGCTTTTTCCTGCTCCTCTTAGCATGATAAAGAAGATTCAAAGATAGTGAGATGCCAGCTCCTTTCATTTAGTCAGTAGCTTCAATCATTTCTGGTATATGAATAACATGATGTTTTTCAATGGCAAAAATCAATGAATATTGTAAATGCACAAACAGTAATTTCTCCGCATTGCAAGGTGCAATTCTGAAATTTTTTGCTTTTTCCTGCTCCTCTTAGCATGATAAAGAAGATTCAAAGAGAGTGAGATGCCAGCTCCTTTCATTCAGTCAGTAGCTTCAATCATTTCTGGACGTTTTTCAATGGGAAAAATCAATGAATATTGTAAATGCACAAACAGTAATTTCTCCGCATTGCAAGGTGCAATTCTGAAATTTTTTGCTTTTTCCTGCTCCTCTTAGCATGATAAAGAAGATTCAAAGAGAGTGAGATGCCAGCTCCTTTCATTCAGTCAGTAGCTTCAAGCATTTCTGGAATATGAATAACATGATGTTTTTCAATGGCAAAAATCAATGAATATTGTAAATGCACAAACAGTAATTTCTCCGCATTGCAAGGTGCAATTCTGAAATTTTTTGCTTTTTCCTGCTCCTCTTAGCATGATAAAGAAGATTCAAAGAGAGTGAGATGCCAGCTCCTTTCATTCAGTCAGTAGCTTCAATCATTTCTGGACGTTTTTCAATGGCAAAAATCAATGAATATTGTAAATGCACAAACAGTAATTTCTCCGCATTGCAAGGTGCAATTCTGAAATTTTTTGCTTTTTCCTGCTCCTCTTAGCATGATAAAGAAGATTCAAAGAGAGTGAGATGCCAGCTCCTTTCATTCAGTCAGTAGCTTCAATCATTTCTGGTATATGAATAACATGATGTTTTTCAATGGCAAAAATCAATGAATATTGTAAATGCACAAACAGTAATTTCTCCGCATTGCAAGGTGCAATTCTGAAATTTTTTGCTTTTTCCTGCTCCTCTTAGCATGATAAAGAAGATTCAAAGAGAGTGAGATGCCAGCTCCTTTCATTCAGTCAGTAGCTTCAATCATTTCTGGACGTTTTTCAATGGCAAAAATCAATGAATATTGTAAATGCACAAACAGTAATTTCTCCGCATTGCAAGGTGCAATTCTGAAATTTTTTGCTTTTTCCTGCTCCTCTTAGCATGATAAAGAAGATTCAAAGAGAGTGAGATGCCAGCTCCTTTCATTCAGTCAGTAGCTTCAATCATTTCTGGTATATGAATAACATGATGTTTTTCAATGGCAAAAATCAATGAATATTGTAAATGCACAAACAGTAATTTCTCCGCATTGCAAGGTGCAATTGTGAAATTTTTTGCTTTTTCCTGCTCCTCTTAGCATGATAAAGAAGATTCAAAGAGAGTGAGATGCCAGCTCCTTTCATTCAGTCAGTAGCTTCAATCATTTCTGGACGTTTTTCAATGGCAAAAATCAATGAATATTGTAAATGCACAAACAGTAATTTCTCCGCATTGCAAGGTGCAATTCTGAAATTTTTTGCTTTTTCCTGCTCCTCTTAGCATGATAAAGAAGATTCAAAGATAGTGAGATGCCAGCTCCTTTCATTTAGTCAGTAGCTTCAATCATTTCTGGTATATGAATAACATGATGTTTTTCAATGGCAAAAATCAATGAATATTGTAAATGCACAAACAGTAATTTCTCCGCATTGCAAGGTGCAATTCTGAAATTTTTTGCTTTTTCCTGCTCCTCTTAGCATGATAAAGAAGATTCAAAGAGAGTGAGATGCCAGCTCCTTTCATTCAGTCAGTAGCTTCAATCATTTCTGGACGTTTTTCAATGGGAAAAATCAATGAATATTGTAAATGCACAAACAGTAATTTCTCCGCATTGCAAGGTGCAATTCTGAAATTTTTTGCTTTTTCCTGCTCCTCTTAGCATGATAAAGAAGATTCAAAGAGAGTGAGATGCCAGCTCCTTTCATTCAGTCAGTAGCTTCAAGCATTTCTGGAATATGAATAACATGATGTTTTTCAATGGCAAAAATCAATGAATATTGTAAATGCACAAACAGTAATTTCTCCGCATTGCAAGGTGCAATTCTGAAATTTTTTGCTTTTTCCTGCTCCTCTTAGCATGATAAAGAAGATTCAAAGAGAGTGAGATGCCAGCTCCTTTCATTCAGTCAGTAGCTTCAATCATTTCTGGACGTTTTTCAATGGCAAAAATCAATGAATATTGTAAATGCACAAACAGTAATTTCTCCGCATTGCAAGGTGCAATTCTGAAATTTTTTGCTTTTTCCTGCTCCTCTTAGCATGATAAAGAACATTCAAAGAGAGTGAGATGCCAGCTCCTTTCATTCAGTCAGTAGCTTCAATCATTTCTGGTATATGAATAACATGATGTTTTTCAATGGCAAAAATCAATGAATATTGTAAATGCACAAACAGTAATTTCTCCGCATTGCAAGGTGCAATTCTGAAATTTTTAGCTTTTTCCTGCTCCTCTTAGCATGATAAAGAAGATTCAAAGAGAGTGAGATGCCAGCTCCTTTCATTCAGTCAGTAGCTTCAAACATTTCTGGTATATGAATAACATGATGTTTTTCAATGGCAAAAATCAATGAATATTGTAAATGCACAAACATTAATTTCTCCGCATTGCAAGGTGCAATTCTGAAATTTTTTGCTTTTTCCTGCTCCTCTTAGCATGATAAAGAAGATTCAAAGAGAGTGAGATGCCAGCTCCTTTCATTCAGTCAGTAGCTTCAATCATTTCTGGTATATGAATAACATGATGTTTTTCAATGGCAAAAATCAATGAATATTGTAAATGCACAAACAGTAATTTCTCCGCATTGCAAGGTGCAATTGTGAAATTTTTTGCTTTTTCCTGCTCCTCTTAGCATGATAAAGAAGATTCAAAGAGAGTGAGATGCCAGCTCCTTTCATTCAGTCAGTAGCTTCAATCATTTCTGGACGTTTTTCAATGGCAAAAATCAATGAATATTGTAAATGCACAAACAGTATTTTCTCCGCATTGCAAGGTGCAATTCTGAAATTTTTTGCTTTTTCCTGCTCCTCTTAGCATGATAAAGAAGATTCAAAGAGAGTGAGATGCCAGCTCCTTTCATTCAGTCAGTAGCTTCAATCATTTCTGGTATATGAATAACATGATGTTTTTCAATGGCAAAAATCAATGAATATTGTAAATGCACAAACAGTAATTTCTCCGCATTGCAAGGTGCAATTCTGAAATTTTTTGCTTTTTCCTGCTCCTCTTAGCATGATAAAGAAGATTCAAAGAGAGTGAGATGCCAGCTCCTTTCATTCAGTCAGTAGCTTCAAACATTTCTGGTATATGAATAACATGATGATTTTCAATGGCAAAAATCAATGAATATTGTAAATGCACAAACAGTAATTTCTCCGCATTGCAAGGTGCAATTCTGAAATTTTTTGCTTTTTCCTGCTCCTCTTAGCATGATAAAGAAGATTCAAAGAGAGTGAGATGCCAGCTCCTTTCATTCAGTCAGTAGCTTCAATCATTTCTGGACGTTTTTCAATGGCAAAAATCAATGAATATTGTAAATGCACAAACAGTAATTTCTCCGCATTGCAAGGTGCAAATCTGAAATTTTTTGCTTTTTCCTGCTCCTCTTAGCATGATAAAGAAGATTCAAAGAGAGTGAGATGCCAGCTCCTTTCATTCAGTCAGCAGCTTCAATCATTTCTGGACATTTTTCAATGGCAAAAATCAAGGAATATTGTAAATGCACAAACAGTATTTTCTCCGCATTTCAAGGTGCAATTCTGAAATTTTTTGCTTTTTACTGCTCCTCTTAGCATGATAAAGAAGATTCAAAGAGAGTGAGATGCCAGCTCCTTTCATTCAGTCAGTAGCTTCAATCATTTCTGGTATATGAATAACATGATGTTTTTCAATGGCAAAAATCAATGAATATTGTAAATGCACAAACAGTAATTTCTCCGCATTGCAAGGTGCAATTCTGAAATTTTTTGCTTTTTCCTGCTCCTCTTAGCATGATAAAGAAGATTCAAAGAGAGTGAGATGCCAGCTCCTTTCATTCAGTCAGTAGCTTCAAACATTTCTGGTATATGAATAACATGATGTTTTTCAATGGCAAAAATCAATGAATATTGTAAATGCACAAACAGTAATTTCTCCGCATTGCAAGGTGCAATTCTGAAATTTTTTGCTTTTTCCTGCTCCTCTTAGCATGATAAAGAAGATTCAAAGAGAGTGAGATGCCAGCTCCTTTCATTCAGTCAGTAGCTTCAATCATTTCTGGACATTTTTCAATGGCAAAAATCAATGAATATTGTAAATGCACAAACAGTAATTTCTCCGCATTGCAAGGTGCAAATCTGAAATTTTTTGCTTTTTCCTGCTCCTCTTAGCATGATAAAGAAGATTCAAAGAGAGTGAGATGCCAGCTCCTTTCATTCAGTCAGTAGCTTCAATCATTTCTGGACGTTTTTCAATGGCAAAAATCAATGAATATTGTAAATGCACAAACAGTAATTTCTCCGCATTGCAAGGTGCAATTCTGAAATTTTTTTCTTTTTCCTGCTCCTCATAGCATGATAAAGAAGATTCAAAGAGAGTGAGATGCCAGCTCCTTTCATTCAGTCAGTAGCTTCAATCATTTCTGGTATATGAATAACATGATGTTTTTCAATGGCAAAAATCAATGAATATTGTAAATGCACAAACAGTAATTTCTCCGCATTGCAAGGTGCAATTGTGAAATTTTTTGCTTTTTCCTGCTCCTCTTAGCATGATAAAGAAGATTCAAAGAGAGTGAGATGCCAGCTCCTTTCATTCAGTCAGTAGCTTCAATCATTTCTGGACGTTTTTCAATGGCAAAAATCAATGAATATTGTAAATGCACAAACAGTATTTTCTCCGCATTGCAAGGTGCAATTCTGAAATTTTTTGCTTTTTCCTGCTCCTCTTAGCATGATAAAGAAGATTCAAAGAGAGTGAGATGCCAGCTCCTTTCATTCAGTCAGTAGCTTCAATCATTTCTGGTATATGAATAACATGATGTTTTTCAATGGCAAAAATCAATGAATATTGTAAATGCACAAACAGTAATTTCTCCGCATTGCAAGGTGCAATTCTGAAATTTTTTGCTTTTTCCTGCTCCTCTTAGCATGATAAAGAAGATTCAAAGAGAGTGAGATGCCAGCTCCTTTCATTCAGTCAGTAGCTTCAAACATTTCTGGTATATGAATAACATGATGATTTTCAATGGCAAAAATCAATGAATATTGTAAATGCACAAACAGTAATTTCTCCGCATTGCAAGGTGCAATTCTGAAATTTTTTGCTTTTTCCTGCTCCTCTTAGCATGATAAAGAAGATTCAAAGAGAGTGAGATGCCAGCTCCTTTCATTCAGTCAGTAGCTTCAATCATTTCTGGACGTTTTTCAATGGCAAAAATCAATGAATATTGTAAATGCACAAACAGTAATTTCTCCGCATTGCAAGGTGCAAATCTGAAATTTTTTGCTTTTTCCTGCTCCTCTTAGCATGATAAAGAAGATTCAAAGAGAGTGAGATGCCAGCTCCTTTCATTCAGTCAGCAGCTTCAATCATTTCTGGACATTTTTCAATGGCAAAAATCAATGAATATTGTAAATGCACAAACAGTAATTTCTCCGCATTGCAAGGTGCAATTCTGAAATTTTTTGCTTTTTCCTGCTCCTCATAGCATGATAAAGAAGATTCAAAGAGAGTGAGATGCCAGCTCCTTTCATTCAGTCAGTAGCTTCAAACATTTCTGGACGTTTTTCAATGGCAAAAATCAATGAATATTGTAAATGCACAAACAGTAATTTCTCCGCATTGCAATGTGCAATTCTGAAATTTTTTGCTTTTTCCTGCTCCTCTTAGCATGATAAAGAAGATTCAAAGAGAGTGAGATGCCAGCTCCTTTCATTCAGTCAGTAGCTTCAATCATTTCTGGACGTTTTTCAATGGCAAAAATCAAGGAATATTGTAAATGCACAAACAGTATTTTCTCCGCATTTCAAGGTGCAATTCTGAAATTTTTTGCTTTTTACTGCTCCTCTTAGCATGATAAAGAAGATTCAAAGAGAGTGAGATGCCAGCTCCTTTCATTCAGTCAGTAGCTTCAATCATTTCTGGTATATGAATAACATGATGTTTTTCAATGGCAAAAATCAATGAATATTGTAAATGCACAAACAGTAATTTCTCCGCATTGCAAGGTGCAATTCTGAAATTTTTTGCTTTTTCCTGCTCCTCTTAGCATGATAAAGAAGATTCAAAGAGAGTGAGATGCCAGCTCCTTTCATTCAGTCAGTAGCTTCAAACATTTCTGGTATATGAATAACATGATGTTTTTCAATGGCAAAAATCAATGAATATTGTAAATGCACAAACAGTAATTTCTCCGCATTGCAAGGTGCAATTCTGAAATTTTTTGCTTTTTCCTGCTCCTCTTAGCATGATAAAGAAGATTCAAAGAGAGTGAGATGCCAGCTCCTTTCATTCAGTCAGTAGCTTCAATCATTTCTGGACATTTTTCAATGGCAAAAATCAATGAATATTGTAAATGCACAAACAGTAATTTCTCCGCATTGCAAGGTGCAAATCTGAAATTTTTTGCTTTTTCCTGCTCCTCTTAGCATGATAAAGAAGATTCAAAGAGAGTGAGATGCCAGCTCCTTTCATTCAGTCAGTAGCTTCAATCATTTCTGGACGTTTTTCAATGGCAAAAATCAATGAATATTGTAAATGCACAAACAGTAATTTCTCCGCATTGCAAGGTGCAATTCTGAAATTTTTTTCTTTTTCCTGCTCCTCATAGCATGATAAAGAAGATTCAAAGAGAGTGAGATGCCAGCTCCTTTCATTCAGTCAGTAGCTTCAAACATTTCTGGACGTTTTTCAATGGCAAAAATCAATGAATATTGTAAATGCACAAACAGTAATTTCTCCGCATTGCAATGTGCAATTCTGAAATTTTTTGCTTTTTCCTGCTCCTCTTAGCATGATAAAGAAGATTCAAAGAGAGTGAGATGCCAGCTCCTTTCATTCAGTCAGTAGCTTCAAACATTTCTGGTATATGAATAACATGATGTTTTTCAATGGCAAAAATCAATGAATATTGTAAATGCACAAACAGTAATTTCTCCGCATTGCAAGGTGCAATTCTGAAATTTTTTGCTTTTTCCTGCTCCTCTTAGCATGATAAAGAAGATTCAAAGAGAGTGAGATGCCAGCTCCTTTCATTCAGTCAGTAGCTTCAATCATTTCTGGACGTTTTTCAAAGGCAAAAATCAATGAATATTGTAAATGCACAAACAGTAATTTCTCCGCATTGCAAGGTGCAATTCTGAAATTTTTTGCTTTTTCCTGCTTCTCTTACCATGATAAAGAAGATTCAAAGAGAGTGAGATGCCAGCTCCTTTCATTCAGTCAGTAGCTTCAATCATTTCTGGTATATGAATAACATGATGTTTTTCAATGGCAAAAATCAATGAATATTGTAAATGCACAAACAGTAATTTCTCCGCATTGCAAGGTGCAATTCTGAAATTTTTTGCTTTTTCCTGCTCCTCTTAGCATGATAAAGAAGATTCAAAGAGAGTGAGATGCCATCTCCTTTCATTCAGTCAGTAGCTTCAATCATTTCTGGACGTTTTTCAATGGCAAAAATCAATGAATATTGTAAATGCACAAACAGTATTTTCTCCGCATTGCAAGGTGCAATTCTGAAATTTTTTGCTTTTTCCTGCTCCTCTTAGCATGATAAAGAAGATTCAAAGAGAGTGAGATGCCAGCTCCTTTCATTCAGTCAGTAGCTTCAATCATTTCTGGTATATGAATAACATGATGTTTTTCAATGGCAAAAATCAATGAATATTGTAAATGCACAAACAGTAATTTCTCCGCATTGCAAGGTGCAATTCTGAAATTTTTTGCTTTTTCCTGCTCCTCTTAGCATGATAAAGAAGATTCAAAGAGAGTGATATGCCAGCTCCTTTCATTCAGTCAGTAGCTTCAATCATTTCTGGACGTTTTTCAATGGCAAAAATCAATGAATATTGTAAATGCACAAACAGTAATTTCTCCGCATTGCAAGGTGCAATTCTGAAATTTTTTGCTTTTTCCTGCTCCTCTTAGCATGATAAAGAAGATTCAAAGAGAGTGAGATGCCAGCTCCTTTCATTCAGTCAGTAGCTTCAAACATTTCTGGTATATGAATAACATGATGTTTTTCAATGGCAAAAATCAATGAATATTGTAAATGCACAAACAGTAATTTCTCAGTATTGCAAGGTGCAATTCTGAAATTTTTTGCTTTTTCCTGCTCCTCTTAGCATGATAAAGAAGATTCAAAGAGAGTGAGATGCCAGCTCCTTTCATTCAGTCAGTAGCTTCAATCATTTCTGGACGTTTTTCAATGGCAAAAATCAATGAATATTGTAAATGCACAAACAGTAATTTACTCCGCATTGCAATGTGCAATTCTGAAATTTTTTGCTTTTTCCTGCTCCTCTTAGCATGATAAAGAAGATTCAAAGAGAGTGAGATGCCAGCTCCTTTCATTCAGTCAGTAGCTTCAAACATTTCTGGTATATGAATAACATGATGTTTTTCAATGGCAAAAATCAATGAATATTGTAAATGCACAAACAGTAATTTCTCCGCATTGCAAGGTGCAATTCTGAAATTTTTTGCTTTTTCCTGCTCCTCTTAGCATGATAAAGAAGATTCAAAGAGAGTGAGATGCCAGCTCCTTTCATTCAGTCAGTAGCTTCAATCATTTCTGGACGTTTTTCAAAGGCAAAAATCAATGAATATTGTAAATGCACAAACAGTAATTTCTCCGCATTGCAAGGTGCAATTCTGAAATTTTTTGCTTTTTCCTGCTTCTCTTAGCATGATAAAGAAGATTCAAAGAGAGTGAGATGCCAGCTCCTTTCTTTCAGTCAGTAGCTTCAATCATTTCTGGTATATGAATAACATGATGTTTTTCAATGGCAAAAATCAATGAATATTGTAAATGCACAAACAGTAATTTCTCCGCATTGCAAGGTGCAATTCTGAAATTTTTTGCTTTTTCCTGCTCCTCTTAGCATGATAAAGAAGATTCAAAGAGAGTGAGATGCCAGCTCCTTTCATTCAGTCAGTAGCTTCAATCATTTCTGGACGTTTTTCAATGGCAAAAATCAATGAATATTGTAAATGCACAAACAGTATTTTCTCCGCATTGCAAGGTGCAATTCTGAAATTTTTTGCTTTTTCCTGCTCCTCTTAGCATGATAAAGAAGATTCAAAGAGAGTGAGATGCCAGCTCCTTTCATTCAGTCAGTAGCTTCAATCATTTCTGGTATATGAATAACATGATGTTTTTCAATGGCAAAAATCAATGAATATTGTAAATGCACAAACAGTAATTTCTCCGCATTGCAAGGTGCAATTCTGAAATTTTTTGCTTTTTCCTGCTCCTCTTAGCATGATAAAGAAGATTCAAAGAGAGTGAGATGCCAGCTCCTTTCATTCAGTCAGTAGCTTCAATCATTTCTGGACGTTTTTCAATGGCAAAAATCAATGAATATTGTAAATGCACAAACAGTAATTTCTCCGCATTGCAAGGTGCAATTCTGAAATTTTTTGCTTTTTCCTGCTCCTCTTAGCATGATAAAGAAGATTCAAAGAGAGTGAGATGCCAGCTCCTTTCATTCAGTCAGTAGCTTCAAACATTTCTGGTATATGAATAACATGATGTTTTTCAATGGCAAAAATCAATGAATATTGTAAATGCACAAACAGTAATTTCTCAGTATTGCAAGGTGCAATTCTGAAATTTTTTGCTTTTTCCTGCTCCTCTTAGCATGATAAAGAAGATTCAAAGAGAGTGAGATGCCAGCTCCTTTCATTCAGTCAGTAGCTTCAATCATTTCTGGACGTTTTTCAATGGCAAAAATCAATGAATATTGTAAATGCACAAACAGTAATTTCTCCGCATTGCAAGGTGCAATTCTGAAATTTTTTGCTTTTTCCTGCTCCTCTTAGCATGATAAAGAAGATTCAAAGAGAGTGAGATGCCAGCTCCTTTCATTCAGTCAGTAGCTTCAAACATTTCTGGTATATGAATAACATGATGTTTTTCAATGGCAAAAATCAATGAATATTGTAAATGCACAAACAGTAATTTCTCTGCATTGCAAGGTGCAATTCTGAAATTTTTTGCTTTTTCCTGCTCCTCTTAGCATGATAAAGAAGATTCAAAGAGAGTGAGATGCCAGCTCCTTTCATTCAGTCAGTAGCTTCAATCATTTCTGGACGTTTTTCAATGGCAAAAATCAATGAATATTGTAAATGCACAAACAGTAATTTCTCAGTATTGCAAGGTGCAATTCTGAAATTTTTTGCTTTTTCCTGCTCCTCTTAGCATGATAAAGAAGATTCAAAGAGAGTGAGATGCCAGCTCCTTTCATTCAGTCAGTAGCTTCAATCATTTCTGGACGTTTTTCAATGGCAAAAATCAATGAATATTGTAAATGCACAAACAGTAATTTCTCCGCATTGCAAGGTGCAATTCTGAAATTTTTTGCTTTTTCCTGCTCCTCTTAGCATGATAAAGAAGATTCAAAGAGAGTGAGATGCCAGCTCCTTTCATTCAGTCAGTAGCTTCAAACATTTCTGGTATATGAATAACATGATGTTTTTCAATGGCAAAAATCAATGAATATTGTAAATGCACAAACAGTAATTTCTCTGCATTGCAAGGTGCAATTCTGAAATTTTTTGCTTTTTCCTGCTCCTCTTAGCATGATAAAGAAGATTCAAAGAGAGTGAGATGCCAGCTCCTTTCATTCAGTCAGTAGCTTCAATCATTTCTGGACGTTTTTCAATGGCAAAAATCAATGAATATTGTAAATGCACAAACAGTAATTTCTCCGCATTGCAAGGTGCAATTCTGAAATTTTTTGCTTTTTCCTGCTCCTCTTAGCATGATAAAGAAGATTCAAAGAGAGTGAGATGCCAGGTCCTTTCATTCAGTCAGTAGCTTCAATCATTTCTGGTATATGAATAACATGATGTTTTTCAATGGCAAAAATCAATGAATATTGTAAATGCACAAACAGTAATTTCTCCGCATTGCAAGGTGCAATTCTGAAATTTTTTGCTTTTTCCTGCTCCTCTTAGCATGATAAAGACGATTCAAAGAGAGTGAGATGCCAGCTCCTTTCATTCAGTCAGTAGCTTCAAACATTTCTGGTATATGAATAACATGATGTTTTTCAATGGCAAAAATCAATGAATATTGTAAATGCACAAACAGTAATTTCTCCGCATTGCAAGGTGCAATTCTGAAATTTTTTGCTTTTTCCTGCTCCTCTTAGCATGATAAAGAAGATTCAAAGAGAGTGAGATGCCAGCTCCTTTCATTCAGTCAGTAGCTTCAATCATTTCTGGACGTTTTTCAAAGGCAAAAATCAATGAATATTGTAAATGCACAAACAGTAATTTCTCCGCATTGCAAGGTGCAATTCTGAAATTTTTTGCTTTTTCCTGCTCCTCTTAGCATGATAAAGAAGATTCAAAGAGAGTGAGATGCCAGCTCCTTTCTTTCAGTCAGTAGCTTCAATCATTTCTGGTATATGAATAACATGATGTTTTTCAATGGCAAAAATCAATGAATATTGTAAATGCACAAACAGTAATTTCTCCGCATTGCAAGGTGCAATTCTGAAATTTTTTGCTTTTTCCTGCTCCTCTTAGCATGATAAAGAAGATTCAAAGAGAGTGAGATGCCAGCTCCTTTCATTCAGTCAGTAGCTTCAATCATTTCTGGACGTTTTTCAATGGCAAAAATCAATGAATATTGTAAATGCACAAACAGTATTTTCTCCGCATTGCAAGGTGCAATTCTGAAATTTTTTGCTTTTTCCTGCTCCTCTTAGCATGATAAAGAAGATTCAAAGAGAGTGAGATGCCAGCTCCTTTCATTCAGTCAGTAGCTTCAATCATTTCTGGACGTTTTTCAATGGCAAAAATCAATGAATATTGTAAATGCACAAACAGTAATTTCTCCGCATTGCAAGGTGCAATTCTGAAATTTTTTGCTTTTTCCTGCTCCTCTTAGCATGATAAAGAAGATTCAAAGAGAGTGAGATGCCAGCTCCTTTCATTCAGTCAGTAGCTTCAATCATTTCTGGACGTTTTTCAATGGCAAAAATCAATGAATATTGTAAATGCACAAACAGTAATTTCTCCGCATTGCAAGGTGCAATTCTGAAATTTTTTTCTTTTTCCTGCTCCTCATAGCATGATAAAGAAGATTCAAAGAGAGTGAGATGCCAGCTCCTTTCATTCAGTCAGTAGCTTCAAACATTTCTGGACGTTTTTCAATGGCAAAAATCAATGAATATTGTAAATGCACAAACAGTAATTTCTCCGCATTGCAATGTGCAATTCTGAAATTTTTTGCTTTTTCCTGCTCCTCTTAGCATGATAAAGAAGATTCAAAGAGAGTGAGATGCCAGCTCCTTTCATTCAGTCAGTAGCTTCAAACATTTCTGGTATATGAATAACATGATGTTTTTCAATGGCAAAAATCAATGAATATTGTAAATGCACAAACAGTAATTTCTCCGCATTGCAAGGTGCAATTCTGAAATTTTTTGCTTTTTCCTGCTCCTCTTAGCATGATAAAGAAGATTCAAAGAGAGTGAGATGCCAGCTCCTTTCATTCAGTCAGTAGCTTCAATCATTTCTGGACGTTTTTCAAAGGCAAAAATCAATGAATATTGTAAATGCACAAACAGTAATTTCTCCGCATTGCAAGGTGCAATTCTGAAATTTTTTGCTTTTTCCTGCTTCTCTTACCATGATAAAGAAGATTCAAAGAGAGTGAGATGCCAGCTCCTTTCATTCAGTCAGTAGCTTCAATCATTTCTGGTATATGAATAACATGATGTTTTTCAATGGCAAAAATCAATGAATATTGTAAATGCACAAACAGTAATTTCTCCGCATTGCAAGGTGCAATTCTGAAATTTTTTGCTTTTTCCTGCTCCTCTTAGCATGATAAAGAAGATTCAAAGAGAGTGAGATGCCAGCTCCTTTCATTCAGTCAGTAGCTTCAATCATTTCTGGACGTTTTTCAATGGCAAAAATCAATGAATATTGTAAATGCACAAACAGTATTTTCTCCGCATTGCAAGGTGCAATTCTGAAATTTTTTGCTTTTTCCTGCTCCTCTTAGCATGATAAAGAAGATTCAAAGAGAGTGATATGCCAGCTCCTTTCATTCAGTCAGTAGCTTCAATCATTTCTGGACGTTTTTCAATGGCAAAAATCAATGAATATTGTAAATGCACAAACAGTAATTTCTCCGCATTGCAAGGTGCAATTCTGAAATTTTTTGCTTTTTCCTGCTCCTCTTAGCATGATAAAGAAGATTCAAAGAGAGTGAGATGCCAGCTCCTTTCATTCAGTCAGTAGCTTCAAACATTTCTGGTATATGAATAACATGATGTTTTTCAATGGCAAAAATCAATGAATATTGTAAATGCACAAACAGTAATTTCTCAGTATTGCAAGGTGCAATTCTGAAATTTTTTGCTTTTTCCTGCTCCTCTTAGCATGATAAAGAAGATTCAAAGAGAGTGAGATGCCAGCTCCTTTCATTCAGTCAGTAGCTTCAATCATTTCTGGACGTTTTTCAATGGCAAAAATCAATGAATATTGTAAATGCACAAACAGTAATTTACTCCGCATTGCAATGTGCAATTCTGAAATTTTTTGCTTTTTCCTGCTCCTCTTAGCATGATAAAGAAGATTCAAAGAGAGTGAGATGCCAGCTCTTTCATTCAGTCAGTAGCTTCAAACATTTCTGGTATATGAATAACATGATGTTTTTCAATGGCAAAAATCAATGAATATTGTAAATGCACAAACAGTAATTTCTCCGCATTGCAAGGTGCAATTCTGAAATTTTTTGCTTTTTCCTGCTCCTCTTAGCATGATAAAGAAGATTCAAAGAGAGTGAGATGCCAGCTCCTTTCATTCAGTCAGTAGCTTCAATCATTTCTGGACGTTTTTCACAGGCAAAAATCAATGAATATTGTAAATGCACAAACAGTAATTTCTCCGCATTGCAAGGTGCAATTCTGAAATTTTTTGCTTTTTCCTGCTTCTCTTAGCATGATAAAGAAGATTCAAAGAGAGTGAGATGCCAGCTCCTTTCTTTCAGTCAGTAGCTTCAATCATTTCTGGTATATGAATAACATGATGTTTTTCAATGGCAAAAATCAATGAATATTGTAAATGCACAAACAGTAATTTCTCCGCATTGCAAGGTGCAATTCTGAAATTTTTTGCTTTTTCCTGCTCCTCTTAGCATGATAAAGAAGATTCAAAGAGAGTGAGATGCCAGCTCCTTTCATTCAGTCAGTAGCTTCAATCATTTCTGGACGTTTTTCAATGGCAAAAATCAATGAATATTGTAAATGCACAAACAGTATTTTCTCCGCATTGCAAGGTGCAATTCTGAAATTTTTTGCTTTTTCCTGCTCCTCTTAGCATGATAAAGAAGATTCAAAGAGAGTGAGATGCCAGCTCCTTTCATTCAGTCAGTAGCTTCAATCATTTCTGGTATATGAATAACATGATGTTTTTCAATGGCAAAAATCAATGAATATTGTAAATGCACAAACAGTAATTTCTCCGCATTGCAAGGTGCAATTCTGAAATTTTTTGCTTTTTCCTGCTCCTCTTAGCATGATAAAGAAGATTCAAAGAGAGTGAGATGCCAGCTCCTTTCATTCAGTCAGTAGCTTCAATCATTTCTGGACGTTTTTCAATGGCAAAAATCAATGAATATTGTAAATGCACAAACAGTAATTTCTCCGCATTGCAAGGTGCAATTCTGAAATTTTTTGCTTTTTCCTGCTCCTCTTAGCATGATAAAGAAGATTCAAAGAGAGTGAGATGCCAGCTCCTTTCATTCAGTCAGTAGCTTCAAACATTTCTGGTATATGAATAACATGATGTTTTTCAATGGCAAAAATCAATGAATATTGTAAATGCACAAACAGTAATTTCTCAGTATTGCAAGGTGCAATTCTGAAATTTTTTGCTTTTTCCTGCTCCTCTTAGCATGATAAAGAAGATTCAAAGAGAGTGAGATGCCAGCTCCTTTCATTCAGTCAGTAGCTTCAATCATTTCTGGACGTTTTTCAATGGCAAAAATCAATGAATATTGTAAATGCACAAACAGTAATTTCTCCGCATTGCAAGGTGCAATTCTGAAATTTTTTGCTTTTTCCTGCTCCTCTTAGCATGATAAAGAAGATTCAAAGAGAGTGAGATGCCAGCTCCTTTCATTCAGTCAGTAGCTTCAATCATTTCTGGACGTTTTTCAATGGCAAAAATCAATGAATATTGTAAATGCACAAACAGTAATTTCTCCGCATTGCAAGGTGCAATTCTGAAATTTTTTGCTTTTTCCTGCTCCTCTTAGCATGATAAAGAAGATTCAAAGAGAGTGAGATGCCAGCTCCTTTCATTCAGTCAGTAGCTTCAAACATTTCTGGTATATGAATAACATGATGTTTTTCAATGGCAAAAATCAATGAATATTGTAAATGCACAAACAGTAATTTCTCCGCATTGCAAGGTGCAATTCTGAAATTTTTTGCTTTTTCCTGCTCCTCTTAGCATGATAAAGAAGATTCAAAGAGAGTGAGATGCCAGGTCCTTTCATTCAGTCAGTAGCTTCAATCATTTCTGGTATATGAATAACATGATGTTTTTCAATGGCAAAAATCAATGAATATTGTAAATGCACAAACAGTAATTTCTCCGCATTGCAAGGTGCAATTCTGAAATTTTTTGCTTTTTCCTGCTCCTCTTAGCATGATAAAGAAGATTCAAAGAGAGTGAGATGCCAGGTCCTTTCATTCAGTCAGTAGCTTCAATCATTTCTGGTATATGAATAACATGATGTTTTTCAATGGCAAAAATCAATGAATATTGTAAATGCACAAACAGTAATTTCTCCGCATTGCAAGGTGCAATTCTGAAATTTTTTGCTTTTTCCTGCTCCTCTTAGCATGATAAAGAAGATTCAAAGAGAGTGAGATGCCAGCTCCTTTCATTCAGTCAGTAGCTTCAAACATATCTGGTATATGAATAACATGATGTTTTTCAATGGCAAAAATCAATGAATATTGTAAATGCACAAACAGTAATTTCTCCGCATTGCAAGGTGCAATTCTGAAATTTTTTGCTTTTTCCTGCTCCTCTTAGCATGATAAAGAAGATTCAAAGAGATTGAGATGCCAGCTCCTTTCATTCAGTCAGTAGCTTCAATCATTTCTGGACGTTTTTCAATGGCAAAAATCAATGAATATTGTAAATGCACAAACAGTAATTTCTCCGCATTGCAAGGTGCAATTCTGAAATTTTTTGCTTTTTCCTGCTCCTCTTAGCAAGATAAAGAAGATTCAAAGAGAGTGAGATGCCAGCTCCTTTCATTCAGTCAGTAGCTTCAATCATTTCTGGTATATGAATAACGATGTTTTTCAATGGCAAAAATCAATGAATATTGTAAATGCACAAACAGTAATTTCTCCGCATTGCAAGGTGCAATTCTGAAATTTTTTGCTTTTTCCTGCTCCTCTTAGCATGATAAAGACGATTCAAAGAGAGTGAGATGCCAGCTCCTTTCATTCAGTCAGTAGCTTCAAACATTTCTGGTATATGAATAACATGATGTTTTTCAATGGCAAAAATCAATGAATATTGTAAATGCACAAACAGTAATTTCTCCGCATTGCAAGGTGCAATTCTGAAATTTTTTGCTTTTTCCTGCTCCTCTTAGCATGATAAAGAAGATTCAAAGAGAGTGAGATGCCAGCTCCTTTCATTCAGTCAGTAGCTTCAATCATTTCTGGACGTTTTTCAAAGGCAAAAATCAATGAATATTGTAAATGCACAAACAGTAATTTCTCCGCATTGCAAGGTGCAATTCTGAAATTTTTTGCTTTTTCCTGCTCCTCTTAGCATGATAAAGAAGATTCAAAGAGAGTGAGATGCCAGCTCCTTTCTTTCAGTCAGTAGCTTCAATCATTTCTGGTATATGAATAACATGATGTTTTTCAATGGCAAAAATCAATGAATATTGTAAATGCACAAACAGTAATTTCTCCGCATTGCAAGGTGCAATTCTGAAATTTTTTGCTTTTTCCTGCTCCTCTTAGCATGATAAAGAAGATTCAAAGAGAGTGAGATGCCAGCTCCTTTCATTCAGTCAGTAGCTTCAATCATTTCTGGACGTTTTTCAATGGCAAAAATCAATGAATATTGTAAATGCACAAACAGTATTTTCTCCGCATTGCAAGGTGCAATTCTGAAATTTTTTGCTTTTTCCTGCTCCTCTTAGCATGATAAAGAAGATTCAAAGAGAGTGAGATGCCAGCTCCTTTCATTCAGTCAGTAGCTTCAATCATTTCTGGACGTTTTTCAATGGCAAAAATCAATGAATATTGTAAATGCACAAACAGTAATTTCTCCGCATTGCAAGGTGCAATTCTGAAATTTTTTGCTTTTTCCTGCTCCTCTTAGCATGATAAAGAAGATTCAAAGAGAGTGAGATGCCAGCTCCTTTCATTCAGTCAGTAGCTTCAATCATTTCTGGTATATGAATAACGTGATGTTTTTCAATGGCAAAAATCAATGAATATTGTAAATGCACAAACAGTAATTTCTCCACATTGCAAGGTGCAATTCTGAAATTTTTGCTTTTTCCTGCTCCTCTTAGCATGATAAAGAAGATTCAAAGAGAGTGAGATGCCAGCTCCTTTCATTCAGTCAGTAGCTTCAATCATTTCTGGACGTTTTTCAATGGCAAAAATCAATGAATATTGTAAATGCACAAACAGTATTTTCTCCGCATTGCAAGGTGCAATTCTGAAATTTTTTGCTTTTTCCTGCTCCTCTTAGCATGATAAAGAAGATTCAAAGAGAGTGAGATGCCAGCTCCTTTCATTCAGTCAGTAGCTTCAATCATTTCTGGTATATGAATAACATGATGTTTTTCAATTCCAAAAATCAATGAATATTGTAAATGCACAAACAGTAATTTCTCCGCATTGCAAGGTGCAATTCTGAAATTTTTTGCTTTTTCCTGCTCCTCTTAGCATGATAAAGAAGATTCAAAGAGAGTGAGATGCCAGCTCCTTACATTCAGTCAGTAGCTTCAATCATTTCTGGATGTTTTTCAATGGCAAAAATCAATGAATATTGTAAATGCACAAACAGTATTTTCTCCGCATTGCAAGGTGCAATTCTGAAATTTTTTGCTTTTTCCTGCTCCTCTTAGCATGATAAAGAAGATTCAAAGAGAGTGAGATGCCAGCTCCTTTCATTCAGTCAGTAGCTTCAATCATTTCTGGTATATGAATAACATGATGTTTTTCAATTCCAAAAATCAATGAATATTGTAAATGCACAAACAGTAATTTCTCCGCATTGCAAGGTGCAATTCTGAAATTTTTTGCTTTTTCCTGCTCCTCTTAGCATGATAAAGAAGATTCAAAGAGAGTGAGATGCCAGCTCCTTTCATTCAGTCAGTAGCTTCAATCATTTCTGGACGTTTTTCAATGGCAAAAATCAATGAATATTGTAAATGCACAAACAGTATTTTCTCCGCATTGCAAGGTGCAATTCTGAAATTTTTTGCTTTTTCCTGCTCCTCTTAGCATGATAAAGAAGATTCAAAGAGAGTGAGATGCCAGCTCCTTTCATTCAGTCAGTAGCTTCAATCATTTCTGGTATATGAATAACATGATGTTTTTCAATTCCAAAAATCAATGAATATTGTAAATGCACAAACAGTAATTTCTCCGCATTGCAAGGTGCAATTCTGAAATTTTTTGCTTTTTCCTGCTCCTCTTAGCATGATAAAGAAGATTCAAAGAGAGTGAGATGCCAGCTCCTTTCATTCAGTCAGTAGCTTCAATCATTTCTGGACGTTTTTCAATGGCAAAAATCAATGAATATTGTAAATGCACAAACAGTAATTTCTCCGCATTGCAAGGTGCAATTCTGAAATTTTTTGCTTTTTCCTGCTCCTCATAGCATGATAAAGAAGATTCAAAGAGAGTGAGATGCCAGCTCCTTTCATTCAGTCAGTAGCTTCAATCATTTCTGGACGTTTTTCAATGGCAAAAATCAATGAATATTGTAAATGCACAAACAGTAATTTCTCCGCATTGCAAGGTGCAATTCTGAAATTTTTTGCTTTTTCCTGCTCCTCTTAGCATGATAAAGAAGATTCAAAGAGAGTGAGATGCCAGCTCCTTTCATTCAGTCAGTAGCTTCAATCATTTCTGGTATATGAATAACGTGATGTTTTTCAATGGCAAAAATCAATGAATATTGTAAATGCACAAACAGTAATTTCTCCGCATTGCAAGGTGCAATTCTGAAATTTTTTGCTTTTTCCTGCTCCTCTTAGCATGATAAAGAAGATTCAAAGAGAGTGAGATGCCAGCTCCTTTCATTCAGTCAGTAGCTTCAAACATATCTGGTATATGAATAACATGATGTTTTTCAATGGCAAAAATCAATGAATATTGTAAATGCACAAACAGTAATTTCTCCGCATTGCAAGGTGCAATTCTGAAATTTTTTGCTTTTTCCTGCTCCTCTTAGCATGATAAAGAAGATTCAAAGAGATTGAGATGCCAGCTCCTTTCATTCAGTCAGTAGCTTCAATCATTTCTGGACGTTTTTCAATGGCAAAAATCAATGAATATTGTAAATGCACAAACAGTAATTTCTCCGCATTGCAAGGTGCAATTCTGAAATTTTTTGCTTTTTCCTGCTCCTCTTAGCAAGATAAAGAAGATTCAAAGAGAGTGAGATGCCAGCTCCTTTCATTCAGTCAGTAGCTTCAATCATTTCTGGTATATGAATAACGATGTTTTTCAATGGCAAAAATCAATGAATATTGTAAATGCACAAACAGTAATTTCTCCGCATTGCAAGGTGCAATTCTGAAATTTTTTGCTTTTTCCTGCTCCTCTTAGCATGATAAAGAAGATTCAAAGAGAGTGAGATGCCAGCTCCTTTCATTCAGTCAGTAGCTTCAAACATTTCTGGTATATGAATAACATGATGTTTTTCAATGGCAAAAATCAATGAATATTGTAAATGCACAAACAGTAATTTCTCCGCATTGCAAGGTGCAATTCTGAAATTTTTTGCTTTTTCCTGCTCCTCTTAGCATGATAAAGAAGATTCAAAGAGAGTGAGATGCCAGCTCCTTTCATTCAGTCAGTAGCTTCAATCATTTCTGGACGTTTTTCAAAGGCAAAAATCAATGAATATTGTAAATGCACAAACAGTAATTTCTCCGCATTGCAAGGTGCAATTCTGAAATTTTTTGCTTTTTCCTGCTCCTCTTAGCATGATAAAGAAGATTCAAAGAGAGTGAGATGCCAGCTCCTTTCTTTCAGTCAGTAGCTTCAATCATTTCTGGTATATGAATAACATGATGTTTTTCAATGGCAAAAATCAATGAATATTGTAAATGCACAAACAGTAATTTCTCCGCATTGCAAGGTGCAATTCTGAAATTTTTTGCTTTTTCCTGCTCCTCTTAGCATGATAAAGAAGATTCAAAGAGAGTGAGATGCCAGCTCCTTTCATTCAGTCAGTAGCTTCAATCATTTCTGGACGTTTTTCAATGGCAAAAATCAATGAATATTGTAAATGCACAAACAGTATTTTCTCCGCATTGCAAGGTGCAATTCTGAAATTTTTTGCTTTTTCCTGCTCCTCTTAGCATGATAAAGAAGATTCAAAGAGAGTGAGATGCCAGCTCCTTTCATTCAGTCAGTAGCTTCAATCATTTCTGGACGTTTTTCAATGGCAAAAATCAATGAATATTGTAAATGCACAAACAGTAATTTCTCCGCATTGCAAGGTGCAATTCTGAAATTTTTTGCTTTTTCCTGCTCCTCTTAGCATGATAAAGAAGATTCAAAGAGAGTGAGATGCCAGCTCCTTTCATTCAGTCAGTAGCTTCAATCATTTCTGGTATATGAATAACGTGATGTTTTTCAATGGCAAAAATCAATGAATATTGTAAATGCACAAACAGTAATTTCTCCGCATTGCAAGGTGCAATTCTGAAATTTTTTGCTTTTTCCTGCTCCTCTTAGCATGATAAAGAAGATTCAAAGAGAGTGAGATGCCAGCTCCTTTCATTCAGTCAGTAGCTTCAATCATTTCTGGACGTTTTTCAATGGCAAAAATCAATGAATATTGTAAATGCACAAACAGTATTTTCTCCGCATTGCAAGGTGCAATTCTGAAATTTTTTGCTTTTTCCTGCTCCTCTTAGCATGATAAAGAAGATTCAAAGAGAGTGAGATGCCAGCTCCTTTCATTCAGTCAGTAGCTTCAATCATTTCTGGTATATGAATAACATGATGTTTTTCAATTCCAAAAATCAATGAATATTGTAAATGCACAAACAGTAATTTCTCCGCATTGCAAGGTGCAATTCTGAAATTTTTTGCTTTTTCCTGCTCCTCTTAGCATGATAAAGAAGATTCAAAGAGAGTGAGATGCCAGCTCCTTTCATTCAGTCAGTAGCTTCAATCATTTCTGGATGTTTTTCAATGGCAAAAATCAATGAATATTGTAAATGCACAAACAGTATTTTCTCCGCATTGCAAGGTGCAATTCTGAAATTTTTTGCTTTTTCCTGCTCCTCTTAGCATGATAAAGAAGATTCAAAGAGAGTGAGATGCCAGCTCCTTTCATTCAGTCAGTAGCTTCAATCAATTCTGGTATATGAATAACATGATGTTTTTCAATTCCAAAAATCAATGAATATTGTAAATGCACAAACAGTAATTTCTCCGCATTGCAAGGTGCAATTCTGAAATTTTTTGCTTTTTCCTGCTCCTCTTAGCATGATAAAGAAGATTCAAAGAGAGTGAGATGCCAGCTCCTTTCATTCAGTCAGTAGCTTCAATCATTTCTGGACGTTTTTCAATGGCAAAAATCAATGAATATTGTAAATGCACAAACAGTATTTTCTCCGCATTGCAAGGTGCAATTCTGAAATTTTTTGCTTTTTCCTGCTCCTCTTAGCATGATAAAGAAGATTCAAAGAGAGTGAGATGCCAGCTCCTTTCATTCAGTCAGTAGCTTCAATCATTTCTGGTATATGAATAACATGATGTTTTTCAATTCCAAAAATCAATGAATATTGTAAATGCACAAACAGTAATTTCTCCGCATTGCAAGGTGCAATTCTGAAATTTTTTGCTTTTTCCTGCTCCTCTTAGCATGATAAAGAAGATTCAAAGAGAGTGAGATGCCAGCTCCTTTCATTCAGTCAGTAGCTTCAATCATTTCTGGACGTTTTTCAATGGCAAAAATCAATGAATATTGTAAATGCACAAACAGTAATTTCTCCGCATTGCAAGGTGCAATTCTGAAATTTTTTGCTTTTTCCTGCTCCTCATAGCATGATAAAGAAGATTCAAAGAGAGTGAGATGCCAGCTCCTTTCATTCAGTCAGTAGCTTCAATCATTTCTGGACGTTTTTCAATGGCAAAAATCAATGAATATTGTAAATGCACAAACAGTAATTTCTCCGCATTGCAAGGTGCAATTCTGAAATTTTTTGCTTTTTCCTGCTCCTCTTAGCATGATAAAGAAGATTCAAAGAGAGTGAGATGCCAGCTCCTTTCATTCAGTCAGTAGCTTCAATCATTTCTGGTATATGAATAACGTGATGTTTTTCAATGGCAAAAATCAATGAATATTGTAAATGCACAAACAGTAATTTCTCCGCATTGCAAGGTGCAATTCTGAAATTTTTTGCTTTTTCCTGCTCCTCTTAGCATGATAAAGAAGATTCAAAGAGAGTGAGATGCCAGCTCCTTTCATTCAGTCAGTAGCTTCAATCATTTCTGGACGTTTTTCAATGGCAAAAATCAATGAATATTGTAAATGCACAAACAGTAATTTCTCCGCATTGCAAGGTGCAATTCTGAAATTTTTTGCTTTTTCCTGCTCCTCTTGGCATGATAAAGAAGATTCAAAGAGAGTGAGATGCCAGGTCCTTTCATTCAGTCAGTAGCTTCAATCATTTCTGGTATATGAATAACATGATGTTTTTCAATGGCAAAAATCAATGAATATTGTAAATGCACAAACAGTAATTTCTCCGCATTGCAAGGTGCAATTCTGAAATTTTTTGCTTTTTCCTGCTCCTCTTAGCATGATAAAGAAGATTCAAAGAGAGTGAGATGCCAGCTCCTTTCATTCAGTCAGTAGCTTCAAACATATCTGGTATATGAATAACATGATGTTTTTCAATGGCAAAAATCAATGAATATTGTAAATGCACAAACAGTAATTTCTCCGCATTGCAAGGTGCAATTCTGAAATTTTTTGCTTTTTCCTGCTCCTCTTAGCATGATAAAGAAGATTCAAAGAGATTGAGATGCCAGCTCCTTTCATTCAGTCAGTAGCTTCAATCATTTCTGGACGTTTTTCAATGGCAAAAATCAATGAATATTGTAAATGCACAAACAGTAATTTCTCCGCATTGCAAGGTGCAATTCTGAAATTTTTTGCTTTTTCCTGCTCCTCTTATCAAGATAAAGAAGATTCAAAGAGAGTGAGATGCCAGCTCCTTTCATTCAGTCAGTAGCTTCAATCTTTTCTGGTATATGAATAACGATGTTTTTCAATGGCAAAAATCAATGAATATTGTAAATGCACAAACAGTAATTTCTCCGCATTGCAAGGTGCAATTCTGAAATTTTTTGCTTTTTCCTGCTCCTCTTAGCATGATAAAGAAGATTCAAAGAGAGTGAGATGCCAGCTCCTTTCATTCAGTCAGTAGCTTCAAACATTTCTGGTATATGAATAACATGATGTTTTTCAATGGCAAAAATCAATGAATATTGTAAATGCACAAACAGTAATTTCTCCGCATTGCAAGGTGCAATTCTGAAATTTTTTGCTTTTTCCTGCTCCTCTTAGCATGATAAAGAAGATTCAAAGAGAGTGAGATGCCAGCTCCTTTCATTCAGTCAGTAGCTTCAATCATTTCTGGACGTTTTTCAAAGGCAAAAATCAATGAATATTGTAAATGCACAAACAGTAATTTCTCCGCATTGCAAGGTGCAATTCTGAAATTTTTTGCTTTTTCCTGCTCCTCTTAGCATGATAAAGAAGATTCAAAGAGAGTGAGATGCCAGCTCCTTTCATTCAGTCAGTAGCTTCAATCATTTCTGGTATATGAATAACATGATGTTTTTCAATGGCAAAAATCAATGAATATTGTAAATGCACAAACAGTAATTTCTCCGCATTGCAAGGTGCAATTCTGAAATTTTTTGCTTTTTCCTGCTCCTCTTAGCATGATAAAGAAGATTCAAAGAGAGTGAGATGCCAGCTCCTTTCATTCAGTCAGTAGCTTCAATCATTTCTGGACGTTTTTCAATGGCAAAAATCAATGAATATTGTAAATGCACAAACAGTATTTTCTCCGCATTGCAAGGTGCAATTCTGAAATTTTTTGCTTTTTCCTGCTCCTCTTAGCATGATAAAGAAGATTCAAAGAGAGTGAGATGCCAGCTCCTTTCATTCAGTCAGTAGCTTCAATCATTTCTGGTATATGAATAACATGATGTTTTTCAATTCCAAAAATCAATGAATATTGTAAATGCACAAACAGTAATTTCTCCGCATTGCAAGGTGCAATTCTGAAATTTTTTGCTTTTTCCTGCTCCTCTTAGCATGATAAAGAAGATTCAAAGAGAGTGAGATGCCAGCTCCTTTCATTCAGTCAGTAGCTTCAAACATTTCTGGTATATGAATAACATGATGTTTTTCAATGGCAAAAATCAATGAATATTGTAAATGCACAAACAGTAATTTCTCCGCATTGCAAGGTGCAATTCTGAAATTTTTTGCTTTTTCCTGCTCCTCTTAGCATGATAAAGAAGATTCAAAGAGAGTGAGATGCCAGCTCCTTTCATTCAGTCAGTAGCTTCAATCATTTCTGGACGTTTTTCAATGGCAAAAATCAATGAATATTGTAAATGCACAAACAGTAATTTCTCCGCATTGCAAGGTGCAATTCTGAAATTTTTTGCTTTTTCCTGCTCCTCATAGCATGATAAAGAAGATTCAAAGAGAGTGAGATGCCAGCTCCTTTCATTCAGTCAGTAGCTTCAATCATTTCTGGATGTTTTTCAATGGCAAAAATCAATGAATATTGTAAATGCACAAACAGTAATTTCTCCGCATTGCAAGGTGCAATTCTGAAATTTTTTGCTTTTTCCTGCTCCTCTTAGCATGATAAAGAAGATTCAAAGAGAGTGAGAAGCCAGGTCCTTTCATTCAGTCAGTAGCTTCAATCATTTCTGGTATATGAATAACATGATGTTTTTCAATGGCAAAAATCAATGAATATTGTAAATGCACAAACAGTAATTTCTCCGCATTGCAAGGTGCAATTCTGAAATTTTTTGCTTTTTCCTGCTCCTCTTAGCATGATAAAGAAGATTCAAAGAGAGTGAGATGCCAGCTCCTTTCATTCAGTCAGTAGCTTCAAACATATCTGGTATATGAATAACATGATGTTTTTCAATGGCAAAAATCAATGAATATTGTAAATGCACAAACAGTAATTTCTCCGCATTGCAAGGTGCAATTCTGAAATTTTTTGCTTTTTCCTGCTCCTCTTAGCATGATAAAGAAGATTCAAAGAGATTGAGATGCCAGCTCCTTTCATTCAGTCAGTAGCTTCAATCATTTCTGGACGTTTTTCAATGGCAAAAATCAATGAATATTGTAAATGCACAAACAGTAATTTCTCCGCATTGCAAGGTGCAATTCTGAAATTTTTTGCTTTTTCCTGCTCCTCTTAGCAAGATAAAGAAGATTCAAAGAGAGTGAGATGCCAGCTCCTTTCATTCAGTCAGTAGCTTCAATCATTTCTGGTATATGAATAACGATGTTTTTCAATGGCAAAAATCAATGAATATTGTAAATGCACAAACAGTAATTTCTCCGCATTGCAAGGTGCAATTCTGAAATTTTTTGCTTTTTCCTGCTCCTCTTAGCATGATAAAGAAGATTCAAAGAGAGTGAGATGCCAGCTCCTTTCATTCAGTCAGTAGCTTCAAACATTTCTGGTATATGAATAACATGATGTTTTTCAATTCCAAAAATCAATGAATATTGTAAATGCACAAACAGTAATTTCTCCGCATTGCAAGGTGCAATTCTGAAATTTTTTGCTTTTTCCTGCTCCTCTTAGCATGATAAAGAAGATTCAAAGAGAGTGAGATGCCAGCTCCTTTCATTCAGTCAGTAGCTTCAATCATTTCTGGATGTTTTTCAATGGCAAAAATCAATGAATATTGTAAATGCACAAACAGTATTTTCTCCGCATTGCAAGGTGCAATTCTGAAATTTTTTGCTTTTTCCTGCTCCTCTTAGCATGATAAAGAAGATTCAAAGAGAGTGAGATGCCAGCTCCTTTCATTCAGTCAGTAGCTTCAATCATTTCTGGTATATGAATAACATGATGTTTTTCAATTCCAAAAATCAATGAATATTGTAAATGCACAAACAGTAATTTCTCCGCATTGCAAGGTGCAATTCTGAAATTTTTTGCTTTTTCCTGCTCCTCTTAGCATGATAAAGAAGATTCAAAGAGAGTGAGATGCCAGCTCCTTTCATTCAGTCAGTAGCTTCAATCATTTCTGGACGTTTTTCAATGGCAAAAATCAATGAATATTGTAAATGCACAAACAGTATTTTCTCCGCATTGCAAGGTGCAATTCTGAAATTTTTTGCTTTTTCCTGCTCCTCTTAGCATGATAAAGAAGATTCAAAGAGAGTGAGATGCCAGCTCCTTTCATTCAGTCAGTAGCTTCAATCATTTCTGGTATATGAATAACATGATGTTTTTCAATTCCAAAAATCAATGAATATTGTAAATGCACAAACAGTAATTTCTCCGCATTGCAAGGTGCAATTCTGAAATTTTTTGCTTTTTCCTGCTCCTCTTAGCATGATAAAGAAGATTCAAAGAGAGTGAGATGCCAGCTCCTTTCATTCAGTCAGTAGCTTCAATCATTTCTGGACGTTTTTCAATGGCAAAAATCAATGAATATTGTAAATGCACAAACAGTAATTTCTCCGCATTGCAAGGTGCAATTCTGAAATTTTTTGCTTTTTCCTGCTCCTCATAGCATGATAAAGAAGATTCAAAGAGAGTGAGATGCCAGCTCCTTTCATTCAGTCAGTAGCTTCAATCATTTCTGGACGTTTTTCAATGGCAAAAATCAATGAATATTGTAAATGCACAAACAGTAATTTCTCCGCATTGCAAGGTGCAATTCTGAAATTTTTTGCTTTTTCCTGCTCCTCTTAGCATGATAAAGAAGATTCAAAGAGAGTGAGATGCCAGCTCCTTTCATTCAGTCAGTAGCTTCAATCATTTCTGGTATATGAATAACGTGATGTTTTTCAATGGCAAAAATCAATGTATATTGTAAATGCACAAACAGTAATTTCTCCGCATTGCAAGGTGCAATTCTGAAATTTTTTGCTTTTTCCTGCTCCTCTTAGCATGATAAAGAAGATTCAAAGAGAGTGAGATGCCAGCTCCTTTCATTCAGTCAGTAGCTTCAATCATTTCTGGACGTTTTTCAATGGCAAAAATCAATGAATATTGTAAATGCACAAACAGTAATTTCTCCGCATTGCAAGGTGCAATTCTGAAATTTTTTGCTTTTTCCTGCTCCTCTTAGCATGATAAAGAAGATTCAAAGAGAGTGAGATGCCAGGTCCTTTCATTCAGTCAGTAGCTTCAATCATTTCTGGTATATGAATAACATGATGTTTTTCAATGGCAAAAATCAATGAATATTGTAAATGCACAAACAGTAATTTCTCCGCATTGCAAGGTGCAATTCTGAAATTTTTTGCTTTTTCCTGCTCCTCTTAGCATGATAAAGAAGATTCAAAGAGAGTGAGATGCCAGCTCCTTTCATTCAGTCAGTAGCTTCAAACATATCTGGTATATGAATAACATGATGTTTTTCAATGGCAAAAATCAATGAATATTGTAAATGCACAAACAGTAATTTCTCCGCATTGCAAGGTGCAATTCTGAAATTTTTTGCTTTTTCCTGCTCCTCTTAGCATGATAAAGAAGATTCAAAGAGATTGAGATGCCAGCTCCTTTCATTCAGTCAGTAGCTTCAATCATTTCTGGACGTTTTTCAATGGCAAAAATCAATGAATATTGTAAATGCACAAACAGTAATTTCTCCGCATTGCAAGGTGCAATTCTGAAATTTTTTGCTTTTTCCTGCTCCTCTTATCAAGATAAAGAAGATTCAAAGAGAGTGAGATGCCAGCTCCTTTCATTCAGTCAGTAGCTTCAATCTTTTCTGGTATATGAATAACGATGTTTTTCAATGGCAAAAATCAATGAATATTGTAAATGCACAAACAGTAATTTCTCCGCATTGCAAGGTGCAATTCTGAAATTTTTTGCTTTTTCCTGCTCCTCTTAGCATGATAAAGAAGATTCAAAGAGAGTGAGATGCCAGCTCCTTTCATTCAGTCAGTAGCTTCAAACATTTCTGGTATATGAATAACATGATGTTTTTCAATGGCAAAAATCAATGAATATTGTAAATGCACAAACAGTAATTTCTCCGCATTGCAAGGTGCAATTCTGAAATTTTTTGCTTTTTCCTGCTCCTCTTAGCATGATAAAGAAGATTCAAAGAGAGTGAGATGCCAGCTCCTTTCATTCAGTCAGTAGCTTCAATCATTTCTGGACGTTTTTCAAAGGCAAAAATCAATGAATATTGTAAATGCACAAACAGTAATTTCTCCGCATTGCAAGGTGCAATTCTGAAATTTTTTGCTTTTTCCTGCTCCTCTTAGCATGATAAAGAAGATTCAAAGAGAGTGAGATGCCAGCTCCTTTCATTCAGTCAGTAGCTTCAATCATTTCTGGTATATGAATAACATGATGTTTTTCAATGGCAAAAATCAATGAATATTGTAAATGCACAAACAGTAATTTCTCCGCATTGCAAGGTGCAATTCTGAAATTTTTTGCTTTTTCCTGCTCCTCTTAGCATGATAAAGAAGATTCAAAGAGAGTGAGATGCCAGCTCCTTTCATTCAGTCAGTAGCTTCAATCATTTCTGGACGTTTTTCAATGGCAAAAATCAATGAATATTGTAAATGCACAAACAGTATTTTCTCCGCATTGCAAGGTGCAATTCTGAAATTTTTTGCTTTTTCCTGCTCCTCTTAGCATGATAAAGAAGATTCAAAGAGAGTGAGATGCCAGCTCCTTTCATTCAGTCAGTAGCTTCAATCATTTCTGGTATATGAATAACATGATGTTTTTCAATTCCAAAAATCAATGAATATTGTAAATGCACAAACAGTAATTTCTCCGCATTGCAAGGTGCAATTCTGAAATTTTTTGCTTTTTCCTGCTCCTCTTAGCATGATAAAGAAGATTCAAAGAGAGTGAGATGCCAGCTCCTTTCATTCAGTCAGTAGCTTCAAACATTTCTGGTATATGAATAACATGATGTTTTTCAATGGCAAAAATCAATGAATATTGTAAATGCACAAACAGTAATTTCTCCGCATTGCAAGGTGCAATTCTGAAATTTTTTGCTTTTTCCTGCTCCTCTTAGCATGATAAAGAAGATTCAAAGAGAGTGAGATGCCAGCTCCTTTCATTCAGTCAGTAGCTTCAATCATTTCTGGACGTTTTTCAATGGCAAAAATCAATGAATATTGTAAATGCACAAACAGTAATTTCTCCGCATTGCAAGGTGCAATTCTGAAATTTTTTGCTTTTTCCTGCTCCTCATAGCATGATAAAGAAGATTCAAAGAGAGTGAGATGCCAGCTCCTTTCATTCAGTCAGTAGCTTCAATCATTTCTGGATGTTTTTCAATGGCAAAAATCAATGAATATTGTAAATGCACAAACAGTAATTTCTCCGCATTGCAAGGTGCAATTCTGAAATTTTTTGCTTTTTCCTGCTCCTCTTAGCATGATAAAGAAGATTCAAAGAGAGTGAGAAGCCAGGTCCTTTCATTCAGTCAGTAGCTTCAATCATTTCTGGTATATGAATAACATGATGTTTTTCAATGGCAAAAATCAATGAATATTGTAAATGCACAAACAGTAATTTCTCCGCATTGCAAGGTGCAATTCTGAAATTTTTTGCTTTTTCCTGCTCCTCTTAGCATGATAAAGAAGATTCAAAGAGAGTGAGATGCCAGCTCCTTTCATTCAGTCAGTAGCTTCAAACATATCTGGTATATGAATAACATGATGTTTTTCAATGGCAAAAATCAATGAATATTGTAAATGCACAAACAGTAATTTCTCCGCATTGCAAGGTGCAATTCTGAAATTTTTTGCTTTTTCCTGCTCCTCTTAGCATGATAAAGAAGATTCAAAGAGATTGAGATGCCAGCTCCTTTCATTCAGTCAGTAGCTTCAATCATTTCTGGACGTTTTTCAATGGCAAAAATCAATGAATATTGTAAATGCACAAACAGTAATTTCTCCGCATTGCAAGGTGCAATTCTGAAATTTTTTGCTTTTTCCTGCTCCTCTTAGCAAGATAAAGAAGATTCAAAGAGAGTGAGATGCCAGCTCCTTTCATTCAGTCAGTAGCTTCAATCATTTCTGGTATATGAATAACGATGTTTTTCAATGGCAAAAATCAATGAATATTGTAAATGCACAAACAGTAATTTCTCCGCATTGCAAGGTGCAATTCTGAAATTTTTTGCTTTTTCCTGCTCCTCTTAGCATGATAAAGAAGATTCAAAGAGAGTGAGATGCCAGCTCCTTTCATTCAGTCAGTAGCTTCAAACATTTCTGGTATATGAATAACATGATGTTTTTCAATGGCAAAAATCAATGAATATTGTAAATGCACAAACAGTAATTTCTCCGTATTGCAAGGTGCAATTCTGAAATTTTTTGCTTTTTCCTGCTCCTCTTAGCATGATAAAGAAGATTCAAAGAGAGTGAGATGCCAGCTCCTTTCATTCAGTCAGTAGCTTCAATCATTTCTGGACATTTTTCAATGGCAAAAATCAATGAATATTGTAAATGCACAAACAGTAATTTCTCCGCATTGCAAGGTGCAATTCTGAAATTTTTTGCTTTTTCCTGCTCCTCTTAGCAAGATAAAGAAGATTCAAAGAGAGTGAGATGCCAGCTCCTTTCATTCAGTCAGTAGCTTCAATCATTTCTGGTATATGAATAACGATGTTTTTCAATGGCAAAAATCAATGAATATTGTAAATGCACAAACAGTAATTTCTCCGCATTGCAAGGTGCAATTCTGAAATTTTTTGCTTTTTCCTGCTCCTCTTAGCATGATAAAGAAGATTCAAAGAGAGTGAGATGCCAGCTCCTTTCATTCAGTCAGTAGCTTCAAACATTTCTGGTATATGAATAACATGATGTTTTTCAATGGCAAAAATCAATGAATATTGTAAATGCACAAACAGTAATTTCTCCGTATTGCAAGGTGCAATTCTGAAATTTTTTGCTTTTTCCTGCTCCTCTTAGCATGATAAAGAAGATTCAAAGAGAGTGAGATGCCAGCTCCTTTCATTCAGTCAGTAGCTTCAATCATTTCTGGACATTTTTCAATGGCAAAAATCAATGAATATTGTAAATGCACAAACAGTAATTTCTCTGCATTGCAAGGTGCAATTCTGAAATTTTTTGCTTTTTCCTGCTCCTCTTAGCATGATAAAGAAGATTCAAAGAGAGTGAGATGCCAGCTCCTTTCATTCAGTCAGTAGCTTCAATCATTTCTGGACATTTTTCAATGGCAAAAATCAATGAATATTGTAAATGCACAAACAGTAATTTCTCTGCATTGCAAGGTGCAATTCTGAAATTTTTTGCTTTTTCCTGCTCCTCTTAGCATGATAAAGAAGATTCAAAGAGAGTGAGATGCCAGCTCCTTTCATTCAGTCAGTAGCTTCAATCATTTCTGGACGTTTTTCAATGGCAAAAATCAATGAATATTGTAAATGCACAAACAGTAATTTCTCCACATTGCAAGGTGCAATTCTGAAATTTTTTGCTTTTTCCTGCTCCTCTTAGCATGATAAAGAAGATTCAAAGAGAGTGAGATGCCAGCTCCTTTCATTCAGTCAGTAGCTTCAATCATTTCTGGTATATGAATAACATGATGTTTTTCAATGGCAAAAATCAATGAATATTGTAAATGCACAAGCAGTAATTTCTCCGCATTGCAAGGTGCAATTCTGAAATTTTTTGCTTTTCCTGCTCCTCTTAGCATGATAAAGAAGATTCAAAGAGAGTGAGATGCCAGCTCCTTTCATTCAGTCAGTAGCTTCAATCATTTCTGGTATATGAATAACATGATGTTTTTCAATGGCAAAAATCAATGAATATTGTAAATGCACAAACAGTAATTTCTCCGCATTGCAAGGTGCAATTCTGAAATTTTTTGCTTTTTAGTGCTCCTCTTAGCATGATAAAGAAGATTCAAAGAGAGTGAGATGCCAGCTCCTTTCATTCAGTCAGTAGCTTCAAACATTTCTGGTATATGAATAACATGATGTTTTTCAATGGCAAAAATCAATGAATATTGTAAATGCACAAACAGTAATTTCTCCGCATTGCAAGGTGCAATTCTGAAATTTTTTGCTTTTTCCTGCTCCTCTTAGCAAGATAAAGAAGATTCAAAGAGAGTGAGATGCCAGCTCCTTTCATTCAGTCAGTAGCTTCAATCATTTCTGGTATATGAATAACGATGTTTTTCAATGGCAAAAATCAATGAATATTGTAAATGCACAAACAGTAATTTCTCCGCATTGCAAGGTGCAATTCTGAAATTTTTTGCTTTTTCCTGCTCCTCTTAGCATGATAAAGAAGATTCAAAGAGAGTGAGATGCCAGCTCCTTTCATTCAGTCAGTAGCTTCAAACATTTCTGGTATATGAATAACATGATGTTTTTCAATGGCAAAAATCAATGAATATTGTAAATGCACAAACAGTAATTTCTCCGTATTCCAAGGTGCAATTCTGAAATTTTTTGCTTTTTCCTGCTCCTCTTAGCATGATAAAGAAGATTCAAAGAGAGTGAGATGCCAGCTCCTTTCATTCAGTCAGTAGCTTCAATCATTTCTGGACATTTTTCAATGGCAAAAATCAATGAATATTGTAAATGCACAAACAGTAATTTCTCCGCATTGCAAGGTGCAATTCTGAAATTTTTTGCTTTTTCCTGCTCCTCTTAGCAAGATAAAGAAGATTCAAAGAGAGTGAGATGCCAGCTCCTTTCATTCAGTCAGTAGCTTCAATCATTTCTGGTATATGAATAACGATGTTTTTCAATGGCAAAAATCAATGAATATTGTAAATGCACAAACAGTAATTTCTCCGCATTGCAAGGTGCAATTCTGAAATTTTTTGCTTTTTCCTGCTCCTCTTAGCATGATAAAGAATATTCAAAGAGAGTGAGATGCCAGCTCCTTTCATTCAGTCAGTAGCTTCAAACATTTCTGGTATATGAATAACATGATGTTTTTCAATGGCAAAAATCAATGAATATTGTAAATGCACAAACAGTAATTTCTCCGTATTGCAAGGTGCAATTCTGAAATTTTTTGCTTTTTCCTGCTCCTCTTAGCATGATAAAGAAGATTCAAAGAGAGTGAGATGCCAGCTCCTTTCATTCAGTCAGTAGCTTCAATCATTTCTGGACATTTTTCAATGGCAAAAATCAATGAATATTGTAAATGCACAAACAGTAATTTCTCTGCATTGCAAGGTGCAATTCTGAAATTTTTTGCTTTTTCCTGCTCCTCTTAGCATGATAAAGAAGATTCAAAGAGAGTGAGATGCCAGCTCCTTTCATTCAGTCAGTAGCTTCAATCATTTCTGGACGTTTTTCAATGGCAAAAATCAATGAATATTGTAAATGCACAAACAGTAATTTCTCCACATTGCAAGGTGCAATTCTGAAATTTTTTGCTTTTTCCTGCTCCTCTTAGCATGATAAAGAAGATTCAAAGAGAGTGAGATGCCAGCTCCTTTCATTCAGTCAGTAGCTTCAATCATTTCTGGTATATGAATAACATGATGTTTTTCAATGGCAAAAATCAATGAATATTGTAAATGCACAAGCAGTAATTTCTCCGCATTGCAAGGTGCAATTCTGAAATTTTTTGCTTTTCCTGCTCCTCTTAGCATGATAAAGAAGATTCAAAGAGAGTGAGATGCCAGCTCCTTTCATTCAGTCAGTAGCTTCAATCATTTCTGGTATATGAATAACATGATGTTTTTCAATGGCAAAAATCAATGAATATTGTAAATGCACAAACAGTAATTTCTCCGCATTGCAAGGTGCAATTCTGAAATTTTTTGCTTTTTAGTGCTCCTCTTAGCATGATAAAGAAGATTCAAAGAGAGTGAGATGCCAGCTCCTTTCATTCAGTCAGTAGCTTCAAACATTTCTGGTATATGAATAACATGATGTTTTTCAATGGCAAAAATCAATGAATATTGTAAATGCACAAACAGTAATTTCTCCGCATTGCAAGGTGCAATTCTGAAATTTTTTGCTTTTTCCTGCTCCTCTTAGCATGATAAAGAAGATTCAAAGAGAGTGAGATGCCAGCTCCTTTCATTCAGTCAGTAGCTTAAATCATTTCTGGACGTTTTTCAATGGCAAAAATCAATGAATATTGTAAATGCACAAACAGTAATTTCTCCGCATTGCAAGGTGCAATTCTGAAATTTTTTGCTTTTTCCTGCTCCTCTTAGCATGATAAAGAAGATTCAAAGAGAGTGAGATGCCAGGTCCTTTCATTCAGTCAGTAGCTTCAATCATTTCTGGTATATGAATAACATGATGTTTTTCAATGGCAAAAATCAATGAATATTGTAAATGCACAAACAGTAATTTCTCCGCATTGCAAGGTGCAATTCTGAAATTTTTTGCTTTTTCCTGCTCCTCTTAGCATGATAAAGAAGATTCAAAGAGAGTGAGATGCCAGCTCCTTTCATTCAGTCAGTAGCTTCAAACATATCTGGTATATGAATAACATGATGTTTTTCAATGGCAAAAATCAATGAATATTGTAAATGCACAAACAGTAATTTCTCCGCATTGCAAGGTGCAATTCTGAAATTTTTTGCTTTTTCCTGCTCCTCTTAGCATGATAAAGAAGATTCAAAGAGATTGAGATGCCAGCTCCTTTCATTCAGTCAGTAGCTTCAATCATTTCTGGACGTTTTTCAATGGCAAAAATCAATGAATATTGTAAATGCACAAACAGTAATTTCTCCGCATTGCAAGGTGCAATTCTGAAATTTTTTGCTTTTTCCTGCTCCTCTTAGCAAGATAAAGAAGATTCAAAGAGAGTGAGATGCCAGCTCCTTTCATTCAGTCAGTAGCTTCAATCATTTCTGGTATATGAATAACGATGTTTTTCAATGGCAAAAATCAATGAATATTGTAAATGCACAAACAGTAATTTCTCCGCATTGCAAGGTGCAATTCTGAAATTTTTTGCTTTTTCCTGCTCCTCTTAGCATGATAAAGAAGATTCAAAGAGAGTGAGATGCCAGCTCCTTTCATTCAGTCAGTAGCTTCAAACATTTCTGGTATATGAATAACATGATGTTTTTCAATGGCAAAAATCAATGAATATTGTAAATGCACAAACAGTAATTTCTCCGCATTGCAAGGTGCAATTCTGAAATTTTTTGCTTTTTCCTGCTCCTCTTAGCATGATAAAGAAGATTCAAAGAGAGTGAGATGCCAGCTCCTTTCATTCAGTCAGTAGCTTCAATCATTTCTGGACGTTTTTCAATGGCAAAAATCAATGAATATTGTAAATGCACAAACAGTAATTTCTCCGCATTGCAAGGTGCAATTCTGAAATTTTTTGCTTTTTCCTGCTCCTCTTAGCATGATAAAGAAGATTCAAAGAGAGTGAGATGCCAGCTCCTTTCATTTAGTAAGTAGCTTCAAACATTTCTGGTATATGAATAACATGATGTTTTTCAATGGCAAAAATCAATGAATATTGTAAATGCACAAACAGTAATTTCTCCGCATTGCAAGGTGCAATTCTGAAATTTTTTGCTTTTTCCTGCTCCTCTTAGCATGATAAAGAAGATTCAAAGAGAGTGAGATGCCAGCTCCTTTCATTCAGTCAGTAGCTTCAATCATTTCTGGACGTTTTTCAATGGCAAAAATCAATGAATATTGTAAATGCACAAACAGTAATTTCTCCGCATTGCAAGGTGCAAATCTGAAATTTTTTGCTTTTTCCTGCTCCTCTTAGCATGATAAAGAAGATTCAAAGAGAGTGAGATGCCAGCTCCTTTCATTCAGTCAGTAGCTTCAATCATTTCTGGACGTTTTTCAATAGCAAAAATCAATGAATATTGTAAATGCACAAACAGTAATTTCTCCGTATTGCAAGGTGCAATTCTGAAATTTTTTGCTTTTTCCTGCTCCTCATAGCATGATAAAGAAGATTCAAAGAGAGTGAGATGCCAGCTCCTTTCATTCAGTCAGTAGCTTCAAACATTTCTGGACGTTTTTCAATGGCAAAAATCAATGAATATTGTAAATGCACAAACAGTAATTTCTCCGCATTGCAATGTGCAATTCTGAAATTTTTTGCTTTTTCCTGCTCCTCTTAGCATGATAAAGAAGATTCAAAGAGAGTGAGATGCCAGCTCCTTTCATTCAGTCAGTAGCTTCAAACATTTCTGGTATATGAATAACATGATGTTTTTCAATGGCAAAAATCAATGAATATTGTAAATGCACAAACAGTAATTTCTCCGCATTGCAAGGTGCAATTCTGAAATTTTTTGCTTTTTCCTGCTCCTCTTAGCATGATAAAGAAGATTCAAAGAGAGTGAGATGCCAGCTCCTTTCATTCAGTCAGTAGCTTCAATCATTTCTGGACGTTTTTCAATGGCAAAAACCAATGAATATTGTAAATGCACAAACAGTAATTTCTCCGCATTGCAAGGTGCAATTCTGAAATTTTTTGCTTTTTCCTGCTCCTCTTAGCATGATAAAGAAGATTCAAAGAGAGTGAGATGCCAGCTCCTTTCATTCAGTTAGTAGCTTCAATCATTTCTGGTATATGAATAACATGATGTTTTTCAATGGCAAAAATCAATGAATATTGTAAATGCACAAACAGTAATTTCTTCGCATTGCAAGGTGCAATTCTGAAATTTTTTGCTTTTTCCTGCTCCTCTTAGCATGATAAAGAAGATTCAAAGAGAGTGAGATGCCAGCTCCTTTCATTCAGTCAGTAGCTTCAATCATTTCTGGACGTTTTTCAATGGCAAAAATCAATGAATATTGTAAATGCACAAACAGTAATTTCTCCGCATTGCAATGTGCAATTCTGAAATTTTTTGCTTTTTCCTGCTCCTCTTAGCATGATAAAGAAGATTCAAAGAGAGTGAGATGCCAGCTCCTTTCATTCAGTCAGTAGCTTCAATCATTTCTGGTATATGAATAACATGATGTTTTTCAATGGCAAAAATCAATGAATATTGTAAATGCACAAGCAGTAATTTCTCCGCATTGCAAGGTGCAATTCTGAAATTTTTTGCTTTTTCCTGCTCCTCTTAGCATGATAAAGAAGATTCAAAGAGAGTGAGATGCCAGCTCCTTTCATTCAGTCAGTAGCTTCAAACATTTCTGGTATATGAATAACATGATGTTTTTCAATGGCAAAAATCAATGAATATTGTAAATGCACAAACAGTAATTTCTCCGCATTGCAAGGTGCAATTCTGAAATTTTTTGCTTTTTCCTGCTCCTCTTAGCATGATAAAGAAGATTCAAAGAGAGTGAGATGCCAGCTCCTTTCATTCAGTCAGTAGCTTAAATCATTTCTGGACGTTTTTCAATGGCAAAAATCAATGAATATTGTAAATGCACAAACAGTAATTTCTCCGCATTGCAAGGTGCAATTCTGAAATTTTTTGCTTTTTCCTGCTCCTCTTAGCATGATAAAGAAGATTCAAAGAGAGTGAGATGCCAGGTCCTTTCATTCAGTCAGTAGCTTCAATCATTTCTGGTATATGAATAACATGATGTTTTTCAATGGCAAAAATCAATGAATATTGTAAATGCACAAACAGTAATTTCTCCGCATTGCAAGGTGCAATTCTGAAATTTTTTGCTTTTTCCTGCTCCTCTTAGCATGATAAAGAAGATTCAAAGAGAGTGAGATGCCAGCTCCTTTCATTCAGTCAGTAGCTTCAAACATATCTGGTATATGAATAACATGATGTTTTTCAATGGCAAAAATCAATGAATATTGTAAATGCACAAACAGTAATTTCTCCGCATTGCAAGGTGCAATTCTGAAATTTTTTGCTTTTTCCTGCTCCTCTTAGCATGATAAAGAAGATTCAAAGAGATTGAGATGCCAGCTCCTTTCATTCAGTCAGTAGCTTCAATCATTTCTGGACGTTTTTCAATGGCAAAAATCAATGAATATTGTAAATGCACAAACAGTAATTTCTCCGCATTGCAAGGTGCAATTCTGAAATTTTTTGCTTTTTCCTGCTCCTCTTAGCAAGATAAAGAAGATTCAAAGAGAGTGAGATGCCAGCTCCTTTCATTCAGTCAGTAGCTTCAATCATTTCTGGTATATGAATAACGATGTTTTTCAATGGCAAAAATCAATGAATATTGTAAATGCACAAACAGTAATTTCTCCGCATTGCAAGGTGCAATTCTGAAATTTTTTGCTTTTTCCTGCTCCTCTTAGCATGATAAAGAAGATTCAAAGAGAGTGAGATGCCAGCTCCTTTCATTCAGTCAGTAGCTTCAAACATTTCTGGTATATGAATAACATGATGTTTTTCAATGGCAAAAATCAATGAATATTGTAAATGCACAAACAGTAATTTCTCCGCATTGCAAGGTGCAATTCTGAAATTTTTTGCTTTTTCCTGCTCCTCTTAGCATGATAAAGAAGATTCAAAGAGAGTGAGATGCCAGCTCCTTTCATTCAGTCAGTAGCTTCAATCATTTCTGGACGTTTTTCAATGGCAAAAATCAATGAATATTGTAAATGCACAAACAGTAATTTCTCCGCATTGCAAGGTGCAATTCTGAAATTTTTTGCTTTTTCCTGCTCCTCTTAGCATGATAAAGAAGATTCAAAGAGAGTGAGATGCCAGCTCCTTTCATTTAGTAAGTAGCTTCAAACATTTCTGGTATATGAATAACATGATGTTTTTCAATGGCAAAAATCAATGAATATTGTAAATGCACAAACAGTAATTTCTCCGCATTGCAAGGTGCAATTCTGAAATTTTTTGCTTTTTCCTGCTCCTCTTAGCATGATAAAGAAGATTCAAAGAGAGTGAGATGCCAGCTCCTTTCATTCAGTCAGTAGCTTCAATCATTTCTGGACGTTTTTCAATGGCAAAAATCAATGAATATTGTAAATGCACAAACAGTAATTTCTCCGCATTGCAAGGTGCAAATCTGAAATTTTTTGCTTTTTCCTGCTCCTCTTAGCATGATAAAGAAGATTCAAAGAGAGTGAGATGCCAGCTCCTTTCATTCAGTCAGTAGCTTCAATCATTTCTGGACGTTTTTCAATAGCAAAAATCAATGAATATTGTAAATGCACAAACAGTAATTTCTCCGTATTGCAAGGTGCAATTCTGAAATTTTTTGCTTTTTCCTGCTCCTCATAGCATGATAAAGAAGATTCAAAGAGAGTGAGATGCCAGCTCCTTTCATTCAGTCAGTAGCTTCAAACATTTCTGGACGTTTTTCAATGGCAAAAATCAATGAATATTGTAAATGCACAAACAGTAATTTCTCCGCATTGCAATGTGCAATTCTGAAATTTTTTGCTTTTTCCTGCTCCTCTTAGCATGATAAAGAAGATTCAAAGAGAGTGAGATGCCAGCTCCTTTCATTCAGTCAGTAGCTTCAAACATTTCTGGTATATGAATAACATGATGTTTTTCAATGGCAAAAATCAATGAATATTGTAAATGCACAAACAGTAATTTCTCCGCATTGCAAGGTGCAATTCTGAAATTTTTTGCTTTTTCCTGCTCCTCTTAGCATGATAAAGAAGATTCAAAGAGAGTGAGATGCCAGCTCCTTTCATTCAGTCAGTAGCTTCAATCATTTCTGGACGTTTTTCAATGGCAAAAACCAATGAATATTGTAAATGCACAAACAGTAATTTCTCCGCATTGCAAGGTGCAATTCTGAAATTTTTTGCTTTTTCCTGCTCCTCTTAGCATGATAAAGAAGATTCAAAGAGAGTGAGATGCCAGCTCCTTTCATTCAGTTAGTAGCTTCAATCATTTCTGGTATATGAATAACATGATGTTTTTCAATGGCAAAAATCAATGAATATTGTAAATGCACAAACAGTAATTTCTTCGCATTGCAAGGTGCAATTCTGAAATTTTTTGCTTTTTCCTGCTCCTCTTAGCATGATAAAGAAGATTCAAAGAGAGTGAGATGCCAGCTCCTTTCATTCAGTCAGTAGCTTCAATCATTTCTGGACGTTTTTCAATGGCAAAAATCAATGAATATTGTAAATGCACAAACAGTAATTTCTCCGCATTGCAATGTGCAATTCTGAAATTTTTTGCTTTTTCCTGCTCCTCTTAGCATGATAAAGAAGATTCAAAGAGAGTGAGATGCCAGCTCCTTTCATTCAGTCAGTAGCTTCAATCATTTCTGGTATATGAATAACATGATGTTTTTCAATGGCAAAAATCAATGAATATTGTAAATGCACAAGCAGTAATTTCTCCGCATTGCAAGGTGCAATTCTGAAATTTTTTGCTTTTTCCTGCTCCTCTTAGCATGATAAAGAAGATTCAAAGAGAGTGAGATGCCAGCTCCTTTCATTCAGTCAGTAGCTTCAAACATTTCTGGTATATGAATAACATGATGTTTTTCAATGGCAAAAATCAATGAATATTGTAAATGCACAAACAGTAATTTCTCCGCATTGCAAGGTGCAATTCTGAAATTTTTTGCTTTTTCCTGCTCCTCTTAGCATGATAAAGAAGATTCAAAGAGAGTGAGATGCCAGCTCCTTTCATTCAGTCAGTAGCTTCAATCATTTCTGGACGTTTTTCAATGGCAAAAATCAATGAATATTGTAAATGCACAAACAGTAATTTCTCAGTATTGCAAGGTGCAATTCTGAAATTTTTTGCTTTTTCCTGCTCCTCTTAGCATGATAAAGAAGATTCAAAGAGAGTGAGATGCCAGCTCCTTTCATTCAGTCAGTAGCTTCAATCATTTCTGGACGTTTTTCAATGGCAAAAATCAATGAATATTGTAAATGCACAAACAGTAATTTCTCCGCATTGCAAGGTGCAATTCTGAAATTTTTTGCTTTTTCCTGCTTCTCTTAGCATGATAAAGAAGATTCAAAGAGGGTGAGATGCCAGCTCCTTTCATTCAGTCAGTAGCTTCAAACATTTCTGGTATATGAATAACATGATGTTTTTCAATGGCAAAAATCAATGAATATTGTAAATGCACAAACAGTAATTTCTCTGCATTGCAAGGTGCAATTCTGAAATTTTTTGCTTTTTCCTGCTCCTCTTAGCATGATAAAGAAGATTCAAAGAGAGTGAGATGCCAGCTCCTTTCATTCAGTCAGTAGCTTCAATCATTTCTGGACGTTTTTCAATGGCAAAAATGAATGAATATTGTAAATGCACAAACAGTAATTTCTCCGCATTGCAAGGTGCAATTCTGAAATTTTTTGCTTTTACCTGCTCCTCTTAGCATGATAAAGAAGATTCAAAGACAGTGAGATGCCAGCTCCTTTCATTCAGTCAGTAGCTTCAATCATTTCTGGTATATGAATAACATGATGTTTTTCAATGGCAAAAATCAATGAATATTGTAAATGCACAAACAGTAATTTCTCCGCATTGCAAGGTGCAATTCTGAAATTTTTTGCTTTTCCTGCTCCTCTTAGCATGATAAAGAAGATTCAAAGAGAGTGAGATGCAAGCTCCTTTCATTCAGTCAGTAGCTTCAATCATTTCTGGTATATGAATAACATGATGTTTTTCAATGGCAAAAATCAATGAATATTGTAAATGCACAAACAGTAATTTCTCCGCATTGCAAGGTGCAATTCTGAAATTTTTTGCTTTTTAGTGCTCCTCTTAGCATGATAAAGAAGATTCAAAGAGAGTGAGATGCCAGCTCCTTTCATTCAGTCAGTAGCTTCAAACATTTCTGGTATATGAATAACATGATGTTTTTCAATGGCAAAAATCAATGAATATTGTAAATGCACAAACAGTAATTTCTCCGCATTGCAATGTGTAATTCTGAATTTTTTTGCTTTTTACTGCTCCTCTTAGCATGATAAAGAAGATTCAAAGAGAGTGAGATGCCAGCTCCTTTCATTCAGTCAGTAGCTTCAATCATTTCTGGACGTTTTTCAATGGCAAAAATCAATGAATATTGTAAATGCACAAACAGTAATTTCTCCGCATTGCAAGGTGCAATTATGAAATTTTTTCCTTTTTCCTGCTCCTCTTAGCATGATAAAGAAGATTCAAAGAGAGTGAGATGCCAGCTCCTTTCATTCAGTCAGTAGCTTCAATCATTTCTGGAATATGAATAACATGATGTTTTTCAATGGCAAAAATCAATGAATATTGTAAATGTACAAACAGTAATTTCTCCGCATTGCAAGGTGCAATTCTGAAATTTTTTGCTTTTTCCTGCTCCTCTTAGCATGATAAAGAAGATTCAAAGAGAGTGAGATGCCAGCTCCTTTCATTCAGTCAGTAGCTTCAATCATTTCTGGACGTTTTTCAATGGCAAAAATCAATGAATATTGTAAATGCACAAACAGTAATTTCTCCGCATTGCAAGGTGCAATTCTGAAATTTTTTGCTTTTTCCTGCTCCTCTTAGCATGATAAAGAAGATTCAAAGAGAGTGAGATGCCAGCTCCTTTCATTCAGTCAGTAGCTTCAATCATTTCTGGATGTTTTTCAATGGCAAAAATCAATGAATATTGTAAATGCACAAACAGTAATTTCTCCGCATTGCAAGGTGCAATTCTGAAATTTTTTGCTTTTTCCTGCTCCTCTTAGCATGATAAAGATGATTCAAAGAGAGTGAGATGCCAGCTCCTTTCATTCAGTCAGTAGCTTCAATCATTTCTGGACGTTTTTCAATGGCAAAAATCAATGAATATTGTAAATGCACAAACAGTAATTTCTCCGCATTGCAAGGTGCAATTCTGAAATTTTTTGCTTTTTCCTGCTCCTCTTAGCATGATAAAGAAGATTCAAAGAGAGTGAGATGCCAGCTCCTTTCATTCAGTCAGTAGCTTCAATCATTTCTGGTATATCAATAACATGATGTTTTTCAATGGCAAAAATCAATGAATATTGTAAATGCACAAACAGTAATTTCTCCGCATTGCAAGGTGCAATTCTGAAATTTTTTGCTTTTTCCTGCTCCTCTTAGCATGATAAAGAAGATTCAAAGAGAGTGAGATGCCAGCTCCTTTCATTCAGTCAGTAGCTTCAAACATTTCTGGTATATGAATAACATGATGTTTTTCAATGGCAAAAATCAATGAATATTGTAAATGCACAAACAGTAATTTCTCTGCATTGCAAGGTGCAATTCTGAATTTTTTTGCTTTTTCCTGCTCCTCTTAGCATGATAAAGAAGATTCAAAGAGAGTGAGATGCCAGCTCCTTTCATTCAGTCAGTAGCTTCAAACATTTCTGGTATATGAATAACATGATGTTTTTCAATGGCAAAAATCAATGAATATTGTAAATGCACAAACAGTAATTTCTCCGCATTGCAAGCTGCAATTCTGAAATTTTTTGCTTTTTCCTGCTCCTCTTAGCATGATAAAGAAGATTCAAAGAGAGTGAGATGCCAGCTCCTTTCATTCAGTCAGTAGCTTCAATCATTTCTGGATGTTTTTCAATGGCAAAAATCAATGAATATTGTAAATGCACAAACAGTAATTTCTCAGTATTGCAAGGTGCAATTCTGAAATTTTTTGCTTTTTCCTGCTCCTCTTAGCATGATAAAGAAGATTCAAAGAGAGTGAGATGCCAGCTCCTTTCATTCAGTCTGTAGCTTCAATCATTTCTGGACGTTTTTCAATGGCAAAAATCAATGAATATTGTAAATGCACAAACAGTAATTTCTCCGCATTGCAATGTGCAATTCTGAAACTTTTTGCTTTTTCCTGCTCCTCTTAGCATGATAAAGAAGATTCAAAGAGAGTGAGATGCCGGCTCCTTTCATTCAGTCAGTAGCTTCAAACATTTCTGGTATATGAATAACATGATGTTTTTCAATGGCAAAAATCAATGAATATTGTAAATGCACAAACAGTAATTTCTCAGTATTGCAAGGTGCAATTCTGAAATTTTTTGCTTTTTCCTGCTCCTCTTAGCATGATAAAGAAGATTCAAAGAGAGTGAGATGCCAGCTCCTTTCATTCAGTCAGTAGCTTCAATCATTTCTGGATGTTTTTCAATGGCAAAAATCAATGAATATTGTAAATGCACAAACAGTAATTTCTCCGCATTGCAAGGTGCAATTCTGAAATTTTTTGCTTTTTCCTGCTCCTCTTAGCATGATAAAGAAGATTCAAAGAGAGTGAGATGCCAGCTCCTTTCATTCAGTCAGTAGCTTCAATCATTTCTGGACGTTTTTCAATGGCAAAAATCAATGAATATTGTAAATGCACAAACAGTAATTTCTCCGCATTGCAAGGTGCAATTCTGAAATTTTTTGCTTTTTCCTGCTCCTCTTAGCATGATAAAGAAGATTCAAAGAGAGTGAGATGCCAGCTCCTTTCATTCAGTCAGTAGCTTCAATCATTTCTGGTATATGAATAACATGATGTTTTTCAATGGCAAAAATCAATGAATATTGTAAATGCACAAAGAGTTATTTCTCCGCATTGCAAGGTGCAATTCTGAAATTTTTTGCTTTTTCCTGCTCCTCTTAGCATGATAAAGAAGATTCAAAGAGAGTGAGATGCCAGCTCCTTTCATTCAGTCAGTAGCTTCAAACATTTCTGGTATATGAATAACATGATGTTTTTCAATGGCAAAAATCAATGAATATTGTAAATGCACAAACAGTAATTTCTCCGCATTGCAAGGTGCAATTCTGAAATTTTTTGCTTTTTCCTGCTCCTCTTAGCATGATAAAGAAGATTCAAAGAGAGTGAGATGCCAGCTCCTTTCATTCAGTCAGTAGCTTCAATCATTTCTGGACGTTTTTCAATGGCAAAAACCAATGAATATTGTAAATGCACAAACAGTAATTTCTCCGCATTGCAAGGTGCAATTCTGAAATTTTTTGCTTTTTCCTGCTCCTCTTAGCATGATAAAGAAGATTCAAAGAGAGTGAGATGCCAGCTCCTTTCATTCAGTCAGTAGCTTCAATCATTTCTGGTATATGAATAACATGATGTTTTTCAATGGCAAAAATCAATGAATATTGTAAATGCACAAACAGTAATTTCTTCGCATTGCAAGGTGCAATTCTGAAATTTTTTGCTTTTTCCTGCTCCTCTTAGCATGATAAAGAAGATTCAAAGAGAGTGAGATGCCAGCTCCTTTCATTCAGTCAGTAGCTTCAATCATTTCTGGACGTTTTTCAATGGCAAAAATCAATGAATATTGTAAATGCACAAACAGTAATTTCTCCGCATTGCAAGGTGCAATTCTGAAATTTTTTGCTTTTTCCTGCTCCTCTTAGCATGATAAAGAAGATTCAAAGAGAGTGAGATGCCAGCTCCTTTCATTCAGTCAGTAGCTTCAATCATTTCTGGTATATGAATAACATGATGTTTTTCAATGGCAAAAATCAATGAATATTGTAAATGCACAAGCAGTAATTTCTCCGCATTGCAAGGTGCAATTCTGAAATTTTTTGCTTTTTCCTGCTCCTCTTAGCATGATAAAGAAGATTCAAAGAGAGTGAGATGCCAGCTCCTTTCATTCAGTCAGTAGCTTCAAACATTTCTGGTATATGAATAACATGATGTTTTTCAATGGCAAAAATCAATGAATATTGTAAATGCACAAACAGTAATTTCTCCGCATTGCAAGGTGCAATTCTGAAATTTTTTGCTTTTTCCTGCTCCTCTTAGCATGATAAAGAAGATTCAAAGAGAGTGAGATGCCAGCTCCTTTCATTCAGTCAGTAGCTTCAATCATTTCTGGACGTTTTTCAATGGCAAAAATCAATGAATATTGTAAATGCACAAACAGTAATTTCTCCGCATTCCAAGGTGCAATTCTGAAATTTTTTGCTTTTTCCTGCTCCTCTTAGCATGATAAAGAAGATTCAAAGAGAGTGAGATGCCAGCTCCTTTCATTCAGTCAGTAGCTTCAATCATTTCTGGACGTTTTTCAATGGCAAAAATCAATGAATATTGTAAATGCACAAACAGTAATTTCTCCGCATTGCAAGGTGCAATTCTGAAACTTTTTGCTTTTTCCTGCTCCTCTTAGCATGATAAAGAAGATTCAAAGAGAGTGAGATGCCAGCTCCTTTCATTCAGTCAGTAGCTTCAAACATTTCTGGTATATGAATAACATGATGTTTTTCAATGGCAAAAATCAATGAATATTGTAAATGCACAAACAGTAATTTCTCAGTATTGCAAGGTGCAATTCTGAAATTTTTTGCTTTTTCCTGCTCCTCTTAGCATGATAAAGAAGATTCAAAGAGAGTGAGATGCCAGCTCCTTTCATTCAGTCAGTAGCTTCAATCATTTCTGGACGTTTTTCAATGGCAAAAATCAATGAATATTGTAAATGCACAAACAATAATTTCTCCGCATTGCAAGGTGCAATTCTGAAATTTTTTGCTTTTTCCTGCTCCTCTTAGCATGATAAAGAAGATTCAAAGAGGGTGAGATGCCAGCTCCTTTCATTCAGTCAGTAGCTTCAAACATTTCTGGTATATGAATAACATGATGTTTTTCAATGGCAAAAATCAATGAATATTGTAAATGCACAAACAGTAATTTCTCTGCATTGCAAGGTGCAATTCTGAAATTTTTTGCTTTTTCCTGCTCCTCTTAGCATGATAAAGAAGATTCAAAGAGAGTGAGATGCCAGCTCCTTTCATTCAGTCAGTAGCTTCAATCATTTCTGGACGTTTTTCAAATGCAAAAGTCAATGAATATTGTAAATGCACAAACAGTAATTTCTCCGCATTGCAAGGTGCAATTCTGAAATTTTTTGCTTTTACCTGCTCCTCTTAGCATGATAAAGAAGATTCAAAGAGAGTGAAATGCCAGCTCCTTTCATTCAGTCAGTAGCTTCAATCATTTCTGGTATATGAATAACATGATGTTTTTCAATGGCAAAAATCAATGAATATTGTAAATGCACAAACAGTAATTTCTCCGCATTGCAAGGTGCAATTCTGAAATTTTTTGCTTTTCCTGCTCCTCTTAGCATGATAAAGAAGATTCAAAGAGAGTGAGATGCCAGCTCCTTTCATTCAGTCAGTAGCTTCAATCATTTCTGGTATATGAATAACATGATGTTTTTCAATGGCAAAAATCAATGAATATTGTAAATGCACAAACAGTAATTTCTCCGCATTGCAAGGTGCAATTCTGAAATTTTTTGCTTTTTAGTGCTCCTCTTAGCATGAAAAAGAAGATTCAAAGAGAGTGAGATGCCAGCTCCTTTCATTCAGTCAGTAGCTTCAAACATTTCTGGTATATGAATAACATGATGTTTTTCAATGGCAAAAATCAATGAATATTGTAAATGCACAAACAGTAATTTCTCCGCATTGCAATGTGTAATTCTGAATTTTTTTGCTTTTTACTGCTCCTCTTAGCATGATAAAGAAGATTCAAAGAGAGTGAGATGCCAGCTCCTTTCATTCAGTCAGTAGCTTCAATCATTTCTGGACGTTTTTCAATGGCAAAAATCAATGAATATTGTAAATGCACAAACAGTAATTTCTCCGCATTGCAAGGTGCAATTATGAAATTTTTTCCTTTTTACTGCTCCTCTTAGCATGATAAAGAAGATTCAAAGAGAGTGAGATGCCAGCTCCTTTCATTCAGTCAGTAGCTTCAATCATTTCTGGAATATGAATAACATGATGTTTTTCAATGGCAAAAATCAATGAATATTGTAAATGCACAAACAGTAATTTCTCCGCATTGCAAGGTGCAATTCTGAAATTTTTTGCTTTTTCCTGCTCCTCTTAGCATGATAAAGAAGATTCAAAGAGAGTGAGATGCCAGCTCCTTTCATTCAGTCAGTAGCTTCAATCATTTCTGGACGTTTTTCAATGGCAAAAATCAATGAATATTGTAAATGCACAAACAGTAATTTCTCCGCATTGCAAGGTGCAATTCTGAAATTTTTTGCTTTTTCCTGCTCCTCTTAGCATGATAAAGAAGATTCAAAGAGAGTGAGATGCCAGCTCCTTTCATTCAGTCAGTAGCTTCAATCATTTCTGGATGTTTTTCAATGGCAAAAATCAATGAATATTGTAAATGCACAAACAGTAATTTCTCCGCATTGCAAGGTGCAATTCTGAAATTTTTTGCTTTTTCCTGCTCCTCTTAGCATGATAAAGAAGATTCAAAGAGAGTGAGATGCCAGCTCCTTTCATTCAGTCAGTAGCTTCAATCATTTCTGGACGTTTTTCAATGGCAAAAATCAATGAATATTGTAAATGCACAAACAGTAATTTCTCCGCATTGCAAGGTGCAATTCTGAAATTTTTTGCTTTTTCCTGCTCCTCTTAGCATGATAAAGAAGATTCAAAGAGAGTGAGATGCCAGCTCCTTTCATTCAGTCAGTAGCTTCAATCATTTCTGGTATATCAATAACATGATGTTTTTCAATGGCAAAAATCAATGAATATTGTAAATGCACAAACAGTAATTTCTCCGCATTGCAAGGTGCAATTCTGAAATTTTTTGCTTTTTCCTGCTCCTCTTAGCATGATAAAGAAGATTCAAAGAGAGTGAGATGCCAGCTCCTTTCATTCAGTCAGTAGCTTCAAACATTTCTGGTATATGAATAACATGATGTTTTTCAATGGCAAAAATCAATGAATATTGTAAATGCACAAACAGTAATTTCTCTGCATTGCAAGGTGCAATTCTGAAATTTTTTGCTTTTTCCTGCTCCTCTTAGCATGATAAAGAAGATTCAAAGAGAGTGAGATGCCAGCTCCTTTCATTCAGTCAGTAGCTTCAAACATTTCTGGTATATGAATAACATGATGTTTTTCAATGGCAAAAATCAATGAATATTGTAAATGCACAAACAGTAATTTCTCCGCATTGCAAGGTGCAATTCTGAAATTTTTTGCTTTTTCCTGCTCCTCTTAGCATGATAAAGAAGATTCAAAGAGAGTGAGATGCCAGCTCCTTTCATTCAGTCAGTAGCTTCAATCATTTCTGGACATTTTTCAATGGCAAAAATCAATGAATATTGTAAATGCACAAACAGTAATTTCTCCGCATTCCAAGGTGCAATTCTGAAATTTTTTGCTTTTTCCTGCTCCTCTTAGCATGATAAAGAAGATTCAAAGAGAGTGAGATGCCAGCTCCTTTCATTCAGTCAGTCGCTTCAATCATTTCTGGACGTTTTTCAATGGCAAAAATCAATGAATATTGTAAATGCACAAACAGTAATTTCTCCGCATTGCAATGTGCAATTCTGAAACTTTTTGCTTTTTCCTGCTCCTCTTAGCATGATAAAGAAGATTCAAAGAGAGTGAGATGCCAGCTCCTTTCATTCAGTCAGTAGCTTCAAACATTTCTGGTATATGAATAACATGATGTTTTTCAATGGCAAAAATCAATGAATATTGTAAATGCACAAACAGTAATTTCTCAGTATTGCAAGGTGCAATTCTGAAATTTTTTGCTTTTTCCTGCTCCTCTTAGCATGATAAAGAAGATTCAAAGAGAGTGAGATGCCAGCTCCTTTCATTCAGTCAGTAGCTTCAATCATTTCTGGATGTTTTTCAATGGCAAAAATCAATGAATATTGTAAATGCACAAACAGTAATTTCTCCGCATTGCAAAGTGCAATTCTGAAATTTTTTGCTTTTTCCTGCTCCTCTTAGCATGATAAAGAAGATTCAAAGAGAGTGAGATGCCAGCTCCTTTCATTCAGTCAGTAGCTTCAATCATTTCTGGACGTTTTTCAATGGCAAAAATCAATGAATATTGTAAATGCACAAACAGTAATTTCTCCGCATTGCAAGGTGCAATTCTGAAATTTTTTGCTTTTTCCTGCTCCTCTTAGCATGATAAAGAAGATTCAAAGAGAGTGAGATGCCAGCTCCTTTCATTCAGTCAGTAGCTTCAATCATTTCTGGTATATCAATAACATGATGTTTTTCAATGGCAAAAATCAATGAATATTGTAAATGCACAAACAGTAATTTCTCCGCATTGCAAGGTGCAATTCTGAAATTTTTTGCTTTTTCCTGCTCCTCTTAGCATGATAAAGAAGATTCAAAGAGAGTGAGATGCCAGCTCCTTTCATTCAGTCAGTAGCTTCAAACATTTCTGGTATATGAATAACATGATGTTTTTCAATGGCAAAAATCAATGAATATTGTAAATGCACAAACAGTAATTTCTCTGCATTGCAAGGTGCAATTCTGAAATTTTTTGCTTTTTCCTGCTCCTCTTAGCATGATAAAGAAGATTCAAAGAGAGTGAGATGCCAGCTCCTTTCATTCAGTCAGTAGCTTCAAACATTTCTGGTATATGAATAACATGATGTTTTTCAATGGCAAAAATCAATGAATATTGTAAATGCACAAACAGTAATTTCTCCGCATTGCAAGGTGCAATTCTGAAATTTTTTGCTTTTTCCTGCTCCTCTTAGCATGATAAAGAAGATTCAAAGAGAGTGAGATGCCAGCTCCTTTCATTCAGTCAGTAGCTTCAATCATTTCTGGACGTTTTTCAATGGCAAAAATCAATGAATATTGTAAATGCACAAACAGTAATTTCTCCGCATTCCAAGGTGCAATTCTGAAATTTTTTGCTTTTTCCTGCTCCTCTTAGCATGATAAAGAAGATTCAAAGAGAGTGAGATGCCAGCTCCTTTCATTCAGTCAGTAGCTTCAATCATTTCTGGACGTTTTTCAATGGCAAAAATCAATGAATATTGTAAATGCACAAACAGTAATTTCTCCGCATTGCAATGTGCAATTCTGAAACTTTTTGCTTTTTCCTGCTCCTCTTAGCATGATAAAGAAGATTCAAAGAGAGTGAGATGCCAGCTCCTTTCATTCAGTCAGTAGCTTCAAACATTTCTGGTATATGAATAACATGATGTTTTTCAATGGCAAAAATCAATGAATATTGTAAATGCACAAACAGTAATTTCTCAGTATTGCAAGGTGCAATTCTGAAATTTTTTGCTTTTTCCTGCTCCTCTTAGCATGAAAAAGAAGATTCAAAGAGAGTGAGATGCCAGCTCCTTTCATTCAGTCAGTAGCTTCAAACATTTCTGGTATATGAATAACATGATGTTTTTCAATGGCAAAAATCAATGAATATTGTAAATGCACAAACAGTAATTTCTCCGCATTGCAATGTGTAATTCTGAATTTTTTTGCTTTTTACTGCTCCTCTTAGCATGATAAAGAAGATTCAAAGAGAGTGAGATGCCAGCTCCTTTCATTCAGTCAGTAGCTTCAATCATTTCTGGACGTTTTTCAATGGCAAAAATCAATGAATATTGTAAATGCACAAACAGTAATTTCTCCGCATTGCAAGGTGCAATTATGAAATTTTTTCCTTTTTACTGCTCCTCTTAGCATGATAAAGAAGATTCAAAGAGAGTGAGATGCCAGCTCCTTTCATTCAGTCAGTAGCTTCAATCATTTCTGGAATATGAATAACATGATGTTTTTCAATGGCAAAAATCAATGAATATTGTAAATGCACAAACAGTAATTTCTCCGCATTGCAAGGTGCAATTCTGAAATTTTTTGCTTTTTCCTGCTCCTCTTAGCATGATAAAGAAGATTCAAAGAGAGTGAGATGCCAGCTCCTTTCATTCAGTCAGTAGCTTCAATCATTTCTGGACGTTTTTCAATGGCAAAAATCAATGAATATTGTAAATGCACAAACAGTAATTTCTCCGCATTGCAAGGTGCAATTCTGAAATTTTTTGCTTTTTCCTGCTCCTCTTAGCATGATAAAGAAGATTCAAAGAGAGTGAGATGCCAGCTCCTTTCATTCAGTCAGTAGCTTCAATCATTTCTGGATGTTTTTCAATGGCAAAAATCAATGAATATTGTAAATGCACAAACAGTAATTTCTCCGCATTGCAAGGTGCAATTCTGAAATTTTTTGCTTTTTCCTGCTCCTCTTAGCATGATAAAGAAGATTCAAAGAGAGTGAGATGCCAGCTCCTTTCATTCAGTCAGTAGCTTCAATCATTTCTGGACGTTTTTCAATGGCAAAAATCAATGAATATTGTAAATGCACAAACAGTAATTTCTCCGCATTGCAAGGTGCAATTCTGAAATTTTTTGCTTTTTCCTGCTCCTCTTAGCATGATAAAGAAGATTCAAAGAGAGTGAGATGCCAGCTCCTTTCATTCAGTCAGTAGCTTCAATCATTTCTGGTATATCAATAACATGATGTTTTTCAATGGCAAAAATCAATGAATATTGTAAATGCACAAACAGTAATTTCTCCGCATTGCAAGGTGCAATTCTGAAATTTTTTGCTTTTTCCTGCTCCTCTTAGCATGATAAAGAAGATTCAAAGAGAGTGAGATGCCAGCTCCTTTCATTCAGTCAGTAGCTTCAAACATTTCTGGTATATGAATAACATGATGTTTTTCAATGGCAAAAATCAATGAATATTGTAAATGCACAAACAGTAATTTCTCTGCATTGCAAGGTGCAATTCTGAAATTTTTTGCTTTTTCCTGCTCCTCTTAGCATGATAAAGAAGATTCAAAGAGAGTGAGATGCCAGCTCCTTTCATTCAGTCAGTAGCTTCAAACATTTCTGGTATATGAATAACATGATGTTTTTCAATGGCAAAAATCAATGAATATTGTAAATGCACAAACAGTAATTTCTCCGCATTGCAAGGTGCAATTCTGAAATTTTTTGCTTTTTCCTGCTCCTCTTAGCATGATAAAGAAGATTCAAAGAGAGTGAGATGCCAGCTCCTTTCATTCAGTCAGTAGCTTCAATCATTTCTGGACATTTTTCAATGGCAAAAATCAATGAATATTGTAAATGCACAAACAGTAATTTCTCCGCATTCCAAGGTGCAATTCTGAAATTTTTTGCTTTTTCCTGCTCCTCTTAGCATGATAAAGAAGATTCAAAGAGAGTGAGATGCCAGCTCCTTTCATTCAGTCAGTAGCTTCAATCATTTCTGGACGTTTTTCAATGGCAAAAATCAATGAATATTGTAAATGCACAAACAGTAATTTCTCCGCATTGCAATGTGCAATTCTGAAACTTTTTGCTTTTTCCTGCTCCTCTTAGCATGATAAAGAAGATTCAAAGAGAGTGAGATGCCAGCTCCTTTCATTCAGTCAGTAGCTTCAAACATTTCTGGTATATGAATAACATGATGTTTTTCAATGGCAAAAATCAATGAATATTGTAAATGCACAAACAGTAATTTCTCAGTATTGCAAGGTGCAATTCTGAAATTTTTTGCTTTTTCCTGCTCCTCTTAGCATGATAAAGAAGATTCAAAGAGAGTGAGATGCCAGCTCCTTTCATTCAGTCAGTAGCTTCAATCATTTCTGGATGTTTTTCAATGGCAAAAATCAATGAATATTGTAAATGCACAAACAGTAATTTCTCCGCATTGCAAAGTGCAATTCTGAAATTTTTTGCTTTTTCCTGCTCCTCTTAGCATGATAAAGAAGATTCAAAGAGAGTGAGATGCCAGCTCCTTTCATTCAGTCAGTAGCTTCAATCATTTCTGGACGTTTTTCAATGGCAAAAATCAATGAATATTGTAAATGCACAAACAGTAATTTCTCCGCATTGCAAGGTGCAATTCTGAAATTTTTTGCTTTTTCCTGCTCCTCTTAGCATGATAAAGAAGATTCAAAGAGAGTGAGATGCCAGCTCCTTTCATTCAGTCAGTAGCTTCAATCATTTCTGGTATATCAATAACATGATGTTTTTCAATGGCAAAAATCAATGAATATTGTAAATGCACAAACAGTAATTTCTCCGCATTGCAAGGTGCAATTCTGAAATTTTTTGCTTTTTCCTGCTCCTCTTAGCATGATAAAGAAGATTCAAAGAGAGTGAGATGCCAGCTCCTTTCATTCAGTCAGTAGCTTCAAACATTTCTGGTATATGAATAACATGATGTTTTTCAATGGCAAAAATCAATGAATATTGTAAATGCACAAACAGTAATTTCTCTGCATTGCAAGGTGCAATTCTGAAATTTTTTGCTTTTTCCTGCTCCTCTTAGCATGATAAAGAAGATTCAAAGAGAGTGAGATGCCAGCTCCTTTCATTCAGTCAGTAGCTTCAAACATTTCTGGTATATGAATAACATGATGTTTTTCAATGGCAAAAATCAATGAATATTGTAAATGCACAAACAGTAATTTCTCCGCATTGCAAGGTGCAATTCTGAAATTTTTTGCTTTTTCCTGCTCCTCTTAGCATGATAAAGAAGATTCAAAGAGAGTGAGATGCCAGCTCCTTTCATTCAGTCAGTAGCTTCAATCATTTCTGGACGTTTTTCAATGGCAAAAATCAATGAATATTGTAAATGCACAAACAGTAATTTCTCCGCATTCCAAGGTGCAATTCTGAAATTTTTTGCTTTTTCCTGCTCCTCTTAGCATGATAAAGAAGATTCAAAGAGAGTGAGATGCCAGCTCCTTTCATTCAGTCAGTAGCTTCAATCATTTCTGGACGTTTTTCAATGGCAAAAATCAATGAATATTGTAAATGCACAAACAGTAATTTCTCCGCATTGCAATGTGCAATTCTGAAACTTTTTGCTTTTTCCTGCTCCTCTTAGCATGATAAAGAAGATTCAAAGAGAGTGAGATGCCAGCTCCTTTCATTCAGTCAGTAGCTTCAAACATTTCTGGTATATGAATAACATGATGTTTTTCAATGGCAAAAATCAATGAATATTGTAAATGCACAAACAGTAATTTCTCAGTATTGCAAGGTGCAATTCTGAAATTTTTTGCTTTTTCCTGCTCCTCTTAGCATGATAAAGAAGATTCAAAGAGAGTGAGATGCCAGCTCCTTTCATTCAGTCAGTAGCTTCAATCATTTCTGGATGTTTTTCAATGGCAAAAATCAATGAATATTGTAAATGCACAAACAGTAATTTCTCCGCATTGCAAGGTGCAATTCTGAAATTTTTTGCTTTTTCCTGCTCCTCTTAGCATGATAAAGAAGATTCAAAGAGAGTGAGATGCCAGCTCCTTTCATTCAGTCAGTAGCTTCAATCATTTCTGGACGTTTTTCAATGGCAAAAATCAATGAATATTGTAAATGCACAAACAGTAATTTCTCCGCATTGCAAGGTGCAATTCTGAAATTTTTTGCTTTTTCCTGCTCCTCTTAGCATGATAAAGAAGATTCAAAGAGAGTGAGATGCCAGCTCCTTTCATTCAGTCAGTAGCTTCAATCATTTCTGGTATATGAATAACATGATGTTTTTCAATGGCAAAAATCAATGAATATTGTAAATGCACAAACAGTTATTTCTCCGCATTGCAAGGTGCAATTCTGAAATTTTTTGCTTTCTCCTGCTCCTCTTAGCATGATAAAGAAGATTCAAAGAGAGTGAGATGCCAGCTCCTTTCATTCAGTCAGTAGCTTCAAACATTTCTGGTATATGAATAACATGATGTTTTTCAATGGCAAAAATCAATGAATATTGTAAATGCACAAACAGTAATTTCTCCGCATTGCAAGGTGCAATTCTGAAATTTTTTGCTTTTTCCTGCTCCTCTTAGCATGATAAAGAAGATTCAAAGAGAGTGAGATGCCAGCTCCTTTCATTCAGTCAGTAGCTTCAATCATTTCTGGACGTTTTTCAATGGCAAAAATCAATGAATATTGTAAATGCACAAACAGTAATTTCTCCGCATTGCAAGGTGCAATTCTGAAATTTTTTGCTTTTTCCTGCTCCTCTTAGCATGATAAAGAAGATTCAAAGAGAGTGAGATGCCAGCTCCTTTCATTCAGTCAGTAGCTTCAATCATTTCTGGACGTTTTTCAATGGCAAAAATCAATGAATATTGTAAATGCACAAACAGTAATTTCTCCGCATTGCAAGGTGCAATTCTGAAATTTTTTGCTTTTTCCTGCTCCTCTTAGCATGATAAAGAAGATTCAAAGAGAGTGAGATGCCAGCTCCTTTCATTCAGTCAGTAGCTTCAATCAATTCTGGACGTTTTTCAATGGCAAAAATAAATGAATATTGTAAATGCACAAACAGTAATTTCTCCGCATTGCAAGGTGCAATTCTGAAACTTTTTGCTTTTTCCTGCTCCTCTTAGCATGATAAAGAAGATTCAAAGAGAGTGAGATGCCAGCTCCTTTCATTCAGTCAGTAGCTTCAATCATTTCTGGTATATGAATAACATGATATTTTTCAATGGCAAAAATCAATGAATATTGTAAATGCACAAACAGTAATTTCGCCGCATTGCAAGGTGCAATTCTGAAATTTTTTGCTTTTTCCTGCTCCTCTTAGCATGATAAAGAAGATTCAAAGAGAGTGAGATGCCAGCTCCTTTCATTCAGTCAGTAGCTTCAATCATTTCTGGACGTTTTTCAATGGCAAAAATCAATGAATATTGTAAATGCACAAACAGTAATTTCTCCGCATTGCAAGGTGCAATTCTGAAATTTTTTGCTTTTTCCTGCTCCTCTTAGCATGATAAAGAAGATTCAAAGAGAGTGAGATGCCAGCTCCTTTCATTCAGTCAGTAGCTTCAATCATTTCTGGTATATGAATAACATGATGTTTTTCAATGGCAAAAATCAATGAATATTGTAAATGCACAAACAGTAATTTCTCCGCATTGCAAGGTGCAATTCTGAAATTTTTTGCTTTTTCCTGCTCCTCTTAGCATGATAAAGAAGATTCAAAGAGAGTGAGATGCCAGCTCCTTTCATTCAGTTAGTAGCTTCAAACATTTCTGGTATGTGAATAACATGATGTTTTTCAATGGCAAAAATCAATGAATATTGTAAATGCACAAACAGTAATTTCTCCGCATTGCAAGGTGCAATTCTGAAATTTTTTGCTTTTTCCTGCTCCTCTTAGCATGATAAAGAAGATTCAAAGAGAGTGAGATGCCAGCTCCTTTCATTCAGTCAGTAGCTTCAATCATTTCTGGACGTTTTTCAATGGCAAAAATCAATGAATATTGTAAATGCACAAACAGTAATTTCTCCGCATTGCAAGGTGCTATTCTGAAATTTTTTGCTTTTTCCTGCTCCTCTTAGCATGATAAAGAAGATTCAAAGAGAGTGAGATGCCAGCTCCTTTCATTCAGTCAGTAGCTTCAATCATTTCTGGTATATCAATAACATGATGTTTTTCAATGGCAAAAATCAATGAATATTGTAAATGCACAAACAGTAATTTCTCCGCATTGCAAGGTGCAATTCTGAAATTTTTTGCTTTTTCCTGCTCCTCTTAGCATGATAAAGAAGATTCAAAGAGAGTGAGATGCCAGCTCCTTTCATTCAGTCAGTAGCTTCAAACATTTCTGGTATATGAATAACATGATGTTTTTCAATGGCAAAAATCAATGAATATTGTAAATGCACAAACAGTAATTTCTCTGCATTGCAAGGTGCAATTCTGAAATTTTTTGCTTTTTCCTGCTCCTCTTAGCATGATAAAGAAGATTCAAAGAGAGTGAGATGCCAGCTCCTTTCATTCAGTCAGTAGCTTCAAACATTTCTGGTATATGAATAACATGATGTTTTTCAATGGCAAAAATCAATGAATATTGTAAATGCACAAACAGTAATTTCTCCGCATTGCAAGGTGCAATTCTGAAATTTTTTGCTTTTTCCTGCTCCTCTTAGCATGATAAAGAAGATTCAAAGAGAGTGAGATGCCAGCTCCTTTCATTCAGTCAGTAGCTTCAATCATTTCTGGACGTTTTTCAATGGCAAAAATCAATGAATATTGTAAATGCACAAACAGTAATTTCTCCGCATTCCAAGGTGCAATTCTGAAATTTTTTGCTTTTTCCTGCTCCTCTTAGCATGATAAAGAAGATTCAAAGAGAGTGAGATGCCAGCTCCTTTCATTCAGTCAGTAGCTTCAATCATTTCTGGACGTTTTTCAATGGCAAAAATCAATGAATATTGTAAATGCACAAACAGTAATTTCTCCGCATTGCAATGTGCAATTTTGAAACTTTTTGCTTTTTCCTGCTCCTCTTAGCATGATAAAGAAGATTCAAAGAGAGTGAGATGCCAGCTCCTTTCATTCAGTCAGTAGCTTCAAACATTTCTGGTATATGAATAACATGATGTTTTTCAATGGCCAAAATCAATGAATATTGTAAATGCACAAACAGTAATTTCTCAGTATTGCAAGGTGCAATTCTGAAATTTTTTGCTTTTTCCTGCTCCTCTTAGCATGATAAAGAAGATTCAAAGAGAGTGAGATGCCAGCTCCTTTCATTCAGTCAGTAGCTTCAATCATTTCTGGATGTTTTTCAATGGCAAAAATCAATGAATATTGTAAATGCACAAACAGTAATTTCTCCGCATTGCAAGGTGCAATTCTGAAATTTTTTGCTTTTTCCTGCTCCTCTTAGCATGATAAAGAAGATTCAAAGAGAGTGAGATGCCAGCTCCTTTCATTCAATCAGTAGCTTCAATCATTTCTGGACGTTTTTCAATGGCAAAAATCAATGAATATTGTAAATGCACAAACAGTAATTTCTCCGCATTGCAAGGTGCAATTCTGAAATTTTTTGCTTTTTCCTGCTCCTCTTAGCATGATAAAGAAGATTAAAAGAGAGTGAGATGCCAGCTCCTTTCATTCAGTCAGTAGCTTCAATCATTTCTGGTATATGAATAACATGATGTTTTTCAATGGCAAAAATCAATGAATATTGTAAATGCACAAACAGTTATTTCTCCGCATTGCAAGGTGCAATTCTGAAATTTTTTGCTTTTTCCTGCTCCTCTTAGCATGATAAAGAAGATTCAAAGAGAGTGAGATGCCAGCTCCTTTCATTCAGTCAGTAGCTTCAAACATTTCTGGTATATGAATAACATGATGTTTTTCAATGGCAAAAATCAATGAATATTGTAAATGCACAAACAGCAATTTCTCCGCATTGCAAGGTGCAATTCTGAAATTTTTTGCTTTTTCCTGCTCCTCTTAGCATGATAAAGAAGATTCAAAGAGAGTGAGATGCCAGCTCCTTTCATTCAGTCAGTAGCTTCAATCATTTCTGGACGTTTTTCAATGGCAAAAATCAATGAATATTGTAAATGCACAAACAGTAATTTCTCCGCATTGCAAGGTGCAATTCTGAAATTTTTTGCTTTTTCCTGCTCCTCTTAGCATGATAAAGAAGATTCAAAGAGAGAGAGATGCCAGCTCCTTTCATTCAGTCAGTAGCTTCAATCATTTCTGGACGTTTTTCAATGGCAAAAATCAATGAATATTGTAAATGCACAAACAGTAATTTCTCCGCATTGCAAGGTGCAATTCTGAAACTTTTTGCTTTTTCCTGCTCCTCTTAGCATGATAAAGAAGATTCAAAGAGAGTGAGATGCCAGCTCCTTTCATTCAGTCAGTAGCTTCAATCATTTCTGGTATATGAATAACATGATATTTTTCAATGGCAAAAATCAATGAATATTGTAAATGCACAAACAGTAATTTCGCCGCATTGCAAGGTGCAATTCTGAAATTTTTTGCTTTTTCCTGCTCCTCTTAGCATGATAAAGAAGATTCAAAGAGAGTGAGATGCCAGCTCCTTTCATTCAGTCAGTAGCTTCAATCATTTCTGGACGTTTTTCAATGGCAAAAATCAATGAATATTGTAAATGCACAAACAGTAATTTCTCCGCATTGCAAGGTGCAATTCTGAAATTTTTTGCTTTTTCCTGCTCCTCTTAGCATGATAAAGAAGATTCAAAGAGAGTGAGATGCCAGCTCCTTTCATTCAGTCAGTAGCTTCAATCATTTCTGGTATATGAATAACATGATGTTTTTCAATGGCAAAAATCAATGAATATTGTAAATGCACAAACAGTAATTTCTCCGCATTGCAAGGTGCAATTCTGAAATTTTTTGCTTTTTCCTGCTCCTCTTAGCATGATAAAGAAGATTCAAAGAGAGTGAGATGCCAGCTCCTTTCATTCAGTCAGTAGCTGCAAACATTTCTGGTATGTGAATAACATGATGTTTTTCAATGGCAAAAATCAATGAATATTGTAAATGCACAAACAGTAATTTCTCCGCATTGCAAGGTGCAATTCTGAAATTTTTTGCTTTTTCCTGCTCCTCTTAGCATGATAAAGAAGATTCAAAGAGAGTGAGATGCCAGCTCCTTTCATTCAGTCAGTAGCTTCAATCATTTCTGGACGTTTTTCAATGGCAAAAATCAATGAATATTGTAAATGCACAAACAGTAATTTCTCCGCATTGCAAGGTGCAATTCTGAAATTTTTTGCTTTTTCCTGCTCCTCTTAGCATGATAAAGAAGATTCAAAGAGAGTGAGATGCCAGCTCCTTTCATTCAGTCAGTAGCTTCAAACATTTCTGGTATATGAATAACGATGTTTTTCAATGGCAAAAATCAATGAATATTGTAAATGCACAAACAGTAATTTCTCAGTATTGCAAGGTGCAATTCTGAAATTTTTTGCTTTTTCCTGCTCCTCTTAGCATGATAAAGAAGATTCAAAGAGAGTGAGATGCCAGCTCCTTTCATTCAGTCAGTAGCTTCAATCATTTCTGGACGTTTTTCAATGGCAAAAATCAATGAATATTGCAAATGCACAAACAGTAATTTCTCCGCATTGCAAGGTGCAATTCTGAAATTTTTTGCTTTTTCCTGCTCCTCTTAGCATGATAAAGAAGATTCAAAGAGAGTGAGATGCCAGCTCCTTTCATTCAGTCAGTAGCTTCAAACATTTCTGGTATATGAATAACATGATGTTTTTCAATGGCAAAAATCAATGAATATTGTAAATGCACAAACAGTAATTTCTCTGCATTGCAAGGTGCAATTCTGAAATTTTTTGCTTTTTCCTGCTCCTCTTAGCATGATAAAGAAGATTCAAAGAGAGTGAGATGCCAGCTCCTTTCATTCAGTCAGTAGCTTCAATCATTTCTGGACGTTTTTCAATGGCAAAAATCAATGAATATTGCAAATGCACAAACAGTAATTTCTCCGCATTGCAAGGTGCAATTCTGAAATTTTTTGCTTTTTCCTGCTCCTCTTAGCATGATAAAGAAGATTCAAAGAGAGTGGGATGCCAGCTCCTTTCATTCAGTCAGTAGCTTCAAACATTTCTGGACGTTTTTCAATGGCAAAAATCAATGAATATTGTAAATGCACAAACAGTAATTTCTCCGCATTGCAAGGTGCAATTCGGAAATTTTTTGCTTTTTCCTGCTCCTCTTAGCATGATAAAGAAGATTCAAAGAGAGTGAGATGCCAGCTCCTTTCATTCAGTCAGTAGCTTCAAACATTTCTGGTATATGAATAACATGATGTTTTTCAATGGCAAAAATCAATGAATATTGTAAATGCACAAACAGTAATTTCTCCGCATTGCAATGTGTAATTCTGAAATTTTTTGCTTTTTACTGCTCCTCTTAGCATGATAAAGAAGATTCAAAGAGAGTGAGATGCCAGCTCCTTTCATTCAGTCAGTAGCTTCAATCATTTCTGGACGTTTTTCAATGGCAAAAATCAATGAATATTGTAAATGCACAAACAGTAATTTCTCCGCATTGCAATGTGCAATTCTGAAATTTTTTGCTTTTTCCTGCTCCTCTTAGCATGATAAAGAAGATTCAAAGAGAGTGAGATGCCAGCTCCTTTCATTCAGTCAGTAGCTTCAATCATTTCTGGACGTTTTTCAATGGCAAGAATCAATGAATATTGTAAATGCACAAACAGTAATTTCTCCGCATTGCAAGGTGCAATTCTGAAATTTTTTGCTTTTTCCTGCTCCTCTTAGCATTATAAAGAAGATTCAAAGAGAGTGAGATGCCAGCTCCTTTCATTCAGTCAGTAGCTTCAAACATTTCTGGTATATGAATAACATGATGTTTTTCAATGGCAAAAATCAATGAATATTGTAAATGCACAAACAGTAATTTCTCCGCATTACAATGTGCAATTCTGAAATTTTTTGCTATTTACTGCTCCTCTTAGCATGATAAAGAAGATTCAAAGAGAGTGAGATGCCAGCTCCTTTCATTCAGTCAGTAGCTTCAATCATTTCTGGACGTTTTTCAATGGCAAAAATCAATGAATATTGTAAATGCACAAACAGTAATTTCTCCGCATTGCAAGGTGCAATTCTGAAATTTTTTCCTTTTTCCTGCTCCTCTTAGCATGATAAAGAAGATTCAAAGAGAGTGAGATGCCAGCTCCTTTCATTCAGTCAGTAGCTTCAATCATTTCTGGACGTTTTTCAATGGCAAAAATCAATGAATATTGTAAATGCACAAACAGTAATTTCTCCGCATTGCAAGGTGCAATTCTGAAATTTTTTGCTTTTTCCTGCTCCTCTTAGCATGATAAAGAAGATTCAAAGAGAGTGAGATGCCAGCTCCTTTCATTAAGTCAGTAGCTTCAATCATTTCTGGACGTTTTTCAATGGCAAAAATCAATGAATATTGTAAATGCACAAACAGTAATTTCTCCGCATTGCAAGGTGCAATTCTGAAACTTTTTGCTTTTTCCTGCTCCTCTTAGCATGATAAAGAAGATTCAAAGAGAGTGAGATGCCAGCTCCTTTCATTCAGTCAGTAGCTTCAATCATTTCTGGTATATGAATAACATGATATTTTTCAATGGCAAAAATCAATGAATATTGTAAATGCACAAACAGTAATTTCGCCGCATTGCAAGGTGCAATTCTGAAATTTTTTGCTTTTTCCTGCTCCTCTTAGCATGATAAAGAAGATTCAAAGAGAGTGAGATGCCAGCTCCTTTCATTCAGTCAGTAGCTTCAATCATTTCTGGACATTTTTCAATGGCAAAAATCAATGAATATTGTAAATGCACAAACAGTAATTTCTCCGCATTGCAAGGTGCAATTCTGAAATTTTTTGCTTTTTCCTGCTCCTCTTAGCATGATAAAGAAGATTCAAAGAGAGTGAGATGCCAGCTCCTTTCATTCAGTCAGTAGCTTCAATCATTTCTGGTATATGAATAACATGATGTTTTTCAATGGCAAAAATCAATGAATATTGTAAATGCACAAACAGTAATTTCTCCGCATTGCAAGGTGCAATTCTGAAATTTTTTGCTTTTTCCTGCTCCTCTTAGCATGATAAAGAAGATTCAAAGAGAGTGAGATGCCAGCTCCTTTCATTCAGTCAGTAGCTTCAAACATTTCTGGTATGTGAATAACATGATGTTTTTCAATGGCAAAAATCAATGAATATTGTAAATGCACAAACAGTAATTTCTCCGCATTGCAAGGTGCAATTCTGAAATTTTTTGCTTTTTCCTGCTCCTCTTAGCATGATAAAGAAGATTCAAAGAGAATGAGATGCCAGCTCCTTTCATTCAGTCAGTAGCTTCAATCATTTCTGGACGTTTTTCATTGGCAAAAATCAATGAATATTGTAAATGCACAAACAGTAATTTCTCCGCATTGCAAGGTGCAATTCTGAAATTTTTTGCTTTTTCCTGCTCCTCTTAGCATGATAAAGAAGATTCAAAGAGAGTGAGATGCCAGCTCCTTTCATTCAGTCAGTAGCTTCAAACATTTCTGGTATATGAATAACGATGTTTTTCAATGGCAAAAATCAATGAATATTGTAAATGCACAAACAGTAATTTCTCAGTATTGCAAGGTGTAATTCTGAAATTTTTTGCTTTTTCCTGCTCCTCTTAGCATGATAAAGAAGATTCAAAGAGAGTGAGATGCCAGCTCCTTTCATTCAGTCAGTAGCTTCAATCATTTCTGGACGTTTTTCAATGGCAAAAATCAATGAATATTGCAAATGCACAAACAGTAATTTCTCCGCATTGCAAGGTGCAATTCTGAAATTTTTTGCTTTTTCCTGCTCCTCTTAGCATGATAAAGAAGATTCAAAGAGAGTGAGATGCCAGCTCCTTTCATTCAGTCAGTAGCTTCAAACATTTCTGGTATATGAATAACATGATGTTTTTCAATGTCAAAAATCAATGAATATTGTAAATGCACAAACAGTAATTTCTCTGCATTGCAAGGTGCAATTCTGAAATTTTTTGCTTTTTCCTGCTCCTCTTAGCATGATAAAGAAGATTCAAAGAGAGTGAGATGCCAGCTCCTTTCATTCAGTCAGTAGCTTCAATCATTTCTGGACGTTTTTCAATGGCAAAAATCAATGAATATTGCAAATGCACAAACAGTAATTTCTCCGCATTGCAAGGTGCAATTCTGAAATTTTTTGCTTTTTCCTGCTCCTCTTAGCATGATAAAGAAGATTCAAAGAGAGTGAGATGCCAGCTCCTTTCATTCAGTCAGTAGCTTCAAACATTTCTGGACGTTTTTCAATGGCAAAAATCAATGAATATTGTAAATGCACAAACAGTAATTTCTCCGCATTGCAAGGTGCAATTCGGAAATTTTTTGCTTTTTCCTGCTCCTCTTAGCATGATAAAGAAGATTCAAAGAGAGTGAGATGCCAGCTCCTTTCATTCAGTCAGTAGCTTCAAACATTTCTGGTATATGAATAACATGATGTTTTTCAATGGCAAAAATCAATGAATATTGTAAATGCACAAACAGTAATTTCTCCGCATTGCAAGGTGCAATTCTGAAATGTTTTGCTTTTTCCTGCTCCTCTTAGCATGATAAAGAAGATTCAAAGAGAGTGAGATGCCAGCTCCTTTCATTCAGTCAGTGTTAGAACCTTGCTGTTAGGTTTTTTTTTCCTTTGCTGGTCACATGACCTTGTTGGCCTATTTAGTCCTGCTCCGCCCTTCTGGCTTTGCTGGACTTCATTGTATATCTACTTTCTAGCTAGCCTGTGCTCTGTATCTAACTCTGTTAGTTTGCTTGGTCTACGGACCTCTATGTTCTATCTATTTTGTTTGTTCGTCTGTCTGCTACTATTTCTGTTAGGAGGTGTCCCATATTCCTCCCAGTCCTTAGTACTTGTAGGGATTCCCTCCCCACATCTATAGGTCTTCGTACAGACTAGATTAGGACTTTAGCAGGTCTGATCGCAGGATCAGGTTCCCTGTTACATCGTAGGGATTCAGCTGAGTCTCATAGTAGGGACAGATCTCCTCTCTTTCCTTAGCTTTGGTAGCAGAACATAACAGTAAGTCCAGCCAGCAATTTCTCTAAGGAAAGATTTTTCTGTTCCATCATGGTGTCGGTTCAGGATTTGGCTCATCGCCTGAAGGGACTCTCTCTGGAGGTGGCCGAGCTCCGTCAGCACGTGAGTAACTGTCCTGGAGCACATTTCTTGGAGCCTAAGGTATGTTTGCCGGATTTATTTTTTGGTGAACACCGAGAATTTTTTTCATTTAAAAATGCTTGCTTATTGTATTTTTGTTTGAGACCTAAGTCCTCTGGGGATGAATCCCAGCGCGTAGGGTTCATAATGTCACTTTTGCGCAAAGAGCCTCAGGAGTGGGCCTTTTCTTTGCAACCTAGTGATTCATGCTTCAGATCAGTGGATAGTTTTTTTTCTGCTTTGGGACTATTATATGATGATCCTGACCGTGTCGCATCAGCTGAGACTGAGCTGAGACGTCTAAAACAAGGATCGGGTAATGTGGAAAAATATTGTACACATTTTCGTCGTTGGTCCACTCAAACAGGGTGGAACGATTCTGCTCTGAAAAGTCTATTTCTTGCTGGGCTCAATGAAAGGGTTAAAGACCTGCTAATTGCTTATCCTACACCTGAAGATTTGCAACAGGCTATGCAATTAGCTATACGGGTGGATAGAAGACTGCATGCTAGGGTTAATGAGAGCAAATCCTCTGCTATGTCAGTTTCTGGTTATGATAATGTGTGTACTAACAGTGGTGAACCGATGGAGATTGGATCGGTGGCACCTCGCTCTCAAGAAAAAGACCGTCGTTTTTCGCAAGGCTTGTGTTTCTATTGCGGAAAATCTGGTCATTTGATTAAAGGCTGTGAGCTTCGTATGAAGAAAGAAAAAAAAATGGTCAGTCACGCCCGTATTGCCTGTTTAAATTCCAAGGGTATATTTTTAGCTGCTTCCACGATTGCTCAGGAAAAATTAATGGAATTTCGGGTGTTTGTTGATTGCGGGTCTACACTGAATGTAATTGATGGGGGATTCGTGGAAAAACTCAATTTAAAACCTGAACCTTTGTCATCCCCCATTGCTGTGGTTTCTGTGGATGGCTCCCCTTTGAAGAATATTACTCTCAAGGTCAGTGAATTTCCTCTCACTATTAATGGTGTTCACCATGAGAAATTGGATTTGGTAGTGTTGAATAACTTGCCTTCTCCAGTAATATTGGGTTTGCCCTGGTTAAAATTTCACAATCCTGTACTGGATTGGTCTACCAGTGAAATTAAATCCTAGAGCCATAAATGTTATGACAAGTGTTGTAACGGGCGTATTGCAGCTTTGGATAGGGGAGAATTGCCTGTTCCTATTCAGGATTTTTGGAGAGTTTTTTCTGAGAAGGATTCGCAGGTTTTGCCTCCCCATAGAGACTATGATTGTTCTATTGAATTTGTCCCTGGAGTGACTCTTCCTAAGAGTCGTTTATTTAACCTTACTATTCCTGAGAGGAAGGCTTTGGAGGAATACATACAGACAAGCTTGGCCGCCGGTCACATTAGGCCCTCTAAGTCTCCTGTGGCGGTTGGATTTTTTTTTGTAAAAAAAAAGGACGGCGGTTTACGTCCTTGTCTGGATTTTCGTGAGATTAACAAAATTACGGTACGCAATCCTTACCCACTGCCATTGATTCCTGATCTGTTTAACCAGTTATTGGGGGCCAAGTGGTTCTCTAAAATTGACCTTAAGGGGGCATACAATCTGTTGCGCATGAAGGAGGGTGATGAATGGAAGACTGCTTTTAACACTCCTGTGGGTCATTTTGAGAATCTGGTTATGCCTTTTGGTCTTACTAATGCTCCTGCATTTTTTCAGAATCTGATTAATGACATCCTTAGACCTTTGATCGGTAAAAATGTGGTTGTGTATTTGGATGACATTTTGATTTATTCGCCAGATCTGGAGTCTCATTGGCGGAGCGTGCGTGAGGTATTACAGTTATTAATGGACAATTCGCTTTTTGCTAAGCTGGAGAAATGTGAGTTCGCTGTACAGAGAATTAGTTTTTTGGGCTACATTATCTCCAGCAAAGGTTTTGAGATGGATCCGGTTAAGGTTCAGGCTGTGCAGGAATGGCCTAGGCCTATTGGTTTGAAATCGATACAGAGGTTTTTGGGTTTCGCCAATTACTATAGAAAGTTCATAAAAAAATTTTCTAGTATTGTCAAACCTCTGACTGATCTCACCAGGAAAGGTGCTGATGCGGTTCAGTGGTCTTCTGAGGCCATTGAAGCTTTTGTGTATCTCAAGGAGAGGTTCACCTCTGCTCCCATCCTTATGCAGCCTGATGTTACTAGGCCGTTTTTGGTTGAGGTTGATGCTTCCTCTGTGGGGGTTGGCGCAGTATTGTCTCAGGATAACGGGGATGGATTACATCCCTGTGCCTTTTTTTCAAAAAAATTTTCGGAGACTGAATTGAATTACGATATTGGTAATCGGGAATTATTGGCTATTAAACTCGCATTTGAACACTGGCGCCACTTCTTGGAAGGTGCGGAATTTCCCGTTCAGGTTCTTACGGATCATAAAAATCTGATATATCTTGATGCTGCCAAGCGCCTGAATGCCCGTCAGGCTAGGTGGGCACTGTTTTTCTCGCGGTTTAATTTCTCCGTTACTTACATCCCTGGTACTAAGAATGTTAAGGCGGATGCCTTGTCTCGCAGTTTTTCTCCCATAGTCGGTGCTGAGAAAGAGGAAAACATTTTACAAGAAGGTGTTGAGATAGCTGCTTTAGACTCCGTTTTGGAAGATGAGATTCTTAAAGCTCAGGAGAATGCCCCATCTAACACTCCTCACGGGAGGTTGTTTGTGCCTGAGACCTTTAGGAGAGATTTGTTTGTTGAGTGTCACAAATCTCGGTTGGCAGGTCATCCCGGAATCTCTGAGACCAAGAGACTGGTGGGTCGCAGTTTTTGGTGGCCTGGATGGCAGAAGGAAGTCATTAAGTGGGTGCGCCAATGTACTATATGTGCTAGATCTAAGTCCTCACATACTCCTGCTGCGGGGTTGCTTTGTCCTTTGGAGGTCCCCAGTGCTCCTTGGACACATTTGGCTATGGACTTTATAACTGACCTTCCGTCCTCTGAGGGTTTTACTGTCATCTGGGTGGTCGTGGACCGTTTTAGCAAGATGTGTCACTTGGTTCCCTTCGTCAAACTGCCCTGCGCTAAAACTCTCGCTAAGGCCTTTGTCAAGGAAATTGTCAGACTTCATGGCGTTCCTACTGACATTGTTTCTGATAGGGGTCCTCAGTTCGTGGCTCGTTTTTGGCGTGCCTTTTGTGACAGGTTGGGAATTCATTTGTCGTTTTCGTCCGGATATCATCCTGAATCTAATGGCCAGACAGAAAGGAAAAACCAGGATGTTGAGCAGTTCTTGCGTTGTTTTGTGGCAGACAATCAAGAGGGGTGGTCTGAGTTTCTGCCACTTGCCGAATTTGCTCTGAACAATCATACATCTTCTTCTGCTGGTTGTTCGCCTTTTTTTTGTTGTTCTGGGAGACATCCGTCGTTTGGGTCGTTCTCCAAGTTGGGATCAGCCGTGCCTGAGGAGGAGAATTTTTCCGGTGATTTGGAAAGAGTTTGGACGGATGTGCGTGGTAATCTTCAGGAGGCCAACAGAAAATCTAAAGACTACTTTGATAGGAAACGACAGGAGGTTTTGTTCGCTGTTGGTGACATGGTTTGGTTGTCCTCTAGGAATCTGCGGTTGAGGATTCCTTCTAAGAAATTGGGTCCCAAGTTTGTAGGGCCCTTTAAGGTGCTTCAGGTTGTCAACCAATCTGCTGTTAGGTTGGAGGTTCCTACCTCCTGGAGAATTAATCCGGTCTTTCATGTCTCTCTGTTAAAAAAAGCTGTTGTGTCGGATGGTGACGCCTCTGCCTCTGTTCCTCCGGTGGTGGAGGACGGGGAATATGAAATTTCTCGCATCCTTGACTCTAGACGGTATAGAGGTAGTTTGCAGTATCTTGTGGCCTGGAAAGGTTTCGGACCCGAGGATAACTCTTGGGTCAGGTCAGATGATGTTTCCGCATCCAGACTTATCAGAGCGTTTCACAGGAGATTTCCTGATAAGCCTGGTCCTAGGGGATCCGGAGGATCCTCTTAGAAGGGGGGGTACTGTTAGAACCTTGCTGTTAGGTTTTTTTTCCTTTGCTGGTCACATGACCTTGTTGGCCTATTTAGTCCTGCTCCGCCCTTCTGGCTTTGCTGGACTTCATTGTATATCTACTTTCTAGCTAGCCTGTGCTCTGTATCTAACTCTGTTAGTTTGCTTGGTCTACGGACCTCTATGTTCTATCTATTTTGTTTGTTTGTCTGTCTGCTACTATTTCTGTTAGGAGGTGTCCCATATTCCTCCCAGTCCTTAGTACTTGTAGGGATTCCCTCCCCACATCTATAGGTCTTCGTACAGACTAGATTAGGACTTTAGCAGGTCTGATCGCAGGATCAGGTTCCCTGTTACATGGTAGGGATTCAGCTGAGTCTCATAGTAGGGACAGATCTCCTCTCTTTCCTTAGCTTTGGTAGCAGAACATAACAGTCAGTAGCTTCAATCATTTCTGGACGTTTTTCAATGGCAAAAATCAATGAATATTGTAAATGCACAAACAGTAATTTCTCCGCATTGCAAGGTGCAATTCTGAAATTTTTTGCTTTTTCCTGCTCATCTTTGCATGATAAAGAAGATTCAAAGAGAGTGAGATGCCAGCTCTTTTCATTCAGTCAGTAGCTTCAATCATTTCTGGACGTTTTTCAATGGCAAAAATCAATGAATATTGTAAATGCACAAACAGTAATTTCTCCGCATTGCAAGGTGCAATTCTGAAATTTTTTGCTTTTTCCTGCTCCTCTTAGCATGATAAAGAAGATTCAAAGAGAGTGAGATGCCAGCTCCTTTCATTCAGTCAGTAGCTTCAATCATTTCTGGACGTTTTTCAATGGCAAAAATCAATGAATATTGTAAATGCACAAACAGTAATTTCTCCGCATTGCAAGGTGCAATTCTGAAATTTTTTGCTTTTTCCTGCTCCTCTTAGCATGATAAAGAAGATTCAAAGAGAGTGAGATGCCAGCTCCTTTCATTCAGTCAGTGGCTTCAAACATTTCTGGACGTTTTTCAATGGCAAAAATCAATGAATATTGTAAATGCACAAACAGTAATTTCTCCGCATTGCAAGGTGCAATTCGGAAATTTTTTGCTTTTTCCTGCTCCTCTTAGCATGATAAAGAAGATTCAAAGAGAGTGAGATGCCAGCTCCTTTCATTCAGTCAGTAGCTTAAAACATTTCTGGTATATGAATAACATGATGTTTTTCAATGGCAAAAATCAATGAATATTATAAATGCACAAACAGTAATTTCTCCGCATTGCAATGTGTAATTCTGAAATTTTTTGCTTTTTACTGCTCCTCTTAGCATGATAAAGAAGATTCAAAGAGAGTGAGATGCCAGCTCCTTTCATTCAGTCAGTAGCTTCAATCATTTCTGGACGTTTTTCAATGGCAAAAATCAATGAATATTGTAAATGCACAAACAGTAATTTCTCCGCATTGCAAGGTGCAATTCTGAATTTTTTTCCTTTTTCCTGCTCCTCTTAGCATGATAAAGAAGATTCAAAGAGAGTGAGATGCCAGCTCCTTTCATTCAGTCAGTAGCTTCAATCATTTCTGGAATATGAATAACATGATGTTTTTCAATGGCAAAAATCATTGAATATTGTAAATGCACAAACAGTAATTTCTCCGCATTGCAAGGTGCAATTCTGAAATTTTTTGCTTTTTCCTGCTCATCTTTGCATGATAAAGAAGATTCAAAGAGAGTGAGATGCCAGCTCTTTTCATTCAGTCAGTAGCTTCAATCATTTCTGGACGTTTTTCAATGGCAAAAATCAATGAATATTGTAAATGCACAAACAGTAATTTCTCCGCATTGCAAGGTGCAATTCTGAAATTTTTTGCTTTTTCCTGCTCCTCTTAGCATGATAAAGAAGATTCAAAGAGAGTGAGATGCCAGCTCCTTTCATTCAGTCAGTAGCTTCAATCATTTCTGGACGTTTTTCAATGGCAAAAATCAATGAATATTGTAAATGCACAAACAGTAATTTCTCCGCATTGCAAGGTGCAATTCTGAAATTTTTTGCTTTTTCCTGCTCCTCTTAGCATGATAAAGAAGATTCAAAGAGAGTGAGATGCCAGCTCCTTTCATTCAGTCAGTGGCTTCAAACATTTCTGGACGTTTTTCAATGGCAAAAATCAATGAATATTGTAAATGCACAAACAGTAATTTCTCCGCATTGCAAGGTGCAATTCGGAAATTTTTTGCTTTTTCCTGCTCCTCTTAGCATGATAAAGAAGATTCAAAGAGAGTGAGATGCCAGCTCCTTTCATTCAGTCAGTAGCTTCAAACATTTCTGGTATATGAATAACATGATGTTTTTCAATGGCAAAAATCAATGAATATTATAAATGCACAAACAGTAATTTCTCCGCATTGCAATGTGTAATTCTGAAATTTTTTGCTTTTTACTGCTCCTCTTAGCATGATAAAGAAGATTCAAAGAGAGTGAGATGCCAGCTCCTTTCATTCAGTCAGTAGCTTCAATCATTTCTGGACGTTTTTCAATGGCAAAAATCAATGAATATTGTAAATGCACAAACAGTAATTTCTCCGCATTGCAAGGTGCAATTCTGAATTTTTTTCCTTTTTCCTGCTCCTCTTAGCATGATAAAGAAGATTCAAAGAGAGTGAGATGCCAGCTCCTTTCATTCAGTCAGTAGCTTCAATCATTTCTGGAATATGAATAACATGATGTTTTTCAATGGCAAAAATCATTGAATATTGTAAATGCACAAACAGTAATTTCTCCGCATTGCAAGGTGCAATTCTGAAATTTTTTGCTTTTTCCTGCTCCTCTTAGCATGATAAAGAAGATTCAAAGAGAGTGAGATGCCAGCTCCTTTCATTCAGTCAGTAGCTTCAATCATTTCTGGACGTTTTTCAATGGCAAAAATCAATGAATATTGTAAATGCACAAACAGTAATTTCTCCTCATTGCAAGGTGCAATTCTGAAATTTTTTGCTTTTTCCTGCTCCTCTTAGCATGATAAAGAAGATTCAAAGAGAGTGAGATGCCAGCTCCTTTCATTCAGTCAGTAGCTTCAATCATTTCTGGACGTTTTTCAATGGCAAAAATCAATGAATATTGTAAATGCACAAACAGTAATTTCTCCGCATTGCAAGGTGCAATTCTGAAATTTTTTGCTTTTTCCTGCTCCTCTTAGCATGATAAAGAAGATTCAAAGAGAGTGAGATGCCAGGTCCTTTCATTCAGTCAGTAGCTTCAATCATTTCTGGTATATGAATAACATGATGTTTTCAATGGCAAAAATCAATGAATATTGTAAATGCACAAACAGTAATTTCTCCGCATTGCAAGGTGCAATTCTGAAATTTTTTGCTTTTTCCTGCTCCTCTTAGCATGATAAAGAAGATTCAAAGAGAGTGAGATGCCAGCTCCTTTCATTCAGTCAGTAGCTTCAAACATATCTGGTATATGAATAACATGATGTTTTTCAATGGCAAAAATCAATGAATATTGTAAATGCACAAACAGTAATTTCTCCGCATTGCAAGGTGCAATTCTGAAATTTTTTGCTTTTTCCTGCTCCTCTTAGCATGATAAAGAAGATTCAAAGAGATTGAGATGCCAGCTCCTTTCATTCAGTCAGTAGCTTCAATCATTTCTGGACGTTTTTCAATGGCAAAAATCAATGAATATTGTAAATGCACAAACAGTAATTTCTCCGCATTGCAAGGTGCAATTCTGAAATTTTTTGCTTTTTCCTTCTCCTCTTAGCATGATAAAGAAGATTCAAAGAGAGTGAGATGCCAGCTCCTTTCATTCAGTCAGTAGCTTCAATCATTTCTGGACGTTTTTCAATGGCAAAAATCAATGAATATTGTAAATGCACAAACAGTAATTTCTCCGCATTGCAAGGTGCAATTCTGAAATTTTTTGCTTTTTCCTGCTCCTCTTAGCATGATAAAGAAGATTCAAAGAGAGTGAGATGCCAGCTCCTTTCATTCAGTCAGTAGCTTCAATCATTTCTGGTCGTTTTTCAATGGCAAAAATCAATGAATATTGTACATGCACAAACAGTAATTTCTCCGCATTGCAAGGTGCAATTCTGAAATTTTTTAGTTTTTCCTGCTCCTCTTAGCATGATAAAGAAGATTCAAAGAGAGTGAGATGCCAGCTCCTTTCATTCAGTCAGTAGCTTCAAACATTTCTGGTATATGAATAACATGATGTTTTTCAATGGCAAAAATCAATGAATATTGTAAATGCACAAACAGTAATTTCTCCGCATTGCAAGGTGCAATTCTGAAATTTTTTGCTTTTTCCTGCTCCTCTTAGCATGATAAAGAAGATTCAAAGAGAGTGAGATGCCAGCTCCTTTCATTCAGTCAGTAGCTTCAATCATTTCTGGACGTTTTTCAATGGCAAAAATCAATGGATATTGTAAATGCACAAACAGTAATTTCTCCGCATTGCAAGGTGCAATTCTGAAATTTTTTGCTTTTTCCTGCTCCTCTTAGCATGATAAAGAAGATTCAAAGAGAGTGAGATGCCAGCTCCTTTCATTCAGTCAGTAGCTTCAATCATTTCTGGTATATGAATAACATGATGTTTTTCAATGGCAAAAATCAATGAATATTGTAAATGCACAAACAGTAATTTCTCCGCATTGCAAGGTGCAATTCTGAAATTTTTTGCTTTTTCCTGCTCCTCTTAGCATGATAAAGAAGATTCAAAGAGAGTGAGATGCCAGCTCCTTTCATTCAGTCAGTAGCTTCAATCATTTCTGGACGTTTTTCAATGGCAAAAATCAATGAATATTGTAAATGCACAAACAGTAATTTCTCCGCATTGCAAGGTGCAATTCTGAAATTTTTTGCTTTTTTCTGCTCCTCTTAGCATGATAAAGAAGATTCAAAGAGAGTGAGATGCCAGCTCCTTTCATTCAGTCAGTAGCTTCAAACATTTCTGGTATATGAATAACATGATGTTTTTCAATGGCAAAAATCAATGAATTTTGTAAATGCACAAACAGTAATTTCTCCGCATTGCAAGGTGCAATTCTGAAATTTTTTGCTTTTTCCTGCTCCTCTTAGCATGATAAAGAAGATTCAAAGAGAGTGAGATACCAGCTCCTTTCATTCAGTCAGTAGCTTCAATAATTTCTGGATGTTTTTCAATGGCAAAAATCAATGAATATTGTAAATGCACAAACAGTAATTTCTCCGCATTGCAAGGTGCAATTCTGAAATTTTTTGCTTTTTCCTGCTCCTCTTAGCATGATAAAGAAGATTCAAAGAGAGTGAGATGCCAGCTCCTTTCATTCAGTTAGTAGCTTCAATCATTTCTGGACGTTTTTCAATGGTAAAAATCAATGAATATTGTAAATGCACAAACAGTAATTTCTCCGCATTGCAAGGTGCAATTCTGAAATTTTTTGCTTTTTCATGCTCCTCTTAGCATGATAAAGAAGATTCAAAGAGAGTGAGATGCCAGCTCCTTTCATTCAGTCAGTAGCTTCAATCATTTCTGGACGTTTTTCAATGGCAAAAATCAATGAATATTGTAAATGCACAAACAGTAATTTCTCCGCATTGCAAGGTGCAATTCTGAAATTTTTTGCTTTTTCCTGCTCCTCTTAGCATGATAAAGAAGATTCAAAGAGAGTGAGATGCCAGGTCCTTTCATTCAGTCAGTAGCTTCAATCATTTCTGGTATATGAATAACATGATGTTTTCAATGGCAAAAATCAATGAATATTGTAAATGCACAAACAGTAATTTCTCCGCATTGCAAGGTGCAATTCTGAAATTTTTTGCTTTTTCCTGCTCCTCTTAGCATGATAAAGAAGATTCAAAGAGAGTGAGATGCCAGCTCCTTTCATTCAGTCAGTAGCTTCAAACATATCTGGTATATGAATAACATGATGTTTTTCAATGGCAAAAATCAATGAATATTGTAAATGCACAAACAGTAATTTCTCCGCATTGCAAGGTGCAATTCTGAAATTTTTTGCTTTTTCCTGCTCCTCTTAGCATGATAAAGAAGATTCAAAGAGAGTGAGATGCCAGCTCCTTTCATTCAGTCAGTAGCTTCAATCATTTCTGGACGTTTTTCAATGGCAAAAATCAATGAATATTGTAAATGCACAAACAGTAATTTCTCCGCATTGCAAGGTGCAATTCTGAAATTTTTTGCTTTTTCCTGCTCCTCTTAGCATGATAAAGAAGATTCAAAGAGAGTGAGATGCCAGCTCCTTTCATTCAGTCAGTAGCTTGAATCATTTCTGGTCGTTTTTCAATGGCAAAAATCAATGAATATTGTACATGCAAAAACAGTAATTTCTCCGCATTGCAAGGTGCAATTCTGAAATTTTTTAGTTTTTCCTGCTCCTCTTAGCATGATAAAGAAGATTCTAAGAGAGTGAGATGCCAGCTCCTTTCATTCAGTCAGTAGCTTCAAACATTTCTGGTATATGAATAACATGATGTTTTTCAATGGCAAAAATCAATGAATATTGTAAATGCACAAACAGTAATTTCTCCGCATTGCAAGGTGCAATTCTGAAATTTTTTGCTTTTTCCTGCTCCTCTTAGCATGATAAAGAAGATTCAAAGAGAGTGAGATGCCAGCTCCTTTCATTCAGTCAGTAGCTTCAATCATTTCTGGACGTTTTTCAATGGCAAAAATCAATGAATATTGTAAATGCAGACAGTAATTTCTCCGCATTGCAAGGTGCAATTCTGAAATTTTTTGCTTTTTCCTGATCCTCTTAGCATGATAAAGAAGATTCAAAGAGAGTGAGATGTCAGCTCCTTTCATTGTCAGTAGCTTCAAACATTTCTGGTATATGAATAACATGATGTTTTTCAATGGCAAAAATCAATGAATATTGTAAATGCACAAACAGTAATTTCTCCGCATTGCAAGGTGCAATTCTGAAATTTTTTGCTTTTTCCTGCTCCTCTTAGCATGATAAAGAAGATTCAAAGAGAGTGAGATGCCAGCTCCTTTCATTCAGTCAGTAGCTTCAATCATTTCTGGACGTTTTTCAATGGCAAAAATCAATGAATATTGTAAATGCACAAACAGTAATTTCTCCGCATTGCAAGGTGCAATTCTGAAATTTTTTGCTTTTTCCTGCTCCTCTTAGCATGATAAAGAAGATTCAAAGAGAGTGAGATGCCAGGTCCTTTCATTCAGTCAGTAGCTTCAATCATTTCTGGTATATGAATAACATGATGTTTTCAATGGCAAAAATCAATGAATATTGTAAATGCACAAACAGTAATTTCTCCGCATTGCAAGGTGCAATTCTGAAATTTTTTGCTTTTTCCTGCTCCTATTAGCATGATAAAGAAGATTCAAAGAGAGTGAGATGCCAGCTCCTTTCATTCAGTCAGTAGCTTCAAACATATCTGGTATATGAATAACATGATGTTTTTCAATGGCAAAAATCAATGAATATTGTAAATGCACAAACAGTAATTTCTCCGCATTGCAAGGTGCAATTCTGAAATTTTTTGCTTTTTCCTGCTCCTCTTAGCATGATAAAGAAGATTCAAAGAGAGTGAGATGCCAGCTCCTTTCATTCAGTCAGTAGCTTCAATCATTTCTGGACGTTTTTCAATGGCAAAAATCAATGAATATTGTAAATGCACAAACAGTAATTTCTCCGCATTGCAAGGTGCAATTCTGAAATTTTTTGCTTTTTCCTGCTCCTCTTAGCATGATAAAGAAGATTCAAAGAGAGTGAGATGCCAGCTCCTTTCATTCAGTCAGTAGCTTGAATCATTTCTGGTCGTTTTTCAATGGCAAAAATCAATGAATATTGTACATGCACAAACAGTAATTTCTCCGCATTGCAAGGTGCAATTCTGAAATTTTTTAGTTTTTCCTGCTCCTCTTAGCATGATAAAGAAGATTCAAAGAGAGTGAGATGCCAGCTCCTTTCATTCAGTCAGTAGCTTCAAACATTTCTGGTATATGAATAACATGATGTTTTTCAATGGCAAAAATCAATGAATATTGTAAATGCACAAACAGTAATTTCTCCGCATTGCAAGGTGCAATTCTGAAATTTTTTGCTTTTTCCTGCTCCACTTAGCATGATAAAGAAGATTCAAAGAGAGTGAGATGCCAGCTCCTTTCATTCAGTCAGTAGCTTCAATCATTTCTGGACGTTTTTCAATGGCAAAAATCAATGAATATTGTAAATGCAGACAGTAATTTCTCCGCATTGCAAGGTGCAATTCTGAAATTTTTTGCTTTTCCTGATCCTCTTAGCATGATAAAGAAGATTCAAAGAGAGTGAGATGTCAGCTCCTTTCATTGTCAGTAGCTTCAAACATTTCTGGTATATGAATAACATGATGTTTTTCAATGGCAAAAATCAATGAATATTGTAAATGCACAAACAGTAATTTCTCCGCATTGCAAGGTGCAATTCTGAAATTTTTTGCTTTTTCCTGCTCCTCTTAGCATGATAAAGAAGATTCAAAGAGAGTGAGATGCCAGCTCCTTTCATTCAGTTAGTAGCTTCAATCATTTCTGGACGTTTTTCAATGGCAAAAATCAATGAATATTGTAAATGCACAAACAGTAATTTCTCCGCATTGCAAGGTGCAATTCTGAAATTTTTTGCTTTTTCCTGCTCCTCTTAGCATGATAAAGAAGATTCAAAGAGAGTGAGATGCCAGCTCCTTTCATTCAGTCAGTAGCTTCAATCATTTCTGGACGTTTTTCAATGGCAAAAATCAATGAATATTGTAAATGCACAAACAGTAATTTCTCCGCATTGCAAGGTGCAATTCTGAAATTTTTTGCTTTTTCCTGCTCCTCTTAGCATGATAAAGAAGATTCAAAGAGAGTGAGATGCCAGCTCCTTTCATTCAGTCAGTAGCTTCAATCATTTCTGGTCGTTTTTCAATGGCAAAAATCAATGAATATTGTACATGCACAAACAGTAATTTCTCCGCATTGCAAGGTGCAATTCTGAAATTTTTTAGTTTTTCCTGCTCCTCTTAGCATGATAAAGAAGATTCAAAGAGAGTGAGATGCCAGCTCCTTTCATTCAGTCAGTAGCTTCAAACATTTCTGGTATATGAATAACATGATGTTTTTCAATGGCAAAAATCAATGAATATTGTAAATGCACAAACAGTAATTTCTCCGCATTGCAAGGTGCAATTCTGAAATTTTTTGCTTTTTCCTGCTCCTCTTAGCATGATAAAGAAGATTCAAAGAGAGTGAGATGCCAGCTCCTTTCATTCAGTCAGTAGCTTCAATCATTTCTGGACGTTTTTCAATGGCAAAAATCAATGAATATTGTAAATGCAGACAGTAATTTCTCCGCATTGCAAGGTGCAATTCTGAAATTTTTTGCTTTTTCCTGATCCTCTTAGCATGATAAAGAAGATTCAAAGAGAGTGAGATGTCAGCTCCTTTCATTGTCAGTAGCTTCAAACATTTCTGGTATATGAATAACATGATGTTTTTCAATGGCAAAAATCAATGAATATTGTAAATGCACAAACAGTAATTTCTCCGCATTGCAAGGTGCAATTCTGAAATTTTTTGCTTTTTCCTGCTCCTCTTAGCATGATAAAGAAGATTCAAAGAGAGTGAGATGCCAGCTCCTTTCATTCAGTTAGTAGCTTCAATCATTTCTGGACGTTTTTCAATGGTAAAAATCAATGAATATTGTAAATGCACAAACAGTAATTTCTCCGCATTGCAAGGTGCAATTCTGAAATTTTTTGCTTTTTCCTGCTCCTCTTAGCATGATAAAGAAGATTCAAAGAGACTGAGATGCCAGCTCCTTTCATTCAGTCAGTAGCTTCAATCATTTCTGGACGTTTTTCAATGGCAAAAATCAATGAATATTGTAAATGCACAAACAGTAATTTCTCCGCATTGCAAGGTGCAATTCTGAAATTTTTTGCTTTTTCCTGCTCCTCTTAGCATGATAAAGAAGATTCAGAGAGAGTGAGATGCCAGCTCCTTTCATTCAGTCAGTAGCTTCAAACATTTCTGGTATATGAATAACATGATGTTTTTCAATGGCAAAAATCAATGAATATTTTAAATGCACAAACAGTAATTTCTCCGCATTGCAAGGTGCAATTCTGAAATTTTTTGCTTTTTCCTGCTCCTCTTAGCATGATAAAGAAGATTCAAAGAGAGTGAGATACCAGCTCCTTTCATTCAGTCAGTAGCTTCAATCATTTCTGGACGTTTTTCAATGGCAAAAGTCAATGAATATTGTAAATGCACAAACAGTAATTTCTCCGCATTGCAAGGTGCAATTCTGAAATTTTTTGCTTTTTCCTGCTCCTCTTAGCATGATAAAGAAGATTCAAAGAGAGTGAGATGTCAGCTCCTTTCATTCAGTCAGTAGCTTCAAACATTTCTGGTATATGAATAACATGATGTTTTTCAATGGCAAAAATCAATGAATATTGTAAATGCACAAACAGTAATTTCTCCGCATTGCAAGGTGCAATTCTGAAATTTTTTGCTTTTTCCTGCTCCTCTTAGCATGATAAAGAAGATTCAAAGAGACTGAGATGCCAGCTCCTTTCATTCAGTCAGTAGCTTCAATCATTTCTGGACGTTTTTCAATGGCAAAAATCAATGAATATTGTAAATGCACAAACAGTAATTTCTCCGCATTGCAAGGTGCAATTCTGAAATTTTTTGCTTTTTCCTGCTCCTCTTAGCATGATAAAGAAGATTCAAAGAGAGTGAGATGCCAGCTCCTTTCATTCAGTCAGTAGCTTCAAACATTTCTGGTATATGAATAACATGATGTTTTTCAATGGCAAAAATCAATGAATATTTTAAATGCACAAACAGTAATTTCTCCGCATTGCAAGGTGCAATTCTGAAATTTTTTGCTTTTTCCTGCTCCTATTAGCATGATAAAGAAGATTCAAAGAGAGTGAGATACCAGCTCCTTTCATTCAGTCAGTAGCTTCAATCATTTCTGGACGTTTTTCAATGGCAAAAATCAATGAATATTGTAAATGCACAAACAGTAATTTCTCCGCATTGCAAGGTGCAATTCTGAAATTTTTTGCTTTTTCCTGCTCATCTTTGCATGATAAAGAAGATTCAAAGAGAGTGAGATGCCAGCTCTTTTCATTCAGTCAGTAGCTTCAATCATTTCTGGACGTTTTTCAATGGCAAAAATCAATGAATATTGTAAATGCACAAACAGTAATTTCTCCGCATTGCAAGGTGCAATTCTGAAATTTTTTGCTTTTTCCTGCTCATCTTTGCATGATAAAGAAGATTCAAAGAGAGTGAGATGCCAGCTCTTTTCATTCAGTCAGTAGCTTCAATCATTTCTGGACGTTTTTCAATGGCAAAAATCAATGAATATTGTAAATGCACAAACAGTAATTTCTCCGCATTGCAAGGTGCAATTCTGAAATTTTTTGCTTTTTCCTGCTCCTCTTAGCATGATAAAGAAGATTCAAAGAGAGTGAGATGCCAGCTCCTTTCATTCAGTCAGTAGCTTCAATCATTTCTGGACGTTTTTCAATGGCAAAAATCAATGAATATTGTAAATGCACAAACAGTAATTTCTCCGCATTGCAAGGTGCAATTCTGAAATTTTTTGCTTTTTCCTGCTCCTCTTAGCATGATAAAGAAGATTCAAAGAGAGTGAGATGCCAGCTCCTTTCATTCAGTCAGTGGCTTCAAACATTTCTGGACGTTTTTCAATGGCAAAAATCAATGAATATTGTAAATGCACAAACAGTAATTTCTCCGCATTGCAAGGTGCAATTCGGAAATTTTTTGCTTTTTCCTGCTCCTCTTAGCATGATAAAGAAGATTCAAAGAGAGTGAGATGCCAGCTCCTTTCATTCAGTCAGTAGCTTAAAACATTTCTGGTATATGAATAACATGATGTTTTTCAATGGCAAAAATCAATGAATATTATAAATGCACAAACAGTAATTTCTCCGCATTGCAATGTGTAATTCTGAAATTTTTTGCTTTTTACTGCTCCTCTTAGCATGATAAAGAAGATTCAAAGAGAGTGAGATGCCAGCTCCTTTCATTCAGTCAGTAGCTTCAATCATTTCTGGACGTTTTTCAATGGCAAAAATCAATGAATATTGTAAATGCACAAACAGTAATTTCTCCGCATTGCAAGGTGCAATTCTGAATTTTTTTCCTTTTTCCTGCTCCTCTTAGCATGATAAAGAAGATTCAAAGAGAGTGAGATGCCAGCTCCTTTCATTCAGTCAGTAGCTTCAATCATTTCTGGAATATGAATAACATGATGTTTTTCAATGGCAAAAATCATTGAATATTGTAAATGCACAAACAGTAATTTCTCCGCATTGCAAGGTGCAATTCTGAAATTTTTTGCTTTTTCCTGCTCATCTTTGCATGATAAAGAAGATTCAAAGAGAGTGAGATGCCAGCTCTTTTCATTCAGTCAGTAGCTTCAATCATTTCTGGACGTTTTTCAATGGCAAAAATCAATGAATATTGTAAATGCACAAACAGTAATTTCTCCGCATTGCAAGGTGCAATTCTGAAATTTTTTGCTTTTTCCTGCTCCTCTTAGCATGATAAAGAAGATTCAAAGAGAGTGAGATGCCAGCTCCTTTCATTCAGTCAGTAGCTTCAATCATTTCTGGACGTTTTTCAATGGCAAAAATCAATGAATATTGTAAATGCACAAACAGTAATTTCTCCGCATTGCAAGGTGCAATTCTGAAATTTTTTGCTTTTTCCTGCTCCTCTTAGCATGATAAAGAAGATTCAAAGAGAGTGAGATGCCAGCTCCTTTCATTCAGTCAGTGGCTTCAAACATTTCTGGACGTTTTTCAATGGCAAAAATCAATGAATATTGTAAATGCACAAACAGTAATTTCTCCGCATTGCAAGGTGCAATTCGGAAATTTTTTGCTTTTTCCTGCTCCTCTTAGCATGATAAAGAAGATTCAAAGAGAGTGAGATGCCAGCTCCTTTCATTCAGTCAGTAGCTTCAAACATTTCTGGTATATGAATAACATGATGTTTTTCAATGGCAAAAATCAATGAATATTATAAATGCACAAACAGTAATTTCTCCGCATTGCAATGTGTAATTCTGAAATTTTTTGCTTTTTACTGCTCCTCTTAGCATGATAAAGAAGATTCAAAGAGAGTGAGATGCCAGCTCCTTTCATTCAGTCAGTAGCTTCAATCATTTCTGGACGTTTTTCAATGGCAAAAATCAATGAATATTGTAAATGCACAAACAGTAATTTCTCCGCATTGCAAGGTGCAATTCTGAATTTTTTTCCTTTTTCCTGCTCCTCTTAGCATGATAAAGAAGATTCAAAGAGAGTGAGATGCCAGCTCCTTTCATTCAGTCAGTAGCTTCAATCATTTCTGGAATATGAATAACATGATGTTTTTCAATGGCAAAAATCATTGAATATTGTAAATGCACAAACAGTAATTTCTCCGCATTGCAAGGTGCAATTCTGAAATTTTTTGCTTTTTCCTGCTCCTCTTAGCATGATAAAGAAGATTCAAAGAGAGTGAGATGCCAGCTCCTTTCATTCAGTCAGTAGCTTCAATCATTTCTGGACGTTTTTCAATGGCAAAAATCAATGAATATTGTAAATGCACAAACAGTAATTTCTCCTCATTGCAAGGTGCAATTCTGAAATTTTTTGCTTTTTCCTGCTCCTCTTAGCATGATAAAGAAGATTCAAAGAGAGTGAGATGCCAGCTCCTTTCATTCAGTCAGTAGCTTCAATCATTTCTGGACGTTTTTCAATGGCAAAAATCAATGAATATTGTAAATGCACAAACAGTAATTTCTCCGCATTGCAAGGTGCAATTCTGAAATTTTTTGCTTTTTCCTGCTCCTCTTAGCATGATAAAGAAGATTCAAAGAGAGTGAGATGCCAGGTCCTTTCATTCAGTCAGTAGCTTCAATCATTTCTGGTATATGAATAACATGATGTTTTCAATGGCAAAAATCAATGAATATTGTAAATGCACAAACAGTAATTTCTCCGCATTGCAAGGTGCAATTCTGAAATTTTTTGCTTTTTCCTGCTCCTCTTAGCATGATAAAGAAGATTCAAAGAGAGTGAGATGCCAGCTCCTTTCATTCAGTCAGTAGCTTCAAACATATCTGGTATATGAATAACATGATGTTTTTCAATGGCAAAAATCAATGAATATTGTAAATGCACAAACAGTAATTTCTCCGCATTGCAAGGTGCAATTCTGAAATTTTTTGCTTTTTCCTGCTCCTCTTAGCATGATAAAGAAGATTCAAAGAGATTGAGATGCCAGCTCCTTTCATTCAGTCAGTAGCTTCAATCATTTCTGGACGTTTTTCAATGGCAAAAATCAATGAATATTGTAAATGCACAAACAGTAATTTCTCCGCATTGCAAGGTGCAATTCTGAAATTTTTTGCTTTTTCCTGCTCCTCTTAGCATGATAAAGAAGATTCAAAGAGAGTGAGATGCCAGCTCCTTTCATTCAGTCAGTAGCTTCAATCATTTCTGGTCGTTTTTCAATGGCAAAAATCAATGAATATTGTACATGCACAAACAGTAATTTCTCCGCATTGCAAGGTGCAATTCTGAAATTTTTTAGTTTTTCCTGCTCCTCTTAGCATGATAAAGAAGATTCAAAGAGAGTGAGATGCCAGCTCCTTTCATTCAGTCAGTAGCTTCAAACATTTCTGGTATATGAATAACATGATGTTTTTCAATGGCAAAAATCAATGAATATTGTAAATGCACAAACAGTAATTTCTCCGCATTGCAAGGTGCAATTCTGAAATTTTTTGCTTTTTCCTGCTCCTCTTAGCATGATAAAGAAGATTCAAAGAGAGTGAGATGCCAGCTCCTTTCATTCAGTCAGTAGCTTCAATCATTTCTGGACGTTTTTCAATGGCAAAAATCAATGGATATTGTAAATGCACAAACAGTAATTTCTCCGCATTGCAAGGTGCAATTCTGAAATTTTTTGCTTTTTCCTGCTCCTCTTAGCATGATAAAGAAGATTCAAAGAGAGTGAGATGCCAGCTCCTTTCATTCAGTCAGTAGCTTCAATCATTTCTGGTATATGAATAACATGATGTTTTTCAATGGCAAAAATCAATGAATATTGTAAATGCACAAACAGTAATTTCTCCGCATTGCAAGGTGCAATTCTGAAATTTTTTGCTTTTTCCTGCTCCTCTTAGCATGATAAAGAAGATTCAAAGAGAGTGAGATGCCAGCTCCTTTCATTCAGTCAGTAGCTTCAATCATTTCTGGACGTTTTTCAATGGCAAAAATCAATGAATATTGTAAATGCACAAACAGTAATTTCTCCGCATTGCAAGGTGCAATTCTGAAATTTTTTGCTTTTTTCTGCTCCTCTTAGCATGATAAAGAAGATTCAAAGAGAGTGAGATGCCAGCTCCTTTCATTCAGTCAGTAGCTTCAAACATTTCTGGTATATGAATAACATGATGTTTTTCAATGGCAAAAATCAATGAATTTTGTAAATGCACAAACAGTAATTTCTCCGCATTGCAAGGTGCAATTCTGAAATTTTTTGCTTTTTCCTGCTCCTCTTAGCATGATAAAGAAGATTCAAAGAGAGTGAGATACCAGCTCCTTTCATTCAGTCAGTAGCTTCAATAATTTCTGGATGTTTTTCAATGGCAAAAATCAATGAATATTGTAAATGCACAAACAGTAATTTCTCCGCATTGCAAGGTGCAATTCTGAAATTTTTTGCTTTTTCCTGCTCCTCTTAGCATGATAAAGAAGATTCAAAGAGAGTGAGATGCCAGCTCCTTTCATTCAGTTAGTAGCTTCAATCATTTCTGGACGTTTTTCAATGGTAAAAATCAATGAATATTGTAAATGCACAAACAGTAATTTCTCCGCATTGCAAGGTGCAATTCTGAAATTTTTTGCTTTTTCATGCTCCTCTTAGCATGATAAAGAAGATTCAAAGAGAGTGAGATGCCAGCTCCTTTCATTCAGTCAGTAGCTTCAATCATTTCTGGACGTTTTTCAATGGCAAAAATCAATGAATATTGTAAATGCACAAACAGTAATTTCTCCGCATTGCAAGGTGCAATTCTGAAATTTTTTGCTTTTTCCTGCTCCTCTTAGCATGATAAAGAAGATTCAAAGAGAGTGAGATGCCAGGTCCTTTCATTCAGTCAGTAGCTTCAATCATTTCTGGTATATGAATAACATGATGTTTTCAATGGCAAAAATCAATGAATATTGTAAATGCACAAACAGTAATTTCTCCGCATTGCAAGGTGCAATTCTGAAATTTTTTGCTTTTTCCTGCTCCTCTTAGCATGATAAAGAAGATTCAAAGAGAGTGAGATGCCAGCTCCTTTCATTCAGTCAGTAGCTTCAAACATATCTGGTATATGAATAACATGATGTTTTTCAATGGCAAAAATCAATGAATATTGTAAATGCACAAACAGTAATTTCTCCGCATTGCAAGGTGCAATTCTGAAATTTTTTGCTTTTTCCTGCTCCTCTTAGCATGATAAAGAAGATTCAAAGAGAGTGAGATGCCAGCTCCTTTCATTCAGTCAGTAGCTTCAATCATTTCTGGACGTTTTTCAATGGCAAAAATCAATGAATATTGTAAATGCACAAACAGTAATTTCTCCGCATTGCAAGGTGCAATTCTGAAATTTTTTGCTTTTTCCTGCTCCTCTTAGCATGATAAAGAAGATTCAAAGAGAGTGAGATGCCAGCTCCTTTCATTCAGTCAGTAGCTTGAATCATTTCTGGTCGTTTTTCAATGGCAAAAATCAATGAATATTGTACATGCAAAAACAGTAATTTCTCCGCATTGCAAGGTGCAATTCTGAAATTTTTTGCTTTTTCCTGCTCCTCTTAGCATGATAAAGAAGATTCAAAGAGAGTGAGATGCCAGCTCCTTTCATTCAGTCAGTAGCTTGAATCATTTCTGGTCGTTTTTCAATGGCAAAAATCAATGAATATTGTACATGCAAAAACAGTAATTTCTCCGCATTGCAAGGTGCAATTCTGAAATTTTTTAGTTTTTCCTGCTCCTCTTAGCATGATAAAGAAGATTCAAAGAGAGTGAGATGCCAGCTCCTTTCATTCAGTCAGTAGCTTCAAACATTTCTGGTATATGAATAACATGATGTTTTTCAATGGCAAAAATCAATGAATATTGTAAATGCACAAACAGTAATTTCTCCGCATTGCAAGGTGCAATTCTGAAATTTTTTGCTTTTTCCTGCTCCTCTTAGCATGATAAAGAAGATTCAAAGAGAGTGAGATGCCAGCTCCTTTCATTCAGTCAGTAGCTTCAATCATTTCTGGACGTTTTTCAATGGCAAAAATCAATGAATATTGTAAATGCAGACAGTAATTTCTCCGCATTGCAAGGTGCAATTCTGAAATTTTTTGCTTTTTCCTGATCCTCTTAGCATGATAAAGAAGATTCAAAGAGAGTGAGATGTCAGCTCCTTTCATTGTCAGTAGCTTCAAACATTTCTGGTATATGAATAACATGATGTTTTTCAATGGCAAAAATCAATGAATATTGTAAATGCACAAACAGTAATTTCTCCGCATTGCAAGGTGCAATTCTGAAATTTTTTGCTTTTTCCTGCTCCTCTTAGCATGATAAAGAAGATTCAAAGAGAGTGAGATGCCAGCTCCTTTCATTCAGTCAGTAGCTTCAATCATTTCTGGACGTTTTTCAATGGCAAAAATCAATGAATATTGTAAATGCACAAACAGTAATTTCTCCGCATTGCAAGGTGCAATTCTGAAATTTTTTGCTTTTTCCTGCTCCTCTTAGCATGATAAAGAAGATTCAAAGAGAGTGAGATGCCAGGTCCTTTCATTCAGTCAGTAGCTTCAATCATTTCTGGTATATGAATAACATGATGTTTTCAATGGCAAAAATCAATGAATATTGTAAATGCACAAACAGTAATTTCTCCGCATTGCAAGGTGCAATTCTGAAATTTTTTGCTTTTTCCTGCTCCTATTAGCATGATAAAGAAGATTCAAAGAGAGTGAGATGCCAGCTCCTTTCATTCAGTCAGTAGCTTCAAACATATCTGGTATATGAATAACATGATGTTTTTCAATGGCAAAAATCAATGAATATTGTAAATGCACAAACAGTAATTTCTCCGCATTGCAAGGTGCAATTCTGAAATTTTTTGCTTTTTCCTGCTCCTCTTAGCATGATAAAGAAGATTCAAAGAGAGTGAGATGCCAGCTCCTTTCATTCAGTCAGTAGCTTCAATCATTTCTGGACGTTTTTCAATGGCAAAAATCAATGAATATTGTAAATGCACAAACAGTAATTTCTCCGCATTGCAAGGTGCAATTCTGAAATTTTTTGCTTTTTCCTGCTCCTCTTAGCATGATAAAGAAGATTCAAAGAGAGTGAGATGCCAGCTCCTTTCATTCAGTCAGTAGCTTGAATCATTTCTGGTCGTTTTTCAATGGCAAAAATCAATGAATATTGTACATGCACAAACAGTAATTTCTCCGCATTGCAAGGTGCAATTCTGAAATTTTTTAGTTTTTCCTGCTCCTCTTAGCATGATAAAGAAGATTCAAAGAGAGTGAGATGCCAGCTCCTTTCATTCAGTCAGTAGCTTCAAACATTTCTGGTATATGAATAACATGATGTTTTTCAATGGCAAAAATCAATGAATATTGTAAATGCACAAACAGTAATTTCTCCGCATTGCAAGGTGCAATTCTGAAATTTTTTGCTTTTTCCTGCTCCACTTAGCATGATAAAGAAGATTCAAAGAGAGTGAGATGCCAGCTCCTTTCATTCAGTCAGTAGCTTCAATCATTTCTGGACGTTTTTCAATGGCAAAAATCAATGAATATTGTAAATGCAGACAGTAATTTCTCCGCATTGCAAGGTGCAATTCTGAAATTTTTTGCTTTTCCTGATCCTCTTAGCATGATAAAGAAGATTCAAAGAGAGTGAGATGTCAGCTCCTTTCATTGTCAGTAGCTTCAAACATTTCTGGTATATGAATAACATGATGTTTTTCAATGGCAAAAATCAATGAATATTGTAAATGCACAAACAGTAATTTCTCCGCATTGCAAGGTGCAATTCTGAAATTTTTTGCTTTTTCCTGCTCCTCTTAGCATGATAAAGAAGATTCAAAGAGAGTGAGATGCCAGCTCCTTTCATTCAGTTAGTAGCTTCAATCATTTCTGGACGTTTTTCAATGGCAAAAATCAATGAATATTGTAAATGCACAAACAGTAATTTCTCCGCATTGCAAGGTGCAATTCTGAAATTTTTTGCTTTTTCCTGCTCCTCTTAGCATGATAAAGAAGATTCAAAGAGAGTGAGATGCCAGCTCCTTTCATTCAGTCAGTAGCTTCAATCATTTCTGGACGTTTTTCAATGGCAAAAATCAATGAATATTGTAAATGCACAAACAGTAATTTCTCCGCATTGCAAGGTGCAATTCTGAAATTTTTTGCTTTTTCCTGCTCCTCTTAGCATGATAAAGAAGATTCAAAGAGAGTGAGATGCCAGCTCCTTTCATTCAGTCAGTAGCTTCAATCATTTCTGGTCGTTTTTCAATGGCAAAAATCAATGAATATTGTACATGCACAAACAGTAATTTCTCCGCATTGCAAGGTGCAATTCTGAAATTTTTTAGTTTTTCCTGCTCCTCTTAGCATGATAAAGAAGATTCAAAGAGAGTGAGATGCCAGCTCCTTTCATTCAGTCAGTAGCTTCAAACATTTCTGGTATATGAATAACATGATGTTTTTCAATGGCAAAAATCAATGAATATTGTAAATGCACAAACAGTAATTTCTCCGCATTGCAAGGTGCAATTCTGAAATTTTTTGCTTTTTCCTGCTCCTCTTAGCATGATAAAGAAGATTCAAAGAGAGTGAGATGCCAGCTCCTTTCATTCAGTCAGTAGCTTCAATCATTTCTGGACGTTTTTCAATGGCAAAAATCAATGAATATTGTAAATGCAGACAGTAATTTCTCCGCATTGCAAGGTGCAATTCTGAAATTTTTTGCTTTTTCCTGATCCTCTTAGCATGATAAAGAAGATTCAAAGAGAGTGAGATGTCAGCTCCTTTCATTGTCAGTAGCTTCAAACATTTCTGGTATATGAATAACATGATGTTTTTCAATGGCAAAAATCAATGAATATTGTAAATGCACAAACAGTAATTTCTCCGCATTGCAAGGTGCAATTCTGAAATTTTTTGCTTTTTCCTGCTCCTCTTAGCATGATAAAGAAGATTCAAAGAGAGTGAGATGCCAGCTCCTTTCATTCAGTTAGTAGCTTCAATCATTTCTGGACGTTTTTCAATGGTAAAAATCAATGAATATTGTAAATGCACAAACAGTAATTTCTCCGCATTGCAAGGTGCAATTCTGAAATTTTTTGCTTTTTCCTGCTCCTCTTAGCATGATAAAGAAGATTCAAAGAGACTGAGATGCCAGCTCCTTTCATTCAGTCAGTAGCTTCAATCATTTCTGGACGTTTTTCAATGGCAAAAATCAATGAATATTGTAAATGCACAAACAGTAATTTCTCCGCATTGCAAGGTGCAATTCTGAAATTTTTTGCTTTTTCCTGCTCCTCTTAGCATGATAAAGAAGATTCAGAGAGAGTGAGATGCCAGCTCCTTTCATTCAGTCAGTAGCTTCAAACATTTCTGGTATATGAATAACATGATGTTTTTCAATGGCAAAAATCAATGAATATTTTAAATGCACAAACAGTAATTTCTCCGCATTGCAAGGTGCAATTCTGAAATTTTTTGCTTTTTCCTGCTCCTCTTAGCATGATAAAGAAGATTCAAAGAGAGTGAGATACCAGCTCCTTTCATTCAGTCAGTAGCTTCAATCATTTCTGGACGTTTTTCAATGGCAAAAGTCAATGAATATTGTAAATGCACAAACAGTAATTTCTCCGCATTGCAAGGTGCAATTCTGAAATTTTTTGCTTTTTCCTGCTCCTCTTAGCATGATAAAGAAGATTCAAAGAGAGTGAGATGTCAGCTCCTTTCATTCAGTCAGTAGCTTCAAACATTTCTGGTATATGAATAACATGATGTTTTTCAATGGCAAAAATCAATGAATATTGTAAATGCACAAACAGTAATTTCTCCGCATTGCAAGGTGCAATTCTGAAATTTTTTGCTTTTTCCTGCTCCTCTTAGCATGATAAAGAAGATTCAAAGAGACTGAGATGCCAGCTCCTTTCATTCAGTCAGTAGCTTCAATCATTTCTGGACGTTTTTCAATGGCAAAAATCAATGAATATTGTAAATGCACAAACAGTAATTTCTCCGCATTGCAAGGTGCAATTCTGAAATTTTTTGCTTTTTCCTGCTCCTCTTAGCATGATAAAGAAGATTCAAAGAGAGTGAGATGCCAGCTCCTTTCATTCAGTCAGTAGCTTCAAACATTTCTGGTATATGAATAACATGATGTTTTTCAATGGCAAAAATCAATGAATATTTTAAATGCACAAACAGTAATTTCTCCGCATTGCAAGGTGCAATTCTGAAATTTTTTGCTTTTTCCTGCTCCTATTAGCATGATAAAGAAGATTCAAAGAGAGTGAGATACCAGCTCCTTTCATTCAGTCAGTAGCTTCAATCATTTCTGGACGTTTTTCAATGGCAAAAATCAATGAATATTGTAAATGCACAAACAGTAATTTCTCCGCATTGCAAGGTGCAATTCTGAAATTTTTTGCTTTTTCATGCTCCTCTTAGCATGATAAAGAAGATTCAAAGAGAGTGAGATGCCAGCTCCTTTCATTCAGTCAGTAGCTTCAATCATTTCTGGACGTTTTTCAATGGCAAAAATCAATGAATATTGTAAATGCACAAACAGTAATTTCTCCGCATTGCAAGGTGCAATTCTGAAATTTTTTGCTTTTTCCTGCTCCTCTTAGCATGATAAAGAAGATTCAAAGAGAGTGAGATGCCAGCTCCTTTCATTCAGTCAGTAGCTTCAAACATTTCTGGTATATGAATAACATGATGTTTTTCAATGGCAAAAATCAATGAATATTTTAAATGCACAAACAGTAATTTCTCCGCATTGCAAGGTGCAATTCTGAAATTTTTTGCTTTTTCCTGCTCCTATTAGCATGATAAAGAAGATTCAAAGAGAGTGAGATACCAGCTCCTTTCATTCAGTCAGTAGCTTCAATCATTTCTGGACGTTTTTCAATGGCAAAAATCAATGAATATTGTAAATGCACAAACAGTAATTTCTCCGCATTGCAAGGTGCAATTCTGAAATTTTTTGCTTTTTCATGCTCCTCTTAGCATGATAAAGAAGATTCAAAGAGAGTGAGATGCCAGCTCCTTTCATTCAGTCGGTAGCTTCAATCATTTCTGGACGTTTTTCAATGGCAAAAATCAATGAATATTGTAAATGCACAAACAGTAATTTCTCCGCATTGCAAGGTGCAATTCTGAAATTTTTTGCTTTTTCCTGCTCCTCTTAGCATGATAAAGAAGATTCAAAGAGAGTGAGATGCCAGCTCCTTTCATTCAGTCAGTAGCTTCAATCATTTCTGGTATATGAATAACATGATGTTTTTCAATGGCAAAAATCAATGAATATTGTAAATGCACAAACAGTAATTTCTCCGCATTGCAAGGTGCAATTCTGAAATTTTTTGCTTTTTCCTGCTCCTCTTAGCATGATAAAGAAGATTCAAAGAGAGTGAGATGCCAGCTCCTTTCATTCAGTCAGTAGCTTCAAACATTTCTGGTATATGAATAACATGATGTTTTTCAATGGCAAAAATCAATGAATATTGTAAATGCACAAACAGTAATTTCTCCGCATTGCAAGGTGCAATTCTGAAATTTTTTGCTTTTTCCTGCTCCTCTTAGCATGATAAAGAAGATTCAAAGAGAGTGAGATGCCAGCTCCTTTCATTCAGTCAGTAGCTTCAATCATTTCTGGACGTTTTTCAATGGCAAAAATCAATGAATATTGTAAATGCACAAACAGTAATTTCTCCGCATTGCAAGGTGCAATTCTGAAATTTTTTGCTTTTTCCTGCTCCTCTTAGCATGATAAAGAAGATTGAAAGAGAGTGAGATGCCAGCTCCTTTCATTCAGTCAGTAGCTTCAAACATTTCTGGTATATGAATAACATGATGTTTTTCAATGGCAAAAATCAATGAATATTGTAAATGCACAAACAGTAATTTCTCCGCATTGCAAGGTGCAATTCTGAAATTTTTTGCTTTTTCCTGCTCCTCTTAGCATGATAAAGAAGATTCAAAGAGAGTGAGATGCCAGCTCCTTTCATTCAGTCAGTAGCTTCAATCATTTCTGGACGTTTTTCAATGGGAAAAATCAATGAATATTGTAAATGCACAAACAGTAATTTCTCCGCATTGCAAGGTGCAATTCTGAAATTTTTTGCTTTTTCCTGCTCCTCTTAGCATGATAAAGAAGATTCAAAGAGAGTGAGATGCCAGCTCCTTTCATTCAGTCAGTAGCTTCAGTCATTTCTGGACGTTTTTCAATGGCAAAAATCAATGAATATTGTAAATGCACAAACAGTAATTTCTCCGCATTGCAAGGTGCAATTCTGAAATTTTATGCTTTTTCCTGCTCCTCTTAGCATGATAAAGAAGATTCAAAGAGAGTGAGATGCCAGCTCCTTTCATTCAGTCAGTAGCTTCAATCATTTCTGGACGTTTTTCAATGGCAAAAATCAATGAATATTGTAAATGCACAAACAGTAATTTCTCCGCATTGCAAGGTGCAATTCTGAAATTTTTTGCTTTTTCCTGCTCCTCTTAGCATGATAAAGAAGATTCAAAGAGAGTGAGATGCCAGCTCCTTTCATTCAGTCAGTAGCTTCAATCATTTCTGGTATATCAATAACATGATGTTTTTCAATGGCAAAAATCAATGAATATTGTAAATGCACAAACAGTAATTTCTCCGCATTGCAAGGTGCAATTCTGAAATTTTTTGCTTTTTCCTGCTCCTCTTAGCATGATAAAGAAGATTCAAAGAGAGTGAGATGCCAGCTCCTTTCATTCAGTCAGTAGCTTCAATCATTTCTGGTATATGAATAACATGATGTTTTTCAATGGCAAATATCAATGAATATTGTAAATGCACAAACAGTAATTTCTCCGCATTGCAAGGTGCAATTCTGAAATTTTTTGCTTTTTAGTGCTCCTCTTAGCATGATAAAGAAGATTCAAAGAGAGTGAGATGCCAGCTCCTTTCATTCAGTCAGTAGCTTCAAACATTTCTGGTATATGAATAACATGATGTTTTTCAATGGCAAAAATCAATGAATATTGTAAATGCACAAACAGTAATTTCTCCGCATTGCAAGGTGCAATTCTGAAATTTTTTGCTTTTTCCGTCTCCTCTTAGCATGATAAAGAAGATTCAAAGAGAGTGAGATGCCAGCTCCTTTCATTCAGTCAGTAGCTTCAATCATTTCTGGACGTTTTTCAATGGCAAAAATCAATGAATATTGTAAATGCACAAACAGTAATTTCTCCGCATTGCAAGGTGCAATTCTGAAATTTTTTGCTTTTTCCTGCTCCTTTTAGCATGATAAAGAAGATTCAAAGAGAGTGAGATGCCAGGTCCTTTCATTCAGTCAGTTGCTTCAATCATTTCTGGTATATGAATAACATGATGTTTTTCAATGGCAAAAATCAATGAATATTGTAAATGCACAAACAGTAATTTCTCCGCATTGCAAGGTGCAATTTTGAAATTTTTTGCTTTTTCCTGCTCCTCTTAGCATGATAAAGAAGATTCAAAGAGAGTGAGATGCCAGCTCCTTTCATTCAGTCAGTAGCTTCAAACATATCTGGTATTTGAATAACATGATGTTTTTCAATGGCAAAAATCAATGAATATTGTAAATGCACAAACAGTAATTTCTCCGCATTGCAAGGTGCAATTCTGAAATTTTTTGCTTTTTCCTGCTCCTCTTAGCATGATAAAGAAGATTCAAAGAGATTGAGATGCCAGCTCCTTTCATTCAGTCAGTAGCTTCAATCATTTCTGGACGTTTTTCAATGGCAAAAATCAATGAATATTGTAAATGCACAAACAGTAATTTCTCCGCATTGCAAGGTGCAATTCTGAAATTTTTTGCTTTTTCCTGCTCCTCTTAGCATGATAAAGAAGATTCAAAGAGAGTGAGATGCCAGCTCCTTTCATTCAGTCAGTAGCTTCAATCATTTCTGGACGTTTTTCAATGGCAAAAATCAATGAATATTGTAAATGCACAAACAGTAATTTCTCCGCATTGCAAGGTGCAATTCTGAAATTTTTTGCTTTTTCCTGCTCCTCTTAGCATGATAAAGAAGATTCAAAGAGAGTCAGATGCCAGCTCCTTTCATTCAGTCAGTAGCTTCAATCATTTCTGGTCGTTTTTCAATGGCAAAAATCAATGAATATTGTACATGCACAAACAGTAATTTCTCCGCATTGCAAGGTGCAATTCTGAAATTTTTTAGTTTTTCCTGCTCCTCTTAGCATGATAAAGAAGATTCAAAGAGAGTGAGATGCCAGCTCCTTTCATTCAGTCAGTAGCTTCAAACATTTCTGGTATATGAATAACATGATGTTTTTCAATGGCAAAAATCAATGAATATTGTAAATGCACAAACAGTAATTTCTCCGCATTGCAAGGTGCAATTCTGAAATTTTTTGCTTTTTTCTGCTCCTCTTAGCATGATAAAGAAGATTCAAAGAGAGTGAGATGCCAGCTCCTTTCATTCAGTCAGTAGCTTCAATCATTTCTGGTATATGAATAACATGATGTTTTTCAATGGCAAATATCAATGAATATTGTAAATGCACAAACAGCAATTTCTCCGCATTGCAAGGTGCAATTCTGAAATTTTTTGCTTTTTAGTGCTCCTCTTAGCATGATAAAGAAGATTCAAAGAGAGTGAGATGCCAGCTCCTTTCATTCAGTCAGTAGCTTCAAACATTTCTGGTATATGAATAACATGATGTTTTTCAATGGCAAAAATCAATGAATATTGTAAATGCACAAACAGTAATTTCTCCGCATTGCAAGGTGCAATTCTGAAATTTTTTGCTTTTTCCTGCTCCTCTTAGCATGATAAAGAAGATTCAAAGAGAGTGAGATGCCAGCTCCTTTCATTCAGTCAGTAGCTTCAATCATTTCTGGACGTTTTTTAATGGCAAAAATCAATGAATATTGTAAATGCACAAACAGTAATTTCTCCGCATTGCAAGGTGCAATTCTGAAATTTTTTGCTTTTTCCTGCTCCTCTTAGCATGATAAAGAAGATACAAAGAGAGTGAGATGCCAGGTCCTTTCATTCAGTCAGTAGCTTCAATCATTTCTGGTATATGAATAACATGATGTTTTTCAATGGCAAAAATCAATGAATATTGTAAATGCACAAACAGTAATTTCTCCGCATTGCAAGGTGCAATTCTGAAATTTTTTGCTTTTTCCTGCTCCTCTTAGCATGATAAAGAAGATTCAAAGAGAGTGAGATGCCAGCTCCTTTCATTCAGTCAGAAGCTTCAAACATATCTGGTATATGAATAACATGATGTTTTTCAATGGCAAAAATCAATGAATATTGTAAATGCACAAACAGTAATTTCTCCGCATTGCAAGGTGCAATTCTGAAATTTTTTGCTTTTTCCTGCTCCTCCTAGCATGATAAAGAAGATTCAAAGAGATTGAGATGCCAGCTCCTTTCATTCAGTCAGTAGCTTCAATCATTTCTGGACGTTTTTCAATGGCAAAAATCAATTAATATTGTAAATGCACAAACATTAATTTCTCCGCATTGCAAGGTGCAATTCTGAAATTTTTTGCTTTTTCCTGCTCCTCTTAGCATGATAAAGAAGATTCAAAGAGAGTGAGATGCCAGCTCTTTCATTCAGTCAGTAGCTTCAATCATTTCTGGACGTTTTTCAATGGCAAAAATCAATGAATATTGTAAATGCACAAACAGTAATTTCTCCGCATTGCAAGGTGCAATTCTGAAATTTTTTGCTTTTTCCTGCTCCTCTTAGCATGATAAAGAAGATTCAAAGAGAGTCAGATGCCAGCTCCTTTCATTCAGTCAGTAGCTTCAATCATTTCTGGTCGTTTTTCAATGGCAAAAATCAATGAATATTGTACATGCACAAACAGTAATTTCTCCGCATTGCAAGGTGCAATTCTGAAATTTTTTAGTTTTTCCTGCTCCTCTTAGCATGATAAAGAAGATTCAAAGAGAGTGAGATGCCAGCTCCTTTCATTCAGTCAGTAGCTTCAAACATTTCTGGTATATGAATAACATGATGTTTTTCAATGGCAAAAATCAATGAATATTGTAAATGCACAAACAGTAATTTCTCCGCATTGCAAGGTGCAATTCTGAAATTTTTTGCTTTTTTCTGCTCCTCTTAGCATGATAAAGAAGATTCAAAGAGAGTGAGATGCCAGCTCCTTTCATTCAGTCAGTAGCTTCAATCATTTCTGGACGTTTTTCAATGGCAAAAATCAATGGATATTGTAAATGCACAAACAGTAATTTCTCCGCATTGCAAGGTGCAATTCTGAAATTTTTTGCTTTTTCCTGCTCCTCTTAGCATGATAAAGAAGATTCAAAGAGAGTGAGATGCCAGCTCCTTTCATTCAGTCAGTAGCTTCAATCATTTCTGGTATATGAATAACATGATGTTTTTCAATGGCAAAAATCAATGAATATTGTAAATGCACAAACAGTAATTTCTCCGCATTGCAAGGTGCAATTCTGAAATTTTTTGCTTTTTCCTGCTCCTCTTAGCATGATAAAGAAGATTCAAAGAGAGTGAGATGCCAGCTCCTTTCATTCCGTCAGTAGCTTCAATCATTTCTGTACGTTTTTCAATGGCAAAAATCAATGAATATTGTAAATGCACAAACAGTAATTTCTCCGCATTGCAAGGTGCAATTCTGAAATTTTTTGCTTTTTCCTGCTCCTCTTAGTATGATAAAGAAGATTCAAAGAGAGTGAGATGCCAGCTCCTTTCATTCAGTCAGTAGCTTCAATCATTTCTGGACGTTTTTCAATGGCAAAAATCAATGAATATTGTAAATGCACAAACAGTAATTTCTCCGCATTGCAAGGTGCAATTCTGAAATTTTTTGCTTTTTCCTGCTCCTCTTAGCATGATAAAGAAGATTCAAAGAGAGTGAGATGCCAGCTCCTTTCATTCAGTCAGTAGCTTCAAACATTTCTGGTATATGAATAACATGATGTTTTTCAATGGCAAAAATCAATGAATTTTGTAAATGCACAAACAGTAATTTCTCCGCATTGCAAGGTGCAATTCTGAAATTTTTTGCTTTTTCCTGCTCCTCTTAGCATGATAAAGAAGATTCAAAGAGAGTGAGATACCAGCTCCTTTCATTCAGTCAGTAGCTTCAATAATTTCTGGATGTTTTTCAATGGCAAAAATCAATGAATATTGTAAATGCAGACAGTAATTTCTCCGCATTGCAAGGTGCAATTCTGAAATTTTTTGCTTTTTCCTGCTCCTCTTAGCATGATAAAGAAGATTCAAAGAGAGTGAGATGTCAGCTCCTTTCATTGTCAGTAGCTTCAAACATTTCTGGTATATGAATAACATGATGTTTTTCAATGGCAAAAATCAATGAATATTGTAAATGCACAAACAGTAATTTCTCCGCATTGCAAGGTGCAATTCTGAAATTTTTTGCTTTTTCCTGCTCCTCTTAGCATGATAAAGAAGATTCAAAGAGAGTGAGATGCCAGCTCCTTTCATTCAGTTAGTAGCTTCAATCATTTCTGGACGTTTTTCAATGGTAAAAATCAATGAATATTGTAAATGCACAAACAGTAATTTCTCCGCATTGCAAGGTGCAATTCTGAAATTTTTTGCTTTTTCCTACTCCTCTTAGCATGATAAAGAAGATTCAAAGAGACTGAGATGCCAGCTCATTTCATTCAGTCAGTAGCTTCAATCATTTCTGGACGTTTTTCAATGGCAAAAATCAATGAATATTGTAAATGCACAAACAGTAATTTCTCCGCATTGCAAGGTGCAATTCTGAAATTTTTTGCTTTTTCCTGCTCCTCTTAGCATGATAAAGAAGATTCAAAGAGAGTGAGATGCCAGCTCCTTTCATTCAGTCAGTAGCTTCAAACATTTCTGGTATATGAATAACATGATGTTTTTCAATGGCAAAAATCAATGAATATTTTAAATGCACAAACAGTAATTTCTCCGCATTGCAAGGTGCAATTCTGAAATTTTTTGCTTTTTCCTGCTCCTCTTAGCATGATAAAGAAGATTCAAAGAGAGTGAGATACCAGCTCCTTTCATTCAGTCAGTAGCTTCAATCATTTCTGGACGTTTTTCAATGGCAAAAATCAATGAATATTGTAAATGCACAAACAGTAATTTCTCCGCATTGCAAGGTGCAATTCTGAAATTTTTTGCTTTTTCATGCTCCTCTTAGCATGATAAAGAAGATTCAAAGAGAGTGAGATGCCAGCTCCTTTCATTCAGTCAGTAGCTTCAATCATTTCTGGACGTTTTTCAATGGCAAAAATCAATGAATATTGTAAATGCACAAACAGTAATTTCTCCGCATTGCAAGGTGCAATTCTGAAATTTTTTGCTTTTTCCTGCTCCTCTTAGCATGATAAAGAAGATTCAAAGAGAGTGAGATGCCAGCTCCTTTCATTCAGTCAGTAGCTTCAATCATTTCTGGTATATGAATAACATGATGTTTTTCAATGGCAAAAATCAATGAATATTGTAAATGCACAAACAGTAATTTCTCCGCATTGCAAGGTGCAATTCTGAAATTTTTTGCTTTTTCCTGCTCCTCTTAGCATGATAAAGAAGATTCAAAGAGAGTGAGATGCCAGCTCCTTTCATTCAGTCAGTAGCTTCAAACATTTCTGGTATATGAATAACATGATGTTTTTCAATGGCAAAAATCAATGAATATTGTAAATGCACAAACAGTAATTTCTCCGCATTGCAAGGTGCAATTCTGAAATTTTTTGCTTTTTCATGCTCCTCTTAGCATGATAAAGAAGATTCAAAGAGAGTGAGATGCCAGGTCCTTTCATTCAGTCAGTTGCTTCAATCATTTCTGGTATATGAATAACATGATGTTTTTCAATGGCAAAAATCAATGAATATTGTAAATGCACAAACAGTAATTTCTCCGCATTGCAAGGTGCAATTTTGAAATTTTTTGCTTTTTCCTGCTCCTCTTAGCATGATAAAGAAGATTCAAAGAGAGTGAGATGCCAGCTCCTTTCATTCAGTCAGTAGCTTCAAACATATCTGGTATTTGAATAACATGATGTTTTTCAATGGCAAAAATCAATGAATATTGTAAATGCACAAACAGTAATTTCTCCGCATTGCAAGGTGCAATTCTGAAATTTTTTGCTTTTTCCTGCTCCTCTTAGCATGATAAAGAAGATTCAAAGAGATTGAGATGCCAGCTCCTTTCATTCAGTCAGTAGCTTCAATCATTTCTGGACGTTTTTCAATGGCAAAAATCAATGAATATTGTAAATGCACAAACAGTAATTTCTCCGCATTGCAAGGTGCAATTCTGAAATTTTTTGCTTTTTCCTGCTCCTCTTAGCATGATAAAGAAGATTCAAAGAGAGTGAGATGCCAGCTCCTTTCATTCAGTCAGTAGCTTCAATCATTTCTGGACGTTTTTCAATGGCAAAAATCAATGAATATTGTAAATGCACAAACAGTAATTTCTCCGCATTGCAAGGTGCAATTCTGAAATTTTTTGCTTTTTCCTGCTCCTCTTAGCATGATAAAGAAGATTCAAAGAGAGTCAGATGCCAGCTCCTTTCATTCAGTCAGTAGCTTCAATCATTTCTGGTCGTTTTTCAATGGCAAAAATCAATGAATATTGTACATGCACAAACAGTAATTTCTCCGCATTGCAAGGTGCAATTCTGAAATTTTTTAGTTTTTCCTGCTCCTCTTAGCATGATAAAGAAGATTCAAAGAGAGTGAGATGCCAGCTCCTTTCATTCAGTCAGTAGCTTCAAACATTTCTGGTATATGAATAACATGATGTTTTTCAATGGCAAAAATCAATGAATATTGTAAATGCACAAACAGTAATTTCTCCGCATTGCAAGGTGCAATTCTGAAATTTTTTGCTTTTTTCTGCTCCTCTTAGCATGATAAAGAAGATTCAAAGAGAGTGAGATGCCAGCTCCTTTCATTCAGTCAGTAGCTTCAATCATTTCTGGTATATGAATAACATGATGTTTTTCAATGGCAAATATCAATGAATATTGTAAATGCACAAACAGCAATTTCTCCGCATTGCAAGGTGCAATTCTGAAATTTTTTGCTTTTTAGTGCTCCTCTTAGCATGATAAAGAAGATTCAAAGAGAGTGAGATGCCAGCTCCTTTCATTCAGTCAGTAGCTTCAAACATTTCTGGTATATGAATAACATGATGTTTTTCAATGGCAAAAATCAATGAATATTGTAAATGCACAAACAGTAATTTCTCCGCATTGCAAGGTGCAATTCTGAAATTTTTTGCTTTTTCCTGCTCCTCTTAGCATGATAAAGAAGATTCAAAGAGAGTGAGATGCCAGCTCCTTTCATTCAGTCAGTAGCTTCAATCATTTCTGGACGTTTTTTAATGGCAAAAATCAATGAATATTGTAAATGCACAAACAGTAATTTCTCCGCATTGCAAGGTGCAATTCTGAAATTTTTTGCTTTTTCCTGCTCCTCTTAGCATGATAAAGAAGATACAAAGAGAGTGAGATGCCAGGTCCTTTCATTCAGTCAGTAGCTTCAATCATTTCTGGTATATGAATAACATGATGTTTTTCAATGGCAAAAATCAATGAATATTGTAAATGCACAAACAGTAATTTCTCCGCATTGCAAGGTGCAATTCTGAAATTTTTTGCTTTTTCCTGCTCCTCTTAGCATGATAAAGAAGATTCAAAGAGAGTGAGATGCCAGCTCCTTTCATTCAGTCAGAAGCTTCAAACATATCTGGTATATGAATAACATGATGTTTTTCAATGGCAAAAATCAATGAATATTGTAAATGCACAAACAGTAATTTCTCCGCATTGCAAGGTGCAATTCTGAAATTTTTTGCTTTTTCCTGCTCCTCCTAGCATGATAAAGAAGATTCAAAGAGATTGAGATGCCAGCTCCTTTCATTCAGTCAGTAGCTTCAATCATTTCTGGACGTTTTTCAATGGCAAAAATCAATTAATATTGTAAATGCACAAACATTAATTTCTCCGCATTGCAAGGTGCAATTCTGAAATTTTTTGCTTTTTCCTGCTCCTCTTAGCATGATAAAGAAGATTCAAAGAGAGTGAGATGCCAGCTCTTTCATTCAGTCAGTAGCTTCAATCATTTCTGGACGTTTTTCAATGGCAAAAATCAATGAATATTGTAAATGCACAAACAGTAATTTCTCCGCATTGCAAGGTGCAATTCTGAAATTTTTTGCTTTTTCCTGCTCCTCTTAGCATGATAAAGAAGATTCAAAGAGAGTCAGATGCCAGCTCCTTTCATTCAGTCAGTAGCTTCAATCATTTCTGGTCGTTTTTCAATGGCAAAAATCAATGAATATTGTACATGCACAAACAGTAATTTCTCCGCATTGCAAGGTGCAATTCTGAAATTTTTTAGTTTTTCCTGCTCCTCTTAGCATGATAAAGAAGATTCAAAGAGAGTGAGATGCCAGCTCCTTTCATTCAGTCAGTAGCTTCAAACATTTCTGGTATATGAATAACATGATGTTTTTCAATGGCAAAAATCAATGAATATTGTAAATGCACAAACAGTAATTTCTCCGCATTGCAAGGTGCAATTCTGAAATTTTTTGCTTTTTTCTGCTCCTCTTAGCATGATAAAGAAGATTCAAAGAGAGTGAGATGCCAGCTCCTTTCATTCAGTCAGTAGCTTCAATCATTTCTGGACGTTTTTCAATGGCAAAAATCAATGGATATTGTAAATGCACAAACAGTAATTTCTCCGCATTGCAAGGTGCAATTCTGAAATTTTTTGCTTTTTCCTGCTCCTCTTAGCATGATAAAGAAGATTCAAAGAGAGTGAGATGCCAGCTCCTTTCATTCAGTCAGTAGCTTCAATCATTTCTGGTATATGAATAACATGATGTTTTTCAATGGCAAAAATCAATGAATATTGTAAATGCACAAACAGTAATTTCTCCGCATTGCAAGGTGCAATTCTGAAATTTTTTGCTTTTTCCTGCTCCTCTTAGCATGATAAAGAAGATTCAAAGAGAGTGAGATGCCAGCTCCTTTCATTCCGTCAGTAGCTTCAATCATTTCTGTACGTTTTTCAATGGCAAAAATCAATGAATATTGTAAATGCACAAACAGTAATTTCTCCGCATTGCAAGGTGCAATTCTGAAATTTTTTGCTTTTTCCTGCTCCTCTTAGTATGATAAAGAAGATTCAAAGAGAGTGAGATGCCAGCTCCTTTCATTCAGTCAGTAGCTTCAATCATTTCTGGACGTTTTTCAATGGCAAAAATCAATGAATATTGTAAATGCACAAACAGTAATTTCTCCGCATTGCAAGGTGCAATTCTGAAATTTTTTGCTTTTTCCTGCTCCTCTTAGCATGATAAAGAAGATTCAAAGAGAGTGAGATGCCAGCTCCTTTCATTCAGTCAGTAGCTTCAAACATTTCTGGTATATGAATAACATGATGTTTTTCAATGGCAAAAATCAATGAATTTTGTAAATGCACAAACAGTAATTTCTCCGCATTGCAAGGTGCAATTCTGAAATTTTTTGCTTTTTCCTGCTCCTCTTAGCATGATAAAGAAGATTCAAAGAGAGTGAGATACCAGCTCCTTTCATTCAGTCAGTAGCTTCAATAATTTCTGGATGTTTTTCAATGGCAAAAATCAATGAATATTGTAAATGCAGACAGTAATTTCTCCGCATTGCAAGGTGCAATTCTGAAATTTTTTGCTTTTTCCTGCTCCTCTTAGCATGATAAAGAAGATTCAAAGAGAGTGAGATGTCAGCTCCTTTCATTGTCAGTAGCTTCAAACATTTCTGGTATATGAATAACATGATGTTTTTCAATGGCAAAAATCAATGAATATTGTAAATGCACAAACAGTAATTTCTCCGCATTGCAAGGTGCAATTCTGAAATTTTTTGCTTTTTCCTGCTCCTCTTAGCATGATAAAGAAGATTCAAAGAGAGTGAGATGCCAGCTCCTTTCATTCAGTTAGTAGCTTCAATCATTTCTGGACGTTTTTCAATGGCAAAAATCAATGAATATTGTAAATGCACAAACAGTAATTTCTCCGCATTGCAAGGTGCAATTCTGAAATTTTTTGCTTTTTCCTGCTCCTCTTAGCATGATAAAGAAGATTCAAAGAGAGTGAGATGCCAGCTCCTTTCATTCAGTCAGTAGCTTCAAACATTTCTGGTATATGAATAACATGATGTTTTTCAATGGCAAAAATCAATGAATATTTTAAATGCACAAACAGTAATTTCTCCGCATTGCAAGGTGCAATTCTGAAATTTTTTGCTTTTTCCTGCTCCTCTTAGCATGATAAAGAAGATTCAAAGAGAGTGAGATACCAGCTCCTTTCATTCAGTCAGTAGCTTCAATCATTTCTGGACGTTTTTCAATGGCAAAAATCAATGAATATTGTAAATGCACAAACAGTAATTTCTCCGCATTGCAAGGTGCAATTCTGAAATTTTTTGCTTTTTCATGCTCCTCTTAGCATGATAAAGAAGATTCAAAGAGAGTGAGATGCCAGCTCCTTTCATTCAGTCAGTAGCTTCAATCATTTCTGGACGTTTTTCAATGGCAAAAATCAATGAATATTGTAAATGCACAAACAGTAATTTCTCCGCATTGCAAGGTGCAATTCTGAAATTTTTTGCTTTTTCCTGCTCCTCTTAGCATGATAAAGAAGATTCAAAGAGAGTGAGATGCCAGCTCCTTTCATTCAGTCAGTAGCTTCAATCATTTCTGGTATATGAATAACATGATGTTTTTCAATGGCAAAAATCAATGAATATTGTAAATGCACAAACAGTAATTTCTCCGCATTGCAAGGTGCAATTCTGAAATTTTTTGCTTTTTCCTGCTCCTCTTAGCATGATAAAGAAGATTCAAAGAGAGTGAGATGCCAGCTCCTTTCATTCAGTCAGTAGCTTCAAACATTTCTGGTATATGAATAACATGATGTTTTTCAATGGCAAAAATCAATGAATATTGTAAATGCACAAACAGTAATTTCTCCGCATTGCAAGGTGCAATTCTGAAATTTTTTGCTTTTTCATGCTCCTCTTAGCATGATAAAGAAGATTCAAAGAGAGTGAGATGCCAGCTCCTTTCATTCAGTCAGTAGCTTCAATCATTTCTGGACGTTTTTCAATGGCAAAAATCAATGAATATTGTAAATGCACAAACAGTAATTTCTCCGCATTGCAAGGTGCAATTCTGAAATTTTTTGCTTTTTCCTGCTCCTCTTAGCATGATAAAGAAGATTCAAAGAGAGTGAGATGCCAGCTCCTTTCATTCAGTCAGTAGCTTCAAACATTTCTGGTATATGAATAACATGATGTTTTTCAATGGCAAAAATCAATGAATATTGTAAATGCACAAACAGTAATTTCTCCGCATTGCAAGGTGCAATTCTGAAATTTTTTGCTTTTTCCTGCTCCTCTTAGCATGATAAAGAAGATTCAAAGAGAGTGAGATGCCAGCTCCTTTCATTCAGTCAGTAGCTTCAATCATTTCTGGACGTTTTTCAATGGGAAAAATCAATGAATATTGTAAATGCACAAACAGTAATTTCTCCGCATTGCAAGGTGCAATTCTGAAATTTTTTGCTTTTTCCTGCTCCTCTTAGCATGATAAAGAAGATTCAAAGAGAGTGAGATGCCAGCTCCTTTCATTCAGTCAGTAGCTTCAATCATTTCTGGACGTTTTTCAATGGCAAAAATCAATGAATATTGTAAATGCACAAACAGTAATTTCTCCGCATTGCAAGGTGCAATTCTGAAATTTTTTGCTTTTTCCTGCTCCTCTTAGCATGATAAAGAAGATTCAAAGAGAGTGAGATGCCAGCTCCTTTCATTCAGTCAGTAGCTTCAAACATTTCTGGTATATGAATAACATGATGTTTTTCAATGGCAAAAATCAATGAATATTTTAAATGCACAAACAGTAATTTCTCCGCATTGCAAGGTGCAATTCTGAAATTTTTTGCTTTTTCCTGCTCCTCTTAGCATGATAAAGAAGATTCAAAGAGAGTGAGATACCAGCTCCTTTCATTCAGTCAGTAGCTTCAATCATTTCTGGACGTTTTTCAATGGCAAAAATCAATGAATATTGTAAATGCACAAACAGTAATTTCTCCGCATTGCAAGGTGCAATTCTGAAATTTTTTGCTTTTTCATGCTCCTCTTAGCATGATAAAGAAGATTCAAAGAGAGTGAGATGCCAGCTCCTTTCATTCAGTCAGTAGCTTCAATCATTTCTGGACGTTTTTCAATGGCAAAAATCAATGAATATTGTAAATGCACAAACAGTAATTTCTCCGCATTGCAAGGTGCAATTCTGAAATTTTTTGCTTTTTCCTGCTCCTCTTAGCATGATAAAGAAGATTCAAAGAGAGTGAGATGCCAGCTCCTTTCATTCAGTCAGTAGCTTCAAACATTTCTGGTATATGAATAACATGATGTTTTTCAATGGCAAAAATCAATGAATATTTTAAATGCACAAACAGTAATTTCTCCGCATTGCAAGGTGCAATTCTGAAATTTTTTGCTTTTTCCTGCTCCTCTTAGCATGATAAAGAAGATTCAAAGAGAGTGAGATACCAGCTCCTTTCATTCAGTCAGTAGCTTCAATCATTTCTGGACGTTTTTCAATGGCAAAAATCAATGAATATTGTAAATGCACAAACAGTAATTTCTCCGCATTGCAAGGTGCAATTCTGAAATTTTTTGCTTTTTCATGCTCCTCTTAGCATGATAAAGAAGATTCAAAGAGAGTGAGATGCCAGCTCCTTTCATTCAGTCAGTAGCTTCAATCATTTCTGGACGTTTTTCAATGGCAAAAATCAATGAATATTGTAAATGCACAAACAGTAATTTCTCCGCATTGCAAGGTGCAATTCTGAAATTTTTTGCTTTTTCCTGCTCCTCTTAGCATGATAAAGAAGATTCAAAGAGAGTGAGATGCCAGCTCCTTTCATTCAGTCAGTAGCTTCAATCATTTCTGGTATATGAATAACATGATGTTTTTCAATGGCAAAAATCAATGAATATTGTAAATGCACAAACAGTAATTTCTCCGCATTGCAAGGTGCAATTCTGAAATTTTTTGCTTTTTCCTGCTCCTCTTAGCATGATAAAGAAGATTCAAAGAGAGTGAGATGCCAGCTCCTTTCATTCAGTCAGTAGCTTCAAACATTTCTGGTATATGAATAACATGATGTTTTTCAATGGCAAAAATCAATGAATATTGTAAATGCACAAACAGTAATTTCTCCGCATTGCAATGTGCAATTCTGAAATTTTTTGCTTTTTCCTGCTCCTCTTAGCATGATAAAGAAGATTCAAAGAGAGTGAGATGCCAGCTCCTTTCATTCAGTCAGTAGCTTCAATCATTTCTGGACGTTTTTCAATGGCAAAAATCAATGAATATTGTAAATGCACAAACAGTAATTTCTCCGCATTGCAAGGTGCAATTCTGAAATTTTTTGCTTTTTCCTGCTCCTCTTAGCATGATAAAGAAGATTGAAAGAGAGTGAGATGCCAGCTCCTTTCATTCAGTCAGTAGCTTCAAACATTTCTGGTATATGAATAACATGATGTTTTTCAATGGCAAAAATCAATGAATATTGTAAATGCACAAACAGTAATTTCTCCGCATTGCAAGGTGCAATTCTGAAATTTTTTGCTTTTTCCTGCTCCTCTTAGCATGATAAAGAAGATTCAAAGAGAGTGAGATGCCAGCTCCTTTCATTCAGTCAGTAGCTTCAATCATTTCTGGACGTTTTTCAAGGGGAAAAATCAATGAATATTGTAAATGCACAAACAGTAATTTCTCCGCATTGCAAGGTGCAATTCTGAAATTTTTTGCTTTTTCCTGCTCCTCTTAGCATGATAAAGAAGATTCAAAGAGAGTGAGATGCCAGCTCCTTTCATTCAGTCAGTAGCTTCAATCATTTCTGGACGTTTTTCAATGGCAAAAATCAATGAATATTGTAAATGCACAAACAGTAATTTCTCCGCATTGCAAGGTGCAATTCTGAAATTTTTTGCTTTTTCCTGCTCCTCTTAGCATGATAAAGAAGATTCAAAGAGAGTGAGATGCCAGCTCCTTTCATTCAGTCAGTAGCTTCAAACATTTCTGGTATATGAATAACATGATGTTTTTCAATGGCAAAAATCAATGAATATTTTAAATGCACAAACAGTAATTTCTCCGCATTGCAAGGTGCAATTCTGAAATTTTTTGCTTTTTCCTGCTCCTCTTAGCATGATAAAGAAGATTCAAAGAGAGTGAGATACCAGCTCCTTTCATTCAGTCAGTAGCTTCAATCATTTCTGGACGTTTTTCAATGGCAAAAATCAATGAATATTGTAAATGCACAAACAGTAATTTCTCCGCATTGCAAGGTGCAATTCTGAAATTTTTTGCTTTTTCATGCTCCTCTTAGCATGATAAAGAAGATTCAAAGAGAGTGAGATGCCAGCTCCTTTCATTCAGTCAGTAGCTTCAATCATTTCTGGACGTTTTTCAATGGCAAAAATCAATGAATATTGTAAATGCACAAACAGTAATTTCTCCGCATTGCAAGGTGCAATTCTGAAATTTTTTGCTTTTTCCTGCTCCTCTTAGCATGATAAAGAAGATTCAAAGAGAGTGAGATGCCAGCTCCTTTCATTCAGTCAGTAGCTTCAATCATTTCTGGTATATGAATAACATGATGTTTTTCAATGGCAAAAATCAATGAATATTGTAAATGCACAAACAGTAATTTCTCCGCATTGCAAGGTGCAATTCTGAAATTTTTTGCTTTTTCCTGCTCCTCTTAGCATGATAAAGAAGATTCAAAGAGAGTGAGATGTCAGCTCCTTTCATTCAGTCAGTAGCTTCAAACATTTCTGGTATATGAATAACATGATGTTTTTCAATGGCAAAAATCAATGAATATTGTAAATGCACAAACAGTAATTTCTCCGCATTGCAAGGTGCAATTCTGAAATTTTTTGCTTTTTCCTGCTCCTCTTAGCATGATAAAGAAGATTCAAAGAGAGTGAGATGCCAGCTCCTTTCATTCAGTCAGTAGCTTCAATCATTTCTGGACGTTTTTCAATGGCAAAAATCAATGAATATTGTAAATGCACAAACAGTAATTTCTCCGCATTGCAAGGTGCAATTCTGAAATTTTTTGCTTTTTCCTGCTCCTCTTAGCATGATAAAGAAGATTGAAAGAGAGTGAGATGCCAGCTCCTTTCATTCAGTCAGTAGCTTCAAACATTTCTGGTATATGAATAACATGATGTTTTTCAATGGCAAAAATCAATGAATATTGTAAATGCACAAACAGTAATTTCTCCGCATTGCAAGGTGCAATTCTGAAATTTTTTGCTTTTTCCTGCTCCTCTTAGCATGATAAAGAAGATTCAAAGAGAGTGAGATGCCAGCTCCTTTCATTCAGTCAGTAGCTTCAATCATTTCTGGACGTTTTTCAATGGGAAAAATCAATGAATATTGTAAATGCACAAACAGTAATTTCTCCGCATTGCAAGGTGCAATTCTGAAATTTTTTGCTTTTTCCTGCACCTCTTAGCATGATAAAGAAGATTCAAAGAGAGTGAGATGCCAGCTCCTTTCATTCAGTCAGTAGCTTCAATCATTTCTGGACGTTTTTCAATGGCAAAAATCAATGAATATTGTAAATGCACAAACAGTAATTTCTCCGCATTGCAAGGTGCAATTCTGAAATTTTATGCTTTTTCCTGCTCCTCTTAGCATGATAAAGAAGATTCAATGAGAGTGAGATGCCAGCTCCTTTCATTCAGTCAGTAGCTTCAATCATTTCTGGACGTTTTTCAATGGCAACAATCAATGAATATTGTAAATGCACAAACAGTAATTTCTCCGCATTGCAAGGTGCAATTCTGAAATTTTTTGCTTTTTCCTGCTCCTCTTAGCATGATAAAGAAGATTCAAAGAGAGTGAGATGCCAGCTCCTTTCATTCAGTCAGTAGCTTCAAGCATTTCTGGAATATGAATAACATGATGTTTTTCAATGGCAAAAATCAATGAATATTGTAAATGCACAAACAGTAATTTCTCCGCATTGCAAGGTGCAATTCTGAAATTTTTTGCTTTTTCCTGCTCCTCTTAGCATGATAAAGAAGATTCAAAGAGAGTGAGATGCCAGCTCCTTTCATTCAGTCAGTAGCTTCAATCATTTCTGGTATATGAATAACATGATGTTTTTCAATGGCAAAAATCAATGAATATTGTAAATGCACAAACAGTAATTTCTCCGCATTGCAAGGTGCAATTCTGAAATTTTTAGCTTTTTCCTGCTCCTCTTAGCATGATAAAGAAGATTCAAAGAGAGTGAGATGCCAGCTCCTTTCATTCAGTCAGTAGCTTCAATCATTTCTGGTATATGAATAACATGATGTTTTTCAATGGCAAAAATCAATGAATATTGTAAATGCACAAACAGTAATTTCTCCGCATTGCAAGGTGCAATTCTGAAATTTTTTGCTTTTTCCTGCTCCTCTTAGCATGATAAAGAAGATTCAAAGAGAGTGAGATGCCAGCTCCTTTCATTCAGTCAGTAGCTTCAATCATTTCTGGTATATGAATAACATGATGTTTTTCAATGGCAAAAATCAATGAATATTGTAAATGCACAAACAGTAATTTCTCCGCATTGCAAGGTGCAATTCTGAAATTTTTTGCTTTTTCCTGCTCCTCTTAGCATGATAAAGAAGATTCAAAGAGAGTGAGATGCCAGCTCCTTTCATTCAGTCAGTAGCTTCAATCATTTCTGGACGTTTTTCAATGGCAAAAATCAATGAATATTGTAAATGCACAAACAGTAATTTCTCCGCATTGCAAGGTGCAATTCTGAAATTTTTTGCTTTTTCCTGCTCCTCTTAGCATGATAAAGAAGATTGAAAGAGAGTGAGATGCCAGCTCCTTTCATTCAGTCAGTAGCTTCAAACATTTCTGGTATATGAATAACATGATGTTTTTCAATGGCAAAAATCAATGAATATTGTAAATGCACAAACAGTAATTTCTCCGCATTGCAAGGTGCAATTCTGAAATTTTTTGCTTTTTCCTGCTCCTCTTAGCATGATAAAGAAGATTCAAAGAGAGTGAGATGCCAGCTCCTTTCATTCAGTCAGTAGCTTCAATCATTTCTGGACGTTTTTCAATGGGAAAAATCAATGAATATTGTAAATGCACAAACAGTAATTTCTCCGCATTGCAAGGTGCAATTCTGAAATTTTTTGCTTTTTCCTGCACCTCTTAGCATGATAAAGAAGATTCAAAGAGAGTGAGATGCCAGCTCCTTTCATTCAGTCAGTAGCTTCAATCATTTCTGGACGTTTTTCAATGGCAAAAATCAATGAATATTGTAAATGCACAAACAGTAATTTCTCCGCATTGCAAGGTGCAATTCTGAAATTTTATGCTTTTTCCTGCTCCTCTTAGCATGATAAAGAAGATTCAAAGAGAGTGAGATGCCAGCTCCTTTCATTCAGTCAGTAGCTTCAATCATTTCTGGACGTTTTTCAATGGCAACAATCAATGAATATTGTAAATGCACAAACAGTAATTTCTCCGCATTGCAAGGTGCAATTCTGAAATTTTTTGCTTTTTCCTGCTCCTCTTAGCATGATAAAGAAGATTCAAAGAGAGTGAGATGCCAGCTCCTTTCATTCAGTCAGTAGCTTCAAGCATTTCTGGAATATGAATAACATGATGTTTTCAATGGCAAAAATCAATGAATATTGTAAATGCACAAACAGTAATTTCTCCGCATTGCAAGGTGCAATTCTGAAATTTTTTGCTTTTTCCTGCTCCTCTTAGCATGATAAAGAAGATTCAAAGAGAGTGAGATGCCAGCTCCTTTCATTCAGTCAGTAGCTTCAATCATTTCTGGTATATGAATAACATGATGTTTTTCAATGGCAAAAATCAATGAATATTGTAAATGCACAAACAGTAATTTCTCCGCATTGCAAGGTGCAATTCTGAAATTTTTAGCTTTTTCCTGCTCCTCTTAGCATGATAAAGAAGATTCAAAGAGAGTGAGATGCCAGCTCCTTTCATTCAGTCAGTAGCTTCAATCATTTCTGGTATATGAATAACATGATGTTTTTCAATGGCAAAAATCAATGAATATTGTAAATGCACAAACAGTAATTTCTCCGCATTGCAAGGTGCAATTCTGAAATTTTTTGCTTTTTCCTGCTCCTCTTAGCATGATAAAGAAGATTCAAAGAGAGTGAGATGCCAGCTCCTTTCATTCAGTCAGTAGCTTCAATCATTTCTGGTATATGAATAACATGATGTTTTTCAATGGCAAAAATCAATGAATATTGTAAATGCACAAACAGTAATTTCTCCGCATTGCAAGGTGCAATTCTGAAATTTTTTGCTTTTTCCTGCTCCTCTTAGCATGATAAAGAAGATTCAAAGAGAGTGAGATGCCAGCTCCTTTCATTCAGTCAGTAGCTTCAAACATTTCTGGTATATGAATAACATGATGTTTTTCAATGGCAAAAATCAATGAATATTTTAAATGCACAAACAGTAATTTCTCCGCATTGCAAGGTGCAATTCTGAAATTTTTTGCTTTTTCCTGCTCCTCTTAGCATGATAAAGAAGATTCAAAGAGAGTGAGATACCAGCTCCTTTCATTCAGTCAGTAGCTTCAATCATTTCTGGACGTTTTTCAATGGCAAAAATCAATGAATATTGTAAATGCACAAACAGTAATTTCTCCGCATTGCAAGGTGCAATTCTGAAATTTTTTGCTTTTTCATGCTCCTCTTAGCATGATAAAGAAGATTCAAAGAGAGTGAGATGCCAGCTCCTTTCATTCAGTCAGTAGCTTCAATCATTTCTGGACGTTTTTCAATGGCAAAAATCAATGAATATTTTAAATGCACAAACAGTAATTTCTCCGCATTGCAAGGTGCAATTCTGAAATTTTTTGCTTTTTCCTGCTCCTCTTAGCATGATAAAGAAGATTCAAAGAGAGTGAGATGCCAGCTCCTTTCATTCAGTCAGTAGCTTCAATCATTTCTGGTATATGAATAACATGATGTTTTTCAATGGCAAAAATCAATGAATATTGTAAATGCACAAACAGTAATTTCTCCGCATTGCAAGGTGCAATTCTGAAATTTTTTGCTTTTTCCTGCTCCTCTTAGCATGATAAAGAAGATTCAAAGAGAGTGAGATGCCAGCTCCTTTCATTCAGTCAGTAGCTTCAAACATTTCTGGTATATGAATAACATGATGTTTTTCAATGGCAAAAATCAATGAATATTGTAAATGCACAAACAGTAATTTCTCCACATTGCAAGGTGCAATTCTGAAATTTTTTGCTTTTTCCTGCTCCTCTTAGCATGATAAAGAAGATTCAAAGAGAGTGAGATGCCAGCTCCTTTCATTCAGTCAGTAGCTTCAATCATTTCTGGACGTTTTTCAATGGCAAAAATCAATGAATATTGTAAATGCACAAACAGTAATTTCTCCGCATTGCAAGGTGCAATTCTGAAATTTTTTGCTTTTTCCTGCTCCTCTTAGCATGATAAAGAAGATTGAAAGAGAGTGAGATGCCAGCTCATTTCATTCAGTCAGTAGCTTCAAACATTTCTGGTATATGAATAACATGATGTTTTTCAATGGCAAAAATCAATGAATATTGTAAATGCACAAACAGTAATTTCTCCGCATTGCAAGGTGCAATTCTGAAATTTTTTGCTTTTTCCTGCTCCTCTTAGCATGATAAAGAAGATTCAAAGAGAGTGAGATGCCAGCTCCTTTCATTCAGTCAGTAGCTTCAATCATTTCTGGACGTTTTTCAATGGGAAAAATCAATGAATATTGTAAATGCACAAACAGTAATTTCTCCGCATTGCAAGGTGCAATTCTGAAATTTTTTGCTTTTTCCTGCTCCTCTTAGCATGATAAAGAAGATTCAAAGAGAGTGAGATGCCAGCTCCTTTCATTCAGTCAGTAGCTTCAATCATTTCTGGACGTTTTTCAATGGCAAAAATCAATGAATATTGTAAATGCACAAACAGTAATTTCTCCGCATTGCAAGGTGCAATTCTGAAATTTTATGCTTTTTCCTGCTCCTCTTAGCATGATAAAGAAGATTCAAAGAGAGTGAGATGCCAGCTCCTTTCATTCAGTCAGTAGCTTCAATCATTTCTGGACGTTTTTCAATGGCAACAATCAATGAATATTGTAAATGCACAAACAGTAATTTCTCCGCATTGCAAGGTGCAATTCTGAAATTTTTTGCTTTTTCCTGCTCCTCTTAGCATGATAAAGAAGATTCAAAGAGAGTGAGATGCCAGCTCCTTTCATTCAGTCAGTAGCTTCAAGCATTTCTGGAATATGAATAACATGATGTTTTTCAATGGCAAAAATCAATGAATATTGTAAATGCACAAACAGTAATTTCTCCGCATTGCAAGGTGCAATTCTGAAATTTTTTGCTTTTTCCTGCTCCTCTTAGCATGATAAAGAAGATTCAAAGAGAGTGAGATGCCAGCTCCTTTCATTCAGTCAGTAGCTTCAATCATTTCTGGTATATGAATAACATGATGTTTTTCAATGGCAAAAATCAATGAATATTGTAAATGCACAAACAGTAATTTCTCCGCATTGCAAGGTGCAATTGTGAAATTTTTAGCTTTTTCCTGCTCCTCTTAGCATGATAAAGAAGATTCAAAGAGAGTGAGATGCCAGCTCCTTTCATTCAGTCAGTAGCTTCAATCATTTCTGGACGTTTTTCAATGGCAACAATCAATGAATATTGTAAATGCACAAACAGTAATTTCTCCGCATTGCAAGGTGCAATTCTGAAATTTTTTGCTTTTTCCTGCTCCTCTTAGCATGATAAAGAAGATTCAAAGAGAGTGAGATGCCAGCTCCTTTCATTCAGTCAGTAGCTTCAAGCATTTCTGGAATATGAATAACATGATGTTTTTCAATGGCAAAAATCAATGAATATTGTAAATGCACAAACAGTAATTTCTCCGCATTGCAAGGTGCAATTCTGAAATTTTTTGCTTTTTCCTGCTCCTCTTAGCATGATAAAGAAGATTCAAAGAGAGTGAGATGCCAGCTCCTTTCATTCAGTCAGTAGCTTCAATCATTTCTGGTATATGAATAACATGATGTTTTTCAATGGCAAAAATCAATGAATATTGTAAATGCACAAACAGTAATTTCTCCGCATTGCAAGGTGCAATTCTGAAATTTTTAGCTTTTTCCTGCTCCTCTTAGCATGATAAAGAAGATTCAAAGAGAGTGAGATGCCAGCTCCTTTCATTCAGTCAGTAGCTTCAATCATTTCTGGTATATGAATAACATGATGTTTTTCAATGGCAAAAATCAATGAATATTGTAAATGCACAAACAGTAATTTCTCCGCATTGCAAGGTGCAATTCTGAAATTTTTTGCTTTTTCCTGCTCCTCTTAGCATGATAAAGAAGATTCAAAGAGAGTGAGATGCCAGCTCCTTTCATTCAGTCAGTAGCTTCAATCATTTCTGGTATATGAATAACATGATGTTTTTCAATGGCAAAAATCAATGAATATTGTAAATGCACAAACAGTAATTTCTCCGCATTGCAAGGTGCAATTCTGAAATTTTTTGCTTTTTCCTGCTCCTCTTAGCATGATAAAGAAGATTCAAAGAGAGTGAGATGCCAGCTCCTTTCATTCAGTCAGTAGCTTCAAACATTTCTGGTATATGAATAACATGATGTTTTTCAATGGCAAAAATCAATGAATATTTTAAATGCACAAACAGTAATTTCTCCGCATTGCAAGGTGCAATTCTGAAATTTTTTGCTTTTTCCTGCTCCTCTTAGCATGATAAAGAAGATTCAAAGAGAGTGAGATACCAGCTCCTTTCATTCAGTCAGTAGCTTCAATCATTTCTGGACGTTTTTCAATGGCAAAAATCAATGAATATTGTAAATGCACAAACAGTAATTTCTCCGCATTGCAAGGTGCAATTCTGAAATTTTTTGCTTTTTCATGCTCCTCTTAGCATGATAAAGAAGATTCAAAGAGAGTGAGATGCCAGCTCCTTTCATTCAGTCAGTAGCTTCAATCATTTCTGGACGTTTTTCAATGGCAAAAATCAATGAATATTTTAAATGCACAAACAGTAATTTCTCCGCATTGCAAGGTGCAATTCTGAAATTTTTTGCTTTTTCCTGCTCCTCTTAGCATGATAAAGAAGATTCAAAGAGAGTGAGATGCCAGCTCCTTTCATTCAGTCAGTAGCTTCAATCATTTCTGGTATATGAATAACATGATGTTTTTCAATGGCAAAAATCAATGAATATTGTAAATGCACAAACAGTAATTTCTCCGCATTGCAAGGTGCAATTCTGAAATTTTTTGCTTTTTCCTGCTCCTCTTAGCATGATAAAGAAGATTCAAAGAGAGTGAGATGCCAGCTCCTTTCATTCAGTCAGTAGCTTCAAACATTTCTGGTATATGAATAACATGATGTTTTTCAATGGCAAAAATCAATGAATATTGTAAATGCACAAACAGTAATTTCTCCACATTGCAAGGTGCAATTCTGAAATTTTTTGCTTTTTCCTGCTCCTCTTAGCATGATAAAGAAGATTCAAAGAGAGTGAGATGCCAGCTCCTTTCATTCAGTCAGTAGCTTCAATCATTTCTGGACGTTTTTCAATGGCAAAAATCAATGAATATTGTAAATGCACAAACAGTAATTTCTCCGCATTGCAAGGTGCAATTCTGAAATTTTTTGCTTTTTCCTGCTCCTCTTAGCATGATAAAGAAGATTGAAAGAGAGTGAGATGCCAGCTCATTTCATTCAGTCAGTAGCTTCAAACATTTCTGGTATATGAATAACATGATGTTTTTCAATGGCAAAAATCAATGAATATTGTAAATGCACAAACAGTAATTTCTCCGCATTGCAAGGTGCAATTCTGAAATTTTTTGCTTTTTCCTGCTCCTCTTAGCATGATAAAGAAGATTCAAAGAGAGTGAGATGCCAGCTCCTTTCATTCAGTCAGTAGCTTCAATCATTTCTGGACGTTTTTCAATGGGAAAAATCAATGAATATTGTAAATGCACAAACAGTAATTTCTCCGCATTGCAAGGTGCAATTCTGAAATTTTTTGCTTTTTCCTGCTCCTCTTAGCATGATAAAGACGATTCAAAGAGAGTGAGATGCCAGCTCCTTTCATTCAGTCAGTAGCTTCAATCATTTCTGGACGTTTTTCAATGGCAAAAATCAATGAATATTGTAAATGCACAAACAGTAATTTCTCCGCATTGCAAGGTGCAATTCTGAAATTTTATGCTTTTTCCTGCTCCTCTTAGCATGATAAAGAAGATTCAAAGAGAGTGAGATGCCAGCTCCTTTCATTCAGTCAGTAGCTTCAATCATTTCTGGACGTTTTTCAATGGCAACAATCAATGAATATTGTAAATGCACAAACAGTAATTTCTCCGCATTGCAAGGTGCAATTCTGAAATTTTTTGCTTTTTCCTGCTCCTCTTAGCATGATAAAGAAGATTCAAAGAGAGTGAGATGCCAGCTCCTTTCATTCAGTCAGTAGCTTCAAGCATTTCTGGAATATGAATAACATGATGTTTTTCAATGGCAAAAATCAATGAATATTGTAAATGCACAAACAGTAATTTCTCCGCATTGCAAGGTGCAATTCTGAAATTTTTTGCTTTTTCCTGCTCCTCTTAGCATGATAAAGAAGATTCAAAGAGAGTGAGATGCCAGCTCCTTTCATTCAGTCAGTAGCTTCAATCATTTCTGGTATATGAATAACATGATGTTTTTCAATGGCAAAAATCAATGAATATTGTAAATGCACAAACAGTAATTTCTCCGCATTGCAAGGTGCAATTCTGAAATTTTTAGCTTTTTCCTGCTCCTCTTAGCATGATAAAGAAGATTCAAAGAGAGTGAGATGCCAGCTCCTTTCATTCAGTCAGTAGCTTCAATCATTTCTGGTATATGAATAACATGATGTTTTTCAATGGCAAAAATCAATGAATATTGTAAATGCACAAACAGTAATTTCTCCGCATTGCAAGGTGCAATTCTGAAATTTTTTGCTTTTTCCTGCTCCTCTTAGCATGATAAAGAAGATTCAAAGAGAGTGAGATGCCAGCTCCTTTCATTCAGTCAGTAGCTTCAATCATTTCTGGTATATGAATAACATGATGTTTTTCAATGGCAAAAATCAATGAATATTGTAAATGCACAAACAGTAATTTCTCCGCATTGCAAGGTGCAATTCTGAAATTTTTTGCTTTTTCCTGCTCCTCTTAGCATGATAAAGAAGATTCAAAGAGAGTGAGATGCCAGCTCCTTTCATTCAGTCAGTAGCTTCAAACATTTCTGGTATATGAATAACATGATGTTTTTCAATGGCAAAAATCAATGAATATTTTAAATGCACAAACAGTAATTTCTCCGCATTGCAAGGTGCAATTCTGAAATTTTTTGCTTTTTCCTGCTCCTCTTAGCATGATAAAGAAGATTCAAAGAGAGTGAGATACCAGCTCCTTTCATTCAGTCAGTAGCTTCAATCATTTCTGGACGTTTTTCAATGGCAAAAATCAATGAATATTGTAAATGCACAAACAGTAATTTCTCCGCATTGCAAGGTGCAATTCTGAAATTTTTTGCTTTTTCATGCTCCTCTTAGCATGATAAAGAAGATTCAAAGAGAGTGAGATGCCAGCTCCTTTCATTCAGTCAGTAGCTTCAATCATTTCTGGACGTTTTTCAATGGCAAAAATCAATGAATATTTTAAATGCACAAACAGTAATTTCTCCGCATTGCAAGGTGCAATTCTGAAATTTTTTGCTTTTTCCTGCTCCTCTTAGCATGATAAAGAAGATTCAAAGAGAGTGAGATGCCAGCTCCTTTCATTCAGTCAGTAGCTTCAATCATTTCTGGTATATGAATAACATGATGTTTTTCAATGGCAAAAATCAATGAATATTGTAAATGCACAAACAGTAATTTCTCCGCATTGCAAGGTGCAATTCTGAAATTTTTTGCTTTTTCCTGCTCCTCTTAGCATGATAAAGAAGATTCAAAGAGAGTGAGATGCCAGCTCCTTTCATTCAGTCAGTAGCTTCAAACATTTCTGGTATATGAATAACATGATGTTTTTCAATGGCAAAAATCAATGAATATTGTAAATGCACAAACAGTAATTTCTCCACATTGCAAGGTGCAATTCTGAAATTTTTTGCTTTTTCCTGCTCCTCTTAGCATGATAAAGAAGATTCAAAGAGAGTGAGATGCCAGCTCCTTTCATTCAGTCAGTAGCTTCAATCATTTCTGGACGTTTTTCAATGGCAAAAATCAATGAATATTGTAAATGCACAAACAGTAATTTCTCCGCATTGCAAGGTGCAATTCTGAAATTTTTTGCTTTTTCCTGCTCCTCTTAGCATGATAAAGAAGATTCAAAGAGAGTGAGATGCCAGCTCCTTTCATTCAGTCAGTAGCTTCAATCATTTCTGGACGTTTTTCAATGGGAAAAATCAATGAATATTGTAAATGCACAAACAGTAATTTCTCCGCATTGCAAGGTGCAATTCTGAAATTTTTTGCTTTTTCCTGCTCCTCTTAGCATGATAAAGAAGATTCAAAGAGAGTGAGATGCCAGCTCCTTTCATTCAGTCAGTAGCTTCAATCATTTCTGGACGTTTTTCAATGGCAAAAATCAATGAATATTGTAATTGCACAAACAGTAATTTCTCCGCATTGCAAGGTGCAATTCTGAAATTTTATGCTTTTTCCTGCTCCTCTTAGCATGATAAAGAAGATTCAAAGAGAGTGAGATGCCAGCTCCTTTCATTCAGTCAGTAGCTTCAATCATTTCTGGACGTTTTTCAATGGCAAAAATCAATGAATATTGTAAATGCACAAACAGTAATTTCTCCGCATTGCAAGGTGCAATTCTGAAATTTTTTGCTTTTTCCTGCTCCTCTTAGCATGATAAAGAAGATTCAAAGAGAGTGAGATGCCAGCTCCTTTCATTCAGTCAGTAGCTTCAAGCATTTCTGGAATATGAATAACATGATGTTTTTCAATGGCAAAAATCAATGAATATTGTAAATGCACAAACAGTAATTTCTCCGCATTGCAAGGTGCAATTCTGAAATTTTTTGCTTTTTCCTGCTCCTCTTAGCATTATAAAGAAGATTCAAAGAGAGTGAGATGCCAGCTCCTTTCATTCAGTCAGTAGCTTCAATCATTTCTGGACGTTTTTCAATGGCAAAAATCAATGAATATTGTAAATGCACAAACAGTAATTTCTCCGCTTTGCAAGATGCAATTCTGAAATTTTTTGCTTTTTCCTGCTCCTCGTAGCATGATAAAGAAGATTCAAAGAGAGTGAGATGCCAGCTCCTTTCATTCAGTCAGTAGCTTCAATCATTTCTGGTATATGAATAACATGATGTTTTTCAATGGCAAAAATCAATGAATATTGTAAATGCACAAACAGTAATTTCTCCGCATTGCAAGGTGCAATTCTGAAATTTTTAGCTTTTTCCTGCTCCTCTTAGCATGATAAAGAAGATTCAAAGAGAGTGAGATGCCAGCTCCTTTCATTCAGTCAGTAGCTTTAAACATTTCTGGTATATGAATAACATGATGTTTTTAAATGGCAAAAATCAATGAATATTGTAAATGCACAAACATTAATTTCTCCGCATTGCAAGGAGCAATTCTGAAATTTTTTGCTTTTTCCTGCTCCTCTTAGCATGATAAAGAAGATTCAAAGAGAGTGAGATGCCAGCTCCTTTCATTCAGTCAGTAGCTTCAATCATTTCTGGACGTTTTTCAATGGCAAAAATCAATGAATATTGTAAATGCACAAACAGTAATTTCTCCGCATTGCAAGGTGCAATTCTGAAATTTTTTGCTTTTTCCTGCTCCTCTTAGCATGATAAAGAAGATTCAAAGAGAGTGAGATGCCAGCTCCTTTCATTCAGTCAGTAGCTTCAATCATTTCTGGTATATGAATAACATGATGTTTTTCAATGGCAAAAATCAATGAATATTGTAAATGCACAAACAGTAATTTCTCCGCATTGCAAGGTGCAATTGTGAAATTTTTAGCTTTTTCCTGCTCCTCTTAGCATGATAAAGAAGATTCAAAGAGAGTGAGATGCCAGCTCCTTTCATTCAGTCAGTAGCTTCAATCATTTCTGGACGTTTTTCAATGGCAAAAATCAATGAATATTGTAAATGCACAAACAGTAATTTCTCCGCATTGCAAGGTGCAATTGTGAAATTTTTTGCTTTTTCCTGCTCCTCTTAGCATGATAAAGAAGATTCAAAGAGAGTGAGATGCCAGCTCCTTTCATTCAGTCAGTAGCTTCAATCATTTCTGGTATATGAATAACATGATGTTTTTCAATGGCAAAAATCAATGAATATTGTAAATGCACAAACAGTAATTTCTCCGCATTGCAAGGTGCAATTCTGAAATTTTTTGCTTTTTCCTGCTCCTCTTAGCATGATAAAGAAGATTCAAAGATAGTGAGATGCCAGCTCCTTTCATTTAGTCAGTAGCTTCAATCATTTCTGGTATATGAATAACATGATGTTTTTCAATGGCAAAAATCAATGAATATTGTAAATGCACAAACAGTAATTTCTCCGCATTGCAAGGTGCAATTCTGAAATTTTTTGCTTTTTCCTGCTCCTCTTAGCATGATAAAGAAGATTCAAAGAGAGTGAGATGCCAGCTCCTTTCATTTAGTCAGTAGCTTCAATCATTTCTGGACGTTTTTCAATGGCAAAAATCAATGAATATTGTAAATGCACAAACAGTAATTTCTCCGCATTGCAAGGTGCAATTCTGAAATTTTTTGCTGTTTCCTGCTCCTCTTAGCATGATAAAGAAGATTCAAAGAGAGTGAGATGCCAGCTCCTTTCATTCAGTAAGTAGCTTCAAACATTTCTGGTATATGAATAACATGATGTTTTTCAATGGCAAAAATCAATGAATATTGTAAATGCACAAACAGTAATTTCTCCGCATTGCAAGGTGCAATTCTGAAATTTTTTGCTTTTTCCTGCTCCTCATAGCATGATAAAGAAGATTCAAAGAGAGTGAGATGCCAGCTCCTTTCATTCAGTCAGTAGCTTCAAACATTTCTGGACGTTTTTCAATGGCAAAAATCAATGAATATTGTAAATGCACAAAGAGTAATTTCTCCGCATTGCAATGTGCAATTCTGAAATTTTTTGCTTTTTCCTGCTCCTCTTAGCATGATAAAGAAGATTCAAAGAGAGCGAGATGCCAGCTCCTTTCATTCAGTCAGTAGCTTCAAACATTTCTGGTATATGAATAACATGATGTTTTTCAATGGCAAAAATCAATGAATATTGTAAATGCACAAACAGTAATTTCTCCGCATTGCAAGGTGCAATTCTGAAATTTTTTGCTTTTTCCTGCTCCTCTTAGCATGATAAAGAAGATTCAAAGAGAGTGAGATGCCAGCTCCTTTCATTCAGTCAGTAGCTTCAATCATTTCTGGACGTTTTTCAAAGGCAAAAATCAATGAATATTGTAAATGCACAAACAGTAATTTCTCCGCATTGCAAGGTGCAATTCTGAAATTTTTTGCTTTTTCCTGCTCCTCTTAGCATGATAAAGAAGATTCAAAGAAAGTGAGATGCCAGCTCCTTTCATTCAGTCAGTAGCTTCAATCATTTCTGGTATATGAATAACATGATGTTTTTCAATGGCAAAAATCAATGAATATTGTAAATGCACAAACAGTAATTTCTCCGCATTGCAAGGTGCAATTGTGAAATTTTTAGCTTTTTCCTGCTCCTCTTAGCATGATAAAGAAGATTCAAAGAGAGTGAGATGCCAGCTCCTTTCATTCAGTCAGTAGCTTCAATCATTTCTGGACGTTTTTCAATGGCAAAAATCAATGAATATTGTAAATGCACAAACAGTAATTTCTCCGCATTGCAAGGTGCAATTCTGAAATTTTTTGCTTTTTCCTGCTCCTCTTAGCATGATAAAGAAGATTCAAAGAGAGTGAGATGCCAGCTCCTTTCATTCAGTCAGTAGCTTAAATCATTTCTGGTATATGAATAACATGATGTTTTTCAATGGCAAAAATCAATGAATATTGTAAATGCACAAACAGTAATTTCTCCGCATTGCAAGGTGCAATTCTGAAATTTTTTGCTTTTTCCTGCTCCTCTTAGCATGATAAAGAAGATTCAAAGATAGTGAGATGCCAGCTCCTTTCATTTAGTCAGTAGCTTCAATCATTTCTGGTATATGAATAACATGATGTTTTTCAATGGCAAAAATCAATGAATATTGTAAATGCACAAACAGTAATCTCTCCGCATTGCAAGGTGCAATTCTGAAATTTTTTGCTTTTTCCTGCTCCTCTTAGCATGATAAAGAAGATTCAAAGAGAGTGAGATGCCAGCTCCTTTCATTTAGTCAGTAGCTTCAATCATTTCTGGACGTTTTTCAATGGCAAAAATCAATGAATATTGTAAATGCACAAACAGTAATTTCTCCGCATTGCAAGGTGCAATTCTGAAATTTTTTGCTTTTTCCTGCTCCTCTTAGCATGATAAAGAAGATTCAAAGAGAGTGAGATGCCAGCTCCTTTCATTCAGTAAGTAGCTTCAAACATTTCTGGTATATGAATAACATGATGTTTTTCAATGGCAAAAATCAATGAATATTGTAAATGCACAAACAGTAATTTCTCCGCATTGCAAGGTGCAATTCTGAAATTTTTTGCTTTTTCCTGCTCCTCATAGCATGATAAAGAAGATTCAAAGAGAGTGAGATGCCAGCTCCTTTCATTCAGTCAGTAGCTTCAAACATTTCTGGACGTTTTTCAATGGCAAAAATCAATGAATATTGTAAATGCACAAACAGTAATTTCTCCGCATTGCAATGTGCAATTCTGAAATTTTTTGCTTTTTCCTGCTCCTCTTAGCATGATAAAGAAGATTCAAAGAGAGTGAGATGCCAGCTCCTTTCATTCAGTCAGTAGCTTCAAACATTTCTGGTATATGAATAACATGATGTTTTTCAATGGCAAAAATCAATGAATATTGTAAATGCACAAACAGTAATTTCTCCGCATTGCAAGGTGCAATTCTGAAATTTTTTGCTTTTTCCTGCTCCTCTTAGCATGATAAAGAAGATTCAAAGAGAGTGAGATGCCAGCTCCTTTCATTCAGTCAGTAGCTTCAATCATTTCTGGACGTTTTTCAATGGCAAAAATCAATGAATATTGTAAATGCACAAACAGTATTTTCTCCGCATTGCAAGGTGCAATTCTGAAATTTTTTGCTTTTTCCTGCTCCTCATAGCATGATAAAGAAGATTCAAAGAGAGTGAGATGCCAGCTCCTTTCATTCAGTCAGTAGCTTCAAACATTTCTGGACGTTTTTCAATGGCAAAAATCAATGAATATTGTAAATGCACAAACAGTATTTTCTCCGCATTGCAAGGTGCAATTCTGAAATTTTTTGCTTTTTCCTGCTCCTCATAGCATGATAAAGAAGATTCAAAGAGAGTGAGATGCCAGCTCCTTTCATTCAGTCAGTAGCTTCAAACATTTCTGGACGTTTTTCAATGGCAAAAATCAATGAATATTGTAAATGCACAAACAGTAATTTCTCCGCATTGCAATGTGCAATTCTGAAATTTTTTGCTTTTTCCTGCTCCTCTTAGCATGATAAAGAAGATTCAAAGAGAGTGAGATGCCAGCTCCTTTCATTCAGTCAGTAGCTTCAAACATTTCTGGTATATGAATAACATGATGTTTTTCAATGGCAAAAATCAATGAATATTGTAAATGCACAAACAGTAATTTCTCCACATTGCAAGGTGCAATTCTGAAATTTTTTGCTTTTTCCTGCTCCTCTTAGCATGATAAAGAAGATTCAAAGAGAGTGAGATGCCAGCTCCTTTCATTCAGTCAGTAGCTTCAATCATTTCTGGTATATGAATAACATGATGTTTTTCAATGGGAAAAATCAATGAATATTGTAAATGCACAAACAGTAATTTCTCCGCATTGCAAGGTGCAATTCTGAAATTTTTTGCTTTTTCCTGCTCCTCTTAGCATGATAAAGAAGATTCAAAGAGAGTGAGATGCCAGCTCCTTTCATTCAGTCAGTAGCTTCAATCATTTCTGGACGTTTTTCAATGGCAAAAATCAATGAATATTGTAAATGCACAAACAGTAATTTCTCCGCATTGCAAGGTGCAATTCTGAAATTTTATGCTTTTTCCTGCTCCTCTTAGCATGATAAAGAAGATTCAAAGAGAGTGAGATGCCAGCTCCTTTCATTCAGTCAGTAGCTTCAATCATTTCTGGACGTTTTTCAATGGCAAAAATCAATGAATATTGTAAATGCACAAACAGTAATTTCTCCGCATTGCAAGGTGCAATTCTGAAATTTTTTGCTTTTTCCTGCTCCTCTTAGCATGATAAAGAAGATTCAAAGAGAGTGAGATGCCAGCTCCTTTCATTCCGTCAGAAGCTTCAATCATTTCTGGTATATGAATAACATGATGTTTTTCAATGGCAAAAATCAATGAATATTGTAAATGCACAAACAGTAATTTCTCCGCATTGCAAGGTGCAATTCTGAAATTTTTTGCTTTTTCCTGCTCCTCTTAGCATGATAAAGAAGATTCAAAGAGAGTGAGATGCCAGCTCCTTTCATTTAGTCAGTAGCTTCAATCATTTCTGGACGTTTTTCAATGGCAAAAATCAATGAATATTGTAAATGCACAAACAGTAATTTCTCCGCATTGCAAGGTGCAATTCTGAAATTTTTTGCTTTTTCCTGCTCCTCTTAGCATGATAAAGAAGATTCAAAGAGAGTGAGATGCCAGCTCCTTTCATTCAGTCAGTAGCTTCAAACATTTCTGGACGTTTTTCAATGGCAAAAATCAATGAATATTGTAAATGCACAAACAGTAATTTCTCCGCATTGCAATGTGCAATTCTGAAATTTTTTGCTTTTTCCTGCTCCTCTTAGCATGATAAAGAAGATTCAAAGAGAGTGAGATGCCAGCTCCTTTCATTCAGTCAGTAGCTTCAAACATTTCTGGTATATGAATAACATGATGTTTTTCAATGGCAAAAATCAATGAATATTGTAAATGCACAAACAGTAATTTCTCCGCATTGCAAGGTGCAATTCTGAAATTTTTTGCTTTTTCCTGCTCCTCTTAGCATGATAAAGAAGATTCAAAGAGAGTGAGATGCCAGCTCCTTTCATTCAGTCAGTAGCTTCAATCATTTCTGGACGTTTTTCAAAGGCAAAAATCAATGAATATTGTAAATGCACAAACAGTAATTTCTCCGCATTGCAAGGTGCAATTCTGAAATTTTTTGCTTTTTCCTGCTCCTCTTAGCATGATAAAGAAGATTCAAAGAGAGTGAGATGCCAGCTCCTTTCATTCAGTCAGTAGCTTCAATCATTTCTGGTATATGAATAACATGATGTTTTTCAATGGCAAAAATCAATGAATATTGTAAATGCACAAACAGTAATTTCTCCGCATTGCAAGGTGCAATTGTGAAATTTTTTGCTTTTTCCTGCTCCTCTTAGCATGATAAAGAAAATTCAAAGATAGTGAGATGCCAGCTCCTTTCATTTAGTCAGTAGCTTCAATCATTTCTGGTATATGAATAACATGATGTTTTTCAATGGCAAAAATCAATGAATATTGTAAATGCACAAACAGTAATTTCTCCGCATTGCAAGGTGCAATTCTGAAATTTTTTGCTTTTTCCTGCTCCTCTTAGCATGATAAAGAAGATTCAAAGAGAGTGAGATGCCAGCTCCTTTCATTTAGTCAGTAGCTTCAATCATTTCTGGACGTTTTTCAATGGCAAAAATCAATGAATATTGTAAATGCACAAACAGTAATTTCTCTGCATTGCAAGGTGCAATTCTGAAATTTTTTGCTTTTTCCTGCTCCTCTTAGCATGATAAAGAAGATTCAAAGAGAGTGAGATGCCAGCTCCTTTCATTCAGTCAGTAGCTTCAATCATTTCTGGACGTTTTTCAATGGCAAAAATCAATGAATATTGTAAATGCACAAACAGTAATTTCTCCGCATTGCAAGGTGCAATTCTGAAATTTTATGCTTTTTCCTGCTCCTCTTAGCATGATAAAGAAGATTCAAAGAGAGTGAGATGCCAGCTCCTTTCATTCAGTCAGTAGCTTCAATCATTTCTGGACGTTTTTCAATGGCAACAATCAATGAATATTGTAAATGCACAAACAGTAATTTCTCCGCATTGCAAGGTGCAATTCTGAAATTTTTTGCTTTTTCCTGCTCCTCTTAGCATGATAAAGAAGATTCAAAGAGAGTGAGATGCCAGCTCCTTTCATTCAGTCAGTAGCTTCAAGCATTTCTGGAATATGAATAACATGATGTTTTTCAATGGCAAAAATCAATGAATATTGTAAATGCACAAACAGTAATTTCTCCGCATTGCAAGGTGCAATTCTGAAATTTTTTGCTTTTTCCTGCTCCTCTTAGCATGATAAAGAAGATTCAAAGAGAGTGAGATGCCAGCTCCTTTCATTCAGTCAGTAGCTTCAATCATTTCTGGTATATGAATAACATGATGTTTTTCAATGGCAAAAATCAATGAATATTGTAAATGCACAAACAGTAATTTCTCCGCATTGCAAGGTGCAATTCTGAAATTTTTAGCTTTTTCCTGCTCCTCTTAGCATGATAAAGAAGATTCAAAGAGAGTGAGATGCCAGCTCCTTTCATTCAGTCAGTAGCTTCAATCATTTCTGGTATATGAATAACATGATGTTTTTCAATGGCAAAAATCAATGAATATTGTAAATGCACAAACAGTAATTTCTCCGCATTGCAAGGTGCAATTCTGAAATTTTTTGCTTTTTCCTGCTCCTCTTAGCATGATAAAGAAGATTCAAAGAGAGTGAGATGCCAGCTCCTTTCATTCAGTCAGTAGCTTCAATCATTTCTGGTATATGAATAACATGATGTTTTTCAATGGCAAAAATCAATGAATATTGTAAATGCACAAACAGTAATTTCTCCGCATTGCAAGGTGCAATTCTGAAATTTTTTGCTTTTTCCTGCTCCTCTTAGCATGATAAAGAAGATTCAAAGAGAGTGAGATGCCAGCTCCTTTCATTCAGTCAGTAGCTTCAAACATTTCTGGTATATGAATAACATGATGTTTTTCAATGGCAAAAATCAATGAATATTTTAAATGCACAAACAGTAATTTCTCCGCATTGCAAGGTGCAATTCTGAAATTTTTTGCTTTTTCCTGCTCCTCTTAGCATGATAAAGAAGATTCAAAGAGAGTGAGATACCAGCTCCTTTCATTCAGTCAGTAGCTTCAATCATTTCTGGACGTTTTTCAATGGCAAAAATCAATGAATATTGTAAATGCACAAACAGTAATTTCTCCGCATTGCAAGGTGCAATTCTGAAATTTTTTGCTTTTTCATGCTCCTCTTAGCATGATAAAGAAGATTCAAAGAGAGTGAGATGCCAGCTCCTTTCATTCAGTCAGTAGCTTCAATCATTTCTGGACGTTTTTCAATGGCAAAAATCAATGAATATTTTAAATGCACAAACAGTAATTTCTCCGCATTGCAAGGTGCAATTCTGAAATTTTTTGCTTTTTCCTGCTCCTCTTAGCATGATAAAGAAGATTCAAAGAGAGTGAGATGCCAGCTCCTTTCATTCAGTCAGTAGCTTCAATCATTTCTGGTATATGAATAACATGATGTTTTTCAATGGCAAAAATCAATGAATATTGTAAATGCACAAACAGTAATTTCTCCGCATTGCAAGGTGCAATTCTGAAATTTTTTGCTTTTTCCTGCTCCTCTTAGCATGATAAAGAAGATTCAAAGAGAGTGAGATGCCAGCTCCTTTCATTCAGTCAGTAGCTTCAAACATTTCTGGTATATGAATAACATGATGTTTTTCAATGGCAAAAATCAATGAATATTGTAAATGCACAAACAGTAATTTCTCCACATTGCAAGGTGCAATTCTGAAATTTTTTGCTTTTTCCTGCTCCTCTTAGCATGATAAAGAAGATTCAAAGAGAGTGAGATGCCAGCTCCTTTCATTCAGTCAGTAGCTTCAATCATTTCTGGACGTTTTTCAATGGCAAAAATCAATGAATATTGTAAATGCACAAACAGTAATTTCTCCGCATTGCAAGGTGCAATTCTGAAATTTTTTGCTTTTTCCTGCTCCTCTTAGCATGATAAAGAAGATTCAAAGAGAGTGAGATGCCAGCTCCTTTCATTCAGTCAGTAGCTTCAATCATTTCTGGACGTTTTTCAATGGGAAAAATCAATGAATATTGTAAATGCACAAACAGTAATTTCTCCGCATTGCAAGGTGCAATTCTGAAATTTTTTGCTTTTTCCTGCTCCTCTTAGCATGATAAAGAAGATTCAAAGAGAGTGAGATGCCAGCTCCTTTCATTCAGTCAGTAGCTTCAATCATTTCTGGACGTTTTTCAATGGCAAAAATCAATGAATATTGTAATTGCACAAACAGTAATTTCTCCGCATTGCAAGGTGCAATTCTGAAATTTTATGCTTTTTCCTGCTCCTCTTAGCATGATAAAGAAGATTCAAAGAGAGTGAGATGCCAGCTCCTTTCATTCAGTCAGTAGCTTCAATCATTTCTGGACGTTTTTCAATGGCAAAAATCAATGAATATTGTAAATGCACAAACAGTAATTTCTCCGCATTGCAAGGTGCAATTCTGAAATTTTTTGCTTTTTCCTGCTCCTCTTAGCATGATAAAGAAGATTCAAAGAGAGTGAGATGCCAGCTCCTTTCATTCAGTCAGTAGCTTCAAGCATTTCTGGAATATGAATAACATGATGTTTTTCAATGGCAAAAATCAATGAATATTGTAAATGCACAAACAGTAATTTCTCCGCATTGCAAGGTGCAATTCTGAAATTTTTTGCTTTTTCCTGCTCCTCTTAGCATTATAAAGAAGATTCAAAGAGAGTGAGATGCCAGCTCCTTTCATTCAGTCAGTAGCTTCAATCATTTCTGGACGTTTTTCAATGGCAAAAATCAATGAATATTGTAAATGCACAAACAGTAATTTCTCCGCATTGCAAGATGCAATTCTGAAATTTTTTGCTTTTTCCTGCTCCTCGTAGCATGATAAAGAAGATTCAAAGAGAGTGAGATGCCAGCTCCTTTCATTCAGTCAGTAGCTTCAATCATTTCTGGTATATGAATAACATGATGTTTTTCAATGGCAAAAATCAATGAATATTGTAAATGCACAAACAGTAATTTCTCCGCATTGCAAGGTGCAATTCTGAAATTTTTAGCTTTTTCCTGCTCCTCTTAGCATGATAAAGAAGATTCAAAGAGAGTGAGATGCCAGCTCCTTTCATTCAGTCAGTAGCTTTAAACATTTCTGGTATATGAATAACATGATGTTTTTAAATGGCAAAAATCAATGAATATTGTAAATGCACAAACATTAATTTCTCCGCATTGCAAGGTGCAATTCTGAAATTTTTTGCTTTTTCCTGCTCCTCTTAGCATGATAAAGAAGATTCAAAGAGAGTGAGATGCCAGCTCCTTTCATTCAGTCAGTAGCTTCAATCATTTCTGGACGTTTTTCAATGGCAAAAATCAATGAATATTGTAAATGCACAAACAGTAATTTCTCCGCATTGCAAGGTGCAATTCTGAAATTTTTTGCTTTTTCCTGCTCCTCTTAGCATGATAAAGAAGATTCAAAGAGAGTGAGATGCCAGCTCCTTTCATTCAGTCAGTAGCTTCAATCATTTCTGGTATATGAATAACATGATGTTTTTCAATGGCAAAAATCAATGAATATTGTAAATGCACAAACAGTAATTTCTCCGCATTGCAAGGTGCAATTGTGAAATTTTTAGCTTTTTCCTGCTCCTCTTAGCATGATAAAGAAGATTCAAAGAGAGTGAGATGCCAGCTCCTTTCATTCAGTCAGTAGCTTCAATCATTTCTGGACGTTTTTCAATGGCAAAAATCAATGAATATTGTAAATGCACAAACAGTAATTTCTCCGCATTGCAAGGTGCAATTGTGAAATTTTTTGCTTTTTCCTGCTCCTCTTAGCATGATAAAGAAGATTCAAAGAGAGTGAGATGCCAGCTCCTTTCATTCAGTCAGTAGCTTCAATCATTTCTGGTATATGAATAACATGATGTTTTTCAATGGCAAAAATCAATGAATATTGTAAATGCACAAACAGTAATTTCTCCGCATTGCAAGGTGCAATTCTGAAATTTTTTGCTTTTTCCTGCTCCTCTTAGCATGATAAAGAAGATTCAAAGATAGTGAGATGCCAGCTCCTTTCATTTAGTCAGTAGCTTCAATCATTTCTGGTATATGAATAACATGATGTTTTTCAATGGCAAAAATCAATGAATATTGTAAATGCACAAACAGTAATTTCTCCGCATTGCAAGGTGCAATTCTGAAATTTTTTGCTTTTTCCTGCTCCTCTTAGCATGATAAAGAAGATTCAAAGAGAGTGAGATGCCAGCTCCTTTCATTTAGTCAGTAGCTTCAATCATTTCTGGACGTTTTTCAATGGCAAAAATCAATGAATATTGTAAATGCACAAACAGTAATTTCTCCGCATTGCAAGGTGCAATTCTGAAATTTTTTGCTGTTTCCTGCTCCTCTTAGCATGATAAAGAAGATTCAAAGAGAGTGAGATGCCAGCTCCTTTCATTCAGTAAGTAGCTTCAAACATTTCTGGTATATGAATAACATGATGTTTTTCAATGGCAAAAATCAATGAATATTGTAAATGCACAAACAGTAATTTCTCCGCATTGCAAGGTGCAATTCTGAAATTTTTTGCTTTTTCCTGCTCCTCATAGCATGATAAAGAAGATTCAAAGAGAGTGAGATGCCAGCTCCTTTCATTCAGTCAGTAGCTTCAAACATTTCTGGACGTTTTTCAATGGCAAAAATCAATGAATATTGTAAATGCACAAACAGTAATTTCTCCGCATTGCAATGTGCAATTCTGAAATTTTTTGCTTTTTCCTGCTCCTCTTAGCATGATAAAGAAGATTCAAAGAGAGCGAGATGCCAGCTCCTTTCATTCAGTCAGTAGCTTCAAACATTTCTGGTATATGAATAACATGATGTTTTTCAATGGCAAAAATCAATGAATATTGTAAATGCACAAACAGTAATTTCTCCGCATTGCAAGGTGCAATTCTGAAATTTTTTGCTTTTTCCTGCTCCTCTTAGCATGATAAAGAAGATTCAAAGAGAGTGAGATGCCAGCTCCTTTCATTCAGTCAGTAGCTTCAATCATTTCTGGACGTTTTTCAAAGGCAAAAATCAATGAATATTGTAAATGCACAAACAGTAATTTCTCCGCATTGCAAGGTGCAATTCTGAAATTTTTTGCTTTTTCCTGCTCCTCTTAGCATGATAAAGAAGATTCAAAGAGAGTGAGATGCCTGCTCCTTTCATTCAGTCAGTAGCTTCAATCATTTCTGGTATATGAATAACATGATGTTTTTCAATGGCAAAAATCAATGAATATTGTAAATGCACAAACAGTAATTTCTCCGCATTGCAAGGTGCAATTGTGAAATTTTTAGCTTTTTCCTGCTCCTCTTAGCATGATAAAGAAGATTCAAAGAGAGTGAGATGCCAGCTCCTTTCATTCAGTCAGTAGCTTCAATCATTTCTGGACGTTTTTCAATGGCAAAAATCAATGAATATTGTAAATGCACAAACAGTAATTTCTCCGCATTGCAAGGTGCAATTCTGAAATTTTTTGCTTTTTCCTGCTCCTCTTAGCATGATAAAGAAGATTCAAAGAGAGTGAGATGCCAGCTCCTTTCATTCAGTCAGTAGCTTCAATCATTTCTGGTATATGAATAACATGATGTTTTTCAATGGCAAAAATCAATGAATATTGTAAATGCACAAACAGTAATTTCTCCGCATTGCAAGGTGCAATTCTGAAATTTTTTGCTTTTTCCTGCTCCTCTTAGCATGATAAAGAAGATTCAAAGATAGTGAGATGCCAGCTCCTTTCATTTAGTCAGTAGCTTCAATCATTTCTGGTATATGAATAACATGATGTTTTTCAATGGCAAAAATCAATGAATATTGTAAATGCACAAACAGTAATTTCTCCGCATTGCAAGGTGCAATTCTGAAATTTTTTGCTTTTTCCTGCTCCTCTTAGCATGATAAAGAAGATTCAAAGAGAGTGAGATGCCAGCTCCTTTCATTTAGTCAGTAGCTTCAATCATTTCTGGACGTTTTTCAATGGCAAAAATCAATGAATATTGTAAATGCACAAACAGTAATTTCTCCGCATTGCAAGGTGCAATTCTGAAATTTTTTGCTTTTTCCTGCTCCTCTTAGCATGATAAAGAAGATTCAAAGAGAGTGAGATGCCAGCTCCTTTCATTCAGTAAGTAGCTTCAAACATTTCTGGTATATGAATAACATGATGTTTTTCAATGGCAAAAATCAATGAATATTGTAAATGCACAAACAGTAATTTCTCCGCATTGCAAGGTGCAATTCTGAAATTTTTTGCTTTTTCCTGCTCCTCATAGCATGATAAAGAAGATTCAAAGAGAGTGAGATGCCAGCTCCTTTCATTCAGTCAGTAGCTTCAAACATTTCTGGACGTTTTTCAATGGCAAAAATCAATGAATATTGTAAATGCACAAACAGTAATTTCTCCGCATTGCAATGTGCAATTCTGAAATTTTTTGCTTTTTCCTGCTCCTCTTAGCATGATAAAGAAGATTCAAAGAGAGTGAGATGCCAGCTCCTTTCATTCAGTCAGTAGCTTCAAACATTTCTGGTATATGAATAACATGATGTTTTTCAATGGCAAAAATCAATGAATATTGTAAATGCACAAACAGTAATTTCTCCGCATTGCAAGGTGCAATTCTGAAATTTTTTGCTTTTTCCTGCTCCTCTTAGCATGATAAAGAAGATTCAAAGAGAGTGAGATGCCAGCTCCTTTCATTCAGTCAGTAGCTTCAATCATTTCTGGACGTTTTTCAATGGCAAAAATCAATGAATATTGTAAATGCACAAACAGTATTTTCTCCGCATTGCAAGGTGCAATTCTGAAATTTTTTGCTTTTTCCTGCTCCTCATAGCATGATAAAGAAGATTCAAAGAGAGTGAGATGCCAGCTCCTTTCATTCAGTCAGTAGCTTCAAACATTTCTGGACGTTTTTCAATGGCAAAAATCAATGAATATTGTAAATGCACAAACAGTATTTTCTGCGCATTGCAAGGTGCAATTCTGAAATTTTTTGCTTTTTCCTGCTCCTCATAGCATGATAAAGAAGATTCAAAGAGAGTGAGATGCCAGCTCCTTTCATTCAGTCAGTAGCTTCAAACATTTCTGGACGTTTTTCAATGGCAAAAATCAATGAATATTGTAAATGCACAAACAGTAATTTCTCCGCATTGCAATGTGCAATTCTGAAATTTTTTGCTTTTTCCTGCTCCTCTTAGCATGATAAAGAAGATTCAAAGAGAGTGAGATGCCAGCTCCTTTCATTCAGTCAGTAGCTTCAAACATTTCTGGTATATGAATAACATGATGTTTTTCAATGGCAAAAATCAATGAATATTGTAAATGCACAAACAGTAATTTCTCCGCATTGCAAGGTGCAATTCTGAAATTTTTTGCTTTTTCCTGCTCCTCTTAGCATGATAAAGAAGATTCAAAGAGAGTGAGATGCCAGCTCCTTTCATTCAGTCAGTAGCTTCAATCATTTCTGGTATATGAATAACATGATGTTTTTCAATGGGAAAAATCAATGAATATTGTAAATGCACAAACAGTAATTTCTCCGCATTGCAAGGTGCAATTCTGAAATTTTTTGCTTTTTCCTGCTCCTCTTAGCATGATAAAGAAGATTCAAAGAGAGTGAGATGCCAGCTCCTTTCATTCAGTCAGTAGCTTCAATCATTTCTGGACGTTTTTCAATGGCAAAAATCAATGAATATTGTAAATGCACAAACAGTAATTTCTCCGCATTGCAAGGTGCAATTCTGAAATTTTATGCTTTTTCCTGCTCCTCTTAGCATGATAAAGAAGATTCAAAGAGAGTGAGATGCCAGCTCCTTTCATTCAGTCAGTAGCTTCAATCATTTCTGGACGTTTTTCAATGGCAAAAATCAATGAATATTGTAAATGCACAAACAGTAATTTCTCCGCATTGCAAGGTGCAATTCTGAAATTTTTTGCTTTTTCCTGCTCCTCTTAGCATGATAAAGAAGATTCAAAGAGAGTGAGATGCCAGCTCCTTTCATTCCGTCAGTAGCTTCAATCATTTCTGGTATATGAATAACATGATGTTTTTCAATGGCAAAAATCAATGAATATTGTAAATGCACAAACAGTAATTTCTCCGCATTGCAAGGTGCAATTCTGAAATTTTTTGCTTTTTCCTGCTCCTCTTAGCATGATAAAGAAGATTCAAAGAGAGTGAGATGCCAGCTCCTTTCATTTAGTCAGTAGCTTCAATCATTTCTGGACGTTTTTCAATGGCAAAAATCAATGAATATTGTAAATGCACAAACAGTAATTTCTCCGCATTGCAAGGTGCAATTCTGAAATTTTTTGCTTTTTCCTGCTCCTCTTAGCATGATAAAGAAGATTCAAAGAGAGTGAGATGCCAGCTCCTTTCATTCAGTCAGTAGCTTCAAACATTTCTGGACGTTTTTCAATGGCAAAAATCAATGAATATTGTAAATGCACAAACAGTAATTTCTCCGCATTGCAATGTGCAATTCTGAAATTTTTTGCTTTTTCCTGCTCCTCTTAGCATGATAAAGAAGATTCAAAGAGAGTGAGATGCCAGCTCCTTTCATTCAGTCAGTAGCTTCAAACATTTCTGGTATATGAATAACATGATGTTTTTCAATGGCAAAAATCAATGAATATTGTAAATGCACAAACAGTAATTTCTCCGCATTGCAAGGTGCAATTCTGAAATTTTTTGCTTTTTCCTGCTCCTCTTAGCATGATAAAGAAGATTCAAAGAGAGTGAGATGCCAGCTCCTTTCATTCAGTCAGTAGCTTCAATCATTTCTGGACGTTTTTCAAAGGCAAAAATCAATGAATATTGTAAATGCACAAACAGTAATTTCTCCGCATTGCAAGGTGCAATTCTGAAATTTTTTGCTTTTTCCTGCTCCTCTTAGCATGATAAAGAAGATTCAAAGAGAGTGAGATGCCAGCTCCTTTCATTCAGTCAGTAGCTTCAATCATTTCTGGTATATGAATAACATGATGTTTTTCAATGGCAAAAATCAATGAATATTGTAAATGCACAAACAGTAATTTCTCCGCATTGCAAGGTGCAATTGTGAAATTTTTTGCTTTTTCCTGCTCCTCTTAGCATGATAAAGAAGATTCAAAGATAGTGAGATGCCAGCTCCTTTCATTTAGTCAGTAGCTTCAATCATTTCTGGTATATGAATAACATGATGTTTTTCAATGGCAAAAATCAATGAATATTGTAAATGCACAAACAGTAATTTCTCCGCATTGCAAGGTGCAATTCTGAAATTTTTTGCTTTTTCCTGCTCCTCTTAGCATGATAAAGAAGATTCAAAGAGAGTGAGATGCCAGCTCCTTTCATTTAGTCAGTAGCTTCAATCATTTCTGGACGTTTTTCAATGGCAAAAATCAATGAATATTGTAAATGCACAAACAGTAATTTCTCTGCATTGCAAGGTGCAATTCTGAAATTTTTTGCTTTTTCCTGCTCCTCTTAGCATGATAAAGAAGAATCAAAGAGAGTGAGATGCCAGCTCCTTTCATTCAGTAAGTAGCTTCAAACATTTCTGGTATATGAATAACATGATGTTTTTCAATGGCAAAAATCAATGAATATTGTAAATGCACAAACAGTAATTTCTCCGCATTGCAAGGTGCAATTCTGAAATTTTTTGCTTTTTCCTGCTCCTCATAGCATGATAAAGAAGATTCAAAGAGAGTGAGATGCCAGCTCCTTTCATTCAGTCAGTAGCTTCAAACATTTCTGGACGTTTTTCAATGGCAAAAATCAATGAATATTGTAAATGCACAAACAGTAATTTCTCCGCATTGCAATGTGCAATTCTGAAATTTTTTGCTTTTTCCTGCTCCTCTTAGCATGATAAAGAAGATTCAAAGAGAGTGAGATGCCAGCTCCTTTCATTCAGTCAGTAGCTTCAAACATTTCTGGTATATGAATAACATGATGTTTTTCAATGGCAAAAATCAATGAATATTGTAAATGCACAAACAGTAATTTCTCCGCATTGCAAGGTGCAATTCTGAAATTTTTTGCTTTTTCCTGCTCCTCTTAGCATGATAAAGAAGATTCAAAGAGAGTGAGATGCCAGCTCCTTTCATTCAGTCAGTAGCTTCAATCATTTCTGGACGTTTTTCAAAGGCAAAAATCAATGAATATTGTAAATGCACAAACAGTAATTTCTCCGCATTGCAAGGTGCAATTCTGAAATTTTTTGCTTTTTCCTGCTCCTCTTAGCATGATAAAGAAGATTCAAAGAGAGTGAGATGCCAGCTCCTTTCATTCAGTCAGTAGCTTCAATCATTTCTGGTATATGAATAACATGATGTTTTTCAATGGCAAAAATCAATGAATATTGTAAATGCACAAACAGTAATTTCTCCGCATTGCAAGGTGCAATTCTGAAATTTTTTGCTTTTTCCTGCTCCTCTTAGCATGATAAAGAAGATTCAAAGAGAGTGAGATGCCAGCTCCTTTCATTCAGTCAGTAGCTTCAAGCATTTCTGGAATATGAATAACATGATGTTTTTCAATGGCAAAAATCAATGAATATTGTAAATGCACAAACAGTAATTTCTCCGCATTGCAAGGTGCAATTCTGAAATTTTTTGCTTTTTCCTGCTCCTCTTAGCATGATAAAGAAGATTCAAAGAGAGTGAGATGCCAGCTACTTTCATTCAGTCAGTAGCTTCAATCATTTCTGGACGTTTTTCAATGGCAAAAATCAATGAATATTGTAAATGCACAAACAGTAATTTCTCCGCAATGCAAGGTGCAATTCTGAAATTTTTTCTTTTTCCTGCTCCTCTTAGCATGATAAAGAAGATTCAAAGAGAGTGAGATGCCAGCTCCTTTCATTCAGTCAGTAGCTTCAATCATTTCTGGTATATGAATAACATGATGTTTTTCAATGGCAAAAATCAATGAATATTGTAAATGCACAAACAGTAATTTCTCCGCATTGCAAGGTGCAATTCTGAAATTTTTAGCTTTTTCCTGCTCCTCTTAGCATGATAAAGAAGCTTCAAAGAGAGTGAGATGCCAGCTCCTTTCATTCAGTCAGTAGCTTCAAACATTTCTGGTATATGAATAACATGATGTTTTTCAATGGCAAAAATCAATGAATATTGTAAATGCACAAACATTAATTTCTCCGCATTGCAAGGTGCAATTCTGAAATTTTTTACTTTTTCCTGCTCCTCTTAGCATGATAAAGAAGATTCAAAGAGAGTGAGATGCCAGCTCCTTTCAATCAGTCAGTAGCTTCAATCATTTCTGGACGTTTTTCAATGGCAATAATCAATGAATATTGTAAATGCACAAACAGTAATTTCTCCGCATTGCAAGGTGCAATTCTGAAATTTTTTGCTTTTTCCTGCTCCTCTTAGCATGATAAAGAAGATTCAAAGAGAGTGAGATGCCAGCTCCTTTCATTCAGTCAGTAGCTTCAATCATTTCTGGTATATGAATAACATGATGTTTTTCAATGGCAAAAATCAATGAATATTGTAAATGCACAAACAGTAATTTCTCCGCATTGCAAGGTGCAATTGTGAAATTTTTTGCTTTTTCCTGCTCCTCTTAGCATGATAAAGAAGATTCAAAGAGAGTGAGATGCCAGCTCCTTTCATTCAGTCAGTAGCTTCAATCATTTCTGGACGTTTTTCAATGGCAAAAATCAATGAATATTGTAAATGCACAAACAGTAATTTCTCCGCATTGCAAGGTGCAATTCTGAAATTTTTTGCTTTTTCCTGCTCCTCTTAGCATGATAAAGAAGATTCAAAGAGAGTGAGATGCCAGCTCCTTTCATTCAGTCAGTAGCTTCAATCATTTCTGGTATATGAATAACATGATGTTTTTCAATGGCAAAAATCAATGAATATTGTAAATGCACAAACAGTAATTTCTCCGCATTGCAAGGTGCAATTCTGAAATTTTTTGCTTTTTCCTGCTCCTCTTAGCATGATAAAGAAGATTCAAAGATAGTGAGATGCCAGCTCCTTTCATTTAGTCAGTAGCTTCAATCATTTCTGGTATATGAATAACATGATGTTTTTCAATGGCAAAAATCAATGAATATTGTAAATGCACAAACAGTAATTTCTCCGCATTGCAAGGTGCAATTCTGAAATTTTTTGCTTTTTCCTGCTCCTCTTAGCATGATAAAGAAGATTCAAAGAGAGTGAGATGCCAGCTCCTTTCATTTAGTCAGTAGCTTCAATCATTTCTGGACGTTTTTCAATGGCAAAAATCAATGAATATTGTAAATGCACAAACAGTAATTTCTCCGCATTGCAAGGTGCAATTCTGAAATTTTTTGCTTTTTCCTGCTCCTCTTAGCATGATAAAGAAGATTCAAAGAGAGTGAGATGCCAGCTCCTTTCATTCAGTAAGTAGCTTCAAACATTTCTGGTATATGAATAACATGATGTTTTTCAATGGCAAAAATCAATGAATATTGTAAATGCACAAACAGTAATTTCTCCGCATTGCAAGGTGCAATTCTGAAATTTTTTGCTTTTTCCTGCTCCTCTTAGCATGATAAAGAAGATTCAAAGAGAGTGAGATGCCAGCTCCTTTCATTCAGTCAGTAGCTTCAATCATTTCTGGACGTTTTTCAATGGCAAAAATCAATGAATATTGTAAATGCACAAACAGTAATTTCTCCGCATTGCAAGGTGCAAATCTGAAATTTTTTGCTTTTTCCTGCTCCTCTTAGCATGATAAAGCAGATTCAAAGAGAGTGAGATGCCAGCTCCTTTCATTCAGTCAGTAGCTTCAATCATTTCTGGACGTTTTTCAATGGCAAAAATCAATGAATATTGTAAATGCACAAACAGTAATTTCTCCGCATTGCAAGGTGCAATTCTGAAATTTTTTGCTTTTTCCTGCTCCTCATAGCATGATAAAGAAGATTCAAAGAGAGTGAGATGCCAGCTCCTTTCATTCAGTCAGTAGCTTCAAACATTTCTGGACGTTTTTCAATGGCAAAAATCAATGAATATTGTAAATGCACAAACAGTAATTTCTCCGCATTGCAATGTGCAATTCTGAAATTTTTTGCTTTTTCCTGCTCCTCTTAGCATGATAAAGAAGATTCAAAGAGAGTGAGATGCCAGCTCCTTTCATTCAGTCAGTAGCTTCAAACATTTCTGGTATATGAATAACATGATGTTTTTCAATGGCAAAAATCAATGAATATTGTAAATGCACAAACAGTAATTTCTCCGCATTGCAAGGTGCAATTCTGAAATTTTTTGCTTTTTCCTGCTCCTCTTAGCATGATAAAGAAGATTCAAAGAGAGTGAGATGCCAGCTCCTTTCATTCAGTCAGTAGCTTCAATCATTTCTGGACGTTTTTCAAAGGCAAAAATCAATGAATATTGTAAATGCACAAACAGTAATTTCTCCGCATTGCAAGGTGCAATTCTGAAATTTTTTGCTTTTTCCTGCTCCTCTTAGCATGATAAAGAAGATTCAAAGAGAGTGAGATGCCAGCTCCTTTCATTCAGTCAGTAGCTTCAATCATTTCTGGTATATGAATAACATGATGTTTTTCAATGGCAAAAATCAATGAATATTGTAAATGCACAAACAGTAATTTCTCCGCATTGCAAGGTGCAATTCTGAAATTTTTTGCTTTTTGCTGCTCCTCTTAGCATGATAAAGAAGATTCAAAGAGAGTGAGATGCCAGCTCCTTTCATTCAGTCAGTAGCTTCAATCATTTCTGGACGTTTTTCAATGGCAAAAATCAATGAATATTGTAAATGCACAAACAGTATTTTCTCCGCATTGCAAGGTGCAATTCTGAAATTTTTTGCTTTTTCCTGCTCCTCTTAGCATGATAAAGAAGATTCAAAGAGAGTGAGATGCCAGCTCCTTTCATTCAGTCAGTAGCTTCAATCATTTCTGGTATATGAATAACATGATGTTTTTCAATGGCAAAAATCAATGAATATTGTAAATGCACAAACAGTAATTTCTCCGCATTGCAAGGTGCAATTCTGAAATTTTTTGCTTTTTCCTGCTCCTCTTAGCATGATAAAGAAGATTCAAAGAGAGTGAGATGCCAGCTCCTTTCATTCAGTCAGTAGCTTCAAACATTTCTGGTATATGAATAACATGATGATTTTCAATGGCAAAAATCAATGAATATTGTAAATGCACAAACAGTAATTTCTCCGCATTGCAAGGTGCAATTCTGAAATTTTTTGCTTTTTCCTGCTCCTCTTAGCATGTTAAAGAAGATTCAAAGAGAGTGAGATGCCAGCTCCTTTCATTCAGTCAGTAGCTTCAATCATTTCTGGACGTTTTTCAATGGCAAAAATCAATGAATATTGTAAATGCACAAACAGTAATTTCTCCGCATTGCAAGGTGCAAATCTGAAATTTTTTGCTTTTTCCTGCTCCTCTTAGCATGATAAAGAAGATTCAAAGAGAGTGAGATGCCAGCTCCTTTCATTCAGTCAGTAGCTTCAATCATTTCTGGACATTTTTCAATGGCAAAAATCAATGAATATTGTAAATGCACAAACAGTAATTTCTCCGCATTGCAAGGTGCAATTCTGAAATTTTTTGCTTTTTCCTGCTCCTCATAGCATGATAAAGAAGATTCAAAGAGAGTGAGATGCCAGCTCCTTTCATTCAGTCAGTAGCTTCAATCATTTCTGGACGTTTTTCAATGGCAAAAATCAAGGAATATTGTAAATGCACAAACAGTATTTTCTCCGCATTTCAAGGTGCAATTCTGAAATTTTTTGCTTTTTCCTGCTCCTCTTAGCATGATAAAGAAGATTCAAAGAGAGTGAGATGCCAGCTCCTTTCATTCAGTCAGTAGCTTCAATCATTTCTGGTATATGAATAACATGATGTTTTTCAATGGCAAAAATCAATGAATATTGTAAATGCACAAACAGTAATTTCTCTGCATTGCAAGGTGCAATTCTGAAATTTTTTGCTTTTTCCTGCTCCTCTTAGCATGATAAAGAAGATTCAAAGATAGTGAGATGCCAGCTCCTTTCATTTAGTCAGTAGCTTCAATCATTTCTGGTATATGAATAACATGATGTTTTTCAATGGCAAAAATCAATGAATATTGTAAATGCACAAACAGTAATTTCTCCGCATTGCAAGGTGCAATTCTGAAATTTTTTGCTTTTTCCTGCTCCTCTTAGCATGATAAAGAAGATTCAAAGAGAGTGAGATGCCAGCTCCTTTCATTTAGTCAGTAGCTTCAATCATTTCTGGACGTTTTTCAATGGCAAAAATCAATGAATATTGTAAATGCACAAACAGTAATTTCTCCGCATTGCAAGGTGCAATTCTGAAATTTTTTGCTTTTTCCTGCTCCTCTTAGCATGATAAAGAAGATTCAAAGAGAGTGAGATGCCAGCTCCTTTCATTCAGTAAGTAGCTTCAAACATTTCTGGTATATGAATAACATGATGTTTTTCAATGGCAAAAATCAATGAATATTGTAAATGCACAAACAGTAATTTCTCCGCATTGCAAGGTGCAATTCTGAAATTTTTTGCTTTTTCCTGCTCCTCTTAGCATGATAAAGAAGATTCAAAGAGAGTGAGATGCCAGCTCCTTTCATTCAGTCAGTAGCTTCAATCATTTCTGGACGTTTTTCAATGGCAAAAATCAATGAATATTGTAAATGCACAAACAGTAATTTCTCCGCATTGCAAGGTGCAAATCTGAAATTTTTTGCTTTTTCCTGCTCCTCTTAGCATGATAAAGCAGATTCAAAGAGAGTGAGATGCCAGCTCCTTTCATTCAGTCAGTAGCTTCAATCATTTCTGGACGTTTTTCAATGGCAAAAATCAATGAATATTGTAAATGCACAAACAGTAATTTCTCCGCATTGCAAGGTGCAATTCTGAAATTTTTTGCTTTTTCCTGCTCCTCATAGCATGATAAAGAAGATTCAAAGAGAGTGAGATGCCAGCTCCTTTCATTCAGTCAGTAGCTTCAAACATTTCTGGACGTTTTTCAATGGCAAAAATCAATGAATATTGTAAATGCACAAACAGTAATTTCTCCGCATTGCAATGTGCAATTCTGAAATTTTTTGCTTTTTCCTGCTCCTCTTAGCATGATAAAGAAGATTCAAAGAGAGTGAGATGCCAGCTCCTTTCATTCAGTCAGTAGCTTCAAACATTTCTGGTATATGAATAACATGATGTTTTTCAATGGCAAAAATCAATGAATATTGTAAATGCACAAACAGTAATTTCTCCGCATTGCAAGGTGCAATTCTGAAATTTTTTGCTTTTTCCTGCTCCTCTTAGCATGATAAAGAAGATTCAAAGAGAGTGAGATGCCAGCTCCTTTCATTCAGTCAGTAGCTTCAATCATTTCTGGACGTTTTTCAAAGGCAAAAATCAATGAATATTGTAAATGCACAAACAGTAATTTCTCCGCATTGCAAGGTGCAATTCTGAAATTTTTTGCTTTTTCCTGCTCCTCTTAGCATGATAAAGAAGATTCAAAGAGAGTGAGATGCCAGCTCCTTTCATTCAGTCAGTAGCTTCAATCATTTCTGGTATATGAATAACATGATGTTTTTCAATGGCAAAAATCAATGAATATTGTAAATGCACAAACAGTAATTTCTCCGCATTGCAAGGTGCAATTCTGAAATTTTTTGCTTTTTGCTGCTCCTCTTAGCATGATAAAGAAGATTCAAAGAGAGTGAGATGCCAGCTCCTTTCATTCAGTCAGTAGCTTCAATCATTTCTGGACGTTTTTCAATGGCAAAAATCAATGAATATTGTAAATGCACAAACAGTATTTTCTCCGCATTGCAAGGTGCAATTCTGAAATTTTTTGCTTTTTCCTGCTCCTCTTAGCATGATAAAGAAGATTCAAAGAGAGTGAGATGCCAGCTCCTTTCATTCAGTCAGTAGCTTCAATCATTTCTGGTATATGAATAACATGATGTTTTTCAATGGCAAAAATCAATGAATATTGTAAATGCACAAACAGTAATTTCTCCGCATTGCAAGGTGCAATTCTGAAATTTTTTGCTTTTTCCTGCTCCTCTTAGCATGATAAAGAAGATTCAAAGAGAGTGAGATGCCAGCTCCTTTCATTCAGTCAGTAGCTTCAAACATTTCTGGTATATGAATAACATGATGATTTTCAATGGCAAAAATCAATGAATATTGTAAATGCACAAACAGTAATTTCTCCGCATTGCAAGGTGCAATTCTGAAATTTTTTGCTTTTTCCTGCTCCTCTTAGCATGATAAAGAAGATTCAAAGAGAGTGAGATGCCAGCTCCTTTCATTCAGTCAGTAGCTTCAATCATTTCTGGACGTTTTTCAATGGCAAAAATCAATGAATATTGTAAATGCACAAACAGTAATTTCTCCGCATTGCAAGGTGCAAATCTGAAATTTTTTGCTTTTTCCTGCTCCTCTTAGCATGATAAAGAAGATTCAAAGAGAGTGAGATGCCAGCTCCTTTCATTCAGTCAGTAGCTTCAATCATTTCTGGACATTTTTCAATGGCAAAAATCAATGAATATTGTAAATGCACAAACAGTAATTTCTCCGCATTGCAAGGTGCAATTCTGAAATTTTTAGCTTTTTCCTGCTCCTCATAGCATGATAAAGAAGATTCAAAGAGAGTGAGATGCCAGCTCCTTTCATTCAGTCAGTAGCTTCAATCATTTCTGGACGTTTTTCAATGGCAAAAATCAAGGAATATTGTAAATGCACAAACAGTATTTTCTCCGCATTTCAAGGTGCAATTCTGAAATTTTTTGCTTTTTCCTGCTCCTCTTAGCATGATAAAGAAGATTCAAAGAGAGTGAGATGCCAGCTCCTTTCATTCAGTCAGTAGCTTCAATCATTTCTGGTATATGAATAACATGATGTTTTTCAATGGCAAAAATCAATGAATATTGTAAATGCACAAACAGTAATTTCTCCGCATTGCAAGGTGCAATTCTGAAATTTTTTGCTTTTTCCTGCTCCTCTTAGCATGATAAAGAAGATTCAAAGAGAGTGAGATGCCAGCTCCTTTCATTCAGTCAGTAGCTTCAAACATTTCTGGTATATGAATAACATGATGTTTTTCAATGGCAAAAATCAATGAATATTGTAAATGCACAAACAGTAATTTCTCCGCATTGCAAGGTGCAATTCTGAAATTTTTTGCTTTTTCCTGCTCCTCTTAGCATGATAAAGAAGATTCAAAGAGAGTGAGATGCCAGCTCCTTTCATTCAGTCAGTAGCTTCAATCATTTCTGGACGTTTTTCAATGGCAAAAATCAATGAATATTGTAAATGCACAAACAGTAATTTCTCCGCATTGCAAGGTGCAAATCTGAAATTTTTTGCTTTTTCCTGCTCCTCTTAGCATGATAAAGAAGATTCAAAGAGAGTGAGATGCCAGCTCCTTTCATTCAGTCAGTAGCTTCAATCATTTCTGGACGTTTTTCAATGGCAAAAATCAATGAATATTGTAAATGCACAAACAGTAATTTCTCCGCATTGCAAGGTGCAATTCTGAAATTTTTTTCTTTTTCCTGCTCCTCATAGCATGATAAAGAAGATTCAAAGAGAGTGAGATGCCAGCTCCTTTCATTCAGTCAGTAGCTTCAAACATTTCTGGACGTTTTTTAATGGCAAAAATCAATGAATATTGTAAATGCACAAACAGTAATTTCTCCGCATTGCAAGGTGCAATTCTGAAATTTTTTGCTTTTTCCTGCTCCTCTTAGCATGATAAAGAAGATTCAAAGAGAGTGAGATGCCAGCTCCTTTCATTCAGTCAGTAGCTTCAAACATTTCTGGTATATGAATAACATGATGTTTTTCAATGGCAAAAATCAATGAATATTGTAAATGCACAAACAGTAATTTCTCCGCATTGCAAGGTGCAATTCTGAAATTTTTTGCTTTTTCCTGCTCCTCTTAGCATGATAAAGAAGATTCAAAGAGAGTGAGATGCCAGCTCCGTTCATTCAGTCAGTAGCTTCAATCATTTCTGGACGTTTTTCAAAGGCAAAAATCAATGAATATTGTAAATGCACAAACAGTAATTTCTCCGCATTGCAAGGTGCAATTCTGAAATTTTTTGCTTTTTCCTGCTTCTCTTAGCATGATAAAGAAGATTCAAAGAGAGTGAGATGCCAGCTCCTTTCATTCAGTCAGTAGCTTCAATCATTTCTGGTATATGAATAACATGATGTTTTTCAATGGCAAAAATCAATGAATATTGTAAATGCACAAACAGTAATTTCTCCGCATTGCAAGGTGCAATTCTGAAATTTTTTGCTTTTTCCTGCTCCTCTTAGCATGATAAAGAAGATTCAAATAGAGTGAGATCCCAGCTCCTTTCATTCAGTCAGTAGCTTCAATCATTTCTGGACGTTTTTCAATGGCAAAAATCAATGAATATTGTAAATGCACAAACAGTATTTTCTCCGCATTGCAAGGTGCAATTCTGAAATTTTTTGCTTTTTCCTGCTCCTCTTAGCATGATAAAGAAGATTCAAAGAGAGTGAGATGCCAGCTCCTTTCATTCAGTCAGTAGCTTCAATCATTTCTGGTATATGAATAACATGATGTTTTTCAATGGCAAAAATCAATGAATATTGTAAATGCACAAACAGTAATTTCTCCGCATTGCAAGGTGCAATTCTGAAATTTTTTGCTTTTTCCTGCTCCTCTTAGCATGATAAAGAAGATTCAAAGAGAGTGAGATGCCAGCTCCTTACATTCAGTCAGTAGCTTCAATCATTTCTGGACGTTTTTCAATGGCAAAAATCAATGAATATTGTAAATGCACAAACAGTAATTTCTCCGCATTGCAAGGTGCAATTCTGAAATTTTTTGCTTTTTCCTGCTCCTCTTAGCATGATAAAGAAGATTCAAAGAGAGTGAGATGCCAGCTCCTTTCATTCAGTCCGTAGCTTCAAACATTTCTGGTATATGAATAACATGATGTTTTTCAATGGCAAAAATCAATGAATATTGTAAATGCACAAACAGTAATTTCTCAGTATTGCAAGGTGCAATTCTGAAATTTTTTGCTTTTTCCTGCTCCTCTTAGCATGATAAAGAAGATTCAAAGAGAGTGAGATGCCAGCTCCTTTCATTCAGTCAGTAGCTTCAATCATTTCTGGACGTTTTTCAATGGCAAAAATCAATGAATATTGTAAATGCACAAACAGTAATTTCTCCGCATTGCAAGGTGCAATTCTGAAATTTTTTGCTTTTTCCTGCTCCTCTTAGCATGATAAAGAAGATTCAAAGAGAGTGAGATGCCAGCTCCATTCATTCAGTCAGTAGCTTCAAACATTTCTGGTATATGAATAACATGATGTTTTTCAATGGCAAAAATCAATGAATATTGTAAATGCACAAACAGTAATTTCTCTGCATTGCAAGGTGCAATTCTGAAATTTTTTGCTTTTTCCTGCTCCTCTTAGCATGATAAAGAAGATTCAAAGAGAGTGAGATGCCAGCTCCTTTCATTCAGTCAGTAGCTTCAATCATTTCTGGACGTTTTTCAATGGCAAAAATCAATGAATATTGTAAATGCACAAACAGTAATTTCTCCGCATTGCAAGGTGCAATTCTGAAATTTTTTGCTTTTTCCTGCTCCTCTTAGCATGATAAAGAAGATTCAAAGAGAGTGAGATGCCAGCTCCTTTCATTCAGTCAGTTGCTTCAATCATTTCTGGAATATGAATAACATGATGTTTTTCAATGGCAAAAATCAATGAATATTGTAAATGCACAAACAGTAATTTCTCCGCATTGCAAGGTGCAATTCTGAAATTTTTTGCTTTTTCCTGCTCCTCTTAGCATGATAAAGAAGATTCAAAGAGAGTGAGACGCCAGCTCCTTTCATTCAGTCAGTAGCTTCAAACATTTCTGGTATATGAATAACATGATGATTTTCAATGGGAAAAATCAATGAATATTGTAAATGCACAAACAGTAATTTCTCCGCATTGCAAGGTGCAATTCTGAATTTTTTTGCTTTTTCCTGCTCCTCTTAGCATGATAAAGAAGATTCAAAGAGAGTGAGATGCCAGCTCCTTTCATTCAGTCAGTAGCTTCAATCATTTCTGGACGTTTTTCAATGGCAAAAATCAATGAATATTGTAAATGCACAAACAGTAATTTCTCCGCATTGCAATGTGCAAATCTGAAATTTTTTGCTTTTTCCTGCTCCTCTTAGCATGATAAAGAAGATTCAAAGAGAGTGAGATGCCAGCTCCTTTCATTCAGTCAGTAGCTTCAATCATTTCTGGACATTTTTCAATGGCAAAAATCAATGAATATTGTAAATGCACAAACAGTAATTTCTCCGCATTGCAAGGTGCAATTCTGAAATTTTTTGCTTTTTCCTGCTCCTCATAGCATGACAAAGAAGATTCAAAGAGAGTGAGATGCCAGCTCCTTTCATTCAGTCAGTAGCTTCAATCATTTCTGGACGTTTTTCAATGGCAAAAATCAAGGAATATTGTAAATGCACAAACAGTATTTTCTCCGCATTTCAAGGTGCAATTCTGAAATTTTTTGCTTTTTCCTGCTCCTCTTAGCATGATAAAGAAGATTCAAAGAGAGTGAGATGCCAGCTCCTTTTATTCAGTCAGTAGCTTCAATCATTTCTGGTATATGAATAACATGATGTTTTTCAATGGCAAAAATCAATGAATATTGTAAATGCACAAACAGTAATTTCTCCGCATTGCAAGGTGCAATTCTGAAATTTTTTGCTTTTTCCTGCTCCTCTTAGCATGATAAAGAAGATTCAAAGAGAGTGAGATGCCAGCTCCTTTCATTCAGTCAGTAGCTTCAATCATTTCTGGACGTTTTTCAATGGCAAAAATCAATGAATATTGTAAATGCACAAACAGTAATTTCTCCGCATTGCAAGGTGCAAATCTGAAATTTTTTGCTTTTTCCTGCTCCTCTTAGCATGATAAAGAAGATTCAAAGAGAGTGAGATGCCAGCTCCTTTCATTCAGTCAGTAGCTTCAATCATTTCTGGACGTTTTTCAATGGCAAAAATCAATGAATATTGTAAATGCACAAACAGTAATTTCTCCGCATTGCAAGGTGCAATTCTGAAATTTTTTGCTTTTTCCTGCTCCTCATAGCATGATAAAGAAGATTCAAAGAGAGTGAGATGCCAGCTCCTTTCATTCAGTCAGTAGCTTCAAACATTTCTGGACGTTTTTCAATGGCAAAAATCAATGAATATTGTAAATGCACAAACAGTAATTTCTCCGCATTTCAATGTGCAATTCTGAAATTTTTTGCTTTTTCCTGCTCCTCTTAGCATGATAAAGAAGATTCAAAGAGAGTGAGATGCCAGCTCCTTTCATTCAGTCAGTAGCTTCAAACATTTCTGGTATATGAATAACATGATGTTTTTCAATGGCAAAAATCAATGAATATTGTAAATGCACAAACAGTAATTTCTCCGCATTGCAAGGTGCAATTCTGAAATTTTTTGCATTTTCCTGCTCCTCTTAGCATGATAAAGAAGATTCAAAGAGAGTGAGATGCCAGCTCCTTTCATTCAGTCAGTAGCTTCAATCATTTCTGGACGTTTTTCAAAGGCAAAAATCAATGAATATTGTAAATGCACAAACAGTAATTTCTCCGCATTGCAAGGTGCAATTCTGAAATTTTTTGCTTTTTCCTGCTTCTCTTAGCATGATAAAGAAGATTCAAAGAGAGTGAGATGCCAGCTCCTTTCATTCAGTCAGTAGCTTCAATCATTTCTGGTATATGAATAACATGATGTTTTTCAATGGCAAAAATCAATGAATATTGTAAATGCACAAACAGTAATTTCTCCGCATTGCAAGGTGCAATTCTGAAATTTTTTGCTTTTTCCTGCTCCTCTTAGCATGATAAAGAAGATTCAAAGAGAGTGAGATGCCAGCTCCTTTCATTCAGTCAGTAGCTTCAATCATTTCTGGACGTTTTTCAATGGCAAAAATCAATGAATATTGTAAATGCACAAACAGTATTTTCTCCGCATTGCAAGGTGCAATTCTGAAATTTTTTGCTTTGTCCGGCTCCTCTTAGCATGATAAAGAAGATTCAAAGAGAGTGAGATGCCAGCTCCTTTCATTCAGTCAGTAGCTTCAATCATTTCTGGTATATGAATAACATGATGTTTTTCAATGGCAAAAATCAATGAATATTGTAAATGCACAAACAGTAATTTCTCCGCATTGCAAGGTGCAATTCTGAAATTTTTTGCTTTTTCCTGCTCCTCTTAGCATGATAAAGAAGATTCAAAGAGAGTGAGATGCCAGCTCCTTTCATTCAGTCAGTAGCTTCAATCATTTCTGGACGTTTTTCAATGGCAAAAATCAATGAGTATTGTAAATGCACAAACAGTAATTTCTCCGCATTGCAAGGTGCAATTCTGAAATTTTTTGCTTTTTCCTGCTCCTCTTAGCATGATAAAGAAGATTCAAAGAGAGTGAGATGCCAGCTCCTTTCATTCAGTCAGTAGCTTCAAACATTTCTGGTATATGAATAACATGATGTTTTTCAATGGCAAAAATCAATGAATATTGTAAATGCACAAACAGTAATTTCTCAGTATTGCAATGTGCAATTCTGAAATTTTTTGCTTTTTCCTGCTCCTCTTAGCATGATAAAGAAGATTCAAAGAGAGTGAGATGCCAGCTCCTTTCATTCAGTCAGTAGCTTCAATCATTTCTGGACGTTTTTCAATGGCAAAAATCAATGAATATTGTAAATGCACAAAGAGTAATTTCTCCGCATTGCAAGGTGCAATTCTGAAATTTTTTGCTTTTTCCTGCTCCTCTTAGCATGATAAAGAAGATTCAAAGAGAGTGAGATGCCAGCTCCATTCATTCAGTCAGTAGCTTCAAACATTTCTGGTATATGAATAACATGATGTTTTTCAATGGCAAAAATCAATGAATATTGTAAATGCACAAACAGTAATTTCTCTGCATTGCAAGGTGCAATTCTGAAATTTTTTGCTTTTTCCTGCTCCTCTTAGCATGATAAAGAAGATTCAAAGAGAGTGAGATGCAAGCTCCTTTCATTCAGTCAGTAGCTTCAATCATTTCTGGACGTTTTTCAATGGCAAAAATCAATGAATATTGTAAATGCACAAACAGTAATTTCTCCGCATTGCAAGGTGCAATTCTGAAATTTTTTGCTTTTTCCTGCTCCTCTTAGCATGATAAAGAAGATTCAAAGAGAGTGAGATGCCAGCTCCTTTCATTCAGTCAGTAGCTTCAATCATTTCTGGAATATGAATAACATGATGTTTTTCAATGGCAAAAATCAATGAATATTGTAAATGCACAAACAGTAATTTCTCCGCATTGCAAGGTGCAATTCTGAAATTTTTTGCTTTTCCTGCTCCTCTTAGCATGATAAAAAAGATTCAAAGAGAGTGAGATGCCAGCTCCTTTCATTCAGTCAGTAGCTTCAATCATTTCTGGTATATGAATAACATGATGTTTTTCAATGGCAAAAATCAATGAATATTGTAAATGCACAAACAGTAATTTCTCCGCATTGCAAGGTGCAATTCTGAAATTTTTTGCTTTTTCCTGCTCCTCTTAGCATGATAAAGAAGATTCAAAGAGAGTGAGATGCCAGCTCCTTTCATTCAGTCAGTAGCTTCAATCATTTCTGGACGTTTTTCAAAGGCAAAAATCAATGAATATTGTAAATGCACAAACAGTAATTTCTCCGCATTGCAAGGTGCAATTCTGAAATTTTTTGCTTTTTCCTGCTTCTCTTAGCATGGTAAAGAAGATTCAAAGAGAGTGAGATGCCAGCTCCTTTCATTCAGTCAGTAGCTTCAATCATTTCTGGTATATGAATAACATGATGTTTTTCAATGGCAAAAATCAATGAATATTGTAAATGCACAAACAGTAATTTCTCCGCATTGCAAGGTGCAATTCTGAAATTTTTTGCTTTTTCCTGCTCCTCTTAGCATGATAAAGAAGATTCAAAGAGAGTGAGATGCCAGCTCCTTTCATTCAGTCAGTAGCTTCAATCATTTCTGGACGTTTTTCAATGGCAAAAATCAATGAATATTGTAAATGCACAAACAGTATTTTCTCCGCATTGCAAGGTGCAATTCTGAAATTTTTTGCTTTTTCCTGCTCCTCTTAGCATGATAAAGAAGATTCAAAGAGAGTGAGATGCCAGCTCCTTTCATTCAGTCAGTAGCTTCAATCATTTCTGGTATATGAATAACATGATGTTTTTCAATGGCAAAAATCAATGAATATTGTAAATGCACAAACAGTAATTTCTCCGCATTGCAAGGTGCAATTCTGAAATTTTTTGCATTTTCCTGCTCCTCTTAGCATGATAAAGAAGATTCAAAGAGAGTGAGATGCCAGCTCCTTTCATTCAGTCAGTAGCTTCAATCATTTCTGGACGTTTTTCAAAGGCAAAAATCAATGAATATTGTAAATGCACAAACAGTAATTTCTCCGCATTGCAAGGTGCAATTCTGAAATTTTTTGCTTTTTCCTGCTTCTCTTAGCATGATAAAGAAGATTCAAAGAGAGTGAGATGCCAGCTCCTTTCATTCAGTCAGTAGCTTCAATCATTTCTGGTATATGAATAACATGATGTTTTTCAATGGCAAAAATCAATGAATATTGTAAATGCACAAACAGTAATTTCTCCGCATTGCAAGGTGCAATTCTGAAATTTTTTGCTTTTTCCTGCTCCTCTTAGCATGATAAAGAAGATTCAAAGAGAGTGAGATGCCAGCTCCTTTCATTCAGTCAGTAGCTTCAATCATTTCTGGACGTTTTTCAATGGCAAAAATCAATGAATATTGTAAATGCACAAACAGTATTTTCTCCGCATTGCAAGGTGCAATTCTGAAATTTTTTGCTTTGTCCGGCTCCTCTTAGCATGATAAAGAAGATTCAAAGAGAGTGAGATGCCAGCTCCTTTCATTCAGTCAGTAGCTTCAATCATTTCTGGTATATGAATAACATGATGTTTTTCAATGGCAAAAATCAATGAATATTGTAAATGCACAAACAGTAATTTCTCCGCATTGCAAGGTGCAATTCTGAAATTTTTTGCTTTTTCCTGCTCCTCTTAGCATGATAAAGAAGATTCAAAGAGAGTGAGATGCCAGCTCCTTTCATTCAGTCAGTAGCTTCAATCATTTCTGGACGTTTTTCAATGGCAAAAATCAATGAGTATTGTAAATGCACAAACAGTAATTTCTCCGCATTGCAAGGTGCAATTCTGAAATTTTTTGCTTTTTCCTGCTCCTCTTAGCATGATAAAGAAGATTCAAAGAGAGTGAGATGCCAGCTCCTTTCATTCAGTCAGTAGCTTCAAACATTTCTGGTATATGAATAACATGATGTTTTTCAATGGCAAAAATCAATGAATATTGTAAATGCACAAACAGTAATTTCTCAGTATTGCAATGTGCAATTCTGAAATTTTTTGCTTTTTCCTGCTCCTCTTAGCATGATAAAGAAGATTCAAAGAGAGTGAGATGCCAGCTCCTTTCATTCAGTCAGTAGCTTCAATCATTTCTGGACGTTTTTCAATGGCAAAAATCAATGAATATTGTAAATGCACAAAGAGTAATTTCTCCGCATTGCAAGGTGCAATTCTGAAATTTTTTGCTTTTTCCTGCTCCTCTTAGCATGATAAAGAAGATTCAAAGAGAGTGAGATGCCAGCTCCATTCATTCAGTCAGTAGCTTCAAACATTTCTGGTATATGAATAACATGATGTTTTTCAATGGCAAAAATCAATGAATATTGTAAATGCACAAACAGTAATTTCTCTGCATTGCAAGGTGCAATTCTGAAATTTTTTGCTTTTTCCTGCTCCTCTTAGCATGATAAAGAAGATTCAAAGAGAGTGAGATGCAAGCTCCTTTCATTCAGTCAGTAGCTTCAATCATTTCTGGACGTTTTTCAATGGCAAAAATCAATGAATATTGTAAATGCACAAACAGTAATTTCTCCGCATTGCAAGGTGCAATTCTGAAATTTTTTGCTTTTTCCTGCTCCTCTTAGCATGATAAAGAAGATTCAAAGAGAGTGAGATGCCAGCTCCTTTCATTCAGTCAGTAGCTTCAATCATTTCTGGAATATGAATAACATGATGTTTTTCAATGGCAAAAATCAATGAATATTGTAAATGCACAAACAGTAATTTCTCCGCATTGCAAGGTGCAATTCTGAAATTTTTTGCTTTTCCTGCTCCTCTTAGCATGATAAAAAAGATTCAAAGAGAGTGAGATGCCAGCTCCTTTCATTCAGTCAGTAGCTTCAATCATTTCTGGTATATGAATAACATGATGTTTTTCAATGGCAAAAATCAATGAATATTGTAAATGCACAAACAGTAATTTCTCTGCATTGCAAGGTGCAATTCTGAAATTTTATGCTTTTTAGTGCTCCTCTTAGCATGATAAAGAAGATTCAAAGAGAGTGAGATGCCAGCTCCTTTCATTCAGTCAGTAGCTTCAAACATTTCTGGTATATGAATAACATGATGTTTTTCAATGGCAAAAATCAATGAATATTGTAAATGCACAAACAGTAATTTCTCTGCATTGCAAGGTGCAATTCTGAAATTTTTTGCTTTTTCCTGCTCCTCTTAGCATGATAAAGAAGATTCAAAGAGAGTGAGATGCCAGCTCCTTTCATTCAGTCAGTAGCTTCAATCATTTCTGGACGTTTTTCAAAGGCAAAAATCAATGAATATTGTAAATGCACAAACAGTAATTTCTCCGCATTGCAAGGTGCAATTCTGAAATTTTTTGCTTTTTCCTGCTTCTCTTAGCATGGTAAAGAAGATTCAAAGAGAGTGAGATGCCAGCTCCTTTCATTCAGTCAGTAGCTTCAATCATTTCTGGTATATGAATAACATGATGTTTTTCAATGGCAAAAATCAATGAATATTGTAAATGCACAAACAGTAATTTCTCCGCATTGCAAGGTGCAATTCTGAAATTTTTTGCTTTTTCCTGCTCCTCTTAGCATGATAAAGAAGATTCAAAGAGAGTGAGATGCCAGCTCCTTTCATTCAGTCAGTAGCTTCAATCATTTCTGGACGTTTTTCAATGGCAAAAATCAATGAATATTGTAAATGCACAAACAGTATTTTCTCCGCATTGCAAGGTGCAATTCTGAAATTTTTTGCTTTTTCCTGCTCCTCTTAGCATGATAAAGAAGATTCAAAGAGAGTGAGATGCCAGCTCCTTTCATTCAGTCAGTAGCTTCAATCATTTCTGGTATATGAATAACATGATGTTTTTCAATGGCAAAAATCAATGAATATTGTAAATGCACAAACAGTAATTTCTCCGCATTGCAAGGTGCAATTCTGAAATTTTTTGCTTTTTCCTGCTCCTCTTAGCATGATAAAGAAGATTCAAAGAGAGTGAGATGCCAGCTCCTTTCATTCAGTCAGTAGCTTCAATCATTTCTGGACGTTTTTCAATGGCAAAAATCAATGAATATTGTAAATGCACAAACAGTAATTTCTCCGCATTGCAAGGTGCAATTCTGAAATTTTTTGCTTTTTCCTGCTCCTCTTAGCATGATAAAGAAGATTCAAAGAGAGTGAGATGCCAGCTCCTTTCATTCAGTCAGTAGCTTCAAACATTTCTGGTATATGAATAACATGATGTTTTTCAATGGCAAAAATCAATGAATATTGTAAATGCACAAACAGTAATTTCTCAGTATTGCAATGTGCAATTCTGAAATTTTTTGCTTTTTCCTGCTCCTCTTAGCATGATAAAGAAGATTCAAAGAGAGTGAGATGCCAGCTCCTTTCATTCAGTCAGTAGCTTCAATCATTTCTGGACGTTTTTCAATGGCAAAAATCAATGAATATTGTAAATGCACAAACAGTAATTTCTCCGCATTGCAAGGTGCAATTCTGAAATTTTTTGCTTTTTCCTGCTCCTCTTAGCATGATAAAGAAGATTCAAAGAGAGTGAGATGCCAGCTCCATTCATTCAGTCAGTAGCTTCAAACATTTCTGGTATATGAATAACATGATGTTTTTCAATGGCAAAAATCAATGAATATTGTAAATGCACAAACAGTAATTTCTCTGCATTGCAAGGTGCAATTCTGAAATTTTTTGCTTTTTCCTGCTCCTCTTAGCATGATAAAGAAGATTCAAAGAGAGTGAGATGCCAGCTCCTTTCATTCAGTCAGTAGCTTCAATCATTTCTTGACGTTTTTCAATGGCAAAAATCAATGAATATTGTAAATGCACAAACAGTAATTTCTCCGCATTGCAAGGTGCAATTCTGAAATTTTTTGCTTTTTCCTGCTCCTCTTAGCATGATAAAGAAGATTCAAAGAGAGTGAGATGCCAGCTCCTTTCATTCAGTCAGTAGCTTCAATCATTTCTGGAATATGAATAACATGATGTTTTTCAATGGCAAAAATCAATGAATATTGTAAATGCACAAACAGTAATTTCTCCGCATTGCAAGGTGCAATTCTGAAATTTTTTGCTTTTCCTGCTCCTCTTAGCATGATAAAGAAGATTCAAAGAGAGTGAGATGCCAGCTCCTTTCATTCAGTCAGTAGCTTCAATCATTTCTGGTATATGAATAACATGATGTTTTTCAATGGCAAAAATCAATGAATATTGTAAATGCACAAACAGTAATTTCTCTGCATTGCAAGGTGCAATTCTGAAATTTTATGCTTTTTAGTGCACCTCTTAGCATGATAAAGAAGATTCAAAGAGAGTGAGATGCCAGCTCCTTTCATTCAGTCAGTAGCTTCAAACATTTCTGGTATATGAATAACATGATGTTTTTCAATGGCAAAAATCAATGAATATTGTAAATGCACAAACAGTAATTTCTCCGCATTGCAAGGTGCAATTCTGAAATTTTTTGCTTTTTCCTGCTCTTCTTAGCATGATAAAGAAGATTCAAAGAGAGTGAGATGCCAGCTCCTTTCATTCAGTCAGTAGCTTCAATCATTTCTGGACGTTTTTCAATGGCAAAAATCAATGAATATTGTAAATGCACAAACAGTAATTTCTCCGCATTGCAAGGTGCAATTCTGAAATTTTTTGCTTTTTCCTGCTCCTCTTAGCATGATAAAGAAGATTCAAAGAGAGTGAGATGCCAGGTCCTTTCATTCAGTCAGTAGCTTCAATCATTTCTGGTATATGAATAACATGATGTTTTTCAATGGCAAAAATCAATGAATATTGTAAATGCACAAACAGTAATTTCTCTGCATTGCAAGGTGCAATTCTGAATTTTTTTGCTTTTTCCTGCTCCTCTTAGCATGATAAAGAAGATTCAAAGAGAGTGAGATGCCAGCTCCTTTCATTCAGTCAGTAGCTTCAAACATATCTGGTATATGAATAACATGATGTTTTTCAATGGCAAAAATCAATGAATATTGTAAATGCACAAACAGTAATTTCTCCGCATTGCAAGGTGCAATTCTGAAATTTTTTGCTTTTTCCTGCTCCTCTTAGCATGATAAAGAAGATTCAAAGAGATTGACATGCCAGCTCCTTTCATTCAGTCAGTAGCTTCAATCATTTCTGGACGTTTTTCAATGGCAAAAATCAATGAATATTGTAAATGCACAAACAGTAATTTCTCCGCATTGCAAGGTGCAATTCTGAAATTTTTTGCTTTTTCCTGCTCCTCTTAGCAAGATAAAGAAGATTCAAAGAGAGTGAGATGCCAACTCCTTTCATTCAGTCAGTAGCTTCAATCATTTCTGGTATATGAATAACGATGTTTTTCAATGGCAAAAATCAATGAATATTGTAAATGCACAAACAGTAATTTCTCCGCATTGCAAGGTGCAATTCTGAAATTTTTTGCTTTTTCCTGCTCTTCTTAGCATGATAAAGAAGATTCAAAGAGAGTGAGATGCCAGCTCCTTTCATTCAGTCAGTAGCTTCAATCATTTCTGGACGTTTTTCAATGGCAAAAATCAATGAATATTGTAAATGCACAAACAGTAATTTCTCCGCATTGCAAGGTGCAATTCTGAAATTTTTTGCTTTTTCCTGCTCCTCTTAGCATGATAAAGAAGATTCAAAGAGAGTGAGATGCCAGGTCCTTTCATTCAGTCAGTAGCTTCAATCATTTCTGGTATATGAATAACATGATGTTTTTCAATGGCAAAAATCAATGAATATTGTAAATGCACAAACAGTAATTTCTCTGCATTGCAAGGTGCAATTCTGAATTTTTTTGCTTTTTCCTGCTCCTCTTAGCATGATAAAGAAGATTCAAAGAGAGTGAGATGCCAGCTCCTTTCATTCAGTCAGTAGCTTCAAACATATCTGGTATATGAATAACATGATGTTTTTCAATGGCAAAAATCAATGAATATTGTAAATGCACAAACAGTAATTTCTCCGCATTGCAAGGTGCAATTCTGAAATTTTTTGCTTTTTCCTGCTCCTCTTAGCATGATAAAGAAGATTCAAAGAGATTGACATGCCAGCTCCTTTCATTCAGTCAGTAGCTTCAATCATTTCTGGACGTTTTTTAATGGCAAAAATCAATGAATATTGTAAATGCACAAACAGTAATTTCTCCGCATTGCAAGGTGCAATTCTGAAATTTTTTGCTTTTTCCTGCTCCTCTTAGCAAGATAAAGAAGATTCAAAGAGAGTGAGATGCCAACTCCTTTCATTCAGTCAGTAGCTTCAATCATTTCTGGTATATGAATAACGATGTTTTTCAATGGCAAAAATCAATGAATATTGTAAATGCACAAACAGTAATTTCTCCGCATTGCAAGGTGCAATTCTGAAATTTTTTGCTTTTTCCTGCTCCTCTTAGCATGATAAAGAAGATTCAAAGAGAGTGAGATGCCAGCTCCTTTCATTCAGTCAGTAGCTTCAAACATTTCTGGTATATGAATAACATGATGTTTTTCAATGGCAAAAATCAATGAATATTGTAAATGCACAAACAGTAATTTCTCCGCATTGCAAGGTGCAATTCTGAAATTTTTTGCTCTTTCCTGCTCCTCTTAGCATGATAAAGAAGATTCAAAGAGAGTGAGATGCCAGCTCCTTTCATTCAGTCAGTAGCTTCCATCATTTCTGGACGTTTTTCAAAGGCAAAAATCAATGAATATTGTAAATGCACAAACAGTAATTTCTCCGCATTGCAAGGTGCAATTCTGAAATTTTTTGCTTTTTCCTGCTCCTCTTAGCATGATAAAGAAGATTCAAAGAGAGTGAGATGCCAGCTCCTTTCATTCAGTCAGTAGCTTCAATCATTTCTGGTATATGAATAACATGATGTTTTTCAATGGCAAAAATCAATGAATATTGTAAATGCACAAACAGTAATTTCTCCGCATTGCAAGGTGCAATTCTGAAATTTTTTGCTTTTTCCTGCTCCTCTTAGCATGATAAAGAAGATTCAAAGAGAGTGAGATGCCAGCTCCTTTCATTCAGTCAGTAGCTTCAATCATTTCTGGTATATGAATAACATGATGTTTTTCAATGGCAAAAATCAATGAATATTGTAAATGCACAAACAGTAATTTCTCCGCATTGCAAGGTGCAATTCTGAAATTTTTTGCTTTTTCCTGCTCCTCTTAGCATGATAAAGAAGATTCAAAGAGAGTGAGATGCCAGCTCCTTTCATTCAGTCAGTAGCTTCAAACATATCTGGTATATGAATAACATGATGTTTTTCAATGGCAAAAATCAATGAATATTGTAAATGCACAAACAGTAATTTCTCCGCATTGCAAGGTGCAATTCTGAAATTTTTTGCTTTTTCCTGCTCCTCTTAGCATGATAAAGAAGATTCAAAGAGATTGAGATGCCAGCTCCTTTCATTCAGTCAGTAGCTTCAATCATTTCTGGACGTTTTTCAATGGCAAAAATCAATGAATATTGTAAATGCACAAACAGTAATTTCTCCGCATTGCAAGGTGCAATTCTGAAATTTTTTGCTTTTTCCTGCTCCTCTTAGCAAGATAAAGAAGATTCAAAGAGAGTGAGATGCCAGCTCCTTTCATTCAGTCAGTAGCTTCAATCATTTCTGGTATATGAATAACGATGTTTTTCAATGGCAAAAATCAATGAATATTGTAAATGCACAAACAGTAATTTCTCCGCATTGCAAGGTGCAATTCTGAAATTTTTTGCTTTTTCCTGCTCCTCTTAGCATGATAAAGAAGATTCAAAGAGAGTGAGATGCCAGCTCCTTTCATTCAGTCAGTAGCTTCAAACATTTCTGGTATATGAATAACATGATGTTTTTCAATGGCAAAAATCAATGAATATTGTAAATGCACAAACAGTAATTTCTCCGCATTGCAAGGTGCAATTCTGAAATTTTTTGCTTTTTCCTGCTCCTCTTAGCATGATAAAGAAGATTCAAAGAGAGTGAGATGCCAGCTCCTTTCATTCAGTCAGTAGCTTCAATCATTTCTGGACGTTTTTCAAAGGCAAAAATCAATGAATATTGTAAATGCACAAACAGTAATTTCTCCGCATTGCAAGGTGCAATTCTGAAATTTTTTGCTTTTTCCTGCTCCTCTTAGCATGATAAAGAAGATTCAAAGAGAGTGAGATGCCAGCTCCTTTCATTCAGTCAGTAGCTTCAATCATTTCTGGTATATGAATAACATGATGTTTTTCAATGGCAAAAATCAATGAATATTGTAAATGCACAAACAGTAATTTCTCCGCATTGCAAGGTGCAATTCTGAAATTTTTTGCTTTTTCCTGCTCCTCTTAGCATGATAAAGAAGATTCAAAGAGATTGACATGCCAGCTCCTTTCATTCAGTCAGTAGCTTCAATCATTTCTGGACGTTTTTCAATGGCAAAAATCAATGAATATTGTAAATGCACAAACAGTAATTTCTCCGCATTGCAAGGTGCAATTCTGAAATTTTTTGCTTTTTCCTGCTCCTCTTAGCAAGATAAAGAAGATTCAAAGAGAGTGAGATGCCAACTCCTTTCATTCAGTCAGTAGCTTCAATCATTTCTGGTATATGAATAACGATGTTTTTCAATGGCAAAAATCAATGAATATTGTAAATGCACAAACAGTAATTTCTCCGCATTGCAAGGTGCAATTCTGAAATTTTTTGCTTTTTCCTGCTCCTCTTAGCATGATAAAGAAGATTCAAAGAGAGTGAGATGCCAGCTCCTTTCATTCAGTCAGTAGCTTCAAACATTTCTGGTATATGAATAACATGATGTTTTTCAATGGCAAAAATCAATGAATATTGTAAATGCACAAACAGTAATTTCTCCGCATTGCAAGGTGCAATTCTGAAATTTTTTGCTCTTTCCTGCTCCTCTTAGCATGATATAGAAGATTCAAAGAGAGTGAGATGCCAGCTCCTTTCATTCAGTCAGTAGCTTCAATCATTTCTGGACGTTTTTCAAAGGCAAAAATCAATGAATATTGTAAATGCACAAACAGTAATTTCTCCGCATTGCAAGGTGCAATTCTGAAATTTTTTGCTTTTTCCTGCTCCTCTTAGCATGATAAAGAAGATTCAAAGAGAGTGAGATGCCAGCTCCTTTCATTCAGTCAGTAGCTTCAATCATTTCTGGTATATGAATAACATGATGTTTTTCAATGGCAAAAATCAATGAATATTGTAAATGCACAAACAGTAATTTCTCCGCATTGCAAGGTGCAATTCTGAAATTTTTTGCTTTTTCCTGCTCCTCTTAGCAAGATAAAGAAGATTCAAAGAGAGTGAGATGCCAACTCCTTTCATTCAGTCAGTAGCTTCAATCATTTCTGGTATATGAATAACGATGTTTTTCAATGGCAAAAATCAATGAATATTGTAAATGCACAAACAGTAATTTCTCCGCATTGCAAGGTGCAATTCTGAAATTTTTTGCTTTTTCCTGCTCTTCTTAGCATGATAAAGAAGATTCAAAGAGAGTGAGATGCCAGCTCCTTTCATTCAGTCAGTAGCTTCAATCATTTCTGGACGTTTTTCAATGGCAAAAATCAATGAATATTGTAAATGCACAAACAGTAATTTCTCCGCATTGCAAGGTGCAATTCTGAAATTTTTTGCTTTTTCCTGCTCCTCTTAGCATGATAAAGAAGATTCAAAGAGAGTGAGATGCCAGGTCCTTTCATTCAGTCAGTAGCTTCAATCATTTCTGGTATATGAATAACATGATGTTTTTCAATGGCAAAAATCAATGAATATTGTAAATGCACAAACAGTAATTTCTCTGCATTGCAAGGTGCAATTCTGAATTTTTTTGCTTTTTCCTGCTCCTCTTAGCATGATAAAGAAGATTCAAAGAGAGTGAGATGCCAGCTCCTTTCATTCAGTCAGTAGCTTCAAACATATCTGGTATATGAATAACATGATGTTTTTCAATGGCAAAAATCAATGAATATTGTAAATGCACAAACAGTAATTTCTCCGCATTGCAAGGTGCAATTCTGAAATTTTTTGCTTTTTCCTGCTCCTCTTAGCATGATAAAGAAGATTCAAAGAGATTGACATGCCAGCTCCTTTCATTCAGTCAGTAGCTTCAATCATTTCTGGACGTTTTTCAATGGCAAAAATCAATGAATATTGTAAATGCACAAACAGTAATTTCTCCGCATTGCAAGGTGCAATTCTGAAATTTTTTGCTTTTTCCTGCTCCTCTTAGCAAGATAAAGAAGATTCAAAGAGAGTGAGATGCCAACTCCTTTCATTCAGTCAGTAGCTTCAATCATTTCTGGTATATGAATAACGATGTTTTTCAATGGCAAAAATCAATGAATATTGTAAATGCACAAACAGTAATTTCTCCGCATTGCAAGGTGCAATTCTGAAATTTTTTGCTTTTTCCTGCTCCTCTTAGCATGATAAAGAAGATTCAAAGAGAGTGAGATGCCAGCTCCTTTCATTCAGTCAGTAGCTTCAAACATTTCTGGTATATGAATAACATGATGTTTTTCAATGGCAAAAATCAATGAATATTGTAAATGCACAAACAGTAATTTCTCCGCATTGCAAGGTGCAATTCTGAAATTTTTTGCTCTTTCCTGCTCCTCTTAGCATGATAAAGAAGATTCAAAGAGAGTGAGATGCCAGCTCCTTTCATTCAGTCAGTAGCTTCCATCATTTCTGGACGTTTTTCAAAGGCAAAAATCAATGAATATTGTAAATGCACAAACAGTAATTTCTCCGCATTGCAAGGTGCAATTCTGAAATTTTTTGCTTTTTCCTGCTCCTCTTAGCATGATAAAGAAGATTCAAAGAGAGTGAGATGCCAGCTCCTTTCATTCAGTCAGTAGCTTCAATCATTTCTGGTATATGAATAACATGATGTTTTTCAATGGCAAAAATCAATGAATATTGTAAATGCACAAACAGTAATTTCTCCGCATTGCAAGGTGCAATTCTGAAATTTTTTGCTTTTTCCTGCTCCTCTTAGCATGATAAAGAAGATTCAAAGAGAGTGAGATGCCAGCTCCTTTCATTCAGTCAGTAGCTTCAATCATTTCTGGTATATGAATAACATGATGTTTTTCAATGGCAAAAATCAATGAATATTGTAAATGCACAAACAGTAATTTCTCCGCATTGCAAGGTGCAATTCTGAAATTTTTTGCTTTTTCCTGCTCCTCTTAGCATGATAAAGAAGATTCAAAGAGAGTGAGATGCCAGCTCCTTTCATTCAGTCAGTAGCTTCAAACATATCTGGTATATGAATAACATGATGTTTTTCAATGGCAAAAATCAATGAATATTGTAAATGCACAAACAGTAATTTCTCCGCATTGCAAGGTGCAATTCTGAAATTTTTTGCTTTTTCCTGCTCCTCTTAGCATGATAAAGAAGATTCAAAGAGATTGAGATGCCAGCTCCTTTCATTCAGTCAGTAGCTTCAATCATTTCTGGACGTTTTTCAATGGCAAAAATCAATGAATATTGTAAATGCACAAACAGTAATTTCTCCGCATTGCAAGGTGCAATTCTGAAATTTTTTGCTTTTTCCTGCTCCTCTTAGCAAGATAAAGAAGATTCAAAGAGAGTGAGATGCCAGCTCCTTTCATTCAGTCAGTAGCTTCAATCATTTCTGGTATATGAATAACGATGTTTTTCAATGGCAAAAATCAATGAATATTGTAAATGCACAAACAGTAATTTCTCCGCATTGCAAGGTGCAATTCTGAAATTTTTTGCTTTTTCCTGCTCCTCTTAGCATGATAAAGAAGATTCAAAGAGAGTGAGATGCCAGCTCCTTTCATTCAGTCAGTAGCTTCAAACATTTCTGGTATATGAATAACATGATGTTTTTCAATGGCAAAAATCAATGAATATTGTAAATGCACAAACAGTAATTTCTCCGCATTGCAAGGTGCAATTCTGAAATTTTTTGCTTTTTCCTGCTCCTCTTAGCATGATAAAGAAGATTCAAAGAGAGTGAGATGCCAGCTCCTTTCATTCAGTCAGTAGCTTCAATCATTTCTGGACGTTTTTCAAAGGCAAAAATCAATGAATATTGTAAATGCACAAACAGTAATTTCTCCGCATTGCAAGGTGCAATTCTGAAATTTTTTGCTTTTTCCTGCTCCTCTTAGCATGATAAAGAAGATTCAAAGAGAGTGAGATGCCAGCTCCTTTCATTCAGTCAGTAGCTTCAATCATTTCTGGTATATGAATAACATGATGTTTTTCAATGGCAAAAATCAATGAATATTGTAAATGCACAAACAGTAATTTCTCCGCATTGCAAGGTGCAATTCTGAAATTTTTTGCTTTTTCCTGCTCCTCTTAGCATGATAAAGAAGATTCAAAGAGATTGACATGCCAGCTCCTTTCATTCAGTCAGTAGCTTCAATCATTTCTGGACGTTTTTCAATGGCAAAAATCAATGAATATTGTAAATGCACAAACAGTAATTTCTCCGCATTGCAAGGTGCAATTCTGAAATTTTTTGCTTTTTCCTGCTCCTCTTAGCAAGATAAAGAAGATTCAAAGAGAGTGAGATGCCAACTCCTTTCATTCAGTCAGTAGCTTCAATCATTTCTGGTATATGAATAACGATGTTTTTCAATGGCAAAAATCAATGAATATTGTAAATGCACAAACAGTAATTTCTCCGCATTGCAAGGTGCAATTCTGAAATTTTTTGCTTTTTCCTGCTCCTCTTAGCATGATAAAGAAGATTCAAAGAGAGTGAGATGCCAGCTCCTTTCATTCAGTCAGTAGCTTCAAACATTTCTGGTATATGAATAACATGATGTTTTTCAATGGCAAAAATCAATGAATATTGTAAATGCACAAACAGTAATTTCTCCGCATTGCAAGGTGCAATTCTGAAATTTTTTGCTCTTTCCTGCTCCTCTTAGCATGATATAGAAGATTCAAAGAGAGTGAGATGCCAGCTCCTTTCATTCAGTCAGTAGCTTCAATCATTTCTGGACGTTTTTCAAAGGCAAAAATCAATGAATATTGTAAATGCACAAACAGTAATTTCTCCGCATTGCAAGGTGCAATTCTGAAATTTTTTGCTTTTTCCTGCTCCTCTTAGCATGATAAAGAAGATTCAAAGAGAGTGAGATGCCAGCTCCTTTCATTCAGTCAGTAGCTTCAATCATTTCTGGTATATGAATAACATGATGTTTTTCAATGGCAAAAATCAATGAATATTGTAAATGCACAAACAGTAATTTCTCCGCATTGCAAGGTGCAATTCTGAAATTTTTTGCTTTTTCCTGCTCCTCTTAGCATGATAAAGAAGATTCAAAGAGAGTGAGATGCCAGCTCCTTTCATTCAGTCAGTAGCTTCAATCATTTCTGGTATATGAATAACATGATGTTTTTCAATGGCAAAAATCAATGAATATTGTAAATGCACAAACAGTAATTTCTCCGCATTGCAAGGTGCAATTCTGAAATTTTTTGCTTTTTCCTGCTCCTCTTAGCATGATAAAGAAGATTCAAAGAGAGTGAGATGCCAGCTCCTTTCATTCAGTCAGTAGCTTCAAACATTTCTGGTATATGAATAACATGATGTTTTTCAATGGCAAAAATCAATGAATATTGTAAATGCACAAACAGTAATTTCTCAGTATTGCAATGTGCAATTCTGAAATTTTTTGCTTTTTCCTGCTCCTCTTAGCATGATAAAGAAGATTCAAAGAGAGTGAGATGCCAGCTCCTTTCATTCAGTCAGTAGCTTCAATCATTTTTGGACGTTTTTCAATGGCAAAAATCAATGAATATTGTAAATGCACAAACAGTAATTTCTCCGCATTGCAAGGTGCAATTCTGAAATTTTTTGCTTTTTCCTGCTCCTCTTAGCATGATAAAGAAGATTCAAAGAGAGTGAGATGCCAGCTCCATTCATTCAGTCAGTAGCTTCAAACATTTCTGGTATATGAATAACATGATGTTTTTCAATGGCAAAAATCAATGAATATTGTAAATGCACAAACAGTAATTTCTCTGCATTGCAAGGTGCAATTCTGAAATTTTTTTCTTTTTCCTGCTCCTCTTAGCATGATAAAGAAGATTCAAAGAGAGTGAGATGCCAGCTCCTTTCATTCAGTCAGTAGCTTCAATCATTTCTTGACGTTTTTCAATGGCAAAAATCAATGAATATTGTAAATGCACAAACAGTAATTTCTCCGCATTGCAAGGTGCAATTCTGAAATTTTTTGCTTTTTCCTGCTCCTCTTAGCATGATAAAGAAGATTCAAAGAGAGTGAGATGCCAGCTCCTTTCATTCAGTCAGTAGCTTCAATCATTTCTGGAATATGAATAACATGATGTTTTTCAATGGCAAAAATCAATGAATATTGTAAATGCACAAACAGTAATTTCTCCGCATTGCAAGGTGCAATTCTGAAATTTTTTGCTTTTCCTGCTCCTCTTAGCATGATAAAGAAGATTCAAAGAGAGTGAGATGCCAGCTCCTTTCATTCAGTCAGTAGCTTCAATCATTTCTGGTATATGAATAACATGATGTTTTTCAATGGCAAAAATCAATGAATATTGTAAATGCACAAACAGTAATTTCTCTGCATTGCAAGGTGCAATTCTGAAATTTTATGCTTTTTAGTGCTCCTCTTAGCATGATAAAGAAGATTCAAAGAGAGTGAGATGCCAGCTCCTTTCATTCAGTCAGTAGCTTCAAACATTTCTGGTATATGAATAACATGATGTTTTTCAATGGCAAAAATCAATGAATATTGTAAATGCACAAACAGTAATTTCTCCGCATTGCAAGGTGCAATTCTGAAATTTTTTGCTTTTTCCTGCTCTTCTTAGCATGATAAAGAAGATTCAAAGAGAGTGAGATGCCAGCTCCTTTCATTCAGTCAGTAGCTTCAATCATTTCTGGACGTTTTTCAATGGCAAAAATCAATGAATATTGTAAATGCACAAACAGTAATTTCTCCGCATTGCAAGGTGCAATTCTGAAATTTTTTGCTTTTTCCTGCTCCTCTTAGCATGATAAAGAAGATTCAAAGAGAGTGAGATGCCAGCTCCTTTCATTCAGTCAGTAGCTTCAATCATTTCTGGTATATGAATAACATGATGTTTTTCAATGGCAAAAATCAATGAATATTGTAAATGCACAAACAGTAATTTCTCCGCATTGCAAGGTGCAATTCTGAAATTTTTTGCTTTTTCCTGCTCCTCTTAGCATGATAAAGAAGATTCAAAGAGAGTGAGATGCCAGCTCCTTTCATTCAGTCAGTAGCTTCAAACATTTCTGGTATATGAATAACATGATGTTTTTCAATGGCAAAAATCAATGAATATTGTAAATGCACAAACAGTAATTTCTCAGTATTGCAATGTGCAATTCTGAAATTTTTTGCTTTTTCCTGCTCCTCTTAGCATGATAAAGAAGATTCAAAGAGAGTGAGATGCCAGCTCCTTTCATTCAGTCAGTAGCTTCAATCATTTTTGGACGTTTTTCAATGGCAAAAATCAATGAATATTGTAAATGCACAAACAGTAATTTCTCCGCATTGCAAGGTGCAATTCTGAAATTTTTTGCTTTTTCCTGCTCCTCTTAGCATGATAAAGAAGATTCAAAGAGAGTGAGATGCCAGCTCCATTCATTCAGTCAGTAGCTTCAAACATTTCTGGTATATGAATAACATGATGTTTTTCAATGGCAAAAATCAATGAATATTGTAAATGCACAAACAGTAATTTCTCTGCATTGCAAGGTGCAATTCTGAAATTTTTTTCTTTTTCCTGCTCCTCTTAGCATGATAAAGAAGATTCAAAGAGAGTGAGATGCCAGCTCCTTTCATTCAGTCAGTAGCTTCAATCATTTCTTGACGTTTTTCAATGGCAAAAATCAATGAATATTGTAAATGCACAAACAGTAATTTCTCCGCATTGCAAGGTGCAATTCTGAAATTTTTTGCTTTTTCCTGCTCCTCTTAGCATGATAAAGAAGATTCAAAGAGAGTGAGATGCCAGCTCCTTTCATTCAGTCAGTAGCTTCAATCATTTCTGGAATATGAATAACATGATGTTTTTCAATGGCAAAAATCAATGAATATTGTAAATGCACAAACAGTAATTTCTCCGCATTGCAAGGTGCAATTCTGAAATTTTTTGCTTTTCCTGCTCCTCTTAGCATGATAAAGAAGATTCAAAGAGAGTGAGATGCCAGCTCCTTTCATTCAGTCAGTAGCTTCAATCATTTCTGGTATATGAATAACATGATGTTTTTCAATGGCAAAAATCAATGAATATTGTAAATGCACAAACAGTAATTTCTCTGCATTGCAAGGTGCAATTCTGAAATTTTATGCTTTTTAGTGCTCCTCTTAGCATGATAAAGAAGATTCAAAGAGAGTGAGATGCCAGCTCCTTTCATTCAGTCAGTAGCTTCAAACATTTCTGGTATATGAATAACATGATGTTTTTCAATGGCAAAAATCAATGAATATTGTAAATGCACAAACAGTAATTTCTCCGCATTGCAAGGTGCAATTCTGAAATTTTTTGCTTTTTCCTGCTCTTCTTAGCATGATAAAGAAGATTCAAAGAGAGTGAGATGCCAGCTCCTTTCATTCAGTCAGTAGCTTCAATCATTTCTGGACGTTTTTCAATGGCAAAAATCAATGAATATTGTAAATGCACAAACAGTAATTTCTCCGCATTGCAAGGTGCAATTCTGAAATTTTTTGCTTTTTCCTGCTCCTCTTAGCATGATAAAGAAGATTCAAAGAGAGTGAGATGCCAGGTCCTTTCATTCAGTCAGTAGCTTCAATCATTTCTGGTATATGAATAACATGATGTTTTTCAATGGCAAAAATCAATGAATATTGTAAATGCACAAACAGTAATTTCTCTGCATTGCAAGGTGCAATTCTGAATTTTTTTGCTTTTTCCTGCTCCTCTTAGCATGATAAAGAAGATTCAAAGAGAGTGAGATGCCAGCTCCTTTCATTCAGTCAGTAGCTTCAAACATATCTGGTATATGAATAACATGATGTTTTTCAATGGCAAAAATCAATGAATATTGTAAATGCACAAACAGTAATTTCTCCGCATTGCAAGGTGCAATTCTGAAATTTTTTGCTTTTTCCTGCTCCTCTTAGCATGATAAAGAAGATTCAAAGAGATTGACATGCCAGCTCCTTTCATTCAGTCAGTAGCTTCAATCATTTCTGGACGTTTTTCAATGGCAAAAATCAATGAATATTGTAAATGCACAAACAGTAATTTCTCCGCATTGCAAGGTGCAATTCTGAAATTTTTTGCTTTTTCCTGCTCCTCTTAGCAAGATAAAGAAGATTCAAAGAGAGTGAGATGCCAACTCCTTTCATTCAGTCAGTAGCTTCAATCATTTCTGGTATATGAATAACGATGTTTTTCAATGGCAAAAATCAATGAATATTGTAAATGCACAAACAGTAATTTCTCCGCATTGCAAGGTGCAATTCTGAAATTTTTTGCTTTTTCCTGCTCCTCTTAGCATGATAAAGAAGATTCAAAGAGAGTGAGATGCCAGCTCCTTTCATTCAGTCAGTAGCTTCAAACATTTCTGGTATATGAATAACATGATGTTTTTCAATGGCAAAAATCAATGAATATTGTAAATGCACAAACAGTAATTTCTCCGCATTGCAAGGTGCAATTCTGAAATTTTTTGCTCTTTCCTGCTCCTCTTAGCATGATAAAGAAGATTCAAAGAGAGTGAGATGCCAGCTCCTTTCATTCAGTCAGTAGCTTCCATCATTTCTGGACGTTTTTCAAAGGCAAAAATCAATGAATATTGTAAATGCACAAACAGTAATTTCTCCGCATTGCAAGGTGCAATTCTGAAATTTTTTGCTTTTTCCTGCTCCTCTTAGCATGATAAAGAAGATTCAAAGAGAGTGAGATGCCAGCTCCTTTCATTCAGTCAGTAGCTTCAATCATTTCTGGTATATGAATAACATGATGTTTTTCAATGGCAAAAATCAATGAATATTGTAAATGCACAAACAGTAATTTCTCCGCATTGCAAGGTGCAATTCTGAAATTTTTTGCTTTTTCCTGCTCCTCTTAGCATGATAAAGAAGATTCAAAGAGAGTGAGATGCCAGCTCCTTTCATTCAGTCAGTAGCTTCAATCATTTCTGGTATATGAATAACATGATGTTTTTCAATGGCAAAAATCAATGAATATTGTAAATGCACAAACAGTAATTTCTCCGCATTGCAAGGTGCAATTCTGAAATTTTTTGCTTTTTCCTGCTCCTCTTAGCATGATAAAGAAGATTCAAAGAGAGTGAGATGCCAGCTCCTTTCATTCAGTCAGTAGCTTCAAACATATCTGGTATATGAATAACATGATGTTTTTCAATGGCAAAAATCAATGAATATTGTAAATGCACAAACAGTAATTTCTCCGCATTGCAAGGTGCAATTCTGAAATTTTTTGCTTTTTCCTGCTCCTCTTAGCATGATAAAGAAGATTCAAAGAGATTGAGATGCCAGCTCCTTTCATTCAGTCAGTAGCTTCAATCATTTCTGGACGTTTTTCAATGGCAAAAATCAATGAATATTGTAAATGCACAAACAGTAATTTCTCCGCATTGCAAGGTGCAATTCTGAAATTTTTTGCTTTTTCCTGCTCCTCTTAGCAAGATAAAGAAGATTCAAAGAGAGTGAGATGCCAGCTCCTTTCATTCAGTCAGTAGCTTCAATCATTTCTGGTATATGAATAACGATGTTTTTCAATGGCAAAAATCAATGAATATTGTAAATGCACAAACAGTAATTTCTCCGCATTGCAAGGTGCAATTCTGAAATTTTTTGCTTTTTCCTGCTCCTCTTAGCATGATAAAGAAGATTCAAAGAGAGTGAGATGCCAGCTCCTTTCATTCAGTCAGTAGCTTCAAACATTTCTGGTATATGAATAACATGATGTTTTTCAATGGCAAAAATCAATGAATATTGTAAATGCACAAACAGTAATTTCTCCGCATTGCAAGGTGCAATTCTGAAATTTTTTGCTTTTTCCTGCTCCTCTTAGCATGATAAAGAAGATTCAAAGAGAGTGAGATGCCAGCTCCTTTCATTCAGTCAGTAGCTTCAATCATTTCTGGACGTTTTTCAAAGGCAAAAATCAATGAATATTGTAAATGCACAAACAGTAATTTCTCCGCATTGCAAGGTGCAATTCTGAAATTTTTTGCTTTTTCCTGCTCCTCTTAGCATGATAAAGAAGATTCAAAGAGAGTGAGATGCCAGCTCCTTTCATTCAGTCAGTAGCTTCAATCATTTCTGGTATATGAATAACATGATGTTTTTCAATGGCAAAAATCAATGAATATTGTAAATGCACAAACAGTAATTTCTCCGCATTGCAAGGTGCAATTCTGAAATTTTTTGCTTTTTCCTGCTCCTCTTAGCATGATAAAGAAGATTCAAAGAGATTGACATGCCAGCTCCTTTCATTCAGTCAGTAGCTTCAATCATTTCTGGACGTTTTTCAATGGCAAAAATCAATGAATATTGTAAATGCACAAACAGTAATTTCTCCGCATTGCAAGGTGCAATTCTGAAATTTTTTGCTTTTTCCTGCTCCTCTTAGCAAGATAAAGAAGATTCAAAGAGAGTGAGATGCCAACTCCTTTCATTCAGTCAGTAGCTTCAATCATTTCTGGTATATGAATAACGATGTTTTTCAATGGCAAAAATCAATGAATATTGTAAATGCACAAACAGTAATTTCTCCGCATTGCAAGGTGCAATTCTGAAATTTTTTGCTTTTTCCTGCTCCTCTTAGCATGATAAAGAAGATTCAAAGAGAGTGAGATGCCAGCTCCTTTCATTCAGTCAGTAGCTTCAAACATTTCTGGTATATGAATAACATGATGTTTTTCAATGGCAAAAATCAATGAATATTGTAAATGCACAAACAGTAATTTCTCCGCATTGCAAGGTGCAATTCTGAAATTTTTTGCTCTTTCCTGCTCCTCTTAGCATGATAAAGAAGATTCAAAGAGAGTGAGATGCCAGCTCCTTTCATTCAGTCAGTAGCTTCAATCATTTCTGGACGTTTTTCAAAGGCAAAAATCAATGAATATTGTAAATGCACAAACAGTAATTTCTCCGCATTGCAAGGTGCAATTCTGAAATTTTTTGCTTTTTCCTGCTCCTCTTAGCATGATAAAGAAGATTCAAAGAGAGTGAGATGCCAGCTCCTTTCATTCAGTCAGTAGCTTCAATCATTTCTGGTATATGAATAACATGATGTTTTTCAATGGCAAAAATCAATGAATATTGTAAATGCACAAACAGTAATTTCTCCGCATTGCAAGGTGCAATTCTGAAATTTTTTGCTTTTTCCTGCTCCTCTTAGCATGATAAAGAAGATTCAAAGAGAGTGAGATGCCAGCTCCTTTCATTCAGTCAGTAGCTTCAATCATTTCTGGTATATGAATAACATGATGTTTTTCAATGGCAAAAATCAATGAATATTGTAAATGCACAAACAGTAATTTCTCCGCATTGCAAGGTGCAATTCTGAAATTTTTTGCTTTTTCCTGCTCCTCTTAGCATGATAAAGAAGATTCAAAGAGAGTGAGATGCCAGCTCCTTTCATTCAGTCAGTAGCTTCAAACATATCTGGTATATGAATAACATGATGTTTTTCAATGGCAAAAATCAATGAATATTGTAAATGCACAAACAGTAATTTCTCCGCATTGCAAGGTGCAATTCTGAAATTTTTTGCTTTTTCCTGCTCCTCTTAGCATGATAAAGAAGATTCAAAGAGATTGAGATGCCAGCTCCTTTCATTCAGTCAGTAGCTTCAATCATTTCTGGACGTTTTTCAATGGCAAAAATCAATGAATATTGTAAATGCACAAACAGTAATTTCTCCGCATTGCAAGGTGCAATTCTGAAATTTTTTGCTTTTTCCTGCTCCTCTTAGCAAGATAAAGAAGATTCAAAGAGAGTGAGATGCCAGCTCCTTTCATTCAGTCAGTAGCTTCAATCATTTCTGGTATATGAATAACGATGTTTTTCAATGGCAAAAATCAATGAATATTGTAAATGCACAAACAGTAATTTCTCCGCATTGCAAGGTGCAATTCTGAAATTTTTTGCTTTTTCCTGCTCCTCTTAGCATGATAAAGAAGATTCAAAGAGAGTGAGATGCCAGCTCCTTTCATTCAGTCAGTAGCTTCAAACATTTCTGGTATATGAATAACATGATGTTTTTCAATGGCAAAAATCAATGAATATTGTAAATGCACAAACAGTAATTTCTCCGCATTGCAAGGTGCAATTCTGAAATTTTTTGCTTTTTCCTGCTCCTCTTAGCATGATAAAGAAGATTCAAAGAGAGTGAGATGCCAGCTCCTTTCATTCAGTCAGTAGCTTCAATCATTTCTGGACGTTTTTCAAAGGCAAAAATCAATGAATATTGTAAATGCACAAACAGTAATTTCTCCGCATTGCAAGGTGCAATTCTGAAATTTTTTGCTTTTTCCTGCTCGTCTTAGCATGATAAAGAAGATTCAAAGAGAGTGAGATGCCAGCTCCTTTCATTCAGTCAGTAGCTTCAATCATTTCTGGTATATGAATAACATGATGTTTTTCAATGGCAAAAATCAATGAATATTGTAAATCCACAAACAGTAATTTCTCCGCATTGCAAGGTGCAATTCTGAAATTTTTTGCTTTTTCCTGCTCCTCTTAGCATGATAAAGAAGATTCAAAGAGAGTGAGATGCCAGCTCCTTTCATTCAGTCAGTAGCTTCAATCATTTCTGGACGTTTTTCAATGGCAAAAATCAATGAATATTGTAAATGCACAAACAGTATTTTCTCTGCATTGCAAGGTGCAATTCTGAAATTTTTTGCTTTTTCCTGTTCCTCTTAGCATGATAAAGAAGATTCAAAGAGAGTGAGATGCCAGCTCTTTTCATTCAGTCAGTAGCTTCAATCATTTCTGGTATATGAATAACATGATGTTTTTCAATGGCAAAAATCAATGAATATTGTAAATGCACAAACAGTAATTTCTCCGCATTGCAAGGTGCAATTCTGAAATTTTTTGCTTTTTTATGCTCCTCTTAGCATGATAAAGAAGATTCAAAGAGAGTGAGATGCCAGCTCCTTTCATTCAGTCAGTAGCTTCAATCATTTCTGGACGTTTTTCAATGGCAAAAATCAATGAATATTGTAAATGCACAAACAGTAATTTCTCCGCATTGCAAGGTGCAATTCTGAAATTTTTTGCTTTTTCCTGCTCCTCATAGCATGATAAAGAAGATTCAAAGAGAGTGAGATGCCAGCTCCTTTCATTCAGTCTGTAGCTTCAATCATTTCTGGACGTTTTTCAATGGCAAAAATCAATGAATATTGTAAATGCACAAACAGTAATTTCTCCGCATTGCAAGGTGCAATTCTGAAATTTTTTGCTTTTTCCTGCTCCTCTTAGCATGATAAAGAAGATTCAAAGAGAGTGAGATGCCAGCTCCTTTCATTCAGTCAGTAGCTTCAAACATTTCTGGTATATGAATAACATAATGTTTTTCAATGGCAAAAATCAATGAATATTGTAAATGCACAAACAGTAATTTCTCAGTATTGCAAGGTGCAATTCTGAAATTTTTTGCTTTTTCCTGCTCCTCTTAGCATGATAAAGAAGATTCAAAGAGAGTGAGATGCCAGCTCCTTTCATTCAGTCAGTAGCTTCAATCATTTCTGGACGTTTTTCAATGGCAAAAATCAATGAATATTGTAAATGCACAAACAGTAATTTCTCCGCATTGCAAGGTGCAATTCTGAAATTTTTTGCTTTTTCCTGCTCCTCTTAGCATGATAAAGAAGATTCAAAGAGAGTGAGATGCCAGCTCCTTTCATTCAGTCAGTAGCTTCAAACATTTCTGGTATATGAATAACATGATGTTTTTCAATGGCAAAAATCAATGAATATTGTAAATGCACAAACAGTAATTTCTCTGCATTGCAAGGTGCAATTCTGAAATTTTTTGCTTTTTCCTGCTCCTCTTAGCATGATAAAGAAGATTCAAAGAGAGTGAGATGCCAGCTCCTTTCATTCAGTCAGTAGCTTCAATCATTTCTGGACGTTTTTCAATGGCAAAAATCAATGAATATTGTAAATGCACAAACAGTAATTTCTCCGCATTGCAAGGTGCAATTCTGAAATTTTTTGCTTTTTCCTGCTCCTCTTAGCATGATAAAGAAGATTCAAAGAGAGTGAGATGCCAGCTCCTTTCATTCAGTCAGTAGCTTCAATCATTTCTGGTATATGAATAACATGATGTTTTTCAATGGCAAAAATCAATGAATATTGTAAATGCACAAGCAGTAATTTCTCCGCATTGCAAGGTGCAATTCTGAAATTTTTTGCTTTTCCTGCTCCTCTTAGCATGATAAAGAAGATTCAAAGAGAGTGAGATGCCAGCTCCTTTCATTCAGTCAGTAGCTTCAATCATTTCTGGTATATGAATAACATGATGTTTTTCAATGGCAAAAATCAATGAATATTGTAAATGCACAAACAGTAATTTCTCCGCATTGCAAGGTGCAATTTTGAAATTTTTTGCTTTTTAGTGCTCCTCTTAGCATGATAAAGAAGATTCAAAGAGAGTGAGATGCCAGCTCCTTTCATTCAGTCAGTAGCTTCAAACATTTCTGGTATGTGAATAACATGATGTTTTTCAATGGCAAAAATCAATGAATATTGTAAATGCACAAACAGTAATTTCTCCGCATTGCAAGGTGCAATTCTGAAATTTTTTGCTTTTTCCTGCTCCTCTTAGCATGATAAAGAAGATTCAAAGAGAGTGAGATGCCAGCTCCTTTCATTCAGTCAGTAGCTTCAATCATTTCTGGACGTTTTTCAATGGCAAAAATCAATGAATATTGTAAATGCACAAACAGTAATTTCTCCGCATTGCAAGGTGCAATTCTGAAATTTTTTGCTTTTTCCTGCTCCTCTTAGCATGATAAAGAAGATTCAAAGAGAGTGAGATGCCAGGTCCTTTCATTCAGTCAGTAGCTTCAATCATTTCTGGTATATGAATAACATGATGTTTTTCAATGGCAAAAATCAATGAATATTGTAAATGCACAAACAGTAATTTCTCCGCATTGCAAGGTGCAATTCTGAAATTTTTTGCTTTTTCCTGCTCCTCTTAGCATGATAAAGAAGATTCAAAGAGAGTGAGATGCCAGCTCCTTTCATTCAGTCAGTAGCTTCAAACATATCTGGTATATGAATAACATGATGTTTTTCAATGGCAAAAATCAATGAATATTGTAAATGCACAAACAGTAATTTCTCCGCATTGCAAGGTGCAATTCTGAAATTTTTTGCTTTTTCCTGCTCCTCTTAGCATGATAAAGAAGATTCAAAGAGATTGAGATGCCAGTTCCTTTCATTCAGTCAGTAGCTTCAATCATTTCTGGACGTTTTTCAATGGCAAAAATCAATGAATATTGTAAATGCACAAACAGTAATTTCTCCGCATTGCAAGGTGCAATTCTGAAATTTTTTGCTTTTTCCTGCTCCTCTTAGCAAGATAAAGAAGTTTCAAAGAGAGTGAGATGCCAGCTCCTTTCATTCAGTCAGTAGCTTCAATCATTTCTGGTATATGAATAACGATGTTTTTCAATGGCAAAAATCAATGAATATTGTAAATGCACAAACAGTAATTTCTCCGCATTGCAGGGTGCAATTCTGAAATTTTTTGCTTTTTCCTGCTCCTCTTAGCATGATAAAGAAGATTCAAAGAGAGTGAGATGCCAGCTCCTTTCATTCAGTCAGTAGCTTCAAACATTTCTGGTATATGAATAACATGATGTTTTTCAATGGCAAAAATCAATGAATATTGTAAATGCACAAACAGTAATTTCTCCGTATTGCAAGGTGCAATTCTGAAATTTTTTGCTTTTTCCTGCTCCTCTTAGCATGATAAAGAAGATTCAAAGAGAGTGAGATGCCAGCTCCTTTCATTCAGTCAGTAGCTTCAATCATTTCTGTACATTTTTCAATGGCAAAAATCAATGAATATTGTAAATGCACAAACAGTAATTTCTCCGCATTGCAAGGTGCAATTCTGAAATTTTTTGCTTTTTCCTGCTCCTCTTAGCATGATAAAGAAGATTCAAAGAGAGTGAGATGCCAGCTCCTTTCATTCAGTCAGTAGCTTCAATCATTTCTGGACGTTTTTCAATGGCAAAAATCAATGAATATTGTAAATGCACAAACAGTAATTTCTCCGCATTGCAAGGTGCAATTCTGAAATTTTTTGCTTTTTCCTGCTCCTCTTAGCATGATAAAGAAGATTCAAAGAGAGTGAGATGCCAGCTCCTTTCATTCAGTCAGTAGCTTCAATCATTTCTGGTATATGAATAACATGATGTTTTTCAATGGCAAAAATCAATGAATATTGTAAATGCACAAGCAGTAATTTCTCCGCATTGCAAGGTGCAATTCTGAAATTTTTTGCTTTTCCTGCTCCTCTTAGCATGATAAAGAAGATTCAAAGAGAGTGAGATGCCAGCTCCTTTCATTCAGTCAGTAGCTTCAATCATTTCTGGTATATGAATAACATGATGTTTTTCAATGGCAAAAATCAATGAATATTGTAAATGCACAAACAGTAATTTCTCCGCATTGCAAGGTGCAATTCTGAAATTTTTTGCTTTTTAGTGCTCCTCTTAGCATGATAAAGAAGATTCAAAGAGAGTGAGATGCCAGCTCCTTTCATTCAGTCAGTAGCTTCAAACATTTCTGGTATATGAATAACATGATGTTTTTCAATGGCAAAAATCAATGAATATTGTAAATGCACAAACAGTAATTTCTCCGCATTGCAAGGTGCAATTCTGAAATTTTTTGCTTTTTCCTGCTCCTCTTAGCATGATAAAGAAGATTCAAAGAGAGTGAGATGCCAGCTCCTTTCATTCAGTCAGTAGCTTAAATCATTTCTGGACGTTTTTCAATGGCAAAAATCAATGAATATTGTAAATGCACAAACAGTAATTTCTCCGCATTGCAAGGTGCAATTCTGAAATTTTTTGCTTTTTCCTGCTCCTTTTAGCATGATAAAGAAGATTCAAAGAGAGTGAGATGCCAGGTCCTTTCATTCAGTCAGTAGCTTCAATCATTTCTGGTATATGAATAACATGATGTTTTTCAATGGCAAAAATCAATGAATATTGTAAATGCACAAACAGTAATTTCTCCGCATTGCAAGGTGCAATTCTGAAATTTTTTGCTTTTTCCTGCTCCTCTTAGCATGATAAAGAAGATTCAAAGAGAGTGAGATGCCAGCTCCTTTCATTCAGTCAGTAGCTTCAATCATTTCTGGACGTTTTTCAATGGCAAAAATCAATGAATATTGTAAATGCACAAACAGTAATTTCTCCGCATTGCAAGGTGCAATTCTGAAATTTTTTGCTTTTTCCTGCTCCTCTTAGCATGATAAAGAAGATTGAAAGAGAGTGAGATGCCAGCTCCTTTCATTCAGTCAGTAGCTTCAAACATTTCTGGTATATGAATAACATGATGTTTTTCAATGGCAAAAATCAATGAATATTGTAAATGCACAAACAGTAATTTCTCCGCATTGCAAGGTGCAATTCTGAAATTTTTTGCTTTTTCCTGCTCCTCTTAGCATGATAAAGAAGATTCAAAGAGAGTGAGATGCCAGCTCCTTTCATTCAGTCAGTAGCTTCAATCATTTCTGGACGTTTTTCAATGGGAAAAATCAATGAATATTGTAAATGCACAAACAGTAATTTCTCCGCATTGCAAGGTGCAATTCTGAAATTTTTTGCTTTTTCCTGCTCCTCTTAGCATGATAAAGAAGATTCAAAGAGAGTGAGATGCCAGCTCCTTTCATTCAGTCAGTAGCTTCAATCATTTCTGGACGTTTTTCAATGGCAAAAATCAATGAATATTGTAAATGCACAAACAGTAATTTCTCCGCATTGCAAGGTGCAATTCTGAAATTTTATGCTTTTTCCTGCTCCTCTTAGCATGATAAAGAAGATTCAAAGAGAGTGAGATGCCAGCTCCTTTCATTCAGTCAGTAGCTTCAATCATTTCTGGACGTTTTTCAATGGCAAAAATCAATGAATATTGTAAATGCACAAACAGTAATTTCTCCGCATTGCAAGGTGCAATTCTGAAATTTTTTGCTTTTTCCTGCTCCTCTTAGCATGATAAAGAAGATTCAAAGAGAGTGAGATGCCAGCTCCTTTCATTCAGTCAGTAGCTTCAATCATTTCTGGTATATCAATAACATGATGTTTTTCAATGGCAAAAATCAATGAATATTGTAAATGCACAAACAGTAATTTCTCCGCATTGCAAGGTGCAATTCTGAAATTTTTTGCTTTTTCCTGCTCCTCTTAGCATGATAAAGAAGATTCAAAGAGAGTGAGATGCCAGCTCCTTTCATTCAGTCAGTAGCTTCAATCATTTCTGGTATATGAATAACATGATGTTTTTCAATGGCAAATATCAATGAATATTGTAAATGCACAAACAGTAATTTCTCCGCATTGCAAGGTGCAATTCTGAAATTTTTTGCTTTTTAGTGCTCCTCTTAGCATGATAAAGAAGATTCAAAGAGAGTGAGATGCCAGCTCCTTTCATTCAGTCAGTAGCTTCAAACATTTCTGGTATATGAATAACATGATGTTTTTCAATGGCAAAAATCAATGAATATTGTAAATGCACAAACAGTAATTTCTCCGCATTGCAAGGTGCAATTCTGAAATTTTTTGCTTTTTCCGTCTCCTCTTAGCATGATAAAGAAGATTCAAAGAGAGTGAGATGCCAGCTCCTTTCATTCAGTCAGTAGCTTCAATCATTTCTGGACGTTTTTCAATGGCAAAAATCAATGAATATTGTAAATGCACAAACAGTAATTTCTCCGCATTGCAAGGTGCAATTCTGAAATTTTTTGCTTTTTCCTGCTCCTCTTAGCATGATAAAGAAGATTCAAAGAGAGTGAGATGCCAGCTCCTTTCATTCAGTCAGTAGCTTAAATCATTTCTGGACGTTTTTCAATGGCAAAAATCAATGAATATTGTAAATGCACAAACAGTAATTTCTCCGCATTGCAAGGTGCAATTCTGAAATTTTTTGCTTTTTCCTGCTCCTTTTAGCATGATAAAGAAGATTCAAAGAGAGTGAGATGCCAGGTCCTTTCATTCAGTCAGTAGCTTCAATCATTTCTGGTATATGAATAACATGATGTTTTTCAATGGCAAAAATCAATGAATATTGTAAATGCACAAACAGTAATTTCTCCGCATTGCAAGGTGCAATTCTGAAATTTTTTGCTTTTTCCTGCTCCTCTTAGCATGATAAAGAAGATTCAAAGAGAGTGAGATGCCAGCTCCTTTCATTCAGTCAGTAGCTTCAAACATATCTGGTATATGAATAACATGATGTTTTTCAATGGCAAAAATCAATGAATATTGTAAATGCACAAACAGTAATTTCTCCGCATTGCAAGGTGCAATTCTGAAATTTTTTGCTTTTTCCTGCTCCTCTTAGCATGATAAAGAAGATTCAAAGAGATTGAGATGCCAGCTCCTTTCATTCAGTCAGTAGCTTCAATCATTTCTGGACGTTTTTCAATGGCAAAAATCAATGAATATTGTAAATGCACAAACAGTAATTTCTCCGCATTGCAAGGTGCAATTCTGAAATTTTTTGCTTTTTCCTGCTCCTCTTAGCAAGATAAAGAAGATTCAAAGAGAGTGAGATGCCAGCTCCTTTCATTCAGTCAGTAGCTTCAATCATTTCTGGTATATGAATAACGATGTTTTTCAATGGCAAAAATCAATGAATATTGTAAATGCACAAACAGTAATTTCTCCGCATTGCAAGGTGCAATTCTGAAATTTTTTGCTTTTTCCTGCTCCTCTTAGCATGATAAAGAAGATTCAAAGAAAGTGAGATGCCAGCTCCTTTCATTCAGTCAGTAGCTTCAAACATTTCTGGTATATGAATAACATGATGTTTTTCAATGGCAAAAATCAATGAATATTGTAAATGCACAAACAGTAATTTCTCCGCATTGCAAGGTGCAATTCTGAAATTTTTTGCTTTTTCCTGCTCCTCTTAGCATGATAAAGAAGAATCAAAGAGAGTGAGATGCCAGCTCCTTTCATTCAGTCAGTAGCTTCAATCATTTCTGGACGTTTTTCAATGGCAAAAATCAATGAATATTGTAAATACACAAACAGTAATTTCTCCGCATTGCAAGGTGCAATTCTGAAATTTTTTGCTTTTTCCTGCTCCTCTTAGCATGATAAAGAAGATTCAAAGAGAGTGAGATGCCAGCTCCTTTCATTTAGTAAGTAGCTTCAAACATTTCTGGTATATGAATAACATGATGTTTTTCAATGGCAAAAATCAATGAATATTGTAAATGCACAAAGAGTAATTTCTCCGCATTGCAAGGTGCAATTCTGAAATTTTTTGCTTTTTCCTGCTCCTCTTAGCATGATAAAGAAGATTCAAAGAGAGTGAGATGCCAGCTCCTTTCATTCAGTCAGTAGCTTCAATCATTTCTGGACGTTTTTCAATGGCAAAAATCAATGAATATTGTAAATGCACAAAGAGTAATTTCTCCGCATTGCAAGGTGCAATTCTGAAATTTTTTGCTTTTTCCTGCTCCTCTTAGCATGATAAAGAAGATTCAAAGAGAGTGAGATGCCAGCTCCTTTCATTCAGTCAGTAGCTTCAATCATTTCTGGTATATCAATAACATGATGTTTTTCAATGGCAAAAATCAATGAATATTGTAAATGCACAAACAGTAATTTCTCCGCATTGCAAGGTGCAATTCTGAAATTTTTTGCTTTTTCCTGCTCCTCTTAGCATGATAAAGAAGATTCAAAGAGAGTGAGATGCCAGCTCCTTTCATTCAGTCAGTAGCTTCAATCATTTCTGGTATATGAATAACATGATGTTTTTCAATGGCAAATATCAATGAATATTGTAAATGCACAAACAGTAATTTCTCCGCATTGCAAGGTGCAATTCTGAAATTTTTTGCTTTTTAGTGCTCCTCTTAGCATGATAAAGAAGATTCAAAGAGAGTGAGATGCCAGCTCCTTTCATTCAGTCAGTAGCTTCAAACATTTCTGGTATATGAATAACATGATGTTTTTCAATGGCAAAAATCAATGAATATTGTAAATGCACAAACAGTAATTTCTCCGCATTGCAAGGTGCAATTCTGAAATTTTTTGCTTTTTCCGTCTCCTCTTAGCATGATAAAGAAGATTCAAAGAGAGTGAGATGCCAGCTCCTTTCATTCAGTCAGTAGCTTCAATCATTTCTGGACGTTTTTCAATGGCAAAAATCAATGAATATTGTAAATGCACAAACAGTAATTTCTCCGCATTGCAAGGTGCAATTCTGAAATTTTTTGCTTTTTCCTGCTCCTCTTAGCATGATAAAGAAGATTCAAAGAGAGTGAGATGCCAGCTCCTTTCATTCAGTCAGTAGCTTAAATCATTTCTGGACGTTTTTCAATGGCAAAAATCAATGAATATTGTAAATGCACAAACAGTAATTTCTCCGCATTGCAAGGTGCAATTCTGAAATTTTTTGCTTTTTCCTGCTCCTTTTAGCATGATAAAGAAGATTCAAAGAGAGTGAGATGCCAGGTCCTTTCATTCAGTCAGTAGCTTCAATCATTTCTGGTATATGAATAACATGATGTTTTTCAATGGCAAAAATCAATGAATATTGTAAATGCACAAACAGTAATTTCTCCGCATTGCAAGGTGCAATTCTGAAATTTTTTGCTTTTTCCTGCTCCTCTTAGCATGATAAAGAAGATTCAAAGAGAGTGAGATGCCAGCTCCTTTCATTCAGTCAGTAGCTTCAAACATATCTGGTATATGAATAACATGATGTTTTTCAATGGCAAAAATCAATGAATATTGTAAATGCACAAACAGTAATTTCTCCGCATTGCAAGGTGCAATTCTGAAATTTTTTGCTTTTTCCTGCTCCTCTTAGCATGATAAAGAAGATTCAAAGAGATTGAGATGCCAGCTCCTTTCATTCAGTCAGTAGCTTCAATCATTTCTGGACGTTTTTCAATGGCAAAAATCAATGAATATTGTAAATGCACAAACAGTAATTTCTCCGCATTGCAAGGTGCAATTCTGAAATTTTTTGCTTTTTCCTGCTCCTCTTAGCAAGATAAAGAAGATTCAAAGAGAGTGAGATGCCAGCTCCTTTCATTCAGTCAGTAGCTTCAATCATTTCTGGTATATGAATAACGATGTTTTTCAATGGCAAAAATCAATGAATATTGTAAATGCACAAACAGTAATTTCTCCGCATTGCAAGGTGCAATTCTGAAATTTTTTGCTTTTTCCTGCTCCTCTTAGCATGATAAAGAAGATTCAAAGAAAGTGAGATGCCAGCTCCTTTCATTCAGTCAGTAGCTTCAAACATTTCTGGTATATGAATAACATGATGTTTTTCAATGGCAAAAATCAATGAATATTGTAAATGCACAAACAGTAATTTCTCCGCATTGCAAGGTGCAATTCTGAAATTTTTTGCTTTTTCCTGCTCCTCTTAGCATGATAAAGAAGAATCAAAGAGAGTGAGATGCCAGCTCCTTTCATTCAGTCAGTAGCTTCAATCATTTCTGGACGTTTTTCAATGGCAAAAATCAATGAATATTGTAAATACACAAACAGTAATTTCTCCGCATTGCAAGGTGCAATTCTGAAATTTTTTGCTTTTTCCTGCTCCTCTTAGCATGATAAAGAAGATTCAAAGAGAGTGAGATGCCAGCTCCTTTCATTTAGTAAGTAGCTTCAAACATTTCTGGTATATGAATAACATGATGTTTTTCAATGGCAAAAATCAATGAATATTGTAAATGCACAAAGAGTAATTTCTCCGCATTGCAAGGTGCAATTCTGAAATTTTTTGCTTTTTCCTGCTCCTCTTAGCATGATAAAGAAGATTCAAAGAGAGTGAGATGCCAGCTCCTTTCATTCAGTCAGTAGCTTCAATCATTTCTGGACGTTTTTCAATGGCAAAAATCAATGAATATTGTAAATGCACAAACAGTAATTTCTCCGCATTGCAAGGTGCAAATCTGAAATTTTTTGCTTTTTCCTGCTCCTCCTAGCATGATAAAGAAGATTCAAAGAGAGTGAGATGCCAGCTCCTTTCATTCAGTCAGTAGCTTCAATCATTTCTGGACGTTTTTCAATTGCAAAAATCAATGAATATTGTAAATGCACAAACAGTAATTTCTCCGCATTGCAAGGTGCAATTCTGAAATTTTTTGCTTTTCCTGCTCCTCATAGCATGATAAAGAAGATTCAAAGAGAGTGAGATGCCAGCTCCTTTCATTCAGTCAGTAGCTTCAAACATTTCTGGACGTTTTTCAATGGCAAAAATCAATGAATATTGTAAATGCACAAACAGTAATTTCTCGGCATTGCAATGTGCAATTCTGAAATTTTTTGCTTTTTCCTGCTCCTCTTAGCATGATAAAGAAGATTCAAAGAGAGTGAGATGCCAGCTCCTTTCATTCAGTCAGTAGCTTCAATCATTTCTGGTATATGAATAACATGATGTTTTTCAATGGCAAAAATCAATGAATATAGTAAATGCACAAGCAGTAATTTCTCCGCATTGCAAGGTGCAATTCTGAAATTTTTTGCTTTTTCCTGCTCCTCTTAGCATGATAAAGAAGATTCAAAGAGAGTGAGATGCCAGCTCCTTTCATTCAGTCAGTAGCTTCAAACATTTCTGGTATATGAATAACATGATGTTTTTGAATGGCAAAAATCAATGAATATTGTAAATGCACAAACAGTAATTTCTCCGCATTGCAAGGTGCAATTCTGAAATTTTTTGCTTTTTCCTGCTCCTCTTAGCATGATAAAGAAGATTCAAAGAGAGTGAGATGCCAGCTCCTTTCATTCAGTCAGTAGCTTCAATCATTTCTGGACGTTTTTCAATGGCAAAAATCAATGAATATTGTAAATGCACAAACAGTAATTTCTCCGCATTCCAAGGTGCAATTCTGAAATTTTTTGCTTTTTCCTGCTCCTCTTAGCATGATAAAGAAGATTCAAAGAGAGTGAGATGCCAGCTCCTTTCATTCAGTCAGTAGCTTCAATCATTTCTGGACGTTTTTCAATGGCAAAAATCAATGAATATTGTAAATGCACAAACAGTAATTTCTCCGCATTGCAAGGTGCAATTCTGAAACTTTTTGCTTTTTCCTGCTCCTCTTAGCATGATAAAGAAGATTCAAAGAGAGTGAGATGCCAGCTCCTTTCATTCAGTCAGTAGCTTCAAACATTTCTGGTATATGAATAACATGATGTTTTTCAATGGCAAAAATCAATGAATATTGTAAATGCACAAACAGTAATTTCTCAGTATTGCAATGTGCAATTCTGAAATTTTTTGCTTTTTCCTGCTCCTCTTAGCATGATAAAGAAGATTCAAAGAGAGTGAGATGCCAGCTCCTTTCATTCAGTCAGTAGCTTCAATCATTTCTGGACGTTTTTCAATGGCAAAAATCAATGAATATTGTAAATGCACAAACAGTAATTTCTCCGCATTGCAAGGTGCAATTCTGAAATTTTTTGCTTTTACCTGCTCCTCTTAGCATGATAAAGAAGATTCAAAGAGAGTGAGATGCCAGCTCCTTTCATTCAGTCAGTAGCTTCAATGATTTCTGGTATATGAATAACATGATGTTTTTCAATGGCAAAAATCAATGAATATTGTAAATGCACAAACAGTAATTTCTCCGCATTGCAAGGTGCAATTCTGAAATTTTTTGCTTTTCCTGCTCCTCTTAGCATGATAAAGAAGATTCAAAGAGAGAGAGATGCCAGCTCCTTTCATTCAGTCAGTAGCTTCAATCATTTCTGGTATATGAATAACATGATGTTTTTCAATGGCAAAAATCAATGAATATTGTAAATGCACAAACAGTAATTTCTCCGCATTGCAAGGTGCAATTCTGAAATTTTTTGCTTTTTAGTGCTCCTCTTAGCATGATAAAGAAGATTCAAAGAGAGTGAGATGCCAGCTCCTTTCATTCAGTCAGTAGCTTCAAACATTTCTGGTATAAGAATAACATGATGTTTTTCAATGGCAAAAATCAATGAATATTGTAAATGCACAAACAGTAATTTCTCCGCATTGCAATGAGTAATTCTGAAATTTTTTGCTTTTTACTGCTTCTCTTAGCATGATAAAGAAGATTCAAAGAGAGTGAGATGCCAGCTCCTTTCATTCAGTCAGTAGCTTCAATCATTTCTGGATGTTTTTCAATGGCAAAAATCAATGAATATTGTAAATGCACAAACAGTAATTTCTCCGCATTGCAAGGTGCAATTCTGAAATTTTTTGCTTTTTCCTGCTCCTCTTAGCATGATAAAGAAGATTCAAAGAGAGTGAGATGCCAGCTCCTTTCATTCAGTCAGTAGCTTCAATCATTTCTGGACGTTTTTCAATGGCAAAAATCAATGAATATTGTAAATGCACAAACAGTAATTTCTCCGCATTGCAAGGTGCAATTCTGAAATTTTTTGCTTTTTCCTGCTCCTCTTAGCATGATAAAGAAGATTCAAAGAGAGTGAGATGCCAGCTCCTTTCATTCAGTCAGTAGCTTCAATCATTTCTGGTATATCAATAACATGATGTTTTTCAATGGCAAAAATCAATGAATATTGTAAATGCACAAACAGTAATTTCTCCGCATTGCAAGGTGCAATTCTGAAATTTTTTGCTTTTTCCTGCTCCTCTTAGCATGATAAAGAAGATTCAAAGAGAGTGAGATGCCAGCTCCTTTCATTCAGTCAGTAGCTTCAAACATTTCTGGTATATGAATAACATGATGTTTTTCAATGGCAAAAATCAATGAATATTGTAAATGCACAAACAGTAATTTCTCTGCATTGCAAGGTGCAATTCTGAAATTTTTTGCTTTTTCCTGCTCCTCTTAGCATGATAAAGAAGATTCAAAGAGAGTGAGATGCCAGCTCCTTTCATTCAGTCAGTAGCTTCAAACATTTCTGGTATATGAATAACATGATGTTTTTCAATGGCAAAAATCAATGAATATTGTAAATGCACAAACAGTAATTTCTCCGCATTGCAAGGTGCAATTCTGAAATTTTTTGCTTTTTCCTGCTCCTCTTAGCATGATAAAGAAGATTCAAAGAGAGTGAGATGCCAGCTCCTTTCATTCAGTCAGTAGCTTCAATCATTTCTGGACGTTTTTCAATGGCAAAAATCAATGAATATTGTAAATACACAAACAGTAATTTCTCCGCATTGCAAGGTGCAATTCTGAAATTTTTTGCTTTTTCCTGCTCCTCTTAGCATGATAAAGAAGATTCAAAGAGAGTGAGATGCCAGCTCCTTTCATTTAGTAAGTAGCTTCAAACATTTCTGGTATATGAATAACATGATGTTTTTCAATGGCAAAAATCAATGAATATTGTAAATGCACAAAGAGTAATTTCTCCGCATTGCAAGGTGCAATTCTGAAATTTTTTGCTTTTTCCTGCTCCTCTTAGCATGATAAAGAAGATTCAAAGAGAGTGAGATGCCAGCTCCTTTCATTCAGTCAGTAGCTTCAATCATTTCTGGACGTTTTTCAATGGCAAAAATCAATGAATATTGTAAATGCACAAACAGTAATTTCTCCGCATTGCAAGGTGCAAATCTGAAATTTTTTGCTTTTTCCTGCTCCTCTTAGCATGATAAAGAAGATTCAAAGAGAGTGAGATGCCAGCTCCTTTCATTCAGTCAGTAGCTTCAATCATTTCTGGACGTTTTTCAATAGCAAAAATCAATGAATATTGTAAATGCACAAACAGTAATTTCTCCGCATTGCAAGGTGCAATTCTGAAATTTTTTGCTTTTCCTGCTCCTCATAGCATGATAAAGAAGATTCAAAGAGAGTGAGATGCCAGCTCCTTTCATTCAGTCAGTAGCTTCAAACATTTCTGGACGTTTTTCAATGGCAAAAATCAATGAATATTGTAAATGCACAAACAGTAATTTCTCCGCATTGCAATGTGCAATTCGGAAATTTTTTGCTTTTTCCTGCTCCTCTTAGCATGATAAAGAAGATTCAAAGAGAGTGAGATGCCAGCTCCTTTCATTCAGTCAGTAGCTTCAATCATTTCTGGTATATGAATAACATGATGTTTTTCAATGGCAAAAATCAATGAATATAGTAAATGCACAAGCAGTAATTTCTCCGCATTGCAAGGTGCAATTCTGAAATTTTTTGCTTTTTCCTGCTCCTCTTAGCATGATAAAGAAGATTCAAAGAGAGTGAGATGCCAGCTCCTTTCATTCAGTCAGTAGCTTCAAACATTTCTGGTATATGAATAACATGATGTTTTTGAATGGCAAAAATCAATGAATATTGTAAATGCACAAACAGTAATTTCTCCGCATTGCAAGGTGCAATTCTGAAATTTTTTGCTTTTTCCTGCTCCTCTTAGCATGATAAAGAAGATTCAAAGAGAGTGAGATGCCAGCTCCTTTCATTCAGTCAGTAGCTTCAATCATTTCTGGACGTTTTTCAATGGCAAAAATCAATGAATATTGTAAATGCACAAACAGTAATTTCTCCGCATTCCAAGGTGCAATTCTGAAATTTTTTGCTTTTTCCTGCTCCTCTTAGCATGATAAAGAAGATTCAAAGAGAGTGAGATGCCAGCTCCTTTCATTCAGTCAGTAGCTTCAATCATTTCTGGACGTTTTTCAATGGCAAAAATCAATGAATATTGTAAATGCACAAACAGTAATTTCTCCGCTTTGCAAGGTGCAATTCTGAAACTTTTTGCTTTTTCCTGCTCCTCTTAGCATGATAAAGAAGATTCAAAGAGAGTGAGATGCCAGCTCCTTTCATTCAGTCAGTAGCTTCAAACATTTCTGGTATATGAATAACATGATGTTTTTCAATGGCAAAAATCAATGAATATTGTAAATGCACAAACAGTAATTTCTCAGTATTGCAATGTGCAATTCTGAAATTTTTTGCTTTTTCCTGCTCCTCTTAGCATGATAAAGAAGATTCAAAGAGATTGAGATGCCAGCTCCTTTCATTCAGTCAGTAGCTTCAATCATTTCTGGACGTTTTTCAATGGCAAAAATCAATGAATATTGTAAATGCACAAACAGTAATTTCTCCGCATTGCAAGGTGCAATTCTGAAATTTTTTGCTTTTACCTGCTCCTCTTAGCATGATAAAGAAGATTCAAAGAGAGTGAGATGCCAGCTCCTTTCATTCAGTCAGTAGCTTCAATGATTTCTGGTATATGAATAACATGATGTTTTTCAATGGCAAAAATCAATGAATATTGTAAATGCACAAACAGTAATTTCTCCGCATTGCAAGGTACAATTCTGAAATTTTTTGCTTTTCCTGCTCCTCTTAGCATGATAAAGAAGATTCAAAGAGAGAGAGATGCCAGCTCCTTTCATTCAGTCAGTAGCTTCAATCATTTCTGGTATATGAATAACATGATGTTTTTCAATGGCAAAAATCAATGAATATTGTAAATGCACAAACAGTAATTTCTCCGCATTGCAAGGTGCAATTCTGAAATTTTTTGCTTTTTAGTGCTCCTCTTAGCATGATAAAGAAGATTCAAAGAGAGTGAGATGCCATCTCCTTTCATTCAGTCAGTAGCTTCAAACATTTCTGGTATATGAATAACATGATGTTTTTCAATGGCAAAAATCAATGAATATTGTAAATGCACAAACAGTAATTTCTCCGCATTGCAATGTGTAATTCTGAAATTTTTTGCTTTTTACTGCTTCTCTTAGCATGATAAAGAAGATTCAAAGAGAGTGAGATGCCAGCTCCTTTCATTCAGTCAGTAGCTTCAATCATTTCTGGATGTTTTTCAATGGCAAAAATCAATGAATATTGTAAATGCACAAACAGTAATTTCTCCGCATTGCAAGGTGCAATTCTGAAATTTTTTGCTTTTTCCTGCTCCTCTTAGCATGATAAAGAAGATTCAAAGAGAGTGAGATGCCAGCTCCTTTCATTCAGTCAGTAGCTTCAATCATTTCTGGACGTTTTTCAATGGCAAAAATCAATGAATATTGTAAATGCACAAACAGTAATTTCTCCGCATTGCAAGGTGCAATTCTGAAATTTTTTGCTTTTTCCTGCTCCTCTTAGCATGATAAAGAAGATTCAAAGAGAGTGAGATGCCAGCTCCTTTCATTCAGTCAGTAGCTTCAATCATTTCTGGTATATCAATAACATGATGTTTTTCAATGGCAAAAATCAATGAATATTGTAAATGCACAAACAGTAATTTCTCCGCATTGCAAGGTGCAATTCTGAAATTTTTTGCTTTTTCCTGCTCCTCTTAGCATGATAAAGAAGATTCAAAGAGAGTGAGATGCCAGCTCCTTTCATTCAGTCAGTAGCTTCAAACATTTCTGGTATATGAATAACATGATGTTTTTCAATGGCAAAAATCAATGAATATTGTAAATGCACAAACAGTAATTTCTCTGCATTGCAAGGTGCAATTCTGAAATTTTTTGCTTTTTCCTGCTCCTCTTAGCATGATAAAGAAGATTCAAAGAGAGTGAGATGCCAGCTCCTTTCATTCAGTCAGTAGCTTCAAACATTTCTGGTATATGAATAACATGATGTTTTTCAATGGCAAAAATCAATGAATATTGTAAATGCACAAACAGTAATTTCTCCGCATTGCAAGGTGCAATTCTGAAATTTTTTGCTTTTTCCTGCTCCTCTTAGCATGATAAAGAAGATTCAAAGAGAGTGAGATGCCAGCTCCTTTCATTCAGTCAGTAGCTTCAATCATTTCTGGACGTTTTTCAATGGCAAAAATCAATGAATATTGTAAATGCACAAACAGTAATTTCTCCGCATTCCAAGGTGCAATTCTGAAATTTTTTGCTTTTTCCTGCTCCTCTTAGCATGATAAAGAAGATTCAAAGAGAGTGAGATGCCAGCTCCTTTCATTCAGTCAGTAGCTTCAATCATTTCTGGACGTTTTTCAATGGCAAAAATCAATGAATATTGTAAATGCACAAACAGTAATTTCTCCGCATTGCAATGTGCAATTCTGAAACTTTTTGCTTTTTCCTGCTCCTCTTAGCATGATAAAGAAGATTCAAAGAGAGTGAGATGCCAGCTCCTTTCATTCAGTCAGTAGCTTCAAACATTTCTGGTATATGAATAACATGATGTTTTTCAATGGCAAAAATCAATGAATATTGTAAATGCACAAACAGTAATTTCTCAGTATTGCAAGGTGCAATTCTGAAATTTTTTGCTTTTTCCTGCTCCTCTTAGCATGATAAAGAAGATTCAAAGAGAGTGAGATGCCAGCTCCTTTCATTCAGTCAGTAGCTTCAATCATTTCTGGACGTTTTTCAAAGGCAAAAATCAATGAATATTGTAAATGCACAAACAGTAATTTCTCCGCATTGCAAGGTGCAATTCTGAAATTTTTTGCTTTTTCCTGCTCCTCTTAGCATGATAAAGAAGATTCAAAGAGGGTGAGATGCCAGCTCCTTTCATTCAGTCAGTAGCTTCAAACATTTCTGGTATATGAATAACATGATGTTTTTCAATGGCAAAAATCAATGAATATTGTAAATGCACAAACAGTAATTTCTCTGCATTGCAAGGTGCAATTCTGAAATTTTTTGCTTTTTCCTGCTCCTCTTAGCATGATAAAGAAGATTCAAAGAGAGTGAGATGCCAGCTCCTTTCATTCAGTCAGTAGCTTCAATCATTTCTGGACGTTTTTCAATGGCAAAAATCAATGAATATTGTAAATGCACAAACAGTAATTTCTCCGCATTGCAAGGTGCAATTCTGAAATTTTTTGCTTTTACCTGCTCCTCTTAGCATGATAAAGAAGATTCAAAGAGAGTGAGATGCCAGCTCCTTTCATTCAGTCAGTAGCTTCAATCATTTCTGGTATATGAATAACATGATGTTTTTCAATGGCAAAAATCAATGAATATTGTAAATGCACAAACAGTAATTTCTCCGCATTGCAAGGTGCAATTCTGAAATTTTTTGCTTTTCCTGCTCCTCTTAGCATGATAAAGAAGATTCAAAGAGAGTGAGATGCCAGCTCCTTTCATTCAGTCAGTAGCTTCAATCATTTCTGGTATATGAATAACATGATGTTTTTCAATGGCAAAAATCAATGAATATTGTAAATGCACAAACAGTAATTTCTCCGCATTGCAAGGTGCAATTCTGAAATTTTTTGCTTTTTAGTGCTCCTCTTAGCATGATAAAGAAGATTCAAAGAGAGTGAGATGCCAGCTCCTTTCATTCAGTCAGTAGCTTCAAACATTTCTGGTATATGAATAACATGATGTTTTTCAATGGCAAAAATCAATGAATATTGTAAATGCACAAACAGTAATTTCTCCGCATTGCAATGTGTAATTCTGAAATTTTTTGCTTTTTACTGCTCCTCTTAGCATGATAAAGAAGATTCAAAGAGAGTGAGATGCCAGCTCCTTTCATTCAGTCAGTAGCTTCAATCATTTCTGGACGTTTTTCAATGGCAAAAATCAATGAATATTGTAAATGCACAAACAGTAATTTCTCCGCATTGCAAGGTGCAATTATGAAATTTTTTCCTTTTTCCTGCTCCTCTTAGCATGATAAAGAAGATTCAAAGAGAGTGAGATGCCAGCTCCTTTCATTCAGTCAGTAGCTTCAATCATTTCTGGAATATGAATAACATGATGTTTTTCAATGGCAAAAATCAATGAATATTGTAAATGCACAAACAGTAATTTCTCCGCATTGCAAGGTGCAATTCTGAAATTTTTTGCTTTTTCCTGCTCCGCTTAGCATGATAAAGAAGATTCAAAGAGAGTGAGATGCCAGCTCCTTTCATTCAGTCAGTAGCTTCAATCATTTCTGGATGTTTTTCAATGGCAAAAATCAATGAATATTGTAAATGCACAAACAGTAATTTCTCCGCATTGCAAGGTGCAATTCTGAAATTTTTTGCTTTTTCCTGCTCCTCTTAGCATGATAAAGAAGATTCAAAGAGAGTGAGATGCCAGCTCCTTTCATTCAGTCAGTAGCTTCAATCATTTCTGGACGTTTTTCAATGGCAAAAATCAATGAATATTGTAAATGCACAAACAGTAATTTCTCCGCATTGCAAGGTGCAATTCTGAAATTTTTTGCTTTTTCCTGCTCCTCTTAGCATGATAAAGAAGATTCAAAGAGAGTGAGATGCCAGCTCCTTTCATTCAGTCAGTAGCTTCAAACATTTCTAGTATATGAATAACATGATGTTTTTCAATGGCAAAAATCAATGAATATTGTAAATGCACAAACAGTAATTTCTCTGCATTGCAAGGTGCAATTCTGAAATTTTTTGCTTTTTCCTGCTCCTCTTAGCATGATAAAGAAGATTCAAAGAGAGTGAGATGCCAGCTCCTTTCATTCAGTCAGTAGCTTCAATCATTTCTGGACGTTTTTCAATGGCAAAAATCAATGAATATTGTAAATGCACAAACAGTAATTTCTCCGCATTGCAAGGTGCAATTCTGAAATTTTTTGCTTTTACCTGCTCCTCTTAGCATGATAAAGAAGATTCAAAGAGAGTGAGATGCCAGCTCCTTTCATTCAGTCAGTAGCTTCAATCATTTCTGGTATATGAATAACATGATGTTTTTCAATGGCAAAAATCAATGAATATTGTAAATGCACAAACAGTAATTTCTCCGCATTGCAAGGTGCAATTCTGAAATTTTTTGCTTTTCCTGCTCCTCTTAGCATGATAAAGAAGATTCAAAGAGAGTGAGATGCCAGCTCCTTTCATTCAGTCAGTAGCTTCAATCATTTCTGGTATATGAATAACATGATGTTTTTCAATGGCAAAAATCAATGAATATTGTAAATGCACAAACAGTAATTTCTCCGCATTGCAAGGTGCAATTCTGAAATTTTTACTTTTTACTGCTCCTCTTAGCATGATAAAGAAGATTCAAAGAGAGTGAGATGCCAGCTCCTTTCATTCAGTCAGTAGCTTCAAACATTTCTGGTATATGAATAACATGATGTTTTTCAATGGCAAAAATCAATGAATATTGTAAATGCACAAACAGTAATTTCTCCGCATTGCAATGTGTAATTCTGAAATTTTTTGCTTTTTACTGCTCCTCTTAGCATGATAAAGAAGATTCAAAGAGAGTGAGATGCCAGCTCCTTTCATTCAGTCAGTAGCTTCAATCATTTCTGGACGTTTTTCAATGGCAAAAATCAAAGAATATTGTAAATGCACAAACAGTAATTTCTCCGCATTGCAAGGTGCAATTATGAAATTTTTTCCTTTTTCCTGCTCCTCTTAGCATGATAAAGAAGATTCAAAGAGAGTGAGATGCCAGCTCCTTTCATTCAGTCAGTAGCTTCAATCATTTCTGGAATATGAATAACATGATGTTTTTCAATGGCAAAAATCAATGAATATTGTAAATGCACAAACAGTAATTTCTCCGCATTGCAAGGTGCAATTCTGAAATTTTTTGCTTTTTCCTGCTCCTCTTAGCATGATAAAGAAGATTCAAAGAGAGTGAGATGCCAGCTCCTTTCATTCAGTCAGTAGCTTCAATCATTTCTGGATGTTTTTCAATGGCAAAAATCAATGAATATTGTAAATGCACAAACAGTAATTTCTCCGCATTGCAAGGTGCAATTCTGAAATTTTTTGCTTTTACCTGCTCCTCTTAGCATGATAAAGAAGATTCAAAGAGAGTGAGATGCCAGCTCCTTTCATTCAGTCAGTAGCTTCAATCATTTCTGGTATATGAATAACATGATGTTTTTCAATGGCAAAAATCAATGAATATTGTAAATGCACAAACAGTAATTTCTCCGCATTGCAAGGTGCAATTCTGAAATTTTTTGCTTTTCCTGCTCCTCTTAGCATGATAAAGAAGATTCAAAGAGAGTGAGATGCCAGCTCCTTTCATTCAGTCAGTAGCTTCAATCATTTCTGGTATATGAATAACATGATGTTTTTCAAAGGCAAAAATCAATGAATATTGTAAATGCACAAACAGTAATTTCTCCGCATTGCAAGGTGCAATTCTGAAATTTTTTGCTTTTTAGTGCTCCTCTTAGCATGATAAAGAAGATTCAAAGAGAGTGAGATGCCAGCTCCTTTCATTCAGTCAGTAGCTTCAAACATTTCTGGTATATGAATAACATGATGTTATTCAATGGCAAAAATCAATGAATATTGTAAATGCACAAACAGTAATTTCTCCGCATTGCAATGTGTAATTCTGAAATTTTTTGCTTTTTACTGCTCCTCTTAGCATGATAAAGAAGATTCAAAGAGAGTGAGATGCCAGCTCCTTTCATTCAGTCAGTAGCTTCAATCATTTCTGGACGTTTTTCAATGGCAAAAATCAATGAATATTGTAAATGCACAAACAGTAATTTCTCCGCATTGCAAGGTGCAATTATGAAATTTTTTCCTTTTTCCTGCTCCTCTTAGCATGATAAAGAAGATTCAAAGAGAGTGAGATGCCAGCTCCTTTCATTCAGTCAGTAGCTTCAATCATTTCTGGAATATGAATAACATGATGTTTTTCAATGGCAAAAATCAATGAATATTGTAAATGCACAAACAGTAATTTCTCCGCATTGCAAGGTGCAATTCTGAAATTTTTTGCTTTTTCCTGCTCCACTTAGCATGATAAAGAAGATTCAAAGAGAGTGAGATGCCAGCTCCTTTCATTCAGTCAGTAGCTTCAATCATTTCTGGACGTTTTTCAATGGCAAAAATCAATGAATATTGTAAATGCACAAACAGTAATTTCTCCGCATTGCAAGGTGCAATTCTGAAATTTTTTGCTTTTTCCTGCTCCGCTTAGCATGATAAAGAAGATTCAAAGAGAGTGAGATGCCAGCTCCTTTCATTCAGTCAGTAGCTTCAATCATTTCTGGATGTTTTTCAATGGCAAAAATCAATGAATATTGTAAATGCACAAACAGTAATTTCTCCGCATTGCAAGGTGCAATTCTGAAATTTTTTGCTTTTTCCTGCTCCTCTTAGCATGATAAAGAAGATTCAAAGAGAGTGAGATGCCAGCTCCTTTCATTCAGTCAGTAGCTTCAATCATTTCTGGACGTTTTTCAATGGCAAAAATCAATGAATATTGTAAATGCACAAACAGTAATTTCTCCGCATTGCAAGGTGCAATTCTGAAATTTTTTGCTTTTTCCTGCTCCTCTTAGCATGATAAAGAAGATTCAAAGAGAGTGAGATGCCAGCTCCTTTCATTCAGTCAGTAGCTTCAAACATTTCTAGTATATGAATAACATGATGTTTTTCAATGGCAAAAATCAATGAATATTGTAAATGCACAAACAGTAATTTCTCTGCATTGCAAGGTGCAATTCTGAAATTTTTTGCTTTTTCCTGCTCCTCTTAGCATGATAAAGAAGATTCAAAGAGAGTGAGATGCCAGCTCCTTTCATTCAGTCAGTAGCTTCAATCATTTCTGGACGTTTTTCAATGGCAAAAATCAATGAATATTGTAAATGCACAAACAGTAATTTCTCCGCATTGCAAGGTGCAATTCTGAAATTTTTTGCTTTTACCTGCTCCTCTTAGCATGATAAAGAAGATTCAAAGAGAGTGAGATGCCAGCTCCTTTCATTCAGTCAGTAGCTTCAATCATTTCTGGTATATGAATAACATGATGTTTTTCAATGGCAAAAATCAATGAATATTGTAAATGCACAAACAGTAATTTCTCCGCATTGCAAGGTGCAATTCTGAAATTTTTTGCTTTTCCTGCTCCTCTTAGCATGATAAAGAAGATTCAAAGAGAGTGAGATGCCAGCTCCTTTCATTCAGTCAGTAGCTTCAATCATTTCTGGTATATGAATAACATGATGTTTTTCAATGGCAAAAATCAATGAATATTGTAAATGCACAAACAGTAATTTCTCCGCATTGCAAGGTGCAATTCTGAAATTTTTTGCTTTTTACTGCTCCTCTTAGCATGATAAAGAAGATTCAAAGAGAGTGAGATGCCAGCTCCTTTCATTCAGTCAGTAGCTTCAAACATTTCTGGTATATGAATAACATGATGTTTTTCAATGGCAAAAATCAATGAATATTGTAAATGCACAAACAGTAATTTCTCCGCATTGCAATGTGTAATTCTGAAATTTTTTGCTTTTTACTGCTCCTCTTAGCATGATAAAGAAGATTCAAAGAGAGTGAGATGCCAGCTCCTTTCATTCAGTCAGTAGCTTCAATCATTTCTGGACGTTTTTCAATGGCAAAAATCAAAGAATATTGTAAATGCACAAACAGTAATTTCTCCGCATTGCAAGGTGCAATTATGAAATTTTTTCCTTTTTCCTGCTCCTCTTAGCATGATAAAGAAGATTCAAAGAGAGTGAGATGCCAGCTCCTTTCATTCAGTCAGTAGCTTCAATCATTTCTGGAATATGAATAACATGATGTTTTTCAATGGCAAAAATCAATGAATATTGTAAATGCACAAACAGTAATTTCTCCGCATTGCAAGGTGCAATTCTGAAATTTTTTGCTTTTTCCTGCTCCTCTTAGCATGATAAAGAAGATTCAAAGAGAGTGAGATGCCAGCTCCTTTCATTCAGTCAGTAGCTTCAATCATTTCTGGATGTTTTTCAATGGCAAAAATCAATGAATATTGTAAATGCACAAACAGTAATTTCTCCGCATTGCAAGGTGCAATTCTGAAATTTTTTGCTTTTTCCTGCTCCTCTTAGCATGATAAAGAAGATTCAAAGAGAGTGAGATGCCAGCTCCTTTCATTCACTCAGTAGCTTCAATCATTTCTGGACGTTTTTCAATGGCAAAAATCAATGAATATTGTAAATGCACAAACAGTAATTTCTCCGCATTGCAAGGTGCAATTCTGAAATTTTTTGCTTTTTCCTGCTCCTCTTAGCATGATAAAGAAGATTCAAAGAGAGTGAGATGCCAGCTCCTTTCATTCAGTCAGTAGCTTCAATCATTTCTGGATGTTTTTCAATGGCAAAAATCAATGAATATTGTAAATGCACAAACAGTAATTTCTCCGCATTGCAAGGTGCAATTCTGAAATTTTTTGCTTTTTCCTGCTCCTCTTAGCATGATAAAGAAGATTCAAAGAGAGTGAGATGCCAGCTCCTTTCATTCACTCAGTAGCTTCAATCATTTCTGGACGTTTTTCAATGGCAAAAATCAATGAATATTGTAAATGCACAAACAGTAATTTCTCCGCATTGCAAGGTGCAATTCTGAAATTTTTTCCTTTTTCCTGCTCCTCTTAGCATGATAAAGAAGATTCAAAGAGAGTGAGATGCCAGCTCCTTTCATTCAGTCAGTAGCTTCAATCATTTCTGGAATATGAATAACATGATGTTTTTCAATGGCAAAAATCAATGAATATTGTAAATGCACAAACAGTAATTTCTCCGCATTGCAAGGTGCAATTCTGAAATTTTTTGCTTTTTCCTGCTCCTCTTAGCATGATAAAGAAGATTCAAAGAGAGTGAGATGCCAGCTCCTTTCATTCAGTCAGTAGCTTCAATCATTTCTGGATGTTTTTCAATGGCAAAAATCAATGAATATTGTAAATGCACAAACAGTAATTTCTCCGCATTGCAAGGTGCAATTCTGAAATTTTTTGGTTTTTCCTGCTCCTCTTAGCATGATAAAGAAGATTCAAAGAGAGTGAGATGCCAGCTCCTTTCATTCACTCAGTAGCTTCAATCATTTCTGGACGTTTTTCAATGGCAAAAATCAATGAATATTGTAAATGCACAAACAGTAATTTCTCCGCATTGCAAGGTGCAATTCTGAAATTTTTTGCTTTTTCCTGCTCCTCTTAGCATGATAAAGAAGATTCAAAGAGAGTGAGATGCCAGCTCCTTTCATTCAGTCAGTAGCTTCAATCATTTCTGGATGTTTTTCAATGGCAAAAATCAATGAATATTGTAAATGCACAAACAGTAATTTCTCCGCATTGCAAGGTGCAATTCTGAAATTTTTTGCTTTTTCCTGCTCCTCTTAGCATGATAAAGAAGATTCAAAGAGAGTGAGATGCCAGCTCCTTTCATTCACTCAGTAGCTTCAATCATTTCTGGACGTTTTTCAATGGCAAAAATCAATGAATATTGTAAATGCACAAACAGTAATTTCTCCGCATTGCAAGGTGCAATTCTGAAATTTTTTGCTTTTTCCTGCTCCTCTTAGCATGATAAAGAAGATTCAAAGAGAGTGAGATGCCAGCTCCTTTCATTCAGTCAGTAGCTTCAATCATTTCTGGTATATCAATAACATGATGTTTTTCAATGGCAAAAATCAATGAATATTGTAAATGCACAAACAGTAATTTCTCCGCATTGCAAGGTGCAATTCTGAAATTTTTTGCTTTTTCCTGCTCCTCTTAGCATGATAAAGAAGATTCAAAGAGAGTGAGATGCCAGCTCCTTTCATTCAGTCAGTAGCTTCAATCATTTCTGGTATATGAATAACATGATGTTTTTCAATGGCAAATATCAATGAATATTGTAAATGCACAAACAGTAATTTCTCCGCATTGCAAGGTGCAATTCTGAAATTTTTTGCTTTTTAGTGCTCCTCTTAGCATGATAAAGAAGATTCAAAGAGAGTGAGATGCCAGCTCCTTTCATTCAGTCAGTAGCTTCAAACATTTCTGGTATATGAATAACATGATGTTTTTCAATGGCAAAAATCAATGAATATTGTAAATGCGCAAACAGTAATTTCTCCGCATTGCAAGGTGCAATTCTGAAATTTTTTGCTTTTTCCTGCTCCTCTTAGCATGATAAAGAAGATTCAAAGAGAGTGAGAATCCAGCTCCTTTCATTCAGTCAGTAGCTTCAATCATTTCTGGACGTTTTTCAATGGCAAAAATCAATGAATATTGTAAATGCACAAACAGTAATTTCTCCGCATTGCAAGGTGCAATTCTGAAATTTTTTGCTTTTTCCTGCTCCTCTTAGCATGATAAAGAAGATTCAAAGAGATTGAGATGCCAGCTCCTTTCATTCAGTCAGTAGCTTCAATCATTTCTGGACGTTTTTCAATGGCAAAAATCAATGAATATTGTAAATGCACAAACAGTAATTTCTCCGCATTGCAAGGTGCAATTCTGAAATTTTTTGCTTTTTCCTGCTCCTCTTAGCATGATAAAGAAGATTCAAAGAGAGTGAGATGCCAGCTCCTTTCATTCAGTCAGTAGCTTCAATCATTTCTGGACGTTTTTCAATGGCAAAAATCAATGAATATTGTAAATGCACAAACAGTAATTTCTCCGCATTGCAAGGTGCAATTCTGAAATTTTTTGCTTTTTCCTGCTCCTCTTAGCATGATAAAGAAGATTCAAAGAGAGTGAGATGCCAGCTCCTTTCATTCAGTCAGTAGCTTCAATCATTTCTGGTCGTTTTTCAATGGCAAAAATCAATGAATATTGTACATGCACAAACAGTAATTTCTCCGCATTGCAAGGTGCAATTCTGAAATTTTTTAGTTTTTCCTGCTACTCTTAGCATGATAAAGAAGATTCAAAGAGAGTGAGATGCCAGCTCCTTTCATTCAGTCAGTAGCTTCAAATATTTCTGGTATATGAATAACATGATGTTTTTCAATGGCAAAAATCAATGAATATTGTAAATGCACAAACAGTAATTTCTCCGCATTGCAAGGTGCAATTCTGAAATTTTTTGCTTTTTCCTGCTCCTCTTAGCATGATAAAGAAGATTCAAAGAGAGTGAGATGCCAGCTCCTTTCATTCAGTCAGTAGCTTCAATCATTTCTGGACGTTTTTCAATGGCAAAAATCAATATATATTGTAAATGCACAAACAGTAATTTCTCCGCATTGCAAGGTGCAATTCTGAAATTTTTTGCTTTTTCCTGCTCCTCTTAGCATGATAAAGAAGATTCAAAGAGAGTGAGATGCCAGCTCCTTTCATTCAGTCAGTAGCTTCAATCATTTCTGGTATATGAATAACATGATGTTTTTCAATGGCAAAAATCAATGAATATTGTAAATGCACAAACAGTAATTTCTCCGCATTGCAAGGTGCAATTCTGAAATTTTTTGCTTTTTCCTGCTCCTCTTAGCATGATAAAGAAGATTCAAAGAGAGTGAGATGCCAGCTCCTTTCATTCCGTCAGTAGCTTCAATCATTTCTGTACGTTTTTCAATTTACAAAAATCAATGAATATTGTAAATGCACAAACAGTAATTTCTCCGCATTGCAAGGTGCAATTCTGAAATTTTTTGCTTTTTCCTGCTCCTCTTAGTATGATAAAGAAGATTCAAAGAGAGTGAGATGCCAGCTCCTTTCATTCAGTCAGTAGCTTCAATCATTTCTGGACGTTTTTCAATGGCAAAAATCAATGAATATTGTAAATGCACAAACAGTAATTTCTCCGCATTGCAAGGTGCAATTCTGAAATTTTTTGCTTTTTCCTGCTCCTCTTAGTATGATAAAGAAGATTCAAAGAGAGTGACATGCCAGCTCCTTTCATTCACTCAGTAGCTTCAATCATTTCTGGACGTTTTTCAATGGCAAAAATCAATGAATATTGTAAATGCACAAACAGTAATTTCTCCGCATTGCAAGGTGCAATTCTGAAATTTTTTGCTTTTTCCTGCTCCTCTTAGCATGATAAAGAAGATTCAAAGAGAGTGAGATGCCAGCTCCTTTCATTCAGTCAGTAGCTTCAATCATTTCTGAATGTTTTTCAATGGCAAAAATCAATGAATATTGTAAATGCACAAACAGTAATTTCTCCGCATTGCAAGGTGCAATTCTGAAATTTTTTGCTTTTTCCTGCTCCTCTTAGCATTATAAAGAAGATTCAATGAGAGTGAGATGCCAGCTCCTTTCATTCACTCAGTAGCTTCAATCATTTCTGGACGTTTTTCAATGGCAAAAATCAATGAATATTGTAAATGCACAAACAGTAATTTCTCCGCATTGCAAGGTGCAATTCTGAAATTTTTTGCTTTTTCCTGCTCCTCTTAGCATGATAAAGAAGATTCAAAGAGAGTGAGATGCCAGCTCCTTTCATTCAGTCAGTAGCTTCAATCATTTCTGGTATATCAATAACATGATGTTTTTCAATGGCAAAAATCAATGAATATTGTAAATGCACAAACAGTAATTTCTCCGCATTGCAAGGTGCAATTCTGAAATTTTTTGCTTTTTCCTGCTCCTCTTAGCATGATAAAGAAGATTCAAAGAGAGTGAGATGCCAGCTCCTTTCATTCAGTCAGTAGCTTCAATCATTTCTGGTATATGAATAACATGATGTTTTTCAATGGCAAATATCATTGAATATTGTAAATGCACAAACAGTAATTTCTCCGCATTGCAAGGTGCAATTCTGAAATTTTTTGCTTTTTAGTGCTCCTCTTAGCATGATAAAGAAGATTCAAAGAGAGTGAGATGCCAGCTCCTTTCATTCAGTCAGTAGCTTCAAACATTTCTGGTATATGAATAACATGATGTTTTTCAATGGCAAAAATCAATGAATATTGTAAATGCGCAAACAGTAATTTCTCCGCATTGCAAGGTGCAATTCTGAAATTTTTTGCTTTTTCCTGCTCCTCTTAGCATGATAAAGAAGATTTAAAGAGAGTGAGATGCCAGCTCCTTTCATTCAGTCAGTAGCTTCAATCATTTCTGGACGTTTTTCAATGGCAAAAATCAATGAATATTGTAAATGCACAAACAGTAATTTCTCCGCATTGCAAGGTGCAATTCTGAAATTTTTTGCTTTTTCCTGCTCCTCTTAGCATGATAAAGAAGATTCAAAGAGATTGAGATGCCAGCTCCTTTCATTCAGTCAGTAGCTTCAATCATTTCTGGACGTTTTTCAATGGCAAAAATCAATGAATATTGTAAATGCACAAACAGTAATTTCTCCGCATTGCAAGGTGCAATTCTGAAATTTTTTGCTTTTTCCTGCTCCTCTTAGCATGATAAAGAAGATTCAAAGATAGTGAGATGCCAGCTCCTTTCATTCAGTCAGTAGCTTCAATCATTTCTGGACGTTTTTCAATGGCAAAAATCAATGAATATTGTAAATGCACAAACAGTAATTTCTACGCATTGCAAGGTGCAATTCTGAAATTTTTTGCTTTTTCCTGCTCCTCTTAGCATGATAAAGAAGATTCAAAGAGAGTGAGATGCCAGCTCCTTTCATTCAGTCAGTAGCTTCAATCATTTCTGGTCGTTTTTCAATGGCAAAAATCAATGAATATTGTACATGCACAAACAGTAATTTCTCCGCATTGCAAGGTGCAATTCTGAAATTTTTTAGTTTTTCCTGCTACTCTTAGCATGATAAAGAAGATTCAAAGAGAGTGAGATGCCAGCTCCTTTCATTCAGTCAGTAGCTTCAAATATTTCTGGTATATGAATAACATGATGTTTTTCAATGGCAAAAATCAATGAATATTGTAAATGCACAAACAGTAATTTCTCCGCATTGCAAGGTGCAATTCTGAAATTTTTTGCTTTTTCCTGCTCCTCTTAGCATGATAAAGAAGATTCAAAGAGAGTGAGATGCCAGCTCCTTTCATTCAGTCAGTAGTTTCAATCATTTCTGGACGTTTTTCAATGGCAAAAATCAATGGATATTGTAAATGCACAAACAGTAATTTCTCCGCATTGCAAGGTGCAATTCTGAAATTTTTTGCTTTTTCCTGCTCCTCTTAGCATGATAAAGAAGATTCAAAGAGAGTGAGATGCCAGCTCCTTTCATTCAGTCAGTAGCTTCAATCATTTCTGGTATATGAATAACATGATGTTTTTCAATGGCAAAAATCAATGAATATTGTAAATGCACAAACAGTAATTTCTCCGCATTGCAAGGTGCAATTCTGAAATTTTTTGCTTTTTCCTGCTCCTCTTAGCATGATAAAGAAGATTCAAAGAGAGTGAGATGCCAGCTCCTTTCATTCCGTCAGTATCTTCAATCATTTCTGTACGTTTTTCAATTTACAAAAATCAATGAATATTGTAAATGCACAAACAGTAATTTCTCCGCATTGCAAGGTGCAATTCTGAAATTTTTTGCTTTTTCCTGCTCCTCTTAGTATGATAAAGAAGATTCAAAGAGAGTGAGATGCCAGCTCCTTTCATTCAGTCAGTAGCTTCAATCATTTCTGGACGTTTTTCAATGGCAAAAATCAATGAATATTGTAAATGCACAAACAGTAATTTCTCCGCATTGCAAGGTGCAATTCTGAAATTTTTTGCTTTTTCCTGCTCCTCTTAGCATGATAAAGAAGATTCAAACAGAGTGAGATGCCAGCTCCTTTCATTCAGTCAGTAGCTTCAAACATTTCTGGTATATGAATAACATGATGTTTTTCAATGGCAAAAATCAATGAATTTTGTAAATGCACAAACAGTAATTTCTCCGCATTGCAAGGTGCAATTCTGAAATTTTTTGCTTTTTCCTGCTCCTCTTAGCATGATAAAGAAGATTCAAAGAGAGTGAGAGACCAGCTCCTTTCATTCAGTCAGTAGCTTCAATAATTTCTGGATGTTTTTCAATGGCAAAAATCAATGAATATTGTAAATGCACAAACAGTAATTTATCCGCATTGCAAGGTGCAATTCTGAAATTTTTTGCTTTTTCCTGCTCCTCTTAGCATGATAAAGAAGATTCAAAGAGAGTGAGATGCCAGCTCCTTTCATTCAGTCAGTAGCTTCAATCATTTCTGGATGTTTTTCAATGGCAAAAATCAATGAATATTGTAAATGCACAGACAGTAATTTCTCTGCATTGCAAGGTGCAATTCTGAAATTTTTTGCTTTTTCCTGCTCCTCTTAGCATGATAAAGAAGATTCAAAGAGAGTGAGATGTCAGCTCCTTTCATTGTCAGTAGCTTCAAACATTTCTGGTATATGAATAACATGATGTTTTTCAATGGCAAAAATCAATGAATATTGTAAATGCACAAACAGTAATTTCTCCGCATTGCAAGGTGCAATTCTGAAATTTTTTGCATTTTCCTGCTCCTCTTAGCATGATAAAGAAGATTCAATGAGAGTGAGATGCCAGCTCCTTTCATTCAGTTAGTAGCTTCAATCATTTCTGGACGTTTTTCAATGGCAAAAATCAATGAATATTGTAAATGCACAAACAGTAATTTCTCCGCATTGCAAGGTGCAATTCTGAAATTTTTTGCTTTTTCCTGCTCCTCTTAGCATGATAAAGAAGATTCAAACAGACTGAGATGCCAGCTCCTTTCATTCAGTCAGTAGCTTCAATCATTTCTGGACGTTTTTCAATGGCAAAAATCAATGAATATTGTAAATGCACAAACAGTAATTTCTCCGCATTGCAAGGTGCAATTCTGAAATTTTTTGCTTTTTCCTGCTCCTCTTAGCATGATAAAGAAGATTCAAAGAGAGTGAGATGCCAGCTCCTTTCATTCAGTCAGTAGCTTCAAACATTTCTGGTATATGAATAACATGATGTTTTTCAATGGCAAAAATCAATGAATATTTTAAATGCACAAACAGTAATTTCTCCGCATTGCAAGGTGCAATTCTGAAATTTTTTGCTTTTTCCTGCTCCTCTTAGCATGATAAAGAAGATTCAAAGAGAGTGAGATACCAGCTCCTTTCATTCAGTCAGTAGCTTCAATCATTTCTGGACGTTTTTCAATGGCAAAAATCAATGAATATTGTAAATGCACAAACAGTAATTTCTCCGCATTGCAAGGTGCAATTCTGAAATTTTTTGCTTTTTCCTGCTCCTCTTAGCATGATAAAGAAGATTCAAAGAGAGTGAGATGTCAGCTCCTTTCATTGTCAGTAGCTTCAAACATTTCTGGTATATGAATAACATGATGTTTTTCAATGGCAAAAATCAATGAATATTGTAAATGCACAAACAGTAATTTCTCCGCATTGCAAGGTGCAATTCTGAAATTTTTTGCTTTTTCCTGCTCCTCTTAGCATGATAAAGAAGATTCAAAGAGAGTGAGATGCCAGCTCCTTTCATTCAGTTAGTAGCTTCAATCATTTCTGGACGTTTTTCAATGGCAAAAATCAATGAATATTGTAAATGCACAAACAGTAATTTCTCCGCATTGCAAGGTGCAATTCTGAAATTTTTTGCTTTTTCCTGCTCCTCTTAGCATGATAAAGAAGATTCAAAGAGACTGAGATGCCAGCTCCTTTCATTCAGTCAGTAGCTTCAATCATTTCTGGACGTTTTTCAATGGCAAAAATCAATGAATATTGTAAATGCACAAACAGTAATTTCTCCGCATTGCAAGGTGCAATTCTGAAATTTTTTGCTTTTTCCTGCTCCTCTTAGCATGATAAAGAAGATTCAAAGAGAGTGAGATGTCAGCTCCTTTCATTGTCAGTAGCTTCAAACATTTCTGGTATATGAATAACATGATGTTTTTCAATGGCAAAAATCAATGAATATTGTAAATGTACAAACAGTAATTTCTCCGCATTGCAAGGTGCAATTCTGAAATTTTTTGCTTTTTCCTGCTCCTCTTAGCATGATAAAGAAGATTCAAAGGGAGTGAGATGCCAGCTCCTTTCATTCAGTCAGTAGCTTCAAACATTTCTGGTATATGAATAACATGATGTTTTTCAATGGCAAAAATCAATGAATATTTTAAATGCACAAACAGTAATTTCTCCGCATTGCAAGGTGCAATTCTGAAATTTTTTGCTTTTTCCTGCTCCTCTTAGCATGATAAAGAAGATTCAAAGAGAGTGAGATACCAGCTCCTTTCATTCAGTCAGGAGCTTCAATCATTTCTGGACGTTTTTCAATGGCAAAAATCAATGAATATTGTAAATGCACAAACAGTAATTTCTCCGCATTGCAAGGTGCAATTCTGAAATTTTTTGCTTTTTCCTGCTCCTCTTAGCATGATAAAGAAGATTCAAAGAGAGTGAGATGCCAGCTCCTTTCATTCAGTCAGTAGCTTCAATCATTTCTGGACGTTTTTCAATGGCAAAAATCAATGAATATTGTAAATGCACAGACGGTAATTTCTCCGCATTGCAAGGTGCAATTCTGAAATTTTTTCTTTTTCCTGCTCCTCTTAGCATGATAAAGAAGATTCAAAGAGAGTGAGATGTCAGCTCCTTTCATTCAGTCAGTAGCTTCAAACATTTCTGGTATATGAATAACATGATGTTTTTCAATGGCAAAAATCAATGAATATTGTAAATGCACAAACAGTAATTTCTCCGCATTGCAAGGTGCAATTCTGAAATTTTTTGCTTTTTCCTGCTCCTCTTAGCATGATAAAGAAGATTCAAAGAGAGTAAGATGCCAGCTCCTTTCATTCAGTCAGTAGCTTCAATCATTTCTGGACGTTTTTCAATGGCAAAAATCAATGAATATTGTAAATGCACAAACAGTAATTTCTCCGCATTGCAAGGTGCAATTCTGAAATTTTTTGCTTTTTCCTGCTCCTCTTAGCATGATAAAGAAGATTCAAAGAGAGTGAGATGCCAGCTCCTTTCATTCAGTCAGTAGCTTCAATCATTTCTGGACGTTTTTCAATGGCAAAAATCAATGAATATTGTAAATGCACAAACAGTAATTTCTCAGCATTGCAAGGTGCAATTCTGAAATTTTTTGCTTTTTCCTGCTCCTCTTAGCATGATAAAGAAGATTCAAAGAGAGTGAGATGCCAGCTCCTTTCATTCAGTCAGTAGCTTCAAACATTTCTGGTATATGAATAACATGATGTTTTTCAATGGCAAAAATCAATGAATATTGTAAATGCACAAACAGTAATTTCTCCGCATTGCAAGGTGCAATTGTGAAATTTTTTGCTTTTTCCTGCTCCTCTTAGCATGATAAAGAAGATTCAAAGAGAGTGAGATGCCAGCTCCTTTCATTCAGTCAGTAGCTTCAATCATTTCTGGACGTTTTTCAATGGCAAAAATCAATAAATATTGTAAATGCACAAACAGTAATTTCTCCGCATTGCAAGGTGCAATTCTGAAATTTTTTGCTTTTTCCTGCTCCTCTTAGCATGATAAAGAAGATTCAAAGAGAGTGAGATGTTAGCTCCTTTCATTGTCAGTAGCTTCAAACATTTCTGGTATATGAATAACATGATGTTTTTCAATGGCAAAAATCAATGAATATTGTAAATGCACAAACAGTAATTTCTCCGCATTGCAAGGTGCAATTCTGAAATTTTTTACTTTTTCCTGCTCCTCTTAGCATGATAAAGAAGATTCAAAGAGAGTGAGATGCCAGCTCCTTTCATTCAGTTAGTAGCTTCAATCATTTCTGGACGTTTTTCAATGGCAAAAATCAATGAATATTGTAAATGCACAAACAGTAATTTCTCCGCATTGCAAGGTGCAATTCTGAAATTTTTTGCTTTTTCCTGCTCCTCTTAGTATGAAAAAGAAGATTCAAAGAGACAGAGATGCCAGCTCCTTTCATTCAGTCAGTAGCTTCAATCATTTCTGGACGTTTTTCAATGGCAAAAATCAATGAATATTGTAAATGCACAAACAGTAATTTCTCCGCATTGCAAGGTGCAATTCTGAAATTTTTTGCTTTTTCCTGCTCCTCTTAGCATGATAAAGAAGATTCAAAGAGAGTGAGATGCCAGCTCCTTTCATTCAGTCAGTAGCTTCAAACATTTCTGGTATATGAATAACATGATGTTTTTCAATGGCAAAAATCAATGAATATTTTAAATGCACAAACAGTAATTTCTCCGCATTGCAAGGTGCAATTCTGAAATTTTTTGCTTTTTCCTGCTCCTCTTAGCATGATAACGAAGATTCAAAGAGAGTGAGATACCAGCTCCTTTCATTCAGTCAGTAGCTTCAATCATTTCTGGACGTTTTTCAATGGCAAAAATCTATGAATATTGTAAATGCACAAACAGTAATTTCTCCGCATTGCAAGGTGCAATTCTGAAATTTTTTGCTTTTTCCTGCTCCTCTTAGCATGATAAAGAAGATTCAAAGAGAGTGAGATGCCAGCTCCTTTCATTCAGTCAGTAGCTTCAATCATTTCTGGACGTTTTTCAATGGCAAAAATCAATGAATATTGTAAATGCACAGACAGTAATTTCTCCGCATTGCAAGGTGCAATTCTGAAATTTTTTGCTTTTTCCTGCTCCTCTTAGCATGATAAAGAAGATTCAAAGAGAGTGAGATGTCAGCTCCTTTCATTCAGTCAGTAGCTTCAAACATTTCTGGTATATGAATAACATGATGTTTTTCAATGGCAAAAATCAATGAATATTGTAAATGCACAAACAGTAATTTCTCCGCATTGCAAGGTGCAATTCTGAAATTTTTTGCTTTTTCCTGCTCCTCTTAGCATGATAAAGAAGATTCAAAGAGAGTAAGATGCCAGCTCCTTTCATTCAGTCAGTAGTTTCAATCATTTCTGGACGTTTTTCAATGGCAAAAATCAATGAATATTGTAAATGCACAAACAGTAATTTCTCCGCATTGCAAGGTGCAATTCTGAAATTTTTTGCTTTTTCCTGCTCCTCTTAGCATGATAAAGAAGATTCAAAGAGAGTGAGATGCCAGCTCCTTTCATTCAGTCAGTAGCTTCAATCATTTCTGGACGTTTTTCAATGGCAAAAATCAATGAATATTGTAAATGCACAAACAGTAATTTCTCAGCATTGCAAGGTGCAATTCTGAAATTTTTTGCTTTTTCCTGCTCCTCTTAGCATGATAAAGAAGATTCAAAGAGAGTGAGATGCCAGCTCCTTTCATTCAGTCAGTAGCTTCAAACATTTCTGGTATATGAATAACATGATGTTTTTCAATGGCAAAAATCAATGAATATTGTAAATGCACAAACAGTAATTTCTCCGCATTGCAAGGTGCAATTGTGAAATTTTTTGCTTTTTCCTGCTCCTCTTAGCATGATAAAGAAGATTCAAAGAGAGTGAGATGCCAGCTCCTTTCATTCAGTCAGTAGCTTCAATCATTTCTGGACGTTTTTCAATGGCAAAAATCAATGAATATTGTAAATGCACAAACAGTAATTTCTCCGCATTGCAAGGTGCAATTCTGAAATTTTTTGCTTTTTCCTGCTCCTCTTAGCATGATAAAGAAGCTTCAAAGAGAGTGAGATGCCAGCTCCTTTCATTCAGTCAGTAGCTTCAATCATTTCTGGACGTTTTTCAATGGCAAAAATCAATGAATATTGTAAATGCACAAACAGTAATTTCTCCGCATTGCAAGGTGCAATTCTGAAATTTTTTGCTTTTTCCTGCTCCTCTTAGCATGATAAAGAAGATTCAAAGAGAGTGAGATGCCAGCTCCTTTCAGTCAGTCAGTAGCTTCAAACATTTCTGGTATATGAATAACATGATGTTTTTCAATGGCAAAAATCAATGAATATTGTAAATGCACAAACAGTAATTTCTCCGCATTGCAAGGTGCAATTCTGAAATTTTTGCTTTTTCCTGCTCCTCTTAGCATGATAAAGAAGATTCAAAGAGAGTGAGATGCCAGCTCCTTTCATTCAGTCAGTAGCTTCAATCATTTCTGGTCGTTTTTCAATGGCAAAAATCAATGAATATTGTACATGCACAAACAGTAATTTCTCCGCATTGCAAGGTGCAATTCTGAAATTTTTTAGTTTTTCCTGCTCCTCTTAGCATGATAAAGAAGATTCAAAGAGAGTGAGATGCCAGCTCCTTTCATTCAGTCAGTAGCTTCAAACATTTCTGGTATATGAATAACATGATGTTTTTCAATGGCAAAAATCAATGAATATTGTAAATGCACAAACAGTAATTTCTCCGCATTGCAAGGTGCAATTCTGAAATTTTTTGCTTTTTCCTGCTCCTCTTAGCATGATAAAGAAGATTCAAAGAGAGTGAGATGCCAGCTCCTTTCATTCAGTCAGTAGCTTCAATCATTTCTGGACGTTTTTCAATGGCAAAAATCAATGGATATTGTAAATGCACAAACAGTAATTTCTCCGCATTGCAAGGTGCAATTCTGAATTTTTTTGCTTTTTCCTGCTCCTCTTAGCATGATAAAGAAGATTCAAAGAGAGTGAGATGCCAGCTCCTTTCATTCAGTCAGTAGCTTCAATCATTTCTGGTATATGAATAACATGATGTTTTTCAATGGCAAAAATCAATGAATATTGTAAATGCACAAACAGTAATTTCTCCGCATTGCAAGGTGCAATTCTGAATTTTTTTGCTTTTTCCTGCTCCTCTTAGCATGATAAAGAAGATTCAAAGAGAGTGAGATGCCAGCTCCTTTCATTCCGTCAGTAGCTTCAATCATTTCTGTACGTTTTTCAATGGCAAAAATCAATGAATATTGTAAATGCACAAACAGTAATTTCTCCGCATTGCAAGGTGCAATTCTGAAATTTTTTGCTTTTTCCTGCTCCTCTTAGTATGATAAAGAAGATTCAAAGAGAGTGAGATGCCAGCTCCTTTCATTCAGTCAGTAGCTTCAATCATTTCTGGACGTTTTTCAATGGCAAAAATCAATGAATATTGTAAATGCACAAACAGTAATTTCTCCGCATTGCAAGGTGCAATTCTGAAATTTTTTGCTTTTTCCTGCTCCTCTTAGCATGATAAAGAAGATTCAAAGAGAGTGAGATGCCAGCTCCTTTCATTCAGTCAGTAGCTTCAAACATTTCTGGTATATGAATAACATGATGTTTTTCAATGGCAAAAATCAATGAATTTTGTAAATGCACAAACAGTAATTTCTCCGCATTGCAAGGTGCAATTCTGAAATTTTTTGCTTTTTCCTGCTCCTCTTAGCATGATAAAGAAGATTCAAAGAGAGTGAGATACCAGCTCCTTTCATTCAGTCAGTAGCTTCAATAATTTCTGGATGTTTTTCAATGGCAAAAATCAATGAATATTGTAAATGCACAAACAGTAATTTCTCCGCATTGCAAGGTGCAATTCTGAAATTTTCTGCTTTTTCCTGCTCCTCTTAGCATGATAAAGAATATTCAAAGAGAGTGAGATGCCAGCTCCTTTCATTCAGTCTGTAGCTTCAATCATTTCTGGATGTTTTTCAATGGCAAAAATCAATGAATATTGTAAATGCACAGACAGTAATTTCTCCGCATTGCAAGGTGCAATTCTGAAATTTTTTGCTTTTTCCTGCTCCTCTTAGCATGATAAAGAAGATTCAAAGAGAGTGAGATGTCAGCTCCTTTCATTGTCAGTAGCTTCAAACATTTCTGGTATATGAATAACATGATGTTTTTCAATGGCAAAAATCAATGAATATTGTAAATGCACAAACAGTAATTTCTCCGCATTGCAAGGTGCAATTGTGAAATTTTTTGCTTTTTCCTGCTCCTCTTAGCATGATAAAGATGATTCAAAGAGAGTGAGATGCCAGCTCCTTTCATTCAGTCAGTAGCTTCAATCATTTCTGGACGTTTTTCAATGGCAAAAATCAATGAATATTGTAAATGCACAAACAGTAATTTCTCCGCATTGCAAGGTGCAATTCTGAAATTTTTTGCTTTTTCCTGCTCCTCTTAGCATGATAAAGAAGATTCAAAGAGAGTGAGATGCCAGCTCCTTTCATTCAGTCAGTAGCTTCAATCATTTCTGGACGTTTTTCAATGGCAAAAATCAATGAATATTGTAAAAGCACAAACAGTAATTTCTCCGCATTGCAAGGTGCAATTCTGAAATTTTTTGCTTTTTCCTGCTCCTCTTAGCATGATAAAGAAGATTCAAAGAGAGTGAGATGCCAGCTCCTTTCAGTCAGTCAGTAGCTTCAAACATTTCTGGTATATGAATAACATGATGTTTTTCAATGGCAAAAATCAATGAATATTGTAAATGCACAAACAGTAATTTCTCCGCATTGCAAGGTGCAATTCTGAAATTTTTTGCTTTTTCCTGCTCCTCTTAGCATGATAAAGAAGATTCAAAGAGAGTGAGATGTCAGCTCCTTTCATTGTCAGTAGCTTCAAACATTTCTGGTATATGAATAACATGATGTTTTTCAATGGCAAAAATCAATGAATATTGTAAATGTACAAACAGTAATTTCTCCGCATTGCAAGGTGCAATTCTGAAATTTTTTGCTTTTTCCTGCTCCTCTTAGCATGATAAAGAAGATTCAAAGGGAGTGAGATGCCAGCTCCTTTCATTCAGTCAGTAGCTTCAAACATTTCTGGTATATGAATAACATGATGTTTTTCAATGGCAAAAATCAATGAATATTTTAAATGCACAAACAGTAATTTCTCCGCATTGCAAGGTGCAATTCTGAAATTTTTTGCTTTTTCCTGCTCCTCTTAGCATGATAAAGAAGATTCAAAGAGAGTGAGATACCAGCTCCTTTCATTCAGTCAGGAGCTTCAATCATTTCTGGACGTTTTTCAATGGCAAAAATCAATGAATATTGTAAATGCACAAACAGTAATTTCTCCGCATTGCAAGGTGCAATTCTGAAATTTTTTGCTTTTTCCTGCTCCTCTTAGCATGATAAAGAAGATTCAAAGAGAGTGAGATGCCAGCTCCTTTCATTCAGTCAGTAGCTTCAATCATTTCTGGACGTTTTTCAATGGCAAAAATCAATGAATATTGTAAATGCACAGACGGTAATTTCTCCGCATTGCAAGGTGCAATTCTGAAATTTTTTCTTTTTCCTGCTCCTCTTAGCATGATAAAGAAGATTCAAAGAGAGTGAGATGTCAGCTCCTTTCATTCAGTCAGTAGCTTCAAACATTTCTGGTATATGAATAACATGATGTTTTTCAATGGCAAAAATCAATGAATATTGTAAATGCACAAACAGTAATTTCTCCGCATTGCAAGGTGCAATTCTGAAATTTTTTGCTTTTTCCTGCTCCTCTTAGCATGATAAAGAAGATTCAAAGAGAGTAAGATGCCAGCTCCTTTCATTCAGTCAGTAGCTTCAATCATTTCTGGACGTTTTTCAATGGCAAAAATCAATGAATATTGTAAATGCACAAACAGTAATTTCTCCGCATTGCAAGGTGCAATTCTGAAATTTTTTGCTTTTTCCTGCTCCTCTTAGCATGATAAAGAAGATTCAAAGAGAGTGAGATGCCAGCTCCTTTCATTCAGTCAGTAGCTTCAATCATTTCTGGACGTTTTTCAATGGCAAAAATCAATGAATATTGTAAATGCACAAACAGTAATTTCTCAGCATTGCAAGGTGCAATTCTGAAATTTTTTGCTTTTTCCTGCTCCTCTTAGCATGATAAAGAAGATTCAAAGAGAGTGAGATGCCAGCTCCTTTCATTCAGTCAGTAGCTTCAAACATTTCTGGTATATGAATAACATGATGTTTTTCAATGGCAAAAATCAATGAATATTGTAAATGCACAAACAGTAATTTCTCCGCATTGCAAGGTGCAATTGTGAAATTTTTTGCTTTTTCCTGCTCCTCTTAGCATGATAAAGAAGATTCAAAGAGAGTGAGATGCCAGCTCCTTTCATTCAGTCAGTAGCTTCAATCATTTCTGGACGTTTTTCAATGGCAAAAATCAATAAATATTGTAAATGCACAAACAGTAATTTCTCCGCATTGCAAGGTGCAATTCTGAAATTTTTTGCTTTTTCCTGCTCCTCTTAGCATGATAAAGAAGATTCAAAGAGAGTGAGATGTTAGCTCCTTTCATTGTCAGTAGCTTCAAACATTTCTGGTATATGAATAACATGATGTTTTTCAATGGCAAAAATCAATGAATATTGTAAATGCACAAACAGTAATTTCTCCGCATTGCAAGGTGCAATTCTGAAATTTTTTACTTTTTCCTGCTCCTCTTAGCATGATAAAGAAGATTCAAAGAGAGTGAGATGCCAGCTCCTTTCATTCAGTTAGTAGCTTCAATCATTTCTGGACGTTTTTCAATGGCAAAAATCAATGAATATTGTAAATGCACAAACAGTAATTTCTCCGCATTGCAAGGTGCAATTCTGAAATTTTTTGCTTTTTCCTGCTCCTCTTAGTATGAAAAAGAAGATTCAAAGAGACAGAGATGCCAGCTCCTTTCATTCAGTCAGTAGCTTCAATCATTTCTGGACGTTTTTCAATGGCAAAAATCAATGAATATTGTAAATGCACAAACAGTAATTTCTCCGCATTGCAAGGTGCAATTCTGAAATTTTTTGCTTTTTCCTGCTCCTCTTAGCATGATAAAGAAGATTCAAAGAGAGTGAGATGCCAGCTCCTTTCATTCAGTCAGTAGCTTCAAACATTTCTGGTATATGAATAACATGATGTTTTTCAATGGCAAAAATCAATGAATATTTTAAATGCACAAACAGTAATTTCTCCGCATTGCAAGGTGCAATTCTGAAATTTTTTGCTTTTTCCTGCTCCTCTTAGCATGATAACGAAGATTCAAAGAGAGTGAGATACCAGCTCCTTTCATTCAGTCAGTAGCTTCAATCATTTCTGGACGTTTTTCAATGGCAAAAATCTATGAATATTGTAAATGCACAAACAGTAATTTCTCCGCATTGCAAGGTGCAATTCTGAAATTTTTTGCTTTTTCCTGCTCCTCTTAGCATGATAAAGAAGATTCAAAGAGAGTGAGATGCCAGCTCCTTTCATTCAGTCAGTAGCTTCAATCATTTCTGGACGTTTTTCAATGGCAAAAATCAATGAATATTGTAAATGCACAGACAGTAATTTCTCCGCATTGCAAGGTGCAATTCTGAAATTTTTTGCTTTTTCCTGCTCCTCTTAGCATGATAAAGAAGATTCAAAGAGAGTGAGATGTCAGCTCCTTTCATTCAGTCAGTAGCTTCAAACATTTCTGGTATATGAATAACATGATGTTTTTCAATGGCAAAAATCAATGAATATTGTAAATGCACAAACAGTAATTTCTCCGCATTGCAAGGTGCAATTCTGAAATTTTTTGCTTTTTCCTGCTCCTCTTAGCATGATAAAGAAGATTCAAAGAGAGTAAGATGCCAGCTCCTTTCATTCAGTCAGTAGTTTCAATCATTTCTGGACGTTTTTCAATGGCAAAAATCAATGAATATTGTAAATGCACAAACAGTAATTTCTCCGCATTGCAAGGTGCAATTCTGAAATTTTTTGCTTTTTCCTGCTCCTCTTAGCATGATAAAGAAGATTCAAAGAGAGTGAGATGCCAGCTCCTTTCATTCAGTCAGTAGCTTCAATCATTTCTGGACGTTTTTCAATGGCAAAAATCAATGAATATTGTAAATGCACAAACAGTAATTTCTCAGCATTGCAAGGTGCAATTCTGAAATTTTTTGCTTTTTCCTGCTCCTCTTAGCATGATAAAGAAGATTCAAAGAGAGTGAGATGCCAGCTCCTTTCATTCAGTCAGTAGCTTCAAACATTTCTGGTATATGAATAACATGATGTTTTTCAATGGCAAAAATCAATGAATATTGTAAATGCACAAACAGTAATTTCTCCGCATTGCAAGGTGCAATTGTGAAATTTTTTGCTTTTTCCTGCTCCTCTTAGCATGATAAAGAAGATTCAAAGAGAGTGAGATGCCAGCTCCTTTCATTCAGTCAGTAGCTTCAATCATTTCTGGACGTTTTTCAATGGCAAAAATCAATGAATATTGTAAATGCACAAACAGTAATTTCTCCGCATTGCAAGGTGCAATTCTGAAATTTTTTGCTTTTTCCTGCTCCTCTTAGCATGATAAAGAAGCTTCAAAGAGAGTGAGATGCCAGCTCCTTTCATTCAGTCAGTAGCTTCAATCATTTCTGGACGTTTTTCAATGGCAAAAATCAATGAATATTGTAAATGCACAAACAGTAATTTCTCCGCATTGCAAGGTGCAATTCTGAAATTTTTTGCTTTTTCCTGCTCCTCTTAGCATGATAAAGAAGATTCAAAGAGAGTGAGATGCCAGCTCCTTTCAGTCAGTCAGTAGCTTCAAACATTTCTGGTATATGAATAACATGATGTTTTTCAATGGCAAAAATCAATGAATATTGTAAATGCACAAACAGTAATTTCTCCGCATTGCAAGGTGCAATTCTGAAATTTTTGCTTTTTCCTGCTCCTCTTAGCATGATAAAGAAGATTCAAAGAGAGTGAGATGCCAGCTCCTTTCATTCAGTCAGTAGCTTCAATCATTTCTGGTCGTTTTTCAATGGCAAAAATCAATGAATATTGTACATGCACAAACAGTAATTTCTCCGCATTGCAAGGTGCAATTCTGAAATTTTTTAGTTTTTCCTGCTCCTCTTAGCATGATAAAGAAGATTCAAAGAGAGTGAGATGCCAGCTCCTTTCATTCAGTCAGTAGCTTCAAACATTTCTGGTATATGAATAACATGATGTTTTTCAATGGCAAAAATCAATGAATATTGTAAATGCACAAACAGTAATTTCTCCGCATTGCAAGGTGCAATTCTGAAATTTTTTGCTTTTTCCTGCTCCTCTTAGCATGATAAAGAAGATTCAAAGAGAGTGAGATGCCAGCTCCTTTCATTCAGTCAGTAGCTTCAATCATTTCTGGACGTTTTTCAATGGCAAAAATCAATGGATATTGTAAATGCACAAACAGTAATTTCTCCGCATTGCAAGGTGCAATTCTGAATTTTTTTGCTTTTTCCTGCTCCTCTTAGCATGATAAAGAAGATTCAAAGAGAGTGAGATGCCAGCTCCTTTCATTCAGTCAGTAGCTTCAATCATTTCTGGTATATGAATAACATGATGTTTTTCAATGGCAAAAATCAATGAATATTGTAAATGCACAAACAGTAATTTCTCCGCATTGCAAGGTGCAATTCTGAATTTTTTTGCTTTTTCCTGCTCCTCTTAGCATGATAAAGAAGATTCAAAGAGAGTGAGATGCCAGCTCCTTTCATTCCGTCAGTAGCTTCAATCATTTCTGTACGTTTTTCAATGGCAAAAATCAATGAATATTGTAAATGCACAAACAGTAATTTCTCCGCATTGCAAGGTGCAATTCTGAAATTTTTTGCTTTTTCCTGCTCCTCTTAGTATGATAAAGAAGATTCAAAGAGAGTGAGATGCCAGCTCCTTTCATTCAGTCAGTAGCTTCAATCATTTCTGGACGTTTTTCAATGGCAAAAATCAATGAATATTGTAAATGCACAAACAGTAATTTCTCCGCATTGCAAGGTGCAATTCTGAAATTTTTTGCTTTTTCCTGCTCCTCTTAGCATGATAAAGAAGATTCAAAGAGAGTGAGATGCCAGCTCCTTTCATTCAGTCAGTAGCTTCAAACATTTCTGGTATATGAATAACATGATGTTTTTCAATGGCAAAAATCAATGAATTTTGTAAATGCACAAACAGTAATTTCTCCGCATTGCAAGGTGCAATTCTGAAATTTTTTGCTTTTTCCTGCTCCTCTTAGCATGATAAAGAAGATTCAAAGAGAGTGAGATACCAGCTCCTTTCATTCAGTCAGTAGCTTCAATAATTTCTGGATGTTTTTCAATGGCAAAAATCAATGAATATTGTAAATGCACAAACAGTAATTTCTCCGCATTGCAAGGTGCAATTCTGAAATTTTCTGCTTTTTCCTGCTCCTCTTAGCATGATAAAGAATATTCAAAGAGAGTGAGATGCCAGCTCCTTTCATTCAGTCTGTAGCTTCAATCATTTCTGGATGTTTTTCAATGGCAAAAATCAATGAATATTGTAAATGCACAGACAGTAATTTCTCCGCATTGCAAGGTGCAATTCTGAAATTTTTTGCTTTTTCCTGCTCCTCTTAGCATGATAAAGAAGATTCAAAGAGAGTGAGATGTCAGCTCCTTTCATTGTCAGTAGCTTCAAACATTTCTGGTATATGAATAACATGATGTTTTTCAATGGCAAAAATCAATGAATATTGTAAATGCACAAACAGTAATTTCTCCGCATTGCAAGGTGCAATTGTGAAATTTTTTGCTTTTTCCTGCTCCTCTTAGCATGATAAAGATGATTCAAAGAGAGTGAGATGCCAGCTCCTTTCATTCAGTCAGTAGCTTCAATCATTTCTGGACGTTTTTCAATGGCAAAAATCAATGAATATTGTAAATGCACAAACAGTAATTTCTCCGCATTGCAAGGTGCAATTCTGAAATTTTTTGCTTTTTCCTGCTCCTCTTAGCATGATAAAGAAGATTCAAAGAGAGTGAGATGCCAGCTCCTTTCATTCAGTCAGTAGCTTCAATCATTTCTGGACGTTTTTCAATGGCAAAAATCAATGAATATTGTAAAAGCACAAACAGTAATTTCTCCGCATTGCAAGGTGCAATTCTGAAATTTTTTGCTTTTTCCTGCTCCTCTTAGCATGATAAAGAAGATTCAAAGAGAGTGAGATGCCAGCTCCTTTCAGTCAGTCAGTAGCTTCAAACATTTCTGGTATATGAATAACATGATGTTTTTCAATGGCAAAAATCAATGAATATTGTAAATGCACAAACAGTAATTTCTCCGCATTGCAAGGTGCAATTCTGAAATTTTTTGCTTTTTCCTGCTCCTCTTAGCATGATAAAGAAGATTCAAAGAGAGTGAGATGCCAGCTCCTTTCATTCAGTCAGTAGCTTCAATCATTTCTGGTCGTTTTTCAATGGCAAAAATCAATGAATATTGTACATGCACAAACAGTAATTTCTCCGCATTGCAAGGTGCAATTCTGAAATTTTTTTGTTTTTCCTGCTCCTCTTAGCATGATAAAGAAGATTCAAAGAGAGTGAGATGCCAGCTCCTTTCATTCAGTCAGTAGCTTCAAACATTTCTGGTATATGAATAACATGATGTTTTTCAATGGCAAAAATCAATGAATATTGTAAATGCACAAACAGTAATTTCTCCGCATTGCAAGGTGCAATTCTGAATTTTTTTGCTTTTTCCTGCTCCTCTTAGCATGATAAAGAAGATTCAAAGAGAGTGAGATGCCAGCTCTTTCATTCAGTCAGTAGCTTCAATCATTTCTGGACGTTTTTCAATGGCAAAAATCAATGGATATTGTAAATGCACAAACAGTAATTTCTCCGCATTGCAAGGTGCAATTCTGAAATTTTTTGCTTTTTCCTGCTCCTCTTAGCATGATAAAGAAGATTCAAAGAGAGTGAGATGCCAGCTCCTTTCATTCAGTCAGTAGCTTCAATCATTTCTGGTATATGAATAACATGATGTTTTTCAATGGCAAAAATCAATGAATATTGTAAATGCACAAACAGTAATTTCTCCGCATTGCAAGGTGCAATTCTGAAATTTTTTGCTTTTTCCTGCTCCTCTTAGCATGATAAAGAAGATTCAAAGAGAGTGAGATGCCAGCTCCTTTCATTCCGTCAGTAGCTTCAATCATTTCTGTACGTTTTTCAATGGCAAAAATCAATGAATATTGTAAATGCACAAACAGTAATTTCTCCGCATTGCAAGGTGCAATTCTGAAATTTTTTGCTTTTTCCTGCTCCTCTTAGTATGATAAAGAAGATTCAAAGAGAGTGAGATGCCAGCTCCTTTCATTCAGTCAGTAGCTTCAATCATTTCTGGACGTTTTTCAATGGCAAAAATCAATGAATATTGTAAATGCACAAACAGTAATTTCTCCGCATTGCAAGGTGCAATTCTGAAATTTTTTGCTTTTTCCTGCTCCTCTTAGCATGATAAAGAAGATTCAAAGAGAGTGAGATACCAGCTCCTTTCATTCAGTCAGTAGCTTCAAACATTTCTGGTATATGAATAACATGATGTTTTTCAATGGCAAAAATCAATGAATATTGTAAATGCACAAACAGTAATTTCTCCGCATTGCAAGGTGCAATTCTGAAATTTTTTGCTTTTTCCTGCTCCTCTTAGCATGATAAAGAAGATTCAAAGAGAGTGAGATGCCAGCTCCTTTCATTCCGTCAGTAGCTTCAATCATTTCTGTACGTTTTTCAATGGCAAAAATCAATGAATATTGTAAATGCACAAACAGTAATTTCTCCGCATTGCAAGGTGCAATTCTGAAATTTTTTGCTTTTTCCTGCTCCTCTTAGTATGATAAAGAAGATTCAAAGAGAGTGAGATGCCAGCTCCTTTCATTCAGTCAGTAGCTTCAATCATTTCTGGACGTTTTTCAATGGCAAAAATCAATGAATATTGTAAATGCACAAACAGTAATTTCTCCGCATTGCAAGGTGCAATTCTGAAATTTTTTGCTTTTTCCTGCTCCTCTTAGCATGATAAAGAAGATTCAAAGAGAGTGAGATACCAGCTCCTTTCATTCAGTCAGTAGCTTCAAACATTTCTGGTATATGAATAACATGATGTTTTTCAATGGCAAAAATCAATGAATTTTGTAAATGCACAAACAGTAATTTCTCCGCATTGCAAGGTGCAATTGTGAAATTTTTTGCTTTTTCCTGCTCCTCTTAGCATGATAAAGATGATTCAAAGAGAGTGAGATGCCAGCTCCTTTCATTCAGTCAGTAGCTTCAATCATTTCTGGACGTTTTTCAATGGCAAAAATCAATGAATATTGTAAATGCACAAACAGTAATTTCTCCGCATTGCAAGGTGCAATTCTGAAATTTTTTGCTTTTTCCTGCTCCTCTTAGCATGATAAAGAAGATTCAAAGAGAGTGAGATGCCAGCTCCTTTCATTCAGTCAGTAGCTTCAATCATTTCTGGACGTTTTTCAATGGCAAAAATCAATGAATATTGTAAAAGCACAAACAGTAATTTCTCCGCATTGCAAGGTGCAATTCTGAAATTTTTTGCTTTTTCCTGCTCCTCTTAGCATGATAAAGAAGATTCAAAGAGAGTGAGATGCCAGCTCCTTTCAGTCAGTCAGTAGCTTCAAACATTTCTGGTATATGAATAACATGATGTTTTTCAATGGCAAAAATCAATGAATATTGTAAATGCACAAACAGTAACTTCTCCGCATTGCAAGGTGCAATTCTGAAATTTTTTGCTTTTTCCTGCTCCTCTTAGCATGATAAAGAAGATTCAAAGAGAGTGAGATGCCAGCTCCTTTCATTCAGTCAGTAGCTTCAATCATTTCTGGTCGTTTTTCAATGGCAAAAATCAATGAATATTGTACATGCACAAACAGTAATTTCTCCGCATTGCAAGGTGCAATTCTGAAATTTTTTAGTTTTTCCTGCTCCTCTTAGCATGATAAAGAAGATTCAAAGAGAGTGAGATGCCAGCTCCTTTCATTCAGTCAGTAGCTTCAATCATTTCTGGTATATGAATAACATGATGTTTTTCAATGGCAAAAATCAATGAATATTGTAAATGCACAAACAGTAATTTCTCCGCATTGCAAGGTGCAATTCTGAAATTTTTTGCTTTTTCCTGCTCCTCTTAGCATGATAAAGAAGATTCAAAGAGAGTGAGATGCCAGCTCCTTTCATTCCGTCAGTAGCTTCAATCATTTCTGTACGTTTTTCAATGGCAAAAATCAATGAATATTGTAAATGCACAAACAGTAATTTCTCCGCATTGCAAGGTGCAATTCTGAAATTTTTTGCTTTTTCCTGCTCCTCTTAGTATGATAAAGAAGATTCAAAGAGAGTGAGATGCCAGCTCCTTTCATTCAGTCAGTAGCTTCAATCATTTCTGGACGTTTTTCAATGGCAAAAATCAATGAATATTGTAAATGCACAAACAGTAATTTCTCCGCATTGCAAGGTGCAATTCTGAAATTTTTTGCTTTTTCCTGCTCCTCTTAGCATGATAAAGAAGATTCAAAGAGAGTGAGATACCAGCTCCTTTCATTCAGTCAGTAGCTTCAAACATTTCTGGTATATGAATAACATGATGTTTTTCAATGGCAAAAATCAATGAATTTTGTAAATGCACAAACAGTAATTTCTCCGCATTGCAAGGTGCAATTCTGAAATTTTTTGCTTTTTCCTGCTCCTCTTAGCATGATAAAGAAGATTCAAAGAGAGTGAGATACCAGCTCCTTTCATTCAGTCAGTAGCTTCAATAATTTCTGGATGTTTTTCAATGGCAAAAATCAATGAATATTGTAAATGCACAAACAGTAATTTCTCCGCATTGCAAGGTGCAATTCTGAAATTTTTTGCTTTTTCCTGCTCCTCTTAGCATGATAAAGAAGATTCAAAGAGAGTGAGATGCCAGCTCCTTTCATTCAGTCAGTAGCTTCAATCATTTCTGGATGTTTTTCAATGGCAAAAATCAATGAATATTGTAAATGCACAGACAGTAATTTCTCCGCATTGCAAGGTGCAATTCTGAAATTTTTTGCTTTTTCCTGCTCCTCTTAGCATGATAAAGAAGATTCAAAGAGAGTGAGATGTCAGCTCCTTTCATTGTCAGTAGCTTCAAACATTTCTGGTATATGAATAACATGATGTTTTTCAATGGCAAAAATCAATGAATATTGTAAATGCACAAACAGTAATTTCTCCGCATTGCAAGGTGCAATTCTGAAATTTTTTGCTTTTTCCTGCTCCTCTTAGCATGATAAAGAAGATTCAAAGAGAGTGAGATGCCAGCTCCTTTCATTCAGTTAGTAGCTTCAATCATTTCTGGACGTTTTTCAATGGCAAAAATCAATGAATATTGTAAATGCACAAACAGTAATTTCTCCGCATTGCAAGGTGCAATTCTGAAATTTTTTGCTTTTTCCTGCTCCTCTTAGCATGATAAAGAAGATTCAAAGAGACTGAGATGCCAGCTCCTTTCATTCAGTCAGTAGCTTCAATCATTTCTGGACGTTTTTCAATGGCAAAAATCAATGAATATTGTAAATGCACAAACAGTAATTTCTCCGCATTGCAAGTTGCAATTCTGAAATTTTTTGCTTTTTCCTGCTCCTCTTAGCATGATAAAGAAGATTCAAAGAGAGTGAGATGCCAGCTCCTTTCATTCAGTCAGTAGCTTCAAACATTTCTGGTATATGAATAACATGATGTTTTTCAATGGCAAAAATCAATGAATATTTTAAATGCACAAACAGTAATTACTCCGCATTGCAAGGTGCAATTCTGAAATTTTTTGCTTTTTCCTGCTCCTCTTAGCATGATAAAGAAGATTCAAAGAGAGTGAGATACCAGCTCCTTTCATTCAGTCAGTAGCTTCAATCATTTCTGGACGTTTTTCAATGGCAAAAATCAATGAATATTGTAAATGCACAAACAGTAATTTCTCCGCATTGCAAGGTGCAATTCTGAAATTTTTTGCTTTTTCCTGCTCCTCTTAGCATGATAAAGAAGATTCAAAGAGAGTGAGATGCCAGCTCCTTTCATTCAGTCAGTAGCTTCAATCATTTCTGGACGTTTTTCAATGGCAAAAATCAATGAATATTGTAAATGCACAGACAGTAATTTCTCCGCATTGCAAGGTGCAATTCTGAAATTTTTTGCTTTTTCCTGCTCCTCTTAGCATGATAAAGAAGATTCAAAGAGAGTGAGATGTCAGCTCCTTTCATTCAGTCAGTAGCTTCAAACATTTCTGGTATATGAAAAACATGATGTTTTTCAATGGCAAAAATCAATGAATATTGTAAATGCACAAACAGTAATTTCTCCGCATTGCAAGGTGCAATTCTGAAATTTTTTAGTTTTTCCTGCTCCTCTTAGCATGATAAAGAAGATTCAAAGAGAGTGAGATGCCAGCTCCTTTCATTCAGTCAGTAGCTTCAATCATTTCTGGTATATGAATAACATGATGTTTTTCAATGGCAAAAATCAATGAATATTGTAAATGCACAAACAGTAATTTCTCCGCATTGCAAGGTGCAATTCTGAAATTTTTTGCTTTTTCCTGCTCCTCTTAGCATGATAAAGAAGATTCAAAGAGAGTGAGATGCCAGCTCCTTTCATTCCGTCAGTAGCTTCAATCATTTCTGTACGTTTTTCAATGGCAAAAATCAATGAATATTGTAAATGCACAAACAGTAATTTCTCCGCATTGCAAGGTGCAATTCTGAAATTTTTTGCTTTTTCCTGCTCCTCTTAGTATGATAAAGAAGATTCAAAGAGAGTGAGATGCCAGCTCCTTTCATTCAGTCAGTAGCTTCAATCATTTCTGGACGTTTTTCAATGGCAAAAATCAATGAATATTGTAAATGCACAAACAGTAATTTCTCCGCATTGCAAGGTGCAATTCTGAAATTTTTTGCTTTTTCCTGCTCCTCTTAGCATGATAAAGAAGATTCAAAGAGAGTGAGATACCAGCTCCTTTCATTCAGTCAGTAGCTTCAAACATTTCTGGTATATGAATAACATGATGTTTTTCAATGGCAAAAATCAATGAATTTTGTAAATGCACAAACAGTAATTTCTCCGCATTGCAAGGTGCAATTCTGAAATTTTTTGCTTTTTCCTGCTCCTCTTAGCATGATAAAGAAGATTCAAAGAGAGTGAGATACCAGCTCCTTTCATTCAGTCAGTAGCTTCAATAATTTCTGGATGTTTTTCAATGGCAAAAATCAATGAATATTGTAAATGCACAAACAGTAATTTCTCCGCATTGCAAGGTGCAATTCTGAAATTTTTTGCTTTTTCCTGCTCCTCTTAGCATGATAAAGAAGATTCAAAGAGAGTGAGATGCCAGCTCCTTTCATTCAGTCAGTAGCTTCAATCATTTCTGGATGTTTTTCAATGGCAAAAATCAATGAATATTGTAAATGCACAGACAGTAATTTCTCCGCATTGCAAGGTGCAATTCTGAAATTTTTTGCTTTTTCCTGCTCCTCTTAGCATGATAAAGAAGATTCAAAGAGAGTGAGATGTCAGCTCCTTTCATTGTCAGTAGCTTCAAACATTTCTGGTATATGAATAACATGATGTTTTTCAATGGCAAAAATCAATGAATATTGTAAATGCACAAACAGTAATTTCTCCGCATTGCAAGGTGCAATTCTGAAATTTTTTGCTTTTTCCTGCTCCTCTTAGCATGATAAAGAAGATTCAAAGAGAGTGAGATGCCAGCTCCTTTCATTCAGTTAGTAGCTTCAATCATTTCTGGACGTTTTTCAATGGCAAAAATCAATGAATATTGTAAATGCACAAACAGTAATTTCTCCGCATTGCAAGGTGCAATTCTGAAATTTTTTGCTTTTTCCTGCTCCTCTTAGCATGATAAAGAAGATTCAAAGAGAGTGAGATGCCAGCTCCTTTCATTCAGTCAGTAGCTTCAAACATTTCTGGTATATGAATAACATGATGTTTTTCAATGGCAAAAATCAATGAATATTTTAAATGCACAAACAGTAATTACTCCGCATTGCAAGGTGCAATTCTGAAATTTTTTGCTTTTTCCTGCTCCTCTTAGCATGATAAAGAAGATTCAAAGAGAGTGAGATACCAGCTCCTTTCATTCAGTCAGTAGCTTCAATCATTTCTGGACGTTTTTCAATGGCAAAAATCAATGAATATTGTAAATGCACAAACAGTAATTTCTCCGCATTGCAAGGTGAAATTCTGAAATTTTTTGCTTTTTCCTGCTCCTCTTAGCATGATAAAGAAGATTCAAAGAGAGTGAGATGCCAGCTCCTTTCATTCAGTCAGTAGCTTCAATCATTTCTGGACGTTTTTCAATGGCAAAAATCAATGAATATTGTAAATGCACAGACAGTAATTTCTCCGCATTGCAAGGTGCAATTCTGAAATTTTTTGCTTTTTCCTGCTCCTCTTAGCATGATAAAGAAGATTCAAAGAGAGTGAGATGTCAGCTCCTTTCATTCAGTCAGTAGCTTCAAACATTTCTGGTATATGAAAAACATGATGTTTTTCAATGGCAAAAATCAATGAATATTGTAAATGCACAAACAGTAATTTCTCCACATTGCAAGGTGCAATTCTGAAATTTTTTTGCTTTTTCCTGCTCCTCTTAGCATGATAAAGAAGATTCAAAGAGAGTAAGATGCCAGCTCCTTTCATTCAGTCAGTAGCTTCAATCATTTCTGGACGTTTTTCAATGGCAAAAATCAATGAATATTGTAAATGCACAAACAGTAATTTCTCCGCATTGCAAGGTGCAATTCTGAAATTTTTTGCTTTTTCCTGCTCCTCTTAGCATGATAAAGAAGATTCAAAGAGAGTGAGATGCCAGCTCCTTTCATTCAGTCAGTAGCTTCAATCATTTCTGGACGTTTTTCAATGGCAAAAATCAATGAATATTGTAAATGCACAAACAGTAATTTCTCCGCATTGCAAGGTGCAATTCTGAAATTTTTTGCTTTTTCCTGCTCCTCTTAGCATGATAAAGAAGATTCAAAGAGAGTGAGATGCCAGCTCCTTTCATTCAGTCAGTAGCTTCAAACATTTCTGGTATATGAATAACATGATGTTTTTCAATGGCAAAAATCAATGAATATTGTAAATGCACAAACAGTAATTTCTCCGCATTGCAAGGTGCAATTCTGAAATTTTTTGCTTTTTCCTGCTCCTCTTAGCATGATAAAGAAGATTCAAAGAGAGTGAGATGCCAGCTCCTTTCATTCAGTCAGTAGCTTCAATCATTTCTGGACGTTTTTCAATGGCAAAAATCAATGAATATTGTAAATGCACAAACAGTAATTTCTCCGCATTGCAAGGTGCAATTCTGAAATTTTTTGCTTTTTCCTGCTCCTCTTAGCATGATAAAGAAGATTCAAAGAGAGTGAGATGCCAGCTCCTTTCATTCATTCAGTAGCTTCAATCATTTCTGGACGTTTTTCAATGGCAAAAATCAATGAATATTGTAAATGCACAAAGAGTAATTTCTCCGCATTGCAAGGTGCAATTCTGAAATTTTTTGCTTTTTCCTGCTCCTCTTAGCATGATAAAGAAGATTCAAAGAGAGTGAGATGCCAGCTCCTTTCAGTCAGTCAGTAGCTTCAAACATTTCTGGTATATGAATAACATGATGTTTTTCAATGGCAAAAATCAATGAATATTGTAAATGCACAAACAGTAATTTCTCCGCATTGCAAGGTGCAATTCTGAAATTTTTTGCTTTTTCCTGCTCCTCTTAGCATGATAAAGAAGATTCAAAGAGAGTGAGATGCCAGCTCCTTTCATTCAGTCAGTAGCTTCAATCATTTGTGGACGTTTTTCAATAGCAAAAATCAATGAATATTGTAAATGCACAAACAGTAATTTCTCTGCATTGCAAGGTGCAATTCTGAAATTTTTTGCTTTTTCCTGCTCCTCTTAGCATGATAAAGAAGATTCAAAGAGAGTGAGATGCCAGCTCCTTTCATTCAGTCAGCAGCTTCAAACATTTCTAGTATATGAATAACATCATGTTTTTCAATGGCAAAAATCAATGAATATTGTAAATGCACAAACAGTAATTTCTCCGCATTGCAAGGTGCAATTCTGAAATTTTTTGCTTTTTCCTGCTCCTCTTAGCATGATAAAGAAGATTCAAAGAGAGTGAGATGCCAGCTCCTTTCATTCAGTCAGTAGCTTCAATCATTTCTGGACGTTTTTCAATGGCAAAAATCAATGAATATTGTAAATGCACAAACAGTAATTTCTCCGCATTGCAAGGTGCAATTCTGAAATTTTTTGCTTTTTCCTGCTCCTCTTAGCATGATAAAGAAGATTCAAAGAGAGTGAGATGCCAGCTCCTTTCATTCAGTCAGTAGCTTCAATCATTTCTGGTATATGAATAACATGATGTTTTTCAATGGCAAATATCAATGAATATTGTAAATGCACAAACAGTAATTTCTCCGCATTGCAAGGTGCAATTCTGAAATTTTTTGCTTTTTAGTGCTCCTCTTAGCATGATAAAGAAGATTCAAAGAGAGTGAGATGCCAGCTCCTTTCATTCAGTCAGTAGCTTCAAACATTTCTGGTATATGAATAACATGATGTTTTTCAATGGCAAAAATCAATGAATATTGTAAATGCACAAACAGTAATTTCTCCGCATTGCAAGGTGCAATTCTGAAATTTTTTGCTTTTTCCTGCTCCTCTTAGCATGATAAAGAAGATTCAAAGAGAGTGAGAAATGCCAGCTCCTTTCATTCAGTCAGTAGCTTCAATCATTTCTGGACGTTTTTCAATGGCAAAAATCAATGAATATTGTAAATGCACAAACAGTAATTTCTCCGCATTGCAAGGTGCAATTCTGAAATTTTTTGCTTTTTCCTGCTCCTCTTAGCATGATAAAGAAGATTCAAAGAGAGTGAGATGCCAGGTCCTTTCATTCAGTCAGTAGCTTCAATCATTTCTGGTATATGAATAACATGATGTTTTTCAATGGCAAAAATCAATGAATATTGTAAATGCACAAACAGTAATTTCTCCGCATTGCAAGGTGCAATTCTGAAATTTTTTGCTTTTTCCTGCTTCTCTTAGCATGATAAAGAAGATTCAAAGAGAGTGAGATGCCAGCTCCTTTCATTCAGTCAGTAGCTTCAAACATATCTGGTATATGAATAACATGATGTTTTTCAATGGCAAAAATCAATGAATATTGTAAATGCACAAACAGTAATTTCTCCGCATTGCAAGGTGCAATTCTGAAATTTTTTGCTTTTTCCTGCTCCTCTTAGCATGATAAAGAAGATTCAAAGAGATTGAGATGCCAGCTCCTTTCATTCAGTCAGTAGCTTCAATCATTTCTGGACGTTTTTCAATGGCAAAAATCAATGAATATTGTAAATGCACAAACAGTAATTTCTCCGCATTGCAAGGTGCAATTCTGAAATTTTTTGCTTTTTCCTGCTCCTCTTAGCATGATAAAGAAGATTCAAAGAGAGTGAGATGCCAGCTCCTTTCATTCAGTCAGTAGCTTCAATCATTTCTGGACGTTTTTCAATGGCAAAAATCAATGAATATTGTAAATGCACAAACAGTAATTTCTCCGCATTGCAAGGTGCAATTCTGAAATTTTTTGCTTTTTCCTGCTCCTCTTAGCATGATAAAGAAGATTCAAAGAGAGTGAGATGCCAGCTCCTTTCATTCAGTCAGTAGCTTCAATCATTTCTGGTCGTTTTTCAATGGCAAAAATCAATGAATATTGTACATGCACAAACAGTAATTTCTCCGCATTGCAAGGTGCAATTCTGAAATTTTTTAGTTTTTCCTGCTACTCTTAGCATGATAAAGAAAATTCAAAGAGAGTGAGATGCCAGCTCCTTTCATTCAGTCAGTAGCTTCAAATATTTCTGGTATATGAATAACATGATGTTTTTCAATGGCAAAAATCAATGAATATTGTAAATGCACAAACAGTAATTTCTCCGCATTGCAAGGTGCAATTCTGAAATTTTTTGCTTTTTCCTGCTCCTCTTAGCATGATAAAGAAGATTCAAAGAGAGAGAGATGCCAGCTCCTTTCATTCAGTCAGTAGCTTCAATCATTTCTGGACGTTTTTCAATGGCAAAAATCAATGGATATTGTAAATGCACAAACAGTAATTTCTCTGCATTGCAAGGTGCAATTCTGAAATTTTTTGCTTTTTCCTGCTCCTCTTAGCATGATAAAGAAGATTCAAAGAGAGTGAGATGCCAGCTCCTTTCATTCAGTCAGTAGCTTCAATCATTTCTGGTATATGAATAACATGATGTTTTTCAATGGCAAAAATCAATGAATATTGTAAATGCACAAACAGTAATTTCTCCGCATTGCAAGGTGCAATTCTGAAATTTTTTCCTTTTTCCTGCTCCTCTTAGCATGATAAAGAAGATTCAAAGAGAGTGAGATGCCAGCTCCTTTCATTCCGTCAGTAGCTTCAATCATTTCTGTACGTTTTTCAATGGCAAAAATCAATGAATATTGTAAATGCACAAACAGTAATTTCTCCGCATTGCAAGGTGCAATTCTGAAATTTTTTGCTTTTTCCTGCTCCTCTTAGTATGATAAAGAAGATTCAAAGAGAGTGAGATGCCAGCTCCTTTCATTCAGTCAGTAGCTTCAATCATTTCTGGACGTTTTTCAATGGCAAAAATCAATGAATATTGTAAATGCACAAACAGTAATTTCTCCGCATTGCAAGGTGCAATTCTGAAATTGTTTGCTTTTTCCTGCTCCTCTTAGCATGATAAAGAAGATTCAAACAGAGTGAGATGCCAGCTCCTTTCATTCAGTCAGTAGCTTCAAACATTTCTGGTATATGAATAACATGATGTTTTTCAATGGCAAAAATCAATGAATTTTGTAAATGCACAAACAGTAATTTCTCTGCATTGCAAGGTGCAATTCTGAAATTTTTTGCTTTTTCCTGCTCCTCTTAGCATGATAAAGAAGATTCAAAGAGAGTGAGATACCAGCTCCTTTCCTTCAGTCAGTAGCTTCAATAATTTCTGGATGTTTTTCAATGGCAAAAATCAATGAATATTGTAAATGCACAAACAGTAATTTCTCCGCATTGCAAGGTGCAATTCTGAAATTTTTTGCTTTTTCCTGCTCCTCTTAGCATGATAAAGAAGATTCAAAGAGAGTGAGATGCCAGCTCCTTTCATTCAGTCAGTAGCTTCAATCATTTCTGGATGTTTTTCAATGGCAAAAATCAATGAATATTGTAAATGCACAGACAGCAATTTCTCCGCATTGCAAGGTGCAATTCTGAAATTTTTTGCTTTTTCCTGCTCCTCTTAGCATGATAAAGAAGATTCAAAGAGAGTGAGATGTCAGCTCCTTTCATTGTCAGTAGCTTCAAACATTTCTGGTATATGAATAACATGATGTTTTTCAATGGCAAAAATCAATAAATATTGTAAATGCACAAAGAGTAATTTCTCCGCATTGCAAGGTGCAATTCTGAAATTTTTTGCTTTTTCCTGCTCCTCTTAGCATGATAAAGAAGATTCAAAGAGAGTGAGATGCCAGCTCCTTTCATTCAGTCAGTAGCTTCAAATATTTCTGGTATATGAATAACATGATGTTTTTCAATGGCAAGAATCAATGAATATTGTAAATGCACAAACAGTAATTTCTCCGCATTGCAAGGTGCAATTCTGAAATTTTTTGCATTTTCCTGCTCCTCTTAGCATGATAAAGAAGATTCAAATAGAGTGAGATGCCAGCTCCTTTCATTCAGTCAGTAGCTTCAATCATTTCTGGACGTTTTTCAATGGCAAAAATCAATGGATATTGTAAATGCACAAACAGTAATTTCTCCGCATTGCAAGGTGCAATTCTGAAATTTTTTGCTTTTTCCTGCTCCTCTTAGCATGATAAAGAAGATTCAAAGAGAGTGAGATGCCAGCTCCTTTCATTCAGTCAGTAGCTTCAATCATTTCTGGTATATGAATAACATGATGTTTTTCAATGGCAAAAATCAATGAATATTGTAAATGCACAAACAGTAATTTCTCCGCATTGCAAGGTGCAATTCTGAAATTTTTTGCTTTTTCCTGCTCCTCTTAGCATGATAAAGAAGATTCAAAGAGAGTGAGATGCCAGCTCCTTTCATTCCGTCAGTAGCTTCAATCATTTCTGTACGTTTTTCAATGGCAAAAATCAATGAATATTGTAAATGCACAAACAGTAATTTCTCCGCATTGCAAGGTGCAATTCTGAAATTTTTTGCTTTTTCCTGCTCCTCTTAGTATGATAAAGAAGATTCAAAGAGAGTGAGATGCCAGCTCCTTTCATTCAGTCAGTAGCTTCAATCATTTCTGGACATTTTTCAATGGCAAAAATCAATGAATATTGTAAATGCACAAACAGTAATTTCTCCGCATTGCAAGGTGCAATTCTGAAATTTTTTGCTTTTTCCTGCTCCTCTTAGCATGATAAAGAAGATTCAAACAGAGTGAGATGCCAGCTCCTTTCATTCAGTCAGTAGCTTCAAACATTTCTGGTATATGAATAACATGATGTTTTTCAATGGCAAAAATCAATGAATTTTGTAAATGCACAAACAGTAATTTCTCCGCATTGCAAGGTGCAATTCTGAAATTTTTTGCTTTTTCCTGCTCCTCTTAGCATGATAAAGAAGATTCAAAGAGAGTGAGATACCAGCTCCTTTCATTCAGTCAGTAGCTTCAATAATTTCTGGATGTTTTTCAATGGCAAAAATCAATGAATATTGTAAATGCACAAACAGTAATTTCTCCGCATTGCAAGGTGCAATTCTGAAATTTTTTGCTTTTTCCTGCTCCTCTTAGCATGATAAAGAAGATTCAAAGAGAGTGAGATGCCAGCTCCTTTCATTCAGTCAGTAGCTTCAATCATTTCTGGATGTTTTTCAATGGCAAAAATCAATGAATATTGTAAATGCACAGACAGTAATTTCTCCGCATTGCAAGGTGCAATTCTGAAATTTTTTGCTTTTTCCTGCTCCTCTTAGCATGATAAAGAAGATGCAAAGAGAGTGAGATGTCAGCTCCTTTCATTGTCAGTAGCTTCAAACATTTCTGGTATATGAATAACATGATGTTTTTCAATGGCAAAAATCAATGAATATTGTAAATGCACAAACAGTAATTTCTCCGCATTGCAAGGTGCAATTCTGAAATTTTTTGCTTTTTCCTGCTCCTCTTAGCATGATAAAGAAGATTCAAAGAGAGTGAGATGCCAGCTCCTTTCATTCAGTTAGTAGCTTCAATCATTTCTGGACGTTTTTCAATGGCAAAAATCAATGAATATTGTAAATGCACAAACAGTAATTTCTCCGCATTGCAAGGTGCAATTCTGAAATTTTTTGCTTTTTCCTGCTCCTCTTAGCATGATAAAGAAGATTCAAAGAGACTGAGATGCCAGCTCCTTTCATTCAGTCAGTAGCTTCAATCATTTCTGGACGTTTTTCAATGGCAAAAATCAATGAATATTGTAAATGCACAAACAGTAATTTCTCTGCATTGCAAGGTGCAATTCTGAAATTTTTTGCTTTTTCCTGCTCCTCTTAGCATGATAAAGAAGATTCAAAGAGAGTGAGATGCCAGCTCCTTTCATTCAGTCAGTAGCTTCAAACATTTCTGGTATATGAATAACATGATGTTTTTCAATGGCAAAAATCAATGAATATTTTAAATGCACAAACAGTAATTTCTCCGCATTGCAAGGTGCAATTCTGAAATTTTTTGCTTTTTCCTGCTCCTCTTAGCATGATAAAGAAGATTCAAAGAGAGTGAGATACCAGCTCCTTTCATTCAGTCAGTAGCTTCAATCATTTCTGGACGTTTTTCAATGGCAAAAATCAATGAATATTGTAAATGCACAAACAGTAATTTCTCCGCATTGCAAGGTGCAATTCTGAAATTTTTTGCTTTTTCCTGCTCCTCTTAGCATGATAAAGAAGATTCAAAGAGAGTGAGATGTCAGCTCCTTTCATTGTCAGTAGCTTCAAACATTTCTGGTATATGAATAACATGATGTTTTTCAATGGCAAAAATCAATGAATATTGTAAATGCACAAACAGTAATTTCTCCACATTGCATGGTGCAATTCTGAAATTTTTTGCTTTTTCCTGCTCCTCTTAGCATGATAAAGAAGATTCAAAGAGAGTGAGATGCCAGCTCCTTTCATTCAGTTAGTAGCTTCAATCATTTCTGGACGTTTTTCAATGGCAAAAATCAATGAATATTGTAAATGCACAAACAGTAATTTCTCCGCATTGCAAGGTGCAATTCTGAAATTTTTTGCTTTTTCCTGCTCCTCTTAGCATGATAAAGAAGATTCAAAGAGACTGAGATGCCAGCTCCTTTCATTCAGTCAGTAGCTTCAATCATTTCTGGACGTTTTTCAATGGCAAAAATCAATGAATATTGTAAATGCACAAACAGTAATTTCTCCGCATTGCAAGGTGCAATTCTGAAATTTTTTGCTTTTTCCTGCTCCTCTTAGCATGATAAAGAAGATTCAAAGAGAGTGAGATGCCAGCTCCTTTCATTCAGTCAGTAGCTTCAAACATTTCTGGTATATGAATAACATGATGTTTTTCAATGGCAAAAATCAATGAATATTTTAAATGCACAAACAGTAATTTCTCCGCATTGCAAGGTGCAATTCTGAAATTTTTTGCTTTTTCCTGCTCCTCTTAGCATGATAAAGAAGATTCAAAGAGAGTGAGATACCAGCTCCTTTCATTCAGTCAGTAGCTTCAATCATTTCTGGACGTTTTTCAATGGCAAAAATCAATGAATATTGTAAATGCACAAACAGTAATTTCTCCGCATTGCAAGGTGCAATTCTGAAATTTTTTGCTTTTTCCTGCTCCTCTTAGCATGATAAAGAAGATTCAAAGAGAGTGAGATGCCAGCTCCTTTCATTCAGTCAGTAGCTTCAATCATTTCTGGACGTTTTTCAATGGCAAAAATCAATGAATATTGTAAATGCACAGACAGTAATTTCTCCGCATTGCAAGGTGCAATTCTGAAATTTTTTGCTTTTTCCTGCTCCTCTTAGCATGATAAAGAAGATTCAAAGAGAGTGAGATGTCAGCTCCTTTCATTCAGTCAGTAGCTTCAAACATTTCTGGTATATGAATAACATGATGTTTTTCAATGGCAAAAATCAATGAATATTGTAAATGCACAAACAGTAATTTCTCCGCATTGCAAGGTGCAATTCTGAAATTTTTTGCTTTTTCCTGCTCCTCTTAGCATGATAAAGAAGATTCAAAGAGAGTGAGATGTCAGCTCGTTTCATTGTCAGTAGCTTCAAACATTTCTGGTATATGAATAACATGATGTTTTTCAATGGCAAAAATCAATGAATATTGTAAATGCACAAACAGTAATTTCTCCGCATTGCAAGGTGCAATTCTGAAATTTTTTGCTTTTTCCTGCTCCTCTTAGCATGATAAAGAAGATTCAAAGAGAGTGAGATGCCAGCTCCTTTCATTCAGTTAGTAGCTTCAATCATTTCTGGACGTTTTTCAATGGCAAAAATCAATGAATATTGTAAATGCACAAACAGTAATTTCTCCGCATTGCAAGGTGCAATTCTGAAATTTTTTGCTTTTTCCTGCTCCTCTTAGCATGATAAAGAAGATTCAAAGAGAGTGAGATGCCAGCTCCTTTCATTCAGTCAGTAGCTTCAAACATTTCTGGTATATGAATAACATGATGTTTTTCAATGGCAAAAATCAATGAATATTTTAAATGCACAAACAGTAATTTCTCCGCATTGCAAGGTGCAATTCTGAAATTTTTTGCTTTTTCCTGCTCCGCTTAGCATGATAAAGAAGATTCAAAGAGAGTGAGATACCAGCTCCTTTCATTCAGTCAGTAGCTTCAATCATTTCTGGACGTTTTTCAATGGCAAAAATCAATGAATATTGTAAATGCACAAACAGTAATTTCTCCGCATTGCAAGGTGCAATTCTGAAATTTTTTGCTTTTTCCTGCTCCTCTTAGCATGATAAAGAAGATTCAAAGAGAGTGAGATGCCAGCTCCTTTCATTCAGTCAGTAGCTTCAATCATTTCTGGACGTTTTTCAATGGCAAAAATCAATGAATATTGTAAATGCACAGACAGTAATTTCTCCGCATTGCAAGGTGCAATTCTGAAATTTTTTGCTTTTTCCTGCTCCTCTTAGCATGATAAAGAAGATTCAAAGAGAGTGAGATGTCAGCTCCTTTCATTCAGTCAGTAGCTTCAAACATTTCTGGTATATGAATAACATGATGTTTTTCAATGGCAAAAATCAATGAATATTGTAAATGCACAAACAGTAATTTCTCCGCATTGCAAGGTGCAATTCTGAAATTTTTTGCTTTTTCCTGCTCCTCTTAGCATGATAAAGAAGATTCAAAGAGAGTGAGATGCCAGCTCCTTTCATTCAGTCAGTAGCTTCAATCATTTCTGGACGTTTTTCAATGGCAAAAATCAATGAATATTGTAAATGCACAGACAGTAATTTCTCCGCATTGCAAGGTGCAATTCTGAAATTTTTTGCTTTTTCCTGCTCCTCTTAGCATGATAAAGAAGATTCAAAGAGAGTGAGATGTCAGCTCCTTTCATTCAGTCAGTAGCTTCAAACATTTCTGGTATATGAATAACATGATGTTTTTCAATGGCAAAAATCAATGAATATTGTAAATGCACAAACAGTAATTTCTCCGCATTGCAAGGTGCAATTCTGAAATTTTTTGCTTTTTCCTGCTCCTCTTAGCATAATAAAGAAGATTCAAAGAGAGTAAGATGCCAGCTCCTTTCATTCAGTCAGTAACTTCAATCATTTCTGGACGTTTTTCAATAACAAAAATCAATGAATATTGTAAATGCACAAACAGTAATTTCTCCGCATTGCAAGGTGCAATTCTGAAATTTTTTGCTTTTTCCTGCTCCTCTTAGCATGATAAAGAAGATTCAAAGAGAGTGAGATGCCAGCTCCTTTCATTCAGTCAGTAGCTTCAATCATTTCTGGACGTTTTTCAATGGCAAAAATCAATGAATATTGTAAATGCACAAACAGTAATTTCTCAGCATTGCAAGGTGCAATTCTGAAATTTTTTGCTTTTTCCTGCTCCTCTTAGCATGATAAAGAAGATTCAAAGAGAGTGAGATGCCAGCTCCTTTCATTCAGTCAGTAGCTTCAAACATTTCTGGTATATGAATAACATGATGTTTTTCAATGGCAAAAATCAATGAATATTGTAAATGCACAAACAGTAATTTCTCCGCATTGCAAGGTGCAATTGTGAAATTTTTTGCTTTTTCCTGCTCCTCTTAGCATGATAAACAAGATTCAAAGAGAGTGAGATGCCAGCTCCTTTCATTCAGTCAGTAGCTTCAATCATTTCTGGACGTTTTTCAATGGCAAAAATCAATAAATATTGTAAATGCACAAACAGTAATTTCTCCGCATTGCAAGGTGCAATTCTGAAATTTTTTGCTTTTTCCTGCTCCTCTTAGCATGATAAAGAAGATTCAAAGAGAGTGAGATGTCAGCTCCTTTCATTGTCAGTAGCTTCAAACATTTCTGGTATATGAATAACATGATGTTTTTCAATGGCAAAAATCAATGAATATTGTAAATGCACAAACAGTAATTTCTCCGCATTGCAAGGTGCAATTCTGAAATTTTTTGCTTTTTCCTGCTCCTCTTAGCATGATAAAGAAGATTCAAAGAGAGTGAGATGCCAGCTCCTTTCATTCAGTTAGTAGCTTCAATCATTTCTGGACGTTTTTCAATGGCAAAAATCAATGAATATTGTAAATGCACAAACAGTAATTTCTCCGCATTGCAAGGTGCAATTCTGAAATTTTTTGCTTTTTCCTCCTCCTCTTAGTATGAAAAAGAAGATTCAAAGAGACTGAGATGCCAGCTCCTTTCATTCAGTCAGTAGCTTCAATCATTTCTGGACGTTTTTCAATGGCAAAAATCAATGAATATTGTAAATGCACAAACAGTAATTTCTCCGCATTGCAAGGTGCAATTCTGAAATTTTTTGCTTTTTCCTGCTCCTCTTAGCATGATAAAGAAGATTCAAAGAGAGTGAGATGCCAGCTCCTTTCGTTCAGTCAGTAGCTTCAAACATTTCTGGTATATGAATAACATGATGTTTTTCAATGGCAAAAATCAATGAATATTTTAAATGCACAAACAGTAATTTCTCCGCATTGCAAGGTGCAATTCTGAAATTTTTTGCTTTTTCCTGCTCCTCTTAGCATGATAAAGAAGATTCAAAGAGAGTGAGATACCAGCTCCTTTCATTCAGTCAGTAGCTTCAATCATTTCTGGACGTTTTTCAATGGCAAAAATCAATGAATATTGTAAATGCACAAACAGTAATTTCTCCGCATTGCAAGGTGCAATTCTGAAATTTTTTGCTTTTTCCTGCTCCTCTTAGCATGATAAAGAAGATTCAAAGAGAGTGAGATGCCAGCTCCTTTCATTCAGTCAGTAGCTTCAATCATTTCTGGACGTTTTTCAATGGCAAAAATCAATGAATATTGTAAATGCACAGACAGTAATTTCTCCGCATTGCAAGGTGCAATTCTGAAATTTTTTGCTTTTTCCTGCTCCTCTTAGCATGATAAAGAAGATTCAAAGAGAGTGAGATGTCAGCTCCTTTCATTCAGTCAGTAGCTTCAAACATTTCTGGTATATGAATAACATGATGTTTTTCAATGGCAAAAATCAATGAATATTGTAAATGCACAAACAATAATTTCTCAGCATTGCAAGGTGCAATTCTGAAATTTTTTGCTTTTTCCTGCTCCTCTTAGCATGATAAAGAAGATTCAAAGAGAGTAAGATGCCAGCTCCTTTCATTCAGTCAGTAGCTTCAATCATTTCTGGACGTTTTTCAATGGCAAAAATCAATGAATATTGTAAATGCACAAACAGTAATTTCTCCGCATTGCAAGGTGCAATTCTGAAATTTTTTGCTTTTTCCTGCTCCTCTTAGCATGATAAACAAGATTCAAAGAGAGTGAGATGCCAGCTCCTTTCATTCAGTCAGTAGCTTCAATCATTTCTGGACGTTTTTCAATGGCAAAAATCAATGAATATTGTAAATGCACAAACAGTAATTTCTCAGCATTGCAAGGTGCAATTCTGAAATTTTTTGCTTTTTCCTGCTCCTCTTAGCATGATAAAGAAGATTCAAAGAGAGTGAGATGCCAGCTCCTTTCATTCAGTCAGTAGCTTCAAACATTTCTGGTATATGAATAACATGATGTTTTTCAATGGCAAAAATCAATGAATATTGTAAATGCACAAACAGTAATTTCTCCGCATTGCAAGGTGCAATTGTGAAATTTTTTGCTTTTTCCTGCTCCTCTTAGCATGATAAAGAAGATTCAAAGAGAGTGAGATGCCAGCTCCTTTCATTCAGTCAGTAGCTTCAATCATTTCTGGACGTTTTTCAATGGCAAAAATCAATGAATATTGTAAATGCACAAACAGTAATTTCTCCGCATTGCAAGGTGCAATTCTGAAATTTTTTGCTTTTTCCTGCTCCTCTTAGCATGATAAAGAAGATTCAAAGAGAGTGAGATGCCAGCTCCTTTCAGTCAGTCAGTAGCTTCAAACATTTCTGGTATATGAATAACATGATGTTTTTCAATGGCAAAAATCAATGAATATTGTAAATGCACAAACAGTAATTTCTCCGCATTGCAAGGTGCAATTCTGAAATTTTTGCTTTTTCCTGCTCCTCTTAGCATGATAAAGAAGATTCAAAGAGAGTGAGATGCCAGCTCCTTTCATTCAGTCAGTAGCTTCAATCATTTCTGGTCGTTTTTCAATGGCAAAAATCAATGAATATTGTACATGCACAAACAGTAATTTCTCTGCATTGCAAGGTGCAATTCTGAAATTTTTTAGTTTTTCCTGCTCCTCTTAGCATGATAAAGAAGATTCAAAGAGAGTGAGATGCCAGCTCCTTTCATTCAGTCAGTAGCTTCAAACATTTCTGGTATATGAATAACATGATGTTTTTCAATGGCAAAAATCAATGAATATTGTAAATGCACAAACAGTAATTTCTCCGCATTGCAAGGTGCAATTCTGAAATTTTTTGCTTTTTCCTGCTCCTCTTAGCATGATAAAGAAGATTCAAAGACAGTGAGATGCCAGCTCCTTTCATTCAGTCAGTAGCTTCAATCATTTCTGGACGTTTTTCAATGGCAAAAATCAATGGATATTGTAAATGCACAAACAGTAATTTCTCCGCATTGCAAGGTGCAATTCTGAAATTTTTTGCTTTTTCCTGCTCCTCTTAGCATGATAAAGAAGATTCAAAGAGAGTGAGATGCCAGCTCCTTTCATTCAGTCAGTAGCTTCAATCATTTCTGGTATATGAATAACATGATGTTTTTCAATGGCAAAAATCAATGAATATTGTAAATGCACAAACAGTAATTTCTCCGCATTGCAAGGTGCAATTCTGAATTTTTTTGCTTTTTCCTGCTCCTCTTAGCATGATAAAGAAGATTCAAAGAGAGTGAGATGCCAGCTCCTTTCATTCCGTCAGTAGCTTCAATCATTTCTGTACGTTTTTCAATGGCAAAAATCAATGAATATTGTAAATGCACAAACAGTAATTTCTCCGCATTGCAAGGTGCAATTCTGAAATTTTTTGCTTTTTCCTGCTCCTCTTAGTATGATAAAGAAGATTCAAAGAGAGTGAGATGCCAGCTCCTTTCATTCAGTCAGTAGCTTCAATCATTTCTGGACGTTTTTCAATGGCAAAAATCAATGAATATTGTAAATGCACAAACAGTAATTTCTCCGCATTGCAAGGTGCAATTCTGAAATTTTTTGCTTTTTCCTGCTCCTCTTAGCATGATAAAGAAGATTCAAAGAGAGTGAGATGCCAGCTCCTTTCATTCAGTCAGTAGCTTCAATCATTTCTGGACGTTTTTCAATGGCAAAAATCAATGAATATTGTAAAAGCACAAACAGTAATTTCTCCGCATTGCAAGGTGCAATTCTGAAATTTTTTGCTTTTTCCTGCTCCTCTTAGCATGATAAAGAAGATTCAAAGAGAGTGAGATGCCAGCTCCTTTCAGTCAGTCAGTAGCTTCATACATTTCTGGTATATGAATAACATGATGTTTTTCAATGGCAAAAATCAATGAATATTGTAAATGCACAAACAGTAATTTCTCCGCATTGCAAGGTGCAATTCTGAAATTTTTTGCTTTTTCCTGCTCCTCTTTGCATGATAAAGAAGATTCAAAGAGAGTGAGATGCCAGCTCCTTTCATTCAGTCAGTAGCTTCAATCATTTCTGGTCGTTTTTCAATGGCAAAAATCAATGAATATTGTACATGCACAAACAGTAATTTCTCCGCATTGCAAGGTGCAATTCTGAAATTTTTTAGTTTTTCCTGCTCCTCTTAGCATGATAAAGAAGATTCAAAGAGAGTGAGATGCCAGCTCCTTTCATTCAGTCAGTAGCTTCAAACATTTCTGGTATATGAATAACATGATGTTTTTCAATGGCAAAAATCCATGAATATTGTAAATGCACAAACAGTAATTTCTCCGCATTGCAAGGTGCAATTCTGAATTTTTTTGCTTTTTCCTGCTCCTCTTAGCATGATAAAGAAGATTCAAAGAGAGTGAGATGCCAGCTCTTTCATTCAGTCAGTAGCTTCAATCATTTCTGGACGTTTTTCAATGGAAAAATCAATGGATATTGTAAATGCACAAACAGTAATTTCTCCGCATTGCAAGGTGCAATTCTGAAATTTTTTGCTTTTTCCTGCTCCTCTTAGCATGATAAAGAAGATTCAAAGAGAGTGAGATGCCAGCTCCTTTCATTCAGTCAGTAGCTTCAATCATTTCTGGTATATGAATAACATGATGTTTTTCAATGGCAAAAATCAATGAATATTGTAAATGCACAAACAGTAATTTCTCCGCATTGCAAGGTGCAATTCTGAAATTTTTTGCTTTTTCCTGCTCCTCTTAGCATGATAAAGAAGATTCAAAGAGAGTGAGATGCCAGCTCCTTTCATTCCGTCAGTAGCTTCAATCATTTCTGTACGTTTTTCAATGGCAAAAATCAATGAATATTGTAAATGCACAAACAGTAATTTCTCCGCATTGCAAGGTGCAATTCTGAAATTTTTTGCTTTTTCCTGCTCCTCTTAGTATGATAAAGAAGATTCAAAGAGAGTGAGATGCCAGCTCCTTTCATTCAGTCAGTAGCTTCAATCATTTCTGGACGTTTTTCAATGGCAAAAATCAATGAATATTGTAAATGCACAAACAGTAATTTCTCCGCATTGCAAGGTGCAATTCTGAAATTTTTTGCTTTTTCCTGCTCCTCTTAGCATGATAAAGAAGATTCAAAGAGAGTGAGATACCAGCTCCTTTCATTCAGTCAGTAGCTTCAAACATTTCTGGTATATGACTAACATGATGTTTTTCAATGGCAAAAATCAATGAATTTTGTAAATGCACAAACAGTAATTTCTCCGCATTGCAAGGTGCAATTCTGAAATTTTTTGCTTTTTCCTGCTCCTCTTAGCATGATAAAGAAGATTCAAAGAGAGTGAGATACCAGCTCCTTTCATTCAGTCAGTAGCTTCAATAATTTCTGGATGTTTTTCAATGGCAAAAATCAATGAATATTGTAAATGCACAAACAGTAATTTCTCCGCATTGCAAGGTGCAATTCTGAAATTTTTTGCTTTTTCCTGCTCCTCTTAGCATGATAAAGAAGATTCAAAGAGAGTGAGATGCCAGCTCCTTTCATTCAGTCAGTAGCTTCAATCATTTCTGGATGTTTTTCAATGGCAAAAATCAATGAATATTGTAAATGCACAGACAGTAATTTCTCCGCATTGCAAGGTGCAATTCTGAAATTTTTTGCTTTTTCCTGCTCCTCTTAGCATGATAAAGAAGATTCAAAGAGAGTGAGATGTCAGCTCCTTTCATTGTCTGTAGCTTCAAACATTTCTGGTATATGAATAACATGATGTTTTTCAATGGCAAAAATCAATGAATATTGTAAATGCACAAACAGTAATTTCTCCGCATTGCAAGGTGCAATTCTGAAATTTTTTGCTTTTTCCTGCTCCTCTTAGCATGATAAAGAAGATTCAAAGAGAGTGAGATGCCAGCTCCTTTCATTCAGTTAGTAGCTTCAATCATTTCTGGACGTTTTTCAATGGCAAAAATCAATGAATATTGTAAATGCACAAACAGTAATTTCTCCGCATTGCAAGGTGCAATTCTGAAATTTTTTGCTTTTTCCTGCTCCTCTTAGCATGATAAAGAAGATTCAAAGAGACTGAGATGCCATCTCCTTTCATTCAGTCAGTAGCTTCAATCATTTCTGGACGTTTTTCAATGGCAAAAATCAATGAATATTGTAAATGCACAAACAGTAATTTCTCCGCATTGCAAGGTGCAATTCTGAAATTTTTTGCTTTTTCCTGCTCCTCTTAGCATGATAAAGAAGATTCAAAGAGAGTGAGATGCCAGCTCCTTTCATTCAGTAAGTAGCTTCAAACATTTCTGGTATATGAATAACATGATGTTTTTCAATGGCAAAAATCAATGAATATTTTAAATGCACAAACAGTAATTTCTCCGCATTGCAAGGTGCAATTCTGAAATTTTTTGCTTTTTCCTGCTCCTCTTAGCATGATAAAGAAGATTCAAAGAGAGTGAGATACCAGCTCCTTTCATTCAGTCAGTAGCTTCAATCATTTCTGGACGTTTTTCAATGGCAAAAATCAATGAATATTGTAAATGCACAAACAGTAATTTCTCCGCATTGCAAGGTGCAATTCTGAAATTTTTTGCTTTTTCCTGCTCCTCTTAGCATGATAAAGAAGATTCAAAGAGAGTGAGATGCCAGCTCCTTTCATTCAGTCAGTAGCTTCAATCATTTCTGGACGTTTTTCAATGGCAAAAATCAATGAATATTGTAAATGCACAGACAGTAATTTCTCCGCATTGCAAGGTGCAATTCTGAAATTTTTTGCTTTTTCCTGCTCCTCTTAGCATGATAAAGAAGATTCAAAGAGAGTGAGATGTCAGCTCCTTTCATTCAGTCAGTAGCTTCAAACATTTCTGGTATATGAATAACATGATGTTTTTCAATGGCAAAAATCAATGAATATTATAAATGCACAAACAGTAATTTCTCCGCATTGCAATGTGCAATTCTGAAATTTTTTGCTTTTTCCTGCTCCTCTTAGCATGATAAAGAAGATTCAAAGAGAGTAAGATGCCAGCTCCTTTCATTCAGTCAGTAGCTTCAATCATTTCTGGACGTTTTTCAATGGCAAAAATCAATGAATATTGTAAATGCACAAACAGTAATTTCTCCGCATTGCAAGGTGCAATTCTGAAATTTTTTGCTTTTTCCTGCTCCTCTTAGCATGATAAAGAAGATTCAAAGAGAGTGAGATGCCAGCTCCTTTCATTCAGTCAGTAGCTTCAATCATTTCTGGACATTTTTCAATGGCAAAAATCAATGAATATTGTAAATGCACAGACAGTAATTTCTCCGCATTGCAAGGTGCAATTCTGAAATTTTTTGCTTTTTCCTCCTCCTCTTAGCATGATAAAGAAGATTCAAAGAGAGTGAGATGTCAGCTCCTTTCATTGTCAGTAGCTTCAAACATTTCTGGTATATGAATAACATGATGTTTTTCAATGGCAAAAATCAATGAATATTGTAAATGCACAAACAGTAATTTCTCCGCATTGCAAGGTGCAATTCTGAAATTTTTTGCTTTTTCCTGCTCCTCTTAGCATGATAAAGAAGATTCAAAGAGAGTGAGATGCCAGCTCCTTTCATTCAGTTAGTAGCTTCAATCATTTCTGGACGTTTTTCAATGGCAAAAATCAATGAATATTGTAAATGCACAAACAGTAATTTCTCCGCATTGCAAGGTGCAATTCTGAAATTTTTTGCTTTTTCCTGCTCCTCTTAGCATGATAAAGAAGATTCAAAGAGACTGAGATGCCAGCTCCTTTCATTCAGTCAGTAGCTTCAATCATTTCTGGACGTTTTTCAATGGCAAAAATCAATGAATATTGTAAATGCACAAACAGTAATTTCTCCGCATTGCAAGGTGCAATTCTGAAATTTTTTGCTTTTTCCTGCTCCTCTTAGCATGATAAAGAAGATTCAAAGAGAGTGAGATGCCAGCTCCTTTCATTCAGTCAGTAGCTTCAAACATTTCTGGTATATGAATAACATGATGTTTTTCAATGGCAAAAATCAATGAATATTTTAAATGCACAAACAGTAATTTCTCCGCATTGCAAGGTGCAATTCTGAAATTTTTTGCTTTTTCCTGCTCCTCTTAGCATGATAAAGAAGATTCAAAGAGAGTGAGATACCAGCTCCTTTCATTCAGTCAGTAGCTTCAATCATTTCTGGACGTTTTTCAATGGCAAAAATCAATGAATATTGTAAATGCACAAACAGTAATTTCTCCGCATTGCAAGGTGCAATTCTGAAATTTTTTGCTTTTTCCTGCTCCTCTTAGCATGATAAAGAAGATTCAAAGAGAGTGAGATGCCAGCTCCTTTCATTCAGTCAGTAGCTTCAATCATTTCTGGACGTTTTTCAATGGCAAAAATCAATGAATATTGTAAATGCACAGACAGTAATTTCTCCGCATTGCAAGGTGCAATTCTGAAATTTTTTGCTTTTTCCTGCTCCTCTTAGCATGATAAAGTAGATTCAAAGAGAGTGAGATGTCAGCTCCTTTCATTCAGTCAGTAGCTTCAAACATTTCTGGTATATGAATAACATGATGTTTTTCAATGGCAAAAATCAATGAATATTATAAATGCACAAACAGTAATTTCTCCGCATTGCAAGGTGCAATTCTGAAATTTTTTGCTTTTTCCTGCTCCTCTTAGCATGATAAAGAAGATTCAAAGAGAGTAAGATGCCAGCTCCTTTCATTCAGTCAGTAGCTTCAATCATTTCTGGACGTTTTTCAATGGCAAAAATCAATGAATATTGTAAATGCACAAACAGTAATTTCTCCGCATTGCAAGGTGCAATTCTGAAATTTTTTGCTTTTTCCTGCTCCTCTTAGCATGATAAAGAAGATTCAAAGAGAGTGAGATGCCAGCTCCTTTCATTCAGTCAGTAGCTTCAATCATTTCTGGACGTTTTTCAATGGCAAAAATCAATGAATATTGTAAATGCACAAACAGTAATTTCTCCGCATTGCAAGGTGCAATTCTGAAATTTTTTGCTTTTTCCTGCTCCTCTTAGCATGATAAAGAAGATTCAAAGAGAGTGAGATGCCAGCTCCTTTCATTCAGTCAGTAGCTTCAAACATTTCTGGTATATGAATAACATGATGTTTTTCAATGGCAAAAATCAATGAATATTGTAAATGCACAAACAGTAATTTCTCCGCATTGCAAGGTGCAATTCTGAAATTTTTTGCTTTTTCCTGCTCCTCTTAGCATGATAAAGAAGATTCAAAGAGAGTGAGATGCCAGCTCCTTTCATTCAGTCAGTAGCTTCAATCATTTCTGGACGTTTTTCAATGGCAAAAATCAATGAATATTGTAAATGCACAAACAGTAATTTCTCCGCATTGCAAGGTGCAATTCTGAAATTTTTTGCTTTTTCCTGCTCCTCTTAGCATGATAAAGAAGATTCATAGAGCGTGAGATGCCAGCTCCTTTCATTCAGTCAGTAGCTTCAATCATTTCTGGACGTTTTTCAATGGCAAAAATCAATGAATATTGTAAAAGCACAAACAGTAATTTCTCCGCATTGCAAGGTGCAATTCTGAAATTTTTTGCTTTTTCCTGCTCCTCTTAGCATGATAAAGAAGATTCAAAGAGAGTGAGATGCCAGCTCCTTTCAGTCAGTCAGTAGCTTCAAACATTTCTGGTATATGAATAACATGATGTTTTTCAATGGCAAAAATCAATGAATATTGTACATGCACAAACAGTAATTTCTCCGCATTGCAAGGTGCAATTCTGAAATTTTTTGCTTTTTCCTGCTCCTCTTTGCATGATAAAGAAGATTCAAAGAGAGTGAGATGCCAGCTCCTTTCATTCAGTCAGTAGCTTCAATCATTTCTGGTCGTTTTTCAATTGCAAAAATCAATGAATATTGTACATGCACAAACAGTAATTTCTCCGCATTGCAAGGTGCAATTCTGAAATTTTTTAGTTTTTCCTGCTCCTCTTAGCATGATAAAGAAGATTCAAAGAGAGTGAGATGCCAGCTCCTTTCATTCAGTCAGTAGCTTCAAACATTTCTGGTATATGAATAACATGATGTTTTTCAATGGCAAAAATCAATGAATATTGTAAATGCACAAACAGTAATTTCTCCGCATTGCAAGGTGGAATTCTGAATTTTTTTGCTTTTTCCTGCTCCTCTTAGCATGATAAAGAAGATTCAAAGAGAGTGAGATGCCAGCTCTTTCATTCAGTCAGTAGCTTCAATCATTTCTGGATGTTTTTCAATGGCAAAAATCAATGGATATTGTAAAAGCACAAACAGTAATTTCTCCGCATTGCAAGGTGCAATTCTGAAATTTTTTGCTTTTTCCTGCTCCTCTTAGCATGATAAAGAAGATTCAAAGAGAGTGAGATGCCAGCTCCTTTCATTCAGTCAGTAGCTTCAATCATTTCTGGTATATGAATAACATGATGTTTTTCAATGGCAAAAATCAATGAATATTGTAAATGCACAAACAGTAATTTCTCCGCATTGCAAGGTGCAATTCTGAAATTTTTTGCTTTTTCCTGCTCCTCTTAGCATGATAAAGAAGATTCATAGAGCGTGAGATGCCAGCTCCTTTCATTCAGTCAGTAGCTTCAATCATTTCTGGACGTTTTTCAATGGCAAAAATCAATGAATATTGTAAAAGCACAAACAGTAATTTCTCCGCATTGCAAGGTGCAATTCTGAAATTTTTTGCTTTTTCCTGCTCCTCTTAGCATGATAAAGAAGATTCAAAGAGAGTGAGATGCCAGCTCCTTTCAGTCAGTCAGTAGCTTCAAACATTTCTGGTATATGAATAACATGATGTTTTTCAATGGCAAAAATCAATGAATATTGTACATGCACAAACAGTAATTTCTCCGCATTGCAAGGTGCAATTCTGAAATTTTTTGCTTTTTCCTGCTCCTCTTTGCATGATAAAGAAGATTCAAAGAGAGTGAGATGCCAGCTCCTTTCATTCAGTCAGTAGCTTCAATCATTTCTGGTCGTTTTTCAATTGCAAAAATCAATGAATATTGTACATGCACAAACAGTAATTTCTCCGCATTGCAAGGTGCAATTCTGAAATTTTTTAGTTTTTCCTGCTCCTCTTAGCATGATAAAGAAGATTCAAAGAGAGTGAGATGCCAGCTCCTTTCATTCAGTCAGTAGCTTCAAACATTTCTGGTATATGAATAACATGATGTTTTTCAATGGCAAAAATCAATGAATATTGTAAATGCACAAACAGTAATTTCTCCGCATTGCAAGGTGGAATTCTGAATTTTTTTGCTTTTTCCTGCTCCTCTTAGCATGATAAAGAAGATTCAAAGAGAGTGAGATGCCAGCTCTTTCATTCAGTCAGTAGCTTCAATCATTTCTGGATGTTTTTCAATGGCAAAAATCAATGGATATTGTAAAAGCACAAACAGTAATTTCTCCGCATTGCAAGGTGCAATTCTGAAATTTTTTGCTTTTTCCTGCTCCTCTTAGCATGATAAAGAAGATTCAAAGAGAGTGAGATGCCAGCTCCTTTCATTCAGTCAGTAGCTTCAATCATTTCTGGTATATGAATAACATGATGTTTTTCAATGGCAAAAATCAATGAATATTGTAAATGCACAAACAGTAATTTCTCCGCATTGCAAGGTGCAATTCTGAAATTTTTTGCTTTTTCCTGCTCCTCTTAGCATGATAAAGAAGATTCAAAGAGAGTGAAATGCCAGCTCCTTTCATTCCGTCAGTAGCTTCAATCATTTCTGTACGTTTTTCAATGGCAAAAATCAATGAATATTGTAAATGCACAAACAGTAATTTCTCCGCATTGCAAGGTGCAATTCTGAAATTTTTTGCTTTTTCCTGCTCCTCTTTGCATGATAAAGAAGATTCAAAGAGAGTGAGATGCCAGCTCCTTTCATTCAGTCAGTAGCTTCAATCATTTCTGGACGTTTTTCAATGGCAAAAATCAATGAATATTGTAAATGCACAAACAGTAATTTCTCCGCATTGCAAGGTGCAATTCTGAAATTTTTTGCTTTTTCCTGCTCCTCTTAGCATGATAAAGAAGATTCAAAGAGAGTGAGATGCCAGCTCCTTTCATTCAGTCAGTAGCTTCAAACATTTCTGGTATATGAATAACATGATGTTTTTCAATGGCAAAAATCAATGAATATTTTAAATGCACAAACAGTAATTTCTCCGCATTGCAAGGTGCAATTCTGAAATTTTTTGCTTTTTCCTGCTCCTCTTAGCATGATAAAGAAGATTCAAAGAGAGTGAGATACCAGCTCCTTTCATTCAGTCAGTAGCTTCAATCATTTCTGGACGTTTTTCAATGGCAAAAATCAATGAATATTGTAAATGCACAAACAGTAATTTCTCCGCATTGCAAGGTGCAATTCTGAAATTTTTTGCTTTTTCCTGCTCCTCTTAGCATGATAAAGAAGATTCAAAGAGAGTGAGATGCCAGCTCCTTTCATTCAGTCAGTAGCTTCAATCATTTCTGGACGTTTTTCAATGGCAAAAATCAATGAATATTGTAAATACACAGACAGTAATTTCTCCGCATTGCAAGGTGCAATTCTGAAATTTTTTGCTTTTTCCTGCTCCTCTTAGCATGATAAAGAAGACTCAAAGAGAGTGAGATGTCAGCTCCTTTCATTCAGTCAGTAGCTTCAAACATTTCTGGTATATGAATAACATGATGTTTTTCAATGGCAAAAATCAATGAATATTATAAATGCACAAACAGTAATTTCTCCGCATTGCAAGGTGCAATTCTGAAATTTTTTGCTTTTTCCTGCTCCTCTTAGCATGATAAAGAAGATTCAAAGAGAGTAAGATGCCAGCTCCTTTCATTCAGTCAGTAGCTTCAATCATTTCTGGACGTTTTTCAATGGCAAAAATCAATGAATATTGTAAATGCACAAACAGTAATTTCTCCGCATTGCAAGGTGCAATTCTGAAATTTTTTGCTTTTTCCTGCTCCTCTTAGCATGATAAAGAAGATTCAAAGAGAGTGAGATGCCAGCTCCTTTCATTCAGTCAGTAGCTTCAATCATTTCTGGACGTTTTTCAATGGCAAAAATCAATGAATATTGTAAATGCACAAACAGTAATTTCTCCGCATTGCAAGGTGCAATTCTGAAATTTTTTGCTTTTTCATGCTCCTCTTAGCATGATAAAGAAGATTCAAAGAGAGTGAGATGCCAGCTCCTTTCATTCAGTCAGTAGCTTCAAACATTTCTGGTATATGAATAACATGATGTTTTTCAATGGCAAAAATCAATGAATATTGTAAATGCACAAACAGTAATTTCTCCGCATTGCAAGGTGCAATTCTGAAATTTTTTGCTTTTTCCTGCTCCTCTTAGCATGATAAAGAAGATTCAAAGAGAGTGAGATGCCAGCTCCTTTCATTCAGTCAGTAGCTTCAATCATTTCTGGACGTTTTTCAATGGCAAAAATCAATGAATATTGTAAATGCACAAACAGTAATTTCTCCGCATTGCAAGGTGCAATTCTGAAATTTTTTGCTTTTTCCTGCTCCTCTTAGCATGATAAAGAAGATTCAAAGAGAGTGAGATGCCAGCTCCTTTCATTCATTCAGTAGCTTCAATCATTTCTGGACGTTTTTCAATGGCAAAAATCAATGAATATTGTAAATGCACAAACAGTAATTTCTCCGCATTGCAAGGTGCAATTCTGAAATTTTTTGCTTTTTCCTGCTCCTCTTAGCATGATAAAGAAGATTCAAAGAGAGTGAGATGCCAGCTCCTTTCAGTCAGTCAGTAGCTTCAAACATTTCTGGTATATGAATAACATGATGTTTTTCAATGGCAAAAATCAATGAATATTGTAAATGCACAAACAGTAATTTCTCCGCATTGCAAGGTGCAATTCTGAAATTTTTTGCTTTTTCCTGCTCCTCTTAGCATGATAAAGAAGATTCAAAGAGAGTGAGATGCCAGCTCCTTTCATTCAGTCAGTAGCTTCAAACATTTCTAGTATATGAATAACATCATGTTTTTCAATGGCAAAAATCAATGAATATTGTAAATGCACAAACAGTAATTTCTCCGCATTGCAAGGTGCAATTCTGAAATTTTTTGCTTTTTCCTGCTCCTCTTAGCATGATAAAGAAGATTCAAAGAGAGTGAGATACCAGCTCCTTTCATTCAGTCAGTAGCTTCAATCATTTCTGGACGTTTTTCAATGGCAAAAATCAATGAATATTGTAAATGCACAAACAGTAATTTCTCCGCATTGCAAGGTGCAATTCTGAAATTTTTTGCTTTTTCCTGCTCCTCTTAGCATGATAAAGAAGATTCAAAGAGAGTGAGATGCCAGCTCCTTTCATTCAGTCAGTAGCTTCAATCATTTCTGGACGTTTTTCAATGGCAAAAATCAATGAATATTGTAAATGCACAGACAGTAATTTCTCCGCATTGCAAGGTGCAATTCTGAAATTTTTTGCTTTTTCCTGCTCCTCTTAGCATGATAAAGAAGACTCAAAGAGAGTGAGATGTCAGCTCCTTTCATTCAGTCAGTAGCTTCAAACATTTCTGGTATATGAATAACATGATGTTTTTCAATGGCAAAAATCAATGAATATTATAAATGCACAAACAGTAATTTCTCCGCATTGCAAGGTGCAATTCTGAAATTTTTTGCTTTTTCCTGCTCCTCTTAGCATGATAAAGAAGATTCAAAGAGAGTAAGATGCCAGCTCCTTTCATTCAGTCAGTAGCTTCAATCATTTCTGGACGTTTTTCAATGGCAAAAATCAATGAATATTGTAAATGCACAAACAGTAATTTCTCCGCATTGCAAGGTGCAATTCTGAAATTTTTTGCTTTTTCCTGCTCCTCTTAGCATGATAAAGAAGATTCAAAGAGAGTGAGATGCCAGCTCCTTTTATTCAGTCAGTAGCTTCAATCATTTCTGGACGTTTTTCAATGGCAAAAATCAATGAATATTGTAAATGCACAAACAGTAATTTCTCCGCATTGCAAGGTGCAATTCTGAAATTTTTTGCTTTTTCCTGCTCCTCTTAGCATGATAAAGAAGATTCAAAGAGAGTGAGATGCCAGCTCCTTTCATTCAGTCAGTAGCTTCAATCATTTCTGGACGTTTTTCAATGGCAAAAATCAATGAATATTGTAAATGCACAAACAGTAATTTCTCCGCATTGCAAGGTGCAATTCTGAAATTTTTTGCTTTTTCCTGCTCCTCTTAGCATGATAAAGAAGATTCAAAGAGAGTGAGATGCCAGCTCCTTTCATTCAGTCAGTAGCTTCAAACATTTCTAGTATATGAATAACATCATGTTTTTCAATGGCAAAAATCAATGAATAATGTAAATGCACAAACAGTAATTTCTCCGCATTGCAAGGTGCAATTCTGAAATTTTTTGCTTTTTCCTGCTCCTCTTAGCATGATAAAGAAGATTCAAAGAGAGTGAGATGCCAGCTCCTTTCATTCAGTCAGTAGCTTCAATCATTTCTGGACGTTTTTCAACGGCAAAAATCAATGAATATTGTAAATGCACAAACAGTAATTTCTCCGCATTGCAAGATGCAATTCTGAAATTTTTTGCTTTTTCCTGCTCCTCTTAGCATGATAAAGAAGATTCAAAGAGAGTGAGATGCCAGCTCCTTTCATTTAGTCAGTAGCTTCAATCATTTCTGGTATATGAATAACATGATGTTTTTCAATGGCAAAAATCAATGAATATTGTAAATGCACAAACAGTAATTTCTCCGCATTGCAAGGTGCAATTCTGAAATTTTTTGCTTTTTCCTGCTCCTCTTAGCATGATAAAGAAGATTCAAAGAGAGTGAGATGCCAGCTCCTTTCATTCAGTCAGTAGCTTCAATCATTTCTGGACGTTTTTCAATGGCAAAAATCAATGAATATTGTAAATGCACAAACAGTAATTTCTCCGCATTGCAAGGTGCAATTCTGAAATTTTTTGCTTTTTCCTGCTCCTCTTAGCATGATAAAGAAGATTCAAAGAGAGTGAGATGCCAGCTCCTTTCATTCAGTCAGTAGCTTCAATCATTTCTGGACGTTTTTCAATGGGAAAAATCAATGAATATTGTAAATGCACAAACAGTAATTTCTCCGCATTGCAAGGTGCAATTCTGAAATTTTTTGCTTTTTCCTGCTCCTCTTAGCATGATAAAGAAGATTCAAAGAGAGTGAGATGCCAGCTCCTTTCATTCAGTCAGTAGCTTCAATCATTTCTGGACGTTTTTCAATGGCAAAAATCAATGAATATTGTAAATGCACAAACAGTAATTTCTCCGCATTGCAAGGTGCAATTCTGAAATTTTATGCTTTTTCCTGCTCCTCTTAGCATGATAAAGAAGATTCAAAGAGAGTGAGATGCCAGCTCCTTTCATTCAGTCAGTAGCTTCAATCATTTCTTGACGTTTTTCAATGGCAAAAATCGATGAATATTGTAAATGCACAAACAGTAATTTCTCCGCATTGCAAGGTGCAATTCTGAAATTTTTTGCTTTTTCCTGCTCCTCTTAGCATGATAAAGAAGATTGAAAGAGAGTGAGATGCCAGCTCCTTTCATTCAGTCAGTAGCTTCAAGCATTTCTGGAATATGAATAACATGATGTTTTTCAATGGCAAAAATCAATGAATATTGTAAATGCACAAACAGTAATTTCTCCGCATTGCAAGGTGCAATTCTGAAATTTTTTGCTTTTTCCTGCTCCTCTTAGCATGATAAAGAAGATTCAAATAGAGTGAGATGCCAGCTCCTTTCATTCAGTCAGTAGCTTCAATCATTTCTGGACGTTTTTCAATGGCAAAAATCAATGAATATTGTAAATGCACAAACAGTAATTTCTCCGCATTGCAAGGTGCAATTCTGAAATTTTTTGCTTTTTCCTGCTCCTCTTAGCATGATAAAGAAGATTCAAAGAGAGTGAGATGCCAGCTCGTTTCATTCAGTCAGTAGCTTCAATCATTTCTGGTATATGAATAACATGATGTTTTTCAATGGCAAAAATCAATGAATATTGTAAATGCACAAACAGTAATTTCACCGCATTGCAACGTGCAATTCTGAAATTTTTAGCTTTTTCCTGCTCCTCTTAGCATGATAAAGAAGATTCAAAGAGAGTGAGATGCCAGCTCCTTTCATTCAGTCAGTAGCTTCAAACATTTCTGGTATATGAATAACATGATGTTTTTCAATGGCAAAAATCAATGAATATTGTAAATGCACAAACATTAATTTCTCCGCATTGCAAGGTGCAATTCTGAAATTTTTTGCTTTTTCCTGCTCCTCTTAGCATGATAAAGAAGATTCAAAGAGAGTGAGATGCCAGCTCCTTTCATTCAGTCAGTAGCTTCAATCATTTCTGGACATTTTTCAATGGCAAAAATCAATGAATATTGTAAATGCACAAACAGTAATTTCTCCGCATTGCAAGGTGCAATTCTGAAATTTTTTGCTTTTTCCTGCTCCACTTAGCATGATAAAGAAGATTCAAAGAGAGTGAGATGCCAGCTCCTTTCATTCAGTCAGTAGCTTCAATCATTTCTGGTATATGAATAACATGATGTTTTTCAATGGCAAAAATCAATGAATATTGTAAATGCACAAACAGTAATTTCTCCGCATTGCAAGGTGCAATTGTGAAATTTTTTGCTTTTTCCTGCTCCTCTTAGCATGATAAAGAAGATTCAAAGAGAGTGAGATGCCAGCTCCTTTCATTCAGTCAGTAGCTTCAATCATTTCTGGACGTTTTTCAATGGCAAAAATCAATGAATATTGTAAATGCACAAACAGTAATTTCTCCGCATTGCAAGGTGCAATTCTGACATTTTTTGCTTTTTCCTGCTCCTCTTAGCATGATAAAGAAGATTCAAAGAGAGTGAGATGCCAGCTCCTTTCATTCAGTCAGTAGCTTCAATCATTTCTGGTATATGAATAACATGATGTTTTTCAATGGCAAAAATCAATGAATATTGTAAATGCACAAACAGTAATTTCTCCGCATTGCAAGGTGCAATTCTGAAATTTTTTGCTTTTTCCTGCTCCTCTTAGCATGATAAAGAAGATTCAAAGATAGTGAGATGCCAGCTCCTTTCATTTAGTCAGTAGCTTCAATCATTTCTGGTATATGAATAACATGATGTTTTTCAATGGCAAAAATCAATGAATATTGTAAATGCACAAACAGTAATTTCTCCGCATTGCAAGGTGCAATTCTGAAATTTTTTGCTTTTTCCTGCTCCTCTTAGCATGATAAAGAAGATTCAAAGAGAGTGAGATGCCAGCTCCTTTCATTTAGTCAGTAGCTTCAATCATTTCTGGACGTTTTTCAATGGCAAAAATCAATGAATATTGTAAATGCACAAACAGTAATTTCTCCGCATTGCAAGGTGCAATTGTGAAATTTTTTGCTTTTTCCTGCTCCTCTTAGCATGATAAAGAAGATTCAAAGAGAGTGAGATGCCAGCTCCTTTCATTCCGTCAGTAGCTTCAATCATTTCTGGACGTTTTTCAATGGCAAAAATCAATGAATATTGTAAATGCACAAACAGTAATTTCTCCGCATTGCAAGGTGCAATTCTGAAATTTTTTACTTTTTCCTGCTCCTCTTAGCATGATAAAGAAGATTCAAAGAGAGTGAGATGCCAGCTCCTTTCATTCAGTCAGTAGCTTCAAACATTTCTGGTATATGAATAACATGATGTTTTTCAATGGCAAAAATCAATGAATATTGTAAATGCACAAACAGTAATTTCTCCGCATTGCAAGGTGCAATTCTGAAATTTTTTGCTTTTTCCTGCTCCTCTTAGCATGATAAAGAAGATTCAAAGAGAGTGAGATGCCAGCTCCTTTCATTCAGTCAGTAGCTTCAATCATTTCTGGACGTTTTTCAATGGCAAAAATCAATGAATATTGTAAATGCACAAACAGTAATTTCTCCGCATTGCAAGGTGCAATTCTGAAATTTTTTGCTTTTTCCTGCTCCTCTTAGCATGATAAAGAAGATTGAAAGAGAGTGAGATGCCAGCTCCTTTCATTCAGTCAGTAGCTTCAAACATTTCTGGTATATGAATAACATGATGTTTTTCAATGGCAAAAATCAATGAATATTGTAAATGCACAAACAGTAATTTCTCCGCATTGCAAGGTGCAATTCTGAAATTTTTTGCTTTTTCCTGCTCCTCTTAGCATAATAAAGAAGATTCAAAGAGAGTGAGATGCCAGCTCCTTTCATTCAGTCAGTAGCTTCAATCATTTCTGGACGTTTTTCAATGGGAAAAATCAATGAATATTGTAAATGCACAAACAGTAATTTCTCCGCATTGCAAGGTGCAATTCTGAAATTTTTTGCTTTTCCTGCTCCTCTTAGCATGATAAAGAAGATTCAAAGAGAGTGAGATGCCAGCTCCTTTCATTCAGTCAGTAGCTTCAATCATTTCTGGACGTTTTTCAATGGCAAAAATCAATGAATATTGTAAATGCACAAACAGTAATTTCTCCGCATTGCAAGGTGCAATTCTGAAATTTTATGCTTTTTCCTGCTCCTCTTAGCATGATAAAGAAGATTCAAAGAGAGTGAGATGCCAGCTCCTTTCATTCAGTCAGTAGCTTCAATCATTTCTTGACGTTTTTCAATGGCAAAAATCAATGAATATTGTAAATGCACAAACAGTAATTTCTCCGCATTGCAAGGTGCAATTCTGAAATTTTTTGCTTTTTCCTGCTATTCTTAGCATGATAAAGAAGATTCAAAGAGAGTGAGATGCCAGCTCCTTTCATTCAGTCAGTAGCTTCAAGCATTTCTGGAATATGAATAACATGATGTTTTTCAATGGCAAAAATCAATGAATATTGTAAATGCACAAACAGTAATTTCTCCGCATTGCAAGGTGCAATTCTGAAATTTTTTGCTTTTTCCTGCTCCTCTTAGCATGATAAAGAAGATTCAAAGAGAGTGAGATGCCAGCTCCTTTCATTCAGTCAGTAGCTTCAATCATTTCTGGATGTTTTTCAATGGCAAAAATCAATGAATATTGTAAATGCACAAACAGTAATTTCTCCGCATTGCAATGTGCAATTCTGAAATTTTTTGCTTTTTCCTGCTCCTCTTAGCATGATAAAGAAGATTCAAAGAGAGTGAGATGCCAGCTCCTTTCATTCAGTCAGTAGCTTCAATCATTTCTGGTATATGAATAACATGATGTTTTTCAATGGAAAAAATCAATGAATATTGTAAATGCACAAACAGTAATTTCTCCGCATTGCAAGGTGCAATTCTGAAATTTTTAGCTTTTTCCTGCTCCTCTTAGCATGATAAAGAAGATTCAAAGATAGTGAGATGCCAGCTCCTTTCATTTAGTCAGTAGCTTCAATCATTTCTGGTATATGAATAACATGATGTTTTTCAATGGCAAAAATCAATGAATATTGTAAATGCACAAACAGTAATTTCTCCGCATTGCAAGGTGCAATTCTGAAATTTTTTGCTTTTTCCTGCTCCTCTTAGCATGATAAAGAAGATTCAAAGAGAGTGAGATGCCAGCTCCTTTCATTTAGTCAGTAGCTTCAATCATTTCTGGACGTTTTTCAATGGCAAAAATCAATGAATATTGTAAATGCACAAACAGTAATTTCTCCGCATTGCAAAGTGCAATTGTGAAATTTTTTGCTTTTTCCTGCTCCTCTTAGCATGATAAAGAAGATTCAAAGAGAGTGAGATGCCAGCTCCTTTCATTCCGTCAGTAGCTTCAATCATTTCTGGACGTTTTTCAATGGCAAAAATCAATGAATATTGTAAATGCACAAACAGTAATTTCTCCGCATTGCAAGGTGCAATTCTGAAATTTTTTACTTTTTCCTGCTCCTCTTAGCATGATAAAGAAGATTCAAAGAGAGTGAGATGCCAGCTCCTTTCATTCAGTCAGTAGCTTCAAACATTTCTGGTATATGAATAACATGATGTTTTTCAATGGCAAAAATCAATGAATATTGTAAATGCACAAACAGTAATTTCTCCGCATTGCAAGGTGCAATTCTGAAATTTTTTGCTTTTTCCTGCTCCTCTTAGCATGATAAAGAAGATTCAAAGAGAGTGAGATGCCAGCTCCTTTCATTCAGTCAGTAGCTTCAATCATTTCTGGACGTTTTTCAATGGCAAAAATCAATGAATATTGTAAATGCACAAACAGTAATTTCTCCGCATTGCAAGGTGCAATTCTGAAATTTTTTGCTTTTTCCTGCTCCTCTTAGCATGATAAAGAAGATTGAAAGAGAGTGAGATGCCAGCTCCTTTCATTCAGTCAGTAGCTTCAAACATTTCTGGTATATGAATAACATGATGTTTTTCAATGGCAAAAATCAATGAATATTGTAAATGCACAAACAGTAATTTCTCCGCATTGCAAGGTGCAATTCTGAAATTTTTTGCTTTTTCCTGCTCCTCTTAGCATAATAAAGAAGATTCAAAGAGAGTGAGATGCCAGCTCCTTTCATTCAGTCAGTAGCTTCAATCATTTCTGGACGTTTTTCAATGGGAAAAATCAATGAATATTGTAAATGCACAAACAGTAATTTCTCCGCATTGCAAGGTGCAATTCTGAAATTTTTTGCTTTTCCTGCTCCTCTTAGCATGATAAAGAAGATTCAAAGAGAGTGAGATGCCAGCTCCTTTCATTCAGTCAGTAGCTTCAATCATTTCTGGACGTTTTTCAATGGCAAAAATCAATGAATATTGTAAATGCACAAACAGTAATTTCTCCGCATTGCAAGGTGCAATTCTGAAATTTTATGCTTTTTCCTGCTCCTCTTAGCATGATAAAGAAGATTCAAAGAGAGTGAGATGCCAGCTCCTTTCATTCAGTCAGTAGCTTCAATCATTTCTTGACGTTTTTCAATGGCAAAAATCAATGAATATTGTAAATGCACAAACAGTAATTTCTCCGCATTGCAAGGTGCAATTCTGAAATTTTTTGCTTTTTCCTGCTATTCTTAGCATGATAAAGAAGATTCAAAGAGAGTGAGATGCCAGCTCCTTTCATTCAGTCAGTAGCTTCAAGCATTTCTGGAATATGAATAACATGATGTTTTTCAATGGCAAAAATCAATGAATATTGTAAATGCACAAACAGTAATTTCTCCGCATTGCAAGGTGCAATTCTGAAATTTTTTGCTTTTTCCTGCTCCTCTTAGCATGATAAAGAAGATTCAAAGAGAGTGAGATGCCAGCTCCTTTCATTCAGTCAGTAGCTTCAATCATTTCTGGATGTTTTTCAATGGCAAAAATCAATGAATATTGTAAATGCACAAACAGTAATTTCTCCGCATTGCAATGTGCAATTCTGAAATTTTTTGCTTTTTCCTGCTCCTCTTAGCATGATAAAGAAGATTCAAAGAGAGTGAGATGCCAGCTCCTTTCATTCAGTCAGTAGCTTCAATCATTTCTGGTATATGAATAACATGATGTTTTTCAATGGAAAAAATCAATGAATATTGTAAATGCACAAACAGTAATTTCTCCGCATTGCAAGGTGCAATTCTGAAATTTTTAGCTTTTTCCTGCTCCTCTTAGCATGATAAAGAAGATTCAAAGAGAGTGAGATGCCAGCTCCTTTCATTCAGTCAGTAGCTTCAAACATTTCTGGTATATGAATAACATGATGTTTTTCAATGGCAAAAATCAATGAATATTGTAAATGCACAAACATTAATTTCTCCGCATTGCAAGGTGCAATTCTGAAATTTTTTGCTTTTTCCTGCTCCTCTTAGCATGATAAAGAAGATTCAAAGAGAGTGAGATGCCAGCTCCTTTCATTCAGTCAGTAGCTTCAATCATTTCTGGACGTTTTTCAATGGCAAAAATCAATGAATATTGTAAATGCACAAACAGTAATTTCTCCGCATTGCAAGGTGCAATTCTGAAATTTTTTGCTTTTTCCTGCTCCTCTTAGCATGATAAAGAAGATTCAAAGAGAGTGAGATGCCAGCTCCTTTCATTCAGTCAGTAGCTTCAAACATTTCTGGTATATGAATAACATGATGTTTTTCAATGGCAAAAATCAATGAATATTGTAAATGCACAAACAGTAATTTCTCCGCATTGCAAGGTGCAATTCAGAAATTTTTTGCTTTTCCCTGCTCCTCTTAGCATGATAAAGAAGATTCAAAGAGAGTGAGATGCCAGCTCCTTTCATTCAGTCAGTAGCTTCAATCATTTCTGGACGTTTTTCAATGGCAAAAATCAATGAATATTGTAAATGCACAAACAGTAATTTCTCCGCATTGCAAGGTGCAATTCTGAAATTTTTTGCTTTTTCCTGCTCCTCTTAGCATGATAAAGAAGATTCAAAGAGAGTGAGATGACAGCTCCTTTCATTCAGTCAGTAGCTTCAATCATTTCTGGACGTTTTTCAATGGCAAAAATCAATGAATATTGTAAATGCACAAACAGTAATTTCTCCGCATTGCAAGGTGCAATTCTGAAATTTTTTGCTTTTTCCTGCTCCTCTTAGCATGATAAAGAAGATTCAAAGAGAGTGAGATGCCAGCTCCTTTCATTCAGTCAGTAGCTTCAAACATTTCTGGTATATGAATAACATGATGTTTTTCAATGGCAAAAATCAATGAATATTGTAAATGCACAAACAGTAATTTCTCAGTATTGCAAGGTGCAATTCTGAAATTTTTTGCTTTTTCCTGCTCCTCTTAGCATGATAAAGAAGATTCAAAGAGAGTGAGATGCCAGCTCCTTTCATTCAGTCAGTAGCTTCAATCATTTCTGGACGTTTTTCAATGGCAAAAATCAATGAATATTGTAAATGCACAGACAGTAATTTCTCCGCATTGCAAGGTGCAATTCTGAAATTTTTTGCTTTTTCCTGCTCCTCTTAGCATGATAAAGAAGATTCAAAGAGAGTGAGATGTCAGCTCCTTTCATTCAGTCAGTAGCTTCAAACATTTCTGGTATATGAATAACATGATGTTTTTCAATGGCAAAAATCAATGAATATTGTAAATGCACAAACAGTAATTTCTCCGCATTGCAAGGTGCAATTCTGAAATTTTTTGCTTTTTCCTGCTCCTCTTAGCATGATAAAGAAGATTCAAAGAGAGTAAGATGCCAGCTCCTTTCATTCAGTCAGTAGCTTCAATCATTTCTGGACGTTTTTCAATGGCAAAAATCAATGAATATTGTAAATGCACAAACAGTAATTTCTCCGCATTGCAAGGTGCAATTCTGAAATTTTTTGCTTTTTCCTGCTCCTCTTAGCATGATAAAGAAGATTCAAAGAGAGTGAGATGCCAGCTCCTTTCATTCAGTCAGTAGCTTCAATCATTTCTGGACGTTTTTCAATGGCAAAAATCAATGAATATTGTAAATGCACAAACAGTAATTTCTCCGCATTGCAAGGTGCAATTCTGAAATTTTTTGCTTTTTCCTGCTCCTCTTAGCATGATAAAGAAGATTCAAAGAGAGTGAGATGCCAGCTCCTTTCATTCAGTCAGTAGCTTCAATCATTTCTGGTATATGAATAACATGATGTTTTTCAATGGCAAAAATCAATGAATATTGTAAATGCACAAACAGTATTTTCTCCGCATTGCAAGGTGCAATTGTGAAATTTTTTGCTTTTTCCTGCTCCTCTTAGCATGATAAAGAAGATTCAAAGAGAGTGAGATGCCAGCTCCTTTCATTCAGTCAGTAGCTTCAATCATTTCTGGACGTTTTTCAATGGCAAAAATCAATGAATATTGTAAATGCACAAACAGTAATTTCTCCGCATTGCAAGGTGCAATTCTGAAATTTTTTGCTTTTTCCTGCTCCTCTTAGCATGATAAAGAAGATTCAAAGAGAGTGAGATGCCAGCTCCTTTCATTCAGTCAGTAGCTTCAATCATTTCTGGTATATGAATAACATGATGTTTTTCAATGGCAAAAATCAATGAATATTGTAAATGCACAAACAGTAATTTCTCCGCATTGCAAGGTGCAATTCTGAAATTTTTTGCTTTTTCCTGCTCCTCTTAGCATGATAAAGAAGATTCAAAGATAGTGAGATGCCAGCTCCTTTCATTCAGTCAGTAGCTTCAATCATTTCTGGACGTTTTTCAATGGCAAAAATCAATGAATATTGTAAATGCACAAACAGTAATTTCTCCGCATTGCAAGGTGCAATTCTGAAATTTTTTGCTTTTTCCTGCTCCTCTTAGCATGATAAAGAAGATTCAAAGAGAGTGAGATGACAGCTCCTTTCATTCAGTCAGTAGCTTCAATCATTTCTGGACGTTTTTCAATGGCAAAAATCAATGAATATTGTAAATGCACAAACAGTAATTTCTCCGCATTGCAAGGTGCAATTCTGAAATTTTTTGCTTTTTCCTGCTCCTCTTAGCATGATAAAGAAGATTCAAAGAGAGTGAGATGCCAGCTCCTTTCATTCAGTCAGTAGCTTCAAACATTTCTGGTATATGAATAACATGATGTTTTTCAATGGCAAAAATCAATGAATATTGTAAATGCACAAACAGTAATTTCTCAGTATTGCAAGGTGCAATTCTGAAATTTTTTGCTTTTTCCTGCTCCTCTTAGCATGATAAAGAAGATTCAAAGAGAGTGAGATGCCAGCTCCTTTCATTCAGTCAGTAGCTTCAATCATTTCTGGACGTTTTTCAATGGCAAAAATCAATGAATATTGTAAATGCACAGACAGTAATTTCTCCGCATTGCAAGGTGCAATTCTGAAATTTTTTGCTTTTTCCTGCTCCTCTTAGCATGATAAAGAAGATTCAAAGAGAGTGAGATGTCAGCTCCTTTCATTCAGTCAGTAGATTCAAACATTTCTGGTATATGAATAACATGATGTTTTTCAATGGCAAAAATCAATGAATATTGTAAATGCACAAACAGTAATTTCTCCGCATTGCAAGGTGCAATTCTGAAATTTTTTGCTTTTTCCTGCTCCTCTTAGCATGATAAAGAAGATTCAAAGAGAGTAAGATGCCAGCTCCTTTCATTCAGTCAGTAGCTTCAATCATTTCTGGACGTTTTTCAATGGCAAAAATCAATGAATATTGTAAATGCACAAACAGTAATTTCTCCGCATTGCAAGGTGCAATTCTGAAATTTTTTGCTTTTTCCTGCTCCTCTTAGCATGATAAAGAAGATTCAAAGAGAGTGAGATGCCAGCTCCTTTCATTCAGTCAGTAGCTTCAATCATTTCTGGACGTTTTTCAATGGCAAAAATCAATGAATATTGTAAATGCACAAACAGTAATTTCTCCGCATTGCAAGGTGCAATTCTGAAATTTTTTGCTTTTTCCTGCTCCTCTTAGCATGATAAAGAAGATTCAAAGAGAGTGAGATGCCAGCTCCTTTCATTCAGTCAGTAGCTTCAATCATTTCTGGTATATGAATAACATGATGTTTTTCAATGGCAAAAATCAATGAATATTGTAAATGCACAAACAGTATTTTCTCCGCATTGCAAGGTGCAATTGTGAAATTTTTTGCTTTTTCCTGCTCCTCTTAGCATGATAAAGAAGATTCAAAGAGAGTGAGATGCCAGCTCCTTTCATTCAGTCAGTAGCTTCAATCATTTCTGGACGTTTTTCAATGGCAAAAATCAATGAATATTGTAAATGCACAAACAGTAATTTCTCCGCATTGCAAGGTGCAATTCTGAAATTTTTTGCTTTTTCCTGCTCCTCTTAGCATGATAAAGAAGATTCAAAGAGAGTGAGATGCCAGCTCCTTTCATTCAGTCAGTAGCTTCAATCATTTCTGGTATATGAATAACATGATGTTTTTCAATGGCAAAAATCAATGAATATTGTAAATGCACAAACAGTAATTTCTCCGCATTGCAAGGTGCAATTCTGAAATTTTTTGCTTTTTCCTGCTCCTCTTAGCATGATAAAGAAGATTCAAAGATAGTGAGATGCCAGCTCCTTTCATTTACTCAGTAGCTTCAATCATTTCTGGTATATGAATAACATGATGTTTTTCAATGGCAAAAATCAATGAATATTGTAAATGCACAAACAGTAATTTCTCCGCATTGCAAGGTGCAATTCTGAAATTTTTTGCTTTTTCCTGCTCCTCTTAGCATGATAAAGAAGATTCAAAGAGAGTGAGATGCCAGCTCCTTTCATTTAGTCAGTAGCTTCAATCATTTCTGGACGTTTTTCAATGGCAAAAATCAATGAATATTGTAAATGCACAAACAGTAATTTCTCCGCATTGCAAGGTGCAATTCTGAAATTTTTTGCTTTTTCCTGCTCCTCTTAGCATGATAAAGAAGATTCAAAGATAGTGAGATGCCAGCTCCTTTCATTTAGTCAGTAGCTTCAATCATTTCTGGTATATGAATAACATGATGTTTTTCAATGGCAAAAATCAATGAATATTGTAAATGCACAAACAGTAATTTCTCCGCATTGCAAGGTGCAATTCTGAAATTTTTTGCTTTTTCCTGCTCCTCTTAGCATGATAAAGAAGATTCAAAGAGAGTGAGATGCCAGCTCCTTTCATTTAGTCAGTAGCTTCAATCATTTCTGGACGTTTTTCAATGGCAAAAATCAATGAATATTGTAAATGCACAAACAGTAATTTCTCCGCATTGCAAGGTGCAATTCTGAAATTTTTTGCTTTTTCCTGCTCCTCTTAGCATGATAAAGAAGATTCAAAGAGAGTGAGATGCCAGCTCCTTTCATTCAGTAAGTAGCTTCAAACATTTCTGGTATATGAATAACATGATGTTTTTCAATGGCAAAAATCAATGAATATTGTAAATGCACAAACAGTAATTTCTCCGCATTGCAAGGTGCAATTCTGAAATTTTTTGCTTTTTCCTGCTCCTCTTAGCATGATAAAGAAGATTCAAAGAGAGTGAGATGCCAGCTCCTTTCATTCAGTCAGTAGCTTCAATCATTTCTGGACGTTTTTCAATGGCAAAAATCAATGAATATTGTAAATGCACAAACAGTAATTTCTCCGCATTGCAAGTTGCAAATCTGAAATTTTTTGCTTTTTCCTGCTCCTCTTAGCATGATAAAGAAGATTCAAAGAGAGTGAGATGCCAGCTCCTTTCATTCAGTCAGTAGCTTCAATCATTTCTGGACGTTTTTCAATGGCAAAAATCAATGAATATTGTAAATGCACAAACAGTAATTTCTCCGCATTGCAAGGTGCAATTCTGAAATTTTTTGCTTTTTCCTGCTCCTCATAGCATGATAAAGAAGATTCAAAGAGAGTGAGATGCCAGCTCCTTTCATTCAGTCAGTAGCTTCAAACATTTATGGACTTTTTCAATGGCAAAAATCAATGAATATTGTAAATGCACAAACAGTAATTTCTCCGCATTGCAATGTGCAATTCTGAAATTTTTTGCTTTTTCCTGCTCCTCTTAGCATGATAAAGAAGATTCAAAGAGAGTGAGATGCCAGCTCCTTTCATTCAGTCAGTAGCTTCAAACATTTCTGGTATATGAATAACATGATGTTTTTCAATGGCAAAAATCAATGAATATTGTAAATGCACAAACAGTAATTTCTCCGCATTGCAAGGTGCAATTCTGAAATTTTTTGCTTTTTCCTGCTCCTCTTAGCATGATAAAGAAGATTCAAAGAGAGTGAGATGCCAGCTCCTTTCATTCAGTCAGTAGCTTCAATCATTTCTGGACGTTTTTCAAAGGCAAAAATCAATGAATATTGTAAATGCACAAACAGTAATTTCTCCGCATTGCAAGGTGCAATTCTGAAATTTTTTGCTTTTTCCTGCTCCTCTTAGCATGATAAAGAAGATTCAAAGAGAGTGAGATGCCAGCTCCTTTCATTCAGTCAGTAGCTTCAATCATTTCTGGTATATGAATAACATGATGTTTTTCAATGGCAAAAATCAATGAATATTGTAAATGCACAAGCAGTAATTTCTCCGCATTGCAAGGTGCAATTCTGAAATTTTTTGCTTTTTCCTGCTCCTCTTAGCATGATAAAGAAGATTCAAAGAGAGTGAGATGCCAGCTCCTTTCATTCAGTCAGTAGCTTCAAACATTTCTGGTATATGAATAACATGATGTTTTTCAATGGCAAAAATCAATGAATATTGTATATGCACAAACAGTAATTTCTCCGCATTGCAAGGTGAAATTCTGAAATTTTTTGCTTTTTCCTGATCCTCTTAGCATGATAAAGAAGATTCAAAGAGAGTGAGATGCCAGCTCCTTTCATTCAGTCAGTAGCTTCAATCATTTCTGGACGTTTTTCAATGGCAAAAATCAATGAATATTGTAAATGCACAAACAGTAATTTCTCCGCATTGCAAGGTGCAATTCTGAAATTTTTTGCATTTTCCTGCTCCTCTTAGCATGATAAAGAAGATTCATAGAGAGTGAGATGCCAGCTCCTTTCATTCAGTCAGTAGCTTCAATCATTTCTGGACATTTTTCAATGGCAAAAATCAATGAATATTGTAAATGCACAAACAGTAATTTCTCCGCATTGCAAGGTGCAATTCTGAAATTTTTTGCTTTTTCCTGCTCCTCTTAGCATGATAAAGAAGATTCAAAGAGAGTGAGATGCCAGCTCCTTTCATTCAGTCAGTAGCTTCAATCATTTCTGGACGTTTTTCAATGGCAAAAATCAATGAATATTGTAAATGCACAAACAATAATTTCTCCGCATTGCAAGGTGCAATTCTGAAATTTTTTGCTTTTTCCTGCTCCTCTTAGCATGATAAAGAAGATTCAAAGAGAGTGAGATGCCAGCTCCTTTCATTCAGTCAGTAGCTTCAATCATTTCTGGTATATGAATAACATGATGTTTTTCAATGGCAAAAATCAATGAATATTGTAAATGCACAAACAGTAATTTCTCCGCATTGCAAGGTGCAATTCTGAAATTTTTTGCTTTTTCCTGCTCCTCTTAGCATGATAAAGAAGATTCAAAGATAGTGAGATGCCAGCTCCTTTCATTTAGTCAGTAGCTTCAATCATTTCTGGTATATGAATAACATGATGTTTTTCAATGGCAAAAATCAATGAATATTGTAAATGCACAAACAGTAATTTCTCCGCATTGCAAGGTGCAATTCTGAAATTTTTTGCTTTTTCCTGCTCCTCTTAGCATGATAAAGAAGATTCAAAGAGAGTGAGATGCCAGCTCCTTTCATTTAGTCAGTAGCTTCAATCATTTCTGGACGTTTTTCAATGGCAAAAATCAATGAATATTGTAAATGCACAAACAGTAATTTCTCCGCATTGCAAGGTGCAATTCTGAAATTTTTTGCTTTTTCCTGCTCCTCTTAGCATGATAAAGAAGATTCAAAGAGAGTGAGATGCCAGCTCCTTTCATTCAGTAAGTAGCTTCAAACATTTCTGGTATATGAATAACATGATGTTTTTCAATGGCAAAAATCAATGAATATTGTAAATGCACAAACAGTAATTTCTCCGCATTGCAAGGTGCAATTCTGAAATTTTTTGCTTTTTCCTGCTCCTCTTAGCATGATAAAGAAGATTCAAAGAGAGTGAGATTCCAGCTCCTTTCATTCAGTCAGTAGCTTCAATCATTTCTGGACGTTTTTCAATGGCAAAAATCAATGAATATTGTAAATGCACAAACAGTAATTTCTCCGCATTGCAAGTTGCAAATCTGAAATTTTTTCCTTTTTCCTGCTCCTCTTAGCATGATAAAGAAGATTCAAAGAGAGTGAGATGCCAGCTCCTTTCATTCAGTCAGTAGCTTCAATCATTTCTGGACGTTTTTCAATGGCAAAAATCAATGAATATTGTAAATGCACAAACAGTAATTTCTCCGCATTGCAAGGTGCAATTCTGAAATTTTTTGCTTTTTCCTGCTCCTCATAGCATGAAAAAGAAGATTCAAAGAGAGTGAGATGCCAGCTCCTTTCATTCAGTCAGTAGCTTCAAACATTTATGGACTTTTTCAATGGCAAAAATCAATGAATATTGTAAATGCACAAACAGTAATTTCTCCGCATTGCAATGTGCAATTCTGAAATTTTTTGCTTTTTCCTGCTCCTCTTAGCATGATAAAGAAGATTCAAAGAGAGTGAGATGCCAGCTCCTTTCATTCAGTCAGTAGCTTCAAACATTTCTGGTATATGAATACCATGATGTTTTTCAATGGCAAAAATCAATGAATATTGTAAATGCACAAACAGTAATTTCTCAGTATTGCAAGGTGCAATTCGGAAATTTTTTGCTTTTTCCTGCTCCTCTTAGCATGAAAAAGAAGATTCAAAGAGAGTGAGATGCCAGCTCCTTTCATTCAGTCAGTAGCTTCAATCATTTCTGGACATTTTTCAATGGCAAAAATCAATGAATATTGTAAATGCACAAACAGTAATTTCTCCGCATTGCAAGGTGCAATTCTGAAATTTTTTGCTTATTCCTGCTCCTCTTAGCATGATAAAGAAGATTCAAAGACAGTGAGATGCCAGCTCCTTTCATTCAGTCAGTAGCTTCAAACATTTCTGGTATATGAATAACATGATGTTTTTAAATGGCAAAAATCAATGAATATTGTAATTGCACAAACAGTAATTTCTCTGCATTGCAAGATGCAATTCTGAAATTTTTTGCTTTTTCCTGCTCCTCTTAGCATGATAAAGAAGATTCAAAGAGAGTGAGATGCCAGCTCCTTTCATTCAGTCAGTAGCTTCAATCATTTCTGGACGTTTTTCAATGGCAAAAATCAATGAATATTGTAAATGTACAAACAGTAATTTCTCCGCATTGCAAGGTGCAATTCTGAAATTTTTTGCTTTTTCCTGCTCCTCTTAGCATGATAAAGAAGATTCAAAGAGAGTGAGATGCCAGCTCCTTTCATTCAGTCAGTAGCTTCAATCATTTCTGGACGTTTTTCAATGGCAAAAATCAATGAATATTGTAAATGCACAAACAGTAATTTCTCCGCATTGCAAGGTGCAATTCTGAAATTTTTTGCTTTTTCCTGCTCCTCTTAGCATGATAAAGAAGATTCAAAGAGAGTGAGATGCCAGCTCCTTTCATTCAGTCAGTAGCTTCAAACATTTCTGGTATATGAATACCATGATGTTTTTCAATGGCAAAAATCAATGAATATTGTAAATGCACAAACAGTAATTTCTCAGTATTGCAAGATGCAATTCGGAAATTTTTTGCTTTTTCCTGCTCCTCTTAGCATTATAAAGAAGATTCAAAGAGAGTGAGATGCCAGCTCCTTTGATTCAGTTAGTAGCTTCAATCATTTCTGGACATTTTTCAATGGCAAAAATCAATGAATATTGTAAATGCACAAACAGTAATTTCTCCGCATTGCAAGGTGCAATTCTGAAATTTTTTGCTTTTCCTGCTCCTCTTAGCATGATAAAGAAGATTCAAAGAGAGTGAGATGCCAGCTCCTTTCATTCAGTCAGTAGCTTCAATCATTTCTGGTATATGAATAACATGATGTTTTTCAATGGCAAAAATCAATGAATATTGTAAATGCACAAACAGTAATTTCTCCGCATTGCAAGGTGCAATTCTGAAATTTTTTGCTTTTTAGTGCTCCTCTTAGCATGATAAAGAAGATTCAAAGAGAGTGAGATGCCAGCTCCTTTCATTCAGTCAGTAGCTTCAAACATTTCTGGTATATGAATAACATGATGTTTTTCAATGGCAAAAATCAATGAATATTGTAAATGCACAAACAGTAATTTCTCCGCATTGCAAGGTGCAATTCTGAAATTTTTTGCTTTTTCCTGCTCCTCTTAGCATTATAAAGAAGATTCAAAGAGAGTGAGATGCCAGCTCCTTTCATTCAGTCAGTAGCTTCAATCATTTCTGGACGTTTTTCAATGGCAAAAATCAATGAATATTGTAAATGCACAAACAGTAATTTCTCCGCATTGCAAGGTGCAATTCTGAAATTTTTTGCTTTTTCCTGCTCCTCTTAGCATGATAAAGAAGATTCAAAGAGAGTGAGATGCCAGGTCCTTTCATTCAGTCAGTAGCTTCAATCATTTCTGGTATATGAATAACATGATGTTTTTCAATGGCAAAAATCAATGAATATTGTAAATGCACAAACAGTAATTTCTCCGCATTGCAAGGTGCAATTCTGAAATTTTTTGCTTTTTCCTGCTCCTCTTAGCATGATAAAGAAGATTCAAAGAGAGTGAGATGCCAGCTCCTTTCATTCAGTCAGTAGCTTCAAACATATCTGGTATATGAATAACATGATGTTTTTCAATGGCAAAAATCAATGAATATTGTAAATGCACAAACAGTAATTTCTCCGCATTGCAAGGTGCAATTCTGAAATTTTTTGCTTTTTCCTGCTCCTCTTAGCATGATAAAGAAGATTCAAAGAGAGTGAGATGCCAGCTCCTTTCATTCAGTCAGTAGCTTCAAACATTTCTGGTATATGAATACCAAGATGTTTTTCAATGGCAAAAATCAATGAATATTGTAAATGCACAAACAGTAATTTCTCAGTATTGCAAGGTGCAATTCGGAAATTTTTTGCTTTTTCCTGCTCCTCTTAGCATGATAAAGAAGATTCAAAGAGAGTGAGATGCCAGCTCCTTTCATTCAGTCAGTAGCTTCAATCATTTCTGGACATTTTTCAATGGCAAAAATCAATGAATATTGTAAATGCACAAACAGTAATTTCTCCGCATTGCAAGGTGCAATTCTGAAATTTTTTGCTTATTCCTGCTCCTCTTAGCATGATAAAGAAGATTCAAAGAGAGTGAGATGCCAGCTCCTTTCATTCAGTCAGTAGCTTCAAACATTTCTGGTATATGAATAACATGATGTTTTTCAATGGCAAAAATCAATGAATATTGTAAATGCACAAACAGTAATTTCTCTGCATTGCAAGGTGCAATTCTGAAATTTTTTGCTTTTTCCTGCTCCTCTTAGCATGATAAAGAAGATTCAAAGAGAGTGAGATGCCAGCTCCTTTCATTCAGTCAGTAGCTTCAATCATTTCTGGACTTTTTTCAATGGCAAAAATCAATGAATATTGTAAATGCACAAACAGTAATTTCTCCGCATTGCAAGGTGCAATTCTGAAATTTTTTGCTTTTACCTGCTCCTCTTAGCATGATAAAGAAGATTCAAAGAGAGTGAGATGCCAGCTCCTTTCATTCAGTCAGTAGCTTCAATCATTTCTGGTATATGAATAACATGATGTTTTTCAATGGCAAAAATCAATGAATATTGTAAATGCACAAACAGTAATTTCTCCGCATTGCAAGGTGCAATTCTGAAATTTTTTGCTTTTCCTGCTCCTCTTAGCATGATAAAGAAGATTCAAAGAGAGTGAGATGCCAGCTCCTTTCATTCAGTCAGTAGCTTCAATCATTTCTGGTATATGAATAACATGATGTTTTTCAATGGCAAAAATCAATGAATATTGTAAATGCACAAACAGTAATTTCTCCGCATTGCAAGGTGCAATTCTGAAATTTTTTGCTTTTTAGTGCTCCTCTTAGCATGATAAAGAAGATTCAAAGAGAGTGAGATGCCAGCTCCTTTCATTCAGTCAGTAGCTTCAAACATTTCTGGTATATGAATAACATGATGTTTTTCAATGGCAAAAATCAATGAATATTGTAAATGCACAAACAGTAATTTCTCCGCATTGCAAGGTGCAATTCTGAAATTTTTTGCTTTTTCCTGCTCCTCTTAGCATGATAAAGAAGATTCAAAGAGAGTGAGATGCCAGCTCCTTTCATTCAGTCAGTAGCTTCAATCATTTCTGGACGTTTTTCAATGGCAAAAATCAATGAATATTGTAAATGCACAAACAGTAATTTCTCCGCATTGCAAGGTGCAATTCTGAAATTTTTTGCTTTTTCCTGCTCCTCTTAGCATGATAAAGAAGATTCAAAGAGAGTGAGATGCCAGGTCCTTTCATTCAGTCAGTAGCTTCAATCATTTCTGGTATATGAATAACATGATGTTTTTCAATGGCAAAAATCAATGAATATTGTAAATGCACAAACAGTAATTTCTCCGCATTGCAAGGTGCAATTCTGAAATTTTTTGCTTTTTCCTGCTCCTCTTAGCATGATAAAGAAGATTCAAAGAGAGTGAGATGCCAGCTCCTTTCATTCAGTCAGTAGCTTCAAACATATCTGGTATATGAATAACATGATGTTTTTCAATGGCAAAAATCAATGAATATTGTAAATGCACAAACAGTAATTTCTCCGCATTGCAAGGTGCAATTCTGAAATTTTTTGCTTTTTCCTGCTCCTCTTAGCATGATAAAGAAGATTGAAAGAGAGTGAGATGCCAGCTCCTTTCATTCAGTCAGTAGCTTCAATCATTTCTGGACGTTTTTCAATGGCAAAAATCAATGAATATTGTAAATGCACAAACAGTAATTTCTCCGCATTGCAAGGTGCAATTCTGAAATTTTTTGCTTTTTCCTGCTCCTCTTAGCATGATAAAGAAGATTGAAAGAGAGTGAGATGCCAGCTCCTTTCATTCAGTCAGTAGCTTCAATCATTTCTGGACGTTTTTCAATGGCAAAAATCAATGAATATTGTAAATGCACAAACAGTAATTTCTCCGCATTGCAAGGTGCAATTCTGAAATTTTTTGCTTTTTCCTGCTCCTTTTAGCATGATAAAGAAGATTCAAAGAGAGTGAGATGCCAGCTACTTTCATTCAGTCAGTAGCTTCAAACATTTCTGGTATATGAATAACATGATGTTTTTCAATGGCAAAAATCAATGAATATTGTAAATCCACAAACAGTAATTTCTCTGCATTGCAAGGTGCAATTCTGAAATTTTTTGCTTTTTCCTGCTCCTCTTAGCATGATAAAGAAGATTCAAAGAGAGTGAGATGCCAGCTCCTTTCATTCAGTCAGTAGCTTCAATCATTTCTGGACGTTTTTCAATGGCAAAAATCAATGAATATTGTAAATGCACAAACAGTAATTTCTCCGCATTGCAAGGTGCAATTCTGAAATTTTTTGCTTTTTCCTGCTCCTCTTAGCATGATAAAGAAGATTCAAAGAGAGTGAGATGCCAGCTCCTTTCATTCAGTCAGTAGCTTCAAACATTTCTGGTATATGAATAACATGATGTTTTTCAATGGCAAAAATCAATGAATATTGTAAATGCACAAACAGTAATTTCTCCGCATTGCAAGGTGCAATTCTGAAATTTTTTGCTTTTTCCTGCTCCTCTTAGCATGATAAAGAAGATTCAAAGAGAGTGAGATGCCAGCTCCTTTCATTCAGTCAGTAGCTTCAATCATTTCTGGACGTTTTTCAATGGCAAAAATCAATGAATATTGTAAATGCACAAACAGTAATTTCTCCGCATTGCAAGGTGCAATTCTGAAATTTTTTGCTTTTTCCTGCTCCTCTTAGCATGATAAAGAAGATTCAAAGAGAGTGAGATGCCAGCTCCTTTCATTCAGTCAGTAGCTTCAATCATTTCTGGACGTTTTTCAATGGCAAAAATCAATGAATATTGTAAATGCACAAACAGTAATTTCTCCGCATTGCAAGGTGCAATTCTGAAATTTTTTGCTTTTTCCTGCTCCTCTTAGCATGATAAACAAGATTCAAAGAGAGTGAGATGCCAGCTCCTTTCATTCAGTCAGTAGCTTCAAACATTTCTGGTATATGAATAACATGATGTTTTTCAATGGCAAAAATCAATGAATATTGTAAATGCACAAACAGTAATTTCTCAGTATTGCAAGGTGCAATTCTGAAATTTTTTGCTTTTTCGTGCTCCTCTTAGCATGATAAAGAAGATTCAAAGAGAGTGAGATGCCAGCTCCTTTCATTCAGTCAGTAGCTTCAATCATTTCTGGACGTTTTTCAATGGCAAAAATCAATGAATATTGTAAATGCACAGACAGTAATTTCTCCGCATTGCAAGGTGCAATTCTGAAATTTTTTGCTTTTTCCTGCTCCTCTTAGCATGATAAAGAAGATTCAAAGAGAGTGAGATGTCAGCTCCTTTCATTCAGTCAGTAGCTTCAAACATTCCTGGTATATGAATAACATGATGTTTTTCAATGGCAAAAATCAATGAATATTGTAAATGCACAAACAGTAATTTCTCCGCATTGCAAGGTGCAATTCTGAAATTTTTTGCTTTTTCCTGCTCCTCTTAGCATGATAAAGAAGATTCAAAGAGAATAAGATGCCAGCTCCTTTCATTCAGTCAGTAGCTTCAATCATTTCTGGACGTTTTTCAATGGCAAAAATCAATGAATATTGTAAATGCACAAACAGAAATTTCTCCGCATTGCAAGGTGCAATTCCGAAATTTTTTGCTTTTTCCTGCTCCTCTTAGCATGATAAAGAAGATTCAAAGAGAGTGAGATGCCAGTTCCTTTCATTCAGTCAGTAGCTTCAATCATTTCTGGACGTTTTTCAATGGCAAAAATCAATGAATATTGTAAATGCACAAACAGTAATTTCTCCGCATTGCAAGGTGCAATTCTGAAATTTTTTGCTTTTTCCTGCTCCTCTTAGCATGATAAAGAAGATTCAAAGAGAGTGAGATGCCAGCTCCTTTCATTCAGTCAGTAGCTTCAATCATTTCTGGTATATGAATAACATGATGTTTTTCAATGGCAAAAATCAATGAATATTGTAAATGCACAAACAGTAATTTCTCCGCATTGCAAGGTGCAATTGTGAAATTTTTTGCTTTTTCCTGCTCCTCTTAGCATGATAAAGAAGATTCAAAGAGAGTGAGATGCCAGCTCCTTTCATTCAGTCAGTAGCTTCAATCATTTCTGGACGTTTTTCAATGGCAAAAATCAATGAATATTGTAAATGCACAAAAAGTAATTTCTCCGCATTGCAAGGTGCAATTCTGAAATTTTTTGCTTTTTCCTGCTCCTCTTAGCATGATAAAGAAGATTCAAAGAGAGTGAGATGCCAGCTCCTTTCATTCAGTCAGTAGCTTCAATCATTTCTGGTATATGAATAACATGATGTTTTTCAATGGCAAAAATCAATGAATATTGTAAATGCACAAACAGTAATTTCTCCGCATTGCAAGGTGCAATTCTGAAATTTTTTGCTTTTTCCTGCTCCTCTTAGCATGATAAAGAAGATTCAAAGAGAGTGAGATGCCAGCTCCTTTCATTCAGTCAGTAGCTTCAAACATTTCTGGTATATGAATAACATGATGTTTTTCAATGGCAAAAATCAATGAATATTGTAAATGCACAAACAGTAATTTCTCAGTATTGCAAGGTGCAATTCTGAAATTTTTTGCTTTTTCCTGCTCCTCTTAGCATGATAAAGAAGATTCAAAGAGAGTGAGATGCCAGCTCCTTTCATTCAGTCAGTAGCTTCAATCATTTCTGGACGTTTTTCAATGGCAAAAATCAATGAATATTGTAAATGCACAAACAGTAATTTCTCCGCATTGCAAGGTGCAATTCTGAAATTTTTTGCTTTTTCCTGCTCCTCTTAGCATGATAAAGAAGATTCAAAGAGAGTAAGATGCCAGCTCCTTTCATTCAGTCAGTAGCTTCAATCATTTCTGGACGTTTTTCAATGGCAAAAATCAATGAATATTGTAAATGCGCAAACAGTAATTTCTCCGCATTGCAAGGTGCAATTCTGAAATTTTTTGCTTTTTCCTGCTCCTCTTAGCATGATAAAGAAGATTCAAAGAGAGTGAGATGCCAGCTCCTTTCATTCAGTCAGTAGCTTCAATCATTTCTGGACGTTTTTCAATGGCAAAAATCAATGAATATTGTAAATGCACAAACAGTAATTTCTCCGCATTGCAAGGTGCAATTCTGAAATTTTTTGCTTTTTCCTGCTCCTCTTAGCATGATAAAGAAGATTCAAAGAGAGTGAGATGCCAGCTCCTTTCATTCAGTCAGTAGCTTCAATCATTTCTGGTATATGAATAACATGATGTTTTTCAATGGCAAAAATCAATGAATATTGTAAATGCACAAACAGTAATTTCTCCGCATTGCAAGGTGCAATTGTGAAATTTTTTGCTTTTTCCTGCTCCTCTTAGCATGATAAAGAATATTCAAAGAGAGTGAGATGCCAGCTCCTTTCATTCAGTCAGTAGCTTCAATCATTTCTGGACGTTTTTCAATGGCAAAAATCAATGAATATTGTAAATGCACAAACAGTAATTTCTCCGCATTGCAAGGTGCAATTCTGAAATTTTTTGCTTTTTCCTGCTCCTCTTAGCATGATAAAGAAGATTCAAAGAGAGTGAGATGCCAGCTCCTTTCATTCAGTCAGTAGCTTCAATCATTTCTGGTATATGAATAACATGATGTTTTTCAATGGCAAAAATCAATGAATATTGTAAATGCACAAACAGTAATTTCTCCGCATTGCAAGGTGCAATTCTGAAATTTTTTGCTTTTTCCTGCTCCTCTTAGCATGATAAAGAAGATTCAAAGATAGTGAGATGCCAGCTCCTTTCATTTAGTCAGTAGCTTCAATCATTTCTGGTATATGAATAACATGATGTTTTTCAATGGCAAAAATCAATGAATATTGTAAATGCACAAACAGTAATTTCTCCGCATTGCAAGGTGCAATTCTGAAATTTTTTGCTTTTTCCTGCTCCTCTTAGCATGATAAAGAAGATTCAAAGAGAGTGAGATGCCAGCTCCTTTCATTTAGTCAGTAGCTTCAATCATTTCTGGACGTTTTTCAATGGCAAAAATCAATGAATATTGTAAATGCACAAACAGTAATTTCTCCGCATTGCAAGGTGCAATTCTGAAATTTTTTGCTTTTTCCTGCTCCTCTTAGCATGATAAAGAAGATTCAAAGAGAGTGAGATGCCAGCTCCTTTCATTCAGTAAGTAGCTTCAAACATTTCTGGTATATGAATAACATGATGTTTTTCAATGGCAAAAATCAATGAATATTGTAAATGCACAAACAGTAATTTCTCCGCATTGCAAGGTGCAATTCTGAAATTTTTTGCTTTTTCCTGCTCCTCTTAGCATGATAAAGAAGATTCAAAGAGGGTGAGATGCCAGCTCCTTTCATTCAGTCAGTAGCTTCAATCATTTCTGGACGTTTTTCAATGGCAAAAATCAATGAATATTGTAAATGCACAAACAGTAATTTCTCCGCATTGCAAGTTGCAAATCTGAAATTTTTTGCTTTTTCCTGCTCCTCTTAGCATGATAAAGAAGATTCAAAGAGAGTGAGATGCCAGCTCCTTTCATTCAGTCAGTAGCTTCAATCATTTCTGGACGTTTTTCAATGGCAAAAATCAATGAATATTGTAAATGCACAAACAGTAATTTCTCCGCATTGCAAGGTGCAATTCTGAAATTTTTTGCTTTTTCCTGCTCCTCATAGCATGATAAAGAAGATTCAAAGAGAGTGAGATGCCAGCTCCTTTCATTCAGTCAGTAGCTTCAAACATTTCTGGACTTTTTCAATGGCAAAAATCAATGAATATTGTAAATGCACAAACAGTAATTTCTCCGCATTGCAATGTGCAATTCTGAAATTTTTTGCTTTTTCCTGCTCCTCTTAGCATGATAAAGAAGATTCAAAGAGAGTGAGATGCCAGCTCCTTTCATTCAGTCAGTAGCTTCAAACATTTCTGGTATATGAATAACATGATGTTTTTCAATGGCAAAAATCAATGAATATTGTAAATGCACAAGCAGTAATTTCTCCGCATTGCAAGGTGCAATTCTGAAATTTTTTGCTTTTTCCTGCTCCTCTTAGCATGATAAAGAAGATTCAAAGAGAGTGAGATGCCAGCTCCTTTCATTCAGTCAGTAGCTGCAAACATTTCTGATATATGAATAACATGATGTTTTTCAATGGCAAAAATCAATGAATATTGTAAATGCACAAACAGTAATTTCTCCGCATTGCAAGGTGAAATTCTGAAATTTTTTGCTTTTTCCTGATCCTCTTAGCATGATAAAAAAGATTCAAAGAGAGTGAGATGCCAGCTCCTTTCATTCAATCAGTAGCTTCAATCATTTCTGGACGTTTTTCAATGGCAAAAATCAATGAATATTGTAAATGCACAAACAGTAATTTCTCCGCATTGCAAGGTGCAATTCTGAAATTTTTTGCTTTTTCCTGCTCCTCTTAGCATGATAAAGAAGATTCATAGAGAGTGAGATGCCAGCTCCTTTCATTCAGTCAGTAGCTTCAATCATTTCTGGACGTTTTTCAATGGCAAAAATCAATGAATATTGTAAATGCACAAACAGTAATTTCTCCGCATTGCAAGGTGCAATTCTGAAATTTTTTGCTTTTTCCTGCTCCTCTAAGCATGATAAAGAAGATTCAAAGAGAGTGAGATGCCAGCTCCTTTCATTCAGTCAGTAGCTTCAAACATTTCTGGTATATGAATACCATGATGTTTTTCAGTGGCAAAAATCAATGAATATTGTAAATGCACAAACAGTAATTTCTCAGTATTGCAAGGTGCAATTCGGAAATTTTTTGCTTTTTCCTGCTCCTCTTAGCATGAAAAAGAAGATTCAAAGAGAGTGAGATGCCAGCTCCTTTCATTCAGTCAGTAGCTTCAATCATTTCTGGACATTTTTCAATGGCAAAAATCAATGAATATTGTAAATGCACAAACAGTAATTTCTCCGCATTGCAAGGTGCAATTCTGAAATTTTTTGCTTATTCCTGCTCCTCTTAGCATGATAAAGAAGATTCAAAGACAGTGAGATGCCAGCTCCTTTCATTCAGTCAGTAGCTTCAAACATTTCTGGTATATGAATAACATGATGTTTTTCAATGGCAAAAATCAATGAATATTGTAAATGCACAAACAGTAATTTCTCTGCATTGCAAGATGCAATTCTGAAATTTTTTGCTTTTTCCTGCTCCTCTTAGCATGATAAAGAAGATTCAAAGAGAGTGAGATGCCAGCTCCTTTCATTCAGTCAGTAGCTTCAATCATTTCTGGACGTTTTTCAATGGCAAAAATCAATGAATATTGTAAATGCACAAACAGTAATTTCTCCGCATTGCAAGGTGCAATTCTGAAATTTTTTGCTTTTTCCTGCTCCTCTTAGCATGATAAAGAAGATTCAAAGAGAGTGAGATGCCAGCTCCTTTCATTCAGTCAGTAGCTTCAATAATTTCTGGACGTTTTTCAATGGCAAAAATCAATGAATATTGTAAATGCACAAACAGTAATTTCTCCGCATTGCAAGGTGCAATTCTGAAATTTTTTGCTTTTTCCTGCTCCTCTTAGCATGATAAAGAAGATTCAAAGAGAGTGAGATGCCAGCTCCTTTCATTCAGTCAGTAGCTTCAAACATTTCTGGTATATGAATACCATGATGTTTTTCAATGGCAAAAATCAATGAATATTGTAAATGCACAAACAGTAATTTCTCAGTATTGCAAGGTGCAATTCGGAAATTTTTTGCTTTTTCCTGCTCCTCTTAGCATGATAAAGAAGATTCAAAGAGAGTGAGATGCCAGCTCCTTTCATTCAGTCAGTAGCTTCAATCATTTCTGGACATTTTTCAATGGCAAAAATCAATGAATATTGTAAATGCACAAACAGTAATTTCTCCGCATTGCAAGGTGCAATTCTGAAATTTTTTGCTTTTCCTGCTCCTCTTAGCATGATAAAGAAGATTCAAAGAGAGTGAGATGCCCGCTCCTTTCATTCAGTCAGTAGCTTCAATCATTTCTGGTATATGAATAACATGATGTTTTTCAATGGCAAAAATCAATGAATATTGTAAATGCACAAACAGTAATTTCTCCGCATTGCAAGGTGCAATTCTGAAATTTTTTGCTTTTTAGTGCTCCTCTTAGCATGATAAAGAAGATTCAAAGAGAGTGAGATGCCAGCTCCTTTCATTCAGTCAGTAGCTTCAAACATTTCTGGTATATGAATAACATGATGTTTTTCAATGGCAAAAATCAATGAATATTGTAAATGCACAAACAGTAATTTCTCCGCATTGCAAGGTGCAATTCTGAAATTTTTTGCTTTTTCCTGCTCCTCTTAGCATGATAAAGAAGATTCAAAGAGAGTGAGATGCCAGCTCCTTTCATTCAGTCAGTAGCTTCAATCATTTCTGGTATATGAATAACATGATGTTTTTCAATGGCAAAAATCAATGAATATTGTAAATGCACAAGCAGTAATTTCTCCGTATTGCAAGGTGCAATTCTGAAATTTTTTGCTTTTTCCTGCTCCTCTTAGCATGATAAAGAAGATTCAAAGAGAGTGAGATGCCAGCTCCTTTCATTCAGTCAGTAGCTTCAAACATTTCTGGTATATGAATAACATGATGTTTTTCAATGGCAAAAATCAATGAATATTGTAAATGCACAAACAGTAATTTCTCCGCATTGCAAGGTGAAATTCTGAAATTTTTTGCTTTTTCCTGCTCCTCTTAGCATGATAAAGAAGATTCAAAGAGAGTGAGATGCCAGCTCCTTTCATTCAGTCAGTAGCTTCAAACATTTCTGGTATATGAATACCATGATGTTTTTCAATGGCAAAAATCAATGAATATTGTAAATGCACAAACAGTAATTTCTCAGTATTGCAAGGTGCAATTCGGAAATTTTTTGCTTTTTCCTGCTCCTCTTAGCATGATAAAGAAGATTCAAAGAGAGTGAGATGCCAGCTCCTTTCATTCAGTCAGTAGCTTCAATCATTTCTGGACATTTTTCAATGGCAAAAATCAATGAATATTGTAAATGCACAAACAGTAATTTCTCCGCATTGCAAGGTGCAATTCTGAAATTTTTTGCTTATTCCTGCTCCTCTTAGCATGATAAAGAAGATTCAAAGAGAGTGAGATGCCAGCTCCTTTCATTCAGTCAGTAGCTTCAAACATTTCTGGTATATGAATAACATGATGTTTTTCAATGGCAAAAATCAATGAATATTGTAAATGCACAAACAGTAATTTCTCTGCATTGCAAGGTGCAATTCTGAAATTTTTTGCTTTTTCCTGCTCCTCTTAGCATGATAAAGAAGATTCAAAGAGAGTGAGATGCCAGCTCCTTTCATTCAGTCAGTAGCTTCAATCATTTCTGGACGTTTTTCAATGGCAAAAATCAATGAATATTGTAAATGCACAAACAGTAATTTCTCCGCATTGCAAGGTGCAATTCTGAAATTTTTTGCTTTTTCCTGCTCCTCTTAGCATGATAAAGAAGATTCAAAGAGATTGAGATGCCAGCTCCTTTCATTCAGTCAGTAGCTTCAATCATTTCTGGACGTTTTTCAATGGCAAAAATCAATGAATATTGTAAATGCACAAACAGTAATTTCTCCGCATTGCAAGGTGCAATTCTGAAATTTTTTGCTTTTTCCTGCTCCTCTTAGCATGATAAAGAAGATTCAAAGAGAGTGAGATGCCAGCTCCTTTCATTCAGTCAGTAGCTTCAAACATTTCTGGTATATGAATACCATGATGTTTTTCAATGGCAAAAATCAATGAATATTGTAAATGCACAAACAGTAATTTCTCAGTATTGCAAGGTGCAATTCGGAAATTTTTTGCATTTTCCTGCTCCTCTTAGCATGATAAAGAAGATTCAAAGAGAGTGAGATGCCAGCTCCTTTCATTCAGTCAGTAGCTTCAATCATTTCTGGACATTTTTCAATGGCAAAAATCAATGAATATTGTAAATGCACAAACAGTAATTTCTCCGCATTGCAAGGTGCAATTCTGAAATTTTTTGCTTTTCCTGCTCCTCTTAGCATGATAAAGAAGATTCAAAGAGAGTGAGATGCCAGCTCCTTTCATTCAGTCAGTAGCTTCAATCATTTCTGGTATATGAATAACATGATGTTTTTCAATGGCAAAAATCAATGAATATTGTAAATGCACAAACAGTAATTTCTCCGCATTGCAAGGTGCAATTCTGAAATTTTTTGCTTTTTAGTGCTCCTCTTAGCATGATAAAGAAGATTCAAAGAGAGTGAGATGCCAGCTCCTTTCATTCAGTCAGTAGCTTCAAACATTTCTGGTATATGAATAACATGATGTTTTTCAAAGGCAAAAATCAATGAATATTGTAAATGCACAAACAGTAATTTCTCCGCATTGCAAGGTGCAATTCGGAAATTTTTTGCTTTTTCCTGCTCCTCTTAGCATGATAAAGAAGATTCAAAGAGAGTGAGATGCCAGCTCCTTTCATTCAGTCAGTAGCTTCAATCATTTCTGGTATATGAATAACATGATGTTTTTCAATGGCAAAAATCAATGAATATTGTAAATGCACAAGCAGTAATTTCTCCGCATTGCAAGGTGCAATTCTGAAATTTTTTGCTTTTTCCTGCTCCTCTTAGCATGATAAAGAAGATTCAAAGAGAGTGAGATGCCAGCTCCTTTCATTCAGTCAGTAGCTTCAAACATTTCTGGTATATGAATAACATGATGTTTTTCAATGGCAAAAATCAATGAATATTGTAAATGCACAAACAGTAATTTCTACGCATTGCAAGGTGAAATTCTGAAATTTTTTGCTTTTTCCTGCTCCTCTTAGCATGATAAAGAAGATTCAAAGAGAGTGAGATGCCAGCTCCTTTCATTCAGTCAGTAGCTTCAATCATTTCTGGACATTTTTCAATGGCAAAAATCAATGAATATTGTAAATGCACAAACAGTAATTTCTCCGCATTGCAAGGTGCAATTCTGAAATTTTTTGCTTTTCCTGCTCCTCTTAGCATGATAAAGAAGATTCAAAGAGAGTGAGATGCCAGCTCCTTTCATTCAGTCAGTAGCTTCAATCATTTCTGGTATATGAATAACATGATGTTTTTCAATGGCAAAAATCAATGAATATTGTAAATGCACAAACAGTAATTTCTCCGCATTGCAAGGTGCAATTCTGAAATTTTTTGCTTTTTAGTGCTCCTCTTAGCATGATAAAGAAGATTCAAAGAGAGTGAGATGCCAGCTCCTTTCATTCAGTCAGTAGCTTCAAACATTTCTGGTATATGAATAACATGATGTTTTTCAATGGCAAAAATCAATGAATATTGTAAATGCACAAACAGTAATTTCTCCGCATTGCAAGGTGCAATTCTGAAATTTTTTGCTTTTTCCTGCTCCTCTTAGCATGATAAAGAAGATTCAAAGAGAGTGAGATGCCAGCTCCTTTCATTCAGTCAGTAGCTTCAATCATTTCTGGTATATGAATAACATGATGTTTTTCAATGGCAAAAATCAATGAATATTGTAAATGCACAAGCAGTAATTTCTCCGCATTGCAAGGTGCAATTCTGAAATTTTTTGCTTTTTCCTGCTCCTCTTAGCATGATAAAGAAGATTCAAAGAGAGTGAGATGCCAGCTCCTTTCATTCAGTCAGTAGCTTCAAACATTTCTGGTATATGAATAACATGATGTTTTTCAATGGCAAAAATCAATGAATATTGTAAATGCACAAACAGTAATTTCTCCGCATTGCAAGGTGAAATTCTGAAATTTTTTGCTTTTTCCTGCTCCTCTTAGCATGATAAAGAAGATTCAAAGAGAGTGAGATGCCAGCTCCTTTCATTCAGTCAGTAGCTTCAATCATTTCTGGACGTTTTTCAATGGCAAAAATCAATGAATATTGTAAATGCACAAACAGTAATTTCTCCGCATTGCAAGGTGCAATTCTGAAATTTTTTGCTTTTTCCTGCTCCTCTTAGCATGATAAAGAAGATTCATAGAGAGTGAGATGCCAGCTCCTTTCATTCAGTCAGTAGCTTCAATCATTTCTGGACGTTTTTCAATGGCAAAAATCAATGAATATTGTAAATGCACAAACAGTAATTTCTCCGCATTGCAAGGTGCAATTCTGAAATTTTTTGCTTTTTCCTGCTCCTCTTAGCATGATAAAGAAGATTCAAAGAGAGTGAGATGCCAGCTCCTTTCATTCAGTCAGTAGCTTCAAACATTTCTGGTATATGAATACCATGATGTTTTTCAATGGCAAAAATCAATGAATATTGTAAATGCACAAACAGTAATTTCTCAGTATTGCAAGGTGCAATTCGGAAATTTTTTGCTTTTTCCTGCTCCTCTTAGCATGATAAAGAAGATTCAAAGAGAGTGAGATGCCAGCTCCTTTCATTCAGTCAGTAGCTTCAATCATTTCTGGACATTTTTCAATGGCAAAAATCAATGAATATTGTAAATGCACAAACAGTAATTTCTCCGCATTGCAAGGTGCAATTCTGAAATTTTTTGCTTATTCCTGCTCCTCTTAGCATGATAAAGAAGATTCAAAGAGAGTGAGATGCCAGCTCCTTTCATTCAGTCAGTAGCTTCAAACATTTCTGGTATATGAATAACATGATGTTTTTCAATGGCAAAAATCAATGAATATTGTAAATGCACAAACAGTAATTTCTCTGCATTGCAAGGTGCAATTCTGAAATTTTTTGCTTTTTCCTGCTCCTCTTAGCATGATAAAGAAGATTCAAAGAGAGTGAGATGCCAGCTCCTTTCATTCAGTCAGTAGCTTCAATCATTTCTGGACTTTTTTCAATGGCAAAAATCAATGAATATTGTAAATGCACAAACAGTAATTTCTCCGCATTGCAAGGTGCAATTCTGAAATTTTTTCCTTTTACCTGCTCCTCTTAGCATGATAAAGAAGATTCAAAGAGAGTGACATGCTAGCTCCTTTCATTCAGTCAGTAGCTTCAATCATTTCTGGTATATGAATAACATGATGTTTTTCAATGGCAAAAATCAATGAATATTGTAAATGCACAAACAGTAATTTCTCCGCATTGCAAGGTGCAATTCTGAAATTTTTTGCTTTTCCTGCTCCTCTTAGCATGATAAAGAAGATTCAAAGAGAGTGAGATGCCAGCTCCTTTCATTCAGTCAGTAGCTTCAATCATTTCTGGTATATGAATAACAAGATGTTTTTCAATGGCAAAAATCAATGAATATTGTAAATGCACAAACAGTAATTTCTCCGCATTGCAAGGTGCAATTCTGAAATTTTTTGCTTTTTAGTGCTCCTCTTAGCATGATAAAGAAGATTCAAAGAGAGTGAGATGCCAGCTCCTTTCATTCAGTCAGTAGCTTCAAACATTTCTGGTATATGAATAACATGATGTTTTTCAATGGCAAAAATCAATGAATATTGTAAATGCACAAACAGTAATTTCTCCGCATTGCAAGGTGCAATTCTGAAATTTTTTGCTTTTTCCTGCTCCTCTTAGCATGATAAAGAAGATTCAAAGAGAGTGAGATGCCAGCTCCTTTCATTCAGTCAGTAGCTTCAATCATTTCTGGACGTTTTTCAATGGCAAAAATCAATGAATATTGTAAATGCACAAACAGTAATTTCTCCGCATTGCAAGGTGCAATTCTGAAATTTTTTGCTTTTTCCTGCTCCTCTTAGCATGATAAAGAAGATTCAAAGAGAGTGAGATGCCAGGTCCTTTCATTCAGTCGGTAGCTTCAATCATTTCTGGTATATGAATAACATGATGTTTTTCAATGGCAAAAATCAATGAATATTGTAAATGCACAAACAGTAATTTCTCCGCATTGCAAGGTGCAATTCTGAAATTTTTTGCTTTTTCCTGCTCCTCTTAGCATGATAAAGAAGATTCAAAGAGAGTGAGATGCCAGCTCCTTTCATTCAGTCAGTAGCTTCAAACATATCTGGTATATGAATAACATGATGTTTTTCAATGGCAAAAATCAATGAATATTGTAAATGCACAAACAGTAATTTCTCCGCATTGCAAGGTGCAATTCTGAAATTTTTTGCTTTTTCCTGCTCCTCTTAGCATGATAAAGAAGATTCAAAGAGATTGAGATGCCAGCTCCTTTCATTCAGTCAGTAGCTTCAATCATTTCTGGACGTTTTTCAATGGCAAAAATCGATGAATATTGTAAATGCACAAACAGTAATTTCTCCGCATTGCAAGGTGAAATTCTGAAATTTTTTGCTTTTTCCTGCTCCTCTTAGCATGATAAAGAAGATTCAAAGAGAGTGAGATGCCAGCTCCTTTCATTCAGTCAGTAGCTTCAATCATTTCTGGACGTTTTTCAATGGCAAAAATCAATGAATATTGTAAATGCACAAACAGTAATTTCTCCGCATTGCAAGGTGCAATTCTGAAATTTTTTGCTTTTTCCTGCTCCTCTTAGCATGATAAAGAAGATTCATAGAGAGGGAGATGCCAGCTCCTTTCATTCAGTCAGTAGCTTCAATCATTTCTGGACGTTTTTCAATGGCAAAAATCAATGAATATTGTAAATGCACAAACAGTAATTTCTCCGCATTGCAAGGTGCAATTCTGAAATTTTTTGCTTTTTCCTGCTCCTCTTAGCATGATAAAGAAGATTCAAAGAGAGTGAGATGCCAGCTCCTTTCATTCAGTCAGTAGCTTCAAACATTTCTGGTATATGAATACCATGATGTTTTTCAATGGCAAAAATCAATGAATATTGTAAATGCACAAACAGTAATTTCTCCGCATTGCAAGGTGCAATTCTGAAATTTTTTGCTTATTCCTGCTCCTCTTAGCATGATAAAGAAGATTCAAAGAGAGTGAGATGCCAGCTCCTTTCATTCAGTCAGTAGCTTCAAACATTTCTGGTATATGAATAACATGATGTTTTTCGATGGCAAAAATCAATGAATATTGTAAATGCACAAACAGTAATTTCTCAGCATTGCAAGGTGCAATTCTGAAATTTTTTGCTTTTTCCTGCTCCTCTTAGCATGATAAAGAAGATTCAAAGAGAGTGAGATGCCAGCTCCTTTCATTCAGTCAGTAGCTTCAATCATTTCTGGACTTTTTTCAATGGCAAAAATCAATGAATATTGTAAATGCACAAACAGTAATTTCTCCGCATTGCAAGGTGCAATTCTGAAATTTTTTGCTTTTACCTGCTCCTCTTAGAATGATAAAGAAGATTCAAAGAGAGTGAGATGCTAGCTCCTTTCATTCAGTCAGTAGCTTCAATCATTTCTGGTATATGAATAACATGATGTTTTTCAATGGCAAAAATCAATGAATATTGTAAATGCACAAACAGTAATTTCTCCGCATTGCAAGGTGCAATTCTGAAATTTTTTGCTTTTCCTGCTCCTCTTAGCATGATAAAGAAGATTCAAAGAGAGTGAGATGCCAGCTCCTTTCTTTCAGTCAGTAGCTTCAATCATTTCTGGTATATGAATAACATGATGTTTTTCAATGGCAAAAATCAATGAATATTGTAAATGCACAAACAGTAATTTCTCCGCATTGCAAGGTGCAATTCTGAAATTTTTTGCTTTTTAGTGCTCCTCTTAGCATGATAAAGAAGATTCAAAGAGAGTGAGATGCCAGCTCCTTTCATTCAGTCAGTAGCTTCAAACATTTCTGGTATATGAATAACATGATGTTTTTCAATGGCAAAAATCAATGAATATTGTAAATGCACAAACAGTAATTTCTCCGCATTGCAAGGTGCAATTCTGAAATTTTTTGCTTTTTCCTGCTCCTCTTAGCATGATAAAGAAGATTCAAAGAGAGTGAGATGCCAGGTCCTTTCATTCAGTCGGTAGCTTCAATCATTTCTGGTATATGAATAACATGATGTTTTTCAATGGCAAAAATCAATGAATATTGTAAATGCACAAACAGTAATTTCTCCGCATTGCAAGGTGCAATTCTGAAATTTTTTGCTTTTTCCTGCTCCTCTTAGCATGATAAAGAAGATTCAAAGAGATTGAGATGCCAGCTCCTTTCATTCAGTCAGTAGCTTCAATCATTTCTGGACGTTTTTCAATGGCAAAAATCGATGAATATTGTAAATGCACAAACAGTAATTTCTCCGCATTGCAAGGTGCAATTCTGAAATTTTTTGCTTTTTCCTGCTCCTCTTAGCATGATAAAGAAGATTCAAAGAGAGTGAGATGCCAGCTCCTTTCATTCAGTCAGTAGCTTCAAACATTTCTGGTATATGAATAACATGATGTTTTTCAATGGCAAAAATCAATGAATATTGTAAATGCACAAACAGGAATTTCTCCGCATTGCAAGGTGCAATTCTGAAATTTTTTGCTTTTTCCTGCTCCTCTTAGCATGATAAAGAAGATTCAAAGAGAGTGAGATGCCAGCTCCTTTCATTCAGTCAGTAGCTTCAATCATTTCTGGACGTTTTTCAATGGCAAAAATCAATGAATATTGTAAATGCACAAACAGTAATTTCTCCGCATTGCAAGGTGCAATTCTGAAATTTTTTGCTTTTTCCTGCACCTCTTAGCATGATAAAGAAGATTGAAAGAGAGTGAGATGCCAGCTCCTTTCATTCAGTCAGTAGCTTCAATCATTTCTGGACGTTTTTCAATGGCAAAAATCAATGAATATTGTAAATGCACAAACAGTAATTTCTCCGCATTGCAAGGTGCAATTCTGAAATTTTTTGCTTTTTCCTGCTCCTTTTAGCATGATAAAGAAGATTCAAAGAGAGTGAGATGCCAGCTCCTTTCATTCAGTCAGTAGCTTCAAACATTTCTGGTATATGAATAACATGATGTTTTTCAATGGCAAAAATCAATGAATATTGTAAATCCACAAACAGTAATTTCTCTGCATTGCAAGGTGCAATTCTGAAATTTTTTGCTTTTTCCTGCTCCTCTTAGCATGATAAAGAAGATTCAAAGAGAGTGAGATGCCAGCTCCTTTCATTCAGTCAGTAGCTTCAATCATTTCTGGTATATGAATAACATGATGTTTTTCAATGGCAAAAATCATTGAATATTGTAAATGCACAAACAGTAATTTCTCCGCATTGCAAGGTGCAATTCTGAAATTTTTTGCTTTTTCCTGCTCCTCTTAGCATGATAAAGAAGATTCAAAGAGAGTGAGATGCCAGCTCCTTTCATTCAGTCAGTAGCTTCAATCATTTCTGGTATATGAATAACATGTTTTTCAATGGCAAAAATCAATGAATATTGTAAATGCACAAACAGTAATTTCTCCGCATTGCAAGGTGCAATTCTGAAATTTTTTGCTTTTTAGTGCTCCTCTTAGCATGATAAAGAAGATTCAAAGAGAGTGAGATGCCAGCTCCTTTCATTCAGTCAGTAGCTTCAAACATTTCTGGTATATGAATAACATGATGTTTTTCAATGGCAAAAATCAATGAATATTGTAAATGCACAAACAGTAATTTCTCCGCATTGCAAGGTGCAATTCTGAAATTTTTTGCTTTTTCCTGCTCCTCTTAGCATGATAAAGAAGATTCAAAGAGAGTGAGATGCCAGCTCCTTTCATTCAGTCAGTAGCTTCAAACATTTCTGGTATATGAATAACATGATGTTTTTCAATGGCAAAAATCAATGAATATTGTAAATGCACAAACAGTAATTTCTCTGCATTGCAAGGTGCAATTCTGAAATTTTTTGCTTTTTCCTGCTCCTCTTAGCATGATAAAGAAGATTCAAAGAGAGTGAGATGCCAGCTCCTTTCATTCAGTCAGTAGCTTCAATCATTTCTGGATGTTTTTCAATGGCAAAAATCAATGAATATTGTAAATGCACAAACAGTAATTTCTCCGCATTGCAAGGTGCAATTCTGAAATTTTTTGCTTTTACCTGCTCCTCTTAGCATGATAAAGAAGATTCAAAGAGAGTGAGATGCCAGCTCCTTTCATTCAGTCAGTAGCTTCAATCATTTCTGGTATATGAATAACATGATGTTTTTCAATGGCAAAAATCAATGAATATTGTAAATGCACAAACAGTAATTTCTCCGCATTGCAAGTTGCAATTCTGAAATTTTTTGCTTTTCCTGCTCCTCTTAGCATGATAAAGAAGATTCAAAGAGAGTGAGATGCCAGCTCCTTTCATTCAGTCAGTAGCTTCAATCATTTCTGGTATATGAATAACATGATGTTTTTCAATGGCAAAAATCAATGAATATTGTAAATGCACAAACAGTAATTTCTCCGCATTGCAAGGTGCAATTCTGAAATTTTTTGCTTTTTAGTGCTCCTCTTAGCATGATAAAGAAGATTCAAAGAGAGTGAGATGCCAGCTCCTTTCATTCAGTCAGTAGCTTCAAACATTTCTGGTATATGAATAACATGATGTTTTTCAATGGCAAAAATCAATGAATATTGTAAATGCACAAACAGTAATTTCTCCGCATTGCAAGGTGCAATTCTGAAATTTTTTGCTTTTTCCTGCTCCTCTTAGCATGATAAAGAAGATTCAAAGAGAGTGAGATGCCAGCTCCTTTCATTCAGTCAGTAGCTTCAATCATTTCTGGACGTTTTTCAATGGCAAAAATCAATGAATATTGTAAATGCACAAACAGTAATTTCTCCGCATTGCAAGGTGCAATTCTGAAATTTTTTGCTTTTTCCTGCTCCTCTTAGCATGATAAAGAAGATTCAAAGAGAGTGAGATGCCAGCTCCTTTCATTCAGTCAGTAGCTTCAAACATATCTGGTATATGAATAACATGATGTTTTTCAATGGCAAAAATCAATGAATATTGTAAATGCACAAACAGTAATTTCTCCGCATTGCAAGGTGCAATTCTGAAATTTTTTGCTTTTTAGTGCTCCTCTTAGCATGATAAAGAAGTTTCAAAGAGAGTGAGATGCCAGCTCCTTTCATTCAGTCAGTAGCTTCAAACATTTCTGGTATATGAATAACATGATGTTTTTCAATGGCAAAAATCAATGAGTATTGTAAATGCACAAACAGTAATTTCTCCGCATTGCAAGGTGCAATTCTGAAATTTTTTGCTTTTTCCTGCTCCTCTTAGCATGATAAAGAACATTCAAAGAGAGTGAGATGCCAGCTCCTTTCATTCAGTCAGTAGCTTCAATCATTTCTGGACGTTTTTCAATGGCAAAAATCAATGAATATTGTAAATGCACAAACAGTAATTTCTCCGCATTGCAAGGTGCAATTCTGAAATTTTTTGCTTTTTCCTGCTCCTCTTAGCATGATAAAGAAGATTCAAAGAGACTGAGATGCCTGCTCCTTTCATTCAGTCAGTAGCTTCAAACATATCTGGTATATGAATAACATGATGTTTTTCATTGGCAAAAATCAATGAATATTGTAAATGCACAAACAGTAATTTCTCCGCATTGCAAGGTGCAATTCTGAAATTTTTTGCTTTTTCCTGCTCCTCTTAGCATGATAAAGAAGATTCAAAGAGATTGAGATGCCAGCTCCTTTCATTCAGTCAGTAGCTTCAATCATTTCTGGACGTTTTTCAATGGCAAAAATCGATGAATATTGTAAATGCACAAACAGTAATTTCTCCGCATTGCAACGTGCAATTCTGAAATTTTTTGCTTTTTCCTGCTCATCTTAGCATGATAAAGAAGATTCAAAGAGTGAGATGCCAGCTCCTTTCATTCAGTCAGTAGCTTCAAACATTTCTGGTATATGAATAACATGATGTTTTTCAATGGCAAAAATCAATGAATATTGTAAATGCACAAACAGTAATTTCTCCGCATTGCAAGGTGCAATTCTGAAATTTTTTGCTTTTTCCTACTCCTCTTAGCATGATAAAGAAGACTCAAAGAGAGTGAGATGCCAGCTCCTTTCATTCAGTCAGTAGCTTCAATCATTTCTGGACGTTTTTCAATGGCAAAAATCAATGAATATTGTAAATGCACAAACAGTAATTTCTCCGCATTGCAAGGTGCAATTCTGAAATTTTTTGCTTTTTCCTGCTCCTCTTAGCATGATAAAGAAGATTCAAAGAGAGTGAGATGCCAGCTCCTTTCATTCAGTCAGTAGCTTCAAACATTTCTGGTATATAAATAACATGATGTTTTTCAATGGCAAAAATCAATGAATATTGTAAATGCACAAACAGTAATTTCTCAGTATTGCAAGGTGCAATTCTGAAATTTTTTGCTTTTTCCTGCTCCTCTTAGCATGATAAAGAAGATTCAAAGAGAGTGAGATGCCAGCTCCTTTCATTCAGTCAGTAGCTTCAATCATTTCTGGACGTTTTTCAATGGCAAAAATCAATGAATATTGTAAATGCACAAACAGTAATTTCTCCGCATTGCAAGGTGCAATTCTGAAATTTTTTGCTTTCACCTGCTCCTCTTAGCATGATAAAGAAGATTCAAAGAGAGTGAGATGCCAGCTCCTTTCATTCAGTCAGTAGCTTCAATCATTTCTGGTATATGAATAACATGATGTTTTTCAATGGCAAAAATCAATGAATATTGTAAATGCACAAACAGTAATTTCTCCACATTGCAAGGTGCAATTCTGAAATTTTTTGCTTTTCCTGCTCCTCTTAGCATGATAAAGAAGATTCAAAGAGAGTGAGATGCCAGCTCCTTTCATTCAGTCAGTAGCTTCAATCATTTCTGGTATATGAATAACATGATGTTTTTCAATGGCAAAAATCAATGAATATTGTAAATGCACAAACAGTAATTTCTCCGCATTGCAAGGTGCAATTCTGAAATTTTTTGCTTTTTAATGCTCCTCTTAGCATGATAAAGAAGATTCAAAGAGAGTGAGATGCCAGCTCCTTTCATTCAGTCAGTAGCTTCAAACATTTCTGGTATATGAATAACATGATGTTTTTCAATGGCAAAAATCAATGAATATTGTAAATGCACAAACAGTAATTTCTCCGCATTGCAAGGTGCAATTCTGAAATTTTTTGCTTTTTCCTGCTCCTCTTAGCATGATAAAGAAGATTCAAAGAGAGTGAGATGCCAGCTCCTTTCATTCAGTCAGTAGCTTCAATCATTTCTGGACGTTTTTCAATGGCAAAAATCAGTGAATATTGTAAATGCACAAACAGTAATTTCTCCGCATTGCAAGGTGCAATTCTGAAATTTTTTGCTTTTTCCTGCTCCTCTTAGCATGATAAAGAAGATTCAAAGAGAGTGAGATGCCAGGTCCTTTCATTCAGTCAGTAGCTTCAATCATTTCTGGTATATGAATAACATGATGTTTTTCAATGGCAAAAATCAATGAATATTGTAAATGCACAAACAGTAATTTCTCCGCATTGCAAGGTGCAATTCTGAAATTTTTTGCTTTTTCCTGCTCCTCTTAGCATGATAAAGAAGATTCAAAGAGAGTGAGATGCCAGCTCCTTTCATTCAGTCAGTAGCTTCAAACATATCTGGTATATGAATAACATGATGTTTTTCAATGGCAAAAATCAATGAATATTGTAAATGCACAAACAGTAATTTCTCCGCATTGCAAGGTGCAATTCTGAAATTTTTTGCTTTTTCCTGCTCCTCTTAGCATGATAAAGAAGATTCAAAGAGATTGAGATGCCAGCTCCTTTCATTCAGTCAGTAGCTTCAATCATTTCTGGACGTTTTTCAATGGCAAAAATCGATGAATATTGTAAATGCACAAACAGTAATTTCTCCGCATTGCAAGGTGCAATTCTGAAATTTTTTGCTTTTTCCTGCTCCTCTTAGCATGATAAAGAAGATTCAAAGAGAGTGAGATGCCAGCTCCTTTCATTCAGTCAGTAGCTTCAAACATTTCTGGTATATGAATAACATGATGTTTTTCAATGGCAAAAATCAATGAATATTGTAAATGCACAAACAGGAATTTCTCCGCATTGCAAGGTGCAATTCTGAAATTTTTTGCTTTTTCCTGCTCCTCTTAGCATGATAAAGAAGATTCAAAGAGAGTGAGATGCCAGCTCCTTTCATTCAGTCAGTAGCTTCAATCATTTCTGGACGTTTTTCAATGGCAAAAATCAATGAATATTGTAAATGCACAAACAGTAATTTCTCCGCATTGCAAGGTGCAATTCTGAAATTTTTTGCTTTTTCCTGCTCCTCTTAGCATGATAAAGAAGATTCAAAGAGAGTGAGATGCCAGCTCCTTTCATTCAGTCAGTAGCTTCAAACATTTCTGGTATATAAATAACATGATGTTTTTCAATGGCAAAAATCAATGAATATTGTAAATGCACAAACAGTAATTTCTCAGTATTGCAAGGTGCAATTCTGAAATTTTTTGCTTTTTCCTGCTCCTCTTAGCATGATAAAGAAGATTCAAAGAGAGTGAGATGCCAGCTCCTTTCATTCAGTCAGTAGCTTCAATCATTTCTGGACGTTTTTCAATGGCAAAAATCAATGAATATTGTAAATGCACAAACAGTAATTTCTCCGCATTGCAAGGTGCAATTCTGAAATTTTTTGCTTTTTCCTGCTCCTTTTAGCATGATAAAGAAGATTCAAAGAGAGTGAGATGCCAGCTCCTTTCATTCAGTCAGTAGCTTCAAACATTTCTGGTATATGAATAACATGATGTTTTTCAATGGCAAAAATCAATGAATATTGTAAATGCACAAACAGTAATTTCTCTGCATTGCAAGGTGCAATTCTGAAATTTTTTGCTTTTTCCTGCTCCTTAGCATGATAAAGAAGATTCAAAGAGAGTGAGATGCCAGCTCCTTTCATTCAGTCAGTAGCTTCAATCATTTCTGGACGTTTTTCAATGGCAAAAATCAATGAATATTGTAAATGCACAAACAGTAATTTCTCCGCATTGCAAGGTGCAATTCTGAAATTTTTTGCTTTTTCCTGCTCCTCTTAGCATGATAAAGAAGATTCAAAGAGAGTGAGATGCCAGCTCCTTTCATTCAGTCAGTAGCTTCAATCATTTCTGGTATATGAATAACATGATGTTTTTCAATGGCAAAAATCAATGAATATTGTAAATGCACAAACAGTAATTTCTCCGCATTGCAAGGTGCAATTCTGAAATTTTTTGCTTTTTCCTGCTCCTCTTAGCATGATAAAGAAGATTCAAAGAGAGTGAGTTGCCAGCTCCTTTCATTCAGTCAGTAGCTTCAATCATTTCTGGTATATGAATAACATGTTTTTCAATGGCAAAAATCAATGAATATTGTAAATGCACAAACAGTAATTTCTCCGCATTGCAAGGTGCAATTCTGAAATTTTTTGCTTTTTAGTGCTCCTCTTAGCATGATAAAGAAGATTCAAAGAGAGTGAGATGCCAGCTCCTTTCATTCAGTCAGTAGCTTCAAACATTTCTGGTTTATGAATAACATGGTTTTTCAATGGCAAAAATCAATGAATATTGTAAATGCACAAACAGTAATTTCTCCGCATTGCAAGGTGCAATTCTGAAATTTTTTGCTTTTTCCTGCTCCTCTTAGCATGATAAAGAAGATTCAAAGAGAGTGAGATGCCAGCTCCTTTCATTCAGTCAGTAGCTTCAATCATTTCTGGACGTTTTTCAATGGCAAAAATCAATGAATATTGTAAATGCACAAACAGTAATTTCTCCGCATTGCAAGGTGCAATTCTGAAATTTTTTGCTTTTTCCTGCTCCTCTTAGCATGATAAAGAAGATTCAAAGAGAGTGAGATGCCAGGTCCTTTCATTCAGTCAGTAGCTTCAATCATTTCTGGTATATGAATAACATGATGTTTTTCAATGGCAAAAATCAATGAATATTGTAAATGCACAAACAGTAATTTCTCCGCATTGCAAGGTGCAATTCTGAAATTTTTTGCTTTTTCCTGCTCCTCTTAGCATGATAAAGAAGATTCAAAGAGAGTGAGATGCCAGCTCCTTTCATTCAGTCAGTAGCTTCAATCATTTCTGGACGTTTTTCAATGGCAAAAATCAATGAATATTGTAAATGCACAAACAGTAATTTCTCCGCATTGCAAGGTGCAATTTTGAAATTTTTTGCTTTTTCCTGTTCCTCTTAGCATGATAGAGAAGATTCAAAGAGAGTGAGATGCCAGCTCGTTTCATTCAGTCAGTAGCTTCAATCATTTCTGGTCGTTTTTCAATGGCAAAAATCAATGAATATTGTAAATGCACAAACAGTAATTTCTCCGCATTGCAAGGTGCAATTCTGAAATTTTTTAGTTTTTCCTGCTCCTCTTAGCATGATAAAGAAGATTCAAAGAGAGTGAGATGCCAGCTCCTTTCATTCAGTCAGTAGCTTCAAACATTTCTGGTATATGAATAACATGATGTTTTTCATTGGCAAAAATCAATGAATATTGTAAATGCACAAACAGTAATTTCTCCGCATTGCAAGGTGCAATTCTGAAATTTTTTGCTTTTTCCTGCTCCTCTTAGCATGATAAAGAAGTTTCAAAGAGAGTGAGATGCCAGCTCCTTTCATTCAGTCAGTAGCTTCAATCATTTCTGGACGTTTTTCAATGGCAAAAATCAATGAATATTGTAAATGCACAAACAGTAATTTCTCCGCATTGCAAGGTGCAATTCTGAAATTTTTTGCTTTTTCCTGCTCCTCTTAGCATGATAAAGAAGATTCAAAGAGAGTGAGATGCCAGCTCCTTTCATTCAGTCCGTAGCTTCAAACATTTCTGGTATATGAATAACATGATGTTTTTCAATGGCAAAAATCAATGAATATTGTAAATGCACAAACAGGAATTTCTCCGCATTGCAAGGTGCAATTCTGAAATTTTTTGCTTTTTCCTGCTCCTCTTAGCATGATAAAGAAGATTCAAAGAGAGTGAGATGCCTGCTCCTTTCATTCAGTTAGTAGCTTCAATCATTTCTGGACGTTTTTCAATGGCAAAAATCAATGAATATTGTAAATGCACAAACAGTAATTTCTATGCATTGCAAGGTGCAATTCTGAAATTTTTTGCTTTTTCCTGCTCCTCTTAGCATGATAAAGAAGATTCAAAGAGAGTGAGATGCCAGCTCCTTTCATTCAGTCAGTAGCTTCAAACATTTCTGGTATATGAATAACATGATATTTTCAATGGCAAAAATCAATGAATATTGTAAATGCACAAACAGGAATTTCTCCGCATTGCAAGGTGCAATTCTGAAATTTTTTGCTTTTTCCTGCTCCTCTTAGCATGATAAAGAAGATTCAAAGAGAGTGAGATGCCAGCTCCTTTCATTCAGTCAGTAGCTTCAATCATTTCTGGACGTTTTTCAATGGCAAAAATCAATGAATATTGTAAATGCACAAACAGTAATTTCTCCGCATTGCAAGGTGCAATTCTGAAATTTTTTGCTTTTTCCTGCTCCTCTTAGCATGATAGAGAAGATTCAAAGAGAGTGAGATGCCAGCTCCTTTCATTCAGTCAGTAGCTTCAATCATTTCTGGTCGTTTTTCAATGGCAAAAATCAATGAATATTGTAAATGCACAAACAGTAATTTCTCCGCATTGCAAGGTGCAATTCTGAAATTTTTTAGTTTTTCCTGCTCCTCTTAGCATGATAAAGAAGATTCAAAGAGAGTGAGATGCCAGCTCCTTTCATTCAGTCAGTAGCTTCAAACATTTCTGGTATATGAATAACATGATGTTTTTCAATGGCAAAAATCAATGAATATTGTAAATGCACAAACAGTAATTTCTCCGCATTGCAAGGTGCAATTCTGAAATTTTTTGCTTTTTCCTGCTCCTCTTAGCATGATAAAGAAGATTCAAAGAGAGTGAGATGCCAGCTCCTTTCATTCAGTCAGTAGCTTCAATCATTTCTGGACGTTTTTCAATGGCAAAAATCAATGAATATTGTAAATGCACAAACAGTAATTTCTCCGCATTGCAAGGTGCAATTCTGAAATTTTTTGCTTTTTCCTGCTCCTCTTAGCATGATAAAGAAGATTCAAAGAGAGTGAGATGCCAGCTCCTTTCATTCAGTCAGTAGCTTCAAACATTTCTGGTATATGAATAACATGATGTTTTTCAATGGCAAAAATCAATGAATATTGTAAATGCACAAACAGGAATTTCTCCGCATTGCAAGGTGCAATTCTGAAATTTTTTGCTTTTTCCTGCTCCTCTTAGCATGATAAAGAAGATTCAAAGAGAGTGATATGCCAGCTCCTTTCATTCAGTCAGTAGCTTCAATCATTTCTGGACGTTTTTCAATGGCAAAAATCAATGAATATTGTAAATGCACAAACAGTAATTTCTCCGCATTGCAAGGTGCAATTCTGAAATTTTTTGCTTTTTCCTGCTCCTCTTTGCATGATAAAGAAGATTCAAAGAGATTGAGATGCCAGCTCCTTTCATTCAGTCAGTAGCTTCAATCATTTCTGGACGTTTTTCAATGGCAAAAATCAATGAATATTGTAAATGCACAAACAGTAATTTCTCCGCATTGCAAGGTGCAATTCTGAAATTTTTTGCTTTTTCCTGCTCCTTTTAGCATGATAAAGAAGATTCAAAGAGAGTGAGATGCCAGCTCCTTTCATTCAGTCAGCAGCTTCAAACATTTCTGGTATATGAATAACATGATGTTTTTCAATGGCAAAAATCAATGAATATTGTAAATGCACAAACAGTAATTTCTCTGCATTGCAAGGTGCAATTCTGAAATTTTTTGCTTTTTCCTGCTCCTCTTAGCATGATAAAGAAGATTCAAAGAGAGTGAGATGCCAGCTCCTTTCATTCAGTCAGTAGCTTCAATCATTTCTGGACGTTTTTCAATGGCAAAAATCAATGAATATTGTAAATGCACAAACAGTAATTTCTCCGCATTGCAAGGTGCAATTCTGAAATTTTTTGCTTTTTCCTGCTCCTATTAGCATGATAAAGAAGATTCAAAGAGAGTGAGATGCCAGCTCCTTTCATTCAGTCAGTAGCTTCAATCATTTCTGGTATATGAATAACATGATGTTTTTCAATGGCAAAAATCAATGAATATTGTAAATGCACAAACAGTAATTTCTCCGCATTGCAAGGTGCAATTCTGAAATTTTTTGCTTTTTCCTGCTCCTCTTAGCATGATAAAGAAGAATCAAAGAGAGTGAGATGTCAGCTCCTTTCATTCAGTCAGTAGCTTCAATCATTTCTGGTATATGAATAACATGATGTTTTTCAATGGCAAAAATCAATGAATATTGTAAATGCACAAACAGTAATTTCTCCGCATTGCAAGGTGCAATTCTGAAATTTTTTGCTTTTTAGTGCTCCTCTTAGCATGATAAAGAAGATTCAAAGAGAGTGAGATGCCAGCTCCTTTCATTCAGTCAGTAGCTTCAAACATTTCTGGTATATGAATAACATGATGTTTTTCAATGGCAAAAATCAATGAATATTGTAAATGCACAAACAGTAATTTCTCCGCATTGCAAGGTGCAATTCTGAAATTTTTTGCTTTTTCCTGCTCCTCTTAGCATGATAAAGAAGATTCAAAGAGAGTGAGATGCCAGCTCCTTTCATTCAGTCAGTAGCTTCAAACATTTCTGGACGTTTTTCAATGGCAAAAATCAATGAATATTGTAAATGCACAAACAGTAATTTCTCCGCATTGCAATGTGCAATTCTGAAATTTTTTGCTTTTTCCTGCTCCTCTTAGCATGATAAAGAAGATTCAAAGAGAGTGAGATGCCAGCTCCTTTCATTCAGTCAGTAGCTTCAAACATTTCTGGTATATGAATAACATGATGTTTTTCAATGGCAAAAATCAATGAATATTGTAAATGCACAAACAGTTATTTCTCCGCATTGCAAGGTGCAATTCTGAAATTTTTTGCTTTTTCCTGCTCCTCTTAGCATGATAAAGAAGATTCAAAGAGAGTGAGATGCCAGCTCCTTTCATTCAGTCAGTAGCTTCAATCATTTCTGGACGTTTTTCAAAGGCAAAAATCAATAAATATTGTAAATGCACAAACAGTAATTTCTCCGCATTGCAAGGTGCAATTCTGAAATTTTTTGCTTTTTCCTGCTCCTCTTAGCATGATAAAGAAGATTCAAAGAGAGTGAGATGCCAGCTCCTTTCATTCAGTCAGTAGCTTCAATCATTTCTGGTATATGAATAACATGATGTTTTTCAATGGCAAAAATCAATGAATATTGTAAATGCACAAACAGTAATTTCTCCGCATTGCAAGGTGCAATTCTGAAATTTTTTGCTTTTTCCTGCTCCTCTTAGCATGATAAAGAAGATTCAAAGAGAGTGAGATGCCAGCTCCTTTCATTCAGTCAGTAGCTTCAATCATTTCTGGACGTTTTTCAATGGCAAAAATCAATGAATATTGTAAATGCACAAACAGTAATTTCTCCGCATTGCAAGGTGCAATTCTGAAATTTTTTGCTTTTTCCTGCTCCTCTTAGCATGATAAAGAAGATTCAAAGAGAGTGAGATGCCAGCTCCTTTCATTCAGTCAGTAGCTTCAAACATTTCTGGTATATGAATAACATGATGTTTTTCAATGGCAAAAATCAATGAATATTGTAAATGCACAAACAGTAATTTCTCAGTATTGCAAGGTGCAATTCTGAAATTTTTTGCTTTTTCCTGCTCCTCTTAGCATGATAAAGAAGATTCAAAGAGAGTGAGATGCCAGCTCCTTTCATTCAGTCAGTAGCTTCAATCATTTCTGGACGTTTTTCAATGGCAAAAATCAATGAATATTGTAAATGCACAAACAGTAATTTCTCCGCATTGCAAGGTGCAATTCTGAAATTTTTTGCTTTTTCCTGCTCCTCTTAGCATGATAAAGAAGATTCAAAGAGAGTGAGATGCCAGCTCCTTTCATTCAGTCAGTAGCTTCAATCATTTCTGGACGTTTTTCAATGGCAAAAATCAATGAATATTGTAAATGCACAAACAGTAATTTCTCCGCATTGCAAGGTGCAATTCTGAAATTTTTTGCTTTTTCCTGCTCCTCTTAGCATGATAAAGAAGATTCAAAGAGAGTGAGATGCCAGCTCCTTTCAGTCAGTCAGTAGCTTCAAACATTTCTGGTATATGAATAACATGATGTTTTTCAATGGCAAAAATCAATGAATATTGTAAATGCACAAACAGTAATTTCTCCGCATTGCAAGGTGCAATTCTGAAATTTTTTGCTTTTTCCTGCTCCTCTTAGCATGATAAAGAAGATTCAAAGAGAGTGAGATGCCAGCTCCTTTCATTCAGTCAGTAGCTTCAAACATTTCTGGTATATGAATAACATGATGTTTTTCAATGGCAAAAATCAATGAATATTGTAAATGCACAAACAGTAATTTCTCAGTATTGCAAGGTGCAATTCTGAAATTTTTTGCTTTTTCCTGCTCCTCTTAGCATGATAAAGAAGATTCAAAGAGAGTGAGATGCCAGCTCCTTTCATTCAGACAGTAGCTTCAATCATTTCTGGACGTTTTTCAATGGCAAAAATGAATGAATATTGTAAATGCACAAACAGTAATTTCTCCGCATTGCAAGGTGCAATTCTGAAATTTTTTGCTTTTTCCTGCTTCTCTTAGCATGACAAAGAAGATTCAAAGAGAGTGAGATGCCAGCTCCTTTCATTCAGTCAGTAGCTTCAATCATTTCTGGACGTTTTTCAATGGCAAAAATCAATGAATATTGTAAATGCACAAACAGTAATTTCTCCGCATTGCAAGGTGCAATTCTGAAATTTTTTGCTTTTTCCTGCTCCTCTTAGCATGATAAAGAAGATTCAAAGAGAGTGAGTTGCCAGCTCCTTTCATTCAGTCAGTAGCTTCAAACATTTCTGGTATATGAATAACATGATGTTTTTCAATGGCAAAAATCAATGAATATTGTAAATGCACAAACAGTAATTTCTCAGTATTGCAAGGTGCAATTCAGAAATTTTTTGCTTTTTCCTGCTCCTCTTAGCATGATAAAGAAGATTCAAAGAGAGTGAGATGCCAGCTCCTTTCATTCAGTCAGTAGCTTCAATCATTTCTGGACGTTTTTCAATGGCAAAAATCAATGAATATTGTAAATGCACAAACAGTAATTTCTCCGCATTGCAAGGTGCAATTCTGAAATTTTTTGCTTTTTCCTGCTCCTCTTAGCATGATAAAGATTCAAAGAGAGTGAGATGCCAGCTCCTTTCATTCAGTCAGTAGCTTCAAACATTTCTGGTATATGAATAACATGATGTTTTTCAATGGCAAAAATCAATGAATATTGTAAATGCACAAACAGTAATTTCTCTGCATTGCAAGGTGCAATTCTGAAATTTTTTGCTTTTTCCTGCTCCTCTTAGCATGATAAAGAAGATTCAAAGAGAGTGAGATGCCAGCTCCTTTCATTCAGTCAGTAGCTTCAATCATTTCTGGACGTTTTTCAATGGCAAAAATCAATGAATATTGTAAATGCACAAACAGTAATTTCTCCGCATTGCAAGGTGCAATTCTGAAATTTTTTGCTTTTTCCTGCTCCTCTTAGCATGATAAAGAAGATTCAAAGAGAGTGAGATGCCAGGTCCTTTCATTCAGTCAGTAGCTTCAATCATTTCTGGTATATGAATAACATGATGTTTTTCAATGGCAAAAATCAATGAATATTGTAAATGCACAAACAGTAATTTCTCCGCATTGCAAGGTGCAATTCTGAAATTTTTTGCTTTTTCCTGCTCCTCTTAGCATGATAAAGAAGATTCAAAGAGAGTGAGATGCCAGCTCCTTTCATTCAGTCAGTAGCTTCAAACATATCTGGTATATGAATAACATGATGTTTTTCAATGGCAAAAATCAATGAATATTGTAAATGCACAAACAGTAATTTCTCCGCATTGCAAGGTGCAATTCTGAAATTTTTTGCTTTTTCCTGCTCCTCTTAGCATGATAAAGAAGATTCAAAGAGATTGAGATGCCAGCTCCTTTCATTCAGTCAGTAGCTTCAATCATTTCTGGACGTTTTTCAATGGCAAAAATCGATGAATATTGTAAATGCACAAACAGTAATTTCTCCGCATTGCAAGGTGCAATTCTGAAATTTTTTGCTTTTTCCTGCTCCTCTTAGCATGATAAAGAAGATTCAAAGAGAGTGAGATGCCAGCTCCTTTCATTCAGTCAGTAGCTTCAAACATTTCTGGTATATGAATAACATGATGTTTTTCAATGGCAAAAATCAATGAATATTGTAAATGTACAAACAGGAATTTCTCCGCATTGTAAGGTGCAATTCTGAAATTTTTTGCTTTTTCCTGCTCCTCTTAGCATGATAAAGAAGATTCAAAGAGAGTGAGATGCCAGCTCCTTTCATTCAGTCAGTAGCTTCAATCATTTCTGGACGTTTTTCAATGGCAAAACTCAATGAATATTGTAAATGCACAAACAGTAATTTCTCCGCATTGCAAGGTGCAATTCTGAAATTTTTTGCTTTTTCCTGCTCCTCTTAGCATGATAAAGAAGATTCAAAGAGAGTGAGATGCCAGCTCCTTTCATTCAGTCAGTAGCTTCAATCATTTCTGGTATATGAATAACATGATGTTTTTCAATGGCAAAAATCAATGAATATTGTAAATGCACAAACAGTAATTTCTCCGCATTGCAAGGTGCAATTCTGAAATTTTTTGCTTTTTCCTGCTCCTCTTAGCATGATAAAGAAGATTCAAAGAGAGTGAGATGCCAGCTCCTTTCATTCAGTCAGTAGCTTCAATCATTTCTGGTATATGAATAACATGTTTTTCAATGGCAAAAATCAATGAATATTGTAAATGCACAAGCAGTAATTTCTCCGCATTGCAAGGTGCAATTCTGAAATTTTTTGCTTTTTAGTGCTCCTCTTAGCATGATAAAGAAGATTCAAAGAGAGTGAGATGCCAGCTCCTTTCATTCAGTCAGTAGCTTCAAACATTTCTGGTATATGAATAACATGATGTTTTTCAATGGCAAAAATCAATGAATATTGTAAATGCACAAACAGTAATTTCTCCGCATTGCAAGGTGCAATTCTGAAATTTTTTGCTTTTTCCTGCTCCTCAGCATGATAAAGAAGATTCAAAGAGAGTGAGATGCCAGCTCCTTTCATTCAGTCAGTAGCTTCAAACATTTCTGGTATATGAATAACATGATGTTTTTCAATGGCAAAAATCAATGAATATTGTAAATGCACAAACAGTAATTTCTCTGCATTGCAAGGTGCAATTCTGAAATTTTTTGCTTTTTTCCTGCTCCTCTTAGCATGATAAAGAAGATTCAAAGAGAGTGAGATGCCAGCTCCTTTCATTCAGTCAGTAGCTTCAATCATTTCTGGACGTTTTTCAATGGCAAAAATCAATGAATATTGTAAATGCACAAACAGTAATTTCTCCGCATTGCAAGGTGCAATTCTGAAATTTTTTGCTTTTACCTGCTCCTCTTAGCATGATAAAGAAGATTCAAAGAGAGTGAGATGCCAGCTCCTTTCATTCAGTCAGTAGCTTCAATCATTTCTGGTATATGAATAACATGATGTTTTTCAATGGCAAAAATCAATGAATATTGTAAATGCACAAACAGTAATTTCTCCGCATTGCAAGGTGCAATTCTGAAATTTTTTGCTTTTTAGTGCTCCTCTTAGCATGATAAAGAAGATTCAAAGAGAGTGAGATGCCAGCTCCTTTCATTCAGTCAGTAGCTTCAAACATTTCTGGTATATGAATAACATGATGTTTTTCAATGGCAAAAATCAATGAATATTGTAAATGCACAAACAGTAATTTCTCCGCATTGCAAGGTGCAATTCTGAAATTTTTTGCTTTTTCCTGCTCCTCTTAGCATGATAAAGAAGATTCAAAGAGAGTGAGATGCCAGCTCCTTTCATTCAGTCAGTAGCTTCAATCATTTCTGGACGTTTTTCAATGGCAAAAATCAATGAATATTGTAAATGCACAAACAGTAATTTCTCCGCATTGCAAGGTGCAATTCTGAAATTTTTTGCTTTTTCCTGCTCCTCTTAGCATGATAAAGAAGATTCAAAGAGAGTGAGATGCCAGCTCCTTTCATTCAGTCAGTAGCTTCAAACATATCTGGTATATGAATAACATGATGTTTTTCAATGGCAAAAATCAATGAATATTGTAAATGCACAAACAGTAATTTCTCCGCATTGCAAGGTGCAATTCTGAAATTTTTTGCTTTTTCCTGCTCCTCTTAGCATGATAAAGAAGATTCAAAGAGATTGAGATGCCAGCTCCTTTCATTCAGTCAGTAGCTTCAATCATTTCTGGACGTTTTTCAATGGCAAAAATCGATGAATATTGTAAATGCACAAACAGTAATTTCTCCGCATTGCAAGGTGCAATTCTGAAATTTTTTGCTTTTTCCTGCTCCTCTTAGCATGATAAAGAAGATTCAAAGAGAGTGAGATGCCAGCTTCTTTCATTCAGTCAGTAGCTTCAAACATTTCTGGTATATGAATAACATGATGTTTTTCAATGGCAAAAATCAATGAATATTGTAAATGTACAAACAGGAATTTCTCCGCATTGCAAGGTGCAATTCTGAAATTTTTTGCTTTTTCCTGCTCCTCTTAGCATGATAAAGAAGATTCAAAGAGAGTGAGATGCCAGCTCCTTTCATTCAGTCAGTAGCTTCAATCATTTCTGGACGTTTTTCAATGGCAAAAATCAATGAATATTGTAAATGCACAAACAGTAATTTCTCCGCATTGCAAGGTGCAATTCTGAAATTTTTTGCTTTTTCCTGCTCCTCTTAGCATGATAAAGAAGATTCAAAGAGAGTGAGATGCCAGCTCCTTTCATTCAGTCAGTAGCTTCAATCATTTCTGGTATATGAATAACATGATGTTTTTCAATGGCAAAAATCAATGAATATTGTAAATGCACAAACAGTAATTTCTCCGCATTGCAAGGTGCAATTCTGAAATTTTTTGCTTTTTCCTGCTCCTCTTAGCATGATAAAGAAGATTCAAAGAGAGTGAGATGCCAGCTCCTTTCATTCAGTCAGTAGCTTCAATCATTTCTGGTATATGAATAACATGTTTTTCAATGGCAAAAATCAATGAATATTGTAAATGCACAAACAGTAATTTCTCCGCATTGCAAGGTGCAATTCTGAAATTTTTTGCTTTTTAGTGCTCCTCTTAGCATGATAAAGAAGATTCAAAGAGAGTGAGATGCCAGCTCCTTTCATTCAGTCAGTAGCTTCAAACATTTCTGGTATATGAATAACATGATGTTTTTCAATGGCAAAAATCAATGAATATTGTAAATGCACAAACAGTAATTTCTCCGCATTGCAAGGTGCAATTCTGAAATTTTTTGCTTTTTCCTGCTCCTCTTAGCATGATAAAGAAGATTCAAAGAGAGTGAGATGCCAGCTCCTTTCATTCAGTCAGTAGCTTCAAACATTTCTGGTATGTGAATAACATGATGTTTTTCAATGGCAAAAATCAATGAATATTGTAAATGCACAAACAGTAATTTCTCTGCATTGCAAGGTGCAATTCTGAAATTTTTTGCTTTTTCCTGCTCCTCTTAGCATGATAAAGAAGATTCAAAGAGAGTGAGATGCCAGCTCCTTTCATTCAGTCAGTAGCTTCAATCATTTCTGGACGTTTTTCAATGGCAAAAATCAATGAATATTGTAAATGCACAAACAGTAATTTCTCCGCATTGCAAGGTGCAATTCTGAAATTTTTTGCTTTTACCTGCTCCTCTTAGCATGATAAAGAAGATTCAAAGAGAGTGAGATGCCAGCTCCTTTCATTCAGTCAGTAGCTTCAATCATTTCTGGTATATGAATAACATGATGTTTTTCAATGGCAAAAATCAATGAATATTGTAAATGCACAAACAGTAATTTCTCCGCATTGCAAGGTGCAATTCTGAAATTTTTTGCTTTTCCTGCTCCTCTTAGCATGATAAAGAAGATTCAAAGAGAGTGAGATGCCAGCTCCTTTCATTCAGTCAGTAGCTTCAATCATTTCTGGTATATGAATAACATGATGTTTTTCAATGGCAAAAATCAATGAATATTGTAAATGCACAAACAGTAATTTCTCCGCATTGCAAGGTGCAATTCTGAAATTTTTTGCTTTTTAGTGCTCCTCTTAGCATGATAAAGAAGATTCAAAGAGAGTGAGATGCCAGCTCCTTTCATTCAGTCAGTAGCTTCAAACATTTCTGGTATATGAATAACATGATGTTTTTCAATGGCAAAAATCAATGAATATTGTAAATGCACAAACAGTAATTTCTCCGCATTGCAAGGTGCAATTCTGAAATTTTTTGCTTTTTCCTGCTCCTCTTAGCATGATAAAGAAGATTCAAAGAGAGTGAGATGCCAGCTCCTTTCATTCAGTCAGTAGCTTCAATCATTTCTGGACGTTTTTCAATGGCAAAAATCAATGAATATTGTAAATGCACAAACAGTAATTTCTCCGCATTGCAAGGTGCAATTCTGAAATTTTTTGCTTTTTCCTGCTCCTCTTAGCATGATAAAGAATATTCAAAGAGAGTGAGATGCCAGCTCCTTTCATTCAGTCAGTAGCTTCAAACATATCTGGTATATGAATATCATGATGTTTTTCAATGGCAAAAATCAATGAATATTGTAAATGCACAAACAGTAATTTCTCCGCATTGCAAGGTGCAATTCTGAAATTTTTTGCTTTTTAGTGCTAATCTTAGCATGATAAAGAAGATTCAAAGAGAGTGAGATGCCAGCTCCTTTCATTCAGTCAGTAGCTTCAAACATTTCTGGTATATGAATAACATGATGTTTTTCAATGGCAAAAATCAATGAATATTGTAAATGCACAAACAGTAATTTCTCCGCATTGCAAGGTGCAATTCTGAAATTTTTTGCTTTTTCCTGCTCCTCTTAGCATGATAAAGAAGATTCAAAGAGAGTGAGATGCCAGCTCCTTTCATTCAGTCAGTAGCTTCAATCATTTCTGGACGTTTTTCAATGGCAAAAATCAATGAATATTGTAAATGCACAAACAGTAATTTCTCCGCATTGCAAGGTGCAATTCTGAAATTTTTTGCTTTTTCCTGCTCCTCTTAGCATGATAAAGAAGATTCAAAGAGAGTGAGATGCCAGCTCCTTTCATTCAGTCAGTAGCTTCAAACATATCTGGTATATGAATAACATGATGTTTTTCAATGGCAAAAATCAATGAATATTGTAAATGCACAAACAGTAATTTCTCCCCATTGCAAGGTGCAATTCTGAAATTTTTTGCTTTTTCCTGCTCCTCTTAGCATGATAAAGAAGATTCAAAGAGATTGAGATGCCAGCTCCTTTCATTCAGTCAGTAGCTTCAATCATTTCTGGACGTTTTTCAATGGCAAAAATCGATGAATATTGTAAATGCACAAACAGTAATTTCTCCGCATTGCAAGGTGCAATTCTGAAATTTTTTGCTTTTTCCTGCTCATCTTAGCATGATAAAGAAGATTCAAAGAGTGAGATGCCAGCTCCTTTCATTCAGTCAGTAGCTTCAAACATTTCTGGTATATGAATAACATGATGTTTTTCAATGGAAAAAATCAATGAATATTGTAAATGCACAAACAGTAATTTCTCCGCATTGCAAGGTAAAATTCTGAAATTTTTTGCTTTTTCCTGCTCCTCTTAGCATGATAAAGAAGATTCAAAGAGAGTGAGATGCCAGCTCCTTTCATTCAGTCAGTAGCTTCAATCATTTCTGGACGTTTTTCAATGGCAAAAATCAATGAATATTGTAAATGCACAAACAGTAATTTCTCCGCATTGCAAGGTGCAATTCTGAAATTTTTTGCTTTTTCCTGCTCCTCTTAGCATGATAAAGAAGATTCAAAGAGAGTGAGATGCCAGCTCCTTTCATTCAGTCAGTAGTTTCAAACATTTCAGGTATATAAATAACATGATGTTTTTCAATGGCAAAAATCAATGAATATTGTAAATGCACAAACAGTAATTTCTCAGTATTGCAAGTTGCAATTCTGAAATTTTTTGCTTTTTCCTGCTCCTCTTAGCATGATAAAGAAGATTCAAAGAGAGTGAGATGCCAGCTCCTTTCATTCAGTCAGTAGCTTCAATCATTTCTGGACGTTTTTCAATGGCAAAAATCAATGAATATTGTAAATGCACAAACAGTAATTTCTCCGCATTGCAAGGTGCAATTCTGAAATTTTTTGCTTTTTCCTGCTCCTCTTAGCATGATAAAGAAGATTCAAAGAGAGTGAGATGCCAGCTCCTTTCATTCAGTCAGTAGCTTCAATCATTTCTGGACGTTTTTCAATGGCAAAAATCAATGAATATTGTAAATGCACAAACAGTAATTTCTCCGCATTGCAATGTGCAATTCTGAAATTTTTTGCTTTTTCCTGCTCCTCTTAGCATGATAAAGAAGATTCAAAGAGAGTGAGATGCCAGGTCCTTTCATTCAGTCAGTAGCTTCAATCATTTCTGGTATATGAATAACATGATGTTTTTCAATGGCAAAAATCAATGAATATTGTAAATGCACAAACAGTAATTTCTCCGCATTGCAAGGTGCAATTCTGAAATTTTTTGCTTTTTCCTGCTCCTCTTAGCATGATAAAGAAGATTCAAAGAGAGTGAGATGCCAGCTCCTTTCATTCAGTCAGTAGCTTCAAACATATCTGGTATATGAATAACATGATGTTTTTCAATGGCAAAAATCAATGAATATTGTAAATGCACAAACAGTAATTTCTCCGCATTGCAAGTTGCAATTCTGAAATTTTTTGCTTTTTCCTGCTCCTCTTAGCATGATAAAGAAGATTCAAAGAGATTGAGATGCCAGCTCCTTTCATTCAGTCAGTAGCTTCAATCATTTCTGGACGTTTTTCAATGGCAAAAATCGATGAATATTGTAAATGCACAAACAGTAATTTCTCCTCATTGCAAGGTGCAATTCTGAAATTTTTTGCTTTTTCCTGCTCCTCTTAGCATGATAAAGAAGTTTCAAAGAGAGTGAGATGCCAGCTCCTTTCATTCAGTCAGTAGCTTCAAACATTTCTGGTATATGAATAACATGATGTTTTTCAATGGCAAAAATCAATGAATATTGTAAATGCACAAACAGTAATTTCTCCGCATTGCAAGGTGCAATTCTGAAATTTTTTGCTTTTTCCTGCTCCTCTTAGCATGATAAAGAAGATTCAAAGAGAGTGAGATGCCAGCTCCTTTCATTCAGTCAGTAGCTTCAAACATTTCTGGACGTTTTTCAATGGCAAAAATCAATGAATATTGTAAATGCACAAACAGTAATTTCTCCGCATTGCAATGTGCAATTCTGAAATTTTTTGCTTTTTCCTGCTCCTCTTAGCATGATAAAGAAGATTCAAAGAGAGTGAGATGCCAGCTCCTTTCATTCAGTCAGTAGCTTCAAACATTTCTGGTATATGAATAACATGATGTTTTTCAATGGCAAAAATCAATGAATATTGTAAATGCACAAACAGTTATTTCTCCGCATTGCAAGGTGCAATTCTGAAATTTTTTGCTTTTTCCTGCTCCTCTTAGCATGATAAAGAAGATTCAAAGAGAGTGAGATGCCAGCTCCTTTCATTCAGTCAGTAGCTTCAATCATTTCTGGACGTTTTTCAAAGGCAAAAATCAATAAATATTGTAAATGCACAAACAGTAATTTCTCCGCATTGCAAGGTGCAATTCTGAAATTTTTTGCTTTTTCCTGCTCCTCTTAGCATGATAAAGAAGATTCAAAGAGAGTGAGATGCCAGCTCCTTTCATTCAGTCAGTAGCTTCAATCATTTCTGGTATATGAATAACATGATGTTTTTCAATGGCAAAAATCAATGAATATTGTAAATGCACAAACAGTAATTTCTCCGCATTGCAAGGTGCAATTCTGAAATTTTTTGCTTTTTCCTGCTCCTCTTAGCATGATAAAGAAGATTCAAAGAGAGTGAGATGCCAGCTCCTTTCATTCAGTCAGTAGCTTCAATCATTTCTGGACGTTTTTCAATGGCAAAAATCAATGAATATTGTAAATGCACAAACAGTAATTTCTCCGCATTGCAAGGTGCAATTCTGAAATTTTTTGCTTTTTCCTGCTCCTCTTAGCATGATAAAGAAGATTCAAAGAGAGTGAGATGCCAGCTCCTTTCATTCAGTCAGTAGCTTCAAACATTTCTGGTATATGAATAACATGATGTTTTTCAATGGCAAAAATCAATGAATATTGTAAATGCACAAACAGTAATTTCTCAGTATTGCAAGGTGCAATTCTGAAATTTTTTGCTTTTTCCTGCTCCTCTTAGCATGATAAAGAAGATTCAAAGAGAGTGAGATGCCAGCTCCTTTCATTCAGTCAGTAGCTTCAATCATTTCTGGACGTTTTTCAATGGCAAAAATCAATGAATATTGTAAATGCACAAACAGTAATTTCTCCGCATTGCAAGGTGCAATTCTGAAATTTTTTGCTTTTTCCTGCTCCTCTTAGCATGATAAAGAAGATTCAAAGAGAGTGAGATGCCAGCTCCTTTCATTCAGTCAGTAGCTTCAATCATTTCTGGACGTTTTTCAATGGCAAAAATCAATGAATATTGTAAATGCACAAACAGTAATTTCTCCGCATTGCAAGGTGCAATTCTGAAATTTTTTGCTTTTTCCTGCTCCTCTTAGCATGATAAAGAAGATTCAAAGAGAGTGAGATGCCAGCTCCTTTCAGTCAGTCAGTAGCTTCAAACATTTCTGGTATATGAATAACATGATGTTTTTCAATGGCAAAAATCAATGAATATTGTAAATGCACAAACAGTAATTTCTCCGCATTGCAAGGTGCAATTCTGAAATTTTTTGCTTTTTCCTGCTCCTCTTAGCATGATAAAGAAGATTCAAAGAGAGTGAGATGCCAGCTCCTTTCATTCAGTCAGTAGCTTCAAACATTTCTGGTATATGAATAACATGATGTTTTTCAATGGCAAAAATCAATGAATATTGTAAATGCACAAACAGTAATTTCTCAGTATTGCAAGGTGCAATTCTGAAATTTTTTGCTTTTTCCTGCTCCTCTTAGCATGATAAAGAAGATTCAAAGAGAGTGAGATGCCAGCTCCTTTCATTCAGTCAGTAGCTTCAATCATTTCTGGACGTTTTTCAATGGCAAAAATCAATGAATATTGTAAATGCACAAACAGTAATTTCTCCGCATTGCAAGGTGCAATTCTGAAATTTTTTGCTTTTTCCTGCTTCTCTTAGCATGACAAAGAAGATTCAAAGAGAGTGAGATGCCAGCTCCTTTCATTCAGTCAGTAGCTTCAATCATTTCTGGACGTTTTTCAATGGCAAAAATCAATGAATATTGTAAATGCACAAACAGTAATTTCTCCGCATTGCAAGGTGCAATTCTGAAATTTTTTGCTTTTTCCTGCTCCTCTTAGCATGATAAAGAAGATTCAAAGAGAGTGAGTTGCCAGCTCCTTTCATTCAGTCAGTAGCTTCAAACATTTCTGGTATATGAATAACATGATGTTTTTCAATGGCAAAAATCAATGAATATTGTAAATGCACAAACAGTAATTTCTCAGTATTGCAAGGTGCAATTCAGAAATTTTTTGCTTTTTCCTGCTCCTCTTAGCATGATAAAGAAGATTCAAAGAGAGTGAGATGCCAGCTCCTTTCATTCAGTCAGTAGCTTCAATCATTTCTGGACGTTTTTCAATGGCAAAAATCAATGAATATTGTAAATGCACAAACAGTAATTTCTCCGCATTGCAAGGTGCAATTCTGAAATTTTTTGCTTTTTCCTGCTCCTCTTAGCATGATAAAGATTCAAAGAGAGTGAGATGCCAGCTCCTTTCATTCAGTCAGTAGCTTCAAACATTTCTGGTATATGAATAACATGATGTTTTTCAATGGCAAAAATCAATGAATATTGTAAATGCACAAACAGTAATTTCTCTGCATTGCAAGGTGCAATTCTGAAATTTTTTGCTTTTTCCTGCTCCTCTTAGCATGATAAAGAAGATTCAAAGAGAGTGAGATGCCAGCTCCTTTCATTCAGTCAGTAGCTTCAATCATTTCTGGACGTTTTTCAATGGCAAAAATCAATGAATATTGTAAATGCACAAACAGTAATTTCTCCGCATTGCAAGGTGCAATTCTGAAATTTTTTGCTTTTTCCTGCTCCTCTTAGCATGATAAAGAAGATTCAAAGAGAGTGAGATGCCAGGTCCTTTCATTCAGTCAGTAGCTTCAATCATTTCTGGTATATGAATAACATGATGTTTTTCAATGGCAAAAATCAATGAATATTGTAAATGCACAAACAGTAATTTCTCCGCATTGCAAGGTGCAATTCTGAAATTTTTTGCTTTTTCCTGCTCCTCTTAGCATGATAAAGAAGATTCAAAGAGAGTGAGATGCCAGCTCCTTTCATTCAGTCAGTAGCTTCAAACATATCTGGTATATGAATAACATGATGTTTTTCAATGGCAAAAATCAATGAATATTGTAAATGCACAAACAGTAATTTCTCCGCATTGCAAGGTGCAATTCTGAAATTTTTTGCTTTTTCCTGCTCCTCTTAGCATGATAAAGAAGATTCAAAGAGATTGAGATGCCAGCTCCTTTCATTCAGTCAGTAGCTTCAATCATTTCTGGACGTTTTTCAATGGCAAAAATCGATGAATATTGTAAATGCACAAACAGTAATTTCTCCGCATTGCAAGGTGCAATTCTGAAATTTTTTGCTTTTTCCTGCTCCTCTTAGCATGATAAAGAAGATTCAAAGAGAGTGAGATGCCAGCTCCTTTCATTCAGTCAGTAGCTTCAAACATTTCTGGTATATGAATAACATGATGTTTTTCAATGGCAAAAATCAATGAATATTGTAAATGTACAAACAGGAATTTCTCCGCATTGTAAGGTGCAATTCTGAAATTTTTTGCTTTTTCCTGCTCCTCTTAGCATGATAAAGAAGATTCAAAGAGAGTGAGATGCCAGCTCCTTTCATTCAGTCAGTAGCTTCAATCATTTCTGGACGTTTTTCAATGGCAAAACTCAATGAATATTGTAAATGCACAAACAGTAATTTCTCCGCATTGCAAGGTGCAATTCTGAAATTTTTTGCTTTTTCCTGCTCCTCTTAGCATGATAAAGAAGATTCAAAGAGAGTGAGATGCCAGCTCCTTTCATTCAGTCAGTAGCTTCAATCATTTCTGGTATATGAATAACATGATGTTTTTCAATGGCAAAAATCAATGAATATTGTAAATGCACAAACAGTAATTTCTCCGCATTGCAAGGTGCAATTCTGAAATTTTTTGCTTTTTCCTGCTCCTCTTAGCATGATAAAGAAGATTCAAAGAGAGTGAGATGCCAGCTCCTTTCATTCAGTCAGTAGCTTCAATCATTTCTGGTATATTAATAACATGTTTTTCAATGGCAAAAATCAATGAATATTGTAAATGCACAAGCAGTAATTTCTCCGCATTGCAAGGTGCAATTCTGAAATTTTTTGCTTTTTAGTGCTCCTCTTAGCATGATAAAGAAGATTCAAAGAGAGTGAGATGCCAGCTCCTTTCATTCAGTCAGTAGCTTCAAACATTTCTGGTATATGAATAACATGATGTTTTTCAATGGCAAAAATCAATGAATATTGTAAATGCACAAACAGTAATTTCTCCGCATTGCAAGGTGCAATTCTGAAATTTTTTGCTTTTTCCTGCTCCTCAGCATGATAAAGAAGATTCAAAGAGAGTGAGATGCCAGCTCCTTTCATTCAGTCAGTAGCTTCAAACATTTCTGGTATATGAATAACATGATGTTTTTCAATGGCAAAAATCAATGAATATTGTAAATGCACAAACAGTAATTTCTCTGCATTGCAAGGTGCAATTCTGAAATTTTTTGCTTTTTTCCTGCTCCTCTTAGCATGATAAAGAAGATTCAAAGAGAGTGAGATGCCAGCTCCTTTCATTCAGTCAGTAGCTTCAATCATTTCTGGACGTTTTTCAATGGCAAAAATCAATGAATATTGTAAATGCACAAACAGTAATTTCTCCGCATTGCAAGGTGCAATTCTGAAATTTTTTGCTTTTACCTGCTCCTCTTAGCATGATAAAGAAGATTCAAAGAGAGTGAGATGCCAGCTCCTTTCATTCAGTCAGTAGCTTCAATCATTTCTGGTATATGAATAACATGATGTTTTTCAATGGCAAAAATCAATGAATATTGTAAATGCACAAACAGTAATTTCTCCGCATTGCAAGGTGCAATTCTGAAATTTTTTGCTTTTTAGTGCTCCTCTTAGCATGATAAAGAAGATTCAAAGAGAGTGAGATGCCAGCTCCTTTCATTCAGTCAGTAGCTTCAAACATTTCTGGTATATGAATAACATGATGTTTTTCAATGGCAAAAATCAATGAATATTGTAAATGCACAAACAGTAATTTCTCCGCATTGCAAGGTGCAATTCTGAAATTTTTTGCTTTTTCCTGCTCCTCTTAGCATGATAAAGAAGATTCAAAGAGAGTGAGATGCCAGCTCCTTTCATTCAGTCAGTAGCTTCAATCATTTCTGGACGTTTTTCAATGGCAAAAATCAATGAATATTGTAAATGCACAAACAGTAATTTCTCCGCATTGCAAGGTGCAATTCTGAAATTTTTTGCTTTTTCCTGCTCCTCTTAGCATGATAAAGAAGATTCAAAGAGAGTGAGATGCCAGCTCCTTTCATTCAGTCAGTAGCTTCAAACATATCTGGTATATGAATAACATGATGTTTTTCAATGGCAAAAATCAATGAATATTGTAAATGCACAAACAGTAATTTCTCCGCATTGCAAGGTGCAATTCTGAAATTTTTTGCTTTTTCCTGCTCCTCTTAGCATGATAAAGAAGATTCAAAGAGATTGAGATGCCAGCTCCTTTCATTCAGTCAGTAGCTTCAATCATTTCTGGACGTTTTTCAATGGCAAAAATCGATGAATATTGTAAATGCACAAACAGTAATTTCTCCGCATTGCAAGGTGCAATTCTGAAATTTTTTGCTTTTTCCTGCTCCTCTTAGCATGATAAAGAAGATTCAAAGAGAGTGAGATGCCAGCTTCTTTCATTCAGTCAGTAGCTTCAAACATTTCTGGTATATGAATAACATGATGTTTTTCAATGGCAAAAATCAATGAATATTGTAAATGTACAAACAGGAATTTCTCCGCATTGCAAGGTGCAATTCTGAAATTTTTTGCTTTTTCCTGCTCCTCTTAGCATGATAAAGAAGATTCAAAGAGAGTGAGATGCCAGCTCCTTTCATTCAGTCAGTAGCTTCAATCATTTCTGGACGTTTTTCAATGGCAAAAATCAATGAATATTGTAAATGCACAAACAGTAATTTCTCCGCATTGCAAGGTGCAATTCTGAAATTTTTTGCTTTTTCCTGCTCCTCTTAGCATGATAAAGAAGATTCAAAGAGAGTGAGATGCCAGCTCCTTTCATTCAGTCAGTAGCTTCAATCATTTCTGGTATATGAATAACATGATGTTTTTCAATGGCAAAAATCAATGAATATTGTAAATGCACAAACAGTAATTTCTCCGCATTGCAAGGTGCAATTCTGAAATTTTTTGCTTTTTCCTGCTCCTCTTAGCATGATAAAGAAGATTCAAAGAGAGTGAGATGCCAGCTCCTTTCATTCAGTCAGTAGCTTCAATCATTTCTGGTATATGAATAACATGTTTTTCAATGGCAAAAATCAATGAATATTGTAAATGCACAAACAGTAATTTCTCCGCATTGCAAGGTGCAATTCTGAAATTTTTTGCTTTTTAGTGCTCCTCTTAGCATGATAAAGAAGATTCAAAGAGAGTGAGATGCCAGCTCCTTTCATTCAGTCAGTAGCTTCAAACATTTCTGGTATATGAATAACATGATGTTTTTCAATGGCAAAAATCAATGAATATTGTAAATGCACAAACAGTAATTTCTCCGCATTGCAAGGTGCAATTCTGAAATTTTTTGCTTTTTCCTGCTCCTCTTAGCATGATAAAGAAGATTCAAAGAGAGTGAGATGCCAGCTCCTTTCATTCAGTCAGTAGCTTCAAACATTTCTGGTATATGAATAACATGATGTTTTTCAATGGCAAAAATCAATGAATATTGTAAATGCACAAACAGTAATTTCTCTGCATTGCAAGGTGCAATTCTGAAATTTTTTGCTTTTTCCTGCTCCTCTTAGCATGATAAAGAAGATTCAAAGAGAGTGAGATGCCAGCTCCTTTCATTCAGTCAGTAGCTTCAATCATTTCTGGACGTTTTTCAATGGCAAAAATCAATGAATATTGTAAATGCACAAACAGTAATTTCTCCGCATTGCAAGGTGCAATTCTGAAATTTTTTGCTTTTACCTGCTCCTCTTAGCATGATAAAGAAGATTCAAAGAGAGTGAGATGCCAGCTCCTTTCATTCAGTCAGTAGCTTCAATCATTTCTGGTATATGAATAACATGATGTTTTTCAATGGCAAAAATCAATGAATATTGTAAATGCACAAACAGTAATTTCTCCGCATTGCAAGGTGCAATTCTGAAATTTTTTGCTTTTCCTGCTCCTCTTAGCATGATAAAGAAGATTCAAAGAGAGTGAGATGCCAGCTCCTTTCATTCAGTCAGTAGCTTCAATCATTTCTGGTATATGAATAACATGATGTTTTTCAATGGCAAAAATCAATGAATATTGTAAATGCACAAACAGTAATTTCTCCGCATTGCAAGGTGCAATTCTGAAATTTTTTGCTTTTTAGTGCTCCTCTTAGCATGATAAAGAAGATTCAAAGAGAGTGAGATGCCAGCTCCTTTCATTCAGTCAGTAGCTTCAAACATTTCTGGTATATGAATAACATGATGTTTTTCAATGGCAAAAATCAATGAATATTGTAAATGCACAAACAGTAATTTCTCCGCATTGCAAGGTGCAATTCTGAAATTTTTTGCTTTTTCCTGCTCCTCTTAGCATGATAAAGAAGATTCAAAGAGAGTGAGATGCCAGCTCCTTTCATTCAGTCAGTAGCTTCAATCATTTCTGGACGTTTTTCAATGGCAAAAATCAATGAATATTGTAAATGCACAAACAGTAATTTCTCCGCATTGCAAGGTGCAATTCTGAAATTTTTTGCTTTTTCCTGCTCCTCTTAGCATGATAAAGAATATTCAAAGAGAGTGAGATGCCAGCTCCTTTCATTCAGTCAGTAGCTTCAAACATATCTGGTATATGAATATCATGATGTTTTTCAATGGCAAAAATCAATGAATATTGTAAATGCACAAACAGTAATTTCTCCGCATTGCAAGGTGCAATTCTGAAATTTTTTGCTTTTTAGTGCTAATCATAGCATGATAAAGAAGATTCAAAGAGAGTGAGATGCCAGCTCCTTTCATTCAGTCAGTAGCTTCAAACATTTCTGGTATATGAATAACATGATGTTTTTCAATGGCAAAAATCAATGAATATTGTAAATGCACAAACAGTAATTTCTCCGCATTGCAAGGTGCAATTCTGAAATTTTTTGCTTTTTCCTGCTCCTCTTAGCATGATAAAGAAGATTCAAAGAGAGTGAGATGCCAGCTCCTTTCATTCAGTCAGTAGCTTCAATCATTTCTGGACGTTTTTCAATGGCAAAAATCAATGAATATTGTAAATGCACAAACAGTAATTTCTCCGCATTGCAAGGTGCAATTCTGAAATTTTTTGCTTTTTCCTGCTCCTCTTAGCATGATAAAGAAGATTCAAAGAGAGTGAGATGCCAGCTCCTTTCATTCAGTCAGTAGCTTCAAACATATCTGGTATATGAATAACATGATGTTTTTCAATGGCAAAAATCAATGAATATTGTAAATGCACAAACAGTAATTTCTCCCCATTGCAAGGTGCAATTCTGAAATTTTTTGCTTTTTCCTGCTCCTCTTAGCATGATAAAGAAGATTCAAAGAGATTGAGATGCCAGCTCCTTTCATTCAGTCAGTAGCTTCAATCATTTCTGGACGTTTTTCAATGGCAAAAATCGATGAATATTGTAAATGCACAAACAGTAATTTCTCCGCATTGCAAGGTGCAATTCTGAAATTTTTTGCTTTTTCCTGCTCATCTTAGCATGATAAAGAAGATTCAAAGAGTGAGATGCCAGCTCCTTTCATTCAGTCAGTAGCTTCAAACATTTCTGGTATATGAATAACATGATGTTTTTCAATGGAAAAAATCAATGAATATTGTAAATGCACAAACAGTAATTTCTCCGCATTGCAAGGTAAAATTCTGAAATTTTTTGCTTTTTCCTGCTCCTCTTAGCATGATAAAGAAGATTCAAAGAGAGTGAGATGCCAGCTCCTTTCATTCAGTCAGTAGCTTCAATCATTTCTGGACGTTTTTCAATGGCAAAAATCAATGAATATTGTAAATGCACAAACAGTAATTTCTCCGCATTGCAAGGTGCAATTCTGAAATTTTTTGCTTTTTCCTGCTCCTCTTAGCATGATAAAGAAGATTCAAAGAGAGTGAGATGCCAGCTCCTTTCATTCAGTCAGTAGTTTCAAACATTTCAGGTATATAAATAACATGATGTTTTTCAATGGCAAAAATCAATGAATATTGTAAATGCACAAACAGTAATTTCTCAGTATTGCAAGGTGCAATTCTGAAATTTTTTGCTTTTTCCTGCTCCTCTTAGCATGATAAAGAAGATTCAAAGAGAGTGAGATGCCAGCTCCTTTCATTCAGTCAGTAGCTTCAATCATTTCTGGACGTTTTTCAATGGCAAAAATCAATGAATATTGTAAATGCACAAACAGTAATTTCTCCGCATTGCAAGGTGCAATTCTGAAATTTTTTGCTTTTTCCTGCTCCTCTTAGCATGATAAAGAAGATTCAAAGAGAGTGAGATGCCAGCTCCTTTCATTCAGTCAGTAGCTTCAATCATTTCTGGACGTTTTTCAATGGCAAAAATCAATGAATATTGTAAATGCACAAACAGTAATTTCTCCGCATTGCAATGTGCAATTCTGAAATTTTTTGCTTTTTCCTGCTCCTCTTAGCATGATAAAGAAGATTCAAAGAGAGTGAGATGCCAGGTCCTTTCATTCAGTCAGTAGCTTCAATCATTTCTGGTATATGAATAACATGATGTTTTTCAATGGCAAAAATCAATGAATATTGTAAATGCACAAACAGTAATTTCTCCGCATTGCAAGGTGCAATTCTGAAATTTTTTGCTTTTTCCTGCTCCTCTTAGCATGATAAAGAAGATTCAAAGAGAGTGAGATGCCAGCTCCTTTCATTCAGTCAGTAGCTTCAAACATATCTGGTATATGAATAACATGATGTTTTTCAATGGCAAAAATCAATGAATATTGTAAATGCACAAACAGTAATTTCTCCGCATTGCAAGTTGCAATTCTGAAATTTTTTGCTTTTTCCTGCTCCTCTTAGCATGATAAAGAAGATTCAAAGAGATTGAGATGCCAGCTCCTTTCATTCAGTCAGTAGCTTCAATCATTTCTGGACGTTTTTCAATGGCAAAAATCGATGAATATTGTAAATGCACAAACAGTAATTTCTCCTCATTGCAAGGTGCAATTCTGAAATTTTTTGCTTTTTCCTGCTCCTCTTAGCATGATAAAGAAGTTTCAAAGAGAGTGAGATGCCAGCTCCTTTCATTCAGTCAGTAGCTTCAAACATTTCTGGTATATGAATAACATGATGTTTTTCAATGGCAAAAATCAATGAATATTGTAAATGCACAAACAGGAATTTCTCCGCATTGCAAGGTGCAATTCTGAAATTTTTTGCTTTTTCCTGCTCCTCTTAGCATGATAAAGAAGATTCAAATAGAGTGAGATGCCAGCTCCTTTCATTCAGTCAGTAGCTTCAATCATTTCTGGACGTTTTTCAATGGCAAAAATCAATGAATATTGTAAATGCACAAACAGTAATTTCTCCGCATTGCAAGGTGCAATTCTGAAATTTTTTGCTTTTTCCTGCTCCTTTTAGCATGATAAAAAACATTCAAAGAGAGTGAGATGCCAGCTCCTTTCATTCAGTCAGTAGCTTCAAACATTTCTGGTATATGAATAACATGATGTTTTTCAATGGCAAAAATCAATGAATATTGTAAATGCCCAAACAGTAATTTCTCTGCATTGCAAGGTGCAATTCTGAAATTTTTTGCTTTTTCCTGCTCCTCTTAGCATGATAAAGAAGATTCAAAGAGAGTGAGATGCCAGCTCCTTTCATTCAGTCAGTAGCTTCAATCATTTCTGGACGTTTTTCAATGGCAAAAATCAATGAATATTGTAAATGCACAAACAGTAATTTCTCCGCATTGCAAGGTGCAATTCTGAAATTTTTTGCTTTTTCCTGCTCCTCTTAGCATGATAAAGAAGATTCAAAGAGAGTGAGATGCCAGCTCCTTTCATTCAGTCAGTAGCTTCAATCATTTCTGGTATATGAATAACATGATGTTTTTCAATGGCAAAAATCAATGAATATTGTAAATGCACAAACAGTAATTTCTCCGCATTGCAAGGTGCAATTCTGAAATTTTTTGCTTTTTCCTGCTCCTCTTAGCATGATAAAGAAGATTCAAAGAGAGTGAGTTGCCAGCTCCTTTCATTCAGTCAGTAGCTTCAATCATTTCTGGTATATGAATAACATGTTTTTCAATGGCAAAAATCAATGAATATTGTAAATGCACAAACAGTAATTTCTCCGCATTGCAAGGTGCAATTCTGAAATTTTTTGCTTTTTAGTGCTCCTCTTAGCATGATAAAGAAGATTCAAAGAGAGTGAGATGCCAGCTCCTTTCATTCAGTCAGTAGCTTCAAACATTTCTGGTATATGAATAACATGATGTTTTTCAATGGCAAAAATCAATGAATATTGTAAATGCACAAACAGTAATTTCTCCGAATTGCAAGGTGCAATTCTGAAATTTTTTGCTTTTTCCTGCTCCTCTTAGCATGATAAAGAAGATTCAAAGAGAGTGAGATGCCAGCTCCTTTCATTCAGTCAGTAGCTTCAATCATTTCTGGACGTTTTTCAATGGCAAAAATCAATGAATATTGTAAATGCACAAACAGTAATTTCTCCGCATTGCAAGGTGCAATTCTGAAATTTTTTGCTTTTTCCTGCTCCTCTTAGCATGATAAAGAAGATTCAAAGAGAGTGAGATGCCAGGTCCTTTCATTCAGTCAGTAGCTTCAATCATTTCTGGTATATGAATAACATGATGTTTTTCAATGGCAAAAATCAATGAATATTGTAAATGCACAAACAGTAATTTCTCCGCATTGCAAGGTGCAATTCTGAAATTTTTTGCTTTTTCCTGCTCCTCTTAGCATGATAAAGAAGATTCAAAGAGAGTGAGATGCCAGCTCCTTTCATTCAGTCAGTAGCTTCAAACATATCTGGTATATGAATAACATGATGTTTTTCAATGGCAAAAATCAATGAATATTTTAAATGCACAAACAGTAATTTCTCCGCATTGCAAGGTGCAATTCTGAAATTTTTTGCTTTTTCCTGCTCCTCTTAGCATGATAAAGAAGATTCAAAGAGATTGAGATGCCAGCTCCTTTCATTCAGTCAGTAGCTTCAATCATTTCTGGACGTTTTTCAATGGCAAAAATCAATGAATATTGTAAATGCACAAACAGTAATTTCTCCGCATTGCAAGGTGCAATTCTGAAATTTTTTGCTTTTTCCTGCTCCTCTTATCATGATAAAGAAGATTCAAAGAGAGTGAGATGCTAACTCCTTTCATTCAGTCAGTAGCTTCAAACATTTCTGGTATATGAATAACATGATGTTTTTCAATGGCAAAAATCAATGAATATTGTAAATGCACAAACAGGAATTTCTCCGCATTGCAAGGTGCAATTCTGAAATTTTTTGCTTTTTCCTGCTCCTCTTAGCATGATAAAGAAGATTCAAAGAGAGTGAGATGCCAGCTCCTTTCATTCAGTCAGTAGCTTCAATCATTTCTGGACGTTTTTCAATGGCAAAAATCAATGAATATTGTAAATGCACAAACAGTAATTTCTCCGCATTGCAAGGTGCAATTTTGAAATTTTTTGCTTTTTCCTGCTCCTCTTAGCATGATAGAGAAGATTCAAAGAGAGTGAGATGCCAGCTCCTTTCATTCAGTCAGTAGCTTCAATCATTTCTGGTCGTTTTTCAATGGCAAAAATCAATGAATATTGTAAATGCACAAACAGTAATTTCTCCGCATTGCAAGGTGCAATTCTGAAATTTTTTAGTTTTTCCTGCTCCTCTTAGCATGATAAAGAAGATTCAAAGAGAGTGAGATGCCAGCTCCTTTCATTCAGTCAGTAGCTTCAAACATTTCTGGTATATGAATAACATGATGTTTTTCAATGGCAAAAATCAATGAATATTGTAAATGCACAAACAGTAATTTCTCCGCATTGCAAGGTGCAATTCTGAAATTTTTTGCTTTTTCCTGTTCCTCTTAGCATGATAAAGAAGATTCAAAGAGAGTGAGATGCCAGCTCCTTTCATTCAGTCAGTAGCTTCAATCATTTCTGGACGTTTTTCAATGGCAAAAATCAATGAATATTGTAAATGCACAAACAGTAATTTCTCCGCATTGCAAGGTGCAATTCTGAAATTTTTTGCTTTTTCCTGCTCCTCTTAGCATGATAAAGAAGATTCAAAGAGAGTGAGATGCCAGCTCCTTTCATTCAGTCAGTAGCTTCAATCATTTCTGGTATATGAATAACATGATGTTTTTCAATGGCAAAAATCAATGAATATTGTAAATGCACAAACAGTAATTTCTCCGCATTGCAAGGTGCAATTCTGAAATTTTTTGCTTTTTCCTGCTCCTCTTAGCATGATAAAGAAGATTCAAAGAGAGTGAGTTGCCAGCTCCTTTCATTCAGTCAGTAGCTTCAATCATTTCTGGTATATGAATAACATGTTTTTCAATGGCAAAAATCAATGAATATTGTAAATGCACAAACAGTAATTTCTCCGCATTGCAAGGTGCAATTCTGAAATTTTTTGCTTTTTAGTGCTCCTCTTAGCATGATAAAGAAGATTCAAAGAGAGTGAGATGCCAGCTCCTTTCATTCAGTCAGTAGCTTCAAACATTTCTGGTATATGAATAACATGATGTTTTTCAATGGCAAAAATCAATGAATATTGTAAATGCACAAACAGTAATTTCTCCGCATTGCAAGGTGCAATTCTGAAATTTTTTGCTTTTTCCTGCTCCTCTTAGCATGATAAAGAAGATTCAAAGAGAGTGAGATGCCAGCTCCTTTCATTCAGTCAGTAGCTTCAATCATTTCTGGACGTTTTTCAATGGCAAAAATCAATGAATATTGTAAATGCACAAACAGTAATTTCTCCGCATTGCAAGGTGCAATTCTGAAATTTTTTGCTTTTTCCTGCTCCTCTTAGCATGATAAAGAAGATTCAAAGAGAGTGAGATGCCAGGTCCTTTCATTCAGTCAGTAGCTTCAATCATTTCTGGTATATGAATAACATGATGTTTTTCAATGGCAAAAATCAATGAATATTGTAAATGCACAAACAGTAATTTCTCCGCATTGCAAGGTGCAATTCTGAAATTTTTTGCTTTTTCCTGCTCCTCTTAGCATGATAAAGAAGATTCAAAGAGAGTGAGATGCCAGCTCCTTTCATTCAGTCAGTAGCTTCAAACATATCTGGTATATGAATAACATGATGTTTTTCAATGGCAAAAATCAATGAATATTTTAAATGCACAAACAGTAATTTCTCCGCATTGCAAGGTGCAATTCTGAAATTTTTTGCTTTTTCCTGCTCCTCTTAGCATGATAAAGAAGATTCAAAGAGATTGAGATGCCAGCTCCTTTCATTCAGTCAGTAGCTTCAATCATTTCTGGACGTTTTTCAATGGCAAAAATCAATGAATATTGTAAATGCACAAACAGTAATTTCTCCGCATTGCAAGGTGCAATTCTGAAATTTTTTGCTTTTTCCTGCTCCTCTTATCATGATAAAGAAGATTCAAAGAGAGTGAGATGCTAATTCCTTTCATTCAGTCAGTAGCTTCAAACATTTCTGGTATATGAATAACATGATGTTTTTCAATGGCAAAAATCAATGAATATTGTAAATGCACAAACAGGAATTTCTCCGCATTGCAAGGTGCAATTCTGAAATTTTTTGCTTTTTCCTGCTCCTCTTAGCATGATAAAGAAGATTCAAAGAGAGTGAGATGCCAGCTCCTTTCATTCAGTCAGTAGCTTCAATCATTTCTGGACGTTTTTCAATGGCAAAAATCAATGAATATTGTAAATGCACAAACAGTAATTTCTCCGCATTGCAAGGTGCAATTTTGAAATTTTTTGCTTTTTCCTGCTCCTCTTAGCATGATAGAGAAGATTCAAAGAGAGTGAGATGCCAGCTCCTTTCATTCAGTCAGTAGCTTCAATCATTTCTGGTCGTTTTTCAATGGCAAAAATCAATGAATATTGTAAATGCACAAACAGTAATTTCTCCGCATTGCAAGGTGCAATTCTGAAATTTTTTAGTTTTTCCTGCTCCTCTTAGCATGATAAAGAAGATTCAAAGAGAGTGAGATGCCAGCTCCTTTCATTCAGTCAGTAGCTTCAAACATTTCTGGTATATGAATAACATGATGTTTTTCAATGGCAAAAATCAATGAATATTGTAAATGCACAAACAGTAATTTCTCCGCATTGCAAGGTGCAATTCTGAAATTTTTTGCTTTTTCCTGCTCCTCTTAGCATGATAAAGAAGATTCAAAGAGAGTGAGATGCCAGATCCTTTCATTCAGTCAGTAGCTTCAATCATTTCTGGACGTTTTTCAATGGCAAAAATCAATGAATATTGTAAATGCACAAACAGTAATTTCTCCGCATTGCAAGGTGCAATTCTGAAATTTTTTGCTTTTTCCTGCTCCTCTTAGCATGATAAAGAAGATTCAAAGAGAGTGAGATGCCAGCTCCTTTCATTCAGTCAGTAGCTTCAAACATTTCTGGTATATGAATAACATGATGTTTTTCAATGGCAAAAATCAATGAATATTGTAAATGCACAAACAGGAATTTCTCCGCATTGCAAGGTGCAATTCTGAAATTTTTTGCCTTTTCCTGCTCCTCTTAGCATGATAAAGAAGATTCAAAGAGAGTGAGATGCCAGCTCCTTTCATTCAGTTAGTAGCTTCAATCATTTCTGCACGTTTTTCAATGGCAAAAATCAATGAATATTGTAAATGCACAAACAGTAATTTCTCCGCATTGCAAGGTGCAATTCTGAAATTTTTTGCTTTTTCCTGCTCCTCTTAGCATGATAAAGAAGATTCAAAGAGAGTGAGATGCCAGCTCCTTTCATTCAGTCAGTAGCTTCAAACATTTCTGGTATATGAATAACATGATGTTTTTCAATGGCAAAAATCAATGAATATTGTAAATGCACAAACAGGAATTTCTCCGCATTGCAAGGTGCAATTCTGAAATTTTTTGCTTTTTCCTGCTCCTCTTAGCATGATAAAGAAGATTCAAAGAGAGTGAGATGCCAGCTCCTTTCATTCAGTCAGTAGCTTCAATCATTTCTGGACGTTTTTCAATGGCAAAAATCAATGAATATTGTAAATGCACAAACAGTAATTTCTCCGCATTGCAAAGTGCAAATCTGAAATTTTTTGCTTTTTCCTGCTCCTCTTAGCATGATAGAGAAGATTCAAAGAGAGTGAGATGCCAGCTCCTTTCATTCAGTCAGTAGCTTCAATCATTTCTGGTCGTTTTTCAATGGCAAAAATCAATGAATATTGTAAATGCACAAACAGTAATTTCTCCGCATTGCAAGGTGCAATTCTGAAATTTTTTAGTTTTTCCTGCTCCTCTTAGCATGATAAAGAAGATTCAAAGAGAGTGAGATGCCAGCTCCTTTCATTCAGTCAGTAGCTTCAAACATTTCTGGTATATGAATAACATGATGTTTTTCAATGGCAAAAATCAATGAATATTGTAAATGCACAAACAGTAATTTCTCCGCATTGCAAGGTGCAATTCTGAAATTTTTTGCTTTTTCCTGCTCCTCTTAGCATGATAAAGAATATTCAAAGAGAGTGAGATGCCAGCTCCTTTCATTCAGTCAGTAGCTTCAATCATTTCTGGACGTTTTTCAATGGCAAAAATCAATGAATATTGTAAATGCACAAACAGTAATTTCTCCGCATTGCAAGGTGCAATTCTGAAATTTTTTGCTTTTTCCTGCTCCTCTTAGCATGATAAAGAAGATTCAAAGAGAGTGAGATGCCAGCTCCTTTCATTCAGTCAGTAGCTTCAAACATTTCTGGTATATGAATAACATGATGTTTTTCAATGGCAAAAATCAATGAATATTGTAAATGCACAAACAGTAATTTCTCCGCATTGCAAGGTGCAATTCTGAAATTTTTTGCTTTTTCCTGCTCCTCTTAACATAATAAAGAAGATTCAAAGAGAGTGAGATGCCAGCTCCTTTCATTCAGTTAGTAGCTTCAATCATTTCTGCACGTTTTTCAATGGCAAAAATCAATGAATATTGTAAATGCACAAACAGTAATTTCTCCGCATTGCAAGGTGCAATTCTGAAATTTTTTGCTTTTTCCTGCTCCTCTTAGCATGATAAAGAAGATTCAAAGAGAGTGAGATGCCAGCTCCTTTCATTCAGTCAGTAGCTTCAAACATTTCTGGTATATGAATAACATGATGTTTTTCAATGGCAAAAATCAATGAATATTGTAAATGCACAAACAGGAATTTCTCCGCATTGCAAGGTGCAATTCTGAAATTTTTTGCTTTTTCCTGCTCCTCTTAGCATGATAAAGAAGATTCAAAGAGAGTGAGATGCCAGCTCCTTTCATTCAGTCAGTAGCTTCAATCATTTCTGGACGTTTTTCAATGGCAAAAATCAATGAATATTGTAAATGCACAAACAGTAATTTCTCCGCATTGCAAGGTGCAAATCTGAAATTTTTTGCTTTTTCCTGCTCCTCTTAGCATGATAGAGAAGATTCAAAGAGAGTGAGATGTCAGCTCCTTTCATTCAGTCAGTAGCTTCAATCATTTCTGGTCGTTTTTCAATGGCAAAAATCAATGAATATTGTAAATGCACAAACAGTAATTTCTCCGCATTGCAAGGTGCAATTCTGAAATTTTTTAGTTTTTCCTGCTCCTCTTAGCATGATAAAGAAGATTCAAAGAGAGTGAGATGCCAGCTCCTTTCATTCAGTCAGTAGCTTCAAACATTTCTGGTATATGAATAACATGATGTTTTTCAATGGCAAAAATCAATGAATATTGTAAATGCACAAACAGTAATTTCTCCGCATTGCAAGGTGCAATTCTGAAATTTTTTGCTTTTTCCTGCTCCTCTTAGCATGATAAAGAAGATTCAAAGAGAGTGAGATGCCAGCTCCTTTCATTCAGTCAGTAGCTTCAATCATTTCTGGACGTTTTTCAATGGCAAAAATCAATGAATATTGTAAATGCACAAACAGTAATTTCTCCGCATTGCAAGGTGCAATTCTGAAATTTTTTGCTTTTTCCTGCTCCTCTTAGCATGATAAAGAAGATTCAAAGAGAGTGAGATGCCAGCTCCTTTCATTCAGTCAGTAGCTTCAAACATTTCTGGTATATGAATAACATGATGTTTTTCAATGGCAAAAATCAATGAATATTGTAAATGCACAAACAGTAATTTCTCCGCATTGCAAGGTGCAATTCTGAAATTTTTTGCTTTTTCCTGCTCCTCTTAGCATGATAAAGAAGATTCAAAGAGAGTGAGATGCCAGCTCCTTTCATTCAGTTAGTAGCTTCAATCATTTCTGCACGTTTTTCAATGGCAAAAGTCAATGAATATTGTAAATGCACAAACAGTAATTTCTCCGCATTGCAAGGTGCAATTCTGAAATTTTTTGCTTTTTCCTGCTCCTCTTAGCATGATAAAGAAGATTCAAAGAGAGTGAGATGCCAGCTCCTTTCATTCAGTCAGTAGCTTCAAACATTTCTGGTATATGAATAACATGATGTTTTTCAATGGCAAAAATCAATGAATATTGTAAATGCACAAACAGGAATTTCTCCGCATTGCAAGGTGCAATTCTGAAATTTTTTGCTTTTTCCTGCTCCTCTTAGCATGATAAAGAAGATTCAAAGAGAGTGAGATGCCAGCTCCTTTCATTCAGTCAGTAGCTTCAATCATTTCTGGACGTTTTTCAATGGCAAAAATCAATGAATATTGTAAATGCACAAACAGTAATTTCTCCGCATTGCAAGGTGCAAATCTGAAATTTTTTGCTTTTTCCTGCTCCTCTTAGCATGATAGAGAAGATTCAAAGAGAGTGAGATGCCAGCTCCTTTCATTCAGTCAGTAGCTTCAATCATTTCTGGTCGTTTTTCAATGGCAAAAATCAATGAATATTGTAAATGCACAAACAGTAATTTCTCCGCATTGCAAGGTGCAATTCTGAAATTTTTTAGTTTTTCCTGCTCCTCTTAGCATGATAAAGAAGATTCAAAGAGAGTGAGATGCCAGCTCCTTTCATTCAGTCAGTAGCTTCAAACATTTCTGGTATATGAATAACATGATGTTTTTCAATGGCAAAAATCAATGAATATTGTAAATGCACAAACAGTAATTTCTCCGCATTGCAAGGTGCAATTCTGAAATTTTTTGCTTTTTCCTGCTCCTCTTAGCATGATAAAGAAGATTCAAAGAGAGTGAGATGCCAGCTCCTTTCATTCAGTCAGTAGCTTCAATCATTTCTGGACATTTTTCAATGGTAAAAATCAATGAATATTGTAAATGCACAAACAGTAATTTCTCCGCATTGCAAGGTGCAATTCCGAAATTTTTTGCTTTTTCCTGCTCCTCTTAGCATGATAAAGAAGATTCAAAGAGAGTGAGATGCCAGCTCCTTTCATTCAGTCAGTAGCTTCAAACATTTCTGGTATATGAATAACATGATGTTTTTCAATGGCAAAAATCAATGAATATTGTAAATGCACAAACAGGAATTTCTCCGCATTGCAAGGTGCAATTCTGAAATTTTTTGCTTTTTCCTGCTCCTCTTAGCATGATAAAGAAGATTCAAAGAGAGTGAGATGCCAGCTCCTTTCATTCAGTTAGTAGCTTCAATCATTTCTGCACGTTTTTCAATGGCAAAAATCAATGAATATTGTAAATGCACAAACAGTAATTTCTCCGCATTGCAAGGTGCAATTCTGAAATTTTTTGCTTTTTCCTGCTCCTCTTAGCATGATAAAGAAGATTCAAAGAGAGTGAGATGCCAGCTCCTTTCATTCAGTCAGTAGCTTCAAACATTTCTGGTATATGAATAACATGATGTTTTTCAATGGCAAAAATCAATGAATATTGTAAATGCACAAACAGTAATTTCTCCGCATTGCAAGGTGCAATTCTGAAATTTTTTGCTTTTTCCTGCTCCTCTTAGCATGATAAAGAATATTCAAAGAGAGTGAGATGCCAGCTCCTTTCATTCAGTCAGTAGCTTCAATCATTTCTGGATGTTTTTCAATGGCAAAAATCAATGAATATTGTAAATGCACAAACAGTAATTTCTCCGCATTGCAAGGTGCAATTCTGAAATTTTTTGCTTTTTCCTGCTCCTCTTAGCATGATAAAGAAGATTCAAAGAGAGTGAGATGCCAGCTCCTTTCATTCAGTCAGTAGCTTCAATCATTTCTGGACGTTTTTCAATGGCAAAAATCAATGAATATTGTAAATGCACAAACAGTAATTTCTCCGCATTGCAAGGTGCAATTCTGAAATTTTTTGCTTTTTCCTGCTCCTCTTAGCATGATAAAGAAGATTCAAAGAGAGTGAGATGCCAGGTCCTTTCATTCAGTCAGTAGCTTCAATCATTTCTGGTATATGAATAACATGATGTTTTTCAATGGCAAAAATCAATGAATATTGTAAATGCACAAACAGTAATTTCTCCGCATTGCAAGGTGCAATTCTGAAATTTTTTGCTTTTTCCTGCTCCTCTTAGCATGATAAAGAAGATTCAAAGAGAGTGAGATGCCAGCTCCTTTCATTCAGTCAGTAGCTTCAAACATATCTGGTATATGAATAACATGATGTTTTTCAATGGCAAAAATCAATGAATATTTTAAATGCACAAAGAGTAATTTCTCCGCATTGCAAGGTGCAATTCTGAAATTTTTTGCTTTTTCCTGCTCCTCTTAGCATGATAAAGAAGATTCAAAGAGATTGAGATGCCAGCTCCTTTCATTCAGTCAGTAGCTTCAATCATTTCTGGACGTTTTTCAATGGCAAAAATCAATGAATATTGTAAATGCACAAACAGTAATTTCTCCGCATTGCAAGGTGCAATTCTGAAATTTTTTGCTTTTTCCTGCTCCTCTTATCATGATAAAGAAGATTCAAAGAGAGTGAGATGCTAATTCCTTTCATTCAGTCAGTAGCTTCAAACATTTCTGGTATATGAATAACATGATGTTTTTCAATGGCAAAAATCAATGAATATTGTAAATGCACAAACAGGAATTTCTCCGCATTGCAAGGTGCAATTCTGAAATTTTTTGCTTTTTCCTGCTCCTCTTAGCATGATAAAGAAGATTCAAAGAGAGTGAGATGCCAGCTCCTTTCATTCAGTCAGTAGCTTCAATCATTTCTGGACGTTTTTCAATGGCAAAAATCAATGAATATTGTAAATGCACAAACAGTAATTTCTCCGCATTGCAAGGTGCAATTTTGAAATTTTTTGCTTTTTCCTGCTCCTCTTAGCATGATAGAGAAGATTCAAAGAGAGTGAGATGCCAGCTCCTTTCATTCAGTCAGTAGCTTCAATCATTTCTGGTCGTTTTTCAATGGCAAAAATCAATGAATATTGTAAATGCACAAACAGTAATTTCTCCGCATTGCAAGGTGCAATTCTGAAATTTTTTAGTTTTTCCTGCTCCTCTTAGCATGATAAAGAAGATTCAAAGAGAGTGAGATGCCAGCTCCTTTCATTCAGTCAGTAGCTTCAAACATTTCTGGTATATGAATAACATGATGTTTTTCAATGGCAAAAATCAATGAATATTGTAAATGCACAAACAGTAATTTCTCCGCATTGCAAGGTGCAATTCTGAAATTTTTTGCTTTTTCCTGCTCCTCTTAGCATGATAAAGAAGATTCAAAGAGAGTGAGATGCCAGATCCTTTCATTCAGTCAGTAGCTTCAATCATTTCTGGACGTTTTTCAATGGCAAAAATCAATGAATATTGTAAATGCACAAACAGTAATTTCTCCGCATTGCAAGGTGCAATTCTGAAATTTTTTGCTTTTTCCTGCTCCTCTTAGCATGATAAAGAAGATTCAAAGAGAGTGAGATGCCAGCTCCTTTCATTCAGTCAGTAGCTTCAAACATTTCTGGTATATGAATAACATGATGTTTTTCAATGGCAAAAATCAATGAATATTGTAAATGCACAAACAGGAATTTCTCCGCATTGCAAGGTGCAATTCTGAAATTTTTTGCCTTTTCCTGCTCCTCTTAGCATGATAAAGAAGATTCAAAGAGAGTGAGATGCCAGCTCCTTTCATTCAGTTAGTAGCTTCAATCATTTCTGCACGTTTTTCAATGGCAAAAATCAATGAATATTGTAAATGCACAAACAGTAATTTCTCCGCATTGCAAGGTGCAATTCTGAAATTTTTTGCTTTTTCCTGCTCCTCTTAGCATGATAAAGAAGATTCAAAGAGAGTGAGATGCCAGCTCCTTTCATTCAGTCAGTAGCTTCAAACATTTCTGGTATATGAATAACATGATGTTTTTCAATGGCAAAAATCAATGAATATTGTAAATGCACAAACAGGAATTTCTCCGCATTGCAAGGTGCAATTCTGAAATTTTTTGCTTTTTCCTGCTCCTCTTAGCATGATAAAGAAGATTCAAAGAGAGTGAGATGCCAGCTCCTTTCATTCAGTCAGTAGCTTCAATCATTTCTGGACGTTTTTCAATGGCAAAAATCAATGAATATTGTAAATGCACAAACAGTAATTTCTCCGCATTGCAAGGTGCAAATCTGAAATTTTTTGCTTTTTCCTGCTCCTCTTAGCATGATAGAGAAGATTCAAAGAGAGTGAGATGCCAGCTCCTTTCATTCAGTCAGTAGCTTCAATCATTTCTGGTCGTTTTTCAATGGCAAAAATCAATGAATATTGTAAATGCACAAACAGTAATTTCTCCGCATTGCAAGGTGCAATTCTGAAATTTTTTAGTTTTTCCTGCTCCTCTTAGCATGATAAAGAAGATTCAAAGAGAGTGAGATGCCAGCTCCTTTCATTCAGTCAGTAGCTTCAAACATTTCTGGTATATGAATAACATGATGTTTTTCAATGGCAAAAATCAATGAATATTGTAAATGCACAAACAGTAATTTCTCCGCATTGCAAGGTGCAATTCTGAAATTTTTTGCTTTCTCCTGCTCCTCTTAGCATGATAAAGAAGATTCAAAGAGAGTGAGATGCCAGCTCCTTTCATTCAGTCAGTAGCTTCAATCATTTCTGGACGTTTTTCAATGGCAAAAATCAATGAATATTGTAAATGCACAAACAGTAATTTCTCCGCATTGCAAGGTGCAATTCTGAAATTTTTTGCTTTTTCCTGCTCCTCTTAGCATGATAAAGAAGATTCAAAGAGAGTGAGATGCCAGCTCCTTTCATTCAGTCAGTAGCTTCAAACATTTCTGGTATATGAATAACATGATGTTTTTCAATGGCAAAAATCAATGAATATTGTAAATGCACAAACAGTAATTTCTCCGCATTGCAAGGTGCAATTCTGAAATTTTTTGCTTTTTCCTGCTCCTCTTAACATAATAAAGAAGATTCAAAGAGAGTGAGATGCCAGCTCCTTTCATTCAGTTAGTAGCTTCAATCATTTCTGCACGTTTTTCAATGGCAAAAATCAATGAATATTGTAAATGCACAAACAGTAATTTCTCCGCATTGCAAGGTGCAATTCTGAAATTTTTTGCTTTTTCCTGCTCCTCTTAGCATGATAAAGAAGATTCAAAGAGAGTGAGATGCCAGCTCCTTTCATTCAGTCAGTAGCTTCAAACATTTCTGGTATATGAATAACATGATGTTTTTCAATGGCAAAAATCAATGAATATTGTAAATGCACAAACAGGAATTTCTCCGCATTGCAAGGTGCAATTCTGAAATTTTTTGCTTTTTCCTGCTCCTCTTAGCATGATAAAGAAGATTCAAAGAGAGTGAGATGCCAGCTCCTTTCATTCAGTCAGTAGCTTCAATCATTTCTGGACGTTTTTCAATGGCAAAAATCAATGAATATTGTAAATGCACAAACAGTAATTTCTCCGCATTGCAAGGTGCAAATCTGAAATTTTTTGCTTTTTCCTGCTCCTCTTAGCATGATAGAGAAGATTCAAAGAGAGTGAGATGCCAGCTCCTTTCATTCAGTCAGTAGCTTCAATCATTTCTGGTCGTTTTTCAATGGCAAAAATCAATGAATATTGTAAATGCACAAACAGTAATTTCTCCGCATTGCAAGGTGCAATTCTGAAATTTTTTAGTTTTTCCTGCTCCTCTTAGCATGATAAAGAAGATTCAAAGAGAGTGAGATGCCAGCTCCTTTCATTCAGTCAGTAGCTTCAAACATTTCTGGTATATGAATAACATGATGTTTTTCAATGGCAAAAATCAATGAATATTGTAAATGCACAAACAGTAATTTCTCCGCATTGCAAGGTGCAATTCTGAAATTTTTTGCTTTTTCCTGCTCCTCTTAGCATGATAAAGAAGATTCAAAGAGAGTGAGATGCCAGCTCCTTTCATTCAGTCAGTAGCTTCAATCATTTCTGGACGTTTTTCAATGGCAAAAATCAATGAATATTGTAAATGCACAAACAGTAATTTCTCCGCATTGCAAGGTGCAATTCTGAAATTTTTTGCTTTTTCCTGCTCCTCTTAGCATGATAAAGAAGATTCAAAGAGAGTGAGATGCCAGCTCCTTTCATTCAGTCAGTAGCTTCAAACATTTCTGGTATATGAATAACATGATGTTTTTCAATGGCAAAAATCAATGAATATTGTAAATGCACAAACAGTAATTTCTCCGCATTGCAAGGTGCAATTCTGAAATTTTTTGCTTTTTCCTGCTCCTCTTAGCATGATAAAGAAGATTCAAAGAGAGTGAGATGCCAGCTCCTTTCATTCAGTTAGTAGCTTCAATCATTTCTGCACGTTTTTCAATGGCAAAAGTCAATGAATATTGTAAATGCACAAACAGTAATTTCTCCGCATTGCAAGGTGCAATTCTGAAATTTTTTGCTTTTTCCTGCTCCTCTTAGCATGATAAAGAAGATTCAAAGAGAGTGAGATGCCAGCTCCTTTCATTCAGTCAGTAGCTTCAAACATTTCTGGTATATGAATAACATGATGTTTTTCAATGGCAAAAATCAATGAATATTGTAAATGCACAAACAGGAATTTCTCCGCATTGCAAGGTGCAATTCTGAAATTTTTTGCTTTTTCCTGCTCCTCTTAGCATGATAAAGAAGATTCAAAGAGAGTGAGATGCCAGCTCCTTTCATTCAGTCAGTAGCTTCAATCATTTCTGGACGTTTTTCAATGGCAAAAATCAATGAATATTGTAAATGCACAAACAGTAATTTCTCCGCATTGCAAGGTGCAAATCTGAAATTTTTTGCTTTTTCCTGCTCCTCTTAGCATGATAGAGAAGATTCAAAGAGAGTGAGATGCCAGCTCCTTTCATTCAGTCAGTAGCTTCAATCATTTCTGGTCGTTTTTCAATGGCAAAAATCAATGAATATTGTAAATGCACAAACAGTAATTTCTCCGCATTGCAAGGTGCAATTCTGAAATTTTTTTGTTTTTCCTGCTCCTCTTAGCATGATAAAGAAGATTCAAAGAGAGTGAGATGCCAGCTCCTTTCATTCAGTCAGTAGCTTCAAACATTTCTGGTATATGAATAACATGATGTTTTTCAATGGCAAAAATCAATGAATATTGTAAATGCACAAACAGTAATTTCTCCGCATTGCAAGGTGCAATTCTGAAATTTTTTGCTTTTTCCTGCTCCTCTTAGCATGATAAAGAAGATTCAAAGAGAGTGAGATGCCAGCTCCTTTCATTCAGTCAGTAGCTTCAATCATTTCTGGACGTTTTTCAATGGCAAAAATCAATGAATATTGTAAATGCACAAACAGTAATTTCTCCGCATTGCAAGGTGCAATTCCGAAATTTTTTGCTTTTTCCTGCTCCTCTTAGCATGATAAAGAAGATTCAAAGAGAGTGAGATGCCAGCTCCTTTCATTCAGTCAGTAGCTTCAAACATTTCTGGTATATGAATAACATGATGTTTTTCAATGGCAAAAATCAATGAATATTGTAAATGCACAAACAGGAATTTCTCCGCATTGCAAGGTGCAATTCTGAAATTTTTTGCTTTTTCCTGCTCCTCTTAGCATGATAAAGAAGATTCAAAGAGAGTGAGATGCCAGCTCCTTTCATTCAGTTAGTAGCTTCAATCATTTCTGGTCGTTTTTCAATGGCAAAAATCAATGAATATTGTAAATGCACAAACAGTAATTTCTCCGCATTGCAAGGTGCAAATCTGAAATTTTTTGCTTTTTCCTGCTCCTCTTAGCATGATAGAGAAGATTCAAAGAGAGTGAGATGCCAGCTCCTTTCATTCAGTCAGTAGCTTCAATCATTTCTGGTCGTTTTTCAATGGCAAAAATCAATGAATATTGTAAATGCACAAACAGTAATTTCTCCGCATTGCAAGGTGCAATTCTGAAATTTTTTAGTTTTTCCTGCTCCTCTTAGCATGATAAAGAAGATTCAAAGAGAGTGAGATGCCAGCTCCTTTCATTCAGTCAGTAGCTTCAAACATTTCTGGTATATGAATAACATGATGTTTTTCAATGGCAAAAATCAATGAATATTGTAAATGCACAAACAGTAATTTCTCCGCATTGCAAGGTGCAATTCTGAAATTTTTTGCTTTTTCCTGCTCCTCTTAGCATGATAAAGAAGATTCAAAGAGAGTGAGATGCCAGCTCCTTTCATTCAGTCAGTAGCTTCAATCATTTCTGGACGTTTTTCAATGGCAAAAATCAATGAATATTGTAAATGCACAAACAGTAATTTCTCCGCATTGCAAGGTGCAATTCTGAAATTTTTTGCTTTTTCCTGCTCCTCTTAGCATGATAAAGAAGATTCAAAGAGAGTGAGATGCCAGCTCCTTTCATTCAGTCAGTAGCTTCAAACATTTCTGGTATATGAATAACATGATGTTTTTCAATGGCAAAAATCAATGAATATTGTAAATGCACAAACAGTAATTTCTCCGCATTGCAAGGTGCAATTCTGAAATTTTTTGCTTTTTCCTGCTCCTCTTAGCATGATAAAGAAGATTCAAAGAGAGTGAGATGCCAGCTCCTTTCATTCAGTTAGTAGCTTCAATCATTTCTGCACGTTTTTCAATGGCAAAAGTCAATGAATATTGTAAATGCACAAACAGTAATTTCTCCGCATTGCAAGGTGCAATTCTGAAATTTTTTGCTTTTTCCTGATCCTCTTAGCATGATAAAGAAGATTCAAAGAGAGTGAGATGCCAGCTCCTTTCATTCAGTCAGTAGCTTCAAACATTTCTGGTATATGAATAACATGATGTTTTTCAATGGCAAAAATCAATGAATATTGTAAATGCACAAACAGGAATTTCTCCGCATTGCAAGGTGCAATTCTGAAATTTTTTGCTTTTTCCTGCTCCTCTTAGCATGATAAAGAAGATTCAAAGAGAGTGAGATGCCAGCTCCTTTCATTCAGTCAGTAGCTTCAATCATTTCTGGACGTTTTTCAATGGCAAAAATCAATGAATATTGTAAATGCACAAACAGTAATTTCTCCGCATTGCAAGGTGCAAATCTGAAATTTTTTGCTTTTTCCTGCTCCTCTTAGCATGATAGAGAAGATTCAAAGAGAGTGAGATGCCAGCTCCTTTCATTCAGTCAGTAGCTTCAATCATTTCTGGTCGTTTTTCAATGGCAAAAATCAATGAATATTGTAAATGCACAAACAGTAATTTCTCCGCATTGCAAGGTGCAATTCTGAAATTTTTTAGTTTTTCCTGCTCCTCTTAGCATGATAAAGAAGATTCAAAGAGAGTGAGATGCCAGCTCCTTTCATTCAGTCAGTAGCTTCAAACATTTCTGGTATATGAATAACATGATGTTTTTCAATGGCAAAAATCAATGAATATTGTAAATGCACAAACAGTAATTTCTCCGCATTGCAAGGTGCAATTCTGAAATTTTTTGCTTTTGCCTGCTCCTCTTAGCATGATAAAGAAGATTCAAAGAGAGTGTGATGCCAGCTCCTTTCATTCAGTCAGTAGCTTCAATCATTTCTGGACGTTTTTCAATGGCAAAAATCAATGAATATTGTAAATGCACAAACAGTAATTTCTCCGCATTGCAAGGTGCAATTCCGAAATTTTTTGCTTTTTCCTGCTCCTCTTAGCATGATAAAGAAGATTCAAAGAGAGTGAGATGCCAGCTCCTTTCATTCAGTCAGTAGCTTCAAACATTTCTGGTATATGAATAACATGATGTTTTTCAATGGCAAAAATCAATGAATATTGTAAATGCACAAACAGGAATTTCTCCGCATTGCAAGGTGCAATTCTGAAATTTTTTGCTTTTTCCTGCTCCTCTTAGCATGATAAAGAAGATTCAAAGAGAGTGAGATGCCAGCTCCTTTCATTCAGTTAGTAGCTTCAATCATTTCTGCACGTTTTTCAATGGCAAAAATCAATGAATATTGTAAATGCACAAACAGTAATTTCTCCGCATTGCAAGGTGCAATTCTGAAATTTTTTGCTTTTTCCTGCTCCTCTTAGCATGATAAAGAAGATTCAAAGAGAGTGAGATGCCAGCTCCTTTCATTCAGTCAGTAGCTTCAAACATTTCTGGTATATGAATAACATGATGTTTTTCAATGGCAAAAATCAATGAATATTGTAAATGCACAAACAGTAATTTCTCCGCATTGCAAGGTGCAATTCTGAAATTTTTTGCTTTTTCCTGCTCCTCTTAGCATGATAAAGAATATTCAAAGAGAGTGAGATGCCAGCTCCTTTCATTCAGTCAGTAGCTTCAATCATTTCTGGATGTTTTTCAATGGCAAAAATCAATGAATATTGTAAATGCACAAACAGTAATTTCTCCGCATTGCAAGGTGCAATTCTGAAATTTTTTGCTTTTTCCTGCTCCTCTTAGCATGATAAAGAAGATTCAAAGAGAGTGAGATGCCAGCTCCTTTCATTCAGTCAGTAGCTTCAAACATTTCTGGTATATGAATAACATGATGTTTTTCAATGGCAAAAATCAATGAATATTGTAAATGCACAAACAGGAATTCCTCCGCATTGCAAGGTGCAATTCTGAAATTTTTTGCTTTTTCCTGCTCCTCTTAGCATGATAAAGAAGATTCAAAGAGAGTGAGATGCCAGCTCCTTTCATTCAGTCAGTAGCTTCAATCATTTCTGGATGTTTTTCAATGGCAAAAATCAATGAATATTGTAAATGCATAAACAGGAATTTCTCCGCATTGCAAGGTGCAATTCTGAAATTTTTTGCTTTTTCCTGCTCCTCTTAGCATGATAAAGAAGATTCAAAGAGATTGAGATGCCAGCTCCTTTCATTCAGTCAGTAGCTTCAATCATTTCTGGACGTTTTTCAATGGCAAAAATCAATGAATATTGTAAATGCACAAACAGTAATTTCTCCGCATTGCAAGGTGCAATTCTGAAATTTTTTGCTTTTTCCTGCTCCTTTTAGCATGATAAAGAAGATTCAAAGAGAGTGAGATGCCAGCTCCTTTCATTCAGTCAGCAGCTTCAAACATTTCTGGTATATGAATAACATGATGTTTTTCAATGGCAAAAATCAATGAATATTGTAAATGCACAAACAGTAATTTCTCTGCATTGCAAGGTGCAATTCTGAAATTTTTTGCTTTTTCCTGCTCCTCTTAGCATGATAAAGAAGATTCAAAGAGAGTGAGATGCCAGCTCCTTTCATTCAGTCAGTAGCTTCAATCATTTCTGGACGTTTTTCAATGGCAAAAATCAATGAATATTGTAAATGCACAAACAGTAATTTCTCTGCATTGCAAGGTGCAATTCTGAAATTTTTTACTTTTTCCTGCTCCTCTTAGCATGATAAAGAAGATTCAAAGAGAGTGAGATGCCAGCTCCTTTCATTCAGTCAGTAGCTTCAATCATTTCTGGTATATGAATAACATGATGTTTTTCAATGGCAAAAATCAATGAATATTGTAAATGCACAAACAGTAATTTCTCCGCATTGCAAGGTGCAATTCTGAAATTTTTTGCTTTTTAGTGCTCCTCTTAGCATGATAAAGAAGATTCAAAGAGAGTGAGATGCCAGCTCCTTTCATTCAGTCAGTAGCTTCAAACATTTCTGGTATATGAATAACATGATGTTTTTCAATGGCAAAAATCAATGAATATTGTAAATGCACAAACAGTAATTTCTCCGCATTGCAAGGTGCAATTCTGAAATTTTTTGCTTTTTCCTGCTCCTCTTAGCATGATAAAGAAGATTCAAAGAGAGTGAGATGCCAGCTCCTTTCATTCAGTCAGTAGCTTCAAACATTTCTGGACGTTTTTCAATGGCAAAAATCAATGAATATTGTAAATGCACAAACAGTAATTTCTCCGCATTGCAATGTGCAATTCTGAAATTTTTTGCTTTTTCCTGCTCCTCTTAGCATGATAAAGAAGATTCAAAGAGAGTGAGATGCCAGCTCCTTTCATTCAGTCAGTAGCTTCAAACATTTCTGGTATATGAATAACATGATGTTTTTCAATGGCAAAAATCAATGAATATTGTAAATGCACAAACAGTAATTTCTCCGCATTGCAAGGTGCAATTCTGAAATTTTTTGCTTTTTCCTGCTCCTCTTAGCATGATAAAGAAGATTCAAAGAGAGTGAGATGCCAGCTCCTTTCATTCAGTCAGTAGCTTAAATCATTTCTGGACGTTTTTCAAAGGCAAAAATCAATGAATATTGTAAATGCACAAACAGTAATTTCTCCACATTGCAAGGTGCAATTCTGAAATTTTTTGCTTTTTCCTGCTCCTCTTAGCATGATAAAGAAGATTCAAAGAGAGTGAGATGCCAGCTCCTTTCATTCAGTCAGTAGCTTCAATCATTTCTGGTATATGAATAACATGATGTTTTTCAATGGCAAAAATCAATGAATATTGTAAATGCACAAACAGTAATTTCTCCGCATTGCAAGGTGCAATTCTGAAATTTTTTGCTTTTTCCTGCTCCTTTTAGCATGATAAAGAAGATTCAAAGAGAGTGAGATGCCAGCTCCTTTCATTCAGTCAGTAGCTTCAATCATTTCTGGACGTTTTTCAATGGCAAAAATCAATGAATATTGTAAATGCACAAACAGTAATTTCTCCGCATTGCAAGGTGCAATTCTGAAATTTTTTGCTTTTACCTGCTCCTCTTAGCATGATAAAGAAGATTCAAAGAGAGTGAGATGCCAGCTCCTTTCATTCAGTCAGTAGCTTCAATCATTTCTGGTATATGAATAACATGATGTTTTTCAATGGCAAAAATCAATGAATATTGTAAATGCACAAACAGTAATTTCTCCGCATTGCAAGGTGCAATTCTGAAATTTTTTGCTTTTTCCTGCTCCTGTTAGCATGATAAAGAAGATTCAAAGAGAGTGAGATGCCAGCTCCTTTCATTCAGTCAGTAGCTTCAAACATTTCTGGTATATGAATAACATGATGTTTTTCAAAGGCAAAAATCAATGAATATTGTAAATGCACAAACAGTAATTTCTCCGCATTGCAAGGTGCAATTCTGAAATTTTTTGCTTTTTCCTGCTCCTCTTAGCATGATAAAGAAGATTCAAAGAGAGTGAGATGCCAGCTCCTTTCATTCAGTCAGTAGCTTCAAACATTTCTGGTATATGAATAACATGATGTTTTTCAATGGCAAAAATCAATGAATATTGTAAATGCACAAACAGGAATTTCTCCGCATTGCAAGGTGCAATTCTGAAATTTTTTGCTTTTTCCTGCTCCTCTTAGCATGATAAAGAAGATTCAAAGAGAGTGAGATGCCAGCTTCTTTCATTCAGTCAGTAGCTTCAATCATTTCTAGATGTTTTTCAATGGCAAAAATCAATGAATATTGTAAATGCACAAACAGGAATTTCTCCGCATTGCAAGGTGCAATTCTGAAATTTTTTGCTTTTTCCTTCTCCTCTTAGCATGATAAAGAAGATTCAAAGAGATTGAGATGCCAGCTCCTTTCATTCAGTCAGTAGCTTCAATCATTTCTGGACGTTTTTCAATGGCAAAAATCAATGAATATTGTAAATGCACAAACAGTAATTTCTCCGCATTGCAAGGTGCAATTCTGAAATTTTTTGCTTTTTCCTGCTCCTTTTAGCATGATAAAGAAGATTCAAAGAGAGTGAAATGCCAGCTCCTTTCATTCAGTCAGCAGCTTCAAACATTTCTGGTATATGAATAACATGATGTTTTTCAATGGCAAAAATCAATGAATATTGTAAATGCACAAACAGTAATTTCTCTGCATTGCAAGGTGCAATTCTGAAATTTTTTGCTTTTTCCTGCTCCTCTTAGCATGATAAAGAAGATTCAAAGAGAGTGAGATGCCAGCTCCTTTCATTCAGTCAGTAGCTTCAATCATTTCTGGACGTTTTTCAATGGCAAAAATCAATGAATATTGTAAATGCACAAACAGTAATTTCTCCGCATTGCAAGGTGCAATTCTGAAATTTTTTACTTTTTCCTGCTCCTCTTAGCATGATAAAGAAGATTCAAAGAGAGTGAGATGCCAGCTCCTTTCATTCAGTCAGTAGCTTCAATCATTTCTGGTATATGAATAACATGATGTTTTTCAATGGCAAAAATCAATGAATATTGTAAATGCACAAACAGTAATTTCTCCGCATTACAAGGTGCAATTCTGAAATTTTTTGCTTTTTAGTGCTCCTCTTAGCATGATAAAGAAGATTCAAAGAGAGTGAGATGCCAGCTCCTTTCATTCAGTCAGTAGCTTCAAACATTTCTGGTATATGAATAACATGATGTTTTTCAATGGCAAAAATCAATGAATATTGTAAATGCACAAACAGTAATTTCTCCGCATTGCAAGGTGCAATTCTGAAATTTTTTGCTTTTTCCTGCTCCTCTTAGCATGATAAAGAAGATTCAAAGAGAGTGAGATGCCAGCTCCTTTCATTCAGTCAGTAGCTTCAAACATTTCTGGACGTTTTTCAATGGCAAAAATCAATGAATATTGTAAATGCACAAACAGTAATTTCTCCGCATTGCAATGTGCAATTCTGAAATTTTTTGCTTTTTCCTGCTCCTCTTAGCATGATAAAGAAGATTCAAAGAGAGTGAGATGCCAGCTCCTTTCATTCAGTCAGTAGCTTCAAACATTTCTGGTATATGAATAACATGATGTTTTTCAATGGCAAAAATCAATGAATATTGTAAATGCACAAACAGTAATTTCTCCGCATTGCAAGGTGCAATTCTGAAATTTTTTGCTTTTTCCTGCTCCTCTTATCATGATAAAGAAGATTCAAAGAGAGTGAGATGCCAGCTCCTTTCATTCAGTCAGTAGCTTAAATCATTTCTGGACGTTTTTCAAAGGCAAAAATCAATGAATATTGTAAATGCACAAACAGTAATTTCTCCGCATTGCAAGGTGCAATTCTGAAATTTTTTGCTTTTTCCTGCTCCTCTTAGCATGATAAAGAAGATTCAAAGAGAGTGAGATGCCAGCTCCTTTCATTCAGTCAGTAGCTTCAATCATTTCTGGTATATGAATAACATGATGTTTTTCAATGGCAAAAATCAATGAATATTGTAAATGCACAAACAGTAATTTCTCCGCATTGCAAGGTGCAATTCTGAAATTTTTTGCTTTTTCCTGCTCCTTTTAGCATGATAAAGAAGATTCAAAGAGAGTGAGATGCCAGCTCCTTTCATTCAGTCAGTAGCTTCAATCATTTCTGGACGTTTTTCAATGGCAAAAATCAATGAATATTGTAAATGCACAAACAGTAATTTCTCCGCATTGCAAGGTGCAATTCTGAAATTTTTTGCTTTTACCTGCTCCTCTTAGCATGATAAAGAAGATTCAAAGAGAGTGAGATGCCAGCTCCTTTCATTCAGTCAGTAGCTTCAATCATTTCTGGTATATGAATAACATGATGTTTTTCAATGGCAAAAATCAATGAATATTGTAAATGCACAAACAGTAATTTCTCCGCATTGCAAGGTGCAATTCTGAAATTTTTCGCTTTTCCTGCTCCTCTTAGCATGATAAAGAAGATTCAAAGAGAGTGAGATGCCAGCTCCTTTCATTCAGTCAGTAGCTTCAATCATTTCTGGTATATGAATAACATGATGTTTTTCAATGGCAAAAATCAATGAATATTGTAAATGCACAAACAGTAATTTCTCCGCATTGCAAGGTGCAATTCTGAAATTTTTTGCTTTTTAGTGCTCCTCTTAGCATGATAAAGAAGATTCAAAGAGAGTGAGATGCCAGCTCCTTTCATTCAGTCAGTAGCTTCAAACATTTCTGGTATATGAATAACATGATGTTTTTCAATGGCAAAAATCAATGAATATTGTAAATGCACAAACAGTAATTTCTCCGCATTGCAAGGTGCAATTCTGAAATTTTTTGCTTTTTCCTGCTCCTCTTAGCATGATAAAGAAGATTCAAAGAGAGTGAGATGCCAGCTCCTTTCATTCAGTCAGTAGCTTCAAACATTTCTGGTATATGAATAACATGATGTTTTTCAAAGGCAAAAATCAATGAATATTGTAAATGCACAAACAGTAATTTCTCCGCATTGCAAGGTGCAATTCTGAAATTTTTTGCTTTTTCCTGCTCCTCTTAGCATGATAAAGAAGATTCAAAGAGAGTGAGATGCCAGCTCCTTTCATTCAGTCAGTAGCTTCAAACATTTCTGGTATATGAATAACATGATGTTTTTCAATGGCAAAAATCAATGAATATTGTAAATGCACAAACAGGAATTTCTCCGCATTGCAAGGTGCAATTCTGAAATTTTTTGCTTTTTCCTGCTCCTCTTAGCATGATAAAGAAGATTCAAAGAGAGTGAGATGCCAGCTTCTTTCATTCAGTCAGTAGCTTCAATCATTTCTAGATGTTTTTCAATGGCAAAAATCAATGAATATTGTAAATGCACAAACAGGAATTTCTCCGCATTGCAAGGTGCAATTCTGAAATTTTTTGCTTTTTCCTTCTCCTCTTAGCATGATAAAGAAGATTCAAAGAGATTGAGATGCCAGCTCCTTTCATTCAGTCAGTAGCTTCAATCATTTCTGGACGTTTTTCAATGGCAAAAATCAATGAATATTGTAAATGCACAAACAGTAATTTCTCCGCATTGCAAGGTGCAATTCTGAAATTTTTTGCTTTTTCCTGCTCCTTTTAGCATGATAAAGAAGATTCAAAGAGAGTGAGATGCCAGCTCCTTTCATTCAGTCAGCAGCTTCAAACATTTCTGGTATATGAATAACATGATGTTTTTCAATGGCAAAAATCAATGAATATTGTAAATGCACAAACAGTAATTTCTCTGCATTGCAAGGTGCAATTCTGAAATTTTTTGCTTTTTCCTGCTCCTCTTAGCATGATAAAGAAGATTCAAAGAGAGTGAGATGCCAGCTCCTTTCATTCAGTCAGTAGCTTCAATCATTTCTGGACGTTTTTCAATGGCAAAAATCAATGAATATTGTAAATGCACAAACAGTAATTTCTCCGCATTGCAAGGTGCAATTCTGAAATTTTTTACTTTTTCCTGCTCCTCTTAGCATGATAAAGAAGATTCAAAGAGAGTGAGATGCCAGCTCCTTTCATTCAGTCAGTAGCTTCAATCATTTCTGGTATATGAATAACATGATGTTTTTCAATGGCAAAAATCAATGAATATTGTAAATGCACAAACAGTAATTTCTCCGCATTGCAAGGTGCAATTCTGAAATTTTTTGCTTTTTAGTGCTCCTCTTAGCATGATAAAGAAGATTCAAAGAGAGTGAGATGCCAGCTCCTTTCATTCAGTCAGTAGCTTCAAACATTTCTGGTATATGAATAACATGATGTTTTTCAATGGCAAAAATCAATGAATATTGTAAATGCACAAACAGTAATTTCTCCGCATTGCAAGGTGCAATTCTGAAATTTTTTGCTTTTTCCTGCTCCTCTTAGCATGATAAAGAAGATTCAAAGAGAGTGAGATGCCAGCTCCTTTCATTCAGTCAGTAGCTTCAAACATTTCTGGACGTTTTTCAATGGCAAAAATCAATGAATATTGTAAATGCACAAACAGTAATTTCTCCGCATTGCAATGTGCAATTCTGAAATTTTTTGCTTTTTCCTGCTCCTCTTAGCATGATAAAGAAGATTCAAAGAGAGTGAGATGCCAGCTCCTTTCATTCAGTCAGTAGCTTCAAACATTTCTGGTATATGAATAACATGATGTTTTTCAATGGCAAAAATCAATGAATATTGTAAATGCACAAACAGTAATTTCTCCGCATTGCAAGGTGCAATTCTGAAATTTTTTGCTTTTTCCTGCTCCTCTTATCATGATAAAGAAGATTCAAAGAGAGTGAGATGCCAGCTCCTTTCATTCAGTCAGTAGCTTAAATCATTTAATGGACGTTTTTCAAAGGCAAAAATCAATGAATATTGTAAATGCACAAACAGTAATTTCTCCGCATTGCAAGGTGCAATTCTGAAATTTTTTGCTTTTTCCTGCTCCTCTTAGCATGATAAAGAAGATTCAAAGAGAGTGAGATGCCAGCTCCTTTCATTCAGTCAGTAGCTTCAATCATTTCTGGTATATGAATAACATGATGTTTTTCAATGGCAAAAATCAATGAATATTGTAAATGCACAAACAGTAATTTCTCCGCATTGCAAGGTGCAATTCTGAAATTTTTTGCTTTTTCCTGCTCCTTTTAGCATGATAAAGAAGATTCAAAGAGAGTGAGATGCCAGCTCCTTTCATTCAGTCAGTAGCTTCAATCATTTCTGGACGTTTTTCAATGGCAAAAATCAATGAATATTGTAAATGCACAAACAGTAATTTCTCCGCATTGCAAGGTGCAATTCTGAAATTTTTTGCTTTTACCTGCTCCTCTTAGCATGATAAAGAAGATTCAAAGAGAGTGAGATGCCAGCTCCTTTCATTCAGTCAGTAGCTTCAATCATTTCTGGTATATGAATAACATGATGTTTTTCAATGGCAAAAATCAATGAATATTGTAAATGCACAAACAGTAATTTCTCCGCATTGCAAGGTGCAATTCTGAAATTTTTCGCTTTTCCTGCTCCTCTTAGCATGATAAAGAAGATTCAAAGAGAGTGAGATGCCAGCTCCTTTCATTCAGTCAGTAGCTTCAATCATTTCTGGTATATGAATAACATGATGTTTTCCAATGGCAAAAATCAATGAATATTGTAAATGCACAAACAGTAATTTCTCCGCATTGCAAGGTGCAATTCTGAAATTTTTTGCTTTTTAGTGCTCCTCTTAGCATGATAAAGAAGATTCAAAGAGAGTGAGATGCCAGCTCCTTTCATTCAGTCAGTAGCTTCAAACATTTCTGGTATATGAATAACATGATGTTTTTCAATGGCAAAAATCAATGAATATTGTAAATGCACAAACAGGAATTTCTCCGCATTGCAAGGTGCAATTCTGAAATTTTTTGCTTTTTCCTGCTCCTCTTAGCATGATAAAGAAGATTCAAAGAGAGTGAGATGCCAGCTCCTTTCATTCAGTCAGTAGCTTCAATCATTTCTGGACGTTTTTCAATGGCAGAAATCAATGAATATTGTAAATGCACAAACAGTAATTTCTCCGCATTGCAAGGTGCAATTCTGAAATTTTTTGCTTTTTCCTGCTCCTCTTTGCATGATAAAGAAGATTCAAAGAGAGTGAGATGCCAGCTCCTTTCATTCAGTCAGTAGCTTCAAACATATCTGGTATATGAATAACATGATGTTTTTCAATGGCAAAAATCAATGAATATTGTAAATGCACAAACAGTAATTTCTCCGCATTGCAAGGTGCAATTCTGAAATTTTTTGCTTTTTAGTGCTCCTCTTAGCATGATAAAGAAGATTCAAAGAGAGTGAGATGCCAGCTCCTTTCATTCAGTCAGTAGCTTCAAACATTTCTGGTATATGAATAACATGATGTTTTTCAATGGCAAAAATCAATGAATATTGTAAATGCACAAACAGTAATTTCTCCGCATTGCAAGGTGCAATTCTGAAATTTTTTGCTTTTTCCTGCTCCTCTTAGCATGATAAAGAAGATTCAAAGAGAGTGAGATGCCAGCTCCTTTCATTCAGTCAGTAGCTTCAATCATTTCTGGACGTTTTTCAATGGCAAAAATCAATGAATATTGTAAATGCACAAACAGTAATTTCTCCGCATTGCAAGGTGCAATTCTGAAATTTTTTGCTTTTTCCTGCTCCTCTTAGCATGATAAAGAAGATTCAAAGAGAGTGAGATGCCAGCTCCTTTCATTCAGTCAGTAGCTTCAAACATATCTGGTATATGAATAACATGATGTTTTTCAATGGCAAAAATCAATGAATATTGTAAATGCACAAACAGTAATTTCTCCGCATTGCAAGGTGCAATTCTGAAATTTTTTGCTTTTTCCTGCTCCTCTTAGCATGATAAAGAAGATTCAAAGAGATTGAGATGCCAGCTCCTTTCATTCAGTCAGTAGCTTCAATCATTTCTGGACGTTTTTCAATGGCAAAAATCGATGAATATTGTAAATGCACAAACAGTAATTTCTCCGCATTGCAAGGTGCAATTCTGAAATTTTTTGCTTTTTCCTGCTCATCTTAGCATGATAAAGAAGATTCAAAGAGTGAGATGCCAGCTCCTTTCATTCAGTCAGTAGCTTCAAACATTTCTGGTATATGAATAACATGATGTTTTTCAATGGAAAAAATCAATGAATATTGTAAATGCACAAACAGTAATTTCTCCGCATTGCAAGGTGCAATTCTGAAATTTTTTGCTTTTTCCTGCTCCTCTTAGCATGATAAAGAAGATTCAAAGAGAGTGAGATGCCAGCTCCTTTCATTCAGTCAGTAGCTTCAATCATTTCTGGACGTTTTTCAATGGCAAAAATCAATGAATATTGTAAATGCACAAACAGTAATTTCTCCGCATTGCAAGGTGCAATTCTGAAATTTTTTGCTTTTTCCTGCTCCTCTTAGCATGATAAAGAAGATTCAATGAGAGTGAGATGCCAGCTCCTTTCATTCAGTCAGTAGCTTCAAACATTTCTGGTATATAAATAACATGATGTTTTTCAATGGCAAAAATCAATGAATATTGTAAATGCACAAACAGTAATTTCTCAGTATTGCAAGGTGCAATTCTGAAATTTTTTGCTTTTTCCTGCTCCTCTTAGCATGATAAAGAAGATTCAAAGAGAGTGAGATGCCAGCTCCTTTCATTCAGTCAGTAGCTTCAATCATTTCTGGACGTTTTTCAATGGCAAAAATCAATGAATATTGTAAATGCACAAACAGTAATTTCTCCGCATTGCAAGGTGCAATTCTGAAATTTTTTGCTTTTTCCTGCTCCTCTTAGCATGATAAAGAAGATTCAAAGAGAGTGAGATGCCAGCTCCTTTCATTCAGTCAGTAGCTTCAATCATTTCTGGACGTTTTTCAATGGCAAAAATCAATGAATATTGTAAATGCACAAACAGTAATTTCTCCGCATTGCAAGGTGCAATTCTGAAATTTTTTGCTTTTTCCTGCTCCTCTTAGCATGATAAAGAAGATTCAAAGAGAGTGAGATGCCAGCTCCTTTCATTCAGTCAGTAGCTTCAAACATATCTGGTATATGAATAACATGATGTTTTTCAATGGCAAAAATCAATGAATATTGTAAATGCACAAACAGTAATTTCTCCGCATTGCAAGGTGCAATTCTGAATTTTTTTGCTTTTTCCTGCTCCTCTTAGCATGATAAAGAAGATTCAAAGAGATTGAGATGCCAGCTCCTTTCATTCAGTCAGTAGCTTCAATCATTTCTGGACGTTTTTCAATGGCAAAAATCGATGAATATTGTAAATGCACAAACAGTAATTTCTCCTCATTGCAAGTTGCAATTCTGAAATTTTTTGCTTTTTCCTGCTCCTCTTAGCATGATAAAGAAGATTCAAAGAGAGTGAGATGCCAGCTCCTTTCATTCAGTCAGTAGCTTCAAACATTTCTGGTATATGAATAACATAATGTTTTTCAATGGCAAAAATCAATGAATATTGTAAATGCACAAACAGGAATTTCTCCGCATTGCAAGGTGCAATTCTGAAATTTTTTGCTTTTTCCTGCTCCTCTTAGCATGATAAAGAAGATTCAAAGAGAGTGAGATGCCAGCTCCTTTCATTCAGTCAGTAGCTTCAATCATTTCTGGACGTTTTTCAATGGCAAAAATCAATGAATATTGTAAATGCACAAACAGTAATTTCTCCGCATTGCAAGGTGCAATTCTGAAATTTTTTGCTTTTTCCTGCTCCTCTTAGCATGATAAAGAAGATTCAAAGAGATTGAGATGCCAGCTCCTTTCATTCAGTCAGTAGCTTCAAACATTTCTGGTATATAAATAACATGATGTTTTTCAATGGCAAAAATCAATGAATATTGTAAATGCACAAACAGTAATTTCTCAGTATTGCAAGGTGCAATTCTGAAATTTTTTGCTTTTTCCTGCTCCTCTTAGCATGATAAAGAAGATTCAAAGAGAGTGAGATGCCAGCTCCTTTCATTCAGTCAGTAGCTTCAATCATTTCTGGACGTTTTTCAATGGCAAAAATCAATGAATATTGTAAATGCACAAACAGTAATTTCTCCGCATTGCAAGGTGCAATTCTGAAATTTTTTGCTTTTTCCTGCTCCTTTTAGCATGATAAAGAAGATTCAAAGAGAGTGAGATGCCAGCTCCTTTCATTCAGTCAGTAGCTTCAAACATTTCTGGTATATGAATAACATGATGTTTTTCAATGGCAAAAATCAATGAATATTGTAAATGCCCAAACAGTAATTTCTCTGCATTGCAAGGTGCAATTCTGAAATTTTTTGCTTTTTCCTGCTCCTCTTAGCATGATAAAGAAGATTCAAAGAGAGTGAGATGCCAGCTCCTTTCATTCAGTCAGTAGCTTCAATCATTTCTGGACGTTTTTCAATGGCAAAAATCAATGAATATTGAAAATGCACAAACAGTAATTTCTCCGCATTGCAAGGTGCAATTCTGAAATTTTTTGCTTTTTCCTGCTCCTCTTAGCATGATAAAGAAGATTCAAAGAGATTGAGATGCCAGCTCCTTTCATTCAGTCAGTAGCTTCAATCATTTCTGGACGTTTTTCAATGGCAAAAATCGATGAATATTGTAAATGCACAAACAGTAATTTCTCCGCATTGCAAGGTGCAATTCTGAAATTTTTTGCTTTTTCCTGCTCATCTTAGCATGATAAAGAAGATTCAAAGAGTGAGATGCCAGCTCCTTTCATTCAGTCAGTAGCTTCAAACATTTCTGGTATATGAATAACATGATGTTTTTCAATGGAAAAAATCAATGAATATTGTAAATGCACAAACAGTAATTTCTCCGCATTGCAAGGTGCAATTCTGAAATTTTTTGCTTTTTCCTGCTCCTCTTAGCATGATAAAGAAGATTCAAAGAGAGTGAGATGCCAGCTCCTTTCATTCAGTCAGTAGCTTCAAACATTTCTGGTATATGAATAACATGATGTTTTTCAATGGCAAAAATCAATGAATATTGTAAATGCACAAACAGGAATTTCTCCGCATTGCAAGGTGCAATTCTGAAATTTTTTGCTTTTTCCTGCTCCTCTTAGCATGATAAAGAAGATTCAAAGAGAGTGAGATGCCAGCTCCTTTCATTCAGTCAGTAGCTTCAATCATTTCTGGACGTTTTTCAATGGCAAAAATCAATGAATATTGTAAATGCACAAACAGTAATTTCTCCGCATTGCAAGGTGCAATTCTGAAATTTTTTGCTTTTTCCTGCTCCTCTTAGCATGATAAAGAAGATTCAAAGAGAGTGAGATGCCAGCTCCTTTCATTCAGTCAGTAGCTTCAAACATTTCTGGTATATAAATAACATGATGTTTTTCAATGGCAAAAATCAATGAATATTGTAAATGCACAAACAGTAATTTCTCAGTATTGCAAGGTGCAATTCTGAAATTTTTTGCTTTTTCCTGCTCCTCTTAGCATGATAAAGAAGATTCAAAGAGAGTGAGATGCCAGCTCCTTTCATTCAGTCAGTAGCTTCAATCATTTCTGGACGTTTTTCAATGGCAAAAATCAATGAATATTGTAAATGCACAAACAGTAATTTCTCCGCATTGCAAGGTGCAATTCTGAAATTTTTTGCTTTTTCCTGCTCCTTTTAGCATGATAAAGAAGATTCAAAGAGAGTGAGATGCCAGCTCCTTTCATTCAGTCAGTAGCTTCAAACATTTCTGGTATATGAATAACATGATGTTTTTCAATGGCAAAAATCAATGAATATTGTAAATGCCCAAACAGTAATTTCTCTGCATTGCAAGGTGCAATTCTGAAATTTTTTGCTTTTTCCTGCTCCTCTTAGCATGATAAAGAAGATTCAAAGAGAGTGAGATGCCAGCTCCTTTCATTCAGTCAGTAGCTTCAATCATTTCTGGACGTTTTTCAATGGCAAAAATCAATGAATATTGAAAATGCACAAACAGTAATTTCTCCGCATTGCAAGGTGCAATTCTGAAATTTTTTGCTTTTTCCTGCTCCTCTTAGCATGATAAAGAAGATTCAAAGAGATTGAGATGCCAGCTCCTTTCATTCAGTCAGTAGCTTCAATCATTTCTGGACGTTTTTCAATGGCAAAAATCGATGAATATTGTAAATGCACAAACAGTAATTTCTCCGCATTGCAAGGTGCAATTCTGAAATTTTTTGCTTTTTCCTGCTCATCTTAGCATGATAAAGAAGATTCAAAGAGTGAGATGCCAGCTCCTTTCATTCAGTCAGTAGCTTCAAACATTTCTGGTATATGAATAACATGATGTTTTTCAATGGAAAAAATCAATGAATATTGTAAATGCACAAACAGTAATTTCTCCGCATTGCAAGGTGCAATTCTGAATTTTTTTGCTTTTTCCTGCTCCTCTTAGCATGATAAAGAAGATTCAAAGAGAGTGAGATGCCAGCTCCTTTCATTCAGTCAGTAGCTTCAATCATTTCTGGACGTTTTTCAATGGCAAAAATCAATGAATATTGTAAATGCACAAACAGTAATTTCTCCGCATTGCAAGGTGCAATTCTGAAATTTTTTGCTTTTTCCTGCTCCTCTTAGCATGATAAAGAAGATTCAAAGAGAGTGAGATGCCAGCTCCTTTCATTCAGTCAGTAGCTTCAAACATTTCTGGTATATAAATAACATGATGTTTTTCAATGGCAAAAATCAATGAATATTGTAAATGCACAAACAGTAATTTCTCAGTATTGCAAGGTGCAATTCTGAAATTTTTTGCTTTTTCCTGCTCCTCTTAGCATGATAAAGAAGATTCAAAGAGAGTGAGATGCCAGCTCCTTTCATTCAGTCAGTAGCTTCAATCATTTCTGGACGTTTTTCAATGGCAAAAATCAATGAATATTGTAAATGCACAAACAGTAATTTCTCCGCATTGCAAGGTGCAATTCTGAAATTTTTTGCTTTTTCCTGCTCCTCTTAGCATGATAAAGAAGATTCAAAGAGAGTGAGATGCCAGCTCCTTTCATTCAGTCAGTAGCTTCAATCATTTCTGGACGTTTTTCAATGGCAAAAATCAATGAATATTGTAAATGCACAAACAGTAATTTCTCCGCATTGCAAGGTGCAATTCTGAAATTTTTTGCTTTTTCCTGCTCCTCTTAGCATGATAAAGAAGATTCAAAGAGAGTGAGATGCCAGCTCCTTTCATTCAGTCAGTAGCTTCAATCATTTCTGGTATATGAATAACATGATGTTTTTCAATGGCAAAAATCAATGAATATTGTAAATGCACAAACAGTAATTTCTCCGCATTGCAAGGTGCAATTCTGAAATTTTTTGCTTTTTCCTGCTCCTCTTAGCATGATAAAGAAGATTCAAAGAGAGTGAGATGCCAGCTCCTTTCATTCAGTCAGTAGCTTCAAACATATCTGGTATATGAATAACATGATGTTTTTCAATGGCAAAAATCAATGAATATTGTAAATGCACAAACAGTAATTTCTCCGCATTGCAAGGTGCAATTCTGAAATTTTTTGCTTTTTCCTGCTCCTCTTAGCATGATAAAGAAGATTCAAAGAGATTGAGATGCCAGCTCCTTTCATTCAGTCAGTAGCTTCAATCATTTCTGGACGTTTTTCAATGGCAAAAATCGATGAATATTGTAAATGCACAAACAGTAATTTCTCCTCATTGCAAGGTGCAATTCTGAAATTTTTTGCTTTTTCCTGCTCCTCTTAGCATGATAAAGAAGATTCAAAGAGAGTGAGATGCCAGCTCCTTTCATTCAGTCAGTAGCTTCAAACATTTCTGGTATATGAATAACATGATGTTTTTCAATGGCAAAAATCAATGAATATTGTAAATGCACAAACAGGAATTTCTCCGCATTGCAAGGTGCAATTCTGAAATTTTTTGCTTTTTCCTGCTCCTCTTAGCATGATAAAGAAGATTCAAAGAGAGTGAGATGCCAGCTCCTTTCATTCAGTCAGTAGCTTCAATCATTTCTGGACGTTTTTCAATGGCAAAAATCAATGAATATTGTAAATGCACAAACAGTAATTTCTCCGCATTGCAAGGTGCAATTCTGAAATTTTTTGCTTTTTCCTGCTCCTTTTAGCATGATAAAGAAGATTCAAAGAGAGTGAGATGCCAGCTCCTTTCATTCAGTCAGTAGCTTCAAACATTTCTGGTATATGAATAACATGATGTTTTTCAATGGCAAAAATCAATGAATATTGTAAATGCCCAAACAGTAATTTCTCTGCATTGCAAGGTGCAATTCTGAAATTTTTTGCTTTTTCCTGCTCCTCTTAGCATGATAAAGAAGATTCAAAGAGAGTGAGATGCCAGCTCCTTTCATTCAGTCAGTAGCTTCAATCATTTCTGGACGTTTTTCAATGGCAAAAATCAATGAATATTGAAAATGCACAAACAGTAATTTCTCCGCATTGCAAGGTGCAATTCTGAAATTTTTTGCTTTTTCCTGCTCCTCTTAGCATGATAAAGAAGATTCAAAGAGAGTGAGATGCCAGCTCCTTTCATTCAGTCAGTAGCTTCAATCATTTCTGGTATATGAATAACATGATGTTTTTCAATGGCAAAAATCAATGAATATTGTAAATGCACAAACAGGAATTTCTCCGCATTGCAAGGTGCAATTCTGAAATTTTTTGCTTTTTCCTGCTCCTCTTAGCATGATAAAGAAGATTCAAAGAGAGTGAGATGCCAGCTCCTTTCATTCAGTCAGTAGCTTCAATCATTTCTGGACGTTTTTCAATGGCAAAAATCAATGAATATTGTAAATGCACAAACAGGAATTTCTCCGCATTGCAAGGTGCAATTCTGAAATTTTTTGCTTTTTCCTGCTCCTCTTAGCATGATAAAGAAGATTCAAAGAGATTGAGATGCCAGCTCCTTTCATTCAGTCAGTAGCTTCAATCATTTCTGGACGTTTTTCAATGGCAAAAATCAATGAATATTGTAAATGCACAAACAGTAATTTCTCCGCATTTCAAGGTGCAATTCTGAAATTTTTTGCTTTTTCCTGCTCCTTTTAGCATGATAAAGAAGATTCAAAGAGAGTGAGATGCCAGCTCCTTTCATTCAGTCAGCAGCTTCAAACATTTCTGGTATATGAATAACATGATGTTTTTCAATGGCAAAAATCAATGAATATTGTAAATGCACAAACAGTAATTTCTCTGCATTGCAAGGTGCAATTCTGAAATTTTTTGCTTTTTCCTGCTCCTCTTAGCATGATAAAGAAGATTCAAAGAGAGTGAGATGCCATCTCCTTTCATTCAGTCAGTAGCTTCAATCATTTCTGGACGTTTTTCAATGGCAAAAATCAATGAATATTGTAAATGCACAAACAGTAATTTCTCCGCATTGCAAGGTGCAATTCTGAAATTTTTTACTTTTTCCTGCTCCTCTTAGCATGATAAAGAAGATTCAAAGAGAGTGAGATGCCAGCTCCTTTCATTCAGTCAGTAGCTTCGATCATTTCTGGTATATGAATAACATGATGTTTTTCAATGGCAAATATCAATGAATATTGTAAATGCACAAACAGTAATTTCTCCGCATTGCAAGGTGCAATTCTGAAATTTTTTGCTTTTTCCTGCTCCTCTTAGCATGATAAAGAAGATTCAAAGAGAGTGAGATGCCAGCTCCTTTCATTCAGTCAGTAGCTTCAATCATTTCTGGTATATGAATAACATGATGTTTTTCAATGGCAAAAATCAATGAATATTGTAAATGCACAAACAGTAATTTCTCCGCATTGCAAGGTGCAATTCTGAAATTTTTTGCTTTTTAGTGCTCCTCTTAGCATGATAAAGAAGATTCAAAGAGAGTGAGATGCCAGCTCCTTTCATTCAGTCAGTCGCTTCAAACATTTCTGGTATATGAATAACATGATGTTTTTCAATGGCAAAATTCAATGAATATTGTAAATGCACAAACAGTAATTTCTCCGCATTGCAAGGTGCAATTCTGAAATTTTTTGCTTTTTCCTGCTCCTCTTAGCATGATAAAGAAGATTCAAAGAGAGTGAGATGCCAGCTCCTTTCATTCAGTCAGTAGCTTCAAACATTTCTGGACGTTTTTCAATGGCAAAAATCAATGAATATTGTAAATGCACAAACAGTAATTTCTCCGCATTGCAATGTGCAATTCTGAAATTTTTTGCTTTTTCCTGCTCCTCTTAGCATGATAAAGAAGATTCAAAGAGAGTGAGATGCCAGCTCCTTTCATTCAGTCAGTAGCTTCAAACATTTCTGGTATATGAATAACATGATGTTTTTCAATGGCAAAAATCAATGAATATTGTAAATGCACAAACAGGAATTTCTCCGCATTGCAAGGTGCAATTCTGAAATTTTTTGCTTTTTCCTGCTCCTCTTAGCATGATAAAGAAGATTCAAAGAGAGTGAGATGCCAGCTCCTTTCATTCAGTCAGTAGCTTCAATCATTTCTGGACGTTTTTCAAAGGCAAAAATCAATGAATATTGTAAATGCACAAACAGTAATTTCTCCGCATTGCAAGGTGCAATTCTGAAATTTTTTGCTTTTTCCTGCTCCTCTTAGCATGATAAAGAAGATTCAAAGAGAGTGAGATGCCAGCTCCTTTCATTCAGTCAGTAGCTTCAATCATTTCTGGTATATGAATAACATGATGTTTTTCAATGGCAAAAATCAATGAATATTGTAAATGCACAAACAGTAATTTCTCCGCATTGCAAGGTGCAATTCTGAAATTTTTTGCTTTTTCCTGCTCCTTTTAGCATGATAAAGAAGATTCAAAGAGAGTGAGATGCCAGCTCCTTTCATTCAGTCAGCAGCTTCAAACATTTCTGATATATGAATAACATGATGTTTTTCAATGGCAAAAATCAATGAATATTGTAAATGCACAAACAGTAATTTCTCTGCATTGCAAGGTGCAATTCTGAAATTTTTTGCTTTTTCCTGCTCCTCTTAGCATGATAAAGAAGATTCAAAGAGAGTGAGATGCCAGCTCCTTTCATTCAGTCAGTAGCTTTAATCATTTCTGGACGTTTTTCAATGGCAAAAATCAATGAATATTGTAAATGCACAAACAGTAATTTCTCCGCATTGCAAGGTGCAATTCTGAAATTTTTTGCTTTTTCCTGCTCCTCTTAGCATGATAAAGAAGATTCAAAGAGAGTGAGATGCCAGCTCCTTTCATTCAGTCAGTAGCTTCAATCATTTCTGGTATATGAATAACATGATGTTTTTCAATGGCAAAAATCAATGAATATTGTAAATGCACAAACAGTAATTTCTCCGCATTGCAAGGTGCAATTCTGAAATTTTTTGCTTTTTCCTGCTCCTCTTAGCATGATAAAGAAGACTCAAAGAGAGTGAGATGCCAGCTCCTTTCATTCAGTCAGTAGCTTCAATCATTTCTGGTATATGAATAACATGATGTTTTTCAATGGCAAAAATCAATGAATATTGTAAATGCACAAACAGTAATTTCTCCGCATTGCAAGGTGCAATTCTGAAATTTTTTGCTTTTTAGTGCTCCTCTTAGCATGATAAAGAAGATTCAAAGAGAGTGAGATGCCAGCTCCTTTCATTCAGTCAGTAGCTTCAAACATTTCTGGTATATGAATAACATGATGTTTTTCAATGGCAAAAATCAATGAATATTGTAAATGCACAAACAGTAATTTCTCCGCATTGCAAGGTGCAATTCTGAAATTTTTTGCTTTTTCCTGCTCCTCTTAGCATGATAAAGAAGATTCAAAGAGAGTGAGATGCCAGCTCCTTTCATTCAGTCAGTAGCTTCAAACATTTCTGGACGTTTTTCAATGGCAAAAATCAATGAATATTGTAAATGCACAAACAGTAATTTCTCCGCATTGCAAGGTGCAATTCTGAAATTTTTTGCTTCTTCCTGCTCCTCTTAGCATGATAAAGAAGATTCAAAGAGAGTGAGATGCCAGCTCCTTTCATTCAGTCAGTAGCTTCAATCATTTCTGGACGTTTTTCAAAGGCAAAAATCAATGAATATTGTAAATGCACAAACAGTAATTTCTCCGCATTGCAAGGTGCAATTCTGAAATTTTTTGCTTTTTCCTGCTCCTCTTAGCATGATAAAGAAGATTCAAAGAGAGTGAGATGCCAGCTCCTTTCATTCAGTCAGTAGCTTCAATCATTTCTGGTATATGAATAACATGATGTTTTTCAATGGCAAAAATCAATGAATATTGTAAATGCACAAACAGTAATTTCTCCGCATTGCAAGGTGCAATTCTGAAATTTTTTGCTTTTTCCTGCTCCTCTTAGCATGATAAAGAAGATTCAAAGAGAGTGAGATGCCAGCTCCTTTCATTCAGTCAGTAGCTTCAATCATTTCTGGACGTTTTTCAATGGCAAAAATCAATGAATATTGTAAATGCACAAACAGTAATTTCTCCGCATTGCAAGGTGCAATTCTGAAATTTTTTGCTTTTTCCTGATCCTCTTAGCATGATAAAGAAGATTCAAAGAGAGTGAGATGCCAGCTCTTTTCATTCAGTCAGTAGCTTCAAACATTTCTGGTATATGAATAACATGATGTTTTTCAATGGCAAAAATCAATGAATATTGTAAATGCACAAACAGTAATTTCTCCGCATTGCAAGGTGCAATTCTGAAATTTTTTCCTTTTTCCTGCTCCTCTTAGCATGATAAAGAAGATTCAAAGAGAGTGAGATGCCAGCTCCTTTCATTCAGTCAGTAGCTTCAAACATTTCTGGTATATGAATAACATGATGTTTTTCAATGGCAAAAATCAATGAATATTGTAAATGCACAAACAGTAATTTCTCAGTATTGCAAGGTGCAATTCTGAAATTTTTTGCTTTTTCCTGCTCCTCTTAGCATGATAAAGAAGATTCAAAGAGAGTGAGATGCCAGCTCCTTTCATTCAGTCAGTAGCTTCAATCATTTCTGGACGTTTTTCAATGGCAAAAATCAATGAATATTGTAAAAGCACAAACAGTAATTTCTCCGCATTGCAAGGTGCAATTCTGAAATTTTTTGCTTTTTCCTGCTCCTCTTAGCATGATAAAGAAGATTCAAAGAGAGTGAGATGCCAGCTCCTTTCATTCAGTCAGTAGCTTCAATCATTTCTGGACGTTTTTCAATGGCAAAAATCAATGAATATTGTAAATGCACAAACAGTAATTTCTCCGCATTGCAAGGTGCAATTCTGAAATTTTTTGCTTTTTCCTGCTCCTCTTAGCATGATAAAGAAGATTCAAAGAGAGTGAGATGCCAGCTCCTTTCATTCAGTCAGTAGCTTCAAACATTTCTGGTATATGAATAACATGATGTTTTTCAATGGCAAAAATCAATGAATATTGTAAATGCACAAACAGTAATTTCTCAGTATTGCAAGGTGCAATTCTGAAATTTTTAGCTTTTTCCTGCTCCTCTTAGCATGATAAAGAAGATTCAAAGAGAGTGAGATGCCAGCTCCTTTCATTCAGTCAGTAGCTTCAATCATTTCTGGACGTTTTTCAATGGCAAAAATCAATGAATATTGTAATTGCACAAACAGTAATTTCTCCGCATTGCAAGGTGCAATTCTGAAATTTTTTGCTTTTTCCTGCTCCTCTTAGCATGATAAAGAAGATTCAAAGAGAGTGAGATGCCAGCTCCTTTCATTCAGTCAGTAGCTTCAAACATTTCTGGTACATGAATAACATGATGTTTTTCAATGGCAAAAATCAATGAATATTGTAAATGCACAAACAGTAATTTCTCTGCATTGCAAGGTGCAATTCTGAAATTTTTTGCTTTTTCCTGCTCCTCTTAGCATGATAAAGAAGATTCAAAGAGAGTGAGATGCCAGCTCCTTTCATTCAGTCAGTAGCTTCAATCATTTCTGGACGTTTTTCAATGGCAAAAATCAATGAATATTGTAAATGCACAAACAGTAATTTCTCCGCATTGCAAGGTGCAATTCTGAAATTTTTTGCTTTTTCCTGCTCCTCTTAGCATGATAAAAAAGATTCAAAGAGAGTGAGATGCCAGCTCCTTTCATTCAGTCAGTAGCTTCAAACATTTCTGGACGTTTTTCAATGGCAAAAATCAATGAATATTGTAAATGCACAAACAGTAATTTCTCCGCATTGCAATGTGCAATTCTGAAATTTTTTGCTTTTTCCTGCTCCTCTTAGCATGATAAAGAAGATTCAAAGAGAGTGAGAAGCCAGCTCCTTTCATTCAGTCAGTAGCTTCAAACATTTCTGGTATATGAATAACATGATGTTTTTCAATGGCAAAAATCAATGAATATTGTAAATGCACAAACAGGAATTTCTCCGCATTGCAAGGTGCAATTCTGAAATTTTTTGCTTTTTCCTGCTCCTCTTAGCATGATAAAGAAGATTCAAAGAGAGTGAGATGCCAGCTCCTTTCATTCAGTCAGTAGCTTCAATCATTTCTGGACGTTTTTCAAAGGCAAAAATCAATGAATATTGTAAATGCACAAACAGTAATTTCTCCGCATTGCAAGGTGCAATTCTGAAATTTTTTGCTTTTTCCTGCTCCTCTTAGCATGATAAAGAAGATTCAAAGAGAGTGAGATGCCAGCTCCTTTCATTCAGTCAGTAGCTTCAATCATTTCTGGTATATGAATAACATGATGTTTTTCAATGGCAAAAATCAATGAATATTGTAAATGCACAAACAGTAATTTCTCCGCATTGCAAGGTGCAATTCTGAAATTTTTTGCTTTTTCCTGCTCCTTTTAGCATGATAAAGAAGATTCAAAGAGAGTGAGATGCCAGCTCCTTTCATTCAGTCAGCAGCTTCAAACATTTCTGATATATGAATAACATGATGTTTTTCAATGGCAAAAATCAATGAATATTGTAAATGCACAAACAGTAATTTCTCTGCATTGCAAGGTGCAATTCTGAAATTTTTTGCTTTTTCCTGCTCCTCTTAGCATGATAAAGAAGATTCAAAGAGAGTGAGATGCCAGCTCCTTTCATTCAGTCAGTAGCTTTAATCATTTCTGGACGTTTTTCAATGGCAAAAATCAATGAATATTGTAAATGCACAAACAGTAATTTCTCCGCATTGCAAGGTGCAATTCTGAAATTTTTTGCTTTTTCCTGCTCCTCTTAGCATGATAAAGAAGATTCAAAGAGAGTGAGATGCCAGCTCCTTTCATTCAGTCAGTAGCTTCAATCATTTCTGGTATATGAATAACATGATGTTTTTCAATGGCAAAAATCAATGAATATTGTAAATGCACAAACAGTAATTTCTCCGCATTGCAAGGTGCAATTCTGAAATTTTTTGCTTTTTCCTGCTCCTCTTAGCATGATAAAGAAGACTCAAAGAGAGTGAGATGCCAGCTCCTTTCATTCAGTCAGTAGCTTCAATCATTTCTGGTATATGAATAACATGATGTTTTTCAATGGCAAAAATCAATGAATATTGTAAATGCACAAACAGTAATTTCTCCGCATTGCAAGGTGCAATTCTGAAATTTTTTGCTTTTTAGTGCTCCTCTTAGCATGATAAAGAAGATTCAAAGAGAGTGAGATGCCAGCTCCTTTCATTCAGTCAGTAGCTTCAAACATTTCTGGTATATGAATAACATGATGTTTTTCAATGGCAAAAATCAATGAATATTGTAAATGCACAAACAGTAATTTCTCCGCATTGCAAGGTGCAATTCTGAAATTTTTTCCTTTTTCCTGCTCCTCTTAGCATGATAAAGAAGATTCAAAGAGAGTGAGATGCCAGCTCCTTTCATTCAGTCAGTAGCTTCAAACATTTCTGGTATATGAATAACATGATGTTTTTCAATGGCAAAAATCAATGAATATTGTAAATGCACAAACAGTAATTTCTCAGTATTGCAAGGTGCAATTCTGAAATTTTTTGCTTTTTCCTGCTCCTCTTAGCATGATAAAGAAGATTCAAAGAGAGTGAGATGCCAGCTCCTTTCATTCAGTCAGTAGCTTCAATCATTTCTGGACGTTTTTCAATGGCAAAAATCAATGAATATTGTAAAAGCACAAACAGTAATTTCTCCGCATTGCAAGGTGCAATTCTGAAATTTTTTGCTTTTTCCTGCTCCTCTTAGCATGATAAAGAAGATTCAAAGAGAGTGAGATGCCAGCTCCTTTCATTCAGTCAGTAGCTTCAATCATTTCTGGACGTTTTTCAATGGCAAAAATCAATGAATATTGTAAATGCACAAACAGTAATTTCTCCGCATTGCAAGGTGCAATTCTGAAATTTTTTGCTTTTTCCTGCTCCTCTTAGCATGATAAAGAAGATTCAAAGAGAGTGAGATGCCAGCTCCTTTCATTCAGTCAGTAGCTTCAAACATTTCTGGTATATGAATAACATGATGTTTTTCAATGGCAAAAATCAATGAATATTGTAAATGCACAAACAGTAATTTCTCAGTATTGCAAGGTACAATTCTGAAATTTTTAGCTTTTTCCTGCTCCTCTTAGCATGATAAAGAAGATTCAAAGAGAGTGAGATGCCAGCTCCTTTCATTCAGTCAGTAGCTTCAATCATTTCTGGACGTTTTTCAATGGCAAAAATCAATGAATATTGTAATTGCACAAACAGTAATTTCTCCGCATTGCAAGGTGCAATTCTGAAATTTTTTGCTTTTTCCTGCTCCTCTTAGCATGATAAAGAAGATTCAAAGAGAGTGAGATGCCAGCTCCTTTCATTCAGTCAGTAGCTTCAAACATTTCTGGTACATGAATAACATGATGTTTTTCAATGGCAAAAATCAATGAATATTGTAAATGCACAAACAGTAATTTCTCTGCATTGCAAGGTGCAATTCTGAAATTTTTTGCTTTTTCCTGCTCCTCTTAGCATGATAAAGAAGATTCAAAGAGAGTGAGATGCCAGCTCCTTTCATTCAGTCAGTAGCTTCAATCATTTCTGGACGTTTTTCAATGGCAAAAATCAATGAATATTGTAAATGCACAAACAGTAATTTCTCCGCATTGCAAGGTGCAATTCTGAAATTTTTTGCTTTTTCCTGCTCCTCTTAGCATGATAAAAAAGATTCAAAGAGAGTGAGATGCCAGCTCCTTTCATTCAGTCAGTAGCTTCAAACATTTCTGGACGTTTTTCAATGGCAAAAATCAATGAATATTGTAAATGCACAAACAGTAATTTCTCCGCATTGCAATGTGCAATTCTGAAATTTTTTGCTTTTTCCTGCTCCTCTTAGCATGATAAAGAAGATTCAAAGAGAGTGAGAAGTCAGCTCCTTTCATTCAGTCAGTAGCTTCAAACATTTCTGGTATATGAATAACATGATGTTTTTCAATGGCAAAAATCAATGAATATTGTAAATGCACAAACAGGAATTTCTCCGCATTGCAAGGTGCAATTCTGAAATTTTTTGCTTTTTCCTGCTCCTCTTAGCATGATAAAGAAGATTCAAAGAGAGTGAGATGCCAGCTCCTTTCATTCAGTCAGTAGCTTCAATCATTTCTGGACGTTTTTCAAAGGCAAAAATCAATGAATATTGTAAATGCACAAACAGTAATTTCTCCGCATTGCAAGGTGCAATTCTGAAATTTTTTGCTTTTTCCTGCTCCTCTTAGCATGATAAAGAAGATTCAAAGAGAGTGAGATGCCAGCTCCTTTCATTCAGTCAGTAGCTTCAATCATTTCTGGTATATGAATAACATGATGTTTTTCAATGGCAAAAATCAATGAATATTGTAAATGCACAAACAGTAATTTCTCCGCATTGCAAGGTGCAATTCTGAAATTTTTTGCTTTTTCCTGCTCCTTTTAGCATGATAAAGAAGATTCAAAGAGAGTGAGATGCCAGCTCCTTTCATTCAGTCAGCAGCTTCAAACATTTCTGATATATGAATAACATGATGTTTTTCAATGGCAAAAATCAATGAATATTGTAAATGCACAAACAGTAATTTCTCTGCATTGCAAGGTGCAATTCTGAAATTTTTTGCTTTTTCCTGCTCCTCTTAGCATGATAAAGAAGATTCAAAGAGAGTGAGATGCCAGCTCCTTTCATTCAGTCAGTAGCTTTAATCATTTCTGGACGTTTTTCAATGGCAAAAATCAATGAATATTGTAAATGCACAAACAGTAATTTCTCCGCATTGCAAGGTGCAATTCTGAAATTTTTTGCTTTTTCCTGCTCCTCTTAGCATGATAAAGAAGATTCAAAGAGAGTGAGATGCCAGCTCCTTTCATTCAGTCAGTAGCTTCAATCATTTCTGGTATATGAATAACATGATGTTTTTCAATGGCAAAAATCAATGAATATTGTAAATGCACAAACAGTAATTTCTCCGCATTGCAAGGTGCAATTCTGAAATTTTTTGCTTTTTCCTGCTCCTCTTAGCATGATAAAGAAGACTCAAAGAGAGTGAGATGCCAGCTCCTTTCATTCAGTCAGTAGCTTCAATCATTTCTGGTATATGAATAACATGATGTTTTTCAATGGCAAAAATCAATGAATATTGTAAATGCACAAACAGTAATTTCTCCGCATTGCAAGGTGCAATTCTGAAATTTTTTGCTTTTTAGTGCTCCTCTTAGCATGATAAAGAAGATTCAAAGAGAGTGAGATGCCAGCTCCTTTCATTCAGTCAGTAGCTTCAAACATTTCTGGTATATGAATAACATGATGTTTTTCAATGGCAAAAATCAATGAATATTGTAAATGCACAAACAGTAATTTCTCCGCATTGCAAGGTGCAATTCTGAAATTTTTTGCTTTTTCCTGCTCCTCTTAGCATGATAAAGAAGATTCAAAGAGAGTGAGATGCCAGCTCCTTTCATTCAGTCAGTAGCTTCAAACATTTCTGGACATTTTTCAATGGCAAAAATCAATGAATATTGTAAATGCACAAACAGTAATTTCTCCGCATTGCAAGGTGCAATTCTGAAATTTTTTGCTTTTTCCTGCTCCTCTTAGCATGATAAAGAAGATTCAAAGAGAGTGAGATGCCAGCTCCTTTCATTCAGTCAGTAGCTTCAAACATTTCTGGTATATGAATAACATGATGTTTTTCAATGGCAAAAATCAATGAATATTGTAAATGCACAAACAGTAATTTCTCCGCATTGCAAGGTGCAATTCTGAAATTTTTTGCTTTTTCCTGCTCCTCTTAGCATGATAAAGAAGATTCAAAGAGAGTGAGATGCCAGCTCCTTTCATTCAGTCAGTAGCTTCAAACATTTCTGGACATTTTTCAATGGCAAAAATCAATGAATATTGTAAATGCACAAACAGTAATTTCTCCGCATTGCAAGGTGCAATTCTGAAATTTTTTGCTTTTTCCTGCTCCTCTTAGCATGATAAAGAAGATTCAAAGAGAGTGAGATGCCAGCTCCTTTCATTCAGTCAGTAGCTTCAATCATTTCTGGACGTTTTTCAAAGGCAAAAATCAATGAATATTGTAAATGCACAAACAGTAATTTCTCCGCATTGCAAGGTGCAATTCTGAAATTTTTTGCTTTTTCCTGCTCCTCTTAGCATGATAAAGAAGATTCAAAGAGAGTGAGATGCCAGCTCCTTTCATTCAGTCAGTAGCTTCAATCATTTCTGGTATATGAATAACATGATGTTTTTCAATGGCAAAAATCAATGAATATTGTAAATGCACAAACAGTAATTTCTCCGCATTGCAAGGTGCAATTCTGAAATTTTTTGCTTTTTCCTGCTCCTCTTAGCATGATAAAGAAGATTCAAAGAGAGTGAGATGCCAGCTCCTTTCATTCAGTCAGTAGCTTCAATCATTTCTGGACGTTTTTCAATGTCAAAAATCAATGAATATTGTAAATGCACAAACAGTAATTTCTCCGCATTGCAAGGTGCAATTCTGAAATTTTTTGCTTTTTCCTGATCCTCTTAGCATGATAAAGAAGATTCAAAGAGAGTGAGATGCCAGCTCTTTTCATTCAGTCAGTAGCTTCAAACATTTCTGGTATATGAATAACATGATGTTTTTCAATGGCAAAAATCAATGAATATTGTAAATGCACAAACAGTAATTTCTCCGCATTGCAAGGTGCAATTCTGAAATTTTTTCCTTTTTCCTGCTCCTCTTAGCATGATAAAGAAGATTCAAAGAGAGTGAGATGCCAGCTCCTTTCATTCAGTCAGTAGCTTCAAACATTTCTGGTATATGAATAACATGATGTTTTTCAATGGCAAAAATCAATGAATATTGTAAATGCACAAACAGTAATTTCTCAGTATTGCAAGGTGCAATTCTGAAATTTTTTGCTTTTTCCTGCTCCTCTTAGCATGATAAAGAAGATTCAAAGAGAGTGAGATGCCAGCTCCTTTCATTCAGTCAGTAGCTTCAATCATTTCTGGACGTTTTTCAATGGCAAAAATCAATGAATATTGTAAAAGCACAAACAGTAATTTCTCCGCATTGCAAGGTGCAATTCTGAAATTTTTTGCTTTTTCCTGCTCCTCTTAGCATGATAAAGAAGATTCAAAGAGAGTGAGATGCCAGCTCCTTTCATTCAGTCAGTAGCTTCAATCATTTCTGGACGTTTTTCAATGGCAAAAATCAATGAATATTGTAAATGCACAAACAGTAATTTCTCCGCATTGCAAGGTGCAATTCTGAAATTTTTTGCTTTTTCCTGCTCCTCTTAGCATGATAAAGAAGATTCAAAGAGAGTGAGATGCCAGCTCCTTTCATTCAGTCAGTAGCTTCAAACATTTCTGGTATATGAATAACATGATGTTTTTCAATGGCAAAAATCAATGAATATTGTAAATGCACAAACAGTAATTTCTCAGTATTGCAAGGTGCAATTCTGAAATTTTTAGCTTTTTCCTGCTCCTCTTAGCATGATAAAGAAGATTCAAAGAGAGTGAGATGCCAGCTCCTTTCATTCAGTCAGTAGCTTCAATCATTTCTGGACGTTTTTCAATGGCAAAAATCAATGAATATTGTAATTGCACAAACAGTAATTTCTCCGCATTGCAAGGTGCAATTCTGAAATTTTTTGCTTTTTCCTGCTCCTCTTAGCATGATAAAGAAGATTCAAAGAGAGTGAGATGCCAGCTCCTTTCATTCAGTCAGTAGCTTCAAACATTTCTGGTACATGAATAACATGATGTTTTTCAATGGCAAAAATCAATGAATATTGTAAATGCACAAACAGTAATTTCTCTGCATTGCAAGGTGCAATTCTGAAATTTTTTGCTTTTTCCTGCTCCTCTTAGCATGATAAAGAAGATTCAAAGAGAGTGAGATGCCAGCTCCTTTCATTCAGTCAGTAGCTTCAATCATTTCTGGACGTTTTTCAATGGCAAAAATCTATGAATATTGTAAATGCACAAACAGTAATTTCTCCGCATTGCAAGGTGCAATTCTGAAATTTTTTGCTTTTTCCTGCTCCTCTTAGCATGATAAAAAAGATTCAAAGAGAGTGAGATGCCAGCTCCTTTCATTCAGTCAGTTGCTTCAAACATTTCTGGACGTTTTTCAATGGCAAAAATCAATGAATATTGTAAATGCACAAACAGTAATTTCTCCGCATTGCAATGTGCAATTCTGAAATTTTTTGCTTTTTCCTGCTCCTCTTAGCATGATAAAGAAGATTCAAAGAGAGTGAGAAGCCAGCTCCTTTCATTCAGTCAGTAGCTTCAAACATTTCTGGTATATGAATAACATGATGTTTTTCAATGGCAAAAATCAATGAATATTGTAAATGCACAAACAGTAATTTCTCCGCATTGCAAGGTGCAATTCTGAAATTTTTTGCTTTTTCCTGCTCCTCTTAGCATGATAAAGAAGATTCAAAGAGAGTGAGATGCCAGCTCCTTTCATTCAGTCAGTAGCTTCAATCATTTCTGGACGTTTTTCAAAGGCATAAATCAATGAATATTGTAAATGCACAAACAGTAATTTCTCCGCATTGCAAGGTGCAATTCTGAAATTTTTTGCTTTTTCCTGCTCCTCTTAGCATGATAAAGAAGATTCAAAGAGAGTGAGATGCCAGCTCCTTTCATTCAGTCAGTAGCTTCAATCATTTCTGGTATATGAATAACATGATGTTTTTCAATGGCAAAAATCAATGAATATTGTAAATGCACAAACAGTAATTTCTCCGCATTGCAAGGTGCAATTCTGAAATTTTTTGCTTTTTCCTGCTCCTCTTAGCATGATAAAGAAGATTCAAAGAGAGTGAGATGCCAGCTCCTTTCATTCAGTCAGTAGCTTCAATCATTTCTGGACGTTTTTCAATGGCAAAAATCAATGAATATTGTAAATGCACAAACAGTAATTTCTCCGCATTGCAAGGTGCAATTCTGAAATTTTTTGCTTTTTCCTGCTCCTCTTAGCATGATAAAGAAGATTCAAAGAGAGTGAGATGCCAGCTCCTTTCATTCAGTCAGTAGCTTCAATCATTTCTGGTATATGAATAACATGATGTTTTTCAATGGCAAAAATCAATGAATATTGTAAATGCACAAACAGTAATTTCTCCGCATTGCAAGGTGCAATTCTGAAATTTTTTGCTTTTTCCTGCTCCTCTTAGCATGATAAAGAAGATTCAAAGAGAGTGAGATGCCAGCTCCTTTCATTCAGTCAGTAGCTTCAAACATTTCTGGTATATGAATAACATGATGTTTTTCAATGGCAAAAATCAATGAATATTGTAAATGCACAAACAGTAATTTCTCCGCATTGCAAGGTGCAATTCTGAAATTTTTTGCTTTTTCCTGCTCCTCTTAGCATGATAAAGAAGATTCAAAGAGAGTGAGATGCCAGCTCCTTTCATTCAGTCAGTAGCTTCAAACATTTCTGGTATATGAATAACATGATGTTTTTCAATGGCAAAAATCAATGAATATTGTAAATGCACAAACAGTAATTTCTCAGTATTGCAAGGTGCAATTCTGAAATTTTTTGCTTTTTCCTGCTCCTCTTAGCATTATAAAGAAGATTCAAAGAGAGTGAGATGCCAGCTCCTTTCATTCAGTCAGTAGCTTCAATCATTTCTGGACGTTTTTCAATGGCAAAAATCAATGAATATTGTAAATGCACAAACAGTAATTTCTCCGCATTGCAAGGTGCAATTCTGAAATTTTTTGCTTTTTCCTGCTCCTCTTAGCATGATAAAGAAGATTCAAAGAGAGTGAAATGCCAGCTCCTTTCATTCAGTCAGTAGCTTCAATCATTTCTGGACGTTTTTCAATGGCAAAAATCAATGAATATTGTAAATGCACAAACAGTAATTTCTCCGCATTGCAAGGTGCAATTCTGAAATGTTTTGCTTTTTCCTGCTCCTCTTAGCATGATAAAGAAGATTCAAAGAGAGTGAGATGCCAGCTCCTTTCATTCAGTCAGTAGCTTCCAACATTTCTGGTATATGAATAACATGATGTTTTTCAATGGCAAAAATCAATGAATATTGTAAATGCACAAACAGTAATTTCTCAGTATTGCAAGGTGCAATTCTGAAATTTTTTGCTTTTTCCTGCTCCTCTTAGCATGATAAAGAAGATTCAAAGAGAGTGAGATGCCAGCTCCTTTCATTCAGTCAGTAGCTTCAATCATTTCTGGACGTTTTTCAATGGCAAAAATCAATGAATATTGTAAATGCACAAACAGTAATTTCTCCGCATTGCAAGGTGCAATTCTGAAATTTTTTGCATTTTCCTGCTCCTCTTAGCATGATAAAGATTCAAAGAGAGTGAGATGCCAGCTCCTTTCATTCAGTCAGTAGCTTCAAACATTTCTGGTATATGAATAACATGATGTTTTTCAATGGCAAAAATCAATGAATATTGTCAATGCACAAACAGTAATTTCTCTGCATTGCAAGGTGCAATTCTGAAATTTTTTGCTTTTTCCTGCTCCTCTTAGCATGATAAAGAAGATTCAAAGAGAGTGAGATGCCAGCTCCTTTCATTCAGTCAGTAGCTTCAAACATTTCTGGACGTTTTTCAATGGCAAAAATCAATGAATATTGTAAATGCACAAACAGTAATTTCTCCGCATTGCAAGGTGCAATTCTGAAATTTTTTGCTTTTTCCTGCTCCTCTTAGCATGATAAAGAAGATTCAAAGAGAGTGAGATGCCAGCTCCTTTCATTCAGTCAGTAGCTTCAAACATTTCTGGACGTTTTTCAATGGCAAAAATCAATGAATATTGTAAATGCACAAACAGTAATTTCTCCGCATTGCAAGGTGCAATTCTGAAATTTTTTGCTTTTTCCTGCTCCTCTTAGCATGATAAAGAAGATTCAAAGAGAGTGAGATGCCAGGTCCTTTCATTCAGTCAGTAGCTTCAATCATTTCTGGTATATGAATAACATGATGTTTTTCAATGGCAAAAATCAATGAATATTGTAAATGCACAAACAGTAATTTCTCCTCATTGCAAGGTGCAATTCTGAAATTTTTTGCTTTTCCTGCTCCTCTTAGCATGATAAAGAAGATTCAAAGAGAGTGAGATGCCAGCTCCTTTCATTCAGTCAGTAGCTTCAATCATTTCTGGTATATGAATAACATGATGTTTTTCAATGGCAAAAATCAATGAATATTGTAAATGCACAAACAGTAATTTCTCCGCATTGCAAGGTGCAATTCTGAAATTTTTTGCTTTTTAGTGCTCCTCTTAGCATGATAAAGAAGATTCAAAGAGAGTGAGATGCCAGCTCCTTTCATTCAGTCAGTAGCTTCAAACATTTCTGGTATATGAATAACATGATGTTTTTCAATGGCAAAAATCAATGAATATTGTAAATGCACAAACAGTAATTTCTCCGCATTGCAAGGTGCAATTCTGAAATTTTTTGCTTTTTAATGCTCCTCTTAGCATGATAAAGAAGATTCAAAGAGAGTGAGATGCCAGCTCATTTCATTCAGTCAGTAGCTTCAATCATTTCTGGACGTTTTTCAATGGCAAAAATCAATGAATATTGTAAATGCACAAACAGTAATTTCTCCGCATTGCAAGGTGCAATTCTGAAATTTTTTGCTTTTTCCTGCTCCTCTTAGCATGATAAAGAAGATTCAAAGAGAGTGAGATGCCAGGTCCTTTCATTCAGTCAGTAGCTTCAATCATTTCTGGTATATGAATAACATGATGTTTTTCAATGGCAAAAATCAATGAATATTGTAAATGCACAAACAGTAATTTCTCCGCATTGCAAGGTGCAATTCTGAAATTTTTTGCTTTTTCCTGCTCCTCTTAGCATGATAAAGAAGATTCAAAGAGAGTGAGATGCCAGCTCCTTTCATTCAGTCAGTAGCTTCAAACATATCTGGTATATGAATAACATGATGTTTTTCAATGGCAAAAATCAATGAATATTGTAAATGCACAAACAGTAATTTCTCCGCATTGCAAGGTGCAATTCTGAAATTTTTTGCTTTTTCCTGCTCCTCTTAGCATGATAAAGAATATTCAAAGAGATTGAGATACCAGCTCCTTTCATTCAGTCAGTAGCTTCAATCATTTCTGGACGTTTTTCAATGGCAAAAATCAATGAATATTGTAAATGCACAAACAGTAATTTCTCCGCATTGCAAGGTGCAATTCTGAAATTTTTTGCTTTTTCCTGCTCCTCTTAGCATGATAAAGAAGATTCAAAGAGAGTGAGATGCCAGCTCCTTTCATTCAGTCAGTAGCTTCAATCATTTCTGGACGTTTTTCAATGGCAAAAATCAATGAATATTGTAAATGCACAAACAGTAATTTCTCCGCATTGCAAGGTGCAATTCTGAAATTTTTTGCTTTTTCCTGCTCCTCTTAGCATGATAAAGAAGATTCAAAGAGAGTGAGATGCCAGCTCCTTTCATTCAGTCAGTAGCTTCAATCATTTCTGGACGTTTTTCAATGGCAAAAATCAATGAATATTGTAAATGCACAAACAGTAATTTCTCCGCATTGCAAGGTGCAATTCAGAAATTTTTTGCTTTTTCCTGCTCCTCTTAGCATGATAAAGAAGATTCAAAGAGAGTGAGATGCCAGCTTCTTTCATTCAGTCAGTAGCTTCAATCATTTCTGGTATATGAATAACGATGTTTTTCAATGGCAAAAATCAATGAATATTGTAAATGCACAAACAGTAATTTCTCCGCATTGCAAGGTGCAATTCTGAAATTTTTTGCTTTTTCCTGCCCCTCTTAGCATGATAAAGAAGATTCAAAGAGAGTGAGATGCCAGCTCCTTTCATTCAGTCAGTAGCTTCAAACATTTCTGGTATATGAATAACATGATGTTTTTCAATGGCAAAAATCAATGAATATTGTAAATGCACAAACAGTAATTTCTCCGCATTGCAAGGTGCAATTCTGAAATTTTTTGCTTTTTCCTGCTCCTCTTAGCATGATAAAGAAGATTCAAAGAGAGTGAGATGCCAGCTCCTTTCATTCAGTCAGTAGCTTCAATCATTTCTGGACGTTTTTCAATGGCAAAAATCAATGAATATTGTAAATGCACAAACAGTAATTTCTCCGCATTGCAAGGTGCAATTCTGAAATTTTTTGCTTTTTCCTGCTCCTCTTAGCATGATAAAGAAGATTCAAAGAGAGTGAGATGCCAGCTCCTTTAATTTAGTCAGTAGCTTCAATCATTTCTGGACGTTTTTCAATGGCAAAAATCAATGAATATTGTAAATGCACAAACAGTAATTTCTCCGCATTGCAAGGTGCAATTCTGAATTTTTTTGCTTTTTCCTGCTCCTCTTAGCATGATAAAGAAGATTCAAAGAGAGTGAGATGCCAGCTCCTTTCATTCAGTAAGTAGCTTCAAACATTTCTGGTATATGAATAACATGATGTTTTTCAATGGCAAAAATCAATGAATATTGTAAATGCACAAACAGTAATTTCTCCGCATTGCAAGGTGCAATTCTGAAATTTTTTGCTTTTTCCTGCTCCTCTTAGCATGATAAAGAAGATTCAAAGAGAGTGAGATGCCAGCTCCTTTCATTCAGTCAGTAGCTTCAATCATTTCTGGACGTTTTTACAATGGCAAAAATCAATGAATATTGTAAATGCACAAACAGTAATTTCTCCGCATTGCAAGGTGCAAATCTGAAATTTTTTGCTTTTTCCTGCTCCTCTTAGCATGATAAAGAAGATTCAAAGAGAGTGAGATGCCAGCTCCTTTCATTCAGTCAGTAGCTTCAAACATTTCTGGTATATGAATAACATGATGTTTTTCAATGGCAAAAATCAATGAATATTGTAAATGCACAAACAGTAATTTCTCCGCATTGCAAGGTGCAATTCTGAAATTTTTTGCTTTTTCCTGCTCCTCTTAGCATGATAAAGAAGATTCAAAGAGAGTGAGATGCCAGCTCCTTTCATTCAGTCAGTAGCTTCAATCATTTCTGGACGTTTTTCAATGGCAAAAATCAATGAATATTGTAAATGCACAAACAGTAATTTCTCCGCATTGCAAGGTGCAATTCTGAAATTTTTTGCATTTTCCTGCTCCTCTTAGCATGATAAAGATTCAAAGAGAGTGAGATGCCAGCTCCTTTCATTCAGTCAGTAGCTTCAAACATTTCTGGTATATGAATAACATGATGTTTTTCAATGGCAAAAATCAATGAATATTGTCAATGCACAAACAGTAATTTCTCTGCATTGCAAGGTGCAATTCTGAAATTTTTTGCTTTTTCCTGCTCCTCTTAGCATGATAAAGAAGATTCAAAGAGAGTGAGATGCCAGCTCCTTTCATTCAGTCAGTAGCTTCAAACATTTCTGGACGTTTTTCAATGGCAAAAATCAATGAATATTGTAAATGCACAAACAGTAATTTCTCCGCATTGCAAGGTGCAATTCTGAAATTTTTTGCTTTTTCCTGCTCCTCTTAGCATGATAAAGAAGATTCAAAGAGAGTGAGATGCCAGCTCCTTTCATTCAGTCAGTAGCTTCAAACATTTCTGGACGTTTTTCAATGGCAAAAATCAATGAATATTGTAAATGCACAAACAGTAATTTCTCCGCATTGCAAGGTGCAATTCTGAAATTTTTTGCTTTTTCCTGCTCCTCTTAGCATGATAAAGAAGATTCAAAGAGAGTGAGATGCCAGGTCCTTTCATTCAGTCAGTAGCTTCAATCATTTCTGGTATATGAATAACATGATGTTTTTCAATGGCAAAAATCAATGAATATTGTAAATGCACAAACAGTAATTTCTCCTCATTGCAAGGTGCAATTCTGAAATTTTTTGCTTTTCCTGCTCCTCTTAGCATCATAAAGAAGATTCAAAGAGAGTGAGATGCCAGCTCCTTTCATTCAGTCAGTAGCTTCAATCATTTCTGGTATATGAATAACATGATGTTTTTCAATGGCAAAAATCAATGAATATTGTAAATGCACAAACAGTAATTTCTCCGCATTGCAAGGTGCAATTCTGAAATTTTTTGCTTTTTAGTGCTCCTCTTAGCATGATAAAGAAGATTCAAAGAGAGTGAGATGCCAGCTCCTTTCATTCAGTCAGTAGCTTCAAACATTTCTGGTATATGAATAACATGATGTTTTTCAATGGCAAAAATCAATGAATATTGTAAATGCACAAACAGTAATTTCTCCGCATTGCAAGGTGCAATTCTGAAATGTTTTGCTTTTTAATGCTCCTCTTAGCATGATAAAGAAGATTCAAAGAGAGTGAGATGCCAGCTCATTTCATTCAGTCAGTAGCTTCAATCATTTCTGGACGTTTTTCAATGGCAAAAATCAATGAATATTGTAAATGCACAAACAGTAATTTCTCCGCATTGCAAGGTGCAATTCTGAAATTTTTTGCTTTTTCCTGCTCCTCTTAGCATGATAAAGAAGATTCAAAGAGAGTGAGATGCCAGGTCCTTTCATTCAGTCAGTAGCTTCAATCATTTCTGGTATATGAATAACATGATGTTTTTCAATGGCAAAAATCAATGAATATTGTAAATGCACAAACAGTAATTTCTCCGCATTGCAAGGTGCAATTCTGAAATTTTTTGCTTTTTCCTGCTCCTCTTAGCATGATAAAGAAGATTCAAAGAGAGTGAGATGCCAGCTCCTTTCATTCAGTCAGTAGCTTCAAACATATCTGGTATATGAATAACATGATGTTTTTCAATGGCAAAAATCAATGAATATTGTAAATGCACAAACAGTAATTTCTCCGCATTGCAAGGTGCAATTCTGAAATTTTTTGCTTTTTCCTGCTCCTCTTAGCATGATAAAGAATATTCAAAGAGATTGAGATACCAGCTCCTTTCATTCAGTCAGTAGCTTCAATCATTTCTGGACGTTTTTCAATGGCAAAAATCAATGAATATTGTAAATGCACAAACAGTAATTTCTCCGCATTGCAAGGTGCAATTCTGAAATTTTTTGCTTTTTCCTGCTCCTCTTAGCATGATAAAGAAGATTCAAAGAGAGTGAGATGCCAGCTCCTTTCATTCAGTCAGTAGCTTCAATCATTTCTGGACGTTTTTCAATGGCAAAAATCAATGAATATTGTAAATGCACAAACAGTAATTTCTCCGCATTGCAAGGTGCAATTCTGAAATTTTTTGCTTTTTCCTGCTCCTCTTAGCATGATAAAGAAGATTCAAAGAGAGTGAGATGCCAGCTCCTTTCATTCAGTCAGTAGCTTCAATCATTTCTGGACGTTTTTCAATGGCAAAAATCAATGAATATTGTAAATGCACAAACAGTAATTTCTCCGCATTGCAAGGTGCAATTCAGAAATTTTTTGCTTTTTCCTGCTCCTCTTAGCATGATAAAGAAGATTCAAAGAGAGTGAGATGCCAGCTTCTTTCATTCAGTCAGTAGCTTCAATCATTTCTGGTATATGAATAACGATGTTTTTCAATGGCAAAAATCAATGAATATTGTAAATGCACAAACAGTAATTTCTCCGCATTGCAAGGTGCAATTCTGAAATTTTTTGCTTTTTCCTGCCCCTCTTAGCATGATAAAGAAGATTCAAAGAGAGTGAGATGCCAGCTCCTTTCATTCAGTCAGTAGCTTCAAACATTTCTGGTATATGAATAACATGATGTTTTTCAATGGCAAAAATCAATGAATATTGTAAATGCACAAACAGTAATTTCTCCGCATTGCAAGGTGCAATTCTGAAATTTTTTGCTTTTTCCTGCTCCTCTTAGCATGATAAAGAAGATTCAAAGAGAGTGAGATGCCAGCTCCTTTCATTCAGTCAGTAGCTTCAATCATTTCTGGACGTTTTTCAATGGCAAAAATCAATGAATATTGTAAATGCACAAACAGTAATTTCTCCGCATTGCAAGGTGCAATTCTGAAATTTTTTGCTTTTTCCTGCTCCTCTTAGCATGATAAAGAAGATTCAAAGAGAGTGAGATGCCAGCTCCTTTCATTTAGTCAGTAGCTTCAATCATTTCTGGACGTTTTTCAATGGCAAAAATCAATGAATATTGTAAATGCACAAACAGTAATTTCTCCGCATTGCAAGGTGCAATTCTGAATTTTTTTGCTTTTTCCTGCTCCTCTTAGCATGATAAAGAAGATTCAAAGAGAGTGAGATGCCAGCTCCTTTCATTCAGTAAGTAGCTTCAAACATTTCTGGTATATGAATAACATGATGTTTTTCAATGGCAAAAATCAATGAATATTGTAAATGCACAAACAGTAATTTCTCCGCATTGCAAGGTGCAATTCTGAAATTTTTTGCTTTTTCCTGCTCCTCTTAGCATGATAAAGAAGATTCAAAGAGAGTGAGATGCCAGCTCCTTTCATTCAGTCAGTAGCTTCAATCATTTCTGGACGTTTTTCAATGGCAAAAATCAATGAATATTGTAAATGCACAAACAGTAATTTCTCCGCATTGCAAGGTGCAAATCTGAAATTTTTTGCTTTTTCCTGCTCCTCTTAGCATGATAAAGAAGATTCAAAGAGAGTGAGATGCCAGCTCCTTTCATTCAGTCAGTAGCTTCAAACATTTCTGGTATATGAATAACATGATGTTTTTCAATGGCAAAAATCAATGAATATTGTAAATGCACAAACAGTAATTTCTCCGCATTGCAAGGTGCAATTCTGAAATTTTTTGCTTTTTCCTGCTCCTCTTAGCATGATAAAGAAGATTCAAAGAGAGTGAGATGCCAGCTCCTTTCATTCAGTCAGTAGCTTCAATCATTTCTGGACGTTTTTCAATGGCAAAAATCAATGAATATTGTAAATGCACAAACAGTAATTTCTCCGCATTGCAAGGTGCAATTCTGAAATTTTTTGCTTTTTCCTGATCCTCTTAGCATGATAAAGAAGATTCAAAGAGAGTGAGATGCCAGCTCTTTTCATTCAGTCAGTAGCTTCAAACATTTCTGGTATATGAATAACATGATGTTTTTCAATGGCAAAAATCAATGAATATTGTAAATGCACAAACAGTAATTTCTCCGCATTGCAAGGTGCAATTCTGAAATTTTTTCCTTTTTCCTGCTCCTCTTAGCATGATAAAGAAGATTCAAAGAGAGTGAGATGCCAGCTCCTTTCATTCAGTCAGTAGCTTCAAACATTTCTGGTATATGAATAACATGATGTTTTTCAATGGCAAAAATCAATGAATATTGTAAATGCACAAACAGTAATTTCTCAGTATTGCAAGGTGCAATTCTGAAATTTTTTGCTTTTTCCTGCTCCTCTTAGCATGATAAAGAAGATTCAAAGAGAGTGAGATGCCAGCTCCTTTCATTCAGTCAGTAGCTTCAATCATTTCTGGACGTTTTTCAATGGCAAAAATCAATGAATATTGTAAAAGCACAAACAGTAATTTCTCCGCATTGCAAGGTGCAATTCTGAAATTTTTTGCTTTTTCCTGCTCCTCTTAGCATGATAAAGAAGATTCAAAGAGAGTGAGATGCCAGCTCCTTTCATTCAGTCAGTAGCTTCAATCATTTCTGGACGTTTTTCAATGGCAAAAATCAATGAATATTGTAAATGCACAAACAGTAATTTCTCCGCATTGCAAGGTGCAATTCTGAAATTTTTTGCTTTTTCCTGCTCCTCTTAGCATGATAAAGAAGATTCAAAGAGAGTGAGATGCCAGCTCCTTTCATTCAGTCAGTAGCTTCAAACATTTCTGGTATATGAATAACATGATGTTTTTCAATGGCAAAAATCAATGAATATTGTAAATGCACAAACAGTAATTTCTCAGTATTGCAAGGTGCAATTCTGAAATTTTTTGCTTTTTCCTGCTCCTCTTAGCATGATAAAGAAGATTCAAAGAGAGTGAGATGCCAGCTCCTTTCATTCAGTCAGTAGCTTCAATCATTTCTGGACGTTTTTCAATGGCAAAAATCAATGAATATTGTAATTGCACAAACAGTAATTTCTCCGCATTGCAAGGTGCAATTCTGAAATTTTTTGCTTTTTCCTGCTCCTCTTAGCATGATAAAGAAGATTCAAAGAGAGTGAGATGCCAGCTCCTTTCATTCAGTCAGTAGCTTCAAACATTTCTGGTACATGAATAACATGATGTTTTTCAATGGCAAAAATCAATGAATATTGTAAATGCACAAACAGTAATTTCTCTGCATTGCAAGGTGCAATTCTGAAATTTTTTGCTTTTTCCTGCTCCTCTTAGCATGATAAAGAAGATTCAAAGAGAGTGAGATGCCAGCTCCTTTCATTCAGTCAGTAGCTTCAATCATTTCTGGACGTTTTTCAATGGCAAAAATCAATGAATATTGTAAATGCACAAACAGTAATTTCTCCGCATTGCAAGGTGCAATTCTGAAATTTTTTGCTTTTTCCTGCTCCTCTTAGCATGATAAAAAAGATTCAAAGAGAGTGAGATGCCAGCTCCTTTCATTCAGTCAGTAGCTTCAAACATTTCTGGACGTTTTTCAATGGCAAAAATCAATGAATATTGTAAATGCACAAACAGTAATTTCTCCGCATTGCAAGGTGCAATTCAGAAATTTTTTGCTTTTTCCTGCTCCTCTTAGCATGATAAAGAAGATTCAAAGAGAGTGAGATGCCAGCTTCTTTCATTCAGTCAGTAGCTTCAATCATTTCTGGTATATGAATAACGATGTTTTTCAATGGCAAAAATCAATGAATATTGTAAATGCACAAACAGTAATTTCTCCGCATTGCAAGGTGCAATTCTGAAATTTTTTGCTTTTTCCTGCCCCTCTTAGCATGATAAAGAAGATTCAAAGAGAGTGAGATGCCAGCTCCTTTCATTCAGTCAGTAGCTTCAAACATTTCTGGTATATGAATAACATGATGTTTTTCAATGGCAAAAATCAATGAATATTGTAAATGCACAAACAGTAATTTCTCCGCATTGCAAGGTGCAATTCTGAAATTTTTTGCTTTTTCCTGCTCCTCTTAGCATGATAAAGAAGATTCAAAGAGAGTGAGATGCCAGCTCCTTTCATTCAGTCAGTAGCTTCAATCATTTCTGGACGTTTTTCAATGGCAAAAATCAATGAATATTGTAAATGCACAAACAGTAATTTCTCCGCATTGCAAGGTGCAATTCTGAAATTTTTTGCTTTTTCCTGCTCCTCTTAGCATGATAAAGAAGATTCAAAGAGAGTGAGATGCCAGCTCCTTTCATTTAGTCAGTAGCTTCAATCATTTCTGGACGTTTTTCAATGGCAAAAATCAATGAATATTGTAAATGCACAAACAGTAATTTCTCCGCATTGCAAGGTGCAATTCTGAATTTTTTTGCTTTTTCCTGCTCCTCTTAGCATGATAAAGAAGATTCAAAGAGAGTGAGATGCCAGCTCCTTTCATTCAGTAAGTAGCTTCAAACATTTCTGGTATATGAATAACATGATGTTTTTCAATGGCAAAAATCAATGAATATTGTAAATGCACAAACAGTAATTTCTCCGCATTGCAAGGTGCAATTCTGAAATTTTTTGCTTTTTCCTGCTCCTCTTAGCATGATAAAGAAGATTCAAAGAGAGTGAGATGCCAGCTCCTTTCATTCAGTCAGTAGCTTCAATCATTTCTGGACGTTTTTCAATGGCAAAAATCAATGAATATTGTAAATGCACAAACAGTAATTTCTCCGCATTGCAAGGTGCAAATCTGAAATTTTTTGCTTTTTCCTGCTCCTCTTAGCATGATAAAGAAGATTCAAAGAGAGTGAGATGCCAGCTCCTTTCATTCAGTCAGTAGCTTCAAACATTTCTGGTATATGAATAACATGATGTTTTTCAATGGCAAAAATCAATGAATATTGTAAATGCACAAACAGTAATTTCTCCGCATTGCAAGGTGCAATTCTGAAATTTTTTGCTTTTTCCTGCTCCTCTTAGCATGATAAAGAAGATTCAAAGAGAGTGAGATGCCAGCTCCTTTCATTCAGTCAGTAGCTTCAATCATTTCTGGACGTTTTTCAATGGCAAAAATCAATGAATATTGTAAATGCACAAACAGTAATTTCTCCGCATTGCAAGGTGCAATTCTGAAATTTTTTGCTTTTTCCTGATCCTCTTAGCATGATAAAGAAGATTCAAAGAGAGTGAGATGCCAGCTCTTTTCATTCAGTCAGTAGCTTCAAACATTTCTGGTATATGAATAACATGATGTTTTTCAATGGCAAAAATCAATGAATATTGTAAATGCACAAACAGTAATTTCTCCGCATTGCAAGGTGCAATTCTGAAATTTTTTCCTTTTTCCTGCTCCTCTTAGCATGATAAAGAAGATTCAAAGAGAGTGAGATGCCAGCTCCTTTCATTCAGTCAGTAGCTTCAAACATTTCTGGTATATGAATAACATGATGTTTTTCAATGGCAAAAATCAATGAATATTGTAAATGCACAAACAGTAATTTCTCAGTATTGCAAGGTGCAATTCTGAAATTTTTTGCTTTTTCCTGCTCCTCTTAGCATGATAAAGAAGATTCAAAGAGAGTGAGATGCCAGCTCCTTTCATTCAGTCAGTAGCTTCAATCATTTCTGGACGTTTTTCAATGGCAAAAATCAATGAATATTGTAAAAGCACAAACAGTAATTTCTCCGCATTGCAAGGTGCAATTCTGAAATTTTTTGCTTTTTCCTGCTCCTCTTAGCATGATAAAGAAGATTCAAAGAGAGTGAGATGCCAGCTCCTTTCATTCAGTCAGTAGCTTCAATCATTTCTGGACGTTTTTCAATGGCAAAAATCAATGAATATTGTAAATGCACAAACAGTAATTTCTCCGCATTGCAAGGTGCAATTCTGAAATTTTTTGCTTTTTCCTGCTCCTCTTAGCATGATAAAGAAGATTCAAAGAGAGTGAGATGCCAGCTCCTTTCATTCAGTCAGTAGCTTCAAACATTTCTGGTATATGAATAACATGATGTTTTTCAATGGCAAAAATCAATGAATATTGTAAATGCACAAACAGTAATTTCTCAGTATTGCAAGGTGCAATTCTGAAATTTTTTGCTTTTTCCTGCTCCTCTTAGCATGATAAAGAAGATTCAAAGAGAGTGAGATGCCAGCTCCTTTCATTCAGTCAGTAGCTTCAATCATTTCTGGACGTTTTTCAATGGCAAAAATCAATGAATATTGTAATTGCACAAACAGTAATTTCTCCGCATTGCAAGGTGCAATTCTGAAATTTTTTGCTTTTTCCTGCTCCTCTTAGCATGATAAAGAAGATTCAAAGAGAGTGAGATGCCAGCTCCTTTCATTCAGTCAGTAGCTTCAAACATTTCTGGTACATGAATAACATGATGTTTTTCAATGGCAAAAATCAATGAATATTGTAAATGCACAAACAGTAATTTCTCTGCATTGCAAGGTGCAATTCTGAAATTTTTTGCTTTTTCCTGCTCCTCTTAGCATGATAAAGAAGATTCAAAGAGAGTGAGATGCCAGCTCATTTCATTCAGTCAGTAGCTTCAATCATTTCTGGACGTTTTTCAATGGCAAAAATCAATGAATATTGTAAATGCACAAACAGTAATTTCTCCGCATTGCAAGGTGCAATTCTGAAATTTTTTGCTTTTTCCTGCTCCTCTTAGCATGATAAAAAAGATTCAAAGAGAGTGAGATGCCAGCTCCTTTCATTCAGTCAGTAGCTTCAAACATTTCTGGACGTTTTTCAATGGCAAAAATCAATGAATATTGTAAATGCACAAACAGTAATTTCTCCGCATTGCAATGTGCAATTCTGAAATTTTTTGCTTTTTCCTGCTCCTCTTAGCATGATAAAGAAGATTCAAAGAGAGTGAGAAGCCAGCTCCTTTCATTCAGTCAGTAGCTACAAACATTTCTGGTATATGAATAACATGATGTTTTTCAATGGCAAAAATCAATGAATATTGTAAATGCACAAACAGTAATTTCTCCGCATTGCAAGGTGCAATTCTGAAATTTTTTGCTTTTTCCTGCTCCTCTTAGCATGATAAAGAAGATTCAAAGAGAGTGAGATGCCAGCTCCTTTCATTCAGTCAGTAGCTTCAATCATTTCTGGACGTTTTTCAAAGGCAAAAATCAATGAATATGGTAAATGCACAAACAGTAATTTCTCCGCATTGCAAGGTGCAATTCTGAAATTTTTTGCTTTTTCCTGCTCCTCTTAGCATGATAAAGAAGATTCAAAGAGAGTGAGATGCCAGCTCCTTTCATTCAGTCAGTAGCTTCAATCATTTCTGGTATATGAATAACATGATGTTTTTCAATGGCAAAAATCAATGAATATTGTAAATGCACAAACAGTAATTTCTCCGCATTGCAAGGTGCAATTCTGAAATTTTTTGCTTTTTCCTGCTCCTCTTAGCATGATAAAGAAGATTCAAAGAGAGTGAGATGCCAGCTCCTTTCATTCAGTCAGTAGCTTCAATCATTTCTGGACGTTTTTCAATGGCAAAAATCAATGAATATTGTAAATGCACAAACAGTAATTTCTCCGCATTGCAAGGTGCAATTCTGAAATTTTTTGCTTTTTCCTGCTCCTCTTAGCATGATAAAGAAGATTCAAAGAGAGTGAGATGCCAGCTCCTTTCATTCAGTCAGTAGCTTCAATCATTTCTGGTATATGAATAACATGATGTTTTTCAATGGCAAAAATCAATGAATATTGTAAATGCACAAACAGTAATTTCTCCGCATTGCAAGGTGCAATTCTGAAATTTTTTGCTTTTTCCTGCTCCTCTTAGCATGATAAAGAAGATTCAAAGAGAGTGAGATGCCAGCTCCTTTCATTCAGTCAGTAGCTTCAAACATTTCTGGTATATGAATAACATGATGTTTTTCAATGGCAAAAATCAATGAATATTGTAAATGCACAAACAGTAATTTCTCCGCATTGCAAGGTGCAATTCTGAAATTTTTTGCTTTTTCCTGCTCCTCTTAGCATGATAAAGAAGATTCAAAGAGAGTGAGATGCCAGCTCCTTTCATTCAGTCAGTAGCTTCAAACATTTCTGGTATATGAATAACATGATGTTTTTCAATGGCAAAAATCAATGAATATTGTAAATGCACAAACAGTAATTTCTCAGTATTGCAAGGTGCAATTCTGAAATTTTTTGCTTTTTCCTGCTCCTCTTAGCATTATAAAGAAGATTCAAAGAGAGTGAGATGCCAGCTCCTTTCATTCAGTCAGTAGCTTCAATCATTTCTGGACGTTTTTCAATGGCAAAAATCAATGAATATTGTAAATGCACAAACAGTAATTTCTCCGCATTGCAAGGTGCAATTCTGAAATTTTTTGCTTTTTCCTGCTCCTCTTAGCATGATAAAGAAGATTCAAAGAGAGTGAAATGCCAGCTCCTTTCATTCAGTCAGTAGCTTCAATCATTTCTGGACGTTTTTCAATGGCAAAAATCAATGAATATTGTAAATGCACAAACAGTAATTTCTCCGCATTGCAAGGTGCAATTCTGAAATGTTTTGCTTTTTCCTGCTCCTCTTAGCATGATCAAGAAGATTCAAAGAGAGTGAGATGCCAGCTCCTTTCATTCAGTCAGTAGCTTCCAACATTTCTGGTATATGAATAACATGATGTTTTTCAATGGCAAAAATCAATGAATATTGTAAATGCACAAACAGTAATTTCTCAGTATTGCAAGGTGCAATTCTGAAATTTTTTGCTTTTTCCTGCTCCTCTTAGCATGATAAAGAAGATTCAAAGAGAGTGAGATGCCAGCTCCTTTCATTCAGTCAGTAGCTTCAATCATTTCTGGACGTTTTTCAATGGCAAAAATCAATGAATATTGTAAATGCACAAACAGTAATTTCTCCGCATTGCAAGGTGCAATTCTGAAATTTTTTGCATTTTCCTGCTCCTCTTAGCATGATAAAGATTCAAAGAGAGTGAGATGCCAGCTCCTTTCATTCAGTCAGTAGCTTCAAACATTTCTGGTATATGAATAACATGATGTTTTTCAATGGCAAAAATCAATGAATATTGTCAATGCACAAACAGTAATTTCTCTGCATTGCAAGGTGCAATTCTGAAATTTTTTGCTTTTTCCTGCTCCTCTTAGCATGATAAAGAAGATTCAAAGAGAGTGAGATGCCAGCTCCTTTCATTCAGTCAGTAGCTTCAAACATTTCTGGACGTTTTTCAATGGCAAAAATCAATGAATATTGTAAATGCACAAACAGTAATTTCTCCGCATTGCAAGGTGCAATTCTGAAATTTTTTGCTTTTTCCTGCTCCTCTTAGCATGATAAAGAAGATTCAAAGAGAGTGAGATGCCAGGTCCTTTCATTCAGTCAGTAGCTTCAATCATTTCTGGTATATGAATAACATGATGTTTTTCAATGGCAAAAATCAATGAATATTGTAAATGCACAAACAGTAATTTCTCCTCATTGCAAGGTGCAATTCTGAAATTTTTTGCTTTTCCTGCTCCTCTTAGCATGATAAAGAAGATTCAAAGAGAGTGAGATGCCAGCTCCTTTCATTCAGTCAGTAGCTTCAATCATTTCTGGTATATGAATAACATGATGTTTTTCAATGGCAAAAATCAATGAATATTGTAAATGCACAAACAGTAATTTCTCCGCATTGCAAGGTGCAATTCTGAAATTTTTTGCTTTTTAGTGCTCCTCTTAGCATGATAAAGAAGATTCAAAGAGAGTGAGATGCCAGCTCCTTTCATTCAGTCAGTAGCTTCAAACATTTCTGGTATATGAATAACATGATGTTTTTCAATGGCAAAAATCAATGAATATTGTAAATGCACAAACAGTAATTTCTCCGCATTGCAAGGTGCAATTCTGAAATTTTTTGCTTTTTAATGCTCCTCTTAGCATGATAAAGAAGATTCAAAGAGAGTGAGATGCCAGCTCATTTCATTCAGTCAGTAGCTTCAATCATTTCTGGACGTTTTTCAATGGCAAAAATCAATGAATATTGTAAATGCACAAACAGTAATTTCTCCGCATTGCAAGGTGCAATTCTGAAATTTTTTGCTTTTTCCTGCTCCTCTTAGCATGATAAAGAAGATTCAAAGAGAGTGAGATGCCAGGTCCTTTCATTCAGTCAGTAGCTTCAATCATTTCTGGTATATGAATAACATGATGTTTTTCAATGGCAAAAATCAATGAATATTGTAAATGCACAAACAGTAATTTCTCCGCATTGCAAGGTGCAATTCTGAAATTTTTTGCTTTTTCCTGCTCCTCTTAGCATGATAAAGAAGATTCAAAGAGAGTGAGATGCCAGCTCCTTTCATTCAGTCAGTAGCTTCAAACATATCTGGTATATGAATAACATGATGTTTTTCAATGGCAAAAATCAATGAATATTGTAAATGCACAAACAGTAATTTCTCCGCATTGCAAGGTGCAATTCTGAAATTTTTTGCTTTTTCCTGCTCCTCTTAGCATGATAAAGAATATTCAAAGAGATTGAGATACCAGCTCCTTTCATTCAGTCAGTAGCTTCAATCATTTCTGGACGTTTTTCAATGGCAAAAATCAATGAATATTGTAAATGCACAAACAGTAATTTCTCCGCATTGCAAGGTGCAATTCTGAAATTTTTTGCTTTTTCCTGCTCCTCTTAGCATGATAAAGAAGATTCAAAGAGAGTGAGATGCCAGCTCCTTTCATTCAGTCAGTAGCTTCAATCATTTCTGGACGTTTTTCAATGGCAAAAATCAATGAATATTGTAAATGCACAAACAGTAATTTCTCCGCATTGCAAGGTGCAATTCTGAAATTTTTTGCTTTTTCCTGCTCCTCTTAGCATGATAAAGAAGATTCAAAGAGAGTGAGATGCCAGCTCCTTTCATTCAGTCAGTAGCTTCAATCATTTCTGGACGTTTTTCAATGGCAAAAATCAATGAATATTGTAAATGCACAAACAGTAATTTCTCCGCATTGCAAGGTGCAATTCAGAAATTTTTTGCTTTTTCCTGCTCCTCTTAGCATGATAAAGAAGATTCAAAGAGAGTGAGATGCCAGCTTCTTTCATTCAGTCAGTAGCTTCAATCATTTCTGGTATATGAATAACGATGTTTTTCAATGGCAAAAATCAATGAATATTGTAAATGCACAAACAGTAATTTCTCCGCATTGCAAGGTGCAATTCTGAAATTTTTTGCTTTTTCCTGCCCCTCTTAGCATGATAAAGAAGATTCAAAGAGAGTGAGATGCCAGCTCCTTTCATTCAGTCAGTAGCTTCAAACATTTCTGGTATATGAATAACATGATGTTTTTCAATGGCAAAAATCAATGAATATTGTAAATGCACAAACAGTAATTTCTCCGCATTGCAAGGTGCAATTCTGAAATTTTTTGCTTTTTCCTGCTCCTCTTAGCATGATAAAGAAGATTCAAAGAGAGTGAGATGCCAGCTCCTTTCATTCAGTCAGTAGCTTCAATCATTTCTGGACGTTTTTCAATGGCAAAAATCAATGAATATTGTAAATGCACAAACAGTAATTTCTCCGCATTGCAAGGTGCAATTCTGAAATTTTTTGCTTTTTCCTGCTCCTCTTAGCATGATAAAGAAGATTCAAAGAGAGTGAGATGCCAGCTCCTTTCATTTAGTCAGTAGCTTCAATCATTTCTGGACGTTTTTCAATGGCAAAAATCAATGAATATTGTAAATGCACAAACAGTAATTTCTCCGCATTGCAAGGTGCAATTCTGAATTTTTTTGCTTTTTCCTGCTCTTAGCATGATAAAGAAGATTCAAAGAGAGTGAGATGCCAGCTCCTTTCATTCAGTAAGTAGCTTCAAACATTTCTGGTATATGAATAACATGATGTTTTTCAATGGCAAAAATCAATGAATATTGTAAATGCACAAACAGTAATTTCTCCGCATTGCAAGGTGCAATTCTGAAATTTTTTGCTTTTTCCTGCTCCTCTTAGCATGATAAAGAAGATTCAAAGAGAGTGAGATGCCAGCTCCTTTCATTCAGTCAGTAGCTTCAATCATTTCTGGACGTTTTTCAATGGCAAAAATCAATGAATATTGTAAATGCACAAACAGTAATTTCTCCGCATTGCAAGGTGAAAATCTGAAATTTTTTGCTTTTTCCTGCTCCTCTTAGCATGATAAAGAAGATTCAAAGAGAGTGAGATGCCAGCTCCTTTCATTCAGTCAGTAGCTTCAAACATTTCTGGTATATGAATAACATGATGTTTTTCAATGGCAAAAATCAATGAATATTGTAAATGCACAAACAGTAATTTCTCCGCATTGCAAGGTGCAATTCTGAAATTTTTTGCTTTTTCCTGCTCCTCTTAGCATGATAAAGAAGATTCAAAGAGAGTGAGATGCCAGCTCCTTTCATTCAGTCAGTAGCTTCAATCATTTCTGGACGTTTTTCAATGGCAAAAATCAATGAATATTGTAAATGCACAAACAGTAATTTCTCCGCATTGCAAGGTGCAATTCTGAAATTTTTTGCTTTTTCCTGCTCCTCTTAGCATGATAAAGAAGATTCAAAGAGAGTGAGATGCCAGCTCCTTTCATTCAGTCAGTAGCTTCAATCATTTCTGGTATATGAATAACATGATGTTTTTCAATGGCAAAAATCAATGAATATTGTAAATGCACAAACAGTAATTTCTCCGCATTGCAAGGTGCAATTCTGAAATTTTTTGTTTTTTCCTGCTCCTCTTAGCATGATAAAGAAGATTCAAAGAGAGTGAGATGCCAGCTCCTTTCATTCAGTCAGTAGCTTCAAACATTTCTGGTATATGAATAACATGATGTTTTTCAATGGCAAAAATCAATGAATATTGTAAATGCACAAACAGTAATTTCTCCGCATTGCAAGGTGCAATTCTGAAATTTTTTGCTTTTTCCTGCTCCTCTTAGCATGATAAAGAAGATTCAAAGAGAGTGAGATGCCAGCTCCTTTCATTCAGTCAGTAGCTTCAATCATTTCTGGACGTTTTTCAATGGCAAAAATCAATGAATATTGTAAATGCACAAACAGTAATTTCTCCGCATTGCAAGGTGCAATTCAGAAATTTTTTGCTTTTTCCTGCTCCTCTTAGCATGATAAAGAAGATTCAAAGAGAGTGAGATGCCAGCTTCTTTCATTCAGTCAGTAGCTTCAATCATTTCTGGTATATGAATAACGATGTTTTTCAATGGCAAAAATCAATGAATATTGTAAATGCACAAACAGTAATTTCTCCGCATTGCAAGGTGCAATTCTGAAATTTTTTGCTTTTTCCTGCCCCTCTTAGCATGATAAAGAAGATTCAAAGAGAGTGAGATGCCAGCTCCTTTCATTCAGTCAGTAGCTTCAAACATTTCTGGTATATGAATAACATGATGTTTTTCAATGGCAAAAATCAATGAATATTGTAAATGCACAAACAGTAATTTCTCCGCATTGCAAGGTGCAATTCTGAAATTTTTTGCTTTTTCCTGCTCCTCTTAGCATGATAAAGAAGATTCAAAGAGAGTGAGATGCCAGCTCCTTTCATTCAGTCAGTAGCTTCAATCATTTCTGGACGTTTTTCAATGGCAAAAATCAATGAATATTGTAAATGCACAAACAGTAATTTCTCCGCATTGCAAGGTGCAATTCTGAAATTTTTTGCTTTTTCCTGCTCCTCTTAGCATGATAAAGAAGATTCAAAGAGAGTGAGATGCCAGCTCCTTTCATTTAGTCAGTAGCTTCAATCATTTCTGGACGTTTTTCAATGGCAAAAATCAATGAATATTGTAAATGCACAAACAGTAATTTCTCCGCATTGCAAGGTGCAATTCTGAATTTTTTTGCTTTTTCCTGCTCTTAGCATGATAAAGAAGATTCAAAGAGAGTGAGATGCCAGCTCCTTTCATTCAGTAAGTAGCTTCAAACATTTCTGGTATATGAATAACATGATGTTTTTCAATGGCAAAAATCAATGAATATTGTAAATGCACAAACAGTAATTTCTCCGCATTGCAAGGTGCAATTCTGAAATTTTTTGCTTTTTCCTGCTCCTCTTAGCATGATAAAGAAGATTCAAAGAGAGTGAGATGCCAGCTCCTTTCATTCAGTCAGTAGCTTCAATCATTTCTGGACGTTTTTCAATGGCAAAAATCAATGAATATTGTAAATGCACAAACAGTAATTTCTCCGCATTGCAAGGTGAAAATCTGAAATTTTTTGCTTTTTCCTGCTCCTCTTAGCATGATAAAGAAGATTCAAAGAGAGTGAGATGCCAGCTCCTTTCATTCAGTCAGTAGCTTCAAACATTTCTGGTATATGAATAACATGATGTTTTTCAATGGCAAAAATCAATGAATATTGTAAATGCACAAACAGTAATTTCTCCGCATTGCAAGGTGCAATTCTGAAATTTTTTGCTTTTTCCTGCTCCTCTTAGCATGATAAAGAAGATTCAAAGAGAGTGAGATGCCAGCTCCTTTCATTCAGTCAGTAGCTTCAATCATTTCTGGACGTTTTTCAATGGCAAAAATCAATGAATATTGTAAATGCACAAACAGTAATTTCTCCGCATTGCAAGGTGCAATTCTGAAATTTTTTGCTTTTTCCTGCTCCTCTTAGCATGATAAAGAAGATTCAAAGAGAGTGAGATGCCAGCTCCTTTCATTCAGTCAGTAGCTTCAATCATTTCTGGTATATGAATAACATGATGTTTTTCAATGGCAAAAATCAATGAATATTGTAAATGCACAAACAGTAATTTCTCCGCATTGCAAGGTGCAATTCTGAAATTTTTTGTTTTTTCCTGCTCCTCTTAGCATGATAAAGAAGATTCAAAGAGAGTGAGATGCCAGCTCCTTTCATTCAGTCAGTAGCTTCAAACATTTCTGGTATATGAATAACATGATGTTTTTCAATGGCAAAAATCAATGAATATTGTAAATGCACAAACAGTAATTTCTCCGCATTGCAAGGTGCAATTCTGAAATTTTTTGCTTTTTCCTGCTCCTCTTAGCATGATAAAGAAGATTCAAAGAGAGTGAGATGCCAGCTCCTTTCATTCAGTCAGTAGCTTCAAACATTTCTGGTATATGAATAACATGATGTTTTTCAATGGCAAAAATCAATGAATATTGTAAATGCACAAACAGTAATTTCTCAGTATTGCAAGGTGCAATTCTGAAATTTTTTGCTTTTTCCTGCTCCTCTTAGCATGATAAAGAAGATTCAAAGAGAGTGAGATGCCAGCTCCTTTCATTCAGTCAGTAGCTTCAATCATTTCTGGACGTTTTTCAATGGCAAAAATCAATGAATATTGTAAATGCACAAACAGTAATTTCTCCGCATTGCAAGGTGCAATTCTGAAATTTTTTGCTTTTTCCTGCTCCTCTTAGCATGATAAAGAAGATTCAAAGAGAGTGAGATGCCAGCTCCTTTCATTCAGTCAGTAGCTTCAATCATTTCTGGACGTTTTTCAATGGCAAAAATCAATGAATATTGTAAATGCACAAACAGTAATTTCTCCGCATTGCAAGGTGCAATTCTGAAATGTTTTGCTTTTTCCTGCTCCTCTTAGCATGATAAAGAAGATTCAAAGAGAGTGAGATGCCAGCTCCTTTCATTCAGTCAGTAGCTTCAAACATTTCTGGTATATGAATAACATGATGTTTTTCAATGGCAAAAATCAATGAATATTGTAAATGCACAAACAGTAATTTCTCAGTATTGCAAGGTGCAATTCTGAAATTTTTTGCTTTTTCCTGCTCCTCTTAGCATGATAAAGAAGATTCAAAGAGAGTGAGATGCCAGCTCCTTTCATTCAGTCAGTAGCTTCAATCATTTCTGGACGTTTTTCAATGGCAAAAATCAATGAATATTGTAAATGCACAAACAGTAATTTCTCCGCATTGCAAGGTGCAATTCTGAAATTTTTTGCTTTTTCCTGCTCCTCTTAGCATGATAAAGATTCAAAGAGAGTGAGATGCCAGCTCCTTTCATTCAGTCAGTAGCTTCAAACATTTCTGGTATATGAATAACATGATGTTTTTCAATGGCAAAAATCAATGAATATTGTCAATGCACAAACAGTAATTTCTCTGCATTGCAAGGTGCAATTCTGAAATTTTTTGCTTTTTCCTGCTCCTCTTAGCATGATAAAGAAGATTCAAAGAGAGTGAGATGCCAGCTCCTTTCATTCAGTCAGTAGCTTCAAACATTTCTGGACGTTTTTCAATGGCAAAAATCAATGAATATTGTAAATGCACAAACAGTAATTTCTCCGCATTGCAAGGTGCAATTCTGAAATTCTTTGCTTTTTCCTGCTCCTCTTAGCATGATAAAGAAGATTCAAAGAGAGTGAGATGCCAGCTCCTTTCATTCAGTCAGTAGCTTCAATCATTTCTGGTATATGAATAACATGATGTTTTTCAATGGCAAAAATCAATGAATATTGTAAATGCACAAACAGTAATTTCTCCTCATTGCAAGGTGCAATTCTGAAATTTTTTGCTTTTCCTGCTCCTCTTAGCATGATAAAGAAGATTCAAAGAGAGTGAGATGCCAGCTCCTTTCATTCAGTCAGTAGCTTCAATCATTTCTGGTATATGAATAACATGATGTTTTTCAATGGCAAAAATCAATGAATATTGTAAATGCACAAACAGTAATTTCTCCGCATTGCAAGGTGCAATTCTGAAATTTTTTGCTTTTTAGTGCTCCTCTTAGCATGATAAAAAAGATTCAAAGAGAGTGAGATGCCAGCTCCTTTCATTCAGTCAGTAGCTTCAAACATTTCTGGTATATGAATAACATGATGTTTTTCAATGGCAAAAATCAATGAATATTGTAAATGCACAAACATTAATTTCTCCGCATTGCAAGGTGCAATTCTGAAATTTTTTGCTTTTTCCTGCTCCTCTTAGCATGATAAAGAAGATTCAAAGAGAGTGAGATGCCAGCTCCTTTCATTCAGTCAGTAGCTTCAATCATTTCTGGACGTTTTTCAATGGCAAAAATCAATGAATATTGTAAATGCACAAACAGTAATTTCTCCGCATTGCAAGGTGCAATTCTGAAATTTTTTGCTTTTTCCTGCTCCTCTTAGCATGATAAAGAAGATTCAAAGAGAGTGAGATGCCAGCTCCTTTCATTCAGTCAGTAGCTTCAATCATTTCTGGACGTTTTTCAATGGCAAAAATCAATGAATATTGTAAATGCACAAACAGTAATTTCTCCGCATTGCAAGGTGCAATTCAGAAATTTTTTGCTTTTTCCTGCTCCTCTTAGCATGATAAAGAAGATTCAAAGAGAGTGAGATGCCAGCTTCTTTCATTCAGTCAGTAGCTTCAATCATTTCTGGTATATGAATAACGATGTTTTTCAATGGCAAAAATCAATGAATATTGTAAATGCACAAACAGTAATTTCTCCGCATTGCAAGGTGCAATTCTGAAATTTTTTGCTTTTTCCTGCCCCTCTTAGCATGATAAAGAAGATTCAAAGAGAGTGAGATGCCAGCTCCTTTCATTCAGTCAGTAGCTTCAAACATTTCTGGTATATGAATAACATGATGTTTTTCAATGGCAAAAATCAATGAATATTGTAAATGCACAAACAGTAATTTCTCCGCATTGCAAGGTGCAATTCTGAAATTTTTTGCTTTTTCCTGCTCCTCTTAGCATGATAAAGAAGATTTAAAGAGAGTGAGATGCCAGCTCCTTTCATTCAGTCAGTAGCTTCAATCATTTCTGGACGTTTTTCAATGGCAAAAATCAATGAATATTGTAAATGCACAAACAGTAATTTCTCCGCATTGCAAGGTGCAATTCTGAAATTTTTTGCTTTTTCCTGCTCCTCTTAGCATGATAAAGAAGATTCAAAGAGAGTGAGATGCCAGCTCCTTTCATTTAGTCAGTAGCTTCAATCATTTCTGGACGTTTTTCAATGGCAAAAATCAATGAATATTGTAAATGCACAAACAGTAATTTCTCCGCATTGCAAGGTGCAATTCTGAATTTTTTTGCTTTTTCCTGCTCCTCTTAGCATGATAAAGAAGATTCAAAGAGAGTGAGATGCCAGCTCCTTTCATTCAGTAAGTAGCTTCAAACATTTCTGGTATATGAATAACATGATGTTTTTCAATGGCAAAAATCAATGAATATTGTAAATGCACAAACAGTAATTTCTCCGCATTGCAAGGTGCAATTCTGAAATTTTTTGCTTTTTCCTGCTCCTCTTAGCATGATAAAGAAGATTCAAAGAGAGTGAGATGCCAGCTCCTTTCATTCAGTCAGTAGCTTCAATCATTTCTGGACGTTTTTCAATGGCAAAAATCAATGAATATTGTAAATGCACAAACAGTAATTTCTCCGCATTGCAAGGTGCAAATCTGAAATTTTTTGCTTTTTCCTGCTCCTCTTAGCATGATAAAGAAGATTCAAAGAGAGTGAGATGCCAGCTCCTTTCATTCAGTCAGTAGCTTCAAACATTTCTGGTATATGAATAACATGATGTTTTTCAATGGCAAAAATCAATGAATATTGTAAATGCACAAACAGTAATTTCTCCGCATTGCAAGGTGCAATTCTGAAATTTTTTGCTTTTTCCTGCTCCTCTTAGCATGATAAAGAAGATTCAAAGAGAGTGAGATGCCAGCTCCTTTCATTCAGTCAGTAGCTTCAATCATTTCTGGACGTTTTTCAATGGCAAAAATCAATGAATATTGTAAATGCACAAACAGTAATTTCTCCGCATTGCAAGGTGCAATTCTGAAATTTTTTGCTTTTTCCTGCTCCTCTTAGCATGATAAAGAAGATTCAAAGAGAGTGAGATGCCAGCTCCTTTCATTCAGTCAGTAGCTTCAATCATTTCTGGTATATGAATAACATGATGTTTTTCAATGGCAAAAATCAATGAATATTGTAAATGCACAAACAGTAATTTCTCCGCATTGCAAGGTGCAATTCTGAAATTTTTTGTTTTTTCCTGCTCCTCTTAGCATGATAAAGAAGATTCAAAGAGAGTGAGATGCCAGCTCCTTTCATTCAGTCAGTAGCTTCAAACATTTCTGGTATATGAATAACATGATGTTTTTCAATGGCAAAAATCAATGAATATTGTAAATGCACAAACAGTAATTTCTCCGCATTGCAAGGTGCAATTCTGAAATTTTTTGCTTTTTCCTGCTCCTCTTAGCATGATAAAGAAGATTCAAAGAGAGTGAGATGCCAGCTCCTTTCATTCAGTCAGTAGCTTCAAACATTTCTGGTATATGAATAACATGATGTTTTTCAATGGCAAAAATCAATGAATATTGTAAATGCACAAACAGTAATTTCTCAGTATTGCAAGGTGCAATTCTGAAATTTTTTGCTTTTTCCTGCTCCTCTTAGCATGATAAAGAAGATTCAAAGAGAGTGAGATGCCAGCTCCTTTCATTCAGTCAGTAGCTTCAATCATTTCTGGACGTTTTTCAATGGCAAAAATCAATGAATATTGTAAATGCACAAACAGTAATTTCTCCGCATTGCAAGGTGCAATTCTGAAATTTTTTGCTTTTTCCTGCTCCTCTTAGCATGATAAAGAAGATTCAAAGAGAGTGAGATGCCAGCTCCTTTCATTCAGTCAGTAGCTTCAATCATTTCTGGACGTTTTTCAATGGCAAAAATCAATGAATATTGTAAATGCACAAACAGTAATTTCTCCGCATTGCAAGGTGCAATTCTGAAATGTTTTGCTTTTTCCTGCTCCTCTTAGCATGATAAAGAAGATTCAAAGAGAGTGAGATGCCAGCTCCTTTCATTCAGTCAGTAGCTTCAAACATTTCTGGTATATGAATAACATGATGTTTTTCAATGGCAAAAATCAATGAATATTGTAAATGCACAAACAGTAATTTCTCAGTATTACAAGGTGCAATTCTGAAATTTTTTGCTTTTTCCTGCTCCTCTTAGCATGATAAAGAAGATTCAAAGAGAGTGAGATGCCAGCTCCTTTCATTCAGTCAGTAGCTTCAATCATTTCTGGACGTTTTTCAATGGCAAAAATCAATGAATATTGTAAATGCACAAACAGTAATTTCTCCGCATTGCAAGGTGCAATTCTGAAATTTTTTGCTTTTTCCTGCTCCTCTTAGCATGATAAAGATTCAAAGAGAGTGAGATACCAGCTCCTTTCATTCAGTCAGTAGCTTCAAACATTTCTGGTATATGAATAACATGATGTTTTTCAATGGCAAAAATCAATGAATATTGTCAATGCACAAACAGTAATTTCTCTGCATTGCAAGGTGCAATTCTGAAATTTTTTGCTTTTTCCTGCTCCTCTTAGCATGATAAAGAAGATTCAAAGAGAGTGAGATGCCAGCTCCTTTCATTCAGTCAGTAGCTTCAAACATTTCTGGACGTTTTTCAATGGCAAAAATCAATGAATATTGTAAATGCACAAACAGTAATTTCTCCGCATTGCAAGGTGCAATTCTGAAATTCTTTGCTTTTTCCTGCTCCTCTTAGCATGATAAAGAAGATTCAAAGAGAGTGAGATGCCAGCTCCTTTCATTCAGTCAGTAGCTTCAATCATTTCTGGTATATGAATAACATGATGTTTTTCAATGGCAAAAATCAATGAATATTGTAAATGCACAAACAGTAATTTCTCCTCATTGCAAGGTGCAATTCTGAAATTTTTTGCTTTTCCTGCTCCTCTTAGCATGATAAAGAAGATTCAAAGAGAGTGAGATGCCAGCTCCTTTCATTCAGTCAGTAGCTTCAATCATTTCTGGTATATGAATAACATGATGTTTTTCAATGGCAAAAATCAATGAATATTGTAAATGCACAAACAGTAATTTCTCCGCATTGCAAGGTGCAATTCTGAAATTTTTTGCTTTTTAGTGCTCCTCTTAGCATGATAAAAAAGATTCAAAGAGAGTGAGATGCCAGCTCCTTTCATTCAGTCAGTAGCTTCAAACATTTCTGGTATATGAATAACATGATGTTTTTCAATGGCAAAAATCAATGAATATTGTAAATGCACAAACATTAATTTCTCCGCATTGCAAGGTGCAATTCTGAAATTTTTTGCTTTTTAATGCTCCTCTTAGCATGATAAAGAAGATTCAAAGAGAGTGAGATGCCAGCTCATTTCATTCAGTCAGTAGCTTCAATCATTTCTGGACGTTTTTCAATGGCAAAAATCAATGAATATTGTAAATGCACAAACAGTAATTTCTCCGCATTGCAAGGTGCAATTCTGAAATTTTTTGCTTTTTCCTGCTCCTCTTAGCATGATAAAGAAGATTCAAAGAGAGTGAGATGCCAGGTCCTTTCATTCAGTCAGTAGCTTCAATCATTTCTGGTATATGAATAACATGATGTTTTTCAATGGCAAAAATCAATGAATATTGTAAATGCACAAACAGTAATTTCTCCGCATTGCAAGGTGCAATTCTGAAATTTTTTGCTTTTTCCTGCTCCTCTTAGCATGATAAAGAAGATTCAAAGAGAGTGAGATGCCAGCTCCTTTCATTCAGTCAGTAGCTTCAAACATATCTGGTATATGAATAACATGATGTTTTTCAATGGCAAAAATCAATGAATATTGTAAATGCACAAACAGTAATTTCTCCGCATTGCAAGGTGCAATTCTGAAATTTTTTGCTTTTTCCTGCTCCTCTTAGCATGATAAAGAAGATTCAAAGAGATTGAGATGCCAGCTCCTTTCATTCAGTCAGTAGCTTCAATGATTTCTGGACGTTTTTCAATGGCAAAAATCAATGAATATTGTAAATGCACAAACAGTAATTTCTCCGCATTGCAAGGTGCAATTCTGAAATTTTTTGCTTTTTCCTGCTCCTCTTAGCATGATAAAGAAGATTCAAAGAGAATGAGATGCCAGCTCCTTTCATTCAGTCAGTAGCTTCAATCATTTCTGGACGTTTTTCAATGGCAAAAATCAATGAATATTGTAAATGCACAAACAGTAATTTCTCCGCATTGCAAGGTGCAATTCTGAAATTTTTTGCTTTTTCCTGCTCCTCTTAGCATGATAAAGAAGATTCAAAGAGAGTGAGATGCCAGCTCCTTTCATTCAGTCAGTAGCTTCAATCATTTCTGGACGTTTTTCAATGGCAAAAATCAATGAATATTGTAAATGCACAAACAGTAATTTCTCCGCATTGCAAGGTGCAATTCTGAAATTTTTTGCTTTTTCCTGCTCCTCTTAGCATGATAAAGAAGATTCAAAGAGAGTGAGATGCCAGCTTCTTTCATTCAGTCAGTAGCTTCAATCATTTCTGGTATATGAATAACGATGTTTTTCAATGGCAAAAATCAATGAATATTGTAAATGCACAAACAGTAATTTCTCCTCATTGCAAGGTGCAATTCTGAAATTTTTTGCTTTTTCCTGCTCCTCTTAGCATGATAAAGAAGATTCAAAGAGAGTGAGATGCCAGCTCCTTTCATTCAGTCAGTAGCTTCAAACATTTCTGGTATATGAATAACATGATGTTTTTCAATGGCAAAAATCAATGAATATTGTAAATGCACAAACAGTAATTTCTCCGCATTGCAAGGTGCAATTCTGAAATTTTTTGCTTTTTCCTGCTCCTCTTAGCATGATAAAGAAGATTCAAAGAGAGTGAGATGCCAGCTCCTTTCATTCAGTCAGTAGCTTCAATCATTTCTGGACGTTTTTCAATGGCAAAAATCAATGAATATTGTAAATGCACAAACAGTAATTTCTCCGCATTGCAAGGTGCAATTCTGAAATTTTTTGCTTTTTCCTGCTCCTCTTAGCATGATAAAGAAGATTCAAAGAGAGTGAGATGCCAGCTCCTTTCATTTAGTCAGTAGCTTCAATCATTTCTGGACGTTTTTCAATGGCAAAAATCAATGAATATTGTAAATGCACAAACAGTAATTTCTCCGCATTGCAAGGTGCAATTCTGAATTTTTTTGCTTTTTCCTGCTCCTCTTAGCATGATAAAGAAAATTCAAAGAGAGTGAGATGCCAGCTCCTTTCATTCAGTAAGTAGCTTCAAACATTTCTGGTATATGAATAACATGATGTTTTTCAATGGCAAAAATCAATGAATATTGTAAATGCACAAACAGTAATTTCTCCGCATTGCAAGGTGCAATTCTGAAATTTTTTGCTTTTTCCTGCTCCTCTTAGCATGATAAAGAAGATTCAAAGAGAGTGAGATGCCAGCTCCTTTCATTCAGTCAGTAGCTTCAATCATTTCTGGACGTTTTTCAATGGCAAAAATCAATGAATATTGTAAATGCACAAACAGTAATTTCTCCGCATTGCAAGGTGCAAATCTGAAATTTTTTGCTTTTTCCTGCTCCTCTTAGCATGATAAAGAAGATTCAAAGAGAGTGAGATGCCAGCTCCTTTCATTCAGTCAGTAGCTTCAAACATTTCTGGTATATGAATAACATGATGTTTTTCAATGGCAAAAATCAATGAATATTGTAAATGCACAAACAGTAATTTCTCCGCATTGCAAGGTGCAATTCTGAAATTTTTTGCTTTTTCCTGCTCCTCTTAGCATGATAAAGAAGATTCAAAGAGAGTGAGATGCCAGCTCCTTTCATTCAGTCAGTAGCTTCAATCATTTCTGGATGTTTTTCAATGGCAAAAATCAATGAATATTGTAAATGCACAAACAGTAATTTCTCCGCATTGCAAGGTGCAATTCTGAAATTTTTTGCTTTTTCCTGCTCCTCTTAGCATGATAAAGAAGATTCAAAGAGAGTGAGATGCCAGCTCCTTTCATTCAGTCAGTAGCTTCAAACATTTCTGGTATATGAATAACATGATGTTTTTCAATGGCAAAAATCAATGAATATTGTAAATGCACAAACAGTAATTTCTCCGCATTGCAAGGTGCAATTCTGAAATTTTTTGCTTTTTCCTGCTCCTCTTAGCATGATAAAGAAGATTCAAAGAGAGTGAGATGCCAGCTCCTTTCATTCAGTCAGTAGCTTCAATCATTTCTGGATGTTTTTCAATGGCAAAAATCAATGAATATTGTAAATGCACAAACAGTAATATCTCCGCATTGCAAGGTGCAATTCTGAAATTTTTTGCTTTTTCCTGCTCCTCTTAGCATGATAAAGAAGATTCAAAGAGAGTGAGATGCCAGCTCCTTTCATTCAGTCAGTAGCTTCAATCATTTCTGGACGTTTTTCAATGGCAAAAATCAATGAATATTGTAAATGCACAAACAGTAATTTCTCCGCATTGCAAGGTGCAAATCTGAAATTTTTTGCTTTTTCCTGCTCCTCTTAGCATGATAAAGAAGATTCAAAGAGAGTGAGATGCCAGCTCCTTTCATTCAGTCAGTAGCTTCAATCATTTCTGGACGTTTTTCAATGGCAAAAATCAATGAATATTGTAAATGCACAAACAGTAATTTCTCCGCATTGCAAGGTGCAATTCTGAAATTTTTTGCTTTTTCCTGCTCCTCATAGCATGATAAAGAAGATTCAAAGAGAGTGAGATGCCAGCTCCTTTCATTCAGTCAGTAGCTTCAAACATTTCTGGACGTTTTTCAATGGCAAAAATCAATGAATATTGTAAATGCACAAACAGTAATTTCTCCGCATTGCAATGTGCAATTCTGAAATTTTTTGCTTTTTCCTGCTCCTCTTAGCATGATAAAGAAGATTCAAAGAGAGTGAGATGCCAGCTCCTTTCATTCAGTCAGTAGCTTCAAACATTTCTGGTATATGAATAACATGATGTTTTTCAATGGCAAAAATCAATGAATATTGTAAATGCACAAACAGTAATTTCTCCGCATTGCAAGGTGCAATTCTGAAATTTTTTGCTTTTTCCTGCTCCTCTTAGCATGATAAAGAAGATTCAAAGAGAGTGAGATGCCAGCTCCTTTCATTCAGTCAGTAGCTTCAATCATTTCTGGATGTTTTTCAATGGCAAAAATCAATGAATATTGTAAATGCACAAACAGTAATTTCTCCGCATTGCAAGGTGCAATTCTGAAATTTCTTGCTTTTTCCTGCTCCTCTTAGCATGATAAAGAAGATTCAAAGAGAGTGAGATGCCAGCTCCTTTCATTCAGTCAGTAGCTTCAAACATTTCTGGTATGTGAATAACATGATGTTTTTCAATGGCAAAAATCAATGAATATTGTAAATGCACAAACAGTAATTTCTCCGCATTGCAAGGTGCAATTCTGAAATTTTTTGCTTTTTCCTGCTCCTCTTAGCATGATAAAGAAGATTCAAAGAGAGTGAGATGCCAGCTCCTTTCATTCAGTCAGTAGCTTCAATCATTTCTGGATGTTTTTCAATGGCAAAAATCAATGAATATTGTAAATGCACAAACAGTAATTTCTCCGCATTGCAAGGTGCAATTCTGAAATTTTTTGCTTTTTCCTGCTCCTCTTAGCATGATAAAGAAGATTCAAAGAGAGTGAGATGCCAGCTCCTTTCATTCAGTCAGTAGCTTCAATCATTTCTGGACGTTTTTCAACGGCAAAAATCAATGAATATTGTAAATGCACAAACAGTAATTTCTCCGCATTGCAAGGTGCAATTCTGAAATTTTTTGCTTTTTCCTGCTCCTCTTAGCATGATAAAGAAGATTCAAAGAGAGTGAGATGCCAGCTCCTTTCATTCAGTCAGTAGCTTCAAACATTTCTGGTATATGAATAACATGATGTTTTTCAATGGCAAAAATCAATGAATATTGTAAATGCACAAACAGGAATTTCTCCGCATTGCAAGGTGCAATTCTGAAATTTTTTGCTTTTTCCTGCTCCTCTTAGCATGATAAAGAAGATTCAAAGAGAGTGAGATGCCAGCTCCTTTCATTCAGTCAGTAGCTTCAATCATTTCTGGACGTTTTTCAATGGCAAAAATCAATGAATATTGTAAATGCACAAACAGTAATTTCTCCGCATTGCAAGGTGCAATTTTGAAATTTTTTGCTTTTTCCTGCTCCTCTTAGCATGATAGAGAAGATTCAAAGAGAGTGAGATGCCAGCTCCTTTCATTCAGTCAGTAGCTTCAATCATTTCTGGTCGTTTTTCAAGGGCAAAAATCAATGAATATTGTAAATGCACAAACAGTAATTTCTCCGCATTGCAAGGTGCAATTCTGAAATTTTTTAGTTTTTCCTGCTCCTCTTAGCATGATAAAGAAGATTCAAAGAGAGTGAGATGCCAGCTCCTTTCATTCAGTCAGTAGCTTCAAACATTTCTGGTATATGAATAACATGATGTTTTTCAATGGCAAAAATCAATGAATATTGTAAATGCACAAAGAGTAATTTCTCCGCATTGCAAGGTGCAATTCTGAAATTTTTTGCTTTTTCCTGCTCCTCTTAGCATGATAAAGAAGATTCAAAGAGAGTGAGATGCCAGCTCCTTTCATTCAGTCAGTAGCTTCAATCATTTCTGGACGTTTTTCAATGGCAAAAATCAATGAATATTGTAAATGCACAAACAGTAATTTCTCCGCATTGCAAGGTGCAATTCTGAAATTTTTTGCTTTTTCCTGCTCCTCTTAGCATGATAAAGAAGATTCAAAGAGAGTGAGATGCCAGCTCCTTTCATTCAGTCAGTAGCTTCAAACATTTCTGGTATATGAATAACATGATGTTTTTCAATGGCAAAAATCAATGAATATTGTAAATGCACAAACAGGAATTTCTCAGCATTGCAAGGTGCAATTCTGAAATTTTTTGCTTTTTCCTGCTCCTCTTAGCATGATAAAGAAGATTCAAAGAGAGTGAGATGCCAGCTCCTTTCATCCAGTCAGTAGCTTCAATCATTTCTGGACGTTTTTCAATGGCAAAAATCAATGAATATTATAAATGCACAAACAGTAATTTCTCCGCATTGCAAGGTGCAATTCTGAAATTTTTTGCTTTTTCCTGCTCCTCTTAGCATGATAAAGAAGATTCAAAGAGACTGAGATGCCAGCTCCTTTCATTCAGTCAGTAGCTTCAAACATTTCTGGTATATGAATAACATGATGTTTTTCAAAGGCAAAAATCAATGAATATTGTAAATGCACAAACAGGAATTTCTCCGCATTGCAAGGTGCAATTCTGAAATTTTTTGCTTTTTCCTGCTCCTCTTAGCATGATAAAGAAGATTCAAAGAGAGTGAGATGCCAGCTCCTTTCATTCAGTCAGTAGCTTCAATCATTTCTGGACGTTTTTCAATGGCAAAAATCAATGAATATTGTAAATGCACAAACAGTAATTTCTCCGCATTGCAAGGTGCAATTCTGAAATTTTTTAGTTTTTCCTGCTCCTCTTAGCATGATAAAGAAGATTCAAAGAGAGTGAGATGCCAGCTCCTTTCATTCAGTCAGTAGCTTCAAACATTTCTGGTATATGAATAACATGATGTTTTTCAATGGCAAAAATCAATGAATATTGTAAATGCACAAACAGTAATTTCTCCGCATTGCAAGGTGCAATTCTGAAATTTTTTGCTTTTTCCTGCTCCTCTTAGCATGATAAAGAAGATTCAAAGAGAGTGAGATGCCAGCTCCTTTCATTCAGTCAGTAGCTTCAATCATTTCTGGACGTTTTTCAATGGCAAAAATCAATGAATATTGTAAATGCACAAACAGTAATTTCTCCGCATTGCAAGGTGCAATTCTGAAATTTTTTGCTTTTTCCTGCTCCTCTTAGCATGATAAAGAAGATTCAAAGAGAGTGAGATGCCAGCTCCTTTCATTCAGTCAGTAGCTTCAAACATTTCTGGTATATGAATAACATGATGTTTTTCAATGGCAAAAATCAATGAATATTGTAAATGCACAAACAGGAATTTCTCCGCATTGCAAGGTGCAATTCTGAAATTTTTTGCTTTTTCCTGCTCCTCTTAGCATGGTAAAGAAGATTCAAAGAGAGTGAGATGCCAGCTCCTTTCATTCAGTCAGTAGCTTCAATCATTTCTGGACGTTTTTCAATGGCAAAAATCAATGAATATTGTAAATGCACAAACAGGAATTTCTCCGCATTGCAAGGTGCAATTCTGAAATTTTTTGCTTTTTCCTGCTCCTCTTAGCATGATAAAGAAGATTCAAAGAGATTGAGATGCCAGCTCCTTTCATTCAGTCAGTAGCTTCAATCATTTCTGGACGTTTTTCAATGGCAAAAATCAATGAATATTGTAAATGCACAAACAGTAATTTCTCCGCATTGCAAGGTGCAATTCTGAAATTTTTTGCTTTTTCCTGCTCCTTTTAGCATGATAAAGAAGATTCAAAGAGAGTGAGATGCCAGCTCCTTTCATTCAGTCAGCAGCTTCAAACATTTCTGGTATATGAATAACATGATGTTTTTCAATGGCAAAAATCAATGAATATTGTAAATGCACAAACAGTAATTTCTCTGCATTGCAAGGAGCAATTCTGAAATTTTTTGCTTTTTCCTGCTCCTCTTAGCATGATAAAGAAGATTCAAAGAGAGAGAGATGCCAGCTCCTTTCATTCAGTCAGTAGCTTCAATCATTTCTGGACGTTTTTCAATGGCAAAAATCAATGAATATTGTAAATGCACAAACAGTAATTTCTCCGCATTGCAAGGTGCAATTCTGAAATTTTTTGCTTTTTCCTGCTCCTCTTAGCATGATAAAGAAGATTCAAAGAGAGTGAGATGCCAGGTCCTTTCATTCAGTCAGTAGCTTCAATCATTTCTGGTATATGAATAACATGATGTTTTTCAATGGCAAAAATCAATGAATATTGTAAATGCACAAACAGTAATTTCTCCGCATTGCAAGGTGCAATTCTGAAATTTTTTGCTTTTTCCTGCTCCTCTTAGCATGATAAAGAAGATTCAAAGAGAGTGAGATGCCAGCTCCTTTCATTCAGTCAGTAGCTTCAAACATATCTGGTATATGAATAACATGATGTTTTTCAATGGCAAAAATCAATGAATATTGTAAATGCACAAACAGTAATTTCTCCGCAATGCAAGGTGCAATTCTGAAATTTTTTGCTTTTTCCTGCTCCTCTTAGCATGATAAAGAAGATTCAAAGAGATTGAGATGCCAGCTCCTTTCATTCAGTCAGTAGCTTCAATGATTTCTGGACGTTTTTCAATGGCAAAAATCAATGAATATTGTAAATGCACAAACAGTAATTTCTCCGCATTGCAAGGTGCAATTCTGAAATTTTTTGCTTTTTCCTGCTCCTCTTAGCATGATAAAGAAGATTCAAAGAGAATGAGATGCCAGCTCCTTTCATTCAGTCAGTAGCTTCAATCATTTCTGGACGTTTTTCAATGGCAAAAATCAATGAATATTGTAAATGCACAAACAGTAATTTCTCCGCATTGCAAGGTGCAATTCTGAAATTTTTTGCTTTTTCCTGCTCCTCTTAGCATGATAAAGAAGATTCAAAGAGAGTGAGATGCCAGCTCCTTTCATTCAGTCAGTAGCTTCAATCATTTCTGGACGTTTTTCAATGGCAAAAATCAATGAATATTGTAAATGCACAAACAGTAATTTCTCCGCATTGCAAGGTGCAATTCTGAAATTTTTTGCTTTTTCCTGCTCCTCTTAGCATGATAAAGAAGATTCAAAGAGAGTGAGATGCCAGCTTCTTTCATTCAGTCAGTAGCTTCAATCATTTCTGGTATATGAATAACGATGTTTTTCAATGGCAAAAATCAATGAATATTGTAAATGCACAAACAGTAATTTCTCCTCATTGCAAGGTGCAATTCTGAAATTTTTTGCTTTTTCCTGCTCCTCTTAGCATGATAAAGAAGATTCAAAGAGAGTGAGATGCCAGCTCCTTTCATTCAGTCAGTAGCTTCAAACATTTCTGGTATATGAATAACATGATGTTTTTCAATGGCAAAAATCAATGAATATTGTAAATGCACAAACAGTAATTTCTCCGCATTGCAAGGTGCAATTCTGAAATTTTTTGCTTTTTCCTGCTCCTCTTAGCATGATAAAGAAGATTCAAAGAGAGTGAGATGCCAGCTCCTTTCATTCAGTCAGTAGCTTCAATCATTTCTGGACGTTTTTCAATGGCAAAAATCAATGAATATTGTAAATGCACAAACAGTAATTTCTCCGCATTGCAAGGTGCAATTCTGAAATTTTTTGCTTTTTCCTGCTCCTCTTAGCATGATAAAGAAGATTCAAAGAGAGTGAGATGCCAGCTCCTTTCATTTAGTCAGTAGCTTCAATCATTTCTGGACGTTTTTCAATGGCAAAAATCAATGAATATTGTAAATGCACAAACAGTAATTTCTCCGCATTGCAAGGTGCAATTCTGAAATTTTTTGCTTTTTCCTGCTCCTCTTAGCATGATAAAGAAGATTCAAAGAGAGTGAGATGCCAGCTCCTTTCATTCAGTCAGTAGCTTCAATCATTTCTGGACGTTTTTCAATGGCAAAAATCAATGAATATTGTAAATGCACAAACAGTAATTTCTCCGCATTGCAAGGTGCAAATCTGAAATTTTTTGCTTTTTCCTGCTCCTCTTAGCATGATAAAGAAGATTCAAAGAGAGTGAGATGCCAGCTCCTTTCATTCAGTCAGTAGCTTCAAACATTTCTGGTATATGAATAACATGATGTTTTTCAATGGCAAAAATCAATGAATATTGTAAATGCACAAACAGTAATTTCTCCGCATTGCAAGGTGCAATTCTGAAATTTTTTGCTTTTTCCTGCTCCTCTTAGCATGATAAAGAAGATTCAAAGAGAGTGAGATGCCAGCTCCTTTCATTCAGTCAGTAGCTTCAATCATTTCTGGATGTTTTTCAATGGCAAAAATCAATGAATATTGTAAATGCACAAACAGTAATTTCTCCGCATTGCAAGGTGCAATTCTGAAATTTTTTGCTTTTTCCTGCTCCTCTTAGCATGATAAAGAAGATTCAAAGAGAGTGAGATGCCAGCTCCTTTCATTCAGTCAGTAGCTTCAAACATTTCTGGTATATGAATAACATGATGTTTTTCAATGGCAAAAATCAATGAATATTGTAAATGCACAAACAGTAATTTCTCCGCATTGCAAGGTGCAATTCTGAAATTTTTTGCTTTTTCCTGCTCCTCTTAGCATGATAAAGAAGATTCAAAGAGAGTGAGATGCAAGCTCCTTTCATTCAGTCAGTAGCTTCAATCATTTCTGGATGTTTTTCAATGGCAAAAATCAATGAATATTGTAAATGCACAAACAGTAATATCTCCGCTTTGCAAGGTGCAATTCTGAAATTTTTTGCTTTTTCCTGCTCCTCTTAGCATGATAAAGAAGATTCAAAGAGAGTGAGATGCCAGCTCCTTTCATTCAGTCAGTAGCTTCAATCATTTCTGGACGTTTTTCAATGGCAAAAATCAATGAATATTGTAAATGCACAAACAGTAATTTCTCCGCATTGCAAGGTGCAAATCTGAAATTTTTTGCTTTTTCCTGCTCCTCTTAGCATGATAAAGAAGATTCAAAGAGAGTGAGATGCCAGCTCCTTTCATTCAGTCAGTAGCTTCAATCATTTCTGGACGTTTTTCAATGGCAAAAATCAATGAATATTGTAAATGCACAAACAGTAATTTCTCCGCATTGCAAGGTGCAATTCTGAAATTTTTTGCTTTTTCCTGCTCCTCATAGCATGATAAAGAAGATTCAAAGAGAGTGAGATGCCAGCTCCTTTCATTCAGTCAGTAGCTTCAAACATTTCTGGACGTTTTTCAATGGCAAAAATCAATGAATATTGTAAATGCACAAACAGTAATTTCTCCGCATTGCAATGTGCAATTCTGAAATTTTTTGCTTTTTCCTGCTCCTCTTAGCATGATAAAGAAGATTCAAAGAGAGTGAGATGCCAGCTCCTTTCATTCAGTCAGTAGCTTCAAACATTTCTGGTATATGAATAACATGATGTTTTTCAATGGCAAAAATCAATGAATATTGTAAATGCACAAACAGTAATTTCTCCGCATTGCAAGGTGCAATTCTGAAATTTTTTGCTTTTTCCTGCTCCTCTTAGCATGATAAAGAAGATTCAAAGAGAGTGAGATGCCAGCTCCTTTCATTCAGTCAGTAGCTTCAATCATTTCTGGATGTTTTTCAATGGCAAAAATCAATGAATATTGTAAATGCACAAACAGTAATTTCTCCGCATTGCAAGGTGCAATTCTGAAATTTTTTGCTTTTTCCTGCTCCTCTTAGCATGATAAAGAAGATTCAAAGAGAGTGAGATGCCAGCTCCTTTCATTCAGTCAGTAGCTTCAAACATTTCTGGTATGTGAATAACATGATGTTTTTCAATGGCAAAAATCAATGAATATTGTAAATGCACAAACAGTAATTTCTCCGCATTGCAAGGTGCAATTCTGAAATTTTTTGCTTTTTCCTGCTCCTCTTAGCATGATAAAGAAGATTCAAAGAGAGTGAGATGCCAGCTCCTTTCATTCAGTCAGTAGCTTCAATCATTTCTGGATGTTTTTCAATGGCAAAAATCAATGAATATTGTAAATGCACAAACAGTAATTTCTCCGCATTGCAAGGTGCAATTCTGAAATTTTTTGCTTTTTCCTGCTCCTCTTAGCATGATAAAGAAGATTCAAAGAGAGTGAGATGCCAGCTCCTTTCATTCAGTCAGTAGCTTCAATCATTTCTGGACGTTTTTCAATGGCAAAAATCAATGAATATTGTAAATGCACAAACAGTAATTTCTCCGCATTGCAAGGTGCAATTCTGAAATTTTTTGCTTTTTCCTGCTCCTCTTAGCATGATAAAGAAGATTCAAAGAGAGTGAGATGCCAGCTCCTTTCATTCAGTCAGTAGCTTCAAACATTTCTGGTATATGAATAACATGATGTTTTTCAATGGCAAAAATCAATGAATATTGTAAATGCACAAACAGGAATTTCTCCGCATTGCAAGGTGCAATTCTGAAATTTTTTGCTTTTTCCTGCTCCTCTTAGCATGATAAAGAAGATTCAAAGAGAGTGAGATGCCAGCTCCTTTCATTCAGTCAGTAGCTTCAATCATTTCTGGACGTTTTTCAATGGCAAAAATCAATGAATATTGTAAATGCACAAACAGTAATTTCTCCGCATTGCAAGGTGCAATTTTGAAATTTTTTGCTTTTTCCTGCTCCTCTTAGCATGATAGAGAAGATTCAAAGAGAGTGAGATGCCAGCTCCTTTCATTCAGTCAGTAGCTTCAATCATTTCTGGTCGTTTTTCAAGGGCAAAAATCAATGAATATTGTAAATGCACAAACAGTAATTTCTCCGCATTGCAAGGTGCAATTCTGAAATTTTTTAGTTTTTCCTGCTCCTCTTAGCATGATAAAGAAGATTCAAAGAGAGTGAGATGCCAGCTCCTTTCATTCAGTCAGTAGCTTCAAACATTTCTGGTATATGAATAACATGATGTTTTTCAATGGCAAAAATCAATGAATATTGTAAATGCACAAAGAGTAATTTCTCCGCATTGCAAGGTGCAATTCTGAAATTTTTTGCTTTTTCCTGCTCCTCTTAGCATGATAAAGAAGATTCAAAGAGAGTGAGATGCCAGCTCCTTTCATTCAGTCAGTAGCTTCAATCATTTCTGGACGTTTTTCAATGGCAAAAATCAATGAATATTGTAAATGCACAAACAGTAATTTCTCCGCATTGCAAGGTGCAATTCTGAAATTTTTTGCTTTTTCCTGCTCCTCTTAGCATGATAAAGAAGATTCAAAGAGAGTGAGATGCCAGCTCCTTTCATTCAGTCAGTAGCTTCAAACATTTCTGGTATATGAATAACATGATGTTTTTCAATGGCAAAAATCAATGAATATTGTAAATGCACAAACAGGAATTTCTCAGCATTGCAAGGTGCAATTCTGAAATTTTTTGCTTTTTCCTGCTCCTCTTAGCATGATAAAGAAGATTCAAAGAGAGTGAGATGCCAGCTCCTTTCATCCAGTCAGTAGCTTCAATCATTTCTGGACGTTTTTCAATGGCAAAAATCAATGAATATTATAAATGCACAAACAGTAATTTCTCCGCATTGCAAGGTGCAATTCTGAAATTTTTTGCTTTTTCCTGCTCCTCTTAGCATGATAAAGAAGATTCAAAGAGACTGAGATGCCAGCTCCTTTCATTCAGTCAGTAGCTTCAAACATTTCTGGTATATGAATAACATGATGTTTTTCAAAGGCAAAAATCAATGAATATTGTAAATGCACAAACATGAATTTCTCCGCATTGCAAGGTGCAATTCTGAAATTTTTTGCTTTTTCCTGCTCCTCTTAGCATGATAAAGAAGATTCAAAGAGAGTGAGATGCCAGCTCCTTTCATTCAGTCAGTAGCTTCAATCATTTCTGGACGTTTTTCAATGGCAAAAATCAATGAATATTGTAAATGCACAAACAGTAATTTCTCCGCATTGCAAGGTGCAATTCTGAAATTTTTTAGTTTTTCCTGCTCCTCTTAGCATGATAAAGAAGATTCAAAGAGAGTGAGATGCCAGCTCCTTTCATTCAGTCAGTAGCTTCAAACATTTCTGGTATATGAATAACATGATGTTTTTCAATGGCAAAAATCAATGAATATTGTAAATGCACAAACAGTAATTTCTCCGCATTGCAAGGTGCAATTCTGAAATTTTTTGCTTTTTCCTGCTCCTCTTAGCATGATAAAGAATATTCAAAGAGAGTGAGATGCCAGCTCCTTTCATTCAGTCAGTAGCTTCAATCATTTCTGGACGTTTTTCAATGGCAAAAATCAATGAATATTGTAAATGCACAAACAGTAATTTCTCCGCATTGCAAGGTGCAATTCTGAAATTTTTTGCTTTTTCCTGCTCCTCTTAGCATGATAAAGAAGATTCAAAGAGAGTGAGATGCCAGCTCCTTTCATTCAGTCAGTAGCTTCAAACATTTCTGGTATATGAATAACATGATGTTTTTCAATGGCAAAAATCAATGAATATTGTAAATGCACAAACAGGAATTTCTCCGCATTGCAAGGTGCAATTCTGAAATTTTTTGCTTTTTCCTGCTCCTCTTAGCATGGTAAAGAAGATTCAAAGAGAGTGAGATGCCAGCTCCTTTCATTCAGTCAGTAGCTTCAATCATTTCTGGACGTTTTTCAATGGCAAAAATCAATGAATATTGTAAATGCACAAACAGGAATTTCTCCGCATTGCAAGGTGCAATTCTGAAATTTTTTGCTTTTTCCTGCTCCTCTTAGCATGATAAAGAAGATTCAAAGAGATTGAGATGCCAGCTCCTTTCATTCAGTCAGTAGCTTCAATCATTTCTGGACGTTTTTCAATGGCAAAAATCAATGAATATTGTAAATGCACAAACAGTAATTTCTCCGCATTGCAAGGTGCAATTCTGAAATTTTTTGCTTTTTCCTGCTCCTCTTAGCATGATAAAGAAGATTCAAAGAGAGTGAGATGCCAGCTCCTTTCATTCAGTCAGTAGCTTCAATCATTTCTGGTATATGAATAACATGATGTTTTTCAATGGCAAAAATCAATGAATATTGTAAATGCACAAACAGTAATTTCTCCGCATTGCAAGGTGCAATTCTGAAATTTTTTGCTTTTTCCTGCTCCTCTTAGCATGATAAAGAAGATTCAAAGAGAGTGAGATGCCAGCTCCTTTCATTCAGTCAGTAGCTTCAATCATTTCTGGTATATGAATAACATGATGTTTTTCAATGGCAAAAATCAATGAATATTGTAAATGCACAAACAGTAATTTCTCCGCATTGCAAGGTGCAATTCTGAAATTTTTTGCTTTTTAGTGCTCCTCTTAGCATGATAAAGAAGATTCAAAGAGAGTGAGATGCCAGCTCCTTTCATTCAGTCAGTAGCTTCAAACATTTCTGGTATATGAATAACATGATGTTTTTCAATGGCAAAAATCAATGAATATTGTAAATGCACAAACAGTAATTTCTCCGCATTGCAAGGTGCAATTCTGAAATTTTTTGCTTTTTCCTGCTCCTCTTAGCATGATAAAGAAGATTCAAAGAGAGTGAGATGCCAGCTCCTTTCATTCAGTCAGTAGCTTCAAACATTTCTGGACGTTTTTCAATGGCAAAAATCAATGAATATTGTAAATGCACAAACAGTAATTTCTCCGCATTGCAATGTGCAATTCTGAAATTTTTTGCTTTTTCCTGCTCCTCTTAGCATGATAAAGAAGATTCAAAGAGAGTGAGATGCCAGCTCCTTTCATTCAGTCAGTAGCTTCAAACATTTCTGGTATATGAATAACATGATGTTTTTCAATGGCAAAAATCAATGAATATTGTAAATGCACAAACAGTAATTTCTCCGCATTGCAAGGTGCAATTCTGAAATTTTTTGCTTTTTCCTGCTCCTCTTAGCATGATAAAGAAGATTCAAAGAGAGTGAGATGCCAGCTCCTTTCATTCAGTCAGTAGCTTCAATCATTTCTGGACGTTTTTCAATGGCAAAAATCAATGAATATTGTAAATGCACAAACAGTAATTTCTCCGCATTGCAAGGTGCAATTCTGAAATTTTTTGCTTTTTCCTGCTCCTCTTAGCATGATAAAGAAGATTCAAAGAGAGTGAGATGCCAGGTCCTTTCATTCAGTCAGTAGCTTCAATCATTTCTGGTATATGAATAACATGATGTTTTTCAATGGCAAAAATCAATGAATATTGTAAATGCACAAACAGTAATTTCTCCGCATTGCAAGGTGCAATTCTGAAATTTTTTGCTTTTTCCTGCTCCTCTTAGCATGATAAAGAAGATTCAAAGAGAGTGAGATGCCAGCTCCTTTCATTCAGTCAGTAGCTTCAAACATTTCTGGTATATGAATAACATGATGTTTTTCAATGGCAAAAATCAATGAATATTGTAAATGCACAAACAGTAATTTCTCCGCATTGCAAGGTGCAATTCTGAAATTTTTTGCTTTTTCCTGCTCCTCTTAGCATGATAAAGAAGATTCAAAGAGAGTGAGATGCCAGCTCCTTTCATTCAGTCAGTAGCTTCAATCATTTCTGGACGTTTTTCAATGGCAAAAATCAATGAATATTGTAAATGCACAAACAGTAATTTCTCCGCATTGCAAGGTGCAATTCTGAAATTTTTTGCTTTTTCCTGCTCCTCTTAGCATGATAAAGAAGATTCAAAGAGAGTGAGATGCCAGCTCCTTTCATTCAGTCAGTAGCTTCAATCATTTCTAGTATATGAATAACATGATGTTTTTCAATGGCAAAAATCAATGAATATTGTAAATGCACAAACAGTAATTTCTCCGCATTGCAAGGTGCAATTCTGAAATTTTTTGCTTTTTCCTGCTCCTCTTAGCATGATAAAGAAGATTCAAAGAGAGTGAGATGCCAGCTCCTTTCATTCAGTCAGTAGCTTCAATCATTTCTGGTATATGAATAACATGATGTTTTTCAATGGCAAAAATCAATGAATATTGTAAATGCACAAAGAGTAATTTCTCCGCATTGCAAGGTGCAATTCTGAAATTTTTTGCTTTTTCCTGCTTCTCTTAGCATGATAAAGAAGATTCAAAGAGAGTGAGATGCCAGCTCCTTTCATTCAGTCAGTAGCTTCAATCATTTCTGGACGTTTTTCAATGGCAAAAATCAATGAATATTGTAAATGCACAAACAGTAATTTCTCCGCATTGCAAGGTGCAATTCTGAAATTTTTTGCTTTTTCCTGCTCCTCTTAGCATGATAAAGAAGATTCAAAGAGAGTGAGATGCCAGCTCCTTTCATTCAGTCAGTAGCTTCAATCATTTCTGGTATATGAATAACATGATGTTTTTCAATGGCAAAAATCAATGAATATTGTAAATGCACAAACAGTAATTTCTCCGCATTGCAAGGTGCAATTCTGAAATTTTTTGTTTTTTCCTGCTCCTCTTAGCATGATAAAGAAGATTCAAAGAGAGTGAGATGCCAGGTCCTTTCATTCAGTCAGTAGCTTCAAACATTTCTGGTATATGAATAACATGATGTTTTTCAATGGCAAAAATCAATGAATATTGTAAATGCACAAACAGTAATTTCTCCGCATTGCAAGGTGCAATTCTGAAATTTTTTGCTTTTTCCTGCTCCTCTTAGCATGATAAAGAAGATTCAAAGAGAGTGAGATGCCAGCTCCTTTCATTCAGTCAGTAGCTTCAATCATTTCTGGACGTTTTTCAATGGCAAAAATCAATGAATATTGTAAATGCACAAACAGTAATTTCTCCGCATTGCAAGGTGCAATTCTGAAATTTTTTGCTTTTTCCTGCTCCTCTTAGCATGATAAAGAAGATTCAAAGAGAGTGAGATGCCAGCTCCTTTCATTCAGTCAGTAGCTTCAATCATTTCTGGTATATGAATAACATGATGTTTTTCAATGGCAAAAATCAATGAATATTGTAAATGCACAAACAGTAATTTCTCCGCATTGCAAGGTGCAATTCTGAAATTTTTTGTTTTTTCCTGCTCCTCTTAGCATGATAAAGAAGATTCAAAGAGAGTGAGATGCCAGCTCCTTTCATTCAGTCAGTAGCTTCAAACATTTCTGGTATATGAATAACATGATGTTTTTCAATGGCAAAAATCAATGAATATTGTAAATGCACAAACAGTAATTTCTCCGCATTGCAAGGTGCAATTCTGAAATTTTTTGCTTTTTCCTGCTCCTCTTAGCATGATAAAGAAGATTCAAAGAGAGTGAGATGCCAGCTCCTTTCATTCAGTCAGTAGCTTCAATCATTTCTGGACGTTTTTCAATGGCAAAAATCAATGAATATTGTAAATGCACAAACAGTAATTTCTCCGCATTGCAAGGTGCAATTCTGAAATTTTTTGCTTTTTCCTGCTCCTTTTAGCATGATAAAGAAGATTCAAAGAGAGTGAGATGCCAGCTCCTTTCATTCAGTCAGCAGCTTCAAACATTTCTGGTATATGAATAACATGATGTTTTTCAATGGCAAAAATCAATGAATATTGTAAATGCACAAACAGTAATTTCTCCGCATTGCAAGGTGCAATTCTGAAATTTTTTGCTTTTTCCTGCTCCTCTTAGCATGATAAAGAAGATTCAAAGAGAGTGAGATGCCAGCTCCTTTCATTCAGTCAGTAGCTTCAATCATTTCTGGTATATGAATAACATGATGTTTTTCAATGGCAAAAATCAATGAATATTGTAAATGCACAAACAGTAATTTCTCCGCATTGCAAGGTGCAATTCTGAAATTTTTTGCTTTTTCCTGCTCCTCTTAGCATGATAAAGAAGATTCAAAGAGAGTGAGATGCCAGCTCCTTTCATTCAGTCAGTAGCTTCAATCATTTCTGGTATATGAATAACATGATGTTTTTCAATGGCAAAAATCAATGAATATTGTAAATGCACAAACAGTAATTTCTCCGCATTGCAAGGTGCAATTCTGAAATTTTTTGCTTTTTAGTGCTCCTCTTAGCATGATAAAGAAGATTCAAAGAGAGTGAGATGCCAGCTCCTTTCATTCAGTCAGTAGCTTCAAACATTTCTGGTATATGAATAACATGATGTTTTTCAATGGCAAAAATCAATGAATATTGTAAATGCACAAACAGTAATTTCTCCGCATTGCAAGGTGCAATTCTGAAATTTTTTGCTTTTTCCTGCTCCTCTTAGCATGATAAAGAAGATTCAAAGAGAGTGAGATGCCAGCTCCTTTCATTCAGTCAGTAGCTTCAATCATTTCTGGTATATGAATAACATGATGTTTTTCAATGGCAAAAATCAATGAATATTGTAAATGCACAAACAGTAATTTCTCCGCATTGCAAGGTGCAATTCTGAAATTTTTTGCTTTTTAGTGCTCCTCTTAGCATGATAAAGAAGATTCAAAGAGAGTGAGATGCCAGCTCCTTTCATTCAGTCAGTAGCTTCAAACATTTCTGGTATATGAATAACATGATGTTTTTCAATGGCAAAAATCAATGAATATTGTAAATGCACAAACAGTAATTTCTCCGCATTGCAAGGTGCAATTCTGAAATTTTTTGCTTTTTCCTGCTCCTCTTAGCATGATAAAGAAGATTCAAAGAGAGTGAGATGCCAGCTCCTTTCATTCAGTCAGTAGCTTCAAACATTTCTGGACGTTTTTCAATGGCAAAAATCAATGAATATTGTAAATGCACAAACAGTAATTTCTCCGCATTGCAAGGTGCAATTCTGAAATTTTTTGCTTTTTCCTGCTCCTCTTAGCATGATAAAGAAGATTCAAAGAGAGTGAGATGCCAGCTCCTTTCATTCAGTCAGTAGCTTCAAACATTTCTGGTATATGAATAACATGATGTTTTTCAATGGCAAAAATCAATGAATATTGTAAATGCACAAACAGTAATTTCTCCGCATTGCAAGGTGCAATTCTGAAATTTTTTGCTTTTTCCTGCTCCTCTTAGCATGATAAAGAAGATTCAAAGAGAGTGAGATGCCAGCTCCTTTCATTCAGTCAGTAGCTTCAATCATTTCTGGACGTTTTTCAAAGGCAAAAATCAATGAATATTGTAAATGCACAAACAGTAATTTCTCCGCATTGCAAGGTGCAATTCTGAAATTTTTTGCTTTTTCCTGCTCCTCTTAGCATGATAAAGAAGATTCAAAGAGAGTGAGATGCCAGCTCATTTCATTCAGTCAGTAGCTTCAATCATTTCTGGTATATGAATAACATGATATTTTTCAATGGCAAAAATCAATGAATATTGTAAATGCACAAACAGTAATTTCTCCGCATTGCAAGGTGCAATTCTGAAATTTTTTGCTTTTTCCTGCTCCTCTTAGCATGATAAAGAAGATTCAAAGAGAGTGAGATGCCAGCTCCTTTCATTCAGTCATTAGCTTCAATCATTTCTGGACGTTTTTCTATGGCAAAAATCAATGAATATTGTAAATGCACAAACAGTAATTTCTCCGCATTGCAAGGTGCAATTCTGAAATTTTTTGCTTTTTCCTGCTCCTCTTAGCATGATAAAGAAGATTCAAAGAGAGTGAGATGCCAGCTCCTTTCATTCAGTCAGTAGCTTCAATCATTTCTGGTATATGAATAACATGATGTTTTTCAATGGCAAAAATCAATGAATATTGTAAATGCACAAACAGTAATTTCTCCGCATTGCAAGGTGCAATTCTGAAATTTTTTGCTTTTTCCTGCTCCTCTTAGCATGATAAAGAAGATTCAAAGAGAGTGAGATGCCAGCTCCTTTCATTCAGTCAGTAGCTTCAAACATTTCTGGTATATGAATAACATGATGTTTTTCAATGGCAAAAATCAATGAATATTGTAAATGCACAAACAGTAATTTCTCCGCATTGCAAGGTGCAATTCTGAAATTTTTTGCTTTTTCCTGCTCCTCTTAGCATGATAAAGAAGATTCAAAGAGAGTGAGATGCCAGCTCCTTTCATTCAGTCAGTAGCTTCAATCATTTCTGGACGTTTTTCAATGGCAAAAATCAATGAATATTGTAAATGCACAAACAGTAATTTCTCCGCATTGCAAGGTGCAATTCTGAAATTTTTTGCTTTTTCCTGCTCCTCTTAGCATGATAAAGAAGATTCAAAGAGAGTGAGATGCCAGCTCCTTTCATTCAGTCAGTAGCTTCAATCATTTCTGGTATATGAATAACATGATGTTTTTCAATGGCAAAAATCAATGAATATTGTAAATGCACAAACAGTAATTTCTCCGCATTGCAAGGTGCAATTCTGAAATTTTTTGCTTTTTCCTGCTCCTCTTAGCATGATAAAGAAGATTCAAAGAGAGTGAGATGCCAGCTCCTTTCATTCAGTCAGTAGCTTCAAACATTTCTGGTATATGAATAACATGATGTTTTTCAATGGCAAAAATCAATGAATATTGTAAATGCACAAACAGTAATTTCTCCGCATTGCAAGGTGCAATTCTGAAATTTTTTGCTTTTTCCTGCTCCTCTTAGCATGATAAAGAAGATTCAAAGAGAGTGAGATGCCAGCTCCTTTCATTCAGTCAGTAGCTTCAAACATTTCTGGTATATGAATAACATGATGTTTTTCAATGGCAAAAATCAATGAATATTGTAAATGCACAAACAGGAATTTCTCCGCATTGCAAGATGCAATTCTGAAATTTTTTGCTTTTTCCTGCTCCTCTTAGCATGATAAAGAAGATTCAAAGAGAGTGAGATGCCAGCTCCTTTCATTCAGTCAGTAGCTTCAATCATTTCTGGACATTTTTCAATGGCAAAAATCAATGAATATTGTAAATGCACAAACAGGAATTTCTCCGCATTGCAAGGTGCAATTATGAAATTTTTTGCTTTTTCCTGCTCCTCTTAGCATGATAAAGAAGATTCAAAGAGAGTGAGATGCCAGCTCCTTTCATTCAGTCAGTAGCTTCAATCATTTCTGGTATATGAATAACATGATGTTTTTCAATGGCAAAAATCAATGAATATTGTAAATGCACAAACAGTAATTTCTCCGCATTGCAAGGTGCAATTCTGAAATTTTTTGCTTTTTCCTGCTCCTCTTAGCATGATAAAGAAGATTCAAAGAGAGTGAGATGCCAGCTCCTTTCATTCAGTCAGTAGCTTCAAACATTTCTGGTATATGAATAACATGATGTTTTTCAATGGCAAAAATCAATGAATATTGTAAATGCACAAACAGTAATTTCTCCGCATTGCAAGGTGCAATTCTGAAATTTTTTGCTTTTTCCTGCTCCTCTTAGCATGATAAAGAAGATTCAAAGAGAGTGAGATGCCAGCTCCTTTCATTCAGTCAGTAGCTTCAAACATTTCTGGTATATGAATAACATGATGTTTTTCAATGGCAAAAATCAATGAATATTGTAAATGCACAAACAGGAATTTCTCCGCATTGCAAGATGCAATTCTGAAATCTTTTGCTTTTTCCTGCTCCTCTTAGCATGATAAAGAAGATTCAAAGAGAGTGAGATGCCAGCTCCTTTCATTCAGTCAGTAGCTTCAATCATTTCTGTACATTTTTCAATGGCAAAAATCAATGAATATTGTAAATGCACAAACAGGAATTTCTCCGCATTGCAAGGTGCAATTATGAAATTTTTTGCTTTTTCCTGCTCCTCTTAGCATGATAAAGAAGATTCAAAGAGAGTGAGATGCCAGCTCCTTTCATTCAGTCAGTAGCTTCAAACATTTCTGGTATATGAATAACATGATGTTTTTCAATGGCAAAAATCAATGAATATTGTAAATGCACAAACAGGAATTTCTCCGCATTGCAAGGTGCAATTCTGAAATTTTTTGCTTTTTCCTGCTCCTCTTTGCATGATAAAGAAGATTCAAAGAGAGTGAGATGCCAGCTCCTTTCATTCAGTCAGTAGCTTCAATCATTTCTGGACGTTTTTCAATGGCAAAAATCAATGAAAATTGTAAATGCACAAACAGTAATTTCTCCGCATTGCAAGGTGCAATTTTGAAATTTTTTGCTTTTTCCTGCTCCTCTTAGCATGATAGAGAAGATTCAAAGAGAGTGAGATGCCAGCTCCTTTCATTCAGTCAGTAGCTTCAATCATTTCTGGTCGTTTTTCAATGGCAAAAATCAATGAATATTGTAAATGCACAAACAGTAATTTCTCCGCATTGCAAGGTGCAATTCTGAAATTTTTTAGTTTTTCCTGCTCCTCTTAGCATGATAAAGAAGATTCAAAGAGGGTGAGATGCCAGCTCCTTTCATTCAGTCAGTAGCTTCAAACATTTCTGGTATATGAATAACATGATGTTTTTCAATGGCAAAAATCAATGAATATTGTAAATGCACAAACAGTTATTTCTCCGCATTGCAAGGTGCAATTCTGAAATTTTTTGCTTTTTCCTGCTCCTCTTAGCATGATAAAGAAGATTCAAAGAGAGTGAGATGCCAGCTCCTTTCATTCAGTCAGTAGCTTCAATCCTTTCTGGAAGTTTTTCAATGGCAAAAATCAATGAATATTGTAAATGCACAAACAGTAATTTCTCCGCATTGCAAGGTGAAATTCTGAAATTTTTTGCTTTTTCCTGCTCCTCTTAGCATGATAAAGAAGATTCAAAGAGAGTGAGATGCCAGCTCCTTTCATTCAGTCAGTAGCTTCAAACATTTCTGGTATATGAATAACATGATGCTTTTCAATGGCAAAAATCAATGAATATTGTAAATGCACAAACAGGAATTTCTCCGCATTGCAAGGTGCAATTCTGAAATTTTTTGCTTTTTCCTGCTCCTCTTAGCATGATAAAGAAGATTCAAAGAGAGTGAGATGCCAGCTCCTTTCATTTAGTCAGTAGCTTCAATCATTTCTGGACGTTTTTCAATGGCAAAAATCAATGAATATTGTAAATGCACAAACAGGAATTTCTCCGCATTGCAAGGTGCAATTCTGAATTTTTTTGCTTTTTCCTGCTCCTCTTAGCATGATAAAGAAGATTCAAAGAGAGTGAGATGCCAGCTCCTTTCATTCAGTCAGTAGCTTCAAACATTTCTGGTATATGAATAACATGATGTTTTTCAATGGCAAAAATCAATGAATATTGTAAATGCACAAACAGGAATTTCTCCGCATTGCAAGGTGCAATTCTGAAATTTTTTGCTTTTTCCTGCTCCTCTTAGCATGATAAAGAAGATTCAAAGAGAGTGAGATGCCAGCTCCTTTCATTCAGTCAGTTTCTTCAATCATTTCTGGACGTTTTTCAAAGGCAAAAATCAATGAATATTGTAAATGCACAAACAGTAATTTCTCCGCATTGCAAGGTGCAATTCTGAAATTTTTTGCTTTTTCCTGCTCCTCTTAGCATGATAAAGAAGATTCAAAGAGAGTGAGATGCCAGCTCATTTCATTCAGTCAGTAGCTTCAATCATTTCTGGTATATGAATAACATGATGTTTTTCAATGGCAAAAATCAATGAATATTGTAAATGCACAAACAGTAATTTCTCCGCATTGCAAGGTGCAATTCTGAAATTTTTTGCTTTTTCCTGCTCCTCTTAGCATGATAAAGAAGATTCAAAGAGAGTGAGATGCCAGCTCCTTTCATTCAGTCAGTAGCTTCAATCATTTCTGGACGTTTTTCAATGGCAAAAATCAATGAATATTGTAAATGCACAAACAGTAATTTCTCCGCATTGCAAGGTGCAATTCTGAAATTTTTTGCTTTTTCCTGCTCCTCTTAGCATGATAAAGAAGATTCAAAGAGAGTGAGATGCCAGCTCCTTTCATTCAGTCAGTAGCTTCAATCATTTCTGGTATATGAATAACATGATGTTTTTCAATGGCAAAAATCAATGAATATTGTAAATGCACAAACAGTAATTTCTCCGCATTGCAAGGTGCAATTCTGAAATTTTTTGCTTTTTCCTGCTCCTCTTAGCATGATAAAGAAGATTCAAAGAGAGTGAGATGCCAGCTCCTTTCATTCAGTCAGTAGCTTCAAACATTTCTGGTATATGAATAACATGATGTTTTTCAATGGCAAAAATCAATGAATATTGTAAATGCACAAACAGTAATTTCTCCGCATTGCAAGGTGCAATTCTGAAATTTTTTGCTTTTTCCTGCTCCTCTTAGCATGATAAAGAAGATTCAAAGAGAGTGAGATGCCAGCTCCTTTCATTCAGTCAGTAGCTTCAATCATTTCTGGACGTTTTTCAATGGCAAAAATCAATGAATATTGTAAATGCACAAACAGTAATTTCTCCGCATTGCAAGGTGCAATTCTGAAATTTTTTGCTTTTTCCTGCTCCTCTTAGCATGATAAAGAAGATTCAAAGAGAGTGAGATGCCAGCTCCTTTCATTCAGTCAGTAGCTTCAATCATTTCTGGTATATGAATAACATGATGTTTTTCAATGGCAAAAATCAATGAATATTGTAAATGCACAAACAGTAATTTCTCCGCATTGCAAGGTGCAATTCTGAAATTTTTTGCTTTTTCCTGCTCCTCTTAGCATGATAAAGAAGATTCAAAGAGAGTTAGATGCCAGCTCCTTTTATTCAGTCAGTAGGTTCAAACATTTCTGGTATATGAATAACATGATGTTTTTCAATGGCAAAAATCAATGAATATTGTAAATGCACAAACAGTAATTTCTCCGCATTGCAAGGTGCAATTCTGAAATTTTTTAGTTTTTCCTGCTCCTCTTAGCATGATAAAGAAGATTCAAAGAGAGTGAGATGCCAGCTCCTTTCATTCAGTCAGTAGCTTCAATCATTTCTGGACGTTTTTCAATGGCAAAAATCAATGAATATTGTAAATGCACAAACAGTAATTTCTCCGCATTGCAAGGTGCAATTCTGAAATTTTTTGCTTTTTCCTGCTCCTCTTAGCATGATAAAGAAGATTCAAAGAGAGTGAGATGCCAGCTCCTTTCATTCAGTCAGTAGCTTCAAACATTTCTGGTATATGAATAACATGATGTTTTTCAATGGCAAAAATCAATGAATATTGTAAATGCACAAACAGGAATTTCTCCGCATTGCAAGGTGCAATTCTGAAATTTTTTGCTTTTTCCTGCTCCTCTTAGCATGATAAAGAAGATTCAAAGAGAGTGAGATGCCAGCTCCTTTCATTCAGTCAGTAGCTTCAATCATTTCTGGACGTTTTTCAATGGCAAAAATCAATGAATATTGTAAATGCACAAACAGTAATTTCTCCGCATTGCAAGGTGCAATTCTGAAATTTTTTAGTTTTTCCTGCTCCTCTTAGCATGATAAAGAAGATTCAAAGAGAGTGAGATGCCAGCTCCTTTCATTCAGTCAGTAGCTTCAAACATTTCTGGTATATGAATAACATGATGTTTTTCAATGGCAAAAATCAATGAATATTGTAAATGCACAAACAGTAATTTCTCCGCATTGCAAGGTGCAATTCTGAAATTTTTTGCTTTTTCCTGCTCCTCTTAGCATGATAAAGAAGATTCAAAGAGAGTGAGATGCCAGCTCCTTTCATTCAGTCAGTAGCTTCAATCATTTCTGGACGTTTTTCAATGGCAAAAATCAATGAATATTGTAAATGCACAAACAGTAATTTCTCCGCATTGCAAGGTGCAATTCTGAAATTTTTTGCTTTTTCCTGCTCCTCTTAGCATGATAAAGAAGATTCAAAGAGAGTGAGATGCCAGCTCCTTTCATTCAGTCAGTAGCTTCAAACATTTCTGGTATATGAATAACATGTTTTTCAATGGCAAAAATCAATGAATATTGTAAATGCACAAACAGGAATTTCTCCGCATTGCAAGGTGCAATTCTGAAATTTTTTGTTTTTTCCTGCTCCTCTTAGCATGATAAAGAAGATTCAAAGAGAGTGAGATGCCAGCTCCTTTCATTCAGTCAGTAGCTTCAATCATTTCTGGACGTTTTTCAATGGCAAAAATCAATGAATATTGTAAATGCACAAACAGGAATTTCTCCGCATTGCAAGGTGCAATTCTGAAATTTTTTGCTTTTTCCTGCTCCTCTTAGCATGATAAAGAAGATTCAAAGAGATTGAGATGCCAGCTCCTTTCATTCAGTCAGTAGCTTCAATCATTTCTGGACGTTTTTCAATGGCAAAAATCAATGAATATTGTAAATGCACAAACAGTAATTTCTCCGCATTGCAAGGTGCAATTCTGAAATTTTTTGCTTTTTCCTGCTTCTTTTAGCATGATAAAGAAGATTCAAAGAGAGTGAGATGCCAGCTCCTTTCATTCAGTCAGCAGCTTCAAACATTTCTGGTATATGAATAACATGATGTTTTTCAATGGCAAAAATCAATGAATATTGTAAATGCACAAACAGTAATTTCTCTGCATTGCAAGGTGCAATTCTGAAATTTTTTGCTTTTTCCTGCTCCTCTTAGCATGATAAAGAAGATTCAAAGAGAGTGAGATGCCAGCTCCTTTCATTCAGTCAGTAGCTTCAATCATTTCTGGACGTTTTTTAATGGCAAAAATCAATGAATATTGTAAATGCACAAACAGTAATTTCTCCGCATTGCAAGGTGCAATTCTGAAATGTTTTGCTTTTTCCTGCTCCTCTTAGCATGATAAAGAAGATTCAAAGAGAGTGAGATGCCAGCTCCTTTCATTCAGTCAGTAGCTTCAATCATTTCTGGTATATGAATAACATGATGTTTTTCAATGGCAAAAATCAATGAATATTGTAAATGCACAAACTAATATCTCCACATTGCAAGGTGCAATTCTGAAATTTTTTGCTTTTTCCTGCTAATCCTAGCATGATAAAGAAGATTCAAAGAGAGTGAGATGCCAGCTCCTTTCATTCAGTCAGTAGCTTCAATCATTTCTGGTATATGAATAACATGATGTTTTTCAATGGCAAAAATCAATGAATATTGTAAATGCACAAACAGTAATTTCTCCGCATTGCAAGGTGCAATTCTGAAATTTTTTGCTTTTTAGTGCTCCTCTTAGCATGATAAAGAAGATTCAAAGAGAGTGAGATGCCAGCTCCTTTCATTCAGTCAGTAGCTTCAAACATTTCTGGTATATGAATAACATGATGTTTTTCAATGGCAAAAATCAATGAATATTGTAAATGCACAAACAGTAATTTCTCCGCATTGCAAGGTGCAATTCTGAAATTTTTTGCTTTTTCCTGCTCCTCTTAGCATGATAAAGAAGATTCAAAGAGAGTGAGATGCCAGCTCCTTTCATTCAGTCAGTAGCTTCAAACATTTCTGGACGTTTTTCAATGGCAAAAATCAATGAATATTGTAAATGCACAAACAGTAATTTCTCCGCATTGCAATGTGCAATTCTGAAATTTTTTGCTTTTTCCTGCTCCTCTTAGCATGATAAAGAAGATTCAAAGAGAGTGAGATGCCAGCTCCTTTCATTCAGTCAGTAGCTTCAAACATTTCTGGTATATGAATAACATGATGTTTTTCAATGGCAAAAATCAATGAATATTGTAAATGCACAAACAGTAATTTCTCCGCATTGCAAGGTGCAATTCTGAAATTTTTTGCTTTTTCCTGCTCCTCTTAGCATGATAAAGAAGATTCAAAGAGAGTGAGATGCCAGCTCCTTTCATTCAGTCAGTAGCTTCAATCATTTCTGGACGTTTTTCAAAGGCAAAAATCAATGAATATTGTAAATGCACAAACAGTAATTTCTCCGCATTGCAAGGTGCAATTCTGAAATTTTTTGCTTTTTCCTGCTCCTCAGCATGATAAAGAAGATTCAAAGAGAGTGAGATGCCAGCTCCTTTCATTCAGTCAGTAGCTTCAATCATTTCTGGTATATGAATAACATGATGTTTTTCAATGGCAAAAATCAATGAATATTGTAAATGCACAAACAGTAATTTCTCCGCATTGCAAGGTGCAATTCTGAAATTTTTTGCTTTTTCCTGCTCCTCTTAGCATGATAAAGAAGATTCAAAGAGAGTGAGATGCCAGCTCCTTTCATTCAGTCAGTAGCTTCAATCATTTCTGGACGTTTTTCAATGGCAAAAATCAATGAATATTGTAAATGCACAAACAGTAATTTCTCCGCATTGCAAGGTGCAATTCTGAAATTTTTTGCTTTTTCCTGCTCCTCTTAGCATGATAAAGAAGATTCAAAGAGAGTGAGATGCCAGGTCCTTTCATTCAGTCAGTAGCTTCAATCATTTCTGGTATATGAATAACATGATGTTTTTCAATGGCAAAAATCAATGAATATTGTAAATGCACAAACAGTAATTTCTCCGCATTGCAAGGTGCAATTCTGAAATTTTTTGCTTTTTCCTGCTCCTCTTAGCATGATAAAGAAGATTCAAAGAGTGTGAGATGCCAGCTCCTTTCATTCAGTCAGTAGCTTCAAACATATCTGGTATATGAATAACATGATGTTTTTCAATGGCAAAAATCAATGAATATTGTAAATGCACAAACAGTAATTTCTCCGCATTGCAAGGTGCAATTCTGAAATTTTTTGCTTTTTCCTGCTCCTCTTAGCATGATAAAGAAGATACAAAGAGATTGAGATGCCAGCTCCTTTCATTCAGTCAGTAGCTTCAATCATTTCTGGACGTTTTTCAATGGCAAAAATCAATGAATATTGTAAATGCACAAACAGTAATTTCTCCGCATTGCAAGGTGCAATTCTGAAATTTTTTGCTTTTTCCTGCTCCTCTTAGCATGATAAAGAAGATTCAAAGAGAGTGAGATGCCAGCTCCTTTCATTCAGTCAGTAGCTTCAAACATTTCTGGTATATGAATAACATGATGTTTTTCAATGGCAAAAATCAATGAATATTGTAAATGCACAAACAGGAATTTCTCCGCATTGCAAGGTGCAATTCTGAAATTTTTTGCTTTTTCCTGCTCCTCTTAGCATGATAAAGAAGATTCAAAGAGAGTGAGATGCCAGCTCCTTTCATTCAGTCAGTAGCTTCAATCATTTCTGGACGTTTTTCAATGGCAAAAATCAATGAATATTGTAAATGCACAAACAGTAATTTCTCCGCATTGCAAGGTGCAATTTTGAAATTTTTTGCTTTTTCCTGCTCCTCTTAGCATGATAGAGAAGATTCAAAGAGAGTGAGATGCCAGCTCCTTTCATTCAGTCAGTAGCTTCAATCATTTCTGGTCGTTTTTCAATGGCAAAAATCAATGAATATTGTAAATGCACAAACAGTAATTTCTCCGCATTGCAAGGTGCAATTCTGAAATTTTTTAGTTTTTCCTGCTCCTCTTAGCATGATAAAGAAGATTCAAAGAGAGTGAGATGCCAGCTCCTTTCATTCAGTCAGTAGCTTCAAACATTTCTGGTATATGAATAACATGATGTTTTTCAATGGCAAAAATCAATGAATATTGTAAATGCACAAACAGGAATTTCTCCGCATTGCAAGGTGCAATTCTGAAATTTTTTGTTTTTTCCTGCTCCTCTTAGCATGATAAAGAAGATTCAAAGAGAGTGAGATGCCAGCTCCTTTCATTCAGTCAGTAGCTTCAATCATTTCTGGACGTTTTTCAATGGCAAAAATCAATGAATATTGTAAATGCACAAACAGGAATTTCTCCGCATTGCAAGGTGCAATTCTGAAATTTTTTGCTTTTTCCTGCTCCTCTTAGCATGATAAAGAAGATTCAAAGAGATTGAGATGCCAGCTCCTTTCATTCAGTCAGTAGCTTCAATCATTTCTGGACGTTTTTCAATGGCAAAAATCAATGAATATTGTAAATGCACAAACAGTAATTTCTCCGCATTGCAAGGTGCAATTCTGAAATTTTTTGCTTTTTCCTGCTTCTTTTAGCATGATAAAGAAGATTCAAAGAGAGTGAGATGCCAGCTCCTTTCATTCAGTCAGCAGCTTCAAACATTTCTGGTATATGAATAACATGATGTTTTTCAATGGCAAAAATCAATGAATATTGTAAATGCACAAACAGGAATTTCTCTGCATTGCAAGGTGCAATTCTGAAATTTTTTGCTTTTTCCTGCTCCTCTTAGCATGATAAAGAAGATTCAAAGAGAGTGAGATGCCAGCTCCTTTCATTCAGTCAGTAGCTTCAATCATTTCTGGACGTTTTTTAATGGCAAAAATCAATGAATATTGTAAATGCACAAACAGTAATTTCTCCGCATTGCAAGGTGCAATTCTGAAATTTTTTGCTTTTTCCTGCTCCTCTTAGCATGATAAAGAAGATTCAAAGAGAGTGAGATGCCAGCTCCTTTCATTCAGTCAGTAGCTTCAATCATTTCTGGTATATGAATAACATGATGTTTTTCAATGGCAAAAATCAATGAATATTGTAAATGCACAAACTAATATCTCCACATTGCAAGGTGCAATTCTGAAATTTTTTGCTTTTTCCTGCTAATCCTAGCATGATAAAGAAGATTCAAAGAGAGTGAGATGCCAGCTCCTTTCATTCAGTCAGTAGCTTCAATCATTTCTGGTATATGAATAACATGATGTTTTTCAATGGCAAAAATCAATGAATATTGTAAATGCACAAACAGTAATTTCTCCGCATTGCAAGGTGCAATTCTGAAATTTTTTGCTTTTTAGTGCTCCTCTTAGCATGATAAAGAAGATTCAAAGAGAGTGAGATGCCAGCTCCTTTCATTCAGTCAGTAGCTTCAAACATTTCTGGTATATGAATAACATGATGTTTTTCAATGGCAAAAATCAATGAATATTGTAAATGCACAAACAGTAATTTCTCCGCATTGCAAGGTGCAATTCTGAAATTTTTTGCTTTTTCCTGCTCCTCTTAGCATGATAAAGAAGATTCAAAGAGAGTGAGATGCCAGCTCCTTTCATTCAGTCAGTAGCTTCAAACATTTCTGGACGTTTTTCAATGGCAAAAATCAATGAATATTGTAAATGCACAAACAGTAATTTCTCCGCATTGCAATGTGCAATTCTGAAATTTTTTGCTTTTTCCTGCTCCTCTTAGCATGATAAAGAAGATTCAAAGAGAGTGAGATGCCAGCTCCTTTCATTCAGTCAGTAGCTTCAAACATTTCTGGTATATGAATAACATGATGTTTTTCAATGGCAAAAATCAATGAATATTGTAAATGCACAAACAGTAATTTCTCCGCATTGCAAGGTGCAATTCTGAAATTTTTTGCTTTTTCCTGCTCCTCTTAGCATGATAAAGAAGATTCAAAGAGAGTGAGATGCCAGCTCCTTTCATTCAGTCAGTAGCTTCAATCATTTCTGGACGTTTTTCAAAGGCAAAAATCAATGAATATTGTAAATGCACAAACAGTAATTTCTCCGCATTGCAAGGTGCAATTCTGAAATTTTTTGCTTTTTCCTGCTCCTCAGCATGATAAAGAAGATTCAAAGAGAGTGAGATGCCAGCTCCTTTCATTCAGTCAGTAGCTTCAATCATTTCTGGTATATGAATAACATGATGTTTTTCAATGGCAAAAATCAATGAATATTGTAAATGCACAAACAGTAATTTCTCCGCATTGCAAGGTGCAATTCTGAAATTTTTTGCTTTTTCCTGCTCCTCTTAGCATGATAAAGAAGATTCAAAGAGAGTGAGATGCCAGCTCCTTTCATTCAGTCAGTAGCTTCAATCATTTCTGGACGTTTTTCAATGGCAAAAATCAATGAATATTGTAAATGCACAAACAGTAATTTCTCCGCATTGCAAGGTGCAATTCTGAAATTTTTTGCTTTTTCCTGCTCCTCTTAGCATGATAAAGAAGATTCAAAGAGAGTGAGATGCCAGGTCCTTTCATTCAGTCAGTAGCTTCAATCATTTCTGGTATATGAATAACATGATGTTTTTCAATGGCAAAAATCAATGAATATTGTAAATGCACAAACAGTAATTTCTCCGCATTGCAAGGTGCAATTCTGAAATTTTTTGCTTTTTCCTGCTCCTCTTAGCATGATAAAGAAGATTCAAAGAGTGTGAGATGCCAGCTCCTTTCATTCAGTCAGTAGCTTCAAACATATCTGGTATATGAATAACATGATGTTTTTCAATGGCAAAAATCAATGAATATTGTAAATGCACAAACAGTAATTTCTCCGCATTGCAAGGTGCAATTCTGAAATTTTTTGCTTTTTCCTGCTCCTCTTAGCATGATAAAGAAGTTTCAAAGAGATTGAGATGCCAGCTCCTTTCATTCAGTCAGTAGCTTCAATCATTTCTGGACGTTTTTCAATGGCAAAAATCAATGAATATTGTAAATGCACAAACAGTAATTTCTCCGCATTGCAAGGTGCAATTCTGAAATTTTTTGCTTTTTCCTGCTCCTCTTAGCATGATAAAGAAGATTCAAAGAGAGTGAGATGCCAGCTCCTTTCATTCAGTCAGTAGCTTCAAACATTTCTGGTATATGAATAACATGATGTTTTTCAATGGCAAAAATCAATGAATATTGTAAATGCACAAACAGGAATTTCTCCGCATTGCAAGGTGCAATTCTGAAATTTTTTGCTTTTTCCTGCTCCTCTTAGCATGATAAAGAAGATTCAAAGAGAGTGAGATGCCAGCTCCTTTCATTCAGTCAGTAGCTTCAATCATTTCTGGACGTTTTTCAATGGCAAAAATCAATGAATATTGTAAATGCACAAACAGTAATTTCTCCGCATTGCAAGGTGCAATTTTGAAATTTTTTGCTTTTTCCTGCTCCTCTTAGCATGATAGAGAAGATTCAAAGAGAGTGAGATGCCAGCTCCTTTCATTCAGTCAGTAGCTTCAATCATTTCTGGTCGTTTTTCAATGGCAAAAATCAATGAATATTGTAAATGCACAAACAGTAATTTCTCCGCATTGCAAGGTGCAATTCTGAAATTTTTTAGTTTTTCCTGCTCCTCTTAGCATGATAAAGAAGATTCAAAGAGAGTGAGATGCCAGCTCCTTTCATTCAGTCAGTAGCTTCAAACATTTCTGGTATATGAATAACATGATGTTTTTCAATGGCAAAAATCAATGAATATTGTAAATGCACAAACAGTTATTTCTCCGCATTGCAAGGTGCAATTCTGAAATTTTTTGCTTTTTCCTGCTCCTCTTAGCATGATAAAGAAGATTCAAAGAGAGTGAGATGCCATCTCCTTTCATTCAGTCAGTAGCTTCAATCATTTCTGGACGTTTTTCAATGGCAAAAATCAATGAATATTGTAAATGCACAAACAGTAATTTCTCCGCATTGCAAGGTGCAATTCTGAAATTTTTTGCTTTTTCCTGCTCCTCTTAGCATGATAAAGAAGATTCAAAGATAGTGAGATGCCAGCTCCTTTCATTCAGTCAGTAGCTTCAAACATTTCTGGTATATGAATAACATGATGTTTTTCAATGGCAAAAATCAATGAATATTGTAAATGCACAAACAGGAATTTCTCCGCATTGCAAGGTGCAATTCTGAAATTTTTTGCTTTTTCCTGCTCCTCTTAGCATGATAAAGAAGATTCAAAGAGAGTGAGATGCCAGCTCCTTTCATTCAGTCAGTAGCTTCAATCATTTCTGGACGTTTTTCAATGGCAAAAATCAATGAATATTGTAAATGCACAAACAGTAATTTCTCCGCATTGCAAGGTGCAATTCTGAAATTTTTTGCTTTTTCCTGCTCCTCTTAGCATGATAAAGAAGATTCAAAGAGAGTGAGATGCCAGCTCCTTTCATTCAGTCAGTAGCTTCAAACATTTCTGGTATATGAATAACATGATGTTTTTCAATGGCAAAAATCAATGAATATTGTAAATGCACAAACAGGAATTTCTCCGCATTGCAAGGTGCAATTCTGAAATTTTTTGCTTTTTCCTGCTCCTCTTAGCATGATAAAGAAGATTCAAAGAGAGTGAGATGCCAGCTCCTTTCATTCAGTAAGTAGCTTCAATCATTTCTGGACGTTTTTCAATGGCAAAAATCAATGAATATTGTAAATGCACAAACAGTAATTTCTCCGCATTGCAAGGTGCAATTCTGAAATTTTTTGCTTTTTCCTGCTCCTCTTAGCATGATAAAGAAGATTCAAAGAGAGTGAGATGCCAGCTCCTTTCATTCAGTCAGTAGCTTCAAACATTTCTGGTATATGAATAACATGTTTTTCAATGGCAAAAATCAATGAATATTGTAAATGCACAAACAGGAATTTCTCCGCATTGCAAGGTGCAATTCTGAAATTTTTTGCTTTTTCCTGCTCCTCTTAGCATGATAAAGAAGATTCAAAGAGATTGAGATGCCAGCTCCTTTCATTCAGTCAGTAGCTTCAATCATTTCTGGACGTTTTTCAATGGCAAAAATCAATGAATATTGTAAATGCACAAACAGTAATTTCTCCGCATTGCAAGGTGCAATTCTGAAATTTTTTGCTTTTTCCTGCTCCTTTTAGCATGATAAAGAAGATTCAAAGAGAGTGAGATGCCAGCTCCTTTCATTCAGTCAGCAGCTTCAAACATTTCTGGTATATGAATAACATGATGTTTTTCAATGGCAAAAATCAATGAATATTGTAAATGCACAAACAGTAATTTCTCTGCATTGCAAGGTGCAATTCTGAAATTTTTTGCTTTTTCCTGCTCCTCTTAGCATGATAAAGAAGATTCAAAGAGAGTGAGATGCCAGCTCCTTTCATTCAGTCAGTAGCTTCAATCATTTCTGGTATATGAATAACATGATGTTTTTCAATGGCAGAAATCAATGAATATTGTAAATGCACAAACAGTAATTTCTCCGCATTGCAAGGTGCAATTCTGAAATTTTTTGCTTTTTCCTGCTCCTCTTAGCATGATAAAGAAGATTCAAAGAGAGTGAGATGCCAGCTCCTTTCATTCAGTCAGTAGCTTCAATCATTTCTGGTATATGAATAACATGATGTTTTTCAATGGCAAAAATCAATGAATATTGTAAATGCACAAACAGTAATTTCTCCGCATTGCAAGGTGCAATTCTGAAATTTTTTGCTTTTTAGTGCTCCTCTTAGCATGATAAAGAAGATTCAAAGAGAGTGAGATGCCAGCTCCTTTCATTCAGTCAGTAGCTTCAAACATATCTGGTATATGAATAACATGATGTTTTTCAATGGCAAAAATCAATGAATATTGTAAATGCACAAACAGTAATTTCTCCGCATTGCAAGGTGCAATTCTAAAATTTTTTGCTTTTTCCTGCTCCTCTTAGCATGATAAAGAAGATTCAAAGAGAGTGAGATGCCAGCTCCTTTCATTCAGTCAGTAGCTTCAATCATTTCTGGACGTTTTTCAATGGCAAAAATCAATGAATATTGTAAATGCACAAACAGTAATTTCTCCGCATTGCAAGGTGCAATTCTGAAATGTTTTGCTTTTTCCTGCTCCTCTTAGCATGATAAAGAAGATTCAAAGAGAGTGAGATGCCAGCTCCTTTCATTCAGTCAGTAGCTTCAAACATTTCTGGTATATGAATAACATGATGTTTTTCAATGGCAAAAATCAATGAATATTGTAAATGCACAAACAGGAATTTCTCCGCATTGCAAGGTGCAATTCTGAAATTTTTTGCTTTTCCTGCTCCTCTTAGCATGAATAAAGAAGATTCAAAGAGAGTGAGATGCCAGCTCCTTTCATTCAGTCAGTAGCTTCAATCATTTCTGGACGTTTTTCAATGGCAAAAATCAATGAATATTGTAAATGCACAAACAGTAATTTCTCCGCATTGCAAGGTGCAATTCTGAAATTTTTTAGTTTTTCCTGCTCCTCTTAGCATGATAAAGAAGATTCAAAGAGAGTGAGATGCCAGCTCCTTTCATTCAGTCAGTAGCTTCAATCATTTCTGGTATATGAATAACATGATGTTTTTCAATGGCAAAAATCAATGAATATTGTAAATGCACAAACAGTAATTTCTTCGCATTGCAAGGTGCAATTCTGAAATTTTTTGCTTTTTCCTGCTCCTCTTAGCATGATAAAGAAGATTCAAAGAGAGTGAGATGCCAGCTCCTTTCATTCAGTCAGTAGCTTCAATCATTTCTGGACGTTTTTCAATGGCAAAAATCAATGAATATTGTAAATGCACAAACAGTAATTTCTCCGCATTGCAAGGTGCAATTCTGAATTTTTTTGCTTTTTCCTGCTCCTCTTAGCATGATAAAGAAGATTCAAAGAGAGTGAGATGCCAGCTCCTTTCATTCAGTCAGTAGCTTCAAACATTTCTGGTATATGAATAACATGTTTTTCAATGGCAAAAATCAATGAATATTGTAAATGCACAAACAGGAATTTCTCCGCATTGCAAGGTGCAATTCTGAAATTTTTTGCTTTTTCCTGCTCCTCTTAGCATGATAAAGAAGATTCAAAGAGAGTGAGATGCCAGCTCCTTTCATTCAGTCAGTAGCTTCAATCATTTCTGGACGTTTTTCAATGGCAAAAATCAATGAATATTGTAAATGCACAAACAGGAATTTCTCCGCATTGCAAGGTGCAATTCTGAAATTTTTTGCTTTTTCCTGCTCCTCTTAGCATGATAAAGAAGATTCAAAGAGATTGAGATGCCAGCTCCTTTCATTCAGTCAGTAGCTTCAATCATTTCTGGACGTTTTTCAATGGCAAAAATCAATGAATATTGTAAATGCACAAACAGTAATTTCTCCGCATTGCAAGGTGCAATTCTGAAATTTTTTGCTTTTTCCTGCTCCTTTTAGCATGATAAAGAAGATTCAAAGAGAGTGAGATGCCAGCTCCTTTCATTCAGTCAGCAGCTTCAAACATTTCTGGTATATGAATAACATGATGTTTTTCAATGGCAAAAATCAATGAATATTGTAAATGCACAAACAGTAATTTCTCTGCATTGCAAGGTGCAATTCTGAAATTTTTTGCTTTTTCCTGCTCCTCTTAGCATGATAAAGAAGATTCAAAGAGAGTGAGATGCCAGCTCCTTTCATTCAGTCAGTAGCTTCAATCATTTCTGGACGTTTTTTAATGGCAAAAATCAATGAATATTGTAAATGCACAAACAGTAATTTCTCCGCATTGCAAGGTGCAATTCTGAAATTTTTTGCTTTTTCCTGCTCCTCTTAGCATGATAAAGAAGATTCAAACAGAGTGAGATGCCAGCTCCTTTCATTCAGTCAGTAGCTTCAATCATTTCTGGTATATGAATAACATGATGTTTTTCAATGGCAAAAATCAATGAATATTGTAAATGCACAAACAGTAATTTCTCCGCATTGCAAGGTGCAATTCTGAAATTTTTTGCTTTTTCCTGCTCCTCTTAGCATGATAAAGAAGATTCAAAGAGAGTGAGATGCCAGCTCCTTTCATTCAGTCAGTAGCTTCAATCATTTCTGGTATATGAATAACATGATGTTTTTCAATGGCAAAAATCAATGAATATTGTAAATGCACAAACAGTAATTTCTCCGCATTGCAAGGTGCAATTCTGAAATTTTTTGCTTTTTAGTGCTCCTCTTAGCATGATAAAGAAGATTCAAAGAGAGTGAGATGCCAGCTCCTTTCATTCAGTCAGTAGCTTCAAACATTTCTGGTATATGAATAACATGATGTTTTTCAATGGCAAAAATCAATGAATATTGTAAATGCACAAACAGTAATTTCTCCGCATTGCAAGGTGCAATTCTGAAATTTTTTGCTTTTTCCTGCTCCTCTTAGCATGATAAAGAAGATTCAAAGAGAGTGAGATGCCAGCTCCTTTCATTCAGTCAGTAGCTTCAAACATTTCTGGACGTTTTTCAATGGCAAAAATCAATGAATATTGTAAATGCACAAACAGTAATTTCTCCGCATTGCAAGGTGCAATTCTGAAATTTTTTGCTTTTTCCTGCTCCTCTTAGCATGATAAAGAAGATTCAAAGAGAGTGAGATGCCAGCTCCTTTCATTCAGTCAGTAGCTTCAAACATTTCTGGTATATGAATAACATGATGTTTTTCAATGGCAAAAATCAATGAATATTGTAAATGCACAAACAGTAATTTCTCCGCATTGCAAGGTGCAATTCTGAAATTTTTTGCTTTTTCCTGCTCCTCTTAGCATGATAAAGAAGATTCAAAGAGAGTGAGATGCCAGCTCCTTTCATTCAGTCAGTAGCTTCAATCATTTCTGGACGTTTTTCAAAGGCAAAAATCAATGAATATTGTAAATGCACAAACAGTAATTTCTCCGCATTGCAAGGTGCAATTCTGAAATTTTTTGCTTTTTCCTGCTCCTCAGCATGATAAAGAAGATTCAAAGAGAGTGAGATGCCAGCTCCTTTCATTCAGTCAGTAGCTTCAATCATTTCTGGTATATGAATAACATGATGTTTTTCAATGGCAAAAATCAATGAATATTGTAAATGCACAAACAGTAATTTCTCCGCATTGCAAGGTGCAATTCTGAAATTTTTTGCTTTTTCCTGCTCCTCTTAGCATGATAAAGAAGATTCAAAGAGAGTGAGATGCCAGCTCCTTTCATTCAGTCAGTAGCTTCAATCATTTCTGGACGTTTTTCAATGGCAAAAATCAATGAATATTGTAAATGCACAAACAGTAATTTCTCCGCATTGCAAGGTGCAATTCTGAAATTTTTTGCTTTTTCCTGCTCCTCTTAGCATGATAAAGAAGATTCAAAGAGAGTGAGATGCCAGGTCCTTTCATTCAGTCAGTAGCTTCAATCATTTCTAGTATATGAATAACATGATGTTTTTCAATGGCAAAAATCAATGAATATTGTAAATGCACAAACAGTAATTTCTCCGCATTGCAAGGTGCAATTCTGAAATTTTTTGCTTTTTCCTGCTCCTCTTAGCATGATAAAGAAGATTCAAAGAGAGTGAGATGCCAGCTCCTTTCATTCAGTCAGTAGCTTCAAACATATCTGGTATATGAATAACATGATGTTTTTCAATGGCAAAAATCAATGAATATTGTAAATGCACAAACAGTAATTTCTCCGCATTGCAAGGTGCAATTCTGAAATTTTTTGCTTTTTCCTGCTCCTCTTAGCATGATAAAGAAGATTCAAAGAGATTGAGATGCCAGCTCCTTTCATTCAGTCAGTAGCTTCAATCATTTCTGGACGTTTTTCAATGGCAAAAATCAATGAATATTGTAAATGCACAAACAGTAATTTCTCCGCATTGCAAGGTGCAATTCTGAAATTTTTTGCTTTTTCCTGCTCCTCTTAGCATGATAAAGAAGATTCAAAGAGAGTGAGATGCCAGCTCCTTTCATTCAGTCAGTAGCTTCAAACATTTCTGGTATATGAATAACATGATGTTTTTCAATGGCAAAAATCAATGAATATTGTAAATGCACAAACAGGAATTTCTCCGCATTGCAAGGTGCAATTCTGAAATTTTTTGCTTTTTCCTGCTCCTCTTAGCATGATAAAGAAGATTCAAAGAGAGTGAGATGCCAGCTCCTTTCATTCAGTCAGTAGCTTCAATCATTTCTGGACGTTTTTCAATGGCAAAAATCAATGAATATTGTAAATGCACAAACAGTAATTTCTCCGCATTGCAAGGTGCAATTTTGAAATTTTTTGCTTTTTCCTGCTCCTCTTAGCATGATAGAGAAGATTCAAAGAGAGTGAGATGCCAGCTCCTTTCATTCAGTCAGTAGCTTCAATCATTTCTGGTCGTTTTTCAATGGCAAAAATCAATGAATATTGTAAATGCACAAACAGTAATTTCTCCGCATTGCAAGGTGCAATTCTGAAATTTTTTAGTTTTTCCCGCTCCTCTTAGCATGATAAAGAAGATTCAAAGAGAGTGAGATGCCAGCTCCTTTCATTCAGTCAGTAGCTTCAAACATTTCTGGTATATGAATAACATGATGTTTTTCAATGGCAAAATCAATGAATATTGTAAATGCACAAACAGTAATTTCTCCGCATTGCAAGGTGCAATTCTGAAATTTTTTGCTTTTTCCTGCTCCGCTTAGCATGATAAAGAAGATTCAAAGAGAGTGAGATGCCAGCTCCTTTCATTCAGTCAGTAGCTTCAATCATTTCTGGACGTTTTTCAATGGCAAAAATCAATGAATATTGTAAATGCACAAACAGTAATTTCTCCGCATTGCAAGGTGCAATTCTGAAATTTTTTGCTTTTTCCTGCTCCTTTTAGCATGATAAAGAAGATTCAAAGAGAGTGAGATGCCAGCTCCTTTCATTCAGTCAGCAGCTTCAAACATTTCTGGTATATGAATAACATGATGTTTTTCAATGGCAAAAATCAATGAATATTGTAAATGCACAAACAGTAATTTCTCTGCATTGCAAGGTGCAATTCTGAAATTTTTTGCTTTTTCCTGCTCCTCTTAGCATGATAAAGAAGATTCAAAGAGAGTGAGATGCCAGCTCCTTTCATTCAGTCAGTAGCTTCAATCATTTCTGGACGTTTTTTAATGGCAAAAATCAATGAATATTGTAAATGCACAAACAGTAATTTCTCCGCATTGCAAGGTGCAATTCTGAAATTTTTTGCTTTTTCCTGCTCCTCTTAGCATGATAAAGAAGATTCAAACAGAGTGAGATGCCAGCTCCTTTCATTCAGTCAGTAGCTTCAATCATTTCTGGTATATGAATAACATGATGTTTTTCAATGGCAAAAATCAATGAATATTGTAAATGAACAAACAGTAATTTCTCCGCATTGCAAGGTGCAATTCTGAAATTTTTTGCTTTTTCCTGCTCCTCTTAGCATGATAAAGAAGATTCAAAGAGAGTGAGATGCCAGCTCCTTTCATTCAGTCAGTAGCTTCAATCATTTCTGGTATATGAATAACATGATGTTTTTCAATGGCAAAAATCAATGAATATTGTAAATGCACAAACAGTAATTTCTCCGCATTGCAAGGTGCAATTCTGAAATTTTTTGCTTTTTAGTGCTCCTCTTAGCATGATAAAGAAGATTCAAAGAGAGTGAGATGCCAGCTCCTTTCATTCAGTCAGTAGCTTCAAACATTTCTGGTATATGAATAACATGATGTTTTTCAATGGCAAAAATCAATGAATATTGTAAATGCACAAACAGTAATTTCTCCGCATTGCAAGGTGCAATTCTGAAATTTTTTGCTTTTTCCTGCTCCTCTTAGCATGATAAAGAAGATTCAAAGAGAGTGAGATGCCAGCTCCTTTCATTCAGTCAGTAGCTTCAAACATTTCTGGACGTTTTTCAATGGCAAAAATCAATGAATATTGTAAATGCACAAACAGTAATTTCTCCGCATTGCAATGTGCAATTCTGAAATTTTTTGCTTTTTCCTGCTCCTCTTAGCATGATAAAGAAGATTCAAAGAGAGTGAGATGCCAGCTCCTTTCATTCAGTCAGTAGCTTCAAACATTTCTGGTATATGAATAACATGATGTTTTTCAATGGCAAAAATCAATGAATATTGTAAATGCACAAACAGTAATTTCTCCGCATTGCAAGGTGCAATTCTGAAATTTTTTGCTTTTTCCTGCTCCTCTTAGCATGATAAAGAAGATTCAAAGAGAGTGAGATGCCAGCTCCTTTCATTCAGTCAGTAGCTTCAATCATTTCTGGACGTTTTTCAAAGGCAAAAATCAATGAATATTGTAAATGCACAAACAGTAATTTCTCCGCAATTGCAAGGTGCAATTCTGAAATTTTTTGCTTTTTCCTGCTCCTCAGCATGATAAAGAAGATTCAAAGAGAGTGAGATGCCAGCTCCTTTCATTCAGTCAGTAGCTTCAATCATTTCTGGTATATGAATAACATGATGTTTTTCAATGGCAAAAATCAATGAATATTGTAAATGCACAAACAGTAATTTCTCCGCATTGCAAGGTGCAATTCTGAAATTTTTTGCTTTTTCCTGCTCCTCTTAGCATGATAAAGAAGATTCAAAGAGAGTGAGATGCCAGCTCCTTTCATTCAGTCAGTAGCTTCAATCATTTCTGGACGTTTTTCAATGGCAAAAATCAATGAATATTGTAAATGCACAAACAGTAATTTCTCCGCATTGCAAGGTGCAATTCTGAAATTTTTTGCTTTTTCCTGCTCCTCTTAGCATGATAAAGAAGATTCAAAGAGAGTGAGATGCCAGGTCCTTTCATTCAGTCAGTAGCTTCAATCCTTTCTGGTATATGAATAACATGATGTTTTTCAATGGCAAAAATCAATGAATATTGTAAATGCACAAACAGTAATTTCTCCGCATTGCAAGGTGCAATTCTGAAATTTTTTGCTTTTTCCTGCTCCTCTTAGCATGATAAAGAAGATTCAAAGAGAGTGAGATGCCAGCTCCTTTCATTCAGTCAGTAGCTTCAAACATTTCTGGTATATGAATAACATGATGTTTTTCAATGGCAAAAATCAATGAATATTGTAAATGCACAAACAGGAATTTCTCCGCATTGCAAGGTGCAATTCTGAAATTTTTTGCTTTTTCCTGCTCCTCTTAGCATGATAAAGAAGATTCAAAGAGAGTGAGATGCCAGCTCCTTTCATTCAGTCAGTAGCTTCAATCATTTCTGGACGTTTTTCAATGGCAAAAATCAATGAATATTGTAAATGCACAAACAGTAATTTCTCCGCATTGCAAGGTGCAATTTTGAAATTTTTTGCTTTTTCCTGCTCCTCTTAGCATGATAGAGAAGATTCAAAGAGAGTGAGATGCCAGCTCCTTTCATTCAGTCAGTAGCTTCAATCATTTCTGGTCGTTTTTCAATGGCAAAAATCAATGAATATTGTAAATGCACAAACAGTAATTTCTCCGCATTGCAAGGTGCAATTCTGAAATTTTTTAGTTTTTCCTGCTCCTCTTAGCATGATAAAGAAGATTCAAAGAGAGTGAGATGCCAGCTCCTTTCATTCAGTCAGTAGCTTCAAACATTTCTGGTATATGAATAACATGATGTTTTTCAATGGCAAAAATCAATGAATATTGTAAATGCACAAACAGTAATTTCTCCGCATTGCAAGGTGCAATTCTGAATTTTTTTGCTTTTTCCTGCTCCTCTTAGCATGATAAAGAAGATTCAAAGAGAGTGAGATGCCAGCTCCTTTCATTCAGTCAGTAGCTTCAATCATTTCTGGACGTTTTTCAATGGCAAAAATCAATGAATATTGTAAATGCACAAACAGTAATTTCTCCGCATTGCAAGGTGCAATTCTGAAATTTTTTGCTTTTTCCTGCTCCTCTTAGCATGATAAAGAAGATTCAAAGAGAGTGAGATGCCAGCTCCTTTCATTCAGTCAGTAGCTTCAAACATTTCTGGTATATGAATAACATGATGTTTTTCAATGGCAAAAATCAATGAATATTGTAAATGCACAAACAGGAATTTCTCCGCATTGCAAGGTGCAATTCTGAAATTTTTTGCTTTTTCCTGCTCCTCTTAGCATGATAAAGAAGATTCAAAGAGAGTGAGATGCCAGCTCCTTTCATTCAGTCAGTAGCTTCAATCATTTCTGGACGTTTTTCAATGGCAAAATCAATGAATATTGTAAATGCACAAACAGTAATTTCTCCGCATTGCAAGGTGCAATTCTGAAATTTTTTGCTTTTTCCTGCTCCTCTTAGCATGATAAAGAAGATTCAAAGAGAGTGAGATGCCAGCTCCTTTCATTCAGTCAGTAGCTTCAAACATTTCTGGTATATGAATAACATGATGTTTTTCAATGGCAAAAATCAATGAATATTGTAAATGCACAAACAGGAATTTCTCCGCATTGCAAGGTGCAATTCTGAAATTTTTTGCTTTTTCCTGCTCCTCTTAGCATGATAAAGAAGATTCAAAGAGTGTGAGATGCCAGCTCCTTTCATTCAGTCAGTAGCTTCAATCATTTCTGGACGTTTTTCAATGGCAAAAATCAATGAATATTGTAAATGCACAAACAGTAATTTCTCCGCATTGCAAGGTGCAATTCTGAAATTTTTTAGTTTTTCCTGCTCCTCTTAGCATGATAAAGAAGATTCAAAGAGAGTGAGATGCCAGCTCCTTTCATTCAGTCAGTAGCTTCAAACATTTCTGGTATATGAATAACATGATGTTTTTCAATGGCAAAAATCAATGAATATTGTAAATGCACAAACAGTAATTTCTCCGCATTGCAAGGTGCAATTCTGAAATTTTTTGCTTTTTCCTGCTCCTCTTAGCATGATAAAGAAGATTCAAAGAGAGTGAGATGCCAGCTCCTTTCATTCAGTCAGTAGCTTCAATCATTTCTGGACGTTTTTCAATGGCAAAAATCAATGAATATTGTAAATGCACAAACAGTAATTTCTCCGCATTGCAAGGTGCAATTCTGAAATTTTTTGCTTTTTCCTGCTCCTCTTAGCATGATAAAGAAGATTCAAAGAGAGTGAGATGCCAGCTCCTTTCATTCAGTCAGTAGCTTCAAACATTTCTGGTATATGAATAACATGATGTTTTTCAATGGCAAAAATCAATGAATATTGTAAATGCACAAACAGGAATTTCTCCGCATTGCAAGGTGCAATTCTGAAATTTTTTGCTTTTTCCTGCTCCTCTTAGCATGATAAAGAAGATTCAAAGAGAGTGAGATGCCAGCTCCTTTCATTCAGTCAGTAGCTTCAATCATTTCTGGACGTTTTTCAATGGCAAAAATCAATGAATATTGTAAATGCACAAACAGTAATTTCTCCGCATTGCAAGGTGCAATTCTGAAATTTTTTGCTTTTTCCTGCTCCTCTTAGCATGATAAAGAAGATTCAAAGAGAGTGAGATGCCAGCTCCTTTCATTCAGTCAGTAGCTTCAAACATTTCTGGTATATGAATAACATGATGTTTTTCAATGGCAAAAATCAATGAATATTGTAAATGCACAAACAGGAATTTCTCCGCATTGCAAGGTGCAATTCTGAAATTTTTTGCTTTTTCCTGCTCCTCTTAGCATGATAAAGAAGATTCAAAGAGTGTGAGATGCCAGCTCCTTTCATTCAGTCAGTAGCTTCAATCATTTCTGGACGTTTTTCAATGGCAAAAATCAATGAATATTGTAAATGCACAAACAGTAATTTCTCCGCATTGCAAGGTGCAATTCTGAAATTTTTTAGTTTTTCCTGCTCCTCTTAGCATGATAAAGAAGATTCAAAGAGAGTGAGATGCCAGCTCCTTTCATTCAGTCAGTAGCTTCAAACATTTCTGGTATATGAATAACATGATGTTTTTCAATGGCAAAAATCAATGAATATTGTAAATGCACAAACAGGAATTTCTCCGCATTGCAAGGTGCAATTCTGAAATTTTTTGCTTTTTCCTGCTCCTCTTAGCATGATAAAGAAGATTCAAAGAGAGTGAGATGCCAGCTCCTTTCATTCAGTCAGTAGCTTCAATCATTTCTGGACGTTTTTCAATGGCAAAAATCAATGAATATTGTAAATGCACAAACAGTAATTTCTCCGCATTGCAAGGTGCAATTCTGAAATTTTTTGCTTTTTCCTGCTCCTTTTAGCATGATAAAGAAGATTCAAAGAGAGTGAGATGCCAGCTCCTTTCATTCAGTCAGTAGCTTCAAACATTTCTGGTATATGAATAATATGATGTTTTTCAATGGCAAAAATCAATGAATATTGTAAATGCACAAACAGTAATTTCTCTGCATTGCAAGGAGCAATTCTGAAATTTTTTGCTTTTTCCTGCTCCTCTTAGCATGATAAAGAAGATTCAAAGAGAGTGAGATGCTAGCTCCTTTCATTCAGTCAGTAGCTTCAATCATTTCTGGACGTTTTTTAATGGCAAAAATCAATGAATATTGTAAATGCACAAACAGTAATTTCTCCGCATTGCAAGGTGCAATTCTGAAATTTTTTGCTTTTTCCTGCTCCTCTTAGCATGATAAAGAAGATTCAAAGAGAGTGAGATGCCAGCTCCTTTCATTCAGTCAGTAGCTTCAATCATTTCTGGTATATGAATAACATGATGTTTTTCAATGGCAAAAATCAATGAATATTGTAAATGCACAAACAGTAATTTCTCCGCATTGCAAGGTGCAATTCTGAAATTTTTTGCTTTTTCCTGCTCCTCTTAGCATGATAAAGAAGATTCAAAGAGAGTGAGATGCCAGCTCCTTTCAATCAGTCAGTAGCTTCAATCATTTCTGGTATATGAATAACATGATGTTTTTCAATGGCAAAAATCAATGAATATTGTAAATGCACAAACAGTAATTTCTCCGCATTGCAAGGTGCAATTCTGAAATTTTTTGCTTTTTAGTGCTCCTCTTAGCATGATAAAGAAGATTCAAAGAGAGTGAGATGCCAGCTCCTTTCATTCAGTCAGTAGCTTCAAACATTTCTGGTATATGAATAATATGATGTTTTTCAATGGCAAAAATCAATGAATATTGTAAATGCACAAACAGTAATTTCTCCGCATTGCAAGGTGCAATTCTGAAATTTTTTGCTTTTTCCTGCTCCTCTTAGCATGATAAAGAAGATTCAAAGAGAGTGAGATGCCAGCTCCTTTCATTCAGTCAGTAGCTTCAAACATTTCTGGACGTTTTTCAATGGCAAAAATCAATGAATATTGTAAATGCACAAACAGTAATTTCTCCGCATTGCAATGTGCAATTCTGAAATTTTTTGCTTTTTCCTGCTCCTCTTAGCATGATAAAGAAGATTCAAAGAGAGTGAGATGCCAGCTCCTTTCATTCAGTCAGTAGCTTCAAACATTTCTGGTATATGAATAACATGATGTTTTTCAATGGCAAAAATCAATGAATATTGTAAATGCACAAACAGTAATTTCTCCGCATTGCAAGGTGCAATTCTGAAATTTTTTGCTTTTTCCTGATCCTCTTAGCATGATAAAGAAGATTCAAAGAGAGTGAGATGCCAGCTCCTTTCATTCAGTCAGTAGCTTCAATCATTTCTGGACGTTTTTCAAAGGCAAAAATCAATGAATATTGTAAATGCACAAACAGTAATTTCTCCGCATTGCAAGGTGCAATTCTGAAATTTTTTGCTTTTTCCTGCTCCTCTTAGCATGATAAAGAAGATTCAAAGAGAGTGAGATGCCAGCTCCTTTCATTCAGTCAGTAGCTTCAATCATTTCTAGTATATGAATAACATGATGTTTTTCAATGGCAAAAATCAATGAATATTGTAAATGCACAAACAGTAATTTCTCCGCATTGCAAGGTGCAATTCTGAAATTTTTTGCTTTTTCCTGCTCCTCTTAGCATGATAAAGAAGATTCAAAGAGAGTGAGATGCCAGCTCCTTTCATTCAGTCAGTAGCTTCAAACATTTCTGGTATATGAATAACATGATGTTTTTCAATGGCAAAAATCAATGAATATTGTAAATGCACAAACAGTAATTTCTCCGCATTGCAAGGTGCAATTCTGAAATTTTTTGCTTTTTCCTGCTCCTCTTAGCATGATAAAGAAGATTCAAAGAGAGTGAGATGCCAGCTCCTTTCATTCAGTCAGTAGCTTCAATCATTTCTGGACGTTTTTCAAAGGCAAAAATCAATGAATATTGTAAATGCACAAACAGTAATTTCTCCGCATTGCAAGGTGCAATTCTGAAATTTTTTGCTTTTTCCTGCTCCTCAGCATGATAAAGAAGATTCAAAGAGAGTGAGATGCCAGCTCCTTTCATTCAGTCAGTAGCTTCAATCATTTCTGGTATATGAATAACATGATGTTTTTCAATGGCAAAAATCAATGAATATTGTAAATGCACAAACAGTAATTTCTCCGCATTGCAAGGTGCAATTCTGAAATTTTTTGCTTTTTCCTGCTCCTCTTAGCATGATAAAGAAGATTCAAAGAGAGTGAGATGCCAGCTCCTTTCATTCAGTCAGTAGCTTCAATCATTTCTGGACGTTTTTCAATGGCAAAAATCAATGAATATTGTAAATGCACAAACAGTAATTTCTCCGCATTGCAAGGTGCAATTCTGAAATTTTTTGCTTTTTCCTGCTCCTCTTAGCATGATAAAGAAGATTCAAAGAGAGTGAGATGCCAGCTCCTTTCATTCAGTCAGTAGCTTCAATCCTTTCTGGTATATGAATAACATGATGTTTTTCAATGGCAAAAATCAATGAATATTGTAAATGCACAAACAGTAATTTCTCCGCATTGCAAGGTGCAATTCTGAAATTTTTTGCTTTTTCCTGCTCCTCTTAGCATGATAAAGAAGATTCAAAGAGAGTGAGATGCCAGCTCCTTTCATTCAGTCAGTAGCTTCAAACATATCTGGTATATGAATAACATGATGTTTTTCAATGGCAAAAATCAATGAATATTGTAAATGCACAAACAGTAATTTCTCCGCATTGCAAGGTGCAATTCTGAAATTTTTTGCTTTTTCCTGCTCCTCTTAGCATGATAAAGAAGATTCAAAGAGATTGAGATGCCAGCTCCTTTCATTCAGTCAGTAGCTTCAATCATTTCTGGACGTTTTTCAATGGCAAAAATCAATGAATATTGTAAATGCACAAACAGTAATTTCTCCGCATTGCAAGGTGCAATTCTGAAATTTTTTGCTTTTTCCTGCTCCTCTTAGCATGATAAAGAAGATTCAAAGAGAGTGAGATGCCAGCTCCTTTCATTCAGTCAGTAGCTTCAAACATTTCTGGTATATGAATAACATGATGTTTTTCAATGGCAAAAATCAATGAATATTGTAAATGCACAAACAGGAATTTCTCCGCATTGCAAGGTGCAATTCTGAAATTTTTTGCTTTTTCCTGCTCCTCTTAGCATGATAAAGAAGATTCAAAGAGAGTGAGATGCCAGCTCCTTTCATTCAGTCAGTAGCTTCAATCATTTCTGGACGTTTTTCAATGGCAAAAATCAATGAATATTGTAAATGCACAAACAGTAATTTCTCCGCATTGCAAGGTGCAATTTTGAAATTTTTTGCTTTTTCCTGCTCCTCTTAGCATGATAGAGAAGATTCAAAGAGAGTGAGATGCCAGCTCCTTTCATTCAGTCAGTAGCTTCAATCATTTCTGGTCGTTTTTCAATGGCAAAAATCAATGAATATTGTAAATGCACAAACAGTAATTTCTCCGCATTGCAAGGTGCAATTCTGAAATTTTTTAGTTTTTCCTGCTCCTCTTAGCATGATAAAGAAGATTCAAAGAGAGTGAGATGCCAGCTCCTTTCATTCAGTCAGTAGCTTCAAACATTTCTGGTATATGAATAACATGATGTTTTTCAATGGCAAAAATCAATGAATATTGTAAATGCACAAACAGTAATTTCTCCGCATTGCAAGGTGCAATTCTGAAATTTTTTGCTTTTTCCTGCTCCTCTTAGCATGATAAAGAAGATTCAAAGAGAGTGAGATGCCAGCTCCTTTCATTCAGTCAGTAGCTTCAATCATTTCTGGACGTTTTTCAATGGCAAAAATCAATGAATATTGTAAATGCACAAACAGTAATTTCTCCGCATTGCAAGGTGCAATTCTGAAATTTTTTGCTTTTTCCTGCTCCTCTTAGCATGATAAAGAAGATTCAAAGAGAGTGAGATGCCAGCTCCTTTCATTCAGTCAGTAGCTTCAAACATTTCTGGTATATGAATAACATGATGTTTTTCAATGGCAAAAATCAATGAATATTGTAAATGCACAAACAGGAATTTCTCCGCATTGCAAGGTGCAATTCTGAAATTTTTTGCTTTTTCCTGCTCCTCTTAGCATGATAAAGAAGATTCAAAGAGAGTGAGATGCCAGCTCCTTTCATTCAGTCAGTAGCTTCAATCATTTCTGGACGTTTTTCAATGGCAAAATCAATGAATATTGTAAATGCACAAACAGTAATTTCTCCGCATTGCAAGGTGCAATTCTGAAATTTTTTGCTTTTTCCTGCTCCTCTTAGCATGATAAAGAAGATTCAAAGAGAGTGAGATGCCAGCTCCTTTCATTCAGTCAGTAGCTTCAAACATTTCTGGTATATGAATAACATGATGTTTTTCAATGGCAAAAATCAATGAATATTGTAAATGCACAAACAGTAATTTCTCCGCATTGCAAGGTGCAATTCTGAAATTTTTTGCTTTTTCCTGCTCCTCTTAGCATGATAAAGAAGATTCAAAGAGAGTGAGATGCCAGCTCCTTTCATTCAGTCAGTAGCTTCAATCATTTCTGGACGTTTTTCAATGGCAAAAATCAATGAATATTGTAAATGCACAAACAGTAATTTCTCCGCATTGCAAGGTGCAATTCTGAAATTTTTTGCTTTTTCCTGCTCCTCTTAGCATGATAAAGAAGATTCAAAGAGAGTGAGATGCCAGCTCCTTTCATTCAGTCAGTAGCTTCAAACATTTCTGGTATATGAATAACATGATGTTTTTCAATGGCAAAAATCAATGAATATTGTAAATGCACAAACAGGAATTTCTCCGCATTGCAAGGTGCAATTCTGAAATTTTTTGCTTTTTCCTGCTCCTCTTAGCATGATAAAGAAGATTCAAAGAGAGTGAGATGCCAGCTCCTTTCATTCAGTCAGTAGCTTCAATCATTTCTGGACGTTTTTCAATGGCAAAAATCAATGAATATTGTAAATGCACAAACAGGAATTTCTCCGCATTGCAAGGTGCAATTCTGAAATTTTTTGCTTTTTCCTGCTCCTCTTAGCATGATAAAGAAGATTCAAAGAGATTGAGATGCCAGCTCCTTTCATTCAGTCAGTAGCTTCAATCATTTCTGGACGTTTTTCAATGGCAAAAATCAATGAATATTGTAAATGCACAAACAGTAATTTCTCCGCATTGCAAGGTGCAATTCTGAAATTTTTTGCTTTTTCCTGCTCCTTTTAGCATGATAAAGAAGATTCAAAGAGTGTGAGATGCCAGCTCCTTTCATTCAGTCAGCAGCTTCAAACATTTCTGGTATATGAATAACATGATGTTTTTCAATGGCAAAAATCAATGAATATTGTAAATGCACAAACAGTAATTTCTCTGCATTGCAAGGAGCAATTCTGAAATTTTTTGCTTTTTCCTGCTCCTCTTAGCATGATAAAGAAGATTCAAACAGAGTGAGATGCTAGCTCCTTTCATTCAGTCAGTAGCTTCAATCATTTCTGGACGTTTTTTAATGGCAAAAATCAATGAATATTGTAAATGCACAAACAGTAATTTCTCCGCATTGCAAGGTGCAATTCTGAAATTTTTTGCTTTTTTCTGCTCCTCTTAGCATGATAAAGAAGATTCAAAGAGAGTGAGATGCCAGCTCCTTTCATTCAGTCAGTAGCTTCAATCATTTCTGGTATATGAATAACATGATGTTTTTCAATGGCAAAAATCAATGAATATTGTAAATGCACAAACAGTAATTTCTCCGCATTGCAAGGTGCAATTCTGAAATTTTTTGCTTTTTCCTGCTCCTCTTAGCATGATAAAGAAGATTCAAAGAGAGTGAGATGCCAGCTCCTTTCAATCAGTCAGTAGCTTCAATCATTTCTGGTATATGAATAACATGATGTTTTTCAATGGCAAAAATCAATGAATATTGTAAATGCACAAACAGTAATTTCTCCGCATTGCAAGGTGCAATTCTGAAATTTTTTGCTTTTTAGTGCTCCTCTTAGCATGATAAAGAAGATTCAAAGAGAGTGAGATGCCAGCTCCTTTCATTCAGTCAGTAGCTTCAAACATTTCTGGTATATGAATAACAAGATGTTTTTCAATGGCAAAAATCAATGAATATTGTAAATGCACAAACAGTAATTTCTCCGCATTGCAAGGTGCAATTCTGAAATTTTTTGCTTTTTCCTGCTCCTCTTAGCATGATAAAGAAGATTCAAAGAGAGTGAGATGCCAGCTCCTTTCATTCAGTCAGTAGCTACAAACATTTCTGGACGTTTTTCAATGGCAAAAATCAATGAATATTGTAAATGCACAAACAGTAATTTCTCCGCATTGCAATGTGCAATTCTGAAATTTTTTGCTTTTTCCTGCTCCTCTTAGCATGATAAAGAAGATTCAAAGAGAGTGAGATGCCAGCTCCTTTCATTCAGTCAGTAGCTTCAAACATTTCTGGTATATGAATAACATGATGTTTTTCAATGGCAAAAATCAATGAATATTGTAAATGCACAAACAGTAATTTCTCCGCATTGCAAGGTGCAATTCTGAAATTTTTTGCTTTTTCCTGCTCCTCTTAGCATGATAAAGAAGATTCAAAGAGAGTGAGATGCCAGCTCCTTTCATTCAGTCAGTAGCTTCAATCATTTCTGGACGTTTTTCAAAGGCAAAAATCAATGAATATTGTAAATGCACAAACAGTAATTTCTCCGCATTGCAAGGTGCAATTCTGAAATTTTTTGCTTTTTCCTGCTCCTCTTAGCATGATAAAGAAGATTCAAAGAGAGTGAGATGCCAGCTCCTTTCATTCAGTCAGTAGCTTCAATCATTTCTGGTATATGAATAACATGATGTTTTTCAATGGCAAAAATCAATGAATATTGTAAATGCACAAACAGTAATTTCTCCGCATTTCAAGGTGCAATTCTGAAATTTTTTGCTTTTTCCTGCTCCTCTTAGCATGATAAAGAAGATTCAAAGAGAGTGAGATGCCAGCACCTTTCATTCAGTCAGTAGCTTCAAACATTTCTGGTATATGAATAACGTGATGTTTTTCAATGGCAAAAATCAATGAATATTGTAAATGCACAAACAGTAATTTCTCCGCATTGCAAGGTGCAATTCTGAAATTTTTTGCTTTTTCCTGCTCCTCTTAGCATGATAAAGAAGATTCAAAGAGAGTGAGATGCCAGCTCCTTTCATTCAGTCAGTAGCTTCAATCATTTCTGGACGTTTTTCAATGGCAAAAATCAATGAATATTGTAAATGCACAAACAGTAATTTCTCCGCATTGCAAGGTGCAATTCTGAAATTTTTTGCTTTTTCCTGCTCCTCTTAGCATGATAAAGAAGATTCAAAGAGAGTGAGATGCCAGCTCCTTTCATTCAGTCAGTAGCTTCAAACATTTCTGGTATATGAATAACATGATGTTTTTCAATGGCAAAAATCAATGAATATTGTAAATGCACAAACAGGAATTTCTCCGCATTGCAAGGTGCAATTCTGAAATTTTTTGCTTTTTCCTGCTCCTCTTAGCATGATAAAGAAGATTCAAAGAGAGTGAGATGCCAGCTCCTTTCATTCAGTCAGTAGCTTCAATCATTTCTGGACGTTTTTCAATGGCAAAATCAATGAATATTGTAAATGCACAAACAGTAATTTCTCCGCATTGCAAGGTGCAATTCTGAAATTTTTTGCTTTTTCCTGCTCCTCTTAGCATGATAAAGAAGATTCAAAGAGAGTGAGATGCCAGCTCCTTTCATTCAGTCAGTAGCTTCAAACATTTCTGGTATATGAATAACATGATGTTTTTCAATGGCAAAAATCAATGAATATTGTAAATGCACAAACAGTAATTTCTCCGCATTGCAAGGTGCAATTCTGAAATTTTTTGCTTTTTCCTGCTCCTCTTAGCATGATAAAGAAGATTCAAAGAGAGTGAGATGCCAGCTCCTTTCATTCAGTCAGTAGCTTCAATCATTTCTGGACGTTTTTCAATGGCAAAAATCAATGAATATTGTAAATGCACAAACAGTAATTTCTCCGCATTGCAAGGTGCAATTCTGAAATTTTTTGCTTTTTCCTGCTCCTCTTAGCATGATAAAGAAGATTCAAAGAGAGTGAGATGCCAGCTCCTTTCATTCAGTCAGTAGCTTCAAACATTTCTGGTATATGAATAACATGATGTTTTTCAATGGCAAAAATCAATGAATATTGTAAATGCACAAACAGGAATTTCTCCGCATTGCAAGGTGCAATTCTGAAATTTTTTGCTTTTTCCTGCTCCTCTTAGCATGATAAAGAAGATTCAAAGAGAGTGAGATGCCAGCTCCTTTCATTCAGTCAGTAGCTTCAATCATTTCTGGACGTTTTTCAATGGCAAAAATCAATGAATATTGTAAATGCACAAACAGGAATTTCTCCGCATTGCAAGGTGCAATTCTGAAATTTTTTGCTTTTTCCTGCTCCTCTTAGCATGATAAAGAAGATTCAAAGAGATTGAGATGCCAGCTCCTTACATTCAGTCAGTAGCTTCAATCATTTCTGGACGTTTTTCAATGGCAAAAATCAATGAATATTGTAAATGCACAAACAGTAATTTCTCCGCATTGCAAGGTGCAATTCTGAAATTTTTTGCTTTTTCCTGCTCCTTTTAGCATGATAAAGAAGATTCAAAGAGTGTGAGATGCCAGCTCCTTTCATTCAGTCAGCAGCTTCAAACATTTCTGGTATATGAATAACATGATGTTTTTCAATGGCAAAAATCAATGAATATTGTAAATGCACAAACAGTAATTTCTCTGCATTGCAAGGAGCAATTCTGAAATTTTTTGCTTTTTCCTGCTCCTCTTAGCATGATAAAGAAGATTCAAACAGAGTGAGATGCTAGCTCCTTTCATTCAGTCAGTAGCTTCAATCATTTCTGGACGTTTTTTAATGGCAAAAATCAATGAATATTGTAAATGCACAAACAGTAATTTCTCCGCATTGCAAGGTGCAATTCTGAAATTTTTTGCTTTTTCCTGCTCCTCTTAGCATGATAAAGAAGATTCAAAGAGAGTGAGATGCCAGCTCCTTTCATTCAGTCAGTAGCTTCAATCATTTCTGGTATATGAATAACATGATGTTTTTCAATGGCAAAAATCAATGAATATTGTAAATGCACAAACAGTAATTTCTCCGCATTGCAAGGTGCAATTCTGAAATTTTTTGCTTTTTCCTGCTCCTCTTAGCATGATAAAGAAGATTCAAAGAGAGTGAGATGCCAGCTCCTTTCAATCAGTCAGTAGCTTCAATCATTTCTGGTATATGAATAACATGATGTTTTTCAATGGCAAAAATCAATGAATATTGTAAATGCACAAACAGTAATTTCTCCGCATTGCAAGGTGCAATTCTGAAATTTTTTGCTTTTTAGTGCTCCTCTTAGCATGATAAAGAAGATTCAAAGAGAGTGAGATGCCAGCTCCTTTCATTCAGTCAGTAGCTTCAAACATTTCTGGTATATGAATAACATGATGTTTTTCAATGGCAAAAATCAATGAATATTGTAAATGCACAAACAGTAATTTCTCCGCATTGCAAGGTGCAATTCTGAAATTTTTTGCTTTTTCCTGCTCCTCTTAGCATGATAAAGAAGATTCAAAGAGAGTGAGATGCCAGCTCCTTTCATTCAGTCAGTAGCTACAAACATTTCTGGACGTTTTTCAATGGCAAAAATCAATGAATATTGTAAATGCACAAACAGTAATTTCTCCGCATTGCAATGTGCAATTCTGAAATTTTTTGCTTTTTCCTGCTCCTCTTAGCATGATAAAGAAGATTCAAAGAGAGTGAGATGCCAGCTCCTTTCATTCAGTCAGTAGCTTCAAACATTTCTGGTATATGAATAACATGATGTTTTTCAATGGCAAAAATCAATGAATATTGTAAATGCACAAACAGTAATTTCTCCGCATTGCAAGGTGCAATTCTGAAATTTTTTGCTTTTTCCTGCTCCTCTTAGCATGATAAAGAAGATTCAAAGAGAGTGAGATGCCAGCTCCTTTCATTCAGTCAGTAGCTTCAATCATTTCTGGACGTTTTTCAAAGGCAAAAATCAATGAATATTGTAAATGCACAAACAGTAATTTCTCCGCATTGCAAGGTGCAATTCTGAAATTTTTTGCTTTTTCCTGCTCCTCTTAGCATGATAAAGAAGATTCAAAGAGAGTGAGATGCCAGCTCCTTTCATTCAGTCAGTAGCTTCAATCATTTCTGGTATATGAATAACATGATGTTTTTCAATGGCAAAAATCAATGAATATTGTAAATGCACAAACAGTAATTTCTCCGCATTTCAAGGTGCAATTCTGAAATTTTTTGCTTTTTCCTGCTCCTCTTAGCATGATAAAGAAGATTCAAAGAGAGTGAGATGCCAGCACCTTTCATTCAGTCAGTAGCTTCAAACATTTCTGGTATATGAATAACGTGATGTTTTTCAATGGCAAAAATCAATGAATATTGTAAATGCACAAACAGTAATTTCTCCGCATTGCAAGGTGCAATTCTGAAATTTTTTGCTTTTTCCTGCTCCTCTTAGCATGATAAAGAAGATTCAAAGAGAGTGAGATGCCAGCTCCTTTCATTCAGTCAGTAGCTTCAATCATTTCTGGACGTTTTTCAATGGCAAAAATCAATGAATATTGTAAATGCACAAACAGTAATTTCTCCGCATTGCAAGGTGCAATTCTGAAATTTTTTGCTTTTTCCTGCTCCTCTTAGCATGATAAAGAAGATTCAAAGAGAGTGAGATGCCAGCTCCTTTCATTCAGTCAGTAGCTTCAATCATTTCTAGTATATGAATAACATGATGTTTTTCAATGGCAAAAATCAATGAATATTGTAAATGCACAAACAGTAATTTCTCCGCATTGCAAGGTGCAATTCTGAAATTTTTTGCTTTTTCCTGCTCCTCTTAGCATGATAAAGAAGATTCAAAGAGAGTGAGATGCCAGCTCCTTTCATTCAGTCAGTAGCTTCAATCATTTCTGGTATATGAATAACATGATGTTTTTCAATGGCAAAAATCAATGAATATTGTAAATGCACAAACAGTAATTTCTCCGCATTGCAAGGTGCAATTCTGAAATTTTTTGCTTTTTCCTGCTCCTCTTAGCATGATAAAGAAGATTCAAAGAGAGTGAGATGCCAGCTCCTTTCATTCAGTCAGTAGCTTCAATCATTTCTGGACGTTTTTCAATGGCAAAAATCAATGAATATTGTAAATGCACAAACAGTAATTTATCCGCATTGCAAGGTGCAATTCTGAAATTTTTTGCTTTTTCCTGCTCCTCTTAGCATGATAAAGAAGATTCAAAGAGAGTGAGATGCCAGCTCCTTTCATTCAGTCAGTAGCTTCAATCATTTCTGGTATATGAATAACATGATGTTTTTCAATGGCAAAAATCAATGAATATTGTAAATGCACAAACAGTAATTTCTCCGCATTGCAAGGTGCAATTCTGAAATTTTTTGCTTTTTCCTGCTCCTCTTAGCATGATAAAGAAGATTCAAAGAGAGTGAGATGCCAGCTCCTTTCATTCAGTCAGTAGCTTCAAACATTTCTGGTATATGAATAACATGATGTTTTTCAGTGGCAAAAATCAATGAATATTGTAAATGCACAAACAGTAATTTCTCCGCATTGCAAGGTGCAATTCTGAAATTTTTTGCTTTTTCCTGCTCCTCTTAGCATGATAAAGAAGATTCAAAGAGAGTGAGATGCCTGCTCCTTTCATTCAGTCAGTAGCTTCAATCATTTCTGGACGTTTTTCAATGGCAAAAATCAATGAATATTGTAAATGCACAAACAGTAATTTCTCCGCATTGCAAGGTGCAATTCTGAAATTTTTTGCTTTTTCCTGCTCCTTTTAGCATGATAAAGAAGATTCAAAGAGAGTGAGATGCCAGCTCCTTTCATTCAGTCAGCAGCTTCAAACATTTCTGGTATATGAATAACATGATGTTTTTCAATGGCAAAAATCAATGAATATTGTAAATGCACAAACAGTAATTTCTCTGCATTGCAAGGTGCAATTCTGAAATTTTTTGCTTTTTCCTGCTCCTCTTAGCATGATAAAGAAGATTCAAAGAGAGTGAGATGCCAGCTCCTTTCATTCAGTCAGTAGCTTCAATCATTTCTGGACGTTTTTTAATGGCAAAAATCAATGAATATTGTAAATGCACAAACAGTAATTTCTCCGCATTGCAAGGTGCAATTCTGAAATTTTTTGCATTTTCCTGCTCCTCTTAGCATGATAAAGAAGATTCAAAGAGAGTGAGATGCCAGCTCCTTTCATTCAGTCAGTAGCTTCAATCATTTCTGGTATATGAATAACATGATGTTTTTCAATGGCAAAAATCAATGAATATTGTAAATGCACAAACAGTAATTTCTCCGCATTGCAAGGTGCAATTCTGAAATTTTTTGCTTTTTCCTGCTCCTCTTAGCATGATAAAGAAGATTCAAAGAGAGTGAGATGCCAGCTCCTTTCAATCAGTCAGTAGCTTCAATCATTTCTGGTATATGAATAACATGATGTTTTTCAATGGCAAAAATCAATGAATATTGTAAATGCACAAACAGTAATTTCTCCGCATTGCAAGGTGCAATTCTGAAATTTTTTGCTTTTTAGTGCTCCTCTTAGCATGATAAAGAAGATTCAAAGAGAGTGAGATGCCAGCTCCTTTCATTCAGTCAGTAGCTTCAAACATTTCTGGTATATGAATAACATGATGTTTTTCAATGGCAAAAATCAATGAATATTGTAAATGCACAAACAGTAATTTCTCCGCATTGCAAGGTGCAATTCTGAAATTTTTTGCTTTTTCCTGCTCCTCTTAGCATGATAAAGAAGATTCAAAGAGAGTGAGATGCCAGCTCCTTTCATTCAGTCAGTAGCTTCAAACATTTCTGGACGTTTTTCAATGGCAAAAATCAATGAATATTGTAAATGCACAAACAGTAATTTCTCCGCATTGCAATGTGCAATTCTGAAATTTTTTGCTTTTTCCTGCTCCTCTTAGCATGATAAAGAAGATTCAAAGAGAGTGAGATGCCAGCTCCTTTCATTCAGTCAGTAGCTTCAAACATTTCTGGTATATGAATAACATGATGTTTTTCAATGGCAAAAATCAATGAATATTGTAAATGCACAAACAGTAATTTCTCCGCATTGCAAGGTGCAATTCTGAAATTTTTTGCTTTTTCCTGCTCCTCTTAGCATGATAAAGAAGATTCAAAGAGAGTGAGATGCCAGCTCCTTTCATTCAGTCAGTAGCTTCAATCATCTCTGGACGTTTTTCAAAGGCAAAAATCAATGAATATTGTAAATGCACAAACAGTAATTTCTCCGCATTGCAAGGTGCAATTCTGAATTTTTTTGCTTTTTCCTGCTCCTCTTAGCATGATAAAGAAGATTCAAAGAGAGTGAGATGCCAGCTCCTTTCATTCAGTCAGTAGCTTCAATCATTTCTGGTATATGAATAACATGATGTTTTTCAATGGCAAAAATCAATGAATATTGTAAATGCACAAACAGTAATTTCTCCGCATTGCAAGGTGCAATTCTGAAATTTTTTGCTTTTTCCTGCTCCTCTTAGCATGATAAAGAAGATTCAAAGAGAGTGAGATGCCAGCACCTTTCATTCAGTCAGTAGCTTCAAACATTTCTGGTATATGAATAACGTGATGTTTTTCAATGGCAAAAATCAATGAATATTGTAAATGCACAAACAGTAATTTCTCCGCATTGCAAGGTGCAATTCTGAAATTTTTTGCTTTTTCCTGCTCCTCTTAGCATGATAAAGAAGATTCAAAGAGAGTGAGATGCCAGCTCCTTTCATTCAGTCAGTAGCTTCAATCATTTCTGGACGTTTTTCAATGGCAAAAATCAATGAATATTGTAAATGCACAAACAGTAATTTCTCCGCATTGCAAGGTGCAATTCTGAAATTTTTTGCTTTTTCCTGCTCCTCTTAGCATGATAAAGAAGATTCAAAGAGAGTGAGATGCCAGCTCCTTTCATTCAGTCAGTAGCTTCAATCATTTCTAGTATATGAATAACATGATATTTTTCAATGGCAAAAATCAATGAATATTGTAAATGCACAAACAGTAATTTCTCCGCATTGCAAGGTGCAATTCTGAAATTTTTTGCTTTTTCCTGCTCCTCTTAGCATGATAAAGAAGATTCAAAGAGAGTGAGATGCCAGCTCCTTTCATTCAGTCAGTAGCTTCAATCATTTCTGGTATATGAATAACATGATGTTTTTAAATGGCAAAAATCAATGAATATTGTAAATGCACAAACAGTAATTTCTCCGCATTGCAAGGTGCAATTCTGAAATTTTTTGCTTTTTCCTGCTCCTCTTAGCATGATAAAGAAGATTCAAAGAGAGTGAGATGCCAGCTCCTTTCATTCAGTCAGTAGCTTCAATCATTTCTGGACGTTTTTCAATGGCAAAAATCAATGAATATTGTAAATGCACAAACAGTAATTTATCCGCATTGCAAGGTGCAATTCTGAAATTTTTTGCTTTTTCCTGCTCCTCTTAGCATGATAAAGAAGATTCAAAGAGAGTGAGATGCCAGCTCCTTTCATTCAGTCAGTAGCTTCAATCATTTCTGGTATATGAATAACATGATGTTTTTCAATGGCAAAAATCAATGAATATTGTAAATGCACAAACAGTAATTTCTCCGCATTGCAAGGTGCAATTCTGAAATTTTTTGCTTTTTCCTGCTCCTCTTAGCATGATAAAGAAGATTCAAAGAGAGTGAGATGCCAGCTCCTTTCATTCAGTGAGTAGCTTCAAACATTTCTGGTATATGAATAACATGATGTTTTTCAATGGCAAAAATCAATGAATATTGTAAATGCACAAACAGTAATTTCTCCGCATTGCAAGGTGCAATTCTGAAATTTTTTGCTTTTTCCTGCTCCTCTTAGCATGATAAAGAAGATTCAAAGAGAGTGAGATGCCAGCTCCTTTCATTCAGTCAGTAGCTTCAATCATTTCTGGTATATGAATAACATGATGTTTTTCAATGGCAAAAATCAATGAATATTGTAAATGCACAAACAGTAATTTCTCCGCATTGCAAGGTGCAATTCTGAAATTTTTTGCTTTTTAGTGCTCCTCTTAGCATGATAAAGAAGATTCAAAGAGAGTGAGATGCCAGCTCCTTTCATTCAGTCAGTAGCTTCAAACATTTCTGGTATATGAATAACATGATGTTTTTCAATGGCAAAAATCAATGAATATTGTAAATGCACAAACAGTAATTTCTCCGCATTGCAAGGTGCAATTCTGAAATTTTTTGCTTTTTCCTGCTCCTCTTAGCATGATAAAGAAGATTATCTCTCAAAGAGTGAGATGCCTGCTCCGTTCTTCAGTCAGTAGCTTCAAACATTTTCTGGACGTTTTTCAATGGCAAAAATCAATGAAATGTAAAATCACAAACAGTAATTTCTCCGCATTGCAATGTGCAATTCTGAAATTTTTTGCTTTTTCCTGCTCCTCTTAGCATGATAAAAGATTCAAAGAGAGTGAGATGCCAGCTCCTTTCATTCAGTCAGTAGCTTCAAACATTTCTGGTATATGAATAACATGATGTTTTTCAATGGCAAAAATCAATGAATATTGTAAATGCACAAACAGTAATTTCTCCGCATTGCAAGGTGCAATTCTGAAATTTTTTGCTTTTTCCTGCTCCTCTTAGCATGATAAAGAAGATTCAAAGAGAGTGAGATGCCAGCTCCTTTCATTCAGTCAGTAGCTTCAATCATTTCTGGACGTTTTTCAAAGGCAAAAATCAATGAATATTGTAAATGCACAAACAGTAATTTCTCCGCATTGCAAGGTGCAATTCTGAAATTTTTTGCTTTTTCCTGCTCCTCTTAGCATGATAAAGAAGATTCAAAGAGAGTGAGATGCCAGCTCATTTCATTCAGTCAGTAGCTTCAATCATTTCTGGTATATGAATAACATGATGTTTTTCAATGGCAAAAATCAATGAATATTGTAAATGCACAAACAGTAATTTCTCCGCATTGCAAGGTGCAATTCTGAAATTTTTTGCTTTTTCCTGCTCCTCTTAGCATGATAAAGAAGATTCAAAGAGAGTGAGATGCCAGCTCCTTTCATTCAGTCAGTAGCTTCAATCATTTCTGGACGTTTTTCAATGGCAAAAATCAATGAATATTGTAAATGCACAAACAGTAATTTCTCCGCATTGCAAGGTGCAATTCTGAAATTTTTTGCTTTTTCCTGCTCCTCTTAGCATGATAAAGAAGATTCAAAGAGAGTGAGATGCCAGCTCCTTTCATTCAGTCAGTAGCTTCAATCATTTCTGGTATATGAATAACATGATGTTTTTCAATGGCAAAAATCTATGAATATTGTAAATGCACAAACAGTAATTTCTCCGCATTGCAAGGTGCAATTCTGAAATTTTTTGCTTTTTCCTGCTCCTCTTAGCATGATAAAGAAGATTCAAAGAGAGTGAGATGCCAGCTCCTTTCATTCAGTCAGTAGCTTCAAACATTTCTGGTATATGAATAACATGATGTTTTTCAATGGCAAAAATCAATGAATATTGTAAATGCACAAACAGTAATTTCTCCGCATTGCAAGGTGCAATTCTGAAATTTTTTGCTTTTTCCTGCTCCTCTTAGCATGATAAAGAAGATTCAAAGAGAGTGAGATGCCAGCTCCTTTCATTCAGTCAGTAGCTTCAATCATTTCTGGACGTTTTTCAATGGCAAAAATCAATGAATATTGTAAATGCACAAACAGTAATTTCTCCGCATTGCAAGGTGCAATTCTGAAATTTTTTGCTTTTTCCTGCTCCTCTTAGCATGATAAAGAAGATTCAAAGAGAGTGAGATGCCAGCTCCTTTCATTCAGTCAGTAGCTTCAATCATTTCTGGTATATGAATAACATGATGTTTTTCAATGGCAAAAATCAATGAATAATGTAAATGCACAAACAGTAATTTCTCCGCATTGCAAGGTGCAATTCTGAAATTTTTTGCTTTTTCCTGCTCCTCTTAGCATGATAAAGAAGATTCAAAGAGAGTGAGATGCCAGCTCCTTTCATTCAGTCAGTAGCTTCAAACATTTCTGGTATATGAATAACATGATGTTTTTCAAAGGCAAAAATCAATGAATATTGTAAATGCACAAACAGTAATTTCTCCGCATTGCAAGGTGCAATTCTGAAATTTTTTGCTTTTTCCTGCTCCTCTTAGCATGATAAAGAAGATTCAAAGAGATTGAGATGCCAGCTCCTTTCATTCAGTCAGTAGCTTCAATCATTTCTGAACGTTTTTCAATGGCAAAAATCAATGAATATTGTAAATGCACAAACAGTAATTTCTCCGCATTGCAAGGTGCAATTCTGAAATTTTTTGCTTTTTCCTGCTCCTCTTAGCATGATAAAGAAGATTCAAAGAGAGTGAGATGCCAGCTCCTTTCATTCAGTCAGTAGCTTCAAACATTTCTGGTATATGAATAACATAATGTTTTTCAATGGCAAAAATCAATGAATATTGTAAATGCACAAACAGTAATTTCTCCGCATTGCAAGGTGCAATTCTGAAATTTTTTAGTTTTTCCTGCTCCTCTTAGCATGATAAAGAAGATTCAAAGAGAGTGAGATGCCAGCTCCTTTCATTCAGTCAGTAGCTTCAAACATTTCTGGTATATGAATAACATGATGTTTTTCAATGGCAAAAATCAATGAATATTGTAAATGCACAAACAGTAATTTCTCCGCATTGCAAGGTGCAATTCTGAAATTTTTTGCTTTTTCCTGCTCCTCTTAGCATGATAAAGAAGATTCAAAGAGAGTGAGATGCCAGCTCCTTTCATTCAGTCAGTAGCTTCAATCATTTCTGGACGTTTTTCAATGGCAAAAATCAATGAATATTGTAAATGCACAAACAGTAATTTCTCCGCATTGCAAGGTGCAATTCTGAAATTTTTTGCTTTTTCCTTCTCCTTTTAGCATGATAAAGAAGATTCAAAGAGAGTGAGATGCCAGCTCCTTTCATTCAGTCAGCAGCTTCAAACATTTCTGGTATATGAATAACATGATGTTTTTCAATGGCAAAAATCAATGAATATTGTAAATGCACAAACAGTAATTTCTCTGCATTGCAAGGAGCAATTCTGAAATTTTTTGCTTTTTCCTGCTCCTCTTAGCATGATAAAGAAGATTCAAAGAGAGTGAGATGCCAGCTCCTTTCATTCAGTCAGTAGCTTCAATCATTTCTGGACGTTTTTTAATGGCAAAAATCAATGAATATTGTAAATGCACAAACAGTAATTTCTCCGCATTGCAAGGTGCAATTCTGAAATTTTTTGCTTTTTCCTGCTCCTCTTAGCATGATAAAGAAGATTCAAAGAGAGTGAGATGCCAGCTCCTTTCATTCAGTCAGTAGCTTCAATCATTTCTGGTATATGAATAACATGATGTTTTTCAATGGCAAAAATCAATGAATATTGTAAATGCACAAACAGTAATTTCTCCGCATTGCAAGGTGCAATTCTGAAATTTTTTGCTTTTTAGTGCTCCTCTTAGCATGATAAAGAAGATTCAAAGAGAGTGAGATGCCAGCTCCTTTCATTCAGTCAGTAGCTTCAAACATTTCTGGTATATGAATAACATGATGTTTTTCAATGGCAAAAATCAATGAATATTGTAAATGCACAAACAGTAATTTCTCCGCATTGCAAGGTGCAATTCTGAAATTTTTTGCTTTTTCCTGCTCCTCTTAGCATGATAAAGAAGATTCAAAGAGAGTGAGATGCCAGCTCCTTTCATTCAGTCAGTAGCTTCAAACATTTCTGGACGTTTTTCAATGGCAAAAATCAATGAATATTGTAAATGCACAAACAGTAATTTCCCCGCATTGCAAGGTGCAATTCTGAAATTTTTTGCTTTTTCCTGCTCCTTTTAGCATGATAAAGAAGATTCAAAGAGAGTGAGATGCCAGCTCCTTTCATTCAGTCAGCAGCTTCAAACATTTCTGGTATATGAATAACATGGTTTTTCAATGGCAAAAATCAATGAATATTGTAAATGCACAAACAGTAATTTCTCTGCATTGCAAGGTGCAATTCTGAAATTTTTTGCTTTTTCCTGCTCCTCTTAGCATGATAAAGAAGATTCAAAGAGAGTGAGATGCCAGCTCCTTTCATTCAGTCAGTAGCTTCAATCATTTCTGGACGTTTTTTAATGGCAAAAATCAATGAATATTGTAAATGCACAAACAGTAATTTCTCCGCATTGCAAGGTGCAATTCTGAAATTTTTTGCTTTTTCCTGCTCCTCTTAGCATGATAAAGAAGATTCAAAGAGATTGAGATGCCAGCTCCTTTCATTCAGTCAGTAGCTTCAATCATTTCTGGACGTTTTTCAATGGCAAAAATCAATGAATATTGTAAATGCACAAACAGTAATTTCTCCGCATTGCAAGGTGCAATTCTGAAATTTTTTGCTTTTTCCTGCTCCTTTTAGCATGATAAAGAAGATTCAAAGAGAGTGAGATGCCAGCTCCTTTCATTCAGTCAGTAGCTTCAATCATTTCTGGACGTTTTTCAATGGCAAAAATCAATGAATATTGTAAATGCACAAACAGTAATTTCTCCGCATTGCAAGGTGCAATTCTGAAATTTTTTGCTTTTTCCTGCTCCTCTTAGCATGATAAAGAAGATTCAAAGAGAGTGAGATGCCAGCTCCTTTCATTCAGTCAGTAGCTTCAATCATTTCTGGTATATGAATAACATGATGTTTTTCAATGGCAAAAATCAATGAATAATGTAAATGCACAAACAGTAATTTCTCCGCATTGCAAGGTGCAATTCTGAAATTTTTTGCTTTTTCCTGCTCCTCTTAGCATGATAAAGAAGATTCAAAGAGAGTGAGATGCCAGCTCCTTTCATTCAGTCAGTAGCTTCAAACATTTCTGGTATATGAATAACATGATGTTTTTCAAAGGCAAAAATCAATGAATATTGTAAATGCACAAACAGTAATTTCTCCGCATTGCAAGGTGCAATTCTGAAATTTTTTGCTTTTTCCTGCTCCTCTTAGCATGATAAAGAAGATTCAAAGAGATTGAGATGCCAGCTCCTTTCATTCAGTCAGTAGCTTCAATCATTTCTGAACGTTTTTCAATGGCAAAAATCAATGAATATTGTAAATGCACAAACAGTAATTTCTCCGCATTGCAAGGTGCAATTCTGAAATTTTTTGCTTTTTCCTGCTCCTCTTAGCATGATAAAGAAGATTCAAAGAGAGTGAGATGCCAGCTCCTTTCATTCAGTCAGTAGCTTCAAACATTTCTGGTATATGAATAACATAATGTTTTTCAATGGCAAAAATCAATGAATATTGTAAATGCACAAACAGTAATTTCTCCGCATTGCAAGGTGCAATTCTGAAATTTTTTAGTTTTTCCTGCTCCTCTTAGCATGATAAAGAAGATTCAAAGAGAGTGAGATGCCAGCTCCTTTCATTCAGTCAGTAGCTTCAAACATTTCTGGTATATGAATAACATGATGTTTTTCAATGGCAAAAATCAATGAATATTGTAAATGCACAAACAGTAATTTCTCCGCATTGCAAGGTGCAATTCTGAAATTTTTTGCTTTTTCCTGCTCCTCTTAGCATGATAAAGAAGATTCAAAGAGAGTGAGATGCCAGCTCCTTTCATTCAGTCAGTAGCTTCAATCATTTCTGGACGTTTTTCAATGGCAAAAATCAATGAATATTGTAAATGCACAAACAGTAATTTCTCCGCATTGCAAGGTGCAATTCTGAAATTTTTTGCTTTTTCCTTCTCCTTTTAGCATGATAAAGAAGATTCAAAGAGAGTGAGATGCCAGCTCCTTTCATTCAGTCAGCAGCTTCAAACATTTCTGGTATATGAATAACATGATGTTTTTCAATGGCAAAAATCAATGAATATTGTAAATGCACAAACAGTAATTTCTCTGCATTGCAAGGAGCAATTCTGAAATTTTTTGCTTTTTCCTGCTCCTCTTAGCATGATAAAGAAGATTCAAAGAGAGTGAGATGCCAGCTCCTTTCATTCAGTCAGTAGCTTCAATCATTTCTGGACGTTTTTTAATGGCAAAAATCAATGAATATTGTAAATGCACAAACAGTAATTTCTCCGCATTGCAAGGTGCAATTCTGAAATTTTTTGCTTTTTCCTGCTCCTCTTAGCATGATAAAGAAGATTCAAAGAGAGTGAGATGCCAGCTCCTTTCATTCAGTCAGTAGCTTCAATCATTTCTGGTATATGAATAACATGATGTTTTTCAATGGCAAAAATCAATGAATATTGTAAATGCACAAACAGTAATTTCTCCGCATTGCAAGGTGCAATTCTGAAATTTTTTGCTTTTTAGTGCTCCTCTTAGCATGATAAAGAAGATTCAAAGAGAGTGAGATGCCAGCTCCTTTCATTCAGTCAGTAGCTTCAAACATTTCTGGTATATGAATAACATGATGTTTTTCAATGGCAAAAATCAATGAATATTGTAAATGCACAAACAGTAATTTCTCCGCATTGCAAGGTGCAATTCTGAAATTTTTTGCTTTTTCCTGCTCCTCTTAGCATGATAAAGAAGATTCAAAGAGAGTGAGATGCCAGCTCCTTTCATTCAGTCAGTAGCTTCAAACATTTCTGGACGTTTTTCAATGGCAAAAATCAATGAATATTGTAAATGCACAAACAGTAATTTCCCCGCATTGCAAGGTGCAATTCTGAAATTTTTTGCTTTTTCCTGCTCCTTTTAGCATGATAAAGAAGATTCAAAGAGAGTGAGATGCCAGCTCCTTTCATTCAGTTAGCAGCTTCAAACATTTCTGGTATATGAATAACATGGTTTTTCAATGGCAAAAATCAATGAATATTGTAAATGCACAAACAGTAATTTCTCTGCATTGCAAGGTGCAATTCTGAAATTTTTTGCTTTTTCCTGCTCCTCTTAGCATGATAAAGAAGATTCAAAGAGAGTGAGATGCCAGCTCCTTTCATTCAGTCAGTAGCTTCAATCATTTCTGGACGTTTTTTAATGGCAAAAATCAATGAATATTGTAAATGCACAAACAGTAATTTCTCCGCATTGCAAGGTGCAATTCTGAAATTTTTTGCTTTTTCCTGCTCCTCTTAGCATGATAAAGAAGATTCAAAGAGATTGAGATGCCAGCTCCTTTCATTCAGTCAGTAGCTTCAATCATTTCTGGACGTTTTTCAATGGCAAAAATCAATGAATATTGTAAATGCACAAACAGTAATTTCTCCGCATTGCAAGGTGCAATTCTGAAATTTTTTGCTTTTTCCTGCTCCTTTTAGCATGATAAAGAAGATTCAAAGAGAGTGAGATGCCAGCTCCTTTCATTCAGTCAGTAGCTTCAATCATTTCTGGACGTTTTTCAATGGCAAAAATCAATGAATATTGTAAATGCACAAACAGTAATTTCTCCGCATTGCAAGGTGCAATTCTGAAATTTTTTGCTTTTTCCTGCTCCTTTTAGCATGATAAAGAAGATTCAAAGAGAGTGAGATGCCAGCTCATTTCATTCAGTCAGTAGCTTCAATCATTTCTGGTATATGAATAACATGATGTTTTTCAATGGCAAAAATCAATGAATATTGTAAATGCACAAACAGTAATTTCTCCGCATTGCAAGGTGCAATTCTGAAATTTTTTGCTTTTTCCTGCTCCTCTTAGCATGATAAAGAAGATTCAAAGAGAGTGAGATGCCAGCTCCTTTCATTCAGTCAGTAGCTTCAATCATTTCTGGACGTTTTTCAATGGCAAAAATCAATGAATATTGTAAATGCACAAACAGTAATTTCTCCGCATTGCAAGGTGCAATTCTGAAATTTTTTGCTTTTTCCTGCTCCTCTTAGCATGATAAAGAAGATTCAAAGAGAGTGAGATGCCAGCTCCTTTCATTCAGTCAGTAGCTTCAATCATTTCTGGTATATGAATAACATGATGTTTTTCAATGGCAAAAATCTATGAATATTGTAAATGCACAAACAGTAATTTCTCCGCATTGCAAGGTGCAATTCTGAAATTTTTTGCTTTTTCCTGCTCCTCTTAGCATGATAAAGAAGATTCAAAGAGAGTGAGATGCCAGCTCCTTTCATTCAGTCAGTAGCTTCAAACATTTCTGGTATATGAATAACATGATGTTTTTCAATGGCAAAAATCAATGAATATTGTAAATGCACAAACAGTAATTTCTCCGCATTGCAAGGTGCAATTCTGAAATTTTTTGCTTTTTCCTGCTCCTCTTAGCATGATAAAGAAGATTCAAAGAGAGTGAGATGCCAGCTCCTTTCATTCAGTCAGTAGCTTCAATCATTTCTGGACGTTTTTCAATGGCAAAAATCAATGAATATTGTAAATGCACAAACAGTAATTTCTCCGCATTGCAAGGTGCAATTCTGAAATTTTTTGCTTTTTCCTGCTCCTCTTAGCATGATAAAGAAGATTCAAAGAGAGTGAGATGCCAGCTCCTTTCATTCAGTCAGTAGCTTCAATCATTTCTGGTATATGAATAACATGATGTTTTTCAATGGCAAAAATCAATGAATATTGTAAATGCACAAACAGTAATTTCTCCGCATTGCAAGGTGCAATTCTGAAATTTTTTGCTTTTTCCTGCTCCTCTTAGCATGATAAAGAAGATTCAAAGAGAGTGAGATGCCAGCTCCTTTCATTCAGTCAGTAGCTTCAAACATTTCTGGTATATGAATAACATGATGTTTTTCAAAGGCAAAAATCAATGAATATTGTAAATGCACAAACAGTAATTTCTCCGCATTGCAAGGTGCAATTCTGAAATTTTTTGCTTTTTCCTGCTCCTCTTAGCATGATAAATAAGATTCAAAGAGAGTGAGATGCCAGCTCCTTTCATTCAGTCAGTAGCTTCAAACATATCTGGTATATGAATAACATGATGTTTTTCAATGGCAAAAATCAATGAATATTGTAAATGCACAAACAGTAATTTCTCCGCATTGCAAGGTGCAATTCTGAAATTTTTTGCTTTTTCCTGCTCCTCTTAGCATGATAAAGAAGATTCAAAGAGATTGAGATGCCAGCTCCTTTCATTCAGTCAGTAGCTTCAATCATTTCTGAACGTTTTTCAATGGCAAAAATCAATGAATATTGTAAATGCACAAACAGTAATTTCTCCGCATTGCAAGGTGCAATTCTGAAATTTTTTGCTTTTTCCTGCTCCTCTTAGCATGATAAAGAAGATTCAAAGAGAGTGAGATGCCAGCTCCTTTCATTCAGTCAGTAGCTTCAAACATTTCTGGTATATGAATAACATAATGTTTTTCAATGGCAAAAATCAATGAATATTGTAAATGCACAAACAGTAATTTCTCCGCATTGCAAGGTGCAATTCTGAAATTTTTTAGTTTTTCCTGCTCCTCTTAGCATGATAAAGAAGATTCAAAGAGAGTGAGATGCCAGCTCCTTTCATTCAGTCAGTAGCTTCAAACATTTCTGGTATATGAATAACATGATGTTTTTCAATGGCAAAAATCAATGAATATTGTAAATGCACAAACAGTAATTTCTCCGCATTGCAAGGTGCAATTCTGAAATTTTTTGCTTTTTCCTGCTCCTCTTAGCATGATAAAGAAGATTCAAAGAGAGTGAGATGCCAGCTCCTTTCATTCAGTCAGTAGCTTCAATCATTTCTGGACGTTTTTCAATGGCAAAAATCAATGAATATTGTAAATGCACAAACAGTAATTTCTCCGCATTGCAAGGTGCAATTCTGAAATTTTTTGCTTTTTCCTTCTCCTTTTAGCATGATAAAGAAGATTCAAAGAGAGTGAGATGCCAGCTCCTTTCATTCAGTCAGCAGCTTCAAACATTTCTGGTATATGAATAACATGATGTTTTTCAATGGCAAAAATCAATGAATATTGTAAATGCACAAACAGTAATTTCTCTGCATTGCAAGGAGCAATTCTGAAATTTTTTGCTTTTTCCTGCTCCTCTTAGCATGATAAAGAAGATTCAAAGAGAGTGAGATGCCAGCTCCTTTCATTCAGTCAGTAGCTTCAATCATTTCTGGACGTTTTTTAATGGCAAAAATCAATGAATATTGTAAATGCACAAACAGTAATTTCTCCGCATTGCAAGGTGCAATTCTGAAATTTTTTGCTTTTTCCTGCTCCTCTTAGCATGATAAAGAAGATTCAAAGAGAGTGAGATGCCAGCTCCTTTCATTCAGTCAGTAGCTTCAATCATTTCTGGTATATGAATAACATGATGTTTTTCAATGGCAAAAATCAATGAATATTGTAAATGCACAAACAGTAATTTCTCCGCATTGCAAGGTGCAATTCTGAAATTTTTTGCTTTTTAGTGCTCCTCTTAGCATGATAAAGAAGATTCAAAGAGAGTGAGATGCCAGCTCCTTTCATTCAGTCAGTAGCTTCAAACATTTCTGGTATATGAATAACATGATGTTTTTCAATGGCAAAAATCAATGAATATTGTAAATGCACAAACAGTAATTTCTCCGCATTGCAAGGTGCAATTCTGAAATTTTTTGCTTTTTCCTGCTCCTCTTAGCATGATAAAGAAGATTCAAAGAGAGTGAGATGCCAGCTCCTTTCATTCAGTCAGTAGCTTCAAACATTTCTGGACGTTTTTCAATGGCAAAAATCAATGAATATTGTAAATGCACAAACAGTAATTTCCCCGCATTGCAAGGTGCAATTCTGAAATTTTTTGCTTTTTCCTGCTCCTTTTAGCATGATAAAGAAGATTCAAAGAGAGTGAGATGCCAGCTCCTTTCATTCAGTCAGCAGCTTCAAACATTTCTGGTATATGAATAACATGGTTTTTCAATGGCAAAAATCAATGAATATTGTAAATGCACAAACAGTAATTTCTCTGCATTGCAAGGTGCAATTCTGAAATTTTTTGCTTTTTCCTGCTCCTCTTAGCATGATAAAGAAGATTCAAAGAGAGTGAGATGCCAGCTCCTTTCATTCAGTCAGTAGCTTCAATCATTTCTGGACGTTTTTTAATGGCAAAAATCAATGAATATTGTAAATGCACAAACAGTAATTTCTCCGCATTGCAAGGTGCAATTCTGAAATTTTTTGCTTTTTCCTGCTCCTCTTAGCATGATAAAGAAGATTCAAAGAGATTGAGATGCCAGCTCCTTTCATTCAGTCAGTAGCTTCAATCATTTCTGGACGTTTTTCAATGGCAAAAATCAATGAATATTGTAAATGCACAAACAGTAATTTCTCCGCATTGCAAGGTGCAATTCTGAAATTTTTTGCTTTTTCCTGCTCCTTTTAGCATGATAAAGAAGATTCAAAGTGAGTGAGATGCCAGCTCCTTTCATTCAGTCAGCAGCTTCAAACATTTCTGGTATATGAATAACATGATGTTTTTCAATGGCAAAAATCAATGAATATTGTAAATGCACAAACAGTAATTTCTCTGCATTGCAAGGAGCAATTCTGAAATTTTTTGCTTTTTCCTGCTCCTCTTAGCATGATAAAGAAGATTCAAAGAGAGTGAGATGCCAGCTCCTTTCATTCAGTCAGTAGCTTCAATCATTTCTGGACGTTTTTTAATGGCAAAAATCAATGAATATTGTAAATGCACAAACAGTAATTTCTCCGCATTGCAAGGTGCAATTCTGAAATTTTTTGCTTTTTCCTGCTCCTCTTAGCATGATAAAGAAGATTCAAAGAGAGTGAGATGCCAGCTCCTTTCATTCAGTCAGTAGCTTCAATCATTTCTGGTATATGAATAACATGATGTTTTTCAATGGCAAAAATCAATGAATATTGTAAATGCACAAACAGTAATTTCTCCGCATTGCAAGGTGCAATTCTGAAATTTTTTGCTTTTTCCTGCTCCTCTTAGCATGATAAAGAAGATTCAAAGAGAGTGAGATGCCAGCTCCTTTCAATCAGTCAGTAGCTTCAATCATTTCTGGTATATGAATAACATGATGTTTTTCAATGGCAAAAATCAATGAATATTGTAAATGCACAAACAGTAATTTCTCCGCATTGCAAGGTGCAATTCTGAAATTTTTTGCTTTTTAGTGCTCCTCTTAGCATGATAAAGAAGATTCAAAGAGAGTGAGATGCCAGCTCCTTTCATTCAGTCAGTAGCTTCAAACATTTCTGGTATATGAATAACATGATGTTTTTCAATGGCAAAAATCAATGAATATTGGAAATGCACAAACAGTAATTTCTCCGCATTGCAAGGTGCAATTCTGAAATTTTTTGCTTTTTCCTGCTCCTCTTAGCATGATAAAGAAGATTCAAAGAGAGTGAGATGCCAGCTCCTTTCATTCAGTCAGTAGCTTCAAACATTTCTGGACGTTTTTCAATGGCAAAAATCAATGAATATTGTAAATGCACAAACAGTAATTTCTCCGCATTGCAATGTGCAATTCTGAAATTTTTTGCTTTTTCCTGCTCCTCTTAGCATGATAAAGAAGATTCAAAGATAGTGAGATGCCAGCTCCTTTCATTCAGTCAGTAGCTTCAAACATTTCTGGTATATGAATAACATGATGTTTTTCAATGGCAAAAATCAATGAATATTGTAAATGCACAAACAGTAATTTCTCCGCATTGCAAGGTGCAATTCTGAAATTTTTTGCTTTTTCCTGCTCCTCTTAGCATGATAAAGAAGATTCAAAGAGAGTGAGATGCCAGCTCCTTTCATTCAGTCAGTAGCTTCAATCATTTCTGGACGTTTTTCAAAGGCAAAAATCAATGAATATTGTAAATGCACAAACAGTAATTTCTCCGCATTGCAAGGTGCAATTCTGAAATTTTTTGCTTTTTCCTGCTCCTCTTAGCATGATAAAGAAGATTCAAAGAGAGTGAGATGCCAGCTCCTTTCATTCAGTCAGTAGCTTCAATCATTTCTGGTATATGAATAACATGATGTTTTTCAATCACAAAAATCAAGGAATATTGTAAATGCACAAACAGTAATTTATCCGCATTGCAAGGTGCAATTCTGAAATTTTTTGCTTTTTCCTGCTCCTCTTAGCATGATAAAGAAGATTCAAAGAGAGTGAGATGCCAGCACCTTTCATTCAGTCAGTAGCTTCAAACATTTCTGGTATATGAATAACATGATGTTTTTCAATGGCAAAAATCAATGAATATTGTAAATGCACAAACAGTAATTTCTCCGCATTGCAAGGTGCAATTCTGAAATTTTTTGCTTTTTCCTGCTCCTCTTAGCATGATAAAGAAGATTCAAAGAGAGTGAGATGCCAGCTCCTTTCATTCAGTCAGTAGCTTCAATCATTTCTGGACGTTTTTCAATGGCAAAAATCAATGAATATTGTAAATGCACAAACAGTAATTTCTCCGCATTGCAAGGTGCAATTCTGAAATTTTTTGCTTTTTCCTGCTCCTCTTAGCATGATAAAGAAGATTCAAAGAGAGTGAGATGCCAGCTCCTTTCATTCAGTCAGTAGCTTCAATCATTTCTAGTATATGAATAACATGATGTTTTTCAATGGCAAAAATCAATGAATATTGTAAATGCACAAACAGGAATTTCTCCGCATTGCAAGGTGCAATTCTGAAATTTTTTGCTTTTTCCTGCTCCTCTTAGCATGATAAAGAAGATTCAAAGAGAGTGAGATGCCAGCTCCTTTCATTCAGTCAGTAGCTTCAATCATTTCTGGTATATTAATAACATGATGTTTTTCAATGGCAAAAATCAATGAATATTGTAAATGCACAAACAGTAATTTCTCCGCATTGCAAGGTGCAATTCTGAAATTTTTTGCTTTTTCCTGCTCCTCTTAGCATGATAAAGAAGATTCAAAGAGAGTGAGATGCCAGCTCCTTTCATTCAGTCAGTAGCTTCAATCATTTCTGGACGTTTTTTAATGGCAAAAATCAATGAATATTGTAAATGCACAAACAGTAATTTCTCCGCATTGCAAGGTGCAATTCTGAAATTTTTTGCTTTTTCCTGCTCCTTTTAGCATGATAAAGAAGATTCAAAGAGATTGAGATGCCAGCTCCTTTCATTCAGTCAGTAGCTTCAATCATTTCTGGACGTTTTTCAATGGCAAAAATCAATGAATATTGTAAATGCACAAACAGTAATTTCTCCGCATTGCAAGGTGCAATTCTGAAATTTTTTGCTTTTTCCTGCTCCTTTTAGCATGATAAAGAAGATTCAAAGAGAGTGAGATGCCAGCTCCTTTCATTCAGTCAGCAGCTTCAAACATTTCTGGTATATGAATAACATGATGTTTTTCAATGGCAAAAATCAATGAATATTGTAAATGCACAAACAGTAATTTCTCTGCATTGCAAGGAGCAATTCTGAAATTTTTTGCTTTTTCCTGCTCCTCTTAGCATGATAACGAAGATTCAAAGAGAGTGAGATGCCAGCTCCTTTCATTCAGTCAGTAGCTTCAATCATTTCTGGACGTTTTTTAATGGCAAAAATCAATGAATATTGTAAATGCACAAACAGTAATTTCTCCGCATTGCAAGGTGCAATTCTGAAATTTTTTGCTTTTTCCTGCTCCTCTTAGCATGATAAAGAAGATTCAAAGAGAGTGAGATGCCAGCTCCTTTCATTCAGTCAGTAGCTTCAATCATTTCTGGTATATGAATAACATGATGTTTTTCAATGGCAAAAATCAATGAATATTGTAAATGCACAAACAGTAATTTCTCCGCATTGCAAGGTGCAATTCTGAAATTTTTTGCTTTTTCCTGCTCCTCTTAGCATGATAAAGAAGATTCAAAGAGAGTGAGATGCCAGCTCCTTTCAATCAGTCAGTAGCTTCAATCATTTCTGGTATATGAATAACATGATGTTTTTCAATGGCAAAAATCAATGAATATTGTAAATGCACAAACAGTAATTTCTCCGCATTGCAAGGTGCAATTCTGAAATTTTTTGCTTTTTAGTGCTCCTCTTAGCATGATAAAGAAGATTCAAAGAGAGTGAGATGCCAGCTCCTTTCATTCAGTCAGTAGCTTCAAACATTTCTGGTATATGAATAACATGATGTTTTTCAATGGCAAAAATCAATGAATATTGTAAATGCACAAACAGTAATTTCTCCGCATTGCAAGGTGCAATTCTGAAATTTTTTGCTTTTTCCTGCTCCTCTTAGCATGATAAAGAAGATTCAAAGAGAGTGAGATGCCAGCTCCTTTCATTCAGTCAGTAGCTTCAAACATTTCTGGACGTTTTTCAATGGCAAAAATCAATGAATATTGTAAATGCACAAACAGTAATTTCTCCGCATTGCAATGTGCAATTCTGAAATTTTTTGCTTTTTCCTGCTCCTCTTAGCATGATAAAGAAGATTCAAAGATAGTGAGATGCCAGCTCCTTTCATTCAGTCAGTAGCTTCAAACATTTCTGGTATATGAATAACATGATGTTTTTCAATGGCAAAAATCAATGAATATTGTAAATGCACAAACAGTAATTTCTCCGCATTGCAAGGTGCAATTCTGAAATTTTTTGCTTTTTCCTGCTCCTCTTAGCATGATAAAGAAGATTCAAAGAGAGTGAGATGCCAGCTCCTTTCATTCAGTCAGTAGCTTCAATCATTTCTGGACGTTTTTCAAAGGCAAAAATCAATGAATATTGTAAATGCACAAACAGTAATTTCTCCGCATTGCAAGGTGCAATTCTGAAATTTTTTGCTTTTTCCTGCTCCTCTTAGCATGATAAAGAAGATTCAAAGAGAGTGAGATGCCAGCTCCTTTCATTCAGTCAGTAGCTTCAATCATTTCTGGTATATGAATAACATGATGTTTTTCAATCACAAAAATCAAGGAATATTGTAAATGCACAAACAGTAATTTATCCGCATTGCAAGGTGCAATTCTGAAATTTTTTGCTTTTTCCTGCTCCTCTTAGCATGATAAAGAAGATTCAAAGAGAGTGAGATGCCAGCACCTTTCATTCAGTCAGTAGCTTCAAACATTTCTGGTATATGAATAACATGATGTTTTTCAATGGCAAAAATCAATGAATATTGTAAATGCACAAACAGTAATTTCTCCGCATTGCAAGGTGCAATTCTGAAATTTTTTGCTTTTTCCTGCTCCTCTTAGCATGATAAAGAAGATTCAAAGAGAGTGAGATGCCAGCTCCTTTCATTCAGTCAGTAGCTTCAATCATTTCTGGACGTTTTTCAATGGCAAAAATCAATGAATATTGTAAATGCACAAACAGTAATTTCTCCGCATTGCAAGGTGCAATTCTGAAATTTTTTGCTTTTTCCTGCTCCTCTTAGCATGATAAAGAAGATTCAAAGAGAGTGAGATGCCAGCTCCTTTCATTCAGTCAGTAGCTTCAATCATTTCTAGTATATGAATAACATGATGTTTTTCAATGGCAAAAATCAATGAATATTGTAAATGCACAAACAGGAATTTCTCCGCATTGCAAGGTGCAATTCTGAAATTTTTTGCTTTTTCCTGCTCCTCTTAGCATGATAAAGAAGATTCAAAGAGAGTGAGATGCCAGCTCCTTTCATTCAGTCAGTAGCTTCAATCATTTCTGGTATATTAATAACATGATGTTTTTCAATGGCAAAAATCAATGAATATTGTAAATGCACAAACAGTAATTTCTCCGCATTGCAAGGTGCAATTCTGAAATTTTTTGCTTTTTCCTGCTCCTCTTAGCATGATAAAGAAGATTCAAAGAGAGTGAGATGCCAGCTCCTTTCATTCAGTCAGTAGCTTCAATCATTTCTGGACGTTTTTCAATGGCAAAAATCAATGAATATTGTAAATGCACAAACAGTAATTTATCCGCATTGCAAGGTGCAATTCTGAAATTTTTTGCTTTTTCCTGCTCCTCTTAGCATGATAAAGAAGATTCAAAGAGAGTGAGATGCCAGCTCCTTTCATTCAGTCAGTAGCTTCAATCATTTCTGGTATATGAATAACATGATGTTTTTCAATGGCAAAAATCAATGAATATTGTAAATGCAAAACAGTAATTTCTCCGCATTGCAAGGTGCAATTCTGAAATTTTTTGCTTTTTCCTGCTCCTCTTAGCATGATAAAGAAGATTCAAAGAGAGTGAGATGCCAGCTCCTTTCATTCAGTCAGTAGCTTCAAACATTTCTGGTATATGAATAACATGATGTTTTTCAATGGCAAAAATCAATGAATATTGTAAATGCACAAACAGTAATTTCTCCGCATTGCAAGGTGCAATTCTGAAATTTTTTGCTTTTTCCTGCTCCTCTTAGCATGATAAAGAAGATTCAAAGAGAGTGAGATGCCAGCTCCTTTCATTCAGTCAGTAGCTTCAATCATTTCTGTACGTTTTTCAATGGCAAAAATCAATGAATATTGTAAATGCACAAACAGTAATTTCTCCGCATTGCAAGGTGCAATTCTGAAATTTTTTGCTTTTTCCTGCTCCTCTTAGCATGATAAAGAAGATTCAAAGAGAGTGAGATGCCAGCTCCTTTCATTCAGTCAGTAGCTTCAAACATTTCTGGTATATGAATAACATGATGTTTTTCAATGGCAAAAATCAATGAATATTGTAAATGCACAAACAGGAATTTCTCCGCATTGCAAGGTGCAATTCTGAAATTTTTTGCTTTTTCCTGCTCCTCTTAGCATGATAAAGAAGATTCAAAGAGAGTGAGATGCCAGCTCCTTTCATTCAGTCAGTAGCTTCAATCATTTCTGGACGTTTTTCAATGGCAAAAATCAATGAATATTGTAAATGCACAAACAGGAATTTCTCCGCATTGCAAGGTGCAATTCTGAAATTTTTTGCTTTTTCCTGCTCCTCTTAGCATGATAAAGAAGATTCAAAGAGATTGAGATGCCTGCTCCTTTCATTCAGTCAGTAGCTTCAATCATTTCTGGATGTTTTTCAATGGCAAAAATCAATGAATATTGTAAATGCACAAACAGTAATTTCTCCGCATTGCAAGGTGCAATTCTGAAATTTTTTGCTTTTTCCTGCTCCTTTTAGCATGATAAAGAAGATTCAAAGAGAGTGAGATGCCAGCTCCTTTCATTCAGTCAGCAGCTTCAAACATTTCTGGTATATGAATAACATGATGTTTTTCAATGGCAAAAATCAATGAATATTGTAAATGCACAAACAGTAATTTCTCTGCATTGCAAGGTGCAATTCTGAAATTTTTTGCTTTTTCCTGCTCCTCTTAGCATGATAAAGAAGATTCAAAGAGAGTGAGATGCCAGCTCCTTTCATTCAGTCAGTAGCTTCAATCATTTCTGGTATATGAATAACATGATGTTTTTCAATGGCAAAAATCAATGAATATTGTAAATGCACAAACAGTAATTTCTCCGCATTGCAAGGTGCAATTCTGAAATTTTTTGCTTTTTCCTGCTCCTCTTAGCATGATAAAGAAGATTCAAAGAGAGTGAGATGCCAGCTCCTTTCATTCAGTCAGTAGCTTCAAACATTTCTGGACGTTTTTCAATGGCAAAAATCAATGAATATTGTAAATGCACAAACAGTAATTTCTCCGCATTGCAATGTGCAATTCTGAAATTTTTTGCTTTTTCCTGCTCCTCTTAGCATGATAAAGAAGATTCAAAGAGAGTGAGATGCCAGCTCCTTTCATTCAGTCAGTAGCTTCAAACATTTCTGGTATATGAATAACATGATGTTTTTCAATGGCAAAAATCAATGAATATTGTAAATGCACAAACAGTAATTTCTCCGCATTGCAAGGTGCAATTCTGAAATTTTTTGCTTTTTCCTGCTCCTCTTAGCATGATAAAGAAGATTCAAAGAGAGTGAGATGCCAGCTCCTTTCATTCAGTCAGTAGCTTCAATCATTTCTGGACGTTTTTCAAAGGCAAAAATCAATGAATATTGTAAATGCACAAACAGTAATTTCTCCGCATTGCAAGGTGCAATTCTGAAATTTTTTGCTTTTTCCTGCTCCTCTTAGCATGATAAAGAAGATTCAAAGAGAGTGAGATGCCAGCTCATTTCATTCAGTCAGTAGCTTCAATCATTTCTGGTATATGAATAACATGATGTTTTTCAATGGCAAAAATCAATGAATATTGTAAATGCACAAACAGTAATTTCTCCGCATTGCAAGGTGCAATTCTGAAATTTTTTGCTTTTTCCTGCTCCTCTTAGCATGATAAAGAAGATTCAAAGAGAGTGAGATGCCAGCTCCTTTCATTCAGTCAGTAGCTTCAATCATTTCTGGACGTTTTTCAATGGCAAAAATCAATGAATATTGTAAATGCACAAACAGTAATTTCTCCCCATTGCAAGGTGCAATTCTGAAATTTTTTGCTTTTTCCTGCTCCTCTTAGCATGATAAAGAAGATTCAAAGAGAGTGAGATGCCAGCTCCTTTCATTCAGTCAGTAGCTTCAATCATTTCTGGTATATGAATAACATGATGTTTTTCAATGGCAAAAATCAATGAATATTGTAAATGCACAAACAGTAATTTCTCCGCATTGCAAGGTGCAATTCTGAAATTTTTTGCTTTTTCCTGCTCCTCTTAGCATGATAAAGAAGATTCAAAGAGAGTGAGATGCCAGCTCCTTTCACTCAGTCAGTAGCTTCAAACATTTCTGGTATATGAATAACATGATGTTTTTCAATGGCAAAAATCAATGAATATTGTAAATGCACAAACAGTAATTTCTCCGCATTGCAAGGTGCAATTCTGAAATTTTTTGCTTTTTCCTGCTCCTCTTAGCATGATAAAGAAGATTCAAAGAGAGTGAGATGCCAGCTCCTTTCATTCAGTCAGTAGCTTCAATCATTTCTGGACGTTTTTCAATGGCAAAAATCAATGAATATTGTAAATGCACAAACAGTAATTTCTCCGCATTGCAAGGTGCAATTCTGAAATTTTTTGCTTTTTCCTGCTCCTCTTAGCATGATAAAGAAGATTCAAAGAGAGTGAGATGCCAGCTCCTTTCATTCAGTCAGTAGCTTCAATCATTTCTGGTATATGAATAACATGATGTTTTTCAATGGCAAAAATCAATGAATATTGTAAATGCACAAACAGTAATTTCTCCGCATTGCAAGGTGCAATTCTGAAATTTTTTGCTTTTTCCTGCTCCTCTTAGCATGATAAAGAAGATTCAAAGAGAGTGAGATGCCAGCTCCTTTCATTCAGTCAGTAGCTTCAAACATTTCTGGTATATGAATAACATGATGTTTTTCAATGGCAAAAATCAATGAATATTGTAAATGCACAAACAGTAATTTCTCCGCATTGCAAGGTGCAATTCTGAAATTTTTTGCTTTTTCCTGCTCCTCTTAGCATGATAAAGAAGATTCAAAGAGAGTGAGATGCCAGCTCCTTTCATTCAGTCAGTAGCTTCAAACATATCTGGTATATGAATAACATGATGTTTTTCAATGGCAAAAATCAATGAATATTGTAAATGCACAAACAGTAATTTCTCCGCATTGCAAGGTGCAATTCTGAAATTTTTTGCTTTTTCCTGCTCCTCTTAGCATGATAAAGAAGATTCAAAGAGATTGAGATGCCAGCTCCTTTCATTCAGTCAGTAGCTTCAATCATTTCTGAACGTTTTTCAATGGCAAAAATCAATGAATATTGTAAATGCACAAACAGTAATTTCTCCGCATTGCAAGGTGCAATTCTGAAATTTTTTGCTTTTTCCTGCTCCTCTTAGCATGATAAAGAAGATTCAAAGAGAGTGAGATGCCAGCTCCTTTCATTCAGTCAGTAGCTTCAAACATTTCTGGTATATGAATAACATGATGTTTTTCAATGGCAAAAATCAATGAATATTGTAAATGCACAAATAGGAATTTCTCCGCATTGCAAGGTGCAATTCTGAAATTTTTTGCTTTTTCCTGCTCCTCTTAGCATGATAAAGAAGATTCAAAGAGAGTGAGATGCCAGCTCCTTTCATTCAGTCAGTAGCTTCAATCATTTCTGGACGTTTTTCAATGGCAAAAATCAATGAATATTGTAAATGCACAAACAGTAATTTCTCCGCATTGCAATTTGCAATTTTGAAATTTTTTGCTTTTTCCTGCTCCTCTTAGCATGATAGAGAAGATTCAAAGAGAGTGAGATGCCAGCTCCTTTCATTCAGTCAGTAGCTTCAATCATTTCTGGTCGTTTTTCAATGGCAAAAATCAATGAATATTGTAAATGCACAAACAGTAATTTCTCCGCATTGCAAGGTGCAATTCTGAAATTTTTTAGTTTTTCCTGCTCCTCTTAGCATGATAAAGAAGATTCAAAGAGAGTGAGATGCCAGCTCCTTTCATTCAGTCAGTAGCTTCAAACATTTCTGGTATATGAATAACATGATGTTTTTCAATGGCAAAAATCAATGAATATTGTAAATGCACAAACAGTAATTTCTCCGCATTGCAAGGTGCAATTCTGAAATTTTTTGCTTTTTCCTGCTCCTCTTAGCATGATAAAGAAGATTCAAAGAGAGTGAGATGCCAGCTCCTTTCATTCAGTCAGTAGCTTCAATCATTTCTGGACGTTTTTCAATGGCAAAAATCAATGAATATTGTAAATGCACAAACAGTAATTTCTCCGCATTGCAAGGTGCAATTCTGAAATTTTTTGCTTTTTCCTGCTCCTCTTAGCATGATAAAGAAGATTCAAAGAGAGTGAGATGCCAGCTCCTTTCATTCAGTCAGTAGCTTCAAACATTTCTGGTATATGAATAACATGATGTTTTTCAATGGCAAAAATCAATGAATATTGTAAATGCACAAACAGGAATTTCTCCGCATTGCAAGGTGCAATTCTGAAATTTTTTGCTTTTTCCTGCTCCTCTTAGCATGATAAAGAAGATTCAAAGAGAGTGAGATGCCAGCTCCTTTCATTCAGTCAGTAGCTTCAATCATTTCTGGACGTTTTTCAATGGCAAAAATCAATGAATATTGTAAATGCACAAACAGTAATTTCTCCGCATTGCAAGGTGCAATTCTGAAATTTTTTAGTTTTTCCTGCTCCTCTTAGCATGATAAAGAAGATTCAAAGAGAGTGAGATGCCAGCTCCTTTCATTCAGTCAGTAGCTTCAAACATTTCTGGTATATGAATAACATGATGTTTTTCAATGGCAAAAATCAATGAATATTGTAAATGCACAAACAGTAATTTCTCCGCATTGCAAGGTGCAATTCTGAAATTTTTTGCTTTTTCCTGCTCCTCTTAGCATGATAAAGAAGATTCAAAGAGAGTGAAATGCCAGCTCCTTTCATTCAGTCAGTAGCTTCAATCATTTCTGGACGTTTTTCAATGGCAAAAATCAATGAATATTGTAAATGCACAAACAGTAATTTCTCCGCATTGCAAGGTGCAATTCTGAAATTTTTTGCTTTTTCCTGCTCCTCTTAGCATGATAAAGAAGATTCAAAGAGAGTGAGATGCCAGCTCCTTTCATTCAGTCAGTAGCTTCAATCATTTCTGGACGTTTTTCAATGGCAAAAATCAATGAATATTGTAAATGCACAAACAGGAATTTCTCCGCATTGCAAGGTGCAATTCTGAAATTTTTTGCTTTTTCCTGCTCCTCTTAGCATGATAAAGAAGATTCAAAGAGAGTGAGATGCCAGCTCCTTTCATTCAGTCAGTAGCTTCAATCATTTCTGGACGTTTTTCAATGGCAAAAATCAATGAATATTGTAAATGCACAAACAGGAATTTCTCCGCATTGCAAGGTGCAATTCTGAAATTTTTTGCTTTTTCCTGCTCCTCTTAGCATGATAAAGAAGATTCAAAGAGATTGAGATGCCAGCTCCTTTCATTCAGTCAGTAGCTTCAATCATTTCTGGACGTTTTTCAATGGCAAAAATCAATGAATATTGTAAATGCACAAACAGTAATTTCTCCGCATTGCAAGGTGCAATTCTGAAATTTTTTGCTTTTTCCTGCTCCTTTTAGCATGATAAAGAAGATTCAAAGAGAGTGAGATGCCAGCTCCTTTCATTCAGTCAGCAGCTTCAAACATTTCTGGTATATGAATAACATGATGTTTTTCAATGGCAAAAATCAATGAATATTGTAAATGCACAAACAGTAATTTCTCTGCATTGCAAGGAGCAATTCTGAAATTTTTTGCTTTTTCCTGCTCCTCTTAGCATGATAAAGAAGATTCAAAGAGAGTGAGATGCCAGCTCCTTTCATTCAGTCAGTAGCTTCAATCATTTCTGGACGTTTTTTAATGGCAAAAATCAATGAATATTGTAAATGCACAAACAGTAATTTCTCCGCATTGCAAGGTGCAATTCTGAAATTTTTTGCTTTTTCCTGCTCCTCTTAGCATGATAAAGAAGATTCAAAGAGAGTGAGATGCCAGCTCCTTTCATTCAGTCAGTAGCTTCAATCATTTCTGGACGTTTTTTAATGGCAAAAATCAATGAATATTGTAAATGCACAAACAGTAATTTCTCCGCATTGCAAGGTGCAATTCTGAAATTTTTTGCTTTTTCCTGCTCCTCTTAGCATGATAAAGAAGATTCAAAGAGAGTGAGATGCCAGCTCCTTTCATTCAGTCAGTAGCTTCAATCATTTCTGGTATATGAATAACATGATGTTTTTCAATGGCAAAAATCAATGAATATTGTAAATGCACAAACAGTAATTTCTCCGCATTGCAAGGTGCAATTCTGAAATTTTTTGCTTTTTCCTGCTCCTCTTAGCATGATAAAGAAGATTCAAAGAGAGTGAGATGCCAGCTCCTTTCATTCAGTCAGTAGCTTCAAACATTTCTGGTATATGAATAACATGATGTTTTTCAATGGCAAAAATCAATGAATATTGTAAATGCACAAACAGTAATTTCTCCGCATTGCAAGGTGCAATTCTGAAATTTTTTGCTTTTTCCTCCTCCTCTTAGCATGATAAAGAAGATTCAAAGAGAGTGAGATGCCAGCTCCTTTCATTCAGTCAGTAGCTTCAAACATATCTGGTATATGAATAACATGATGTTTTTCAATGGCAAAAATCAATGAATATTGTAAATGCACAAACAGTAATTTCTCCAAATTGCAAGGTGCAATTCTGAAATTTTTTGCTTTTTCCTGCTCCTCTTAGCATGATAAAGAAGATTCAAAGAGATTGAGATGCCAGCTCCTTTCATTCAGTCAGTAGCTTCAATCATTTCTGAACGTTTTTCAATGGCAAAAATCAATGAATATTGTAAATGCACAAACAGTAATTTCTCCGCATTGCAAGGTGCAATTCTGAAATTTTTTGCTTTTTCCTGCTCCTCTTAGCATGATAAAGAAGATTCAAAGAGAGTGAGATGCCAGCTCCTTTCATTCAGTCAGTAGCTTCAAACATTTCTGGTATATGAATAACATGATGTTTTTCAATGGCAAAAATCAATGAATATTGTAAATGCACAAACAGGAATTTCTGCGCATTGCAAGGTGCAATTCTGAAATTTTTTGCTTTTTCCTGCTCCTCTTAGCATGATAAAGAAGATTCAAAGAGAGTGAGATGCCAGCTCCTTTCATTCAGTCAGTAGCTTCAATCATTTCTGGATGTTTTTCAATGGCAAAAATCAATGAATATTGTAAATGCACAAACAGTAATTTCTCCGCATTGCAAGGTGCAATTTTGAAATTTTTTGCTTTTTCCTGCTCCTCTTAGCATGATAGAGAAGATTCAAAGAGAGTGAGATGCCAGCTCCTTTCATTCAGTCAGTAGCTTCAATCATTTCTGGTCGTTTTTCAATGGCAAAAATCAATGAATATTGTAAATGCACAAACAGTAATTTCTCCGCATTGCAAGGTGCAATTCTGAAATTTTTTAGTTTTTCCTGCTCCTCTTAGCATGATAAAGAAGATTCAAAGAGAGTGAGATGCCAGCTCCTTTCATTCAGTCAGTAGCTTCAAACATTTCTGGTATATGAATAACATGATGTTTTTCAATGGCAAAAATCAATGAATATTGTAAATGCACAAACAGGAATTTCTCCGCATTGCAAGGTGCAATTCTGAAATTTTTTGCTTTTTCCTGCTCCTCTTAGCATGATAAAGAAGATTCAAAGAGAGTGAGATGCCAGCTCCTTTCATTCAGTCAGTAGCTTCAATCATTTCTGGACGTTTTTCAATGGCAAAAATCAATGAATATTGTAAATGCACAAACAGTAATTTCTCCGCATTGCAAGGTGCAATTCTGAAATTTTTTAGTTTTTCCTGCTCCTCTTAGCATGATAAAGAAGATTCAAAGAGAGTGAGATGCCAGCTCCTTTCATTCAGTCAGTAGCTTCAAACATTTCTGGTATATGAATAACATGATGTTTTTCAATGGCAAAAATCAATGAATATTGTAAATGCACAAACAGTAATTTCTCCGCATTGCAAGGTGCAATTCTGAAATTTTTTGCTTTTTCCTGCTCCTCTTAGCATGATAAAGAAGATTCAAAGAGAGTGAGATGCCAGCTCCTTTCATTCAGTCAGTAGCTTCAATCATTTCTGGACGTTTTTCAATGGCAAAAATCAATGAATATTGTAAATGCACAAACAGTAATTTCTCCGCATTGCAAGGTGCAATTCTGAAATTTTTTGCTTTTTCCTGCTCCTCTTAGCATGATAAAGAAGATTCAAAGAGAGTGAGATGCCAGCTCCTTTCATTCAGTCAGTAGCTTCAAACATTTCTGGTATATGAATAACATGATGTTTTTCAATGGCAAAAATCAATGAATATTGTAAATGCACAAACAGTAATTTCTCCGCATTGCAAGGTGCAATTCTGAAATTTTTTGCTTTTTCCTGCTCCTCTTAGCATGATAAAGAAGATTCAAAGAGAGTGAGATGCCAGCTCCTTTCATTCAGTCAGTAGCTTCAAACATATCTGGTATATGAATAACATGATGTTTTTCAATGGCAAAAATCAATGAATATTGTAAATGCACAAACAGTAATTTCTCCAAATTGCAAGGTGCAATTCTGAAATTTTTTGCTTTTTCCTGCTCCTCTTAGCATGATAAAGAAGATTCAAAGAGATTGAGATGCCAGCTCCTTTCATTCAGTCAGTAGCTTCAATCATTTCTGAACGTTTTTCAATGGCAAAAATCAATGAATATTGTAAATGCACAAACAGTAATTTCTCCGCATTGCAAGGTGCAATTCTGAAATTTTTTGCTTTTTCCTGCTCCTCTTAGCATGATAAAGAAGATTCAAAGAGAGTGAGATGCCAGCTCCTTTCATTCAGTCAGTAGCTTCAAACATTTCTGGTATATGAATAACATGATGTTTTTCAATGGCAAAAATCAATGAATATTGTAAATGCACAAACAGGAATTTCTGCGCATTGCAAGGTGCAATTCTTAAATTTTTTGCTTTTTCCTGCTCCTCTTAGCATGATAAAGAAGATTCAAAGAGAGTGAGATGCCAGCTCCTTTCAGTCAGTAGCTTCAATCATTTCTGGACGTTTTTCAATGGCAAAAATCAATGAATATTGTAAATGCACAAACAGTAATTTCTCCGCATTGCAAGGTGCAATTTTGAAATTTTTTGCTTTTTCCTGCTCCTCTTAGCATGATAGAGAAGATTCAAAGAGAGTGAGATGCCAGCTCCTTTCATTCAGTCAGTAGCTTCAATCATTTCTGGTCGTTTTTCAATGGCAAAAATCAATGAATATTGTAAATGCACAAACAGTAATTTCTCCGCATTGCAAGGTGCAATTCTGAAATTTTTTAGTTTTTCCTGCTCCTCTTAGCATGATAAAGAAGATTCAAAGAGAGTGAGATGCCAGCTCCTTTCATTCAGTCAGTAGCTTCAAACATTTCTGGTATATGAATAACATGATGTTTTTCAATGGCAAAAATCAATGAATATTGTAAATGCACAAACAGGAATTTCTCCGCATTGCAAGGTGGAATTCTGAAATTTTTTGCTTTTTCCTGCTCCTCTTAGCATGATAAAGAAGATTCAAAGAGAGTGAGATGCCAGCTCCTTTCATTCAGTCAGTAGCTTCAATCATTTCTGGACGTTTTTCAATGGCAAAAATCAATGAATATTGTAAATGCACAAACAGTAATTTCTCCGCATTGCAAGGTGCAATTCTGAAATTTTTTAGTTTTTCCAGCTCCTCTTAGCATGATAAAGAAGATTCAAAGAGAGTGAGATGCCAGCTCCTTTCATTCAGTCAGTAGCTTCAAACATTTCTGGTATATGAATAACATGATGTTTTTCAATGGCAAAAATCAATGAATATTGTAAATGCACAAACAGTAATTTCTCCGCATTGCAAGGTGCAATTCTGAAATTTTTTGCTTTTTCCTGCTCCTCTTAGCATGATAAAGAAGATTCAAAGAGAGTGAGATGCCAGCTCCTTTCATTCAGTCAGTAGCTTCAATCATTTCTGGACGTTTTTCAATGGCAAAAATCAATGAATATTGTAAATGCACAAACAGTAATTTCTCCGCATTGCAAGGTGCAATTCTGAAATTTTTTGCTTTTTCCTGCTCCTCTTAGCATGATAAAGAAGATTCAAAGAGAGTGAGATGCCAGCTCCTTTCATTCAGTCAGTAGCTTCAAACATTTCTGGTATATGAATAACATGATGTTTTTCAATGGCAAAAATCAATGAATATTGTAAATGCACAAACAGGAATTTCTCCGCATTGCAAGGTGCAATTCTGAAATTTTTTGCTTTTTCCTGCTCCTCTTAGCATGATAAAGAAGATTCAAAGAGAGTGAGATGCCAGCTCCTTTCATTCAGTCAGTAGCTTCAATCATTTCTGGACGTTTTTCAATGGCAAAAATCAATGAATATTGTAAATGCACAAACAGGAATTTCTCCGCATTGCAAGGTGCAATTCTGAAATTTTTTGCTTTTTCCTGCTCCTCTTAGCATGATAAAGAAGATTCAAAGAGATTGAGATGCCAGCTCCTTTCATTCAGTCAGTAGCTTCAATCATTTCTGGACGTTTTTCAATGGCAAAAATCAATGAATATTGTAAATGCACAAACAGTAATTTCTCCGCATTGCAAGGTGCAATTCTGAAATTTTTTGCTTTTTCCTGCTCCTTTTAGCATGATAAAGAAGATTCAAAGAGAGTGAGATGCCAGCTCCTTTCATTCAGTCAGCAGCTTCAAACATTTCTGGTATATGAATAACATGATGTTTTTCAATGGCAAAAATCAATGAATATTGTAAATGCACAAACAGTAATTTCTCTGCATTGCAAGGAGCAATTCTGAAATTTTTTGCTTTTTCCTGCTCCTCTTAGCATGATAAAGAAGATTCAAAGAGAGTGAGATGCCAGCTCCTTTCATTCAGTCAGTAGCTTCAATCATTTCTGAACGTTTTTCAATGGCAAAAATCAATGAATATTGTAAATGCACAAACAGTAATTTCTCCGCATTGCAAGGTGCAATTCTGAAATTTTTTGCTTTTTCCTGCTCCTCTTAGCATGATAAAGAAGATTCAAAGAGAGTGAGATGCCAGCTCCTTTCATTCAGTCAGTAGCTTCAAACATTTCTGGTATATGAATAACATGATGTTTTTCAATGGCAAAAATCAATGAATATTGTAAATGCACAAACAGGAATTTCTGCGCATTGCAAGGTGCAATTCTTAAATTTTTTGCTTTTTCCTGCTCCTCTTAGCATGATAAAGAAGATTCAAAGAGAGTGAGATGCCAGCTCCTTTCAGTCAGTAGCTTCAATCATTTCTGGACGTTTTTCAATGGCAAAAATCAATGAATATTGTAAATGCACAAACAGTAATTTCTCCGCATTGCAAGGTGCAATTTTGAAATTTTTTGCTTTTTCCTGCTCCTCTTAGCATGATAGAGAAGATTCAAAGAGAGTGAGATGCCAGCTCCTTTCATTCAGTCAGTAGCTTCAATCATTTCTGGTCGTTTTTCAATGGCAAAAATCAATGAATATTGTAAATGCACAAACAGTAATTTCTCCGCATTGCAAGGTGCAATTCTGAAATTTTTTAGTTTTTCCTGCTCCTCTTAGCATGATAAAGAAGATTCAAAGAGAGTGAGATGCCAGCTCCTTTCATTCAGTCAGTAGCTTCAAACATTTCTGGTATATGAATAACATGATGTTTTTCAATGGCAAAAATCAATGAATATTGTAAATGCACAAACAGGAATTTCTCCGCATTGCAAGGTGGAATTCTGAAATTTTTTGCTTTTTCCTGCTCCTCTTAGCATGATAAAGAAGATTCAAAGAGAGTGAGATGCCAGCTCCTTTCATTCAGTCAGTAGCTTCAATCATTTCTGGACGTTTTTCAATGGCAAAAATCAATGAATATTGTAAATGCACAAACAGTAATTTCTCCGCATTGCAAGGTGCAATTCTGAAATTTTTTAGTTTTTCCTGCTCCTCTTAGCATGATAAAGAAGATTCAAAGAGAGTGAGATGCCAGCTCCTTTCATTCAGTCAGTAGCTTCAAACATTTCTGGTATATGAATAACATGATGTTTTTCAATGGCAAAAATCAATGAATATTGTAAATGCACAAACAGTAATTTCTCCGCATTGCAAGGTGCAATTCTGAAATTTTTTGCTTTTTCCTGCTCCTCTTAGCATGATAAAGAAGATTCAAAGAGAGTGAGATGCCAGCTCCTTTCATTCAGTCAGTAGCTTCAATCATTTCTGGACGTTTTTCAATGGCAAAAATCAATGAATATTGTAAATGCACAAACAGTAATTTCTCCGCATTGCAAGGTGCAATTCTGAAATTTTTTGCTTTTTCCTGCTCCTCTTAGCATGATAAAGAAGATTCAAAGAGAGTGAGATGCCAGCTCCTTTCATTCAGTCAGTAGCTTCAAACATTTCTGGTATATGAATAACATGATGTTTTTCAATGGCAAAAATCAATGAATATTGTAAATGCACAAACAGGAATTTCTCCGCATTGCAAGGTGCAATTCTGAAATTTTTTGCTTTTTCCTGCTCCTCTTAGCATGATAAAGAAGATTCAAAGAGAGTGAGATGCCAGCTCCTTTCATTCAGTCAGTAGCTTCAATCATTTCTGGACGTTTTTCAATGGCAAAAATCAATGAATATTGTAAATGCACAAACAGGAATTTCTCCGCATTGCAAGGTGCAATTCTGAAATTTTTTGCTTTTTCCTGCTCCTCTTAGCATGATAAAGAAGATTCAAAGAGATTGAGATGCCAGCTCCTTTCATTCAGTCAGTAGCTTCAATCATTTCTGGACGTTTTTCAATGGCAAAAATCAATGAATATTGTAAATGCACAAACAGTAATTTCTCCGCATTGCAAGGTGCAATTCTGAAATTTTTTGCTTTTTCCTGCTCCTTTTAGCATGATAAAGAAGATTCAAAGAGAGTGAGATGCCAGCTCCTTTCATTCAGTCAGCAGCTTCAAACATTTCTGGTATATGAATAACATGATGTTTTTCAATGGCAAAAATCAATGAATATTGTAAATGCACAAACAGTAATTTCTCTGCATTGCAAGGAGCAATTCTGAAATTTTTTGCTTTTTCCTGCTCCTCTTAGCATGATAAAGAAGATTCAAAGAGAGTGAGATGCCAGCTCCTTTCATTCAGTCAGTAGCTTCAATCATTTCTGGACGTTTTTTAATGGCAAAAATCAAGGAATATTGTAAATGCACAAACAGTAATTTCTCCGCATTGCAAGGTGCAATTCTGAAATTTTTTGCTTTTTCCTGCTCCTCTTAGCATGATAAAGAAGATTCAAAGAGAGTGAGATGCCAGCTCCTTTCATTCAGTCAGTAGCTTCAATCATTTCTGGACGTTTTTTAATGGCAAAAATCAATGAATATTGTAAATGCACAAACAGTAATTTCTCCGCATTGCAAGGTGCAATTCTGAAATTTTTTGCTTTTTCCTGCTCCTCTTAGCATGATAAAGAAGATTCAAAGAGAGTGAGATGCCAGCTCCTTTCATTCAGTCAGTAGCTTCAAACATATCTGGTATATGAATAACATGATGTTTTTCAATGGCAAAAATCAATGAATATTGTAAATGTACAAACAGTAATTTCTCCGCATTGCAAGGTGCAATTCTGAAATTTTTTGCTTTTTCCTGCTCCTCTTAGCATGATAAAGAAGATTCAAAGAGATTGAGATGCCAGCTCCTTTCATTCAGTCAGTAGCTTCAATCATTTCTGAACGTTTTTCAATGGCAAAAATCAATGAATATTGTAAATGCACAAACAGTAATTTCTCCGCATTGCAAGGTGCAATTCTGAAATTTTTTGCTTTTTCCTGCTCCTCTTAGCATGATAAAGAAGATTCAAAGAGAGTGAGATGCCAGCTCTTTTCATTCAGTCAGTAGCTTCAAACATTTCTGGTATATGAATAACATGATGTTTTTCAATGGCAAAAATCAATGAATATTGTAAATGCACAAACAGGAATTTCTCCGCATTGCAAGGTGCAATTCTGAAATTTTTTGCTTTTTCCTGCTCCTCTTAGCATGATAAAGAAGATTCAAAGAGAGTGAGATGCCAGCTCCTTTCATTCAGTCAGTAGCTTCAATCATTTCTGGACGTTTTTCAATGGCAAAAATCAATGAATATTGTAAATGCACAAACAGTAATTTCTCCGCATTGCAAGGTGCAATTTTGAAATTTTTTGCTTTTTCCTGCTCCTCTTAGCATGATAGAGAAGATTCAAAGAGAGTGAGATGCCAGCTCCTTTCATTCAGTCAGTAGCTTCAATCATTTCTGGTCGTTTTTCAATGGCAAAAATCAATGAATATTGTAAATGCACAAACAGTAATTTCTCCGCATTGCAAGGTGCAATTCTGAAATTTTTTAGTTTTTCCTGCTCCTCTTAGCATGATAAAGAAGATTCAAAGAGAGTGAGATGCCAGCTCCTTTCATTCAGTCAGTAGCTTCAAACATTTCTGGTATATGAATAACATGATGTTTTTCAATGGCAAAAATCAATGAATATTGTAAATGCACAAACAGTAATTTCTCCGCATTGCAAGGTGCAATTCTGAAATTTTTTGCTTTTTCCTGCTCCTCTTAGCATGATAAAGAAGATTCAAAGAGAGTGAGATGCCAGCTCCTTTCATTCAGTCAGTAGCTTCAATCATTTCTGGACGTTTTTCAATGGCAAAAATCAATGAATATTGTAAATGCACAAACAGTAATTTCTCCGCATTGCAAGGTGCAATTCTGAAATTTTTTGCTTTTTCCTGCTCCTCTTAGCATGATAAAGAAGATTCAAAGAGAGTGAGATGCCAGCTCCTTTCATTCAGTCAGTAGCTTCAAACATTTCTGGTATATGAATAACATGATGTTTTTCAATGGCAAAAATCAATGAATATTGTAAATGCACAAACAGGAATTTCTCCGCATTGCAAGGTGCAATTCTGAAATTTTTTGCTTTTTCCTGCTCCTCTTAGCATGATAAAGAAGATTCAAAGAGAGTGAGATGCCAGCTCCTTTCATTCAGTCAGTAGCTTCAATCATTTCTGGACGTTTTTCAATGGCAAAAATCAATGAATATTGTAAATGCACAAACAGTAATTTCTCCGCATTGCAAGGTGCAATTCTGAAATTTTTTAGTTTTTCCTGCTCCTCTTAGCATGATAAAGAAGATTCAAAGAGAGTGAGATGCCAGCTCCTTTCATTCAGTCAGTAGCTTCAAACATTTCTGGTATATGAATAACATGATGTTTTTCAATGGCAAAAATCAATGAATATTGTAAATGCACAAACAGTAATTTCTCCGCATTGCAAGGTGCAATTCTGAAATTTTTTGCTTTTTCCTGCTCCTCTTAGCATGATAAAGAAGATTGAAAGAGAGTGAGATGCCAGCTCCTTTCATTCAGTCAGTAGCTTCAATCATTTCTGGACGTTTTTCAATGGCAAAAATCAATGAATATTGTAAATGCACAAACAGTAATTTCTCCGCATTGCAAGGTGCAATTCTGAAATTTTTTGCTTTTTCCTGCTCCTCTTAGCATGATAAAGAAGATTCAAAGAGAGTGAGATGCCAGCTCCTTTCATTCAGTCAGTAGCTTCAAACATTTCTGGTATATGAATAACATGATGTTTTTCAATGGCAAAAATCAATGAATATTGTAAATGCACAAACAGGAATTTCTCCGCATTGCAAGGTGCAATTCTGAAATTTTTTGCTTTTTCCTGCTCCTCTTAGCATGATAAAGAAGATTCAAAGAGAGTGAGATGCCAGCTCCTTTCATTCAGTCAGTAGCTTCAATCATTTCTGGACGTTTTTTAATGGCAAAAATCAATGAATATTGTAAATGCACAAACAGTAATTTCTCCGCATTGCAAGGTGCAATTCTGAAATTTTTTGCTTTTTCCTGCTCCTCTTAGCATGATAAAGAAGATTCAAAGAGAGTGAGATGCCAGCTCCTTTCATTCAGTCAGTAGCTTCAATCATTTCTGGTATATGAATAACATGATGTTTTTCAATGGCAAAAATCAATGAATATTGTAAATGCACAAACAGTAATTTCTCCGCATTGCAAGGTGCAATTCTGAAATTTTTTGCTTTTTCCTGCTCCTCTTAGCATGATAAAGAAGATTCAAAGAGAGTGAGATGCCAGCTCCTTTCATTCAGTCAGTAGCTTCAATCATTTCTGGTATATGAATAACATGATGTTTTTCAATGGCAAAAATCAATGAATATTGTAAATGCACAAACAGTAATTTCTCCGCATTGCAAGGTGCAATTCTGAAATTTTTTGCTTTTTAGTGCTCCTCTTAGCATGATAAAGAAGATTCAAAGAGAGTGAGATGCCAGCTCCTTTCATTCAGTCAGTAGCTTCAAACATTTCTGGTATATGAATAACATGATGTTTTTCAATGGCAAAAATCAATGAATATTGTAAATGCACAAACAGTAATTTCTCCGCATTGCAAGGTGCAATTCTGAAATTTTTTGCTTTTTCCTGCTCCTCTTAGCATGATAAAGAAGATTCAAAGAGAGTGAGATGCCAGCTCCTTTCATTCAGTCAGTAGCTTCAAACATTTCTGGACGTTTTTCAATGGCAAAAATCAATGAATATTGTAAATGCACAAACAGTAATTTCTCCGCATTGCAAGGTGCAATTCTGAAATTTTTTGCTTTTTCCTGCTCCTTTTAGCATGATAAAGAAGATTCAAAGAGAGTGAGATGCCAGCTCCTTTCATTCAGTCAGCAGCTTCAAACATTTCTGGTATATGAATAACATGATGTTTTTCAACGGCAAAAATCAATGAATATTGTAAATGCACAAACAGTAATTTCTCTGCATTGCAAGGTGCAATTCTGAAATTTTTTGCTTTTTCCTGCTCCTCTTAGCATGATAAAGAAGATTCAAAGAGAGTGAGATGCCAGCTCCTTTCATTCAGTCAGTAGCTTCAATTATTTCTGGACGTTTTTTAATGGCAAAAATCAATGAATATTGTAAATGCACAAACAGTAATTTCTCCGCATTGCAAGGTGCAATTCTGAAATTTTTTGCTTTTTCCTGCTCCTCTTAGCATGATAAAGAAGATTCAAAGAGAGTGAGATGCCAGCTCCTTTCATTCAGTCAGTAGCTTCAATCATTTCTGGTATATGAATAACATGATGTTTTTCAATGGCAAAAATCAATGAATATTGTAAATGCACAAACAGTAATTTCTCCGCATTGCAAGGTGCAATTCTGAAATTTTTTGCTTTTTCCTGCTCCTCTTAGCATGATAAAGATTCAAAGAGAGTGAGATGCCAGCTCCTTTCATTCAGTCAGTAGCTTCAATCTTTTCTGGTATATGAATAACATGATGTTTTTCAATGGCAAAAATCAATGAATATTGTAAATGCACAAACAGTAATTTCTCCGCATTGCAAGGTGCAATTCTGAAATTTTTTGCTTTTTAGTGCTCCTCTTAGCATGATAAAGAAGATTCAAAGAGATTGAGATGCCAGCTCCTTTCATTCAGTCAGTAGCTTCAATCATTTCTGGACGTTTTTCAATGGCAAAAATCAATGAATATTGTAAATGCACAAACAGTAATTTCTCCGCATTGCAAGTTGCAATTTTGAAATTTTTTGCTTTTTCCTGCTCCTCTTAGCATGATAGAGAAGATTCAAAGAGAGTGAGATGCCAGCTCCTTTCATTCAGTCAGTAGCTTCAATCATTTCTGGTCGTTTTTCAATGGCAAAAATCAATGAATATTGTAAATGCACAAACAGTAATTTCTCCGCATTGCAAGGTGCAATTCTGAAATTTTTTGCTTTTTCCTGCTCCTCTTAGCATGATAAAGAAGATTCAAAGAGAGTGAGATGCCAGCTCCTTTCATTCAGTCAGTAGCTTCAATCATTTCTGGTATATGAATAACATGATGTTTTTCAATGGCAAAAATCAATGAATATTGTAAATGCACAAACAGTAATTTCTCCGCATTGCAAGGTGCAATTCTGAAATTTTTTGCTTTTTAGTGCTCCTCTTAGCATGATAAAGAAGATTCAAAGAGAGTGAGATGCCAGCTCCTTTCATTCAGTCAGTAGCTTCAAACATTTCTGGTATATGAATAACATGATGTTTTTCAATGGCAAAAATCAATGAATATTGTAAATGCACAAACAGTAATTTCTCCGCATTGCAAGGTGCAATTCTGAAATTTTTTGCTTTTTCCTGCTCCTCTTAGCATGATAAAGAAGATTCAAAGAGAGTGAGATGCCAGCTCCTTTCATTCAGTCAGTAGCTTCAATCATTTCTGGACGTTTTTTAATGGCAAAAATCAATGAATATTGTAAATGCACAAACAGTAATTTCTCCGCATTGCAAGGTGCAATTCTGAAATTTTTTGCTTTTTCCTGCTCCTCTTAGCATGATAAAGAAGATTCAAAGAGAGTGAGATGCCAGCTCCTTTCATTCAGTCAGTAGCTTCAATCATTTCTGGTATATGAATAACATGATGTTTTTCAATGGCAAAAATCAATGAATATTGTAAATGCACAAACAGTAATTTCTCCGCATTGCAAGGTGCAATTCTGAAATTTTTTGCTTTTTCCTGCTCCTCTTAGCATGATAAAGATTCAAAGAGAGTGAGATGCCAGCTCCTTTCATTCAGTCAGTAGCTTCAATCATTTCTGGTATATGAATAACATGATGTTTTTCAATGGCAAAAATCAATGAATATTGTAAATGCACAAACAGTAATTTCTCCGCATTGCAAGGTGCAATTCTGAAATTTTTTGCTTTTTAGTGCTCCTCTTAGCATGATAAAGAAGATTCAAAGAGAGTGAGATGCCAGCTCCTTTCATTCAGTCAGTAGCTTCAATCATTTCTGGACGTTTTTCAATGGCAAAAATCAATGAATATTGTAAATGCACAAACAGTAATTTCTCCGCATTGCAAGTTGCAATTTTGAAATTTTTTGCTTTTTCCTGCTCCTCTTAGCATGATAGAGAAGATTCAAAGAGAGTGAGATGCCAGCTCCTTTCATTCAGTCAGTAGCTTCAATCATTTCTGGTCGTTTTTCAATGGCAAAAATCAATGAATATTGTAAATGCACAAACAGTAATTTCTCCGCATTGCAAGGTGCAATTCTGAAATTTTTTAGTTTTTCCTGCTCCTCTTAGCATGATAAAGAAGATTCAAAGAGAGTGAGATGCCAGCTCCTTTCATTCAGTCAGTAGCTTCAAACATTTCTGGTATATGAATAACATGATGTTTTTCAATGGCAAAAATCAATGAATATTGTAAATGCACAAACAGTAATTTCTCCGCATTGCAAGGTGCAATTCTGAAATTTTTTGCTTTTTCCTGCTCCTCTTAGCATGATAAAGAAGATTCAAAGAGAGTGAGATGCCAGCTCCTTTCATTCAGTCAGTAGCTTCAATCATTTCTGGACGTTTTTCAATGGCAAAAATCAATGAATATTGTAAATGCACAAACAGTAATTTCTCCGCATTGCAAGGTGCAATTCTGAAATTTTTTGCTTTTTCCTGCTCCTCTTAGCATGATTAAGAAGATTCAAAGAGAGTGAGATGCCAGCTCCTTTCATTCAGTCAGTAGCTTCAATCATTTCTGGACGTTTTTCAATGGCAAAAATCAATGAATATTGTAAATGCACAAACAGTAATTTCTCCGCATTGCAAGGTGCAATTCTGAAATTTTTTGCTTTTTCCTGCTCCTCTTAGCATGATAAAGAAGATTCAAAGAGAGTGAGATGCCAGCTCCTTTCATTCAGTCAGTAGCTTCAAACATTTCTGGTATATGAATAACATGATGTTTTTCAATGGCAAAAATCAATGAATATTGTAAATGCACAAACAGGAATTTCTCCGCATTGCAAGGTGCAATTCTGAAATTTTTTGCTTTTTCCTGCTCCTCTTAGCATGATAAAGAAGATTCAAAGAGAGTGAGATGCCAGCTCCTTTCATTCAGTCAGTAGCTTCAATCATTTCTGGACGTTTTTCAATGGCAAAAATCAATGAATATTGTAAATGCACAAACAGGAATTTCTCCGCATTGCAAGGTGCAATTCTGAAATTTTTTGCTTTTTCCTGCTCCTCTTAGCATGATAAAGAAGATTCAAAGAGATTGAGATGCCAGCTCCTTTCATTCAGTCAGTAGCTTCAATCATTTCTGGACATTTTTCAATGGCAAAAATCAATGAATATTGTAAATGCACAAACAGTAATTTCTCCGCATTGCAAGGTGCAATTCTGAAATTTTTTGCTTTTTCCTGCTCCTTTTAGCATGATAAAGAAGATTCAAAGAGAGTGAGATGCCAGCTCCTTTCATTCAGTCAGCAGCTTCAAACATTTCTGGTATATGAATAACATGATGTTTTTCAATGGCAAAAATCAATGAATATTGTAAATGCACAAACAGTAATTTCTCTGCATTGCAAGGAGCAATTCTGAAATTTTTTGCTTTTTCCTGCTCCTCTTAGCATGATAAAGAAGATTCAAAGAGAGTGAGATGCCAGCTCCTTTCATTCAGTCAGTAGATTCAATCATTTCTGGACGTTTTTTAATGGCAAAAATCAATGAATATTGTAAATGCACAAACAGTAATTTCTCCGCATTGCAAGGTGCAATTCTGAAATTTTTTGCTTTTTCCTGCTCCTCTTAGCATGATAAAGAAGATTCAAAGAGAGTGAGATGCCAGCTCCTTTCATTCAGTCAGTAGCTTCAATCATTTCTGGTATATGAATAACATGATGTTTTTCAATGGCAAAAATCAATGAATATTGTAAATGCACAAACAGTAATTTCTCCGCATTGCAAGGTGCAATTCTGAAATTTTTTGCTTTTTAGTGCTCCTCTTAGCATGATAAAGAAGATTCAAAGAGAGTGAGATGCCAGCTCCTTTCATTCAGTCAGTAGCTTCAAACATTTCTGGACGTTTTTCAATGGCAAAAATCAATGAATATTGTAAATGCACAAACAGTAATTTCCCCGCATTGCAAGGTGCAATTCTGAAATTTTTTGCTTTTTCCTGCTCCTTTTAGCATGATAAAGAAGATTCAAAGAGAGTGAGATGCCAGCTCCTTTCATTCAGTCAGCAGCTTCAAACATTTCTGGTATATGAATAACATGGTTTTTCAATGGCAAAAATCAATGAATATTGTAAATGCACAAACAGTAATTTCTCTGCATTGCAAGGTGCAATTCTGAAATTTTTTGCTTTTTCCTGCTCCTCTTAGCATGATAAAGAAGATTCAAAGAGATTGAGATGCCAGCTCCTTTCATTCAGTCAGTAGCTTCAATCATTTCTGGACGTTTTTCAATGGCAAAAATCAATGAATATTGTAAATGCACAAACAGGAATTTCTCCGCATTGCAAGGTGCAATTCTGAAATTTTTTGCTTTTTCCTGCTCCTCTTAGCATGATAAAGAAGATTCAAAGAGATTGAGATGCCAGCTCCTTTCATTCAGTCAGTAGCTTCAATCATTTCTGGACATTTTTCAATGGCAAAAATCAATGAATATTGTAAATGCACAAACAGTAATTTCTCCGCATTGCAAGGTGCAATTCTGAAATTTTTTGCTTTTTCCTGCTCCTTTTAGCATGATAAAGAAGATTCAAAGAGAGTGAGATGCCAGCTCCTTTCATTCAGTCAGCAGCTTCAAACATTTCTGGTATATGAATAACATGATGTTTTTCAATGGCAAAAATCAATGAATATTGTAAATGCACAAACAGTAATTTCTCTGCATTGCAAGGAGCAATTCTGAAATTTTTTGCTTTTTCCTGCTCCTCTTAGCATGATAAAGAAGATTCAAAGAGAGTGAGATGCCAGCTCCTTTCATTCAGTCAGTAGATTCAATCATTTCTGGACGTTTTTTAATGGCAAAAATCAATGAATATTGTAAATGCACAAACAGTAATTTCTCCGCATTGCAAGGTGCAATTCTGAAATTTTTTGCTTTTTCCTGCTCCTCTTAGCATGATAAAGAAGATTCAAAGAGAGTGAGATGCCAGCTCCTTTCATTCAGTCAGTAGCTTCAATCATTTCTGGTATATGAATAACATGATGTTTTTCAATGGCAAAAATCAATGAATATTGTAAATGCACAAACAGTAATTTCTCCGCATTGCAAGGTGCAATTCTGAAATTTTTTGCTTTTTACTGCTCCTCTTAGCATGATAAAGAAGATTCAAAGAGAGTGAGATGCCAGCTCCTTTCATTCAGTCAGTAGCTTCAAACATTTCTGGACGTTTTTCAATGGCAAAAATCAATGAATATTGTAAATGCACAAACAGTAATTTCCCCGCATTGCAAGGTGCAATTCTGAAATTTTTTGCTTTTTCCTGCTCCTTTTAGCATGATAAAGAAGATTCAAAGAGAGTGAGATGCCAGCTCCTTTCATTCAGTCAGTAGCTTCAATCATTTCTGGACGTTTTTTAATGGCAAAAATCAATGAATATTGTAAATGCACAAACAGTAATTTCTCCGCATTGCAAGGTGCAATTCTGAAATTTTTTGCTTTTTCCTGCTACTCTTAGCATGATAAAGAAGATTCAAAGAGAGTGAGATGCCAGCTCCTTTCATTCAGTCAGTAGCTTCAATCATTTCTGGACGTTTTTTAATAGCAAAAATCAATGAATATTGTAAATGCACAAACAGTAATTTCTCCGCATTGCAAGGTGCAATTCTGAAATTTTTTGCTTTTTCCTGCTCCTCTTAGCATGATAAAGAAGATTCAAAGAGAGTGAGATGCCAGCTCCTTTCATTCAGTCAGTAGCTTCAATCATTTCTGGTATATGAATAACATGATGTTTTTCAATGGCAAAAATCAATGAATATTGTAAATGCACAAACAGTAATTTCTCCGCATTGCAAGGTGCAATTCTGAAATTTTTTGCTTTTTCCTGCTCCTCTTAGCATGATAAAGAAGATTCAAAGAGAGTGAGATGCCAGCTCCTTTCATTCAGTCAGTAGCTTCAATCATTTCTGGTATATGAATAACATGATGTTTTTCAATGGCAAAAATCAATGAATATTGTAAATGCACAAACAGTAATTTCTCCGCATTGCAAGGTGCAATTCTGAAATTTTTTGCTTTTTAGTGCTCCTCTTAGCATGATAAAGAAGATTCAAAGAGAGTGAGATGCCAGCTCCTTTCATTCAGTCAGTAGCTTCAAACATTTCTGGTATATGAATAACATGATGTTTTTCAATGGCAAAAATCAATGAATATTGTAAATGCACAAACAGTAATTTCTCCGCATTGCAAGGTGCAATTCTGAAATTCTTTGCTTTTTCCTGCTCCTCTTAGCATGATAAAGATGATTCAAAGAGAGTGAGATGCCAGCTCCTTTCATTCAGTCAGTAGCTTCAAACATTTCTGGACGTTTTTCAATGGCAAAAATCAATGAATATTGTAAATGCACAAACAGTAATTTCTCCGCATTGCAAGGTGCAATTCTGAAATTTTTTGCTTTTTCCTGCTCCTTTTAGCATGATAAAGAAGATTCAAAGAGAGTGAGATGCCAGCTCCTTTCATTCAGTCAGCAGCTTCAAACATTTCTGGTATATGAATAACATGATGTTTTTCAATGGCAAAAATCAATGAATATTGTAAATGCACAAACAGTAATTTCTCTGCATTGCAAGGTGCAATTCTGAAATTTTTTGCTTTTTCCTGCTCCTCTTAGCATGATAAAGATTCAAAGAGAGTGAGATGCCAGCTCCTTTCATTCAGTCAGTAGCTTCAATCATTTCTGGTATATGAATAACATGATATTTTCAATGGCAAAAATCAATGAATATTGTAAATGCACAAACAGTAATTTCTCCGCATTGCAAGGTGCAATTCTGAAATTTTTTGCTTTTTAGTGCTCCTCTTAGCATGATAAAGAAGATTCAAAGAGAGTGAGATGCCAGCTCCTTTCATTCAGTCAGTAGCTTCAAACATTTCTGGTATATGAATAACATGATGTTTTTCAATGGCAAAAATCAATGAATATTGTAAATGCACAAACAGTAATTTCTCCGCATTGCAAGGTGCAATTCTGAAATTTTTTGCTTTTTCCTGCTCCTCTTAGCATGATAAAGAAGATTCAAAGAGAGTGAGATGCCAGCTCCTTTCATTCAGTCAGTAGCTTCAAACATTTCTGGACGTTTTTCAATGGCAAAAATCAATGAATATTGTAAATGCACAAACAGTAATTTCTCCGCATTGCAATGTGCAATTCTGAAATTTTTTGCTTTTTCCTGCTCCTCTTAGCATGATAAAGAAGATTCAAAGAGAGTGAGATGCCAGCTCCTTTCATTCAGTCAGTAGCTTCAAACATTTCTGGTTTATGAATAACATGATGTTTTTCAATGGCAAAAATCAATGAATATTGTAAATGCACAAACAGTAATTTCTCCGCATTGCAAGGTGCAATTCTGAAATTTTTTGCTTTTTCCTGCTCCTCTTAGCATGATAAAGAAGATTCAAAGAGAGTGAGATGCCAGCTCCTTTCATTCAGTCAGTAGCTTCAATCATTTCTGGACGTTTTTCAAAGGCAAAAATCAATGAATATTGTAAATGCACAAACAGTAATTTCTCCGCATTGCAAGGTGCAATTCTGAAATTTTTTGCTTTTTCCTGCTCCTCTTAGCATGATAAAGAAGATTCAAAGAGAGTGAGATGCCAGCTCATTTCATTCAGTCAGTAGCTTCAATCATTTCTGGTATATGAATAACATGATGTTTTTCAATGGCAAAAATCAATGAATATTGTAAATGCACAAACAGTAATTTCTCCGCATTGCAAGGTGCAATTCTGAAATTTTTTGCTTTTTCCTGATCCTCTTAGCATGATAAAGAAGATTCAAAGAGAGTGAGATGCCAGCTCCTTTCATTCAGTCAGTAGCTTCAATCATTTCTGGACGTTTTTCAATGGCAAAAATCAATGAATATTGTAAATGCACAAACAGTAATTTCTCCGCATTGCAAGGTGCAATTCTGAAATTTTTTGCTTTTTCCTGCTCCTCTTAGCATGATAAAGGAGATTCAAAGAGAGTGAGATGCCAGCTCCTTTCATTCAGTCAGTAGCTTCAATCATTTCTGGTATATGAATAACATGATGTTTTTCAATGGCAAAAATCAATGAATATTGTAAATGCACAAACAGTAATTTCTCGGCATTGCAAGGTGCAATTCTGAAATTTTTTGCTTTTTCCTGCTCCTCTTAGCATGATAAAGAAGATTCAAAGAGAGTGAGATGCCAGCTCCTTTCATTCAGTCAGTAGCTTCAAACATTTCTGGTATATGAATAACATGATGTTTTTCAATGGCAAAAATCAATGAATATTGTAAATGCACAAACAGTAATTTCTCCGCATTGCAAGGTGCAATTCTGAAATTTTTTGCTTTTTTCCTGCTCCTCTTAGCATGATAAAGAAGATTCAAAGAGAGTGAGATGCCAGCTCCTTTCATTCAGTCAGTAACTTCAATCATTTCTGGACGTTTTTCAATGGCAAAAATCAATGAATATTGTAAATGCACAATCAGTAATTTCTCCGCATTGCAAGGTGCAATTCTGAAATTTTTTGCTTTTTCCTGCTCCTCTTAGCATGATAAAGAAGATTCAAAGAGAGTGAGATGCCAGCTCCTTTCATTCAGTCAGTAGCTTCAATCATTTCTGGTATATGAATAACATGATGTTTTTCAATGGCAAAAATCAATGAATATTGTAAATGCACAAACAGTAATTTCTCCGCATTGCAAGGTGCAATTCTGAAATTTTTTGCTTTTTCCTGCTCCTCTTAGCATGATAAAGAAGATTCAAAGAGAGTGAGATGCCAGCTCCTTTCATTCAGTCAGTAGCTTCAAACATTTCTGGTATATGAATAACATGATGTTTTTCAATGGCAAAAATCAATGAATATTGTAAATGCACAAACAGTAATTTCTCCGCATTGCAAGGTGCAATTCTGAAATTTTTTGCTTTTTCCTGCTCCTCTTAGCATGATAAAGAAGATTCAAAGAGAGTGAGATGCCAGCTCCTTTCATTCAGTCAGTAGCTTCAAACATATCTGGTATATGAATAACATGATGTTTTTCAATGGCAAAAATCAATGAATATTGTAAATGCACAAACAGTAATTTCTCCGCATTGCAAGGTGCAATTCTGAAATTTTTTGCTTTTTCCTGCTCCTCTTAGCATGATAAAGAAGATTCAAAGAGATTGAGATGCCAGCTCCTTTCATTCAGTCAGTAGCTTCAATCATTTCTGGACGTTTTTCAATGGCAAAAATCAATGAATATTGTAAATGCACAAACAGTAATTTCTCCGCATTGCAAGGTGCAATTCTGAAATTTTTTGCTTTTTCATGCTCCTCTTAGCATGATAAAGAAGATTCAAAGAGAGTGAGATGCCAGCTCCTTTCATTCAGTCAGTAGCTTCAAACATTTCTGGTATATGAATAACATGATGTTTTTCAATGGCAAAAATCAATGAATATTGTAAATGCACAAACAGTAATTTCTCCGCATTGCAAGGTGCAATTCTGAAATTTTTTGCTTTTTCCTGCTCCTCTTAGCATGATAAAGAAGATTCAAAGAGAGTGAGATGCCAGCTCCTTTCATTCAGTCAGTAGCTTCAATCATTTCTGGACGTTTTTCAATGGCAAAAATCAATGAATATTGTAAATGCACAAACAGTAATTTCTCCGCATTGCAAGGTGCAATTTTGAAATTTTTTGCTTTTTCCTGCTCCTCTTAGCATGATAGAGAAGATTAAAGAGAGTGAAATGCCAGCTCCTTTCATTCAGTCAGTAGCTTCAATCATTTCTGGTCGTTTTTCAATGGCAAAAATCAATGAATATTGTAAATGCACGAACAGTAATTTCTCCGCATTGCAAGGTGCAATTCTGAAATTTTTTAGTTTTTCCTGCTCCTCTTAGCATGATAAAGAAGATTCAAAGAGAGTGAGATGCCAGCTCCTTTCATTCAGTCAGTAGCTTCAAACATTTCTGGTATATGAATAACATGATATTTTTCAATGGCAAAAATCAATGAATATTGTAAATGCACAAACAGTAATTTCTCCGCATTGCAAGGTGCAATTCTGAAATTTTTTGCTTTTTCCTGCTCCTCTTAGCATGATAAAGAAGATTCAAAGAGAGTGAGATGCCAGCTCCTTTCATTCAGTCAGTAGCTTCAATCATTTCTGGACGTTTTTCAATGGCAAAAATCAATGAATATTGTAAATGCACAAACAGTAATTTCTCCGCATTGCAAGGTGCAATTCTGAAATTTTTTGCTTTTTCCTGCTCCTCTTAGCATGATAAAGAAGATTCAAAGAGAGTGAGATGCCAGCTCCTTTCATTCAGTCAGTAGCTTCAAACATTTCTGGTATATGAATAACATGATGTTTTTCAATGGCAAAAATCAATGAATATTGTAAATGCACAAACAGTAATTTCTCCGCATTGCAAGGTGCAATTCTGAAATTTTTTGCTTTTTCCTGCTCCTCTTAGCATGATAAAGAAGATTCAAAGAGAGTGAGATGCCAGCTCCTTTCATTCAGTCAGTAGCTTCAATCATTTCTGGACGTTTTTCAATGGCAAAAATCAATGAATATTGTAAATGCACAAACAGTAATTTCTCCGCATTGCAAGGTGCAATTCTGAAATTTTTTGCTTTTTCCTGCTCCTCTTAGCATGATAAAGAAGATTCAAAGAGAGTGAGATGCCAGCTCCTTTCATTCAGTCAGTAGCTTCAAACATTTCTGGTATATGAATAACATGATGTTTTTCAATGGCAAAAATCAATGAATATTGTAAATGCACAAACAGGAATTTCTCCGCATTGCAAGGTGCAATTCTGAAATTTTTTGCTTTTTCCTGCTCCTCTTAGCATGATAAAGAAGATTCAAAGAGAGTGAGATGCCAACTCCTTTCATTCAGTCAGTAGCTTCAATCATTTCTGGACGTTTTTCAATGGCAAAAATCAATGAATATTGTAAATGCACAAACAGTAATTTCTCCGCATTGCAAGGTGCAATTCTGAAATTTTTTAGTTTTTCCTGCTCCTCTTAGCATGATAAAGAAGATTCAAAGAGAGTGAGAAGCCAGCTCCTTTCATTCAGTCAGTAGCTTCAAACATTTCTGGTATATGAATAACATGATGTTTTTCAATGGCAAAAATCAATGAATATTGTAAATGCACAAACAGTAATTTCTCCGCATTGCAAGGTGCAATTCTGAAATTTTTTGCTTTTTCCTGCTCCTCTTAGCATGATAAAGAAGATTCAAAGAGAGTGAGATGCCAGCTCCTTTCATTCAGTCAGTAGCTTCAATCATTTCTGGACGTTTTTCAATGGCAAAAATCAATGAATATTGTAAATGCACAAACAGTAATTTCTCCGCATTGCAAGGTGCAATTCTGAAATTTTTTGCTTTTTCCTGCTCCTCTTAGCATGATAAAGAAGATTCAAAGAGAGTGAGATGCCAGCTCCTTTCATTCAGTCAGTAGCTTCAAACATTTCTGGTATATGAATAACATGATGTTTTTCAATGGCAAAAATCAATGAATATTGTAAATGCACAAACAGGAATTTCTCCGCATTTCAAGGTGCAATTCTGAAATTTTTTGCTTTTTCCTGCTCCTCTTAGCATGATAAAGAAGATTCAAAGAGAGTGAGATGCCAGCTCCTTTCATTCAGTCAGTAGCTTCAATCATTTCTGGACGTTTTTCAATGGCAAAAATCAATGAATATTGTAAATGCACAAACAGGAATTTCTCCGCATTGCAAGGTGCAATTCTGAAATTTTTTGCTTTTTCCTGCTCCTCTTAGCATGATAAAGAAGATTCAAAGAGATTGAGATGCCAGCTCCTTTCATTCAGTCAGTAGCTTCAATCATTTCTGGACGTTTTTCAATGGCAAACATCAATGAATATTGTAAATGCACAAACAGTAATTTCTCCGCATTGCAAGGTGCAATTCTGAAATTTTTTGCTTTTTCCTGCTCCTTTTAGCATGATAAAGAAGATTCAAAGAGAGTGAGATGCCAGCTCCTTTCATTCAGTCAGCAGCTTCAAACATTTCTGGTATATGAATAACATGATGTTTTTCAATGGCAAAAATCAATGAATATTGTAAATGCACAAACAGTAATTTCTCTGCATTGCAAGGAGCAATTCAGAAATTTTTTGCTTTTTCCTGCTCCTCTTAGCATGATAAAGAAGATTCAAAGAGAGTGAGATGCCAGCTCCTTTCATTCAGTCAGTAGCTTCAATCATTTCTGGAAGTTTTTCAATGGCAAAAATCAATGAATATTGTAAATGCACAAACAGTAATTTCTCCGCATTGCAAGGTGCAATTCTGAAATTTTTTGCTTTTTCCTGCTCCTCTTAGCATGATAAAGAAGATTCAAAGAGAGTGAGATGCCAGCTCCTTTCATTCAGTCAGTAGCTTCAAACATTTCTGGTATATGAATAACATGATGTTTTTCAATGGCAAAAATCAATGAATATTGTAAATGCACAAACAGGAATTTCTCCGCATTGCAAGGTGCAATTCTGAAATTTTTTGCTTTTTCCTGCTCCTCTTAGCATGATAAAGAAGATTCAAAGAGAGTGAGATGCCAGCTCCTTTCATTCAGTCAGTAGCTTCAATCATTTCTGGAAGTTTTTCAATGGCAAAAATCAATGAATATTGTAAATGCACAAACAGTAATTTCTCCGCATTGCAAGGTGCAATTCTGAAATTTTTTAGTTTTTCCTGCTCCTCTTAGCATGATAAAGAAGATTCAAAGAGAGTGAGAAGCCAGCTCCTTTCATTCAGTCAGTAGCTTCAAACATTTCTGGTATATGAATAACATGATGTTTTTCAATGGCAAAAATCAATGAATATTGTAAATGCACAAACAGTAATTTCTCCGCATTGCAAGGTGCAATTCTGAAATTTTTTGCTTTTTCCTGCTCCTCTTAGCATGATAAAGAAGATTCAAAGAGAGTGAGATGCCAGCTCCTTTCATTCAGTCAGTAGCTTCAATCATTTCTGGACGTTTTTCAATGGCAAAAATCAATGAATATTGTAAATGCACAAACAGTAATTTCTCCGCATTGCAAGGTGCAATTCTGAAATTTTTTGCTTTTTCCTGCTCCTCTTAGCATGATAAAGAAGATTCAAAGAGAGTGAGATGCCAGCTCCTTTCATTCAGTCAGTAGCTTCAAACATTTCTGGTATATGAATAACATGATGTTTTTCAATGGCAAAAATCAATGAATATTGTAAATGCACAAACAGGAATTTCTCCGCATTGCAAGGTGCAATTCTGAAATTTTTTGCTTTTTCCTGCTCCTCTTAGCATGATAAAGAAGATTCAAAGAGAGTGAGATGCCAGCTCCTTTCATTCAGTCAGTAGCTTCAATCATTTCTGGACGTTTTTCAATGGCAAAAATCAATGAATATTGTAAATGCACAAACAGGAATTTCTCTGCATTGCAAGGTGCAATTCTGAAATTTTTTGCTTTTTCCTGCTCCTCTTAGCATGATAAAGAAGATTCAAAGAGATTGAGATGCCAGCTCCTTTCATTCAGTCAGTAGCTTCAATCATTTCTGGACGTTTTTCAATGGCAAAAATCAATGAATATTGTAAATGCACAAACAGTAATTTCTCCGCATTGCAAGGTGCAATTCTGAAATTTTTTGCTTTTTCCTGCTCCTTTTAGCATGATAAAGAAGATTCAATGAGAGTGAGATGCCAGCTCCTTTCATTCAGTCAGCAGCTTCAAACATTTCTGGTATATGAATAACATGATGTTTTTCAATGGCAAAAATCAATGAATATTGTAAATGCACAAACAGTAATTTCTCTGCATTGCAAGGAGCAATTCTGAAATTTTTTGCTTTTTCCTGCTCCTCTTAGCATGATAAAGAAGATTCAAAGAGAGTGAGATGCCAGCTCCTTTCATTCAGTCAGTAGATTCAATCATTTCTGGATGTTTTTCATTGGCAAAAATCAATGAATATTGTAAATGCACAAACAGTAATTTCTCCGCATTGCAAGGTGCAATTCTGAAATTTTTTGCTTTTTCCTGCTCCTCTTAGCATGATAAAGAAGATTCAAAGAGAGTGAGATGCCAGCTCCTTTCATTCAGTCAGTAGCTTCAAACATTTCTGGTATATGAATAACATGATGTTTTTCAATGGCAAAAATCAATGAATATTGTAAATGCACAAACAGTAATTTCTCCGCATTGCAAGGTGCAATTCTGAAATTTTTTGCTTTTTCCTGCTCCTCTTAGCATGATAAAGAAGATTCAAAGAGAGTGAGATGCCAGCTCCTTTCATTCAGTCAGTAGCTTCAATCATTTCTGGACGTTTTTCAATGGCAAAAATCAATGAATATTGTAAATGCACAAACAGTAATTTCTCCGCATTGCAAGGTGCAATTTTGAAATTTTTTGCTTTTTCCTGCTCCTCTTAGCATGATAGAGAAGATTAAAGAGAGTGAGATGCCAGCTCCTTTCATTCAGTCAGTAGCTTCAATCATTTCTGGTCGTTTTTCAATGGCAAAAATCAATGAATATTGTAAATGCACGAACAGTAATTTCTCCGCATTGCAAGGTGCAATTCTGAAATTTTTTAGTTTTTCCTGCTCCTCTTAGCATGATAAAGAAGATTCAAAGAGAGTGAGATGCCAGCTCCTTTCATTCAGTCAGTAGCTTCAAACATTTCTGGTATATGAATAACATGATATTTTTCAATGGCAAAAATCAATGAATATTGTAAATGCACAAACAGTAATTTCTCCGCATTGCAAGGTGCAATTCTGAAATTTTTTGCTTTTTCCTGCTCCTCTTAGCATGATAAAGAAGATTCAAAGAGAGTGAGATGCCAGCTCCTTTCATTCAGTCAGTAGCTTCAATCATTTCTGGACGTTTTTCAATGGCAAAAATCAATGAATATTGTAAATGCACAAACAGTAATTTCTCCGCATTGCAAGGTGCAATTCTGAAATTTTTTGCTTTTTCCTGCTCCTCTTAGCATGATAAAGAAGATTCAAAGAGAGTGAGATGCCAGCTCCTTTCATTCAGTCAGTAGCTTCAAACATTTCTGGTATATGAATAACATGATGTTTTTCAATGGCAAAAATCAATGAATATTGTAAATGCACAAACAGGAATTTCTCCGCATTGCAAGGTGCAATTCTGAAATTTTTTGCTTTTTCCTGCTCCTCTTAGCATGATAAAGAAGATTCAAAGAGAGTGAGATGCCAGCTCCTTTCATTCAGTCAGTAGCTTCAATCATTTCTGGACGTTTTTCAATGGCAAAAATCAATGAATATTGTAAATGCACAAACAGTAATTTCTCCGCATTGCAAGGTGCAATTCTGAAATTTTTTGCTTTTTCCTGCTCCTCTTAGCATGATAAAGAAGATTCAAAGAGAGTGAGATGCCAGCTCCTTTCATTCAGTCAGTAGCTTCAAACATTTCTGGTATATGAATAACATGATGTTTTTCAATGGCAAAAATCAATGAATATTGTAAATGCACAAACAGGAATTTCTCCGCATTGCAAGGTGCAATTCTGAAATTTTTTGCTTTTTCCTGCTCCTCTTAGCATGATAAAGAAGATTCAAAGAGAGTGAGATGCCAACTCCTTTCATTCAGTCAGTAGCTTCAATCATTTCTGGACGTTTTTCAATGGCAAAAATCAATGAATATTGTAAATGCACAAACAGTAATTTCTCCGCATTGCAAGGTGCAATTCTGAAATTTTTTAGTTTTTCCTGCTCCTCTTAGCATGATAAAGAAGATTCAAAGAGAGTGAGAAGCCAGCTCCTTTCATTCAGTCAGTAGCTTCAAACATTTCTGGTATATGAATAACATGATGTTTTTCAATGGCAAAAATCAATGAATATTGTAAATGCACAAACAGTAATTTCTCCGCATTGCAAGGTGCAATTCTGAAATTTTTTGCTTTTTCCTGCTCCTCTTAGCATGATAAAGAAGATTCAAAGAGAGTGAGATGCCAGCTCCTTTCATTCAGTCAGTAGCTTCAATCATTTCTGGACGTTTTTCAATGGCAAAAATCAATGAATATTGTAAATGCACAAACAGTAATTTCTCCGCATTGCAAGGTGCAATTCTGAAATTTTTTGCTTTTTCCTGCTCCTCTTAGCATGATAAAGAAGATTCAAAGAGAGTGAGATGCCAGCTCCTTTCATTCAGTCAGTAGCTTCAAACATTTCTGGTATATGAATAACATGATGTTTTTCAATGGCAAAAATCAATGAATATTGTAAATGCACAAACAGGAATTTCTCCGCATTGCAAGGTGCAATTCTGAAATTTTTTGCTTTTTCCTGCTCCTCTTAGCATGATAAAGAAGATTCAAAGAGAGTGAGATGCCAGCTCCTTTCATTCAGTCAGTAGCTTCAATCATTTCTGGACGTTTTTCAATGGCAAAAATCAATGAATATTGTAAATGCACAAACAGGAATTTCTCCGCATTGCAAGGTGCAATTCTGAAATTTTTTGCTTTTTCCTGCTCCTCTTAGCATGATAAAGAAGATTCAAAGAGATTGAGATGCCAGCTCCTTTCATTCAGTCAGTAGCTTCAATCATTTCTGGACGTTTTTCAATGGCAAAAATCAATGAATATTGTAAATGCACAAACAGTAATTTCTCCGCATTGCAAGGTGCAATTCTGAAATTTTTTGCTTTTTCCTGCTCCTTTTAGCATGATAAAGAAGATTCAAAGAGAGTGAGATGCCAGCTCCTTTCATTCAGTCAGCAGCTTCAAACATTTCTGGTATATGAATAACATGATGTTTTTCAATGGCAAAAATCAATGAATATTGTAAATGCACAAACAGTAATTTCTCTGCATTGCAAGGAGCAATTCAGAAATTTTTTGCTTTTTCCTGCTCCTCTTAGCATGATAAAGAAGATTCAAAGAGAGTGAGATGCCAGTTCCTTTCATTCAGTCAGTAGCTTCAATCATTTCTGGACGTTTTTCAATGGCAAAAATCAATGAATATTGTAAATGCACAAACAGTAATTTCTCCGCATTGCAAGGTGCAATTCTGAAATTTTTTGCTTTTTCCTGCTCCTCTTAGCATGATAAAGAAGATTCAAAGAGAGTGAGATGCCAGCTCCTTTCATTCAGTCAGTAGCTTCAAACATTTCTGGTATATGAATAACATGATGTTTTTCAATGGCAAAAATCAATGAATATTGTAAATGCACAAACAGGAATTTCTCCGCATTGCAAGGTGCAATTCTGAAATTTTTTGCTTTTTCCTGCTCCTCTTAGCATGATAAAGAAGATTCAAAGAGAGTGAGATGCCAGCTCCTTTCATTCAGTCAGTAGCTTCAATCATTTCTGGAAGTTTTTCAATGGCAAAAATCAATGAATATTGTAAATGCACAAACAGTAATTTCTCCGCATTGCAAGGTGCAATTCTGAAATTTTTTAGTTTTTCCTGCTCCTCTTAGCATGATAAAGAAGATTCAAAGAGAGTGAGAAGCCAGCTCCTTTCATTCAGTCAGTAGCTTCAAACATTTCTGGTATATGAATAACATGATGTTTTTCAATGGCAAAAATCAATGAATATTGTAAATGCACAAACAGTAATTTCTCCGCATTGCAAGGTGCAATTCTGAAATTTTTTGCTTTTTCCTGCTCCTCTTAGCATGATAAAGAAGATTCAAAGAGAGTGAGATGCCAGCTCCTTTCATTCAGTCAGTAGCTTCAATCATTTCTGGACGTTTTTCAATGGCAAAAATCAATGAATATTGTAAATGCACAAACAGTAATTTCTCCGCATTGCAAGGTGCAATTCTGAAATTTTTTGCTTTTTCCTGCTCCTCTTAGCATGATAAAGAAGATTCAAAGAGATTGAGATGCCAGCTCCTTTCATTCAGTCAGTAGCTTCAAACATTTCTGGTATATGAATAACATGATGTTTTTCAATGGCAAAAATCAATGAATATTGTAAATGCACAAACAGGAATTTCTCCGCATTGCAAGGTGCAATTCTGAAATTTTTTGCTTTTTCCTGCTCCTCTTAGCATGATAAAGAAGATTCAAAGAGAGTGAGATGCCAGCTCCTTTCATTCAGTCAGTAGCTTCAATCATTTCTGGACGTTTTTCAATGGCAAAAATCAATGAATATTGTAAATGCACAAACAGGAATTTCTCTGCATTGCAAGGTGCAATTCTGAAATTTTTTGCTTTTTCCTGCTCCTCTTAGCATGATAAAGAAGATTCAAAGAGATTGAGATGCCAGCTCCTTTCATTCAGTCAGTAGCTTCAATCATTTCTGGACGTTTTTCAATGGCAAAAATCAATGAATATTGTAAATGCACAAACAGTAATTTCTCCGCATTGCAAGGTGCAATTCTGAAATTTTTTGCTTTTTCCTGCTCCTTTTAGCATGATAAAGAAGATTCAATGAGAGTGAGATGCCAGCTCCTTTCATTCAGTCAGCAGCTTCAAACATTTCTGGTATATGAATAACATGATGTTTTTCAATGGCAAAAATCAATGAATATTGTAAATGCACAAACAGTAATTTCTCTGCATTGCAAGGAGCAATTCTGAAATTTTTTGCTTTTTCCTGCTCCTCTTAGCATGATAAAGAAGATTCAAAGAGAGTGAGATGCCAACTCCTTTCATTCAGTCAGTAGCTTCAATCATTTCTGGACGTTTTTCAATGGCAAAAATCAATGAATATTGTAAATGCACAAACAGTAATTTCTCCGCATTGCAAGGTGCAATTCTGAAATTTTTTAGTTTTTCCTGCTCCTCTTAGCATGATAAAGAAGATTCAAAGAGAGTGAGAAGCCAGCTCCTTTCATTCAGTCAGTAGCTTCAAACATTTCTGGTATATGAATAACATGATGTTTTTCAATGGCAAAAATCAATGAATATTGTAAATGCACAAACAGTAATTTCTCCGCATTGCAAGGTGCAATTCTGAAATTTTTTGCTTTTTCCTGCTCCTCTTAGCATGATAAAGAAGATTCAAAGAGAGTGAGATGCCAGCTCCTTTCATTCAGTCAGTAGCTTCAATCATTTCTGGACGTTTTTCAATGGCAAAAATCAATGAATATTGTAAATGCACAAACAGTAATTTCTCCGCATTGCAAGGTGCAATTCTGAAATTTTTTGCTTTTTCCTGCTCCTCTTAGCATGATAAAGAAGATTCAAAGAGAGTGAGATGCCAGCTCCTTTCATTCAGTCAGTAGCTTCAAACATTTCTGGTATATGAATAACATGATGTTTTTCAATGGCAAAAATCAATGAATATTGTAAATGCACAAACAGTAATTTCTCCGCATTGCAAGGTGCAATTCTGAAATTTTTTGCTTTTTCCTGCTCCTCTTAGCATGATAAAGAAGATTCAAAGAGAGTGAGATGCCAGCTCCTTTCATTCAGTCAGTAGCTTCAATCATTTCTGGACGTTTTTCAATGGCAAAAATCAATGAATATTGTAAATGCACAAACAGGAATTTCTCCGCATTGCAAGGTGCAATTCTGAAATTTTTTGCTTTTTCCTGCTCCTCTTAGCATGATAAAGAAGATTCAAAGAGATTGAGATGCCAGCTCCTTTCATTCAGTCAGTAGCTTCAATCATTTCTGGACGTTTTTCAATGGCAAAAATCAATGAATATTGTAAATGCACAAACAGTAATTTCTCCGCATTGCAAGGTGCAATTCTGAAATTTTTTGCTTTTTCCTGCTCCTTTTAGCATGATAAAGAAGATTCAAAGAGAGTGAGATGCCAGCTCCTTTCATTCAGTCAGCAGCTTCAAACATTTCTGGTATATGAATAACATGATGTTTTTCAATGGCAAAAATCAATGAATATTGTAAATGCACAAACAGTAATTTCTCTGCATTGCAAGGAGCAATTCAGAAATTTTTTGCTTTTTCCTGCTCCTCTTAGCATGATAAAGAAGATTCAAAGAGAGTGAGATGCCAGTTCCTTTCATTCAGTCAGTAGCTTCAATCATTTCTGGACGTTTTTCAATGGCAAAAATCAATGAATATTGTAAATGCACAAACAGTAATTTCTCCGCATTGCAAGGTGCAATTCTGAAATTTTTTGCTTTTTCCTGCTCCTCTTAGCATGATAAAGAAGATTCAAAGAGAGTGAGATGCCAGCTCCTTTCATTCAGTCAGTAGCTTCAAACATTTCTGGTATATGAATAACATGATGTTTTTCAATGGCAAAAATCAATGAATATTGTAAATGCACAAACAGGAATTTCTCCGCATTGCAAGGTGCAATTCTGAAATTTTTTGCTTTTTCCTGCTCCTCTTAGCATGATAAAGAAGATTCAAAGAGAGTGAGATGCCAGCTCCTTTCATTCAGTCAGTAGCTTCAATCATTTCTGGACGTTTTTCAATGGCAAAAATCAATGAATATTGTAAATGCACAAACAGGAATTTCTCTGCATTGCAAGGTGCAATTCTGAAATTTTTTGCTTTTTCCTGCTCCTCTTAGCATGATAAAGAAGATTCAAAGAGATTGAGATGCCAGCTCCTTTCATTCAGTCAGTAGCTTCAATCATTTCTGGACGTTTTTCAATGGCAAAAATCAATGAATATTGTAAATGCACAAACAGTAATTTCTCCGCATTGCAAGGTGCAATTCTGAAATTTTTTGCTTTTTCCTGCTCCTTTTAGCATGATAAAGAAGATTCAATGAGAGTGAGATGCCAGCTCCTTTCATTCAGTCAGCAGCTTCAAACATTTCTGGTATATGAATAACATGATGTTTTTCAATGGCAAAAATCAATGAATATTGTAAATGCACAAACAGTAATTTCTCTGCATTGCAAGGAGCAATTCTGAAATTTTTTGCTTTTTCCTGCTCCTCTTAGCATGATAAAGAAGATTCAAAGAGAGTGAGATGCCAGCTCCTTTCATTCAGTCAGTAGCTTCAATCATTTCTGGATGTTTTTCAATGGCAAAAATCAATGAATATTGTAAATGCACAAACAGTAATTTCTCCGCATTGCAAGGTGCAATTCTGAAATTTTTTGCTTTTTCCTGCTCCTCTTAGCATGATAAAGAAGATTCAAAGAGAGTGAGATGCCAGCTCCTTTCATTCAGTCAGTAGCTTCAAACATTTCTGGTATATGAATAACATGATGTTTTTCAATGGCAAAAATCAATGAATATTGTAAATGCACAAACAGGAATTTCTCCGCATTGCAAGGTGCAATTCTGAAATTTTTTGCTTTTTCCTGCTCCTCTTAGCATGATAAAGAAGATTCAAAGAGAGTGAGATGCCAGCTCCTTTCATTTAGTCAGTAGCTTCAATCATTTCTGGACGTTTTTCAATGGCAAAAATCAATGAATATTGTAAATGCACAAACAGTAATTTCTCTGCATTGCAAGGTGCAATTCTGAAATTTTTTAGTTTTTCCTGCTCCTCTTAGCATGATAAAGAAGATTCAAAGAGAGTGAGAAGCCAGCTCCTTTCATTCAGTCAGTAGCTTCAAACATTTCTGGTATATGAATGACATGATGTTTTTCAATGGCAAAAATCAATGAATATTGTAAATGCACAAACAGTAATTTCTCCGCATTGCAAGGTGCAATTCTGAAATTTTTTGCTTTTTCCTGCTCCTCTTAGCATGATAAAGAAGATTCAAAGAGAGTGAGATGCCAGCTCCTTTCATTCAGTCAGTAGCTTCAAACATTTCTGGTATATGAATAACATGATGTTTTTCAATGGCAAAAATCAATGAATATTGTAAATGCACAAACAGGAATTTCTCCGCATTGCAAGGTGCAATTCTGAAATTTTTTGCTTTTTCCTGCTCCTCTTAGCATGATAAAGAAGATTCAAAGAGAGTGAGATGCCAGCTCCTTTCATTCAGTCAGTAGCTTCAATCATTTCTGGACGTTTTTCAATGGCAAAAATCAATGAATATTGTAAATGCACAAACAGGAATTTATCCGCATTGCAAGGTGCAATTCTGAAATTTTTTGCTTTTTCCTGCTCCTCTTAGCATGATAAAGAAGATTCAAAGACATTGAGATGCCAGCTCCTTTCATTCAGTCAGTAGCTTCAATCATTTCTGGACGTTTTTCAATGGCAAAAATCAATGAATATTGTAAATGCACAAACAGTAATTTCTCCGCATTGCAAGGTGCAATTCTGAAATTTTTTGCTTTTTCCTGCTCCTTTTAGCATGATAAAGAAGATTCAAAGAGAGTGAGATGCCAGCTCCTTTCATTCAGTCAGCAGCTTCAAACATTTCTGGTATATGAATAACATGATGTTTTTCAATGGCAAAAATCAATGAATATTGTAAATGCACAAACAGTAATTTCTCTGCATTGCAAGGAGCAATTCTGAAATTTTTTGCTTTTTCCTGCTCCTCTTAGCATGATAAAGAAGATTCAAAGAGAGTGAGATGCCAGCTCCTTTCATTCAGTCAGTAGCTTCAATCATTTCTGGACGTTTTTTAAAGGCAAAAATCAATGAATATTGTAAATGCACAAACAGTAATTTCTCCGCATTGCAAGGTGCAATTCTGAAATTTTTTGCTTTTTCCTGCTCCTCTTAGCATGATAAAGAAGATTCAAAGAGAGTGAGATGCCAGCTCCTTTCATTCAGTCAGTAGCTTCAATCATTTCTGGTATATGAATAACATGATGTTTTTCAATGGCAAAAATCAATGAATATTGTAAATGCACAAACAGTAATTTCTCCGCATTGCAAGGTGCAATTCTGAAATTTTTTGCTTTTTCCTGCTCCTCTTAGCATGATAAAGAAGATTCAAAGAGAGTGAGAAGCCAGCTCCTTTCATTCAGTCAGTAGCTTCAAACATTTCTGGTATATGAATAACATGATGTTTTTCAATGGCAAAAATCAATGAATATTGTAAATGCACAAACAGTAATTTCTCCGCATTGCAAGGTGCAATTCTGAAATTTTTTGCTTTTTCCTGCTCCTCTTAGCATGATAAAGAAGATTCAAAGAGAGTGAGATGCCAGCTCCTTTCATTCAGTCAGTAGCTTCAAACATATCTGTTATATGAATAACATGATGTTTTTCAATGGCAAAAATCAATGAATATTGTAAATGCACAAACAGTAATTTCTCCGCATTGCAAGGTGCAATTCTGAAATTTTTTGCTTTTTCCTGCTCCTCTTAGCATGATAAAGAAGATTCAAAGAGATTGAGATGCCAGCTCCTTTAATTCAGTCAGTAGCTTCAATCATTTCTGGATGTTTTTCAATGGCAAAAATCAATGAATATTGTAAATGCACAAACAGTAATTTCTCCGCATTGCAAGGTGCAATTCTGAAATTTTTTGCTTTTTCCTGCTCCTCTTAGCATGATAAAGAAGATTCAAAGAGAGTGAGATGCCAGCTCCTTTCATTCAGTCAGTAGCTTCAAACATTTCTGGTATATGAATAACATGATGTTTTTCAATGGCAAAAATCAATGAATATTGTAAATGCACAAACAGGAATTTCTCCGCATTGCAAGGTGCAATTCTGAAATTTTTTGCTTTTTCCTGCTCCTCTTAGCATGATAAAGAAGATTCAAAGAGAGTGAGATGCCAGCTCCTTTCATTCAGTCAGTAGCTTCAATCATTTCTGGACGTTTTTCAATGGCAAAAATCAATGAATATTGTAAATGCACAAACAGTAATTTCTCCGCATTGCAAGGTGCAATTTTGAAATTTTTTGCTTTTTCCTGCTCCTCTTAGCATGATAGAGAAGATTCAAAGAGAGTGAGATGCCAGCTCCTTTCATTCAGTCAGTAGCTTCAATCATTTCTGGTCGTTTTTCAATGGCAAAAATCAATGAATATTGTAAATGCACAAACAGTAATTTCTCCGCATTGCAAGGTGCAATTCTGAAATTTTTAAGTTTTTCCTGCTCCTCTTAGCATGATAAAGAAGATTCAAAGAGAGTGAGATGCCAGCTCCTTTCATTCAGTCAGTAGCTTCAAACATTTCTGGTATATGAATAACATGATGTTTTTCAATGGCAAAAATCAATGAATATTGTAAATGCACAAACAGTAATTTCTCCGCATTGCAAGGTGCAATTCTGAAATTTTTTGCTTTTTCCTGCTCCTCTTAGCATGATAAAGAAGATTCAAAGAGAGTGAGATGCCAGCTCCTTTCATTCAGTCAGTAGCTTCAATCATTTCTGGACGTTTTTCAATGGCAAAAATCAATGAATATTGTAAATGCACAAACAGTAATTTCTCCGCATTGCAAGGTGCAATTCTGAAATTTTTTGCTTTTTCCTGCTCCTTTTAGCATGATAAAGAAGATTCAAAGAGAGTGAGATGCCAGCTCCTTTCATTCAGTCAGTAGCTTCAAACATTTCTGGTATATGAATAACATGATGTTTTTCAATGGCAAAAATCAATGAATATTGTAAATGCACAAACAGGAATTTCTCCGCATTGCAAGGTGCAATTCTGAAATTTTTTGCTTTTTCCTGCTCCTCTTAGCATGATAAAGAAGATTCAAAGAGAGTGAGATGCCAGCTCCTTTCATTCAGTCAGTAGCTTCAATCATTTCTGGACGTTTTTCAATGGCAAAAATCAATGAATATTGTAAATGCACAAACAGTAATTTCTCCGCATTGCAAGGTGCAATTCTGAAATTTTTTGCTTTTTCCTGCTCCTCTTAGCATGATAAAGAAGATTCAAAGAGAGTGAGATGCCAGCTCCTTTCATTCAGTCAGTAGCTTCAAACATTTCTGGTATATGAATAACATGATGTTTTTCAATGGCAAAAATCAATGAATATTGTAAATGCACAAACAGGAATTTCTCCGCATTGCAAGGTGCAATTCTGAAATTTTTTGCTTTTTCCTGCTCCTCTTAGCATGATAAAGAAGATTCAAAGAGAGTGAGATGCCAGCTCCTTTCATTCAGTCAGTAGCTTCAATCATTTCTGGACGTTTTTCAATGGCAAAAATCAATGAATATTGTAAATGCACAAACAGTAATTTCTCCGCATTGCAAGGTGCAATTCTGAAATTTTTTAGTTTTTCCTGCTCCTCTTAGCATGATAAAGAAGATTCAAAGAGAGTGAGAAGCCAGCTCCTTTCATTCAGTCAGTAGCTTCAAACATTTCTGGTATATGAATAACATGATGTTTTTCAATGGCAAAAATCAATGAATATTGTAAATGCACAAACAGTAATTTCTCCGCATTGCAAGGTGCAATTCTGAAATCTTTTGCTTTTTCCTGCTCCTCTTAGCATGATAAAGAAGATTCAAAGAGAGTGAGATGCCAGCTCCTTTCATTCAGTCAGTAGCTTCAATCATTTCTGGACGTTTTTCAATGGCAAAAATCAATGAATATTGTAAATGCACAAACAGGAATTTATCCGCATTGCAAGGTGCAATTCTGAATTTTTTTGCTTTTTCCTGCTCCTCTTAGCATGATAAAGAAGATTCAAAGAGAGTGAGATGCCAGCTCCTTTCATTCAGTCAGTAGCTTCAAACATTTCTGGTATATGAATAACATGATGTTTTTCAATGGCAAAAATCAATGAATATTGTAAATGCACAAACAGGAATTTCTCCGCATTGCAAGGTGCAATTCTGAAATTTTTTGCTTTTTCCTGCTCCTCTTAGCATGATAAAGAAGATTCAAAGAGAGTGAGATGCCAGCTCCTTTCATTCAGTCAGTAGCTTCAATCAATTCTGGACGTTTTTCAATGGCAAAAATCAATGAATATTGTAAATGCACAAACAGGAATTTCTCCGCATTGCAAGGTGCAATTCTGAAATTTTTTGCTTTTTCCTGCTCCTCTTAGCATGATAAAGAAGATTCAAAGAGATTGAGATGCCAGCTCCTTTCATTCAGTCAGTAGCTTCAATCATTTCTGGACGTTTTTCAATGGCAAAAATCAATGAATATTGTAAATGCACAAACAGTAATTTCTCTGCATTGCAAGGTGCAATTCTGAAATTTTTTGCTTTTTCCTGCTCCTTTTAGCATGATAAAGAAGATTCAAAGAGAGTGAGATGCCAGCTCCTTTCATTCAGTCAGCAGCTTCAAACATTTCTGGTATATGAATAACATGATGTTTTTCAATGGCAAAAATCAATGAATATTGTAAATGCACAAACAGTAATTTCTCTGCATTGCAAGGAGCAATTCTGAAATTTTTTGCTTTTTCCTGCTCCTCTTAGCATGATAAAGAAGATTCAAAGAGAGTGAGATGCCAGCTCCTTTCATTCAGTCAGTAGCTTCAATCATTTCTGGACGTTTTTTAATGGCAAAAATCAATGAATATTGTAAATGCACAAACAGTAATTTCTCCGCATTGCAAGGTGCAATTCTGAAATTTTTTGCTTTTTCCTGCTCCTCTTAGCATGATAAAGAAGATTCAAAGAGAGTGAGATGCCAGCTCCTTTCATTCAGTCAGTAGCTTCAATCATTTCTGGTATATGAATAACATGATGTTTTTCAATGGCAAAAATCAATGAATATTGTAAATGCACAAACAGTAATTTCTCCGCATTGCAAGATGCAATTCTGAAATTTTTTGCTTTTTCCTGCTCCTCTTAGCATGATAAAGAAGATTCAAAGAGAGTGAGATGCCAGCTCCTTTCATTCAGTCAGTAGCTTCAATCATTTCTGGTATATGAATAACATGATGTTTTTCAATGGCAAAAATCAATGAATATTGTAAATGCACAAACAGTAATTTCTCCGCATTGCAAGGTGCAATTCTGAAATTTTTTGCTTTTTAGTGCTCCTCTTAGCATGATAAAGAAGATTCAAAGAGAGTGAGATGCCAGCTCCTTTCATTCAGTCAGTAGCTTCAAACATTTCTGGTATATGAATAACATGATGTTTTTCAATGGCAAAAATCAATGAATATTGTAAATGCACAAACAGTAATTTCTCCGCATTGCAAGGTGCAATTCTGAAATTTTTTGCTTTTTCCTGCTCCTCTTAGCATGATAAAGAAGATTCAAAGAGTGTGTGATGCCAGCTCCTTTCATTCAGTCAGTAGCTTCAAACATTTCTGGACGTTTTTCAATGGCAAAAATCAATGAATATTGTAAATGCTCAAACAGTAATTTCTCCGCATTGCAAGGTGCAATTCTGAAATTTTTTGCTTTTTCCTGCTCCTTTTAGCATGATAAAGAAGATTCAAAGAGAGTGAGATGCCAGCTCCTTTCATTCAGTCAGCAGCTTCAAACATTTCTGGTATATGAATAACATGATGTTTTTCAATGGCAAAAATCAATGAATATTGTAAATGCACAAACAGTAATTTCTCTGCATTGCAAGGTGCAATTCTGAAATTTTTTGCTTTTTCCTGCTCCTCTTAGCATGATAAAGAAGATTCAAAGAGAGTGAGATGCCAGCTCCTTTCATTCAGTCAGTAGCTTCAATCATTTCTGGACGTTTTTTAATGGCAAAAATCAATGAATATTGTAAATGCACAAACAGTAATTTCTCCGCATTGCAAGGTGCAATTCTGAAATTTTTTGCTTTTTCCTGCTCCTCTTAGCATGATAAAGAAGATTCAAAGAGAGTGAGATGCCAGCTCCTTTCATTCAGTCAGTAGCTTCAATCATTTCTGGTATATGAATAACATGATGTTTTTCAATGGCAAAAATCAATGAATATTGTAAATGCACAAACAGTAATTTCTCCGCATTGCAAGGTGCAATTCTGAAATTTTTTGCTTTTTCCTGCTCCTCTTAGCATGATAAAGAAGATTCAAAGAGAGTGAGATGCCAGCTCCTTTCATTCAGTCAGTAGCTTCAATCATTTCTGGTATATGAATAACATGATGTTTTTCAATGGCAAAAATCAATCAATATTGTAAATGCACAAACAGTAATTTCTCCGCATTGCAAGGTGCAATTCTGAAATTTTTTGCTTTTTAGTGCTCCTCTTAGCATGATAAAGAAGATTCAAAGAGAGTGAGATGCCAGCTCCTTTCATTCAGTCAGTAGCTTCAAACATTTCTGGTATATGAATAACATGATGTTTTTCAATGGCAAAAATCAATGAATATTGTAAATGCACAAACAGTAATTTCTCCGCATTGCAAGGTGCAATTCTGAAATTTTTTGCTTTTTCCTGCTCCTCTTAGCATGATAAAGAAGATTCAAAGAGAGTGAGATGCCAGCTCCTTTCATTCAGTCAGTAGCTTCAAACATTTCTGGACGTTTTTCAATGGCAAAAATCAATGAATATTGTAAATGCACAAACAGTAATTTCTCCGCATTGCAATGTGCAATTCTGAAATTTTTTGCTTTTTCCTGCTCCTCTTAGCATGATAAAGAAGATTCAAAGAGAGTGAGATGCCAGCTCCTTTCATTCAGTCAGTAGCTTCAAACATTTCTGGTATATGAATAACATGATGTTTTTCAATGGCAAAAATCAATGAATATTGTAAATGCACAAACAGTAATTTCTCCGCATTGCAAGGTGCAATTCTGAAATTTTTTAGTTTTTCCTGCTCCTCTTAGCATGATAAAGAAGATTCAAAGAGAGTGAGAAGCCAGCTCCTTTCATTCAGTCAGTAGCTTCAAACATTTCTGGTATATGAATAACATGATGTTTTTCAATGGCAAAAATCAATGAATATTGTAAATGCACAAACAGTAATTTCTCCGCATTGCAAGGTGCAATTCTGAATTCTTTTGCTTTTTCCTGCTCCTCTTAGCATGATAAAGAAGATTCAAAGAGAGTGAGATGCCAGCTCCTTTCATTCAGTCAGTAGCTTCAATCATTTCTGGACGTTTTTCAATGGCAAAAATCAATGAATATTGTAAATGCACAAACAGGAATTTATCCGCATTGCAAGGTGCAATTCTGAATTTTTTTGCTTTTTCCTGCTCCTCTTAGCATGATAAAGAAGATTCAAAGAGAGTGAGATGCCAGCTCCTTTCATTCAGTCAGTAGCTTCAAACATTTCTGGTATATGAATAACATGATGTTTTTCAATGGCAAAAATCAATGAATATTGTAAATGCACAAACAGGAATTTCTCCGCATTGCAAGGTGCAATTCTGAAATTTTTTGCTTTTTCCTGCTCCTCTTAGCATGATAAAGAAGATTCAAAGAGAGTGAGATGCCAGCTCCTTTCATTCAGTCAGTAGCTTCAATCATTTCTGGACGTTTTTCAATGGCAAAAATCAATGAATATTGTAAATGCACAAACAGGAATTTCTCCGCATTGCAAGGTGCAATTCTGAAATTTTTTGCTTTTTCCTGCTCCTCTTAGCATGATAAAGAAGATTCAAAGAGATTGAGATGCCAGCTCCTTTCATTCAGTCAGTAGCTTCAATCATTTCTGGACGTTTTTCAATGGCAAAAATCAATGAATATTGTAAATGCACAAACAGTAATTTCTCTGCATTGCAAGGTGCAATTCTGAAATTTTTTGCTTTTTCCTGCTCCTTTTAGCATGATAAAGAAGATTCAAAGAGAGTGAGATGCCAGCTCCTTTCATTCAGTCAGCAGCTTCAAACATTTCTGGTATATGAATAACATGATGTTTTTCAATGGCAAAAATCAATGAATATTGTAAATGCACAAACAGTAATTTCTCTGCATTGCAAGGAGCAATTCTGAAATTTTTTGCTTTTTCCTGCTCCTCTTAGCATGATAAAGAAGATTCAAAGAGAGTGAGATGCCAGCTCCTTTCATTCAGTCAGTAGCTTCAATCATTTCTGGACGTTTTTTAATGGCAAAAATCAATGAATATTGTAAATGCACAAACAGTAATTTCTCCGCATTGCAAGGTGCAATTCTGAAATTTTTTGCTTTTTCCTGCTCCTCTTAGCATGATAAAGAAGATTCAAAGAGAGTGAGATGCCAGCTCCTTTCATTCAGTCAGTAGCTTCAATCATTTCTGGTATATGAATAACATGATGTTTTTCAATGGCAAAAATCAATGAATATTGTAAATGCACAAACAGTAATTTCTCCGCATTGCAAGGTGCAATTCTGAAATTTTTTGCTTTTTCCTGCTCCTCTTAGCATGATAAAGAAGATTCAAAGAGAGTGAGATGCCAGCTCCTTTCATTCAGTCAGTAGCTTCAATCATTTCTGGTATATGAATAACATGATGTTTTTCAATGGCAAAAATCAATGAATATTGTAAATGCACAAACAGTAATTTCTCCGCATTGCAAGGTGCAATTCTGAAATTTTTTGCTTTTTAGTGCTCCTCTTAGCATGATAAAGAAGATTCAAAGAGAGTGAGATGCCAGCTCCTTTCATTCAGTCAGTAGCTTCAAACATTTCTGGTATATGAATAACATGATGTTTTTCAATGGCAAAAATCAATGAATATTGTAAATGCACAAACAGTAATTTCTCCGCATTGCAAGGTGCAATTCTGAAATTTTTTGCTTTTTCCTGCTCCTCTTAGCATGATAAAGAAGATTCAAAGAGAGTGTGATGCCAGCTCCTTTCATTCAGTCAGTAGCTTCAAACATTTCTGGACGTTTTTCAATGGCAAAAATCAATGAATATTGTAAATGCTCAAACAGTAATTTCTCCACATTGCAAGTTGCAATTCTGAAATTTTTTGCTTTTTCCTGCTCCTTTTAGCATGATAAAGAAGATTCAAAGAGAGTGAGATGCCAGCTCCTTTCATTCAGTCAGCAGCTTCAAACATTTCTGGTATATGAATAACATGATGTTTTTCAATGGCAAAAATCAATGAATATTGTAAATGCACAAACAGTAATTTCTCTGCATTGCAAGGTGCAATTCTGAAATTTTTTGCTTTTTCCTGCTCCTCTTAGCATGATAAAGAAGATTCAAAGAGAGTGAGATGCCAGCTCCTTTCATTCAGTCAGTAGCTTCAATCATTTCTGGACGTTTTTTAATGGCAAAAATCAATGAATATTGTAAATGCACAAACAGTAATTTCTCCGCATTGCAAGGTGCAATTCTGAAATTTTTTGCTTTTTCCTGCTCCTCTTAGCATGATAAAGAAGATTCAAAGAGAGTGAGATGCCAGCTCCTTTCATTCAGTCAGTAGCTTCAATCATTTCTGGTATATGAATAACATGATGTTTTTCAATGGCAAAAATCAATGAATATTGTAAATGCACAAACAGTAATTTCTCCGCATTGCAAGGTGCAATTCTGAAATTTTTTGCTTTTTCCTGCTCCTCTTAGCATGATAAAGAAGATTCAAAGAGAGTGAGATGCCAGCTCCTTTCATTCAGTCAGTAGCTTCAATCATTTCTGGTATATGAATAACATGATGTTTTTCAATGGCAAAAATCAATGAATATTGTAAATGCACAAACAGTAATTTCTCCGCATTGCAAGGTGCAATTCTGAAATTTTTTGCTTTTTAGTGCTCCTCTTAGCATGATAAAGAAGATTCAAAGAGAGTGAGATGCCAGCTCCTTTCATTCAGTCAGTAGCTTCAAACATTTCTGGTATATGAATAACATGATGTTTTTCAATGGCAAAAATCAATGAATATTGTAAATGCACAAACAGTAATTTCTCCGCATTGCAAGGTGCAATTCTGAAATTTTTTGCTTTTTCCTGCTCCTCTTAGCATGATAAAGAAGATTCAAAGAGAGTGAGATGCCAGCTCCTTTCATTCAGTCAGTAGCTTCAAACATTTCTGGACGTTTTTCAATGGCAAAAATCAATGAATATTGTAAATGCACAAACAGTAATTTCTCCGCATTGCAATGTGCAATTCTGAAATTTTTTGCTTTTTCCTGCTCCTCTTAGCATGATAAAGAAGATTCAAAGAGAGTGAGATGCCAGCTCCTTTCATTCAGTCAGTAGCTTCAAACATTTCTGGTATATGAATAACATGATGTTTTTCAATGGCAAAAATCAATGAATATTGTAAATGCACAAACAGTAATTTCTCCGCATTGCAAGGTGCAATTCTGAAATTTTTTGCTTTTTCCTGCTCCTCTTAGCATGATAAAGAAGATTCAAAGAGAGTGAGATGCCAGCTCCTTTCATTCAGTCAGTAGCTTCAAACATATCTGGTATATGAATAACATGATGTTTTTCAATGGCAAAAATCAATGAATATTGTAAATGCACAAACAGTAATTTCTCCGCATTGCAAGGTGCAATTCTGAAATTTTTTGCTTTTTCCTGCTCCTCTTAGCATGATAAAGAAGATTCAAAGAGAGTGAGATGCCAGCTCCTTTCATTCAGTCAGTAGCTTCAATCATTTCTGGTATATGAATAACATGATGTTTTTCAATGGCAAAAATCAATGAATATTGTAAATGCACAAACAGTAATTTCTCCGCATTGCAAGGTGCAATTCTGAAATTTTTTGCTTTTTCCTGCTCCTCTTAGCATGATAAAGAAGATTCAAAGAGAGTGTGATGCCAGCTCCTTTCATTCAGTCAGTAGCTTCAAACATTTCTGGACGTTTTTCAATGGCAAAAATCAATGAATATTGTAAATGCTCAAACAGTAATTTCTCCGCATTGCAAGGTGCAATTCTGAAATTTTTTGCTTTTTCCTGCTCCTTTTAGCATGATAAAGAAGATTCAAAGAGAGTGAGATGCCAGCTCCTTTCATTCAGTCAGCAGCTTCAAACATTTCTGGTATATGAATAACATGATGTTTTTCAATGGCAAAAATCAATGAATATTGTAAATGCACAAACAGTAATTTCTCTGCATTGCAAGGTGCAATTCTGAAATTTTTTGCTTTTTCCTGCTCCTCTTAGCATGATAAAGAAGATTCAAAGAGAGTGAGATGCCAGCTCCTTTCATTCAGTCAGTAGCTTCAATCATTTCTGGACGTTTTTTAATGGCAAAAATCAATGAATATTGTAAATGCACAAACAGTAATTTCTCCGCATTGCAAGGTGCAATTCTGAAATTTTTTGCTTTTTCCTGCTCCTCTTAGCATGATAAAGAAGATTCAAAGAGAGTGAGATGCCAGCTCCTTTCATTCAGTCAGTAGCTTCAATCATTTCTGGTATATGAATAACATGATGTTTTTCAATGGCAAAAATCAATGAATATTGTAAATGCACAAACAGTAATTTCTCCGCATTGCAAGGTGCAATTCTGAAATTTTTTGCTTTTTCCTGCTCCTCTTAGCATGATAAAGAAGATTCAAAGAGAGTGAGATGCCAGCTCCTTTCATTCAGTCAGTAGCTTCAATCATTTCTGGTATATGAATAACATGATGTTTTTCAATGGCAAAAATCAATGAATATTGTAAATGCACAAACAGTAATTTCTCCGCATTGCAAGGTGCAATTCTGAAATTTTTTGCTTTTTAGTGCTCCTCTTAGCATGATAAAGAAGATTCAAAGAGAGTGAGATGCCAGCTCCTTTCATTCAGTCAGTAGCTTCAAACATTTCTGGTATATGAATAACATGATGTTTTTCAATGGCAAAAATCAATGAATATTGTAAATGCACAAACAGTAATTTCTCCGCATTGCAAGGTGCAATTCTGAAATTTTTTGCTTTTTCCTGCTCCTCTTAGCATGATAAAGAAGATTCAAAGAGAGTGAGATGCCAGCTCCTTTCATTCAGTCAGTAGCTTCAAACATTTCTGGACGTTTTTCAATGGCAAAAATCAATGAATATTGTAAATGCACAAACAGTAATTTCTCCGCATTGCAATGTGCAATTCTGAAATTTTTTGCTTTTTCCTGCTCCTCTTAGCATGATAAAGAAGATTCAAAGAGAGTGAGATGCCAGCTCCTTTCATTCAGTCAGTAGCTTCAAACATTTCTGGTATATGAATAACATGATGTTTTTCAATGGCAAAAATCAATGAATATTGTAAATGCACAAACAGTAATTTCTCCGCATTGCAAGGTGCAATTCTGAAATTTTTTGCTTTTTCCTGCTCCTCTTAGCATGATAAAGAAGATTCAAAGAGAGTGAGATGCCAGCTCCTTTCATTCAGTCAGTAGCTTCAAACATATCTGGTATATGAATAACATGATGTTTTTCAATGGCAAAAATCAATGAATATTGTAAATGCACAAACAGTAATTTCTCCGCATTGCAAGGTGCAATTCTGAAATTTTTTGCTTTTTCCTGCTCCTCTTAGCATGATAAAGAAGATTCAAAGAGAGTGAGATGCCAGCTCCTTTCATTCAGTCAGTAGCTTCAATCATTTCTGGACGTTTTTCAATGGCAAAAATCAATGAATATTGTAAATGCACAAACAGTAATTTCTCCGCATTGCAAGGTGCAATTCTGAAATTTTTTGCTTTTTCCTGCTCCTCTTAGCATGATAAAGAAGATTCAAAGAGAGTGAGATGCCAGCTCCTTTCATTCAGTCAGTAGCTTCAAACATTTCTGGTATATGAATAACATGATGTTTTTCAATGGCAAAAATCAATGAATATTGTAAATGCACAAACAGGAATTTCTCCGCATTGCAAGGTGCAATTCTGAAATTTTTTGCTTTTTCCTGCTCCTCTTAGCATGGTAAAGAAGATTCAAAGAGAGTGAGATGCCAGCTCCTTTCATTCAGTCAGTAGCTTCAATCATTTCTGGACGTTTTTCAATGGCAAAAATCAATGAATATTGTAAATGCACAAACAGTAATTTCTCCGCATTGCAAGGTGCAATTCTGAAATTTTTTAGTTTTTCCTGCTCCTCTTAGCATGATAAAGAAGATTCAAAGAGAGTGAGATGCCAGCTCCTTTCATTCAGTCAGTAGCTTCAAACATTTCTGGTATATGAATAACATGATGTTTTTCAATGGCAAAAATCAATGAATATTGTAAATGCACAAACAGTAATTTCTCCGCATTGCAAGGTGCAATTCTGAAATTTTTTGCTTTTTCCTGCTCCTCTTAGCATGATAAAGAAGATTCAAAGAGAGTGAGATGCCAGCTCCTTTCATTCAGTCAGTAGCTTCAATCATTTCTGGACGTTTTTCAATGGCAAAAATCAATGAATATTGTAAATGCACAAACAGTAATTTCTCCGCATTGCAAGGTGCAATTCTGAAATTTTTTGCTTTTTCCTGCTCCTCTTAGCATGATAAAGAAGATTCAAAGAGAGGGAGATGCCAGCTCCTTTCATTCAGTCAGTAGCTTCAATCATTTCTGGTATATGAATAACATGATGTTTTTCAATGGCAAAAATCAATGAATATTGTAAATGCACAAACAGTAATTTCTCCGCATTGCAAGGTGCAATTCTGAAATTTTTTGCTTTTTCCTGCTCCTCTTAGCATGATAAAGAAGATTCAAAGAGAGTGAGCTGCCAGCTCCTTTCATTCAGTCAGTAGCTTCAAACATTTCTGGTATATGAATAACATGATGTTTTTCAATGGCAAAAATCAATGAATATTGTAAATGCACAAACAGTAATTTCTCCGCATTGCAAGGTGCAATTCTGAAATTTTTTGCTTTTTCCTGCTCCTTTTAGCATGATAAAGAAGATTCAAAGAGAGTGAGATGCCAGCTCCTTTCATTCAGTCAGTAGCTTCAAACATTTCTGGTATATGAATAACATGATGTTTTTCAATGGCAAAAATCAATGAATATTGTAAATGCACAAACAGTAATTTCTCAGTATTGCAAGGTGCAATTCTGAAATTTTTTGCTTTTTCCTGCTCCTCTTAGCATGATAAAGAAGATTCAAAGAGAGTGAGATGCCAGCTCCTTTCATTCAGTCAGTAGCTTCAATCATTTCTGGACGTTTTTCAATGACAAAAATCAATGAATATTGTAAATGCACAAACAGTAATTTCTCCGCATTGCAAGGTGCAATTCTGAAATTTTTTGCTTTTTCCTGCTCCTCTTAGCATGATAAAGAAGATTCAAAGAGAGTGAGATGCCAGCTCCTTTCATTCAGTCAGTAGCTTCAATCATTTCTGGACGTTTTTCAATGGCAAAAATCAATGAATATTGTAAATGCACAAACAGTAATTTCTCCGCATTGCAAGGTGCAATTCTGAAATTTTTTGCTTTTTCCTGCTCCTCTTAGCATAATAAAGAAGATTCAAAGAGAGTGAGATGCCAGCTCCTTTCATTCAGTCAGTAGCTTCAAACATTTCTGGTATATGAATAACATGATGTTTTTCAATGGCAAAAATCAATGAATATTGTAAATGCACAAACAGTAATTTCTCAGTATTGCAAGGTGCAATTCTGAAATTTTTTGCTTTTTCCTGCTCCTCTTAGCATGATAAAGAAGATTCAAAGAGAGTGAGATGCCAGCTCCTTTCATTCAGTCAGTAGCTTCAATCATTTCTGGACGTTTTTCAATGGCAAAAATCAATGAATATTGTAAATGCACAAACAGTAATTTCTCCGCATTGCAAGGTGCAATTCTGAATTTTTTTGCTTTTTCCTGCTCCTCTTAGCATGATAAAGATTGAAAGAGAGTGAGATGCCAGCTCCTTTCATTCAGTCAGTAGCTTCAAACATTTCTGGTACATGAATAACATGATGTTTTTCAATGGCAAAAATCAATGAATATTGTAAATGCACAAACAGTAATTTCTCTGCATTGCAAGGTGAAATTCTGAAATTTTTTGCTTTTTCCTGCTCCTCTTAGCATGGTAAAGAAGATTCAAAGAGAGTGAGATGCCAGCTCCTTTCATTCAGTCAGTAGCTTCAATCATTTCTGGACGTTTTTCAATGGCAAAAATCAATGAATATTGTAAATGCACAAACAGTAATTTCTCCGCATTGCAAGGTGCAATTCTGAAATTTTTTGCTTTTTCCTGCTCCTCTTAGCATGATAAAGAAGATTCAAAGAGAGTGAGATGCCAGCTCCTTTCATTCAGTCAGTAGCTTCAAACATTTCTGGTATATGAATAACATGATGTTTTTCAATGGCAAAAATCAATGAATATTGTAAATGCACAAACAGTAATTTCTCCGCATTGCAAGGTGCAATTCTGAAATTTTTTGCTTTTTCCTGCTCCTCTTAGCATGATAAAGAAGATTCAAAGAGAGTGAGATGCCAGCTCCTTTCATTCAGTCAGTAGCTTCAAACATTTCTGGACGTTTTTCAATGGCAAAAATCAATGAATATTGTAAATGCACAAACAGTAATTTCTCCGCATTGCAATGTGCAATTCTGAAATTTTTTGCTTTTTCCTGCTCCTCTTAGCATGATAAAGAAGATTCAAAGAGAGTGAGATGCCAGCTCCTTTCATTCAGTCAGTAGCTTCAAACATTTCTGGTATATGAATAACATGATGTTTTTCAATGGCAAAAATCAATGAATATTGTAAATGCACAAACAGTAATTTCTCCGCATTGCAAGGTGCAATTCTGAAATTTTTTGCTTTTTCCTGCTCCTCTTAGCATGATAAAGAAGATTCAAAGAGAGTGAGATGCCAGCTCCTTTCATTCAGTCAGTAGCTTCAATCATTTCTGGACGTTTTTCAAAGGCAAAAATCAATGAATATTGTAAATGCACAAACAGTAATTTCTCCGCATTGCAAGGTGCAATTCTGAAATTTTTTGCTTTTTCCTGCTCCTCTTAGCATGATAAAGAAGATTCAAAGAGAGTGAGATGCCAGCTCCTTTCATTCAGTCAGTAGCTTCAATCATTTCTGGTATATGAATAACATGATGTTTTTCAATGGCAAAAATCAATGAATATTGTAAATGCACAAACAGTAATTTCTCCGCATTGCAAGGTGCAATTCTGAAATTTTTTGCTTTTTCCTGCTCCTCTTAGCATGATAAAGAAGATTCAAAGAGAGTGAGATGCCAGCTCCTTTCATTCAGTCAGTAGCTTCAATCATTTCTGGACGTTTTTCAATGGCAAAAATCAATGAATATTGTAAATGCACAAACAGTAATTTCTCCGCATTGCAAGGTGCAATTCTGAAATTTTTTGCTTTTTCCTGCTCCTCTTAGCATGATAAAGAAGATTCAAAGAGAGTGAGATGCCAGCTCCTTTCATTCAGTCAGTAGCTTCAATCATTTCTGGTATATGAATAACATGATGTTTTTCAATGGCAAAAATCAATGAATATTGTAAATGCACAAACAGTAATTTCTCCGCATTGCAAGGTGCAATTCTGAAATTTTTTGCTTTTTCCTGCTCCTCTTAGCATGATAAAGAAGATTCAAAGAGAGTGAGATGCCAGCTCCTTTCATTCAGTCAGTAGCTTCAAACATTTCTGGTATATGAATAACATGATGTTTTTCAATGGCAAAAATCAATGAATATTGTAAATGCACAAACAGTAATTTCTCAGTATTGCAAGGTGCAATTCTGAAATTTTTTGCTTTTTCCTGCTCCTCTTAGCATGATAAAGAAGATTCAAAGAGAGTGAGATGCCAGCTCCTTTCATTCAGTCAGTAGCTTCAATCATTTCTGGACGTTTTTCAATGGCAAAAATCAATGAATATTGTAAATGCACAAACAGTAATTTCTCCGCATTGCAAGGTGCAATTCTGAAATTTTTTCTTTTTCCTGCTCCTCTTAGCATGATAAAGAAGATTCAAAGAGAGTGAGATGCCAGCTCCTTTCATTCAGTCAGTAGCTTCAAACATTTCTGGTATATGAATAACATGATGTTTTTCAATGGCAAAAATCAATGAATATTGTAAATGCACAAACAGTAATTTCTCAGTATTGCAAGGTGCAATTCTGAAATTTTTTGCTTTTTCCTGCTCCTCTTAGCATGATAAAGAAGATTCAAAGAGAGTGAGATGCCAGCTCCTTTCATTCAGTCAGTAGCTTCAATCATTTCTGGACGTTTTTCAATGGCAAAAATCAATGAATATTGTAAATGCACAAACAGTAATTTCTCCGCATTGCAAGGTGCAATTCTGAAATTTTTTGCTTTTTCCTGCTCCTCTTAGCATGATAAAGATTCAAAGAGAGTGAGATGCCAGCTCCTTTCATTCAGTCAGTAGCTTCAAACATTTCTGGTATATGAATAACATGATGTTTTTCAATGGCAAAAATCAATGAATATTGTAAATGCACAAACAGTAATTTCTCTGCATTGCAAGGTGCAATTCTGAAATTTTTTGCTTTTTCCTGCTCCTCTTAGCATGATAAAGAAGATTCAAAGAGAGTGAGATGCCAGCTCCTTTCATTCAGTCAGTAGCTTCAATCATTTCTGGACGTTTTTCAATGGCAAAAATCAATGAATATTGTAAATGCACAAACAGTTACTTCTCCGCATTGCAAGGTGCAATTCTGAAATTTTTTGCTTTTTCCTGCTCCTCTTAGCATGATAAAGAAGATTCAAAGAGAGTGAGATGCCAGCCCCTTTCATTCAGTCAGTAGCTTCAATCATTTCTGGACGTTTTTCAATGGCAAAAATCAATGAATATTGTAAATGCACAAACAGTAATTTCTCCGCAGTGCAAGGTGCAATTCTGAAATTTTTTGCTTTTTCCTGCTCCTCTTAGCATGATAAAGAAGATTCAAAGAGAGTGAGATGCCAGCTCCTTTCATTCAGTCAGTAGCTTCAAACATTTCTGGTATATGAATAACATGATGTTTTTCAATGGCAAAAATCAATGAATATTGTAAATGCACAAACAGTAATTTCTCAGTATTGCAAGGTGCAATTCTGAAATTTTTTGCTTTTTCCTGCTCCTCTTAGCATGATAAAGAAGATTCAAAGAGAGTGAGATGCCAGCTCCTTTCATTCAGTCAGTAGCTTCAATCATTTCTGGACGTTTTTCAATGGCAAAAATCAATGAATATTGTAAATGCACAAACAGTAATTTCTCCGCATTGCAAGGTGCAATTCTGAAATTTTTTGCTTTTTCCTGCTCCTCTTAGCATGATAAAGATTCAAAGAGAGTGAGATGCCAGCTCCTTTCATTCAGTCAGTAGCTTCAAACATTTCTGGTATATGAATAACATGATGTTTTTCAATGGCAAAAATCAATGAATATTGTAAATGCACAAACAGTAATTTCTCTGCATTGCAAGGTGCAATTCTGAAATTTTTTGCTTTTTCCTGCTCCTCTTAGCATGATAAAGAAGATTCAAAGAGAGTGAGATGCCAGCTCCTTTCATTCAGTCAGTAGCTTCAATCATTTCTGGACGTTTTTCAATGGCAAAAATCAATGAATATTGTAAATGCACAAACAGTAATTTCTCCGCATTGCAAGGTGCAATTCTGAAATTTTTTGCTTTTTCCTGCTCCTCTTAGCATGATATAGAAGATTCAAAGAGAGTGAGATGCCAGCTCCTTTCATTCAGTCAGTAGCTTCAATCATTTCTGGTATATGAATAACATGATGTTTTTCAATGGCAAAAATCAATGAATATTGTAAATGCACAAACAGTAATTTCTCCGCATTGCAAGGTGCAATTCTGAAATTTTTTGCTTTTCCTGCTCCTCTTAGCATGATAAAGAAGATTCAAAGAGAGTGAGATGCCAGCTCCTTTCATTCAGTCAGTAGCTTCAATCATTTCTGGTATATGAATAACATGATGTTTTTCAATGGCAAAAATCAATGAATATTGTAAATGCACAAACAGTAATTTCTCCGCATTGCAAGGTGCAATTCTGAAATTTTTTGCTTTTTAGTGCTCCTCTTAGCATGATAAAGAAGATTCAAACAGAGTGAGATGCCAGCTCCTTTCATTCAGTCAGTAGCTTCAAACATTTCTGGTATATGAATAACATGATGTTTTTCAATGGCAAAAATCAATGAATATTGTAAATGCACAAACAGTAATTTCTCCGCATTGCAAGGTGCAATTCTGAAATTTTTTGCTTTTTCCTGCTCCTCTTAGCATGATAAAGAAGATTCAAAGAGAGTGAGATGCCAGCTCCTTTCATTCAGTCAGTAGCTTCAAACATTTCTGGTATATGAATAACATGATGTTTTTCAATGGCAAAAATCAATGAATATTGTAAATGCACAAACAGTAATTTCTCAGTATTGCAAGGTGCAATTCTGAAATTTTTTGCTTTTTCCTGCTCCTCTTAGCATGATAAAGAAGATTCAAAGAGAGTGAGATGCCAGCTCCTTTCATTCAGTCAGTAGCTTCAATCATTTCTGGACGTTTTTCAATGGCAAAAATCAATGAATATTGTAAATGCACAAACAGTAATTTCTCCGCATTGCAAGGTGCAATTCTGAAATTTTTTGCTTTTTCCTGCTCCTCTTAGCATGATAAAGATTCAAAGAGAGTGAGATGCCAGCTCCTTTCATTCAGTCAGTAGCTTCAAACATTTCTGGTATATGAATAACATGATGTTTTTCAATGGCAAAAATCAATGAATACTGTAAATGCACAAACAGTAATTTCTCTGCATTGCAAGGTGCAATTCTGAAATTTTTTGCTTTTTCCTGCTCCTCTTAGCATGATAAAGAAGATTCAAAGAGAGTGAGATGCCAGCTCCTTTCATTCAGTCAGTAGCTTCAATCATTTCTGGACGTTTTTCAATGGCAAAAATCAATGAATATTGTAAATGCACAAACAGTTACTTCTCCGCATTGCAAGGTGCAATTCTGAAATTTTTTGCTTTTTCCTGCTCCTCTTAGCATGATAAAGAAGATTCAAAGAGAGTGAGATGCCAGCTCCTTTCATTCAGTCAGTAGCTTCAATCATTTCTGGACGTTTTTCAATGGCAAAAATCAATGAATATTGTAAATGCACAAACAGTAATTTCTCCGCAGTGCAAGGTGCAATTCTGAAATTTTTTGCTTTTTCCTGCTCCTCTTAGCATGATAAAGAAGATTCAAAGAGAGTGAGATGCCAGCTCCTTTCATTCAGTCAGTAGCTTCAAACATTTCTGGTATATGAATAACATGATGTTTTTCAATGGCAAAAATCAATGAATATTGTAAATGCACAAACAGTAATTTCTCAGTATTGCAAGGTGCAATTCTGAAATTTTTTGCTTTTTCCTGCTCCTCTTAGCATGATAAAGAAGATTCAAAGAGAGTGAGATGCCAGCTCCTTTCATTCAGTCAGTAGCTTCAATCATTTCTGGACGTTTTTCAATGGCAAAAATCAATGAATATTGTAAATGCACAAACAGTTACTTCTCCGCATTGCAAGGTGCAATTCTGAAATTTTTTGCTTTTTCCTGCTCCTCTTAGCATGATAAAGAAGATTCAAAGAGAGTGAGATGCCAGCTCCTTTCATTCAGTCAGTAGCTTCAATCATTTCTGGACGTTTTTCAATGGCAAAAATCAATGAATATTGTAAATGCACAAACAGTAATTTCTCCGCAGTGCAAGGTGCAATTCTGAAATTTTTTGCTTTTTCCTGCTCCTCTTAGCATGATAAAGAAGATTCAAAGAGAGTGAGATGCCAGCTCCTTTCATTCAGTCAGTAGCTTCAAACATTTCTGGTATATGAATAACATGATGTTTTTCAATGGCAAAAATCAATGAATATTGTAAATGCACAAACAGTAATTTCTCAGTATTGCAAGGTGCAATTCTGAAATTTTTTGCTTTTTCCTGCTCCTCTTAGCATGATAAAGAAGATTCAAAGAGAGTGAGATGCCAGCTCCTTTCATTCAGTCAGTAGCTTCAATCATTTCTGGACGTTTTTCAATGGCAAAAATCAATGAATATTGTAAATGCACAAACAGTAATTTCTCCGCATTGCAAGGTGCAATTCTGAAATTTTTTGCTTTTTCCTGCTCCTCTTAGCATGATAAAGAAGATTCAAAGAGAGTGAGATGCCAGCTCCTTTCATTCAGTCAGTAGCTTCAATCATTTCTGGACGTTTTTCAATGGCAAAAATCAATGAATATTGTAAATGCACAAACAGTAATTTCTCCGCATTGCAAGGTGCAATTCTGAAATTTTTTGCTTTTTCCTGCTCCTCTTAGCATGATAAAGAAGATTCAAAGAGAGTGAGATGCCAGCTCCTTTCATTCAGTCAGTAGCTTCAATCATTTCTGGTATATGAATAACATGATGTTTTTCAATGGCAAAAATCAATGAATATTGTAAATGCACAAACAGTAATTTCTCCGCATTGCAAGGTGCAATTCTGAAATTTTTTGCTTTTCCTGCTCCTCTTAGCATGATAAAGAAGATTCAAAGAGAGTGAGATGCCAGCTCCTTTCATTCAGTCAGTAGCTTCAATCATTTCTGGTATATGAATAACATGATGTTTTTCAATGGCAAAAATCAATGAATATTGTAAATGCACAAACAGTAATTTCTCCGCATTGCAAGGTGCAATTCTGAAATTTTTTGCTTTTTAGTGCTCCTCTTTTCATGATAAAGAAGATTCAAAGAGAGTGAGATGCCAGCTCCTTTCATTCAGTCAGTAGCTTCAAACATTTCTGGTATATGAATAACATGATGTTTTTCAATGGCAAAAATCAATGAATATTGTAAATGCACAAACAGTAATTTCTCCGCATTGCAAGGTGCAATTCTGAAATTTTTTGCTTTTTCCTGCTCCTCTTAGCATGATAAAGAAGATTCAAAGAGAGTGAGATGCCAGCTCCTTTCATTCAGTCAGTAGCTTCAATCATTTCTGGACGTTTTTCAATGGCAAAAATCAATGAATATTGTAAATGCACAAACAGTAATTTCTCCGCATTGCAAGGTGCAATTCTGAAATTTTTTGCTTTTTCCTGCTCCCCTTAGCATGATAAAGAAGATTCAAAGAGAGTGAGATGCCAGCTCCTTTCATTCAGTCAGTAGCTTCAATCATTTCTGGTATATGAATAACATGATGTTTTTCAATGGCAAAAATCAATGAATATTGTAAATGCACAAACAGTAATTTCTCCGCATTGCAAGGTGCAATTCTGAAATTTTTTGCTTTTTCCTGCTCCTCTTAGCATGATAAAGAAGATTCAAAGAGAGTGAGATGCCAGCTCCTTTCATTCAGTCAGTAGCTTCAAACATATCTGGTATATGAATAACATGATGTTTTTCAATGGCAAAAATCAATGAATATTGTAAATGCACAAACAGTAATTTCTCCGCATTGCAAGGTGCAATTCTGAAAATTTTTGCTTTTTCCTGCTCCTCTTAGCATGATAAAGAAGATTCAAAGAGATTGAGATACCAGCTCCTTTCATTCAGTCAGTAGCTTCAATCATTTCTGGACGTTTTTCAATGGCAAAAATCAATGAATATTGTAAATGCACAAACAGTAATTTCTCCGCATTGCAAGGTGCAATTCTGAAATTTTTTGCTTTTTCCTGCTCCTCTTAGCATGATAAAGAAGATTCAAAGAGAGTGAGATGCCAGCTCCTTTCATTCAGTCAGTAGCTTCAATCATTTCTGGACGTTTTTCAATGGCAAAAATCAATGAATATTGTAAATGCACAAACAGTAATTTCTCCGCATTGCAAGGTGCAATTCTGAAATTTTTTGCTTTTTCCTGCTCCTCTTAGCATGATAAAGAAGATTCAAAGAGAGTGAGATGCCAGCTCCTTTCATTCAGTCAGTAGCTTCAATCATTTCTGGTATATGAATAACATGATGTTTTTCAATGGCAAAAATCAATGAATATTGTAAATGCACAAACAGTAATTTCTCCGCATTGCAAGGCGCAATTCTGAAATTTTTTGCTTTTCCTGCTCCTCTTAGCATGATAAAGAAGATTCAAAGAGAGTGAGATGCCAGCTCCTTTCATTCAGTCAGTAGCTTCAATCTTTTCTGGTATATGAATAACATGATGTTTTTCAATGGCAAAAATCAATGAATATTGTAAATGCACAAACAGTAATTTCTCCGCATTGCAAGGTGCAATTCTGAAATTTTTTGCTTTTTAGTGCTCCTCTTAGCATGATAAAGAAGATTCAAAGAGAGTGAGATGCCAGCTCCTTTCATTCAGTCAGTAGCTTCAAACATTTCTGGTATATGAATAACATGATGTTTTTCAATGGCAAAAATCAATGAATATTGTAAATGCACAAACAGTAATTTCTCCGCATTGCAAGGTGCAATTCTGAAATTTTTTGCTTTTTCCTGCTCCTCTTAGCATGATAAAGAAGATTCAAAGAGAGTGAGATGCCAGCTCCTTTCATTCAGTCTGTAGCTTCAATCATTTCTGGACGTTTTTCAATGGCAAAAATCAATGAATATTGTAAATGCACAAACAGTAATTTCTCCGCATTGCAAGGTGCAATTCTGAAATTTTTTGCTTTTTCCTGATCCTCTTAGCATGATAAAGAAGATTCAAAGAGAGTGAGATGCCAGAGGTCCTTTCATTCAGTCAGTAGCTTCAATCATTTCTGGTATATGAATAACATGATGTTTTTCAATGGCAAAAATCAATGAATATTGTAAATGCACAAACAGTAATTTCTCCGCATTGCAAGGTGCAATTCTGAAATTTTTTGCTTTTTCCTGCTCCTCTTAGCATGATAAAGAAGATTCAAAGAGAGTGAGATGCCAGCTCCTTTCATTCAGTCAGTAGCTTCAAACATATCTGGTATATGAATAACATGATGTTTTTCAATGGCAAAAATCAATGAATATTGTAAATGCACAAACAGTAATTTCTCCGCATTGCAAGGTGCAATTCTGAAATTTTTTGCTTTTTCCTGCTCCTCTTAGCATGATAAAGAAGATTCAAAGAGATTGAGATGCCAGCTCCTTTCATTCAGTCAGTAGCTTCAATCATTTCTGGACGTTTTTCAATGGCAAAAATCAATGAATATTGTAAATGCACAAACAGTAATTTCTCCGCATTGCAAGGTGCAATTCTGAAATTTTTTGCTTTTTCCTGCTCCTCTTGGCATGATAAAGAAGATTCAAAGAGAGTGAGATGCCAGCTTCTTTCATTCAGTCAGTAGCTTCAATCATTTCTGGTATATGAATAACGATGTTTTTCAATGGCAAAAATCAATGAATATTGTAAATGCACAAACAGTAATTTCTCCGCATTGCAAGGTGCAATTCTGAAATTTTTTGCTTTTTCCTGCTCCTCTTAGCATGATAAAGAAGATTCAAAGAGAGTGAGATGCCAGCTCCTTTCATTCAGTCAGTAGCTTCAAACATTTCTGGTATATGAATAACATGATGTTTTTCAATGGCAAAAATCAATGAATATTGTAAATGCACAAACAGTAATTTCTCCGCATTGCAAGGTGCAATTCTGAAATTTTTTGCTTTTTCCTGCTCCTCTTAGCATGATAAAGAAGATTCAAAGAGAGTGAGATGCCAGCTCCTTTCATTCAGTTAGTAGCTTCAATCATTTCTGGACGTTTTTCAATGGCAAAAATCAATGAATATTGTAAATGCACAAACAGTAATTTCTCCGCATTGCAAGGTGCAATTCTGAAATTTTTTGCTTTTTCCTGCTCCTCTTAGCATGATAAAGAAGATTCAAAGAGAGTGAGATGCCAGCTCCTTTCATTCAGTTAGTAGCTTCAATCATTTCTGGACGTTTTTCAATGGCAAAAATCAATGAATATTGTAAATGCACAAACAGTAATTTCTCCGCATTGCAAGGTGCAATTCTGAAATTTTTTGCTTTTTCCTGCTCCTCTTAGCATGATAAAGAAGATTCAAAGAGAGTGAGATGCCAGCTCCTTTCATTCAGTCAGTAGCTTCAAACATTTCTGGTATATGAATAACATGATGTTTTTCAATGGCAAAAATCAATGAATATTGTAAATGCACAAACAGTAATTTCTCCGCATTGCAAGGTGCAATTCTGAAATTTTTTGCTTTTTCCTGCTCCTCTTAGCATGATAAAGAAGATTCAAAGAGAGTGAGATGCCAGCTCCTTTCATTCAGTTAGTAGCTTCAATCATTTCTGGACGTTTTTCAATGGCAAAAATCAATGAATATTGTAAATGCACAAACAGTAATTTCTCCGCATTGCAAGGTGCAATTCTGAAATTTTTTGCTTTTTCCTGCTCCTCTTAGCATGATAAAGAAGATTCAAAGAGAGTGAGATGCCAGCTCCTTTCATTTAGTCAGTAGCTTCAATCATTTCTGGACGTTTTTCAATGGCAAAAATCAATGAATATTGTAAATGCACAAACAGTAATTTCTCCGCATTGCAAGGTGCAATTCTGAAATTTTTTGCTTTTTCCTGCTCCTCTTAGCATGATAAAGAAGATTCAAAGAGAGTGAGATGCCAGCTCCTTTCATTCAGTAAGTATCTTCAAACATTTCTGGTATATGAATAACATGATGTTTTTCAATGGCAAAAATCAATGAATATTGTAAATGCACAAACAGTAATTTCTCCGCATTGCAAGGTGCAATTCTGAAATTTTTTGCTTTTTCCTGCTCCTCTTAGCATGATAAAGAAGATTCAAAGAGAGTGAGATGCCAGCTCCTTTCATTCAGTCAGTAGCTTCAATCATTTCTGGATGTTTTTCAATGGCAAAAATCAATGAATATTGTAAATGCACAAACAGTAATTTCTCCGCATTGCAAGGTGCAAATCTGAAATTTTTTGCTTTTTCCTGCTCCTCTTAGCATGATAAAGAAGATTCAAAGAGAGTGAGATGCCAGCTCCTTTCATTCAGTCAGTAGCTTCAATCATTTCTGGACGTTTTTCAATGGCAAAAATCAATGAATATTGTAAATGCACAAACAGTAATTTCTCCGCATTGCAAGGTGCAATTCTGAAATTTTTTGCTTTTTCCTGCTCCTCATAGCATGATTAAGAAGATTCAAAGAGAGTGAGATGCCAGCTCCTTTCATTCAGTCAGTAGCTTCAAACATTTCTGGACGTTTTTCAATGGCAAAAATCAATGAATATTGTAAATGCACAAACAGTAATTTCTCCGCATTGCAATGTGCAATTCTGAAATTTTTTGCTTTTTCCTGCTCCTCTTAGCATGATAAAGAAGATTCAAAGAGAGTGAGATGCCAGCTCCTTTCATTCAGTCAATAGCTTCAAACATTTCTGGTATATGAATAACATGATGTTTTTCAATGGCAAAAATCAATGAATATTGTAAATGCACAAACAGTAATTTCTCCGCATTGCAAGGTGCAATTCTGAAATTTTTAGCTTTTTCCTGCTCCTCTTAGCATGATAAAGAAGATTCAAAGAGAGTGAGATGCCAGCTCCTTTCATTCAGTCAGTAGCTTCAATCATTTCTGGACGTTTTTCAATGGCAAAAATCAATGAATATTGTAAATGCACAAACAGTAATTTCTCCGCATTGCAAGGTGCAATTCTGAAATTTTTTGCTTTTTCCTGCTCCTCTTAGCATGATAAAGAAGATTCAAAGAGAGTGAGATGCCAGCTCCTTTCATTCAGTCAGTAGCTTCAATCATTTCTGGTATATGAATAACGATGTTTTTCAATGGCAAAAATCAATGAATATTGTAAATGCACAAACAGTAATTTCTCCGCATTGCAAGGTGCAATTCTGAAATTTTTTGCTTTTTCCTGCTCCTCTTAGCATGATAAAGAAGATTCAAAGAGAGTGAGATGCCAGCTCCTTTCATTCAGTCAGTAGCTTCAATCATTTCTGGACGTTTTTCAATGGCAAAAATCAATGAATATTGTAAATGCACAAACAGTAATTTCTCCGCATTGCAAGGTGCAATTCTGAAATTTTTTGCTTTTTCCTGCTCCTCTTAGCATGATAAAGAAGATTCAAAGAGAGTGAGATGCCAGCTCCTTTCATTCAGTCAGTAGCTTCAAACATATCTGGTATATGAATAACATGATGTTTTTCAATGGCAAAAATCAATGAATATTGTAAATGCACAAACAGTAATTTCTCCGCATTGCAAGGTGCAATTCTGAAATTTTTTGCTTTTTCCTGCTCCTCTTAGCATGATAAAGAAGTTTCAAAGAGATTGAGATGCCAGCTCCTTTCATTCAGTCAGTAGCTTCAATCATTTCTGGACGTTTTTCAATGGTAAAAATCAATGAATATTGTAAATGCACAAACAGTAATTTCTCCGCATTGCAAGGTGCAATTCTGAAATTTTTTGCTTTTTCCTGCTCCTCTTAGCATGATAAAGAAGATTCGAAGAGAGTGAGATGCCAGCTTCTTTCATTCAGTCAGTAGCTTCAATCATTTCTGGTATATGAATAACGATGTTTTTCAATGGCAAAAATCAATGAATATTGTAAATGCACAAACAGTAATTTCTCCGCATTGCAAGGTGCAATTCTGAAATTTTTTGCTTTTTCCTGCTCCTCTTAGCATGATAAAGAAGATTCAAAGAGAGTGAGATGCCAGCTCCTTTCATTCAGTCAGTAGCTTCAAACATTTCTGGTATATGAATAACATGATGTTTTTCAATGGCAAAAATCAATGAATATTGTAAATGCACAAACAGTAATTTCTCCGCATTGCAAGGTGCAATTCTGAAATTTTTTGCTTTTTCCTGCTCCTCTTAGCATGATAAAGAAGATTCAAAGAGAGTGAGATGCCAGCTCCTTTCATTCAGTCAGTAGCTTCAATCATTTCTGGACGTTTTTCAATGGCAAAAATCAATGAATATTGTAAATGCACAAACAGTAATTTCTCCGCATTGCAAGGTGCAATTCTGAAATTTTTTGCTTTTTCCTGCTCCTCTTAGCATGATAAAGAAGATTCAAAGAGAGTGAGATGCCAGCTCCTTTCATTTAGTCAGTAGCTTCAAACATTTCTGGTATATGAATAACATGATGTTTTTCAATGGCAAAAATCAATGAATATTGTAAATGCACAAACAGTAATTTCTCCGCATTGCAAGGTGCAATTCTGAAATTTTTTGCTTTTTCCTGCTCCTCTTAGCATGATAAAGAAGATTCAAAGAGAGTGAGATGCCAGCTCCTTTCATTCAGTCAGTAGCTTCAATCATTTCTGGACGTTTTTCAATGGCAAAAATCAATGAATATTGTAAATGCACAAACAGTAATTTCTCCGCATTGCAAGGTGCAATTCTGAAATTTTTTGCTTTTTCCTGCTCCTCATAGCATGATAAAGAAGATTCAAAGAGAGTGAGATGCCAGCTCCTTTCATTCAGTCAGTAGCTTCAAACATTTCTGGACGTTTTTCAATGGCAAAAATCAATGAATATTGTAAATGCACAAACAGTAATTTCTCCGCATTGCAATGTGCAATTCTGAAATTTTTTGCTTTTTCCTGCTCCTCTTAGCATGATAAAGAAGATTCAAAGAGAGTGAGATGCCAGCTCCTTTCATTCAGTCAGTAGCTTCAAACATTTCTGGTATATGAATAACATGATGTTTTTTAAAGGCAAAAATCAATGAATATTGTAAATGCACAAACAGTAATTTCTCCGCATTGCAAGGTGCAATTCTGAAATTTTTTGCTTTTTCCTGCTCCTCTTAGCATGATAAAGAAGATTCAAAGAGAGTGAGATGCCAGCTCCTTTCATTCAGTCAGTAGCTTCAATCATTTCTGGACGTTTTTCAATGGCAAAAATCAATGAATATTGTAAATGCACAAACAGTAATTTCTCCGCATTGCAAGGTGCAATTCTGAAATTTTTTGCTTTTTCCTGCTCCTCTTAGCATGATAAAGAAGATTCAAAGAGAGTGAGATGCCAGCTCCTTTCATTCAGTCAGTAGCTTCAATCATTTCTGGTATATGAATAACGATGTTTTTCAATGGCAAAAATCAATGAATATTGTAAATGCACAAACAGTAATTTCTCCGCATTGCAAGGTGCAATTCTGAAATTTTTTGCTTTTTCCTGCTCCTCTTAGCATGATAAAGAAGATTCAAAGAGAGTGAGATGCCAGCTCCTTTCATTCAGTCAGTAGCTTCAATCATTTCTGGACGTTTTTCAATGGCAAAAATCAATGAATATTGTAAATGCACAAACAGTAATTTCTCCGCATTGCAAGGTGCAATTCTGAAATTTTTTGCTTTTTCCTGCTCCTCTTAGCATGATAAAGAAGATTCAAAGAGAGTGAGATGCCAGCTCCTTTCATTCAGTCAGTAGCTTCAATCATTTCTGGTATATGAATAACATGATGTTTTTCAATGGCAAAAATCAATGAATATTGTAAATGCACAAGCAGTAATTTCTCCGCATTGCACGGTGCAATTCTGAAATTTTTTGCTTTTTCCTGCTCCTCTTAGCATGATAAAGAAGATTCAAAGAGAAGTGAGATGCCAGCTCCTTTCATTCAGTCAGTAGCTTCAAACATTTCTGGTATATGAATAACATGTTTTTCAATGGCAAAAATCAATGAATATTGTAAATGCACAAACAGTAATTTCTCCGCATTGCAAGGTGCAATTCTGAAATTTTTTGCTTTTTCCTGCTCCTCTTAGCATGATAAAGAATATTCAAAGAGAGTGAGATGCCAGCTCCTTTCATTCAGTCAGTAGCTTCAATCATTTCTGGATGTTTTTCAATGGCAAAAATCAATGAATATTGTAAATGCACAAACAGTAATTTCTCCGCATTGCAAGGTGCAATTCTGAAATTTTTTGCTTTTTCCTGCTCCTCTTAGCATGATAAAGAAGATTCAAAGAGAGTGAGATGCCAGCTCCTTTCATTCAGTCAGTAGCTTCAATCATTTCTGGACGTTTTTCAATGGCAAAAATCAATGAATATTGTAAATGCACAAACAGTAATTTCTCCGCATTGCAAGGTGCAATTCTGAAATTTTTTGCTTTTTCCTGCTCCTCTTAGCATGATAAAGAAGATTCAAAGAGAGTGAGATGCCAGCTCCTTTCATTCAGTCAGTAGCTTCAAACATTTCTGGTATATGAATAACATGATGTTTTTCAATGGCAAAAATCAATGAATATTGTAAATGCACAAACAGGAATTTCTCTGCATTGCAAGGTGCAATTCTGAAATTTTTTGCTCTTTCCTGCTCCTCTTAGCATGATAAAGAAGATTCAAAGAGAGTGAGATGCCAGCTCCTTTCATTCAGTCAGTAGCTTCAATCATTTCTGGACGTTTTTCAATGGCAAAAATCAATGAATATTGTAAATGCACAAAGAGTAATTTCTCCGCATTGCAAGGTGCAATTCTGTAATTTTTTGCTTTTTCCTGCTCCTCTTAGCATGATAAAGACGATTCAAAGAGAGTGAGATGTCAGCTCCTTTCATTCAGTCAGTAGCTTCAATCATTTCTGGTATATGAATAACATGATGTTTTTCAATGGCAAAAATCAATGAATATTGTAAATGCACAAACAGTAATTTCTCCGCATTGCAAGGTGCAATTCTGAAATTTTTTGCTTTTCCTGCTCCTCTTAGCATGATAAAGAAGATTCAAAGAGAGTGAGATGCCAGCTCCTTTCATTCAGTCAGTAGCTTCAATCATTTCTGGTATATGAATAACATGATGTTTTTCAATGGCAAAAATCAATGAATATTGTAAATGCACAAACAGTAATTTCTCCGCATTGCAAGGTGCAATTCTGAAATTTTTTGCTTTTTAGTGCTCCTCTTAGCATGATAAAGAAGATTCAAAGAGAGTGAGATGCCAGCTCCTTTCATTCAGTCAGTAGCTTCAAACATTTCTGGTATATGAATAACATGATGTTTTTCAATGGCAAAAATCAATGAATATTGTAAATGCACAGACAGTAATTTCTCCGCATTGCAAGGTGCAATTCTGAAATTTTTTGCTTTTTCCTGCTCCTCTTAGCATGATAAAGAAGATTCAAAGAGAGTGAGATGCCAGCTCCTTTCATTCAGTCAGTAGCTTCAAACATATCTGGTATATGAATAACATGATGTTTTTCAATGGCAAAAATCAATGAATATTGTAAATGCACAAACAGTAATTTCTCCGCATTGCAAGGTGCAATTCTGAAATTTTTTGCTTTTTCCTGCTCCTCTTAGCATGATAAAGAAGATTCAAAGAGATTGAGATGCCAGCTCCTTTCATTCAGTCAGTAGCTTCAATCATTTCTGGACGTTTTTCAATGGCAAAAATCAATGAATATTGTAAATGCACAAACAGTAATTTCTCCGCATTGCAAGGTGCAATTCTGAAATTTTTTGCTTTTTCCTTCTCCTCTTAGCATGATAAAGAAGATTCAAAGAGAGTGAGATGCCAGCTCTTTTCATTCAGTCAGTAGCTTCAAACATATCTGGTATATGAATAACATGATGTTTTTCAATGGCAAAAATCAATGAATATTGTAAATGCACAAACAGAAATTTCTCCGCATTGCAAGGTGCAATTCTGAAATTTTTTGCTTTTTCCTGCTCCTCTTAGCATGATAAAGAAGATTCAAAGAGATTGAGATGCCAGCTCCTTTCATTCAGTCAGTAGCTTCAATCATTTCTGGACGTTTTTCAATGGCAAAAATCAATGAATATTGTAAATGCACAAACAGTAATTTCTCCGCATTGCAAGGTGCAATTCTGAAATTTTTTGCTTTTTCCTGCTCCTCTTAGCATGATAAAGAAGATTCAAAGATAGTGAGATGCCAGCTCCTTTCATTCAGTCAGTAGCTTCAATCATTTCTGGACGTTTTTCAATGGCAAAAATCAATGAATATTGTAAATGCACAAACAGTAATTTCTCCGCATTGCAAGGTGCAATTCTGATATTTTTTTGCTTTTTCCTGCTCCTCTTAGCATGATAAAGAAGATTCAAAGAGAGTGAGATGCCAGCTCCTTTCATTCAGTCAGTAGCTTCAAACATTTCTGGTATATGAATAACATGATGTTTTCAATGGCAAAAATCAATGAATATTGTAAATGCACAAACAGGAATTTCTCCGCATTGCAAGGTGCAATTCTGAAATTTTTTGCTTTTTCCTGCTCCTCTTAGCATGATAAAGAAAATTCAAAGAGAGTGAGATGCCAGCTCCTTTCATTCAGTCAGTAGCTTCAATCATTTCTGGACGTTTTTCAATGGCAAAAATCAATGAATATTGTAAATGCACAAACAGTAATTTCTCCACATTGCAAGGTGCAATTCTGAATTTTTTTGCTTTTTCCTGCTCCTTTTAGCATGATAAAGAAGATTCAAAGAGAGTGAGATGCCAGCTCCTTTCATTCAGTCAGTAGCTTCAAACATTTCTGGTATATGAATAACATGATGTTTTTCAATGGCAAAAATCAATGAATATTGTAAATGCACAAACAGTAATTTCTCTCCATTGCAAGGTGCAATTCTGAAATTTTTTGCTTTTTCCTGCTCCTCTTAGCATGATAAAGAAGATTCAAAGAGAGTGAGATGCCAGCTCCTTTCATTCAGTCAGTAGCTTCAATCATTTCTGGACGTTTTTCAAGGGCAAAAATCAATGAATATTGTAAATGCACAAACAGTAATTTCTCCGCATTGCAAGGTGCAATTCTGAAATTTTTTGCTTTTTCCTGCTCCTCTTAGCATGATAAAGAAGATTCAAAGAGAGTGAGATGCCAGCTCCTTTCATTCAGTCAGTAGCTTCAATCATTTCTGGTATATGAATAACATGATGTTTTTCAATGGCAAAAATCAATGAATATTGTAAATGCACAAACAGTAATTTCTCCGCATTGCAAGGTGCAATTCTGAAATTTTTTGCTTTTTCCTGCTCCTCTTAGCATGATAAAGAAGATTCAAAGAGAGTGAGATGCCAGCTCCTTTCATTCAGTCAGTAGCTTCAAACATATCTGGTATATGAATAACATGATGTTTTTCAATGGCAAAAATCAATGAATATTGTAAATGCACAAACAGTAATTTCTCCGCATTGCAAGGTGCAATTCTGAAATTTTTTGCTTTTTCCTGCTCCTCTTAGCATGATAAAGAAGATTCAAAGAGAGTGAGATGCCAGCTCCTTTCATTCAGTCAGTAGCTTCAAACATTTCTGATATATGAATAACATGATGTTTTTCAATGGCAAAAATCAATGAATATTGTAAATGCACAAACAGGAATTTCTCCGCATTGCAAGGTGCAATTCTGAAATTTTTTGCTTTTTCCTGCTCCTCTTAGCATGATAAAGAAGATTCAAAGAGAGTGAGATGCCAGCTCCTTTCATTCAGTCAGTAGCTTCAATCATTTCTGGACGTTTTTCAATGGCAAAAATCAATGAATATTGTAAATGCACAAACAGTAATTTCTCCGCATTGCAAGGTGCAATTCTGAAATTTTTTGCTTTTTCCTGCTCCTCTTAGCATGATAAAGAAGATTCAAAGAGAGTGAGATGCCAGCTCCTTTCATTCAGTCAGTAGCTTCAAACATTTCTGGTATATAAATAACATGATGTTTTTCAATGGCAAAAATCAATGAATATTGTAAATGCACAAACAGTAATTTCTCAGTATTGCAAGGTGCAATTCTGAAATTTTTTGCTTTTTCCTGCTCCTCTTAGCATGATAAAGAAGATTCAAAGAGAGTGAGATGCCAGCTCCTTTCATTCAGTCAGTAGCTTCAATCATTTCTGGACGTTTTACAATGGCAAAAATCAATGAATATTGTAAATGCACAAACAGTAATTTCTCCACATTGCAAGGTGCAATTCTGAAATTTTTTGCTTTTTCCTGCTCCTTTTAGCATGATAAAGAAGATTCAAAGAGAGTGAGATGCCAGCTCCTTTCATTCAGTCAGTAGCTTCAAACATTTCTGGTATATGAATAACATGATGTTTTTCAATGGCAAAAATCAATGAATATTGTAAATGCACAAACAGGAATTTCTCTGCATTGCAAGGTGCAATTCTGAAATTTTTTGCTTTTTCCTGCTCCTCTTAGCATGATAAAGAAGATTCAAAGAGAGTGAGATGCCAGCTCCTTTCATTCAGTCAGTAGCTTCAATCATTTCTGGACGTTTTTCAATGGCAAAAATCAATGAATATTGTAAATGCACAAACAGTAATTTCTCCGCATTGCAAGGTGCAATTCTGAAATTTTTTGCTTTTTCCTGCTCCTCTTAGCATGATAAAGAAGATTCAAAGAGAGTGAGATGCCAGCTCCTTTCATTCAGTCAGTAGCTTCAATCATTTCTGGTATATGAATAACATGATGTTTTTCAATGGCAAAAATCAATGAATATTGTAAATGCACAAACAGTAATTTCTCCGCATTGCAAGGTGCAATTCTGGAATTTTTTGCTTTTTCCTGCTCCTCTTAGCATGATAAAGAAGATTCAAAGAGAGTGAGATGCCAGCTCCTTTCATTCAGTCAGTAGCTTCAATCATTTCTGGTATATGAATAACATGATGTTTTTCAATGGCAAAAATCAATGAATATTGTAAATGCACAAACAGTAATTTCTCCGCATTGCAAGGTGCAATTCTGAAATTTTTTGCTTTTTAGTGCTCCTCTTAGCATGATAAAGAAGATTCAAAGAGAGTGAGATGCCAGCTCCTTTCATTCAGTCAGTAGCTTCAAACATTTCTGGTATATGAATAACATGATGTTTTTCAATGGCAAAAATGAATGAATATTGTAAATGCACAAACAGTAATTTCTCCGCATTGCAAGGTGCAATTCTGAAATTTTTTGCTTTTTCCTGCTCCTCTTAGCATGATAAAGAAGATTCAAAGAGAGTGAGATGCCAACTCCTTTCATTCAGTCAGTAGCTTCAATCATTTCTGGACGTTTTTCAATGGCAAAAATCAATGAATATTGTAAATGCACAAACAGTAATTTCTCCGCATTGCAAGGTGCAATTCTGAAATTTTTTGCTTTTTCCTGCTCCTCTTAGCATGATAAAGAAGATTCAAAGAGAGTGAGATGCCAGGTCCTTTCATTCAGTCAGTAGCTTCAATCATTTCTGGTATATGAATAACATGATGTTTTTCAATGGCAAAAATCAATGAATATTGTAAATGCACAAACAGGAATTTCTCTGCATTGCAAGGTGCAATTCTGAAATTTTTTGCTTTTTCCTGCTCCTCTTAGCATGATAAAGAAGATTCAAAGAGAGTGAGATGCCAGCTCCTTTCATTCAGTCAGTAGCTTCAATCATTTCTGGACGTTTTTCAATGGCAAAAATCAATGAATATTGTAAATGCACAAACAGTAATTTCTCCGCATTGCAAGGTGCAATTCTGAAATTTTTTGCTTTTTCCTGCTCCTCTTAGCATGATAAAGAAGATTCAAAGAGAGTGAGATGCCAGCTCCTTTCATTCAGTCAGTAGCTTCAATCATTTCTGGTATATGAATAACATGATGTTTTTCAATGGCAAAAATCAATGAATATTGTAAATGCACAAACAGTAATTTCTCCGCATTGCAAGGTGCAATTCTGGAATTTTTTGCTTTTTCCTGCTCCTCTTAGCATGATAAAGAAGATTCAAAGAGAGTGAGATGCCAGCTCCTTTCATTCAGTCAGTAGCTTCAATCATTTCTGGTATATGAATAACATGATGTTTTTCAATGGCAAAAATCAATGAATATTGTAAATGCACAAACAGTAATTTCTCCGCATTGCAAGGTGCAATTCTGAAATTTTTTGCTTTTTAGTGCTCCTCTTAGCATGATAAAGAAGATTCAAAGAGAGTGAGATGCCAGCTCCTTTCATTCAGTCAGTAGCTTCAAACATTTCTGGTATATGAATAACATGATGTTTTTCAATGGCAAAAATCAATGAATATTGTAAATGCACAAACAGGAACTTCTCCGCATTGCAAGGTGCAATTCTGAAATTTTTTGCTTTTTCCTGCTCCTCTTAGCATGATAAAGAAGATTCAAAGAGAGTGAGATGCCAGCTCCTTTCATTCAGTCAGTAGCTTCAATCATTTCTGGACGTTTTTCAATGGCAAAAATCAATGAATATTGTAAATGCACAAACAGTAATTTCTCCGCATTGCAAGGTGCAATTCTGAAATTTTTTGCTTTTTCCTGCTCCTCTTAGCATGATAGAGAAGATTCAAAGAGAGTGAGATGCCAGCTCCTTTCATTCAGTCAGTAGCTTCAATCATTTCTGGTCGTTTTTCATTGGCAAAAATCAATGAATATTGTAAATGCACAAACAGTAATTTCTCCGCATTGCAAGGTGCAATTCTGAAATTTTTTAGTTTTTCCTGCTCCTCTTAGCATGATAAAGAAGATTCAAAGAGAGTGAGATGCCAGCTCCTTTCATTCAGTCAGTAGCTTCAAACATTTCTGGTATATGAATAACATGATGTTTTTCAATGGCAAAAATCAATGAATATTGTAAATGCACAAACAGGAATTTCTCCGCATTGCAAGGTGCAATTCTGAAATTTTTTGCTTTTTCCTGCTCCTCTTAGCATGATAAAGAAGATTCAAAGAGAGTGAGATGCCAGCTCCTTTCATTCAGTCAGTAGCTTCAATCATTTCTGGACGTTTTTCAATGGCAAAAATCAATGAATATTGTAAATGCACAAACAGTAATTTCTCCGCATTGCAAGGTGCAATTCTGAAATTTTTTGCTTTTTCCTGCTCCTCTTAGCATGATAAAGAAGATTCAAAGAGAGTGAGATGCCAGCTCCTTTCATTCAGTCAGTAGCTTCAAACATTTCTGGTATATAAATAACATGATGTTTTTCAATGGCAAAAATCAATGAATATTGTAAATGCACAAACAGTAATTTCTCAGTATTGCAAGGTGCAATTCTGAAATTTTTTGCTTTTTCCTGCTCCTCTTAGCATGATAAAGAAGATTCAAAGAGAGTGAGATGCCAGCTCCTTTCATTCAGTCAGAAGCTTCAATCATTTCTGGACGTTTTTCAATGGCAAAAATCAATGAATATTGTAAATGCACAAACAGTAATTTCTCCGCATTGCAAGGTGCAATTCTGAAATTTTTTGCTTTTTCCTGCTCCTTTTAGCATGATAAAGAAGATTCAAAGAGAGTGAGATGCCAGCTCCTTTCATTCAGTCAGTAGCTTCAAACATTTCTGGTATATGAATAACATGATGTTTTTCAATGGCAAAAATCAATGAATATTGTAAATGCACAAACAGTAATTTCTCTGCATTGCAAGGTGCAATTCTGAAATTTTTTGCTTTTTCCTGCTCCTCTTAGCATGATAAAGAAGATTCAAAGAGAGTGAGATGCCAGCTCCTTTCATTCAGTCAGTAGCTTCAATCATTTCTGGACGTTTTTCAATGGCAAAAATCAATGAATATTGTAAATGCACAAACAGTAATTTCTCCGCATTGCAAGGTGCAATTCTGAAATTTTTTGCTTTTTCCTGCTCCTCTTAGCATGATAAAGAAGATTCAAAGAGAGTGAGATGCCAGCTCCTTTCATTCAGTCAGTAGCTTCAATCATTTCTGGTATATGAATAACATGATGTTTTTCAATGGCAAAAATCAATGAATATTGTAAATGCACAAACAGTAATTTCTCCGCATTGCAAGGTGCAATTCTGAAATTTTTTGCTTTTTCCTGCTCCTCTTAGCATGATAAAGAAGATTCAAAGAGAGTGAGATGCCAGCTCCTTTCATTCAGTCAGTAGCTTCAATCATTTCTGGTATATGAATAACATGATGTTTTTCAATGGCAAAAATCAATGAATATTGTAAATGCACAAACAGTAATTTCTCCGCATTGCAAGGTGCAATTCTGAAATTTTTTGCTTTTTAGTGCTCCTCTTAGCATGATAAAGAAGTTTCAAAGAGAGTGAGATGCCAGCTCCTTTCATTCAGTCAGTAGCTTCAAACATTTCTGGTATATGAATAACATGATGTTTTTCAATGGCAAAAATCAATGAATATTGTAAATGCACAAACAGTAATTTCTCCGCATTGCAAGGTGCAATTCTGAAATTTTTTGCTTTTTCCTGCTCCTCTTAGCATGATAAAGAAGATTCAAAGAGAGTGAGATGCCAGCTCCTTTCATTCAGTCAGTAGCTTCAATCATTTCTGGACGTTTTTCAATTGCAAAAATCAATGAATATTGTAAATGCACAAACAGTAATTTCTCCGCATTGCAAGGTGCAATTCTGAAATTTTTTGTTTTTTCCTGCTCCTCTTAGCATGATAAAGAAGATTCAAAGAGATTGAGATGCCAGGTCCTTTCATTCAGTCAGTAGCTTCAATCATTTCTGGTATATGAATAACATGATATTTTTCAATGGCAAAAATCAATGAATATTGTAAATGCACAAACAGTAATTTCTCCGCATTGCAAGGTGCAATTCTGAAATTTTTTGCTTTTTCCTGCTCCTCTTAGCATGATAAAGAAGATTCAAAGAGAGTGAGATGCCAGCTCCTTTCATTCAGTCCGTAGCTTCAAACATATCTGGTATATGAATAACATGATGTTTTTCAATGGCAAAAATCAATGAATATTGTAAATGCACAAACAGTAATTTCTCCGCATTGCAAGGTGCAATTCTGAAATTTTTTGCTTTTTCCTGCTCCTCTTAGCATGATAAAGAAGATTCAAAGAGATTGAGATGCCAGCTCCTTTCATTCAGTCAGTAGCTTCAATCATTTCTGGACGTTTTTCAATGGCAAAAATCAATGAATATTGTAAATGCACAAACAGTAATGTCTCCGCATTGCAAGGTGCAATTCTGAAATTTTTTGCTTTTTCCTGCTCCTCTTAGCATGATAAAGAAGTTTCAAAGAGAGTGAGATGCCAGCTCCTTTCAATCAGTCAGTAGCTTCAAACATTTCTGGTATATGAATAACATGATGTTTTTCAATGGCAAAAATCAATGAATATTGTAAATGCACAAACAGGAATTTCTCCGCATTGCAAGGTGCAATTCTGAAATTTTTTGCTTTTTCCTGCTCCTCTTAGCATGATAAAGAAGATTCAAAGAGAGTGAGATGCCAGCTCCTTTCATTCAGTCAGTAGCTTCAATCATTTCTGGACGTTTTTCAATGGCAAAAAGCAATGAATATTGTAAATGCACAAACAGTAATTTCTCCGCATTGCAAGGTGCAATTCTGAAATTTTTTGCTTTTTCCTGCTCCTCTTAGCATGATAGAGAAGATTCAAAGAGAGTGAGATGCCAGCTCCTTTCATTCAGTCAGTAGCTTCAATCATTTCTGGTCGTTTTTCAATGGCAAAAATCAATGAATATTGTAAATGCACAAACAGTAATTTCTCCGCATTGCAAGGTGCAATTCTGAAATTTTTTAGTTTTTCCTGCTCCTCTTAGCATGATAAAGAAGATTCAAAGAGAGTGAGATGCCAGCTCCTTTCATTCAGTCAGTAGCTTCAAACATTTCTGGTATATGAATAACATGATGTTTTTCAATGGCAAAAATCAATGAATATTGTAAATGCACAAACAGTAATTTCTCCGCATTGCAAGGTGCAATTCTGAAATTTTTTGCTTTTTCCTGCTCCTCTTAGCATGATAAAGAAGATTCAAAGAGAGTGAGATGCCAGCTCCTTTCATTCAGTCAGTAGCTTCAATCATTTCTGGACGTTTTTCAATGGCAAAAATCAATGAATATTGTAAATGCACAAACAGTAATTTCTCCGCATTGCAAGGTGCAATTCTGAAATTTTTTGCTTTTTCCTGCTCCTCTTAGCATGATAAAGAAGATTCAAAGAGAGTGAGATGCCAGCTCCTTTCATTCAGTCAGTAGCTTCAAACATTTCTGGTATATGAATAACATGATGTTTTTCAATGGCAAAAATCAATGAATATTGTAAATGCACAAACAGGAATTTCTCCGCATTGCAAGGTGCAATTCTGAAATTTTTTGCTTTTTCCTGCTCCTCTTAGCATGATAAAGAAGATTCAAAGAGAGTGAGATGCCAGCTCCTTTCATTCAGTCAGTAGCATCAATCATTTCTGGACGTTTTTCAATTGCAAAAATCAATGAATATTGTAAATGCACAAACAGTAATTTCTCCGCATTGCAAGGTGCAATTCTGAAATTTTTTGCTTTTTCCTGCTCCTCTTAGCATGATAAAGAAGATTCAAAGAGAGTGAGATGCCAGCTCCTTTCATTCAGTCAGTAGCTTCAAACATTTCTGGTATATGAATAACATGATGTTTTTCAATGGCAAAAATCAATGAATATTGTAAATGCACAAACAGTAATTTCTCCGCATTGCAAGGTGCAATTCTGAAATTTTTTGCTTTTTCCTGCTCTTAGCATGATAAAGAAGATTCAAAGAGAGTGAGATGCCAGCTCCTTTCATTCAGTCAGTAGCTTCAATCATTTCTGGATGTTTTTCAATGGCAAAAATCAATGAATATTGTAAATGCACAAACAGTAATTTCTCCGCATTGCAAGGTGCAATTCTGAAATTTTTTGCTTTTTCCTGCTCCTCTTAGCATGATAAAGAAGATTCAAAGAGAGTGAGATGCCAGCTCCTTTCATTCAGTCAGTAGCTTCAAACATTTCTGGTATATGAATAACATGATGTTTTTCAATGGCAAAAATCAATGAATATTGTAAATGCACAAACAGTAATTTCTCCGCATTGCAAGGTGCAATTCTGAAATTTTTTGCTTTTTCATGCTCCTCTTAGCATGATAAAGAAGATTCAAAGAGAGTGAGATGCCAGCTCCTTTCGTTCAGTCAGTAGCTTCAATCATTTCTGGACGTTTTTCAATGGCAAAAATCATTGAATATTGTAAATGCACAAACAGTAATTTCTCCACATTTCAAGGTGCAATTCTGAAATTTTTTACTTTTTCCTGCTCCTCTTAGCATGATAAAGAAGATTCAAAGAGAGTGAGATGCCAGCTCCTTTCATTCAGTCAGTAGCTTCAATCATTTCTGGTATATGAATAACATGATGTTTTTCAATGGCAAAAATCAATGAATATTGTAAATGCACAAACAGTAATTTCTCCGCATTGCAAGGTGCAATTCTGAAATTTTTTGCTTTTTCCTGCTCCTCTTAGCATGATAAAGAAGATTCAAAGAGAGTGAGATGCCAGCTCCTTTCATTCAGTCAGTAGCTTCAAACATTTCTGGTATATGAATAACATGATGTTTTTCAATGGCAAAAATCAATGAATATTGTAAATGCACAAAGAGTAATTTCTCCGCATTGCAAGGTGCAATTCTGAAATTTTTTGCTTTTTCCTGCTCCTCTTAGCATGATAAAGAAGATTCAAAGAGAGTGAGATGCCAGCTCCTTTCATTCAGTCAGTAGCTTCAAACATTTCAGGTATATGAATAACATGTTTTTCAATGGCAAAAATCAATGAATATTGTAAATGCACAAACAGTAATTTCTCCGCATTGCAACGTGCAATTCTGAAATTTTTTGCTTTTTCCTGCTCCTCTTAGCATGGTAAAGAAGATTCAAAGAGAGTGAGATGCCAGCTCCTTTCATTCAGTCAGTAGCTTCAATCATTTCTGGACGTTTTTCAATTGCAAAAATCAATGAATATTGTAAATGCACAAACAGTAATTTCTCCGCATTGCAAGGTGCAATTCTGAAATTTTTTGCTTTTTCCTGCTCCTCTTAGCATGATAAAGAAGATTCAAAGAGAGTGAGATGCCAGCTCCTTTCATTCAGTCAGTAGCTTCAAACATTTCTGGTATATGAATAACATGATGTTTTTCAATGGCAAAAATCAATGAATATTGTAAATGCACAAACAGTAATTTCTCCGCATTGCAAGGTGCAATTCTGAAATTTTTTGCTTTTTCCTGCTCCTCTTAGCATGATAAAGAAGATTAAAAGAGAGTGAGATGCCAGCTCCTTTCATTGTCAGTAGCTTAAATCATTTCTGGATGTTTTTCAATGGCAAAAATCAATGAATATTGTAAATGCACAAACAGTAATTTCTCCGCATTGCAAGGTGCAATTCTGAAATTTTTTGCTTTTTCCTGCTCCTCTTAGCATGATAAAGAAGATTCAAAGAGAGTGAGATGCCAGCTCCTTTCATTCAGTCAGTAGCTTCAAACATTTCTGGTATATGAATAACATGATGTTTTTCAATGGCAAAAATCAATGAATATTGTAAATGCACAAACAGTAATTTCTCCGCATTGCAAGGTGCAATTCTGAAATTTTTTGCTTTTTCCTGCTCTTAGCATGATAAAGAAGATTCAAAGAGAGTGAGATGCCAGCTCCTTTCATTCAGTCAGTAGCTTCAATCATTTCTGGATGTTTTTCAATGGCAAAAATCAATGAATATTGTAAATGCACAAACAGTAATTTCTCCGCATTGCAAGGTGCAATTCTGAAATTTTTTGCTTTTTCCTGCTCCTCTTAGCATGATAAAGAAGATTCAAAGAGAGTGAGATGCCAGCTCCTTTCATTCAGTCAGTAGCTTCAAACATTTCTGGTATATGAATAACATGATGTTTTTCAATGGCAAAAATCAATGAATATTGTAAATGCACAAACAGTAATTTCTCCGCATTGCAAGGTGCAATTCTGAAATTTTTTGCTTTTTCATGCTCCTCTTAGCATGATAAAGAAGATTCAAAGAGAGTGAGATGCCAGCTCCTTTCGTTCAGTCAGTAGCTTCAATCATTTCTGGACGTTTTTCAATGGCAAAAATCATTGAATATTGTAAATGCACAAACAGTAATTTCTCCGCATTTCAAGGTGCAATTCTGAAATTTTTTACTTTTTCCTGCTCCTCTTAGCATGATAAAGAAGATTCAAAGAGAGTGAGATGCCAGCTCCTTTCATTCAGTCAGTAACTTCAATCATTTCTGGTATATGAATAACATGATGTTTTTCAATGGCAAAAATCAATGAATATTGTAAATGCACAAACAGTAATTTCTCCGCATTGCAAGGTGCAATTCTGAAATTTTTTGCTTTTTCCTGCTCCTCTTAGCATGATAAAGAAGATTCAAAGAGAGTGAGATGCCAGCTCCTTTCATTCAGTCAGTAGCTTCAAACATTTCTGGTATATGAATAACATGATGTTTTTCAATGGCAAAAATCAATGAATATTGTAAATGCACAAAGAGTAATTTCTCCGCATTGCAAGGTGCAATTCTGAAATTTTTTGCTTTTTCCTGCTCCTCTTAGCATGATAAAGAAGATTCAAAGAGAGTGAGATGCCAGCTCCTTTCATTCAGTCAGTAGCTTCAAACATTTCAGGTATATGAATAACATGTTTTTCAATGGCAAAAATCAATGAATATTGTAAATGCACAAACAGTAATTTCTCCGCATTGCAACGTGCAATTCTGAAATTTTTTGCTTTTTCCTGCTCCTCTTAGCATGGTAAAGAAGATTCAAAGAGAGTGAGATGCCAGCTCCTTTCATTCAGTCAGTAGCTTCAATCATTTCTGGACGTTTTTCAATTGCAAAAATCAATGAATATTGTAAATGCACAAACAGTAATTTCTCCGCATTGCAAGGTGCAATTCTGAAATTTTTTGCTTTTTCCTGCTCCTCTTAGCATGATAAAGAAGATTCAAAGAGAGTGAGATGCCAGCTCCTTTCATTCAGTCAGTAGCTTCAAACATTTCTGGTATATGAATAACATGATGTTTTTCAATGGCAAAAATCAATGAATATTGTAAATGCACAAACAGTAATTTCTCCGCATTGCAAGGTGCAATTCTGAAATTTTTTGCTTTTTCCTGCTCCTCTTAGCATGATAAAGAAGATTAAAAGAGAGTGAGATGCCAGCTCCTTTCATTGTCAGTAGCTTCAATCATTTCTGGATGTTTTTCAATGGCAAAAATCAATGAATATTTGAAATGCACAAACAGTAATTTCTCCGCATTGCAAGGTGCAATTCTGAAATTTTTTGCTTTTTCCTGCTCCTCTTAGCATGATAAAGAAGATTCAAAGAGAGTGAGATGCCAGCTCCTTTCATTCAGTCAGTAGCTTCAAACATTTCTGGTATATGAATAACATGATGTTTTTCAATGGCAAAAATCAATGAATATTGTAAATGCACAAACAGTAATTTCTCCGCATTGCAATGTGCAATTCTGAAATTTTTTGCTTTTTCCTGCCCCTCTTAGCATGATAAAGAAGATTCAAAGAGAGTGAGATGCCAGCTCCTTTCATTCAGTCAGTAGCTTCAATTATTTCTGGACGTTTTTCAATGGCAAAAATCAATGAATATTGTAAATGCACAAACAGTAATTTCTCCGCATTGCAAGGTGCAATTCTGAAATTTTTTGCTTTTTCCTGCTCCTCTTAGCATGATAAAGAAGATTCAAAGAGAGTGAGATGCCAGCTCCTTTCATTCAGTCAGTAGCTTCAATCATTTCTGGTATATGAATAACATGATGTTTTTCAATGGCAAAAATCAATGAATATGGTAAATGCACAAACAGTAATTTCTCCGCATTGCAAGGTGCAATTCTGAAATTTTTTGCTTTTTCCTGCTCCTCTTAGCATGATAAAGAAGATTCAAAGAGAGTGAGATGCCAGCTCCTTTCATTCAGTCAGTAGCTTCAATCATTTCTGGATGTTTTTCAATGGCAAAAATCAATGAATATTGTAAATGCACAAACAGTAATTTCTCCGCATTGCAAGGTGCAATTCTGAAATTTTTTGCTTTTTCCTGCTCCTCTTAGCATGATAAAGAAGATTCAAAGAGAGTGAGATGCCAGCTCCTTTCATTCAGTCAGTAGCTTCAATCATTTCTGGTATATGAATAACATGATGTTTTTCAATGGCAAAAATCAATGAATATTGTAAATGCACAAGCAGTAATTTCTCCGCATTGCAAGGTGCAATTCTGAAATTTTTTGCTTTTTCCTGCTCCTCTTAGCATGATAAAGAAAATTCAAAGAGAGTGAGATGCCAGCTCCTTTCATTCAGTCAGTAGCTTCAAACATTTCTGGTATATGAATAACATGATGTTTTTCAATGGCAAAAATCAATGAATATTGTAAATGCACAAACAGTAATTTCTCCGCATTGCAAGGTGCAATTCTGAAATTTTTTGTTTTTTCCTGCTCCTCTTAGCATGATAAAGAAGATTCAAAGGGAGTGAGATGCCAGCTCCTTTCATTCAGTCAGTAGCTTCAAACATATCTGGTATATGAATAACATGATGTTTTTCAATGGCAAAAATCAATGAATATTGTAAATGCACAAACAGTAATTTCTCCGCATTGCAAGGTGCAATTCTGAAATTTTTTGCTTTTTCCTGCTCCTCTTAGCATGATAAAGAAGATTCAAAGAGATTGAGATGCCAGCTCCTTTCATTCAGTCAGTAGCTTCAATCATTTCTGGACGTTTTTCAATGGCAAAAATCAATGAATATTGTAAATGCACAAACAGTAATTTCTCCGCATTGCAAGGTGCAATTCTGAAATTTTTTGCTTTTTCCTGCTCCTCTTAGCATGATAAAGAAGTTTCAAAGAGAGTGAGATGCCAGCTCCTTTCAATCAGTCAGTAGCTTCAAACATTTCTGGTATATGAATAACATGATGTTTTTCAATGGCAAAAATCAATGAATATTGTAAATGCACAAACAGGAATTTCTCCGCATTGCAAGGTGCAATTCTGAAATTTTTTGCTTTTTCCTGCTCCTCTTAGCATGATAAAGAAGATTCAAAGAGAGTGAGATGCCAGCTCTTTTTATTCAGTCAGTAGCTTCAATCATTTCTGGACGTTTTTCAATGGCAAAAAGCAATGAATATTGTAAATGCACAAACAGTAATTTCTCCGCATTGCAAGGTGCAATTCTGAAATTTTTTGCTTTTTCCTGCTCCTCTTAGCATGATAGAGAAGATTCAAAGAGAGTGAGATGCCAGCTCCTTTCATTCAGTCAGTAGCTTCAATCATTTCTGGTCGTTTTTCAATGGCAAAAATCAATGAATATTGTAAATGCACAAACAGTAATTTCTCCGCATTGCAAGGTGCAATTCTGAAATTTTTTAGTTTTTCCTGCTCCTCTTAGCATGATAAAGAAGATTCAAAGAGAGTGAGATGCCAGCTCCTTTCATTCAGTCAGTAGCTTCAAACATTTCTGGTATATGAATAACATGATGTTTTTCAATGGCAAAAATCAATGAATATTGTAAATGCACAAACAGTAATTTCTCCGCATTGCAAGGTGCAATTCTGAAATGTTTTGCTTTTTCCTGCTCCTCTTAGCATGATAAAGAAGATTCAAAGAGAGTGAGATGCCAGCTCCTTTCATTCAGTCAGTAGCTTCAATCATTTCTGGACGTTTTTCAATGGCAAAAATCAATGAATATTGTAAATGCACAAACAGTAATTTCTCCGCATTGCAAGGTGCAATTCTGAAATTTTTTGCTTTTTCCTGCTCCTCTTAGCATGATAAAGAAGATTCAAAGAGAGTGAGATGCCAGCTCCTTTCATTCAGTCAGTAGCTTCAAACATTTCTGGTATATGAATAACATGATGTTTTTCAATGGCAAAAATCAATGAATATTGTAAATGCACAAACAGGAATTTCTCCGCATTGCAACGTGCAATTCTGAAATTTTTTGCTTTTTCCTGCTCCTCTTAGCATGGTAAAGAAGATTCAAAGAGAGTGAGATGCCAGCTCCTTTCATTCAGTCAGTAGCTTCAATCATTTCTGGACGTTTTTCAATTGCAAAAATCAATGAATATTGTAAATGCACAAACAGTAATTTCTCCGCATTGCAAGGTGCAATTCTGAAATTTTTTGCTTTTTCCTGCTCCTCTTAGCATGATAAAGAAGATTCAAAGAGAGTGAGATGCCAGCTCCTTTCATTCAGTCAGTAGCTTCAAACATTTCTGGTATATGAATAACATGATGTTTTTCAATGGCAAAAATCAATGAATATTGTAAATGCACAAACAGTAATTTCTCCGCATTGCAAGGTGCAATTCTGAAATTTTTTGCTTTTTCCTGCTCTTAGCATGATAAAGAAGATTCAAAGAGAGTGAGATGCCAGCTCCTTTCATTCAGTCAGTAGCTTCAATCATTTCTGGATGTTTTTCAATGGCAAAAATCAATGAATATTGTAAATGCACAAACAGTAATTTCTCCGCATTGCAAGGTGCAATTCTGAAATTTTTTGCTTTTTCCTGCTCCTCTTAGCATGATAAAGAAGATTCAAAGAGAGTGAGATGCCAGCTCCTTTCATTCAGTCAGTAGCTTCAAACATTTCTGGTATATGAATAACATGATGTTTTTCAATGGCAAAAATCAATGAATATTGTAAATGCACAAACAGTAATTTCTCCGCATTGCAAGGTGCAATTCTGAAATTTTTTGCTTTTTCATGCTCCTCTTAGCATGATAAAGAAGATTCAAAGAGAGTGAGATGCCAGCTCCTTTCGTTCAGTCAGTAGCTTCAATCATTTCTGGACGTTTTTCAATGGCAAAAATCATTGAATATTGTAAATGCACAAACAGTAATTTCTCCGCATTTCAAGGTGCAATTCTGAAATTTTTTACTTTTTCCTGCTCCTCTTAGCATGATAAAGAAGATTCAAAGAGAGTGAGATGCCAGCTCCTTTCATTCAGTCAGTAGCTTCAATCATTTCTGGTATATGAATAACATGATGTTTTTCAATGGCAAAAATCAATGAATATTGTAAATGCACAAACAGTAATTTCTCCGCATTGCAAGGTGCAATTCTGAAATTTTTTGCTTTTTCCTGCTCCTCTTAGCATGATAAAGAAGATTCAAAGAGAGTGAGATGCCAGCTCCTTTCATTCAGTCAGTAGCTTCAATCATTTCTGGACGTTTTTCAATGGCAAAAATCAATGAATATTGTAAATGCACAAACAGTAATTTCTCCGCATTGCAAGGTGCAATTCTGAAATTTTTTGCTTTTTCCTGCTCCTCTTAGCATGATAAAGAAGATTCAAAGAGAGTGAGATGCCAGGTCCTTTCATTCAGTCAGTAGCTTCAATCATTTCTGGTATATGAATAACATGATGTTTTTCAATGGCAAAAATCAATGAATATTGTAAATGCACAAACAGTAATTTCTCCGCATTGCAAGGTGCAATTCTGAAATTTTTTGCTTTTTCCTGCTCCTCTTAGCATGATAAAGAAGATTCAAAGAGAGTGAGATGCCAGCTCCTTTCATTCAGTCAGTAGCTTCAAACATATCTGGTATATGAATAACATGATGTTTTTCAATGGCAAAAATCAATGAATATTGTAAATGCACAAACAGTAATTTCTCCGCATTGCAAGGTGCAATTCTGAAATTTTTTGCTTTTTCCTGCTCCTCTTAGCATGATAAAGAAGATTCAAAGAGATTGAGATGCCAGCTCCTTTCATTCAGTCAGTAGCTTCAATCATTTCTGGACGTTTTTCAATGGCAAAAATCAATGAATATTGTAAATGCACAAACAGTAATTTCTCCGCATTGCAAGGTGCAATTCTGAAATTTTTTGCTTTTTCCTGCTCCTCTTAGCATGATAAAGAAGATTCAAAGAGAGTGAGATGCCAGCTCCTTTCATTCAGTCAGTAGCTTCAAACATTTCTGTTATATGAATAACATGATGTTTTTCAATGGCAAAAATCAATGAATATTGTAAATGCACAAACAGGAATTTCTCCGCATTGCAAGGTGCAATTCTGAAATTTTTTGCTTTTTCCTGCTCCCCTTAGCATGATAAAGAAGATTCAAAGAGAGTGAGATGCCAGCTCCTTTCATTCAGTCAGTAGCTTCAATCATTTCTGGACGTTTTTCAATTGCAAAAATCAATGAATATTGTAAATGCACAAACAGTAATTTCTCCGCATTGCAAGGTGCAATTCTGAAATTTTTTGCTTTTTCCTGCTCCTCTTAGCATGATAAAGAAGATTCAAAGAGAGTGAGATGCCAGCTCCTTTCATTCAGTCAGTAGCTTCAAACATTTCTGGTATATGAATAACATGATGTTTTTCAATGGCAAAAATCAATGAATATTGTAAATGCACAAACAGTAATTTCTCCGCATTGCAAGGTGCAATTCTGAAATTTTTTGCTTTTTCCTGCTCCTCTTAGCATGATAAAGAAGATTCAAAGAGAGTGAGATGCCAGCTCCTTTCATTCAGTCAGTAGCTTCAATTATTTCTGGACGTTTTTCAATGGCAAAAATCAATGAATATTGTAAATGCACAAACAGTAATTTCTCCGCATTGCAAGGTGCAATTCTGAAATTTTTTGCTTTTTCCTGCTCCTCTTAGCATGATAAAGAAGATTCAAAGAGAGTGAGATGCCAGCTCCTTTCATTCAGTCAGTAGCTTCAATCATTTCTGGTATATGAATAACATGATGTTTTTCAATGGCAAAAATCAATGAATATGGTAAATGCACAAACAGTAATTTCTCCGCATTGCAAGGTGCAATTCTGAAATTTTTTGCTTTTTCCTGCTCCTCTTAGCATGATAAAGAAGATTCAAAGAGAGTGAGATGCCAGCTCCTTTCATTCAGTCAGTAGCTTCAATCATTTCTGGATGTTTTTCAATGGCAAAAATCAATGAATATTGTAAATGCACAAACAGTAATTTCTCCGCATTGCAAGGTGCAATTTTGAAATTTTTTGCTTTTTCCTGCTCCTCTTAGCATGATAAAGAAGATTCAAAGAGAGTGAGATGCCAGCTCCTTTCATTCAGTCAGTAGCTTCAATCATTTCTGGTATATGAATAACATGATGTTTTTCAATGGCAAAAATCAATGAATATTGTAAATGCACAAGCAGTAATTTCTCCGCATTGCAAGGTGCAATTCTGAAATTTTTTGCTTTTTCCTGCTCCTCTTAGCATGATAAAGAAAATTCAAAGAGAGTGAGATGCCAGCTCCTTTCATTCAGTCAGTAGCTTCAAACATTTCTGGTATATGAATAACATGATGTTTTTCAATGGCAAAAATCAATGAATATTGTAAATGCACAAACAGTAATTTCTCCGCATTGCAAGGTGCAATTCTGAAATTTTTTGCTTTTTCCTGCTCCTCTTAGCATGATAAAGAAGATTCAAAGAGAGTGAGATGCCAGCTCCTTTCATTCAGTCAGTAGCTTCAAACATATCTGGTATATGAATAACATGATGTTTTTCAATGGCAAAAATCAATGAATATTGTAAATGCACAAACAGTAATTTCTCCGCATTGCAAGGTGCAATTCTGAAATTTTTTGCTTTTTCCTGCTCCTCTTAGCATGATAAAGAAGATTCAAAGAGATTGAGATGCCAGCTCCTTTCATTCAGTCAGTAGCTTCAATCATTTCTGGACGTTTTTCAATGGCAAAAATCAATGAATATTGTAAATGCACAAACAGTAATTTCTCTGCATTGCAAGGTGCAATTCTGAAATTTTTTGCTTTTTCCTGCTCCTCTTAGCATGATAAAGAAGTTTCAAAGAGAGTGAGATGCCAGCTCCTTTCAATCAGTCAGTAGCTTCAAACATTTCTGGTATATGAATAACATGATGTTTTTCAATGGCAAAAATCAATGAATATTGTAAATGCACAAACAGGAATTTCTCCGCATTGCAAGGTGCAATTCTGAAATTTTTTGCTTTTTCCTGCTCCTCTTAGCATGATAAAGAAGATTCAAAGAGAGTGAGATGCCAGCTCTTTTTATTCAGTCAGTAGCTTCAATCATTTCTGGACGTTTTTCAATGGCAAAAAGCAATGAATATTGTAAATGCACAAACAGTAATTTCTCCGCATTGCAAGGTGCAATTCTGAAATTTTTTGCTTTTTCCTGCTCCTCTTAGCATGATAGAGAAGATTCAAAGAGAGTGAGATGCCAGCTCCTTTCATTCAGTCAGTAGCTTCAATCATTTCTGGTCGTTTTTCAATGGCAAAAATCAATGAATATTGTAAATGCACAAACAGTAATTTCTCCGCATTGCAAGGTGCAATTCTGAAATTTTTTAGTTTTTCCTGCTCCTCTTAGCATGATAAAGAAGATTCAAAGAGAGTGAGATGCCAGCTCCTTTCATTCAGTCAGTAGCTTCAAACATTTCTGGTATATGAATAACATGATGTTTTTCAATGGCAAAAATCAATGAATATTGTAAATGCACAAACAGTAATTTCTCCGCATTGCAAGGTGCAATTCTGAAATTTTTTGCTTTTTCCTGCTCCTCTTAGCATGATAAAGAAGATTCAAAGAGAGTGAGATGCCAGCTCCTTTCATTCAGTCAGTAGCTTCAATCATTTCTGGACGTTTTTCAATGGCAAAAATCAATGAATATTGTAAATGCACAAACAGTAATTTCTCCGCATTGCAAGGTGCAATTCTGAAATTTTTTGCTTTTTCCTGCTCCTCTTAGCATGATAAAGAAGATTCAAAGAGTGTGAGATGCCAGCTCCTTTCATTCAGTCAGTAGCTTCAAACATTTCTGGTATATGAATAACATGATGTTTTTCAATGGCAAAAATCAATGAATATTGTAAATGCACAAACAGGAATTTCTCCGCATTGCAACGTGCAATTCTGAAATTTTTTGCTTTTTCCTGCTCCTCTTAGCATGGTAAAGAAGATTCAAAGAGAGTGAGATGCCAGCTCCTTTCATTCAGTCAGTAGCTTCAATCATTTCTGGACGTTTTTCAATTGCAAAAATCAATGAATATTGTAAATGCACAAACAGTAATTTCTCCGCATTGCAAGGTGCAATTCTGAAATTTTTTGCTTTTTCCTGCTCCTCTTAGCATGATAAAGAAGATTCAAAGAGAGTGAGATGCCAGCTCCTTTCATTCAGTCAGTAGCTTCAAACATTTCTGGTATATGAATAACATGATGTTTTTCAATGGCAAAAATCAATGAATATTGTAAATGCACAAACAGTAATTTCTCCGCATTGCAAGGTGCAATTCTGAAATTTTTTGCTTTTTCCTGCTCTTAGCATGATAAAGAAGATTCAAAGAGAGTGAGATGCCAGCTCCTTTCATTCAGTCAGTAGCTTCAATCATTTCTGGATGTTTTTCAATGGCAAAAATCAATGAATATTGTAAATGCACAAACAGTAATTTCTCCGCATTGCAAGGTGCAATTCTGAAATTTTTTGCTTTTTCCTGCTCCTCTTAGCATGATAAAGAAGATTCAAAGAGAGTGAGATGCCAGCTCCTTTCATTCAGTCAGTAGCTTCAAACATTTCTGGTATATGAATAACATGATGTTTTTCAATGGCAAAAATCAATGAATATTGTAAATGCACAAACAGTAATTTCTCCGCATTGCAAGGTGCAATTCTGAAATTTTTTGCTTTTTCATGCTCCTCTTAGCATGATAAAGAAGATTCAAAGAGAGTGAGATGCCAGCTCCTTTCGTTCAGTCAGTAGCTTCAATCATTTCTGGACGTTTTTCAATGGCAAAAATCATTGAATATTGTAAATGCACAAACAGTAATTTCTCCGCATTTCAAGGTGCAATTCTGAAATTTTTTACTTTTTCCTGCTCCTCTTAGCATGATAAAGAAGATTCAAAGAGAGTGAGATGCCAGCTCCTTTCATTCAGTCAGTAGCTTCAATCATTTCTGGTATATGAATAACATGATGTTTTTCAATGGCAAAAATCAATGAATATTGTAAATGCACAAACAGTAATTTCTCCGCATTGCAAGGTGCAATTCTGAAATTTTTTGCTTTTTCCTGCTCCTCTTAGCATGATAAAGAAGATTCAAAGAGAGTGAGATGCCAGCTCCTTTCATTCAGTCAGTAGCTTCAATCATTTCTGGACGTTTTTCAATGGCAAAAATCAATGAATATTGTAAATGCACAAACAGTAATTTCTCCGCATTGCAAGGTGCAATTCTGAAATTTTTTGCTTTTTCCTGCTCCTCTTAGCATGATAAAGAAGATTCAAAGAGAGTGAGATGCCAGGTCCTTTCATTCAGTCAGTAGCTTCAATCATTTCTGGTATATGAATAACATGATGTTTTTCAATGGCAAAAATCAATGAATATTGTAAATGCACAAACAGTAATTTCTCCGCATTGCAAGGTGCAATTCTGAAATTTTTTGCTTTTTCCTGCTCCTCTTAGCATGATAAAGAAGATTCAAAGAGAGTGAGATGCCAGCTCCTTTCATTCAGTCAGTAGCTTCAAACATATCTGGTATATGAATAACATGATGTTTTTCAATGGCAAAAATCAATGAATATTGTAAATGCACAAACAGTAATTTCTCCGCATTGCAAGGTGCAATTCTGAAATTTTTTGCTTTTTCCTGCTCCTCTTAGCATGATAAAGAAGATTCAAAGAGATTGAGATGCCAGCTCCTTTCATTCAGTCAGTAGCTTCAATCATTTCTGGACGTTTTTCAATGGCAAAAATCAATGAATATTGTAAATGCACAAACAGTAATTTCTCCGCATTGCAAGTTGCAATTCTGAAATTTTTTGCTTTTTCCTGCTCCTCTTAGCATGATAAAGAAGATTCAAAGAGAGTGAGATGCCAGCTCCTTTCATTCAGTCAGTAGCTTCAAACATTTCTGTTATATGAATAACATGATGTTTTTCAATGGCAAAAATCAATGAATATTGTAAATGCACAAACAGGAATTTCTCCGCATTGCAAGGTGCAATTCTGAAATTTTTTGCTTTTTCCTGCTCCCCTTAGCATGATAAAGAAGATTCAAAGAGAGTGAGATGCCAGCTCCTTTCATTCAGTCAGTAGCTTCAATCATTTCTGGACGTTTTTCAATTGCAAAAATCAATGAATATTGTAAATGCACAAACAGTAATTTCTCCGCATTGCAAGGTGCAATTCTGAAATTTTTTGCTTTTTCCTGCTCCTCTTAGCATGATAAAGAAGATTCAAAGAGAGTGAGATGCCAGCTCCTTTCATTCAGTCAGTAGCTTCAAACATTTCTGGTATATGAATAACATGATGTTTTTCAATGGCAAAAATCAATGAATATTGTAAATGCACAAACAGTAATTTCTCCGCATTGCAAGGTGCAATTCTGAAATTTTTTGCTTTTTCCTGCTCTTAGCATGATAAAGAAGATTCAAAGAGAGTGAGATGCCAGCTCCTTTCATTCAGTCAGTAGCTTCAATCATTTCTGGATGTTTTTCAATGGCAAAAATCAATGAATATTGTAAATGCACAAACAGTAATTTCTCCGCATTGCAAGGTGCAATTCTGAAATTTTTTGCTTTTTCCTGCTCCTCTTAGCATGATAAAGAAGATTCAAAGAGAGTGAGATGCCAGCTCCTTTCATTCAGTCAGTAGCTTCAAACATTTCTGGTATATGAATAACATGATGTTTTTCAATGGCAAAAATCAATGAATATTGTAAATGCACAAACAGTAATTTCTCCGCATTGCAAGGTGCAATTCTGAAATTTTTTGCTTTTTCATGCTCCTCTTAGCATGATAAAGAAGATTCAAAGAGAGTTAGATGCCAGCTCCTTTCGTTCAGTCAGTAGCTTCAATCATTTCTGGACGTTTTTCAATGGCAAAAATCATTGAATATTGTAAATGCACAAACAGTAATTTCTCCGCATTTCAAGGTGCAATTCTGAAATTTTTTGCTTTTTCCTGCTCCTCTTAGCATGATAAAGAAGATTCAAAGAGAGTGAGATGCCAGCTCCTTTCATTCAGTCAGTAGCTTCAATCATTTCTGGTATATGAATAACATGATGTTTTTCAATGGCAAAAATCAATGAATATTGTAAATGCACAAACAGTAATTTCTCCGCATTGCAAGGTGCAATTCTGAAATTTTTTGCTTTTTCCTGCTCCTCTTAGCATGATAAAGAAGATTCAAAGAGAGTGAGATGCCAGCTCCTTTCATTCAGTCAGTAGCTTCAATCATTTCTGGACGTTTTTCAATGGCAAAAATCAATGAATATTGTAAATGCACAAACAGTAATTTCTCCGCATTGCAAGGTGCAATTCTGAAATTTTTTGCTTTTTCCTGCTCCTCTTAGCATGATAAAGAAGATTCAAAGAGAGTGAGATGCCAGGTCCTTTCATTCAGTCAGTAGCTTCAATCATTTCTGGTATATGAATAACATGATGTTTTTCAATGGCAAAAATCAATGAATATTGTAAATGCACAAACAGTAATTTCTCCGCATTGCAAGGTGCAATTCTGAAATTTTTTGATTTTTCCTGCTCCTCTTAGCATGATAAAGAAGATTCAAAGAGAGTGAGATGCCAGCTCCTTTCATTCAGTCAGTAGCTTCAAACATATCTGGTATATGAATAACATGATGTTTTTCAATGGCAAAAATCAATGAATATTGTAAATGCACAAACAGTAATTTCTCCGCATTGCAAGGTGCAATTCTGAAATTTTTTGCTTTTTCCTGCTCCTCTTAGCATGATAAAGAAGATTCAAAGAGATTGAGATGCCAGCTCCTTTCATTCAGTCAGTAGCTTCAATCATTTCTGGACGTTTTTCAATCGCAAAAATCAATGAATATTGTAAATGCACAAACAGTAATTTCTCCGCATTGCAAGGTGCAATTCTGAAATTTTTTGCTTTTTCCTGCTCCTCTTAGCATGATAAAGAAGATTCAAAGAGAGTGAGATGCCAGCTCCTTTCATTCAGTCAGTAGCTTCAAACATTTCTGTTATATGAATAACATGATGTTTTTCAATGGCAAAAATCAATGAATATTGTAAATGCACAAACAGGAATTTCTCCGCATTGCAAGGTGCAATTCTGAAATTTTTTGCTTTTTCCTGCTCCCCTTAGCATGATAAAGAAGATTCAAAGAGAGTGAGATGCCAGCTCCTTTCATTCAGTCAGTAGCTTCAATCATTTCTGGACGTTTTTCAATTGCAAAAATCAATGAATATTGTAAATGCACAAACAGTAATTTATCCGCATTGCAAGGTGCAATTCTGAAATTTTTTGCTTTTTCCTGCTCCTCTTAGCATGATAAAGAAGATTCAAAGAGAGTGAGATGCCAGCTCCTTTCATTCAGTCAGTAGCTTCAAACATTTCTGGTATATGAATAACATGATGTTTTTCAATGGCAAAAATCAATGAATATTGTAAATGCACAAACAGTAATTTCTCCGCATTGCAAGGTGCAATTCTGAATTTTTTTGCATTTTCCTGCTCCTCTTAGCATGATAAAGAAGATTCAAAGAGAGTGAGATGCCAGCTCCTTTCATTCAGTCAGTAGCTTCAATCATTTCTGGATGTTTTTCAATGGCAAAAATCAATGAATATTGTAAATGCACAAACAGTAATTTCTCCGCATTGCAAGGTGCAATTCTGAAATTTTTTGCTTTTTCCTGCTCCTCTTAGCATGATAAAGAAGATTCAAAGAGAGTGAGATGCCAGCTCCTTTCGTTCAGTCAGTAGCTTCAATCATTTCTGGATGTTTTTCAATGGCAAAAAACATTGAATATTGTAAATGCACAAACAGTAATTTCTCCGCATTGCAAGGTGCAATTCTGAAATTTTTTACTTTTTCCTGCTCCTCTTAGCATGATAAAGAAGATTCAAAGAGAGTGAGATGCCAGCTCCTTTCATTCAGTCAGTAGCTTCAATCATTTCTGGTATATGAATAACATGATGTTTTTCAATGGCAAAAATCAATGAATATTGTAAATGCACAAACAGTAATTTCTCCGCATTGCAAGGTGCAAATCTGAAATTTTTTACTTTTTCCTGCTCCTCTTAGCATGATAAGGAAGATTCAAAGAGAGTGAGATGCCAGCTCCTTTCATTCAGTCAGTAGCTTCAATCATTTCTGGACGTTTTTCAATGGCAAAAATCAATGAATATTGTAAATGCACAAACAGTAATTTCTCTGCATTGCAAGGTGCAATTCTGAAATTTTTTGCTTTTTCCTGCTCCTCTTAGCATGATAAAGAAGATTCAAAGAGAGTGAGATGCCAGCTCCTTTCATTCAGTCAGTAACTTCAAACATTCCTGGTATATGAATAACATGATGTTTTTCAATGGCAAAAATCAATGAATATTGTAAATGCACAAACAGTAATTTCTCCGCATTGCAAGGTTCAATTCTGAAATTTTTTGCTTTTTCCTGCTCCTCTTAGCATGATAAAGAAGATTCAAAGAGAGTGAGATGCCAGCTCCTTTCATTCAGTCAGTAGCTTCAATCATTTCTGGACGTTTTTCAATGGCAAAAATCAATGAATATTGTAAATGCACAAACAGTAATTTCTCCGCATTGCAAGGTGCAATTCTGAAATTTTTTGCTTTTTGCTGCTCCTCTTAGCATGATAAAGAAGATTCAAAGAGAGTGAGATGCCAGCTCCTTTCATTCAGTCAGTAGCTTCAAACATTTCTGGTATATGAATAACATGATGTTTTTCAATGGCAAAAATCAATGAATATTGTAAATGCACAAACAGTAATTTCTCCGCATTGCAAGGTGCAATTCTGAAATTTTTTGCTTTTTCCTGCTCCTCTTAGCATGATAAAGAAGATTCAAAGAGAGTGAGATGCCAGCTCCTTTCGTTCAGTCAGTAGCTTCAATCATTTCTGGACGTTTTTCAATGGCAAAAATCATTGAATATTGTAAATGCTCAAACAGTAATTTCTCCGCATTGCAAGGTGCAATTCTGAAATTTTTTACTTTTTCCTGCTCCTCTTAGCATGATAAAGAAGATTCAAAGAGAGTGAGATGCCAGCTCCTTTCATTCAGTCAGTAGCTTCAATCATTTCTGGTATATGAATAACATGATGTTTTTCAATGGCAAAAATCAATGAATATTGTAACTGCACAAACAGTAATTTCTCCGCATTGCAAAGTGCAATTCTGAAATTTTTTGCTTTTTCCTGCTCCTCTTAGCATGATAAAGAAGATTCAAAGAGAGTGAGATGCCAGCTCCTTTCATTCAGTCAGTAGCTTCAATCATTTCTGGACGTTTTTCAATGGCAAAAATCAATGAATATTGTAAATGCACAAACAGTAATTTCTCCGCATTGCAAGGTGCAATTCTGAAATTTTTTGCTTTTTCCTGCTCCTCTTAGCATGATAAAGAAGATTCAAAGAGAGTGAGATGCCAGCTCCTTTCATTCAGTCAGTAGCTTCAATCATTTCTGGTATATGAATAACATGATGTTTTTCAATGGCAAAAATCAATGAATATTGTAACTGCACAAACAGTAATTTCTCCGCATTGCAAGGTGCAATTCTGAAATTTTTTGCTTTTTCCTGCTCCTCTTAGCATTATAAAGAAGATTCAAAGAGAGTGAGATTCCAGCACCTTTCATTCAGTCAGTAGCTTCAATCATTTCTGGACGTTTTTCAATGGCAAAAATCAATGAATATTGTAAATGCACAAACAGTAATTTCTCCGCATTGCAAGGTGCAATTCTAAAATTTTTTACTTTTTCCTGCTCCTCTTAGCATGATAAAGAAGATTCAAAGAGAGTGAGATGCCAGCTCCTTTCATTCAGTCAGTAGCTTCAATCTTTTCTGGACGTTTTTCAATGGCAAAAATCAATGAATATTGTAAATGCACAAACTGTAATTTCTCCGCATTGCAAGGCGCAATTCTGAAATTTTTTGCTTTTTCCTGCTCCTCTTAGCATGATAAAGAAGATTCAAAGAGAGTGAGATGCCAGCTACTTTCATTCAGTCAGTAGCTTCAATCATTTCTGGACGTTTTTCAATGGTAAAAATCAATGAATATTGTAAATGCACAAAGAGTAATTTCTCCGCATTGCAAGGTGCAATTATGAAATTTTTTGCTTTTTGCTGCTCCTCTTAGCATGATAAAGAAGATTCAAAGAGAGTGAGATGCCAGCTCCTTTCATTCAGTCAGTAGCTTCAAACATTTCTGGTATATGAATAACATGATGTTTTTCAATGGCAAAAATCAATGAATATTGTAAATGCACAAACAGTAATTTCTCCGCATTGCAAGGTGAAATTCTGAAATTTTTTGCTTTTTCCTGCTCCTCTTAGCATGATAAAGAAGATTCAAAGAGAGTGAGATGCCAGCTCCTTTCATTCAGTCAGTAGCTTCAATCATTTCTGGACATTTTTCAATGGCAAAAATCAATGAATATTGTAAATGCACAAACAGTAATTTCTCCGCATTGCAAGGTGCAATTCTGAAATTTTTTGCTTTTTCCTGCTCCTCTTAGCATGATAAAGAAGATTCAAAGAGAGTGAGATGCCAGCTCCTTTCATTCAGTCAGTAGCTTCAATCATTTCTGGTATATGAATAACATGATGTTTTTCAATGGCAAAAATCAATGAATATTGTAACTGCACAAACAGTAATTTCTCCGCATTGCAAGGTGCAATTCTGAAATTTTTTGCTTTTTCCTGCTCCTCTTAGCATGATAAAGAAGATTCAAAGAGAGTGAGATTCCAGCTCCTTTCATTCAGTCAGTAGCTTCAATCATTTCTGGACGTTTTTCAATGGCAAAAATCAATGAATATTGTAAATGCACAAACAGTAATTTCTCCGCATTGCAAGGTGCAATTCTAAAATTTTTTGCTTTTTCCTGCTCCTCTTAGCATGATAAAGAAGATTCAAAGAGAGTGAGATGCCAGCTCCTTTCATTCAGTCAGTAGCTTCAATCTTTTCTGGACGTTTTTCAAAGGCAAAAATCAATGAATATTGTAAATGCACAAACTGTAATTTCTCCGCATTGCAAGGCGCAATTCTGAAATTTTTTGCTTTTTCCTGCTCCTCTTAGCATGATAAAGAAGATTCAAAGAGAGTGAGATGCCAGCTCCTTTCATTCAGTCAGTAGCTTCAAACATTTCTGGTATATGAATAACATGATGTTTTTCAATGACAAAAATCAATGAATATTGTAAATGCACAAACAGTAATTTCTCCGCATTGCAAGGTGCAAGTCTGAAATTTTTTGCTTTTTCCTGCTCCTCTTAGCATGATAAAGAAGATTCAAAGAGAGTGAGATGCCAGCTACTTTCATTCAGTCAGTAGCTTCAATCATTTCTGGACGTTTTTCAATGGTAAAAATCAATGAATATTGTAAATGCACAAAGAGTAATTTCTCCGCAATGCAAGGTGCAATTCTGAAATTTTTTGCTTTTTCCTGCGCCTCTTAGCATGATAAAGAAGATTCAAAGAGAGTGAGATGCCAGCTCCTTTCATTCAGTCAGTAGCTTCAAACATTTCTGGTATATGAATAACATGATGTTTTTCAATGGCAAAAATCAATGAATATTGTAAATGCACAAAGAGTAATTTCTCCGCATTGCAAGGTGCAATTCTGAAATTTTTTGCTTTTTCCTGCTCCTCTTAGCATGATAAAGAAGATTCAAAGAGAGTGAGATGCCAGCTCCTTTCATTCAGTCAGTAGCTTCAAACATTTCAGGTATATGAATAACATGTTTTTCAATGGCAAAAATCAATGAATATTGTAAATGCACAAACAGTAATTTCTCCGCATTGCAACGTGCAATTCTGAAATTTTTTGCTTTTTCCTGCTCCTCTTAGCATGGTAAAGAAGATTCAAAGAGAGTGAGATGCCAGCTCCTTTCATTCAGTCAGTAGCTTCAATCATTTCTGGACGTTTTTCAATTGCAAAAATCAATGAATATTGTAAATGCACAAACAGTAATTTCTCCGCATTGCAAGGTGCAATTCTGAAATTTTTTGCTTTTTCCTGCTCCTCTTAGCATGATAAAGAAGATTCAAAGAGAGTGAGATGCCAGCTCCTTTCATTCAGTCAGTAGCTTCAAACATTTCTGGTATATGAATAACATGATGTTTTTCAATGGCAAAAATCAATGAATATTGTAAATGCACAAACAGTAATTTCTCCGCATTGCAAGGTGCAATTCTGAAATTTTTTGCTTTTTCCTGCTCCTCTTAGCATGATAAAGAAGATTAAAAGAGAGTGAGATGCCAGCTCCTTTCATTGTCAGTAGCTTCAATCATTTCTGGATGTTTTTCAATGGCAAAAATCAATGAATATTGTAAATGCACAAACAGTAATTTCTCCGCATTGCAAGGTGCAATTCTGAAATTTTTTGCTTTTTCCTGCTCCTCTTAGCATGATAAAGAAGATTCAAAGAGAGTGAGATGCCAGCTCCTTTCATTCAGTCAGTAGCTTCAAACATTTCTGGTATATGAATAACATGATGTTTTTCAATGGCAAAAATCAATGAATATTGTAAATGCACAAACAGTAATTTCTCCGCATTGCAAGGTGCAATTCTGAAATTTTTTGCTTTTTCCTGCTCCTCTTAGCATGATAAAGAAGATTCAAAGAGAGTGAGATGCCAGCTCCTTTCATTCAGTCAGTAGCTTCAATTATTTCTGGACGTTTTTCAATGGCAAAAATCAATGAATATTGTAAATGCACAAACAGTAATTTCTCCGCATTGCAAGGTGCAATTCTGAAATTTTTTGCTTTTTCCTGCTCCTCTTAGCATGATAAAGAAGATTCAAAGAGAGTGAGATGCCAGCTCCTTTCATTCAGTCAGTAGCTTCAATCATTTCTGGTATATGAATAACATGATGTTTTTCAATGGCAAAAATCAATGAATATGGTAAATGCACAAACAGTAATTTCTCCGCATTGCAAGGTGCAATTCTGAAATTTTTTGCTTTTTCCTGCTCCTCTTAGCATGATAAAGAAGATTCAAAGAGAGTGAGATGCCAGCTCCTTTCATTCAGTCAGTAGCTTCAATCATTTCTGGATGTTTTTCAATGGCAAAAATCAATGAATATTGTAAATGCACAAACAGTAATTTCTCCGCATTGCAAGGTGCAATTCTGAAATTTTTTGCTTTTTCCTGCTCCTCTTAGCATGATAAAGAAGATTCAAAGAGAGTGAGATGCCAGCTCCTTTCATTCAGTCAGTAGCTTCAATCATTTCTGGTATATGAATAACATGATGTTTTTCAATGGCAAAAATCAATGAATATTGTAAATGCACAAGCAGTAATTTCTCCGCATTGCAAGGTGCAATTCTGAAATTTTTTGCTTTTTCCTGCTCCTCTTAGCATGATAAAGAAAATTCAAAGAGAGTGAGATGCCAGCTCCTTTCATTCAGTCAGTAGCTTCAAACATTTCTGGTATATGAATAACATGATGTTTTTCAATGGCAAAAATCAATGAATATTGTAAATGCACAAACAGTAATTTCTCCGCATTGCAAGGTGCAATTCTGAAATTTTTTGCTTTTTCCTGCTCCTCTTAGCATGATAAAGAAGATTCAAAGAGAGTGAGATGCCAGCTCCTTTCATTCAGTCAGTAGCTTCAAACATATCTGGTATATGAATAACATGATGTTTTTCAATGGCAAAAATCAATGAATATTGTAAATGCACAAACAGTAATTTCTCCGCATTGCAAGGTGCAATTCTGAAATTTTTTGCTTTTTCCTGCTCCTCTTAGCATGATAAAGAAGATTCAAAGAGATTGAGATGCCAGCTCCTTTCATTCAGTCAGTAGCTTCAATCATTTCTGGACGTTTTTCAATGGCAAAAATCAATGAATATTGTAAATGCACAAACAGTAATTTCTCCGCATTGCAAGGTGCAATTCTGAAATTTTTTGCTTTTTCCTGCTCCTCTTAGCATGATAAAGAAGATTCAAAGAGAGTGAGATGCCAGCTCCTTTCAATCAGTCAGTAGCTTCAAACATTTCTGGTATATGAATAACATGATGTTTTTCAATGGCAAAAATCAATGAATATTGTAAATGCACAAACAGGAATTTCTCCGCATTGCAAGGTGCAATTCTGAAATTTTTTGCTTTTTCCTGCTCCTCTTAGCATGATAAAGAAGATTCAAAGAGAGTGAGATGCCAGCTCCTTTCATTCAGTCAGTAGCTTCAATCATTTCTGGACGTTTTTCAATGGCAAAAATCAATGAATATTGTAAATGCACAAACAGTAATTTCTCCGCATTGCAAGGTGCAATTCTGAAATTTTTTGCTTTTTCCTGCTCCTCTTAGCATGATAGAGAAGATTCAAAGAGAGTGAGATGCCAGCTCCTTTCATTCAGTCAGTAGCTTCAATCATTTCTGGTCGTTTTTCAATGGCAAAAATCATTGAATATGGTAAATGCACAAACAGTAATTTCTCCGCATTGCAAGGTGCAATTCTGAAATTTTTTGCTTTTTCCTGCTCCTCTTAGCATGATAAAGAAGATTCAAAGAGAGTGAGATGCCAGGTCCTTTCATTCAGTCAGTAGCTTCAATCATTTCTGGTATATGAATAACATGATGTTTTTCAATGGCAAAAATCAATGAATATTGTAAATGCACAAACAGTAATTTCTCCGCATTGCAAGGTGCAATTCTGAAATTTTTTGCTTTTTCCTGCTCCTCTTAGCATGATAAAGAAGATTCAAAGAGAGTGAGATGCCAGCTCCTTTCATTCAGTCAGTAGCTTCAAACATATCTGGTATATGAATAACATGATGTTTTTCAATGGCAAAAATCAATGAATATTGTAAATGCACAAACAGTAATTTCTCCGCATTGCAAGGTGCAATTCTGAAATTTTTTGCTTTTTCCTGCTCCTCTTAGCATGATAAAGAAGATTCAAAGAGATTGAGATGCCAGCTCCTTTCATTCAGTCAGTAGCTTCAATCATTTCTGGACGTTTTTCAATGGCAAAAATCAATGAATATTGTAAATGCACAAACAGTAATTTCTCCGCATTGCAAGGTGCAATTCCGAAATTTTTTGCTTTTTCCTGCTCCTCTTAGCATGATAAAGAAGATTCAAATAGAGTGAGATGCCAGCTCCTTTCATTCAGTCAGTAGCTTCAATCATTTCTGGTATATGAATAACATGATGTTTTTCAATGGCAAAAATCAATGAATATTGTAAATGCACAAGCAGTAATTTCTCCGCATTGCAAGGTGCAATTCTGAAATTTTTTGCTTTTTCCTGCTCCTCTTAGCATGATAAAGAAAATTCAAAGAGAGTGAGATGCCAGCTCCTTTCATTCAGTCAGTAGCTTCAAACATTTCTGGTATATGAATAACATGATGTTTTTCAATGGCAAAAATCAATGAATATTGTAAATGCACAAACAGTAATTTCTCCGCATTGCAAGGTGCAATTCTGAAATTTTTTGCTTTTTCCTGCTCCTCTTAGCATGATAAAGAAGATTCAAAGAGAGTGAGATGCCAGCTCCTTTCATTCAGTCAGTAGCTTCAATCTTTTCTGGACGTTTTTCAATGGCAAAAATCAATGAATATTGTAAATGCACAAACTGTAATTTCTCCGCATTGCAAGGCGCAATTCTGAAATTTTTTGCTTTTTCCTGCTCCTCTTAGCATGATAAAGAAGATTCAAAGAGAGTGAGATGCCAGCTCCTTTCATTCAGTCAGTAGCTTCAATCGTTTCTGGACGTTTTTCAATGGCAAAAATCAATGAATATTGTAAATGCACAAACAGTAATTTCTCCGCATTGCAAGGTGCAATTCTGAAATTTTTTGCTTTTTCCTGCTCCTCTTAGCATGATAAAGAAGATTCAAAGAGAGTGAGATGCCAGCTCCTTTCATTCAGTCAGTAGCTTCAAACATTTCTGGTATATGAATAACATGATGTTTTTCAATGGCAAAAATCAATGAATATTGTAAATGCACAAACAGTAATTTCTCCGCATTGCAAGGTGCAAGTCTGAAATTTTTTCTTTTTCCTGCTCCTCTTAGCATGATAAAGAAGATTCAAAGAGAGTGAGATGCCAGCTACTTTCATTCAGTCAGTAGCTTCAATCATTTCTGGACGTTTTTCAATGGTAAAAATCAATGAATATTGTAAATGCACAAAGAGTAATTTCTCCGCAATGCAAGGTGCAATTCTGAAATTTTTTGCTTTTTCCTGCGCCTCTTAGCATGATAAAGAAGATTCAAAGAGAGTGAGATGCCAGCTCCTTTCATTCAGTCAGTAGCTTCAAACATTTCTGGTATATGAATAACATGATGTTTTTCAATGGCAAAAATCAATGAATATTGTAAATGCACAAAGAGTAATTTCTCCGCATTGCAAGGTGCAATTCTGAAATTTTTTGCTTTTTCCTGCTCCTCTTAGCATGATAAAGAAGATTCAAAGAGAGTGAGATGCCAGCTCCTTTCATTCAGTCAGTAGCTTCAAACATTTCAGGTATATGAATAACATGTTTTTCAATGGCAAAAATCAATGAATATTGTAAATGCACAAACAGTAATTTCTCCGCATTGCAACGTGCAATTCTGAAATTTTTTGCTTTTTCCTGCTCCTCTTAGCATGGTAAAGAAGATTCAAAGAGAGTGAGATGCCAGCTCCTTTCATTCAGTCAGTAGCTTCAATCATTTCTGGACGTTTTTCAATTGCAAAAATCAATGAATATTGTAAATGCACAAACAGTAATTTCTCCGCATTGCAAGGTGCAATTCTGAAATTTTTTGCTTTTTCCTGCTCCTCTTAGCATGATAAAGAAGATTCAAAGAGAGTGAGATGCCAGCTCCTTTCATTCAGTCAGTAGCTTCAAACATTTCTGGTATATGAATAACATGATGTTTTTCAATGGCAAAAATCAATGAATATTGTAAATGCACAAACAGTAATTTCTCCGCATTGCAAGGTGCAATTCTGAAATTTTTTGCTTTTTCCTGCTCCTCTTAGCATGATAAAGAAGATTAAAAGAGAGTGAGATGCCAGCTCCTTTCATTGTCAGTAGCTTCAATCATTTCTGGATGTTTTTCAATGGCAAAAATCAATGAATATTGTAAATGCACAAACAGTAATTTCTCCGCATTGCAAGGTGCAATTCTGAAATTTTTTGCTTTTTCCTGCTCCTCTTAGCATGATAAAGAAGATTCAAAGAGAGTGAGATGCCAGCTCCTTTCATTCAGTCAGTAGCTTCAAACATTTCTGGTATATGAATAACATGATGTTTTTCAATGGCAAAAATCAATGAATATTGTAAATGCACAAACAGTAATTTCTCCGCATTGCAAGGTGCAATTCTGAAATTTTTTGCTTTTTCCTGCTCCTCTTAGCATGATAAAGAAGATTCAAAGAGAGTGAGATGCCAGCTCCTTTCATTCAGTCAGTAGCTTCAATTATTTCTGGACGTTTTTCAATGGCAAAAATCAATGAATATTGTAAATGCACAAACAGTAATTTCTCCGCATTGCAAGGTGCAATTCTGAAATTTTTTGCTTTTTCCTGCTCCTCTTAGCATGATAAAGAAGATTCAAAGAGAGTGAGATGCCAGCTCCTTTCATTCAGTCAGTAGCTTCAATCATTTCTGGTATATGAATAACATGATGTTTTTCAATGGCAAAAATCAATGAATATGGTAAATGCACAAACAGTAATTTCTCCGCATTGCAAGGTGCAATTCTGAAATTTTTTGCTTTTTCCTGCTCCTCTTAGCATGATAAAGAAGATTCAAAGAGAGTGAGATGCCAGCTCCTTTCATTCAGTCAGTAGCTTCAATCATTTCTGGATGTTTTTCAATGGCAAAAATCAATGAATATTGTAAATGCACAAACAGTAATTTCTCCGCATTGCAAGGTGCAATTCTGAAATTTTTTGCTTTTTCCTGCTCCTCTTAGCATGATAAAGAAGATTCAAAGAGAGTGAGATGCCAGCTCCTTTCATTCAGTCAGTAGCTTCAATCATTTCTGGTATATGAATAACATGATGTTTTTCAATGGCAAAAATCAATGAATATTGTAAATGCACAAGCAGTAATTTCTCCGCATTGCAAGGTGCAATTCTGAAATTTTTTGCTTTTTCCTGCTCCTCTTAGCATGATAAAGAAAATTCAAAGAGAGTGAGATGCCAGCTCCTTTCATTCAGTCAGTAGCTTCAAACATTTCTGGTATATGAATAACATGATGTTTTTCAATGGCAAAAATCAATGAATATTGTAAATGCACAAACAGTAATTTCTCCGCATTGCAAGGTGCAATTCTGAAATTTTTTGCTTTTTCCTGCTCCTCTTAGCATGATAAAGAAGATTCAAAGAGAGTGAGATGCCAGCTCCTTTCATTCAGTCAGTAGCTTCAAACATATCTGGTATATGAATAACATGATGTTTTTCAATGGCAAAAATCAATGAATATTGTAAATGCACAAACAGTAATTTCTCCGCATTGCAAGGTGCAATTCTGAAATTTTTTGCTTTTTCCTGCTCCTCTTAGCATGATAAAGAAGATTCAAAGAGATTGAGATGCCAGCTCCTTTCATTCAGTCAGTAGCTTCAATCATTTCTGGACGTTTTTCAATGGCAAAAATCAATGAATATTGTAAATGCACAAACAGTAATTTCTCCGCATTGCAAGGTGCAATTCTGAAATTTTTTGCTTTTTCCTGCTCCTCTTAGCATGATAAAGAAGATTCAAAGAGAGTGAGATGCCAGCTCCTTTCAATCAGTCAGTAGCTTCAAACATTTCTGGTATATGAATAACATGATGTTTTTCAATGGCAAAAATCAATGAATATAGTAAATGCACAAACAGGAATTTCTCCGCATTGCAAGGTGCAATTCTGAAATTTTTTGCTTTTTCCTGCTCCTCTTAGCATGATAAAGAAGATTCAAAGAGAGTGAGATGCCAGCTCCTTTCATTCAGTCAGTAGCTTCAATCATTTCTGGACGTTTTTCAATGGCAAAAATCAATGAATATTGTAAATGCACAAACAGTAATTTCTCCGCATTGCAAGGTGCAATTCTGAAATTTTTTGCTTTTTCCTGCTCCTCTTAGCATGATAGAGAAGATTCAAAGAGAGTGAGATGCCAGCTCCTTTCATTCAGTCAGTAGCTTCAATCATTTCTGGTCGTTTTTCAATGGCAAAAATCAATGAATATGGTAAATGCACAAACAGTAATTTCTCCGCATTGCAAGGTGCAATTCTGAAATTTTTTGCTTTTTCCTGCTCCTCTTAGCATGATAAAGAAGATTCAAAGAGAGTGAGATGCCAGGTCCTTTCATTCAGTCAGTAGCTTCAATCATTTCTGGTATATGAATAACATGATGTTTTTCAATGGCAAAAATCAATGAATATTGTAAATGCACAAACAGTAATTTCTCCGCATTGCAAGGTGCAATTCTGAAATTTTTTGCTTTTTCCTGCTCCTCTTAGCATGATAAAGAAGATTCAAAGAGAGTGAGATGCCAGCTCCTTTCGTTCAGTCAGTAGCTTCAAACATATCTGGTATATGAATAACATGATGTTTTTCAATGGCAAAAATCAATGAATATTGTAAATGCACAAACAGTAATTTCTCCGCATTGCAAGGTGCAATTCTGAAATTTTTTGCTTTTTCCTGCTCCTCTTAGCATGATAAAGAAGATTCAAAGAGATTGAGATGCCAGCTCCTTTCATTCAGTCAGTAGCTTCAATCATTTCTGGACGTTTTTCAATGGCAAAAATCAATGAATATTGTAAATGCACAAACAGTAATTTCTCCGCATTGCAAGGTGCAATTCCGAAATTTTTTGCTTTTTCCTGCTCCTCTTAGCATGATAAAGAAGATTCAAAGAGAGTGAGATGCCAGCTCCTTTCATTCAGTCAGTAGCTTCAATCATTTCTGGTATATGAATAACATGATGTTTTTCAATGGCAAAAATCAATGAATATTGTAAATGCACAAGCAGTAATTTCTCCGCATTGCAAGGTGCAATTCTGAAATTTTTTGCTTTTTCCTGCTCCTCTTAGCATGATAAAGAAAATTCAAAGAGAGTGAGATGCCAGCTCCTTTCATTCAGTCAGTAGCTTCAAACATTTCTGGTATATGAATAACATGATGTTTTTCAATGGCAAAAATCAATGAATATTGTAAATGCACAAACAGTAATTTCTCCGCATTGCAAGGTGCAATTCTGAAATTTTTTGCTTTTTCCTGCTCCTCTTAGCATGATAAAGAAGATTCAAAGAGAGTGAGATGCCAGCTCCTTTCATTCAGTCAGTAGCTTCAAACATATCTGGTATATGAATAACATGATGTTTTTCAATGGCAAAAATCAATGAATATTGTAAATGCACAAACAGTAATTTCTCCGCATTGCAAGGTGCAATTCTGAAATTTTTTGCTTTTTCCTGCTCCTCTTAGCATGATAAAGAAGATTCAAAGAGATTGAGATGCCAGCTCCTTTCATTCAGTCAGTAGCTTCAATCATTTCTGGACGTTTTTCAATGGCAAAAATCAATGAATATTGTAAATGCACAAACAGTAATTTCTCCGCATTGCAAGGTGCAATTCTGAAATTTTTTGCTTTTTCCTGCTCCTCTTAGCATGATAAAGAAGATTCAAAGAGAGTGAGATGCCAGCTCCTTTCAATCAGTCAGTAGCTTCAAACATTTCTGGTATATGAATAACATGATGTTTTTCAATGGCAAAAATCAATGAATATTGTAAATGCACAAACAGGAATTTCTCCGCATTGCAAGGTGCAATTCTGAAATTTTTTGCTTTTTCCTGCTCCTCTTAGCATGATAAAGAAGATTCAAAGAGAGTGAGATGCCAGCTCCTTTCATTCAGTCAGTAGCTTCAATCATTTCTGGACGTTTTTCAATGGCAAAAATCAATGAATATTGTAAATGCACAAACAGTAATTTCTCCGCATTGCAAGGTGCAATTCTGAAATTTTTTGCTTTTTCCTGCTCCTCTTAGCATGATAGAGAAGATTCAAAGAGAGTGAGATGCCAGCTCCTTTCATTCAGTCAGTAGCTTCAATCATTTCTGGTCGTTTTTCAATGGCAAAAATCAATGAATATGGTAAATGCACAAACAGTAATTTCTCCGCATTGCAAGGTGCAATTCTGAAATTTTTTGCTTTTTCCTGCTCCTCTTAGCATGATAAAGAAGATTCAAAGAGAGTGAGATGCCAGGTCCTTTCATTCAGTCAGTAGCTTCAATCATTTCTGGTATATGAATAACATGATGTTTTTCAATGGCAAAAATCAATGAATATTGTAAATGCACAAACAGTAATTTCTCCGCATTGCAAGGTGCAATTCTGAAATTTTTTGCTTTTTCCTGCTCCTCTTAGCATGATAAAGAAGATTCAAAGAGAGTGAGATGCCAGCTCCTTTCGTTCAGTCAGTAGCTTCAAACATATCTGGTATATGAATAACATGATGTTTTTCAATGGCAAAAATCAATGAATATTGTAAATGCACAAACAGTAATTTCTCCGCATTGCAAGGTGCAATTCTGAAATTTTTTGCTTTTTCCTGCTCCTCTTAGCATGATAAAGAAGATTCAAAGAGATTGAGATGCCAGCTCCTTTCATTCAGTCAGTAGCTTCAATCATTTCTGGACGTTTTTCAATGGCAAAAATCAATGAATATTGTAAATGCACAAACAGTAATTTCTCCGCATTGCAAGGTGCAATTCTGAAATTTTTTGCTTTTTCCTGCTCCTCTTAGCATGATAAAGAAGATTCAAAGAGAGTGAGATGCCAGCTCCTTTCAATCAGTCAGTAGCTTCAAACATTTCTGGTATATGAATAACATGATGTTTTTCAATGGCAAAAATCAATGAATATTGTAAATGCACAAACAGGAATTTCTCCGCATTGCAAGGTGCAATTCTGAAATTTTTTGCTTTTTCCTGCTCCTCTTAGCATGATAAAGAAGATTCAAAGAGAGTGAGATGCCAGCTCCTTTCATTCAGTCAGTAGCTTCAATCATTTCTGGACGTTTTTCAATGGCAAAAATCAATGAATATTGTAAATGCACAAACAGTAATTTCTCCGCATTGCAAGGTGCAATTCTGAAATTTTTTGCTTTTTCCTGCTCCTCTTAGCATGATAGAGAAGATTCAAAGAGAGTGAGATGCCAGCTCCTTTCATTCAGTCAGTAGCTTCAATCATTTCTGGTCGTTTTTCAATGGCAAAAATCAATGAATATGGTAAATGCACAAACAGTAATTTCTCCGCATTGCAAGGTGCAATTCTGAAATTTTTTGCTTTTTCCTGCTCCTCTTAGCATGATAAAGAAGATTCAAAGAGAGTGAGATGCCAGGTCCTTTCATTCAGTCAGTAGCTTCAATCATTTCTGGTATATGAATAACATGATGTTTTTCAATGGCAAAAATCAATGAATATTGTAAATGCACAAACAGTAATTTCTCCGCATTGCAAGGTGCAATTCTGAAATTTTTTGCTTTTTCCTGCTCCTCTTAGCATGATAAAGAAGATTCAAAGAGAGTGAGATGCCAGCTCCTTTCGTTCAGTCAGTAGCTTCAAACATATCTGGTATATGAATAACATGATGTTTTTCAATGGCAAAAATCAATGAATATTGTAAATGCACAAACAGTAATTTCTCCGCATTGCAAGGTGCAATTCTGAAATTTTTTGCTTTTTCCTGCTCCTCTTAGCATGATAAAGAAGATTCAAAGAGATTGAGATGCCAGCTCCTTTCATTCAGTCAGTAGCTTCAATCATTTCTGGACGTTTTTCAATGGCAAAAATCAATGAATATTGTAAATGCACAAACAGTAATTTCTCCGCATTGCAAGGTGCAATTCTGAAATTTTTTGCTTTTTCCTGCTCCTCTTAGCATGATAAAGAAGATTCAAAGAGAGTGAGATGCCAGCTCCTTTCATTCAGTCAGTAGCTTCAAACATTTCTGGTATATGAATAACATGATGTTTTTCAATGGCAAAAATCAATGAATATTGTAAATGCACAAACAGGAATTTCTCCGCATTGCAAGGTGCAATTCTGAAATTTTTTGCTTTTTCCTGCTCCTCTTAGCATGATAAAGAAGATTCAAAGAGAGTGAGATGCCAGCTCCTTTCATTCAGTCAGTAGCTTCAATCATTTCTGGACGTTTTTCAATGGCAAAAATCAATGAATATTGTAAATGCACAAACAGTAATTTCTCCGCATTGCAAGGTGCAATTCTGAAATTTTTTGCTTTTTCCTGCTCCTCTTAGCATGATAGAGAAGATTCAAAGAGAGTGAGATGCCAGCTCCTTTCATTCAGTCAGTAGCTTCAATCATTTCTGGTCGTTTTTCAATGGCAAAAATCAATGAATATGGTAAATGCACAAACAGTAATTTCTCCGCATTGCAAGGTGCAATTCTGAAATTTTTTGCTTTTTCCTGCTCCTCTTAGCATGATAAAGAAGATTCAAAGAGAGTGAGATGCCAGGTCCTTTCATTCAGTCAGTAGCTTCAATCATTTCTGGTATATGAATAACATGATGTTTTTCAATGGCAAAAATCAATGAATATTGTAAATGCACAAACAGTAATTTCTCCGCATTGCAAGGTGCAATTCTGAAATTTTTTGCTTTTTCCTGCTCCTCTTAGCATGATAAAGAAGATTCAAAGAGAGTGAGATGCCAGCTCCTTTCATTCAGTCAGTAGCTTCAAACATATCTGGTATATGAATAACATGATGTTTTTCAATGGCAAAAATCAATGAATATTGTAAATGCACAAACAGTAATTTCTCCGCATTGCAAGGTGCAATTCTGATATTTTTTGCTTTTTCCTGCTCCTCTTAGCATGATAAAGAAGATTCAAAGAGATTGAGATGCCAGCTCCTTTCATTCAGTCAGTAGCTTCAATCATTTCTGGACGTTTTTCAATGGCAAAAATCAATGAATATTGTAAATGCACAAACAGTAATTTCTCCGCATTGCAAGGTGCAATTCTGAAATTTTTTGCTTTTTCCTGCTCCTCTTAGCATGATAAAGAAGATTCAAAGAGAGTGAGATGCCAGCTCCTTCCATTCAGTCAGTAGCTTCAATCATTTCTGGACGTTTTTCAATTGCAAAAATCAATGAATATTGTAAATGCACAAACAGTAATTTCTCCGCATTGCAAGGTGCAATTCTGAAATTTTTTGCTTTTTCCTGCTCCTCTTAGCATGATAAAGAAGATTCAAAGAGAGTGAGATGCCAGCTCCTTTCATTCAGTCAGTAGCTTCAAACATTTCTGGTATATGAATAACATGATGTTTTTCAATGGCAAAAATCAATGAATATTGTAAATGCACAAACAGTAATTTCTCCGCATTGCAAGGTGCAATTCTGAAATTTTTTGCTTTTTCCTGCTCCTCTTAGCATGATAAAGAAGATTCAAAGAGAGTGAGATGCCAGCTCCTTTCATTCAGTCAGAAGCTTCAATCATTTCTGGATGTTTTTCAATGGCAAAAATCAATGAATATTGTAAATGCACAAACAGTAATTTCTCCGCATTGCAAGGTGCAATTCTGAAATTTTTTGCTTTTTCCTGCTCCTCTTAGCATGATAAAGAAGATTCAAAGAGAGTGAGATGCCAGCTCCTTTCATTCAGTCAGTAGCTTCAAACATTTCTGGTATATGAATAACATGATGTTTTTCAATGGCAAAAAATCAATGAATATTGAAAAATGCACAAACAGTAATTTCTCCGCATTGCAAGGTGCAATTCTGAAATTTTTTGCTTTTTCCTGCTCCTCTTAGCATGATAAAGAAGATTCAAAGAGAGTGAGATGCCAGCTCCTTTCATTCAGTCAGTAGCTTCAAACATATCTGGTATATGAATAACATGATGTTTTTCAATGGCAAAAATCAATGAATATTGTAAATGCACAAACAGTAATTTCTCCGCATTGCAAGGTGCAATTCTGAAATTTTTTGCTTTTTCCTGCTCCTCTTAGCATGATAAAGAAGATTCAAAGAGATTGAGATGCCAGCTCCTTTCATTCAGTCAGTAGCTTCAATCATTTCTGGACGTTTTTCAATGGCAAAAATCAATGAATATTGTAGATGCACAAACAGTAATTTCTCCGCATTGCAAGGTGCAATTCTGAAATTTTTTGCTTTTTCCTGCTCCTCTTAGCATGATAAAGAAGATTCAAAGAGAGTGAGATGCCAGCTCCTTTCATTCAGTCAGTAGCTTCAATCATTTCTGGACGTTTTTCAATTGCAAAAATCAATGAATATTGTAAATGCACAAACAGTAATTTCTCCGCATTGCAAGGTGCAATTCTGAAATTTTTTGCTTTTTCCTGCTCCTCTTAGCATGATAAAGAAGATTCAAAGAGAGTGAGATGCCAGCTCCTTTCATTCAGTCAGTAGCTTCAAACATTTCTGGTATATGAATAACATGATGTTTTTCAATGGCAAAAATCAATGAATATTGTAAATGCACAAACAGTAATTTCTCCGCATTGCAAGGTGCAATTCTGAAATTTTTTGCTTTTTCCTGCTCCTCTTAGCATGATAAAGAAGATTCAAAGAGAGTGAGATGCCAGCTCCTTTCATTCAGTCAGAAGCTTCAATCATTTCTGGATGTTTTTCAATGGCAAAAATCAATGAATATTGTAAATGCACAAACAGTAATTTCTCCGCATTGCAAGGTGCAATTCTGAAATTTTTTGCTTTTTCCTGCTCCTCTTAGCATGATAAAGAAGATTCAAAGAGAGTGAGATGCCAGCTCCTTTCATTCAGTCAGTAGCTTCAAACATTTCTGGTATATGAATAACATGATGTTTTTCAATGGCAAAAATCAATGAATATTGAAAAATGCACAAACAGTAATTTCTCCGCATTGCAAGGTGCAATTCTGAAATTTTTTGCTTTTTCCTGCTCCTCTTAGCATGATAAAGAAGATTCAAAGAGAGTGAGATGCCAGCTCCTTTCATTCAGTCAGTAGCTTCAAACATATCTGGTATATGAATAACATGATGTTTTTCAATGGCAAAAATCAATGAATATTGTAAATGCACAAACAGTAATTTCTCCGCATTGCAAGGTGCAATTCTGAAATTTTTTGCTTTTTCCTGCTCCTCTTAGCATGATAAAGAAGATTCAAAGAGATTGAGATGCCAGCTCCTTTCATTCAGTCAGTAGCTTCAATCATTTCTGGACGTTTTTCAATGGCAAAAATCAATGAATATTGTAAATGCACAAACAGTAATTTCTCCGCATTGCAAGGTGCAATTCTGAAATTTTTTGCTTTTTCCTGCTCCTCTTAGCATGATAAAGAAGATTCAAAGAGAGTGATATGCCAGCTCCTTTCAATCAGTCAGTAGCTTCAAACATTTCTGGTATATGAATAACATGATGTTTTTCAATGGCAAAAATCAATGAATATTGTAAATGCACAAACAGGAATTTCTCCGCATTGCAAGGTGCAATTCTGAAATTTTTTGCTTTTTCCTGCTCCTCTTAGCATGATAAAGAAGATTCAAAGAGAGTGAGATGCCAGCTCCTTTCATTCAGTCAGTAGCTTCAATCATTTCTGGACGTTTTTCAATGGCAAAAATCAATGAATATTGTAAATGCACAAACAGTAATTTCTCCGCATTGCAAGGTGCAATTCTGAAATTTTTTGCTTTTTCCTGCTCCTCTTAGCATGATAGAGAAGATTCAAAGAGAGTGAGATGCCAGCTCCTTTCATTCAGTCAGTAGCTTCAATCATTTCTGGTCGTTTTTCAATGGCAAAAATCAATGAATATGGTAAATGCACAAACAGTAATTTCTCCGCATTGCAAGGTGCAATTCTGAAATTTTTTGCTTTTTCCTGCTCCTCTTAGCATGATAAAGAAGATTCAAAGAGAGTGAGATGCCAGGTCCTTTCATTCAGTCAGTAGCTTCAATCATTTCTGGTATATGAATAACATGATGTTTTTCAATGGCAAAAATCAATGAATATTGTAAATGCACAAACAGTAATTTCTCCGCATTGCAAGGTGCAATTCTGAAATTTTTTGCTTTTTCCTGCTCCTCTTAGCATGATAAAGAAGATTCAAAGAGAGTGAGATGCCAGCTCCTTTCATTCAGTCAGTAGCTTCAAACATATCTGGTATATGAATAACATGATGTTTTTCAATGGCAAAAATCAATGAATATTGTAAATGCACAAACAGTAATTTCTCCGCATTGCAAGGTGCAATTCTGAAATTTTTTGCTTTTTCCTGCTCCTCTTAGCATGATAAAGAAGATTCAAAGAGATTGAGATGCCAGCTCCTTTCATTCAGTCAGTAGCTTCAATCATTTCTGGACGTTTTTCAATGGCAAAAATCAATGAATATTGTAAATGCACAAACAGTAATTTCTCCGCATTGCAAGGTGCAATTCTGAAATTTTTTGCTTTTTCCTGCTCCTCTTAGCATGATAAAGAAGATTCAAAGAGAGTGAGATGCCAGCTCCTTTCATTCAGTCAGTAGCTTCAAACATTTCTGGTATATGAATAACATGATGTTTTTCAATGGCAAAAATCAATGAATATTGTAAATGCACAAACAGGAATTTCTCCGCATTGCAAGGTGCAATTCTGAAACTTTTTGCTTTTTCCTGCTCCTCTTAGCATGATAAAGAAGATTCAAAGAGAGTGAGATGCCAGCTCCTTTCATTCAGTCAGTAGCTTCAATCATTTCTGGACGTTTTTCAATTGCAAAAATCAATGAATATTGTAAATGCACAAACAGTAATTTCTCCGCATTGCAAGGTGCAATTCTGAAATTTTTTGCTTTTTCCTGCTCCTCTTAGCATGATAAAGAAGATTCAAAGAGAGTCAGATGCCAGCTCCTTTCATTCAGTCAGTAGCTTCAAACATTTCTGGTATATGAATAACATGATGTTTTTCAATGGCAAAAATCAATGAATATTGTAAATGCACAAACAGTAATTTCTCCGCATTGCAAGGTGCAATTCTGAAATTTTTTGCTTTTTCCTGCTCCTCTTAGCATGATAAAGAAGATTCAAAGAGAGTGAGATCCCAGCTCCTTTCATTCAGTCAGTAGCTTCAATCATTTCTGGATGTTTTTCAATGGCAAAAATCAATGAATATTGTAAATGCACAAACAGTAATTTCTCCGCATTGCAAGGTGCAATTCTGAAATTTTTTGCTTTTTCCTGCTCCTCTTAGCATGATAAAGAAGATTCAAAGAGAGTGAGATGCCAGCTCCTTTCATTCAGTCAGTAGCTTCAAACATTTCTGGTATATGAATAACATGATGTTTTTCAATGGCAAAAATCAATGAATATTGTAAATGCACAAACAGTAATTTCTCCGCATTGCAAGGTGCAATTCTGAAATTTTTTGCTTTTTCCTGCTCCTCTTAGCATGATAAAGAAGATTCAAAGAGAGTGAGATGCCAGCTCCTTTCGTTCAGTCAGTAGCTTCAATCATTTCTGGACGTTTTTCAATGGCAAAAATCATTGAATATTGTAAATGCACAAACAGTAATTTCTCCGCATTGCAAGGTGCAATTCTGAAATTTTTTGCTTTTTCCTGCGCCTCTTAGCATGATAAAGAAGATTCAAAGAGAGTGAGATGCCAGCTCCTTTCATTCAGTCAGTAGCTTCAAACATTTCTGGTATATGAATAACATGATGTTTTTCAATGGCAAAAATCAATGAATATTGTAAATGCACAAAGAGTAATTTCTCCGCATTGCAAGGTGCAATTCTGAAATTTTTTGCTTTTTCCTGCTCCTCTTAGCATGATAAAGAAGATTCAAAGAGAGTGAGATGCCAGCTCCTTTCATTCAGTCAGTAGCTTCAAACATTTCAGGTATATGAATAACATGTTTTTCAATGGCAAAAATCAATGAATATTGTAAATGCACAAACAGTAATTTCTCCGCATTGCAACGTGCAATTCTGAAATTTTTTGCTTTTTCCTGCTCCTCTTAGCATGGTAAAGAAGATTCAAAGAGAGTGAGATGCCAGCTCCTTTCATTCAGTCAGTAGCTTCAATCATTTCTGGACGTTTTTCAATTGCAAAAATCAATGAATATTGTAAATGCACAAACAGTATTTTCTCCGCATTGCAAGGTGCAATTCTGAAATTTTTTGCTTTTTCCTGCTCCTCTTAGCATGATAAAGAAGATTCAAAGAGAGTGAGATGCCAGCTCCTTTCATTCAGTCAGTAGCTTCAAACATTTCTGGTATATGAATAACATGATGTTTTTCAATGGCAAAAATCAATGAATATTGTAAATGCACAAACAGTAATTTCTCCGCATTGCAAGGTGCAATTCTGAAATTTTTTGCTTTTTCCTGCTCCTCTTAGCATGATAAAGAAGATTAAAAGAGAGTGTGATGCCAGCTCCTTTCATTGTCAGTAGCTTCAATCATTTCTGGATGTTTTTCAATGGCAAAAATCAATGAATATTGTAAATGCACAAACAGTAATTTCTCCGCATTGCAAGGTGCAATTCTGAAATTTTTTGCTTTTTCCTGCTCCTCTTAGCATGATAAAGAAGATTCAAAGAGAGTGAGATGCCAGCTCCTTTCATTCAGTCAGTAGCTTCAAACATTTCTGGTATATGAATAACATGATGTTTTTCAATGGCAAAAATCAATGAATATTGTAAATGCACAAACAGTAATTTCTCCGCATTGCAAGGTGCAATTCTGAAATTTTTTGCTTTTTCCTGCTCCTCTTAGCATGATAAAGAAGATTCAAAGAGAGTGAGATGCCAGCTCCTTTCATTCAGTCAGTAGCTTCAATTATTTCTGGACGTTTTTCAATGGCAAAAATCAATGAATATTGTAAATGCACAAACAGTAATTTCTCCGCATTGCAAGGTGCAATTCTGAAATTTTTTGCTTTTTCCTGCTCCTCTTAGCATGATAAAGAAGATTCAAAGAGAGTGAGATGCCAGGTCCTTTCATTCAGTCAGTAGCTTCAATCATTTCTGGTATATGAATAACATGATGTTTTTCAATGGCAAAAATCAATGAATATTGTAAATGCACAAACAGTAATTTCTCCGCATTGCAAGGTGCAATTCTGAAATTTTTTGCTTTTTCCTGCTCCTCTTAGCATGATAAAGAAGATTCAAAGAGAGTGAGATGCCAGCTCCTTTCATTCAGTCAGTAGCTTCAAACATATCTGGTATATGAATAACATGATGTTTTTCAATGGCAAAAATCAATGAATATTGTAAATGCACAAACAGTAATTTCTCCGCATTGCAAGGTGCAATTCTGAAATTTTTTGCTTTTTCCTGCTCCTCTTAGCATGATAAAGAAGATTCAAAGAGATTGAGATGCCAGCTCCTTTCATTCAGTCAGTAGCTTCAATCATTTCTGGACGTTTTTCAATGGCAAAAATCAATGAATATTGTAAATGCACAAACAGTAATTTCTCCGCATTGCAAGGTGCAATTCTGAAATTTTTTGCTTTTTCCTGCTCCTCTTAGCATGATAAAGAAGATTCAAAGAGAGTGAGATGCCAGCTCCTTTCATTCAGTCAGTAGCTTCAAACATTTCTGGTATATGAATAACATGATGTTTTTCAATGGCAAAAATCAATGAATATTGTAAATGCACAAACAGGAATTTCTCCGCATTGCAAGGTGCAATTCTGAAACTTTTTGCTTTTTCCTGCTCCTCTTAGCATGATAAAGAAGATTCAAAGAGAGTGAGATGCCAGCTCCTTTCATTCAGTCAGTAGCTTCAATCATTTCTGGACGTTTTTCAATTGCAAAAATCAATGAATATTGTAAATGCACAAACAGTAATTTCTCCGCATTGCAAGGTGCAATTCTGAAATTTTTTGCTTTTTCCTGCTCCTCTTAGCATGATAAAGAAGATTCAAAGAGAGTCAGATGCCAGCTCCTTTCATTCAGTCAGTAGCTTCAAACATTTCTGGTATATGAATAACATGATGTTTTTCAATGGCAAAAATCAATGAATATTGTAAATGCACAAACAGTAATTTCTCCGCATTGCAAGGTGCAATTCTGAAATTTTTTGCTTTTTCCTGCTCCTCTTAGCATGATAAAGAAGATTCAAAGAGAGTGAGATGCCAGCTCCTTTCATTCAGTCAGTAGCTTCAATCATTTCTGGATGTTTTTCAATGGCAAAAATCAATGAATATTGTAAATGCACAAACAGTAATTTCTCCGCATTGCAAGGTGCAATTCTGAAATTTTTTGCTTTTTCCTGCTCCTCTTAGCATGATAAAGAAGATTCAAAGAGAGTGAGATGCCAGCTCCTTTCATTCAGTCAGTAGCTTCAAACATTTCTGGTATATGAATAACATGATGTTTTTCAATGGCAAAAATCAATGAATATTGTAAATGCACAAACAGTAATTTCTCCGCATTGCAAGGTGCAATTCTGAAATTTTTTGCTTTTTCCTGCTCCTCTTAGCATGATAAAGAAGATTCAAAGAGAGTGAGATGCCAGCTCCTTTCGTTCAGTCAGTAGCTTCAATCATTTCTGGACGTTTTTCAATGGCAAAAATCATTGAATATTGTAAATGCACAAACAGTAATTTCTCCGCATTGCAAGGTGCAATTCTGAAATTTTTTGCTTTTTCCTGCGCCTCTTAGCATGATAAAGAAGATTCAAAGAGAGTGAGATGCCAGCTCCTTTCATTCAGTCAGTAGCTTCAAACATTTCTGGTATATGAATAACATGATGTTTTTCAATGGCAAAAATCAATGAATATTGTAAATGCACAAAGAGTAATTTCTCCGCATTGCAAGGTGCAATTCTGAAATTTTTTGCTTTTTCCTGCTCCTCTTAGCATGATAAAGAAGATTCAAAGAGAGTGAGATGCCAGCTCCTTTCATTCAGTCAGTAGCTTCAAACATTTCAGGTATATGAATAACATGTTTTTCAATGGCAAAAATCAATGAATATTGTAAATGCACAAACAGTAATTTCTCCGCATTGCAACGTGCAATTCTGAAATTTTTTGCTTTTTCCTGCTCCTCTTAGCATGGTAAAGAAGATTCAAAGAGAGTGAGATGCCAGCTCCTTTCATTCAGTCAGTAGCTTCAATCATTTCTGGACGTTTTTCAATTGCAAAAATCAATGAATATTGTAAATGCACAAACAGTATTTTCTCCGCATTGCAAGGTGCAATTCTGAAATTTTTTGCTTTTTCCTGCTCCTCTTAGCATGATAAAGAAGATTCAAAGAGAGTGAGATGCCAGCTCCTTTCATTCAGTCAGTAGCTTCAAACATTTCTGGTATATGAATAACATGATGTTTTTCAATGGCAAAAATCAATGAATATTGTAAATGCACAAACAGTAATTTCTCCGCATTGCAAGGTGCAATTCTGAAATTTTTTGCTTTTTCCTGCTCCTCTTAGCATGATAAAGAAGATTAAAAGAGAGTGTGATGCCAGCTCCTTTCATTGTCAGTAGCTTCAATCATTTCTGGATGTTTTTCAATGGCAAAAATCAATGAATATTGTAAATGCACAAACAGTAATTTCTCCGCATTGCAAGGTGCAATTCTGAAATTTTTTGCTTTTTCCTGCTCCTCTTAGCATGATAAAGAAGATTCAAAGAGAGTGAGATGCCAGCTCCTTTCATTCAGTCAGTAGCTTCAAACATTTCTGGTATATGAATAACATGATGTTTTTCAATGGCAAAAATCAATGAATATTGTAAATGCACAAACAGTAATTTCTCCGCATTGCAAGGTGCAATTCTGAAATTTTTTGCTTTTTCCTGCTCCTCTTAGCATGATAAAGAAGATTCAAAGAGAGTGAGATGCCAGCTCCTTTCATTCAGTCAGTAGCTTCAATTATTTCTGGACGTTTTTCAATGGCAAAAATCAATGAATATTGTAAATGCACAAACAGTAATTTCTCCGCATTGCAAGGTGCAATTCTGAAATTTTTTGCTTTTTCCTGCTCCTCTTAGCATGATAAAGAAGATTCAAAGAGAGTGAGATGCCAGCTCCTTTCATTCAGTCAGTAGCTTCAATCATTTCTGGTATATGAATAACATGATGTTTTTCAATGGCAAAAATCAATGAATATGGTAAATGCACAAACAGTAATTTCTCCGCATTGCAAGGTGCAATTCTGAAATTTTTTGCTTTTTCCTGCTCCTCTTAGCATGATAAAGAAGATTCAAAGAGAGTGAGATGCCAGCTCCTTTCATTCAGTCAGTAGCTTCAATCATTTCTGGATGTTTTTCAATGGCAAAAATCAATGAATATTGTAAATGCACAAACAGTAATTTCTCCGCATTGCAAGGTGCAATTCTGAAATTTTTTGCTTTTTCCTGCTCCTCTTAGCATGATAAAGAAGATTCAAAGAGAGTGAGATGCCAGCTCCTTTCATTCAGTCAGTAGCTTCAATCATTTCTGGTATATGAATAACATGATGTTTTTCAATGGCAAAAATCAATGAATATTGTAAATGCACAAACAGTAATTTCTCCGCATTGCAAGGTGCAATTCTGAAATTTTTTGCTTTTTCCTGCTCCTCTTAGCATGATAAAGAAGATTCAAAGAGAGTGAGATGCCAGCTCCTTTCATTCAGTCAGTAGCTTCAATTATTTCTGGACGTTTTTCAATGGCAAAAATCAATGAATATTGTAAATGCACAAACAGTAATTTCTCCGCATTGCAAGGTGCAATTCTGAAATTTTTTGCTTTTTCCTGCTCCTCTTAGCATGATAAAGAAGATTCAAAGAGAGTGAGATGCCAGGTCCTTTCATTCAGTCAGTAGCTTCAATCATTTCTGGTATATGAATAACATGATGTTTTTCAATGGCAAAAATCAATGAATATTGTAAATGCACAAACAGTAATTTCTCCGCATTGCAAGGTGCAATTCTGAAATTTTTTGCTTTTTCCTGCTCCTCTTAGCATGATAAAGAAGATTCAAAGAGAGTGAGATGCCAGCTCCTTTCATTCAGTCAGTAGCTTCAAACATATCTGGTATATGAATAACATGATGTTTTTCAATGGCAAAAATCAATGAATATTGTAAATGCACAAACAGTAATTTCTCCGCATTGCAAGGTGCAATTCTGAAATTTTTTGCTTTTTCCTGCTCCTCTTAGCATGATAAAGAAGATTCAAAGAGATTGAGATGCCAGCTCCTTTCATTCAGTCAGTAGCTTCAATCATTTCTGGACGTTTTTCAATGGCAAAAATCAATGAATATTGTAAATGCACAAACAGTAATTTCTCCGCATTGCAAGGTGCAATTCTGAAATTTTTTGCTTTTTCCTGCTCCTCTTAGCATGATAAAGAAGATTCAAAGAGAGTGAGATGCCAGCTCCTTTCATTCAGTCAGTAGCTTCAAACATTTCTGGTATATGAATAACATGATGTTTTTCAATGGCAAAAATCAATGAATATTGTAAATGCACAAACAGGAATTTCTCCGCATTGCAAGGTGCAATTCTGAAACTTTTTGCTTTTTCCTGCTCCTCTTAGCATGATAAAGAAGATTCAAAGAGAGTGAGATGCCAGCTCCTTTCATTCAGTCAGTAGCTTCAATCATTTCTGGACGTTTTTCAATTGCAAAAATCAATGAATATTGTAAATGCACAAACAGTAATTTCTCCGCATTGCAAGGTGCAATTCTGAAATTTTTTGCTTTTTCCTGCTCCTCTTAGCATGATAAAGAAGATTCAAAGAGAGTCAGATGCCAGCTCCTTTCATTCAGTCAGTAGCTTCAAACATTTCTGGTATATGAATAACATGATGTTTTTCAATGGCAAAAATCAATGAATATTGTAAATGCACAAACAGTAATTTCTCCGCATTGCAAGGTGCAATTCTGAAATTTTTTGCTTTTTCCTGCTCCTCTTAGCATGATAAAGAAGATTCAAAGAGAGTGAGATGCCAGCTCCTTTCATTCAGTCAGTAGCTTCAATCATTTCTGGATGTTTTTCAATGGCAAAAATCAATGAATATTGTAAATGCACAAACAGTAATTTCTCCGCATTGCAAGGTGCAATTCTGAAATTTTTTGCTTTTTCCTGCTCCTCTTAGCATGATAAAGAAGATTCAAAGAGAGTGAGATGCCAGCTCCTTTCATTCAGTCAGTAGCTTCAAACATTTCTGGTATATGAATAACATGATGTTTTTCAATGGCAAAAATCAATGAATATTGTAAATGCACAAACAGTAATTTCTCCGCATTGCAAGGTGCAATTCTGAAATTTTTTGCTTTTTCCTGCTCCTCTTAGCATGATAAAGAAGATTCAAAGAGAGTGAGATGCCAGCTCCTTTCGTTCAGTCAGTAGCTTCAATCATTTCTGGACGTTTTTCAATGGCAAAAATCATTGAATATTGTAAATGCACAAACAGTAATTTCTCCGCATTGCAAGGTGCAATTCTGAAATTTTTTGCTTTTTCCTGCGCCTCTTAGCATGATAAAGAAGATTCAAAGAGAGTGAGATGCCAGCTCCTTTCATTCAGTCAGTAGCTTCAAACATTTCTGGTATATGAATAACATGATGTTTTTCAATGGCAAAAATCAATGAATATTGTAAATGCACAAAGAGTAATTTCTCCGCATTGCAAGGTGCAATTCTGAAATTTTTTGCTTTTTCCTGCTCCTCTTAGCATGATAAAGAAGATTCAAAGAGAGTGAGATGCCAGCTCCTTTCATTCAGTCAGTAGCTTCAAACATTTCAGGTATATGAATAACATGTTTTTCAATGGCAAAAATCAATGAATATTGTAAATGCACAAACAGTAATTTCTCCGCATTGCAACGTGCAATTCTGAAATTTTTTGCTTTTTCCTGCTCCTCTTAGCATGGTAAAGAAGATTCAAAGAGAGTGAGATGCCAGCTCCTTTCATTCAGTCAGTAGCTTCAATCATTTCTGGACGTTTTTCAATTGCAAAAATCAATGAATATTGTAAATGCACAAACAGTATTTTCTCCGCATTGCAAGGTGCAATTCTGAAATTTTTTGCTTTTTCCTGCTCCTCTTAGCATGATAAAGAAGATTCAAAGAGAGTGAGATGCCAGCTCCTTTCATTCAGTCAGTAGCTTCAAACATTTCTGGTATATGAATAACATGATGTTTTTCAATGGCAAAAATCAATGAATATTGTAAATGCACAAACAGTAATTTCTCCGCATTGCAAGGTGCAATTCTGAAATTTTTTGCTTTTTCCTGCTCCTCTTAGCATGATAAAGAAGATTAAAAGAGAGTGTGATGCCAGCTCCTTTCATTGTCAGTAGCTTCAATCATTTCTGGATGTTTTTCAATGGCAAAAATCAATGAATATTGTAAATGCACAAACAGTAATTTCTCCGCATTGCAAGGTGCAATTCTGAAATTTTTTGCTTTTTCCTGCTCCTCTTAGCATGATAAAGAAGATTCAAAGAGAGTGAGATGCCAGCTCCTTTCATTCAGTCAGTAGCTTCAAACATTTCTGGTATATGAATAACATGATGTTTTTCAATGGCAAAAATCAATGAATATTGTAAATGCACAAACAGTAATTTCTCCGCATTGCAAGGTGCAATTCTGAAATTTTTTGCTTTTTCCTGCTCCTCTTAGCATGATAAAGAAGATTCAAAGAGAGTGAGATGCCAGCTCCTTTCATTCAGTCAGTAGCTTCAATTATTTCTGGACGTTTTTCAATGGCAAAAATCAATGAATATTGTAAATGCACAAACAGTAATTTCTCCGCATTGCAAGGTGCAATTCTGAAATTTTTTGCTTTTTCCTGCTCCTCTTAGCATGATAAAGAAGATTCAAAGAGAGTGAGATGCCAGCTCCTTTCATTCAGTCAGTAGCTTCAATCATTTCTGGTATATGAATAACATGATGTTTTTCAATGGCAAAAATCAATGAATATGGTAAATGCACAAACAGTAATTTCTCCGCATTGCAAGGTGCAATTCTGAAATTTTTTGCTTTTTCCTGCTCCTCTTAGCATGATAAAGAAGATTCAAAGAGAGTGAGATGCCAGCTCCTTTCATTCAGTCAGTAGCTTCAATCATTTCTGGATGTTTTTCAATGGCAAAAATCAATGAATATTGTAAATGCACAAACAGTAATTTCTCCGCATTGCAAGGTGCAATTCTGAAATTTTTTGCTTTTTCCTGCTCCTCTTAGCATGATAAAGAAGATTCAAAGAGAGTGAGATGCCAGCTCCTTTCATTCAGTCAGTAGCTTCAATCATTTCTGGTATATGAATAACATGATGTTTTTCAATGGCAAAAATCAATGAATATTGTAAATGCACAAGCAGTAATTTCTCCGCATTGCAAGGTGCAATTCTGAAATTTTTTGCTTTTTCCTGCTCCTCTTAGCATGATAAAGAAAATTCAAAGAGAGTGAGATGCCAGCTCCTTTCATTCAGTCAGTAGCTTCAAACATTTCTGGTATATGAATAACATGATGTTTTTCAATGGCAAAAATCAATGAATATTGTAAATGCACAAACAGTAATTTCTCCGCATTGCAAGGTGCAATTCTGAAATTTTTTGCTTTTTCCTGCTCCTCTTAGCATGATAAAGAAGATTCAAAGAGAGTGAGATGCCAGCTCCTTTCATTCAGTCAGTAGCTTCAAACATATCTGGTATATGAATAACATGATGTTTTTCAATGGCAAAAATCAATGAATATTGTAAATGCACAAACAGTAATTTCTCCGCATTGCAAGGTGCAATTCTGAAATTTTTTGCTTTTTCCTGCTCCTCTTAGCATGATAAAGAAGATTCAAAGAGATTGAGATGCCAGCTCCTTTCATTCAGTCAGTAGCTTCAATCATTTCTGGACGTTTTTCAATGGCAAAAATCAATGAATATTGTAAATGCACAAACAGTAATTTCTCCGCATTGCAAGGTGCAATTCTGAAATTTTTTGCTTTTTCCTGCTCCTCTTAGCATGATAAAGAAGATTCAAAGAGAGTGAGATGCCAGCTCCTTTCAATCAGTCAGTAGCTTCAAACATTTCTGGTATATGAATAACATGATGTTTTTCAATGGCAAAAATCAATGAATATTGTAAATGCACAAACAGGAATTTCTCCGCATTGCAAGGTGCAATTCTGAAATTTTTTGCTTTTTCCTGCTCCTCTTAGCATGATAAAGAAGATTCAAAGAGAGTGACATGCCAGCTCCTTTCATTCAGTCAGTAGCTTCAATCATTTCTGGACGTTTTTCAATGGCAAAAATCAATGAATATTGTAAATGCACAAACAGTAATTTCTCCGCATTGCAAGGTGCAATTCTGAAATTTTTTGCTTTTTCCTGCTCCTCTTAGCATGATAGAGAAGATTCAAAGAGAGTGAGATGCCAGCTCCTTTCATTCAGTCAGTAGCTTCAATCATTTCTGGTCGTTTTTCAATGGCAAAAATCAATGAATATGGTAAATGCACAAACAGTAATTTCTCCGCATTGCAAGGTGCAATTCTGAAATTTTTTGCTTTTTCCTGCTCCTCTTAGCATGATAAAGAAGATTCAAAGAGAGTGAGATGCCAGGTCCTTTCATTCAGTCAGTAGCTTCAATCATTTCTGGTATATGAATAACATGATGTTTTTCAATGGCAAAAATCAATGAATATTGTAAATGCACAAACAGTAATTTCTCTGCATTGCAAGGTGCAATTCTGAAATTTTTTGCTTTTTCCTGCTCCTCTTAGCATGATAAAGAAGATTCAAAGAGAGTGAGATGCCAGCTCCTTTCGTTCAGTCAGTAGCTTCAAACATATCTGGTATATGAATAACATGATGTTTTTCAATGGCAAAAATCAATGAATATTGTAAATGCACAAACAGTAATTTCTCCGCATTGCAAGGTGCAATTCTGAAATTTTTTGCTTTTTCCTGCTCCTCTTAGCATGATAAAGAAGATTCAAAGAGATTGAGATGCCAGCTCCTTTCATTCAGTCAGTAGCTTCAATCATTTCTGGACGTTTTTCAATGGCAAAAATCAATGAATATTGTAAATGCACAAACAGTAATTTCTCCGCATTGCAAGGTGCAATTCTGAAATTTTTTGCTTTTTCCTGCTCCTCTTAGCATGATAAAGAAGATTCAAAGAGAGTGAGATGCCAGCTCCTTTCATTCAGTCAGTAGCTTCAAACATTTCTGGTATATGAATAACATGATGTTTTTCAATGGCAAAAATCAATGAATATTGTAAATGCACAAACAGGAATTTCTCCGCATTGCAAGGTGCAATTCTGAAATTTTTTGCTTTTTCCTGCTCCTCTTAGCATGATAAAGAAGATTCAAAGAGAGTGAGATGCCAGCTCCTTTCATTCAGTCAGTAGCTTCAATCATTTCTGGACGTTTTTCAATGGCAAAAATCAATGAATATTGTAAGTGCACAAACAGTAATTTCTCCGCATTGCAAGGTGCAATTCTGAAATTTTTTGCTTTTTCCTGCTCCTCTTAGCATGGTAGAGAAGATTCAAAGAGAGTGAGATGCCAGCTCCTTTCATTCAGTCAGTAGCTTCAATCATTTCTGGTCGTTTTTCAATGGCAAAAATCAATGAATATGGTAAATGCACAAACAGTAATTTCTCCGCATTGCAAGGTGCAATTCTGAAATTTTTTGCTTTTTCCTGCTCCTCTTAGCATGATAAAGAAGATTCAAAGAGAGTGAGATGCCAGGTCCTTTCATTCAGTCAGTAGCTTCAATCATTTCTGGTATATGAATAACATGATGTTTTTCAATGGCAAAAATCAATGAATATTGTAAATGCACAAACAGTAATTTCTCCGCATTGCAAGGTGCAATTCTGAAATTTTTTGCTTTTTCCTGCTCCTCTTAGCATGATAAAGAAGATTCAAAGAGAGTGAGATGCCAGCTCCTTTCATTCAGTCAGTAGCTTCAAACATATCTGGTATATGAATAACATGATGTTTTTCAATGGCAAAAATCAATGAATATTGTAAATGCACAAACAGTAATTTCTCCGCATTGCAAGGTGCAATTCTGAAATTTTTTGCTTTTTCCTGCTCCTCTTAGCATGATAAAGAAGATTCAAAGAGATTGAGATGCCAGCTCCTTTCATTCAGTCAGTAGCTTCAATCATTTCTGGACGTTTTTCAATGGCAAAAATCAATGAATATTGTAAATGCACAAACAGTAATTTCTCCGCATTGCAAGGTGCAATTCTGAAATTTTTTGCTTTTTCCTGCTCCTCTTAGCATGATAAAGAAGATTCAAAGAGAGTGAGATGCCAGCTCCTTTCATTCAGTCAGTAGCTTCAATCATTTCTGGACGTTTTTCAATTGCAAAAATCAATGAATATTGTAAATGCACAAACAGTAATTTCTCCGCATTGCAAGGTGCAATTCTGAAATTTTTTGCTTTTTCCTGCTCCTCTTAGCATGATAAAGAAGATTCAAAGAGAGTGAGATGCCAGCTCCTTTCATTCAGTCAGTAGCTTCAAACATTTCTGGTATATGAATAACATGATGTTTTTCAATGGCAAAAATCAATGAATAATGTAAATGCACAAACAGTAATTTCTCCGCATTGCAAGGTGCAATTCTGAAATTTTTTGCTTTTTCCTGCTCCTCTTAGCATGATAAAGAAGATTCAAAGAGAGTGAGATGCCAGCTCCTTTCATTCAGTCAGAAGCTTCAATCATTTCTGGATGTTTTTCAATGGCAAAAATCAATGAATATTGTAAATGCACAAACAGTAATTTCTCCGCATTGCAAGGTGCAATTCTGAAATTTTTTGCTTTTTCCTGCTCCTCTTAGCATGATAAAGAAGATTCAAAGAGAGTGAGATGCCAGCTCCTTTCATTCAGTCAGTAGCTTCAAACATTTCTGGTATATGAATAACATGATGTTTTTCAATGGCAAAAATCAATGAATATTGAAAAATGCACAAACAGTAATTTCTCCGCATTGCAAGGTGCAATTCTGAAATTTTTTGCTTTTTCCTGCTCCTCTTAGCATGATAAAGAAGATTCAAAGAGAGTGAGATGCCAGCTCCTTTCATTCAGTCAGTAGCTTCAAACATATCTGGTATATGAATAACATGATGTTTTTCAATGGCAAAAATCAATGAATATTGTAAATGCACAAAAAGTAATTTCTCCGCATTGCAAGGTGCAATTCTGAAATTTTTTGCTTTTTCCTGCTCCTCTTAGCATGATAAAGAAGATTCAAAGAGATTGAGATGCCAGCTCCTTTCATTCAGTCAGTAGCTTCAATCATTTCTGGACGTTTTTCAATGGCAAAAATCAATGAATATTGTAAATGCACAAACAGTAATTTCTCCGCATTGCAAGGTGCAATTCTGAAATTTTTTGCTTTTTCCTGCTCCTCTTAGCATGATAAAGAAGATTCAAAGAGAGTGAGATGCCAGCTCCTTTCATTCAGTCAGTAGCTTCAATCATTTCTGGACGTTTTTCAATTGCAAAAATCAATGAATATTGTAAATGCACAAACAGTAATTTCTCCGCATTGCAAGGTGCAATTCTGAAATTTTTTGCTTTTTCCTGCTCCTCTTAGCATGATAAAGAAGATTCAAAGAGAGTGAGATGCCAGCTCCTTTCATTCAGTCAGTAGCTTCAAACATTTCTGGTATATGAATAACATGATGTTTTTCAATGGCAAAAATCAATGAATATTGTAAATGCACAAACAGTAATTTCTCCGCATTGCAAGGTGCAATTCTGAAATTTTTTGCTTTTTCCTGCTCCTCTTAGCATGGTAGAGAAGATTCAAAGAGAGTGAGATGCCAGCTCCTTTCATTCAGTCAGTAGCTTCAATCATTTCTGGTCGTTTTTCAATGGCAAAAATCAATGAATATGGTAAATGCACAAACAGTAATTTCTCCGCATTGCAAGGTGCAATTCTGAAATTTTTTGCTTTTTCCTGCTCCTCTTAGCATGATAAAGAAGATTCAAAGAGAGTGAGATGCCAGGTCCTTTCATTCAGTCAGTAGCTTCAATCATTTCTGGTATATGAATAACATGATGTTTTTCAATGGCAAAAATCAATGAATATTGTAAATGCACAAACAGTAATTTCTCCGCATTGCAAGGTGCAATTCTGAAATTTTTTGCTTTTTCCTGCTCCTCTTAGCATGATAAAGAAGATTCAAAGAGAGTGAGATGCCAGCTCCTTTCATTCAGTCAGTAGCTTCAAACATATCTGGTATATGAATAACATGATGTTTTTCAATGGCAAAAATCAATGAATATTGTAAATGCACAAACAGTAATTTCTCCGCATTGCAAGGTGCAATTCTGAAATTTTTTGCTTTTTCCTGCTCCTCTTAGCATGATAAAGAAGATTCAAAGAGATTGAGATGCCAGCTCCTTTCATTCAGTCAGTAGCTTCAATCATTTCTGGACGTTTTTCAATGGCAAAAATCAATGAATATTGTAAATGCACAAACAGTAATTTCTCCGCATTGCAAGGTGCAATTCTGAAATTTTTTGCTTTTTCCTGCTCCTCTTAGCATGATAAAGAAGATTCAAAGAGAGTGAGATGCCAGCTCCTTTCATTCAGTCAGTAGCTTCAATCATTTCTGGACGTTTTTCAATTGCAAAAATCAATGAATATTGTAAATGCACAAACAGTAATTTCTCCGCATTGCAAGGTGCAATTCTGAAATTTTTTGCTTTTTCCTGCTCCTCTTAGCATGATAAAGAAGATTCAAAGAGAGTGAGATGCCAGCTCCTTTCATTCAGTCAGTAGCTTCAAACATTTCTGGTATATGAATAACATGATGTTTTTCAATGGCAAAAATCAATGAATATTGTAAATGCACAAACAGTAATTTCTCCGCATTGCAAGGTGCAATTCTGAAATTTTTTGCTTTTTCCTGCTCCTCTTAGCATGATAAAGAAGATTCAAAGAGAGTGAGATGCCAGCTCCTTTCATTCAGTCAGAAGCTTCAATCATTTCTGGATGTTTTTCAATGGCAAAAATCAATGAATATTGTAAATGCACAAACAGTAATTTCTCCGCATTGCAAGGTGCAATTCTGAAATTTTTTGCTTTTTCCTGCTCCTCTTAGCATGATAAAGAAGATTCAAAGAGAGTGAGATGCCAGCTCCTTTCATTCAGTCAGTAGCTTCAAACATTTCTGGTATATGAATAACATGATGTTTTTCAATGGCAAAAATCAATGAATATTGAAAAATGCACAAACAGTAATTTCTCCGCATTGCAAGGTGCAATTCTGAAATTTTTTGCTTTTTCCTGCTCCTCTTAGCATGATAAAGAAGATTCAAAGAGAGTGAGATGCCAGCTCCTTTCATTCAGTCAGTAGCTTCAAACATATCTGGTATATGAATAACATGATGTTTTTCAATGGCAAAAATCAATGAATATTGTAAATGCACAAACAGTAATTTCTCCGCATTGCAAGGTGCAATTCTGAAATTTTTTGCTTTTTCCTGCTCCTCTTAGCATGATAAAGAAGATTCAAAGAGATTGAGATGCCAGCTCCTTTCATTCAGTCAGTAGCTTCAATCATTTCTGGACGTTTTTCAATGGCAAAAATCAATGAATATTGTAAATGCACAAACAGTAATTTCTCCGCATTGCAAGGTGCAATTCTGAAATTTTTTGCTTTTTCCTGCTCCTCTTAGCATGATAAAGAAGATTCAAAGAGAGTGAGATGCCAGCTCCTTTCATTCAGTCAGTAGCTTCAATCATTTCTGGACGTTTTTCAATTGCAAAAATCAATGAATATTGTAAATGCACAAACAGTAATTTCTCCGCATTGCAAGGTGCAATTCTGAAATTTTTTGCTTTTTCCTGCTCCTCTTAGCATGATAAAGAAGATTCAAAGAGAGTGAGATGCCAGCTCCTTTCATTCAGTCAGTAGCTTCAAACATTTCTGGTATATGAATAACATGATGTTTTTCAATGGCAAAAATCAATGAATATTGTAAATGCACAAACAGTAATTTCTCCGCATTGCAAGGTGCAATTCTGAAATTTTTTGCTTTTTCCTGCTCCTCTTAGCATGATAAAGAAGATTCAAAGAGAGTGAGATGCCAGCTCCTTTCATTCAGTCAGAAGCTTCAATCATTTCTGGATGTTTTTCAATGTCAAAAATCAATGAATATTGTAAATGCACAAACAGTAATTTCTCCGCATTGCAAGGTGCAATTCTGAAATTTTTTGCTTTTTCCTGCTCCTCTTAGCATGGTAGAGAAGATTCAAAGAGAGTGAGATGCCAGCTCCTTTCATTCAGTCAGTAGCTTCAATCATTTCTGGTCGTTTTTCAATGGCAAAAATCAATGAATATGGTAAATGCACAAACAGTAATTTCTCCGCATTGCAAGGTGCAATTCTGAAATTTTTTGCTTTTTCCTGCTCCTCTTAGCATGATAAAGAAGATTCAAAGAGAGTGAGATGCCAGGTCCTTTCATTCAGTCAGTAGCTTCAATCATTTCTGGTATATGAATAACATGATGTTTTTCAATGGCAAAAATCAATGAATATTGTAAATGCACAAACAGTAATTTCTCCGCATTGCAAGGTGCAATTCTGAAATTTTTTGCTTTTTCCTGCTCCTCTTAGCATGATAAAGAAGATTCAAAGAGAGTGAGATGCCAGCTCCTTTCATTCAGTCAGTAGCTTCAAACATATCTGGTATATGAATAACATGATGTTTTTCAATGGCAAAAATCAATGAATATTGTAAATGCACAAACAGTAATTTCTCCGCATTGCAAGGTGCAATTCTGAAATTTTTTGCTTTTTCCTGCTCCTCTTAGCATGATAAAGAAGATTCAAAGAGATTGAGATGCCAGCTCCTTTCATTCAGTCAGTAGCTTCAATCATTTCTGGACGTTTTTCAATGGCAAAAATCAATGAATATTGTAAATGCACAAACAGTAATTTCTCCGCATTGCAAGGTGCAATTCTGAAATTTTTTGCTTTTTCCTGCTCCTCTTAGCATGATAAAGAAGATTCAAAGAGAGTGAGATGCCAGCTCCTTTCATTCAGTCAGTAGCTTCAATCATTTCTGGACGTTTTTCAATTGCAAAAATCAATGAATATTGTAAATGCACAAACAGTAATTTCTCCGCATTGCAAGGTGCAATTCTGAAATTTTTTGCTTTTTCCTGCTCCTCTTAGCATGATAAAGAAGATTCAAAGAGAGTGAGATGCCAGCTCCTTTCATTCAGTCAGTAGCTTCAAACATTTCTGGTATATGAATAACATGATGTTTTTCAATGGCAAAAATCAATGAATATTGTAAATGCACAAACAGTAATTTCTCCGCATTGCAAGGTGCAATTCTGAAATTTTTTGCTTTTTCCTGCTCCTCTTAGCATGATAAAGAAGATTCAAAGAGAGTGAGATGCCAGCTCCTTTCATTCAGTCAGAAGCTTCAATCATTTCTGGATGTTTTTCAATGGCAAAAATCAATGAATATTGTAAATGCACAAACAGTAATTTCTCCGCATTGCAAGGTGCAATTCTGAAATTTTTTGCTTTTTCCTGCTCCTCTTAGCATGATAAAGAAGATTCAAAGAGAGTGAGATGCCAGCTCCTTTCATTCAGTCAGTAGCTTCAAACATTTCTGGTATATGAATAACATGATGTTTTTCAATGGCAAAAATCAATGAATATTGAAAAATGCACAAACAGTAATTTCTCCGCATTGCAAGGTGCAATTCTGAAATTTTTTGCTTTTTCCTGCTCCTCTTAGCATGATAAAGAAGATTCAAAGAGAGTGAGATGCCAGCTCCTTTCATTCAGTCAGTAGCTTCAAACATATCTGGTATATGAATAACATGATGTTTTTCAATGGCAAAAATCAATGAATATTGTAAATGCACAAACAGTAATTTCTCCGCATTGCAAGGTGCAATTCTGAAATTTTTTGCTTTTTCCTGCTCCTCTTAGCATGATAAAGAAGATTCAAAGAGATTGAGATGCCAGCTCCTTTCATTCAGTCAGTAGCTTCAATCATTTCTGGACGTTTTTCAATGGCAAAAATCAATGAATATTGTAAATGCACAAACAGTAATTTCTCCGCATTGCAAGGTGCAATTCTGAAATTTTTTGCTTTTTCCTGCTCCTCTTAGCATGATAAAGAAGATTCAAAGAGAGTGAGATGCCAGCTCCTTTCATTCAGTCAGTAGCTTCAATCATTTCTGGACGTTTTTCAATTGCAAAAATCAATGAATATTGTAAATGCACAAACAGTAATTTCTCCGCATTGCAAGGTGCAATTCTGAAATTTTTTGCTTTTTCCTGCTCCTCTTAGCATGATAAAGAAGATTCAAAGAGAGTGAGATGCCAGCTCCTTTCATTCAGTCAGTAGCTTCAAACATTTCTGGTATATGAATAACATGATGTTTTTCAATGGCAAAAATCAATGAATATTGTAAATGCACAAACAGTAATTTCTCCGCATTGCAAGGTGCAATTCTGAAATTTTTTGCTTTTTCCTGCTCCTCTTAGCATGATAAAGAAGATTCAAAGAGAGTGAGATGCCAGCTCCTTTCATTCAGTCAGAAGCTTCAATCATTTCTGGATGTTTTTCAATGGCAAAAATCAATGAATATTGTAAATGCACAAACAGTAATTTCTCCGCATTGCAAGGTGCAATTCTGAAATTTTTTGCTTTTTCCTGCTCCTCTTAGCATGATAAAGAAGATTCAAAGAGAGTGAGATGCCAGCTCCTTTCATTCAGTCAGTAGCTTCAAACATTTCTGGTATATGAATAACATGATGTTTTTCAATGGCAAAAATCAATGAATATTGAAAAATGCACAAACAGTAATTTCTCCGCATTGCAAGGTGCAATTCTGAAATTTTTTGCTTTTTCCTGCTCCTCTTAGCATGATAAAGAAGATTCAAAGAGAGTGAGATGCCAGCTCCTTTCATTCAGTCAGTAGCTTCAAACATATCTGGTATATGAATAACATGATGTTTTTCAATGGCAAAAATCAATGAATATTGTAAATGCACAAACAGTAATTTCTCCGCATTGCAAGGTGCAATTCTGAAATTTTTTGCTTTTTCCTGCTCCTCTTAGCATGATAAAGAAGATTCAAAGAGATTGAGATGCCAGCTCCTTTCATTCAGTCAGTAGCTTCAATCATTTCTGGACGTTTTTCAATGGCAAAAATCAATGAATATTGTAAATGCACAAACAGTAATTTCTCCGCATTGCAAGGTGCAATTCTGAAATTTTTTGCTTTTTCCTGCTCCTCTTAGCATGATAAAGAAGATTCAAAGAGAGTGATATGCCAGCTCCTTTCAATCAGTCAGTAGCTTCAAACATTTCTGGTATATGAATAACATGATGTTTTTCAATGGCAAAAATCAATGAATATTGTAAATGCACAAACAGGAATTTCTCCGCATTGCAAGGTGCAATTCTGAAATTTTTTGCTTTTTCCTGCTCCTCTTCGCATGATAAAGAAGATTCAAAGAGAGTGAGATGCCAGCTCCTTTCATTCAGTCAGTAGCTTCAATCATTTCTGGACGTTTTTCAATGGCAAAAATCAATGAATATTGTAAATGCACAAACAGTAATTTCTCCGCATTGCAAGGTGCAATTCTGAAATTTTTTGCTTTTTCCTGCTCCTCTTAGCATGATAGAGAAGATTCAAAGAGAGTGAGATGCCAGCTCCTTTCATTCAGTCAGTAGCTTCAATCATTTCTGGTCGTTTTTCAATGGCAAAAATCAATGAATATGGTAAATGCACAAACAGTAATTTCTCCGCATTGCAAGGTGCAATTCTGAAATTTTTTGCTTTTTCCTGCTCCTCTTAGCATGATAAAGAAGATTCAAAGAGAGTGAGATGCCAGCTCCTTTCATTCAGTCAGTAGCTTCAATCATTTCTGGTATATGAATAACATGATGTTTTTCAATGGCAAAAATCAATGAATATTGTAAATGCACAAACAGTAATTTCTCCGCATTGCAAGGTGCAATTCTGAAATTTTTTGCTTTTTCCTGCTCCTCTTAGCATGATAAAGAAGATTCAAAGAGAGTGAGATGCCAGCTCCTTTCATTCAGTCAGTAGCTTCAAACATATCTGGTATATGAATAACATGATGTTTTTCAATGGCAAAAATCAATGAATATTGTAAATGCACAAACAGTAATTTCTCCGCATTGCAAGGTGCAATTCTGAAATTTTTTGCTTTTTCCTGCTCCTCTTAGCATGATAAAGAAGATTCAAAGAGATTGAGATGCCAGCTCCTTTCATTCAGTCAGTAGCTTCAATCATTTATGGACGTTTTTCAATGGCAAAAATCAATGAATATTGTAAATGCACAAACAGTAATTTCTCCGCATTGCAAGGTGCAATTCTGAAATTTTTTGCTTTTTCCTGCTCCTCTTAGTATGATAAAGAAGATTCAAAGAGAGTGAGATGCCAGCTCCTTTCATTCAGTCAGTAGCTTCAAACATTTCTGGTATATGAATAACATGATGTTTTTCAATGGCAAAAATCAATGAATATTGTAAATGCACAAACAGGAATTTCTCCGCATTGCAAGGTGCAATTCTGAAATTTTTTGCTTTTTCCTGCTCCTCTTAGCATGATAAAGAAGATTCAAAGAGAGTGAGATGCCAGCTCCTTTCATTCAGTCAGTAGCTTCAATCATTTCTGGACGTTTTTCAATTGCAAAAATCAATGAATATTGTAAATGCACAAACAGTAATTTCTCCGCATTGCAAGGTGCAATTCTGAAATTTTTTGCTTTTTCCTGCTCCTCTTAGCATGATAAAGAAGATTCAAAGAGAGTCAGATGCCAGCTCCTTTCATTCAGTCAGTAGCTTCAAACATTTCTGGTATATGAATAACATGATGTTTTTCAATGGCAAAAATCAATGAATATTGTAAATGCACAAACAGTAATTTCTCCGCATTGCAAGGTGCAATTCTGAAATTTTTTGCTTTTTCCTGCTCCTCTTAGCATGATAAAGAAGATTCAAAGAGAGTGAGATGCCAGCTCCTTTCATTCAGTCAGTAGCTTCAATCATTTCTGGATGTTTTTCAATGGCAAAAATCAATGAATATTGTAAATGCACAAACAGTAATTTCTCCGCATTGCAAGGTGCAATTCTGAAATTTTTTGCTTTTTCCTGCTCCTCTTAGCATGATAAAGAAGATTCAAAGAGAGTGAGATGCCAGCTCCTTTCATTCAGTCAGTAGCTTCAAACATTTCTGGTATATGAATAACATGATGTTTTTCAATGGCAAAAATCAATGAATATTGTAAATGCACAAACAGTAATTTCTAAGCATTGCAAGGTGCAATTCTGAAATTTTTTGCTTTTTCCTGCTCCTCTTAGCATGATAAAGAAGATTCAAAGAGAGTGAGATGCCAGCTCCTTTCGTTCAGTCAGTAGCTTCAATCATTTCTGGACGTTTTTCAATGGCAAAAATCATTGAATATTGTAAATGCACAAACAGTAATTTCTCCGCATTGCAAGGTGCAATTCTGAAATTTTTTACTTTTTCCTGCTCCTCTTAGCATGATAAAGAAGATTCAAAGAGAGTGAGATGCCAGCTCCTTTCATTCAGTCAGTAGCTTCAATCATTTCTGGTATATGAATAACATGATGTTTTTCAATGGCAAAAATCAATGAATATTGTAAATGCACAAACAGTAATTTCTCCGCATTGCAAGGTGCAAATCTGATTTTTTTTACTTTTTCCTGCTCCTCTTAGCATGATAAAGAAGATTCAAAGAGAGTGAGATGCCAGCTCCTTTCATTCAGTCAGTAGCTTCAATCATTTCTGGACGTTTTTCAATGGCAAAAATCAATGAATATTGTAAATGCACAAACAGTAATTTCTCCGCATTGCAAGGTGCAATTCTGAAATTTTTTGCTTTTTCCTGCTCCTCTTAGCATGATAAAGAAGATTCAAAGAGAGTGAGATGCCAGCTCCTTTCATTCAGTCAGTAACTTCAAACATTCCTGGTATATGAATAACATGATGTTTTTCAATGGCAAATATCAATGAATATTGTAAATGCACAAATAGTAATTTCTCCGCATTGCAAGGTTCAATTCTGAAATTTTTTGCTTTTTCCTGCTCCTCTTAGCATGATAAAGAAGATTCAAAGAGAGTGAGATGCCAGCTAATTTCATTCAGTCAGTAGCTTCAATCATTTCTGGACGTTTTTCAATGGCAAAAATCAATGAATATTGTAAATGCACAAACAGTAATTTCTCCGCATTGCAAGGTGCAATTCTGAAATTTTTTGCTTTTTGCTGCTCCTCTTAGCATGATAAAGAAGATTCAAAGAGAGTGAGATGCCAGCTCCTTTCATTCAGTCAGTAGCTTCAAACATTTCTGGTATATGAATAACATGATGTTTTTCAATGGCAAAAATCAATGAATATTGTAAATGCACAAACAGTAATTTCTCCGCATTGCAAGGTGCAATTCTGAAATTTTTTGCTTTTTCCTGCTCCTCTTAGCATGATAAAGAAGATTCAAAGAGAGTGAGATGCCAGCTCCTTTCGTTCAGTCAGTAGCTTCAATCATTTCTGGACGTTTTTCAATGGCAAAAATCATTGAATATTGTAAATGCACAAACAGTAATTTCTCCGCATTGCAATGTGCAATTCTGAAATTTTTTACTTTTTCCTGCTCCTCTTAGCATGATAAAGAAGATTCAAAGAGAGTGAGATGCCAGCTCCTTTCATTCAGTCAGTAGCTTCAATCATTTCTGGTATATGAATAACATGATGTTTTTCAATGGCAAAAATCAATGAATATTGTAACTGCACAAACAGTAATTTCTCCGCATTGCAAGGTGCAATTCTGAAATTTTTTGCTTTTTCCTGCTCCTCTTAGCATGATAAAGAAGATTCAAAGAGAGTGAGATGCCAGCTCCTTTCATTCAGTCAGTAGCTTCAATCATTTCTGGACGTTTTTCAATGGCAAAAATCAATGAATATTGTAAATGCACAAACAGTAATTTCTCCGCATTGCAAGGTGCAATTCTGAAATTTTTTGCTTTTTCCTGCTCCTCTTAGCATGATAAAGAAGATTCAAAGAGAGTGAGATGCCAGCTCCTTTCATTCAGTCAGTAGCTTCAATCATTTCTGGTATATGAATAACATGATGTTTTTCAATGGCAAAAATCAATGAATATTGTAACTGCACAAACTAATTTCTCTGCATTGCAAGGTGCAATTCTGAAATTTTTTGCTTTTTCCTGCTCCTCTTAGCATGATAAAGAAGATTCAAAGAGAGTGAGATTCCAGCTCCTTTCATTCAGTCAGTAGCTTCAATCATTTCTGGACGTTTTTCAATGGCAAAAATCAATGAATATTGTAAATGCACAAACAGTAATTTCTCCGCATTGCAAGGTGCAATTCTAAAATTTTTTGCTTTTTCCTGCTCCTCTTAGCATGATAAAGAAGATTCAAAGAGAGTGAGATGCCAGCTCCTTTCATTCAGTCAGTAGCTTCAATCTTTTCTGGACGTTTTTCAATGGCAAAAATCAATGAATATTGTAAATGCACAAACTGTAATTTCTCCGCATTGCAAGGCGCAATTCTGAAATTTTTTGCTTTTTCCTGCTCCTCTTAGCATGATAAAGAAGATTCAATGAGAGTGAGATGCCAGCTCCTTTCATTCAGTCAGTAGCTTCAATCGTTTCTGGACGTTTTTCAATGGCAAAAATCAATGAATATTGTAAATGCACAAACAGTAATTTCTCCGCATTGCAAGGTGCAATTCTGAAATTTTTTGCTTTTTCCTGCTCCTCTTAGCATGATAAAGAAGATTCAAAGAGATTGAGATGCCAGCTCCTTTCATTCAGTCAGTAGCTTCAAACATTTCTGGTATATGAATAACATGATGTTTTTCAATGGCAAAAATCAATGAATATTGTAAATGCACAAACAGTAATTTCTCCGCATTGCAAGGTGCAAGTCTGAAATTTTTTGCTTTTTCCTGCTCCTCTTAGCATGATAAAGAAGATTCAAAGAGAGTGAGATGCCAGCTACTTTCATTCAGTCAGTAGCTTCAATCATTTCTGGACGTTTTTCAATGGTAAAAATCAATGAATATTGTAAATGCACAAACAGTAATTTCTCCGCATTGCAAGGTGCAATTCTGAAATTTTTTGCTTTTTCCTGCTCCTCTTAGCATGATAAAGAAGATTCAAAGAGAGTGAGATGCCAGCTCCTTTCATTCAGTCAGTAGCTTCAAACATTTCTGGTATATGAATAACATGATGTTTTTCAATGGCAAAAATCAATGAATATTGTAAATGCACAAACAGTAATTTCTCCGCATTGCAAGGTGCAATTCTGAAATTTTTTGCTTTTTCCTGCTCCTCTTAGCATGATAAAGAAGATTCAAAGAGAGTGAGTTGCCAGCTCCTTTCATTCAGTCAGTAGCTTCAAACATTTCAGGTATATGAATAACATGATGTTTTTCAATGGCAAAAATCAATGAATATTGTAAATGCACAAAGAGTAATTTCTCCGCATTGCAACGTGCAATTCTGAAATTTTTTGCTTTTTCCTGCTCCTCTTAGCATGGTAAAGAAGATTCAAAGAGAGTGAGATGCCAGCTCCTTTCATTCAGTCAGTAGCTTCAATCATTTCTGGACGTTTTTCAATTGCAAAAATCAATGAATATTGTAAATGCACAAACAGTAATTTCTCCGCATTGCAAGGTGCAATTCTGAAATTTTTTGCTTTTTCCTGCTCCTCTTAGCATGATAAAGAAGATTCAAAGAGAGTGAGATGCCAGCTCCTTTCATTCAGTCAGTAGCTTCAAACATTTCTGGTATATGAATAACATGATGTTTTTCAATGGCAAAAATCAATGAATATTGTAAATGCACAAACAGTAATTTCTCCGCATTGCAAGGTGCAATTCTGACATTTTTTGCTTTTTCCTGCTCCTCTTAGCATGATAAAGAAGATTCAAAGAGAGTGAGATGCCAGCTCCTTTCATTCAGTCAGTAGCTTCAAACATTTCAGGTATATGAATAACATGATGTTTTTCAATGGCAAAAATCAATGAATATTGTAAATGCACAAAGAGTAATTTCTCCGCATTGCAACGTGCAATTCTGAAATTTTTTGCTTTTTCCTGCTCCTCTTAGCATGGTAAAGAAGATTCAAAGAGAGTGAGATGCCAGCTCCTTTCATTCAGTCAGTAGCTTCAATCATTTCTGGACGTTTTTCAATTGCAAAAATCAATGAATATTGTAAATGCACAAACAGTAATTTCTCCGCATTGCAAGGTGCAATTCTGAAATTTTTTGCTTTTTCCTGCTCCTCTTAGCATGATAAAGAAGATTCAAAGAGAGTGAGATGCCAGCTGCTTTCATTCAGTCAGTAGCTTCAAACATTTCTGGTATATGAATAACATGATGTTTTTCAATGGCAAAAATCAATGAATATTGTAAATGCACAAACAGTAATTTCTCCGCATTGCAAGGTGCAATTCTGAAATTTTTTGCTTTTTCCTGCTCCTCTTAGCATGATAAAGAAGATTCAAAGAGAGTGAGATGCCAGCTCCTTTCATTGTCAGTAGCTTCAAACATTTCTGGTATATGAATAACATGATGTTTTTCAATGGCAAAAATCAATGAATATTGTAAATGCACAAACAGTAATTTCTCCGCATTGCAAGGTGCAATTCTGAAATTTTTTGCTTTTTCCTGCTCCTCTTAGCATGATAAAGAAGATTCAAAGAGAGTGAGATGCCAGCTCCTTTCATTCAGTCAGTAGCTTCAAACATTTCAGGTTTATGAATAACATGATGTTTTTCAATGGCAAAAATCAATGAATATTGTAAATGCACAAACAGTAATTTCTCCGCATTGCAACGTGCAATTCTGAAATTTTTTGCTTTTTCCTGCTCCTCTTAGCATGGTAAAGAAGATTCAAAGAGAGTGAGATGCCAGCTCCTTTCATTCAGTCAGTAGCTTCAATCATTTCTGGACGATTTTCAATTGCAAAAATCAATGAATATTGTAAATGCACAAACAGTAATTTCTCCGCATTGCAAGGTGCAATTCTGAAATTTTTTGCTTTTTCCTGCTCCTCTTAGCATGATAAAGAAGATTCAAAGAGAGTGAGATGCCAGCTCCTTTCATTCAGTCAGTAGCTTCAAACATTTCTGGTATATGAATAACATGATGTTTTTCAATGGCAAAAATCAATGAATATTGTAAATGCACAAACAGTAATTTCTCCGCATTGCAAGGTGCAATTCTGAAATTTTTTGCTTTTTCCTGCTCCTCTTAGCATGATAAAGAAGATTCAAAGAGAGTGAGATGCCAGCTTCTTTCATTGTCAGTAGCTTCAATCATTTCTGGATGTTTTTCAATGGCAACAATCAATGAATATTGTAAATGCACAAACAGTAATTTCTCCGCATTGCAAGGTGCAATTCTGAAATTTTTTGCTTTTTCCTGCTCCTCTTAGCATGATAAAGAAGATTCAAAGAGAGTGAGATGCCAGCTCCTTTCATTCAGTCAGTAGCTTCAAACATTTCTGGTATATGAATAACATGATGTTTTTCAATGGCAAAAATCAATGAATATTGTAAATGCACAAACAGTAATTTCTCCGCATTGCAAGGTGCAATTCTGAAATTTTTTGCTTTTTCCTGCTCCTCTTAGCATGATAAAGAAGATTCAAAGAGAGTGAGATGCCAGCTCCTTTCATTCAGTCAGTAGCTTCAATCATTTCTGGACGTTTTTCAATGGCAAAAATCAATGAATATTGTAAATGCACAAACAGTAATTTCTCCGCATTGCAAGGTGCAATTCTGAAATTTTTTGCTTTTTCCTGCTCCTCTTAGCATGATAAAGAAGATTCAAAGAGAGTGAGATGCCAGCTCCTTTCATTCAGTCAGTAGCTTCAATCATTTCTGGTATATGAATAACATGATGTTTTTCAATGGCAAAAATCAATGAATATTGTAAATGCACAAGCAGTAATTTCTCCGCATTGCAAGGTGCAATTCTGAAATTTTTTGCTTTTTCCTGCTCCTCTTAGCATGATAAAGAAGATTCAAAGAGAGTGAGATGCCAGCTCCTTTCATTCAGTCAGTAGCTTCAAACATTTCTGGTATATGAATAACATGATGTTTTTCAATGGCAAAAATCAATGAATATTGTAAATGCACAAACAGTAATTTCTCCGCATTGCAAGGTGCAATTCTGAAATTTTTTGCTTTTTCCTGCTCCTCTTAGCATGATAAAGAAGATTCAAAGAGAGTGAGATGCCAGCTCCTTTCATTCAGTCAGTAGCTTCAAACATATCTGGTATATGAATAACATGATGTTTTTCAATGGCAAAAATCAATGAATATTGTAAATGCACAAACAGTAATTTCTCCGCATTGCAAGGTGCAATTCTGAAATTTTTTGCTTTTTCCTGCTCCTCTTAGCATGATAAAGAAGATTCAAAGAGATTGAGATGCCAGCTCCTTTCATTCAGTCAGTAGCTTCAATCATTTCTGGACGTTTTTCAATGGCAAAAATCAATGAATATTGTAAATGCACAAACAGTAATTTCTCCGCATTGCAAGGTGCAATTCTGAAATTTTTTGCTTTTTCCTGCTCCTCTTAGCATGATAAAGAAGATTCAAAGAGAGTGAGATGCCAGCTCCTTTCAATCAGTCAGTAGCTTCAAACATTTCTGGTATATGAATAACATGATGTTTTTCAATGGCAAAAATCAATGAATATTGTAAATGCACAAACAGGAATTTCTCCGCATTGCAAGGTGCAATTCTGAAATTTTTTGCTTTTTCCTGCTCCTCTTAGCATGATAAAGAAGATTCAAAGAGAGTGAGATGCCAGCTCCTTTCATTCAGTCAGTAGCTTCAATCATTTCTGGACGTTTTTCAATGGCAAAAATCAATGAATATTGTAAATGCACAAACAGTAATTTCTCCGCATTGCAAGGTGCAATTCTGAAATTTTTTGCTTTTTCCTGCTCCTCTTAGCATGATAGAGAAGATTCAAAGAGAGTGAGATGCCAGCTCCTTTCATTCAGTCAGTAGCTTCAATCATTTCTGGTCGTTTTTCAATGGCAAAAATCAATGAATATGGTAAATGCACAAACAGTAATTTCTCCGCATTGCAAGGTGCAATTCTGAAATTTTTTAGTTTTTCCTGCTCCTCTTAGCATGATAAAGAAGATTCAAAGAGAGTGAGATGCCAGCTCCTTTCATTCAGTCAGTAGCTTCAAACATTTCTGGTATATGAATAACATGATGTTTTTCAATGGCAAAAATCAATGAATATTGTAAATGCACAAACAGGAATTTCTCCGCATTGCAAGGTGCAATTCTGAAATTTTTTGCTTTTTCCTGCTCCTCTTAGCATGATAAAGAAGATTCAAAGAGAGTGAGATGCCAGCTCCTTTCATTCAGTCAGTAGCTTCAATCATTTCTGGACGTTTTTCAATGGCAAAAATCAATGAATATTGTAAATGCACAAACAGTAATTTCTCCGCATTGCAAGGTGCAATTCTGAAATTTTTTGCTTTTTCCTGCTCCTCTTAGCATGATAAAGAAGATTCAAAGAGAGTGAGATGCCAGCTCCTTTCATTCAGTCAGTAGCTTCAAACATTTCTGGTATATAAATAACATGATGTTTTTCAATGGCAAAAATCAATGAATATTGTAAATGCACAAACAGTAATTTCTCAGTATTGCAAGGTGCAATTCTGAAATTTTTTGCTTTTTCCTGCTCCTCTTAGCATGATAAAGAAGATTCAAAGAGAGTGAGATGCCAGCTCCTTTCATTCAGTCAGTAGCTTCAATCATTTCTGGACGTTTTTCAATGGCAAAAATCAATGAATATTGTAAATGCACAAACAGTAATTTCTCCGCATTGCAAGGTGCAATTCTGAAATTTTTTGCTTTTTCCTGCTCCTTTTAGCATGATAAAGAAGATTCAAAGAGAGTGAGATGCCAGCTCCTTTCATTCAGTCAGTAGCTTCAAACATTTCTGGTATATGAATAACATGATGTTTTTCAATGTCAAAAATCAATGAATATTGTAAATGCACAAACAGTAATTTCTCTGCATTGCAAGGTGCAATTCTGAAATTTTTTGCTTTTTCCTGCTCCTCTTAGCAGGATAAAGAAGATTCAAAGAGAGTGAGATGCCAGCTCCTTTCATTCAGTCAGTAGCTTCAATCATTTCTGGACGTTTTTCAATGGCAAAAATCAATGAATATTGTAAATGCACAAACAGTAATTTCTCCGCATTGCAAGGTGCAATTCTGAAATTTTTTGCTTTTTCCTGCTCCTCTTAGCATGATAAAGAATATTCAAAGAGAGTGAGATGCCAGCTCCTTTCATTCAGTCAGTAGTTTCAATCATTTTTGGTATATGAATAACATGATGTTTTTCAATGGCAAAAATCAATGAATATTGTAAATGCACAAACAGTAATTTCTCCGCATTGCAAGGTGCAATTCTGAAATTTTTTGCTTTTTCCTGCTCCTCTTAGCATGATAAAGAAGATTCAAAGAGAGTGAGATGCCAGCTTCTTTCATTCAGTCAGTAGCTTCAATCATTTCTGGTATATGAATAACATGATGTTTTTCAATGGCAAAAATCAATGAATATTGTAAATGCACAAACAGGAATTTCTCCGCATTGCAAGGTGCAATTCTGAAATTTTTTGCTTTTTCCTGCTCCTCTTAGCATGATAAAGAAGATTCAAAGAGAGTGAGATGCCAGCTCCTTTCATTCAGTCAGTAGCTTCAATCATTTCTGGATGTTTTTCAATAGCAAAAATCAATGAATATTGTAAATGCACAAACAGTAATTTCTCCGCATTGCAAGGTGCAATTCTGAAATTTTTTGCTTTTTCCTGCTCCTCTTAGCATGATAAAGAAGATTCAAAGAGAGTGAGATGCCAGCTCCTTTCATTCAGTCAGTAGCTTCAAACATTTCTGGTATATAAATAACATGATGTTTTTCAATGGCAAAAATCAATGAATATTGTAAATGCACAAACAGTAATTTCTCAGTATTGCAAGGTGCAATTCTGAAATTTTTTGCTTTTTCCTGCTCCTCTTAGCATGATAAAGAAGATTCAAAGAGAGTGAGATGCCAGCTCCTTTCATTCAGTCAGTAGCTTCAATCATTTCTGGACGTTTTTCAATGGCAAAAATCAATGAATATTGTAAATGCACAAACAGTAATTTCTCCGCATTGCAAGGTGCAATTCTGAAATTTTTTGCTTTTTCCTGCTCCTTTTAGCATGATAAAGAAGATTCAAAGAGAGTGAGATGCCAGCTCCTTTCATTCAGTCAGTAGCTTCAAACATTTCTGGTATATGAATAACATGATGTTTTTCAATGGCAAAAATCAATGAATATTGTAAATGCACAAACAGTAATTTCTCTGCATTGCAAGGTGCAATTCTGAAATTTTTTGCTTTTTCCTGCTCCTCTTAGCATGATAAAGAAGATTCAAAGAGAGTGAGATGCCAGCTCCTTTCATTCAGTCAGTAGCTTCAATCATTTCTGGACGTTTTTCAATGGCAAAAATCAATGAATATTGTAAATGCACAAACAGTAATTTCTCCGCATTGCAAGGTGCAATTCTGAAATTTTTTGCTTTTTCCTGCTCTTCTTAGCATGATAAAGAAGATTCAAAGAGAGTGAGATGCCAGCTCCTTTCATTCAGTCAGTAGCTTCAATCATTTCTGGTATATGAATAACATGATGTTTTTCAATTGCAAAAATCAATGAATATTGTAAATGCACAAACAGTAATTTCTCCGCATTGCAAGGTGCAATTCTGAAATTTTTTGCTTTTTAGTGCTCCTCTTAGCATGATAAAGAAGTTTCAAAGAGAGTGAGATGCCAGCTCCTTTCATTCAGTCAGTAGCTTCAAACATTTCTGGTATATGAATAACATGATGTTTTTCAATGGCAAAAATCAATGAATATTGTAAATGCACAAACAGTAATTTCTCCGCATTGCAAGGTGCAATTCTGAAATTTTTTGCTTTTTCCTGCTCCTCTTAGCATGATAAAGAAGATTCAAAGAGAGTGAGATGCCAGCTCCTTTCATTCAGTCAGTAGCTTCAATCATTTCTGGACGTTTTTCAATGGCAAAAATCAATGAATATTGTAAATGCACAAACAGTAATTTCTCCGCATTGCAAGGTGCAATTCTGAAATTTTTTGCTTTTTCCTGCTCCTCTTAGCATGATAGAGAAGATTCAAAGAGAGTGAGATGCCAGCTCCTTTCATTCAGTCAGTAGCTTCAATCATTTCTGGTCGTTTTCAATGGCAAAAATCAATGAATATTGTAAATGCACAAACAGTAATTTCTCCGCATTGCAAGGTGCAATTCTGAAATTTTTTAGTTTTTCCTGCTCCTCTTAGCATGATAAAGAAGATTCAAAGAGAGTGAGATGCCAGCTCCTTTCATTCAGTCAGTAGCTTCAAACATTTCTGGTATATGAATAACATGATGTTTTTCAATGGCAAAAATCAATGAATATTGTAAATGCACAAACAGTAATTTCTCCGCATTGCAAGGTGCAATTCTGAAATTTTTTGCTTTTTCCTGCTCCTCTTAGCATGATAAAGAAGATTCAAAGAGAGTGAGATGCCAGCTCCTTTCATTCAGTCAGTAGCTTCAATCATTTCTGGACGTTTTTCAATGGCAAAAATCAATGAATATTGTAAATGCACAAACAGTAATTTCTCCGCATTGCAAGGTGCAATTCTGAAATTTTTTGCTTTTTCCTGCTCTTCTTAGCATGATAAAGAAGATTCAAAGAGAGTGAGATGCCAGCTCCTTTCATTCAGTCAGTAGCTTCAATCATTTCTGGTATATGAATAACATGATGTTTTTCAATGGCAAAAATCAATGAATATGGTAAATGCACAAACAGTAATTTCTCCGCATTGCAAGGTGCAATTCTGAAATTTTTTGCTTTTTCCTGCTCCTCTTAGCATGATAAAGAAGATTCAAAGAGAGTGAGATGCCAGCTCCTTTCATTCAGTCAGTAGCTTCAATCATTTCTGGACGTTTTTCAATGGCAAAAATCAATGAATATTGTAAATGCACAAACAGTAATTTCTCCGCATTGCAAGGTGCAATTCTGAAATTTTTTGCTTTTTCCTGCTCCTCTTAGCATGATAAAGAAGATTCAAAGAGAGTGAGATGCCAGCTCCTTTCATTCAGTCAGTAGCTTCAATCATTTCTGGTATATGAATAACATGATGTTTTTCAATGGCAAAAATCAATGAATATTGTAAATGCACAAGCAGTAATTTCTCCGCATTGCAAGGTGCAATTCTGAAATTTTTTGCTTTTTCCTGCTCCTCTTAGCATGATAAAGAAGATTCAAAGAGAGTGAGATGCCAGCTCCTTTCATTCAGTCAGTAGCTTCAAACATTTCTGGTATATGAATAACATGATGTTTTTCAATGGCAAAAATCAATGAATATTGTAAATGCACAAACAGTAATTTCTCCGCATTGCAAGGTGCAATTCTGAAATTTTTTGCTTTTTCCTGCTCCTCTTAGCATGATAAAGAAGATTCAAAGAGATTGAGATGCCAGCTCCTTTCATTCAGTCAGTAGCTTCAATCATTTCTGGACGTTTTTCAATGGCAAAAATCAATGAATATTGTAAATGCACAAACAGTAATTTCTCCGCATTGCAAGGTGCAATTCTGAAATTTTTTGCTTTTTCCTGCTCCTCTTAGCATGATAGAGAAGATTCAAAGAGAGTGAGATGCCAGCTCCTTTCATTCAGTCAGTAGCTTCAATCATTTCTGGTCGTTTTTCAATGGCAAAAATCAATGAATATGGTAAATGCACAAACAGTAATTTCTCCGCATTGCAAGGTGCAATTCTGAAATTTTTTAGTTTTTCCTGCTCCTCTTAGCATGATAAAGAAGATTCAAAGAGAGTGAGATGCCAGCTCCTTTCATTCAGTCAGTAGCTTCAAACATTTCCAGTATATGAATAACATGATGTTTTTCAATGGCAAAAATCAATGAATATTGTAAATGCACAAACAGGAATTTCTCCGCATTGCAAGGTGCAATTCTGAAATTTTTTGCTTTTTCCTGCTCCTCTTAGCATGATAAAGAAGATTCAAAGAGAGTGAGATGCCAGCTCCTTTCATTCAGTCAGTAGCTTCAATCATTTCTGGACGTTTTTCAATGGCAAAAATCAATGAATATTGTAAATGCACTAACAGTAATTTCTCCGCATTGCAAGGTGCAATTCTGAAATTTGTTGCTTTTTCCTGCTCCTCTTAGCATGATAAAGAAGATTCAAAGAGAGTGAGATGCCAGGTCCTTTCATTCAGTCAGTAGCTTCAATCATTTCTGGTATATGAATAACATGATGTTTTTCAATGGCAAAAATCAATGAATATTGTAAATGCACAAACAGTAATTTCTCCGCATTGCAAAGTGCAATTCTGAAATTTTTTGCTTTTTCCTGCTCCTCTTAGCATGATAAAGAAGATTCAAAGAGATTGAGATGCCAGCTCCTTTCATTCAGTCAGTAGCTTCAATCATTTCTGGACGTTTTTCAATGGCAAAAATCAATGAATATTGTAAATGCACAAACAGTAATTTCTCCGCATTGCAAGGTGCAATTCTGAAATTTTTTGCTTTTTCCTGCTCCTCTTAGCATGATAAAGAAGATTCAAAGAGAGTGAGATGCCAGCTCCTTTCAATCAGTCAGTAGCTTCAAACATTTCTGGTATATGAATAACATGATGTTTTTCAATGGCAAAAATCAATGAATATTGTAAATGCACAAACAGGAATTTCTCCGCATTGCAAGGTGCAATTCTGAAATTTTTTGCTTTTTCCTGCTCCTCTTAGCATGATAAAGAAGATTCAAAGAGAGTGAGATGCCAGCTTCTTTCATTCAGTCAGTAGCTTCAATCATTTCTGGACGTTTTTCAATGGCAAAAATCAATGAATATTGTAAATGCACAAACAGTAATTTCTACGCATTGCAAGGTGCAATTCTGAAATTTTTTGCTTTTTCCTGCTCCTCTTAGCATGATAAAGAAGATTCAAAGAGAGTGAGATGCCAGCTCCTTTCATTCAGTCAGTAGCTTCAAACATTTCTGGTATATAAATAACATGATGTTTTTCAATGGCAAAAATCAATGAATATTGTAAATGCACAAACAGTAATTTCTCAGTATTGCAAGGTGCAATTCTGAAATTTTTTGCTTTTTCCTGCTCCTCTTAGCATGATAAAGAAGATTCAAAGAGAGTGAGATGCCAGCTCCTTTCATTCAGTCAGTAGCTTCAATCATTTCTGGACGTTTTTCAATGGCAAAAATCAATGAATATTGTAAATGCACAAACAGTAATTTCTCCGCATTGCAAGGTGCAATTCTGAAATTTTTTGCTTTTTCCTGCTCCTTTTAGCATGATAAAGAAGATTCAAAGAGAGTGAGATGCCAGCTCCTTTCATTCAGTCAGTAGCTTCAAACATTTCTGGTATATGAATAACATGATGTTTTTCAATGTCAAAAATCAATGAATATTGTAAATGCACAAACAGTAATTTCTCTGCATTGCAAGGTGCAATTCTGAAATTTTTTGCTTTTTCCTGCTCCTCTTAGCAGGATAAAGAAGATTCAAAGAGAGTGAGATGCCAGCTCCTTTCATTCAGTCAGTAGCTTCAATCATTTCTGGACGTTTTTCAATGGCAAAAATCAATGAATATTGTAAATGCACAAACAGTAATTTCTCCGCATTGCAAGGTGCAATTCTGAAATTTTTTGCTTTTTCCTGCTCCTCTTAGCATGATAAAGAAGATTCAAAGAGAGTGAGATGCCAGCTCCTTTCATTCAGTCAGTAGTTTCAATCATTTTTGGTATATGAATAACATGATGTTTTTCAATGGCAAAAATCAATGAATATTGTAAATGCACAAACAGTAATTTCTCCGCATTGCAAGGTGCAATTCTGAAATTTTTTGCTTTTTCCTGCTCCTCTTAGCATGATAAAGAAGATTCAAAGAGAGTGAGATGCCAGCTTCTTTCATTCAGTCAGTAGCTTCAATCATTTCTGGTATATGAATAACATGATGTTTTTCAATGGCAAAAATCAATGAATATTGTAAATGCACAAACAGGAATTTCTCCGCATTGCAAGGTGCAATTCTGAAATTTTTTGCTTTTTCCTGCTCCTCTTAGCATGATAAAGAAGATTCAAAGAGAGTGAGATGCCAGCTCCTTTCATTCAGTCAGTAGCTTCAATCATTTCTGGATGTTTTTCAATGGCAAAAATCAATGAATATTGTAAATGCACAAACAGTAATTTCTCCGCATTGCAAGGTGCAATTCTGAAATTTTTTGCTTTTTCCTGCTCCTCTTAGCATGATAAAGAAGATTCAAAGAGAGTGAGATGCCAGCTCCTTTCATTCAGTCAGTAGCTTCAAACATTTCTGGTATATAAATAACATGATGTTTTTCAATGGCAAAAATCAATGAATATTGTAAATGCACAAACAGTAATTTCTCAGTATTGCAAGGTGCAATTCTGAAATTTTTTGCTTTTTCCTGCTCCTCTTAGCATGATAAAGAAGATTCAAAGAGAGTGAGATGCCAGCTCCTTTCATTCAGTCAGTAGCTTCAATCATTTCTGGACGTTTTTCAATGGCAAAAATCAATGAATATTGTAAATGCACAAACAGTAATTTCTCCGCATTGCAAGGTGCAATTCTGAAATTTTTTGCTTTTTCCTGCTCCTTTTAGCATGATAAAGAAGATTCAAAGAGAGTGAGATGCCAGCTCCTTTCATTCAGTCAGTAGCTTCAAACATTTCTGGTATATGAATAACATGATGTTTTTCAATGGCAAAAATCAATGAATATTGTAAATGCACAAACAGTAATTTCTCTGCATTGCAAGGTGCAATTCTGAAATTTTTTGCTTTTTCCTGCTCCTCTTAGCATGATAAAGAAGATTCAAAGAGAGTGAGATGCCAGCTCCTTTCATTCAGTCAGTAGCTTCAATCATTTCTGGACGTTTTTCAATGGCAAAAATCAATGAATATTGTAAATGCACAAACAGTAATTTCTCCGCATTGCAAGGTGCAATTCTGAAATTTTTTGCTTTTTCCTGCTCTTCTTAGCATGATAAAGAAGATTCAAAGAGAGTGAGATGCCAGCTCCTTTCATTCAGTCAGTAGCTTCAATCATTTCTGGTATATGAATAACATGATGTTTTTCAATTGCAAAAATCAATGAATATTGTAAATGCACAAACAGTAATTTCTCCGCATTGCAAGGTGCAATTCTGAAATTTTTTGCTTTTTAGTGCTCCTCTTAGCATGATAAAGAAGTTTCAAAGAGAGTGAGATGCCAGCTCCTTTCATTCAGTCAGTAGCTTCAAACATTTCTGGTATATGAATAACATGATGTTTTTCAATGGCAAAAATCAATGAATATTGTAAATGCACAAACAGTAATTTCTCCGCATTGCAAGGTGCAATTCTGAAATTTTTTGCTTTTTCCTGCTCCTCTTAGCATGATAAAGAAGATTCAAAGAGAGTGAGATGCCAGCTCCTTTCATTCAGTCAGTAGCTTCAATCATTTCTGGACGTTTTTCAATGGCAAAAATCAATGAATATTGTAAATGCACAAACAGTAATTTCTCCGCATTGCAAGGTGCAATTCTGAAATTTTTTGCTTTTTCCTGCTCCTCTTAGCATGATAGAGAAGATTCAAAGAGAGTGAGATGCCAGCTCCTTTCATTCAGTCAGTAGCTTCAATCATTTCTGGTCGTTTTCAATGGCAAAAATCAATGAATATTGTAAATGCACAAACAGTAATTTCTCCGCATTGCAAGGTGCAATTCTGAAATTTTTTAGTTTTTCCTGCTCCTCTTAGCATGATAAAGAAGATTCAAAGAGAGTGAGATGCCAGCTCCTTTCATTCAGTCAGTAGCTTCAAACATTTCTGGTATATGAATAACATGATGTTTTTCAATGGCAAAAATCAATGAATATTGTAAATGCACAAACAGTAATTTCTCCGCATTGCAAGGTGCAATTCTGAAATTTTTTGCTTTTTCCTGCTCCTCTTAGCATGATAAAGAAGATTCAAAGAGAGTGAGATGCCAGCTCCTTTCATTCAGTCAGTAGCTTCAATCATTTCTGGACGTTTTTCAATGGCAAAAATCAATGAATATTGTAAATGCACAAACAGTAATTTCTCCGCATTGCAAGGTGCAATTCTGAAATTTTTTGCTTTTTCCTGCTCTTCTTAGCATAATAAAGAAGATTCAAAGAGAGTGAGATGCCAGCTCCTTTCATTCAGTCAGTAGCTTCAATCATTTCTGGTATATGAATAACATGATGTTTTTCAATGGCAAAAATCAATGAATATGGTAAATGCACAAACAGTAATTTCTCCGCATTGCAAGGTGCAATTCTGAAATTTTTTGCTTTTTCCTGCTCCTCTTAGCATGATAAAGAAGATTCAAAGAGAGTGAGATGCCAGCTCCTTTCATTCAGTCAGTAGCTTCAATCATTTCTGGACGTTTTTCAATGGCAAAAATCAATGAATATTGTAAATGCACAAACAGTAATTTCTCCGCATTGCAAGGTGCAATTCTGAAATTTTTTGCTTTTTCCTGCTCCTCTTAGCATGATAAAGAAGATTCAAAGAGAGTGAGATGCCAGCTCCTTTCATTCAGTCAGTAGCTTCAATCATTTCTGGTATATGAATAACATGATGTTTTTCAATGGCAAAAATCAATGAATATTGTAAATGCACAAGCAGTAATTTCTCCGCATTGCAAGGTGCAATTCTGAAATTTTTTTGCTTTTTCCTGCTCCTCTTAGCATGATAAAGAAGATTCAAAGAGAGTGAGATGCCAGCTCCTTTCATTCAGTCAGTAGCTTCAAACATTTCTGGTATATGAATAACATGATGTTTTTCAATGGCAAAAATCAATGAATATTGTAAATGCACAAACAGTAATTTCTCCGCATTGCAAGGTGCAATTCTGAAATTTTTTGCTTTTTCCTGCTCCTCTTAGCATGATAAAGAAGATTCAAAGAGATTGAGATGCCAGCTCCTTTCATTCAGTCAGTAGCTTCAATCATTTCTGGACGTTTTTCAATGGCAAAAATCAATGAATATTGTAAATGCACAAACAGTAATTTCTCCGCATTGCAAGGTGCAATTCTGAAATTTTTTGCTTTTTCCTGCTCCTCTTAGCATGATAGAGAAGATTCAAAGAGAGTGAGATGCCAGCTCCTTTCATTCAGTCAGTAGCTTCAATCATTTCTGGTCGTTTTTCAATGGCAAAAATCAATGAATATGGTAAATGCACAAACAGTAATTTCTCCGCATTGCAAGGTGCAATTCTGAAATTTTTTAGTTTTTCCTGCTCCTCTTAGCATGATAAAGAAGATTCAAAGAGAGTGAGATGCCAGCTCCTTTCATTCAGTCAGTAGCTTCAAACATTTCCAGTATATGAATAACATGATGTTTTTCAATGGCAAAAATCAATGAATATTGTAAATGCACAAACAGGAATTTCTCCGCATTGCAAGGTGCAATTCTGAAATTTTTTGCTTTTTCCTGCTCCTCTTAGCATGATAAAGAAGATTCAAAGAGAGTGAGATGCCAGCTCCTTTCATTCAGTCAGTAGCTTCAATCATTTCTGGACGTTTTTCAATGGCAAAAATCAATGAATATTGTAAATGCACAAACAGTAATTTCTCCGCATTGCAAGGTGCAATTCTGAAATTTTTTGCTTTTTCCTGCTCCTCTTAGCATGATAAAGAAGATTCAAAGAGAGTGAGATGCCAGGTCCTTTCATTCAGTCAGTAGCTTCAATCATTTCTGGTATATGAATAACATGATGTTTTTCAATGGCAAAAATCAATGAATATTGTAAATGCACAAACAGTAATTTCTCCGCATTGCAAGGTGCAATTCTGAAATTTTTTGCTTTTTCCTGCTCCTTTTAGCATGATAAAGAAGATTCAAAGAGAGTGAGATGCCAGCTCCTTTCATTCAGTCAGTAGCTTCAAACATTTCTGGTATATGAATAACATGATGTTTTTCAATGTCAAAAATCAATGAATATTGTAAATGCACAAACAGTAATTTCTCTGCATTGCAAGGTGCAATTCTGAAATTTTTTGCTTTTTCCTGCTCCTCTTAGCAGGATAAAGAAGATTCAAAGAGAGTGAGATGCCAGCTCCTTTCATTCAGTCAGTAGCTTCAATCATTTCTGGACGTTTTTCAATGGCAAAAATCAATGAATATTGTAAATGCACAAACAGTAATTTCTCCGCATTGCAAGGTGCAATTCTGAAATTTTTTGCTTTTTCCTGCTCCTCTTAGCATGATAAAGAAGATTCAAAGAGAGTGAGATGCCAGCTCCTTTCATTCAGTCAGTAGTTTCAATCATTTTTGGTATATGAATAACATGATGTTTTTCAATGGCAAAAATCAATGAATATTGTAAATGCACAAACAGTAATTTCTCCGCATTGCAAGGTGCAATTCTGAAATTTTTTGCTTTTTCCTGCTCCTCTTAGCATGATAAAGAAGATTCAAAGAGAGTGAGATGCCAGCTTCTTTCATTCAGTCAGTAGCTTCAATCATTTCTGGTATATGAATAACATGATGTTTTTCAATGGCAAAAATCAATGAATATTGTAAATGCACAAACAGGAATTTCTCCGCATTGCAAGGTGCAATTCTGAAATTTTTTGCTTTTTCCTGCTCCTCTTAGCATGATAAAGAAGATTCAAAGAGAGTGAGATGCCAGCTCCTTTCATTCAGTCAGTAGCTTCAATCATTTCTGGATGTTTTTCAATGGCAAAAATCAATGAATATTGTAAATGCACAAACAGTAATTTCTCCGCATTGCAAGGTGCAATTCTGAAATTTTTTGCTTTTTCCTGCTCCTCTTAGCATGATAAAGAAGATTCAAAGAGAGTGAGATGCCAGCTCCTTTCATTCAGTCAGTAGCTTCAAACATTTCTGGTATATAAATAACATGATGTTTTTCAATGGCAAAAATCAATGAATATTGTAAATGCACAAACAGTAATTTCTCAGTATTGCAAGGTGCAATTCTGAAATTTTTTGCTTTTTCCTGCTCCTCTTAGCATGATAAAGAAGATTCAAAGAGAGTGAGATGCCAGCTCCTTTCATTCAGTCAGTAGCTTCAATCATTTCTGGACGTTTTTCAATGGCAAAAATCAATGAATATTGTAAATGCACAAACAGTAATTTCTCCGCATTGCAAGGTGCAATTCTGAAATTTTTTGCTTTTTCCTGCTCCTTTTAGCATGATAAAGAAGATTCAAAGAGAGTGAGATGCCAGCTCCTTTCATTCAGTCAGTAGCTTCAAACATTTCTGGTATATGAATAACATGATGTTTTTCAATGGCAAAAATCAATGAATATTGTAAATGCACAAACAGTAATTTCTCTGCATTGCAAGGTGCAATTCTGAAATTTTTTGCTTTTTCCTGCTCCTCTTAGCATGATAAAGAAGATTCAAAGAGAGTGAGATGCCAGCTCCTTTCATTCAGTCAGTAGCTTCAATCATTTCTGGACGTTTTTCAATGGCAAAAATCAATGAATATTGTAAATGCACAAACAGTAATTTCTCCGCATTGCAAGGTGCAATTCTGAAATTTTTTGCTTTTTCCTGCTTTTCTTAGCATGATAAAGAAGATTCAAAGAGAGTGAGATGCCAGCTCCTTTCATTCAGTCAGTAGCTTCAATCATTTCTGGTATATGAATAACATGATGTTTTTCAATTGCAAAAATCAATGAATATTGTAAATGCACAAACAGTAATTTCTCCGCATTGCAAGGTGCAATTCTGAAATTTTTTGCTTTTTAGTGCTCCTCTTAGCATGATAAAGAAGTTTCAAAGAGAGTGAGATGCCAGCTCCTTTCATTCAGTCAGTAGCTTCAAACATTTCTGGTATATGAATAACATGATGTTTTTCAATGGCAAAAATCAATGAATATTGTAAATGCACAAACAGTAATTTCTCCGCATTGCAAGGTGCAATTCTGAAATTTTTTGCTTTTTCCTGCTCCTCTTAGCATGATAAAGAAGATTCAAAGAGAGTGAGATGCCAGCTCCTTTCATTCAGTCAGTAGCTTCAATCATTTCTGGACGTTTTTCAATGGCAAAAATCAATGAATATTGTAAATGCACAAACAGTAATTTCTCCGCATTGCAAGGTGCAATTCTGAAATTTTTTGCTTTTTCCTGCTCCTCTTAGCATGATAGAGAAGATTCAAAGAGAGTGAGATGCCAGCTCCTTTCATTCAGTCAGTAGCTTCAATCATTTCTGGTCGTTTTCAATGGCAAAAATCAATGAATATTGTAAATGCACAAACAGTAATTTCTCCGCATTGCAAGGTGCAATTCTGAAATTTTTTAGTTTTTCCTGCTCCTCTTAGCATGATAAAGAAGATTCAAAGAGAGTGAGATGCCAGCTCCTTTCATTCAGTCAGTAGCTTCAAACATTTCTGGTATATGAATAACATGATGTTTTTCAATGGCAAAAATCAATGAATATTGTAAATGCACAAACAGTAATTTCTCCGCATTGCAAGGTGCAATTCTGAAATTTTTTGCTTTTTCCTGCTCCTCTTAGCATGATAAAGAAGATTCAAAGAGAGTGAGATGCCAGCTCCTTTCATTCAGTCAGTAGCTTCAATCATTTCTGGACGTTTTTCAATGGCAAAAATCAATGAATATTGTAAATGCACAAACAGTAATTTCTCCGCATTGCAAGGTGCAATTCTGAAATTTTTTGCTTTTTCCTGCTCTTCTTAGCATAATAAAGAAGATTCAAAGAGAGTGAGATGCCAGCTCCTTTCATTCAGTCAGTAGCTTCAATCATTTCTGGTATATGAATAACATGATGTTTTTCAAAGGCAAAAATCAATGAATATGGTAAATGCACAAACAGTAATTTCTCCGCATTGCAAGGTGCAATTCTGAAATTTTTTGCTTTTTCCTGCTCCTCTTAGCATGATAAAGAAGATTCAAAGAGAGTGAGATGCCAGCTCCTTTCATTCAGTCAGTAGCTTCAATCATTTCTGGACGTTTTTCAATGGCAAAAATCAATGAATATTGTAAATGCACAAACAGTAATTTCTCCGCATTGCAAGGTGCAATTCTGAAATTTTTTGCTTTTTCCTGCTCCTCTTAGCATGATAAAGAAGATTCAAAGAGAGTGAGATGCCAGCTCCTTTCATTCAGTCAGTAGCTTCAATCATTTCTGGTATATGAATAACATGATGTTTTTCAATGGCAAAAATCAATGAATATTGTAAATGCACAAGCAGTAATTTCTCCGCATTGCAAGGTGCAATTCTGAAATTTTTTGCTTTTTCCTGCTCCTCTTAGCATGATAAAGAAGATTCAAAGAGAGTGAGATGCCAGCTCCTTTCATTCAGTCAGTAGCTTCAAACATTTCTGGTATATGAATAACATGATGTTTTTCAATGGCAAAAATCAATGAATATTGTAAATGCACAAACAGTAATTTCTCCGCATTGCAAGGTGCAATTCTGAAATTTTTTGCTTTTTCCTGCTCCTCTTAGCATGATAAAGAAGATTCAAAGAGATTGAGATGCCAGCTCCTTTCATTCAGTCAGTAGCTTCAATCATTTCTGGACGTTTTTCAATGGCAAAAATCAATGAATATTGTAAATGCACAAACAGTAATTTCTCCGCATTGCAAGGTGCAAGTCTGAAATTTTTTGCTTTTTCCTGCTCCTCTTAGCATGATAAAGTAGATTCAAAGAGAGTGAGATGCCAGCTCCTTTCATTCAGTCAGTAGCTTCAATCATTTCTGGATGTTTTTCAATGGCAAAAATCAATGAATATTGTAAATGCACAAACAGTAATTTCTCCGCATTGCAAGGTGCAATTCTGAAATTTTTTGCTTTTTCCTGCTCCTCTTAGCATGATAAAGAAGATTCAAAGAGAGTGAGATGCCAGCTCCTTTCATTCAGTCAGTAGCTTCAAACATTTCTGGTATATGAATAACATGATGTTTTTCAATGGCAAAAATCAATGAATATTGTAAATGCACAAACAGTAATTTCTCCGCATTGCAAGGTGCAATTCTGAAATTTTTTGCTTTTTCCTGCTCCTCTTAGCATGATAAAGAAGATTCAAAGAGAGTGAGATGCCAGCTCCTTTCGTTCAGTCAGTAGCTTCAATCATTTCTGGACGTTTTTCAATGGCAAAAATCATTGAATATTGTAAATGCACAAACAGTAATTTCTCCGCATTGCAAGGTGCAATTCTGAAATTTTTTACTTTTTCCTGCTCCTCTTAGCATGATAAAGAAGATTCAAAGAGAGTGAGATGCCAGCTCCTTTCATTCAGTCAGTAGCTTCAATCATTTCTGGTATATGAATAACATGATGTTTTTCAATGGCAAAAATCAATGAATATTGTAAATGCACAAACAGTAATTTCTCCGCATTGCAAGGTGCAATTCTGAAATTTTTTGCTTTTTCCTGCTCCTCTTAGCATGATAAAGAAGATTCAAAGAGAGTGAGATGCCAGCTTCTTTCATTCAGTCAGTAGCTTCAAACATTTCTGGTATATGAATAACATGATGTTTTTCAATGGCAAAAATCAATGAATATTGTAAATGCACAAACAGTAATTTCTCCGCATTGCAAGGTGCAATTCTGAAAATTTTTGCTTTTTCCTGCTCCTCTTAGCATGATAAAGAAGATTCAAAGAGAGTGAGATGCCAGCTCCTTTCGTTCAGTCAGTAGCTTCAATCATTTCTGGACGTTTTTCAATGGCAAAAATCATTGAATATTGTAAATGCACAAACAGTAATTTCTCCGCATTGCAAGGTGCAATTCTGAAATTTTTTACTTTTTCCTGCTCCTCTTAGCATGATAAAGAAGATTCAAAGAGAGTGAGATGCCAGCTCCTTTCATTCAGTCAGTAGCTTCAATCATTTCTGGTATATGAATAACATGATGTTTTTCAATGGCAAAAATCAATGAATATTGTAAATGCACAAACAGTAATTTCTCCGCATTGCAAGGTGCAATTCTGAAATTTTTTGCTTTTTCCTGCTCCTCTTAGCATGATAAAAAAGATTCAAAGAGAGTGAGATGCCAGCTCCTTTCATTCAGTCAGTAGCTTCAATCATTTCTGGACGTTTTTCAATGGCAAAAATCAATGAATATTGTAAATGCACAAACAGTAATTTCTCCGCATTGCAAGGTGCAATTCTGAAATTTTTTGCTTTTTCCTGCTCCTCTTAGCATGATAAAGAAGATTCAAAGAGAGTGAGATGCCAGGTCCTTTCATTCAGTCAGTAGCTTCAATCATTTCTGGTATATGAATAACATGATGTTTTTCAATGGCAAAAATCAATGAATATTGTAAATGCACAAACAGTAATTTCTCCGCATTGCAAGGTGCAATTCTGAAATTTTTTGCTTTTTAGTGCTCCTCTTAGCATGATAAAGAAGATTCAAAGAGAGTGAGATGCCAGCTCCTTTCATTCAGTCAGTAGCTTCAAACATATCTGGTATATGAATAACATGATGTTTTTCAATGGCAAAAATCAATGAATATTGTAAATGCACAAACAGTAATTTCTCCGCATTGCAAGGTGCAATTCTGAAATTTTTTGCTTTTTCCTGCTCCTCTTAGCATGATAAAGAAGATTCAAAGAGATTGAGATGCCAGCTCCTTTCATTCAGTCAGTAGCTTCAATCATTTCTGGACGTTTTTCAATGGCAAAAATCGATGAATATTGTAAATGCACAAACAGTAATTTCTCCGCATTGCAAGGTGCAATTCTGAAATTTTTTGCTTTTTCCTGCTCCTCTTAGCATGATAAAGAAGATTCAAAGAGAGTGAGATGCCAGCTCCTTTCATTCAGTCAGTAGCTTCAATCATTTCTGGACGTTTTTCAATTGCAAAAATCAATGAATATTGTAAATGCACAAACAGTAATTTCTCCGCATTGCAAGGTGCAATTCTGAAATTTTTTGCTTTTTCCTGCTCCTCTTAGCATGATAAAGAAGATTCAAAGAGAGTGAGATGCCAGCTCCTTTCATTCAGTCAGTAGCTTCAAACATTTCTGGTATATGAATAACATGATGTTTTTCAATGGCAAAAATCAATGAATATTGTAAATGCACAAACAGTAATTTCTCCGCATTGCAAGGTGCAATTCTGAAATTTTTTGCTTTTTCCTGCTCCTCTTAGCATGATAAAGAAGATTCAAAGAGAGTGAGATGCCAGCTCCTTTCGTTCAGTCAGTAGCTTCAATCATTTCTGGACGTTTTTCAATGGCAAAAATCATTGAATATTGTAAATGCACAAACAGTAATTTCTCCGCATTGCAAGGTGCAATTCTGAAATTTTTTACTTTTTCCTGCTCCTCTTAGCATGATAAAGAAGATTCAAAGAGAGTGAGATGCCAGCTCCTTTCATTCAGTCAGTAGCTTCAATCATTTCTGGTATATGAATAACATGATGTTTTTCAATGGCAAAAATCAATGAATATTGTAAATGCACAAACAGTAATTTCTCCGCATTGCAAGGTGCAATTCTGAAATTTTTTGCTTTTTCCTGCTCCTCTTAGCATGATAAAGAAGATTCAAAGAGAGTGAGATGCCAGCTCCTTTCATTCAGTCAGTAGCTTCAATCATTTCTGGACGTTTTTCAATGGCAAAAATCAATGAATATTGTAAATGCACAAACAGTAATTTCTCCGCATTGCAAGGTGCAATTCTGAAATTTTTTGCTTTTTCCTGCTCCTCTTAGCATGATAAAGAAGATTCAAAGAGAGTGAGATGCCAGGTCCTTTCATTCAGTCAGTAGCTTCAATCATTTCTGGTATATGAATAACATGATGTTTTTCAATGGCAAAAATCAATGAATATTGTAAATGCACAAACAGTAATTTCTCCGCATTGCAAGGTGCAATTCTGAAATTTTTTGCTTTTTCCTGCTCCTCTTAGCATGATAAAGAAGATTCAAAGAGAGTGAGATGCCAGCTCCTTTCATTCAGTCAGTAGCTTCAAACATATCTGGTATATGAATAACATGATGTTTTTCAATGGCAAAAATCAATGAATATTGTAAATGCACAAACAGTAATTTCTCCGCATTGCAAGGTGCAATTCTGAAATTTTTTGCTTTTTCCTGCTCCTCTTAGCATGATAAAGAAGATTCAAAGAGATTGAGATGCCAGCTCCTTTCATTCAGTCAGTAGCTTCAATCATTTCTGGACGTTTTTCAATGGCAAAAATCAATGAATATTGTAAATGCACAAACAGTAATTTCTCCGCATTGCAAGGTGCAATTCTGAAATTTTTTGCTTTTTCCTGCTCCTCTTAGCATGATAAAGAAGATTCAAAGAGAGTGAGATGCCAGCTCCTTTCATTCAGTCAGTAGCTTCAAACATTTCTGGTATATGAATAACATGATGTTTTTCAATGGCAAAAATCAATGAATATTGTAAATGCACAAACAGTAATTTCTCCGCATTGCAAGGTGCAATTCTGAAATTTTTTGCTTTTTCCTGCTCCTCTTAGCATGATAAAGAAGATTCAAAGAGATTGAGATGCCAGCTCCTTTCATTCAGTCAGTAGCTTCAATCATTTCTGGACGTTTTTCAATGGCAAAAATCAATGAATATTGTAAATGCACAAACAGTAATTTCTCCGCATTGCAAGGTGCAATTCTGAAATTTTTTGCTTTTTCCTGCTCCTCTTAGCATGATAGAGAAGATTCAAAGAGAGTGAGATGCCAGCTCCTTTCATTCAGTCAGTAGCTTCAATCATTTCTGGTCGTTTTTCAATGGCAAAAATCAATGAATATGGCAAATGCACAAACAGTAATTTCTCCGCATTGCAAGGTGCAATTCTGAAATTTTTTAGTTTTTCCTGCTCCTCTTAGCATGATAAAGAAGATTCAAAGAGAGTGAGATGCCAGCTCCTTTCATTCAGTCAGTAGCTTCAAACATTTCTGGTATATGAATAACATGATGTTTTTCAATGGCAAAAATCAATGAATATTGTAAATGCACAAACAGGAATTTCTCCGCATTGCAAGGTGCAATTCTGAAATTTTTTGCTTTTTCCTGCTCCTCTTAGCATGATAAAGAAGATTCAAAGAGAGTGAGATGCCAGCTCCTTTCATTCAGTCAGTAGCTTCAATCATTTCTGGACGTTTTTCAATGGCAAAAATCAATGAATATTGTAAATGCACAAACAGTAATTTCTCCGCATTGCAAGGTGCAATTCTGAAATTTTTTGCTTTTTCCTGCTCCTCTTAGCATGATAAAGAAGATTCAAAGAGAGTGAGATGCCAGGTCCTTTCATTCAGTCAGTAGCTTCAATCATTTCTGGTATATGAATAACATGATGTTTTTCAATGGTAAAAATCAATGAATATTGTAAATGCACAAACAGTAATTTCTCCGCATTGCAAGGTGCAATTCTGAAATTTTTTGCTTTTTCCTGCTCCTCTTAGCATGATAAAGAAGATTCAAAGAGAGTGAGATGCCAGCTCCTTTCATTCAGTCAGTAGCTTCAAACAAATCTGGTATATGAATAACATGATGTTTTTCAATGGCAAAAATCAATGAATATTGTAAATGCACAAACAGTAATTTCTCCGCATTGCAAGGTGCAATTCTGAAATTTTTTGCTTTTTCCTGCTCCTCTTAGCATGATAAAGAAGATTCAAAGAGATTGAGATGCCAGCTCCTTTCATTCAGTCAGTAGCTTCAATCATTTCTGGACGTTTTTCAATGGCAAAAATCAATGAATATTGTAAATGCACAAACAGTAATTTCTCCGCATTGCAAGGTGCAATTCTGAAATTTTTTGCTTTTTCCTGCTCCTCTTAGCATGATAAAGAAGATTCAAAGAGAGTGAGATGCCAGCTCCTTTCAATCAGTCAGTAGCTTCAAACATTTCTGGTATATGAATAACATGATGTTTTTCAATGGCAAAAATCAATGAATATTGTAAATGCACAAACAGGAATTTCTCCGCATTGCAAGGTGCAATTCTGAAATTTTTTGCTTTTTCCTGCTCCTCTTAGCATGATAAAGAAGATTCAAAGAGAGTGAGATGCCAGCTTCTTTCATTCAGTCAGTAGCTTCAATCATTTCTGGACGTTTTTCAATGGCAAAAATCAATGAATATTGTAAATGCACAAACAGTAATTTCTACGCATTGCAAGGTGCAATTCTGAAATTTTTTGCTTTTTCCTGCTCCTCTTAGCATGATAGAGAACATTCAAAGAGAGTGAGATGCCAGCTCCTTTCATTCAGTCAGTAGCTTCAATCATTTCTGGTCGTTTTTCAATGGCAAAAATTAATGAATATTGTAAATGCACAAACAGTAATTTCTCCGCATTGCAAGGTGCAATTCTGAAATTTTTTAGTTTTTCCTGCTCCTCTTAGCATGATAAAGAAGATTCAAAGAGAGTGAGATGCCAGCTCCTTTCATTCAGTCAGTAGCTTCAAACATTTCTGGTATATGAATAACATGATGTTTTTCAATGGCAAAAATCAATGAATATTGTAAATGCACAAACAGTAATTTCTCCGCATTGCAAGGTGCAATTCTGAAATTTTTTGCTTTTTCCTGCTCCTCTTAGCATGATAAAGAAGATTCAAAGAGAGTGAGATGCCAGCTCCTTTCATTCAGTCAGTAGCTTCAATCATTTCTGGACGTTTTTCAATGGCAAAAATCTATGAATATTGTAAATGCACAAACAGTAATTTCTCCGCATTGCAAGGTGCAATTCTGAAATGTTTTGCTTTTTCCTGCTCCTCTTAGCATGATAAAGAAGATTCAAAGAGAGTGAGATGCCAGCTCCTTTCATTCAGTCAGTAGCTTCAAACATTTCTGGTATATGAATAACATGATGTTTTTCAATGGCAAAAATCAATGAATATTGTAAATGCACAAACAGGAATTTCTCCGCATTGCAAGGTGCAATTCTGAAATTTTTTGCTTTTTCCTGCTCCTCTTAGCATGATAAAGAAGATTCAAAGAGAGTGAGATGCCAGCTCCTTTCATTCAGTCAGTAGCTTCAATCATTTCTGGACGTTTTTCAATGGCAAAAATCAATGAATATTGTAAATGCACAAACAGTAATTTCTCCGCATTGCAAGGTGCAATTCTGAAATTTTTTGCTTTTTCCTGCTCCTCTTAGCATGATAAAGAAGATTCAAAGAGAGTGAGATGCCAGGTCCTTTCATTCAGTCAGTAGCTTCAATCATTTCTGGTATATGAATAACATGATGTTTTTCAATGGTAAAAATCAATGAATATTGTAAATGCACAAACAGTAATTTCTCCGCATTGCAAGGTGCAATTCTGAAATTTTTTGCTTTTTCCTGCTCCTCTTAGCATGATAAAGAAGATTCAAAGAGAGTGAGATGCCAGCTCCTTTCATTCAGTCAGTAGCTTCAAACAAATCTGGTATATGAATAACATGATGTTTTTCAATGGCAAAAATCAATGAATATTGTAAATGCACAAACAGTAATTTCTCCGCATTGCAAGGTGCAATTCTGAAATTTTTTGCTTTTTCCTGCTCCTCTTAGCATGATAAAGAAGATTCAAAGAGATTGAGATGCCAGCTCCTTTCATTCAGTCAGTAGCTTCAATCATTTCTGGACGTTTTTCAATGGCAAAAATCAATGAATATTGTAAATGCACAAACAGTAATTTCTCCGCATTGCAAGGTGCAATTCTGAAATTTTTTGCTTTTTCCTGCTCCTCTTAGCATGATAAAGAAGATTCAAAGAGAGTGAGATGCCAGCTCCTTTCAATCAGTCAGTAGCTTCAAACATTTCTGGTATATGAATAACATGATGTTTTTCAATGGCAAAAATCAATGAATATTGTAAATGCACAAACAGGAATTTCTCCGCATTGCAAGGTGCAATTCTGAAATTTTTTGCTTTTTCCTGCTCCTCTTAGCATGATAAAGAAGATTCAAAGAGAGTGAGATGCCAGCTTCTTTCATTCAGTCAGTAGCTTCAATCATTTCTGGACGTTTTTCAATGGCAAAAATCAATGAATATTGTAAATGCACAAACAGTAATTTCTACGCATTGCAAGGTGCAATTCTGAAATTTTTTGCTTTTTCCTGCTCCTCTTAGCATGATAGAGAACATTCAAAGAGAGTGAGATGCCAGCTCCTTTCATTCAGTCAGTAGCTTCAATCATTTCTGGTCGTTTTTCAATGGCAAAAATTAATGAATATTGTAAATGCACAAACAGTAATTTCTCCGCATTGCAAGGTGCAATTCTGAAATTTTTTAGTTTTTCCTGCTCCTCTTAGCATGATAAAGAAGATTCAAAGAGAGTGAGATGCCAGCTCCTTTCATTCAGTCAGTAGCTTCAAACATTTCTGGTATATGAATAACATGATGTTTTTCAATGGCAAAAATCAATGAATATTGTAAATGCACAAACAGTAATTTCTCCGCATTGCAAGGTGCAATTCTGAAATTTTTTGCTTTTTCCTGCTCCTCTTAGCATGATAAAGAAGATTCAAAGAGAGTGAGATGCCAGCTCCTTTCATTCAGTCAGTAGCTTCAATCATTTCTGGACGTTTTTCAATGGCAAAAATCTATGAATATTGTAAATGCACAAACAGTAATTTCTCCGCATTGCAAGGTGCAATTCTGAAATGTTTTGCTTTTTCCTGCTCCTCTTAGCATGATAAAGAAGATTCAAAGAGAGTGAGATGCCAGCTCCTTTCATTCAGTCAGTAGCTTCAAACATTTCTGGTATATGAATAACATGATGTTTTTCAATGGCAAAAATTAATGAATATTGTAAATGCACAAACAGGAATTTCTCCGCATTGCAAGGTGCAATTCTGAAATTTTTTGCTTTTTCCTGCTCCTCTTAGCATGATAAAGAAGATTCAAAGAGAGTGAGATGCCAGCTCCTTTCATTCAGTCAGTAGCTTCAATCATTTCTGGACGTTTTTCAATTGCAAAAATCAATGAATATTGTAAATGCACAAACAGTAATTTCTCCGCATTGCAAGGTGCAATTCTGAAATTTTTTGCTTTTTCCTGCTCCTCTTAGCATGATAAAGAAGATTCAAAGAGAGTGGGATGCCAGCTCCTTTCATTCAGTCAGTAGCTTCAAACATTTCTGGTATATGAATAACATGATGTTTTTCAATGGCAAAAATCAATGAATATTGTAAATGCACAAACAGTAATTTCTCCGCATTGCAAGGTGCAAGTCTGAAATTTTTTGCTTTTTCCTGCTCCTCTTAGCATGATAAAGAAGATTCAAAGAGAGTGAGATGCCAGCTCCTTTCATTCAGTCAGTAGCTTCAATCATTTCTGGATGTTTTTCAATGGCAAAAATCAATGAATATTGTAAATGCACAAACAGTAATTTCTCCGCATTGCAAGGTGCAATTCTGAAATTTTTTGCTTTTTCCTGCTCCTCTTAGCATGATAAAGAAGATGCAAAGAGAGTGAGATGCCAGCTCCTTTCATTCAGTCAGTAGCTTCAAACATTTCTGGTATATGAATAACATGATGTTTTTCAATGGCAAAAATCAATGAATATTGTAAATGCACAAACAGTAATTTCTCCGCATTGCAAGGTGCAATTCTGAAATTTTTTGCTTTTTCCTGCTCCTCTTAGCATGATAAAGAAGATTCAAAGAGAGTGAGATGCCAGCTCCTTTCGTTCAGTCAGTAGCTTCAATCATTTCTGGACGTTTTTCAATGGCAAAAATCATTGAATATTGTAAATGCACAAACAGTAATTTCTCCGCATTGCAAGGTGCAATTCTGAAATTTTTTACTTTTTCCTGCTCCTCTTAGCATGATAAAGAAGATTCAAAGAGAGTGAGATGCCAGCTCCTTTCATTCAGTCAGTAGCTTCAATCATTTCTGGTATATGAATAACATGATGTTTTTCAATGGCAAAAATCAATGAATATTGTAAATGCACAAACAGTAATTTCTCCGCATTGCAAGGTGCAATTCTGAAATTTTTTGCTTTTTCCTGCTCCTCTTAGCATGATAAAGAAGATTCAAAGAGAGTGAGATGCCAGCTCCTTTCATTCAGTCAGTAGCTTCAAACATTTCTGGTATATGAATAACATGATGTTTTTCAATGGCAAAAATCCATGAATATTGTAAATGCACAAACAGTAATTTCTCCGCATTGCAAGGTGCAATTCTGAAATTTTTTGCTTTTTCCTGCTCCTCTTAGCATGATAAAGAAGATTCAAAGAGAGTGAGATGCCAGCTCCTTTCGTTCAGTCAGTAGCTTCAATCATTTCTGGACGTTTTTCAATGGCAAAAATCATTGAATATTGTAAATGCACAAACAGTAATTTCTCCGCATTGCAAGGTGCAATTCTGAAATTTTTTACTTTTTCCTGCTCCTCTTAGCATGATAAAGAAGATTCAAAGAGAGTGAGATGCCAGGTCCTTTCATTCAGTCAGTAGCTTCAATCATTTCTGGTATATGAATAACATGATGTTTTTCAATGGCAAAAATCATTGAATATTGTAAATGCACAAACAGTAATTTCTCCGCATTGCAAGGTGCAATTCTGAAATTTTTTGCTTTTTAGTGCTCCTCTTAGCATGATAAAGAAGATTCAAAGAGAGTGAGATGCCAGCTCCTTTCATTCAGTCAGTAGCTTCAAACATATCTGGTATATGAATAACATGATGTTTTTCAATGGCAAAAATCAATGAATATTGTAAATGCACAAACAGTAATTTCTCCGCATTGCAAGGTGCAATTCTGAAATTTTTTGCTTTTTCCTGCTCCTCTTAGCATGATAAAGAAGATTCAAAGAGATTGAGATGCCAGCTCCTTTCATTCAGTCAGTAGCTTCAATCATTTCTGGACGTTTTTCAATGGCAAAAATCAATGAATATTGTAAATGCACAAACAGTAATTTCTCCGCATTGCAAGGTGCAATTCTGAAATTTTTTGCTTTTTCCTGCTCCTCTTAGCATGATAAAGAAGATTCAAAGAGAGTGAGATGCCAGCTCCTTTCATTCAGTCAGTAGCTTCAATCATTTCTGGACGTTTTTCAATTGCAAAAATCAATGAATATTGTAAATGCACAAACAGTAATTTCTCCGCATTGCAAGGTGCAATTCTGAAATTTTTTGCTTTTTCCTGCTCCTCTTAGCATGATAAAGAAGATTCAAAGAGAGTGGGAGGCCAGCTCCTTTCATTCAGTCAGTAGCTTCAAACATTTCTGGTATATGAATAACATGATGTTTTTCAATGGCAAAAATCAATGAATATTGTAAATGCACAAACAGTAATTTCTCCGCATTGCAAGGTGCAATTCTGAAATTTTTTGCTTTTTCCTGCTCCTCTTAGCATGATAAAGAAGATTCAAAGAGAGTGAGATGCCAGCTCCTTTCATTCAGTGAGTAGCTTCAATCATTTCTGGATGTTTTTCAATGGTAAAAATCAATGAATATTGTAAATGCACAAACAGTAATTTCTCCGCATTGCAAGGTGCAATTCTGAAATTTTTTGCTTTTTCCTGCTCCTCTTAGCATGATAAAGAAGATTCAAAGAGAGTGAGATGCCAGCTCCTTTCATTCAGTCAGTAGCTTCAAACATTTCTGGTATATGAATAACATGATGTTTTTCAATGGCAAAAATCAATGAATATTGTAAATGCACAAACAGTAATTTCTCCGCATTGCAAGGTGCAATTCTGAAATTTTTTGCTTTTTCCTGCTCCTCTTAGCATGATAAAGAAGATTCAAAGAGAGTGAGATGCCAGCTCCTTTCGTTCAGTCAGTAGCTTCAATCATTTCTGGACGTTTTTCAATGGCAAAAATCATTGAATATTGTAAATGCACAAACAGTAATTTCTCCGCATTGCAAGGTGCAATTCTGAAATTTTTTACTTTTTCCTGCTCCTCTTAGCATGATAAAGAAGATTCAAAGAGAGTGAGATGCCAGCTCCTTTCATTCAGTCAGTAGCTTCAATCATTTCTGGTATATGAATAACATGATGTTTTTCAATGGCAAAAATCAATGAATATTGTAAATGCACAAACAGTAATTTCTCCGCATTGCAAGGTGCAATTCTGAAATTTTTTGCTTTTTCCTGCTCCTCTTAGCATGATAAAGAAGATTCAAAGAGAGTGAGATGCCAGCTCCTTTCATTCAGTCAGTAGCTTCAATCATTTCTGGACGTTTTTCAATGGCAAAAATCAATGAATATTGTAAATGCACAAACAGTAATTTCTCCGCATTGCAAGGTGCAATTCTGAAATTTTTTGCTTTTTCCTGCTCCTCTTAGCATGATAAAGAAGATTCAAAGAGAGTGAGATGCCAGGTCCTTTCATTCAGTCAGTAGCTTCAATCATTTCTGGTATATGAATAACATGATGTTTTTCAATGGCAAAAATCAATGAATATGGTAAATGCACAAACAGTAATTTCTCCGCATTGCAAGGTGCAATTCTGAAATTTTTTGCTTTTTCCTGCTCCTCTTAGCATGATAAAGAAGATTCAAAGAGAGTGAGATGCCAGCTCCTTTCATTCAGTCAGTAGCTTCAAACATATCTGGTATATGAATAACATGATGTTTTTCAATGGCAAAAATCAATGAATATTGTAAATGCACAAACAGTAATTTCTCCGCATTGCAAGGTGCAATTCTGAAATTTTTTGCTTTTTCCTGCTCCTCTTAGCATGATAAAGAAGATTCAAAGAGATTGAGATGCCAGCTCCTTTCATTCAGTCAGTAGCTTCAATCATTTCTGGACGTTTTTCAATGGCAAAAATCAATGAATATTGTAAATGCACAAACAGTAATTTCTCCGCATTGCAAGGTGCAATTCTGAAATTTTTTGCTTTTTCCTGCTCCTCTTAGCATGATAAAGAAGATTCAAAGAGAGTGAGATGCCAGCTCCTTTCATTCAGTCAGTAGCTTCAAACATTTCTGGTATATGAATAACATGATGTTTTTCAATGGCAAAAATCAATGAATATTGTAAATGCACAAACAGGAATTTCTCCGCATTGCAAGGTGCAATTCTGAAATTTTTTGCTTTTTCCTGCTCCTCTTAGCATGATAAAGAAGATTCAAAGAGAGTGAGATGCCAGCTCCTTTCGTTCAGTCAGTAGCTTCAATCATTTCTGGACGTTTTTCAATGGCAAAAATCATTGAATATTGTAAATGCACAAACAGTAATTTCTCCGCATTGCAAGGTGCAATTCTGAAATTTTTTACTTTTTCCTGCTCCGCTTAGCATGATAAAGAAGATTCAAAGAGAGTGAGATGCCAGCTCCTTTCATTCAGTCAGTAGCTTCAATCATTTCTGGTATATGAATAACATGATGTTTTTCAATGGCAAAAATCAATGAATATTGTAACTGCACAAACAGTAATTTCTCCGCATTGCATGGTGCAATTCTGAAATTTTTTGCTTTTTCCTGCTCCTCTTAGCATGATAAAGAAGATTCAAAGAGAGTGAGATGCCAGCTCCTTTCATTCAGTCAGTAGCTTCAATCATTTCTGGACGTTTTTCAATGGCAAAAATCAATGAATATTGTAAATGCACAAACAGTAATTTCTCCGCATTGCAAGGTGCAATTCTGAAATTTTTTGCTTTTTCCTGCTCCTCTTAGCATGATAAAGAAGATTCAAAGAGAGTGAGGTGCCAGCTCCTTTCATTCAGTCAGTAGCTTCAAACATTTCTGGTATATGAATAACATGTTTTTCAATGGCAAAAATCAATGAATATTGTAAATGCACAAACAGTAATTTCTCCGCATTGCAAGGTGCAATTCTGAAATTTTTTGCTTTTTCCTGCTCCTCTTAGCATGATAAAGAAGATTCAAAGAGAGTGAGATTCCAGCTCCTTTCATTCAGTCAGTAGCTTCAATCATTTCTGGACGTTTTTCAATGGCAAAAATCAATGAATATTGTAAATGCACAAACAGTAATTTCTCCGCATTGCAAGGTGCAATTCTAAAATTTTTTGCTTTTTCCTGCTCCTCTTAGCATGATAAAGAAGATTCAAAGAGAGTGAGATGCCAGCTCCTTTCATTCAGTCAGTAGCTTCAATCTTTTCTGGACGTTTTTCAATGGCAAAAATCAATGAATATTGTAAATGCACAAACTGTAATTTCTCCGCATTGCAAGGCTCAATTCTGAAATTTTTTGCTTTTTCCTGCTCCTCTTAGCATGATAAAGAAGATTCAAAGAGAGTGAGATGCCAGCTCCTTTCATTCAGTCAGTAGCTTCAATCGTTTCTGGACGTTTTTCAATGGCAAAAATCAATGAATATTGTAAATGCACAAACAGTAATTTCTCCGCATTGCAAGGTGCAATTCTGAAATTTTTTGCTTTTTCCTGCTCCTCTTAGCATGATAAAGAAGATTCAAAGAGAGTGAGATGCCAGCTCATTTCATTCAGTCAGTAGCTTCAAACATTTCTGGTATATGAATAACATGATGTTTTTCAATGGCAAAAATCAATGAATATTGTAAATGCACAAACAGTAATTTCTCCGCATTGCAAGGTGCAAGTCTGAAATTTTTTGCTTTTTCCTGCTCCTCTTAGCATGATAAAGAAGATTCAAAGAGAGTGAGATTCCAGCTACTTTCATTCAGTCAGTAGCTTCAATCATTTCTCGACGTTTTTCAATGGTAAAAATCAATGAATATTGTAAATGCACAAACAGTAATTTCTCCGCATTGCAAGGTGCAATTCTGAAATTTTTTGCTTTTTCCTGCTCCTCTTAGCATGATAAAGAAGATTCAAAGAGAGTGAGATGCCAGCTCCTTTCATTCAGTCAGTAGCTTCAAACATTTCTGGTATATGAATAACATGATGTTTTTCAATGGCAAAAATCAATGAATATTGTAAATGCACAAACAGTAATTTCTCCGCATTGCAAGGTGCAATTCTGAAATTTTTTGCTTTTTCCTGCTCCTCTTAGCATGATAAAGAAGATTCAAAGAGAGTGAGATGCCAGCTCCTTTCATTCAGTCAGTAGCTTCAAACATTTCAGGTATATGAATAACATGATGTTTTTCAATGGCAAAAATCAATGAATATTGTAAATGCACAAACAGTAATTTCTCCGCATTGCAACGTGCAATTCTGAAATTTTTTGCTTTTTCCTGCTCCTCTTAGCATGGTAAAGAAGATTCAAAGAGAGTGAGATGCCAGCTCCTTTCATTCAGTCAGTAGCTTCAATCATTTCTGGACGTTTTTCAATTGCAAAAATCAATGAATATTGTAAATGCACAAACAGTAATTTCTCCGCATTGCAAGGTGCAATTCTGAAATTTTTTGCTTTTTCCTGCTCCTCTTAGCATGATAAAGAAGATTCAAAGAGAGTGAGATGCCAGCTCCTTTCATTCAGTCAGTAGCTTCAAACATTTCTGGTATATGAATAACATGATGTTTTTCAATGGCAAAAATCAATGAATATTGTAAATGCACAAACAGTAATTTCTCCGCATTGCAAGGTGCAATTCTGAAATTTTTTAGTTTTTCCTGCTCCTCTTAGCATGATAAAGAAGATTCAAAGAGAGTGAGATGCCAGCTCCTTTCATTCAGTCAGTAGCTTCAAACATTTCTGGTATATGAATAACATGATGTTTTTCAATGGCAAAAATCAATGAATATTGTAAATGCACAAACAGTAATTTCTCCGCATTGCAAGGTGCAATTCTGAAATTTTTTACTTTTTCCTGCTCCTCTTAGCATGATAAAGAAGATTCAAAGAGAGTGAGATGCCAGCTCCTTTCATTCAGTCAGTAGCTTCAATCATTTCTGGTATATGAATAACATGATGTTTTTCAATGGCAAAAATCAATGAATATTGTAACTGCACAAACAGTAATTTCTCCGCATTGCATGGTGCAATTCTGAAATTTTTTGCTTTTTCCTGCTCCTCTTAGCATGATAAAGAAGATTCAAAGAGAGTGAGATTCCAGCTCCTTTCATTCAGTCAGTAGCTTCAATCATTTCTGGACGTTTTTCAATGGCAAAAATCAATGAATATTGTAAATGCACAAACAGTAATTTCTCCGCATTGCAAGGTGCAATTCTGAAATTTTTTGCTTTTTCCTGCTCCTCTTAGCATGATAAAGAAGATTCAAAGAGAGTGAGATGCCAGCTCCTTTCATTCAGTCAGTAGCTTCAATCTTTTCTGGACGTTTTTCAATGGCAAAAATCAATGAATATTGTAAATGCACAAACTGTAATTTCTCCGCATTGCAAGGCGCAATTCTGAAATTTTTTGCTTTTTCCTGCTCCTCTTAGCATGATAAAGAAGATTCAAAGAGAGTGAGATGCCAGCTCCTTTCATTCAGTCAGTAGCTTCAATCGTTTCTGGACGTTTTTCAATGGCAAAAATCAATGAATATTGTAAATGCACAAACAGTAATTTCTCCGCATTGCAAGGTGCAATTCTGAAATTTTTTGCTTTTTCCTGCTCCTCTTAGCATGATAAAGAAGATTCAAAGAGAGTGAGATGCCAGCTCATTTCATTCAGTCAGTAGCTTCAAACATTTCTGGTATATGAATAACATGATGTTTTTCAATGGCAAAAATCAATGAATATTGTAAATGCACAAACAGTAATTTCTCCGCATTGCAAGGTGCAAGTCTGAAATTTTTTGCTTTTTCCTGCTCCTCTTAGCATGATAAAGAAGATTCAAAGAGAGTGAGATTCCAGCTACTTTCATTCAGTCAGTAGCTTCAATCATTTCTCGACGTTTTTCAATGGTAAAAATCAATGAATATTGTAAATGCACAAACAGTAATTTCTCCGCATTGCAAGGTGCAATTCTGAAATTTTTTGCTTTTTCCTGCTCCTCTTAGCATGATAAAGAAGATTCAAAGAGAGTGAGATGCCAGCTCCTTTCATTCAGTCAGTAGCTTCAAACATTTCTGGTATATGAATAACATGATGTTTTTCAATGGCAAAAATCAATGAATATTGTAAATGCACAAACAGTAATTTCTCCGCATTGCAAGGTGCAATTCTGAAATTTTTTGCTTTTTCCTGCTCCTCTTAGCATGATAAAGAAGATTCAAAGAGAGTGAGATGCCAGCTCCTTTCATTCAGTCAGTAGCTTCAAACATTTCAGGTATATGAATAACATGATGTTTTTCAATGGCAAAAATCAATGAATATTGTAAATGCACAAACAGTAATTTCTCCGCATTGCAACGTGCAATTCTGAAATTTTTTGCTTTTTCCTGCTCCTCTTAGCATGGTAAAGAAGATTCAAAGAGAGTGAGATGCCAGCTCCTTTCATTCAGTCAGTAGCTTCAATCATTTCTGGACGTTTTTCAATTGCAAAAATCAATGAATATTGTAAATGCACAAACAGTAATTTCTCCGCATTGCAAGGTGCAATTCTGAAATTTTTTGCTTTTTCCTGCTCCTCTTAGCATGATAAAGAAGATTCAAAGAGAGTGAGATGCCAGCTCCTTTCATTCAGTCAGTAGCTTCAAACATTTCTGGTATATGAATAACATGATGTTTTTCAATGGCAAAAATCAATGAATATTGTAAATGCACAAACAGTAATTTCTCCGCATTGCAAGGTGCAATTCTGAAATTTTTTAGTTTTTCCTGCTCCTCTTAGCATGATAAAGAAGATTCAAAGAGAGTGAGATGCCAGCTCCTTTCATTCAGTCAGTAGCTTCAAACATTTCTGGTATATGAATAACATGATGTTTTTCAATGGCAAAAATCAATGAATATTGTAAATGCACAAACAGTAATTTCTCCGCATTGCAACGTGCAATTCTGAAATTTTTTGCTTTTTCCTGCTCCTCTTAGCATGGTAAAGAAGATTCAAAGAGAGTGAGATGCCAGCTCCTTTCATTCAGTCAGTAGCTTCAATCATTTCTGGACGTTTTTCAATTGCAAAAATCAATGAATATTGTAAATGCACAAACAGTAATTTCTCCGCATTGCAAGGTGCAATTCTGAAATTTTTTGCTTTTTCCTGCTCCTCTTAGCATGATAAAGAAGATTCAAAGAGAGTGAGATGCCAGCTCCTTTCATTCAGTCAGTAGCTTCAAACATTTCTGGTATATGAATAACATGATGTTTTTCAATGGCAAAAATCAATGAATATTGTAAATGCACAAACAGTAATTTCTCCGCATTGCAAGGTGCAATTCTGAAATTTTTTAGTTTTTCCTGCTCCTCTTAGCATGATAAAGAAGATTCAAAGAGAGTGAGATGCCAGCTCCTTTCATTCAGTCAGTAGCTTCAAACATTTCTGGTATATGAATAACATGATGTTTTTCAATGGCAAAAATCAATGAATATTGTAAATGCACAAACAGTAATTTCTCCGCATTGCAAGGTGCAATTCTGAAATTTTTTACTTTTTCCTGCTCCTCTTAGCATGATAAAGAAGATTCAAAGAGAGTGAGATGCCAGCTCCTTTCATTCAGTCAGTAGCTTCAATCATTTCTGGTATATGAATAACATGATGTTTTTCAATGGCAAAAATCAATGAATATTGTAACTGCACAAACAGTAATTTCTCCGCATTGCATGGTGCAATTCTGAAATTTTTTGCTTTTTCCTGCTCCTCTTAGCATGATAAAGAAGATTCAAAGAGAGTGAGATGCCAGCTCCTTTCATTCAGTCAGTAGCTTCAATCATTTCTGGACGTTTTTCAATGGCAAAAATCAATGAATATTGTAAATGCACAAACAGTAATTTCTCCGCATTGCAAGGTGCAATTCTGAAATTTTTTGCTTTTTCCTGCTCCTCTTAGCATGATAAAGAAGATTCAAAGAGAGTGAGGTGCCAGCTCCTTTCATTCAGTCAGTAGCTTCAAACATTTCTGGTATATGAATAACATGTTTTTCAATGGCAAAAATCAATGAATATTGTAAATGCACAAACAGTAATTTCTCCGCATTGCAAGGTGCAATTCTGAAATTTTTTGCTTTTTCCTGCTCCTCTTAGCATGATAAAGAAGATTCAAAGAGAGTGAGATTCCAGCTCCTTTCATTCAGTCAGTAGCTTCAATCATTTCTGGACGTTTTTCAATGGCAAAAATCAATGAATATTGTAAATGCACAAACAGTAATTTCTCCGCATTGCAAGGTGCAATTCTAAAATTTTTTGCTTTTTCCTGCTCCTCTTAGCATGATAAAGAAGATTCAAAGAGAATGAGATGCCAGCTCCTTTCATTCAGTCAGTAGCTTCAATCTTTTCTGGACGTTTTTCAATGGCAAAAATCAATGAATATTGTAAATGCACAAACTGTAATTTCTCCGCATTGCAAGGCGCAATTCTGAAATTTTTTGCTTTTTCCTGCTCCTCTTAGCATGATAAAGAAGATTCAAAGAGAGTGAGATGCCAGCTCCTTTCATTCAGTCAGTAGCTTCAATCGTTTCTGGACGTTTTTCAATGGCAAAAATCAATGAATATTGTAAATGCACAAACAGTAATTTCTCCGCATTGCAAGGTGCAATTCTGAAATTTTTTGCTTTTTCCTGCTCCTCTTAGCATGATAAAGAAGATTCAAAGAGAGTGAGATGCCAGCTCATTTCATTCAGTCAGTAGCTTCAAACATTTCTGGTATATGAATAACATGATGTTTTTCAATGGCAAAAATCAATGAATATTGTAAATGCACAAACAGTAATTTCTCCGCATTGCAAGGTGCAAGTCTGAAATTTTTTGCTTTTTCCTGCTCCTCTTAGCATGATAAAGAAGATTCAAAGAGAGTGAGATTCCAGCTACTTTCATTCAGTCAGTAGCTTCAATCATTTCTCGACGTTTTTCAATGGTAAAAATCAATGAATATTGTAAATGCACAAACAGTAATTTCTCCGCATTGCAAGGTGCAATTCTGAAATTTTTTGCTTTTTCCTGCTCCTCTTAGCATGATAAAGAAGATTCAAAGAGAGTGAGATGCCAGCTCCTTTCATTCAGTCAGTAGCTTCAAACATTTCTGGTATATGAATAACATGATGTTTTTCAATGGCAAAAATCAATGAATATTGTAAATGCACAAACAGTAATTTCTCCGCATTGCAAGGTGCAATTCTGAAATTTTTTGCTTTTTCCTGCTCCTCTTAGCATGATAAAGAAGATTCAAAGAGAGTGAGATGCCAGCTCCTTTCATTCAGTCAGTAGCTTCAAACATTTCAGGTATATGAATAACATGATGTTTTTCAATGGCAAAAATCAATGAATATTGTAAATGCACAAACAGTAATTTCTCCGCATTGCAACGGGCAATTCTGAAATTTTTTGCTTTTTCCTGCTCCTCTTAGCATGGTAAAGAAGATTCAAAGAGAGTGAGATGCCAGCTCCTTTCATTCAGTCAGTAGCTTCAATCATTTCTGGACGTTTTTCAATTGCAAAAATCAATGAATATTGTAAATGCACAAACAGTAATTTCTCCGCATTGCAAGGTGCAATTCTGAAATTTTTTGCTTTTTCCTGCTCCTCTTAGCATGATAAAGAAGATTCAAAGAGAGTGAGATGCCAGCTCCTTTCATTCAGTCAGTAGCTTCAAACATTTCTGGTATATGAATAACATGATGTTTTTCAATGGCAAAAATCAATGAATATTGTAAATGCACAAACAGTAATTTCTCCGCATTGCAAGGTGCAATTCTGAAATTTTTTAGTTTTTCCTGCTCCTCTTAGCATGATAAAGAAGATTCAAAGAGAGTGAGATGCCAGCTCCTTTCATTCAGTCAGTAGCTTCAAACATTTCTGGTATATGAATAACATGATGTTTTTCAATGGCAAAAATCAATGAATATTGTAAATGCACAAACAGTAATTTCTCCGCATTGCAAGGTGCAATTCTGAAATTTTTTGCTTTTTAGTGCTCCTCTTAGCATGATAAAGAAGATTCAAAGAGAGTGAGATGCCAGCTCCTTTCATTCAGTCAGTAGCTTCAAACATATCTGGTATATGAATAACATGATGTTTTTCAATGGCAAAAATCAATGAATATTGTAAATGCACAAACAGTAATTTCTCCGCATTGCAAGGTGCAATTCTGAAATTTTTTGCTTTTTCCTGCTCCTCTTAGCATGATAAAGAAGATTCAAAGAGATTGAGATGCCAGCTCCTTTCATTCAGTCAGTAGCTTCAATCATTTCTGGACGTTTTTCAATGGCAAAAATCAATGAATATTGTAAATGCACAAACAGTAATTTCTCCGCATTGCAAGGTGCAATTCTGAAATTTTTTGCTTTTTCCAGCTCCTCTTAGCATGATAAAGAAGATTCAAAGAGAGTGCGATGCCAGCTCCTTTCATTCAGTCAGTAGCTTCAATCATTTCTCAACGTTTTTCAATTGCAAAAATCAATGAATATTGTAAATGCACAAACAGTAATTTCTCCGCATTGCAAGGTGCAATTCTGAAATTTTTTGCTTTTTCCTGCTCCTCTTAGCATGATAAAGAAGATTCAAAGAGAGTGGGATGCCAGCTCCTTTCATTCAGTCAGTAGCTTCAAACATTTCTGGTATATGAATAACATGATGTTTTTCAATGGCAAAAATCAATGAATATTGTAAATGCACAAACAGTAATTTCTCCGCATTGCAAGGTGCAATTCTGAAATTTTTTGCTTTTTCCTGCTCCTCTTAGCATGATAAAGAAGATTCAAAGAGAGTGAGATGCCAGCTCCTTTCATTCAGTCAGTAGCTTCAATCATTTCTGGATGTTTTTCAATGGCAAAAATCAATGAATATTGTAAATGCACAAACAGTAATTTCTCCGCATTGCAAGGTGCAATTCTGAAATTTTTTGCTTTTTCCTGCTCCTCTTAGCATGATAAAGAAGATTCAAAGAGAGTGAGATGCCAGCTCCTTTCATTCAGTCAGTAGCTTCAAACATTTCTGGTATATGAATAACATGATGTTTTTCAATGGCAAAAATCAATGAATATTGTAAATGCACAAACAGTAATTTCTCCGCATTGCAAGGTGCAATTCTGAAATTTTTTGCTTTTTCCTGCTCCTCTTAGCATGATAAAGAAGATTCAAAGAGAGTGAGATGCCAGCTCCTTTCGTTCAGTCAGTAGCTTCAATCATTTCTGGACGTTTTTCAATGGCAAAAATCAATGAATATTGTAAATGCACAAACAGTAATTTCTCCGCATTGCAAGGTGCAATTCTGAAATTTTTTACTTTTTCCTGCTCCTCTTAGCATGATAAAGAAGATTCAAAGAGAGTGAGATGCCAGCTCCTTTCATTCAGTCAGTAGCTTCAATCATTTCTGGTATATGAATAACATGATGTTTTTCAATGGCAAAAATCAATGAATATTGTAAATGCACAAACAGTAATTTCTCCGCATTGCAAGGTGCAATTCTGAAATTTTTTGCTTTTTCCTGCTCCTCTTAGCATGATAAAGAAGATTCAAAGAGAGTGAGATGCCAGCTCCTTTCATTCAGTCAGTAGCTTCAATCATTTCTGGACGTTTTTCAATGGCAAAAATCAATGAATATTGTAAATGCACAAACAGTAATTTCTCCGCATTGCAAGGTGCAATTCTGAAATTTTTTGCTTTTTCCTGCTCCTCTTAGCATGATAAAGAAGATTCAAAGAGAGTGAGATGCCAGCTCCTTTCATTCAGTCAGTAGCTTCAAACATTTCTGGTATATGAATAACATGATGTTTTTCAATGGCAAAAATCAATGAATATTGTAAATGCACAAACAGTAATTTCTCCGCATTGCAAGGTGCAATTCTGAAATTTTTTGCTTTTTAGTGCTCCTCTTAGCATGATAAAGAAGATTCAAAGAGAGTGAGATGCCAGCTCCTTTCATTCAGTCAGTAGCTTCAAACATATCTGGTATATGAATAACATGATGTTTTTCAATGGCAAAAATCAATGAATATTGTAAATGCACAAACAGTAATTTCTCCGCATTGCAAGGTGCAATTCTGAAATTTTTTGCTTTTTCCTGCTCCTCTTAGCATGATAAAGAAGATTCAAAGAGGTTGAGATGCCAGCTCCTTTCATTCAGTCAGTAGCTTCAATCATTTCTGGACGTTTTTCAATGGCAAAAATCAATGAATATTGTAAATGCACAAACAGTAATTTCTCCGCATTGCAAGGTGCAATTCTGAAATTTTTTGCTTTTTCCAGCTCCTCTTAGCATGATAAAGAAGATTCAAAGAGAGTGCGATGCCAGCTCCTTTCATTCAGTCAGTAGCTTCAATCATTTCTCAACGTTTTTCAATTGCAAAAATCAATGAATATTGTAAATGCACAAACAGTAATTTCTCCGCATTGCAAGGTGCAATTCTGAAATTTTTTGCTTTTTCCTGCTCCTCTTAGCATGATAAAGAAGATTCAAAGAGAGTGGGATGCCAGCTCCTTTCATTCAGTCAGTAGCTTCAAACATTTCTGGTATATGAATAACATGATGTTTTTCAATGGCAAAAATCAATGAATATTGTAAATGCACAAACAGTAATTTCTACGCATTGCAAGGTGCAATTCTGAAATTTTTTGCTTTTTCCTGCTCCTCTTAGCATGATAAAGAAGATTCAAAGAGAGTGAGATGCCAGCTCCTTTCATTCAGTCAGTAGCTTCAATCATTTCTGGATGTTTTTCAATGGCAAAAATCAATGAATATTGTAAATGCACAAACAGTAATTTCTCCGCATTGCAAGGTGCAATTCTGAAATTTTTTGCTTTTTCCTGCTCCTCTTAGCATGATAAAGAAGATTCAAAGAGAGTGAGATGCCAGCTCCTTTCATTCAGTCAGTAGCTTCAAACATTTCTGGTATATGAATAACATGATGTTTTTCAATGGCAAAAATCAATGAATATTGTAAATGCACAAACAGTAATTTCTCCGCATTGCAAGGTGCAATTCTGAAATTTTTTGCTTTTTCCTGCTCCTCTTAGCATGATAAAGAAGATTCAAAGAGAGTGAGATGCCAGCTCCTTTCATTCAGTCAGTAGCTTCAATCATTTCTGGACGTTTTTCAATGGCAAAAATCAATGAATATTGTAAATGCACAAACAGTAATTTCTCCGCATTGCAAGGTGCAATTCTGAAATTTTTTGCTTTTTCCTGCTCCTCTTAGCATGATAAAGAAGATTCAAAGAGAGTGAGATGCCAGCTCCTTTCATTCAGTCAGTAGCTTCAAACATTTCTGGTATATGAATAACATGATGTTTTTCAATGGCAAAAATCAATGAATATTGTAAATGCACAAACAGTAATTTCTCCGCATTGCAAGGTGCAATTCTGAAATTTTTTGCTTTTTAGTGCTCCTCTTAGCATGATAAAGAAGATTCAAAGAGAGTGAGATGCCAGCTCCTTTCATTCAGTCAGTAGCTTCAAACATATCTGGTATATGAATAACATGATGTTTTTCAATGGCAAAAATCAATGAATATTGTAAATGCACAAACAGTAATTTCTCCGCATTGCAAGGTGCAATTCTGAAATTTTTTGCTTTTTCCTGCTCCTCTTAGCATGATAAAGAAGATTCAAAGAGATTGAGATGCCAGCTCCTTTCATTCAGTCAGTAGCTTCAATCATTTCTGGACGTTTTTCAATGGCAAAAATCAATGAATATTGTAAATGCACAAACAGTAATTTCTCCGCATTGAAAGGTGCAATTCTGAAATTTTTTGCTTTTTCCAGCTCCTCTTAGCATGATAAAGAAGATTCAAAGAGAGTGCGATGCCAGCTCCTTTCATTCAGTCAGTAGCTTCAATCATTTCTCAACGTTTTTCAATTGCAAAAATCAATGAATATTGTAAATGCACAAACAGTAATTTCTCCGCATTGCAAGGTGCAATTCTGAAATTTTTTGCTTTTTCCTGCTCCTCTTAGCATGATAAAGAAGATTCAAAGAGAGTGGGATGCCAGCTCCTTTCATTCAGTCAGTAGCTTCAAACATTTCTGGTATATGAATAACATGATGTTTTTCAATGGCAAAAATCAATGAATATTGTAAATGCACAAACAGTAATTTCTCCGCATTGCAAGGTGCAATTCTGAAATTTTTTGCTTTTTCCTGCTCCTCTTAGCATGATAAAGAAGATTCAAAGAGAGTGAGATGCCAGCTCCTTTCATTCAGTCAGTAGCTTCAATCATTTCTGGATGTTTTTCAATGGCAAAAATCAATGAATATTGTAAATGCACAAACAGTAATTTCTCCGCATTGCAAGGTGCAATTCTGAAATTTTTTGCTTTTTCCTGCTCCTCTTAGCATGATAAAGAAGATTCAAAGAGAGTGAGATGCCAGCTCCTTTCATTCAGTCAGTAGCTTCAAACATTTCTGGTATATGAATAACATGATGTTTTTCAATGGCAAAAATCAATGAATATTGTAAATGCACAAACAGTAATTTCTCCGCATTGCAAGGTGCAATTCTGAAATTTTTTGCTTTTTCCTGCTCCTCTTAGCATGATAAAGAAGATTCAAAGAGAGTGAGATGCCAGCTCCTTTCGTTCAGTCAGTAGCTTCAATCATTTCTGGACGTTTTTCAATGGCAAAAATCAATGAATATTGTAAATGCACAAACAGTAATTTCTCCGCATTGCAAGGTGCAATTCTGAAATTTTTTACTTTTTCCTGCTCCTCTTAGCATGATAAAGAAGATTCAAAGAGAGTGAGATGCCAGCTCCTTTCATTCAGTCAGTAGCTTCAATCATTTCTGGTATATGAATAACATGATGTTTTTCAATGGCAAAAATCAATGAATATTGTAAATGCACAAACAGTAATTTCTCCGCATTGCAAGGTGCAATTCTGAAATTTTTTGCTTTTTCCTGCTCCTCTTAGCATGATAAAGAAGATTCAAAGAGAGTGAGATGCCAGCTCCTTTCATTCAGTCAGTAGCTTCAATCATTTCTGGACGTTTTTCAATGGCAAAAATCAATGAATATTGTAAATGCACAAACAGTAATTTCTCCGCATTGCAAGGTGCAATTCTGAAATTTTTTGCTTTTTCCTGCTCCTCTTAGCATGATAAAGAAGATTCAAAGAGAGTGAGATGCCAGGTCCTTTCATTCAGTCAGTAGCTTCAATCATTTCTGGTATATGAATAACATGATGTTTTTCAATGGCAAAAATCAATGAATATTGTAAATGCACAAACAGTAATTTCTCCGCATTGCAAGGTGCAATTCTGAAATTTTTTGCTTTTTCCTGCTCCTCTTAGCATGATAAAGAAGATTCAAAGAGAGTGAGATGCCAGCTCCTTTCATTCAGTCAGTAGCTTCAAACATATCTGGTATATGAATAACATGATGTTTTTCAATGGCAAAAATCAATGAATATTGTAAATGCACAAACAGTAATTTCTCCGCATTGCAAGGTGCAATTCTGAAATTTTTTGCTTTTTCCTGCTCCTCTTAGCATGATAAAGAAGATTCAAAGAGATTGAGATGCCAGCTCCTTTCATTCAGTCAGTAGCTTCAATCATTTCTGGACGTTTTTCAATGGCAAAAATCAATGAATATTGTAAATGCACAAACAGTAATTTCTCCGCATTGCAAGGTGCAATTCTGAAATTTTTTGCTTTTTCCTGCTCCTCTTAGCATGATAAAGAAGATTCAAAGAGAGTGAGATGCCAGCTCCTTTCATTCAGTCAGTAGCTTCAAACATTTCTGGTATATGAATAACATGATGTTTTTCAATGGCAAAAATCAATGAATATTGTAAATGCACAAACAGGAATTTCTCCGCATTGCAAGGTGCAATTCTGAAATTTTTTGCTTTTTCCTGCTCCTCTTAGCATGATAAAGAAGATTCAAAGAGAGTGAGATGCCAGCTCCTTTCATTCAGTCAGTAGCTTCAATCATTTCTGGACGTTTTTCAATTGCAAAAATCAATGAATATTGTAAATGCACAAACAGTAATTTCTCCGCATTGCAAGGAGCAATTCTGAAATTTTTTGCTTTTTCCTGCTCCTCTTAGCATGATAAAGAAGATTCAAAGAGAGTGAGATGCCAGCTCCTTTCATTCAGTCAGTAGCTTCAAACATTTCTGGTATATGAATAACATGATGTTTTTCAATGGCAAAAATCAATGAATATTGTAAATGCACAAACAGTAATTTCTCCGCATTGCAAGGTGCAATTCTGAAATTTTTTGCTTTTTCCTGCTCCTCTTAGCATGATAAAGAAGATTCAAAGAGAGTGAGATGCCAGCTCCTTTCATTCAGTCAGTAGCTTCAATCATTTCTGGATGTTTTTCAATGGCAAAAATCAATGAATATTGTAAATGCACAAACAGTAATTTCTCCGCATTGCAAGGTGCAATTCTGAAATTTTTTGCTTTTTCCTGCTCCTCTTAGCATGATAAAGAAGATTCAAAGAGAGTGAGATGCCAGCTCCTTTCATTCAGTCAGTAGCTTCAAACATTTCTGGTAAATGAATAACATGATGTTTTTCAATGGCAAAAATCAATGAATATTGTAAATGCACAAACAGTAATTTCTCCGCATTGCAAGGTGCAATTCTGAAATTTTTTGCTTTTTCCTGCTCCTCTTAGCATGATAAAGAAGATTCAAAGAGAGTGAGATGCCAGCTCCTTTCGTTCAGTCAGTAGCTTCAATCATTTCTGGACGTTTTTCAATGGCAAAAATCATTGAATATTGTAAATGCACAAACAGTAATTTCTCCGCATTGCAAGGTGCAATTCTGAAATTTTTTGCTTTTTCCTGCTCCTCTTAGCATGATAAAGAAGATTCAAAGAGAGTGAGATGCCAGCTCCTTTCATTCAGTCAGTAACTTCAAACATTCCTGGTATATGAATAACATGATGTTTTTCAATGGCAAAAATCAATGAATATTGTAAATGCACAAACAGTAATTTCTCCGCATTGCAAGGTTCAATTCTGAAATTTTTTGCTTTTTCCTGCTCCTCTTAGCATGATAAAGAAGATTCAAAGAGAGTGAGATGCCAGCTCCTTTCATTCAGTCAGTAGCTTCAATCATTTCTGGACGTTTTTCAATGGCAAAAATCAATGAATATTGTAAATGCACAAACAGTAATTTCTCCGCATTGCAAGTTGCAATTCTGAAATTTTTTGCTTTTTGCTGCTCCTCTTAGCATGATAAAGAAGATTCAAAGAGAGTGAGATGCCAGCTCCTTTCATTCAGTCAGTAGCTTCAATCATTTCTGGTATATGAATAACATGATGTTTTTCAATGGCAAAAATCAATGAATATTGTAACTGCACAAACAGTAATTTCTCCGCATTGCAAGGTGCAATTCTGAAATTTTTTGCTTTTTCCTGCTCCTCTTAGCATGATAAAGAAGATTCAAAGAGAGTGAGATGCCAGCTCCTTTCATTCAGTCAGTAGCTTCAATCATTTCTGGACGTTTTTCAATGGCAAAAATCAATGAATATTGTAAATGCACAAACAGTAATTTCTCCGCATTGCAAGGTGCAATTCTGAAATTTTTTGCTTTTTCCTGCTCCTCTTAGCATGATAAAGAAGATTCAAAGAGAGTGAGGTGCCAGCTCCTTTCATTCAGTCAGTAGCTTCAAACATTTCTGGTATATGAATAACATGTTTTTCAATGGCAAAAATCAATGAATATTGTAAATGCACAAACAGTAATTTCTCCGCATTGCAAGGTGCAATTCTGAAATTTTTTGCTTTTTCCTGCTCCTCTTAGCATGATAAAGAAGATTCAAAGAGAGTGAGATTCCAGCTCCTTTCATTCAGTCAGTAGCTTCAATCATTTCTGGACGTTTTTCAATGGCAAAAATCAATGAATATTGTAAATGCACAAACAGTAATTTCTCCGCATTGCAAGGTGCAATTCTAAAATTTTTTGCTTTTTCCTGCTCCTCTTAGCATGATAAAGAAGATTCAAAGAGAGTGAGATGCCAGCTCCTTTCATTCAGTCAGTAGCTTCAATCTTTTCTGGACGTTTTTCAATGGCAAAAATCAATGAATATTGTAAATGCACAAACTGTAATTTCTCCGCATTGCAAGGCGCAATTCTGAAATTTTTTGCTTTTTCCTGCTCCTCTTAGCATGATAAAGAAGATTCAAAGAGAGTGAGATGCCAGCTCCTTTCATTCAGTCAGTAGCTTCAATCGTTTCTGGACGTTTTTCAATGGCAAAAATCAATGAATATTGTAAATGCACAAACAGTAATTTCTCCGCATTGCAAGGTGCAATTCTGAAATTTTTTGCTTTTTCCTGCTCCTCTTAGCATGATAAAGAAGATTCAAAGAGAGTGAGATGCCAGCTCCTTTCATTCAGTCAGTAGCTTCAAACATTTCTGGTATATGAATAACATGATGTTTTTCAATGGCAAAAATCAATGAATATTGTAAATGCACAAACAGTAATTTCTCCGCATTGCAAGGTGCAAGTCTGAAATTTTTTGCTTTTTCCTGCTCCTCTTAGCATGATAAAGAAGATTCAAAGAGAGTGAGATTCCAGCTACTTTCATTCAGTCAGTAGCTTCAATCATTTCTGGACGTTTTTCAATGGTAAAAATCAATGAATATTGTAAATGCACAAACAGTAATTTCTCCGCATTGCAAGGTGCAATTCTGAAATTTTTTGCTTTTTCCTGCTCCTCTTAGCATGATAAAGAAGATTCAAAGAGAGTGAGATGCCAGCTCCTTTCATTCAGTCAGTAGCTTCAAACATTTCTGGTATATGAATAACATGATGTTTTTCAATGGCAAAAATCAATGAATATTGTAAATGCACAAACAGTAATTTCTCCGCATTGCAAGGTGCAATTCTGAAATTTTTTGCTTTTTCCTGCTCCTCTTAGCATGATAAAGAAGATTCAAAGAGAGTGAGATGCCAGCTCCTTTCATTCAGTCAGTAGCTTCAAACATTTCAGGTATATGAATAACTTGATGTTTTTCAATGGCAAAAATCAATGAATATTGTAAATGCACAAACAGTAATTTCTCCGCATTGCAACGTGCAATTCTGAAATTTTTTGCTTTTTCCTGCTCCTCTTAGCATGGTAAAGAAGATTCAAAGAGAGTGAGATGCCAGCTCCTTTCATTCAGTCAGTAGCTTCAATCATTTCTGGACGTTTTTCAATTGCAAAAATCAATGAATATTGTAAATGCACAAACAGTAATTTCTCCGCATTGCAAGGTGCAATTCTGAAATTTTTTGCTTTTTCCTGCTCCTCTTAGCATGATAAAGAAGATTCAAAGAGAGTGAGATGCCAGCTCCTTTCATTCAGTCAGTAGCTTCAAACATTTCTGGTATATGAATAACATGATGTTTTTCAATGGCAAAAATCAATGAATATTGTAAATGCACAAACAGTAATTTCTCCGCATTGCAAGGTGCAATTCTGAAATTTTTTGCTTTTTCCTGCTCCTCTTAGCATGATAAAGAAGATTCAAAGAGAGTGAGATGCCAGCTCCTTTCATTCAGTCAGTAGCTTCAAACATTTCTGGTATATGAATAACATGATGTTTTTCAATGGCAAAAATCAATGAATATTGTAAATGCACAAACAGTAATTTCTCCGCATTGCAAGGTGCAATTCTGAAATTTTTTGCTTTTTCCTGCTCCTCTTAGCATGATAAAGAAGATTCAAAGAGAGTGAGATGCCAGCTCCTTTCATTCAGTCAGTAGCTTCAATCATTTCTGGACGTTTTTCAATGGCAAAAATCAATGAATATTGTAAATGCACAAACAGTAATTTCTCCGCATTGCAAGGTGCAATTCTGAAATTTTTTGCTTTTTCCTGCTCCTCTTAGCATGATAAAGAAGATTCAAAGAGAGTGAGGTGCCAGCTCCTTTCATTCAGTCAGTAGCTTCAAACATTTCTGGTATATGAATAATATGTTTTTCAATGGCAAAAATCATTGAATATTGTAAATGCACAAACAGTAATTTCTCCGCATTGCAAGGTGCAATTCTGAAATTTTTTGCTTTTTCCTGCTCCTCTTAGCATGATAAAGAAGATTCAAAGAGAGTGAGATTCCAGCTCCTTTCATTCAGTCAGTAGCTTCAATCATTTCTGGACGTTTTTCAATGGCAAAAATCAATGAATATTGTAAATGCACAAACAGTAATTTCTCCGCATTGCAAGGTGCAATTCTAAAATTTTTTGCTTTTTCCTGCTCCTCTTAGCATGATAAAGAAGATTCAAAGAGAGTGAGATGCCAGCTCCTTTCATTCAGTCAGTAGCTTCAATCTTTTCTGGACGTTTTTCAATGGCAAAAATCAATGAATATTGTAAATGCACAAACTGTAATTTCTCCGCATTGCAAGGCGCAATTCTGAAATTTTTTGCTTTTTCCTGCTCCTCTTAGCATGATAAAGAAGATTCAAAGAGAGTGAGATGCCAGCTCCTTTCATTCAGTCAGTAGCTTCAATCGTTTCTGGACGTTTTTCAATGGCAAAAATCAATGAATATTGTAAATGCACAAACAGTAATTTCTCCGCATTGCAAGGTGCAATTCTGAAATTTTTTGCTTTTTCCTGCTCCTCTTAGCATGATAAAGAAGATTCAAAGAGAGTGAGATGCCAGCTCCTTTCATTCAGTCAGTAGCTTCAAACATTTCTGGTATATGAATAACATGATGTTTTTCAATGGCAAAAATCAATGAATATTGTAAATGCACAAACAGTAATTTCTCCGCATTGCAAGGTGCAAGTCTGAAATTTTTTGCTTTTTCCTGCTCCTCTTAGCATGATAAAGAAGATTCAAAGAGAGTGAGATTCCAGCTACTTTCATTCAGTCAGTAGCTTCAATCATTTCTGGACGTTTTTCAATGGTAAAAATCAATGAATATTGTAAATGCACAAACAGTAATTTCTCCGCATTGCAAGGTGCAATTCTGAAATTTTTTGCTTTTTCCTGCTCCTCTTAGCATGATAAAGAAGATTCAAAGAGAGTGAGATGCCAGCTCCTTTCATTCAGTCAGTAGCTTCAAACATTTCTGGTATATGAATAACATGATGTTTTTCAATGGCAAAAATCAATGAATATTGTAAATGCACAAACAGTAATTTCTCCGCATTGCAAGGTGCAATTCTGAAATTTTTTGCTTTTTCCTGCTCCTCTTAGCATGATAAAGAAGATTCAAAGAGAGTGAGATGCCAGCTCCTTTCATTCAGTCAGTAGCTTCAAACATTTCAGGTATATGAATAACTTGATGTTTTTCAATGGCAAAAATCAATGAATATTGTAAATGCACAAACAGTAATTTCTCCGCATTGCAACGTGCAATTCTGAAATTTTTTGCTTTTTCCTGCTCCTCTTAGCATGGTAAAGAAGATTCAAAGAGAGTGAGATGCCAGCTCCTTTCATTCAGTCAGTAGCTTCAATCATTTCTGGACGTTTTTCAATTGCAAAAATCAATGAATATTGTAAATGCACAAACAGTAATTTCTCCGCATTGCAAGGTGCAATTCTGAAATTTTTTGCTTTTTCCTGCTCCTCTTAGCATGATAAAGAAGATTCAAAGAGAGTGAGATGCCAGCTCCTTTCATTCAGTCAGTAGCTTCAAACATTTCTGGTATATGAATAACATGATGTTTTTCAATGGCAAAAATCAATGAATATTGTAAATGCACAAACAGTAATTTCTCCGCATTGCAAGGTGCAATTCTGAAATTTTTTGCTTTTTCCTGCTCCTCTTAGCATGATAAAGAAGATTCAAAGAGAGTGAGATGCCAGCTCCTTTCATTCAGTCAGTAGCTTCAAACATTTCTGGTATATGAATAACATGATGTTTTTCAATGGCAAAAATCAATGAATATTGTAAATGCACAAACAGTAATTTCTCCGCATTGCAAGGTGCAATTCTGAAATTTTTTGCTTTTTCCTGCTCCTCTTAGCATGATAAAGAAGATTCAAAGAGAGTGAGATGCCAGCTCCTTTCATTCAGTCAGTAGCTTCAATCATTTCTGGACGTTTTTCAATGGCAAAAATCAATGAATATTGTAAATGCACAAACAGTAATTTCTCCGCATTGCAAGGTGCAATTCTGAAATTTTTTGCTTTTTCCTGCTCCTCTTAGCATGATAAAGAAGATTCAAAGAGAGTGAGGTGCCAGCTCCTTTCATTCAGTCAGTAGCTTCAAACATTTCTGGTATATGAATAATATGTTTTTCAATGGCAAAAATCATTGAATATTGTAAATGCACAAACAGTAATTTCTCCGCATTGCAAGGTGCAATTCTGAAATTTTTTGCTTTTTCCTGCTCCTCTTAGCATGATAAAGAAGATTCAAAGAGAGTGAGATTCCAGCTCCTTTCATTCAGTCAGTAGCTTCAATCATTTCTGGACGTTTTTCAATGGCAAAAATCAATGAATATTGTAAATGCACAAACAGTAATTTCTCCGCATTGCAAGGTGCAATTCTAAAATTTTTTGCTTTTTCCTGCTCCTCTTAGCATGATAAAGAAGATTCAAAGAGAGTGAGATGCCAGCTCCTTTCATTCAGTCAGTAGCTTCAATCTTTTCTGGACGTTTTTCAATGGCAAAAATCAATGAATATTGTAAATGCACAAACTGTAATTTCTCCGCATTGCAAGGCGCAATTCTGAAATTTTTTGCTTTTTCCTGCTCCTCTTAGCATGATAAAGAAGATTCAAAGAGAGTGAGATGCCAGCTCCTTTCATTCAGTCAGTAGCTTCAATCGTTTCTGGACGTTTTTCAATGGCAAAAATCAATGAATATTGTAAATGCACAAACAGTAATTTCTCCGCATTGCAAGGTGCAATTCTGAAATTTTTTGCTTTTTCCTGCTCCTCTTAGCATGATAAAGAAGATTCAAAGAGAGTGAGATGCCAGCTCCTTTCATTCAGTCAGTAGCTTCAAACATTTCTGGTATATGAATAACATTATGTTTTTCAATGGCAAAAATCAATGAATATTGTAAATGCACAAGCAGTAATTTCTCCGCATTGCAAGGTGCAAGTCTGAAATTTTTTGCTTTTTCCTGCTCCTCTTAGCATGATAAAGAAGATTCAAAGAGAGTGAGATGCCAGCTACTTTCATTCAGTCAGTAGCTTCAATCATTTCTGGACGTTTTTCAATGGTAAAAATCAATGAATATTGTAAATGCACAAACAGTAATTTCTCCGCATTGCAAGGTGCAATTCTGAAATTTTTTGCTTTTTCCTGCTCCTTTTAGCATGATAAAGAAGATTCAAAGAGAGTGAGATGCCAGCTCCTTTCATTCAGTCAGTAGCTTCAAACATTTCTGGTATATGAATAACATGATGTTTTTCAATGGCAAAAATCAATGAATATTGTAAATGCACAAACAGTAATTTCTCCGCATTGCAAGGTGCAATTCTGAAATTTTTTTGCTTTTTCCTGCTCCTCTTAGCATGATAAAGAAGATTCAAAGAGAGTGAGATGCCAGCTCCTTTCATTCAGTCAGTAGCTTCAAACATTTCAGGTATATGAATAACATGATGTTTTTCAATGGCAAAAATCAATGAATATTGTAAATGCACAAACAGTAATTTCTCCGCATTGCAAGGTGCAATTCTGAAATTTTTTGCTTTTTCCTGCTCCTCTTAGCATGGTAAAGAAGATTCAAAGAGAGTGAGATGCCAGCTCCTTTCATTCAGTCAGTAGCTTCAATCATTTCTGGACGTTTTTCAATGGCAAAAATCAATGAATATTGTAAATGCACAAACAGTAATTTCTCCGCATTGCAAGGTGCAATTCTGAAATTTTTTGCTTTTTCCAGCTCCTCTTAGCATGATAAAGAAGATTCAAAGAGAGTGAGATGCCAGCTCCTTTCATTCAGTCAGTAGCTTCAATCATTTCTGGACGTTTTTCAATTGCAAAAATCAATGAATATTGTAAATGCACAAACAGTAATTTCTCCGCATTGCAAGGTGCAATTCTGAAATTTTTTGCTTTTTCCTGCTCCTCTTAGCATGATAAAGAAGATTCAAAGAGAGTGGGATGCCAGCTCCTTTCATTCAGTCAGTAGCTTCAAACATTTCTGGTATATGAATAACATGATGTTTTTCAATGGCAAAAATCAATGAATATTGTAAATGCACAAACAGTAATTTCTCCGCATTGCAAGGTGCAATTCTGAAATTTTTTGCTTTTTCCTGCTCCTCTTAGCATGATAAAGAAGATTCAAAGAGAGTGAGATGCCAGCTCCTTTCATTCAGTCAGTAGCTTCAATCATTTCTGGATGTTTTTCAATGGCAAAAATCAATGAATATTGTAAATGCACAAACAGTAATTTCTCCGCATTGCAAGGTGCAATTCTGAAATTTTTTGCTTTTTCCTGCTCCTCTTAGCATGATAAAGAAGATTCAAAGAGAGTGAGATGCCAGCTCCTTTCATTCAGTCAGTAGCTTCAAACATTTCTGGTATATGAATAACATGATGTTTTTCAATGGCAAAAATCAATGAATATTGTAAATGCACAAACAGTAATTTCTCCGCATTGCAAGGTGCAATTCTGAAATTTTTTGCTTTTTCCTGCTCCTCTTAGCATGATAAAGAAGATTCAAAGAGAGTGAGATGCCAGCTCCTTTCGTTCAGTCAGTAGCTTCAATCATTTCTGGACGTTTTTCAATGGCAAAAATCATTGAATATTGTAAATGCACAAACAGTAATTTCTCCGCATTGCAAGGTGCAATTCTGAAATTTTTTACTTTTTCCTGCTCCTCTTAGCATGATAAAGAAGATTCAAAGAGAGTGAGATGCCAGCTCCTTTCATTCAGTCAGTAGCTTCAATCATTTCTGGTATATGAATAACATGATGTTTTTCAATGGCAAAAATCAATGAATATTGTAAATGCACAAACAGTAATTTCTCCGCATTGCAAGGTGCAATTCTGAAATTTTTTGCTTTTTCCTGCTCCTCTTAGCATGATAAAGAAGATTCAAAGAGAGTGAGATGCCAGCTCCTTTCATTCAGTCAGTAGCTTCAAACATATCTGGTATATGAATAACATGATGTTTTTCAATGGCAAAAATCAATGAATATTGTAAATGCACAAACAGTAATTTCTCCGCATTGCAAGGTGCAATTCTGAAATTTTTTGCTTTTTCCTGCTCCTCTTAGCATGATAAAGAAGATTCAAAGAGATTGAGATGCCAGCTCCTTTCATTCAGTCAGTAGCTTCAATCATTTCTGGACGTTTTTCAATGGCAAAAATCAATGAATATTGTAAATGCACAAACAGTAATTTCTCCGCATTGCAAGGTGCAATTCTGAAATTTTTTGCTTTTTCCTGCTCCTCTTAGCATGATAAAGAAAATTCAAAGAGAGTGAGATGCCAGCTCCTTTCATTCAGTCAGTAGCTTCAAACATTTCTGGTATATGAATAACATGATGTTTTTCAATGGCAAAAATCAATGAATATTGTAAATGCACAAACAGGAATTTCTCCGCATTGCAAGGTGCAATTCTGAAATTTTTTGCTTTTTCCTGCTCCTCTTAGCATGATAAAGAAGATTCAAAGAGAGTGAGATGCCAGCTCCTTTCATTCAGTCAGTAGCTTCAATCATTTCTGGACGTTTTTCAATTGCAAAAATCAATGAATATTGTAAATGCACAAACAGTAATTTCTCCGCATTGCAAGGAGCAATTCTGAAATTTTTTGCTTTTTCCTGCTCCTCTTAGCATGATAAAGAAGATTCAAAGAGAGTGAGATGCCAGCTCCTTTCATTCAGTCAGTAGCTTCAAACATTTCTGGTATATGAATAACATGATGTTTTTCAATGGCAAAAATCAATGAATATTGTAAATGCACAAACAGTAATTTCTCCGCATTGCAAGGTGCAATTCTGAAATTTTTTGCTTTTTCCTGCTCCTCTTAGCATGATAAAGAAGATTCAAAGAGAGTGAGATGCCAGCTCCTTTCATTCAGTCAGTAGCTTCAATCATTTCTGGATGTTTTTCAATGGCAAAAATCAATGAATATTGTAAATGCACAAACAGTAATTTCTCCGCATTGCAAGGTGCAATTCTGAAATTTTTTGCTTTTTCCTGCTCCTCTTAGCATGATAAAGAAGATTCAAAGAGAGTGAGATGCCAGCTCCTTTCATTCAGTCAGTAGCTTCAAACATTTCTGGTAAATGAATAACATGATGTTTTTCAATGGCAAAAATCAATGAATATTGTAAATGCACAAACAGTAATTTCTCCGCATTGCAAGGTGCAATTCTGAAATTTTTTGCTTTTTCCTGCTCCTCTTAGCATGATAAAGAAGATTCAAAGAGAGTGAGATGCCAGCTCCTTTCGTTCAGTCAGTAGCTTCAATCATTTCTGGACGTTTTTCAATGGCAAAAATCATTGAATATTGTAAATGCACAAACAGTAATTTCTCCGCATTGCAAGGTGCAATTCTGAAATTTTTTGCTTTTTCCTGCTCCTCTTAGCATGATAAAGAAGATTCAAAGAGAGTGAGATGCCAGCTCCTTTCATTCAGTCAGTAACTTCAAACATTCCTGGTATATGAATAACATGATGTTTTTCAATGGCAAAAATCAATGAATATTGTAAATGCACAAACAGTAATTTCTCCGCATTGCAAGGTTCAATTCTGAAATTTTTTGCTTTTTCCTGCTCCTCTTAGCATGATAAAGAAGATTCAAAGAGAGTGAGATGCCAGCTCCTTTCATTCAGTCAGTAGCTTCAATCATTTCTGGACGTTTTTCAATGGCAAAAATCAATGAATATTGTAAATGCACAAACAGTAATTTCTCCGCATTGCAAGTTGCAATTCTGAAATTTTTTGCTTTTTGCTGCTCCTCTTAGCATGATAAAGAAGATTCAAAGAGAGTGAGATGCCAGCTCCTTTCATTCAGTCAGTAGCTTCAATCATTTCTGGTATATGAATAACATGATGTTTTTCAATGGCAAAAATCAATGAATATTGTAACTGCACAAACAGTAATTTCTCCGCATTGCAAGGTGCAATTCTGAAATTTTTTGCTTTTTCCTGCTCCTCTTAGCATGATAAAGAAGATTCAAAGAGAGTGAGATGCCAGCTCCTTTCATTCAGTCAGTAGCTTCAATCATTTCTGGACGTTTTTCAATGGCAAAAATCAATGAATATTGTAAATGCACAAACAGTAATTTCTCCGCATTGCAAGGTGCAATTCTGAAATTTTTTGCTTTTTCCTGCTCCTCTTAGCATGATAAAGAAGATTCAAAGAGAGTGAGGTGCCAGCTCCTTTCATTCAGTCAGTAGCTTCAAACATTTCTGGTATATGAATAACATGTTTTTCAATGGCAAAAATCAATGAATATTGTAAATGCACAAACAGTAATTTCTCCGCATTGCAAGGTGCAATTCTGAAATTTTTTGCTTTTTCCTGCTCCTCTTAGCATGATAAAGAAGATTCAAAGAGAGTGAGATTCCAGCTCCTTTCATTCAGTCAGTAGCTTCAATCATTTCTGGACGTTTTTCAATGGCAAAAATCAATGAATATTGTAAATGCACAAACAGTAATTTCTCCGCATTGCAAGGTGCAATTCTAAAATTTTTTGCTTTTTCCTGCTCCTCTTAGCATGATAAAGAAGATTCAAAGAGAGTGAGATGCCAGCTCCTTTCATTCAGTCAGTAGCTTCAATCTTTTCTGGACGTTTTTCAATGGCAAAAATCAATGAATATTGTAAATGCACAAACTGTAATTTCTCCGCATTGCAAGGCGCAATTCTGAAATTTTTTGCTTTTTCCTGCTCCTCTTAGCATGATAAAGAAGATTCAAAGAGAGTGAGATGCCAGCTCCTTTCATTCAGTCAGTAGCTTCAATCGTTTCTGGACGTTTTTCAATGGCAAAAATCAATGAATATTGTAAATGCACAAACAGTAATTTCTCCGCATTGCAAGGTGCAATTCTGAAATTTTTTGCTTTTTCCTGCTCCTCTTAGCATGATAAAGAAGATTCAAAGAGAGTGAGATGCCAGCTCCTTTCATTCAGTCAGTAGCTTCAAACATTTCTGGTATATGAATAACATGATGTTTTTCAATGGCAAAAATCAATGAATATTGTAAATGCACAAACAGTAATTTCTCCGCATTGCAAGGTGCAAGTCTGAAATTTTTTGCTTTTTCCTGCTCCTCTTAGCATGATAAAGAAGATTCAAAGAGAGTGAGATTCCAGCTACTTTCATTCAGTCAGTAGCTTCAATCATTTCTGGACGTTTTTCAATGGTAAAAATCAATGAATATTGTAAATGCACAAACAGTAATTTCTCCGCATTGCAAGGTGCAATTCTGAAATTTTTTGCTTTTTCCTGCTCCTCTTAGCATGATAAAGAAGATTCAAAGAGAGTGAGATGCCAGCTCCTTTCATTCAGTCAGTAGCTTCAAACATTTCTGGTATATGAATAACATGATGTTTTTCAATGGCAAAAATCAATGAATATTGTAAATGCACAAACAGTAATTTCTCCGCATTGCAAGGTGCAATTCTGAAATTTTTTGCTTTTTCCTGCTCCTCTTAGCATGATAAAGAAGATTCAAAGAGAGTGAGATGCCAGCTCCTTTCATTCAGTCAGTAGCTTCAAACATTTCAGGTATATGAATAACTTGATGTTTTTCAATGGCAAAAATCAATGAATATTGTAAATGCACAAACAGTAATTTCTCCGCATTGCAACGTGCAATTCTGAAATTTTTTGCTTTTTCCTGCTCCTCTTAGCATGGTAAAGAAGATTCAAAGAGAGTGAGATGCCAGCTCCTTTCATTCAGTCAGTAGCTTCAATCATTTCTGGACGTTTTTCAATTGCAAAAATCAATGAATATTGTAAATGCACAAACAGTAATTTCTCCGCATTGCAAGGTGCAATTCTGAAATTTTTTGCTTTTTCCTGCTCCTCTTAGCATGATAAAGAAGATTCAAAGAGAGTGAGATGCCAGCTCCTTTCATTCAGTCAGTAGCTTCAAACATTTCTGGTATATGAATAACATGATGTTTTTCAATGGCAAAAATCAATGAATATTGTAAATGCACAAACAGTAATTTCTCCGCATTGCAAGGTGCAATTCTGAAATTTTTTGCTTTTTCCTGCTCCTCTTAGCATGATAAAGAAGATTCAAAGAGAGTGAGATGCCAGCTCCTTTCATTCAGTCAGTAGCTTCAAACATTTCTGGTATATGAATAACATGATGTTTTTCAATGGCAAAAATCAATGAATATTGTAAATGCACAAACAGTAATTTCTCCGCATTGCAAGGTGCAATTCTGAAATTTTTTGCTTTTTCCTGCTCCTCTTAGCATGATAAAGAAGATTCAAAGAGAGTGAGATGCCAGCTCCTTTCATTCAGTCAGTAGCTTCAATCATTTCTGGACGTTTTTCAATGGCAAAAATCAATGAATATTGTAAATGCACAAACAGTAATTTCTCCGCATTGCAAGGTGCAATTCTGAAATTTTTTGCTTTTTCCTGCTCCTCTTAGCATGATAAAGAAGATTCAAAGAGAGTGAGGTGCCAGCTCCTTTCATTCAGTCAGTAGCTTCAAACATTTCTGGTATATGAATAATATGTTTTTCAATGGCAAAAATCATTGAATATTGTAAATGCACAAACAGTAATTTCTCCGCATTGCAAGGTGCAATTCTGAAATTTTTTGCTTTTTCCTGCTCCTCTTAGCATGATAAAGAAGATTCAAAGAGAGTGAGATTCCAGCTCCTTTCATTCAGTCAGTAGCTTCAATCATTTCTGGACGTTTTTCAATGGCAAAAATCAATGAATATTGTAAATGCACAAACAGTAATTTCTCCGCATTGCAAGGTGCAATTCTAAAATTTTTTGCTTTTTCCTGCTCCTCTTAGCATGATAAAGAAGATTCAAAGAGAGTGAGATGCCAGCTCCTTTCATTCAGTCAGTAGCTTCAATCTTTTCTGGACGTTTTTCAATGGCAAAAATCAATGAATATTGTAAATGCACAAACTGTAATTTCTCCGCATTGCAAGGCGCAATTCTGAAATTTTTTGCTTTTTCCTGCTCCTCTTAGCATGATAAAGAAGATTCAAAGAGAGTGAGATGCCAGCTCCTTTCATTCAGTCAGTAGCTTCAATCGTTTCTGGACGTTTTTCAATGGCAAAAATCAATGAATATTGTAAATGCACAAACAGTAATTTCTCCGCATTGCAAGGTGCAATTCTGAAATTTTTTGCTTTTTCCTGCTCCTCTTAGCATGATAAAGAAGATTCAAAGAGAGTGAGATGCCAGCTCCTTTCATTCAGTCAGTAGCTTCAAACATTTCTGGTATATGAATAACATTATGTTTTTCAATGGCAAAAATCAATGAATATTGTAAATGCACAAGCAGTAATTTCTCCGCATTGCAAGGTGCAAGTCTGAAATTTTTTGCTTTTTCCTGCTCCTCTTAGCATGATAAAGAAGATTCAAAGAGAGTGAGATGCCAGCTACTTTCATTCAGTCAGTAGCTTCAATCATTTCTGGACGTTTTTCAATGGTAAAAATCAATGAATATTGTAAATGCACAAACAGTAATTTCTCCGCATTGCAAGGTGCAATTCTGAAATTTTTTGCTTTTTCCTGCTCCTTTTAGCATGATAAAGAAGATTCAAAGAGAGTGAGATGCCAGCTCCTTTCATTCAGTCAGTAGCTTCAAACATTTCTGGTATATGAATAACATGATGTTTTTCAATGGCAAAAATCAATGAATATTGTAAATGCACAAACAGTAATTTCTCCGCATTGCAAGGTGCAATTCTGAAATTTTTTTGCTTTTTCCTGCTCCTCTTAGCATGATAAAGAAGATTCAAAGAGAGTGAGATGCCAGCTCCTTTCATTCAGTCAGTAGCTTCAAACATTTCAGGTATATGAATAACATGATGTTTTTCAATGGCAAAAATCAATGAATATTGTAAATGCACAAACAGTAATTTCTCCGCATTGCAAGGTGCAATTCTGAAATTTTTTGCTTTTTCCTGCTCCTCTTAGCATGGTAAAGAAGATTCAAAGAGAGTGAGATGCCAGCTCCTTTCATTCAGTCAGTAGCTTCAATCATTTCTGGACGTTTTTCAATGGCAAAAATCAATGAATATTGTAAATGCACAAACAGTAATTTCTCCGCATTGCAAGGTGCAATTCTGAAATTTTTTGCTTTTTCCAGCTCCTCTTAGCATGATAAAGAAGATTCAAAGAGAGTGAGATGCCAGCTCCTTTCATTCAGTCAGTAGCTTCAATCATTTCTGGACGTTTTTCAATTGCAAAAATCAATGAATATTGTAAATGCACAAACAGTAATTTCTCCGCATTGCAAGGTGCAATTCTGAAATTTTTTGCTTTTTCCTGCTCCTCTTAGCATGATAAAGAAGATTCAAAGAGAGTGGGATGCCAGCTCCTTTCATTCAGTCAGTAGCTTCAAACATTTCTGGTATATGAATAACATGATGTTTTTCAATGGCAAAAATCAATGAATATTGTAAATGCACAAACAGTAATTTCTCCGCATTGCAAGGTGCAATTCTGAAATTTTTTGCTTTTTCCTGCTCCTCTTAGCATGATAAAGAAGATTCAAAGAGAGTGAGATGCCAGCTCCTTTCATTCAGTCAGTAGCTTCAATCATTTCTGGATGTTTTTCAATGGCAAAAATCAATGAATATTGTAAATGCACAAACAGTAATTTCTCCGCATTGCAAGGTGCAATTCTGAAATTTTTTGCTTTTTCCTGCTCCTCTTAGCATGATAAAGAAGATTCAAAGAGAGTGAGATGCCAGCTCCTTTCATTCAGTCAGTAGCTTCAAACATTTCTGGTATATGAATAACATGATGTTTTTCAATGGCAAAAATCAATGAATATTGTAAATGCACAAACAGTAATTTCTCCGCATTGCAAGGTGCAATTCTGAAATTTTTTGCTTTTTCCTGCTCCTCTTAGCATGATAAAGAAGATTCAAAGAGAGTGAGATGCCAGCTCCTTTCGTTCAGTCAGTAGCTTCAATCATTTCTGGACGTTTTTCAATGGCAAAAATCATTGAATATTGTAAATGCACAAACAGTAATTTCTCCGCATTGCAAGGTGCAATTCTGAAATTTTTTACTTTTTCCTGCTCCTCTTAGCATGATAAAGAAGATTCAAAGAGAGTGAGATGCCAGCTCCTTTCATTCAGTCAGTAGCTTCAATCATTTCTGGTATATGAATAACATGATGTTTTTCAATGGCAAAAATCAATGAATATTGTAAATGCACAAACAGTAATTTCTCCGCATTGCAAGGTGCAATTCTGAAATTTTTTGCTTTTTCCTGCTCCTCTTAGCATGATAAAGAAGATTCAAAGAGAGTGAGATGCCAGCTCCTTTCATTCAGTCAGTAGCTTCAAACATATCTGGTATATGAATAACATGATGTTTTTCAATGGCAAAAATCAATGAATATTGTAAATGCACAAACAGTAATTTCTCCGCATTGCAAGGTGCAATTCTGAAATTTTTTGCTTTTTCCTGCTCCTCTTAGCATGATAAAGAAGATTCAAAGAGATTGAGATGCCAGCTCCTTTCATTCAGTCAGTAGCTTCAATCATTTCTGGACGTTTTTCAATGGCAAAAATCAATGAATATTGTAAATGCACAAACAGTAATTTCTCCGCATTGCAAGGTGCAATTCTGAAATTTTTTGCTTTTTCCTGCTCCTCTTAGCATGATAAAGAAAATTCAAAGAGAGTGAGATGCCAGCTCCTTTCATTCAGTCAGTAGCTTCAAACATTTCTGGTATATGAATAACATGATGTTTTTCAATGGCAAAAATCAATGAATATTGTAAATGCACAAACAGGAATTTCTCCGCATTGCAAGGTGCAATTCTGAAATTTTTTGCTTTTTCCTGCTCCTCTTAGCATGATAAAGAAGATTCAAAGAGAGTGAGATGCCAGCTCCTTTCATTCAGTCAGTAGCTTCAATCATTTCTGGACGTTTTTCAATTGCAAAAATCAATGAATATTGTAAATGCACAAACAGTAATTTCTCCGCATTGCAAGGTGCAATTCTGAAATTTTTTGCTTTTTCCTGCTCCTCTTAGCATGATAAAGAAGATTCAAAGAGAGTGAGATGCCAGCTCCTTTCATTCAGTCAGTAGCTTCAAACATTTCTGGTATATGAATAACATGATGTTTTTCAATGGCAAAAATCAATGAATATTGTAAATGCACAAACAGTAATTTCTCCGCATTGCAAGGTGCAATTCTGAAATTTTTTGCTTTTTCCTGCTCCTCTTAGCATGATAAAGAAGATTCAAAGAGAGTGAGATGCCAGCTCCTTTCATTCAGTCAGTAGCTTCAATCATTTCTGGATGTTTTTCAATGGCAAAAATCAATGAATATTGTAAATGCACAAACAGTAATTTCTCCGCATTGCAAGGTGCAATTCTGAAATTTTTTGCTTTTTCCTGCTCCTCTTAGCATGATAAAGAAGATTCAAAGAGAGTGAGATGCCAGCTCCTTTCATTCAGTCAGTAGCTTCAAACATTTCTGGTAAATGAATAACATGATGTTTTTCAATGGCAAAAATCAATGAATATTGTAAATGCACAAACAGTAATTTCTCCGCATTGCAAGGTGCAATTCTGAAATTTTTTGCTTTTTCCTGCTCCTCTTAGCATGATAAAGAAGATTCAAAGAGAGTGAGATGCCAGCTCCTTTCGTTCAGTCAGTAGCTTCAATCATTTCTGGACGTTTTTCAATGGCAAAAATCATTGAATATTGTAAATGCACAAACAGTAATTTCTCCGCATTGCAAGGTGCAATTCTGAAATTTTTTGCTTTTTCCTGCTCCTCTTAGCATGATAAAGAAGATTCAAAGAGAGTGAGATGCCAGCTCCTTTCATTCAGTCAGTAACTTCAAACATTCCTGGTATATGAATAACATGATGTTTTTCAATGGCAAAAATCAATGAATATTGTAAATGCACAAACAGTAATTTCTCCGCATTGCAAGGTTCAATTCTGAAATTTTTTGCTTTTTCCTGCTCCTCTTAGCATGATAAAGAAGATTCAAAGAGAGTGAGATGCCAGCTCCTTTCATTCAGTCAGTAGCTTCAATCATTTCTGGACGTTTTTCAATGGCAAAAATCAATGAATATTGTAAATGCACAAACAGTAATTTCTCCGCATTGCAAGTTGCAATTCTGAAATTTTTTGCTTTTTGCTGCTCCTCTTAGCATGATAAAGAAGATTCAAAGAGAGTGAGATGCCAGCTCCTTTCATTCAGTCAGTAGCTTCAAACATTTCTGGTATATGAATAACATGATGTTTTTCAATGGCAAAAATCAATGAATATTGTAAATGCACAAACAGTAATTTCTCCGCATTGCAAGGTGCAATTCTGAAATTTTTTGCTTTTTCCTGCTCCTCTTAGCATGATAAAGAAGATTCAAAGAGAGTGAGATGCCAGCTCCTTTCGTTCAGTCAGTAGCTTCAATCATTTCTGGACGTTTTTCAATGGCAAAAATCATTGAATATTGTAAATGCACAAACAGTAATTTCTCCGCATTGCAAGGTGCAATTCTGAAATTTTTTACTTTTTCCTGCTCCTCTTAGCATGATAAAGAAGATTCAAACAGAGTGAGATGCCAGCTCCTTTCATTCAGTCAGTAGCTTCAATCATTTCTGGTATATGAATAACATGATGTTTTTCAATGGCAAAAATCAATGAATATTGTAACTGCACAAACAGTAATTTCTCCGCATTGCAAGGTGCAATTCTGAAATTTTTTGCTTTTTCCTGCTCCTCTTAGCATGATAAAGAAGATTCAAAGAGAGTGAGATGCCAGCTCCTTTCATTCAGTCAGTAGCTTCAATCATTTCTGGACATTTTTCAATGGCAAAAATCAATGAATATTGTAAATGCACAAACAGTAATTTCTCCGCATTGCAGGGTGCAATTCTGAAATTTTTTGCTTTTTCCTGCTCCTCTTAGCATGATAAAGAAGATTCAAAGAGAGTGAGGTGCCAGCTCCTTTCATTCAGTCAGTAGCTTCAAACATTTCTGGTATATGAATAACATGTTTTTCAATGGCAAAAATCAATGAATATTGTAAATGCACAAACAGTAATTTCTCCGCATTGCAAGGTGCAATTCTGAAATTTTTTGCTTTTTCCTGCTCCTCTTAGCATGATAAAGAAGATTCAAAGAGAGTGAGATTCCAGCTCCTTTCATTCAGTCAGTAGCTTCAATCATTTCTGGACGTTTTTCAATGGCAAAAATCAATGAATATTGTAAATGCACAAACAGTAATTTCTCCGCATTGCAAGGTGCAATTCTAAAATTTTTTGCTTTTTCCTGCTCCTCTTAGCATGATAAAGAAGATTCAAAGAGAGTGAGATGCCAGCTCCTTTCATTCAGTCAGTAGCTTCAATCTTTTCTGGACGTTTTTCAATGGCAAAAATCAATGAATATTGTAAATGCACAAACTGTAATTTCTCCGCATTGCAAGGCGCAATTCTGAAATTTTTTGCTTTTTCCTGCTCCTCTTAGCATGATAAAGAAGATTCAAAGAGAGTGAGATGCCAGCTCCTTTCATTCAGTCAGTAGCTTCAATCGTTTCTGGACGTTTTTCAATGGCAAAAATCAATGAATATTGTAAATGCACAAACAGTAATTTCTCCGCATTGCAAGGTGCAATTCTGAAATTTTTTGCTTTTTCCTGCTCCTCTTAGCATGATAAAGAAGATTCAAAGAGAGTGAGATGCCAGCTCCTTTCATTCAGTCAGTAGCTTCAAACATTTCTGGTATATGAATAACATGATGTTTTTCAATGGCAAAAATCAATGAATATTGTAAATGCACAAACAGTAATTTCTCCGCATTGCAAGGTGCAAGTCTGAAATTTTTTGCTTTTTCCTGCTCCTCTTAGCATGATAAAGAAGATTCAAAGAGAGTGAGATTCCAGCTACTTTCATTCAGTCAGTAGCTTCAATCATTTCTGGACTTTTTTCAATGGTAAAAATCAATGAATATTGTAAATGCACAAACAGTAATTTCTCCGCATTGCAAGGTGCAATTCTGAAATTTTTTGCTTTTTCCTGCTCCTCTTAGCATGATAAAGAAGATTCAAAGAGAGTGAGATGCCAGCTCCTTTCATTCAGTCAGTAGCTTCAAACATTTCTGGTATATGAATAACATGATGTTTTTCAATGGCAAAAATCAATGAATATTGTAAATGCACAAACAGTAATTTCTCCGCATTGCAAGGTGCAATTCTGAAATTTTTTGCTTTTTCCTGCTCCTCTTAGCATGATAAAGAAGATTCAAAGAGAGTGAGATGCCAGCTCCTTTCATTCAGTCAGTAGCTTCAAACATTTCAGGTATATGAATAACATGATGTTTTTCAATGGCAAAAATCAATGAATATTGTAAATGCACAAACAGTAATTTCTCCGCATTGCAACGTGCAATTCTGAAATTTTTTGCTTTTTCCTGCTCCTCTTAGCATGGTAAAGAAGATTCAAAGAGAGTGAGATGCCAGCTCCTTTCATTCAGTCAGTAGCTTCAATCATTTCTGGACGTTTTTCAATTGCAAAAATCAATGAATATTGTAAATGCACAAACAGTAATTTCTCCGCATTGCAAGGTGCAATTCTGAAATTTTTTGCTTTTTCCTGCTCCTCTTAGCATGATAAAGAAGATTCAAAGAGAGTGAGATGCCAGCTCCTTTCATTCAGTCAGTAGCTTCAAACATTTCTGGTATATGAATAACATGATGTTTTTCAATGGCAAAAATCAATGAATATTGTAAATGCACAAACAGTAATTTCTCCGCATTGCAAGGTGCAATTCTGAAATTTTTTAGTTTTTCCTGCTCCTCTTAGCATGATAAAGAAGATTCAAAGAGAGTGAGATGCCAGCTCCTTTCATTCAGTCAGTAGCTTCAAACATTTCTGGTATATGAATAACATGATGTTTTTCAATGGCAAAAATCAATGAATATTGTAAATGCACAAACAGTAATTTCTCCGCATTGCAACGTGCAATTCTGAAATTTTTTGCTTTTTCCTGCTCCTCTTAGCATGATAAAGAAGATTCAAAGAGAGTGAGATGCCAGCTCCTTTCATTCAGTCAGTAGCTTCAATCATTTCTGGACGTTTTTCAATGGCAAAAATCAATGAATATTGTAAATGCACAAACAGTAATTTCTCCGCATTGCAAGGTGCAATTCTGAAATTTTTTGCTTTTTCCTGCTCCTCTTAGCATGATAAAGAAGATTCAAAGAGAGTGAGGTGCCAGCTCCTTTCATTCAGTCAGTAGCTTCAAACATTTCTGGTATATGAATAACATGTTTTTCAATGGCAAAAATCATTGAATATTGTAAATGCACAAACAGTAATTTCTCCGCATTGCAAGGTGCAATTCTGAAATTTTTTGCTTTTTCCTGCTCCTCTTAGCATGATAAAGAAGATTCAAAGAGAGTGAGATTCCAGCTCCTTTCATTCAGTCAGTAGCTTCAATCATTTCTGAACGTTTTTCAATGGCAAAAATCAATGAATATTGTAAATGCACAAACAGTAATTTCTCCGCATTGCAAGGTGCAATTCTAAAATTTTTTGCTTTTTCCTGCTCCTCTTAGCATGATAAAGAAGATTCAAAGAGAGTGAGATGCCAGCTCCTTTCATTCAGTCAGTAGCTTCAATCTTTTCTGGACATTTTTCAATGGCAAAAATCAATGAATATTGTAAATGCACAAACTGTAATTTCTCCGCATTGCAAGGCGCAATTCTGAAATTTTTTGCTTTTTCCTGCTCCTCTTAGCATGATAAAGAAGATTCAAAGAGAGTGAGATGCCAGCTCCTTTCATTCAGTCAGTAGCTTCAATCGTTTCTGGACGTTTTTCAATGGCAAAAATCAATGAATATTGTAAATGCACAAACAGTAATTTCTCCGCATTGCAAGGTGCAATTCTGAAATTTTTTGCTTTTTCCTGCTCCTCTTAGCATGATAAAGAAGATTCAAAGAGAGTGAGATGCCAGCTCCTTTCATTCAGTCAGTAGCTTCAAACATTTCTGGTATATGAATAACATGATGTTTTTCAATGGCAAAAATCAATGAATATTGTAAATGCACAAGCAGTAATTTCTCCGCATTGCAAGGTGCAAGTCTGAAATTTTTTGCTTTTTCCTGCTCCTCTTAGCATGATAAAGAAGATTCAAAGAGAGTGAGATGCCAGCTACTTTCATTCAGTCAGTAGCTTCAATCATTTCTGGACGTTTTTCAATGGTAAAAATCAATGAATATTGTAAATGCACAAACAGTAATTTCTCCGCATTGCAAGGTGCAATTCTGAAATTTTTTGCTTTTTCCTGCTCCTCTTAGCATGATAAAGAAGATTCAAAGAGAGTGAGATGCCAGCTCCTTTCATTCAGTCAGTAGCTTCAAACATTTCTGGTATATGAATAACATGATGTTTTTCAATGGCAAAAATCAATGAATATTGTAAATGCACAAACAGTAATTTCTCCGCATTGCAAGGTGCAATTCTGAAATTTTTTGCTTTTTCCTGCTCCTCTTAGCATGATAAAGAAGATTCAAAGAGAGTGAGATGCCAGCTCCTTTCATTCAGTCAGTAGCTTCAATCATTTCTGGACGTTTTTCAATGGCAAAAATCAATGAATATTGTAAATGCACAAACAGTAATTTCTCCGCATTGCAAGGTGCAATTCTGAAATTTTTTGCTTTTTCCTGCTCCTCTTAGCATGATAAAGAAGATTCTAAGAGAGTGAGATGCCAGCTCCTTTCATTCAGTCAGTAGCTTCAATCATTTCTGGTATATGAATAACATGATGTTTTTCAATGGCAAAAATCAATGAATATGGTAAATGCACAAACAGTAATTTCTCCGCATTGCAAGGTGCAATTCTGAAATTTTTTGCTTTTTCCTGCTCCTCTTAGCATGATAAAGAAGATTCAAAGAGAGTGAGATGCCAGCTCCTTTCATTCAGTCAGTAGCTTCAATCATTTCTGGACGTTTTTCAATGGCAAAAATCAATGAATATTGTAAATGCACAAACAGTAATTTCTCCGCATTGCAAGGTGCAATTCTGAAATTTTTTGCTTTTTCCTGCTCCTCTTAGCATGATAAAGAAGATTCAAAGAGAGTGAGATGCCAGCTCCTTTCATTCAGTCAGTAGCTTCAATCATTTCTGGTATATGAGTAACATGATGTTTTTCAATGGCAAAAATCAATGAATATTGTAAATGCACAAGCAGTAATTTCTCCGCATTGCAAGGTGCAATTCTGAAATTTTTTGCTTTTTCCTGCTCCTCTTAGCATGATAAAGAAGATTCAAAGAGAGTGAGATGCCAGCTCCTTTCATTCAGTCAGTAGCTTCAAACATTTCTGGTATATGAATAACATGATGTTTTTCAATGGCAAAAATCAATGAATACTGTAAATGCACAAACAGTAATTTCTCCGCATTGCAAGGTGCAATTCTGAAATTTTTTGCTTTTTCCTGCTCCTCTTAGCATGATAAAGAAGATTCAAAGAGAGTGAGATGCCAGCTCCTTTCATTCAGTCAGTAGCTTCAATCATTTCTGGACGTTTTTCAATGGCAAAAATCAATGAATATTGTAAATGCACAAACAGTAATTTCTCCGCATTGCAAGGTGCAATTCTGAAATTTTTTGCTTTTTCCTGCTCCTCTTAGCATGATAAAGAAGATTCAAAGAGAATGAGATGCCAGCTCCTTTCATTCAGTCAGTAGCTTCAATCATTTCTGGACGTTTTTCAATGGCAAAAATCAATGAATATTGTAAATGCACAAACAGTAATTTCTCCGCATTGCAAGGTGCAATTCTGAAATTTTTTGCTTTTTCCTGCTCCTCTTAGCATGATAAAGAAGATTCAAAGAGAGTGAGATGCCAGCTCCTTTCATTCAGTCAGTAGCTTCAAACATTTCTGGTATATGAATAACATGATGTTTTTCAATGGCAAAAATCAATGAATATTGTAAATGCACAAACAGTAATTTCTCAGTATTGCAAGGTGCAATTCTGAAATTTTTTGCTTTTTCCTGCTCCTCTTAGCATGATAAAGAAGATTCAAAGAGAGTGAGATGCCAGCTCCTTTCATTCAGTCAGTAGCTTCAATCATTTCTGGACGTTTTTCAATGGCAAAAATCAATGAATATTGTAAATGCACAAACAGTAATTTCTCCGCATTGCAAGGTGCAATTCTGAAATTTTTTGCTTTTTCCTGCTCCTCTTAGCATGATAAAGACGATTCAAAGAGAGTGAGATGCCAGCTCCTTTCATTCAGTCAGTAGCTTCAAACATTTCTGGTATATGAATAACATGATGTTTTTCAATGGCAAAAATCAATGAATATTGTAAATGCACAAACAGTAATTTCTCCGCATTGCAAGGTGCAATTCTGAAATTTTTTGCTTTTTCCTGCTCCTCTTAGCATGATAAAGAAGATTCAAAGAGAGTGAGATGCCAGCTCCTTTCATTCAGTCAGTAGCTTCAAACATTTCAGGTATATGAATAACATGATGTTTTTCAATGGCAAAAATCAATGAATATTGTAAATGCACAAACAGTAATTTCTCCGCATTGCAACGTGCAATTCTGAAATTTTTTGCTTTTTCCTGCTCCTCTTAGCATGGTAAAGAAGATTCAAAGAGAGTGAGATGCCAGCTCCTTTCATTCAGTCAGTAGCTTCAATCATTTCTGGACGTTTTTCAATTGCAAAAATCAATGAATATTGTAAATGCACAAACAGTAATTTCTCCGCATTGCAAGGTGCAATTCTGAAATTTTTTGCTTTTTCCTGCTCCTCTTAGCATGATAAAGAAGATTCAAAGAGAGTGAGATGCCAGCTCCTTTCATTCATTCAGTAGCTTCAAACATTTCTGGTATATGAATAACATGATGTTTTTCAATGGCAAAAATCAATGAATATTGTAAATGCACAAACAGTAATTTCTCCGCATTGCAAGGAGCAATTCTGAAATTTTTTGCTTTTTCCTGCTCCTCTTAGCATGATAAAGAAGATTCAAAGAGAGTGAGATGCCAGCTCCTTTCATTGTCAGTAGCTTCAATCATTTCTGGATGTTTTTCAATGGCAAAAATCAATGAATATTGTAAATGCACAAACAGTAATTTCTCCGCATTGCAAGGTGCAATTCTGAAATTTTTTGCTTTTTCCTGCTCCTCTTAGCATGATAAAGAAGATTCAAAGAGAGTGAGATGCCAGCTCCTTTCATTCAGTCAGTAGCTTCAAACATTTCTGGTATATGAATAACATGATGTTTTTCAATGGCAAAAATCAATGAATATTGTAAATGCACAAACAGTAATTTCTCCGCATTGCAAGGTGCAATTCTGAAATTTTTTGCTTTTTCCTGCTCCTCTTAGCATGATAAAGAAGATTCAAAGAGAGTGAGATGCCAGCTCCTTTCATTCAGTCAGTAGCTTCAATCATTTCTGGACGTTTTTCAATGGCAAAAATCAATGAATATTGTAAATGCACAAACAGTAATTTCTCCGCATTGCAAGGTGCAATTCTGAAATTTTTTGCTTTTTCCTGCTCCTCTTAGCATGATAAAGAAGATTCAAAGAGAGTGAGATGCCAGCTCCTTTCATTCAGTCAGTAGCTTCAATCATTTCTGGTATATGAAAAACATGATGTTTTTCAATGGCAAAAATCAATGAATATGGTAAATGCACAAACAGTAATTTCTCCGCATTGCAAGGTGCAATTCTGAAATTTTTTGCTTTTTCCTGCTCCTCTTAGCATGATAAAGAAGATTCAAAGAGAGTGAGATGCCAGCTCCTTTCATTCAGTCAGTAGCTTCAATCATTTCTGGACGTTTTTCAATGGCAAAAATCAATGAATATTGTAAATGCACAAACAGTAATTTCTCCGCATTGCAAGGTGCAATTCTGAAATTTTTTGCTTTTTCCTGCTCCTCTTAGCATGATAAAGAAGATTCAAAGAGAGTGAGATGCCAGCTCCTTTCATTCAGTCAGTAGCTTCAATCATTTCTGGTATATGAGTAACATGATGTTTTTCAATGGCAAAAATCAATGAATATTGTAAATGCACAAGCAGTAATTTCTCCGCATTGCAAGGTGCAATTCTGAAATTTTTTGCTTTTTCCTGCTCCTCTTAGCATGATAAAGAAGATTCAAAGAGAGTGAGATGCCAGCTCCTTTCATTCAGTCAGTAGCTTCAAACATTTCTGGTATATGAATAACATGATGTTTTTCAATGGCAAAAATCAATGAATATTGTAAATGCACAAACAGTAATTTCTCCGCATTGCAAGGTGCAATTCTGAAATTTTTTGCTTTTTCCTGCTCCTCTTAGCATGATAAAGAAGATTCAAAGAGAGTGAGATGCCAGCTCCTTTCATTCAGTCAGTAGCTTCAATCATTTCTGGACGTTTTTCAATGGCAAAAATCAATGAATATTGTAAATGCACAAACAGTAATTTCTCCGCATTGCAAGGTGCAATTCTGAAATTTTTTGCTTTTTCCTGCTCCTCTTAGCATGATAAAGAAGATTCAAAGAGAATGAGATGCCAGCTCCTTTCATTCAGTCAGTAGCTTCAATCATTTCTGGACGTTTTTCAATGGCAAAAATCAATGAATATTGTAAATGCACAAACAGTAATTTCTCCGCATTGCAAGGTGCAATTCTGAATTTTTTTGCTTTTTCCTGCTCCTCTTAGCATGATAAAGAAGATTCAAAGAGAGTGAGATGCCAGCTCCTTTCATTCAGTCAGTAGCTTCAAACATTTCTGGTATATGAATAACATGATGTTTTTCAATGGCAAAAATCAATGAATATTGTAAATGCACAAACAGTAATTTCTCAGTATTGCAAGGTGCAATTCTGAAATTTTTTGCTTTTTCCTGCTCCTCTTAGCATGATAAAGAAGATTCAAAGAGAGTGAGATGCCAGCTCCTTTCATTCAGTCAGTAGCTTCAATCATTTCTGGACGTTTTTCAATGGCAAAAATCAATGAATATTGTAAATGCACAAACAGTAATTTCTCCGCATTGCAAGGTGCAATTCTGAAATTTTTTGCTTTTTCCTGCTCCTCTTAGCATGATAAAGACGATTCAAAGAGAGTGAGATGCCAGCTCCTTTCATTCAGTCAGTAGCTTCAATCATTTCTGGTATATGAATAACATGATGTTTTTCAATGGCAAAAATCAATGAATATTGTAAATGCACAAACAGTAATTTCTCCGCATTGCAAGGTGCAATTCTGAAATTTTTTGCTTTTCCTGCTCCTCTTAGCATGATAAAGAAGATTCAAAGAGAGTGAGATGCCAGCTCCTTTCATTCAGTCAGTAGCTTCAATCATTTCTGGTATATGAATAACATGATGTTTTTCAATGGCAAAAATCAATGAATATTGTAAATGCACAAACAGTAATTTCTCCGCATTGCAAGGTGCAATTCTGAAATTTTTTGCTTTTTAGTGCTCCTCTTAGCATGATAAAGAAGATTCAAAGAGAGTGAGATGCCAGCTCCTTTCATTCAGTCAGTAGCTTCAAACATTTCTGGTATATGAATAACATGATGTTTTTCAATGGCAAAAATCAATGAATATTGTAAATGCACAAACAGTAATTTCTCCGCATTGCAAGGTGCAATTCTGAAATTTTTTGCTTTTTCCTGCTCCTCTTAGCATGATAAAGAAGATTCAAAGAGAGTGAGATGCCAGCTCCTTTCATTCAGTCAGTAGCTTCAATCGTTTCTGGACGTTTTTCAATGGCAAAAATCAATGAATATTGTAAATGCACAAACAGTAATTTCTCCGCATTGCAAGGTGCAATTCTGAAATTTTTTGCTTTTTCCTGCTCCTCTTAGCATGATAAAGAAGATTCAAAGAGAGTGAGATGCCAGCTCCTTTCATTCAGTCAGTAGCTTCAAACATTTCTGGTATATGAATAACATGATGTTTTTCAATGGCAAAAATCAATGAATATTGTAAATGCACAAACAGTAATTTCTCCGCATTGCAAGGTGCAAGTCTGAAATTTTTTGCTTTTTCCTGCTCCTCTTAGCATGATAAAGAAGATTCAAAGAGAGTGAGATGCCAGCTACTTTCATTCAGTCAGTAGCTTCAATCATTTCTGGACGTTTTTCAATGGTAAAAATCAATGAATATTGTAAATGCACAAACAGTAATTTCTCCGCATTGCAAGGTGCAATTCTGAAATTTTTTGCTTTTTCCTGCTCCTCTTAGCATGATAAAGAAGATTCAAAGAGAGTGAGATGCCAGCTCCTTTCATTCAGTCAGTAGCTTCAAACATTTCTGGTATATGAATAACATGATGTTTTTCAATGGCAAAAATCAATGAATATTGTAAATGCACAAACAGTAATTTCTCAGCATTGCAAGGTGCAATTCTGAAATTTTTTGCTTTTTCCTGCTCCTCTTAGCATGATAAAGAAGATTCAAAGAGAGTGAGATGCCAGCTCCTTTCATTCAGTCAGTAGCTTCAAACATTTCAGGTATATGAATAACATGATGTTTTTCAATGGCAAAAATCAATGAATATTGTAAATGCACAAACAGTAATTTCTCCGCATTGCAACGTGCAATTCTGAAATTTTTTGCTTTTTCCTGCTCCTCTTAGCATGGTAAAGAAGATTCAAAGAGAGTGAGATGCCAGCTCCTTTCATTCAGTCAGTAGCTTCAATCATTTCTGGACGTTTTTCAATTGCAAAAATCAATGAATATTGTAAATGCACAAACAGTAATTTCTCCGCATTGCAAGGTGCAATTCTGAAATTTTTTGCTTTTTCCTGCTCCTCTTAGCATGATAAAGAAGATTCAAAGAGAGTGAGATGCCAGCTCCTTTCATTCAGTCAGTAGCTTCAAACATTTATGGTATATGAATAACATGATGTTTTTCAATGGCAAAAATCAATGAATATTGCAAATGCACAAACAGTAATTTCTCCGCATTGCAAGGTGCAATTCTGAAATTTTTTGCTTTTTCCTGCTCCTCTTAGCATGATAAAGAAGATTCAAAGAGAGTGAGATGCCAGCTCCTTTCATTCAGTCAGTAGCTTCAATCATTTCTGGATGTTTTTCAATGGCAAAAATCAATGAATATTGTAAATGCACAAACAGTAATTTCTCCGCATTGCAAGGTGCAATTCTGAATTTTTTTGCTTTTTCCTGCTCCTCTTAGCATGATAAAGAAGATTCAAAGAGAGTGAGATGCCAGCTCCTTTCATTCAGTCAGTAGCTTCAAACATTTCTGGTATATGAATAACATGATGTTTTTCAATGGCAAAAATCAATGAATATTGTAAATGCACAAACAGTAATTTCTCCGCATTGCAAGGTGCAATTCTGAAATTTTTTGCTTTTTCCTGCTCCTCTTTGCATGATAAAGAAGATTCAAAGAGAGTGAGATGCCAGCTCCTTTCATTCAGTCAGTAGCTTCAATCATTTCTGGACGTTTTTCAATGGCAAAAATCAATGAATATTGTAAATGCACAAACAGTAATTTCTCCGCATTGCAAGGTGCAATTCTGAAATTTTTTGCTTTTTCCTGCTCCTCTTAGCATGATAAAGAAGATTCAAATAGAGTGAGATGCCAGCTCCTTTCAATCAGTCAGTAGCTTCAAACATTTCTGGTATATGAATAACATGATGTTTTTCAATGGCAAAAATCAATGAATATTGTAAATGCACAAACAGTAATTTCTCAGTATTGCAAGGTGCAATTCTGAAATTTTTTGCTTTTTCCTGCTCCTCTTAGCATGATAAAGAAGATTCAAAGAGAGTGAGATGCCAGCTCCTTTCATTCAGTCAGTAGCTTCAATCATTTCTGGACGTTTTTCAATGGCAAAAATCAATGAATATTGTAAATGCACAAACAGTAATTTCTCCGCATTGCAAGGTGCAATTCTGAAATTTTTTGCTTTTTCCTGCTCCTCTTAGCATGATAAAGACGATTCAAAGAGAGTGAGATGCCAGCTCCTTTCATTCAGTCAGTAGCTTCAATCATTTCTGGTATATGAATAACATGATGTTTTTCAATGGCAAAAATCAATGAATATTGTAAATGCACAAACAGTAATTTCTCCGCATTGCAAGGTGCAATTCTGAAATTTTTTGCTTTTCCTGCTCCTCTTAGCATGATAAAGAAGATTCAAAGAGAGTGAGATGCCAGCTCCTTTCATTCAGTCAGTAGCTTCAATCATTTCTGGTATATTAATAACATGATGTTTTTCAATGGCAAAAATCAATGAATATTGTAAATGCACAAACAGTAATTTCTCCGCATTGCAAGGTGCAATTCTGAAATTTTTTGCTTTTTAGTGCTCCTCTTAGCATGATAAAGAAGATTCAAAGAGAGTGAGATGCCAGCTCCTTTCATTCAGTCAGTAGCTTCAAACATTTCTGGTATATGAATAACATGATGTTTTTCAATGGCAAAAATCAATGAATATTGTAAATGCACAAACAGTAATTTCTCCGCATTGCAAGGTGCAATTCTGAAATTTTTTGCTTTTTCCTGCTCCTCTTAGCATGATAAAGAAGATTCAAAGAGAGTGAGATGCCAGCTCCTTTCATTCAGTCAGTAGCTTCAATCGTTTCTGGACGTTTTTCAATGGCAAAAATCAATGAATATTGTAAATGCACAAACAGTAATTTCTCCGCATTGCAAGGTGCAATTCTGAAATTTTTTGCTTTTTCCTGCTCCTCTTAGCATGATAAAGAAGATTCAAAGAGAGTGAGATGCCAGCTCCTTTCATTCAGTCAGTAGCTTCAAACATTTCTGGTATATGAATAACATGATGTTTTTCAATGGCAAAAATCAATGAATATTGTAAATGCACAAACAGTAATTTCTCCGCATTGCAAGGTGCAAGTCTGAAATTTTTTGCTTTTTCCTGCTCCTCTTAGCATGATAAAGAAGATTCAAAGAGAGTGAGATGCCAGCTACTTTCATTCAGTCAGTAGCTTCAATCATTTCTGGACGTTTTTCAATGGTAAAAATCAATGAATATTGTAAATGCTCAAACAGTAATTTCTCCGCATTGCAAGGTGCAATTCTGAAATTTTTTGCTTTTTCCTGCTCCTCTTAGCATGATAAAGAAGATTCAAAGAGAGTGAGATGCCAGCTCCTTTCATTCAGTCAGTAGCTTCAAACATTTCTGGTATATGAATAACATGATGTTTTTCAATGGCAAAAATCAATGAATATTGTAAATGCACAAACAGTAATTTCTCAGCATTGCAAGGTGCAATTCTGAAATTTTTTGCTTTTTCCTGCTCCTCTTAGCATGATAAAGAAGATTCAAAGAGAGTGAGATGCCAGCTCCTTTCATTCAGTCAGTAGCTTCAAACATTTCAGGTATATGAATAATATGATGTTTTTCAATGGCAAAAATCAATGAATATTGTAAATGCACAAACAGTAATTTCTCCGCATTGCAACGTGCAATTCTGAAATTTTTTGCTTTTTCCTGCTCCTCTTAGCATGGTAAAGAAGATTCAAAGAGAGTGAGATGCCAGCTCCTTTCATTCAGTCAGTAGCTTCAATCATTTCTGGACGTTTTTCAATTGCAAAAATCAATGAATATTGTAAATGCACAAACAGTAATTTCTCCGCATTGCAAGGTGCAATTCTGAAATTTTTTGCTTTTTCCTGCTCCTCTTAGCATGATAAAGAAGATTCAAAGAGAGTGAGATGCCAGCTCCTTTCATTCAGTCAGTAGCTTCAATCATTTCTGGATGTTTTTCAATGGCAAAAATCAATGAATATTGTAAATGCACAAACCGTAATTTCTCCGCATTGCAAGGTGCAATTCTGAATTTTTTTGCTTTTTCCTGCTCCTCTTAGCCTGATAAAGAAGATTCAAAGAGAGTGAGATGCCAGCTCCTTTCATTCAGTCAGTAGCTTCAAACATTTCTGGTATATGAATAACATGATGTTTTTCAATGGCAAAAATCAATGAATATTGTAAATGCACAAACAGTAATTTCTCCGCATTGCAAGGTGCAATTCTGAAATTTTTTGCTTTTTCCTGCTCCTCTTAGCATGATAAAGAAGATTCAAAGAGAGTGAGATGCCAGCTCCTTTCATTCAGTCAGTAGCTTCAATCATTTCTGGACGTTTTTCAATGGCAAAAATCAATGAATATTGTAAATGCACAAACAGTAATTTCTCCGCATTGCAAGGTGCAATTCTGAAATTTTTTGCTTTTTCCTGCTCCTCTTAGCATGATAAAGAAGATTCAAAGAGAGTGAGATGCCAGCTCCTTTCATTCAGTCAGTAGCTTCAATCATTTCTGGTATATGAATAACATGATGTTTTTCAATGGCAAAAATCAATGAATATTGTAAATGCACAAACAGTAATTTCTCCGCATTGCAAGGTGCAATTCTGAAATTTTTTGCTTTTTCCTGCTCCTCTTAGCATGATAAAGAAGATTCAAAGAGAGTGAGATGCCAGCTCCTTTCATTCAGTCAGTAGCTTCAATCATTTCTGGACGTTTTTCAATGGCAAAAATCAATGAATATTGTAAATGCACAAACAGTAATTTCTCAGCATTGCAAGGTGCAATTCTGAAATTTTTTGCTTTTTCCTGCTCCTCTTAGCATGATAAAGAAGATTCAAAGAGAGTGAGATGCCAGCTCCTTTCATTCAGTCAGTAGCTTCAAACATTTCAGGTATATGAATAACATGATGTTTTTCAATGGCAAAAATCAATGAATATTGTAAATGCACAAACAGTAATTTCTCCGCATTGCAACGTGCAATTCTGAAATTTTTTGCTTTTTCCTGCTCCTCTTAGCATGGTAAAGAAGATTCAAAGAGAGTGAGATGCCAGCTCCTTTCATTCAGTCAGTAGCTTCAATCATTTCTGGACGTTTTTCAATTGCAAAAATCAATGAATATTGTAAATGCACAAACAGTAATTTCTCCGCATTGCAAGGTGCAATTCTGAAATTTTTTGCTTTTTCCTGCTCCTCTTAGCATGATAAAGAAGATTCAAAGAGAGTGAGATGCCAGCTCCTTTCATTCAGTCAGTAGCTTCAAACATTTATGGTATATGAATAACATGATGTTTTTCAATGGCAAAAATCAATGAATATTGCAAATGCACAAACAGTAATTTCTCCGCATTGCAAGGTGCAATTCTGAAATTTTTTGCTTTTTCCTGCTCCTCTTAGCATGATAAAGAAGATTCAAAGAGAGTGAGATGCCAGCTCCTTTCATTCAGTCAGTAGCTTCAATCATTTCTGGATGTTTTTCAATGGCAAAAATCAATGAATATTGTAAATGCACAAACAGTAATTTCTCCGCATTGCAAGGTGCAATTCTGAATTTTTTTGCTTTTTCCTGCTCCTCTTAGCATGATAAAGAAGATTCAAAGAGAGTGAGATGCCAGCTCCTTTCATTCAGTCAGTAGCTTCAAACATTTCTGGTATATGAATAACATGATGTTTTTCAATGGCAAAAATCAATGAATATTGTAAATGCACAAACAGTAATTTCTCCGCATTGCAAGGTGCAATTCTGAAATTTTTTGCTTTTTCCTGCTCCTCTTTGCATGATAAAGAAGATTCAAAGAGAGTGAGATGCCAGCTCCTTTCATTCAGTCAGTAGCTTCAATCATTTCTGGACGTTTTTCAATGGCAAAAATCAATGAATATTGTAAATGCACAAACAGTAATTTCTCCGCATTGCAAGGTGCAATTCTGAAATTTTTTGCTTTTTCCTGCTCCTCTTAGCATGATAAAGAAGATTCAAATAGAGTGAGATGCCAGCTCCTTTCAATCAGTCAGTAGCTTCAAACATTTCTGGTATATGAATAACATGATGTTTTTCAATGGCAAAAATCAATGAATATTGTAAATGCACAAACAGTAATTTCTCAGTATTGCAAGGTGCAATTCTGAAATTTTTTGCTTTTTCCTGCTCCTCTTAGCATGATAAAGAAGATTCAAAGAGAGTGAGATGCCAGCTCCTTTCATTCAGTCAGTAGCTTCAATCATTTCTGGACGTTTTTCAATGGCAAAAATCAATGAATATTGTAAATGCACAAACAGTAATTTCTCCGCATTGCAAGGTGCAATTCTGAAATTTTTTGCTTTTTCCTGCTCCTCTTAGCATGATAAAGACGATTCAAAGAGAGTGAGATGCCAGCTCCTTTCATTCAGTCAGTAGCTTCAATCATTTCTGGTATATGAATAACATGATGTTTTTCAATGGCAAAAATCAATGAATATTGTAAATGCACAAACAGTAATTTCTCCGCATTGCAAGGTGCAATTCTGAAATTTTTTGCTTTTCCTGCTCCTCTTAGCATGATAAAGAAGATTCAAAGAGAGTGAGATGCCAGCTCCTTTCATTCAGTCAGTAGCTTCAATCATTTCTGGTATATTAATAACATGATGTTTTTCAATGGCAAAAATCAATGAATATTGTAAATGCACAAACAGTAATTTCTCCGCATTGCAAGGTGCAATTCTGAAATTTTTTGCTTTTTAGTGCTCCTCTTAGCATGATAAAGAAGATTCAAAGAGAGTGAGATGCCAGCTCCTTTCATTCAGTCAGTAGCTTCAAACATTTCTGGTATATGAATAACATGATGTTTTTCAATGGCAAAAATCAATGAATATTGTAAATGCACAAACAGTAATTTCTCCGCATTGCAAGGTGCAATTCTGAAATTTTTTGCTTTTTCCTGCTCCTCTTAGCATGATAAAGAAGATTCAAAGAGAGTGAGATGCCAGCTCCTTTCATTCAGTCAGTAGCTTCAATCGTTTCTGGACGTTTTTCAATGGCAAAAATCAATGAATATTGTAAATGCACAAACAGTAATTTCTCCGCATTGCAAGGTGCAATTCTGAAATTTTTTGCTTTTTCCTGCTCCTCTTAGCATGATAAAGAAGATTCAAAGAGAGTGAGATGCCAGCTCCTTTCATTCAGTCAGTAGCTTCAAACATTTCTGGTATATGAATAACATGATGTTTTTCAATGGCAAAAATCAATGAATATTGTAAATGCACAAACAGTAATTTCTCCGCATTGCAAGGTGCAAGTCTGAAATTTTTTGCTTTTTCCTGCTCCTCTTAGCATGATAAAGAAGATTCAAAGAGAGTGAGATGCCAGCTACTTTCATTCAGTCAGTAGCTTCAATCATTTCTGGACGTTTTTCAATGGTAAAAATCAATGAATATTGTAAATGCTCAAACAGTAATTTCTCCGCATTGCAAGGTGCAATTCTGAAATTTTTTGCTTTTTCCTGCTCCTCTTAGCATGATAAAGAAGATTCAAAGAGAGTGAGATGCCAGCTCCTTTCATTCAGTCAGTAGCTTCAAACATTTCTGGTATATGAATAACATGATGTTTTTCAATGGCAAAAATCAATGAATATTGTAAATGCACAAACAGTAATTTCTCAGCATTGCAAGCTGCAATTCTGAAATTTTTTGCTTTTTCCTGCTCCTCTTAGCATGATAAAGAAGATTCAAAGAGAGTGAGATGCCAGCTCCTTTCATTCAGTCAGTAGCTTCAAACATTTCAGGTATATGAATAATATGATGTTTTTCAATGGCAAAAATCAATGAATATTGTAAATGCACAAACAGTAATTTCTCCGCATTGCAACGTGCAATTCTGAAATTTTTTGCTTTTTCCTGCTCCTCTTAGCATGGTAAAGAAGATTCAAAGAGAGTGAGATGCCAGCTCCTTTCATTCAGTCAGTAGCTTCAATCATTTCTGGACGTTTTTCAATTGCAAAAATCAATGAATATTGTAAATGCACAAACAGTAATTTCTCCGCATTGCAAGGTGCAATTCTGAAATTTTTTGCCTTTTCCTGCTCCTCTTAGCATGATAAAGAAGATTCAAAGAGAGTGAGATGCCAGCTCCTTTCATTCAGTCAGTAGCTTCAATCATTTCTGGATGTTTTTCAATGGCAAAAATCAATGAATATTGTAAATGCACAAACCGTAATTTCTCCGCATTGCAAGGTGCAATTCTGAATTTTTTTGCTTTTTCCTGCTCCTCTTAGCATGATAAAGAAGATTCAAAGAGAGTGAGATGCCAGCTCCTTTCATTCAGTCAGTAGCTTCAAACATTTCTGGTATATGAATAACATGATGTTTTTCAATGGCAAAAATCAATGAATATTGTAAATGCACAAACAGTAATTTCTCCGCATTGCAAGGTGCAATTCTGAAATTTTTTGCTTTTTCCTGCTCCTCTTAGCATGATAAAGAAGATTCAAAGAGAGTGAGATGCCAGCTCCTTTCATTCAGTCAGTAGCTTCAATCATTTCTGGACGTTTTTCAATGGCAAAAATCAATGAATATTGTAAATGCACAAACAGTAATTTCTCCGCATTGCAAGGTGCAATTCTGAAATTTTTTGCTTTTTCCTGCTCCTCTTAGCATGATAAAGAAGATTCAAAGAGAGTGAGATGCCAGCTCCTTTCATTCAGTCAGTAGCTTCAATCATTTCTGGTATATGAATAACATGATGTTTTTCAATGGCAAAAATCAATGAATATTGTAAATGCACAAACAGTAATTTCTCCGCATTGCAAGGTGCAATTCTGAAATTTTTTGCTTTTTCCTGCTCCTCTTAGCATGATAAAGAAGATTCAAAGAGAGTGAGATGCCAGCTCCTTTCATTCAGTCAGTAGCTTCAATCATTTCTGGACGTTTTTCAATGGCAAAAATCAATGAATATTGTAAATGCACAAACAGTAATTTCTCCGCATTGCAAGGTGCAATTCTGAAATTTTTTGCTTTTTCCTGCTCCTCTTAGCATGATAAAGAAGATTCAAAGAGAGTGAGATGCCAGCTCCTTTCATTCAGTCAGTAGCTTCAATCATTTCTGGTATATGAATAACATGATGTTTTTCAATGACAAAAATCAATGAATATTGTAAATGCACAAGCAGTAATTTCTCCGCATTGCAAGGAGCAATTCTGAAATTTTTTGCTTTTTCCTGCTCCTTTTAGCATGATAAAGAAGATTCAAAGAGAGTGAGATGCCAGCTCCTTTCATTCAGTCAGTAGCTTCAATCATTTCTGGACGTTTTTCAATGGCAAAAATCAATGAATATTGTAAATGCACAAACAGTAATTTCTCCGCATTGCAAGGTGCAATTCTGAAATTTTTTGCTTTTTCCTGCTCCTCTTAGCATGATAAAGAAGATTCAAAGAGAGTGAGATGCCAGCTCCTTTCATTCAGTCAGTAGCTTCAAACATTTCTGGTATATGAATAACATGTTTTTCAATGGCAAAAATCAATGAATATTGTAAATGCACAAACAGTAACTTCTCCGCATTGCAAGGTGCAATTCTGAAATTTTTTGCTTTTTCCTGCTCCTCTTAGCATGATAAAGAAGATTCAAAGAGAGTGAGATGCCAGCTCCTTTCATTCAGTCAGTAGCTTCAAACATTTCTGGTATATGAATAACTTGATGTTTTTCAATGGCAAAAATCAATGAATATTGTAAATGCACAAACAGTAATTTCTCTGCATTGCAAGGAGCCATACTGAAATTTTTTGCTTTTTCCTGCTCCTCTTAGCATGATAAAGAAGATTCAAAGAGAGTGAGATGCCAGCTCCTTTCATTCAGTCAGTAGCTTCAATCATTTCTGGACGTTTTTCAATGGCAAAAATCAATGAATATTGTAAATGCACAAACAGTAATTTCTCCGCATTGCAAGGTGCAATTCTGAAATTTTTTGCTTTTTCCTGCTCCTCTTAGCATGATAAAGACGATTCAAAGAGAGTGAGATGCCAGCTCCTTTCATTCAGTCAGTAGCTTCAATCATTTCTGGTATATGAATAACATGATGTTTTTCAATGGCAAAAATCAATGAATATTGTAAATGCACAAACAGTAATTTCTCCACATTGCAAGGTGCAATTCTGAAATTTTTTGCTTTTCCTGCTCCTCTTAGCATGATAAAGAAGATTCAAAGAGAGTGAGATGCCAGCTCCTTTCATTCAGTCAGTAGCTTCAATCATTTCTGGTATATGAATAACATGTTTTTCAATGGCAAAAATCAATGAATATTGTAAATGCACAAACAGTATTTTCTCCGCATTGCAAGGTGCAATTCTGAAATTTTTTGCTTTTTAGTGCTCCTCTTAGCATGATAAAGAAGATTCAAAGAGAGTGAGATGCCAGCTCCTTTAATTCAGTCAGTAGCTTCAAACATTTCTGGTATATGAATAACATGATGTTTTTCAATGGCAAAAATCAATGAATATTGTAAATGCACAAACAGTAATTTCTCAGCATTGCAAGGTGCAATTCTGAAATTTTTTGCTTTTTCCTGCTCCTCTTAGCATGATAAAGAAGATTCAAAGAGAGTGAGATGCCAGCTTCTTTCATTCAGTCAGTAGCTTCAATCATTTCTGGACGTTTTTCAATGGCAAAAATCAATGAATATTGTAAATGCACAAACAGTAATTTCTCCGCATTGCAAGGTGCAATTCTGAAATTTTTTGCTTTTTCCTGCTCCTCTTAGCATGATAAAGAAGATTCAAAGAGAGTGAGATGCCAGCTCCTTTCATTCAGTCAGTAGCTTCAATCATTTCTGGTATATGAATAACATGATGTTTTTCAATGACAAAAATCAATGAATATTGTAAATGCACAAGCAGTAATTTCTCCGCATTGCAAGGAGCAATTCTGAAATTTTTTGCTTTTTCCTGCTCCTCTTAGCATGATAAAGAAGATTCAAAGAGAGTGAGATGCCAGCTCCTTTCATTCAGTCAGTAGCTTCAATCATTTCTGGACGTTTTTCAATGGCAAAAATCAATGAATATTGTAAATGCACAAACAGTAATTTCTCCGCATTGCAAGGTGCAATTCTGAAATTTTTTGCTTTTTCCTGCTCCTCTTAGCATGATAAAGAAGATTCAAAGAGAGTGAGATGCCAGCTCCTTTCATTCAGTCAGTAGCTTCAAACATTTCTGGTATATGAATAACATGTTTTTCAATGGCAAAAATCAATGAATATTGTAAATGCACAAACAGTAACTTCTCCGCATTGCAAGGTGCAATTCTGAAATTTTTTGCTTTTTCCTGCTCCTCTTAGCATGATAAAGAAGATTCAAAGAGAGTGAGATGCCAGCTCCTTTCATTCAGTCAGTAGCTTCAAACATTTCTGGTATATGAATAACTTGATGTTTTTCAATGGCAAAAATCAATGAATATTGTAAATGCACAAACAGTAATTTCTCTGCATTGCAAGGAGCCATACTGAAATTTTTTGCTTTTTCCTGCTCCTCTTAGCATGATAAAGAAGATTCAAAGAGAGTGAGATGCCAGCTCCTTTCATTCAGTCAGTAGCTTCAATCATTTCTGGACGTTTTTCAATGGCAAAAATCAATGAATATTGTAAATGCACAAACAGTAATTTCTCCGCATTGCAAGGTGCAATTCTGAAATTTTTTGCTTTTTCCTGCTCCTCTTAGCATGATAAAGACGATTCAAAGAGAGTGAGATGCCAGCTCCTTTCATTCAGTCAGTAGCTTCAATCATTTCTGGTATATGAATAACATGATGTTTTTCAATGGCAAAAATCAATGAATATTGTAAATGCACAAACAGTAATTTCTCCGCATTGCAAGGTGCAATTCTGAAATTTTTTGCTTTTCCTGCTCCTCTTAGCATGATAAAGAAGATTCAAAGAGAGTGAGATGCCAGCTCCTTTCATTCAGTCAGTAGCTTCAATCATTTCTGGTATATGAATAACATGTTTTTCAATGGCAAAAATCAATGAATATTGTAAATGCACAAACAGTAATTTCTCCGCATTGCAAGGTGCAATTCTGAAATTTTTTGCTTTTTAGTGCTCCTCTTAGCATGATAAAGAAGATTCAAAGAGAGTGAGATGCCAGCTCCTTTAATTCAGTCAGTAGCTTCAAACATTTCTGGTATATGAATAACATGATGTTTTTCAATGGCAAAAATCAATGAATATTGTAAATGCACAAACAGTAATTTCTCAGCATTGCAAGGTGCAATTCTGAAATTTTTTGCTTTTTCCTGCTCCTCTTAGCATGATAAAGAAGATTCAAAGAGAGTGAGATGCCAGCTCCTTTCATTCAGTCAGTAGCTTCAATCATTTCTGGACGTTTTTCAATGGCAAAAATCAATGAATATTGTAAATGCACAAACAGTAATTTCTCCGCATTGCAAGGTGCAATTCTGAAATTTTTTGCTTTTTCCTGCTCCTCTTAGCATGATAAAGAAGATTCAAAGAGAGTGAGATGCCAGCTCCTTTCATTCAGTCAGTAGCTTCAAACATATCTGGTATATGAATAACATGATGTTTTTCAATGGCAAAAATCAATGAATATTGTAAATGCACAAACAGTAATTTCTCCGCATTGCAAGGTGCAATTCTGAAATTTTTTGCTTTTTCCTGCTCCTCTTAGCATGATAAAGAAGATTCAAAGAGATTGAGATGCCAGCTCCTTTCATTCAGTCAGTAGCTTCAATCATTTCTGGACGTTTTTCAATGGCAAAAATCAATGAATATTGTAAATGCACAAACAGTAATTTCTCCGCATTGCAAGGTGCAATTCTGAAATTTTTTGCTTTTTCCTGCTCCTCTTAGCATGATAAAGAATATTCAAAGAGAGTGAGATGCCAGCTCCTTTCATTCAGTCAGTAGCTTCAAACATTTCTGGTATATGAATAACATGATGTTTTTCAACGGCAAAAATCAATGAATATTGTAAATGCACAAACAGGAATTTCTCCGCATTGCAAGGTGCAATTCTGAAATTTTTTGCTTTTTCCTGCTCCTCTTAGCATGATAAAGAAGATTCAAAGAGAGTGAGATGCCAGCTCCTTTCATTCAGTCAGTAGCTTCAAACATTTCTGGTATATAAATAACATGATGTTTTTCAATGGCAAAAATCAATGAATATTGTAAATGCACAAACAGTAATTTCTCCGCATTGCAAGGTGCAATTCTGAAATTTTTTGCTTTTTCCTGCTCCTCTTAGCATGATAAAGAAGATTCAAAGAGAGTGAGATGCCAGCTCCTTTCATTCAGTCAGTAGCTTCAATCATTTCTGGACGTTTTTCAATGGCAAAAATCAATGAATATTGTAAATGCACAAACAGTAATTTCTCCGCATTGCAAGGTGCAATTCTGAAATTTTTTGCTTTTTCCTGCTCCTCTTAGCATGATAAAGAAGATTCAAAGAGAGTGAGATGCCAGCTCCTTTCATTCAGTCAGTAGCTTCAAACATTTCTGGTATATGAATAACATGATGTTTTTCAATGGCAAAAATCAATGAATATTGTAAATGCACAAACAGTAATTTCTCAGTATTGCAAGGTGCAATTCTGAAATTTTTTGCTTTTTCCTGCTCCTCTTAGCATGATAAAGAAGATTCAAAGAGAGTGAGATGCCAGCTCCTTTCATTCAGTCAGTAGCTTCAATCATTTCTGGACGTTTTTCAATAGCAAAAATCAATCAATATTGTAAATGCACAAACAGTAATTTCTCCGCATTGCAAGGTGCAATTCTGAAATTTTTTGCTTTTTCCTGCTCCTCTTAGCATGATAAAGAATATTCAAAGAGAGTGAGATGCCAGCTCCTTTCATTCAGTCAGTAGCTTCAAACATTTCTGGTATATGAATAACATGATGTTTTTCAATGGCAAAAATCAATGAATATTGTAAATGCACAAACAGTAATTTCTCTGCATTGCATGGTGCAATTCTGAAATTTTTTGCTTTTTCCTGCTCCTCTTAGCATGATAAAGAAGATTCAAAGAGAGTGAGATGCCAGCTCCTTTCATTCAGTCAGTAGCTTCAATCATTTCTGGACGTTTTTCAATGGCAAAAATCAATGAATATTGTAAATGCACAAACAGTAATTTCTCCGCATTGCAAGGTGCAATTCTGAAATTTTTTGCTTTTTCCTGCTCCTCTTAGCATGATAAAGACGATTCAAAGAGAGTGAGATGCCAGCTCCTTTCATTCAGTCAGTAGCTTCAATCATTTCTGGTATATGAATAACATGATGTTTTTCAATGGCAAAAATCAATGAATATTGTAAATGCACAAACAGTAACTTCTCCGCATTGCAAGGTGCAATTCTGAAATTTTTTGCTTTTTCCTGCTCCTCTTAGCATGATAAAGACGATTCAAAGAGAGTGAGATGCCAGCTCCTTTCATTCAGTCAGTAGCTTCAATCATTTCTGGTATATGAATAACATGATGTTTTTCAATGGCAAAAATCAATGAATATTGTAAATGCACAAACAGTAATTTCTCCGCATTGCAAGGTGCAATTCTGAAATTTTTTGCTTTTCCTGCTCCTCTTAGCATGATAAAGAAGATTCAAAGAGAGTGAGATGCCAGCTCCTTTCATTCAGTCAGTAGCTTCAATCATTTCTGGTATATGAATAACATGTTTTTCAATGGCAAAAATCAATGAATATTGTAAATGCACAAACAGTAATTTCTCCGCATTGCAAGGTGCAATTCTGAAATTTTTTGCTTTTTAGTGCTCCTCTTAGCATGATAAAGAAGATTCAAAGAGAGTGAGATGCCAGCTCCTTTCATTCAGTCAGTAGCTTCAATCATTTCTGGACGTTTTTCAATGGCAAAAATCAATGAATATTGTAAATGCACAAACAGTAATTTCTCCGCATTGCAAGGTGCAATTCTGAAATTTTTTGCTTTTTCCTGCTCCTCTTAGCATGATAAAGAAGATTCAAAGAGAGTGAGATGCCAGCTCCTTTCATTCAGTCAGTAGCTTCAATCATTTCTGGTATATGAATAACATGATGTTTTTCAATGACAAAAATCAATGAATATTGTAAATGCACAAGCAGTAATTTCTCCGCATTGCAAGGAGCAATTCTGAAATTTTTTGCTTTTTCCTGCTCCTCTTAGCATGATAAAGAAGATTCAAAGAGAGTGAGATGCCAGCTCCTTTCATTCAGTCAGTAGCTTCAATCATTTCTGGACGTTTTTCAATGGCAAAAATCAATGAATATTGTAAATGCACAAACAGTAATTTCTCCGCATTGCAAGGTGCAATTCTGAAATTTTTTGCTTTTTCCTGCTCCTCTTAGCATGATAAAGAAGATTCAAAGAGAGTGAGATGCCAGCTCCTTTCATTCAGTCAGTAGCTTCAAACATTTGTGGTATATGAATAACATGTTTTTCAATGGCAAAAATCAATGAATATTGTAAATGCACAAACAGTAACTTCTCCGCATTGCAAGGTGCAATTCTGAAATTTTTTGCTTTTTCCTGCTCCTCTTAGCATGATAAAGAATATTCAAAGAGAGTGAGATGCCAGCTCCTTTCATTCAGTCAGTAGCTTCAAACATTTCTGGTATATGAATAACTTGATGTTTTTCAATGGCAAAAATCAATGAATATTGTAAATGCACAAACAGTAATTTCTCTGCATTGCAAGGAGCCATACTGAAATTTTTTGCTTTTTCCTGCTCCTCTTAGCATGATAAAGAAGATTCAAAGAGAGTGAGATGCCAGCTCCTTTCATTCAGTCAGTAGCTTCAATCATTTCTGGACGTTTTTCAATGGCAAAAATCAATGAATATTGCAAATGCACAAACAGTAATTTCTCCGCATTGCAAGGTGCAATTCTGAAATTTTTTGCTTTTTCCTGCTCCTCTTAGCATTATAAAGACGATTCAAAGAGAGTGAGATGCCAGCTCCTTTCATTCAGTCAGTAGCTTCAATCATTTCTGGTATATGAATAACATGATGTTTTTCAATGGCAAAAATCAATGAATATTGTAAATGCACAAACAGTAATTTCTCCGCATTGCAAGGTGCAATTCTGAAATTTTTTGCTTTTCCTGCTCCTCTTAGCATGATAAAGAAGATTCAAAGAGAGTGAGATGCCAGCTCCTTTCATTCAGTCAGTAGCTTCAATCATTTCTGGTATATGAATAACATGTTTTTCAATGGCAAAAATCAATGAATATTGTAAATGCACAAACAGTAATTTCTCCGCATTGCAAGGTGCAATTCTGAAATTTTTTGCTTTTTAGTGCTCCTCTTAGCATGATAAAGAAGATTCAAAGAGAGTGAGATGCCAGCTCCTTTAATTCAGTCAGTAGCCTCAAACATTTCTGGTATATGAATAACATGATGTTTTTCAATGGCAAAAATCAATGAATATTGTAAATGCACAAACAGTAATTTCTCAGCATTGCAAGGTGCAATTCTGAAATTTTTTGCTTTTTCCTGCTCCTCTTAGCATGATAAAGAAGATTCAAAGAGAGTGAGATGCCAGCTCCTTTCATTCAGTCAGTAGCTTCAATCATTTCTGGACGTTTTTCAATGGCAAAAATCAATGAATATTGTAAATGCACAAACAGTAATTTCTCCGCATTGCAAGGTGCAATTCTGAAATTTTTTGCTTTTTCCTGCTCCTCTTAGCATGATAAAGAAGATTCAAAGAGAGTGAGATGCCAGCTCCTTTCATTCAGTCAGTAGCTTCAAACATTTCTGGTATATGAATAACATGATGTTTTTCAATGGCAAAAATCAATGAATATTGTAAATGCACAAACAGTAATTTCTCTGCATTGCATGGTGCAATTCTGAAATTTTTTGCTTTTTCCTGCTCCTCTTAGCATGATAAAGAAGATTCAAAGAGAGTGAGATGCCAGCTCCTTTCATTCAGTCAGTAGCTTCAATCATTTCTGGACGTTTTTCAATGGCAAAAATCAATGAATATTGTAAATGCACAAACAGTAATTTCTCCGCATTGCAAGGTGCAATTCTGAAATTTTTTGCTTTTTCCTGCTCCTCTTAGCATGATAAAGACGATTCAAAGAGAGTGAGATGCCAGCTCCTTTCATTCAGTCAGTAGCTTCAATCATTTCTGGTATATGAATAACATGATGTTTTTCAATGGCAAAAATCAATGAATATTGTAAATGCACAAACAGTAACTTCTCCGCATTGCAAGGTGCAATTCTGAAATTTTTTGCTTTTTCCTGCTCCTCTTAGCATGATAAAGACGATTCAAAGAGAGTGAGATGCCAGCTCCTTTCATTCAGTCAGTAGCTTCAATCATTTCTGGTATATGAATAACATGATGTTTTTCAATGGCAAAAATCAATGAATATTGTAAATGCACAAACAGTAATTTCTCCGCATTGCAAGGTGCAATTCTGAAATTTTTTGCTTTTCCTGCTCCTCTTAGCATGATAAAGAAGATTCAAAGAGAGTGAGATGCCAGCTCCTTTCATTCAGTCAGTAGCTTCAATCATTTCTGGTATATGAATAACATGTTTTTCAATGGCAAAAATCAATGAATATTGTAAATGCACAAACAGTAATTTCTCCGCATTGCAAGGTGCAATTCTGAAATTTTTTGCTTTTTAGTGCTCCTCTTAGCATGATAAAGAAGATTCAAAGAGAGTGAGATGCCAGCTCCTTTCATTCAGTCAGTAGCTTCAATCATTTCTGGACGTTTTTCAATGGCAAAAATCAATGAATATTGTAAATGCACAAACAGTAATTTCTCCGCATTGCAAGGTGCAATTCTGAAATTTTTTGCTTTTTCCTGCTCCTCTTAGCATGATAAAGAAGATTCAAAGAGAGTGAGATGCCAGCTCCTTTCATTCAGTCAGTAGCTTCAATCATTTCTGGTATATGAATAACATGATGTTTTTCAATGACAAAAATCAATGAATATTGTAAATGCACAAGCAGTAATTTCTCCGCATTGCAAGGAGCAATTCTGAAATTTTTTGCTTTTTCCTGCTCCTCTTAGCATGATAAAGAAGATTCAAAGAGAGTGAGATGCCAGCTCCTTTCATTCAGTCAGTAGCTTCAATCATTTCTGGACGTTTTTCAATGGCAAAAATCAATGAATATTGTAAATGCACAAACAGTAATTTCTCCGCATTGCAAGGTGCAATTCTGAAATTTTTTGCTTTTTCCTGCTCCTCTTAGCATGATAAAGAAGATTCAAAGAGAGTGAGATGCCAGCTCCTTTCATTCAGTCAGTAGCTTCAAACATTTGTGGTATATGAATAACATGTTTTTCAATGGCAAAAATCAATGAATATTGTAAATGCACAAACAGTAACTTCTCCGCATTGCAAGGTGCAATTCTGAAATTTTTTGCTTTTTCCTGCTCCTCTTAGCATGATAAAGAAGATTCAAAGAGAGTGAGATGCCAGCTCCTTTCATTCAGTCAGTAGCTTCAAACATTTCTGGTATATGAATAACTTGATGTTTTTCAATGGCAAAAATCAATGAATATTGTAAATGCACAAACAGTAATTTCTCTGCATTGCAAGGAGCCATACTGAAATTTTTTGCTTTTTCCTGCTCCTCTTAGCATGATAAAGAAGATTCAAAGAGAGTGAGATGCCAGCTCCTTTCATTCAGTCAGTAGCTTCAATCATTTCTGGACGTTTTTCAATGGCAAAAATCAATGAATATTGCAAATGCACAAACAGTAATTTCTCCGCATTGCAAGGTGCAATTCTGAAATTTTTTGCTTTTTCCTGCTCCTCTTAGCATTATAAAGACGATTCAAAGAGAGTGAGATGCCAGCTCCTTTCATTCAGTCAGTAGCTTCAATCATTTCTGGTATATGAATAACATGATGTTTTTCAATGGCAAAAATCAATGAATATTGTAAATGCACAAACAGTAATTTCTCCGCATTGCAAGGTGCAATTCTGAAATTTTTTGCTTTTCCTGCTCCTCTTAGCATGATAAAGAAGATTCAAAGAGAGTGAGATGCCAGCTCCTTTCATTCAGTCAGTAGCTTCAATCATTTCTGGTATATGAATAACATGTTTTTCAATGGCAAAAATCAATGAATATTGTAAATGCACAAACAGTAATTTCTCCGCATTGCAAGGTGCAATTCTGAAATTTTTTGCTTTTTAGTGCTCCTCTTAGCATGATAAAGAAGATTCAAAGAGAGTGAGATGCCAGCTCCTTTAATTCAGTCAGTAGCCTCAAACATTTCTGGTATATGAATAACATGATGTTTTTCAATGGCAAAAATCAATGAATATTGTAAATGCACAAACAGTAATTTCTCAGCATTGCAAGGTGCAATTCTGAAATTTTTTGCTTTTTCCTGCTCCTCTTAGCATGATAAAGAAGATTCAAAGAGAGTGAGATGCCAGCTCCTTTCATTCAGTCAGTAGCTTCAATCATTTCTGGACGTTTTTCAATGGCAAAAATCAATGAATATTGTAAATGCACAAACAGTAATTTCTCCGCATTGCAAGGTGCAATTCTGAAATTTTTTGCTTTTTCCTGCTCCTCTTAGCATGATAAAGAAGATTCAAAGAGAGTGAGATGCCAGCTCCTTTCATTCAGTCAGTAGCTTCAAACATATCTGGTATATGAATAACATGATGTTTTTCAATGGCAAAAATCAATGAATATTGTAAATGCACAAACAGTAATTTCTCCGCATTGCAAGGTGCAATTCTGAAATTTTTTGCTTTTCCCTGCTCCTCTTAGCATGATAAAGAAGATTCAAAGAGATTGAGATGCCAGCTCCTTTCATTCAGTCAGTAGCTTCAATCATTTCTGGACGTTTTTCAATGGCAAAAATCAATGAATATTGTAAATGCACAAACAGTAATTTCTCCGCATTGCAAGGTGCAATTCTGAAATTTTTTGCTTTTTCCTGCTCCTCTTAGCATGATAAAGAATATTCAAAGAGAGTGAGATGCCAGCTCCTTTCATTCAGTCAGTAGCTTCAAACATTTCTGGTATATGAATAACATGATGTTTTTCAACGGCAAAAATCAATGAATATTGTAAATGCACAAACAGGAATTTCTCCGCATTGCAAGGTGCAATTCTGAAATTTTTTGCTTTTTCCTGCTCCTCTTAGCATGATAAAGAAGATTCAAAGAGAATGAGATGCCAGCTCCTTTCATTCAGTCAGTAGCTTCAAACATTTCTGGTATATAAATAACATGATGTTTTTCAATGGCAAAAATCAATGAATATTGTAAATGCACAAACAGTAATTTCTCCGCATTGCAAGGTGCAATTCTGAAATTTTTTGCTTTTTCCTGCTCCTCTTAGCATGATAAAGAAGATTCAAAGAGAGTGAGATGCCAGCTCCTTTCATTCAGTCAGTAGCTTCAATCATTTCTGGACGTTTTTCAATGGCAAAAATCAATGAATATTGTAAATGCACAAACAGTAATTTCTCCGCATTGCAAGGTGCAATTCTGAAATTTTTTGCTTTTTCCTGCTCCTCTTAGCATGATAAAGAAGATTCAAAGAGAGTGAGATGCCAGCTCCTTTCATTCAGTCAGTAGCTTCAAACATTTCTGGTATATGAATAACATGATGTTTTTCAATGGCAAAAATCAATGAATATTGTAAATGCACAAACAGTAATTTCTCAGTATTGCAAGGTGCAATTCTGAAATTTTTTGCTTTTTCCTGCTCCTCTTAGCATGATAAAGAAGATTCAAAGAGAGTGAGATGCCAGCTCCTTTCATTCAGTCAGTAGCTTCAATCATTTCTGGACGTTTTTCAATAGCAAAAATCAATCAATATTGTAAATGCACAAACAGTAATTTCTCCGCATTGCAAGGTGCAATTCTGAAATTTTTTGCTTTTTCCTGCTCCTCTTAGCATGATAAAGAAGATTCAAAGAGAGTGAGATGCCAGCTCCTTTCATTCAGTCAGTAGCTTCAAACATTTCTGGAATATGAATAACATGATGTTTTTCAATGGCAAAAATCAATGAATATTGTAAATGCACAAACAGTAATTTCTCTGCATTGCAAGGTGCAATTCTGAAATTTTTTGCTTTTTCCTGCTCCTCTTAGCATGATAAAGAAGATTCAAAGAGAGTGAGATGCCAGCTCCTTTCATTCAGTCAGTAGCTTCAATCATTTCTGGACGTTTTTCAATGGCAAAAATCAATGAATATTGTAAATGCACAAACAGTAATTTCTCCGCATTGCAAGGTGCAATTCTGAAATTTTTTGCTTTTTCCTGCTCCTCTTAGCATGATAAAGACGATTCAAAGAGAGTGAGATGCCAGCTCCTTTCATTCAGTCAGTAGCTTCAATCATTTCTGGTATATGAATAACATGATGTTTTTCAATGGCAAAAATCAATGAATATTGTAAATGCACAAACAGTAACTTCTCCGCATTGCAAGGTGCAATTCTGAAATTTTTTGCTTTTTCCTGCTCCTCTTAGCATGATAAAGACGATTCAAAGAGAGTGAGATGCCAGCTCCTTTCATTCAGTCAGTAGCTTCAATCATTTCTGGTATATGAATAACATGTTTTTCAATGGCAAAAATCAATGAATATTGTAAATGCACAAACAGTAATTTCTCCGCATTGCAAGGTGCAATTCTGAAATTTTTTGCTTTTTAGTGCTCCTCTTAGCATGATAAAGAAGATTCAAAGAGAGTGAGATGCCAGCTCCTTTCATTCAGTCAGTAGCTTCAAACATTTCTGGTATATGAATAACATGATGTTTTTCAATGGCAAAAATCAATGAATATTGTAAATGCACAAACAGTAATTTCTCAGCATTGCAAGGTGCAATTCTGAAATTTTTTGCTTTTTCCTGCTCCTCTTAGCATGATAAAGAAGATTCAAAGAGAGTGAGATGCCAGCTCCTTTCATTCAGTCAGTAGCTTCAATCATTTCTGGACGTTTTTCAATGGCAAAAATCAATGAATATTGTAAATGCACAAACAGTAATTTCTCCGCATTGCAAGGTGCAATTCTGAAAGTTTTGCTTTTTCCTGCTCCTCTTAGCATGATAAAGAAGATTCAAAGAGAGTGAGATGCCAGGTCCTTTCATTCAGTCAGTAGCTTCAATCATTTCTGGTATATGAATAACATGATGTTTTTCAATGGCAAAAATCAATGAATATTGTAAATGCACAAACAGTAATTTCTCCGCATTGCAAGGTGCAATTCTGAAATTTTTTGCTTTTTCCTGCTCCTCTTAGCATGATAAAGAAGATTCAAAGAGAGTGAGATGCCAGCTCCTTTCATTCAGTCAGTAGCTTCAAACATATCTGGTATATGAATAACATGATGTTTTTCAATGGCAAAAATCAATGAATATTGTAAATGCACAAACAGTAATTTCTCCGCATTGCAAGGTGCAATTCTGAAATTTTTTGCTTTTTCCTGCTCCTCTTAGCATGATAAAGAAGATTCAAAGATATTGAGATGCCAGCTCCTTTCATTCAGTCAGTAGCTTCAATCATTTCTGGACGTTTTTCAATGGCAAAAATCAATGAATATTGTAAATGCACAAACAGTAATTTCTCCGCATTGCAAGGTGCAATTCTGAAATTTTTTGCTTTTTCCTGCTCCTCTTAGCATGATAAAGAAGATTCAAAGAGAGTGAGATGCCAGCTCCTTTCATTCAGTCAGTAGCTACAAACATTTCTGGTATATAAATAACATGATGTTTTTCAATGGCAAAAATCAATGAATATTGTAAATGCACAAACAGTAATTTCTCCGCATTGCAAGGTGCAATTCTGAAATTTTTTGCTTTTTCCTGCTCCTCTTAGCATGATAAAGAAGATTCAAAGAGAGTGAGATGCCAGCTCCTTTCATTCAGTCAGTAGCTTCAATCATTTCTGGACGTTTTTCAATGGCAAAAATCAATGAATATTGTAAATGCACAAACAGTAATTTCTCCGCATTGCAAGGTGCAATTCTGAAATTTTTTGCTTTTTCCTGCTCCTCTTAGCATGATAAAGAAGATTCAAAGAGAGTGAGATGCCAGCTCCTTTCATTCAGTCAGTAGCTTCAAACATTTCTGGTATATGAATAACATGATGTTTTTCAATGGCAAAAATCAATGAATATTGTAAATGCACAAACAGTAATTTCTCAGTATTGCAAGGTGCAATTCTGAAATTTTTTGCTTTTTCCTGCTCCTCTTAGCATGATAAAGAAGATTCAAAGAGAGTGAGATGCCAGCTCCTTTCATTCAGTCAGTAGCTTCAATCATTTCTGGACGTTTTTCAATAGCAAAAATCAATCAATATTGTAAATGCACAAACAGTAATTTCTCCGCATTGCAAGGTGCAATTCTGAAATTTTTTGCTTTTTCCTGCTCCTCTTAGCATGATAAAGAAGATTCAAAGAGAGTGAGATGCCAGCTCCTTTCATTCAGTCAGTAGCTTCAAACATTTCTGGTATATGAATAACATGTTTTTCAATGGCAAAAATCAATGAATATTGTAAATGCACAAACAGTAACTTCTCCGCATTGCAAGGTGCAATTCTGAAATTTTTTGCTTTTTCCTGCTCCTCTTAGCATGATAAAGAAGATTCAAAGAGAGTGAGATGCCAGCTCCTTTCATTCAGTCAGTAGCTTCAAACATTTCTGGTATATGAATAACTTGATGTTTTTCAATGGCAAAAATCAATGAATATTGTAAATGCACAAACAGTAATTTCTCTGCATTGCAAGGAGCCATACTGAAATTTTTTGCTTTTTCCTGCTCCTCTTAGCATGATAAAGAAGATTCAAAGAGAGTGAGATGCCAGCTCCTTTCATTCAGTCAGTAGCTTCAATCATTTCTGGACGTTTTTCAATGGCAAAAATCAATGAATATTGTAAATGCACAAACAGTAATTTCTCCGCATTGCAAGGTGTAATTCTGAAATTTTTTGCTTTTTCCTGCTCCTCTTAGCATGATAAAGACGATTCAAAGAGAGTGAGATGCCAGCTCCTTTCATTCAGTCAGTAGCTTCAATCATTTCTGGTATATGAATAACATGATGTTTTTCAATGGCAAAAATCAATGAATATTGTAAATGCACAAACAGTAATTTCTCCGCATTGCAAGGTGCAATTCTGAAATTTTTTGCTTTTCCTGCTCCTCTTAGCATGTTAAAGAAGATTCAAAGAGAGTGAGATGCCAGCTCCTTTCATTCAGTCAGTAGCTTCAATCATTTCTGGTATATGAATAACATGTTTTTCAATGGCAAAAATCAATGAATATTGTAAATGCACAAACAGTAATTTCTCCGCATTGCAAGGTGCAATTCTGAAATTTTTTGCTTTTTCCTGCTCCTCTTAGCATGATAAAGAAGATTCAAAGAGAGTGAGATGCCAGCTCCTTTCATTCAGTCAGTAGCTTCAATCATTTCTGGACGTTTTTCAATGGCAAAAATCAATGAATATTGTAAATGCACAAACAGTAATTTCTCCGCATTGCAAGGTGCAATTCTGAAATTTTTTGCTTTTTCCTGCTCCTCTTAGCATGATAAAGAAGATTCAAAGAGAGTGAGATGCCAGCTCCTTTCATTCAGTCAGTAGCTTCAAACATATCTGGTATATGAATAACATGATGTTTTTCAATGGCAAAAATCAATGAATATTGTAAATGCACAAACAGTAATTTCTCCGCATTGCAAGGTGCAATTCTGAAATTTTTTGCTTTTTCCTGCTCCTCTTAGCATGATAAAGAAGATTCAAAGAGATTGAGATGCCAGCTCCTTTCATTCAGTCAGTAGCTTCAATCATTTCTGGACGTTTTTCAATGGCAAAAATCAATGAATATTGTAAATGCACAAACAGTAATTTCTCCGCATTGCAAGGTGCAATTCTGAAATTTTTTGCTTTTTCCTGCTCCTCTTAGCATGATAAAGAATATTCAAAGAGAGTGAGATGCCAGCTCCTTTCATTCAGTCAGTAGCTTCAAACATTTCTGGTATATGAATAACATGATGTTTTTCAACGGCAAAAATCAATGAATATTGTAAATGCACAAACAGGAATTTCTCCGCATTGCAAGGTGCAATTCTGAAATTTTTTGCTTTTTCCTGCTCCTCTTAGCATGATAAAGAAGATTCAAAGAGAGTGAGATGCCAGCTCCTTTCATTCAGTCAGTAGCTTCAAACATTTCTGGTATATAAATAACATGATGTTTTTCAATGGCAAAAATCAATGAATATTGTAAATGCACAAACAGTAATTTCTCCGCATTGCAAGGTGCAATTCTGAAATTTTTTGCTTTTTCCTGCTCCTCTTAGCATGATAAAGAAGATTCAAAGAGAGTGAGATGCCAGCTCCTTTCATTCAGTCAGTAGCTTCAATCATTTCTGGACGTTTTTCAATGGCAAAAATCAATGAATATTGTAAATGCACAAACAGTAATTTCTCCGCATTGCAAGGTGCAATTCTGAAATTTTTTGCTTTTTCCTGCTCCTCTTAGCATGATAAAGAAGATTCAAAGAGAGTGAGATGCCAGCTCCTTTCATTCAGTCAGTAGCTTCAAACATTTCTGGTATATAAATAACATGATGTTTTTCAATGGCAAAAATCAATGAATATTGTAAATGCATAAACAGTAATTTCTCCGCATTGCAAGGTGCAATTCTGAAATTTTTTGCTTTTTCCTGCTCCTCTTAGCATGATAAAGAAGATTCAAAGAGAGTGAGATGCCAGCTCCTTTCATTCAGTCAGTAGCTTCAATCATTTCTGGACGTTTTTCAATGGCAAAAATCAATGAATATTGTAAATGCACAAACAGTAATTTCTCCGCATTGCAAGGTGCAATTCTGAAATTTTTTGCTTTTTCCTGCTCCTCTTAGCATGATAAAGAAGATTCAAAGAGAGTGAGATGCCAGCTCCTTTCATTCAGTCAGTAGCTTCAAACATTTCTGGTATATGAATAACATGATGTTTTTCAATGGCAAAAATCAATGAATATTGTAAATGCACAAACAGTAATTTCTCAGTATTGCAAGGTGCAATTCTGAAATTTTTTGCTTTTTCCTGCTCCTCTTAGCATGATAAAGAAGATTCAAAGAGAGTGAGATGCCAGCTCCTTTCATTCAGTCAGTAGCTTCAATCATTTCTGGACGTTTTTCAATAGCAAAAATCAATCAATATTGTAAATGCACAAACAGTAATTTCTCCGCATTGCAAGGTGCAATTCTGAAATTTTTTGCTTTTTCCTGCTCCTCTTAGCATGATAAAGAAGATTCAAAGAGAGTGAGATGCCAGCTCCTTTCATTCAGTCAGTAGCTTCAAACATTTCTGGTATATGAATAACATGATGTTTTTCAATGGCAAAAATCAATGAATATTGTAAATGCACAAACAGTAATTTCTCTGCATTGCAAGGTGCAATTCTGAAATTTTTTGCTTTTTCCTGCTCCTCTTAGCATGATAAAGAAGATTCAAAGAGAATGAGATGCCAGCTCCTTTCATTCAGTCAGTAGCTTCAATCATTTCTGGACGTTTTTCAATGGCAAAAATCAATGAATATTGTAAATGCACAAACAGTAATTTCTCCGCATTGCAAGGTGCAATTCTGAAATTTTTTGCTTTTTCCTGCTCCTCTTAGCATGATAAAGACGATTCAAAGAGAGTGAGATGCCAGCTCCTTTCATTCAGTCAGTAGCTTCAATCATTTCTGGTATATGAATAACATGATGTTTTTCAATGGCAAAAATCAATGAATATTGTAAATGCACAAACAGTAATTTCTCCGCATTGCAAGGTGCAATTCTGAAATTTTTTGCTTTTCCTGCTCCTCTTAGCATGATAAAGAAGATTCAAAGAGAGTGAGATGCCAGCTCCTTTCATTCAGTCAGTAGCTTCAATCATTTCTGGTATATGAATAACATGATGTTTTTCAATGGCAAAAATCAATGAATATTGTAAATGCACAAACAGTAATTTCTCCGCATTGCAAGGTGCAATTCTGAAATTTTTTGCTTTTTAGTGCTCCTCTTAGCATGATAAAGAAGATTCAAAGAGAGTGAGATGCCAGCTCCTTTCATTCAGTCAGTAGCTTCAAACATTTCTGGTATATGAATAACGTGATGTTTTTCAATGGCAAAAATCAATGAATATTGTAAATGCACAAACAGTAATTTCTCCGCATTGCAAGGTGCAATTCTGAAATTTTTTGCTTTTTCCTGCTCCTCTTAGCATGATAAAGAAGATTCAAAGAGAGTGAGATGCCAGCTCCTTTCATTCAGTCAGTAGCTTCAATCATTTCTGGACGTTTTTCAATGGCGAAAATCAATGAATATTGTAAATGCACAAACAGTAATTTCTCCGCATTGCAAGGTGCAATTCTGATATTTTTTGCTTTTTCCTGCTCCTCTTAGCATGATAAAGAAGATTCAAAGAGAGTGAGATGCCAGGTCCTTTCATTCAGTCAGTAGCTTCAATCATTTCTGGTATATGAATAACATGATGTTTTTCAATGGCAAAAATCAATGAATATTGTAAATGCACAAACAGTAATTTCTCCGCATTGCAAGTTGCAATTCTGAAATTTTTTGCTTTTTCCTGCTCCTCTTAGCATGATAAAGAAGATTCAAAGAGAGTGAGATGCCAGCTCCTTTCATTCAGTCAGTAGCTTCAAACATATCTGGTATATGAATAACATGATGTTTTTCAATGGCAAAAATCAATGAATATTGTAAATGCACAAACAGTAATTTCTCCGCATTGCAAGGTGCAATTCTGAAATTTTTTGCTTTTTCCTGCTCCTCTTAGCATGATAAAGAAGATTCAAAGAGATTGAGATGCCAGCTCCTTTCATTCAGTCAGTAGCTTCAATCATTTCTGGACGTTTTTCAATGGCAAAAATCAATGAATATTGTAAATGCACAAACAGTAATTTCTCCGCATTGCAAGGTGCAATTCTGAAATTTTTTGCTTTTTCCTGCTCCTCTTAGCATGATAAAGAAGATTCAAAGAGAGTGAGATGCCAGCTCCTTTCATTCAGTCAGTAGCTTCAATCATTTCTGGACGTTTTTCAATCGCAAAAATCAATGAATATTGTAAATGCACAAACAGTAATTTCTCCGCATTGCAAGGTGCAATTCTGAAATTTTTTGCATTTTCCTGCTCCTCTTAGCATGATAAAGAAGATTCAAAGAGAGTGGGATGCCAGCTCCTTTCATTCAGTCAGTAGCTTCAAACATTTCTGGTATATGAATAACATGATGTTTTTCAATGGCAAAAATCAATGAATATTGTAAATGCACAAACAGTAATTTCTCTGCATTGCAAGGTGCAATTCTGAAATTTTTTGCTTTTTCCAGCTCCTCTTAGCATGATAAAGAAGATTCAAAGAGAGTGAGATGCCAGCTCCTTTCATTCAGTCAGTAGCTTCAATCAATTCTAGACGTTTTTCAATGGCAAAAATCAATGAATATTGTAAATGCACAAACAGTAATTTCTCCGCATTGCAAGGTGCAATTCTGAAATTTTTTGCTTTTTCCTGCTCCTCTTAGCATGATAAAGACGATTCAAAGAGAGCGAGATGCCAGCTCCTTTCATTCAGTCAGTAGCTTCAATCATTTCTGGTATATGAATAACATGATGTTTTTCAATGGCAAAAATCAATGAAAATTGTAAATGCACAAACAGTAATTTCTCCGCATTGCAAGGTGCAATTCTGAAATTTTTTGCTTTTCCTGCTCCTCTTAGCATGATAAAGAAGATTCAAAGAGAGTGAGATGCCAGCTCCTTTCATTCAGTCAGTAGCTTCAATCATTTCTGGTATATGAATAACATGATGTTTTTCAATGGCAAAAATCAATGAATATTGTAAATGCACAAACAGTAATTTCTCCGCATTGCAAGGTGTAATTCTGAAATTTTTTGCTTTTTCCTGCTCCTCTTAGCATGATAAAGAAGATTCAAAGAGATTGAGATGCCAGCTCCTTTCATTCAGTCAGTAGCTTCAATCATTTCTGGACGTTTTTCAATGGCAAAAATCAATGAATATTGTAAATGCACAAACAGTAATTTCTCCGCATTGCCAGGTGCAATTCTGAAATTTTTTGCTTTTTCCTGCTCCTCTTAGCATGATAAAGAAGATTCAAAGAGAGTGAGATGCCAGCTCCTTTCATTCAGTCAGTAGCTTCAAACATTTCTGGTATATGAATAACATGATGTTTTTCAATGGCAAAAATCAATGAATATTGTAAATGCACAAACAGGAATTTCTCCGCATTGCAAGGTGCAATTCTGAAATTTTTTGCTTTTTCCTGCTCCTCTTAGCATGATAAAGAAGATTCAAAGAGAGTGAGATGCCAGCTCCTTTCATTCAGTCAGTAGCTTCAATCATTTCTGGACGTTTTTCAATGGCAAAAATCAATGAATATTGTAAATGCACAAACAGTAATTTCTCCGCATTGCAAGGTGCAATTCTGAAATTTTTTGCTTTTTCCTGCTCCTCTTAGCATGATAAAGAAGATTCAAAGAGAGTGAGATGCCAGCTCCTTTCATTCAGTCAGTAGCTTCAAACATTTCTGGTATATAAATAACATGATGTTTTTCAATGGCAAAAATCAATGAATATTGTAAATGCACAAACAGTAATTTCTCCGCATTGCAACTTGCAATTCTGAAATTTTTTGCTTTTTCCTGCTCCTCTTAGCATGATAAAGAAGATTCAAAGAGAGTGAGATGCCAGCTCCTTTCATTCAGTCAGTAGCTTCAATCATTTCTGGACGTTTTTCAATCGCAAAAATCAATGAATATTGTAAATGCACAAACAGTAATTTCTCCGCATTGCAAGGTGCAATTCTGAAATTTTTTGCTTTTTCCTGCTCCTCTTAGCATGATAAAGAAGATTCAAAGAGAGTGAGATGCCAGCTCCTTTCATTCAGTCAGTAGCTTCAAACATTTCTGGTATATGAATAACATGATGTTTTTCAATGGCAAAAATCAATGAATATTGTAAATGCACAAACAGTAATTTCTCAGTATTGCAAAGTGCAATTCTGAAATTTTTTGCTTTTTCCTGCTCCTCTTAGCATGATAAAGAAGATTCAGAGTGAGATGCCAGCTCCTTTCAGTCAGTCAGTAGCTTCAATCTTTTCTGGACGTTTTTCAATGGCAAAAATCAATGAATGTTGTAAATGCACAAACAGTAATTTCTCCGCATTGCAAGGTGCAATTCTGAAATTTTTTGCTTTTTCCTTCTCCTCTTAGCATGATAAAGAAGATTCAAAGAGAGTGAGATGCCAGCTCCTTTCATTCAGTCAGTAGCTTCAAACATTTCTGGTATATGAATAACATGATGTTTTTCAATGGCAAAAATCAATGAATATTGTAAATGCACAAACAGTAATTTCTCCGCATTGCAAGGTGCAATTCTGAAATTTTTTGCTTTTCCTGCTCCTCTTAGCATGATAAAGAAGATTCAAAGAGAGTGAGATGCCAGCTCCTTTCATTCAGTCAGTAGCTTCAATCATTTCTGGTATATGAATAACATGATGTTTTTCAATGGCAAAAATCAATGAATATTGTAAATGCACAAACAGTAATTTCTCCGCATTGCAAGGTGCAATTCTGAAATTTTTTGCTTTTTAGTGCTCCTCTTAGCATGATAAAGAAGATTCAAAGAGAGTGAGATGCCAGCTCCTTTCATTCAGTCAGTAGCTTCAAACATTTCTGGTATATGAATAACATGATGTTTTTCAATGGCAAAAATCAATGAATATTGTAAATGCACAAACAGTAATTTCTCCGCATTGCAAGGTGCAATTCTGAAATTTTTTGCTTTTTCCTGCTCCTCTTAGCATGATAAAGAAGATTCAAAGAGAGTGAGATGCCAGCTCCTTTCATTCAGTCAGTAGCTTCAATCATTTCTGGACGTTTTTCAATGGCGAAAATCAATGAATATTGTAAATGCACAAACAGTAATTTCTCCGCATTGCAAGGTGCAATTCTGATATTTTTTGCTTTTTCCTGCTCCTCTTAGCATGATAAAGAAGATTCAAAGAGAGTGAGTTGCCAGGTCCTTTCATTCAGTCAGTAGCTTCAATCATTTCTGGTATATGAATAACATGATGTTTTTCAATGGCAAAAATCAATGAATATTGTAAATGCACAAACAGTAATTTCTCCGCATTGCAAGGTGCAATTCTGAAATTTTTTGCTTTTTCCTGCTCCTCTTAGCATGATAAAGAAGATTCAAAGAGAGTGAGATGCCAGCTCCTTTCATTCAGTCAGTAGCTTCAAACATATCTGGTATATGAATAACATGATGTTTTTCAATGGCAAAAATCAATGAATATTGTAAATGCACAAACAGTAATTTCTCCGCATTGCAAGGTGCAATTCTGAAATTTTTTGCTTTTTCCTGCTCCTCTTAGCATGATAAAGAAGTTTCAAAGAGATTGAGATGCCAGCTCCTTTCATTCAGTCAGTAGCTTCAATCATTTCTGGACGTTTTTCAATGGCAAAAATCAATGAATATTGTAAATGCACAAACAGTAATTTCTCCGCATTGCAAGGTGCAATTCTGAAATTTTTTGCTTTTTCCTGCTCCTCTTAGCATGATAAAGAAGATTCAAAGAGAGTGAGATGCCAGCTCCTTTCATTCAGTCAGTAGCTTCAAACATTTCTGGTATATGAATAACATGATGTTTTTCAATGGCAAAAATCAATGAATATTGTAAATGCACAAACAGGAATTTCTCCGCATTGCAAGGTGCAATTCTGAAATTTTTTGCTTTTTCCTGCTCCTCTTAGCATGATAAAGAAGATTCAAAGAGAGTGAGATGCCAGCTCCTTTCATTCAGTCAGTAGCTTCAATCATTTCTGGACGTTTTTCAATGGCAAAAATCAATGAATATTGTAAATGCACAAACAGTAATTTCTCCGCATTGCAAGGTGCAATTCTGAAATTTTTTGCTTTTTCCTGCTCCTCTTAGCATGATAAAGAAGATTCAAAGAGAGTGAGATGCCAGCTCCTTTCATTCAGTCAGTAGCTTCAAACATTTCTGGTATATAAATAACATGATGTTTTTCAATGGCAAAAATCAATGAATATTGTAAATGCACAAACAGTAATTTCTCCGCATTGCAAGGTGCAATTCTGAAATTTTTTGCTTTTTCCTGCTCCTCTTAGCATGATAAATAAGATTCAAAGAGAGTGAGATGCCAGCTCCTTTCATTCAGTCAGTAGCTTCAATCATTTCTGGTATATGAATAACATGATGTTTTTCAATGGCAAAAATCAATGAATATTGTAAATGCACAAACAGTAATTTCTCCGCATTGCAAGGTGCAATTCTGAAATTTTTTGCTTTTTCCTGCTCCTCTTAGCATGATAAAGAAGATTCAAAGAGATTGAGATGCCAGCTCCTTTCATTCAGTCAGTAGCTTCAATCATTTCTGGACATTTTTCAATGGCAAAAATCAATGAATATTGTAAATGCACAAACAGTAATTTCTCCGCATTGCAAGGTGCAATTCTGAAATTTTTTGCTTTTTCCTGCTCCTCTTAGCATGATAAAGAAGATTCAAAGAGAGTGAGATGCCAGCTCCTTTCATTCAGTCAGTAGCTTCAAACATTTCTGGTATATGAATAACATGATGTTTTTCAATGGCAAAAATCAATGAATATTGTAAATGCACAAACAGGAATTTCTCCGCATTGCAAGGTGCAATTCTGAAATTTTTTGCTTTTTCCTGCTCCTCTTAGCATGATAAAGAAGATTCAAAGAGAGTGAGATGCCAGCTCCTTTCATTCAGTCAGTAGCTTCAATCATTTCTGGACGTTTTTCAATGGCAAAAATCAATGAATATTGTAAATGCACAAACAGTAATTTCTCCGCATTGCAAGGTGCAATTCTGAAATTTTTTGCTTTTTCCTGCTCCTCTTAGCATGATAAAGAAGATTCAAAGAGAGTGAGATGCCAGCTCCTTTCATTCAGTCAGTAGCTTCAAACATTTCTGGTATATAAATAACATGATGTTTTTCAATGGCAAAAATCAATGAATATTGTAAATGCACAAACAGTAATTTCTCCGCATTGCAAGGTGCAATTCTGAAATTTTTTGCTTTTTCCTGCTCCTCTTAGCATGATAAAGAAGATTCAAAGAGAGTGAGATGCCAGCTCCTTTCATTCAGTCAGTAGCTTCAATCATTTCTGGACGTTTTTCAATCGCAAAAATCAATGAATATTGTAAATGCACAAACAGTAATTTCTCCGCATAGCAAGGTGCAATTCTGAAATTTTTTGCTTTTTCCTGCTCCTCTTAGCATGATAAAGAAGATTCAAAGAGAGTGAGATGCCAGCTCCTTTCATTCAGTCAGTAGCTTCAAACATTTCTGGTATATGAATAACATGATGTTTTTCAATGGCAAAAATCAATGAATATTGTAAATGCACAAACAGTAATTTCTCAGTATTGCAAGGTGCAATTCTGAAATTTTTTGCTTTTTCCTGCTCCTCTTAGCATGATAAAGAAGATTCAGAGTGAGATGCCAGCTCCTTTCATTCAGTCAGTAGCTTCAATCATTTCTGGACGTTTTTCAATGGCAAAAATCAATGAATATTGTAAATGCACAAACAGTAATTTCTCCGCATTGCAAGGTGCAATTCTGAAATTTTTGGCTTTTTCCTTCTCCTCTTAGCATGATAAAGAAGATTCAAAGAGAGTGAGATGCCAGCTCCTTTCATTCAGTCAGTAGCTTCAAACATTTCTGGTATATGAATAACATGATGTTTTTCAATGGCAAAAATCAATGAATATTGTAAATGCACAAACAGTAATTTCTCCGCATTGCAAGGTGTAATTCTGAAATTTTTTGCTTTTTCCTGCTCCTCTTAGCATGATAAAGAAGATTCAAAGAGATTGAGATGCCAGCTCCTTTCATTCAGTCAGTAGCTTCAATCATTTCTGGACGTTTTTCAATGGCAAAAATCAATGAATATTGTAAATGCACAAACAGTAATTTCTCCGCATTGCAAGGTGCAATTCTGAAATTTTTTGCTTTTTCCTGCTCCTCTTAGCATGATAAAGAAGATTCAAAGAGAGTGAGATGCCAGCTCCTTTCATTCAGTCAGTAGCTTCAAACATTTCTGGTATATAAATAACATGATGTTTTTCAATGGCAAAAATCAATGAATATTGTAAATGCACAAACAGTAATTTCTCCGCATTGCAACTTGCAATTCTGAAATTTTTTGCTTTTTCCTGCTCCTCTTAGCATGATAAAGAAGATTCAAAGAGAGTGAGATGCCAGCTCCTTTCATTCAGTCAGTAGCTTCAATCATTTCTGGACGTTTTTCAATCGCAAAAATCAATGAATATTGTAAATGCACAAACAGTAATTTCTCCGCATTGCAAGGTGCAATTCTGAAATTTTTTGCTTTTTCCTGCTCCTCTTAGCATGATAAAGAAGATTCAAAGAGAGTGAGATGCCAGCTCCTTTCATTCAGTCAGTAGCTTCAAACATTTCTGGTATATGAATAACATGATGTTTTTCAATGGCAAAAATCAATGAATATTGTAAATGCACAAACAGTAATTTCTCAGTATTGCAAAGTGCAATTCTGAAATTTTTTGCTTTTTCCTGCTCCTCTTAGCATGATAAAGAAGATTCAGAGTGAGATGCCAGCTCCTTTCAGTCAGTCAGTAGCTTCAATCTTTTCTGGACGTTTTTCAATGGCAAAAATCAATGAATGTTGTAAATGCACAAACAGTAATTTCTCCGCATTGCAAGGTGCAATTCTGAAATTTTTTGCTTTTCCTGCTCCTCTTAGCATGATAAAGAAGATTCAAAGAGAGTGAGATGCCAGCTCCTTTCATTCAGTCAGTAGCTTCAATCATTTCTGGTATATGAATAACATGATGTTTTTCAATGGCAAAAATCAATGAATATTGTAAATGCACAAACAGTAATTTCTCCGCATTGCAAGGTGCAATTCTGAAATTTTTTGCTTTTTAGTGCTCCTCTTAGCATGATAAAGAAGATTCAAAGAGAGTGAGATGCCAGCTCCTTTCATTCAGTCAGTAGCTTCAAACATTTCTGGTATATGAATAACATGATGTTTTTCAATGGCAAAAATCAATGAATATTGTAAATGCACAAACAGTAATTTCTCCGCATTGCAAGGTGCAATTCTGAAATTTTTTGCTTTTTCCTGCTCCTCTTAGCATGATAAAGAAGATTCAAAGAGAGTGAGATGCCAGCTCCTTTCATTCAGTCAGTAGCTTCAATCATTTCTGGACGTTTTTCAATGGCGAAAATCAATGAATATTGTAAATGCACAAACAGTAATTTCTCCGCATTGCAAGGTGCAATTCTGATATTTTTTGCTTTTTCCTGCTCCTCTTAGCATGATAAAGAAGATTCAAAGAGAGTGAGTTGCCAGGTCCTTTCATTCAGTCAGTAGCTTCAATCATTTCTGGTATATGAATAACATGATGTTTTTCAATGGCAAAAATCAATGAATATTGTAAATGCACAAACAGTAATTTCTCCGCATTGCAAGGTGCAATTCTGAAATTTTTTGCTTTTTCCTGCTCCTCTTAGCATGATAAAGAAGATTCAAAGAGAGTGAGATGCCAGCTCCTTTCATTCAGTCAGTAGCTTCAAACATATCTGGTATATGAATAACATGATGTTTTTCAATGGCAAAAATCAATGAATATTGTAAATGCACAAACAGTAATTTCTCCGCATTGCAAGGTGCAATTCTGAAATTTTTTGCTTTTTCCTGCTCCTCTTAGCATGATAAAGAAGTTTCAAAGAGATTGAGATGCCAGCTCCTTTCATTCAGTCAGTAGCTTCAATCATTTCTGGACGTTTTTCAATGGCAAAAATCAATGAATATTGTAAATGCACAAACAGTAATTTCTCCGCATTGCAAGGTGCAATTCTGAAATTTTTTGCTTTTTCCTGCTCCTCTTAGCATGATAAAGAAGATTCAAAGAGAGTGAGATGCCAGCTCCTTTCATTCAGTCAGTAGCTTCAAACATTTCTGGTATATGAATAACATGATGTTTTTCAATGGCAAAAATCAATGAATATTGTAAATGCACAAACAGGAATTTCTCCGCATTGCAAGGTGCAATTCTGAAATTTTTTGCTTTTTCCTGCTCCTCTTAGCATGATAAAGAAGATTCAAAGAGAGTGAGATGCCAGCTCCTTTCATTCAGTCAGTAGCTTCAATCATTTCTGGACGTTTTTCAATGGCAAAAATCAATGAATATTGTAAATGCACAAACAGTAATTTCTCCGCATTGCAAGGTGCAATTCTGAAATTTTTTGCTTTTTCCTGCTCCTCTTAGCATGATAAAGAAGATTCAAAGAGAGTGAGATGCCAGCTCCTTTCATTCAGTCAGTAGCTTCAAACATTTCTGGTATATAAATAACATGATGTTTTTCAATGGCAAAAATCAATGAATATTGTAAATGCACAAACAGTAATTTCTCCGCATTGCAAGGTGCAATTCTGAAATTTTTTGCTTTTTCCTGCTCCTCTTAGCATGATAAATAAGATTCAAAGAGAGTGAGATGCCAGCTCCTTTCATTCAGTCAGTAGCTTCAATCATTTCTGGTATATGAATAACATGATGTTTTTCAATGGCAAAAATCAATGAATATTGTAAATGCACAAACAGTAATTTCTCCGCATTGCAAGGTGCAATTCTGAAATTTTTTGCTTTTTCCTGCTCCTCTTAGCATGATAAAGAAGATTCAAAGAGATTGAGATGCCAGCTCCTTTCATTCAGTCAGTAGCTTCAATCATTTCTGGACATTTTTCAATGGCAAAAATCAATGAATATTGTAAATGCACAAACAGTAATTTCTCCGCATTGCAAGGTGCAATTCTGAAATTTTTTGCTTTTTCCTGCTCCTCTTAGCATGATAAAGAAGATTCAAAGAGAGTGAGATGCCAGCTCCTTTCATTCAGTCAGTAGCTTCAAACATTTCTGGTATATGAATAACATGATGTTTTTCAATGGCAAAAATCAATGAATATTGTAAATGCACAAACAGGAATTTCTCCGCATTGCAAGGTGCAATTCTGAAATTTTTTGCTTTTTCCTGCTCCTCTTAGCATGATAAAGAAGATTCAAAGAGAGTGAGATGCCAGCTCCTTTCATTCAGTCAGTAGCTTCAATCATTTCTGGACGTTTTTCAATGGCAAAAATCAATGAATATTGTAAATGCACAAACAGTAATTTCTCCGCATTGCAAGGTGCAATTCTGAAATTTTTTGCTTTTTCCTGCTCCTCTTAGCATGATAAAGAAGATTCAAAGAGAGTGAGATGCCAGCTCCTTTCATTCAGTCAGTAGCTTCAAACATTTCTGGTATATAAATAACATGATGTTTTTCAATGGCAAAAATCAATGAATATTGTAAATGCACAAACAGTAATTTCTCCGCATTGCAAGGTGCAATTCTGAAATTTTTTGCTTTTTCCTGCTCCTCTTAGCATGATAAAGAAGATTCAAAGAGAGTGAGATGCCAGCTCCTTTCATTCAGTCAGTAGCTTCAATCATTTCTGGACGTTTTTCAATCGCAAAAATCAATGAATATTGTAAATGCACAAACAGTAATTTCTCCGCATAGCAAGGTGCAATTCTGAAATTTTTTGCTTTTTCCTGCTCCTCTTAGCATGATAAAGAAGATTCAAAGAGAGTGAGATGCCAGCTCCTTTCATTCAGTCAGTAGCTTCAAACATTTCTGGTATATGAATAACATGATGTTTTTCAATGGCAAAAATCAATGAATATTGTAAATGCACAAACAGTAATTTCTCAGTATTGCAAGGTGCAATTCTGAAATTTTTTGCTTTTTCCTGCTCCTCTTAGCATGATAAAGAAGATTCAGAGTGAGATGCCAGCTCCTTTCATTCAGTCAGTAGCTTCAATCATTTCTGGACGTTTTTCAATGGCAAAAATCAATGAATATTGTAAATGCACAAACAGTAATTTCTCCGCATTGCAAGGTGCAATTCTGAAATTTTTGGCTTTTTCCTTCTCCTCTTAGCATGATAAAGAAGATTCAAAGAGAGTGAGATGCCAGCTCCTTTCATTCAGTCAGTAGCTTCAAACATTTCTGGTATATGAATAACATGATGTTTTTCAATGGCAAAAATCAATGAATATTGTAAATGCACAAACAGTAATTTCTCCGCATTGCAAGGTGCAATTCTGAAATTTTTTGCTTTTCCTGCTCCTCTTAGCATGATAAAGAAGATTCAAAGAGAGTGAGATGCCAGCTCCTTTCATTCAGTCAGTAGCTTCAATCATTTCTGGTATATGAATAACATGATGTTTTTCAATGGCAAAAATCAATGAATATTGTAAATGCACAAACAGTAATTTCTCCGCATTGCAAGGTGCAATTCTGAAATTTTTTGCTTTTTAGTGCTCCTCTTAGCATGATAAAGAAGATTCAAAGAGAGTGAGATGCCAGCTCCTTTCATTCAGTCAGTAGCTTCAAACATTTCTGGTATATGAATAACATGATGTTTTTCAATGGCAAAAATCAATGAATATTGTAAATGCACAAACAGTAATTTCTCCGCATTGCAAGGTGCAATTCTGAAATTTTTTGCTTTTTCCTGCTCCTCTTAGCATGATAAAGAAGATTCAAAGAGAGTGAGATGCCAGCTCCTTTCATTCAGTCAGTAGCTTCAATCATTTCTGGACGTTTTTCAATGGCGAAAATCAATGAATATTGTAAATGCACAAACAGTAATTTCTCCGCATTGCAAGGTGCAATTCTGATATTTTTTGCTTTTTCCTGCTCCTCTTAGCATGATAAAGAAGATTCAAAGAGAGTGAGATGCCAGGTCCTTTCATTCAGTCAGTAGCTTCAATCATTTCTGGTATATGAATAACATGATGTTTTTCAATGGCAAAAATCAATGAATATTGTAAATGCACAAACAGTAATTTCTCCGCATTGCAAGGTGCAATTCTGAAATTTTTTGCTTTTTCCTGCTCCTCTTAGCATGATAAAGAAGATTCAAAGAGAGTGAGATGCCAGCTCCTTTCATTCAGTCAGTAGCTTCAAACATATCTGGTATATGAATAACATGATGTTTTTCAATGGCAAAAATCAATGAATATTGTAAATGCACAAACAGTAATTTCTCCGCATTGCAAGGTGCAATTCTGAAATTTTTTGCTTTTTCCTGCTCCTCTTAGCATGATAAAGAAGTTTCAAAGAGATTGAGATGCCAGCTCCTTTCATTCAGTCAGTAGCTTCAATCATTTCTGGACGTTTTTCAATGGCAAAAATCAATGAATATTGTAAATGCACAAACAGTAATTTCTCCGCATTGCAAGGTGCAATTCTGAAATTTTTTGCTTTTTCCTGCTCCTCTTAGCATGATAAAGAAGATTCAAAGAGAGTGAGATGCCAGCTCCTTTCATTCAGTCAGTAGCTTCAAACATTTCTGGTATATGAATAACATGATGTTTTTCAATGGCAAAAATCAATGAATATTGTAAATGCACAAACAGGAATTTCTCCGCATTGCAAGGTGCAATTCTGAAATTTTTTGCTTTTTCCTGCTCCTCTTAGCATGATAAAGAAGATTCAAAGAGAGTGAGATGCCAGCTCCTTTCATTCAGTCAGTAGCTTCAATCATTTCTGGACGTTTTTCAATGGCCAAATTCAATGAATATTGTAAATGCACAAACAGTAATTTCTCCGCATTGCAAGGTGCAATTCTGAAATTTTTTGCTTTTTCCTGCTCCTCTTAGCATGATAAAGAAGATTCAAAGAGAGTGAGATGCCAGCTCCTTTCATTAAGTCAGTAGCTTCAAACATTTCTGGTATATAAATAACATGATGTTTTTCAATGGCAAAAATCAATGAATATTGTAAATGCACAAACAGTAATTTCTCCGCATTGCAAGGTGCAATTCTGAAATTTTTTGCTTTTTCCTGCTCCTCTTAGCATGATAAAGAAGATTCAAAGAGAGTGAGATGCCAGCTCCTTTCATTCAGTCAGTAGCTTCAATCATTTCTGGATGTTTTTCAATCGCAAAAATCAATGAATATTGTAAATGCACAAACAGTAATTTCTCCGCATTGCAAGGTGCAATTCTGAAATTTTTTGCTTTTTCCTGCTCCTCTTAGCATGATAAAGAAGATTCAAAGAGAGTGAGATGCCAGCTCCTTTCATTCAGTCAGTAGCTTCAAATATTTCTGGTATATGAATAACATGATGTTTTTCAATGGCAAAAATCAATGAATATTGTAAATGCACAAACAGTAATTTCTCAGTATTGCAAGGTGCAATTCTGAAATTTTTTGCTTTTTCCTGCTCCTCTTAGCATGATAAAGAAGATTCAAAGAGAGTGAGATGCCAGCTCCTTTCATTCAGTCAGTAGCTTCAATCATTTCTGGATGTTTTTCAATGGCAAAAATCAATGAATATTGTAAATGCACAAACAGTAATTTCTCCGCATTGCAAGGTGCAATTCTGAAATTTTTTGCTTTTTCCTTCTCCTCTTAGCATGATAAAGAAGATTCAAAGAGAGTGAGATGCCAGCTCCTTTCATTCAGTCAGTAGCTTCAAACATTTCTGGTATATGAATAACATGATGTTTTTCAATGGCAAAAATCAATGAAGATTGTAAATGCACAAACAGTAATTTCTCTGCATTGCAAGGTGCAATTCTGAAATTTTTTGCTTTTTCCTGCTCCTCTTAGCATGATAAAGAAGATTCAGAGTGAGATGCCAGCTCCTTTCATTCAGTCAGTAGCTTCAATCATTCTTGGATGTTTTTCAATGGCAAAAATCAATGAATATTGTAAATGCACAAACAGTAATTTCTCCGCATTGCAAGGTGCAATTCTGAAATTTTTTGCTTTTTCCTTCTCCTCTTAGCATGATAAAGAAGATTCAAAGAGAGTGAGATGCCAGCTCCTTTCATTCAGTCAGTAGCTTCAAACATTTCTGGTATATGAATAACATGATGTTTTTCAATGGCAAAAATCAATGAATATTGTAAATGCACAAACAGTAATTTCTCCGCATTGCAAGGTGCAATTCTGAAATTTTTTGCTTTTCCTGCTCCTCTTAGCATGATAAAGAAGATTCAAAGAGAGTGAGATGCCAGCTCCTTTCATTCAGTCAGTAGCTTCAATCATTTCTGGTATATGAATAACATGATGTTTTTCAATGGCAAAAATCAATGAATATTGTAAATGCACAAACAGTAATTTCTCCGCATTGCAAGGTGCAATTCTGAAATTTTTTGCTTTTTCCTGCTCCTCTTAGCATGATAAAGAAGATTCAAAGAGAGTGAGATGCCAGCTCCTTTCATTCAGTCAGTAGCTTCAATCATTTCTGGACGTTTTTCAATGGCGAAAATCAATGAATATTGTAAATGCACAAACAGTAATTTCTCCGCATTGCAAGGTGCAATTCTGATATTTTTTGCTTTTTCCTGCTCCTCTTAGCATGATAAAGAAGATTCAAAGAGAGTGAGATGCCAGGTCATTTCATTCAGTCAGTAGCTTCAATCATTTCTGGTATATGAATAACATGATGTTTTTCAATGGCAAAAATCAATGAATATTGTAAATGCACAAACAGTAATTTCTCCGCATTGCAAGGTGCAATTCTGAAATTTTTTGCTTTTTCCTGCTCCTCTTAGCATGATAAAGAAGATTCAAAGAGAGTGAGATGCCAGCTCCTTTCATTCAGTCAGTAGCTTCAAACATATCTGGTATATGAATAACATGATGTTTTTCAATGGCAAAAATCAATGAATATTGTAAATGCACAAACAGTAATTTCTCCGCATTGCAAGGTGCAATTCTGAAATTTTTTGCTTTTTCCTGCTCCTCTTAGCATGATAAAGAAGTTTCAAAGAGATTGAGATGCCAGCTCCTTTCATTCAGTCAGTAGCTTCAATCATTTCTGGACGTTTTTCAATGGCAAAAATCAATGAATATTGTAAATGCACAAACAGTAATTTCTCCGCATTGCAAGGTGCAATTCTGAAATTTTTTGCTTTTTCCTGCTCCTCTTAGCATGATAAAGAAGATTCAAAGAGAGTGAGATGCCAGCTCCTTTCATTCAGTCAGTAGCTTCAAACATTTCTGGTATATGAATAACATGATGTTTTTCAATGGCAAAAATCAATGAATATTGTAAATGCACAAACAGGAATTTCTCCGCATTGCAAGGTGCAATTCTGAAATTTTTTGCTTTTTCCTGCTCCTCTTAGCATGATAAAGAAGATTCAAAGAGAGTGAGATGCCAGCTCCTTTCATTCAGTCAGTAGCTTCAATCATTTCTGGACGTTTTTCAATGGCCAAATTCAATGAATATTGTAAATGCACAAACAGTAATTTCTCCGCATTGCAAGGTGCAATTCTGAAATTTTTTGCTTTTTCCTGCTCCTCTTAGCATGATAAAGAAGATTCAAAGAGAGTGAGATGCCAGCTCCTTTCATTCAGTCAGTAGCTTCAAACATTTCTGGTATATAAATAACATGATGTTTTTCAATGGCAAAAATCAATGAATATTGTAAATGCACAAACAGTAATTTCTCCGCATTGCAAGGTGCAATTCTGAAATTTTTTGCTTTTTCCTGCTCCTCTTAGCATGATAAAGAAGATTCAAAGAGAGTGAGATGCCAGCTCCTTTCATGCAGTCAGTAGCTTCAATCATTTCTGGATGTTTTTCAATCGCAAAAATCAATGAATATTGTAAATGCACAAACAGTAATTTCTCCGCATTGCAAGGTGCAATTCTGAAATTTTTTGCTTTTTCCTGCTCCTCTTAGCATGATAAAGAAGTTTCAAAGAGAGTGAGATGCCAGCTCCTTTCATTCAGTCAGTAGCTTCAAACATTTCTGGTATATGAATAACATGATGTTTTTCAATGGCAAAAATCAATGAATATTGTAAATGCACAAACAGTAATTTCTCAGTATTGCAAGGTGCAATTCTGAAATTTTTTGCTTTTTCCTGCTCCTCTTAGCATGATAAAGAAGATTCAAAGAGAGTGAGATGCCAGCTCCTTTCATTCAGTCAGTAGCTTCAATCATTTCTGGACGTTTTTCAATGGCAAAAATCAATGAATATTGTAAATGCACAAACAGTAATTTCTCCGCATTGCAAGGTGCAATTCTGAAATTTTTTGCTTTTTCCTTCTCCTCTTAGCATGATAAAGAAGATTCAAAGAGAGTGAGATGCCAGCTCCTTTCATTCAGTCAGTAGCTTCAAACATTTCTGGTATATGAATAACATGATGTTTTTCAATGGCAAAAATCAATGAATATTGTAAATGCACAAACAGTAATTTCTCTGCATTGCAAGGTGCAATTCTGTAATTTTTTGCTTTTTCCTGCTCCTCTTAGCATGATAAAGAAGATTCAGAGTGAGATGCCAGCTCCTTTCATTCAGTCAGTAGCTTCAAACATTTCTGGACGTTTTTCAATGGCAAAAATCAATGAATATTGTAAATGCACAAACAGTAATTTCTCCGCATTGCAAGGTCCAATTCTGAAATTTTTTGCTTTTTCCTGCTCCTCTTAGCATGATAAAGAAGATTCAAAGAGAGTGAGATGCCAGCTCCTTTCATTCAGTCAGTAGCTTCAATCATTTCTGGTATATGAATAACATGATGTTTTTCAATGGCAAAAATCAATGAATATTGTAAATGCACAAACAGTAATTTCTCCGCATTGCAAGGTGCAATTCTGAAATTTTTTGCTTTTTCCTGCTCCTCTTAGCATGATAAAGACGATTCAAAGAGAGTGAGATGCCAGCTCCTTTCATTCAGTCAGTAGCTTCAATCATTTCTGGTATATGAATAACATGATGTTTTTCAATGGCAAAAATCAATGAATATTGTAAATGCACAAACAGTAATTTCTCCGCATTGCAAGGTGCAATTCTGAAATTTTTTGCTTTTCCTGCTCCTCTTAGCATGATAAAGAATATTCAAAGAGAGTGAGATGCCAGCTCCTTTCATTCAGTCAGTAGCTTCAATCATTTCTGGTATATGAATAACATGATGTTTTTCAATGGCAAAAATCAATGAATATTGTAAATGCACAAACAGTAATTTCTCCGCATTGCAAGGTGCATTTCTGAAATTTTTTGCTTTTTCCTGCTCCTCTTAGCATGATAAAGAAGATTCAAAGAGATTGAGATGCCAGCTCCTTTCATTCAGTCAGTAGCTTCAATCATTTCTGGACATTTTTCAATGGCAAAAATCAATGAATATTGTAAATGCACAAACAGTAATTTCTCCGCATTGCAAGGTGCAATTCTGAAATTTTTTGCTTTTTCCTGCTCCTCTTAGCATGATAAAGAAGATTCAAAGAGAGTGAGATGCCAGCTCCTTTCATTCAGTCAGTAGCTTCAAACATTTCTGGTATATGAATAACATGATGTTTTTCAATGGCAAAAATCAATGAATATTGTAAATGCACAAACAGGAATTTCTCCGCATTGCAAGGTGCAATTCTGAAATTTTTTGCTTTTTCCTGCTCCTCTTAGCATGATAAAGAAGATTCAAAGAGAGTGAGATGCCAGCTCCTTTCATTCAGTCAGTAGCTTCAATCATTTCTGGACGTTTTTCAATGGCAAAAATCAATGAATATTGTAAATGCACAAACAGTAATTTCTCCGCATTGCAAGGTGCAATTCTGGAATTTTTTGCTTTTTCCTGCTCCTCTTAGCATGATATAGAAGATTCAAAGAGAGTGAGATGCCAGCTCCTTTCATTCAGTCAGTAGCTTCAATCATTTCTGGTATATGAATAACATGATGTTTTTCAATGGCAAAAATCAATGAATATCGTAAATGCACAAACAGTAATTTCTCCGCATTGCAAGGTGCAATTCTGAAATTTTTTGCTTTTTAGTGCTCCTCTTAGCATGATAAAGAAGATTCAAAGAGAGTGAGATGCCAGCTCCTTTCATTCAGTCAGTAGCTTCAACCATTTCTGGACGTTTTTCAATGGCAAAAATCAATGAATATTGTAAATGCACAAACAGTAATTTCTCCGCATTGCAAGGTGCAATTCTGAAATTTTTTGCTTTTTCCTGCTCCTCTTAGCATGATAAAGAAGATTCAAAGAGAGTGAGATGCCAGGTCCTTTCATTCAGTCAGTAGCTTCAATCATTTCTGGTATATGAATAACATGATGTTTTTCAATGGCAAAAATCAATGAATATTGTAAATGCACAAACAGTAATTTCTCCGCATTGCAAGGTGCAATTCTGAAATTTTTTGCTTTTTCCTGCTCCTCTTAGCATGATAAAGAAGATTCAAAGAGAGTGAGATGCCAACTCCTTTCATTCAGTCAGTAGCTTCAAACATATCTGGTATATGAATAACATGATGTTTTTCAATGGCAAAAATCAATGAATATTGTAAATGCACAAACAGTAATTTCTCCGCATTGCAAGGTGCAATTCTGAAATTTTTTGCTTTTTCCTGCTCCTCTTAGCATGATAAAGAAGATTCAAAGAGATTGAGATGCCAGCTCCTTTCATTCAGTCAGTAGCTTCAATCATTTCTGGACGTTTTTCAATGGCAAAAATCAATGAATATTGTAAATGCACAAACAGTAATTTCTCCGCATTGCAAGGTGCAATTCTGAAATTTTTTGCTTTTTCCTGCTCCTCTTAGCATGATAAAGAAGATTCAAAGAGAGTGAGATGCCAGCTCCTTTCAATCAGTCAGTAGCTTCAAACATTTCTGGTATATGAATAACATGATGTTTTTCAATGGCAAAAATCAATGAATATTGTAAATGCACAAACAGGAATTTCTCCGCATTGCAAGGTGCAATTTTGAAATTTTTTGCTTTTTCCTGCTCCTCTTAGCATGATAAAGAAGATTCAAAGAGAGTGAGATGCCAGCTCCTTTCATTCAGTCAGTAGCTTCAATCATTTCTGGACGTTTTTCAATGGCAAAAATCAATGAATATTGTAAATGCACAAACAGTAATTTCTCCGCATTGCAAGGTGCAATTCTGAAATTTTTTCCTTTTTCCTGCTCCTCTTAGCATGATAGAGAAGATTCAAAGAGAGTGAGATGCCAGCACCTTTCATTCAGTCAGTAGCTTCAATCATTTCTGGTTGTTTTTCAATGGCAAAAATCAATGAATATTGTAAATGCACAAACAGTAATTTCTCCGCATTGCAAGGTGCAATTCTGAAATTTTTTAGTTTTTCCTGCTCCTCTTAGCATGATAAAGAAGATTCAAAGAGAGTGAGATGCCAGCTCCTTTCATTCAGTCAGTAGCTTCAAACATTTCTGGTATATGAATAACATGATGTTTTTCAATGGCAAAAATCAATGAATATTGTAAATGCACAAACAGGAATTTCTCCGCATTGCAAGGTGCAATTCTGAAATTTTTTGCTTTTTCCTGCTCCTCTTAGCATGATAAAGAAGATTCAAAGAGAGTGAGATGCCAGCTCCTTTCATTCAGTCAGTAGCTTCAATCATTTCTGGACGTTTTTCAATGGCAAAAATCAATGAATATTGTAAATGCACAAACAGTATTTTCTCCGCATTGCAAGGTGCAATTCTGAAATTTTTTGCTTTTTCCTGCTCCTCTTAGCATGATAAAGAAGATTCAAAGAGAGTGAGATGCCAGCTCCTTTCATTCAGTCAGTAGCTTCAAACATTTCTGGTATATAAATAACATGATGTTTTTCAATGGCAAAAATCAATGAATATTGTAAATGCACAAACAGTAATTTCTCAGTATTGCAAGGTGCAATTCTGAAATTTTTTGCTTTTTCCTGCTCCTCTTAGCATGATAAAGAAGATTCAAAGAGAGTGAGATGCCAGCTCCTTTCATTCAGTCAGTAGCTTCAATCATTTCTGGACGTTTTTCAATGGCAAAAATCAATGAATATTGTAAATGCACAAACAGTAATTTCTCCGCATTGCAAGGTGCAATTCTGAAATTTTTTGCTTTTTCCTGCTCCTCTTAGCATGATAAAGAAGATTCAAAGAGAGTGAGATGCCAGCTCCTTTCATTCAGTCAGTAGCTTCAATCATTTCTGGTATATGAATAACATAATGTTTTTCAATGGCAAAAATCAATGAATATTGTAAATGCACAAACAGTAATTTCTCCGCATTGCAAGGTGCAATTCTGGAATTTTTTGCTTTTTCCTGCTCCTCTTAGCATGATAAAGAAGATTCAAAGAGAGTGAGATGCCAGCTCCTTTCATTCAGTCAGTAGCTTCAATCATTTCTGGTATATGAATAACATGATGTTTTTCAATGGCAAAAATCAATGAATATTGTAAATGCACAAACAGTAATTTCTCCGCATTGCAAGGTGCAATTCTGAAATTTTTTGCTTTTTAGTGCTCCTCTTAGCATGATAAAGAAGATTCAAAGAGAGTGAGATGCCAGCTCCTTTCATTCAGTCAGTAGCTTCAAACATTTCTGGTATATGAATAACATGATGTTTTTCAATGGCAAAAATCAATGAATATTGTAAATGCACAAACAGTAATTTCTCCGCATTGCAAGGTGCAATTCTGAAATTTTTTGCTTTTTCCTGCTCCTCTTAGCATGATAAAGAAGATTCAAAGAGAGTGAGATGCCAGCTCCTTTCATTCAGTCAGTAGCTTCAATCATTTCTGGACGTTTTTCAATGGCAAAAATCAATGAATATTGTAAATGCACAAACAGTAATTTCTCCGCATTGCAAGGTGCAATTCTGAAATTTTTTGCTTTTTCCTGCTCCTCTTAGCATGATAAAGAAGATTCAAAGAGAGTGAGATGCCAGGTCCTTTCATTCAGTCAGTAGCTTCAATCATTTCTGGTATATGAATAACATGATGTTTTTCAATGGCAAAAATCAATGAATATTGTAAATGCACAAACAGTAATTTCTCAGCATTGCAAGGTGCAATTCTGAAATTTTTTGCTTTTACCTGCTCCTCTTAGCATGATAAAGAAGATTCAAAGAGAGTGAGATGCCAGCTCCTTTCATTCAGTCAGTAGCTTCAAACATATCTGGTATATGAATAACATGATGTTTTTCAATGGCAAAAATCAATGAATATTGTAAATGCACAAACAGTAATTTCTCCGCATTGCAAGGTGCAATTCTGAAATTTTTTGCTTTTTCCTGCTCCTCTTAGCATGATAAAGAAGATTCAAAGAGAGTGAGATGCCAGCTCCTTTCATTCAGTCAGTAGCTTCAATCATTTCTGGACGTTTTTCAATGGCAAAAATCAATGAATATTGTAAATGCACAAACAGTAATTTCTCCGCATTGCAAGGTGCAATTCTGAAATTTTTTGCTTTTTCCTGCTCCTCTTAGCATGATAGAGAAGATTCAAAGAGAGTGAGATGCCAGATCCTTTCATTCAGTCAGTAGCTTCAATCATTTCTGGTCGTTTTTCAATGGCAAAAATCAATGAATATTGTAAATGCCCAAACAGTAATTTCTCCGCATTGCAATGTGCAATTCTGAAATTTTTTAGTTTTTCCTGCTCCTCTTAGCATGATAAAGAAGATTCAAAGAGAGTGAGATGCCAGCTCCTTTCATTCAGTCAGTAGCTTCAAACATTTCTGGTATATAAATAACATGATGTTTTTCAATGGCAAAAATCAATGAATATTGTAAATGCACAAACAGTAATTTCTCAGTATTGCAAGGTGCAATTCTGAAATTTTTTGCTTTTTCCTGCTCCTCTTAGCATGATAAAGAAGATTCAAAGAGAGTGAGATGCCAGCTCCTTTCATTGTCAGTAGCTTCAATCATTTCTGGACGTTTTTCAATGGCAAAAATCAATGAATATTGTAAATGCACAAACAGTAATTTCTCCGCATTGCAAGGTGCAATTCTGAAATTTTTTGCTTTTTCCTGCTCCTTTTAGCATGATAAAGAAGATTCAAAGAGAGTGAGATGCCAGCTCCTTTCATTCAGTCAGTAGCTTCAAACATTTCTGGTATATGAATAACATGATGTTTTTCAATGGCAAAAATCAATGAATATTGTAAATGCACAAACAGTAATTTCTCTGCATTGCAACGTGCAATTCTGAAATTTTTTGCTTTTTCCTGCTCCTCTTAGCATGATAAAGAAGATTCAAAGAGAGTGAGATGCCAGCTCCTTTCATTCAGTCAGTAGCTTCAATCATTTCTGGACGTTTTTCAATGGCAAAAATCAATGAATATTGTAAATGCACAAACAGTAATTTCTCCGCATTGCAAGGTGCAATTCTGAAGTTTTTTGCTTTTTCCTGCTCCTCTTAGCATGATAAAGAAGATTCAAAGAGAGTGAGATGCCAGCTCCTTTCATTCAGTCAGTAGCTTCAATCATTTCTGGTATATGAATAACATGATGTTTTTCAATGGCAAAAATCAATGAATATTGTAAATGCACAAACAGTAATTTCTCCGCATTGCAAGGTGCAATTCTGAAATTTTTTGCTTTTTCCTGCTCCTCTTAGCATGATAAAGAAGATTCAAAGAGAGTGAGATGCCAGTTCCTTTCATTCAGTCAGTAGCTTCAATCATTTCTGGTATATGAATAATATGATTTTTTTCAATGGCAAAAATCAATGAATATTGTAAATGCACAAACAGTAATTTCTCCGCATTGCAAGGTGCAATTCTGAAATTTTTTGCTTTTTAGTGCTCCTCTTAGCATGATAAAGAAGTTTCAAAGAGAGTGAGATGCCAGCTCCTTTCATTCAGTCAGTAGCTTCAAACATTTCTGGTATATGAATAACATGATGTTTTTCAATGGCAAAAATCAATGAATATTGTAAATGCACAAACAGTAATTTCTCCACATTGCAAGGTGCAATTCTGAAATTTTTTGCTTTTTCCTGCTCCTCTTAGCATGATAAAGAAGATTCAAAGAGATTGAGATGCCAGCTCCTTTCATTCAGTCAGTAGCTTCAATCATTTCTGGACGTTTTTCAATGGCAAAAATCAATGAATATTGTAAATGCACAAACAGTAATTTCTCCACATTGCAAGGTGCAATTCTGAAATTTTTTGCTTTTTCCTGCTCCTCTTAGCATGATAAAGAAGATTCAAAGAGAGTGAGATGCCAGCTCCTTTCATTCAGTCAGTAGCTTCAATCATTTCTGGACGTTTTTCAATGGCAAAAATCAATGAATATTGTAAATGCACAAACAGTAATTTCTCCGCATTGCAAGGTGCAATTCTGAAATTTTTTGCTTTTTCCTGCTCCTCTTAGCATGATAGAGAAGATTCAAAGAGAGTGAGATGCCAGATCCTTTCATTCAGTCAGTAGCTTCAATCATTTCTGGTCGTTTTTCAATGGCAAAAATCAATGAATATTGTAAATGCCCAAACAGTAATTTCTCCGCATTGCAATGTGCAATTCTGAAATTTTTTAGTTTTTCCTGCTCCTCTTAGCATGATAAAGAAGATTCAAAGAGAGTGAGATGCCAGCTCCTTTCATTCAGTCAGTAGCTTCAAACATTTCTGGTATATGAATAACATGATGTTTTTCAATGGCAAAAATCAATGAATATTGTAAATGCACAAACAGGAATTTCTCCGCATTGCAAGGTGCAATTCTGAAATTTTTTGCTTTTTCCTGCTCCTCTTAGCATGATAAAGAAGATTCAAAGAGAGTGAGATGCCAGCTCCTTTCATTCAGTCAGTAGCTTCAATCATTTCTGGACGTTTTTCAATGGCAAAAATCAATGAATATTGTAAATGCACAAACAGTAATTTCTCCGCATTGCAAGGTGCAATTCTGAAATTTTTTGCTTTTTCCTGCTCCTCTTAGCATGATAAAGAAGATTCAAAGAGAGTGAGATGCCAGCTCCTTTCATTCAGTCAGTAGCTTCAAACATTTCTGGTATATAAATAACATGATGTTTTTCAATGGCAAAAATCAATGAATATTGTAAATGCACAAACAGTAATTTCTCAGTATTGCAAGGTGCAATTCTGAAATTTTTTGCTTTTTCCTGCTCCTCTTAGCATGATAAAGAAGATTCAAAGAGAGTGAGATGCCAGCTCCTTTCATTCAGTCAGTAGCTTCAATCATTTCTGGACGTTTTTCAATGGCAAAAATCAATGAATATTGTAAATGCACAAACAGTAATTTCTCCGCATTGCAAGGTGCAATTCTGAAATTTTTTGCTTTTTAGTGCTCCTCTTAGCATGATAAAGAAGATTCAAAGAGAGTGAGATGCCAGCTCCTTTCATTCAGTCAGTAGCTTCAAACATTTCTGGTATATGAATAACATGATGTTTTTCAATGGCAAAAATCAATGAATATTGTAAATGCACAAACAGTAATTTCTCCGCATTGCAAGGTGCAATTCTGAAATTTTTTGCTTTTTCCTGCTCCTCTTAGCATGATAAAGAAGATTCAAAGAGAGTGAGATGCCAGCTCCTTTCATTCAGTCAGTAGCTTCAATCATTTCTGGACGTTTTTCAATGGCAAAAATCAATGAATATTGTAAATGCACAAACAGTAATTTCTCCGCATTGCAAGGTGCAATTCTGAAATTTTTTGCTTTTTCCTGCTCCTCTTAGCATGATAAAGAAGATTCAAAGAGAGTGAGATGCCAGGTCCTTTCATTCAGTCAGTAGCTTCAATCATTTCTGGTATATGAATAACATGATGTTTTTCAATGGCAAAAATCAATGAATATTGTAAATGCACAAACAGTAATTTCTCCGCATTGCAAGGTGCAATTCTGAAATTTTTTGCTTTTTCCTGCTCCTCTTAGCATGATAAAGAAGATTCAAAGAGAGTGAGATGCCAGCTCCTTTCATTCAGTCAGTAGCTTCAAACATATCTGGTATATGAATAACATGATGTTTTTCAATGGCAAAAATCAATGAATATTGTAAATGCACAAACAGTAATTTCTCCGCATTGCAAGGTGCAATTCTGAAATTTTTTGCTTTTTCCTGCTCCTCTTAGCATGATAAAGAAGATTCAAAGAGAGTGAGATGCCAGCTCCTTTCATTCAGTCAGTAGCTTCAATCATTTCTGGACGTTTTTCAATGGCAAAAATCAATGAATATTGTAAATGCACAAACAGTAATTTCTCCGCATTGCAAGGTGCAATTCTGAAATTTTTTGCTTTTTCCTGCTCCTCTTAGCATGATAGAGAAGATTCAAAGAGAGTGAGATGCCAGATCCTTTCATTCAGTCAGTAGCTTCAATCATTTCTGGTCGTTTTTCAATGGCAAAAATCAATGAATATTGTAAATGCCCAAACAGTAATTTCTCCGCATTGCAATGTGCAATTCTGAAATTTTTTAGTTTTTCCTGCTCCTCTTAGCATGATAAAGAAGATTCAAAGAGAGTGAGATGCCAGCTCCTTTCATTCAGTCAGTAGCTTCAAACATTTCTGGTATATAAATAACATGATGTTTTTCAATGGCAAAAATCAATGAATATTGTAAATGCACAAACAGTAATTTCTCAGTATTGCAAGGTGCAATTCTGAAATTTTTTGCTTTTTCCTGCTCCTCTTAGCATGATAAAGAAGATTCAAAGAGAGTGAGATGCCAGCTCCTTTCATTGTCAGTAGCTTCAATCATTTCTGGACGTTTTTCAATGGCAAAAATCAATGAATATTGTAAATGCACAAACAGTAATTTCTCCGCATTGCAAGGTGCAATTCTGAAATTTTTTGCTTTTTCCTGCTCCTTTTAGCATGATAAAGAAGATTCAAAGAGAGTGAGATGCCAGCTCCTTTCATTCAGTCAGTAGCTTCAAACATTTCTGGTATATGAATAACATGATGTTTTTCAATGGCAAAAATCAATGAATATTGTAAATGCACAAACAGTAATTTCTCTGCATTGCAACGTGCAATTCTGAAATTTTTTGCTTTTTCCTGCTCCTCTTAGCATGATAAAGAAGATTCAAAGAGAGTGAGATGCCAGCTCCTTTCATTCAGTCAGTAGCTTCAATCATTTCTGGACGTTTTTCAATGGCAAAAATCAATGAATATTGTAAATGCACAAACAGTAATTTCTCCGCATTGCAAGGTGCAATTCTGAAGTTTTTTGCTTTTTCCTGCTCCTCTTAGCATGATAAAGAAGATTCAAAGAGAGTGAGATGCCAGCTCCTTTCATTCAGTCAGTAGCTTCAATCATTTCTGGTATATGAATAACATGATGTTTTTCAATGGCAAAAATCAATGAATATTGTAAATGCACAAACAGTAATTTCTCCGCATTGCAAGGTGCAATTCTGAAATTTTTTGCTTTTTCCTGCTCCTCTTAGCATGATAAAGAAGATTCAAAGAGAGTGAGATGCCAGCTCCTTTCATTCAGTCAGTAGCTTCAATCATTTCTGGTATATGAATAATATGATTTTTTTCAATGGCAAAAATCAATGAATATTGTAAATGCACAAACAGTAATTTCTCCGCATTGCAAGGTGCAATTCTGAAATTTTTTGCTTTTTAGTGCTCCTCTTAGCATGATAAAGAAGTTTCAAAGAGAGTGAGATGCCAGCTCCTTTCATTCAGTCAGTAGCTTCAAACATTTCTGGTATATGAATAACATGATGTTTTTCAATGGCAAAAATCAATGAATATTGTAAATGCACAAACAGTAATTTCTCCGCATTGCAAGGTGCAATTCTGAAATTTTTTGCTTTTTCCTGCTCCTCTTAGCATGATAAAGAAGATTCAAAGAGAGTGAGATGCCAGCTCCTTTCATTCAGTCAGTAGCTTCAATCATTTCTGGACGTTTTTCAATGGCAAAAATCAATGAATATTGTAAATGCACAAACAGTAATTTCTCCGCATTGCAAGGTGCAATTCTGAAATTTTTTGCTTTTTCCTGCTCCTCTTAGCATGATAGAGAAGATTCAAAGAGAGTGAGATGCCAGATCCTTTCATTCAGTCAGTAGCTTCAATCATTTCTGGTCGTTTTTCAATGGCAAAAATCAATGAATATTGTAAATGCCCACAAAGTAATTTCTCCGCATTGCAATGTGCAATTCTGAAATTTTTTAGTTTTTCCTGCTCCTCTTAGCATGATAAAGAAGATTCAAAGAGAGTGAGATGCCAGCTCCTTTCATTCCGTCAGTAGCTTCAAACATTTCTGGTATATGAATAACATGATGTTTTTCAATGGCAAAAATCAATGAATATTGTAAATGCACAAACAGGAATTTCTCCGCATTGCAAGGTGCAATTCTGAAATTTTTTGCTTTTTCCTGCTCCTCTTAGCATGATAAAGAAGATTCAAAGAGAGTGAGATGCCAGCTCCTTTCATTCAGTCAGTAGCTTCAATCATTTCTGGACGTTTTTCAATGGCAAAAATCAATGAATATTGTAAATGCACAAACAGTAATTTCTCCGCATTGCAAGGTGCAATTCTGAAATTTTTTGCTTTTTCCTGCTCCTCTTAGCATGATAAAGAAGATTCAAAGAGAGTGAGATGCCAGCTCCTTTCATTCAGTCAGTAGCTTCAAACATTTCTGGTATATAAATAACATGATGTTTTTCAATGGCAAAAATCAATGAATATTGTAAATGCACAAACAGTAATTTCTCAGTATTGCAAGGTGCAATTCTGAAATTTTTTGCTTTTTCCTGCTCCTCTTAGCATGATAAAGAAGATTCAAAGAGAGTGAGATGCCAGCTCCTTTCATTCAGTCAGTAGCTTCAATCATTTCTGGACATTTTTCAATGGCAAAAATCAATGAATATTGTAAATGCACAAACAGTAATTTCTCCGCATTGCAAGGTGCAATTCTGAAATTTTTTGCTTTTTCCTGCTCCTCTTAGCATGATAAAGAAGATTCAAAGAGAGTGAGATGCCAGCTCCTTTCATTCAGTCAGTAGCTTCAATCATTTCTGGTATATGAATAACATGATGTTTTCAATGGCAAAAATCAATGAATATTGTAAATGCACAAACAGTAATTTCTCCGCATTGCAAGGTGCAATTCTGGAATTTTTTGCTTTTTCCTGCTCCTCTTAGCATGATAAAGAAGATTCAAAGAGAGTGAGATGCCAGCTCCTTTCATTCAGTCAGTAGCTTCAAACATTTCTGGTATATGAATAACATGATGTTTTTCAATGGCAAAAATCAATGAATATTGTAAATGCACAAACAGTAATTTCTCCGCATTGCAAGGTGCAATTCTGAAATTTTTTGCTTTTTCCTGCTCCTCTTAGCATGATAAAGAAGATTCAAAGAGAGTGAGATGCCAGCTCCTTTCATTCAGTCAGTAGCTTCAATCATTTCTGGACGTTTTTCAATGGCAAAAATCAATGAATATTGTAAATGCACAAACAGTAATTTCTCCGCATTGCAAGGTGCAATTCTGAAATTTTTTGCTTTTTCCTGCTCCTCTTAGCATGATAAAGAAGATTCAAAGAGAGTGAGATGCCAGGTCCTTTCATTCAGTCAGTAGCTTCAATCATTTCTGGTATATGAATAACATGATGTTTTTCAATGGCAAAAATCAATGAATATTGTAAATGCACAAACAGTAATTTCTCCGCATTGCAAGGTGCAATTCTGAAAATTTTTGCTTTTTCCTGCTCCTCTTAGCATGATAAAGAAGATTCAAAGAGAGTGAGATGCCAGCTCCTTTCATTCAGTCAGTAGCTTCAAACATATCTGGTATATGAATAACATGATATTTTTCAATGGCAAAAATCAATGAATATTGTAAATGCACAAACAGTAATTTCTCCGCATTGCAAGGTGCAATTCTGAAATTTTTTGCTTTTTTCTGCTCCTCTTAGCATGATAAAGAAGATTCAAAGAGAGTGAGATGCCAGCTCCTTTCATTCAGTCAGTAGCTTCAATCATTTCTGGACGTTTTTCAATGGCAAAAATCAATGAATATTGTAAATGCACAAACAGTAATTTCTCCGCATTGCAAGGTGCAATTCTGAAATTTTTTGCTTTTTCCTGCTCCTCTTAGCATGATAGAGAAGATTCAAAGAGAGTGAGATGCCAGATCCTTTCATTCAGTCAGTAGCTTCAATCATTTCTGGTCGTTTTTCAATGGCAAAAATCAATGAATATTGTAAATGCCCAAACAGTAATTTCTCCGCATTGCAATGTGCAATTCTGAAATTTTTTAGTTTTTCCTGCTCCTCTTAGCATGATAAAGAAGATTCAAAGAGAGTGAGATGCCAGCTCCTTTCATTCAGTCAGTAGCTTCAAACATTTCTGGTATATGAATAACATGATGTTTTTCAATGGCAAAAATCAATGAATATTGTAAATGCACAAACAGGAATTTCTCCGCATTGCAAGGTGCAATTCTGAAATTTTTTGCTTTTTCCTGCTCCTCTTAGCATGATAAAGAAGATTCAAAGAGAGTGAGATGCCAGCTCCTTTCATTCAGTCAGTAGCTTCAATCATTTCTGGACGTTTTTCAATGGCAAAAATCAATGAATATTGTAAATGCACAAACAGTAATTTCTCCGCATTGCAAGGTGCAATTCTGAAATTTTTTGCTTTTTCCTGCTCCTCTTAGCATGATAAAGAAGATTCAAAGAGAGTGAGATGCCAGCTCCTTTCATTCAGTCAGTAGCTTCAAACATTTCTGGTATATAAATAACATGATGTTTTTCAATGGCAAAAATCAATGAATATTGTAAATGCACAAACAGTAATTTCTCAGTATTGCAAGGTGCAATTCTGAAATTTTTTGCTTTTTCCTGCTCCTCTTAGCATGATAAAGAAGATTCAAAGAGAGTGAGATGCCAGCTCCTTTCATTGTCAGTAGCTTCAATCATTTCTGGACGTTTTTCAATGGCAAAAATCAATGAATATTGTAAATGCACAAACAGTAATTTCTCCGCATTGCAAGGTGCAATTCTGAAATTTTTTGCTTTTTCCTGCTCCTTTTAGCATGATAAAGAAGATTCAAAGAGAGTGAGATGCCAGCTCCTTTCATTCAGTCAGTAGCTTCAAACATTTCTGGTATATGAATAACATGATGTTTTTCAATGGCAAAAATCAATGAATATTGTAAATGCACAAACAGTAATTTCTCTGCATTGCAACGTGCAATTCTGAAATTTTTTGCTTTTTTCCTGCTCCTCTTAGCATGATAAAGAAGATTCAAAGAGAGTGAGATGCCAGCTCCTTTCATTCAGTCAGTAGCTTCAATCATTTCTGGTATATGAATAATATGATTTTTTTCAATGGCAAAAATCAATGAATATTGTAAATGCACAAACAGTAATTTCTCCGCATTGCAAGGTGCAATTCTGAAATTTTTTGCTTTTTAGTGCTCCTCTTAGCATGATAAAGAAGTTTCAAAGAGAGTGAGATGCCAGCTCCTTTCATTCAGTCAGTAGCTTCAAACATTTCTGGTATATGAATAACATGATGTTTTTCAATGGCAAAAATCAATGAATATTGTAAATGCACAAACAGTAATTTCTCCACATTGCAAGGTGCAATTCTGAAATTTTTTGCTTTTTCCTGCTCCTCTTAGCATGATAAAGAAGATTCAAAGAGATTGAGATGCCAGCTCCTTTCATTCAGTCAGTAGCTTCAATCATTTCTGGACGTTTTTCAATGGCAAAAATCAATGAATATTGTAAATGCACAAACAGTAATTTCTCCACATTGCAAGGTGCAATTCTGAAATTTTTTGCTTTTTCCTGCTCCTCTTAGCATGATAAAGAAGATTCAAAGAGAGTGAGATGCCAGCTCCTTTCATTCAGTCAGTAGCTTCAATCATTTCTGGACGTTTTTCAATGGCAAAAATCAATGAATATTGTAAATGCACAAACAGTAATTTCTCCGCATTGCAAGGTGCAATTCTGAAATTTTTTGCTTTTTCCTGCTCCTCTTAGCATGATAGAGAAGATTCAAAGAGAGTGAGATGCCAGATCCTTTCATTCAGTCAGTAGCTTCAATCATTTCTGGTCGTTTTTCAATGGCAAAAATCAATGAATATTGTAAATGCACAAACAGTAATTTCTCCGCATTGCAAGGTGCAATTCTGAAATTTTTTGCTTTTTCCTGCTCCTCTTAGCATGATAAAGAAGATTCAAAGAGAGTGAGATGCCAGATCCTTTCATTCAGTCAGTAGCTTCAAACATTTCTGGTATATAAATAACATGATGTTTTTCAATGGCAAAAATCAATGAATATTGTAAATGCACAAACAGTAATTTCTCAGTATTGCAAGGTGCAATTCTGAAATTTTTTGCTTTTTCCTGCTCCTCTTAGCATGATAAAGAAGATTCAAAGAGAGTGAGATGCCAGCTCCTTTCATTCAGTCAGTAGCTTCAATCATTTCTGGACGTTTTTCAATGGCAAAAATCAATGAATATTGTAAATGCACAAACAGTAATTTCTCCGCATTGCAAGGTGCAATTCTGAAATTTTTTGCTTTTTCCTGCTCCTCTTAGCATGATAAAGAAGATTCAAAGAGAGTGAGATGCCAGCTCCTTTCATTCAGTCAGTAGCTTCAATCATTTCTGGTATATGAATAACATGATGTTTTCAATGGCAAAAATCAATGAATATTGTAAATGCACAAACAGTAATTTCTCCGCATTGCAAGGTGCAATTCTGGAATTTTTTGCTTTTTCCTGCTCCTCTTAGCATGATAAAGAAGATTCAAAGAGAGTGAGATGCCAGCTCCTTTCATTCAGTCAGTAGCTTCAATCATTTCTGGTATATGAATAACATGATGTTTTTCAATGGCAAAAATCAATGAATATTGTAAATGCACAAACAGTAATTTCTCCGCATTGCAAGGTGCAATTCTGAAATTTTTTGCTTTTTAGTGCTCCTCTTAGCATGATAAAGAAGATTCAAAGAGAGTGAGATGCCAGCTCCTTTCATTCAGTCAGTAGCTTCAAACATTTCTGGTATATGAATAACATGATGTTTTTCAATGTCAAAAATCAATGAATATTGTAAATGCACAAACAGTAATTTCTCCGCATTGCAAGGTGCAATTCTGAAATTTTTTGCTTTTTCCTGCTCCTCTTAGCATGATAAAGAAGATTCAAAGAGAGTGAGATGCCAGCTCCTTTCATTCAGTCAGTAGCTTCAAACATTTCTGGTATATGAATAACATGATGTTTTTCAATGGCAAAATCAATGAATATTGTAAATGCACAAACAGTAATTTCTCTGCATTGCAACGTGCAATTCTGAAATTTTTTGCTTTTTTCCTGCTCCTCTTAGCATGATAAAGAAGATTCAAAGAGAGTGAGATGCCAGCTCCTTTCATTCAGTCAGTAGCTTCAATCATTTCTGGTATATGAATAATATGATTTTTTTCAATGGCAAAAATCAATGAATATTGTAAATGCACAAACAGTAATTTCTCCGCATTGCAAGGTGCAATTCTGAAATTTTTTGCTTTTTAGTGCTCCTCTTAGCATGATAAAGAAGTTTCAAAGAGAGTGAGATGCCAGCTCCTTTCATTCAGTCAGTAGCTTCAAACATTTCTGGTATATGAATAACATGATGTTTTTCAATGGCAAAAATCAATGAATATTGTAAATGCACAAACAGTAATTTCTCCACATTGCAAGGTGCAATTCTGAAATTTTTTGCTTTTTCCTGCTCCTCTTAGCATGATAAAGAAGATTCAAAGAGATTGAGATGCCAGCTCCTTTCATTCAGTCAGTAGCTTCAATCATTTCTGGACGTTTTTCAATGGCAAAAATCAATGAATATTGTAAATGCACAAACAGTAATTTCTCCACATTGCAAGGTGCAATTCTGAAATTTTTTGCTTTTTCCTGCTCCTCTTAGCATGATAAAGAAGATTCAAAGAGAGTGAGATGCCAGCTCCTTTCATTCAGTCAGTAGCTTCAATCATTTCTGGACGTTTTTCAATGGCAAAAATCAATGAATATTGTAAATGCACAAACAGTAATTTCTCCGCATTGCAAGGTGCAATTCTGAAATTTTTTGCTTTTTCCTGCTCCTCTTAGCATGATAGAGAAGATTCAAAGAGAGTGAGATGCCAGATCCTTTCATTCAGTCAGTAGCTTCAATCATTTCTGGTCGTTTTTCAATGGCAAAAATCAATGAATATTGTAAATGCCCAAACAGTAATTTCTCCGCATTGCAATGTGCAATTCTGAAATTTTTTAGTTTTTCCTGCTCCTCTTAGCATGATAAAGAAGATTCAAAGAGAGTGAGATGCCAGCTCCTTTCATTCAGTCAGTAGCTTCAAACATTTCTGGTATATGAATAACATGATGTTTTTCAATGGCAAAAATCAATGAATATTGTAAATGCACAAACAGGAATTTCTCCGCATTGCAAGGTGCAATTCTGAAATTTTTTGCTTTTTCCTGCTCCTCTTAGCATGATAAAGAAGATTCAAAGAGAGTGAGATGCCAGCTCCTTTCATTCAGTCAGTAGCTTCAATCATTTCTGGACGTTTTTCAATGGCAAAAATCAATGAATATTGTAAATGCACAAACAGTAATTTCTCCGCATTGCAAGGTGCAATTCTGAAATTTTTTGCTTTTTCCTGCTCCTCTTAGCATGATAAAGAAGATTCAAAGAGAGTGAGATGCCAGCTCCTTTCATTCAGTCAGTAGCTTCAAACATTTCTGGTATATAAATAACATGATGTTTTTCAATGGCAAAAATCAATGAATATTGTAAATGCACAAACAGTAATTTCTCAGTATTGCAAGGTGCAATTCTGAAATTTTTTGCTTTTTCCTGCTCCTCTTAGCATGATAAAGAAGATTCAAAGAGAGTGAGATGCCAGCTCCTTTCATTCAGTCAGTAGCTTCAATCATTTCTGGACGTTTTTCAATGGCAAAAATCAATGAATATTGTAAATGCACAAACAGTAATTTCTCCGCATTGCAAGGTGCAATTCTGAAATTTTTTGCTTTTTCCTGCTCCTCTTAGCATGATAAAGAAGATTCAAAGAGAGTGAGATGCCAGCTCCTTTCATTCAGTCAGTAGCTTCAATCATTTCTGGTATATGAATAACATGATGTTTTCAATGGCAAAAATCAATGAATATTGTAAATGCACAAACAGTAATTTCTCCGCATTGCAAGGTGCAATTCTGGAATTTTTTGCTTTTTCCTGCTCCTCTTAGCATGATAAAGAAGATTCAAAGAGAGTGAGATGCCAGCTCCTTTCATTCAGTCAGTAGCTTCAATCATTTCTGGTATATGAATAACATGATGTTTTTCAATGGCAAAAATCAATGAATATTGTAAATGCACAAACAGTAATTTCTCCGCATTGCAAGGTGCAATTCTGAAATTTTTTGCTTTTTAGTGCTCCTCTTAGCATGATAAAGAAGATTCAAAGAGAGTGAGATGCCAGCTCCTTTCATTCAGTCAGTAGCTTCAAACATTTCTGGTATATGAATAACATGATGTTTTTCAATGGCAAAAATCAATGAATATTGTAAATGCACAAACAGTAATTTCTCCGCATTGCAAGGTGCAATTCTGAAATTTTTTGCTTTTTCCTGCTCCTCTTAGCATGATAAAGAAGATTCAAAGAGAGTGAGATGCCAGCTCCTTTCATTCAGTCAGTAGCTTCAATCATTTCTGGACGTTTTTCAATGGCAAAAATCAATGAATATTGTAAATGCACAAACAGTAATTTCTCCGCATTGCAAGGTGCAATTCTGAAATTTTTTGCTTTTTCCTGCTCCTCTTAGCATGATAAAGAGGATTCAAAGAGAGTGAGATGCCAGGTCCTTTCATTCAGTCAGTAGCTTCAATCATTTCTGGTATATGAATAACATGATGTTTTTCAATGGCAAAAATCAATGAATATTGTAAATGCACAAACAGTAATTTCTCCGCATTGCAAGGTGCAATTCTGAAATTTTTTGCTTTTTCCTGCTCCTCTTAGCATGATAAAGAAGATTCAAAGAGAGTGAGATGCCAGATCCTTTCATTCAGTCAGTAGCTTCAATCATTTCTGGTCGTTTTTCAATGGCAAAAATCAATGAATATTGTAAATGCCCAAACAGTAATTTCTCCGCATTGCAATGTGCAATTCTGAAATTTTTTAGTTTTTCCTGCTCCTCTTAGCATGATAAAGAAGATTCAAAGAGAGTGAGATGCCAGCTCCTTTCATTCAGTCAGTAGCTTCAAACATTTCTGGTATATGAATAACATGATGTTTTTCAATGGCAAAAATCAATGAATATTGTAAATGCACAAACAGGAATTTCTCCGCATTGCAAGGTGCAATTCTGAAATTTTTTGCTTTTTCCTGCTCCTCTTAGCATGATAAAGAAGATTCAAAGAGAGTGAGATGCCAGCTCCTTTCATTCAGTCAGTAGCTTCAATCATTTCTGGACGTTTTTCAATGGCAAAAATCAATGAATATTGTAAATGCACAAACAGTAATTTCTCCGCATTGCAAGGTACAATTCTGAAATTTTTTCCTTTTTCCTGCTCCTCTTAGCATGATAAAGAAGATTCAAAGAGAGTGAGATGCCAGCTCCTTTCATTCAGTCAGTAGCTTCAAACATTTCTGGTATATAAATAACATGATGTTTTTCAATGGCAAAAATCAATGAATATTGTAAATGCACAAATAGTAATTTCTCAGTATTGCAAGGTGCAATTCTGAAATTTTTTGCTTTTTCCTGCTCCTCTTAGCATGATAAAGAAGATTCAAAGAGAGTGAGATGCCAGCTCCTTTCATTGTCAGTAGCTTCAATCATTTCTGGACGTTTTTCAATGGCAAAAATCAATGAATATTGTAAATGCACAAACAGTAATTTCTCCGCATTGCAAGGTGCAATTCTGAAATTTTTTGCTTTTTCCTGCTCCTTTTAGCATGATAAAGAAGATTCAAAGAGAGTGAGATGCCAGCTCCTTTCATTCAGTCAGTAGCTTCAAACATTTCTGGTATATGAATAACATGATGTTTTTCAATGGCAAAAATCAATGAATATTGTAAATGCACAAACAGTAATTTCTCTGCATTGCAACGTGAAATTCTGAAATTTTTTGCTTTTTCCTGCTCCTCTTAGCATGATAAAGAAGATTCAAAGAGAGTGAGATGCCAGCTCCTTTCATTCAGTCAGTAGCTTCAATCATTTCTGGACGTTTTTCAATGGCAAAAATCAATGAATATTGTAAATGCACAAACAGTAATTTCTCCGCATTGCAAGGTGCAATTCTGAAATTTTTTGCTTTTTCCTGCTCCTCTTAGCATGATAAAGAAGATTCAAAGAGAGTGAGATGCCAGCTCCTTTCATTCAGTCAGTAGCTTCAATCATTTCTGGTATATGAATAACATGATATTTTTCAATGGCAAAAATCAATGAATATTGTAAATGCACAAACAGTAATTTCTCCGCATTGCAAGGTGCAATTCTGAAATTTTTTGCTTTTTCCTGCTCCTCTTAGCATGATAAAGAAGATTCAAAGAGAGTGAGATGCCAGCTCCTTTCATTCAGTCAGTAGCTTCAATCATTTCTGGTATATGAATAATATGATTTTTTTCAATGGCAAAAATCAATGAATATTGTAAATGCACAAACAGTAATTTCTCCGCATTGCAAGGTGCAATTCTGAAATTTTTTGCTTTTTAGTGCTCCTCTTAGCATGATAAAGAAGTTTCAAAGAGAGTGAGATGCCAGCTCCTTTCATTCAGTCAGTAGCTTCAAACATTTCTGGTATATGAATAACATGATGTTTTTCAATGGCAAAAATCAATGAATATTGTAAATGCACAAACAGTAATTTCTCCGCATTGCAAGGTGCAATTCTGAAATTTTTTGCTTTTTCCTGCTCCTCTTAGCATGATAAAGAAGATTCAAAGAGATTGAGATGCCAGCTCCTTTCATTCAGTCAGTAGCTTCAATCATTTCTGGACGTTTTTCAATGGCAAAAATCAATGAATATTGTAAATGCACAAACAGTAATTTCTCCGCATTGCAAGGTGCAATTCTGAAATTTTTTGCTTTTTCCTGCTCCTCTTAGCATGATAAAGAAGATTCAAAGAGAGTGAGATGCCAGCTCCTTTCATTCAGTCAGTAGCTTCAATCATTTCTGGACGTTTTTCAATGGCAAAAATCAATGAATATTGTAAATGCACAAACAGTAATTTCTCCGCATTGCAAGGTGCAATTCTGAAATTTTTTGCTTTTTCCTGCTCCTCTTAGCATGATAGAGAAGATTCAAAGAGAGTGAGATGCCAGATCCTTTCATTCAGTCAGTAGCTTCAATCATTTCTGGTCGTTTTTCAATGGCAAAAATCAATGAATATTGTAAATGCCCAAACAGTAATTTCTCCGCATTGCAATGTGCAATTCTGAAATTTTTTAGTTTTTCCTGCTCCTCTTAGCATGATAAAGAAGATTCAAAGAGAGTGAGATGCCAGCTCCTTTCATTCAGTCAGTAGCTTCAAACATTTCTGGTATATGAATAACATGATGTTTTTCAATGGCAAAAATCAATGAATATTGTAAATGCACAAACAGGAATTTCTCCGCATTGCAAGGTGCAATTCTGAAATTTTTTGCTTTTTCCTGCTCCTCTTAGCATGATAAAGAAGATTCAAAGAGAGTGAGATGCCAGCTCCTTTCATTCAGTCAGTAGCTTCAATCATTTCTGGACGTTTTTCAATGGCAAAAATCAATGAATATTGTAAATGCACAAACAGTAATTTCTCCGCATTGCAAGGTGCAATTCTGAAATTTTTTGCTTTTTCCTGCTCCTCTTAGCATGATAAAGAAGATTCAAAGAGAGTGAGATGCCAGCTCCTTTCATTCAGTCAGTAGCTTCAAACATTTCTGGTATATAAATAACATGATGTTTTTCAATGGCAAAAATCAATGAATATTGTAAATGCACAAACAGTAATTTCTCAGTATTGCAAGGTGCAATTCTGAAATTTTTTGCTTTTTCCTGCTCCTCTTAGCATGATAAAGAAGATTCAAAGAGAGTGAGATGCCAGCTCCTTTCATTGTCAGTAGCTTCAATCATTTCTGGACGTTTTTCAATGGCAAAAATCAATGAATATTGTAAATGCACAAACAGTAATTTCTCCGCATTGCAAGGTGCAATTCTGAAATTTTGTGCTTTTCCCTGCTCCTTTTAGCATGATAAAGAAGATTCAAAGAGAGTGAGATGCCAGCTCCTTTCATTCAGTCAGTAGCTTCAAACATTTCTGGTATATGAATAACATGATGTTTTTCAATGGCAAAAATCAATGAATATTGTAAATGCACAAACAGTAATTTCTCTGCATTGCAACGTGCAATTCTGAAATTTTTTGCTTTTTCCTGCTCCTCTTAGCATGATAAAGAAGATTCAAAGAGAGTGAGATGCCAGCTCCTTTCATTCAGTCAGTAGCTTCAATCATTTCTGGACGTTTTTCAATGGCAAAAATCAATGAATATTGTAAATGCACAAACAGTAATTTCTCCGCATTGCAAGGTGCAATTCTGAAATTTTTTGCTTTTTCCTGCTCCTCTTAGCATGATAAAGAAGATTCAAAGAGAGTGAGATGCCAGCTCCTTTCATTCAGTCAGTAGCTTCAATCATTTCTGGTATATGAATAACATGATGTTTTTCAATGGCAAAAATCAATGAATATTGTAAATGCACAAACAGTAATTTCTCCGCATTGCAAGGTGCAATTCTGAAATTTTTTGCTTTTTCCTGCTCCTCTTAGCATGATAAAGAAGATTCAAAGAGAGTGAGATGCCAGCTCCTTTCATTCAGTCAGTAGCTTCAATCATTTCTGGTATATGAATAATATGATGTTTTTCAATGGCAAAAATCATTGAATATTGTAAATGCACAAACAGTAATTTCTCCGCATTGCAAGGTGCAATTCTGAAATTTTTTGCTTTTTAGTGCTCCTCTTAGCATGATAAAGAAGTTTCAAAGAGAGTGAGATGCCAGCTCCTTTCATTCAGTCAGTAGCTTCAAACATTTCTGGTATATGAATAACATGATGTTTTTCAATGGCAAAAATCAATGAATATTGTAAATGCACAAACAGTAATTTCTCCGCATTGCAAGGTGCAATTCTGAAATTTTTTGCTTTTTCCTGCTCCTCTTAGCATGATAAAGAAGATTCAAAGAGAGTGAGATGCCAGCTCCTTTCATTCAGTCAGTAGCTTCAATCATTTCTGGACGTTTTTCAATGGCAAAAATCAATGAATATTGTAAATGCACAAAAAGTAATTTCTCCGCATTGCAAGGTGCAATTCTGAAATTTTTTGCTTTTTCCTGCTCCTCTTAGCATGATAAAGAAGATTCAAAGAGAGTGAGATGCCAGGTCCTTTCATTCAGTCAGTAGCTTCAATCATTTCTGGTATATGAATAACATGATGTTTTTCAATGGCAAAAATCAATGAATATTGTAAATGCACAAACTGTAATTTCTCCGCATTGCAAGGTGCAATTCTGAAATTTTTTGCTTTTTCCTGCTCCTCTTAGCATGATAAAGAAGATTCAAAGAGAGTGAGATGCCAGCTCCTTTCATTCAGTCAGTAGCTTCAAACATATCTGGTATATGAATAACATGATGTTTTTCAATGGCAAAAATCAATGAATATTGTAAATGCACAAACAGTAATTTCTCCGCATTGCAAGGTGCAATTCTGAAATTTTTTGCTTTTTCCTGCTCCTCTTAGCATGATAAAGAAGATTCAAAGAGAGTGAGATGCCAGCTCCTTTCATTCAGTCAGTAGCTTCAATCATTTCTGGTCGTTTTTCAATGGCAAAAATCAATGAATATTGTAAATGCACAAACAGTAATTTCTCCGCATTGCAAGGTGCAATTCTGAATTTTTTTAGTTTTTCCTGCTCCTCTTAGCATGATAAAGAAGATTCAAAGAGAGTGAGATGCCAGCTCCTTTCATTCAGTCAGTAGCTTCAAACATTTCTGGTATATGAATAACATGATGTTTTTCAATGGCAAAAATCAATGAATATTGTAAATGCACAAACAGTAATTTCTCTGCATTGCAAGGTGCAATTCTGAAATTTTTTGCTTTTTCCTGCTCCTCTTAGCATGATAAAGAAGATTCAAAGAGAGTGAGATGCCAGCTCCTTTCATTCAGTCAGTAGCTTCAATCATTTCTAGACGTTTTTCAATGGCAAAAATCAATGAATATTGTAAATGCACAAACAGTAATTTCTCCGCATTGCAAGGTGCAATTCTGAAATTTTTTGCTTTTTTCTGCTCCTCTTAGCATGATAAATAAGATTCAAAGAGAGTGAGATGCCAGCTCCTTACATTCAGTCAGTAGCTTCAAACATTTCTGGTATATGAATAACATGATGTTTTTCAATGGCAAAAATCAATGAATATTGTAAATGCACAAACAGGAATTTCTCCACATTGCAAGGTGCAATTCTGAAATTTTTTGCTTTTTCCTGCTCCTCTTAGCATGATAAAGAAGATTCAAAGAGAGTGAGATGCCAGCTACTTTCATTCAGTCAGTAGCTTCAATCATTTCTGGACGTTTTTCAATTGCAAAAATCAATGAATATTGTAAATGCACAAACAGTAATTTCTCCGCATTGCAAGGTGCAATTCTGAAATTTTTTGCTTTTTCCTGCTCCTCTTAGCATGATAAAGAAGATTCAAAGAGAGTGAGATGCCAGCTCCTTTCATTCAGTCAGTAGCTTCAAACATTTCTGGTATATGAATAACATGATGTTTTTCAATGGCAAAAATCAATGAATATTGTAAATGCACAAACAGTAATTTCTCCGCATTGCAAGGTGCAATTCTGAAATTTTTTGCTTTTTCCTGCTCCTCTTAGCATGATAAAGAAGATTCAAAGAGAGTGAGATGCCAGCTCCTTTCATTCAGTCAGTAGCTTCAATCATTTCTGGATGTTTTTCAATGGCAAAAATCAATGAATATTGTAAATGCACAAACAGTAATTTCTCCGCATTGCAAGGTGCAATTCTGAAATTTTTTGCTTTTTCCTGCTCCTCTTAGCATGATAAAGAAGATTCAAAGAGAGTGAGATGCCAGCTCCTTTCATTCAGTCAGTAGCTTCAAAAATTTCTGGTATATGAATAACATGATGTTTTTCAATGGCAAAAATCAATGAATATTGTAAATGCACAAACAGTAATTTCTCCGCATTGCAAGGTGCAATTCTGAAATTTTTTGCTTTTTCCTGCTCCTCTTAGCATGATAAAGAAGATTCAAAGAGAGTGAGATGCCAGCTCCTTTCGTTCAGTCAGTAGCTTCAATCATTTCTGGACGTTTTTCAATGGCAAAAATCATTGCATATTGTAAATGCACAAACAGTAATTTCTCCGCATTGCAAGGTGTAATTCTGAAATTTTTTACTTTTTCCTGCTCCTCTTAGCATGATAAAGAAGATTCAAAGAGAGTGAGATGCCAGCTCCTTTCATTCAGTCAGTAGCTTCAATCATTTCTGGTATATGAATAACATGATGTTTTTCAATGGCAAAAATCAATGAATATTGTAAATGCACAAACAGTAATTTCTCCGCATTGCAAGGTGCAAATCTGAAATTTTTTACTTTTTCCTGCTCCTCTTAGCATGATAAAGAAGATTCAAAGAGAGTGAGATGCCAGCTCCTTTCATTCAGTCAGTAGCTTCAATCATTTCTGGACGTTTTTCAATGGCAAAAATCAATGAATATTGTAAATGCACAAACAGTAATTTCTCCGCATTGCAAGGTGCAATTCTGAAATTTTTTGCTTTTTCCTGCTCCTCTTAGCATGATAAAGAAGATTCAAAGAGAGTGAGATGCCAGCTCCTTTCATTCAGTCAGTAGCTTCAAACATTTCTGGTATATAAATAACATGATGTTTTTCAATGGCAAAAATCAATGAATATTGTAAATGCACAAACAGTAATTTCTCTGCATTGCAACGTGCAATTCTGAAATTTTTTGCTTTTTCCTGCTCCTCTTAGCATGATAAAGAAGATTCAAAGAGAGTGAGATGCCAGCTCCTTTCATTCAGTCAGTAGCTTCAATCATTTCTGGACGTTTTTCAATGGCAAAAATCAATGAATATTGTAAATGCACAAACAGTAATTTCTCCGCATTGCAAGGTGCAATTCTGAAATTTTTTGCTTTTTCCTGCTCCTCTTAGCATGATAAAGAAGATTCAAAGAGAGTGAGATGCCAGCTCCTTTCATTCAGTCAGTAGCTTCAATCATTTCTGGTATATGAATAACATGATGTTTTTCAATGGCAAAAATCAATGAATATTGTAAATGCACAAACAGTAATTTCTCCGCATTGCAAGGTGCAATTCTGAAATTTTTTGCTTTTTCCTGCTCCTCTTAGCATGATAAAGAAGATTCAAAGAGAGTGAGATGCCAGCTCCTTTCATTCAGTCAGTAGCTTCAATCATTTCTGGTATATGAATAATATGATGTTTTTCAATGGCAAAAATCAATGAATATTGTAAATGCACAAACAGTAATTTCTCCGCATTGCAAGGTGCAATTCTGAAATTTTTTGCTTTTTAGTGCTCCTCTTAGCATGATAAAGAAGTTTCAAAGAGAGTGAGATGCCAGCTCCTTTCATTCAGTCAGTAGCTTCAAACATTTCTGGTATATGAATAACATGATGTTTTTCAATGGCAAAAATCAATGAATATTGTAAATGCACAAACAGTAATTTCTCCGCATTGCAAGGTGCAATTCTGAAATTTTTTGCTTTTTCCTGCTCCTCTTAGCATGATAAAGAAGATTCAAAGAGAGTGAGATGCCAGCTCCTTTCGTTCAGTCAGTAGCTTCAATCATTTCTGGACGTTTTTCAATGGCAAAAATCATTGCATATTGTAAATGCACAAACAGTAATTTCTCCGCATTGCAAGGTGCAATTCTGAAATTTTTTACTTTTTCCTGCTCCTCTTAGCATGATAAAGAAGATTCAAAGAGAGTGAGATGCCAGCTCCTTTCATTCAGTCAGTAGCTTCAATCATTTCTGGTATATGAATAACATGATGTTTTTCAATGGCAAAAATCAATGAATATTGTAAATGCACAAACAGTAATTTCTCCGCATTGCAAGGTGCAAATCTGAAATTTTTTACTTTTTCCTGCTCCTCTTAGCATGATAAAGAAGATTCAAAGAGAGTGAGATGCCAGCTCCTTTCATTCAGTCAGTAGCTTCAATCATTTCTGGACGTTTTTCAATGGCAAAAATCAATGAATATTGTAAATGCACAAACAGTAATTTCTCCGCATTGCAAGGTGCAATTCTGAAATTTTTTGCTTTTTCCTGCTCCTCTTAGCATGATAAAGAAGATTCAAAGAGAGTGAGATGCCAGCTCCTTTCATTCAGTCAGTAGCTTCAAACATTTCTGGTATATTAATAACATGATGTTTTTCAATGGCAAAAATCAATGAATATTGTAAATGCACAAACAGTAATTTCTCAGTATTGCAAGGTGCAATTCTGAAATTTTTTGCTTTTTCCTGCTCCTCTTAGCATGATAAAGAAGATTCAAAGAGAGTGAGATGCCAGCTCCTTTCATTGTCAGTAGCTTCAATCATTTCTGGACGTTTTTCAATGGCAAAAATCAATGAATATTGTAAATGCACAAACAGTAATTTCTCCGCATTGCAAGGTGCAATTCTGAAATTTTGTGCTTTTCCCTGCTCCTTTTAGCATGATAAAGAAGATCCAAAGAGAGTGAGATGCCAGCTCCTTTCATTCAGTCAGTAGCTTCAAACATTTCTGGTATATGAATAACATGATGTTTTTCAATGGCAAAAATCAATGAATATTGTAAATGCACAAACAGTAATTTCTCTGCATTGCAACGTGCAATTCTGAAATTTTTTGCTTTTTCCTGCTCCTCTTAGCATGATAAAGAAGATTCAAAGAGAGTGAGATGCCAGCTCCTTTCATTCAGTCAGTAGCTTCAATCATTTCTGGACGTTTTTCAATGGCAAAAATCAATGAATATTGTAAATGCACAAACAGTAATTTCTCCGCATTGCAAGGTGCAATTCTGAAATTTTTTGCTTTTTCCTGCTCCTCTTAGCATGATAAAGAAGATTCAAAGAGAGTGAGATGCCAGCTCCTTTCATTCAGTCAGTAGCTTCAATCATTTCTGGTATATGAATAACATGATGTTTTTCAATGGCAAAAATCAATGAATATTGTAAATGCACAAACAGTAATTTCTCCGCATTGCAAGGTGCAATTCTGAAATTTTTTGCTTTTTCCTGCTCCTCTTAGCATGATAAAGAAGATTCAAAGAGAGTGAGATGCCAGCTCCTTTCATTCAGTCAGTAGCTTCAATCATTTCTGGTATATGAATAATATGATGTTTTTCAATGGCAAAAATCAATGAATATTGTAAATGCACAAACAGTAATTTCTCCGCATTGCAAGGTGCAATTCTGAAATTTTTTGCTTTTTAGTGCTCCTCTTAGCATGATAAAGAAGTTTCAAAGAGAGTGAGATGCCAGCTCCTTTCATTCAGTCAGTAGCTTCAAACATTTCTGGTATATGAATAACATGATGTTTTTCAATGGCAAAAATCAATGAATATTGTAAATGCACAAACAGTAATTTCTCCGCATTGCAAGGTGCAATTCTGAAATTTTTTGCTTTTTCCTGCTCCTCTTAGCATGATAAAGAAGATTCAAAGAGAGTGAGATGCCAGCTCCTTTCATTCAGTCAGTAGCTTCAATCATTTCTGGACGTTTTTCAATGGCAAAAATCAATGAATATTGTAAATGCACAAACAGTAATTTCTCCGCATTGCAAGGTGCAATTCTGAAATTTTTTGCTTTTTCCTGCTCCTCTTAGCATGATAAAGAAGATTCAAAGAGAGTGAGATGCCAGGTCCTTTCATTCAGTCAGTAGCTTCAATCATTTCTGGTATATGAATAACATGATGTTTTTCAATGGCAAAAATCAATGAATATTGTAAATGCACAAACAGTAATTTCTCCGCATTGCAAGGTGCAATTCTGAAATTTTTTGCTTTTTCCTGCTCCTCTTAGCATGATAAAGAAGATTCAAAGAGAGTGAGATGCCAGCTCCTTTCATTCAGTCAGTAGCTTCAAACATATCTGGTATATGAATAACATGATGTTTTTCAATGGCAAAAATCAATGAATATTGTAAATGCACAAACAGTAATTTCTCCGCATTGCAAGGTGCAATTCTGAAATTTTTTGCTTTTTCCTGCTCCTCTTAGCATGATAGAGAAGATTCAAAGAGAGTGAGATGCCAGCTCCTTTCATTCAGTCAGTAGCTTCAATCATTTCTGGTCGTTTTTCAATGGCAAAAATCAATGAATATTGTAAATGCACAAACAGTAATTTCTCCGCATTGCAAGGTGCAATTCTGAATTTTTTTAGTTTTTCCTGCTCCTCTTAGCATGATAAAGAAGATTCAAAGAGAGTGAGATGCCAGCTCCTTTCATTCAGTCAGTAGCTTCAAACATTTCTGGTATATGAATAACATGATGTTTTTCAATGGCAAAAATCAATGAATATTGTAAATGCACAAACAGTAATTTCTCTGCATTGCAAGGTGCAATTCTGAAATTTTTTGCTTTTTCCTGCTCCTCTTAGCATGATAAAGAAGATTCAAAGAGAGTGAGATGCCAGCTCCTTTCATTCAGTCAGTAGCTTCAATCATTTCTAGACGTTTTTCAATGGCAAAAATCAATGAATATTGTAAATGCACAAACAGTAATTTCTCCGCATTGCAAGGTGCAATTCTGAAATTTTTTGCTTTTTTCTGCTCCTCATAGCATGATAAAGAAGATTCAAAGAGAGTGAGATGCCAGCTCCTTACATTCAGTCAGTAGCTTCAAACATTTCTGGTATATGAATAACATGATGTTTTTCAATGGCAAAAATCAATGAATATTGTAAATGCACAAACAGGAATTTCTCCGCATTGCAAGGTGCAATTCTGAAATTTTTTGCTTTTTCCTGCTCCTCTTAGCATGATAAAGAAGATTCAAAGAGAGTGAGATGCCAGCTACTTTCATTCAGTCAGTAGCTTCAATCATTTCTGGACGTTTTTCAATTGCAAAAATCAATGAATATTGTAAATGCACAAACAGTAATTTCTCCGCATTGCAAGGTGCAATTCTGAAATTTTTTGCTTTTTCCTGCTCCTCTTAGCATGATAAAGAAGATTCAAAGAGAGTGAGATGCCAGCTCCTTTCATTCAGTCAGTAGCTTCAAACATTTCTGGTATATGAATAACATGATGTTTTTCAATGGCAAAAATCAATGAATATTGTAAATGCACAAACAGTAATTTCTCCGCATTGCAAGGTGCAATTCTGAAATTTTTTGCTTTTTCCTGCTCCTCTTAGCATGATAAAGAAGATTCAAAGAGAGTGAGATGCCAGCTCCTTTCATTCAGTCAGTAGCTTCAATCATTTCTGGATGTTTTTCAATGGCAAAAATCAATGAATATTGTAAATGCACAAACAGTAATTTCTCCGCATTGCAAGGTGCAATTCTGAAATTTTTTGCTTTTTCCTGCTCCTCTTAGCATGATAAAGAAGATTCAAAGAGAGTGAGATGCCAGCTCCTTTCATTCAGTCAGTAGCATCAAAAATTTCTGGTATATGAATAACATGATGTTTTTCAATGGCAAAAATCAATGAATATTGTAAATGCACAAACAGTAATTTCTCCGCATTGCAAGGTGCAATTCTGAAATTTTTTGCTTTTTCCTGCTCCTCTTAGCATGATAAAGAAGATTCAAAGAGAGTGAGATGCCAGCTCCTTTCGTTCAGTCAGTAGCTTCAATCATTTCTGGACGTTTTTCAATGGCAAAAATCATTGCATATTGTAAATGCACAAACAGTAATTTCTCCGCATTGCAAGGTGCAATTCTGAAATTTTTTACTTTTTCCTGCTCCTCTTAGCATGATAAAGAAGATTCAAAGAGAGTGAGATGCCAGCTCCTTTCATTCAGTCAGTAGCTTCAATCATTTCTGGTATATGAATAACATGATGTTTTTCAATGGCAAAAATCAATGAATATTGTAAATGCACAAACAGTAATTTCTCCGCATTGCAAGGTGCAAATCTGAAATTTTTTACTTTTTCCTGCTCCTCTTAGCATGATAAAGAAGATTCAAAGAGAGTGAGATGCCAGCTCCTTTCATTCAGTCAGTAGCTTCAATCATTTCTGGACGTTTTTCAATGGCAAAAATCAATGAATATTGTAAATGCACAAACAGTAATTTCTCCGCATTGCAAGGTGCAATTCTGAAATTTTTTGCTTTTTCCTGCTCCTCTTGGCATGATAAAGAAGATTCAAAGAGAGTGAGATGCCAGCTCCTTTCATTCAGTCAGTAGCTTAAATCATTTCTGGACGTTTTTCAATGGCAAAAATCAATGAATATTGTAAATGCACAAACAGTAATTTCTCTGCATTGCAAGGTGCCATACTGAAATTTTTTGCTTTTTCCTGCTCCTCTTAGCATGATAAAGAAGATTCAAAGAGAGTGAGATGCCAGCTCCTTTCATTCAGTCAGTAGCTTCAATCATTTATGGACGTTTTTCAATGGCAAAAATCAATGAATATTGTAAAGGCACAAACAGTAATTTCTCCGCATTGCAAGGTGCAATTCTGAAATTTTTTGCTTTTTCCTGCTCCTCTTAGCATGATAAAGATGATTCAAAGAGAGTGAGATGCCAGCTCCTTTCATTCAGTCAGTAGCTTCAAACATTTCTGGTATATGAATAACATGATGTTTTTCAATGGCAAAAATCAATGAATATTGTAAATGCACAAACAGTAATTTCTCCGCATTGCAAGGTGCAATTCTGAAATTTTTTGCTTTTTCCTGCTCCTCTTAGCATGATAAAGAAGATTCAAAGAGAGTGAGATGCCAGCTCCTTTCATTCAGTCAGTAGCTTCAATCATTTCTGGACGTTTTTCAATCGCAAAAATCAATGAATATTGTAAATGCACAAACAGTAATTTCTCCGCATTGCAAGGTGCAATTCTGAAATTTTTTGCTCTTTCCTGCTCCTCTTAGCATGATAAAGAAGATTCAAAGAGAGTGAGATGCCAGCTCCTTTCATTCAGTCAGTAGCTTCAAACATTTCTGGTATATGAATAACATGATGTTTTTCAATGGCAAAAATCAATGAATATTGTAAATGCACAAACAGTAATTTCTCAGTATTGCAAGGTGCAATTCTGAAATTTTTTGCTTTTTCCTGCTCCTCTTAGCATGATAAAGAAGATTCAAAGAGAGTGAGATGCCAGCTCCTTTCATTCAGTCAGTAGCTTCAATCATTTCTGGACGTTTTTCAATGGCAAAAATCAATGAATATTGTAAATGCACAAACAGTAATTTCTCCGCATTGCAAGGTGCAATTCTGAAATTTTTTGCTTTTTCCTTCTCCTCTTAGCATGATAAAGAAGATTCAAAGAGAGTGAGATGCCAGCTCCTTTCATTCGGTCAGTAGCTTCAAACATTTCTGGTATATGAATAACATGATGTTTTTCAATGGCAAAAATCAATGAATATTGTAAATGCACAAACAGTAATTTCTCTGCATTGCAAGGTGCAATTCTGAAATTTTTTGCTTTTTCCTGCTCCTCTTAGCATGATAAAGAAGATTCAAAGAGAGTGAGATGCCAGCTCCTTTCATTCAGTCAGTAGCTTCAATCAATTCTGGACGTTTTTCAATGGCAAAAATCAATGAATATTGTAAATGCACAAACAGTAATTTCTCCGCATTGCAAGTTGCAATTCTGAAATTTTTTGCTTTTTCCTGCTCCTCTTAGCATGATAAAGACGATTCAAAGAGAGTGAGATGCCAGCTCCTTTCATTCAGTCAGTAGCTTCAATCATTTCTGGTATATGAATAACATGATGTTTTTCAATGGCAAAAATCAATGAATATTGTAAATGCACAAACAGTAATTTCTCCGCATTGCAAGGTGCAATTCTGAATTTTTTTGCTTTTTCCTGCTCCTCTTAGCATGATAAAGAAGATTCAAAGAGATTGAGATGCCAGCTCCTTTCATTCAGTCAGTAGCTTCAATCATTTCTGGACATTTTTCAATGGCAAAAATCAATGAATATTGTAAATGCACAAACAGTAATTTCTCCGCATTGCAAGGTGCAATTCTGAAATTTTTTGCTTTTTCCTGCTCCTCTTAGCATGATAAAGAAGATTCAAAGAGAGTGAGATGCCAGCTCCTTTCATTCAGTCAGTAGCTTCAAACATTTCTGGTATATGAATAACATGATGTTTTTCAATGGCAAAAATCAATGAATATTGTAAATGCACAAACAGTAATTTCTCCGCATTGCAAGGTGCAATTCTGAAATTTTTTGCTTTTTCCTGCTCCTCTTAGCATGATAAAGAAGATTCAAAGAGAGTGAGATGCCAGCTCCTTTCATTCAGTCAGTAGCTTCAATCATTTCTGGACGTTTTTCAATGGCAAAAATCAATGAATATTGTAAATGCACAAACAGTAATTTCTCCGCATTGCAAGGTGCAATTCTGAAATTTTTTGCTTTTTCCTGCTCCTCTTAGCATGATAAAGAAGATTCAAAGAGAGTGAGATGCCAGCTCCTTTCATTCAGTCAGTAGCTTCAAACATTTCTGGTATATAAATAACATGATGTTTTTCAATGGCAAAAATCAATGAATATTGTAAATGCACAAACAGTAATTTCTCCGCATTGCAAGGTGCAATTCTGAAATTTTTTGCTTTTTCCTGCTCCTCTTAGCATGATAAAGAAGATTCAAAGAGAGTGAGATGCCAGCTCCTTTCATTCAGTCAGTAGCTTCAATCATTTCTGGACATTTTTCAATCGCAAAAATCAATGAATATTGTAAATGCACAAACAGTAATTTCTCCGCATTGCAAGGTGCAATTCTGAAATTTTTTGCTTTTTCCTGCTCCTCTTAGCATGATAAAGAAGATTCAAAGAGAGTGAGATGCCAGCTCCTTTCATTCAGTCAGTAGCTTCAAACATTTCTGGTATATGAATAACATGATGTTTTTCAATGGCAAAAATCAATGAATATTGTAAATGCACAAACAGTAATTTCTCAGTATTGCAAGGTGCAATTCTGAAATTTTTTGCTTTTTCCTGCTCCTCTTAGCATGATAAAGAAGATTCAGAGTGAGATGCCAGCTCCTTTCATTCAGTCAGTAGCTTCAATCATTTCTGGACGTTTTTCAATGGCGAAAATCAATGAATATTGTAAATGCACAAACAGTAATTTCTCCGCATTGCAAGGTGCAATTCTGATATTTTTTGCTTTTTCCTGCTCCTCTTAGCATGATAAAGAAGATTCAAAGAGAGTGAGATGCCAGGTCCTTTCATTCAGTCAGTAGCTTCAATCATTTCTGGTATATGAATAACATGATGTTTTTCAATGGCAAAAATCAATGAATATTGTAAATGCACAAACAGTAATTTCTCCGCATTGCAAGGTGCAATTCTGAAATTTTTTGCTTTTTCCTGCTCCTCTTAGCATGATAAAGAAGATTCAAAGAGAGTGAGATGCCAGCTCCTTTCATTCAGTCAGTAGCTTCAAACATATCTGGTATATGAATAACATGATGTTTTTCAATGGCAAAAATCAATGAATATTGTAAATGCACAAACAGTAATTTCTCCGCATTGCAAGGTGCAATTCTGAAATTTTTTGCTTTTTCCTGCTCCTCTTAGCATGATAAAGAAGTTTCAAAGAGATTGAGATGCCAGCTCCTTTCATTCAGTCAGTAGCTTCAATCATTTCTGGACGTTTTTCAATGGCAAAAATCATTGAATATTGTAAATGCACAAACAGTAATTTCTCCGCATTGCAAGGTGCAATTCTGAAATTTTTTGCTTTTTCCTGCTCCTCTTAGCATGATAAAGAAGATTCAAAGAGAGTGAGATGCCAGCTCCTTTCATTCAGTCAGTAGCTTCAAACATTTCTGGTATATGAATAACATGATGTTTTTCAATGGCAAAAATCAATGAATATTGTAAATGCACAAACAGGAATTTCTCCGCATTGCAAGGTGCAATTCTGAAATTTTTTGCTTTTTCCTGCTCCTCTTAGCATGATAAAGAAGATTCAAAGAGAGTGAGATGCCAGCTCCTTTCATTCAGTCAGTAGCTTCAATCATTTCTGGACGTTTTTCAATGGCAAAAATCAATGAATATTGTAAATGCACAAACAGTAATTTCTCCGCATTGTAAGGTGCAATTCAGAAAATTTTTTGCTTTTTCCTGCTCCTCTTAGCATGATAAAGAAGATTCAAAGAGAGTGAGATGCCAGCTCCTTTCATTCAGTCAGTAGCTTCAATCATTTCTGGTATATAAATAACATGATGTTTTTCAATGGCAAAAATCAATGAATATTGTAAATGCACAAACAGTAATTTCTCCGCATTGCAAGGTGCAATTCTGAAATTTTTTGCTTTTTCCTGCTCCTCTTAGCATGATAAAGAAGATTCAAAGAGAGTGAGATGCCAGCTCCTTTCATTCAGTCAGTAGCTTCAATCATTTCTGGATGTTTTTCAATCGCAAAAATCAATGAATATTGTAAATGCACAAACAGTAATTTCTCCGCATTGCAAGGTGCAATTCTGAAATTTTTTGCTTTTTCCTGCTCCTCTTAGCATGATAAAGAAGATTCAAAGAGAGTGAGATGCCAGCTCCTTTCATTCAGTCAGTAGCTTCAAACATTTCTGGTATATGAATAACATGATGTTTTTCAATGGCAAAAATCAATGAATATTGTAAATGCACAAACAGTAATTTCTCAGTATTGCAAGGTGCAATTCTGAAATTTTTTGCTTTTTCCTGCTCCTCTTAGCATGATAAAGAAGATTCAAAGAGAGTGAGATGCCAGCTCCTTTCATTCAGTCAGTAGCTTCAATCATTTCTGGACGTTTTTCAATGGCAAAAATCAATGAATATTGTAAATGCACAAACAGTAATTTCTCCGCATTGCAAGGTGCAATTCTGAAATTTTTTGCTTTTTCCTTCTCCTCTTAGCATGATAAAGAAGATTCAAAGAGAGTGAGATGCCAGCTCCTTTCATTCAGTCAGTAGCTTCAAACATTTCTGGTATATGAATAACATGATGTTTTTCAATGGCAAAAATCAATGAATATTGTAAATGCACAAACAGTAATTTCTCTGCATTGCAAGGTGCAATTCTGAAATTTTTTGCTTTTTCCTGCTCCTCTTAGCATGATAAAGAAGATTCAAAGAGAGTGAGATGCCAGCTCCTTTCATTCAGTCAGTAGCTTCAATCAATTCTGGACGTTTTTCAATGGCAAAAATCAATGAATATTGTAAATGCACAAACAGTAATTTCTCCGCATTGCAAGGTGCAATTCTGAAATTTTTTGCTTTTTCCTGCTCCTCTTAGCATGATAAAGAAGATTCAAAGAGAGTGAGATGCCAGCTCCTTTCATTCAGTCAGTAGCTTCAAACATTTCTGGTATATAAATAACATGATGTTTTTCAATGGCAAAAATCAATGAATATTGTAAATGCACAAACAGTAATTTCTCCGCATTGCAAGGTGCAATTCTGAAATTTTTTGCTTTTTCCTGCTCCTCTTAGCATGATAAAGAAGATTCAAAGAGAGTGAGATGCCAGCTCCTTTCATTCAGTCAGTAGCTTCAATCATTTCTGGACGTTTTTCAATCGCAAAAATCAATGAATATTGTAAATGCACAAACAGTAATTTCTCCGCATTGCAAGGTGCAATTCTGAAATTTTTTGCTTTTTAGTGCTCCTCTTAGCATGATAAAGAAGATTCAAAGAGAGTGAGATGCGAGCTCCTTTCATTCAGTCAGTAGCTTCAAACATTTCTGGTATATGAATAACATGATGTTTTTCAATGGCAAAAATCAATGAATATTGTAAATGCACAAACAGTAATTTCTCAGTATTGCAAGGTGCAATTCTGAAATTTTTTGCTTTTTCCTGCTCCACTTAGCATGATAAAGAAGATTCAAAGAGAGTGAGATGCCAGCTCCTTTCATTCAGTCAGTAGCTTCAATCATTTCTGGACGTTTTTCAATGGCAAAAATCAATGAATATTGTAAATGCACAAACAGTAATTTCTCCGCATTGCAAGGTGCAATTCTGAAATTTTTTGCTTTTTCCTTCTCCTCTTAGCATGATAAAGAAGATTCAAAGAGAGTGAGATGCCAGCTCCTTTCATTCAGTCAGTAGCTTCAAACATTTCTGGTATATGAATAACATGATGTTTTTCAATGGCAAAAATCAATGAATATTGTAAATGCACAAACAGTAATTTCTCTGCATTGCAAGGTGCAATTCTGAAATTTTTTGCTTTTTCCTGCTCCTCTTAGCATGATAAAGAAGATTCAAAGAGAGTGAGATGCCAGCTCCTTTCATTCAGTCAGTAGCTTCAATCAATTCTGGACGTTTTTCAATGGCAAAAATCAATGAATATTGTAAATGCACAAACAGTAATTTCTCCGCATTGCAAGGTGCAATTCTGAAATTTTTTGCTTTTTCCTGCTCCTCTTAGCATGATAAAGACGATTCAAAGAGAGTGAGATGCCAGCTCCTTTCATTCAGTCAGTAGCTTCAATCATTTCTGTTATATGAATAACATGATGTTTTTCAATGGCAAAAATCTATGAATATTGTAAATGCACAAACAGTAATTTCTCCGCATTGCAAGGTGCAATTCTGAAATTTTTTGCTTTTCCTGCTCCTCTTAGCATGATAAAGAAGATTCAAAGAGAGTGAGATGCCAGCTCCTTTCATTCAGTCAGTAGCTTCAATCATTTCTGGTATATGAATAACATGATGTTTTTCAATGGCAAAAATCAATGAATATTGTAAATGCACAAACAGTAATTTCTCCGCATTGCAAGGTGCAATTCTGAAATTTTTTGCTTTTTCCTGCTCCTCTTAGCATGATAAAGAAGATTCAAAGAGATTGAGATGCCAGCTCCTTTCATTCAGTCAGTAGCTTCAATCATTTCTGGACATTTTTCAATGGCAAAAATCAATGAATATTGTAAATGCACAAACAGTAATTTCTCCGCATTGCAAGGTGCAATTCTGAAATTTTTTGCTTTTTCCTGCTCCTCTTAGCATGATAAAGAAGATTCAAAGAGAGTGAGATGCCAGCTCCTTTCATTCAGTCAGTAGCTTCAAACATTTCTGGTATATGAATAACATGATGTTTTTCAATGGCAAAAATCAATGAATATTGTAAATGCACAAACAGGAATTTCTCCGCATTGCAAGGTGCAATTCTGAAATTTTTTGCTTTTTCCTGCTCCTCTTAGCATGATAAAGAAGATTCAAAGAGAGTGAGATGCCAGCTCCTTTCATTCAGTCAGTAGCTTCAATCATTTCTGGACGTTTTTCAATGGCAAAAATCAATGAATATTGTAAATGCACAAACAGTAATTTCTCCGCATTGCAAGGTGCAATTCTGAAATTTTTTGCTTTTTCCTGCTCCTCTTAGCATGATAAAGAAGATTCAAAGAGAGTGAGATGCCAGCTCCTTTCATTCAGTCAGTAGCTTCAAACATTTCTGGTATATAAATAACATGATGTTTTTCAATGGCAAAAATCAATGAATATTGTAAATGCACAAACAGTAATTTCTCCGCATTGCAAGGTGCAATTCTGAAATTTTTTGCTTTTTCCTGCTCCTCTTAGCATGATAAAGAAGATTCAAAGAGAGTGAGATGCCAGCTCCTTTCATTCAGTCAGTAGCTTCAATCATTTCTGGACGTTTTTCAATGGCAAAAATCAATGAATATTGTAAATGCACAAACAGTAATTTCTCCGCATTGCAAGGTGCAATTCTGAAATTTTTTGCTTTTTAGTGCTCCTCTTAGCATGATAAAGAAGATTCAAAGAGAGTGAGATGCCAGCTCCTTTCATTCAGTCAGTAGCTTCAAACATTTCTGGTATATGAATAACATGATGTTTTTCAATGGCAAAAATCAATGACTATTGTAAATGCACAAACAGTAATTTCTCCGCATTGCAAGGTGCAATTCTGAAATTTTTTGCTTTTTCCTGCTCCTCTTAGCATGATAAAGAAGATTCAAAGAGAGTGAGATGCCAGCTCCTTTCATTCAGTCAGTAGCTTCAATCATTTCTGGACGTTTTTCAATGGCGAAAATCAATGAATATTGTAAATGCACAAACAGTAATTTCTCCGCATTGCAAGGTGCAATTCTGATATTTTTTGCTTTTTCCTGCTCCTCTTAGCATGATAAAGAAGATTCAAAGAGAGTGAGATGCCAGGTCCTTTCATTCAGTCAGTAGCTTCAATCATTTCTGGTATATGAATAACATGATGTTTTTCAATGGCAAAAATCAATGAATATTGTAAATGCACAAACAGTAATTTCTCCGCATTGCAAGGTGCAATTCTGAAATTTTTTGCTTTTTCCTGCTCCTCTTAGCATGATAAAGAAGTTTCAAAGAGATTGAGATGCCAGCTCCTTTCATTCAGTCAGTAGCTTCAATCATTTCTGGACGTTTTTCAATGGCAAAAATCAATGAATATTGTAAATGCACAAACAGTAATTTCTCCGCATTGCAAGGTGCAATTCTGAAATTTTTTGCTTTTTAGTGCTCCTCTTAGCATGATAAAGAAGATTCAAAGAGAGTGAGATGCCAGCTCCTTTCATTCAGTCAGTAGCTTCAAACATTTCTGGTATATGAATAACATGATGTTTTTCAATGGCAAAAATCAATGAATATTGTAAATGCACAAACAGGAATTTCTCCGCATTGCAAGGTGCAATTCTGAAATTTTTTGCTTTTTCCTGCTCCTCTTAGCATGATAAAGAAGATTCAAAGAGAGTGAGATGCCAGCTCCTTTCATTCAGTCAGTAGCTTCAATCATTTCTGGACGTTTTTCAATGGCAAAAATCAATGAATATTGTAAATGCACAAACAGTAATTTCTCCGCATTGCAAGGTGCAATTCTGAAATTTTTTGCTTTTTCCTGCTCCTCTTAGCATGATAAAGAAGATTCAAAGAGAGTGAGATGCCAGCTCCTTTCATTCAGTCAGTAGCTTCAAACATTTCTGGTATATAAATAACATGATGTTTTTCAATGGCAAAAATCAATGAATATTGTAAATGCACAAACAGTAATTTCTCCGCATTGCAAGGTGCAATTCTGAAATTTTTTGCTTTTTCCTGCTCCTCTTAGCATGATAAAGAAGATTCAAAGAGAGTGAGATGCCAGCTCCTTTCATTCAGTCAGTAGCTTCAATCATTTCTGGACATTTTTCAATCGCAAAAATCAATGAATATTGTAAATGCACAAACAGTAATTTCTCCGCATTGCAAGGTGCAATTCTGAAATTTTTTGCTTTTTCCTGCTCCTCTTAGCATGATAAAGAAGATTCAAAGAGAGTGAGATGCCAGCTCCTTTCATTCAGTCAGTAGCTTCAAACATTTCTGGTATATGAATAACATGATGTTTTTCAATGGCAAAAATCAATGAATATTGTAAATGCACAAACAGTAATTTCTCAGTATTGCAAGGTGCAATTCTGAAATTTTTTGCTTTTTCCTGCTCCTCTTAGCATGATAAAGAAGATTCAGAGTGAGATGCCAGCTCCTTTCATTCAGTCAGTAGCTTCAATCATTTCTGGACGTTTTTCAATGGCAAAAATCAATGAATATTGTAAATGCACAAACAGTAATTTCTCCGCATTGCAAGGTGCAATTCTGAAATTTTTTGCTTTTTCCTTCTCCTCTTAGCATGATAAAGAAGATTCAAAGAGAGTGAGATGCCAGCTCCTTTCATTCAGTCAGTAGCTTCAAACATTTCTGGTATATGAATAACATGATGTTTTTCAATGGCAAAAATCAATGAATATTGTAAATGCACAAACAGTAATTTCTCCGCATTGCAAGGTGCAATTCTGAAATTTTTTGCTTTTCCTGCTCCTCTTAGCATGATAAAGAAGATTCAAAGAGAGTGAGATGCCAGCTCCTTTCATTCAGTCAGTAGCTTCAATCATTTCTGGTATATGAATAACATGATGTTTTTCAATGGCAAAAATCAATGAATATTGTAATTGCACAAACAGTAATTTCTCCGCATTGCAAGGTGCAATTCTGAAATTTTTTGCTTTTTAGTGCTCCTCTTAGCATGATAAAGAAGATTCAAAGAGAGTGAGATGCCAGCTCCTTTCATTCAGTCAGTAGCTTCAAACATTTCTGGTATATGAATAACATGATGTTTTTCAATGGCAAAAATCAATGAATATTGTAAATGCACAAACAGTAATTTCTCCGCATTGCAAGGTGCAATTCTGAAATTTTTTGCTTTTTCCTGCTCCTCTTAGCATGATAAAGAAGATTCAAAGAGAGTGAGATGCCAGCTCCTTTCATTCAGTCAGTAGCTTCAATCATTTCTGGACGTTTTTCAATGGCGAAAATCAATGAATATTGTAAATGCACAAACAGTAATTTCTCCGCATTGCAAGGTGCAATTCTGATATTTTTTGCTTTTTCCTGCTCCTCTTAGCATGATAAAGAAGATTCAAAGAGAGTGAGATGCCAGGTCCTTTCATTCAGTCAGTAGCTTCAATCATTTCTGGTATATGAATAACATGATGTTTTTCAATGGCAAAAATCAATGAATATTGTAAATGCACAAACAGTAATTTCTCCGCATTGCAAGGTGCAATTCTGAAATTTTTTGCTTTTTCCTGCTCCTCTTAGCATGATAAAGAAGATTCAAAGAGAGTGAGATGCCAGCTCCTTTCATTCAGTCAGTAGCTTCAAACATATCTGGTATATGAATAACATGATGTTTTTCAATGGCAAAAATCAATGAATATTGTAAATGCACAAACAGTAATTTCTCCGCATTGCAAGGTGCAATTCTGAAATTTTTTGCTTTTTCCTGCTCCTCTTAGCATGATAAAGAAGTTTCAAAGAGATTGAGATGCCAGCTCCTTTCATTCAGTCAGTAGCTTCAATCATTTCTGGACGTTTTTCAATGGCAAAAATCATTGAATATTGTAAATGCACAAACAGTAATTTCTCCGCATTGCAAGGTGCAATTCTGAAATTTTTTGCTTTTTCCTGCTCCTCTTAGCATGATAAAGAAGATTCAAAGAGAGTGAGATGCCAGCTCCTTTCATTCAGTCAGTAGCTTCAAACATTTCTGGTATATGAATAACATGATGTTTTTCAATGGCAAAAATCAATGAATATTGTAAATGCACAAACAGGAATTTCTTCGCATTGCAAGGTGCAATTCTGAAATTTTTTGCTTTTTCCTGCTCCTCTTAGCATGATAAAGAAGATTCAAAGAGAGTGAGATGCCAGCTCCTTTCATTCAGTCAGTAGCTTCAATCATTTCTGGACGTTTTTCAATGGCAAAAATCAATGAATATTGTAAATGCACAAACAGTAATTTCTCCGCATTGTAAGGTGCAATTCTGAAATTTTTTGCTTTTTCCTGCTCCTCTTAGCATGATAAAGAAGATTCAAAGAGAGTGAGATGCCAGCTCCTTTCATTCAGTCAGTAGCTTCAATCATTTCTGGTATATAAATAACATGATGTTTTTCAAAGGCAAAAATCAATGAATATTGTAAATGCACAAACAGTAATTTCTCCGCATTGCAAGGTGCAATTCTAAAATTTTTTGCTTTTTCCTGCTCCTCTTAGCATGATAAAGAAGATTCAAAGTGAGTGAGATGCCAGCTCCTTTCATTCAGTCAGTAGCTTCAATCATTTCTGGATGTTTTTCAATCGCAAAAATCAATGAATATTGTAAATGCACAAACAGTAATTTCTCCGCATTGCAAGGTGCAATTCTAAAATTTTTTGCTTTTTCCTGCTCCTCTTAGCATGATAAAGAAGATTCAAAGTGAGTGAGATGCCAGCTCCTTTCATTCAGTCAGTAGCTTCAATCATTTCTGGATGTTTTTCAATCGCAAAAATCAATGAATATTGTAAATGCACAAACAGTAATTTCTCCGCATTGCAAGGTGCAATTCTGAAATTTTTTGCTTTTTCCTGCTCCTCTTAGCATGATAAAGAAGATTCAAAGAGAGTGAGATGCCAGCTCCTTTCATTCAGTCAGTAGCTTCAAACATTTCTGGTATATGATTAACATGATGTTTTTCAATGGCAAAAATCAATGAATATTGTAAATGCACAAACAGTAATTTCTCAGTATTGCAAGGTGCAATTCGGAAATTTTTTGCTTTTTCCTGCTCCTCTTAGCATGATAAAGAAGATTCAAAGAGAGTGAGATGCCAGCTCCTTTCATTCAGTCAGTAGCTTCAATCATTTCTGGACGTTTTTCAATGGCAAAAATCAATGAATATTGTAAATGCACAAACAGTAATTTCTCCGCATTGCAAGGTGCAATTCTGAAATTTTTTGCTTTTTCCTTCTCCTCTTAGCATGATAAAGAAGATTCAAAGAGAGTGAGATGCCAGCTCCTTTCATTCAGTCAGTAGCTTCAAACATTTCTGATATATGAATAACATGATGTTTTTCAATGGCAAAAATCAATGAATATTGTAAATGCACAAACAGTAATTTCTCTGCATTGCAAGGTGCAATTCTGAAATTTTTTGCTTTTTCCTGCTCCTCTTAGCATGATAAAGAAGATTCAAAGAGAGTGAGATGCCAGCTCCTTTCATTCAGTCAGTAGCTTCAATCAATTCTGGACGTTTTTCAATGGCAAAAATCAATGAATATTGTAAATGCACAAACAGTAATTTCTCCGCATTGCAAGGTGCAATTCTGAAATTTTTTGCTTTTTCCTGCTCCTCTTAGCATGATAAAGAAGATTCAAAGAGAGTGAGATGCCAGCTCCTTTCATTCAGTCAGTAGCTTCAATCATTTCTGGTATATAAATAACATGATGTTTTTCAAAGGCAAAAATCAATGAATATTGTAAATGCACAAACAGTAATTTCTCCGCATTGCAAGGTGCAATTCTAAAATTTTTTGCTTTTTCCTGCTCCTCTTAGCATGATAAAGAAGATTCAAAGTGAGTGAGATGCCAGCTCCTTTCATTCAGTCAGTAGCTTCAATCATTTCTGGATGTTTTTCAATCGCAAAAATCAATGAATATTGTAAATGCACAAACAGTAATTTCTCCGCATTGCAAGGTGCAATTCTGAAATTTTTTGCTTTTTCCTGCTCCTCTTAGCATGATAAAGAAGATTCAAAGAGAGTGAGATGCCAGCTCCTTTCATTCAGTCAGTAGCTTCAAACATTTCTGGTATATGATTAACATGATGTTTTTCAATGGCAAAAATCAATGAATATTGTAAATGCACAAACAGTAATTTCTCAGTATTGCAAGGTGCAATTCGGAAATTTTTTGCTTTTTCCTGCTCCTCTTAGCATGATAAAGAAGATTCAAAGAGAGTGAGATGCCAGCTCCTTTCATTCAGTCAGTAGCTTCAATCATTTCTGGACGTTTTTCAATGGCAAAAATCAATGAATATTGTAAATGCACAAACAGTAATTTCTCCGCATTGCAAGGTGCAATTCTGAAATTTTTTGCTTTTTCCTTCTCCTCTTAGCATGATAAAGAAGATTCAAAGAGAGTGAGATGCCAGCTCCTTTCATTCAGTCAGTAGCTTCAAACATTTCTGATATATGAATAACATGATGTTTTTCAATGGCAAAAATCAATGAATATTGTAAATGCACAAACAGTAATTTCTCTGCATTGCAAGGTGCAATTCTGAAATTTTTTGCTTTTTCCTGCTCCTCTTAGCATGATAAAGAAGATTCAAAGAGAGTGAGATGCCAGCTCCTTTCATTCAGTCAGTAGCTTCAATCAATTCTGGACGTTTTTCAATGGCAAAAATCAATGAATATTGTAAATGCACAAACAGTAATTTCTCCGCATTGCAAGGTGCAATTCTGAAATTTTTTGCTTTTTCCTGCTCCTCTTAGCATGATAAAGAAGATTCAAAGAGAGTGAGATGCCAGCTCCTTTCATTCAGTCAGTAGCTTCAAACATTTCTGGTATATAAATAACATGATGTTTTTCAATGGCAAAAATCAATGAATATTGTAAATGCACAAACAGTAATTTCTCCGCATTGCAAGGTGCAATTCTGAAATTTTTTGCTTTTTCCTGCTCCTCTTAGCATGATAAAGAAGATTCAAAGAGAGTGAGATGCCAGCTCCTTTCATTCAGTCAGTAGCTTCAATCATTTCTGGACGTTTTTCAATCGCAAAAATCAATGAATATTGTAAATGCACAAACAGTAATTTCTCCGCATTGCAAGGTGCAATTCTGAAATTTTTTGCTTTTTAGTGCTCCTCTTAGCATGATAAAGAAGATTCAAAGAGAGTGAGATGCCAGCTCGTTTCATTCAGTCAGTAGCTTCAAACATTTCTGGTATATGAATAACATGATGTTTTTCAATGGCAAAAATCAATGAATATTGTAAATGCACAAACAGTAATTTCTCAGTATTGCAAGGTGCAATTCTGAAATTTTTTGCTTTTTCCTGCTCCACTTAGCATGATAAAGAAGATTCAAAGAGAGTGAGATGCCAGCTCCTTTCATTCAGTCAGTAGCTTCAATCATTTCTGGACGTTTTTCAATGGCAAAAATCAATGAATATTGTAAATGCACAAACAGTAATTTCTCCGCATTGCAAGGTGCAATTCTGAAATTTTTTGCTTTTTCCTTCTCCTCTTAGCATGATAAAGAAGATTCAAAGAGAGTGAGATGCCAGCTCCTTTCATTCAGTCAGTAGCTTCAAACATTTCTGGTATATGAATAACATGATGTTTTTCAATGGCAAAAATCAATGAATATTGTAAATGCACAAACAGTAATTTCTCTGCATTGCAAGGTGCAATTCTGAAATTTTTTGCTTTTTCCTGCTCCTCTTAGCATGATAAAGAAGATTCAAAGAGAGTGAGATGCCAGCTCCTTTCATTCAGTCAGTAGCTTCAATCATTTCTGGTATATGAATAACATGATGTTTTTCAATGGCAAAAATCAATGAATATTGTAAATGCACAAACAGTAATTTCTCCGCATTGCAAGGTGCAATTCTGAAATTTTTTGCTTTTTCCTGCTCCTCTTAGCATGATAAAGAAGATTCAAAGAGATTGAGATGCCAGCTCCTTTCATTCAGTCAGTAGCTTCAATCATTTCTGGACATTTTTCAATGGCAAAAATCAATGAATATTGTAAATGCACAAACAGTAATTTCTCTGCATTGCAAGGTGCAATTCTGAAATTTTTTGCTTTTTCCTGCTCCTCTTAGCATGATAAAGAAGATTCAAAGAGAGTGAGATGCCAGCTCCTTTCATTCAGTCAGTAGCTTCAAACATTTCTGGTATATGAATAACATGATGTTTTTCAATGGCAAAAATCAATGAATATTGTAAATGCACAAACAGGAATTTCTCCGCATTGCAAGGTGCAATTCTGAAATTTTTTGCTTTTTCCTGCTCCTCTTAGCATGATAAAGAAGATTCAAAGAGAGTGAGATGCCAGCTCCTTTCATTCAGTCAGTAGCTTCAATCATTTCTGGACGTTTTTCAATGGCAAAAATCAATGAATATTGTAAATGCACAAACAGTAATTTCTCCGCATTGCAAGGTGCAATTCTGAAATTTTTTGCTTTTTCCTGCTCCTCTTAGCATGATAAAGAAGATTCAAAGAGAGTGAGATGCCAGCTCCTTTCATTCAGTCAGTAGCTTCAAACATTTCTGGTATATAAATAACATGATGTTTTTCAATGGCAAAAATCAATGAATATTGTAAATGCACAAACAGTAATTTCTCCGCATTGCAAGGTGCAATTCTGAAATTTTTTGCTTTTTCCTACTCCTCTTAGCATGATAAAGAAGATTCAAAGAGAGTGAGATGCCAGCTCCTTTCATTCAGTCAGTAGCTTCAATCATTTCTGGACGTTTTTCAATCGCAAAAATCAATGAATATTGTAAATGCACAAACAGTAATTTCTCCGCATTGCAAGGTGCAATTCTGAAATGTTTTGCTTTTTAGTGCTCCTCTTAGCATGATAAAGAAGATTCAAAGAGAGTGAGATGCCAGCTCCTTTCATTCAGTCAGTAGCTTCAAACATTTCTGGTATATGAATAACATGATGTTTTTCAATGGCAAAAATCAATGAATATTGTAAATGCACAAACAGTAATTTCTCCGCATTGCAAGGTGCAATTCTGAAATTTTTTGCTTTTTCCTGCTCCTCTTAGCATGATAAAGAAGATTCAAAGAGAGTGAGATGCCAGCTCCTTTCATTCAGTCAGTAGCTTCAATCATTTCTGGACGTTTTTCAATGGCGAAAATCAATGAATATTGTAAATGCACAAACAGTAATTTCTCCGCATTGCAAGGTGCAATTCTGATATTTTTTGCTTTTTCCTGCTCCTCTTAGCATGATAAAGAAGATTCAAAGAGAGTGAGATGCCAGGTCCTTTCATTCAGTCAGTAGCTTCAATCATTTCTGGTATATGAATAACATGATGTTTTTCAATGGCAAAAATCAATGAAAATTGTAAATGCACAAACAGTAATTTCTCCGCATTGCAAGGTGCAATTCTGAAATTTTTTGCTTTTTCCTGCTCCTCTTAGCATGATAAAGAAGATTCAAAGAGAGTGAGATGCCAGCTCCTTTCATTCAGTCAGTAGCTTCAAACATATCTGGTATATGAATAACATGATGTTTTTCAATGGCAAAAATCAATGAATATTGTAAATGCACAAACAGTAATTTCTCCGCATTGCAAGGTGCAATTCTGAAATTTTTTGCTTTTTCCTGCTCCTCTTAGCATGATAAAGAAGTTTCAAAGAGATTGAGATGCCAGCTCCTTTCATTCAGTCAGTAGCTTCAATCATTTCTGGACGTTTTTCAATGGCAAAAATCAATGAATATTGTAAATGCACAAACAGTAATTTCTCCGCATTGCAAGGTGCAATTCTGAAATTTTTTGCTTTTTAGTGCTCCTCTTAGCATGATAAAGAAGATTCAAAGAGAGTGAGATGCCAGCTCCTTTCATTCAGTCAGTAGCTTCAAACATTTCTGGTATATGAATAACATGATGTTTTTCAATGGCAAAAATCAATGAATATTGTAAATGCACAAACAGTAATTTCTCAGTATTGCAAGGTGCAATTCTGAAATTTTTTGCTTTTTCCTGCTCCTCTTAGCATGATAAAGAAGATTCAAAGAGAGTGAGATGCCAGCTCCTTTCATTCAGTCAGTAGCTTCAATCATTTCTGGACGTTTTTCAATGGCAAAAATCAATGAATATTGTAAATGCACAAACAGTAATTTCTCCGCATTGCAAGGTGCAATTCTGAAATTTTTTGCTTTTTCCTTCTCCTCTTAGCATGATAAAGAAGATTCAAAGAGAGTGAGATGCCAGCTCCTTTCATTCAGTCAGTAGCTTCAAACATTTCTGGTATATGAATAACATGATGTTTTTCAATGGCAAAAATCAATGAATATTGTAAATGCACAAACAGTAATTTCTCTGCATTGCAAGGTGCAATTCTGAAATTTTTTGCTTTTTCCTGCTCCTCTTAGCATGATAAAGAAGATTCAAAGAGAGTGAGATGCCAGCTCCTTTCATTCAGTCAGTAGCTTCAATCAATTCTGGACGTTTTTCAATGGCAAAAATCAATGAATATTGTAAATGCACAAACAGTAATTTCTCCGCATTGCAAGGTGCAATTCTGAAATTTTTTGCTTTTTCCTGCTCCTCTTAGCATGATAAAAACGATTCAAAGAGAGTGAGATGCCAGCTCCTTTCATTCAGTCAGTAGCTTCAATCATTTCTGTTATATGAATAACATGATGTTTTTCAATGGCAAAAATCAATGAATATTGTAAATGCACAAACAGTAATTTCTCCGCATTGCAAGGTGCAATTCTGAAATTTTTTGCTTTTCCTGCTCCTCTTAGCATGATAAAGAAGATTCAAAGAGAGTGAGATGCCAGCTCCTTTCATTCAGTCAGTAGCTTCAATCATTTCTGGTATATGAATAACATGATGTTTTTCAATGGCAAAAATCAATGAATATTGTAAATGCACAAACAGTAATTTCTCCGCATTGCAAGGTGCAATTCTGAAATTTTTTGCTTTTTCCTGCTCCTCTTAGCATGATAAAGAAGATTCAAAGAGATTGAGATGCCAGCTCCTTTCATTCAGTCAGTAGCTTCAATCATTTCTGGACATTTTTCAATGGCAAAAATCAATGAATATTGTAAATGCACAAACAGTAATTTCTCCGCATTGCAAGGTGCAATTCTGAAATTTTTTGCTTTTTCCTGCTCCTCTTAGCATGATAAAGAAGATTCAAAGAGAGTGAGATGCCAGCTCCTTTCATTCAGTCAGTAGCTTCAAACATTTCTGGTATATGAATAACATGATGTTTTTCAATGGCAAAAATCAATGAATATTGTAAATGCACAAACAGTAATTTCTCTGCATTGCAAGGTGCAATTCTGAAATTTTTTGCTTTTTCCTGCTCCTCTTAGCATGATAAAGAAGATTCAAAGAGAGTGAGATGCCAGCTCCTTTCATTCAGTCAGTAGCTTCAATCAATTCTGGACGTTTTTCAATGGCAAAAATCAATGAATATTGTAAATGCACAAACAGTAATTTCTCCGCATTGCAAGGTGCAATTCTGAAATTTTTTGCTTTTTCCTGCTCCTCTTAGCATGATAAAGACGATTCAAAGAGAGTGAGATGCCAGCTCCTTTCATTCAGTCAGTAGCTTCAATCATTTCTGTTATATGAATAACATGATGTTTTTCAATGGCAAAAATCAATGAATATTGTAAATGCACAAACAGTAATTTCTCCGCATTGCAAGGTGCAATTCTGAAATTTTTTGCTTTTCCTGCTCCTCTTAGCATGATAAAGAAGATTCAAAGAGAGTGAGATGCCAGCTCCTTTCATTCAGTCAGTAGCTTCAATCATTTCTGGTATATGAATAACATGATGTTTTTCAATGGCAAAAATCAATGAATATTGTAAATGCACAAACAGTAATTTCTCCGCATTGCAAGGTGCAATTCTGAAATTTTTTGCTTTTTCCTGCTCCTCTTAGCATGATAAAGAAGATTCAAAGAGATTGAGATGCCAGCTCCTTTCATTCAGTCAGTAGCTTCAATCATTTCTGGACATTTTTCAATGGCAAAAATCAATGAATATTGTAAATGCGCAAACAGTAATTTCTCCGCATTGCAAGGTGCAATTCTGAAATTTTTTGCTTTTTCCTGCTCCTCTTAGCATGATAAAGAAGATTCAAAGAGAGTGAGATGCCAGCTCCTTTCATTCAGTCAGTAGCTTCAAACATTTCTGGTATATGAATAACATGATGTTTTTCAATGGCAAAAATCAATGAATATTGTAAATGCACAAACAGGAATTTCTCCGCATTGCAAGGTGCAATTCTGAAATTTTTTGCTTTTTCCTGCTCCTCTTAGCATGATAAAGAAGATTCAAAGAGAGTGAGATGCCAGCTCCTTTCATTCAGTCAGTAGCTTCAATCATTTCTGGACGTTTTTCAATGGCAAAAATCAATGAATATTGTAAATGCACAAACAGTAATTTCTCCGCATTGCAAGGTGCAATTCTGAAATTTTTTGCTTTTTCCTGCTCCTCTTAGCATGATAAAGAAGATTCAAAGAGAGTGAGATGCCAGCTCCTTTCATTCAGTCAGTAGCTTCAAACATTTCTGGTATATAAATAACATGATGTTTTTCAATGGCAAAAATCAATGAATATTGTAAATGCACAAACAGTAATTTCTCCGCATTGCAAGGTGCAATTCTGAAATTTTTTGCTTTTTCCTGCTCCTCTTAGCATGATAAAGAAGATTCAAAGAGAGTGAGATGCCAGCTCCTTTCATTCAGTCAGTAGCTTCAATCATTTCTGGACGTTTTTCAATCGCAAAAATCAATGAATATTGTAAATGCACAAACAGTAATTTCTCCGCATTGCAAGGTGCAATTCTGAAATTTTTTGCTTTTTAGTGCTCCTCTTAGCATGATAAAGAAGATTCAAAGAGAGTGAGATGCCAGCTCCTTTCATTCAGTCAGTAGCTTCAAACATTTCTGGTATATGAATAACATGATGTTTTTCAATGGCAAAAATCAATGAATATTGTAAATGCACAAACAGTAATTTCTCCGCATTGCAAGGTGCAATTCTGAAATTTTTTGCTTTTTCCTGCTCCTCTTAGCATGATAAAGAAGATTCAAAGAGAGTGAGATGCCAGCTCCTTTCATTCAGTCAGTAGCTTCAATCATTTCTGGACGTTTTTCAATGGCGAAAATCAATGAATATTGTAAATGCACAAACAGTAATTTCTCCGCATTGCAAGGTGCAATTCTGATATTTTTTGCTTTTTCCTGCTCCTCTTAGCATGATAAAGAAGATTCAAAGAGAGTGAGATGCCAGGTCCTTTCATTCAGTCAGTAGCTTCAATCATTTCTGGTATATGAATAACATGATGTTTTTCAATGGCAAAAATCAATGAAAATTGTAAATGCACAAACAGTAATTTCTCCGCATTGCAAGGTGCAATTCTGAAATTTTTTGCTTTTTCCTGCTCCTCTTAGCATGATAAAGAAGATTCAAAGAGAGTGAGATGCCAGCTCCTTTCATTCAGTCAGTAGCTTCAAACATATCTGGTATATGAATAACATGATGTTTTTCAATGGCAAAAATCAATGAATATTGTAAATGCACAAACAGTAATTTCTCCGCATTGCAAGGTGCAATTCTGAAATTTTTTGCTTTTTCCTGCTCCTCTTAGCATGATAAAGAAGTTTCAAAGAGATTGAGATGCCAGCTCCTTTCATTCAGTCAGTAGCTTCAATCATTTCTGGACGTTTTTCAATGGCAAAAATCAATGAATATTGTAAATGCACAAACAGTAATTTCTCCGCATTGCAAGGTGCAATTCTGAAATTTTTTGCTTTTTAGTGCTCCTCTTAGCATGATAAAGAAGATTCAAAGAGAGTGAGATGCCAGCTCCTTTCATTCAGTCAGTAGCTTCAAACATTTCTGGTATATGAATAACATGATGTTTTTCAATGGCAAAAATCAATGAATATTGTAAATGCACAAACAGTAATTTCTCAGTATTGCAAGGTGCAATTCTGAAATTTTTTGCTTTTTCCTGCTCCTCTTAGCATGATAAAGAAGATTCAAAGAGAGTGAGATGCCAGCTCCTTTCATTCAGTCAGTAGCTTCAATCATTTCTGGACGTTTTTCAATGGCAAAAATCAATGAATATTGTAAATGCACAAACAGTAATTTCTCCGCATTGCAAGGTGCAATTCTGAAATTTTTTGCTTTTTCCTTCTCCTCTTAGCATGATAAAGAAGATTTAAAGAGAGTGAGATGCCAGCTCCTTTCATTCAGTCAGTAGCTTCAAACATTTCTGGTATATGAATAACATGATGTTTTTCAATGGCAAAAATCAATGAATATTGTAAATGCACAAACAGTAATTTCTCTGCATTGCAAGGTGCAATTCTGAAATTTTTTGCTTTTTCCTGCTCCTCTTAGCATGATAAAGAAGATTCAAAGAGAGTGAGATGCCAGCTCCTTTCATTCAGTCAGTAGCTTCAATCAATTCTGGACGTTTTTCAATGGCAAAAATCAATGAATATTGTAAATGCACAAACAGTAATTTCTCCGCATTGCAAGGTGCAATTCTGAAATTTTTTGCTTTTTCCTGCTCCTCTTAGCATGATAAAGACGATTCAAAGAGAGTGAGATGCCAGCTCCTTTCATTCAGTCAGTAGCTTCAATCATTTCTGTTATATGAATAACATGATGTTTTTCAATGGCAAAAATCAATGAATATTGTAAATGCACAAACAGTAATTTCTCCGCATTGCAAGGTGCAATTCTGAAATTTTTTGCTTTTCCTGCTCCTCTTAGCATGATAAAGAAGATTCAAAGAGAGTGAGATGCCAGCTCCTTTCATTCAGTCAGTAGCTTCAATCATTTCTGGTATATGAATAACATGATGTTTTTCAATGGCAAAAATCAATGAATATTGTAAATGCACAAACAGTAATTTCTCCGCATTGCAAGGTGCAATTCTGAAATTTTTTGCTTTTTCCTGCTCCTCTTAGCATGATAAAGAAGATTCAAAGAGATTGAGATGCCAGCTCCTTTCATTCAGTCAGTAGCTTCAATCATTTCTGGACATTTTTCAATGGCAAAAATCAATGAATATTGTAAATGCGCAAACAGTAATTTCTCCGCATTGCAAGGTGCAATTCTGAAATTTTTTGCTTTTTCCTGCTCCTCTTAGCATGATAAAGAAGATTCAAAGAGAGTGAGATGCCAGCTCCTTTCATTCAGTCAGTAGCTTCAAACATTTCTGGTATATGAATAACATGATGTTTTTCAATGGCAAAAATCAATGAATATTGTAAATGCACAAACAGGAATTTCTCCGCATTGCAAGGTGCAATTCTGAAATTTTTTGCTTTTTCCTGCTCCTCTTAGCATGATAAAGAAGATTCAAAGAGAGTGAGATGCCAGCTCCTTTCATTCAGTCAGTAGCTTCAATCATTTCTGGACGTTTTTCAATGGCAAAAATCAATGAATATTGTAAATGCACAAACAGTAATTTCTCCGCATTGCAAGGTGCAATTCTGAAATTTTTTGCTTTTTCCTGCTCCTCTTAGCATGATAAAGAAGATTCAAAGAGAGTGAGATGCCAGCTCCTTTCATTCAGTCAGTAGCTTCAAACATTTCTGGTATATAAATAACATGATGTTTTTCAATGGCAAAAATCAATGAATATTGTAAATGCACAAACAGTAATTTCTCCGCATTGCAAGGTGCAATTCTGAAATTTTTTGCTTTTTCCTGCTCCTCTTAGCATGATAAAGAAGATTCAAAGAGAGTGAGATGCCAGCTCCTTTCATTCAGTCAGTAGCTTCAATCATTTCTGGACGTTTTTCAATCGCAAAAATCAATGAATATTGTAAATGCACAAACAGTAATTTCTCCGCATTGCAAGGTGCAATTCTGAAATTTTTTGCTTTTTAGTGCTCCTCTTAGCATGATAAAGAAGATTCAAAGAGAGTGAGATGCCAGCTCCTTTCATTCAGTCAGTAGCTTCAAACATTTCTGGTATATGAATAACATGATGTTTTTCAATGGCAAAAATCAATGAATATTGTAAATGCACAAACAGTAATTTCTCCGCATTGCAAGGTGCAATTCTGAAATTTTTTGCTTTTTCCTGCTCCTCTTAGCATGATAAAGAAGATTCAAAGAGAGTGAGATGCCAGCTCCTTTCATTCAGTCAGTAGCTTCAATCATTTCTGGACGTTTTTCAATGGCGAAAATCAATGAATATTGTAAATGCACAAACAGTAATTTCTCCGCATTGCAAGGTGCAATTCTGATATTTTTTGCTTTTTCCTGCTCCTCTTAGCATGATAAAGAAGATTCAAAGAGAGTGAGATGCCAGGTCCTTTCATTCAGTCAGTAGCTTCAATCATTTCTGGTATATGAATAACATGATGTTTTTCAATGGCAAAAATCAATGAAAATTGTAAATGCACAAACAGTAATTTCTCCGCATTGCAAGGTGCAATTCTGAAATTTTTTGCTTTTTCCTGCTCCTCTTAGCATGATAAAGAAGATTCAAAGAGAGTGAGATGCCAGCTCCTTTCATTCAGTCAGTAGCTTCAAACATATCTGGTATATGAATAACATGATGTTTTTCAATGGCAAAAATCAATGAATATTGTAAATGCACAAACAGTAATTTCTCCGCATTGCAAGGTGCAATTCTGAAATTTTTTGCTTTTTCCTGCTCCTCTTAGCATGATAAAGAAGTTTCAAAGAGATTGAGATGCCAGCTCCTTTCATTCAGTCAGTAGCTTCAATCATTTCTGGACGTTTTTCAATGGCAAAAATCAATGAATATTGTAAATGCACAAACAGTAATTTCTCCGCATTGCAAGGTGCAATTCTGAAATTTTTTGCTTTTTAGTGCTCCTCTTAGCATGATAAAGAAGATTCAAAGAGAGTGAGATGCCAGCTCCTTTCATTCAGTCAGTAGCTTCAAACATTTCTGGTATATGAATAACATGATGTTTTTCAATGGCAAAAATCAATGAATATTGTAAATGCACAAACAGTAATTTCTCAGTATTGCAAGGTGCAATTCTGAAATTTTTTGCTTTTTCCTGCTCCTCTTAGCATGATAAAGAAGATTCAAAGAGAGTGAGATGCCAGCTCCTTTCATTCAGTCAGTAGCTTCAATCATTTCTGGACGTTTTTCAATGGCAAAAATCAATGAATATTGTAAATGCACAAACAGTAATTTCTCCGCATTGCAAGGTGCAATTCTGAAATTTTTTGCTTTTTCCTTCTCCTCTTAGCATGATAAAGAAGATTTAAAGAGAGTGAGATGCCAGCTCCTTTCATTCAGTCAGTAGCTTCAAACATTTCTGGTATATGAATAACATGATGTTTTTCAATGGCAAAAATCAATGAATATTGTAAATGCACAAACAGTAATTTCTCTGCATTGCAAGGTGCAATTCTGAAATTTTTTGCTTTTTCCTGCTCCTCTTAGCATGATAAAGAAGATTCAAAGAGAGTGAGATGCCAGCTCCTTTCATTCAGTCAGTAGCTTCAATCAATTCTGGACGTTTTTCAATGGCAAAAATCAATGAATATTGTAAATGCACAAACAGTAATTTCTCCGCATTGCAAGGTGCAATTCTGAAATTTTTTGCTTTTTCCTGCTCCTCTTAGCATGATAAAGACGATTCAAAGAGAGTGAGATGCCAGCTCCTTTCATTCAGTCAGTAGCTTCAATTATTTCTGTTATATGAATAACATGATGTTTTTCAATGGCAAAAATCAATGAATATTGTAAATGCACAAACAGTAATTTCTCCGCATTGCAAGGTGCAATTCTGAAATTTTTTGCTTTTCCTGCTCCTCTTAGCATGATAAAGAAGATTCAAAGAGAGTGAGATGCCAGCTCCTTTCATTCAGTCAGTAGCTTCAATCATTTCTGGTATATGAATAACATGATGTTTTTCAATGGCAAAAATCAATGAATATTGTAAATGCACAAACAGTAATTTCTCCGCATTGCAAGGTGCAATTCTGAAATTTTTTGCTTTTTCCTGCTCCTCTTAGCATGATAAAGAAGATTCAAAGAGATTGAGATGCCAGCTCCTTTCATTCAGTCAGTAGCTTCAATCATTTCTGGACATTTTTCAGTGGCAAAAATCAATGAATATTGTAAATGCACAAACAGTAATTTCTCCGCATTGCAAGGTGCAATTCTGAAATTTTTTGCTTTTTCCTGCTCCTCTTAGCATGATAAAGAAGATTCAAAGAGAGTGAGATGCCAGCTCCTTTCATTCAGTCAGTAGCTTCAAACATTTCTGGTATATGAATAACATGATGTTTTTCAATGGCAAAAATCAATGAATATTGTAAATGCACAAACAGGAATTTCTCCGCATTGCAAGGTGCAATTCTGAAATTTTTTGCTTTTTCCTGCTCCTCTTAGCATGATAAAGAAGATTCAAAGAGAGTGAGATGCCAGCTCCTTTCATTCAGTCAGTAGCTTCAATCATTTCTGGACGTTTTTCAATGGCAAAAATCAATGAATATTGTAAATGCACAAACAGTAATTTCTCCGCATTGCAAGGTGCAATTCTGAAATTTTTTGCTTTTTCCTGCTCCTCTTAGCATGATAAAGAAGATTCAAAGAGAGTGAGATGCCAGCTCCTTTCATTCAGTCAGTAGCTTCAAACATTTCTGGTATATAAATAACATGATGTTTTTCAATGGCAAAAATCAATGAATATTGTAAATGCACAAACAGTAATTTCTCCGCATTGCAAGGTGCAATTCTGAAATTTTTTGCTTTTTCCTGCTCCTCTTAGCATGATAAAGAAGATTCAAAGAGAGTGAGATGCCAGCTCCTTTCATTCAGTCAGTAGCTTCAATCATTTCTGGACGTTTTTCAATCGCAAAAATCAATGAATATTGTAAATGCACAAACAGTAATTTCTCCGCATTGCAAGGTGCAATTCTGAAATTTTTTGCTTTTTAGTGCTCCTCTTAGCATGATAAAGAAGATTCAAAGAGAGTGAGATGCCAGCTCCTTTCATTCAGTCAGTAGCTTCAAACATTTCTGGTATATGAATAACATGATGTTTTTCAATGGCAAAAATCAATGAATATTGTAAATGCACAAACAGTAATTTCTCCGCATTGCAAGGTGCAATTCTGAAATTTTTTGCTTTTTCCTGCTCCTCTTAGCATGATAAAGAAGATTCAAAGAGAGTGAGATGCCAGCTCCTTTCATTCAGTCAGTAGCTTCAATCATTTCTGGACGTTTTTCAATGGCGAAAATCAATGAATATTGTAAATGCACAAACAGTAATTTCTCCGCATTGCAAGGTGCAATTCTGATATTTTTTGCTTTTTCCTGCTCCTCTTAGCATGATAAAGAAGATTCAAAGAGAGTGAGATGCCAGGTCCTTTCATTCAGTCAGTAGCTTCAATCATTTCTGGTATATGAATAACATGATGTTTTTCAATGGCAAAAATCAATGAAAATTGTAAATGCACAAACAGTAATTTCTCCGCATTGCAAGGTGCAATTCTGAAATTTTTTGCTTTTTCCTGCTCCTCTTAGCATGATAAAGAAGATTCAAAGAGAGTGAGATGCCAGCTCCTTTCATTCAGTCAGTAGCTTCAAACATATCTGGTATATGAATAACATGATGTTTTTCAATGGCAAAAATCAATGAATATTGTAAATGCACAAACAGTAATTTCTCCGCATTGCAAGGTGCAATTCTGAAATTTTTTGCTTTTTCCTGCTCCTCTTAGCATGATAAAGAAGTTTCAAAGAGATTGAGATGCCAGCTCCTTTCATTCAGTCAGTAGCTTCAATCATTTCTGGACGTTTTTCAATGGCAAAAATCAATGAATATTGTAAATGCACAAACAGTAATTTCTCCGCATTGCAAGGTGCAATTCTGAAAATTTTTGCTTTTTCCTGCTCCTCTTAGCATGATAAAGAAGATTCAAAGAGAGTGAGATGCCAGCTCCTTTCATTCAGTCAGTAGCTTCAAACATTTCTGGTATATGAATAACATGATGTTTTTCAATGGCAAAAATCAATGAATATTGTAAATGCACAAACAGGAATTTCTCCGCATTGCAAGGTGCAATTCTGAAATTTTTTGCTTTTTCCTGCTCCTCTTAGCATGATAAAAAAGATTCAAAGAGAGTGAGATGCCAGCTCCTTTCATTCAGTCAGTAGCTTCAATCATTTCTGGACGTTTTTCAATGGCAAAAATCAATGAATATTGTAAATGCACAAACAGTAATTTCTCCGCATTGCAAGGTGCAATTCTGAAATTTTTTGCTTTTTCCTGCTCCTCTTAGCATGATAAAGAAGATTCAAAGAGAGTGAGATGCCAGCTCCTTTCATTCAGTCAGTAGCTTCAATCATTTCTGGTATATAAATAACATGATGTTTTTCAATGGCAAAAATCAATGAATATTGTAAATGCACAAACAGTAATTTCTCCGCATTGCAAGGTGCAATTCTGAAATTTTTTGCTTTTTCCTGCTCCTCTTAGCATGATAAAGAAGATTCAAAGAGAGTGAGATGCAAGCTCCTTTCATTCAGTCAGTAGCTTCAATCATTTCTGGATGTTTTTCAATCGCAAAAATCAATGAATATTGTAAATGCACAAACAGTAATTTCTCCGCATTGCAAGGTGCAATTCTGAAATTTTTTGCTTTTTCCTGCTCCTCTTAGCATGATAAAGAAGATTCAAAGAGAGTGAGATGCCAGCTCCTTTCATTCAGTCAGTAGCTTCAAACATTTCTGGTATATGAATAACATGATGTTTTTCAATGGCAAAAATCAATGAATATTGTAAATGCACAAACAGTAATTTCTCAGTATTGCAAGGTGCAATTCTGAAATTTTTTGCTTTTTCCTGCTCCTCTTAGCATGATAAAGAAGATACAAAGAGAGTGAGATGCCAGCTCCTTTCATTCAGTCAGTAGCTTCAATCATTTCTGGACGTTTTTCAATGGCAAAAATCAATGAATATTGTAAATGCACAAACAGTAATTTCTCCGCATTGCAAGGTGCAATTCTGAAATTTTTTGCTTTTTCCTTCTCCTCTTAGCATGATAAAGAAGATTCAAAGAGAGTGAGATGCCAGCTCCTTTCATTCAGTCAGTAGCTTCAAACATTTCTGGTATATGAATAACATGATGTTTTTCAATGGCAAAAATCAATGAATATTGTAAATGCACAAACAGTAATTTCTCTGCATTGCAAGGTGCAATTCTGAAATTTTTTGCTTTTTCCTGCTCCTCTTAGCATGATAAAGAAGATTCAAAGAGAGTGAGATGCCAGCTCCTTTCATTTAGTCAGTAGCTTCAATCAATTCTGGACGTTTTTCAATGGCAAAAATCAATGAATATTGTAAATGCACAAACAGTAATTTCTCCGCATTGCAAGGTGCAATTCTGAAATTTTTTGCTTTTTCCTGCTCCTCTTAGCATGATAAAGACGATTCAAAGAGAGTGAGATGCCAGCTCCTTTCATTCAGTCAGTAGCTTCAATCATTTCTGGTATATGAATAACATGATGTTTTTCAATGGCAAAAATCAATGAATATTGTAAATGCACAAACAGTAATTTCTCCGCATTGCAAGGTGCAATTCTGAAATTTTTTGCTTTTCCTGCTCCTCTTAGCATGATAAAGAAGATTCAAAGAGAGTGAGATGCCAGCTCCTTTCATTCAGTCAGTAGCTTCAATCATTTCTGGTATATGAATAACATGATGTTTTTCAATGGCAAAAATCAATGAATATTGTAAATGCACAAACAGTAATTTCTCCGCATTGCAAGGTGCAATTCTGAAATTTTTTGCTTTTTCCTGCTCCTCTTAGCATGATAAAGAAGATTCAAAGAGATTGAGATGCCAGCTCCTTTCATTCAGTCAGTAGCTTCAATCATTTCTGGACATTTTTCAATGGCAAAAATCATTGAATATTGTAAATGCACAAACAGTAATTTCTCCGCATTGCAAGGTGCAATTCTGAAATTTTTTGCTTTTTCCTGCTCCTCTTAGCATGATAAAGAAGATTCAAAGAGAGTGAGATGCCAGCTCCTTTCATTCAGTCAGTAGCTTCAATCATTTCTGGTATATAAATAACATGATGTTTTTCAATGGCAAAAATCAATGAATATTGTAAATGCACAAACAGTAATTTCTCCGCATTGCAAGGTGCAATTCTGAAATTTTTTGCTTTTTCCTGCTCCTCTTAGCATGATAAAGAAGATTCAAAGAGAGTGAGATGCCAGCTCCTTTCATTCAGTCAGTAGCTTCAATCATTTCTGGATGTTTTTCAATCGCAAAAATCAATGAATATTGTAAATGCACAAACAGTAATTTCTCCGCATTGCAAGGTGCAATTCTGAAATTTTTTGCTTTTTCCTGCTCCTCTTAGCATGATAAAGAAGATTCAAAGAGAGTGAGATGCCAGCTCCTTTCATTCAGTCAGTAGCTTCAAACATTTCTGGTATATGAATAACATGATGTTTTTCAATGGCAAAAATCAATGAATATTGTAAATGCACAAACAGTAATTTCTCAGTATTGCAAGGTGCAATTCTGAAATTTTTTGCTTTTTCCTGCTCCTCTTAGCATGATAAAGAAGATACAAAGAGAGTGAGATGCCAGCTCCTTTCATTCAGTCAGTAGCTTCAATCATTTCTGGACGTTTTTCAATGGCAAAAATCAATGAATATTGTAAATGCACAAACAGTAATTTCTCCGCATTGCAAGGTGCAATTCTGAAATTTTTTGCTTTTTCCTTCTCCTCTTAGCATGATAAAGAAGATTCAAAGAGAGTGAGATGCCAGCTCCTTTCATTCAGTCAGTAGCTTCAAACATTTCTGGTATATGAATAACATGATGTTTTTCAATGGCAAAAATCAATGAATATTGTAAATGCACAAACAGTAATTTCTCTGCATTGCAAGGTGCAATTCTGAAATTTTTTGCTTTTTCCTGCTCCTCTTAGCATGATAAAGAAGATTCAAAGAGAGTGAGATGCCAGCTCCTTTCATTCAGTCAGTAGCTTCAATCAATTCTGGACGTTTTTCAATGGCAAAAATCAATGAATATTGTAAATGCACAAACAGTAATTTCTCCGCATTGCAAGGTGCAATTCTGAAATTTTTTGCTTTTTCCTGCTCCTCTTAGCATGATAAAGAAGATTCAAAGAGATTGAGATGCCAGCTCCTTTCATTCAGTCAGTAGCTTCAATCATTTCTGGACATTTTTCAATGGCAAAAATCAATGAATATTGTAAATGCACAAACAGTAATTTCTCCGCATTGCAAGGTGCAATTCTGAAATTTTTGCTTTTTCCTGCTCCTCTTAGCATGATAAAGAAGATTCAAAGAGAGTGAGATGCCAGCTCCTTTCATTCAGTCAGTAGCTTCAAACATTTCTGGTATATGAATAACATGATGTTTTTCAATGGCAAAAATCAATGAATATTGTAAATGCACAAACAGGAATTTCTCCGCATTGCAAGGTGCAATTCTGAAATGTTTTGCTTTTTCCTGCTCCTCTTAGCATGATAAAGAAGATTCAAAGAGAGTGAGATGCCAGCTCCTTTCATTCAGTCAGTAGCTTCAATCATTTCTGGACGTTTTTCAATGGCAAAAATCAATGAATATTGTAAATGCACAAACAGTAATTTCTCCGCATTGCAAGGTGCAATTCTGAAATTTTTTGCTTTTTCCTGCTCCTCTTAGCATGATAAAGAAGATTCAAAGAGAGTGAGATGCCAGCTCCTTTCATTCAGTCAGTAGCTTCAAACATTTCTGGTATATAAATAACATGATGTTTTTCAATGGCAAAAATCAATGAATATTGTAAATGCACAAACAGTAATTTCTCCGCATTGCAAGGTGCAATTCTGAAATTTTTTGCTTTTTCCTGCTCCTCTTAGCATGATAAAGAAGATTCAAAGAGAGTGAGATGCCAGCTCCTTTCATTCAGTCAGTAGCTTCAATCATTTCTGGACGTTTTTCAATCGCAAAAATCAATGAATATTGTAAATGCACAAACAGTAATTTCTCCGCATTGCAAGGTGCAATTCTGAAATTTTTTGCTTTTTAGTGCTCCTCTTAGCATGATAAAGAAGATTCAAAGAGAGTGAGATGCCAGCTCCTTTGATTCAGTCAGTAGCTTCAAACATTTCTGGTATATGAATAACATGATGTTTTTCAATGGCAAAAATCAATGAATATTGTAAATGCACAAACAGTAATTTCTCCGCATTGCAAGGTGCAATTCTGAATTTTTTTGCTTTTTCCTGCTCCTCTTAGCATGATAAAGAAGATTCAAAGAGAGTGAGATGCCAGCTCCTTTCATTCAGTCAGTAGCTTCAATCATTTCTGGACGTTTTTCAATGGCAAAAATCAATGAATATTGTAAATGCACAAACAGTAATTTCTCCGCATTGCAAGGTGCAATTCTGAAATTTTTTGCTTTTTCCTGCTCCTCTTAGCATGATAAAGAAGATTCAAAGAGAGTGAGATGCCAGGTCCTTTCATTCAGTCAGTAGCTTCAATCATTTCTGGTATATGAATAACATGATGTTTTTCAATGGCAAAAATCAATGAATATTGTAAATGCACAAACAGTAATTTCTCCGCATTGCAAGGTGCAATTCTGAAATTTTTTTTCTTTTTCCTGCTCCTCTTAGCATGATAAAGAAGATTCAAAGAGAGTGAGATGCCAGCTCCTTTCATTCAGTCAGTAGCTTCAAACATATCTGGTATATGAATAACATGATGTTTTTCAATGGCAAAAATCAATGAATATTGTAAATGCACAAACAGTAATTTCTCCGCATTGCAAGGTGCAATTCTGAAATTTTTTGCTTTTTCCTGCTCCTCTTAGCATGATAAAGAAGATTCAAAGAGATTGAGATGCCAGCTCCTTTCATTCAGTCAGTAGCTTCAATCATTTCTGGACGTTTTTCAATGGCAAAAATCAATGAATATTGTAAAAGCACAAACAGAAATTTCTCCGCATTGCAAGGTGCAATTCTGAAATTTTTTGCTTTTTCCTGCTCCTCTTAGCATGATAAAGAAGATTCAAAGAGAGTGAGATGCCAGCTCCTTTCATTCAGTCAGTAGCTTCAAACATTTCTGGTATATGAATAACATGATGTTTTTCAATGGCAAAAATCAATGAATATTGTAAATGCACAAACAGTAATTTCTCTGCATTGCAAGGTGGAATTCTGAAATTTTTTGCTTTTTCCTGCTCCTCTTAGCATGATAAAGAAGATTCAAAGAGAGTGAGATGCCAGCTCCTTTCATTCAGTCAGTAGCTTCAATCATTTCTGGACGTTTTTCAATGGCAAAAATCAATGAATATTGTAAATGCACAAACAGTAATTTCTCCGCATTGCAAGGTGCAATTCTGGAATTTTTTGCTTTTTCCTGCTCCTCTTAGCATGATAAAGAAGATTCAAAGAGAGTGAGATGCCAGCTCCTTTCATTCAGTCAGTAGCTTCAATCATTTCTGGTATATGAATAACATGATGTTTTTCAATGGCAAAAATCAATGAATATTGTAAATGCACAAACAGTAATTTCTCCGCATTGCAAGGTGCAATTCTGAAATTTTTTGCTTTTTAGTGCTCCTCTTAGCATGATAAAGAAGATTCAAAGAGAGTGAGATGCCAGCTCCTTTCATTCAGTCAGTAGCTTCAATCATTTCTGGACGTTTTTCAATGGCAAAAATCAATGAATATTGTAAATGCACAAACAGTAATTTCTCCGCATTGCAAGGTGCAATTCTGAAATTTTTTGCTTTTTCCTGCTCCTCTTAGCATGATAAAGAAGATTCAAAGAGAGTGAGATGCCAGGTCCTTTCATTCAGTCAGTAGCTTCAATCATTTCTGGTATATGAATAACATGATGTTTTTCAATGGCAAAAATCAATGAATATTGTAAATGCACAAACAGTAATTTCTCCGCATTGCAAGGTGCAATTCTGAAATTTTTAGCTTTTTCCTGCTCCTCTTAGCATGATAAAGAAGATTCAAAGAGAGTGAGATGCCAGCTCCTTTCATTCAGTCAGTAGCTTCAAACATATCTGGTATATGAATAACATGATGTTTTTCAATGGCAAAAATCAATGAATATTGTAAATGCACAAACAGTAATTTCTCCGCATTGCAAGGTGCAATTCTGAAATTTTTGCTTTTTCCTGCTCCTCTTAGCATGATAAAGAAGATTCAAAGAGATTGAGATGCCAGCTCCTTTCATTCAGTCAGTAGCTTCAATCATTTCTGGACGTTTTTCAATGGCAAAAATCAATGAATATTGTAAATGCACAAACAGTAATTTCTCCGCATTGCAAGGTGCAATTCTGAAATTTTTTGCTTTTTCCTGCTCCTCTTAGCATGATAAAGAAGATTCAAAGAGAGTGAGATGCCAGCTCCTTTCAATCAGTCAGTAGCTTCAAACATTTCTGGTATATGAATAACATGATGTTTTTCAATGGCAAAAATCAATGAATATTGTAAATGCACAAACAGGAATTTCTCCGCATTGCAAGGTGCAATTTTGAAATTTTTTGCTTTTTCCTGCTCCTCTTAGCATGATAAAGAAGATTCAAAGAGAGTGAGATGCCAGCTCCTTTCATTCAGTCAGTAGCTTCAATCACTTCTGGACGTTTTTCAATGGCAAAAATCAATGAATATTGTAAATGCACAAACAGTAATTTCTCCGCATTGCAAGGTGCAATTCTGAAATTTTTTGCTTTTTCCTGCTCCTCTTAGCATGATAGAGAAGATTCAAAGAGAGTGAGATGCCAGCTCCTTTCATTCAGTCAGTAGCTTCAATCATTTCTGGTCGTTTTTCAATGGCAAAAATCAATGAATATTGTAAATGCACAAACAGTAATTTCTCCGCATTGCAAGGTGCAATTCTGAAATTTTTTAGTTTTTCCTGCTCCTCTTAGCATGATAAAGAAGATTCAAAGAGAGTGAGATGCCAGCTCCTTTCATTCAGTCAGTAGCTTCAAACATTTCTGGTATATGAATAACATGATGTTTTTCAATGGCAAAAATCAATGAATATTGTAAATGCACAAACAGGAATTTCTCCGCATTGCAAGGTGCAATTCTGAAATTTTTTGCTTTTTCCTGCTCCTCTTAGCATGATAAAGAAGATTCAAAGAGAGTGAGATGCCAGCTCCTTTCATTCAGTCAGTAGCTTCAATCATTTCTGGACGTTTTTCAATGGCAAAAATCAATGAATATTGTAAATGCACAAACAGTAATTTCTCCGCATTGCAAGGTGCAATTCTGAAATTTTTTGCTTTTTCCTGCTCCTCTTAGCATGATAAAGAAGATTCAAAGAGAGTGAGATGCCAGCTCCTTTCATTCAGTCAGTAGCTTCAAACATATCTGGTATATGAATAACATGATGTTTTTCAATGGCAAAAATCAATGAATATTGTAAATGCACAAACAGTAATTTCTCCGCATTGCAAGGTGCAATTCTGAAATTTTTTGCTTTTTCCTGCTCCTCTTAGCATGATAAAGAAGATTCAAAGAGATTGAGATGCCAGCTCCTTTCATTCAGTCAGTAGCTTCAATCATTTCTGGACGTTTTTCAATGGCAAAAATCAATGAATATTGTAAATGCACAAACAGTAATTTCTCCGCATTGCAAGGTGCAATTCTGAAATTTTTTGCTTTTTCCTGCTCCTCTTAGCATGATAAAGAAGATTCAAAGAGAGTGAGATGCCAGCTCCTTTCAATCAGTCAGTAGCTTCAAACATTTCTGGTATATGAATAACATGATGTTTTTCAATGGCAAAAATCAATGAATATTGTAAATGCACAAACAGGAATTTCTCCGCATTGCAAGGTGCAATTTTGAAATTTTTTGCTTTTTCCTGCTCCTCTTAGCATGATAAAGAAGATTCAAAGAGAGTGAGATGCCAGCTCCTTTCATTCAGTCAGTAGCTTCAATCACTTCTGGACGTTTTTCAATGGCAAAAATCAATGAATATTGTAAATGCACAAACAGTAATTTCTCCGCATTGCAAGGTGCAATTCTGAAATTTTTTGCTTTTTCCTGCTCCTCTTAGCATGATAGAGAAGATTCAAAGAGAGTGAGATGCCAGGTCCTTTCATTCAGTCAGTAGCTTCAATCATTTCTGGTCGTTTTTCAATGGCAAAAATCAATGAATATTGTAAATGCACAAACAGTAATTTCTCCGCATTGCAAGGTGCAATTCTGAAATTTTTTAGTTTTTCCTGCTCCTCTTAGCATGATAAAGAAGATTCAAAGAGAGTGAGATGCCAGCTCCTTTCATTCAGTCAGTAGCTTCAAACATTTCTGGTATATGAATAACATGATGTTTTTCAATGGCAAAAATCAATGAATATTGTAAATGCACAAACAGGAATTTCTCCGCATTGCAAGGTGCAATTCTGAAATTTTTTGCTTTTTCCTGCTCCTCTTAGCATGATAAAGAAGATTCAAAGAGAGTGAGATGCCAGCTCCTTTCATTCAGTCAGTAGCTTCAATCATTTCTGGACGTTTTTCAATGGCAAAAATCAATGAATATTGTAAATGCACAAACAGTAATTTCTCCGCATTGCAAGGTGCAATTCTGAAATTTTTTGCTTTTTCCTGCTCCTCTTAGCATGATAAAGAAGATTCAAAGAGAGTGAGATGCCAGCTCCTTTCATTCAGTCAGTAGCTTCAAACATTTCTGGTATATAAATAACATGATGTTTTTCAATGGCAAAAATCAATGAATATTGTAAATGCACAAACAGTAATTTCTCAGTATTGCAAGGTGCAATTCTGAAATTTTTTGCTTTTTCCTGCTCCTCTTAGCATGATAAAGAAGATTCAAAGAGAGTGAGATGCCAGCTCCTTTCATTCAGTCAGTAGCTTCAATCATTTCTGGACGTTTTTCAATGGCAAAAATCAATGAATATTGTAAATGCACAAACAGTAATTTCTCCGCATTGCAAGGTGCAATTCTGAAATTTTTTGCTTTTTCCTGCTCCTCTTAGCATGATAAAGAAGATTCAAAGAGAGTGAGATGCCAGCTCCTTTCATTCAGTCAGTAGCTTCAATCATTTCTGGTATATGAATAACATGATGTTTTTCAATGGCAAAAATCAATGAATATTGTAAATGCACAAACAGTAATTTCTCCGCATTGCAAGGTGCAATTCTGAAATTTTTTGCTTTTTCCTGCTCCTCTTAGCATGATAAAGAAGATTCAAAGAGAGTGAGATGCCAGCTCCTTTCATTCAGTCAGTAGCTTCAATCATTTCTGGACGTTTTTCAATGGCAAAAATCAATGAATATTGTAAATGCACAAACAGTAATTTCTCCGCATTGCAAGGTGCAATTCTGAAATTTTTTGCTTTTTCCTGCTCCTCTTAGCATGATAAAGAAGATTCAAAGAGAGTGAGATGCCAGGTCCTTTCATTCAGTCAGTAGCTTCAATCATTTCTGGTATATGAATAACATGATGTTTTTCAATGGCAAAAATCAATGAATATTGTAAATGCACAAACAGTAATTTCTCCGCATTGCAAAGTGCAATTCTGAAATTTTTTGCTTTTTCCTGCTCCTCTTAGCATGATAAAGAAGATTCAAAGAGAGTGAGATGCCAGCTCCTTTCATTCAGTCAGTAGCTTCAAACATATCTGGTATTTGAATAACATGATGTTTTTCAATGGCAAAAATCAATGAATATTGTAAATGCACAAACAGTAATTTCTCCGCATTGCAAGGTGCAATTCTGAAATTTTTTGCTTTTTCCTGCTCCTCTTAGCATGATAAAGAAGATTCAAAGAGATTGAGATGCCAGCTCCTTTCATTCAGTCAGTAGCTTCAATCATTTTTTGACGTTTTTCAATGGCAAAAATCAATGAATATTGTAAATGCACAAACAGTAATTTCTCCGCATTGCAAGGTGCAATTCTGAAATTTTTTGCTTTTTCCTGCTCCTCTTAGCATGATAAAGAAGATTCAAAGAGAGTGAGATGCCAGCTCCTTTCATTCAGTCAGTAGCTTCAAACATTTCTGGTATATGAATAACATGATGTTTTTCAATGGCAAAAATCAATGAATATTGTAAATGCACAAACAGTAATTTCTCTGCATTGCAAGGTGGAATTCTGAAATTTTTTGCTTTTTCCTGCTCCTCTTAGCATGATAAAGAAGATTCAAAGAGAGTGAGATGCCAGCTCCTTTCATTCAGTCAGTAGCTTCAATCATTTCTGGATGTTTTTCAATGGCAAAAATCAATAAATATTGTAAATGCACGAACAGTAATTTCTCCGCATTGCAATGTGCAATTCTGGAATTTTTTGCTTTTTCCTGCTCCTCTTAGCATGATAAAGAAGATTCAAAGAGAGTGAGATGCCAGCTCCTTTCATTCAGTCAGTAGCTTCAATCATTTCTGGTATATGAATAACATGATGTTTTTCAATGGCAAAAATCAATGAATATTGTAAATGCACAAACAGTAATTTCTCCGCATTGCAAGGTGCAATTCTGAAATTTTTTGCTTTTTAGTGCTCCTCTTAGCATGATAAAGAAGATTCAAAGAGAGTGAGATGCCAGCTCCTTTCATTCAGTCAGTAGCTTCAATCATTTCTGGACGTTTTTCAATGGCAAAAATCAATGAATATTGTAAATGCACAAACAGTAATTTCTCCGCATTGCAAGGTGCAATTCTGAAATTTTTTGCTTTTTCCTGCTCCTCTTAGCATGATAAAGAAGATTCAAAGAGAGTGAGATGCCAGGTCCTTTCATTCAGTCAGTAGCTTCAATCATTTCTGGTATATGAATAACATGATGTTTTTCAATGGCAAAAATCAATGAATATTGTAAATGCACAAACAGTAATTTCTCCGCATTGCAAGGTGCAATTCTGAAATTTTTTGCTTTTTCCTGCTCCTCTTAGCATGATAAAGAAGATTGAAAGAGAGTGAGATGCCAGCTCCTTTCATTCAGTCAGTAGCTTCAAACATATCTGGTATATAAATAACATGATGTTTTTCAATGGCAAAAATCAATGAATATTGTAAATGCACAAACAGTAATTTCTCCGCATTGCAAGGTGCAATTCTGAAATTTTTTGCTTTTTCCTGCTCCTCTTAGCATGATAAAGAAGATTCAAAGAGATTGAGATGCCAGCTCCTTTCATTCAGTCAGTAGCTTCAATCATTTCTGGACGTTTTTCAATGGCAAAAATCAATGAATATTGTAAATGCACAAACAGTAATTTCTCCGCATTGCAAGGTGCAATTCTGAAATTTTTTGCTTTTTCCTGCTCCTCTTAGCATGATAAAGAAGATTCAAAGAGAGTGAGACGCCAGCTCCTTTCAATCAGTCAGTAGCTTCAAACATTTCTGGTATATGAATACCATGATGTTTTTCAATGGCAAAAATCAATGAATATTGTAAATGCACAAACAGGAATTTCTCCGCATTGCAAGGTGCAATTTTGAAATTTTTTGCTTTTTCCTGCTCCTCTTAGCATGATAAAGAAGATTCAAAGAGAGTGAGATGCCAGCTCCTTTCATTCAGTCAGTAGCTTCAATCATTTCTGGACGTTTTTCAATGGCAAAAATCAATGAATATTGTAAATGCACAAACAGTAATTTCTCCGCATTGCAAGGTGCAATTCTGAAATTTTTTGCTTTTTCCTGCTCCTCTTAGCATGATAGAGAAGATTCAAAGAGAGTGAGATGCCAGCTCCTTTCATTCAGTCAGTAGCTTCAATCATTTCTGGTCGTTTTTCAATGGCAAAAATCAATGAATATTGTAAATGCACAAACAGTAATTTCTCCGCATTGCAAGGTGCAATTCTGAAATTTTTTAGTTTTTCCTGCTCCTCCTAGCATGATAAAGAAAATTCAAAGAGAGTGAGATGCCAGCTCCTTTCATTCAGTCAGTAGCTTCAAACATTTCTGGTATATGAATAACATGATGTTTTTCAATGGCAAAAATCAATGAATATTGTAAATGCACAAACAGGAATTTCTCCGCATTGCAAGGTGCAATTCTGAAATTTTTTGCTTTTTCCTGCTCCTCTTAGCATGATAAAGAAGATTCAAAGAGAGTGAGATGCCAGCTCCTTTCATTCAGTCAGTAGCTTCAATCATTTCTGGACGTTTTTCAATGGCAAAAATCAATGAATATTGTAAATGCACACAGTAATTTCTCCGCATTGCAAGGTGCAATTCTGAAATTTTTTGCTTTTTCCTGCTCCTCTTAGCATGATAAAGAAGATTCAAAGAGAGTGAGATGCCAGCTCCTTTCATTCAGTCAGTAGCTTCAAACATTTCTGGTATATAAATAACATGATGTTTTTCAATGGCAAAAATCAATGAATATTGTAAATGCACAAACAGTAATTTCTCAGTATTGCAAGGTGCAATTCTGAAATTTTTTGCTTTTTCCTGCTCCTCTTAGCATGATAAAGAAGATTCAAAGAGAGTGAGATGCCAGCTCCTTTCATTCAGTCAGTAGCTTCAATCATTTCTGGACGTTTTTCAATGGCAAAAATCAATGAATATTGTAAATGCACAAACAGTAATTTCTCCGCATTGCAAGGTGCAATTCTGAAATTTTTTGCTTTTTCCTGCTCCTCTTAGCATGATAAAGAAGATTCAAAGAGAGTGAGATGCCAGCTCCTTTCATTCAGTCAGTAGCTTCAATCATTTCTGGTATATGAATAACATGATGTTTTTCAATGGCAAAAATCAATGAATATTGTAAATGCACAAACAGTAATTTCTCCGCATTGCAAGGTGCAATTCTGGAATTTTTTGCTTTTTCCTGCTCCTCTTAGCATGATAAAGAAGATTCAAAGAGAGTGAGATGCCAGCTCCTTTCATTCAGTCAGTAGCTTCAATCATTTCTGGTATATGAATAACATGATGTTTTTCAATGGCAAAAATCAATGAATATTGAAAATGCACAAACAGTAATTTCTCCGCATTGCAAGGTGCAATTCTGAAATTTTTTGCTTTTTCCTGCTCCTCTTAGCATGATAAAGAAGATTCAAAGAGAGTGAGATGCCAGCTCCTTTCATTCAGTCAGTAGCTTCAATCATTTCTGGTATATGAATAATATGATGTTTTTCAATGGCAAAAATCAATGAATATTGTAAATGCACAAACAGTAATTTCTCCGCATTGCAAGGTGCAATTCTGAAATTTTTTGCTTTTTAGTGCTCCTCTTAGCATGATAAAGAAGTTTCAAAGAGAGTGAGATGCCAGCTCCTTTCAATCAGTCAGTAGCTTCAAACATTTCTGGTATATGAATTACATGATGTTTTTCAATGGCAAAAATCAATGAATATTGTAAATGCACAAACAGTAATTTCTCCGCATTGCAAGGTGCAATTCTGAAATTTTTTGCTTTTTCCTGCTCCTCTTAGCATGATAAAGAAGATTCAAAGAGAGTGAGATGCCAGCTCCTTTCATTCAGTCAGTAGCTTCAATCATTTCTGGACGTTTTTCAATGGCAAAAATCAATGAATATTGTAAATGCACAAACAGTAATTTCTCCGCATTGCAAGGTGCAATTCTGAAATTTTTTGCTTTTTCCTGCTCCTCTTAGCATGATAAAGAAGATTCAAAGAGAGTGAGATGCCAGGTCCTTTCATTCAGTCAGTAGCTTCAATCATTTCTGGTATATGAATAACATGATGTTTTTCAATGGCAAAAATCAATGAATGTTGTAAATGCACAAACAGTAATTTCTCCGCATTGCAAGGTGCAATTCTGAAATTTTTTGCTTTTTCCTGCTCCTCTTAGCATGATAAAGAAGATTCAAAGAGAGTGAGATGCCAGCTCCTTTCATTCAGTCAGTAGCTTCAAACATATCTGGTATATGAATAACATGATGTTTTTCAATGGCAAAAATCAATGAATATTGTAAATGCACAAACAGTAATTTCTCCGCATTGCAAGGTGCAATTCTGAAATTTTTTGCTTTTTCCTGCTCCTCTTAGCATGATAGAGAAGATTCAAAGAGAGTGAGATGCCAGCTCCTTTCATTCAGTCAGTAGCTTCAATCATTTCTGGTCGTTTTTCAATGGCAAAAATCAATGAATATTGTAAATGCACAAACAGTAATTTCTCCGCATTGCAAGGTGCAATTCTGAAATTTTTTAGTTTTTCCTGCTCCTCTTAGCATGATAAAGAAGATTCAAAGAGAGTGAGATGCCAGCTCCTTTCATTCAGTCAGTAGCTTCAAACATTTCTGGTATATGAATAACATGATGTTTTTCAATGGCAAAAATCAATGAATATTGTAAATGCACAAACAGTAATTTCTCTGCATTGCAAGGTGCAATTCTGAAATTTTTTGCTTTTTCCTGCTCCTCTTAGCATGATAAAGAAGATTCAAAGAGAGTGAGATGCCAGCTCCTTTCATTCAGTCAGTAGCTTCAATCATTTCTAGACGTTTTTCAATGGCAAAAATCAATGAATATTGTAAATGCACAAACAGTAATTTCTCCGCATTGCAAGGTGCAATTCTGAAATTTTTTGCTTTTTTCTGCTCCTCTTAGCATGATAAAGAAGATTCAAAGAGAGTGAGATGCCAGCTCCTTTCATTCAGTCAGTAGCTTCAAACATTTCTGGTATATGAATAACATGATGTTTTTCAATGGCAAAAATCAATGAATATTGTAAATGCACAAACAGGAATTTCTCCGCATTGCAAGGTGCAATTCTGAAATTTTTGCTTTTTCCTGCTCCTCTTAGCATGATAAAGAAGATTCAAAGAGAGTGAGATGCCAGCTCCTTTCATTCAGTCAGTAGCTTCAATCATTTCTGGACGTTTTTCAATGGCAAAAATCAATGAATATTGTAAATGCACAAACAGTAATTTCTCCGCATTGCAAGGTGCAATTCTGAAATTTTTTGCTTTTTCCTGCTCCTCTTAGCATGATAAAGAAGATTCAAAGAGAGTGAGATGCCAGCTCCTTTCATTCAGTCAGTAGCTTCAAACATTTCTGGTATATGAATAACATGATGTTTTTCAATGACAAAAATCAATGAATATTGTAAATGCACAAACAGTAATTTCTCCGCATTGCAAGGTGCAATTCTGAAATTTTTTGCTTTTTCCTGCTCCTCTTAGCATGATAAAGAAGATTCAAAGAGAGTGAGATGCCAGCTCCTTTCATTCAGTCAGTAGCTTCAATCATTTCTGGATGTTTTTCAATGGCAAAAATCAATGAATATTGTAAATGCACAAACAGTAATTTCTCCGCATTGCAAGGTGCAATTCTGAAATTTTTTGCTTTTTCCTGCTCCTCTTAGCATGATAGAGAAGATTCAAAGAGAGTGAGATGCCAGCTCCTTTCATTCAGTCAGTAGCTTCAATCATTTCTGGTCGTTTTTCAATGGCAAAAATCAATGAATATTGTAAATGCACAAACAGTAATTTCTCCGCATTGCAAGGTGCAATTCTGAAATTTTTTAGTTTTTCCTGCTCCTCTTAGCATGATAAAGAAGATTCAAAGAGAGTGAGATGCCAGCTCCTTTCATTCAGTCAGTAGCTTCAAACATTTCTGGTATATGAATAACATGATGTTTTTCAATGGCAAAAATCAATGAATATTGTAAATGCACAAACAGTAATTTCTCTGCATTGCAAGGTGCAATTCTGAAATTTTTTGCTTTTTCCTGCTCCTCTTAGCATGATAAAGAAGATTCAAAGAGAGTGAGATGCCAGCTCCTTTCATTCAGTCAGTAGCTTCAATCATTTCTAGACGTTTTTCAATGGCAAAAATCAATGAATATTGTAAATGCACAAACAGTAATTTCTCCGCATTGCAAGGTGCAATTCTGAAATTTTTTGCTTTTTTCTGCTCCTCTTAGCATGATAAAGAAGATTCAAAGAGAGTGAGATGCCAGCTCCTTTCATTCAGTCAGTAGCTTCAAACATTTCTGGTATATGAATAACATGATGTTTTTCAATGGCAAAAATCAATGAATATTGTAAATGCACAAACAGGAATTTCTCCGCATTGCAAGGTGCAATTCTGAAATTTTTGCTTTTTCCTGCTCCTCTTAGCATGATAAAGAAGATTCAAAGAGAGTGAGATGCCAGCTCCTTTCATTCAGTCAGTAGCTTCAATCATTTCTGGACGTTTTTCAATGGCAAAAATCAATGAATATTGTAAATGCACAAACAGTAATTTCTCCGCATTGCAAGGTGCAATTCTGAAATTTTTTGCTTTTTCCTGCTCCTCTTAGCATGATAAAGAAGATTCAAAGAGAGTGAGATGCCAGCTCCTTTCATTCAGTCAGTAGCTTCAAACATTTCTGGTATATGAATAACATGATGTTTTTCAATGACAAAAATCAATGAATATTGTAAATGCACAAACAGTAATTTCTCCGCATTGCAAGGTGCAATTCTGAAATTTTTTGCTTTTTCCTGCTCCTCTTAGCATGATAAAGAAGATTCAAAGAGAGTGAGATGCCAGCTCCTTTCATTCAGTCAGTAGCTTCAATCATTTCTGGATGTTTTTCAATGGCAAAAATCAATGAATATTGTAAATGCACAAACAGTAATTTCTCCGCATTGCAAGGTGCAATTCTGAAATTTTTTGCTTTTTCCTGCTCCTCTTAGCATGATAAAGAAGATTCAAAGAGAGTGAGATTCCAGCTCCTTTCATTCAGTCAGTAGCTTCAAACATTTCTGGTATATGAATAACATGATGTTTTTCAATGGCAAAAATCAATGAATATTGTAAATGCACAAACAGTAATTTCTCCGCATTGCAAGGTGCAATTCTGAAATTTTTTGCTTTTTCCTGCTCTTCTTAGCATGATAAAGAAGATTCAAAGAGAGTGAGATGCCAGCTCCTTTCGTTCAGTCAGTAGCTTCAATCATTTCTGGACGTTTTTCAATGGCAAAAATCATTGCATATTGTAAATGCACAAACAGTAATTTCTCCGCATTGCAAGGTGCAATTCTGAAATTTTTTACTTTTTCCTGCTCCTCTTAGCATGATAAAGAAGATTCAAAGAGAGTGAGATGCCAGCTCCTTTCATTCAGTCAGTAGCTTCAATCATTTCTGGTATATGAATAACATGATGTTTTTCAATGGCAAAAATCAATGAATATTGTAAATGCACAAACAGTAATTTCTCCGCATTGCAAGGTGCAAATCTGAAATTTTTTACTTTTTCCTGCACCTCTTAGCATGATAATGAAGATTCAAAGAGAGTGAGATGCCAGCTCCTTTCATTCAGTCAGTAGCTTCAATCATTTCTGGACGTTTTTCAATGGCAAAAATCAATGAATATTGTAAATGCACAAACAGTAATTTCTCCGCATTGCAAGGTGCAATTCTGAAATTTTTTGCTTTTTCCTGCTCCTCTTAGCATGATAAAGAAGATTCAATGAGAGTGAGATGCCAGCTCCTTTCATTCAGTCAGTAGCTTCAATCATTTCTGGACGTTTTTCAATGGCAAAAATCAATGAATATTGTAAATGCACAAACAGTAATTTCTCCGCATTGCAAGGTGCAATTCTGAAATTTTTTGCTTTTTCCTGCTCCTCTTAGCATGATAAAGAAGATTCAAAGAGAGTGAGATGCCAGCTCCTTTCATTCAGTCAGTAGCTTCAAACATTTCTGGTATATGAATAACTTGATGTTTTTCAATGGCAAAAATCAATGAATATTGTAAATGCACAAACAGTAATTTCTCTGCATTGCAAGGTGCCATACTGAAATTTTTTGCTTTTTCCTGCTCCTCTTAGCATGATAAAGAAGATTCAAAGAGAGTGAGATGCCAGCTCCTTTCATTCAGTCAGTAGCTTCAATCATTTCTGGACGTTTTTCAATGGCAAAAATCAATGAATATTGTAAATGCACAAACAGTAATTTCTCCGCATTGCAAGGTGCAATTCTGAAATTTTTTGCTTTTTCCTGCTCCTCTTAGCATGATAAAGACGATTCAAAGAGAGTGAGATGCCAGCTCCTTTCATTCAGTCAGTAGATTCAAACATTTCTGGTATATGAATAACATGATGTTTTTCAATGGCAAAAATCAATGAATATTGTAAATGCACAAACAGTAATTTCTCTGCATTGCAAAGTGCAATTCTGAAATTTTTTGCTTTTTCCTGCTCCTCTTAGCATGATAAAGAATATTCAAAGAGAGTGAGATGCCAGCTCCTTTCATTCAGTCAGTAGCTTCAATCATTTCTGGACGTTTTTCAATGGCAAAAATCAATGAATATTGTAAATGCACAAACAGTAATTTATCCGCATTGCAAGGTGCAATTCTGAAATTTTTTGCTTTTTCCTGCTCCTCTTTGCATGATAAAGAAGATTCAAAGAGAGTGAGATGCCAGCTCCTTTCATTCAGTCAGTAGCTTCAATCATTTCTGGTATATGAATAACATGATGTTTTTCAATGGCAAAAATCAATGAATATTGTAAATGCACAAACAGGAATTTCTCCGCATTGCAAGGTGCAATTCTGAAATTTTTGCTTTTTCCTGCTCCTCTTAGCATGATAAAGAAGATTCAAAGAGAGTGAGATGCCAGCTCCTTTCATTCAGTCAGTAGCTTCAATCATTTCTGGACGTTTTTCAATTGCAAAAATCAATGAATATTGTAAATGCACAAACAGTAATTTCTCCGCATTGCAAGGTGCAATTCTGAAATTTTTTGCTTTTTCCTGCTCCTCTTAGCATGATAAAGAAGATTCAAAGAGAGTGAGATGCCAGCTCCTTTCATTCAGTCAGTAGCTTCAAACATTTCTGGTATATGAATAACATGATGTTTTTCAATGACAAAAATCAATGAATATTGTAAATGCACAAACAGTAATTTCTCAGCATTGCAAGGTGCAATTCTGAAATTTTTTGCTTTTTCCTGCTCCTCTTAGCATGATAAAGAAGATTCAAAGAGAGTGAGATGCCAGCTCCTTTCATTCAGTCAGTAGCTTCAATCATTTCTGGATGTTTTTCAATGGCAAAAATCAATGAATATTGTAAATGCACAAACAGTAATTTCTCCGTATTGCAAGGTGCAAAACTTAAATTTTTTGCTTTTTCCTGCTCCTCTTAGAGCGATAAAGAAGATTCAAAGAGAGTGAGATTCCAGCTCCTTTCATTCAGTCAGTAGCTTCAAACATTTCTGGTATATGAATAACATGATGTTTTTCAATGGCAAAAATCAATGAATATTGTAAATGCACAAACAGTAATTTCTCCGCATTGCAAGGTGCAATTCTGAAATTTTTTGCTTTTTCCTGCTCTTCTTAGCATGATAAAGAAGATTCAAAGAGAGTGAGATGCCAGCTCCTTTCGTTCAGTCAGTAGCTTCAATCATTTCTGGACGTTTTTCAATGGCAAAAATCATTGCATATTGTAAATGCACAAACAGTAATTTCTCCGCATTGCAAGGTGCAATTCTGAAATTTTTTACTTTTTCCTGCTCCTCTTAGCATGATAAAGAAGATTCAAAGAGAGTGAGATGCCAGCTCCTTTCATTCAGTCAGTAGCTTCAATCATTTCTGGTATATGAATAACATGATGTTTTTCAATGGCAAAAATCCATGAATATTGTAAATGCACAAACAGTAATTTCTCCGCATTGCAAGGTGCAAATCTGAAATTTTTTACTTTTTCCTGCTCCTCTTAGCATGATAATGAAGATTCAAAGAGAGTGAGATGCCAGCTCCTTTCATTCAGTCAGTAGCTTCAATCATTTCTGGACGTTTTTCAATGGCAAAAAACAATGAATATTGTAAATGCACAAACAGTAATTTCTCCGCATTGCAAGGTGCAATTCTGAAATTTTTTGCTTTTTCCTGCTCCTCTTAGCATGATAAAGAAGATTCAATGAGAGTGAGATGCCAGCTCCTTTCATTCAGTCAGTAGCTTCAATCATTTCTGGACGTTTTTCAATGGCAAAAATCAATGAATATTGTAAATGCACAAACAGTAATTTCTCCGCATTGCAAGGTGCAATTCTGAAATTTTTTGCTTTTTCCTGCTCCTCTTAGCATGATAAAGAAGATTCAAAGAGAGTGAGATGCCAGCTCCTTTCATTCAGTCAGTAGCTTCAAACATTTCTGGTATATGAATAACTTGATGTTTTTCAATGGCAAAAATCAATGAATATTGTAAATGCACAAACAGTAATTTCTCTGCATTGCAAGGTGCCATACTGAAATTTTTTGCTTTTTCCTGCTCCTCTTAGCATGATAAAGAAGATTCAAAGAGAGTGAGATGCCAGCTCCTTTCATTCAGTCAGTAGCTTCAATCATTTCTGGACGTTTTTCAATGGCAAAAATCAATGAATATTGTAAATGCACAAACAGTAATTTCTCCGCATTGCAAGGTGCAATTCTGAAATTTTTTGCTTTTTCCTGCTCCTCTTAGCATGATAAAGACGATTCAAAGAGAGTGAGATGCCAGCTCCTTTCATTCAGTCAGTAGATTCAAACATTTCTGGTATATGAATAACATGATGTTTTTCAATGGCAAAAATCAATGAATATTGTAAATGCACAAACAGTAATTTCTCTGCATTGCAAAGTGCAATTCTGAAATTTTTTGCTTTTTCCTGCTCCTCTTAGCATGATAAAGAAGATTCAAAGAGAGTGAGATGCCAGCTCCTTTCATTCAGTCAGTAGCTTCAATCATTTCTGGACGTTTTTCAATGGCAAAAATCAATGAATATTGTAAATGCACAAACAGTAATTTCTCCGCATTGCAAGGTGCAATTCTGAAATTTTTTGCTTTTTCCTGCTCCTCTTTGCATGATAAAGAAGATTCAAAGAGAGTGAGATGCCAGCTCCTTTCATTCAGTCAGTAGCTTCAATCATTTCTGGTATATGAATAACATGATGTTTTTCAATGGCAAAAATCAATGAATATTGTAAATGCACAAACAGTAATTTCTCCGCATTGCAAGGTGCAATTCTGAAATTTTTTGCTTTTTCCTGCTCCTCTTAGCATGATAAAGAAGATTCAAAGAGAGTGAGATGCCAGCTCCTTTCATTCAGTCAGTAGCTTCAATCATTTCTGGTATATGAATAATATGATGTTTTTCAATGGCAAAAATCAATGAATATTGTAAATGCACAAACAGTAATTTCTCCGCATTGCAAGGTGCAATTCTGAAATTTTTTGCTTTTTAGTGCTCCTCTTAGCATGATAAAGAAGTTTCAAAGAGAGTGAGATGCCAGCTCCTTTCATTCAGTCAGTAGCTTCAAACATTTCTGGTATATGAATAACATGATGTTTTTCAATGGCAAAAATCAATGAATATTGTAAATGCACAAACAGTAATTTCTCCGCATTGCAAGGTGCAATTCTGAAATTTTTTGCTTTTTCCTGCTCCTCTTAGCATGATAAAGAAGATTCAAAGAGAGTGAGATGCCAGCTCCTTTCATTCAGTCAGTAGCTTCAAACATATCTGGTATATGAATAACATGATGTTTTTCAATGGCAAAAATCAATGAATATTGTAAATGCACAAACAGTAATTTCTCCGCATTGCAAGGTGCAATTCTGAAATTTTTTGCTTTTTACTGCTCCTCTTAGCATGATAGAGAAGATTCAAAGAGAGTGAGATGCCAGCTCCTTTCATTCAGTCAGTAGCTTCAATCATTTCTGGTCGTTTTTCAATGGCAAAAATCAATGAATATTGTAAATGCACAAACAGTAATTTCTCCGCATTGCAAGGTGCAATTCTGAAATTTTTTGCTTTTTCCTGCTCCTCTTAGCATGATAAAGAAGATTCAAAGACAGTGAGATGCCAGCTCCTTTCATTCAGTCAGTAGCTTCAAACATTTCTGGTATATGAATAACATGATGTTTTTCAATGGCAAAAATTAATGAATATTGTAAATGCACAAACAGGAATTTCTCCGCATTGCAAGGTGCAATTCTGAAATTTTTTGCTTTTTCCTGCTCCTCTTAGCATGATAAAGAAGATTCAAAGAGAGTGAGATGCCAGCTCCTTTCATTCAGTCAGTAGCTTCAATCATTTCTGGACGTTTTTCAATGGCAAAAATCATTGAATATTGTAAATGCACAAACAGTAATTTCTCCGCATTGCAAGGTGCAATTCTGAAATTTTTTGCTTTTTCCTGCTCCTCTTAGCATGATAAAGAAGATTCAAAGAGAGTGAGATGCCACCTCTTTTCATTCAGTCAGTAGCTTCAAACATTTCTGGTATATGAATAACTTAATGTTTTTCAATGGCAAAAATCAATGAATATTGTAAATGCACAAACAGTAATTTCTCTGCATTGCAAGGTGCCATACTGAAATTTTTTGCTTTTTCCTGCTCCTCTTAGCATGATAAAGAAGATTCAAAGAGAGTGAGATGCCAGCTCCTTTCATTCAGTGAGTAGCTTCAATCATTTCTGGACGTTTTTCAATGGCAAAAATCAATGAATATTGTAAATGCACAAACAGTAATTTCTCTGCATTGCAAGGTGCAATTCTGAAATTTTTTGCTTTTTCCTGCTCCTCTTAGTATGATAAAGACGATTCAAAGAGAGTGAGATGCCAGCTCCTTTCATTCAGTCAGTAGCTTCAATCATTTCTGGACGTTTTTCAATGGCAAAAATCAATGAATATTGTAAATGCACAAACAGTAATTTCTCCGCATTGCAAGGTGCAATTCTGAAATTTTTTGCTTTTTCCTGCTCCTCTTTGCATGATAAAGAAGATTCAAAGAGAGTGAGATGCCAGCTCCTTTCATTCAGTCAGTAGCTTCAATCATTTCTGGTATATGAATAACATGATGTTTTTCAATGGCAAAAATCAATGAATATTGTAAATGCACAAACAGTAATTTCTCCGCATTGCAAGGTGCAATTCTGAAATTTTTTGCTTTTTCCTGCTCCTCTTAGCATGATAAAGAAGATTCAAAGAGAGTGAGATGCCAGCTCCTTTCATTCAGTCAGTAGCTTCAATCATTTCTGGTATATGAATAATATGATGTTTTTCAATGGCAAAAATCAATGAATATTGTAAATGCACAAACAGTAATTTCTCCGCATTGCAAGGTGCAATTCTGAAATTTTTTGCTTTTTAGTGCTCCTCTTAGCATGATAAAGAAGTTTCAAAGAGAGTGAGATGCCAGCTCCTTTCATTCAGTCAGTAGCTTCAAACATTTCTGGTATATGAATAACATGATGTTTTTCAATGGCAAAAATCAATGAATATTGTAAATGCACAAACAGTAATTTCTCCGCATTGCAAGGTGCAATTCTGAAATTTTTTGCTTTTTCCTGCTCCTCTTAGCATGATAAAGAAGATTCAAAGAGAGTGAGATGCCAGCTCCTTTCATTCAGTCAGTAGCTTCAAACATATCTGGTATATGAATAACATGATGTTTTTCAATGGCAAAAATCAATGAATATTGTAAATGCACAAACAGTAATTTCTCCACATTGCAAGGTGCAATTCTGAAATTTTTTGCTTTTTACTGCTCCTCTTAGCATGATAGAGAAGATTCAAAGAGAGTGAGATGCCAGCTCCTTTCATTCAGTCAGTAGCTTCAATCATTTCTGGTCGTTTTTCAATGGCAAAAATCAATGAATATTGTAAATGCACAAACAGTAATTTCTCCGCATTGCAAGGTGCAATTCTGAAATTTTTTGCTTTTTCCTGCTCCTCTTAGCATGATAAAGAAGATTCAAAGAGAGTGAGATGCCAGCTCCTTTCATTCAGTCAGTAGCTTCAAACATTTCTGGTATATGAATAACATGATGTTTTTCAATGGCAAAAATTAATGAATATTGTAAATGCACAAACAGGAATTTCTCCGCATTGCAAGGTGCAATTCTGAAATTTTTTGCTTTTTCCTGCTCCTCTTAGCATGATAAAGAAGATTCAAAGAGAGTGAGATGCCAGCTCCTTTCATTCAGTCAGTAGCTTCAATCATTTCTGGACGTTTTTCAATGGCAAAAATCATTGAATATTGTAAATGCACAAACAGTAATTTCTCCGCATTGCAAGGTGCAATTCTGAAATTTTTTGCTTTTTCCTGCTCCTCTTAGCATGATAAAGAAGATTCAAAGAGAGTGAGATGCCACCTCTTTTCATTCAGTCAGTAGCTTCAAACATTTCTGGTATATGAATAACTTAATGTTTTTCAATGGCAAAAATCAATGAATATTGTAAATGCACAAACAGTAATTTCTCTGCATTGCAAGGTGCCATACTGAAATTTTTTGCTTTTTCCTGCTCCTCTTAGCATGATAAAGAAGATTCAAAGAGAGTGAGATGCCAGCTCCTTTCATTCAGTGAGTAGCTTCAATCATTTCTGGACGTTTTTCAATGGCAAAAATCAATGAATATTGTAAATGCACAAACAGTAATTTCTCTGCATTGCAAGGTGCAATTCTGAAATTTTTTGCTTTTTCCTGCTCCTCTTAGCATGATAAAGACGATTCAAAGAGAGTGAGATGCCAGCTCCTTTCATTCAGTCAGTAGCTTCAATCATTTCTGGTATATGAATAACATGATGTTTTTCAATGGCAAAAATCAATGAATATTGTAAATGCACAAACAGTAATTTCTCCGCATTGCAAGGTGCAATTCTGAAATTTTTTGCTTTTCCTGCTCCTCTTAGCATGATAAAGAAGATTCAAAGAGAGTGAGATGCCAGCTCCTTTCATTCAGTCAGTAGCTTCAATCATTTCTGGTATATGAATAACATGATGTTTTTCAATGGCAAAAATCAATGCATATTGTAAATGCACAAACAGTAATTTCTCCGCATTGCAAGGTGCAATTCTGAAATTTTTTGCTTTTTAGTGCTCCTCTTAGCATGATAAAGAAGATTCAAAGAGAGTGAGATGCCAGCTCCTTTCATTCAGTCAGTAGCTTCAAACATTTCTGGTATATGAATAACATGATGTTTTTCAATGGCAAAAATCAATGAATATTGTAAATGCACAAACAGTAATTTCTCCGCATTGCAAGGTGCAATTCTGAAATTTTTTGCTTTTTCCTGCTCCTCTTAGCATGATAAAGAAGATTCAAAGAGAGTGAGATGCCAGCTCCTTTCATTCAGTCAGTAGCTTCAATCATTTTTGGACGTTTTTCAATGGCAAAAATCAATGAATATTGTAAATGCACAAACAGTAATTTCTCCGCATTGCAAGGTGCAATTCTGAAATTTTTTGCTTTTTCCTGCTCCTCTTAGCATGATAAAGAAGATTCAAAGAGAGTGAGATGCCAGGTCCTTTCATTCAGTCAGTAGCTTCAATCATTTCTGGTATATGAATAACATGATATTTTTCAATGGCAAAAATCAATGAATATTGTAAATGCACAAACAGTAATTTCTCCGCATTGCAAGGTGCAATTCTGAAATTTTTTGCTTTTTCCTGCTCCTCTTAGCATGATAAAGAAGATTCAAAGAGAGTGAGATGCCAGCTCCTTTCATTCAGTCAGTAGCTTCAAACATATCTGGTATATGAATAACATTATGTTTTTCAATGGCAAAAATCAATGAATATTGTAAATGCACAAACAGTAATTTCTCCGCATTGCAAGGTGCAATTCTGAAATTTTTTGCTTTTTCCTGCTCCTCTTAGCATGATAAAGAAGATTCAAAGAGATTGAGATGCCAGCTCCTTTCATTCAGTCAGTAGCTTCAATCATTTCTGGACGTTTTTCAATGGCAAAAATCAATGAATATTGTAAATGCACAAACAGTAATTTCTCCGCATTGCAAGGTGCAATTCTGAAATTTTTTGCTTTTTCCTGCTCCTCTTAGCATGATAAAGAAGATTCAAAGAGAGTAAGATGCCAGCTCCTTTCATTCAGTCAGTAGCTTCAAACATTTCTGGTATATGAATAACATGATGTTTTTCAATGGCAAAAATCAATGAATATTGTAAATGCACAAACAGGAATTTCTCCGCATTGCAAGGTGCAATTCTGAAATATTTTGCTTTTTCCTGCTCCTCTTAGCATGGTAAAGAAGATTCAAAGAGAGTGAGATGCCAGCTCCTTTCATTCAGTCAGTAGCTTCAATCATTTCTGGACGTTTTTCAATGGCAAAAATCAATGAATATTGTAAATGCACAAACAGTAATTTCTCCGCATTGCAAGGTGCAATTCTGAAATTTTTTGCTTTTTCCTGCTCCTCTTAGCATGATAAAGAAGATTCAAAGAGAGTGAGATGCCAGCTCCTTTCATTCAGTCAGTAGCTTCAAACATTTCTGGTATATAAATAACATGATGTTTTTCAATGGCAAAAATCAATGAATATTGTAAATGCACAAACAGTAATTTCTCCGCATTGCAAGGTGCAATTCTGAAATTTTTTGCTTTTTCCTGCTCCTCTTAGCATGATAAAGAAGATTCAAAGAGAGTGAGATGCCAGCTCCTTTCATTCAGTCAGTAGCTTCAATCATTTCTGGACGTTTTTCAATGGCAAAAATCAATGAATATTGTAAATGCACAAACAGTAATTTCTCCGCATTGCAAGGTGCAATTCTGAAATTTTTTGCTTTTTCCTGCTCCTCTTAGCATGATAAAGAAGATTCAAAGAGAGTGAGATGCCAGCTCCTTTCATTCAGTCAGTAGCTTCAAACATTTCTGGTATATGAATAACATGATGTTTTTCAATGGCAAAAATCAATGAATATTGTAAATGCACAAACAGTAATTTCTCAGTATTGCAAGGTGCAATTCTGAAATTTTTTGCTTTTTCCTGCTCCTCTTAGCATGATAAAGAAGATTCAAAGAGAGTGAGATGCCAGCTCCTTTCATTCAGTCAGTAGCTTCAATCATTTCTGGACGTTTTTCAATGGCAAAAATCAATGAATATTGCAAATGCACAAACAGTAATTTCTCCGCATTGCAAGGTGCAATTCTGAAATTTTTTGCTTTTTCCTGCTCCTCTTAGCATGATAAAGACGATTCAAAGAGAGTGAGATGCCAGCTCCTTTCATTCAGTCAGTAGCTTCAATCATTTCTGGTATATGAATAACATGATGTTTTTCAATGGCAAAAATCAATGAATATTGTAAATGCACAAACAGTAATTTCTCCGCATTGCAAGTTGCAATTCTGAAATTTTTTGCTTTTCCTGCTCCTCTTAGCATGATAAAGAAGATTCAAAGAGAGTGAGATGCCAGCTCCTTTCATTCAGTCAGTAGCTTCAATCATTTCTGGTATATGAATAACATGATGTTTTTCAATGGCAAAAATCAATGAATATTGTAAATGCACAAACAGTAATTTCTCCGCATTGCAAGGTGCAATTCTGAAATTTTTTGCTTTTTAGTGCTCCTCTTAGCATGATAAAGAAGATTCAAAGAGAGTGAGATGCCAGCTCCTTTCATTCAGTCAGTAGCTTCAAACATTTCTGGTATATGAATAACATGATGTTTTTCAATGGCAAAAATCAATGAATATTGTAAATGCACAAACAGTAATTTCTCCGCATTGCAAGGTGCAATTCTGAAATTTTTTGCTTTTTCTTGCTCCTCTTAGCATGATAAAGAAGATTCAAAGAGAGTGAGATGCCAGCTCCTTTCATTCAGTCAGTAGCTTCAATCATTTCTGGACGTTTTTCAATGGCAAAAATCAATGAATATTGTAAATGCACAAACAGTAATTTCTCCGCATTGCAAGGTGCAATTCTGATATTTTTTGCTTTTTCCTGCTCCTCTTAGCATGATAAAGAAGATTCAAAGAGAGTGAGATGCCAGGTCCTTTCATTCAGTCAGTAGCTTCAATCATTTCTGGTATATGAATAACATGATGTTTTTCAATGGCAAAAATCAATGAATATTGTAAATGCACAAACAGTAATTTCTCCGCATTGCAAGGTGCAATTCTGAAATTTTTTGCTTTTTCCTGCTCCTCTTAGCATGATAAAGAAGATTCAAAGAGAGTGAGATGCCAGCTCCTTTCATTCAGTCAGTAGCTTCAAACATTTCTGGTATATGAATAACATGATGTTTTTCAATGGCAAAAATCAATGAATATTGTAAATGCACAAACAGTAATTTCTCAGTATTGCAAGGTGCAATTCTGAAATTTTTTGCTTTTTCCTGCTCCTCTTAGCATGATAAAGAAGATTCAAAGAGAGTGAGATGCCAGCTCCTTTCATTCAGTCAGTAGCTTCAATCATTTCTGGACGTTTTTCAATGGCAAAAATCAATGAATATTGTAAATGCACAAACAGTAATTTCTCCGCATTGCAAGGTGCAATTCTGAAATTTTTTGCTTTTTCCTGCTCCTCTTAGCATGATAAAGAAGATTCAAAGAGAGTGAGATGCCAGCTCCTTTCATTCAGTCAGTAGCTTCAAACATTTCTGGTATATGAATAACATGATGTTTTTCATTGGCAAAAATCAATGAATATTGTAAATGCACAAACAGTAATTTCTCTGCATTGCAAGGTGCAATTCTGAAATTTTTTGCTTTTTCCTGCTCCTCTTAGCATGATAAAGAAGATTCAAAGAGAGTGAGATGCCAGCTCCTTTCAATCAGTCAGTAGCTTCAATCATTTCTGGACGTTTTTCAATGGCAAAAATCAATGAATATTGTAAATGCACAAACAGTAATTTCTCCGCATTGCAAGGTGCAATTCTGAAATTTTTTGCTTTTTCCTGCTCCTCTTAGCATGATAAAGACGATTCAAAGAGAGTGAGATGCCAGCTCCTTTCATTCAGTCAGTAGCTTCAATCATTTCTGGTATATGAATAACATGATGTTTTTCAATGGCAAAAATCAATGAATATTGTAAATGCACAAACAGTAATTTCTCCGCATTGCAAGGTGCAATTCTGAAATTTTTTGCTTTTCCTGCTCCTCTTAGCATGATAAAGAAGATTCAAAGAGAGTGAGATGCCAGCTCCTTTCATTCAGTCAGTAGCTTCAATCATTTCTGGTATATGAATAACATGATGTTTTTCAATGGCAAAAATCAATGAATATTGTAAATGCACAAACAGTAATTTCTCCGCATTGCAAGGTGCAATTCTGAAATTTTTTGCTTTTTAGTGCTCCTCTTAGCATGATAAAGAAGAATCAAAGAGAGTGAGATGCCAGCTCCTTTCATTCAGTCAGTAGCTTCAAACATTTCTGGTATATGAATAACATGATGTTTTTCAATGGCAAAAATCAATGAATATTGTAAATGCACAAACAGTAATTTCTCCGCATTGCAAGGTGCAATTCTGAAATTTTTTGCTTTTTCCTGCTCCTCTTAGCATGATAAAGAAGATTCAAAGAGAGTGAGATGCCAGCTCCTTTCATTCAGTCAGTAGCTTCAATCATTTCTGGACGTTTTTCAATGGCAAAAATCAATGAATATTGTAAATGCACAAACAGTAATTTCTCCGCATTGCAAGGTGCAATTCTGATATTTTTTGCTTTTTCCTGCTCCTCTTAGCATGATAAAGAAGATTCAAAGAGAGTGAGATGCCAGGTCCTTTCATTCAGTCAGTAGCTTCAATCATTTCTGGTATATGAATAACATGATGTTTTTCAATGGCAAAAATCAATGAATATTGTAAATGCACAAACAGTAATTTCTCCGCATTGCAAGGTGCAATTCTGAAATTTTTTGCTTTTTCCTGCTCCTCAGCATGATAAAGAAGATTCAAAGAGAGTGAGATGCCAGCTCCTTTCATTCAGTCAGTAGCTTCAAACATATCTGGTATATGAATAACATGATGTTTTTCAATGGCAAAAATCAATGAATATTGTAAATGCACAAACAGTAATTTCTCCGCATTGCAAGGTGCAATTCTGAAATTTTTTGCTTTTTCCTGCTCCTCTTAGCATGATAAAGAAGATTCAAAGAGATTGAGATGCCAGCTCCTTTCATTCAGTCAGTAGCTTCAAACATTTCTGGACGTTATTCAATTGCAAAAATCAATGAATATTGTAAATGCACAAACAGTAATTTCTCCGCATTGCAAGGTGCAATTCTGAAATTTTTTGCTTTTTCCTGCTCCTCTTAGCATGATAAAGAAGATTCAAAGAGAGTGAGATGCCAGCTCCTTTCATTCAGTCAGTAGCTTCAAACATTTCTGGTATATGAATAACATGATGTTTTTCAATGGCAAAAATCAATGAATATTGTAAATGCACAAACAGGAATTTCTCCGCATTGCAAGGTGCAATTCTGAAATTTTTTGCTTTTTCCTGCTCCTCTTAGCATGATAAAGAAGATTCAAAGAGAGTGAGATGCCAGCTCCTTTCATTCAGTCAGTAGCTTCAATCATTTCTGGACATTTTTCAATTGCAAAAATCAATGAATATTGTAAATGCACAAACAGTAATTTCTCCGCATTGCAAGGTGCAATTCTGAAATTTTTTGCTTTTTCCTGCTCCTCTTAGCATGATAAAGAAGATTCAAAGAGAGTGAGATGCCAGCTCCTTTCATTCAGTCAGTAGCTTCAATCATTTCTGGTATATGAATAACATGATGTTTTTCAATGGCAAAAATCAATGAATATTGTAAATGCACAAACAGTAATTTCTCCGCATTGCAAGTTGCAATTCTGAAATTTTTTGCTTTTCCTGCTCCTCTTAGCATGATAAAGAAGATTCAAAGAGAGTGAGATGCCAGCTCCTTTCATTCAGTCAGTAGCTTCAATCATTTCTGGTATATGAATAACATGATGTTTTTCAATGGCAAAAATCAATGAATATTGTAAATGCACAAACAGTAATTTCTCCGCATTGCAAGGTGCAATTCTGAAATTTTTTGCTTTTTAGTGCTCCTCTTAGCATGATAAAGAAGATTCAAAGAGAGTGAGATGCCAGCTCCTTTCATTCAGTCAGTAGCTTCAAACATTTCTGGTATATGAATAACATGATGTTTTTCAATGGCAAAAATCAATGAATATTGTAAATGCACAAACAGTAATTTCTCCGCATTGCAAGGTGCAATTCTGAAATTTTTTGCTTTTTCTTGCTCCTCTTAGCATGATAAAGAAGATTCAAAGAGAGTGAGATGCCAGCTCCTTTCATTCAGTCAGTAGCTTCAATCATTTCTGGACGTTTTTCAATGGCAAAAATCAATGAATATTGTAAATGCACAAACAGTAATTTCTCCGCATTGCAAGGTGCAATTCTGATATTTTTTGCTTTTTCCTGCTCCTCTTAGCATGATAAAGAAGATTCAAAGAGAGTGAGATGCCAGGTCCTTTCATTCAGTCAGTAGCTTCAATCATTTCTGGTATATGAATAACATGATGTTTTTCAATGGCAAAAATCAATGAATATTGTAAATGCACAAACAGTAATTTCTCCGCATTGCAAGGTGCAATTCTGAAATTTTTTGCTTTTTCCTGCTCCTCTTAGCATGATAAAGAAGATTCAAAGAGAGTGAGATGCCAGCTCCTTTCATTCAGTCAGTAGCTTCAAACATTTCTGGTATATGAATAACATGATGTTTTTCAATGGCAAAAATCAATGAATATTGTAAATGCACAAACAGTAATTTCTCAGTATTGCAAGGTGCAATTCTGAAATTTTTTGCTTTTTCCTGCTCCTCTTAGCATGATAAAGAAGATTCAAAGAGAGTGAGATGCCAGCTCCTTTCATTCAGTCAGTAGCTTCAATCATTTCTGGACGTTTTTCAATGGCAAAAATCAATGAATATTGTAAATGCACAAACAGTAATTTCTCCGCATTGCAAGGTGCAATTCTGAAATTTTTTGCTTTTTCCTGCTCCTCTTAGCATGATAAAGAAGATTCAAAGAGAGTGAGATGCCAGCTCCTTTCATTCAGTCAGTAGCTTCAAACATTTCTGGTATATGAATAACATGATGTTTTTCATTGGCAAAAATCAATGAATATTGTAAATGCACAAACAGTAATTTCTCTGCATTGCAAGGTGCAATTCTGAAATTTTTTGCTTTTTCCTGCTCCTCTTAGCATGATAAAGAAGATTCAAAGAGAGTGAGATGCCAGCTCCTTTCAATCAGTCAGTAGCTTCAATCATTTCTGGACGTTTTTCAATGGCAAAAATCAATGAATATTGTAAATGCACAAACAGTAATTTCTCCGCATTGCAAGGTGCAATTCTGAAATTTTTTGCTTTTTCCTGCTCCTCTTAGCATGATAAAGACGATTCAAAGAGAGTGAGATGCCAGCTCCTTTCATTCAGTCAGTAGCTTCAATCATTTCTGGTATATGAATAACATGATGTTTTTCAATGGCAAAAATCAATGAATATTGTAAATGCACAAACAGTAATTTCTCCGCATTGCAAGGTGCAATTCTGAAATTTTTTGCTTTTCCTGCTCCTCTTAGCATGATAAAGAAGATTCAAAGAGAGTGAGATGCCAGCTCCTTTCATTCAGTCAGTAGCTTCAATCATTTCTGGTATATGAATAACATGATGTTTTTCAATGGCAAAAATCAATGAATATTGTAAATGCACAAACAGTAATTTCTCCGCATTGCAAGGTGCAATTCTGAAATTTTTTGCTTTTTAGTGCTCCTCTTAGCATGATAAAGAAGAATCAAAGAGAGTGAGATGCCAGCTCCTTTCATTCAGTCAGTAGCTTCAAACATTTCTGGTATATGAATAACATGATGTTTTTCAATGGCAAAAATCAATGAATATTGTAAATGCACAAACAGTAATTTCTCCGCATTGCAAGGTGCAATTCTGAAATTTTTTGCTTTTTCCTGCTCCTCTTAGCATGATAAAGAAGATTCAAAGAGAGTGAGATGCCAGCTCCTTTCATTCAGTCAGTAGCTTCAATCATTTCTGGACGTTTTTCAATGGCAAAAATCAATGAATATTGTAAATGCACAAACAGTAATTTCTCCGCATTGCAAGGTGCAATTCTGATATTTTTTGCTTTTTCCTGCTCCTCTTAGCATGATAAAGAAGATTCAAAGAGAGTGAGATGCCAGGTCCTTTCATTCAGTCAGTAGCTTCAATCATTTCTGGTATATGAATAACATGATGTTTTTCAATGGCAAAAATCAATGAATATTGTAAATGCACAAACAGTAATTTCTCCGCATTGCAAGGTGCAATTCTGAAATTTTTTGCTTTTTCCTGCTCCTCTTAGCATGATAAAGAAGATTCAAAGAGAGTGAGATGCCAGCTCCTTTCATTCAGTCAGTAGCTTCAAACATATCTGGTATATGAATAACATGATGTTTTTCAATGGCAAAAATCAATGAATATTGTAAATGCACAAACAGTAATTTCTCCGCATTGCAAGGTGCAATTCTGAAATTTTTTGCTTTTTCCTGCTCCTCTTAGCATGATAAAGAAGATTCAAAGAGATTGAGATGCCAGCTCCTTTCATTCAGTCAGTAGCTTCAATCATTTCTGGACGTTTTTCAATTGCAAAAATCAATGAATATTGTAAATGCACAAACAGTAATTTCTCCGCATTGCAAGGTGCAATTCTGAAATTTTTTGCTTTTTCCTGCTCCTCTTAGCATGATAAAGAAGATTCAAAGAGAGTGAGATGCCAGCTCCTTTCATTCAGTCAGTAGCTTCAAACATTTCTGGTATATGAATAACATGATGTTTTTCAATGGCAAAAATCAATGAATATTGTAAATGCACAAACAGGAATTTCTCCGCATTGCAAGGTGCAATTCTGAAATTTTTTGCTTTTTCCTGCTCCTCTTAGCATGATAAAGAAGATTCAAAGAGAGTGAGATGCCAGCTCCTTTCATTCAGTCAGTAGCTTCAATCATTTCTGGACATTTTTCAATTGCAAAAATCAATGAATATTGTAAATGCACAAACAGTAATTTCTCCGCATTGCAAGGTGCAATTCTGAAATTTTTTGCTTTTTCCTGCTCCTCTTAGCATGATAAAGAAGATTCAAAGAGAGTGAGATGCCACCTCCTTTCATTCAGTCAGTAGCTTCAAACATTTCTGGTATATGAATAACATGATGTTTTTCAATGGCAAAAATCAATGAATATTGTAAATGCACAAACAGTAATTTCTCTGCATTGCAACGTGCAATTCTGAAATTTTTTGCTTTTTCCTGCTCCTCTTAGCATGATAAAGAAGATTCAAAGAGAGTGAGATGCCAGCTCCTTTCATTCAGTCAGTAGCTTCAATCAATTCTGGACGTTTTTCAATGGCAAAAATCAATGAATATTGTAAATGCACAAACAGTAATTTCTCCGCATTGCAAGGTGCAATTCTGAAATTTTTTGCTTTTTCCTGCTCCTCTTAGCATGATAAAGACGATTCAAAGAGAGTGAGATGCCAGCTCCTTTCATTCAGTCAGTAGCTTCAATCATTTCTGGTATATGAATAACATGATGTTTTTCAATGGCAAAAATCAATGAATATTGTAAATGCACAAACAGTAATTTCTCCGCATTGCAAGGTGCAATTCTGAAATTTTTTGCTTTTTCCTGCTCCTCTTAGCATGATAAAGAAGATTCAAAGAGAGTGAGATGCCAGCTCCTTTCATTCAGTCAGTAGCTTCAAACATATCTGGTATATGAATAACATGATGTTTTTCAATGGCAAAAATCAATGAATATTGTAAATGCACAAACAGTAATTTCTCCGCATTGCAAGGTGCAATTCTGAAATTTTTTGCTTTTTCCTGCTCCTCTTAGCATGATAAAGAAGATTCAAAGAGATTGAGATGCCAGCTCCTTTCATTCAGTCAGTAGCTTCAATCATTTCTGGACGTTTTTCAATGGCAAAAATCAATGAATATTGTAAATGCACAAACAGTAATTTCTCCGCATTGCAAGGTGCAATTCTGATATTTTTTGCTTTTTCCTGCTCCTCTTAGCATGATAAAGAAGATTCAAAGAGAGTGAGATGCCAGGTCCTTTCATTCAGTCAGTAGCTTCAATCATTTCTGGTATATGAATAACATGATGTTTTTCAATGGCAAAAATCAATGAATATTGTAAATGCACAAACAGTAATTTCTCTGCATTGCAAGGTGCAATTCTGAAATTTTTTGCTTTTTCCTGCTCCTCTTAGCATGATAAAGAAGATTCAAAGAGAGTGAGATGCCAGCTCCTTTCATTCAGTCAGTAGCTTCAAACATTTCTGGTATATGAATAACATGATGTTTTTCAATGGCAAAAATCAATGAATATTGTAAATGCACAAACAGTAATTTCTCTGCATTGCAAGGTGCAATTCTGAAATTTTTTGCTTTTTCCTGCTCCTCTTAGCATGATAAAGAAGATTCAAAGAGAGTGAGATGCCAGCTCCTTTCATTCAGTCAGTAGCTTCAATCATTTCTGGACGTTTTTCAATGGCAAAAATCAATGAATATTGTAAATGCACAAACAGTAATTTCTCCGCATTGCAAGGTGCAATTCTGAAATTTTTTGCTTTTTCCTGCTCCTCTTAGCATGATAAAGAAGATTCAAAGAGAGTGAGATGCCAGCTCCTTTCATTCAGTCAGTAGCTTCAAACATTTCTGGTATATGAATAACATGATGTTTTTCAAAGGCAAAAATCAATGAATATTGTAAATGCACAAACAGTAATTTCTCTGCATTGCAAGGTGCAATTCTGAAATTTTTTGCTTTTTCCTGCTCCTCTTAGCATGATAAAGAAGATTCAAAGAGAGTGAGATGCCAGCTCCTTTCATTCAGTCAGTAGCTTCAATCATTTCTGGACGTTTTTCAATGGCAAAAATCAATGAATATTGTAAATGCACAAACAGTAATTTCTCCGCATTGCAAGGTGCAATTCTGAAATTTTTTGCTTTTTCCTGCTCCTCTTAGCATGATAAAGACGATTCAAAGAGAGTGAGATGCCAGCTCCTTTCATTCAGTCAGTAGCTTCAATCATTTCTGGTATATGAATAACATGATGTTTTTCAATGGCAAAAATCAATGAATATTGTAAATGCACAAACAGTAATTTCTCCGCATTGCAAGGTGCAATTCTGAAATTTTTTGCTTTTCCTGCTCCTCTTAGCATGATAAAGAAGATTCAAAGAGAGTGAGATGCCAGCTCCTTTCATTCAGTCAGTAGCTTCAATCATTTCTGGCATATGAATAACATGATGTTTTTCAATGGCAAAAATCAATGAATATTGTAAATGCACAAACAGTAATTTCTCCGCATTGCAAGGTGCATTTCTGAAATTTTTTGCTTTTTAGTGCTCCTCTTAGCATGATAAAGAAGATTCAAAGAGAGTGAGATGCCAGCTCCTTTCATTCAGTCAGTAGCTTCAAACATTTCTGGTATATGAATAACATGATGTTTTTCAATGGCAAAAATCAATGAATATTGTTAATACACAAACAGTAATTTCTCCGCATTGCAAGGTGCAATTCTGAAATTTTTTGCTTTTTCCTGCTCCTCTTAGCATGATAAAGAAGATTCAAAGAGATTGAGATGCCAGCTCCTTTCATTCAGTCAGTAGCTTCAATCATTTCTGGACGTTTTTCAATTGCAAAAATCAATGAATATTGTAAATGCACAAACAGTAATTTCTCCGCATTGCAAGGTGCAATTCTGAAATTTTTTGCTTTTCCTGCTCCTCTTAGCATGATAAAGAAGATTCAAAGAGAGTGAGATGCCAGCTCCTTTCATTCAGTCAGTAGCTTCAATCATTTCTGGTATATGAATAACATGATGTTTTTCAATGGCAAAAATCAATGAATATTGTAAATGCACAAACAGTAATTTCTCCGCATTGCAAGGTGCAATTCTGAAATTTTTTGCTTTTTAGTGCTCCTCTTAGCATGATAAAGAAGATTCAAAGAGAGTGAGATGCCAGCTCCTTTCATTCAGTCAGTAGCTTCAAACATTTCTGGTATATGAATAACATGATGTTTTTCAATGGCAAAAATCAATGAATATTGTAAATGCACAAACAGTAATTTCTCCGCATTGCAAGGTGCAATTCTGAAATTTTTTGCTTTTTCCTGCTCCTCTTAGCATGATAAAGAAGATTCAAAGAGAGTGAGATGCCAGCTCCTTTCATTCAGTCAGTAGCTTCAATCATTTCTGGACGTTTTCAAATGGCAAAAATCAATGAATATTGTAAATGCACAAACAGTAATTTCTCCGCATTGCAAGGTGCAATTCTGAAATTTTTTGCTTTTTCCTGCTCCTCTTAGCATGATAAAGATTCAAAGAGAGTGAGATGCCATGTCCTTTCATTCAGTCAGTAGCTTCAATCATTTCTGGTATATGAATAACATGATGTTTTTCAATGGCAAAAATCAATGAATATTGTAAATGCACAAACAGTAATTTCTCCGCATTGCAAGGTGCAATTCTGAAATTTTTTGCTTTTTCCTGCTCCTATTAGCATGATAAAGAAGATTCAAAGAGAGTGAGATGCCAGCTCCTTTCATTCAGTCAGTAGCTTCAAACATATCTGGTATATGAATAACATGATGTTTTTCAATGGCAAAAATCAATGAATATTGTAAATGCACAAACAGTAATTTCTCCGCATTGCAAGGTGCAATTCTGAAATTTTTTGCTTTTTCCTGCTCCTCTTAGCATGATAAAGAAGATTCAAAGAGATTGAGATGCCAGCTCCTTTCATTCAGTCAGTAGCTTCAATCATTTCTGGACGTTTTTCAATGGCAAAAATCAATGAATATTGTAAATGCACAAACAGTAATTTCTCCGCATTGCAAGGTGCAATTCTGAAATTTTTTGCTTTTTCCTGCTCCTCTTAGCATGATAAAGAAGATTCAAAGAGAGTGAGATGCCAGCTCATTTCATTCAGTCAGTAGCTTCAAACATTTCTGGTATATGAATAACATGATGTTTTTCAATGGCAAAAATCAATGAATATTGTAAATGCACAAACAGGAATTTCTCCGCATTGCAAGGTGCAATTCTGAAATTTTTTGCTTTTTCCTGCTCCTCTTAGCATGGTAAAGAAGATTCAAAGAGAGTGAGATGCCAGCTCCTTTCATTCAGTCAGTAGCTTCAATCATTTCTGGACGTTTTTCAATGGCAAAAATCAATGAATATTGTAAATGCACAAACAGTAATTTCTCCGCATTGCAAGGTGCAATTCTGAATTTTTTTGCTTTTTCCTGCTCCTCTTAGCATGATAAAGAAGATTCAAAGAGAGTGAGATGCCAGCTCCTTTCATTCAGTCAGTAGCTTCAAACATTTCTGGTATATGAATAACATGATGTTTTTCAATGGCAAAAATCAATGAATATTGTAAATGCACAAACAGTAATTTCTCCGCATTGCAAGGTGCAATTCTGAAATTTTTTGCTTTTTCCTGCTCCTCTTAGCATGATAAAGAAGATTCAAAGAGAGTGAGATGCCAGCTCCTTTCATTCAGTCAGTAGCTTCAATCATTTCTGGACGTTTTCAAATGGCAAAAATCAATGAATATTGTAAATGCACAAACAGTAATTTCTCCGCATTGCAAGGTGCAATTCTGAAATTTTTTGCTTTTTCCTGCTCCTCTTAGCATGATAAAGAAGATTCAAAGAGAGTGAGATGCCAGCTCCTTTCATTCAGTCAGTAGCTTCAAACATTTCTGGTATATGAATAACATGATGTTTTTCAATGGCAAAAATCAATGAATATTGTAAATGCACAAACAGTAATTTCTCAGTATTGCAAGGTGCAATTCTGAAATTTTTTGCTTTTTCCTGCTCCTCTTAGCATGATAAAGAAGATTCAAAGAGAGTGAGATGCCAGCTCCTTTCATTCAGTCAGTAGCTTCAAACATTTCTGGTATATGAATAACATGATGTTTTTCAATGGCAAAAATCAATGAATATTGTTAATACACAAACAGTAATTTCTCCGCATTGCAAGGCGCAATTCTGAAATTTTTTGCTTTTTCCTGCTCCTCTTAGCATGATAAAGAAGATTCAAAGAGATTGAGATGCCAGCTCCTTTCATTCAGTCAGTAGCTTCAATCATTTCTGGACGTTTTTCAATTGCAAAAATCAATGAATATTGTAAATGCACAAACAGTAATTTCTCCGCATTGCAAGGTGCAATTCTGAAATTTTTTGCTTTTCCTGCTCCTCTTAGCATGATAAAGAAGATTCAAAGAGAGTGAGATGCCAGCTCCTTTCATTCAGTCAGTAGCTTCAATCATTTCTGGTATATGAATAACATGATGTTTTTCAATGGCAAAAATCAATGAATATTGTAAATGCACAAACAGTAATTTCTCCGCATTGCAAGGTGCAATTCTGAAATTTTTTGCTTTTTAGTGCTCCTCTTAGCATGATAAAGAAGATTCAAAGAGAGTGAGATGCCAGCTCCTTTCATTCAGTCAGTAGCTTCAAACATTTCTGGTATATGAATAACATGATGTTTTTCAATGGCAAAAATCAATGAATATTGTAAATGCACAAACAGTAATTTCTCCGCATTGCAAGGTGCAATTCTGAAATTTTTTGCTTTTTCCTGCTCCTCTTAGTATGATAAAGAAGATTCAAAGAGAGTGAGATGCCAGCTCCTTTCATTCAGTCAGTAGCTTCAATCATTTCTGGACGTTTTCAAATGGCAAAAATCAATGAATATTGTAAATGCACAAACAGTAATTTCTCCGCATTGCAAGGTGCAATTCTGAAATTTTTTGCTTTTTCCTGCTCCTCTTAGCATGATAAAGATTCAAAGAGAGTGAGATGCCAGGTCCTTTCATTCAGTCAGTAGCTTCAATCATTTCTGGTATATGAATAACATGATGTTTTTCAATGGCAAAAATCAATGAATATTGTAAATGCACAAACAGTAATTTCTCCGCATTGCAAGGTGCAATACTGAAATTTTTTGCTTTTTCCTGCTCCTGTTAGCATGATAAAGAAGATTCAAAGAGAGTGAGATGCCAGCTCCTTTCATTCAGTCAGTAGCTTCAAACATATCTGGTATATGAATAACATGATGTTTTTCAATGGCAAAAATCAATGAATATTGTAAATGCACAAACAGTAATTTCTCCGCATTGCAAGGTGCAATTCTGAAATTTTTTGCTTTTTCCTGCTCCTCTTAGCATGATAAAGAAGATTCAAAGAGATTGAGATGCCAGCTCCTTTCATTCAGTCAGTAGCTTCAATCATTTCTGGACGTTTTTCAATGGCAAAAATCAATGAATATTGTAAATGCACAAACAGTAATTTCTCCGCATTGCAAGGTGCAATTCTGAAATTTTTTGCTTTTTCCTGCTCCTCTTAGCATGATAAAGAAGATTCAAAGAGAGTGAGATGCCAGCTCCTTTCATTCAGTCAGTAGCTTCAAACATTTCTGGTATATGAATAACATGATGTTTTTCAATGGCAAAAATCAATGAATATTGTAAATGCACAAACAGGAATTTCTCCGCATTGCAAGGTGCAATTCTGAAATTTTTTGCTTTTTCCTGCTCCTCTTAGCATGGTAAAGAAGATTCAAAGAGAGTGAGATGCCAGCTCCTTTCATTCAGTCAGTAGCTTCAATCATTTCTGGACGTTTTTGAATGGCAAAAATCAATGAATATTGTAAATGCACAAACAGTAATTTCTCCGCATTGCAAGGTGCAATTCTGAAATTTTTTGCTTTTTCCTGCTCCTCTTAGCATGATAAAGAAGATTCAAAGAGAGTGAGATGCCAGCTCCTTTCATTCAGTCAGTAGCTTCAAACATTTCTGGTATATAATTAACATGATGTTTTTCAATGGCAAAAATCAATGAATATTGTAAATGCACAAACAGTAATTTCTCCGCATTGCAAGGTGCAATTCTGAAATTTTTTGCTTTTTCCTGCTCCTCTTAGCATGATAAAGAACATTCAAAGAGAGTGAGATGCCAGCTCCTTTCATTCAGTCAGTAGCTTCAATCATTTATGGACGTTTTTCAATGGCAAAAATCAATGAATATTGTAAATGCACAAACAGTAATTTCTCCGCATTGCAAGGTGCAATTCTGAAATTTTTTGCTTTTTCCTGCTCCTCTTAGCATGATAAAGAAGATTCAAAGAGAGTGAGATGCCAGCTCCTTTCATTCAGTCAGTAGCTTCAAACATTTCTGGTATATGAATAACATGATGTTTTTCAATGGCAAAAATCAATGAATATTGTTAATACACAAACAGTAATTTCTCCGCATTGCAAGGCGCAATTCTGAAATTTTTTGCTTTTTCCTGCTCCTCTTAGCATGATAAAGAAGATTCAAAGAGATTGAGATGCCAGCTCCTTTCATTCAGTCAGTAGCTTCAATCATTTCTGGACGTTTTTCAATTGCAAAAATCAATGAATATTGTAAATGCACAAACAGTAATTTCTCCGCATTGCAAGGTGCAATTCTGAAATTTTTTGCTTTTCCTGCTCCTCTTAGCATGATAAAGAAGATTCAAAGAGAGTGAGATGCCAGCTCCTTTCATTCAGTCAGTAGCTTCAATCATTTCTGGTATATGAATAACATGATGTTTTTCAATGGCAAAAATCAATGAATATTGTAAATGCACAAACAGTAATTTCTCCGCATTGCAAGGTGCAATTCTGAAATTTTTTGCTTTTTAGTGCTCCTCTTAGCATGATAAAGAAGATTCAAAGAGAGTGAGATGCCAGCTCCTTTCATTCAGTCAGTAGCTTCAAACATTTCTGGTATATGAATAACATGATGTTTTTCAATGGCAAAAATCAATGAATATTGTAAATGCACAAACAGTAATTTCTCCGCATTGCAAGGTGCAATTCTGAAATTTTTTGCTTTTTCCTGCTCCTCTTAGCATGATAAAGAAGATTCAAAGAGAGTGAGATGCCAGCTCCTTTCATTCAGTCAGTAGCTTCAATCATTTCTGGACGTTTTCAAATGGCAAAAATCAATGAATATTGTAAATGCACAAACAGTAATTTCTCCGCATTGCAAGGTGCAATTCTGAAATTTTTTGCTTTTTCCTGCTCCTCTTAGCATGATAAAGATTCAAAGAGAGTGAGATGCCAGGTCCTTTCATTCAGTCAGTAGCTTCAATCATTTCTGGTATATGAATAACATGATGTTTTTCAATGGCAAAAATCAATGAATATTGTAAATGCACAAACAGTAATTTCTCCGCATTGCAAGGTGCAATACTGAAATTTTTTGCTTTTTCCTGCTCCTGTTAGCATGATAAAGAAGATTCAAAGAGAGTGAGATGCCAGCTCCTTTCATTCAGTCAGTAGCTTCAAACATATCTGGTATATGAATAACATGATGTTTTTCAATGGCAAAAATCAATGAATATTGTAAATGCACAAACAGTAATTTCTCCGCATTGCAAGGTGCAATTCTGAAATTTTTTGCTTTTTCCTGCTCCTCTTAGCATGATAAAGAAGATTCAAAGAGATTGAGATGCCAGCTCCTTTCATTCAGTCAGTAGCTTCAATCATTTCTGGACGTTTTTCAATGGCAAAAATCAATGAATATTGTAAATGCACAAACAGTAATTTCTCCGCATTGCAAGGTGCAATTCTGAAATTTTTTGCTTTTTCCTGCTCCTCTTAGCATGATAAAGAAGATTCAAAGAGAGTGAGATGCCAGCTCCTTTCATTCAGTCAGTAGCTTCAAACATTTCTGGTATATGAATAACATGATGTTTTTCAATGGCAAAAATCAATGAATATTGTAAATGCACAAACAGGAATTTCTCCGCATTGCAAGGTGCAATTCTGAAATTTTTTGCTTTTTCCTGCTCCTCTTAGCATGGTAAAGAAGATTCAAAGAGAGTGAGATGCCAGCTCCTTTCATTCAGTCAGTAGCTTCAATCATTTCTGGACGTTTTTGAATGGCAAAAATCAATGAATATTGTAAATGCACAAACAGTAATTTCTCCGCATTGCAAGGTGCAATTCTGAAATTTTTTGCTTTTTCCTGCTCCTCTTAGCATGATAAAGAAGATTCAAAGAGAGTGAGATGCCAGCTCCTTTCATTCAGTCAGTAGCTTCAAACATTTCTGGTATATAATTAACATGATGTTTTTCAATGGCAAAAATCAATGAATATTGTAAATGCACAAACAGTAATTTCTCCGCATTGCAAGGTGCAATTCTGAAATTTTTTGCTTTTTCCTGCTCCTCTTAGCATGATAAAGAAGATTCAAAGAGAGTGAGATGCCAGCTCCTTTCATTCAGTCAGTAGCTTCAATCATTTATGGACGTTTTTCAATGGCAAAAATCAATGAATATTGTAAATGCACAAACAGTAATTTCTCCGCATTGCAAGGTGCAATTCTGAAATTTTTTGCTTTTTCCTGCTCCTCTTAGCATGATAAAGAAGATTCAAAGAGAGTGAGATGCCAGCTCCTTTCATTCAGTCAGTAGCTTCAAACATTTCTGGTATATGAATAACATGATGTTTTTCAATGGCAAAAATCAATGAATATTGTAAATGCACAAACAGTAATTTCTCAGTATTGCAAGGTGCAATTCTGAAATTTTTTGCTTTTTCCTGCTCCTCTGAGCATGATAAAGAAGATTCAAAGAGAGTGAGATGCCAGCTCCTTTCATTCAGTCAGTAGCTTCAATCATTTCTGGACGTTTTTCAATGGCAAAAATCAATGAATATTGTAAATGCACAAACAGTAATTTCTCCGCATTGCAAGGTGCAATTCTGAAATTTTTTGCTTTTTCCTGCTCCTCTTAGCATGATAAAGAAGATTCAAAGAGACTGAGATGCCAGCTCCTTTCATTCAGTCAGTAGCTTCAAACATTTCTGGTATATGAATAACATGATGTTTTTCAATGGCAAAAATCAATGAATATTGTAAATGCACAAACAGTAATTTCTCCGCATTGCAAGGTGCAATTCTGAAATTTTTTGCTTTTTCCTGCTCCTCTTAGCATGATAAAGAAGATTCAAAGAGAGTGAGATGCCAGCTCCTTTCATTCAGTCAGTAGCTTCAATCATTTCTGGACGTTTTCAAATGGCAAAAATCAATGAATATTGTAAATGCACAAACAGTAATTTCTCCGCATTGCAAGGTGCAATTCTGAAATTTTTTGCTTTTTCCTGCTCCTCTTAGCATGATAAAGAAGATTCAAAGAGAGTGAGATGCCAGCTCCTTTCATTCAGTCAGTAGCTTCAAACATTTCTGGTATATGAATAACATGATGTTTTTCAATGGCAAAAATCAATGAATATTGTAAATGCACAAACAGTAATTTCTCAGTATTGCAAGGTGCAATTCTGAAATTTTTTGCTTTTTCCTGCTCCTCTTAGCATGATAAAGAAGATTCAAAGAGAGTGAGATGCCAGCTCCTTTCATTCAGTCAGTAGCTTCAAACATTTCTGGTATATGAATAACATGATGTTTTTCAATGGCAAAAATCAATGAATATTGTTAATACACAAACAGTAATTTCTCCGCATTGCAAGGCGCAATTCTGAAATTTTTTGCTTTTTCCTGCTCCTCTTAGCATGATAAAGAAGATTCAAAGAGATTGAGATGCCAGCTCCTTTCATTCAGTCAGTAGCTTCAATCATTTCTGGACGTTTTTCAATTGCAAAAATCAATGAATATTGTAAATGCACAAACAGTAATTTCTCCGCATTGCAAGGTGCAATTCTGAAATTTTTTGCTTTTCCTGCTCCTCTTAGCATGATAAAGAAGATTCAAAGAGAGTGAGATGCCAGCTCCTTTCATTCAGTCAGTAGCTTCAATCATTTCTGGTATATGAATAACATGATGTTTTTCAATGGCAAAAATCAATGAATATTGTAAATGCACAAACAGTAATTTCTCCGCATTGCAAGGTGCAATTCTGAAATTTTTTGCTTTTTAGTGCTCCTCTTAGCATGATAAAGAAGATTCAAAGAGAGTGAGATGCCAGCTCCTTTCATTCAGTCAGTAGCTTCAAACATTTCTGGTATATGAATAACATGATGTTTTTCAATGGCAAAAATCAATGAATATTGTAAATGCACAAACAGTAATTTCTCCGCATTGCAAGGTGCAATTCTGAAATTTTTTGCTTTTTCCTGCTCCTCTTAGTATGATAAAGAAGATTCAAAGAGAGTGAGATGCCAGCTCCTTTCATTCAGTCAGTAGCTTCAATCATTTCTGGACGTTTTCAAATGGCAAAAATCAATGAATATTGTAAATGCACAAACAGTAATTTCTCCGCATTGCAAGGTGCAATTCTGAAATTTTTTGCTTTTTCCTGCTCCTCTTAGCATGATAAAGATTCAAAGAGAGTGAGATGCCAGGTCCTTTCATTCAGTCAGTAGCTTCAATCATTTCTGGTATATGAATAACATGATGTTTTTCAATGGCAAAAATCAATGAATATTGTAAATGCACAAACAGTAATTTCTCCGCATTGCAAGGTGCAATACTGAAATTTTTTGCTTTTTCCTGCTCCTGTTAGCATGATAAAGAAGATTCAAAGAGAGTGAGATGCCAGCTCCTTTCATTCAGTCAGTAGCTTCAAACATATCTGGTATATGAATAACATGATGTTTTTCAATGGCAAAAATCAATGAATATTGTAAATGCACAAACAGTAATTTCTCCGCATTGCAAGGTGCAATTCTGAAATTTTTTGCTTTTTCCTGCTCCTCTTAGCATGATAAAGAAGATTCAAAGAGATTGAGATGCCAGCTCCTTTCATTCAGTCAGTAGCTTCAATCATTTCTGGACGTTTTTCAATGGCAAAAATCAATGAATATTGTAAATGCACAAACAGTAATTTCTCCGCATTGCAAGGTGCAATTCTGAAATTTTTTGCTTTTTCCTGCTCCTCTTAGCATGATAAAGAAGATTCAAAGAGAGTGAGATGCCAGCTCCTTTCATTCAGTCAGTAGCTTCAAACATTTCTGGTATATGAATAACATGATGTTTTTCAATGGCAAAAATCAATGAATATTGTAAATGCACAAACAGGAATTTCTCCGCATTGCAAGGTGCAATTCTGAAATTTTTTGCTTTTTCCTGCTCCTCTTAGCATGGTAAAGAAGATTCAAAGAGAGTGAGATGCCAGCTCCTTTCATTCAGTCAGTAGCTTCAATCATTTCTGGACGTTTTTGAATGGCAAAAATCAATGAATATTGTAAATGCACAAACAGTAATTTCTCCGCATTGCAAGGTGCAATTCTGAAATTTTTTGCTTTTTCCTGCTCCTCTTAGCATGATAAAGAAGATTCAAAGAGAGTGAGATGCCAGCTCCTTTCATTCAGTCAGTAGCTTCAAACATTTCTGGTATATAATTAACATGATGTTTTTCAATGGCAAAAATCAATGAATATTGTAAATGCACAAACAGTAATTTCTCCGCATTGCAAGGTGCAATTCTGAAATTTTTTGCTTTTTCCTGCTCCTCTTAGCATGATAAAGAACATTCAAAGAGAGTGAGATGCCAGCTCCTTTCATTCAGTCAGTAGCTTCAATCATTTATGGACGTTTTTCAATGGCAAAAATCAATGAATATTGTAAATGCACAAACAGTAATTTCTCCGCATTGCAAGGTGCAATTCTGAAATTTTTTGCTTTTTCCTGCTCCTCTTAGCATGATAAAGAAGATTCAAAGAGAGTGAGATGCCAGCTCCTTTCATTCAGTCAGTAGCTTCAAACATTTCTGGTATATGAATAACATGATGTTTTTCAATGGCAAAAATCAATGAATATTGTTAATACACAAACAGTAATTTCTCCGCATTGCAAGGCGCAATTCTGAAATTTTTTGCTTTTTCCTGCTCCTCTTAGCATGATAAAGAAGATTCAAAGAGATTGAGATGCCAGCTCCTTTCATTCAGTCAGTAGCTTCAATCATTTCTGGACGTTTTTCAATTGCAAAAATCAATGAATATTGTAAATGCACAAACAGTAATTTCTCCGCATTGCAAGGTGCAATTCTGAAATTTTTTGCTTTTCCTGCTCCTCTTAGCATGATAAAGAAGATTCAAAGAGAGTGAGATGCCAGCTCCTTTCATTCAGTCAGTAGCTTCAATCATTTCTGGTATATGAATAACATGATGTTTTTCAATGGCAAAAATCAATGAATATTGTAAATGCACAAACAGTAATTTCTCCGCATTGCAAGGTGCAATTCTGAAATTTTTTGCTTTTTAGTGCTCCTCTTAGCATGATAAAGAAGATTCAAAGAGAGTGAGATGCCAGCTCCTTTCATTCAGTCAGTAGCTTCAAACATTTCTGGTATATGAATAACATGATGTTTTTCAATGGCAAAAATCAATGAATATTGTAAATGCACAAACAGTAATTTCTCCGCATTGCAAGGTGCAATTCTGAAATTTTTTGCTTTTTCCTGCTCCTCTTAGCATGATAAAGAAGATTCAAAGAGAGTGAGATGCCAGCTCCTTTCATTCAGTCAGTAGCTTCAATCATTTCTGGACGTTTTCAAATGGCAAAAATCAATGAATATTGTAAATGCACAAACAGTAATTTCTCCGCATTGCAAGGTGCAATTCTGAAATTTTTTGCTTTTTCCTGCTCCTCTTAGCATGATAAAGATTCAAAGAGAGTGAGATGCCAGGTCCTTTCATTCAGTCAGTAGCTTCAATCATTTCTGGTATATGAATAACATGATGTTTTTCAATGGCAAAAATCAATGAATATTGTAAATGCACAAACAGTAATTTCTCCGCATTGCAAGGTGCAATACTGAAATTTTTTGCTTTTTCCTGCTCCTGTTAGCATGATAAAGAAGATTCAAAGAGAGTGAGATGCCAGCTCCTTTCATTCAGTCAGTAGCTTCAAACATATCTGGTATATGAATAACATGATGTTTTTCAATGGCAAAAATCAATGAATATTGTAAATGCACAAACAGTAATTTCTCCGCATTGCAAGGTGCAATTCTGAAATTTTTTGCTTTTTCCTGCTCCTCTTAGCATGATAAAGAAGATTCAAAGAGATTGAGATGCCAGCTCCTTTCATTCAGTCAGTAGCTTCAATCATTTCTGGACGTTTTTCAATGGCAAAAATCAATGAATATTGTAAATGCACAAACAGTAATTTCTCCGCATTGCAAGGTGCAATTCTGAAATTTTTTGCTTTTTCCTGCTCCTCTTAGCATGATAAAGAAGATTCAAAGAGAGTGAGATGCCAGCTCCTTTCATTCAGTCAGTAGCTTCAAACATTTCTGGTATATGAATAACATGATGTTTTTCAATGGCAAAAATCAATGAATATTGTAAATGCACAAACAGGAATTTCTCCGCATTGCAAGGTGCAATTCTGAAATTTTTTGCTTTTTCCTGCTCCTCTTAGCATGGTAAAGAAGATTCAAAGAGAGTGAGATGCCAGCTCCTTTCATTCAGTCAGTAGCTTCAATCATTTCTGGACGTTTTTGAATGGCAAAAATCAATGAATATTGTAAATGCACAAACAGTAATTTCTCCGCATTGCAAGGTGCAATTCTGAAATTTTTTGCTTTTTCCTGCTCCTCTTAGCATGATAAAGAAGATTCAAAGAGAGTGAGATGCCAGCTCCTTTCATTCAGTCAGTAGCTTCAAACATTTCTGGTATATAATTAACATGATGTTTTTCAATGGCAAAAATCAATGAATATTGTAAATGCACAAACAGTAATTTCTCCGCATTGCAAGGTGCAATTCTGAAATTTTTTGCTTTTTCCTGCTCCTCTTAGCATGATAAAGAAGATTCAAAGAGAGTGAGATGCCAGCTCCTTTCATTCAGTCAGTAGCTTCAATCATTTATGGACGTTTTTCAATGGCAAAAATCAATGAATATTGTAAATGCACAAACAGTAATTTCTCCGCATTGCAAGGTGCAATTCTGAAATTTTTTGCTTTTTCCTGCTCCTCTTAGCATGATAAAGAAGATTCAAAGAGAGTGAGATGCCAGCTCCTTTCATTCAGTCAGTAGCTTCAAACATTTCTGGTATATGAATAACATGATGTTTTTCAATGGCAAAAATCAATGAATATTGTAAATGCACAAACAGTAATTTCTCAGTATTGCAAGGTGCAATTCTGAAATTTTTTGCTTTTTCCTGCTCCTCTGAGCATGATAAAGAAGATTCAAAGAGAGTGAGATGCCAGCTCCTTTCATTCAGTCAGTAGCTTCAATCATTTCTGGACGTTTTTCAATGGCAAAAATCAATGAATATTGTAAATGCACAAACAGTAATTTCTCCGCATTGCAAGGTGCAATTCTGAAATTTTTTGCTTTTTCCTGCTCCTCTTAGCATGATAAAGAAGATTCAAAGAGACTGAGATGCCAGCTCCTTTCATTCAGTCAGTAGCTTCAAACATTTCTGGTATATGAATAACATGATGTTTTTCAATGGCAAAAATCAATGAATATTGTAAATGCACAAACAGTAATTTCTCTGCATTGCAAGGTGCAATTCTGAAATTTTTTGCTGTTTCCTGCTCCTCTTAGCATGATAAAGAAGATTCAAAGAGAGTGAGATGCCAGCTCCTTTCAATCAGTCAGTAGCTTCAATCATTTCTGGACGCTTTTCAATGGCAAAAATCAATGAATATTGTAAATGCACAAACAGTAATTTCTCCGCATTGCAAGGTGCAATTCTGAAATTTTTTGCTTTTTCCTGCTCCTCTTAGCATGATAAAGACGATTCAAAGAGAGTGAGATGCCAGCTCCTTTCATTCAGTCAGTAGCTTCAATCATTTCTGGTATATGAATAACATGATGTTTTTCAATGGCAAAAATCAATGAATATTGTAAATGCACAAACAGTAATTTCTCCGCATTGCAAGGTGTAATTCTGAAATTTTTTGCTTTTCCTGCTCCTCTTAGCATGATAAAGAAGATTCAAAGAGAGTGAGATGCCAGCTCCTTTCATTCAGTCAGTAGCTTCAATCATTTCTGGTATATGAATAACATGATGTTTTTCAATGGCAAAAATCAATGAATATTGTAAATGCACAAACAGTAATTTCTCCGCATTGCAAGGTGCAATTCTGAAATTTTTTGCTTTTTAGTGCTCCTCTTAGCATGATAAAGAAGATTCAAAGAGAGTGAGATGCCAGCTCCTTTCATTCAGTCAGTAGCTTCAAACATTTCTGGTATATGAATAACATGATGTTTTTCAATGGCAAAAATCAATGAATATTGTAAATGCACAAACAGTAATTTCTCCGCATTGCAAGGTGCAATTCTGAAATTTTTTGCTTTTTCCTGCTCCTCTTAGCATGATAAAGAAGATTCAAAGAGAGTGAGATGCCAGCTCCTTTCATTCAGTCAGTAGCTTCAATCATTTCTGGACGTTTTTCAATGGCAAAAATCAATGAATATTGTAAATGCACAAACAGTAATTTCTCCGCATTGCAAGGTGCAATTCTGATATTTTTTGCTTTTTCCTGCTCCTCTTAGCATGATAAAGAAGATTCAAAGAGAGTGAGATGCCAGGTCCTTTCATTCAGTCAGTAGCTTCAATCATTTCTGGTATATGAATAACATGATGTTTTTCAATGGCAAAAATCAATGAATATTGTAAATGCACAAACAGTAATTTCTCCGCATTGCAAGGTGCAATTCTGAAATTTTTTGCTTTTTCCTGCTCCTCTTAGCATGATAAAGAAGATTCAAAGAGAGTGAGATGCCAGCTCCTTTCATTCAGTCAGTAGCTTCAAACATTTCTGGTATATGAATAACATGATGTTTTTCAATGGCAAAAATCAATGAATATTGTAAATGCACAAACAGTAATTTCTCAGTTATTGCAAGGTGCAATTCTGAAATTTTTTGCTTTTTCCTGCTCCTCTTAGCATGATAAAGAAGATTCAAAGAGAGTGAGATGCCAGCTCCTTTCATTCAGTCAGTAGCTTCAATCATTTCTGGACGTTTTTCAATGGCAAAAATCAATGAATATTGTAAATGCACAAACAGTAATTTCTCCGCATTGCAAGGTGCAATTCTGAAATTTTTTGCTTTTTCCTGCTCCTCTTAGCATGATAAAGAATATTCAAAGAGAGTGAGATGCCAGCTCCTTTCATTCAGTCAGTAGCTTCAAACATTTCTGGTATATGAATAACATGATGTTTTTCAAAGGCAAAAATCAATGAATATTGTAAATGCACAAACAGTAATTTCTCTGCATTGCAAGGTGCAATTCTGAAATTTTTTGCTTTTTCCTGCTCCTCTTAGCATGATAAAGAAGATTCAAAGAGAGTGAGATGCCAGCTCCTTTCAATCAGTCAGTAGCTTCAATCATTTCTGGACGTTTTTCAATGGCAAAAATCAATGAATATTGTAAATGCACAAACAGTAATTTCTCCGCATTGCAAGGTGCAATTCTGAAATTTTTTGCTTTTTCCTGCTCCTCTTAGCATGATAAAGACGATTCAAAGAGAGTGAGATGCCAGCTCCTTTCATTCAGTCAGTAGCTTCAATCATTTCTGGTATATGAATAACATGATGTTTTTCAATGGCAAAAATCTATGAATATTGTAAATGCACAAACAGTAATTTCTCCGCATTGCAAGGTGCAATTCTGAAATTTTTTGCTTTTCCTGCTCCTCTTAGCATGATAAAGAAGATTCAAAGAGAGTGAGATGCCAGCTCCTTTCATTCAGTCAGTAGCTTCAATCATTTCTGGTATATGAATAACATGATGTTTTTCAATGGCAAAAATCAATGAATATTGTAAATGCACAAACAGTAATTTCTCCGCATTGCAAGGTGCAATTCTGAAATTTTTTGCTTTTTCCTGCTCCTCTTAGCATGATAAAGAAGATTCAAAGAGAGTGAGATGCCAGCTCCTTTCATTCAGTCAGTAGCTTCAAACATTTCTGGTATATAATTAACATGATGTTTTTCAATGGCAAAAATCAATGAATATTGTAAATGCATAAACAGTAATTTCTCCGCATTGCAAGGTGCAATTCTGAAATTTTTTGCTTTTTCCTGCTCCTCTTAGCATGATAAAGAAGATTCAAAGAGAGTGAGATGCCAGCTCCTTTCATTCAGTCAGTAGCTTCAATCATTTCTGGACGTTTTTCAATGGCAAAAATCAATGAATATTGTAAATGCACAAACAGTAATTTCTCCGCATTGCAAGGTGCAATTCTGAAATTTTTTGCTTTTTCCTGCTCCTCTTAGCATGATAAAGAAGATTCAAAGAGAGTGAGATGCCAGCTCCTTTCATTCAGTCAGTAGCTTCAAACATTTCTGGTATATAATTAACATGATGTTTTTCAATGGCAAAAATCAATGAATATTGTAAATGCACAAACAGTAATTTCTCCGCATTGCAAGGTGCAATTCTGAAATTTTTTGCTTTTTCCTGCTCCTCTTAGCATGATAAAGAAGATTCAAAGAGAGTGAGATGCCAGCTCCTTTCATTCAGTCAGTAGCTTCAATCATTTCTGGACGTTTTTCAATGGCAAAAATCAATGAATATTGTAAATGCACAAACAGTAATTTCTCCGCATTGCAAGGTGCAATTCTGAAATTTTTTGCTTTTTCCTGCTCCTCTTAGCATGATAAAGAAGATTCAAAGAGAGTGAGATGCCAGCTCCTTTCATTCAGTCAGTAGCTTCAAACATTTCTGGTATATGAATAACATGATGTTTTTCAATGGCAAAAATCAATGAATATTGTAAATGCACAAACAGTAATTTCTCAGTATTGCAAGGTGCAATTCTGAAATTTTTTGCTTTTTCCTGCTCCTCTTAGCATGATAAAGAAGATTCAAAGAGAGTGAGATGCCAGCTCCTTTCATTCAGTCAGTAGCTTCAATCATTTCTGGACGTTTTTCAATGGCAAAAATCAATGAATATTGTAAATGCACAAACAGTAATTTCTCCGCATTGCAAGGTGCAATTCTGAAATTTTTTGCTTTTTCCTGCTCCTCTTAGCATGATAAAGAAGATTCAAAGAGAGTGAGATGCCAGCTCCTTTCATTCAGTCAGTAGCTTCAAACATTTCTGGTATATGAATAACATGATGTTTTTCAATGGCAAAAATCAATGAATATTGTAAATGCACAAACAGTAATTTCTCTGCATTGCAAGGTGCAATTCTGAAATTTTTTGCTTTTTCCTGCTCCTCTTAGCATGATAAAGAAGATTCAAAGAGAGTGAGATGCCAGCTCCTTTCAATCAGTCAGTAGCTTCAATCATTTCTGGTATATGAATAACATGATGTTTTTCAATGGCAAAAATCAATGAATATTGTAAATGCACAAACAGTAATTTCTCCGCATTGCAAGGTGCAATTCTGAAATTTTTTGCTTTTCCTGCTCCTCTTAGCATGATAAAGAAGATTCTAAGAGAGTGAGATGCCAGCTCCTTTCATTCAGTCAGTAGCTTCAATCATTTCTGGTATATGAATAACATGATGTTTTTCAATGGCAAAAATCAATGAATATTGTAAATGCACAAACAGTAATTTCTCCGCATTGCAAGGTGCAATTCTGAAATTTTTTGCTTTTTAGTGCTCCTCTTAGCATGATAAAGAAGATTCAAAGAGAGTGAGATGCCAGCTCCTTTCATTCAGTCAGTAGCTTCAAACATTTCTGGTATATGAATAACATGATGTTTTTCAATGGCAAAAATCAATGAATATTGTAAATGCACAAACAGTAATTTCTCCGCATTGCAAGGTGCAATTCTGAAATTTTTTGCTTTTTCCTGCTCCTCTTAGCATGATAAAGAAGATTCAAAGAGAGTGAGATGCCAGCTCCTTTCATTCAGTCAGTAGCTTCAATCATTTCTGGACGTTTTTCAATGGCAAAAATCAATGAATATTGTAAATGCACAAACAGTAATTTCTCCGCATTGCAAGGTGCAATTCTGATATTTTTTGCTTTTTCCTGCTCCTCTTAGCATGATAAAGAAGATTCAAAGAGAGTGAGATGCCAGGTCCTTTCATTCAGTCAGTAGCTTCAATCATTTCTGGTATATGAATAACATGATGTTTTTCAATGGCAAAAATCAATGAATATTGTAAATGCACAAACAGTAATTTCTCAGTATTGCAAGGTGCAATTCTGAAATTTTTTGCTTTTTCCTGCTCCTCTTAGCATGATAAAGAAGATTCAAAGAGAGTGAGATGCCAGCTCCTTTCATTCAGTCAGTAGCTTCAATCATTTCTGGACGTTTTTCAATGGCAAAAATCAATGAATATTGTAAATGCACAAACAGTAATTTCTCCGCATTGCAAGGTGCAATTCTGAAATTTTTTGCTTTTTCCTGCTCCTCTTAGCATGATAAAGAAGATTCAAAGAGAGTGAGATGCCAGCTCCTTTCATTCAGTCAGTAGCTTCAAACATTTCTGGTATATGAATAACATGATGTTTTTCAATGGCAAAAATCAATGAATATTGTAAATGCACAAACAGTAATTTCTCTGCATTGCAAGGTGCAATTCTGAAATTTTTTGCTTTTTCCTGCTCCTCTTAGCATGATAAAGAAGATTCAAAGAGAGTGAGATGCCAGCTCCTTTCAATCAGTCAGTAGCTTCAATCATTTCTGGACGTTTTTCAATGGCAAAAATCAATGAATATTGTAAATGCACAAACAGTAATTTCTCCGCATTGCAAGGTGCAATTCTGAAATTTTTTGCTTTTTCCTGCTCCTCTTAGCATGATAAAGAAGATTCAAAGAGAGTGAGATGCCAGCTCCTTTCATTCAGTCAGTAGCTTCAATCATTTCTGGTATATGAATAACATGATGTTTTTCAATGGCAAAAATCAATGAATATTGTAAATGCACAAACAGTAATTTCTCCGCATTGCAAGGTGCAATTCTGAAATTTTTTGCTTTTTAGTGCTCCTCTTAGCATGATAAAGAAGATTCAAAGAGAGTGAGATGCCAGCTCCTTTCATTCAGTCAGTAGCTTGAATCATTTCTGGTATATGAATAACATGATGTTTTTCAATGGCAAAAATCAATGAATATTGTAAATGCACAAACAGTAATTTCTCCGCATTGCAAGGTGCAATTCTGAAATTTTTTGCTTTTTAGTGCTCCTCTTAGCATGATAAAGAAGATTCAAAGAGAGTGAGATGCCAGCTCCTTTCATTCAGTCAGTAGCTTCAAACATTTCTGGTATATGAATAACATGATGTTTTTCAATGGCAAAAATCAATGAATATTGTAAATGCACAAACAGTAATTTCTCCGCATTGCAAGGTGCAATTCTGAAATTTTTTGCTTTTTCCTGCTCCTCTTAGCATGATAAAGAAGATTCAAAGAGAGTGAGATGCCAGCTCCTTTCATTCAGTCAGTAGCTTCAATCATTTCTGGACGTTTTTCAATGGCAAAAATCAATGAATATTGTAAATGCACAAACAGTAATTTCTCCGCATTGCAAGGTGCAATTCTGATATTTTTTGCTTTTTCCTGCTCCTCTTAGCATGATAAAGAAGATTCAAAGAGAGTGAGATGCCAGGTCCTTTCATTCAGTCAGTAGCTTCAATCATTTCTGGTATATGAATAACATGATGTTTTTCAATGGCAAAAATCAATGAATATTGTAAATGCACAAACAGTAATTTCTCCGCATTGCAAGGTGCAATTCTGAAATTTTTTGCTTTTTCCTGCTCCTCTTAGCATGATAAAGAAGATTCAAAGAGAGTGAGATGCCAGCTCCTTTCATTCAGTCAGTAGCTTCAAACATTTCTGGTATATGAATAACATGATGTTTTTCAATGGCAAAAATCAATGAATATTGTAAATGCACAAACAGTAATTTCTCAGTTATTGCAAGGTGCAATTCTGAAATTTTTTTGCTTTTTCCTGCTCCTCTTAGCATGATAAAGAAGATTCAAAGAGAGTGAGATGCCAGCTCCTTTCATTCAGTCAGTAGCTTCAATCATTTCTGGACGTTTTTCAATGGCAAAAATCAATGAATATTGTAAATGCACAAACAGTAATTTCTCCGCATTGCAAGGTGCAATTCTGAAATTTTTTGCTTTTTCCTGCTCCTCTTAGCATGATAAAGAATATTCAAAGAGAGTGAGATGCCAGCTCCTTTCATTCAGTCAGTAGCTTCAAACATTTCTGGTATATGAATAACATGATGTTTTTCAATGGCAAAAATCAATGAATATTGTAAATGCACAAACAGTAATTTCTCTGCATTGCAAGGTGCAATTCTGAAATTTTTTGCTTTTTCCTGCTCCTCTTAGCATGATAAAGAAGATTCAAAGAGAGTGAGATGCCAGCTCCTTTCAATCAGTCAGTAGCTTCAATCATTTCTGGACGTTTTTCAATGGCAAAAATCAATGAATATTGTAAATGCACAAACAGTAATTTCTCCGCATTGCAAGGTGCAATTCTGAAATTTTTTGCTTTTTCCTGCTCCTCTTAGCATGATAAAGACGATTCAAAGAGAGTGAGATGCCATCTCCTTTCATTCAGTCAGTAGCTTCAAACATTTCTGGTATATGAATAACATGATGTTTTTCAATGGCAAAAATCAATGAATATTGTAAATGCACAAACAGTAATTTCTCTGCATTGCAACGTGCAATTCTGAAATTTTTTGCTTTTTCCTGCTCCTCTTAGCATGATAAAGAAGATTCAAAGAGAGTGAGATGCCAGCTCCTTTCATTCAGTCAGTAGCTTCAATCAATTCTGGACGTTTTTCAATGGCAAAAATCAATGAATATTGTAAATGCACAAACAGTAATTTCTCCGCATTGCAAGGTGCAATTCTGAAATTTTTTGCTTTTTCCTGCTCCTCTTAGCATGATAAAGACGATTCAAAGAGAGTGAGATGCCAGCTCCTTTCATTCAGTCAGTAGCTTCAATCATTTCTGGTATATGAATAACATGATGTTTTTCAATGGCAAAAATCAATGAATATTGTAAATGCACAAACAGTAATTTCTCCGCATTGCAAGGTGCAATTCTGAAATTTTTTGCTTTTTCCTGCTCCTCTTAGCATGATAAAGAAGATTCAAAGAGAGTGAGATGCCAGCTCCTTTCATTCAGTCAGTAGCTTCAAACATATCTGGTATATGAATAACATGATGTTTTTCAATGGCAAAAATCAATGAATATTGTAAATGCACAAACAGTAATTTCTCCGCATTGCAAGGTGCAATTCTGAAATTTTTTGCTTTTTCCTGCTCCTCTTAGCATGATAAAGAAGATTCAAAGAGATTGAGATGCCAGCTCCTTTCATTCAGTCAGTAGCTTCAATCATTTCTGGACGTTTTTCAATGGCAAAAATCAATGAATATTGTAAATGCACAAACAGTAATTTCTCCGCATTGCAAGGTGCAATTCTGATATTTTTTGCTTTTTCCTGCTCCTCTTAGCATGATAAAGAAGATTCAAAGAGAGTGAGATGCCAGGTCCTTTCATTCAGTCAGTAGCTTCAATCATTTCTGGTATATGAATAACATGATGTTTTTCAATGGCAAAAATCAATGAATATTGTAAATGCACAAACAGTAATTTCTCTGCATTGCAAGGTGCAATTCTGAAATTTTTTGCTTTTTCCTGCTCCTCTTAGCATGATAAAGAAGATTCAAAGAGAGTGAGATGCCAGCTCCTTTCATTCAGTCAGTAGCTTCAAACATTTCTGGTATATGAATAACATGATGTTTTTCAATGGCAAAAATCAATGAATATTGTAAATGCACACACAGTAATTTCTCTGCATTGCAAGGTGCAATTCTGAAATTTTTTGCTTTTTCCTGCTCCTCTTAGCATGATAAAGAAGATTCAAAGAGAGTGAGATGCCAGCTCCTTTCATTCAGTCAGTAGCTTCAATCATTTCTGGACGTTTTTCAATGGCAAAAATCAATGAATATTGTAAATGCACAAACAGTAATTTCTCCGCATTGCAAGGTGCAATTCTGAAATTTTTTGCTTTTTCCTGCTCCTCTTAGCATGATAAAGAAGATTCAAAGAGAGTGAGATGCCAGCTCCTTTCATTCAGTCAGTAGCTTCAAACATTTCTGGTATATGAATAACATGATGTTTTTCAATGGCAAAAATCAATGAATATTGTAAATGCACAAACAGTAATTTCTCTGCATTGCAAGGTGCAATTCTGAAATTTTTTGCTTTTTCCTGCTCCTCTTAGCATGATAAAGAAGATTCAAAGAGAGTGAGATGCCAGCTCCTTTCAATCAGTCAGTAGCTTCAATCATTTCTGGTATATGAATAACATGATGTTTTTCAATGGCAAAAATCAATGAATATTGTAAATGCACAAACAGTAATTTCTCCGCATTGCAAGGTGCAATTCTGAAATTTTTTGCTTTTCCTGCTCCTCTTAGCATGATAAAGAAGATTCTAAGAGAGTGAGATGCCAGCTCCTTTCATTCAGTCAGTAGCTTCAATCATTTCTGGTATATGAATAACATGATGTTTTTCAATGGCAAAAATCAATGAATATTGTAAATGCACAAACAGTAATTTCTCCGCATTGCAAGGTGCAATTCTGAAATTTTTTGCTTTTTAGTGCTCCTCTTAGCATGATAAAGAAGATTCAAAGAGAGTGAGATGCCAGCTCCTTTCATTCAGTCAGTAGCTTCAAACATTTCTGGTATATGAATAACATGATGTTTTTCAATGGCAAAAATCAATGAATATTGTAAATGCACAAACAGTAATTTCTCCGCATTGCAAGGTGCAATTCTGAAATTTTTTGCTTTTTCCTGCTCCTCTTAGCATGATAAAGAAGATTCAAAGAGAGTGAGATGCCAGCTCCTTTCATTCAGTCAGTAGCTTCAATCATTTCTGGACGTTTTTCAATGGCAAAAATCAATGAATATTGTAAATGCACAAACAGTAATTTCTCCGCATTGCAAGGTGCAATTCTGATATTTTTTGCTTTTTCCTGCTCCTCTTAGCATGATAAAGAAGATTCAAAGAGAGTGAGATGCCAGGTCCTTTCATTCAGTCAGTAGCTTCAATCATTTCTGGTATATGAATAACATGATGTTTTTCAATGGCAAAAATCAATGAATATTGTAAATGCACAAACAGTAATTTCTCCGCATTGCAAGGTGCAATTCTGAAATTTTTTGCTTTTTCCTGCTCCTCTTAGCATGATAAAGAAGATTCAAAGAGAGTGAGATGCCAGCTCCTTTCATTCAGTCAGTAGCTTCAAACATTTCTGGTATATGAATAACATGATGTTTTTCAATAGCAAAAATCAATGAATATTGTAAATGCACAAACAGTAATTTCTCAGTATTGCAAGGTGCAATTCTGAAATTTTTTGCTTTTTCCTGCTCCTCTTAGCATGATAAAGAAGATTCAAAGAGAGTGAGATGCCAGCTCCTTTCATTCAGTCAGTAGCTTCAATCATTTCTGGACGTTTTTCAATGGCAAAAATCAATGAATATTGTAAATGCACAAACAGTAATTTCTCCGCATTGCAAGGTGCAATTCTGAAATTTTTTGCTTTTTCCTGCTCCTCTTAGCATGATAAAGAAGATTCAAAGAGAGTGAGATGCCAGCTCCTTTCATTCAGTCAGTAGCTTCAAACATTTCTGGTATATGAATAACATGATGTTTTTCAATGGCAAAAATCAATGAATATTGTAAATGCACAAACAGTAATTTCTCTGCATTGCAAGGTGCAATTCTGAAATTTTTTGCTTTTTCCTGCTCCTCTTAGCATGATAAAGAAGATTCAAAGAGAGTGAGATGCCAGCTCCTTTCAATCAGTCAGTAGCTTCAATCATTTCTGGACGTTTTTCAATGGCAAAAATCAATGAATATTGTAAATGCACAAACAGTAATTTCTCCGCATTGCAAGGTGCAATTCTGAAATTTTTTGCTTTTTCCTGCTCCTCTTAGCATGATAAAGAAGATTCAAAGAGAGTGAGATGCCAGCTCCTTTCATTCAGTCAGTAGCTTCAATCATTTCTGGTATATGAATAACATGATGTTTTTCAATGGCAAAAATCAATGAATATTGTAAATGCACAAACAGTAATTTCTCCGCATTGCAAGGTGCAATTCTGAAATTTTTTGCTTTTTAGTGCTCCTCTTAGCATGATAAAGAAGATTCAAAGAGAGTGAGATGCCAGCTCCTTTCATTCAGTCAGTAGCTTGAATCATTTCTGGTATATGAATAACATGATGTTTTTCAATGGCAAAAATCAATGAATATTGTAAATGCACAAACAGTAATTTCTCCGCATTGCAAGGTGCAATTCTGAAATTTTTTGCTTTTTAGTGCTCCTCTTAGCATGATAAAGAAGATTCAAAGAGAGTGAGATGCCAGCTCCTTTCATTCAGTCAGTAGCTTCAAACATTTCTGGTATATGAATAACATGATGTTTTTCAATGGCAAAAATCAATGAATATTGTAAATGCACAAACAGTAATTTCTCCGCATTGCAAGGTGCAATTCTGAAATTTTTTGCTTTTTCCTGCTCCTCTTAGCATGATAAAGAAGATTCAAAGAGAGTGAGATGCCAGCTCCTTTCATTCAGTCAGTAGCTTCAATCATTTCTGGACGTTTTTCAATGGCAAAAATCAATGAATATTGTAAATGCACAAACAGTAATTTCTCCGCATTGCAAGGTGCAATTCTGATATTTTTTGCTTTTTCCTGCTCCTCTTAGCATGATAAAGAAGATTCAAAGAGAGTGAGATGCCAGGTCCTTTCATTCAGTCAGTAGCTTCAATCATTTCTGGTATATGAATAACATGATGTTTTTCAATGGCAAAAATCAATGAATATTGTAAATGCACAAACAGTAATTTCTCCGCATTGCAAGGTGCAATTCTGAAATTTTTTGCTTTTTCCTGCTCCTCTTAGCATGATAAAGAAGATTCAAAGAGAGTGAGATGCCAGCTCCTTTCATTCAGTCAGTAGCTTCAAACATTTCTGGTATATGAATAACATGATGTTTTTCAATGGCAAAAATCAATGAATATTGTAAATGCACAAACAGTAATTTCTCAGTTATTGCAAGGTGCAATTCTGAAATTTTTTGCTTTTTCCTGCTCCTCTTAGCATGATAAAGAAGATTCAAAGAGAGTGAGATGCCAGCTCCTTTCATTCAGTCAGTAGCTTCAATCATTTCTGGACGTTTTTCAATGGCAAAAATCAATGAATATTGTAAATGCACAAACAGTAATTTCTCCGCATTGCAAGGTGCAATTCTGAAATTTTTTGCTTTTTCCTGCTCCTCTTAGCATGATAAAGAATATTCAAAGAGAGTGAGATGCCAGCTCCTTTCATTCAGTCAGTAGCTTCAAACATTTCTGGTATATGAATAACATGATGTTTTTCAATGGCAAAAATCAATGAATATTGTAAATGCACAAACAGTAATTTCTCTGCATTGCAAGGTGCAATTCTGAAATTTTTTGCTTTTTCCTGCTCCTCTTAGCATGATAAAGAAGATTCAAAGAGAGTGAGATGCCAGCTCCTTTCAATCAGTCAGTAGCTTCAATCATTTCTGGACGTTTTTCAATGGCAAAAATCAATGAATATTGTAAATGCACAAACAGTAATTTCTCCGCATTGCAAGGTGCAATTCTGAAATTTTTTGCTTTTTCCTGCTCCTCTTAGCATGATAAAGACGATTCAAAGAGAGTGAGATGCCATCTCCTTTCATTCAGTCAGTAGCTTCAAACATTTCTGGTATATGAATAACATGATGTTTTTCAATGGCAAAAATCAATGAATATTGTAAATGCACAAACAGTAATTTCTCTGCATTGCAACGTGCAATTCTGAAATTTTTTGCTTTTTCCTGCTCCTCTTAGCATGATAAAGAAGATTCAAAGAGAGTGAGATGCCAGCTCCTTTCATTCAGTCAGTAGCTTCAATCAATTCTGGACGTTTTTCAATGGCAAAAATCAATGAATATTGTAAATGCACAAACAGTAATTTCTCCGCATTGCAAGGTGCAATTCTGAAATTTTTTGCTTTTTCCTGCTCCTCTTAGCATGATAAAGACGATTCAAAGAGAGTGAGATGCCAGCTCCTTTCATTCAGTCAGTAGCTTCAATCATTTCTGGTATATGAATAACATGATGTTTTTCAATGGCAAAAATCAATGAATATTGTAAATGCACAAACAGTAATTTCTCCGCATTGCAAGGTGCAATTCTGAAATTTTTTGCTTTTTCCTGCTCCTCTTAGCATGATAAAGAAGATTCAAAGAGAGTGAGATGCCAGCTCCTTTCATTCAGTCAGTAGCTTCAAACATATCTGGTATATGAATAACATGATGTTTTTCAATGGCAAAAATCAATGAATATTGTAAATGCACAAACAGTAATTTCTCCGCATTGCAAGGTGCAATTCTGAAATTTTTTGCTTTTTCCTGCTCCTCTTAGCATGATAAAGAAGATTCAAAGAGATTGAGATGCCAGCTCCTTTCATTCAGTCAGTAGCTTCAATCATTTCTGGACGTTTTTCAATGGCAAAAATCAATGAATATTGTAAATGCACAAACAGTAATTTCTCCGCATTGCAAGGTGCAATTCTGATATTTTTTGCTTTTTCCTGCTCCTCTTAGCATGATAAAGAAGATTCAAAGAGAGTGAGATGCCAGGTCCTTTCATTCAGTCAGTAGCTTCAATCATTTCTGGTATATGAATAACATGATGTTTTTCAATGGCAAAAATCAATGAATATTGTAAATGCACAAACAGTAATTTCTCTGCATTGCAAGGTGCAATTCTGAAATTTTTTGCTTTTTCCTGCTCCTCTTAGCATGATAAAGAAGATTCAAAGAGAGTGAGATGCCAGCTCCTTTCATTCAGTCAGTAGCTTCAAACATTTCTGGTATATGAATAACATGATGTTTTTCAATGGCAAAAATCAATGAATATTGTAAATGCACAAACAGTAATTTCTCTGCATTGCAAGGTGCAATTCTGAAATTTTTTGCTTTTTCCTGCTCCTCTTAGCATGATAAAGAAGATTCAAAGAGAGTGAGATGCCAGCTCCTTTCATTCAGTCAGTAGCTTCAATCATTTCTGGACGTTTTTCAATGGCAAAAATCAATGAATATTGTAAATGCACAAACAGTAATTTCTCCGCATTGCAAGGTGCAATTCTGAAATTTTTTGCTTTTTCCTGCTCCTCTTAGCATGATAAAGAAGATTCAAAGAGAGTGAGATGCCAGCTCCTTTCATTCAGTCAGTAGCTTCAAACATTTCTGGTATATGAATAACATGATGTTTTTCAAAGGCAAAAATCAATGAATATTGTAAATGCACAAACAGTAATTTCTCTGCATTGCAAGGTGCAATTCTGAAATTTTTTGCTTTTTCCTGCTCCTCTTAGCATGATAAAGAAGATTCAAAGAGAGTGAGATGCCAGCTCCTTTCATTCAGTCAGTAGCTTCAATCATTTCTGGACGTTTTTCAATGGCAAAAATCAATGAATATTGTAAATGCACAAACAGTAATTTCTCCGCATTGCAAGGTGCAATTCTGAAATTTTTTGCTTTTTCCTGCTCCTCTTAGCATGATAAAGACGATTCAAAGAGAGTGAGATGCCAGCTCCTTTCATTCAGTCAGTAGCTTCAATCATTTCTGGTATATGAATAACATGATGTTTTTCAATGGCAAAAATCAATGAATATTGTAAATGCACAAACAGTAATTTCTCCGCATTGCAAGGTGCAATTCTGAAATTTTTTGCTTTTCCTGCTCCTCTTAGCATGATAAAGAAGATTCAAAGAGAGTGAGATGCCAGCTCCTTTCATTCAGTCAGTAGCTTCAATCATTTCTGGCATATGAATAACATGATGTTTTTCAATGGCAAAAATCAATGAATATTGTAAATGCACAAACAGTAATTTCTCCGCATTGCAAGGTGCATTTCTGAAATTTTTTGCTTTTTAGTGCTCCTCTTAGCATGATAAAGAAGATTCAAAGAGAGTGAGATGCCAGCTCCTTTCATTCAGTCAGTAGCTTCAAACATTTCTGGTATATGAATAACATGATGTTTTTCAATGGCAAAAATCAATGAATATTGTTAATACACAAACAGTAATTTCTCCGCATTGCAAGGTGCAATTCTGAAATTTTTTGCTTTTTCCTGCTCCTCTTAGCATGATAAAGAAGATTCAAAGAGATTGAGATGCCAGCTCCTTTCATTCAGTCAGTAGCTTCAATCATTTCTGGACGTTTTTCAATTGCAAAAATCAATGAATATTGTAAATGCACAAACAGTAATTTCTCCGCATTGCAAGGTGCAATTCTGAAATTTTTTGCTTTTCCTGCTCCTCTTAGCATGATAAAGAAGATTCAAAGAGAGTGAGATGCCAGCTCCTTTCATTCAGTCAGTAGCTTCAATCATTTCTGGTATATGAATAACATGATGTTTTTCAATGGCAAAAATCAATGAATATTGTAAATGCACAAACAGTAATTTCTCCGCATTGCAAGGTGCAATTCTGAAATTTTTTGCTTTTTAGTGCTCCTCTTAGCATGATAAAGAAGATTCAAAGAGAGTGAGATGCCAGCTCCTTTCATTCAGTCAGTAGCTTCAAACATTTCTGGTATATGAATAACATGATGTTTTTCAATGGCAAAAATCAATGAATATTGTAAATGCACAAACAGTAATTTCTCCGCATTGCAAGGTGCAATTCTGAAATTTTTTGCTTTTTCCTGCTCCTCTTAGCATGATAAAGAAGATTCAAAGAGAGTGAGATGCCAGCTCCTTTCATTCAGTCAGTAGCTTCAATCATTTCTGGACGTTTTCAAATGGCAAAAATCAATGAATATTGTAAATGCACAAACAGTAATTTCTCCGCATTGCAAGGTGCAATTCTGAAATTTTTTGCTTTTTCCTGCTCCTCTTAGCATGATAAAGATTCAAAGAGAGTGAGATGCCATGTCCTTTCATTCAGTCAGTAGCTTCAATCATTTCTGGTATATGAATAACATGATGTTTTTCAATGGCAAAAATCAATGAATATTGTAAATGCACAAACAGTAATTTCTCCGCATTGCAAGGTGCAATTCTGAAATTTTTTGCTTTTTCCTGCTCCTATTAGCATGATAAAGAAGATTCAAAGAGAGTGAGATGCCAGCTCCTTTCATTCAGTCAGTAGCTTCAAACATATCTGGTATATGAATAACATGATGTTTTTCAATGGCAAAAATCAATGAATATTGTAAATGCACAAACAGTAATTTCTCCGCATTGCAAGGTGCAATTCTGAAATTTTTTGCTTTTTCCTGCTCCTCTTAGCATGATAAAGAAGATTCAAAGAGATTGAGATGCCAGCTCCTTTCATTCAGTCAGTAGCTTCAATCATTTCTGGACGTTTTTCAATGGCAAAAATCAATGAATATTGTAAATGCACAAACAGTAATTTCTCCGCATTGCAAGGTGCAATTCTGAAATTTTTTGCTTTTTCCTGCTCCTCTTAGCATGATAAAGAAGATTCAAAGAGAGTGAGATGCCAGCTCATTTCATTCAGTCAGTAGCTTCAAACATTTCTGGTATATGAATAACATGATGTTTTTCAATGGCAAAAATCAATGAATATTGTAAATGCACAAACAGGAATTTCTCCGCATTGCAAGGTGCAATTCTGAAATTTTTTGCTTTTTCCTGCTCCTCTTAGCATGGTAAAGAAGATTCAAAGAGAGTGAGATGCCAGCTCCTTTCATTCAGTCAGTAGCTTCAATCATTTCTGGACGTTTTTCAATGGCAAAAATCAATGAATATTGTAAATGCACAAACAGTAATTTCTCCGCATTGCAAGGTGCAATTCTGAATTTTTTTGCTTTTTCCTGCTCCTCTTAGCATGATAAAGAAGATTCAAAGAGAGTGAGATGCCAGCTCCTTTCATTCAGTCAGTAGCTTCAAACATTTCTGGTATATGAATAACATGATGTTTTTCAATGGCAAAAATCAATGAATATTGTAAATGCACAAACAGTAATTTCTCCGCATTGCAAGGTGCAATTCTGAAATTTTTTGCTTTTTCCTGCTCCTCTTAGCATGATAAAGAAGATTCAAAGAGAGTGAGATGCCAGCTCCTTTCATTCAGTCAGTAGCTTCAATCATTTCTGGACGTTTTCAAATGGCAAAAATCAATGAATATTGTAAATGCACAAACAGTAATTTCTCCGCATTGCAAGGTGCAATTCTGAAATTTTTTGCTTTTTCCTGCTCCTCTTAGCATGATAAAGAAGATTCAAAGAGAGTGAGATGCCAGCTCCTTTCATTCAGTCAGTAGCTTCAAACATTTCTGGTATATGAATAACATGATGTTTTTCAATGGCAAAAATCAATGAATATTGTAAATGCACAAACAGTAATTTCTCAGTATTGCAAGGTGCAATTCTGAAATTTTTTGCTTTTTCCTGCTCCTCTTAGCATGATAAAGAAGATTCAAAGAGAGTGAGATGCCAGCTCCTTTCATTCAGTCAGTAGCTTCAAACATTTCTGGTATATGAATAACATGATGTTTTTCAATGGCAAAAATCAATGAATATTGTTAATACACAAACAGTAATTTCTCCGCATTGCAAGGCGCAATTCTGAAATTTTTTGCTTTTTCCTGCTCCTCTTAGCATGATAAAGAAGATTCAAAGAGATTGAGATGCCAGCTCCTTTCATTCAGTCAGTAGCTTCAATCATTTCTGGACGTTTTTCAATTGCAAAAATCAATGAATATTGTAAATGCACAAACAGTAATTTCTCCGCATTGCAAGGTGCAATTCTGAAATTTTTTGCTTTTCCTGCTCCTCTTAGCATGATAAAGAAGATTCAAAGAGAGTGAGATGCCAGCTCCTTTCATTCAGTCAGTAGCTTCAATCATTTCTGGTATATGAATAACATGATGTTTTTCAATGGCAAAAATCAATGAATATTGTAAATGCACAAACAGTAATTTCTCCGCATTGCAAGGTGCAATTCTGAAATTTTTTGCTTTTTAGTGCTCCTCTTAGCATGATAAAGAAGATTCAAAGAGAGTGAGATGCCAGCTCCTTTCATTCAGTCAGTAGCTTCAAACATTTCTGGTATATGAATAACATGATGTTTTTCAATGGCAAAAATCAATGAATATTGTAAATGCACAAACAGTAATTTCTCCGCATTGCAAGGTGCAATTCTGAAATTTTTTGCTTTTTCCTGCTCCTCTTAGCATGATAAAGAAGATTCAAAGAGAGTGAGATGCCAGCTCCTTTCATTCAGTCAGTAGCTTCAATCATTTCTGGACGTTTTCAAATGGCAAAAATCAATGAATATTGTAAATGCACAAACAGTAATTTCTCCGCATTGCAAGGTGCAATTCTGAAATTTTTTGCTTTTTCCTGCTCCTCTTAGCATGATAAAGATTCAAAGAGAGTGAGATGCCAGGTCCTTTCATTCAGTCAGTAGCTTCAATCATTTCTGGTATATGAATAACATGATGTTTTTCAATGGCAAAAATCAATGAATATTGTAAATGCACAAACAGTAATTTCTCCGCATTGCAAGGTGCAATACTGAAATTTTTTGCTTTTTCCTGCTCCTGTTAGCATGATAAAGAAGATTCAAAGAGAGTGAGATGCCAGCTCCTTTCATTCAGTCAGTAGCTTCAAACACATCTGGTATATGAATAACATGATGTTTTTCAATGGCAAAAATCAATGAATATTGTAAATGCACAAACAGTAATTTCTCCGCATTGCAAGGTGCAATTCTGAAATTTTTTGCTTTTTCCTGCTCCTCTTAGCATGATAAAGAAGATTCAAAGAGATTGAGATGCCAGCTCCTTTCATTCAGTCAGTAGCTTCAATCATTTCTGGACGTTTTTCAATGGCAAAAATCAATGAATATTGTAAATGCACAAACAGTAATTTCTCCGCATTGCAAGGTGCAATTCTGAAATTTTTTGCTTTTTCCTGCTCCTCTTAGCATGATAAAGAAGATTCAAAGAGAGTGAGATGCCAGCTCCTTTCATTCAGTCAGTAGCTTCAAACATTTCTGGTATATGAATAACATGATGTTTTTCAATGGCAAAAATCAATGAATATTGTAAATGCACAAACAGGAATTTCTCCGCATTGCAAGGTGCAATTCTGAAATTTTTTGCTTTTTCCTGCTCCTCTTAGCATGGTAAAGAAGATTCAAAGAGAGTGAGATGCCAGCTCCTTTCATTCAGTCAGTAGCTTCAATCATTTCTGGACGTTTTTGAATGGCAAAAATCAATGAATATTGTAAATGCACAAACAGTAATTTCTCCGCATTGCAAGGTGCAATTCTGAAATTTTTTGCTTTTTCCTGCTCCTCTTAGCATGATAAAGAAGATTCAAAGAGAGTGAGATGCCAGCTCCTTTCATTCAGTCAGTAGCTTCAAACATTTCTGGTATATAATTAACATGATGTTTTTCAATGGCAAAAATCAATGAATATTGTAAATGCACAAACAGTAATTTCTCCGCATTGCAAGGTGCAATTCTGAAATTTTTTGCTTTTTCCTGCTCCTCTTAGCATGATAAAGAACATTCAAAGAGAGTGAGATGCCAGCTCCTTTCATTCAGTCAGTAGCTTCAATCATTTATGGACGTTTTTCAATGGCAAAAATCAATGAATATTGTAAATGCACAAACAGTAATTTCTCCGCATTGCAAGGTGCAATTCTGAAATTTTTTGCTTTTTCCTGCTCCTCTTAGCATGATAAAGAAGATTCAAAGAGAGTGAGATGCCAGCTCCTTTCATTCAGTCAGTAGCTTCAAACATTTCTGGTATATGAATAACATGATGTTTTTCAATGGCAAAAATCAATGAATATTGTTAATACACAAACAGTAATTTCTCCGCATTGCAAGGCGCAATTCTGAAATTTTTTGCTTTTTCCTGCTCCTCTTAGCATGATAAAGAAGATTCAAAGAGATTGAGATGCCAGCTCCTTTCATTCAGTCAGTAGCTTCAATCATTTCTGGACGTTTTTCAATTGCAAAAATCAATGAATATTGTAAATGCACAAACAGTAATTTCTCCGCATTGCAAGGTGCAATTCTGAAATTTTTTGCTTTTCCTGCTCCTCTTAGCATGATAAAGAAGATTCAAAGAGAGTGAGATGCCAGCTCCTTTCATTCAGTCAGTAGCTTCAATCATTTCTGGTATATGAATAACATGATGTTTTTCAATGGCAAAAATCAATGAATATTGTAAATGCACAAACAGTAATTTCTCCGCATTGCAAGGTGCAATTCTGAAATTTTTTGCTTTTTAGTGCTCCTCTTAGCATGATAAAGAAGATTCAAAGAGAGTGAGATGCCAGCTCCTTTCATTCAGTCAGTAGCTTCAAACATTTCTGGTATATGAATAACATGATGTTTTTCAATGGCAAAAATCAATGAATATTGTAAATGCACAAACAGTAATTTCTCCGCATTGCAAGGTGCAATTCTGAAATTTTTTGCTTTTTCCTGCTCCTCTTAGCATGATAAAGAAGATTCAAAGAGAGTGAGATGCCAGCTCCTTTCATTCAGTCAGTAGCTTCAATCATTTCTGGACGTTTTCAAATGGCAAAAATCAATGAATATTGTAAATGCACAAACAGTAATTTCTCCGCATTGCAAGGTGCAATTCTGAAATTTTTTGCTTTTTCCTGCTCCTCTTAGCATGATAAAGATTCAAAGAGAGTGAGATGCCAGGTCCTTTCATTCAGTCAGTAGCTTCAATCATTTCTGGTATATGAATAACATGATGTTTTTCAATGGCAAAAATCAATGAATATTGTAAATGCACAAACAGTAATTTCTCCGCATTGCAAGGTGCAATACTGAAATTTTTTGCTTTTTCCTGCTCCTGTTAGCATGATAAAGAAGATTCAAAGAGAGTGAGATGCCAGCTCCTTTCATTCAGTCAGTAGCTTCAAACATATCTGGTATATGAATAACATGATGTTTTTCAATGGCAAAAATCAATGAATATTGTAAATGCACAAACAGTAATTTCTCCGCATTGCAAGGTGCAATTCTGAAATTTTTTGCTTTTTCCTGCTCCTCTTAGCATGATAAAGAAGATTCAAAGAGATTGAGATGCCAGCTCCTTTCATTCAGTCAGTAGCTTCAATCATTTCTGGACGTTTTTCAATGGCAAAAATCAATGAATATTGTAAATGCACAAACAGTAATTTCTCCGCATTGCAAGGTGCAATTCTGAAATTTTTTGCTTTTTCCTGCTCCTCTTAGCATGATAAAGAAGATTCAAAGAAAGTGAGATGCCAGCTCCTTTCATTCAGTCAGTAGCTTCAAACATTTCTGGTATATGAATAACATGATGTTTTTCAATGGCAAAAATCAATGAATATTGTAAATGCACAAACAGGAATTTCTCCGCATTGCAAGGTGCAATTCTGAAATTTTTTGCTTTTTCCTGCTCCTCTTAGCATGGTAAAGAAGATTCAAAGAGAGTGAGATGCCAGCTCCTTTCATTCAGTCAGTAGCTTCAATCATTTCTGGACGTTTTTGAATGGCAAAAATCAATGAATATTGTAAATGCACAAACAGTAATTTCTCCGCATTGCAAGGTGCAATTCTGAAATTTTTTGCTTTTTCCTGCTCCTCTTAGCATGATAAAGAAGATTCAAAGAGAGTGAGATGCCAGCTCCTTTCATTCAGTCAGTAGCTTCAAACATTTCTGGTATATAATTAACATGATGTTTTTCAATGGCAAAAATCAATGAATATTGTAAATGCACAAACAGTAATTTCTCCGCATTGCAAGGTGCAATTCTGAAATTTTTTGCTTTTTCCTGCTCCTCTTAGCATGATAAAGAACATTCAAAGAGAGTGAGATGCCAGCTCCTTTCATTCAGTCAGTAGCTTCAATCATTTATGGACGTTTTTCAATGGCAAAAATCAATGAATATTGTAAATGCACAAACAGTAATTTCTCCGCATTGCAAGGTGCAATTCTGAAATTTTTTGCTTTTTCCTGCTCCTCTTAGCATGATAAAGAAGATTCAAAGAGAGTGAGATGCCAGCTCCTTTCATTCAGTCAGTAGCTTCAAACATTTCTGGTATATGAATAACATGATGTTTTTCAATGGCAAAAATCAATGAATATTGTTAATACACAAACAGTAATTTCTCCGCATTGCAAGGCGCAATTCTGAAATTTTTTGCTTTTTCCTGCTCCTCTTAGCATGATAAAGAAGATTCAAAGAGATTGAGATGCCAGCTCCTTTCATTCAGTCAGTAGCTTCAATCATTTCTGGACGTTTTTCAATTGCAAAAATCAATGAATATTGTAAATGCACAAACAGTAATTTCTCCGCATTGCAAGGTGCAATTCTGAAATTTTTTGCTTTTCCTGCTCCTCTTAGCATGATAAAGAAGATTCAAAGAGAGTGAGATGCCAGCTCCTTTCATTCAGTCAGTAGCTTCAATCATTTCTGGTATATGAATAACATGATGTTTTTCAATGGCAAAAATCAATGAATATTGTAAATGCACAAACAGTAATTTCTCCGCATTGCAAGGTGCAATTCTGAAATTTTTTGCTTTTTAGTGCTCCTCTTAGCATGATAAAGAAGATTCAAAGAGAGTGAGATGCCAGCTCCTTTCATTCAGTCAGTAGCTTCAAACATTTCTGGTATATGAATAACATGATGTTTTTCAATGGCAAAAATCAATGAATATTGTAAATGCACAAACAGTAATTTCTCCGCATTGCAAGGTGCAATTCTGAAATTTTTTGCTTTTTCCTGCTCCTCTTAGCATGATAAAGAAGATTCAAAGAGAGTGAGATGCCAGCTCCTTTCATTCAGTCAGTAGCTTCAATCATTTCTGGACGTTTTCAAATGGCAAAAATCAATGAATATTGTAAATGCACAAACAGTAATTTCTCCGCATTGCAAGGTGCAATTCTGAAATTTTTTGCTTTTTCCTGCTCCTCTTAGCATGATAAAGATTCAAAGAGAGTGAGATGCCAGGTCCTTTCATTCAGTCAGTAGCTTCAATCATTTCTGGTATATGAATAACATGATGTTTTTCAATGGCAAAAATCAATGAATATTGTAAATGCACAAACAGTAATTTCTCCGCATTGCAAGGTGCAATACTGAAATTTTTTGCTTTTTCCTGCTCCTGTTAGCATGATAAAGAAGATTCAAAGAGAGTGAGATGCCAGCTCCTTTCATTCAGTCAGTAGCTTCAAACATATCTGGTATATGAATAACATGATGTTTTTCAATGGCAAAAATCAATGAATATTGTAAATGCACAAACAGTAATTTCTCCGCATTGCAAGGTGCAATTCTGAAATTTTTTGCTTTTTCCTGCTCCTCTTAGCATGATAAAGAAGATTCAAAGAGATTGAGATGCCAGCTCCTTTCATTCAGTCAGTAGCTTCAATCATTTCTGGACGTTTTTCAATGGCAAAAATCAATGAATATTGTAAATGCACAAACAGTAATTTCTCCGCATTGCAAGGTGCAATTCTGAAATTTTTTGCTTTTTCCTGCTCCTCTTAGCATGATAAAGAAGATTCAAAGAGAGTGAGATGCCAGCTCCTTTCATTCAGTCAGTAGCTTCAAACATTTCTGGTATATGAATAACATGATGTTTTTCAATGGCAAAAATCAATGAATATTGTAAATGCACAAACAGGAATTTCTCCGCATTGCAAGGTGCAATTCTGAAATTTTTTGCTTTTTCCTGCTCCTCTTAGCATGGTAAAGAAGATTCAAAGAGAGTGAGATGCCAGCTCCTTTCATTCAGTCAGTAGCTTCAATCATTTCTGGACGTTTTTGAATGGCAAAAATCAATGAATATTGTAAATGCACAAACAGTAATTTCTCCGCATTGCAAGGTGCAATTCTGAAATTTTTTGCTTTTTCCTGCTCCTCTTAGCATGATAAAGAAGATTCAAAGAGAGTGAGATGCCAGCTCCTTTCATTCAGTCAGTAGCTTCAAACATTTCTGGTATATAATTAACATGATGTTTTTCAATGGCAAAAATCAATGAATATTGTAAATGCACAAACAGTAATTTCTCCGCATTGCAAGGTGCAATTCTGAAATTTTTTGCTTTTTCCTGCTCCTCTTAGCATGATAAAGAAGATTCAAAGAGAGTGAGATGCCAGCTCCTTTCATTCAGTCAGTAGCTTCAATCATTTATGGACGTTTTTCAATGGCAAAAATCAATGAATATTGTAAATGCACAAACAGTAATTTCTCCGCATTGCAATGTGCAATTCTGAAATTTTTTGCTTTTTCCTGCTCCTCTTAGCATGATAAAGAAGATTCAAAGAGAGTGAGATGCCAGCTCCTTTCATTCAGTCAGTAGCTTCAAACATTTCTGGTATATGAATAACATGTTGTTTTTCAATGGCAAAAATCAATGAATATTGTAAATGCACAAACAGTAATTTCTCAGTATTGCAAGGTGCAATTCTGAAATTTTTTGCTTTTTCCTGCTCCTCTGAGCATGATAAAGAAGATTCAAAGAGAGTGAGATGCCAGCTCCTTTCATTCAGTCAGTAGCTTCAATCATTTCTGGACGTTTTTCAATGGCAAAAATCAATGAATATTGTAAATGCACAAACAGTAATTTCTCCGCATTGCAAGGTGCAATTCTGAAATTTTTTGCTTTTTCCTGCTCCTCTTAGCATGATAAAGAAGATTCAAAGAGACTGAGATGCCAGCTCCTTTCATTCAGTCAGTAGCTTCAAACATTTCTGGTATATGAATAACATGATGTTTTTCAATGGCAAAAATCAATGAATATTGTAAATGCACAAACAGTAATTTCTCTGCATTGCAAGGTGCAATTCTGAAATTTTTTGCTGTTTCCTGCTCCTCTTAGCATGATAAAGAAGATTCAAAGAGAGTGAGATGCCAGCTCCTTTCAATCAGTCAGTAGCTTCAATCATTTCTGGACGCTTTTCAATGGCAAAAATCAATGAATATTGTAAATGCACAAACAGTAATTTCTCCGCATTGCAAGGTGCAATTCTGAAATTTTTTGCTTTTTCCTGCTCCTCTTAGCATGATAAAGACGATTCAAAGAGAGTGAGATGCCAGCTCCTTTCATTCAGTCAGTAGCTTCAATCATTTCTGGTATATGAATAACATGATGTTTTTCAATGGCAAAAATCAATGAATATTGTAAATGCACAAACAGTAATTTCTCCGCATTGCAAGGTGTAATTCTGAAATTTTTTGCTTTTCCTGCTCCTCTTAGCATGATAAAGAAGATTCAAAGAGAGTGAGATGCCAGCTCCTTTCATTCAGTCAGTAGCTTCAATCATTTCTGGTATATGAATAACATGATGTTTTTCAATGGCAAAAATCAATGAATATTGTAAATGCACAAACAGTAATTTCTCCGCATTGCAAGGTGCAATTCTGAAATTTTTTGCTTTTTAGTGCTCCTCTTAGCATGATAAAGAAGATTCAAAGAGAGTGAGATGCCAGCTCCTTTCATTCAGTCAGTAGCTTCAAACATTTCTGGTATATGAATAACATGATGTTTTTCAATGGCAAAAATCAATGAATATTGTAAATGCACAAGTAGTAATTTCTCCGCATTGCAAGGTGCAATTCTGAAATTTTTTGCTTTTTCCTGCTCCTCTTAGCATGATAAAGAAGATTCAAAGAGAGTGAGATGCCAGCTCCTTTCATTCAGTCAGTAGCTTCAATCATTTCTGGACGTTTTTCAATGGCAAAAATCAATGAATATTGTAAATGCACAAACAGTAATTTCTCCGCATTGCAAGGTGCAATTCTGATATTTTTTGCTTTTTCCTGCTCCTCTTAGCATGATAAAGAAGATTCAAAGAGAGTGAGATGCCAGGTCCTTTCATTCAGTCAGTAGCTTCAATCATTTCTGGTATATGAATAACATGATGTTTTTCAATGGCAAAAATCAATGAATATTGTAAATGCACAAACAGTAATTTCTCCGCATTGCAAGGTGCAATTCTGAAATTTTTTGCTTTTTCCTGCTCCTCTTAGCATGATAAAGAAGATTCAAAGAGAGTGAGATGCCAGCTCCTTTCATTCAGTCAGTAGCTTCAAACATTTCTGGTATATGAATAACATGATGTTTTTCAATGGCAAAAATCAATGAATATTGTAAATGCACAAACAGTAATTTCTCAGTTATTGCAAGGTGCAATTCTGAAATTTTTTGCTTTTTCCTGCTCCTCTTAGCATGATAAAGAAGATTCAAAGAGAGTGAGATGCCAGCTCCTTTCATTCAGTCAGTAGCTTCAATCATTTCTGGACGTTTTTCAATGGCAAAAATCAATGAATATTGTAAATGCACAAACAGTAATTTCTCCGCATTGCAAGGTGCAATTCTGAAATTTTTTGCTTTTTCCTGCTCCTCTTAGCATGATAAAGAATATTCAAAGAGAGTGAGATGCCAGCTCCTTTCATTCAGTCAGTAGCTTCAAACATTTCTGGTATATGAATAACATGATGTTTTTCAAAGGCAAAAATCAATGAATATTGTAAATGCACAAACAGTAATTTCTCTGCATTGCAAGGTGCAATTCTGAAATTTTTTGCTTTTTCCTGCTCCTCTTAGCATGATAAAGAAGATTCAAAGAGAGTGAGATGCCAGCTCCTTTCAATCAGTCAGTAGCTTCAATCATTTCTGGACGTTTTTCAATGGCAAAAATCAATGAATATTGTAAATGCACAAACAGTAATTTCTCCGCATTGCAAGGTGCAATTCTGAAATTTTTTGCTTTTTCCTGCTCCTCTTAGCATGATAAAGACGATTCAAAGAGAGTGAGATGCCAGCTCCTTTCATTCAGTCAGTAGCTTCAATCATTTCTGGTATATGAATAACATGATGTTTTTCAATGGCAAAAATCTATGAATATTGTAAATGCACAAACAGTAATTTCTCCGCATTGCAAGGTGAAATTCTGAAATTTTTTGCTTTTCCTGCTCCTCTTAGCATGATAAAGAAGATTCAAAGAGAGTGAGATGCCAGCTCCTTTCATTCAGTCAGTAGCTTCAATCATTTCTGGTATATGAATAACATGATGTTTTTCAATGGCAAAAATCAATGAATATTGTAAATGCACAAACAGTAATTTCTCCGCATTGCAAGGTGCAATTCTGAAATTTTTTGCTTTTTCCTGCTCCTCTTAGCATGATAAAGAAGATTCAAAGAGAGTGAGATGCCAGCTCCTTTCATTCAGTCAGTAGCTTCAAACATTTCTGGTATATAATTAACATGATGTTTTTCAATGGCAAAAATCAATGAATATTGTAAATGCATAAACAGTAATTTCTCCGCATTGCAAGGTGCAATTCTGAAATTTTTTGCTTTTTCCTGCTCCTCTTAGCATGATAAAGAAGATTCAAAGAGAGTGAGATGCCAGCTCCTTTCATTCAGTCAGTAGCTTCAATCATTTCTGGACGTTTTTCAATGGCAAAAATCAATGAATATTGTAAATGCACAAACAGTAATTTCTCCGCATTGCAAGGTGCAATTCTGAAATTTTTTGCTTTTTCCTGCTCCTCTTAGCATGATAAAGAAGATTCAAAGAGAGTGAGATGCCAGCTCCTTTCATTCAGTCAGTAGCTTCAAACATTTCTGGTATATAATTAACATGATGTTTTTCAATGGCAAAAATCAATGAATATTGTAAATGCACAAACAGTAATTTCTCCGCATTGCAAGGTGCAATTCTGAAATTTTTTGCTTTTTCCTGCTCCTCTTAGCATGATAAAGAAGATTCAAAGAGAGTGAGATGCCAGCTCCTTTCATTCAGTCAGTAGCTTCAATCATTTCTGGACGTTTTTCAATGGCAAAAATCAATGAATATTGTAAATGCACAAACAGTAATTTCTCCGCATTGCAAGGTGCAATTCTGAAATTTTTTGCTTTTTCCTGCTCCTCTTAGCATGATAAAGAAGATTCAAAGAGAGTGAGATGCCAGCTCCTTTCATTCAGTCAGTAGCTTCAAACATTTCTGGTATATGAATAACATGATGTTTTTCAATGGCAAAAATCAATGAATATTGTAAATGCACAAACAGTAATTTCTCAGTATTGCAAGGTGCAATTCTGAAATTTTTTGCTTTTTCCTGCTCCTCTTAGCATGATAAAGAAGATTCAAAGAGAGTGAGATGCCAGCTCCTTTCATTCAGTCAGTAGCTTCAATCATTTCTGGACGTTTTTCAATGGCAAAAATCAATGAATATTGTAAATGCACAAACAGTAATTTCTCCGCATTGCAAGGTGCAATTCTGAAATTTTTTGCTTTTTCCTGCTCCTCTTAGCATGATAAAGAAGATTCAAAGAGAGTGAGATGCCAGCTTCTTTCATTCAGTCAGTAGCTTCAAACATTTCTGGTATATGAATAACATGATGTTTTTCAATGGCAAAAATCAATGAATATTGTAAATGCACAAACAGTAATTTCTCTGCATTGCAAGGTGCAATTCTGAAATTTTTTGCTTTTTCCTGCTCCTCTTAGCATGATAAAGAAGATTCAAAGAGAGTGAGATGCCAGCTCCTTTCAATCAGTCAGTAGCTTCAATCATTTCTGGTATATGAATAACATGATGTTTTTCAATGGCAAAAATCAATGAATATTGTAAATGCACAAACAGTAATTTCTCCGCATTGCAAGGTGCAATTCTGAAATTTTTTGCTTTTCCTGCTCCTCTTAGCATGATAAAGAAGATTCTAAGAGAGTGAGATGCCAGCTCCTTTCATTCAGTCAGTAGCTTCAATCATTTCTGGTATATGAATAACATGATGTTTTTCAATGGCAAAAATCAATGAATATTGTAAATGCACAAACAGTAATTTCTCAGCATTGCAAGGTGCAATTCTGAAATTTTTTGCTTTTTAGTGCTCCTCTTAGCATGATAAAGAAGATTCAAAGAGAGTGAGATGCCAGCTCCTTTCATTCAGTCAGTAGCTTCAAACATTTCTGGTATATGAATAACATGATGTTTTTCAATGGCAAAAATCAATGAATATTGTAAATGCACAAACAGTAATTTCTCCGCATTGCAAGGTGCAATTCTGAAATTTTTTGCTTTTTCCTGCTCCTCTTAGCATGATAAAGAAGATTCAAAGAGAGTGAGATGCCAGCTCCTTTCATTCAGTCAGTAGCTTCAATCATTTCTGGACGTTTTTCAATGGCAAAAATCAATGAATATTGTAAATGCACAAACAGTAATTTCTCCGCATTGCAAGGTGCAATTCTGATATTTTTTGCTTTTTCCTGCTCCTCTTAGCATGATAAAGAAGATTCAAAGAGAGTGAGATGCCAGGTCCTTTCATTCAGTCAGTAGCTTCAATCATTTCTGGTATATGAATAACATGATGTTTTTCAATGGCAAAAATCAATGAATATTGTAAATGCACAAACAGTAATTTCTCCGCATTGCAAGGTGCAATTCTGAAATTTTTTGCTTTTTCCTGCTCCTCTTAGCATGATAAAGAAGATTCAAAGAGAGTGAGATGCCAGCTCCTTTCATTCAGTCAGTAGCTTCAAACATTTCTGGTATATGAATAACATGATGTTTTTCAATAGCAAAAATCAATGAATATTGTAAATGCACAAACAGTAATTTCTCAGTATTGCAAGGTGCAATTCTGAAATTTTTTGCTTTTTCCTGCTCCTCTTAGCATGATAAAGAAGATTCAAAGAGAGTGAGATGCCAGCTCCTTTCATTCAGTCAGTAGCTTCAATCATTTCTGGACGTTTTTCAATGGCAAAAATCAATGAATATTGTAAATGCACAAACAGTAATTTCTCCGCATTGCAAGGTGCAATTCTGAAATTTTTTGCTTTTTCCTGCTCCTCTTAGCATGATAAAGAAGATTCAAAGAGAGTGAGATGCCAGCTCCTTTCATTCAGTCAGTAGCTTCAAACATTTCTGGTATATGAATAACATGATGTTTTTCAATGGCAAAAATCAATGAATATTGTAAATGCACAAACAGTAATTTCTCTGCATTGCAAGGTGCAATTCTGAAATTTTTTGCTTTTTCCTGCTCCTCTTAGCATGATAAAGAAGATTCAAAGAGAGTGAGATGCCAGCTCCTTTCAATCAGTCAGTAGCTTCAATCATTTCTGGACGTTTTTCAATGGCAAAAATCAATGAATATTGTAAATGCACAAACAGTAATTTCTCCGCATTGCAAGGTGCAATTCTGAAATTTTTTGCTTTTTCCTGCTCCTCTTAGCATGATAAAGAAGATTCAAAGAGAGTGAGATGCCAGCTCCTTTCATTCAGTCAGTAGCTTCAATCATTTCTGGTATATGAATAACATGATGTTTTTCAATGGCAAAAATCAATGAATATTGTAAATGCACAAACAGTAATTTCTCCGCATTGCAAGGTGCAATTCTGAAATTTTTTGCTTTTTAGTGCTCCTCTTAGCATGATAAAGAAGATTCAAAGAGAGTGAGATGCCAGCTCCTTTCATTCAGTCAGTAGCTTCAATCATTTCTGGTATATGAATAACATGATGTTTTTCAATGGCAAAAATCAATGAATATTGTAAATGCACAAACAGTAATTTCTCCGCATTGCAAGGTGCAATTCTGAAATTTTTTGCTTTTTAGTGCTCCTCTTAGCATGATAAAGAAGATTCAAAGAGAGTGAGATGCCAGCTCCTTTCATTCAGTCAGTAGCTTCAAACATTTCTGGTATATGAATAACATGATGTTTTTCAATGGCAAAAATCAATGAATATTGTAAATGCACAAACAGTAATTTCTCCGCATTGCAAGGTGCAATTCTGAAATTTTTTGCTTTTTCCTGCTCCTCTTAGCATGATAAAGAAGATTCAAAGAGAGTGAGATGCCAGCTCCTTTCATTCAGTCAGTAGCTTCAATCATTTCTGGACGTTTTTCAATGGCAAAAATCAATGAATATTGTAAATGCACAAACAGTAATTTCTCCGCATTGCAAGGTGCAATTCTGATATTTTTTGCTTTTTCCTGCTCCTCTTAGCATGATAAAGAAGATTCAAAGAGAGTGAGATGCCAGGTCCTTTCATTCAGTCAGTAGCTTCAATCATTTCTGGTATATGAATAACATGATGTTTTTCAATGGCAAAAATCAATGAATATTGTAAATGCACAAACAGTAATTTCTCCGCATTGCAAGGTGCAATTCTGAAATTTTTTGCTTTTTCCTGCTCCTCTTAGCATGATAAAGAAGATTCAAAGAGAGTGAGATGCCAGCTCCTTTCATTCAGTCAGTAGCTTCAAACATTTCTGGTATATGAATAACATGATGTTTTTCAATGGCAAAAATCAATGAATATTGTAAATGCACAAACAGTAATTTCTCAGTTATTGCAAGGTGCAATTCTGAAATTTTTTGCTTTTTCCTGCTCCTCTTAGCATGATAAAGAAGATTCAAAGAGAGTGAGATGCCAGCTCCTTTCATTCAGTCAGTAGCTTCAATCATTTCTGGACGTTTTTCAATGGCAAAAATCAATGAATATTGTAAATGCACAAACAGTAATTTCTCCGCATTGCAAGGTGCAATTCTGAAATTTTTTGCTTTTTCCTGCTCCTCTTAGCATGATAAAGAATATTCAAAGAGAGTGAGATGCCAGCTCCTTTCATTCAGTCAGTAGCTTCAAACATTTCTGGTATATGAATAACATGATGTTTTTCAATGGCAAAAATCAATGAATATTGTAAATGCACAAACAGTAATTTCTCTGCATTGCAAGGTGCAATTCTGAAATTTTTTGCTTTTTCCTGCTCCTCTTAGCATGATAAAGAAGATTCAAAGAGAGTGAGATGCCAGCTCCTTTCAATCAGTCAGTAGCTTCAATCATTTCTGGACGTTTTTCAATGGCAAAAATCAATGAATATTGTAAATGCACAAACAGTAATTTCTCCGCATTGCAAGGTGCAATTCTGAAATTTTTTGCTTTTTCCTGCTCCTCTTAGCATGATAAAGACGATTCAAAGAGAGTGAGATGCCATCTCCTTTCATTCAGTCAGTAGCTTCAATCATTTCTGGTATATGAATAACATGATGTTTTTCAATGGCAAAAATCTATGAATATTGTAAATGCACAAACAGTAATTTCTCCGCATTGCAAGGTGCAATTCTGAAATTTTTTGCTTTTCCTGCTCCTCTTAGCATGATAAAGAAGATTCAAAGAGAGTGAGATGCCAGCTCCTTTCATTCAGTCAGTAGCTTCAATCATTTCTGGTATATGAATAACATGATGTTTTTCAATGGCAAAAATCAATGAATATTGTAAATGCACAAACAGTAATTTCTCCGCATTGCAAGGTGCAATTCTGAAATTTTTTGCTTTTTCCTGCTCCTCTTAGCATGATAAAGAAGATTCAAAGAGAGTGAGATGCCAGCTCCTTTCATTCAGTCAGTAGCTTCAAACATTTCTGGTATATAATTAACATGATGTTTTTCAATGGCAAAAATCAATGAATATTGTAAATGCATAAACAGTAATTTCTCCGCATTGCAAGGTGCAATTCTGAAATTTTTTGCTTTTTCCTGCTCCTCTTAGCATGATAAAGAAGATTCAAAGAGAGTGAGATGCCAGCTCCTTTCATTCAGTCAGTAGCTTCAATCATTTCTGGACGTTTTTCAATGGCAAAAATCAATGAATATTGTAAATGCACAAACAGTAATTTCTCCGCATTGCAAGGTGCAATTCTGAAATTTTTTGCTTTTTCCTGCTCCTCTTAGCATGATAAAGAAGATTCAAAGAGAGTGAGATGCCAGCTCCTTTCATTCAGTCAGTAGCTTCAAACATTTCTGGTATATAATTAACATGATGTTTTTCAATGGCAAAAATCAATGAATATTGTAAATGCACAAACAGTAATTTCTCCGCATTGCAAGGTGCAATTCTGAAATTTTTTGCTTTTTCCTGCTCCTCTTAGCATGATAAAGAAGATTCAAAGAGAGTGAGATGCCAGCTCCTTTCATTCAGTCAGTAGCTTCAATCATTTCTGGACGTTTTTCAATGGCAAAAATCTATGAATATTGTAAATGCACAAACAGTAATTTCTCCGCATTGCAAGGTGCAATTCTGAAATTTTTTGCTTTTTCCTGCTCCTCTTAGCATGATAAAGAATATTCAAAGAGAGTGAGATGCCAGCTCCTTTCATTCAGTCAGTAGCTTCAAACATTTCTGGTATATGAATAACATGATGTTTTTCAATGGCAAAAATCAATGAATATTGTAAATGCACAAACAGTAATTTCTCAGTATTGCAAGGTGCAATTCTGAAATTTTTTGCTTTTTCCTGCTCCTCTTAGCATGATAAAGAAGATTCAAAGAGAGTGAGATGCCAGCTCCTTTCATTCAGTCAGTAGCTTCAATCATTTCTGGACGTTTTTCAATGGCAAAAATCAATGAATATTGTAAATGCACAAACAGTAATTTCTCCGCATTGCAAGGTGCAATTCTGAAATTTTTTGCTTTTTCCTGCTCCTCTTAGCATGATAAAGAAGATTCAAAGAGAGTGAGATGCCAGCTCCTTTCATTCAGTCAGTAGCTTCAAACATTTCTGGTATATGAATAACATGATGTTTTTCAATGGCAAAAATCAATGAATATTGTAAATGCACAAACAGTAATTTCTCTGCATTGCAAGGTGCAATTCTGAAATTTTTTGCTTTTTCCTGCTCCTCTTAGCATGATAAAGAAGATTCAAAGAGAGTGAGATGCCAGCTCCTTTCAATCAGTCAGAAGCTTCAATCATTTCTGGTATATGAATAACATGATGTTTTTCAATGGCAAAAATCAATGAATATTGTAAATGCACAAACAGTAATTTCTCCGCATTGCAAGGTGCAATTCTGAAATTTTTTGCTTTTCCTGCTCCTCTTAGCATGATAAAGAAGATTCAAAGAGAGTGAGATGCCAGCTCCTTTCATTCAGTCAGTAGCTTCAATCATTTCTGGTATATGAATAACATGATGTTTTTCAATGGCAAAAATCAATGAATATTGTAAATGCACAAACAGTAATTTCTCCGCATTGCAAGGTGCAATTCTGAAATTTTTTGCTTTTTAGTGCTCCTCTTAGCATGATAAAGAAGATTCAAAGAGAGTGAGATGCCAGCTCCTTTCATTCAGTCAGTAGCTTCAAACATTTCTGGTATATGAATAACATGATGTTTTTCAATGGCAAAAATCAATGAATATTGTAAATGCACAAACAGTAATTTCTCCGCATTGCAAGGTGCAATTCTGAAATTTTTTGCTTTTTCCTGCTCCTCTTAGCATGATAAAGAAGATTCAAAGAGAGTGAGATGCCAGCTCCTTTCATTCAGTCAGTAGCTTCAATCATTTCTGGACGTTTTTCAATGGCAAAAATCAATGAATATTGTAAATGCACAAACAGTAATTTCTCCGCATTGCAAGGTGCAATTCTGATATTTTTTGCTTTTTCCTGCTCCTCTTAGCATGATAAAGAAGATTCAAAGAGAGTGAGATGCCAGGTCCTTTCATTCAGTCAGTAGCTTCAATCATTTCTGGTATATGAATAACATGATGTTTTTCAATGGCAAAAATCAATGAATATTGTAAATGCACAAACAGTAATTTCTCCGCATTGCAAGGTGCAATTCTGAAATTTTTTGCTTTTTCCTGCTCCTCTTAGCATGATAAAGAAGATTCAAAGAGAGTGAGATGCCAGCTCCTTTCATTCAGTCAGTAGCTTCAAACATTTCTGGTATATGAATAACATGATGTTTTTCAATAGCAAAAATCAATGAATATTGTAAATGCACAAACAGTAATTTCTCAGTATTGCAAGGTGCAATTCTGAAATTTTTTGCTTTTTCCTGCTCCTCTTAGCATGATAAAGAAGATTCAAAGAGAGTGAGATGCCAGCTCCTTTCATTCAGTCAGTAGCTTCAATCATTTCTGGATGTTTTTCAATGGCAAAAATCAATGAATATTGTAAATGCACAAACAGTAATTTCTCCGCATTGCAAGGTGCAATTCTGAATTTTTTTGCTTTTTCCTGCTCCTCTTAGCATGATAAAGAAGATTCAAAGAGAGTGAGATGCCAGCTCCTTTCATTCAGTCAGTAGCTTCAAACATTTCTGGTATATGAATAACATGATGTTTTTCAATGGCAAAAATCAATGAATATTGTAAATGCACAAACAGTAATTTCTCTGCATTGCAAGGTGAAATTCTGAAATTTTTTGCTTTTTCCTGCTCCTCTTAGCATGATAAAGAAGATTCAAAGAGAGTGAGATGCCAGCTCCTTTCAATCAGTCAGTAGCTTCAATCATTTCTGGACGTTTTTCAATGGCAAAAATCAATGAATATTGTAAATGCACAAACAGTAATTTCTCCGCATTGCAAGGTGCAATTCTGAAATTTTTTGCTTTTTCCTGCTCCTCTTAGCATGATAAAGAAGATTCAAAGAGAGTGAGATGCCAGCTCCTTTCATTCAGTCAGTAGCTTCAATCATTTCTGGTATATGAATAACATGATGTTTTTCAATGGCAAAAATCAATGAATATTGTAAATGCACAAACAGTAATTTCTCCGCATTGCAAGGTGCAATTCTGAAATTTTTTGCTTTTTAGTGCTCCTCTTAGCATGATAAAGAAGATTCAAAGAGAGTGAGATGCCAGCTCCTTTCATTCAGTCAGTAGCTTCAAACATTTCTGGTATATGAATAACATGATGTTTTTCAATGGCAAAAATCAATGAATATTGTAAATGCACAAACAGTAATTTCTCCGCATTGCAAGGTGCAATTCTGAAATTTTTTGCTTTTTCCTGCTCCTCTTAGCATGATAAAGAAGATTCAAAGAGAGTGAGATGCCAGCTCCTTTCATTCAGTCAGTAGCTTCAATCATTTCTGGACGTTTTTCAATGGCAAAAATCAATGAATATTGTAAATGCACAAACAGTAATTTCTCCGCATTGCAAGGTGCAATTCTGATATTTTTTGCTTTTTCCTGCTCCTCTTAGCATGATAAAGAAGATTCAAAGAGAGTGAGATGCCAGGTCCTTTCATTCAGTCAGTAGCTTCAATCATTTCTGGTATATGAATAACATGATGTTTTTCAATGGCAAAAATCAATGAATATTGTAAATGCACAAACAGTAATTTCTCCGCATTGCAAGGTGCAATTCTGAAATTTTTTGCTTTTTCCTGCTCCTCTTAGCATGATAAAGAAGATTCAAAGAGAGTGAGATGCCAGCTCCTTTCATTCAGTCAGTAGCTTCAAACATTTCTGGTATATGAATAACATGATGTTTTTCAATAGCAAAAATCAATGAATATTGTAAATGCACAAACAGTAATTTCTCAGTATTGCAAGGTGCAATTCTGAAATTTTTTGCTTTTTCCTGCTCCTCTTAGCATGATAAAGAAGATTCAAAGAGAGTGAGATGCCAGCTCCTTTCATTCAGTCAGTAGCTTCAATCATTTCTGGACGTTTTTCAATGGCAAAAATCAATGAATATTGTAAATACACAAACAGTAATTTCTCCGCATTGCAAGGTGCAATTCTGAAATTTTTTGCTTTTTCCTGCTCCTCTTAGCATGATAAAGAAGATTCAAAGAGAGTGAGATGCCAGCTCCTTTCATTCAGTCAGTAGCTTCAAACATTTCTGGTATATGAATAACATGATGTTTTTCAATGGCAAAAATCAATGAATATTGTAAATGCACAAACAGTAATTTCTCTGCATTGCAAGGTGCAATTCTGAAATTTTTTGCTTTTTCCTGCTCCTCTTAGCATGATAAAGAAGATTCAAAGAGAGTGAGATGCCAGCTCCTTTCAATCAGTCAGTAGCTTCAATCATTTCTGGACGTTTTTCAATGGCAAAAATCAATGAATATTGTAAATGCACAAACAGTAATTTCTCCGCATTGCAAGGTGCAATTCTGATATTTTTTGCTTTTTCCTGCTCCTCTTAGCATGATAAAGAAGATTCAAAGAGAGTGAGTTGCCAGGTCCTTTCATTCAGTCAGTAGCTTCAATCATTTCTGGTATATGAATAACATGATGTTTTTCAATGGCAAAAATCAATGAATATTGTAAATGCACAAACAGTAATTTCTCCGCATTGCAAGGTGCAATTCTGAAATTTTTTGCTTTTTCCTGCTCCTCAGCATGATAAAGAAGATTCAAAGAGAGTGAGATGCCAGCTCCTTTCATTCAGTCAGTAGCTTCAAACATATCTGGTATATGAATAACATGATGTTTTTCAATGGCAAAAATCAATGAATATTGTAAATGCACAAACAGGAATTTCTCCGCATTGCAAGGTGCAATTCTGAAATTTTTTGCTTTTTCCTGCTCCTCTTAGCATGATAAAGAAGATTCAAAGAGATTGAGATGCCAGCTCCTTTCATTCAGTCAGTAGCTTCAATCATTTCTGGACGTTTTTCAATTGCAAAAATCAATGAATATTGTAAATGCACAAACAGTAATTTCTCCGCATTGCAAGGTGCAATTCTGAAATTTTTTGCTTTTTCCTGCTCCTCTTAGCATGATAAAGAAGATTCAAAGAGAGTGAGATGCCAGCTCCTTTCATTCAGTCAGTAGCTTCAAACATTTCTTGTATATGAATAACATGATGTTTTTCAATGGCAAAAATCAATGAATATTGTAAATGCACAAACAGGAATTTCTCCGCATTGCAAGGTGCAATTCTGAAATTTTTTGCTTTTTCCTGCTCCTCTTAGCATGATAAAGAAGATTCAAAGAGAGTGAGATGCCAGCTCCTTTCATTCAGTCAGTAGCTTCAATCATTTCTGGACGTTTTTCAATGGCAAAAATCAATGAATATTGTAAATGCACAAACAGTAATTTCTCCGCATTGCAAGGTGCAATTCTGAAATTTTTTGCTTTTTCCTGCTCCTCTTAGCATGATAAAGAAGATTCAAAGAGAGTGAGATGCCAGCTCATTTCATTCAGTCAGTAGCTTCAAACATTTCTGGTATATAAATAACATGATGTTTTTCAATGGCAAAAATCAATGAATATTGTAAATGCACAAACAGTAATTTCTCCGCATTGCAAGGTGCAATTCTGAAATTTTTTGCTTTTTCCTGCTCCTCTTAGCGTGATAAAGAAGATTCAAAGAGAGTGAGATGCCAGCTCCTTTCATTCAGTCAGTAGCTTCAATCATTTCTGGACGTTTTTCAATCGCAAAAATCAATGAATATTGTAAATGCACAAACAGTAATTTCTCCGCATTGCAAGGTGCAATTCTGAAATTTTTTGCTTTTTCCTGCTCCTCTTAGCATGATAAAGAAGATTCAAAGAGAGTGAGATGCCAGCTCCTTTCATTCAGTCAGTAGCTTCAAACATTTCTGGTATATGAATAACATGATGTTTTTCAATGGCAAAAATCAATGAATATTGTAAATGCACAAACAGTAATTTCTCAGTATTGCAAGGTGCAATTCTGAAATTTTTTGCTTTTTCCTGCTCCTCTTAGCATGATAAAGAAGATTCAAAGAGAGTGAGATGCCAGCTCCTTTCATTCAGTCAGTAGCTTCAAACATTTCTGGTATATGAATAACATGATGTTTTTCAATGGCAAAAATCAATGAATATTGTAAATGCACAAACAGTAATTTCTCCGCATTGCAAGGTGCAATTCTGAAATTTTTTGCTTTTTCCTGCTCCTCTTAGCATGATAAAGAAGATTCAAAGAGAGTGAGATGCCAGCTCCTTTCATTCAGTCAGTAGCTTCAATCATTTCTGGACGTTTTTCAATGGCAAAAATCAATGAATATTGTAAATGCACGAACAGTAATTTCTCCGCATTGCAAGGTGCAATTCTGATATTTTTTGCTTTTTCCTGCTCCTCTTAGCATGATAAAGAAGATTCAAAGAGAGTGAGATGCCAGGTCCTTTCATTCAGTCAGTAGCTTCAATCATTTCTGGTATATGAATAACATGATGTTTTTCAATGGCAAAAATCAATGAATATTGTAAATGCACAAACAGTAATTTCTCCGCATTGCAAGGTGCAATTCTGAAATTTTTTGCTTTTTCCTGCTCCTCTTAGCATGATAAAGAAGATTCAAAGAGAGTGAGATGCCAGCTCCTTTCATTCAGTCAGTAGCTTCAAACATTTCTGGTATATGAATAACATGATGTTTTTCAATGGCAAAAATCAATGAATATTGTAAATGCACAAACAGTAATTTCTCCGCATTGCAAGGTGCAATTCTGAAATTTTTTGCTTTTTCCTGCTCCTCTTAGCATGATAAAGAAGATTCAAAGAGAGTGAGATGCCAGCTCCTTTCATTCAGTCAGTAGCTTCAATCATTTCTGGACGTTTTTCAATGGCAAAAATCAATGAATATTGTAAATGCACGAACAGTAATTTCTCCGCATTGCAAGGTGCAATTCTGATATTTTTTGCTTTTTCCTGCTCCTCTTAGCATGATAAAGAAGATTCAAAGAGAGTGAGATGCCAGGTCCTTTCATTCAGTCAGTAGCTTCAATCATTTCTGGTATATGAATAACATGATGTTTTTCAATGGCAAAAATCAATGAATATTGTAAATGCACAAACAGTAATTTCTCCGCATTGCAAGGTGCAATTCTGAAATTTTTTGCTTTTTCCTGCTCCTCAGCATGATAAAGAAGATTCAAAGAGAGTGAGATGCCAGCTCCTTTCATTCAGTCAGTAGCTTCAAACATATCTGGTATATGAATAACATGATGTTTTTCAATGGCAAAAATCAATGAATATTGTAAATGCACAAACAGTAATTTCTCCGCATTGCAAGGTGCAATTCTGAAATTTTTTGCTTTTTCCTGCTCCTCTTAGCATGATAAAGAAGATTCAAAGAGATTGAGATGCCAGCTCCTTTCATTCAGTCAGTAGCTTCAATCATTTCTGGACGTTTTTCAATGGCAAAAATCAATGAATATTGTAAATGCACAAACAGTAATTTCTCCGCATTGCAAGGTGCAATTCTGAAATTTTTTGCTTTTTCCTGCTCCTCTTAGCATGATAAAGAAGATTCAAAGAGAGTGAGATGCCAGCTCCTTTCATTCAGTCAGTAGCTTCAAACATTTCTGGTATATGAATAACATGATGTTTTTCAATGGCAAAAATCAATGAATATTGTAAATGCACAAACAACAATTTCTCCGCATTGCAAGGTGCAATTCTGAAATTTTTTGCTTTTTCCTGCTCCTCTTAGCATGATAAAGAAGATTCAAAGAGAGTGAGATGCCAGCTCCTTTCATTCAGTCAGTAGCTTCAATCATTTCTGGACGTTTTTCAATGGCAAAAATCAATGAATATTGTAAATGCACAAACAGTAATTTCTCCGCATTGCAAGGTGCAATTCTGAAATTTTTTGCTTTTTCCTGCTCCTCTTAGCATGATAAAGAAGATTCAAAGAGAGTGAGATGCCAGCTCATTTCATTCAGTCAGTAGCTTCAAACATTTCTGGTATATAAATAACATGATGTTTTTCAATGGCAAAAATCAATGAATATTTTAAATGCACAAACAGTAATTTCTCCGCATTGCAAGGTGCAATTCTGAAATTTTTTGCTTTTTCCTGCTCCTCTTAGCATGATAAAGAAGATTCAAAGAGAGTGAGATGCCAGCTCCTTTCATTCAGTCAGTAGCTTCAATCATTTCTGGACGTTTTTCAATCGCAAAAATCAATGAATATTGTAAATGCACAAACAGTAATTACTCCGCATTGCAAGGTGCAATTCTGAAATTTTTTGCTTTTTCCTGCTCCTCTTAGCATGATAAAGAAGATTCAAAGAGAGTGAGATGCCAGCTCCTTTCATTCAGTCAGTAGCTTCAATCATTTCTGGATGTTTTTCAATGGCAAAAATCAATGAATATTGTAAATGCACAAACAGTAATTTCTCCGCATTGCAAGGTGCAATTCTGAATTTTTTTGCTTTTTCCTGCTCCTCTTAGCATGATAAAGAAGATTCAAAGAGAGTGAGATGCCAGCTCCTTTCATTCAGTCAGTAGCTTCAAACATTTCTGGTATATGAATAACATGATGTTTTTCAATGGCAAAAATCAATGAATATTGTAAATGCACAAACAGTAATTTCTCTGCATTGCAAGGTGCAATTCTGAAATTTTTTGCTTTTTCCTGCTCCTCTTAGCATGATAAAGAAGATTCAAAGAGAGTGAGATGCCAGCTCCTTTCAATCAGTCAGTAGCTTCAATCATTTCTGGACGTTTTTCAATGGCAAAAATCAATGAATATTGTAAATGCACAAACAGTAATTTCTCCGCATTGCAAGGTGCAATTCTGAAATTTTTTGCTTTTTCCTGCTCCTCTTAGCATGATAAAGAAGATTCAAAGAGAGTGAGATGCCAGCTCCTTTCATTCAGTCAGTAGCTTCAATCATTTCTGGTATATGAATAACATGATGTTTTTCAATGGCAAAAATCAATGAATATTGTAAATGCACAAACAGTAATTTCTCCGCATTGCAAGGTGCAATTCTGAAATTTTTTGCTTTTTAGTGCTCCTCTTAGCATGATAAAGAAGATTCAAAGAGAGTGAGATGCCAGCTCCTTTCATTCAGTCAGTAGCTTCAAACATTTCTGGTATATGAATAACATGATGTTTTTCAATGGCAAAAATCAATGAATATTGTAAATGCACAAACAGTAATTTCTCCGCATTGCAAGGTGCAATTCTGAAATTTTTTGCTTTTTCCTGCTCCTCTTAGCATGATAAAGAAGATTCAAAGAGAGTGAGATGCCAGCTCCTTTCATTCAGTCAGTAGCTTCAATCATTTCTGGACGTTTTTCAATGGCAAAAATCAATGAATATTGTAAATGCACAAACAGTAATTTCTCCGCATTGCAAGGTGCAATTCTGATATTTTTTGCTTTTTCCTGCTCCTCTTAGCATGATAAAGAAGATTCAAAGAGAGTGAGATGCCAGGTCCTTTCATTCAGTCAGTAGCTTCAATCATTTCTGGTATATGAATAACATGATGTTTTTCAATGGCAAAAATCAATGAATATTGTAAATGCACAAACAGTAATTTCTCCGCATTGCAAGGTGCAATTCTGAAATTTTTTGCTTTTTCCTGCTCCTCTTAGCATGATAAAGAAGATTCAAAGAGAGTGAGATGCCAGCTCCTTTCATTCAGTCAGTAGCTTCAAACATTTCTGGTATATGAATAACATGATGTTTTTCAATAGCAAAAATCAATGAATATTGTAAATGCACAAACAGTAATTTCTCAGTATTGCAAGGTGCAATTCTGAAATTTTTTGCTTTTTCCTGCTCCTCTTAGCATGATAAAGAAGATTCAAAGAGAGTGAGATGCCAGCTCCTTTCATTCAGTCAGTAGCTTCAATCATTTCTGGACGTTTTTCAATGGCAAAAATCAATGAATATTGTAAATACACAAACAGTAATTTCTCCGCATTGCAAGGTGCAATTCTGAAATTTTTTGCTTTTTCCTGCTCCTCTTAGCATGATAAAGAAGATTCAAAGAGAGTGAGATGCCAGCTCCTTTCATTCAGTCAGTAGCTTCAAACATTTCTGGTATATGAATAACATGATGTTTTTCAATGGCAAAAATCAATGAATATTGTAAATGCACAAACAGTAATTTCTCTGCATTGCAAGGTGCAATTCTGAAATTTTTTGCTTTTTCCTGCTCCTCTTAGCATGATAAAGAAGATTCAAAGAGAGTGAGATGCCAGCTCCTTTCAATCAGTCAGTAGCTTCAATCATTTCTGGACGTTTTTCAATGGCAAAAATCAATGAATATTGTAAATGCACAAACAGTAATTTCTCCGCATTGCAAGGTGCAATTCTGATATTTTTTGCTTTTTCCTGCTCCTCTTAGCATGATAAAGAAGATTCAAAGAGAGTGAGTTGCCAGGTCCTTTCATTCAGTCAGTAGCTTCAATCATTTCTGGTATATGAATAACATGATGTTTTTCAATGGCAAAAATCAATGAATATTGTAAATGCACAAACAGTAATTTCTCCGCATTGCAAGGTGCAATTCTGAAATTTTTTGCTTTTTCCTGCTCCTCAGCATGATAAAGAAGATTCAAAGAGAGTGAGATGCCAGCTCCTTTCATTCAGTCAGTAGCTTCAAACATATCTGGTATATGAATAACATGATGTTTTTCAATGGCAAAAATCAATGAATATTGTAAATGCACAAACAGGAATTTCTCCGCATTGCAAGGTGCAATTCTGAAATTTTTTGCTTTTTCCTGCTCCTCTTAGCATGATAAAGAAGATTCAAAGAGATTGAGATGCCAGCTCCTTTCATTCAGTCAGTAGCTTCAATCATTTCTGGACGTTTTTCAATTGCAAAAATCAATGAATATTGTAAATGCACAAACAGTAATTTCTCCGCATTGCAAGGTGCAATTCTGAAATTTTTTGCTTTTTCCTGCTCCTCTTAGCATGATAAAGAAGATTCAAAGAGAGTGAGATGCCAGCTCCTTTCATTCAGTCAGTAGCTTCAAACATTTCTTGTATATGAATAACATGATGTTTTTCAATGGCAAAAATCAATGAATATTGTAAATGCACAAACAGGAATTTCTCCGCATTGCAAGGTGCAATTCTGAAATTTTTTGCTTTTTCCTGCTCCTCTTAGCATGATAAAGAAGATTCAAAGAGAGTGAGATGCCAGCTCCTTTCATTCAGTCAGTAGCTTCAATCATTTCTGGACGTTTTTCAATGGCAAAAATCAATGAATATTGTAAATGCACAAACAGTAATTTCTCCGCATTGCAAGGTGCAATTCTGAAATTTTTTGCTTTTTCCTGCTCCTCTTAGCATGATAAAGAAGATTCAAAGAGAGTGAGATGCCAGCTCATTTCATTCAGTCAGTAGCTTCAAACATTTCTGGTATATAAATAACATGATGTTTTTCAATGGCAAAAATCAATGAATATTGTAAATGCACAAACAGTAATTTCTCCGCATTGCAAGGTGCAATTCTGAAATTTTTTGCTTTTTCCTGCTCCTCTTAGCGTGATAAAGAAGATTCAAAGAGAGTGAGATGCCAGCTCCTTTCATTCAGTCAGTAGCTTCAATCATTTCTGGACGTTTTTCAATCGCAAAAATCAATGAATATTGTAAATGCACAAACAGTAATTTCTCCGCATTGCAAGGTGCAATTCTGAAATTTTTTGCTTTTTCCTGCTCCTCTTAGCATGATAAAGAAGATTCAAAGAGAGTGAGATGCCAGCTCCTTTCATTCAGTCAGTAGCTTCAAACATTTCTGGTATATGAATAACATGATGTTTTTCAATGGCAAAAATCAATGAATATTGTAAATGCACAAACAGTAATTTCTCAGTATTGCAAGGTGCAATTCTGAAATTTTTTGCTTTTTCCTGCTCCTCTTAGCATGATAAAGAAGATTCAAAGAGAGTGAGATGCCAGCTCCTTTCATTCAGTCAGTAGCTTCAAACATTTCTGGTATATGAATAACATGATGTTTTTCAATGGCAAAAATCAATGAATATTGTAAATGCACAAACAGTAATTTCTCCGCATTGCAAGGTGCAATTCTGAAATTTTTTGCTTTTTCCTGCTCCTCTTAGCATGATAAAGAAGATTCAAAGAGAGTGAGATGCCAGCTCCTTTCATTCAGTCAGTAGCTTCAATCATTTCTGGACGTTTTTCAATGGCAAAAATCAATGAATATTGTAAATGCATGAACAGTAATTTCTCCGCATTGCAAGGTGCAATTCTGATATTTTTTGCTTTTTCCTGCTCCTCTTAGCATGATAAAGAAGATTCAAAGAGAGTGAGATGCCAGGTCCTTTCATTCAGTCAGTAGCTTCAATCATTTCTGGTATATGAATAACATGATGTTTTTCAATGGCAAAAATCAATGAATATTGTAAATGCACAAACAGTAATTTCTCCGCATTGCAAGGTGCAATTCTGAAATTTTTTGCTTTTTCCTGCTCCTCAGCATGATAAAGAAGATTCAAAGAGAGTGAGATGCCAGCTCCTTTCATTCAGTCAGTAGCTTCAAACATATCTGGTATATGAATAACATGATGTTTTTCAATGGCAAAAATCAATGAATATTGTAAATGCACAAACAGTAATTTCTCCGCATTGCAAGGTGCAATTCTGAAATTTTTTGCTTTTTCCTGCTCCTCTTAGCATGATAAAGAAGATTCAAAGAGATTGAGATGCCAGCTCCTTTCATTCAGTCAGTAGCTTCAATCATTTCTGGACGTTTTTCAATGGCAAAAATCAATGAATATTGTAAATGCACAAACAGTAATTTCTCCGCATTGCAAGGTGCAATTCTGAAATTTTTTGCTTTTTCCTGCTCCTCTTAGCATGATAAAGAAGATTCAAAGAGAGTGAGATGCCAGCTCCTTTCATTCAGTCAGTAGCTTCAAACATTTCTGGTATATGAATAACATGATGTTTTTCAATGGCAAAAATCAATGAATATTGTAAATGCACAAACAACAATTTCTCCGCATTGCAAGGTGCAATTCTGAAATTTTTTGCTTTTTCCTGCTCCTCTTAGCATGATAAAGAAGATTCAAAGAGAGTGAGATGCCAGCTCCTTTCATTCAGTCAGTAGCTTCAATCATTTCTGGACGTTTTTCAATGGCAAAAATCAATGAATATTGTAAATGCACAAACAGTAATTTCTCCGCATTGCAAGGTGCAATTCTGAAATTTTTTGCTTTTTCCTGCTCCTCTTAGCATGATAAAGAAGATTCAAAGAGAGTGAGATGCCAGCTCATTTCATTCAGTCAGTAGCTTCAAACATTTCTGGTATATAAATAACATGATGTTTTTCAATGGCAAAAATCAATGAATATTTTAAATGCACAAACAGTAATTTCTCCGCATTGCAAGGTGCAATTCTGAAATTTTTTGCTTTTTCCTGCTCCTCTTAGCATGATAAAGAAGATTCAAAGAGAGTGAGATGCCAGCTCCTTTCATTCAGTCAGTAGCTTCAATCATTTCTGGACGTTTTTCAATCGCAAAAATCAATGAATATTGTAAATGCACAAACAGTAATTACTCCGCATTGCAAGGTGCAATTCTGAAATTTTTTGCTTTTTCCTGCTCCTCTTAGCATGATAAAGAAGATTCAAAGAGAGTGAGATGCCAGCTCCTTTCATTCAGTCAGTAGCTTCAAACATTTCTGGTATATGAATAACATGATGTTTTTCAATGGCAAAAATCAATGAATATTGTAAATGCACAAACAGTAATTTCTCAGTATTGCAAGGTGCAATTCTGAAATTTTTTGCTTTTTCCTGCTCCTCTTAGCATGATAAAGAAGATTCAAAGAGAGCGAGATGCCAGCTCCTTTCATTCAGTCAGTAGCTTCAATCATTTCAGGACGTTTTTCAATGGCAAAAATCAATGAATATTGTAAATGCACAAACAGTAATTTCTCCGCATTGCAAGGTGCAATTCTGAAATTTTTTGCTTTTTCCTGCTCCTCTTAGCATGATAAAGAAGATTCAAAGAGAGTGAGATGCCAGCTCCTTTCATTCAGTCAGTAGCTTCAAACATTTCTGGTATATGAATAACATGATGTTTTTCAATGGCAAAAATCAATGAATATTGTAAATGCACAAACAGTAATTTCTTTGCATTGCAAGGTGCAATTCTGAATTTTTTTGCTTTTTCCTGCTCCTCTTAGCATGATAAAGAAGATTCAAAGAGAGTGAGATACCAGCTCCTTTCATTCAGTCAGTAGCTTCATTCAATTCTGGACGTTTTTCAATGGCAAAAATCAATGAATATTGTAAATGCACAAACAGTAATTTCTCCGCATTGCAAGGTGCAATTCTGAAATTTTTTGCTTTTTCCTGCTCCTCTTAGCATGATAAAGACGATTCAAAGAGAGTGAGATGCCAGCTCCTTTCATTCAGTCAGTAGCTTCAATCATTTCTGGTATATGAATAACATGATGTTTTTCAATGGCAAAAATCAATGAATATTGTAAATGCACAAACAGTAATTTCTCCGCATTGCAAGGTGCAATTCTGAAATTTTTTGCTTTTCCTGCTCCTCTTAGCATGATAAAGAAGATTCAAAGAGAGTGAGATGCCAGCTCCTTTCATTCAGTCAGTAGCTTCAATCATTTCTGGTATATGAATAACATGATGTTTTTCAATGGCAAAAATCAATGAATATTGTAAATGCACAAACAGTAATTTCTCCGCATTGCAAGGTGCAATTCTGAAATTTTTTGCTTTTTAGTGCTCCTCTTAGCATGATAAAGAAGATTCAAAGAGAGTGAGATGCCAGCTCCTTTCATTCAGTCAGTAGCTTCAAACATTTCTGGTATATGAATAACATGATGTTTTTCAATGGCAAAAATCAATGAATATTGTAAATGCACAAACAGTAATTTCTCCGCATTGCAAGGTGCAATTCTGAAATTTTTTGCTTTTTCCTGCTCCTCTTAGCATGATAAAGAAGATTCAAAGAGAGTGAGATGCCAGCTCCTTTCATTCAGTCAGTAGCTTCAATCATTTCTGGACGTTTTTCAATGGCAAAAATCAATGAATATTGTAAATGCACAAACAGTAATTTCTCCGCATTGCAAGGTGCAATTCTGAAATTTTTTGCTTTTTCCTGCTCCTCTTAGCATGATAAAGAAGATTCAAAGAGAGTGAGATGCCAGCTCCTTTCATTCAGTCAGTAGCTTCAATCATTTCTGGTATATGAATAACATGATGTTTTTCAATGGCAAAAATCAATGAATATTGTAAATGCACAAACAGTAATTTCTCCGCATTGCAAGGTGCAATTCTGAAATTTTTTGCTTTTTCCTGCTCCTCTTAGCATGATAAAGAAGATTCAAAGAGAGTGAGATGCCAGCTCCTTTCATTCAGTCAGTAGCTTCAATCATTTCTGGACGTTTTTCAATGGCAAAAATCAATGAATATTGTAAATGCACAAACAGTAATTTCTCCGCATTGCAAGGTGCAATTCTGAAATTTTTTGCTTTTTCCTGCTCCTCTTAGCATGATAAAGAAGATTCAAAGAGAGTGAGATGCCAGGTCCTTTCATTCAGTCAGTAGCTTCAATCATTTCTGGTATATGAATAACATGATGTTTTTCAATGGCAAAAATCAATGAATATTGTAAATGCACAAACAGTAATTTCTCCGCATTGCAAGGTGCAATTCTGAAATTTTTTGCTTTTTCCTGCTCCTCTTAGCATGATAAAGAAGATTCAAAGAGAGTGAGATGCCAGCTCCTTTCATTCAGTCAGTAGCTTCAAACATATCTGGTATATGAATAACATGATGTTTTTCAATGGCAAAAATCAATGAATATTGTAAATGCACAAACAGTAATTTCTCCGCATTGCAAGGTGCAATTCTGAAATTTTTTGCTTTTTCCTGCTTCTCTTAGCATGATAAAGAAGATTCAAAGAGATTGAGATGCCAGCTCCTTTCATTCAGTCAGTAGCTTCAATCATTTCTGGACGTTTTTAAATGGCAAAAATCAATGAATATTGTAAATGCACAAACAGTAATTTCTCCGCATTGCAAGGTGCAATTCTGAAATTTTTTGCTTTTCCTGCTCATCTTAGCATGATAAAGAAGATTCAAAGAGAGTGAGATGCCAGCTCCTTTCATTCAGTCAGTAGCTTCAATCATTTCTGGTATATGAATAACATGATGTTTTTCAATGGCAAAAATCAATGAATATTGTAAATGCACAAACAGTAATTTCTCCGCATTGCAAGGTGCAATTCTGAAATTTTTTGCTTTTCCTGCTCCTCTTAGCATGATAAAGAAGATTCAAAGAGAGTGAGATGCCAGCTCCTTTCATTCAGTCAGTAGCTTCAAACATTTCTGGTATATGAATAACATGATGTTTTTCAATGGCAAAAATCAATGAATATTGTAAATGCACAAACAGTAATTTCTCCGCATTGCAAGGTGCAATTCTGAAATTTTTTGCTTTTTCCTGCTCCTCTTAGCATGATAAAGAAGATTCAAAGAGAGTGAGATGCCAGCTCCTTTCATTCAGTCAGTAGCTTCAATCATTTCTGGACGTATTTCAATGGCAAAAATCAATGAATTTTGTAAATGCACAAACAGTAATTTCTCCGCATTGCAAGGTGCAATTCTGAAATTTTTTGCTTTTTCCTGCTCCTCTTAGCATGATAAAGAAGATTCAAAGAGAGTGAGATGCCAGGTCCTTTCATTCAGTCAGTAGCTTCAATCATTTCTGGTATATGAATAACATAATGTTTTTCAATGGCAAAAATCAATGAATATTGTAAATGCACAAACAGTAATTTCTCCGCATTGCAAGGTGCAATTCTGAAATTTTTTGCTTTTTCCTGCTCCTCTTAGCATGATAAAGAAGATTCAAAGAGAGTCAGATGCCAGCTCCTTTCATTCAGTCAGTAGCTTCAAACATATCTGGTATATGAATAACATGATGTTTTTCAATGGCAAAAATCAATGAATATTGTAAATGCACAAACAGTAATTTCTCCGCATTGCAAGGTGCAATTCTGAAATTTTTTGCTTTTTCCTGCTTCTCTTAGCATGATAAAGAAGATTCAAAGAGATTGAGATGCCAGCTCCTTTCATTCAGTCAGTAGCTTCAATCATTTCTGGACGTTTTTCAATGGCAAAAATCAATGAATATTGTAAATGCACAAACAGTAATTTCTCCGCATTGCAAGGTGCAATTCTGATATTTTTTGCTTTTTCCTGCTCCTCTTAGCATGATAAAGAAGATTCAAAGAGAGTGAGATGCCAGGTCCTTTCATTCAGTCAGTAGCTTCAATCATTTCTGGTATATGAATAACATGATGTTTTTCAATGGCAAAAATCAATGAATATTGTAAATGCACAAACAGTAATTTCTCCGCATTGCAAGGTGCAATTCTGAAATTTTTTGCTTTTTCCTGCTCCTCTTAGCATGATAAAGAAGATTCAAAGAGAGTGAGATGCCAGCTCCTTTCATTCAGTCAGTAGCTTCAAACATTTCTGGTATATGAATAACATGATGTTTTTCAATGGCAAAAATCAATGAATATTGTAAATGCACAAACAGTAATTTCTCTGCATTGCAAGGTGCAATTCTGAAATTTTTTGCTTTTTCCTTCTCCTCTTAGCATGATAAAGAAGATTCAAAGAGAGTGAGATGCCAGCTCCTTTCATTCAGTCAGTAGCTTCAATCATTTCTGGACGTTTTTCAATGGCAAAAATCAATGAATATTGTAAATGCACAAACAGTAATTTCTCCGCATTGCAAGGTGCAATTCTGAAATTTTTTGCTTTTTCCTGCTCCTCTTAGCATGATAAAGACGATTCAAAGAGAGTGAGATGCCAGCTCCTTTCATTCAGTCAGTAGCTTCAATCATTTCTGGTATATGAATAACATGATGTTTTTCAATGGCAAAAATCAATGAATATTGTAAATGCACAAACAGTAATTTCTCCGCATTGCAAGGTGCAATTCTGAAATTTTTTGCTTTTCCTGCTCCTCTTAGCATGATAAAGAAGATTCAAAGAGAGTGAGATGCCAGCTCCTTTCATTCAGTCAGTAGCTTCAATCATTTCTGGTATATGAATAACATGATGTTTTTCAATGGCAAAAATCAATGAATATTGTAAATGCACAAACAGTAATTTCTCCGCATTGCAAGGTGCAATTCTGAAATTTTTTGCTTTTTAGTGCTCCTCTTAGCATGATAAAGAAGATTCAAAGAGAGTGAGATGCCAGCTCCTTTCATTCAGTCAGTAGCTTCAAACATTTCTGGTATATGAATAACATGATGTTTTTCAATGGCAAAAATCAATGAATATTGTAAATGCACAAACAGTAATTTCTCCGCATTACAAGGTGCAATTCTGAAATTTTTTGCTTTTTCCTGCTCCTCTTAGCATGATAAAGAAGATTCAAAGAAAGTGAGATGCCAGCTCCTTTCATTCAGTCAGTAGCTTCAATCATTTCTGGACGTTTTTCAATGGCAAAAATCAATGAATATTGTAAATGCACAAACAGTAATTTCTCCGCATTGCAAGGTGCAATTCTGATATTTTTTTGCTTTTTCCTGCTCATCTTAGCATGATAAAGAAGATTCAAAGAGAGTGAGATGCCAGGTCCTTTCATTCAGACAGTAGCTTCAATCATTTCTGGTATATGAATAACATGATGTTTTTCAATGGCAAAAATCAATGAATATTGTAAATGCACAAACAGTAATTTCTCCGCATTGCAAGGTGCAATTCTGAAATTTTTTGCTTTTTCCTGCTCCTCTTAGCATGATAAAGAAGATTCAAAGAGAGTGAGATGCCAGCTCCTTTCATTCAGTCAGTAGCTTCAAACATATCTGGTATATGAATAACATGATGTTTTTCAATGGCAAAAATCAATGAATATTGTAAATGCACAAACAGTAATTTCTCCACATTGCAAGGTGCAATTCTGAAATTTTTTGCTTTTTCCTGCTCCTCTTAGCATGATAAAGAAGATTCAAAGAGATTGAGATGCCAGCTCCTTTCATTCAGTCAGTAGCTTCAATCATTTCTGGACGTTTTTCAATGGCAAAAATCAATGAATATTGTAAATGCACAAACAGTAATTTCTCCGCATTGCAAGGTGCAATTCTGAAATTTTTTGCTTTTTAGTGCTCCTCTTAGCATGATAAAGAAGATTCAAAGAGAGTGAGATGCCAGCTCCTTTCATTCAGTCAGTAGCTTCAAACATTTCTGGTATATGAATAACATGATGTTTTTCAATGGCAAAAATCAATGAATATTGTAAATGCACAAACAGTAATTTCTCCGCATTGCAAGGTGCAATTCTGAAATTTTTTGCTTTTTCCTGCTCCTCTTAGCATGATAAAGAAGATTCAAAGAGAGTGAGATGCCAGCTCCTTTCATTCAGTCAGTAGGTTCAATCATTTCTGGACGTTTTTCAATGGCAAAAATCAATGAATATTGTAAATGCACAAACAGTAATTTCTCCGCATTGCAAGGTGCAATTCTGATATTTTTTGCTTTTTCCTGCTCCTCTTAGCATGATAAAGAAGATTCAAAGAGAGTGAGATGCCAGGTCCTTTCATTCAGTCAGTAGCTTCAATCATTTCTGTTATATGAATAACATGATGTTTTTCAATGGCAAAAATCAATGAATATTGTAAATGCACAAACAGTAATTTCTCCGCATTGCAAGGTGCAATTCTGAAATTTTTTGCTTTTTCCTGCTCCTCTTAGCATGATAAAGAAGATTCAAAGAGAGTGAGATGCCAGCTCCTTTCATTCAGTCAGTAGCTTCAAACATTTCTGGTATATGAATAACATGATGTTTTTCAATGGCAAAAATCAATGAATATTGTAAATGCACAAACAGTAATTTCTCAGTATTGCAAGGTGCAATTCTGAAATTTTTTGCTTTTTCCTGCTCCTCTTAGCATGATAAAGAAGATTCAAAGAGAGTGAGATGCCAGCTCCTTTCATTCAGTCAGTAGCTTCAATCATTTCTGGACGTTTTTCAATGGCAAAAATCAATGAATATTGTAAATGCACAAACAGTAATTTCTCCGCATTGCAAGGTGCAATTCTGAAATTTTTTGCTTTTTCCTGCTCCTCTTAGCATGATAAAGAAGATTCAAAGAGAGTGAGATGCCAGCTCCTTTCATTCAGTCAGTAGCTTCAAACATTTCTGGTATATGAATAACATGATGTTTTTCAATGGCAAAAATCAATGAATATTGTAAATGCACAAACAGTAATTTCTCTGCATTGCAAGGTGCAATTCTGAAATTTTTTGCTTTTTCCTGCTCCTCTTAGCATGATAAAGAAGATTCAAAGAGAGTGAGATGCCAGCTCCTTTCAATCAGTCAGTAGCTTCAATCATTTCTGGACGTTTTTCAATGGCAAAAATCAATGAATATTGTAAATGCACAAACAGTAATTTCTCCGCATTGCAAGGTGCAATTCTGAAATTTTTTGCTTTTTCCTGCTCCTCTTAGCATGATAAAGACGATTCAAAGAGAGTGAGATGCCAGCTCCTTTCATTCAGTCAGTAGCTTCAATCATTTCTGGTATATGAATAACATGATGTTTTTCAATGGCAAAAATCTATGAATATTGTAAATGCACAAACAGTAATTTCTCCGCATTGCAAGGTGCAATTCTGAAATTTTTTGCTTTTCCTGCTCCTCTTAGCATGATAAAGAAGATTCAAAGAGAGTGAGATGCCAGCTCCTTTCATTCAGTCAGTAGCTTCAATCATTTCTGGTATATGAATAACATGATGTTTTTCAATGGCAAAAATCAATGAATATTGTAAATGCACAAATAGTAATTTCTCCGCATTGCAAGGTGCAATTCTGAAATTTTTTGCTTTTTAGTGCTCCTCTTAGCATGATAAAGAAGATTCAAAGAGAGTGAGATGCCAGCTCCTTTCATTCAGTCAGTAGCTTCAAACATTTCTGGTATATGAATAACATGATGTTTTTCAATGGCAAAAATCAATGAATATTGTAAATGCACAAACAGTAATTTCTCCGCATTGCAAGGTGCAATTCTGAAATTTTTTGCTTTTTCCTGCTCCTCTTAGCATGATAAAGAAGATTCAAGGAGAGTGAGATGCCAGCTCCTTTCATTCAGTCAGTAGCTTCAATCATTTCTGGACGTTTTTCAATGGCAAAAATCAATGAATATTGTAAATGCACAAACAGTAATTTCTCCGCATTGCAAGGTGCAATTCTGATATTTTTTGCTTTTTCCTGCTCCTCTTAGCATGATAAAGAAGATTCAAAGAGAGTGAGATGCCAGGTCCTTTCATTCAGTCAGTAGCTTCAATCATTTCTGGTATATGAATAACATGATGTTTTTCAATGGCAAAAATCAATGAATATTGTAAATGCACAAACAGTAATTTCTCCGCATTGCAAGGTGCAATTCTGAAATTTTTTGCTTTTTCCTGCTCCTCAGCATGATAAAGAAGATTCAAAGAGAGTGAGATGCCAGCTCCTTTCATTCAGTCAGTAGCTTCAAACATATCTGGTATATGAATAACATGATGTTTTTCAATGGCAAAAATCAATGAATATTGTAAATGCACAAACAGTAATTTCTCCGCATTGCAAGGTGCAATTCTGAAATTTTTTGCTTTTTCCTGCTCCTCTTAGCATGATAAAGAAGATTCAAAGAGATTGAGATGCCAGCTCCTTTCATTCAGTCAGTAGCTTCAATCATTTCTGGACGTTTTTCAATTGCAAAAATCAATGAATATTGTAAATGCACAAACAGTAATTTCTCCGCATTGCAAGGTGCAATTCTGAAATTTTTTGCTTTTTCCTGCTCCTCTTAGAATGATAAAGAAGATTCAAAGAGAGTGAGATGCCAGCTCCTTTCATTCAGTCAGTAGCTTCAAACATTTCTGGTATATGAATAACATGATGTTTTTCAATGGCAAAAATCAATGAATATTGTAAATGCACAAACAGGAATTTCTCCGCATTGCAAGGTGCAATTCTGAAATTTTTTGCTTTTTCCTGCTCCTCTTAGCATGATAAAGAAGATTCAAAGAGAGTGAGATGCCAGCTCCTTTCATTCAGTCAGTAGCTTCAATCATTTCTGGACGTTTTTCAATGGCAAAAATCAATGAATATTGTAAATGCACAAACAGTAATTTCTCCGCATTGCAAGGTGCAATTCTGAAATTTTTTGCTTTTTCCTGCTCCTCTTAGCATGATAAAGAAGATTCAAAGAGAGTGAGATGCCAGCTCCTTTCATTCAGTCAGTAGCTTCAATCATTTCTGGTATATGAATAACATGATGTTTTTCAATGGCAAAAATCAATGAATATTGTAAATGCACAAACAGTAATTTCTCCGCATTGCAAGGTGCAATTCTGAAATTTTTTGCTTTTTAGTGCTCCTCTTAGCATGATAAAGAAGATTCAAAGAGAGTGAGATGCCAGCTCCTTTCATTCAGTCAGTAGCTTCAAACATTTCTGGTATATGAATAACATGATGTTTTTCAATGGCAAAAATCAATGAATATTGTAAATGCACAAACAGTAATTTCTCCGCATTGCAAGGTGCAATTCTGAAATTTTTTGCTTTTTCCTGCTCCTCTTAGCATGATAAAGAAGATTCAAAGAGAGTGAGATGCCAGCTCCTTTCATTCAGTCAGTAGCTTCAATCATTTCTGGACGTTTTTCAATGGCAAAAATCAATGAATATTGTAAATGCACAAACAGTAATTTCTCCGCATTGCAAGGTGCAATTCTGATATTTTTTGCTTTTTCCTGCTCATCTTAGCATGATAAAGAAGATTCAAAGAGAGTGAGATGCCAGGTCCTTTCATTCAGTCAGTAGCTTCAATCATTTCTGGTATATGAATAACATGATGTTTTTCAATGGCAAAAATCAATGAATATTGTAAATGCACAAACAGTAATTTCTCCGCATTGCAAGGTGCAATTCTGAAATTTTTTGCTTTTTCCTGCTCCTCTTAGCATGATAAAGAAGATTCAAAGAGAGTGAGATGCCAGCTCCTTTCATTCAGTCAGTAGCTTCAAACATATCTGGTATATGAATAACATGATGTTTTTCAATGGCAAAAATCAATGAATATTGTAAATGCACAAACAGTAATTTCTCCACATTGCAAGGTGCAATTCTGAAATTTTTTTGCTTTTTCCTGCTCCTCTTAGCATGATAAAGAAGATTCAAAGAGAGTGAGATGCCAGCTCCTTTCATTCAGTCAGTAGCTTCAAACATTTCTGGTATATGAATAACATGATGTTTTTCAATGGCAAAAATCAATGAATATTGTAAATGCACAAACAGTAATTTCTCCGCATTGCAAGGTGCAATTCTGAAATTTTTTGCTTTTTCCTGCTCCTCTTAGCATGATAAAGAAGATTTAAAGAGAGTGAGATGCCAGCTCCTTTCATTCAGTCAGTAGCTTCAATCATTTCTGGACGTTTTTCAATGGCAAAAATCAATGAATATTGTAAATGCACAAACAGTAATTTCTCCGCATTGCAAGGTGCAATTCTGATATTTTTTGCTTTTTCCTGCTCATCTTAGCATGATAAAGAAGATTCAAAGAGAGTGAGATGCCAGGTCCTTTCATTCAGTCAGTAGCTTCAATCATTTCTGGTATATGAATAACATGATGTTTTTCAATGGCAAAAATCAATGAATATTGTAAATGCACAAACAGTAATTTCTCCACATTGCAAGGTGCAATTCTGAAATTTTTTGCTTTTTCCTGCTCCTCTTAGCATGATAAAGAAGATTCAAAGAGATTGAGATGCCAGCTCCTTTCATTCACTCAGTAGCTTCAATCATTTCTGGACGTTTTTCAATGGCAAAAATCAATGAATATTGTAAATGCACAAACAGTAATTTCTCCGCATTGCAAGGTGCAATTCTGAAATTTTTTGCTTTTTAGTGCTCCTCTTAGCATGATAAAGAAGATTCAAAGAGAGTGAGATGCCAGCTCCTTTCATTCAGTCAGTAGCTTCAAACATTTCTGGTATATGAATAACTTGATGTTTTTCAATGGCAAAAATCAATGAATATTGTAAATGCACAAACAGGAATTTCTCCGCATTGCAAGGTGCAATTCTGAAATTTTTTGCTTTTTCCTGCTCCTCTTAGCATGATAAAGAAGATTCAAAGAGAGTGAGATGCCAGCTCCTTTCATTCAGTCAGTAGCTTCAATCATTTCTGGACGTTTTTCAATGGCAAAAATCAATGAATATTGTAAATGCACAAACAGTAATTTCTCCGCATTGCAAGGTGCAATTCTGATATTTTTTGCTTTTTCCTGCTCCTCTTAGCATGATAAAGAAGATTCAAAGAGAGTGAGATGCCAGGTCCTTTCATTCAGTCAGTAGCTTCAATCATTTCTGGTATATGAATAACATGATGTTTTTCAATGGCAAAAATCAATGAATATTGTAAATGCACAAACAGTAATTTCTCCGTATTGCAAGGTGCAATTCTGAAATTTTTTGCTTTTTCCTGCTCCTCTTAGCATGATAAAGAAGATTCAAAGAGAGTGAGATGCCAGCTCCTTTCATTCAGTCAGTAGCTTCAAACATTTCTGGTATATGAATAACATGATGTTTTTCAATGGCAAAAATCAATGAATATTGTAAATGCACAAACAGTAATTTCTCAGTATTGCAAGGTGCAATTCTGAAATTTTTTGCTTTTTCCTGCTCCTCTTAGCATGATAAAGAAGATTCAAAGAGAGTGAGATGCCAGCTCCTTTCATTCAGTCAGTAGCTTCAATCATTTCTGGACGTTTTTCAATGGCAAAAATCAATGAATATTGTAAATGCACAAACAGTAATTTCTCCGCATTGCAAGGTGCAATTCTGAAATTTTTTGCTTTTTCCTGCTCCTCTTAGCATGATAAAGAAGATTCAAAGAGAGTGAGATGCCAGCTCCTTTCATTCAGTCAGTAGCTTCAAACATTTCTGGTATATGAATAACATGATGTTTTTCAATGGCAAAAATCAATGAATATTGTAAATGCACAAACAGTAATTTCTCTGCATTGCAAGGTGCAATTCTGAAATTTTTTGCTTTTTCCTGCTCCTCTTAGCATGATAAAGAAGATTCAAAGAGAGTGAGATGCCAGCTCCTTTCAATCAGTCAGTAGCTTCAATCATTTCTGGACGTTTTTCAATGGCAAAAATCAATGAATATTGTAAATGCACAAACAGTAATTTCTCCGCATTGCAAGGTGCAATTCTGAAATTTTTTGCTTTTTCCTGCTCCTCTTAGCATGATAAAGACGATTCAAAGAGAGTGAGATGCCAGCTCCTTTCATTCAGTCAGTAGCTTCAATCATTTCTGGTATATGAATAACATGATGTTTTTCAATGGCAAAAATCTATGAATATTGTAAATGCACAAACAGTAATTTCTCCGCATTGCAAGGTGCAATTCTGAAATTTTTTGCTTTTCCTGCTCCTCTTAGCATGATAAAGAAGATTCAAAGAGAGTGAGATGCCAGCTCCTTTCATTCAGTCAGTAGCTTCAATCATTTCTGGTATATGAATAACATGATGTTTTTCAATGGCAAAAATCAATGAATATTGTAAATGCACAAATAGTAATTTCTCCGCATTGCAAGGTGCAATTCTGAAATTTTTTGCTTTTTAGTGCTCCTCTTAGCATGATAAAGAAGATTCAAAGAGAGTGAGATGCCAGCTCCTTTCATTCAGTCAGTAGCTTCAAACATTTCTGGTATATGAATAACATGATGTTTTTCAATGGCAAAAATCAATGAATATTGTAAATGCACAAACAGTAATTTCTCCGCATTGCAAGGTGCAATTCTGAAATTTTTTGCTTTTTCCTGCTCCTCTTAGCATGATAAAGAAGATTCTAGGAGAGTGAGATGCCAGCTCCTTTCATTCAGTCAGTAGCTTCAATCATTTCTGGACGTTTTTCAATGGCAAAAATCAATGAATATTGTAAATGCACAAACAGTAATTTCTCCGCATTGCAAGGTGCAATTCTGATATTTTTTGCTTTTTCCTGCTCCTCTTAGCATGATAAAGAAGATTCAAAGAGAGTGAGATGCCAGGTCCTTTCATTCAGTCAGTAGCTTCAATCATTTCTGGTATATGAATAACATGATGTTTTTCAATGGCAAAAATCAATGAATATTGTAAATGCACAAACAGTAATTTCTCCGCATTGCAAGGTGCAATTCTGAAATTTTTTGCTTTTTCCTGCTCCTCAGCATGATAAAGAAGATTCAAAGAGAGTGAGATGCCAGCTCCTTTCATTCAGTCAGTAGCTTCAAACATATCTGGTATATGAATAACATGATGTTTTTCAATGGCAAAAATCAATGAATATTGTAAATGCACAAACAGTAATTTCTCCGCATTGCAAGGTGCAATTCTGAAATTTTTTGCTTTTTCCTGCTCCTCTTAGCATGATAAAGAAGATTCAAAGAGATTGAGATGCCAGCTCCTTTCATTCAGTCAGTAGCTTCAATCATTTCTGGACGTTTTTCAATTGCAAAAATCAATGAATATTGTAAATGCACAAACAGTAATTTCTCCGCATTGCAAGGTGCAATTCTGAAATTTTTTGCTTTTTCCTGCTCCTCTTAGCATGATAAAGAAGATTCAAAGAGAGTGAGATGCCAGCTCCTTTCATTCAGTCAGTAGCTTCAATCATTTCTGGACGTTTTTCAATGGCAAAAATCAATGAATATTGTAAATGCACAAACAGTAATTTCTCCGCATTGCAAGGTGCAATTCTGATATTTTTTGCTTTTTCCTGCTCATCTTAGCATGATAAAGAAGATTCAAAGAGAGTGAGATGCCAGGTCCTTTCATTCAGTCAGTAGCTTCAATCATTTCTGGTATATGAATAACATGATGTTTTTCAATGGCAAAAATCAATGAATATTGTAAATGCACAAACAGTAATTTCTCCGCATTGCAAGGTGCAATTCTGAAATTTTTTGCTTTTTCCTGCTCCTCTTAGCATGATAAAGAAGATTCAAAGAGAGTGAGATGCCAGCTCCTTTCATTCAGTCAGTAGCTTCAAACATATCTGGTATATGAATAACATGATGTTTTTCAATGGCAAAAATCAATGAATATTGTAAATGCACAAACAGTAATTTCTCCACATTGCAAGGTGCAATTCTGAAATTTTTTGCTTTTTCCTGCTCCTCTTAGCATGATAAAGAAGATTCAAAGAGAGTGAGATGCCAGCTCCTTTCATTCAGTCAGTAGCTTCAAACATTTCTGGTATATGAATAACATGATGTTTTTCAATGGCAAAAATCAATGAATATTGTAAATGCACAAACAGTAATTTCTCCGCATTGCAAGGTGCAATTCTGAAATTTTTTGCTTTTTCCTGCTCCTCTTAGCATGATAAAGAAGATTCAAAGAGAGTGAGATGCCAGCTCCTTTCATTCAGTCAGTAGCTTCAATCATTTCTGGACGTTTTTCAATGGCAAAAATCAATGAATATTGTAAATGCACAAACAGTAATTTCTCCGCATTGCAAGGTGCAATTCTGATATTTTTTGCTTTTTCCTGCTCATCTTAGCATGATAAAGAAGATTCAAAGAGAGTGAGATGCCAGGTCCTTTCATTCAGTCAGTAGCTTCAATCATTTCTGGTATATGAATAACATGATGTTTTTCAATGGCAAAAATCAATGAATATTGTAAATGCACAAACAGTAATTTCTCCGCATTGCAAGGTGCAATTCTGAAATTTTTTGCTTTTTCCTGCTCCTCTTAGCATGATAAAGAAGATTCAAAGAGAGTGAGATGCCAGCTCCTTTCATTCAGTCAGTAGCTTCAAACATATCTGGTATATGAATAACATGATGTTTTTCAATGGCAAAAATCAATGAATATTGTAAATGCACAAACAGTAATTTCTCCACATTGCAAGGTGCAATTCTGAAATTTTTTGCTTTTTCCTGCTCCTCTTAGCATGATAAAGAAGATTCAAAGAGATTGAGATGCCAGCTCCTTTCATTCAGTCAGTAGCTTCAATCATTTCTGGACGTTTTTCAATGGCAAAAATCAATGAATATTGTAAATGCACAAACAGTAATTTCTCCGCATTGCAAGGTGCAATTCTGAAATTTTTTGCTTTTTAGTGCTCCTCTTAGCATGATAAAGAAGATTCAAAGAGAGTGAGATGCCAGCTCCTTTCATTCAGTCAGTAGCTTCAAACATTTCTGGTATATGAATAACATGATGTTTTTCAATGGCAAAAATCAATGAATATTGTAAATGCACAAACAGGAATTTCTCCGCATTGCAAGGTGCAATTCTGAAATTTTTTGCTTTTTCCTGCTCCTCTTAGCATGATAAAGAAGATTCAAAGAGAGTGAGATGCCAGCTCCTTTCATTCAGTCAGTAGCTTCAATCATTTCTGGACGTTTTTCTATGGCAAAAATCAATGAATATTGTAAATGCACAAACAGTAATTTCTCCGCATTGCAAGGTGCAATTCTGATATTTTTTGCTTTTTCCTGCTCCTCTTAGCATGATAAAGAAGATTCAAAGAGAGTGAGATGCCAGGTCCTTTCATTCAGTCAGTAGCTTCAATCATTTCTGGTATATGAATAACATGATGTTTTTCAATGGCAAAAATCAATGAATATTGTAAATGCACAAACAGTAATTTCTCCGCATTGCAAGGTGCAATTCTGAAATTTTTTGCTTTTTCCTGCTCCTCTTAGCATGATAAAGAAGATTCAAAGAGAGTGAGATGCCAGCTCCTTTCATTCAGTCAGTAGCTTCAAACATTTCTGGTATATGAATAACATGATGTTTTTCAATGGCAAAAATCAATGAATATTGTAAATGCACAAACAGTAATTTCTCAGTATTGCAAGGTGCAATTCTGAAATTTTTTGCTTTTTCCTGCTCCTCTTAGCATGATAAAGAAGATTCAAAGAGAGTGAGATGCCAGCTCCTTTCATTCAGTCAGTAGCTTCAATCATTTCTGGACGTTTTTCAATGGCAAAAATCAATGAATATTGTAAATGCACAAACAGTAATTTCTCCGCATTGCAAGGTGCAATTCTGAAATTTTTTGCTTTTTCCTGCTCCTCTTAGCATGATAAAGAAGATTCAAAGAGAGTGAGATGCCAGCTCCTTTCATTCAGTCAGTAGCTTCAAACATTTCTGGTATATGAATAACATGATGTTTTTCAATGGCAAAAATCAATGAATATTGTAAATGCACAAACAGTAATTTCTCTGCATTGCAAGGTGCAATTCTGAAATTTTTTGCTTTTTCCTGCTCCTCTTAGCATGATAAAGAAGATTCAAAGAGAGTGAGATGCCAGCTCCTTTCAATCAGTCAGTAGCTTCAATCATTTCTGGACGTTTTTCAATGGCAAAAATCAATGAATATTGTAAATGCACAAACAGTAATTTCTCCGCATTGCAAGGTGCAAGTCTGAAATTTTTTGCTTTTTCCTGCTCCTCTTAGCATGATAAAGACGATTCAAAGAGAGTGAGATGCCAGCTCCTTTCATTCAGTCAGTAGCTTCAATCATTTCTGGTATATGAATAACATGATGTTTTTCAATGGCAAAAATCAATGAATATTGTAAATGCACAAACAGTAATTTCTCCGCATTGCAAGGTGCTATTCTGAAATTTTTTGCTTTTCCTGCTCCTCTTAGCATGATAAAGAAGATTCAAAGAGAGTGAGATGCCAGCTCCTTTCATTCAGTCAGTAGCTTCAATCATTTCTGGTATATGAATAACATGATGTTTTTCAATGGCAAAAATCAATGAATATTGTAAATGCACAAACAGGAATTTCTCCGCATTGCAAGGTGCAATTCTGAAATTTTTTGCTTTTTAGTGCTCCTCTTAGCATGATAAAGAAGATTCAAAGAGAGTGAGATGCCAGCTCCTTTCATTCAGTCAGTAGCTTCAAACATTTCTGGTATATGAATAACATGATGTTTTTCAATGGCAAAAATCAATGAATATTGTAAATGCACAAACAGTAATTTCTCCGCATTGCAAGGTGCAATTCTGAAATTTTTTGCTTTTTCCTGCTCCTCTTAGCATGATAAAGAAGATTCAAAGAGAGTGAGATGCCAGCTCCTTTCATTCAGTCAGTAGCTTCAATCATTTCTGGACGTTTTTCAATGGCAAAAATCAATGAATATTGTAAATGCACAAACAGTAATTTCTCCGCATTGCAAGGTGCAATTCTGATATTTTTTGCTTTTTCCTGCTCCTCTTAGCATGATAAAGAAGATTCAAAGAGAGTGAGATGCCAGGTCCTTTCATTCAGTCAGTAGCTTCAATCATTTCTGGTATATGAATAACATGATGTTTTTCAATGGCAAAAATCAATGAATATTGTAAATGCACAAACAGTAATTTCTCCGCATTGCAAGGTGCAATTCTGAAATTTTTTGCTTTTTCCTGCTCTTCAGCATGATAAAGAAGATTCAAAGAGAGTGAGATGCCAGCTCCTTTCATTCAGTCAGTAGCTTCAAACATATCTGGTATATGAATAACATGATGTTTTTCAATGGCAAAAATCAATGAATATTGTAAATGCACAAACAGTAATTTCTCCGCATTGCAAGGTGCAATTCTGAAATTTTTTGCTTTTTCCTGCTCCTCTTAGCATGATAAAGAAGATTCAAAGAGATTGAGATGGCAGCTCCTTTCATTCAGTCAGTAGCTTCAATCATTTCTGGACGTTTTTCAATTGCAAAAATCAATGAATATTGTAAATGCACAAACAGTAATTTCTCCGCATTGCAAGGTGCAATTCTGAAATTTTTTGCTTTTTCCTGCTCCTCTTAGCATGATAAAGAAGATTCAAAGAGAGTGAGATGCCAGCTCCTTTCATTCAGTCAGTAGCTTCAAACATTTCTGGTATATGAATAACATGATGTTTTTCAATGGCAAAAATCAATGAATATTGTAAATGCACAAACAGGAATTTCTCCGCATTGCAAGGTGCAATTCTGAAATTTTTTGCTTTTTCCTGCTCCTCTTAGCATGATAAAGAAGATTCAAAGAGAGTGAGATGCCAGCTCCTTTCATTCAGTCAGTAGCTTCAATCATTTCTGGACGTTTTTCAATGGCAAAAATCAATGAATATTGTAAATGCACAAACAGTAATTTCTCCGCATTGCAAGGTGCAATTCTGAAATTTTTTGCTTTTTCCTGCTCCTCTTAGCATGATAAAGAAGATTCAAAGAGAGTGAGATGCCAGCTCCTTTCATTCAGTCAGTAGCTTCAAACATTTCTGGTATATGAATAACATGATGTTTTTCAATGGCAAAAATCAATGAATATTGTAAATGCACAAACAGTAATTTCTCTGCATTGCAAGGTGCAATTCTGAAATTTTTTGCTTTTTCCTGCTCCTCTTAGCATGATAAAGAAGATTCAAAGAGAGTGAGATGCCAGCTCCTTTCAATCAGTCAGTAGCTTCAATCATTTCTGGACGTTTTTCAATGGCAAAAATCAATGAATATTGTAAATGCACAAACAGTAATTTCTCCGCATTGCAAGGTGCAATTCTGAAATTTTTTGCTTTTTCCTGCTCCTCTTAGCATGATAAAGACGATTCAAAGAGAGTGAGATGCCAGCTCCTTTCATTCAGTCAGTAGCTTCAATCATTTCTGGTATATGAATAACATGATGTTTTTCAATGGCAAAAATCTATGAATATTGTAAATGCACAAACAGTAATTTCTCCGCATTGCAAGGTGCTATTCTGAAATTTTTTGCTTTTCCTGCTCCTCTTAGCATGATAAAGAAGATTCAAAGAGAGTGAGATGCCAGCTCCTTTCATTCAGTCAGTAGCTTCAATCATTTCTGGTATATGAATAACATGATGTTTTTCAATGGCAAAAATCAATGAATATTGTAAATGCACAAACAGTAATTTCTCCGCATTGCAAGGTGCAATTCTGAAATTTTTTGCTTTTTAGTGCTCCTCTTAGCATGATAAAGAAGATTCAAAGAGAGTGAGATGCCAGCTCCTTTCATTCAGTCAGTAGCTTCAAACATTTCTGGTATATGAATAACATGATGTTTTTCAATGGCAAAAATCAATGAATATTGTAAATGCACAAACAGTAATTTCTCCGCATTGCAAGGTGCAATTCTGAAATTTTTTGCTTTTTCCTGCTCCTCTTAGCATGATAAAGAAGATTCAAAGAGAGTGAGATGCCAGCTCCTTTCATTCAGTCAGTAGCTTCAATCATTTCTGGACGTTTTTCAATGGCAAAAATCAATGAATATTGTAAATGCACAAACAGTAATTTCTCCGCATTGCAAGGTGCAATTCTGATATTTTTTGCTTTTTCCTGCTCCTCTTAGCATGATAAAGAAGATTCAAAGAGAGTGAGATGCCAGGTCCTTTCATTCAGTCAGTAGCTTCAATCATTTCTGGTATATGAATAACATGATGTTTTTCAATGGCAAAAATCAATGAATATTGTAAATGCACAAACAGTAATTTCTCCGCATTGCAAGGTGCAATTCTGAAATATTTTGCTTTTTCCTGCTCTTCAGCATGATAAAGAAGATTCAAAGAGAGTGAGATGCCAGCTCCTTTCATTCAGTCAGTAGCTTCAAACATATCTGGTATATGAATAACATGATGTCTTTCAATGGCAAAAATCAATGAATATTGTAAATGCACAAACAGTAATTTCTCCGCATTGCAAGGTGCAATTCTGAAATTTTTTGCTTTTTCCTGCTCCTCTTAGCATGATAAAGAAGATTCAAAGAGATTGAGATGGCAGCTCCTTTCATTCAGTCAGTAGCTTCAATCATTTCTGGACGTTTTTCAATTGCAAAAATCAATGAATATTGTAAATGCACAAACAGTAATTTCTCCGCATTGCAAGGTGCAATTCTGAAATTTTTTGCTTTTTCCTGCTCCTCTTAGCATGATAAAGAAGATTCAAAGAGAGTGAGATGCCAGCTCCTTTCATTCAGTCAGTAGCTTCAAACATTTCTGGTATATGAATAACATGATGTTTTTCAATGGCAAAAATCAATGAATATTGTAAATGCACAAACAGGAATTTCTCCGCATTGCAAGGTGCAATTCTGAAATTTTTTGCTTTTTCCTGCTCCTCTTAGCATGATAAAGAAGATTCAAAGAGAGTGAGATGCCAGCTCCTTTCATTCAGTCAGTAGCTTCAATCATTTCTGGATGTTTTTCAATGGCAAAAATCAATGAATATTGTAAATGCACAAACAGTAATTTCTCCGCATTGCAAGGTGCAATTCTGAAATTTTTTGCTTTTTCCTGCTCCTCTTAGCATGATAAAGAAGATTCAAAGAGAGTGAGATGCCAGCTCCTTTCATTCAGTCAGTAGCTTCAATCATTTCTGGTATATGAATAACATGACGTTTTTCAATGGCAAAAATCAATGAATATTGTAAATGCACAAACAGTAATTTCTCCGCATTGCAAGGTGCAATTCTGAAATTTTTTGCTTTTTAGTGCTCCTCTTAGCATGATAAAGAAGATTCAAAGAGAGTGAGATGCCAGCTCCTTTCATTCAGTCAGTAGCTTCAAACATTTCTGGTATATGAATAACATGATGTTTTTCAATGGCAAAAATCAATGAATATTGTAAATGCACAAACAGTAATTTCTCCGCATTGCAAGGTGCAATTCTGAAATTTTTTGCTTTTTCCTGCTCCTCTTAGCATGATAAAGAAGATTCAAAGAGATTGAGATGGCAGCTCCTTTCATTCAGTCAGTAGCTTCAATCATTTCTGGACGTTTTTCAATTGCAAAAATCAATGAATATTGTAAATGCACAAACAGTAATTTCTCCGCATTGCAAGGTGCAATTCTGAAATTTTTTGCTTTTTCCTGCTCCTCTTAGCATGATAAAGAAGATTCAAAGAGAGTGAGATGCCAGCTCCTTTCATTCAGTCAGTAGCTTCAAACATTTCTGGTATATGAATAACATGATGTTTTTCAATGGCAAAAATCAATGAATATTGTAAATGCACAAACAGGAATTTCTCCGCATTGCAAGGTGCAATTCTGAAATTTTTTGCTTTTTCCTGCTCCTCTTAGCATGATAAAGAAGATTCAAAGAGAGTGAGATGCCAGCTCCTTTCATTCAGTCAGTAGCTTCAATCATTTCTGGACGTTTTTCAATGGCAAAAATCAATGAATATTGTAAATGCACAAACAGTAATTTCTCCGCATTGCAAGGTGCAATTCTGAAATTTTTTGCTTTTTCCTGCTCCTCTTAGCATGATAAAGAAGATTCAAAGAGAGTGAGATGCCAGCTCCTTTCATTCAGTCAGTAGCTTCAATCATTTCTGGTATATGAATAACATGATGTTTTTCAATGGCAAAAATCAATGAATATTGTAAATGCACAAACAGTAATTTCTCCGCATTGCAAGGTGCAATTCTGAAATTTTTTGCTTTTTAGTGCTCCTCTTAGCATGATAAAGAAGATTCAAAGAGAGTGAGATGCCAGCTCCTTTCATTCAGTCAGTAGCTTCAAACATTTCTGGTATATGAATAACATGATGTTTTTCAATGGCAAAAATCAATGAATATTGTAAATGCACAAACAGTAATTTCTCCGCATTGCAAGGTGCAATTCTGAAATTTTTTGCTTTTTCCTGCTCCTCTTAGCATGATAAAGAAGATTCAAAGAGAGTGAGATGCCAGCTCCTTTCATTCAGTCAGTAGCTTCAATCATTTCTGGACGTTTTTCAATGGCAAAAATCAATGAATATTGTAAATGCACAAACAGTAATTTCTCCGCATTGCAAGGTGCAATTCTGAAATTTTTTGCTTTTTAGTGCTTCTCTTAGCATGATAAAGAAGATTCAAAGAGAGTGAGATGCCAGCTCCTTTCATTCAGTCAGTAGCTTCAAACATTTCTGGTATATGAATAACATGATGTTTTTCAATGGCAAAAATCAATGAATATTGTAAATGCACAAACAGTAATTTCTCCGCATTGCAAGGTGCAATTCTGATATTTTTTGCTTTTTCCTGCTCATCTTAGCATGATAAAGAAGATTCAAAGAGAGTGAGATGCCAGGTCCTTTCATTCAGTCAGTAGCTTCAATCATTTCTGGTATATGAATAACATGATGTTTTTCAATGGCAAAAATCAATGAATATTGTAAATGCACAAACAGTAATTTCTCCGCATTGCAAGGTGCAATTCTGAAATTTTTTGCTTTTTCCTGCTCCTCTTAGCATGATAAAGAAGATTCAAAGAGAGTGAGATGCCAGCTCCTTTCATTCAGTCAGTAGCTTCAAACATATCTGGTATATGAATAACATGATGTTTTTCAATGGCAAAAATCAATGAATATTGTAAATGCACAAACAGTAATTTCTCCACATTGCAAGGTGCAATTCTGAAATTTTTTGCTTTTTCCTGCTCCTCTTAGCATGATAAAGAAGATTCAAAGAGATTGAGATGCCAGCTCCTTTCATTCAGTCAGTAGCTTCAATCATTTCTGGACGTTTTTCAATGGCAAAAATCAATGAATATTGTAAATGCACAAACAGTAATTTCTCCGCATTGCAAGGTGCAATTCTGAAATTTTTTGCTTTTTAGTGCTCCTCTTAGCATGATAAAGAAGATTCAAAGAGAGTGAGATGCCAGCTCCTTTCATTCAGTCAGTAGCTTCAAACATTTCTGGTATATGAATAACATGATGTTTTTCAATGGCAAAAATCAATGAATATTGTAAATGCACAAACAGTAATTTCTCCGCATTGCAAGGTGCAATTCTGAAATTTTTTGCTTTTTCCTGCTCCTCTTAGCATGATAAAGAAGATTCAAAGAGAGTGAGATGCCAGCTCCTTTCATTCAGTCAGTAGCTTCAATCATTTCTGGACGTTTTTCAATGGCAAAAATCAATGAATATTGTAAATGCACAAACAGTAATTTCTCCGCATTGCAAGGTGCAATTCTGATATTTTTTGCTTTTTCCTGCTCCTCTTAGCATGATAAAGAAGATTCAAAGAGAGTGAGATGCCAGGTCCTTTCATTCAGTCAGTAGCTTCAATCATTTCTGGTATATGAATAACATGATGTTTTTCAATGGCAAAAATCAATGAATATTGTAAATGCACAAACAGTAATTTCTCCGCATTGCAAGGTGCAATTCTGAAATTTTTTGCTTTTTCCTGCTCCTCTTTGCATGATAAAGAAGATTCAAAGAGAGTGAGATGCCAGCTCCTTTCATTCAGTCAGTAGCTTCAAACATTTCTGGTATATGAATAACATGATGTTTTTCAATTGCAAAAATCAATGAATATTGTAAATGCACAAACAGTAATTTCTCAGTATTGCAAGGTGCAATTCTGAAATTTTTTGCTTTTTCCTGCTCCTCTTAGCATGATAAAGAAGATTCAAAGAGAGTGAGATGCCAGCTCCTTTCATTCAGTCAGTAGCTTCAATCATTTCTGGACGTTTTTCAATGGCAAAAATCAATGAATATTGTAAATGCACAAACAGTAATTTCTCCGCATTGCAAGGTGCAATTCTGAAATTTTTTGCTTTTTCCTGCTCCTCTTAGCATGATAAAGAAGATTCAAAGAGAGTGAGATGCCAGCTCCTTTCATTCAGTCAGTAGCTTCAAACATTTCTGGTATATGAATAACATGATGTTTTTCAATGGCAAAAATCAATGAATATTGTAAATGCACAAACAGTAATTTCTCTGCATTGCAAGGTGCAATTCTGAAATTTTTTGCTTTTTCCTGCTCCTCTTAGCATGATAAAGAAGATTTAAAGAGAGTGAGATGCCAGCTCCTTTCAATCAGTCAGTAGCTTCAATCATTTCTGGACGTTTTTCAATGGCAAAAATCAATGAATATTGTAAATGCACAAACAGTAATTTCTCCGCATTGCAAGGTGCAATTCTGAAATTTTTTGCTTTTTCCTGCTCCTCTTAGCATGATAAAGAAGATTCAAAGAGAGTGAGATGCCAGCTCCTTTCATTCAGTCAGTAGCTTCAATCATTTCTGGTATATGAATAACATGATGTTTTTCAATGGCAAAAATCTATGAATATTGTAAATGCACAAACAGTAATTTCTCCGCATTGCAAGGTGCAATTCTGAAATTTTTTGCTTTTCCAGCTCCTCTTAGCATGATAAAGAAGATTCAAAGAGAGTGAGATGCCAGCTCCTTTCATTCAGTCAGTAGCTTCAATCATTTCTGGTATATGAATAACATGATGTTTTTCAATGGCAAAAATCAATGAATATTGTAAATGCACAAACAGTAATTTCTCCGCATTGCAAGGTGCAATTCTGAAATTTTTTGCTTTTTAGTGCTCCTCTTAGCATGATAAAGAAGATTCAAAGAGAGTGAGATGCCAGCTCCTTTCATTCAGTCAGTAGCTTCAAACATTTCTGGTATATGAATAACATGATGTTTTTCAATGGCAAAAATCAATGAATATTGTAAATGCACAAACAGTAATTTCTCCGCATTGCAAGGTGCAATTCTGATATTTTTTGCTTTTTCCTGCTCCTCTTAGCATGATAAAGAAGATTCAAAGAGAGTGAGATGCCAGGTCCTTTCATTCAGTCAGTAGCTTCAATCATTTCTGGTATATGAATAACATGATGTTTTTCAATGGCAAAAATCAATGAATATTGTAAATGCACAAACAGTAATTTCTCCGCATTGCAAGGTGCAATTCTGAAATTTTTTGCTTTTTCCTGCTCCTCAGCATGATAAAGAAGATTCAAAGAGAGTGAGATGCCAGCTCCTTTCATTCAGTCAGTAGCTTCAAACATATCTGGTATATGAATAACATGATGTTTTTCAATGGCAAAAATCAATGAATATTGTAAATGCACAAACAGTAATTTCTCCGCATTGCAAGGTGCAATTCTGAAATTTTTTGCTTTTTCCTGCTCCTCTTAGCATGATAAAGAAGATTCAAATAGATTGAGATGCCAGCTCCTTTCATTCAGTCAGTAGCTTCAATCATTTCTGGACGTTTTTCAATTGCAAAAATCAATGAATATTGTAAATGCACAAACAGTAATTTCTCCGCATTGCAAGGTGCAATTCTGAAATTTTTTGCTTTTTCCTGCTCCTCTTAGCATGATAAAGAAGATTCAAAGAGAGTGAGATGCCAGCTCCTTTCATTCAGTCAGTAGCTTCAAACATTTCTGGTATATGAATAACATGATGTTTTTCAATGGCAAAAATCAATGAATATTGTAAATGCACAAACAGGAATTTCTCCGCATTGCAAGGTGCAATTCTGAAATTTTTTGCTTTTTCCTGCTCCTCTTAGCATGATAAAGAAGTTTCAAAGAGAGTGAGATGCCAGCTCCTTTCATTCAGTCAGTAGCTTCAATCATTTCTGGACGTTTTTCAATCGCAAAAATCAATGAATATTGTAAATGCACAAACAGTAATTTCTCCGCATTGCAAGGTGCAATTCTGAAATTTTTTTGCTTTTTCCTGCTCCTCTTAGCATGATAAAGAAGATTCAAAGAGAGTGAGATGCCAGCTCCTTTCATTCAGTCAGTAGCTTCAAACATTTCTGGTATATGAATAACATGATGTTTTTCAATGGCAAAAATCAATGAATATTGTAAATGCACAAACAGTAATTTCTCAGTATTGCAAGGTGCAATTCTGAAATTTTTTGCTTTTTCCTGCTCCTCTTAGCATGATAAAGAAGATTCAAAGAGAGTGAGATGCCAGCTCCTTTCATTTAGTCAGTAGCTTCAATCATTTCTGGACGTTTTTCAATGGCAAAAATCAATGAATATTGTAAATGCACAAACAGTAATTTCTCCGCATTGCAAGGTGCAATTCTGAAATTTTGTGCTTTTTCCTGCTCCTCTTAGCATGATAAAGAAGATTCAAAGAGAGTGAGATGCCAGCTCCTTTCATTCAGTCAGTAGCTTCAAACATATCTGGTATATGAATAACATGATGTTTTTCAATGGCAAAAATCAATGAATATTGTAAATGCACAAACAGTAATTTCTCCGCATTGCAAGGTGCAATTCTGAAATTTTTTGCTTTTTCCTGCTCCTCTTAGCATGATAAAGAAGATTCAAATAGATTGAGATGCCAGCTCCTTTCATTCAGTCAGTAGCTTCAATCATTTCTGGACGTTTTTCAATTGCAAAAATCAATGAATATTGTAAATGCACAAACAGTAATTTCTCCGCATTGCAAGGTGCAATTCTGAAATTTTTTGCTTTTTCCTGCTCCTCTTAGCATGATAAAGAAGATTCAAAGAGAGTGAGATGCCAGCTCCTTTCATTCAGTCAGTAGCTTCAAACATTTCTGGTATATGAATAACATGATGTTTTTCAATGGCAAAAATCAATGAATATTGTAAATGCACAAACAGGAATTTCTCCGCATTGCAAGGTGCAATTCTGAAATTTTTTGCTTTTTCCTGCTCCTCTTAGCATGATAAAGAAGATTCAAAGAGAGTGAGATGCCAGCTCCTTTCATTCAGTCAGTAGCTTCAATCATTTCTGGACGTTTTTCAATCGCAAAAATCAATGAATATTGTAAATGCACAAACAGTAATTTCTCCGCATTGCAAGGTGCAATTCTGAAATTTTTTTGCTTTTTCCTGCTCCTCTTAGCATGATAAAGAAGATTCAAAGAGAGTGAGATGCCAGCTCCTTTCATTCAGTCAGTAGCTTCAAACATTTCTGGTATATGAATAACATGATGTTTTTCAATGGCAAAAATCAATGAATATTGTAAATGCACAAACAGTAATTTCTCAGTATTGCAAGGTGCAATTCTGAAATTTTTTGCTTTTTCCTGCTCCTCTTAGCATGATAAAGAAGATTCAAAGAGAGTGAGATGCCAGCTCCTTTCATTTAGTCAGTAGCTTCAATCATTTCTGGACGTTTTTCAATGGCAAAAATCAATGAATATTGTAAATGCACAAACAGTAATTTCTCCGCATTGCAAGGTGCAATTCTGATATTTTTTGCTTTTTCCTGCTCCTCTTAGCATGATAAAGAAGATTCAAAGAGAGTGAGATGCCAGGTCCTTTCATTCAGTCAGTAGCTTCAATCATTTCTGGTATATGAATAACATGATGTTTTTCAATGGCAAAAATCAATGAATATTGTAAATGCACAAACAGTAATTTCTCCGCATTGCAAGGTGCAATTCTGAAATTTTTTGCTTTTTCCTGTTCCTCAGCATGATAAAGAAGATTCAAAGAGAGTGAGATGCCAGCTCCTTTCATTCAGTCAGTAGCTTCAAACATATCTGGTATATGAATAACATGATGTTTTTCAATGGCAAAAATCAATGAATATTGTAAATGCACAAACAGTAATTTCTCCGCATTGCAAGGTGCAATTCTGAAATTTTTTGCTTTTTCCTGCTCCTCTTAGCATGATAAAGAAGATTCAAATAGATTGAGATGCCAGCTCCTTTCATTCAGTCAGTAGCTTCAATCATTTCTGGACGTTTTTCAATTGCAAAAATCAATGAATATTGTAAATGCACAAACAGTAATTTCTCCGCATTGCAAGGTGCAATTCTGAAATTTTTTGCTTTTTCCTGCTCCTCTTAGCATGATAAAGAAGATTCAAAGAGAGTGAGATGCCAGCTCCTTTCATTCAGTCAGTAGCTTCAAACATTTCTGGTATATGAATAACATGATGTTTTTCAATGGCAAAAATCAATGAATATTGTAAATGCACAAACAGGAATTTCTCCGCATTGCAAGGTGCAATTCTGAAATTTTTTGCTTTTTCCTGCTCCTCTTAGCATGATAAAGAAGATTCAAAGAGAGTGAGATGCCAGCTCCTTTCATTCAGTCAGTAGCTTCAATCATTTCTGGACGTTTTTCAATCGCAAAAATCAATGAATATTGTAAATGCACAAACAGTAATTTCTCCGCATTGCAAGGTGCAATTCTGAAATTTTTTTGCTTTTTCCTGCTCCTCTTAGCATGATAAAGAAGATTCAAAGAGAGTGAGATGCCAGCTCCTTTCATTCAGTCAGTAGCTTCAAACATTTCTGGTATATGAATAACATGATGTTTTTCAATGGCAAAAATCAATGAATATTGTAAATGCACAAACAGTAATTTCTCAGTATTGCAAGGTGCAATTCTGAAATTTTTTGCTTTTTCCTGCTCATCTTAGCATGATAAAGAAGATTCAAAGAGAGTGAGATGCCAGCTCCTTTCATTTAGTCAGTAGCTTCAATCATTTCTGGACGTTTTTCAATGGCAAAAATCAATGAATATTGTAAATGCACAAACAGTAATTTCTCCGCATTGCAAGGTGCAATTCTGAAATTTTTTGCTTTTTCCTGCTCCTCTTAGCATGATAAAGAAGATTCAAAGAGAGTGAGATGCCAGCTCCTTTCATTCAGTCAGTAGCTTCAAACATTTCTGGTATATGAATAACATGATGTTTTTCAATGGCAAAAATCAATGAATATTGTAAATGCACAAACAGTAATTTCTCTGCATTGCAAGGTGCAATTCTGAAATTTTTTGCTTTTTCCTGCTCCTCTTAGCATGATAAAGAAGATTCAAAGAGAGTGAGATGCCAGCTCCTTTCATTCAGTCAGTAGCTTCAATCAATTCTGGACGTTTTTCAATGGCAAAAATTAATGAATATTGTAAATGCACAAACAGTAATTTCTCCGCATTGCAAGGTGCAATTCTGAAATTTTTTGCTTTTTCCTGCTCCTCTTAGCATGATAAAGACGATTCAAAGAGAGTGAGATGCCAGCTCCTTTCATTCAGTCAGTAGCTTCAATCATTTCTGGTATATGAATAACATGATGTTTTTCAATGGCAAAAATCAATGAATATTGTAAATGCACAAACAGTAATTTCTCCGCATTGCAAGGTGCAATTCTGAAATTTTTTGCTTTTCCTGCTCCTCTTAGCATGATAAAGAAGATTCAAAGAGAGTGAGATGCCAGCTCCTTTCATTCAGTCAGTAGCTTCAATCATTTCTGGTATATGAATAACATGATGTTTTTCAATGGCAAAAATCAATGAATATTGTAAATGCACAAACAGTAATTTCTCCTCATTGCAAGGTGCAATTCTGAAATTTTTTGCTTTTTAGTGCTCCTCTTAGCATGATAAAGAAGATTCAAAGAGAGTGAGATGCCAGCTCCTTTCATTCAGTCAGTAGCTTCAAACATTTCTGGTATATGAATAACATGATGTTTTTCAATGGCAAAAATCAATGAATATTGTAAATGCACAAACAGTAATTTCTCCGCATTGCAAGGTGCAATTCTGAAATTTTTTGCTTTTTCCTGCTCCTCTTAGCATGATAAAGAAGATTCAAAGAGATTGAGATGCCAGCTCCTTTCATTCAGTCAGTAGCTTCAATCATTTCTGGACGTTTTTCAATGGCAAAAATCAATGAATATTGTAAATGCACAAACAGTAATTTCTCCGCATTGCAAGGTGCAATTCTGAAATTTTTTGCTTTTTAGTGCTCCTCTTAGCATGATAAAGAAGATTCAAAGAGAATGAGATGCCAGCTCCTTTCATTCAGTCAGTAGCTTCAAACATTTCTGGTATATGAATAACATGATGTTTTTCAATGGCAAAAATCAATGAATATTGTAAATGCACAAACAGTAATTTCTCCGCATTGCAAGGTGCAATTCTGAAATTTTTTGCTTTTTCCTGCTCCTCTTAGCATGATAAAGAAGATTCAAAGAGAGTGAGATGCCAGCTCCTTTCATTCAGTCCGTAGCTTCAATCATTTCTGGACGTTTTTCAATGGAAAAAATCAATGAATATTGTAAATGCACAAACAGTAATTTCTCCGCATTGCAAGGTGCAATTCTGATATTTTTTGCTTTTTCCTGCTCCTCTTAGCATGATAAAGAAGATTCAAAGAGAGTGAGATACCAGGTCCTTTCATTCAGTCAGTAGCTTCAATCATTTCTGGTATATGAATAACATGATGTTTTTCAATGGCAAAAATCAATGAATATTGTAAATGCACAAACAGTAATTTCTCCGCATTGCAAGGTGCAATTCTGAAATTTTTTGCTTTTTCCTGCTCCTCTTAGCATGATAAAGAAGATTCAAAGAGAGTGAGATGCCAGCTCCTTTCATTCAGTCAGTAGCTTCAAACATTTCTGGTATATGAATAACATGATGTTTTTCAATGGCAAAAATCAATGAATATTGTAAATGCACAAACAGTAATTTCTCAGTATTGCAAGGTGCAATTCTGAAATTTTTTGCTTTTTCCTGCTCCTCTTAGCATGATAAAGAAGATTCAAAGAGAGTGAGATGCCAGCTCCTTTCATTCAGTCAGTAGCTTCAAACATTTCTGGTATATGAATAACATGATGTTTTTCAATGGCAAAAATCAATGAATATTGTAAATGCACAAACAGTAATTTCTCCGCATTGCAAGGTGCAATTCTGAAATTTTTTGCTTTTTCCTGCTCCTCTTAGCATGATAAAGAAGATTCAAAGAGAGTGAGATGCCAGCTCCTTTCATTCAGTCCGTAGCTTCAATCATTTCTGGACGTTTTTCAATGGAAAAAATCAATGAATATTGTAAATGCACAAACAGTAATTTCTCCGCATTGCAAGGTGCAATTCTGATATTTTTTGCTTTTTCCTGCTCCTCTTAGCATGATAAAGAAGATTCAAAGAGAGTGAGATACCAGGTCCTTTCATTCAGTCAGTAGCTTCAATCATTTCTGGTATATGAATAACATGATGTTTTTCAATGGCAAAAATCAATGAATATTGTAAATGCACAAACAGTAATTTCTCCGCATTGCAAGGTGCAATTCTGAAATTTTTTGCTTTTTCCTGCTCCTCTTAGCATGATAAAGAAGATTCAAAGAGAGTGAGATGCCAGCTCCTTTCATTCAGTCAGTAGCTTCAAACATTTCTGGTATATGAATAACATGATGTTTTTCAATGGCAAAAATCAATGAATATTGTAAATGCACAAACAGTAATTTCTCAGTATTGCAAGGTGCAATTCTGAAATTTTTTGCTTTTTCCTGCTCCTCTTAGCATGATAAAGAAGATTCAAAGAGAGTGAGATGCCAGCTCCTTTCATTCAGTCAGTAGCTTCAAACATTTCTGGTATATGAATAACATGATGTTTTTCAATGGCAAAAATCAATGAATATTGTAAATGCACAAACAGTAATTTCTCTGCATTGCAAGGTGCAATTCTGAAATTTTTTGCTTTTTCCTGCTCCTCTTAGCATGATAAAGAAGATTCAAAGAGAGTGAGATGCCAGCTCCTTTCAATCAGTCAGTAGCTTCAATCATTTCTGGACGTTTTTCAATGGCAAAAATCAATGAATATTGTAAATGCACAAACAGTAATTTCTCCGCATTGCAAGGTGCAATTCTGAAATTTTTTGCTTTTTCCTGCTCCTCTTAGCATGATAAAGACGATTCAAAGAGAGTGAGATGCCAGCTCCTTTCATTCAGTCAGTAGCTTCAATCATTTCTGGTATATGAATAACATGATGTTTTTCAATGGCAAAAATCTATGAATATTGTAAATGCACAAACAGTAATTTCTCCGCATTGCAAGGTGCAATTCTGAAATTTTTTGCTTTTCCTGCTCCTCTTAGCATGATAAAGAAGATTCAAAGAGAGTGAGATGCCAGCTCCTTTCATTCAGTCAGTAGCTTCAATCATTTCTGGTATATGAATAACATGATGTTTTTCAATGGCAAAAATCAATGAATATTGTAAATGCACAAACAGTAATTTCTCCGCATTGCAAGGTGCAATTCTGAAATTTTTTGCTTTTTAGTGCTCCTCTTAGCATGATAAAGAAGATTCAAAGAGAGTGAGATGCCAGCTCCTTTCATTCAGTCAGTAGCTTCAAACATTTCTGGTATATGAATAACATGATGTTTTTCAATGGCAAAAATCAATGAATATTGTAAATGCACAAACAGTAATTTCTCCGCATTGCAAGGTGCAATTCTGAAATTTTTTGCTTTTTCCTGCTCCTCTTAGCATGATAAAGAAGATTCAAAGAGAGTGAGATGCCAGCTCCTTTCATTCAGTCAGTAGCTTCAATCATTTCTGGACGTTTTTCAATGGCAAAAATCAATGAATATTGTAAATGCACAAACAGTAATTTCTCCGCATTGCAAGGTGCAATTCTGATATTTTTTGCTTTTTCCTGCTCCTCTTAGCATGATAAAGAAGATTCAAAGAGAGTGAGATGCCAGGTCCTTTCATTCAGTCAGTAGCTTCAATCATTTCTGGTATATGAATAACATGATGTTTTTCAATGGCAAAAATCAATGAATATTGTAAATGCACAAACAGTAATTTCTCCGCATTGCAAGGTGCAATTCTGAAATTTTTTGCTTTTTCCTGCTCCTCAGCATGATAAAGAAGATTCAAAGAGAGTGAGATGCCAGCTCCTTTCATTCAGTCAGTAGCTTCAAACATATCTGGTATATGAATAACATGATGTTTTTCAATGGCAAAAATCAATGAATATTGTAAATGCACAAACAGTAATTTCTCCGCATTGCAAGGTGCAATTCTGAAATTTTTTGCTTTTTCCTGCTCCTCTTAGCATGATAAAGAAGATTCAAAGAGATTGAGATGCCAGCTCCTTTCATTCAGTCAGTAGCTTCAATCATTTCTGGACGTTTTTCAATTGCAAAAATCAATGAATATTGTAAATGCACAAACAGTAATTTCTCCGCATTGCAAGGTGCAATTCTGAAATTTTTTGCTTTTTCCTGCTCCTCTTAGCATGATAAAGAAGATTCAAAGAGAGTGAGATGCCAGCTCCTTTCATTCAGGCAGTAGCTTCAAACATTTCTGGTATATGAATAACATGATGTTTTTCAATGGCAAAAATCAATGAATATTGTAAATGCACAAACAGGAATTTCTCCGCATTGCAAGGTGCAATTCTGAAATTTTTTGCTTTTTCCTGCTCCTCTTAGCATGATAAAGAAGATTCAAAGAGAGTGAGATGCCAGCTCCTTTCATTCAGTCAGTAGCTTCAATCATTTCTGGACGTTTTTCAATGGCAAAAATCAATGAATATTGTAAATGCACAAACAGTAATTTCTCCGCATTTCAAGGTGCAATTCTGAAATTTTTTGCTTTTTCCTGCTCCTCTTAGCATGATAAAGAAGATTCAAAGAGAGTGAGATGCCAGCTCATTTCATTCAGTCAGTAGCTTCAAACATTTCTGGTATATAAATAACATGATGTTTTTCAATGGGAAAAATCAATGAATATTGTAAATGCACAAACAGTAATTTCTCCGCATTGCAAGGTGCAATTCTGAAATTTTTTGCTTTTTCCTGCTCCTCTTAGCATGATAAAGAAGATTCAAAGAGAGTGAGATGCCAGCTCCTTTCATTCAGTCAGTAGCTTCAATCATTTCTGGACGTTTTTCAATCGCAAAAATCAATGAATATTGTAAATGCACAAACAGTAATTTCTCCGCATTGCAAGGTGCAATTCTGAAATTTTTTTGCTTTTTCCTGCTCCTCTTAGCATGATAAAGAAGATTCAAAGAGAGTGAGATGCCAGCTCCTTTCATTCAGTCAGTAGCTTCAAACATTTCTGGTATATGAATAACATGATGTTTTTCAATGGCAAAAATCAATGAATATTGTAAATGCACAAACAGTAATTTCTCAGTATTGCAAGGTGCAATTCTGAAATTTTTTGCTTTTTCCTGCTCCTCTTAGCATGATAAAGAAGATTCAAAGAGAGTGAGATGCCAGCTCCTTTCATTCAGTCAGTAGCTTCAATCATTTCTGGACGTTTTTCAATGGCAAAAATCAATGAATATTGTAAATGCACAAACAGTAATTTCTCCGCATTGCAAGGTGCAATTCTGAAATTTTTTGCTTTTTCCTGCTCCTCTTAGCATGATAAAGAAGATTCAAAGAGAGTGAGATGCCAGCTCCTTTCATTCAGTCAGTTTCTTCAAACATTTCTGGTATATGAATAACATGATGTTTTTCAATGGCAAAAATCAATGAATATTGTAAATGCACAAAGAGTAATTTCTCTGCATTGCAAGGTGCAATTCTGAAATTTTTTGCTTTTTCCTGCTCCTCTTAGAATGATAAAGAAGATTCAAAGAGAGTGAGATGCCAGCTCCTTTCATTCAGTCAGTAGCTTCAATCAATTCTGGACGTTTTTCAATGGCAAAAATTAATGAATATTGTAAATGCACAAACAGTAATTTCTCCGCATTGCAAGGTGCAATTCTGAAATTTTTTGCTTTTTCCTGCTCCTCTTAGCATGATAAAGACGATTCAAAGAGAGTGAGATGCCAGCTCCTTTCATTCAGTCAGTAGCTTCAATCTTTTCTGGTATATGAATAACATGATGTTTTTCAATGGCAAAAATCAATGAATATTGTAAATGCACAAACAGTAATTTCTCCGCATTGCAAGGTGCAATTCTGAAATTTTTTGCTTTTCCTGCTCCTCTTAGCATGATAAAGAAGATTCAAAGAGAGTGAGATGCCAGCTCCTTTCATTCAGTCAGTAGCTTCAATCATTTCTGGTATATGAATAACATGATGTTTTTCAATGGCAAAAATCAATGAATATTGTAAATGCACAAACAGTAATTTCTCCTCATTGCAAGGTGCAATTCTGAAATTTTTTGCTTTTTAGTGCTCCTCTTTGCATGATAAAGAAGATTCAAAGAGAGTGAGATGCCAGCTCCTTTCATTCAGTCAGTAGCTTCAAACATTTCTGGTATATGAATAACATGATGTTTTTCAATGGCAAAAATCAATGAATATTGTAAATGCACAAACAGTAATTTCTCCGCATTGCAAGGTGCAATTCTGAAATTTTTTGCTTTTTCCTGCTCCTCTTAGCATGATAAAGAAGATTCAAAGAAAGTGAGATGCCAGCTCCTTTCATTCAGTCAGTAGCTTCAATCATTTCTGGACGTTTTTCAATGGCAAAAATCAATGAATATTGTAAATGCACAAACAGTAATTTCTCCGCATTGCAAGGTGCAATTCTGAAATTTTTTGCTTTTTCCTGCTCCTCTTAGCATGATAAAGAAGATTCAAAGAGAGTGAGATGCCAGGTCCTTTCATTCAGTCAGTAGCTTCAATCATTTCTGGTATATGAATAACATGATGTTTTTCAATGGCAAAAATCAATGAATATTGTAAATGCACAAACAGTAATTTCTCAGTATTGCAAGGTGCAATTCTGAAATTTTTTGCTTTTTCCTGCTCCTCTTAGCATGATAAAGAAGATTCAAAGAGAGTGAGATGCCAGCTCCTTTCATTCAGTCAGTAGCTTCAAACATTTCTGGTATATGAATAACATGATGTTTTTCAATGGCAAAAATCAATGAATATTGTAAATGCACAAACAGTAATTTCTCTGCATTGCAAGGTGCAATTCTGAAATTTTTTGCTTTTTCCTGCTCCTCTTAGCATGATAAAGAAGATTCAAAGAGAGTGAGATGCCAGCTCCTTTCAATCAGTCAGTAGCTTCAATCATTTCTGGACGTTTTTCAATGGCAAAAATCAATGAATATTGTAAATGCACAAACAGTAATTTCTCCGCATTGCAAGGTGCAATTCTGAAATTTTTTGCTTTTTCCTGCTCCTCTTAGCATGATAAAGACGATTCAAAGAGAGTGAGATGCCAGCTCCTTTCATTCAGTCAGTAGCTTCAATCATTTCTGGTATATGAATAACATGATGTTTTTCAATGGCAAAAATCTATGAATATTGTAAATGCACAAACAGTAATTTCTCCGCATTGCAAGGTGCAATTCTGAAATTTTTTGCTTTTCCTGCTCCTCTTAGCATGATAAAGAAGATTCAAAGAGAGTGAGATGCCAGCTCCTTTCATTCAGTCAGTAGCTTCAATCATTTCTGGTATATGAATAACATGATGTTTTTCAATGGCAAAAATCAATGAATATTGTAAATGCACAAACAGTAATTTCTCCGCATTGCAAGGTGCAATTCTGAAATTTTTTGCTTTTTAGTGCTCCTCTTAGCATGATAAAGAAGATTCAAAGAGAGTGAGATGCCAGCTCCTTTCATTCAGTCAGTAGCTTCAAACATTTCTGGTATATGAATAACATGATGTTTTTCAATGGCAAAAATCAATGAATATTGTAAATGCACAAACAGTAATTTCTCCGCATTGCAAGGTGCAATTCTGAAATTTTTTGCTTTTTCCTGCTCCTCTTAGCATGATAAAGAAGATTCAAAGAGAGTGAGATGCCAGCTCCTTTCATTCAGTCAGTAGCTTCAATCATTTCTGGACGTTTTTCAATGGCAAAAATCAATGAATATTGTAAATGCACAAACAGTAATTTCTCCGCATTGCAAGGTGCAATTCTGATATTTTTTGCTTTTTCCTGCTCCTCTTAGCATGATAAAGAAGATTCAAAGAGAGTGAGATGCCAGGTCCTTTCATTCAGTCAGTAGCTTCAATCATTTCTGGTATATGAATAACATGATGTTTTTCAATGGCAAAAATCAATGAATATTGTAAATGCACAAACAGTAATTTCTCCGCATTGCAAGGTGCAATTCTGAAATTTTTTGCTTTTTCCTGCTCCTCAGCATGATAAAGAAGATTCAAAGAGAGTGAGATGCCAGCTCCTTTCATTCAGTCAGTAGCTTCAAACATATCTGGTATATGAATAACATGATGTTTTTCAATGGCAAAAATCAATGAATATTGTAAATGCACAAACAGTAATTTCTCCGCATTGCAAGGTGCAATTCTGAAATTTTTTGCTTTTTCCTGCTCCTCTTAGCATGATAAAGAAGATTCAAAGAGATTGAGATGCCAGCTCCTTTCATTCAGTCAGTAGCTTCAATCATTTCTGGACGTTTTTCAATTGCAAAAATCAATGAATATTGTAAATGCACAAACAGTAATTTCTCCGCATTGCAAGGTGCAATTCTGAAATTTTTTGCTTTTTCCTGCTCCTCTTAGCATGATAAAGAAGATTCAAAGAGAGTGAGATGCCAGCTCCTTTCATTCAGGCAGTAGCTTCAAACATTTCTGGTATATGAATAACATGATGTTTTTCAATGGCAAAAATCAATGAATATTGTAAATGCACAAACAGGAATTTCTCCGCATTGCAAGGTGCAATTCTGAAATTTTTTGCTTTTTCCTGCTCCTCTTAGCATGATAAAGAAGATTCAAAGAGAGTGAGATGCCAGCTCCTTTCATTCAGTCAGTAGCTTCAATCATTTCTGGACGTTTTTCAATGGCAAAAATCAATGAATATTGTAAATGCACAAACAGTAATTTCTCCGCATTTCAAGGTGCAATTCTGAAATTTTTTGCTTTTTCCTGCTCCTCTTAGCATGATAAAGAAGATTCAAAGAGAGTGAGATGCCAGCTCATTTCATTCAGTCAGTAGCTTCAAACATTTCTGGTATATAAATAACATGATGTTTTTCAATGGGAAAAATCAATGAATATTGTAAATGCACAAACAGTAATTTCTCCGCATTGCAAGGTGCAATTCTGAAATTTTTTGCTTTTTCCTGCTCCTCTTAGCATGATAAAGAAGATTCAAAGAGAGTGAGATGCCAGCTCCTTTCATTCAGTCAGTAGCTTCAATCATTTCTGGACGTTTTTCAATCGCAAAAATCAATGAATATTGTAAATGCACAAACAGTAATTTCTCCGCATTGCAAGGTGCAATTCTGAAATTTTTTTGCTTTTTCCTGCTCCTCTTAGCATGATAAAGAAGATTCAAAGAGAGTGAGATGCCAGCTCCTTTCATTCAGTCAGTAGCTTCAAACATTTCTGGTATATGAATAACATGATGTTTTTCAATGGCAAAAATCAATGAATATTGTAAATGCACAAACAGTAATTTCTCAGTATTGCAAGGTGCAATTCTGAAATTTTTTGCTTTTTCCTGCTCCTCTTAGCATGATAAAGAAGATTCAAAGAGAGTGAGATGCCAGCTCCTTTCATTCAGTCAGTAGCTTCAATCATTTCTGGACGTTTTTCAATGGCAAAAATCAATGAATATTGTAAATGCACAAACAGTAATTTCTCCGCATTGCAAGGTGCAATTCTGAAATTTTTTGCTTTTTCCTGCTCCTCTTAGCATGATAAAGAAGATTCAAAGAGAGTGAGATGCCAGCTCCTTTCATTCAGTCAGTAGCTTCAAACATTTCTGGTATATGAATAACATGATGTTTTTCAATGGCAAAAATCAATGAATATTGTAAATGCACAAAGAGTAATTTCTCTGCATTGCAAGGTGCAATTCTGAAATTTTTTGCTTTTTCCTGCTCCTCTTAGAATGATAAAGAAGATTCAAAGAGAGTGAGATGCCAGCTCCTTTCATTCAGTCAGTAGCTTCAATCAATTCTGGACGTTTTTCAATGGCAAAAATTAATGAATATTGTAAATGCACAAACAGTAATTTCTCCGCATTGCAAGGTGCAATTCTGAAATTTTTTGCTTTTTCCTGCTCCTCTTAGCATGATAAAGACGATTCAAAGAGAGTGAGATGCCAGCTCCTTTCATTCAGTCAGTAGCTTCAATCTTTTCTGGTATATGAATAACATGATGTTTTTCAATGGCAAAAATCAATGAATATTGTAAATGCACAAACAGTAATTTCTCCGCATTGCAAGGTGCAATTCTGAAATTTTTTGCTTTTCCTGCTCCTCTTAGCATGATAAAGAAGATTCAAAGAGAGTGAGATGCCAGCTCCTTTCATTCAGTCAGTAGCTTCAATCATTTCTGGTATATGAATAACATGATGTTTTTCAATGGCAAAAATCAATGAATATTGTAAATGCACAAACAGTAATTTCTCCTCATTGCAAGGTGCAATTCTGAAATTTTTTGCTTTTTAGTGCTCCTCTTTGCATGATAAAGAAGATTCAAAGAGAGTGAGATGCCAGCTCCTTTCATTCAGTCAGTAGCTTCAAACATTTCTGGTATATGAATAACATGATGTTTTTCAATGGCAAAAATCAATGAATATTGTAAATGCACAAACAGTAATTTCTCCGCATTGCAAGGTGCAATTCTGAAATTTTTTGCTTTTTCCTGCTCCTCTTAGCATGATAAAGAAGATTCAAAGAAAGTGAGATGCCAGCTCCTTTCATTCAGTCAGTAGCTTCAATCATTTCTGGACGTTTTTCAATGGCAAAAATCAATGAATATTGTAAATGCACAAACAGTAATTTCTCCGCATTGCAAGGTGCAATTCTGAAATTTTTTGCTTTTTCCTGCTCCTCTTAGCATGATAAAGAAGATTCAAAGAGAGTGAGATGCCAGGTCCTTTCATTCAGTCAGTAGCTTCAATCATTTCTGGTATATGAATAACATGATGTTTTTCAATGGCAAAAATCAATGAATATTGTAAATGCACAAACAGTAATTTCTCCGCATTGCAAGGTGCAATTCTGAAATTTTTTGCTTTTTCCTGCTCCTCTTAGCATGATAAAGAAGATTCAAAGAGAGTGAGATGCCAGCTCCTTTCATTCAGTCAGTAGCTTCAAACATATCTTTTATATGAATAACATGATGTTTTTCAATGGCAAAAATCAATGAATATTGTAAATGCACAAACAGTAATTTCTCCGCATTGCAAGGTGCAATTCTGAAATTTTTTGCTTTTTCCTGCTCCTCTTAGCATGATAAAGAAGATTCAAAGAGATTGAGATGCCAGCTCCTTTCATTCAGTCAGTAGCTTCAATCATTTCTGGACGTTTTTCAATGGCAAAAATCAATGAATATTGTAAATGCACAAACAGTAATTTCACCGCATTGCAAGGTGCAATTCTGATATTTTTTGCTTTTTCCTGCTCCTCTTAGCATGATAAAGAAGATTCAAAGAGAGTGAGATGCCAGGTCCTTTCATTCAGTCAGTAGCTTCAATCATTTCTGGTATATGAATAACATGATGTTTTTCAATGGCAAAAATCAATGAATATTGTAAATGCACAAACAGTAATTTCTCCGCATTGCAAGGTGCAATTCTGAAATTTTTTGCTTTTTCCTGCTCCTCTTAGCATGATAAAGAAGATTCAAAGAGAGTGAGATGCCAGCTCCTTTCATTCAGTCAGTAGCTTCAAACATTTCTGGTATATGAATAACATGATGTTTTTCAATGGCAAAAATCAATGAATATTGTAAATGCACAAACAGTAATTTCTCTGCATTGCAAGGTGCAATTCTGAAATTTTTTGCTTTTTCCTGCTCCTCTTAGCATGATAAAGAAGATTCAAAGAGAGTGAGATGCCAGCTCCTTTCATTCAGTCAGTAGCTTCAATCATTTCTGGACGTTTTTCAATGTCAAAAATCAATGAATATTGTAAATGCACAAACAGTAATTTCTCCGCATTGCAAGGTGCAATTCTGAAATTTTTTGCTTTTTCCTGCTCCTCTTAGCATGATAAAGACGATTCAAAGAGAGTGAGATGCCAGCTCCTTTCATTCAGTCAGTAGCTTCAATCATTTCTGGTATATGAATAACATGATGTTTTTCAATGGCAAAAATCAATGAATATTGTAAATGCACAAACAGTAATTTCTCCGCATTGCAAGGTGCAATTCTGAAATTTTTTGCTTTTCCTGCTCCTCTTAGCATGATAAAGAAGATTCAAAGAGAGTGAGATGCCAGCTCCTTTCATTCAGTCAGTAGCTTCAATCATTTATGGTATATGAATAACATGATGTTTTTCAATGGCAAAAATCAATGAATATTGTAAATGCACAAACAGTAATTTCTCCGCATTGCAAGGTGCAATTCTGAAATTTTTTGCTTTTTAGTGCTCCTCTTAGCATGATAAAGAAGATTCAAAGAGAGTGAGATGCCAGCTCCTTTCATTCAGTCAGTAGCTTCAAACATTTCTGGTATATGAATAACATGATGTTTTTCAATGGCAAAAATCAATGAATATTGTAAATGCACAAACAGTAATTTCTCCGCATTGCAAGGTGCAATTCTGATTTTTTTTTTTGCTTTTTCCTGCTCCTCTTAGCATGATAAAGAAGATTCAAAGAGAGTGAGATGCCAGCTCCTTTCATTCAGTCAGTAGATTCAATCATTTCTGGACGTTTTTCAATGGCAAAAATCAATGAATATTGTAAATGCACAAACAGTAATTTCTCCGCATTGCAAGGTGCAATTCTGATATTTTTTGCTTTTTCCTGCTCCTCTTAGCATGATAAAGAAGATTCAAAGAGAGTGAGATGCCAGGTCCTTTCATTCAGTCAGTAGCTTCAATCATTTCTGGTATATGAATAACATGATGTTTTTCAATGGCAAAAATCAATGAATATTGTAAATGCACAAACAGTAATTTCTCCGCATTGCAAGGTGCAATTCTGAAATTTTTTGCTTTTTCCTGCTCCTCTTAGCATGATAAAGAAGATTCAAAGAGAGTGAGATGCCAGCTCCTTTCATTCAGTCAGTAGCTTCAAACATTTCTGGTATATGAATAACATGATGTTTTTCAATGGCAAAAATCAATGAATATTGTAAATGCACAAACAGTAATTTCTCAGTATTGCAAGGTGCAATTCTGAAATTTTTTGCTTTTTCCTGCTCCTCTTAGCATAATAAAGAAGATTCAAAGAGATTGAGATGCCAGCTCCTTTCATTCAGTCAGTAGCTTCAATCATTTCTTGACGTTTTTCAATGGCAAAAATCAATGAATATTGTAAATGCACAAACAGTAATTTCTCCCCATTGCAAGGTGCAATTCTGAAATTTTTTGCTTTTTAGTGCTCCTCTTAGCATGATAAAGAAGATTCAAAGAGAGTGAGATGCCAGCTCCTTTCATTCAGTCAGTAGCTTCAAACATTTCTGGTATATGAATAACATGATGTTTTTCAATGGCAAAAATCAATGAATATTGTAAATGCACAAACAGTAATTTCTCCGCATTGCAAGGTGCAATTCTGAAATTTTTTGCTTTTTCCTGCTCCTCTTAGCATGATAAAGAAGATTCAAAGAGAGTGAGATGCCAGCTCCTTTCATTCAGTCAGTAGCTTCAATCATTTCTGGACGTTTTTCAATGGCAAAAATCAATGAATATTGTAAATGCACAAACAGTAATTTCTCCGCATTGCAAGGTGCAATTCTGATATTTTTTGCTTTTTCCTGCTCCTCTTAGCATGATAAAGAAGATTCAAAGAGAGTGAGATGCCAGGTCTTTTCATTCAGTCAGTAGCTTCAATCATTTCTGGTATATGAATAACATGATGTTTTTCAATGGCAAAAATCAATGAATATTGTAAATGCACAAACAGTAATTTCTCCGCATTGCAAGGTGCAATTCTGAAATTTTTTGCTTTTTCCTGCTCCTCTTAGCATGATAAAGAAGATTCAAAGAGAGTGAGATGCCAGCTCCTTTCATTCAGTCAGTAGCTTCAAACATTTCTGGTATATGAATAACATGATGTTTTTCAATGGCAAAAATCAATGAATATTGTAAATGCACAAACAGTAATTTCTCAGTATTGCAAGGTGCAATTCTGAAATTTTTTGCTTTTTCCTGCTCCTCTTAGCATGATAAAGAAGATTCAAAGAGAGTGAGATGCCAGCTCCTTTCAATCAGTCAGTAGCTTCAATCATTTCTGGACGTTTTTCAATGGCAAAAATCAATGAATATTGTAAATGCACAAACAGTAATTTCTCCGCATTACAAGGTGCAATTCTGAAATTTTTTGCTTTTTCCTGCTCCTCTTAACATGATAAAGACGATTCAAAGAGAGTGAGATGCCAGCTCCTTTCATTCAGTCAGTAGCTTCAATCATTTCTGGTATATGAATAACATGATGTTTTTCAATGGCAAAAATCTATGAATATTGTAAATGCACAAACAGTAATTTCTCCGCATTGCAAGGTGCAATTCTGAAATTTTTTGCTTTTCCTGCTCCTCTTAGCATGATAAAGAAGTTTCAAAGAGAGTGAGATGCCAGCTCCTTTCATTCAGTCAGTAGCTTCAATCATTTCTGGTATATGAATAACATGATGTTTTTCAATGGCAAAAATCAATGAATATTGTAAATGCACAAACAGTAATTTCTCCGCATTGCAAGGTGCAATTCTGAAATTTTTTGCTTTTTAGTGCTCCTCTTAGCATGATAAAGAAGATTCAAAGAGAGTGAGATGCCAGCTCCTTTCATTCAGTCAGTAGCTTCAAACATTTCTGGTATATGAATAACATGATGTTTTTCAATGGCAAAAATCAATGAATATTGTAAATGCACAAACAGTAATTTCTCCGCATTGCAAGGTGCAATTCTGAAATTTTTTGCTTTTTCCTGCTCCTCTTAGCATGATAAAGAAGATTCAAAGAGAGTGAGATGCCAGCTCCTTTCATTCAGTCAGTAGCTTCAATCATTTCTGGACGTTTTTCAATGGCAAAAATCAATGAATATTGTAAATGCACAAACAGTAATTTCTCCGTATTGCAAGGTGCAATTCTGATATTTTTTGCTTTTTCCTGCTCCTCTTAGCATGATAAAGAAGATTCAAAGAGAGTGAGATGCCAGGTCCTTTCATTCAGTCAGTAGCTTCAATCATTTCTGGTATATGAATAACATGATGTTTTTCAATGGCAAAAATCAATGAATATTGTAAATGCACAAACAGTAATTTCTCCGCATTGCAAGGTGCAATTCTGAAATTTTTTGCTTTTTCCTGCTCCTCAGCATGATAAAGAAGATTCAAAGAGAGTGAGATGCCAGCTCCTTTCATTCAGTCAGTAGCTTCAAACATATCTGGTATATGAATAACATGATGTTTTTCAATGGCAAAAATCAATGAATATTGTAAATGCACAAACAGTAATTTCTCCGCATTGCAAGGTGCAATTCTGAAATTTTTTGCTTTTTCCTGCTCCTCTTAGCATGATAAAGAAGATTCAAAGAGATTGAGATGCCAGCTCCTTTCATTCAGTCAGTAGCTTCAATCATTTCTGGACGTTTTTCAATTGCAAAAATCAATGAATATTGTAAATGCACAAACAGTAATTTCTCCGCATTGCAAGGTGCAATTCTGAAATTTTTTGCTTTTTCCTGCTCCTCTTAGCATGATAAAGAAGATTCAAAGAGAGTGAGATGCCAGCTCATTTCATTCAGTCAGTAGCTTCAAACATTTCTGGTATATAAATAACATGATGTTTTTCAATGGCAAAAATCAATGAATATTGTAAATGCACAAACAGTAATTTCTCCGCATTGCAAGGTGCAATTCTGAAATTTTTTGCTTTTTCCTGCTCCTCTTAGCATGATAAAGAAGATTCAAAGAGAGTGAGATGCCAGCTCCTTTCATTCAGTCAGTAGCTTCAATCATTTCTGGACGTTTTTCAATCGCAAAAATCAATGAATATTGTAAATGCACAAACAGTAATTTCTCCGCATTGCAAGGTGCAATTCTGAAATTTTTTGCTTTTTCCTGCTCCTCTTAGCATGATAAAGAAGATTCAAAGAGAGTGAGATGCCAGCTCCTTTCATTCAGTCAGTAGCTTCAAACATTTCTGGTATATGAATAACATGATGTTTTTCAATGGCAAAATCAATGAATATTTTAAATGCACAAACAGTAATTTCTCAGTATTGCAAGGTGCAAATCTGAAATTTTTTGCATTTTCCTGCTCCTCTTAGCATGATAAAGAAGATTCAAAGAGAGTGAGATGCCAGCTCCTTTCATTCAGTCAGTAGCTTCAATCATTTCTGGACGTTTTTCAATGGCAAAAATCAATGAATATTGTAAATGCACAAACAGTAATTTCTCCGCATTGCAAGGTGCAATTCTGAAATTTTTTGCTTTCTCCTGCTCCTCTTAGCATGATAAAGAAGATTCAAAGAGAGTGAGATGCCAGCTCCTTTCATTCAGTCAGTAGCTTCAAACATTTCTGGTATATGAATAACATGATGTTTTTCAATGGCAAAAATCAATGAATATTGTAAATGCACAAACAGTAATTTCTCTGCATTGCAAGGTGCAATTCTGAAATTTTTTGCTTTTTCCTGCTCCTCTTAGCATGATAAAGAAGATTCAAAGAGAGTGAGATGCCAGCTCCTTTCATTCAGTCAGTAGCTTCAATCAATTCTGGACGTTTTTCAATGGCAAAAATCAATGAATATTGTAAATGCACAAACAGTAATTTCTCCGCATTGCAAGGTGCAATTCTGAAATTTTTTGCTTTTTCCTGCTCCTCTTAGCATGATAAAGACGATTCAAAGAGAGTGAGATGCCAGCTCCTTTCATTCAGTCAGTAGCTTCAATCATTTCTGGTATATGAATAACATGATGTTTTTCAATGGCAAAAATCAATGAATATTGTAAATGCACAAACAGTAATTTCTCCGCATTGCAAGGTGCAATTCTGAAATTTTTTGCTTTTCCTGCTCCTCTTAGCATGATAAAGAAGATTCAAAGAGAGTGAGATGCCAGCTCCTTTCATTCAGTCAGTAGCTTCAATCATTTCTGGTATATGAATTACATGATGTTTTTCAATGGCAAAAATCAATGAATATTGTAAATGCACAAACAGTAATTTCTCCTCATTGCAACGTGCAATTCTGAAATTTTTTGCTTTTTAGTGCTCCTCTTAGCATGATAAAGAAGATTCAAAGAGAGTGAGATGCCAGCTCCTTTCATTCAGTCAGTAGCTTCAAACATTTCTGGTATATGAATAACATGATGTTTTTCAATGGCAAAAATCAATGAATATTGTAAATGCACAAACAGTAATTTCTCCGCATTGCAAGGTGCAATTCTGAAATTTTTTGCTTTTTCCTGCTCCTCTTAGCATGATAAAGAAGATTCAAAGAGAGTGAGATGCCAGCTCCTTTCATTCAGTCAGTAGCTTCAATCATTTCTGGACGTTTTTCAATGGCAAAAATCAATGAATATTGTAAATGCACAAACAGTAATTTCTCCGCATTGCAAGGTGCAATTCTGAAATTTTTTGCTTTTTCCTGCTCCTCTTAGCATGATAAAGAAGATTCAAAGAGAGTGAGATGCCAGGTCCTTTCATTCAGTCAGTAGCTTCAATCATTTCTGGTATATGAATAACATGATGTTTTTCAATGGCAAAAATCAATGAATATTGTAAATGCACAAACAGTAATTTCTCCGCATTGCAAAGTGCAATTCTGAAATTTTTTGCTTTTTCCTGCTCCTCTTAGCATGATAAAGAAGATTCAAAGAGAGTGAGATGCCAGCTCCTTTCATTCAGTCAGTAGCTTCAAACATATCTGGTATATGAATAACATGATGTTTTTCAATGGCAAAAATCAATGAATATTGTAAATGCACAAACAGTAATTTCTCTGCATTGCAAGGTGCAATTCTGAAATTTTTTGCTTTTTCCTGCTCCTCTTAGCATGATAAAGAAGATTCAAAGAGAGTGAGATGCCAGCTCCTTTCATTCAGTCAGTAGCTTCAATCAATTCTGGACGTTTTTCAATGGCAAAAATCAATGAATATTGTAAATGCACAAACAGTAATTTCTCCGCATTGCAAGGTGCAATTCTGAAATTTTTTGCTTTTTCCTGCTCCTCTTAGCATGATAAAGACGATTCAAAGAGAGTGAGATGCCAGCTCCTTTCATTCAGTCAGTAGCTTCAATCATTTCTGGTATATGAATAACATGATGTTTTTCAATGGCAAAAATCAATGAATATTGTAAATGCACAAACAGTAATTTCTCCGCATTGCAAGGTGCAATTCTGAAATTTTTTGCTTTTCCTGCTCCTCTTCGCATGATAAAGAAGATTCAAAGAGAGTGAGATGCCAGCTCCTTTCATTCAGTCAGTAGCTTCAATCATTTCTGGTATATGAATTACATGATGTTTTTCAATGGCAAAAATCAATGAATATTGTAAATGCACAAACAGTAATTTCTCCTCATTGCAACGTGCAATTCTGAAATTTTTTGCTTTTTAGTGCTCCTCTTAGCATGATAAAGAAGATTCAAAGAGAGTGAGATGCCAGCTCCTTTCATTCAGTCAGTAGCTTCAAACATTTCTGGTATATGAATAACATGATGTTTTTCAATGGCAAAAATCAATGAATATTGTAAATGCACAAACAGTAATTTCTCCGCATTGCAAGGTGCAATTCTGAAATTTTTTGCTTTTTCCTGCTCCTCTTAGCATGATAAAGAAGATTCAAAGAGAGTGAGATGCCAGCTCCTTTCATTCAGTCAGTAGCTTCAATCATTTCTGGACGTTTTTCAATGGCAAAAATCAATGAATATTGTAAATGCACAAACAGTAATTTCTCCGCATTGCAAGGTGCAATTCTGAAATTTTTTGCTTTTTCCTGCTCCTCTTAGCATGATAAAGAAGATTCAAAGAGAGTGAGATGCCAGGTCCTTTCATTCAGTCAGTAGCTTCAATCATTTCTGGTATATGAATAACATGATGTTTTTCAATGGCAAAAATCAATGAATATTGTAAATGCACAAACAGTAATTTCTCCGCATTGCAAAGTGCAATTCTGAAATTTTTTGCTTTTTCCTGCTCCTCTTAGCATGATAAAGAAGATTCAAAGAGAGTGAGATGCCAGCTCCTTTCATTCAGTCAGTAGCTTCAAACATATCTGGTATATGAATAACATGATGTTTTTCAATGGCAAAAATCAATGAATATTGTAAATGCACAAACAGTAATTTCTCCGCATTGCAAGGTGCAATTCTGAAATTTTTTGCTTTTTCCTGCTCCTCTTAGCATGATAAAGAAGATTCAAATAGATTGAGATGCCAGCTCCTTTCATTCAGTCAGTAGCTTGAATCATTTCTGGACGTTTTTCAATGGCAAAAATCAATGAATATTGTAAATGCACAAACAGTAATTTCTCCGCATTGCAAGGTGCAATTCTGATATTTTTTGCTTTTTCCTGCTCCTCTTAGCATGATAAAGAAGATTCAAAGAGAGTGAGATGCCAGTTCCTTTCATTCAGTCAGTAGCTTCAATCATTTTTGGTATATGAATATCATGATGTTTTTCAATGGCAAAAATCAATGAATATTGTAAATGCACAAACAGTAATTTCTCCGCATTGCAAGGTGCAATTCTGAAATTTTTTGCTTTTTCCTGCTCCTCTTAGCATGATAAAGAAGATTCAAAGAGAGTGAGATGCCAGCTCCTTTCATTCAGTCAGTAGCTTCAATCATTTCTGGACGTTTTTCAATCGCAAAAATCAATGAATATTGTAAATGCACAAACAGTAATTTCTCCGCATTGCAAGGTGCAATTCTGAAATTTTTTTGCTTTTTCCTGCTCCTCTTAGCATGATAAAGAAGATTCAAAGAGAGTGAGATGCCAGCTCCTTTCATTCAGTCAGTAGCTTCAAACATTTCTGGTATATGAATAACATGATGTTTTTCAATGGCAAAAATCAATGAATATTGTAAATGCACAAAGAGTAATTTCTCTGCATTGCAAGGTGCAATTCTGAAATTTTTTGCTTTTTCCTGCTCCTCTTAGAATGATAAAGAAGATTCAAAGAGAGTGAGATGCCAGCTCCTTTCATTCAGTCAGTAGCTTCAATCAATTCTGGACGTTTTTCAATGGCAAAAATTAATGAATATTGTAAATGCACAAACAGTAATTTCTCCGCATTGCAAGGTGCAATTCTGAAATTTTTTGCTTTTTCCTGCTCCTCTTAGCATGATAAAGACGATTCAAAGAGAGTGAGATGCCAGCTCCTTTCATTCAGTCAGTAGCTTCAATCTTTTCTGGTATATGAATAACATGATGTTTTTCAATGGCAAAAATCAATGAATATTGTAAATGCACAAACAGTAATTTCTCCGCATTGCAAGGTGCAATTCTGAAATTTTTTGCTTTTCCTGCTCCTCTTAGCATGATAAAGAAGATTCAAAGAGAGTGAGATGCCAGCTCCTTTCATTCAGTCAGTAGCTTCAATCATTTCTGGTATATGAATAACATGATGTTTTTCAATGGCAAAAATCAATGAATATTGTAAATGCACAAACAGTAATTTCTCCTCATTGCAAGGTGCAATTCTGAAATTTTTTGCTTTTTAGTGCTCCTCTTAGCATGATAAAGAAGATTCAAAGAGAGTGAGATGCCAGCTCCTTTCATTCAGTCAGTAGCTTCAAACATTTCTGGTATATGAATAACATGATGTTTTTCAATGGCAAAAATCAATGAATATTGTAAATGCACAAACAGTAATTTCTCCGCATTGCAAGGTGCAATTCTGAAATTTTTTGCTTTTTCCTGCTCCTCTTAGCATGATAAAGAAGATTCAAAGAGAGTGAGATGCCAGCTCCTTTCATTCAGTCAGTAGCTTCAATCATTTCTGGATGTTTTTCAATGGCAAAAATCAATGAATATTGTAAATGCACAAACAGTAATTTCTCCGCATTGCAAGGTGCAATTCTGAAATTTTTTGCTTTTTCCTGCTCCTCTTAGCATGATAAAGAAGATTCAAAGAGAGTGAGATGCCAGGTCCTTTCATTCAGTCAGTAGCTTCAATCATTTCTGGTATATGAATAACATGATGTTTTTCAATGGCAAAAATCAATGAATATTGTAAATGCACAAACAGTAATTTCTCCGCATTGCAAGGTGCAATTCTGAAATTTTTTGCTTTTTCCTGCTCCTCTTAGCATGATAAAGAAGATTCAAAGAGAGTGAGATGCCAGCTCCTTTCATTCAGTCAGTAGCTTCAAACATATCTTTTATATGAATAACATGATGTTTTTCAATGGCAAAAATCAATGAATATTGTAAATGCACAAACAGTAATTTCTCCGCATTGCAAGGTGCAATTCTGAAATTTTTTGCTTTTTCCTGCTCCTCTTAGCATGATGAAGAAGATTCAAAGAGATTGAGATGCCAGCTCCTTTCATTCAGTCAGTAGCTTCAATCATTTCTGGACGTTTTTCAATGGCAAAAATCAATGAATATTGTAAATGCACAAACAGTAATTTCACCGCATTGCAAGGTGCAATTCTGATATTTTTTGCTTTTTCCTGCTCCTCTTAGCATGATAAAGAAGATTCAAAGAGAGTGAGATGCCAGGTCCTTTCATTCAGTCAGTAGCTTCAATCATTTCTGGTATATGAATAACATGATGTTTTTCAATGGCAAAAATCAATGAATATTGTAAATGCACAAACAGTAATTTCTCCGCATTGCAAGGTGCAATTCTGAAATTTTTTGCTTTTTCCTGCTCCTCTTAGCATGATAAAGAAGATTCAAAGAGAGTGAGATGCCAGCTCCTTTCATTCAGTCAGTAGCTTCAAACATTTCTGGTATATGAATAACATGATGTTTTTCAATGGCAAAAATCAATGAATATTGTAAATGCACAAACAGTAATTTCTCTGCATTGCAAGGTGCAATTCTGAAATTTTTTGCTTTTTCCTGCTCCTCTTAGCATGATAAAGAAGATTCAAAGAGAGTGAGATGCCAGCTCCTTTCATTCAGTCAGTAGCTTCAATCATTTCTGGACGTTTTTCAATGTCAAAAATCAATGAATATTGTAAATGCACAAACAGTAATTTCTCCGCATTGCAAGGTGCAATTCTGAAATTTTTTGCTTTTTCCTGCTCCTCTTAGCATGATAAAGACGATTCAAAGAGAGTGAGATGCCAGCTCCTTTCATTCAGTCAGTAGCTTCAATCATTTCTGGTATATGAATAACATGATGTTTTTCAATGGCAAAAATCAATGAATATTGTAAATGCACAAACAGTAATTTCTCCGCATTGCAAGGTGCAATTCTGAAATTTTTTGCTTTTCCTGCTCCTCTTAGCATGATAAAGAAGATTCAAAGAGAGTGAGATGCCAGCTCCTTTCATTCAGTCAGTAGCTTCAATCATTTATGGTATATGAATAACATGATGTTTTTCAATGGCAAAAATCAATGAATATTGTAAATGCACAAACAGTAATTTCTCCGCATTGCAAGGTGCAATTCTGAAATTTTTTGCTTTTTAGTGCTCCTCTTAGCATGATAAAGAAGATTCAAAGAGAGTGAGATGCCAGCTCCTTTCATTCAGTCAGTAGCTTCAAACATTTCTGGTATATGAATAACATGATGTTTTTCAATGGCAAAAATCAATGAATATTGTAAATGCACAAACAGTAATTTCTCCGCATTGCAAGGTGCAATTCTGAATTTTTTTTTTGCTTTTTCCTGCTCCTCTTAGCATGATAAAGAAGATTCAAAGAGAGTGAGATGCCAGCTCCTTTCATTCAGTCAGTAGATTCAATCATTTCTGGACGTTTTTCAATGGCAAAAATCAATGAATATTGTAAATGCACAAACAGTAATTTCTCCGCATTGCAAGGTGCAATTCTGATATTTTTTGCTTTTTCCTGCTCCTCTTAGCATGATAAAGAAGATTCAAAGAGAGTGAGATGCCAGGTCCTTTCATTCAGTCAGTAGCTTCAATCATTTCTGGTATATGAATAACATGATGTTTTTCAATGGCAAAAATCAATGAATATTGTAAATGCACAAACAGTAATTTCTCCGCATTGCAAGGTGCAATTCTGAAATTTTTTGCTTTTTCCTGCTCCTCTTAGCATGATAAAGAAGATTCAAAGAGAGTGAGATGCCAGCTCCTTTCATTCAGTCAGTAGCTTCAAACATTTCTGGTATATGAATAACATGATGTTTTTCAATGGCAAAAATCAATGAATATTGTAAATGCACAAACAGTAATTTCTCAGTATTGCAAGGTGCAATTCTGAAATTTTTTGCTTTTTCCTGCTCCTCTTAGCATAATAAAGAAGATTCAAAGAGATTGAGATGCCAGCTCCTTTCATTCAGTCAGTAGCTTCAATCATTTCTTGACGTTTTTCAATGGCAAAAATCAATGAATATTGTAAATGCACAAACAGTAATTTCTCCGCATTGCAAGGTGCAATTCTGAAATTTTTTGCTTTTTAGTGCTCCTCTTAGCATGATAAAGAAGATTCAAAGAGAGTGAGATGCCAGCTCCTTTCATTCAGTCAGTAGCTTCAAACATTTCTGGTATATGAATAACATGATGTTTTTCAATGGCAAAAATCAATGAATATTGTAAATGCACAAACAGTAATTTCTCCGCATTGCAAGGTGCAATTCTGAAATTTTTTGCTTTTTCCTGCTCCTCTTAGCATGATAAAGAAGATTCAAAGAGAGTGAGATGCCAGCTCCTTTCATTCAGTCAGTAGCTTCAATCATTTCTGGACGTTTTTCAATGGCAAAAATCAATGAATATTGTAAATGCACAAACAGTAATTTCTCCGCATTGCAAGGTGCAATTCTGATATTTTTTGCTTTTTCCTGCTCCTCTTAGCATGATAAAGAAGATTCAAAGAGAGTGAGATGCCAGGTCTTTTCATTCAGTCAGTAGCTTCAATCATTTCTGGTATATGAATAACATGATGTTTTTCAATGGCAAAAATCAATGAATATTGTAAATGCACAAACAGTAATTTCTCCGCATTGCAAGGTGCAATTCTGAAATTTTTTGCTTTTTCCTGCTCCTCTTAGCATGATAAAGAAGATTCAAAGAGAGTGAGATGCCAGCTCCTTTCATTCAGTCAGTAGCTTCAAACATTTCTGGTATATGAATAACATGATGTTTTTCAATGGCAAAAATCAATGAATATTGTAAATGCACAAACAGTAATTTCTCAGTATTGCAAGGTGCAATTCTGAAATTTTTTGCTTTTTCCTGCTCCTCTTAGCATGATAAAGAAGATTCAAAGAGAGTGAGATGCCAGCTCCTTTCAATCAGTCAGTAGCTTCAATCATTTCTGGACGTTTTTCAATGGCAAAAATCAATGAATATTGTAAATGCACAAACAGTAATTTCTCCGCATTGCAAGGTGCAATTCTGAAATTTTTTGCTTTTTCCTGCTCCTCTTAACATGATAAAGACGATTCAAAGAGAGTGAGATGCCAGCTCCTTTCATTCAGTCAGTAGCTTCAATCATTTCTGGTATATGAATAACATGATGTTTTTCAATGGCAAAAATCTATGAATATTGTAAATGCACAAACAGTAATTTCTCCGCATTGCAAGGTGCAATTCTGAAATTTTTTGCTTTTCCTGCTCCTCTTAGCATGATAAAGAAGATTCAAAGAGAGTGAGATGCCAGCTCCTTTCATTCAGTCAGTAGCTTCAATCATTTCTGGTATATGAATAACATGATGTTTTTCAATGGCAAAAATCAATGAATATTGTAAATGCACAAACAGTAATTTCTCCGCATTGCAAGGTGCAATTCTGAAATTTTTTGCTTTTTAGTGCTCCTCTTAGCATGATAAAGAAGATTCAAAGAGAGTGAGATGCCAGCTCGTTTCATTCAGTCAGTAGCTTCAAACATTTCTGGTATATGAATAACATGATGTTTTTCAATGGCAAAAATCAATGAATATTGTAAATGCACAAACAGTAATTTCTCCGCATTGCAAGGTGCAATTCTGAAATTTTTTGCTTTTTCCTGCTCCTCTTAGCATGATAAAGAAGATTCAAAGAGAGTGAGATGCCAGCTCCTTTCATTCAGTCAGTAGCTTCAATCATTTCTGGACGTTTTTCAATGGCAAAAATCAATGAATATTGTAAATGCACAAACAGTAATTTCTCCGTATTGCAAGGTGCAATTCTGATATTTTTTGCTTTTTCCTGCTCCTCTTAGCATGATAAAGAAGATTCAAAGAGAGTGAGATGCCAGGTCCTTTCATTCAGTCAGTAGCTTCAATCATTTCTGGTATATGAATAACATGATGTTTTTCAATGGCAAAAATCAATGAATATTGTAAATGCACAAACAGTAATTTCTCCGCATTGCAAGGTGCAATTCTGAAATTTTTTGCTTTTTCCTGCTCCTCAGCATGATAAAGAAGATTCAAAGAGAGTGAGATGCCAGCTCCTTTCATTCAGTCAGTAGCTTCAAACATATCTGGTATATGAATAACATGATGTTTTTCAATGGCAAAAATCAATGAATATTGTAAATGCACAAACAGTAATTTCTCCGCATTGCAAGGTGCAATTCTGAAATTTTTTGCTTTTTCCTGCTCCTCTTAGCATGATAAAGAAGATTCAAAGAGATTGAGATGCCAGCTCCTTTCATTCAGTCAGTAGCTTCAATCATTTCTGGACGTTTTTCAATTGCAAAAATCAATGAATATTGTAAATGCACAAACAGTAATTTCTCCGCATTGCAAGGTGCAATTCTGAAATTTTTTGCTTTTTCCTGCTCCTCTTAGCATGATAAAGAAGATTCAAAGAGAGTGAGATGCCAGCTCATTTCATTCAGTCAGTAGCTTCAAACATTTCTGGTATATAAATAACATGATGTTTTTCAATGGCAAAAATCAATGAATATTGTAAATGCACAAACAGTAATTTCTCCGCATTGCAAGGTGCAATTCTGAAATTTTTTGCTTTTTCCTGCTCCTCTTAGCATGATAAAGAAGATTCAAAGAGAGTGAGATGCCAGCTCCTTTCATTCAGTCAGTAGCTTCAATCATTTCTGGACGTTTTTCAATCGCAAAAATCAATGAATATTGTAAATGCACAAACAGTAATTTCTCCGCATTGCAAGGTGCAATTCTGAAATTTTTTGCTTTTTCCTGCTCCTCTTAGCATGATAAAGAAGATTCAAAGAGAGTGAGATGCCAGCTCCTTTCATTCAGTCAGTAGCTTCAAACATTTCTGGTATATGAATAACATGATGTTTTTCAATGGCAAAATCAATGAATATTTTAAATGCACAAACAGTAATTTCTCAGTATTGCAAGGTGCAAATCTGAAATTTTTTGCATTTTCCTGCTCCTCTTAGCATGATAAAGAAGATTCAAAGAGAGTGAGATGCCAGCTCCTTTCATTCAGTCAGTAGCTTCAATCATTTCTGGACGTTTTTCAATGGCAAAAATCAATGAATATTGTAAATGCACAAACAGTAATTTCTCCGCATTGCAAGGTGCAATTCTGAAATTTTTTGCTTTCTCCTGCTCCTCTTAGCATGATAAAGAAGATTCAAAGAGAGTGAGATGCCAGCTCCTTTCATTCAGTCAGTAGCTTCAAACATTTCTGGTATATGAATAACATGATGTTTTTCAATGGCAAAAATCAATGAATATTGTAAATGCACAAACAGTAATTTCTCTGCATTGCAAGGTGCAATTCTGAAATTTTTTGCTTTTTCCTGCTCCTCTTAGCATGATAAAGAAGATTCAAAGAGAGTGAGATGCCAGCTCCTTTCATTCAGTCAGTAGCTTCAATCAATTCTGGACGTTTTTCAATGGCAAAAATCAATGAATATTGTAAATGCACAAACAGTAATTTCTCCGCATTGCAAGGTGCAATTCTGAAATTTTTTGCTTTTTCCTGCTCCTCTTAGCATGATAAAGACGATTCAAAGAGAGTGAGATGCCAGCTCCTTTCATTCAGTCAGTAGCTTCAATCATTTCTGGTATATGAATAACATGATGTTTTTCAATGGCAAAAATCAATGAATATTGTAAATGCACAAACAGTAATTTCTCCGCATTGCAAGGTGCAATTCTGAAATTTTTTGCTTTTCCTGCTCCTCTTAGCATGATAAAGAAGATTCAAAGAGAGTGAGATGCCAGCTCCTTTCATTCAGTCAGTAGCTTCAATCATTTCTGGTATATGAATTACATGATGTTTTTCAATGGCAAAAATCAATGAATATTGTAAATGCACAAACAGTAATTTCTCCTCATTGCAACGTGCAATTCTGAAATTTTTTGCTTTTTAGTGCTCCTCTTAGCATGATAAAGAAGATTCAAAGAGAGTGAGATGCCAGCTCCTTTCATTCAGTCAGTAGCTTCAAACATTTCTGGTATATGAATAACATGATGTTTTTCAATGGCAAAAATCAATGAATATTGTAAATGCACAAACAGTAATTTCTCCGCATTGCAAGGTGCAATTCTGAAATTTTTTGCTTTTTCCTGCTCCTCTTAGCATGATAAAGAAGATTCAAAGAGAGTGAGATGCCAGCTCCTTTCATTCAGTCAGTAGCTTCAATCATTTCTGGACGTTTTTCAATGGCAAAAATCAATGAATATTGTAAATGCACAAACAGTAATTTCTCCGCATTGCAAGGTGCAATTCTGAAATTTTTTGCTTTTTCCTGCTCCTCTTAGCATGATAAAGAAGATTCAAAGAGAGTGAGATGCCAGGTCCTTTCATTCAGTCAGTAGCTTCAATCATTTCTGGTATATGAATAACATGATGTTTTTCAATGGCAAAAATCAATGAATATTGTAAATGCACAAACAGTAATTTCTCCGCATTGCAAAGTGCAATTCTGAAATTTTTTGCTTTTTCCTGCTCCTCTTAGCATGATAAAGAAGATTCAAAGAGAGTGAGATGCCAGCTCCTTTCATTCAGTCAGTAGCTTCAAACATATCTGTTATATGAATAACATGATGTTTTTCAATGGCAAAAATCAATGAATATTGTAAATGCACAAACAGTAATTTCTCCGCATTGCAAGGTGCAATTCTGAAATTTTTTGCTTTTTCCTGCTCCTCTTAGCATGATAAAGAAGATTCAAAGAGATTGAGATGCCAGCTCCTTTCATTCAGTCAGTAGCTTGAATCATTTCTGGACGTTTTTCAATGGCAAAAATCAATGAATATTGTAAATGCACAAACAGTAATTTCTCCGCATTGCAAGGTGCAATTCTGATATTTTTTGCTTTTTCCTGCTCCTCTTAGCATGATAAAGAAGATTCAAAGAGAGTGAGATGCCAGGTCCTTTCATTCAGTCAGTAGCTTCAATCATTTTTGGTATATGAATATCATGATGTTTTTCAATGGCAAAAATCAATGAATATTGTAAATGCACAAACAGTAATTTCTCCGCATTGCAAGGTGCAATTCTGAAATTTTTTGCTTTTTCCTGCTCCTCTTAGCATGATAAAGAAGATTCAAAGAGAGTGAGATGCCAGCTCCTTTCATTCAGTCAGTAGCTTCAAACATTTCTGGTATATGAATAACATGATGTTTTTCAATGGCAAAAATCAATGAATATTGTAAATGCACAAACAGTAATTTCTCTGCATTGCAAGGTGCAATTCTGAAATTTTTTGCTTTTTCCTGCTCCTCTTAGCATGTTAAAGAAGATTCAAAGAGAGTGAGATGCCAGCTCCTTTCATTCAGTCAGTAGCTTCAATCATTTCTGGACGTTTTTCAATGGCAAAAATCAATGAATATTGTAAATGCACAAACAGTAATTTCTCCGCATTGCAAGGTGCAATTCTGAAATTTTTTGCTTTTTCTTGCTCCTCTTAGCATGATAAAGACGATTCAAAGAGAGTGAGATGCCAGCGCCTTTCATTCAGTCAGTAGCTTCAATCATTTCTGGTATATGAATAACATGATGTTTTTCAATGGCAAAAATCAATGAATATTGTAAATGCACAAACAGTAATTTCTCCGCATTGCAAGGTGCAATTCTGAAATTTTTTGCTTTTCCTGCTCCTCTTAGCATGATAAAGAAGATTCAAAGAGAGTGAGATGCCAGCTCCTTTCATTCAGTCAGTAGCTTCAATCATTTCTGGTATATGAATAACATGATGTTTTTCAATGGCAAAAATCAATGAATATTGTAAATGCACAAACAGTAATTTCTCCGCATTGCAAGGTGCAATTCTGAAATTTTTTGCTTTTTAGTGCTCCTCTTAGCATGATAAAGAAGATTCAAAGAGAGTGAGATGCCAGCTCCTTTCATTCAGTCAGTAGCTTCAAACATTTCTGGTATATGAATAACATGATGTTTTTCAATGGCAAAAATGAATGAATATTGTAAATGCACAAACAGTAATTTCTCCGCATTGCAAGGTGCAATTCTGAAATTTTTTGCTTTTTCCTGCTCCTCTTAGCATGATAAAGAAGATTCAAAGAGAGTGAGATGCCAGCTCCTTTCATTCAGTCAGTAGCTTCAATCATTTCTGGACGTTTTTCAATGGCAAAAATCAATGAATATTGTAAATGCACAAACAGTAATTTCTCCGCATTGCAAGGTGCAATTCTGATATTTTTTGCTTTTTCCTGCTCATCTTAGCATGATAAAGAAGATTCAAAGAGAGTGAGATGCCAGGTCCTTTCATTCAGTCAGTAGCTTCAATCATTTCTGGTATATGAATAACATGATGTTTTTCAATGGCAAAAATCAATGAATATTGTAAATGCACAAACAGTAATTTCTCCGCATTGCAAGGTGCAATTCTGAAATTTTTTGCTTTTTCCTGCTCCTCTTAGCATGATAAAGAAGATTCAAAGAGAGTGAGATGCCAGCTCCTTTCATTCAGTCAGTAGCTTCAAACATATCTGGTATATGAATAACATGATGTTTTTCAATGGCAAAAATCAATGAATATTGTAAATGCACAAACAGTAATTTCTCCGCATTGCAAGGTGCAATTCTGAAATTTTTTGCTTTTTCCTGCTCCTCTTAGCATGATAAAGAAGATTCAAAGAGATTGAGATGCCAGCTCCTTTCATTCAGTCAGTAGCTTCAATCATTTCTGGACGTTTTTCAATGGCAAAAATCAATGAATATTGTAAATGCACAAACAGTAATTTCTCCGCATTGCAAGGTGCAATTCTGATATTTTTTGCTTTTTCCTGCTCCTCTTAGCATGATAAAGAAGATTCAAAGAGAGTGAGATGCCAGGTCCTTTCATTCAGTCAGTAGCTTCAATCATTTCTGGTATATGAATAACATGATGTTTTTCAATGGCAAAAATCAATGAATATTGTAAATGCACAAACAGTAATTTCTCCGCATTGCAAGGTGCAATTCTGAAATTTTTTGCTTTTTCCTGCTCCTCTTAGCATGATAAAGATTCAAAGAGAGTGAGATGCCAGCTCCTTTCATTCAGTCAGTAGCTTCAATCATTTCTGGACGTTTTTCAATGGCAAAAATCAATGAATATTGTAAATGCACAAACAGTAATTTCTCCGCATTGCAAGGTGCAATTCTGAAATTTTTTGCTTTTTCCTGCTCCTCTTAGCATGATAAAGACGATTCAAAGAGAGTGAGATGCCAGCTCCTTTCATTCAGTCAGTAGCTTCAATCATTTCTGGTATATGAATAACATGATGTTTTTCAATGGCAAAAATGAATGAATATTGTAAATGCACAAACAGTAATTTCTCCGCATTGCAAGGTGCAATTCTGAAATTTTTTGCTTTTTCCTGCTCCTCTTAGCATGATAAAGAAGATTCAAAGAGAGTGAGATGCCAGCTCCTTTCATTCAGTCAGTAGCTTCAATCATTTCTGGACGTTTTTCAATGGCAAAAATCAATGAATATTGTAAATGCACAAACAGTAATTTCTCCGCATTGCAAGGTGCAATTCTGATATTTTTTGCTTTTTCCTGCTCATCTTAGCATGATAAAGAAGATTCAAAGAGAGTGAGATGCCAGGTCCTTTCATTCAGTCAGTAGCTTCAATCATTTCTGGTATATGAATAACATGATGTTTTTCAATGGCAAAAATCAATGAATATTGTAAATGCACAAACAGTAATTTCTCCGCATTGCAAGGTGCAATTCTGAAATTTTTTGCTTTTTCCTGCTCCTCTTAGCATGATAAAGAAGATTCAAAGAGATTTAGATGCCAGCTCCTTTCATTCAGTCAGTAGCTTCAATCATTTCTGGACGTTTTTCAATGGCAAAAATCAATGAATATTGTAAATGCACAAACAGTAATTTCTCCGCATTGCAAGGTGCAATTCTGATATTTTTTGCTTTTTCCTGCTCCTCTTAGCATGATAAAGAAGATTCAAAGAGAGTGAGATGCCAGGTCCTTTCATTCAGTCAGTAGCTTCAATCATTTCTGGTATATGAATAACATGATGTTTTTCAATGGCAAAAATCAATGAATATTGTAAATGCACAAACAGTAATTTCTCCGCATTGCAAGGTGCAATTCTGAAATTTTTTGCTTTTTCCTGCTCCTCTTAGCATGATAAAGAAGATTCAAAGAGAGTGAGATGCCAGCTCCTTTCATTCAGTCAGTAGCTTCAAACATTTCTGGTATATGAATAACATGATGTTTTTCAATGGCAAAAATCAATGAATATTGTAAATGCACAAACAGTAATTTCTCTGCATTGCAAGGTGCAATTCTGAAATTTTTTGCTTTTTCCTGCTCCTCTTAGCATGATAAAGATTCAAAGAGAGTGAGATGCCAGCTCCTTTCATTCAGTCAGTAGCTTCAATCATTTCTGGACGTTTTTCAATGGCAAAAATCAATGAATATTGTAAATGCACAAACAGTAATTTCTCCGCATTGCAAGGTGCAATTCTGAAATTTTTTGCTTTTTCCTGCTCCTCTTAGCATGATAAAGACGATTCAAAGAGAGTGAGATGCCAGCTCCTTTCATTCAGTCAGTAGCTTCAATCATTTCTGGTATATGAATAACATAATGTTTTTCAATGGCAAAAATCTATGAATATTGTAAATGCACAAACAGTAATTTCTCCGCATTGCAAGGTGCAATTCTGAAATTTTTTGCTTTTCCTGCTCCTCTTAGCATGATAAAGAAGATTCAAAGAGAGTGAGATGCCAGGTCCTTTCATTCAGTTAGTAGCTTCAATCATTTTTGGTATATGAATATCATGATGTTTTTCAATGGCAAAAATCAATGAATATTGTAAATGCACAAACAGTAATTTCTCCGCATTGCAAGGTGCAATTCTGAAATTTTTTGCTTTTTCCTGCTCCTCTTAGCATGATAAAGAAGATTCAAAGAGAGTGAGATGCCAGCTCCTTTCATTCAGTCAGTAGCTTCAAACATTTCTGGTATATGAATAACATGATGTTTTTCAATGGCAAAAATCAATGAATATTGTAAATGCACAAACAGTAATTTCTCTGCATTGCAAGGTGCAATTCTGAAATTTTTTGCTTTTTCCTGCTCCTCTTAGCATGTTAAAGAAGATTCAAAGAGAGTGAGATGCCAGCTCCTTTCATTCAGTCAGTAGCTTCAATCATTTCTGGACGTTTTTCAATGGCAAAAATCAATGAATATTGTAAATGCACAAACAGTAATTTCTCCGCATTGCAAGGTGCAATTCTGAAATTTTTTGCTTTTTCTTGCTCCTCTTAGCATGATAAAGACGATTCAAAGAGAGTGAGATGCCAGCGCCTTTCATTCAGTCAGTAGCTTCAATCATTTCTGGTATATGAATAACATGATGTTTTTCAATGGCAAAAATCAATGAATATTGTAAATGCACAAACAGTAATTTCTCCGCATTGCAAGGTGCAATTCTGAAATTTTTTGCTTTTCCTGCTCCTCTTAGCATGATAAAGAAGATTCAAAGAGAGTGAGATGCCAGCTCCTTTCATTCAGTCAGTAGCTTCAATCATTTCTGGTATATGAATAACATGATGTTTTTCAATGGCAAAAATCAATGAATATTGTAAATGCACAAACAGTAATTTCTCCGCATTGCAAGGTGCAATTCTGAAATTTTTTGCTTTTTAGTGCTCCTCTTAGCATGATAAAGAAGATTCAAAGAGAGTGAGATGCCAGCTCCTTTCATTCAGTCAGTAGCTTCAAACATTTCTGGTATATGAATAACATGATGTTTTTCAATGGCAAAAATGAATGAATATTGTAAATGCACAAACAGTAATTTCTCCGCATTGCAAGGTGCAATTCTGAAATTTTTTGCTTTTTCCTGCTCCTCTTAGCATGATAAAGAAGATTCAAAGAGAGTGAGATGCCAGCTCCTTTCATTCAGTCAGTAGCTTCAATCATTTCTGGACGTTTTCCAATGGCAAAAATCAATGAATATTGTAAATGCACAAACAGTAATTTCTCCGCATTGCAAGGTGCAATTCTGATATTTTTTGCTTTTTCCTGCTCATCTTAGCATGATAAAGAAGATTCAAAGAGAGTGAGATGCCAGGTCCTTTCATTCAGTCAGTAGCTTCAATCATTTCTGGTATATGAATAACATGATGTTTTTCAATGGCAAAAATCAATGAATATTGTAAATGCACAAACAGTAATTTCTCCGCATTGCAAGGTGCAATTCTGAAATTTTTTGCTTTTTCCTGCTCCTCTTAGCATGATAAAGAAGATTCAAAGAGAGTGAGATGCCAGCTCCTTTCATTCAGTCAGTAGCTTCAAACATATCTGGTATATGAATAACATGATGTTTTTCAATGGCAAAAATCAATGAATATTGTAAATGCACAAACAGTAATTTCTCCGCATTGCAAGGTGCAATTCTGAAATTTTTTGCTTTTTCCTGCTCCTCTTAGCATGATAAAGAAGATTCAAAGAGATTGAGATGCCAGCTCCTTTCATTCAGTCAGTAGCTTCAATCATTTCTGGACGTTTTTCAATGGCAAAAATCAATGAATATTGTAAATGCACAAACAGTAATTTCTCCGCATTGCAAGGTGCAATTCTGATATTTTTTGCTTTTTCCTGCTCATCTTAGCATGATAAAGAAGATTCAAAGAGAGTGAGATGCCAGGTCCTTTCATTCAGTCAGTAGCTTCAATCATTTCTGGTATATGAATAACATGATGTTTTTCAATGGCAAAAATCAATGAATATTGTAAATGCACAAACAGTAATTTCTCCGCATTGCAAGGTGCAATTCTGAAATTTTTTGCTTTTTCCTGCTCCTCTTAGCATGATAAAGAAGATTCAAAGAGATTGAGATGCCAGCTCCTTTCATTCAGTCAGTAGCTTCAATCATTTCTGGACGTTTTTCAATGGCAAAAATCAATGAATATTGTAAATGCACAAACAGTAATTTCTCCGCATTGCAAGGTGCAATTCTGATATTTTTTGCTTTTTCCTGCTCCTCTTAGCATGATAAAGAAGATTCAAAGAGAGTGAGATGCCAGGTCCTTTCATTCAGTCAGTAGCTTCAATCATTTCTGGTATATGAATAACATGATGTTTTTCAATGGCAAAAATCAATGAATATTGTAAATGCACAAACAGTAATTTCTCCGCATTGCAAGGTGCAATTCTGAAATTTTTTGCTTTTTCCTGCTCCTCTTAGCATGATAAAGAAGATTCAAAGAGAGTGAGATGCCAGCTCCTTTCATTCAGTCAGTAGCTTCAAACATTTCTGGTATATGAATAACATGATGTTTTTCAATGGCAAAAATCAATGAATATTGTAAATGCACAAACAGTAATTTCTCTGCATTGCAAGGTGCAATTCTGAAATTTTTTGCTTTTTCCTGCTCCTCTTAGCATGATAAAGATTCAAAGAGAGTGAGATGCCAGCTCCTTTCATTCAGTCAGTAGCTTCAATCATTTCTGGACGTTTTTCAATGGCAAAAATCATTGAATATTGTAAATGCACAAACAGTAATTTCTCCGCATTGCAAGGTGCAATTCTGAAATGTTTTGCTTTTTCCTGCTCCTCTTAGCATGATAAAGACGATTCAAAGAGAGTGAGATGCAAGCTCCTTTCATTCAGTCAGTAGCTTCAATCATTTCTGGTATATGAATAACATAATGTTTTTCAATGGCAAAAATCTATGAATATTGTAAATGCACAAACAGTAATTTCTCCGCATTGCAAGGTGCAATTCTGAAATTTTTTGCTTTTCCTGCTCCTCTTAGCATGATAAAGAAGATTCAAAGAGAGTGAGATGCCAGGTCCTTTCATTCAGTCAGTAGCTTCAATCATTTTTGGTATATGAATATCATGATGTTTTTCAATGGCAAAAATCAATGAATATTGTAAATGCACAAACAGTAATTTCTCCGCATTGCAAGGTGCAATTCTGAAATTTTTTGCTTTTTCCTGCTCCTCTTAGCATGATAAAGAAGATTCAAAGAGAGTGAGATGCCAGCTCCTTTCATTCAGTCAGTAGCTTCAAACATTTCTGGTATATGAATAACATGATGTTTTTCAATGGCAAAAATCAATGAATATTGTAAATGCACAAACAGTAATTTCTCTGCATTGCAAGGTGCAATTCTGAAATTTTTTGCTTTTTCCTGCTCCTCTTAGCATGTTAAAGAAGATTCAAAGAGAGTGAGATGCCAGCTCCTTTCATTCAGTCAGTAGCTTCAATCATTTCTGGACGTTTTTCAATGGCAAAAATCAATGAATATTGTAAATGCACAAACAGTAATTTCTCCGCATTGCAAGGTGCAATTCTGAAATTTTTTGCTTTTTCTTGCTCCTCTTAGCATGATAAAGACGATTCAAAGAGAGTGAGATGCCAGCGCCTTTCATTCAGTCAGTAGCTTCAATCATTTCTGGTATATGAATAACATGATGTTTTTCAATGGCAAAAATCAATGAATATTGTAAATGCACAAACAGTAATTTCTCCGCATTGCAAGGTGCAATTCTGAAATTTTTTGCTTTTCCTGCTCCTCTTAGCATGATAAAGAAGATTCAAAGAGAGTGAGATGCCAGCTCCTTTCATTCAGTCAGTAGCTTCAATCATTTCTGGTATATGAATAACATGATGTTTTTCAATGGCAAAAATCAATGAATATTGTAAATGCACAAACAGTAATTTCTCCGCATTGCAAGGTGCAATTCTGAAATTTTTTGCTTTTTAGTGCTCCTCTTAGCATGATAAAGAAGATTCAAAGAGAGTGAGATGCCAGCTCCTTTCATTCAGTCAGTAGCTTCAAACATTTCTGGTATATGAATAACATGATGTTTTTCAATGGCAAAAATGAATGAATATTGTAAATGCACAAACAGTAATTTCTCCGCATTGCAAGGTGCAATTCTGAAATTTTTTGCTTTTTCCTGCTCCTCTTAGCATGATAAAGAAGATTCAAAGAGAGTGAGATGCCAGCTCCTTTCATTCAGTCAGTAGCTTCAATCATTTCTGGTATATGAATAACATGATGTTTTTCAATGGCAAAAATCAATGAATATTGTAAATGCACAAACAGTAATTTCTCCGCATTGCAAGGTGCAATTCTGAAATTTTTTGCTTTTTCCTGCTCCTCTTAGCATGATAAAGAAGATTCAAAGAGAGTGAGATGCCAGCTCCTTTCATTCAGTCAGTAGCTTCAAACATATCTGGTATATGAATAACATGATGTTTTTCAATGGCAAAAATCAATGAATATTGTAAATGCACAAACAGTAATTTCTCCGCATTGCAAGGTGCAATTCTGAAATTTTTTGCTTTTTCCTGCTCCTCTTAGCATGATAAAGAAGATTCAAAGAGATTGAGATGCCAGCTCCTTTCATTCAGTCAGTAGCTTCAATCATTTCTGGACGTTTTTCAATGGCAAAAATCAATGAATATTGTAAATGCACAAACAGTAATTTCTCCGCATTGCAAGGTGCAATTCTGATATTTTTTGCTTTTTCCTGCTCCTCTTAGCATGATAAAGAAGATTCAAAGAGAGTGAGATGCCAGGTCCTTTCATTCAGTCAGTAGCTTCAATCATTTCTGGTATATGAATAACATGATGTTTTTCAATGGCAAAAATCAATGAATATTGTAAATGCACAAACAGTAATTTCTCCGCATTGCAAGGTGCAATTCTGAAATTTTTTGCTTTTTCCTGCTCCTCTTAGCATGATAAAGATTCAAAGAGAGTGAGATGCCAGCTCCTTTCATTCAGTCAGTAGCTTCAATCATTTCTGGACGTTTTTCAATGGCAAAAATCAATGAATATTGTAAATGCACAAACAGTAATTTCTCCGCATTGCAAGGTGCAATTCTGAAATTTTTTGCTTTTTCCTGCTCCTCTTAGCATGATAAAGACGATTCAAAGAGAGTGAGATGCCAGCTCCTTTCATTCAGTCAGTAGCTTCAATCATTTCTGGTATATGAATAACATGATGTTTTTCAATGGCAAAAATGAATGAATATTGTAAATGCACAAACAGTAATTTCTCCGCATTGCAAGGTGCAATTCTGAAATTTTTTGCTTTTTCCTGCTCCTCTTAGCATGATAAAGAAGATTCAAAGAGAGTGAGATGCCAGCTCCTTTCATTCAGTCAGTAGCTTCAATCATTTCTGGACGTTTTTCAATGGCAAAAATCAATGAATATTGTAAATGCACAAACAGTAATTTCTCCGCATTGCAAGGTGCAATTCTGATATTTTTTGCTTTTTCCTGCTCATCTTAGCATGATAAAGAAGATTCAAAGAGAGTGAGATGCCAGGTTCTTTCATTCAGTCAGTAGCTTCAATCATTTCTGGTATATGAATAACATGATGTTTTTCAATGGCAAAAATCAATGAATATTGTAAATGCACAAACAGTAATTTCTCCGCATTGCAAGGTGCAATTCTGAAATTTTTTGCTTTTTCCTGCTCCTCTTAGCATGATAAAGAAGATTCAAAGAGATTGAGATGCCAGCTCCTTTCATTCAGTCAGTAGCTTCAATCATTTCTGGACGTTTTTCAATGGCAAAAATCAATGAATATTGTAAATGCACAAACAGTAATTTCTCCGCATTGCAAGGTGCAATTCTGATATTTTTTGCTTTTTCCTGCTCCTCTTAGCATGATAAAGAAGATTCAAAGAGAGTGAGATGCCAGGTCCTTTCATTCAGTCAGTAGCTTCAATCATTTCTGGTATATGAATAACATGATGTTTTTCAATGGCAAAAATCAATGAATATTGTAAATGCACAAACAGTAATTTCTCCGCATTGCAAGGTGCAATTCTGAAATTTTTTGCTTTTTCCTGCTCCTCTTAGCATGATAAAGAAGATTCAAAGAGAGTGAGATGCCAGCTCCTTTCATTCAGTCAGTAGCTTCAAACATTTCTGGTATATGAATAACATGATGTTTTTCAATGGCAAAAATCAATGAATATTGTAAATGCACAAACAGTAATTTCTCTGCATTGCAAGGTGCAATTCTGAAATTTTTTGCTTTTTCCTGCTCCTCTTAGCATGATAAAGATTCAAAGAGAGTGAGATGCCAGCTCCTTTCATTCAGTCAGTAGCTTCAATCATTTCTGGACGTTTTTCAATGGCAAAAATCAATGAATATTGTAAATGCACAAACAGTAATTTCTCCGCATTGCAAGGTGCAATTCTGAAATTTTTTGCTTTTTCCTGCTCCTCTTAGCATGATAAAGACGATTCAAAGAGAGTGAGATGCCAGCTCCTTTCATTCAGTCAGTAGCTTCAATCATTTCTGGTATATGAATAACATAATGTTTTTCAATGGCAAAAATCTATGAATATTGTAAATGCACAAACAGTAATTTCTCCGCATTGCAAGGTGCAATTCTGAAATTTTTTGCTTTTCCTGCTCCTCTTAGCATGATAAAGAAGATTCAAAGAGAGTGAGATGCCAGCTCCTTTCATTCAGTCAGTAGCTTCAATCATTTCTGGTATATGAATAACATGATGTTTTTCAATGGCAAAAATCAATGAATATTGTAAATGCACAAACAATAATTTCTCCGCATTGCAAGGTGCAATTCTGAAATTTTTTGCTTTTTAGTGCTCCTCTTAGCATGATAAAGAAGATTCAAAGAGAGTGAGATGCCAGCTCCTTTCATTCAGTCAGTAGCTTCAAACATTTCTGGTATATGAATAACATGATGTTTTTCAATGGCAAAAATCAATGAATATTGTAAATGCACAAACAGTAATTTCTCCGCATTGCAAGGTGCAATTCTGAAATTTTTTGCTTTTTCCTGCTCCTCTTAGCATGATAAAGAAGATTCAAAGAGAGTGAGATGCCAGCTGCTTTCATTCAGTCAGTAGCTTCAAACATTTCTGGTATATGAATAACATGATGTTTTTCAATGGCAAAAATCAATGAATATTGTAAATGCACAAACAGTAATTTCTCTGCATTGCAAGGTGCAATTCTGAAATTTTTTGCTTTTTCCTGCTCCTCTTAGCATGATAAAGAAGATTCAAAGAGAGTGAGATGCCAGCTCCTTTCAATCAGTCAGTAGCTTCAATCATTTCTGGACGTTTTTCAATGGCAAAAATCAATGAATATTGTAAATGCACAAACAGTAATTTCTCCGCATTGCAAGGTGCAATTCTGAAATTTTTTGCTTTTTCCTGCTCCTCTTAGCATGATAAAGACGATTCAAAGAGAGTGAGATGCCAGCTCCTTTCATTCAGTCAGTAGCTTCAATCATTTCTGGTATATGAATAACATGATGTTTTTCAATGGCAAAAATCTATGAATATTGTAAATGCACAAACAGTAATTTCTCCGCATTGCAAGGTGCAATTCTGAAATTTTTTGCTTTTCCTGCTCCTCTTAGCATGATAAAGAAGATTCAAAGAGAGTGAGATGCCAGCTCCTTTCATTCAGTCAGTAGCTTCAATCATTTCTGGTATATGAATAACATGATGTTTTTCAATGGCAAAAATCAATGAATATTGTAAATGCACAAACAGTAATTTCTCCGCATTGCAAGGTGCAATTCTGAAATTCTTTGCTTTTTAGTGCTCCTCTTAGCATGATAAAGAAGATTCAAAGAGAGTGAGATGCCAGCTCCTTTCATTCAGTCAGTAGCTTCAAACATTTCTGGTATATGAATAACATGATGTTTTTCAATGGCAAAAATCAATGAATATTGTAAATGCACAAACAGTAATTTCTCCGCATTGCAAGGTGCAATTCTGAAATTTTTTGCTTTTTCCTGCTCCTCTTAGCATGATAAAGAAGATTCAAAGAGAGTGAGATGCCAGCTCCTTTCATTCAGTCAGTAGAGCTTCAATCATTTCTGGACGTTTTTCAATGGCAAAAATCAATGAATATTGTAAATGCACAAACAGTAATTTCTCCGCATTGCAAGGTGCAATTCTGAAATTTTTTGCTTTTTCCTGCTCCTCTTAGCATGATAAAGACGATTCAAAGAGAGTGAGATGCCAGCTCCTTTCATTCAGTCAGTAGCTTCAATCATTTCTGGTATATGAATAACATGATGTTTTTCAATGGCAAAAATCTATGAATATTGTAAATGCACAAACAGTAATTTCTCCGCATTGCAAGTTGCAATTCTGAAATTTTTTGCTTTTCCTGCTCCTCTTAGCATGATAAAGAAGATTCAAAGAGAGTGAGATGCCAGCTCCTTTCATTCAGTCAGTAGCTTCAATCATTTCTGGTATATGAATAACATGATGTTTTTCAATGGCAAAAATCAATGAATATTGTAAATGCACAAACAGTAATTTCTCCGCATTGCAAGGTGCAATTCTGAAATTTTTTGCTTTTTAGTGCTCCTCTTAGCATGATAAAGAAGATTCAAAGAGAGTGAGATGCCAGCTCCTTTCATTCAGTCAGTAGCTTCAAACATTTCTGGTATATGAATAACATGATGTTTTTCAATGGCAAAAATCAATGAATATTGTAAATGCACAAACAGTAATTTCTCCGCATTGCAAGGTGCAATTCTGAAATTTTTTGCTTTTTCCTGCTCCTCTTAGCATGATAAAGAAGATTCAAAGAGAGTGAGATGCCAGCTCCTTTCATTCAGTCAGTAGCTTCAATCATTTCTGGATGTTTTTCAATGGCAAAAATCAATGAATATTGTAAATGCACAAACAGTAATTTCTCTGCATTGCAAGGTGCAATTCTGATATTTTTTGCTTTTTCCTGCTCCTCTTAGCATGATAAAGAAGATTCAAAGAGAGTGAGATGCCAGGTCCTTTCATTCAGTCAGTAGCTTCAATCATTTCTGGTATATGAATAACATGATGTTTTTCAATGGCAAAAATCAATGAATATTGTAAATGCACAAACAGTAATTTCTCCGCATTGCAAGGTGCAATTCTGAAATTTTTTGCTTTTTCCTGCTCCTCAGCATGATAAAGAAGATTCAAAGAGAGTGAGATGCCAGCTCCTTTCATTCAGTCAGTAGCTTCAAACATATCTGGTATATGAATAACATGATGTTTTTCAATGGCAAAAATCAATGAATATTGTAAATGCACAAACAGTAATTTCTCCGCATTGCAAGGTGCAATTCTGAAATTTTTTGCTTTTTCCTGCTCCTCTTAGCATGATAAAGAAGATTCAAAGAGATTGAGATGCCAGCTCCTTTCATTCAGTCAGTAGCTTCAATCATTTCTGGACGTTTTTCAATTGCAAAAATCAATGAATATTGTAAATGCACAAACAGTAATTTCTCCGCATTGCAAGGTGCAATTCTGAAATTTTTTGCTTTTTCCTGCTCCTCTTAGCATGATAAAGAAGATTCAAAGAGAGTGAGATGCCAGCTCCTTTCATTCAGTCAGTAGCTTCAAACATTTCTGGTATATGAATAACATGATGTTTTTCAATGGCAAAAATCAATGAATATTGTAAATGCACAAACAGGAATTTCTCCGCATTGCAAGGTGCAATTCTGAAATTTTTTGCTTTTTCCTGCTCCTCTTAGCATGATAAAGAAGATTCAAAGAGAGTGAGATGCCAGCTCCTTTCATTCAGTCAGTAGCTTCAATCATTTCTGGACGTTTTTCAATGGCAAAAATCAATGAATATTGTAAATGCACAAACAGTAATTTCTCCGCATTGCAAGGTGCAATTCTGAAATTTTTTGCTTTTTCCTGCTCCTCTTAGCATGATAAAGAAGATTCAAAGAGAGTGAGATGCCAGCTCATTTCATTCAGTCAGTAGCTTCAAACATTTCTGGTATATAAATAACATGATGTTTTTCAATGGCAAAAATCAATGAATATTGTAAATGCACAAACAGTAATTTCTCCGCATTGCAAGGTGCAATTCTGAAATTTTTTGCTTTTTCCTGCTCCTCTTAGCATGATAAAGAAGATTCAAAGAGAGTGAGATGCCAGCTCCTTTCATTCAGTCAGTAGCTTCAAACATTTCTGGTATATGAATAACATGATGTTTTTCAATGGCAAAAATCAATGAATATTGTAAATGCACAAACAGTAATTTCTCTGCATTGCAAGATGCAATTCTGAAATTTTTTGCTTTTTCCTGCTCCTCTTAGCATGATAAAGAAGATTCAAAGAGAGTGAGATGCCAGCTCCTTTCATTCAGTCAGTAGCTTCAATCAATTCTGGACGTTTTTCAATGGCAAAAATCAATGAATATTGTAAATGCACAAACAGTAATTTCTCCGCATTGCAAGGTGCAATTCTGAATTTTTTTGCTTTTTCCTGCTCCTCTTAGCATGATAAAGACGATTCAAAGAGAGTGAGATGCCAGCTCCTTTCATTCAGTCAGTAGCTTCAATCATTTCTGGTATATGAATAACATGATGTTTTTCAATGGCAAAAATCAATGAATATTGTAAATGCACAAACAGTAATTTCTCCGCATTGCAAGGTGCAATTCTGAAATTTTTTGCTTTTCCTGCTCCTCTTAGCATGATAAAGAAGATTCAAAGAGAGTGAGATGCCAGCTCCTTTCATTCAGTCAGTAGCTTCAATCATTTCTGGTATATGAATAACATGATGTTTTTCAATGGCAAAAATCAATGAATATTGTAAATGCACAAACAGTAATTTCTCCTCATTGCAAGGTGCAATTCTGAAATTTTTTGCTTTTTAGTGCTCCTCTTAGCATGATAAAGAAGATTCAAAGAGAGTGAGATGCCAGCTCCTTTCATTCAGTCAGTAGCTTCAAACATTTCTGGTATATGAATAACATGATGTTTTTCAATGGCAAAAATCAATGAATATTGTAAATGCACAAACAGTAATTTCTCCGCATTGCAAGGTGCAATTCTGAAATTTTTTGCTTTTTCCTGCTCCTCTTAGCATGATAAAGAAGATTCAAAGAGAGTGAGATGCCAGCTCCTTTCATTCAGTCAGTAGCTTCAATCATTTCTGGACGTTTTTCAATGGCAAAAATCAATGAATATTGTAAATGCACAAACAGTAATTTCTCCGCATTGCAAGGTGCAATTCTGAAATTTTTTGCTTTTTCCTGCTCCTCTTAGCATGATAAAGAAGTTTCAAAGAGAGTGAGATGCCAGGTCCTTTCATTCAGTCAGTAGCTTCAATCATTTCTGGTATATGAATAACATGATGTTTTTCAATGGCAAAAATCAATGAATATTGTAAATGCACAAACAGTAATTTCTCCGCATTGCAAGGTGCAATTCTGAAATTTTTTGCTTTTTCCTGCTCCTCTTAGCATGATAAAGAAGATTCAAAGAGATTGAGATGCCAGCTCCTTTCATTCAGTCAGTAGCTTCAATCATTTCTGGACGTTTTTCAATGGCAAAAATCAATGAATATTGTAAATGCACAAACAGTAATTTCTCCGCATTGCAAGGTGCAATTCTGATATTTTTTGCTTTTTCCTGCTCCTCTTAGCATGATAAAGAAGATTCAAAGAGAGTGAGATGCCAGGTCCTTTCATTCAGTCAGTAGCTTCAATCATTTCTGGTATATGAATAACATGATGTTTTTCAATGGCAAAAATCAATGAATATTGTAAATGCACAAACAGTAATTTCTCCGCATTGCAAGGTGCAATTCTGAAATTTTTTGCTTTTTCCTGCTCCTCTTAGCATGATAAAGAAGATTCAAAGAGAGTGAGATGCCAGCTCCTTTCATTCAGTCAGTAGCTTCAAACATTTCTGGTATATGAATAACATGATGTTTTTCAATGGCAAAAATCAATGAATATTGTAAATGCACAAACAGTAATTTCTCTGCATTGCAAGGTGCAATTCTGAAATTTTTTGCTTTTTCCTGCTCCTCTTAGCATGATAAAGAAGATTCAAAGAGAGTGAGATGCCAGCTCCTTTCATTCAGTCATTAGCTTCAATCATTTCTGGACGTTTTTCAATGGCAAAAATCAATGAATATTGTAAATGCACAAACAGTAATTTCTCCGCATTGCAAGGTGCAATTCTGAAATTTTTTGATTTTTCCTGCTCCTCTTAGCATGATAAAGACGATTCAAAGAGAGTGAGATGCCAGCTCCTTTCATTCAGTCAGTAGCTTCAATCATTTCTGGTATATGAATAACATGATGTTTTTCAATGGCAAAAATCAATGAATATTGTAAATGCACAAACAGTAATTTCTCCGCATTGCAAGGTGCAATTCTGAAATTTTTTGCTTTTCCTGCTCCTCTTAGCATGATAAAGAAGATTCAAAGAGAGTGAGATGCCAGCTCCTTTCATTCAGTCAGTAGCTTCAATCATTTCTGGTATATGAATAACATGATGTTTTTCAATGGCAAAAATCAATGAATATTGTAAATGCACAAACAGTAATTTCTCCGCATTGCAAGGTGCAATTCTGAAATTTTTTGCTTTTTAGTGCTCCTCTTAGCATGATAAAGAAGATTCAAAGAGAGTGAGATGCCAGCTCCTTTCATTCAGTCAGTAGCTTCAAACATTTCTGGTATATGAATAACATGATGTTTTTCAATGGCAAAAATCAATGAATATTGTAAATGCACAAACAGTAATTTCTCCGCATTGCAAGGTGCAATTCTGAAATTTTTTGCTTTTTCCTGCTCCTCTTAGCATGATAAAGAAGATTCAAAGAGAGTGAGATGCCAGCTCCTTTCATTCAATCAGTAGCTTCAATCATTTCTGGACGTTTTTCAATGGCAAAAATCAATGAATATTGTAAATGCACAAACAGTAATTTCTCCGCATTGCAAGGTGCAATTCTGATATTTTTTGCTTTTTCCTGCTCATCTTAGCATGATAAAGAAGATTCAAAGAGAGTGAGATGCCAGGTCCTTTCATTCAGTCAGTAGCTTCAATCATTTCTGGTATATGAATAACATGATGTTTTTCAATGGCAAAAATCAATGAATATTGTAAATGCACAAACAGTAATTTCTCCGCATTGCAAGGTGCAATTCTGAAATTTTTTGCTTTTTCCTGCTCCTCTTAGCATGATAAAGAAGATTCAAAGAGAGTGAGATGCCAGCTCCTTTCATTCAGTCAGTAGCTTCAAACATATCTGGTATATGAATAACATGATGTTTTTCAATGGCAAAAATCAATGAATATTGTAAATGCACAAACAGTAATTTCTCCGCATTGCAAGGTGCAATTCTGAAATTTTTTGCTTTTTCCTGCTCCTCTTAGCATGATAAAGAAGATTCAAAGAGATTGAGATGCCAGCTCCTTTCATTCAGTCAGTAGCTTCAATCATTTCTGGACGTTTTTCAATGGCAAAAATCAATGAATATTGTAAATGCACAAACAGTAATTTCTCCGCATTGCAAGGTGCAATTCTGATATTTTTTGCTTTTTCCTGCTCCTCTTAGCATGATAAAGAAGATTCAAAGAGAGTGAGATGCCAGGTCCTTTCATTCAGTCAGTAGCTTCAATCATTTCTGGTATATGAATAACATGATGTTTTTCAATGGCAAAAATCAATGAATATTGTAAATGCACAAACAGTAATTTCTCCGCATTGCAAGGTGCAATTCTGAAATTTTTTGCTTTTTCCTGCTCCTCTTAGCATGAGAAAGAAGATTCAAAGAGAGTGAGATGCCAGCTCCTTTCATTCAGTCAGTAGCTTCAAACATTTCTGGTATATGAATAACATGATGTTTTTCAATGGCAAAAATCAATGAATATTGTAAATGCACAAACAGTAATTTCTCTGCATTGCAAGGTGCAATTCTGAAATTTTTTGCTTTTTCCTGCTCCTCTTAGCATGATAAAGAAGATTCAAAGAGAGTGAGATGCCAGCTCCTTTCATTCAGTCAGTAGCTTCAATCATTTCTGGACGTTTTTCAATGGCAAAAATCAATGAATATTGTAAATGCACAAACAGTAATTTCTCCGCATTGCAAGGTGCAATTCTGAAATTTTTTGCTTTTTCCTGCTCCTCTTAGCATGATAAAGACGATTCAAAGAGAGTGAGATGCCAGCTCCTTTCATTCAGTCAGTAGCTTCAATCATTTCTGGTATATGAATAACATGATGTTTTTCAATGGCAAAAATCAATGAATATTGTAAATGCACAAACAGTAATTTCTCCGCATTGCAAGGTGCAATTCTGAAATTTTTTGCTTTTCCTGCTCCTCTTAGCATGATAAAGAAGATTCAAAGAGAGTGAGATGCCAGCTCCTTTCATTCAGTCAGTAGCTTCAATCATTTCTGGTATATGAATAACATGATGTTTTTCAATGGCAAAAATCAATGAATATTGTAAATGCACAAACAGTAATTTCTCCGCATTGCAAGGTGCAATTCTGAAATTTTTTGCTTTTTAGTGCTCCTCTTAGCATGATAAAGAAGATTCAAAGAGAGTGAGATGCCAGCTCCTTTCATTCAGTCAGTAGCTTCAAACATTTCTGGTATATGAATAACATGATGTTTTTAAATGGCAAAAATCAATGAATATTGTAAATGCACAAACAGTAATTTCTCCGCATTGCAAGGTGCAATTCTGAAATTTTTTGCTTTTTCCTGCTCCTCTTAGCATGATAAAGAAGATTCAAAGAGAGTGAGATGCCAGCTCCTTTCATTCAGTCAGTAGCTTCAATCATTTCTGGACGTTTTTCAATGGCAAAAATCAATGAATATTGTAAATGCACAAACAGTAATTTCTCCGCATTGCAAGGTGCAATTCTGATATTTTTTGCTTTTTCCTGCTCAACTTAGCATGATAAAGAAGATTCAAAGAGAGTGAGATGCCAGGTCCTTTCATTCAGTCAGTAGCTTCAATCATTTCTGGTATATGAATAACATGATGTTTTTCAATGGCAAAAATCAATGAATATTGTAAATGCACAAACAGTAATTTCTCCGCATTGCAAGGTGCAATTCTGAAATTTTTTGCTTTTTCCTGCTCCTCTTAGCATGATAAAGAAGATTCAAAGAGAGTGAGATGCCAGCTCCTTTCATTCAGTCAGTAGCTTCAAACATATCTGGTATATGAATAACATGATGTTTTTCAATGGCAAAAATCAATGAATATTGTAAATGCACAAACAGTAATTTCTCCGCATTGCAAGGTGCAATTCTGAAATTTTTTGCTTTTTCCTGCTCCTCTTAGCATGATAAAGAAGATTCAAAGAGATTGAGATGCCAGCTCCTTTCATTCAGTCAGTAGCTTCAATCATTTCTGGACGTTTTTCAATGGCAAAAATCAATGAATATTGTAAATGCACAAACAGTAATTTCTCCGCATTGCAAGGTGCAATTCTGAAATTTTTTGCTTTTTAGTGCTCCTCTTAGCATGATAAAGAAGATTCAAAGAGAGTGAGATGCTAGCTCCTTTCATTCAGTCAGTAGCTTCAAACATTTCTGGTATATGAATAACATGATGTTTTTCAATGGCAAAAATCAATGAATATTGTAAATGCACAAACAGTAATTTCTCCGCATTGCAAGGTGCAATTCTGAAATTTTTTGCTTTTTCCTGCTCCTCTTAGCATGATAAAGAAGATTCAAAGAGAGTGAGATGCCAGCTCCTTTCATTCAGTCATTAGCTTCAATCATTTCTGGACGTTTTTCAATGGCAAAAATCAATGAATATTGTAAATGCACAAACAGTAATTTCTCCGCATTGCAAGGTGCAATTCTGAAATTTTTTGATTTTTCCTGCTCCTCTTAGCATGATAAAGACGATTCAAAGAGAGTGAGATGCCAGCTCCTTTCATTCAGTCAGTAGCTTCAATCATTTCTGGTATATGAATAACATGATGTTTTTCAATGGCAAAAATCAATGAATATTGTAAATGCACAAACAGTAATTTCTCCGCATTGCAAGGTGCAATTCTGAAATTTTTTGCTTTTCCTGCTCCTCTTAGCATGATAAAGAAGATTCAAAGAGAGTGAGATGCCAGCTCCTTTCATTCAGTCAGTAGCTTCAATCATTTCTGGTATATGAATAACATGATGTTTTTCAATGGCAAAAATCAATGAATATTGTAAATGCACAAACAGTAATTTCTCCGCATTGCAAGGTGCAATTCTGAAATTTTTTGCTTTTTAGTGCTCCTCTTAGCATGATAAAGAAGATTCAAAGAGAGTGAGATGCCAGCTCCTTTCATTCAGTCAGTAGCTTCAAACATTTCTGGTATATGAATAACATGATGTTTTTCAATGGCAAAAATCAATGAATATTGTAAATGCACAAACAGTAATTTCTCCGCATTGCAAGGTGCAATTCTGAAATTTTTTGCTTTTTCCTGCTCCTCTTAGCATGATAAAGAAGATTCAAAGAGAGTGAGATGCCAGCTCCTTTCATTCAATCAGTAGCTTCAATCATTTCTGGACGTTTTTCAATGGCAAAAATCAATGAATATTGTAAATGCACAAACAGTAATTTCTCCGCATTGCAAGGTGCAATTCTGATATTTTTTGCTTTTTCCTGCTCATCTTAGCATGATAAAGAAGATTCAAAGAGAGTGAGATGCCAGGTCCTTTCATTCAGTCAGTAGCTTCAATCATTTCTGGTATATGAATAACATGATGTTTTTCAATGGCAAAAATCAATGAATATTGTAAATGCACAAACAGTAATTTCTCCGCATTGCAAGGTGCAATTCTGAAATTTTTTGCTTTTTCCTGCTCCTCTTAGCATGATAAAGAAGATTCAAAGAGAGTGAGATGCCAGCTCCTTTCATTCAGTCAGTAGCTTCAAACATATCTGGTATATGAATAACATGATGTTTTTCAATGGCAAAAATCAATGAATATTGTAAATGCACAAACAGTAATTTCTCCGCATTGCAAGGTGCAATTCTGAAATTTTTTGCTTTTTCCTGCTCCTCTTAGCATGATAAAGAAGATTCAAAGAGATTGAGATGCCAGCTCCTTTCATTCAGTCAGTAGCTTCAATCATTTCTGGACGTTTTTCAATGGCAAAAATCAATGAATATTGTAAATGCACAAACAGTAATTTCTCCGCATTGCAAGGTGCAATTCTGATATTTTTTGCTTTTTCCTGCTCCTCTTAGCATGATAAAGAAGATTCAAAGAGAGTGAGATGCCAGGTCCTTTCATTCAGTCAGTAGCTTCAATCATTTCTGGTATATGAATAACATGATGTTTTTCAATGGCAAAAATCAATGAATATTGTAAATGCACAAACAGTAATTTCTCCGCATTGCAAGGTGCAATTCTGAAATTTTTTGCTTTTTCCTGCTCCTCTTAGCATGATAAAGAAGATTCAAAGAGAGTGAGATGCCAGCTCCTTTCATTCAGTCAGTAGCTTCAAACATTTCTGGTATATGAATAACATGATGTTTTTCAATGGCAAAAATCAATGAATATTGTAAATGCACAAACAGTAATTTCTCTGCATTGCAAGGTGCAATTCTGAAATTTTTTGCTTTTTCCTGCTCCTCTTAGCATGATAAAGAAGATTCAAAGAGAGTGAGATGCCAGCTCCTTTCATTCAGTCAGTAGCTTCAATCATTTCTGGACGTTTTTCAATGGCAAAAATCAATGAATATTGTAAATGCACAAACAGTAATTTCTCCGCATTGCAAGGTGCAATTCTGAAATTTTTTGCTTTTTCCTGCTCCTCTTAGCATGATAAAGACGATTCAAAGAGAGTGAGATGCCAGCTCCTTTCATTCAGTCAGTAGCTTCAATCATTTCTGGTATATGAATAACATGATGTTTTTCAATGGCAAAAATCAATGAATATTGTAAATGCACAAACAGTAATTTCTCCGCATTGCAAGGTGCAATTCTGAAATTTTTTGCTTTTCCTGCTCCTCTTAGCATGATAAAGAAGATTCAAAGAGAGTGAGATGCCAGCTCCTTTCATTCAGTCAGTAGCTTCAATCATTTCTGGTATATGAATAACATGATGTTTTTCAATGGCAAAAATCAATGAATATTGTAAATGCACAAACAGTAATTTCTCCGCATTGCAAGGTGCAATTCTGAAATTTTTTGCTTTTTAGTGCTCCTCTTAGCATGATAAAGAAGATTCAAAGAGAGTGAGATGCCAGCTCCTTTCATTCAGTCAGTAGCTTCAAACATTTCTGGTATATGAATAACATGATGTTTTTAAATAGCAAAAATCAATGAATATTGTAAATGCACAAACAGTAATTTCTCCGCATTGCAAGGTGCAATTCTGAAATTTTTTGCTTTTTCCTGCTCCTCTTAGCATGATAAAGAAGATTCAAAGAGAGTGAGATGCCAGCTCCTTTCATTCAGTCAGTAGCTTCAATCATTTCTGGACGTTTTTCAATGGCAAAAATCAATGAATATTGTAAATGCACAAACAGTAATTTCTCCGCATTGCAAGGTGCAATTCTGATATTTTTTGCTTTTTCCTGCTCAACTTAGCATGATAAAGAAGATTCAAAGAGAGTGAGATGCCAGGTCCTTTCATTCAGTCAGTAGCTTCAATCATTTCTGGTATATGAATAACATGATGTTTTTCAATGGCAAAAATCAATGAATATTGTAAATGCACAAACAGTAATTTCTCCGCATTGCAAGGTGCAATTCTGAAATTTTTTGCTTTTTCCTGCTCCTCTTAGCATGATAAAGAAGATTCAAAGAGAGTGAGATGCCAGCTCCTTTCATTCAGTCAGTAGCTTCAAACATATCTGGTATATGAATAACATGATGTTTTTCAATGGCAAAAATCAATGAATATTGTAAATGCACAAACAGTAATTTCTCCGCATTGCAAGGTGCAATTCTGAAATTTTTTGCTTTTTCCTGCTCCTCTTAGCATGATAAAGAAGATTCAAAGAGATTGAGATGCCAGCTCCTTTCATTCAGTCAGTAGCTTCAATCATTTCTGGACGTTTTTCAATGGCAAAAATCAATGAATATTGTAAATGCACAAACAGTAATTTCTCCGCATTGCAAGGTGCAATTCTGAAATTTTTTGCTTTTTAGTGCTCCTCTTAGCATGATAAAGAAGATTCAAAGAGAGTGAGATGCTAGCTCCTTTCATTCAGTCAGTAGCTTCAAACATTTCTGGTATATGAATAACATGATGTTTTTCAATGGCAAAAATCAATGAATATTGTAAATGCACAAACAGTAATTTCTCCGCATTGCAAGGTGCAATTCTGAAATTTTTTGCTTTTTCCTGCTCCTCTTAGCATGATAAAGAAGATTCAAAGAGAGTGAGATGCCAGCTCCTTTCATTCAGTCAGTAGCTTCAATCATTTCTGGACGTTTTTCAATGGCAAAAATCAATGAATATTGTAAATGCACAAACAGTAATTTCTCCGCATTGCAAGGTGCAATTCTGATATTTTTTGCTTTTTCCTGCTCCTCTTAGCATGATAAAGAAGATTCAAAGAGAGTGAGATGCCAGGTCCTTTCATTCAGTCAGTAGCTTCAATCATTTCTGGTATATGAATAACATGATGTTTTTCAATGGCAAAAATCAATGAATATTGTAAATGCACAAACAGTAATTTCTCCGCATTGCAAGGTGCAATTCTGAAATTTTTTGCTTTTCCTGCTCCTCTTAGCATGATAAAGAAGATTCAAAGAGAGTGAGATGCCAGGTCCTTTCATTCAGTCAGTAGCTTCAAACATTTCTGGTATATGAATAACATGATGTTTTTCAATGGCAAAAATCAATGAATATTGTAAATGCACAAACAGTAATTTCTCCGCATTGCAAGGTGCAATTCTGAAATTTTTTGCTTTTTCCTGCTCCTCTTAGCATGATAAAGAAGATTCAAAGAGAGTGAGATGCCAGCTCCTTTCATTCAGTCAGTAGCTTCAATCAATTCTGGACGTTTTTCAATGGCAAAAATCAATGAATATTGTAAATGCACAAACAGTAATTTCTCCGCATTGCAAGGTGCAATTCTGAAATTTTTTGCTTTTTCCTGCTCCTCTTAGCATGATAAAGACGATTCCAAGAGAGTGAGATGCCAGCTCCTTTCATTCAGTCAGTAGCTTCAATCATTTCTGGTATATGAATAACATGATGTTTTTCAATGGCAAAAATCAATGAATATTGTAAATGCACAAACAGTAATTTCTCCGCATTGCAAGGTGCAATTCTGAAATTTTTTGATTTTCCTGCTCCTCTTAGCATGATAAAGAAGATTCAAAGAGAGTGAGATGCCAGCTCCTTTCATTCAGTCAGTAGCTTCAATAATTTCTGGTATATGAATAACATGATGTTTTTCAATGGCAAAAATCAATGAATATTGTAAATGCACAAACAGTAATTTCTCCGCATTGCAAGGTGCAATTCTGAAATTTTTTGCTTTTTCCTGCTCCTCTTAGCATGATAAAGAAGATTCAAAGAGAGTGAGATGCCAGCTCCTTTCATTCAGTCAGTAGCTTCAATCATTTCTGGACGTTTTTCAATGGCAAAAATCAATGAATATTGTAAATGCACAAACAGTAATTTCTCCGCATTGCAAGGTGCAATTCTGATATTTTTTGCTTTTTCCTGCTCATCTTAGCATGATAAAGAAGATTCAAAGAGAGTGAGATGCCAGGTCCTTTCATTCAGTCAGTAGCTTCAATCATTTCTGGTATATGAATAACATGATGTTTTTCAATGGCAAAAATCAATGAATATTGTAAATGCACAAACAGTAATTTCTCCGCATTGCAAGGTGCAATTCTGAAATTTTTTGCTTTTTCCTGCTCCTCTTAGCATGATAAAGAAGATTCAAAGAGAGTGAGATGCCAGCTCCTTTCATTCAGTCAGTAGCTTCAAACATATCTGGTATATGAATAACATGATGTTTTTCAATGGCAAAAATCAATGAATATTGTAAATGCACAAACAGTAATTTCTCCGCATTGCAAGGTGCAATTCTGAAATTTTTTGCTTTTTCCTGCTCCTCTTAGCATGATAAAGAAGATTCAAAGAGATTGAGATGCCAGCTCCTTTCATTCAGTCAGTAGCTTCAATCATTTCTGGACGTTTTTCAATGGCAAAAATCAATGAATATTGTAAATGCACAAACAGTAATTTCTCCGCATTGCAAGGTGCAATTCTGATATTTTTTGCTTTTTCCTGCTCCTCTTAGCATGATAAAGAAGATTCAAAGAGAGTGAGATGCCAGGTCCTTTCATTCAGTCAGTAGCTTCAATCATTTCTGGTATATGAATAACATGATGTTTTTCAATGGCAAAAATCAATGAATATTGTAAATGCACAAACAGTAATTTCTCCGCATTGCAAGGTGCAATTCTGAAATTTTTTGCTTTTTCCTGCTCCTCTTAGCATGATAAAGAAGATTCAAAGAGAGTGAGATGCCAGCTCCTTTCATTCAGTCAGTAGCTTCAAACATTTCTGGTATATGAATAACATGATGTTTTTCAATGGCAAAAATCAATGAATATTGTAAATGCACAAACAGTAATTTCTCTGCATTGCAAGGTGCAATTCTGAAATTTTTTGCTTTTTCCTGCTCCTCTTAGCATGATAAAGAAGATTCAAAGAGAGTGAGATGCCAGCTGCTTTCATTCAGTCAGTAGCTTCAATCATTTCTGGACGTTTTTCAATGGCAAAAATCAATGAATATTGTAAATGCACAAACAGTAATTTCTCTGCATTGCAAGGTGCAATTCTGAAATTTTTTGCTTTTTCCTGCTCCTCTTAGCATGATAAAGACGATTCAAAGAGAGTGAGATGCCAGCTCCTTTCATTCAGTCAGTAGCTTCAATCATTTCTGGTATATGAATAACATGATGTTTTTCAATGGCAAAAATCAATGAATATTGTAAATGCACAAACAGTAATTTCTCCGCATTGCAAGGTGCAATTCTGAAATTTTTTGCTTTTCCTGCTCCTCTTAGCATGATAAAGAAGATTCAAGGAGAGTGAGATGCCAGCTCCTTTCATTCAGTCAGTAGCTTCAATCATTTCTGGTATATGAATAACATGATGTTTTTCAATGGCAAAAATCAATGAATATTGTAAATGCACAAACAGTAATTTCTCCGCATTGTAAGGTGCAATTCTGAAATTTTTTGCTTTTTAGTGCTCCTCTTAGCATGATAAAGAAGATTCAAAGAAAGTAAGATGCCAGCTCCTTTCATTCAGTCAGTAGCTTCAAACATTTCTGGTATATGAATAACATGATGTTTTTCAATGGCAAAAATCAATGAATATTGTAAATGCACAAACAGTAATTTCTCCGCATTGCAAGGTGCAATCCTGAAATTTTTTGCTTTTTCCTGCTCCTCTTAGCATGATAAAGAAGATTCAAAGAGTGTGAGATGCCAGCTCCTTTCATTCAGTCAGTAGCTTCAATCATTTCTGGACGTTTTTCAATGGCAAAAATCAATGAATATTGTAAATGCACAAACAGTAATTTCTCCGCATTGCAAGGTGCAATTCTGATATTTTTTGCTTTTTCCTGCTCAACTTAGCATGATAAAGAAGATTCAAAGAGAGTGAGATGCCAGGTCCTTTCATTCAGTCAGTAGCTTCAATCATTTCTGGTATATGAATAACATGATGTTTTTCAATGGCAAAAATCAATGAATATTGTAAATGCACAAACAGTAATTTCTCCGCATTGCAAGGTGCAATTCTGAAATTTTTTGCTTTTTCCTGCTCCTCTAAGCATGATAAAGAAGATTCAAAGAGATTGAGATGCCAGCTCCTTTCATTCAGTCAGTAGCTTCAATCATTTCTGGACGTTTTTCAATGGCAAAAATCAATGAATATTGTAAATGCACAAACAGTAATTTCTCCGCATTGCAAGGTGCAATTCTGAAATTTTTTGCTTTTTAGTGCTCCTCTTAGCATGATAAAGAAGATTCAAAGAGAGTGAGATGCCAGCTCCTTTCATTCAGTCAGTAGCTTCAAACATTTCTGGTATATGAATAACATGATGTTTTTCAATGGCAAAAATCAATGAATATTGTAAATGCACAAACAGTAATTTCTCCGCATTGCAAGGTGCAATTCTGAAATTTTTTGCTTTTCCTGCTCCTCTTAGCATGATAAAGAAGATTCAAAGAGAGTGAGATGCCAGCTCCTTTCATTCAGTCAGTAGCTTCAATCATTTCTGGTATATGAATAACATGATGTTTTTCAATGGCAAAAATCAATGAATATTGTAAATGCACAAACAGTAATTTCTCCGCATTGCAAGGTGCAATTCTGAAATTTTTTGCTTTTTAGTGCTCCTCTTAGCATGATAAAGAAGATTCAAAGAGAGTGAGATGCCAGCTCCTTTCATTCAGTCAGTAGCTTCAAACATTTCTGGTATATGAATAACATGATGTTTTTCAATGGCAAAAATCAATGAATATTGTAAATGCACAAACAGTAATTTCTCCGCATTGCAAGGTGCAATTCTGAAATTTTTTGCTTTTCCTGCTCCTCTTAGCATGATAAAGAAGATTCAAGGAGAGTGAGATGCCAGCTCCTTTCATTCAGTCAGTAGCTTCAATCATTTCTGGTATATGAATAACATGATGTTTTTCAATGGCAAAAATCAATGAATATTGTAAATGCACAAACAGTAATTTCTCCGCATTGCAAGGTGCAATTCTGAAATTTTTTGCTTTTTAGTGCTCCTCTTAGCATGATAAAGAAGATTCAAAGAGAGTGAGATGCCAGCTCCTTTCATTCAGTCAGTAGCTTCAAACATTTCTGGTATATGAATAACATGATGTTTTTCAATGGCAAAAATCAATGAATATTGTAAATGCACAAACAGTAATTTCTCCGCATTGCAAGGTGCAATTCTGAAATTTTTTGCTTTTTCCTGCTCCTCTTAGCATGATACAGAAGATTCAAAGAGTGTGAGATGCCAGCTCCTTTCATTCAGTCAGTCGCTTCAATCATTTCTGGACGTTTTTCAATGGCAAAAATCAATGAATATTGTAAATGCACAAACAGTAATTTCTCCGCATTGCAAGGTGCAATTCTGATATTTTTTGCTTTTTCCTGCTCAACTTAGCATGATAAAGAAGATTCAAAGAGAGTGAGATGCCAGGTCCTTTCATTCAGTCAGTAGCTTCAATCATTTCTGGTATATGAATAACATGATGTTTTTCAATGGCAAAAATCAATGAATATTGTAAATGCACAAACAGTAATTTCTCCGCATTGCAAGGTGCAATTCTGAAATTTTTTGCTTTTTCCTGCTCCTCTTAGCATGATAAAGAAGATTCAAAGAGAGTGAGATGCCAGCTCCTTTCATTCAGTCAGTAGCTTCAAACATATCTGGTATATGAATAACATGATGTTTTTCAATGGCAAAAATCAATGAATATAGTAAATGCACAAACAGTAATTTCTCCGCATTGCAAGGTGCAATTCTGAAATTTTTTGCTTTTTCCTGCTCCTCTTAGCATGATAAAGAAGATTCAAAGAGATTGAGATGCCAGCTCCTTTCATTCAGTCAGTAGCTTCAATCATTTCTGGACGTTTTTCAATGGCAAAAATCAATGAATATTGTAAATGCACAAACAGTAATTTCTCCGCATTGCAAGGTGCAATTCTGAAATTTTTTGCTTTTTAATGCTCCTCTTAGCATGATAAAGAAGATTCAAAGAGAGTGAGATGCCAGCTCCTTTCATTCAGTCAGTAGCTTCAAACATTTCTGGTATATGAATAACATGATGTTTTTCAATGGCAAAAATCAATGAATATTGTAAATGCACAAACAGTAATTTCTCCGCATTGCAAGGTGCAATTCTGAAATTTTTTGCTTTTCCTGCTCCTCTTAGCATGATAAAGAAGATTCAAAGAGAGTGAGATGCCAGCTCCTTTCATTCAGTCAGTAGCTTCAATCATTTCTGGTATATGAATAACATGATGTTTTTCAATGGCAAAAATCAATGAATATTGTAAATGCACAAACAGTAATTTCTCCGCATTGCAAGGTGCAATTCTGAAATTTTTTGCTTTTTAGTGCTCCTCTTAGCATGATAAAGAAGATTCAAAGAGAGTGAGATGCCAGCTCCTTTCATTCAGTCAGTAGCTTCAAACATTTCTGGTATATGAATAACATGATGTTTTTCAATGGCAAAAATCAATGAATATTGTAAATGCACAAACAGTAATTTCTCTGCATTGCAAGGTGCAATTCTGAAATTTTTTGCTTTTTCCTGCTCCTCTTAGCATGATAAAGAAGATTCAAAGAGAGTGAGATGCCAGCTCCTTTCATTCAGTCAGTAGCTTCAAACATATCTGGTATATGAATAACATGATGTTTTTCAATGGCAAAAATCAATGAATATTGTAAATGCACAAACAGTAATTTCTCCGCATTGCAAGGTGCAATTCTGAAATTTTTTGCTTTTTCCTGCTCCTCTAAGCATGATAAAGAAGATTCAAAGAGATTGAGATGCCAGCTCCTTTCATTCAGTCAGTAGCTTCAATCATTTCTGGACGTTTTTCAATGGCAAAAATCAATGAATATTGTAAATGCACAAACAGTAATTTCTCCGCATTGCAAGGTGCAATTCTGAAATTTTTTGCTTTTTAGTGCTCCTCTTAGCATGATAAAGAAGATTCAAAGAGAGTGAGATGCCAGCTCCTTTCATTCAGTCAGTAGCTTCAAACATTTCTGGTATATGAATAACATGATGTTTTTCAATGGCAAAAATCAATGAATATTGTAAATGCACAAACAGTAATTTCTCCGCATTGCAAGGTGCAATTCTGAAATTTTTTGCTTTTCCTGCTCCTCTTAGCATGATAAAGAAGATTCAAAGAGAGTGAGATGCCAGCTCCTTTCATTCAGTCAGTAGCTTCAATCATTTCTGGTATATGAATAACATGATGTTTTTCAATGGCAAAAATCAATGAATATTGTAAATGCACAAACAGTAATTTCTCCGCATTGCAAGGTGCAATTCTGAAATTTTTTGCTTTTTAGTGCTCCTCTTAGCATGATAAAGAAGATTCAAAGAGAGTGAGATGCCAGCTCCTTTCATTCAGTCAGTAGCTTCAAACATTTCTGGTATATGAATAACATGATGTTTTTCAATGGCAAAAATCAATGAATATTGTAAATGCACAAACAGTAATTTCTCCGCATTGCAAGGTGCAATTCTGAAATTTTTTGCTTTTCCTGCTCCTCTTAGCATGATAAAGAAGATTCAAGGAGAGTGAGATGCCAGCTCCTTTCATTCAGTCAGTAGCTTCAATCATTTCTGGTATATGAATAACATGATGTTTTTCAATGGCAAAAATCAATGAATATTGTAAATGCACAAACAGTAATTTCTCCGCATTGCAAGGTGCAATTCTGAAATTTTTTGCTTTTTAGTGCTCCTCTTAGCATGATAAAGAAGATTCAAAGAGAGTGAGATGCCAGCTCCTTTCATTCAGTCAGTAGCTTCAAACATTTCTGGTATATGAATAACATGATGTTTTTCAATGGCAAAAATCAATGAATATTGTAAATGCACAAACAGTAATTTCTCCGCATTGCAAGGTGCAATTCTGAAATTTTTTGCTTTTTCCTGCTCCTCTTAGCATGATACAGAAGATTCAAAGAGTGTGAGATGCCAGCTCCTTTCATTCAGTCAGTCGCTTCAATCATTTCTGGACGTTTTTCAATGGCAAAAATCAATGAATATTGTAAATGCACAAACAGTAATTTCTCCGCATTGCAAGGTGCAATTCTGATATTTTTTGCTTTTTCCTGCTCAACTTAGCATGATAAAGAAGATTCAAAGAGAGTGAGATGCCAGGTCCTTTCATTCAGTCAGTAGCTTCAATCATTTCTGGTATATGAATAACATGATGTTTTTCAATGGCAAAAATCAATGAATATTGTAAATGCACAAACAGTAATTTCTCCGCATTGCAAGGTGCAATTCTGAAATTTTTTGCTTTTTCCTGCTCCTCTTAGCATGATAAAGAAGATTCAAAGAGAGTGAGATGCCAGCTCCTTTCATTCAGTCAGTAGCTTCAAACATATCTGGTATATGAATAACATGATGTTTTTCAATGGCAAAAATCAATGAATATAGTAAATGCACAAACAGTAATTTCTCCGCATTGCAAGGTGCAATTCTGAAATTTTTTGCTTTTTCCTGCTCCTCTTAGCATGATAAAGAAGATTCAAAGAGATTGAGATGCCAGCTCCTTTCATTCAGTCAGTAGCTTCAATCATTTCTGGACGTTTTTCAATGGCAAAAATCAATGAATATTGTAAATGCACAAACAGTAATTTCTCCGCATTGCAAGGTGCAATTCTGAAATTTTTTGCTTTTTAATGCTCCTCTTAGCATGATAAAGAAGATTCAAAGAGAGTGAGATGCCAGCTCCTTTCATTCAGTCAGTAGCTTCAAACATTTCTGGTATATGAATAACATGATGTTTTTCAATGGCAAAAATCAATGAATATTGTAAATGCACAAACAGTAATTTCTCCGCATTGCAAGGTGCAATTCTGAAATTTTTTGCTTTTCCTGCTCCTCTTAGCATGATAAAGAAGATTCAAAGAGAGTGAGATGCCAGCTCCTTTCATTCAGTCAGTAGCTTCAATCATTTCTGGTATATGAATAACATGATGTTTTTCAATGGCAAAAATCAATGAATATTGTAAATGCACAAACAGTAATTTCTCCGCATTGCAAGGTGCAATTCTGAAATTTTTTGCTTTTTAGTGCTCCTCTTAGCATGATAAAGAAGATTCAAAGAGAGTGAGATGCCAGCTCCTTTCATTCAGTCAGTAGCTTCAAACATTTCTGGTATATGAATAACATGATGTTTTTCAATGGCAAAAATCAATGAATATTGTAAATGCACAAACAGTAATTTCTCTGCATTGCAAGGTGCAATTCTGAAATTTTTTGCTTTTTCCTGCTCCTCTTAGCATGATAAAGAAGATTCAAAGAGAGTGAGATGCCAGCACCTTTCATTCAGTCAGTAGCTTCAATCATTTCTGGACGTTTTTCAATGGCAAAAATCAATGAATATTGTAAATGCACAAACAGTAATTTCTCTGCATTGCAAGGTGCAATTCTGAAATTTTTTGCTTTTTCCTGCTCCTCTTAGCATGATAAAGACGATTCAAAGAGAGTGAGATGCCAGCTCCTTTCATTCAGTCAGTAGCTTCAATCATTTCTGGTATATGAATAACATGATGTTTTTCAATGGCAAAAATCAATGAATATTGTAAATGCACAAACAGTAATTTCTCCGCATTGCAAGGTGCAATTCTGAAATTTTTTGCTTTTCCTGCTCCTCTTAGCATGATAAAGAAGATTCAAGGAGAGTGAGATGCCAGCTCCTTTCATTCAGTCAGTAGCTTCAATCATTTCTGGTATATGAATAACATGATGTTTTTCAATGGCAAAAATCAATGAATATTGTAAATGCACAAACAGTAATTTCTCCGCATTGCAAGGTGCAATTCTGAAATTTTTTGCTTTTTAGTGCTCCTCTTAGCATGATAAAGAAGATTCAAAGAAAGTGAGATGCCAGCTCCTTTCATTCAGTCAGTAGCTTCAAACATTTCTGGTATATGAATAACATGATGTTTTTCAATGGCAAAAATCAATGAATATTGTAAATGCACAAACAGTAATTTCTCCGCATTGCAAGGTGCAATCCTGAAATTTTTTGCTTTTTCCTGCTCCTCTTAGCATGATAAAGAAGATTCAAAGAGTGTGAGATGCCAGCTCCTTTCATTCAGTCAGTAGCTTCAATCATTTCTGGACGTTTTTCAATGGCAAAAATCAATGAATATTGTAAATGCACAAACAGTAATTTCTCCGCATTGCAAGGTGCAATTCTGATATTTTTTGCTTTTTCCTGCTCAACTTAGCATGATAAAGAAGATTCAAAGAGAGTGAGATGCCAGGTCCTTTCATTCAGTCAGTAGCTTCAATCATTTCTGGTATATGAATAACATGATGTTTTTCAATGGCAAAAATCAATGAATATTGTAAATGCACAAACAGTAATTTCTCCGCATTGCAAGGTGCAATTCTGAAATTTTTTGCTTTTTCCTGCTCCTCTTAGCATGATAAAGAAGATTCAAAGAGAGTGAGATGCCAGCTCCTTTCATTCAGTCAGTAGCTTCAAACATATCTGGTATATGAATAACATGATGTTTTTCAATGGCAAAAATCAATGAATATTGTAAATGCACAAACAGTAATTTCTCCGCATTGCAAGGTGCAATTCTGAAATTTTTTGCTTTTTCCTGCTCCTCTAAGCATGATAAAGAAGATTCAAAGAGATTGAGATGCCAGCTCCTTTCATTCAGTCAGTAGCTTCAATCATTTCTGGACGTTTTTCAATGGCAAAAATCAATGAATATTGTAAATGCACAAACAGTAATTTCTCCGCATTGCAAGGTGCAATTCTGAAATTTTTTGCTTTTTAGTGCTCCTCTTAGCATGATAAAGAAGATTCAAAGAGAGTGAGATGCCAGCTCCTTTCATTCAGTCAGTAGCTTCAAACATTTCTGGTATATGAATAACATGATGTTTTTCAATGGCAAAAATCAATGAATATTGTAAATGCACAAACAGTAATTTCTCCGCATTGCAAGGTGCAATTCTGAAATTTTTTGCTTTTCCTGCTCCTCTTAGCATGATAAAGAAGATTCAAAGAGAGTGAGATGCCAGCTCCTTTCATTCAGTCAGTAGCTTCAATCATTTCTGGTATATGAATAACATGATGTTTTTCAATGGCAAAAATCAATGAATATTGTAAATGCACAAACAGTAATTTCTCCGCATTGCAATGTGCAATTCTGAAATTTTTTGCTTTTTAGTGCTCCTCTTAGCATGATAAAGAAGATTCAAAGAGAGTGAGATGCCAGCTCCTTTCATTCAGTCAGTAGCTTCAAACATTTCTGGTATATGAATAACATGATGTTTTTCAATGGCAAAAATCAATGAATATTGTAAATGCACAAACAGTAATTTCTCCGCATTGCAAGGTGCAATTCTGAAATTTTTTGCTTTTCCTGCTCCTCTTAGCATGATAAAGAAGATTCAAGGAGAGTGAGATGCCAGCTCCTTTCATTCAGTCAGTAGCTTCAATCATTTCTGGTATATGAATAACATGATGTTTTTCAATGGCAAAAATCAATGAATATTGTAAATGCACAAACAGTAATTTCTCCGCATTGCAAGGTGCAATTCTGAAATTTTTTGCTTTTTAGTGCTCCTCTTAGCATGATAAAGAAGATTCAAAGAGAGTGAGATGCCAGCTCCTTTCATTCAGTCAGTAGCTTCAAACATTTCTGGTATATGAATAACATGATGTTTTTCAATGGCAAAAATCAATGAATATTGTAAATGCACAAACAGTAATTTCTCCGCATTGCAAGGTGCAATTCTGAAATTTTTTGCTTTTTCCTGCTCCTCTTAGCATGATACAGAAGATTCAAAGAGTGTGAGATGCCAGCTCCTTTCATTCAGTCAGTCGCTTCAATCATTTCTGGACGTTTTTCAATGGCAAAAATCAATGAATATTGTAAATGCACAAACAGTAATTTCTCCGCATTGCAAGGTGCAATTCTGATATTTTTTGCTTTTTCCTGCTCAACTTAGCATGATAAAGAAGATTCAAAGAGAGTGAGATGCCAGGTCCTTTCATTCAGTCAGTAGCTTCAATCATTTCTGGTATATGAATAACATGATGTTTTTCAATGGCAAAAATCAATGAATATTGTAAATGCACAAACAGTAATTTCTCCGCATTGCAAGGTGCAATTCTGAAATTTTTTGCTTTTTCCTGCTCCTCTTAGCATGATAAAGAAGATTCAAAGAGAGTGAGATGCCAGCTCCTTTCATTCAGTCAGTAGCTTCAAACATATCTGGTATATGAATAACATGATGTTTTTCAATGGCAAAAATCAATGAATATAGTAAATGCACAAACAGTAATTTCTCCGCATTGCAAGGTGCAATTCTGAAATTTTTTGCTTTTTCCTGCTCCTCTTAGCATGATAAAGAAGATTCAAAGAGATTGAGATGCCAGCTCCTTTCATTCAGTCAGTAGCTTCAATCATTTCTGGACGTTTTTCAATGGCAAAAATCAATGAATATTGTAAATGCACAAACAGTAATTTCTCCGCATTGCAAGGTGCAATTCTGAAATTTTTTGCTTTTTAGTGCTCCTCTTAGCATGATAAAGAAGATTCAAAGAGAGTGAGATGCCAGCTCCTTTCATTCAGTCAGTAGCTTCAAACATTTCTGGTATATGAATAACATGATGTTTTTCAATGGCAAAAATCAATGAATATTGTAAATGCACAAACAGTAATTTCTCCGCATTGCAAGGTGCAATTCTGAAATTTTTTGCTTTTCCTGCTCCTCTTAGCATGATAAAGAAGATTCAAAGAGAGTGAGATGCCAGCTCCTTTCATTCAGTCAGTAGCTTCAATCATTTCTGGTATATGAATAACATGATGTTTTTCAATGGCAAAAATCAATGAATATTGTAAATGCACAAACAGTAATTTCTCCGCATTGCAAGGTGCAATTCTGAAATTTTTTGCTTTTTAGTGCTCCTCTTAGCATGATAAAGAAGATTCAAAGAGAGTGAGATGCCAGCTCCTTTCATTCAGTCAGTAGCTTCAAACATTTCTGGTATATGAATAACATGATGTTTTTCAATGGCAAAAATCAATGAATATTGTAAATGCTCAAACAGTAATTTCTCCGCATTGCAAGGTGCAATTCTGAAATTTTTTGCTTTTTCCTGCTCCTCTTAGCATGATAAAGAAGATTCAAAGAGAGTGAGATGCCAGCTCCTTTCATTCAGTCAGTAGCTTCAATCATTTCTGGACGTTTTTCAATGGCAAAAATCAATGAATATTGTAAATGCACAAACAGTAATTTCTCCGCATTGCAAGGTGCAATTCTGATATTTTTTGCTTTTTCCTGCTCAACTTAGCATGATAAAGAAGATTCAAAGATAGTGAGATGCCAGGTCCTTTCATTCAGTCAGTAGCTTCAATCATTTCTGGTATATGAATAACATGATGTTTTTCAAAGGCAAAAATCAATGAATATTGTAAATGCACAAACAGTAATTTCTCCGCATTGCAAGGTGCAATTCTGAAATTTTTTGCTTTTTCCTGCTCCTCTTAGCATGATAAAGAAGATTCAAAGAGAGTGAGATGCCAGATCCTTTCATTCAGTCAGTAGCTTCAAACATATCTGGTATATGAATAACATGATGTTTTTCAATGGCAAAAATCAATGAATATTGTAAATGCACAAACAGTAATTTCTCCGCATTGCAAGGTGCAATTCTGAAATTTTTTGCTTTTTCCTGCTCCTCTTAGCATGATAAAGAAGATTCAAAGAGATTGAGATGCCAGCTCCTTTCATTCAGTCAGTAGCTTCAATCATTTCTGGACGTTTTTCAATGGCAAAAATCAATGAATATTGTAAATGCACAAACAGTAATTTCTCCGCATTGCAAGGTGCAATTCTGAAATTTTTTGCTTTTTAGTGCTCCTCTTAGCATGATAAAGAAGATTCAAAGAGAGTGAGATGCCAGCTCCTTTCATTCAGTCAGTAGCTTCAAACATTTCTGTTATATGAATAACATGATGTTTTTCAATGGCAAAAATCAATGAATATTGTAAATGCACAAACAGTAATTTCTCCTCATTGCAAGGTGCAATTCTGAAATTTTTTGCTTTTTCCTGCTCCTCTTAGCATGATAAAGAAGATTCAAAGAGAGTGAGATGCCAGCTCCTTTCATTCAGTCAGTAGCTTCAATCATTTCTGGACGTTTGTCAATGGCAAAAATCAATGAATATTGTAAATGCACAAACAGTAATTTCTCCGCATTGCAAGGTGCAATTCTGATATTTTTTGCTTTTTCCTGCTCCTCTTAGCATGATAAAGAAGATTCAAAGAGAGTGAGATGCCAGGTCCTTTCATTCAGTCAGTAGCTTCAATCATTTCTGGTATATGAATAACATGATGTTTTTCAATGGCAAAAATCAATGAATATTGTAAATGCACAAACAGTAATTTCTCCGCATTGCAAGGTGCAATTCTGAAATTTTTTGCTTTTTCCTGCTCCTCTTAGCATGATAAAGAAGATTCAAAGAGAGTGAGATGCCAGCTCCTTTCATTCAGTCAGTAGCTTCAAACATTTCTGGTATATGAATAACATGATGTTTTTCAATGGCAAAAATCAATGAATATTGTAAATGCACAAACAGTAATTTCTCAGTATTGCAAGGTGCAATTCTGAAATTTTTTGCTTTTTCCTGCTCCTCTTAGCATGATAAAGAAGATTCAAAGAGAGTGAGATGCCAGCTCCTTTCATTCAGTCAGTAGCTTCAATCATTTCTGGACGTTTTTCAATGGCAAAAATCAATGAATATTGTAAATGCACAAACAGTAATTTCTCCGCATTGCAAGGTGCAATTCTGAAATTTTTTGCTTTTTCCTGCTCCTCTTAGCATGATAAAGAAGATTCAAAGAGAGTGAGATGCCAGCTCCTTTCATTCAGTCAGTAGCTTCAAACATTTCTGGTATATGAATAACATGATGTTTTTCAATGGCAAAAATCAATGAATATTGTAAATGCACAAACAGTAATTTCTCTGCATTGCAAGGTGCAATTCTGAAATTTTTTGCTTTTTCCTGCTCCTCTTAGCATGATAAAGAAGATTCAAAGAGAGTGAGATGCCAGCTCCTTTCAATCAGTCAGTAGCTTCAATCATTTCTGGACGTTTTTCAATGGCAAAAATCAATGAATATTGTAAATGCACAAACAGTAATTTCTCCGCATTGCAAGGTGCAATTCTGATATTTTTTGCTTTTTCCTGCTCAACTTAGCATGATAAAGAAGATTCAAAGATAGTGAGATGCCAGGTCCTTTCATTCAGTCAGTAGCTTCAATCATTTCTGGTATATGAATAACATGATGTTTTTCAATGGCAAAAATCAATGAATATTGTAAATGCACAAACAGTAATTTCTCCGCATTGCAAGGTGCAATTCTGAAATTTTTTGCTTTTTCCTGCTCCTCTTAGCATGATAAAGAAGATTCAAAGAGAGTGAGATGCCAGATCCTTTCATTCAGTCAGTAGCTTCAAACATATCTGGTATATGAATAACATGATGTTTTTCAATGGCAAAAATCAATGAATATTGTAAATGCACAAACAGTAATTTCTCCGCATTGCAAGGTGCAATTCTGAAATTTTTTGCTTTTTCCTGCTCCTCTTAGCATGATAAAGAAGATTCAAAGAGATTGAGATGCCAGCTCCTTTCATTCAGTCAGTAGCTTCAATCATTTCTGGACGTTTTTCAATGGCAAAAATCAATGAATATTGTAAATGCACAAACAGTAATTTCTCCGCATTGCAAGGTGCAATTCTGAAATTTTTTGCTTTTTAGTGCTCCTCTTAGCATGATAAAGAAGATTCAAAGAGAGTGAGATGCCAGCTCCTTTCATTCAGTCAGTAGCTTCAAACATTTCTGTTATATGAATAACATGATGTTTTTCAATGGCAAAAATCAATGAATATTGTAAATGCACAAACAGTAATTTCTCCTCATTGCAAGGTGCAATTCTGAAATTTTTTGCTTTTTCCTGCTCCTCTTAGCATGATAAAGAAGATTCAAAGAGAGTGAGATGCCAGCTCCTTTCATTCAGTCAGTAGCTTCAATCATTTCTGGACGTTTGTCAATGGCAAAAATCAATGAATATTGTAAATGCACAAACAGTAATTTCTCCGCATTGCAAGGTGCAATTCTGATATTTTTTGCTTTTTCCTGCTCCTCTTAGCATGATAAAGAAGATTCAAAGAGAGTGAGATGCCAGGTCCTTTCATTCAGTCAGTAGCTTCAATCATTTCTGGTATATGAATAACATGATGTTTTTCAATGGCAAAAATCAATGAATATTGTAAATGCACAAACAGTAATTTCTCCGCATTGCAAGGTGCAATTCTGAAATTTTTTGCTTTTTCCTGCTCCTCTTAGCATGATAAAGAAGATTCAAAGAGAGTGAGATGCCAGCTCCTTTCATTCAGTCAGTAGCTTCAAACATTTCTGGTATATGAATAACATGATGTTTTTCAATGGCAAAAATCAATGAATATTGTAAATGCACAAACAGTAATTTCTCAGTATTGCAAGGTGCAATTCTGAAATTTTTTGCTTTTTCCTGCTCCTCTTAGCATGATAAAGAAGATTCAAAGAGAGTGAGATGCCAGCTCCTTTCATTCAGTCAGTAGCTTCAATCATTTCTGGACGTTTTTCAATGGCAAAAATCAATGAATATTGTAAATGCACAAACAGTAATTTCTCCGCATTGCAAGGTGCAATTCTGAAATTTTTTGCTTTTTCCTGCTCCTCTTAGCATGATAAAGAAGATTCAAAGAGAGTGAGATGCCAGGTCCTTTCATTCAGTCAGTAGCTTCAATCATTTCTGGTATATGAATAACATGATGTTTTTCAATGGCAAAAATCAATGAATATTGTAAATGCACAAACAGTAATTTCTCCGCATTGCAAGGTGCAATTCTGAAATTTTTTGCTTTTTCCTGCTCCTCTTAGCATGATAAAGAAGATTCAAAGAGAGTGAGATGCCAGCTCCTTTCATTCAGTCAGTAGCTTCAAACATTTCTGGTATATGAATAACATGATGTTTTTCAATGGCAAAAATCAATGAATATTGTAAATGCACAAACAGTAATTTCTCAGTATTGCAAGGTGCAATTCTGAAATTTTTTGCTTTTTCCTGCTCCTCTTAGCATGATAAAGAAGATTCAAAGAGAGTGAGATGCCAGCTCCTTTCATTCAGTCAGTAGCTTCAATCATTTCTGGACGTTTTTCAATGGCAAAAATCAATGAATATTGTAAATGCACAAACAGTAATTTCTCCGCATTGCAAGGTGCAATTCTGAAATTTTTTGCTTTTTCCTGCTCCTCTTAGCATGATAAAGAAGATTCAAAGAGAGTGAGATGCCAGCTCCTTTCATTCAGTCAGTAGCTTCAAACATTTCTGGTATATGAATAACATGATGTTTTTCAATGGCAAAAATCAATGAATATTGTAAATGCACAAACAGTAATTTCTCTGCATTGCAAGGTGCAATTCTGAAATTTTTTGCTTTTTCCTGCTCCTCTTAGCATGATAAAGAAGATTCAAAGAGAGTGAGATGCCAGCTCCTTTCAATCAGTCAGTAGCTTCAATCATTTCTGGACGTTTTTCAATGGCAAAAATCAATGAATATTGTAAATGCACAAACAGTAATTTCTCCGCATTGCAAGGTGCAATTCTGATATTTTTTGCTTTTTCCTGCTCAACTTAGCATGATAAAGAAGATTCAAAGATAGTGAGATGCCAGGTCCTTTCATTCAGTCAGTAGCTTCAATCATTTCTGGTATATGAATAACATGATGTTTTTCAATGGCAAAAATCAATGAATATTGTAAATGCACAAACAGTAATTTCTCCGCATTGCAAGGTGCAATTCTGAAATTTTTTGCTTTTTCCTGCTCCTCTTAGCATGATAAAGAAGATTCAAAGAGAGTGAGATGCCAGATCCTTTCATTCAGTCAGTAGCTTCAAACATATCTGGTATATGAATAACATGATGTTTTTCAATGGCAAAAATCAATGAATATTGTAAATGCACAAACAGTAATTTCTCCGCATTGCAAGGTGCAATTCTGAAATTTTTTGCTTTTTCCTGCTCCTCTTAGCATGATAAAGAAGATTCAAAGAGATTGAGATGCCAGCTCCTTTCATTCAGTCAGTAGCTTCAATCATTTCTGGACGTTTTTCAATGGCAAAAATCAATGAATATTGTAAATGCACAAACAGTAATTTCTCCGCATTGCAAGGTGCAATTCTGAAATTTTTTGCTTTTTAGTGCTCCTCTTAGCATGATAAAGAAGATTCAAAGAGAGTGAGATGCCAGCTCCTTTCATTCAGTCAGTAGCTTCAAACATTTCTGTTATATGAATAACATGATGTTTTTCAATGGCAAAAATCAATGAATATTGTAAATGCACAAACAGTAATTTCTCCTCATTGCAAGGTGCAATTCTGAAATTTTTTGCTTTTTCCTGCTCCTCTTAGCATGATAAAGAAGATTCAAAGAGAGTGAGATGCCAGCTCCTTTCATTCAGTCAGTAGCTTCAATCATTTCTGGACGTTTGTCAATGGCAAAAATCAATGAATATTGTAAATGCACAAACAGTAATTTCTCCGCATTGCAAGGTGCAATTCTGATATTTTTTGCTTTTTCCTGCTCCTCTTAGCATGATAAAGAAGATTCAAAGAGAGTGAGATGCCAGGTCCTTTCATTCAGTCAGTAGCTTCAATCATTTCTGGTATATGAATAACATGATGTTTTTCAATGGCAAAAATCAATGAATATTGTAAATGCACAAACAGTAATTTCTCCGCATTGCAAGGTGCAATTCTGAAATTTTTTGCTTTTTCCTGCTCCTCTTAGCATGATAAAGAAGATTCAAAGAGAGTGAGATGCCAGCTCCTTTCATTCAGTCAGTAGCTTCAAACATTTCTGGTATATGAATAACATGATGTTTTTCAATGGCAAAAATCAATGAATATTGTAAATGCACAAACAGTAATTTCTCAGTATTGCAAGGTGCAATTCTGAAATTTTTTGCTTTTTCCTGCTCCTCTTAGCATGATAAAGAAGATTCAAAGAGAGTGAGATGCCAGCTCCTTTCATTCAGTCAGTAGCTTCAATCATTTCTGGACGTTTTTCAATGGCAAAAATCAATGAATATTGTAAATGCACAAACAGTAATTTCTCCGCATTGCAAGGTGCAATTCTGAAATTTTTTGCTTTTTCCTGCTCCTCTTAGCATGATAAAGAAGATTCAAAGAGAGTGAGATGCCAGCTCCTTTCATTCAGTCAGTAGCTTCAAACATTTCTGGTATATGAATAACATGATGTTTTTCAATGGCAAAAATCAATGAATATTGTAAATGCACAAACAGTAATTTCTCTGCATTGCAAGGTGCAATTCTGAAATTTTTTGCTTTTTCCTGCTCCTCTTAGCATGATAAAGAAGATTCAAAGAGAGTGAGATGCCAGCTCCTTTCAATCAGTCAGTAGCTTCAATCATTTCTGGACGTTTTTCAATGGCAAAAATCAATGAATATTGTAAATGCACAAACAGTAATTTCTCCGCATTGCAACGTGCAATTCTGAAATTTTTTGCTTTTTCCTGCTCCTCTTAGCATGATAAAGACGATTCAAAGAGAGTGAGATGCCAGCTCCTTTCATTCAGTCAGTAGCTTCAATCATTTCTGGTATATGAATAACATGATGTTTTTCAATGGCAAAAATCTATGAATATTGTAAATGCACAAACAGTAATTTCTCCGCATTGCAAGTTGCAATTCTGAAATTTTTTGCTTTTCCTGCTCCTCTTAGCATGATAAAGAAGATTCAAAGAGAGTGAGATGCCAGCTCCTTTCATTCAGTCAGTAGCTTCAATCATTTCTGGTATATGAATAACATGATGTTTTTCAATGGCAAAAATCAATGAATATTGTAAATGCACAAACAGTAATTTCTCCGCATTGCAAGGTGCAATTCTGAAATTTTTTGCTTTTTAGTGCTACTCTTAGCATGATAAAGAAGATTCAAAGAGAGTGAGATGCCAGCTCCTTTCATTCAGTCAGTAGCTTCAAACATTTCTGGTATATGAATAACATGATGTTTTTCATTGGCAAAAATCAATGAATATTGTAAATGCACAAACAGTAATTTCTCCGCATTGCAAGGTGCAATTCTGAAATTTTTTGCTTTTTCCTGCTCCTCTTAGCATGATAAAGAAGATTCAAAGAGAGTGAGATGCCAGCTCCTTTCATTCAGTCAGTAGCTTCAATCATTTCTGGACGTTTTTCAATGGCAAAAATCAATGAATATTGTAAATGCACAAACAGTAATTTCTCCGCATTGCAAGGTGCAATTCTGAAATTTTTTGCTTTTTCCTGCTCCTCTTAGCATGATAAAGAAGTTTCAAAGAGAGTGAGATGCCAGGTCCTTTCATTCAGTCAGTAGCTTCAATCATTTCTGGTATATGAATAACATGATGTTTTTCAATGGCAAAAATCAAGGAATATTGTAAATGCACAAACAGTAATTTCTCCGCATTGCAAGGTGCAATTCTGAAATTTTTTGCTTTTTCCTGCTCCTCTTAGCATGATAAAGAAGATTCAAAGAGAGTGAGATGCCAGCTCCTTTCATTCAGTCAGTAGCTTCAAACATATCTGGTATATGAATAGCATGATGTTTTTCAATGGCAAAAATCAATGAATATTGTAAATGCACAAACAGTAATTTCTCCGCATTGCAAGGTGCAATTCTGAAATTTTTTGCTTTTTCCTGCTCCTCTTAGCATGATAAAGAAGATTCAAAGAGATTGAGATGCCAGCTCCTTTCATTCAGTCAGTAGCTTCAATCATTTCTGGACGTTTTTCAATGGCAAAAATCAATGAATATTGTAAATGCACAAACAGTAATTTCTCCGCATTGCAAGGTGCAATTCTGATATTTTTTGCTTTTTCCTGCTCCTCTTAGCATGATAAAGAAGATTCAAAGAGAGTGAGATGCCAGGTCCTTTCATTCAGTCAGTAGCTTCAATCATTTCTGGTATATAAATAACATGATGTTTTTCAATGGCAAAAATCAATGAATATTGTAAATGCACAAACAGTAATTTCTCCGCATTGCAAGGTGCAATTCTGAAATTTTTTGCTTTTTCCTGCTCCTCTTAGCATGATAAAGAAGATTCAAAGAGAGTGAGATGCCAGCTCCTTTCATTCAGTCAGTAGCTTCAAACATTTCTGGTATATGAATAACATGATGTTTTTCAATGGCAAAAATCAATGAATATTGTAAATGCACAAACAGTAATTTCTCTGCATTGCAAGGTGCAATTCTGAAATTTTTTGCTTTTTCCTGCTCCTCTTAGCATGATAAAGAAGATTCAAAGAGAGTGAGATGCCTGCTCCTTTCATTCAGTCAGTAGCTTCAATCATTTCTGGACGTTTTTCAATGGCAAAAATCAATGAATATTGTAAATGCACAAACAGTAATTTCTCCGCATTGCAAGGTGCAATTCTGAAATTTTTTGCTTTTTCCTGCTCCTCTTAGCATGATAAAGACGATTCAAAGAGAGTGAGATGCCAGCTCCTTTCATTCAGTCAGTAGCTTCAATCATTTCTGGTATATGAATAACATGATGTTTTTCAATGGCAAAAATCAATGAATATTGTAAATGCACAAACAGTAATTTCTCCGCATTGCAAGGTGCAATTCTAAAATTTTTTGCTTTTCCTGCTCCTCTTAGCATGATAAAGAAGATTCAAAGAGAGTGAGATGCCAGCTCCTTTCATTTAGTCAGTAGCTTCAATCATTTCTGGTATATGAATAACATGATGTTTTTCAATGGCAAAAATCAATGAATATTGTAAATGCACAAACAGTAATTTCTCCGCATTGCAAGGTGCAATTCTGAAATTTTTTGCTTTTTAAAGCTCCTCTTAGCATGATAAAGAAGATTCAAAGAGAGTGAGATGCCAGCTCCTTTCATTCAGTCAGTAGCTTCAAACATTTCTGGTATATGAATAACATGATGTTTTTCAATGGCAAAAATCAATGAATATTGTAAATGCACAAACAGTAATTTCTCCGCATTGCAAGGTGCAATTCTGAAATTTTTTGCTTTTTCCTGCTCCTCTTAGCATGATAAAGAAGATTCAAAGAGAGTGAGATGCCAGCTCCTTTCATTCAGTCAGTAGCTTCAATCATTTCTGGACGTTTTTCAATGGCAAAAATCAATGAATATTGTAAATGCACAAACAGTAATTTCTCCGCATTGCAAGGTGCAATTCTGATATTTTTTGCTTTTTCCTGCTCATCTTAGCATGATAAAGAAGATTCAAAGAGAGTGAGATGCCAGGTCCTTTCATTCAGTCAGTAGCTTCAATCATTTCTGGTATATGAATAACATGATGTTTTTCAATGGCAAAAATCAATGAATATTGTAAATGCACAAACAGTAATTTCTCCGCATTGCAAGGTGCAATTCTGAAATTTTTTGCTTTTTCCTGCTCCTCTTAGCATGATAAAGAAGATTCAAAGAGAGTGAGATGCCAGCTCCTTTCATTCAGTCAGTAGCTTCAAACATTTCTGGTATATGAATAACATGATGTTTTTCAATGGCAAAAATCAATGAATATTGTAAATGCACAAACAGTAATTTCTCAGTATTGCAAGGTGCAATTCTGAAATTTTTTGCTTTTTCCTGCTCCTCTTAGCATGATAAAGAAGATTCAAAGAGAGTGAGATGCCAGCTCCTTTCATTCAGTCAGTAGCTTCAATCATTTCTGGACGTTTTTCAATGGCAAAAATCAATGAATATTGTAAATGCACAAACAGTAATTTCTCCGCATTGCAAGGTGCAATTCTGAAATTTTTTGCTTTTTCCTGCTCCTCTTAGCATGATAAAGAAGATTCAAAGAGAGTGAGATGCCAGCTCCTTTCATTCAGTCAGTAGCTTCAAACATTTCTGGTATATGAATAACATGATGTTTTTCAATGGCAAAAATCAATGAATATTGTAAATGCACAAACAGTAATTTCTCTGCATTGCAAGGTGCAATTCTGAAATTTTTTGCTTTTTCCTGCTCCTCTTAGCATGATAAAGAAGATTCAAAGAGAGTGAGATGCCAGCTCCTTTCAATCAGTCAGTAGCTTCAATCATTTCTGGACGTTTTTCAATGGCAAAAATCAATGAATATTGTAAATGCACAAACAGTAATTTCTCCGCATTGCAAGGTGCAATTCTGAAATTTTTTGCTTTTTCCTGCTCCTCTAAGCATGATAAAGACGATTCAAAGAGAGTGAGATGCCAGCTCCTTTCATTCAGTCAGTAGCTTCAATCATTTCTGGTATATGAATAACATGATGTTTTTCAATGGCAAAAATCTATGAATATTGTAAATGCACAAACAGTAATTTCTCCGCATTGCAAGGTGCAATTCTGAAATTTTTTGCTTTTCCTGCTCCTCTTAGCATGATAAAGAAGATTCAAAGAGAGTGAGATGCCAGCTCCTTTCATTCAGTCAGTAGCTTCAAACATTTCTGGTATATGAATAACATGATGTTTTTCAATGGCAAAAATCAATGAATATTGTAAATGCACAAACAGTAATTTCTCTGCATTGCAAGGTGCAATTCTGAAATTTTTTGCTTTTTCCTGCTCCTCTTAGCATGATAAAGAAGATTCAAAGAGAGTGAGATGCCTGCTCCTTTCATTCAGTCAGTAGCTTCAATCATTTCTGGACGTTTTTCAATGGCAAAAATCAATGAATATTGTAAATGCACAAACAGTAATTTCTCCGCATTGCAAGGTGCAATTCTGAAATTTTTTGCTTTTTCCTGCTCCTCTTAGCATGATAAAGACGATTCAAAGAGAGTGAGATGCCAGCTCCTTTCATTCAGTCAGTAGCTTCAATCATTTCTGGTATATGAATAACATGATGTTTTTCAATGGCAAAAATCAATGAATATTGTAAATGCACAAACAGTAATTTCTCCGCATTGCAAGGTGCAATTCTAAAATTTTTTGCTTTTCCTGCTCCTCTTAGCATGATAAAGAAGATTCAAAGAGAGTGAGATGCCAGCTCCTTTCATTTAGTCAGTAGCTTCAATCATTTCTGGTATATGAATAACATGATGTTTTTCAATGGCAAAAATCAATGAATATTGTAAATGCACAAACAGTAATTTCTCCGCATTGCAAGGTGCAATTCTGAAATTTTTTGCTTTTTAAAGCTCCTCTTAGCATGATAAAGAAGATTCAAAGAGAGTGAGATGCCAGCTCCTTTCATTCAGTCAGTAGCTTCAAACATTTCTGGTATATGAATAACATGATGTTTTTCAATGGCAAAAATCAATGAATATTGTAAATGCACAAACAGTAATTTCTCCGCATTGCAAGGTGCAATTCTGAAATTTTTTGCTTTTTCCTGCTCCTCTTAGCATGATAAAGAAGATTCAAAGAGAGTGAGATGCCAGCTCCTTTCATTCAGTCAGTAGCTTCAATCATTTCTGGACGTTTTTCAATGGCAAAAATCAATGAATATTGTAAATGCACAAACAGTAATTTCTCCGCATTGCAAGGTGCAATTCTGATATTTTTTGCTTTTTCCTGCTCCTCTTAGCATGATAAAGAAGATTCAAAGAGAGTGAGATGCCAGCTCCTTTCATTCAGTCAGTAGCTTCAATCATTTCTGGACGTTTTTCAATGGCAAAAATCAATGAATATTGTAAATGCACAAACAGTAATTTCTCCGCATTGCAAGGTGCAATTCTGAAATTTTTTGCTTTTTCCTGCTCCTCTTAGCATGATAAAGAAGATTCAAAGAGAGTGAGATGCCAGCTCCTTTCATTCAGTCAGTAGCTTCAAACATTTCTGGTATATGAATAACATGATGTTTTTCAATGGCAAAAATCAATGAATATTGTAAATGCACAAACAGTAATTTCTCTGCATTGCAAGGTGCAATTCTGAAATTTTTTGCTTTTTCCTGCTCCTCTTAGCATGATAAAGAAGATTCAAAGAGAGTGAGATGCCAGCTCCTTTCAATCAGTCAGTAGCTTCAATCATTTCTGGACGTTTTTCAATGGCAAAAATCAATGAATATTGTAAATGCACAAACAGTAATTTCTCCGCATTGCAAGGTGCAATTCTGAAATTTTTTGCTTTTTCCTGCTCCTCTAAGCATGATAAAGACGATTCAAAGAGAGTGAGATGCCAGCTCCTTTCATTCAGTCAGTAGCTTCAATCATTTCTGGTATATGAATAACATGATGTTTTTCAATGGCAAAAATCTATGAATATTGTAAATGCACAAACAGTAATTTCTCCGCATTGCAAGGTGCAATTCTGAAATTTTTTGCTTTTCCTGCTCCTCTTAGCATGATAAAGAAGATTCAAAGAGAGTGAGATGCCAGCTCCTTTCATTCAGTCAGTAGCTTCAATCATTTCTGGTATATGAATAACATGATGTTTTTCAATGGCAAAAATCAATGAATATTGTAAATGCACAAACAGTAATTTCTCCGCATTGCAAGGTGCAATTCTGAAATTTTTTGCTTTTTAGTGCTCCTCTTAGCATGATAAAGAAGATTCAAAGAGAGTGAGATGCCAGCTCCTTTCATTCAGTCAGTAGCTTCAAACATTTCTGGTATATGAATAACATGATGTTTTTCAATGGCAAAAATCAATGAATATTGTAGATGCACAAACAGTAATTTCTCCGCATTGCAAGGTGCAATTCTGAAATTTTTTGCTTTTTCCTGCTCCTCTTAGCATGATAAAGAAGATTCAAAGAGAGTGAGATGCCAGCTCCTTTCATTCAGTCAGTAGCTTCAATCATTTCTGGACGTTTTTCAATGGCAAAAATCAATGAATATTGTAAATGCACAAACAGTAATTTCTCCGCATTGCAAGGTGCAATTCTGAAATTTTTTGCTTTTTCCTGCTCCTCTTAGCATGATAAAGAAGTTTCAAAGAGAGTGAGATGCCAGGTCCTTTCATTCAGTCAGTAGCTTCAATCATTTCTGGTATATGAATAACATGATGTTTTTCAATGGCAAAAATCAAGGAATATTGTAAATGCACAAACAGTAATTTCTCCGCATTGCAAGGTGCAATTCTGAAATTTTTTGCTTTTTCCTGCTCCTCTTAGCATGATAAAGAAGATTCAAAGAGAGTGAGATGCCAGCTCCTTTCATTCAGTCAGTAGCTTCAAACATATCTGGTATATGAATAACATGATGTTTTTCAATGGCAAAAATCAATGAATATTGTAAATGCACAAACAGTAATTTCTCCGCATTGCAAGGTGCAATTCTGAAATTTTTTGCTTTTTCCTGCTCCTCTTAGCATGATAAAGAAGATTCAAAGAGATTGAGATGCCAGCTCCTTTCATTCAGTCAGTAGCTTCAATCATTTCTGGACGTTTTTCAATGGCAAAAATCAATGAATATTGTAAATGCACAAACAGTAATTTCTCCGCATTGCAAGGTGCAATTCTGATATTTTTTGCTTTTTCCTGCTCCTCTTAGCATGATAAAGAAGATTCAAAGAGAGTGAGATGCCAGGTCCTTTCATTCAGTCAGTAGCTTCAATCATTTCTGGTATATGAATAACATTATGTTTTTCAATGGCAAAAATCAATGAATATTGTAAATGCACAAACAGTAATTTCTCCGCATTGCAAGGTGCAATTCTGAAATTTTTTGCTTTTTCCTGCTCCTCTTAGCATGATAAAGAAGATTCAAAGAGAGTGAGATGCCAGCTCCTTTCATTCAGTCAGTAGCTTCAAACATTTCTGGTATATGAATAACATGATGTTTTTCAATGGCAAAAATCAATGAATATTGTAAATGCACAAACAGTAATTTCTCTGCATTGCAAGGTGCAATTCTGAAATTTTTTGCTTTTTCCTGCTCCTCTTAGCATGATAAAGAAGATTCAAAGAGAGTGAGATGCCTGCTCCTTTCATTCAGTCAGTAGCTTCAATCATTTCTGGACGTTTTTCAATGGCAAAAATCAATGAATATTGTAAATGCACAAACAGTAATTTCTCCGCATTGCAAGGTGCAATTCTGAAATTTTTTGCTTTTTCCTGCTCCTCTTAGCATGATAAAGACGATTCAAAGAGAGTGAGATGCCAGCTCCTTTCATTCAGTCAGTAGCTTCAATCATTTCTGGTATATGAATAACATGATGTTTTTCAATGGCAAAAATCAATGAATATTGTAAATGCACAAACAGTAATTTCTCCGCATTGCAAGGTGCAATTCTGAAATTTTTTGCTTTTCCTGCTCCTCTTAGCATGATAAAGAAGATTCAAAGAGAGTGAGATGCCATCTCCTTTCATTTAGTCAGTAGCTTCAATCATTTCTGGTATATGAATAACATGATGTTTTTCAATGGCAAAAATCAATGAATATTGTAAATGCACAAACAGTAATTTCTCCGCATTGCAAGGTGCAATTCTGAAATTTTTTGCTTTTTAAAGCTCCTCTTAGCATGATAAAGAAGATTCAAAGAGAGTGAGATGCCAGCTCCTTTCATTCAGTCAGTAGCTTCAAACATTTCTGGTATATGAATAACATGATGTTTTTCAATGGCAAAAATCAATGAATATTGTAAATGCACAAACAGTAATTTCTCCGCATTGCAAGGTGCAATTCTGAAATTTTTTGCTTTTTCCTGCTCCTCTTAGCATGATAAAGAAGATTCAAAGAGAGTGAGATGCCAGCTCCTTTCATTCAGTCAGTAGCTTCAATCATTTCTGGACGTTTTTCAATGGCAAAAATCAATGAATATTGTAAATGCACAAACAGTAATTTCTCCGCATTGCAAGGTGCAATTCTGATATTTTTTGCTTTTTCCTGCTCATCTTAGCATGATAAAGAAGATTCAAAGAGAGTGAGATGCCAGGTCCTTTCATTCAGTCAGTAGCTTCAATCATTTCTGGTATATGAATAACATGATGTTTTTCAATGGCAAAAATCAATGAATATTGTAAATGCACAAACAGTAATTTCTCCGCATTGCAAGGTGCAATTCTGAAATTTTTTGCTTTTTCCTGCTCCTCTTAGCATGATAAAGAAGATTCAAAGAGAGTGAGATGCCAGCTCCTTTCATTCAGTCAGTAGCTTCAAACATATCTGGTATATGAATAACATGATGTTTTTCAATGGCAAAAATCAATGAATATTGTAAATGCACAAACAGTAATTTCTCCGCATTGCAAGGTGCAATTCTGAAATTTTTTGCTTTTTCCTGCTCCTCTTAGCATGATAAAGAAGATTCAAAGAGATTGAGATGCCAGCTCCTTTCATTCAGTCAGTAGCTTCAATCATTTCTGGACGTTTTTCAATGGCAAAAATCAATGAATATTGTAAATGCACAAACAGTAATTTCTCCGCATTGCAAGGTGCAATTCTGATATTTTTTGCTTTTTCCTGCTCCTCTTAGCATGATAAAGAAGATTCAAAGAGAGTGAGATGCCAGGTCCTTTCATTCAGTCAGTAGCTTCAATCATTTCTGGTATTTGAATAACATGATGTTTTTCAATGGCAAAAATCAATGAATATTGTAAATGCACAAACAGTAATTTCTCCGCATTGCAAGGTGCAATTCTGAAATTTTTTGCTTTTTCCTGCTCCTCTTAGCATGATAAAGAAGATTCAAAGAGAGTGAGATGCCAGCTCCTTTCATTCAGTCAGTAGCTTCAAACATTTCTGGTATATGAATAACATGATGTTTTTCAATGTCAAAAATCAATGAATATTGTAAATGCACAAACAGTAATTTCTCTGCATTGCAAGGTGCAATTCTGAAATTTTTTGCTTTTTCCTGCTCCTCTTAGCATGATAAAGAAGATTCAAAGAGAGTGAGATGCCAGCTCCTTTCATTCAGTCAGTAGCTTCAATCATTTCTGGACGTTTTTCAATGGCAAAAATCAATGAATATTGTAAATGCACAAACAGTAATTTCTCCGCATTGCAAGGTGCAATTCTGAAATTTTTTGCTTTTCCTTCTCCTCTTAGCATGATAAAGAAGATTCAAAGAGAGTGAGATGCCAGCTCCTTTCATTCAGTCAGTAGCTTCAATCATTTCTGGTATATGAATAACATGATGTTTTTCAATGGCAAAAATCAATGAATATTGTAAATGCACAAACAGTAATTTCTCCGCATTGCAAAGTGCAATTCTGAAATTTTTTGCTTTTTAGTGCTCCTCTTAGCATGATAAAGAAGATTCAAAGAGAGTGAGATGCCAGCTCCTTTCATTCAGTCAGTAGCTTCAAACATTTCTGGTATATGAATAACATGATGTTTTTCAATGGCAAAAATCAATGAATATTGTAAATGCACAAACAGTAATTTCTCCGCATTGCAAGGTGCAATTCTGAAATTTTTTGCTTTTTCCTGCTCCTCTTAGCATGATAAAGAAGATTCAAAGAGAGTGAGATGCCAGCTCCTTTCATTCAGTCAGTAGCTTCAATCATTTCTGGACGTTTTTCAATGGCAAAAATCAATGAATATTGTAAATGCACAGACAGTAATTTCTCCGCATTGCAAGGTGCAATTCTGATATTTTTTGCTTTTTCCTGCTCAACTTAGCATGATAAAGAAGATTCAAAGAGAGTGAGATGCCAGGTCCTTTCATTCAGTCAGTAGCTTCAATCATTTCTGGTATATGAATAACATGATGTTTTTCAATGGCAAAAATCAATGAATATTGTAAATGCACAAACAGTAATTTCTCCGCATTGCAAGGTGCAATTCTGAAATTTTTTGCTTTTTCCTGCTCCTCTTAGCATGATAAAGAAGATTCAAAGAGAGTGAGATGCCAGCTCCTTTCATTCAGTCAGTAGCTTCAAACATATCTGGTATAAGAATAACATGATGTTTTTCAATGGCAAAAATCAATGAATATTGTAAATGCACAAACAGTAATTTCTCCGCATTGCAAGGTGCAATTCTGAAATTTTTTGCTTTTTCCTGCTCCTCTTAGCATGATAAAGAAGATTCAAAGAGATTGAGATGCCAGCTCCTTTCATTCAGTCAGTAGCTTCAATCATTTCTGGACATTTTTCAATGGCAAAAATCAATGAATATTGTAAATGCACAAACAGTAATTTCTCCGCATTGCAAGGTGCAATTCTGAAATTTTTTGCTTTTTAGTGCTCCTCTTAGCATGATAAAGAAGATTCAAAGAGAGTGAGATGCCAGCTCCTTTCATTCAGTCAGTAGCTTCAAACATTTCTGGTATATGAAAAACATGATGTTTTTCAATGGCAAAAATCAATGAATATTGTAAATGCACAAACAGTAATTTCTCCGCATTGCAAGGTGCAATTCTGAAACTTTTTGCTTTTTCCTGCTCCTCTTAGCATGATAAAGAAGATTCAAAGAGAGTGAGATGCCAGCTCCTTTCATTCAGTCAGTAGCTTCAATCATTTCTGGACATTTTTCAATGGCAAAAATCAATGAATATTGTAAATGCACAAACAATAATTTCTCCGCATTGCAAGGTGCAATTCTGATATTTTTTGCTTTTTCCTGCTCCTCTTAGCATGATAAAGAAGATTCAAAGAGAGTGAGATGCCAGGTCCTTTCATTCAGTCAGTAGCTTCAATCACTTCTGGTATATGAATAACATGATGTTTTTCAATGGCAAAAATCAATGAATATTGTAAATGCACAAACAGTAATTTCTCCGCATTGCAAGGTGCAATTCTGAAATTTTTTGCTTTTTCCTGCTCCTCTTAGCATGATAAAGAAGATTCAAAGAGAGTGAGATGCCAGCTCCTTTCATTCAGTCAGTAGCTTCAAACATTTCTGGTATATGAATAACATGATGTTTTTCAATGGCAAAAATCAATGAATATTGTAAATGCACAAACAGTAATTTCTCAGTATTGCAAGGTGCAATTCTGAAATTTTTTGCTTTTTCCTGCTCCTCTTAGCATGATAAAGAAGATTCAAAGAGAGTGAGATGCCAGCTCCTTTCATTCAGTTAGTAGCTTCAATCATTTCTGGACGTTTTTCAATGGCAAAAATCAATGAATATTGTAAATGCACAAACAGTAATTTCTCCGCATTGCAAGGTGCAATTCTGAAATTTTTTGCTTTTTCCTGCTCCTCTTAGCATGATAAAGAAGATTCAAAGAGAGTGAGATGCCAGCTCCTTTCATTCAGTCAGTAGCTTCAAACATTTCTGGTATATGAATAACATGATGTTTTTCAATGGCAAAAATCAATGAATATTGTAAATGCACAAACAGTAATTTCTCTGCATTGCAAGGTGCAATTCTGAAATTTTTTGCTTTTTCCTGCTCCTCTTAGCATGATAAAGAAGATTCAAAGAGAGTGAGATGCCAGCTCCTTTCAATCAGTCAGTAGCTTCAATCATTTCTGGACGTTTTTCAATGGCAAAAATCAATGAATATTGTAAATGCACAAACAGTAATTTCTCCGCATTGCAAGGTGCAATTCTGAAATTTTTTGCTTTTTCCTGCTCCTCTTAGCATGATAAAGACGATTCAAAGAGAGTGAGATGCCAGCTCCTTTCATTCAGTCAGTAGCTTCAATCATTTCTGGTATATGAATAACATGATGTTTTTCAATGGCAAAAATCTATGAATATTGTAAATGCACAAACAGTAATTTCTCCGCATTGCAAGGTGCAATTCTGAAATTTTTTGCTTTTCCTTCTCCTCTTAGCATGATAAAGAAGATTCAAAGAGAGTGAGATGCCAGCTCCTTTCATTCAGTCAGTAGCTTCAATCATTTCTGGTATATGAATAACATGATGTTTTTCAATGGCAAAAATCAATGAATATTGTAAATGCACAAACAGTAATTTCTCCGCATTGCAAGGTGCAATTCTGAAATTTTTTGCTTTTTAGTGCTCCTCTTAGCATGATAAAGAAGATTCAAAGAGAGTGAGATGCCAGCTCCTTTCATTCAGTCAGTAGCTTCAAACATTTCTGGTATATGAATAACATGATGTTTTTCAATGGCAAAAATCAATGAATATTGTAAATGCACAAACAGTAATTTCTCCGCATTGCAAGGTGCAATTCTGAATTTTTTTGCTTTTTCCTGCTCCTCTTAGCATAATAAAGAAGATTCAAAGAGAGTGAGATGCCAGCTCCTTTCATTCAGTCAGTAGCTTCAATCATTTCTGGACGTTTTTCAATGGCAAAAATCAATGAATATTGTAAATGCACAAACAGTAATTTCTCCGCATTGCAAGGTGCAATTCTGATATTTTTTGCTTTTTCCTGCTCCTCTTAGCATGATAAAGAAGATTCAAAGAGAGTGAGATGCCAGGTCCTTTCATTCAGTCAGTAGCTTCAATCATTTCTTGTATATGAATAACATGATGTTTTTCAATGGCAAAAATCAATGAATATTGTAAATGCACAAACAGTAATTTCTCCGCATTGCAAGGTGCAATTCTGAAATTTTTTGCTTTTTCCTGCTCCTCAGCATGATAAAGAAGATTCAAAGAGAGTGAGATGCCAGCTCCTTTCATTCAGTCAGTAGCTTCAAACATATCTGGTAAATGAATAACATGATGTTTTTCAATGGCAAAAATCAATGAATATTGTAAATGCACAAACAGTAATTTCTCCGCATTGCAAGGTGCAATTCTGAAATTTTTTGCTTTTTCCTGCTCCTCTTAGCATGATAAAGAAGATTCAAAGAGATTGAGATGCCAGCTCCTTTCATTCAGTCAGTAGCTTCAATCATTTCTGGACGTTTTTCAATTGCAAAAATCAATGAATATTGTAAATGCACAAACAGTAATTTCTCCGCATTGCAAGGTGCAATTCTGAAATTTTTTGCTTTTTCCTGCTCCTCTTAGCATGATAAAGAAGATTCAAAGAGAGTGAGATGCCAGCTCCTTTCATTCAGTCAGTAGCTTCAAACATTTCTGGTATATGAATAACATGATGTTTTTCAATGGCAAAAATCAATGAATATTGTAAATGCACAAACAGGAATTTCTCCGCATTGCAAGGTGCAATTCAGAAATTTTTTGCTTTTTCCTGCTCCTCTTAGCATGATAAAGAAGATTCAAAGAGAGTGAGATGCCAGCTCCTTTCATTCAGTCAGTAGCTTCAATCATTTCTGGACGTTTTTCAATGGCAAAAATCAATGAATATTGTAAATGCACAAACAGTAATTTCTCCGCATTGCAAGGTGCAATTCTGAAATTTTTTGCTTTTTCCTGCTCCTCTTAGCATGATAAAGAAGATTCAAAGAGAGTGAGATGCCAGCTCATTTCATTCAGTCAGTAGCTTCAAACATTTCTGGTATATAAATAACATGATGTTTTTCAATGGCAAAAATCAATGAATATTGTAAATGCACAAACAGTAATTTCTCCGCATTGCAAGGTGCAATTCTGAATTTTTTTGCTTTTTCCTGCTCCTCTTAGCATGATAAAGAAGATTCAAAGAGAGTGAGATGCCAGCTCCTTTCATTCAGTCAGTAGCTTCAATCATTTCTGGACGTTTTTCAATCGCAAAAATCAATGAATATTGTAAATGCACAAACAGTAATTTCTCCGCATTGCAAGGTGCAATTCTGAAATTTTTTGCTTTTTCCTGCTCCTCTTAGCATGATAAAGAAGATTCAAAGAGAGTGAGATGCCAGCTCCTTTCATTCAGTCAGTAGCTTCAAACATTTCTGGTATATGAATAACATGATGTTTTTCAATGGCAAAAATCAATGAATTTTGTAAATGCACAAACAGTAATTTCTCAGTATTGCAAGGTGCAATTCTGAAATTTTTTGCTTTTTCCTGCTCCTCTTAGCATGATAAAGAAGATTCAAAGAGAGTGAGATGCCAGCTCCTTTCATTCAGTCAGTAGCTTCAATCATTTCTGGACGTTTTTCAATGGCAAAAATCAATGAATATTGTAAATGCACAAACAGTAATTTCTCCGCATTGCAAGGTGCAATTCTGAAATTTTTTGCTATTTCCTGCTCCTCTTAGCATGATAAAGAAGATTCAAAGAGAGTGAGATGCCAGCTCCTTTCATTCAGTCAGTAGCTTCAAACATTTCTGGTATATGAATAACATGATGTTTTTCAATGGCAAAAATCAATGAATATTGTAAATGCACAAACAGTAATTTCTCTGCATTGCAAGGTGCAATTCTGAAATTTTTTGCTTTTTCCTGCTCCTCTTAGCATGATAAAGAAGATTCAAAGAGAGTGAGATGCCAGCTCCTTTCATTCAGTCAGTAGCTTCAATCAATTCTGGACGTTTTTCAATGGCAAAAATCAATGAATATTGTAAATGCACAAACAGTAATTTCTCCGCATTGCAAGGTGCAATTCTGAAATTTTTTGCTTTTTCCTGCTCCTCTTAGCATGATAAACAAGATTCAAAGAGAGTGAGATGCCAGCTCCTTTCATTCAGTCAGTAGCTTCAATCATTTCTGGACGTTTTTCAATCGCAAAAATCAATGAATATTGTAAATGCACAAACAGTAATTTCTCCGCATTGCAAGGTGCAATTCTGAAATTTTTTGCTTTTTCCTGCTCCTCTTAGCATGATAAAGAAGATTCAAAGAGAGTGAGATGCCAGCTCCTTTCATTCAGTCAGTAGCTTCAAACATTTCTGGTATATGAATAACATGATGTTTTTCAATGGCAAAAATCAATGAATATTGTAAATGCACAAACAGTAATTTCTCAGTATTGCAAGGTGCAATTCTGAAATTTTTTGCTTTTTCCTGCTCCTCTTAGCATGATAAAGAAGATTCAAAGAGAGTGAGATGCCAGCTCCTTTCATTCAGTCAGTAGCTTCAATCATTTCTGGACGTTTTTCAATGGCAAAAATCAATGAATATTGTAAATGCACAAACAGTAATTTCTCCGCATTGCAAGGTGCAATTCTGAAATTTTTTGCTATTTCCTGCTCCTCTTAGCATGATAAAGAAGATTCAAAGAGAGTGAGATGCCAGCTCCTTTCATTCAGTCAGTAGCTTCAAACATTTCTGGTATATGAATAACATGATGTTTTTCAATGGCAAAAATCAATGAATATTGTAAATGCACAAACAGTAATTTCTCTGCATTGCAAGGTGCAATTCTGAAATTTTTTGCTTTTTCCTGCTCCTCTTAGCATGATAAAGAAGATTCAAAGAGAGTGAGATGCCAGCTCCTTTCATTCAGTCAGTAGCTTCAATCAATTCTGGACGTTTTTCAATGGCAAAAATCAATGAATATTGTAAATGCACAAACAGTAATTTCTCCGCATTGCAAGGTGCAATTCTGAAATTTTTTGCTTTTTCCTGCTCCTCTTAGCATAATAAAGACGATTCAAAGAGAGTGAGATGCCAGCTCCTTTCATTCAGTCAGTAGCTTCAATCATTTCTGGTATATGAATAACATGATGTTTTTCAATGGCAAAAATCAATGAATATTGTAAATGCACAAACAGTAATTTCTCCGCATTGCAAGGTGCAATTCTGAAATTTTTTGCTTTTCCTGCTCCTCTTAGCATGATAAAGAAGATTCAAAGAGAGTGAGATGCCAGCTCCTTTCATTCAGTCAGTAGCTTCAATCATTTCTGGTATATGAATAACATGATGTTTTTCAATGGCAAAAATCAATGAATATTGTAAATGCACAAACAGTAATTTCTCCGCATTGCAAGGTGCAATTCTGAAATTTTTTGCTTTTTAGTGCTCCTCTTAGCATGATAAAGAAGATTCAAAGAGAGTGAGATGCCAGCTCCTTTCATTCAGTCAGTAGCTTCAAACATTTCTGGTATATGAATAACATGATGTTTTTCAATGGCAAAAATCAATGAATATTGTAAATGCACAAACAGTAATTTCTCCGCATTGCAAGGTGCAATTCTGAAATTTTTTGCTTTTTCCTGCTCCTCTTAGCATGATAAAGAAGATTCAAAGAGAGTGAGATGCCAGCTCCTTTCATTCAGTCAGTAGCTTCAATCATTTCTGGACGTTTTTCAATGGCAAAAATCAATGAATATTGTAAATGCACAAACAGTAATTTCTCCGCATTGCAAGGTGCAATTCTGAAATTTTTTGCTTTTTCCTGCTCCTCTTAGCATGATAAAGAAGATTCAAAGAGAGTGAGATGCCAGGTCCTTTCATTCAGTCAGTAGCTTCAATCATTTCTGGTATATGAATAACATGATGTTTTTCAATGGCAAAAATCAATGAATATTGTAAATGCACAAACAGTAATTTCTCCGCATTGCAAGGTGCAATTCTGAAATTTTTTGCTTTTTCCTGCTCCTCTTAGCATGATAAAGAAGATTCAAAGAGAGTGAGATGCCAGCTCCTTTCATTCAGTCAGTAGCTTCAAACATATCTGGTATATGAATAACATGATGTTTTTCAATGGCAAAAATCAATGAATATTGTAAATGCACAAACAGTAATTTCTCCGCATTGCAAGGTGCAATTCTGAAATTTTTTGCTTTTTCCTGCTCCTCTTAGCATGATAAAGAAGATTCAAAGAGAGTGAGATGCCAGCTCCTTTCATTCAGTCAGTAGCTTCAATCAATTCTGGACGTTTTTCAATGGCAAAAATCAATGAATATTGTAAATGCACAAACAGTAATTTCTCCGCATTGCAAGGTGCAATTCTGAAATTTTTTGCTTTTTTCTGCTCCTCTTAGCATAATAAAGACGATTCAAAGAGAGTGAGATGCCAGCTCCTTTCATTCAGTCAGTAGCTTCAATCATTTCTGGTATATGAATAACATGATGTTTTTCAATGGCAAAAATCAATGAATATTGTAAATGCACAAACAGTAATTTCTCCGCATTGCAAGGTGCAATTCTGAAAATTTTTGCTTTTCCTGCTCCTCTTAGCATGATAAAGAAGATTCAAAGAGAGTGAGATGCCAGCTCCTTTCATTCAGTCAGTAGCTTCAATCATTTCTGGTATATGAATAACATGATGTTTTTCAATGGCAAAAATCAATGAATATTGTAAATGCACAAACAGTAATTTCTCCGCATTGCAAGGTGCAATTCTGAAATTTTTTGCTTTTTAGTGCTCCTCTTAGCATGATAAAGAAGATTCAAAGAGAGTGAGATGCCAGCTCCTTTCATTCAGTCAGTAGCTTCAAACATTTCTGGTATATGAATAACATGATGTTTTTCAATGGCAAAAATCAATGAATATTGTAAATGCACAAACAGTAATTTCTCCGCATTGCAAGGTGCAATTCTGAAATTTTTTGCTTTTTCCTGCTCCTCTTAGCATGATAAAGAAGATTCAAAGAGAGTGAGATGCCAGCTCCTTTCATTCAGTCAGTAGCTTCAATCATTTCTGGACGTTTTTCAATGGCAAAAATCAATGAATATTGTAAATGCACAAACAGTAATTTCTCCGCATTGCAAGGTGCAATTCTGAAATTTTTTGCTTTTTCCTGCTCCTCTTAGCATGATAAAGAAGATTCAAAGAGAGTGAGATGCCAGCTCCTTTCATTCAGTCAGTAGCTTCAATCATTTCTGGTATATGAATAACATGATGTTTTTCAATGGCAAAAATCAATGAATATTGTAAATGCACAAACAGTAATTTCTCCGCATTGCAAGGTGCAATTCTGAAATTTTTTGCTTTTTCCTGCTCCTCTTAGCATGATAAAGAAGATTCAAAGAGAGTGAGATGCCAGGTCCTTTCATTCAGTCAGTAGCTTCAAACATATCTGGTATATGAATAACATGATGTTTTTCAATGGCAAAAATCAATGAATATTGTAAATGCACAAACAGTAATTTCTCCGCATTGCAAAGTGCAATTCTGAAATTTTTTGCTTTTTCCTGCTCCTCTTAGCATGATAAAGAAGATTCAAAGAGAGTGAGATGCCAGCTCATTTCATTCAGTCAGTAGCTTCAAACATTTCTGGTATATAAATAACATGATGTTTTTCAATGGCAAAAATCAATGAATATTGTAAATGCACAAACAGTAATTTCTCCGCATTGCAAGGTGCAATTCTGAAATTTTTTGCTTTTTCCTGCTCCTCTTAGCATGATAAACAAGATTCAAAGAGAGTGAGATGCCAGCTCCTTTCATTCAGTCAGTAGCTTCAATCATTTCTGGACGTTTTTCAATGGCAAAAATCAATGAATATTGTAAATGCACAAACAGTAATTTCTCCGCATTGCAAGGTGCAATTCTGAAATTTTTTGCTTTTTCCTGCTCCTCTTAGCATGATAAAGAAGATTCAAAGAGAGTGAGATGCCAGCTCCTTTCATTCAGTCAGTAGCTTCAAACATTTCTGGTATATGAATAACATGATGTTTTTCAATGGCAAAAATCAATGAATATTGTAAATGCACAAACAGTAATTTCTCTGCATTGCAAGGTGCAATTCTGAAATTTTTTGCTTTTTCCTGCTCCTCTTAGCATGATAAAGAAGATTCAAAGAGAGTGAGATGCCAGCTCCTTTCATTCAGTCAGTAGCTTCAATCAATTCTGGACGTTTTTCAATGGCAAAAATCAATGAATATTGTAAATGCACAAACAGTAATTTCTCCGCATTGCAAGGTGCAATTCTGAAATTTTTTGCTTTTTTCTGCTCCTCTTAGCATAATAAAGACGATTCAAAGAGAGTGAGATGCCAGCTCCTTTCATTCAGTCAGTAGCTTCAATCATTTCTGGTATATGAATAACATGATGTTTTTCAATGGCAAAAATCAATGAATATTGTAAATGCACAAACAGTAATTTCTCCGCATTGCAAGGTGCAATTCTGAAAATTTTTGCTTTTCCTGCTCCTCTTAGCATGATAAAGAAGATTCAAAGAGAGTGAGATGCCAGCTCCTTTCATTCAGTCAGTAGCTTCAATCATTTCTGGTATATGAATAACATGATGTTTTTCAATGGCAAAAATCAATGAATATTGTAAATGCACAAACAGTAATTTCTCCGCATTGCAAGGTGCAATTCTGAAATTTTTTGCTTTTTAGTGCTCCTCTTAGCATGATAAAGAAGATTCAAAGAGAGTGAGATGCCAGCTCCTTTCATTCAGTCAGTAGCTTCAAACATTTCTGGTATATGAATAACATGATGTTTTTCAATGGCAAAAATCAATGAATATTGTAAATGCACAAACAGTAATTTCTCCGCATTGCAAGGTGCAATTCTGAAATTTTTTGCTTTTTCCTGCTCCTCTTAGCATGATAAAGAAGATTCAAAGAGAGTGAGATGCCAGCTCCTTTCATTCAGTCAGTAGCTTCAATCATTTCTGGACGTTTTTCAATGGCAAAAATCAATGAATATTGTAAATGCACAAACAGTAATTTCTCCGCATTGCAAGGTGCAATTCTGAAATTTTTTGCTTTTTCCTGCTCCTCTTAGCATGATAAAGAAGATTCAAAGAGAGTGAGATGCCAGCTCCTTTCATTCAGTCAGTAGCTTCAATCATTTCTGGTATATGAATAACATGATGTTTTTCAATGGCAAAAATCAATGAATATTGTAAATGCACAAACAGTAATTTCTCCGCATTGCAAGGTGCAATTCTGAAATTTTTTGCTTTTTCCTGCTCCTCTTAGCATGATAAAGAAGATTCAAAGAGAGTGAGATGCCAGGTCCTTTCATTCAGTCAGTAGCTTCAAACATATCTGGTATATGAATAACATGATGTTTTTCAATGGCAAAAATCAATGAATATTGTAAATGCACAAACAGTAATTTCTCCGCATTGCAAAGTGCAATTCTGAAATTTTTTGCTTTTTCCTGCTCCTCTTAGCATGATAAAGAAGATTCAAAGAGAGTGAGATGCCAGCTCATTTCATTCAGTCAGTAGCTTCAAACATTTCTGGTATATAAATAACATGATGTTTTTCAATGGCAAAAATCAATGAATATTGTAAATGCACAAACAGTAATTTCTCCGCATTGCAAGGTGCAATTCTGAAATTTTTTGCTTTTTCCTGCTCCTCTTAGCATGATAAACAAGATTCAAAGAGAGTGAGATGCCAGCTCCTTTCATTCAGTCAGTAGCTTCAATCATTTCTGGACGTTTTTCAATGGCAAAAATCAATGAATATTGTAAATGCACAAACAGTAATTTCTCCGCATTGCAAGGTGCAATTCTGAAATTTTTTGCTATTTCCTGCTCCTCTTAGCATGATAAAGAAGATTCAAAGAGAGTGAGATGCCAGCTCCTTTCATTCAGTCAGTAGCTTCAAACATTTCTGGTATATGAATAACATGATGTTTTTCAATGGCAAAAATCAATGAATATTGTAAATGCACAAACAGTAATTTCTCTGCATTGCAAGGTGCAATTCTGAAATTTTTTGCTTTTTCCTGCTCCTCTTAGCATGATAAAGAAGATTCAAAGAGAGTGAGATGCCAGCTCCTTTCATTCAGTCAGTAGCTTCAATCAATTCTGGACGTTTTTCAATGGCAAAAATCAATGAATATTGTAAATGCACAAACAGTAATTTCTCCGCATTGCAAGGTGCAATTCTGAAATTTTTTGCTTTTTCCTGCTCCTCTTAGCATGATAAACAAGATTCAAAGAGAGTGAGATGCCAGCTCCTTTCATTCAGTCAGTAGCTTCAATCATTTCTGGACGTTTTTCAATCGCAAAAATCAATGAATATTGTAAATGCACAAACAGTAATTTCTCCGCATTGCAAGGTGCAATTCTGAAATTTTTTGCTTTTTCCTGCTCCTCTTAGCATGATAAAGAAGATTCAAAGAGAGTGAGATGCCAGCTCCTTTCATTCAGTCAGTAGCTTCAAACATTTCTGGTATATGAATAACATGATGTTTTTCAATGGCAAAAATCAATGAATATTGTAAATGCACAAACAGTAATTTCTCAGTATTGCAAGGTGCAATTCTGAAATTTTTTGCTTTTTCCTGCTCCTCTTAGCATGATAAAGAAGATTCAAAGAGAGTGAGATGCCAGCTCCTTTCATTCAGTCAGTAGCTTCAATCATTTCTGGACGTTTTTCAATGGCAAAAATCAATGAATATTGTAAATGCACAAACAGTAATTTCTCCGCATTGCAAGGTGCAATTCTGAAATTTTTTGCTATTTCCTGCTCCTCTTAGCATGATAAAGAAGATTCAAAGAGAGTGAGATGCCAGCTCCTTTCATTCAGTCAGTAGCTTCAAACATTTCTGGTATATGAATAACATGATGTTTTTCAATGGCAAAAATCAATGAATATTGTAAATGCACAAACAGTAATTTCTCTGCATTGCAAGGTGCAATTCTGAAATTTTTTGCTTTTTCCTGCTCCTCTTAGCATGATAAAGAAGATTCAAAGAGAGTGAGATGCCAGCTCCTTTCATTCAGTCAGTAGCTTCAATCAATTCTGGACGTTTTTCAATGGCAAAAATCAATGAATATTGTAAATGCACAAACAGTAATTTCTCCGCATTGCAAGGTGCAATTCTGAAATTTTTTGCTTTTTCCTGCTCCTCTTAGCATAATAAAGACGATTCAAAGAGAGTGAGATGCCAGCTCCTTTCATTCAGTCAGTAGCTTCAATCATTTCTGGTATATGAATAACATGATGTTTTTCAATGGCAAAAATCAATGAATATTGTAAATGCACAAACAGTAATTTCTCCGCATTGCAAGGTGCAATTCTGAAATTTTTTGCTTTTCCTGCTCCTCTTAGCATGATAAAGAAGATTCAAAGAGAGTGAGATGCCAGCTCCTTTCATTCAGTCAGTAGCTTCAATCATTTCTGGTATATGAATAACATGATGTTTTTCAATGGCAAAAATCAATGAATATTGTAAATGCACAAACAGTAATTTCTCCGCATTGCAAGGTGCAATTCTGAAATTTTTTGCTTTTTAGTGCTCCTCTTAGCATGATAAAGAAGATTCAAAGAGAGTGAGATGCCAGCTCCTTTCATTCAGTCAGTAGCTTCAAACATTTCTGGTATATGAATAACATGATGTTTTTCAATGGCAAAAATCAATGAATATTGTAAATGCACAAACAGTAATTTCTCCGCATTGCAAGGTGCAATTCTGAAATTTTTTGCTTTTTCCTGCTCCTCTTAGCATGATAAAGAAGATTCAAAGAGAGTGAGATGCCAGCTCCTTTCATTCAGTCAGTAGCTTCAATCATTTCTGGACGTTTTTCAATGGCAAAAATCAATGAATATTGTAAATGCACAAACAGTAATTTCTCCGCATTGCAAGGTGCAATTCTGAAATTTTTTGCTTTTTCCTGCTCCTCTTAGCATGATAAAGAAGATTCAAAGAGAGTGAGATGCCAGGTCCTTTCATTCAGTCAGTAGCTTCAATCATTTCTGGTATATGAATAACATGATGTTTTTCAATGGCAAAAATCAATGAATATTGTAAATGCACAAACAGTAATTTCTCCGCATTGCAAGGTGCAATTCTGAAATTTTTTGCTTTTTCCTGCTCCTCTTAGCATGATAAAGAAGATTCAAAGAGAGTGAGATGCCAGCTCCTTTCATTCAGTCAGTAGCTTCAAACATATCTGGTATATGAATAACATGATGTTTTTCAATGGCAAAAATCAATGAATATTGTAAATGCACAAACAGTAATTTCTCCGCATTGCAAGGTGCAATTCTGAAATTTTTTGCTTTTTCCTGCTCCTCTTAGCATGATAAAGAAGATTCAAAGAGAGTGAGATGCCAGCTCCTTTCATTCAGTCAGTAGCTTCAATCAATTCTGGACGTTTTTCAATGGCAAAAATCAATGAATATTGTAAATGCACAAACAGTAATTTCTCCGCATTGCAAGGTGCAATTCTGAAATTTTTTGCTTTTTTCTGCTCCTCTTAGCATAATAAAGACGATTCAAAGAGAGTGAGATGCCAGCTCCTTTCATTCAGTCAGTAGCTTCAATCATTTCTGGTATATGAATAACATGATGTTTTTCAATGGCAAAAATCAATGAATATTGTAAATGCACAAACAGTAATTTCTCCGCATTGCAAGGTGCAATTCTGAAAATTTTTGCTTTTCCTGCTCCTCTTAGCATGATAAAGAAGATTCAAAGAGAGTGAGATGCCAGCTCCTTTCATTCAGTCAGTAGCTTCAATCATTTCTGGTATATGAATAACATGATGTTTTTCAATGGCAAAAATCAATGAATATTGTAAATGCACAAACAGTAATTTCTCCGCATTGCAAGGTGCAATTCTGAAATTTTTTGCTTTTTAGTGCTCCTCTTAGCATGATAAAGAAGATTCAAAGAGAGTGAGATGCCAGCTCCTTTCATTCAGTCAGTAGCTTCAAACATTTCTGGTATATGAATAACATGATGTTTTTCAATGGCAAAAATCAATGAATATTGTAAATGCACAAACAGTAATTTCTCCGCATTGCAAGGTGCAATTCTGAAATTTTTTGCTTTTTCCTGCTCCTCTTAGCATGATAAAGAAGATTCAAAGAGAGTGAGATGCCAGCTCCTTTCATTCAGTCAGTAGCTTCAATCATTTCTGGACGTTTTTCAATGGCAAAAATCAATGAATATTGTAAATGCACAAACAGTAATTTCTCCGCATTGCAAGGTGCAATTCTGAAATTTTTTGCTTTTTCCTGCTCCTCTTAGCATGATAAAGAAGATTCAAAGAGAGTGAGATGCCAGCTCCTTTCATTCAGTCAGTAGCTTCAATCATTTCTGGTATATGAATAACATGATGTTTTTCAATGGCAAAAATCAATGAATATTGTAAATGCACAAACAGTAATTTCTCCGCATTGCAAGGTGCAATTCTGAAATTTTTTGCTTTTTCCTGCTCCTCTTAGCATGATAAAGAAGATTCAAAGAGAGTGAGATGCCAGGTCCTTTCATTCAGTCAGTAGCTTCAAACATATCTGGTATATGAATAACATGATGTTTTTCAATGGCAAAAATCAATGAATATTGTAAATGCACAAACAGTAATTTCTCCGCATTGCAAAGTGCAATTCTGAAATTTTTTGCTTTTTCCTGCTCCTCTTAGCATGATAAAGAAGATTCAAAGAGAGTGAGATGCCAGCTCATTTCATTCAGTCAGTAGCTTCAAACATTTCTGGTATATAAATAACATGATGTTTTTCAATGGCAAAAATCAATGAATATTGTAAATGCACAAACAGTAATTTCTCCGCATTGCAAGGTGCAATTCTGAAATTTTTTGCTTTTTCCTGCTCCTCTTAGCATGATAAAGAAGATTCAAAGAGAGTGAGATGCCAGCTCCTTTCATTCAGTCAGTAGCTTCAATCATTTCTGGACGTTTTTCAATCGCAAAAATCAATGAATATTGTAAATGCACAAACAGTAATTTCTCCGCATTGCAAGGTGCAATTCTGAAATTTTTTGCTTTTTCCTGCTCCTCTTAGCATGATAAAGAAGATTCAAAGAGAGTGAGATGCCAGCTCCTTTCATTCAGTCAGTAGCTTCAAACATTTCTGGTATATGAATAACATGATGTTTTTCAATGGCAAAAATCAATGAATATTGTAAATGCACAAACAGTAATTTCTCTGCATTGCAAGGTGCAATTCTGAAATTTTTTGCTTTTTCCTGCTCCTCTTAGCATGATAAAGAAGATTCAAAGAGAGTGAGATGCCAGCTCCTTTCAATCAGTCAGTAGCTTCAATCATTTCTGGACGTTTTTCAATGGCAAAAATCAATGAATATTGTAAATGCACAAACAGTAATTTCTCCGCATTGCAAGGTGCAATTCTGAAATTTTTTGCTTTTTCCTGCTCCTCTTAGCATGATAAAGACGATTCAAAGAGAGTGAGATGCCAGCTCCTTTCATTCAGTCAGTAGCTTCAATCATTTCTGGTATATGAATAACATGATGTTTTTCAATGGCAAAAATCTATGAATATTGTAAATGCACAAACAGTAATTTCTCCGCATTGCAAGGTGCAATTCTGAAATTTTTTGCTTTTCCTTCTCCTCTTAGCATGATAAAGAAGATTCAAAGAGAGTGAGATGCCAGCTCCTTTCATTCAGTCAGTAGCTTCAATCATTTCTGGTATATGAGTAACATGATGTTTTTCAATGGCAAAAATCAATGAATATTGTAAATGCACAAACAGTAATTTCTCCGCATTGCAAGGTGCAATTCTGAAATTTTTTGCTTTTTAGTGCTCCTCTTAGCATGATAAAGAAGATTCAAAGAGAGTGAGATGCCAGCTCATTTCATTCAGTCAGTAGCTTCAAACATTTCTGGTATATAAATAACATGATGTTTTTCAATGGCAAAAATCAATGAATATTGTAAATGCACAAACAGTAATTTCTCCGCATTGCAAGGTGCAATTCTGAAATTTTTTGCTTTTTCCTGCTCCTCTTAGCATGATAAAGAAGATTCAAAGAGAGTGAGATGCCAGCTCCTTTCATTCAGTCAGTAGCTTCAATCATTTCTGGACGTTTTTCAATCGCAAAAATCAATGAATATTGTAAATGCACAAACATTAATTTCTCCGCATTGCAAGGTGCAATTCTGAAATTTTTTGCTTTTTCCTGCTCCTCTTAGCATGATAAAGACGATTCAAAGAGAGTGAGATGCCAGCTCCTTTCATTCAGTCAGTAGCTTCAATCATTTCTGGTATATGAATAACATGATGTTTTTCAATGGCAAAAATCTATGAATATTGTAAATGCACAAACAGTAATTTCTCCGCATTGCAAGGTGCAATTCTGAAATTTTTTGCTTTTCCTTCTCCTCTTAGCATGATAAAGAAGATTCAAAGAGAGTGAGATGCCAGCTCCTTTCATTCAGTCAGTAGCTTCAATCATTTCTGGTATATGAATAACATGATGTTTTTCAATGGCAAAAATCAATGAATATTGTAAATGCACAAACAGTAATTTCTCCGCATTGCAAGGTGCAATTCTGAAATTTTTTGCTTTTTAGTGCTCCTCTTAGCATGATAAAGAAGATTCAAAGAGAGTGAGATGCCAGCTCCTTTCATTCAGTCAGTAGCTTCAAACATTTCTGGTATATGAATAACATGATGTTTTTCAATGGCAAAAATCAATGAATATTGTAAATGCACAAACAGTAATTTCTCCGCATTGCAATGTGCAATTCTGAAATTTTTTGCTTTTTCCTGCTCCTCTTAGCATGATAAAGAAGATTCAAAGAGAGTGAGATGCCAGCTCCTTTCATTCAGTCAGTAGCTTCAATCATTTCTGGACGTTTTTCAATGGCAAAAATCAATGAATATTGTAAATGCACAAACAGTAATTTCTCCGCATTGCAAGGTGCAATTCTGATATTTTTTGCTTTTTCCTGCTCCTCTTAGCATGATAAAGAAGATTCAAAGAGAGTGAGATGCCAGGTCCTTTCATTCAGTCAGTAGCTTCAATCATTTCTGGTATATGAATAACATGATGTTTTTCAATGGCAAAAATCAATGAATATTGTAAATGCACAAACAGTAATTTCTCCGCATTGCAAGGTGCAATTCTGAAATTTTTTGCTTTTTCCTGCTCCTCAGCATGATAAAGAAGATTCAAAGAGAGTGAGATGCCAGCTCCTTTCATTCAGTCAGTAGCTTCAAACATATCTGGTAAATGAATAACATGATGTTTTTCAATGGCAAAAATCAATGAATATTGTAAATGCACAAACAGTAATTTCTCCGCATTGCAAGGTGCAATTCTGAAATTTTTTGCTTTTTCTTGCTCCTCTTAGCATGATAAAGAAGATTCAAAGAGATTGAGATGCCAGCTCCTTTCATTCAGTCAGTAGCTTCAATCATTTCTGGACGTTTTTCAATTGCAAAAATCAATGAATATTGTAAATGCACAAACAGTAATTTCTCCGCATTGCAAGGTGCAATTCTGAAATTTTTTGCTTTTTCCTGCTCCTCTTAGCATGATAAAGAAGATTCAAAGAGAGTGAGATGCCAGCTCCTTTCATTCAGTCAGTAGCTTCAAACATTTCTGGTATATGAATAACATGATGTTTTTCAATGGCAAAAATCAATGAATATTGTAAATGCACAAACAGGAATTTCTCCGCATTGCAAGGTGCAATTCTGAAATTTTTTGCTTTTTCCTGCTCCTCTTAGCATGATAAAGAAGATTCAAAGAGATTGAGATGCCAGCTCCTTTCATTCAGTCAGTAGCTTCAATCATTTCTGGACGTTTTTCAATGGCAAAAATCAATGAATATTGTAAATGCACAAACAGTAATTTCTCCGCATTGCAAGGTGCAATTCTGAAATTTTTTGCTTTTTCCTGCTCCTCTTAGCATGATAAAGAAGATTCAAAGAGAGTGAGATGCCAGCTCATTTCATTCAGTCAGTAGCTTCAAACATTTCTGGTATATAAATAACATGATGTTTTTCAATGGCAAAAATCAATGAATATTGTAAATGCACAAACAGTAATTTCTCCGCATTGCAAGGTGCAATTCTGAAATTTTTTGCTTTTTCCTGCTCCTCTTAGCATGATAAAGAAGATTCAAAGAGAGTGAGATGCCAGCTCCTTTCATTCAGTCAGTAGCTTCAATCATTTCTTGACGTTTTTCAATCGCAAAAATCAATGAATATTGTAAATGCACAAACAGTAATTTCTCCGCATTGCAAGGTGCAATTCTGAAATTTTTTGCTTTTTCCTGCTCCTCTTAGCATGATAAAGAAGATTCAAAGAGAGTGAGATGCCAGCTCCTTTCATTCAGTCAGTAGCTTCAAACATTTCTGGTATATGAATAACATGATGTTTTTCAATGGCAAAAATCAATGAATATTGTAAATGCACAAACAGTAATTTCTCAGTATTGCAAGGTGCAATTCTGAAATTTTTTGCTTTTTCCTGCTCCTCTTAGCATGATAAAGAAGATTCAAAGAGAGTGAGATGCCAGCTCCTTTCATTCAGTCAGTAGTTCAATCATTTCTGGACGTTTTTCAATGGCAAAAATCAATGAATATTGTAAATGCACAAACAGTAATTTCTCCGCATTGCAAGGTGCAATTCTGAAATTTTTTGCTTTTTCCTGCTCCTCTTAGCATGATAAAGAAGATTCAAAGAGAGTGAGATGCCAGCTCCTTTCATTCAGTCAGTAGCTTCAAACATTTCTGGTATATGAATAACATGATGTTTTTCAATGGCAAAAATCAATGAATATTGTAAATGCACAAACAGTAATTTCTCTGCATTGCAAGGTGCAATTCTGAAATTTTTTGCTTTTTCCTGCTCCTCTTAGCATGATAAAGAAGATTCAAAGAGAGTGAGATGCCAGCTCCTTTCAATCAGTCAGTAGCTTCAATCATTTCTGGACGTTTTTCAATGGCAAAAATCAATGAATATTGTAAATGCACAAACAGTAATTTCTCCGCATTGCAAGGTGCAATTCTGAAATTTTTTGCTTTTTCCTGCTCCTCTTAGCATGATAAAGACGATTCAAAGAGAGTGAGATGCCAGCTCCTTTCATTCAGTCAGTAGCTTCAATCATTTCTGGTATATGAATAACATGATGTTTTTCAATGGCAAAAATCTATGAATATTGTAAATGCACAAACAGTAATTTCTCCGCATTGCAAGGTGCAATTCTGAAATTTTTTGCTTTTCCTTCTCCTCTTAGCATGATAAAGAAGATTCAAAGAGAGTGAGATGCCAGCTCCTTTCATTCAGTCAGTAGCTTCAATCATTTCTGGTATATGAATAACATGATGTTTTTCAATGGCAAAAATCAATGAATATTGTAAATGCACAAACAGTAATTTCTCCGCATTGCAAGGTGCAATTCTGAAATTTTTTGCTTTTTAGTGCTCCTCTTAGCATGATAAAGAAGATTCAAAGAGAGTGAGATGCCAGCTCCTTTCATTCAGTCAGTAGCTTCAATCATTTCTGGTATATGAATAACATGATGTTTTTCAATGGCAAAAATCAATGAATATTGTAAATGCACAAACAGTAATTTCTCCGCATTGCAAGGTGCAATTCTGAAATTTTTTGCTTTTTCCTGCTCCTCTTAGCATGATAAAGAAGATTCAAAGAGAGTGAGATGCCAGGTCCTTTCATTCAGTCAGTAGCTTCAAACATATCTGGTATATGAATAACATGATGTTTTTCAATGGCAAAAATCAATGAATATTGTAAATGCACAAACAGTAATTTCTCCGCATTGCAAGGTGCAATTCTGAAATTTTTTGCTTTTTCCTGCTCCTCTTAGCATGATAAAGAAGATTCAAAGAGAGTGAGATGCCAGCTCATTTCATTCAGTCAGTAGCTTCAAACATTTCTGGTATATAAATAACATGATGTTTTTCAATGGCAAAAATCAATGAATATTGTAAATGCACAAACAGTAATTTCTCCGCATTGCAAGGTGCAATTCTGAAATTTTTTGCTTTTTCCTGCTCCTCTTAGCATGATAAAGAAGATTCAAAGAGAGTGAGATGCCAGCTCCTTTCATTCAGTCAGTAGCTTCAATCATTTCTGGACGTTTTTCAATCGCAAAAATCAATGAATATTGTAAATGCACAAACATTAATTTCTCCGCATTGCAAGGTGCAATTCTGAAATTTTTTGCTTTTTCCTGCTCCTCTTAGCATGATAAAGAAGATTCAAAGAGAGTGAGATGCCAGCTCCTTTCATTCAGTCAGTAGCTTCAAACATTTCTGGTATATGAATAACATGATGTTTTTCAATGGCAAAAATCAATGAATATTGTAAATGCACAAACAGTAATTTCTCTGCATTGCAAGGTGCAATTCTGAAATTTTTTGCTTTTTCCTGCTCCACTTAGCATGATAAAGAAGATTCAAAGAGAGTGAGATGCCAGCTCCTTTCAATCAGTCAGTAGCTTCAATCATTTCTGGACGTTTTTCAATGGCAAAAATCAATGAATATTGTAAATGCACAAACAGTAATTTCTCCGCATTGCAAGGTGCAATTCTGAAATTTTTTGCTTTTTCCTGCTCCTCTTAGCATGATAAAGACGATTCAAAGAGAGTGAGATGCCAGCTCCTTTCATTCAGTCAGTAGCTTCAATCATTTCTGGTATATGAATAACATGATGTTTTTCAATGGCAAAAATCAATGAATATTGTAAATGCACAAACAGTAATTTCTCCGCATTGCAAGGTGCAATTCTGAAATTTTTTGCTTTTTAGTGCTCCTCTTAGCATGATAAAGAAGATTCAAAGAGAGTGAGATGCCAGCTCCTTTCATTCAGTCAGTAGCTTCAAACATTTCTGGTATATGAATAACATGATGTTTTTCAATGGCAAAAATCAATGAATATTGTAAATGCACAAACAGTAATTTCTCCGCATTGCAAGGTGCAATTCTGAAATTTTTTGCTTTTTCCTGCTCCTCTTAGCATGATAAAGAAGATTCAAAGAGAGTGAGATGCCAGCTCCTTTCATTCAGTCAGTAGCTTCAATCATTTCTGGACGTTTTTCAATGGCAAAAATCAATGAATATTGTAAATGCACAAACAGTAATTTCTCCGCATTGCAAGGTGCAATTCTGATATTTTTTGCTTTTTCCTGCTCCTCTTAGCATGATAAAGAAGATTCAAAGAGAGTGAGATGCCAGGTCCTTTCATTCAGTCAGTAGCTTCAATCATTTCTGGTATATGAATAACATGATGTTTTTCAATGGCAAAAATCAATGAATATTGTAAATGCACAAACAGTAATTTCTCCGCATTGCAAGGTGCAATTCTGAAATTTTTTGCTTTTTCCTGCTCCTCAGCATGATAAAGAAGATTCAAAGAGAGTGAGATGCCAGCTCCTTTCATTCAGTCAGTAGCTTCAAACATATCTGGTAAATGAATAACATGATGTTTTTCAATGGCAAAAATCAATGAATATTGTAAATGCACAAACAGGAATTTCTCCGCATTGCAAGGTGCAATTCTGAAATTTTTTGCTTTTTCCTGCTCCTCTTAGCATGATAAAGAAGATTCAAAGAGAGTGAGATGCCAGCTCCTTTCATTCAGTCAGTAGCTTCAATCATTTCTGGACGTTTTTCAATGGCAAAAATCAATGAATATTGTAAATGCACAAACAGTAATTTCTCCGCATTGCAAGGTGCAATTCTGAAATTTTTTGCTTTTTCCTGCTCCTCTTAGCATGATAAAGAAGATTCAAAGAGAGTGAGATGCCAGCTCATTTCATTCAGTCAGTAGCTTCAAACATTTCTGGTATATAAATAACATGATGTTTTTCAATGGCAAAAATCAATGAATATTGTAAATGCACAAACAGTAATTTCTCCGCATTGCAAGGTGCAATTCTGAATTTTTTTGCTTTTTCCTGCTCCTCTTAGCATGATAAAGAAGATTCAAAGAGAGTGAGATGCCAGCTCCTTTCATTCAGTCAGTAGCTTCAATCATTTCTTGACGTTTTTCAATCGCAAAAATCAATGAATATTGTAAATGCACAAACAGTAATTTCTCCGCATTGCAAGGTGCAATTCTGAAATTTTTTGCTTTTTCCTGCTCCTCTTAGCATGATAAAGAAGATTCAAAGAGAGTGAGATGCCAGCTCCTTTCATTCAGTCAGTAGCTTCAAACATTTCTGGTATATGAATAACATGATGTTTTTCAATGGCAAAAATCAATGAATATTGTAAATGCACAAACAGTAATTTCTCAGTATTGCAAGGTGCAATTCTGAAATTTTTTGCTTTTTCCTGCTCCTCTTAGCATGATAAAGAAGATTCAAAGAGAGTGAGATGCCAGCTCCTTTCATTCAGTCAGTAGCTTCAATCATTTCTGGACGTTTTTCAATGGCAAAAATCAATGAATATTGTAAATGCACAAACAGTAATTTCTCCGCATTGCAAGGTGCAATTCTGAAATTTTTTGCTTTTTCCTGCTCCTCTTAGCATGATAAAGAAGATTCAAAGAGAGTGAGATGCCAGCTCCTTTCATTCAGTCAGTAGCTTCAAACATTTCTGGTATATGAATAACATGATGTTTTTCAATGGCAAAAATCAATGAATATTGTAAATGCACAAACAGTAATTTCTCTGCATTGCAAGGTGCAATTCTGAAATTTTTTGCTTTTTCCTGCTCCTCTTAGCATGATAAAGAAGATTCAAAGAGAGTGAGATGCCAGCTCCTTTCATTCAGTCAGTAGCTTCAATCAATTCTGGACGTTTTTCAATGGCAAAAATCAATGAATATTGTAAATGCACAAACAGTAATTTCTCCGCATTGCAAGGTGCAATTCTGATATTTTTTGCTTTTTCCTGCTCCTCTTAGCATGATAAAGAAGATTCAAAGAGAGTGAGATGCCAGGTCCTTTCATTCAGTCAGTAGCTTCAATCATTTCTGGTATATGAATAACATGATGTTTTTCAATGGCAAAAATCAATGAATATTGTAAATGCACAAACAGTAATTTCTCCGCATTGCAAGGTGCAATTCTGAAATTTTTTGCTTTTTCCTGCTCCTCAGCATGATAAAGAAGATTCAAAGAGAGTGAGATGCCAGCTCCTTTCATTCAGTCAGTAGCTTCAAACATATCTGGTAAATGAATAACATGATGTTTTTCAATGGCAAAAATCAATGAATATTGTAAATGCACAAACAGGAATTTCTCCGCATTGCAAGGTGCAATTCTGAAATTTTTTGCTTTTTCCTGCTCCTCTTAGCATGATAAAGAAGATTCAAAGAGAGTGAGATGCCAGCTCCTTTCATTCAGTCAGTAGCTTCAATCATTTCTGGACGTTTTTCAATGGCAAAAATCAATGAATATTGTAAATGCACAAACAGTAATTTCTCCGCATTGCAAGGTGCAATTCTGAAATTTTTTGCTTTTTCCTGCTCCTCTTAGCATGATAAAGAAGATTCAAAGAGAGTGAGATGCCAGCTCATTTCATTCAGTCAGTAGCTTCAAACATTTCTGGTATATAAATAACATGATGTTTTTCAATGGCAAAAATCAATGAATATTGTAAATGCACAAACAGTAATTTCTCCGCATTGCAAGGTGCAATTCTGAATTTTTTTGCTTTTTCCTGCTCCTCTTAGCATGATAAAGAAGATTCAAAGAGAGTGAGATGCCAGCTCCTTTCATTCAGTCAGTAGCTTCAATCATTTCTTGACGTTTTTCAATCGCAAAAATCAATGAATATTGTAAATGCACAAACAGTAATTTCTCCGCATTGCAAGGTGCAATTCTGAAATTTTTTGCTTTTTCCTGCTCCTCTTAGCATGATAAAGAAGATTCAAAGAGAGTGAGATGCCAGCTCCTTTCATTCAGTCAGTAGCTTCAAACATTTCTGGTATATGAATAACATGATGTTTTTCAATGGCAAAAATCAATGAATATTGTAAATGCACAAACAGTAATTTCTCAGTATTGCAAGGTGCAATTCTGAAATTTTTTGCTTTTTCCTGCTCCTCTTAGCATGATAAAGAAGATTCAAAGAGAGTGAGATGCCAGCTCCTTTCATTCAGTCAGTAGCTTCAATCATTTCTGGACGTTTTTCAATGGCAAAAATCAATGAATATTGTAAATGCACAAACAGTAATTTCTCCGCATTGCAAGGTGCAATTCTGAAATTTTTTGCTTTTTCCTGCTCCTCTTAGCATGATAAAGAAGATTCAAAGAGAGTGAGATGCCAGCTCCTTTCATTCAGTCAGTAGCTTCAAACATTTCTGGTATATGAATAACATGATGTTTTTCAATGGCAAAAATCAATGAATATTGTAAATGCACAAACAGTAATTTCTCTGCATTGCAAGGTGCAATTCTGAAATTTTTTGCTTTTTCCTGCTCCTCTTAGCATGATAAAGAAGATTCAAAGAGAGTGAGATGCCAGCTCCTTTCATTCAGTCAGTAGCTTCAATCAATTCTGGACGTTTTTCAATGGCAAAAATCAATGAATATTGTAAATGCACAAACAGTAATTTCTCCGCATTGCAAGGTGCAATTCTGAAATTTTTTGCTTTTTCCTGCTCCTCTTAGCATAATAAAGACGATTCAAAGAGAGTGAGATGCCAGCTCCTTTCATTCAGTCAGTAGCTTCAATCATTTCTGGTATATGAATAACATGATGTTTTTCAATGGCAAAAATCAATGAATATTGTAAATGCACAAACAGTAATTTCTCCGCATTGCAAGGTGCAATTCTGAAATTTTTTGCTTTTCCTGCTCCTCTTAGCATGATAAAGAAGATTCAAAGAGAGTGAGATGCCAGCTCCTTTCATTCAGTCAGTAGCTTCAATCATTTCTGGTATATGAATAACATGATGTTTTTCAATGGCAAAAATCAATGAATATTGTAAATGCACAAACAGTAATTTCTGCGCATTGCAAGGTGCAATTCTGAAATTTTTTGCTTTTTAGTGCTCCTCTTAGCATGATAAAGAAGATTCAAAGAGAGTGAGATGCCAGCTCCTTTCATTCAGTCAGTAGCTTCAAACATTTCTGGTATATGAATAACATGATGTTTTTCAATGGCAAAAATCAATGAATATTGTAAATGCACAAACAGTAATTTCTCCGCATTGCAAGGTGCAATTCTGAAATTTTTTGCTTTTTCCTGCTCCTCTTAGCATGATAAAGAAGATTCAAAGAGAGTGAGATGCCAGCTCCTTTCATTCAGTCAGTAGCTTCAATCATTTCTGGACGTTTTTCAATGGCAAAAATCAATGAATATTGTAAATGCACAAACAGTAATTTCTCCGCATTGCAAGGTGCAATTCTGAAATTTTTTGCTTTTTCCTGCTCCTCTTAGCATGATAAAGAAGATTCAAAGAGAGTGAGATGCCAGGTCCTTTCATTCAGTCAGTAGCTTCAATCATTTCTGGTATATGAATAACATGATGTTTTTCAATGGCAAAAATCAATGAATATTGTAAATGCACAAACAGTAATTTCTCCGCATTGCAAGGTGCAATTCTGAAATTTTTTGCTTTTTCCTGCTCCTCTTAGCATGATAAAGAAGATTCAAAGAGAGTGAGATGCCAGCTCCTTTCATTCAGTCAGTAGCTTCAAACATATCTGGTATATGAATAACATGATGTTTTTCAATGGCAAAAATCAATGAATATTGTAAATGCACAAACAGTAATTTCTCCGCATTGCAAGGTGCAATTCTGAAATTTTTTGCTTTTTCCTGCTCCTCTTAGCATGATAAAGAAGATTCAAAGAGAGTGAGATGCCAGGTCCTTTCATTCAGTCAGTAGCTTCAAACATATCTGGTATATGAATAACATGATGTTTTTCAATGGCAAAAATCAATGAATATTGTAAATGCACAAACAGTAATTTCTCCGCATTGCAAGGTGCAATTCTGAAATTTTTTGCTTTTTCCTGCTCCTCTTAGCATGATAAAGAAGATTCAAAGAGAGTGAGATGCCAGCTCCTTTCATTCAGTCAGTAGCTTCAATCATTTCTGGACGTTTTTCAATCGCAAAAATCAATGAATATTGTAAATGCACAAACATTAATTTCTCCGCATTGCAAGGTGCAATTCTGAAATTTTTTGCTTTTTCCTGCTCCTCTTAGCATGATAAAGAAGATTCAAAGAGAGTGAGATGCCAGCTCCTTTCATTCAGTCAGTAGCTTCAAACATTTCTGGTATATGAATAACATGATGTTTTTCAATGGCAAAAATCAATGAATATTGTAAATGCACAAACAGTAATTTCTCTGCATTGCAAGGTGCAATTCTGAAATTTTTTGCTTTTTCCTGCTCCTCTTAGCATGATAAAGAAGATTCAAAGAGAGTGAGATGCCAGCTCCTTTCAATCAGTCAGTAGCTTCAATCATTTCTGGACGTTTTTCAATGGCAAAAATCAATGAATATTGTAAATGCACAAACAGTAATTTCTCCGCATTGCAAGGTGCAATTCTGAAATTTTTTGCTTTTTCCTGCTCCTCTTAGCATGATAAAGACGATTCAAAGAGAGTGAGATGCCAGCTCCTTTCATTCAGTCAGTAGCTTCAATCATTTCTGGTATATGAATAACATGATGTTTTTCAATGGCAAAAATCAATGAATATTGTAAATGCACAAACAGTAATTTCTCCGCATTGCAAGGTGCAATTCTGAAATTTTTTGCTTTTTAGTGCTCCTCTTAGCATGATAAAGAAGATTCAAAGAGAGTGAGATGCCAGCTCCTTTCATTCAGTCAGTAGCTTCAAACATTTCTGGTATATGAATAACATGATGTTTTTCAATGGCAAAAATCAATGAATATTGTAAATGCACAAACAGTAATTTCTCCGCATTGCAAGGTGCAATTCTGAAATTTTTTGCTTTTTCCTGCTCCTCTTAGCATGATAAAGAAGATTCAAAGAGAGTGAGATGCCAGCTCCTTTCATTCAGTCAGTAGCTTCAATCATTTCTGGACGTTTTTCAATGGCAAAAATCAATGAATATTGTAAATGCACAAACAGTAATTTCTCCGCATTGCAAGGTGCAATTCTGATATTTTTTGCTTTTTCCTGCTCCTCTTAGCATGATAAAGAAGATTCAAAGAGAGTGAGATGCCAGGTCCTTTCATTCAGTCAGTAGCTTCAATCATTTCTGGTATATGAATAACATGATGTTTTTCAATGGCAAAAATCAATGAATATTGTAAATGCACAAACAGTAATTTCTCCGCATTGCAAGGTGCAATTCTGAAATTTTTTGCTTTTTCCTGCTCCTCAGCATGATAAAGAAGATTCAAAGAGAGTGAGATGCCAGCTCCTTTCATTCAGTCAGTAGCTTCAAACATATCTGGTAAATGAATAACATGATGTTTTTCAATGGCAAAAATCAATGAATATTGTAAATGCACAAACAGTAATTTCTCCGCATTGCAAGGTGCAATTCTGAAATTTTTTGCTTTTTCTTGCTCCTCTTAGCATGATAAAGAAGATTCAAAGAGATTGAGATGCCAGCTCCTTTCATTCAGTCAGTAGCTTCAATCATTTCTGGACGTTTTTCAATTGCAAAAATCAATGAATATTGTAAATGCACAAACAGTAATTTCTCCGCATTGCAAGGTGCAATTCTGAAATTTTTTGCTTTTTCCTGCTCCTCTTAGCATGATAAAGAAGATTCAAAGAGAGTGAGATGCCAGCTCCTTTCATTCAGTCAGTAGCTTCAAACATTTCTCGTATATGAATAACATGATGTTTTTCAATGGCAAAAATCAATGAATATTGTAAATGCACAAACAGGAATTTCTCCGCATTGCAAGGTGCAATTCTGAAATTTTTTGCTTTTTCCTGCTCCTCTTAGCATGATAAAGAAGATTCAAAGAGAGTGAGATGCCAGCTCCTTTCATTCAGTCAGTAGCTTCAATCATTTCTGGACGTTTTTCAATGGCAAAAATCAATGAATATTGTAAATGCACAAACAGTAATTTCTCCGCATTGCAAGGTGCAATTCTGAAATTTTTTGCTTTTTCCTGCTCCTCTTAGCATGATAAAGAAGATTCAAAGAGAGTGAGATGCCAGCTCATTTCATTCAGTCAGTAGCTTCAAACATTTCTGGTATATAAATAACATGATGTTTTTCAATGGCAAAAATCAATGAATATTGTAAATGCACAAACAGTAATTTCTCCGCATTGCAAGGTGCAATTCTGAAATTTTTTGCTTTTTCCTGCTCCTCTTAGCATGATAAAGAAGATTCAAAGAGAGTGAGATGCCAGCTCCTTTCATTCAGTCAGTAGCTTCAATCATTTCTTGACGTTTTTCAATCGCAAAAATCAATGAATATTGTAAATGCACAAACAGTAATTTCTCCGCATTGCAAGGTGCAATTCTGAAATTTTTTGCTTTTTCCTGCTCCTCTTAGCATGATAAAGAAGATTCAAAGAGAGTGAGATGCCAGCTCCTTTCATTCAGTCAGTAGCTTCAAACATTTCTGGTATATGAATAACATGATGTTTTTCAATGGCAAAAATCAATGAATATTGTAAATGCACAAACAGTAATTTCTCAGTATTGCAAGGTGCAATTCTGAAATTTTTTGCTTTTTCCTGCTCCTCTTAGCATGATAAAGAAGATTCAAAGAGAGTGAGATGCCAGCTCCTTTCATTCAGTCAGTAGCTTCAATCATTTCTGGACGTTTTTCAATGGCAAAAATCAATGAATATTGTAAATGCACAAACAGTAATTTCTCCGCATTGCAAGGTGCAATTCTGAAATTTTTTGCTTTTTCCTGCTCCTCTTAGCATGATAAAGAAGATTCAAAGAGAGTGAGATGCCAGCTCCTTTCATTCAGTCAGTAGCTTCAAACATTTCTGGTATATGAATAACATGATGTTTTTCAATGGCAAAAATCAATGAATATTGTAAATGCACAAACAGTAATTTCTCTGCATTGCAAGGTGCAATTCTGAAATTTTTTGCTTTTTCCTGCTCCTCTTAGCATGATAAAGAAGATTCAAAGAGAGTGAGATGCCAGCTCCTTTCATTCAGTCAGTAGCTTCAATCAATTCTGGACGTTTTTCAATGGCAAAAATCAATGAATATTGTAAATGCACAAACAGTAATTTCTCCGCATTGCAAGGTGCAATTCTGAAATTTTTTGCTTTTTCCTGCTCCTCTTAGCATAATAAAGACGATTCAAAGAGAGTGAGATGCCAGCTCCTTTCATTCAGTCAGTAGCTTCAATCATTTCTGGTATATGAATAACATGATGTTTTTCAATGGCAAAAATCAATGAATATTGTAAATGCACAAACAGTAATTTCTCCGCATTGCAAGGTGCAATTCTGAAATTTTTTGCTTTTCCTGCTCCTCTTAGCATGATAAAGAAGATTCAAAGAGAGTGAGATGCCAGCTCCTTTCATTCAGTCAGTAGCTTCAATCATTTCTGGTATATGAATAACATGATGTTTTTCAATGGCAAAAATCAATGAACATTGTAAATGCACAAACAGTAATTTCTCCGCATTGCAAGGTGCAATTCTGAAATTTTTTGCTTTTTAGTGCTCCTCTTAGCATGATAAAGAAGATTCAAAGAGAGTGAGATGCCAGCTCCTTTCATTCAGTCAGTAGCTTCAAACATTTCTGGTATATGAATAACATGATGTTTTTCAATGGCAAAAATCAATGAATATTGTAAATGCACAAACAGTAATTTCTCCGCATTGCAAGGTGCAATTCTGAAATTTTTTGCTTTTTCCTGCTCCTCTTAGCATGATAAAGAAGATTCAAAGAGAGTGAGATGCCAGCTCCTTTCATTCAGTCAGTAGCTTCAATCATTTCTGGACGTTTTTCAATGGCAAAAATCAATGAATATTGTAAATGCACAAACAGTAATTTCTCCGCATTGCAAGGTGCAATTCTGAAATTTTTTGCTTTTTCCTGCTCCTCTTAGCATGATAAAGAAGATTCAAAGAGAGTGAGATGCCAGGTCCTTTCATTCAGTCAGTAGCTTCAATCATTTCTGGTATATGAATAACATGATGTTTTTCAATGGCAAAAATCAATGAATATTGTAAATGCACAAACAGTAATTTCTCCGCATTGCAAGGTGCAATTCTGAAATTTTTTGCTTTTTCCTGCTCCTCTTAGCATGATAAAGAAGATTCAAAGAGAGTGAGATGCCAGCTCCTTTCATTCAGTCAGTAGCTTCAAACATATCTGGTATATGAATAACATGATGTTTTTCAATGGCAAAAATCAATGAATATTGTAAATGCACAAACAGTAATTTCTCTGCATTGCAAGGTGCAATTCTGAAATTTTTTGCTTTTTCCTGCTCCTCTTAGCATGATAAAGAAGATTCAAAGAGAGTGAGATGCCAGCTCCTTTCATTCAGTCAGTAGCTTCAATCAATTCTGGACGTTTTTCAATGGCAAAAATCAATGAATATTGTAAATGCACAAACAGTAATTTCTCCGCATTGCAAGGTGCAATTCTGAAATTTTTTGCTTTTTCCTGCTCCTCTTAGCATAATAAAGACGATTCAAAGAGAGTGAGATGCCAGCTCCTTTCATTCAGTCAGTAGCTTCAATCATTTCTGGTATATGAATAACATGATGTTTTTCAATGGCAAAAATCAATGAATATTGTAAATGCACAAACAGTAATTTCTCCGCATTGCAAGGTGCAATTCTGAAATTTTTTGCTTTTCCTGCTCCTCTTAGCATGATAAAGAAGATTCAAAGAGAGTGAAATGCCAGCTCCTTTCATTCAGTCAGTAGCTTCAATCATTTCTGGTATATGAATAACATGATGTTTTTCAATGGCAAAAATCAATGAATATTGTAAATGCACAAACAGTAATTTCTCCGCATTGCAAGGTGCAATTCTGAAATTTTTTGCTTTTTAGTGCTCCTCTTAGCATGATAAAGAAGATTCAAAGAGAGTGAGATGCCAGCTCCTTTCATTCAGTCAGTAGCTTCAAACATTTCTGGTATATGAATAACATGATGTTTTTCAATGGCAAAAATCAATGAATATTGTAAATGCACAAACAGTAATTTCTCCGCATTGCAAGGTGCAATTCTGAAATTTTTTGCTTTTTCCTCCTCCTCTTAGCATGATAAAGAAGATTCAAAGAGAGTGAGATGCCAGCTCCTTTCATTCAGTCAGTAGCTTCAATCATTTCTGGACGTTTTTCAATGGCAAAAATCAATGAATATTGTAAATGCACAAACAGTAATTTCTCCGCATTGCAAGGTGCAATTCTGAAATTTTTTGCTTTTTCCTGCTCCTCTTAGCATGATAAAGAAGATTCAAAGAGAGTGAGATGCCAGGTCCTTTCATTCAGTGAGTAGCTTCAATCATTTCTGGTATATGAATAACATGATGTTTTTCAATGGCAAAAATCAATGAATATTGTAAATGCACAAACAGTAATTTCTCCGCATTGCAAGGTGCAATTCTGAAATTTTTTGCTTTTTCCTGCTCCTCTTAGCATGATAAAGAAGATTCAAAGAGAGTGAGATGCCAGCTCCTTTCATTCAGTCAGTAGCTTCAAACATATCTGGTATATGAATAACATGATGTTTTTCAATGGCAAAAATCAATGAATATTGTAAATGCACAAACAGTAATTTCTCCGCATTGCAAGGTGCAATTCTGAAATTTTTTGCTTTTTCCTGCTCCTCTTAGCATGATAAAGAAGATTCAAAGAGAGTGAGATGCCAGCTCATTTCATTCAGTCAGTAGCTTCAAACATTTCTGGTATATAAAAAACATGATGTTTTTCAATGGCAAAAATCAATGAATATTGTAAATGCACAAACAGTAATTTCTCCGCATTGCAAGGTGCAATTCTGAAATTTTTTGCTTTTTCCTGCTCCTCTTAGCATGATAAAGAAGATTCAAAGAGAGTGAGATGCCAGCTCCTTTCATTCAGTCAGTAGCTTCAATCATTTCTGGACGTTTTTCAATCGCAAAAATCAATGAATATTGTAAATGCACAAACAGTAATTTCTCCGCATTGCAAGGTGCAATTCTGAAATTTTTTGCTTTTTCCTGCTCCTCTTAGCATGATAAAGAAGATTCAAAGAGAGTGAGATGCCAGCTCCTTTCATTCAGTCAGTAGCTTCAAACATTTCTGGTATATGAATAACATGATGTTTTTCAATGGCAAAAATCAATGAATATTGTAAATGCACAAACAGTAATTTCTCAGTATTGCAAGGTGCAATTCTGAAATTTTTTGCTTTTTCCTGCTCCTCTTAGCATGATAAAGAAGATTCAAAGAGAGTGAGATGCCAGCTCCTTTCATTCAGTCAGTAGCTTCAATCATTTCTGGACGTTTTTCAATGGCAAAAATCAATGAATATTGTAAATGCACAAACAGTAATTTCTCCGCATTGCAAGGTGCAATTCTGAAATTTTTTGCTTTTTCCTGCTCCTCTTAGCATGATAAAGAAGATTCAAAGAGAGTGAGATGCCAGCTCCTTTCATTCAGTCAGTAGCTTTAAACATTTCTGGTATATGAATAACATGATGTTTTTCAATGGCAAAAATCAATGAATATTGTAAATGCACAAACAGTAATTTCTCTGCATTGCAAGGTGCAATTCTGAAATTTTTTGCTTTTTCCTGCTCCTCTTAGCATGGTAAAGAAGATTCAAAGAGAGTGAGATGCCAGCTCCTTTCATTCAGTCAGTAGCTTCAATCAATTCTGGACGTTTTTCAATGGCAAAAATCAATGAATATTGTAAATGCACAAACAGTAATTTCTCCGCATTGCAAGGTGCAATTCTGAAATTTTTTGCTTTTTCCTGCTCCTCTTAGCATGATAAAGACGATTCAAAGAGAGTGAGATGCCAGCTCCTTTCATTCAGTCAGTAGCTTCAATCATTTCTGGTATATGAATAACATGATGTTTTTCAATGGCAAAAATCAATGAATATTGTAAATGCACAAACAGTAATTTCTCCGCATTGCAAGGTGCAATTCTGAAATTTTTTGCTTTTCCTGCTCCTCTTAGCATGATAAAGAAGATTCAAAGAGAGTGAGATGCCAGCTCCTTTCATTCAGTTAGTAGCTTCAATCATTTCTGGTATATGAATAACATGATGTTTTTCAATGGCAAAAATCAATGAATATTGTAAATGCACAAACAGTAATTTCTCCGCATTGCAAGGTGCAATTCTGAAATTTTTTGCTTTTTAGTGCTGCTCTTAGCATGATAAAGAAGATTCAAAGAGAGTGAGATGCCAGCTCCTTTCATTCAGTCAGTAGCTTCAAACATTTCTGGTATATGAATAACATGATGTTTTTCAATGGCAAAAATCAATGAATATTGTAAATGCACAAACAGTAATTTCTCCGCATTGCAAGGTGCAATTCTGAAATTTTTTGCTTTTTCCTGCTCCTCTTAGCATGATAAAGAAGATTCAAAGAGAGTGAGATGCCAGCTCCTTTCATTCAGTCAGTAGCTTCAATCATTTCTGGACGTTTTTCAATGGCAAAAATCAATGAATATTGTAAATGCACAAACAGTAATTTCTCCGCATTGCAAGGTGCAATTCTGAAATTTTTTGCTTTTTCCTGCTCCTCTTAGCATGATAAAGAAGATTCAAAGAGAGTGAGATGCCAGGTCCTTTCATTCAGTCAGTAGCTTCAATCATTTCTGGTATATGAATAACATGATGTTTTTCAATGGCAAAAATCAATGAATATTGTAAATGCACAAACAGTAATTTCTCCGCATTGCAAGGTGCAATTCTGAAATTTTTTGCTTTTTCCTGCTCCTCTTAGCATGATAAAGAAGATTCAAAGAGAGTGAGATGCCAGCTCCTTTCATTCAGTCAGTAGCTTCAAACATATCTGGTATATGAATAACATGATGTTTTTCAATGGCAAAAATCAATGAATATTGTAAATGCACAAACAGTAATTTCTCCGCATTGCAAGGTGCAATTCTGAAATTTTTTGCTTTTTCCTGCTCCTCTTAGCATGATAAAGAAGATTCAAAGAGATTGAGATGCCAGCTCCTTTCATTCAGTCAGTAGCTTCAATCATTTCTGGACGTTTTTCAATGGCAAAAATCAATGAATATTGTAAATGCACAAACAGTAATTTCTCCGCATTGCAAGGTGCAATTCTGATATTTTTTGCTTTTTCCTGCTCCTCTTAGCATGATAAAGAAGATTCAAAGAGAGTGAGATGCCAGGTCCTTTCATTCAGTCAGTAGCTTCAATCATTTCTGGTATATGAATAACATGATGTTTTTCAATGGCAAAAATCAATGAATATTGTAAATGCACAAACAGTAATTTCTCCGCATTGCAAGGTGCAATTCTGAAATTTTTTGCTTTTTCCCGCTCCTCTTAGCATGATAAAGAAGATTCAAAGAGAGTGAGATGCCAGCTCCTTTCATTCAGTCAGTAGCTTCAAACATTTCTGGTATATGAATAACATGATGTTTTTCAATGGCAAAAATCAATGAATATTGTAAATGCACAAACAGTAATTTCTCTGCATTGCAAGGTGCAATTCTGAAATTTTTTGCTTTTTCCTGCTCCTCTTAGCATGATAAAGAAGATTCAAAGAGAGTGAGATGCCAGCTCCTTTCATTCAGTCAGTAGCTTCAATCATTTCTGGACGTTTTTCAATGGCAAAAATCAATGAATATTGTAAATGCACAAACAGTAATTTCTCCGCATTGCAAGGTGCAATTCTGAAATTTTTTGCTTTTTCCTGCTCCTCTTAGCATGATAAAGAAGATTCAAAGAGAGTGAGATGCCAGCTCCTTTCATTCAGTCAGTAGCTTCAAACATTTCTGATATATGAATAACATGATGTTTTTCAATGGCAAAAATCAATGAATATTGTAAATGCACAAACAGTAATTTCTCCGCATTGCAAGGTGCAATTCTGAAATTTTTTGCTTTTTCCTGCTCCTCTTAGCATGATAAAGAAGATTCAAAGAGAGTGAGATGCCAGCTCCTTTCATTCAGTCAGTAGCTTCAATCATTTCTGGACGTTTTTCAATGGCAAAAATCAATGAATATTGTAAATGCACAAACAGTAATTTCTCCGCATTGCAAGGTGCAATTCTGATATTTTTTGCTTTTTCCTGCTCATCTTAGCATGATAAAGAAGATTCAAAGAGAGTGAGATGCCAGGTCCTTTCATTCAGTCAGTAGCTTCAATCATTTCTGGTATATGAATAACATGATGTTTTTCAATGGCAAAAATCAATGAATATTGTAAATGCACAAACAGTAATTTCTCCGCATTGCAAGGTGCAATTCTGAAATTTTTTGCTTTTTCCTGCTCCTCTTAGCATGATAAAGAAGATTCAAAGAGAGTGAGATGCCAGCTCCTTTCATTCAGTCAGTAGCTTCAAACATTTCTGGTATATAAATAACATGATGTTTTTCAATGGCAAAAATCAATGAATATTGTAAATGCACAAACAGTAATTTCTCCGCATTGCAAGGTGCAATTCTGAAATTTTTTGCTTTTTCCTGCTCCTCTTAGCATGGTAAAGAAGATTCAAAGAGAGTGAGATGCCAGCTCCTTTCATTCAGTCAGTAGCTTCAATCAATTCTGGACGTTTTTCAATGGCAAAAATCAATGAATATTGTAAATGCACAAACAGTAATTTCTCCGCATTGCAAGGTGCAATTCTGAAATTTTTTGCTTTTTCCTGCTCCTCTTAGCATGATAAAGACGATTCAAAGAGAGTGAGATGCCAGCTCCTTTCATTCAGTCAGTAGCTTCAATCATTTCTGGTATATGAATAACATGATGTTTTTCAATGGCAAAAATCAATGAATATTGTAAATGCACAAACAGTAATTTTTCCGCATTGCAAGGTGCAATTCTGAAATTTTTTGCTTTTCCTGCTCCTCTTAGCATGATAAAGAAGATTCAAAGAGAGTGAGATGCCAGCTCCTTTCATTCAGTCAGTAGCTTCAATCATTTCTGGTATATGAATAACATGATGTTTTTCAATGGCAAAAATCAATGAATATTGTAAATGCACAAACAGTAATTTCTCCGCATTGCAAGGTGCAATTCTGAAATTTTTTGCTTTTTAGTGCTCCTCTTAGCATGATAAAGAAGATTCAAAGAGAGTGAGATGCCAGCTCCTTTCATTCAGTCAGTAGCTTCAAACATTTCTGGTATATGAATAACATGATGTTTTTCAATGGCAAAAATCAATGAATATTGTAAATGCACAAACAGTAATTTCTCCGCATTGCAAGGTGCAATTCTGAAATTTTTTGCTTTTTCCTGCTCCTCTTAGCATGATAAAGAAGATTCAAAGAGAGTGAGATGCCAGCTCCTTTCATTCAGTCAGTAGCTTCAATCATTTCTGGACGTTTTTCAATGGCAAAAATCAATGAATATTGTAAATGCACAAACAGTAATTTCTCCGCATTGCAAGGTGCAATTCTGAAATTTTTTGCTTTTTCCTGCTCCTCTTAGCATGATAAAGAAGATTCAAAGAGAGTGAGATGCCAGGTCCTTTCATTCAGTCAGTAGCTTCAATCATTTCTGGTATATGAATAACATGATGTTTTTCAATGGCAAAAATCAATGAATATTGTAAATGCACAAACAGTAATTTCTCCGCATTGCAAGGTGCAATTCTGAAATTTTTTGCTTTTTCCTGCTCCTCTTAGCATGATAAAGAAGATTCAAAGAGAGTGATATGCCTGCTCCTTTCATTCAGTCAGTAGCTTCAAACATATCTGGTATATGAATAACATGATGTTTTTCAATGGCAAAAATCAATGAATATTGTAAATGCACAAACAGTAATTTCTCCGCATTGCAAGGTGCAATTCTGAAATTTTTTGCTTTTTCCTGCTCCTCTTAGCATGATAAAGAAGATTCAAAGAGATTGAGATGCCAGCTCCTTTCATTCAGTCAGTAGCTTCAATCATTTCTGGACGTTTTTCAATGGCAAAAATCAATGAATATTGTAAATGCACAAACAGTAATTTCTCCGCATTGCAAGGTGCAATTCTGATATTTTTTGCTTTTTCCTGCTCCTCTTAGCATGATAAAGAAGATTCAAAGAGAGTGAGATGCCAGGTCCTTTCATTCAGTCAGTAGCTTCAATCATTTCTGGTATATGAATAACATGATGTTTTTCAATGGCAAAAATCAATGAATATTGTAAATGCACAAACAGTAATTTCTCCGCATTGCAAGGTGCAATTCTGAAATTTTTTGCTTTTTCCCGCTCCTCTTAGCATGATAAAGAAGATTCAAAGAGAGTGAGATGCCAGCTCCTTTCATTCAGTCAGTAGCTTCAAACATTTCTGGTATATGAATAACATGATGTTTTTCAATGGCAAAAATCAATGAATATTGTAAATGCACAAACAGTAATTTCTCTGCATTGCAAGGTGCAATTCTGAAATTTTTTGCTTTTTCCTGCTCCTCTTAGCATGATAAAGAAGATTCAAAGAGAGTGAGATGCCAGCTCCTTTCATTCAGTCAGTAGCTTCAATCATTTCTGGACGTTTTTCAATGGCAAAAATCAATGAATATTGTAAATGCACAAACAGTAATTTCTCCGCATTGCAAGGTGCAATTCTGAAATTTTTTGCTTTTTCCTGCTCCTCTTAGCATGATAAAGAAGATTCAAAGAGAGTGAGATGCCAGCTCCTTTCATTCAGTCAGTAGCTTCAAACATTTCTGATATATGAATAACATGATGTTTTTCAATGGCAAAAATCAATGAATATTGTAAATGCACAAACAGTAATTTCTCCGCATTGCAAGGTGCAATTCTGAAATTTTTTGCTTTTTCCTGCTCCTCTTAGCATGATAAAGAAGATTCAAAGAGAGTGAGATGCCAGCTCCTTTCATTCAGTCAGTAGCTTCAATCATTTCTGGACGTTTTTCAATGGCAAAAATCAATGAATATTGTAAATGCACAAACAGTAATTTCTCCGCATTGCAAGGTGCAATTCTGATATTTTTTGCTTTTTCCTGCTCATCTTAGCATGATAAAGAAGATTCAAAGAGAGTGAGATGCCAGGTCCTTTCATTCAGTCAGTAGCTTCAATCATTTCTGGTATATGAATAACATGATGTTTTTCAATGGCAAAAATCAATGAATATTGTAAATGCACAAACAGTAATTTCTCCGCATTGCAAGGTGCAATTCTGAAATTTTTTGCTTTTTCCTGCTCCTCTTAGCATGATAAAGAAGATTCAAAGAGAGTGAGATGCCAGCTCCTTTCATTCAGTCAGTAGCTTCAAACATTTCTGGTATATAAATAACATGATGTTTTTCAATGGCAAAAATCAATGAATATTGTAAATGCACAAACAGTAATTTCTCCGCATTGCAAGGTGCAATTCTGAAATTTTTTGCTTTTTCCTGCTCCTCTTAGCATGATAAAGAAGATTCAAAGAGAGTGAGATGCCAGCTCCTTTCATTCAGTCAGTAGCTTCAATCATTTCTGGACGTTTTTCAATCGCAAAAATCAATGAATATTGTAAATGCACAAACAGTAATTTCTCCGCATTGCAAGGTGCAATTCTGAAATTTTTTGCTTTTTCCTGCTCCTCTTAGCATGATAAAGAAGATTCAAAGAGAGTGAGATGCCAGCTCCTTTCATTCAGTCAGTAGCTTCAAACATTTCTGGTATATGAATAACATGATGTTTTTCAATGGCAAAAATCAATGAATATTGTAAATGCACAAACAGTAATTTCTCAGTATTGCAAGGTGCAATTCTGAAATTTTTTGCTTTTTCCTGCTCCTCTTAGCATGATAAAGAAGATTCAAAGAGAGTGAGATGCCAGCTCCTTTCATTCAGTCAGTAGCTTCAATCATTTCTGGACGTTTTTCAATGGCAAAAATCAATGAATATTGTAAATGCACAAACAGTAATTTCTCCGCATTGCAAGGTGCAATTCTGAAATTTTTTGCTTTTTCCTGCTCCTCTTAGCATGATAAAGAAGATTCAAAGAGAGTGAGATGCCAGCTCCTTTCATTCAGTCAGTAGCTTCAAACATTTCTGGTATATGAATAACATGATGTTTTTCAATGGCAAAAATCAATGAATATTGTAAATGCACAAACAGTAATTTCTCTGCATTGCAAGGTGCAATTCTGAAATTTTTTGCTTTTTCCTGCTCCTCTTAGCATGATAAAGAAGATTCAAAGAGAGTGAGATGCCAGCTCCTTTCATTCAGTCAGTAGCTTCAATCAATTCTGGACGTTTTTCAATGGCAAAAATCAATGAAAATTGTAAATGCACAAACAGTAATTTCTCCGCATTGCAAGGTGCAATTCTGAAATTTTTTGCTTTTTCCTGCTCCTCTTAGCATGATAAAGACGATTCAAAGAGAGTGAGATGCCAGCTCCTTTCATTCAGTCAGTAGCTTCAATCATTTCTGGTATATGAATAACATGATGTTTTTCAATGGCAAAAATCAATGAATATTGTAAATGCACAAACAGTAATTTCTCCGCATTGCAAGGTGCAATTCTGAAATTTTTTGCTTTTCCTGCTCCTCTTAGCATGATAAAAAAGATTCAAAGAGAGTGAGATGCCAGCTCCTTTCATTCAGTCAGTAGCTTCAATCATTTCTGGTATATGAATAACATGATGTTTTTCAATATCAAAAATCAATGAATATTGTAAATGCACAAACAGTAATTTCTCCGCATTGCAAGGTGCAATTCTGAAATTTTTTGCTTTTTAGTGCTCCTCTTAGCATGATAAAGAAGATTCAAAGAGAGTGAGATGCCAGCTCCTTTCATTCAGTCAGTAGCTTCAAACATTTCTGGTATATGAATAACATGATGTTTTTCAATGGCAAAAATCAATGAATATTGTAAATGCACAAACAGTAATTTCTCCGCATTGCAAGGTGCAATTCTGAAATTTTTTGCTTTTTCCTGCTCCTCTTAGCATGATAAAGAAGATTCAAAGAGAGTGAGATGCCAGCTCCTTTCATTCAGTCAGTAGCTTCAATCATTTCTGGACGTTTTTCAATGGCAAAAATCAATGAATATTGTAAATGCACAAACAGTAATTTCTCCGCATTGCAAGGTGCAATTCTGAAATTTTTTGCTTTTTCCTGCTCCTCTTAGCATGATAAAGAAGATTCAAAGAGAGTGAGATGCCAGGTACTTTCATTCAGTCAGTAGCTTCAATCATTTCTGGTATATGAATAACATGATGTTTTTCAATGGCAAAAATCAATGAATATTGTAAATGCACAAACAGTAATTTCTCCGCATTGCAAGGTGCAATTCTGAAATTTTTTGCTTTTTCCTGCTCCTCTTAGCATGATAAAGAAGATTCAAAGAGATTGAGATGCCAGCTCCTTTCATTCAGTCAGTAGCTTCCAACATATCTGGTATATGAATAACATGATGTTTTTCAATGGCAAAAATCAATGAATATTGTAAATGCACAAACAGTAATTTCTCCGCATTGCAAGGTGCAATTCTGAAATTTTTTGCTTTTTCCTGCTCCTCTTAGCATGATAAAGAAGATTCAAAGAGATTGAGATGCCAGCTCCTTTCATTCAGTCAGTAGCTTCAATCATTTCTGGACGTTTTTCAATGGCAAAAATCAATGAATATTGTAAATGCACAAACAGTAATTTCTCCGCATTGCAAGGTGCAATTCTGAAATTTTTTGCTTTTTCCTGCTCCTCTTAGCATGATAAAGAAGATTCAAAGAGAGTGAGATGCCAGCTCCTTTCATTCAGTCAGTAGCTTCAAACATTTCTGGTATATGAATAACATGATGTTTTTCAATGGCAAAAATCAATGAATATTGTAAATGCACAAACAGGAATTTCTCCGCATTGCAATGTGCAATTCTGAAATTTTTTGCTTTTTCCTGCTCCTCTTAGCATGATAAAGAAGATTCAAAGAGAGTGAGATGCCAGCTCCTTTCATTCAGTCAGTAGCTTCAATCATTTCTAGACGTTTTTCAATGGCAAAAATCAATGAATATTTTAAATGCACAAACAGTAATTTCTCCGCATTGCAAGGTGCAATTCTGATATTTTTTGCTTTTTCCTGCTCATCTTAGCATGATAAAGAAGATTCAAAGAGAGTGAGATGCCAGGTCCTTTCATTCAGTCAGTAGCTTCAATCATTTCTGGTATATGAATAACATGATGTTTTTCAATGGCAAAAATCAATGAATATTGTAAATGCACAAACAGTAATTTCTCCGCATTGCAAGGTGCAATTCTGAAATTTTTTGCTTTTCCTGCTCCTCTTAGCATGATAAAGAAGATTCAAAGAGAGTGAGATGCCAGCTCCTTTCATTCAGTCAGTAGCTTCAAACATATCTGGTATATGAATAACATGATGTTTTTCAATGGCAAAAATCAATGAATATTGTAAATGCACAAACAGTAATTTCTCCGCATTGCAAGGTGCAATTCTGAAATTTTTTGCTTTTTCCTGCTCCTCTTAGCATGATAAAGAAGATGCAAAGAGATTGAGATGCCAGCTCCTTTCATTCAGTCAGTAGCTTCAATCATTTCTGGACGTTTTTCAATTGCAAAAATCAATGAATATTGTAAATGCACAAACAGTAATTTCTCCGCATTGCAAGGTGCAATTCTGAAATTTTTTGCTTTTTAGTGCTCCTCTTAGCATGATAAAGAAGATTCAAAGAGAGTGAGATGCCAGCTCCTTTCATTCAGTCAGTAGCTTCAAACATTTCTGGTATATGAATAACATGATGTTTTTCAATGGCAAAAATCAATGAATATTGTAAATGCACAAACAGTAATTTCTCAGTATTGCAAGGTGCAATTCTGAAATTTTTTGCTTTTTCCTGCTCCTCTTAGCATGATAAAGAAGATTCAAAGAGAGTGAGATGCCAGCTCCTTTCATTCAGTCAGTAGCTTCAATCATTTCTGGACGTTTTTCAATGGCAAAAATCAATGAATATTGTAAATGCACAAACAGTAATTTCTCCGCATTGCAAGGTGCAATTCTGAAATTTTTTGCTTTTTCCTGCTCCTCTTAGCATGATAAAGAAGATTCAAAGAGAGTGAGATGCCAGCTCCTTTCATTCAGTCAGTAGCTTTAAACATTTCTGGTATATGAATAACATGATGTTTTTCAATGGCAAAAATCAATGAATATTGTAAATGCACAAACAGTAATTTCTCTGCATTGCAAGGTGCAATTCTGAAATTTTTTGCTTTTTCCTGCTCCTCTTAGCATGGTAAAGAAGATTCAAAGAGAGTGAGATGCCAGCTCCTTTCATTCAGTCAGTAGCTTCAATCAATTCTGGACGTTTTTCAATGGCAAAAATCAATGAATATTGTAAATGCACAAACAGTAATTTCTCCGCATTGCAAGGTGCAATTCTGAAATTTTTTGCTTTTTCCTGCTCCTCTTAGCATGATAAAGACGATTCAAAGAGAGTGAGATGCCAGCTCCTTTCATTCAGTCAGTAGCTTCAATCATTTCTGGTATATGAATAACATGATGTTTTTCAATGGCAAAAATCAATGAATATTGTAAATGCACAAACAGTAATTTCTCCGCATTGCAAGGTGCAATTCTGAAATTTTTTGCTTTTCCTGCTCCTCTTAGCATGATAAAGAAGATTCAAAGAGAGTGAGATGCCAGCTCCTTTCATTCAGTCAGTAGCTTCAATCATTTCTGGTATATGAATAACATGATGTTTTTCAATGGCAAAAATCAATGAATATTGTAAATGCACAAACAGTAATTTCTCCGCATTGCAAGGTGCAATTCTGAAATTTTTTGCTTTTTAGTGCTCCTCTTAGCATGATAAAGAAGATTCAAAGAGAGTGAGATGCCAGCTCCTTTCATTCAGTCAGTAGCTTCAAACATTTCTGGTATATGAATAACATGATGTTTTTCAATGGCAAAAATCAATGAATATTGTAAATGCACAAACAGTAATTTCTCCGCATTGCAAGGTGCAATTCTGAAATTTTTTGCTTTTTCCTGCTCCTCTTAGCATGATAAAGAAGATTCAAAGAGAGTGAGATGCCAGCTCCTTTCATTCAGTCAGTAGCTTCAATCATTTCTGGACGTTTTTCAATGGCAAAAATCAATGAATATTGTAAATGCACAAACAGTAATTTCTCCGCATTGCAAGGTGCAATTCTGAAATTTTTTGCTTTTTCCTGCTCCTCTTAGCATGATAAAGAAGATTCAAAGAGAGTGAGATGCCAGGTCCTTTCATTCAGTCAGTAGCTTCAATCATTTCTGGTATATGAATAACATGATGTTTTTCAATGGCAAAAATCAATGAATATTGTAAATGCACAAACAGTAATTTCTCCGCATTGCAAGGTGCAATTCTGAAATTTTTTGCTTTTTCCTGCTCCTCTTAGCATGATAAAGAAGATTCAAAGAGAGTGAGATGCCAGCTCCTTTCATTCAGTCAGTAGCTTCAAACATATCTGGTATATGAATAACATGATGTTTTTCAATGGCAAAAATCAATGAATATTGTAAATGCACAAACAGTAATTTCTCCGCATTGCAAGGTGCAATTCTGAAATTTTTTGCTTTTTCCTGCTCCTCTTAGCATGATAAAGAAGATTCAAAGAGATTGAGATGCCAGCTCCTTTCATTCAGTCAGTAGCTTCAATCATTTCTGGACGTTTTTCAATGGCAAAAATCAATGAATATTGTAAATGCACAAACAGTAATTTCTCCGCATTGCAAGGTGCAATTCTGATATTTTTTGCTTTTTCCTGCTCCTCTTAGCATGATAAAGAAGATTCAAAGAGAGTGAGATGCCAGGTCCTTTCATTCAGTCAGTAGCTTCAATCATTTCTGGTATATGAATAACATGATGTTTTTCAATGGCAAAAATCAATGAATATTGTAAATGCACAAACAGTAATTTCTCCGCATTGCAAGGTGCAATTCTGAAATTTTTTGCTTTTTCCCGCTCCTCTTAGCATGATAAAGAAGATTCAAAGAGAGTGAGATGCCAGCTCCTTTCATTCAGTCAGTAGCTTCAAACATTTCTGGTATATGAATAACATGATGTTTTTCAATGGCAAAAATCAATGAATATTGTAAATGCACAAACAGTAATTTCTCTGCATTGCAAGGTGCAATTCTGAAATTTTTTGCTTTTTCCTGCTCCTCTTAGCATGATAAAGAAGATTCAAAGAGAGTGAGATGCCAGCTCCTTTCATTCAGTCAGTAGCTTCAATCATTTCTGGACGTTTTTCAATGGCAAAAATCAATGAATATTGTAAATGCACAAACAGTAATTTCTCCGCATTGCAAGGTGCAATTCTGAAATTTTTTGCTTTTTCCTGCTCCTCTTAGCATGATAAAGAAGATTCAAAGAGAGTGAGATGCCAGCTCCTTTCATTCAGTCAGTAGCTTCAAACATTTCTGATATATGAATAACATGATGTTTTTCAATGGCAAAAATCAATGAATATTGTAAATGCACAAACAGTAATTTCTCCGCATTGCAAGGTGCAATTCTGAAATTTTTTGCTTTTTCCTGCTCCTCTTAGCATGATAAAGAAGATTCAAAGAGAGTGAGATGCCAGCTCCTTTCATTCAGTCAGTAGCTTCAATCATTTCTGGACGTTTTTCAATGGCAAAAATCAATGAATATTGTAAATGCACAAACAGTAATTTCTCCGCATTGCAAGGTGCAATTCTGATATTTTTTGCTTTTTCCTGCTCATCTTAGCATGATAAAGAAGATTCAAAGAGAGTGAGATGCCAGGTCCTTTCATTCAGTCAGTAGCTTCAATCATTTCTGGTATATGAATAACATGATGTTTTTCAATGGCAAAAATCAATGAATATTGTAAATGCACAAACAGTAATTTCTCCGCATTGCAAGGTGCAATTCTGAAATTTTTTGCTTTTTCCTGCTCCTCTTAGCATGATAAAGAAGATTCAAAGAGAGTGAGATGCCAGCTCCTTTCATTCAGTCAGTAGCTTCAAACATTTCTGGTATATAAATAACATGATGTTTTTCAATGGCAAAAATCAATGAATATTGTAAATGCACAAACAGTAATTTCTCCGCATTGCAAGGTGCAATTCTGAAATTTTTTGCTTTTTCCTGCTCCTCTTAGCATGATAAAGAAGATTCAAAGAGAGTGAGATGCCAGCTCCTTTCATTCAGTCAGTAGCTTCAATCATTTCTGGACGTTTTTCAATCGCAAAAATCAATGAATATTGTAAATGCACAAACAGTAATTTCTCCGCATTGCAAGGTGCAATTCTGAAATTTTTTGCTTTTTCCTGCTCCTCTTAGCATGATAAAGAAGATTCAAAGAGAGTGAGATGCCAGCTCCTTTCATTCAGTCAGTAGCTTCAAACATTTCTGGTATATGAATAACATGATGTTTTTCAATGGCAAAAATCAATGAATATTGTAAATGCACAAACAGTAATTTCTCAGTATTGCAAGGTGCAATTCTGAAATTTTTTGCTTTTTCCTGCTCCTCTTAGCATGATAAAGAAGATTCAAAGAGAGTGAGATGCCAGCTCCTTTCATTCAGTCAGTAGCTTCAATCATTTCTGGACGTTTTTCAATGGCAAAAATCAATGAATATTGTAAATGCACAAACAGTAATTTCTCCGCATTGCAAGGTGCAATTCTGAAATTTTTTGCTTTTTCCTGCTCCTCTTAGCATGATAAAGAAGATTCAAAGAGAGTGAGATGCCAGCTCCTTTCATTCAGTCAGTAGCTTCAAACATTTCTGGTATATGAATAACATGATGTTTTTCAATGGCAAAAATCAATGAATATTGTAAATGCACAAACAGTAATTTCTCTGCATTGCAAGGTGCAATTCTGAAATTTTTTGCTTTTTCCTGCTCCTCTTAGCATGATAAAGAAGATTCAAAGAGAGTGAGATGCCAGCTCCTTTCATTCAGTCAGTAGCTTCAATCAATTCTGGACGTTTTTCAATGGCAAAAATCAATGAAAATTGTAAATGCACAAACAGTAATTTCTCCGCATTGCAAGGTGCAATTCTGAAATTTTTTGCTTTTTCCTGCTCCTCTTAGCATGATAAAGACGATTCAAAGAGAGTGAGATGCCAGCTCCTTTCATTCAGTCAGTAGCTTCAATCATTTCTGGTATATGAATAACATGATGTTTTTCAATGGCAAAAATCAATGAATATTGTAAATGCACAAACAGTAATTTCTCCGCATTGCAAGGTGCAATTCTGAAATTTTTTGCTTTTCCTGCTCCTCTTAGCATGATAAAAAAGATTCAAAGAGAGTGAGATGCCAGCTCCTTTCATTCAGTCAGTAGCTTCAATCATTTCTGGTATATGAATAACATGATGTTTTTCAATATCAAAAATCAATGAATATTGTAAATGCACAAACAGTAATTTCTCCGCATTGCAAGGTGCAATTCTGAAATTTTTTGCTTTTTAGTGCTCCTCTTAGCATGATAAAGAAGATTCAAAGAGAGTGAGATGCCAGCTCCTTTCATTCAGTCAGTAGCTTCAAACATTTCTGGTATATGAATAACATGATGTTTTTCAATGGCAAAAATCAATGAATATTGTAAATGCACAAACAGTAATTTCTCCACATTGCAAGGTGCAATTCTGAAATTTTTTGCTTTTTCCTGCTCCTCTTAGCATGATAAAGAAGATTCAAAGAGAGTGAGATGCCAGCTCCTTTCATTCAGTCAGTAGCTTCAATCATTTCTGGACGTTTTTCAATGGCAAAAATCAATGAATATTGTAAATGCACAAACAGTAATTTCTCCGCATTGCAAGGTGCAATTCTGAAATTTTTTGCTTTTTCCTGCTCCTCTTAGCATGATAAAGAAGATTCAAAGAGAGTGAGATGCCAGGTACTTTCATTCAGTCAGTAGCTTCAATCATTTCTGGTATATGAATAACATGATGTTTTTCAATGGCAAAAATCAATGAATATTGTAAATGCACAAACAGTAATTTCTCCGCATTGCAAGGTGCAATTCTGAAATTTTTTGCTTTTTCCTGCTCCTCTTAGCATGATAAAGAAGATTCAAAGAGATTGAGATGCCAGCTCCTTTCATTCAGTCAGTAGCTTCCAACATATCTGGTATATGAATAACATGATGTTTTTCAATGGCAAAAATCAATGAATATTGTAAATGCACAAACAGTAATTTCTCCGCATTGCAAGGTGCAATTCTGAAATTTTTTGCTTTTTCCTGCTCCTCTTAGCATGATAAAGAAGATTCAAAGAGATTGAGATGCCAGCTCCTTTCATTCAGTCAGTAGCTTCAATCATTTCTGGACGTTTTTCAATGGCAAAAATCAATGAATATTGTAAATGCACAAACAGTAATTTCTCCGCATTGCAAGGTGCAATTCTGAAATTTTTTGCTTTTTCCTGCTCCTCTTAGCATGATAAAGAAGATTCAAAGAGAGTGAGATGCCAGCTCCTTTCATTCAGTCAGTAGCTTCAAACATTTCTGGTATATGAATAACATGATGTTTTTCAATGGCAAAAATCAATGAATATTGTAAATGCACAAACAGGAATTTCTCCGCATTGCAATGTGCAATTCTGAAATTTTTTGCTTTTTCCTGCTCCTCTTAGCATGATAAAGAAGATTCAAAGAGAGTGAGATGCCAGCTCCTTTCATTCAGTCAGTAGCTTCAATCATTTCTAGACGTTTTTCAATTGCAAAAATCAATGAATATTTTAAATGCACAAACAGTAATTTCTCCGCATTGCAAGGTGCAATTCTGATATTTTTTGCTTTTTCCTGCTCATCTTAGCATGATAAAGAAGATTCAAAGAGAGTGAGATGCCAGGTCCTTTCATTCAGTCAGTAGCTTCAATCATTTCTGGTATATGAATAACATGATGTTTTTCAATGGCAAAAATCAATGAATATTGTAAATGCACAAACAGTAATTTCTCCGCATTGCAAGGTGCAATTCTGAAATTTTTTGCTTTTCCTGCTCCTCTTAGCATGATAAAGAAGATTCAAAGAGAGTGAGATGCCAGCTCCTTTCATTCAGTCAGTAGCTTCAAACATATCTGGTATATGAATAACATGATGTTTTTCAATGGCAAAAATCAATGAATATTGTAAATGCACAAACAGTAATTTCTCCGCATTGCAAGGTGCAATTCTGAAATTTTTTGCTTTTTCCTGCTCCTCTTAGCATGATAAAGAAGATGCAAAGAGATTGAGATGCCAGCTCCTTTCATTCAGTCAGTAGCTTCAATCATTTCTGGACGTTTTTCAATTGCAAAAATCAATGAATATTGTAAATGCACAAACAGTAATTTCTCCGCATTGCAAGGTGCAATTCTGAAATTTTTTGCTTTTTAGTGCTCCTCTTAGCATGATAAAGAAGATTCAAAGAGAGTGAGATGCCAGCTCCTTTCATTCAGTCAGTAGCTTCAAACATTTCTGGTATATGAATAACATGATGTTTTTCAATGGCAAAAATCAATGAATATTGTAAATGCACAAACAGTAATTTCTCCGCATTGCAAGGTGCAATTCTGAAATTTTTTGCTTTTTCCTGCTCCTCTTAGCATGATAAATAAGATTCAAAGAGAGTGAGATGCCAGGTCCTTTCATTCAGTCAGTAGCTTCAATCATTTCTGGTATATGAATAACATGATGTTTTTCAATGGCAAAAATCAATGAATATTGTAAATGCACAAACAGTAATTTCTCCGCATTGCAAGGTGCAATTCTGAAATTTTTTGCTTTTTCCTGCTCCTCTTAGCATGATAAAGAAGATTCAAAGAGAGTGAGATGCCAGCTCCTTTCATTCAGTCAGTAGCTTCAAACATATCTGGTATATGAATAATATGATGTTTTTCAATGGCAAAAATCAATGAATATTGTAAATGCACAAACAGTAATTTCTCCGCATTGCAAGGTGCAATTCTGAAATTTTTTGCTTTTTCCTGCTCCTCTTAGCATGATAAAGAAGATTCAAAGAGATTGAGATGCCAGCTCCTTTCATTCAGTCAGTAGCTTCAATCATTTCTGGACGTTTTTCAATGGCAAAAATCAATGAATATTGTAAATGCACAAACAGTAATTTCTCCGCATTGCAAGGTGCAATTCTGAAATTTTTTGCTTTTTCCTGCTCCTCTTAGCATGATAAAGAAGATTCAAAGAGAATGAGATGCCAGCTCCTTTCATTCAGTCAGTAGCTTCAATCATTTCTGGTATATGAATAACATGATGTTTTTCAATGGCAAAAATCAATGAATATTGTAAATGCACAAACAGTAATTACTCCGCATTGCAAGGTGCAATTCTGGAACTTTTTGCTTTTTCCTGCTCCTCTTAGCATGATAAAGAAGATTCAAAGAGAGTGAGATGCCAGCTCCTTTCATTCAGTCAGTAGCTTCAATCATTTCTGGTATATGAATAACATGATGTTTTTCAATGGCAAAAATCAATGAATATTGTAAATGCACAAACAGTAATTTCTCCGCATTGCAAGGTGCAATTCTGAAATTTTTTGCTTTTTAGTGCTCCTCTTAGCATGATAAAGAAGATTCAAAGAGAGTGAGATGCCAGCTCCTTTCATTCAGTCAGTAGCTTCAAACATTTCTGGTATATGAATAACATGTTTTTCAATTGCAAAAATCAATGAATATTGTAAATGCACAAACAGTAATTTCTCCGCATTGCAAGGTGCAATTCTGAAATTTTTTGCTTTTTCCTGCTCCTCTTAGCATGATAAAGAAGATTCAAAGAGAGTGAGATGCCAGCTCCTTTCATTCAGTCAGTAGCTTCAATCATTTCTGGTATATGAATAACATGATGTTTTTCAATGGCAAAAATCAATGAATATTGTAAATGCACAAACAGTAATTTCTCCGCATTGCAAGGTGCAATTCTGAAATTTTTTGCTTTTTCCTGCTCCTCTTAGCATGATAAAGAATATTCAAAGAGAGTGAGATGCCAGCTCCTTTCATTCAGTCAGTAGCTTCAAACATATCTGGTATATGAATAACATGATGTTTTTCAATGGCAAAAATCAATGAATATTGTAAATGCACAAACAGTAATTTCTCCGCATTGCAAGGTGCAATTCTGAAATTTTTTGCTTTTTCCTGCTCCTCTTAGCATGATAAAGAAGATTCAAAGAGATTGAGATGCCAGCTCCTTTCATTCAGTCAGTAGCTTCAATCATTTCTGGACGTTTTTCAATGGCAAAAATCAATGAATATTGTAAATGCACAAACAGTAATTTCTCCGCATTGCAAGGTGCAATTCTGAAATTTTTTGCTTTTTCCTGCTCCTCTTAGCATGATAGAGAAGATTCAAAGAGAGTGAGATGCCAGCTCCTTTCATTCAGTCAGTAGCTTCAATCATTTCTGGACGTTTTTCAATGGCAAAAATCAATGAATATTGTAAATGCACAAACAGGAATTTCTCCGCATTGCAAGGTGCAATTCTGAAATTTTTTGCTTTTTCCTGCTCCTCTTAGCATGATAAAGAAGATTCAAAGAGAGTGAGATGCCAGCTCCTTTCATTCAGTCAGTAGCTTCAAACATTTCTGGTATATGAATAACATGATGTTTTTCAATGGCAAAAATCAATGAATATTGTAAATGCACAAACAGGAATTTCTCCGCATTGCAAGGTGCAATTCTGAAATTTTTTGCTTTTTCCTGCTCCTCTTAGCATGATAAAGAAGATTCAAAGAGAGTGAGATGCCAGCTCCTTTCATTCAGTCAGTAGCTTCAATCATTTCTGGACGTTTTTCAGTGGCAAAAATCAATGAATATTGTAAATGCACAAACAGTAATTTCTCCGCATTGCAAGGTGCAATTCTGAAATTTTTTGCTTTTTCCTGCTCCTCTTAGCATGATAAAGAAGATTCAAAGAGAGTGAGATGCCAGCTCCTTTCATTCAGTCAGTAGCTTCAAACATTTCTGGTATATAAATAACATGATGTTTTTCAATGGCAAAAATCAATGAATATTGTAAATGCACAAACAGGAATTTCTCCGCATTGCAAGGTGCAATTCTGAAATTTTTTGCTTTTTCCTGCTCCTCTTAGCATGATAAAGAAGATTCAAAGAGAGTGAGATGCCAGCTCCTTTCATTCAGTCAGTAGCTTCAATCATTTCTGGACGTTTTTCAGTGGCAAAAATCAATGAATATTGTAAATGCACAAACAGTAATTTCTCAGTATTGCAAGGTGCAATTCTGAAATTTTTTGCTTTTTCCTGCTCCTCTTAGCATGATAAAGAAGATTCAAAGAGAGTGAGATGCCAGCTCCTTTCATTCAGTCAGTAGCTTCAATCATTTCTGGACGTTTTTCAATGGCAAAAATCAATGAATATTGTAAATGCACAAACAGTAATTTCTCCGCATTGCAAGGTGCAATTCTGAAATTTTTTGCTTTTTCCTGCTCCTTTTAGCATGATAAAGAAGATTCAAAGAGAGTGAGATGCCAGCTCCTTTCATTCAGTCAGTAGCTTCAAACATTTCTGGTATATGAATAACGATGTTTTTCAATGGCAAAAATCAATGAATATTGTAAATGCACAAACAGTAATTTCTCTGCATTGCAACGTGCAATTCTGAAATTTTTTGCTTTTTCCTGCTCCTCTTAGCATGATAAAGAAGATTCAAAGAGAGTGAGATGCCAGCTCCTTTCATTCAGTCAGTAGCTTCAATCATTTCTGGACGTTTTTCAATGGCAAAAATCAATGAATATTGTAAATGCACAAACAGTAATTTCTCCGCATTGCAAGGTGCAATTCTGAAATTTTTTGCTTTTTCCTGCTCCTCTTAGCATGATAAAGAAGATTCAAAGAGAGTGAGATGCCAGCTCCTTTCATTCAGTCAGTAGCTTCAATCATTTCTGGTATATGAATAACATGATGTTTTTCAATGGCAAAAATCAATGAATATTGTAAATGCACAAACAGTAATTTCTCCGCATTGCAAGGTGCAATTCTGAAATTTTTTGCTTTTTCCTGCTCCTCTTAGCATGATAAAGAAGATTCAAAGAGAGTGAGATGCCAGGTCCTTTCATTCAGTCAGTAGCTTCAATCATTTCTGGTATATGAATAACATGATGTTTTTCAATGGCAAAAATCAATGAATATTGTAAATGCACAAACAGTAATTTCTCCGCATTGCAAGGTGCAATTCTGAAATTTTTTGCTTTTTAGTGCTCCTCTTAGCATGATAAAGAAGTTTCAAAGAGAGTGAGATGCCAGCTCCTTTCATTCAGTCAGTAGCTTCAAACATTTCTGGTATATGAATAACATGATGTTTTTCAATGGCAAAAATCAATGAATATTGTAAATGCACAAACAGTAATTTCTCCGCATTGCAAGGTGCAATTCTGAAATTTTTTGCTTTTTCCTGCTCCTCTTAGCATGATAAAGAAGATTCAAAGAGAGTGAGATGCCAGCTCCTTTCATTCAGTCAGTAGCTTCAATCATTTCTGGACGTTTTTCAATGGCAAAAATCAATGAATATTGTAAATGCACAAACAGTAATTTCTCCGCATTGCAAGGTGCAATTCTGAAATTTTTTGCTTTTTCCTGCTCCTCTTAGCATGATAAAGAAGATTCAAAGAGAGTGAGATGCCAGGTCCTTTCATTCAGTCAGTAGCTTCAATCATTTCTGGTATATGAATAACATGATGTTTTTCAATGGCAAAAATCAATGAATATTGTAAATGCACAAACAGTAATTTCTCCGCATTGCAACGTGCAATTCTGAAATTTTTTGCTTTTTCCTGCTCCTCTTAGCATGATAAAGAAGATTCAAAGAGAGTGAGATGCCAGCTCCTTTCATTCAGTCAGTAGCTTCAAACATTTCTGGTATATGAATAACATGATGTTTTTCAATGGCAAAAATCAATGAATATTGTAAATGCACAAACAGTAATTTCTCCGCATTGCAAGGTGCAATTCTGAAATTTTTTGCTTTTTCCTGCTCCTCTTAGCATGATAGAGAAGATTCAAAGAGAGTGAGATGCCAGCTCCTTTCATTCAGTCAGTAGCTTCAATCATTTCTGGTCGTTTTTCAATGGCAAAAATCAATGAATATTGTAAATGCACAAACAGTAATTTCTCCGCATTGCAAGGTGCAATTCTGAAATTTTTTGCTTTTTCCTGCTCCTCTTAGCATGATAAAGAAGATTCAAAGAGAGTGAGATGCCAGCTCCTTTCATTCAGTCAGTAGCTTCAAACATTTCTGGTATATGAATAACATGATGTTTTTCAATGGCAAAAATCAATGAATATTGTAAATGCACAAACAGGAATTTCTCCGCATTGCAAGGTGCAATTCTGAAATTTTTTGCTTTTTCCTGCTCCTCTTAGCATGATAAAGAAGATTCAAAGAGAGTGAGATGCCAGCTCCTTTCATTCAGTCAGTAGCTTCAATCATTTCTGGATGTTTTTCAATGGCAAAAATCAATGAATATTGTAAATGCACAAACAGTAATTTCTCCGCATTGCAAGGTGCAATTCTGAAATTTTATGCTTTTTCCTGCTCCTCTTAGCATGATAAAGAAGATTCAAAGAGAGTGAGATGCCAGCTCCTTTCATTCAGTCAGTAGCTTCAAACATTTCTGGTATATGAATAACATGATGTTTTTCAATGGCAAAAATCAATGAATATTGTAAATGCACAAACAGTAATTTCTCCGCATTGCAAGGTGCAATTCTGAAATTTTTTGCTTTTTCCTGCTCCTCTTAGCATGATAAAGAAGATTCAAAGAGAGTGAGATGCCAGCTCCTTTCATTCAGTCAGTAGCTTCAAACATTTCTGGTATATGAATAACATGATGTTTTTCAATGGCAAAAATCAATGAATATTGTAAATGCACAAACAGTAATTTCTCCGCATTGCAAGGTGCAATTCTGAAATTTTTTGCTTTTTCCTGCTCCTCTTAGCATGATAAAGAAGATTCAAAGAGAGTGAGATGCCAGCTCCTTTCATTCAGTCAGTAGCTTCAATCATTTCTGGACGTTTTTCAATGGCAAAAATCAATGAATATTGTAAATGCACAAACAGTAATTTCTCCGCATTGCAAGGTGCAATTCTGAAATTTTTTGCTTTTTCCTGCTCCTCTTAGCATGATAAAGAAGATTCAAAGAGAGTGAGATGCCAGCTCCTTTCATTCAGTCAGTAGCTTCAAACATTTCTGGTATATGAATAACATGATGTTTTTCAATGGCAAAAATCAATGAATATTGTAAATGCACAAACAGGAATTTCTCCGCATTGCAAGGTGCAATTCTGTAATTTTTTGCTTTTTCCTGCTCCTCTTAGCATGATAAAGAAGATTCAAAGAGAGTGAGATGCCAGCTCCTTTCATTCAGTCAGTAGCTTCAATCATTTCTGGATGTTTTTCAATGGCAAAAATCAATGAATATTGTAAATGCACAAACAGTAATTTCTCCGCATTGCAAGGTGCAATTCTGAAATTTTTTGCTTTTTCCTGCTCCTCTTAGCATGATAAAGAAGATTCAAAGAGAGTGAGATGCCAGCTCCTTTCATTCAGTCAGTAGCTTCAATCATTTTTGGTATATGAATAACATGATGTTTTTCAATGGCAAAAATCAATGAATATTGTAAATGCACAAAGAGTAATTTCTCCGCATTGCAAGGTGCAAATCTGAAATTTTTTACTTTTTCCTGCTTCTCTTAACATGATAAAGAAGATTCAAAGAGAGTGAGATGCCAGCTCCTTTCATTCAGTCAGTAGCTTCAATCATTTCTGGACGTTTTTCAATGGCAAAAATCAATGAATATTGTAAATGCACAAACAGTAATTTCTCCGCATTGCAAGGTGCAATTCTGAAATTTTTTGCTTTTTCCTGCTCCTCTTAGCATGATAAAGAAGATTCAAAGAGAGTGAGATGCCAGCTCCTTTCATTCAGTCAGTAACTTCAAACATTCCTGGTATATGAATAACATGATGTTTTTCAATGGCAAAAATCAATGAATATTGTAAATGCACAAACAGTAATTTCTCCGCATTGCAAGGTGCAATTCTGAAATTTTTTGCTTTTTCCAGCTCCTCTTAGCATGATAAAGAAGATTCAAAGAGAGTGAGATGCCAGCTTCTTTCATTCAGTCAGTAGCTTCAAACATTTCTGGTATATGAATAACATGATGTTTTTCAATGGCAAAAATCAATGAATATTGTAAATGCACAAACAGGAATTTCTCCGCATTGCAAGGTGCAATTCTGAAATTTTTTGCTTTTTCCTGCTCCTCTTAGCATGATAAAGAAGATTCAAAGAGAGTGAGATGCCAGCTCCTTTCATTCAGTCAGTAGCTTCCATCATTTCTGGATGTTTTTCAATGGCAAAAATCAATGAATATTGTAAATGCACAAACAGTAATTTCTCCGCATTGCAAGGTGCAATTCTGAAATTTTTTGCTTTTTCCTGCTCCTCTTAGCATGATAAAGAAGATTCAAAGAGAGTGAGATGCCAGCTCCTTTCATTCAGTCAGTAGCTTCAAACATTTCTGGTATATGAATAACATGATGTTTTTCAATGGCAAAAATCAATGAATATTGTAAATGCACAAACAGTAATTTCTCCGCATTGCAAGGTGCAATTCTGAAATTTTTTGCTTTTTCCTGCTCCTCTTAGCATGATAAAGAAGATTCAAAGAGAGTGAGATGCCAGCTCCTTTCGTTCAGTCAGTAGCTTCAATCATTTCTGGACGTTTTTCAATGGCAAAAATCAATGAATATTGTAAATGCACAAACAGTAATTTCTCCGCATTGCAAGGTGCAATTCTGAAATTTTTTGCTTTTTCCTGCTCCTCTTAGCATGATAAAGAAGATTCAAAGAGAGTGAGATGCCAGCTCCTTTCATTCAGTCAGTAACTTCAAACATTCCTGGTATATGAATAACATGATGTTTTTCAATGGCAAAAATCAATGAATATTGTAAATGCACAAACAGTAATTTCTCCGCATTACAAGGTGCAATTCTGAAATTTTTTGCTTTTTCCAGCTCCTCTTAGCATGATAAAGAAGATTCAAAGAGAGTGAGATGCCAGCTCCTTTCATTCAGTCAGTAACTTCAAACATTCCTGGTATATGAATAACATGATGTTTTTCAATGGCAAAAATCAATGAATATTGTAAATGCACAAACAGTAATTTCTCCGCATTGCAAGGTGCAAATCTGAAATTTTTTGCTTTTTCCTGCTCCTCTTAGCATGATAAAGAAGATTCAAAGAGAGTGAGATGCCAGCTACTTTCATTCAGTCAGTAGCTTCAATCATTTCTGGACGTTTTTCAATGGTAAAAATCAATGAATATTGTAAATGCACAAACAGTAATTTCTCCGCATTGCAAGGTGCAATTCTGAAATTTTTTGCTTTTTCCTGCTCCTCTTAGCATGATAAAGAAGATTCAAAGAGAGTGAGATGCCAGCTCCTTTCATTCAGTCAGTAGCTTCAAACATTTCTGGTATATGAATAACATGATGTTTTTCAATGGCAAAAATCAATGAATATTGTAAATGCACAAACAGTAATTTCTCCGCATTGCAAGGTGCAATTCTGAAATTTTTTGCTTTTTCCTGCTCCTCTTAGCATGATAAAGAAGATTCAAAGAGAGTGAGATGCCAGCTCCTTTCATTCAGTCAGTAGCTTCAAACATTTCTGGTATATAAATAACATGATGTTTTTCAATGGCAAAAATCAATGAATATTGTAAATGCACAAACAGTAATTTCTCCGCATTGCAAGGTGCAATTCTGAATTTTTTTGGTTTTTCCTGCTCCTCTTAGCATGATAAAGAAGATTCAAAGAGAGTGAGATGCCAGCTCCTTTCATTCAGTCAGTAGCTTCAAACATTTCTGGTATATGAATAACATGATATTTTTCAATGGCAAAAATCAATGAATATTGTAAATGCACAAACAGTAATTTCTCCGCATTGCAAGGTGCAATTCTGAAATTTTTTGGTTTTTCCTGCTCCTCTTAGCATGATAAAGAAGATTCAAAGAGAGTGAGATGCCAGCTCCTTTCATTCAGTCAGTAGCTTCAAACATTTCTGGTATATGAATAACATGATATTTTTCAATGGCAAAAATCAATGAATATTGTAAATGCACAAACAGTAATTTCTCAGCATTGCAAGGTGCAAGTCTGAATTTTTTTGCTTTTTCCTGCTCCTCTTAGCATGATAAAGAAGATTCAAAGAGAGTGAGATGCCAGCTACTTTCATTCAGTCAGTAGCTTCAATCATTTCTGGACGTTTTTCAATGGTAAAAATCAATGAATATTGTAAATGCACAAACAGTAAATTCTCCGCATTGCAAGGTGCAATTCTGAAATTTTTTGGTTTTTCCTGCTCCTCTTAGCATGATAAAGAAGATTCAAAGAGAGTGAGATGCCAGCTCCTTTCATTCAGTCAGTAGCTTCAATCATTTCTGGACGTTTTTCAATGGCAAAAATCAATGAATATTGTAAATGCACAAACAGTAATTTCTCCGCATTGCAAGGTGCAATTCTGAAATTTTTTGCTTTTTCCTGCTCCTCTTAGCATGATAAAGAAGATTCAAAGAGAGTGAGATGCCAGCTCCTTTCATTCAGTCAGTAGCTTCAAACATTTCTGGTATATGAATAACATGATGTTTTTCAATGGCAAAAATCAATGAATATTGTAAATGCACAAACAGTAATTTCTCCGCATTGCAAGGTGCAATTCTGAAATTTTTTGCTTTTTCATTCTCCTCTTAGCATGATAAAGAAGATTCAAAGAGAGTGAGATGCCAGCTCCTTTCATTCAGTCAGTAGCTTCAAACATTTCAGGTATATGAATAACATGATGTTTTTCAATGGCAAAAATCAATGAATATTGTAAATGCACAAACAGTAATTTCTCCGCATTGCAAGGTGCAATTCTGAAATTTTTTGCTTTTTCCTGCTCCTCTTAGCATGATAAAGAAGATTCAAAGAGAGTGAGATGCCAGCTCCTTTCATTCAGTCAGTAGCTTCAATCATTTCTGGACGTTTTTCAATTGCAAAAATCAATGAATATTGTAAATGCACAAACAGTAATTTCTCCGCATTGCAAGGTGCAATTCTGAAATTTTTTGCTTTTTCCTGCTCCTCTTAGCATGATAAAGAAGATTCAAAGAGAGTGAGATGCCAGCTCCTTTCATTCAGTCAGTAGCTTCAAACATTTCTGGTATATGAATAACATGATGTTTTTCAATGGCAAAAATCAATGAATATTGTAAATGCACAAACAGTAATTCCTCCGCATTGCAAGGTGCAATTCTGAAATTTTTTGCTTTTTCCTGCTCCTCTTAGCATGATAAAGAATATTCAAAGAGAGTGAGATGCCAGCTCCTTTCATTCAGTCAGTAGCTTCAATCATTTCTGGACGTTTTTCAATGGCAAAAATCAATGAATATTGTAAATGCACAAACTGTAATTTCTCCGCATTGCAAGGTGCAATTCTGAAATTTTTTGCTCTTTCCTGCTCCTCTTAGCATGATAAAGAAGATTCAAAGAGAGTGAGATGCCAGCTCCTTTCATTCAGTCAGTAGCTTCAATCATTTCTGGACGTTTTTCAATGGCAAAAATCAATGAATATTGTAAATGCACAAACAGTAATTTCTCCGCATTGCAAGGTGCAATTCTGAAATTTTTTGCTTTTTCCAGCTCCTCTTAGCATGATAAAGAAGATTCAAAGAGAGTGAGATGCCAGCTCCTTTCACTCAGTCAGTAGCTTCAAACATTTCTGGTATATGAATAACATGATGTTTTTCAATGGCAAAAATCAATGAATATTGTAAATGCACAAACAGTAATTTCTCCGCATTGCAAGGTGCAAGTCTGAAATTTTTTGCTTTTTCCTGCTCCTCTTAGCATGATAAAGAAGATTCAAAGAGAGTGAGATGCCAGCTACTTTCATTCAGTCAGTAGCTTCAATCATTTCTGGACGTTTTTCAATGGTCAAAATCAATGAATATTGTAAATGCACAAACAGTAATTTCTCCGCATTGCAAGGTGCAATTCTGTAATTTTTTGCTTTTTCCTGCTCCTCTTAGCATGATAAAGAAGATTCAAAGAGAGTGAGATGCCAGCTCCTTTCATTCAGTCAGTAGCTTCAAACATTACTGGTATATGAATAACATGATGTTTTTCAATGGCAAAAATCAATGAATATTGTAAATGCACAAACAGTAATTTCTCCGCATTGCAAGGTGCAATTCTGAAATTTTTTGCTTTTTCCTGCTCCTCTTAGCATGATAAAGAAGATTCAAAGAGAGTGAGATGCCAGCTCCTTTCATTCAGTCAGTAGCTTTAATCATTTCTGGACGTTTTTCAATGGCAAAAATCAATGAATATTGTAAATGCACAAACAGTAATTTCTCCGCATTGCAAGGTGCAATTCTGAAATTTTTTGCTTTTTCCTGCTCCTCTTAGCATGATAAAGAAGATTCAAAGAGAGTGAGGTGCCAGCTCCTTTCATTCAGTCAGTAGCTTCAAACATTTCTGGTATATGAATAACATGTTTTTCAATGGCAAAAATCAATGAATATTGTAAATGCACAAACAGTAATTTCTCCGCATTGCAAGGTGCAATTCTGAAATTTTTTGCTTTTTCCTGCTCCTCTTAGCATGATAAAGAAGATTCAAAGAGAGTGAGATTCCAGCTCCTTTCATTCAGTCAGTAGCTTCAATCATTTCTGGACGTTTTTCAATGGCAAAAATCAATGAATATTGTAAATGCACAAACAGTAATTTCTCCGCATTGCAAGGTGCAATTCTAAAATTTTTTGCTTTTTCCTGCTCCTCTTAGCATAATAAAGAAGATTCAAAGAGAGTGAGATGCCAGCTCCTTTCATTCAGTCAGTAGCTTCAATCTTTTCTGGTCGTTTTTCAATGGCAAAAATCAATGAGTATTGTAAATGCACAAACTGTAATTTCTCCGCATTGCAAGGCGCAATTCTGAAATTTTTTGCTTTTTCCTGCTCCTCTTAGCATGATAAAGAAGATTCAAAGAGAGTGAGATGCCAGCTCCTTTCATTCAGTCAGTAGCTTCAATCGTTTCTGGACGTTTTTCAATGGCAAAAATCAATGAATATTGTAAATGCACAAACAGTAATTTCTCCGCATTGCAAGGTGCAATTCTGAAATTTTTTGCTTTTTCCTGCTCCTCTTAGCATGATAAAGAAGATTCAAAGAGAGTGAGATGCCAGCTCCTTTCATTCAGTCAGTAGCTTCAAACATTTCTGGTATATGAATAACTTGATGTTTTTCAATGGCAAAAATCAATGAATATTGTAAATGCACAAACAGTAATTTCTCCGCATTGCAAGGTGCAAGTCTGAAATTTTTTGCTTTTTCCTGCTCCTCTTAGCATGATAAAGAAGATTCAAAGAGAGTGAGATGCCAGCTCCTTTCATTCAGTCAGTAGCTTCAATCATTTCTGGATGTTTTTCAATGGCAAAAATCAATGAATATTGTAAATGCACAAACAGTAATTTCTCCGCATTGCAAGGTGCAATTCTGAAATTTTTTGCTTTTTCCTGCTCCTCTTAGCATGATAAAGAAGATTCAAAGAGAGTGAGATGCCAGCTCCTTTCATTCAGTCAGTAGCTTCAAACATTTCTGGTATATGAATAACATGATGTTTTTCAATGGCAAAAATCAATGAATATTGTAAATGCACAAACAGTAATTTCTCCGCATTGCAATGTGCAATTCTGAAATTTTTTGCTTTATCCTGCTCCTCTTAGCATGATAAAGAAGATTCAAAGAGAGTGAGATGCCAGCTCCTTTCGTTCAGTCAGTAGCTTCAATCATTTCTGGATGTTTTTCAATGGCAAAAATCATTGAATATTGTAAATGCACAAACAGTAATTTCTCCGCATTGCAAGGTGCAATTCTGAAATTTTTTACTTTTTCCTGCTCCTCTTAGCATGATAAAGAAGATTCAAAGAGAGTGAGATGTCAGCTCCTTTCATTCAGTCAGTAGCTTCAATCATTTCTGGTATATGAATAACATGATGTTTTTCAATGGCAAAAATCAATGAATATTGTAAATGCACAAACAGTAATTTCTCCGCATTGCAAGGTACAATTCTGAAATTTTTGCTTTTTCCTGCTCCTCTTAGCATGATAAACAAGATTCAAAGAGAGTGAGATGCCAGCTCCTTTCATTCAGTCAGTAGCTTCAATCATTTCTGGACGTTTTTCAATGGCAAAAATCAATGAATATTGTAAATGCACAAACAGTAATTTCTCCGCATTGCAAGGTGCAAGTCTGAAATTTTTTGCTTTTTCCTGCTCCTCTTAGCATGATAAAGAAGATTCAAAGAGAGTGAGATGCCAGCTCCTTTCATTCAGTCAGTAGCTTCAATCATTTCTGGATGTTTTTCAATGGCAAAAATCAATGAATATTGTAAATGCACAAACAGTAATTTCTCCGCATTGCAAGGTGCAATTCTGAAATTTTTTGCTTTTTCCTGCTCCTCTTAGCATGATAAAGAAGATTCAAAGAGAGTGAGATGCCAGCTCCTTTCATTCAGTCAGTAGCTTCAAACATTTCTGGTATATGAATAACATGATGTTTTTCAATGGCAAAAATCAATGAATATTGTAAATGCACAAACAGTAATTTCTCCGCATTGCAATGTGCAATTCTGAAATTTTTTGCTTTATCCTGCTCCTCTTAGCATGATAAAGAAGATTCAAAGAGAGTGAGATGCCAGCTCCTTTCGTTCAGTCAGTAGCTTCAATCATTTCTGGATGTTTTTCAATGGCAAAAATCATTGAATATTGTAAATGCACAAACAGTAATTTCTCCGCATTGCAAGGTGCAATTCTGAAATTTTTTACTTTTTCCTGCTCCTCTTAGCATGATAAAGAAGATTCAAAGAGAGTGAGATGTCAGCTCCTTTCATTCAGTCAGTAGCTTCAATCATTTCTGGTATATGAATAACATGATGTTTTTCAATGGCAAAAATCAATGAATATTGTAAATGCACAAACAGTAATTTCTCCGCATTGCAAGGTACAATTCTGAAATTTTTGCTTTTTCCTGCTCCTCTTAGCATGATAAACAAGATTCAAAGAGAGTGAGATGCCAGCTCCTTTCATTCAGTCAGTAGCTTCAATCATTTCTGGACATTTTTCAATGGCAAAAATCAATGAATATTGTAAATGCACAAACAGTAATTTCTCCGCATTGCAAGGTGCAATTCTGAAATTTTTTGCTTTTTCCTGCTCCTCTTAGCATGATAAAGAAGATTCAAAGAGAGTGAGATGCCAGCTCCTTTCATTCAGTCAGTAACTTCAAACATTCCTGGTATATGAATAACATGATGTTTTTCAATGGCAAAAATCAATGAATATTGTAAATGCACAAACAGTAATTTCTCCGCATTGCAAGGTTCAATACTGAAATTTTTTGCTTTTTCCTGCTCCTCTTAGCATGATAAAGAAGATTCAAAGAGAGTGAGATGCCAGCTCCTTTCATTCAGTCAGTAGCTTCAGTCATTTCTGGACGTTTTTCAATGGCAAAAATCAATGAATATTGTAAATGCACAAACAGTAATTTCTCCGCATTGCAAGGTGCAATTCTGAAATTTTTTGCTTTTTCCTGCTCCTCTTAGCATGATAAAGAAGATTCAACGAGAGTGAGATGCCAGCTCCTTTCATTCAGTCAGTAGCTTCAAACATTTCTGGTATATGAATAACATGATGTTTTTCAATGGCAAAAATCAATGAATATTGTAAATGCACAAACAGTAATTTCTCCGCATTGCAAGGTGCAATTCTGAAATTTTTTGCTTTTTCCTGCTCCTCTTAGCATGATAAAGAAGATTCAAAGAGAGTGAGATGCCAGCTCCTTTCATTCAGTCAGTAGCTTCAATCATTTCTGGTATATGAATAACATGATGTTTTTCAATGGCAAAAATCAATGAATATTGTAAATGCACAAACAGTAATTTCTCCGCATTGCAAGGTGTAATTCTGAAATTTTTTGCTTTTTCCTGCTCCTCTTAGCATGATAAACAAGATTCAAAGAGAGTGAGATGCCAGCTCCTTTCATTCAGTCAGTAGCTTCAATCATTTCTGGATGTTTTTCAATGGCAAAAATCAATGAATATTGTAAATGCACAAACAGTAATTTCTCCGCATTGCAAGGTGCAATTCTGAATTTTTTTGCTTTTTCCTGCTCCTCTTAGCATGATAAAGAAGATTCAAAGAGAGTGAGATGCCAGCTCCTTTCATTCAGTCAGTAGCTTCAATCATTTCTGGTAAATGAATAACATGATGTTTTTCAATGGCAAAAATCAATGAATTTTGTAAATGCACAAACAGTAATTTCTCCGCATTGCAAGGCGCAATTCTGAATTTTTTTGCTTTTTCCTGCTCCTCTTAGCATGATAAAGAAGATTCAAAGAGAGTGAGATGCCAACTCATTTCATTCAGTCAGTAGCTTCAATCTTTTCTGGTCGTTTTTCAATGGCAAAAATCAATGAGTATTGTAAATGCACAAACTGTAATTTCTCCGCATTGCAAGGCGCAATTCTGAAATTTTTTGCTTTTTCCTGCTCCTCTTAGCATGATAAAGAAGATTCAAAGAGAGTGAGATGCCAGCTCCTTTCATTCAGTCAGTAGCTTCAATCGTTTCTGGACGTTTTTCAATGGCAAAAATCAATGAATATTGTAAATGCACAAACAGTAATTTCTCCGCATTGCAAGGTGCAATTCTGAAATTTTTTGCTTTTTCCTGCTCCTCTTAGCATGATAAAGAAGATTCAAAGAGAGTGAGATGCCAGCTCCTTTCATTCAGTCAGTAGCTTCAAACATTTCTGGTATATGAATAACATGATGTTTTTCAATGGCAAAAATCAATGAATATTGTAAATGCACAAACAGTAATTTCTCCGCATTGCAAGGTGCAAGTCTGAAATTTTTTGCTTTTTCCTGCTCCTCTTAGCATGATAAAGAAGATTCAAAGAGAGTGAGATGCCAGCTACTTTCATTCAGTCAGTAGCTTCAATCATTTCTGGACGTTTTTCAATGGTAAAAATCAATGAATATTGTAAATGCACAAACAGTAATTTCTCCGCATTGCAAGGTGCAATTCTGAAATTTTTTGCTTTTTCCTGCTCCTCTTAGCATGATAAAGAAGATTCAAAGAGAGTGAGATGCCAGCTCCTTTCATTCAGTCAGTAGCTTCAAACATTTCAGGTATATGAATAACATGATGTTTTTCAATGGCAAAAATCAATGAATATTGTAAATGCACAAACAGTAATTTCTCCGCATTGCAACGTGCAATTCTGAAATTTTTTGCTTTTTCCTGCTCCTCTTAGCATGGTAAAGAAGATTCAAAGAGAGTGAGATGCCAGCTCCTTTCATTCAGTCAGTAGCTTCAATCATTTCTGGACGTTTTTCAATTGCAAAAATCAATGAATATTGTAAATGCACAAACAGTAATTTCTCCGCATTGCAAGGTGCAATTCTGAAATTTTTTGCTTTTTCCTGCTCCTCTTAGCATGATAAAGAAGATTCAAAGAGAGTGAGATGCCATCTCCTTTCATTCAGTCAGTAGCTTCAAACATTTCTGGTATATGAATAACATGATGTTTTTCAATGGCAAAAATCTATGAATATTGTAAATGCACAAACAGTAATTTCTCCGCATTGCAAGGTGCAATTCTGATATTTTTTGCTTTTTCCTGCTCCTCTTAGCATGATAAAGAAGATTCAAAGAGAGTGAGATGCCAGCTCCTTTCATTCAGTCAGTAGCTTCAATCATTTCTGGATGTTTTTCAATGGCAAAAATCAATGAATATTGTAAATGCACAAACAGTAATTTCTCCGCATTGCAAGGTGCAATTCTGAAATTTTTTGCTTTTTCCTGCTCCTCTTAGCATGATAAAGAAGATTCAAAGAGAGTGAGATGCCAGCTCCTTTCATTCAGACAGTAGCTTCAAACATTTCTGGTATATGAATAACATGATGTTTTTCAATGGCAAAAATCAATGAATATTGTAAATGCACAAACAGTAATTTCTCCGCATTGCAATGTGCAATTCTGAAATTTTTTGCTTTTTCCTGCTCCTATTAGCATGATAAAGAAGATTCAAAGAGAGTGAGATGCCAGCTCCTTTCGTTCAGTCAGTAGCTTCAATCATTTCTGGACGTTTTTCAATGGCAAAAATCATTGAATATTGTAAATGCACAAACAGTAATTTCTCCGCATTGCAAGGTGCAATTCTGAAATTTTTTACTTTTTCCTGCTCCTCTTAGCATGATAAAGAAGATTCAAAGAGAGTGAGATGTCAGCTCCTTTCATTCAGTCAGTAGCTTCAATCATTTCTGGTATATGAATAACATGATGTTTTTCAATGGCAAAAATCAATGAATATTGTAAATGCACAAACAGTAATTTCTCCGCATTGCAAGGTACAATTCTGAAATTTTTGCTTTTTCCTGCTCCTCTTAGCATGATAAACAAGATTCAAAGAGAGTGAGATGCCAGCTCCTTTCATTCAGTCAGTAGCTTCAATCATTTCTGGACGTTTTTCAATGGCAAAAATCAATGAATATTGTAAATGCACAAACAGTAATTTCTCCGCATTGCAAGGTGCAATTCTGAAATTTTTTGCTTTTTCCTGCTCCTCTTAGCATGATAAAGAAGATTCAAAGAGAGTGAGATGCCAGCTCCTTTCATTCAGTCAGTAACTTCAAACATTCCTGGTATATGAATAACATGATGTTTTTCAATGGCAAAAATCAATGAATATTGTAAATGCACAAACAGTAATTTCTCCGCATTGCAAGGTTCAATACTGAAATTTTTTGCTTTTTCCTGCTCCTCTTAGCATGATAAAGAAGATTCAAAGGGAGTGAGATGCCAGCTCCTTTCATTCAGTCAGTAGCTTCAGTCATTTCTTGATGTTTTTCAATGGCAAAAATCAATGAATATTGTAAATGCACAAACAGTAATTTCTCCGCATTGCAAGGTGCAATTCTGAAATTTTTTGCTTTTTCCTGCTCCTCTTAGCATGATAAAGAAGATTCAACGAGAGTGAGATGCCAGCTCCTTTCATTCAGTCAGTAGCTTCAAACATTTCTGGTATATGAATAACATGATGTTTTTCAATGGCAAAAATCAATGAATATTGTAAATGCACAAACAGTAATTTCTCCGCATTGCAAGGTGCAATTCTGAAATTTTTTGCTTTTTCCTGCTCCTCTTAGCATGATAAAGAAGATTCAAAGAGAGTGAGATGCCAGCTCCTTTCATTCAGTCAGTAGCTTCAATCATTTCTGGTATATGAATAACATGATGTTTTTCAATGGCAAAAATCAATGAATATTGTAAATGCACAAACAGTAATTCCTCCGCATTGCAAGGTGCAATTCTGAAATTTTTTGCTTTTTCCTGCTCCTCTTAGCATGATAAAGAATATTCAAAGAGAGTGAGATGCCAGCTCCTTTCATTCAGTCAGTAGCTTCAATCATTTCTGGACGTTTTTCAATGGCAAAAATCAATGAATATTGTAAATGCACAAACTGTAATTTCTCCGCATTGCAAGGTGCAATTCTGAAATTTTTTGCTCTTTCCTGCTCCTCTTAGCATGATAAAGAAGATTCAAAGAGAGTGAGATGCCAGCTCCTTTCATTCAGTCAGTAGCTTCAATCATTTCTGGACGTTTTTCAATGGCAAAAATCAATGAATATTGTAAATGCACAAACAGTAATTTCTCCGCATTGCAAGGTGCAATTCTGAAATTTTTTGCTTTTTCCAGCTCCTCTTAGCATGATAAAGAAGATTCAAAGAGAGTGAGATGCCAGCTCCTTTCATTCAGTCAGTAGCTTCAAACATTTCTGGTATATGAATAACATGATGTTTTTCAATGGCAAAAATCAATGAATATTGTAAATGCACAAACAGTAATTTCTCCGCATTGCAAGGTGCAAGTCTGAAATTTTTTGCTTTTTCCTGCTCCTCTTAGCATGATAAAGAAGATTCAAAGAGAGTGAGATGCCAGCTACTTTCATTCAGTCAGTAGCTTCAATCATTTCTGGACGTTTTTCAATGGTCAAAATCAATGAATATTGTAAATGCACAAACAGTAATTTCTCCGCATTGCAAGGTGCAATTCTGAAATTTTTTGCTTTTTCCTGCTCCTCTTAGCATGATAAAGAAGATTCAAAGAGAGTGAGATGCCAGCTCCTTTCATTCAGTCAGTAGCTTCAAACATTTCTGGTATATGAATAACATGATGTTTTTCAATGGCAAAAATCAATGAATATTGTAAATGCACAAACAGTAATTTCTCCGCATTGCAAGGTGCAATTCTGAAATTTTTTGCTTTTTCCTGCTCCTCTTAGCATGATAAAGAAGATTCAAAGAGAGTGAGATGCCAGCTCCTTTCATTCAGTCAGTAGCTTTAATCATTTCTGGACGTTTTTCAATGGCAAAAATCAATGAATATTGTAAATGCACAAACAGTAATTTCTCCGCATTGCAAGGTGCAATTCTGAAATTTTTTGCTTTTTCCTGATCCTCTTAGCATGATAAAGAAGATTCAAAGAGAGTGAGGTGCCAGCTCCTTTCATTCAGTCAGTAGCTTCAAACATTTCTGGTATATGAATAACATGTTTTTCAATGGCAAAAATCAATGAATATTGTAAATGCACAAACAGTAATTTCTCCGCATTGCAAGGTGCAATTCTGAAATTTTTTGCTTTTTCCTGCTCCTCTTAGCATGATAAAGAAGATTCAAAGAGAGTGAGATTCCAGCTCCTTTCATTCAGTTAGTAGCTTCAATCATTTCTGGACGTTTTTCAATGGCAAAAATCAATGAATATTGTAAATGCACAAACAGTAATTTCTCCGCATTGCAAGGTGCAATTCTAAAATTTTTTGCTTTTTCCTGCTCCTCTTAGCATAATAAAGAAGATTCAAAGAGAGTGAGATGCCAGCTCCTTTCATTCAGTCAGTAGCTTCAATCTTTTCTGGTCGTTTTTCAATGGCAAAAATCAATGAGTATTGTAAATGCACAAACTGTAATTTCTCCGCATTGCAAGGCGCAATTCTGAAATTTTTTACTTTTTCCTGCTCCTCTTAGCATGATAAAGAAGATTCAAAGAGAGTGAGATGCCAGCTCCTTTCATTCAGTCAGTAGCTTCAATCGTTTCTGGACGTTTTTCAATGGCAAAAATCAATGAATATTGTAAATGCACAAACAGTAATTTCTCCGCATTGCAAGGTGCAATTCTGAAATTTTTTGCTTTTTCCTGCTCCTCTTAGCATGATAAAGAAGATTCAAAGAGAGTGAGATGCCAGCTCCTTTCATTCAGTCAGTAGCTTCAAACATTTCTGGTATATGAATAACATGATGTTTTTCAATGGCAAAAATCAATGAATATTGTAAATGCACAAACAGTAATTTCTCCGCATTGCAAGGTGCAAGTCTGAAATTTTTTGCTTTTTCCTGCTCCTCTTAGCATGATAAAGAAGATTCAAAGAGAGTGAGATGCCAGCTACTTTCATTCAGTCAGTAGCTTCAATCATTTCTGGACGTTTTTCAATGGTAAAAATCAATGAATATTGTAAATGCACAAAGAGTAATTTCTCCGCATTGCAAGGTGCAATTCTGAAATTTTTTGCTTTTTCCTGCTCCTCTTAGCATGATAAAGAAGATTCAAAGAGAGTGAGATGCCAGCTCCTTTCATTCAGTCAGTAGCTTCAAACATTTCAGGTATATGAATAACATGATGTTTTTCAATGGCAAAAATCAATGAATATTGTAAATGCACAAACAGTAATTTCTCCGCATTGCAACGTGCAATTCTGAAATTTTTTGCTTTTTCCTGCTCCTCTTAGCATGGTAAAGAAGATTCAAAGAGAGTGAGATGCCAGCTCCTTTCATTCAGTCAGTAGCTTCAATCATTTCTGGACGTTTTTCAATTGCAAAAATCAATGAATATTGTAAATGCACAAACAGTAATTTCTCCGCATTGCAAGGTGCAATTCTGAAATTTTTTGCTTTTTCCTGCTACTCTTAGCATGATAAAGAAGATTCAAAGAGAGTGAGATGCCATCTCCTTTCATTCAGTCAGTAGCTTCAAACATTTCTGGTATATGAATAACATGATGTTTTTCAATGGCAAAAATCAATGAATATTGTAAATGCACAAACAGTAATTTCTCCGCATTGCAAGGTGCAATTCTGATATTTTTTGCTTTTTCCTGCTCCTCTTAGCATGATAAAGAAGATTCAAAGAGAGTGAGATGCCAGCTCCTTTCATTCAGTCAGTAGCTTCAATCATTTCTGGATGTTTTTCAATGGCAAAAATCAATGAATATTGTAAATGCACAAACAGTAATTTCTCCGCATTGCAAGGTGCAATTCTGAAATTTTTTGCTTTTTCCTGCTCCTCTTAGCATGATAAAGAAGATTCAAAGAGAGTTAGATGCCAGCTCCTTTCATTCAGTCAGTAGCTTCAAACATTTCTGGTATATGAATAACATGATGTTTTTCAATGTCAAAAATCAATGAATATTGTAAATGCACAAACAGTAATTTCTCCGCATTGCAATGTGCAATTCTGAAATTTTTTGCTTTTTCCTGCTCCTCTTAGCATGATAAAGAAGATTCAAAGAGAGTGAGATGCCAGCTCCTTTCGTTCAGTCAGTAGCTTCAATCATTTCTGGATGTTTTTCAATGGCAAAAATCATTGAATATTGTAAATGCACAAACAGTAATTTCTCCGCATTGCAAGGTGCAATTCTGAAATTTTTTACTTTTTCCTGCTCCTCTTAGCATGATAAAGAAGATTCAAAGAGAGTGAGATGTCAGCTCCTTTCATTCAGTCAGTAGCTTCAATCATTTCTGGTATATGAATAACATGATGTTTTTCAATGGCAAAAATCAATGAATATTGTAAATGCACAAACAGTAATTTCTCCGCATTGCAAGGTACAATTCTGAAATTTTTGCTTTTTCCTGCTCCTCTTAGCATGATAAACAAGATTCAAAGAGAGTGAGATGCCAGCTCCTTTCATTCAGTCAGTAGCTTCAATCATTTCTGGACGTTTTTCAATGGCAAAAATCAATGAATATTGTAAATGCACAAACAGTAATTTCTCCGCATTGCAAGGTGCAATTCTGAAATTTTTTGTTTTTTCCTGCTCCTCTTAGCATGATAAAGAAGATTCAAAGAGAGTGAGATGCCAGCTCCTTTTATTCAGTCAGTAACTTCAAACATTCCTGGTATATGAATAACATGATGTTTTTCAATGGCAAAAATCAATGAATATTGTAAATGCACAAACAGTAATTTCTCCGCATTGCAAGGTTCAATACTGAAATTTTTTGCTTTTTCCTGCTCCTCTTAGCATGATAAAGAAGATTCAAAGAGAGTGAGATGCCAGCTCCTTTCATTCAGTCAGTAGCTTCAGTCATTTCTGGACGTTTTTCAATGGCAAAAATCAATGAATATTGTAAATGCACAAGCAGTAATTTCTCCGCATTGCAAGGTGCAATTCTGAAATTTTTTGCTTTTTCCTGCTCCTCCTAGCATGATAAAGAAGATTCAACGAGAGTGAGATGCCAGCTCCATTCATTCAGTCAGTAGCTTCAAACATTTCTGGTATATGAATAACATGATGTTTTTCAATGGCAAAAATCAATGAATATTGTAAATGCACAAACAGTAATTTCTCCGCATTGCAAGGTGCAATTCTGAAATTTTTTGCTTTTTCCTGCTCCTCTTAGCATGATAAAGAAGATTCAAAGAGAGTGAGATGCCAGCTCCTTTCATTCAGTCAGTAGCTTCAATCATTTCTGGTATATGAATAACATGATGTTTTTCAATGGCAAAAATCAATGAATATTGTAAATGCACAAACAGTAATTTCTCCGCATTGCAAGGTGTAATTCTGAAATTTTTTGCTTTTTCCTGCTCCTCTTAGTATGATAAACAAGATTCAAAGAGAGTGAGATGCCAGCTCCTTTCATTCAGTCAGTAGCTTCAATCATTTCTGGACGTTTTTCAATGGCAAAAATCAATGAATATTGTAAATGCACAAACAGTAATTTCTCCGCATTGCAAGGTGCAATTCTGAATTTTTTTGCTTTTTCCTGCTCCTCTTAGCATGATAAAGAAGATTCAAAGAGAGTGAGATGCCAGCTCCTTTCATTCAGTCAGTAGCTTGAATCATTTCTGGTAAATGAATAACATGATGTTTTTCAATGGCAAAAATCAATGAATTTTGTAAATGCACAAACAGTAATTTCTCCGCATTGCAAGGCGCAATTCTGAATTTTTTTGCTTTTTCCTGCTCCTCTTAGCATGATAAAGAAGATTCAAAGAGAGTGAGATGCCAACTCCTTTCATTCAGTCAGTAGCTTCAATCTTTTCTGGTCGTTTTTCAATGGCAAAAATCAATGAGTATTGTAAATGCACAAACTGTAATTTCTCCGCATTGCAAGGCGCAATTCTGAAATTTTTTGCTTTTTCCTGCTCCTCTTAGCATGATAAAGAAGATTCAAAGAGAGTGAGATGCCAGCTCCTTTCATTCAGTCAGTAGCTTCAATCGTTTCTGGACGTTTTTCAATGGCAAAAATCAATGAATATTGTAAATGCACAAACAGTAATTTCTCCGCATTGCAAGGTGCAATTCTGAAATTTTTTGCTTTTTCCTGCTCCTCTTAGCATGATAAAGAAGATTCAAAGAGAGTGAGATGCCAGCTCCTTTCATTCAGTCAGTAGCTTCAAACATTTCTGGTATATGAATAACATGATGTTTTTCAATGGCAAAAATCAATGAATATTGTAAATGCACAAACAGTAATTTCTCCGCATTGCAAGGTGCAAGTCTGAAATTTTTTGCTTTTTCCTGCTCCTCTTAGCATGATAAAGAAGATTCAAAGAGAGTGAGATGCCAGCTACTTTCATTCAGTCAGTAGCTTCAATCATTTCTGGACGTTTTTCAATGGTAAAAATCAATGAATATTGTAAATGCACAAACAGTAATTTCTCCGCATTGCAAGGTGCAATTCTGAAATTTTTTGCTTTTTCCTGCTCCTCTTAGCATGATAAAGAAGATTCAAAGAGAGTGAGATGCCAGCTCCTTTCATTCAGTCAGTAGCTTCAAACATTTCAGGTATATGAATAACATGATGTTTTTCAATGGCAAAAATCAATGAATATTGTAAATGCACAAACAGTAATTTCTCCGCATTGCAACGTGCAATTCTGAAATTTTTTGCTTTTTCCAGCTCCTCTTAGCATGGTAAAGAAGATTCAAAGAGAGTGAGATGCCAGCTCCTTTCATTCAGTCAGTAGCTTCAATCATTTCTGGACGTTTTTCAATTGCAAAAATCAATGAATATTGTAAATGCACAAACAGTAATTTCTCCGCATTGCAAGGTGCAATTCTGAAATTTTTTGCTTTTTCCTGCTCCTCTTAGCATGATAAAGAAGATTCAAAGAGAGTGAGATGCCAGCTCCTTTCATTCAGTCAGTAGCTTCACACATTTCTGGTATATGAATAACATGATGTTTTTCAATGGCAAAAATCAATGAATATTGTAAATGCACAAACAGTAATTTCTCCGCATTGCAATGTGCAATTCTGAAATTTTTTGCTTTTTCCTGCTCCTCTTAGCATGATAAAGAAGATTCAAAGAGAGTGAGATGCCAGCTCCTTTCGTTCAGTCAGTAGCTTCAATCATTTCTGGACGTTTTTCAATGGCAAAAATCATTGAATATTGTAAATGCACAAACAGTAATTTCTCCGCATTGCAAGGTGCAATTCTGAAATTTTTTACTTTTTCCTGCTCCTCTTAGCATGATAAAGAAGATTCAAAGAGAGTGAGATCTCAGCTCCTTTCATTAAGTCAGTAGCTTCAATCATTTCTGGTATATGAATAACATGAAGTTTTTCAATGGCAAAAATCAATGAATATTGTAAATGCACAAACAGTAATTTCTCCGCATTGCAAGGTACAATTCTGAAATTTTTGCTTTTTCCTGCTCCTCTTAGCATGATAAACAAGATTCAAAGAGAGTGAGATGCCAGCTCCTTTCATTCAGTCAGTAGCTTCAATCATTTCTGGACGTTTTTCAATGGCAAAAATCAATGAATATTGTAAATGCACAAACAGTAATTTCTCCGCATTGCAAGGTGCAATTCTGAAATTTTTTGCTTTTTCCTGCTCCTCTTAGCATGATAAAGAAGATTCAAAGAGAGTGAGATGCCAGCTCCTTTCATTCAGTCAGTAACTTCAAACATTCCTGGTATATGAATAACATGATGTTTTTCAATGGCAAAAATCAATGAATATTGTAAATGCACAAACAGTAATTTCTCCGCATTGCAAGGTTCAATACTGAAATTTTTTGCTTTTTCCTGCTCCTCTTAGCATGATAAAGAAGATTCAAAGAGAGTGAGATGCCAGCTCCTTTCATTCAGTCAGTAGCTTCAGTCATTTCTGGACGTTTTTCAATGGCAAAAATCAATGAATATTGTAAATGCACAAACAGTAATTTCTCCGCATTGCAAGGTGCAATTCTGAAATTTTTTGCTTTTTCCTGCTCCTCTTAGCATGATAAAGAAGATTCAACGAGAGTGAGATGCCAGCTCCTTTCATTCAGTCAGTAGCTTCAAACATTTCTGGTATATGAATAACATGATGTTTTTCAATGGCAAAAATCAATGAATATTGTAAATGCACAAACAGTAATTTCTCCGCATTGCAAGGTACAATTCTGAAATTTTTGCTTTTTCCTGCTCCTCTTAGCATGATAAACAAGATTCAAAGAGAGTGAGATGCCAGCTCCTTTCATTCAGTCAGTAGCTTCAATCATTTCTGGACGTTTTTCAATGGCAAAAATCAATGAATATTGTAAATGCACAAACAGTAATTTCTCCGCATTGCAAGGTGCAAGTCTGAAATTTTTTGCTTTTTCCTGCTCCTCTTAGCATGATAAAGAAGATTCAAAGAGAGTGAGATGCCAGCTCCTTTCATTCAGTCAGTAGCTTCAATCATTTCTGGATGTTTTTCAATGGCAAAAATCAATGAATATTGTAAATGCACAAACAGTAATTTCTCCGCATTGCAAGGTGCAATTCTGAAATTTTTTGCTTTTTCCTGCTCCTCTTAGCATGATAAAGAAGATTCAAAGAGAGTGAGATGCCAGCTCCTTTCATTCAGTCAGTAGCTTCAAACATTTCTGGTATATGAATAACATGATGTTTTTCAATGGCAAAAATCAATGAATATTGTAAATGCACAAACAGTAATTTCTCCGCATTGCAATGTGCAATTCTGAAATTTTTTGCTTTATCCTGCTCCTCTTAGCATGATAAAGAAGATTCAAAGAGAGTGAGATGCCAGCTCCTTTCGTTCAGTCAGTAGCTTCAATCATTTCTGGATGTTTTTCAATGGCAAAAATCATTGAATATTGTAAATGCACAAACAGTAATTTCTCCGCATTGCAAGGTGCAATTCTGAAATTTTTTACTTTTTCCTGCTCCTCTTAGCATGATAAAGAAGATTCAAAGAGAGTGAGATGTCAGCTCCTTTCATTCAGTCAGTAGCTTCAATCATTTCTGGTATATGAATAACATGATGTTTTTCAATGGCAAAAATCAATGAATATTGTAAATGCACAAACAGTAATTTCTCCGCATTGCAAGGTACAATTCTGAAATTTTTGCTTTTTCCTGCTCCTCTTAGCATGATAAACAAGATTCAAAGAGAGTGAGATGCCAGCTCCTTTCATTCAGTCAGTAGCTTCAATCATTTCTGGACGTTTTTCAATGGCAAAAATCAATGAATATTGTAAATGCACAAACAGTAATTTCTCCGCATTGCAAGGTGCAATTCTGAAATTTTTTGCTTTTTCCTGCTCCTCTTAGCATGATAAAGAAGATTCAAAGAGAGTGAGATGCCAGCTCCTTTCATTCAGTCAGTAACTTCAAACATTCCTGGTATATGAATAACATGATGTTTTTCAATGGCAAAAATCAATGAATATTGTAAATGCACAAACAGTAATTTCTCCGCATTGCAAGGTTCAATACTGAAATTTTTTGCTTTTTCCTGCTCCTCTTAGCATGATAAAGAAGATTCAAAGAGAGTGAGATGCCAGCTCCTTTCATTCAGTCAGTAGCTTCAGTCATTTCTGGACGTTTTTCAATGGCAAAAATCAATGAATATTGTAAATGCACAAACAGTAATTTCTCCGCATTGCAAGGTGCAATTCTGAAATTTTTTGCTTTTTCCTGCTCCTCTTAGCATGATAAAGAAGATTCAACGAGAGTGAGATGCCAGCTCCTTTCATTCAGTCAGTAGCTTCAAACATTTCTGGTATATGAATAACATGATGTTTTTCAATGGCAAAAATCAATGAATATTGTAAATGCACACACAGTAATTTCTCCGCATTGCAAGGTGCAATTCTGAAATTTTTTGCTTTTTCCTGCTCCTCTTAGCATGATAAAGAAGATTCAAAGAGAGTGAGATGCCAGCTCCTTTCATTCAGTCAGTAGCTTCAATCATTTCTGGTATATGAATAACATGATGTTTTTCAATGGCAAAAATCAATGAATATTGTAAATGCACAAACAGTAATTTCTCCGCATTGCAAGGTGTAATTCTGAAATTTTTTGCTTTTTCCTGCTCCTCTTAGCATGATAAACAAGATTCAAAGAGAGTGAGATGCCAGCTCCTTTCATTCAGTCAGTAGCTTCAATCATTTCTGGATGTTTTTCAATGGCAAAAATCAATGAATATTGTAAATGCACAAACAGTAATTTCTCCGCATTGCAAGGTGCAATTCTGAATTTTTTTGCTTTTTCCTGCTCCTCTTAGCATGATAAAGAAGATTCAAAGAGAGTGAGATGCCAGCTCCTTTCATTCAGTCAGTAGCTTCAATCATTTCTGGTAAATGAATAACATGATGTTTTTCAATGGCAAAAATCAATGAATTTTGTAAATGCACAAACAGTAATTTCTCCGCATTGCAAGGCGCAATTCTGAATTTTTTTGCTTTTTCCTGCTCCTCTTAGCATGATAAAGAAGATTCAAAGAGAGTGAGATGCCAACTCATTTCATTCAGTCAGTAGCTTCAATCTTTTCTGGTCGTTTTTCAATGGCAAAAATCAATGAGTATTGTAAATGCACAAACTGTAATTTCTCCGCATTGCAAGGCGCAATTCTGAAATTTTTTGCTTTTTCCTGCTCCTCTTAGCATGATAAAGAAGATTCAAAGAGAGTGAGATGCCAGCTCCTTTCATTCAGTCAGTAGCTTCAATCGTTTCTGGACGTTTTTCAATGGCAAAAATCAATGAATATTGTAAATGCACAAACAGTAATTTCTCCGCATTGCAAGGTGCAATTCTGAAATTTTTTGCTTTTTCCTGCTCCTCTTAGCATGATAAAGAAGATTCAAAGAGAGTGAGATGCCAGCTCCTTTCATTCAGTCAGTAGCTTCAAACATTTCTGGTATATGAATAACATGATGTTTTTCAATGGCAAAAATCAATGAATATTGTAAATGCACAAACAGTAATTTCTCCGCATTGCAAGGTGCAAGTCTGAAATTTTTTGCTTTTTCCTGCTCCTCTTAGCATGATAAAGAAGATTCAAAGAGAGTGAGATGCCAGCTACTTTCATTCAGTCAGTAGCTTCAATCATTTCTGGACGTTTTTCAATGGTAAAAATCAATGAATATTGTAAATGCACAAACAGTAATTTCTCCGCATTGCAAGGTGCAATTCTGAAATTTTTTGCTTTTTCCTGCTCCTCTTAGCATGATAAAGAAGATTCAAAGAGAGTGAGATGCCAGCTCCTTTCATTCAGTCAGTAGCTTCAAACATTTCAGGTATATGAATAACATGATGTTTTTCAATGGCAAAAATCAATGAATATTGTAAATGCACAAACAGTAATTTCTCCGCATTGCAACGTGCAATTCTGAAATTTTTTGCTTTTTCCTGCTCCTCTTAGCATGGTAAAGAAGATTCAAAGAGAGTGAGATGCCAGCTCCTTTCATTCAGTCAGTAGCTTCAATCATTTCTGGACGTTTTTCAATTGCAAAAATCAATGAATATTGTAAATGCACAAACAGTAATTTCTCCGCATTGCAAGGTGCAATTCTGAAATTTTTTGCTTTTTCCTGCTCCTCTTAGCATGATAAAGAAGATTCAAAGAGAGTGAGATGCCATCTCCTTTCATTCAGTCAGTAGCTTCAAACATTTCTGGTATATGAATAACATGATGTTTTTCAATGGCAAAAATCAATGAATATTGTAAATGCACAAACAGTAATTTCTCCGCATTGCAAGGTGCAATTCTGATATTTTTTGCTTTTTCCTGCTCCTCTTAGCATGATAAAGAAGATTCAAAGAGAGTGAGATGCCAGCTCCTTTCATTCAGTCAGTAGCTTCAATCATTTCTGGATGTTTTTCAATGGCAAAAATCAATGAATATTGTAAATGCACAAACAGTAATTTCTCCGCATTGCAAGGTGCAATTCTGAAATTTTTTGCTTTTTCCTGCTCCTCTTAGCATGATAAAGAAGATTCAAAGAGAGTGAGATGCCAGCTCCTTTCATTCAGACAGTAGCTTCAAACATTTCTGGTATATGAATAACATGATGTTTTTCAATGGCAAAAATCAATGAATATTGTAAATGCACAAACAGTAATTTCTCCGCATTGCAATGTGCAATTCTGAAATTTTTTGCTTTTTCCTGCTCCTCTTAGCATGATAAAGAAGATTCAAAGAGAGTGAGATGCCAGCTCCTTTCGTTCAGTCAGTAGCTTCAATCATTTCTGGACGTTTTTCAATGGCAAAAATCATTGAATATTGTAAATGCACAAACAGTAATTTCTCCGCATTGCAAGGTGCAATTCTGAAATTTTTTACTTTTTCCTGCTCCTCTTAGCATGATAAAGAAGATTCAAAGAGAGTGAGATGTCAGCTCCTTTCATTCAGTCAGTAGCTTCAATCATTTCTGGTATATGAATAACATGATGTTTTTCAATGGCAAAAATCAATGAATATTGTAAATGCACAAACAGTAATTTCTCCGCATTGCAAGGTACAATTCTGAAATTTTTGCTTTTTCCTGCTCCTCTTAGCATGATAAACAAGATTCAAAGAGAGTGAGATGCCAGCTCCTTTCATTCAGTCAGTAGCTTCAATCATTTCTGGACGTTTTTCAATGGCAAAAATCAATGAATATTGTAAATGCACAAACAGTAATTTCTCCGCATTGCAAGGTGCAATTCTGAAATTTTTTGCTTTTTCCTGCTCCTCTTAGCATGATAAAGAAGATTCAAAGAGAGTGAGATGCCAGCTCCTTTCATTCAGTCAGTAACTTCAAACATTCCTGGTATATGAATAACATGATGTTTTTCAATGGCAAAAATCAATGAATATTGTAAATGCACAAACAGTAATTTCTCCGCATTGCAAGGTTCAATACTGAAATTTTTTGCTTTTTCCTGCTCCTCTTAGCATGATAAAGAAGATTCAAAGAGAGTGAGATGCCAGCTCCTTTCATTCAGTCAGTAGCTTCAGTCATTTCTGGACGTTTTTCAATGGCAAAAATCAATGAATATTGTAAATGCACAAACAGTAATTTCTCCGCATTGCAAGGTGCAATTCTGAAATTTTTTGCTTTTTCCTGCTCCTCTTAGCATGATAAAGAAGATTCAACGAGAGTGAGATGCCAGCTCCTTTCATTCAGTCAGTAGCTTCAAACATTTCTGGTATATGAATAACATGATGTTTTTCAATGGCAAAAATCAATGAATATTGTAAATGCACAAACAGTAATTTCTCCGCATTGCAAGGTGCAATTCTGAAATTTTTTGCTTTTTCCTGCTCCTCTTAGCATGATAAAGAAGATTCAAAGAGAGTGAGATGCCAGCTCCTTTCATTCAGTCAGTAGCTTCAATCATTTCTGGTATATGAATAACATGATGTTTTTCAATGGCAAAAATCAATGAATATTGTAAATGCACAAACAGTAATTCCTCCGCATTGCAAGGTGCAATTCTGAAATTTTTTGCTTTTTCCTGCTCCTCTTAGCATGATAAAGAATATTCAAAGAGAGTGAGATGCCAGCTCCTTTCATTCAGTCAGTAGCTTCAATCATTTCTGGACGTTTTTCAATGGCAAAAATCAATGAATATTGTAAATGCACAAACTGTAATTTCTCCGCATTGCAAGGTGCAATTCTGAAATTTTTTGCTCTTTCCTGCTCCTCTTAGCATGATAAAGAAGATTCAAAGAGAGTGAGATGCCAGCTCCTTTCATTCAGTCAGTAGCTTCAATCATTTCTGGACGTTTTTCAATGGCAAAAATCAATGAATATTGTAAATGCACAAACAGTAATTTCTCCGCATTGCAAGGTGCAATTCTGAAATTTTTTGCTTTTTCCTGCTCCTCTTAGCATGATAAAGAAGATTCAACGAGAGTGAGATGCCAGCTCCTTTCATTCAGTCAGTAGCTTCAATCATTTCTGGTAAATGAATAACATGATGTTTTTCAATGGCAAAAATCAATGAATTTTGTAAATGCACAAACAGTAATTTCTCCGCATTGCAAGGCGCAATTCTGAATTTTTTTGCTTTTTCCTGCTCCTCTTAGCATGATAAAGAAGATTCAAAGAGAGTGAGATGCCAACTCATTTCATTCAGTCAGTAGCTTCAATCTTTTCTGGTCGTTTTTCAATGGCAAAAATCAATGAGTATTGTAAATGCACAAACTGTAATTTCTCCGCATTGCAAGGCGCAATTCTGAAATTTTTTGCTTTTTCCTGCTCCTCTTAGCATGATAAAGAAGATTCAAAGAGAGTGAGATGCCAGCTCCTTTCATTCAGTCAGTAGCTTCAATCGTTTCTGGACGTTTTTCAATGGCAAAAATCAATGAATATTGTAAATGCACAAACAGTAATTTCTCCGCATTGCAAGGTGCAATTCTGAAATTTTTTGCTTTTTCCTGCTCCTCTTAGCATGATAAAGAAGATTCAAAGAGAGTGAGATGCCAGCTCCTTTCATTCAGTCAGTAGCTTCAAACATTTCTGGTATATGAATAACATGATGTTTTTCAATGGCAAAAATCAATGAATATTGTAAATGCACAAACAGTAATTTCTCCGCATTGCAAGGTGCAAGTCTGAAATTTTTTGCTTTTTCCTGCTCCTCTTAGCATGATAAAGAAGATTCAAAGAGAGTGAGATGCCAGCTACTTTCATTCAGTCAGTAGCTTCAATCATTTCTGGACGTTTTTCAATGGTAAAAATCAATGAATATTGTAAATGCACAAACAGTAATTTCTCCGCATTGCAAGGTGCAATTCTGAAATTTTTTGCTTTTTCCTGCTCCTCTTAGCATGATAAAGAAGATTCAAAGAGAGTGAGATGCCAGCTCCTTTCATTCAGTCAGTAGCTTCAAACATTTCAGGTATATGAATAACATGATGTTTTTCAATGGCAAAAATCAATGAATATTGTAAATGCACAAACAGTAATTTCTCCGCATTGCAACGTGCAATTCTGAAATTTTTTGCTTTTTCCTGCTCCTCTTAGCATGGTAAAGAAGATTCAAAGAGAGTGAGATGCCAGCTCCTTTCATTCAGTCAGTAGCTTCAATCATTTCTGGACGTTTTTCAATTGCAAAAATCAATGAATATTGTAAATGCACAAACAGTAATTTCTCCGCATTGCAAGGTGCAATTCTGAAATTTTTTGCTTTTTCCTGCTCCTCTTAGCATGATAAAGAAGATTCAAAGAGAGTGAGATGCCATCTCCTTTCATTCAGTCAGTAGCTTCAAACATTTCTGGTATATGAATAACATGATGTTTTTCAATGGCAAAAATCAATGAATATTGTAAATGCACAAACAGTAATTTCTCCGCATTGCAAGGTGCAATTCTGATATTTTTTGCTTTTTCCTGCTCCTCTTAGCATGATAAAGAAGATTCAAAGAGAGTGAGATGCCAGCTCCTTTCATTCAGTCAGTAGCTTCAATCATTTCTGGATGTTTTTCAATGGCAAAAATCAATGAATATTGTAAATGCACAAACAGTAATTTCTCCGCATTGCAAGGTGCAATTCTGAAATTTTTTGCTTTTTCCTGCTCCTCTTAGCATGATAAAGAAGATTCAAAGAGAGTGAGATGCCAGCTCCTTTCATTCAGACAGTAGCTTCAAACATTTCTGGTATATGAATAACATGATGTTTTTCAATGGCAAAAATCAATGAATATTGTAAATGCACAAACAGTAATTTCTCCGCATTGCAATGTGCAATTCTGAAATTTTTTGCTTTTTCCTGCTCCTCTTAGCATGATAAAGAAGAGTCAAAGAGAGTGAGATGCCAGCTCCTTTCGTTCAGTCAGTAGCTTCAATCATTTCTGGACGTTTTTCAATGGCAAAAATCATTGAATATTGTAAATGCACAAACAGTAATTTCTCCGCATTGCAAGGTGCAATTCTGAAATTTTTTACTTTTTCCTGCTCCTCTTAGCATGATAAAGAAGATTCAAAGAGAGTGAGATGTCAGCTCCTTTCATTCAGTCAGTAGCTTCAATCATTTCTGGTATATGAATAACATGATGTTTTTCAATGGCAAAAATCAATGAATATTGTAAATGCACAAACAGTAATTTCTCCGCATTGCAAGGTACAATTCTGAAATTTTTGCTTTTTCCTGCTCCTCTTAGCATGATAAACAAGATTCAAAGAGAGTGAGATGCCAGCTCCTTTCATTCAGTCAGTAGCTTCAATCATTTCTGGACGTTTTTCAATGGCAAAAATCAATGAATATTGTAAATGCACAAACAGTAATTTCTCCGCATTGCAAGGTGCAATTCTGAAATTTTTTGCTTTTTCCTGCTCCTCTTAGCATGATAAAGAAGATTCAAAGAGAGTGAGATGCCAGCTCCTTTCATTCAGTCAGTAACTTCAAACATTCCTGGTATATGAATAACATGATGTTTTTCAATGGCAAAAATCAATGAATATTGTAAATGCACAAACAGTAATTTCTCCGCATTGCAAGGTTCAATACTGAAATTTTTTGCTTTTTCCTGCTCCTCTTAGCATGATAAAGAAGATTCAAAGAGAGTGAGATGCCAGCTCCTTTCATTCAGTCAGTAGCTTCAGTCATTTCTGGACGTTTTTCAATGGCAAAAATCAATGAATATTGTAAATGCACAAACAGTAATTTCTCCGCATTGCAAGGTGCAATTCTGAAATTTTTTGCTTTTTCCTGCTCCTCTTAGCATGATAAAGAAGATTCAACGAGAGTGAGATGCCAGCTCCTTTCATTCAGTCAGTAGCTTCAAACATTTCTGGTATATGAATAACATGATGTTTTTCAATGGCAAAAATCAATGAATATTGTAAATGCACAAACAGTAATTTCTCCGCATTGCAAGGTGCAATTCTGAAATTTTTTGCTTTTTCCTGCTCCTCTTAGCATGATAAAGAAGATTCAAAGAGAGTGAGATGCCAGCTCCTTTCATTCAGTCAGTAGCTTCAATCATTTCTGGTATATGAATAACATGATGTTTTTCAATGGCAAAAATCAATGAATATTGTAAATGCACAAACAGTAATTCCTCCGCATTGCAAGGTGCAATTCTGAAATTTTTTGCTTTTTCCTGCTCCTCTTAGCATGATAAAGAATATTCAAAGAGAGTGAGATGCCAGCTCCTTTCATTCAGTCAGTAGCTTCAATCATTTCTGGACGTTTTTCAATGGCAAAAATCAATGAATATTGTAAATGCACAAACTGTAATTTCTCCGCATTGCAAGGTGCAATTCTGAAATTTTTTGCTCTTTCCTGCTCCTCTTAGCATGATAAAGAAGATTCAAAGAGAGTGAGATGCCAGCTCCTTTCATTCAGTCAGTAGCTTCAATCATTTCTGGACGTTTTTCAATGGCAAAAATCAATGAATATTGTAAATGCACAAACAGTAATTTCTCCGCATTGCAAGGTGCAATTCTGAAATTTTTTGCTTTTTCCAGCTCCTCTTAGCATGATAAAGAAGATTCAAAGAGAGTGAGATGCCAGCTCCTTTCATTCAGTCAGTAGCTTCAAACATTTCTGGTATATGAATAACATGATGTTTTTCAATGGCAAAAATCAATGAATATTGTAAATGCACAAACAGTAATTTCTCCGCATTGCAAGGTGCAAGTCTGAAATTTTTTGCTTTTTCCTGCTCCTCTTAGCATGATAAAGAAGATTCAAAGAGAGTGAGATGCCAGCTACTTTCATTCAGTCAGTAGCTTCAATCATTTCTGGACGTTTTTCAATGGTCAAAATCAATGAATATTGTAAATGCACAAACAGTAATTTCTCCGCATTGCAAGGTGCAATTCTGAAATTTTTTGCTTTTTCCTGCTCCTCTTAGCATGATAAAGAAGATTCAAAGAGAGTGAGATGCCAGCTCCTTTCATTCAGTCAGTAGCTTCAAACATTTCTGGTATATGAATAACATGATGTTTTTCAATGGCAAAAATCAATGAATATTGTAAATGCACAAACAGTAATTTCTCCGCATTGCAAGGTGCAATTCTGAAATTTTTTGCTTTTTCCTGCTCCTCTTAGCATGATAAAGAAGATTCAAAGAGAGTGAGATGCCAGCTCCTTTCATTCAGTCAGTAGCTTCAATCATTTCTGGTATATGAATAACATGATGTTTTTCAATGGCAAAAATCAATGAATATTGTAAATGCACAAACAGTAATTCCTCCGCATTGCAAGGTGCAATTCTGAAATTTTTTGCTTTTTCCTGCTCCTCTTAGCATGATAAAGAATATTCAAAGAGAGTGAGATGCCAGCTCCTTTCATTCAGTCAGTAGCTTCAATCATTTCTGGACGTTTTTCAATGGCAAAAATCAATGAATATTGTAAATGCACAAACTGTAATTTCTCCGCATTGCAAGGTGCAATTCTGAAATTTTTTGCTCTTTCCTGCTCCTCTTAGCATGATAAAGAAGATTCAAAGAGAGTGAGATGCCAGCTCCTTTCATTCAGTCAGTAGCTTCAATCATTTCTGGACGTTTTTCAATGGCAAAAATCAATGAATATTGTAAATGCACAAACAGTAATTTCTCCGCATTGCAAGGTGCAATTCTGAAATTTTTTGCTTTTTCCTGCTCCTCTTAGCATGATAAAGAAGATTCAACGAGAGTGAGATGCCAGCTCCTTTCATTCAGTCAGTAGCTTCAATCATTTCTGGTAAATGAATAACATGATGTTTTTCAATGGCAAAAATCAATGAATTTTGTAAATGCACAAACAGTAATTTCTCCGCATTGCAAGGCGCAATTCTGAATTTTTTTGCTTTTTCCTGCTCCTCTTAGCATGATAAAGAAGATTCAAAGAGAGTGAGATGCCAACTCATTTCATTCAGTCAGTAGCTTCAATCTTTTCTGGTCGTTTTTCAATGGCAAAAATCAATGAGTATTGTAAATGCACAAACTGTAATTTCTCCGCATTGCAAGGCGCAATTCTGAAATTTTTTGCTTTTTCCTGCTCCTCTTAGCATGATAAAGAAGATTCAAAGAGAGTGAGATGCCAGCTCCTTTCATTCAGTCAGTAGCTTCAATCGTTTCTGGACGTTTTTCAATGGCAAAAATCAATGAATATTGTAAATGCACAAACAGTAATTTCTCCGCATTGCAAGGTGCAATTCTGAAATTTTTTGCTTTTTCCTGCTCCTCTTAGCATGATAAAGAAGATTCAAAGAGAGTGAGATGCCAGCTCCTTTCATTCAGTCAGTAGCTTCAAACATTTCTGGTATATGAATAACATGATGTTTTTCAATGGCAAAAATCAATGAATATTGTAAATGCACAAACAGTAATTTCTCCGCATTGCAAGGTGCAAGTCTGAAATTTTTTGCTTTTTCCTGCTCCTCTTAGCATGATAAAGAAGATTCAAAGAGAGTGAGATGCCAGCTACTTTCATTCAGTCAGTAGCTTCAATCATTTCTGGACGTTTTTCAATGGTAAAAATCAATGAATATTGTAAATGCACAAACAGTAATTTCTCCGCATTGCAAGGTGCAATTCTGAAATTTTTTGCTTTTTCCTGCTCCTCTTAGCATGATAAAGAAGATTCAAAGAGAGTGAGATGCCAGCTCCTTTCATTCAGTCAGTAGCTTCAAACATTTCAGGTATATGAATAACATGATGTTTTTCAATGGCAAAAATCAATGAATATTGTAAATGCACAAACAGTAATTTCTCCGCATTGCAACGTGCAATTCTGAAATTTTTTGCTTTTTCCTGCTCCTCTTAGCATGGTAAAGAAGATTCAAAGAGAGTGAGATGCCAGCTCCTTTCATTCAGTCAGTAGCTTCAATCATTTCTGGACGTTTTTCAATTGCAAAAATCAATGAATATTGTAAATGCACAAACAGTAATTTCTCCGCATTGCAAGGTGCAATTCTGAAATTTTTTGCTTTTTCCTGCTCCTCTTAGCATGATAAAGAAGATTCAAAGAGAGTGAGATGCCATCTCCTTTCATTCAGTCAGTAGCTTCAAACATTTCTGGTATATGAATAACATGATGTTTTTCAATGGCAAAAATCAATGAATATTGTAAATGCACAAACAGTAATTTCTCCGCATTGCAAGGTGCAATTCTGATATTTTTTGCTTTTTCCTGCTCCTCTTAGCATGATAAAGAAGATTCAAAGAGAGTGAGATGCCAGCTCCTTTCATTCAGTCAGTAGCTTCAATCATTTCTGGATGTTTTTCAATGGCAAAAATCAATGAATATTGTAAATGCACAAACAGTAATTTCTCCGCATTGCAAGGTGCAATTCTGAAATTTTTTGCTTTTTCCTGCTCCTCTTAGCATGATAAAGAAGATTCAAAGAGAGTGAGATGCCAGCTCCTTTCATTCAGACAGTAGCTTCAAACATTTCTGGTATATGAATAACATGATGTTTTTCAATGGCAAAAATCAATGAATATTGTAAATGCACAAACAGTAATTTCTCCGCATTGCAATGTGCAATTCTGAAATTTTTTGCTTTTTCCTGCTCCTCTTAGCATGATAAAGAAGATTCAAAGAGAGTGAGATGCCAGCTCCTTTCGTTCAGTCAGTAGCTTCAATCATTTCTGGACGTTTTTCAATGGCAAAAATCATTGAATATTGTAAATGCACAAACAGTAATTTCTCCGCATTGCAAGGTGCAATTCTGAAATTTTTTACTTTTTCCTGCTCCTCTTAGCATGATAAAGAAGATTCAAAGAGAGTGAGATGTCAGCTCCTTTCATTCAGTCAGTAGCTTCAATCATTTCTGGTATATGAATAACATGATGTTTTTCAATGGCAAAAATCAATGAATATTGTAAATGCACAAACAGTAATTTCTCCGCATTGCAAGGTACAATTCTGAAATTTTTGCTTTTTCCTGCTCCTCTTAGCATGATAAACAAGATTCAAAGAGAGTGAGATGCCAGCTCCTTTCATTCAGTCAGTAGCTTCAATCATTTCTGGACGTTTTTCAATGGCAAAAATCAATGAATATTGTAAATGCACAAACAGTAATTTCTCCGCATTGCAAGGTGCAATTCTGAAATTTTTTGCTTTTTCCTGCTCCTCTTAGCATGATAAAGAAGATTCAAAGAGAGTGAGATGCCAGCTCCTTTCATTCAGTCAGTAACTTCAAACATTCCTGGTATATGAATAACATGATGTTTTTCAATGGCAAAAATCAATGAATATTGTAAATGCACAAACAGTAATTTCTCCGCATTGCAAGGTTCAATACTGAAATTTTTTGCTTTTTCCTGCTCCTCTTAGCATGATAAAGAAGATTCAAAGAGAGTGAGATGCCAGCTCCTTTCATTCAGTCAGTAGCTTCAGTCATTTCTGGACGTTTTTCAATGGCAAAAATCAATGAATATTGTAAATGCACAAACAGTAATTTCTCCGCATTGCAAGGTGCAATTCTGAAATTTTTTGCTTTTTCCTGCTCCTCTTAGCATGATAAAGAAGATTCAACGAGAGTGAGATGCCAGCTCCTTTCATTCAGTCAGTAGCTTCAAACATTTCTGGTATATGAATAACATGATGTTTTTCAATGGCAAAAATCAATGAATATTGTAAATGCACAAACAGTAATTTCTCCGCATTGCAAGGTGCAATTCTGAAATTTTTTGCTTTTTCCTGCTCCTCTTAGCATGATAAAGAAGATTCAAAGAGAGTGAGATGCCAGCTCCTTTCATTCAGTCAGTAGCTTCAATCATTTCTGGTATATGAATAACATGATGTTTTTCAATGGCAAAAATCAATGAATATTGTAAATGCACAAACAGTAATTCCTCCGCATTGCAAGGTGCAATTCTGAAATTTTTTGCTTTTTCCTGCTCCTCTTAGCATGATAAAGAATATTCAAAGAGAGTGAGATGCCAGCTCCTTTCATTCAGTCAGTAGCTTCAATCATTTCTGGACGTTTTTCAATGGCAAAAATCAATGAATATTGTAAATGCACAAACTGTAATTTCTCCGCATTGCAAGGTGCAATTCTGAAATTTTTTGCTCTTTCCTGCTCCTCTTAGCATGATAAAGAAGATTCAAAGAGAGTGAGATGCCAGCTCCTTTCATTCAGTCAGTAGCTTCAATCATTTCTGGACGTTTTTCAATGGCAAAAATCAATGAATATTGTAAATGCACAAACAGTAATTTCTCCGCATTGCAAGGTGCAATTCTGAAATTTTTTGCTTTTTCCAGCTCCTCTTAGCATGATAAAGAAGATTCAAAGAGAGTGAGATGCCAGCTCCTTTCATTCAGTCAGTAGCTTCAAACATTTCTGGTATATGAATAACATGATGTTTTTCAATGGCAAAAATCAATGAATATTGTAAATGCACAAACAGTAATTTCTCCGCATTGCAAGGTGCAAGTCTGAAATTTTTTGCTTTTTCCTGCTCCTCTTAGCATGATAAAGAAGATTCAAAGAGAGTGAGATGCCAGCTACTTTCATTCAGTCAGTAGCTTCAATCATTTCTGGACGTTTTTCAATGGTCAAAATCAATGAATATTGTAAATGCACAAACAGTAATTTCTCCGCATTGCAAGGTGCAATTCTGAAATTTTTTGCTTTTTCCTGCTCCTCTTAGCATGATAAAGAAGATTCAAAGAGAGTGAGATGCCAGCTCCTTTCATTCAGTCAGTAGCTTCAAACATTTCTGGTATATGAATAACATGATGTTTTTCAATGGCAAAAATCAATGAATATTGTAAATGCACAAACAGTAATTTCTCCGCATTGCAAGGTGCAATTCTGAAATTTTTTGCTTTTTCCTGCTCCTCTTAGCATGATAAAGAAGATTCAAAGAGAGTGAGATGCCAGCTCCTTTCATTCAGTCAGTAGCTTTAATCATTTCTGGACGTTTTTCAATGGCAAAAATCAATGAATATTGTAAATGCACAAACAGTAATTTCTCCGCATTGCAAGGTGCAATTCTGAAATTTTTTGCTTTTTCCTGATCCTCTTAGCATGATAAAGAAGATTCAAAGAGAGTGAGGTGCCAGCTCCTTTCATTCAGTCAGTAGCTTCAAACATTTCTGGTATATGAATAACATGTTTTTCAATGGCAAAAATCAATGAATATTGTAAATGCACAAACAGTAATTTCTCCGCATTGCAAGGTGCAATTCTAAAATTTTTTGCTTTTTCCTGCTCCTCTTAGCATAATAAAGAAGATTCAAAGAGAGTGAGATGCCAGCTCCTTTCATTCAGTCAGTAGCTTCAATCTTTTCTGGTCGTTTTTCAATGGCAAAAATCAATGAGTATTGTAAATGCACAAACTGTAATTTCTCCGCATTGCAAGGCGCAATTCTGAAATTTTTTACTTTTTCCTGCTCCTCTTAGCATGATAAAGAAGATTCAAAGAGAGTGAGATGCCAGCTCCTTTCATTCAGTCAGTAGCTTCAATCGTTTCTGGACGTTTTTCAATGGCAAAAATCAATGAATATTGTAAATGCACAAACAGTAATTTCTCCGCATTGCAAGGTGCAATTCTGAAATTTTTTGCTTTTTCCTGCTCCTCTTAGCATGATAAAGAAGATTCAAAGAGAGTGAGATGCCAGCTCCTTTCATTCAGTCAGTAGCTTCAAACATTTCTGGTATATGAATAACATGATGTTTTTCAATGGCAAAAATCAATGAATATTGTAAATGCACAAACAGTAATTTCTCCGCATTGCAAGGTGCAAGTCTGAAATTTTTTGCTTTTTCCTGCTCCTCTTAGCATGATAAAGAAGATTCAAAGAGAGTGAGATGCCAGCTACTTTCATTCAGTCAGTAGCTTCAATCATTTCTGGACGTTTTTCAATGGTAAAAATCAATGAATATTGTAAATGCACAAACAGTAATTTCTCCGCATTGCAAGGTGCAATTCTGAAATTTTTTGCTTTTTCCTGCTCCTCTTAGCATGATAAAGAAGATTCAAAGAGAGTGAGATGCCAGCTCCTTTCATTCAGTCAGTAGCTTCAAACATTTCAGGTATATGAATAACATGATGTTTTTCAATGGCAAAAATCAATGAATATTGTAAATGCACAAACAGTAATTTCTCCGCATTGCAACGTGCAATTCTGAAATTTTTTGCTTTTTCCTGCTCCTCTTAGCATGGTAAAGAAGATTCAAAGAGAGTGAGATGCCAGCTCCTTTCATTCAGTCAGTAGCTTCAATCATTTCTGGACGTTTTTCAATTGCAAAAATCAATGAATATTGTAAATGCACAAACAGTAATTTCTCCGCATTGCAAGGTGCAATTCTGAAATTTTTTGCTTTTTCCTGCTACTCTTAGCATGATAAAGAAGATTCAAAGAGAGTGAGATGCCATCTCCTTTCATTCAGTCAGTAGCTTCAAACATTTCTGGTATATGAATAACATGATGTTTTTCAATGGCAAAAATCAATGAATATTGTAAATGCACAAACAGTAATTTCTCCGCATTGCAAGGTGCAATTCTGATATTTTTTGCTTTTTCCTGCTCCTCTTAGCATGATAAAGAAGATTCAAAGAGAGTGAGATGCCAGCTCCTTTCATTCAGTCAGTAGCTTCAATCATTTCTGGATGTTTTTCAATGGCAAAAATCAATGAATATTGTAAATGCACAAACAGTAATTTCTCCGCATTGCAAGGTGCAATTCTGAAATTTTTTGCTTTTTCCTGCTCCTCTTAGCATGATAAAGAAGATTCAAAGAGAGTTAGATGCCAGCTCCTTTCATTCAGTCAGTAGCTTCAAACATTTCTGGTATATGAATAACATGATGTTTTTCAATGTCAAAAATCAATGAATATTGTAAATGCACAAACAGTAATTTCTCCGCATTGCAATGTGCAATTCTGAAATTTTTTGCTTTTTCCTGCTCCTCTTAGCATGATAAAGAAGATTCAAAGAGAGTGAGATGCCAGCTCCTTTCGTTCAGTCAGTAGCTTCAATCATTTCTGGATGTTTTTCAATGGCAAAAATCATTGAATATTGTAAATGCACAAACAGTAATTTCTCCGCATTGCAAGGTGCAATTCTGAAATTTTTTACTTTTTCCTGCTCCTCTTAGCATGATAAAGAAGATTCAAAGAGAGTGAGATGTCAGCTCCTTTCATTCAGTCAGTAGCTTCAATCATTTCTGGTATATGAATAACATGATGTTTTTCAATGGCAAAAATCAATGAATATTGTAAATGCACAAACAGTAATTTCTCCGCATTGCAAGGTACAATTCTGAAATTTTTGCTTTTTCCTGCTCCTCTTAGCATGATAAACAAGATTCAAAGAGAGTGAGATGCCAGCTCCTTTCATTCAGTCAGTAGCTTCAATCATTTCTGGACGTTTTTCAATGGCAAAAATCAATGAATATTGTAAATGCACAAACAGTAATTTCTCCGCATTGCAAGGTGCAATTCTGAAATTTTTTGTTTTTTCCTGCTCCTCTTAGCATGATAAAGAAGATTCAAAGAGAGTGAGATGCCAGCTCCTTTTATTCAGTCAGTAACTTCAAACATTCCTGGTATATGAATAACATGATGTTTTTCAATGGCAAAAATCAATGAATATTGTATATGCACAAACAGTAATTTCTCCGCATTGCAAGGTTCAATACTGAAATTTTTTGCTTTTTCCTGCTCCTCTTAGCATGATAAAGAAGATTCAAAGAGAGTGAGATGCCAGCTCCTTTCATTCAGTCAGTAGCTTCAATCATTTCTGGTATATGAATAACATGATGTTTTTCAATGGCAAAAATCAATGAATATTGTAAATGCACAAACAGTAATTTCTCCGCATTGCAAGGTGTAATTCTGAAATTTTTTGCTTTTTCCTGCTCCTCTTAGCATGATAAAGAAGATTCAAAGAGAGTGAGATGCCAGCTCCTTTCATTCAGTCAGTAGCTTCAATCATTTCTGGTAAATGAATAACATGATGTTTTTCAATGGCAAAAATCAATGAATTTTGTAAATGCACAAACAGTAATTTCTCCGCATTGCAAGGCGCAATTCTGAATTTTTTTGCTTTTTCCTGCTCCTCTTAGCATGATAAAGAAGATTCAAAGAGAGTGAGATGCCAACTCCTTTCATTCAGTCAGTAGCTTCAATCTTTTCTGGTCGTTTTTCAATGGCAAAAATCAATGAGTATTGTAAATGCACAAACTGTAATTTCTCCGCATTGCAAGGCGCAATTCTGAAATTTTTTGCTTTTTCCTGCTCCTCTTAGCATGATAAAGAAGATTCAAAGAGAGTGAGATGCCAGCTCCTTTCATTCAGTCAGTAGCTTCAATCGTTTCTGGACGTTTTTCAATGGCAAAAATCAATGAATATTGTAAATGCACAAACAGTAATTTCTCCGCATTGCAAGGTGCAATTCTGAAATTTTTTGCTTTTTCCTGCTCCTCTTAGCATGATAAAGAAGATTCAAAGAGAGTGAGATGCCAGCTCCTTTCATTCAGTCAGTAGCTTCAAACATTTCTGGTATATGAATAACATGATGTTTTTCAATGGCAAAAATCAATGAATATTGTAAATGCACAAACAGTAATTTCTCCGCATTGCAAGGTGCAAGTCTGAAATTTTTTGCTTTTTCCTGCTCCTCTTAGCATGATAAAGAAGATTCAAAGAGAGTGAGATGCCAGCTACTTTCATTCAGTCAGTAGCTTCAATCATTTCTGGACGTTTTTCAATGGTAAAAATCAATGAATATTGTAAATGCACAAACAGTAATTTCTCCGCATTGCAAGGTGCAATTCTGAAATTTTTTGCTTTTTCCTGCTCCTCTTAGCATGATAAAGAAGATTCAAAGAGAGTGAGATGCCAGCTCCTTTCATTCAGTCAGTAGCTTCAAACATTTCAGGTATATGAATAACATGATGTTTTTCAATGGCAAAAATCAATGAATATTGTAAATGCACAAACAGTAATTTCTCCGCATTGCAACGTGCAATTCTGAAATTTTTTGCTTTTTCCAGCTCCTCTTAGCATGGTAAAGAAGATTCAAAGAGAGTGAGATGCCAGCTCCTTTCATTCAGTCAGTAGCTTCAATCATTTCTGGACGTTTTTCAATTGCAAAAATCAATGAATATTGTAAATGCACAAACAGTAATTTCTCCGCATTGCAAGGTGCAATTCTGAAATTTTTTGCTTTTTCCTGCTCCTCTTAGCATGATAAAGAAGATTCAAAGAGAGTGAGATGCCAGCTCCTTTCATTCAGTCAGTAGCTTCACACATTTCTGGTATATGAATAACATGATGTTTTTCAATGGCAAAAATCAATGAATATTGTAAATGCACAAACAGTAATTTCTCCGCATTGCAATGTGCAATTCTGAAATTTTTTGCTTTTTCCTGCTCCTCTTAGCATGATAAAGAAGATTCAAAGAGAGTGAGATGCCAGCTCCTTTCGTTCAGTCAGTAGCTTCAATCATTTCTGGACGTTTTTCAATGGCAAAAATCATTGAATATTGTAAATGCACAAACAGTAATTTCTCCGCATTGCAAGGTGCAATTCTGAAATTTTTTACTTTTTCCTGCTCCTCTTAGCATGATAAAGAAGATTCAAAGAGAGTGAGATCTCAGCTCCTTTCATTCAGTCAGTAGCTTCAATCATTTATGGTATATGAATAACATGATGTTTTTCAATGGCAAAAATCAATGAATATTGTAAATGCACAAACAGTAATTTCTCCGCATTGCAAGGTACAATTCTGAAATTTTTGCTTTTTCCTGCTCCTCTTAGCATGATAAACAAGATTCAAAGAGAGTGAGATGCCAGCTCCTTTCATTCAGTCAGTAGCTTCAATCATTTCTGGACGTTTTTCAATGGCAAAAATCAATGAATATTGTAAATGCACAAACAGTAATTTCTCCGCATTGCAAGGTGCAATTCTGAAATTTTTTGCTTTTTCCTGCTCCTCTTAGCATGATAAAGAAGATTCAAAGAGAGTGAGATGCCAGCTCCTTTCATTCAGTCAGTAACTTCAAACATTCCTGGTATATGAATAACATGATGTTTTTCAATGGCAAAAATCAATGAATATTGTAAATGCACAAACAGTAATTTCTCCGCATTGCAAGGTTCAATACTGAAATTTTTTGCTTTTTCCTGCTCCTCTTAGCATGATAAAGAAGATTCAAAGAGAGTGAGATGCCAGCTCCTTTCATTCAGTCAGTAGCTTCAGTCATTTCTGGACGTTTTTCAATGGCAAAAATCAATGAATATTGTAAATGCACAAACAGTAATTTCTCCGCATTGCAAGGTGCAATTCTGAAATTTTTTGCTTTTTCCTGCTCCTCTTAGCATGATAAAGAAGATTCAACGAGAGTGAGATGCCAGCTCCTTTCATTCAGTCAGTAGCTTCAAACATTTCTGGTATATGAATAACATGATGTTTTTCAATGGCAAAAATCAATGAATATTGTAAATGCACAAACAGTAATTTCTCCGCATTGCAAGGTGCAATTCTGAAATTTTTTGCTTTTTCCTGCTCCTCTTAGCATGATAAAGAAGATTCAAAGAGAGTGAGATGCCAGCTCCTTTCATTCAGTCAGTAGCTTCAATCATTTCTGATATATGAATAACATGATGTTTTTCAATGGCAAAAATCAATGAATATTGTAAATGCACAAACAGTAATTTCTCCGCATTGCAAGGTGTAATTCTGAAATTTTTTGCTTTTTCCTGCTCCTCTTAGCATGATAAACAAGATTCAAAGAGAGTGAGATGCCAGCTCCTTTCATTCAGTCAGTAGCTTCAATCATTTCTGGACGTTTTTCAATGTCAAAAATCAATGAATATTGTAAATGCACAAACAGTAATTTCTCCGCATTGCAAGGTGCAATTCTGAATTTTTTTGCTTTTTCCTGCTCCTCTTAGCATGATAAAAAAGATTCAAAGAGAGTGAGATGCCAGCTCCTTTCATTCAGTCAGTAGCTTCAATCATTTCTGGTAAATGAATAACATGATGTTTTTCAATGGCAAAAATCAATGAATTTTGTAAATGCACAAACAGTAATTTCTCCGCATTGCAAGGCGCAATTCTGAATTTTTTTGCTTTTTCCTGCTCCTCTTAGCATGATAAAGAAGATTCAAAGAGAGTGAGATGCCAACTCCTTTCATTCAGTCAGTAGCTTCAATAATTTCTGGACGTTTTTCAATGGCAAAAATCAATGAATATTGTAAATGCACAAACAGTAATTTCTCCGCATTGCAAGGTGCAATTCTGAAATTTTTTGTTTTTTCCTGCTCCTCTTAGCATGATAAAGAAGATTCAAAGAGAGTGAGATGCCAGCTCCTTTCATTCAGTCAGTAGCTTCAATCATTTCTGGACGTTTTTCAATGGCAAAAATCAATGAATATTGTAAATGCACAAACAGTAATTTCTCCGCATTGCAAGGTGCAATTCTGAAATTTTTTGCTTTTTCCTGCTCCTCTTAGCATGATAAAGAAGATTCAAAGAGAGTGAGGTGCCAGCTCCTTTCATTCAGTCAGTAGCTTCAAACATTTCTGGTATATGAATAACATGTTTTTCAATGGCAAAAATCAATGAATATTGTAAATGCACAAACAGTAATTTCTCCGCATTGCAAGGTGCAATTCTGAAATTTTTTGCTTTTTCCTGCTCCTCTTAGCATGATAAAGAAGATTCAAAGAGAGTGAGATGCCAGCTCCTTTCATTCAGTCAGTAGCTTCAATCATTTCTGGACGTTTTTCAATGGCAAAAATCAATGAATATTGTAAATGCACAAACAGTAATTTCTCCGCATTGCAAGGTGCAATTCTGAAATTTTTTGCTTTTTCCTGCTCCTCTTAGCATGATAAAGAAGATTCAAAGAGAGTGAGATGCCAGCTCCTTTCATTCAGTCAGTAGCTTCAATCATTTCTGGACGTTTTTCAATGGCAAAAATCAATGAATATTGTAAATGCACAAACAGTAATTTCTCCGCATTGCAAGGTGCAATTCTGAAATTTTTTGCTTTTTCCTGCTCCTCTTAGCATGATAAAGAAGATTCAAAGAGAGTGAGATGCCAGCTCCTTTCATTCAGTCAGTAGCTTCAAACATTTCTGGTATATGAATAACATGATGTTTTTCAATGGCAAAAATCAATGAATATGGTAAATGCACAAACAGTAATTTCTCCGCATTGCAAGGTGCAAGTCTGAAATTTTTTGCTTTTTCCTGCTCCTCTTAGCATGATAAAGAAGATTCAAAGAGAGTGAGATGCCAGCTACTTTCATTCAGTCAGTAGCTTCAATCATTTCTGGATGTTTTTCAATGGTAAAAATCAATGAATATTGTAAATGCACAAACAGTAATTTCTCCGCATTGCAAGGTGCAATTCTGAAATTTTTAGCTTTTTCCTGCTCCTCTTAGCATGATAAAGAAGATTCAAAGAGAGTGAGGTGCCAGCTCCTTTCATTCAGTCAGTAGCTTCAAACATTTCTGGTATATGAATAACATGTTTTTCAATGGCAAAAATCAATGAATATTGTAAATGCACAAACAGTAATTTCTCCGCATTGCAAGGTGCAAGTCTGAAATTTTTTGCTTTTTCCTGCTCCTCTTAGCATGATAAAGAAGATTCAAAGAGAGTGAGATGCCAGCTACTTTCATTCAGTCAGTAGCTTCAATCATTTCTGGACGTTTTTCAATGGTAAAAATCAATGAATATTGTAAATGCACAAACAGTAATTTCTCCGCATTGCAAGGTGCAATTCTGAAATTTTTTGCTTTTTCCTGCTCCTCTTAGCATGATAAAGAAGATTCAAAGAGAGTGAGATGCCAGCTCCTTTCATTCAGTCAGTAGCTTCAAACATTTCTGGTATATGAATAACATGATGTTTTTCAATGGCAAAAATCAATGAATATTGTAAATGCACAAACAGTAATTTCTCCGCATTGCAAGGTGCAATTCTGAAATTTTTTGCTTTTTCCTGCTCCTCTTAGCATGATAAAGAAGATTCAAAGAGAGTGAGATGCCAGCTCCTTTCATTCAGTCAGTAGCTTCAAACATTTCAGGTATATGAATAACATGATGTTTTTCAATGGCAAAAATCAATGAATATTGTAAATGCACAAACAGTAATTTCTCCGCATTGCAACGTGCAATTCTGAAATTTTTTGCTTTTTCCTGCTCCTCTTAGCATGGTAAAGAAGATTCAAAGAGAGTGAGATGCCAGCTCCTTTCATTCAGTCAGTAGCTTCAATCATTTCTGGACGTTTTTCAATTGCAAAAATCAATGAATATTGTAAATGCACAAACAGTAATTTCTCCGCATTGCAAGGTGCAATTCTGAAATTTTTTGCTTTTTCCTGCTCCTCTTAGCATGATAAAGAAGATTCAAAGAGAGTGAGATGCCAGCTCCTTTCATTCAGTCAGTAGCTTCAAACATTTCTGGTATATGAATAACATGATGTTTTTCAATGGCAAAAATCAATGAATATTGTAAATGCACAAACAGTAATTTCTCCGCATTGCAAGGTGCAATTCTGAAATTTTTTGCTTTTTCCTGCTCCTCTTAGCATGATAAAGAAGATTCAAAGAGAGTGAGATGCCAGCTCCTTTCATTCAGTCAGTAGCTTCAATCATTTCTGGATGTTTTTCAATGGCAAAAATCAATGAATATTGTAAATGCACAAACAGTAATTTCTCCGCATTGCAAGGTGCAATTCTGAAATTTTTTGCTTTTTCCTGCTCCTCTTAGCATGATAAAGAAGATTCAAAGAGAGTGAGATGCCAGCTCCTTTCATTCAGTCAGTAGCTTCAAACATTTCTGGTATATGAATAACATGATGTTTTTCAATGGCAAAAATCAATGAATATTGTAAATGCACAAACAGTAATTTCTCCGCATTGCAAGGTGCAATTCTGAAATTTTTTGCTTTTTCCTGCTCCTCTTAGCATGATAAAGAAGATTCAAAGAGAGTGAGATGCCAGCTCCTTTCGTTCAGTCAGTAGCTTCAATCATTTCTGGACGTTTTTCAATGGCAAAAATCATTGAATATTGTAAATGCACAAACAGTAATTTCTCCGCATTGCAAGGTGCAATTCTGAAATTTTTTACTTTTTCCTGCTCCTCTTAGCATGATAAAGAAGATTCAAAGAGAGTGAGATGCCAGCTCCTTTCATTCAGTCAGTAGCTTCAATCATTTCTGGTATATGAATAAAATGATGTTTTTAAATGGCAAAAATCAATGAATATTGTAAATGCACAAACAGTAATTTCTCCGCATTGCAAGGTACAATTCTGAAATTTTTGCTTTTTCCTGCTCCTCTTAGCATGATAAACAAGATTCAAAGAGAGTGAGATGCCAGCTCCTTTCATTCAGTCAGTAGCTTCAATCATTTCTGGACGTTTTTCAATGGCAAAAATCAATGAATATTGTAAATGCACAAACAGTAATTTCTCCGCATTGCAAGGTGCAATTCTGAAATTTTTTGCTTTTTCCTGCTCCTCTTAGCATGATAAAGAAGATTCAAAGAGAGTGAGATGCCAGCTCCTTTCATTCAGTCAGTAACTTCAAACATTCCTGGTATATGAATAACATGATGTTTTTCAATGGCAAAAATCAATGAATATTGTAAATGCACAAACAGTAATTTCTCCGCATTGCAAGGTTCAATACTGAAATTTTTTGCTTTCTCCTGCTCCTCTTAGCATGATAAAGAAGATTCAAAGAGAGTGAGATGCCAGCTCCTTTCATTCAGTCAGTAGCTTCAATCATTTCTGGACGTTTTTCAATGGCAAAAATCAATGAATATTGTAAATGCACAAACAGTAATTTCTCCGCATTGCAAGGTGCAATTCTGAAATTTTTTGCTTTTTCCTGCTCCTCTTAGCATGATAAAGAAGATTCAAAGAGAGTGAGATGCCAGCTCCTTTCATTCAGTCAGTAGCTTCAAACATTTCTGGTATATGAATAACATGATGTTTTTCAATGGCAAAAATCAATGAATATTGTAAATGCACAAACAGTAATTTCTCCGCATTGCAAGGTGCAATTCTGAAATTTTTTGCTTTTTCCTGCTCCTCTTAGCATGATAAAGAAGATTCAAAGAGAGTGAGATGCCAGCTCCTTTCATTCAGTCAGTAGCTTCAATCATTTCTGGTATATGAATAACATGATGTTTTTCAAAGGCAAAAATCAATGAATATTGTAAATGCACAAACAGTAATTTCTCCGCATTGCAAGGTGTAATTCTGAAATTTTTTGCATTTTCCTGCTCCTCTTAGCATGATAAACAAGATTCAAAGAGAGTGAGATGCCAGCTCCTTTCATTCAGTCAGTAGCTTCAATCATTTCTGCACGTTTTTCAATGGCAAAAATCAATGAATATTGTAAATGCACAAACAGTAATTTCTCCGCATTGCAAGGTGCAATTCTGAATTTTTTTGCTTTTTCCTGCTCCTCTTAGCATGATAAAGAAGATTCAAAGAGAGTGAGATGCCAGCTCCTTTCATTCAGTCAGTAGCTTCAATCATTTCTGGTAAATGAATAACATGATGTTTTTCAATGGCAAAAATCAATGAATTTTGTAAATGCACAAACAGTAATTTCTCCGCATTGCAAGGTGCAATTCTGAAATTTTTTGTTTTTTCCTGCTCCTCTTAGCATGATAAAGAAGATTCAAAGAGAGTGAGATGCCAGCTCCTTTCATTCAGTCAGTAGCTTCAATCATTTCTGGACGTTTTTCAATGGCAAAAATCAATGAATATTGTAAATGCACAAACAGTAATTTCTCCGCATTGCAAGGTGCAATTCTGAAATTTTTTGCTTTTTCCTGCTCCTCTTAGCATGATAAAGAAGATTCAAAGAGAGTGAGGTGCCAGCTCCTTTCATTCAGTCAGTAGCTTCAAACATTTCTGGTATATGAATAACATGTTTTTCAATGGCAAAAATCAATGAATATTGTAAATGCACAAACAGTAATTTCTCCGCATTGCATGGTGCAATTCTGAAATTTTTTGCTTTTTCCTGCTCCTCTTAGCATGATAAAGAAGATTCAAAGAGAGTGAGATGCCAGCTCCTTTCATTCAGTCAGTAGCTTCAATCATTTCTGGACGTTTTTCAATGGCAAAAATCAATGAATATTGTAAATGCACAAACAGTAATTTCTCCGCATTGCAAGGTGCAATTCTGAAATTTTTTGCTTTTTCCTGCTCCTCTTAGCATGATAAAGAAGATTCAAAGAGAGTGAGATGCCAGCTCCTTTCATTCAGTCAGTAGCTTCAATCATTTCTGGACGTTTTTCAATGGCAAAAATCAATGAATATTGTGAATGCACAAACAGTAATTTCTCCGCATTGCAAGGTGCAATTCTGAAATTTTTTGCTTTTTCCTGCTCCTCTTAGCATGATAAAGAAGATTCAAAGAGAGTGAGATGCCAGCTCCTTTCATTCAGTCAGTAGCTTCAAACATTTCTGGTATATGAATAACATGATGTTTTTCAATGGCAAAAATCAATGAATATTGTAAATGCACAAACAGTAATTTCTCCGCATTGCAAGGTGCAAGTCTGAAATTTTTTGCTTTTTCCTGCTCCTCTTAGCATGATAAAGAAGATTCAAAGAGAGTGAGATGCCAGCTACTTTCATTCAGTCAGTAGCTTCAATCATTTCTGGACGTTTTTCAATGGTAAAAATCAATGAATATTGTAAATGCACAAACAGTAATTTCTCCGCATTGCAAGGTGCAATTCTGAAATTTTTTGCTTTTTCCTGCTCCTCTTAGCATGATAAAGAAGATTCAAAGAGAGTGAGATGCCAGCTCCTTTCATTCAGTCAGTAGCTTCAAACATTTCAGGTATATGAATAACATGATGTTTTTCAATGGCAAAAATCAATGAATATTGTAAATGCACAAACAGTAATTTCTCCGCATTGCAACGTGCAATTCTGAAATTTTTTGCTTTTTCCAGCTCCTCTTAGCATGGTAAAGAAGATTCAAAGAGAGTGAGATGCCAGCTCCTTTCATTCAGTCAGTAGCTTCAATCATTTCTGGACGTTTTTCAATTGCAAAAATCAATGAATATTGTAAATGCACAAACAGTAATTTCTCCGCATTGCAAGGTGCAATTCTGAAATTTTTTGCTTTTTCCTGCTCCTCTTAGCATGATAAAGAAGATTCAAAGAGAGTGAGATGCCAGCTCCTTTCATTCAGTCAGTAGCTTCACACATTTCTGGTATATGAATAACATGATGTTTTTCAATGGCAAAAATCAATGAATATTGTAAATGCACAAACAGTAATTTCTCCGCATTGCAATGTGCAATTCTGAAATTTTTTGCTTTTTCCTGCTCCTCTTAGCATGATAAAGAAGATTCAAAGAGAGTGAGATGCCAGCTCCTTTCGTTCAGTCAGTAGCTTCAATCATTTCTGGACGTTTTTCAATGGCAAAAATCATTGAATATTGTAAATGCACAAACAGTAATTTCTCCGCATTGCAAGGTGCAATTCTGAAATTTTTTACTTTTTCCTGCTCCTCTTAGCATGATAAAGAAGATTCAAAGAGAGTGAGATCTCAGCTCCTTTCATTCAGTCAGTAGCTTCAATCATTTCTGGTATATGAATAACATGATGTTTTTCAATGGCAAAAATCAATGAATATTGTAAATGCACAAACAGTAATTTCTCCGCATTGCAAGGTACAATTCTGAAATTTTTGCTTTTTCCTGCTCCTCTTAGCATGATAAACAAGATTCAAAGAGAGTGAGATGCCAGCTCCTTTCATTCAGTCAGTAGCTTCAATCATTTCTGGACGTTTTTCAATGGCAAAAATCAATGAATATTGTAAATGCACAAACAGTAATTTCTCCGCATTGCAAGGTGCAATTCTGAAATTTTTTGCTTTTTCCTGCTCCTCTTAGCATGATAAAGAAGATTCAAAGAGAGTGAGATGCCAGCTCCTTTCATTCAGTCAGTAACTTCAAACATTCCTGGTATATGAATAACATGATGTTTTTCAATGGCAAAAATCAATGAATATTGTAAATGCACAAACAGTAATTTCTCCGCATTGCAAGGTTCAATACTGAAATTTTTTGCTTTTTCCTGCTCCTCTTAGCATGATAAAGAAGATTCAAAGAGAGTGAGATGCCAGCTCCTTTCATTCAGTCAGTAGCTTCAGTCATTTCTGGACGTTTTTCAATGGCAAAAATCAATGAATATTGTAAATGCACAAACAGTAATTTCTCCGCATTGCAAGGTGCAATTCTGAAATTTTTTGCTTTTTCCTGCTCCTCTTAGCATGATAAAGAAGATTCAACGAGAGTGAGATGCCAGCTCCTTTCATTCAGTCAGTAGCTTCAAACATTTCTGGTATATGAATAACATGATGTTTTTCAATGGCAAAAATCAATGAATATTGTAAATGCACAAACAGTAATTTCTCCGCATTGCAAGGTGCAATTCTGAAATTTTTTGCTTTTTCCTGCTCCTCTTAGCATGATAAAGAAGATTCAAAGAGAGTGAGATGCCAGCTCCTTTCATTCAGTCAGTAGCTTCAATCATTTCTGGTATATGAATAACATGATGTTTTTCAATGGCAAAAATCAATGAATATTGTAAATGCACAAACAGTAATTTCTCCGCATTGCAAGGTGTAATTCTGAAATTTTTTGCTTTTTCCTGCTCCTCTTAGCATGATAAACAAGATTCAAAGAGAGTGAGATGCCAGCTCCTTTCATTCAGTCAGTAGCTTCAATCATTTCTGGACGTTTTTCAATGTCAAAAATCAATGAATATTGTAAATGCACAAACAGTAATTTCTCCGCATTGCAAGGTGCAATTCTGAATTTTTTTGCTTTTTCCTGCTCCTCTTAGCATGATAAAGAAGATTCAAAGAGAGTGAGATGCCAGCTCCTTTCATTCAGTCAGTAGCTTCAATCATTTCTGGTAAATGAATAACATGATGTTTTTCAATGGCAAAAATCAATGAATTTTGTAAATGCACAAACAGTAATTTCTCCGCATTGCAAGGCGCAATTCTGAATTTTTTTGCTTTTTCCTGCTCCTCTTAGCATGATAAAGAAGATTCAAAGAGAGTGAGATGCCAACTCCTTTCATTCAGTCAGTAGCTTCAATAATTTCTGGACGTTTTTCAATGGCAAAAATCAATGAATATTGTAAATGCACAAACAGTAATTTCTCCGCATTGCAAGGTGCAATTCTGAAATTTTTTGTTTTTTCCTGCTCCTCTTAGCATGATAAAGAAGATTCAAAGAGAGTGAGATGCCAGCTCCTTTCATTCAGTCAGTAGCTTCAATCATTTCTGGACGTTTTTCAATGGCAAAAATCAATGAATATTGTAAATGCACAAACAGTAATTTCTCCGCATTGCAAGGTGCAATTCTGAAATTTTTTGCTTTTTCCTGCTCCTCTTAGCATGATAAAGAAGATTCAAAGAGAGTGAGGTGCCAGCTCCTTTCATTCAGTCAGTAGCTTCAAACATTTCTGGTATATGAATAACATGTTTTTCAATGGCAAAAATCAATGAATATTGTAAATGCACAAACAGTAATTTCTCCGCATTGCAAGGTGCAATTCTGAAATTTTTTGCTTTTTCCTGCTCCTCTTAGCATGATAAAGAAGATTCAAAGAGAGTGAGATGCCAGCTCCTTTCATTCAGTCAGTAGCTTCAATCATTTCTGGACGTTTTTCAATGGCAAAAATCAATGAATATTGTAAATGCACAAACAGTAATTTCTCCGCATTGCAAGGTGCAATTCTGAAATTTTTTGCTTTTTCCTGCTCCTCTTAGCATGATAAAGAAGATTCAAAGAGAGTGAGATGCCAGCTCCTTTCATTCAGTCAGTAGCTTCAATCATTTCTGGACGTTTTTCAATGGCAAAAATCAATGAATATTGTAAATGCACAAACAGTAATTTCTCCGCATTGCAAGGTGCAATTCTGAAATTTTTTGCTTTTTCCTGCTCCTCTTAGCATGATAAAGAAGATTCAAAGAGAGTGAGATGCCAGCTCCTTTCATTCAGTCAGTAGCTTCAAACATTTCTGGTATATGAATAACATGATGTTTTTCAATGGCAAAAATCAATGAATATGGTAAATGCACAAACAGTAATTTCTCCGCATTGCAAGGTGCAAGTCTGAAATTTTTTGCTTTTTCCTGCTCCTCTTAGCATGATAAAGAAGATTCAAAGAGAGTGAGATGCCAGCTACTTTCATTCAGTCAGTAGCTTCAATCATTTCTGGATGTTTTTCAATGGTAAAAATCAATGAATATTGTAAATGCACAAACAGTAATTTCTCCGCATTGCAAGGTGCAATTCTGAAATTTTTTGCTTTTTCCTGCTCCTCTTAGCATGATAAAGAAGATTCAAAGAGAGTGAGGTGCCAGCTCCTTTCATTCAGTCAGTAGCTTCAAACATTTCTGGTATATGAATAACATGTTTTTCAATGGCAAAAATCAATGAATATTGTAAATGCACAAACAGTAATTTCTCCGCATTGCAAGGTGCAAGTCTGAAATTTTTTGCTTTTTCCTGCTCCTCTTAGCATGATAAAGAAGATTCAAAGAGAGTGAGATGCCAGCTACTTTCATTCAGTCAGTAGCTTCAATCATTTCTGGACGTTTTTCAATGGTAAAAATCAATGAATATTGTAAATGCACAAACAGTAATTTCTCCGCATTGCAAGGTGCAATTCTGAAATTTTTTGCTTTTTCATGCTCCTCTTAGCATGATAAAGAAGATTCAAAGAGAGTGAGATGCCAGCTCCTTTCATTCAGTCAGTAGCTTCAAACATTTCTGGTATATGAATAACATGATGTTTTTCAATGGCAAAAATCAATGAATATTGTAAATGCACAAACAGTAATTTCTCCGCATTGCAAGGTGCAATTCTGAAATTTTTTGCTTTTTCCTGCTCCTCTTAGCATGATAAAGAAGATTCAAAGAGAGTGAGATGCCAGCTCCTTTCATTCAGTCAGTAGCTTCAAACATTTCAGGTATATGAATAACATGATGTTTTTCAATGGCAAAAATCAATGAATATTGTAAATGCACAAACAGTAATTTCTCCGCATTGCAACGTGCAATTCTGAAATTTTTTGCTTTTTCCTGCTCCTCTTAGCATGGTAAAGAAGATTCAAAGAGAGTGAGATGCCAGCTCCTTTCATTCAGTCAGTAGCTTCAATCATTTCTGGACGTTTTTCAATTGCAAAAATCAATGAATATTGTAAATGCACAAACAGTAATTTCTCCGCATTGCAAGGTGCAATTCTGAAATGTTTTGCTTTTTCCTGCTCCTCTTAGCATGATAAAGAAGATTCAAAGAGAGTGAGATGCCAGCTCCTTTCATTCAGTCAGTAGCTTCAAACATTTCTGGTATATGAATAACATGATGTTTTTCAATGGCAAAAATCAATGAATATTGTAAATGCACAAACAGTAATTTCTCCGCATTGCAAGGTGCAATTCTGAAATTTTTTGCTTTTTCCTGCTCCTCTTAGCATGATAAAGAAGATTCAAAGAGAGTGAGATGCCAGCTCCTTTCATTCAGTCAGTAGCTTCAATCATTTCTGGATGTTTTTCAATGGCAAAAATCAATGAATATTGTAAATGCACAAACAGTAATTTCTCCGCATTGCAAGGTGCAATTCTGAAATTTTTTGCTTTTTCCTGCTCCTCTTAGCATGATAAAGAAGATTCAAAGAGAGTGAGATGCCAGCTCCTTTCATTCAGTCAGTAGCTTCAAACATTTCTGGTATATGAATAACATGATGTTTTTCAATGGCAAAAATCAATGAATATTGTAAATGCACAAACAGTAATTTCTCCGCATTGCAAGGTGCAATTGTGAAATTTTTTGCTTTTTCCTGCTCCTCTTAGCATGATAAAGAAGATTCAAAGAGAGTGAGATGCCAGCTCCTTTCGTTCAGTCAGTAGCTTCAATCATTTCTGGACGTTTTTCAATGGCAAAAATCATTGAATATTGTAAATGCACAAACAGTAATTTCTCCGCATTGCAAGGTGCAATTCTGAAATTTTTTACTTTTTCCTGCTCCTCTTAGCATGATAAAGAAGATTCAAAGAGAGTGAGATGCCAGCTCCTTTCATTCAGTCAGTAGCTTCAATCATTTCTGGTATATGAATAAAATGATGTTTTTAAATGGCAAAAATCAATGAATATTGTAAATGCACAAACAGTAATTTCTCCGCATTGCAAGGTACAATTCTGAAATTTTTGCTTTTTCCTGCTCCTCTTAGCATGATAAACAAGATTCAAAGAGAGTGAGATGCCAGCTCCTTTCATTCAGTCAGTAGCTTCAATCATTTCTGGACGTTTTTCAATGGCAAAAATCAATGAATATTGTAAATGCACAAACAGTAATTTCTCCGCATTGCAAGGTGCAATTCTGAAATTTTTTGCTTTTTCCTGCTCCTCTTAGCATGATAAAGAAGATTCAAAGAGAGTGAGATGCCAGCTCCTTTCATTCAGTCAGTAACTTCAAACATTCCTGGTATATGAATAACATGATGTTTTTCAATGGCAAAAATCAATGAATATTGTAAATGCACAAACAGTAATTTCTCCGCATTGCAAGGTTCAATACTGAAATTTTTTGCTTTCTCCTGCTCCTCTTAGCATGATAAAGAAGATTCAAAGAGAGTGAGATGCCAGCTCCTTTCATTCAGTCAGTAGCTTCAATCATTTCTGGACGTTTTTCAATGGCAAAAATCAATGAATATTGTAAATGCACAAACAGTAATTTCTCCGCATTGCAAGGTGCAATTCTGAAATTTTTTGCTTTTTCCTGCTCCTCTTAGCATGATAAAGAAGATTCAAAGAGAGTGAGATGCCAGCTCCTTTCATTCAGTCAGTAGCTTCAAACATTTCTGGTATATGAATAACATGATGTTTTTCAATGGCAAAAATCAATGAATATTGTAAATGCACAAACAGTAATTTCTCCGCATTGCAAGGTGCAATTCTGAAATTTTTTGCTTTTTCCTGCTCCTCTTAGCATGATAAAGAAGATTCAAAGAGAGTGAGATGCCAGCTCCTTTCATTCAGTCAGTAGCTTCAATCATTTCTGGTATATGAATAACATGATGTTTTTCAAAGGCAAAAATCAATGAATATTGTAAATGCACAAACAGTAATTTCTCCGCATTGCAAGGTGTAATTCTGAAATTTTTTGCATTTTCCTGCTCCTCTTAGCATGATAAACAAGATTCAAAGAGAGTGAGATGCCAGCTCCTTTCATTCAGTCAGTAGCTTCAATCATTTCTGCACGTTTTTCAATGGCAAAAATCAATGAATATTGTAAATGCACAAACAGTAATTTCTCCGCATTGCAAGGTGCAATTCTGAATTTTTTTGCTTTTTCCTGCTCCTCTTAGCATGATAAAGAAGATTCAAAGAGAGTGAGATGCCAGCTCCTTTCATTCAGTCAGTAGCTTCAATCATTTCTGGTAAATGAATAACATGATGTTTTTCAATGGCAAAAATCAATGAATTTTGTAAATGCACAAACAGTAATTTCTCCGCATTGCAAGGTGCAATTCTGAAATTTTTTGTTTTTTCCTGCTCCTCTTAGCATGATAAAGAAGATTCAAAGAGAGTGAGATGCCAGCTCCTTTCATTCAGTCAGTAGCTTCAATCATTTCTGGACGTTTTTCAATGGCAAAAATCAATGAATATTGTAAATGCACAAACAGTAATTTCTCCGCATTGCAAGGTGCAATTCTGAAATTTTTTGCTTTTTCCTGCTCCTCTTAGCATGACAAAAGAAGATTCAAAGAGAGTGAGGTGCCAGCTCCTTTCATTCAGTCAGTAGCTTCAAACATTTCTGGTATATGAATAACATGTTTTTCAATGGCAAAAATCAATGAATATTGTAAATGCACAAACAGTAATTTCTCCGCATTACATGGTGCAATTCTGAAATTTTTTGCTTTTTCCTGCTCCTCTTAGCATGATAAAGAAGATTCAAAGAGAGTGAGATGCCAGCTCCTTTCATTCAGTCAGTAGCTTCAATCATTTCTGGACGTTTTTCAATGGCAAAAATCAATGAATATTGTAAATGCACAAACAGTAATTTCTCCGCATTGCAAGGTGCAATTCTGAAATTTTTTGCTTTTTCCTGCTCCTCTTAGCATGATAAAGAAGATTCAAAGAGAGTGAGATGCCAGCTCCTTTCATTCAGTCAGTAGCTTCAATCATTTCTGGACGTTTTTCAATGGCAAAAATCAATGAATATTGTAAATGCACAAACAGTAATTTCTCCGCATTGCAAGGTGCAATTCTGAAATTTTTTGCTTTTTCCTGCTCCTCTTAGCATGATAAAGAAGATTCAAAGAGAGTGAGATGCCAGCTCCTTTCATTCAGTCAGTAGCTTCAAACATTTCTGGTATATGAATAACATGATGTTTTTCAATGGCAAAAATCAATGAATATTGTAAATGCACAAACAGTAATTTCTCCGCATTGCAAGGTGCAAGTCTGAAATTTTTTGCTTTTTCCTGCTCCTCTTAGCATGATAAAGAAGATTCAAAGAGAGTGAGATGCCAGCTACTTTCATTCAGTCAGTAGCTTCAATCATTTCTGGACGTTTTTCAATGGTAAAAATCAATGAATATTGTAAATGCACAAACAGTAATTTCTCCGCATTGCAAGGTGCAATTCTGAAATTTTTTGCTTTTTCCTGCTCCTCTTAGCATGATAAAGAAGATTCAAAGAGAGTGAGATGCCAGCTCCTTTCATTCAGTCAGTAGCTTCAAACATTTCTGGTATATGAATAACATGATGTTTTTCAATGGCAAAAATCATTGAATATTGTAAATGCACAAACAGTAATTTCTCCGCATTGCAAGGTGCAATTCTGAAATTTTTTGCTTTTTCCTGCTCCTCTTAGCATGATAAAGAAGATTCAAAGAGAGTGAGATGCCAGCTCCTTTCATTCAGTCAGTAGCTTCAATCATTTCTGGTATATGAATAACATGATGTTTTTCAATGGCAAAAATCAATGAATATTGTAAATGCACAAACAGTAATTTCTCCACATTGCAAGGTGTAATTCTGAAATTTTTTGCTTTTTCCTGCTCCTCTTAGCATGATAAACAAGATTCAAAGAGAGTGAGATGCCAGCTCCTTTCATTCAGTCAGTAGCTTCAATCATTTCTGGACGTTTTTCAATGGCAAAAATCAATGAATATTGTAAATGCACAAACAGTAATTTCTCCGCATTGCAAGGTGCAATTCTGAAATTTTTTGCTTTTTCCTGCTCCTCTTAGCATGATAAAGAAGATTCAAAGAGAGTGAGATGCCAGCTCCTTTCATTCAGTCAGTAGCTTCAAACATTTCTGGTATATGAATAACATGATGTTTTTCAATGGCAAAAATCAATGAATATGGTAAATGCACAAACAGTAATTTCTCCGCATTGCAAGGTGCAAGTCTGAAATTTTTTGCTTTTTCCTGCTCCTCTTAGCATGATAAAGAAGATTCAAAGAGAGTGAGATGCCAGCTACTTTCATTCAGTCAGTAGCTTCAATCATTTCTGGATGTTTTTCAATGGTAAAAATCAATGAATATTGTAAATGCACAAACAGTAATTTCTCCGCATTGCAAGGTGCAATTCTGAAATTTTTTGCTTTTTCCTGCTCCTCTTAGCATGATAAAGAAGATTCAAAGAGAGTGAGGTGCCAGCTCCTTTCATTCAGTCAGTAGCTTCAAACATTTCTGGTATATGAATAACATGTTTTTCAATGGCAAAAATCAATGAATATTGTAAATGCACAAACAGTAATTTCTCCGCATTGCAAGGTGCAAGTCTGAAATTTTTTGCTTTTTCCTGCTCCTCTTAGCATGATAAAGAAGATTCAAAGAGAGTGAGATGCCAGCTACTTTCATTCAGTCAGTAGCTTCAATCATTTCTGGACGTTTTTCAATGGTAAAAATCAATGAATATTGTAAATGCACAAACAGTAATTTCTCCGCATTGCAAGGTGCAATTCTGAAATTTTTTGCTTTTTCCTGCTCCTCTTAGCATGATAAAGAAGATTCAAAGAGAGTGAGATGCCAGCTCCTTTCATTCAGTCAGTAGCTTCAAACATTTCTGGTATATGAATAACATGATGTTTTTCAATGGCAAAAATCAATGAATATTGTAAATGCACAAACAGTAATTTCTCCGCATTGCAAGGTGCAATTCTGAAATTTTTTGCTTTTTCCTGCTCCTCTTAGCATGATAAAGAAGATTCAAAGAGAGTGAGATGCCAGGTCCTTTCATTCAGTCAGTAGCTTCAAACATTTCAGGTATATGAATAACATGATGTTTTTCAATGGCAAAAATCAATGAATATTGTAAATGCACAAACAGTAATTTCTCCGCATTGCAACGTGCAATTCTGAAATTTTTTGCTTTTTCCTGCTCCTCTTAGCATGGTAAAGAAGATTCAAAGAGAGTGAGATGCCAGCTCCTTTCATTCAGTCAGTAGCTTCAATCATTTCTGGACGTTTTTCAATTGCAAAAATCAATGAATATTGTAAATGCACAAACAGTAATTTCTCCGCATTGCAAGGTGCAATTCTGAAATTTTTTGCTTTTTCCTGCTCCTCTTAGCATGATAAAGAAGATTCAAAGAGAGTGAGATGCCAGCTCCTTTCATTCAGTCAGTAGCTTCAAACATTTCTGGTATATGAATAACATGATGTTTTTCAATGGCAAAAATCAATGAATATTGTAAATGCACAAACAGTAATTTCTCCGCATTGCAAGGTGCAATTCTGAAATTTTTTGCTTTTTCCTGCTCCTCTTAGCATGATAAAGAAGATTCAAAGAGAGTGAGATGCCAGCTCCTTTCATTCAGTCAGTAGCTTCAATCATTTCTGGATGTTTTTCAATGGCAAAAATCAATGAATATTGTAAATGCACAAACAGTAATTTCTCCGCATTGCAAGGTGCAATTCTGAAATTTTTTGCTTTTTCCTGCTCCTCTTAGCATGATAAAGAAGATTCAAAGAGAGTGAGATGCCAGCTCCTTTCATTCAGAAAGTAGCTTCAAACATTTCTGGTATATGAATAACATGATGTTTTTCAATGGCAAAAATCAATGAATATTGTAAATGCACAAACAGTAATTTCTCCGCATTGCAAGGTGCAATTCTGAAATTTTTTGCTTTTTCCTGCTCCTCTTAGCATGATAAAGAAGATTCAAAGAGAGTGAGATGCCAGCTCCTTTCGTTCAGTCAGTAGCTTCAATCATTTCTGGACGTTTTTCAATGGCAAAAATCATTGAATATTGTAAATGCACAAACAGTAATTTCTCCGCATTGCAAGGTGCAATTCTGAAATTTTTTACTTTTTCCTGCTCCTCTTAGCATGATAAAGAAGATTCAAAGAGAGTGAGATGCCAGCTCCTTTCATTCAGTCAGTAGCTTCAATCATTTCTGGTATATGAATAAAATGATGTTTTTAAATGGCAAAAATCAATGAATATTGTAAATGCACAAACAGTAATTTCTCCGCATTGCAAGGTACAATTCTGAAATTTTTGCTTTTTCCTGCTCCTCTTAGCATGATAAACAAGATTCAAAGAGAGTGAGATGCCAGCTCCTTTCATTCAGTCAGTAGCTTCAATCATTTCTGGACGTTTTTCAATGGCAAAAATCAATGAATATTGTAAATGCACAAACAGTAATTTCTCCGCATTGCAAGGTGCAATTCTGAAATTTTTTGCTTTTTCCTGCTCCTCTTAGCATGATAAAGAAGATTCAAAGAGAGTGAGATGCCAGCTCCTTTCATTCAGTCAGTAACTTCAAACATTCCTGGTATATGAATAACATGATGTTTTTCAATGGCAAAAATCAATGAATATTGTAAATGCACAAACAGTAATTTCTCCGCATTGCAAGGTTCAATACTGAAATTTTTTGCTTTCTCCTGCTCCTCTTAGCATGATAAAGAAGATTCAAAGAGAGTGAGATGCCAGCTCCTTTCATTCAGTCAGTAGCTTCAATCATTTCTGGACGTTTTTCAATGGCAAAAATCAATGAATATTGTAAATGCACAAACAGTAATTTCTCCGCATTGCAAGGAGCAATTCTGAAATTTTTTGCTTTTTCCTGCTCCTCTTAGCATGATAAAGAAGATTCAAAGAGAGTGAGATGCCAGCTCCTTTCATTCAGTCAGTAGCTTCAAACATTTCTGGTATATGAATAACATGATGTTTTTCAATGGCAAAAATCAATGAATATTGTAAATGCACAAACAGTAATTTCTCCGCATTGCAAGGTGCAATTCTGAAATTTTTTGCTTTTTCCTGCTCCTCTTAGCATGATAAAGAAGATTCAAAGAGAGTGAGATGCCAGCTCCTTTCATTCAGTCAGTAGCTTCAATCATTTCTGGTATATGAATAACATGATGTTTTTCAAAGGCAAAAATCAATGAATATTGTAAATGCACAAACAGTAATTTCTCCGCATTGCAAGGTGTAATTCTGAAATTTTTTGCATTTTCCTGCTCCTCTTAGCATGATAAACAAGATTCAAAGAGAGTGAGATGCCAGCTCCTTTCATTCAGTCAGTAGCTTCAATCATTTCTGCACGTTTTTCAATGGCAAAAATCAATGAATATTGTAAATGCACAAACAGTAATTTCTCCGCATTGCAAGGTGCAATTCTGAATTTTTTTGCTTTTTCCTGCTCCTCTTAGCATGATAAAGAAGATTCAAAGAGAGTGAGATGCCAGCTCCTTTCATTCAGTCAGTAGCTTCAATCATTTCTGGTAAATGAATAACATGATGTTTTTCAATGGCAAAAATCAATGAATTTTGTAAATGCACAAACAGTAATTTCTCCGCATTGCAAGGTGCAATTCTGAAATTTTTTGTTTTTTCCTGCTCCTCTTAGCATGATAAAGAAGATTCAAAGAGAGTGAGATGCCAGCTCCTTTCATTCAGTCAGTAGCTTCAATCATTTCTGGACGTTTTTCAATGGCAAAAATCAATGAATATTGTAAATGCACAAACAGTAATTTCTCCGCATTGCAAGGTGCAATTCTGAAATTTTTTGCTTTTTCCTGCTCCTCTTAGCATGATAAAGAAGATTCAAAGAGAGTGAGGTGCCAGCTCCTTTCATTCAGTCAGTAGCTTCAAACATTTCTGGTATATGAATAACATGTTTTTCAATGGCAAAAATCAATGAATATTGTAAATGCACAAACAGTAATTTCTCCGCATTGCATGGTGCAATTCTGAAATTTTTTGCTTTTTCCTGCTCCTCTTAGCATGATAAAGAAGATTCAAAGAGAGTGAGATGCCAGCTCCTTTCATTCAGTCAGTAGCTTCAATCATTTCTGGACGTTTTTCAATGGCAAAAATCAATGAATATTGTAAATGCACAAACAGTAATTTCTCCGCATTGCAAGGTGCAATTCTGAAATTTTTTGCTTTTTCCTGCTCCTCTTAGCATGATAAAGAAGATTCAAAGAGAGTGAGATGCCAGCTCCTTTCATTCAGTCAGTAGCTTCAATCATTTCTGGACGTTTTTCAATGGCAAAAATCAATGAATATTGTAAATGCACAAACAGTAATTTCTCCGCATTGCAAGGTGCAATTCTGAAATTTTTTGCTTTTTCCTGCTCCTCTTAGCATGATAAAGAAGATTCAAAGAGAGTGAGATGCCAGCTCCTTTCATTCAGTCAGTAGCTTCAAACATTTCTGGTATATGAATAACATGATGTTTTTCAATGGCAAAAATCAATGAATATTGTAAATGCACAAACAGTAATTTCTCCGCATTGCAAGGTGCAAGTCTGAAATTTTTTGCTTTTTCCTGCTCCTCTTAGCATGATAAAGAAGATTCAAAGAGAGTGAGATGCCAGCTACTTTCATTCAGTCAGTAGCTTCAATCATTTCTGGACGTTTTTCAATGGTAAAAATCAATGAATATTGTAAATGCACAAACAGTAATTTCTCCGCATTGCAAGGTGCAATTCTGAAATTTTTTGCTTTTTCCTGCTCCTCTTAGCATGATAAAGAAGATTCAAAGAGAGTGAGATGCCAGCTCCTTTCATTCAGTCAGTAGCTTCAAACATTTCTGGTATATGAATAACATGATGTTTTTCAATGGCAAAAATCAATGAATATTGTAAATGCACAAACAGTAATTTCTCCGCATTGCAAGGTGCAATTCTGAAATTTTTTGCTTTTTCCTGCTCCTCTTAGCATGATAAAGAAGATTCAAAGAGAGTGAGATGCCAGCTCCTTTCATTCAGTCAGTAGCTTCAATCATTTCTGGTATATGAATAACATGATGTTTTTCAATGGCAAAAATCAATGAATATTGTAAATGCACAAACAGTAATTTCTCCGCATTGCAAGGTGTAATTCTGAAATTTTTTGCTTTTTCCTGCTCCTCTTAGCATGATAAACAAGATTCAAAGAGAGTGAGATGCCAGCTCCTTTCATTCAGTCAGTAGCTTCAATCATTTCTGGACGTTTTTCAATGGCAAAAATCAATGAATATTGTAAATGCACAAACAGTAATTTCTCCGCATTGCAAGGTGCAATTCTGAATTTTTTTGCTTTTTCCTGCTCCTCTTAGCATGATAAAGAAGATTCAAAGAGAGTGAGATGCCAGCTCCTTTCATTCAGTCAGTAGCTTCAATCATTTCTGGTAAATGAATAACATGATGTTTTTCAATGGCAAAAATCAATGAATTTTGTAAATGCACAAACAGTAATTTCTCCGCATTGCAAGGCGCAATTCTGAATTTTTTTGCTTTTTCCTGCTCCTCTTAGCATGATAAAGAAGATTCAAAGAGAGTGAGATGCCAACTCCTTTCATTCAGTCAGTAGCTTCAATCATTTCTGGACGTTTTTCAATGGCAAAAATCAATGAATATTGTAAATGCACAAACAGTAATTTCTCCGCATTGCAAGGTGCAATTCTGAAATTTTTTGTTTTTTCCTGCTCCTCTTAGCATGATAAAGAAGATTCAAAGAGAGTGAGATGCCAGCTCCTTTCATTCAGTCAGTAGCTTCAATCATTTCTGGACGTTTTTCAATGGCAAAAATCAATGAATATTGTAAATGCACAAACAGTAATTTCTCCGCATTGCAAGGTGCAATTCTGAAATTTTTTGCTTTTTCCTGCTCCTCTTAGCATGATAAAGAAGATTCAAAGAGAGTGAGGTGCCAGCTTCTTTCATTCAGTCAGTAGCTTCAAACATTTCTGGTATATGAATAACATGTTTTTCAATGGCAAAAATCAATGAATATTGTAAATGCACAAACAGTAATTTCTCCGCATTGCAAGGTGCAATTCTGAAATTTTTTGCTTTTTTCTGCTCCTCTTAGCATGATAAAGAAGATTCTAAGAGAGTGAGATGCCAGCTCCTTTCATTCAGTCAGTAGCTTCAATCATTTCTGGACGTTTTTCAATGGCAAAAATCAATGAATATTGTAAATGCACAAACAGTAATTTCTCCGCATTGCAAGGTGCAATTCTGAAATTTTTTGCTTTTTCCTGCTCCTCTTAGCATGATAAAGAAGATTCAAAGAGAGTGAGATGCCAGCTCCTTTCATTCAGTCAGTAGCTTCAATCATTTCTGGACGTTTTTCAATGGCAAAAATCAATGAATATTGTAATTGCACAAACAGTAATTTCTCCGCATTGCAAGGTGCAATTCTGAAATTTTTTGTTTTTTCCTGCTCCTCTTAGCATGATAAAGAAGATTCAAAGAGAGTGAGATGCCAGCTCCTTTCATTCAGTCAGTAGCTTCAATCATTTCTGGACGTTTTTCAATGGCAAAAATCAATGAATATTGTAAATGCACAAACAGTAATTTCTCCGCATTGCAAGGTGCAATTCTGAAATTTTTTGCTTTTTCCTGCTCCTCTAAGCATGATAAAGAAGATTCAAAGAGAGTGAGGTGCCAGCTCCTTTCATTCAGTCAGTAGCTTCAAACATTTCTGGTATATGAATAACATGTTTTTCAATGGCAAAAATCAATGAATATTGTAAATGCACAAACAGTAATTTCTCCGCATTGCAAGGTGCAATTCTGAAATTTTTTGCTTTTTCCTGCTCCTCTTAGCATGATAAAGAAGATTCAAAGAGAGTGAGATGCCAGCTCCTTTCATTCAGTCAGTAGCTTCAATCATTTCTGGATGTTTTTCAATGGCAAAAATCAATGAATATTGTAAATGCACAAACAGTAATTTCTCCGCATTGCAAGGTGCAATTCTGAAATTTTTTGCTTTTTCCTGCTCCTCTTAGCATGATAAAGAAGATTCAAAGAGAGTGAGATCCCAGCTCCTTTCATTCAGTCAGTAGCTTCAATCATTTCTGGACGTTTTTCAATGGCAAAAATCAATGAATATTGTAAATGCACAAACAGTAATTTCTCCGCATTGCAAGGTGCAATTCTGAAATTTTTTGCTTTTTCCTGCTCCTCTTAGCATGATAAAGAAGATTCAAAGAGAGTGAGGTGCCAGCTCCTTTCATTCAGTCAGTAGCTTCAAACATTTCTGGTATATGAATAACATGTTTTTCAATGGCAAAAATCAATGAATATTGTAAATGCACAAACAGTAATTTCTCCGCATTGCAAGGTGCAATTCTGAAATTTTTTGCTTTTTCCTGCTCCTCTTAGCATGATAAAGAAGATTCAAAGAGAGTGAGATGCCAGCTCCTTTCATTCAGTCAGTAGCTTCAATCATTTCTGGTATATGAATAACATGATGTTTTTCAATGGCAAAAATCAATGAATATTGTAAATGCACAAACAGTAATTTCTCCGCATTGCAAGGTGTAATTCTGAAATTTTTTGCTTTTTCCTGCTCCTCTTAGCATGATAAACAAGATTCAAAGAGAGTGAGATGCCAGCTCCTTTCATTCAGTCAGTAGCTTCAATCATTTCTGGACGTTTTTCAATGGCAAAAATCAATGAATATTGTAAATGCACAAACAGTTATTTCTCCGCATTGCAAGGTGCAATTCTGAATTTTTTTGCTTTTTCCTGCTCCTCTTAGCATGATAAAGAAGATTCAAAGAGAGTGAGATGCCAGCTCCTTTCATTCAGTCAGTAGCTTCAATCATTTCTGGTAAATGAATAACATGATGTTTTTCAATGGCAAAAATCAATGAATTTTGTAAATGCACAAACAGTAATTTCTCCGCATTGCAAGGCGCAATTCTGAATTTTTTTGCTTTTTCCTGCTCCTCTTAGCATGATAAAGAAGATTCAAAGAGAGTGAGATGCCAACTCCTTTCATTCAGTCAGTAGCTTCAATCATTTCTGGACGTTTTTCAATGGCAAAAATCAATGAATATTGTAAATGCACAAACAGTAATTTCTCCGCATTGCAAGGTGCAATTCTGAAATTTTTTGTTTTTTCCTGCTCCTCTTAGCATGATAAAGAAGATTCAAAGAGAGTGAGATGCCAGCTCCTTTCATTCAGTCAGTAGCTTCAATCATTTCTGGACGTTTTTCAATGGCAAAAATCAATGAATATTGTAAATGCACAAACAGTAATTTCTCCGCATTGCAAGGTGCAATTCTGAAATTTTTTGCTTTTTCCTGCTCCTCTTAGCATGATAAAGAAGATTCAAAGAGAGTGAGGTGCCAGCTTCTTTCATTCAGTCAGTAGCTTCAAACATTTCTGGTATATGAATAACATGTTTTTCAATGGCAAAAATCAATGAATATTGTAAATGCACAAACAGTAATTTCTCCGCATTGCAAGGTGCAATTCTGAAATTTTTTGCTTTTTTCTGCTCCTCTTAGCATGATAAAGAAGATTCAAAGAGAGTGAGATGCCAGCTCCTTTCATTCAGTCAGTAGCTTCAATCATTTCTGGACGTTTTTCAATGGCAAAAATCAATGAATATTGTAAATGCACAAACAGTAATTTCTCCGCATTGCAAGGTGCAATTCTGAAATTTTTTGCTTTTTCCTGCTCCTCTTAGCATGATAAAGAAGATTCAAAGAGAGTGAGATGCCAGCTCCTTTCATTCAGTCAGTAGCTTCAATCATTTCTGGACGTTTTTCAATGGCAAAAATCAATGAATATTGTAATTGCACAAACAGTAATTTCTCCGCATTGCAAGGTGCAATTCTGAAATTTTTTGTTTTTTCCTGCTCCTCTTAGCATGATAAAGAAGATTCAAAGAGAGTGAGATGCCAGCTCCTTTCATTCAGTCAGTAGCTTCAATCATTTCTGGACGTTTTTCAATGGCAAAAATCAATGAATATTGTAAATGCACAAACAGTAATTTCTCCGCATTGCAAGGTGCAATTCTGAAATTTTTTGCTTTTTCCTGCTCCTCTAAGCATGATAAAGAAGATTCAAAGAGAGTGAGGTGCCAGCTCCTTTCATTCAGTCAGTAGCTTCAAACATTTCTGGTATATGAATAACATGTTTTTCAATGGCAAAAATCAATGAATATTGTAAATGCACAAACAGTAATTTCTCCGCATTGCAAGGTGCAATTCTGAAATTTTTTGCTTTTTCCTGCTCCTCTTAGCATGATAAAGAAGATTCAAAGAGAGTGAGATGCCAGCTCCTTTCATTCAGTCAGTAGCTTCAATCATTTCTGGATGTTTTTCAATGGCAAAAATCAATGAATATTGTAAATGCACAAACAGTAATTTCTCCGCATTGCAAGGTGCAATTCTGAAATTTTTTGCTTTTTCCTGCTCCTCTTAGCATGATAAAGAAGATTCAAAGAGAGTGAGATCCCAGCTCCTTTCATTCAGTCAGTAGCTTCAATCATTTCTGGACGTTTTTCAATGGCAAAAATCAATGAATATTGTAAATGCACAAACAGTAATTTCTCCGCATTGCAAGGTGCAATTCTGAAATTTTTTGCTTTTTCCTGCTCCTCTTAGCATGATAAAGAAGATTCAAAGAGAGTGAGGTGCCAGCTCCTTTCATTCAGTCAGTAGCTTCAAACATTTCTGGTATATGAATAACATGTTTTTCAATGGCAAAAATCAATGAATATTGTAAATGCACAAACAGTAATTTCTCCGCATTGCAAGGTGCAATTCTGAAATTTTTTGCTTTTTCCTGCTCCTCTTAGCATGATAAAGAAGATTCAAAGAGAGTGAGATGCCAGCTCCTTTCATTCAGTCAGTAGCTTCAATCATTTCTGGACGTTTTTCAATGGCAAAAATCAATGAATATTGTAAATGCACAAACAGTAATTTCTCCGCATTGCAAGGTGCAATTCTGAAATTTTTTGCTTTTTCCTGCTCCTCTTAGCATGATAAAGAAGATTCAAAGAGAGTGAGATGCCAGCTCCTTTCATTCAGTCAGTAGCTTCAATCATTTCTGGACGTTTTTCAATGGCAAAAATCAATGAATATTGTAAATGCACAAACAGTAATTTCTCCGCATTGCAAGGTGCAATTCTGAAATTTTTTGCTTTTTCCTGCTCCTCTTAGCATGATAAAGAAGATTCAAAGAGAGTGAGATGCCAGCTCCTTTCATTCAGTCAGTAGCTTCAAACATTTCTGGTATATGAATAACATGATGTTTTTCAATGGCAAAAATCAATGAATATTGTAAATGCACAAACAGTAATTTCTCCGCATTGCAAGGTGCAAGTCTGAAATTTTTTGCTTTTTCCTGCTCCTCTTAGCATGATAAAGAAGATTCAAAGAGAGTGAGATGCCAGCTACTTTCATTCAGTCAGTAGCTTCAATCATTTCTGGACGTTTTTCAATGGTAAAAATCAATGAATATTGTAAATGCACAAACAGTAATTTCTCCGCATTGCAAGGTGCAATTCTGAAATTTTTTGCTTTTTCCTGCTCCTCTTAGCATGATAAAGAAGATTCAAAGAGAGTGAGATGCCAGCTCCTTTCATTCAGTCAGTAGCTTCAAACATTTCTGGTATATGAATAACATGATGTTTTTCAATGGCAAAAATCAATGAATATTGTAAATGCACAAACAGTAATTTCTCCGCATTGCAAGGTGCAAGTCTGAAATTTTTTGCTTTTTCCTGCTCCTCTTAGCATGATAAAGAAGATTCAAAGAGAGTGAGATGCCAGCTACTTTCATTCAGTCAGTAGCTTCAATCATTTCTGGACGTTTTTCAATGGTAAAAATCAATGAATATTGTAAATGCACAAACAGTAATTTCTCCGCATTGCAAGGTGCAATTCTGAAATTTTTTGCTTTTTCCTGCTCCTCTTAGCATGATAAAGAAGATTCAAAGAGAGTGAGATGCCAGCTCCTTTCATTCAGTCAGTAGCTTCAAACATTTCTGGTATATGAATAACATGATGTTTTTCAATGGCAAAAATCAATGAATATTGTAAATGCACAAACAGTAATTTCTCCGCATTGCAAGGTGCAATTCTGAAATTTTTTGCTTTTTCCTGCTCCTCTTAGCATGATAAAGAAGATTCAAAGAGAGTGAGATGCCAGCTCCTTTCATTCAGTCAGTAGCTTCAATCATTTCTGGTATATGAATAACATGATGTTTTTCAATGGCAAAAATCAATGAATATTGTAAATGCACAAACAGTAATTTCTCCGCATTGCAAGGTGTAATTCTGAAATTTTTTGCTTTTTCCTGCTCCTCTTAGCATGATAAACAAGATTCAAAGAGAGTGAGATGCCAGCTCCTTTCATTCAGTCATTTGCTTCAATCATTTCTGGACGTTTTTCAATGGCAAAAATCAATGAATATTGTAAATGCACAAACAGTAATTTCTCCGCATTGCAAGGTGCAATTCTGAATTTTTTTGCTTTTTCCTGCTCCTCTTAGCATGATAAAGAAGATTCAAAGAGAGTGAGATCCCAGCTCCTTTCATTCAGTCAGTAGCTTCAATCATTTCTGGTAAATGAATAACATGATGTTTTTCAATGGCAAAAATCAATGAATTTTGTAAATGCACAAACAGTAATTTCTCCGCATTGCAAGGCGCAATTCTGAATTTTTTTGCTTTTTCCTGCTCCTCTTAGCATGATAAAGAAGATTCAAAGAGAGTGAGATGCCAACTCCTTTCATTCAGTCAGTAGCTTCAATCATTTCTGGACGTTTTTCAATGGCAAAAATCAATGAATATTGTAAATGCACAAACAGTAATTTCTCCGCATTGCAAGGTGCAATTCTGAAATTTTTTGTTTTTTCCTGCTCCTCTTAGCATGATAAAGAAGATTCAAAGAGAGTGAGATGCCAGCTCCTTTCATTCAGTCAGTAGCTTCAATCATTTCTGGACGTTTTTCAATGGCAAAAATCAATGAATATTGTAAATGCACAAACAGTAATTTCTCCGCATTGCAAGGTGCAATTCTGAAATTTTTTGCTTTTTCCTGCTCCTCTTAGCATGATAAAGAAGATTCAAAGAGAGTGAGGTGCCATCTCCTTTCATTCAGTCAGTAGCTTCAAACATTTCTGGTATATGAATAACATGTTTTTCAATGGCAAAAATCAATGAATATTGTAAATGCACAAACAGTAATTTCTCCGCATTGCAAGGTGCAATTCTGAAATTTTTGCTTTTTCCTGCTCCTCTTAGCATGATAAAGAAGATTCAAAGAGAGTTAGATGCCAGCTCCTTTCATTCAGTCAGTAGCTTCAATCATTTCTGGACGTTTTTCAATGGCAAAAATCAATGAATATTGTAAATGCACAAACAGTAATTTCTCCGCATTGCAAGGTGCAATTCTGAAATTTTTTGCTTTTTCCTGCTCCTCTTAGCATGATAAAGAAGATTCAAAGAGAGTGAGATGCCAGCTCCTTTCATTCAGTCAGTAGCTTCAATCATTTCTGGACGTTTTTCAATGGCAAAAATCAATGAATATTGTAAATGCACAAACAGTAATTTCTCCGCATTGCAAGGTGCAATTCTGAAATTTTTTGCTTTTTCCTGCTCCTCTTAGCATGATAAAGAAGATTCAAAGAGAGTGAGATGCCAGCTCCTTTCATTCAGTCAGTAGCTTCAAACATTTCTGGTATATGAATAACATGATGTTTTTCAATGGCAAAAATCAATGAATATTGTAAATGCACAAACAGTAATTTCTCCGCATTGAAAGGTGCAATTCTGAAATTTTTTGCTTTTTCATTCTCCTCTTAGCATGATAAAGAAGATTCAAAGAGAGTGAGATGCCAGCTCCTTTCATTCAGTCAGTAGCTTCAAACATTTCAGGTATATGAATAACATGATGTTTTTCAATGGCAAAAATCAATGAATATTGTAAATGCACAAACAGTAATTTCTCCGCATTGCAAGGTGCAATTCTGAAATTTTTTGCTTTTTCCTGCTCCTCTTAGCATGATAAAGAAGATTCAAAGAGAGTGAGATGCCAACTCCTTTCATTCAGTCAGTAGCTTCAATCATTTCTGGACGTTTTTCAATGGCAAAAATCAATGAATATTGTAAATGCACAAACAGTAATTTCTCCGCATTGCAAGGTGCAATTCTGAAATTTTTTGTTTTTTCCTGCTCCTCTTAGCATGATAAAGAAGATTCAAAGAGAGTGAGATGCCAGCTCCTTTCATTCAGTCAGTAGCTTCAATCATTTCTGGACGTTTTTCAATGGCAAAAATCAATGAATATTGTAAATGCACAAACAGTAATTTCTCCGCATTGCAAGGTGCAATTCTGAAATTTTTTGCTTTTTCCTGCTCCTCTTAGCATGATAAAGAAGATTCAAAGAGAGTGAGGTGCCAGCTCCTTTCATTCAGTCAGTAGCTTCAAACATTTCTGGTATATGAATAACATGTTTTTCAATGGCAAAAATCAATGAATATTGTAAATGCACAAACAGTAATTTCTCCGCATTGCAAGGTGCAATTCTGAAATTTTTGCTTTTTCCTGCTCCTCTTAGCATGATAAAGAAGATTCAAAGAGAGTGAGATGCCAGCTCCTTTCATTCAGTCAGTAGCTTCAATCATTTCTGGACGTTTTTCAATGGCAAAAATCAATGAATATTGTAAATGCACAAACAGTAATTTCTCCGCATTGCAAGGTGCAATTCTGAAATTTTTTGCTTTTTCCTGCTCCTCTTAGCATGATAAAGAAGATTCAAAGAGAGTGAGATGCCAGCTCCTTTCATTCAGTCAGTAGCTTCAATCATTTCTGGACGTTTTTCAATGGCAAAAATCAATGAATATTGTAAATGCACAAACAGTAATTTCTCCGCATTGCAAGGTGCAATTCTGAAATTTTTTGCTTTTTCCTGCTCCTCTTAGCATGATAAAGAAGATTCAAAGAGAGTGAGATGCCAGCTCCTTTCATTCAGTCAGTAGCTTCAAACATTTCTGGTATATGAATAACATGATGTTTTTCAATGGCAAAAATCAATGAATATTGTAAATGCACAAACAGTAATTTCTCCGCATTGCAAGGTGCAATTCTGAAATTTTTTGCTTTTTCATTCTCCTCTTAGCATGATAAAGAAGATTCAAAGAGAGTGAGATGCCAGCTCCTTTCATTCAGTCAGTAGCTTCAAACATTTCAGGTATATGAATAACATGATGTTTTTCAATGGCAAAAATCAATGAATATTGTAAATGCACAAACAGTAATTTCTCCGCATTGCAAGGTGCAATTCTGAAATTTTTTGCTTTTTCCTGCTCCTCTTAGCATGATAAAGAAGATTCAAAGAGAGTGAGATGCCAGCTCCTTTCATTCAGTCAGTAGCTTCAATCATTTCTGGACATTTTTCAATTGCAAAAATCAATGAATATTGTAAATGCACAAACAGTAATTTCTCCGCATTGCAAGGTGCAATTCTGAAATTTTTTGCTTTTTCCTGCTCCTCTTAGCATGATAAAGAAGATTCAAAGAGAGTGAGATGCCAGCTCCTTTCATTCAGTCAGTAGCTTCAAACATTTCTGGTATATGAATAACATGATGTTTTTCAATGGCAAAAATCAATGAATATTGTAAATGCACAAACAGTAATTCCTCCGCATTGCAAGGTGCAATTCTGAATTTTTTTGCTTTTTCCTGCTCCTCTTAGCATGATAAAGAAGATTCAAAGAGAGTGAGATGCCAGCTCCTTTCATTCAGTCAGTAGCTTCAAACATTTCTGGTATATGAATAACATGATGTTTTTCAATGGCAAAAATCAATGAATATTGTAAATGCACAAACAGTAATTTCTCCGCATTGCAAGGTGCAATTCTGAAATTTTTTGCTTTTTCCTGCTCCTCTTAGCATGATAAAGAAGATTCAAAGAGAGTGAGATGCCAGCTCCTTTCATTCAGTCAGTAGCTTCAAACATTTCTGGTATATGAATAACATGTTTTTCAATGGCAAAAATCAATGAATATTGTAAATGCACAAACAGTAATTTCTCCGCATTGCAAGTGCAATTCTGAAATTTTTTGCTTTTTCCTGCTCCTCTTAGCATGATAAAGAAGATTCAAAGAGAGTGAGATGCCAGCTCCTTTCATTCAGTCAGTAGCTTCAATCATTTCTGGACGTTTTTCAATGGCAAAAATCAATGAATATTGTAAATGCACAAACAGTAATTTCTCCGCATTGCAAGGTGCAATTCTGAAATTTTTTGCTTTTTCCTGCTCCTCTTAGCATGATAAAGAAGATTCAAAGAGAGTGAGATGCCAGCTCCTTTCATTTAGTCAGTAGCTTCAAACATTTCTGGTATATGAATAACATGATGTTTTTCAATGGCAAAAATCAATGAATATTGTAAATGCACAAACAGTAATTTCTCCGCATTGCAAAATGCAATTCTGAAATTTTTTGCTTTTTCCTGCTCCTCTTAGCATGATAAAGAAGATTCAAAGAGAGTGAGATGCCAGCTCCTTTCATTCAGTCAGTAGCTTCAATCATTTCTGGACGTTTTTCAATGTCAAAAATCAATGAATATTGTAAATGCACAAACAGTAATTTCTCCGCATTGCAAGGTGCAATTCTGAAATTTTTTGCTTTTTCCTGCTCCTCTTAGCATGATAAAGAAGATTCAAAGAGAGTGAGATGCCAGCTCCTTTCATTCAGTCAGTAGCTTCAAACATTTCTGGTATATGAATAACATGATGTTTTTCAATGGCAAAAATCAATGAATATTGTAAATGCACAAACAGTAATTTCTCCGCATTGCAAGGTGCAATTCTGAAATTTTTTGCTTTTTCATTCTCCTCTTAGCATGATAAAGAAGATTCAAAGAGAGTGAGATGCCAGCTCCTTTCATTCAGTCAGTAGCTTCAAACATTTCAGGTATATGAATAACATGATGTTTTTCAATGGCAAAAATCAATGAATATTGTAAATGCACAAACAGTAATTTCTCCACATTGCAAGGTGCAATTCTGAAATTTTTTGCTTTTTCCTGCTCCTCTTAGCATGATAAAGAAGATTCAAAGAGAGTGAGATGCCAGCTCCTTTCATTCAGTCAGTAGCTTCAATCATTTCTGGACGTTTTTCAATTGCAAAAATCAATGAATATTGTAAATGCACAAACAGTAATTTCTCCGCATTGCAAGGTGCAATTCTGAAATTTTTTGCTTTTTCCTGCTCCTCTTAGCATGATAAAGAAGATTCAAAGAGAGTGAGATGCCAGCTCCTTTCATTCAGTCAGTAGCTTCAAACATTTCTGGTATATGAATAACATGATGTTTTTCAATGGCAAAAATCAATGAATATTGTAAATGCACAAACAGTAATTCCTCCGCATTGCAAGGTGCAATTCTGAATTTTTTTGCTTTTTCCTGCTCCTCTTAGCATGATAAAGAAGATTCAAAGAGAGTGAGATGCCAGCTCCTTTCATTCAGTCAGTAGCTTCAAACATTTCTGGTATATGAATAACATGATGTTTTTCAATGGCAAAAATCAATGAATATTGTAAATGCACAAACAGTAATTTCTCCGCATTGCAAGGTGCAATTCTGAAATTTTTTGCTTTTTCCTGCTCCTCTTAGCATGATAAAGAAGATTCAAAGAGAGTGAGATGCCAGCTCCTTTCATTCAGTCAGTAGCTTCAAACATTTCTGGTATATGAATAACATGTTTTTCAATGGCAAAAATCAATGAATATTGTAAATGCACAAACAGTAATTTCTCCGCATTGCAAGTGCAATTCTGAAATTTTTTGCTTTTTCCTGCTCCTCTTAGCATGATAAAGAAGATTCAAAGAGAGTGAGATGCCAGCTCCTTTCATTCAGTCAGTAGCTTCAATCATTTCTGGACGTTTTTCAATGGCAAAAATCAATGAATATTGTAAATGCACAAACAGTAATTTCTCCGCATTGCAAGGTGCAATTCTGAAATTTTTTGCTTTTTCCTGCTCCTCTTAGCATGATAAAGAAGATTCAAAGAGAGTGAGATGCCAGCTCCTTTCATTTAGTCAGTAGCTTCAAACATTTCTGGTATATGAATAACATGATGTTTTTCAATGGCAAAAATCAATGAATATTGTAAATGCACAAACAGTAATTTCTCCGCATTGCAAAATGCAATTCTGAAATTTTTTGCTTTTTCCTGCTCCTCTTAGCATGATAAAGAAGATTCAAAGAGAGTGAGATGCCAGCTCCTTTCATTCAGTCAGTAGCTTCAATCATTTCTGGACGTTTTTCAATGTCAAAAATCAATGAATATTGTAAATGCACAAACAGTAATTTCTCCGCATTGCAAGGTGCAATTCTGAAATTTTTTGCTTTTTCCTGCTCCTCTTAGCATGATAAAGAAGATTCAAAGAGAGTGAGATGCCAGCTCCTTTCATTCAGTCAGTAGCTTCAAACATTTCTGGTATATGAATAACATGATGTTTTTCAATGGCAAAAATCAATGAATATTGTAAATGCACAAACAGTAATTTCTCCGCATTGCAAGGTGCAATTCTGAAATTTTTTGCTTTTTCATTCTCCTCTTAGCATGATAAAGAAGATTCAAAGAGAGTGAGATGCCAGCTCCTTTCATTCAGTCAGTAGCTTCAAACATTTCAGGTATATGAATAACATGATGTTTTTCAATGGCAAAAATCAATGAATATTGTAAATGCACAAACAGTAATTTCTCCGCATTGCAAGGTGCAATTCTGAAATTTTTTGCTTTTTCCTGCTCCTCTTAGCATGATAAAGAAGATTCAAAGAGAGTGAGATGCCAGCTCCTTTCATTCAGTCAGTAGCTTCAATCATTTCTGGACGTTTTTCAATTGCAAAAATCAATGAATATTGTAAATGCACAAACAGTAATTTCTCCGCATTGCAAGGTGCAATTCTGAAATTTTTTGCTTTTTCCTGCTCCTCTTAGCATGATAAAGAAGATTCAAAGAGAGTGAGATGCCAGCTCCTTTCATTCAGTCAGTAGCTTCAAACATTTCTGGTATATGAATAACATGATGTTTTTCAATGGCAAAAATCAATGAATATTGTAAATGCACAAACAGTAATTCCTCCGCATTGCAAGGTGCAATTCTGAATTTTTTTGCTTTTTCCTGCTCCTCTTAGCATGATAAAGAAGATTCAAAGAGAGTGAGATGCCAGCTCCTTTCATTCAGTCAGTAGCTTCAAACATTTCTGGTATATGAATAACATGATGTTTTTCAATGGCAAAAATCAATGAATATTGTAAATGCACAAACAGTAATTTCTCCGCATTGCAAGGTGCAATTCTGAAATTTTTTGCTTTTTCCTGCTCCTCTTAGCATGATAAAGAAGATTCAAAGAGAGTGAGATGCCAGCTCCTTTCATTCAGTCAGTAGCTTCAAACATTTCTGGTATATGAATAACATGTTTTTCAATGGCAAAAATCAATGAATATTGTAAATGCACAAACAGTAATTTCTCCGCATTGCAAGTGCAATTCTGAAATTTTTTGCTTTTTCCTGCTCCTCTTAGCATGATAAAGAAGATTCAAAGAGAGTGAGATGCCAGCTCCTTTCATTCAGTCAGTAGCTTCAATCATTTCTGGACGTTTTTCAATGGCAAAAATCAATGAATATTGTAAATGCACAAACAGTAATTTCTCCGCATTGCAAGGTGCAATTCTGAAATTTTTTGCTTTTTCCTGCTCCTCTTAGCATGATAAAGAAGATTCAAAGAGAGTGAGATGCCAGCTCCTTTCATTTAGTCAGTAGCTTCAAACATTTCTGGTATATGAATAACATGATGTTTTTCAATGGCAAAAATCAATGAATATTGTAAATGCACAAACAGTAATTTCTCCGCATTGCAAAGTGCAATTCTGAAATTTTTTGCTTTTTCCTGCTCCTCTTAGCATGATAAAGAAGATTCAAAGAGAGTGAGATGCCAGCTCCTTTCATTCAGTCAGTAGCTTCAATCATTTCTGGACGTTTTTCAATGGCAAAAATCAATGAATATTGTAAATGCACAAAGAGTAATTTCTCCGCATTGCAAGGTGCAATTCTGAAATTTTTTGCTTTTTCCTGCTCCTCTTAGCATGATAAAGAAGATTCAAAGAGAGTGAGATGCCAGCTCCTTTCATTCAGTCAGTAGCTTCAATCATTTCTGGTATATGAATAACATGATGTTTTTCAAAGGCAAAAATCAATGAATATTGTAAATGCACAAACAGTAATTTCTCCGCATTGCAAGGTGCAATTCTGAAATTTTTTGCTTTTTCCTGCTCCTCTAAGCATGATAAAGAAGATTCAAAGAGAGTGAGATGCCAGCTCCTTCCATTCAGTCAGTAGCTTCAATCATTTCTGGACGTTTTTCAATGGCAAAAATCAATGAATATTGTAAATGCACAAACAGTAATTTCTCCGCATTGCAAGGTGCAATTCTGAAATTTTTTGCTTTTTCCTGCTCCTCTTAGCATGATAAACAAGATTCAAAGAGAGTGAGATGCCAGCTCCTTTCATTCAGTCAGTAGCTTCAATCATATCTGGACGTTTTTCAATGGCAAAAATCAATGAATATTGTAAATGCACAAACAGTAATTTCTCCGCATTGCAAGGTGCAATTCTGAAATTTTTTGCTTTTTCCTGCTCCTCTTAGCATGATAAAGAAGATTCAAAGAGAGTGAGATGCCAGCTCCTTTCATTCAGTCAGTAGCTTCAAACATTTCTGGTATATGAATAACATGATGTTTTTCAATGGCAAAAATCAATGAATATTGTAAATGCACAAACAGTAATTTCTCCGCATTGCAAGGTGCAATTCTGAAATTTTTTGCTTTTTCCTGCTCCTCTTAGCATGATAAAGAAGATTCAAAGAGAGTGAGATGCCAGCTCCTTTCATTCAGTCAGTAGCTTCAATCATTTCTGGACGTTTTTCAATGGCAAAAATCAATGAATATTGTAAATGCACAAACAGTAATTTCTCCGCATTGCAAGGTGCAATTCTGAAATTTTTTGCTTTTTCCTGCTCCTCTTAGCATGATAAAGAAGATTCAAAGAGAGTGAGATGCCAGCTCCTTTCATTCAGTCAGTAGCTTCAAACATTTCTGGTATATGAATAACATGATGTTTTTCAATGGCAAAAATCAATGAATATTGTAAATGGACAAACAGTAATTTCTCCGCATTGAAAGGTGCAATTCTGAAATTTTTTGCTTTTTCCTGCTCCTCTTAGCATGATAAAGAAGATTCAAAGAGAGTGAGATGCCAGCTCCTTTCATTCAGTCAGTAGCTTCAATCATTTCTGGACGTTTTTCAATGGCAAAAATCAATGAATATTGTAAATGCACAAACAGTAATTTCTCCGCATTGCAAGGTGCAATTCTGAAATTTTTTGCTTTTTCCTGCTCCTCTTAGCATGATAAACAAGATTCAAAGAGAGTGAGATGCCAGCTCCTTTCATTCAGTCAGTAGCTTCAATCATTTCTGGACGTTTTTCAATGGCAAAAATCAATGAATATTGTAAATGCACAAACAGTAATTTCTCCGCATTGCAAGGTGCAATTCTGAAATTTTTTGCTTTTTTCTGCTCCTCTTAGCATGATAAAGAAGATTCAAAGAGAGTGAGATGCCAGCTCCTTTCATTCAGTCAGTAGCTTCAAACATTTCTGGTATATGAATAACATGATGTTTTTCAATGGCAAAAATCAATGAATATTGTAAATGCACAAACAGTAATTTCTCCGCATTGCAAGGTGCAATTCTGAAATTTTTTGCTTTTTACTGCTCCTCTTAGCATGATAAAGAAGATTCAAAGAGAGTGAGATGCCAGCTCCTTTCATTCAGTCAGTAGCTTCAAACATTTCTGGTATATGAATAACATGATGTTTTTCAATGGCAAAAATCAATGAATATTGTAAATGCACAAACAGTAATTTCTCCGCATTGCAAGGTGCAATTCTGAAATTTTTTGCTTTTTCCTGCTCCTCTTAGCATGATAAAGAAGATTCAAAGAGAGTGAGATGCCAGCTCCTTTCATTCAGTCAGTAGCTTCAAACATTTCTGGTATATGAATAACATGTTTTTCAATGGCAAAAATCAATGAATATTGTAAATGCACAAACAGTAATTTCTCCGCATTGCAAGTGCAATTCTGAAATTTTTTGCTTTTTCCTGCTCCTCTTAGCATGATAAAGAAGATTCAAAGAGAGTGAGATGCCAGCTCCTTTCATTCAGTCAGTAGCTTCAATCATTTCTGGACGTTTTTCAATGGCAAAAATCAATGAATATTGTAAATGCACAAACAGTAATTTCTCCGCATTGCAAGGTGCAATTCTGAAATTTTTTGCTTTTTCCTGCTCCTCTTAGCATGATAAAGAAGATTCAAAGAGAGTGACATGCCAGCTCCTTTCATTTAGTCAGTAGCTTCAAACATTTCTGGTATATGAATAACATGATGTTTTTCAATGGCAAAAATCAATGAATATTGTAAATGCACAAACAGTAATTTCTCCGCATTGCAAGGTGCAATTCTGAAATTTTTTGCTTTTTCCTGCTCCTCTTAGCATGATAAAGAAGATTCAAAGAGAGTGAGATGCCAGCTCCTTTCATTCAGTCAGTAGCTTCAATCATTTCTGGACGTTTTTCAATGGCAAAAATCAATGAATATTGTAAATGCACAAACAGTAATTTCTCTGCATTGCAAGGTGCAATTCTGAAATTTTTTGCTTTTTCCTGCTCCTCTTAGCATGATAAAGAAGATTCAAAGAGAGTGAGATGCCAGCTCCTTTCATTCAGTCAGTAGCTTCAAACATTTCTGGTATATGAATAACATGATGTTTTTCAATGGCAAAAATCAATGAATATTGTAAATGCACAAACAGTAATTTCTCCGCATTGCAAGGTGCAATTCTGAAATTTTTTGCTTTTTCCTGCTCCTCTTAGCATGATAAAGAAGATTCAAAGAGAGTGAGATGCCAGCTCCTTTCATTCAGTCAGTAGCTTCAATCATTTCTGGACGTTTTTCAATGGCAAAAATCAATGAATATTGTAAATGCACAAACAGTAATTTCTCCGCATTGCAAGGTGCAATTCTGAAATTTTTTGCTTTTTCCTGCTCCTCTTAGCATGATAAACAAGATTCAAAGAGAGTGAGATGCCAGCTCCTTTCATTCAGTCAGTAGCTTCAATCATATCTGGACGTTTTTCAATGGCAAAAATCAATGAATATTGTAAATGCACAAACAGTAATTTCTCCGCATTGCAAGGTGCAATTCTGAAATTTTTTGCTTTTTCCTGCTCCTCTTAGCATGATAAAGAAGATTCAAAGAGAGTGAGATGCCAGCTCCTTTCATTCAGTCAGTAGCTTCAAACATTTCTGGTATATGAATAACATGATGTTTTTCAATGGCAAAAATCAATGAATATTGTAAATGCACAAACAGTAATTTCTCCGCATTGAAAGGTGCAATTCTGAAATTTTTTGCTTTTTCCTGCTCCTCTTAGCATGATAAAGAAGATTCAAAGAGAGTGAGATGCCAGCTCCTTTCATTCAGTCAGTAGCTTCAATCATTTCTGGACGTTTTTCAATGGCAAAAATCAATGAATATTGTAAATGCACAAACAGTAATTTCTCCGCATTGCAAGGTGCAATTCTGAAATTTTTTGCTTTTTCCTGCTCCTCTTAGCATGATAAAGAAGATTCAAAGAGAGTGAGATGCCAGCTCCTTTCATTCAGTCAGTAGCTTCAAACATTTCTGGTATATGAATAACATGATGTTTTTCAATGGCAAAAATCAATGAATATTGTAAATGCACAAACAGTAATTTCTCCGCATTGAAAGGTGCAATTCTGAAATTTTTTGCTTTTTCCTGCTCCTCTTAGCATGATAAAGAAGATTCAAAGAGAGTGAGATGCCAGCTCCTTTCATTCAGTCAGTAGCTTCAATCATTTCTGGACGTTTTTCAATGGCAAAAATCAATGAATATTGTAAATGCACAAACAGTAATTTCTCCGCATTGCAAGGTGCAATTCTGAAATTTTTTGCTTTTTCCTGCTCCTCTTAGCATGATAAACAAGATTCAAAGAGAGTGAGATGCCAGCTCCTTTCATTCAGTCAGTAGCTTCAATCATTTCTGGACGTTTTTCAATGGCAAAAATCAATGAATATTGTAAATGCACAAACAGTAATTTCTCCGCATTGCAAGGTGCAATTCTGAAATTTTTTGCTTTTTTCTGCTCCTCTTAGCATGATAAAGAAGATTCAAAGAGAGTGAGATGCCAGCTCCTTTCATTCAGTCAGTAGCTTCAAACATTTCTGGTATATGAATAACATGATGTTTTTCAATGGCAAAAATCAATGAATATTGTAAATGCACAAACAGTAATTTCTCCGCATTGCAAGGTGCAATTCTGAAATTTTTTGCTTTTTACTGCTCCTCTTAGCATGATAAAGAAGATTCAAAGAGAGTGAGATGCCAGCTCCTTTCATTCAGTCAGTAGCTTCAATCATTTCTGGACGTTTTTCAATGGCAAAAATCAATGAATATTGTAAATGCACAAACAGTAATTTCTCCGCATTGCAAGGTGCAATTCTGAAATTTTTTGCTTTTTCCTGCTCCTCTTAGCATGATAAACAAGATTCAAAGAGAGTGAGATGCCAGCTCCTTTCATTCAGTCAGTAGCTTCAATCATTTCTGGACGTTTTTCAATGGCAAAAATCAATGAATATTGTAAATGCACAAACAGTAATTTCTCCGCATTGCAAGGTGCAATTCTGAAATTTTTTGCTTTTTCCTGCTCCTCTTAGCATGATAAAGAAGATTCAAAGAGCGTGAGATGCCAGCTCCTTTCATTCAGTCAGTAGCTTCAATCATTTCTGGATGTTTTTCAATGGCAAAAATCAATGAATATTGTAAATGCACAAACAGTAATTTCTCCGCATTGCAAGGTGCAATTCTGAAATTTTTTGCTTTTTCCTGCTCCTCTTAGCATGATAAAGAAGATTCAAAGAGAGTGAGATGCCAGCTCCTTTCATTCAGTCAGTAGCTTCAAACATTTCTGGTATATGAATAACATGATGTTTTTCAATGGCAAAAATCAATGAATATTGTAAATGCACAAACAGTAATTTCTCCGCATTGCAAGGTGCAATTCTGAAATTTTTTGCTTTTTCCTGCTCCTCTAAGCATGATAAAGAAGATTCAAAGAGAGTGAGATGCCAGCTCCTTTCATTCAGTCAGTAGCTTCAATCATTTCAGGACGTTTTTCAATGGCAAAAATCAATGAATATTGTAAATGCACAAACAGTAATTTCTCCGCATTGCAAGGTGCAATTCTGAAAATTTTTGCTTTTTCCTGCTCCTCTTAGCATGATAAACAAGATTCAAAGAGAATGAGATGCCAGCTCCTTTCATTCAGTCAGTAGCTTCAATCATTTCTGGACGTTTTTCAATGGCAAAGATCAATGAATATTGTAAATGTACAAACAGTAATTTCTCCGCATTGCAAGGTGCAATTCTGAAATTTTTTGCTTTTTCCTGCTCCTCTTAGCATGATAAAGAAGATTCAAAGAGAGTGAGATGCCAGCTCCTTTCATTCAGTCAGTAGCTTCAAACATTTCTGGTATATGAATAACATGATGTTTTTCAATGGCAAAAATCAATGAATATTGTAAATGCACAAACAGTAATTTCTCCGCATTGCAAGGTGCAATTCTGAAATTTTTTGCTTTTTCCTGCTCCTCTTAGCATGATAAAGAAGATTCAAAGAGAGTAAGATGCCAGCTCCTTTCATTCAGTCAGTAGCTTCAATCATTTCTGGACGTTTTTCAATGGCAAAAATCATTGAACATTGTAAATGCACAAACAGTAATTTCTCCGCATTGCAAGGTGCAATTCTGAAATTTTTTGCTTTTTCCTGCTCCTCTTAGCATGATAAAGAAGATTCAAAGAGAATGAGATGCCAGCTCCTTTCATTCAGTCAGTAGCTACAATCATTTCTGGTATATGAATAACATGATGTTTTTCAATGGCAAAAATCAATGAATATTGTAAATGCACAAACAGTAATTTCTCCGCATTGTAAGGTGCAATTCTGAAATTTTTTGCTTTTTCCTGCTCCTCTTAGCATGATAAAGAAGATTCAAAGAGAGTGAGATGCCAGCTCCTTTCATTCAGTCAGTAGCTTCAATCATTTCTGGACGTTTTTCAATGGCAAAAATCAATGAATATTGTAAATGCACAAACAGTAATTTCTCCGCATTGCAAGGTGCAATTATGAAATTTTTTACTTTTTCCTGCTCCTCTTAGCATGATAAACAAGATTCAAAGAGAGTGAGATGCCAGCTCCTTTCATTCAGTCAGTAGCTTCAATCATTTCTGGACGTTTTTCAATGGCAAAAATCAATGAATATTGTAAATGCACAAACAGTAATTTCTCCGCATTGCAAGGTGCAATTCTGAAATTTTTTGCTTTTTCCTGCTCCTCTTAGCATGATAAAGAAGATTCAAAGAGAGTGAGATGCCAGCTCCTTTCATTCAGTCAGTAGCTTCAAACATTTCTGGTATATGAATAACATGATGTTTTTCAAAGGCAAAAATCAATGAATATTGTAAATGCACAAACAGTAATTTCTCCGCATTGCAAGATGCAATTCTGAAATTTTTTGCTTTTTCCTGCTCCTCTTAGCATGATAAAGAAGATTCAAAGAGAGTGAGATGCCAGCTCCTTTCATTCAGTCAGTAGCTTCAATCATTTCTGGACGTTTTTCAATGGCAAAAATCAATGAATATTGTAAATGCACAAACAGTAATTTCTCCGCATTGCAAGGTGCAATTCTGAAATTTTTTGCTTTTTCCTGCTCCTCTTAGCATGATAAAGAAGATTCAAAGAGAGTGAGATGCCAGCTCCTTTCATTCAGTCAGTAGCTTCAATCATTTCTGGACGTTTTTCAATGGCAAAAATCAATGAATATTGTAAATGCACAAACAGTAATTTCTCCGCATTGCAAGGTGCAATTCTGAAATTTTTTGCTTTTTCCTGCTCCTCTTAGCATCATAAAGAAGATTCAAAGAGAGTGAGATGCCAGCTCCTTTCATTCAGTCAGTAGCTTCAAACATTTCTGGTATATGAATAACATGATGTTTTTCAATGGCAAAAATCAATGAATATTGTAAATGCACAAACAGTAATTTCTCCGCATTGCAAGGTGCAATTCTGAAATTTTTTGCTTTTTCCTGCTCCTCTTAGCATGATAAAGAAGATTCAAAGAGAGTGAGATGCCAGCTCCTTTCATTCAGTCAGTAGCTTCAATCATTTCTGGACGTTTTTCAATGGCAAAAATCATTGAATATTGTAAATGCACAAACAGTAATTTCTCCGCATTGCAAGGTGCAATTCTGAAATTTTTTGCTTTTTCCTGCTCCTCTTAGCATGATAAAGAAGATTCAAAGAGAGTGAGATGCCAGCTCCTTTCATTCAGTCAGTAGCTTCAATCATTTCTGGACGTTTTTCAATGGCAAAAATCAATGAATATTGTAAATGCACAAATAGTAATTTCTCCGCATTGCAAGGTGCAATTCTGAAATTTTTTGCTTTTTCCTGCTCCTCTTAGCATGATAAACAAGATTCAAAGAGAGTGAGATGCCAGCTCCTTTCATTCAGTCAGTAGCTTCAATCATTTCTGGACGTTTTTCAATGGCAAAAATCAATGAATATTGTAAATGCACAAACAGTAATTTCTCCGCATTGCAAGGTGCAATTCTGCAATTTTTTGCTTTTTCCTGCTCCTCTTAGCATGATAAAGAAGATTCAAAGAGAGTGAGATGCCAGCTCCTTTCATTCAGTTAGTAGCTTCAAACATTTCTGGTATATGAATAACATGATGTTTTTCAATGGCAAAAATCAATGAATATTGTAAATGCACAAACAGTAATTTCTCCGCATTGCAAGGTGCAATTCTGAAATTTTTTGCTTTTTCCTGCTCCTCTTAGCATGATAAAGAAGATTCAAAGAGAGTGAGATGCCAGCTCCTTTCATTCAGTCAGTAGCTTCAATCATTTCTGGACGTTTTTCAATGGCAAAAATCAATGAATATTGTAAATGCACAAACAGTAATTTCTCCGCATTGCAAGATGCAATTCTGAAATTCTTTGCTTTTTCCTGCTCCTCTTAGCATGATAAAGAAGATTCAAAGAGAGTGAGATGCCAGCTCCTTTCATTCAGTCAGTAGCTTCAATCATTTCTGGACGTTTTTCAATGGCAAAAATCAATGAATATTGTAAATGCACAAAGAGTAATTTCTCCGCATTGCAAGGTGCAATTCTGAAATTTTTTGCTTTTTCCTGCTCCTCTTAGCATGATAAAGAAGATTCAAAGAGAGTGAGATGCCAGCTCCTTTCATTCAGTCAGTAGCTTCAAACATTTCTGGTATATGAATAACATGATGTTTTTCAATGGCAAAAATCAATGAATATTGTAAATGCACAAACAGTAATTTCTCCGCATTTCAAGGTGCAATTCTGAAATTTTTTGCTTTTTCCTGCTCCTCTTAGCATGATAAAGAAGATTCAAAGAGAGTGAGATGCCAGCTCCTTTCATTCAGTCAGTAGCTTCAATCATTTCTGGACGTTTTTCAATGGCAAAAATCATTGAATATTGTAAATGCACAAACAGTAATTTCTCCGCATTGCAAGGTGCAATTCTGAAATTTTTTGCTTTTTCCTGCTCCTCTTAGCATGATAAAGAAGATTCAAAGAGAGTGAGATGCCAGCTCCTTTCATTCAGTCAGTAGCTTCAATCATTTCTGGTATATGAATAACATGATGTTTTTCAATGGCAAAAATCAATGAATATTGTAAATGCACAAACAGTAATTTCTCCGCATTGCAAGGTGCAATTCTGAAATTTTTTGCTTTTTCCTGCTCCTCTAAGCATGATAAAGAAGATTCAAAGAGAGTGAGATGCCAGCTCCTTTCATTCAGTCAGTAGCTTCAATCATTTCTGGACGTTTTTCAATGGCAAAAATCATTGAATATTGTAAATGCACAAACAGTAATTTCTCCGCATTGCAAGGTGCAATTCTGAATTTTTTTGCTTTTTCCTGCTCCTCTTAGCATGATAAACAAGATTCAAAGAGAATGAGATGCCAGCTCCTTTCATTCAGTCAGTAGCTTCAATCATTTCTGGACGTTTTTCAATGGCAAAGATCAATGAATATTGTAAATGTACAAACAGTAATTTCTCCGCATTGCAAGGTGCAATTCTGAAATTTTTTGCTTTTTCCTGCTCCTCTTAGCATGATAAAGAAGATTCAAAGAGAGTGAGATGCCAGCTCCTTTCATTCAGTCAGTAGCTTCAAACATTTCTGGTATATGAATAACATGATGTTTTTCAATGGCAAAAATCAATGAATATTGTAAATGCACAAACAGTAATTTCTCCGCATTGCAAGGTGCAATTATGAAATTTTTTACTTTTTCCTGCTCCTCTTAGCATGATAAACAAGATTCAAAGAGAGTGAGATGCCAGCTCCTTTCATTCAGTCAGTAGCTTCAATCATTTCTGGACGTTTTTCAATGGCAAAAATCAATGAATATTGTAAATGCACAAACAGTAATTTCTCCGCATTGCAAGGTGCAATTCTGAAATTTTTTGCTTTTTCCTGCTCCTCTTAGCATGATAAAGAAGATTCAAAGAGAGTGAGATGCCAGCTCCTTTCATTCAGTCAGTAGCTTCAAACATTTCTGGTATATGAATAACATGATGTTTTTCAAAGGCAAAAATCAATGAATATTGTAAATGCACAAACAGTAATTTCTCCGCATTGCAAGGTGCAATTCTGAAATTTTTTGCTTTTTCCTGCTCCTCTTAGCATGATAAAGAAGATTCAAAGAGAGTGAGATGCCAGCTCCTTTCATTCAGTCAGTAGCTTCAATCATTTCTGGACGTTTTTCAATGGCAAAAATCAATGAATATTGTAAATGCACAAACAGTAATTTCTCCGCATTGCAAGGTGCAATTCTGAAATTTTTTGCTTTTTCCTGCTCCTCTTAGCATGATAAAGAAGATTCAAAGAGAGTGAGATGCCAGCTCCTTTCATTCAGTCAGTAGCTTCAATCATTTCTGGACGTTTTTCAATGGCAAAAATCAATGAATATTGTAAATGCACAAACAGTAATTTCTCCGCATTGCAAGGTGCAATTCTGAAATTTTTTGCTTTTTCCTGCTCCTCTTAGCATGATAAAGAAGATTCAAAGAGAGTGAGATGCCAGCTCCTTTCATTCAGTCAGTAGCTTCAAACATTTCTGGTATATGAATAACGATGTTTTTCAATGGCAAAAATCAATGAATATTGTAAATGCACAAACAGTAATTTCTCCGCATTGCAAGGTGCAATTCTGAAATTTTTTGCTTTTTCCAGCTCCTCTTAGCATGATAAAGAAGATTCAAAGAGAGTGAGATGCCAGCTCCTTTCATTCAGTCAGTAGCTTCAATCATTTCTGGACGTTTTTCAATGGCAAAAATCATTGAATATTGTAAATGCACAAACAGTAATTTCTCCGCATTGCAAGGTGCAATTCTGAAATTTTTTGCTTTTTCCTGCTCCTCTTAGCATGATAAAGAAGATTCAAAGAGAGTGAGATGCCAGCTCCTTTCATTCAGTCAGTAGCTTCAATCATTTCTGGACGTTTTTCAATGGCAAAAATCAATGAATATTGTAAATGCACAAATAGTAATTTCTCCGCATTGCAAGGTGCAATTCTGAAATTTTTTGCTTTTTCCTGCTCCTCTTAGCATGATAAACAAGATTCAAAGAGAGTGAGATGCCAGCTCCTTTCATTCAGTCAGTAGCTTCAATCATTTCTGGACGTTTTTCAATGGCAAAAATCAATGAATATTGTAAATGCACAAACAGTAATTTCTCCGCATTGCAAGGTGCAATTCTGCAATTTTTTGCTTTTTCCTGCTCCTCTTAGCATGATAAAGAAGATTCAAAGAGAGTGAGATGCCAGCTCCTTTCATTCAGTTAGTAGCTTCAAACATTTCTGGTATATGAATAACATGATGTTTTTCAATGGCAAAAATCAATGAATATTGTAAATGCACAAACAGTAATTTCTCCGCATTGCAAGGTGCAATTCTGAAATTTTTTGCTTTTTCCTGCTCCTCTTAGCATGATAAAGAAGATTCAAAGAGAGTGAGATGCCAGCTCCTTTCATTCAGTCAGTAGCTTCAATCATTTCTGGACGTTTTTCAATGGCAAAAATCAATGAATATTGTAAATGCACAAACAGTAATTTCTCCGCATTGCAAGGTGCAATTCTGAAATTCTTTGCTTTTTCCTGCTCCTCTTAGCATGATAAAGAAGATTCAAAGAGAGTGAGATGCCAGCTCCTTTCATTCAGTCAGTAGCTTCAATCATTTTTGGACGTTTTTCAATGGCAAAAATCAATGAATATTGTAAATGCACAAACAGTAATTTCTCCGCATTGCAAGGTGCAATTCTGAAATTCTTTGCTTTTTCCTGCTCCTCTTAGCATGATAAAGAAGATTCAAAGAGAGTGAGATGCCAGCTCCTTTCATTCAGTCAGTAGCTTCAAACATTTCTGGTATATGAATAACATGATGTTTTTCAATGGCAAAAATCAATGAATATTGTAAATGCACAAACAGTAATTTCTCCGCATTGCAAGGTGCAATTCTGAAATTTTTTGCTTTTTCCTGCTCCTCTTAGCATGATAAAGAAGATTCAAAGAGAGTGAGATGCCAGCTCCTTTCATTCAGTCAGTAGCTTCAATCATTTCTGGACGTTTTTCAATGGCAAAAATCATTGAATATTGTAAATGCACAAACAGTAATTTCTCCGCATTGCAAGGTGCAATTCTGAAATTTTTTGCTTTTTCCTGCTCCTCTTAGCATGATAAAGAAGATTCAAAGAGAGTGAGATGCCAGCTCCTTTCATTCAGTCAGTAGCTTCAATCATTTCTGGTATATGAATAACATGATGTTTTTCAATGGCAAAAATCAATGAATATTGTAAATGCACAAACAGTAATTTCTCCGCATTGCAAGGTGCAATTCTGAAATTTTTTGCTTTTTCCTGCTCCTCTAAGCATGATAAAGAAGATTCAAAGAGAGTGAGATGCCAGCTCCTTTCATTCAGTCAGTAGCTTCAATCATTTCTGGACGTTTTTCAATGGCAAAAATCAATGAATATTGTAAATGCACAAACAGTAATTTCTCCGCATTGCAAGGTGCAATTCTGAAATTTTTTTGCTTTTTCCTGCTCCTCTTAGCATGATAAAGAAGATTCAAAGAGAGTGAGATGCCAGCTCCTTTCATTCAGTCAGTAGCTTCAATCATTTCTGGACGTTTTTCAATGGCAAAAATCAATGAATATTGTAAATGCACAAACAGTAATTTCTCCGCATTGCAAGGTGCAATTCTGAAATTTTTTGCTTTTTCCTGCTCCTCTTAGCATGATAAAGAAGATTCAAAGAGCGTGAGATGCCAGCTCCTTTCATTCAGTCAGTAGCTTCAATCATTTCTGGATGTTTTTCAATGGCAAAAATCAATGAATATTGTAAATGCACAAACAGTAATTTCTCCGCATTGCAAGGTGCAATTCTGGAATTTTTTGCTTTTTCCTGCTCCTCTTAGCATGATAAAGAAGATTCAAAGAGAGTGAGATGCCAGCTCCTTTCATTCAGTCAGTAGCTTCAAACATTTCTGGTATATGAATAACATGATGTTTTTCAATGGCAAAAATCAATGAATATTGTAAATGCACAAACAGTAATTTCTCCGCATTGCAAGGTGCAATTCTGAAATTTTTTGCTTTTTCCTGCTCCTCTAAGCATGATAAAGAAGATTCAAAGAGAGTGAGATGCCAGCTCCTTTCATTCAGTCAGTAGCTTCAATCATTTCTGGACGTTTTTCAATGGCAAAAATCAATGAATATTGTAAATGCACAAACAGTAATTTCTCCGCAATGCAAGGTGCAATTCTGAAATTTTTTGCTTTTTCCTGCTCCTCTTAGCATGATAAACAAGATTCAAAGAGAATGAGATGCCAGCTCCTTTCATTCAGTCAGTAGCTTCAATCATTTCTGGACGTTTTTCAATGGCAAAGATCAATGAATATTGTAAATGTACAAACAGTAATTTCTCCGCATTGCAAGGTGCAATTCTGAAATTTTTTGCTTTTTCCTGCTCCTCTTAGCATGATAAAGAAGATTCAAAGAGAGTGAGATGCCAACTCCTTTCATTCAGTCAGTAGCTTCAAACATTTCTGGTATATGAATAATATGATGTTTTTCAATGGCAAAAATCAATGAATATTGTAAATGCACAAACAGTAATTTCTCCGCATTGCAAGGTGCAATTCTGAAATTTTTTGCTTTTTCCTGCTCCTCTTAGCATGATAAAGAAGATTCAAAGAGAGTAAGATGCCAGCTCCTTTCATTCAGTCAGTAGCTTCAATCATTTCTGGACGTTTTTCAATGGCAAAAATCATTGAACATTGTAAATGCACAAACAGTAATTTCTCCGCATTGCAAGGTGCAATTCTGAAATTTTTTGCTTTTTCCTGCTCCTCTTAGCATGATAAAGAAGATTCAAAGAGAATGAGATGCCAGCTCCTTTCATTCAGTCAGTAGCTACAATCATTTCTGGTATATGAATAACATGATGTTTTTCAATGGCAAAAATCAATGAATATTGTAAATGCACAAACAGTAATTTCTCCGCATTATAAGGTGCAATTCTGAAATTTTTTGCTTTTTCCTGCTCCTCTTAGCATGATAAAGAAGATTCAAAGAGAGTGAGATGCCAGCTCCTTTCATTCAGTCAGTAGCTTCAATCATTTCTGGACGTTTTTCAATGGCAAAAATCAATGAATATTGTAAATGCACAAACAGTAATTTCTCCGCATTGCAAGGTGCAATTATGAAATTTTTTACTTTTTCCTGCTCCTCTTAGCATGATAAACAAGATTCAAAGAGAGTGAGATGCCAGCTCCTTTCATTCAGTCAGTAGCTTCAATCATTTCTGGACGTTTTTCAATGGCAAAAATCAATGAATATTGTAAATGCACAAACAGTAATTTCTCCGCATTGCAAGGTGCAATTCTGAAATTTTTTGCTTTTTCCTGCTCCTCTTAGCATGATAAAGAAGATTCAAAGAGAGTGAGATGCCAGCTCCTTTCATTCAGTCAGTAGCTTCAAACATTTCTGGTATATGAATAACATGATGTTTTTCAAAGGCAAAAATCAATGAATATTGTAAATGCACAAACAGTAATTTCTCCGCATTGCAAGGTGCAATTCTGAAATTTTTTGCTTTTTCCTGCTCCTCTTAGCATGATAAAGAAGATTCAAAGAGAGTGAGATGCCAGGTCCTTTCATTCAGTCAGTAGCTTCAATCATTTCTGGACGTTTTTCAATGGCAAAAATCAATGAATATTGTAAATGCACAAACAGTAATTTCTCCGCATTGCAAGGTGCAATTCTGAAATTTTTTGCTTTTTCCTGCTCCTCTTAGCATGATAAACAAGATTCAAAGAGAGTGAGATGCCAGCTCCTTTCATTCAGTCAGTAGCTTCAATCATTTCTGGACGTTTTTCAATGGCAAAAATCAATGAATATTGTAAATGCACAAACAGTAATTTCTCCGCATTGCAAGGTGCAATTCTGAAATTTTTTGCTTTTTCCTGCTCCTCTTAGCATGATAAAGAAGATTCAAAGAGAGTGAGATGCCAGCTCCTTTCATTCAGTCAGTAGCTTCAAACATTTCTGGTATATGAATAACATGATGTTTTTCAATGGCAAAAATCAATGAATATTGTAAATGCACAAACAGTAATTTCTCAGCATTGCAAGGTGCAATTCTGAAATTTTTTGCTTTTTCCTGCTCCTCTTAGCATGATAAAGAAGATTCAAAGAGAGTGAGATGCCAGCTCCTTTCATTCAGTCAGTAGCTTCAATCATTTCTGGATGTTTTTCAATGGCAAAAATCATTGAATATTGTAAATGCACAAACAGTAATTTCTCCGCATTGCAAGGTTCAATTCTGAAATTTTTTGCTTTTTCCTGCTCCTCTTAGCATGATAAAGAAGATTCAAAGAGAGTGAGATGCCAGCTCCTTTCATTCAGTCAGTAGCTTCAATCATTTCTGGACGTTTTTCAATGGCAAAAATCAATGAATATTGTAAATGCACAAATAGTAATTTCTCCGCATTGCAAGGTGCAATTCTGAAATTTTTTGCTTTTTCCTGCTCCTCTTAGCATGATAAACAAGATTCAAAGAGAGTGAGATGCCAGCTCCTTTCATTCAGTCAGTAGCTTCAATCATTTCTGGACGTTTTTCAATGGCAAAAATCAATGAATATTGTAAATGCACAAACAGTAATTTCTCCGCATTGCAAGGTGCAATTCTGCAATTTTTTGCTTTTTCCTGCTCCTCTTAGCATGATAAAGAAGATTCAAAGAGAGTGAGATGCCAGCTCCTTTCATTCAGTTAGTAGCTTCAAACATTTCTGGTATATGAATAACATGATGTTTTTCAATGGCAAAAATCAATGAATATTGTAAATGCACAAACAGTAATTTCTCCGCATTGCAAGGTGCAATTCTGAATTTTTTTGCTTTTTCCTGCTCCTCTTAGCATGATAAAGAAGATTCAAAGAGAGTGAGATGCCAGCTCCTTTCATTCAGTCAGTAGCTTCAATCATTTCTGGATGTTTTTCAATGGCAAAAATCAATGAATATTGTAAATGCACAAACAGTAATTTCTCCGCATTGCAAGGTGCAATTCTGAAATTCTTTGCTTTTTCCTGCTCCTCTTAGCATGATAAACAAGATTCAAAGAGAGTGAGATGCCAGCTCCTTTCATTCAGTCAGTAGCTTCAATCATTTCTGGACGTTTTTCAATGGCAAAAATCAATGAATATTGTAAATGCACAAACAGTAATTTCTCCGCATTGCAAGGTGCAATTCTGCAATTTTTTGCTTTTTCCTGCTCCTCTTAGCATGATAAAGAAGATTCAAAGAGAGTGAGATGCCAGCTCCTTTCATTCAGTTAGTAGCTTCAAACATTTCTGGTATATGAATAACATGATGTTTTTCAATGGCAAAAATCAATGAATATTGTAAATGCACAAACAGTAATTTCTCCGCATTGCAAGGTGCAATTCTGAATTTTTTTGCTTTTTCCTGCTCCTCTTAGCATGATAAAGAAGATTCAAAGAGAGTGAGATGCCAGCTCCTTTCATTCAGTCAGTAGCTTCAATCATTTCTGGATGTTTTTCAATGGCAAAAATCAATGAATATTGTAAATGCACAAACAGTAATTTCTCCGCATTGCAAGGTGCAATTCTGAAATTCTTTGCTTTTTCCTGCTCCTCTTAGCATGATAAAGAAGATTCAAAGAGAGTGAGATGCCAGCTCCTTTCATTCAGTCAGTAGCTTCAATCATTTCTGGACGTTTTTCAATGGCAAAAATCAATGAATATTGTAAATGCACAAAGAGTAATTTCTCCGCATTGCAAGGTGCAATTCTGAAATTTTTTGCTTTTTCCTGCTCCTCTTAGCATGATAAAGAAGATTCAAAGAGAGTGAGATGCCAGCTCCTTTCATTCAGTCAGTAGCTTCAAACATTTCTGGTATATGAATAACATGATGTTTTTCAATGGCAAAAATCAATGAATATTGTAAATGCACAAACAGTAATTTCTCCGCATTGCAAGGTGCAATTCTGAAATTTTTTGCTTTTTCCTGCTCCTCTTAGCATGATAAAGAAGATTCAAAGAGAGTGAGATGCCAGCTCCTTTCATTCAGTCAGTAGCTTCAATCATTTCTGGACGTTTTTCAATGGCAAAAATCATTGAATATTGTAAATGCACAAACAGTAATTTCTCCGCATTGCAAGGTGCAATTCTGAAATTTTTTGCTTTTTCCTGCTCCTCTTAGCATGATAAAGAAGATTCAAAGAGAGTGAGATGCCAGCTCCTTTCATTCAGTCAGTAGCTTCAATCATTTCTGGTATATGAATAACATGATGTTTTTCAATGGCAAAAATCAATGAATATTGTAAATGCACAAACAGTAATTTCTCCGCATTGCAAGGTGCAATTCTGAAATTTTTTGCTTTTTCCTGCTCCTCTTAGCATGATAAAGAAGATTCAAAGAGAGTGAGATGCCAGCTCCTTTCATTCAGTCAGTAGCTTCAATCATTTCTGGACGTTTTTCAATGGCAAAAATCAATGAATATTGTAAATGCACAAACAGTAATTTCTCCGCATTGCAAGGTGCAATTCTGAAATTTTTTGCTTTTTCCTGCTCCTCTTAGCATGATAAAGAAGATTCAAAGAGAGTGAGATGCCAGCTCCTTTCATTCAGTCAGTAGCTTCAATCATTTCTGGACGTTTTTCAATGGCAAAAATCAATGAATATTGTAAATGCACAAACAGTAATTTCTCCGCATTGCAAGGTGCAATTCTGAAATTTTTTGCTTTTTCCTGCTCCTCTTAGCATGATAAAGAAGATTCAAAGAGAGTGAGATGCCAGCTCCTTTCATTCAGTCAGTAGCTTCAATCCTTTCTGGACGTTTTTCAATGGCAAAAATCAATGAATATTGTAAATGCACAAACAGTAATTTCTCCGCATTGCAAGGTGCAATTCTGAAATTTTTTGCTTTTTCCTGCTCCTCTTAGCATGATAAAGAAGATTCAAAGAGAGTGAGATGCCAGCTCCTTTCATTCAGTCAGTAGCTTCAAACATTTCTGGTATATGAATAACATGATGTTTTTCAATGGCAAAAATCAATGAATATTGTAAATGCACAAACAGTAATTTCTCCGCATTGCAAGGTGCAATTCTGAAATTTTTTGCTTTTTCCTGCTCCTCTTAGCATGATAAAGAAGATTCATAGAGAGTGAGATGCCAGCTCCTTTCATTCAGTCAGTAGCTTCAATCATTTCTGGACGTTTTTCAATGGCAAAAATCATTGAATATTGTAAATGCACAAACAGTAATTTCTCCGCATTGCAAGGTGCAATTCTGAAATTTTTTGCTTTTTCCTGCTCCTCTTAGCATGATAAAGAAGATTCAAAGAGAGTGAGATGCCAGCTCCTTTCATTCAGTCAGTAGCTTCAATCATTTCTGGACGTTTTTCAATGGCAAAAATCAATGAATATTGTAAATGCACAAACAGTAATTTCTCCGCATTGCAAGGTGCAATTCTGAAATTTTTTGCTTTTTCCTGCTCCTCTTAGCATGATAAAGAAGATTCAAAGAGAGTGAGATGCCAGCTCCTTTCATTCAGTCAGTAGCTTCAAACATTTCTGGTATATGAATAACATGATGTTTTTCAATGGCAAAAATCAATGAATATTGTAAATGCACAAACAGTAATTTCTCCGCATTGCAAGGTGCAATTCTGAAATTTTTTGCTTTTTCCTGCTCCTCTAAGCATGATAAAGAAGATTCAAAGAGAGTGAGATGCCAGCTCCTTTCATTCAGTCAGTAGCTTCAATCATTTCTGGACGTTTTTCAATGGCAAAAATCAATGAATATTGTAAATGCACAAACAGTAATTTCTCCGCAATGCAAGGTGCAATTCTGAAATTTTTTGCTTTTTCCTGCTCCTCTTAGCATGATAAACAAGATTCAAAGAGAATGAGATGCCAGCTCCTTTCATTCAGTCAGTAGCTTCAATCATTTCTGGACGTTTTTCAATGGCAAAGATCAATGAATATTGTAAATGTACAAACAGTAATTTCTCCGCATTGCAAGGTGCAATTCTGAAATTTTTTGCTTTTTCCTGCTCCTCTTAGCATGATAAAGAAGATTCAAAGAGAGTGAGATGCCAACTCCTTTCATTCAGTCAGTAGCTTCAAACATTTCTGGTATATGAATAACATGATGTTTTTCAATGGCAAAAATCAATGAATATTGTAAATGCACAAACAGTAATTTCTCCGCATTGCAAGGTGCAATTCTGAAATTTTTTGCTTTTTCCTGCTCCTCTTAGCATGATAAAGAAGATTCAAAGAGAGTAAGATGCCAGCTCCTTTCATTCAGTCAGTAGCTTCAATCATTTCTGGACGTTTTTCAATGGCAAAAATCATTGAACATTGTAAATGCACAAACAGTAATTTCTCCGCATTGCAAGGTGCAATTCTGAAATTTTTTGCTTTTTCCTGCTCCTCTTAGCATGATAAAGAAGATTCAAAGAGAATGAGATGCCAGCTCCTTTCATTCAGTCAGTAGCTACAATCATTTCTGGTATATGAATAACATGATGTTTTTCAATGGCAAAAATCAATGAATATTGTAAATGCACAAACAGTAATTTCTCCGCATTATAAGGTGCAATTCTGAAATTTTTTGCTTTTTCCTGCTCCTCTTAGCATGATAAAGAAGATTCAAAGAGAGTGAGATGCCAGCTCCTTTCATTCAGTCAGTAGCTTCAATCATTTCTGGACGTTTTTCAATGGCAAAAATCAATGAATATTGTAAATGCACAAACAGTAATTTCTCCGCATTGCAAGGTGCAATTATGAAATTTTTTACTTTTTCCTGCTCCTCTTAGCATGATAAACAAGATTCAAAGAGAGTGAGATGCCAGCTCCTTTCATTCAGTCAGTAGCTTCAATCATTTCTGGATGTTTTTCAATGGCAAAAATCAATGAATATTGTAAATGCACAAACAGTAATTTCTCCGCATTGCAAGGTGCAATTCTGAAATTTTTTGCTTTTTCCTGCTCCTCTTAGCATGATAAAGAAGATTCAAAGAGAGTGAGATGCCAGCTCCTTTCATTCAGTCAGTAGCTTCAAACATTTCTGGTATATGAATAACATGATGTTTTTCAAAGGCAAAAATCAATGAATATTGTAAATGCACAAACAGTAATTTCTCCGCATTGCAAGGTGCAATTCTGAAATTTTTTGCTTTTTCCTGCTCCTCTTAGCATGATAAAGAAGATTCAAAGAGAGTGAGATGCCAGCTCCTTTCATTCAGTCAGTAGCTTCAATCATTTCTGGACGTTTTTCAATGGCAAAAATCAATGAATATTGTAAATGCACAAACAGTAATTTCTCCGCATTGCAACGTGCAATTCTGAAATTTTTTGCTTTTTCCTGCTCCTCTTAGCATGATAAAGAAGATTCAAAGAGAGTGAGATGCCAGCTCCTTTCATTCAGTCAGTAGCTTCAATCATTTCTGGACGTTTTTCAATGGCAAAAATCAATGAATATTGTAAATGCACAAACAGTAATTTCTCCGCATTGCAAGGTGCAATTCTGAAATTTTTTGCTTTTTCCTGCTCCTCTTAGCATGATAAAGAAGATTCAAAGAGAGTGAGATGCCAGCTCCTTTCATTCAGTCAGTAGCTTCAAACATTTCTGGTATATGAATAACATGATGTTTTTCAATGGCAAAAATCAATGAATATTGTAAATGCACAAACAGTAATTTCTCCGCATTGCAAGGTGCAATTCTGAAATTTTTTGCTTTTTCCTGCTCCTCTTAGCATGATAAAGAAGATTCAAAGAGAGTGAGATGCCAGCTCCTTTCATTCAGTCAGTAGCTTCAATCATTTCTGGACGTTTTTCAATGGCAAAAATCATTGAATATTGTAAATGCACAAACAGTAATTTCTCCGCATTGCAAGGTGCAATTCTGAAATTTTTTGCTTTTTCCTGCTCCTCTTAGCATGATAAAGAAGATTCAAAGAGAGTGAGATGCCAGCTCCTTTCATTCAGTCAGTAGCTTCAATCATTTCTGGACGTTTTTCAATGGCAAAAATCAATGAATATTGTAAATGCACAAATAGTAATTTCTCCGCATTGCAAGGTGCAATTCTGAAATTTTTTGCTTTTTCCTGCTCCTCTTAGCATGATAAACAAGATTCAAAGAGAGTGATATGCCAGCTCCTTTCATTCAGTCAGTAGCTTCAATCATTTCTGGACGTTTTTCAATGGCAAAAATCAATGAATATTGTAAATGCACAAACAGTAATTTCTCCGCATTGCAAGGTGCAATTCTGCAATTTTTTGCTTTTTCCTGCTCCTCTTAGCATGATAAAGAAGATTCAAAGAGAGTGAGATGCCAGCTCCTTTCATTCAGTTAGTAGCTTCAAACATTTCTGGTATATGAATAACATGATGTTTTTCAATGGCAAAAATCAATGAATATTGTAAATGCACAAACAGTAATTTCTCCGCATTGCAAGGTGCAATTCTGAATTTTTTTGCTTTTTCCTGCTCCTCTTAGCATGATAAAGAAGATTCAAAGAGAGTGAGATGCCAGCTCCTTTCATTCAGTCAGTAGCTTCAATCATTTCTGGACGTTTTTCAATGGCAAAAATCAATGAATATTGTAAATGCACAAACAGTAATTTCTCCGCATTGCAAGGTGCAATTCTGAAATTCTTTGCTTTTTCCTGCTCCTCTTAGCATGATAAAGAAGATTCAAAGAGAGTGAGATGCCAGCTCCTTTCATTCAGTCAGTAGCTTCAATCATTTCTGGACGTTTTTCAATGGCAAAAATCAATGAATATTGTAAATGCACAAAGAGTAATTTCTCCGCATTGCAAGGTGCAATTCTGAAATTTTTTGCTTTTTCCTGCTCCTCTTAGCATGATAAAGAAGATTCAAAGAGAGTGAGATGCCAGCTCCTTTCATTCAGTCAGTAGCTTCAAACATTTCTGGTATATGAATAACATGATGTTTTTCAATGGCAAAAATCAATGAATATTGTAAATGCACAAACAGTAATTTCTCCGCATTGCAAGGTGCAATTCTGAAATTTTTTGCTTTTTCCTGCTCCTCTTAGCATGATAAAGAAGATTCAAAGAGAGTGAGATGCCAGCTCCTTTCATTCAGTCAGTAGCTTCAATCATTTCTGGACGTTTTTCAATGGCAAAAATCATTGAATATTGTAAATGCACAAACAGTAATTTCTCCGCATTGCAAGGTGCAATTCTGAAATTTTTTGCTTTTTCCTGCTTCTCTTAGCATGATAAAGAAGATTCAAAGAGAGTGAGATGCCAGCTCCTTTCATTCAGTCAGTAGCTTCAATCATTTCTGGTATATGAATAACATGATGTTTTTCAATGGCAAAAATCAATGAATATTGTAAATGCACAAACAGTAATTTCTCCGCATTGCAAGGTGCAATTCTGAAATTTTTTGCTTTTTCCTGCTCCTCTTAGCATGATAAAGAAGATTCAAAGAGAGTGAGATGCCAGCTCCTTTCATTCAGTCAGTAGCTTCAATCATTTCTGGACGTTTTTCAATGGCAAAAATCAATGAATATTGTAAATGCACAAACAGTAATTTCTCCGCATTGCAAGGTGCAATTCTGAAATTTTTTGCTTTTTCCTGCTCCTCTTAGCATGATAAAGAAGATTCAAAGAGAGTGAGATGCCAGCTCCTTTCATTCAGTCAGTAGCTTCAATCATTTCTGGACGTTTTTCAATGGCAAAAATCAATGAATATTGTAAATGCACAAACAGTAATTTCTCCGCATTGCAAGGTGCAATTCTGAAATTTTTTGCTTTTTCCTGCTCCTCTTAGCATGATAAAGAAGATTCAAAGAGAGTGAGATGCCAGCTCCTTTCATTCAGTCAGTAGCTTCAATCATTTCTGGACGTTTTTCAATGGCAAAAATCAATGAATATTGTAAATGCACAAACAGTAATTTCTCCGCATTGCAAGGTGCAATTCTGAAATTTTTTGCTTTTTCCTGCTCCTCTTAGCATGATAAAGAAGATTCAAAGAGAGTGAGATGCCAGCTCCTTTCATTCAGTCAGTAGCTTCAAACATTTCTGGTATATGAATAACATGATGTTTTTCAATGGCAAAAATCAATGAATATTGTAAATGCACAAACAGTAATTTCTCCGCATTGCAAGGTGCAATTCTGAAATTTTTTGCTTTTTCCTGCTCCTCTTAGCATGATAAAGAAGATTCAAAGAGAGTGAGATGCCAGCTCCTTTCAGTCAGTCAGTAGCTTCAATCATTTCTGGACGTTTTTCAATGGCAAAAATCATTGAATATTGTAAATGCACAAACAGTAATTTCTCCGCATTGCAAGGTGCAATTCTGAAATTTTTTGCTTTTTCCTGCTCCTCTTAGCATGATAAAGAAGATTCAAAGAGAGTGAGATGCCAGCTCCTTTCATTCAGTCAGTAGCTTCAATCATTTCTGGACGTTTTTCAATGGCAAAAATCAATGAATATTGTAAATGCACAAACAGTAATTTCTCCGCATTGCAAGGTGCAATTCTGCAATTTTTTGCTTTTTCCTGCTCCTCTTAGCATGATAAAGAAGATTCAAAGAGAGTGAGATGCCAGCTCCTTTCATTCAGTCAGTAGCTTCAAACATTTCTGGTATATGAATAACATGATGTTTTTCAATGGCAAAAATCAATGAATGTTGTAAATGCACAAACAGTAATTTCTCCGCATTGCAAGGTGCAATTCTGAAATTTTTTGCTTTTTCCTGCTCCTCTTAGCATGATAAAGAAGATTCAAAGAGAGTGAGATGCCAGCTCCTTTCATTCAGTCAGTAGCTTCAATCATTTCTGGACGTTTTTCAATGGCAAAAATCAATGAATATTGTAAATGCACAAACAGTAATTTCTCCGCATTGCAAGGTGCAATTCTGAAATTTTTTGCTTTTTCCTGCTCCTCTTAGCATGATAAAGAAGATTCAAAGAGAGTGAGATGCCAGCTCCTTTCATTCAGTCAGTAGCTTCAAACATTTCTGGTATATGAATAACATGATGTTTTTCAATGGCAAAAATCAATGAATATTGTAAATGCACAAACAGTAATTTCTCCGCATTGAAAGGTGCAATTCTGAAATTTTTTGCTTTTTCCTGCTCCTCTTAGCATGATAAAGAAGATTCAAAGAGAGTGAGATGCCAGCTCCTTTCATTCAGTCAGTAGCTTCAATCATTTCTGGACGTTTTTCAATGGCAAAAATCAATGAATATTGTAAATGCACAAACAGTAATTTCTCCGCATTGCAAGGTGCAATTCTGAAATTTTTTGCTTTTTCCTGCTCCTCTTAGCATGATAAAGAAGATTCAAAGAGAGTGAGATGCCAGCTCCTTTCATTCAGTCAGTAGCTTCAATCATTTCTGGATGTTTTTCAATGGCAAAAATCAATGAATATTGTAAATGCACAAACAGTAATTTCTCCGCATTGCAAGGTGCAATTCTGAAATTTTTTGCTTTTTCCTGCTCCTCTTAGCATGATAAAGAAGATTCAAAGAGAGTGAGATGCCAGCTCCTTTCATTCAGTCAGTAGCTTCAAACATTTCTGGTATATGAATAACATGATGTTTTTCAATGGCAAAAATCAATGAATATTGTAAATGCACAAACAGTAATTTCTCCGCATTGCAAGGTGCAATTCTGAAATTTTTTGCTTTTTCCTGCTCCTCTAAGCATGATAAAGAAGATTCAAAGAGAGTGAGATGCCAGCTCCTTTCATTCAGTCAGTAGCTTCAATCATTTCTGGACGTTTTTCAATGGCAAAAATCAATGAATATTGTAAATGCACAAACCGTAATTTCTCCGCATTGCAAGGTGCAATTCTGAAATTTTTTGCTTTTTCCTGCTCCTCTTAGCATGATAAACAAGATTCAAAGAGAATGAGATGCCAGCTCCTTTCATTCAGTCAGTAGCTTCAATCATTTCTGGACGTTTTTCAATGGCAAAGATCAATGAATATTGTAAATGTACAAACAGTAATTTCTCCGCATTGCAAGGTGCAATTCTGAAATTTTTTGCTTTTTCCTGCTCCTCTTAGCATGATAAAGAAGATTCAAAGAGAGTGAGATGCCAGCTCCTTTCATTCAGTCAGTAGCTTCAAACATTTCTGGTATATGAATAACATGATGTTTTTCAATGGCAAAAATCAATGAATATTGTAAATGCACAAACAGTAATTTCTCCGCATTGCAAGGTGCAATTCTGAAATTTTTTGCTTTTTCCTGCTCCTCTTAGCATGATAAAGAAGATTCAAAGAGAGTGAGATGCCAGCTCCTTTCATTCAGTCAGTAGCTTCAATCATTTCTGGACGTTTTTCAATGGCAAAAATCATTGAACATTGTAAATGCACAAACAGTAATTTCTCCGCATTGCAAGGTGCAATTCTGAAATTTTTTGCTTTTTCCTGCTCCTCTTAGCATGATAAAGAAGATTCAAAGAGAATGAGATGCCAGCTCCTTTCATTCAGTCAGTAGCTTCAATCATTTCTGGTATATGAATAACATGATGTTTTTCAATGGCAAAAATCAATGAATATTGTAAATGCACAAACAGTAATTTCTCCGCATTGCAAGGTGCAATTATGAAATTTTTTACTTTTTCCTGCTCCTCTTAGCATGATAAACAAGATTCAAAGAGAGTGAGATGCCAGCTCCTTTCATTCAGTCAGTAGCTTCAATCATTTCTGGACGTTTTTCAATGGCAAAAATCAATGAATATTGTAAATGCACAAACAGTAATTTCTCCGCATTGCAAGGTGCAATTCTGAAATTTTTTGCTTTTTCCTGCTCCTCTAAGCATGATAAAGAAGATTCAAAGAGAGTGAGATGCCAGCTCCTTTCATTCAGTCAGTAGCTTCAATCATTTCTGGACGTTTTTCAATGGCAAAAATCAATGAATATTGTAAATGCACAAACAGTAATTTCTCCGCATTGCAAGGTGCAATTCTGAAATTTTTTGCTTTTTCCTGCTCCTCTTAGCATGATAAACAAGATTCAAAGAGAGTGAGATGCCAGCTCCTTTCATTCAGTCAGTAGCTTCAATCATTTCTGGACGTTTTTCAATGGCAAAAATCAATGAATATTGTAAATGCACAAACAGTAATTTCTCCGCATTGCAAGGTGCAATTCTGAAATTTTTTGCTTTTTCCTGCTCCTCTTAGCATGATAAAGAAGATTCAAAGAGAGTGAGATGCCAGCTCCTTTCATTCAGTCAGTAGCTTCAAACATTTCTGGTATATGAATAACATGATGTTTTTCAATGGCAAAAATCAATGAATATTGTAAATGCACAAACAGTAATTTCTCCGCAATGCAAGGTGCAATTCTGAAATTTTTTGCTTTTTCCTGCTCCTCTTAGCATGATAAAGAAGATTCAAAGAGAGTGAGATGCCAACTCCTTTCATTCAGTCAGTAGCTTCAATCATTTTTGGACGTTTTTCAATGGCAAAAATCAATGAATATTGTAAATGCACAAACAGTAATTTCTCCGCATTGCAAGGTGCAATTCTGAAATTTTTTGCTTTTTCCTGCTCCTCTTAGCATGATAAAGAAGATTCAAAGAGAGTGAGATGCCAGCTCCTTTCATTCAGTCAGTAGCTTCAAACATTTCTGGTATATGAATAACATGATGTTTTTCAATGGCAAAAATCAATGAAGATTGTAAATGCACAAACAGTAATTTCTCCGCATTGAAAGGTGCAATTCTGAAATTTTTTGCTTTTTCCTGCTCCTCTTAGCATGATAAAGAAGATTCAAAGAGAGTGAGATGCCAGCTCCTTTCATTCAGTCAGTAGCTTCAATCATTTCTGGTATATGAATAACATGATGTTTTTCAATGGCAAAAATCAATGAATGTTGTAAATGCACAAACAGTAATTTCTCCGCATTGCAAGGTGCAATTCTGATATTTTTTGCTTTTTCCTGCTCCTCTTAGCATGATAAAGAAGATTCAAAGAGAGTGAGATGCCAGCTCCTTTCATTCAGTCAGTAGCTTCAATCATTTCTGGATATTTTTCAATGGCAAAAATCAATGAATATTGTAAATGCACAAACAGTAATTTCTCCGCATTGCAAGGTGCAATTCTGAAATTTTTTGCTTTTTCCTGCTCCTCTTAGCATGATAAAGAAGATTCAACGAGAGTGAGATGCCAGCTCCTTTCATTCAGTCAGTAGCTTCAAACATTTCTGGTATATGAATAACATGATGTTTTTCAATGGCAAAAATCAATGAATATTGTAAATGCACAAACAGTAATTTCTCCGCATTGCAAGGTGCAATTCTGAAATTTTTTGCTTTTTCCTGCTCCTCTAAGCATGATAAAGAAGATTCAAAGAGAGTGAGATGCCAGCTCCTTTCATTCAGTCAGTAGCTTCAATCATTTCTGGACGTTTTTCAATGGCAAAAATCAATGAATATTGTAAATGCACAAACCGTAATTTCTCCGCATTGCAAGGTGCAATTCTGAAATTTTTTGCTTTTTCCTGCTCCTCTTAGCATGATAAACAAGATTCAAAGAGAATGAGATGCCAGCTCCTTTCATTCAGTCAGTAGCTTCAATCATTTCTGGACGTTTTTCAATGGCAAAGATCAATGAATATTGTAAATGTACAAACAGTAATTTCTCCGCATTGCAAGGTGCAATTCTGAAATTTTTTGCTTTTTCCTGCTCCTCTTAGCATGATAAAGAAGATTCAAAGAGAGTGAGATGCCAGCTCCTTTCATTCAGTCAGTAGCTTCAAACATTTCTGGTATATGAATAACAGGATGTTTTTCAATGGCAAAAATCAATGAATATTGTAAATGCACAAACAGTAATTTCTCTGCATTGCAAGGTGCAATTCTGAAATTTTTTGCTTTTTCCTGCTCCTCTTAGCATGATAAAGAAGATTCAAAGAGAGTGAGATGCCAGCTCCTTTCATTCAGTCAGTAGCTTCAATCATTTCTGGACGTTTTTCAATGGCAAAAATCATTGAACATTGTAAATGCACAAACAGTAATTTCTCCGCATTGCAAGGTGCAATTCTGAAATTTTTTGCTTTTTCCTGCTCCTCTTAGCATGATAAAGAAGATTCAAAGAGAATGAGATGCCAGCTCCTTTCATTCAGTCAGTAGCTTCAAACATTTCTGGTATATGAATAACATGATGTTTTTCAATGGCAAAAATCAATGAATATTGTAAATGCACAAACAGTAATTTCTCCGCATTGCAAGGTGCAATTCTGAAATTTTTTGCTTTTTCCTGCTCCTCTAAGCATGATAAAGAAGATTCAAAGAGAGTGAGATGCCAGCTCCTTTCATTCAGTCAGTAGCTTCAATCATTTCTGGACGTTTTTCAATGGCAAAAATCAATGAATATTGTAAATGCACAAACCGTAATTTCTCCGCATTGCAAGGTGCAATTCTGAAATTTTTTGCTTTTTCCTGCTCCTCTTAGCATGATAAACAAGATTCAAAGAGAATGAGATGCCAGCTCCTTTCATTCAGTCAGTAGCTTCAATCATTTCTGGACGTTTTTCAATGGCAAAGATCAATGAATATTGTAAATGTACAAACAGTAATTTCTCCGCATTGCAAGGTGCAATTCTGAAATTTTTTGCTTTTTCCTGCTCCTCTTAGCATGATAAAGAAGATTCAAAGAGAGTGAGATGCCAGCTCCTTTCATTCAGTCAGTAGCTTCAAACATTTCTGGTATATGAATAACATGATGTTTTTCAATGGCAAAAATCAATGAATATTGTAAATGCACAAACAGTAATTTCTCTGCATTGCAAGGTGCAATTCTGAAATTTTTTGCTTTTTCCTGCTCCTCTTAGCATGATAAAGAAGATTCAAAGAGAGTGAGATGCCAGCTCCTTTCATTCAGTCAGTAGCTTCAATCATTTCTGGACGTTTTTCAATGGCAAAAATCATTGAACATTGTAAATGCACAAACAGTAATTTCTCCGCATTGCAAGGTGCAATTCTGAAATTTTTTGCTTTTTCCTGCTCCTCTTAGCATGATAAAGAAGATTCAAAGAGAATGAGATGCCAGCTCCTTTCATTCAGTCAGTAGCTTCAATCATTTCTGGTATATGAATAACATGATGTTTTTCAATGGCAAAAATCAATGAATATTGTAAATGCACAAACAGTAATTTCTCCGCATTGCAAGGTGCAATTATGAAATTTTTTACTTTTTCCTGCTCCTCTTAGCATGTTAAACAAGATTCAAAGAGAGTGAGATGCCAGCTCCTTTCATTCAGTCAGTAGCTTCAATCATTTCTGGACGTTTTTCAATGGCAAAAATCAATGAATATTGTAAATGCACAAACAGTAAATTCTCCGCATTGCAATGTGCAATTCTGAAATTTTTTGCTTTTTCCTGCTCCTCTAAGCATGATAAAGAAGATTCAAAGAGAGTGAGATGCCAGCTCCTTTCATTCAGTCAGTAGCTTCAATCATTTCTGGACGTTTTTCAATGGCAAAAATCAATGAATATTGTAAATGCACAAACAGTAATTTCTCCGCATTGCAAGGTGCAATTCTGAAATTTTTTGCTTTTTCCTGCTCCTCTTAGCATGATAAACAAGATTCAAAGAGAGTGAGATGCCAGCTCCTTTCATTCAGTCAGTAGCTTCAATCATTTCTGGACGTTTTTCAATGGCAAAAATCATTGAACATTGTAAATGCACAAACAGTAATTTCTCCGCATTGCAAGGTGCAATTCTGAAATTTTTTGCTTTTTCCTGCTCCTCTTAGCATGATAAAGAAGATTCAAAGAGAATGAGATGCCAGCTCCTTTCATTCAGTCAGTAGCTTCAATCATTTCTGGTATATGAATAACATGATGTTTTTCAATGGCAAAAATCAATGAATATTGTAAATGCACAAACAGTAATTTCTCCGCATTGCAAGGTGCAATTATGAAATTTTTTACTTTTTCCTGCTCCTCTTAGCATGATAAACAAGATTCAAAGAGAGTGAGATGCCAGCTCCTTTCATTCAGTCAGTAGCTTCAATCATTTCTGGACGTTTTTCAATGGCAAAAATCATTGAACATTGTAAATGCACAAACAGTAATTTCTCCGCATTGCAAGGTGCAATTCTGAAATTTTTTGCTTTTTCCTGCTCCTCTTAGCATGATAAAGAAGATTCAAAGAGAATGAGATGCCAGCTCCTTTCATTCAGTCAGTAGCTTCAATCATTTCTGGTATATGAATAACATGATGTTTTTCAATGGCAAAAATCAATGAATATTGTAAATGCACAAACAGTAATTTCTCCGCATTGCAAGGTGCAATTATGAAATTTTTTACTTTTTCCTGCTCCTCTTAGCATGTTAAACAAGATTCAAAGAGAGTGAGATGCCAGCTCCTTTCATTCAGTCAGTAGCTTCAATCATTTCTGGACGTTTTTCAATGGCAAAAATCAATGAATATTGTAAATGCACAAACAGTAAATTCTCCGCATTGCAATGTGCAATTCTGAAATTTTTTGCTTTTTCCTGCTCCTCTAAGCATGATAAAGAAGATTCAAAGAGAGTGAGATGCCAGCTCCTTTCATTCAGTCAGTAGCTTCAATCATTTCTGGACGTTTTTCAATGGCAAAAATCAATGAATATTGTAAATGCACAAACAGTAATTTCTCCGCATTGCAAGGTGCAATTCTGAAATTTTTTGCTTTTTCCTGCTCCTCTTAGCATGATAAACAAGATTCAAAGAGAGTGAGATGCCAGCTCCTTTCATTCAGTCAGTAGCTTCAATCATTTCTGGACGTTTTTCAATGGCAAAAATCAATGAATATTGTAAATGCACAAACAGTAATTTCTCCGCATTGCAAGGTGCAATTCTGAAATTTTTTGCTTTTTCCTGCTCCTCTTAGCATGATAAAGAAGATTCAAAGAGAGTGAGATGCCAGCTCCTTTCATTCAGTCAGTAGCTTCAAACATTTCTGGTATATGAATAACATGATGTTTTTCAATGGCAAAAATCAATGAATATTGTAAATGCACAAACAGTAATTTCTCCGCATTGCAAGGTGCAATTCTGAAATTTTTTGCTTTTTCCTGCTCCTCTTAGCATGATAAAGAAGATTCAAAGAGAGTGAGATGCCAGCTCCTTTCATTCAGTCAGTAGCTTCAATCATTTCTGGACGTTTTTCAATGGCAAAAATCATTGAACATTGTAAATGCACAAACAGTAATTTCTCCGCATTGCAAGGTGCAATTCTGAAATTTTTTGCTTTTTCCTGCTCCTCTTAGCATGATAAAGAAGATTCAAAGAGAATGAGATGCCAGCTCCTTTCATTCAGTCAGTAGCTTCAATCATTTCTGGTATATGAATAACATGATGTTTTTCAATGGCAAAAATCAATGAATATTGTAAATGCACAAACAGTAATTTCTCCGCATTGCAAGGTGCAATTATGAAATTTTTTACTTTTTCCTGCTCCTCTTAGCATGATAAACAAGATTCAAAGAGAGTGAGATGCCAGCTCCTTTCATTCAGTCAGTAGCTTCAATCATTTCTGGACGTTTTTCAATGGCAAAAATCAATGAATATTGTAAATGCACAAACAGTAATTTCTCCGCATTGCAAGGTGCAATTCTGAAATTTTTTGCTTTTTCCTGCTCCTCTAAGCATGATAAAGAAGATTCAAAGAGAGTGAGATGCCAGCTCCTTTCATTCAGTCAGTAGCTTCAATCATTTCTGGACGTTTTTCAATGGCAAAAATCAATGAATATTGTAAATGCACAAACAGTAATTTCTCCGCATTGCAAGGTGCAATTCTGAAATTTTTTGCTTTTTCCTGCTCCTCTTAGCATGATAAACAAGATTCAAAGAGAGTGAGATGCCAGCTCCTTTCATTCAGTCAGTAGCTTCAATCATTTCTGGACGTTTTTCAATGGCAAAAATCAATGAATATTGTAAATGCACAAACAGTAATTTCTCCGCATTGCAAGGTGCAATTCTGAAATTTTTTGCTTTTTCCTGCTCCTCTTAGCATGATAAAGAAGATTCAAAGAGAGTGAGATGCCAGCTCCTTTCATTCAGTCAGTAGCTTCAAACATTTCTGGTATATGAATAACATGATGTTTTTCAATGGCAAAAATCAATGAATATTGTAAATGCACAAACAGTAATTTCTCCGCAATGCAAGGTGCAATTCTGAAATTTTTTGCTTTTTCCTGCTCCTCTTAGCATGATAAAGAAGATTCAAAGAGAGTGAGATGCCAACTCCTTTCATTCAGTCAGTAGCTTCAATCATTTTTGGACGTTTTTCAATGGCAAAAATCAATGAATATTGTAAATGCACAAACAGTAATTTCTCCGCATTGCAAGGTGCAATTCTGAAATTTTTTGCTTTTTCCTGCTCCTCTTAGCATGATAAAGAAGATTCAAAGAGAGTGAGATGCCAGCTCCTTTCATTCAGTCAGTAGCTTCAAACATTTCTGGTATATGAATAACATGATGTTTTTCAATGGCAAAAATCAATGAAGATTGTAAATGCACAAACAGTAATTTCTCCGCATTGAAAGGTGCAATTCTGAAATTTTTTGCTTTTTCCTGCTCCTCTTAGCATGATAAAGAAGATTCAAAGAGAGTGAGATGCCAGCTCCTTTCATTCAGTCAGTAGCTTCAATCATTTCTGGTATATGAATAACATGATGTTTTTCAATGGCAAAAATCAATGAATGTTGTAAATGCACAAACAGTAATTTCTCCGCATTGCAAGGTGCAATTCTGATATTTTTTGCTTTTTCCTGCTCCTCTTAGCATGATAAAGAAGATTCAAAGAGAGTGAGATGCCAGCTCCTTTCATTCAGTCAGTAGCTTCAATCATTTCTGGATATTTTTCAATGGCAAAAATCAATGAATATTGTAAATGCACAAACAGTAATTTCTCCGCATTGCAAGGTGCAATTCTGAAATTTTTTGCTTTTTCCTGCTCCTCTTAGCATGATAAAGAAGATTCAACGAGAGTGAGATGCCAGCTCCTTTCATTCAGTCAGTAGCTTCAAACATTTCTGGTATATGAATAACATGATGTTTTTCAATGGCAAAAATCAATGAATATTGTAAATGCACAAACAGTAATTTCTCCGCATTGCAAGGTGCAATTCTGAAATTTTTTGCTTTTTCCTGCTCCTCTAAGCATGATAAAGAAGATTCAAAGAGAGTGAGATGCCAGCTCCTTTCATTCAGTCAGTAGCTTCAATCATTTCTGGACGTTTTTCAATGGCAAAAATCAATGAATATTGTAAATGCACAAACCGTAATTTCTCCGCATTGCAAGGTGCAATTCTGAAATTTTTTGCTTTTTCCTGCTCCTCTTAGCATGATAAACAAGATTCAAAGAGAATGAGATGCCAGCTCCTTTCATTCAGTCAGTAGCTTCAATCATTTCTGGACGTTTTTCAATGGCAAAGATCAATGAATATTGTAAATGTACAAACAGTAATTTCTCCGCATTGCAAGGTGCAATTCTGAAATTTTTTGCTTTTTCCTGCTCCTCTTAGCATGATAAAGAAGATTCAAAGAGAGTGAGATGCCAGCTCCTTTCATTCAGTCAGTAGCTTCAAACATTTCTGGTATATGAATAACAGGATGTTTTTCAATGGCAAAAATCAATGAATATTGTAAATGCACAAACAGTAATTTCTCTGCATTGCAAGGTGCAATTCTGAAATTTTTTGCTTTTTCCTGCTCCTCTTAGCATGATAAAGAAGATTCAAAGAGAGTGAGATGCCAGCTCCTTTCATTCAGTCAGTAGCTTCAATCATTTCTGGACGTTTTTCAATGGCAAAAATCATTGAACATTGTAAATGCACAAACAGTAATTTCTCCGCATTGCAAGGTGCAATTCTGAAATTTTTTGCTTTTTCCTGCTCCTCTTAGCATGATAAAGAAGATTCAAAGAGAATGAGATGCCAGCTCCTTTCATTCAGTCAGTAGCTTCAAACATTTCTGGTATATGAATAACATGATGTTTTTCAATGGCAAAAATCAATGAATATTGTAAATGCACAAACAGTAATTTCTCCGCATTGCAAGGTGCAATTCTGAAATTTTTTGCTTTTTCCTGCTCCTCTAAGCATGATAAAGAAGATTCAAAGAGAGTGAGATGCCAGCTCCTTTCATTCAGTCAGTAGCTTCAATCATTTCTGGACGTTTTTCAATGGCAAAAATCAATGAATATTGTAAATGCACAAACCGTAATTTCTCCGCATTGCAAGGTGCAATTCTGAAATTTTTTGCTTTTTCCTGCTCCTCTTAGCATGATAAACAAGATTCAAAGAGAATGAGATGCCAGCTCCTTTCATTCAGTCAGTAGCTTCAATCATTTCTGGACGTTTTTCAATGGCAAAGATCAATGAATATTGTAAATGTACAAACAGTAATTTCTCCGCATTGCAAGGTGCAATTCTGAAATTTTTTGCTTTTTCCTGCTCCTCTTAGCATGATAAAGAAGATTCAAAGAGAGTGAGATGCCAGCTCCTTTCATTCAGTCAGTAGCTTCAAACATTTCTGGTATATGAATAACATGATGTTTTTCAATGGCAAAAATCAATGAATATTGTAAATGCACAAACAGTAATTTCTCTGCATTGCAAGGTGCAATTCTGAAATTTTTTGCTTTTTCCTGCTCCTCTTAGCATGATAAAGAAGATTCAAAGAGAGTGAGATGCCAGCTCCTTTCATTCAGTCAGTAGCTTCAATCATTTCTGGACGTTTTTCAATGGCAAAAATCATTGAACATTGTAAATGCACAAACAGTAATTTCTCCGCATTGCAAGGTGCAATTCTGAAATTTTTTGCTTTTTCCTGCTCCTCTTAGCATGATAAAGAAGATTCAAAGAGAATGAGATGCCAGCTCCTTTCATTCAGTCAGTAGCTTCAATCATTTCTGGTATATGAATAACATGATGTTTTTCAATGGCAAAAATCAATGAATATTGTAAATGCACAAACAGTAATTTCTCCGCATTGCAAGGTGCAATTATGAAATTTTTTACTTTTTCCTGCTCCTCTTAGCATGTTAAACAAGATTCAAAGAGAGTGAGATGCCAGCTCCTTTCATTCAGTCAGTAGCTTCAATCATTTCTGGACGTTTTTCAATGGCAAAAATCAATGAATATTGTAAATGCACAAACAGTAAATTCTCCGCATTGCAATGTGCAATTCTGAAATTTTTTGCTTTTTCCTGCTCCTATAAGCATGATAAAGAAGATTCAAAGAGAGTGAGATGCCAGCTCCTTTCATTCAGTCAGTAGCTTCAATCATTTCTGGACGTTTTTCAATGGCAAAAATCAATGAATATTGTAAATGCACAAACAGTAATTTCTCCGCATTGCAAGGTGCAATTCTGAAATTTTTTGCTTTTTCCTGCTCCTCTTAGCATGATAAACAAGATTCAAAGAGAGTGAGATGCCAGCTCCTTTCATTCAGTCAGTAGCTTCAATCATTTCTGGACGTTTTTCAATGGCAAAAATCAATGAATATTGTAAATGCACAAACAGTAATTTCTCCGCATTGCAAGGTGCAATTCTGAAATTTTTTGCTTTTTCCTGCTCCTCTTAGCATGATAAAGAAGATTCAAAGAGAGTGAGATGCCAGCTCCTTTCATTCAGTCAGTAGCTTCAAACATTTCTGGTATATGAATAACATGATGTTTTTCAATGGCAAAAATCAATGAATATTGTAAATGCACAAACAGTAATTTCTCCGCAATGCAAGGTGCAATTCTGAAATTTTTTGCTTTTTCCTGCTCCTCTTAGCATGATAAAGAAGATTCAAAGAGAGTGAGATGCCAGCTCCTTTCATTCAGTCAGTAGCTTCAATCATTTCTGGACGTTTTTCAATGGCAAAAATCAATGAATATTGTAAATGCACAAACAGTAATTTCTCCGCATTGCAAGGTGCAATTCTGAAATTTTTTGCTTTTTCCTGCTCCTCTTAGCATGATAAACAAGATTCAAAGAGAGTGAGATGCCAGCTCCTTTCATTCAGTCAGTAGCTTCAATCATTTCTGGACGTTTTTCAATGGCAAAAATCAATGAATATTGTAAATGCACAAACAGTAATTTCTCCGCATTGCAAGGTGCAATTCTGAAATTTTTTGCTTTTTTCTGCTCTTCTTAGCATGATAAAGAAGATTCAAAGAGAGTGAGATGCCAGCTCCTTTCATTCAGTCAGTAGCTTCAAACATTTCTGGTATATGAATAACATGATGTTTTTCAATGGCAAAAATCAATGAATATTGTAAATGCACAAACAGTAATTTCTCCGCATTGCAAGGTGCAATTATGAAATTTTTTGCTTTTTCCTGCTCCTCTTAGCATGATAAAGAAGATTCAAAGAGAGTGAGATGCCAGCTCCTTTCATTCAGTCAGTAGCTTCAATCATTTCTGGACGTTTTTCAATGGCAAAAATCAATGAATATTGTAAATGCACAAACAGTAATTTCTCCGCATTGCAAGGTGCAATTCTGAAATTTTTTGCTTTTTCCTGCTCCTCTTAGCAAGATAAACAAGATTCAAAGAGAGTGAGATGCCAGCTCCTTTCATTCAGTCAGTAGCTTCAATCATTTCTGGACGTTTTTCAATGGCAAAAATCAATGAATATTGTAAATGCACAAACAGTAATTTCTCCGCATTGCAAGGTGCAATTCTGAAATTTTTTGCTTTTTCCTGCTCCTCTTAGCATGATAAAGAAGATTCAAAGAGAGTGAGATGCCAGCTCCTTTCATTCAGTCAGTAGCTTCAATCATTTCTGGACGTTTTTCAATGGCAAAAATCAATGAATATTGTAAATGCACAAACAGTAATTTCTCCGCATTGCAAGGTGCAATTCTGAAATTTTTTGCTTTTTCCTGCTCCTCTTAGCATGATAAAGAAGATTCAAAGAGAGTGAGATGCCAGCTCCTTTCATTCAGTCAGTAGCTTCAATCATTTCTGGATGTTTTTCAATGGCAAAAATCAATGAATATTGTAAATGCACAAACAGTAATTTCTCCGCATTGCAAGGTGCAATTCTGAAATTTTTTGCTTTTTCCTGCTCCTCTTAGCATGATAAAGAAGATTCAAAGAGAGTGAGATGCCAGCTCCTTTCATTCAGTCAGTAGCTTCAAACATTTCTGGTATATGAATAACATGATGTTTTTCAATGGCAAAAATCAATGAATATTGTAAATGCACAAACAGTAATTTCTCCGCATTGCAAGGTGCAATTCTGAAATTTATTGCTTTTTCCTGCTCCTCTAAGCATGATAAAGAAGATTCAAAGAGAGTGAGATGCCAGCTCCTTTCCTTCAGTCAGTAGCTTCAATCATTTCTGGACGTTTTTCAATGGCAAAAATCAATGAATATTGTAAATGCACAAACAGTAATTTCTCCGCATTGCAAGGTGCAATTCTGAAATTTTTTGCTTTTTCCTGCTCCTCTTAGCATGATAAACAAGATTCAAAGAGAATGAGATGCCAGCTCCTTTCATTCAGTCAGTAGCTTCAATCATTTCTGGACGTTTTTCAATGGCAAAGATCAATGAATATTGTAAATGTACAAACAGTAATTTCTCCGCATTGCAAGGTGCAATTCTGAAAGTTTTTGCTTTTTCCTGCTCCTCTTAGCATGATAAAGAAGATTCAAAGAGAGTGAGATGCCAGCTCCTTTCATTCAGTCAGTAGCTTCAAACATTTCTGGTATATGAATAACGATGTTTTTCAATGGCAAAAATCAATGAATATTGTAAATGCACAAACAGTAATTTCTCCGCATTGCAAGGTGCAATTCTGAAATTTTTTGCTTTTTCCTGCTCCTCTTAGCATGATAAAGAAGATTCAAAGAGAGTGAGATGCCAGCTCCTTTCATTCAGTCAGTAGCTTCAATCATTTCTGGACGTTTTTCAATGGCAAAAATCATTGAACATTGTAAATGCACAAACAGTAATTTCTCCGCATTGCAAGGTGCAATTCTGAAATTTTTTGCTTTTTCCTGCTCCTCTTAGCATGATAAAGAAGATTCAAAGAGAATGAGATGCCAGCTCCTTTCATTCAGTCAGTAGCTTCAATCATTTCTGGTATATGAATAACATGATGTTTTTCAATGGCAAAAATCAATGAATATTGTAAATGCACAAACAGTAATTTCTCCGCATTGCAAGGTGCAATTCTGAAATTTTTTGCTTTTTCCTGCTCCTCTTAGCATGATAAAGAAGATTCAAAGAGAGTGAGATGCCAGCTCCTTTCATTCAGTCAGTAGCTTCAATCATTTCTGGATGTATTTCAATTTCAAAAATCAATGAATATTGTAAATGCACAAACAGTAATTTCTCCGCATTGCAAGGTGCAATTATGAAATTTTTTACTTTTTCCTGCTCCTCTTAGCATGATAAAGAAGATTCAAAGAGAGTGAGATGCCAGCTCCTTTCATTCAGTCAGTAGCTTCAATCATTTCTGGACGTTTTTCAATGGCAAAAATCAATGAATATTGTAAATGCACAAACAGTAATTTCTCCGCATTGCAAGGTGCAATTCTGAAATTTTTTGCTTTTTCCTGCTCCTCTTAGCATGATAAAGAAGATTCAAAGAGAGTGAGATGCCAGCTCCTTTCATTCAGTCAGTAGCTTCAATCATTTCTGGACGTTTTTCAATGGCAAAAATCAATGAATATTGTAAATGCACAAACAGTAATTTCTCCACATTGCAAGGTGCAATTCTGAAATTTTTTGCTTTTTCCTGCTCCTCTTAGCATGATAAAGAAGAATCAAAGAGAGTGAGATGCCAGCTCCTTTCATTCAGTCAGTAGCTTCAATCATTTCTGGATGTTTTTCAATGGCAAAAATCAATGAATATTGTAAATGCACAGACAGTAATTTCTCCGCATTGCAAGGTGCAATTCTGAAATTTTTTGCTTTTTCCTGCTCCTCTTAGCATGATAAAGAAGATTCAAAGAGAGTGAGATGCCAGCTCCTTTCATTCAGTCAGTAGCTTCAAACATTTCTGGTATATGAATAACATGTTTTTCAATGGCAAAAATCAATGAATATTGTAAATGCACAAACAGTAATTTCTCCGCATTGCAAGTGCAATTCTGAAATTTTTTGCTTTTTCCTGCTCCTCTTAGCATGATAAAGAAGATTCAAAGAGAGTGAGATGCCAGCTCCTTTCATTCAGTCAGTAGCTTCAATCATTTCTGGACGTTTTTCAATGGCAAAAATCAATGAATATTGTAAATGCACAAACAGTAATTTCTCCGCATTGCAAGGTGCAATTATGAAATTTTTTGCTTTTTCCTGCTCCTCTTAGCATGATAAAGAAGATTCAAAGAGAGTGAGATGCCAGCTCCTTTCATTCAGTCAGTAGCTTCAATCATTTCTGGACGTTTTTCAATGGCAAAAATCAATGAATATTGTAAATGCACAAACAGTAATTTCTCCGCATTGCAAGGTGCAATTCTGAAATTTTTTGCTTTTTCCTGCTCCTCTTAGCAAGATAAACAAGATTCAAAGAGAGTGAGATGCCAGCTCCTTTCATTCAGTCAGTAGCTTCAATCATTTCTGGACGTTTTTCAATGGCAAAAATCAATGAATATTGTAAATGCACAAACAGTAATTTCTCCGCATTGCAAGGTGCAATTCTGAAATTTTTTGCTTTTTCCTGCTCCTCTTAGCATGATAAAGAAGATTCAAAGAGAGTGAGATGCCAGCTCCTTTCATTCAGTCAGTAGCTTCAATCATTTCTGGACGTTTTTCAATGGCAAAAATCAATGAATATTGTAAATGCACAAACAGTAATTTCTCCGCATTGCAAGGTGCAATTCTGAAATTTTTTGCTTTTTCCTGCTCCTCTTAGCATGATAAAGAAGATTCAAAGAGAGTGAGATGCCAGCTCCTTTCATTCAGTCAGTAGCTTCAATCATTTCTGGATGTTTTTCAATGGCAAAAATCAATGAATATTGTAAATGCACAAACAGTAATTTCTCCGCATTGCAAGGTGCAATTCTGAAATTTTTTGCTTTTTCCTGCTCCTCTTAGCATGATAAAGAAGATTCAAAGAGAGTGAGATGCCAGCTCCTTTCATTCAGTCAGTAGCTTCAAACATTTCTGGTATATGAATAACATGATGTTTTTCAATGGCAAAAATCAATGAATATTGTAAATGCACAAACAGTAATTTCTCCGCATTGCAAGGTGCAATTCTGAAATTTATTGCTTTTTCCTGCTCCTCTAAGCATGATAAAGAAGATTCAAAGAGAGTGAGATGCCAGCTCCTTTCATTCAGTCAGTAGCTTCAATCATTTCTGGACGTTTTTCAATGGCAAAAATCAATGAATATTGTAAATGCACAAACAGTAATTTCTCCGCATTGCAAGGTGCAATTCTGAAATTTTTTGCTTTTTCCTGCTCCTCTTAGCATGATAAACAAGATTCAAAGAGAATGAGATGCCAGCTCCTTTCATTCAGTCAGTAGCTTCAATCATTTCTGGACGTTTTTCAATGGCAAAGATCAATGAATATTGTAAATGTACAAACAGTAATTTCTCCGCATTGCAAGGTGCAATTCTGAAAGTTTTTGCTTTTTCCTGCTCCTCTTAGCATGATAAAGAAGATTCAAAGAGAGTGAGATGCCAGCTCCTTTCATTCAGTCAGTAGCTTCAAACATTTCTGGTATATGAATAACGATGTTTTTCAATGGCAAAAATCAATGAATATTGTAAATGCACAAACAGTAATTTCTCCGCATTGCAAGGTGCAATTCTGAAATTTTTTGCTTTTTCCTGCTCCTCTTAGCATGATAAAGAAGATTCAAAGAGAGTGAGATGCCAGCTCCTTTCATTCAGTCAGTAGCTTCAATCATTTCTGGACGTTTTTCAATGGCAAAAATCATTGAACATTGTAAATGCACAAACAGTAATTTCTCCGCATTGCAAGGTGCAATTCTGAAATTTTTTGCTTTTTCCTGCTCCTCTTAGCATGATAAAGAAGATTCAAAGAGAATGAGATGCCAGCTCCTTTCATTCAGTCAGTAGCTTCAATCATTTCTGGTATATGAATAACATGATGTTTTTCAATGGCAAAAATCAATGAATATTGTAAATGCACAAACAGTAATTTCTCCGCATTGCAAGGTGCAATTCTGAAATTTTTTGCTTTTTCCTGCTCCTCTTAGCATGATAAAGAAGATTCAAAGAGAGTGAGATGCCAGCTCCTTTCATTCAGTCAGTAGCTTCAATCATTTCTGGATGTATTTCAATTTCAAAAATCAATGAATATTGTAAATGCACAAACAGTAATTTCTCCGCATTGCAAGGTGCAATTATGAAATTTTTTACTTTTTCCTGCTCCTCTTAGCATGATAAACAAGATTCAAAGAGAGTGAGATGCCAGCTCCTTTCATTCAGTCAGTAGCTTCAATCATTTCTGGACGTTTTTCAATGGCAAAAATCAATGAATATTGTAAATGCACAAACAGTAATTTCTCCGCATTGCAAGGTGCAATTCTGAAATTTTTTGCTTTTTCCTGCTCCTCTTAGCATGATAAAGAAGATTCAAAGAGAGTGAGATGCCAGCTCCTTTCATTCAGTCAGTAGCTTCAATCATTTCTGGACGTTTTTCAATGGCAAAAATCAATGAATATTGTAAATGCACAAACAGTAATTTCTCCACATTGCAAGGTGCAATTCTGAAATTTTTTGCTTTTTCCTGCTCCTCTTAGCATGATAAAGAAGAATCAAAGAGAGTGAGATGCCAGCTCCTTTCATTCAGTCAGTAGCTTCAATCATTTCTGGATGTTTTTCAATGGCAAAAATCAATGAATATTGTAAATGCACAGACAGTAATTTCTCCGCATTGCAAGGTGCAATTCTGAAATTTTTTGCTTTTTCCTGCTCCTCTTAGCATGATAAAGAAGATTCAAAGAGAGTGAGATGCCAGCTCCTTTCATTCAGTCAGTAGCTTCAAACATTTCTGGTATATGAATAACATGATGTTTTTCAATGGCAAAAATCAATGAATATTGTAAATGCACAAACAGTAATTTCTCCACATTGCAAGGTGCAATTCTGAAATTTTTTGCTTTTTCCTGCTCCTCTTAGCATGATAAAGAAGATTCAAAGAGAGTGAGATGCCAGCTCCTTTCATTCAGTCAGTAGCTTCAATCATTTCTGGACGTTTTTCAATGGCAAAAATCAATGAATATTGTAAATGCACAAACAGTAATTTCTCCGCATTGCAAGGTGCAATTCTGAATTTTTTTGCTTTTTCCTGCTCCTCTTAGCATGATAAAGAAGATTCAAAGAGAGTGAGATGCCAGCTCCTTTCATTCAGTCAGTAGCTTCAAACATTTCTGGTATATTAATAACATGATGTTTTTCAATGGCAAAAATCAATGAATATTGTAAATACACAAACAGTAATTTCTCCGCATTGCAAGGTGCAATTCAGAAATTTTTTGCTTTTTCCTGCTCCTCTTAGCATGATAAAGAAGATTCAAAGAGAGTGAGATGCCAGCTCCTTTCATTCAGTCAGTAGCTTCAATCATTTCTGGACGTTTTTCAATGGCAAAAATCAATGAATATTGTAAATGCACAAACAGTAATTTCTCCGCATTGCAAGGTGCAATTCTGAAATTTTTTGCTTTTTCCTGCTCCTCTTAGCATGATAAAGAAGATTCAAAGAGAATGAGATGCCAGCTCCTTTCATTTAGTCAGTAGCTTCAAACATTTCTGGTATATGAATAACATGATGTTTTTCAATGGCAAAAATCAATGAATATTGTAAATGCACAAACAGTAATTTCTCCGCATTGCAAGGTGCAATTCTGAAATTTTTTGCTTTTTCCTGCTCCTCTTAGCATGATAAAGAAGATTCAAAGAGAGTGAGATGCCAGCTCCTTTCATTCAGTCAGTAGCTTCAATCATTTCTGGACGTATTTCAATGGCAAAAATCAATGAATATTGTAAATGCACAAACAGTAATTTCTCCGCATTGCAAGGTGCAATTATGAAATTTTTTACTTTTTCCTGCTCCTCTTAGCATGATAAACAAGATTCAAAGAGAGTGAGATGCCAGCTCCTTTCATTCAGTCAGTAGCTTCAATCATTTCTGGACGTTTTTCAATGGCAAAAATCAATGAATATTGTAAATGCAGAAACAGTAATTTCTCCGCATTGCAAGGTGCAATTCTGAAATTTTTTGCTTTTTCCTGCTCCTCTTAGCATGATAAAGAAGATTCAAAGAGAGTGAGATGCCAGCTCCTTTCATTCATTCAGTAGCTTCAAACATTTCTGGTATATGAATAACATGATGTTTTTCAATGGCAAAAATCAATGAATATTGTAAATGCACAAACAGTAATTTCTCCGCATTGCAAGGTGCAATTCTGAAATTTTTTGCTTTTTCCTGCTCCTCTTAGCATGATAAAGAAGATTCAAAGAGAGTGAGATGCCAGCTCCTTTCATTCAGTCAGTAGCTTCAATCATTTCTGGACGTTTTTCAATGGCAAAAATCAATGAATATTGTAAATGCACAAACAGTAATTTCTCCACATTGCAAGGTGCAATTCTGAAATTTTTTGCTTTTTCCTGCTCCTCTTAGCATGATAAAGAAGAATCAAAGAGAGTGAGATGCCAGCTCCTTTCATTCAGTCAGTAGCTTCAATCATTTCTGGACGTTTTTCAATGGCAAAAATCAATGAATATGGTAAATGCACAGACAGTAATTTCTCCGCATTGCAAGGTGCAATTCTGAAATTTTTTGCTTTTTCCTGCTCCTCTTAGCATGATAAAGAAGATTCAAAGAGAGTGAGATGCCAGCTCCTTTCATTCAGTCAGTAGCTTCAAACATTTCTGGTATATGAATAACATGTTTTTCAATGGCAAAAATCAATGAATATTGTAAATGCACAAACAGTAATTTCTCCGCATTGCAAGTGCAATTCTGAAATTTTATGCTTTTTCCTGCTCCTCTTAGCATGATAAAGAAGATTCAAAGAGAGTGACATGCCAGCTCCTTTCATTCAGTCAGTAGCTTCAATCATTTCTGGACGTTTTTCAATGGCAAAAATCAATGAATATTGTAAATGCACAAACAGTAATTTCTCCGCATTGCAAGGTGCAATTCTGAAATTTTTTGCTTTTTCCTGCTCCTCTTAGCATGATAAAGAAGATTCAAAGAGAATGAGATGCCAGCTCCTTTCATTTAGTCAGTAGCTTCAAACATTTCTGGTATATGAATAACATGATGTTTTTCAATGGCAAAAATCAATGAATATTGTAAATGCACAAACAGTAATTTCTCCGCATTGCAAGGTGCAATTCTGAAATTTTTTGCTTTTTCCTGCTCCTCTTAGCATGATAAAGAAGATTCAAAGAGAGTGAGATGCCAGCTCCTTTCATTCAGTCAGTAGCTTCAATCATTTCTGGACGTATTTCAATGGCAAAAATCAATGAATATTGTAAATGCACAAACAGTAATTTCTCCGCATTGCAAGGTGCAATTATGAAATTTTTTACTTTTTCCTGCTCCTCTTAGCATGATAAACAAGATTCAAAGAGAGTGAGATGCCAGCTCCTTTCATTCAGTCAGTAGCTTCAATCATTTCTGGACGTTTTTCAATGGCAAAAATCAATGAATATTGTAAATGCACAAACAGTAATTTCTCCGCATTGCAAGGTGCAATTCTGAAATTTTTTGCTTTTTCCTGCTCCTCTTAGCATGATAAAGAAGATTCAAAGAGAGTGAGATGCCAGCTCCTTTCATTCAGTCAGTAGCTTCAAACATTTCTGGTATATGAATAACATGATGTTTTTCAATGGCAAAAATCAATGAATATTGTAAATGCACAAACAGTAATTTCTCCGCATTGCAAGGTGCAATTCTGAAATTTTTTGCTTTTTCCTGCTCCTCTTAGCATGATAAAGAAGATTCAAAGAGAGTGAGATGCCAGCTCCTTTCATTCAGTCAGTAGCTTCAATCATTTCTGGATGTTTTTCAATGGCAAAAATCAATGAATATTGTAAATGCACAAACAGTAATTTCTCCACATTGCAAGGTGCAATTCTGAAATTTTTTGCTTTTTCCTGCTCCTCTTAGCATGATAAAGAAGAATCAAAGAGAGTGAGATGCCAGCTCCTTTCATTCAGTCAGTAGCTTCAATCATTTCTGGACGTTTTTCAATGGCAAAAATCAATGAATATTGTAAATGCACAGACAGTAATTTCTCCGCATTGCAAGGTGAAATTCTGAAATTTTTTGCTTTTTCCTGCTCCTCTTAGCATGATAAAGAAGATTCAAAGAGAGTGAGATGCCAGCTCCTTTCATTCAGTCAGTAGCTTCAAACATTTCTGGTATATGAATAACATGATGTTTTTCAATGGCAAAAATCAATGAATATTATAAATGCACAAACAGTAATTTCTCCACATTGCAAGGTGCAATTCTGAAATTTTTTGCTTTTTCCTGCTCCTCTTAGCATGATAAAGAAGATTCAAAGAGAGTGAGATGCCAGCTCCTTTCATTCAGTCAGTAGCTTCAATCATTTCTGGACGTTTTTCAATGGCAAAAATCAATGAATATTGTAAATGCACAAACAGTAATTTCTCCGCATTGCAAGGTGCAATTCTGAATTTTTTTGCTTTTTCCTGCTCCTCTTAGCATGATAAAGAAGATTCAAAGAGAGTGAGATGCCAGCTCCTTTCATTCAGTCAGTAGCTTCAAACATTTCTGGTATATGAATAACATGATGTTTTTCAATGGCAAAAATCAATGAATATTGTAAATGCACAAACAGTAATTTCTCCGCATTGCAAGGTGCAATTCTGAAATTTTTTGCTTTTTCCTGCTCCTCTTAGCATGATAAAGAAGATTCAAAGAGAGTGAGATGCCAGCTCCTTTCATTCAGTCAGTAGCTTCAAACATTTCTGGTACATGAATAACATGTTTTTCAATGGCAAAAATCAATGAATATTGTAAATGCACAAACAGTAATTTCTCCTCATTGCAAGTGCAATTCTGAAATTTTTTGCTTTTTCCTGCTCCTCTTAGCATGATAAAGAAGATTCAAAGAGAGTGAGATGCCAGCTCCTTTCATTCAGTCAGTAGCTTCAATCATTTCTGGACGTTTTTCAATGGCAAAAATCAATGAATATTGTAAATGCACAAACAGTAATTTCTCCGCATTGCAAGATGCAATTCTGAAATTTTTTGCTTTTTCCTGCTCCTCTTAGCATGATAAAGAAGATTCAAAGAGAATGAGATGCCAGCTCCTTTCATTTAGTCAGTAGCTTCAAACATTTCTGGTATATGAATAACATGATGTTTTTCAATGGCAAAAATCAATGAATATTGTAAATGCACAAACAGTAATTTCTCCGCATTGCAAGGTGCAATTCTGAAATTTTTTGCTTTTTCCTGCTCCTCTTAGCATGATAAAGAAGATACAAAGAGAGTGAGATGCCAGCTCCTTTCATTCAGTCAGTAGCTTCAATCATTTCTGGACGTTTTTCAATGGCAAAAATCATTGAATATTGTAAATGCACAAACAGTAATTTCTCCGCATTGCAAGGTGCAATTCTGAAATTTTTTGCTTTTTCCTGCTCCTCTTAGCATGATAAAGAAGATTCAAAGAGAGTGAGATGCCAGCTCCTTTCATTCAGTCAGTAGCTTCAATCATTTCTGGACGTTTTTCAATGGCAAAAATCAATGAATATTGTAAATGCACAAACAGTAATTTCTCCGCATTGCAAGGTGCAATTCTGAAATTTTTTGCTTTTTCCTGCTCCTCTTAGCATGATAAACAAGATTCAAAGAGAGTGAGATGCCAGCTCCTTTCATTCAGTCAGTAGCTTCAATCATTTCTGGACGTTTTTCAATGGCAAAAATCAATGAATATTGTAAATGCACAAACAGTAATTTCTCCTCATTGCAAGGTGCAATTCTGAAATTTTTTGCTTTTTCCTGCTCCTCTTAGCATGATAAAGAAGATTCAAAGAGAGTGAGATGCCAGCTCCTTTCATTCAGTCAGTAGCTTCAATCATTTCTGGACGTTTTTCAATGGCAAAAATCAATGAATATTGTAAATGCACAAACAGTAATTTCTCCGCATTGCAAGGTGCAATTCTGAAATTTTTTGCTTTTTCCTGCTCCTCTTAGCATGATAAAGAAGATTCAAAGAGAGTGACATGCCAGCTCCTTTCATTCAGTCAGTAGCTTCAAACATTTCTGGTATATGAATAACATGTTTTTCAATGGCAAAAATCAATGAATATTGTAAATGCACAAACAGTAATTTCTCCGCATTGCAAGTGCAATTCTGAAATTTTTTGCTTTTTCCTGCTCCTCTTAGCATGATAAAGAAGATTCAAAGAGAGTGAGATGCCAGCTCCTTTCATTCAGTCAGTAGCTTCAATCATTTCTGGACGTTTTTCAATGGCAAAAATCAATGAATATTGTAAATGCACAAACAGTAATTTCTACGCATTGCAAGGTGCAATTCTGAAATTTTTTGCTTTTTCCTGCTCCTCTTAGCATGGTAAAGAAGATTCAAAGAGAATGAGATGCCAGCTCCTTTCATTTAGTCAGTAGCTTCAAACATTTCTGGTATATGAATAACATGATGTTTTTCAATGGCAAAAATCAATGAATATTGTAAATGCACAAACAGTAATTTCTCCGCATTGCAAGGTGCAATTCTGAAATTTTTTGCTTTTTCCTGCTCCTCTTAGCATGATAAAGAAGATACAAAGAGAGTGAGATGCCAGCTCCTTTCATTCAGTCAGTAGCTTCAATCATTTCTGGACGTTTTTCAATGGCAAAAATCAATGAATATTGTAAATGCACAAACAGTAATTTCTCCGCATTGCAAGGTGCAATTCTGAAATTTTTTGCTTTTTCCTGCTCCTCTTAGCATGATAAAGAAGATTCAAAGAGAATGAGATGCCAGCTCCTTTCATTTAGTCAGTAGCTTCAAACATTTCTGGTATATGAATAACATGATGTTTTTCAATGGCAAAAATCAATGAATATTGTAAATGCACAAACAGTAATTTCTCCGCATTGCAAGGTGCAATTCTGAAATTTTTTGCTTTTTCCTGCTCCTCTTAGCATGATAAAGAAGATTCAAAGAGAGTGAGATGCCAGCTCCTTTCATTCAGTCAGTAGCTTCAATCATTTCTGGACGTATTTCAATGGCAAAAATCAATGAATATTGTAAATGCACAAACAGTAATTTCTCCGCATTGCAAGGTGCAATTATGAAATTTTTTACTTTTTCCTGCTCCTCTTAGCATGATAATCAAGCTTCAAAGAGAGTGAGATGCCAGCTCCTTTCATTCAGTCAGTAGCTTCAATCATTTCTGGACGTTTTTCAATGGCAAAAATCAATGAATATTGTAAATGCACAAACAGTAATTTCTCCGCATTGCAAGGTGCAATTCTGAAATTTTTTGCTTTTTCCTGCTCCTCTTAGCATGATAAAGAAGATTCAAAGAGAGTGAGATGCCAGCTCCTTTCATTCAGTCAGTAGCTTCAAACATTTCTGGTATATGAATAACATGATGTTTTTCAATGGCAAAAATCAATGAATATTGTAAATGCACAAACAGTAATTTCTCCGCATTGCAAGGTGCAATTCAGAAATTTTTTGCTTTTTCCTGCTCCTCTTAGCATGATAAAGAAGATTCAAAGAGAGTGAGATGCCAGCTCCTTTCATTCAGTCAGTAGCTTCAATCATTTCTGGACGTTTTTCAATGGCAAAAATCAATGAATATTGTAAATGCACAAACAGTAATTTCTCCACATTGCAAGGTGCAATTCTGAAATTTTTTGCTTTTTCCTGCTCCTCTTAGCATGATAAAGAAGAATCAAAGAGAGTGAGATGCCAGCTCCTTTCATTCAGTCAGTAGCTTCAATCATTTCTGGACGTTTTTCAATGGCAAAAATCAATGAATATTGTAAATGCACAGACAGTAATTTCTCCGCATTGCAAGGTGAAATTCTGAAATTTTTTGCTTTTTCCTGCTCCTCTTAGCATGATAAAGAAGATTCAAAGAGAGTGAGATGCCAGCTCCTTTCATTCAGTCAGTAGCTTCAAACATTTCTGGTATATGAATAACATGATGTTTTTCAATGGCAAAAATCAATGAATATTGTAAATGCACAAACAGTAATTTCTCCGCATTGCAAGGTGCAATTCTGAAATTTTTTGCTTTTTCCTGCTCCTCTTAGCATGATAAAGAAGATTCAAAGAGAGTGAGATGCCAGCTCCTTTCATTCAGTCAGTAGCTTCAATCATTTCTGGACGTTTTTCAATGGCAAAAATCAATGAATATTGTAAATGCACAAACAGTAATTTCTCCGCATTGCAAGGTGCAGTTCTGAAATTTTTTGCTTTTTCCTGCTCCTCTTAGCATGATAAAGAAGATTCAAAGAGAGTGAGATGCCAGCTCCTTTCATTCAGTCAGTAGCTTCAATCAGTTCTGGACGTTTTTCAATGGCAAAAATCAATGAATATTGTAAATGCACAAAGAGTAATTTCTCCGCATTGCAAGGTGCAATTCTGAAATTTTTTGCTTTTTCCTGCTCCTCTTAGCATGATAAAGAAGATTCAAAGAGAGTGAGATGCCAGCTCCTTTCATTCAGTCAGTAGCTTCAAACATTTCTGGTATATGAATAACATGATGTTTTTCAATGGCAAAAATCAATGAATATTGTAAATGCACAAACAGTAATTTCTCCGCATTGCAAGGTGCAATTCTGAAATTTTTTGCTTTTTCCTGCTCCTCTTAGCATGATAAAGAAGATTCAAAGAGAGTGAGATGCCAGCTCCTTTCATTCAGTCAGTAGCTTCAATCATTTCTGGACGTTTTTCAATGGCAAAAATCATTGAATATTGTAAATGCACAAACAGTAATTTCTCCGCATTGCAAGGTGCAATTCTGAAATTTTTTGCTTTTTCCTGCTCCTCTTAGCATGATAAAGAAGATTCAAAGAGAGTGAGATGCCAGCTCCTTTCATTCAGTCAGTAGCTTCAATCATTTCTGGTATATGAATAACATGATGTTTTTCAATGGCAAAAATCAATGAATATTGTAAATGCACATACAGTAATTTCTCCGCATTGCAAGGTGCAATTCTGAAATTTTTTGCTTTTTCCTGCTCCTCTTAGCATGATAAAGAAGATTCAAAGAGAGTGAGATGCCAGCTCCTTTCATTCAGTCAGTAGCTTCAAACATTTCTGGTATATGAATAACATGATGTTTTTCAATGGCAAAAATCAATGAATATTGTAAATGCACAAACAGTAATTTCTCCGCATTGCAAGGTGCAATTCTGAAATTTTTTGCTTTTTCCTGCTCCTCTTAGCATGATAAAGAAGATTCAAAGAGAGTGAGATGCCAGCTCCTTTCATTCAGTCAGTAGCTTCAATCATTTCTGGACGTTTTTCAATGGCAAAAATCAATGAATATTGTAAATGCACAAACAGTAATTTCTCCGCATTGCAAGGTGCAGTTCTGAAATTTTTTGCTTTTTCCTGCTCCTCTTAGCATGATAAAGAAGATTCAAAGAGAGTGAGATGCCAGCTCCTTTCATTCAGTCAGTAGCTTCAATCATTTCTGGTATATGAATAACATGATGTTTTTCAATGGCAAAAATCAATGAATATTGTAAATGCACAAACAGTAATTTCGCCGCATTGCAAGGTGCAATTCTGAAATTTTTTGCTTTTTCCTGCTCCTCTAAGCATGATAAAGAAGATTCAAAGAGAGTGAGATGCCAGCTCCTTTCATTCAGTCAGTAGCTTCAATCATTTCTGGACGTTTTTCAATGGCAAAAATCAATGAATATTGTAAATGCACAAACAGTAATTTCTCCGCATTGCAAGGTGCAATTCTGAAATTTTTTGCTTTTTCCTGCTCCTCTTAGCATGATAAGCAAGATTCAAAGAGAGTGAGATGCCAGCTCCTTTCATTCAGTCAGTAGCTTCAATCATTTCTGGATGTTTTTCAATGGCAAAAATCAATGAATATTGTAAATGCACAAACAGTAATTTCTCCGCATTGCAAGGTGCAATTCTGAAATTTTTTGCTTTTTCCTGCTCCTCTTAGCATGATAAAGAAGATTCAAAGAGAGTGAGATGCCAGCTCCTTTCATTCAGTCAGTAGCTTCAAACATTTCTGGTATATGAATAACATGATGTTTTTCAATGGCAAAAATCAATGAATATTGTAAATGCACAAACAGTAATTTCTCCGCATTGCAAGGTGCAATTCTGAAATTTTTTGCTTTTTCCTGCTCCTCTTAGCATGATAAAGAAGATTCAAAGAGAGTGAGATGCCAGCTCCTTTCATTCAGTCAGTAGCTTCAATCATTTCTGGACGTTTTTCAATGGCAAAAATCAATGAATATTGTAAATGCACAAACAGTAATTTCTCCGCATTGCAAGGTGCAGTTCTGAAATTTTTTGCTTTTTCCTGCTCCTCTTAGCATGATAAAGAAGATTCAAAGAGAGTGAGATGCCAGCTCCTTTCATTCAGTCAGTAGCTTCAATCATTTCTGGTATATGAATAACATGATGTTTTTCAATGGCAAAAATCAATGAATATTGTAAATGCACAAACAGTAATTTCGCCGCATTGCAAGGTGCAATTCTGAAATTTTTTGCTTTTTCCTGCTCCTCTAAGCATGATAAAGAAGATTCAAAGAGAGTGAGATGCCAGCTCCTTTCATTCAGTCAGTAGCTTCAATCATTTCTGGACGTTTTTCAATGGCAAAAATCAATGAATATTGTAAATGCACAAACAGTAATTTCTCCGCATTGCAAGGTGCAATTCTGAAATTTTTTGCTTTTTCCTGCTCCTCTTAGCATGATAAGCAAGATTCAAAGAGAGTGAGATGCCAGCTCCTTTCATTCAGTCAGTAGCTTCAATCATTTCTGGATGTTTTTCAATGGCAAAAATCAATGAATATTGTAAATGCACAAACAGTAATTTCTCCGCATTGCAAGGTGCAATTCTGAAATTTTTTGCTTTTTCCTGCTCCTCTTAGCATGATAAAGAAGATTCAAAGAGAGTGAGATGCCAGCTCCTTTCATTCAGTCAGTAGCTTCAAACATTTCTGGTATATGAATAACATGATGTTTTTCAATGGCAAAAATCAATGAATATTGTAAATGCACAAACAGTAATTTCTCCGCATTGCAAGGTGCAATTCTGAAATTTTTTGCTTTTTCCTGCTCCTCTTAGCATGATAAAGAAGATTCAAAGAGAGTGAGATGCCAGCTCCTTTCATTCAGTCAGTAGCTTCAATCATTTCTGGACGTTTTTCAATGGCAAAAATCAATGAATATTGTAAATGCACAAACAGTAATTTCTCCGCATTGCAAGGTGCAATTCTGAAATTTTTTGCTTTTTCCTGCTCCTCTTAGCATGATAAACAAGATTCAAAGAGAGTGAGATGCCAGCTCCTTTCATTCAGTCAGTAGCTTCAATCATTTCTGGACGTTTTTCAATGGCCAAAATCAATGAATATTGTAAATGCACAAACAGTAATTTCTCCGCATTGCAAGGTGCAATTCTGAAATTTTTTGCTTTTTTCTGCTCCTCTTAGCATGATAAAGAAGATTCAAAGAGAGTGAGATGCCAGCTCCTTTCATTCAGTCAGTAGCTTCAAACATTTCTGGTAGATGAATAACATGATGTTTTTCAATGGCAAAAATCAATGAATATTGTAAATGCACAAACAGTAATTTCTCCGCATTGCAAGGTGCAATTCTGAAATTTTTTGCTTTTTCCTGCTCCTCTTAGCATGATAAAGAAGATTCAAAGAGAGTGAGATGCCAGCTCCTTTCATTCAGTCAGTAGCTTCAATCATTTCTGGACGTTTTTCAATGGCAAAAATCAATGAATATTGTAAATGCACAAACAGTAATTTCTCCGCATTGCAAGGTGCAATTCTGAAATTTTTTGCTTTTTCCTGCTCCTCTTAGCAAGATAAACAAGATTCAAAGAGAGTGAGATGCCAGCTCCTTTCATTCAGTCAGTAGCTTCAATCATTTCTGGACGTTTTTCAATGGCAAAAATCAATGAATATTGTAAATGCACAAACAGTAATTTCTCCGCATTGCAAGGTGCAATTCTGAAATTTTTTGCTTTTTCCTGCTCCTCTTAGCATGATAAAGAAGATTCAAAGAGAGTGAGATGCCAGCTCCTTTCATTCAGTCAGTAGCTTCAATCATTTCTGGACGTTTTTCAATGGCAAAAATCAATGAATATTGTAAATGCACAAACAGTAATTTCTCCGCATTGCAAGGTGCAATTCTGAAATTTTTTGCTTTTTCCTGCTCCTCTTAGCATGATAAAGAAGATTCAAAGAGAGTGAGATGCCAGCTCCTTTCATTCAGTCAGTAGCTTCAATAATTTCTGGTATATGAATAACATGATGTTTTTCAATGGCAAAAATCAATGAATATTGTAAATGCACAAACAGTAATTTCGCCGCATTGCAAGGTGCAATTCTGAAAGTTTTTGCTTTTTCCTGCTCCTCTAAGCATTATAAAGAAGATTCAAAGAGAGTGAGATGCCAGCTCCTTTCATTCAGTCAGTAGCTTCAATCATTTCTGGATTTTTTTCAATGGCAAAAATCAATGAATATTGTAAATGCACAAACAGTAATTTCTCCGCATTGCAAGGTGCAATTCTGAAATTTTTTGCTTTTTCCTGCTCCTCTTAGCATGATAAACAAGATTCAAAGAGAGTGAGATGCCAGCTCCTTTCATTCAGTCAGTAGCTTCAATCATTTCTGGACGTTTTTCAATGGCAAAAATCAATGAATATTGTAAATGCACAAACAGTAATTTCTCCGCATTGCAAGGTGCAATTCTGAAATTTTTTGCTTTTTCCTGCTCCTCTTAGCATGATAAAGAAGATTCAAAGAGAGTGAGATGCCAGCTCCTTTCATTCAGTCAGTAGCTTCAAACATTTCTGGTATATGAATAACATGATGTTTTTCAATGGCAAAAATCAATGAATATTGTAAATGCACAAACAGTAATTTCTCCGCATTGCAAGGTGCAATTCTGAAATTTTTTGCTTTTTCCTGCTCCTCTTAGCATGATAAAGAAGATTCAAAGAGAGTGAGATGCCAGCTCCTTTCATTCAGTCAGTAGCTTCAATCATTTCTGGACGTTTTTCAATGGCAAAAATCAATGAATATTGTAAATGCACAAACAGTAATTTCTCCGCATTGCAAGGTGCAATTCTGAAATTTTTTGCTTTTTCCTGCTCCTCTTAGCATGATAAACAAGATTCAAAGAGAGTGAGATGCCAGCTCCTTTCATTCAGTCAGTAGCTTCAATCATTTCTGGACGTTTTTCAATGGCAAAAATCAATGAATATTGTAAATGCACAAACAGTAATTTCTCCGCATTGCAAGGTGCAATTCTGAAATTTTTTGCTTTTTTCTGCTCCTCTTAGCATGATAAAGAAGATTCAAAGAGAGTGAGATGCCAGCTCCTTTCATTCAGTCAGTAGCTTCAAACATTTCTGGTATATGAATAACATGATGTTTTTCAATGGCAAAAATCAATGAATATTGTAAATGCACAAACAGTAATTTCTCCGCATTGCAAGGTGCAATTCTGAAATTTTTTGCTTTTTCCTGCTCCTCTTAGCATGATAAAGAAGATTCAAAGAGAGTGAGATGCCAGCTCCTTTCATTCAGTCAGTAGCTTCAATCATTTCTGGACATTTTTCAATGGCAAAAATCAATGAATATTGTAAATGCACAAACAGTAATTTCTCCGCATTGCAAGGTGCAATTCTGAAATTTTTTGCTTTTTCCTGCTCCTCTTAGCATGATAAAGAAGATTCAAAGAGAGTGAGATGCCAGCTCCTTTCATTCAGTCAGTAGCTTCAATCATTTCTGGATGTTTTTCAATGGCAAAAATCAATGAATATTGTAAATGCACAAACAGTAATTTCTCCGCATTGCAATGTGCAATTCTGAAATTTTTTGCTTTTTCCTGCTCCTCTTAGCATGATAAAGAAGATTCAAAGAGAGTGAGATGCCAGCTCCTTTCATTCAGTCAGTAGCTTCAAACATTTCTGGTATATGAATAACATGATGTTTTTCAATGGCAAAAATCAATGAATATTGTAAATGCACAAACAGTAATTTCTCCGCATTGCAAGGTGCAATTCTGAAATTTTTTGCTTTTTCCTGCTCCTCTAAGCATGATAAAGAAGATTCAAAGAGAGTGAGATGCCAGCTCCTTTCATTCAGTCAGTAGCTTCAATCATTTCTGGACGTTTTTCAATGGCAAAAATCAATGAATATTGTAAATGCACAAACAGTAATTTCTCCGCATTGCAACGTGCAATTCTGAAATTTTTTGCTTTTTCCTGCTCCTCTTAGCATGATAAACAAGATTCAAAGAGAATGAGATGCCAGCTTCTTTCATTCAGTCAGTAGCTTCAATCATTTCTGGATGTTTTTCAATGGCAAAAATCAATGAATATTGTAAATGCACAAACAGTAATTTCTCCGCATTGCATGGTGCAATTCTGAAATTTTTTGCTTTTTCCTGCTCCTCTTAGCATGATAAAGAAGATTCAAAGAGAGTGAGATGCCAGCTCCTTTCATTCAGTCAGTAGCTTCAATCATTTCTGGACGTTTTTCAATGGCAAAAATCAATGAATATTGTAAATGCACAAACAGTAATTTCTCCGCATTGCAAGGTGCAATTCTGAAATTTTTTGCTTTTTCCTGCTCCTCTTAGCAAGATAAACAAGATTCAAAGAGAGTGAGATGCCAGCTCCTTTCATTCAGTCAGTAGCTTCAATCATTTCTGGACGTTTTTCAATGGCAAAAATCAATGAATATTGTAAATGCACAAACAGTAATTTCTCCGCATTGCAAGGTGCAATTCTGAAATTTTTTGCTTTTTCCTGCTCCTCTTAGCATGATAAAGAAGATTCAAAGAGAGTGAGATGCCAGCTCCTTTCATTCAGTCAGTAGCTTCAATCATTTCTGGACGTTTTTCAATGGCAAAAATCAATGAATATTGTAAATGCACAAACAGTAAATTCTCCGCATTGCAAGGTGCAATTCTGAAATTTTTTGCTTTTTCCTGCTCCTCTTAGCATGATAAGCAAGATTCAAAGAGAATGAGATGCCAGCTCCTTTCATTCAGTCAGTAGCTTCAATCATTTCTGGACGTTTTTCAATGGCAAAAATCAATGAATATTGTAAATGCACAAACAGTAATTTCTCCGCATTGCAAGGTGCAATTCTGAAATTTTTTGCTTTTTCCTGCTAATCTTAGCATGATAAAGAAGATTCAAAGAGAGTGAGATGCCAGCTCCTTTCATTCAGTCAGTAGCTTCAAACATTTCTGGTATATGAATAACATGATGTTTTTCAATGGCAAAAATCAATGAATATTGTAAATGCACAAACAGTAATTTCTCCGCATTGCAAGGTGCAATTCTGAATTTTTTTGCTTTTTCCTGCTCCTCTTAGCATGATAAAGAAGATTCAAAGAGAGTGAGATGCCAGCTCCTTTCATTCAGTCAGTAGCTTCAATCATTTCTGGACGTTTTTCAATGGCAAAAATCAATGAATATTGTAAATGCACAAACAGTAATTTCTCCGCATTGCAAGGTGCAATTCTGAAATTTTTTGCTTTTTCCTGCTCCTCTAAGCATGATAAAGAAGATTCAAAGAGAGTGAGATGCCAGCTCCTTTCATTCAGTCAGTAGCTTCAATCATTTCTGGACGTTTTTCAATGGCAAAAATCAATGAATATTGTAAATGCACAAACAGTAATTTCTCCGCATTGCAAGGTGCAATTCTGAAATTTTTTGCTTTTTCCTGCTCCTCTTAGCATGATAAAGAAGATTCAAAGAGAGTGAGATGCCAGCTCCTTTCATTCAGTCAGTAGCTTCAATCATTTCTGGACGTTTTTCAATGGCAAAAATCAATGAATATTGTAAATGCACAAACAGTAAATTCTCCGCATTGCAAGGTGCAATTCTGAAATTTTTTGCTTTTTCCTGCTCCTCTTAGCATGATAAGCAAGATTCAAAGAGAATGAGATGCCAGCTCCTTTCATTCAGTCAGTAGCTTCAATCATTTCTGGACGTTTTTCAATGGCAAAAATCAATGAATATTGTAAATGCACAAACAGTAATTTCTCCGCATTGCAAGGTGCAATTCTGAAATTTTTTGCTTTTTCCTGCTCCTCTTAGCATGATAAAGAAGATTCAAAGAGAGTGAGATGCCAGCTCCTTTCATTCAGTCAGTAGCTTCAAACATTTCTGGTATATGAATAACATGATGTTTTTCAATGGCAAAAATCAATGAATATTGTAAATGCACAAACAGTAATTTCTCCGCATTGCAAGGTGCAATTGGAATTTTTTTGCTTTTTCCTGCTCCTCTTAGCATGATAAAGAAGATTCAAAGAGAGTGAGATGCCAGCTCCTTTCATTCAGTCAGTAGCTTCAATCATTTCTGGACGTTTTTCAATGGCAAAAATCAATGAATATTGTAAATGCACAAACAGTAATTTCTCCGCATTGCAAGGTGCAATTCTGAAATTTTTTGCTTTTTCCTGCTCCTCTAAGCATGATAAAGAAGATTCAAAGAGAGTGAGATGCCAGCTCCTTTCATTCAGTCAGTAGCTTCAATCATTTCTGGACGTTTTTCAATGGCAAAAATCAATGAATATTGTAAATGCACAAACAGTAATTTCTCCGCATTGCAAGGTGCAATTCTGAATTTTTTTGCTTTTTCCTGCTCCTCTTAGCATGATAAAGAAGATTCAAAGAGAGTGAGATGCCAGCTCCTTTCATTCAGTCAGTAGCTTCAAACATTTCTGGTATATGAATAACATGATGTTTTTCAATGGCAAAAATCAATGAATATTGTAAATGCACAAACAGTAATTTCTCCGCATTGCAAGGTGAAATTTTGAAATTTTTTGCTTTTTCCTGCTCCTCTTAGCATGATAAAGAAGATTCAAAGAGAGTGAGATGCCAGCTCCTTTCATTCAGTCAGTAGCTTCAATCATTTCTGGACGTTTTTCAATGGCAAAAATCAATGAATATTGTAAATGCACAAACAGTAATTTCTCCGCATTGCAAGGTGCAATTCTGAAATTTTTGGCTTTTTCCTGCTCCTCTTAGCATGATAAACAAGATTCAAAGAGAGTGAGATGCCAGCTCCTTTCATTCAGTCAGTAGCTTCAATCATTTCTGGATGTTTTTCAATGGCAAAAATCAATGAATATTGTAAATGCACAAACAGTAATTTCTCCGCATTGCAAGGTGCAATTCTGAAATTTTTTGCTTTTTTCTGCTCCTCTTAGCATGATAAAAAAGATTCAAAGAGAGTGAGATGCCAGCTCCTTTCATTCAGTCAGTAGCTTCAAACATTTCTGGTATATGAATAACATGATGTTTTTCAATGGCAAAAATCAATGAATATTGTAAATGCACAAACAGTAATTTCTCCGCATTGCAAGGTGCAATTCTGAAATTTTTTGCATTTTCCTGCTCCTCTTAGCATGATAAAGAAGATTCAAAGAGAGTGAGATGCCAGCTCCTTTCATTCAGTCAGTAGCTTCAATCATTTCTGGACGTTTTTCAATGGCAAAAATCAATGAATATTGTAAATGCACAAACAGTAATTTCTCCGCATTGCAAGGTGCAATTCTGAAATTTTTTGCTTTTTCCTGCTCCTCTTAGCATGATAAACAAGATTCAAAGAGAGTGAGATGCCAGCTCCTTTCATTCAGTCAGTAGCTTCAATCATTTCTGGATGTTTTTCAATGGCAAAAATCAATGAATATTGTAAATGCACAAACAGTAATTTCTCCGCATTGCAAGGTGCAATTCTGAAATTTTTTGCTTTTTCCTGCTCCTCTTAGCATGATAAAGAAGATTCAAAGAGAGTGAGATGCCAGCTCCTTTCATTCAGTCAGTAGCTTCAATCATTTCTGGATGTTTTTCAATGGCAAAAATCAATGAATATTGTAAATGCACAAACAGTAATTTCTCCGCATTGCAAGGTGCAATTCTGAAATTTTTTGCTTTTTCCTGCTCCTCTTAGCATGATAAAGAAGATTCAAAGAGAGTGAGATGCCAGCTCCTTTCATTCTGTCAGTAGCTTCAATCATTTCTGGATGTTTTTCAATGGCAAAAATCAATGAATATTGTAAATGCACAAACAGTAATTTCTCCGCATTGCAAGGTGCAATTCTGAAATTTTTTGCTTTTTCCTGCTCCTCTTAGCATGATAAAGAAGATTCAAAGAGAGTGAGATGCCAGCTCCTTTCATTCAGTCAGTAGCTTCAAACATTTCTGGTATATGAATAACATGATGTTTTTCAATGGCAAAAATCAATGAATATTGTAAATGCACAAACAGTAATTTCTCCGCATTGCAAGGTGCAATTCTGAAATTTTTTGTTTTTCCTGCTCCTCTTAGCATGATAAAGAAGATTCAAAGAGAGTGAGATGCCAGCTCCTTTCATTCAGTCAGTAGCTTCAAACATTTCTGGTATATGAATAACATGATGTTTTTCAATGGCAAAAATCAATGAATATTGTAAATGCACAAACAGTAATTTCTCCGCATTGCAAGGTGCAATTCTGAAATTTTTTGCTTTTTCCTGCTCCTCTTAGCATGATAAACAAGATTCAAAGAGAGTGAGATGCCAGCTCCTTTCATTCAGTCAGTAGCTTCAATCATTTCTGGACGTTTTTCAATGGCAAAAATCAATGAATATTGTAAATGCACAAACAGTAATTTCTCCGCATTGCAAGGTGCAATTCTGAAATTTTTTGCTTTTTCCTGCTCCTCTTAGCATGATAAAGAAGATTCAAAGAGAGTGAGATGCCAGCTCCTTTCATTCAGTCAGTAGCTTCAAACATTTCTGGTATATGAATAACATGATGTTTTTCAATGGCAAAAATCAATGAATATTGTAAATGCACAAACAGTAATTTCTCCGCATTGCAAGGTGCAATTCTGAAATTTTTTGCTTTTTCCTGCTCCTCTTAGCATGATAAAGAAGATTCAAAGAGAGTGAGATGCCAGCTCCTTTCATTCAGTCAGTAGCTTCAATCATTTCTGGACGTTTTTCAATGGCAAAAATCAATGAATATTGTAAATGCACAAACAGTAATTTCTCCGCATTGCAAGGTGCAATTCTGAAATTTTTTGCTTTTTCCTGCTCCTCTTAGCATGATAAACAAGATTCAAAGAGAGTGAGATGCCAGCTCCTTTCATTCAGTCAGTAGCTTCAATCATTTCTGGACGTTTTTCAATGGCAAAAATCAATGAATATTGTAAATGCACAAACAGTAATTTCTCCGCATTGCAAGGTGCAATTCTGAAATTTTTTGCTTTTTTCTGCTCCTCTTAGCATGATAAAGAAGATTCAAAGAGAGTGAGATGCCAGCTCCTTTCATTCAGTCAGTAGCTTCAAACATTTCTGGTATATGAATAACATGATGTTTTTCAATGGCAAAAATCAATGAATATTGTAAATGCACAAACAGTAATTTCTCCGCATTGCAAGGTGCAATTCTGAAATTTTTTGCTTTTTCCTGCTCCTCTTAGCATGATAAAGAAGATTCAAAGAGAGTGAGATGCCAGCTCCTTTCATTCAGTCAGTAGCTTCAATCATTTCTGGACATTTTTCAATGGCAAAAATCAATGAATATTGTAAATGCACAAACAGTAATTTCTCCGCATTGCAAGGTGCAATTCTGAAATTTTTTGCTTTTTCCTGCTCCTCTTAGCATGATAAAGAAGATTCAAAGAGAGTGAGATGCCAGCTCCTTTCATTCAGTCAGTAGCTTCAATCATTTCTGGATGTTTTTCAATGGCAAAAATCAATGAATATTGTAAATGCACAAACAGTAATTTCTCCGCATTGCAATGTGCAATTCTGAAATTTTTTGCTTTTTCCTGCTCCTCTTAGCATGATAAAGAAGATTCAAAGAGAGTGAGATGCCAGCTCCTTTCATTCAGTCAGTAGCTTCAAACATTTCTGGTATATGAATAACATGATGTTTTTCAATGGCAAAAATCAATGAATATTGTAAATGCACAAACAGTAATTTCTCCGCATTGCAAGGTGCAATTCTGAAATTTTTTGCTTTTTCCTGCTCCTCTAAGCATGATAAAGAAGATTCAAAGAGAGTGAGATGCCAGCTCCTTTCATTCAGTCAGTAGCTTCAATCATTTCTGGACGTTTTTCAATGGCAAAAATCAATGAATATTGTAAATGCACAAACAGTAATTTCTCCGCATTGCAAGGTGCAATTCTGAAATTTTTTGCTTTTTCCTGCTCCTCTTAGCATGATAAACAAGATTCAAAGAGAATGAGATGCCAGCTTCTTTCATTCAGTCAGTAGCTTCAATCATTTCTGGACGTTTTTCAATGGCAAAAATCAATGAATATTGTAAATGCACAAACAGTAATTTCTCCGCATTGCATGGTGCAATTCTGAAATTTTTTGCTTTTTCCTGCTCCTCTTAGCATGATAAAGAAGATTCAAAGAGAGTGAGATGCCAGCTCCTTTCATTCAGTCAGTAGCTTCAATCATTTCTGGACGTTTTTCAATGGCAAAAATCAATGAATATTGTAAATGCACAAACAGTAATTTCTCCGCATTGCAAGGTGCAATTCTGAAATTTTTTGCTTTTTCCTGCTCCTCTTAGCAAGATAAACAAGATTCAAAGAGAGTGAGATGCCAGCTCCTTTCATTCAGTCAGTAGCTTCAATCATTTCTGGACGTTTTTCAATGGCAAAAATCAATGAATATTGTAAATGCACAAACAGTAATTTCTCCGCATTGCAAGGTGCAATTCTGAAATTTTTTGCTTTTTCCTGCTCCTCTTAGCATGATAAAGAAGATTCAAAGAGAGTGAGATGCCAGCTCCTTTCATTCAGTCAGTAGCTTCAATCATTTCTGGACGTTTTTCAATGGCAAAAATCAATGAATATTGTAAATGCACAAACAGTAATTTCTCCGCATTGCAAGGTGCAATTCTGAAATTTTTTGCTTTTTCCTGCTCCTCTTAGCATGATAAAGAAGATTCAAAGAGAGTGAGATGCCAGCTCCTTTCATTCAGTCAGTAGCTTCAATCATTTCTGGATGTTTTTCAATGGCAAAAATCAATGAATATTGTAAATGCACAAACAGTAATTTCTCCGCATTGCAAGGTGCAATTCTGAAATTTTTTGCTTTTTCCTGCTCCTCTTAGCATGATAAAGAAGATTCAAAGAGAGTGAGATGCCAGCTCCTTTCATTCAGTCAGTAGCTTCAAACATTTCTGGTATATGAATAACATGATGTTTTTCAATGGCAAAAATCAATGAATATTGTAAATGCACAAACAGTAATTTCTCCGCATTGCAAGGTGCAATTCTGAAATTTTTTGCTTTTTCCTGCTCCTCTAAGCATGATAAAGAAGATTCAAAGAGAGTGAGATGCCAGCTCCTTTCATTCAGTCAGTAGCTTCAATCATTTCTGGACGTTTTTCAATGGCAAAAATCAATGAATATTGTAAATGCACAAACAGTAATTTCTCCGCATTGCAAGGTGCAATTCTGAAATTTTTTGCTTTTTCCTGCTCCTCTTAGCATGATAAACAAGATTCAAAGAGAATGAGATGCCAGCTCCTTTCATTCAGTCAGTAGCTTCAATCATTTCTGGACGTTTTTCAATGGCAAAAATCAATGAATATTGTAAATGCACAAACAGTAATTTCTCCGCATTGCAAGGTGCAATTCTGAAATTTTTTGCTTTTTCCTGCTCCTCTTAGCATGATAAAGAAGATTCAAAGAGAGTGAGATGCCAGCTCCTTTCATTCAGTCAGTAGCTTCAAACATTTCTGGTATATGAATAACATGATGTTTTTCAATGGCAAAAATCAATGAATATTGTAAATGCACAAACAGTAATTTCTCCGCATTGCAAGGTGCAATTCTGAATTTTTTTGCTTTTTCCTGCTCCTCTTAGCATGATAAAGAAGATTCAAAGAGAGTGAGATGCCAGCTCCTTTCATTCAGTCAGTAGCTTCAATCATTTCTGGACGTTTTTCAATGGCAAAAATCAATGAATATTGTAAATGCACAAACAGTAATTTCTCCGCATTGCAAGGTGCAATTCTGAATTTTTTTGCTTTTTCCTGCTCCTCTTAGCATGATAAAGAAGATTCAAAGAGAGTGAGATGCCAGCTCCTTTCATTCAGTCAGTAGCTTCAAACATTTCTGGTATATGAATAACATGATGTTTTTCAATGGCAAAAATCAATGAATATTGTAAATGCACAAACAGTAATTTCTCCGCATTGCAAGGTGAAATTTTGAAATTTTTTGCTTTTTCCTGCTCCTCTTAGCATGATAAAGAAGATTCAAAGAGAGTGAGATGCCAGCTCCTTTCATTCAGTCAGTAGCTTCAATCATTTCTGGACGTTTTTCAATGGCAAAAATCAATGAATATTGTAAATGCACAAACAGTAATTTCTCCGCATTGCAAGGTGCAATTCTGAAATTTTTTGCTTTTTCCTGCTCCTCTTAGCATGATAAAGAAGATTCAAAGAGAGTGAGATGCCAGCTCCTTTCATTCAGTCAGTAGCTTCAATCATTTCTGGATGTTTTTCAATGGCAAAAATCAATGAATATTGTAAATGCACAAACAGTAATTTCTCCGCATTGCAAGGTGCAATTCTGAAATTTTTTGCTTTTTTCTGCTCCTCTTAGCATGATAAAAAAGATTCAAAGAGAGTGAGATGCCAGCTCCTTTCATTCAGTCAGTAGCTTCAAACATTTCTGGTATATGAATAACATGATGTTTTTCAATGGCAAAAATCAATGAATATTGTAAATGCACAAACAGTAATTTCTCCGCATTGCAAGGTGCAATTCTGAAATTTTTTGCTTTTTCCTGCTCCTCTTAGCATGATAAAGAAGATTCAAAGAGAGTGAGATGCCAGCTCCTTTCATTCAGTCAGTAGCTTCAATCATTTCTGGACGTTTTTCAATGGCAAAAATCAATGAATATTGTAAATGCACAAACAGTAATTTCTCCGCATTGCAAGGTGCAATTCTGAAATTTTTTGCTTTTTCCTGCTCCTCTTAGCATGATAAAGAAGATTCAAAGAGAGTGAGATGCCAGCTCCTTTCATTCAGTCAGTAGCTTCAATCATTTCTGGATGTTTTTCAATGGCAAAAATCAATGAATATTGTAAATGCACAAACAGTAATTTCTCCGCATTGCAAGGTGCAATTCTGAAATTTTTTGCTTTTTCCTGCTCCTCTTAGCATGATAAAGAAGATTCAAAGAGAGTGAGATGCCAGCTCCTTTCATTCAGTCAGTAGCTTCAATCATTTCTGGACGTTTTTCAATGGCAAAAATCAATGAATATTGTAAATGCACAAACAGTAATTTCTCCGCATTGCAAGGTGCAATTCTGAAATTTTTTGCTTTTTCCTGCTCCTCTTAGCATGATAAAGAAGATTCAAAGAGAGTGAGATGCCAGCTCCTTTCATTCAGTCAGTAGCTTCAATCATTTCTGGATGTTTTTCAATGGCAAAAATCAATGAATATTGTAAATGCACAAACAGTAATTTCTCCGCATTGCAAGGTGCAATTCTGAAATTTTTTGCTTTTTCCTGCTCCTCTTAGCATGATAAAGAAGATTCAAAGAGAGTGAGATGCCAGCTCCTTTCATTCAGTCAGTAGCTTCAAACATTTCTGGTATATGAATAACATGATGTTTTTCAATGGCAAAAATCAATGAATATTGTAAATGCACAAACAGTAATTTCTCCGCATTGCAAGGTGCAATTCTGAAATTTTTTGTTTTTCTTGCTCCTCTTAGCATGATAAAGAAGATTCAAAGAGAGTGAGATGCCAGCTCCTTTCATTCAGTCAGTAGCTTCAAACATTTCTGGTATATGAATAACATGATGTTTTTCAATGGCAAAAATCAATGAATATTGTAAATGCACAAACAGTAATTTCTCCGCATTGCAAGGTGCAATTTTGAAATTTTTTGCTTTTTCCTCCTCCTCTTAGCATGATAAAGAAGATTCAAAGAGAGTGAGATGCCAGCTCCTTTCATTCAGTCAGTAGCTTCAAACATTTCTGGTATATGAATAACATGATGTTTTTCAATGGCAAAAATCAATGAATATTGTAAATGCACAAACAGTAATTTCTCCGCATTGCAAGGTGCAATTCTGAAATTTTTTGTTTTTCCTGCTCCTCTTAGCATGATAAAGAAGATTCAAAGAGAGTGAGATGCCAGCTCCTTTCATTCAGTCAGTAGCTTCAAACATTTCTGGTATATGAATAACATGATGTTTTTCAATGACAAAAATCAATGAATATTGTAAATGCACAAACAGTAATTTCTCCGCATTGCAAGGTGCAATTTTGAAATTTTTTGCTTTTTCCTGCTCCTCTTAGCATGATAAAGAAGATTCAAAGAGAGTGAGATGCCAGCTCCTTTCATTCAGTCAGTAGCTTCAATCATTTCTGGACGTTTTTCAATGGCAAAAATCAATGAATATTGTAAATGCACAAACAGTAATTTCTCCGCATTGCAAGGTGCAATTCTGAAATTTTTTGCTTTTTCCTGCTCCTCTTAGCATGATAAAGAAGATTCAAAGAGAGTGAGATGCCAGCTCCTTTCATTCAGTCAGTAGCTTCAAACATTTCTGGTATATGAATAACATGATGTTTTTCAATGGCAAAAATCAATGAATATTGTAAATGCACAAACAGTAATTTCTCCGCATTGCAAGGTGCAATTCTGAAATTTTTTGCTTTTTCCTGCTCCTCTTAGCATGATAAACAAGATTCAAAGAGAGTGAGTTGCCAGCTCCTTTCATTCAGTCAGTAGCTTCAATCATTTCTGGATGTTTTTCAATGGCAAAAATCAATGAATATTGTAAATGCACAAACAGTAATTTCTCCGCATTGCAAGGTGCAATTCTGAAATTTTTTGCTTTTTCCTGCTCCTCTTAGCATGATAAACAAGATTCAAAGAGAGTGAGATGCCAGCTCCTTTCATTCAGTCAGTAGCTTCAATCATTTCTGGATGTTTTTCAATGGCAAAAATCAATGAATATTGTAAATGCACAAACAGTAATTTCTCCGCATTGCAAGGTGCAATTCTGAAATTTTTTGCTTTTTTCTGCTCCTCTTAGCATGATAAAAAAGATTCAAAGAGAGTGAGATGCCAGCTCCTTTCATTCAGTCAGTAGCTTCAAACATTTCTGGTATATGAATAACATGATGTTTTTCAATGGCAAAAATCAATGAATATTGTAAATGCACAAACAGTAATTTCTCCGCATTGCAAGGTGCAATTCTGAAATTTTTTGCTTTTTCCTGCTCCTCTTAGCATGATAAAGAAGATTCAAAGAGAGTGAGATGCCAGCTCCTTTCATTCAGTCAGTAGCTTCAATCATTTCTGGACGTTTTTCAATGGCAAAAATCAATGAATATTGTAAATGCACAAACAGTAATTTCTCCGCATTGCAAGGTGCAATTCTGAAATTTTTTGCTTTTTCCTGCTCCTCTTAGCATGATAAACAAGATTCAAAGAGAGTGAGATGCCAGCTCCTTTCATTCAGCCAGTAGCTTCAATCATTTCTGGATGTTTTTCAATGGCAAAAATCAATGAATATTGTAAATGCACAAACAGTAATTTCTCCGTATTGCAAGGTGCAATTCTGAAATTTTTTGCTTTTTCCTGCTCCTCTTAGCATGATAAAAAAGATTCAAAGAGAGTGAGATGCCAGCTCCTTTCATTCAGTCAGTAGCTTCAATCATTTCTGGACGTTTTTCAATGGCAAAAATCATTGAATATTGTAAATGCACAAACAGTAATTTCTCCGCATTGCAAGGTGCAATTCTGAAATTTTTTGCTTTTTCCTGCTCCTCTTAGCATGATAAAGAAGATTCAAAGAGAGTGAGATGCCAGCTCCTTTTATTCAGTCAGTAGCTTCAATCATTTCTGGTATATGAATAACATGATGTTTTTCAATGGCAAAAATCAATGAATATTGTAAATGCACAAACAGTAATTTCGCCGCATTGCAAGGTGCAATTCTGAAATTTTTTGCTTTTTCCTGCTCCTCTAAGCATGATAAAGAAGATTCAAAGAGAGTGAGATGCCAGCTCCTTTCATTCAGTCAGTAGCTTCAATCATTTCTGGACGTTTTTCAATGGCAAAAATCAATGAATATTGTAAATGCACAAACAGTAATTTCTCCGCATTGCAAGGTGCAATTCTGAAATTTTTTGCTTTTTCCTGCTCCTCTTAGCATGATAAACAAGATTCAAAGAGAGTGAGATGCCAGCTCCTTTCATTCAGTCAGTAGCTTCAATCATTTCTGGACGTTTTTCAATGGCAAAAATCAATGAATATTGTAAATGCACAAACAGTAATTTCTCCGCATTGCAAGTTGCAATTCTGAAATTTTTTGCTTTGTCCTGCTCCTCTTAGCATGATAAAGAAGATTCAAAGAGAGTGAGATGCCAGCTCCTTTCATTCAGTCAGTAGCTTCAAACATTTCTGGTATATGAATAACATGATGTTTTTCAATGGCAAAAATCAATGAATATTGTAAATGCACAAACAGTAATTTCTCCGCATTGCAAGGTGCAATTCTGAAATTTTTTGCTTTTTCCTGCTCCTCTTAGCATGATAAAGAAGATTCAAAGAGAGTGAGATGCCAGCTCCTTTCATTCAGTCAGTAGCTTCAATCATTTCTGGACGTTTTTCAATGGCAAAAATCAATGAATATTGTAAATGCACAAACAGTAATTTCTCCGCATTGCAAGGTGCAATTCTGAAATTTTTTGCTTTTTCCTGCTCCTCTTAGCATGATAAACAAGATTCAAAGAGAGTGAGATGCCAGCTCCTTTCATTCAGTCAGTAGCTTCAATCATTTCTGGACGTTTTTCAATGGCAAAAATCAATGAATATTGTAAATGCACAAACAGTAATTTCTCCGCATTGCAAGGTGCAATTCTGAAATTTTTTGCTTTTTTCTGCTCCTCTTAGCATGATAAAGAAGATTCAAAGAGAATGAGATGCCAGCTCCTTTCATTCAGTCAGTAGCTTCAAACATTTCTGGTATATGAATAACATGATGTTTTTCAATGGCAAAAATCAATGAATATTGTAAATGCACAAACAGTAATTTCTCCGCATTGCAAGGTGCAATTCTGAAATTTTTTGCTTTTTCCTGCTCCTCTTAGCATGATAAAGAAGATTCAAAGAGAGTGAGATGCCAGCTCCTTTCATTCAGTCAGTAGCTTCAATCATTTCTGGACGTTTTTCAATGGCAAAAATCAATGAATATTGTAAATGCACAAACAGTAATTTCTCCGCATTGCAAGGTGCAATTCTGAAATTTTTTGCTTTTTCCTGCTCCTCTTAGCAAGATAAACAAGATTCAAAGAGAGTGAGATGCCAGCTCCTTTCATTCAGTCAGTAGCTTCAATCATTTCTGGACGTTTTTCAATGGCAAAAATCAATGAATATTGTAAATGCACAAACAGTAATTTCTCCGCATTGCAATGTGCAATTCTGAAATTTTTTGCTTTTTCCTGCTCCTCTTAGCATGATAAAGAAGATTCAAAGAGAGTGAGATGCCAGCTCCTTTCATTCAGCCAGTAGCTTCAATCATTTCTGGACGTTTTTCAATGGCAAAAATCAATGAATATTGTAAATGCACAAACAGTAATTTCTCCGCATTGCAAGGTGCAATTCTGAAATTTTTTGCTTTTTCCTGCTCCTCTTAGCATGATAAAGAAGATTCAAAGAGAGTGAGATGCCAGCTCCTTTCATTCAGTCAGTAGCTTCAATCATTTCTGGTATATGAATAACATGATGTTTTTCAATGGCAAAAATCAATGAATATTGTAAATGCACAAACAGTAATTTCGCCGCATTGCAAGGTGCAATTCTGAAATTTTTTGCTTTTTCCTGCTCCTCTAAGCATTATAAAGAAGATTCAAAGAGAGTGAGATGCCAGCTCCTTTCAGTCAGTCAGTAGCTTCAATCATTTCTGGACGTTTTTCAATGGCAAAAATCAATGAATATTGTAAATGCACAAACAGTAATTTCTCCGCATTGCAAGGTGCAATTCTGAAATTTTTTGCTTTTTCCTGCTCCTCTTAGCATGATAAACAAGATTCAAAGAGAGTGAGATGCCAGCTCCTTTCATTCAGTCAGTAGCTTCAATCATTTCTGGACGTTTTTCAATGGCAAAAATCAATGAATATTGTAAATGCACAAAGAGTAATTTCTCCGCATTGCAAGGTGCAATTCTGAAATGTTTTGCTTTTTCCTGCTCCTCTTAGCATGATAAAGAAGATTCAAAGAGAGTGAGATGCCAGCTCCTTTCATTCAGTCAGTAGCTTCAAACATTTCTGGTATATGAATAACATGATGTTTTTCAATGGCAAAAATCAATGAATATTGTAAATGCACAAACAGTAATTTCTCCGCATTGCAAGGTGCAATTCTGAAATTTTTTGCTTTTTCCTGCTCCTCTTAGCATGATAAAGAAGATTCAAAGAGAGTGAGATGCCAGCTCCTTTCATTCAGTCAGTAGCTTCAATCATTTCTGGACGTTTTTCAATGGCAAAAATCAATGAATATTGTAAATGCACAAACAGTAATTTCTCCGCATTGCAAGGTGCAATTCTGAAATTTTTTGCTTTTTCCTGCTCCTCTTAGCATGATAAACAAAATTCAAAGAGAGAGAGATGCCAGCTCCTTTCATTCAGTCAGTAGCTTCAATCATTTCTGGACGTTTTTCAATGGCAAAAATCAATGAATATTGTAAATGCACAAACAGTAATTTCTCCGCATTGCAAGGTGCAATTCTGAAATTTTTTGCTTTTTTCTGCTCCTCTTAGCATGATAAAGAAGATTCAAAGAGAGTGAGATGCCAGCTCCTTTCATTCAGTCAGTAGCTTCAAACATTTCTGGTATATGAATAACATGATGTTTTTCAATGGCAAAAATCAATGAATATTGTAAATGCACAAACAGTAATTTCTCCGCATTGCAAGGTGCAATTCTGAAATTTTTTGCTTTTTCCTGCTCCTCTTAGCATGATAAAGAAGATTCAAAGAGAGTGAGATGCCAGCTCCTTTCATTCAGTCAGTAGCTTCAATCATTTCTGGACGTTTTTCAATGGCAAAAATCAATGAATATTGTAAATGCACAAACAGTAATTTCTCCGCATTGCAAGGTGCAATTCTGAAATTTTTTGCTTTTTCCTGCTCCTCTTAGCAAGATAAACAAGATTCAAAGAGAGTGAGATGCCAGCTCCTTTCATTCAGTCAGTAGCTTCAATCATTTCTGGACGTTTTTCAATGGCAAAAATCAATGAATATTGTAAATGCACAAACAGTAATTTCTCCGCATTGCAAGGTGCAATTCTGAATTTTTTTGCTTTTTCCTGCTCCTCTTAGCATGATAAAGAAGATTCAAAGAGAGTGAGATGCCAGCTCCTTTCATTCAGTCAGTAGCTTCAATCATTTCTGGACGTTTTTCAATGGCAAAAATCAATGAATATTGTAAATGCACAAACAGTAATTTCTCCGCATTGCAAGGTGCAATTCTGAAATTTTTGCTTTTTCCTGCTCCTCTTAGCATGATAAAGAAGATTCAAAGAGAGTGAGATGCCAGCTCCTTTCATTCAGTCAGTAGCTTCAATCATTTCTGGATGTTTTTCAATGGCAAAAATCAATGAATATTGTAAATGCACAAACAGTAATTTCTCCGCATTGCAATGTGCAATTCTGAAATTTTTTGCTTTTTCCTGCTCCTCTTAGCATGATAAAGAAGATTCAAAGAGAGTGAGATGCCAGCTCCTTTCATTCAGTCAGTAGCTTCAAACATTTCTGGTATATGAATAACATGATGTTTTTCAATGGCAAAAATCAATGAATATTGTAAATGCACAAACAGTAATTTCTCCGCATTGCAAGGTGCAATTCTGAAATTTTTTGCTTTTTCCTGCTCCTCTAAGCATGATAAAGAAGATTCAAAGAGAGTGAGATGCCAGCTCCTTTCGTTCAGTCAGTAGCTTCAATCATTTCTGGACGTTTTTCAATGGCAAAAATCAATGAATATTGTAAATGCACAAACAGTAATTTCTCCGCATTGCAAGGTGCAATTCTGAAATTTTTTGCTTTTTCCTGCTCCTCTTAGCATGATAAACAAGATTCAAAGAGAATGAGATGCCAGCTTCTTTCATTCAGTCAGTAGCTTCAATCATTTCTGGACGTTTTTCAATGGCAAAAATCAATGAATATTGTAAATGCACAAACAGTAATTTCTCCGCATTGCAAGGTGCAATTCTGAAATTTTTTGCTTTTTCCTGCTCCTCTTAGCATGATAAAGAAGATTCAAAGAGAGTGAGATGCCAGCTCCTTTCATTCAGTCAGTAGCTTCAATCATTTCTGGACGTTTTTCAATGGCAAAAATCAATGAATATTGTAAATGCACAAACAGTAATTTCTCCGCATTGCAAGGTGCAATTCTGAAATTTTTTGCTTTTTCCTGCTCCTCTTAGCAAGATAAACAAGATTCAAAGAGAGTGAGATGCCAGCTCCTTTCATTCAGTCAGTAGCTTCAATCATTTCTGGACATTTTTCAATGGCAAAAATCAATGAATATTGTAAATGCACAAACAGTAATTTCTCCGCATTGCAAGGTGCAATTCTGAAATTTTTTGCTTTTTCCTGCTCCTCTTAGCATGATAAAGAAGATTCAAAGAGAGTGAGATGCCAGCTCCTTTCATTCAGTCAGTAGCTTCAATCATTTCTGGACGTTTTTCAATAGCAAAAATCAATGAATATTGTAAATGCACAAACAGTAATTTCTCCGCATTGCAAGGTGCAATTCTGAAATTTTTTGCTTTTTCCTGCTCCTCTTAGCATGATAAAGAAGATTCAAAGAGAGTGAGATGCCAGCTCCTTTCATTCAGTCAGTAGCTTCAATCATTTCTGGATGTTTTTCAATGGCAAAAATCAATGAATATTGTAAATGCACAAACAGTAATTTCTCCGCATTGCAAGGTGCAATTCTGAAATTTTTTGCTTTTTCCTGCTCCTCTTAGCATGATAAAGAAGATTCAAAGAGAGTGAGATGCCAGCTCCTTTCATTCAGTCAGTAGCTTCAAACATTTCTGGTATATGAATAACATGATGTTTTTCAATGGCAAAAATCAATGAATATTGTAAATGCACAAACAGTAATTTCTCCGCATTGCAAGGTGCAATTCTGAAATTTTTTGCTTTTTCCTGCTCCTCTTAGCATGATAAACAAGATTCAAAGAGAATGAGATGCCAGCTCCTTTCATTCAGTCAGTAGCTTCAATCATTTCTGGACGTTTTTCAATGGCAAAAATCAATGAATATTGTAAATGCACAAACAGTAATTTCTCCGCATTGCAAGGTGCAATTCTGAAATTTTTTGCTTTTTCCTGCTCCTCTTAGCATGATAAAGAAGATTCAAAGAGAGTGAGATGCCAGCTCCTTTCATTCAGTCAGTAGCTTCAAACATTTCTGGTATATGAATAACATGATGTTTTTCAATGGCAAAAATCAATGAATATTGTAAATGCACAAACAGTAATTTCTCCGCATTGCAAGGTGCAATTCTGAAATTTTTTGCTTTTTCCTGCTCCTCTTAGCATGATAAAGAAGATTCAAAGAGAGTGAGATGCCAGCTCCTTTCATTCAGTCAGTAGCTTCAATCATTTCTGGACGTTTTTCAATGGCAAAAATCAATGAATATTGTAAATGCACAAACAGTAATTTCTCCGCATTGCAAGGTGCAATTCTGAATTTTTTTGCTTTTTCCTGCTCCTCTTAGCATGATAAAGAAGATTCAAAGAGAGTGAGATGCCAGCTCCTTTCATTCAGTCAGTAGCTTCAAACATTTCTGGTATATGAATAACATGATGTTTTTCAATGGCAAAAATCAATGAGTATTGTAAATGCACAAACAGTAATTTCTCCGCATTGCAAGGTGCAATTTTGAATTTTTTTGCTTTTTCCTGCTCCTCTTAGCATGATAAAGAAGATTCAAAGAGAGTGAGATGCCAGCTCCTTTCATTCAGTCAGTAGCTTCAATCATTTCTGGACGTTTTTCAATGGCAAAAATCAATGAATATTGTAAATGCACAAACAGTAATTTCTCCGCATTGCAAGGTGCAATTCTGAAATTTTTTGCTTTTTCCTGCTCCTCTTAGCATGATAAACAAGATTCAAAGAGAGTGAGATGCCAGCTCCTTTCATTCAGTCAGTAGCTTCAATCATTTCTGGATGTTTTTCAATGGCAAAAATCAATGAATATTGTAAATGCACAAACAGTAATTTCTCCGCATTGCAAGGTGCAATTCTGAAATTTTTTGCTTTTTTCTGCTCCTCTTAGCATGATAAAAAAGATTCAAAGAGAGTGAGATGCCAGCTCCTTTCATTCAGTCAGTAGCTTCAAACATTTCTGGTATATGAATAACATGATGTTTTTCAATGGCAAAAATCAATGAATATTGTAAATGCACAAACAGTAATTTCTCCGCATTGCAAGGTGCAATTCTGAAATTTTTTGCTTTTTCCTGCTCCTCTTAGCATGATAAAGAAGATTCAAAGAGAGTGAGATGCCAGCTCCTTTCATTCAGTCAGTAGCTTCAATCATTTCTGGATGTTTTTCAATGGCAAAAATCAATGAATATTGTAAATGCACAAACAGTAATTTCTCCGCATTGCAAGTTGCAATTCTGAAATTTTTTGCTTTTTCCTGCTCCTCTTAGCATGATAAAGAAGATTCAAAGAGAGTGAGATGCCAGCTCCTTTCATTCAGTCAGTAGCTTCAATCATTTCTGGATGTTTTTCAATGGCAAAAATCAATGAATATTGTAAATGCACAAACAGTAATTTCTCCGCATTGCAAGGTGCAATTCTGAAATTTTTTGCTTTTTCCTGCTCCTCTTAGCATGATAAAGAAGATTCAAAGAGAGTGAGATGCCAGCTCCTTTCATTCAGTCAGTAGCTTAAATCATTTCTGGATGTTTTTCAATGGCAAAAATCAATGAATATTGTAAATGCACAAACAGTAATTTCTCCGCATTGCAAGGTGCAATTCTGAAATTTTTTGCTTTTTCCTGCTCCTCTTAGCATGATAAAGAAGATTCAAAGAGAGTGAGATGCCAGCTCCTTTCATTCAGTCAGTAGCTTCAAACATTTCTGGTATATGAATAACATGATGTTTTTCAATGGCAAAAATCAATGAATATTGTAAATGCACAAACAGTAATTTCTCCGCATTGCAAGGTGCAATTCTGAAATTTTTTGTTTTCCTGCTCCTCTTAGCATGATAAAGAAGATTCAAAGAGAGTGAGATGCCAGCTCCTTTCATTCAGTCAGTAGCTTCAAACATTTCTGGTATATGAATAACATGATGTTTTTCAATGGCAAAAATCAATGAATATTGTAAATGCACAAACAGTAATTTCTCCGCATTGCAAGGTGCAATTTTGAAATTTTTTGCTTTTTCCTGCTCCTCTTAGCATGATAAAGAAGATTCAAAGAGAGTGAGATGCCAGCTCCTTTCATTCAGTCAGTAGCTTCAAACATTTCTGGTATATGAATAACATGATGTTTTTCAATGGCAAAAATCAATGAATATTGTAAATGCACAAACAGTAATTTCTCCGCATTGCAAGGTGCAATTCTGAAATTTTTTGTTTTTCCTGCTCCTCTTAGCATGATAAAGAAGATTCAAAGAGAGTGAGATGCCAGCTCCTTTCATTCAGTCAGTAGCTTCAAACATTTCTGGTATATGAATAACATGATGTTTTTCAATGGCAAAAATCAATGAATATTGTAAATGCACAAACAGTAATTTCTCCGCATTGCAAGGTGCAATTTTGAAATTTTTTGCTTTTTCCTGCTCCTCTTAGCATGATAAAGAAGATTCAAAGAGAGTGAGATGCCAGCTCCTTTCATTCAGTCAGTAGCTTCAATCATTTCTGGACGTTTTTCAATGGCAAAAATCAATGAATATTGTAAATGCACAAACAGTAATTTCTCCGCATTGCAAGGTGCAATTCTGAAATTTTTTGCTTTTTCCTGCTCCTCTTAGCATGATAAAGAAGATTCAAAGAGAGTGAGATGCCAGCTCCTTTCATTCAGTCAGTAGCTTCAAACATTTCTGGTATATGAATAACATGATGTTTTTCAATGGCAAAAATCAATGAATATTGTAAATGCACAAACAGTAATTTCTCCGCATTGCAAGGTGCAATTTTGAAATTTTTTGCTTTTTCCTGCTCCTCTTAGCATGATAAAGAAGATTCAAAGAGAGTGAGATGCCAGCTCCTTTCATTCAGTCAGTAGCTTAAATCATTTCTGGACGTTTTTCAATGGCAAAAATCAATGAATATTGTAAATGCACAAACAGTAATTTCTCCGCATTGCAAGGTGCAATTCTGAAATTTTTTGCTTTTTCCTGCTCCTCTTAGCATGATAAACAAGATTCAAAGAGAGTGAGATGCCAGCTCCTTTCATTCAGTCAGTAGCTTCAATCATTTCTGGATGTTTTTCAATGGCAAAAATCAATGAATATTGTAAATGCACAAACAGTAATTTCTCCGCATTGCAAGGTGCAATTCTGAAATTTTTTGCTTTTTTCTGCTCCTCTTAGCATGATAAAAAAGATTCAAAGAGAGTGAGATGCCAGCTCCTTTCATTCAGTCAGTAGCTTCAAACATTTCTGGTATATGAATAACATGATGTTTTTCAATGGCAAAAATCAATGAATATTGTAAATGCACAAACAGTAATTTCTCCACATTGCAAGGTGCAATTCTGAAATTTTTTGCTTTTTCCTGCTCCTCTTAGCATGATAAAGAAGATTCAAAGAGAGTGAGATGCCAGCTCCTTTCATTCAGTCAGTAGCTTCAATCATTTCTGGACGTTTTTCAATGGCAAAAATCAATGAATATTGTAAATGCACAAACAGTAATTTCTCCGCATTGCAAGGTGCAATTCTGAAATTTTTTGCTTTTTCCTGCTCCTCTTAGCATGATAAACAAGATTCAAAGAGAGTGAGATGCCAGCTCCTTTCATTCAGTCAGTAGCTTCAATCATTTCTGGATGTTTTTCAATGGCAAAAATCAATGAATATTGTAAATGCACAAACAGTAATTTCTCCGCATTGCAAGGTGCAATTCTGAAATTTTTTGCTTTTTCCTGCTCCTCTTAGCATGATAAAGAAGATTCAAAGAGAGTGAGATGCCAGCTCCTTTCATTCAGTCAGTAGCTTCAATCATTTCTGGATGTTTTTCAATGGCAAAAATCAATGAATATTGTAAATGCACAAACAGTAATTTCTCCGCATTGCAAGGTGCAATTCTGAAATTTTTTGCTTTTTCCTGCTCCTCTTAGCATGATAAAGGAGATTCAAAGAGAGTGAGATGCCAGCTCCTTTCATTCAGTCAGTAGCTTCAAACATTTCTGGTATATGAATAACATGATGTTTTTCAATGGCAAAAATCAATGAATATTGTAAATGCACAAACAGTAATTTCTCTGCATTGCAAGGTGCAATTCTGAAATTTTTTGTTTTTCCTGCTCCTCTTAGCATGATAAAGAAGATTCAAAGAGAGTGAGATGCCAGCTCCTTTCATTCAGTCAGTAGCTTCAAACATTTCTGGTATATGAATAACATGATGTTTTTCAATGGCAAAAATCAATGAATATTGTAAATGCACAAACAGTAATTTCTCCGCATTGCAAGGTGCAATTTTGAAATTTTTTGCTTTTTCCTGCTCCTCTTAGCATGATAAAGAAGATTCAAAGAGAGTGAGATGCCAGCTCCTTTCATTCAGTCAGTAGCTTCAAACATTTCTGGTATATGAATAACATGATGTTTTTCAATGGCAAAAATCAATGAATATTGTAAATGCACAAACAGTAATTTCTCCGCATTGCAAGGTGCAATTCTGAAATTTTTTGTTTTTCCTGCTCCTCTTAGCATGATAAAGAAGATTCAAAGAGAGTGAGATGCCAGCTCCTTTCATTCAGTCAGTAGCTTCAAACATTTCTGGTATATGAATAACATGATGTTTTTCAATGGCAAAAATCAATGAATATTGTAAATGCACAAACAGTAATTTCTCCGCATTGCAAGGTGCAATTTTGAAATTTTTTCCTTTTTCCTGCTCCTCTTAGCATGATAAAGAAGATTCAAAGAGAGTGAGATGCCAGCTCCTTTCATTCAGTCAGTAGCTTCAATCATTTCTGGACGTTTTTCAATGGCAAAAATCAATGAATATTGTAAATGCACAAACAGTAATTTCTCCGCATTGCAAGGTGCAATTCTGAATTTTTTTGCTTTTTCCTGCTCCTCTTAGCATGATAAACAAGATTCAAAGAGAGTGAGATGCCAGCTCCTTTCATTCAGTCAGTAGCTTCAATCATTTCTGGATGTTTTTAAATGGCAAAAATCAATGAATATTGTAAATGCACAAACAGTAATTTCTCCGCATTGCAAGGTGCAATTCTGAAATTTTTTGCTTTTTTCTGCTCCTCTTAGCATGATAAAAAAGATTCAAAGAGAGTGAGATGCCAGCTCCTTTCATTCAGTCAGTAGCTTCAAACATTTCTGGTATATGAATAACATGATGTTTTTCAATGGCAAAAATCAATGAATATTGTAAATGCACAAACAGTAATTTCTCCGCATTGCAAGGTGCAATTCTGAAATTTTTTGCTTTTTCCTGCTCCTCTTAGCATGATAAAGAAGATTCAAAGAGAGTGAGATGCCAGCTCCTTTCATTCAGTCAGTAGCTTCAATCATTTCTGGACGTTTTTCAATGGCAAAAATCAATGAATATTGTAAATGCACAAACAGTAATTTCTCCGCATTGCAAGGTGCAATTCTGAAATTTTTTGCTTTTTCCTGCTCCTCTTAGCATGATAAACAAGATTCAAAGAGAGTGAGATGCCAGCTCCTTTCATTCAGTCAGTAGCTTCAATCATTTCTGGATGTTTTTCAATGGCAAAAATCAATGAATATTGTAAATGCACAAACAGTAATTTCTCCGCATTGCAAGGTGCAATTCTGAAATTTTTTGCTTTTTCCTGCTCCTCTTAGCATGATAAAGAAGATTCAAAGAGAGTGAGATGCCAGCTCCTTTCATTCAGTCAGTAGCTTCAATTATTTCTGGATGTTTTTCAATGGCAAAAATCAATGAATATTGTAAATGCACAAACAGTAATTTCTCCGCATTGCAAGGTGCAATTCTGAAATTTTTTGCTTTTTCCTGCTCCTCTTAGCATGATAAAGAAGATTCAAAGAGAGTGAGATGCCATCTCCTTTCATTCAGTCAGTAGCTTCAATCATTTCTGGATGTTTTTCAATGGCAAAAATCAATGAATATTGTAAATGCACAAACAGTAATTTCTCCGCATTGCAAGGTGCAATTCTGAAATTTTTTGCTTTTTCCTGCTCCTCTTAGCATGATAAAGAAGATTCAAAGAGAGTGAGATGCCAGCTCCTTTCATTCAGTCAGTAGCTTCAAACATTTCTGGTATATGAATAACATGATGTTTTTCAATGGCAAAAATCAATGAATATTGTAAATGCACAAACAGTAATTTCTCCGCATTGCAAGGTGCAATTCTGAAATTTTTTGTTTTTCCTGCTCCTCTTAGCATGATAAAGAAGATTCAAAGAGGGTGAGATGCCAGCTCCTTTCATTCAGTCAGTAGCTTCAAACATTTCTGGTATATGAATAACATGATGTTTTTCAATGGCAAAAATCAATGAATATTGTAAATGCACAAACAGTAATTTCTCCGCATTGCAAGGTGCAATTTTGAAATGTTTTGCTTTTTCCTGCTCCTCTTAGCATGATAAAGAAGATTCAAAGAGAGTGAGATGCCAGCTCCTTTCATTCAGTCAGTAGCTTCAAACATTTCTGGTATATGAATAACATGATGTTTTTCAATGGCAAAAATCAATGAATATTGTAAATGCACAAACAGTAATTTCTCCGCATTGCAAGGTGCAATTCTGAAATTTTTTGCTTTTTCCTGCTCCTCTTAGCATGATAAACAAGATTCAAAGAGATTGAGATGCCAGCTCCTTTCATTCAGTCAGTAGCTTCAATCATTTCTGGATGTTTTTCAATGGCAAAAATCAATGAATATTGTAAATGCACAAACAGTAATTTCTCCGCATTGCAAGGTGCAATTCTGAAATTTTTTGCTTTTTCCTGCTCCTCTTAGCATGATAAAGAAGATTCAAAGAGAGTGAGATGCCAGCTCCTTTCATTCAGTCAGTAGCTTCAACCATTTTTGGATGTTTTTCAATGGCAAAAATCAATGAATATTGTAAATGCACAAACAGTAATTTCTCCGCATTGCAAGGTGCAATTCTGAAATTTTTTGCTTTTTCCTGCTCCTCTTAGCATGATAAAGAAGATTCAAAGAGAGTGAGATGCCAGCTCCTTTCATTCAGTCAGTAGCTTCAAACATTTCTGGTATATGAATAACATGATGTTTTTCAATGGCAAAAATCAATGAATATTGTAAATGCACAAACAGTAATTTCTCCGCATTGCAAGGTGCAATTCTGAAATTTTTTGTTTTTCCTGCTCCTCTTAGCATGATAAAGAAGATTCAAAGAGAGTGAGATGCCAGCTCCTTTCATTCAGTCAGTAGCTTCAATCATTTCTGGACGTTTTTCAAAGGCAAAAATCATTGAATATTGTAAATGCACAAACAGTAATTTCTCCGCATTGCAAGGTGCAATTCTGAAATTTTTTGCTTTTTCCTGCTCCTCTTAGCATGATAAAGAAGATTCAAAGAGAGTGAGATGCCAGCTCCTTTCATTCAGTCAGTAGCTTCAATCATTTCTGGACGTTTTTCAATGGCAAAAATCAATGAATATTGTAAATGCACAAACAGTAATTTCTCCGCATTGCAAGGTGCAATTCTGAAATTTTTTGCTTTTTCCTGCTCCTCTTAGCATGATAATGAAGATTCAAAGAGAGTGAGATGCCAGCTCCTTTCATTCAGTCAGTAGCTTCAAACATTTCTGGTATATGAATAACATGATGTTTTTCAATGGCAAAAATCAATGAATATTGCAAATGCACAAACAGTAATTTCTCCGCATTGCAAGGTGCAATTCTGAAATTTTTTGCTTTTTCCTGCTCCTCTTAGCATGATAAAGAAGATTCAAATAGAGTGAGATGCCAGCTCCTTTCATTCAGTCAGTAGCTTCAAACATTTCTGGTATATGAATAACATGATGTTTTTCAATGGCAAAAATCAATGAATATTGTAAATGCACAAACAGTAATTTCTCCGCATTGCAAGGTGCAATTCTGAAATTTTTTGTTTTTCCTGCTCCTCTTAGCATGATAAAGAAGATTCAAAGAGAGTGAGATGCCAGCTCCTTTCATTCAGTCAGTAGCTTCAAACATTTCTGGTATATGAATAACATGATGTTTTTCAATGGCAAAAATCAATGAATATTGTAAATGCACAAACAGTAATTTCTCCGCATTGCAAGGTGCAATTTTGAAATTTTTTGCTTTTTCCTGCTCCTCTTAGCATGATAAAGAAGATTCAAAGAGAGTGAGATGCCAGCTCCTTTCATTCAGTCAGTAGCTTCAAACATTTCTGGTATATGAATAACATGATGTTTTTCAATGGCAAAAATCAATGAATATTGTAAATGCACAAACAGTAATTTCTCCGCATTGCAAGGTGCAATTCTGAAATTTTTTGTTTTTCCTGCTCCTCTTAGCATGATAAAGAAGATTCAAAGAGAGTGAGATGCCAGCTCCTTTCATTCAGTCAGTAGCTTCAAACATTTCTGGTATATGAATAACATGATGTTTTTCAATGGCAAAAATCAATGAATATTGTAAATGCACAAACAGTAATTTCTCCGCATTGCAAGGTGCAATTTTGAAATTTTTTGCTTTTTCCTGCTCCTCTTAGCATGATAAAGAAGATTCAAAGAGAGTGAGATGCCAGCTCCTTTCATTCAGTCAGTAGCTTCAATCATTTCTGGACGTTTTTCAATGGCAAAAATCAATGAATATTGTAAATGCACAAACAGTAATTTCTCCGCATTGCAAGGTGCAATTCTGAAATTTTTTGCTTTTTCCTGCTCCGCTTAGCATGATAAACAAGATTCAAAGAGAGTGAGATGCCAGCTCCTTTCATTCAGTCAGTAGCTTCAATCATTTCTGGATGTTTTTCAATGGCAAAAATCAATGAATATTGTAAATGCACAAACAGTAATTTCTCCGCATTGCAAGGTGCAATTCTGAAATTTTTTGCTTTTTTCTGCTCCTCTTAGCATGATAAAAAAGATTCAAAGAGAGTGAGATGCCAGCTCCTTTCATTCAGTCAGTAGCTTCAAACATTTCTGGTATATGAATAACATGATGTTTTTCAATGGCAAAAATCAATGAATATTATAAATGCACAAACAGTAATTTCTCCGCATTGCAAGGTGCAATTCTGAAATTTTTTGCTTTTTCCTGCTCCTCTTAGCATGATAAAGAAGATTCAAAGAGAGTGAGATGCCAGCTCCTTTCATTCAGTCAGTAGCTTCAATCATTTCTGGACGTTTTTCAATGGCAAAAATCAATGAATATTGTAAATGCACAAACAGTAATTTCTCCGCATTGCAAGGTGCAATTCTGAAATTTTTTTGCTTTTTCCTGCTCCTCTTAGCATGATAAACAACATTCAAAGAGAGTGAGATGCCAGCTCCTTTCATTCAGTCAGTAGCTTCAATCATTTCTGGATGTTTTTCAATGGCAAAAATCAATGAATATTGTAAATGCACAAACAGTAATTTCTCCGCATTGCAAGGTGCAATTCTGAAATTTTTTGCTTTTTCCTGCTCCTCTTAGCATGATAAAGAAGATTCAAAGAGAGTGAGATGCCAGCTCCTTTCATTCAGTCAGTAGCTTCAATCATTTCTGGATGTTTTTCAATGGCAAAAATCAATGAATATTGTAAATGCACAAACAGTAATTTCTCCGCATTGCAAGGTGCAATTCTGAAATTTTTTGCTTTTTCCTGCTCCTCTTAGCATGATAAAGAAGATTCAAAGAGAGTGAGATGCCAGCTCCTTTCATTCAGTCAGTAGCTTCAAACATTTCTGGTATATGAATAACATGATGTTTTTCAATGGCAAAAATCAATGAATATTGTAAATGCACAAACAGTAATTTCTCCGCATTGCAAGGTGCAATTCTGAAATTTTTTGTTTTTCCTGCTCCTCTTAGCATGATAAAGAAGATTCAAAGAGAGTGAGATGCCAGCTCCTTTCATTCAGTCAGTAGCTTCAATCATTTCTGGACGTTTTTCAATGGCAAAAATCATTGAATATTGTAAATGCACAAACAGTAATTTCTCCGCATTGCAAGGTGCAATTCTGAAATTTTTTGCTTTTTCCTGCTCCTCTTAGCATGATAAAGAAGATTCAAAGAGAGTGAGATGCCAGCTCCTTTCATTCAGTCAGTAGCTTCAATCATTTCTGGTATATGAATAACATGATGTTTTTCAATGGCAAAAATCAATGAATATTGTAAATGCACAAACAGTAATTTCTCCGCATTGCAAGGTGCAATTCTGAAATTTTTTGCTTTTTCCTGCTCCTATTAGCATGATAAAGAAGATTCAAAGAGAGTGAGATGCCAGCTCCTTTCATTCAGTCAGTAGCTTCAATCATTTCTGGACATTTTTCAATGGCAAAAATCAATGAATATTGTAAATGCACAAACAGTAATTTCTCCGCATTGCAAGGTGCAATTCTGAAATTTTTTGCTTTTTCCTGCTCCGCTTAGCATGATAAACAAGATTCAAAGAGAGTGAGATGCCAGCTCCTTTCATTCAGTCAGTAGCTTCAATCATTTCTGGATGTTTTTCAATGGCAAAAATCATTGAATATTGTAAATGCACAAACAGTAATTTCTCCGCATTGCAAGGTGCAATTCTGAAATTTTTTGCTTTTTTCTGCTCCTCTTAGCATGATAAAAAAGATTCAAAGAGAGTGAGATGCCAGCTCCTTTCATTCAGTCAGTACCTTCAAACATTTCTGGTATATGAATAACATGATGTTTTTCAATGGCAAAAATCAATGAATATTGTAAATGCACAAACAGTAATTTCTCCGCATTGCAAGGTGCAATTTTGAAATTTTTTGCTTTTTCCTGCTCCTCTTAGCATGATAAAGAAGATTCAAAGAGAGTGAGATGCCAGCTCCTTTCATTCAGTCAGTAGCTTCAAACATTTCTGGTATATGAATAACATGATGTTTTTCAATGGCAAAAATCAATGAATATTGTAAATGCACAAACAGTAATTTCTCCGCATTGCAAGGTGCAATTCTGAAATTTTTTGTTTTTCCTGCTCCTCTTAGCATGATAAAGAAGATTCAAAGAGAGTGAGATGCCAGCTCCTTTCATTCAGTCAGTAGCTTCAAACATTTCTGGTATATGAATAACATGATGTTTTTCAATGGCAAAAATCAATGAATATTGTAAATGCACAAACAGTAATTTCTCCGCATTGCAAGGTGCAATTTTGAAATTTTTTGCTTTTTCCTGCTCCTCTTAGCATGATAAAGAAGATTCAAAGAGAGTGAGATGCCAGCTCCTTTCATTCAGTCAGTAGCTTCAATCATTTCTGGACGTTTTTCAATGGCAAAAATCAATGAATATTGTAAATGCACAAACAGTAATTTCTCCGCATTGCAAGGTGCAATTCTGAAATTTTTTGCTTTTTCCTGCTCCGCTTAGCATGATAAACAAGATTCAAAGAGAGTGAGATGCCAGCTCCTTTCATTCAGTCAGTAGCTTCAATCATTTCTGGATGTTTTTCAATGGCAAAAATCAATGAATATTGTAAATGCACAAACAGTAATTTCTCCGCATTGCAAGGTGCAATTCTGAAATTTTTTGCTTTTTTCTGCTCCTCTTAGCATGATAAAAAAGATTCAAAGAGAGTGAGATGCCAGCTCCTTTCATTCAGTCAGTAGCTTCAAACATTTCTGGTATATGAATAACATGATGTTTTTCAATGGCAAAAATCAATGAATATTATAAATGCACAAACAGTAATTTCTCCGCATTGCAAGGTGCAATTCTGAAATTTTTTGCTTTTTCCTGCTCCTCTTAGCATGATAAAGAAGATTCAAAGAGAGTGAGATGCCAGCTCCTTTCATTCAGTCAGTAGCTTCAATCATTTCTGGACGTTTTTCAATGGCAAAAATCAATGAATATTGTAAATGCACAAACAGTAATTTCTCCGCATTGCAAGGTGCAATTCTGAAATTTTTTTGCTTTTTCCTGCTCCTCTTAGCATGATAAACAACATTCAAAGAGAGTGAGATGCCAGCTCCTTTCATTCAGTCAGTAGCTTCAATCATTTCTGGATGTTTTTCAATGGCAAAAATCAATGAATATTGTAAATGCACAAACAGTAATTTCTCCGCATTGCAAGGTGCAATTCTGAAATTTTTTGCTTTTTCCTGCTCCTCTTAGCATGATAAAGAAGATTCAAAGAGAGTGAGATGCCAGCTCCTTTCATTCAGTCAGTAGCTTCAATCATTTCTGGATGTTTTTCAATGGCAAAAATCAATGAATATTGTAAATGCACAAACAGTAATTTCTCCGCATTGCAAGGTGCAATTCTGAAATTTTTTGCTTTTTCCTGCTCCTCTTAGCATGATAAAGAAGATTCAAAGAGAGTGAGATGCCAGCTCCTTTCATTCAGTCAGTAGCTTCAAACATTTCTGGTATATGAATAACATGATGTTTTTCAATGGCAAAAATCAATGAATATTGTAAATGCACAAACAGTAATTTCTCCGCATTGCAAGGTGCAATTCTGAAATTTTTTGTTTTTCCTGCTCCTCTTAGCATGATAAAGAAGATTCAAAGAGAGTGAGATGCCAGCTCCTTTCATTCAGTCAGTAGCTTCAATCATTTCTGGACGTTTTTCAATGGCAAAAATCATTGAATATTGTAAATGCACAAACAGTAATTTCTCCGCATTGCAAGGTGCAATTCTGAAATTTTTTGCTTTTTCCTGCTCCTCTTAGCATGATAAAGAAGATTCAAAGAGAGTGAGATGCCAGCTCCTTTCATTCAGTCAGTAGCTTCAATCATTTCTGGTATATGAATAACATGATGTTTTTCAATGGCAAAAATCAATGAATATTGTAAATGCACAAACAGTAATTTCTCCGCATTGCAAGGTGCAATTCTGAAATTTTTTGCTTTTTCCTGCTCCTATTAGCATGATAAAGAAGATTCAAAGAGAGTGAGATGCCAGCTCCTTTCATTCAGTCAGTAGCTTCAATCATTTCTGGACATTTTTCAATGGCAAAAATCAATGAATATTGTAAATGCACAAACAGTAATTTCTCCGCATTGCAAGGTGCAATTCTGAAATTTTTTGCTTTTTCCTGCTCCGCTTAGCATGATAAACAAGATTCAAAGAGAGTGAGATGCCAGCTCCTTTCATTCAGTCAGTAGCTTCAATCATTTCTGGATGTTTTTCAATGGCAAAAATCATTGAATATTGTAAATGCACAAACAGTAATTTCTCCGCATTGCAAGGTGCAATTCTGAAATTTTTTGCTTTTTTCTGCTCCTCTTAGCATGATAAAAAAGATTCAAAGAGAGTGAGATGCCAGCTCCTTTCATTCAGTCAGTACCTTCAAACATTTCTGGTATATGAATAACATGATGTTTTTCAATGGCAAAAATCAATGAATATTGTAAATGCACAAACAGTAATTTCTCCGCATTGCAAGGTGCAATTCTGAAATTTTTTTGCTTTTTCCTGCTCCTCTTAGCATGATAAAGAAGATTCAAAGAAAGTGAGATGCCAGCTCCTTTCATTCAGTCAGTAGCTTCAATCATTTCTGGACGTTTTTCAATGGCAAAAATCAATGAATATTGTAAATGCACAAACAGTAATTTCTCCGCATTGCAAGGTGCAATTCTGAAATTTTTTGCTTTTTCCTGCTCCGCTTAGCATGATAAACAAGATTCAAAGAGAGTGAGATGCCAGCTCCTTTCATTCAGTCAGTAGCTTCAATCATTTCTGGATGTTTTTCAATGGCAAAAATCAATGAATATTGTAAATGCACAAACAGTAATTTCTCCGCATTGCAAGGTGCAATTCTAAAATTTTTTGCTTTTTCCTGCTCCTCTTAGCATGATAAAGAAGATTCAAAGAGAGTGAGATGCCAGCTCCTTTCATTCAGTCAGTAGCTTCAATCATTTCTGGACGTTTTTCAATGGCAAAAATCAATGAATATTGTAAATGCACAAACAGTAATTTCTCCGCATTGCAAGGTGCAATTCTGAAATTTTTTTGCTTTTTCCTGCTCCTCTTAGCAAGATAAACAAGATTCAAAGAGATTGAGATGCCAGCTCCTTTCATTCAGTCAGTAGCTTCAATCATTTCTGGATGTTTTTCAAGGGCAAAAATCAATGAATATTGTAAATGCACAAACAGTAATTTCTCCGCATTGCAAGGTGCAATTCTGAAATTTTTTGCTTTTTCCTGCTCCTCTTAGCATGATAAAGAAGATTCAAAGAGAGTGAGATGCCAGCTCCTTTCATTCAGTCAGTAGCTTCAATCATTTCTGGATGTTTTTCAATGGCAAAAATCAATGAATATTGTAAATGCACAAACAGTAATTTCTCCGCATTGCAAGGTGCAATTCTGAAATTTTTTGTTTTTCCTGCTCCTCTTAGCATGATAAAGAAGATTCAAAGAGAGTGAGATGCCAGCTCCTTTCATTCAGTCAGTAGCTTCAATCATTTCTGGACGTTTTTCAATGGCAAAAATCATTGAATATTGTAAATGCACAAACAGTAATTTCTCCGCATTGCAAGGTGCAATTCTGAAATTTTTTGCTTTTTCCTGCTCCTCTTAGCATGATAAAGAAGATTCAAAGAGAGTGAGATGCCAGCTCCTTTCATTCAGTCAGTAGCTTCAATCATTTCTGGTATATGAATAACATGATGTTTTTCAATGGCAAAAATCAATGAATATTGTAAATGCACAAACAGTAATTTCTCCGCATTGCAAGGTGCAATTCTGAAATTTTTTGCTTTTTCCTGCTCCTCTTAGCATGATAAACAAGATTCAAAGAGAGTGAGATGCCAGCTCCTTTCATTCAGTCAGTAGCTTCAAACATTTCTGGACTTTTTCAATGGCAAAAATCAATGAATATTGTAAATGCACAAACAGTAATTTCTCCGCATTGCAAGGTGCAATTCTGAAATTTTTTGCTTTTTCCTGCTCCTCTTAGCATGATAAAGAAGATTCAAAGAGAGTGAGATGCCAGCTCGTTTCATTCAGTCAGTAGCTTCAAACATTTCTGGTATATGAATAACATGATGTTTTTCAATGTCAAAAATCAATGAATATTGTAAATGCACAAACAGTAATTTCTCCGCATTGCAAGGTGCAATTCTGAAATTTTTTGCTTTTTCCTGCTCCTCTTAGCATGATAAAGAAGATTCAAAGAGAGTGAGATGCCAGCTCCTTTCATTCAGTCAGTAGCTTCAATCATTTCTGGACGTTTTTCAATGGCAAAAATCATTGAATATTGTAAATGCACAAACAGTAATTTCTCCGCATTGCAAGGTGCAATTCTGAAATTTTTTGCTTTTTCCTGCTCCTCTTTGCATGATAAAGAAGATTCAAAGAGAGTGAGATGCCAGCTCCTTTCATTCAGTCAGTAGCTTCAATCATTTCTGGTATATGAATAACATGATGTTTTTCAATGGCAAAAATCAATGAATATTGTAAATGCACAAACAGTAATTTCTCCGCATTGCAAGGTGCAATTCTGAAATTTTTTGCTTTATCCTGCTCCTCTTAGCATGATAAAGAAGATTCAAAGAGAGTGAGATGCCAGCTCCTTTCATTCAGTCAGTAGCTTCAAACATTTCTGGTATATGAATAACATGATGTTTTTCAATGGCAAAAATCAATGAATATTGTAAATGCACAAACAGTAATTTCTCCGCATTGCAAGGTGCAATTCTGAAATTTTTTGCTTTTTCCTGCTCCTCTTAGCATGATAAAGAAGATTCAAAGAGAGTGAGATGCCAGCTCCTTTCATTCAGTCAGTAGCTTCAAACATTTCTGGTATATGAATAACATGATGTTTTTCAATGGCAAAAATCAATGAATATTGTAAATGCACAAACATTAATTTCTCCGCATTGCAAGGTGCAATTCTGAAATTTTTTGCTTTTTCCTGCTCCTCTTAGCATGATAAAGAAGATTCAAAGAGAGTGAGATGCCAGCTCCTTTCATTCAGTCAGTAGCTTCAATCATTTCTGGACGTTTTTCAATGGCAAAAATCATTGAATATTGTAAATGCACAAACAGTAATTTCTCCGCATTGCAAGGTGCAATTCTGAATTTTTTTGCTTTTTCCTGCTCCTCTTAGCATGATAAAGAAGATTCAAAGAGAGTGAGATGCCAGCTCCTTTCATTCAGTCAGTAGCTTCAATCATTTCTGGTATATGAATAACATGATGTTTTTCAATGGCAAAAATCAATGAATATTGTAAATGCACAAACAGTAATTTCTCCGCATTGCAAGGTGCAATTCTGAAATTTTTTGCTTTTTCCTGCTCCTCTTAGCATGATAAAGAAGATTCAAAGAGAGTGAGATGCCAGCTCCTTTCATTCAGTCAGTAGCTTCAATCATTTCTGGACGTTTTTCAATGGCAAAAATCAATGAATATTGTAAATGCACAAACAGTAATTTCTTCGCATTGCAAGGTGCAATTCTGAAATTTTTTGCTTTTTCCTGCTCCTCTTAGCATGATAAAGAAGATTCAAAGAGAGTGAGATGCCAGCTCCTTTCATTCAGTCAGTAGCTTCAATCATTTCTGGTATATGAATAACATGATGTTTTTCAATGGCAAAAATCAATGAATATTGTAAATGCACAAACAGTAATTTCTCCGCATTGCAAGGTGCAATTCTGAAATTTTTTGCTTTTTCCTGCTCCTCTTAGCATGATAAACAAGATTCAAAGAGAGTGAGATGCCAGCTCCTTTCATTCAGTCAGTAGCTTCAATCATTTCTGGACTTTTTCAATGGCAAAAATCAATGAATATTGTAAATGCACAAACAGTAATTTCTCCGCATTGCAAGGTGCAATTCTGAAATTTTTTGCTTTTTCCTGCTCCTCTTAGCATGATAAAGAAGATTCAAAGAGAGTGAGATGCCAGCTCCTTTCATTCAGTCAGTAGCTTTAAACATTTCTGGTATATGAATAACATGATGTTTTTCAATGGCAAAAATCAATGAATATTGTAAATGCACAAACAGTAATTTCTCTGCATTGCAAGGTGCAATTCTGAAATTTTTTGCTTTTTCCTGCTCCTCTTAGCATGATAAAGAAGATTCAAAGAGAGTGAGATGCCATCTCCTTTCATTCAGTCAGTAGCTTCAATCATTTCTGGACGTTTTTCAATGGCAAAAATCAATGAATATTGTAAATGCACAAACAGTAATTTCTCTGCATTGCAAGGTGCAATTCTGAAATTTTTTGCTTTTTCCTGCTCCTCTTATCATGATAAAGAAGATTCAAAGAGAGTGAGATGCCAGCTCCTTTCATTCAGTCAGTAGCTTCAATCATTTCTGGACGTTTTTCAATGGCAAAAATCAATGAATATTGTAAATGCACAAACAGTAATTTCTCCGCATTGCAAGGTGCAATTCTGAAATTTTTTGCTTTTTCCTGCTCCTCTTAGCATGATAAAGAAGATTCAAAGAGAGTGAGATGCCAGCTCGTTTCATTCAGTCAGTAGCTTCAAACATTTCTGGTATATGAATAACATGATGTTTTTCAATTGCAAAAATCAATGAATATTGTAAATGCACAAACAGTAATTTCTCCGCATTGCAAGGTGCAATTCTGAAATTTTTTGCTTTTTCCTGCTCCTCTTAGCATGATAAAGAAGATTCAAAGAGAGTGAGATGCCAGCTCCTTTCATTCAGTCAGTAGCTTCAATCATTTCTGGACGTTTTTCAATGGCAAAAATCATTGAATATTGTAAATGCACAAACAGTAATTTCTCCGCATTGCAAGGTGCAATTCTGAAATTTTTTGCTTTTTCCTGCTCCTCTTTGCATGATAAAGAAGATTCAAAGAGAGTGAGATGCCAGCTCCTTTCATTCAGTCAGTAGCTTCAATCATTTCTGGCATATGAATAACATGATGTTTTTCAATGGCAAAAATCAATGAATATTGTAAATGCACAAACAGTAATTTCTCCGCATTGCAAGGTGCAATTCTGAAATTTTTTGCTTTTTCCTGCTCCTCTTAGCATGATAAAGAAGATTCAAAGAGAGTGAGATGCCAGCTCCTTTCATTCAGTCAGTAGCTTCAATCATTTCTGGACGTTTTTCAATGGCAAAAATCAATGAATATTTTAAATGCACAAACAGTAATTTCTCCGCATTGCAAGGTGCAATTCTGAAATTTTTTGCTTTTTCCTGCTCCTCTTAGCATGATAAAGAAGATTCAAAGAGAGTGAGATGCCAGCTCCTTTCATTCAGTCAGTAGCTTCAATCATTTCTGGACGTTTTTCAATGGCAAAAATCAATGAATATTGTAAATGCACAAACAGCAATTTCTCCGCATTGCAAGGTGCAATTCTGAAATTTTTTGCTTTTTCCTGCTCCTCTTAGCATGATAAAGAAGATTCAAAGAGAGTGAGATGCCAGCTCCTTTCATTCAGTCAGTAGCTTCAAACATTTCTGGTATATGAATAACATGATGTTTTTCAATGGCAAAAATCAATGAATATTGTAAATGCACAAACAGTAATTTCTCCGCATTGCAAGGTGCAATTCTGAAATTTTTTGCTTTTTCCTGCTCCTCTTAGCATGATAAAGAAGATTCAAAGAGAGTGAGATGCCAGCTCCTTTCATTCAGTCAGTAGCTTCAATCATTTCTGGACGTTTTTCAATGGCAAAAATCATTGAATATTGTAAATGCACAAACAGTAATTTCTCCGCATTGCAAGGTGCAATTCTGAAATTTTTTGCTTTTTCCTGCTCCTCTTAGCATGATAAAGAAGATTCAAAGAGAGTGAGATGCCAGCTCCTTTCATTCAGTCAGTAGCTTCAATCATTTCTGGTATATGAATAACATGATGTTTTTCAATGGCAAAAATCAATGAATATTGTAAATGCACAAACAGTAATTTCTCCGCATTGCAAGGTGCAATTCTGAAATTTTTTGCTTTTTCCTGCTCCTCTTAGCATGATAAAGAAGATTCAAAGAGAGTGAGATGCCAGCTCCTTTCATTCAGTCAGTAGCTTCAATCATTTCTGGACGTTTTTCAATGGCAAAAATCAATGAATATTGTAAATGCACAAACAGTAATTTCTCCGCATTGCAAGGTGCAATTCTGAAATTTTTTGCTTTTTCCTGCTCCTCTTAGCATGATAAAGAAGATTCAAAGAGAGTGAGATGCCAGCTCCTTTCATTCAGTCAGTAGCTTCAATCATTTCTGGACGTTTTTCAATGGCAAAAATCAATGAATATTGTAAATGCACAAACAGTAATTTCTTCGCATTGCAAGGTGCAATTCTGAAATTTTTTGCTTTTTCCTGCTCCTCTTAGCATGATAAAGAAGATTCAAAGAGAGTGAGATGCCAGCTCCTTTCATTCAGTCAGTAGCTTCAATCATTTCTGGTATATGAATAACATGATGTTTTTCAATGGCAAAAATCAATGAATATTGTAAATGCACAAACAGTAATTTCTCCGCATTGCAAGGTGCAATTCTGAAATTTTTTGCTTTTTCCTGCTCCTCTTAGCATGATAAACAAGATTCAAAGAGAGTGAGATGCCAGCTCCTTTCATTCAGTCAGTAGCTTCAATCATTTCTGGACTTTTTCAATGGCAAAAATCAATGAATATTGTAAATGCACAAACAGTAATTTCTCCGCATTGCAAGGTGCAATTCTGAAATTTTTTGCTTTTTCCTGCTCCTCTTAGCATGATAAAGAAGATTCAAAGAGAGTGAGATGCCAGCTCCTTTCATTCAGTCAGTAGCTTTAAACATTTCTGGTATATGAATAACATGATGTTTTTCAATGGCAAAAATCAATGAATATTGTAAATGCACAAACAGTAATTTCTCTGCATTGCAAGGTGCAATTCTGAAATTTTTTGCTTTTTCCTGCTCCTCTTAGCATGATAAAGAAGATTCAAAGAGAGTGAGATGCCATCTCCTTTCATTCAGTCAGTAGCTTCAATCATTTCTGGACGTTTTTCAATGGCAAAAATCAATGAATATTGTAAATGCACAAACAGTAATTTCTCTGCATTGCAAGGTGCAATTCTGAAATTTTTTGCTTTTTCCTGCTCCTCTTATCATGATAAAGAAGATTCAAAGAGAGTGAGATGCCAGCTCCTTTCATTCAGTCAGTAGCTTCAATCATTTCTGGACGTTTTTCAATGGCAAAAATCAATGAATATTGTAAATGCACAAACAGTAATTTCTCCGCATTGCAAGGTGCAATTCTGAAATTTTTTGCTTTTTCCTGCTCCTCTTAGCATGATAAAGAAGATTCAAAGAGAGTGAGATGCCAGCTCGTTTCATTCAGTCAGTAGCTTCAAACATTTCTGGTATATGAATAACATGATGTTTTTCAATTGCAAAAATCAATGAATATTGTAAATGCACAAACAGTAATTTCTCCGCATTGCAAGGTGCAATTCTGAAATTTTTTGCTTTTTCCTGCTCCTCTTAGCATGATAAAGAAGATTCAAAGAGAGTGAGATGCCAGCTCCTTTCATTCAGTCAGTAGCTTCAATCATTTCTGGACGTTTTTCAATGGCAAAAATCATTGAATATTGTAAATGCACAAACAGTAATTTCTCCGCATTGCAAGGTGCAATTCTGAAATTTTTTGCTTTTTCCTGCTCCTCTTTGCATGATAAAGAAGATTCAAAGAGAGTGAGATGCCAGCTCCTTTCATTCAGTCAGTAGCTTCAATCATTTCTGGCATATGAATAACATGATGTTTTTCAATGGCAAAAATCAATGAATATTGTAAATGCACAAACAGTAATTTCTCCGCATTGCAAGGTGCAATTCTGAAATTTTTTGCTTTTTCCTGCTCCTCTTAGCATGATAAAGAAGATTCAAAGAGAGTGAGATGCCAGCTCCTTTCATTCAGTCAGTAGCTTCAATCATTTCTGGACGTTTTTCAATGGCAAAAATCAATGAATATTTTAAATGCACAAACAGTAATTTCTCCGCATTGCAAGGTGCAATTCTGAAATTTTTTGCTTTTTCCTGCTCCTCTTAGCATGATAAAGAAGATTCAAAGAGAGTGAGATGCCAGCTCCTTTCATTCAGTCAGTAGCTTCAATCATTTCTGGACGTTTTTCAATGGCAAAAATCAATGAATATTGTAAATGCACAAACAGCAATTTCTCCGCATTGCAAGGTGCAATTCTGAAATTTTTTGCTTTTTCCTGCTCCTCTTAGCATGATAAAGAAGATTCAAAGAGAGTGAGATGCCAGCTCCTTTCATTCAGTCAGTAGCTTCAAACATTTCTGGTATATGAATAACATGATGTTTTTCAATGGCAAAAATCAATGAATATTGTAAATGCACAAACAGTAATTTCTCCGCATTGCAAGGTGCAATTCTGAAATTTTTTGCTTTTTCCTGCTCCTCTTAGCATGATAAAGAAGATTCAAAGAGAGTGAGATGCCAGCTCCTTTCATTCAGTCAGTAGCTTCAATCATTTCTGGACGTTTTTCAATGGCAAAAATCATTGAATATTGTAAATGCACAAACAGTAATTTCTCCGCATTGCAAGGTGCAATTCTGAAATTTTTTGCTTTTTCCTGCTCCTCTTAGCATGATAAAGAAGATTCAAAGAGAGTGAGATGCCAGCTCCTTTCATTCAGTCAGTAGCTTCAATCATTTCTGGTATATGAATAACATGATGTTTTTCAATGGCAAAAATCAATGAATATTGTAAATGCACAAACAGTAATTTCTCCGCATTGCAAGGTGCAATTCTGAAATTTTTTGCTTTTTCCTGCTCCTCTTAGCATGATAAAGAAGATTCAAAGAGAGTGAGATGCCAGCTCCTTTCATTCAGTCAGTAGCTTCAATCATTTCTGGACGTTTTTCAATGGCAAAAATCAATGAATATTGTAAATGCACAAACAGTAATTTCTCCGCATTGCAAGGTGCAATTCTGAAATTTTTTGCTTTTTCCTGCTCCTCTTAGCATGATAAACAAGATTCAAAGAGAGTGAGATGCCAGCTCCTTTCATTCAGTCAGTAGCTTCAATCATTTCTGGACGTTTTTCAATGGCAAAAATCAATGAATATTGTAAATGCACAAACAGTAATTTCTCCGCATTGCAAGGTGCAATTCTGAAATTTTTTGCTTTTTCCTGCTCCTCTTAGCATGATAAAGAAGATTCAAAGAGAGTGAGTTGCCAGCTCCTTTCATTCAGTCAGTAGCTTCAAACATTTCTGGTATATGAATAACATGATGTTTTTCAATGGCAAAAATCAATGAATATTGTAAATGCACAAACAGTAATTTCTCCGCATTGCAAGGTGCAATTCTGAAATTTTTTGCTTTTTCCTGCTCCTCTTAGCATGATAAAGAAGATTCAAAGAGAGTGAGATGCCAGCTCCTTTCATTCAGTCAGTAGCTTCAATCATTTCTGGACGTTTTTCAATGGCAAAAATCAATGAATATTGTAAATGCACAAACAGTAATTTCTCCGCATTGCAAGGTGCAATTCTGAAATTGTTTGCTTTTTCCTGCTCCTCTTAGCATGATAAAGAAGATTCAAAGAGAGTGAGATGCCAGCTCCTTTCATTCAGTCAGTAGCTTCAATCATTTCTGGACGTTTTTCAATGGCAAAAATCAATGAATATTGTAAATGCACAAACAGTAATTTCTCCGCATTGCAAGGTGCAATTCTGAAATTTTTTGCATTTTCCTGCTCCTCTTAGCATGATAAAGAAGATTCAAAGAGAGTGAGATGCCAGCTCCTTTCATTCAGTCAGTAGCTTCAAACATTTCTGGTATATGAATAACATGATGTTTTTCAATGGCAAAAATCAATGAATATTGTAAATGCACAAACAGTAATTTCTCCGCATTGCAAGGTGCAATTCTGAAATTTTTTGCTTTTTCCTGCTCCTCTTAGCATGATAAAGAAGATTCAAAGAGAGTGAGATGCCAGCTCCTTTCATTCAGTCAGTAGCTTCAATCATTTCTGGACGTTTTTCAATGGCAAAAATCATTGAATATTGTAAATGCACAAACAGTAATTTCTCCGCATTGCAAGGTGCAATTCTGAAATTTTTTGCTTTTTCCTGCTCCTCTTAGCATGATAAAGAAGATTCAAAGAGAGTGAGATGCCAGCTCCTTTCATTCAGTCAGTAGCTTCAATCATTTCTGGTATATGAATAACATGATGTTTTTCAATGGCAAAAATCAATGAATTTTGTAAATGCACAAACAGTAATTTCTCCGCATTGCAAGGTGCAATTCTGAAATTTTTTGCTTTCTCCTGCTCCTCTTAGCATGATAAAGAAGATTCAAAGAGAGTGAGATGCCAGCTCCTTTCATTCAGTCAGTAGCTTCAATCATTTCTGGACGTTTTTCAATGGCAAAAATCAATGAATATTGTAAATGCACAAACAGTAATTTCTCCGCATTGCAAGGTGCAATTCTGAAATTTTTTGCTTTTTTATTGCTCCTCTTAGCATGATAAACAAGATTCAAAGAGAGTGAGATGCCAGCTCCTTTCATTCAGTCAGTAGCTTCAATCATTTCTGGACGTTTTTCAATGGCAAAAATCAATGAATATTGTAAATGCACAAACAGTAATTTCTCCGCATTGCAAGGTGCAATTCTGAAATTTTTTGCTTTTTCCTGCTCCTCTTAGCATGATAAAGAAGATTCAAAGAGAGTGAGATGCCAGCTCCTTTCATTCAGTCAGTAGCTTCAAACATTTCTGGTATATGAATAACATGATGTTTTTCAATGGCAAAAATCAATGAATATTGTAAATGCACAAACAGTAATTTCTCCGCATTGCAAGGTGCAATTCTGAAATTTTTTGCTTTTTCCTGCTCCTCTTAGCATGATAAAGAAGATTCAAGAGAGTGAGATGCCAGCTCCTTTCATTCAGTCAGTAGCTTCAATCATTTCTGGACGTTTTTCAATGGCAAAAATCAATGAATATTGTAAATGCACAAACAGTAATTTCTCCGCATTGCAAGGTGCAATTCTGAAATTTTTTGCTTTTTCCTGCTCCTCTTAGCATGATAAAGAAGATTCAAAGAGAGTGAGATGCCAGCTCCTTTCATTCAGTCAGTAGCTTCAATCATTTCTGGACATTTTTCAATGGCAAAAATCAATGAATATTGTAAATGCACAAACAGTAATTTCTCCGCATTGCAAGGTGCAATTCTGAAATTTTTTGCTTTTTCCTGCTCCTCTTAGCATGATAAAGAAGATTCAAAGAGAGTGAGATCCCAGCTCCTTTCATTCAGTCAGTAGCTACAAACATTTCTGGTATATGAATAACATGATGTTTTTCAATGGCAAAAATCAATGAATATTGTAAATGCACAAACAGTAATTTCTCCGCATTGCAAGGTGCAATTCTGAAATTTTTTGCTTTTTCCTGCTCCTCTTAGCATGATAAAGAAGATTCAAAGAGAGTGAGATGCCAGCTCCTTTCATTCAGTCAGTAGCTTCAAACATTTCTGGTATATGAATAACATGATGTTTTTCAATGGCAAAAATCAATGAATATTGTAAATGCACAAACAGTAATTTCTCCGCATTGCAAGGTGCAATTCTGAAATTTTTTGCTTTTTCCTGCTCCTCTTAGCATGATAAAGAAGATTCAAAGAGAGTGAGATGCCAGCTCCTTTCATTCAGTCAGTAGCTTCAATCATTTCTGGATGTTTTTCAATGGCAAAAATCATTGAATATTGTAAATGCACAAACAGTAATTTCTCCGCATTGCAAGGTGCAATTCTGAAATTTTTTGCTTTTTCCTGCTCCTCTTAGCATGATAAAGAAGATTCAAAGAGAGTGAGATGCCATCTCCTTTCATTCAGTCAGTAGCTTCAATCATTTCTGGTATATGAATAACATGATGTTTTTCAATGGCAAAAATCAATGAATATTGTAAATGCACAAACAGTAATTTCTCCGCATCGCAAGGTGCAATTCTGAAATTTTTTGCTTTTTCCTGCTCCTCTTAGCATGATAAAGAAGATTCAAAGAGAGTGAGATGCCAGCTCCTTTCATTCAGTCAGTAGCTTCAATCATTTCTGGACGTTTTTCAATGGCAAAAATCAATGAATATTGTAAATGCACAAACAGTAATTTCTCCGCATTGCAAGGTGCAATTCTGAAATTTTTTGCTTTTTCCTGCTCCTCTTAGCATGATAAAGAAGATTCAAAGAGAGTGAAATGCCAGCTCCTTTCATTCAGTCAGTAGCTTCAATCATTTCTGGACGTTTTCAATGGCAAAAATCATTGAATATTGTAAATGCACAAACAGTAATTTCTCCGCATTGCAAGGTGCAATTCTGAAATTTTTTGCTTTTTCCTGCTCCTCTTAGTATGATAAAGAAGATTCAAAGAGAGTGAGATGGGGGCGTGGCTTAGGCACAGACCAGGATGGCAGCATAGGTCTGTGCTCCTTGAGGGCTATAATCATAAAGCGACGATAAAAGCAACTAAAGAAGATTTTTTTTCTCATCTTTTGCATGGATATACTTCCTAAAGCCTAAGGATCATCTGGATATTGAAAAAACTTTCCCTGACCCGTTATTTTGGAAGATATAACTTTGGACACAGTGGAGTGCGCCCTTGATTTCATACCAGTCATGGGTATTGTGACATAGACCTGCAGGCCTGCAGGTTTGTGTGTCTCTGCAAAGGGACCCCCACCCCTCCCTACCTCCGGATTTTAGAGCGTTGTTCACCGGGTGTCACTGAACAGACTGGGCTGGTTTTATATTTTGAAGCAGGCGGCACCAGAGCTCCGTGGATCAGCTGATTGCCATATGCAGGGAAAACCTTTACTGACCCGGCACCCAAGATCCCCTTCAGGCTGACTTTACCGGGTAATTAATCCCCTGCAACATAAGCAGAGACATACCTTGATATCGTGGGGGCACACAGCCGTGCCCTGGACTTGTTCCCCCGTGCTGGTAAGCTCCTTTTAGCCTGTCGGCAAGCTGTGCGGCTCTGTTACTGTGAGGTGCCGGTGGCTGCGGGACGAGTCGGCTCTGTACATCAGCCTATGTAGTCTGTGCCAAAAGAAATAAGGTCTGTGACTGGACCGGACCCGCGGGACCTCATACCCTTGAACAGTATACTACTGCTCCGGTTCAATACCCTGCAAATTGCCCCGGCCTACAGATCACCCAGCTGACAACTGCAACCGGTGACAGGACTCCTACAGAGATATCACCACCCGGGGCTGTACCACCCTGCTACCAGCTGCGACCAGTGAAAGGACCCCGGAAGTTAAAAACACCGGCCGGCGCTGTCTGTGGAGGATCACGGACCCCAGGGACCTTCCAGATCTACAATCAAGTAAGAAGATTGTGAGACCGGAGCCCTGAGAAGTCCGGCAAGACCCCGCTCCCGGAGGATAGATCCACGGACGCCAGGCTACGGGACCCTTCCTGCTTCAGGACGCCGGCGGCAGCCCGAAGACCCGGCCCTGCTCACAGCTGACGCGGCTACACGGAGGACCCGTCCGGAGCGGCACTGCATACTCCATCTAAAAAGGTCAGATTAGCCCTGGTTGTCAGGGCTCTTACCGTGACTCTGTGGGGCTGCTGACTGAGGTCTGGTGGCGGCGGTGTCCCTTTTCCTTGGCGGAGCGCTCCCTCCTCTCCTCCTCCTGCTGACGGGCGCTGCTTCTGTCTGCGGCCGGGCTCCCTGCTCTTCGCTGCGGCTGTTCCCTGGGTTGGGGGCTGTTCCGGGGGTGGCGGTCCCCCCTCCTCAGCTCCGGAGCCGCTCCGCTCCTGTCTCTCTCCTAAAGTCCGGTGCAGCCGGTGTATAAGTCCTGTCGCTCCGCAACTTTCAGGGCTAATCTACAGGCGGCGGTATCTCCCTCCTGCTTCTGGAGGGGCCGCTTTGCTCCTCCTTGACATTAACTGACAGGTGCCACCGGTCCCCACGCTCCATTCCACCTATTCCCGCTGTGCAGCCCTGCTAACTGTGTCCCTCCGGTGTTTGGACCTTACAGACCCCTGTGACTGCCTCCCCCTTATGTGGTAGTGCCACTACGATTTGATGTTGCCCCTGGTCCCTTTCTGCAGCAGCACTGCTGCCCTCCAATGTCCCATATCCACAATCAGCTGATAGATTCAAATTCTCCCGCCCCCTGCTGCAGCGTCGCTCTGCACTGCTGTCCAAGGTGCTGATTCTATATTATTACTGTTACTGAGGTCTATTAAATACCAAACGGTGTATTATCATCTTGACTGTGAAATTTGATCCTGAGGGGAGGGGGGGATAGGAGGATCTGTTTCTGCTTTCATATATATATACTGTGATTACGTTACTTGATATATATATATAACAGTTGGTGCCCATGGAACTCTACGGATCTGCAAGCCTCTATAATAATTAGTTTCCTGCTAAAACTATATGTGCCTTTTATTTTATCCCTCAGGTTAATTTTATTATTTCTTTGATACTTCTGATTGTGATTTACATTTAAAGGATTGCATTCTAGGGGGTACATAACTTTGTAGTTTTTAAGGGTATTGTTCGCCCTTTTCGGAATGACATTTGTTTAATGCAAATTTTTTTTTTCTAGCTCTGTTCGCGGTCACTTCGCAATTCTAAAGTCTTCTGTCCACTCTTTAGGTCAAATATTTCTAGGGTCTTTTGGTGTTTTTTTTTTATATATATACACCCATAGGTCCGATATTTTATAATGGCGGCTAATAAGAAAAATTCTCATAAGTCTTTGGAAGCTCCCCTTAAAATTAGTGCGGTAAGAGCGAAGTCCTCCCAACGCTTTTCATTTTCAAACCCTTCAGAAGATGATGTCAATACCATTAGCCCACTTAAGTCCAGATCACCTCATAGAAATCCTGAAGTTAGACAGAGTTCTAAAGTAAGCTCTCCCACCAAAGAATCTTCTAAAAGTCTATTATCTCCAAAAACACAGAGAATTCCTGATGCTAAACCTGCCCCTTCTACCGTAGTTAAAGAGAAAAAAGTGGAGGAGATGGATATTTCCATCTCATCAAAGAGAAGGGACCCAGGAGCCTGGAGCAACAAATATTCTTCACTGGCTATGAGTTCGGAGGAGGAATCCTCGGACACGTCTCCTAATCCTAGTCCAGATAAGAGACGTGCAAAAAAGGATCTTTCTTCTTCATCCTCAGACCCTACGCCTAGTGTCCTGGTCAAAATGCCCATTTCTCAAGAGTTGGGAAATACTGACCTTGGTTCATATCTGGACAATCTCTTAAAGACGATTGACAGAAATATGAAACTGGGCTTCGAGAAACAGGTAGACACCATGAAATCTACTTTGGAAGCTTTTGGTCTTAAATTGGAGGAAAACACCAAAAGACTTGAAACGGTGGAGGGAAGGGTAGAGTCTGTCTCTTCTGATAATCTAGAAATTAAATCTGAGCTTAAAAGACTCAGATTAAAAGTTGCGGATTTGGAGGATAGGAGTAGGAGAAATAATTTGAAAATTAGAGGCATATCTGAGGATGTTCCTCCCTCAGATGTCTCGGCTTTTGTCAAAGACTTATTTCACAAGACAATCCCATCCCTCTCTGAGCAGGATCTTATTATCGATAGGGCCCATCGCCTATTTCGTCCGACCTCCATCTCCTCGGATCTTCCTAGGGATGTAATAGTTAGGTTACATTTTTTCTCGACCAAAGAGAAAATCTTGAATTATATTAGGGAAAACAGGACTTTTCCAGAGCCTTTTTCGCACCTAAAAATCTTCTCAGATTTTTCCAAAGAAACCATGGATACAAGAAGGTCATACAAACTGACCACAGATAGACTGAGGGATATGAATATCCCGTATAGGTGGGGCTTTCCAGTAAAGTTGCTGATTTTCTTTAACCGGAAAACATTCACTCTTACAGATCCTGATGAAGGCCCTAAATTTTTTGATTTTATAAAAGACATTCCCTACAAAGTTACAAAGGCACCCCACCGCTGAAATGATAAACACTACTCCCTCGGGAGTCCCCTTTAAAAATAAACTCATTTTATCACCTCACCTAACATGCTATAATAAATTTATCATTCTTCTTTACATTTAGCCTTCATGGTTTGTCCACATTATTTTTCCCCCCAATCTGAGGGAGAACCTTTTCGGTGAAGGTTCCCTCAGGAGATTTTTTGATTCGTTTTTTCTTTTTCTTTGAATACTTGGTTATTGTTATTACTATCTTTGAATTAATATTAGAGATATTGTATTCCAGCTTTGATTGTCGGTTGATTTTTATTTTTTGGGAATTTGTTGGACCAACTGACCCCTCTCCTTGTGATTTACTTTGATTATTAATTTACCTATGCCTATCAAGATCATCACCTATAATGTAAGAGGCCTAAACAGTCCCAATAAGAGATTCTCCCTTTGGAAGGAATTGGGTCATCTTGGTGCTGATGTTGCGTGTCTTCAGGAGACAAGGTTTTCCGAGGGAAAACACCCTACCTTCACCCACAAACGCTACCCTCATATATTTGAATCCACTAGCGACCGGAAAAAAGCCGGTGTAGCTACAGTGATCAGAGATTCTGTCCCATTTGAGTTTTTAGATCAGCATAAAGATGTCAATGGAAGGTTCCATATATTGCTCTGTAAACTGAATAATCATGAGTGCACTGTTGTTAACCTATACGCCCCAAATAAAAAGCAAATACCCTTTTTGAACAAGGTTTTCAGAAAGGTTGAAGAGGTTAGGAGAGGCGAATTGATTTTTTTAGGAGACTTCAACATGGTCCCAGACGGCCATATGGACTCTTCCTCCCCCAGCCGTCACTTATACCCGACGCTAAATAATTGGCTTTATAAAAACGAACTATTTGATACATTTAGATGTCTGCAAACTACCTCCAAAGAATTCTCCCACTTTTCGGATGCGCACCAAACGGCCTCTAGAATTGACTTAATAATAACTGATGTCTTTTCTTTACCCAAATTCTCTAACGTATCTATAGGCCTTAGGTCTCTATCAGATCATGCCCCTACGTCATGTGAAATTCATATTGGTCCTCTTATTAAAAATGGATTTCTTTGGAAATGTAGATCTTCACTTATTCATAACCCCAAAAACAAAAAAATTATTGAAAAAGCTATTTCTGATTATTTTAGGGAGAACGATACCCCAGACTTATCTAATCCTTTCTCCAGCTGGTGCGCTCACAAGGCTGTCCTTCATGGTGTACTAATGCAGATATCCTCATCTGAAAAAAAAGAAAAAAGAACAATAATTAATTCTCTTCAAAAACTGATTAGGGAAAAAGAACTAGAACAAATAAATCTTCCTTCCCCTTCCCCAATAATTCAAAAAGAGCTCTCAAATTTAAGGGTAGAGCTAAAATCAGAAATTTCTTCCTCCTATGATGCGATTATTCGGAAATCAAAATTTAATTACTATGCGGCTCTAAATAAACCTACCCGCTTTATGGCCCGCCTAGTCAAATGTAAAAGAGCAATTAATAGAATAGATAAAATAAAAAACAATAGTGGAATAACGTTTTGCCACCCTAAAGATATAGTGAACCAGTTTGCAGACTTTTACAAAAAACTCTACAACATCAAAACTGACCCTCTAATTCCCCATCCTCACCCAGATGCAATCAACAAATTTTTATCCTCCATTAACCTACCGAAATTGAGCCCTCTGGATCACGAGTCATTGAATAAGCCTTTTTCTAACCCTGAAATTATTAACACAATAAAGCAACTTAAAGATTTCAAGGCTCCGGGTCCAGATGGGTTCATCAATGAGTATTATAAAACTTTTTGTGACCTACTTTCTTCCCCTCTCACGAAAATTTTCAATCATGCTTCCTCAATAAGCTCCTTCACCTCAGAAATGCTGGAAGCCACCATTACCCTAATACCCAAGTCTAAGGATGAGAGAGATAATGTTAAAAATTATAGGCCCATTTCGCTAATTAACACTGATATTAAGATATATTCGAAAATTCTGGCCAATCGTTTATCGACTATTCTCCCATCTCTCATCAACGACGATCAGATTGGCTTCGTTGGTGGGAGGCAAGCAACTGATGGCTCTAGAAGACTTCTGAATATTATTAAGGTGATAAATACGGCGAAACTCCCAACTTCATTGCTTGCTTTAGACGCTGAAAAAGCTTTCGACAGGTTAAATTGGCTATACCTTAAACTCACCCTTATTAAATTCGGTTTTGATAACAAATTTCTCTCTTCAATTATGGCCCTCTATTCTAACCCCCAAGCAAAAATTTATGTTAACAATTATCTCTCAAACCCAATCCCTATCACAAATGGTACTAGACAGGGTTGCCCACTTTCCCCCCTTCTCTTTGTCTTGGCTATGGAGCCTTTGGCACAGAGGATTAGAGAAAACACTGACATTAGGGGGATTTCTACCCCATCTCGAGAATTTAAAATTGGCCTCTTTGCAGATGATGTTATGCTTTCCTTGCTGGACCCAGTAAATTCGGTTGCGGAAGTTTCGAAGGTTCTAGAACTATTCTCTCAGATTTCTTATTTTAAGATCAATAATGAGAAGTCTAAACTTTTAAACATTAATCTGGACCGCCAGACGAGAGAGGTTTTACACTCGAGATTTTCCTTCGGTTTGGCTAAACGCAATCTGACTTATTTGGGGATCAGTATTGGTAAAACTATTAACTCAACAATTTCTGACAACCTGGTTCTGATTGAGGATATCGTCCGCGGAGATTTGATGGAATTTTTGAAAAGAGATTTGTCATGGTGGGGTAGAGTCCTCTCTATTAAGATGTTTGTTCTACCCAAAATCTTGTATTTTTTCCGCAACTTACCTTTAACTATTTCTCACATCTTTATTCAAAAAATTCAAAATCAGATTAATTCCTATGTCTGGGATAATAAACGTGCGAGGATATCTGCAGATATATTGTACAAGAATAAGTGTAACGGAGGTCTGAGCCACCCTAATATTTCCGCTTACTATTTGGCAAACCTCATCAAACAGAGCAGTAATTGGTTTAATTCTGACAGTCCCCCAGCTTGGATGACTCTGGAGACCTTCTTAAATAATGGCTCTTCTCCCCGTGAATTGTTACTTAGGCATCTCTTTAAACAGTGCACTCATGATTCTTCCCATCCTATTTTCCAGGCGATTATTGACGCCTGGAAAAAAATCGCCAAAAGAAAGAAAAAGAGTCCCCTAAGAGATTCTGATATGGATAAGTTTTCTTTTGTCAAAAATTTTCCAATTGGTTTTGTTGCTGATCTGTATAACTCTTCCATTCCAGATCAGTGGGACAATAAAGGGTTAAGGAAAATTGGAGACTTCTATGAAGCTTCTGCCTTTATTCCTTTCCAAATTCTTAAAAAAAGATTCAACTTACCTTCCTCTGATTTCTTTTTATACTCTCATTTAAAGAGCATTATTCTGGAATTTACTTCTGGTAAACTTATTGTTTCTGAAACCTCGGTGAACCTGTTAAGCAACCCATCCCACAAAATTTTTTGGAGCCTGAGACACATATATAACAGCTTCAATAATGATCTTTCCTTCCAAAAACACCTCTACATGATACGTTGGGAAAAAGACCTAAAACTCAATTTCCAATCCGATCAATGGGAGAGTGCTGTTCTTTTTTCTCAAGCCTCTAATATATCTATGCCCTTACAAGAGGCCTACTTCAAAATTCTAACCAGATGGTATTACACTCCAATCAGGCTCCACCATATAAAGCCCAGCAACTCTCCCCTTTGTTGGAGGGAGTGCGGCCTTAGGGGAGATCTTTTACATCTCTTTTGGAGCTGCCCCAAAATCCGGAATCTATGGGCTCAGATCTCTTCTTTGGTAGATGATCTTTTAGGCAGACCTTTAGTATTGACCCCTCAAATGGCTTTACTATCCTTAGATCTCGAATCATATAAGTCGTTTGAAAGATCTTTGGTGATTCACTTATTTTCAGTATGTAAGAACGCATTGGCTTTTTATTGGAGAAAGTCACATGTCCCCACTTTGGAGGACTTAGTTGATAAGATGAATCTCCATAGAATATTTGAACTCAGATTTGCCCTTATCAACAATAACTTACTTAAATTCTCTAGGAAGTGGGATATTTGGCTCACTAAGTTCCCTCAACCCTCTCATAATGCTGGAACATCTTAATGTGTGTCATGCTTAGCTCATTAATATGTTTAATTTTTGCTAATGATAGTAATGTGTGTTTAAATTGTTCAAGTTTATGTACTATCGTATATACTATTTGACGAACAAATTTCTCCCATCTTTCCTGTTTATCCATTCCCGTTTGTACCCTTTCCCTTCCCCTTCCCTCAGAATTTATCCCTTATTACGAATATTTTTTTGTCACTACTTTTATGCTACGATTGTTATTCCCCTGTTAAATTGTTTATTAAAAATAAAAAAAATATGGTAAAACAAAGAGAGTGAGATGCCAGCTCCTTTCATTCAGTCAGTAGCTTCAATCATTTCTGGTATATGAATAACATGATGTTTTTCAATGGCAAAAATCAATGAATATTGTAAATGCACAAACAGTAATTTCTCCGCATTGCAAGGTGCAATTCTGAAATTTTTTGCTTTTTCCTGCTCCTCTTAGCATGATAAAGAAGATTGAAAGAGAGTGAGATGCCAGCTCCTTTCATTCAGTCAGTAGCTTCAATCATTTCTGGACGTTTTTCAATGGCAAAAATCAATGAATATTGTAAATGCACAAACAGTAATTTCTCCGCATTGCAAGGAGCAATTCTGAAATTTTTTGCTTTTTCCTGCTCCTCTTAGCATGATAAAGAAGATTCAAAGAGAGTGAGATGCCAGCTCCTTTCATTCAGTCAGTAGCTTCAATCATTTCTGGACGTTTTTCAATGGCAAAAATCAATGAATATTCTAAATGCACAAACAGTAATTTCTCCGCATTGCAAGGTGCAATTCTGAAATTTTTTGCTTTTTCCTGCTCCTCTTAGCATGATAAAGAAGATTCAAAGAGAGTGAGATGCCAGCTCCTTTCATTCAGTCAGTAGCTTCAATCATTTCTGGACGTTTTTCAATGGCAAAAATCAATGAATATTGTAAATGCACAAACAGTAATTTCTCCGCATTGCAAGGTGCAATTCTGAAATTTTTTGCATTTTCCTGCTCCTCTTAGCATGATAAAGAAGATTCAAAGAGAGTGAGATGCCAGCTCCTTTCATTCAGTCAGTAGCTTCAAACATTTCTGGTTTATGAATAACATGATGTTTTTCAATGGCAAAAATCAATGAATATTGTAAATGCACAAACAGTAATTTCTCCGCATTGCAAGGTGCAATTCTGAAATTTTTTGCTTTTTCCTGCTCCTCTTAGCATGATAAAGAAGATTCAAAGAGAGTGAGATGCCAGCTCCTTTCATTCAGTCAGTAGCTTCAATCATTTCTGGACGTTTTTCAATGGCAAAAATCATTGAATATTGTAAATGCACAAACAGTAATTTCTCCGCATTGCAAGGTGCAATTCTGAAATTTTTTGCTTTTTCCTGCTCCTCTTAGCATGATAAAGAAGATTCAAAGAGAGTGAGATGCCAGCTCCTTTCATTCAGTCAGTAGCTTCAATCATTTCTGGTATATGAATAACATGATGTTTTTCAATGGCAAAAATCAATGAATATTGTAAATGCACAAACAGTAATTTCTCCGCATTGCAAGGTGCAATTCTGAAATTTTTTGCTTTTTCCTGCTCCTCTTAGCATGATAAAGAAGATTCAAAGAGAGTGAGATGCCAGCTCCTTTCATTCAGTCAGTAGCTTCAATCATTTCTGGACGTTTTTCAATGGCAAAAATCAATGAATATTGTAAATGCACAAACAGTAATTTCTCCGCATTGCAAGGTGCAATTCTGAAATTTTTTGCTTTTTCCTGCTCCTCTTAGCATGATAAAGAAGATTCAAAGAGAGTGAGATGCCAGCTCCTTTCATTCAGTCAGTAGCTTCAATCATTTCTGGACGTTTTTCAATGGCAAAAATCAATGAATATTGTAAATGCACAAACAGTAATTTCTCCGCATTGCAAGGTGCAATTCTGAAATTTTTTGCTTTTTCCTGCTCCTCTTAGCATGATAAAGAAGATTCAAAGAGAGTGAGATGCCAGCTCCTTTCATTCAGTCAGTAGCTTCAAACATTTCTGGTATATGAATAACATGATGTTTTTCAATGGCAAAAATCAATGAATATTGTAAATGCACAAACAGTAATTTCTCCGCATTGCAAGGTGCAATTCTGAAATTTTTTGCTTTTTCCTGCTCCTCTTAGCATGATAAAGAAGATTCAAAGAGAGTGAGATGCCAGCTCCTTTCATTCAGTCAGTAGCTTCAATCATTTCTGGACGTTTTTCAATGGCAAAAATCAATGAATATTGTAAATGCACAAACAGTAATTTCTCCGCATTGCAAGGTGCAATTCTGAAATTTTTTGCTTTTTCCTGCTCCGCTTAGCATGATAAAGAAGATTCAAAGAGAGTGAGATGCCAGCTCCTTTCATTCAGTCAGTAGCTTCAATCATTTCTGGACGTTTTTCAATGGCAAAAATCAATGAATATTGTAAATGCACAAACAGTAATTTCTCCGCATTGCAAGGTGCAATTCTGAAATTTTTTGCATTTTCCTGCTCCTCTTAGCATGATAAAGAAGATTCAAAGAGAGTGAGATGCCAGCTCCTTTCATTCAGTCAGTAGCTTCAAACATTTCTGGTATATGAATAACATGATGTTTTTCAATGGCAAAAATCAATGAATATTGTAAATGCACAAACAGTAATTTCTCCGCATTGCAAGGTGCAATTCTGAAATTTTTTGCTTTTTCCTGCTCCTCTTAGCATGATAAAGAAGATTCAAAGAGAGTGAGATGCCAGCTCCTTTCATTCAGTCAGTAGCTTCAATCATTTCTGGACGTTTTTCAATTGCAAAAATCATTGAATATTGTAAATGCACAAACAGTAATTTCTCCGCATTGCAAGGTGCAATTCTGAATTTTTTTGCTTTTTCCTGCTCCTCTTAGCATGATAAAGAAGATTCAAAGAGAGTGAGATGCCAGCTCCTTTCATTCAGTCTGTAGCTTCAATCATTTCTGGTATATGAATAACATGATGTTTTTCAATGGCAAAAATCAATGAATTTTGTAAATGCACAAACAGTAATTTCTCCGCATTGCAAGGTGCAATTCTGAAATTTTTTGATTTTCCTGCTCCTCTTAGCATGATAAAGAAGATTCAAAGAGAGTGAGATGCCAGCTCCTTTCATTCAGTCAGTAGCTTCAATCATTTCTGGACGTTTTTCAATGGCAAAAATCAATGAATATTGTAAATGCACAAACAGTAATTTCTCCGCATTGCAAGGTGCAATTCTGAAATTTTTTGCTTTTTCCTGCTCCTCTTAGCATGATAAACAAGATTCAAAGAGAGTGAGATGCCAGCTCCTTTCATTCAGTCAGTAGCTTCAATCATTTCTGGACGTTTTTCAATGGCAAAAATCAATGAATATTGTAAATGCACAAACAGTAATTTCTCCGCATTGCAAGGTGCAATTCTGAAATTTTTTGCTTTTTCCTGCTCCTCTTAGCATGATAAAGAAGATTCAAAGAGAGTGAGATGCCAGCTCCTTTCATTCAGTCAGTAGCTTCAAACATTTCTGGTATATGAATAACATGATGTTTTTCAATGGCAAAAATCAATGAATATTGTAAATGCACAAACAGTAATTTCTCCGCATTGCAAGGTGCAATTCTGAAATTTTTTGCTTTTTCCTGCTCCTCTTAGCATGATAAAGAAGATTCAAGAGAGTGAGATGCCAGCTCCTTTCATTCAGTCAGTAGCTTCAATCATTTCTGGACGTTTTTCAATGGCAAAAATCAATGAATATTGTAAATGCACAAACAGTAATTTCTCCGCATTGCAAGGTGCAATTCTGAAATTTTTTGCTTTTTCCTGCTCCTCTTAGCATGATAAAGAAGATTCAAAGAGAGTGAGATGCCAGCTCCTTTCATTCAGTCAGTAGCTTCAAACATTTCTGGTATATGAATAACATGATGTTTTTCAATGGCAAAAATCAATGAATATTGTAAATGCACAAACAGTAATTTCTCCGCATTGCAAGGTGCAATTCTGAAATTTTATGCTTTTTCCTGCTCCTCTTAGCATGATAAAGAAGATTCAAAGAGAGTGAGATGCCAGCTCCTTTCATTCAGTCAGTAGCTTCAATCATTTCTGGACGTTTTTCAATGGCAAAAATCAATGAATATTGTAAATGCACAAACAGTAATTTCTCCGCATTGCAAGGTGCAATTCTGAAATTTTTTGCTTTTTCCTGCTCCTCTTAGCATGATAAAGAAGATTCAAAGAGAGTGAGATGCCAGCTCCTTTCATTCAGTCAGTAGCTACAAACATTTCTGGTATATGAATAACATGATGTTTTTCAATGGCAAAAATCAATGAATATTGTAAATGCACAAACAGTAATTTCTCCGCATTGCAAGGTGCAATTCTGAAATTTTTTGCTTTTTCCTGCTCCTCTTAGCATGATAAAGAAGATTCAAAGAGAGTGAGATGCCAGCTCCTTTCATTCAGTCAGTAGCTTCAAACATTTCTGGTATATGAATAACATGATGTTTTTCAATGGCAAAAATCAATGAATATTGTAAATGCACAAACAGTAATTTCTCCGCATTGCAAGGTGCAATTCTGAAATTTTTTGCTTTTTCCTGCTCCTCTTAGCATGATAAAGAAGATTCAAAGAGAGTGAGATGCCAGCTCCTTTCCTTCAGTCAGTAGCTTCAATCATTTCTGGATGTTTTTCAATGGCAAAAATCATTGAATATTGTAAATGCACAAACAGTAATTTCTCCGCATTGCAAGGTGCAATTCTGAAATTTTTTGCTTTTTCCTGCTCCTCTTAGCATGATAAAGAAGATTCAAAGAGAGTGAGATGCCAGCTCCTTTCATTCAGTCAGTAGCTTCAATCATTTCTGGTATATGAATAACATGATGTTTTTCAATGGCAAAAATCAATGAATTTTGTAAATGCACAAACAGTAATTTCTCCGCATTGCAAGGTGCAATTCTGAAATTTTTTGCTTTTTCCTGCTCCTCTTAGCATGATAAAGAAGATTCAAAGAGAGTGAGATGCCAGCTCCTTTCATTCAGTCAGTAGCTTCAATCATTTCTGGACGTTTTTCAATGGCAAAAATCAATGAATATTGTAAATGCACAAACAGTAATTTCTCCGCATTGCAAGGTGCAATTCTGAAATTTTTTGCTTTTTCCTGCTCCTCTTAGCATGATAAAGAAGATTCAAAGAGAGTGAGATGCCAGCTCCTTTCATTCAGTCAGTAGCTTCAATCATTTCTGGACGTTTTTCAATGGCAAAAATCAATGAATATTGTAAATGCACAAACAGTAATTTCTCCGCATTGCAAGGTGCAATTCTGAAATTTTTTGCTTTTTCCTGCTCCTCTTAGCATGATAAACAAGATTCAAAGAGAGTGAGATGCCAGCTCCTTTCATTCAGTCAGTAGCTTCAATCATTTCTGGACGTTTTTCAATCTCAAAAATCAATGAATATTGTAAATGCACAAACAGTAATTTCTCCGCATTGCAAGGTGCAATTCTGAAATTTTTTGCTTTTTCCTGCTCCTCTTAGCATGATAAAGAAGATTCAAAGAGAGTGAGATGCCAGCTCCTTTCATTCAGTCAGTAGCTTCAAACATTTCTGGTATATGAATAACATGATGTTTTTCAATGGCAAAAATCAATGAATATTGTAAATGCACAAACAGTAATTTCTCCGCATTGCAAGGTGCAATTCTGAAATTTTTTGCTTTTTCCTGCTCCTCTTAGCATGATAAAGAAGATTCAAAGAGAGTGAGATGCCAGCTCCTTTCATTCAGGCAGTAGCTTCAATCATTTCTGGACGTTTTTCAATGGCAAAAATCAATGAATATTGTAAATGCACAAACAGTAATTTCTCCGCATTGCAAGGTGCAATTCTGAAATTTTTTGCTTTTTCCTGCTCCTCTTAGCATGATAAAGAAGATTCAAAGAGAGTGAGATGCCAGCTCCATTCAGTCAGTAGCTTCAAACATTTCTGGTATATGAATAACATGATGTTTTTCAATGGCAAAAATCAATGAATATTGTAAATGCACAAACAGTAATTTCTCCGCATTGCAAGGTGCAATTCTGAAATTTTTTGCTTTTTCCTGCTCCTCTTAGCATGATAAAGAAGATTCAAAGAGAGTGAGATGCCAGCTCCTTTCATTCAGTCAGTAGCTTCAATCATTTCTGGACATTTTTCAATGGCAAAAATCAATGAATATTGTAAATGCACAAACAGTAATTTCTCCGCATTGCAAGGTGCAATTCTGAAATTTTTTGCTTTTTCCTGCTCCTCTTAGCATGATAAAGAAGATTCAAAGAGAGTGAGATGCCAGCTCCTTTCATTCAGTCAGTAGCTACAAACATTTCTGGTATATGAATAACATGATGTTTTTCAATGGCAAAAATCAATGAATATTGTAAATGCACAAACAGTAATTTCTCCGCATTGCAAGGTGCAATTCTGAAATTTTTTGCTTTTTCCTGCTCCTCTTAGCATGATAAAGAAGATTCAAAGAGAGTGAGATGCCAGCTCCTTTCATTCAGTCAGTAGCTTCAAACATTTCTGGTATATGAATAACATGATGTTTTTCAATGGCAAAAATCAATGAATATTGTAAATGCACAAACAGTAATTTCTCCGCATTGCAAGGTGCAATTCTGAAATTTTTTGCTTTTTCCTGCTCCTCTTAGCATGATAAAGAAGATTCAAAGAGAGTGAGATGCCAGCTCCTTTCATTCAGTCAGTAGCTTCAATCATTTCTGGACGTTTTTCAATGGCAAAAATCATTGAATATTGTAAATGCACAAACAGTAATTTCTCCGCATTGCAAGGTGCAATTCTGAAATTTTTTGCTTTTTCCTGCTCCTCTTAGCATGATAAAGAAGATTCAAAGAGAGTGAGATGCCAGCTCCTTTCATTCAGTCAGTAGCTTCAATCATTTCTGGTATATGAATAACATGATGTTTTTCAATTGCAAAAATCAATGAATATTGTAAATGCACAAACAGTAATTTCTCCGCATCGCAAGGTGCAATTCTGAAATTTTTTGCTTTTTCCTGCTCCTCTTAGCATGATAAAGAAGATTCAAAGAGAGTGAGATGCCAGCTCCTTTCATTCAGTCAGTAGCTTCAATCATTTCTGGACGTTTTTCAATGGCAAAAATCAATGAATATTGTAAATGCACAAACAGTAATTTCTCCGCATTGCAAGGTGCAATTCTGAAATTTTTTGCTTTTTCCTGCTCCTCTTAGCATGATAAAGAAGATTCAAAGAGAGTGAAATGCCAGCTCCTTTCATTCAGTCAGTAGCTTCAATCATTTCTGGACGTTTTCAATGGCAAAAATCATTGAATATTGTAAATGCACAAACTGTAATTTCTCCGCATTGCAAGGTGCAATTCTGAATTTTTTTGCTTTTTCCTGCTCCTCTTAGTATGATAAAGAAGATTCAAAGAGAGTGAGATGCCAGCTCCTTTCATTCAGTCAGTAGCTTCAATCATTTCTGGTATATGAATAACATGATGTTTTTCAATGGCAAAAATCAATGAATATTGTAAATGCACAAACAGTAATTTCTCCGCATTGCAAGGTGCAATTCTGAAATTTTTTGCTTTTTCCTGCTCCTCTTAGCATGATAAAGAAGATTCAAAGAGAGTGAGATGCCAGCTCCTTTCATTCAGTCAGTAGCTTCAATCATTTCTGGACGTTTTTCAATGGCAAAAATCAATGAATATTGTAAATGCACAAACAGTAATTTCTCCGCATTGCAAGGTGCAATTCTGAAATTTTTTGCTTTTTCCTGCTCCTCTTAGCATGATAAACAAGATTCAAAGAGAGTGAGATGCCAGCTCCTTTCATTCAGTCAGTAGCTTCAATCATTTCTGGACGTTTTTCAATCTCAAAAATCAATGAATATTGTAAATGCACAAACAGTAATTTCTCCGCATTGCAAGGTGCAATTCTGAAATTTTTTGCTTTTTCCTGCTCCTCTTAGCATGATAAACAAGATTCAAAGAGAGTGAGATGCCAGCTCCTTTCATTCAGTCAGTAGCTTCAATCATTTCTGGACGTTTTTCAATCTCAAAAATCAATGAATATTGTAAATGCACAAACAGTAATTTCTCCGCATTGCAAGGTGCAATTCTGAAATTTTTTGCTTTTTCCTGCTCCTCTTAGCATGATAAAGAAGATTCAAAGAGAGTGAGATGCCAGCTCCTTTCATTCAGTCAGTAGCTTCAAACATTTCTGGTATATGAATAACATGATGTTTTTCAATGGCAAAAATCAATGAATATTGTAAATGCACAAACAGTAATTTCTCCGCATTGCAAGGTGCAATTCTGAAATTTTTTGCTTTTTCCTGCTCCTCTTAGCATGATAAAGAAGATTCAAAGAGAGTGAGATGCCAGCTCCTTTCATTCAGGCAGTAGCTTCAATCATTTCTGGACGTTTTTCAATGGCAAAAATCAATGAATATTGTAAATGCACAAACAGTAATTTCTCCGCATTGCAAGGTGCAATTCTGAAATTTTTTGCTTTTTCCTGCTCCTCTTAGCATGATAAAGAAGATTCAAAGAGAGTGAGATGCCAGCTCCTTTCATTCAGTCAGTAGCTTCAAACATTTCTGGTATATGAATAACATGATGTTTTTCAATGGCAAAAATCAATGAATATTGTAAATGCACAAACAGTAATTTCTCCGCATTGCAAGGTGCAATTCTGAAATTTTTTGCTTTTTCCTGCTCCTCTTAGCATGATAAAGAAGATTCAAAGAGAGTGAGATGCCAGCTCCTTTCATTCAGTCAGTAGCTTCAATCATTTCTGGACATTTTTCAATGGCAAAAATCAATGAATATTGTAAATGCACAAACAGTAATTTCTCCGCATTGCAAGGTGCAATTCTGAAATTTTTTGCTTTTTCCTGCTCCTCTTAGCATGATAAAGAAGATTCAAAGAGAGTGAGATGCCAGCTCCTTTCATTCAGTCAGTAGCTACAAACATTTCTGGTATATGAATAACATGATGTTTTTCAATGGCAAAAATCAATGAATATTGTAAATGCACAAACAGTAATTTCTCCGCATTGCAAGGTGCAATTCTGAAATTTTTTGCTTTTTCCTGCTCCTCTTAGCATGATAAAGAAGATTCAAAGAGAGTGAGATGCCAGCTCCTTTCATTCAGTCAGTAGCTTCAAACATTTCTGGTATATGAATAACATGATGTTTTTCAATGGCAAAAATCAATGAATATTGTAAATGCACAAACAGTAATTTCTCCGCATTGCAAGGTGCAATTCTGAAATTTTTTGCTTTTTCCTGCTCCTCTTAGCATGATAAAGAAGATTCAAAGAGAGTGAGATGCCAGCTCCTTTCATTCAGTCAGTAGCTTCAATCATTTCTGGACGTTTTTCAATGGCAAAAATCATTGAATATTGTAAATGCACAAACAGTAATTTCTCCGCATTGCAAGGTGCAATTCTGAAATTTTTTGCTTTTTCCTGCTCCTCTTAGCATGATAAAGAAGATTCAAAGAGAGTGAGATGCCAGCTCCTTTCATTCAGTCAGTAGCTTCAATCATTTCTGGTATATGAATAACATGATGTTTTTCAATTGCAAAAATCAATGAATATTGTAAATGCACAAACAGTAATTTCTCCGCATCGCAAGGTGCAATTCTGAAATTTTTTGCTTTTTCCTGCTCCTCTTAGCATGATAAAGAAGATTCAAAGAGAGTGAGATGCCAGCTCCTTTCATTCAGTCAGTAGCTTCAATCATTTCTGGACGTTTTTCAATGGCAAAAATCAATGAATATTGTAAATGCACAAACAGTAATTTCTCCGCATTGCAAGGTGCAATTCTGAAATTTTTTGCTTTTTCCTGCTCCTCTTAGCATGATAAAGAAGATTCAAAGAGAGTGAAATGCCAGCTCCTTTCATTCAGTCAGTAGCTTCAATCATTTCTGGACGTTTTCAATGGCAAAAATCATTGAATATTGTAAATGCACAAACTGTAATTTCTCCGCATTGCAAGGTGCAATTCTGAATTTTTTTGCTTTTTCCTGCTCCTCTTAGTATGATAAAGAAGATTCAAAGAGAGTGAGATGCCAGCTCCTTTCATTCAGTCAGTAGCTTCAATCATTTCTGGTATATGAATAACATGATGTTTTTCAATGGCAAAAATCAATGAATATTGTAAATGCACAAACAGTAATTTCTCCGCATTGCAAGGTGCAATTCTGAAATTTTTTGCTTTTTCCTGCTCCTCTTAGCATGATAAAGAAGATTCAAAGAGAGTGAGATGCCAGCTCCTTTCATTCAGTCAGTAGCTTCAATCATTTCTGGACGTTTTTCAATGGCAAAAATCAATGAATATTGTAAATGCACAAACAGTAATTTCTCCGCATTGCAAGGTGCAATTCTGAAATTTTTTGCTTTTTCCTGCTCCTCTTAGCATGATAAAGAAGATTCAAAGAGAGTGAGATGCCAGCTCCTTTCATTCAGTCAGTAGCTTTAAACATTTCTGGTATATGAATAACATGATGTTTTTCAATGGCAAAAATCAATGAATATTGTAAATGCACAAACAGTAATTTCTCCGCATTGCAAGGTGCAATTCTGAAATTTTTTGCTTTTTCCTGCTCCTCTTAGCATGATAAAGAAGATTCAAAGAGAGTGAGATGCCAGCTCCTTTCATTCAGTCAGTAGCTTCAATCATTTCTGGACGTTTTTCAATGGCAAAAATCAATGAATATTGTAAATGCACAAACAGTAATTTCTCCGCATTGCAAGGTGCAATTCTGAAATTTTTTGCTTTTTCCTGCTCCTCTTAGCATGGTAAAGAAGATTCAAAGAGAGTGAGATGCCATCTCATTTCATTCAGTCAGTAGCTTCAAACATTTCTGGTATATGAATAACATGATGTTTTTCAATGGCAAAAATCAATGAATATTGTAAATGCACAAACAGTAATTTCTCCGCATTGCAAGGTGCAATTCTGAAATTTTTTGCTTTTTCCTGCTCCTCTTAGCATGATAAAGAAGATTCAAAGAGAGTGAGATGCCAGCTCCTTTCATTCAGTCAGTAGCTTCAATCATTTCTGGACGTTTTTCAATGGCAAAAATCATTGAATATTGTAAATGCACAAACAGTAATTTCTCCGCATTGCAAGGTGCAATTCTGAAATTTTTTGCTTTTTCCTGCTCCTCTTTGCATGATAAAGAAGATTCAAAGAGAGTGAGATGCCAGCTCCTTTCATTCAGTCAGTAGCTTCAATCATTTCTGGTATATGAATAACATGATGTTTTTCAATGGCAAAAATCAATGAATATTGTAAATGCACAAACAGTAATTTCTCCGCATTGCAAGGTGCAATTCTGAAATTTTTTGCTTTTTCCTGCTCCTCTTAGCATGATAAAGAAGATTCAAAGAGAGTGAGATGCCAGCTCCTTTCATTCAGTCAGTAGCTTCAATCATTTCTGGACGTTTTTCAATGGCAAAAATCAATGAATATTGTAAATGCACAAACAGTAATTTCTCCGCATTGCAAGGTGCAATTCTGAAATTTTTTGCTTTTTCCTGCTCCTCTTAGCATGATAAAGAAGATTCAAAGAGAGTGAGATGCCAGCTCCTTTCATTCAGTCAGTAGCTTCAATCATTTCTGGACGTTTTTCAATGGCAAAAATCAATGAATATTGTAAATGCACAAACAGTAATTTCTCCGCATTGCAAGGTGCAATTCTGAAATTTTTTGCTTTTTCCTGCTCCTCTTAGCATGATAAAGAAGATTCAAAGAGAGTGAGATGCCAGCTCCTTTCATTCAGTCAGTAGCTTCAAACATTTCTGGTATATGAATAACATGATGTTTTTCAATGGCAAAAATCAATGAATATTGTAAATGCACAAACAGTAATTTCTCCGCATTGCAAGGTGCAATTCTGAAATTTTTTGCTTTTTCCTGCTCCTCTTAGCATGATAAAGAAGATTCAAAGAGAGTGAGATGCCAGCTCCTTTCATTCAGTCAGTAGCTTCAATCATTTCTGGACGTTTTCAATGGCAAAAATCATTGAATATTGTAAATGCACAAACAGTAATTTCTCCGCATTGCAAGGTGCAATTCTGAAATTTTTTGCTTTTTCCTGCTCCTCTTAGCATGATAAAGAAGATTCAAAGAGAGTGAGATGCCAGCTCCTTTCATTCAGTCAGTAGCTTCAATCATTTCTGGTATATGAATAACATGATGTTTTTCAATGGCAAAAATCAATGAATATTGTAAATGCACAAACAGTAATTTCTCCGCATTGCAAGGTGCAATTCTGAAATTTTTTGCTTTTTCCTGCTCCTCTTAGCATGATAAAGAAGATTCAAAGAGAGTGAGATGCCAGCTCCTTTCATTCAGTCAGTAGCTTCAATCATTTCTGGACGTTTTTCAATGGCAAAAATCAATGAATATTGTAAATGCACAAACAGTAATTTCTCCGCATTGCAAGGTGCAATTCTGAAATTTTTTGCTTTTTCCTGCTCCTCTTAGCAAGATAAAGAAGATTCAAAGAGAGTGAGATGCCAGCTCCTTTCATTCAGTCAGTAGCTTCAATCATTTCAGGACGTTTTTCAATGGCAAAAATCAATGAATATTGTAAATGCACAAACAGTAATTTCTCCGCATTGCAAGGTGCAATTCTGAAATTTTTTGCTTTTTCCTGCTCCTCTTAGCATGATAAAGAAGATTCAAAGAGAGTGAGATGCCAGCTCCTTTCATTCAGTCAGTAGCTTCAAACATTTCTGGTATATGAATAACATGATGTTTTTCAATGGCAAAAATCAATGAATATTGTAAATGCACAAACAGTAATTTCTCCGCATTGCAAGGTGCAATTCTGAAATTTTTTGCTTTTTCCTGCTCCTCTTAGCATGATAAAAAATATTCAAAGAGAGTGAGATGCCAGCTCCTTTCATTCAGTCAGTAGCTTCAAACATTTCTGGTATATGAATAACATGATGTTTTTCAATGGCAAAAATCAATGAATATTGTAAATGCACAAACAGTAATTTCTCCGCATTGCAAGGTGCAATTCTGAAATTTTTTGCTTTTTCCTGCTCCTCTTAGCATGATAAAGAAGATTCAAAGAGAGTGAGATGCCAGCTCCTTTCATTCAGTCAGTAGCTTCAATCATTTCTGGACGTTTTTCAATGGCAAAAATCAATGAATATTGTAAATGCACAAACAGTAATTTCTCCGCATTGCAAGGTGCAATTCTGAAATTTTTTGCTTTTTCCTGCTCCTCTTAGCATGATAAAGAAGATTCAAAGAGAGTGAGATGCCAGCTCCTTTCATTCAGTCAGTAGCTTTAAACATTTCTGGTATATGAATAACATGATGTTTTTCAATGGCAAAAATCAATGAATATTGTAAATGCACAAACAGTAATTTCTCCGCATTGCAAGGTGCAATTCTGAAATTTTTTGCTTTTTCCTGCTCCTCTTAGCATGATAAAGAAGATTCAAAGAGAGTGAGATGCCAGCTCCTTTCATTCAGTCAGTAGCTTCAATCATTTCTGGACGTTTTTCAATGGCAAAAATCAATGAATATTGTAAATGCACAAACAGTAATTTCTCCGCATTGCAAGGTGCAATTCTGAAATTTTTTGCTTTTTCCTGCTCCTCTTAGCATGGTAAAGAAGATTCAAAGAGAGTGAGATGCCATCTCATTTCATTCAGTCAGTAGCTTCAAACATTTCTGGTATATGAATAACATGATGTTTTTCAATGGCAAAAATCAATGAATATTGTAAATGCACAAACAGTAATTTCTCCGCATTGCAAGGTGCAATTCTGAAATTTTTTGCTTTTTCCTGCTCCTCTTAGCATGATAAAGAAGATTCAAAGAGAGTGAGATGCCAGCTCCTTTCATTCAGTCAGTAGCTTCAATCATTTCTGGACGTTTTTCAATGGCAAAAATCATTGAATATTGTAAATGCACAAACAGTAATTTCTCCGCATTGCAAGGTGCAATTCTGAAATTTTTTGCTTTTTCCTGCTCCTCTTTGCATGATAAAGAAGATTCAAAGAGAGTGAGATGCCAGCTCCTTTCATTCAGTCAGTAGCTTCAATCATTTCTGGTATATGAATAACATGATGTTTTTCAATGGCAAAAATCAATGAATATTGTAAATGCACAAACAGTAATTTCTCCGCATTGCAAGGTGCAATTCTGAAATTTTTTGCTTTTTCCTGCTCCTCTTAGCATGATAAAGAAGATTCAAAGAGAGTGAGATGCCAGCTCCTTTCATTCAGTCAGTAGCTTCAATCATTTCTGGACGTTTTTCAATGGCAAAAATCAATGAATATTGTAAATGCACAAACAGTAATTTCTCCGCATTGCAAGGTGCAATTCTGAAATTTTTTGCTTTTTCCTGCTCCTCTTAGCATGATAAAGAAGATTCAAAGAGAGTGAGATGCCAGCTCCTTTCATTCAGTCAGTAGCTTCAATCATTTCTGGACGTTTTTCAATGGCAAAAATCAATGAATATTGTAAATGCACAAACAGTAATTTCTCCGCATTGCAAGGTGCAATTCTGAAATTTTTTGCTTTTTCCTGCTCCTCTTAGCATGATAAAGAAGATTCAAAGAGAGTGAGATGCCAGCTCCTTTCATTCAGTCAGTAGCTTCAAACATTTCTGGTATATGAATAACATGATGTTTTTCAATGGCAAAAATCAATGAATATTGTAAATGCACAAACAGTAATTTCTCCGCATTGCAAGGTGCAATTCTGAAATTTTTTGCTTTTTCCTGCTCCTCTTAGCATGATAAAGAAGATTCAAAGAGAGTGAGATGCCAGCTCCTTTCATTCAGTCAGTAGCTTCAATCATTTCTGGACGTTTTTCAATGGCAAAAATCATTAAATATTGTAAATGCACAAACAGTAATTTCTCCGCATTGCAAGGTGCAATTCTGAAATTTTTTGCTTTTTCCTGCTCCTCTTAGCATGATAAAGAAGATTCAAAGAGAGTGAGATGCCAGCTCCTTTCATTCAGTCAGTAGCTTCAATCATTTCTGGTATATGAATAACATGATGTTTTTCAATGGCAAAAATCAATGAATATTGTAAATGCACAAACAGTAATTTCTCCGCATTGCAAGGTGCAATTCTGAAATTTTTTGCTTTTTCCTGCTCCTCTTAGCATGATAAAGAAGATTCAAAGAGAGTGAGATGCCAGCTCCTTTCATTCAGTCAGTAGCTTCAATCATTTCTGGACGTTTTTCAATGGCAAAAATCAATGAATATTGTAAATGCACAAACAGTAATTTCTCCGCATTGCAAGGTGCAATTCTGAAATTTTTTGCTTTTTCCTGCTCCTCTTAGCAAGATAAAGAAGATTCAAAGAGAGTGAGATGCCAGCTCCTTTCATTCAGTCAGTAGCTTCAATCATTTCAGGACGTTTTTCAATGGCAAAAATCAATGAATATTGTAAATGCACAAACAGTAATTTCTCCGCATTGCAAGGTGCAATTCTGAAATTTTTTGCTTTTTCCTGCTCCTCTTAGCATGATAAAGAAGATTCAAAGAGAGTGAGATGCCAGCTCCTTTCATTCAGTCAGTAGCTTCAAACATTTCTGGTATATGAATAACATGATGTTTTTCAATGGCAAAAATCAATGAATATTGTAAATGCACAAACAGTAATTTCTCCGCATTGCAAGGTGCAATTCTGAAATTTTTTGCTTTTTCCTGCTCCTCTTAGCATGATAAAAAATATTCAAAGAGAGTGAGATGCCAGCTCCTTTCATTCAGTCAGTAGCTTCAAACATTTCTGGTATATGAATAACATGATGTTTTTCAATGGCAAAAATCAATGAATATTGTAAATGCACAAACAGTAATTTCTCCGCATTGCAAGGTGCAATTCTGAAATTTTTTGCTTTTTCCTGCTCCTCTTAGCATGATAAAGAAGATTCAAAGAGAGTGAGATGCCAGCTCCTTTCATTCAGTCAGTAGCTTCAATCATTTCTGGACGTTTTTCAATGGCAAAAATCATTGAATATTGTAAATGCACAAACAGTAATTTCTCCGCATTGCAAGGTGCAATTCTGAAATTTTTTGCTTTTTCCTGCTCCTCTTAGCATGACAAAGAAGAATCAAAGAGAGTGAGATGCCAGCTCCTTTCATTCAGTCAGTAGCTTCAATCATTTCTGGTATATGAATAACATGATGTTTTTCAATGGCAAAAATCAATGAATATTGTAAATGCACAAACAGTAATTTCTCCGCATTGCAAGGTGCAATTCTGAAATTTTTTGCTTTTTCCTGCTCCTCTTAGCATGATAAAGAAGATTCAAAGAGAGTGAGATGCCAGCTCCTTTCATTCAGTCAGTAGCTTCAATCATTTCTGGACGTTTTTCAATGGCAAAAATCAATGAATATTGTAAATGCACAAACAGTAATTTCTCCGCATTGCAAGGTGCAATTCTGAAATTTTTTGCTTTTTCCTGCTCCTCTTAGCATGATAAACAAGATTCAAAGAGAGTGAGATGCCAGCTCCTTTCATTCAGTCAGTAGCTTCAATCATTTCTGGACGTTTTTCAATGGCAAAAATCAATGAATATTGTAAATGCACAAACAGTAATTTCTCCGCATTGCAAGGTGCAATTCTGAAATTTTTTGCTTTTTCCTGCTCCTCTTAGCATGATAAAGAAGATTCAAAGAGAGTGAGATGCCAGCTCCTTTCATTCAGTCAGTAGCTTCAAACATTTCTGGTATATGAATAACATGATGTTTTTCAATGGCAAAAATCAATGAATATTGTAAATGCACAAACAGTAATTTCTCCGCATTGCAAGGTGCAATTCTGAAATTTTTTGCTTTTTCCTGCTCCTCTTAGCATGATAAAGAAGATTCAAAGAGAGTGAGATGCCAGCTCCTTTCATTCAGTCAGTAGCTTCAATCATTTCTGGACGTTTTTCAATGGCAAAAATCATTGAATATTGTAAATGCACAAACAGTAATTTCTCCGCATTGCAAGGTGCAATTCTGAAATTTTTTGCTTTTTCCTGCTCCTCTTAGCATGATAAAGAAGATTCAAAGAGAGTGAGATGCCAGCTCCTTTCATTCAGTCAGTAGCTTCAATCATTTCTGGTATATGAATAACATGATGTTTTTCAATTGCAAAAATCAATGAATATTGTAAATGCACAAACAGTAATTTCTCCGCATCGCAAGGTGCAATTCTGAAATTTTTTGCTTTTTCCTGCTCCTCTTAGCATGATAAAGAAGATTCAAAGAGAGTGAGATGCCAGCTCCTTTCATTCAGTCAGTAGCTTCAATCATTTCTGGACGTTTTTCAATGGCAAAAATCAATGAATATTGTAAATGCACAAACAGTAATTTCTCCGCATTGCAAGGTGCAATTCTGAAATTTTTTGCTTTTTCCTGCTCCTCTTAGCATGATAAAGAAGATTCAAAGAGAGTGAAATGCCAGCTCCTTTCATTCAGTCAGTAGCTTCAATCATTTCTGGACGTTTTCAATGGCAAAAATCATTGAATATTGTAAATGCACAAACAGTAATTTCTCCGCATTGCAAGGTGCAATTCTGAATTTTTTTGCTTTTTCCTGCTCCTCTTAGTATGATAAAGAAGATTCAAAGAGAGTGAGATGCCAGCTCCTTTCATTCAGTCAGTAGCTTCAATCATTTCTGGTATATGAATAACATGATGTTTTTCAATGGCAAAAATCAATGAATATTGTAAATGCACAAACAGTAATTTCTCCGCATTGCAAGGTGCAATTTTGAAATTTTTTGCTTTTTCCTGCTCCTCTTAGCATGATAAAGAAGATTCAAAGAGAGTGAGATGCCAGCTCCTTTCATTCAGTCAGTAGCTTCAATCATTTCTGGACGTTTTTCAATGGCAAAAATCAATGAATATTGTAAATGCACAAACAGTAATTTCTCCGCATTGCAAGGTGCAATTCTGAAATTTTTTGCTTTTTCCTGCTCCTCTTAGCATGATAAAGAAGATTCAAAGAGAGTGAGATGCCAGCTCCTTTCATTCAGTCAGTAGCTTTAAACATTTCTGGTATATGAATAACATGATGTTTTTCAATGGCAAAAATCAATGAATATTGTAAATGCACAAACAGTAATTTCTCCGCATTGCAAGGTGCAATTCTGAAATTTTTTGCTTTTTCCTGCTCCTCTTAGCATGATAAAGAAGATTCAAAGAGAGTGAGATGCCAGCTCCTTTCATTCAGTCAGTAGCTTCAATCATTTCTGGACGTTTTTCAATGGCAAAAATCAATGAATATTGTAAATGCACAAACAGTAATTTCTCCGCATTGCAAGGTGCAATTCTGAAATTTTTTGCTTTTTCCTGCTCCTCTTAGCATGGTAAAGAAGATTCAAAGAGAGTGAGATGCCATCTCGTTTCATTCAGTCAGTAGCTTCAAACATTTCTGGTATATGAATAAATGATGTTTTTCAATGGCAAAAATCAATGAATATTGTAAATGCACAAACAGTAATTTCTCCGCATTGCAAGGTGCAATTCTGAAATTTTTTGCTTTTTCCTGCTCCTCTTAGCATGATAAATAAGATTCAAAGAGAGTGAGATGCCAGCTCCTTTCATTCAGTCAGTAGCTTCAATCATTTCTGGACGTTTTTCAATGGCAAAAATCATTGAATATTGTAAATGCACAAACAGTAATTTCTCCGCATTGCAAGGTGCAATTCTGAAATTTTTTGCTTTTTCCTGCTCCTCTTTGCATGATAAAGAAGATTCAAAGAGAGTGAGATGCCAGCTCCTTTCATTCAGTCAGTAGCTTCAATCATTTCTGGTATATGAATAACATGATGTTTTTCAATGGCAAAAATCAATGAATATTGTAAATGCACAAACAGTAATTTCTCCGCATTGCAAGGTGCAATTCTGAAATTTTTTGCTTTTTCCTGCTCCTCTTAGCATGATAAAGAAGATTCAAAGAGAGTGAGATGCCAGCTCCTTTCATTCAGTCAGTAGCTTCAATCATTTCTGGACGTTTTTCAATGGCAAAAATCAATGAATATTGTAAATGCACAAACAGTAATTTCTCCGCATTGCAAGGTGCAATTCTGAAATTTTTTGCTTTTTCCTGCTCCTCTTAGCATGATAAAGAAGATTCAAAGAGAGTGAGATGCCAGCTCCTTTCATTCAGTCAGTAGCTTCAATCATTTCTGGACGTTTTTCAATGGCAAAAATCAATGAATATTGTAAATGCACAAACAGTAATTTCTCCGCATTGCAAGGTGCAATTCTGAAATTTTTTGCTTTTTCCTGCTCCTCTTAGCATGATAAAGAAGATTCAAAGAGAGTGAGATGCCAGCTCCTTTCATTCAGTCAGTAGCTTCAAACATTTCTGGTATATGAATAACATGATGTTTTTCAATGGCAAAAATCAATGAATATTGTAAATGCACAAACAGTAATTTCTCCGCATTGCAAGGTGCAATTCTGAAATTTTTTGCTTTTTCCTGCTCCTCTTAGCATGATAAAGAAGATTCAAAGAGAGTGAGATGCCAGCTCCTTTCATTCAGTCAGTAGCTTCAATCATTTTTGAACGTTTTTCAATGGCAAAAATCATTGAATATTGTAAATGCACAAACAGTAATTTCTCCGCATTGCAAGGTGCAATTCTGAAATTTTTTGCTTTTTCCTGCTCCTCTTAGCATGATAAAGAAGATTCAAAGAGAGTGAGATGCCAGCTCCTTTCATTCAGTCAGTAGCTTCAATCATTTCTGGTATATGAATAACATGATGTTTTTCAATGGCAAAAATCAATGAATATTGTAAATGCACAAACAGTAATTTCTCCGCATTGCAAGGTGCAATTCTGAAATTTTTTGCTTTTTCCTGCTCCTCTTAGCATGATAAAGAAGATTCAAAGAGAGTGAGATGCCAGCTCCTTTCATTCAGTCAGTAGCTTCAATCATTTCTGGACGTTTTTCAATGGCAAAAATCAATGAATATTGTAAATGCACAAACAGTAATTTCTCCGCATTGCAAGGTGCAATTCTGAAATTTTTTGCTTTTTCCTGCTCCTCTTAGCAAGATAAAGAAGATTCAAAGAGAGTGAGATGCCAGCTCCTTTCATTCAGTCAGTAGCTTCAATCATTTCTGGACGTTTTTCAATGGCAAAAATCAATGAATATTGTAAATGCACAAACAGTAATTTCTCCGCATTGCAAGGTGCAATTCTGAAATTTTTTGCTTTTTCCTGCTCCTCTTAGCATGATAAAGAAGATTCAAAGAGAGTGAGATGCCAGCTCCTTTCATTCAGTCAGTAGCTTCAAACATTTCTGGTATATGAATAACATGATGTTTTTCAATGGCAAAAATCAATGAATATTGTAAATGCACAAACAGTAATTTCTCCGCATTGCAAGGTGCAATTCTGAAATTTTTTGCTTTTTCCTGCTCCTCTTAGCATGATAAAGAAGATTCAAAGAGAGTGAGATGCCAGCTCCTTTCATTCAGTCAGTAGCTTCAAACATTTCTGGTATATGAATAACATGATGTTTTTCAATGGCAAAAATCAATGAATATTGTAAATGCACAAACAGTAATTTCTCCGCATTGCAAGGTGCAATTCTGAAATTTTTTGCTTTTTCCTGCTCCTCTTAGCATGATAAAGAAGATTCAAAGAGAGTGAGATGCCAGCTCCTTTCATTCAGTCAGTAGCTTCAATCATTTCTGGACGTTTTTCAATGGCAAAAATCATTGAATATTGTAAATGCACAAACAGTAATTTCTCCGCATTGCAAGGTGCAATTCTGAAATTTTTTGCTTTTTCCTGCTCCTCTTAGCATGACAAAGAAGATTCAAAGAGAGTGAGATGCCAGCTCCTTTCATTCAGTCAGTAGCTTCAATCATTTCTGGTATATGAATAACATGATGTTTTTCAATGGCAAAAATCAATGAATATTGTAAATGCACAAACAGTAATTTCTCCGCATTGCAAGGTGCAATTCTGAAATTTTTTACTTTTTCCTGCTCCTCTTAGCATGATAAAGAAGATTCAAAGAGAGTGAGATGCCAGCTCTTTTCATTCAGTCAGTAGCTTCAATCATTTCTGGACGTTTTTCAATGGCAAAAATCAATGAATATTGTAAATGCACAAACAGTAATTTCTCCGCATTGCAAGGTGCAATTCTGAAATTTTTTGCTTTTTCCTGCTCCTCTTAGCATGATAAACAAGATTCAAAGAGAGTGAGATGCCAGCTCCTTTCATTCAGTCAGTAGCTTCAATCATTTCTGGACGTTTTTCAATGGCAAAAATCAATGAATATTGTAAATGCACAAACAGTAATTTCTCCGCATTGCAAGGTGCAATTCTGAAATTTTTTGCTTTTTCCTGCTCCTCTTAGCATGATAAAGAAGATTCAAAGAGAGTGAGATGCCAGCTCCTTTCATTCAGTCAGTAGCTTCAAACATTTCTGGTATATGAATAACATGATGTTTTTCAATGGCAAAAATCAATGAATATTGTAAATGCACAAACAGTAATTTCTCCGCATTGCAAGGTGCAATTCTGAAATTTTTTGTTTTTTCCTGCTCCTCTTAGCATGATAAAGAAGATTCAAAGAGAGTGAGATGCCAGCTCCTTTCATTCAGTCAGTAGCTTCAATCATTTCTGGACGTTTTTCAATGGCAAAAATCAATGAATATTGTAAATGCACAAACAGTAATTTCTCCGCATTGCAAGGTGCAATTCTGAAATTTTTTGCTTTTTCCTGCTCCTCTTAGCATGATAAAGAAGATTCAAAGAGAGTGAGATGCCAGCTCCTTTCATTCAGTCAGTAGCTTCAATCATTTCTGGACGTTTTTCACTGGCAAAAATCAATGAATATTGTAAATGCACAAACAGTAATTTCTCCGCATTGCAAGGTGCAATTCTGAAATTTTTTGCATTTTCCTGCTCCTCTTAGCATGATAAAGAAGATTCAAAGAGAGTGAGATGCCAGCTCCTTTCATTCAGTCAGTAGCTTCAAACATTTCTGGTATATGAATAACATGATGTTTTTCAATGGCAAAAATCAATGAATATTGTAAATGCACAAACAGTAATTTCTCCGCATTGCAAGGTGCAATTCTGAAATTTTTTGCTTTTTCCTGCTCCTCTTAGCATGATAAAGAAGATTCAAAGAGAGTGAGATGCCAGCTCCTTTCATTCAGTCAGTAGCTTCAATCATTTCTGGACGTTTTTCAATGGCAAAAATCATTGAATATTGTAAATGCACAAACAGTAATTTCTCCGCATTGCAAGGTGCAATTCTGAAATTTTTTGCTTTTTCCTGCTCCTCTTAGCATGATAAAGAAGATTCAAAGAGAGTGAGATGCCAGCTCCTTTCATTCAGTCAGTAGCTTCAATCATTTCTGGTATATGAATAACATGATGTTTTTCAATGGCAAAAATCAATGAATTTTGTAAATGCACAAACAGTAATTTCTCCGCATTGCAAGGTGCAATTCTGAAATTTTTTGCTTTTTCCTGCTCCTCTTAGCATGATAAAGAAGATTCAAAGAGAGTGAGATGCCAGCTCCTTTCATTCAGTCAGTAGCTTCAATCATTTCTGGACGTTTTTCAATGGCAAAAATCAATGAATATTGTAAATGCACAAACAGTAATTTCTCCGCATTGCAAGGTGAAATTCTGAAATTTTTTGCTTTTTCCTGCTCCTCTTAGCATGATAAACAAGATTCAAAGAGAGTGAGATGCCAGCTCCTTTCATTCAGTCAGTAGCTTCAATCATTTCTGGACGTTTTTCAATGGCAAAAATCAATGAATATTGTAAATGCACAAACAGTAATTTCTCCGCATTGCAAGGTGCAATTCTGAAATTTTTTGCTTTTTCCTGCTCCTCTTAGCATGATAAAGAAGATTCAAAGAGAGTGAGATGCCAGCTCCTTTCATTCAGTCAGTAGCTTCAATCATTTCTGGACGTTTTTCAATGGCAAAAATCAATGAATATTGTAAATGCACAAACAGTAATTTCTCCGCATTGCAAGGTGCAATTCTGAAATTTTTTGCTTTTTCCTGCTCCTCTTAGCATGATAAAGAAGATTCAAAGAGAGTGAGATGCCAGCTCCTTTCATTCAGTCAGTAGCTTCAATCATTTCTGGACGTTTTTCAATGGCAAAAATCAATGAATATTGTAAATGCACAAACAGTAATTTCTCCGCATTGCAAGGTGCAATTCTGAAATTTTTTGCTTTTTCCTGCTCCTCTTAGCATGATAAAGAAGATTCAAAGAGAGTGAGATGCCAGCTCCTTTCATTCAGTCAGTAGCTTCAATCATTTCTGGACGTTTTTCAATGGCAAAAATCAATGAATATTGTAAATGCACAAACAGTAATTTCTCCGCATTGCAAGGTGCAATTCTGAAATTTTTTGCATTTTCCTGCTCCTCTTAGCATGATAAAGAAGATTCAAAGAGAGTGAGATGCCAGCTCCTTTCATTCAGTCAGTAGCTTCAATCATTTCTGGACGTTTTTCAATGGCAAAAATCAATGAATATTGTAAATGCACAAACAGTAATTTCTCCGCATTGCAAGGTGCAATTCTGAAATTTTTTGCTTTTTCCTGCTCCTCTTAGCATGATAAAGAAGATTCAAAGAGAGTGAGATGCCAGCTCCTTTCATTCAGTCAGTAGCTTCAAACATTTCTGGTATATGAATAACATGATGTTTTTCAATGGCAAAAATCAATGAATATTGTAAATGCACAAACAGTAATTTCTCCGCATTGCAAGGTGCAATTCTGAAATTTTTTGCTTTTTCCTGCTCCTCTTAGCATGATAAAGAAGATTCAAAGAGAGTGAGATGCCAGCTCCTTTCATTCAGTCAGTAGCTTCAAACATTTCTGGTATATGAATAACATGATGTTTTTCAATGGCAAAAATCAATGAATATTGTAAATGCACAAACAGTAATTTCTCCGCATTGCAAGGTGCAATTCTGAAATTTTTTGCTTTTTCCTGCTCCTCTTAGCATGATAAAGAAGATTCAAAGAGAGTGAGATGCCAGCTCCTTTCATTCAGTCAGTAGCTTCAATCATTTCTGGACGTTTTTCAATGGCAAAAATCATTGAATATTGTAAATGCACAAACAGTAATTTCTCCGCATTGCAAGGTGCAATTCTGAAATTTTTTGCTTTTTCCTGCTCCTCTTAGCATGACAAAGAAGATTCAAAGAGAGTGAGATGCCAGCTCCTTTCATTCAGTCAGTAGCTTCAATCATTTCTGGTATATGAATAACATGATGTTTTTCAATGGCAAAAATCAATGAATATTGTAAATGCACAAACAGTAATTTCTCCGCATTGCAAGGTGCAATTCTGAAATTTTTTGCTTTTTCCTGCTCCTCTTAGCATGATAAAGAAGATTCAAAGAGAGTGAGATGCCAGCTCTTTTCATTCAGTCAGTAGCTTCAATCATTTCTGGACGTTTTTCAATGGCAAAAATCAATGAATATTGTAAATGCACAAACAGTAATTTCTCCGCATTGCAAGGTGCAATTCTGAAATTTTTTGCTTTTTCCTGCTCCTCTTAGCATGATAAACAAGATTCAAAGAGAGTGAGATGCCAGCTCCTTTCATTCAGTCAGTAGCTTCAATCATTTCTGGACGTTTTTCAATGGCAAAAATCAATGAATATTGTAAATGCACAAACAGTAATTTCTCCGCATTGCAAGGTGCAATTCTGAAATTTTTTGCTTTTTCCTGCTCCTCTTAGCATGATAAAGAAGATTCAAAGAGAGTGAGATGCCAGCTCCTTTCATTCAGTCAGTAGCTTCAAACATTTCTGGTATATGAATAACATGATGTTTTTCAATGGCAAAAATCAATGAATATTGTAAATGCACAAACAGTAATTTCTCCGCATTGCAAGGTGCAATTCTGAAATTTTTTGTTTTTTCCTGCTCCTCTTAGCATGATAAAGAAGATTCAAAGAGAGTGAGATGCCAGCTCCTTTCATTCAGTCAGTAGCTTCAATCATTTCTGGACGTTTTTCAATGGCAAAAATCAATGAATATTGTAAATGCACAAACAGTAATTTCTCCGCATTGCAAGGTGCAATTCTGAAATTTTTTGCTTTTTCCTGCTCCTCTTAGCATGATAAAGAAGATTCAAAGAGAGTGAGATGCCAGCTCCTTTCATTCAGTCAGTAGCTTCAATCATTTCTGGACGTTTTTCACTGGCAAAAATCAATGAATATTGTAAATGCACAAACAGTAATTTCTCCGCATTGCAAGGTGCAATTCTGAAATTTTTTGCATTTTCCTGCTCCTCTTAGCATGATAAAGAAGATTCAAAGAGAGTGAGATGCCAGCTCCTTTCATTCAGTCAGTAGCTTCAAACATTTCTGGTATATGAATAACATGATGTTTTTCAATGGCAAAAATCAATGAATATTGTAAATGCACAAACAGTAATTTCTCCGCATTGCAAGGTGCAATTCTGAAATTTTTTGCTTTTTCCTGCTCCTCTTAGCATGATAAAGAAGATTCAAAGAGAGTGAGATGCCAGCTCCTTTCATTCAGTCAGTAGCTTCAATCATTTCTGGACGTTTTTCAATGGCAAAAATCATTGAATATTGTAAATGCACAAACAGTAATTTCTCCGCATTGCAAGGTGCAATTCTGAAATTTTTTGCTTTTTCCTGCTCCTCTTAGCATGATAAAGAAGATTCAAAGAGAGTGAGATGCCAGCTCCTTTCATTCAGTCAGTAGCTTCAATCATTTCTGGTATATGAATAACATGATGTTTTTCAATGGCAAAAATCAATGAATTTTGTAAATGCACAAACAGTAATTTCTCCGCATTGCAAGGTGCAATTCTGAAATTTTTTGCTTTTTCCTGCTCCTCTTAGCATGATAAAGAAGATTCAAAGAGAGTGAGATGCCAGCTCCTTTCATTCAGTCAGTAGCTTCAATCATTTCTGGACGTTTTTCAATGGCAAAAATCAATGAATATTGTAAATGCACAAACAGTAATTTCTCCGCATTGCAAGGTGAAATTCTGAAATTTTTTGCTTTTTCCTGCTCCTCTTAGCATGATAAACAAGATTCAAAGAGAGTGAGATGCCAGCTCCTTTCATTCAGTCAGTAGCTTCAATCATTTCTGGACGTTTTTCAATGGCAAAAATCAATGAATATTGTAAATGCACAAACAGTAATTTCTCCGCATTGCAAGGTGCAATTCTGAAATTTTTTGCTTTTTCCTGCTCCTCTTAGCATGATAAAGAAGATTCAAAGAGAGTGAGATGCCAGCTCCTTTCATTCAGTCAGTAGCTTCAATCATTTCTGGACGTTTTTCAATGGCAAAAATCAATGAATATTGTAAATGCACAAACAGTAATTTCTCCGCATTGCAAGGTGCAATTCTGAAATTTTTTGCTTTTTCCTGCTCCTCTTAGCATGATAAAGAAGATTCAAAGAGAGTGAGATGCCAGCTCCTTTCATTCAGTCAGTAGCTTCAATCATTTCTGGACGTTTTTCAATGGCAAAAATCAATGAATATTGTAAATGCACAAACAGTAATTTCTCCGCATTGCAAGGTGCAATTCTGAAATTTTTTGCTTTTTCCTGCTCCTCTTAGCATGATAAAGAAGATTCAAAGAGAGTGAGATGCCAGCTCCTTTCATTCAGTCAGTAGCTTCAATCATTTCTGGACGTTTTTCAATGGCAAAAATCAATGAATATTGTAAATGCACAAACAGTAATTTCTCCGCATTGCAAGGTGCAATTCTGAAATTTTTTGCATTTTCCTGCTCCTCTTAGCATGATAAAGAAGATTCAAAGAGAGTGAGATGCCAGCTCCTTTCATTCAGTCAGTAGCTTCAATCATTTCTGGTATATGAATAACATGATGTTTTTCAATGGCAAAAGTCAATGAATTTTGTAAATGCACAAACAGTAATTTCTCCGCATTGCAAGGTGCAATTCTGAAATTTTTTGCTTTTTCCTGCTCCTCTTAGCATTATAAAGAAGATTCAAAGAGAGTGAGATGCCAGCTCCTTTCATTCAGTCAGTAGCTTCAATCATTTCTGGACGTTTTTCAATGGCAAAAATCAATGAATATTGTAAATGCACAAACAGTAATTTCTCCGCATTGCAAGGTGCAATTCTGAAATTTTTTGCTTTTTCCTGCTCCTCTTAGCATGATAAACAAGATTCAAAGAGAGTGAGATGCCAGCTCCTTTCATTCAGTCAGTAGCTTCAATCATTTCTGGACGTTTTTCAATGGCAAAAATCAATGAATATTGTAAATGCACAAACAGTAATTTCTCCGCATTGCAAGGTGCAATTCTGAAATTTTTTGCTTTTTCCTGCTCCTCTTAGCATGATAAAGAAGATTCAAAGAGAGTGAGATGCCAGCTCCTTTCATTCAGTCAGTAGCTTCAAACATTTCTGGTATATGAATAACATGATGTTTTTCAATGGCAAAAATCAATGAATATTGTAAATGCACAAACAGTAATTTCTCCGCATTGCAAGGTGCAATTCTGAAATTTTTTGTTTTTTCCTGCTCCTCTTAGCATGATAAAGAAGATTCAAAGAGAGTGAGATGCCAGCTCCTTTCATTCAGTCAGTAGCTTCAATCATTTCTGGACGTTTTTCAATGGCAAAAATCAATGAATATTGTAAATGCACAAACAGTAATTTCTCCGCATTGCAAGGTGCAATTCTGAAATTTTTTGCTTTTTCCTGCTCCTCTTAGCATGATAAAGAAGATTCAAAGAGAGTGAGATGCCAGCTCCTTTCATTCAGTCAGTAGCTTCAAACATTTCTGGTATATGAATAACATGATGTTTTTCAATGGCAAAAATCAATGAATATTGTAAATGCACAAACAGTAATTTCTCCGCATTGCAAGGTGCAATTCTGAAATTTTTTGCTTTTTCCTGCTCCTCTTAGCATGATAAAGAAGATTCAAAGAGAGTGAGATGCCAGCTCCTCTCATTCAGTCAGTAGCTTCAATCATTTCTGGACGTTTTTCAATGGCAAAAATCAATGAATATTGTAAATGCACAAACAGTAATTTCTCCGCATTGCAAGGTGCAATTCTGAAATTTTTTGCTTTTTCCTGCTCCTCTTAGCATGATAAAGAAGATTCAAAGAGAGTGAGATGCCAGCTCCTTTCATTCAGTCAGTAGCTACAAACATTTCTGGTATATGAATAACATGATGTTTTTCAATGGCAAAAATCAATGAATATTGTAAATGCACAAACAGTAATTTCTCCGCATTGCAAGGTGCAATTCTGAAATTTTTTGCTTTTTCCTGCTCCTCTTAGCATGATAAAGAAGATTCAAAGAGAGTGAGATGCCAGCTCCTTTCATTCAGTCAGTAGCTTCAAACATTTCTGGTATATGAATAACATGATGTTTTTCAATGGCCAAAATCAATGAATATTGTAAATGCACAAACAGTAATTTCTCCGCATTGCAAGGTGCAATTCTGAAATTTTTTGCTTTTTCCTGCTCCTCTTAGCATGATAAAGAAGATTCAAAGAGAGTGATTTGCCAGCTCCTTTCATTCAGTCAGTAGCTTCAATCATTTCTGGACGTTTTTCAATGGCAAAAATCATTGAATATTGTAAAAGCACAAACAGTAATTTCTCCGCATTGCAAGGTGCAATTCTGAAATTTTTTGCTTTTTCCTGCTCCTCTTAGCATGATAAAGAATATTCAAAGAGAGTGAGATGCCAGCTCCTTTCATTCAGTCAGTAGCTTCAATCATTTCTGGTATATGAATAACATGATGTTTTTCAATGGCAAAAATCAATGAATATTGTAAATGCACAAACAGTAATTTCTCCGCATCGCAAGGTGCAATTCTGAAATTTTTTGCTTTTTCCTGCTCCTCTTAGCATGATAAAGAAGATTCAAAGAGAGTGAGATGCCAGCTCCTTTCATTCAGTCAGTAGCTTCAATCATTTCTGGACGTTTTTCAATGGCAAAAATCAATGAATATTGTAAATGCACAAACAGTAATTTCTCCGCATTGCAAGGTGCAATTCTGAAATTTTTTGCTTTTTCCTGCTCCTCTTAGCATGATAAAGAAGATACAAAGAGAGTGAGATGCCAGCTCCTTTCATTCAGTCAGTAGCTTCAATCATTTCTGGACGTTTTCAATGGCAAAAATCATTGAATATTGTAAATGCACAAACAGTAATTTCTCCGCATTGCAAGGTGCAATTCTGAAATTTTTTGCTTTTTCCTGCTCCTCTTAGTATGATAAAGAAGATTCAAAGAGAGTGAGATGCCAGCTCCTTTCATTCAGTCAGTAGCTTCAATCATTTCTGGTATATGAATAACATGATGTTTTTCAATGGCAAAAATCAATGAATATTGTAAATGCACAAACAGTAATTTCTCCGCATTGCAAGGTGCAATTCTGAAATTTTTTGCTTTTTCCTGCTCCTCTTAGCATGATAAAGAAGATTCAAAGAGAGTGAGATGCCAGCTCCTTTCATTCAGTCAGTAGCTTCAAACATTTCTGGTATATGAATAACATGATGTTTTTCAATGGCAAAAATCAATGAATATTGTAAATGCACAAACAGTAATTTCTCCGCATTGCAAGGTGCAATTCTGAAATTTTTTGCTTTTTCCTGCTCCTCTTAGCATGATAAAGAAGATTCAAAGAGAGTGAGATGCCAGCTCCTTTCATTCAGTCAGTAGCTTCAATCATTTCTGGACGTTTTTCAATGGCAAAAATCAATGAATATTGTAAATGCACAAACAGTAATTTCTCCGCATTGCAAGGTGCAATTCTGAAATTTTTTGCATTTTCCTGCTCCTCTTAGCATGATAAAGAAGATTCAAAGAGAGTGAGATGCCAGCTCTTTTCATTCAGTCAGTAGCTTCAAACATTTCTGGTATATGAATAACATGATGTTTTTCAATGGCAAAAATCAATGAATATTGTAAATGCACAAACAGTAATTTCTCGCATTGCAAGGTGCAATTCTGAAATTTTTTGCTTTTTCCTGCTCCTCTTAGCATGATAAAGAAGATTCAAAGAGAGTGAGATGCCAGCTCCTTTCATTCAGTCAGTAGCTTCAATCATTTCTGGACGTTTTTCAATGGCAAAAATCAATGAATATTGTAAATGCACAAACAGTAATTTCTCCGCATTGCAAGGTGCAATTCTGAAATTTTTTGCTTTTTCCTGCTCCTCTTAGCATGATAAAGAAGATTCAAAGAGAGTGAGATGCCAGCTCCTTTCATTCAGTCAGTAGCTACAAACATTTCTGGTATATGAATAACATGATGTTTTTCAATGGCAAAAATCAATGAATATTGTAAATGCACAAACAGTAATTTCTCCGCATTGCAAGGTGCAATTCTGAAATTTTTTGCTTTTTCCTGCTCCTCTTAGCATGATAAAGAAGATTCAAAGAGAGTGAGATGCCAGCTCCTTTCATTCAGTCAGTAGCTTCAAACATTTCTGGTATATGAATAACATGATGTTTTTCAATGGCCAAAATCAATGAATATTGTAAATGCACAAACAGTAATTTCTCCGCATTGCAAGGTGCAATTCTGAAATTTTTTGCTTTTTCCTGCTCCTCTTAGCATGATAAAGAAGATTCAAAGAGAGTGATATGCCAGCTCCTTTCATTCAGTCAGTAGCTTCAATCATTTCTGGACGTTTTTCAATGGCAAAAATCATTGAATATTGTAAATGCACAAACAGTAATTTCTCCGCATTGCAAGGTGCAATTCTGAAATTTTTTGCTTTTTCCTGCTCCTCTTAGCATGATAAAGAAGATTCAAAGAGAGTGAGATGCCAGCTCCTTTCATTCAGTCAGTAGCTTCAATCATTTCTGGTATATGAATAACATGATGTTTTTCAATGGCAAAAATCAATGAATATTGTAAATGCACAAACAGTAATTTCTCCGCATCGCAAGGTGCAATTCTGAAATTTTTTGCTTTTTCCTGCTCCTCTTAGCATGATAAAGAAGATTCAAAGAGAGTGAGATGCCAGCTCCTTTCATTCAGTCAGTAGCTTCAATCATTTCTGGACGTTTTTCAATGGCCAAAATCAATGAATATTGTAAATGCACAAACAGTAATTTCTCCGCATTGCAAGGTGTAATTCTGAAATTTTTTGCTTTTTCCTGCTCCTCTTAGCATGATAAAGAAGATTCAAAGAGAGTGAGATGCCAGCTCCTTTCATTCAGTCAGTAGCTTCAATCATTTCTGGACGTTTTCAATGGCAAAAATCATTGAATATTGTAAATGCACAAACAGTAATTTCTACGCATTGCAAGGTGCAATTCTGAAATTTTTTGCTTTTTCCTGCTCCTCTTAGTATGATAAAGAAGATTCAAAGAGAGTGAGATGCCAGCTCCTTTCATTCAGTCAGTAGCTTCAATCATTTCTGGTATATGAATAACATGATGTTTTTCAATGGCAAAAATCAATGAATATTGTAAATGCACAAACAGTAATTTCTCCGCATTGCAAGGTGCAATTCTGAAATTTTTTACTTTTTCCTGCTCCTCTTAGCATGATAAAGAAGATTCAAAGAGAGTGAGATGCCAGCTCCTTTCATTCAGTCAGTAGCTTCAATCATTTCTGGACGTTTTTCAATGGCAAAAATCAATGAATATTGTAAATGCACAAACAGTAATTTCTCCGCATTGCAAGGTGCAATTCTGAAATTTTTTGCTTTTTCCTGCTCCTCTTAGCATGATAAAGAAGATTCAAAGAGAGTGAGATGCCAGCTCCTTTCATTCAGTCAGTAGCTTCAATCATTTCTGGACGTTTTTCAATGGCAAAAATCAATGAATATTGTAAATGCACAAACAGTAATTTCTCCGCATTGCAAGGTGCAATTCTGAATTTTTTTGCTTTTTCCTGCTCCTCTTAGCATGATAAGGAAGATTCAAAGAGAGTGAGATGCCAGCTCCTTTCATTCAGTCAGTAGCTTCAAACATTTCTGGTATATGAATAACATGATGCTTTTCAATGGCAAAAATCAATGAATATTGTAAATGCACAAACAGTAATTTCTCCGCATTGCAAGGTGCAATTCTGAAATTTTTTGCTTTTTCCTGCTCCTCTTAGCATGATAAAGAAGATTCAAAGAGAGTGAGATGCCAGCTCCTTTCATTTAGTCAGTAGCTTCAATCATTTCTGGACGTTTTTCAATGGCAAAAATCAATGAATATTGTAAATGCACAAACAGTAATTTCTCCGCATTGCAAGGTGCAATTCTGAAATTTTTTGCTTTTTCCTGCTCCTCTTAGTATGATAAACAAGATTCAAAGAGAGTGAGATGCCAGCTCCTTTCATTCAGTCAGTAGCTTCAATCATTTCTGGACGTTTTTCAATGGCAAAAATCAATGAATATTGTAAATGCACAAACAGTAATTTCTCCGCATTGCAAGGTGCAATTCTGAAATTTTTTGCTTTTTCCTGCTCCTCTTAGCATGATAAAGAAGATTCAAAGAGAGTGAGATGCCAGCTCCTTTCATTCAGTCAGTAGCTTCAAACATTTCTGGTATATGAATAACATGATGTTTTTCAATGGCAAAAATCAATGAATATTGTAAATGCACAAACAGTAATTTCTCCGCATTGCAAGGTGCAATTCTGAAATTTTTTGCTTTTTCCTGCTCCTCTTAGCATGATAAAGAAGATTCAAAGAGAGTGAGATGCCAGCTCCTTTCATTCAGTCAGTAGCTTCAATCATTTCTGGACGTTTTTCAATGGCAAAAATCAATGAATATTGTAAATGCACAAACAGTAATTTCTCCGCATTGCAAGGTGCAATTCTGAAATTTTTTGCTTTTTCCTGCTCCTCTTAGCATGATAAACAAGATTCAAAGAGAGTGAGATGCCAGCTCCTTTCATTCAGTCAGTAGCTTCAATCATTTCTGGACGTTTTTCAATGGCAAAAATCAATGAATATTGTAAATGCACAAACAGTAATTTCTCCGCATTGCAAGGTGCAATTCTGAAATTTTTTGCTTTTTCCTGCTCCTCTTAGCATGATAAAGAAGATTCAAAGAGAGTGAGATGCCAGCTCCTTTCATTCAGTCAGTAGCTTCAATCATTTCTGGACGTTTTTCAATGGCAAAAATCAATGAATATTGTAAATGCACAAACAGTAATTTCTCCGCATTGCAAGGTGCAATTCTGAATTTTTTTGCTTTTTCCTGCTCCTCTTAGCATGATAAGGAAGATTCAAAGAGAGTGAGATGCCAGCTCCTTTCATTCAGTCAGTAGCTTCAAACATTTCTGGTATATGAATAACATGATGATTTTCAATGGCAAAAATCAATGAATATTGTAAATGCACAAACAGTAATTTCTCCGCATTGCAAGGTGCAATTCTGAAATTTTTTGCTTTTTCCTGCTCCTCTTAGCATGATAAAGAAGATTCAAAGAGAGTGAGATGCCAGCTCCTTTCATTTAGTCAGTAGCTTCAAACATTTCTGGACGTTTTTCAATGGCAAAAATCAATGAATATTGTAAATGCACAAACAGTAATTTCTCCGCATTGCAAGGTGCAATTCTGAAATTTTTTGCTTTTTCCTGCTCCTCTTAGTATGATAAACAAGATTCAAAGAGAGTGAGATGCCAGCTCCTTTCATTCAGTCAGTAGCTTCAATCATTTCTGGACGTTTTTCAATGGCAAAAATCAATGAATATTGTAAATGCACAAACAGTAATTTCTCCGCATTGCAAGGTGCAATTCTGAAATTTTTTGCTTTTTCCTGCTCCTCTTAGCATGATAAAGAAGATTCAAAGAGAGTGAGATGCCAGCTCCTTTCATTCAGTCAGTAGCTTCAAACATTTCTGGTATATGAATAACATGATGTTTTTCAATGCAAAAATCAATGAATATTGTAAATGCACAAACAGTAATTTCTCCGCATTGCAAGGTGCAATTCTGAAATTTTTTGCTTTTTCCTGCTCCTCTTAGCATGATAAAGAAGATTCAAAGAGAGTGAGATGCCAGCTCCTTTCATTCAGTCAGTAGCTTCAATCATTTCTGGACGTTTTTCAATGGCAAAAATCAATGAATATTGTAAATGCACAAACAGTAATTTCTCCGCATTGCAAGGTGCAATTCTGAAATTTTTTGCTTTTTCCTTCTCCTCTTAGCATGATAAACAAGATTCAAAGAGAGTGAGATGCCAGCTCCTTTCATTCAGTCAGTAGCTTCAATCATTTCTGGACGTTTTTCAATGGCAAAAATCAATGAATATTGTAAATGCACAAACAGTAATTTCTCCGCATTGCAAGGTGCAATTCTGAAATTTTTTGCTTTTTCCTGCTCCTCTTAGCATGATAAAGAAGATTCAAAGAGAGTGAGATGCCAGCTCCTTTCATTCAGTCAGTAGCTTCAATCATTTCTGGACGTTTTTCAATGGCAAAAATCAATGAATATTGTAAATGCACAAACAGTAATTTCTCCGCATTGCAAGGTGCAATTCTGAAATTTTTTGCATTTTCCTGCTCCTCTTAGCATGATAAAGAAGATTCAAAGAGAGTGAGATGCCAGCTCCTTTCATTCAGTCAGTAGCTTCAAACATTTCTGGTATATGAATAACATGATGTTTTTCAATGGCAAAAATCAATGAATATTGTAAATGCACAAACAGTAATTTCTCCGCATTGCAAGGTGCAATTCTGAAATTTTTTGCTTTTTCCTGCTCCTCTTAGCATGATAAAGAAGATTCAAAGAGAGTGAGATGCCAGCTCCTTTCATTCAGTCAGTAGCTTCAATCATTTCTGGACGTTTTTCAATGGCAAAAATCATTGAATATTGTAAATGCACAAACAGTAATTTCTCCGCATTGCAAGGTGCAATTCTGAAATTTTTTGCTTTTTCCTGCTCCTCTTAGCATGATAAAGAAGATTCAAAGAGAGTGAGATGCCAGCTCCTTTCATTCAGTCAGTAGCTTCAATCATTTCTGGTATATGAATAACATGATGTTTTTCAATGTCAAAAATCAATGAATTTTGTAAATGCACAAACAGTAATTTCTCCGCATTGCAAGGTGCAATTCTGAAATTTTTTGCTTTTTCCTGCTCCTCTTAGCATGATAAAGAAGATTCAAAGAGAGTGACATGCCAGCTCCTTTCATTAAGTCAGTAGCTTCAATCATTTCTGGACGTTTTTCAATGGCAAAAATCAATGAATATTGTAAATGCACAAACAGTAATTTCTCCGCATTGCAAGGTGCAATTCTGAAATTTTTTGCTTTTTCCTGCTCCTCTTAGCATGATAAACAAGATTCAAAGAGAGTGAGATGCCAGCTCCTTTCATTCAGTCAGTAGATTCAATCATTTCTGGACGTTTTTCAATGGCAAAAATCAATGAATATTGTAAATGCACAAACAGTAATTTCTCCGCATTGCAAGGTGCAATTCTGAAATTTTTTGCTTTTTCCTGCTCCTCTTAGCATGATAAAGAAGATTCAAAGAGAGTGAGATGACAGCTCCTTTCATTCAGTCAATAGCTTCAATCATTTCTGGACGTTTTTCAATGGCAAAAATCAATGAATATTGTAAATGCACAAACAGTAATTTCTCCGCATTACAAGGTGCAATTCTGAAATTTTTTGCTTTTTCCTGCTCCTCTTAGCATGATAAAGAAGATTCAAAGAGAGTGAGATGCCAGCTCCTTTCATTCAGTCAGTAGCTTCAATCATTTCTGGACGTTTTTCAATGGCAAAAATCAATGAATATTGTAAATGCACAAACAGTAATTTCTCCGCATTGCAAGGTGCAATTCTGAAATTTTTTGCTTTTTCCTGCTCCTCTTAGCATGATAAAGAAGATTCAAAGAGAGTGAGATGCCAGCTCCTTTCATTCAGTCAGTAGCTTCAAACATTTCTGGTATATGAATAACATGATGTTTTTCAATGGCAAAAATCAATGAATATTGTAAATGCACAAACAGTAATTTCTCCGCATTGCAAGGTGCAATTCTGAAATTTTTTGCTTTTTCCTGCTCCTCTTAGCATGATAAAGAAGATTCAAAGAGAGTGAGATGCCAGCTCCTTTCATTCAGTCAGTAGCTTCAAACATTTCTGGTATATGAATAACATGATGTTTTTCAATGGCAAAAATCAATGAATATTGTAAATGCACAAACAGTAATTTCTCTGCATTGCAAGGTGCAATTCTGAAATTTTTTGCTTTTTCCTGCTCCTCTTAGCATGATAAAGGAGATTCAAAGAGAGTGAGATGCCAGCTCCTTTCATTCAGTCAGTAGCTTCAATCATTTCTGGACGTTTTTCAATAGCAAAAATTAATGAATATTGTAAATGCACAAACAGTAATTTCTCCGCATTGCAAGGTGCAATTCTGAAATTTTTTGCTTTTTCCTGCTCCTCTTAGCATGATAAAGAAGATTCAAAGAGAGTGAGATGCCAGCTCCTTTCATTCAGTCAGTAGCTTCAAACATTTCTGGTATATGAATAACATGATGTTTTTCAATGGCAAAAATCAATGAATATTGTAAATGCACAAACAGTAATTTCTCCGCATTGCAAGGTGCAATTCTGAAATTTTTTGCTTTTTCCTGCTCCTCTTAGCATGATAAAGAAGATTCAAAGAGAGTGAGATGCCAGCTCCTTTCATTCAGTCAGTAGCTTCAATCATTTCTGGTATATGAATAACATGATGTTTTTCAATGGCAAAAATCAATGAATATTGTAAATGCACAAACAGTAATTTCTCCGCATTGCAAGGTGCAATTCCGAAATTTTTTGCTTTTTCCTGCTCCTCTTAGCATGATAAACAAGATTCAAAGAGAGTGAGATGCCAGCTCCTTTCATTCAGTCAGTAGCTTCAATCATTTCTGGACGTTTTTCAATGGCAAAAATCATTGAATATTGTAAATGCACAAACAGTAATTTCTCCGCATTGCAAGGTGCAATTCTGAAATTTTTTGCTTTTTCCTGCTCCTCTTAGCATGATAAACAAGATTCAAAGAGAGTGAGATGCCAGCTCCTTTCATTCAGTCAGTAGCTTCAATCATTTCTGGACGTTTTTCAATGGCAAAAATCAATGAATATTGTAAATGCACAAACAGTAATTTCTCCGCATTGCAAGGTGCAATTCTGAAATTTTTTGCTTTTTCCTGCTCCTCTTAGCATGATAAAGAAGATTCAAAGAGAGTGAGATGCCAGCTCCTTTCATTTAGTCAGTAGCTTCAATCATTTCTGGACGTTTTTCAATGGCAAAAATCAATGAATATTGTAAATGCACAAACAGTAATTTCTCCGCATTGCAAGGTGCAATTCTGAAATTTTTTGCTTTTTCCTGCTCCTCTTAGTATGATAAACAAGATTCAAAGAGAGTGAGATGCCAGCTCCTTTCATTCAGTCAGTAGCTTCAATCATTTCTGGACGTTTTTCAATGGCAAAAATCAATGAATATTGTAAATGCACAAACAGTAATTTCTCCGCATTGCAAGGTGCAATTCTGAAATTTTTTGCTTTTTCCTGCTCCTCTTAGCATGATAAAGAAGATTCAAAGAGAGTGAGATGCCAGCTCCTTTCATTCAGTCAGTAGCTTCAAACATTTCTGGTATATGAATAACATGATGTTTTTCAATGGCAAAAATCAATGAATATTGTAAATGCACAAACAGTAATTTCTCCGCATTGCAAGGTGCAATTCTGAAATTTTTTGCTTTTTCCTGCTCCTCTTAGCATGATAAAGAAGATTCAAAGAGAGTGAGATGCCAGCTCCTTTCATTCAGTCAGTAGCTTCAAACATTTCTGGTATATGAATAACATGATGTTTTTCAATGGCAAAAATCAATGAATATTGTAAATGCACAAACAGTAATTTCTCTGCATTGCAAGGTGCAATTCTGAAATTTTTTGCTTTTTCCTGCTCCTCTTAGCATGATAAAGGAGATTCAAAGAGAGTGAGATGCCAGCTCCTTTCATTCAGTCAGTAGCTTCAATCATTTCTGGACGTTTTTCAATAGCAAAAATTAATGAATATTGTAAATGCACAAACAGTAATTTCTCCGCATTGCAAGGTGCAATTCTGAAATTTTTTGCTTTTTCCTGCTCCTCTTAGCATGATAAAGAAGATTCAAAGAGAGTGAGATGCCAGCTCCTTTCATTCAGTCAGTAGCTTCAAACATTTCTGGTATATGAATAACATGATGTTTTTCAATGGCAAAAATCAATGAATATTGTAAATGCACAAACAGTAATTTCTCCGCATTGCAAGGTGCAATTCTGAAATTTTTTGCTTTTTCCTGCTCCTCTTAGCATGATAAAGAAGATTCAAAGAGAGTGAGATGCCAGCTCCTTTCATTCAGTCAGTAGCTTCAATCATTTCTGGTATATGAATAACATGATGTTTTTCAATGGCAAAAATCAATGAATATTGTAAATGCACAAACAGTAATTTCTCCGCATTGCAAGGTGCAATTCCGAAATTTTTTGCTTTTTCCTGCTCCTCTTAGCATGATAAACAAGATTCAAAGAGAGTGAGATGCCAGCTCCTTTCATTCAGTCAGTAGCTTCAATCATTTCTGGACGTTTTTCAATGGCAAAAATCATTGAATATTGTAAATGCACAAACAGTAATTTCTCCGCATTGCAAGGTGCAATTCTGAAATTTTTTGCTTTTTCCTGCTCCTCTTAGCATGATAAACAAGATTCAAAGAGAGTGAGATGCCAGCTCCTTTCATTCAGTCAGTAGCTTCAATCATTTCTGGACGTTTTTCAATGGCAAAAATCAATGAATATTGTAAATGCACAAACAGTAATTTCTCCGCATTGCAAGGTGCAATTCTGAAATTTTTTGCTTTTTCCTGCTCCTCTTAGCATGATAAAGAAGATTCAAAGAGAGTGATATGCCAGCTCCTTTCATTTAGTCAGTAGCTTCAATCATTTCTGGACGTTTTTCAATGGCAAAAATCAATGAATATTGTAAATGCACAAACAGTAATTTCTCCGCATTGCAAGGTGCAATTCTGAAATTTTTTGCTTTTTCCTGCTCCTCTTAGTATGATAAACAAGATTCAAAGAGAGTGAGATGCCAGCTCCTTTCATTCAGTCAGTAGCTTCAATCATTTCTGGACGTTTTTCAATGGCAAAAATCAATGAATATTGTAAATGCACAAACAGTAATTTCTCCGCATTGCAAGGTGCAATTCTGAAATTTTTTGCTTTTTCCTGCTCCTCTTAGCATGATAAAGAAGATTCAAAGAGAGTGAGATGCCAGCTCCTTTCATTCAGTCAGTAGCTTCAAACATTTCTGGTATATGAATAACATGATGTTTTTCAATGGCAAAAATCAATGAATATTGTAAATGCACAAACAGTAATTTCTCCGCATTGCAAGGTGCAATTCTGAAATTTTTTGCTTTTTCCTGCTCCTCTTAGCATGATAAAGAAGATTCAAAGAGAGTGAGATGCCAGCTCCTTTCATTCAGTCAGTAGCTTCAATCATTTCTGGACGTTTTTCAATGGCAAAAATCAATGAATATTGTAAATGCACAAACAGTAATTTCTCCGCATTGCAAGGTGCAATTCTGAAATTTTTTGCTTTTTCCTGCTCCTCTTAGCATGATAAACAAGATTCAAAGAGAGTGAGATGCCAGCTCCTTTCATTCAGTCAGTAGCTTCAATCATTTCTGGACGTTTTTCAATGGCAAAAATCAATGAATATTGTAAATGCACAAACAGTAATTTCTCCGCATTGCAAGGTGCAATTCTGAAATTTTTTGCTTTTTCCTGCTCCTCTTAGCATGATAAAGAAGATTCAAAGAGAGTGAGATGCCAGCTCCTTTCATTCAGTCAGTAGCTTCAATCATTTCTGGACGTTTTTCAATGGCAAAAATCAATGAATATTGTAAATGCACAAACAGTAATTTCTCCGCATTGCAAGGTGCAATTCTGAATTTTTTTGCTTTTTCCTGCTCCTCTTAGCATGATAAGGAAGATTCAAAGAGAGTGAGATGCCAGCTCCTTTCATTCAGTCAGTAGCTTCAAACATTTCTGGTATATGAATAACATGATGATTTTCAATGGCAAAAATCAATGAATATTGTAAATGCACAAACAGTAATTTCTCCGCATTGCAAGGTGCAATTCTGAAATTTTTTGCTTTTTCCTGCTCCTCTTAGCATGATAAAGAAGATTCAAAGAGAGTGAGATGCCAGCTCCTTTCATTTAGTCAGTAGCTTCAATCATTTCTGGACGTTTTTCAATGGCAAAAATCAATGAATATTGTAAATGCACAAACAGTAATTTCTCCGCATTGCAAGGTGCAATTCTGAAATTTTTTGCTTTTTCCTGCTCCTCTTAGTATGATAAACAAGATTCAAAGAGAGTGAGATGCCAGCTCCTTTCATTCAGTCAGTAGCTTCAATCATTTCTGGACGTTTTTCAATGGCAAAAATCAATGAATATTGTAAATGCACAAACAGTAATTTCTCCGCATTGCAAGGTGCAATTCTGAAATTTTTTGCTTTTTCCTGCTCCTCTTAGCATGATAAAGAAGATTCAAAGAGAGTGAGATGCCAGCTCCTTTCATTCAGTCAGTAGCTTCAAACATTTCTGGTATATGAATAACATGATGTTTTTCAATGCAAAAATCAATGAATATTGTAAATGCACAAACAGTAATTTCTCCGCATTGCAAGGTGCAATTCTGAAATTTTTTGCTTTTTCCTGCTCCTCTTAGCATGATAAAGAAGATTCAAAGAGAGTGAGATGCCAGCTCCTTTCATTCAGTCAGTAGCTTCAATCATTTCTGGACGTTTTTCAATGGCAAAAATCAATGAATATTGTAAATGCACAAACAGTAATTTCTCCGCATTGCAAGGTGCAATTCTGAAATTTTTTGCTTTTTCCTGCTCCTCTTAGCATGATAAACAAGATTCAAAGAGAGTGAGATGCCAGCTCCTTTCATTCAGTCAGTAGCTTCAATCATTTCTGGACGTTTTTCAATGGCAAAAATCAATGAATATTGTAAATGCACAAACAGTAATTTCTCCGCATTGCAAGGTGCAATTCTGAAATTTTTTGCTTTTTCCTGCTCCTCTTAGCATGATAAAGAAGATTCAAAGAGAGTGAGATGCCAGCTCCTTTCATTCAGTCAGTAGCTTCAATCATTTCTGGACGTTTTTCAATGGCAAAAATCAATGAATATTGTAAATGCACAAACAGTAATTTCTCCGCATTGCAAGGTGCAATTCTGAAATTTTTTGCATTTTCCTGCTCCTCTTAGCATGATAAAGAAGATTCAAAGAGAGTGAGATGCCAGCTCCTTTCATTCAGTCAGTAGCTTCAAACATTTCTGGTATATGAATAACATGATGTTTTTCAATGGCAAAAATCAATGAATATTGTAAATGCACAAACAGTAATTTCTCCGCATTGCAAGGTGCAATTCTGAAATTTTTTGCTTTTTCCTGCTCCTCTTAGCATGATAAAGAAGATTCAAAGAGAGTGAGATGCCAGCTCCTTTCATTCAGTCAGTAGCTTCAATCATTTCTGGACGTTTTTCAATGGCAAAAATCATTGAATATTGTAAATGCACAAACAGTAATTTCTCCGCATTGCAAGGTGCAATTCTGAAATTTTTTGCTTTTTCCTGCTCCTCTTAGCATGATAAAGAAGATTCAAAGAGAGTGAGATGCCAGCTCCTTTCATTCAGTCAGTAGCTTCAATCATTTCTGGTATATGAATAACATGATGTTTTTCAATGTCAAAAATCAATGAATTTTGTAAATGCACAAACAGTAATTTCTCCGCATTGCAAGGTGCAATTCTGAAATTTTTTGCTTTTTCCTGCTCCTCTTAGCATGATAAAGAAGATTCAAAGAGAGTGACATGCCAACTCCTTTCATTAAGTCAGTAGCTTCAATCATTTCTGGACGTTTTTCAATGGCAAAAATCAATGAATATTGTAAATGCACAAACAGTAATTTCTCCGCATTGCAAGGTGCAATTCTGAAATTTTTTGCTTTTTCCTGCTCCTCTTAGCATGATAAACAAGATTCAAAGAGAGTGAGATGCCAGCTCCTTTCATTCAGTCAGTAGATTCAATCATTTCTGGACGTTTTTCAATGGCAAAAATCAATGAATATTGTAAATGCACAAACAGTAATTTCTCCGCATTGCAAGGTGCAATTCTGAAATTTTTTGCTTTTTCCTGCTCCTCTTAGCATGATAAAGAAGATTCAAAGAGAGTGAGATGACAGCTCCTTTCATTCAGTCAATAGCTTCAATCATTTCTGGACGTTTTTCAATGGCAAAAATCAATGAATATTGTAAATGCACAAACAGTAATTTCTCCGCATTACAAGGTGCAATTCTGAAATTTTTTGCTTTTTCCTGCTCCTCTTAGCATGATAAAGAAGATTCAAAGAGAGTGAGATGCCAGCTCCTTTCATTCAGTCAGTAGCTTCAATCATTTCTGGACGTTTTTCAATGGCAAAAATCAATGAATATTGTAAATGCACAAACAGTAATTTCTCCGCATTGCAAGGTGCAATTCTGAAATTTTTTGCTTTTTCCTGCTCCTCTTAGCATGATAAAGAAGATTCAAAGAGAGTGAGATGCCAGCTCCTTTCATTCAGTCAGTAGCTTCAAACATTTCTGGTATATGAATAACATGATGTTTTTCAATGGCAAAAATCAATGAATATTGTAAATGCACAAACAGTAATTTCTCCGCATTGCAAGGTGCAATTCTGAAATTTTTTGCTTTTTCCTGCTCCTCTTAGCATGATAAAGAAGATTCAAAGAGAGTGAGATGCCTGCTCCTTTCATTCAGTCAGTAGCTTCAAACATTTCTGGTATATGAATAACATGATGTTTTTCAATGGCAAAAATCAATGAATATTGTAAATGCACAAACAGTAATTTCTCCGCATTGCAAGGTGCAATTCTGAAATTTTTTGCTTTTTCCTGCTCCTCTTAGCATGATAAAGGAGATTCAAAGAGAGTGAGATGCCAGCTCCTTTCATTCAGTCAGTAGCTTCAATCATTTCTGGACGTTTTTCAATAGCAAAAATTAATGAATATTGTAAATGCACAAACAGTAATTTCTCCGCATTGCAAGGTGCAATTCTGAAATTTTTTGCTTTTTCCTGCTCCTCTTAGCATGATAAAGAAGATTCAAAGAGAGTGAGATGCCAGCTCCTTTCATTCAGTCAGTAGCTTCAATCATTTCTGGACGTTTTTCAATGGCAAAAATCAATGAATATTGTAAATGCACAAACAGTAATTTCTCCGCATTGCAAGGTGCAATTCTGAAATTTTTTGCTTTTTCCTGCTCCTCTTAGCATGATAAAGAAGATTCAAAGAGAGTGAGATGCCAGCTCCTTTCATTCAGTCAGTAGCTTCAAACATTTCTGGTATATGAATAACATGATGTTTTTCAATGGCAAAAATCAATGAATATTGTAAATGCACAAACAGTAATTTCTCCGCATTGCAAGGTGCAATTCTGAAATTTTTTGCTTTTTCCTGCTCCTCTTAGCATGATAAAGAAGATTCAAAGAGAGTGAGATGCCAGCTCCTTTCATTCAGTCAGTAGCTTCAATCATTTCTGGTATATGAATAACATGATGTTTTTCAATGGCAAAAATCAATGAATATTGTAAATGCACAAACAGTAATTTCTCCGCATTGCAAGGTGCAATTCCGAAATTTTTTGCTTTTTCCTGCTCCTCTTAGCATGATAAACAAGATTCAAAGAGAGTGAGATGCCAGCTCCTTTCATTCAGTCAGTAGCTTCAATCATTTCTGGACGTTTTTCAATGGCAAAAATCATTGAATATTGTAAATGCACAAACAGTAATTTCTCCGCATTGCAAGGTGCAATTCTGAAATTTTTTGCTTTTTCCTGCTCCTCTTAGCATGATAAACAAGATTCAAAGAGAGTGAGATGCCAGCTCCTTTCATTCAGTCAGTAGCTTCAATCATTTCTGGACGTTTTTCAATGGCAAAAATCAATGAATATTGTAAATGCACAAACAGTAATTTCTCCGCATTGCAAAGTGCAATTCTGAAATTTTTTGCTTTTTCCTGCTCCTCTTAGCATGATAAAGAAGATTCAAAGAGAGTGAGATGCCAGCTCATTTCATTCAGTCAGTAGCTTCAATCATTTCTGGACGTTTTTCAATGGCAAAAATCAATGAATATTGTAAATGCACAAACAGTAATTTCTCCGCATTGCAAGGTGCAATTCTGAAATTTTTTGCTTTTTCCTGCTCCTCTTAGCATGATAAACAAGATTCAAAGAGAGTGAGATGCCAGCTCCTTTCATTCAGTCAGTAGCTTCAATCATTTCTGGACGTTTTTCAATGGCAAAAATCAATGAATATTGTAAATGCACAAACAGTAATTTCTCCGCATTCCAAGGTGCAATTCTGAAATTTTTTGCTTTTTCCTGCTCCTCTTAGCATGATAAAGAAGATTCAAAGAGAGTGAGATGCCAGCTCCTTTCATTCAGTCAGTAGCTTCAAACATTTCTGGTATATGAATAACATGATGTTTTTCAATGGCAAAAATCAATGAATATTGTAAATGCACAAACAGTAATTTCTCCGCATTGCAAGGTGCAATTCTGAAATTTTTTACTTTTTCCTGCTCCTCTTAGCATGATAAAGAAGATTCAAAGAGAGTGAGATGCCAGCTCCTTTCATTCAGTCAGTAGCTTCAATCATTTCTGGACGTTTTTCAATGGCAAAAATCAATGAATATTGTAAATGCACAAACAGTAATTTCTCCGCATTGCAAGGTGCAATTCTGAAATTTTTTGCTTTTTCCTGCTCCTCTTAGCATGATAAAGAAGATTCAAAGAGAGTGAGATGCCAGCTCCTTTCATTCAGTCAGTAGCTTCAATCATTTCTGGTATATGAATAACATGATGTTTTTCAATGGCAAAAATCAATGAATATTGTAAATGCACAAACAGTAATTTCTCCGCATTGCAAGGTGCAATTCCGAAATTTTTTGCTTTTTCCTGCTCCTCTTAGCATGATAAACAAGATTCAAAGAGAGTGAGATGCCAGCTCCTTTCATTCAGTCAGTAGCTTCAATCATTTCTGGACGTTTTTCAATGGCAAAAATCATTGAATATTGTAAATGCACAAACAGTAATTTCTCCGCATTGCAAGGTGCAATTCTGAAATTTTTTGCTTTTTCCTGCTCCTCTTAGCATGATAAACAAGATTCAAAGAGAGTGAGATGCCAGCTCCTTTCATTCAGTCAGTAGCTTCAATCATTTCTGGACGTTTTTCAATGGCAAAAATCAATGAATATTGTAAATGCACAAACAGTAATTTCTCCGCATTGCAAGGTGCAATTCTGAAATTTTTTGCTTTTTCCTGCTCCTCTTAGCATGATAAAGAAGATTCAAAGAGAGTGAGATGCCAGCTCATTTCATTCAGTCAGTAGCTTCAATCATTTCTGGACGTTTTTCAATGGCAAAAATCAATGAATATTGTAAATGCACAAACAGTAATTTCTCCGCATTGCAAGGTGCAATTCTGAAATTTTTTGCTTTTTCCTGCTCCTCTTAGCATGATAAACAAGATTCAAAGAGAGTGAGATGCCAGCTCCTTTCATTCAGTCAGTAGCTTCAATCATTTCTGGACGTTTTTCAATGGCAAAAATCAATGAATATTGTAAATGCACAAACAGTAATTTCTCCGCATTCCAAGGTGCAATTCTGAAATTTTTTGCTTTTTCCTGCTCCTCTTAGCATGATAAAGAAGATTCAAAGAGAGTGAGATGCCAGCTCCTTTCATTCAGTCAGTAGCTTCAAACATTTCTGGTATATGAATAACATGATGTTTTTCAATGGCAAAAATCAATGAATATTGTAAATGCACAAACAGTAATTTCTCCGCATTGCAAGGTGCAATTCTGAAATTTTTTACTTTTTCCTGCTCCTCTTAGCATGATAAAGAAGATTCAAAGAGAGTGAGATGCCAGCTCCTTTCATTCAGTCAGTAGCTTCAATCATTTCTGGACGTTTTTCAATGGCAAAAATCAATGAATATTGTAAATGCACAAACAGTAATTTCTCCGCATTGCAAGGTGCAATTCTGAAATTTTTTGCTTTTTCCTGCTCCTCTTAGCATGATAAAGAAGATTCAAAGAGAGTGAGATGCCAGCTCCTTTCAGTCAGTAGCTTCAATCATTTCTGGACGTTTTTCAATGGCAAAAATCAATGAATATTGTAAATGCACAAACAGTAATTTCTCCGCATTGCAAGGTGCAATTCTGAAATTTTTTGCTTTTTCCTGCTCCTCTTAGCATGATAAAGAAGATTCAAAGAGAGTGAGATGCCAGCTCCTTTCATTCAGTCAGTAGCTTCAATCATTTCTGGACGTTTTTCAATGGCAAAAATCAATGAATATTGTAAATGCACAAACAGTAATTTCTCCGCATTGCAAGGTGCAATTCTGAAATTTTTTGCTTTTTCCTGCTCCTCTTAGCATGATAAACAAGATTCAAAGAGAGTGAGATGCCAGCTCCTTTCATTCAGTCAGTAGCTTCAATCATTTCTGGACGTTTTTCAATGGCAAAAATCAATGAATATTGTAAATGCACAAACAGAAATTTCTCCGCATTGCAAGGTGCAATTCTGAAATTTTTTGCTTTTTCCTGCTCCTCTTAGCATGATAAAGAAGATTCAAAGAGAGTGAGATGCCAGCTCCTTTCATTCAGTCAGTAGCTTCAAACATTTCTGGTATATGAATAACATGATGTTTTTCAATGGCAAAAATCAATGAATATTGTAAATGCACAAACAGTAATTTCTCCGCATTGCAAGGTGCAATTCTGAAATTTTTTGCTTTTTCCTGCTCCTCTTAGCATGATAAAGAAGATTCAAAGAGAGTGAGATGCCAGCTCCTTTCATTCAGTCAGTAGCTTCAATCATTTCTGGACGTTTTTCAATGGCAAAAATCAATGAATATTGTAAATGCACAAACAGTAATTTCTCCACATTGCAAGGTGCAATTCTGAAATTTTTTGCTTTTTCCTGCTCCTCTTAGCATGATAAAGAAGATTCAAAGAGAGTGAGATGCCAGCTCCTTTCATTCAGTCAGTAGCTTCAAACATTTCTGGTATATGAATAACATGATGTTTTTCAATGGCAAAAATCAATGAATATTGTAAATGCACAAACAGTAATTTCTCCGCATTGCAAGGTGCAATTCTGAAATTTTTTGCTTTTTCCTGCTCCTCTTAGCATGATAAAGAAGATTCAAAGAGAGTGAGATGCCAGCTCCTTTCATTCAGTCAGTAGCTTCAAACATTTCTGGTATATGAATAACATGATGTTTTTCAATGGCAAAAATCAATGAATATTGTAAATGCACAAACAGTAATTTCTCCGCATTGCAAGGTGCAATTCTGAAATTTTTTGCTTTTTCCTGCTCCTCTTCGCATGATAAAGAAGATTCAAAGAGAGTGAGATGCCAGCTCCTTTCATTCAGTTAGTAGCTTCAATCATTTCTGGACGTTTTTCAATGGCAAAAATCATTGAATATTGTAAATGCACAAACAGTAATTTCTCCGCATTGCAAGGTGCAATTCTGAAATTTTTTGCTTTTTCCTGCTCCTCTTAGCATGATAAAGAAGATTCAAAGAGAGTGAGATGCCAGCTCCTTTCATTCAGTCAGTAGCTTCAATCATTTCTGGTATATGAATAACATGATGTTTTTCAATGGCAAAAATCAATGAATATTGTAAATGCACAAACAGTAATTTCTCCGCATTGCAAGGTGCAATTCTGAAATTTTTTGCTTTTTCCTGCTCCTCTTAGCATGATAAAGAAGATTCAAAGAGAGTGAGATGCCAGCTCCTTTCATTCAGTCAGTAGCTTCAATCATTTCTGGACGTTTTTCAATGGCAAAAATCAATGAATATTGTAAATGCACAAAGAGTAATTTCTCCGCATTGCACGGTGCAATTCTGAAATTTTTTGGTTTTTCCTGCTCCTCTTAGCATGATAAAGAAGATTCAAAGAGAGTGAGATGCCAGCTCCTTTCATTCAGTCAGTAGCTTCAATCATTTCTGGTATATGAATAACATGATGTTTTTCAATGGCAAAAATCAATGAATATTGTAAATGCACAAACAGTAATTTCTCCGCATTGCAAGGTGCAATTCTGAAATTTTTTGCTTTTTCCTGCTCCTCTTAGCATGATAAAGAAGATTCAAAGAGAGTGAGATGCCAGCTCCTTTCATTCAGTCAGTAGCTTCAATCATTTCTGGACGTTTTTCAATGGCAAAAATCAATGAATATTGTAAATGCACAAAGAGTAATTTCTCCGCATTGCACGGTGCAATTCTGAAATTTTTTGCTTTTTCCTGCTCCTCTTAGCATGATAAAGAAGATTCAAAGAGAGTGAGATGCCAGCTCCTTTCATTCAGTCAGTAGCTTCAAACATTTCTGGTATATGAATAACATGATATTTTTCAATGGCAAAAATCAATGAATATTGTAAATGCACAAACAGTAATTTCTCCGCATTGCAAGTTGCAATTCTGAAATTTTTTGCTTTTTCCTGCTCCTCTTAGCATGATAAAGAAGATTCAAAGAGAGTGAGATGCCAGCTCCTTTCATTCAGTCAGTAGCTTCAATCATTTCTGGACGTTTTTCAATGGCAAAAATCATTGAATATTGTAAATGCACAAACAGTAATTTCTCCGCATTGCAAGGTGCAATTCTGAAATTTTTTGCTTTTTCCTGCTCCTCTTAGCATGATAAAGAAGATTCAAAGAGAGTGAGATGCCAGCTCCTTTCATTCAGTCAGTAGCTTCAATCATTTCTGGTATATGAATAACATGATGTTTTTCAATGGCAAAAATCAATGAATATTGTAAATGCACAAACAGTAATTTCGCCGCATTGCAAGGTGCAATTCTGAAATTTTTTGCTTTTTCCTGCTCCTCTAAGCATGATAAAGAAGATTCAAAGAGAGTGAGATGCCAGCTCCTTTCATTCAGTCAGTAGCTTCAATCATTTCTGGACGTTTTTCAATGGCAAAAATCAATGAATATTGTAAATGCACAAACAGTAATTTCTCCGCATTGCAAGGTGCAATTCTGAAATTTTTTGCTTTTTCCTGCTCCTCTTAGCATGATAAACAAGATTCAAAGAGAGTGAGATGCCAGCTCCTTTCATTCAGTCAGTAGCTTCAATCATTTCTGGACGTTTTTCAATGGCAAAAATCAATGAATATTGTAAATGCACAAACAGTAATTTCTCCGCATTGCAAGGTGCAATTCTGAAATTTTTTGCTTTTTCCTGCTCCTCTTAGCATGATAAAGAAGATTCAAAGAGAGTGAGATGCCAGCTCCTTTCATTCAGTCAGTAGCTTCAAACATTTCTGGTATATAAATAACATGATGTTTTTCAATGGCAAAAATCAATGAATATTGTAAATGCACAAACAGTAATTTCTCCGCATTGCAAGGTGCAATTCTGAAATTTTTTGCTTTTTCCTGCTCCTCTTAGCATGATAAAGAAGATTCAAAGAGAGTGAGATGCCAGCTCCTTTCATTCAGTCAGTAGCTTCAATCATTTCTGGACGTTTTTCAATGGCAAAAATCAATGAATATTGTAAATGCACAAACAGTAATTTCTCCGCATTGCAAGGTGCAATTCTGAAATTTTTTGCTTTTTCCTGCTCCTCTTAGCATGATAAACAAGATTCAAAGAGAGTGAGATGCCAGCTCCTTTCATTCAGTCAGTAGCTTCAATCATTTCTGGACGTTTTTCAATGGCAAAAATCAATGAATATTGTAAATGCACAAACAGTAATTTCTCCGCATTGCAAGGTGCAATTCTGAAATTTTTTGCTTTTTTCTGCTCCTCTTAGCATGATAAAGAAGATTCAAAGAGAGTGAGATGCCAGCTCCTTTCATTCAGTCAGTAGCTTCAAACATTTCTGGTATATGAATAACATGATATTTTTCAATGGCAAAAATCAATGAATATTGTAAATGCACAAACAGTAATTTCTCCGCATTGCAAGTTGCAATTCTGAAATTTTTTGCTTTTTCCTGCTCCTCTTAGCATGATAAAGAAGATTCAAAGAGAGTGAGATGCCAGCTCCTTTCATTCAGTCAGTAGCTTCAATCATTTCTGGACGTTTTTCAATGGCAAAAATCATTGAATATTGTAAATGCACAAACAGTAATTTCTCCGCATTGCAAGGTGCAATTCTGAAATTTTTTGCTTTTTCCTGCTCCTCTTAGCATGATAAAGAAGATTCAAAGAGAGTGAGATGCCAGCTCCTTTCATTCAGTCAGTAGCTTCAATCATTTCTGGTATATGAATAACATGATGTTTTTCAATGGCAAAAATCAATGAATATTGTAAATGCACAAACAGTAATTTCGCCGCATTGCAAGGTGCAATTCTGAAATTTTTTGCTTTTTCCTGCTCCTCTAAGCATGATAAAGAAGATTCAAAGAGAGTGAGATGCCAGCTCCTTTCATTCAGTCAGTAGCTTCAATCATTTCTGGACGTTTTTCAATGGCAAAAATCAATGAATATTGTAAATGCACAAACAGTAATTTCTCCGCATTGCAAGGTGCAATTCTGAAATTTTTTGCTTTTTCCTGCTCCTCTTAGCATGATAAACAAGATTCAAAGAGAGTGAGATGCCAGCTCCTTTCATTCAGTCAGTAGCTTCAATCATTTCTGGACGTTTTTCAATGGCAAAAATCAATGAATATTGTAAATGCACAAACAGTAATTTCTCCGCATTGCAAGGTGCAATTCTGAAATTTTTTGCTTTTTCCTGCTCCTCTTAGCATGATAAAGAAGATTCAAAGAGAGTGAGATGCCAGCTCCTTTCATTCAGTCAGTAGCTTCAAACATTTCTGGTATATAAATAACATGATGTTTTTCAATGGCAAAAATCAATGAATATTGTAAATGCACAAACAGTAATTTCTCCGCATTGCAAGGTGCAATTCTGAAATTTTTTGCTTTTTCCTGCTCCTCTTAGCATGATAAAGAAGATTCAAAGAGAGTGAGATGCCAGCTCCTTTCATTCAGTCAGTAGCTTCAATCATTTCTGGACGTTTTTCAATGGCAAAAATCAATGAATATTGTAAATGCACAAACAGTAATTTCTCCGCATTGCAAGGTGCAATTCTGAAATTTTTTGCTTTTTCCTGCTCCTCTTAGCATGATAAAGAAGATTCAAAGAGAGTGAGATGCCAGCTCCTTTCATTCAGTCAGTAGCTTCAATCATTTCTGGACGTTTTTCAATGGCAAAAATCAATGAATATTGTAAATGCACAAACAGTAATTTCTCCGCATTGCAAGGTGCAATTCTGAAATTTTTTGCTTTTTTCTGCTCCTCTTAGCATGATAAAGAAGATTCAAAGAGAGTGAGATGCCAGCTCCTTTCATTCAGTCAGTAGCTTCAAACATTTCTGGTATATGAATAACATGATGTTTTTCAATGGCAAAAATCAATGAATATTGTAAATGCACAAACAGTAATTTCTCCGCATTGCAAGGTGCAATTCTGAAATTTTTTGCTTTTTCCTGCTCCTCTTAGCATGATAAAGAAGATTCAAAGAGAGTGAGATGCCAGCTCCTTTCATTCAGTCAGTAGCTTCAATCATTTCTGGACGTTTTTCAATGGCAAAAATCAATGAATATTGTAAATGCACAAACAGTAATTTCTCCGCATTGCAAGGTGCAATTCTAAATTTTTTTGCTTTTTCCTGCTCCTCTTAGCAAGATAAACAAGATTCAAAGATAGTGAGATGCCAGCTCCTTTCATTCAGTCAGTAGCTTCAATCATTTCTGGACGTTTTTCAATGGCAAAAATCAATGAATATTGTAAATGCACAAACAGTAATTTCTCCGCATTGCAACTTGCAATTCTGAAATTTTTTGCTTTTTCCTGCTCCTCTTAGCATGATAAAGAAGATTCAAAGAGAGTGAGATGCCAGCTCCTTTCATTCAGTCAGTAGCTTCAATCATTTCTGGATGTTTTTCAATGGCAAAAATCAATGAATATTGTAAATGCACAAACAGTAATTTCTCCGCATTGCAAGGTGCAATTCTGAAATTTTTTGCTTTTTCCTGCTCCTCTTAGCATGATAAAGAAGATTCAAAGAGAGTGAGATGCCAGCTCCTTTCATTCAGTCAGTAGCTTCAATCATTTCTGGTATATGAATAACATGATGTTTTTCAATGGCAAAAATCAATGAATATTGTAAATGCACAAACAGTAATTTCGCCGCATTGCAAGGTGCAATTCTGAAATTTTTTGCTTTTTCCTGCTCCTCTAAGCATGATAAAGAAGATTCAAAGAGAGTGAGATGCCAGCTCCTTTCATTCAGTCAGTAGCTTCAATCATTTCTGGACGTTTTTCAATGGCAAAAATCAATGAATATTGTAAATGCACAAACAGTAATTTCTCCGCATTGCAAGGTGCAATTCTGAAATTTTTTGCTTTTTCCTGCTCCTCTTAGCATGATAAAGAAGATTCAAAGAGAGTGAGATGCCAGCTCCTTTCATTCAGTCAGTAGCTTCAATCATTTCTGGACGTTTTTCAATGGCAAAAATCAATGAATATTGTAAATGCACAAACAGTAATTTCTCCGCATTGCAAGGTGCAATTCTGAAATTTTTTGCTTTTTCCTGCTCCTCTTAGCATGATAAAGAAGATTCAAAGAGAGTGAGATGCCAGCTCATTTCATTCAGTCAGTAGCTTCAATCATTTCTGGACGTTTTTCAATGGCAAAAATCAATGAATATTGTAAATGCACAAACAGTAATTTCTCCGCATTGCAAGGTGCAATTCTGAAATTTTTTGCTTTTTCCTGCTCCTCTTAGCATGATAAACAAGATTCAAAGAGAGTGAGATGCCAGCTCCTTTCATTCAGTCAGTAGCTTCAATCATTTCTGGACGTTTTTCAATGGCAAAAATCAATGAATATTGTAAATGCACAAACAGTAATTTCTCCGCATTCCAAGGTGCAATTCTGAAATTTTTTGCTTTTTCCTGCTCCTCTTAGCATGATAAAGAAGATTCAAAGAGAGTGAGATGCCAGCTCCTTTCATTCAGTCAGTAGCTTCAAACATTTCTGGTATATGAATAACATGATGTTTTTCAATGGCAAAAATCAATGAATATTGTAAATGCACAAACAGTAATTTCTCCGCATTGCAAGGTGCAATTCTGAAATTTTTTACTTTTTCCTGCTCCTCTTAGCATGATAAAGAAGATTCAAAGAGAGTGAGATGCCAGCTCCTTTCATTCAGTCAGTAGCTTCAATCATTTCTGGACGTTTTTCAATGGCAAAAATCAATGAATATTGTAAATGCACAAACAGTAATTTCTCCGCATTGCAAGGTGCAATTCTGAAATTTTTTGCTTTTTCCTGCTCCTCTTAGCATGATAAAGAAGATTCAAAGAGAGTGAGATGCCAGCTCCTTTCATTCAGTCAGTAGCTTCAATCATTTCTGGTATATGAATAACATGATGTTTTTCAATGGCAAAAATCAATGAATATTGTAAATGCACAAACAGTAATTTCTCCGCATTGCAAGGTGCAATTCCGAAATTTTTTGCTTTTTCCTGCTCCTCTTAGCATGATAAACAAGATTCAAAGAGAGTGAGATGCCAGCTCCTTTCATTCAGTCAGTAGCTTCAATCATTTCTGGACGTTTTTCAATGGCAAAAATCATTGAATATTGTAAATGCACAAACAGTAATTTCTCCGCATTGCAAGGTGCAATTCTGAAATTTTTTGCTTTTTCCTGCTCCTCTTAGCATGATAAACAAGATTCAAAGAGAGTGAGATGCCAGCTCCTTTCATTCAGTCAGTAGCTTCAATCATTTCTGGACGTTTTTCAATGGCAAAAATCAATGAATATTGTAAATGCACAAACAGTAATTTCTCCGCATTGCAAGGTGCAATTCTGAAATTTTTTGCTTTTTCCTGCTCCTCTTAGCATGATAAAGAAGATTCAAAGAGAGTGAGATGCCAGCTCATTTCATTCAGTCAGTAGCTTCAATCATTTCTGGACGTTTTTCAATGGCAAAAATCAATGAATATTGTAAATGCACAAACAGTAATTTCTCCGCATTGCAAGGTGCAATTCTGAAATTTTTTGCTTTTTCCTGCTCCTCTTAGCATGATAAACAAGATTCAAAGAGAGTGAGATGCCAGCTCCTTTCATTCAGTCAGTAGCTTCAATCATTTCTGGACGTTTTTCAATGGCAAAAATCAATGAATATTGTAAATGCACAAACAGTAATTTCTCCGCATTCCAAGGTGCAATTCTGAAATTTTTTGCTTTTTCCTGCTCCTCTTAGCATGATAAAGAAGATTCAAAGAGAGTGAGATGCCAGCTCCTTTCATTCAGTCAGTAGCTTCAAACATTTCTGGTATATGAATAACATGATGTTTTTCAATGGCAAAAATCAATGAATATTGTAAATGCACAAACAGTAATTTCTCCGCATTGCAAGGTGCAATTCTGAAATTTTTTACTTTTTCCTGCTCCTCTTAGCATGATAAAGAAGATTCAAAGAGAGTGAGATGCCAGCTCCTTTCATTCAGTCAGTAGCTTCAATCATTTCTGGACGTTTTTCAATGGCAAAAATCAATGAATATTGTAAATGCACAAACAGTAATTTCTCCGCATTGCAAGGTGCAATTCTGAAATTTTTTGCTTTTTCCTGCTCCTCTTAGCATGATAAAGAAGATTCAAAGAGAGTGAGATGCCAGCTCCTTTCAGTCAGTAGCTTCAATCATTTCTGGACGTTTTTCAATGGCAAAAATCAATGAATATTGTAAATGCACAAACAGTAATTTCTCCGCATTGCAAGGTGCAATTCTGAAATTTTTTGCTTTTTCCTGCTCCTCTTAGCATGATAAAGAAGATTCAAAGAGAGTGAGATGCCAGCTCCTTTCATTCAGTCAGTAGCTTCAATCATTTCTGGACGTTTTTCAATGGCAAAAATCAATGAATATTGTAAATGCACAAACAGTAATTTCTCCGCATTGCAAGGTGCAATTCTGAAATTTTTTGCTTTTTCCTGCTCCTCTTAGCATGATAAACAAGATTCAAAGAGAGTGAGATGCCAGCTCCTTTCATTCAGTCAGTAGCTTCAATCATTTCTGGACGTTTTTCAATGGCAAAAATCAATGAATATTGTAAATGCACAAACAGAAATTTCTCCGCATTGCAAGGTGCAATTCTGAAATTTTTTGCTTTTTCCTGCTCCTCTTAGCATGATAAAGAAGATTCAAAGAGAGTGAGATGCCAGCTCCTTTCATTCAGTCAGTAGCTTCAAACATTTCTGGTATATGAATAACATGATGTTTTTCAATGGCAAAAATCAATGAATATTGTAAATGCACAAACAGTAATTTCTCCGCATTGCAAGGTGCAATTCTGAAATTTTTTGCTTTTTCCTGCTCCTCTTAGCATGATAAAGAAGATTCAAAGAGAGTGAGATGCCAGCTCCTTTCATTCAGTCAGTAGCTTCAATCATTTCTGGACGTTTTTCAATGGCAAAAATCAATGAATATTGTAAATGCACAAACAGTAATTTCTCCACATTGCAAGGTGCAATTCTGAAATTTTTTGCTTTTTCCTGCTCCTCTTAGCATGATAAAGAAGATTCAAAGAGAGTGAGATGCCAGCTCCTTTCATTCAGTCAGTAGCTTCAAACATTTCTGGTATATGAATAACATGATGTTTTTCAATGGCAAAAATCAATGAATATTGTAAATGCACAAACAGTAATTTCTCCGCATTGCAAGGTGCAATTCTGAAATTTTTTGCTTTTTCCTGCTCCTCTTAGCATGATAAAGAAGATTCAAAGAGAGTGAGATGCCAGCTCCTTTCATTCAGTCAGTAGCTTCAAACATTTCTGGTATATGAATAACATGATGTTTTTCAATGGCAAAAATCAATGAATATTGTAAATGCACAAACAGTAATTTCTCCGCATTGCAAGGTGCAATTCTGAAATTTTTTGCTTTTTCCTGCTCCTCTTCGCATGATAAAGAAGATTCAAAGAGAGTGAGATGCCAGCTCCTTTCATTCAGTTAGTAGCTTCAATCATTTCTGGACGTTTTTCAATGGCAAAAATCATTGAATATTGTAAATGCACAAACAGTAATTTCTCCGCATTGCAAGGTGCAATTCTGAAATTTTTTGCTTTTTCCTGCTCCTCTTAGCATGATAAAGAAGATTCAAAGAGAGTGAGATGCCAGCTCCTTTCATTCAGTCAGTAGCTTCAATCATTTCTGGTATATGAATAACATGATGTTTTTCAATGGCAAAAATCAATGAATATTGTAAATGCACAAACAGTAATTTCTCCGCATTGCAAGGTGCAATTCTGAAATTTTTTGCTTTTTCCTGCTCCTCTTAGCATGATAAAGAAGATTCAAAGAGAGTGAGATGCCAGCTCCTTTCATTCAGTCAGTAGCTTCAATCATTTCTGGACGTTTTTCAATGGCAAAAATCAATGAATATTGTAAATGCACAAAGAGTAATTTCTCCGCATTGCACGGTGCAATTCTGAAATTTTTTGGTTTTTCCTGCTCCTCTTAGCATGATAAAGAAGATTCAAAGAGAGTGAGATGCCAGCTCCTTTCATTCAGTCAGTAGCTTCAATCATTTCTGGTATATGAATAACATGATGTTTTTCAATGGCAAAAATCAATGAATATTGTAAATGCACAAACAGTAATTTCTCCGCATTGCAAGGTGCAATTCTGAAATTTTTTGCTTTTTCCTGCTCCTCTTAGCATGATAAAGAAGATTCAAAGAGAGTGAGATGCCAGCTCCTTTCATTCAGTCAGTAGCTTCAATCATTTCTGGACGTTTTTCAATGGCAAAAATCAATGAATATTGTAAATGCACAAAGAGTAATTTCTCCGCATTGCACGGTGCAATTCTGAAATTTTTTGCTTTTTCCTGCTCCTCTTAGCATGATAAAGAAGATTCAAAGAGAGTGAGATGCCAGCTCCTTTCATTCAGTCAGTAGCTTCAAACATTTCTGGTATATGAATAACATGATATTTTTCAATGGCAAAAATCAATGAATATTGTAAATGCACAAACAGTAATTTCTCCGCATTGCAAGTTGCAATTCTGAAATTTTTTGCTTTTTCCTGCTCCTCTTAGCATGATAAAGAAGATTCAAAGAGAGTGAGATGCCAGCTCCTTTCATTCAGTCAGTAGCTTCAATCATTTCTGGACGTTTTTCAATGGCAAAAATCATTGAATATTGTAAATGCACAAACAGTAATTTCTCCGCATTGCAAGGTGCAATTCTGAAATTTTTTGCTTTTTCCTGCTCCTCTTAGCATGATAAAGAAGATTCAAAGAGAGTGAGATGCCAGCTCCTTTCATTCAGTCAGTAGCTTCAATCATTTCTGGTATATGAATAACATGATGTTTTTCAATGGCAAAAATCAATGAATATTGTAAATGCACAAACAGTAATTTCGCCGCATTGCAAGGTGCAATTCTGAAATTTTTTGCTTTTTCCTGCTCCTCTAAGCATGATAAAGAAGATTCAAAGAGAGTGAGATGCCAGCTCCTTTCATTCAGTCAGTAGCTTCAATCATTTCTGGACGTTTTTCAATGGCAAAAATCAATGAATATTGTAAATGCACAAACAGTAATTTCTCCGCATTGCAAGGTGCAATTCTGAAATTTTTTGCTTTTTCCTGCTCCTCTTAGCATGATAAACAAGATTCAAAGAGAGTGAGATGCCAGCTCCTTTCATTCAGTCAGTAGCTTCAATCATTTCTGGACGTTTTTCAATGGCAAAAATCAATGAATATTGTAAATGCACAAACAGTAATTTCTCCGCATTGCAAGGTGCAATTCTGAAATTTTTTGCTTTTTCCTGCTCCTCTTAGCATGATAAAGAAGATTCAAAGAGAGTGAGATGCCAGCTCCTTTCATTCAGTCAGTAGCTTCAAACATTTCTGGTATATAAATAACATGATGTTTTTCAATGGCAAAAATCAATGAATATTGTAAATGCACAAACAGTAATTTCTCCGCATTGCAAGGTGCAATTCTGAAATTTTTTGCTTTTTCCTGCTCCTCTTAGCATGATAAAGAAGATTCAAAGAGAGTGAGATGCCAGCTCCTTTCATTCAGTCAGTAGCTTCAATCATTTCTGGACGTTTTTCAATGGCAAAAATCAATGAATATTGTAAATGCACAAACAGTAATTTCTCCGCATTGCAAGGTGCAATTCTGAAATTTTTTGCTTTTTCCTGCTCCTCTTAGCATGATAAACAAGATTCAAAGAGAGTGAGATGCCAGCTCCTTTCATTCAGTCAGTAGCTTCAATCATTTCTGGACGTTTTTCAATGGCAAAAATCAATGAATATTGTAAATGCACAAACAGTAATTTCTCCGCATTGCAAGGTGCAATTCTGAAATTTTTTGCTTTTTTCTGCTCCTCTTAGCATGATAAAGAAGATTCAAAGAGAGTGAGATGCCAGCTCCTTTCATTCAGTCAGTAGCTTCAAACATTTCTGGTATATGAATAACATGATATTTTTCAATGGCAAAAATCAATGAATATTGTAAATGCACAAACAGTAATTTCTCCGCATTGCAAGTTGCAATTCTGAAATTTTTTGCTTTTTCCTGCTCCTCTTAGCATGATAAAGAAGATTCAAAGAGAGTGAGATGCCAGCTCCTTTCATTCAGTCAGTAGCTTCAATCATTTCTGGACGTTTTTCAATGGCAAAAATCATTGAATATTGTAAATGCACAAACAGTAATTTCTCCGCATTGCAAGGTGCAATTCTGAAATTTTTTGCTTTTTCCTGCTCCTCTTAGCATGATAAAGAAGATTCAAAGAGAGTGAGATGCCAGCTCCTTTCATTCAGTCAGTAGCTTCAATCATTTCTGGTATATGAATAACATGATGTTTTTCAATGGCAAAAATCAATGAATATTGTAAATGCACAAACAGTAATTTCGCCGCATTGCAAGGTGCAATTCTGAAATTTTTTGCTTTTTCCTGCTCCTCTAAGCATGATAAAGAAGATTCAAAGAGAGTGAGATGCCAGCTCCTTTCATTCAGTCAGTAGCTTCAATCATTTCTGGACGTTTTTCAATGGCAAAAATCAATGAATATTGTAAATGCACAAACAGTAATTTCTCCGCATTGCAAGGTGCAATTCTGAAATTTTTTGCTTTTTCCTGCTCCTCTTAGCATGATAAACAAGATTCAAAGAGAGTGAGATGCCAGCTCCTTTCATTCAGTCAGTAGCTTCAATCATTTCTGGACGTTTTTCAATGGCAAAAATCAATGAATATTGTAAATGCACAAACAGTAATTTCTCCGCATTGCAAGGTGCAATTCTGAAATTTTTTGCTTTTTCCTGCTCCTCTTAGCATGATAAAGAAGATTCAAAGAGAGTGAGATGCCAGCTCCTTTCATTCAGTCAGTAGCTTCAAACATTTCTGGTATATAAATAACATGATGTTTTTCAATGGCAAAAATCAATGAATATTGTAAATGCACAAACAGTAATTTCTCCGCATTGCAAGGTGCAATTCTGAAATTTTTTGCTTTTTCCTGCTCCTCTTAGCATGATAAAGAAGATTCAAAGAGAGTGAGATGCCAGCTCCTTTCATTCAGTCAGTAGCTTCAATCATTTCTGGACGTTTTTCAATGGCAAAAATCAATGAATATTGTAAATGCACAAACAGTAATTTCTCCGCATTGCAAGGTGCAATTCTGAAATTTTTTGCTTTTTCCTGCTCCTCTTAGCATGATAAAGAAGATTCAAAGAGAGTGAGATGCCAGCTCCTTTCATTCAGTCAGTAGCTTCAATCATTTCTGGACGTTTTTCAATGGCAAAAATCAATGAATATTGTAAATGCACAAACAGTAATTTCTCCGCATTGCAAGGTGCAATTCTGAAATTTTTTGCTTTTTTCTGCTCCTCTTAGCATGATAAAGAAGATTCAAAGAGAGTGAGATGCCAGCTCCTTTCATTCAGTCAGTAGCTTCAAACATTTCTGGTATATGAATAACATGATGTTTTTCAATGGCAAAAATCAATGAATATTGTAAATGCACAAACAGTAATTTCTCCGCATTGCAAGGTGCAATTCTGAAATTTTTTGCTTTTTCCTGCTCCTCTTAGCATGATAAAGAAGATTCAAAGAGAGTGAGATGCCAGCTCCTTTCATTCAGTCAGTAGCTTCAATCATTTCTGGACGTTTTTCAATGGCAAAAATCAATGAATATTGTAAATGCACAAACAGTAATTTCTCCGCATTGCAAGGTGCAATTCTAAATTTTTTTGCTTTTTCCTGCTCCTCTTAGCAAGATAAACAAGATTCAAAGATAGTGAGATGCCAGCTCCTTTCATTCAGTCAGTAGCTTCAATCATTTCTGGACGTTTTTCAATGGCAAAAATCAATGAATATTGTAAATGCACAAACAGTAATTTCTCCGCATTGCAACTTGCAATTCTGAAATTTTTTGCTTTTTCCTGCTCCTCTTAGCATGATAAAGAAGATTCAAAGAGAGTGAGATGCCAGCTCCTTTCATTCAGTCAGTAGCTTCAATCATTTCTGGATGTTTTTCAATGGCAAAAATCAATGAATATTGTAAATGCACAAACAGTAATTTCTCCGCATTGCAAGGTGCAATTCTGAAATTTTTTGCTTTTTCCTGCTCCTCTTAGCATGATAAAGAAGATTCAAAGAGAGTGAGATGCCAGCTCCTTTCATTCAGTCAGTAGCTTCAATCATTTCTGGTATATGAATAACATGATGTTTTTCAATGGCAAAAATCAATGAATATTGTAAATGCACAAACAGTAATTTCGCCGCATTGCAAGGTGCAATTCTGAAATTTTTTGCTTTTTCCTGCTCCTCTAAGCATGATAAAGAAGATTCAAAGAGAGTGAGATGCCAGCTCCTTTCATTCAGTCAGTAGCTTCAATCATTTCTGGACGTTTTTCAATGGCAAAAATCAATGAATATTGTAAATGCACAAACAGTAATTTCTCCGCATTGCAAGGTGCAATTCTGAAATTTTTTGCTTTTTCCTGCTCCTCTTAGCATGATAAAGAAGATTCAAAGAGAGTGAGATGCCAGCTCCTTTCATTCAGTCAGTAGCTTCAATCATTTCTGGACGTTTTTCAATGGCAAAAATCAATGAATATTGTAAATGCACAAACAGTAATTTCTCCGCATTGCAAGGTGCAATTCTGAAATTTTTTGCTTTTTCCTGCTCCTCTTAGCATGATAAAGAAGATTCAAAGAGAGTGAGATGCCAGCTCCTTTCATTCCGTCAGTAGCTTCAATCATTTCTGGACGTTTTTCAATGGCAAAAATCATTGAATATTGTAAATGCACAAACAGTAATTTCTCCGCATTGCAAGGTGCAATTCTGAAATTTTTTGCTTTTTCCTGCTCCTCTTAGTATGATAAAGAAGATTCAAAGAGAGTGAGATGCCAGCTCCTTTCATTCAGTCAGTAGCTTCAATCATTTCTGGTATATGAATAACATGATGTTTTTCAATGGCAAAAATCAATGAATATTGTAAATGCACAAACAGTAATTTCTCCGCATTGCAAGGTGCAATTCTGAAATTTTTTGCTTTTTCCTGCTCCTCTTAGCATGATAAAGAAGATTCAAAGAGAGTGAGATGCCAGCTCCTTTCATTCAGTCAGTAGCTTCAATCATTTCTGGACGTTTTTCAATGGCAAAAATCAATGAATATTGTAAATGCAAAAAGAGTAATTTCTCCGCATTGCACGGTGCAATTCTGAAATTTTTTGCCTTTTCCTGCTCCTCTTAGCATGATAAAGAAGATTCAAAGAGAGTGAGATGCCAGCTCCTTTCATTCAGTCAGTAGCTTCAAACATTTCTGGTATATGAATAACATGATGTTTTTCAATGGCAAAAATCAATGAATATTGTAAATGCACAAACAGTAATTTCTCCGCATTGCAAGTTGCAATTCTGAAATTTTTTGCTTTTTCCTGCTCCTCTTAGCATGATAAAGAAGATTCAAAGAGAGTGAGATGCCAGCTCCTTTCATTCAGTCAGTAGCTTCAATCATTTCTGGACGTTTTTCAATGGCAAAAATCATTGAATATTGTAAATGCACAAACAGTAATTTCTCCGCATTGCAAGGTGCAATTCTGAAATTTTTTGCTTTTTCCTGCTCCTCTTAGCATGATAAAGAAGATTCAAAGAGAGTGAGATGCCAGCTCCTTTCATTCAGTCAGTAGCTTCAATCATTTCTGGTATATGAATAACATGATGTTTTTCAATGGCAAAAATCAATGAATATTGTAAATGCACAAACAGTAATTTCGCTGCATTGCAAGGTGCAATTCTGAAATTTTTTGCTTTTTCCTGCTCCTCTAAGCATGATAAAGAAGATTCAAAGAGAGTGAGATGCCAGCTCCTTTCATTCAGTCAGTAGCTTCAATCATTTCTGGACGTTTTTCAATGGCAAAAATCAATGAATATTTTAAATGCACAAACAGTAATTTCTCCGCATTGCAAGGTGCAATTCTGAAATTTTTTGCTTTTTCCTGCTCCTCTTAGCATGATAAACAAGATTCAAAGAGAGTGAGATGCCAGCTCCTTTCATTCAGTCAGTAGCTTCAATCATTTCTGGACGTTTTTCAATGGCAAAAATCAATGAATATTGTAAATGCACAAACAGTAATTTCTCCGCATTGCAAGGTGCAATTCTGAAATTTTTTGCTTTTTCCTGCTCCTCTTAGCATGATAAAGAAGATTTAAAGAGAGTGAGATGCCAGCTCCTTTCATTCAGTCAGTAGCTTCAAACATTTCTGGTATATAAATAACATGATGTTTTTCAATGGCAAAAATCAATGAATATTGTAAATGCACAAACAGTAATTTCTCCGCATTGCAAGGTGCAATTCTGAAATTTTTTGCTTTTTCCTGCTCCTCTTAGCATGATAAAGAAGATTCAAAGAGAGTGAGATGCCAGCTCCTTTCATTCAGTCAGTAGCTTCAATCATTTCTGGACGTTTTTCAATGGCAAAAATCAATGAATATTGTAAATGCACAAACAGTAATTTCTCCGCATTGCAAGGTGCAATTCTGAAATTTTTTGCTTTTTCCTGCTCCTCTTAGCATGATAAACAAGATTCAAAGAGAGTGAGATGCCAGCTCCTTTCATTCAGTCAGTAGCTTCAATCATTTCTGGACGTTTTTCAATGGCAAAAATCAATGAATATTGTAATGCACAAACAGTAATTTCTCCGCATTGCAAGGTGCAATTCTGAAATTTTTTGCTTTTTTCTGCTCCTCTTAGCATGATAAAGAAGATTCAAAGAGAGTGAGATGCCAGCTCCTTTCATTCAGTCAGTAGCTTCAATCATTTCTGGACGTTTTTCAATGGCAAAAATCAATGAATATTGTAAATGCACAAACAGTAATTTCTCCGCATTGCAAGGTGCAATTCTGAAATTTTTTGCTTTTTCCTGCTCCTCTTAGCAAGATAAACAAGATTCAAAGAGAGTGATATGCCAGCTCCTTTCATTCAGTCAGTAGCTTCAATCATTTCTGGACGTTTTTCAATGGCAAAAATCAATGAATATTGTAAATGCACAAACAGTAATTTCTCCGCATTGCAAGGTGCAATTCTGAAATTTTTTGCTTTTTCCTGCTCCTCTTAGCATGATAAAGAAGATTCAAAGAGAGTGAGATGCCAGCTCCTTTCATTCAGTCAGTAGCTTCAATCATTTCTGGACGTTTTTCAATGGCAAAAATCAATGAATATTGTAAATGCACAAACAGTAATTTCTCCGCATTGCAAGGTGCAATTCTGAAATTTTTTGCTTTTTCCTGCTCCTCTTAGCATGATAAAGAAGATTCAAAGAGAGTGAGATGCCAGCTCCTTTCATTCAGTCAGTAGCTTCAATCATTTCTGGTATATGAATAACATGATGTTTTTCAATGGCAAAAATCAATGAATATTGTAAATGCACAAACAGTAATTTCGCCGCATTGCAAGGTGCAATTCTGAAATTTTTTGCTTTTTCCTGCTCCTCTAAGCATGATAAAGAAGATTCAAAGAGAGTGAGATGCCAGCTCCTTTCATTCAGTCAGTAGCTTCAATCATTTCTGGACGTTTTTCAATGGCAAAAATCAATGAATATTGTAAATGCACAAACAGTAATTTCTCCGCATTGCAAGGTGCAATTCTGAAATTTTTTGCTTTTTCCTGCTCCTCTTAGCATGATAAACAAGATTCAAAGAGAGTGAGATGCCAGCTCCTTTCATTCAGTCAGTAGCTTCAATCATTTCTGGACGTTTTTCAATGGCAAAAATCAATGAATATTGTAAATGCACAAACAGTAATTTCTCCGCATTGCAAGGTGCAATTCTGAAATTTTTTGCTTTTTCCTGCTCCTCTTAGCATGATAAAGAAGATTCAAAGAGAGTGAGATGCCAGCTCCTTTCATTCAGTCAGTAGCTTCAAACATTTCTGGTATATGAATAACATGATGTTTTTCAATGGCAAAAATCAATGAATATTGTAAATGCACAAACAGTAATTTCTCCGCATTGCAAGGTGCAATTCTGAAATTTTTTGCTTTTTCCTGCTCCTCTTATCATGATAAAGAAGATTCAAAGAGAGTGAGATGCCAGCTCCTTTCATTCAGTCAGTAGCTTCAATCATTTCTGGACGTTTTTCAATGGCAAAAATCAATGAATATTGTAAATGCACAAACAGTAATTTCTCCACATTGCAAGGTGCAATTCTGAAATTTTTTGCTTTTTCCTGCTCCTCTTAGCATGATAAACAAGATTCAAAGAGAGTGAGATGCCAGCTCCTTTCATTCAGTCAGTAGCTTCAATCATTTCTGGATGTTTTTCAATGGCAAAAATCAATGAATATTGTAAATGCACAAACAGTAATTTCTCCGCATTGCAAGGTGCAATTCTGAAATTTTTTGCTTTTTCCTGCTCCTCTTAGCATGATAAAGAAGATTCAAAGAGAGTGAGATGCCAGCTCCTTTCATTCAGTCAGTAGCTTCAAACATTTCTTGTATATGAATAACAAGATGTTTTTCAATGGCAAAAATCAATGAATATTGTAAATGCACAAACAGTAATTTCTCCACATTGCAAGGTGCAATTCTGAAATTTTTTGCTTTTTCCTGCTCCTCTAAGCATGATAAAGAAGATTCAAAGAGAGTGAGATGCCAGCTCCTTTCATTCAGTCAGTAGCTTCAATCATTTCTGGACGTTTTTCAATGGCAAAAATCAATGAATATTTTAAATGCACAAACAGTAATTTCTCCGCATTGCAAGGTGCAATTCTGAAATTTTTTGCTTTTTCCTGCTCCTCTTAGCATGATAAACAAGATTCAAAGAGAGTGAGATGCCAGCTCCTTTCATTCAGTCAGTAGCTTCAATCATTTCTGGACGTTTTTCAATGGCAAAAATCAATGAATATTGTAAATGCACAAACAGTAATTTCTCCGCATTGCAAGGTGCAATTCTGAAATTTTTTGCTTTTTCCTGCTCCTCTTAGCATGATAAAGAAGATTTAAAGAGAGTGAGATGCCAGCTCCTTTCATTCAGTCAGTAGCTTCAAACATTTCTGGTATATAAATAACATGATGTTTTTCAATGGCAAAAATCAATGAATATTGTAAATGCACAAACAGTAATTTCTCCGCATTGCAAGGTGCAATTCTGAAATTTTTTGCTTTTTCCTGCTCCTCTTAGCATGATAAAGAAGATTCAAAGAGAGTGAGATGCCAGCTCCTTTCATTCAGTCAGTAGCTTCAATCATTTCTGGACGTTTTTCAATGGCAAAAATCAATGAATATTGTAAATGCACAAACAGTAATTTCTCCGCATTGCAAGGTGCAATTCTGAAATTTTTTGCTTTTTCCTGCTCCTCTTAGCATGATAAACAAGATTCAAAGAGAGTGAGATGCCAGCTCCTTTCATTCAGTCAGTAGCTTCAATCATTTCTGGACGTTTTTCAATGGCAAAAATCAATGAATATTGTAATGCACAAACAGTAATTTCTCCGCATTGCAAGGTGCAATTCTGAAATTTTTTGCTTTTTTCTGCTCCTCTTAGCATGATAAAGAAGATTCAAAGAGAGTGAGATGCCAGCTCCTTTCATTCAGTCAGTAGCTTCAATCATTTCTGGACGTTTTTCAATGGCAAAAATCAATGAATATTGTAAATGCACAAACAGTAATTTCTCCGCATTGCAAGGTGCAATTCTGAAATTTTTTGCTTTTTCCTGCTCCTCTTAGCAAGATAAACAAGATTCAAAGAGAGTGATATGCCAGCTCCTTTCATTCAGTCAGTAGCTTCAATCATTTCTGGACGTTTTTCAATGGCAAAAATCAATGAATATTGTAAATGCACAAACAGTAATTTCTCCGCATTGCAAGGTGCAATTCTGAAATTTTTTGCTTTTTCCTGCTCCTCTTAGCATGATAAAGAAGATTCAAAGAGAGTGAGATGCCAGCTCCTTTCATTCAGTCAGTAGCTTCAATCATTTCTGGACGTTTTTCAATGGCAAAAATCAATGAATATTGTAAATGCACAAACAGTAATTTCTCCGCATTGCAAGGTGCAATTCTGAAATTTTTTGCTTTTTCCTGCTCCTCTTAGCATGATAAAGAAGATTCAAAGAGAGTGAGATGCCAGCTCCTTTCATTCAGTCAGTAGCTTCAATCATTTCTGGTATATGAATAACATGATGTTTTTCAATGGCAAAAATCAATGAATATTGTAAATGCACAAACAGTAATTTCGCCGCATTGCAAGGTGCAATTCTGAAATTTTTTGCTTTTTCCTGCTCCTCTAAGCATGATAAAGAAGATTCAAAGAGAGTGAGATGCCAGCTCCTTTCATTCAGTCAGTAGCTTCAATCATTTCTGGACGTTTTTCAATGGCAAAAATCAATGAATATTGTAAATGCACAAACAGTAATTTCTCCGCATTGCAAGGTGCAATTCTGAAATTTTTTGCTTTTTCCTGCTCCTCTTAGCATGATAAACAAGATTCAAAGAGAGTGAGATGCCAGCTCCTTTCATTCAGTCAGTAGCTTCAATCATTTCTGGACGTTTTTCAATGGCAAAAATCAATGAATATTGTAAATGCACAAACAGTAATTTCTCCGCATTGCAAGGTGCAATTCTGAAATTTTTTGCTTTTTCCTGCTCCTCTTAGCATGATAAAGAAGATTCAAAGAGAGTGAGATGCCAGCTCCTTTCATTCAGTCAGTAGCTTCAAACATTTCTGGTATATGAATAACATGATGTTTTTCAATGGCAAAAATCAATGAATATTGTAAATGCACAAACAGTAATTTCTCCGCATTGCAAGGTGCAATTCTGAAATTTTTTGCTTTTTCCTGCTCCTCTTATCATGATAAAGAAGATTCAAAGAGAGTGAGATGCCAGCTCCTTTCATTCAGTCAGTAGCTTCAATCATTTCTGGACGTTTTTCAATGGCAAAAATCAATGAATATTGTAAATGCACAAACAGTAATTTCTCCACATTGCAAGGTGCAATTCTGAAATTTTTTGCTTTTTCCTGCTCCTCTTAGCATGATAAACAAGATTCAAAGAGAGTGAGATGCCAGCTCCTTTCATTCAGTCAGTAGCTTCAATCATTTCTGGATGTTTTTCAATGGCAAAAATCAATGAATATTGTAAATGCACAAACAGTAATTTCTCCGCATTGCAAGGTGCAATTCTGAAATTTTTTGCTTTTTCCTGCTCCTCTTAGCATGATAAAGAAGATTCAAAGAGAGTGAGATGCCAGCTCCTTTCATTCAGTCAGTAGCTTCAAACATTTCTTGTATATGAATAACAAGATGTTTTTCAATGGCAAAAATCAATGAATATTGTAAATGCACAAACAGTAATTTCTCCGCATTGCAAGGTGCAATTCTGAAATTTTTTGCTTTTTCCTGCTCCTCTAAGCATGATAAAGAAGATTCAAAGAGAGTGAGATGCCAGCTCCTTTCATTCAGTCAGTAGCTTCAATCATTTCTGGACGTTTTTCAATTGCAAAAATCAATGAATATTGTAAATGCACAAACAGTAATTTCTCCGCATTGCAAGGTGCAATTCTGAAATTTTTTTGCTTTTTCCTGCTCCTCTTAGCATGATAAACAAGATTCAAAGAGAATGAGATGCCAGCTCCTTTCATTCAGTCAGTAGCTTCAATCATTTCTGGACGTTTTTCAATGGCAAAAATCAATGAATATTGTAAATGCACAAACAGTAATTTCTCCGCATTGCAAGGTGCAATTCTGAAATTTTTTGCTTTTTCCTGCTCCTCTTAGCATGATAAAGAAGATTCAAAGAGAGTGAGATGCCAGCTCCTTTCATTCAGTCAGTAGCTTCAAACATTTCTGGTATATGAATAACATGATGTTTTTCAATGGCAAAAATCAATGAATATTGTAAATGCACAAACAGTAATTTCTCCGCATTGCAAGGTGCAATTTTGAAATTTTTTGCTTTTTCCTGCTCCTCTTAGCATGATAAAGAAGATTCAAAGAGAGTGAGATGCCAGCTCCTTTCATTCAGTCAGTAGCTTCAATCATTTCTGGACGTTTTTCAATGGCAAAAATCAATGAATATTGTAAGTGCACAAACAGTAATTTCTCCGCATTGCAAGGTGCAATTCTGAAATTTTTTGCTTTTTCCTGCTCCTCTTAGCATGATAAACAAGATTCAAAGAGAGTGAGATGCCAGCTCCTTTCATTCAGTCAGTAGCTTCAATCATTTCTGGATGTTTTTCAATGGCAAAAATCAATGAATATTGTAAATGCACAAACAGTAATTTCTCCGCATTGCAAGGTGCAATTCTGAAATTTTTTGCTTTTTTCTGCTCCTCTTAGCATGATAAAAAAGATTCAAAGAGAGTGAGATGCCAGCTCCTTTCATTCAGTCAGTAGCTTCAAACATTTCTGGTATATGAATAACATGATGTTTTTCAATGGCAAAAATCAATGAATATTGTAAATGCACAAACAGTAATTTCTCCGCATTGCAAGGTGCAATTCTGAAATTTTTTGCTTTTTCCTGCTCCTCTTAGCATGATAAACAAGATTCAAAGAGAGTGAGATGCCATCTCCTTTCATTCAGTCAGTAGCTTCAATCATTTCTGGACGTTTTTCAATGGCAAAAATCAATGAATATTGTAAATGCACAAACAGTAATTTCTCCGCATTGCAAGGTGCAATTCTGAAATTTTTTGCTTTTTTCTGCTCCTCTTAGCATGATAAAGAAGATTCAAAGAGAGTGAGATGCCAGCTCCTTTCATTCAGTCAGTAGCTTCAAACATTTCTGGTATATGAATAACATGATGTTTTTCAATGGCAAAAGTCAATGAATATTGTAAATGCACAAACAGTAATTTCTCCGCATTGCAAGGTGCAATTCTGAAATTTTTTGCTTTTTCCTGCTCCTCTTAGCATGATAAAGAAGATTCAAAGAGAGTGAGATGCCAGCTCCTTTCATTCAGTCAGTAGCTTCAATCATTTCTGGACGTTTTTCAATAGCAAAAATCAATGAATATTGTAAATGCACAAACAGTAATTTCTCCGCATTGCAAGGTGCAATTCTGAAATTTTTTGCTTTTTCCTGCTCCTCTTAGCAAGATAAACAAGATTCAAAGACAGTGAGATGCCAGCTCCTTTCATTCAGTCAGTAGCTTCAATCATTTCTGGACGTTTTTCAATGGCAAAAATCAATGAATATTGTAAATGCACAAACAGTAATTTCTCCGCATTGCAAGGTGCAATTCTGAAATTTTTTGCTTTTTCCTGCTCCTCTTAGCATGGTAAAGAAGATTCAAAGAGAGTGAGATGCCAGCTCCTTTCATTCAGTCAGTAGCTTCAATCATTTCTGGACGTTTTTCAATGGCAAAAATCAATGAATATTGTAAATGCCCAAACAGTAATTTCTCCGCATTGCAAGGTGCAATTCTGAAATTTTTTGCTCTTTCCTGCTCCTCTTAGCATGATAAAGAAGATTCAAAGAGAGTGAGATGCCAGCTCCTTTCATTCAGTCAGTAGCTTCAATCATTTCTGGATGTTTTTCAATGGCAAAAATCAATGAATATTGTAAATGCACAAACAGTAATTTCTCCGCATTGCAAGGTGCAATTCTGAAATTTTTTGCTTTTTCCTGCTCCTCTTAGCATGATAAAGAAGATTCAAAGAGAGTGAGATGCCAGCTCCTTTCATTCAGTCAGTAGCTTCAATCATTTCTGGACGTTTTTCAATGGCAAAAATCAATGAATATTGTAAATGCACAAACAGTAATTTCTCCGCATTGCAAGGTGCAATTCTGAATTTTTTTGCTTTTTCCTGCTCCTCTTAGCATGATAAAGAAGATTCAAAGAGAGTGAGATGCCAGCTCCTTTCATTCAGTCAGTAGCTTCAAACATTTCTGGTATATGAATAACATGATGTTTTTCAATGGCAAAAATCAATGAATATTGTAAATGCACAAACAGTAATTTCTCCGCATTGCAAGGTGCAATTTTGAAATTTTTTGCTTTTTCCTGCTCCTCTTAGCATGATAAAGAAGATTCAAAGAGAGTGAGATGCCAGCTCCTTTCATTCAGTCAGTAGCTTCAATCATTTCTGGACGTTTTTCAATGGCAAAAATCAATGAATATTGTAAATGCACAAACAGTAATTTCTCCGCATTGCAAGGTGCAATTCTGAAATTTTTTTCTTTTTCCTGCTCCTCTTAGCATGATAAACAAGATTCAAAGAGAGTGAGATGCCAGCTCCTTTCATTCAGTCAGTAGCTTCAATCATTTCTGGATGTTTTTCAATGGCAAAAATCAATGAATATTGTAAATGCACAAACAGTAATTTCTCCGCATTGCAAGGTGCAATTCTGAAATTTTTTGCTTTTTTCTGCTCCTCTTAGCATGATAAAAAAGATTCAAAGAGAGTGAGATGCCAGCTCCTTTCATTCAGTCTGTAGCTTCAAACATTTCTGGTATATGAATAACATGATGTTTTTCAATGGCAAAAATCAATGAATATTGTAAATGCACAAACAGTAATTTCTCCGCATTGCAAGGTGCAATTCTGAAATTTTTTGCTTTTTCCTGCTCCTCTTAGCATGATAAAGAAGATTCAAAGAGAGTGAGATGCCAGCTCCTTTCATTCAGTCAGTAGCTTCAATCATTTCTGGACGTTTTTCAATGGCAAAAATCAATGAATATTGTAAATGCACAAACAGTAATTTCTCCGCATTGCAAGGTGCAATTCTGAAATTTTTTGCTTTTTCCTGCTCCTCTTAGCATGATAAACAAGATTCAAAGAGAGTGAGATGCCAGCTCCTTTCATTCAGTCAGTAGCTTCAATCATTTCTGGATGTTTTTCAATGGCAAAAATCAATGAATATTGTAAATGCACAAACAGTAATTTCTCCGCATTGCAAGGTGCAATTCTGAAATTTTTTGCTTTTTCCTGCTCCTCTTAGCATGATAAAGAAGATTCAAAGAGAGTGAGATGCCAGCTCCTTTCATTCAGTCAGTAGCTTCAATCATTTCTGGATGTTTTTCAATGGCAAAAATCAATGAATATTGTAAATGCACAAACAGTAATTTCTCCGCATTGCAAGGTGCAATTCTGAAATTTTTTGCTTTTTTCTGCTCCTCTTAGCATGATAAAAAAGATTCAAAGAGAGTGAGATGCCAGCTCCTTTCATTCAGTCTGTAGCTTCAAACATTTCTGGTATATGAATAACATGATGTTTTTCAATGGCAAAAATCAATGAATATTGTAAATGCACAAACAGTAATTTCTCCGCATTGCAAGGTGCAATTCTGAAATTTTTTGCTTTTTCCTGCTCCTCTTAGCATGATAAAGAAGATTCAAAGAGAGTGAGATGCCAGCTCCTTTCATTCAGTCAGTAGCTTCAATCATTTCTGGACGTTTTTCAATGGCAAAAATCAATGAATATTGTAAATGCACAAACAGTAATTTCTCCGCATTGCAAGGTGCAATTCTGAAATTTTTTGCTTTTTCCTGCTCCTCTTAGCATGATAAACAAGATTCAAAGAGAGTGAGATGCCAGCTCCTTTCATTCAGTCAGTAGCTTCAATCATTTCTGGATGTTTTTCAATGGCAAAAATCAATGAATATTGTAAATGCACAAACAGTAATTTCTCCGCATTGCAAGGTGCAATTCTGAAATTTTTTGCTTTTTCCTGCTCCTCTTAGCATGATAAAGAAGATTCAAAGAGAGTGAGATGCCAGCTCCTTTCATTCAGTCAGTAGCTTCAATCATTTCTGGATGTTTTTCAATGGCAAAAATCAATGAATATTGTAAATGCACAAACAGTAATTTCTCCGCATTGCAAGGTGCAATTCTGAAATTTTTTGCTTTTTCCTGCTCCTCTTAGCATGATAAAGAAGATTCAAAGAGAGTGAGATGCCAGCTCCTTTCATTCAGTCAGTAGCTTCAATCATTTCTGGATGTTTTTCAATGGCAAAAATCAATGAATATTGTAAATGCACAAACAGTAATTTCTCCGCATTGCAAGGTGCAATTCTGAAATTTTTTGCTTTTTCCTGCTCCTCTTAGCATGGTAAAGAAGATTCAAAGAGAGTGAGATGCCAGCTCCTTTCATTCAGTCAGTAGCTTCAAACATTTCTGGTATATGAATAACATGATGTTTTTCAATGGCAAAAATCAATGAATATTGTAAATGCACAAACAGTAATTTCTCCGCATTGCAAGGTGCAATTCTGAAATTTTTTGCTTTTTCCTGCTCCTCTTAGCATGATAAAGAAGATTCAAAGAGAGTGAGATGCCAGCTCCTTTCATTCAGTCAGTAGCTTCAATCATTTCTGGTATATGAATAACATGATGTTTTTCAATGGCAAAAATCAATGAATATTGTAAATGCACAAACAGTAATTTCTCCGCATTGCAAGGTGCAATTCCGAAATTTTTTGCTTTTTCCTGCTCCTCTTAGCATGATAAAGAAGATTCAAAGAGAGTGAGATGCCAGCTCCTTTCATTCAGTCAGTAGCTTCAATCATTTCTGGACGTTTTTCAATGGCAAAAATCATTGAATATTGTAAATGCACAAACAGTAATTTCTCCGCATTGCAAGGTGCAATTCTGAAATTTTTTGCTTTTTCCTGCTCCTCTTAGCATGATAAACAAGATTCAAAGAGAGTGAGATGCCAGCTCCTTTCATTCAGTCAGTAGCTTCAATCATTTCTGGACGTTTTTCAATGGCAAAAATCAATGAATATTGTAAATGCACAAACAGTAATTTCTCCGCATTGCAAGGTGCAATTCTGAAATTTTTTGCTTTTTCCTGCTCCTCTTAGCATGATAAAGAAGATTCAAAGAGAGTGAGATGCCAGCTCATTTCATTCAGTCAGTAGCTTCAATCATTTCTGGACGTTTTTCAATGGCAAAAATCAATGAATATTGTAAATGCACAAACAGTAATTTCTCCGCATTGCAAGGTGCAATTCTGAAATTTTTTGCTTTTTCCTGCTCCTCTTAGCATGATAAAGAAGATTCAAAGAGAGTGAGATGCCAGCTCCTTTCATTCAGTCAGTAGCTTCAATCATTTCTGGACGTTTTTCAATGGCAAAAATCAATGAATATTGTAAATGCACAAACAGTAATTTCTCCGCATTCCAAGGTGCAATTCTGAAATTTTTTGCTTTTTCCTGCTCCTCTTAGCATGATAAAGAAGATTCAAAGAGAGTGAGATGCCAGCTCCTTTCATTCAGTCAGTAGCTTCAAACATTTCTGGTATATGAATAACATGATGTTTTTCAATGGCAAAAATCAATGAATATTGTAAATGCACAAACAGTAATTTCTCCGCATTGCAAGGTGCAATTCTGAAATTTTTTACTTTTTCCTGCTCCTCTTAGCATGATAAAGAAGATTCAAAGAGAGTGAGATGCCAGCTCCTTTCATTCAGTCAGTAGCTTCAATCATTTCTGGACGTTTTTCAATGGCAAAAATCAATGAATATTGTAAATGCACAAACAGTAATTTCTCCGCATTGCAAGGTGCAATTCTGAAATTTTTTGCTTTTTCCTGCTCCTCTTAGCATGATAAAGAAGATTCAAAGAGAGTGAGATGCCAGCTCCTTTCATTCAGTCAGTAGCTTCAATCATTTCTGGACGTTTTTCAATGGCAAAAATCAATGAATATTGTAAATGCACAAACAGTAATTTCTCCGCATTGCAAGGTGCAATTCTGAAATTTTTTGCTTTTTCCTGCTCCTCTTAGCATGATAAACAAGATTCAAAGAGAGTGAGATGCCAGCTCCTTTCATTCAGTCAGTAGCTTCAATCATTTCTGGACGTTTTTCAATGGCAAAAATCAATGAATATTGTAAATGCACAAACAGTAATTTCTCCGCATTGCAAGGTGCAATTCTGAAATTTTTTGCTTTTTCCTGCTCCTCTTAGCATGATAAAGAAGATTCAAAGAGAGTGAGATGCCAGCTCCTTTCATTCAGTCAGTAGCTTCAAACATTTCTGGTATATGAATATCATGATATTTTTCAATGGCAAAAATCAATGAATATTGTAAATGCACAAACAGTAATTTCTCCGCATTGCAAGGTGCAATTCTGAAATTTTTTGCTTTTTCCTGCTCCTCTTAGCATGATAAAGAAGATTCAAAGAGAGTGAGATGCCAGCTCCTTTCATTCAGTCAGTAGCTTCAATCATTTCTGGACGTTTTTCAATGGCAAAAATCAATGAATATTGTAAATGCACAAACAGTAATTTCTCCGCATTGCAAGGTGCAATTCTGAAATTTTTTGCTTTTTCCTGCTCCTCTTAGCATGATAAAGAAGATTCAAAGAGAGTGAGATGCCAGCTCCTTTCATTCAGTCAGTAGCTTCAATCATTTCTGGTATATGAATAACATGATGTTTTTCAATGGCAAAAATCAATGAATATTGTAAATGCACAAACAGTAATTTCGCCGCATTGCAAGGTGCAATTCTGAAATTTTTTGCTTTTTCCTGCTCCTCTAAGCATGATAAAGAAGATTCAAAGAGAGTGAGATGCCAGCTCCTTTCATTCAGTCAGTAGCTTCAATCATTTCTGGACGTTTTTCAATGGCAAAAATCAATGAATATTGTAAATGCACAAACAGTAATTTCTCCGCATTGCAAGGTGCAATTCTGAAATTTTTTGCTTTTTCCTGCTCCTCTTAGCATGATAAACAAGATTCAAAGAGAGTGAGATGCCAGCTCCTTTCATTCAGTCAGTAGCTTCAATCATTTCTGGACGTTTTTCAATGGCAAAAATCAATGAATATTGTAAATGCACAAACAGTAATTTCTCCGCATTGCAAGGTGCAATTCTGAAATTTTTTGCTTTTTCCTGCTCCTCTTAGCATGATAAAGAAGATTCAAAGAGAGTGAGATGCCAGCTCCTTTCATTCAGTCAGTAGCTTCAAACATTTCTGGTATATGAATAACATGATGTTTTTCAATGGCAAAAATCAATGAATATTGTAAATGCACAAACAGTAATTTCTCCGCATTGCAAGGTGCAATTCTGAAATTTTTTGCTTTTTCCTGCTCCTCTTATCATGATAAAGAAGATTCAAAGAGAGTGAGATGCCAGCTCCTTTCATTCAGTCAGTAGCTTCAATCATTTCTGGACGTTTTTCAATGGCAAAAATCAATGAATATTGTAAATGCACAAACAGTAATTTCTCCACATTGCAAGGTGCAATTCTGAAATTTTTTGCTTTTTCCTGCTCCTCTTAGCATGATAAACAAGATTCAAAGAGAGTGAGATGCCAGCTCCTTTCATTCAGTCAGTAGCTTCAATCATTTCTGGATGTTTTTCAATGGCAAAAATCAATGAATATTGTAAATGCACAAACAGTAATTTCTCCGCATTGCAAGGTGCAATTCTGAAATTTTTTGCTTTTTCCTGCTCCTCTTAGCATGATAAAGAAGATTCAAAGAGAGTGAGATGCCAGCTCCTTTCATTCAGTCAGTAGCTTCAAACATTTCTTGTATATGAATAACAAGATGTTTTTCAATGGCAAAAATCAATGAATATTGTAAATGCACAAACAGTAATTTCTCCGCATTGCAAGGTGCAATTCTGAAATTTTTTGCTTTTTCCTGCTCCTCTAAGCATGATAAAGAAGATTCAAAGAGAGTGAGATGCCAGCTCCTTTCATTCAGTCAGTAGCTTCAATCATTTCTGGACGTTTTTCAATTGCAAAAATCAATGAATATTGTAAATGCACAAACAGTAATTTCTCCGCATTGCAAGGTGCAATTCTGAAATTTTTTTGCTTTTTCCTGCTCCTCTTAGCATGATAAACAAGATTCAAAGAGAATGAGATGCCAGCTCCTTTCATTCAGTCAGTAGCTTCAATCATTTCTGGACGTTTTTCAATGGCAAAAATCAATGAATATTGTAAATGCACAAACAGTAATTTCTCCGCATTGCAAGGTGCAATTCTGAAATTTTTTGCTTTTTCCTGCTCCTCTTAGCATGATAAAGAAGATTCAAAGAGAGTGAGATGCCAGCTCCTTTCATTCAGTCAGTAGCTTCAAACATTTCTGGTATATGAATAACATGATGTTTTTCAATGGCAAAAATCAATGAATATTGTAAATGCACAAACAGTAATTTCTCCGCATTGCAAGGTGCAATTCTGAATTTTTTTGCTTTTTCCTGCTCCTCTTAGCATGATAAAGAAGATTCAAAGAGAGTGAGATGCCAGCTCCTTTCATTCAGTCAGTAGCTTCAAACATTTCTGGTATATGAATAACATGATGTTTTTCAATGGCAAAAATCAATGAATATTGTAAATGCACAAACAGTAATTTCTCCGCATTGCAAGGTGCAATTTTGAAATTTTTTGCTTTTTCCTGCTCCTCTTAGCATGATAAAGAAGATTCAAAGAGAGTGAGATGCCAGCTCCTTTCATTCAGTCAGTAGCTTCAATCATTTCTGGACGTTTTTCAATGGCAAAAATCAATGAATATTGTAAGTGCACAAACAGTAATTTCTCCGCATTGCAAGGTGCAATTCTGAAATTTTTTGCTTTTTCCTGCTCCTCTTAGCATGATAAACAAGATTCAAAGAGAGTGAGATGCCAGCTCCTTTCATTCAGTCAGTAGCTTCAATCATTTCTGGATGTTTTTCAATGGCAAAAATCAATGAATATTGTAAATGCACAAACAGTAATTTCTCCGCATTGCAAGGTGCAATTCTGAAATTTTTTGCTTTTTTCTGCTCCTCTTAGCATGATAAAAAAGATTCAAAGAGAGTGAGATGCCAGCTCCTTTCATTCAGTCAGTAGCTTCAAACATTTCTGGTATATGAATAACATGATGTTTTTCAATGGCAAAAATCAATGAATATTGTAAATGCACAAACAGTAATTTCTCCGCATTGCAAGGTGCAATTCTGAAATTTTTTGCTTTTTCCTGCTCCTCTTAGCATGGTAAACAAGATTCAAAGAGAGTGAGATGCCATCTCCTTTCATTCAGTCAGTAGCTTCAATCATTTCTGGACGTTTTTCAATGGCAAAAATCAATGAATATTGTAAATGCACAAACAGTAATTTCTCCGCATTGCAAGGTGCAATTCTGAAATTTTTTGCTTTTTTCTGCTCCTCTTAGCATGATAAAGAAGATTCAAAGAGAGTGAGATGCCAGCTCCTTTCATTCAGTCAGTAGCTTCAAACATTTCTGGTATATGAATAACATGATGTTTTTCAATGGCAAAAGTCAATGAATATTGTAAATGCACAAACAGTAATTTCTCCGCATTGCAAGGTGCAATTCTGAAATTTTTTGCTTTTTCCTGCTCCTCTTAGCATGATAAAGAAGATTCAAAGAGAGTGAGATGCCAGCTCCTTTCATTCAGTCAGTAGCTTCAATCATTTCTGGACGTTTTTCAATAGCAAAAATCAATGAATATTGTAAATGCACAAACAGTAATTTCTCCGCATTGCAAGGTGCAATTCTGAAATTTTTTGCTTTTTCCTGCTCCTCTTAGCAAGATAAACAAGATTCAAAGACAGTGAGATGCCAGCTCCTTTCATTCAGTCAGTAGCTTCAATCATTTCTGGACGTTTTTCAATGGCAAAAATCAATGAATATTGTAAATGCACAAACAGTAATTTCTCCGCATTGCAAGGTGCAATTCTGAAATTTTTTGCTTTTTCCTGCTCCTCTTAGCATGGTAAAGAAGATTCAAAGAGAGTGAGATGCCAGCTCCTTTCATTCAGTCAGTAGCTTCAATCATTTCTGGACGTTTTTCAATGGCAAAAATCAATGAATATTGTAAATGCCCAAACAGTAATTTCTCCGCATTGCAAGGTGCAATTCTGAAATTTTTTGCTCTTTCCTGCTCCTCTTAGCATGATAAAGAAGATTCAAAGAGAGTGAGATGCCAGCTCCTTTCATTCAGTCAGTAGCTTCAATCATTTCTGGATGTTTTTCAATGGCAAAAATCAATGAATATTGTAAATGCACAAACAGTAATTTCTCCGCATTGCAAGGTGCAATTCTGAAATTTTTTGCTTTTTCCTGCTCCTCTTAGCATGATAAAGAAGATTCAAAGAGAGTGAGATGCCAGCTCCTTTCATTCAGTCAGTAGCTTCAATCATTTCTGGACGTTTTTCAATGGCAAAAATCAATGAATATTGTAAATGCACAAACAGTAATTTCTCCGCATTGCAAGGTGCAATTCTGAATTTTTTTGCTTTTTCCTGCTCCTCTTAGCATGATAAAGAAGATTCAAAGAGAGTGAGATGCCAGCTCCTTTCATTCAGTCAGTAGCTTCAAACATTTCTGGTATATGAATAACATGATGTTTTTCAATGGCAAAAATCAATGAATATTGTAAATGCACAAACAGTAATTTCTCCGCATTGCAAGGTGCAATTTTGAAATTTTTTGCTTTTTCCTGCTCCTCTTAGCATGATAAAGAAGATTCAAAGAGAGTGAGATGCCAGCTCCTTTCATTCAGTCAGTAGCTTCAATCATTTCTGGACGTTTTTCAATGGCAAAAATCAATGAATATTGTAAATGCACAAACAGTAATTTCTCCGCATTGCAAGGTGCAATTCTGAAATTTTTTTCTTTTTCCTGCTCCTCTTAGCATGATAAACAAGATTCAAAGAGAGTGAGATGCCAGCTCCTTTCATTCAGTCAGTAGCTTCAATCATTTCTGGATGTTTTTCAATGGCAAAAATCAATGAATATTGTAAATGCACAAACAGTAATTTCTCCGCATTGCAAGGTGCAATTCTGAAATTTTTTGCTTTTTTCTGCTCCTCTTAGCATGATAAAAAAGATTCAAAGAGAGTGAGATGCCAGCTCCTTTCATTCAGTCTGTAGCTTCAAACATTTCTGGTATATGAATAACATGATGTTTTTCAATGGCAAAAATCAATGAATATTGTAAATGCACAAACAGTAATTTCTCCGCATTGCAAGGTGCAATTCTGAAATTTTTTGCTTTTTCCTGCTCCTCTTAGCATGATAAAGAAGATTCAAAGAGAGTGAGATGCCAGCTCCTTTCATTCAGTCAGTAGCTTCAATCATTTCTGGACGTTTTTCAATGGCAAAAATCAATGAATATTGTAAATGCACAAACAGTAATTTCTCCGCATTGCAAGGTGCAATTCTGAAATTTTTTGCTTTTTCCTGCTCCTCTTAGCATGATAAACAAGATTCAAAGAGAGTGAGATGCCAGCTCCTTTCATTCAGTCAGTAGCTTCAATCATTTCTGGATGTTTTTCAATGGCAAAAATCAATGAATATTGTAAATGCACAAACAGTAATTTCTCCGCATTGCAAGGTGCAATTCTGAAATTTTTTGCTTTTTCCTGCTCCTCTTAGCATGATAAAGAAGATTCAAAGAGAGTGAGATGCCAGCTCCTTTCATTCAGTCAGTAGCTTCAATCATTTCTGGATGTTTTTCAATGGCAAAAATCAATGAATATTGTAAATGCACAAACAGTAATTTCTCCGCATTGCAAGGTGCAATTCTGAAATTTTTTGCTTTTTCCTGCTCCTCTTAGCATGATAAAGAAGATTCAAAGAGAGTGAGATGCCAGCTCCTTTCATTCAGTCAGTAGCTTCAATCATTTCTGGATGTTTTTCAATGGCAAAAATCAATGAATATTGTAAATGCACAAACAGTAATTTCTCCGCATTGCAAGGTGCAATTCTGAAATTTTTTGCTTTTTCCTGCTCCTCTTAGCATGGTAAAGAAGATTCAAAGAGAGTGAGATGCCAGCTCCTTTCATTCAGTCAGTAGCTTCAAACATTTCTGGTATATGAATAACATGATGTTTTTCAATGGCAAAAATCAATGAATATTGTAAATGCACAAACAGTAATTTCTCCGCATTGCAAGGTGCAATTCTGAAATTTTTTGCTTTTTCCTGCTCCTCTTAGCATGATAAAGAAGATTCAAAGAGAGTGAGATGCCAGCTCCTTTCATTCAGTCAGTAGCTTCAATCATTTCTGGTATATGAATAACATGATGTTTTTCAATGGCAAAAATCAATGAATATTGTAAATGCACAAACAGTAATTTCTCCGCATTGCAAGGTGCAATTCCGAAATTTTTTGCTTTTTCCTGCTCCTCTTAGCATGATAAAGAAGATTCAAAGAGAGTGAGATGCCAGCTCCTTTCATTCAGTCAGTAGCTTCAATCATTTCTGGACGTTTTTCAATGGCAAAAATCATTGAATATTGTAAATGCACAAACAGTAATTTCTCCGCATTGCAAGGTGCAATTCTGAAATTTTTTGCTTTTTCCTGCTCCTCTTAGCATGATAAACAAGATTCAAAGAGAGTGAGATGCCAGCTCCTTTCATTCAGTCAGTAGCTTCAATCATTTCTGGACGTTTTTCAATGGCAAAAATCAATGAATATTGTAAATGCACAAACAGTAATTTCTCCGCATTGCAAGGTGCAATTCTGAAATTTTTTGCTTTTTCCTGCTCCTCTTAGCATGATAAAGAAGATTCAAAGAGAGTGAGATGCCAGCTCATTTCATTCAGTCAGTAGCTTCAATCATTTCTGGACGTTTTTCAATGGCAAAAATCAATGAATATTGTAAATGCACAAACAGTAATTTCTCCGCATTGCAAGGTGCAATTCTGAAATTTTTTGCTTTTTCCTGCTCCTCTTAGCATGATAAAGAAGATTCAAAGAGAGTGAGATGCCAGCTCCTTTCATTCAGTCAGTAGCTTCAAACATTTCTGGTATATGAATAACATGATGTTTTTCAATGGCAAAAATCAATGAATATTGTAAATGCACAAACAGTAATTTCTCCGCATTGCAAGGTGCAATTCTGAAATTTTTTACTTTTTCCTGCTCCTCTTAGCATGATAAAGAAGATTCAAAGAGAGTGAGATGCCAGCTCCTTTCATTCAGTCAGTAGCTTCAATCATTTCTGGACGTTTTTCAATGGCAAAAATCAATGAATATTGTAAATGCACAAACAGTAATTTCTCCGCATTGCAAGGTGCAATTCTGAAATTTTTTGCTTTTTCCTGCTCCTCTTAGCATGATAAAGAAGATTCAAAGAGAGTGAGATGCCAGCTCCTTTCATTCAGTCAGTAGCTTCAATCATTTCTGGACGTTTTTCAATGGCAAAAATCAATGAATATTGTAAATGCACAAACAGTAATTTCTCCGCATTGCAAGGTGCAATTCTGAAATTTTTTGCTTTTTCCTGCTCCTCTTAGCATGATAAACAAGATTCAAAGAGAGTGAGATGCCAGCTCCTTTCATTCAGTCAGTAGCTTCAATCATTTCTGGACGTTTTTCAATGGCAAAAATCAATGAATATTGTAAATGCACAAACAGTAATTTCTCCGCATTGCAAGGTGCAATTCTGAAATTTTTTGCTTTTTCCTGCTCCTCTTAGCATGATAAAGAAGATTCAAAGAGAGTGAGATGCCAGCTCCTTTCATTCAGTCAGTAGCTTCAAACATTTCTGGTATATGAATATCATGATATTTTTCAATGGCAAAAATCAATGAATATTGTAAATGCACAAACAGTAATTTCTCCGCATTGCAAGGTGCAATTCTGAAATTTTTTGCTTTTTCCTGCTCCTCTTAGCATGATAAAGAAGATTCAAAGAGAGTGAGATGCCAGCTCCTTTCATTCAGTCAGTAGCTTCAATCATTTCTGGACGTTTTTCAATGGCAAAAATCAATGAATATTGTAAATGCACAAACAGTAATTTCTCCGCATTGCAAGGTGCAATTCTGAAATTTTTTGCTTTTTCCTGCTCCTCTTAGCATGATAAAGAAGATTCAAAGAGAGTGAGATGCCAGCTCCTTTCATTCAGTCAGTAGCTTCAAACATTTCTGGTATATGAATAACATGATGTTTTTCAATGGCAAAAATCAATGAATATTGTAAATGCACAAACAGTAATTTCTCCGCATTGCAAGGTGCAATTCTGAAATTTTTTGCTTTTTCCTGCTCCTCTTAGCATGATAAAGAAGATTCAAAGAGAGTGAGACGCCAGCTCCTTTCATTCAGTCAGTAGCTTCAAACATTTCTGGTATATGAATAACATGATGTTTTTCAATGGCAAAAATCAATGAATATTGTAAATGCACAAACAGTAATTTCTCCGCATTGCAAGGTGCAATTCTGAAATTTTTTGCTTTTTCCTGCTCCTCTTAGCATGATAAAGAAGATTCAAAGAGAGTGAGATGCCAGCTCCTTTCATTCAGTCAGTAGCTTCAATCATTTCTGGACGTTTTTCAATGGCAAAAATCAATGAATATTGTAAATGCACAAACAGTAATTTCTCCGCATTGCAAGGTGCAATTCTGAAATTTTTTGCTTTTTCCTGCTCCTCTTAGCATGATAAAGAAGATTCAAAGAGAGTGAGATGCCAGCTCCTTTCATTCAGTCAGTAGCTTCAAACATTTCTGGTATATGAATAACATGATGTTTTTCAATGGCAAAAATCAATGAATATTGTAAATGCACAAACAGTAATTTCTCCGCATTGCAAGGTGCAATTCTGAAATTTTTTGCTTTTTCCTGCTCCTCTTAGCATGATAAAGAAGATTCAAAGAGAGTGAGATGCCAGCTCCTTTCATTCAGTCAGTAGCTTCAATCATTTCTGGACGTTTTTCAATGGCAAAAATCAATGAATATTGTAAATGCACAAACAGTAATTTCTCCGCATTGCAAGGTGCAATTCTGAAATTTTTTGCTTTTTCCTGCTCCTCTTAGCATGATAAATAAGATTCAAAGAGAGTGAGATGCCAGCTCCTTTCATTCAGTCAGTAGCTTCAAACATTTCTGGTATATGAATAACATGATGTTTTTCAATGGCAAAAATCAATGAATATTGTAAATGCACAAACAGTAATTTCTCCGCATTGCAAGGTGCAATTCTGAAATTTTTTGCTTTTTCCTGCTCCTCTTAGCATGATAAAGAAGATTCAAAGAGAGTGAGATGCCAGCTCCTTTCATTCAGTCAGTAGCTTCAAACATTTCTGGTATATGAATAACATGATGTTTTTCAATGGCAAAAATCAATGAATATTGTAAATGCACAAACAGTAATTTCTCCGCATTGCAAGGTGCAATTCTGAAATTTTTTGCTTTTTCCTGCTCCTCTTAGCATGATAAAGAAGATTCAAAGAGAGTGAGATGCCAGCTCCTTTCATTCAGTCAGTAGCTTCAATCATTTCTGGACGTTTTTCAATGGCAAAAATCATTGAATATTGTAAATGCACAAACAGTAATTTCTCCGCATTGCAAGGTGCAATTCTGAAATTTTTTGCTTTTTCCTGCTCCTCTTAGCATGATAAAGAAGATTCAAAGAGAGTGAGATGCCAGCTCCTTTCATTCAGTCAGTAGCTTCAATCATTTCTGGTATATGAATAACATGATGTTTTTCAATGGCAAAAATCAATGAATATTGTAAATGCACAAACAGTAATTTCTCCGCATTGCAAGGTGCAATTCTGAAATTTTTTGATTTTTCCTGATCCTCTTAGCATGATAAAGAAGATTCAAAGAGAGTGAGATGCCAGCTCCTTTCATTCAGTCAGTAGCTTCAATCATTTCTGGACGTTTTTCAATGGCAAAAATCAATGAATATTGTAAATGCACAAACAGTAATTTCTCCGCATTGCAAGGTGCAATTCTGAAATTTTTTGCTTTTTCCTGCTCCTCTTAGCATGATAAAGAAGATTCAAAGAGAGTGAGATGCCAGCTCCTTTCATTCAGTCAGTAGCTTCAATCATTTCTGGACTTTTTTCAATGGCAAAAATCATTGAATATTGTAAATGCACAAACAGTAATTTCTCCGCATTGCAAGGTGCAATTCTGAAATTTTTTGCTTTTTCCTGCTCCTCTTAGTATGATAAAGAAGATTCAAAGAGAGTGAGATGCCAGCTCCTTTCATTCAGTCAGTAGCTTCAATCATTTCTGGTATATGAATAACATGATGTTTTTCAATGGCAAAAATGAATGAATATTGTAAATGCACAAACAGTAATTTCTCCGCATTGCAAGGTGCAATTCTGAAATTTTTTGCTTTTTCCTGCTCCTCTTAGCATGATAAAGAAGATTCAAAGAGAGTGAGATGCCAGCTCCTTTCATTCAGTCAGTAGCTTCAATCATTTCTGGTATATGAATAACATGATGTTTTTCAATGGCAAAAATCAATGAATATTGTAAATGCACAAACAGTAATTTCTCCGCATTGCAAGTTGCAATTCCGAAATTTTTTGCTTTTTCCTGCTCCTCTTAGCATGATAAAGAAGATTCAAAGAGAGTGAGATGCCAGCTCCTTTCATTCAGTCAGTAGCTTCAATCATTTCTGGACGTTTTTCAATGGCAAAAATCATTGAATATTGTAAATGCACAAACAGTAATTTCTCCGCATTGCAAGGTGCAATTCTGAAATTTTTTGCTTTTTCCTGCTCCTCTTAGCATGATAAAGAAGATTCAAAGAGAGTGAGATGCCAGCTCCTTTCATTCAGTCAGTAGCTTCAATCATTTCTGGACATTTTTCAATGGCAAAAATCAATGAATATTGTAAATGCACAAACAGTAATTTCTCCGCATTGCAAGGTGCAATTCTGAAATTTTTTGCTTTTTCCTGCTCCTCTTAGCATGATAAACAAGATTCAAAGAGAGTGAGATGCCAGCTCCTTTCATTCAGTCAGTAGCTTCAATCATTTCTGGACGTTTTTCAATGGCAAAAATCAATGAATATTGTAAATGCACAAACAGTAATTTCTCCGCATTCCAAGGTGCAATTCTGAAATTTTTTGCTTTTTCCTGCTCCTCTTATCATGATAAAGAAGATTCAAAGAGAGTGAGATGCCAGCTCCTTTCATTCAGTCAGTAGCTTCAAACATTTCTGGTATATGAATAACATGATGTTTTTCAATGGCAAAAATCAATGAATATTGTAAATGCACAAACAGTAATTTCTCCGCATTGCAAGGTGCAATTCTGAAAGTTTTTACTTTTTCCTGCTCCTCTTAGCATGATAAAGAAGATTCAAAGAGAGTGAGATGCCAGCTCCTTTCATTCAGTCAGTAGCTTCAATCATTTCTGGACGTTTTTCAATGGCAAAAATCAATGAATATTGTAAATGCACAAACAGTAATTTCTCCGCATTGCAAGGTGCAATTCTGAAATTTTTTGCTTTTTCCTGCTCCTCTTAGCATGATAAAGAAGATTCAAAGAGATTGAGATGCCAGCTCCTTTCATTCAGTCAGTAGCTTCAATAATTTCTGGACGTTTTTCAATGGCAAAAATCAATGAATATTGTAAATGCACAAACAGTAATTTCTCCGCATTGCAAGGTGCAATTCTGAAATTTTTTGCTTTTTCCTGCTCCTCTTAGCATGATAAAGAAGATTCAAAGAGAGTGAGATGCCAGCCCCTTTCATTCAGTCAGTAGCTTCAATCATTTCTGGACGTTTTTCAATGGCAAAAATCAATGAATATTGTAAATGCACAAACAGTAATTTCTCCGCATTGCAAGGTGCAATTCTGAAATTTTTTGCTTTTTCCTGCTCCTCTTAGCATGATAAACAAGATTCAAAGAGAGTGAGATGCCAGCTCCTTTCATTCAGTCAGTAGCTTCAATCATTTCTGGACGTTTTTCAATGGCAAAAATCAATGAATATTGTAAATGCACAAACAGTAATTTCTCCGCATTGCAAGGTGCAATTCTGAAATTTTTTGCTTTTTCCTGCTCCTCTTAGCATGATAAAGAAGATTCAAAGAGAGTGAGATGCCAGCTCCTTTCATTCAGTCAGTAGCTTCAAACATTTCTGGTATATGAATAACATGATGTTTTTCAATGGCAAAAATCAATGAATATTGTAAATGCACAAACAGTAATTTCTCCGCATTGCAAGGTGCAATTCTGAAATTTTTTGCTTTTTCCTGCTCCTCTTAGCATGATAAAGAAGATTCAAAGAGAGTGAGATGCCAGCTCCTTTCATTCAGTCAGTAGCTTAAATCATTTCTGGACGTTTTTCAATGGCAAAAATCAATGAATATTGTAAATGTTCAAACAGTAATTTCTCCGCATTGCAAGGTGCAATTCTGAAATTTTTTGCTTTTTCCTGCTCCTCTTAGCATGATAAACAAGATTCAAAGAGAGTGAGATGCCAGCTCCTTTCATTCAGTCAGTAGCTTCAATCATTTCTGGACGTTTTTCAATGGCAAAAATTAATGAATATTGTAAATGCACAAACAGTAATTTCTCCGCATTCCAAGGTGCAATTCTGAAATTTTTTGCTTTTTCCTGCTCCTCTTAGCATGATAAAGAAGATTCAAAGAGAGTGAGATGCCAGCTCCTTTCATTCAGTCAGTAGCTTCAAACATTTCTGGTATATGAATAACATGATGTTTTTCAATGGCAAAAATCAATGAATATTGTAAATGCACAAACAGTAATTTCTCCGCATTGCAAGGTGCAATTCTGAAATTTTTTAGTTTTTCCTGCTCCTCTTAGCATGATAAAGAAGATTCAAAGAGAGTGAGATGCCAGCTCCTTTCATTCAGTCAGTAGCTTCAATCATTTCTGGACGTTTTTCAATGGCAAAAATCAATGAATATTGTAAATGCACAAACAGTAATTTCTCCGCATTGCAAGGTGCAATTCTGAAATTTTTTGCTTTTTCCTGCTCCTCTTAGCATGATAAAGAAGATTCAAAGAGAGTGAGATGCCAGCTCTTTTCATTCAGTCAGTAGCTTCAATCATTTCTGGACGTTTTTCAATGGCAAAAATCAATGAATATTGTAAATGTTCAAACAGTAATTTCTCCGCATTGCAAGGTGCAATTCTGAAATTTTTTGCTTTTTCCTGCTCCTCTTAGCATGATAAACAAGATTCAAAGAGAGTGAGATGCCAGCTCCTTTCATTCAGTCAGTAGCTTCAATCATTTCTGGACGTTTTTCAATGGCAAAAATCAATGAATATTGTAAATGCACAAACAGTAATTTCTCCGCATTCCAAGGTGCAATTCTGAAATTTTTTGCTTTTTCCTGCTCCTCTTAGCATGATAAAGAAGATTCAAAGAGAGTGAGATGCCAGCTCCTTTCATTCAGTCAGTAGCTTCAAACATTTCTGGTATATGAATAACATGATGTTTTTCAATGGCAAAAATCAATGAATATTGTAAATGCACAAACAGTAATTTCTCCGCATTGCAAGGTGCAATTCTGAAATTTTTTACTTTTTCCTGCTCCTCTTAGCATGATAAAGAAGATTCAAAGAGAGTGAGATGCCAGCTCCTTTCATTCAGTCAGTAGCTTCAATCATTTCTGGACGTTTTTCAATGGCAAAAATCAATGAATATTGTAAATGCACAAACAGTAATTTCTCCGCATTGCAAGGTGCAATTCTAAAATTTTTTGCTTTTTCCTGCTCCTCTTAGCATGATAAAGAAGATTCAAAGAGAGTGAGATGCCAGCTCCTTTCATTCAGTCAGTAGCTTCAATCATTTCTGGACGTTTTTCAATGGCAAAAATCAATGAATATTGTAAATGCACAAACAGTAATTTCTCCGCATTGCAAGGTGCAATTCTGAAATTTTTTGCTTTTTCCTGCTCCTCTTAGCATGATAAAGAAGATTCAAAGAGAGTGAGATGCCAGCTCCTTTCATTCAGTCAGTAGCTTCAATCATTTCTGGACATTTTTCAATGGCAAAAATCAATGAATATTGTAAATGCACAAACAGTAATTTCTCCGCATTGCAAGGTGCAATTCTGAAATTTTTTGCTTTTTCCTGCTCCTCTTAGCATGATAAACAAGATTCAAAGAGAGTGAGATGCCAGCTCCTTTCATTCAGTCAGTAGCTTCAATCATTTCTGGACGTTTTTCAATGGCAAAAATCAATGAATATTGTAAATGCACAAACAGTAATTTCTCCGCATTCCAAGGTGCAATTCTGAAATTTTTTGCTTTTTCCTGCTCCTCTTAGCATGATAAAGAAGATTCAAAGAGAGTGAGATGCCAGCTCCTTTCATTCAGTCAGTAGCTTCAAACATTTCTGGTATATGAATAACATGATGTTTTTCAATGGCAAAAATCAATGAATATTGTAAATGCACAAACAGTAATTTCTCCGCATTGCAAGGTGCAATTCTGAAAGTTTTTACTTTTTCCTGCTCCTCTTAGCATGATAAAGAAGATTCAAAGAGAGTGAGATGCCAGCTCCTTTCATTCAGTCAGTAGCTTCAATCATTTCTGGACGTTTTTCAATGGCAAAAATCAATGAATATTGTAAATGCACAAACAGTAATTTCTCCGCATTGCAAGGTGCAATTCTGAAATTTTTTGCTTTTTCCTGCTCCTCTTAGCATGATAAAGAAGATTCAAAGAGATTGAGATGCCAGCTCCTTTCATTCAGTCAGTAGCTTCAATCATTTCTGGACGTTTTTCAATGGCAAAAATCAATGAATATTGTAAATGCACAAACAGTAATTTCTCCGCATTGCAAGGTGCAATTCTGAAATTTTTTGCTTTTTCCTGCTCCTCTTAGCATGATAAAGAAGATTCAAAGAGAGTGAGATGCCAGCTCCTTTCATTCAGTCAGTAGCTTCAATCATTTCTGGACGTTTTTCAATGGCAAAAATCAATGAATATTGTAAATGCACAAACAGTAATTTCTCCGCATTGCAAGGTGCAATTCTGAAATTTTTTGCTTTTTCCTGCTCCTCTTAGCATGATAAACAAGATTCAAAGAGAGTGAGATGCCAGCTCCTTTCATTCAGTCAGTAGCTTCAATCATTTCTGGACGTTTTTCAATGGCAAAAATCAATGAATATTGTAAATGCACAAACAGTAATTTCTCCGCATTCCAAGGTGCAATTCTGAAATTTTTTGCTTTTTCCTGCTCCTCTTAGCATGATAAAGAAGATTCAAAGAGAGTGAGATGCCAGCTCCTTTCATTCAGTCAGTAGCTTCAAACATTTCTGGTATATGAATAACATGATGTTTTTCAATGGCAAAAATCAATGAATATTGTAAATGCACAAACAGTAATTTCTCCGCATTGCAAGGTGCAATTCTGAAATTTTTTACTTTTTCCTGCTCCTCTTAGCATGATAAAGAAGATTCAAAGAGAGTGAGATGCCAGCTCCTTTCATTCAGTCAGTAGCTTCAATCATTTCTGGACGTTTTTCAATGGCAAAAATCAATGAATATTGTAAATGCACAAACAGTAATTTCTCCGCATTGCAAGGTGCAATTCTGAAATTTTTTGCTTTTTCCTGCTCCTCTTAGCATGATAAAGAAGATTCAAAGAGAGTGAGATGCCAGCTCTTTTCATTCAGTCAGTAGCTTCAATCATTTCTGGACGTTTTTCAATGGCAAAAATCAATGAATATTGTAAATGTTCAAACAGTAATTTCTCCGCATTGCAAGGTGCAATTCTGAAATTTTTTGCTTTTTCCTGCTCCTCTTAGCATGATAAACAAGATTCAAAGAGAGTGAGATGCCAGCTCCTTTCATTCAGTCAGTAGCTTCAATCATTTCTGGACGTTTTTCAATGGCAAAAATCAATGAATATTGTAAATGCACAAACAGTAATTTCTCCGCATTCCAAGGTGCAATTCTGAAATTTTTTGCTTTTTCCTGCTCCTCTTAGCATGATAAAGAAGATTCAAAGAGAGTGAGATGCCAGCTCCTTTCATTCAGTCAGTAGCTTCAAACATTTCTGGTATATGAATAACATGATGTTTTTCAATGGCAAAAATCAATGAATATTGTAAATGCACAAACAGTAATTTCTCCGCATTGCAAGGTGCAATTCTGAAATTTTTTGCTTTTTCCTGCTCCTCTTAGCATGATAAACAAGATTCAAAGAGAGTGAGATGCCAGCTCCTTTCATTCAGTCAGTAGCTTCAATCATTTCTGGATGTTTTTCAATGGCAAAAATCAATGAATATTGTAAATGCACAAACAGTAATTTCTCCGCATTGCAAGGTGCAATTCTGAAATTTTTTGCTTTTTTCTGCTCCTCTTAGCATGATAAAAAAGATTCAAAGAGAGTGAGATGCCAGCTCCTTTCATTCAGTCAGTAGCTTCAAACATTTCTGGTATATGAATAACATGATGTTTTTCAATGGCAAAAATCAATGAATATTGTAAATGCACAAACAGTAATTTCTCCGCATTGCAAGGTGCAATTCTGAAATTTTTTGCTTTTTCCTGCTCCTCTTAGCATGATAAAGAAGATTCAAAGAGAGTGAGATGCCAGCTCCTTTCATTCAGTCAGTAGCTTCAATCATTTCTGGACGTTTTTCAATGGCAAAAATCAATGAATATTGTAAATGCACAAACAGTAATTTCTCCGCATTGCAAGGTGCAATTCTGAAATTTTTTGCTTTTTCCTGCTCCTCTTAGCATGATAAAGAAGATTCAAAGAGAGTGAGATGCCAGCTCCTTTCATTCAGTCAGTAGCTTCAATCATTTCTGGACGTTTTTCAATGGCAAAAATCAATGAATATTGTAAATGCACAAACAGTAATTTCTCCGCATTACAAGGTGCAATTCTGAAATTTTTTGCTTTTTCCTGCTCCTCTTAGCATGATAAAGAAGATTCAAAGAGAGTGAGATGCCAGCTCCTTTCATTCAGTCAGTAGCTTCAATCATTTCTGGACATTTTTCAATGGCAAAAATCAATGAATATTGTAAATGCACAAACAGTAATTTCTCCGCATTGCAAGGTGCAATTCTGAAATTTTTTGCTTTTTCCTGCTCCTCTTAGCATGATAAAGAAGATTCAAAGAGAGTGAGATGCCAGCTCCTTTCATTCAGTCAGTAGCTTCAAACATTTCTGGTATATGAATAACATGATATTTTTCAATGGCAAAAATCAATGAATATTGTAAATGCACAAACAGTAATTTCTCCGCATTGCAAGGTGCAATTCTGAAATTTTTTGCTTTTTCCTGCTCCTCTTAGCATGATAAACAAGATTCAAAGAGAGTGAGATGCCAGCTCCTTTCATTCAGTCAGTAGCTTCAATCATTTCTGGACGTTTTTCAATGGCAAAAATCAATGAATATTGTAAATGCACAAACAGTAATTTCTCCGCATTACAAGGTGCAATTCAGAAATTTTTTGCTTTTTCCTGCTCCTCTTAGCATGATAAAGAAGATTCAAAGAGAGTGAGATGCCAGCTCCTTTCATTCAGTCAGTAGCTTCAATCATTTCTGGACATTTTTCAATGGCAAAAATCAATGAATATTGTAAATGCACAAACAGTAATTTCTCCGCATTGCAAGGTGCAATTCTGAAATTTTTTGCTTTTTCCTGCTCCTCTTAGCATGATAAAGAAGATTCAAAGAGAGTGAGATGCCAGCTCCTTTCATTCAGTCAGTAGCTTCAAACATTTCTGGTATATGAATAACATGATGTTTTTCAATGGCAAAAATCAATGAATATTGTAAATGCACAAACAGTAATTTCTCCGCATTGCAAGGTGCAATTCTGAAATTTTTTGCTTTTTCCTGCTCCTCTTAGCATGATAAAGAAGATTCAAAGAGAGTGAGATGCCAACTCCTTTCATTCAGTCAGTAGCTTCAAACATTTCTGGTATATGAATAACATGATGTTTTTCAATGGCAAAAATCAATGAATATTGTAAATGCACAAACAGTAATTTCTCCGCATTGCAAGGTGCAATTCTGAAATTTTTTGCTTTTTCCTGCTCCTCTTAGCATGATAAAGAAGATTCAAAGAGAGTGAGATGCCAGCTCCTTTCATTCAGTCAGTAGCTTCAATCATTTCTGGACATTTTTCAATGGCAAAAATCATTGAATATTGTAAATGCACAAACAGTAATTTCTCCGCATTGCAAGGTGCAATTCTGAATTTTTTTGCTTTTTCCTGCTCCTCTTAGCATGATAAAGAAGATTCAAAGAGAGTGAGATGCCAGCTCCTTTCATTCAGTCAGTAGCTTCAATCATTTCTGGTATATGAATAACATGATGTTTTTCAATGGCAAAAATCAATGAATATTGTAAATGCACAAACAGTAATTTCTCCGCATTGCAAGGTGCAATTCTGAAATTTTTTGCTTTTTCCTGCTCCTCTTAGCATGATAAAGAAGATTCAAAGAGAGTGAGATGCCAGCTCCTTTCATTCAGTCAGTAGCTTCAATCATTTCTGGACGTTTTTCAATGGCAAAAATCAATGAATATTGTAAATGCACAAACAGTAATTTCTCCGCATTGCAAGGTGCATTTCTGAAATTTTTTGCTTTTTCCTGCTCCTCTTAGCATGATAAAGAAGATTCAAAGAGAGTGAGATGCCAGCTCCTTTCATTCAGTCAGTAGCTTCAATCATTTCTGGACGTTTTTCAATGGCAAAAATCATTGAATATTGTAAATGCACAAACAGTAATTTCTCCGCATTGCAAGGTGCAATTCTGAAATTTTTTGCTTTTTCCTGCTCCTCTTAGTATGATAAAGAAGATTCAAAGAGAGTGAGATGCCAGCTCCTTTCATTCAGTCAGTAGCTTCAATCATTTCTGGTATATGAATAACATGATGTTTTTCAATGGCAAAAATCAATGAATATTGTAAATGCACAAACAGTAATTTCTCCGCATTGCAAGGTGCAATTCTGAAATTTTTTGCTTTTTCCTGCTCCTCTTAGCATGATAAAGAAGATTCAAAGAGAGTGAGATGCCAGCTCCTTTCATTCAGTCAGTAGCTTCAATCATTTCTGGTATATGAATAACATGATGTTTTTCAATGGCAAAAATCAATGAATATTGTAAATGCACAAACAGTAATTTCTCCGCATTGCAAGGTGCAATTCCGAAATTTTTTGCTTTTTCCTGCTCCTCTTAGCATGATAAAGAAGATTCAAAGAGAGTGAGATGCCAGCTCCTTTCATTCAGTCAGTAGCTTCAATCATTTCTGGACGTTTTTCAATGGCAAAAATCATTGAATATTGTAAATGCACAAACAGTAATTTCTCCGCATTGCAAGGTGCAATTCTGAAATTTTTTGCTTTTTCCTGCTCCTCTTAGCATGATAAATAAGATTCAAAGAGAGTGAGATGCCAGCTCCTTTCATTCAGTCAGTAGCTTCAATCATTTCTGGACGTTTTTCAATGGCAAAAACCAATGAATATTGTAAATGCACAAACAGTAATTTCTCCGCATTGCAAGGTGCAATTCTGAAATTTTTTGCTTTTTCCTGCTCCTCTTAGCATGATAAACAAGATTCAAAGAGAGTGAGATGCCAGCTCCTTTCATTCAGTCAGTAGCTTCAATCATTTCTGGACGTTTTTCAATGGCAAAAATCAATGAATATTGTAAATGCACAAACAGTAATTTCTCCGCATTCCAAGGTGCAATTCTGAAATTTTTTGCTTTTTCCTGCTCCTCTTAGCATGATAAAGAAGATTCAAAGAGAGTGAGATGCCAGCTCCTTTCATTCAGTCAGTAGCTTCAAACATTTCTGGTATATGAATAACATGATGTTTTTCAATGGCAAAAATCAATGAATATTGTAAATGCACAAACAGTAATTTCTCCGCATTGCAAGATGCAATTCTGAAATTTTTTACTTTTTCCTGCTCCTCTTAGCATGATAAAGAAGATTCAAAGAGAGTGAGATGCCAGCTCCTTTCATTCAGTCAGTAGCTTCAATCATTTCTGGACGTTTTTCAATGGCAAAAATCAATGAATATTGTAAATGCACAAACAGTAATTTCTCCGCATTGCAAGGTGCAATTCTGAAATTTTTTGCTTTTTCCTGCTCCTCTTAGCATGATAAAGAAGATTCAAAGAGAGTGAGATGCCAGCTCCTTTCATTCAGTCAGTAGCTTCAATCATTTCTGGACGTTTTTCAATGGCAAAAATCAATGAATATTGTAAATGCACAAACAGTAATTTCTCCGCATTGCAAGGTGCAATTCTGAAATTTTTTGCTTTTTCCTGCTCCTCTTAGCATGATAAAGAAGATTCAAAGAGAGTGAGATGCCAGCTCCTTTCATTCAGTCAGTAGCTTCAATCATTTCTGGACGTTTTTCAATGGCAAAAATCAATGAATATTGTAAATGCACAAACAGTAATTTCTCTGCATTGCAAGGTGCAATTCTGAAATTTTTTGCTTTTTCCTGCTCCTCTTAGCATGATAAACAAGATTCAAAGAGAGTGAGATGCCAGCTCCTTTCATTCAGTCAGTAGCTTCAATCATTTCTGGACGTTTTTCAATGGCAAAAATCAATGAATATTGTAAATGCACAAACAGTAATTTCTCCGCATTGCAAGGTGCAATTCTGAAATTTTTTGCTTTTTCCTGCTCCTCTTAGCATGATAAACAAGATTCAAAGAGAGTGAGATGCCAGCTCCTTTCATTCAGTCAGTAGCTTCAATCATTTCTGGACGTTTTTCAATGGCAAAAATCAATGAATATTGTAAATGCACAAACAGTAATTTCTCCGCATTGCAAGGTGCAATTCTGAAATTTTTTGCTTTTTCCTGCTCCTCTTAGCATGATAAAGAAGATTCAAAGAGAGTGAGATGCCAGCTCCTTTCATTCAGTCAGTAGCTTCAAACATTTCTGGTATATGAATAACATGATGTTTTTCAATGGCAAAAATCAATGAATATTGTAAATGCACAAACAGTAATTTCTCCGCATGGCAAGGTGCAATTCTGAAATTTTTTGCTTTTTCCTGCTCCTCTTAGCATGATAAAGAAGATTCAAAGAGAGTGAGATGCCAGCTCCTTTCATTCAGTCAGTAGCTTCAATCATTTCTGGACGTTTTTCAATGGCAAAAATCAATGAATATTGTAAATGCACAAACAGTAATTTCTCCGCATTGCAAGGTGCAATTCTGAAATTTTTTGCTTTTTCCTGCTCCTCTTAGCATGATAAAGAAGATTCAAAGAGAGTGAGATGCCAGCTCTTTCATTCAGTCAGTAGCTTCAAACATTTCTGGTATATGAATAACATGATGTTTTTCAAGGGCAAAAATCAATGAATATTGTAAATGCACAAACAGTAATTTCTCCGCATTGCAAGGTGCAATTCTGAAATTTTTTGCTTTTTCCTGCTCCTCTTAGCATGATAAAGAAGATTCAAAGAGAGTGAGATGCCAGCTCCTTTCATTCAGTTAGTAGCTTCAATCATTTCTGGACGTTTTTCAATGGCAAAAATCATTGTATATTGTAAATGCACAAACAGTAATTTCTCCGCATTGCAAGGTGCAATTCTGAAATTTTTTGCTTTTTCCTGCTCCTCTTAGCATGATAAAGAAGATGTAAAGAGAGTGAGATGCCAGCTCCTTTCATTCAGTCAGTAGCTTCAATCATTTCTGGTATATGAATAACATGATGTTTTTCAATGGCAAAAATCAATGAATATTGTAAATGCACAAACAGTAATTTCTCCGCATTGCAAGGTGCAATTCTGAAATTTTTTGCTTTTTCCTGCTCCTCTTAGCATGATAAAGAAGATTCAAAGAGAGTGAGATGCCAGCTCCTTTCATTCAGTCAGTAGCTTCAATCATTTCTGGACGTTTTTCAATGGCAAAAATCAATGAATATTGTAAATGCACAAACAGTAATTTCTCCGCATTGCAAGGTGCAATTCTGAAATTTTTTGCTTTTTCCTGCTCCTCTTAGCATGATAAAGAAGATTCAAAGAGAGTGAGATGCCAGCTCCTTTCATTCAGTCAGTAGCTTCAATCATTTCTGGACGTTTTTCAATGGCAAAAATCATTGAATATTGTAAATGCACAAACAGTAATTTCTCCGCATTGCAAGGTGCAATTCTGAAATTTTTTGCTTTATCCTGCTCCTCTTAGTATGATAAAGAAGATTCAAAGAGAGTGAGATGCCAGCTCCTTTCATTCAGTCAGTAACTTCAATCATTTCTGGTATATGAATAACATGATGTTTTTCAATGGCAAAAATCAATGAATATTGTAAATGCACAAACAGTAATTTCTCCGCATTGCAAGGTGCAATTCTGAAATTTTTTGCTTTTTCCTGCTCCTCTTAGCATGATAAAGAAGATTCAAAGAGTGTGAGATGCCAGCTCCTTTCATTCAGTCAGTAGCTTCAATCATTTCTGGACGTTTTTCAATGGCAAAAATCAATGAATATTGTAAATGCACAAAGAGTAATTTCTCCGCATTGCAAGGTGCAATTCTGAAATGTTTTGCTTTTTCCTGCTCCTCTTAGCATGATAAAGAAGATTCAAAGAGAGTGAGATGCCAGCTCCTTTCATTCAGTCAGTAGCTTCAAACATTTCTGGTATATGAATAACATGATGTTTTTCAATGGCAAAAATCAATGAATATTGTAAATGCACAAACAGTAATTTCTCCGCATGGCAAGGTGCAATTCTGAAATTTTTTGCTTTTTCCTGCTCCTCTTAGCATGTTAAAGAAGATTCAAAGAGAGTGAGATGCCAGCTCCTTTCATTCAGTCAGTAGCTTCAATCATTTCTGGACGTTTTTCAATGGCAAAAATCAATGAATATTGTAAATGCACAAACAGTAATTTCTCCGCATTGCAAGGTGCAATTCTGAAATTTTTTGCTTTTTCCTGCTCCTCTTAGCATGATAAAGAAGATTCAAAGAGAGTGAGATGCCAGCTCTTTCATTCAGTCAGTAGCTTCAAACATTTCTGGTATATGAATAACATGATGTTTTTCAAGGGCAAAAATCAATGAATATTGTAAATGCACAAACAGTAATTTCTCCGCATTGCAAGGTGCAATTCTGAAATTTTTTGCTTTTTCCTGCTCCTCTTAGCATGATAAATAAGATTCAAAGAGAGTGAGATGCCAGCTCCTTTCATTCAGTTAGTAGCTTCAATCATTTCTGGACGTTTTTCAATGGCAAAAATCATTGTATATTGTAAATGCACAAACAGTAATTTCTCCGCATTGCAAGGTGCAATTCTGAAATTTTTTGCTTTTTCCTGCTCCTCTTAGCATGATAAAGAAGATGCAAAGAGAGTGAGATGCCAGCTCCTTTCATTCAGTCAGTAGCTTCAATCATTTCTGGTATATGAATAACATGATGTTTTTCAATGGCAAAAATCAATGAATATTGTAAATGCACAAACAGTAATTTCTCCGCATTGCAAGGTGCAATTCTGAAATTTTTTGCTTTTTCCTGCTCCTCTTAGCATGATAAAGAAGATTCAAAGAGAGTGAGATGCCAGCTCCTTTCATTCAGTCAGTAGCTTCAATCATTTCTGGACGTTTTTCAATGGCAAAAATCAATGAATATTGTAAATGCACAAACAGTAATTTCTCCGCATTGCAAGGTGCAATTCTGAAATTTTTTGCTTTTTCCTGCTCCTCTTAGCATGATAAAGAAGATTCAAAGAGAGTGAGATGCCAGCTCCTTTCATTCAGTCAGTAGCTTCAATCATTTCTGGACGTTTTTCAATGGCAAAAATCATTGAATATTGTAAATGCACAAACAGTAATTTCTCCGCATTGCAAGGTGCAATTCTGAAATTTTTTGCTTTTTCCTGCTCCTCTTAGTATGATAAAGAAGATTCAAAGAGAGTGAGATGCCAGCTCCTTTCATTCAGTCAGTAACTTCAATCATTTCTGGTATATGAATAACATGATGTTTTTCAATGGCAAAAATCAATGAATATTGTAAATGCACAAACAGTAATTTCTCCGCATTGCAAGGTGCAATTCTGAAATTTTTTGCTTTTTCCTGCTCCTCTTAGCATGATAAAGAAGATTCAAAGAGAGTGAGATGCCAGCTCCTTTCATTCAGTCAGTAGCTTCAATCATTTCTGGACGTTTTTCAATGGCAAAAATCAATGAATATTGTAAATGCACAAAGAGTAATTTCTCCGCATTGCAAGGTGCAATTCTGAAATGTTTTGCTTTTTCCTGCTCCTCTTAGCATGATAAAGAAGATTCAAAGAGAGTGAGATGCCAGCTCCTTTCATTCAGTCAGTAGCTTCAAACATTTCTGGTATATGAATAACATGATGTTTTTCAATGGCAAAAATCAATGAATATTGTAAATGCACAAACAGTAATTTCTCCGCATTGCAAGGTGCAATTCTGAAATTTTTTGCTTTTTCCTGCTCCTCTTAGCATGATAAAGAAGATTCAAAGAGAGTGAGATGCCAGCTCCTTTCATTCAGTCAGTAGCTTCAATCATTTCTGGACGTTTTTCAATGGCAAAAATCATTGAATATTGTAAATGCACAAACAGTAATTTCTCCGCATTGCAAGGTGCAATTCTGAAATTTTTTGCTTTTTCCTGCTCCTCTTAGCATGATAAAGAAGATTCAAAGAGAGTGAGATGCCAGCTCCTTTCATTCAGTCAGTAGCTTCAATCATTTCTGGTATATGAATAACATGATGTTTTTCAATGGCAAAAATCAATGAATATTGTAAATGCACAAACAGTAATTTCGCCGCATTGCAAGGTGCAATTCTGAAATTTTTTGCTTTTTCCTGCTCCTCTAAGCATGATAAAGAAGATTCAAAGAGAGTGAGATGCCAGCTCCTTTCATTCAGTCAGTAGCTTCAATCATTTCTGGTATATGAATAACATGATGTTTTTCAATGGCAAAAATCAATGAATATTGTAAATGCACAAACAGTAATTTCTCCGCATTGCAAGGTGCAATTCCGAAATTTTTTGCTTTTTCCTGCTCCTCTTAGCATGATAAAGAAGATTCAAAGAGAGTGAGATGCCAGCTCCTTTCATTCAGTCAGTAGCTTCAATCATTTCTGGACGTTTTTCAATGGCAAAAATCATTGAATATTGTAAATGCACAAACAGTAATTTCTCCGCATTGCAAGGTGCAATTCTGAAATTTTTTGCTTTTTCCTGCTCCTCTTAGCATGATAAAGAAGATTCAAAGAGAGTGAGATGCCAGCTCCTTTCATTCAGTCAGTAGCTTCAATCATTTCTGGACGTTTTTCAATGGCAAAAATCAATGAATATTGTAAATGCACAAACAGTAATTTCTCCGCATTGCAAGGTGCAATTCTGAAATTTTTTGCTTTTTCCTGCTCCTCTTAGCATGATAAACAATATTCAAAGAGAGTGAGATGCCAGCTCCTTTCATTCAGTCAGTAGCTTCAATCATTTCTGGACGTTTTTCAATGGCAAAAATCAATGAATATTGTAAATGCACAAACAGTAATTTCTCCGCATTCCAAGGTGCAATTCTGAAATTTTTTGCTTTTTCCTGCTCCTCTTAGCATGATAAAGAAGATTCAAAGAGAGTGAGATGCCAGCTCCTTTCATTCAATCAGTAGCTTCAAACATTTCTGGTATATGAATAACATGATGTTTTTCAATGGCAAAAATCAATGAATATTGTAAATGCACAAACAGTAATTTCTCCGCATTGCAAGGTGCAATTCTGAAATTTTTTACTTTTTCCTGCTCCTCTTAGCATGATAAAGAAGATTCAAAGAGAGTGAGATGCCAGCTCCTTTCATTCAGTCAGTAGCTTCAATCATTTCTGGACGTTTTTCAATGGCAAAAATCAATGAATATTGTAAATGCACAAACAGTAATTTCTCCGCATTGCAAGGTGCAATTCTGAAATTTTTTGCTTTTTCCTGCTCCTCTTAGCATGATAAAGAAGATTCAAAGAGAGTGAGATGCCAGCTCCTTTCATTCAGTCAGTAGCGTCAATCATTTCTGGACGTTTTTCAATGGCAAAAATCAATGAATATTGTAAATGCACAAACAGTAATTTCTCCGCATTGCAAGGTGCAATTCTGAAATTTTTTGCTTTTTCCTGCTCCTCTTAGCATGATAAAGAAGATTCAAAGAGAGTGAGATGCCAGCTCCTTTCATTCAGTCAGTAGCTTCAATCATTTCTGGACGTTTTTCAATGGCAAAAATCAATGAATATTGTAAATGCACAAACAGTAATTTCTCCGCATTGCAAGGTGCAATTCTGAAATTTTTTGCTTTTTCCTGCTCCTCTTAGCATGATAAACAAGATTCAAAGAGAGTGAGATGCCAGCTCCTTTCATTCAGTCAGTAGCTTCAATCATTTCTGGACGTTTTTCAATGGCAAAAATCAATGAATATTGTAAATGCACAAACAGTAATTTCTCCGCATTGCAAGGTGCAATTCTGAAATTTTTTGCTTTTTCCTGCTCCTCTTAGCATGATAAAGAAGATTCAAAGAGAGTGAGATCCCAGCTCCTTTCATTCAGTCAGTAGCTTCAAACATTTCTGGTATATGAATAACATGATGTTTTTCAATGGCAAAAATCAATGAATATTGTAAATGCACAAACAGTAATTTCTCCGCATGGCAAGGTGCAATTCTGAAATTTTTTGCTTTTTCCTGCTCCTCTTAGCATGATAAAGAAGATTCAAAGAGAGTGAGATGCCAGCTCCTTTCATTCAGTCAGTAGCTTCAATCATTTCTGGACGTTTTTCAATGGCAAAAATCAATGAATATTGTAAATGCACAAACAGTAATTTCTCCGCATTGCAAGGTGCAATTCTGAAATTTTTTGCTTTTTCCTGCTCCTCTTAGCATGATAAAGAAGATTCAAAGAGAGTGAGATGCCAGCTCCTTTCATTCAGTCAGTAGCTTCAAACATTTCTGGTATATGAATAACATGATGTTTTTCAATGGCAAAAATCAATGAATATTGTAAATGCACAAACAGTAATTTCTCCGCATTGCAAGGTGCAATTCTGAAATTTTTTGCTTTTTCCTGCTCCTCTTAGCATGATAAAGAAGATTCAAAGAGAGTGAGATGCCAGCTCCTTTCATTCAGTCAGTAGCTTCAAACATTTCTGGTATATGAATAACATGATGTTTTTCAAGGGCAAAAATCAATGAATATTGTAAATGCACAAACAGTAATTTCTCCGCATTGCAAGGTGCAATTCTGAAATTTTTTGCTTTTTCCTGCTCCTCTTAGCATGATAAAGAAGATTCAAAGAGAGTGAGATGCCAGCTCCTTTCATTCAGTCAGTAGCTTCAATCATTTCTGGACGTTTTTCAATGGCAAAAATCAATGAATATTGTAAATGCACAAACAGTAATTTCTCCGCATTGCAAGGTGCAATTCTGAAATTTTTTGCTTTTTCCTGCTCCTCTTAGCATGATAAAGAAGATTCAAAGAGAGTGAGATGCCAGCTCCTTTCATTCAGTCAGTAGCTTCAATCATTTCTGGACGTTTTTCAATGGCAAAAATCATTGAATATTGTAAATGCACAAACAGTAATTTCTCCGCATTGCAAGGTGCAATTCTGAAATTTTTTGCTTTTTCCTGCTCCTCTTAGTATGATAAAGAAGATTCAAAGAGAGTGAGATGCCAGCTCCTTTCATTCAGTCAGTAGCTTCAATCATTTCTGGTATATGAATAACATGATGTTTTTCAATGGCAAAAATCAATGAATATTGTAAATGCACAAACAGTAATTTCTCCGCATTGCAAGGTGCAATTCTGAAATTTTTTGCTTTTTCCTGCTCCTCTTAGCATGATAAAGAAGATTCAAAGAGAGTGAGATGCCAGCTCCTTTCATTCAGTCAGTAGCTTCAATCATTTCTGGACGTTTTTCAATGGCAAAAATCAATGAATATTGTAAATGCACAAAGAGTAATTTCTCCGCATTGCAAGGTGCAATTCTGAAATGTTTTGCTTTTTCCTGCTCCTCTTAGCATGATAAAGAAGATTCAAAGAGAGTGAGATGCCAGCTCCTTTCATTCAGTCAGTAGCTTCAAACATTTCTGGTATATGAATAACATGATGTTTTTCAATGGCAAAAATCAATGAATATTGTAAATGCACAAACAGTAATTTCTCCGCATTGCAAGGTGCAATTCTGAAATTTTTTGCTTTTTCCTGCTCCTCTTAGCATGATAAAGAAGATTCAAAGAGAGTGAGATGCCAGCTCCTTTCATTCAGTCAGTAGCTTCAATCATTTCTGGTATATGAATAACATGATGTTTTTCAATGGCAAAAATCAATGAATATTGTAAATGCACAAACAGTAATTTCGCCGCATTGCAAGGTGCAATTCTGAAATTTTTTGCTTTTTCCTGCTCCTCTAAGCATGATAAAGAAGATTCAAAGAGAGTGAGATGCCAGCTCCTTTCATTCAGTCAGTAGCTTCAATCATTTCTGGACGTTTTTCAATGGCAAAAATCAATGAATATTGTAAATGCACAAACAGTAATTTCTCCGCATTGCAAGGTGCAATTCTGAAATTTTTTGCTTTTTCCTGCTCCTCTTAGCATGATAAACAAGATTCAAAGAGAGTGAGATGCCAGCTCCTTTCATTCAGTCAGTAGCTTCAATCATTTCTGGACGTTTTTCAATGGCAAAAATCAATGAATATTGTAAATGCACAAACAGTAATTTCTCCGCATTGCAAGGTGCAATTCTGAAATTTTTTGCTTTTTCCTGCTCCTCTTAGCATGATAAAGAAGATTCAAAGAGAGTGAGATGCCAGCTCCTTTCATTCAGTCAGTAGCTTCAAACATTTCTGGTATATGAATAACATGATGTTTTTCAATGGCAAAAATCAATGAATATTGTAAATGCACAAACAGTAATTTCTCCGCATTGCAACGTGCAATTCTGAAATTTTTTGCTTTTTCCTGCTCCTCTTAGCATGATAAAGAAGATTCAAAGAGAGTGAGATGCCAGCTCCTTTCATTCAGTCAGTAGCTTCAATCATTTCTGGACGTTTTTCAATGGCAAAAATCAATGAATATTGTAAATGCACAAACAGTAATTTCTCCGCATTGCAAGGTGCAATTCTGAAATTTTTTGCTTTTTTCTGCTCCTCTTAGCATGATAAAGAAGATTCAAAGAGAGTGAGATGCCAGCTCCTTTCATTCAGTCAGTAGCTTCAAACATTTCTGGTATATGAATAACATGATGTTTTTCAATAGCAAAAATCAATGAATATTGTAAATGCACAAACAGTAATTTCTCCGCATTGCAAGGTGCAATTCTGAATTTTTTTGCTTTTTCCTGCTCCTCTAAGCATGATAAAGAAGATTCAAAGAGAGTGAGATGCCAGCTCCTTTCATTCAGTCAGTAGCTTCAATCATTTCTGGACGTTTTTCAATGGCAAAAATCAATGAATATTGTAAATGCACAAACAGTAATTTCTCCGCATTGCAAGGTGCAATTCTGAAATTTTTTGCTTTTTCCTGCTCCTCTTAGCAAGATAAACAAGATTCAAAGAGAGTGAGATGCCAGCTCCTTTCATTCAGTCAGTAGCTTCAATCATTTCTGGACGTTTTTCAATGGCAAAAATCAATGAATATTGTAAATGCACAAACAGTAATTTCTCCGCATTGCAAGGTGCAATTCTGAAATTTTTTGCTTTTTCCTGCTCCTCTTAGCATGATAAAGAAGATTCAAAGAGAGTGAGATGCCAGCTCCTTTCATTCAGTCAGTAGCTTCAATCATTTCTGGACGTTTTTCAATGGCAAAAATCAATGAATATTGTAAATGCACAAACAGTAATTTCTCCGCATTGCAAGGTGCAATTCTGAAATTTTTTGCTTTTTCCTGCTCCTCTTAGCATGATAAAGAAGAATCAAAGAGAGTGAGATGCCAGCTCCTTTCATTCAGTCAGTAGCTTCAATCATTTCTGGTATATGAATAACATGATATTTTTCAATGGCAAAAATCAATGAATATTGTAAATGCACAAACAGTAATTTCGCCGCATTGCAAGGTGCAATTCTGAAATTTTTTGCTTTTTCCTGCTCCTCTAAGCATGATAAAGAAGATTCAAAGAGAGTGAGATGCCAGCTCCTTTCATTCAGTCAGTAGCTTCAATCATTTCTGGACGTTTTTCAATGGCAAAAATCAATGAATATTGTAAATGCACAAACAGTAATTTCTCCGCATTGCAAGGTGCAATTCTGAAATTTTTTGCTTTTTCCTGCTCCTCTTAGCATGATAAACAAGATTCAAAGAGAGTGAGATGCCAGCTCCTTTCATTCAGTCAGTAGCTTCAATCATTTTTGGACGTTTTTCAATGGCAAAAATCAATGAATATTGTAAATGCACAAACAGTAATTTCTCCGCATTGCAAGGTGCAATTCTGAAATTTTTTGCTTTTTCCTGCTCCTCTTAGCATGATAAAGAAGATTCAAAGAGAGTGAGATGCCAGCTCCTTTCATTCAGTCAGTAGCTTCAAACATTTCTGGTATATGAATAACATGATGTTTTTCAATGGCAAAAATCAATGAATATTGTAAATGCACAAACAGTAATTTCTCCGCATTGCAAGGTGCAATTCTGAAATTTTTTGCTTTTTCCTGCTCCTCTTAGCATGATAAAGAAGATTCAAAGAGAGTGAGATGCCAGCTCCTTTCATTCAGTCAGTAGCTTCAATCATTTCTGGACGTTTTTCAATGGCAAAAATCAATGAATATTGTAAATGCACAAACAGTAATTTCTCCGCATTGCAAGGTGCAATTCTGAAATTTTTTGCTTTTTCCTGCTCCTCTTAGCATGATAAACAAGATTCAAAGAGAGTGAGATGCCAGCTCCTTTCATTCAGTCAGTAGCTTCAATCATTTCTGGACGTTTTTCAATGGCAAAAATCAATGAATATTGTAAATGCACAAACAGTAATTTCTCCGCATTGCAAGGTGCAATTCTGAAATTTTTTGCTTTTTTCTGCTCCTCTTAGCATGATAAAGAAGATTCAAAGAGAGTGAGATGCCAGCTCCTTTCATTCAGTCAGTAGCTTCAAACATTTCTGGTATATGAATAACATGATGTTTTTCAATGGCAAAAATCAATGAATATTGTAAATGCACAAACAGTAATTTCTCCGCATTGCAAGGTGCAATTCTGAAATTTTTTGCTTTTTCCTGCTCCTCTTAGCATGATAAAGAAGATTCAAAGAGAGTGAGATGCCAGCTCCTTTCATTCAGTCAGTAGCTTCAATCATTTCTGGACGTTTTTCAATGGCAAAAATCAATGAATATTGTAAATGCACAAACAGTAATTTCTCCGCATTGCAAGGTGCAATTCTGAAATTTTTTGCTTTTTCCTGCTCCTCTTAGCATGATAAAGAAGATTCAAAGAGAGTGAGATGCCAGCTCCTTTCATTCAGTCAGTAGCTTCAAACATTTCTGGTATATGAATAACATGATGTTTTTCAATGGCAAAAATCAATGAATATTGTAAATGCACAAACAGTAATTTCTCCGCATTGCAAGGTGCAATTCTGAAATTTTTTGCTTTTTCCTGCTCCTCTTAGCATGATAAAGAAGATTCAAAGAGAGTGAGATGCCAGCTCCTTTCATTCAGTCAGTAGCTTCAATCATTTCTGGACGTTTTTCAATGGCAAAAATCAATGAATATTGTAAATGCACAAACAGTAATTTCTCCGCATTGCAAGGTGCAATTCTGAAATTTTTTGCTTTTTCCTGCTCCTCTTAGCATGATAAACAAGATTCAAAGAGAGTGAGATGCCAGCTCCTTTCATTCAGTCAGTAGCTTCAATCATTTCTGGACGTTTTTCAATGGCAAAAATCAATGAATATTGTAAATGCACAAACAGTAATTTCTCCGCATTGCAAGGTGCAATTCTGAAATTTTTTGCTTTTTTCTGCTCCTCTTAGCATGATAAAGAAGATTCAAAGAGAGTGAGATGCCAGCTCCTTTCATTCAGTCAGTAGCTTCAAACATTTCTGGTATATGAATAACATGATGTTTTTCAATGGCAAAAATCAATGAATATTGTAAATGCACAAACAGTAATTTCTCCGCATTGCAAGGTGCAATTCTGAAATTTTTTGCTTTTTCCTGCTCCTCTTAGCATGATAAAGAAGATTCAAAGAGAGTGAGATGCCAGCTCCTTTCATTCAGTTAGTAGCTTCAATCATTTCTGGACGTTTTTCAATGGCAAAAATCAATGAATATTGTAAATGCACAAACAGTAATTTCTCCGCATTGCAAGGTGCAATTCTGAAATTTTTTGCTTTTTCCTGCTCCTCTTAGCAAGATAAACAAGATTCAAAGAGAGTGAGATGACAGCTCCTTTCATTCAGTCAGTAGCTTCAATCATTTCTGGACGTTTTTCAATGGCAAAAATCAATGAATATTGTAAATGCACAAACAGTAATTTCTCCGCATTGCAAGGTGCAATTCTGAAATTTTTTGCTTTTTGCTGCTCCTCTTAGCATGATAAAGAAGATTCAAAGAGAGTGAGATGCCAGCTCCTTTCATTCAGTCAGTAGCTTCAATCATTTCTGGACGTTTTTCAATGGCAAAAATCAATGAATATTGTAAATGCACAAACAGTAATTTCTCCGCATTGCAAGGTGCAATTCTGAAATTTTTTGCTTTTTCCTGCTCCTCTTAGCATGATAAAGAAGAATCAAAGAGAGTGAGATGCCAGCTCCTTTCATTCAGTCTGTAGCTTCAATCATTTCTGGTATATGAATAACATGATGTTTTTCAATGGCAAAAATCAATTAATATTTTAAATGCACAAACAGTAATTTCGCCGCATTGCAAGGTGCAATTCTGAAATTTTTTGCTTTTTCCTGCTCCTCTAAGCATGATAAAGAAGATTCAAAGAGAGTGAGATTCCAGCTCCTTTCATTCAGTCAGTAGCTTCAATCATTTCTGGACGTTTTTCAATGGCAAAAATCAATGAATATTGTAAATGCACAAACAGTAATTTCTCCGCATTGCAAGGTGCAATTCTGAAATTTTTTGCTTTTTCCTGCTCCTCTTAGCATGATAAACAAGATTCAAAGAGAGTGAGATGCCAGCTCCTTTCATTCAGTCAGTAGCTTCAATCATTTCTGGACGTTTTTCAATGGCAAAAATCAATGAATATTGTAAATGCACAAACAGTAATTTCTCCGCATTGCAAGGTGCAATTCTGAAATTTTTTGCTTTTTCCTGCTCCTCTTAGCATGATAAAGAAGATTCAAAGAGAGTGAGATGCCAGCTCCTTTCATTCAGTCAGTAGCTTCAAACATTTCTGGTATATGAATAACATGATGTTTTTCAATGGCAAAAATCAATGAACATTGTAAATGCACAAACAGTAATTTCTCCGCATTGCAAGGTGCAATTCTGAAATTTTTTGCTTTTTCCTGCTCCTCTTAGCATGATAAAGAAGATTCAAAGAGAGTGAGATGCCAGCTCCTTTCATTCAGTCAGTAGCTTCAATCATTTCTGGACGTTTTTCAATGGCAAAAATCAATGAATATTGTAAATGCACAAACAGTAATTTCTCCGCATTGCAAGGTGCAATTCTGAAATTTTTTGCTTTTTCCTGCTCCTCTTAGCATGATAAACAAGATTCAAAGAGAGTGAGATGCCAGCTCCTTTCATTCAGTCAGTAGCTTCAATCATTTCTGGACGTTTTTCAATGGCAAAAATCAATGAATATTGTAAATGCACAAACAGTAATTTCTCCGCATTGCAAGGTGCAATTCTGAAATTTTTTGCTTTTTTCTGCTCCTCTTAGCATGATAAAGAAGATTCAAAGAGAGTGACATGCCAGCTCCTTTCATTCAGTCAGTAGCTTCAAACATTTCTGGTATATGAATAACATGATGTTTTTCAATGGCAAAAATCAATGAATATTGTAAATGCACAAACAGTAATTTCTCCGCATTGCAAGGTGCAATTCTGAAATTTTTTGCTTTTTCCTGCTCCTCTTAGCATGATAAAGAAGATTCAAAGAGAGTGAGATGCCAGCTCCTTTCATTCAGTCAGTAGCTTCAATCATTTCTGGACGTTTTTCAATGGCAAAAATCAATGAATATTGTAAATGCACAAACAGTAATTTCTCCGCATTGCAAGGTGCAATTCTGAAATTTTTTGCTTTTTCCTGCTCCTCTTAGCAAGATAAACAAGATTCAAAGAGAGTGAGATGCCAGCTCCTTTCATTCAGTCAGTAGCTTCAATCATTTCTGGACGTTTTTCAATGGCAAAAATCAATGAATATTGTAAATGCACAAACAGTAATTTCTCCGCATTGCAAGGTGCAATTCTGAAATTTTTTGCTTTTTCCTGCTCCTCTTAGCATGATAAAGAAGATTCAAAGAGAGTGAGATGCCAGCTCCTTTCATTCAGTCAGTAGCTTCAATCATTTCTGGACGTTTTTCAATGGCAAAAATCAATGAATATTGTAAATGCACAAACAGTAATTTCTCCGCATTGCAAGGTGCAATTCTGAAATTTTTTGCTTTTTCCTGCTCCTCTTAGCATGATAAAGAAGATTCAAAGAGAGTGAGATGCCAGCTCCTTTCATTCAGTCAGTAGCTTCAAACATTTCTGGTATATGAATAACATGATGTTTTTCAATGGCAAAAATCAATGAATATTGTAAATGCACAAACAGTAATTTCTCCGCATTGCAAGGTGCAATTCTGAAATTTTTTGCTTTTTCCTGCTCCTCTAAGCATGATAAAGAAGATTCAAAGAGAGTGAGATGCCAGCTCCTTTCATTCAGTCAGTAGCTTCAATCATTTCTGGACGTTTTTCAATGGCAAAAATCAATGAATATTGTAAATGCACAAACAGTAATTTCTCCGCATTGCAAGGTGCAATTCTGAAATTTTTTGCTTTTTCCTGCTCCTCTTAGCATGATAAACAAGATTCAAAGAGAATGAGATGCCAGCTCCTTTCATTCAGTCAGTAGCTTCAATCATTTCTGGACGTTTTTCAATGGCAAAAATCAATGAATATTGTAAATGCACAAACAGTAATTTCTCCGCATTGCAAGGTGCAATTCTGAAATTTTTTGCTTTTTCCTGCTCCTCTTAGCATGATAAAGAAGATTCAAAGAGAGTGAGATGCCAGCTCCTTTCATTCAGTCAGTAGCTTCAAACATTTCTGGTATATGAATAACATGATGTTTTTCAATGGCAAAAATCAATGAATATTGTAAATGCACAAACAGTAATTTCTCCGCATTGCAAGGTGCAATTCTGAAATTTTTTGCTTTTTCCTGCTCCTCTTAGCATGATAAAGAAGATTCAAAGAGAGTGAGATGCCAGCTCCTTTCATTCAGTCAGTAGCTTCAATCATTTCTGGACGTTTTTCAATGGCAAAAATCAATGAATATTGTAAATGCACAAACAGTAATTTCTCCGCATTGCAAGGTGCAATTCTGAATTTTTTTGCTTTTTCCTGCTCCTCTTAGCATGATAAAGAAGATTCAAAGAGAGTGAGATGCCAGCTCCTTTCATTCAGTCAGTAGCTTCAAACATTTCTGGTATATGAATAACATGATGTTTTTCAATGGCAAAAATCAATGAATATTGTAAATGCACAAACAGTAATTTCTCCGCATTGCAAGGTGCAATTCTGAAATTTTTTGCTTTTTCCTGCTCCTCTTAGCATGATAAAGAAGATTCAAAGAGAGTGAGATGCCAGCTCCTTTCATTCAGTCAGTAGCTTCAATCATTTCTGGACGTTTTTCAATGGCAAAAATCAATGAATATTGTAAATGCACAAACAGTAATTTCTCCGCATTGCAAGGTGCAATTCTGAAATTTTTTGCTTTTTCCTGCTCCTCTTAGCATGATAAACAAGATTCAAAGAGAGTGAGATGCCAGCTCCTTTCATTCAGTCAGTAGCTTCAATCATTTCTGGATGTTTTTCAATGGCAAAAATCAATGAATATTGTAAATGCACAAACAGTAATTTCTCCGCATTGCAAGGTGCAATTCTGAAATTTTTTGCTTTTTTCTGCTCCTCTTAGCATGATAAAAAAGATTCAAAGAGAGTGAGATGCCAGCTCCTTTCATTCAGTCAGTAGCTTCAAACATTTCTGGTATATGAATAACATGATGTTTTTCAATGGCAAAAATCAATGAATATTGTAAATGCACAAACAGTAATTTCTCCGCATTGCAAGGTGCAATTCTGAAATTTTTTGCTTTTTCCTGCTCCTCTTAGCATGATAAAGAAGATTCAAAGAGAGTGAGATGCCAGCTCCTTTCATTCAGTCAGTAGCTTCAATCATTTCTGGACGTTTTTCAATGGCAAAAATCAATGAATATTGTAAATGCACAAACAGTAATTTCTCCGCATTGCAAGGTGCAATTCTGAAATTTTTTGCTTTTTCCTGCTCCTCTTAGCATGATAAAGAAGATTCAAAGAGAGTGAGATGCCAGCTCCTTTCATTCAGTCAGTAGCTTCAATCATTTCTGGATGTTTTTCAATGGCAAAAATCAATGAATATTGTAAATGCACAAACAGTAATTTCTCCGCATTGCAAGGTGCAATTCTGAAATTTTTTGCTTTTTCCTGCTCCTCTTAGCATGATAAAGAAGATTCAAAGAGAGTGAGATGCCAGCTCCTTTCATTCAGTCAGTAGCTTCAATCATTTCTGGATGTTTTTCAATGGCAAAAATCAATGAATATTGTAAATGCACAAACAGTAATTTCTCCGCATTGCAAGGTGCAATTCTGAAATTTTTTGCTTTTTCCTGCTCCTCTTAGCATGATAAAGAAGATTCAAAGAGAGTGAGATGCCAGCTCCTTTCATTCAGTCAGTAGCTTCAATCATTTCTGGATGTTTTTCAATGGCAAAAATCAATGAATATTGTAAATGCACAAACAGTAATTTCTCCGCATTGCAAGGTGCAATTCTGAAATTTTTTGCTTTTTCCTGCTCCTCTTAGCATGATAAAGAAGATTCAAAGAGAGTGAGATGCCAGCTCCTTTCATTCAGTCAGTAGCTTCAAACATTTCTGGTATATGAATAACATGATGTTTTTCAATGGCAAAAATCAATGAATATTGTAAATGCACAAACAGTAATTTCTCCGCATTGCAAGGTGCAATTCTGAAATTTTTGTTTTTCCTGATCCTCTTAGCATGATAAAGAAGATTCAAAGAGAGTGAGATGCCAGCTCCTTTCATTCAGTCAGTAGCTTCAAACATTTCTGGTATATGAATAACATGATGTTTTTCAATGGCAAAAATCAATGAATATTGTAAATGCACAAACAGTAATTTCTCCGCATTGCAAGGTGCAATTTTGAAATTTTTTGCTTTTTCCTGCTCCTCTTAGCATGATAAAGAAGATTCAAAGAGAGTGAGATGCCAGCTCCTTTCATTCAGTCAGTAGCTTCAATCATTTCTGGACGTTTTTCAATGGCAAAAATCAATGAATATTGTAAATGCACAAACAGTAATTTCTCCGCATTGCAAGGTGCAATTCTGAAATTTTTTGCTTTTTTCTGCTCCTCTTAGCATGATAAAAAAGATTCAAAGAGAGTGAGATGCCAGCTCCTTTCATTCAGTCAGTAGCTTCAAACATTTCTGGTATATGAATAACATGATGTTTTTCAATGGCAAAAATCAATGAATATTGTAAATGCACAAACAGTAATTTCTCCGCATTGCAAGGTGCAATTCTGAAATTTTTTGCTTTTTCCTGCTCCTCTTAGCATGATAAAGAAGATTCAAAGAGAGTGAGATGCCAGCTCCTTTCATTCAGTCAGTAGCTTCAATCATTTCTGGACGTTTTTCAATGGCAAAAATCAATGAATATTGTAAATGCACAAACAGTAATTTCTCCGCATTGCAAGGTGCAATTCTGAAATTTTTTGCTTTTTCCTGCTCCTCTTAGCATGATAAACAAGATTCAAAGAGAGTGAGATGCCAGCTCCTTTCATTCAGTCAGTAGCTTCAATCATTTCTGTATGTTTTTCAATGGCAAAAATCAATGAATATTGTAAATGCACAAAGAGTAATTTCTCCGCATTGCAAGGTGCAATTCTGAAATTTTTTGCTTTTTCCTGCTCCTCTTAGCAAGATAAAGAAGATTCTAAGAGAGTGAGATGCCAGCTCCTTTCATTCAGTCAGTAGCTTCAATCATTTCTGGATGTTTTTCAATGGCAAAAATCAATGAATATTGTAAATGCACAAACAGTAATTTCTCCGCATTGCAAGGTGCAATTCTGAAATTTTTTGCTTTTTCCTGCTCCTCTTAGCATGATAAAGAAGATTCAAAGAGAGTGAGATGCCAGCTACTTTCATTCAGTCAGTAGCTTCAAACATTTCTGGTATATGAATAACATGATGTTTTTCAATGGCAAAAATCAATGAATATTGTAAATGCACAAACAGTAATTTCTCCGCATTGCAAGGTGCAATTCTGAAATTTTTTGTTTTTCCTGCTCCTCTTAGCATGATAAAGAAGATTCAAAGAGAGTGAGATGCCAGCTCCTTTCATTCAGTCAGTAGCTTCAAACATTTCTGGTATATGAATAACATGATGTTTTTCAATGGCAAAAATCAATGAATATTGTAAATGCACAAACAGTAATTTCTCCGCATTGCAAGGTGCAATTTTGAAATTTTTTGCTTTTTCCTGCTCCTCTTAGCATGATAAAGAAGATTCAAAGAGAGTGAGATGCCAGCTCCTTTCATTCAGTCAGTAGCTTCAATCATTTCTGGACTTTTTCAATGGCAAAAATCAATGAATATTGTAAATGCACAAACAGTAATTTCTCCGCATTGCAAGGTGCAATTCTGAAATTTTTTGCTTTTTCCTGCTCCTCTTAGCATGACAAACAAGATTCAAAGAGAGTGAGATGCCAGCTCCTTTCATTCAGTCAGTAGCTTCAATCATTTCTGGATGTTTTTCAATGGCAAAAATCAATGAATATTGTAAATGCACAAACAGTAATTTCTCCGCATTGCAAGGTGCAATTCTGAAATTTTTTGCTTTTTTCTGCTCCTCTTAGCATGATAAAAAAGATTCAAAGAGAGTGAGATGCCAGCTCCTTTCATTCAGTCAGTAGCTTCAAACATTTCTGGTATATGAATAACATGGTGTTTTTCAATGGCAAAAATCAATGAATATTGTAAATGCACAAACAGTAATTTCTCCGCATTGCAAGGTGCAATTCTGAAATTTTTTGCTTTTTCCTGCTCCTCTTAGCATGATAAAGAAGATTCAAAGAGAGTGAGATGCCAGCTCCTTTCATTCAGTCAGTAGCTTCAATCATTTCTGGACGTTTTTCAATATCAAAAATCAATAAATATTGTAAATGCACAAACAGTAATTTCTCCGCATTGCAAGGTGCAATTCTGAAATTTTTTGCCTTTTCCTGCTCCTCTTAGCATGATAAACAAGATTCAAAGAGAGTGAGATGCCAGCTCCTTTCATTCAGTCAGTAGCTTCAATCATTTCTGGATGTTTTTCAATGGCAAAAATCAATGAATATTGTAAATGCACAAACAGTAATTTCTCCGCATTGCAAGGTGCAATTCTGAAATTTTTTGCTTTTTCCTGCTCCTCTTAGCATGATAAAGAAGATTCAAAGAGAGTGAGATGCCAGCTCCTTTCATTCAGTCAGTAGCTTCAATCATTTCTGGATGTTTTTCAATGGCAAAAATCAATGAATATTGTAAATGCACAAACAGTAATTTCTCCGCATTGCAAGGTGCAATTCTGAAATTTTTTGCTTTTTCCTGCTCCTCTTAGCATGATAAAGAAGATTCAAAGAGAGTGAGATGCCAGCTCCTTTCATTCAGTCAGTAGCTTCAATCATTTCTGGATGTTTTTCAATGGCAAAAATCAATGAATATTGTAAATGCACAAACAGTAATTTCTCCGCATTGCAAGGTGCAATTCTGAAATTTTTTGCTTTTTCCTGCTCCTCTTAGCATGATAAAGAAGATTCAAAGAGAGTGAGATGCCAGCTCCTTTCATTCAGTCAGTAGCTTCAAACATTTCTGGTATATGAATAACATGATGTTTTTCAATGGCAAAAATCAATGAATATTGTAAATGCACAAACAGTAATTTCTCCGCATTGCAAGGTGCAATTCTGAAATTTTTTGTTTTTCCTGCTCCTCTTAGCATGATAAAGAAGATTCAAAGAGAGTGAGATGCCAGCTCCTTTCATTCAGTCAGTAGCTTCAAACATTTCTGGTATATGAATAACATGATGTTTTTCAATGGCAAAAATCAATGAATATTGTAAATGCACAAACAGTAATTTCTCCGCATTGCAAGGTGCAATTTTGAAATGTTTTGCTTTTTCCTGCTCCTCTTAGCATGATAAAGAAGATTCAAAGAGAGTGAGATGCCAGCTCCTTTCATTCAGTCAGTAGCTTCAAACATTTCTGGTATATGAATAACGATGTTTTTCAATGGCAAAAATCAATGAATATTGTAAATGCACAAACAGTAATTTCTCCGCATTGCAAGGTGCAATTCTGAAATTTTTTGTTTTTCCTGCTCCTCTTAGCATGATAAAGAAGATTCAAAGAGAGTGAGATGCCAGCTCCTTTCATTCAGTCAGTAGCTTCAAACATTTCTGGTATATGAATAACATGATGTTTTTCAATGGCAAAAATCAATGAATATTGTAAATGCACAAACAGTAATTTCTCCGCATTGCAAGGTGCAATTCTGAAATTTTTTGCTTTTTCCTGCTCCTCTTAGCATGATAAACAAGATTCAAAGAGAGTGAGATGCCAGCTCCTTTCATTCAGTCAGTAGCTTCAATCATTTCTGGATGTTTTTCAATGGCAAAAATCAATGAATATTGTAAATGCACAAACAGTAATTTCTCCGCATTTCAAGGTGCAATTCTGAAATTTTTTGCTTTTTTCTGCTCCTCTTAGCATGATAAAAAAGATTCAAAGAGAGTGAGATGCCAGCTCCTTTCATTCAGACAGTAGCTTCAAACATTTCTGGTATATGAATAACATGATGTTTTTCAATGGCAAAAATCAATGAATATTGTAAATGCACAAACAGTAATTTCTCCGCATTGCAAGGTGCAATTCTGAAATTTTTTGCTTTTTCCTGCTCCTCTTAGCATGATAAAGAAGATTCAAAGAGAGTGAGATGCCAGCTCCTTTCATTCAGTCAGTAGCTTCAATCATTTCTGGACGTTTTTCAATGGCAAAAATCAATGAATATTGTAAATGCACAAACAGTAATTTCTCCGCATTGCAAGGTGCAATTCTGAAATTTTTTGCTTTTTCCTGCTCCTCTTAGCATGATAAACAAGATTCAAAGAGAGTGAGATGCCAGCTCCTTTCATTCAGTCAGTAGCTTCAATCATTTCTGGATGTATTTCAATGGCAAAAATCAATGAATATTGTAAATGCACAAACAGTAATTTCTCCGCATTGCAAGGTGCAATTCTGAAATTTTTTGCTTTTTCCTGCTCCTCTTAGCATGATAAAGAAGATTCAAAGAGAGTGAGATGCCAGCTCCTTTCATTCAGTCAGTAGCTTCAATCATTTCTGGATGTTTTTCAATGGCAAAAATCAATGAATATTGTAAATGCACAAACAGTAATTTCTCCGCATTGCAAGGTGCAATTCTGAAATTTTTTGCTTTTTCCTGCTCCTCTTAGCATGATAAACAAGATTCAAAGAGAGTGAGATGCCAGCTCCTTTCATTCAGTCAGTAGCTTCAATCATTTCTGGATGTTTTTCAATGGCAAAAATCAATGAATATTGCAAATGCACAAACAGTAATTTCTCCGCATTGCAAGGTGCAATTCTGAAATTTTTTGCTTTTTCCTGCTCCTCTTAGCATGATAAAGAAGATTCAAAGAGAGTGAGATGCCAGCTCCTTTCATTCAGTCAGTAGCTTCAAACATTTCTGGTATATGAATAACATGATGTTTTTCAATGGCAAAAATCAATGAATATTGTAAATGCACAAACAGTAATTTCTCCGCATTGCAAGGTGCAATTCTGAAATTTTTTGTTTTTCCTCTTCCTCTTAGCATGATAAAGAAGATTCAAAGAGAGTGAGATGCCAGCTCCTTTCATTCAGTCAGTAGCTTCAATCATTTCTGGACGTTTTTCAATGGCAAAAATCATTGAATATTGTAAATGCACAAACAGTAATTTCTCCGCATTGCAAGGTGCAATTCTGAAATTTTTTGCTTTTTCCTGCTCCTCTTAGCATGATAAAGAAGATTCAAAGAGAGTGAGATGCCAGCTCCTTTCATTCAGTCAGTAGCTTCAATCATTTCTGGTATATGAATAACATGTTTTTCAATGGCAAAAATCAATGAATATTGTAAATGCACAAACAGTAATTTCTCCGCATTGCAAGGTGCCATTCTGAAATTTTTTGCTTTTTCCTGCTCCTCTTAGCATGATAAACAAGATTCAAAGAGAGTGAGATGCCAGCTCCTTTCATTCAGTCAGTAGCTTCAATCATTTCTGGACTTTTTCAATGGCAAAAATCAATGAATATTGTAAATGCACAAACAGTAATTTCTCCGCATTGCAAGGTGCAATTCTGAAATTTTTTGCTTTTTCCTGCTCCTCTTAGCATGATAAAGAAGATTCAAAGAGAGTGAGATGCCAGCTCCTTTCATTCAGTCAGTAGCTTTAAACATTTCTGGTATATGAATAACATGATGTTTTTCAATGGCAAAAATCAATGAATATTGTAAATGCACAAAGAGTAATTTCTCCGCATTGCAAGGTGCAATTCTGAAATTTTTTGCTTTTTCCTGCTCCTCTTAGCATGATAAAGAAGATTCAAAGAGAGTGAGATGCCAGCTCCTTTCATTCAGTCAGTAGCTTCAATCATTTCTGGACGTTTTTCAATGGCAAAAATCAATGAATATTGTAAATGCACAAACAGTAATTTCTCCGCATTGCAAGGTGCAATTCTGAAATTTTTTGCTTTTTCCTGCTCCTCTTAGCATGATAAAGAAGATTCAAAGAGAGTGAGATGCCAGCTCCTTTCATTCAGTCAGTAGCTTCAATCATTTCTGGACGTTTTTCAATGGCAAAAATCAATGAATATTGTAAATGCACAAACAGTAATTTCTCCGCATTGCAAGGTGCAATTCTGAAATTTTTTGCTTTTTCCTGCTCCTCTTAGAATGATAAAGGAGATTCAAAGAGAGTGAGATGCCAGCTCGTTTCATTCAGTCAGTAGCTTCAAACATTTCTGGTATATGAATAACATGATGTTTTTCAAGGGCAAAAATCAATGAATATTGTAAATGCACAAACAGTAATTTCTCCGCATTGCAAGGTGCAATTCTGAAATTTTTTGCTTTTTCCTGCTCCTCTTAGCATGATAAAGAAGATTCAAAGAGAGTGAGATGCCAGCTCCTTTCATTCAGTCAGTAGCTTCAAACATTTCTGGTATATGAATAACATGATGTTTTTCAATGGCAAAAATCAATGAATATTGTAAATGCACAAACAGTAATTTCTCCGCATTGCAAGGTGCAATTTTGAAATTTTTTGTTTTTCCTGCTCCTCTTAGCATGATAAAGAAGATTCAAAGAGAGTGAGATGCCAGCTCCTTTCATTCAGTCAGTAGCTTCAATCATTTCTGGATGTTTTTCAATGGCAAAAATCAATGAATATTGTAAATGCACAAACAGTAATTTCTCCGCATTGCAAGGTGCAATTCTGAAATTTTTTGCTTTTTCCTGCTCCTCTTAGCATGATAAAGAAGATTCAAAGAGAGTGAGATGCCAGCTCCTTTCATTCAGTCAGTAGCTTCAATCATTTCTGGATGTTTTTCAATGGCAAAAATCAATGAATATTGTAAATGCACAAACAGTAATTTCTCCGCATTGCAAGGTGCAATTCTGAAATTTTTTGCTTTTTCCTGCTCCTCTTAGCATGATAAACAAGATTCAAAGAGAGTGAGATGCCAGCTCCTTTCATTCAGTCAGTAGCTTCAATCATTTCTGGATGTTTTTCAATGGCAAAAATCAATGAATATTGCAAATGCACAAACAGTAATTTCTCCGCATTGCAAGGTGCAATTCTGAAATTTTTTGCTTTTTCCTGCTCCTCTTAGCATGATAAAGAAGATTCAAAGAGAGTGAGATGCCAGCTCCTTTCATTCAGTCAGTAGCTTCAAACATTTCTGGTATATGAATAACATGATGTTTTTCAATGGCAAAAATCAATGAATATTGTAAATGCACAAACAGTAATTTCTCCGCATTGCAAGGTGCAATTCTGAAATTTTTTGTTTTTCCTCTTCCTCTTAGCATGATAAAGAATATTCAAAGAGAGTGAGATGCCAGCTCCTTTCATTCAGTCAGTAGCTTCAATCATTTCTGGACGTTTTTCAATGGCAAAAATCATTGAATATTGTAAATGCACAAACAGTAATTTCTCCGCATTGCAAGGTGCAATTCTGAAATTTTTTGCTTTTTCCTGCTCCTCTTAGCATGATAAAGAAGATTCAAAGAGAGTGAGATGCCAGCTCTTTTCATTCAGTCAGTAGCTTCAATCATTTCTGGTATATGAATAACATGTTTTTCAATGGCAAAAATCAATGAATATTGTAAATGCACAAACAGTAATTTCTCCGCATTGCAAGGTGCCATTCTGAAATTTTTTGCTTTTTCCTGCTCCTCTTAGCATGATAAACAAGATTCAAAGAGAGTGAGATGCCAGCTCCTTTCATTCAGTCAGTAGCTTCAATCATTTCTGGACTTTTTCAATGGCAAAAATCAATGAATATTGTAAATGCACAAACAGTAATTTCTCCGCATTGCAAGGTGCAATTCTGAAATTTTTTGCTTTTTCCTGCTCCTCTTAGCATGATAAAGAAGATTCAAAGAGAGTGAGATGCCAGCTCCTTTCATTCAGTCAGTAGCTTTAAACATTTCTGGTATATGAATAACATGATGTTTTTCAATGGCAAAAATCAATGAATATTGTAAATGCACAAAGAGTAATTTCTCCGCATTGCAAGGTGCAATTCTGAAATTTTTTGCTTTTTCCTGCTCCTCTTAGCATGATAAAGAAGATTCAAAGAGAGTGAGATGCCAGCTCCTTTCATTCAGTCAGTAGCTTCAATCATTTCTGGACGTTTTTCAATGGCAAAAATCAATGAATATTGTAAATGCACAAACAGTAATTTCTCCGCATTGCAAGGTGCAATTCTGAAATTTTTTGCTTTTTCCTGCTCCTCTTAGCATGATAAAGAAGATTCAAAGAGAGTGAGATGCCAGCTCCTTTCATTCAGTCAGTAGCTTCAATCATTTCTGGACGTTTTTCAATGGCAAAAATCAATGAATATTGTAAATGCACAAACAGTAATTTCTCCGCATTGCAAGGTGCAATTCTGAAATTTTTTGCTTTTTCCTGCTCCTCTTAGAATGATAAAGGAGATTCAAAGAGAGTGAGATGCCAGCTCGTTTCATTCAGTCAGTAGCTTCAAACATTTCTGGTATATGAATAACATGATGTTTTTCAAGGGCAAAAATCAATGAATATTGTAAATGCACAAACAGTAATTTCTCCGCATTGCAAGGTGCAATTCTGAAATTTTTTGCTTTTTCCTGCTCCTCTTAGCATGATAAAGAAGATTCAAAGAGAGTGAGATGCCAGCTCCTTTCATTCAGTCAGTAGCTTCAAACATTTCTGGTATATGAATAACATGATGTTTTTCAATGGCAAAAATCAATGAATATTGTAAATGCACAAACAGTAATTTCTCCGCATTGCAAGGTGCAATTTTGAAATTTTTTGTTTTTCCTGCTCCTCTTAGCATGATAAAGAAGATTCAAAGAGAGTGAGATGCCAGCTCCTTTCATTCAGTCAGTAGCTTCAAACATTTCTGGTATATGAATAACATGATGTTTTTCAATGGCAAAAATCAATGAATATTGTAAATGCACAAACAGTAATTTCTCCGCATTGCAAGGTGCAATTTTGAAATTTTTTGCTTTTTCCTGCTCCTCTTAGCATGATAAAGAAGATTCAAAGAGAGTGAGATGCCAGCTCCTTTCATTCAGTCAGTAGCTTCAAACATTTCTGGTATATGAATAACATGATGTTTTTCAATGGCAAAAATCAATGAATATTGTGAATGCACAAACAGTAATTTCTCCGCATTGCAAGGTGCAATTCTGAAATTTTTTGTTTTTCCTGCTCCTCTTAGCATGATAAAGAAGATTCAAACAGAGTGAGATGCCAGCTCCTTTCATTCAGTCAGTAGCTTCAAACATTTCTGGTATATGAATAACATGATGTTTTTCAATGGCAAAAATCAATGAATATTGTAAATGCACAAACAGTAATTTCTCCGCATTGCAAGGTGCAATTTTGAAATTTTTTGCTTTTTCCTGCTCCTCTTAGCATGATAAAGAAGATTCAAAGAGAGTGAGATGCCAGCTCCTTTCATTCAGTCAGTAGCTTCAATCATTTCTGGACGTTTTTCAATGGCAAAAATCAATGAATATTGTAAATGCACAAACAGTAATTTCTCCGCATTGCAAGGTGCAATTCTGAAATTTTTTGCTTTTTCCTGCTCCTCTTAGCATGATAAACAAGATTCAAAGAGAGTGAGATGCCAGCTCCTTTCATTCAGTCAGTAGCTTCAATCATTTCTGGATGTTTTTCAATGGCAAAAATCAATGAATATTGTAAATGCACAAACAGTAATTTCTCCGCATTGCAAGGTGCAATTCTGAAATTTTTTGCTTTTTTCTGCTCCTCTTAGCATGATAAAAAAGATTCAAAGAGAGTGAGATGCCAGCTCCTTTCATTCAGTCAGTAGCTTCAAACATTTCTGGTATATGAATAACATGATGTTTTTCAATGGCAAAAATCAATGAATATTGTAAATGCACAAACAGTAATTTCTCCGCATTGCAAGGTGCAATTCTGAAATTTTTTGCTTTTTCCTGCTCCTCTTAGCATGATAAAGAAGATTCAAAGAGAGTGAGATGCCAGCTCCTTTCATTCAGTCAGTAGCTTCAATCATTTCTGGACGTTTTTCAATGGCAAAAATCAATGAATATTGTAAATGCACAAACAGTAAATTCTCCGCATTGCAAGGTGCAATTCTGAAATTTTTTGCTTTTTCCTGCTCCTCTTAGCATGATAAACAAGATTCAAAGAGAGTGAGATGCCAGCTCCTTTCATTCAGTCAGTAGCTTCAATCATTTCTGGATGTTTTTCAATGGCAAAAATCAATGAATATTGTAAATGCACAAACAGTAATTTCTCCGCATTGCAAGGTGCAATTCTGAAATTTTTTGCTTTTTCCTGCTCCTCTTAGCATGATAAAGAAGATTCAAAGAGAGTGAGATGCCAGCTCCTTTCATTCAGTCAGTAGCTTCAATCATTTCTGGATGTTTTTCAATGGCAAAAATCAATGAATATTGTAAATGCACAAACAGTAATTTCTCCGCATTGCAAGGTGCAATTCTGAAATTTTTTGCTTTTTCCTGCTCCTCTTAGCATGATAAAGAAGATTCAAAGAGAGTGAGATGCCAGCTCCTTTCATTCAGTCAGTAGCTTCAAACATTTCTGGTATATGAATAACATGATGTTTTTCAATGGCAAAAATCAATGAATATTGTAAATGCACAAACAGTAATTTCTCCGCATTGCAATGTGCAATTCTGAAATTTTTTGTTTTTCCTGCTCCTCTTAGCATGATAAAGAAGATTCAAAGAGAGTGAGATGCCAGCTCCTTTCATTCAGTCAGTAGCTTCAATCATTTCTGGACGTTTTTCAATGGCAAAAATCATTGAATATTGTAAATGCACAAACAGTAATTTCTCCGCATTGCAAGGTGCAATTCTGAAATTTTTTGCTTTTTCCTGCTCCTCTTAGCATGATAAAGAAGATTCAAAGAGAGTGAGATGCCAGCTCCTTTCATTCAGTCAGTAGCTTCAATCATTTCTGGTATATGAATAACATGATGTTTTTCAATGGCAAAAATCAATGAATATTGTAAATGCACAAACAGTAATTTCTCCGCATTGCAAGATGCAATTCTGAAATTTTTTGCTTTTTCCTGCTCCTCTTAGCATGATAAACAAGATTCAAAGAGAGTGAGATGACAGCTCCTTTCATTCAGTCAGTAGCTTCAATCATTTCTGGACTTTTTCAATGGCAAAAATCAATGAATATTGTAAATGCACAAACAGTAATTTCTCCGCATTGCAAGGTGCAATTCTGAAATTTTTTGCTTTTTCCTGCTCCTCTTAGCATGATAAAGAAGATTCAAAGAGAGTGAGATGCCAGCTCCTTTCATTCAGTCAGTAGCTTTAAACATTTCTGGTATATGAATAACATGATGTTTTTCAATGGCAAAAATCAATGAATATTGTAAATGCACAAACAGTAATTTCTCCGCATTGCAAGGTGCAATTCTGAAATTTTTTGCTTTTTCCTGCTCCTCTTAGCATGATAAAGAAGATTCAAAGAGAGTGAGATGCCAGCTCCTTTCATTCAGTCAGTAGCTTCAATCATTTCTGGACATTTTTCAATGGCAAAAATCAATGAATATTGTAAATGCACAAACAGTAATTTCTCCGCATTGCATGGTGCAATTCTGAAATTTTTTGCTTTTTCCTGCTCCTCTTAGCATGATAAAAAAGATTCAAAGAGAGTGAGATGCCAGCTCCTTTCATTCAGTCAGTAGCTTCAAACATTTCTGGTATATGAATAACATGATGTTTTTCAATGGCAAAAATCAATGAATATTGTAAATGCACAAACAGTAATTTCTCCGCATTGCAAGGTGCAATTCTGAAATTTTTTGCTTTTTCCTGCTCCTCTTAGCATGATAAAGAAGATTCAAAGAGAGTGAGATGCCAGCTCCTTTCATTCAGTCAGTAGCTTCAATCATTTCTGGACGTTTTTCAATTGCAAAAATCAATGAATATTGTAAATGCACAAACAGTAATTTCTCCGCATTGCAAGGTGCAATTCTGAAATTTTTTGCTGTTTCCTGCTCCTCTTAGCATGATAAACAAGATTCAAAGAGAGTGAGATGCCAGCTCCTTTCATTCAGTCAGTAGCTTCAATCATTTCTGGATGTTTTTCAATGGCAAAAATCAATGAATATTGTAAATGCACAAACAGTAATTTCTCCGCATTGCAAGGTGCAATTCTGAAATTTTTTGCTTTTTCCTGCTCCTCTTAGCATGATAAAGAAGATTCAAAGAGAGTGAGATGCCAGCTCCTTTCATTCAGTCAGTAGCTTCAAACATTTCTGGTATATGAATAACATGATGTTTTTCAATGGCAAAAATCAATGAATATTGTAAATGCACAAACAGTAATTTCTCCGCATTGCAAGGTGCAATTCTGAAATTTTTTGTTTTTCCTGCTCCTCTTAGCATGATAAAGAAGATTCAAAGAGAGTGAGATGCCAGCTCCTTTCATTCAGTCAGTAGCTTCAATCATTTCTGGACGTTTTTCAATGGCAAAAATCATTGAATATTGTAAATGCACAAACAGTAATTTCTCCGCATTGCAAGGTGCAATTCTGAAATTTTTTGCTTTTTCCTGCTCCTCTTAGCATGATAAAGAAGATTCAAAGAGAGTGAGATGCCAGCTCCTTTCATTCAGTCAGTAGCTTCAATCATTTCTGGTATATGAATAACATGATGTTTTTCAATGGCAAAAATCAATGAATATTGTAAATGCACAAACAGTAATTTCTCCGCATTGCAAGATGCAATTCTGAAATTTTTTGCTTTTTCCTGCTCCTCTTAGCATGATAAACAAGATTCAAAGAGAGTGAGATGACAGCTCCTTTCATTCAGTCAGTAGCTTCAATCATTTCTGGACTTTTTCAATGGCAAAAATCAATGAATATTGTAAATGCACAAACAGTAATTTCTCCGCATTGCAAGGTGCAATTCTGAAATTTTTTGCTTTTTCCTGCTCCTCTTAGCATGATAAAGAAGATTCAAAGAGAGTGAGATGCCAGCTCCTTTCATTCAGTCAGTAGCTTTAAACATTTCTGGTATATGAATAACATGATGTTTTTCAATGGCAAAAATCAATGAATATTGTAAATGCACAAACAGTAATTTCTCCGCATTGCAAGGTGCAATTCTGAAATTTTTTGCTTTTTCCTGCTCCTCTTAGCATGATAAAGAAGATTCAAAGAGAGTGAGATGCCAGCTCCTTTCATTCAGTCAGTAGCTTCAATCATTTCTGGACATTTTTCAATGGCAAAAATCAATGAATATTGTAAATGCACAAACAGTAATTTCTCCGCATTGCATGGTGCAATTCTGAAATTTTTTGCTTTTTCCTGCTCCTCTTAGCATGATAAAAAAGATTCAAAGAGAGTGAGATGCCAGCTCCTTTCATTCAGTCAGTAGCTTCAAACATTTCTGGTATATGAATAACATGATGTTTTTCAATGGCAAAAATCAATGAATATTGTAAATGCACAAACAGTAATTTCTCCGCATTGCAAGGTGCAATTCTGAAATTTTTTGCTTTTTCCTGCTCCTCTTAGCATGATAAAGAAGATTCAAAGAGAGTGAGATGCCAGCTCCTTTCATTCAGTCAGTAGCTTCAATCATTTCTGGACGTTTTTCAATGGCAAAAATCATTGAATATTGTAAATGCACAAACAGTAATTTCTCCGCATTGCAAGGTGCAATTCTGAAATTTTTTGCTTTTTCCTGCTCCTCTTAGCATGATAAAGAAGATTCAAAGAGAGTGAGATGCCAGCTCCTTTCATTCAGTCAGTAGCTTCAATCATTTCTGGTATATGAATAACATGATGTTTTTCAATGGCAAAAATCAATGAATATTGTAAATGCACAAACAGTAATTTCTCCGCATTGCAAGGTGCAATTCTGAAATTTTTTGCTTTTTCCTGCTCCTCTTAGCATGATAAACAAGATTCAAAGAGAGTGAGATGCCAGCTCCTTTCATTCAGTCAGTAGCTTCAATCATTTCTGGACTTTTTCAATGGCAAAAATCAATGAATATTGTAAATGCACAAACAGTAATTTCTCCGCATTGCAAGGTGCAATTCTGAAATTTTTTGCTTTTTCCTGCTCCTCTTAGCATGATAAAGAAGATTCAAAGAGAGTGAGATGCCAGCTCCTTTCATTCAGTCAGTAGCTTTAAACATTTCTGGTATATGAATAACATGATGTTTTTCAATGGCAAAAATCAATGAATATTGTAAATGCAGAAACAGTAATTTCTCCGCATTGCAAGGTGCAATTCTGAAATTTTTTGCTTTTTCCTGCTCCTCTTAGCATGATAAAGAAGATTCAAAGAGAGTGAGATGCCAGCTCCTTTCATTCAGTCAGTAGCTTCAATCATTTCTAGACGTTTTTCAATGGCAAAAATCAATGAATATTGTAAATGCACAAACAGTAATTTCTCCGCATTGCAAGGTGCAATTCTGAAATTTTTTGCTTTTTCCTGCTCCTCTTAGCATGATAAAGAAGATTCAAAGAGAGTGAGATGCCAGCTCGTTTCATTCAGTCAGTAGCTTCAAACATTTCTGGTATATGAATAACATGATGTTTTTCAATGGCAAAAATCAATGAATATTGTAAATGCACAAACAGTAATTTCTCCGCATTGCAAGGTGCAATTCTGAAATTTTTTGCTTTTTCCTGCTCCTCTTAGCATGATAAAGAAGATTCAAAGAGAGTGAGATGCCAGCTCCTTTCATTCAGTCAGTAGCTTCAAACATTTCTGGTATATGAATAACATGATGTTTTTCAATGGCAAAAATCAATGAATATTGTAAATGCACAAACAGTAATTTCTCCGCATTGCAAGGTGCAATTCTGAAATTTTTTGTTTTTCCTGCTCCTCTTAGCATGATAAAGAAGATTCAAAGAGAGTGAGATGCCAGCTCCTTTCATTCAGTCAGTAGCTTCAAACATTTCTGGTATATGAATAACATGATGTTTTTCAATGGCAAAAATCAATGAATATTGTAAATGCACAAACAGTAATTTCTCCGCATTGCAAGGTGCAATTTTGAAATTTTTTGCTTTTTCCTGCTCCTCTTAGCATGATAAAGAAGATTCAAAGAGAGTGAGATGCCAGCTCCTTTCATTCAGTCAGTAGCTTCAAACATTTCTGGTATATGAATAACATGATGTTTTTCAATGGCAAAAATCAATGAATATTGTAAATGCACAAACAGTAATTTCTCCGCATTGCAAGGTGCAATTCTGAAATTTTTTGTTTTTCCTGCTCCTCTTAGCATGATAAAGAAGATTCAAAGAGAGTGAGATGCCAGCTCCTTTCATTCAGTCAGTAGCTTCAAACATTTCTGGTATATGAATAACATGATGTTTTTCAATGGCAAAAATCAATGAATATTGTAAATGCACAAACAGTAATTTCTCCGCATTGCAAGGTGCAATTTTGAAATTTTTTGCTTTTTCCTGCTCCTCTTAGCATGATAAAGAAGATTCAAAGAGAGTGAGATGCCAGCTCCTTTCATTCAGTCAGTAGCTTCAATCATTTCTGGACGTTTTTCAATGGCAAAAATCAATGAATATTGTAAATGCACAAACAGTAATTTCTCCGCATTGCAAGGTGCAATTCTGAAATTTTTTGCTTTTTCCTGCTCCTCTTAGCATGATAAACAAGATTCAAAGAGAGTGAGATGCCAGCTCCTTTCATTCAGTCAGTAGCTTCAATCATTTCTGGATGTTTTTCAATGGCAAAAATCAATGAATATTGTAAATACACAAACAGTAATTTCTCCGCATTGCAAAGGTGCAATTCTGAAATTTTTTGCTTTTTTCTGCTCCTCTTAGCATGATAAAAAAGATTCAAAGAGAGTGAGATGCCAGCTCCTTTCATTCAGTCAGTAGCTTCAAACATTTCTGCTATATGAATAACATGATGTTTTTCAATGGCAAAAATCAATGAATATTGTAAATGCACAAACAGTAATTTCTCCGCATTGCAAGGTGCAATTCTGAAATTTTTTGCTTTTTCCTGCTCCTCTTAGCATGATAAAGAAGATTCAAAGAGAGTGAGATGCCAGCTCCTTTCATTCAGTCAGTAGCTTGAATCATTTCTGGACGTTTTTCAATGGCAAAAATCAATGAATATTGTAAATGCACAAACAGTAATTTCTCCGCATTGCAAGGTGCAATTCTGAAATTTTTTGCTTTTTCCTGCTCCTCTTAGCATGATAAACAAGATTCAAAGAGAGTGAGATGCCAGCTCCTTTCATTCAGTCAGTAGCTTCAATCATTTCTGGATGTTTTTCAATGGCAAAAATCAATGAATATTGTAAATGCACAAACAGTAATTTCTCCGCATTGCAAGGTGCAATTCTGAAATTTTTTGCTTTTTCCTGCTCCTCTTAGCATGATAAAGAAGATTCAAAGAGAGTGAGATGCCAGCTCCTTTCATTCAGTCAGTAGCTTCAATCATTTCTGGATGTTTTTCAATGGCAAAAATCAATGAATATTGTAAATGCACAAACAGTAATTTCTCCGCATTGCAAGGTGCAATTCTGAAATTTTTTGCTTTTTCCTGCTCCTCTTAGCATGATAAAGAAGATTCAAAGAGAGTGAGATGCCAGCTCCTTTCATTCAGTCAGTAGCTTTAAACATTTCTGGTATATGAATAACATGATGTTTTTCAATGGCAAAAATCAATGAATATTGTAAATGCACAAACAGTAATTTCTCCGCATTGCAAGGTGCAATTCTGAAATTTTTTGCTTTTTCCTGCTCCTCTTAGCATGATAAAGAAGATTCAAAGAGAGTGAGATGCCAGCTCCTTTCATTCAGTCAGTAGCTTCAATCATTTCTAGACGTTTTTCAATGGCAAAAATCAATGAATATTGTAAATGCACAAACAGTAATTTCTCCGCATTGCAAGGTGCAATTCTGAAATTTTTTGCTTTTTCCTGCTCCTCTTAGCATGATAAAGAAGATTCAAAGAGAGTGAGATGCCAGCTCGTTTCATTCAGTCAGTAGCTTCAAACATTTCTGGTATATGAATAACATGATGTTTTTCAATGGCAAAAATCAATGAATATTGTAAATGCACAAACAGTAATTTCTCCGCATTGCAAGGTGCAATTCTGAAATTTTTTGCTTTTTCCTGCTCCTCTTAGCATGATAAAGAAGATTCAAAGAGAGTGAGATGCCAGCTCCTTTCATTCAGTCAGTAGCTTCAAACATTTCAGGTATATGAATAACATGATGTTTTTCAATGGCAAAAATCAATGAATATTGTAAATGCACAAACAGTAATTTCTCCGCATTGCAAGGTGCAATTCTGAAATTTTTTGTTTTTCCTGCTCCTCTTAGCATGATAAAGAAGATTCAAAGAGAGTGAGATGCCAGCTCCTTTCATTCAGTCAGTAGCTTCAAACATTTCTGGTATATGAATAACATAATGTTTTTCAATGGCAAAAATCAATGAATATTGTAAATGCACAAACAGTAATTTCTCCGCATTGCAAGGTGCAATTTTGAAATTTTTTGCTTTTTCCTGCTCCTCTTAGCATGATAAAGAAGATTCAAAGAGAGTGAGATGCCAGCTCCTTTCATTCAGTCAGTAGCTTCAAACATTTCTGGTATATGAATAACATGATGTTTTTCAATGGCAAAAATCAATGAATATTGTAAATGCACAAACAGTAATTTCTCCGCATTGCAAGGTGCAATTCTGAAATTTTTTGTTTTTCCTGCTCCTCTTAGCATGATAAAGAAGATTCAAAGAGAGTGAGATGCCAGCTCCTTTCATTCAGTCAGTAGCTTCAAACATTTCTGGTATATGAATAACATGATGTTTTTCAATGGCAAAAATCAATGAATATTGTAAATGCACAAACAGTAATTTCTCCGCATTGCAAGGTGCAATTCTGAATTTTTTTGTTTTTCCTGCTCCTCTTAGCATGATAAAGAAGATTCAAAGAGAGTGAGATGCCAGCTCCTTTCATTCAGTCAGTAGCTTCAAACATTTCTGGTATATGAATAACATGATATTTTTCAATGGCAAAAATCAATGAATATTGTAAATGCACAAACAGTAATTTCTCCGCATTGCAAGGTGCAATTTTGAAATTTTTTGCTTTTTCCTGCTCCTCTTAGCATGATAAAGAAGATTCAAAGAGAGTGAGATGCCAGCTCCTTTCATTCAGTCAGTAGCTTCAATCATTTCTGGACGTTTTTCAATGGCAAAAATCAATGAATATTGTAAATGCACAAACAGTAATTTCTCCGCATTGCAAGGTGCAATTCTGAAATTTTTTGCTTTTTCCTGCTCCTCTTAGCATGATAAACAAGATTCAAAGAGAGTGAGATGCCAGCTCCTTTCATTCAGTCAGTAGCTTCAATCATTTCTGGATGTTTTTCAATGGCAAAAATCAATGAATATTGTAAATGCACAAACAGTAATTTCTCCGCATTGCAAAGGTGCAATTCTGAAATTTTTTGCTTTTTTCTGCTCCTCTTAGCATGATAAAAAAGATTCAAAGAGAGTGAGATGCCAGCTCCTTTCATTCAGTCAGTAGCTTCAAACATTTCTGGTATATGAATAACATGATGTTTTTCAATGGCAAAAATCAATGAATATTGTAAATGCACAAACAGTAATTTCTCCGCATTGCAAGGTGCAATTCTGAAATTTTTTGCTTTTTCCTGCTCCTCTTAGCATGATAAAGAAGATTCAAAGAGAGTGAGATGCCAGCTCCTTTCATTCAGTCAGTAGCTTCAATCATTTCTGGACGTTTTTCAATGGCAAAAATCAATGAATATTGTAAATGCACAAACAGTAATTTCTCCGCATTGCAAGGTGCAATTCTGAAATTTTTTGCTTTTTCCTGCTCCTCTTAGCATGATAAACAAGATTCGTAGAGAGTGAGATGCCAGCTCCTTTCATTCAGTCAGTAGCTTCAATCATTTCTGGATGTTTTTCAATGGCAAAAATCAATGAATATTGTAAATGCACAAACAGTAATTTCTCCGCATTGCAAGGTGCAATTCTGAAATTTTTTGCTTTTTCCTGCTCCTCTTAGCATGATAAAGAAGATTCAAAGAGAGTGAGATGCCAGCTCCTTTCATTCAGTCAGTAGCTTCAATCATTTCTGGATGTTTTTCAATGGCAAAAATCAATGAATATTGTAAATGCACAAACAGTAATTTCTCCGCATTGCAAGGTGCAATTCTGAAATTTTTTGCTTTTTCCTGCTCCTCTTAGCATGATAAAGAAGATTCAAAGAGAGTGAAATGCCAGCTCCTTTCATTCAGTCAGTAGCTTCAAACATTTCTGGTATATGAATAACATGATGTTTTTCAATGGCAAAAATCAATGAATATTGTAAATGCACAAACAGTAATTTCTCCGCATTGCAAGGTGCAATTCTGAAATTTTTTGTTTTTCCTGCTCCTCTTAGCATGATAAAGAAGATTCAAAGAGAGTGAGATGCCAGCTCCTTTCATTCAGTCAGTAGCTTCAATCATTTCTGGACGTTTTTCAATGGCAAAAATCATTGAATATTGTAAATGCACAAACAGTAATTTATCCGCATTGCAAGGTGCAATTCTGAAATTTTTTGCTTTTTCCTGCTCCTCTTAGCATGATAAAGAAGATTCAAAGAGAGTGAGATGCCAGCTCCTTTCATTCAGTCAGTAGCTTCAATCATTTCTGGTATATGAATAACATGATGTTTTTCAATGGCAAAAATCAATGAATATTGTAAATGCACAAACAGTAATTTCTCCGCATTGCAAGGTGCAATTCTGAAATTTTTTGCTTTTTCCTGCTCCTCTTAGCATGATAAACAAGATTCAAAGAGAGTGAGATGCCAGCTCCTTTCATTCAGTCAGTAGCTTCAATCATTTCTGGACTTTTTCAATGGCAAAAATCAATGAATATTGTAAATGCACAAACAGTAATTTCTCCGCATTGCAAGGTGCAATTCTGAATTTTTTTGCTTTTTCCTGCTACTCTTAGCATGATAAAGAAGATTCAAAGAGAGTGAGATGCCAGCTCCTTTCATTCAGTCAGTAGCTTTAAACATTTCTGGTATATGAATAACATGATGTTTTTCAATGGCAAAAATCAATGAATATTGTAAATGCACAAACAGTAATTTCTCCGCATTGCAAGGTGCAATTCTGAAATTTTTTGCTTTTTCCTGCTCCTCTTAGCATGATAAAGAAGATTCAAAGAGAGTGAGATGCCAGCTCCTTTCATTCAGTCAGTAGCTTCAATCATTTCTGGACGTTTTTCAATGGCAAAAATCAATGAATATTGTAAATGCACAAACAGTAATTTCTCCGCATTGCAAGGTGCAATTCTGAAATTTTTTGCTTTTTCCTGCTCCTCTTAGCATGATAAAGAAGATTCAAAGAGAGTGAGATGCCAGCTCCTTTCATTCAGTCAGTAGCTTCAATCATTTCTGGACGTTTTTCAATGGCAAAAATCAATGAATATTGTAAATGCACAAACAGTAATTTCTTCGCATTGCAAGGTGCAATTCTGAAATTTTTTGCTTTTTCCTGCTCCTCTTAGCATGATAAAGAAGATTCAAAGAGAGTGAGATGCCAGCTCCTTTCATTCAGTCAGTAGCTTTAAACATTTCTGGTATATGAATAACATGATGTTTTTCAATGGCAAAAATCAATGAATATTGTAAATGCACAAACAGTAATTTCTCCGCATTGCAAGGTGCAATTCTGAAATTTTTTTCTTTTTCCTGCTCCTCTTAGCATGATAAAGAAGATTCAAAGAGAGTGAGATGCCAGCTCCTTTCATTCAGTCAGTAGCTTCAATCATTTCTAGACGTTTTTCAATGGCAAAAATCAATGAATATTGTAAATGCACAAACAGTAATTTCTCCGCATTGCAAGGTGCAATTCTGAAATTTTTTGCTTTTTCCTGCTCCTCTTAGCATGATAAAGAAGATTCAAAGAGAGTGAGATGCCAGCTCGTTTCATTCAGTCAGTAGCTTCAAACATTTCTGGTATATGAATAACATGATGATTTTCAATGGCAAAAATCAATGAATATTGTAAATGCACAAACAGTAATTTCTCCGCATTGCAAGGTGCAATTCTGAAATTTTTTGCTTTTTCCTGCTCCTCTTAGCATGATAAAGAAGATTCAAAGAGAGTGAGATGCCAGCTCCTTTCATTCAGTCAGTAGCTTCAAACATTTCTGGTATATGAATAACATGATGTTTTTCAATGGCAAAAATCAATGAATATTGTAAATGCACAAACAGTAATTTCTCCGCATTGCAAGGTGCAATTCTGAAATTTTTTGTTTTTCCTGCTCCTCTTAGCATGATAAAGAAGATTCAAAGAGAGTGAGATGCCAGCTCCTTTCATTCAGTCAGTAGCTTCAAACATTTCTGGTATATGAATAACATGATGTTTTTCAATGGCAAAAATCAATGAATATTGTAAATGCACAAACAGTAATTTCTCCGCATTGCAAGGTGCAATTTTGAAATTTTTTGCTTTTTCCTGCTCCTCTTAGCATGATAAAGAAGATTCAAAGAGAGTGAGATGCCAGCTCCTTTCATTCAGTCAGTAGCTTCAAACATTTCTGGTATATGAATAACATGATGTTTTTCAATGGCAAAAATCAATGAATATTGTAAATGCACAAACAGTAATTTCTCCGCATTGCAAGGTGCAATTCTGAAATTTTTTGTTTTTCCTGCTCCTCTTAGCATGATAAAGAAGATTCAAAGAGAGTGAGATGCCAGCTCCTTTCATTCAGTCAGTAGCTTCAAACATTTCTGGTATATGAATAACATGATATTTTTCAATGGCAAAAATCAATGAATATTGTAAATGCACAAACAGTAATTTCTCCGCATTGCAAGGTGCAATTTTGAAATTTTTTGCTTTTTCCTGCTCCTCTTAGCATGATAAAGAAGATTCAAAGAGAGTGAGATGCCAGCTCCTTTCATTCAGTCAGTAGCTTCAATCATTTCTGGACGTTTTTCAATGGCAAAAATCAATGAATATTGTAAATGCACAAACAGTAATTTCTCCGCATTGCAAGGTGCAATTCTGAAATTTTTTGCTTTTTCCTGCTCCTCTTAGCATGATAAAGAAGATTCAAAGAGAGTGAGATGCCAGCTCCTTTCATTCAGTCAGTAGCTTCAATCATTTCTGGTATATGAATAACATGATGTTTTTCAATGGCAAAAATCAATGAATATTGTAAATGCACAAACAGTAATTTCTCCGCATTGCAAGGTGCAATTCTGAAATTTTTTGCTTTTTCCTGCTCCTCTTAGCATGATAAACAAGATTCAAAGAGAGTGAGATGCCAGCTCCTTTCATTCAGTCAGTAGCTTCAATCATTTCTGGACTTTTTCAATGGCAAAAATCAATGAATATTGTAAATGCACAAACAGTAATTTCTCCGCATTGCAAGGTGCAATTCTGAAATTTTTTGCTTTTTCCTGCTACTCTTAGCATGATAAAGAAGATTCAAAGAGAGTGAGATGCCAGCTCCTTTCATTCAGTCAGTAGCTTTAAACATTTCTGGTATATGAATAACATGATGTTTTTCAATGGCAAAAATCAATGAATATTGTAAATGCACAAACAGTAATTTCTCCGCATTGCAAGGTGCAATTCTGAAATTTTTTGCTTTTTCCTGCTCCTCTTAGCATGATAAAGAAGATTCAAAGAGAGTGAGATGCCAGCTCCTTTCATTCAGTCAGTAGCTTCAATCATTTCTGGACGTTTTTCAATGGCAAAAATCAATGAATATTGTAAATGCACAAACAGTAATTTCTCCGCATTGCAAGGTGCAATTCTGAAATTTTTTGCTTTTTCCTGCTCCTCTTAGCATGATAAAGAAGATTCAAAGAGAGTGAGATGCCAGCTCCTTTCATTCAGTCAGTAGCTTCAATCATTTCTGGACGTTTTTCAATGGCAAAAATCAATGAATATTGTAAATGCACAAACAGTAATTTCTTCGCATTGCAAGGTGCAATTCTGAAATTTTTTGCTTTTTCCTGCTCCTCTTAGCATGATAAAGAAGATTCAAAGAGAGTGAGGTGCCAGCTCGTTTCATTCAGTCAGTAGCTTCAAACATTTCTGGTATATGAATAACATGATGTTTTTCAATGGCAAAAATCAATGAATATTGTAAATGCACAAACAGTAATTTCTCCGCATTGCAAGGTGCAATTCTGAAATTTTTTGCTTTTTCCTGCTCCTCTTAGCATGATAAAGAAGATTCAAAGAGAGTGAGATGCCAGCTCCTTTCATTCAGTCAGTAGCTTCAATAATTTCTGGACGTTTTTCAATGGCAAAAATCATTGAATATTGTAAATGCACAAACAGTAATTTCTCCGCATTGCAAGGTGCAATTCTGAAATTTTTTGCTTTTTCCTGCTCCTCTTTGCATGATAAAGAAGATTCAAAGAGAGTGAGATGCCAGCTCCTTTCATTCAGTCAGTAGCTTCAATCATTTCTGGTATATGAATAACATGATGTTTTTCAATGGCAAAAATCAATGAATATTGTAAATGCACAAACAGTAATTTCTCCGCATTGCAAGGTGCAATTCTGAAATTTTTTGCTTTTTCCTGCTCCTCTTAGCATGATAAAGAAGATTCAAAGAGAGTGAGATGCCAGCTCCTTTCATTCAGTCAGTAGCTTCAATCATTTCTGGACGTTTTTCAATGGCAAAAATCAATGAATATTGTAAATGCACAAACAGTAATTTCTCCGCATTGCAAGGTGCAATTCTGAAATTTTTTGCTTTTTCCTGCTCCTCTTAGCATGATAAAGAAGATTCAAAGAGAGTGAGATGCCAGCTCCTTTCATTCAGTCAGTAGCTTCAATCATTTCTGGACGTTTTTCAATGGCAAAAATCAATAAATATTGTAAATGCACAAACAGTAATTTCTCCGCATTGCAAGGTGCAATTCTGAAATTTTTTGCTTTTTCCTGCTCCTCTTAGCATGATAAAGAAGATTCAAAGAGAGTGAGATGCCAGCTCCTTTCATTCAGTCAGTAGCTTCAAACATTTCTGGTATATGAATAACATGATGTTTTTCAATGGCAAAAATCAATGAATATTGTAAATGCACAAACAGTAATTTCTCCGCATTGCAAGGTGCAATTCTGAAATTTTTTGCTTTTTCCTGCTCCTCTTAGCATGATAAAGAAGATTCAAAGAGAGTGAGATGCCAGCTCCTTTCATTCAGTCAGTAGCTTCAAACATTTCTGGTATATGAATAACATGATGTTTTTCAATGGCAAAAATCAATGAATATTGTAAATGCACAAACAGTAATTTCTCCGCATTGCAAGGTGCAATTCTGAAATTTTTTGCTTTTTCCTGCTCCTCTTAGCATGATAAAGAAGATTCAAAGAGAGTGAGATGCCAGCTCCTTTCATTCAGTCAGTAGCTTCAATCATTTCTGGACGTTTTTCAATGGCAAAAATCAATGAATATTGTAAATGCACAAACAGTAATTTCTCCGCATTGCAAGGTGCAATTCTGAAATTTTTTGCTTTTTCCTGCTCCTCTTAGCATGATAAAGAAGATTCAAAGAGAGTGAGATGCCAGCTCCTTTCATTCAGTCAGTAGCTTCAATCATTTCTGGACGTTTTTCAATGGCAAAAATCAATGAATATTGTAAATGCACAAACAGTAATTTCTTCGCATTGCAAGGTGCAATTCTGAAATTTTTTGCTTTTTCCTGCTCCTCTTAGCATGATAAAGAAGATTCAAAGAGAGTGAGGTGCCAGCTCGTTTCATTCAGTCAGTAGCTTCAAACATTTCTGGTATATGAATAACATGATGTTTTTCAATGGCAAAAATCAATGAATATTGTAAATGCACAAACAGTAATTTCTCCGCATTGCAAGGTGCAATTCTGAAATTTTTTGCTTTTTCCTGCTCCTCTTAGCATGATAAAGAAGATTCAAAGAGAGTGAGATGCCAGCTCCTTTCATTCAGTCAGTAGCTTCAATAATTTCTGGACGTTTTTCAATGGCAAAAATCATTGAATATTGTAAATGCACAAACAGTAATTTCTCCGCATTGCAAGGTGCAATTCTGAAATTTTTTGCTTTTTCCTGCTCCTCTTTGCATGATAAAGAAGATTCAAAGAGAGTGAGATGCCAGCTCCTTTCATTCAGTCAGTAGCTTCAATCATTTCTGGTATATGAATAACATGATGTTTTTCAATGGCAAAAATCAATGAATATTGTAAATGCACAAACAGTAATTTCTCCGCATTGCAAGGTGCAATTCTGAAATTTTTTGCTTTTTCCTGCTCCTCTTAGCATGATAAAGAAGATTCAAAGAGAGTGAGATGCCAGCTCCTTTCATTCAGTCAGTAGCTTCAATCATTTCTGGACGTTTTTCAATGGCAAAAATCAATGAATATTGTAAATGCACAAACAGTAATTTCTCCGCATTGCAAGGTGCAATTCTGAAATTTTTTGCTTTTTCCTGCTCCTCTTAGCATGATAAAGAAGATTCAAAGAGAGTGAGATGCCAGCTCCTTTCATTCAGTCAGTAGCTTCAATCATTTCTGGACGTTTTTCAATGGCAAAAATCAATAAATATTGTAAATGCACAAACAGTAATTTCTCCGCATTGCAAGGTGCAATTCTGAAATTTTTTGCTTTTTCCTGCTCCTCTTAGCATGATAAAGAAGATTCAAAGAGAGTGAGATGCCAGCTCCTTTCATTCAGTCAGTAGCTTCAAACATTTCTGGTATATGAATAACATGATGTTTTTCAATGGCAAAAATCAATGAATATTGTAAATGCACAAACAGTAATTTCTCCGCATTGCAAGGTGCAATTCTGAAATTTTTTGCTTTTTCCTGCTCCTCTTAGCATGATAAAGAAGATTCAAAGAGAGTGAGATGCCAGCTCCTTTCATTCAGTCAGTAGCTTCAATCATTTCTGGACGTTTTTCAATGGCAAAAATCAATGAATATTGTAAATGCACAAACAGTAATTTCTCCGCATTGCAAGGTGCAATTCTGAAATTTTTTGCTTTTTCCTGCTCCTCTTAGCATGATAAAGAAGATTCAAAGAGAGTGAGATGCCAGCTCCTTTCATTCAGTCAGTAGCTTCAATCATTTCTGGACGTTTTTCAATGGCAAAAATCAATAAATATTGTAAATGCACAAACAGTAATTTCTCCGCATTGCAAGGTGCAATTCTGAAATTTTTTGCTTTTTCCTGCTCCTCTTAGCATGATAAAGAAGATTCAAAGAGAGTGAGATGCCAGCTCCTTTCATTCAGTCAGTAGCTTCAAACATTTCTGGTATATGAATAACATGATGTTTTTCAATGGCAAAAATCAATGAATATTGTAAATGCACAAACAGTAATTTCTCCGCATTGCAAGGTGCAATTCTGAAATTTTTTGCTTTTTCCTGCTCCTCTTAGCATGATAAAGAAGATTCAAAGAGAGTGAGATGCCAGCTCCTTTCATTCAGTCAGTAGCTTCAAACATTTCTGGTATATGAATAACATGATGTTTTTCAATGGCAAAAATCAATGAATATTGTAAATGCACAAACAGTAATTTCTCCGCATTGCAAGGTGCAATTCTGAAATTTTTTGCTTTTTCCTGCTCCTCTTAGCATGATAAAGAAGATTCAAAGAGAGTGAGATGCCTGCTCCTTTCATTCAGTCAGTAGCTTCAATCATTTCTGGACGTTTTTCAATGGCAAAAATCATTGAATATTGTAAATGCACAAACAGTAATTTCTCCGCATTGCAAGGTGCAATTCTGAAATTTTTTGCTTTTTCCTGCTCCTCTTAGCATGATAAAGAAGATTCAAAGAGAGTGAGATGCCAGCTCCTTTCATTCAGTCAGTAGCTTCAATCATTTCTGGTATATGAATAACATGATGTTTTTCAATGGCAAAAATCAATGAATATTGTAAATGCACAAACAGTAATTTCTCCGCATTGCAAGGTGCAATTCTGAAATTTTTTGCTTTTTCCTGCTCCTCTTAGCATGATAAACAAGATTCAAAGAGAGTGAGATGCCAGCTCCTTTCATTCAGTCAGTAGCTTCAATCATTTCTGGACTTTTTCAATGGCAAAAATCAATGAATATTGTAAATGCACAAACAGTAATTTCTCCGCATTGCAAGGTGCAATTCTGAAATTTTTTGCTTTTTCCTGCTCCTCTTAGCATGATAAAGAAGATTCAAAGAGAGTGAGATGCCAGGTCCTTTCATTCAGTCAGTAGCTTTAAACATTTCTGGTATATGAATAACATGATGTTTTTCAATGGCAAAAATCAATGAATATTGTAAATGCACAAACAGTAATTTCTCCGCATTGCAAGGTGCAATTCTGAAATTTTTTGCTTTTTCCTGCTCCTCTTAGCATGATAAAGAAGATTCAAAGAGAGTGAGATGCCAGCTCCTTTCATTCAGTCAGTAGCTTCAATCATTTCTGGACGTTTTTCAATGGCAAAAATCAATGAATATTGTAAATGCACAAACAGTAATTTCTCCGCATTGCAAGGTGCAATTCTGAAATTTTTTGCTTTTTCCTGCTCTTCTTAGCATGATAAAGAAGATTCAAAGAGAGTGAGATGCCAGCTCCTTTCATTCAGTCAGTAGCTTCAATCATTTCTGGACGTTTTTCAATGGCAAAAATCAATGAATATTGTAAATGCACAAACAGTAATTTCTCCGCATTGCAAGGTGCAATTCTGAAATTTTTTGCTTTTTCCTGCTCCTCTTAGCATGATAAAGAAGATTCAAAGAGATTGAGATGCCAGCTCCTTTCATTCAGTCAGTAGCTTCAAACATTTCTGGTATATGAATAACATGATGTTTTTCAATGGCAAAAATCAATGAATATTGTAAATGCACAAACAGTAATTTCTTCGCATTGCAAGGTGCAATTCTGAAATTTTTTGCTTTTTCCTGCTCCTCTTAGCATGATAAAGAAGATTCAAAGAGAGTGAGATGCCAGCTCCTTTCATTCAGTCAGCAGCTTCAAACATTTCTGGTATATGAATAACATGATGTTTTTCAATGGCAAAAATCAATGAATATTGTAAATGCACAAACAGTAATTTCTCCGCATTGCAAGGTGCAATTCTGAAATTTTTTGCTTTTTCCTGCTCCTCTTAGCATGATAAAGAAGATTCAAAGAGAGTGAGATGCCAGCTCCTTTCATTCAGTCAGTAGCTTCAATCATTTCTGGAGGTTTTTCAATGGCAAAAATCATTGAATATTGTAAATGCACAAACAGTAATTTCTCCGCATTGCAAGGTGCAGTTCTGAAATTTTTTGCTTTTTCCTGCTCCTCTTAGCATGATAAAGAAGATTCAAAGAGAGTGAGATGCCAGCTCCTTTCATTCAGTCAGTAGCTTCAATCATTTCTGGACGTTTTTCAATGGCAAAAATCAATGAATATTGTAAATGCACAAACAGTAATTTCTCCGCATTGCAAGGTGCAATTCTGAAATTTTTTGCTTTTTCCTGCTCCTCTTAGCATGATAAACAAGATTCAAAGAGAGTGAGATGCCAGCTCCTTTCATTCAGTCAGTAGCTTCAATCATTTCTGGACGTTTTTCAATGGCAAAAATCAATGAATATTGTAAATGCACAAACAGTAATTTCTCCGCATTGCAAGGTGCAATTCTGAAATTTTTTGCTTTTTCCTGCTCCTCTTAGCATGATAAAGAAGATTCAAAGAGAGTGAGATGCCAGCTCCTTTCATTCAGTCAGTAGCTTCAAACATTTCTGGTATATGAATAACATGATGTTTTTCAATGGCAAAAATCAATGAATATTGTAAATGCACAAACAGTAATTTCTCCGCATTGCAAGGTGCAATTCTGAAATTTTTTGCTTTTTCCTGCTCCTCTTAGCATGATAAAGAAGATTCAAAGAGAGTGAGATGCCAGCTCCTTTCATTCAGTCAGTAGCTTCAATCATTTCTGGACGTTTTTCAATGGCAAAAATCAATGAATATTGTAAATGCACAAACAGTAATTTCTCCGCATTGCAAGGTGCAATTCTGAAATTTTTTGCTTTTTCCTGCTCCTCTTAGCATGATAAACAAGATTCAAAGAGAGTGAGATGCCTGCTCCTTTCATTCAGTCAGTAGCTTCAATCATTTCTGGACGTTTTTCAATGGCAAAAATCAATGAATATTGTAAATGCACAAACAGTAATTTCTCCGCATTGCAAGGTGCAATTCTGGAATTTTTTGCTTTTTCCTGCTCCTCTTAGCATGATAAAGAAGATTCAAAGAGAGTGAGATGCCAGCTCCTTTCATTCAGTCAGTAGCTTCAATCATTTCTGGACGTTTTTCAATGGCAAAAATCAATGAATATTGTAAATGCACAAACAGTAATTTCTCCGCATTGCAAGGTGCAATTCTGAAATTTTTTGCATTTTCCTGCTCCTCTTAGCATGATAAAGAAGATTCAAAGAGAGTGAGATGCCAGCTCCTTTCATTCAGTCAGTAGCTTCAAACATTTCTGGTATATGAATAACATGATGTTTTTCAATGGCAAAAATCAATGAATATTGTAAATGCACAAACAGTAATTTCTCCGCATTGCAAGGTGCAATTCTGAAATTTTTTGCTTTTTCCTGCTCCTCTTAGCATGATAAACAAGATTCAATGAGAGTGAGATGCCAGTTCCTTTCATTCAGTCAGTAGCTTCAATCATTTCTGGACGTTTTTCAATGGCAAAAATCAATGAATATTGAAAATGCACAAACAGTAATTTCTCCGCATTGCAAGGTGCAATTCTGAAATTTTTTGCTTTTTCCTGCTCCTCTTAGCATGATAAAGAAGATTCAAAGAGAGTGAGATGCCAGCTCCTTTCATTCAGTCAGTAGCTTCAAACATTTCTGGTATATGAATAACATGATGTTTTTCAATGGCAAAAATCAATGAATATTGTAAATGCACAAACAGTAATTTCTCCGCATTGCAAGGTGCAATTCTGAAATTTTTTGCTTTTTCCTGCTCCTCTTAGCATGATAAAGAAGATTCAAAGAGAGTGAGATGCCAGCTCCTTTCATTCAGTCAGTAGCTTCAATCATTTCTGGACGTTTTTCAATGGCAAAAATCAATGAATATTGTAAATGCACAAACAGTAATTTCTTCGCATTGCAAGGTGCAATTCTGAAATTTTTTGCTTTTTCCAGCTCCTCTTAGCATGATAAAGAAGATTCAAAGAGATTGAGATGCCAGCTCCTTTCATTCAGTCAGTAGCTTCAAACATTTCTGGTATATGAATAACATGATGTTTTTCAATGGCAAAAATCAATGAATATTGTAAATGCACAAACAGTAATTTCTCCGCATTGCAAGGTGCAATTCTGAAATTTTTTGCTTTTTCCTGCTCCTCTTAGCATGATAAAGAAGATTCAAAGAGAGTGAGATGCCAGCTCCTTTCATTCAGTCAGTAGCTTCAATCATTTCTGGACGTTTTTCAATGGCAAAAATCATTGAATATTGTAAATGCACAAACAGTAATTTCTCCGCATTGCAAGGTGCAATTCTGAAATTTTTTGCTTTTTCCTGCTCCTCTTAGCATGATAAAGATTCAAAGAGAGTGAGATGCCAGCTCCTTTCATTCAGTCAGTAGCTTCAATCATTTCTGGTATATGAATAACATGATGTTTTTCAATGGCAAAAATCAATGAATATTGTAAATGCACAAACAGTAATTTCTCCGCATTGCAAGGTGCAATTCTGAAATTTTTTGCTTTTTCCTGCTCCTCTTAGCATGATAAAGAAGATTCAAAGAGAGTGAGATGCCAGCTCCTTTCATTCAGTCAGTAGCTTCAATCATTTCTGGACGTTTTTCAATGGCAAAAATCAATGAATATTGTAAATGCACAAACAGTAATTTCTTCGCATTGCAAGGTGCAATTCTGAAATTTTTTGCTTTTTCCTGCTCCTCTTAGCATGATAAAGAAGATTCAAAGAGAGTGAGATGCCAGCTCCTTTCATTCAGTCAGTAGCTTCAATCATTTCTGGTATATGAATAACATGATGTTTTTCAATGGCAAAAATCAATGAATATTGTAAATGCACAAACAGTAATTTCTCCGCATTGCAATGTGCAATTCTGACATTTTTTTTCTTTTTCCTGCTCCTCTTAGCATGATAAACAAGATTCAAAGAGAGTGAGATGCCAGCTCCTTTCATTCAGTCAGTAGCTTCAATCATTTCTGGACTTTTTCAATGGCAAAAATCAATGAATATTGTAAATGCACAAACAGTAATTTCTCCGCATTGCAAGGTGCAATTCTGAAATTTTTTGCTTTTTCCTGCTCCTCTTAGCATGATAAAGAAGATTCAAAGAGAGTGAGATGCCAGGTCCTTTCATTCAGTCAGTAGCTTTAAACATTTCTGGTATATGAATAACATGATGTTTTTCAATGGCAAAAATCAATGAATATTGTAAATGCACAAACAGTAATTTCTCCGCATTGCAAGGTGCAATTCTGAAATTTTTTGCTTTTTCCTGCTCCTCTTAGCATGATAAAGAAGATTCAAAGAGAGTGAGATGCCAGCTCCTTTCATTCAGTCAGTAGCTTCAATCATTTCTGGACGTTTTTCAATGGCAAAAATCAATGAATATTGTAAATGCACAAACAGTAATTTCTCCGCATTGCAAGGTGCAATTCTGAAATTTTTTGCTTTTTCCTGCTCCTCTTAGCATGATAAAGAAGATTCAAAGAGAGTGAGATGCCAGCTCCTTTCATTCAGTCAGTAGCTTCAATCATTTCTGGACGTTTTTCAATGGCAAAAATCAATGAATATTGTAAATGCACAAACAGTAATTTCTCCGCATTGCAAGGTGCAATTCTGAAATTTTTTGCTTTTTCCTGCTCCTCTTAGCATGATAAAGAAGATTCAAAGAGATTGAGATGCCAGCTCCTTTCATTCAGTCAGTAGCTTCAAACATTTCTGGTATATGAATAACATGATGTTTTTCAATGGCAAAAATCAATGAATATTGTAAATGCACAAACAGTAATTTCTCCGCATTGCAAGGTGCAATTCTGAAATTTTTTGCTTTTTCCTGCTCCTCTTAGCATGATAAAGAAGATTCAAAGAGAGTGAGATGCCAGCTCCTTTCATTCAGTCAGTAGCTTCAAACATTTCTGGTATATGAATAACATGATGTTTTTCAATGGCAAAAATCAATGAATATTGTAAATGCACAAACAGTAATTTCTCCGCATTGCAAGGTGCAATTCTGAAATTTTTTGCTTTTTCCTGCTCCTCTTAGCATGATAAAGAAGATTCAAAGAGAGTGAGATGCCAGCTCCTTTCATTCAGTCAGTAGCTTCAATCATTTCTGGACGTTTTTCAATGGCAAAAATCATTGAATATTGTAAATGCACAAACAGTAATTTCTCCGCATTGCAAGGTGCAATTCTGAAATTTTTTGCTTTTTCCTGCTCCTCTTAGCATGATAAAGAAGATTCAAAGAGAGTGAGATGCCAGCTCCTTTCATTCAGTCAGTAGCTTCAATCATTTCTGGACGTTTTTCAATGGCAAAAATCAATGAATATTGTAAATGCACAAACAGTAATTTCTCCGCATTGCAAGGTGCAATTCTGAAATTTTTTGCTTTTTCCTGCTCCTCTTAGCATGATAAACAAGATTCAAAGAGAGTGAGATGCCAGCTCCTTTCATTCAGTCAGTAGCTTCAATAATTTCTGGACGTTTTTCAATGGCAAAAATCAATGAATATTGTAAATGCACAAACAGTAATTTCTCCGCATTGCAAGGTGCAATTCTGAAATTTTTTGCTTTTTCCTGTTCCTCTTAGCATGATAAAGAAGATTCAAAGAGAGTGAGATGCCAGCTCCTTTCATTCAGTCAGTAGCTTCAAACATTTCTGGTATATGAATAACATGATGTTTTTCAATGGCAAAAATCAATGAATATTGTAAATGCACAAACAGTAATTTCTCCGCATTGCAAGGTGCAATTCTGAAATTTTTTGCTTTTTCCTGCTCCTCTTAGCATGATAAAGAAGATTCAAAGAGAGTGAGATGCCAGCTCCTTTCATTCAGTCAGTAGCTTCAATCATTTCTGGACGTTTTTCAATGGCAAAAATCAATGAATATTGTAAATGCACAAACAGTAATTTCTCCGCATTGCAAGGTGCAATTCTGAAATTTTTTGCTTTTTCCTGCTCCTCTTAGCATGATAAACAAGATTCAAAGAGAGTGAGATGCCAGCTCCTTTCATTCACTCAGTAGCTTCAATCATTTCTGGACGTTTTTCAATGGCAAAAATCAATGAATATTGTAAATGCACAAACAGTAATTTCTCCGCATTGCAAGGTGCAATTCTGAAATTTTTTGCTTTTTCCTGCTCCTCTTAGCATGATAAAGAAGATTCAAAGAGAGTGAGATGCCAGCTCCTTTCATTCAGTCAGTAGCTTCAATCATTTCTGGACGTTTTTCAATGGCAAAAATCAATGAATATTGTAAATGCACAAACAGTAATTTCTCCGCATTGCAAGGTGCAATTCTGAATTTTTTTGCATTTTCCTGCTCCTCTTAGCATGATAAAGAAGATTCAAAGAGAGTGAGATGCCAGCTCCTTTCATTCAGTCAGTAGCTTCAATCATTTCTGGACGTTTTTCAATGGCAAAAATCAATGAATATTGTAAATGCACAAACAGTAATTTCTCCGCATTGCAAGGTGCAATTCTGAAATTTTTTGCTTTTTCCTGCTCCTCTTAGCATGATAAAGAAGATTCAAAGAGAGTGAGATGCCAGCTCCTTTCATTCAGTCAGTAGCTTCAAACATTTCTGGTATATGAATAACATGATGTTTTTCAATGGCAAAAATCAATGAATATTGTAAATGCACAAACAGTAATTTCTCCGCATTGCAAGGTGCAATTCTGAAATTTTTTGCTTTTTCCTGCTCCTCTTAGCATGATAAAGAAGATTCAAAGAGAGTGAGATGCCAGCTCCTTTCATTCAGTCAGTAGCTTCAATCATTTCTGGACGTTTTTCAATGGCAAAAATCATTGAATATTGTAAATGCACAAACAGTAATTTCTCCGCATTGCAAGGTGCAATTCTGAAATTTTTTGCTTTTTCCTGCTCCTCTTAGCATGATAAAGAAGATTCAAAGAGAGTGAGATGCCAGCTCCTTTCATTCAGTCAGTAGCTTCAATCATTTCTGGACGTTTTTCAATGGCAAAAATCAATGAATATTGTAAATGCACAAACAGTAATTTCTCCGCATTGCAAGGTGCAATTCTGAAATTTTTTGCTTTTTCCTGCTCCTCTTAGCATGATAAACAAGATTCAAAGAGAGTGAGATGCCAGCTCCTTTCATTCAGTCAGTAGCTTCAATAATTTCTGGACGTTTTTCAATGGCAAAAATCAATGAATATTGTAAATGCACAAACAGTAATTTCTCCGCATTGCAAGGTGCAATTCTGAAATTTTTTGCTTTTTCCTGTTCCTCTTAGCATGATAAAGAAGATTCAAAGAGAGTGAGATGCCAGCTCCTTTCATTCAGTCAGTAGCTTCAAACATTTCTGGTATATGAATAACATGATGTTTTTCAATGGCAAAAATCAATGAATATTGTAAATGCACAAACAGTAATTTCTCCGCATTGCAAGGTGCAATTCTGAAATTTTTTGCTTTTTCCTGCTCCTCTTAGCATGATAAAGAAGATTCAAAGAGAGTGAGATGCCAGCTCCTTTCATTCAGTCAGTAGCTTCAATCATTTCTGGACGTTTTTCAATGGCAAAAATCAATGAATATTGTAAATGCACAAACAGTAATTTCTCCGCATTGCAAGGTGCAATTCTGAAATTTTTTGCTTTTTCCTGCTCCTCTTAGCATGATAAACAAGATTCAAAGAGAGTGAGATGCCAGCTCCTTTCATTCACTCAGTAGCTTCAATCATTTCTGGACGTTTTTCAATGGCAAAAATCAATGAATATTGTAAATGCACAAACAGTAATTTCTCCGCATTGCAAGGTGCAATTCTGAAATTTTTTGCTTTTTCCTGCTCCTCTTAGCATGATAAAGAAGATTCAAAGAGAGTGAGATGCCAGCTCCTTTCATTCAGTCAGTAGCTACAAACATTTCTGGTATATGAATAACATGATGTTTTTCAATGGCAAAAATCAATGAATATTGTAAATGCACAAACAGTAATTTCTCCGCATTGCAAAGTGCAATTCTGAAATTTTTTGCTTTTTCCTGCTCCTCTTAGCATGATAAAGAAGATTCAAAGAGAGTGAGATGCCAGCTCCATTCATTCAGTCAGTAGCTTCAAACATTTCTGGTATATGAATAACATGATGTTTTTCAATGGCAAAAATCAATGAATATTGTAAATGCACAAACAGTAATTTCTCCGCATTGCAAGGTGCAATTCTGAAATTTTTTGCTTTTTCCTGCTCCTCTTAGCATGATAAAGAAGCTTCAAAGAGAGTGAAATGCCAGCTCCTTTCATTCAGTCAGTAGCTTCAATCATTTCTGGACGTTTTCAATGGCAAAAATCATTGAATATTGTAAATGCACAAACAGTAATTTCTCCGCATTGCAAGGTGCAATTCTGAAATTTTTTGCTTTTTCCTGCTCCTCTTAGTATGATAAAGAAGATTCAAAGAGAGTGAGATGCCAGCTCCTTTCATTCAGTCAGTAGCTTCAATCATTTCTGGTATATGAATAACATGATGTTTTTCAATGGCAAAAATCAATGAATATTGTAAATGCACAAACAGTAATTTCTCCGCATTGCAAGGTGCAATTCTGAAATTTTTTGCTTTTTCCTGCTCCTCTTAGCATGATAAAGAAGATTCAAAGAGAGTGAGATGCCAGCTCCTTTCATTCAGTCAGTAGCTTCAATCATTTCTGGACGTTTTTCAATGGCAAAAATCAATGAATATTGTAAATGCACAAACAGTAATTTCTCCGCATTGCAAGGTGCAATTCTGAAATTTTTTGCTTTTTCCTGCTCCTCTTAGCATGATAAAGAAGATTCAAAGAGAGTGAGATGCCAGCTCCTTTCATTCAGTCAGTAGCTTCACTCATTTCTGGACGTTTTTCAATGGCAAAAATCAATGAATATTGTAAATGCACAAACAGTAATTTCTCCGCATTGCAAGGTGCAATTCTGAAATTTTTTGCTGTTTCCTGCTCCTCTTAGCATGATAAAGAAGCTTCAAAGAGAGTGAAATGCCAGCTCCTTTCATTCAGTCAGTAGCTTCAATCATTTCTGGACGTTTTCAATGGCAAAAATCATTGAATATTGTAAATGCACAAACAGTAATTTCTCCGCATTGCAAGGTGCAATTCTGAAATTTTTTGCTTTTTCCTGCTCCTCTTAGTATGATAAAGAAGATTCAAAGAGAGTGAGATGCCAGCTCCTTTCATTCAGTCAGTAGCTTCAATCATTTCTGGTATATGAATAACATGATGTTTTTCAATGGCAAAAATCAATGAATATTGTAAATGCACAAACAGTAATTTCTCCGCATTGCAAGGTGCAATTCTGAAATTTTTTGCTTTTTCCTGCTCCTCTTAGCATGATAAAGAAGATTCAAAGAGAGTGACATGCCAGCTCCTTTCATTCAGTCAGTAGCTTCAATCATTTCTGGACGTTTTTCAATGGCAAAAATCAATGAATATTGTAAATGCACAAACAGTAATTTCTCCGCATTGCAAGGTGCAATTCTGAAATTTTTTGCTTTTTCCTGCTCCTCTTAGCATGATAAAGAAGATTCAAAGAGAGTGAGATGCCAGCTCCTTTAGGGTTAGGGTTAGGGTTAGGGTTAGGGTTAGGGTTAGGGTTAGGGTTAGGGGTTAGGGTTAGGGTTAGGGTTAGGGTTAGGGTTAGGGTTAGGGTTAGGGTTAGGGTTAGGGTTAGGGTTAGGGTTAGGGTTAGGGTCAGTAGCTTCAATCATTTCTGGACGTTTTTCAATGGCAAAAATCAATGAATATTGTAAATGCACAAACAGTAATTTCTCCGCATTGCAAGGTGCAATTCTGAATTTTTTTGCTTTTTCCTGCTCCTCTTAGCATGATAAAGAAGATTCAAAGAGAGTGAGATGCCAGCTCCTTTCATTCAGTCAGTAGCTTCAAACATTTCTGGTATATGAATAACATGATGTTTTTCAATGGCAAAAATCAATGAATATTGTAAATGCACAAACAGTAATTTCTCCGCATTGCAAGGTGCAATTCTGAAATTTTTTGCTTTTTCCTGCTCCTCTTAGCATGATAAAGAAGATTCAAAGAGAGTGAGATGCCAGCTCCTTTCATTTAGTCAGTAGCTTCAATCATTTCTGGACATTTTTCAATGGCAAAAATCACTGAATATTGTAAATGCACAAACAGTAATTTCTCCGCATTGCAAGGTGCAATTCTGAATTTTTTTGCTTTTTCCTGCTCCTCTTAGCATGATAAACAAGATTCAAAGAGAGTGAGATGCCAGCTCCTTTCATTCAGTCAGTAGCTTCAAACATTTCTGGTATATGAATAACATGATGTTTTTCAATGGCAAAAATCAATGAATATTGTAAATGCACAAACAGTAATTTCTCCGCATTGCAAGGTGCAATTCTGAAATTTTTTGCTTTTTCCTGCTCCTCTTAGCATGATAAAGAAGATTCAAAGAGAGTGAGATGCCAGCTCCTTTCATTCAGTCAGTAGCTTCAATCATTTCTGGATGTTTTTCAATGGCAAAAATCAATGAATATTGTAAATGCACAAACAGTAATTTCTCCGCATTGCAAGGTGCAATTCTGAAATTTTTTGCTTTTTCCTGCTCCTCTTAGCATGATAAACAAGATTCAAAGAGAGTGAGATGCCAGCTCCTTTCATTCAGTCAGTAGCTTCAATCATTTCTGGACGTTTTTCAATGGCAAAAATCAATGAATATTGTAAATGCACAAACAGTAATTTCTCCGCATTGCAAGGTGCAATTCTGAAATTTTTTGCTTTTTCCTGCTCCTCTTAGCATGATAAAGAAGATTCAAAGAGAGTGAGATGCCAGCTCCTTTCATTCAGTCAGTAGCTTCAATCATTTCTGGACGTTTTTCAATGGCAAAAATCAATGAATATTGTAAATGCACAAACAGTAATTTCTCCGCATTGCAAGGTGCAATTCTGAAATTTTTTGCATTTTCCTGCTCCTCTTAGCATGATAAAGAAGATTCAAAGAGAGTGAGATGCCAGCTCCTTTCATTCAGTCAGTAGCTTCAATCATTTCTGGTATATGAATAACATGATGTTTTTCAATGGCAAAAATCAATGAATATTGTAAATGCACAAACAGTAATTTCTCCGCATTGCAAGGTGCAATTCTGAAATTTTTTGCTTTTTCCTGCTCCTCTTAGCATGATAAAGAAGATTCAAAGAGAGTGAGATGCCAGCTCCTTTCATTCAGTCAGTAGCTTCAATCATTTCTGGACATTTTTCAATGGCAAAAATCATTGAATATTGTAAATGCACAAACAGTAATTTCTCCGCATTGCAAGGTGCAATTCTGAAATTTTTTGCTTTTTCCTGCTCCTCTTAGCATGATAAAGAAGATTCAAAGAGAGTGAGATGCCAGCTCCTTTCATTCAGTCAGTAGCTTCAATCATTTCTGGTATATGAATAACATGATGTTTTTCAATGTCAAAAATCAATGAATTTTGTAAATGCACAAACAGTAATTTCTCCGCATTGCAAGGTGCAATTCTGAAATTTTTTGCTTTTTCCTGCTCCTCTTAGCATGATAAAGAAGATTCAAAGAGAGTGAGATGCCAGCTCCTTTCATTAAGTCAGTAGCTTCAATCATTTCTGGACGTTTTTCAATGGCAAAAATCAATGAATATTGTAAATGCACAAACAGTAATTTCTCCGCATTGCAAGGTGCAATTCTGAAATTTTTTGCTTTTTCCTGCTCCTCTTAGCATGATAAACAAGATTCAAAGAGAGTGAGATGCCAGCTCCTTTCATTCAGTCAGTAGCTTCAATCATTTCTGGACGTTTTTCAATGGCAAAAATCAATGAATATTGTAAATGCACAAACAGTAATTTCTCCGCATTGCAAGGTGCAATTCTGAAATTTTTTGCTTTTTCCTGCTCCTCTTAGCATGATAAAGAAGATTCAAAGAGAGTGAGATGCCAGCTCCTTTCATTCAGTCAGTAGCTTCAAACATTTCTGGTATATGAATAACATGATGTTTTTCAATGGCAAAAATCAATGAATATTGTAAATGCACAAACAGTAATTTCTCCGCATTGCAAGGTGCAATTCTGAAATTTTTTGCTTTTTCCTGCTCCTCTTAGCATGATAAACAAGATTCAAAGAGAGTGAGATGCCAGCTCCTTTCATTCAGTCAGTAGCTTCAATCATTTCTGGACGTTTTTCAATGGCAAAAATCAATGAATATTGTAAATGCACAAACAGTAATTTCTCCGCATTGCAAGGTGCAATTCTGAAATTTTTTGCTTTTTCCTGCTCCTCTTAGCATGAGAAAGAAGATACAAAGAGAGTGAGATGCCAGCTCCTTTCATTCAGTCAGTAGCTTCAATCATTTCTGGACGTTTTTCAATGGCAAAAATCATTGAATATTGTAAATGCACAAACAGTAATTTCTCCGCATTGCAAGGTGCAATTCTGAAATTTTTTGCTTTTTCCTGCTCCTCTTAGCATGATAAAGAAGATTCAAAGAGAGTGAGATGCCAGCTCCTTTCATTCAGTCAGTAGCTTCAAACATTTCTGGTATATGAATAACATGATGTTTTTCAATGGCAAAAATCAATGAATATTGTAAATGCACAAACAGTAATTTCTCCGCATTGCAAGGTGCAATTCTGAAATTTTTTACATTTTCCTGCTCCTCTTAGCATGATAAAGAAGATTCAAAGAGAGTGAGATGCCAGCTCCTTTCATTCAGTCAGTAGCTTCAAACATTTCTGGTATATGAATAACATGATGTTTTTCAATGGCAAAAATCAATGAATATTGTAAATGCACAAACAGTAATTTCTCCGCATTGCAAGGTGCAATTCTGAAATTTTTTGCTTTTTCCTGCTCCTCTTAGCATGATAAACAAGATTCAAAGAGAGTGAGATGCCAGCTCCTTTCATTCAGTCAGTAGCTTCAATCATTTCTGGACGTTTTTCAATGGCAAAAATCAATGAATATTGTAAATGCACAAACAGTAATTTCTCCGCATTGCAAGGTGCAATTCTGAAATTTTTTGCTTTTTCCTGCTCCTCTTAGCATGATAAAGAAGATTCAAAGAGAGTGAGATGCCAGCTCCTTTCATTCAGTCAGTAGCTTCAATCATTTCTGGACGTTTTTCAATGGCAAAAATCAATGAATATTGTAAATGCACAAACAGTAATTTCTCCGCATTGCAAGGTGCAATTATGAAATTTTTTGCATTTTCCTGCTCCTCTTAGCATGATAAAGAAGATTCAAAGAGAGTGAGATGCCAGCTCCTTTCATTCAGTCAGTAGCTTCAATCATTTCTGGTATATGAATAACATGATGTTTTTCAATGGCAAAAATCAATGAATATTGTAAATGCACAAACAGTAATTTCTCCGCATTGCAAGGTGCAATTCTGAAATTTTTTGCTTTTTCCTGCTCCTCTTAGCATGATAAAGAAGATTCAAAGAGAGTGAGATGCCAGCTCCTTTCATTCAGTCAGTAGCTTCAATCATTTCTGGACATTTTTCAATGGCAAAAATCATTGAATATTGTAAATGCACAAACAGTAATTTCTCCGCATTGCAAGGTGCAATTCTGAAATTTTTTGCTTTTTCCTGCTCCTCTTAGCATGATAAAGAAGATTCAAAGAGAGTGAGATGCCAGCTCCTTTCATTCAGTCAGTAGCTTCAATCATTTCTGGTATATGAATAACATGATGTTTTTCAATGTCAAAAATCAATGAATTTTGTAAATGCACAAACAGTAATTTCTCCGCATTGCAAGGTGCAATTCTGAAATTTTTTGCTTTTTCCTGCTCCTCTTAGCATGATAAAGAAGATTCAAAGAGAGTGAGATGCCAGCTCCTTTCATTAAGTCAGTAGCTTCAATCATTTCTGGACGTTTTTCAATGGCAAAAATCAATGAATATTGTAAATGCACAAACAGTAATTTCTCCGCATTGCAAGGTGCAATTCTGAAATTTTTTGCTTTTTCCTGCTCCTCTTAGCATGATAAACAAGATTCAAAGAGAGTGAGATGCCAGCTCCTTTCATTCAGTCAGTAGCTTCAATCATTTCTGGACGTTTTTCAATGGCAAAAATCAATGAATATTGTAAATGCACAAACAGTAATTTCTCCGCATTGCAAGGTGCAATTCTGAAATTTTTTGCTTTTTCCTGCTCCTCTTAGCATGATAAAGAAGATTCAAAGAGAGTGAGATGCCAGCTCCTTTCATTCAGTCAGTAGCTTCAAACATTTCTGGTATATGAATAACATGATGTTTTTCAATGGCAAAAATCAATGAATATTGTAAATGCACAAACAGTAATTTCTCCGCATTGCAAGGTGCAATTCTGAAATTTTTTGCTTTTTCCTGCTCCTCTTAGCATGATAAACAAGATTCAAAGAGAGTGAGATGCCAGCTCCTTTCATTCAGTCAGTAGCTTCAATCATTTCTGGACGTTTTTCAATGGCAAAAATCAATGAATATTGTAAATGCACAAACAGTAATTTCTCCGCATTGCAAGGTGCAATTCTGAAATTTTTTGCTTTTTCCTGCTCCTCTTAGCATGAGAAAGAAGATACAAAGAGAGTGAGATGCCAGCTCCTTTCATTCAGTCAGTAGCTTCAATCATTTCTGGACGTTTTTCAATGGCAAAAATCATTGAATATTGTAAATGCACAAACAGTAATTTCTCCGCATTGCAAGGTGCAATTCTGAAATTTTTTGCTTTTTCCTGCTCCTCTTAGCATGATAAAGAAGATTCAAAGAGAGTGAGATGCCAGCTCCTTTCATTCAGTCAGTAGCTTCAAACATTTCTGGTATATGAATAACATGATGTTTTTCAATGGCAAAAATCAATGAATATTGTAAATGCACAAACAGTAATTTCTCCGCATTGCAAGGTGCAATTCTGAAATTTTTTACATTTTCCTGCTCCTCTTAGCATGATAAAGAAGATTCAAAGAGAGTGAGATGCCAGCTCCTTTCATTCAGTCAGTAGCTTCAAACATTTCTGGTATATGAATAACATGATGTTTTTCAATGGCAAAAATCAATGAATATTGTAAATGCACAAACAGTAATTTCTCCGCATTGCAAGGTGCAATTCTGAAATTTTTTGCTTTTTCCTGCTCCTCTTAGCATGATAAAGAAGATTCAAAGAGAGTGAGATGCCAGCTCCTTTCATTCAGTCAGTAGCTTCAATCATTTCTGGACGTTTTTCAATGGCAAAAATCAATGAATATTGTAAATGCACAAACAGTAATTTCTCCGCATTGCAAGGTGCAATTCTGAAATTTTTTGCTTTTTCCTGCTCCTCTTAGCATGATAAAGAAGATTCAAAGAGAGTGAGATGCCAGCTCCTTTCATTCAGTCAGTAGCTTCAATCATTTCTGGACGTTTTTCAATGGCAAAAATCAATGAATATTGTAAATGCACAAACAGTAATTTCTCCGCATTGCAAGGTGCAATTCTGAAATTTTTTGCTTTTTCCTTCTCCTCTTAGCATGATAAAGAAGATTCAAAGAGAGTGAGATGCCAGCTCCTTTCATTCAGTCAGTAGCTTCAAACATTTCTGGTATATGAATAACATGATGTTTTTCAATGGCAAAAATCAATGAATATTGTAAATGCACAAACAGTAATTTCTCCGCATTGCAAGGTGCAATTCTGAAATTTTTTGCTTTTTCCTGCTCCTCTTAGCATGATAAAGAAGATTCAAAGAGAGTGAGATGCCAGCTCCTTTCATTCAGTCAGTAGCTTCAATCATTTCTGGTATATGAATAACATGATGTTTTTCAATGGCAAAAATCAATGAATATTGTAAATGCACAAACAGTAATTTCTCCGCATTGCAAGGTGCAATTCCGAAATTTTTTGCTTTTTCCTGCTCCTCTTAGCATGATAAAGAAGATTCAAAGAGAGTGAGATGCCAGCTCCTTTCATTCAGTCAGTAGCTTCAATCATTTCTGGACGTTTTTCAATGGCAAAAATCATTGAATATTGTAAATGCACAAACAGTAATTTCTCCGCATTGCAAGGTGCAATTCTGAAATTTTTTGCTTTTTCCTGCTCCTCTTAGCATGATAAAGAAGATTCAAAGAGAGTGAGATGCCAGCTCCTTTCATTCAGTCAGTAGCTTCAAACATTTCTGGTATATGAATAACATGATGTTTTTCAATGGCAAAAATCAATGAATATTGTAAATGCACAAACAGTAATTTCTCTGCATTGCAAGGTGCAATTCTGAAATTTTTTGCTTTTTCCTGCTCCTCTTAGCATGATAAAGAAGATTCAAAGAGAGTGAGATGCCAGCTCCTTTCATTCAGTCAGTAGCTTCAAACATTTCTGGTATATGAATAACATGATGTTTTTCAATGGCAAAAATCAATGAATATTGTAAATGCACAAACAGTAATTTCTCCGCATTGCAAGGTGCAATTCTGAAATTTTTTGCTTTTTCCTGCTCCTCTTAGCATGATAAAGAAGATTCAAAGAGAGTGAGATGCCAGCTCCTTTCATTCAGTCAGTAGCTTCAATCATTTCTGGACGTTTTTCAATGGCAAAAATCAATGAATATTGTAAATGCACAAACAGTAATTTCTCCGCATTGCAAGGTGCAATTCTGAAATTTTTTGCTTTTTCCTGCTCCTCTTAGCATGATAAAGAAGATTCAAAGAGAGTGAGATGCCAGCTCCTTTCATTCAGTCAGTAGCTTCAATCATTTCTGGACGTTTTTCAATGGCAAAAATCAATGAATATTGTAAATGCACAAACAGTAATTTCTCCGCATTGCAAGGTGCAATTCTGAAATTTTTTGCTTTTTCCTTCTCCTCTTAGCATGATAAAGAAGATTCAAAGAGAGTGAGATGCCAGCTCCTTTCATTCAGTCAGTAGCTTCAAACATTTCTGGTATATGAATAACATGATGTTTTTCAATGGCAAAAATCAATGAATATTGTAAATGCACAAACAGTAATTTCTCCGCATTGCAAGGTGCAATTCTGAAATTTTTTGCTTTTTCCTGCTCCTCTTAGCATGATAAAGAAGATTCAAAGAGAGTGAGATGCCAGCTCCTTTCATTCAGTCAGTAGCTTCAATCATTTCTGGTATATGAATAACATGATGTTTTTCAATGGCAAAAATCAATGAATATTGTAAATGCACAAACAGTAATTTCTCCGCATTGCAAGGTGCAATTCTGAAATTTTTTGCTTTTTCCTGCTCCTCTTAGCATGATAAAGAAGATTCAAAGAGAGTGAGATGCCAGCTCCTTTCATTCAGTCAGTAGCTTCAATCATTTCTGGACGTTTTTCAATGGCAAAAATCAATGAATATTGTAAATGCACAAACAGTAATTTCTCCGCATTGCAAGGTGCAATTCTGAAATTTTTTGCTTTTTCCTGCTCCTCTTAGCATGATAAAGAAGATTCAAAGAGAGTGAGATGCCAGCTCCTTTCATTCAGTCAGTAGCTTCAATCATTTCTGGACGTTTTTCAATGGCAAAAATCAATGAATATTGTAAATGCACAAACAGTAATTTCTCCGCATTGCAAGGTGCAATTCTGAAATTTTTTGCTTTTTCCTTCTCCTCTTAGCATGATAAAGAAGATTCAAAGAGAGTGAGATGCCAGCTCCTTTCATTCAGTCAGTAGCTTCAAACATTTCTGGTATATGAATAACATGATGTTTTTCAATGGCAAAAATCAATGAATATTGTAAATGCACAAACAGTAATTTCTCCGCATTGCAAGGTGCAATTCTGAAATTTTTTGCTTTTTCCTGCTCCTCTTAGCATGATAAAGAAGATTCAAAGAGAGTGAGATGCCAGCTCCTTTCATTCAGTCAGTAGCTTCAATCATTTCTGGTATATGAATAACATGATGTTTTTCAATGGCAAAAATCAATGAATATTGTAAATGCACAAACAGTAATTTCTCCGAATTGCAAGGTGCAATTCCGAAATTTTTTGCTTTTTCCTGCTCCTCTTAGCATGATAAAGAAGATTCAAAGAGAGTGAGATGCCAGCTCCTTTCATTCAGTCAGTAGCTTCAATCATTTCTGGACGTTTTTCAATGGCAAAAATCATTGAATATTGTAAATGCACAAACAGTAATTTCTCCGCATTGCAAGGTGCAATTCTGAAATTTTTTGCTTTTTCCTGCTCCTCTTAGCATGATAAACAAGATTCAAAGAGAGTGAGATGCCAGCTCCTTTCATTCAGTCAGTAGCTTCAATCATTTCTGGACGTTTTTCAATGGCAAAAATCAATGAATATTGTAAATGCACAAACAGTAATTTCTCCGCATTGCAAGGTGCAATTCTGAAATTTTTTGCTTTTTCCTGCTCCTCTTAGCATGATAAAGAAGATTCAAAGAGAGTGAGATGCCAGCTCCTTTCATTCAGTCAGTAGCTTCAATCATTTCTGGACGTTTTTCAATGGCAAAAATCAATGAATATTGTAAATGCACAAACAGTAATTTCTCCGCATTGCAAGGTGCAATTCTGAAATTTTTTGCTTTTTCCTGCTCCTCTTAGCATGATAAACAAGATTCAAAGAGAGTGAGATGCCAGCTCCTTTCATTCAGTCAGTAGCTTCAATCATTTCTGGACGTTTTTCAATGGCAAAAATCAATGAATATTGTAAATGCACAAACAGTAATTTCTCCGCATTGCAAGGTGCAATTCTGAAATTTTTTGCTTTTTCCTGCTCCTCTTAGCATGATAAAGAAGATTCAAAGAGAGTGAGATGCCAGCTCCTTTCATTCAGTCAGTAGCTTCAAACATTTCTGGTATATGAATAACATGATGTTTTTCAATGGCAAAAATTAATGAATATTGTAAATGCACAAACAGTAATTTCTCCGCATTGCAAGGTGCAATTCTGAAATTTTTTGCTTTTTCCTGCTCCTCTTAGCATGATAAAGAAGATTCAAAGAGAGTGAGATGCCAGCTCCTTTCATTCAGTCAGTAGCTTCAATCATTTCTGGACGTTTTTCAATGGCAAAAATCAATGAATATTGTAAATGCACAAACAGTAATTTCTCCGCATTGCAAGGTGCAATTCTGAAATTTTTTGCTTTTTCCTGCTCCTCTTAGCATGATAAACAAGATTCAAAGAGAGTGAGATGCCAGCTCCTTTCATTCAGTCAGTAGCTTCAATCATTTCTGGACGTTTTTCAATGGCAAAAATCAATGAATATTGTAAATGCACAAACAGTAATTTCTCCGCATTGCAAGGTGCAATTCTGAAATTTTTTGCTTTTTCCTGCTCCTCTTAGCATGATAAAGAAGATTCAAAGAGAGTGAGATGCCAGCTCCTTTCATTCAGTCAGTAGCTTCAAACATTTCTGGTATATGAATAACATGATGTTTTTCAATGGCAAAAATCAATGAATATTGTAAATGCACAAACAGTAATTTCTCCGCATTGCAAGGTGCAATTCTGAAATTTTTTGCTTTTTCCTGCTCCTCTTAGCATGATAAAGAAGATTCAAAGAGAGTGAGATGCCAGCTCCTTTCATTCAGTCAGTAGCTTCAATCATTTCTGGACGTTTTTCAATGGCAAAAATCAATGAATATTGTAAATGCACAAACAGTAATTTCTCCGCATTGCAAGGTGCAATTCTGAAATTTTTTGCTTTTTCCTGCTCCTCTTAGCATGTTAAAGAAGATTCAAAGAGAGTGAGATGCCAGCTCCTTTCATTCAGTCAGTAGCTTCAATCATTTCTGGACGTTTTTCAATGGCAAAAATCAATGAATATTGTAAATGCACAAACAGTAATTTCTCCGCATTGCAAGGTGCAATTCTGAAATTTTTTGCTTTTTCCTGCTCCTCTTAGCATGATAAACAAGATTCAAAGAGAGTGAGATGCCAGCTCCTTTCATTCAGTCAGTAGCTTCAATCATTTCTGGACGTTTTTCAATGGCAAAAATCAATGAATATTGTAAATGCACAAACAGTAATTTCTCCGCATTGCAATGTGCAATTCTGAAATTTTTTGCTTTTTCCTGCTCCTCTTAGCATGATAAAGAAGATTCAAAGAGAGTGAGATGCCAGCTCCTTTCATTCAGTCAGTAGCTTCAAACATTTCTGGTATATGAATAACATGATGTTTTTCAATGGCAAAAATCAATGAATATTGTAAATGCACAAACAGTAATTTCTCCGCATTGCAAGGTGCAATTCTGAAATTTTTTGCTTTTTCCTGCTCCTCTTAGCATGATAAAGAAGATTCAAAGAGAGTGAGATGCCAGCTCCTTTCATTCAGTCAGTAGCTTCAATCATTTCTGGACGTTTTTCAATGGCAAAAATCAATGAATATTGTAAATGCACAAACAGTAATTTCTCCGCATTGCAAGGTGCAATTCTGAAATTTTTTGCTTTTTCCTGCTCCTCTTAGCATGATAAAGAAGATTCAAAGAGAGTGAGATGCCAGCTCCTTTCATTCAGTCAGTAGCTTCAAACATTTCTGGTAAATGAATAACATGATGTTTTTCAATGGCAAAAATCAATGAATATTGTAAATGCACAAACAGTAATTTCTCCGCATTGCAAGGTGCAATTCTGAAATTTTTTGCTTTTTCCTGCTCCTCTTAGCATGATAAAGAAGATTCAAAGAGAGTGAGATGCCAGCTCCTTTCATTCAGTCAGTAGCTTCAAACATTTCTGGTATATGAATAACATGATGTTTTTCAATGGCAAAAATCAATGAATATTGTAAATGCACAAACAGTAATTTCTCCGCATTGCAAGGTGCAATTCTGAAATTTTTTGCTTTTTCCTGCTCCTCTTAGCATGATAAAGAAGATTCAAAGAGAGTGAGATGCCAGCTCCTTTCATTCAGTCAGTAGCTTCAATCATTTCTGGATGTTTTTCAATGGCAAAAATCATTGAATATTGTAAATGCACAAACAGTAATTTCTCCGCATTGCAAGGTGCAATTCTGAAATTTTTTGCTTTTTCCTGCTCCTCTTAGCATGATAAAGAAGATTCAAAGAGAGTGAGATGCCAGCTCCTTTCATTCAGTCAGTAGCTTCAATCATTTCTGGTATATGAATAACATGATGTTTTTCAATGGCAAAAATCAATGAATATTGTAAATGCACAAACAGTAATTTCTCCGCATTGCAAGGTGCAATTCTGAAATTTTTTGCTTTTTCCTGCTCCTCTTAGCATGATAAAGAAGATTCAAAGAGAGTGAGATGCCAGCTCCTTTCATTCAGTCAGTAGCTTCAAACATTTCTGGTATATGAATAACATGATGTTTTTCAATGGCAAAAATCAATGAATGTTGTAAATGCACAAACAGTAATTTCTTCGCATTGCAAGGTGCAATTCTGAAATTTTTTGCTTTTTCCTGCTCCTCTTAGCATGATAAAGAAGATTCAAAGAGAGTGAGATGCCAGCTCCTTTCATTCAGTCAGTAGCTTCAATCATTTCTGGACGTTTTTCAATGGCAAAAATCAATGAATATTGTAAATGCACAAACAGTAATTTCTCCGCATTGCAAGGTGCAATTCTGAAATTTTTTGCTTTTTCCTGCTCCTCTTAGCATGATAAAGAAGATTCAAAGAGAGTGAGATGCCAGCTCCTTTCATTCAGTCAGTAGCTTCAATCATTTCTGGACGTTTTTCAATGGCAAAAATCAATGAATATTGTAAATGCACAAACAGTAATTTCTCCGCATTGCAAGGTGCAATTCTGAAATTTTTTGCTTTTTCCTGCTCCTCTTAGCATGTTAAAGAAGATTCAAAGAGAGTGAGATGCCAGCTCCTTTCATTCAGTCAGTAGCTTCAATCATTTCTGGACGTTTTTCAATGGCAAAAATCAATGAATATTGTAAATGCACAAACAGTAATTTCTCCGCATTGCAAGGTGCAATTCTGAAATTTTTTGCTTTTTCCTGCTCCTCTTAGCATGATAAACAAGATTCAAAGAGAGTGAGATGCCAGCTCCTTTCATTCAGTCAGTAGCTTCAATCATTTCTGGACGTTTTTCAATGGCAAAAATCAATGAATATTGTAAATGCACAAACAGTAATTTCTCCGCATTGCAATGTGCAATTCTGAAATTTTTTGCTTTTTCCTGCTCCTCTTAGCATGATAAAGAAGATTCAAAGAGAGTGAGATGCCAGCTCCTTTCATTCAGTCAGTAGCTTCAAACATTTCTGGTATATGAATAACATGATGTTTTTCAATGGCAAAAATCAATGAATATTGTAAATGCACAAACAGTAATTTCTCCGCATTGCAAGGTGCAATTCTGAAATTTTTTGCTTTTTCCTGCTCCTCTTAGCATGATAAAGAAGATTCAAAGAGAGTGAGATGCCAGCTCCTTTCATTCAGTCAGTAGCTTCAATCATTTCTGGACGTTTTTCAATGGCAAAAATCAATGAATATTGTAAATGCACAAACAGTAATTTCTCCGCATTGCAAGGTGCAATTCTGAAATTTTTTGCTTTTTCCTGCTCCTCTTAGCATGATAAAGAAGATTCAAAGAGAGTGAGATGCCAGCTCCTTTCATTCAGTCAGTAGCTTCAAACATTTCTGGTATATGAATAACATGATGTTTTTCAATGGCAAAAATCAATGAATATTGTAAATGCACAAACAGTAATTTCTCCGCATTGCAAGGTGCAATTCTGAAATTTTTTGCTTTTTCCTGCTCCTCTTAGCATGATAAAGAAGATTCAAAGAGAGTGAGATGCCAGCTCCTTTCATTCAGTCAGTAGCTTCAAACATTTCTGGTATATGAATAACATGATGTTTTTCAATGGCAAAAATCAATGAATATTGTAAATGCACAAACAGTAATTTCTCCGCATTGCAAGGTGCAATTCTGAAATTTTTTGCTTTTTCCTGCTCCTCTTAGCATGATAAAGAAGATTCAAAGAGAGTGAGATGCCAGCTCCTTTCATTCAGTCAGTAGCTTCAATCATTTCTGGATGTTTTTCAATGGCAAAAATCATTGAATATTGTAAATGCACAAACAGTAATTTCTCCGCATTGCAAGGTGCAATTCTGAAATTTTTTGCTTTTTCCTGCTCCTCTTAGCATGATAAAGAAGATTCAAAGAGAGTGAGATGCCAGCTCCTTTCATTCAGTCAGTAGCTTCAATCATTTCTGGTATATGAATAACATGATGTTTTTCAATGGCAAAAATCAATGAATATTGTAAATGCACAAACAGTAATTTCTCCGCATTGCAAGGTGCAATTCTGAAATTTTTTGCTTTTTCCTGCTCCTCTTAGCATGATAAAGAAGATTCAAAGAGAGTGAGATGCCAGCTCCTTTCATTCAGTCAGTAGCTTCAAACATTTCTGGTATATGAATAACATGATGTTTTTCAATGGCAAAAATCAATGAATGTTGTAAATGCACAAACAGTAATTTCTTCGCATTGCAAGGTGCAATTCTGAAATTTTTTGCTTTTTCCTGCTCCTCTTAGCATGATAAAGAAGATTCAAAGAGAGTGAGATGCCAGCTCCTTTCATTCAGTCAGTAGCTTCAATCATTTCTGGACGTTTTTCAATGGCAAAAATCAATGAATATTGTAAATGCACAAACAGTAATTTCTCCGCATTGCAAGGTGCAATTCTGAAATTTTTTGCTTTTTCCTGCTCCTCTTAGCATGATAAAGAAGATTCAAAGAGAGTGAGATGCCAGCTCCTTTCATTCAGTCAGTAGCTTCAATCATTTCTGGACGTTTTTCAATGGCAAAAATCAATGAATATTGTAAATGCACAAACAGTAATTTCTCCGCATTGCAAGGTGCAATTCTGAAATTTTTTGCATTTTCCTGCTCCTCTTAGCATGATAAAGAAGATTCAAAGAGAGTGAGATGCCAGCTCCTTTCATTCAGTCAGTAGCTTCAAACATTTCTGGTATATGAATAACATGATGTTTTTGAATGGCAAAAATCATTGAATATTGTAAATACACAAACAGTAATTTCTCCGCATTGCAAGGTGCAATTCTGAAATTTTTTGCTTTTTCCTGCTCCTCTTAGCATGATAAAGAAGATTCAAAGAGAGTGAGATGCCAGCTCCTTTCATTCAGTCAGTAGCTTCAATCATTTCTGGACGTTTTTCAATGGCAAAAATCAATGAATATTGTAAATGCACAAACAGTAATTTCTCCGCATTGCAAGGTGCAATTCTGAAATTTTTTGCTTTTTCCTGCTCCTCTTAGCATGATAAACAAGATTCAAAGAGAGTGAGATGCCAGCTCCTTTCATTCAGTCAGTAGCTTCAATCATTTCTGGACGTTTTTCAATGGCAAAAATCAATGAATATTGTAAATGCACAAACAGTAATTTCTCCGCATTGCAAGGTGCAATTCTGAAATTTTTTGCTTTTTCCTGCTCCTCTTAGCATGATAAAGAAGATTCAAAGAGAGTGAGATGCCAGCTCCTTTCATTCAGTCAGTAGCTTCAAACATTTCTGGTATATGAATAACATGATGTTTTTCAATGGCAAAAATCAATGAATATTGTAAATGCACAAACAGTAATTTCTCCGCATTGCAAGGTGCAATTCTGAAATTTTTTGCTTTTTCCTGCTCCTCTTAGCATGATAAAGAAGATTCAAAGAGAGTGAGATGCCAGCTCCTTTCATTCAGTCAGTAGCTTCAATCATTTCTGGACGTTTTTCAATGCCAAAAATCAATGAATATTGTAAATGCACAAACAGTAATTTCTCCGCATTGCAAGGTGCAATTCTGAAATTTTTTGCTTTTTCCTGCTCCTCTTAGCATGATAAAGAAGATTCAAAGAGAGTGAGATGCCAGCTCCTTTCATTCAGTCAGTAGCTTCAATCATTTCTGGACGTTTTTCAATGGCAAAAATCAATGAATATTGTAAATGCACAAACAGTAATTTCTCCGCATTGCAAGGTGCAATTCTGAAATTTTTTGCTTTTTCCTGCTCCTCTTAGCATGATAAAGAAGATTCAAAGAGAGTGAGATGCCAGCTCCTTTCATTCAGTCAGTAGCTTCAAATATTTCTGGTATATGAATAACATGATGTTTTTCAATGGCAAAAATCAATGAATATTGTAAATGCACAAACAGTAATTTCTCCGCATTGCAAGGTGCAATTCTGAAATTTTTTGCTTTTTCCTGCTCCTCTTAGCATGATAAAGAAGATTCAAAGAGAGTGAGATGCCAGCTCCTTTCATTCAGTCAGTAGCTTCAATCATTTCTGGTATATGAATAACATGATGTTTTTCAATGGCAAAAATCAATGAATATTGTAAATGCACAAACAGTAATTTCTCCGCATTGCAAGGTGCAATTCCGAAATTTTTTGCTTTTTCCTGCTCCTCTTAGCATGATAAAGAAGATTCAAAGAGAGTGAGATGCCAGCTCCTTTCATTCAGTCAGTAGCTTCAATCATTTCTGGACGTTTTTCAATGGCAAAAATCATTGAATATTGTAAATGCACAAACAGTAATTTCTCCGCATTGCAAGGTGCAATTCTGAAATTTTTTGCTTTTTCCTGCTCCTCTTAGCATGATAAACAAGATTCAAAGAGAGTGAGATGCCAGCTCCTTTCATTCAGTCAGTAGCTTCAATCATTTCTGGACGTTTTTCAATGGCAAAAATCAATGAATATTGTAAATGCAGAAACAGTAATTTCTCCGCATTGCAAGGTGCAATTCTGAAATTTTTTGCTTTTTCCTGCTCCTCTAAGCATGATAAAGAAGATTCAAAGAGAGTGAGATGCCAGCTCCTTTCATTCAGTCAGTAGCTTCAATCATTTCTGGACGTTTTTCAATGGCAAAAATCAATGAATATTGTAAATGCACAAACAGTAATTTCTCCGCATTGCAAGGTGCAATTCTGAAATTTTTTGCTTTTTCCTGCTCCTCTTAGCATGATAAAGAAGATTCAAAGAGAGTGAGATGCCAGCTCCTTTCATTCAGTCAGTAGCTTCAATCATTTCTGGACGTTTTTCAATGGCAAAAATCAATGAATATTGTAAATGCACAAACAGTAATTTCTCCGCATTGCAAGGTGCAATTCTGAAATTTTTTGCATTTTCCTGCTCCTCTTAGCATGATAAAGAAGATTCAAAGAGAGTGAGATGCCAGCTCCTTTCATTCAGTCAGTAGCTTCAAACATTTCTGGTATATGAATAACATGATGTTTTTCAATGGCAAAAATCAATGAATATTGTAAATGCACAAACAGTAATTTCTCCGCATTGCAAGGTGCAATTCTGAAATTTTTTGCTTTTTCCTGCTCCTCTTAGCATGATAAAGAAGATTCAGAGAGTGAGATGCCAGCTCCTTTCATTCAGTCAGTAGCTTCAATCATTTCTGGACGTTTTTCAATGGCAAAAATCATTGAATATTGTAAATGCACAAACAGTAATTTCTCCGCATTGCAAGGTGCAATTCTGAAATTTTTTGCTTTTTCCTGCTCCTCTTAGCATGATAAAGAAGATTCAAAGAGAGTGAGATGCCAGCTCCTTGCATTCAGTCAGTAGCTTCAATCATTTCTGGACGTTTTTCAATGGCAAAAAACAATGAATATTGTAAATGCACAAACAGTAATTTCTCCGCATTGCAAGGTGCAATTCTGAAATTTTTTGCTTTTTCCTGCTCCTCTTAGCATGATAAACAAGATTCAAAGAGAGTGAGATGCCAGCTCCTTTCATTCAGTCAGTAGCTTCAATCATTTCTGGACGTTTTTCAATGGCAAAAATCAATGAATATTGTAAATGCACAAACAGTAATTTCTCCGCATTGCAAGGTGCAATTCTGAAATTTTTTGCTTTTTCCTGCTCCTCTTAGCATGATAAAGAAGATTCAAAGAGAGTGAGATGCCAGCTCCTTTCATTCAGTCAGTAGCTTCAAACATTTCTGGTATATGAATAACATGATGTTTTTCAATGGCAAAAATCAATGAATATTGTAAATGCACAAACAGTAACTTCTCCGCATTGCAAGGTGCAATTCTGAAATTTTTTGCTTTTTCCTGCTCCTCTTAGCATGATAAAGAAGATTCAAAGAGAGTGAGATGCCAGCTCCTTTCATTCAGTCAGTAGCTTCAATCATTTCTGGACGTTTTTCAATGGCAAAAATCAATGAATATTGTAAATGCACAAACAGTAATTTCTCCGCATTGCAAGGTGCAATTCTGAAATTTTTTGCTTTTTCCTGCTCCTCTTAGCATGATAAAGAAGATTCAAAGAGAGTGAGATGCCAGCTCCTTTCATTCAGTCAGTAGCTTCAATCATTTCTGGACGTTTTTCAAAGGCAAAAATCAATGAATATTGTAAATGCACAAACAGTAATTTCTCCGCATTGCAAGGTGCAATTCTGAAATTTTTTGCTTTTTCCTGCTCCTCTTAGCATGATAAAGAAGATTCAAAGAGAGTGAGATGCCAGCTCCTTCATTCAGTCAGTAGCTTCAAACATTTCTGGTATATGAATAACATGATGTTTTTCAATGGCAAAAATCAATGAATATTGTAAATGCACAAACAGTAATTTCTCCGCATTGCAAGGTGCAATTCTGAAATTTTTTGCTTTTTCCTGCTCCTCTTAGCATGATAAACAAGATTCAAAGTGAGTGAGATGCCAGCTCCTTTCATTCAGTCAGTAGCTTCAATCATTTCTGGTATATGAATAACATGATGTTTTTCAATGGCAAAAATCAATGAATATTGTAAATGCACAAACAGTAATTTCTCCGCATTGCAAGGTGCAATTCCGAAATTTTTTGCTTTTTCCTGCTCCTCTTAGCATGATAAAGAAGATTCAAAGAGAGTGAGATGCCAGCTCCTTTCATTCAGTCAGTAGCTTCAATCATTTCTGGACGTTTTTCAATGGCAAAAATCATTGAATATTGTAAATGCACAAACAGTAATTTCTCCGCATTGCAAGGTGCAATTCTGAAATTTTTTGCTTTTTCCTGCTCCTCTTAGCATGATAAACAAGATTCAAAGAGAGTGAGATGCCAGCTCCTTTCATTCAGTCAGTAGCTTCAATCATTTCTGGACGTTTTTCAATGGCAAAAATCAATGAATATTGTAAATGCAGAAACAGTAATTTCTCCGCATTGCAAGGTGCAATTCTGAAATTTTTTGCTTTTTCCTGCTCCTCTTAGCATGATAAAGAAGATTCAAAGAGAGTGAGATGCCAGCTCCTTTCATTCAGTCAGTAGCTTCATTCATTTCTGGACGTTTTTCAATGGCAAAAATCAATGAATATTGTAAATGCACAAACAGTAATTTCTCCGCATTGCAAGGTGCAATTCTGAAATTTTTTGCTTTTTCCTGCTCCTCTTAGCATGATAAAGAAGATTCAAAGAGAGTGAGATGCCAGCTCCTTTCATTCAGTCAGTAGCTTCAATCATTTCTGGTATATGAATAACATGATGTTTTTCAATGGCAAAAATCAATGAATATTGTAAATGCACAAACAGTAATTTCTCCGCATTGCAAGGTGCAATTCCGAAATTTTTTGCTTTTTCCTGCTCCTCTTAGCATGATAAAGAAGATTCAAAGAGAGTGAGATGCCAGCTCATTTCATTCAGTCAGTAGCTTCAATCATTTCTGGACGTTTTTCAATGGCAAAAATCATTGAATATTGTAAATGCACAAACAGTAATTTCTCCGCATTGCAAGGTGCAATTCTGAAATTTTTTGCTTTTTCCTGCTCCTCTTAGCATGATAAAGAAGATTCAAAGAGAGTGAGATGCCAGCTCCTTTCATTCAGTCAGTAGCTTCAATCATTTCTGGACGTTTTTCAATGGCAAAAATCAATGAATATTGTAAATGCAGAAACAGTAATTTCTCGGCATTGCAAGGTGCAATTCTGAAATTTTTTGATTTTTCCTGCTCCTCTTAGCATGATAAAGAAGATTCAAAGAGAGTGAGATGCCAGCTCCTTTCATTCAGTCAGTAGCTTCAATCATTTCTGGACGTTTTTCAATGGCAAAAATCAATGAATATTGTAAATGCACAAACAGTAATTTCTCCGCATTGCAAGGTGCAATTCTGAAATTTTTTACTTTTTCCTGCTCCTCTTAGCATGATAAAGAAGATTCAAAGAGACTGAGATGCCAGCTCATTTCATTCAGTCAGTAGCTTCAATCATTTCTGGACGTTTTTCAATGGCAAAAATCAATGAATATTGTAAATGCACAAACAGTAATTTCTCCGCATTGCAAGGTGCAATTCTGAAATTTTTTGCTTTTTCCTGCTCCTCTTAGCATGATAAAGAAGATTCAAAGAGAATGAGATGCCAGCTCCTTTCATTCAGTCAGTAGCTTCAATCATTTCTGGACGTTTTTCAATGGCAAAAATCAATGAATATTGTAAATGCACAAACAGTAATTTCTCCGCATTGCAAGGTGCAATTCTGAAATTTTTTGCATTTTCCTGCTCCTCTTAGCATGATATGAAGATTCAAAGAGAGTGAGATGCCAGCTCCTTTCATTCAGTCAGTAGCTTCAAACATTTCTGGTATATGAATAACATGATGTTTTTCAATGGCAAAAATCAATGAATATTGTAAATGCACAAACAGTAATTTCTCCGCATTACAAGGTGCAATTCTGAAATTTTTTGCTTTTTCCTGCTCCTCTTAGCATGATAAAGAAGATTCAAAGAGAGTGAGATGCCAGCTCCTTTCATTCAGTCAGTAGCTTCAATCATTTCTGGACGTTTTTCAATGGCAAAAATCAATGAATATTGTAAATGCACAAACAGTAATTTCTCCGCATTGCAAGGTGCAATTCTGAAATTTTTTGCTTTTTCCTGCTCCTCTTAGCATGATAAAGAAGATTCAAAGAGAGTGAGATGCCAGCTCCTTTCATTCAGTCAGTAGCTTCAATCATTTCTGGACGTTTTTCAATGGCAAAAATCAATGAATATTGTAAATGCACAAACAGTAATTTCTCCGCATTGCAAGGTGCAATTCTGAAATTTTTTGCATTTTCCTGCTCCTCTTAGCATGATATGAAGATTCAAAGAGAGTGAGATGCCAGCTCCTTTCATTCAGTCAGTAGCTTCAAACATTTCTGGTATATGAATAACATGATGTTTTTCAATGGCAAAAATCAATGAATATTGTAAATGCACAAACAGTAATTTCTCCGCATTACAAGGTGCAATTCTGAAATTTTTTGCTTTTTCCTGCTCCTCTTAGCATGATAAAGAAGATTCAAAGAGAGTGAGATGCCAGCTCCTTTCATTCAGTCAGTAGCTTCAATCATTTCTGGACGTTTTTCAATGGCAAAAATCATTGAATATTGTAAATGCACAAACAGTAATTTCTCCGCATTGCAAGGTGCAATTCTGAAATGTTTTGCTTTTTCCTGCTCCTCTTAGCATGGTAAAGAAGATTCAAAGAGAGTGAGATGCCAGCTCCTTTCATTCAGTCAGTAGCTTCAATCATTTCTGGACGTTTTTCAATGGCAAAAATCAATGAATATTGTAAATGCACAAACAGTAATTTCTCTGCATTGCAAGGTGCAATTCTGAAATTTTTTGCTTTTTCCTGCTCCTCTTAGCATGATAAAGAAGATTCAAAGAGAGTGAGATGCCAGCTCCTTTCATTCAGTCAGTAGCTTCAATCATTTCTGGACGTTTTTCAATGGCAAAAATCAATGAATATTGTAAATGCACAAACAGTAATTTCTCCGCATTGCAAGGTGCAATTCTGAAATTTTTTGCTTTTTCCTGCTCCTCTTAGCATGATAAAGAAGATTCAAAGAGAGTGAGATGCCAGCTCCTTTCATTCAGTCAGTAGCTTCAAACATTTCTGGTATATGAATAACATGATGTTTTTCAATGGCAAAAATCAATGAATATTGTAAATGCACAAACAGTAATTTCTCCGCATTGCAAGGTGCAATTCTGAAATTTTTTGCTTTTTCCTGCTCCTCTTAGCATGATAAAGAAGATTCAAAGAGAGTGAGATGCCAGCTCCTTTTATTCAGTCAGTAGCTTCAATCATTTCTGGACGTTTTTCAATGGCAAAAATCAATGAATATTGAAATGCACAAACAGTAATTTCTCCGCATTGCAAGGTGCAATTCTGAAATTTTTTGCTTTTTCCTGCTCCTCTTAGCATGATAAAGAAGATTCAAAGAGAGTGAGATGCCAGCTCCTTTCATTCAGTCAGTAGCTTCAATCATTTCTGGACGTTTTTCAATGGCAAAAATCAATGAATATTGTAAATGCACAAACAGTAATTTCTCCGCATTGCAAGGTGCAATTCTGAAATTTTTTGCTTTTTCCTGCTCCTCTTAGCATGATAAAGAAGATTCAAAGAGAGTGAGATGCCAGCTCCTTTCATTCAGTCAGTAGCTTCAAACATTTCTGGTATATGAATAACATGATGTTTTTCAATGGCAAAAATCAATGAATATTGTAAATGCACAAACAGTAATTTCTCCGCATTGCAAGGTGCAATTCTGAAATTTTTTGCTTTTTCCTGCTCCTCTTAGCATGATAAAGAAGATTCAAAGAGAGTGAGATGCCAGCTCCTTTCATTCAGTCAGTAGCTTCAAACATTTCTGGTATATGAATAACATGATGTTTTTCAATGGCAAAAATCAATGAATATTGTAAATGCACAAACAGTAATTTCTCCGCATTGCAAGGTGCAATTCTGAAATTTTTTGCTTTTTCCTGCTCCTCTTAGCATGATAAAGAAGATTCAAAGAGAGTGAGATGCCAGCTCCTTTCATTCAGTCAGTAGCTTCAATCATTTCTGGACGTTTTTCAATGGCAAAAATCAATGAATATTGTAAATGCACAAACAGTAATTTCTCCGCATTGCAAGGTGCAATTCTGAAATTTTTTGCTTTTTCCTGCTCCTCTTAGCATGATAAAGAAGATTCAAAGAGAGTGAGATGCCAGCTCCTTTCATTCAGTCAGTAGCTTCAATCATTTCTGGACGTTTTTCAATGGCAAAAATCAATGAATATTGTAAATGCACAAACAGTAATTTCTCCGCATTGCAAGGTGCAATTCTGAAACTTTTTGCTTTTTCCTGCTCCTCTTAGCATGATAAAGAAGATTCAAAGAGAGTGAGATGCCAGCTCCTTTCATTCAGTCAGTAGCTTCAAACATTTCTGGTATATGAATAACATGATGTTTTTCAATGGCAAAAATCAATGAATATTGTAAATGCACAAACAGTAATTTCTCCGCATTGCAAGGTGCAATTCTGAAATTTTTTGCTTTTTCCTGCTCCTCTTAGCATGATAAAGAAGATTCAAAGAGAGTGAGATGCCAGCTCCTTTCATTCAGTCAGTAGCTTCAATCATTTCTGGTATATGAATAACATGATGTTTTTCAATGGCAAAAATCAATGAATATTGTAAATGCACAAACAGTAATTTCTCCGCATTGCAAGGTGCAATTCCGAAATTTTTTGCTTTTTCCTGCTCCTCTTAGCATGATAAAGAAGATTCAAAGAGAGTGAGATGCCAGCTCCTTTCATTCAGTCAGTAGCTTCAATCATTTCTGGACGTTTTTCAATGGCAAAAATCATTGAATATTGTAAATGCACAAACAGTAATTTCTCCGCATTGCAAGGTGCAATTCTGAAATTTTTTGCTTTTTCCTGCTCCTCTTAGCATGATAAAAAAGATTCAAAGAGAGTGAGATGCCAGCTCCTTTCATTCAGTCAGTAGCTTCAATCATTTCTGGACGTTTTTCAATGGCAAAAATCAATGAATATTGTAAATGCACAAACAGTAATTTCTCCGCATTGCAAGGTGCAATTCTGAAATTTTTTGCTTTTTCCTGCTCCTCTTAGCATGATAAAGAAGATTCAAAGAGAGTGAGATGCCAGCTCCTTTCATTCAGTCAGTAGCTTCAATCATTTCTGGACGTTTTTCAATGGCAAAAATCAATGAATATTGTAAATGCACAAACAGTAATTTCTCCGCATTGCAAGGTGCAATTCTGAAATTTTTTGCTTTTTCCTGCTCCTCTTAGCATGATAAACAAGATTCAAAGAGAGTGAGATGCCAGCTCCTTTCATTCAGTCAGTAGCTTCAATCATTTCTGGACGTTTTTCAATGGCAAAAATCAATGAATATTGTAAATGCACAAACAGTAATTTCTCCGCATTCCAAGGTGCAATTCTGAAATTTTTTGCTTTTTCCTGCTCCTCTTAGCATGATAAAGAAGATTCAAAGAGAGTGAGATGCCAGCTCCTTTCATTCAGTCAGTAGCTTCAAACATTTCTGGTATATGAATAACATGATGTTTTTCAATGGCAAAAATCAATGAATATTGTAAATGCACAAACAGTAATTTCTCCGCATTGCAAGGTGCAATTCTGAAATTTTTTGCTTTTTCCTGCTCCTCTTAGCATGATAAAGAAGATTCAAAGAGAGTGAGATGCCAGCTCCTTTCATTCAGTCAGTAGCTTCAATCATTTCTGGACATTTTTCAATGGCAAAAATCAATGAATATTGTAAATGCACAAACAGTAATTTCTCCGCATTGCAAGGTGCAATTCTGAAATTTTTTGCTTTTTCCTGCTCCTCTTAGCATGATAAAGAAGATTCAAAGAGAGTGAGATGCCAGCTCCTTTCATTCAGTCAGTAGCTTCAATCATTTCTGGACGTTTTTCAATGGCAAAAATCAATGAATATTGTAAATGCACAAACAGTAATTTCTCCGCATTGCAAGGTGCAATTCTGAAATTTTTTGCTTTTTCCTGCTCCTCTTAGCATGATAAAGAAGATTCAAAGAGAGTGAGATGCCAGCTCCTTTCATTCAGTCAGTAGCTTCAATCATTTCTGGACGTTTTTCAATGGCAAAAATCAATGAATATTGTAAATGCACAAACAGTAATTTCTCCGCATTGCAAGATGCAATTCTGAAATTTTTTGCTTTTTCCTGCTCCTCTTAGCATGATAAACAAGATTCAAAGAGAGTGAGATGCCAGCTCCTTTCATTCAGTCAGTAGCTTCAATCATTTCTGGACGTTTTTCAATGGCAAAAATCAATGAATATTGTAAATGCACAAACAGTAATTTCTCCGCATTGCAAGGTGCAATTCTGAAATTTTTTGCTTTTTCCTGCTCCTCTTAGCATGATAAAGAAGATTCAAAGAGAGTGAGATGCCAGCTCCTTTCATTCAGTCAGTAGCTTCAAACATTTCTGGTATATGAATAACATGATGTTTTTCAATGGCAAAAATCAATGAATATTGTAAATGCACAAACAGTAATTTCTCCGCATTGCAAGGTGCAATTCTGAAATTTTTTGCTTTTTCCTGCTCCTCTTAGCATGATAAAGAAGATTCAAAGAGAGTGAGATGCCAGCTCCTTTCATTCAGTCAGTAGCTTCAAACATTTCTGGTATATGAATAACATGATGTTTTTCAATGGCAAAAATCAATGAATATTGTAAATGCACAAACAGTAATTTCTCCGCATTGCAAGGTGCAATTCTGAAATTTTTTGCTTTTTCCTGCTCCTCTTAGCATGATAAACAAGATTCAAAGAGAGTGAGATGCCAGCTCCTTTCATTCAGTCAGTAGCTTCAATCATTTCTGGACGTTTTTCAATGGCAAAAATCATTGAATATTGTAAATGCACAAACAGTAATTTCTCCGCATTGCAAGGTGCAATTCTGAAATTTTTTGCTTTCTCCTGCTCCTCTTAGCATGATAAAGAAGATTCAAAGAGAGTGAGATGCCAGCTCCTTTCATTCAGTCAGTAGCTTCAAACATTTCTGGTATATGAATAACATGATGTTTTTCAATGGCAAAAATCAATGAATATTGTAAATGCACAAACAGTAATTTCTCCGCATTGCAAGGTGCAATTCTGAAATTTTTTGCTTTTTCCTGCTCCTCTTAGCATGATAAAGAAGATTCAAAGAGAGTGAGATGCCAGCTCCTTTCATTCAGTCAGTAGCTTCAAACATTTCTGGTATATGAATAACATGATGTTTTTCAATGGCAAAAATCAATGAATATTGTAAATGCACAAACAGTAATTTCTCCGCATTGCAAGTTGCAATTCTGAAATTTTTTGCTTTTTCCTGCTCCTCTTAGCATGATAAAGAAGATTCAAAGAGAGTGAGATGCCAGCTCCTTTCATTCAGTCAGTAGCTTCAATCATTTCTGGACGTTTTTCAATGGCAAAAATCAATGAATATTGTAAATGCACAAACAGTAATTTCTCCGCATTGCAAGGTGCAATTCTGAAATTTTTTGCTTTTTCCTGCTCTTCTTAGCATGATAAACAAGATTCAAAGAGAGTGAGATGCCAGCTCCTTTCATTCAGTCAGTAGCTTCAATCATTTCTGGACGTTTTTCAATGGCAAAAATCAATGAATATTGTAAATGCACAAACAGTAATTTCTCCGCATTCCAAGGTGCAATTCTGAAATTTTTTGCTTTTTCCTGCTCCTCTTAGCATGATAAAGAAGATTCAAAGAGAGTGAGATGCCAGCTCCTTTCATTCAGTCAGTAGCTTCAAACATTTCTGGTATATGAATAACATGATGTTTTTCAATGGCAAAAATCAATGAATATTGTAAATGCACAAACAGTAATTTCTCCGCATTGCAAGGTGCAATTCTGAAATTTTTTGCTTTTTCCTGCTCCTCTTAGCATGACAAAGAAGATTCAAAGAGAGTGAGATGCCAGCTCCTTTCATTCAGTCAGTAGCTTCAATCATTTCTGGACGTTTTTCAATGGCAAAAATCAATGAATATTGTAAATGCACAAACAGTAATTTCTCCGCATTGCAAGGTGCAATTCTGAAATTTTTTGCTTTTTCCTGCTCCTCTTAGCATGATAAAGAAGATTCAAAGAGAGTGAGATGCCAGCTCCTTTCATTCAGTCAGTAGCTTCAATCATTTCTGGACGTTTTTCAATGGCAAAAATCAATGAATATTGTAAATGCACAAACAGTAATTTCTCCGCATTGCAAGGTGCAATTCTGAAATTTTTTGCTTTTTCCTGCTCCTCTTAGCATGATAAAGAAGATTCAAAGAGAGTGAGATGCCAGCTCCTTTCATTCAGTCAGTAGCTTCAATCATTTCTGGACGTTTTTCAATGGCAAAAATCAATGAATATTGTAAATGAACAAACAGTAATTTCTCCGCATTGCAAGGTGCAATTCTGAAATTTTTTGCTTTTTCCTGCTCCTCTTAGCATGATAAACAAGATTCAAAGAGAGTGAGATGCCAGCTCCTTTCATTCAGTCAGTAGCTTCAATCATTTCTGGACGTTTTTCAATAGCAAAAATCAATGAATATTGTAAATGCACAAACAGTAATTTCTCCGCATTGCAAGGTGCAATTCTGAAATTTTTTGCTTTTTCCTGCTCCTCTTAGCATGATAAAGAAGATTCAAAGAGAGTGAGATGCCAGCTCCTTTCATTCAGTCAGTAGCTTCAAACATTTCTGGTATATGAATAACATGATGTTTTTCAATGGCAAAAATCAATGAATATTGTAAATGCACAAAGAGTAATTTCTCCGCATTGCAAGGTGCAATTCTGAAATTTTTTGCTTTTTCCTGCTCCTCTTAGCATGATAAAGAAGATTCAAAGAGAGTGAGATGCCAGCTCCTTTCATTCAGTCAGTAGCTTCAAACATTTCTGGTATATGAATAACATGATGTTTTTCAATGGCAAAAATCAATGAATATTTTAAATGCACAAACAGTAATTTCTCCGCATTGCAATGTGCAATTCTGAAATTTTTTGCTTTTTACTGCTCCTCTTAGCATGATAAAGAAGATTCAAAGAGAGTGAGATGCCAGCTCCTTTCATTCAGTCAGTAGCTTCAAACATTTCTGGTATATGAATAACATGATGTTTTTCAATGGCAAAAATCAATGAATATTGTAAATGCACAAACAGTAATTTCTCCGCATTGCAAGGTGCAATTCTGAAATTTTTTGCTTTTTCCTGCTCCTCTTAGCATGATAAAGAAGATTCAAAGAGAGTGAGATGCCAGCTCCTTTCATTCAGTCAGTAGCTTCAATCATTTCTGGACGTTTTTCAATGGCAAAAATCATTGAATATTGTAAATGCACAAACAGTAATTTCTCCGCATTGCAAGGTGCAATTCTGAAATTTTTTGCTTTTTCCTGCTCCTCTTAGCATGATAAAGAAGATTCAAAGAGAGTGAGATGCCAGCTCCTTTCATTCAGTCAGTAGCTTCAAACATTTCTGGTATATGAATAACATGATGTTTTTCAATGGCAAAAATCAATGAATATTGTAAATGCACAAACAGTAATTTCTCCGCATTGCAAGGTGCAATTCTGAAATTTTTTGCTTTTTCCTGCTCCTCTTAGCATGATAAAGAAGATTCAAAGAGAGTGAGATGCCAGCTCCTTTCATTCAGTCAGTAGCTTCAAACATTTCTGGTATATGAATAACATGATGTTTTTCAATGGCAAAAATCAATGAATATTGTAAATGCACAAACAGTAATTTCTCCGCATTGCAAGGTGCAATTCTGAAATTTTTTGCTTTTTCCTGCTCCTCTTAGCATGATAAAGAAGATTCAAAGAGAGTGAGATGCCAGCTCCTTTCATTCAGTCAGTAGCTTCAATCATTTCTGGACGTTTTTCAATGGCAAAAATCAATGAATATTGTAAATGCACAAACAGTAATTTCTCCGCATTGCAAGGTGCAATTCTGAAATTTTTTGCTTTTTCCTGCTCCTCTTAGCATGATAAAGAAGATTCAAAGAGAGTGAGATGCCAGCTCCTTTCATTCAGTCAGTAGCTTCAATCATTTCTGGACGTTTTTCAATGGCAAAAATCAATGAATATTGTAAATGCACAAACAGTAATTTCTCCGCATTGCAAGGTGCAATTCTGAAATTTTTTGCTTTTTCCTGCTCCTCTTAGCATGATAAAGAAGATTCAAAGAGAGTGAGATGCCAGCTCCTTTCATTCAGTCAGTAGCTTCAATCATTTCTGGTATATGAATAACATGATGTTTTTCAATGGCAAAAATCAATGAATATTGTAAATGCACAAACAGTAATTTCTCCGCATTGCAAGGTGCAATTCCGAAATTTTTTGCTTTTTCCTGCTCCTCTTAGCATGATAAAGAAGATTCAAAGAGAGTGAGATGCCAGCTCCTTTCATTCAGTCAGTAGCTTCAATCATTTCTAGATGTTTTTCAATGGCAAAAATCATTGAATATTGTAAATGCACAAACAGTAATTTCTCCGCATTGCAAGGTGCAATTCTGAAATTTTTTGCTTTTTCCTGCTCCTCTTAGCATGATAAACAAGATTCAAAGAGAGTGAGATGCCAGCTCCTTTCATTCAGTCAGTAGCTTCAATCATTTCTGGACGTTTTTCAATGGCAAAAATCATGAATATTGTAAATGCACAAACAGTAATTTCTCCGCATTGCAAGGTGCAATTCTGAAATTTTTTGCTTTTTCCTGCTCCTCTTAGCATGATAAAGAAGATTCAAAGAGAGTGAGATGCCAGCTCCTTTCATTCAGTCAGTAGCTTCAATCATTTCTGGACGTTTTTCAATGGCAAAAATCAATGAATATTGTAAATGCACAAACAGTAATTTCTCCGCATTGCAAGGTGCAATTCTGAAATTTTTTGCTTTTTCCTGCTCCTCTTAGCATGATAAACAAGATTCAAAGAGAGTGAGATGCCAGCTCCTTTCATTCAGTCAGTAGCTTCAATCATTTCTGGACGTTTTTCAATGGCAAAAATCAATGAATATTGTAAATGCACAAACAGTAATTTCTCCGCATTCCAAGGTGCAATTCTGAAATTTTTTGCTTTTTCCTGCTCCTCTTAGCATGATAAAGAAGATTCAAAGAGAGTGAGATGCCAGCTCCTTTCATTCAGTCAGTAGCTTCAAACATTTCTGGTATATGAATAACATGATGTTTTTCAATGGCAAAAATCAATGAATATTGTAAATGCACAAACAGTAATTTCTCCACATTGCAAGGTGCAATTCTGAAATTTTTTGCTTTTTCCTGCTCCTCTTAGCATGATAAAGAAGATTCAAAGAGAGTGAGATGCCAGCTCCTTTCATTCAGTCAGTAGCTTCAATCATTTCTGGACGTTTTTCAATGGCAAAAATCAATGAATATTGTAAATGCACAAACAGTAATTTCTCCGCATTGCAAGGTGCAATTCTGAAATTTTTTGCTTTTTCCTGCTCCACTTAGCATGATAAAGAAGATTCAAAGAGAGTGAGATGCCAGCTCCTTTCATTCAGTCAGTAGCTTCAATCATTTCTGGACGTTTTTCAATGGCAAAAATCAATGAATATTGTAAATGCACAAACAGTAATTTCTCCGCATTGCAAGGTGCAATTCTGAAATTTTTTGCTTTTTCCTGCTCCTCTTAGCATGATAAAGAAGATTCAAAGAGAGTGAGATGCCAGCTCCTTTCATTCAGTCAGTAGCTTCAATCATTTCTGGACGTTTTTCAATGGCAAAAATCAATGAATATTGTAAATGCACAAACAGTAATTTCTCCGCATTGCAAGGTGCAATTCTGAAATTTTTTGCTTTTTCCTGCTCCTCTTAGCATGATAAACAAGATTCAAAGAGAGTGAGATGCCAGCTCCTTTCATTCAGTCAGTAGCTTCAATCATTTCTGGACGTTTTTCAATGGCAAAAATCAATGAATATTGTAAATGCACAAACAGTAATTTCTCCGCATTGCAAGGTGCAATTCTGAAATTTTTTGCTTTTTCCTGCTCCTCTTAGCATGATAAAGAAGATTCAAAGAGAGTGAGATGCCAGCTCCTTTCATTCAGTCAGTAGCTTCAAACATTTCTGGTATATGAATAACATGATGTTTTTCAATGGCAAAAATCAATGAATATTGTAAATGCACAAACAGTAATTTCTCCGCATTGCAAGGTGCAATTCTGAAATTTTTTGCTTTTTCCTGCTCCTCTTAGCATGATAAAGAAGATTCAAAGAGAGTGAGATGCCAGCTCCTTTCATTCAGTCAGTAGCTTCAATCATTTCTGGACGTTTTTCAATGGCAAAAATCAATGAATATTGTAAATGCACAAACAGTAATTTCTCCGCATTGCAAGGTGCAATTCTGAAATTTTTTGCTTTTTCCTGCTCCTCTTAGCATGATAAAGAAGATTCAAAGAGAGTGAGATGCCAGCTCCTTTCATTCAGTCAGTAGCTTCAATCATTTCTGGACGTTTTTCAATGGCAAAAATCAATGAATATTGTAAATGCACAAACAGTAATTTCTCCGCATTGCAAGGTGCAATTCTGAAATTTTTTGCTTTTTCCTGCTCCTCTTAGCATGATAAAGAAGATTCAAAGAGAGTGAGATGCCAGCTCCTTTCATTCAGTCAGTAGCTTCAAACATTTCTGGTATATGAATAACATGAGATTTTTCAATGGCAAAAATCAATGAATGTTGTAAATGCACAAACAGTAATTTCTCCGCATTGCAAGGTGCAATTCTGAAATTTTTTGCTTTTTCCTGCTCCTCTTAGCATGATAAAGAAGATTCAAAGAGAGTGAGATGCCAGCTCCTTTCATTTAGTCAGTAGCTTCAATCATTTCTGGACGTTTTTCAATGGCAAAAATCAATGAATATTGTAAATGCACAAACAGTAATTTCTCCGCATTGCAAGGTGCAATTCTGAAATTTTTTGCTTTTTCCTGCTCCTCTTAGCATGATAAACAAGATTCAAAGAGAATGAGATGCCAGCTCCTTTCATTCAGTCAGTAGCTTCAATCATTTCTGGACGTTTTTCAATGGCAAAAATCAATGAATATTGTAAATGCACAAACAGTAATTTCTCCGCATTGCAAGGTGCAATTCTGAAATTTTTTGCTTTTTCCTGCTCCTCTTAGCATGATAAAGAAGATTCAAAGAGAGTGAGATGCCAGCTCCTTTCATTCAGTCAGTAGCTTCAAACATTTCTGGTATATGAATAACATGATGTTTTTCAATGGCAAAAATCAATGAATATTGTAAATGCACAAACAGTAATTTCTCCGCATTGCAAGGTGCAATTCTGAAATTTTTTGCTTTTTCCTGCTCCTCTTAGCATGATAAAGAAGATTCAAAGAGAGTGAGATGCCAGCTCCTTTCATTCAGTCAGTAGCTTCAATCATTTCTGGACGTTTTTCAATGGCAAAAATCAATGAATATTGTAAATGCACAAACAGTAATTTCTCCGCATTGCAAGGTGCAATTCTGAAATTTTTTGCTTTTTCCTGCTCCTCTTAGCATGATAAACAAGATTCAAAGAGAGTGAGATGCCAGCTCCTTTCATTAAGTCAGTAGCTTCAATCATTTCTGGACGTTTTTCAATGGCAAAAATCAATGAAAATTGTAAATGCACAAACAGTAATTTCTCCGCATTCCAAGGTGCAATTCTGAAATTTTTTGCTTTTTCCTGCTCCTCTTAGCATGATAAAGAAGATTCAAAGAGAGTGAGATGCCAGCTCCTTTCATTCAGTCAGTAGCTTCAATCATTTCTGGACGTTTTTCAATGGCAAAAATCAATGAATATTGTAAATGCACAAACAGTAATTTCTCCGCATTGCAAGGTGCAATTCTGAAATTTTTTGCATTTTCCTGCTCCTCTTAGCATGATAAAGAAGATTCAAAGAGAGTGAGATGCCAGCTCCTTTCATTCAGTCAGTAGCTTCAATCATTTCTGGTATATGAATAACATGATGTTTTTCAATGTCAAAAATCAATGAATATTGTAAATGCACAAACAGTAATTTCTCCGCATTGCAAGGTGCAATTCTGAAATTTTTTGCTTTTTCCTGCTCCTCTTAGCATGATAAAGAAGATTCAGAGAGTGAGATGCCAGCTCCTTTCATTCAGTCAGTAGCTTCAATCATTTCTGGACGTTTTTCAATGGCAAAAATCATTAAATATTGTAAATGCACAAACAGTAATTTCTCCGCATTGCAAGGTGCAATTCTGAAATTTTTTGCTTTTTCCTGCTCCTCTTAGCATGATAAAGAAGATTCAAAGAGAGTGAGATGCCAGCTCCTTTCATTCAGTCAGTAGCTTCAATCATTTCTGGACGTTTTTCAATGGCAAAAATCAATGAATATTGTAAATGCACAAACAGTAATTTCTCCGCATTGCAAGGTGCAATTCTGAAATTTTTTGCTTTTTCCTGCTCCTCTTAGTATGATAAACAAGATTCAAAGAGAGTGAGATGCCAGCTCCTTTCATTCAGTCAGTAGCTTCAATCATTTCTGGACGTTTTTCAATGGCAAAAATCAATGAATATTGTAAATGCACAAACAGTAATTTCTCCGCATTGCAAGGTGCAATTCTGAAATTTTTTGCTTTTTCCTGCTCCTCTTAGCATGATAAAGAAGATTCAAAGAGAGTGAGATGCCAGCTCCTTTCATTCAGTCAGTAGCTTCAAACATTTCTGGTATATGAATAACATGATGTTTTTCAATGGCAAAAATCAATGAATATTGTAAATGCACAAACAGTAATTTCTCCGCATTGCAAGGTGCAATTCTGAAATTTTTTGCTTTTTCCTGCTCCTCTAAGCATGATAAAGAAGATTCAAAGAGAGTGAGATGCCAGCTCCTTTCATTCAGTCAGTAGCTTCATTCATTTCTGGACGTTTTTCAATGGCAAAAATCAATGAATATTGTAAATGCACAAACAGTAATTTCTCCGCATTGCAAGGTGCAATTCTGAAATTTTTTGCTTTTTCCTGCTCCTCTTAGCATGATAAAGAAGATTCAAAGAGAGTGAGATGCCAGCTCCTTTCATTCAGTCAGTAGCTTCAATCATTTCTGGACGTTTTTCAATGGCAAAAATCAATGAATATTGTAAATGCACAAACAGTAATTTCTCCGCATTGCAAGGTGCAATTCTGAAATTTTTTGCTTTTTCCTGCTCCTCTTAGCATGATAAAGAAGATTCAAAGAGAGTGAGATGCCAGCTCCTTTCATTCAGTCAGTAGCTTCAAACATTTCTGGTATATGAATAACATGATGTTTTTCAATGGCAAAAATCAATGAATATTGTAAATGCACAAACAGTAATTTCTCCGCATTGCAAGGTGCAATTCTGAAATTTTTTGCTTTTTCCTGCTCCTCTTAGCATGATAAAGAAGATTCGAAGATAGTGAGATGCCAGCTCCTTTCATTCAGTCAGTAGCTTCAATCATTTCTGGTATATGAATAACATGATGTTTTTCAATGGCAAAAATCAATGAATATTGTAAATGCACAAACAGTAATTTCTCCGCATTGCAAGGTGCAATTCCGACATTTTTTGCTTTTTCCTGCTCCTCTTAGCATGATAAAGAAGATTCAAAGAGAGTGAGATGCCAGCTCCTTTCATTCAGTCAGTAGCTTCAATCATTTCTGGACGTTTTTCAATGGCAAAAATCATTGAATATTGTAAATGCACAAACAGTAATTTCTCCGCATTGCAAGGTGCAATTCTGAAATTTTTTGCATTTTCCTGCTCCTCTTAGCATGATAAAGAAGATTCAAAGAGAGTGAGATGCCAGCTCCTTTCATTCAGTCAGTAGCTTCAAACATTTCTGGTATATGAATAACATGATGTTTTTCAATGGCAAAAATCAATGAATATTGTAAATGCACAAACAGTAATTTCTCCGCATTGCAAGGTGCAATTCTGAAATTTTTTGCTTTTTCCTGCTCCTCTTAGCATGATAAAGAAGAATCAGAGAGTGAGATGCCAGCTCCTTTCATTCAGTCAGTAGCTTCAATCATTTCTGGACGTTTTTCAATGGCAAAAATCATTGAATATTGTAAATGCACAAACAGTAATTTCTCCGCATTGCAAGGTGCAATTCTGAAATTTTTTGCTTTTTCCTGCTCCTCTTAGCATGATAAAGAAGATTCAAAGAGAGTGAGATGCCAGCTCCTTTCATTCAGTCAGTAGCTTCAATCATTTCTGGACGTTTTTCAATGGCAAAAATCAATGAATATTGTAAATGCACAAACAGTAATTTCTCCGCATTGCAAGGTGCAATTCTGAAATTTTTTGCTTTTTCCTGCTCCTCTTAGCATGATAAACAAGATTCAAAGAGAGTGAGATGCCAGCTCCTTTCATTCAGTCAGTAGCTTCAAACATTTCTGGTATATGAATAACATGATGTTTTTCAATGGCAAAAATCAATGAATATTGTAAATGCACAAACAGTAATTTCTCCGCATTGCAAGGTGCAATTCTGAAATTTTTTGCTTTTTCCTGCTCCTCTTAGCATGATAAAGAAGATTCAAAGAGAGTGAGATGCCAGCTCCTTTCATTCAGTCAGTAGCTTCAATCATTTCTGGACGTTTTTCAATGCCAAAAATCAATGAATATTGTAAATGCACAAACAGTAATTTCTCCGCATTGCAAGGTGCAATTCTGAAATTTTTTGCTTTTTCCTGCTCCTCTTAGCATGATAAAGAAGATTCAAAGAGAGTGAGATGCCAGCTCCTTTCATTCAGTCAGTAGCTTCAATCATTTCTGGACGTTTTTCAATGGCAAAAATCAATGAATATTGTAAATGCACAAACAGTAATTTCTCCGCATTGCAAGGTGCAATTCTGAAATTTTTTGCTTTTTCCTGCTCCTCTTAGCATGATAAAGAAGATTCAAAGAGAGTGAGATGCCAGCTCCTTTCATTCAGTCAGTAGCTTCAAACATTTCTGGTATATGAATAACATGATGTTTTTCAATGGCAAAAATCAATGAATATTGTAAATGCACAAACAGTAATTTCTCCGCATTGCAAGGTGCAATTCTGAAATTTTTTGCTTTTTCCTGCTCCTCTTAGCATGATAAAGAAGATTCAAAGAGAGTGAGATGCCAGCTCCTTTCATTCAGTCAGTAGCTTCAATCATTTCTGGTATATGAATAACATGATGTTTTTCAATGGCAAAAATCAATGAATATTGTAAATGCACAAACAGTAATTTCTCCGCATTGCAAGGTGCAATTCTGAAATTTTTTGCTTTTTCCTGCTCCTCTTAGCATGATAAAGAAGATTCAAAGACAGTGAGATGCCAGCTCCTTTCATTCAGTCAGTAGCTTCAATCATTTCTGGACGTTTTTCAATGGCAAAAATCATTGAATATTGTAAATGCACAAACAGTAATTTCTCCGCATTGCAAGGTGCAATTCTGAATTTTTTTGCTTTTTCCTGCTCCTCTTAGCATGATAAACAAGATTCAAAGAGAGTGAGATGCCAGCTCCTTTCATTCAGTCAGTAGCTTCAATCATTTCTGGACGTTTTTCAATGGCAAAAATCAATGAATATTGTAAATGCACAAACAGTAATTTCTCCGCATTGCAAGGAGCAATTCTGAAATTTTTTGCTTTTTCCTGCTCCTCTTAGCATGATAAAGAAGATTCAAAGAGAGTGAGATGCCAGCTCCTTTCATTCAGTCAGTAGCTTCAATCATTTCTGGTATATGAATAACATGATGTTTTTCAATGGCAAAAATCAATGAATATTGTAAATGCACAAACAGTAATTTCTCCGCATTGCAAGGTGCAATTCCGAAATTTTTTGCTTTTTCCTGCTCCTCTTAGCATGATAAAGAAGATTCAAAGAGAGTGAGATGCCAGCTCCTTTCATTCAGTCAGTAGCTTCAATCATTTCTGGACGTTTTTCAATGGCAAAAATCATTGAATATTGTAAATGCACAAACAGTAATTTCTCCGCATTGCAAGGTGCAATTCTGAAATTTTTTGCTTTTTCCTGCTCCTCTTAGCATGATAAACAAGATTCAAAGAGAGTGAGATGCCAGCTCCTTTCATTCAGTCAGTAGCTTCAATCATTTCTGGACGTTTTTCAATGGCAAAAATCAATGAATATTGTAAATGCAGAAACAGTAATTTCTCCGCATTGCAAGGTGCAATTCTGAAATTTTTTGCTTTTTCCTGCTCCTCTTAGCATGATAAAGAAGATTCAAAGAGAGTGAGATGCCAGCTCCTTTCATTCAGTCAGTAGCTTCATTCATTTCTGGACGTTTTTCAATGGCAAAAATCAATGAATATTGTAAATGCACAAACAGTAATTTCTCCGCATTGCAAGGTGCAATTCTGAAATTTTTTACTTTTTCCTGCTCCTCTTAGCATGATAAAGAAGATTCAAAGAGAGTGAGATGCCAGCTCATTTCATTCAGTCAGTAGCTTCAATCATTTCTGGACGTTTTTCAATGGCAAAAATCAATGAATATTGTAAATGCACAAACAGTAATTTCTCCGCATTGCAAGGTGCAATTCTGAAATTTTTTGCTTTTTCCTGCTCCTCTTAGCATGATAAAGAAGATTCAAAGAGAGTGAGATGCCAGCTCCTTTCATTCAGTCAGTAGCTTCAATCATTTCTGGACGTTTTTCAATGGCAAAAATCAATGAATATTGTAAATGCACAAACAGTAATTTCTCCGCATTGCAAGGTGCAATTCTGAAATTTTTTGCATTTTCCTGCTCCTCTTAGCATGATATGAAGATTCAAAGAGAGTGAGATGCCAGCTCCTTTCATTCAGTCAGTAGCTTCAAACATTTCTGGTATATGAATAACATGATGTTTTTCAATGGCAAAAATCAATGAATATTGTAAATGCACAAACAGTAATTTCTCCGCATTACAAGGTGCAATTCTGAAATTTTTTGCTTTTTCCTGCTCCTCTTAGCATGATAAAGAAGATTCAAAGAGAGTGAGATGCCAGCTCCTTTCATTCAGTCAGTAGCTTCAATCATTTCTGGACGTTTTTCAATGGCAAAAATCATTGAATATTGTAAATGCACAAACAGTAATTTCTCCGCATTGCAAGGTGCAATTCTGAAATTTTTTGCTTTTTCCTGCTCCTCTTAGCATGATAAAGAAGATTCAAAGAGAGTGAGATGCCAGCTCCTTTCATTCAGTCAGTAGCTTCAAACATTTCTGGTATATGAATAACATGATGTTTTTCAATGGCAAAAATCAATGAATATTGTAAATGCACAAACAGTAATTTCTCCGCATTGCAAGGTGCAATTCTGAAATTTTTTGCTTTTTCCTGCTCCTCTTAGCATGATAAAGAAGATTCGGAGAGTGAGATGCCAGCTCCTTTCATTCAGTCAGTAGCTTCAATCATTTCTGGAAGTTTTTCAATGGCAAAAATCATTGAATATTGTAAATGCACAAACAGTAATTTCTCCGCATTGCAAGGTGCAATTCTGAAATTTTTTGCTTTTTCCTGCTCCTCTTAGCATGATAAAGAAGATTCAAAGAGAGTGAGATGCCAGCTCCTTTCATTCAGTCAGTAGCTTCAAACATTTCTGGTATATGAATAACATGATGTTTTTCAATGGCAAAAATCAATGAATATTGTAAATGCGCAAACAGTAACTTCTCCGCATTGCAAGGTGCAATTCTGAAATTTTTTGCTTTTTCCTGCTCCTCTTAGCATGATAAAGAAGATTCAAAGAGAGTGAGATGCCAGCTCCTTTCATTCAGTCAGTAGCTTCAATCATTTCTGGACGTTTTTCAATGGCAAAAATCAATGAATATTGTAAATGCACAAACAGTAATTTCTCCGCATTGCAAGGTGCAGTTCTGAAATTTTTTGCTTTTTCCTGCTCATCTTAGCATGATAAAGAAGATTCAAAGAGAGTGAGATGCCAGCTCCTTTCATTCAGTCAGTAGCTTCAATCATTTCTGGACGTTTTTCAAAGGCAAAAATCAATGAATATTGTAAATGCACAAACAGTAATTTCTCCGCATTGCAAGGTGCAATTCTGAAATTTTTTGCTTTTTCCTGCTCCTCTTAGCATGATAAAGAAGATTCAAAGAGAGTGAGATGCCAGCTCCTTTCATTCAGTCAGTAGCTTCAAACATTTCTGGTATATGAATAACATGATGTTTTTCAATGGCAAAAATCAATGAATATTGTAAATGCACAAACAGTAATTTCTCCGCATTGCAAGGTGCAATTCTGAAATTTTTTGCTTTTTCCTGCTCCTCTTAGCATGATAAAGAAGATTCAAAGAGAGTGAGATGCCAGCTCCTTTCATTCAGTCAGTAGCTTCAATCATTTCTGGTATATGAATAACATGATGTTTTTCAATGGCAAAAATCAATGAATATTGTAAATGCACAAACAGTAATTTCTCCGCATTGCAAGGTGCAATTCCGAAATTTTTTGCTTTTTCCTGCTCCTCTTAGCATGATAAAGAAGATTCAAAGAGAGTGAGATGCCAGCTCATTTCATTCAGTCAGTAGCTTCAATCATTTCTGGACGTTTTTCAATGGCAAAAATCATTGAATATTGTAAATGCACAAACAGTAATTTCTCCGCATTGCAAGGTGCAATTCTGAAATTTTTTGCTTTTTCCTGCTCCTCTTAGCATGATAAAGAAGATTCAAAGAGAGTGAGATGCCAGCTCCTTTCATTCAGTCAGTAGCTTCAATCATTTCTGGACGTTTTTCAATGGCAAAAATCAATGAATATTGTAAATGCAGAAACAGTAATTTCTCGGCATTGCAAGGTGCAATTCTGAAATTTTTTGATTTTTCCTGCTCCTCTTAGCATGATAAAGAAGATTCAAAGAGAGTGAGATGCCAGCTCCTTTCATTCAGTCAGTAGCTTCAATCATTTCTGGACGTTTTTCAATGGCAAAAATCAATGAATATTGTAAATGCACAAACAGTAATTTCTCCGCATTGCAAGGTGCAATTCTGAAATTTTTTACTTTTTCCTGCTCCTCTTAGCATGATAAAGAAGATTCAAAGAGACTGAGATGCCAGCTCATTTCATTCAGTCAGTAGCTTCAATCATTTCTGGACGTTTTTCAATGGCAAAAATCAATGAATATTGTAAATGCACAAACAGTAATTTCTCCGCATTGCAAGGTGCAATTCTGAAATTTTTTGCTTTTTCCTGCTCCTCTTAGCATGATAAAGAAGATTCAAAGAGAATGAGATGCCAGCTCCTTTCATTCAGTCAGTAGCTTCAATCATTTCTGGACGTTTTTCAATGGCAAAAATCAATGAATATTGTAAATGCACAAACAGTAATTTCTCCGCATTGCAAGGTGCAATTCTGAAATTTTTTGCATTTTCCTGCTCCTCTTAGCATGATATGAAGATTCAAAGAGAGTGAGATGCCAGCTCCTTTCATTCAGTCAGTAGCTTCAAACATTTCTGGTATATGAATAACATGATGTTTTTCAATGGCAAAAATCAATGAATATTGTAAATGCACAAACAGTAATTTCTCCGCATTACAAGGTGCAATTCTGAAATTTTTTGCTTTTTCCTGCTCCTCTTAGCATGATAAAGAAGATTCAAAGAGAGTGAGATGCCAGCTCCTTTCATTCAGTCAGTAGCTTCAATCATTTCTGGACGTTTTTCAATGGCAAAAATCAATGAATATTGTAAATGCACAAACAGTAATTTCTCCGCATTGCAAGGTGCAATTCTGAAATTTTTTGCTTTTTCCTGCTCCTCTTAGCATGATAAAGAAGATTCAAAGAGAGTGAGATGCCAGCTCCTTTCATTCAGTCAGTAGCTTCAATCATTTCTGGACGTTTTTCAATGGCAAAAATCAATGAATATTGTAAATGCACAAACAGTAATTTCTCCGCATTGCAAGGTGCAATTCTGAAATTTTTTGCATTTTCCTGCTCCTCTTAGCATGATATGAAGATTCAAAGAGAGTGAGATGCCAGCTCCTTTCATTCAGTCAGTAGCTTCAAACATTTCTGGTATATGAATAACATGATGTTTTTCAATGGCAAAAATCAATGAATATTGTAAATGCACAAACAGTAATTTCTCCGCATTACAAGGTGCAATTCTGAAATTTTTTGCTTTTTCCTGCTCCTCTTAGCATGATAAAGAAGATTCAAAGAGAGTGAGATGCCAGCTCCTTTCATTCAGTCAGTAGCTTCAATCATTTCTGGACGTTTTTCAATGGCAAAAATCATTGAATATTGTAAATGCACAAACAGTAATTTCTCCGCATTGCAAGGTGCAATTCTGAAATTTTTTGCTTTTTCCTGCTCCTCTTAGCATGGTAAAGAAGATTCAAAGAGAGTGAGATGCCAGCTCCTTTCATTCAGTCAGTAGCTTCAATCATTTCTGGACGTTTTTCAATGGCAAAAATCAATGAATATTGTAAATGCACAAACAGTAATTTCTCTGCATTGCAAGGTGCAATTCTGAAATTTTTTGCTTTTTCCTGCTCCTCTTAGCATGATAAAGAAGATTCAAAGAGAGTGAGATGCCAGCTCCTTTCATTCAGTCAGTAGCTTCAATCATTTCTGGACGTTTTTCAATGGCAAAAATCAATGAATATTGTAAATGCACAAACAGTAATTTCTCCGCATTGCAAGGTGCAATTCTGAAATTTTTTGCTTTTTCCTGCTCCTCTTAGCATGATAAAGAAGATTCAAAGAGAGTGAGATGCCAGCTCCTTTCATTCAGTCAGTAGCTTCAAACATTTCTGGTATATGAATAACATGATGTTTTTCAATGGCAAAAATCAATGAATATTGTAAATGCACAAACAGTAATTTCTCCGCATTGCAAGGTGCAATTCTGAAATTTTTTGCTTTTTCCTGCTCCTCTTAGCATGATAAAGAAGATTCAAAGAGAGTGAGATGCCAGCTCCTTTCATTCAGTCAGTAGCTTCAATCATTTCTGGACGTTTTTCAATGGCAAAAATCAATGAATATTGAAATGCACAAACAGTAATTTCTCCGCATTGCAAGGTGCAATTCTGAAATTTTTTGCTTTTTCCTGCTCCTCTTAGCATGATAAAGAAGATTCAAAGAGAGTGAGATGCCAGCTCCTTTCATTCAGTCAGTAGCTTCAATCATTTCTGGACGTTTTTCAATGGCAAAAATCAATGAATATTGTAAATGCACAAACAGTAATTTCTCCGCATTGCAAGGTGCAATTCTGAAATTTTTTGCTTTTTCCTGCTCCTCTTAGCATGATAAAGAAGATTCAAAGAGAGTGAGATGCCAGCTCCTTTCATTCAGTCAGTAGCTTCAAACATTTCTGGTATATGAATAACATGATGTTTTTCAATGGCAAAAATCAATGAATATTGTAAATGCACAAACAGTAATTTCTCCGCATTGCAAGGTGCAATTCTGAAATTTTTTGCTTTTTCCTGCTCCTCTTAGCATGATAAAGAAGATTCAAAGAGAGTGAGATGCCAGCTCCTTTCATTCAGTCAGTAGCTTCAAACATTTCTGGTATATGAATAACATGATGTTTTTCAATGGCAAAAATCAATGAATATTGTAAATGCACAAACAGTAATTTCTCCGCATTGCAAGGTGCAATTCTGAAATTTTTTGCTTTTTCCTGCTCCTCTTAGCATGATAAAGAAGATTCAAAGAGAGTGAGATGCCAGCTCCTTTCATTCAGTCAGTAGCTTCAAACATTTCTGGTATATGAATAACATGATGTTTTTCAATGGCAAAAATCAATGAATATTGTAAATGCACAAACAGTAATTTCTCCGCATTGCAAGGTGCAATTCTGAAATTTTTTGCTTTTTCCTGCTCCTCTTAGCATGATAAAGAAGATTCAAAGAGAGTGAGATGCCAGCTCCTTTCATTCAGTCAGTAGCTTCAATCATTTCTGGTATATGAATAACATGATGTTTTTCAATGGCAAAAATCAATGAATATTGTAAATGCACAAACAGTAATTTCTCCGCATTGCAAGGTGCAATTCCGAAATTTTTTGCTTTTTCCTGCTCCTCTTAGCATGATAAAGAAGATTCAAAGAGAGTGAGATGCCAGCTCCTTTCATTCAGTCAGTAGCTTCAATCATTTCTGGACGTTTTTCAATGGCAAAAATCATTGAATATTGTAAATGCACAAACAGTAATTTCTCCGCATTGCAAGGTGCAATTCTGAAATTTTTTGCTTTTTCCTGCTCCTCTTAGCATGATAAAAAAGATTCAAAGAGAGTGAGATGCCAGCTCCTTTCATTCAGTCAGTAGCTTCAATCATTTCTGGACGTTTTTCAATGGCAAAAATCAATGAATATTGTAAATGCACAAACAGTAATTTCTCCGCATTGCAAGGTGCAATTCTGAAATTTTTTGCTTTTTCCTGCTCCTCTTAGCATGATAAAGAAGATTCAAAGAGAGTGAGATGCCAGCTCCTTTCATTCAGTCAGTAGCTTCAATCATTTCTGGACGTTTTTCAATGGCAAAAATCAATGAATATTGTAAATGCACAAACAGTAATTTCTCCGCATTGCAAGGTGCAATTCTGAAATTTTTTGCTTTTTCCTGCTCCTCTTAGCATGATAAACAAGATTCAAAGAGAGTGAGATGCCAGCTCCTTTCATTCAGTCAGTAGCTTCAATCATTTCTGGACGTTTTTCAATGGCAAAAATCAATGAATATTGTAAATGCACAAACAGTAATTTCTCCGCATTCCAAGGTGCAATTCTGAAATTTTTTGCTTTTTCCTGCTCCTCTTAGCATGATAAAGAAGATTCAAAGAGAGTGAGATGCCAGCTCCTTTCATTCAGTCAGTAGCTTCAAACATTTCTGGTATATGAATAACATGATGTTTTTCAATGGCAAAAATCAATGAATATTGTAAATGCACAAACAGTAATTTCTCCGCATTGCAAGGTGCAATTCTGAAATTTTTTGCTTTTTCCTGCTCCTCTTAGCATGATAAAGAAGATTCAAAGAGAGTGAGATGCCAGCTCCTTTCATTCAGTCAGTAGCTTCAATCATTTCTGGACATTTTTCAATGGCAAAAATCAATGAATATTGTAAATGCACAAACAGTAATTTCTCCGCATTGCAAGGTGCAATTCTGAAATTTTTTGCTTTTTCCTGCTCCTCTTAGCATGATAAAGAAGATTCAAAGAGAGTGAGATGCCAGCTCCTTTCATTCAGTCAGTAGCTTCAATCATTTCTGGACGTTTTTCAATGGCAAAAATCAATGAATATTGTAAATGCACAAACAGTAATTTCTCCGCATTGCAAGGTGCAATTCTGAAATTTTTTGCTTTTTCCTGCTCCTCTTAGCATGATAAAGAAGATTCAAAGAGAGTGAGATGCCAGCTCCTTTCATTCAGTCAGTAGCTTCAATCATTTCTGGACGTTTTTCAATGGCAAAAATCAATGAATATTGTAAATGCACAAACAGTAATTTCTCCGCATTGCAAGATGCAATTCTGAAATTTTTTGCTTTTTCCTGCTCCTCTTAGCATGATAAACAAGATTCAAAGAGAGTGAGATGCCAGCTCCTTTCATTCAGTCAGTAGCTTCAATCATTTCTGGACGTTTTTCAATGGCAAAAATCAATGAATATTGTAAATGCACAAACAGTAATTTCTCCGCATTGCAAGGTGCAATTCTGAAATTTTTTGCTTTTTCCTGCTCCTCTTAGCATGATAAAGAAGATTCAAAGAGAGTGAGATGCCAGCTCCTTTCATTCAGTCAGTAGCTTCAAAAATTTCTGGTATATGAATAACATGATGTTTTTCAATGGCAAAAATCAATGAATATTGTAAATGCACAAACAGTAATTTCTCCGCATTGCAAGGTGCAATTCTGAAATTTTTTGCTTTTTCCTGCTCCTCTTAGCATGATAAAGAAGATTCAAAGAGAGTGAGATGCCAGCTCCTTTCATTCAGTCAGTAGCTTCAAACATTTCTGGTATATGAATAACATGATGTTTTTCAATGGCAAAAATCAATGAATATTGTAAATGCACAAACAGTAATTTCTCCGCATTGCAAGGTGCAATTCTGAAATTTTTTGCTTTTTCCTGCTCCTCTTAGCATGATAAACAAGATTCAAAGAGAGTGAGATGCCAGCTCCTTTCATTCAGTCAGTAGCTTCAATCATTTCTGGACGTTTTTCAATGGCAAAAATCATTGAATATTGTAAATGCACAAACAGTAATTTCTCCGCATTGCAAGGTGCAATTCTGAAATTTTTTGCTTTCTCCTGCTCCTCTTAGCATGATAAAGAAGATTCAAAGAGAGTGAGATGCCAGCTCCTTTCATTCAGTCAGTAGCTTCAAACATTTCTGGTATATGAATAACATGATGTTTTTCAATGGCAAAAATCAATGAATATTGTAAATGCACAAACAGTAATTTCTCCGCATTGCAAGGTGCAATTCTGAAATTTTTTGCTTTTTCCTGCTCCTCTTAGCATGATAAAGAAGATTCAAAGAGAGTGAGATGCCAGCTCCTTTCATTCAGTCAGTAGCTTCAAACATTTCTGGTATATGAATAACATGATGTATTTCAATGGCAAAAATCAATGAATATTGTAAATGCACAAACAGTAATTTCTCCGCATTGCAAGTTGCAATTCTGAAATTTTTTGCTTTTTCCTGCTCCTCTTAGCATGATAAAGAAGATTCAAAGAGAGTGAGATGCCAGCTCCTTTCATTCAGTCAGTAGCTTCAATCATTTCTGGACGTTTTTCAATGGCAAAAATCAATGAATATTGTAAATGCACAAACAGTAATTTCTCCGCATTGCAAGGTGCAATTCTGAAATTTTTTGCTTTTTCCTGCTCTTCTTAGCATGATAAACAAGATTCAAAGAGAGTGAGATGCCAGCTCCTTTCATTCAGTCAGTAGCTTCAATCATTTCTGGACGTTTTTCAATGGCAAAAATCAATGAATATTGTAAATGCACAAACAGTAATTTCTCCGCATTCCAAGGTGCAATTCTGAAATTTTTTGCTTTTTCCTGCTCCTCTTAGCATGATAAAGAAGATTCAAAGAGAGTGAGATGCCAGCTCCTTTCATTCAGTCAGTAGCTTCAAACATTTCTGGTATATGAATAACATGATGTTTTTCAATGGCAAAAATCAATGAATATTGTAAATGCACAAACAGTAATTTCTCCGCATTGCAAGGTGCAATTCTGAAATTTTTTGCTTTTTCCTGCTCCTCTTAGCATGACAAAGAAGATTCAAAGAGAGTGAGATGCCAGCTCCTTTCATTCAGTCAGTAGCTTCAATCATTTCTGGACGTTTTTCAATGGCAAAAATCAATGAATATTGTAAATGCACAAACAGTAATTTCTCCGCATTGCAAGGTGCAATTCTGAAATTTTTTGCTTTTTCCTGCTCCTCTTAGCATGATAAAGAAGATTCAAAGAGAGTGAGATGCCAGCTCCTTTCATTCAGTCAGTAGCTTCAATCATTTCTGGACGTTTTTCAATGGCAAAAATCAATGAATATTGTAAATGCACAAACAGTAATTTCTCCGCATTGCAAGGTGCAATTCTGAAATTTTTTGCTTTTTCCTGCTCCTCTTAGCATGATAAAGAAGATTCAAAGAGAGTGAGATGCCAGCTCCTTTCATTCAGTCAGTAGCTTCAATCATTTCTGGACGTTTTTCAATGGCAAAAATCAATGAATATTGTAAATGCACAAACAGTAATTTCTCCGCATTGCAAGGTGCAATTCTGAAATTTTTTGCTTTTTCCTGCTCCTCTTAGCATGATAAAGAAGATTCAAAGAGAGTGAGATGCCAGCTCCTTTCATTCAGTCAGTAGCTTCAAACATTTCTGGTATATGAATAACATGATGTTTTTCAATGGCAAAAATCAATGAATATTGTAAATGCACAAACAGTAATTTCTCCGCATTGCAAGGTGCAATTCTGAAATTTTTTGCTTTTTCCTGCTCCTCTTAGCATGATAAAGAAGATTCAAAGAGAGTGAGATGCCAGCTCCTTTCATTCAGTCAGTAGCTTCAAACATTTCTGGTATATGAATAACATGATGTTTTTCAATGGCAAAAATCAATGAATATTTTAAATGCACAAACAGTAATTTCTCCGCATTGCAAGGTGCAATTCTGAAATTTTTTGCTTTTTACTGCTCCTCTTAGCATGATAAAGAAGATTCAAAGAGAGTGAGATGCCAGCTCCTTTCATTCAGTCAGTAGCTTCAAACATTTCTGGTATATGAATAACATGATGTTTTTCAATGGCAAAAATCAATGAATATTGTAAATGCACAAACAGTAATTTCTCCGCATTGCAAGGTGCAATTCTGAAATTTTTTGCTTTTTCCTGCTCCTCTTAGCATGATAAAGAAGATTCAAAGAGAGTGAGATGCCAGCTCCTTTCATTCAGTCAGTAGCTTCAATCATTTCTGGACGTTTTTCAATGGCAAAAATCATTGAATATTGTAAATGCACAAACAGTAATTTCTCCGCATTGCAAGGTGCAATTCTGAAATTTTTTGCTTTTTCCTGCTCCTCTTAGCATGATAAAGAAGATTCAAAGAGAGTGAGATGCCAGCTCCTTTCATTCAGTCAGTAGCTTCAAACATTTCTGGTATATGAATAACATGATGTTTTTCAATGGCAAAAATCAATGAATATTGTAAATGCACAAACAGTAATTTCTCCGCATTGCAAGGTGCAATTCTGAAATTTTTTGCTTTTTCCTGCTCCTCTTAGCATGATAAAGAAGATTCAAAGAGAGTGAGATGCCAGCTCCTTTCATTCAGTCAGTAGCTTCAAACATTTCTGGTATATGAATAACATGATGTTTTTCAATGGCAAAAATCAATGAATATTGTAAATGCACAAACAGTAATTTCTCCGCATTGCAAGGTGCAATTCTGAAATTTTTTGCTTTTTCCTGCTCCTCTTAGCATGATAAAGAAGATTCAAAGAGAGTGAGATGCCAGCTCCTTTCATTCAGTCAGTAGCTTCAATCATTTCTGGACGTTTTTCAATGGCAAAAATCAATGAATATTGTAAATGCACAAACAGTAATTTCTCCGCATTGCAAGGTGCAATTCTGAAATTTTTTGCTTTTTCCTGCTCCTCTTAGCATGATAAAGAAGATTCAAAGAGAGTGAGATGCCAGCTCCTTTCATTCAGTCAGTAGCTTCAATCATTTCTGGACGTTTTTCAATGGCAAAAATCAATGAATATTGTAAATGCACAAACAGTAATTTCTCCGCATTGCAAGGTGCAATTCTGAAATTTTTTGCTTTTTCCTGCTCCTCTTAGCATGATAAAGAAGATTCAAAGAGAGTGAGATGCCAGCTCCTTTCATTCAGTCAGTAGCTTCAATCATTTCTGGTATATGAATAACATGATGTTTTTCAATGGCAAAAATCAATGAATATTGTAAATGCACAAACAGTAATTTCTCCGCATTGCAAGGTGCAATTCCGAAATTTTTTGCTTTTTCCTGCTCCTCTTAGCATGATAAAGAAGATTCAAAGAGAGTGAGATGCCAGCTCCTTTCATTCAGTCAGTAGCTTCAATCATTTCTAGACGTTTTTCAATGGCAAAAATCATTGAATATTGTAAATGCACAAACAGTAATTTCTCCGCATTGCAAGGTGCAATTCTGAAATTTTTTGCTTTTTCCTGCTCCTCTTAGCATGATAAACAAGATTCAAAGAGAGTGAGATGCCAGCTCCTTTCATTCAGTCAGTAGCTTCAATCATTTCTGGACGTTTTTCAATGGCAAAAATCATGAATATTGTAAATGCACAAACAGTAATTTCTCCGCATTGCAAGGTGCAATTCTGAAATTTTTTGCTTTTTCCTGCTCCTCTTAGCATGATAAAGAAGATTCAAAGAGAGTGAGATGCCAGCTCCTTTCATTCAGTCAGTAGCTTCAATCATTTCTGGACGTTTTTCAATGGCAAAAATCAATGAATATTGTAAATGCACAAACAGTAATTTCTCCGCATTGCAAGGTGCAATTCTGAAATTTTTTGCTTTTTCCTGCTCCTCTTAGCATGATAAACAAGATTCAAAGAGAGTGAGATGCCAGCTCCTTTCATTCAGTCAGTAGCTTCAATCATTTCTGGACGTTTTTCAATGGCAAAAATCAATGAATATTGTAAATGCACAAACAGTAATTTCTCCGCATTCCAAGGTGCAATTCTGAAATTTTTTGCTTTTTCCTGCTCCTCTTAGCATGATAAAGAAGATTCAAAGAGAGTGAGATGCCAGCTCCTTTCATTCAGTCAGTAGCTTCAAACATTTCTGGTATATGAATAACATGATGTTTTTCAATGGCAAAAATCAATGAATATTGTAAATGCACAAACAGTAATTTCTCCACATTGCAAGGTGCAATTCTGAAATTTTTTGCTTTTTCCTGCTCCTCTTAGCATGATAAAGAAGATTCAAAGAGAGTGAGATGCCAGCTCCTTTCATTCAGTCAGTAGCTTCAATCATTTCTGGACGTTTTTCAATGGCAAAAATCAATGAATATTGTAAATGCACAAACAGTAATTTCTCCGCATTGCAAGGTGCAATTCTGAAATTTTTTGCTTTTTCCTGCTCCACTTAGCATGATAAAGAAGATTCAAAGAGAGTGAGATGCCAGCTCCTTTCATTCAGTCAGTAGCTTCAATCATTTCTGGACGTTTTTCAATGGCAAAAATCAATGAATATTGTAAATGCACAAACAGTAATTTCTCCGCATTGCAAGGTGCAATTCTGAAATTTTTTGCTTTTTCCTGCTCCTCTTAGCATGATAAAGAAGATTCAAAGAGAGTGAGATGCCAGCTCCTTTCATTCAGTCAGTAGCTTCAATCATTTCTGGACGTTTTTCAATGGCAAAAATCAATGAATATTGTAAATGCACAAACAGTAATTTCTCCGCATTGCAAGGTGCAATTCTGAAATTTTTTGCTTTTTCCTGCTCCTCTTAGCATGATAAACAAGATTCAAAGAGAGTGAGATGCCAGCTCCTTTCATTCAGTCAGTAGCTTCAATCATTTCTGGACGTTTTTCAATGGCAAAAATCAATGAATATTGTAAATGCACAAACAGTAATTTCTCCGCATTGCAAGGTGCAATTCTGAAATTTTTTGCTTTTTCCTGCTCCTCTTAGCATGATAAAGAAGATTCAAAGAGAGTGAGATGCCAGCTCCTTTCATTCAGTCAGTAGCTTCAAACATTTCTGGTATATGAATAACATGATGTTTTTCAATGGCAAAAATCAATGAATATTGTAAATGCACAAACAGTAATTTCTCCGCATTGCAAGGTGCAATTCTGAAATTTTTTGCTTTTTCCTGCTCCTCTTAGCATGATAAAGAAGATTCAAAGAGAGTGAGATGCCAGCTCCTTTCATTCAGTCAGTAGCTTCAATCATTTCTGGACGTTTTTCAATGGCAAAAATCAATGAATATTGTAAATGCACAAACAGTAATTTCTCCGCATTGCAAGGTGCAATTCTGAAATTTTTTGCTTTTTCCTGCTCCTCTTAGCATGATAAAGAAGATTCAAAGAGAGTGAGATGCCAGCTCCTTTCATTCAGTCAGTAGCTTCAATCATTTCTGGACGTTTTTCAATGGCAAAAATCAATGAATATTGTAAATGCACAAACAGTAATTTCTCCGCATTGCAAGGTGCAATTCTGAAATTTTTTGCTTTTTCCTGCTCCTCTTAGCATGATAAAGAAGATTCAAAGAGAGTGAGATGCCAGCTCCTTTCATTCAGTCAGTAGCTTCAAACATTTCTGGTATATGAATAACATGAGATTTTTCAATGGCAAAAATCAATGAATGTTGTAAATGCACAAACAGTAATTTCTCCGCATTGCAAGGTGCAATTCTGAAATTTTTTGCTTTTTCCTGCTCCTCTTAGCATGATAAAGAAGATTCAAAGAGAGTGAGATGCCAGCTCCTTTCATTTAGTCAGTAGCTTCAATCATTTCTGGACGTTTTTCAATGGCAAAAATCAATGAATATTGTAAATGCACAAACAGTAATTTCTCCGCATTGCAAGGTGCAATTCTGAAATTTTTTGCTTTTTCCTGCTCCTCTTAGCATGATAAACAAGATTCAAAGAGAATGAGATGCCAGCTCCTTTCATTCAGTCAGTAGCTTCAATCATTTCTGGACGTTTTTCAATGGCAAAAATCAATGAATATTGTAAATGCACAAACAGTAATTTCTCCGCATTGCAAGGTGCAATTCTGAAATTTTTTGCTTTTTCCTGCTCCTCTTAGCATGATAAAGAAGATTCAAAGAGAGTGAGATGCCAGCTCCTTTCATTCAGTCAGTAGCTTCAAACATTTCTGGTATATGAATAACATGATGTTTTTCAATGGCAAAAATCAATGAATATTGTAAATGCACAAACAGTAATTTCTCCGCATTGCAAGGTGCAATTCTGAAATTTTTTGCTTTTTCCTGCTCCTCTTAGCATGATAAAGAAGATTCAAAGAGAGTGAGATGCCAGCTCCTTTCATTCAGTCAGTAGCTTCAATCATTTCTGGACGTTTTTCAATGGCAAAAATCAATGAATATTGTAAATGCACAAACAGTAATTTCTCCGCATTGCAAGGTGCAATTCTGAAATTTTTTGCTTTTTCCTGCTCCTCTTAGCATGATAAACAAGATTCAAAGAGAGTGAGATGCCAGCTCCTTTCATTAAGTCAGTAGCTTCAATCATTTCTGGACGTTTTTCAATGGCAAAAATCAATGAATATTGTAAATGCACAAACAGTAATTTCTCCGCATTCCAAGGTGCAATTCTGAAATTTTTTGCTTTTTCCTGCTCCTCTTAGCATGATAAAGAAGATTCAAAGAGAGTGAGATGCCAGCTCCTTTCATTCAGTCAGTAGCTTCAATCATTTCTGGACGTTTTTCAATGGCAAAAATCAATGAATATTGTAAATGCACAAACAGTAATTTCTCCGCATTGCAAGGTGCAATTCTGAAATTTTTTGCATTTTCCTGCTCCTCTTAGCATGATAAAGAAGATTCAAAGAGAGTGAGATGCCAGCTCCTTTCATTCAGTCAGTAGCTTCAATCATTTCTGGTATATGAATAACATGATGTTTTTCAATGTCAAAAATCAATGAATATTGTAAATGCACAAACAGTAATTTCTCCGCATTGCAAGGTGCAATTCTGAAATTTTTTGCTTTTTCCTGCTCCTCTTAGCATGATAAAGAAGATTCAGAGAGTGAGATGCCAGCTCCTTTCATTCAGTCAGTAGCTTCAATCATTTCTGGACGTTTTTCAATGGCAAAAATCATTAAATATTGTAAATGCACAAACAGTAATTTCTCCGCATTGCAAGGTGCAATTCTGAAATTTTTTGCTTTTTCCTGCTCCTCTTAGCATGATAAAGAAGATTCAAAGAGAGTGAGATGCCAGCTCCTTTCATTCAGTCAGTAGCTTCAATCATTTCTGGACGTTTTTCAATGGCAAAAATCAATGAATATTGTAAATGCACAAACAGTAATTTCTCCGCATTGCAAGGTGCAATTCTGAAATTTTTTGCTTTTTCCTGCTCCTCTTAGTATGATAAACAAGATTCAAAGAGAGTGAGATGCCAGCTCCTTTCATTCAGTCAGTAGCTTCAATCATTTCTGGACGTTTTTCAATGGCAAAAATCAATGAATATTGTAAATGCACAAACAGTAATTTCTCCGCATTGCAAGGTGCAATTCTGAAATTTTTTGCTTTTTCCTGCTCCTCTTAGCATGATAAAGAAGATTCAAAGAGAGTGAGATGCCAGCTCCTTTCATTCAGTCAGTAGCTTCAAACATTTCTGGTATATGAATAACATGATGTTTTTCAATGGCAAAAATCAATGAATATTGTAAATGCACAAACAGTAATTTCTCCGCATTGCAAGGTGCAATTCTGAAATTTTTTGCTTTTTCCTGCTCCTCTAAGCATGATAAAGAAGATTCAAAGAGAGTGAGATGCCAGCTCCTTTCATTCAGTCAGTAGCTTCATTCATTTCTGGACGTTTTTCAATGGCAAAAATCAATGAATATTGTAAATGCACAAACAGTAATTTCTCCGCATTGCAAGGTGCAATTCTGAAATTTTTTGCTTTTTCCTGCTCCTCTTAGCATGATAAAGAAGATTCAAAGAGAGTGAGATGCCAGCTCCTTTCATTCAGTCAGTAGCTTCAATCATTTCTGGACGTTTTTCAATGGCAAAAATCAATGAATATTGTAAATGCACAAACAGTAATTTCTCCGCATTGCAAGGTGCAATTCTGAAATTTTTTGCTTTTTCCTGCTCCTCTTAGCATGATAAAGAAGATTCAAAGAGAGTGAGATGCCAGCTCCTTTCATTCAGTCAGTAGCTTCAAACATTTCTGGTATATGAATAACATGATGTTTTTCAATGGCAAAAATCAATGAATATTGTAAATGCACAAACAGTAATTTCTCCGCATTGCAAGGTGCAATTCTGAAATTTTTTGCTTTTTCCTGCTCCTCTTAGCATGATAAAGAAGATTCGAAGATAGTGAGATGCCAGCTCCTTTCATTCAGTCAGTAGCTTCAATCATTTCTGGTATATGAATAACATGATGTTTTTCAATGGCAAAAATCAATGAATATTGTAAATGCACAAACAGTAATTTCTCCGCATTGCAAGGTGCAATTCCGACATTTTTTGCTTTTTCCTGCTCCTCTTAGCATGATAAAGAAGATTCAAAGAGAGTGAGATGCCAGCTCCTTTCATTCAGTCAGTAGCTTCAATCATTTCTGGACGTTTTTCAATGGCAAAAATCATTGAATATTGTAAATGCACAAACAGTAATTTCTCCGCATTGCAAGGTGCAATTCTGAAATTTTTTGCATTTTCCTGCTCCTCTTAGCATGATAAAGAAGATTCAAAGAGAGTGAGATGCCAGCTCCTTTCATTCAGTCAGTAGCTTCAAACATTTCTGGTATATGAATAACATGATGTTTTTCAATGGCAAAAATCAATGAATATTGTAAATGCACAAACAGTAATTTCTCCGCATTGCAAGGTGCAATTCTGAAATTTTTTGCTTTTTCCTGCTCCTCTTAGCATGATAAAGAAGAATCAGAGAGTGAGATGCCAGCTCCTTTCATTCAGTCAGTAGCTTCAATCATTTCTGGACGTTTTTCAATGGCAAAAATCATTGAATATTGTAAATGCACAAACAGTAATTTCTCCGCATTGCAAGGTGCAATTCTGAAATTTTTTGCTTTTTCCTGCTCCTCTTAGCATGATAAAGAAGATTCAAAGAGAGTGAGATGCCAGCTCCTTTCATTCAGTCAGTAGCTTCAATCATTTCTGGACGTTTTTCAATGGCAAAAATCAATGAATATTGTAAATGCACAAACAGTAATTTCTCCGCATTGCAAGGTGCAATTCTGAAATTTTTTGCTTTTTCCTGCTCCTCTTAGCATGATAAACAAGATTCAAAGAGAGTGAGATGCCAGCTCCTTTCATTCAGTCAGTAGCTTCAATCATTTCTGGACGTTTTTCAATGGCAAAAATCAATGAATATTGTAAATGCACAAACAGTAATTTCTCCGCATTGCAAGGTGCAATTCTGAAATTTTTTGCTTTTTCCTGCTCCTCTTAGCATGATAAAGAAGATTCAAAGAGAGTGAGATGCCAGCTCCTTTCATTCAGTCAGTAGCTTCAAACATTTCTGGTATATGAATAACATGATGTTTTTCAATGGCAAAAATCAATGAATATTGTAAATGCACAAACAGTAATTTCTCCGCATTGCAAGGTGCAATTCTGAAATTTTTTGCTTTTTCCTGCTCCTCTTAGCATGATAAAGAAGATTCAAAGAGAGTGAGATGCCAGCTCCTTTCATTCAGTCAGTAGCTTCAATCATTTCTGGACGTTTTTCAATGCCAAAAATCAATGAATATTGTAAATGCACAAACAGTAATTTCTCCGCATTGCAAGGTGCAATTCTGAAATTTTTTGCTTTTTCCTGCTCCTCTTAGCATGATAAAGAAGATTCAAAGAGAGTGAGATGCCAGCTCCTTTCATTCAGTCAGTAGCTTCAAACATTTCTGGTATATGAATAACATGATGTTTTTCAATGGCAAAAATCAATGAATATTGTAAATGCACAAACAGTAATTTCTCCGCATTGCAAGGTGCAATTCTGAAATTTTTTGCTTTTTCCTGCTCCTCTTAGCATGATAAAGAAGATTCAAAGAGAGTGAGATGCCAGCTCCTTTCATTCAGTCAGTAGCTTCAATCATTTCTGGACGTTTTTCAATGGCAAAAATCAATGAATATTGAAATGCACAAACAGTAATTTCTCCGCATTGCAAGGTGCAATTCTGAAATTTTTTGCTTTTTCCTGCTCCTCTTAGCATGATAAAGAAGATTCAAAGAGAGTGAGATGCCAGCTCCTTTCATTCAGTCAGTAGCTTCAATCATTTCTGGACGTTTTTCAATGGCAAAAATCAATGAATATTGTAAATGCACAAACAGTAATTTCTCCGCATTGCAAGGTGCAATTCTGAAATTTTTTGCTTTTTCCTGCTCCTCTTAGCATGATAAAGAAGATTCAAAGAGAGTGAGATGCCAGCTCCTTTCATTCAGTCAGTAGCTTCAAACATTTCTGGTATATGAATAACATGATGTTTTTCAATGGCAAAAATCAATGAATATTGTAAATGCACAAACAGTAATTTCTCCGCATTGCAAGGTGCAATTCTGAAATTTTTTGCTTTTTCCTGCTCCTCTTAGCATGATAAAGAAGATTCAAAGAGAGTGAGATGCCAGCTCCTTTCATTCAGTCAGTAGCTTCAAACATTTCTGGTATATGAATAACATGATGTTTTTCAATGGCAAAAATCAATGAATATTGTAAATGCACAAACAGTAATTTCTCCGCATTGCAAGGTGCAATTCTGAAATTTTTTGCTTTTTCCTGCTCCTCTTAGCATGATAAAGAAGATTCAAAGAGAGTGAGATGCCAGCTCCTTTCATTCAGTCAGTAGCTTCAAACATTTCTGGTATATGAATAACATGATGTTTTTCAATGGCAAAAATCAATGAATATTGTAAATGCACAAACAGTAATTTCTCCGCATTGCAAGGTGCAATTCTGAAATTTTTTGCTTTTTCCTGCTCCTCTTAGCATGATAAAGAAGATTCAAAGAGAGTGAGATGCCAGCTCCTTTCATTCAGTCAGTAGCTTCAATCATTTCTGGTATATGAATAACATGATGTTTTTCAATGGCAAAAATCAATGAATATTGTAAATGCACAAACAGTAATTTCTCCGCATTGCAAGGTGCAATTCCGAAATTTTTTGCTTTTTCCTGCTCCTCTTAGCATGATAAAGAAGATTCAAAGAGAGTGAGATGCCAGCTCCTTTCATTCAGTCAGTAGCTTCAATCATTTCTGGACGTTTTTCAATGGCAAAAATCATTGAATATTGTAAATGCACAAACAGTAATTTCTCCGCATTGCAAGGTGCAATTCTGAAATTTTTTGCTTTTTCCTGCTCCTCTTAGCATGATAAAAAAGATTCAAAGAGAGTGAGATGCCAGCTCCTTTCATTCAGTCAGTAGCTTCAATCATTTCTGGACGTTTTTCAATGGCAAAAATCAATGAATATTGTAAATGCACAAACAGTAATTTCTCCGCATTGCAAGGTGCAATTCTGAAATTTTTTGCTTTTTCCTGCTCCTCTTAGCATGATAAAGAAGATTCAAAGAGAGTGAGATGCCAGCTCCTTTCATTCAGTCAGTAGCTTCAATCATTTCTGGACGTTTTTCAATGGCAAAAATCAATGAATATTGTAAATGCACAAACAGTAATTTCTCCGCATTGCAAGGTGCAATTCTGAAATTTTTTGCTTTTTCCTGCTCCTCTTAGCATGATAAACAAGATTCAAAGAGAGTGAGATGCCAGCTCCTTTCATTCAGTCAGTAGCTTCAATCATTTCTGGACGTTTTTCAATGGCAAAAATCAATGAATATTGTAAATGCACAAACAGTAATTTCTCCGCATTGCAAGGTGCAATTCTGAAATTTTTTGCTTTTTCCTGCTCCTCTTAGCATGATAAAGAAGATTCAAAGAGAGTGAGATGCCAGCTCCTTTCATTCAGTCAGTAGCTTCAAACATTTCTGGTATATGAATAACATGATGTTTTTCAATGGCAAAAATCAATGAATATTGTAAATGCACAAACAGTAATTTCTCCGCATTGCAAGGTGCAATTCTGAAATTTTTTGCTTTTTCCTGCTCCTCTTAGCATGATAAAGAAGATTCAAAGAGAGTGAGATGCCAGCTCCTTTCATTCAGTCAGTAGCTTCAATCATTTCTGGACATTTTTCAATGGCAAAAATCAATGAATATTGTAAATGCACAAACAGTAATTTCTCCGCATTGCAAGGTGCAATTCTGAAATTTTTTGCTTTTTCCTGCTCCTCTTAGCATGATAAAGAAGATTCAAAGAGAGTGAGATGCCAGCTCCTTTCATTCAGTCAGTAGCTTCAATCATTTCTGGACGTTTTTCAATGGCAAAAATCAATGAATATTGTAAATGCACAAACAGTAATTTCTCCGCATTGCAAGGTGCAATTCTGAAATTTTTTGCTTTTTCCTGCTCCTCTTAGCATGATAAAGAAGATTCAAAGAGAGTGAGATGCCAGCTCCTTTCATTCAGTCAGTAGCTTCAATCATTTCTGGACGTTTTTCAATGGCAAAAATCAATGAATATTGTAAATGCACAAACAGTAATTTCTCCGCATTGCAAGATGCAATTCTGAAATTTTTTGCTTTTTCCTGCTCCTCTTAGCATGATAAACAAGATTCAAAGAGAGTGAGATGCCAGCTCCTTTCATTCAGTCAGTAGCTTCAATCATTTCTGGACGTTTTTCAATGGCAAAAATCAATGAATATTGTAAATGCACAAACAGTAATTTCTCCGCATTGCAAGGTGCAATTCTGAAATTTTTTGCTTTTTCCTGCTCCTCTTAGCATGATAAAGAAGATTCAAAGAGAGTGAGATGCCAGCTCCTTTCATTCAGTCAGTAGCTTCAAAAATTTCTGGTATATGAATAACATGATGTTTTTCAATGGCAAAAATCAATGAATATTGTAAATGCACAAACAGTAATTTCTCCGCATTGCAAGGTGCAATTCTGAAATTTTTTGCTTTTTCCTGCTCCTCTTAGCATGATAAAGAAGATTCAAAGAGAGTGAGATGCCAGCTCCTTTCATTCAGTCAGTAGCTTCAAACATTTCTGGTATATGAATAACATGATGTTTTTCAATGGCAAAAATCAATGAATATTGTAAATGCACAAACAGTAATTTCTCCGCATTGCAAGGTGCAATTCTGAAATTTTTTGCTTTTTCCTGCTCCTCTTAGCATGATAAACAAGATTCAAAGAGAGTGAGATGCCAGCTCCTTTCATTCAGTCAGTAGCTTCAATCATTTCTGGACGTTTTTCAATGGCAAAAATCATTGAATATTGTAAATGCACAAACAGTAATTTCTCCGCATTGCAAGGTGCAATTCTGAAATTTTTTGCTTTCTCCTGCTCCTCTTAGCATGATAAAGAAGATTCAAAGAGAGTGAGATGCCAGCTCCTTTCATTCAGTCAGTAGCTTCAAACATTTCTGGTATATGAATAACATGATGTTTTTCAATGGCAAAAATCAATGAATATTGTAAATGCACAAACAGTAATTTCTCCGCATTGCAAGGTGCAATTCTGAAATTTTTTGCTTTTTCCTGCTCCTCTTAGCATGATAAAGAAGATTCAAAGAGAGTGAGATGCCAGCTCCTTTCATTCAGTCAGTAGCTTCAAACATTTCTGGTATATGAATAACATGATGTATTTCAATGGCAAAAATCAATGAATATTGTAAATGCACAAACAGTAATTTCTCCGCATTGCAAGTTGCAATTCTGAAATTTTTTGCTTTTTCCTGCTCCTCTTAGCATGATAAAGAAGATTCAAAGAGAGTGAGATGCCAGCTCCTTTCATTCAGTCAGTAGCTTCAATCATTTCTGGACGTTTTTCAATGGCAAAAATCAATGAATATTGTAAATGCACAAACAGTAATTTCTCCGCATTGCAAGGTGCAATTCTGAAATTTTTTGCTTTTTCCTGCTCTTCTTAGCATGATAAACAAGATTCAAAGAGAGTGAGATGCCAGCTCCTTTCATTCAGTCAGTAGCTTCAATCATTTCTGGACGTTTTTCAATGGCAAAAATCAATGAATATTGTAAATGCACAAACAGTAATTTCTCCGCATTCCAAGGTGCAATTCTGAAATTTTTTGCTTTTTCCTGCTCCTCTTAGCATGATAAAGAAGATTCAAAGAGAGTGAGATGCCAGCTCCTTTCATTCAGTCAGTAGCTTCAAACATTTCTGGTATATGAATAACATGATGTTTTTCAATGGCAAAAATCAATGAATATTGTAAATGCACAAACAGTAATTTCTCCGCATTGCAAGGTGCAATTCTGAAATTTTTTGCTTTTTCCTGCTCCTCTTAGCATGACAAAGAAGATTCAAAGAGAGTGAGATGCCAGCTCCTTTCATTCAGTCAGTAGCTTCAATCATTTCTGGACGTTTTTCAATGGCAAAAATCAATGAATATTGTAAATGCACAAACAGTAATTTCTCCGCATTGCAAGGTGCAATTCTGAAATTTTTTGCTTTTTCCTGCTCCTCTTAGCATGATAAAGAAGATTCAAAGAGAGTGAGATGCCAGCTCCTTTCATTCAGTCAGTAGCTTCAATCATTTCTGGACGTTTTTCAATGGCAAAAATCAATGAATATTGTAAATGCACAAACAGTAATTTCTCCGCATTGCAAGGTGCAATTCTGAAATTTTTTGCTTTTTCCTGCTCCTCTTAGCATGATAAAGAAGATTCAAAGAGAGTGAGATGCCAGCTCCTTTCATTCAGTCAGTAGCTTCAATCATTTCTGGACGTTTTTCAATGGCAAAAATCAATGAATATTGTAAATGCACAAACAGTAATTTCTCCGCATTGCAAGGTGCAATTCTGAAATTTTTTGCTTTTTCCTGCTCCTCTTAGCATGATAAAGAAGATTCAAAGAGAGTGAGATGCCAGCTCCTTTCATTCAGTCAGTAGCTTCAAACATTTCTGGTATATGAATAACATGATGTTTTTCAATGGCAAAAATCAATGAATATTGTAAATGCACAAACAGTAATTTCTCCGCATTGCAAGGTGCAATTCTGAAATTTTTTGCTTTTTCCTGCTCCTCTTAGCATGATAAAGAAGATTCAAAGAGAGTGAGATGCCAGCTCCTTTCATTCAGTCAGTAGCTTCAAACATTTCTGGTATATGAATAACATGATGTTTTTCAATGGCAAAAATCAATGAATATTTTAAATGCACAAACAGTAATTTCTCCGCATTGCAAGGTGCAATTCTGAAATTTTTTGCTTTTTACTGCTCCTCTTAGCATGATAAAGAAGATTCAAAGAGAGTGAGATGCCAGCTCCTTTCATTCAGTCAGTAGCTTCAAACATTTCTGGTATATGAATAACATGATGTTTTTCAATGGCAAAAATCAATGAATATTGTAAATGCACAAACAGTAATTTCTCCGCATTGCAAGGTGCAATTCTGAAATTTTTTGCTTTTTCCTGCTCCTCTTAGCATGATAAAGAAGATTCAAAGAGAGTGAGATGCCAGCTCCTTTCATTCAGTCAGTAGCTTCAATCATTTCTGGACGTTTTTCAATGGCAAAAATCATTGAATATTGTAAATGCACAAACAGTAATTTCTCCGCATTGCAAGGTGCAATTCTGAAATTTTTTGCTTTTTCCTGCTCCTCTTAGCATGATAAAGAAGATTCAAAGAGAGTGAGATGCCAGCTCCTTTCATTCAGTCAGTAGCTTCAAACATTTCTGGTATATGAATAACATGATGTTTTTCAATGGCAAAAATCAATGAATATTGTAAATGCACAAACAGTAATTTCTCCGCATTGCAAGGTGCAATTCTGAAATTTTTTGCTTTTTCCTGCTCCTCTTAGCATGATAAAGAAGATTCAAAGAGAGTGAGATGCCAGCTCCTTTCATTCAGTCAGTAGCTTCAAACATTTCTGGTATATGAATAACATGATGTTTTTCAATGGCAAAAATCAATGAATATTGTAAATGCACAAACAGTAATTTCTCCGCATTGCAAGGTGCAATTCTGAAATTTTTTGCTTTTTCCTGCTCCTCTTAGCATGATAAAGAAGATTCAAAGAGAGTGAGATGCCAGCTCCTTTCATTCAGTCAGTAGCTTCAATCATTTCTGGACGTTTTTCAATGGCAAAAATCAATGAATATTGTAAATGCACAAACAGTAATTTCTCCGCATTGCAAGGTGCAATTCTGAAATTTTTTGCTTTTTCCTGCTCCTCTTAGCATGATAAAGAAGATTCAAAGAGAGTGAGATGCCAGCTCCTTTCATTCAGTCAGTAGCTTCAATCATTTCTGGACGTTTTTCAATGGCAAAAATCAATGAATATTGTAAATGCACAAACAGTAATTTCTCCGCATTGCAAGGTGCAATTCTGAAATTTTTTGCTTTTTCCTGCTCCTCTTAGCATGATAAAGAAGATTCAAAGAGAGTGAGATGCCAGCTCCTTTCATTCAGTCAGTAGCTTCAATCATTTCTGGTATATGAATAACATGATGTTTTTCAATGGCAAAAATCAATGAATATTGTAAATGCACAAACAGTAATTTCTCCGCATTGCAAGGTGCAATTCCGAAATTTTTTGCTTTTTCCTGCTCCTCTTAGCATGATAAAGAAGATTCAAAGAGAGTGAGATGCCAGCTCCTTTCATTCAGTCAGTAGCTTCAATCATTTCTAGACGTTTTTCAATGGCAAAAATCATTGAATATTGTAAATGCACAAACAGTAATTTCTCCGCATTGCAAGGTGCAATTCTGAAATTTTTTGCTTTTTCCTGCTCCTCTTAGCATGATAAACAAGATTCAAAGAGAGTGAGATGCCAGCTCCTTTCATTCAGTCAGTAGCTTCAATCATTTCTGGACGTTTTTCAATGGCAAAAATCATGAATATTGTAAATGCACAAACAGTAATTTCTCCGCATTGCAAGGTGCAATTCTGAAATTTTTTGCTTTTTCCTGCTCCTCTTAGCATGATAAAGAAGATTCAAAGAGAGTGAGATGCCAGCTCCTTTCATTCAGTCAGTAGCTTCAATCATTTCTGGACGTTTTTCAATGGCAAAAATCAATGAATATTGTAAATGCACAAACAGTAATTTCTCCGCATTGCAAGGTGCAATTCTGAAATTTTTTGCTTTTTCCTGCTCCTCTTAGCATGATAAACAAGATTCAAAGAGAGTGAGATGCCAGCTCCTTTCATTCAGTCAGTAGCTTCAATCATTTCTGGACGTTTTTCAATGGCAAAAATCAATGAATATTGTAAATGCACAAACAGTAATTTCTCCGCATTCCAAGGTGCAATTCTGAAATTTTTTGCTTTTTCCTGCTCCTCTTAGCATGATAAAGAAGATTCAAAGAGAGTGAGATGCCAGCTCCTTTCATTCAGTCAGTAGCTTCAAACATTTCTGGTATATGAATAACATGATGTTTTTCAATGGCAAAAATCAATGAATATTGTAAATGCACAAACAGTAATTTCTCCACATTGCAAGGTGCAATTCTGAAATTTTTTGCTTTTTCCTGCTCCTCTTAGCATGATAAAGAAGATTCAAAGAGAGTGAGATGCCAGCTCCTTTCATTCAGTCAGTAGCTTCAATCATTTCTGGACGTTTTTCAATGGCAAAAATCAATGAATATTGTAAATGCACAAACAGTAATTTCTCCGCATTGCAAGGTGCAATTCTGAAATTTTTTGCTTTTTCCTGCTCCACTTAGCATGATAAAGAAGATTCAAAGAGAGTGAGATGCCAGCTCCTTTCATTCAGTCAGTAGCTTCAATCATTTCTGGACGTTTTTCAATGGCAAAAATCAATGAATATTGTAAATGCACAAACAGTAATTTCTCCGCATTGCAAGGTGCAATTCTGAAATTTTTTGCTTTTTCCTGCTCCTCTTAGCATGATAAAGAAGATTCAAAGAGAGTGAGATGCCAGCTCCTTTCATTCAGTCAGTAGCTTCAATCATTTCTGGACGTTTTTCAATGGCAAAAATCAATGAATATTGTAAATGCACAAACAGTAATTTCTCCGCATTGCAAGGTGCAATTCTGAAATTTTTTGCTTTTTCCTGCTCCTCTTAGCATGATAAACAAGATTCAAAGAGAGTGAGATGCCAGCTCCTTTCATTCAGTCAGTAGCTTCAATCATTTCTGGACGTTTTTCAATGGCAAAAATCAATGAATATTGTAAATGCACAAACAGTAATTTCTCCGCATTGCAAGGTGCAATTCTGAAATTTTTTGCTTTTTCCTGCTCCTCTTAGCATGATAAAGAAGATTCAAAGAGAGTGAGATGCCAGCTCCTTTCATTCAGTCAGTAGCTTCAAACATTTCTGGTATATGAATAACATGATGTTTTTCAATGGCAAAAATCAATGAATATTGTAAATGCACAAACAGTAATTTCTCCGCATTGCAAGGTGCAATTCTGAAATTTTTTGCTTTTTCCTGCTCCTCTTAGCATGATAAAGAAGATTCAAAGAGAGTGAGATGCCAGCTCCTTTCATTCAGTCAGTAGCTTCAATCATTTCTGGACGTTTTTCAATGGCAAAAATCAATGAATATTGTAAATGCACAAACAGTAATTTCTCCGCATTGCAAGGTGCAATTCTGAAATTTTTTGCTTTTTCCTGCTCCTCTTAGCATGATAAAGAAGATTCAAAGAGAGTGAGATGCCAGCTCCTTTCATTCAGTCAGTAGCTTCAATCATTTCTGGACGTTTTTCAATGGCAAAAATCAATGAATATTGTAAATGCACAAACAGTAATTTCTCCGCATTGCAAGGTGCAATTCTGAAATTTTTTGCTTTTTCCTGCTCCTCTTAGCATGATAAAGAAGATTCAAAGAGAGTGAGATGCCAGCTCCTTTCATTCAGTCAGTAGCTTCAAACATTTCTGGTATATGAATAACATGAGATTTTTCAATGGCAAAAATCAATGAATGTTGTAAATGCACAAACAGTAATTTCTCCGCATTGCAAGGTGCAATTCTGAAATTTTTTGCTTTTTCCTGCTCCTCTTAGCATGATAAAGAAGATTCAAAGAGAGTGAGATGCCAGCTCCTTTCATTTAGTCAGTAGCTTCAATCATTTCTGGACGTTTTTCAATGGCAAAAATCAATGAATATTGTAAATGCACAAACAGTAATTTCTCCGCATTGCAAGGTGCAATTCTGAAATTTTTTGCTTTTTCCTGCTCCTCTTAGCATGATAAACAAGATTCAAAGAGAATGAGATGCCAGCTCCTTTCATTCAGTCAGTAGCTTCAATCATTTCTGGACGTTTTTCAATGGCAAAAATCAATGAATATTGTAAATGCACAAACAGTAATTTCTCCGCATTGCAAGGTGCAATTCTGAAATTTTTTGCTTTTTCCTGCTCCTCTTAGCATGATAAAGAAGATTCAAAGAGAGTGAGATGCCAGCTCCTTTCATTCAGTCAGTAGCTTCAAACATTTCTGGTATATGAATAACATGATGTTTTTCAATGGCAAAAATCAATGAATATTGTAAATGCACAAACAGTAATTTCTCCGCATTGCAAGGTGCAATTCTGAAATTTTTTGCTTTTTCCTGCTCCTCTTAGCATGATAAAGAAGATTCAAAGAGAGTGAGATGCCAGCTCCTTTCATTCAGTCAGTAGCTTCAATCATTTCTGGACGTTTTTCAATGGCAAAAATCAATGAATATTGTAAATGCACAAACAGTAATTTCTCCGCATTGCAAGGTGCAATTCTGAAATTTTTTGCTTTTTCCTGCTCCTCTTAGCATGATAAACAAGATTCAAAGAGAGTGAGATGCCAGCTCCTTTCATTAAGTCAGTAGCTTCAATCATTTCTGGACGTTTTTCAATGGCAAAAATCAATGAATATTGTAAATGCACAAACAGTAATTTCTCCGCATTCCAAGGTGCAATTCTGAAATTTTTTGCTTTTTCCTGCTCCTCTTAGCATGATAAAGAAGATTCAAAGAGAGTGAGATGCCAGCTCCTTTCATTCAGTCAGTAGCTTCAATCATTTCTGGACGTTTTTCAATGGCAAAAATCAATGAATATTGTAAATGCACAAACAGTAATTTCTCCGCATTGCAAGGTGCAATTCTGAAATTTTTTGCATTTTCCTGCTCCTCTTAGCATGATAAAGAAGATTCAAAGAGAGTGAGATGCCAGCTCCTTTCATTCAGTCAGTAGCTTCAATCATTTCTGGTATATGAATAACATGATGTTTTTCAATGTCAAAAATCAATGAATATTGTAAATGCACAAACAGTAATTTCTCCGCATTGCAAGGTGCAATTCTGAAATTTTTTGCTTTTTCCTGCTCCTCTTAGCATGATAAAGAAGATTCAGAGAGTGAGATGCCAGCTCCTTTCATTCAGTCAGTAGCTTCAATCATTTCTGGACGTTTTTCAATGGCAAAAATCATTAAATATTGTAAATGCACAAACAGTAATTTCTCCGCATTGCAAGGTGCAATTCTGAAATTTTTTGCTTTTTCCTGCTCCTCTTAGCATGATAAAGAAGATTCAAAGAGAGTGAGATGCCAGCTCCTTTCATTCAGTCAGTAGCTTCAATCATTTCTGGACGTTTTTCAATGGCAAAAATCAATGAATATTGTAAATGCACAAACAGTAATTTCTCCGCATTGCAAGGTGCAATTCTGAAATTTTTTGCTTTTTCCTGCTCCTCTTAGTATGATAAACAAGATTCAAAGAGAGTGAGATGCCAGCTCCTTTCATTCAGTCAGTAGCTTCAATCATTTCTGGACGTTTTTCAATGGCAAAAATCAATGAATATTGTAAATGCACAAACAGTAATTTCTCCGCATTGCAAGGTGCAATTCTGAAATTTTTTGCTTTTTCCTGCTCCTCTTAGCATGATAAAGAAGATTCAAAGAGAGTGAGATGCCAGCTCCTTTCATTCAGTCAGTAGCTTCAAACATTTCTGGTATATGAATAACATGATGTTTTTCAATGGCAAAAATCAATGAATATTGTAAATGCACAAACAGTAATTTCTCCGCATTGCAAGGTGCAATTCTGAAATTTTTTGCTTTTTCCTGCTCCTCTAAGCATGATAAAGAAGATTCAAAGAGAGTGAGATGCCAGCTCCTTTCATTCAGTCAGTAGCTTCATTCATTTCTGGACGTTTTTCTGGTATATGAATAACATTATGTTTTTCAATGGCAAAAATCAATGAATATTGTAAATGCACAAACAGTAATTTCTCCGCATTGCAAGGTGCAATTCTGAAATTTTTTGCTTTTTCCTGCTCCTCTTAGCATTATAAAGAAGATTCAAAGAGAGTGAGATGCCAGCTCCTTTCATTCAGTCAGTAGCTTCAATCATTTCTGGACGTTTTTCAATGGCAAAAATCAATGAATATTGTAAATGCACAAACAGTAATTTCTCCGCATTGCAAGGTGCAATTCTGAAATTTTTTGCTTTTTCCTGCTCCTCTTAGCATGATAAAGAAGATTCAAAGAGAGTGAGATGCCAGCTCCTTTCATTCAGTCAGTAGCTTCAAACATTTCTGGTATATGAATAACATGATGTTTTTCAATGGCAAAAATCAATGAATATTGTAAATGCACAAACAGTAATTTCTCCGCATTGCAAGGTGCAATTCTGAAATTTTTTGCTTTTTCCTGCTCCTCTTAGCATGATAAAGAAGATTCAAAGAGAGTGAGATGCCAGCTCCTTTCATTCAGTCAGTAGCTTCAATCATTTCTGGACGTTTTTCAATGGCAAAAATCAATGAATATTGTAAATGCACAAACAGTAATTTCTCCGCATTGCAAGGTGCAATTCTGAAATTTTTTGCTTTTTCCTGCTCCTCTTAGCATGATAAAGAAGATTCAAAGAGAGTGAGATGCCAGCTCCTTTCATTCAGTCAGTAGCTTCAAACATTTCTGGTATATGAATAACATGATGTTTTTCAATAGCAAAAATCAATGAATTTTGTAAATGCACAAACAGTAATTTCTCCGCATTGCAAGGTGCAATTCTGAAATTTTTTGCTTTTTCCTGCTCCTCTTAGCATGATAAACAAGATTCAAAGAGAGTGAGATGTCAGCTCCTTTCATTCAGTCAGTAGCTTCAATCATTTCTGGACGTTTTTCAATGGCAAAAATCAATGAATATTGTAAATGCACAAACAGTAATTTCTCCGCATTGCAAGGTGCAATTCTGAAATTTTTTGCTTTTTCCTGCTCCTCTTAGCATGATAAAGAAGATTCAAAGAGAGTGAGATGCCAGCTCCTTTCATTCAGTCAGTAGCTTAAAACATTCCTGGTATATGAATAACATGATGTTTTTCAATGGCAAAAATCAATGAATATTGTAAATGCACAAACAGTAATTTCTCCGCATTGCAAGGTGCAATTCTGAAATTTTTTGCTTTTTCCTGCTCCTCTTAGCATGATAAAGAAGATTCAAAGAGAGTGAGATGCCAGCTCCTTTCATTCAGTCAGTAGCTTCAATCATTTCTGGACGTTTTTCAATTGCAAAAATCAATGAATATTGTAAATGCACAAACAGTAATTTCTCCGCATTGCAAGGTGCAATTTTGAAATTTTTTGCTTTTTCCTGCTCCTCTTAGCATGATAAAGAAGATTCAAAGAGAGTGAGATGCCAGCTCCTTTCATTCAGTCAGTAGCTTCAATCATTTCTGGTATATGAATAACATGATGTTTTTCAATGGCAAAAATCAATGAATATTGTAAATGCACAAACAGTAAATTCTCCGCATTGCAAGGTGCAATTCTGAAATTTTTTGCTTTTTCCTGCTCCTCTTAGCATGATAAAAAAGATTCAAAGAGAGTGAGATGCCAGCTCCTTTCATTCAGTCAGTAGCTTCAATCATTTCTGGTATATGAATAACATGATGTTTTTCAATGGCAAAAATCAATGAATATTGTAAATGCACAAACAGTAATTTATCCGCATTGCAAGGTGCAATTCTGAAATTTTTTGCTTTTTCCTGCTCCTCTTAGCATGATAAAGAAGATTCAAAGAGAGTGAGATGCCAGCTCCTTTCATTCAGTCAGTAGCTTCAAACATTTCTGGTATATGAATAACATGATGTTTTTCAATGGCAAAAATCAATGAATATTGTAAATGCACAAACAGTAATTTCTCCGCATTGCAATGTGCAATTCTGAAATTTTTTGATTTTTTCCTGCTCCTCTTAGCATGATAAAGAAGATTCAAAGAGAGTGAGATGCCAGCTCCTTTCATTCAGTCAGTAGCTTCAATCATTTCTGGACGTTTTTCAATGGCAAAAATCAATGAATATTGTAAATGCACAAACAGTAATTTCTCCACATTGCAAGGTGCAATTCTGAAATTTTTTGCTTTTTCCTGCTCCTCTTAGCATGATAAAGAAGATTCAAAGAGAGTGAGATGCCAGCTCCTTTCATTCAGTCAGTAGCTTCAATCATTTCTGGACGTTTTTCAATGGCAAAAATCAATGAATATTGCAAATGCACAAACAGTAATTTCTCCGCATTGCAAGGTGCAATTCTGAAATTTTTTGCTTTTTCCTGCTCCTCTTAGCATGATAAAGAAGATTCAAAGAGAGTGAGATGCCAGCTCCTTTCATTCAGTCAGTAGCTTCAAACATTTCTGGTATATGAATAACATGATGTTTTTCAATGGCAAAAAGCAATGAATATTGTAAATGCACAAACAGTAATTTCTCCGCATTGCAAGGTGCAATTCTGAAATTTTTTGCTTTTTCCTGCTCCTCTTAGCATGATAAAGAAGATTCAAAGAGAGTGAGATGCCAGCTCCTTTCATTCAGTCAGTAGCTTCAATCATTTCTGGACGTTTTTCAATGGCAAAAATCAATGAATATTGTAAATGCACAAACAGTAATTTCTCCGCATTGCAAGGTGCAATTCTGAAATTTTTTGCTTTTTCCTGCTCCTCTTAGCATGATAAAGAAGATTCAAAGAGAGTGAGATGCCAGCTCCTTTCATTCAGTCAGTAGCTTCAAACATTTCTGGTATATGAATAACATGATGTTTTTCAATAGCAAAAATCAATGAATTTTGTAAATGCACAAACAGTAATTTCTCCGCATTGCAAGGTGCAATTCTGAAATTTTTTGCTTTTTCCTGCTCCTCTTAGCATGATAAACAAGATTCAAAGAGAGTGAGATGTCAGCTCCTTTCATTCAGTCAGTAGCTTCAATCATTTCTGGACGTTTTTCAATGGCAAAAATCAATGAATATTGTAAATGCACAAACAGTAATTTCTCCGCATTGCAAGGTGCAATTCTGAAATTTTTTGCTTTTTCCTGCTCCTCTTAGCATGATAAAGAAGATTCAAAGAGAGTGAGATGCCAGCTCCTTTCATTCAGTCAGTAGCTTCAAACATTTCTGGTATATGAATAACATGATGTTTTTCAATGGCAAAAATCAATGAATATTGTAAATGCACAAAGAGTAATTTCTCCGCATTGCAAGGTGCAATTCTGAAATTTTTTGCTTTTTCCTGCTCCTCTTAGCATGATAAAGAAGATTCAAAGAGAGTGAGATGCCAGCTCCTTTCATTCAGTCAGTAGCTTCAATCATTTCTGGACGTTTTTCAATGGCAAAAATCAATGAATATTGTAAATGCACAAACAGTAATTTCTCCGCATTGCAAGGTGCAATTCTGAAATTTTTTGCTTTTTCCTGCTCCTCTTAGCATGATAAAGAAGATTCAAAGAGAGTGAGATGCCAGCTCCTTTCATTCAGTCAGTAGCTTCAAACATTTCTGGTATATGAATAACATGATGTTTTTCAATAGCAAAAATCAATGAATTTTGTAAATGCACAAACAGTAATTTCTCCGCATTGCAAGGTGCAATTCTGAAATTTTTTGCTTTTTCCTGCTCCTCTTAGCATGATAAACAAGATTCAAAGAGAGTGAGATGTCAGCTCCTTTCATTCAGTCAGTAGCTTCAATCATTTCTGGACGTTTTTCAATGGCAAAAATCAATGAATATTGTAAATGCACAAACAGTAATTTCTCCGCATTGCAAGGTGCAATTCTGAAATTTTTTGCTTTTTCCTGCTCCTCTTAGCATGATAAAGAAGATTCAAAGAGAGTGAGATGCCAGCTCCTTTCATTCAGTCAGTAGCTTCAATCATTTCTGGACGTTTTTCAATGGCAAAAATCAATGAATATTGTAAATGCACAAACAGTAATTTCTCCGCATTGCAAGGTGCAATTCTGAAATTTTTTGCTTTTTCCTGCTCCTCTTAGCATGATAAAGAAGATTCAAAGAGAGTGAGATGCCAGCTCCTTTCATTCAGTCAGTAGCTTCAAACATTTCTGGTATATGAATAACATGATGTTTTTCAATAGCAAAAATCAATGAATTTTGTAAATGCACAAACAGTAATTTCTCCGCATTGCAAGGTGCAATTCTGAAATTTTTTGCTTTTTCCTGCTCCTCTTAGCATGATAAACAAGATTCAAAGAGAGTGAGATGTCAGCTCCTTTCATTCAGTCAGTAGCTTCAATCATTTCTGGACGTTTTTCAATGGCAAAAATCAATGAATATTGTAAATGCACAAACAGTAATTTCTCCGCATTGCAAGGTGCAATTCTGAAATTTTTTGCTTTTTCCTGCTCCTCTTAGCATGATAAAGAAGATTCAAAGAGAGTGAGATGCCAGCTCCTTTCATTCAGTCAGTAGCTTAAAACATTCCTGGTATATGAATAACATGATGTTTTTCAATGGCAAAAATCAATGAATATTGTAAATGCACAAACAGTAATTTCTCCGCATTGCAAGGTGCAATTCTGAAATTTTTTGCTTTTTCCTGCTCCTCTTAGCATGATAAAGAAGATTCAAAGAGAGTGAGATGCCAGCTCCTTTCATTCAGTCAGTAGCTTCAATCATTTCTGGACGTTTTTCAATTGCAAAAATCAATGAATATTGTAAATGCACAAACAGTAATTTCTCCGCATTGCAAGGTGCAATTTTGAAATTTTTTGCTTTTTCCTGCTCCTCTTAGCATGATAAAGAAGATTCAAAGAGAGTGAGATGCCAGCTCCTTTCATTCAGTCAGTAGCTTCAATCATTTCTGGTATATGAATAACATGATGTTTTTCAATGGCAAAAATCAATGAATATTGTAAATGCACAAACAGTAAATTCTCCGCATTGCAAGGTGCAATTCTGAAATTTTTTGCTTTTTCCTGCTCCTCTTAGCATGATAAAAAAGATTCAAAGAGAGTGAGATGCCAGCTCCTTTCATTCAGTCAGTAGCTTCAATCATTTCTGGTATATGAATAACATGATGTTTTTCAATGGCAAAAATCAATGAATATTGTAAATGCAAAAACAGTAATTTATCCGCATTGCAAGGTGCAATTCTGAAATTTTTTGCTTTTTCCTGCTCCTCTTAGCATGATAAAGAAGATTCAAAGAGAGTGAGATGCCAGCTCCTTTCATTCAGTCAGTAGCTTCAAACATTTCTGGTATATGAATAACATGATGTTTTTCAATGGCAAAAATCAATGAATATTGTAAATGCACAAACAGTAATTTCTCCGCATTGCAATGTGCAATTCTGAAATTTTTTGCTTTTTCCTGCTCCTCTTAGCATGATAAAGAAGATTCAAAGAGAGTGAGATGCCAGCTCCTTTCATTCAGTCAGTAGCTTCAATCATTTCTGGACGTTTTTCAATGGCAAAAATCAATGAATATTGTAAATGCACAAACAGTAATTTCTCCACATTGCAAGGTGCAATTCTGAAATTTTTTGCTTTTTCCTGCTCCTCTTAGCATGATAAAGAAGATTCAAAGAGAGTGAGATGCCAGCTCCTTTCATTCAGTCAGTAGCTTCAATCATTTCTGGACGTTTTTCGTTTTTCAATGGCAAAAATCAATGAATATTGCAAATGCACAAACAGTAATTTCTCCGCATTGCAAGGTGCAATTCTGAAATTTTTTGCTTTTTCCTGCTCCTCTTAGCATGATAAAGAAGATTCAAAGAGAGTGAGATGCCAGCTCCTTTCATTCAGTCAGTAGCTTCAAACATTTCTGGTATATGAATAACATGATGTTTTTCAATGGCAAAAAGCAATGAATATTGTAAATGCACAAACAGTAATTTCTCCGCATTGCAAGGTGCAATTCTGAAATTTTTTGCTTTTTCCTGCTCCTCTTAGCATGATAAAGAAGATTCAAAGAGAGTGAGATGCCAGCTCCTTTCATTCAGTCAGTAGCTTCAATCATTTCTGGACGTTTTTCAATGGCAAAAATCAATGAATATTGTAAATGCACAAACAGTAATTTCTCCGCATTGCAAGGTGCAATTCTGAAATTTTTTGCTTTTTCCTGCTCCTCTTAGCATGATAAAGAAGATTCAAAGAGAGTGAGATGCCAGCTCCTTTCATTCAGTCAGTAGCTTCAAACATTTCTGGTATATGAATAACATGATGTTTTTCAATAGCAAAAATCAATGAATTTTGTAAATGCACAAACAGTAATTTCTCCGCATTGCAAGGTGCAATTCTGAAATTTTTTGCTTTTTCCTGCTCCTCTTAGCATGATAAACAAGATTCAAAGAGAGTGAGATGTCAGCTCCTTTCATTCAGTCAGTAGCTTCAATCATTTCTGGACGTTTTTCAATGGCAAAAATCAATGAATATTGTAAATGCACAAACAGTAATTTCTCCGCATTGCAAGGTGCAATTCTGAAATTTTTTGCTTTTTCCTGCTCCTCTTAGCATGATAAAGAAGATTCAAAGAGAGTGAGATGCCAGCTCCTTTCATTCAGTCAGTAGCTTCAAACATTTCTGGTATATGAATAACATGATGTTTTTCAATGGCAAAAATCAATGAATATTGTAAATGCACAAAGAGTAATTTCTCCGCATTGCAAGGTGCAATTCTGAAATTTTTTGCTTTTTCCTGCTCCTCTTAGCATGATAAAGAAGATTCAAAGAGAGTGAGATGCCAGCTCCTTTCATTCAGTCAGTAGCTTCAATCATTTCTGGACGTTTTTCAATGGCAAAAATCAATGAATATTGTAAATGCACAAACAGTAATTTCTCCGCATTGCAAGGTGCAATTCTGAAATTTTTTGCTTTTTCCTGCTCCTCTTAGCATGATAAAGAAGATTCAAAGAGAGTGAGATGCCAGCTCCTTTCATTCAGTCAGTAGCTTCAAACATTTCTGGTATATGAATAACATGATGTTTTTCAATAGCAAAAATCAATGAATTTTGTAAATGCACAAACAGTAATTTCTCCGCATTGCAAGGTGCAATTCTGAAATTTTTTGCTTTTTCCTGCTCCTCTTAGCATGATAAACAAGATTCAAAGAGAGTGAGATGTCAGCTCCTTTCATTCAGTCAGTAGCTTCAATCATTTCTGGACGTTTTTCAATGGCAAAAATCAATGAATATTGTAAATGCACAAACAGTAATTTCTCCGCATTGCAAGGTGCAATTCTGAAATTTTTTGCTTTTTCCTGCTCCTCTTAGCATGATAAAGAAGATTCAAAGAGAGTGAGATGCCAGCTCCTTTCATTCAGTCAGTAGCTTCAATCATTTCTGGACGTTTTTCAATTGCAAAAATCAATGAATATTGTAAATGCACAAACAGTAATTTCTCCGCATTGCAAGGTGCAATTTTGAAATTTTTTGCTTTTTCCTGCTCCTCTTAGCATGATAAAGAAGATTCAAAGAGAGTGAGATGCCAGCTCCTTTCATTCAGTCAGTAGCTTCAATCATTTCTGGTATATGAATAACATGATGTTTTTCAATGGCAAAAATCAATGAATATTGTAAATGCACAAAGAGTAATTTCTCCGCATTGCAAGGTGCAATTCTGAAATTTTTTGCTTTTTCCTGCTCCTCTTAGCATGATAAAGAAGATTCAAAGAGAGTGAGATGCCAGCTCCTTTCATTCAGTCAGTAGCTTCAATCATTTCTGGACGTTTTTCAATGGCAAAAATCAATGAATATTGTAAATGCACAAACAGTAATTTCTCCGCATTGCAAGGTGCAATTCTGAAATTTTTTGCTTTTTCCTGCTCCTCTTAGCATGATAAAGAAGATTCAAAGAGAGTGAGATGCCAGCTCCTTTCATTCAGTCAGTAGCTTCAAACATTTCTGGTATATGAATAACATGATGTTTTTCAATAGCAAAAATCAATGAATTTTGTAAATGCACAAACTAATTTCTCCGCATTGCAAGGTGCAATTCTGAAATTTTTTGCTTTTTCCTGCTCCTCTTAGCATGATAAACAAGATTCAAAGAGAGTGAGATGTCAGCTCCTTTCATTCAGTCAGTAGCTTCAATCATTTCTGGACGTTTTTCAATGGCAAAAATCAATGAATATTGTAAATGCACAAACAGTAATTTCTCCGCATTGCAAGGTGCAATTCTGAAATTTTTTGCTTTTTCCTGCTCCTCTTAGCATGATAAAGAAGATTCAAAGAGAGTGAGATGCCAGCTCCTTTCATTCAGTCAGTAGCTTCAATCATTTCTGGACGTTTTTCAATTGCAAAAATCAATGAATATTGTAAATGCACAAACAGTAATTTCTCCGCATTGCAAGGTGCAATTTTGAAATTTTTTGCTTTTTCCTGCTCCTCTTAGCATGATAAAGAAGATTCAAAGAGAGTGAGATGCCAGCTCCTTTCATTCAGTCAGTAGCTTCAATCATTTCTGGTATATGAATAACATGATGTTTTTCAATGGCAAAAATCAATGAATATTGTAAATGCACAAACAGTAAATTCTCCGCATTGCAAGGTGCAATTCTGAAATTTTTTGCTTTTTCCTGCTCCTCTTAGCATGATAAAAAAGATTCAAAGAGAGTGAGATGCCAGCTCCTTTCATTCAGTCAGTAGCTTCAATCATTTCTGGTATATGAATAACATGATGTTTTTCAATGGCAAAAATCAATGAATATTGTAAATGCACAAACAGTAATTTATCCGCATTGCAAGGTGCAATTCTGAAATTTTTTGCTTTTTCCTGCTCCTCTTAGCATGATAAATAAGATTCAAAGAGAGTGAGATGTCAGCTCCTTTCATTCAGTCAGTAGCTTCAATCATTTCTGGACGTTTTTCAATGGCAAAAATCAATGAATATTGTAAATGCACAAACAGTAATTTCTCCGCATTGCAAGGTGCAATTCTGAAATTTTTTGCTTTTTCCTGCTCCTCTTAGCATGATAAAGAAGATTCAAAGAGAGTGAGATGCCAGCTCCTTTCATTCAGTCAGTAGCTTCAATCATTTCTGGACGTTTTTCAATTGCAAAAATCAATGAATATTGTAAATGCACAAACAGTAATTTCTCCGCATTGCAAGGTGCAATTTTGAAATTTTTTGCTTTTTCCTGCTCCTCTTAGCATGATAAAGAAGATTCAAAGAGAGTGAGATGCCAGCTCCTTTCATTCAGTCAGTAGCTTCAATCATTTCTGGTATATGAATAACATGATGTTTTTCAATGGCAAAAATCAATGAATATTGTAAATGCACAAACAGTAAATTCTCCGCATTGCAAGGTGCAATTCTGAAATTTTTTGCTTTTTCCTGCTCCTCTTAGCATGATAAAAAAGATTCAAAGAGAGTGAGATGCCAGCTCCTTTCATTCAGTCAGTAGCTTCAATCATTTCTGGTATATGAATAACATGATGTTTTTCAATGGCAAAAATCAATGAATATTGTAAATGCACAAACAGTAATTTATCCGCATTGCAAGGTGCAATTCTGAAATTTTTTGCTTTTTCCTGCTCCTCTTAGCATGATAAAGAAGATTCAAAGAGAGTGAGATGCCAGCTCCTTTCATTCAGTCAGTAGCTTCAAACATTTCTGGTATATGAATAACATGATGTTTTTCAATGGCAAAAATCAATGAATATTGTAAATGCACAAACAGTAATTTCTCCGCATTGCAATGTGCAATTCTGAAATTTTTTGCTTTTTCCTGCTCCTCTTAGCATGATAAAGAAGATTCAAAGAGAGTGAGATGCCAGCTCCTTTCATTCAGTCAGTAGCTTCAATCATTTCTGGACGTTTTTCAATGGCAAAAATCAATGAATATTGTAAATGCACAAACAGTAATTTCTCCACATTGCAAGGTGCAATTCTGAAATGTTTTGCTTTTTCCTGCTCCTCTTAGCATGATAAAGAAGATTCAAAGAGAGTGAGATGCCAGCTCCTTTCATTCAGTCAGTAGCTTCAAACATTTCTGGTATATGAATAACATGATGTTTTTCAATGGCAAAAATCAATGAATATTGTAAATGCACAAAGAGTAATTTCTCCGCATTGCAAGGTGCAATTCTGAAATTTTTTGCTTTTTCCTGCTCCTCTTAGCATGATAAAGAAGATTCAAAGAGAGTGAGATGCCAGCTCCTTTCATTCAGTCAGTAGCTTCAATCATTTCTGGACGTTTTTCAATGGCAAAAATCAATGAATATTGTAAATGCACAAACAGTAATTTCTCCGCATTGCAAGGTGCAATTCTGAAATTTTTTGCTTTTTCCTGCTCCTCTTAGCATGATAAAGAAGATTCAAAGAGAGTGAGATGCCAGCTCCTTTCATTCAGTCAGTAGCTTCAAACATTTCTGGTATATGAATAACATGATGTTTTTCAATAGCAAAAATCAATGAATTTTGTAAATGCACAAACAGTAATTTCTCCGCATTGCAAGGTGCAATTCTGAAATTTTTTGCTTTTTCCTGCTCCTCTTAGCATGATAAACAAGATTCAAAGAGAGTGAGATGTCAGCTCCTTTCATTCAGTCAGTAGCTTCAATCATTTCTGGACGTTTTTCAATGGCAAAAATCAATGAATATTGTAAATGCACAAACAGTAATTTCTCCGCATTGCAAGGTGCAATTCTGAAATTTTTTGCTTTTTCCTGCTCCTCTTAGCATGATAAAGAAGATTCAAAGAGAGTGAGATGCCAGCTCCTTTCATTCAGTCAGTAGCTTCAATCATTTCTGGACGTTTTTCAATTGCAAAAATCAATGAATATTGTAAATGCACAAACAGTAATTTCTCCGCATTGCAAGGTGCAATTTTGAAATTTTTTGCTTTTTCCTGCTCCTCTTAGCATGATAAAGAAGATTCAAAGAGAGTGAGATGCCAGCTCCTTTCATTCAGTCAGTAGCTTCAATCATTTCTGGTATATGAATAACATGATGTTTTTCAATGGCAAAAATCAATGAATATTGTAAATGCACAAAGAGTAATTTCTCCGCATTGCAAGGTGCAATTCTGAAATTTTTTGCTTTTTCCTGCTCCTCTTAGCATGATAAAGAAGATTCAAAGAGAGTGAGATGCCAGCTCCTTTCATTCAGTCAGTAGCTTCAATCATTTCTGGACGTTTTTCAATGGCAAAAATCAATGAATATTGTAAATGCACAAACAGTAATTTCTCCGCATTGCAAGGTGCAATTCTGAAATTTTTTGCTTTTTCCTGCTCCTCTTAGCATGATAAAGAAGATTCAAAGAGAGTGAGATGCCAGCTCCTTTCATTCAGTCAGTAGCTTCAAACATTTCTGGTATATGAATAACATGATGTTTTTCAATAGCAAAAATCAATGAATTTTGTAAATGCACAAACTAATTTCTCCGCATTGCAAGGTGCAATTCTGAAATTTTTTGCTTTTTCCTGCTCCTCTTAGCATGATAAACAAGATTCAAAGAGAGTGAGATGTCAGCTCCTTTCATTCAGTCAGTAGCTTCAATCATTTCTGGACGTTTTTCAATGGCAAAAATCAATGAATATTGTAAATGCACAAACAGTAATTTCTCCGCATTGCAAGGTGCAATTCTGAAATTATTTGCTTTTTCCTGCTCCTCTTAGCATGATAAAGAAGATTCAAAGAGAGTGAGATGCCAGCTCCTTTCATTCAGTCAGTAGCTTCAATCATTTCTGGACGTTTTTCAATTGCAAAAATCAATGAATATTGTAAATGCACAAACAGTAATTTCTCCGCATTGCAAGGTGCAATTTTGAAATTTTTTGCTTTTTCCTGCTCCTCTTAGCATGATAAAGAAGATTCAAAGAGAGTGAGATGCCAGCTCCTTTCATTCAGTCAGTAGCTTCAATCATTTCTGGTATATGAATAACATGATGTTTTTCAATGGCAAAAATCAATGAATATTGTAAATGCACAAACAGTAAATTCTCCGCATTGCAAGGTGCAATTCTGAAATTTTTTGCTTTTTCCTGCTCCTCTTAGCATGATAAAAAAGATTCAAAGAGAGTGAGATGCCAGCTCCTTTCATTCAGTCAGTAGCTTCAATCATTTCTGGTATATGAATAACATGATGTTTTTCAATGGCAAAAATCAATGAATATTGTAAATGCACAAACAGTAATTTATCCGCATTGCAAGGTGCAATTCTGAAATTTTTTGCTTTTTCCTGCTCCTCTTAGCATGATAAATAAGATTCAAAGAGAGTGAGATGTCAGCTCCTTTCATTCAGTCAGTAGCTTCAATCATTTCTGGACGTTTTTCAATTGCAAAAATCAATGAATATTGTAAATGCACAAACAGTAATTTCTCCGCATTGCAAGGTGCAATTTTGAAATTTTTTGCTTTTTCCTGCTCCTCTTAGCATGATAAAGAAGATTCAAAGAGAGTGAGATGCCAGCTCCTTTCATTCAGTCAGTAGCTTCAATCATTTCTGGTATATGAATAACATGATGTTTTTCAATGGCAAAAATCAATGAATATTGTAAATGCACAAACAGTAAATTCTCCGCATTGCAAGGTGCAATTCTGAAATTTTTTGCTTTTTCCTGCTCCTCTTAGCATGATAAAAAAGATTCAAAGAGAGTGAGATGCCAGCTCCTTTCATTCAGTCAGTAGCTTCAATCATTTCTGGTATATGAATAACATGATGTTTTTCAATGGCAAAAATCAATGAATATTGTAAATGCACAAACAGTAATTTATCCGCATTGCAAGGTGCAATTCTGAAATTTTTTGCTTTTTCCTGCTCCTCTTAGCATGATAAAGAAGATTCAAAGAGAGTGAGATGCCAGCTCCTTTCATTCAGTCAGTAGCTTCAATCATTTCTGGACGTTTTTCAATTGCAAAAATCAATGAATATTGTAAATGCACAAACAGTAATTTCTCCGCATTGCAAGGTGCAATTTTGAAATTTTTTGCTTTTTCCTGCTCCTCTTAGCATGATAAAGAAGATTCAAAGAGAGTGAGATGCCAGCTCCTTTCATTCAGTCAGTAGCTTCAATCATTTCTGGTATATGAATAACATGATGTTTTTCAATGGCAAAAATCAATGAATATTGTAAATGCACAAACAGTAAATTCTCCGCATTGCAAGGTGCAATTCTGAAATTTTTTGCTTTTTCCTGCTCCTCTTAGCATGATAAAAAAGATTCAAAGAGAGTGAGATGCCAGCTCCTTTCATTCAGTCAGTAGCTTCAATCATTTCTGGTATATGAATAACATGATGTTTTTCAATGGCAAAAATCAATGAATATTGTAAATGCACAAACAGTAATTTATCCGCATTGCAAGGTGCAATTCTGAAATTTTTTGCTTTTTCCTGCTCCTCTTAGCATGATAAAGAAGATTCAAAGAGAGTGAGATGCCAGCTCCTTTCATTCAGTCAGTAGCTTCAAACATTTCTGGTATATGAATAACATGATGTTTTTCAATGGCAAAAATCAATGAATATTGTAAATGCACAAACAGTAATTTCTCCGCATTGCAATGTGCAATTCTGAAATTTTTTGCTTTTTCCTGCTCCTCTTAGCATGATAAAGAAGATTCAAAGAGAGTGAGATGCCAGCTCCTTTCATTCAGTCAGTAGCTTCAATCATTTCTGGACGTTTTTCAATGGCAAAAATCAATGAATATTGTAAATGCACAAACAGTAATTTCTCCACATTGCAAGGTGCAATTCTGAAATGTTTTGCTTTTTCCTGCTCCTCTTAGCATGATAAAGAAGATTCAAAGAGAGTGAGATGCCAGCTCCTTTCATTCAGTCAGTAGCTTCAATCATTTCTGGACGTTTTTCAATGGCAAAAATCAATGAATATTGCAAATGCACAAACAGTAATTTCTCCGCATTGCAAGGTGCAATTCTGAAATTTTTTGCTTTTTCCTGCTCCTCTTAGCATGATAAAGAAGATTCAAAGAGAGTGAGATGCCAGCTCCTTTCATTCAGTCAGTAGCTTCAAACATTTCTGGTATATGAATAACATGATGTTTTTCAATAGCAAAAATCAATGAATTTTGTAAATGCACAAACAGTAATTTCTCCGCATTGCAAGGTGCAATTCTGAAATTTTTTGCTTTTTCCTGCTCCTCTTAGCATGATAAACAAGATTCAAAGAGAGTGAGATGTCAGCTCCTTTCATTCAGTCAGTAGCTTCAATCATTTCTGGACGTTTTTCAATGGCAAAAATCAATGAATATTGTAAATGCACAAACAGTAATTTCTCCGCATTGCAAGGTGCAATTCTGAAATTTTTTGCTTTTTCCTGCTCCTCAGCATGATAAAGAAGATTCAAAGAGAGTGAGATGCCAGCTCCTTTCATTCAGTCAGTAGCTTCAAACATTCCTGGTATATGAATAACATGATGTTTTTCAATGGCAAAAATCAATGAATATTGTAAATGCACAAACAGTAATTTCTCCGCATTGCAAGGTGCAATTCTGAAATTTTTTGCTTTTTCCTGCTCCTCTTAGCATGATAAAGAAGATTCAAAGAGAGTGAGATGCCAGCTCCTTTCATTCAGTCAGTAGCTTCAATCATTTCTGGACGTTTTTCAATTGCAAAAATCAATGAATATTGTAAATGCACAAACAGTAATTTCTCCGCATTGCAAGGTGCAATTTTGAAATTTTTTGCTTTTTCCTGCTCCTCTTAGCATGATAAAGAAGATTCAAAGAGAGTGAGATGCCAGCTCCTTTCATTCAGTCAGTAGCTTCAATCATTTCTGGTATATGAATAACATGATGTTTTTCAATGGCAAAAATCAATGAATATTGTAAATGCACAAACAGTAAATTCTCCGCATTGCAAGGTGCAATTCTGAAATTTTTTGCTTTTTCCTGCTCCTCTTAGCATGATAAAAAAGATTCAAAGAGAGTGAGATGCCAGCTCCTTTCATTCAGTCAGTAGCTTCAATCATTTCTGGTATATGAATAACATGATGTTTTTCAATGGCAAAAATCAATGAATATTGTAAATGCACAAACAGTAATTTATCCGCATTGCAAGGTGCAATTCTGAAATTTTTTGCTTTTTCCTGCTCCTCTTAGCATGATAAAGAAGATTCAAAGAGAGTGAGATGCCAGCTCCTTTCATTCAGTCAGTAGCTTCAAACATTTCTGGTATATGAATAACATGATGTTTTTCAATGGCAAAAATCAATGAATATTGTAAATGCACAAACAGTAATTTCTCCGCATTGCAATGTGCAATTCTGAAATTTTTTGCTTTTTCCTGCTCCTCTTAGCATGATAAAGAAGATTCAAAGAGAGTGAGATGCCAGCTCCTTTCATTCAGTCAGTAGCTTCAATCATTTCTGGACGTTTTTCAATGGCAAAAATCAATGAATATTGTAAATGCACAAACAGTAATTTCTCCACATTGCAAGGTGCAATTCTGAAATGTTTTGCTTTTTCCTGCTCCTCTTAGCATGATAAAGAAGATTCAAAGAGAGTGAGATGCCAGCTCCTTTCATTCAGTCAGTAGCTTCAATCATTTCTGGACGTTTTTCAATGGCAAAAATCAATGAATATTGCAAATGCACAAACAGTAATTTCTCCGCATTGCAAGGTGCAATTCTGAAATTTTTTGCTTTTTCCTGCTCCTCTTAGCATGATAAAGAAGATTCAAAGAGAGTGAGATGCCAGCTCCTTTCATTCAGTCAGTAGCTTCAAACATTTCTGGTATATGAATAACATGATGTTTTTCAATAGCAAAAATCAATGAATTTTGTAAATGCACAAACAGTAATTTCTCCGCATTGCAAGGTGCAATTCTGAAATTTTTTGCTTTTTCCTGCTCCTCTTAGCATGATAAACAAGATTCAAAGAGAGTGAGATGTCAGCTCCTTTCATTCAGTCAGTAGCTTCAATCATTTCTGGACGTTTTTCAATGGCAAAAATCAATGAATATTGTAAATGCACAAACAGTAATTTCTCCGCATTGCAAGGTGCAATTCTGAAATTTTTTGCTTTTTCCTGCTCCTCAGCATGATAAAGAAGATTCAAAGAGAGTGAGATGCCAGCTCCTTTCATTCAGTCAGTAGCTTCAAACATTCCTGGTATATGAATAACATGATGTTTTTCAATGGCAAAAATCAATGAATATTGTAAATGCACAAACAGTAATTTCTCCGCATTGCAAGGTGCAATTCTGAAATTTTTTGCTTTTTCCTGCTCCTCTTAGCATGATAAAGAAGATTCAAAGAGAGTGAGATGCCAGCTCCTTTCATTCAGTCAGTAGCTTCAATCATTTCTGGACGTTTTTCAATTGCAAAAATCAATGAATATTGTAAATGCACAAACAGTAATTTCTCCGCATTGCAAGGTGCAATTTTGAAATTTTTTGCTTTTTCCTGCTCCTCTTAGCATGATAAAGAAGATTCAAAGAGAGTGAGATGCCAGCTCCTTTCATTCAGTCAGTAGCTTCAATCATTTCTGGTATATGAATAACATGATGTTTTTCAATGGCAAAAATCAATGAATATTGTAAATGCACAAACAGTAAATTCTCCGCATTGCAAGGTGCAATTCTGAAATTTTTTGCTTTTTCCTGCTCCTCTTAGCATGATAAAAAAGATTCAAAGAGAGTGAGATGCCAGCTCCTTTCATTCAGTCAGTAGCTTCAATCATTTCTGGTATATGAATAACATGATGTTTTTCAATGGCAAAAATCAATGAATATTGTAAATGCACAAACAGTAATTTATCCGCATTGCAAGGTGCAATTCTGAAATTTTTTGCTTTTTCCTGCTCCTCTTAGCATGATAAAGAAGATTCAAAGAGAGTGAGATGCCAGCTCCTTTCATTCAGTCAGTAGCTTCAATCATTTCTGGACGTTTTTCAATGGCAAAAATCAATGAATATTGTAAATGCACAAACAGTAATTTCTCCACATTGCAAGGTGCAATTCTGAAATTTTTTGCTTTTTCCTGCTCCTCTTAGCATGATAAAGAAGATTCAAAGAGAGTGAGATGCCAGCTCCTTTCATTCAGTCAGTAGCTTCAATCATTTCTGGACGTTTTTCAATGGCAAAAATCAATGAATATTGCAAATGCACAAACAGTAATTTCTCCGCATTGCAAGGTGCAATTCTGAAATTTTTTGCTTTTTCCTGCTCCTCTTAGCATGATAAAGAATATTCAAAGAGAGTGAGATGCCAGCTCCTTTCATTCAGTCAGTAGCTTCAAACATTTCTGGTATATGAATAACATGATGTTTTTCAATGGCAAAAAGCAATGAATATTGTAAATGCACAAACAGTAATTTCTCCGCATTGCAAGGTGCAATTCTGAAATATTTTGCTTTTTCCTGCTCCTCTTAGCATGATAAAGAAGATTCAAAGAGAGTGAGATGCCAGCTCCTTTCGTTCAGTCAGTAGCTTCAATCATTTCTGGACGTTTTTCAATGGCAAAAATCATTGAATATTGTAAATGCACAAACAGTAATTTCTCCGCATTGCAAGGTGCAATTCTGAAATTTTTTACTTTTTCCTGCTCCTCTTAGCATGGTAAAGAAGATTCAAAGAGAGTGAGATGCCAGCTCCTTTCATTCAGTCAGTAGCTTCAATCATTTCTGGTATATGAATAACATGATGTTTTTCAATGGCAAAAATCAATGAATATTGTAAATGCACAAACAGTAATTTCTCCGCATTGCAAGGTGCAATTCTGAAATTTTTTGCTTTTTCCTGCTCCTCTTAGCATGATAAAGAAGATTCAAAGAGAGTGAGATGCCAGCTCCTTTCATTCAGTCAGTAGCTTCAATCATTTCTGGACGTTTTTCAATGGCAAAAATCAATGAATATTGTAAATGCACAAACAGTAATTTCTCCGCATTGCAAGGTGCAATTCTGAAATTTTTTGCTTTTTCCTGCTCCTCTTATCATGATAAAGAAGATTCAAAGAGAGTGAGGTGCCAGCTCCTTTCATTCAGTCAGTAGCTTCAAACATTTCTGGTATATGAATAACATGTTTTTCAATGGCAAAAATCAATGAATATTGTAAATGCACAAACAGTAATTTCTCCGCATTGCAAGGTGCAATTCTGAAATTTTTTGCTTTTTCCTGCTCCTCTTAGCATGATAAAGAAGATTCAAAGAGAGTGAGATGCCAGCTCCTTTCATTCAGTCAGTAGCTTCAATCATTTCTGGACGTTTTTCAATGGCAAAAATCAATGAATATTGTAAATGCACAAACAGTAATTTCTCCGCATTGCAAGGTGCAATTCTGAAATTTTTTGCTTTTTCCTGCTCCTCTTAGCATGATAAAGAAGATTCAAAGAGAGTGAGATGCCAGCTCCTTTCATTCAGTCAGTATCTTCAATCATTTCTGGACGTTTTTCAATGGCAAAAATCAATGAATATTGTAAAAGCACAAACTGTAATTTCTCCGCATTGCAAGGTGCAATTCTGAAATTTTTTGCTTTTTCCTGCTCCTCTTAGCATGATAAAGAAGATTCAAAGAGAGTGAGATGCCAGCTCCTTTCATTCAGTCAGTAGCTTCAATCATTTCTGGACGTTTTTCAATGGCAAAAATCAATGAATATTGTAAATGCACAAACAGTAATTTCTCCGCATTGCAAGGTGCAATTCTGAAATTTTTTGCTTTTTCCTGCTCCTCTTAGCATGATAAAGAAGATTCAAAGAGAGTGAGATGCCAGCTCCTTTCATTCAGTCAGTAGCTTCAATCATTTCTGGACGTTTTTCAATGGTAAAAATCAATGAATATTGTAAATGCACAAACAGTAATTTCTCCGCATTGCAAGGTGCAATTCTGAAATTTTTTGCTTTTTCCTGCTCCTCTTAGCATGATAAAGAAGATTCAAAGAGAGTGAGATGCCAGCTCCTTTCATTCAGTCAGTAGCTTCAAACATTTCTGGTATATGAATAACATGATGTTTTTCAATGGCAAAAATCAATGAATATTGTAAATGCACAAACAGTAATTTCTCCGCATTGCAAGGTGCAATTCTGAAATTTTTTGCTTTTTCCTGCTCCTCTTAGCATGATAAAGAAGATTCAAAGAGAGTGAGAAGCCAGCTCCTTTCATTCAGTCAGTAGCTTCAAACATTTCTGGTATATGAATAACATGATGTTTTTCAATGGCAAAAATCAATGAATATTGTAAATGCACAAACAGTAATTTCTCCGCATTGCAAGGTGCAATTCTGAAATTTTTTGCTTTTTCCTGCTCCTCTTAGCATGATAAAGAAGATTCAAAGAGAGTGAGATGCCAGCTCCTTTCATTCAGTCAGTAGCTTCAATCATTTCTGGACGTTTTTCAATGGCAAAAATCAATGAATATTGTAAATGCACAAACAGTAATTTCTCCGCATTGCAAGGTGCAATTCTGAAATTTTTTGCTTTTTCCTGCTCCTCTTAGCATGATAAAGAAGATTCAAAGAGAGTGAGATGCCAGCTCCTTTCATTCAGTCAGTAGCTTCAAACATTTCTGGTATATGAATAACATGATGTTTTTCAATGGCAAAAATCAATGAATATTGTAAATGCACAAACAGTAATTTCTCCGCATTGCAAGGTGCAATTCTGAAATTTTTTGCTTTTTCCTGCTCCTCTTAGCATGATAAAGAAGATTCAAAGAGAGTGAGATGCCAGCTCCTTTCATTCAGTCAGTAGCTTCAATCATTTCTGGACGTTTTTCAATGGCAAAAATCAATGAATATTGTAAATGCACAAACAGTAATTTCTCCGCATTGCAAGGTGCAATTCTGAAATTTTTTGCTTTTTCCTGCTCCTCTTAGCATGATAAAGAAGATTCAAAGAGAGTGAGATGCCAGCTCCTTTCATTCAGTCAGTAGCTTCAAACATTTCTGGTATATGAATAACATGATGTTTTTCAATGGCAAAAAGCAATGAATATTGTAAATGCACAAACAGTAATTTCTCCGCATTGCAAGGTGCAATTCTGAAATATTTTGCTTTTTCCTGCTCCTCTTAGCATGATAAAGAAGATTCAAAGAGAGTGAGATGCCAGCTCCTTTCGTTCAGTCAGTAGCTTCAATCATTTCTGGACGTTTTTCAATGGCAAAAATCATTGAATATTGTAAATGCACAAACAGTAATTTCTCCGCATTGCAAGGTGCAATTCTGAAATTTTTTACTTTTTCCTGCTCCTCTTAGCATGGTAAAGAAGATTCAAAGAGAGTGAGATGCCAGCTCCTTTCATTCAGTCAGTAGCTTCAATCATTTCTGGTATATGAATAACATGATGTTTTTCAATGGCAAAAATCAATGAATATTGTAAATGCACAAACAGTAATTTCTCCGCATTGCAAGGTGCAATTCTGAAATTTTTTGCTTTTTCCTGCTCCTCTTAGCATGATAAAGAAGATTCAAAGAGAGTGAGATGCCAGCTCCTTTCATTCAGTCAGTAGCTTCAATCATTTCTGGACGTTTTTCAATGGCAAAAATCAATGAATATTGTAAATGCACAAACAGTAATTTCTCCGCATTGCAAGGTGCAATTCTGAAATTTTTTGCTTTTTCCTGCTCCTCTTAGCATGATAAAGAAGATTCAAAGAGAGTGAGATGCCAGCTCCTTTCATTCAGTCAGTAGCTTCAATCATTTCTGGTAAATGAATAACATGATGTTTTTCAATGGCAAAAATCAATGAATTTTGTAAATGCACAAACAGTAATTTCTCCGCATTGCAAGGCGCAATTCTGAAATTTTTTGCTTTTTCCTGCTCCTCTTAGCATGATAAAGAAGATTCAAAGAGAGTGAGATGCCAGCTCCTTTCATTCAGTCAGTAGCTTCAATCATTTCTGGACGTTTTTCAATGGCAAAAATCAATGAATATTGTAAATGCACAAACAGTAATTTCTCCGCATTGCAAGGTGCAATTCTGAAATTTTTTGCTTTTTCCTGCTCCTCTTATCATGATAAAGAAGATTCAAAGAGAGTGAGGTGCCAGCTCCTTTCATTCAGTCAGTAGCTTCAAACATTTCTGGTATATGAATAACATGTTTTTCAATGGCAAAAATCAATGAATATTGTAAATGCACAAACAGTAATTTCTCCGCATTGCAAGGTGCAATTCTGAAATTTTTTGCTTTTTCCTGCTCCTCTTAGCATGATAAAGAAGATTCAAAGAGAGTGAGATGCCAGCTCCTTTCATTCAGTCAGTATCTTCAATCATTTCTGGACGTTTTTCAATGGCAAAAATCAATGAATATTGTAAAAGCACAAACTGTAATTTCTCCGCATTGCAAGGTGCAATTCTGAAATTTTTTGCTTTTTCCTGCTCCTCTTAGCATGATAAAGAAGATTCAAAGAGAGTGAGATGCCAGCTCCTTTCATTCAGTCAGTAGCTTCAATCATTTCTGGACGTTTTTCAAAGGCAAAAATCAATGAATATTGTAAATGCACAAACAGTAATTTCTCCGCATTGCAAGGTGCAATTCTGAAATTTTTTGCTTTTTCCTGCTCCTCTTAGCATGATAAAGAAGATTCAAAGAGAGTGAGATGCCAGCTCCTTTCATTCAGTCAGTAGCTTCAATCATTTCTGGACGTTTTTCAATGGTAAAAATCAATGAATATTGTAAATGCACAAACAGTAATTTCTCCGCATTGCAAGGTGCAATTCTGAAATTTTTTGCTTTTTCCTGCTCCTCTTAGCATGATAAAGAAGATTCAAAGAGAGTGAGATGCCAGCTCCTTTCATTCAGTCAGTAGCTTCAAACATTTCTGGTATATGAATAACATGATGTTTTTCAATGGCAAAAATCAATGAATATTGTAAATGCACAAACAGTAATTTCTCCGCATTGCAAGGTGCAATTCTGAAATTTTTTGCTTTTTCCTGCTCCTCTTAGCATGATAAAGAAGATTCAAAGAGAGTGAGATGCCAGCTCCTTTCATTCAGTCAGTAGCTTCAAACATTTCTGGTATATGAATAACATGATGTTTTTCAATGGCAAAAATCAATGAATATTGTAAATGCACAAACAGTAATTTCTCCGCATTGCAAGGTGCAATTCTGAAATTTTTTGCTTTTTCCTGCTCCTCTTAGCATGATAAAGAAGATTCAAAGAGAGTGAGATGCCAGCTCCTTTCATTCAGTCAGTAGCTTCAATCATTTCTGGACGTTTTTCAATGGCAAAAATCAATGAATATTGTAAATGCACAAACAGTAATTTCTCCGCATTGCAAGGTGCAATTCTGAAATTTTTTGCTTTTTCCTGCTCCTCTTAGCATGATAAAGAAGATTCAAAGAGAGTGAGATGCCAGCTTCTTTCATTCAGTCAGTAGCTTCAATCATTTCTGGACGTTTTTCAATGGTAAAAATCAATGAATATTGTAAATGCACAAACAGTAATTTCTCCGCATTGCAAGGTGCAATTCTGAAATTTTTTGCTTTTTCCTGCTCCTCTTAGCATGATAAAGAAGATTCAAAGAGAGTGAGATGCCAGCTCCTTTCATTCAGTCAGTAGCTTCAATCATTTCTGGACGTTTTTCAATGGCAAAAATCAATGAATATTGTAAATGCACAAACAGTAATTTCTCCGCATTGCAAGGTGCAATTCTGAAATTTTTTGCTTTTTCCTGCTCCTCTTAGCATGATAAAGAAGATTCAAAGAGAGTGAGATGCCAGCTCCTTTCATTCAGTCAGTAGCTTCAATCATTTCTGGAAGTTTTTCAATGGCAAAAATCAATGAATATTGTAAATGCACAAACAGTAATTTCTCCGCATTGCAAGGTGCAATTCTGAAATTTTTTGCTTTTTCCTGCTCCTCTTAGCATGATAAAGAAGATTCAAAGAGAGTGAGGTGCCAGCTCCTTTCATTCAGTCAGTAGCTTCAAACATTTCTGGTATATGAATAACATGTTTTTCAATGGCAAAAATCAATGAATATTGTAAATGCACAAACAGTAATTTCTCCGCATTGCAAGGAGCAATTCTGAAATTTTTTGCTTTTTCCTGCTCCTCTTAGCATGATAAAGAAGATTCAAAGAGAGTGAGATGCCAGCTCCTTTCATTCAGTCAGTAGCTTCATTCATTTCTGGACGTTTTTCAATGGCAAAAATCAATGAATATTGTCAATGCACAAACAGTAATTTCTCCGCATTGCAAGGTGCAATTCTGAAATTTTTTGCTTTTTCCTGCTCCTCTTAGCATGATAAAGAAGATTCATAGAGAGTGAGATGCCAGCTCCTTTCATTCAGTCAGTAGCTTCAATCATTTCTGGACGTTTTTCAATGGCAAAAATCAATGAATATTGTAAATGCACAAACTGTAATTTCTCCGCATTGCAAGGTGCAATTCTGAAATTTTTTGCTTTTTCCTGCTCCTCTTAGCATGATAAAGAAGATTCAAAGAGAGTGAGATGCCAGCTCCTTTCATTCAGTCAGTAGCTTCAATCATTTCTGGACGTTTTTCAATGGCAAAAATCAATGAATATTGTAAATGCACAAACAGTAATTTCTCCGCATTGCAAGGTGCAATTCTGAAATTTTTTGCTTTTTCCTGCTCCTCTTAGCATGATAAAGAAGATTCAAAGAGAGTGAGATGCCAGCTCCATTCATTCAGTCAGTAGCTTCAAACATTTCTGGAATATGAATAACATGATGTTTTTCAATGGCAAAAATCAATGAATATTGTAAATGCACAAACAGTAATTTCTCCGCATTGCAAGGTGCAATTCTGAAATTTTTTGCTTTTTCCTGCTCCTCTTAGCATGATAAAGAAGATTCAAAGAGAGTGAGATGCCAGCTCCTTTCATTCAGTCAGTAGCTTCATTCATTTCTGGACGTTTTTCAATGGCAAAAATCAATGAATATTGTCAATGCACAAACAGTAATTTCTCCGCATTGCAAGGTGCAATTCTGAAATTTTTTGCTTTTTCCTGCTCCTCTTAGCATGATAAAGAAGATTCATAGAGAGTGAGATGCCAGCTCCTTTCATTCAGTCAGTAGCTTCAATCATTTCTGGACGTTTTTCAATGGCAAAAATCAATGAATATTGTAAATGCACAAACTGTAATTTCTCCGCATTGCAAGGTGCAATTCTGAAATTTTTTGCTTTTTCCTGCTCCTCTTAGCATGATAAAGAAGATTCAAAGAGAGTGAGTTGCCAGCTCCTTTCATTCAGTCAGTAGCTTCAATCATTTCTGGACGTTTTTCAATGGCAAAAATCAATGAATATTGTAAATGCACAAACAGTAATTTCTCCGCATTGCAAGGTGCAATTCTGAAATTTTTTGCTTTTTCCTGCTCCTCTTAGCATGATAAAGAAGATTCAAAGAGAGTGAGATGCCAGCTCCATTCATTCAGTCAGTAGCTTCAAACATTTCTGGTATATGAATAACATGATGTTTTTCAATGGCAAAAATCAATGAATATTGTAAATGCACAAACAGTAATTTCTCCGCATTGCAAGGTGCAATTCTGAAATTTTTTGCTTTTTCCTGCTCCTCTTAGCATGATAAAGAAGATTCAAAGAGAGTGAGATGCCAGCTCCTTTCATTCAGTCAGTAGCTTCAATCATTTCTGGACGTTTTTCAATGGCAAAAATCAATGAATATTGTAAATGCACAAACAGTAATTTCTCCGCATTGCAAGGTGCAATTCTGAAATTTTTTGCTTTTTCCTGCTCCTCTTAGCATGATAAAGAAGATTCAAAGAGAGTGAGATGCCAGCTCCTTTCATTCAGTCAGTAGCTTCAAACATTTCTGTTATATGAATAACATGATGTTTTTCAATGGCAAAAATCAATGAATATTGTAAATGCACAAAGAGTAATTTCTCCGCATTGCAAGGTGCAATTCTGAAATTTTTTGCTTTTTCCTGCTCCTCTTAGCATGATAAAGAAGATTCAAAGAGAGTGAGATGCCAGCTCCTTTCGTTCAGTCAGTAGCTTCAATCATTTCTGGACGTTTTTCAATGGAAAAAATCATTGAATATTGTAAATGCACAAACAGTAATTTCTCCGCATTGCAAGGTGCAATTCTGAAATTTTTTAATTTTTCCTGCTCGTCTTAGCATGATAAAGAAGATTCAAAGAGAGTGAGATGCCAGCTCCTTTCATTCAGTCAGTAGCTTCAATCATTTCTGGTATATGAATAACATGATGTTTTTCAATGGCAAAAATCAATGAATTATGTAAATGCACAAACAGTAATTTCTCCGCATTGCAAGGCGCAATTCTGAAATTTTTTGCTTTTTCCTGCTCCTCTTAGCATGATAAAGAAGATTCAAAGAGAGTGAGATGCCAGCTCCTTTCATTCAGTCAGTAGCTTCAAACATTTCTGGTATATGAATAACATGTTTTTCAATGGCAAAAATCAATGAATATTGTAAATGCACAAACAGTAATTTCTCCGCATTGGAAGGTGCAATTCTGAATTTTTTTGCTTTTTCCTGCTCCTCTTAGCATGATAAACAAGATTCAAAGAGAGTGAGATGCCAGCTCCTTTCATTCAGTCAGTAGCTTCAATCATTTCTGGACGTTTTTCAATGGCAAAAATCAATGAATATTGTAAATGCACAAACTGTAATTTCTCCGCATTGCAAGGTGCAATTCTGAAATTTTTTGCTTTTTCCTGCTCCTCTTAGCATGATAAAGAAGATTCAAAGAGAGTGAGATGCCAGCTCCTTTCATTCAGTCAGTAGCTTCAATCATTTCTGGACGTTTTTCAATGGCAAAAATCAATGAATATTGTAAATGCACAAACAGTAATTTCTCCGCATTGCAAGGTGCAATTCTGAAATTTTTTGCTTTTTCCTGCTCCTCTTAGCATGATAAAGAAGATTCAAAGAGAGTGAGATGCCAGCTCCTTTCATTCAGTCAGTAGCTTCAAACATTTCTGGTATATGAATAACATGATGTTTTTCAATGGCAAAAATCAATGAATATTGTAAATGCACAAACAGTAATTTCTCCGCATTGCAAGGTGCAAGTCTGAAATTTTTTGCTTTTTCCTGCTCCTCTTAGCATGATAAAGAAGATTCAAAGAAAGTGAGATGCCAGCTACTTTCATTCAGTCAGTAGCTTCAATCATTTCTGGACGTTTTTCAATGGTAAAAATCAATGAATATTGTAAATGCACAAACAGTAATTTCTCCGCATTGCAAGGTGCAATTCTGAAATTTTTTGCTTTTTCCTGCTCCTCTTAGCATGATAAAGAAGATTCAAAGAGAGTGAGATGCCAGCTCCTTTCATTCAGTCAGTAGCTTCAAACATTTCTGGTATATGAATAACATGATGTTTTTCAATGGCAAAAATCAATGAATATTGTAAATGCACAAACAGTAATTTCTCCGCATTGCAAGGTGCAATTCTGAAATTTTTTGCTTTTTCCTGCTCCTCTTAGCATGATAAAGAAGATTCAAAGAGAGTGAGATGCCAGCTCCTTTCATTCAGTCAGTAGCTTCAAACATTTCTGGTATATGAATAACATGATGTTTTTCAATGGCAAAAATCAATGAATATTGTAAATGCACAAACAGTAATTTCTCCGCATTGCAAGGTGCAAGTCTGAAATTTTTTTGCTTTTTCCTGCTCCTCTTAGCATGATAAAGAAGATTCAAAGAGAGTGAGATGCCAGCTACTTTCATTCAGTCAGTAGCTTCAATCATTTCTGGACGTTTTTCAATGGTAAAAATCAATGAATATTGTAAATGCACAAACAGTAATTTCTCCGCATTGCAAGGTGCAATTCTGAAATTTTTTGCTTTTTCTTGCTCCTCTTAGCATGATAAAGAAGATTCAAAGAGAGTGAGATGCCAGCTCCTTTCATTCAGTCAGTAGCTTCAAACATTTCTGGTATATGAATAACATGATGTTTTTCAATGGCAAAAATCAATGAATATTGTAAATGCACAAACAGTAATTTCTCCGCATTGCAAGGTGCAATTCTGAAATTTTTTGCTTTTTCCTGCTCCTCTTAGCATGATAAAGAAGATTCAAAGAGAGTGAGATGCCAGCTCCTTTCATTCAGTCAGTAGCTTCAAACATTTCTGGTATATGAATAACATGATGTTTTTCAATGGCAAAAATCAATGAATATTGTAAATGCACAAACAGTAATTTCTCCGCATTGCAAGGTGCAATTCTGAAATTTTTTGCTTTTTCCTGCTCCTCTTAGCATGATAAAGAAGATTCAAAGAGAGTGAGATGCCAGCTCCTTTCATTCAGTCAGTAGCTTCAATCATTTCTGGACGTTTTTCAATGGCAAAAATCAATGAATATTGTAAATGCACAAACAGTAATTTCTCCGCATTGCAAGGTGCAATTCTGAAATTTTTTGGTTTTTCCTGCTCCTCTTAGCATGATAAAGAAGATTCAAAGAGAGTGACATGCCAGCTCCTTTCATTCAGTCAGTAGCTTCAAACATTTCTGGTATATGAATAACATGATGTTTTTCAATGGCAAAAATCAATGAATATTGTAAATGCACAAACAGTAATTTCTCAGCATTGCAAGGTGCAATTCTGAAATTTTTTGCTTTTTCCTGCTCCTCTTAGCATGATAAAGAAGATTCAAAGAGAGTGAGATGCCAGCTCCTTTCATTCAGTCAGTAGCTTCAATCATTTCTGGACGTTTTTCAATGGCAAATATCAATGAATATTGTAAATGCACAAACAGCAATTTCTCCGCATTGCAAGGTGCAATTCTGAAATTTTTTGCTTTTTCCTGCTCCTCTTAGCATGATAAAGAAGATTCAAAGAGAGTGAGATTCCAGCTCCTTTCAGTCAGTCAGTAGCTTCAAACATTTCTGGTATATGAATAACATGATGTTTTTCAATGGCAAAAATCAATGAATATTGTAAATGCACAAACAGTAATTTCTCCGCATTGCAAGGTGCAATTCTGAAATTTTTTGCTTTTTCATGCTCCTCTTAGCATGATAAAGAAGATTCAAAGAGAGTGAGGTGCCAGTTCCTTTCATTCAGTCAGTAGCTTCAAACATTTCTGGTATATGAATAACATGTTTTTCAATGGCAAAAATCAATGAATATTGTAAATGCACAAACAGTAATTTCTCCGCATTGCAAGGTGCAATTCTGAAATTTTTTGCTTTTTCCTGCTCCTCTTAGCATGATAAAGAAGATTCAGAGAGTGAGATGCCAGCTCCTTTCATTCAGTCAGTAGCTTCAATCATTTCTGGACGTTTTTCAATGGCAAAAATCAATGAATATTGTAAATGCACAAACAGTAATTTCTCCGCATTGCAAGGTGCAATTCTGAAATTTTTTGCTTTTTCCTGCTCCTCTTAGCATGATAAAGAAGATTCAAAGAGAGTGAGATGCCAGCTCCTTTCATTCAGTCAGTAGCTTCAAACATTTCTGGTATATGAATAACATGATGTTTTTCAATGGCAAAAATCAATGAATATTGTAAATGCAGAAACAGTAATTTCTCCGCATTGCAAGGTGCAATTCTGAAATTTTTTGCTTTTTCCTGCTCCTCTTAGCATGATAAAGAAGATTCAAAGAGAGTGAGATGCCAGCTCCTTTCATTCAGTCAGTAGCTTCAAACATTTCTGGTATATGAATAACATTATGTTTTTCAATGGCAAAAATCAATGAATATTGTAAATGCACAAACAGTAATTTCTCCGCATTGCAAGGTGCAATTCTGAAATTTTTTGCTTTTTCCTGCTCCTCTTAGCATGATAAAGAAGATTCAAAGAGAGTGAGATGCCAGCTCCTTTCATTCAGTCAGTAGCTTCAATCATTTCTGGACGTTTTTCAATGGCAAAAATCAATGAATATTGTAAATGCACAAACAGTAATTTCTCCGCATTGCAAGGTGCAATTCTGAAATTTTTTGCTTTTTCCTGCTCCTCTTAGCATGATAAAGAAGATTCAAAGAGAGTGAGATGCCAGCTCCTTTCATTCAGTCAGTAGCTTCAAACATTTCTGGTATATGAATAACATGATGTTTTTCAATGGCAAAAATCAATGAATATTGTAAATGCACAAACAGTAATTTCTCCGCATTGCAAGGTGCAATTCTGAAATTTTTTGCTTTTTCCTGCTCCTCTTAGCATGATAAAGAAGATTCAAAGAGAGTGAGATGCCAGCTCCTTTCATTCAGTCAGTAGCTTCAAACATTTCTGGTATATGAATAACATTATGTTTTTCAATGGCAAAAATCAATGAATATTGTAAATGCACAAACAGTAATTTCTCCGCATTGCAAGGTGCAATTCTGAAATTTTTTGCTTTTTCCTGCTCCTCTTAGCATTATAAAGAAGATTCAAAGAGAGTGAGATGCCAGCTCCTTTCATTCAGTCAGTAGCTTCAATCATTTCTGGACGTTTTTCAATGGCAAAAATCAATGAATATTGTAAATGCACAAACAGTAATTTCTCCGCATTGCAAGGTGCAATTCTGAAATTTTTTGCTTTTTCCTGCTCCTCTTAGCATGATAAAGAAGATTCAAAGAGAGTGAGATGCCAGCTCCTTTCATTCAGTCAGTAGCTTCAAACATTTCTGGTATATGAATAACATGATGTTTTTCAATGGCAAAAATCAATGAATATTGTAAATGCACAAACAGTAATTTCTCCGCATTGCAAGGTGCAATTCTGAAATTTTTTGCTTTTTCCTGCTCCTCTTAGCATGATAAAGAAGATTCAAAGAGAGTGAGATGCCAGCTCCTTTCATTCAGTCAGTAGCTTCAATCATTTCTGGACGTTTTTCAATGGCAAAAATCAATGAATATTGTAAATGCACAAACAGTAATTTCTCCGCATTGCAAGGTGCAATTCTGAAATTTTTTTGCTTTTTCCTGCTCCTCTTAGCATGATAAAGAAGATTCAAAGAGAGTGAGATGCCAGCTCCTTTCATTCAGTCAGTAGCTTCAAACATTTCTGGTATATGAATAACATGATGTTTTTCAATAACAAAAATCAATGAATTTTGTAAATGCACAAACAGTAATTTCTCCGCATTGCAAGGTGCAATTCTGAAATTTTTTGCTTTTTCCTGCTCCTCTTAGCATGATAAACAAGATTCAAAGAGAGTGAGATGTCAGCTCCTTTCATTCAGTCAGTAGCTTCAATCATTTCTGGACGTTTTTCAATGGCAAAAATCAATGAATATTGTAAATGCACAAACAGTAATTTCTCCGCATTGCAAGGTGCAATTCTGAAATTTTTTGCTTTTTCCTGCTCCTCTTAGCATGATAAAGAAGATTCAAAGAGAGTGAGATGCCAGCTCCTTTCATTCAGTCAGTAGCTTCAATCATTTCTGGACGTTTTTCAATGGCAAAAATCAATGAATATTGTAAATGCACAAACAGCAATTTCTCCGCATTGCAAGGTGCAATTCTGAAATTTTTTGCTTTTTCCTGCTCCTCTTAGCATGATAAAGAAGATTCAAAGAGAGTGAGATTCCAGCTCCTTTCAGTCAGTCAGTAGCTTCAAACATTTCTGGTATATGAATAACATGATGTTTTTCAATGGCAAAAATCAATGAATATTGTAAATGCACAAACAGTAATTTCTCCGCATTGCAAGGTGCAATTCTGAAATTTTTTGCTTTTTCATGCTCCTCTTAGCATGATAAAGAAGATTCAAAGAGAGTGAGGTGCCAGTTCCTTTCATTCAGTCAGTAGCTTCAAACATTTCTGGTATATGAATAACATGTTTTTCAATGGCAAAAATCAATGAATATTGTAAATGCACAAACAGTAATTTCTCCGCATTGCAAGGTGCAATTCTGAAATTTTTTGCTTTTTCCTGCTCCTCTTAGCATGATAAAGAAGATTCAGAGAGTGAGATGCCAGCTCCTTTCATTCAGTCAGTAGCTTCAATCATTTCTGGACGTTTTTCAATGGCAAAAATCAATGAATATTGTAAATGCACAAACAGTAATTTCTCCGCATTGCAAGGTGCAATTCTGAAATTTTTTGCTTTTTCCTGCTCCTCTTAGCATGATAAAGAAGATTCAAAGAGAGTGAGATGCCAGCTCCTTTCATTCAGTCAGTAGCTTCAAACATTTCTGGTATATGAATAACATGATGTTTTTCAATGGCAAAAATCAATGAATATTGTAAATGCAGAAACAGTAATTTCTCCGCATTGCAAGGTGAAATTCTGAAATTTTTTGCTTTTTCCTGCTCCTCTTAGCATGATAAAGATTCAAAGAGAGTGAGATGCCAGCTCCTTTCATTCAGTCAGTAGCTTCAAACATTTCTGGTATATGAATAACATTATGTTTTTCAATGGCAAAAATCAATGAATATTGTAAATGCACAAACAGTAATTTCTCCGCATTGCAAGGTGCAATTCTGAAATTTTTTGCTTTTTCCTGCTCCTCTTAGCATGATAAAGAAGATTCAAAGAGAGTGAGATGCCAGCTCCTTTCATTCAGTCAGTAGCTTCAATCATTTCTGGACGTTTTTCAATGGCAAAAATCAATGAATATTGTAAATGCACAAACAGTAATTTCTCCGCATTGCAAGGTGCAATTCTGAAATTTTTTGCTTTTTCCTGCTCCTCTTAGCATGATAAAGAAGATTCAAAGAGAGTGAGATGCCAGCTCCTTTCATTCAGTCAGTAGCTTCAAACATTTCTGGTATATGAATAACATGATGTTTTTCAATGGCAAAAATCAATGAATATTGTAAATGCACAAACAGTAATTTCTCCGCATTGCAAGGTGCAATTCTGAAATTTTTTGCTTTTTCCTGCTCCTCTTAGCATGATAAAGAAGATTCAAAGAGAGTGAGATGCCAGCTCCTTTCATTCAGTCAGTAGCTTCAAACATTTCTGGTATATGAATAACATGATGTTTTTCAATGGCAAAAATCAATGAATATTGTAAATGCACAAACAGTAATTTCTCCGCATTGCAAGGTGCAATTCTGAAATTTTTTGCTTTTTCCTGCTCCTCTTAGCATTATAAAGAAGATTCAAAGAGAGTGAGATGCCAGCTCCTTTCATTCAGTCAGTAGCTTCAATCATTTCTGGACGTTTTTCAATGGCAAAAATCAATGAATATTGTAAATGCACAAACAGTAATTTCTCCGCATTGCAAGGTGCAATTCTGAAATTTTTTGCTTTTTCCTGCTCCTCTTAGCATGATAAAGAAGATTCAAAGAGAGTGAGATGCCAGCTCCTTTCATTCAGTCAGTAGCTTCAAACATTTCTGGTATATGAATAACATGATGTTTTTCAATGGCAAAAATCAATGAATATTGTAAATGCACAAACAGTAATTTCTCCGCATTGCAAGGTGCAATTCTGAAATTTTTTGCTTTTTCCTGCTCCTCTTAGCATGATAAAGAAGATTCAAAGAGAGTGAGATGCCAGCTCCTTTCATTCAGTCAGTAGCTTCAATCATTTCTGGACGTTTTTCAATGGCAAAAATCAATGAATATTGTAAATGCACAAACAGTAATTTCTCCGCATTGCAAGGTGCAATTCTGAAATTTTTTGCTTTTTCCTGCTCCTCTTAGCATGATAAAGAAGATTCAAAGAGAGTGAGATGCCAGCTCCTTTCATTCAGTCAGTAGCTTCAAACATTTCTGGTATATGAATAACATGATGTTTTTCAATAGCAAAAATCAATGAATTTTGTAAATGCACAAACAGTAATTTCTCCGCATTGCAAGGTGCAATTCTGAAATTTTTTGCTTTTTCCTGCTCCTCTTAGCATGATAAACAAGATTCAAAGAGAGTGAGATGTCAGCTCCTTTCATTCAGTCAGTAGCTTCAATCATTTCTGGACGTTTTTCAATGGCAAAAATCAATGAATATTGTAAATGCACAAACAGTAATTTCTCCGCATTGCAAGGTGCAATTCTGAAATTTTTTGCTTTTTCCTGCTCCTCTTAGCATGATAAAGAAGATTCAAAGAGAGTGAGATGCCAGCTCCTTTCATTCAGTCAGTAGCTTAAAACATTCCTGGTATATGAATAACATGATGTTTTTCAATGGCAAAAATCAATGAATATTGTAAATGCACAAACAGTAATTTCTCCGCATTGCAAGGTGCAATTCTGAAATTTTTTGCTTTTTCCTGCTCCTCTTAGCATGATAAAGAAGATTCAAAGAGAGTGAGATGCCAGCTCCTTTCATTCAGTCAGTAGCTTCAATCATTTCTGGACGTTTTTCAATTGCAAAAATCAATGAATATTGTAAATGCACAAACAGTAATTTCTCCGCATTGCAAGGTGCAATTTTGAAATTTTTTGCTTTTTCCTGCTCCTCTTAGCATGATAAAGAAGATTCAAAGAGAGTGAGATGCCAGCTCCTTTCATTCAGTCAGTAGCTTCAATCATTTCTGGTATATGAATAACATGATGTTTTTCAATGGCAAAAATCAATGAATATTGTAAATGCACAAACAGTAAATTCTCCGCATTGCAAGGTTCAATTCTGAAATTTTTTGCTTTTTCCTGCTCCTCTTAGCATGATAAAAAAGATTCAAAGAGAGTGAGATGCCAGCTCCTTTCATTCAGTCAGTAGCTTCAATCATTTCTGGTATATGAATAACATGATGTTTTTCAATGGCAAAAATCAATGAATATTGTAAATGCACAAACAGTAATTTATCCGCATTGCAAGGTGCAATTCTGAAATTTTTTGCTTTTTCCTGCTCCTCTTAGCATGATAAAGAAGATTCAAAGAGAGTGAGATGCCAGCTCCTTTCATTCAGTCAGTAGCTTCAAACATTTCTGGTATATGAATAACATGATGTTTTTCAATGGCAAAAATCAATGAATATTGTAAATGCACAAACAGTAATTTCTCCGCATTGCAATGTGCAATTCTGAAATTTTTTGCTTTTTCCTGCTCCTCTTAGCATGATAAAGAAGATTCAAAGAGAGTGAGATGCCAGCTCCTTTCATTCAGTCAGTAGCTTCAATCATTTCTGGACGTTTTTCAATGGCAAAAATCAATGAATATTGTAAATGCACAAACAGTAATTTCTCCACATTGCAAGGTGCAATTCTGAAATTTTTTGCTTTTTCCTGCTCCTCTTAGCATGATAAAGAAGATTCAAAGAGAGTGAGATGCCAGCTCCTTTCATTCAGTCAGTAGCTTCAATCATTTCTGGACGTTTTTCAATGGCAAAAATCAATGAATATTGCAAATGCACAAACAGTAATTTCTCCGCATTGCAAGGTGCAATTCTGAAATTTTTTGCTTTTTCCTGCTCCTCTTAGCATGATAAAGAAGATTCAAAGAGAGTGAGATGCCAGCTCCTTTCATTCAGTCAGTAGCTTCAAACATTTCTGGTATATGAATAACATGATGTTTTTCAATGGCAAAAAGCAATGAATATTGTAAATGCACAAACAGTAATTTCTCCGCATTGCAAGGTGCAATTCTGAAATTTTTTGCTTTTTCCTGCTCCGCTTAGCATGATAAAGAAGATTCAAAGAGAGTGAGATGCCAGCTCCTTTCATTCAGTCAGTAGCTTCAATCATTTCTGGACGTTTTTCAATGGCAAAAATCAATGAATATTGTAAATGCACAAACAGTAATTTCTCCGCATTGCAAGGTGCAATTCTGAAATTTTTTGCTTTTTCCTGCTCCTCTTAGCATGATAAAGAAGATTCAAAGAGAGTGAGATGCCAGCTCCTTTCATTCAGTCAGTAGCTTCAAACATTTCTGGTATATGAATAACATGATGTTTTTCAATAGCAAAAATCAATGAATTTTGTAAATGCACAAACAGTAATTTCTCCGCATTGCAATTTGCAATTCTGAAATTTTTTGCTTTTTCCTGCTCCTCTTAGCATGATAAACAAGATTCAAAGAGAGTGAGATGTCAGCTCCTTTCATTCAGTCAGTAGCTTCAATCATTTCTGGACGTTTTTCAATGGCAAAAATCAATGAATATTGTAAATGCACAAACAGTAATTTCTCCGCATTGCAAGGTGCAATTCTGAAATTTTTTGCTTTTTCCTGCTCCTCTTAGCATGATAAAGAAGATTCAAAGAGAGTGAGATGCCAGCTCCTTTCATTCAGTCAGTAGCTTCAAACATTTCTGGTATATGAATAACATGATGTTTTTCAATGGCAAAAATCAATGAATATTGTAAATGCATAAAGAGTAATTTCTCCGCATTGCAAGGTGCAATTCTGAAATTTTTTGCTTTTTCCTGCTCCTCTTAGCATGATAAAGAAGATTCAAAGAGAGTGAGATGCCAGCTCCTTTCATTCAGTCAGTAGCTTCAATCATTTCTGGACGTTTTTCAATGGCAAAAATCAATGAATATTGTAAATGCACAAACAGTAATTTCTCCGCATTGCAAGGTGCAATTCTGAAATTTTTTGCTTTTTCCTGCTCCTCTTAGCATGATAAAGAAGATTCAAAGAGAGTGAGATGCCAGCTCCTTTCATTCAGTCAGTAGCTTCAAACATTTCTGGTATATGAATAACATGATGTTTTTCAATAGCAAAAATCAATGAATTTTGTAAATGCACAAACAGTAATTTCTCCGCATTGCAAGGTGCAATTCTGAAATTTTTTGCTTTTTCCTGCTCCTCTTAGCATGATAAACAAGATTCAAAGAGAGTGAGATGTCAGCTCCTTTCATTCAGTCAGTAGCTTCAATCATTTCTGGACGTTTTTCAATGGCAAAAATCAATGAATATTGTAAATGCACAAACAGTAATTTCTCCGCATTGCAAGGTGCAATTCTGAAATTTTTTGCTTTTTCCTGCTCCTCTTAGCATGATAAAGAAGATTCAAAGAGAGTGAGATGCCAGCTCCTTTCATTCAGTCAGTAGCTTCAATCATTTCTGGACGTTTTTCAATTGCAAAAATCAATGAATATTGTAAATGCACAAACAGTAATTTCTCCGCATTGCAAGGTGCAATTTTGAAATTTTTTGCTTTTTCCTGCTCCTCTTAGCATGATAAAGAAGATTCAAAGAGAGTGAGATGCCAGCTCCTTTCATTCAGTTAGTAGCTTCAATCATTTCTGGTATATGAATAACATGATGTTTTTCAATGGCAAAAATCAATGAATATTGTAAATGCACAAAGAGTAATTTCTCCGCATTGCAAGGTGCAATTCTGAAATTTTTTGCTTTTTCCTGCTCCTCTTAGCATGATAAAGAAGATTCAAAGAGAGTGAGATGCCAGCTCCTTTCATTCAGTCAGTAGCTTCAATCATTTCTGGACGTTTTTCAATGGCAAAAATCAATGAATATTGTAAATGCACAAACAGTAATTTCTCCGCATTGCAAGGTGCAATTCTGAAATTTTTTGCTTTTTCCTGCTCCTCTTAGCATGATAAAGAAGATTCAAAGAGAGTGAGATGCCAGCTCCTTTCATTCAGTCAGTAGCTTCAATCATTTCTGGACGTTTTTCAATGGCAAAAATCAATGAATATTGTAAATGCACAAACAGTAATTTCTCCGCATTGCAAGGTGCAATTCTGAAATTTTTTGGTTTTTCCTGCTCCTCTTAGCATGATAAAGAAGATTCAAAGAGAGTGACATGCCAGCTCCTTTCATTCAGTCAGTAGCTTCAAACATTTCTGGTATATGAATAACATGATGTTTTTCAATGGCAAAAATCAATGAATATTGTAAATGCACAAACAGTAATTTCTCAGCATTGCAAGGTGCAATTCTGAAATTTTTTGCTTTTTCCTGCTCCTCTTAGCATGATAAAGAAGATTCAAAGAGAGTGAGATGCCAGCTCCTTTCATTCAGTCAGTAGCTTCAATCATTTCTGGACGTTTTTCAATGGCAAAAATCAATGAATATTGTAAATGCACAAACAGCAATTTCTCCGCATTGCAAGGTGCAATTCTGAAATTTTTTGCTTTTTCCTGCTCCTCTTAGCATGATAAAGAAGATTCAAAGAGAGTGAGATTCCAGCTCCTTTCAGTCAGTCAGTAGCTTCAAACATTTCTGGTATATGAATAACATGATGTTTTTCAATGGCAAAAATCAATGAATATTGTAAATGCACAAACAGTAATTTCTCCGCATTGCAAGGTGCAATTCTGAAATTTTTTGCTTTTTCATGCTCCTCTTAGCATGATAAAGAAGATTCAAAGAGAGTGAGGTGCCAGTTCCTTTCATTCAGTCAGTAGCTTCAAACATTTCTGGTATATGAATAACATGTTTTTCAATGGCAAAAATCAATGAATATTGTAAATGCTCAAACAGTAATTTCTCCGAATTGCAAGGTGCAATTCTGAAATTTTTTGCTTTTTCCTGCTCCTCTTAGCATGATAAAGAAGATTCAGAGAGTGAGATGCCAGCTCCTTTCATTCAGTCAGTAGCTTCAATCATTTCTGGACGTTTTTCAATGGCAAAAATCAATGAATATTGTAAATGCACAAACAGTAATTTCTTCGCATTGCAAGGTGCAATTCTGAAATTTTTTGCTTTTTCCTGCTCCTCTTAGCATGATAAAGAAGATTCAAAGAGAGTGAGATGCCAGCTCCTTTCATTCAGTCAGTAGCTTCAAACATTTCTGGTATATGAATAACATGATGTTTTTCAATGGCAAAAATCAATGAATATTGTAAATGCAGAAACAGTAATTTCTCCGCATTGCAAGGTGCAATTCTGAAATTTTTTGCTTTTTCCTGCTCCTCTTAGCATGATAAAGAAGATTCAAAGAGAGTGAGATGCCAGCTCCTTTCATTCAGTCAGTAGCTTCAAACATTTCTGGTATATGAATAACATTGTTTTTCAATGGCAAAAATCAATGAATATTGTAAATGCACAAACAGTAATTTCTCCGCATTGCAAGGTGCAATTCTGAAATTTTTTGCTTTTTCCTGCTCCTCTTAGCATGATAAAGAAGATTCAAAGAGAGTGAGATGCCAGCTCCTTTCATTCAGTCAGTAGCTTCAATCATTTCTGGACGTTTTTCAATGGCAAAAATCAATGAATATTGTAAATGCACAAACAGTAATTTCTCCGCATTGCAAGGTGCAATTCTGAAATTTTTTGCTTTTTCCTGCTCCTCTTAGCATGATAAAGAAGATTCAAAGAGAGTGAGATGCCAGCTCCTTTCATTCAGTCAGTAGCTTCAAACATTTCTGGTATATGAATAACATGATGTTTTTCAATGGCAAAAATCAATGAATATTGTAAATGCACAAACAGTAATTTCTCCGCATTGCAAGGTGCAATTCTGAAATTTTTTGCTTTTTCCTGCTCCTCTTAGCATGATAAAGAAGATTCAAAGAGAGTGAGATGCCAGCTCCTTTCATTCAGTCAGTAGCTTCAAACATTTCTGGTATATGAATAACATTATGTTTTTCAATGGCAAAAATCAATGAATATTGTAAATGCACAAACAGTAATTTCTCCGCATTGCAAGGTGCAATTCTGAAATTTTTTGCTTTTTCCTGCTCCTCTTAGCATTATAAAGAAGATTCAAAGAGAGTGAGATGCCAGCTCCTTTCATTCAGTCAGTAGCTTCAATCATTTCTGGACGTTTTTCAATGGCAAAAATCAATGAATATTGTAAATGCACAAACAGTAATTTCTCCGCATTGCAAGGTGCAATTCTGAAATTTTTTGCTTTTTCCTGCTCCTCTTAGCATGATAAAGAAGATTCAAAGAGAGTGAGATGCCAGCTCCTTTCATTCAGTCAGTAGCTTCAAACATTTCTGGTATATGAATAACATGATGTTTTTCAATGGCAAAAATCAATGAATATTGTAAATGCACAAACAGTAATTTCTCCGCATTGCAAGGTGCAATTCTGAAATTTTTTGCTTTTTCCTGCTCCTCTTAGCATGATAAAGAAGATTCAAAGAGAGTGAGATGCCAGCTCCTTTCATTCAGTCAGTAGCTTCAATCATTTCTGGACGTTTTTCAATGGCAAAAATCAATGAATATTGTAAATGCACAAACAGTAATTTCTCCGCATTGCAAGGTGCAATTCTGAAATTTTTTTGCTTTTTCCTGCTCCTCTTAGCATGATAAAGAAGATTCAAAGAGAGTGAGATGCCAGCTCCTTTCATTCAGTCAGTAGCTTCAAACATTTCTGGTATATGAATAACATGATGTTTTTCAATAGCAAAAATCAATGAATTTTGTAAATGCACAAACAGTAATTTCTCCGCATTGCAAGGTGCAATTCTGAAATTTTTTGCTTTTTCCTGCTCCTCTTAGCATGATAAACAAGATTCAAAGAGAGCGAGATGTCAGCTCCTTTCATTCAGTCAGTAGCTTCAATCATTTCTGGACGTTTTTCAATGGCAAAAATCAATGAATATTGTAAATGCACAAACAGTAATTTCTCCGCATTGCAAGGTGCAATTCTGAAATTTTTTGCTTTTTCCTGCTCCTCTTAGCATGATAAAGAAGATTCAAAGAGAGTGAGATGCCAGCTCCTTTCATTCAGTCAGTAGCTTCAATCATTTCTGGACGTTTTTCAATGGCAAAAATCAATGAATATTGTAAATGCACAAACAGCAATTTCTCCGCATTGCAAGGTGCAATTCTGAAATTTTTTGCTTTTTCCTGCTCCTCTTAGCATGATAAAGAAGATTCAAAGAGAGTGAGATTCCAGCTCCTTTCAGTCAGTCAGTAGCTTCAAACATTTCTGGTATATGAATAACATGATGTTTTTCAATGGCAAAAATCAATGAATATTGTAAATGCACAAACAGTAATTTCTCCGCATTGCAAGGTGCAATTCTGAAATTTTTTGCTTTTTCATGCTCCTCTTAGCATGATAAAGAAGATTCAAAGAGAGTGAGGTGCCAGTTCCTTTCATTCAGTCAGTAGCTTCAAACATTTCTGGTATATGAATAACATGTTTTTCAATGGCAAAAATCAATGAATATTGTAAATGCACAAACAGTAATTTCTCCGCATTGCAAGGTGCAATTCTGAAATTTTTTGCTTTTTCCTGCTCCTCTTAGCATGATAAAGAAGATTCAGAGAGTGAGATGCCAGCTCCTTTCATTCAGTCAGTAGCTTCAATCATTTCTGGACGTTTTTCAATGGCAAAAATCAATGAATATTGTAAATGCACAAACAGTAATTTCTCCGCATTGCAAGGTGCAATTCTGAAATTTTTTGCTTTTTCCTGCTCTTCTTAGCATGATAAAGAAGATTCAAAGAGAGTGAGATGCCAGCTCCTTTCATTCAGTCAGTAGCTTCAAACATTTCTGGTATATGAATAACATGATGTTTTTCAATGGCAAAAATCAATGAATATTGTAAATGCAGAAACAGTAATTTCTCCGCATTGCAAGGTGAAATTCTGAAATTTTTTGCTTTTTCCTGCTCCTCTTAGCATGATAAAGAAGATTCAAAGAGAGTGAGATGCCAGCTCCTTTCATTCAGTCAGTAGCTTCAAACATTTCTGGTATATGAATAACATTATGTTTTTCAATGGCAAAAATCAATGAATATTGTAAATGCACAAACAGTAATTTCTCCGCATTGCAAGGTGCAATTCTGAAATTTTTTGCTTTTTCCTGCTCCTCTTAGCATGATAAAGAAGATTCAAAGAGAGTGAGATGCCAGCTCCTTTCATTCAGTCAGTAGCTTCAATCATTTCTGGACGTTTTTCAATGGCAAAAATCAATGAATATTGTAAATGCACAAACAGTAATTTCTCCGCATTGCAAGGTGCAATTCTGAAATTTTTTGCTTTTTCCTGCTCCTCTTAGCATGATAAAGAAGATTCAAAGAGAGTGAGATGCCAGCTCCTTTCATTCAGTCAGTAGCTTCAAACATTTCTGGTATATGAATAACATGATGTTTTTCAATGGCAAAAATCAATGAATATTGTAAATGCACAAACAGTAATTTCTCCGCATTGCAAGGTGCAATTCTGAAATTTTTTGCTTTTTCCTGCTCCTCTTAGCATGATAAAGAAGATTCAAAGAGAGTGAGATGCCAGCTCCTTTCATTCAGTCAGTAGCTTCAAACATTTCTGGTATATGAATAACATGATGTTTTTCAATGGCAAAAATCAATGAATATTGTAAATGCACAAACAGTAATTTCTCCGCATTGCAAGGTGCAATTCTGAAATTTTTTGCTTTTTCCTGCTCCTCTTAGCATTATAAAGAAGATTCAAAGAGAGTGAGATGCCAGCTCCTTTCATTCAGTCAGTAGCTTCAATCATTTCTGGACGTTTTTCAATGGCAAAAATCAATGAATATTGTAAATGCACAAACAGTAATTTCTCCGCATTGCAAGGTGCAATTCTGAAATTTTTTGCTTTTTCCTGCTCCTCTTAGCATGATAAAGAAGATTCAAAGAGAGTGAGATGCCAGCTCCTTTCATTCAGTCAGTAGCTTCAAACATTTCTGGTATATGAATAACATGATGTTTTTCAATGGCAAAAATCAATGAATATTGTAAATGCACAAACAGTAATTTCTCCGCATTGCAAGGTGCAATTCTGAAATTTTTTGCTTTTTCCTGCTCCTCTTAGCATGATAAAGAAGATTCAAAGAGAGTGAGATGCCAGCTCCTTTCATTCAGTCAGTAGCTTCAATCATTTCTGGACGTTTTTCAATGGCAAAAATCAATGAATATTGTAAATGCACAAACAGTAATTTCTCCGCATTGCAAGGTGCAATTCTGAAATTTTTTGCTTTTTCCTGCTCCTCTTAGCATGATAAAGAAGATTCAAAGAGAGTGAGATGCCAGCTCCTTTCATTCAGTCAGTAGCTTCAAACATTTCTGGTATATGAATAACATGATGTTTTTCAATAGCAAAAATCAATGAATTTTGTAAATGCACAAACAGTAATTTCTCCGCATTGCAAGGTGCAATTCTGAAATTTTTTGCTTTTTCCTGCTCCTCTTAGCATGATAAACAAGATTCAAAGAGAGTGAGATGTCAGCTCCTTTCATTCAGTCAGTAGCTTCAATCATTTCTGGACGTTTTTCAATGGCAAAAATCAATGAATATTGTAAATGCACAAACAGTAATTTCTCCGCATTGCAAGGTGCAATTCTGAAATTTTTTGCTTTTTCCTGCTCCTCTTAGCATGATAAAGAAGATTCAAAGAGAGTGAGATGCCAGCTCCTTTCATTCAGTCAGTAGCTTAAAACATTCCTGGTATATGAATAACATGATGTTTTTCAATGGCAAAAATCAATGAATATTGTAAATGCACAAACAGTAATTTCTCCGCATTGCAAGGTGCAATTCTGAAATTTTTTGCTTTTTCCTGCTCCTCTTAGCATGATAAAGAAGATTCAAAGAGAGTGAGATGCCAGCTCCTTTCATTCAGTCAGTAGCTTCAATCATTTCTGGACGTTTTTCAATTGCAAAAATCAATGAATATTGTAAATGCACAAACAGTAATTTCTCCGCATTGCAAGGTGCAATTTTGAAATTTTTTGCTTTTTCCTGCTCCTCTTAGCATGATAAAGAAGATTCAAAGAGAGTGAGATGCCAGCTCCTTTCATTCAGTCAGTAGCTTCAATCATTTCTGGTATATGAATAACATGATGTTTTTCAATGGCAAAAATCAATGAATATTGTAAATGCACAAACAGTAAATTCTCCGCATTGCAAGGTTCAATTCTGAAATTTTTTGCTTTTTCCTGCTCCTCTTAGCATGATAAAAAAGATTCAAAGAGAGTGAGATGCCAGCTCCTTTCATTCAGTCAGTAGCTTCAATCATTTCTGGTATATGAATAACATGATGTTTTTCAATGGCAAAAATCAATGAATATTGTAAATGCACAAACAGTAATTTATCCGCATTGCAAGGTGCAATTCTGAAATTTTTTGCTTTTTCCTGCTCCTCTTAGCATGATAAAGAAGATTCAAAGAGAGTGAGATGCCAGCTCCTTTCATTCAGTCAGTAGCTTCAAACATTTCTGGTATATGAATAACATGATGTTTTTCAATGGCAAAAATCAATGAATATTGTAAATGCACAAACAGTAATTTCTCCGCATTGCAATGTGCAATTCTGAAATTTTTTGCTTTTTCCTGCTCCTCTTAGCATGATAAAGAAGATTCAAAGAGAGTGAGATGCCAGCTCCTTTCATTCAGTCAGTAGCTTCAATCATTTCTGGACGTTTTTCAATGGCAAAAATCAATGAATATTGTAAATGCACAAACAGTAATTTCTCCACATTGCAAGGTGCAATTCTGAAATTTTTTGCTTTTTCCTGCTCCTCTTAGCATGATAAAGAAGATTCAAAGAGAGTGAGATGCCAGCTCCTTTCATTCAGTCAGTAGCTTCAATCATTTCTGGACGTTTTTCAATGGCAAAAATCAATGAATATTGCAAATGCACAAACAGTAATTTCTCCGCATTGCAAGGTGCAATTCTGAAATTTTTTGCTTTTTCCTGCTCCTCTTAGCATGATAAAGAAGATTCAAAGAGAGTGAGATGCCAGCTCCTTTCATTCAGTCAGTAGCTTCAAACATTTCTGGTATATGAATAACATGATGTTTTTCAATGGCAAAAAGCAATGAATATTGTAAATGCACAAACAGTAATTTCTCCGCATTGCAAGGTGCAATTCTGAAATTTTTTGCTTTTTCCTGCTCCTGTTAGCATGATAAAGAAGATTCAAAGAGAGTGAGATGCCAGCTCCTTTCATTCAGTCAGTAGCTTCAATCATTTCTGGACGTTTTTCAATGGCAAAAATCAATGAATATTGTAAATGCACAAACAGTAATTTCTCCGCATTGCAAGGTGCAATTCTGAAATTTTTTGCTTTTTCCTGCTCCTCTTAGCATGATAAAGAAGATTCAAAGAGAGTGAGATGCCAGCTCCTTTCATTCAGTCAGTAGCTTCAAACATTTCTGGTATATGAATAACATGATGTTTTTCAATAGCAAAAATCAATGAATTTTGTAAATGCACAAACAGTAATTTCTCCGCATTGCAAGGTGCAATTCTGAAATTTTTTGCTTTTTCCTGCTCCTCTTAGCATGATAAACAAGATTCAAAGAGAGTGAGATGTCAGCTCCTTTCATTCAGTCAGTAGCTTCAATCATTTCTGGACGTTTTTCAATGGCAAAAATCAATGAATATTGTAAATGCACAAACAGTAATTTCTCCGCATTGCAAGGTGCAATTCTGAAATTTTTTGCTTTTTCCTGCTCCTCTTAGCATGATAAAGAAGATTCAAAGAGAGTGAGATGCCAGCTCCTTTCATTCAGTCAGTAGCTTCAAACATTTCTGGTATATGAATAACATGATGTTTTTCAATGGCAAAAATCAATGAATATTGTAAATGCACAAAGAGTAATTTCTCCGCATTGCAAGGTGCAATTCTGAAATTTTTTGCTTTTTCCTGCTCCTCTTAGCATGATAAAGAAGATTCAAAGAGAGTGAGATGCCAGCTCCTTTCATTCAGTCAGTAGCTTCAATCATTTCTGGACGTTTTTCAATGGCAAAAATCAATGAATATTGTAAATGCACAAACAGTAATTTCTCCGCATTGCAAGGTGCAATTCTGAAATTTTTTGCTTTTTCCTGCTCCTCTTAGCATGATAAAGAAGATTCAAAGAGAGTGAGATGCCAGCTCCTTTCATTCAGTCAGTAGCTTCAAACATTTCTGGTATATGAATAACATGATGTTTTTCAATAGCAAAAATCAATGAATTTTGTAAATGCACAAACAGTAATTTCTCCGCATTGCAAGGTGCAATTCTGAAATTTTTTGCTTTTTCCTGCTCCTCTTAGCATGATAAACAAGATTCAAAGAGAGTGAGATGTCAGCTCCTTTCATTCAGTCAGTAGCTTCAATCATTTCTGGACGTTTTTCAATGGCAAAAATCAATGAATATTGTAAATGCACAAACAGTAATTTCTCCGCATTGCAAGGTGCAATTCTGAAATTTTTTGCTTTTTCCTGCTCCTCTTAGCATGATAAAGAAGATTCAAAGAGAGTGAGATGCCAGCTCCTTTCATTCAGTCAGTAGCTTCAATCATTTCTGGACGTTTTTCAATTGCAAAAATCAATGAATATTGTAAATGCACAAACAGTAATTTCTCCGCATTGCAAGGTGCAATTTTGAAATTTTTTGCTTTTTCCTGCTCCTCTTAGCATGATAAAGAAGATTCAAAGAGAGTGAGATGCCAGCTCCTTTCATTCAGTCAGTAGCTTCAATCATTTCTGGTATATGAATAACATGATGTTTTTCAATGGCAAAAATCAATGAATATTGTAAATGCACAAAGAGTAATTTCTCCGCATTGCAAGGTGCAATTCTGAAATTTTTTGCTTTTTCCTGCTCCTCTTAGCATGATAAAGAAGATTCAAAGAGAGTGAGATGCCAGCTCCTTTCATTCAGTCAGTAGCTTCAATCATTTCTGGACGTTTTTCAATGGCAAAAATCAATGAATATTGTAAATGCACAAACAGTAATTTCTCCGCATTGCAAGGTGCAATTCTGAAATTTTTTGCTTTTTCCTGCTCCTCTTAGCATGATAAAGAAGATTCAAAGAGAGTGAGATGCCAGCTCCTTTCATTCAGTCAGTAGCTTCAAACATTTCTGGTATATGAATAACATGATGTTTTTCAATAGCAAAAATCAATGAATTTTGTAAATGCACAAACAGTAATTTCTCCGCATTGCAAGGTGCAATTCTGAAATTTTTTGCTTTTTCCTGCTCCTCTTAGCATGATAAACAAGATTCAAAGAGAGTGAGATGTCAGCTCCTTTCATTCAGTCAGTAGCTTCAATCATTTCTGGACGTTTTTCAATGGCAAAAATCAATGAATATTGTAAATGCACAAACAGTAATTTCTCCGCATTGCAAGGTGCAATTCTGAAATTTTTTGCTTTTTCCTGCTCCTCTTAGCATGATAAAGAAGATTCAAAGAGAGTGAGATGCCAGCTCCTTTCATTCAGTCAGTAGCTTCAATCATTTCTGGACGTTTTTCAATTGCAAAAATCAATGAATATTGTAAATGCACAAACAGTAATTTCTCCGCATTGCAAGGTGCAATTTTGAAATTTTTTGCTTTTTCCTGCTCCTCTTAGCATGATAAAGAAGATTCAAAGAGAGTGAGATGCCAGCTCCTTTCATTCAGTCAGTAGCTTCAATCATTTCTGGTATATGAATAACATGATGTTTTTCAATGGCAAAAATCAATGAATATTGTAAATGCACAAACAGTAAATTCTCCGCATTGCAAGGTGCAATTCTGAAATTTTTTGCTTTTTCCTGCTCCTCTTAGCATGATAAAAAAGATTCAAAGAGAGTGAGATGCCAGCTCCTTTCATTCAGTCAGTAGCTTCAATCATTTCTGGTATATGAATAACATGATGTTTTTCAATGGCAAAAATCAATGAATATTGTAAATGCACAAACAGTAATTTATCCGCATTGCAAGGTGCAATTCTGAAATTTTTTGCTTTTTCCTGCTCCTCTTAGCATGATAAATAAGATTCAAAGAGAGTGAGATGTCAGCTCCTTTCATTCAGTCAGTAGCTTCAATCATTTCTGGACGTTTTTCAATGGCAAAAATCAATGAATATTGTAAATGCACAAACAGTAATTTATCCGCATTGCAAGGTGCAATTCTGAAATTTTTTGCTTTTTCCTGCTCCTCTTAGCATGATAAAGAAGATTCAAAGAGAGTGAGATGCCAGCTCCTTTCATTCAGTCAGTAGCTTCAAACATTTCTGGTATATGAATAACATGATGTTTTTCAATGGCAAAAATCAATGAATATTGTAAATGCACAAACAGTAATTTCTCCGCATTGCAATGTGCAATTCTGAAATTTTTTGCTTTTTCCTGCTCCTCTTAGCATGATAAAGAAGATTCAAAGAGAGTGAGATGCCAGCTCCTTTCATTCAGTCAGTAGCTTCAATCATTTCTGGACGTTTTTCAATGGCAAAAATCAATGAATATTGTAAATGCACAAACAGTAATTTCTCCACATTGCAAGGTGCAATTCTGAAATGTTTTGCTTTTTCCTGCTCCTCTTAGCATGATAAAGAAGATTCAAAGAGAGTGAGATGCCAGCTCCTTTCATTCAGTCAGTAGCTTCAATCATTTCTGGACGTTTTTCAATGGCAAAAATCAATGAATATTGCAAATGCACAAACAGTAATTTCTCCGCATTGCAAGGTGCAATTCTGAAATTTTTTGCTTTTTCCTGCTCCTCTTAGCATGATAAAGAAGATTCAAAGAGAGTGAGATGCCAGCTCCTTTCATTCAGTCAGTAGCTTCAAACATTTCTGGTATATGAATAACATGATGTTTTTCAATAGCAAAAATCAATGAATTTTGTAAATGCACAAACAGTAATTTCTCCGCATTGCAAGGTGCAATTCTGAAATTTTTTGCTTTTTCCTGCTCCTCTTAGCATGATAAACAAGATTCAAAGAGAGTGAGATGTCAGCTCCTTTCATTCAGTCAGTAGCTTCAATCATTTCTGGACGTTTTTCAATGGCAAAAATCAATGAATATTGTAAATGCACAAACAGTAATTTCTCCGCATTGCAAGGTGCAATTCTGAAATTTTTTGCTTTTTCCTGCTCCTCAGCATGATAAAGAAGATTCAAAGAGAGTGAGATGCCAGCTCCTTTCATTCAGTCAGTAGCTTCAAACATTCCTGGTATATGAATAACATGATGTTTTTCAATGGCAAAAATCAATGAATATTATAAATGCACAAACAGTAATTTCTCCGCATTGCAAGGTGCAATTCTGAAATTTTTTGCTTTTTCCTGCTCCTCTTAGCATGATAAAGAAGATTCAAAGAGAGTGAGATGCCAGCTCCTTTCATTCAGTCAGTAGCTTCAATCATTTCTGGACGTTTTTCAATTGCAAAAATCAATGAATATTGTAAATGCACAAACAGTAATTTCTCCGCATTGCAAGGTGCAATTTTGAAATTTTTTGCTTTTTCCTGCTCCTCTTAGCATGATAAAGAAGATTCAAAGAGAGTGAGATGCCAGCTCCTTTCATTCAGTCAGTAGCTTCAATCATTTCTGGTATATGAATAACATGATGTTTTTCAATGGCAAAAATCAATGAATATTGTAAATGCACAAACAGTAAATTCTCCGCATTGCAAGGTGCAATTCTGAAATTTTTTGCTTTTTCCTGCTCCTCTTAGCATGATAAAAAAGATTCAAAGAGAGTGAGATGCCAGCTCCTTTCATTCAGTCAGTAGCTTCAATCATTTCTGGTATATGAATAACATGATGTTTTTCAATGGCAAAAATCAATGAATATTGTAAATGCACAAACAGTAATTTATCCGCATTGCAAGGTGCAATTCTGAAATTTTTTGCTTTTTCCTGCTCCTCTTAGCATGATAAAAAAGATTCAAAGAGAGTGAGATGCCAGCTCCTTTCATTCAGTCAGTAGCTTCAATCATTTCTGGTATATGAATAACATGATGTTTTTCAATGGCAAAAATCAATGAATATTGTAAATGCACAAACAGTAATTTATCCGCATTGCAAGGTGCAATTCTGAAATTTTTTGCTTTTTCCTGCTCCTCTTAGCATGATAAAGAAGATTCAAAGAGAGTGAGATGCCAGCTCCTTTCATTCAGTCAGTAGCTTCAATCATTTCTGGACGTTTTTCAATGGCAAAAATCAATGAATATTGTAAATGCACAAACAGTAATTTCTCCACATTGCAAGGTGCAATTCTGAAATTTTTTGCTTTTTCCTGCTCCTCTTAGCATGATAAAGAAGATTCAAAGAGAGTGAGATGCCAGCTCCTTTCATTCAGTCAGTAGCTTCAATCATTTCTGGACGTTTTTCAATGGCAAAAATCAATGAATATTGCAAATGCACAAACAGTAATTTCTCCGCATTGCAAGGTGCAATTCTGAAATTTTTTGCTTTTTCCTGCTCCTCTTAGCATGATAAAGAAGATTCAAAGAGAGTGAGATGCCAGCTCCTTTCATTCAGTCAGTAGCTTCAAACATTTCTGGTATATGAATAACATGATGTTTTTCAATGGCAAAAAGCAATGAATATTGTAAATGCACAAACAGTAATTTCTCCGCATTGCAAGGTGCAATTCTGAAATATTTTGCTTTTTCCTGCTCCTCTTAGCATGATAAAGAAGATTCAAAGAGAGTGAGATGCCAGCTCCTTTCGTTCAGTCAGTAGCTTCAATCATTTCTGGACGTTTTTCAATGGCAAAAATCATTGAATATTGTAAATGCACAAACAGTAATTTCTCCGCATTGCAAGGTGCAATTCTGAAATTTTTTACTTTTTCCTGCTCCTCTTAGCATGGTAAAGAAGATTCAAAGAGAGTGAGATGCCAGCTCCTTTCATTCAGTCAGTAGCTTCAATCATTTCTGGTATATGAATAACGATGTTTTTCAATGGCAAAAATCAATGAATATTGTAAATGCACAAACAGTAATTTCTCCGCATTGCAAGGTGCAATTCTGAAATTTTTTGCTTTTTCCTGCTCCTCTTAGCATGATAAAGAAGATTCAAAGAGAGTGAGATGCCAGCTCCTTTCATTCAGTCAGTAGCTTCAATCATTTCTGGACGTTTTTCAATGGCAAAAATCAATGAATATTGTAAATGCACAAACAGTAATTTCTCCGCATTGCAAGGTGCAATTCTGAAATTTTTTGCTTTTTCCTGCTCCTCTTATCATGATAAAGAAGATTCAAAGAGAGTGAGGTGCCAGCTCCTTTCATTCAGTCAGTAGCTTCAAACATTTCTGGTATATGAATAACATGTTTTTCAATGGCAAAAATCAATGAATATTGTAAATGCACAAACAGTAATTTCTCCGCATTGCAAGGTGCAATTCTGAAATTTTTTTGCTTTTTCCTGCTCCTCTTAGCATGATAAAGAAGATTCAAAGAGAGTGAGATGCCAGCTCCTTTCATTCAGTCAGTAGCTTCAATCATTTCTGGACGTTTTTCAATGGCAAAAATCAATGAATATTGTAAATGCACAAACAGTAATTTCTCCGCATTGCAAGGTGCAATTCTGAAATTTTTTGCTTTTTCCTGCTCCTCTTAGCATGATAAAGAAGATTCAAAGAGAGTGAGATGCCAGCTCCTTTCATTCAGTCAGTATCTTCAATCATTTCTGGACGTTTTTCAATGGCAAAAATCAATGAATATTGTAAAAGCACATACTGTAATTTCTCCGCATTGCAAGGTGCAATTCTGAAATTTTTTGCTTTTTCCTGCTCCTCTTAGCATGATAAAGAAGATTCAAAGAGAGTGAGATGCCAGCTCCTTTCATTCAGTCAGTAGCTTCAATCATTTCTGGACGTTTTTCAATGGCAAAAATCAATGAATATTGTAAATGCACAAACAGTAATTTCTCCGCATTGCAAGGTGCAATTCTGAAATTTTTTGCTTTTTCCTGCTCCTCTTAGCATGATAAAGAAGATTCAAAGAGAGTGAGATGCCAGCTCCTTTCATTCAGTCAGTAGCTTCAATCATTTCTGGACGTTTTTCAATGGTAAAAATCAATGAATATTGTAAATGCACAAACAGTAATTTCTCCGCATTGCAAGGTGCAATTCTGAAATTTTTTGCTTTTTCCTGCTCCTCTTAGCATGATAAAGAAGATTCAAAGAGAGTGAGATGCCAGCTCCTTTCATTCAGTCAGTAGCTTCAAACATTTCTGGTATATGAATAACATGATGTTTTTCAATGGCAAAAATCAATGAATATTGTAAATGCACAAACAGTAATTTCTCCGCATTGCAAGGTGCAATTCTGAAATTTTTTGCTTTTTCCTGCTCCTCTTAGCATGATAAAGAAGATTCAAAGAGAGTGAGATGCCAGCTCCTTTCATTCAGTCAGTAGCTTCAAACATTTCTGGTATATGAATAACATGATGTTTTTCAATGGCAAAAATCAATGAATATTGTAAATGCACAAACAGTAATTTCTCCGCATTGCAAGGTGCAATTCTGAAATTTTTTGCTTTTTCCTGCTCCTCTTAGCATGATAAAGAAGATTCAAAGAGAGTGAGATGCCAGCTCCTTTCATTCAGTCAGTAGCTTCAATCATTTCTGGACGTTTTTCAATGGCAAAAATCAATGAATATTGTAAATGCACAAACAGTAATTTCTCCGCATTGCAAGGTGCAATTCTGAAATTTTTTGCTTTTTCCTGCTCCTCTTAGCATGATAAAGAAGATTCAAAGAGAGTGAGATGCCAGCTCCTTTCATTCAGTCAGTAGCTTCAAACATTTCTGGTATATGAATAACATGATGTTTTTCAATGGCAAAAATCAATGAATATTGTAAATGCACAAACAGTAATTTCTCCGCATTGCAAGGTGCAATTCTGAAATTTTTTGCTTTTTCCTGCTCCTCTTAGCATGATAAAGAAGATTCAAAGAGAGTGAGATGCCAGCTCCTTTCATTCAGTCAGTAGCTTCAATCATTTCTGGACGTTTTTCAATGGCAAAAATCAATGAATATTGTAAATGCACAAACAGTAATTTCTCCGCATTGCAAGGTGCAATTCTGAAATTTTTTGCTTTTTCCTGCTCCTCTTAGCATGATAAAGAAGATTCAAAGAGAGTGAGATGCCAGCTCCTTTCATTCAGTCAGTAGCTTCAAACATTTCTGGTATATGAATAACATGATGTTTTTCAATGGCAAAAAGCAATGAATATTGTAAATGCACAAACAGTAATTTCTCCGCATTGCAAGGTGCAATTCTGAAATATTTTGCTTTTTCCTGCTCCTCTTAGCATGATAAAGAAGATTCAAAGAGAGTGAGATGCCAGCTCCTTTCGTTCAGTCAGTAGCTTCAATCATTTCTGGACGTTTTTCAATGGCAAAAATCATTGAATATTGTAAATGCACAAACAGTAATTTCTCCGCATTGCAAGGTGCAATTCTGAAATTTTTTACTTTTTCCTGCTCCTCTTAGCATGGTAAAGAAGATTCAAAGAGAGTGAGATGCCAGCTCCTTTCATTCAGTCAGTAGCTTCAATCATTTCTGGTATATGAATAACATGATGTTTTTCAATGGCAAAAATCAATGAATATTGTAAATGCACAAACAGTAATTTCTCCGCATTGCAAGGTGCAATTCTGAAATTTTTTGCTTTTTCCTGCTCCTCTTAGCATGATAAAGAAGATTCAAAGAGAGTGAGATGCCAGCTCCTTTCATTCAGTCAGTAGCTTCAATCATTTCTGGACGTTTTTCAATGGCAAAAATCAATGAATATTGTAAATGCACAAACAGTAATTTCTCCGCATTGCAAGGTGCAATTCTGAAATTTTTTGCTTTTTCCTGCTCCTCTTAGCATGATAAAGAAGATTCAAAGAGAGTGAGATGCCAGCTCCTTTCATTCAGTCAGTAGCTTCAATCATTTCTGGTAAATGAATAACATGATGTTTTTCAATGGCAAAAATCAATGAATTTTGTAAATGCACAAACAGTAATTTCTCCGCATTGCAAGGCGCAATTCTGAAATTTTTTGCTTTTTCCTGCTCCTCTTAGCATGATAAAGAAGATTCAAAGAGAGTGAGATGCCAGCTCCTTTCATTCAGTCAGTAGCTTCAATCATTTCTGGACGTTTTTCAATGGCAAAAATCAATGAATATTGTAAATGCACAAACAGTAATTTCTCCGCATTGCAAGGTGCAATTCTGAAATTTTTTGCTTTTTCCTGCTCCTCTTATCATGATAAAGAAGATTCAAAGAGAGTGAGGTGCCAGCTCCTTTCATTCAGTCAGTAGCTTCAAACATTTCTGGTATATGAATAACATGTTTTTCAATGGCAAAAATCAATGAATATTGTAAATGCACAAACAGTAATTTCTCCGCATTGCAAGGTGCAATTCTGAAATTTTTTGCTTTTTCCTGCTCCTCTTAGCATGATAAAGAAGATTCAAAGAGAGTGAGATGCCAGCTCCTTTCATTCAGTCAGTAGCTTCAATCATTTCTGGACGTTTTTCAATGGCAAAAATCAATGAATATTGTAAATGCACAAACAGTAATTTCTCCGCATTGCAAGGTGCAATTCTGAAATTTTTTGCTTTTTCCTGCTCCTCTTAGCATGATAAAGAAGATTCAAAGAGAGTGAGATGCCAGCTCCTTTCATTCAGTCAGTATCTTCAATCATTTCTGGACGTTTTTCAATGGCAAAAATCAATGAATATTGTAAAAGCACAAACTGTAATTTCTCCGCATTGCAAGGTGCAATTCTGAAATTTTTTGCTTTTTCCTGCTCCTCTTAGCATGATAAAGAAGATTCAAAGAGAGTGAGATGCCAGCTCCTTTCATTCAGTCAGTAGCTTCAATCATTTCTGGACGTTTTTCAAAGGCAAAAATCAATGAATATTGTAAATGCACAAACAGTAATTTCTCCGCATTGCAAGGTGCAATTCTGAAATTTTTTGCTTTTTCCTGCTCCTCTTAGCATGATAAAGAAGATTCAAAGAGAGTGAGATGCCAGCTCCTTTCATTCAGTCAGTAGCTTCAATCATTTCTGGACGTTTTTCAATGGTAAAAATCAATGAATATTGTAAATGCACAAACAGTAATTTCTCCGCATTGCAAGGTGCAATTCTGAAATTTTTTGCTTTTTCCTGCTCCTCTTAGCATGATAAAGAAGATTCAAAGAGAGTGAGATGCCAGCTACTTTCATTCAGTCAGTAGCTTCAAACATTTCTGGTATATGAATAACATGATGTTTTTCAATGGCAAAAATCAATGAATATTGTAAATGCACAAACAGTAATTTCTCCGCATTGCAAGGTGCAATTCTGAAATTTTTTGCTTTTTCCTGCTCCTCTTAGCATGATAAAGAAGATTCAAAGAGAGTGAGATCCCAGCTCCTTTCATTCAGTCAGTAGCTTCAAACATTTCTGGTATATGAATAACATGATGTTTTTCAATGGCAAAAATCAATGAATATTGTAAATGCACAAACAGTAATTTCTCCGCATTGCAAGGTGCAATTCTGAAATTTTTTGCTTTTTCCTGCTCCTCTTAGCATGATAAAGAAGATTCAAAGAGAGTGAGATGCCAGCTCCTTTCATTCAGTCAGTAGCTTCAATCATTTCTGGACGTTTTTCAATGGCAAAAATCAATGAATATTGTAAATGCACAAACAGTAATTTCTCCGCATTGCAAGGTGCAATTCTGAAATTTTTTGCTTTTTCCTGCTCCTCTTAGCATGATAAAGAAGATTCAAAGAGAGTGAGATGCCAGCTCCTTTCATTCAGTCAGTAGCTTCAAACATTTCTGGTATATGAATAACATGATGTTTTTCAATGGCAAAAATCAATGAATATTGTAAATGCACAAACAGTAATTTCTCCGCATTGCAAGGTGCAATTCTGAAATTTTTTGCTTTTTCCTGCTCCTCTTAGCATGATAAAGAAGATTCAAAGAGAGTGAGATGCCAGCTCCTTTCATTCAGTCAGTAGCTTCAATCATTTCTGGACGTTTTTCAATGGCAAAAATCAATGAATATTGTAAATGCACAAACAGTAATTTCTCCGCATTGCAAGGTGCAATTCTGAAATTTTTTGCTTTTTCCTGCTCCTCTTAGCATGATAAAGAAGATTCAAAGAGAGTGAGATGCCAGCTCCTTTCATTCAGTCAGTAGCTTCAAACATTTCTGGTATATGAATAACATGATGTTTTTCAATGGCAAAAATCAATGAATATTGTAAATGCACAAACAGTAATTTCTCCGCATTGCAAGGTGCAATTCTGAAATTTTTTGCTTTTTCCTGCTCCTCTTAGCATGATAAAAAAGATTCAAAGAGAGTGAGATGCCAGCTCCTTTCATTCAGTCAGTAGCTTCAAACATTTCTGGACGTTTTTCAATTGCAAAAATCAATGAATATTGTAAATGCACAAACAGTAATTTCTCCGCATTGCAAGGTGCAATTCTGAAATTTTTTGCTTTTTCCTGCTCCTCTTAGCATGATAAAGAAGATTCAAAGAGAGTGAGATGCCAGCTACTTTCATTCAGTCAGTAGCTTCAATCATTTCTGGTATATGAATAACATGATGTTTTTCAATGGCAAAAATCAATGAATATTGTAAATGCACAAACAGTAATTTCTCCGCATTGCAAGGTGCAATTCTGAAATTTTTTGCTTTTTCCTGCTCCTCTTAGCATGATAAAGAAGATTCAAAGAGAGTGAGATGCCAGCTCCTTTCATTCAGTCAGTAGCTTCAAACATTTCTGGTATATGAATAACATGATGTTTTTCAATGGCAAAAATCAATGAATATTGTAAATGCACAAACAGTAATTTCTCGGCATTGCAAGGTGCAATTCTGAAATTTTTTGCTTTTTCCTGCTCCTCTTAGCATGATAAAGAAGATTCAAAGATAGTGAGATGCCAGCTCCTTTCATTCAGTCAGTAGCTTCAATCATTTCTGGTATATGAATAACATGATGTTTTTCAATGGCAAAAATCAATGAATTTTGTAAATGCACAAACAGCAATTTCTCCGCATTGCAAGGTGCAATTCTGAAATTTTTTGCTTTTTCCTGCTCCTCTTAGCATGATAAAGAAGATTCAAAGAGAGTGAGATGCCAGCTCCTTTCATTCAGTCAGTAGCTTCAATCATTTCTGGACGTTTTTCAATGGCAAAAATCAATGAATATTGTAAATGCACAAACAGTAATTTCTCCGCATTGCAAGGTGCAATTCTGAAATTTTTTGCTTTTTCCTGCTCCTCTTAGCATGATAAAGAAGATTCAAAGAGAGTGAGATGCCAGCTCCTTTCATTCAGTCAGTAGCTTCAAACATTTCTGGTATATGAATAACATGATGTTTTTCAATGGCAAAAATCAATGAATATTGTAAATGCACAAACAGTAATTTCTCCGCATTGCAAGGTGCAATTCTGAAATTTTTTGCTTTTTCCTGCTCCTCTTAGCATGATAAAGAAGATTCAAAGAGAGTGAGATGCCAGCTCCTTTCATTCAGTCAGTAGCTTCAATCATTTCTGGACGTTTTTCAATGGTAAAAATCAATGAATATTGTAAATGCACAAACAGTAATTTCTCCGCATTGCAAGGTGCAATTCTGAAATTTTTTGCTTTTTCCTGCTCCTCTTAGCATGATAAAGAAGATTCAAAGAGAGTGAGATGCCAGCTCCTTTCATTCAGTCAGTAGCTTCAAACATTTCTGGTATATGAATAACATGATGTTTTTCAATGGCAAAAATCAATGAATATTGTAAATGCACAAACAGTAATTTCTCCGCATTGCAAGGTGCAATTCTGAAATTTTTTGCTTTTTCCTGCTCCTCTTAGCATGATAAAGAAGATTCAAAGAGAGTGAGATGCCAGCTCCTTTCATTCAGTCAGTAGCTTCAAACATTTCTGGTATATGAATAACATGATGTTTTTCAATGGCAAAAATCAATGAATATTGTAAATGCACAAACAGTAATTTCTCCGCATTGCAAGGTGCAATTCTGAAATTTTTTGCTTTTTCCTGCTCCTCTTAGCATGATAAAGAAGATTCAAAGAGAGTGAGATCCCAGCTCCTTTCATTCAGTCAGTAGCTTCAAACATTTCTGGTATATGAATAACATGATGTTTTTCAATGGCAAAAATCAATGAATATTGTAAATGCACAAACAGTAATTTCTCCGCATTGCAAGGTGCAATTCTGAAATTTTTTGCTTTTTCCTGCTCCTCTTAGCATGATAAAGAAGATTCAAAGAGAGTGAGATGCCAGCTCCTTTCATTCAGTCAGTAGCTTCAATCATTTCTGGACGTTTTTCAATGGCAAAAATCAATGAATATTGTAAATGCACAAACAGTAATTTCTCCGCATTGCAAGGTGCAATTCTGAAATTTTTTGCTTTTTCCTGCTCCTCTTAGCATGATAAAGAAGATTCAAAGAGAGTGAGATGCCAGCTCCTTTCATTCAGTCAGTAGCTTCAAACATTTCTGGTATATGAATAACATGATGTTTTTCAATGGCAAAAATCAATGAATATTGTAAATGCACAAACAGTAATTTCTCCGCATTGCAAGGTGCAATTCTGAAATTTTTTGCTTTTTCCTGCTCCTCTTAGCATGATAAAGAAGATTCAAAGAGAGTGAGATGCCAGCTCCTTTCATTCAGTCAGTAGCTTCAATCATTTCTGGACGTTTTTCAATGGCAAAAATCAATGAATATTGTAAATGCACAAACAGTAATTTCTCCGCATTGCAAGGTGCAATTCTGAAATTTTTTGCTTTTTCCTGCTCCTCTTAGCATGATAAAGAAGATTCAAAGAGAGTGAGATGCCAGCTCCTTTCATTCAGTCAGTAGCTTCAAACATTTCTGGTATATGAATAACATGATGTTTTTCAATGGCAAAAATCAATGAATATTGTAAATGCACAAACAGTAATTTCTCCGCATTGCAAGGTGCAATTCTGAAATTTTTTGCTTTTTCCTGCTCCTCTTAGCATGATAAAAAAGATTCAAAGAGAGTGAGATGCCAGCTCCTTTCATTCAGTCAGTAGCTTCAAACATTTCTGGACGTTTTTCAATTGCAAAAATCAATGAATATTGTAAATGCACAAACAGTAATTTCTCCGCATTGCAAGGTGCAATTCTGAAATTTTTTGCTTTTTCCTGCTCCTCTTAGCATGATAAAGAAGATTCAAAGAGAGTGAGATGCCAGCTACTTTCATTCAGTCAGTAGCTTCAATCATTTCTGGTATATGAATAACATGATGTTTTTCAATGGCAAAAATCAATGAATATTGTAAATGCACAAACAGTAATTTCTCCGCATTGCAAGGTGCAATTCTGAAATTTTTTGCTTTTTCCTGCTCCTCTTAGCATGATAAAGAAGATTCAAAGAGAGTGAGATGCCAGCTCCTTTCATTCAGTCAGTAGCTTCAAACATTTCTGGTATATGAATAACATGATGTTTTTCAATGGCAAAAATCAATGAATATTGTAAATGCACAAACAGTAATTTCTCGGCATTGCAAGGTGCAATTCTGAAATTTTTTGCTTTTTCCTGCTCCTCTTAGCATGATAAAGAAGATTCAAAGATAGTGAGATGCCAGCTCCTTTCATTCAGTCAGTAGCTTCAATCATTTCTGGTATATGAATAACATGATGTTTTTCAATGGCAAAAATCAATGAATTTTGTAAATGCACAAACAGCAATTTCTCCGCATTGCAAGGTGCAATTCTGAAATTTTTTGCTTTTTCCTGCTCCTCTTAGCATGATAAAGAAGATTCAAAGAGAGTGAGATGCCAGCTCCTTTCATTCAGTCAGTAGCTTCAATCATTTCTGGACGTTTTTCAATGGCAAAAATCAATGAATATTGTAAATGCACAAACAGTAATTTCTCCGCATTGCAAGGTGCAATTCTGAAATTTTTTGCTTTTTCCTGCTCCTCTTAGCATGATAAAGAAGATTCAAAGAGAGTGAGATGCCAGCTCCTTTCATTCAGTCAGTAGCTTCAAACATTTCTGGTATATGAATAACATGATGTTTTTCAATGGCAAAAATCAATGAATATTGTAAATGCACAAACAGTAATTTCTCCGCATTGCAAGGTGCAATTCTGAAATTTTTTGCTTTTTCCTGCTCCTCTTAGCATGATAAAGAAGATTCAAAGAGAGTGAGATGCCAGCTCCTTTCATTCAGTCAGTAGCTTCAATCATTTCTGGACGTTTTTCAATGGTAAAAATCAATGAATATTGTAAATGCACAAACAGTAATTTCTCCGCATTGCAAGGTGCAATTCTGAAATTTTTTGCTTTTTCCTGCTCCTCTTAGCATGATAAAGAAGATTCAAAGAGAGTGAGATGCCAGCTCCTTTCATTCAGTCAGTAGCTTCAAACATTTCTGGTATATGAATAACATGATGTTTTTCAATGGCAAAAATCAATGAATATTGTAAATGCACAAACAGTAATTTCTCCGCATTGCAAGGTGCAATTCTGAAATTTTTTGCTTTTTCCTGCTCCTCTTAGCATGATAAAGAAGATTCAAAGAGAGTGAGATGCCAGCTCCTTTCATTCAGTCAGTAGCTTCAAACATTTCTGGTATATGAATAACATGATGTTTTTCAATGGCAAAAATCAATGAATATTGTAAATGCACAAACAGTAATTTCTCCGCATTGCAAGGTGCAATTCTGAAATTTTTTGCTTTTTCCTGCTCCTCTTAGCATGATAAAGAAGATTCAAAGAGAGTGAGATGCCAGCTCCTTTCATTCAGTCAGTAGCTTCAATCATTTCTGGACGTTTTTCAATGGCAAAAATCAATGAATATTGTAAATGCACAAACAGTAATTTCTCCGCATTGCAAGGTGCAATTCTGAAATTTTTTGCTTTTTCCTGCTCCTCTTAGCATGATAAAGAAGATTCAAAGAGAGTGAGATACCAGCTACTTTCATTCAGTCAGTAGCTTCAAACATTTCTGGTATATGAATAACATGATGTTTTTCAATGGCAAAAATCAATGAATATTGTAAATGCACAAACAGTAATTTCTCCGCATTGCAAGGTGCAATTCTGAAATTTTTTGCTTTTTCCTGCTCCTCTTAGCATGATAAAGAAGATTCAAAGAGAGTGAGATGCCAGCTCCTTTCATTCAGTCAGTAGCTTCAATCATTTCTGGACGTTTTTCAATGGCAAAAATCAATGAATATTGTAAATGCACAAACAGTAATTTCTCCGCATTGCAAGGTGCAATTCTGAAATTTTTTGCTTTTTCCTGCTCCTCTTAGCATGATAAAGAAGATTCAAAGAGAGTGAGATGCCAGCTCCTTTCATTCAGTCAGTAGCTTCAAACATTTCTGGTATATGAATAACATGATGTTTTTCAATGGCAAAAAGCAATGAATATTGTAAATGCACAAACAGTAATTTCTCCGCATTGCAAGGTGCAATTCTGAAATATTTTGCTTTTTCCTGCTCCTCTTAGCATGATAAAGAAGATTCAAAGAGAGTGAGATGCCAGCTCCTTTCGTTCAGTCAGTAGCTTCAATCATTTCTGGACGTTTTTCAATGGCAAAAATCATTGAATATTGTAAATGCACAAACAGTAATTTCTCCGCATTGCAAGGTGCAATTCTGAAGTTTTTTACTTTTTCCTGCTCCTCTTAGCATGGTAAAGAAGATTCAAAGAGAGTGAGATGCCAGCTCCTTTCATTCAGTCAGTAGCTTCAATCATTTCTGGTATATGAATAACATGATGTTTTTCAATGGCAAAAATCAATGAATATTGTAAATGCACAAACAGTAATTTCTCCGCATTGCAAGGTGCAATTCTGAAATTTTTTGCTTTTTCCTGCTCCTCTTAGCATGATAAAGAAGATTCAAAGAGAGTGAGATGCCAGCTCCTTTCATTCAGTCAGTAGCTTCAATCATTTCTGGACGTTTTTCAATGGCAAAAATCAATGAATATTGTAAATGCACAAACAGTAATTTCTCCGCATTGCAAGGTGCAATTCTGAAATTTTTTGCTTTTTCCTGCTCCTCTTAGCATGATAAAGAAGATTCAAAGAGAGTGAGATGCCAGCTCCTTTCATTCAGTCAGTAGCTTCAAACATTTCTGGTATATGAATAACATGATGTTTTTCAATGGCAAAAATCAATGAATATTGTAAATGCACAAACAGTAATTTCTCCGCATTGCAAGGTGCAATTCTGAAATTTTTTGCTTTTTCCTGCTCCTCTTAGCATGATAAAGAAGATTCAAAGAGAGTGAGATGCCAGCTCCTTTCATTCAGTCAGTAGCTTCAATCATTTCTGGACGTTTTTCAATGGTAAAAATCAATGAATATTGTAAATGCACAAACAGTAATTTCTCCGCATTGCAAGGTGCAATTCTGAAATTTTTAGCTTTTTCCTGCTCCTCTTAGCATGATAAAGAAGATTCAAAGAGAGTGAGATGCCAGCTCCTTTCATTCAGTCAGTAGCTTCAAACATTTCTGGTATATGAATAACATGATGTTTTTCAATGGCAAAAATCAATGAATATTGTAAATGCACAAACAGTAATTTCTCCGCATTGCAAGGTGCAATTCTGAAATTTTTTGCTTTTTCCTGCTCCTCTTAGCATGATAAAGAAGATTCAAAGAGAGTGAGATGCCAGCTCCTTTCATTCAGTCAGTAGCTTCAAACATTTCTGGTATATGAATAACATGATGTTTTTCAATGGCAAAAATCAATGAATATTGTAAATGCACAAACAGTAATTTCTCCGCATTGCAAGGTGCAATTCTGAAATTTTTTGCTTTTTCCTGCTCCTCTTAGCATGATAAAGAAGATTCAAAGAGAGTGAGATGCCAGCTCCTTTCATTCAGTCAGTAGCTTCAATCATTTCTGGACGTTTTTCAATGGCAAAAATCAATGAATATTGTAAATGCACAAACAGTAATTTCTCCGCATTGCAAGGTGCAATTCTGAAATTTTTTGCTTTTTCCTGCTCCTCTTAGCATGATAAAGAAGATTCAAAGAGAGTGAGATGCCAGCTCCTTTCATTCAGTCAGTAGCTTCAAACATTTCTGGTATATGAATAACATGATGTTTTTCAATGGCAAAAATCAATGAATATTGTAAATGCACAAACAGTAATTTCTCCGCATTGCAAGGTGCAATTCTGAAATTTTTTGCTTTTTCCTGCTCCTCTTAGCATGATAAAGAAGATTCAAAGAGAGTGAGATGCCAGCTCCTTTCATTCAGTCAGTAGCTTCAATCATTTCTGGACGTTTTTCAATGGCAAAAATCAATGAATATTGTAAATGCACAAACAGTAATTTCTCCGCATTGCAAGGTGCAATTCTGAAATTTTTTGCTTTTTCCTGCTCCTCTTAGCATGATAAAGAAGATTCAAAGAGAGTGAGATGCCAGCTCCTTTCATTCAGTCAGTAGCTTCAAACATTTCTGGTATATGAATAACATGATGTTTTTCAATGGCAAAAAGCAATGAATATTGTAAATGCACAAACAGTAATTTCTCCGCATTGCAAGGTGCAATTCTGAAATATTTTGCTTTTTCCTGCTCCTCTTAGCATGATAAAGAAGATTCAAAGAGAGTGAGATGCCAGCTCCTTTCATTCAGTCAGTAGCTTCAATCATTTCTGGACGTTTTTCAATGGCAAAAATCAATGAATATTGTAAATGCACAAACAGTAATTTCTCCGCATTGCAAGGTGCAATTCTGAAATTTTTTGCTTTTTCCTGCTCCTCTTATCATGATAAAGAAGATTCAAAGAGAGTGAGGTGCCAGCTCCTTTCATTCAGTCAGTAGCTTCAAACATTTCTGGTATATGAATAACATGTTTTTCAATGGCAAAAATCAATGAATATTGTAAATGCACAAACAGTAATTTCTCCGCATTGCAAGGTGCAATTCTGAAATTTTTTGCTTTTTCCTGCTCCTCTTAGCATGATAAAGAAGATTCAAAGAGAGTGAGATGCCAGCTCCTTTCATTCAGTCAGTAGCTTCAATCATTTCTGGACGTTTTTCAATGGCAAAAATCAATGAATATTGTAAATGCACAAACAGTAATTTCTCCGCATTGCAAGGTGCAATTCTGAAATTTTTTGCTTTTTCCTGCTCCTCTTAGCATGATAAAGAAGATTCAAAGAGAGTGAGATGCCAGCTCCTTTCATTCAGTCAGTATCTTCAATCATTTCTGGACGTTTTTCAATGGCAAAAATCAATGAATATTGTAAAAGCACAAACTGTAATTTCTCCGCATTGCAAGGTGCAATTCTGAAATTTTTTGCTTTTTCCTGCTCCTCTTAGCATGATAAAGAAGATTCAAAGAGAGTGAGATGCCAGCTCCTTTCATTCAGTCAGTAGCTTCAATCATTTCTGGACGTTTTTCAATGGCAAAAATCAATGAATATTGTAAATGCACAAACAGTAATTTCTCCGCATTGCAAGGTGCAATTCTGAAATTTTTTGCTTTTTCCTGCTCCTCTTAGCATGATAAAGAAGATTCAAAGAGAGTGAGATGCCAGCTCCTTTCATTCAGTCAGTAGCTTCAATCATTTCTGGACGTTTTTCAATGGCAAAAATCAATGAATATTGTAAATGCACAAACAGTAATTTCTCCGCATTGCAAGGTGCAATTCTGAAATTTTTTGCTTTTTCCTGCTCCTCTTAGCATGATAAAGAAGATTCAAAGAGAGTGACATGCCAGCTCCTTTCATTCAGTCAGTAGCTTCAAACATTTCTGGTATATGAATAACATGATGTTTTTCAATGGCAAAAATCAATGAATATTGTAAATGCACAAACAGTAATTTCTCCGCATTGCAAGGTGCAATTCTGAAATTTTTTGCTTTTTCCTGCTCCTCTTAGCATGATAAAGAAGATTCAAAGAGAGTGAGATGCCAGCTCCTTTCATTCAGTCAGTAGCTTCAAACATTTCTGGTATATGAATAACATGATGTTTTTCAATGGCAAAAATCAATGAATATTGTAAATGCACAAACAGTAATTTCTCCGCATTGCAAGGTGCAATTCTGAAATTTTTTGCTTTTTCCTGCTCCTCTTAGCATGATAAAGAAGATTCAAAGAGAGTGAGATGCCAGCTCCTTTCATTCAGTCAGTAGCTTCAATCATTTCTGGACGTTTTTCAATGGCAAAAATCAATGAATATTGTAAATGCACAAACAGTAATTTCTCCGCATTGCAAGGTGCAATTCTGAAATTTTTTGCTTTTTCCTGCTCCTCTTAGCATGATAAAGAAGATTCAAAGAGAGTGAGATGCCAGCTCCTTTCATTCAGTCAGTAGCTTCAAACATTTCTGGTATATGAATAACATGATGTTTTTCAATGGCAAAAATCAATGAATATTGTAAATGCACAAACAGTAATTTCTCCGCATTGCAAGGTGCAATTCTGAAATTTTTTGCTTTTTCCTGCTCCTCTTAGCATGATAAAGAAGATTCAAAGAGAGTGAGATGCCAGCTCCTTTCATTCAGTCAGTAGCTTCAATCATTTCTGGACGTTTTTCAATGGCAAAAATCAATGAATATTGTAAATGCACAAACAGTAATTTCTCCGCATTGCAAGGTGCAATTCTGAAATTTTTTGCTTTTTCCTGCTCCTCTTAGCATGATAAAGAAGATTCAAAGAGAGTGAGATGCCAGCTCCTTTCATTCAGTCAGTAGCTTCAAACATTTCTGGTATATGAATAACATGATGTTTTTCAATGGCAAAAAGCAATGAATATTGTAAATGCACAAACAGTAATTTCTCCGCATTGCAAGGTGCAATTCTGAAATATTTTGCTTTTTCCTGCTCCTCTTAGCATGATAAAGAAGATTCAAAGAGAGTGAGATGCCAGCTCCTTTCGTTCAGTCAGTAGCTTCAATCATTTCTGGACGTTTTTCAATGGCAAAAATCATTGAATATTGTAAATGCACAAACAGTAATTTCTCCGCATTGCAAGGTGCAATTCTGAAGTTTTTTACTTTTTCCTGCTCCTCTTAGCATGGTAAAGAAGATTCAAAGAGAGTGAGATGCCAGCTCCTTTCATTCAGTCAGTAGCTTCAATCATTTCTGGTATATGAATAACATGATGTTTTTCAATGGCAAAAATCAATGAATATTGTAAATGCACAAACAGTAATTTCTCCGCATTGCAAGGTGCAATTCTGAAATTTTTTGCTTTTTCCTGCTCCTCTTAGCATGATAAAGAAGATTCAAAGAGAGTGAGATGCCAGCTCCTTTCATTCAGTCAGTAGCTTCAATCATTTCTGGACGTTTTTCAATGGCAAAAATCAATGAATATTGTAAATGCACAAACAGTAATTTCTCCGCATTGCAAGGTGCAATTCTGAAATTTTTTGCTTTTTCCTGCTCCTCTTAGCATGATAAAGAAGATTCAAAGAGAGTGAGATGCCAGCTCCTTTCATTCAGTCAGTAGCTTCAATCATTTCTGGTAAATGAATAACATGATGTTTTTCAATGGCAAATATCAATGAATTTTGTAAATGCACAAACAGTAATTTCTCCGCATTGCAAGGCGCAATTCTGAAATTTTTTGCTTTTTCCTGCTCCTCTTAGCATGATAAAGAAGATTCAAAGAGAGTGAGATGCCAGCTCCTTTCATTCAGTCAGTAGCTTCAATCATTTCTGGACGTTTTTCAATGGCAAAAATCAATGAATATTGTAAATGCACAAACAGTAATTTCTCCGCATTGCAAGGTGCAATTCTGAAATTTTTTGCTTTTTCCTGCTCCTCTTATCATGATAAAGAAGATTCAAAGAGAGTGAGGTGCCAGCTCCTTTCATTCAGTCAGTAGCTTCAAACATTTCTGGTATATGAATAACATGTTTTTCAATGGCAAAAATCAATGAATATTGTAAATGCACAAACAGTAATTTCTCCGCATTGCAAGGTGCAATTCTGAAATTTTTTGCTTTTTCCTGCTCCTCTTAGCATGATAAAGAAGATTCAAAGAGAGTGAGATGCCAGCTCCTTTCATTCAGTCAGTAGCTTCAATCATTTCTGGACGTTTTTCAATGGCAAAAATCAATGAATATTGTAAATGCACAAACAGTAATTTCTCCGCATTGCAAGGTGCAATTCTGAAATTTTTTGCTTTTTCCTGCTCCTCTTAGCATGATAAAGAAGATTCAAAGAGAGTGAGATGCCAGCTCCTTTCATTCAGTCAGTATCTTCAATCATTTCTGGACGTTTTTCAATGGCAAAAATCAATGAATATTGTAAAAGCACAAACTGTAATTTCTCCGCATTGCAAGGTGCAATTCTGAAATTTTTTGCTTTTTCCTGCTCCTCTTAGCATGATAAAGAAGATTCAAAGAGAGTGAGATGCCAGCTCCTTTCATTCAGTCAGTAGCTTCAATCATTTCTGGACGTTTTTCAATGGCAAAAATCAATGAATATTGTAAATGCACAAACAGTAATTTCTCCGCATTGCAAGGTGCAATTCTGAAATTTTTTGCTTTTTCCTGCTCCTCTTAGCATGATAAAGAAGATTCAAAGAGAGTGAGATGCCAGCTCCTTTCATTCAGTCAGTAGCTTCAATCATTTCTGGACGTTTTTCAATGGTAAAAATCAATGAATATTGTAAATGCACAAACAGTAATTTCTCCGCATTGCAAGGTGAAATTCTGAAATTTTTTGCTTTTTCCTGCTCCTCTTAGCATGATAAAGAAGATTCAAAGAGAGTGAGATGCCAGCTCCTTTCATTCAGTCAGTAGCTTCAAACATTTCTGGTATATGAATAACATGATGTTTTTCAATGGCAAAAATCAATGAATATTGTAAATGCACAAACAGTAATTTCTCCGCATTGCAAGGTGCAATTCTAAAATTTTTTGCTTTTTCCTGCTCCTCTTAGCATGATAAAGAAGATTCAAAGAGAGTGAGATGCCAGCTCCTTTCATTCAGTCAGTAGCTTCAAACATTTCTGGTATATGAATAACATGATGTTTTTCAATGGCAAAAATCAATGAATATTGTAAATGCACAAACAGTAATTTCTCCGCATTGCAAGGTGCAATTCTAAAATTTTTTGCTTTTTCCTGCTCCTCTTAGCATGATAAAGAAGATTCAAAGAGAGTGAGATGCCAGCTCCTTTCATTCAGTCAGTAGCTTCAATCATTTCTGGACGTTTTTCAATGGCAAAAATCAATGAATATTGTAAATGCACAAACAGTAATTTCTCCGCATTGCAAGGTGCAATTCTGAAATTTTTTGCTTTTTCCTGCTCCTCTTAGCATGATAAAGAAGATTCAAAGAGAGTGAGATGCCAGCTCCTTTCATTCAGTCAGTAGCTTCAAACATTTCTGGTATATGAATAACATGATGTTTTTCAATGGCAAAAATCAATGAATATTGTAAATGCACAAACAGTAATTTCTCCGCATTGCAAGGTGCAATTCTGAAATTTTTTGCTTTTTCCTGCTCCTCTTAGCATGATAAAGAAGATTCAAAGAGAGTGAGATGCCAGCTCCTTTCATTCAGTCAGTAGCTTCAATCATTTCTGGACGTTTTTCAATGGCAAAAATCAATGAATATTGTAAATGCACAAACAGTAATTTCTCCGCATTGCAAGGTGCAATTCTAAAATTTTTTGCTTTTTCCTGCTCCTCTTAGCATGATAAAGAAGATTCAAAGAGAGTGAGATGCCAGCTCCTTTCATTCAGTCAGTAGCTTCAAACATTTCTGGTATATGAATAACATGATGTTTTTCAATGGCAAAAATCAATGAATATTGTAAATGCACAAACAGTAATTTCTCCGCATTGCAAGGTGCAATTCTGAAATTTTTTGCTTTTTCCTGCTCCTCTTAGCATGATAAAGAAGATTCAAAGAGAGTGAGATGCCAGCTCCTTTCATTCAGTCAGTAGCTTCAATCATTTCTGGACGTTTTTCAATGGCAAAAATCAATGAATATTGTAAATGCACAAACAGTAATTTCTCCGCATTGCAAGGTGCAATTCTGAAATTTTTTGCTTTTTCCTGCTCCTCTTAGCATGATAAAGAAGATTCAAAGAGAGTGAGATGCCAGCTCCTTTCATTCAGTCAGTAGCTTCAAACATTTCTGGTATATGAATAACATGATGTTTTTCAATGGCAAAAATCAATGAATATTGTAAATGCACAAACAGTAATTTCTCCGCATTGCAAGGTGCAATTCTGAAATTTTTTGCTTTTTCCTGCTCCTCTTAGCATGATAAAGAAGATTCAAAGAGAGTGAGATGCCAGCTCCTTTCATTCAGTCAGTAGCTTCAATCATTTCTGGACGTTTTTCAATGGCAAAAATCAATGAATATTGTAAATGCACAAACAGTAATTTCTCCGCATTGCAAGGTGCAATTCTGAAATTTTTTGCTTTTTCCTGCTCCTCTTAGCATGATAAAGAAGATTCAAAGAGAGTGAGATGCCAGCTCCTTTCATTCAGTCAGTAGCTTCAAACATTTCTGGTATATGAATAACATGATGTTTTTCAATGGCAAAAATCAATGAATATTGTAAATGCACAAACAGTAATTTCTCCGCATTGCAAGGTGCAATTCTGAAATTTTTTGCTTTTTCCTGCTCCTCTTAGCATGATAAAGAAGATTCAAAGAGAGTGAGATGCCAGCTCCTTTCATTCAGTCAGTAGCTTCAAACATTTCTGGACGTTTTTCAATTGCAAAAATCAATGAATATTGTAAATGCACAAACAGTAATTTCTCCGCATTGCAAGGTGCAATTCTGAAATTTTTTGCTTTTTCCTGCTCCTCTTAGCATGATAAAGAAGATTCAAAGAGAGTGAGATGCCAGCTACTTTCATTCAGTCAGTAGCTTCAATCATTTCTGGTATATGAATAACATGATGTTTTTCAATGGCAAAAATCAATGAATATTGTAAATGCACAAACAGTAATTTCTCCGCATTGCAAGGTGCAATTCTGAAATTTTTTGCTTTTTCCTGCTCCTCTTAGCATGATAAAGAAGATTCAAAGAGAGTGAGATGCCAGCTCCTTTCATTCAGTCAGTAGCTTCAAACATTTCTGGTATATGAATAACATGATGTTTTTCAATGGCAAAAATCAATGAATATTGTAAATGCACAAACAGTAATTTCTCGGCATTGCAAGGTGCAATTCTGAAATTTTTTGCTTTTTCCTGCTCCTCTTAGCATGATAAAGAAGATTCAAAGATAGTGAGATGCCAGCTCATTTCATTCAGTCAGTAGCTTCAATCATTTCTGGTATATGAATAACATGATGTTTTTCAATGGCAAAAATCAATGAATTTTGTAAATGCACAAACAGCAATTTCTCCGCATTGCAAGGTGCAATTCTGAAATTTTTTGCTTTTTCCTGCTCCTCTTAGCATGATAAAGAAGATTCAAAGAGAGTGAGATGCCAGCTCCTTTCATTCAGTCAGTAGCTTCAATCATTTCTGGACGTTTTTCAATGGTAAAAATCAATGAATATTGTAAATGCACAAACAGTAATTTCTCCGCATTGCAAGGTGCAATTCTGAAATTTTTTGCTTTTTCCTGCTCCTCTTAGCATGATAAAGAAGATTCAAAGAGAGTGAGATGCCAGCTCCTTTCATTCAGTCAGTAGCTTCAAACATTTCTGGTATATGAATAACATGATGTTTTTCAATGGCAAAAATCAATGAATATTGTAAATGCACAAACAGTAATTTCTCCGCATTGCAAGGTGCAATTCTGAAATTTTTTGCTTTTTCCTGCTCCTCTTAGCATGATAAAGAAGATTCAAAGAGAGTGAGATGCCAGCTCCTTTCATTCAGTCAGTAGCTTCAAACATTTCTGGTATATGAATAACATGATGTTTTTCAATGGCAAAAATCAATGAATATTGTAAATGCACAAACAGTAATTTCTCCGCATTGCAAGGTGCAATTCTGAAATTTTTTGCTTTTTCCTGCTCCTCTTAGCATGATAAAGAAGCTTCAAAGAGAGTGAGATGCCAGCTCCTTTCATTCAGTCAGTAGCTTCAATCATTTCTGGACGTTTTTCAATGGCAAAAATCAATGAATATTGTAAATGCACAAACAGTAATTTCTCCGCATTGCAAGGTGCAATTCTGAAATTTTTTGCTTTTTCCTGCTCCTCTTAGCATGATAAAGAAGATTCAAAGAGAGTGACATGCCAGCTCCTTTCTTTCAGTCAGTAGCTTCAAACATTTCTGGTATATGAATAACATGATGTTTTTCAATGGCAAAAATCAATGAATATTGTAAATGCACAAACAGTAATTTCTCCGCATTGCAAGGTGCAATTCTGAAATTTTTTGCTTTTTCCTGCTCCTCTTAGCATGATAAAGAAGATTCAAAGAGAGTGAGATGCCAGCTCCTTTCATTCAGTCAGTAGCTTCAATCATTTCTGGACGTTTTTCAATGGCAAAAATCAATGAATATTGTAAATGCACAAACAGCAATTTCTCCGCATTGCAAGGTGCAATTCTGAAATTTTTTGCTTTTTCCTGCTCCTCTTAGCATGATAAAGAAGATTCAAAGAGAGTGAGATGCCAGCTCCCTTCATTCAGTCAGTAGCTTCAAACATTTCTGGTATATGAATAACATGATGTTTTTCAATGGCAAAAATCAATGAATATTGTAAATGCACAAACAGTAATTTCTCCGCATTGCAAGGTGCAATTCTGAAATTTTTTGCTTTTTCCTGCTCCTCTTAGCATGATAAAGAAGATTCAAAGAGAGTGAGATGCCAGCTCCTTTCGTTCAGTCAGTAGCTTCAATCATTTCTGGACGTTTTTCAATGGCAAAAATCATTGAATATTGTAAATGCACAAACAGTAATTTCTCCGCATTGCAAGGTGCAATTCTGAAATTTTTTACTTTTTCCTGCTCCTCTTAGCATGATAAAGAAGATTCAAAGAGAGTGAGATGCCAGCTCCTTTCATTCAGTCAGTAGCTTCAATCATTTCTGGTATATGAATAACATGATGTTTTTCAATGGCAAAAATCAATGAATATTGTAAATGCACAAACAGTAATTTCTCCGCATTGCAAGGTGCAATTCTGAAATTTTTTGCTTTTTCCTGCTCCTCTTAGCATGATAAACAAGATTCAAAGAGAGTGAGATGCCAGCTCCTTTCATTCAGTCAGTAGCTTCAATCATTTCTGGACGTTTTTCAATGGCAAAAATCAATGAATATTGTAAATGCACAAACAGTAATTTCTCCGCATTGCAAGGTGCAATTCTGAAATTTTTTGCTTTTTCCTGCTCCTCTTAGCATGATAAAGAAGATTCAAAGAGAGTCAGATGCCAGCTCCTTTCATTCAGTCAGTAGCTTCAAACATTCCTGGTATATGAATAACATGATGTTTTTCAATTGCAAAAATCAATGAATATTGTAAATGCACAAACAGTAATTTCTCCGCATTGCAAGGTGCAATTCTGAAATTTTTTGCTTTTTCCTGCTCCTCTTAGCATGATAAAGAAGATTCAAAGAGAGTGAGATGCCAGCTCCTTTCATTCAGTCAGTAGCTTCAATCATTTCTGGACGTTTTTCAATTGCAAAAATCAATGAATATTGTAAATGCACAAACAGTAATTTCTCCGCATTGCAAGGTGCAATTCTGAAATTTTTTGCTTTTTCCTGCTCCTCTTAGCATGATAAAGAAGATTCAAAGAGAGTGAGATGCCAGCTCCTTTAATTCAGTCAGTAGCTTCAATCATTTCTGGACGTTTTTCAATGGCAAAAATCAATGAATATTGTAATTGCACAAACAGTAATTTCTCCGCATTGCAAGGTGCAATTCTGAAATTTTTTGCTTTTTCCTGCTCCTCTTAGCATGATAAAGAAGATTCAAAGAGAGTGAGATGCCAGCTACTTTCATTCAGTCAGTAGCTTCAATCATTTCTGGTATATGAATAACATGATGTTTTTCAATGGCAAAAATCAATGAATATTGTAAATGCACAAACAGTAATTTCTCCGCATTGCAAGGTGCAATTCTGAAATTTTTTGCTTTTTCCTGCTCCTCTTAGCATGATAAAGAAGATTCAAAGAGAGTGAGATGCCAGCTCCTTTCATTCAGTCAGTAGCTTCAAACATTTCTGGTATATGAATAACATGATGTTTTTCAATGGCAAAAATCAATGAATATTGTAAATGCACAAACAGTAATTTCTCGGCATTGCAAGGTGCAATTCTGAAATTTTTTGCTTTTTCCTGCTCCTCTTAGCATGATAAAGAAGATTCAAAGATAGTGAGATGCCAGCTCATTTCATTCAGTCAGTAGCTTCAATCATTTCTGGTATATGAATAACATGATGTTTTTCAATGGCAAAAATCAATGAATTTTGTAAATGCACAAACAGCAATTTCTCCGCATTGCAAGGTGCAATTCTGAAATTTTTTGCTTTTTCCTGCTCCTCTTAGCATGATAAAGAAGATTCAAAGAGAGTGAGATGCCAGCTCCTTTCATTCAGTCAGTAGCTTCAATCATTTCTGGACGTTTTTCAATGGTAAAAATCAATGAATATTGTAAATGCACAAACAGTAATTTCTCCGCATTGCAAGGTGCAATTCTGAAATTTTTTGCTTTTTCCTGCTCCTCTTAGCATGATAAAGAAGATTCAAAGAGAGTGAGATGCCAGCTCCTTTCATTCAGTCAGTAGCTTCAAACATTTCTGGTATATGAATAACATGATGTTTTTCAATGGCAAAAATCAATGAATATTGTAAATGCACAAACAGTAATTTCTCCGCATTGCAAGGTGCAATTCTGAAATTTTTTGCTTTTTCCTGCTCCTCTTAGCATGATAAAGAAGATTCAAAGAGAGTGAGATGCCAGCTCCTTTCATTCAGTCAGTAGCTTCAAACATTTCTGGTATATGAATAACATGATGTTTTTCAATGGCAAAAATCAATGAATATTGTAAATGCACAAACAGTAATTTCTCCGCATTGCAAGGTGCAATTCTGAAATTTTTTGCTTTTTCCTGCTCCTCTTAGCATGATAAAGAAGCTTCAAAGAGAGTGAGATGCCAGCTCCTTTCATTCAGTCAGTAGCTTCAATCATTTCTGGACGTTTTTCAATGGCAAAAATCAATGAATATTGTAAATGCACAAACAGTAATTTCTCCGCATTGCAAGGTGCAATTCTGAAATTTTTTGCTTTTTCCTGCTCCTCTTAGCATGATAAAGAAGATTCAAAGAGAGTGACATGCCAGCTCCTTTCTTTCAGTCAGTAGCTTCAAACATTTCTGGTATATGAATAACATGATGTTTTTCAATGGCAAAAATCAATGAATATTGTAAATGCACAAACAGTAATTTCTCCGCATTGCAAGGTGCAATTCTGAAATTTTTTGCTTTTTCCTGCTCCTCTTAGCATGATAAAGAAGATTCAAAGAGAGTGAGATGCCAGCTCCTTTCATTCAGTCAGTAGCTTCAATCATTTCTGGACGTTTTTCAATGGCAAAAATCAATGAATATTGTAAATGCACAAACAGCAATTTCTCCGCATTGCAAGGTGCAATTCTGAAATTTTTTGCTTTTTCCTGCTCCTCTTAGCATGATAAAGAAGATTCAAAGAGAGTGAGATGCCAGCTCCCTTCATTCAGTCAGTAGCTTCAAACATTTCTGGTATATGAATAACATGATGTTTTTCAATGGCAAAAATCAATGAATATTGTAAATGCACAAACAGTAATTTCTCCGCATTGCAAGGTGCAATTCTGAAATTTTTTGCTTTTTCCTGCTCCTCTTAGCATGATAAACAAGATTCAAAGAGAGTGAGATGCCAGCTCCTTTCATTCAGTCAGTAGCTTCAATCATTTCTGGACGTTTTTCAATGGCAAAAATCAATGAATATTGTAAATGCACAAACAGTAATTTCTCCGCATTGCAAGGTGCAATTCTGAAATTTTTTGCTTTTTCCTGCTCCTCTTAGCATGATAAAGAAGATTCAAAGAGAGTCAGATGCCAGCTCCTTTCATTCAGTCAGTAGCTTCAAACATTCCTGGTATATGAATAACATGATGTTTTTCAATTGCAAAAATCAATGAATATTGTAAATGCACAAACAGTAATTTCTCCGCATTGCAAGGTGCAATTCTGAAATTTTTTGCTTTTTCCTGCTCCTCTTAGCATGATAAAGAAGATTCAAAGAGAGTGAGATGCCAGCTCCTTTCATTCAGTCAGTAGCTTCAATCATTTCTGGACGTTTTTCAATTGCAAAAATCAATGAATATTGTAAATGCACAAACAGTAATTTCTCCGCATTGCAAGGTGCAATTCTGAAATTTTTTGCTTTTTCCTGCTCCTCTTAGCATGATAAAGAAGATTCAAAGAGAGTGAGATGCCAGCTCCTTTCATTCAGTCAGTAGCTTCAATCATTTCTGGACGTTTTTCAATGGCAAAAATCAATGAATATTGTAATTGCACAAACAGTAATTTCTCCGCATTGCAAGGTGCAATTCTGAAATTTTTTGCTTTTTCCTGCTCCTCTTAGCATGATAAAGAAGATTCAAAGAGAGTGAGATGCCAGCTCCTTTCATTCAGTCAGTAGCTTCAAACATTTCTGGTATATGAATAACATGATGTTTTTCAATGGCAAAAATCAATGAATATTGTAAATGCACAAACAGTAATTTCTCCGCATTGCAAGGTGCAAGTCTGAAATTTTTTGCTTTTTCCTGCTCGCCCTTAGCATGATAAAGAAGATTCAAAGAGAGTGAGATGCCAGCTACTTTCATTCAGTCAGTAGCTTCAATCATTTCTGGACGTTTTTCAATGGTAAAAATCAATGAATATTGTAAATGCAAAAACAGTAATTTCTCCGCATTGCAAGGTGCAATTCTGAAATTTTTTGCTTTTTCCTGCTCCTCTTAGCATGATAAAGAAGATTCAAAGAGAGTGAGATGCCAGCTCCTTTCATTCAGTCAGTAGCTTCAAACATTTCTGGTATATGAATAACATGATGTTTTTCAATGGCAAAAATCAATGAATATTGTAAATGCACAAACAGTAATTTCTCCGCATTGCAAGGTGCAATTCTGAAATTTTTTGCTTTTTCCTGCTCCTCTTAGCATGATAAAGAAGATTCAAAGAGAGTGAGATGCCAGCTCCTTTCATTCAGTCAGTAGCTTCAATCATTTCTGGACGTTTTTCAATGGCAAAAATCAATGAATATTGTAAATGCACAAACAGTAATTTCTCCGCATTGCAAGGTGCAATTCTGAAATTTTTTGCTTTTTCCTGCTCCTCTTAGCATGATAAAGAAGATTCAAAGAGAGTGAGATGCCAGCTCCTTTCATTCAGTCAGTAGCTTCAAACATTTCTGGTATATGAAAAACATGATGTTTTTCAATGGCAAAAATCAATGAATATTGTAAATGCACAAACAGTAATTTCTCCGCATTGCAAGGTGCAATTCTGAAATTTTTTGCTTTTTCCTGCTCCTCTTAGCATGATAAAGAAGATTCAAAGAGAGTGAGATGCCAGCTCCTTTCATTCAGTCAGTAGCTTCAATCATTTCTGGACGTTTTTCAATGGCAAAAATCAATGAATATTGTAAATGCACAAACAGTAATTTCTCCGCATTGCAAGGTGCAATTCTGAAATTTTTTGCTTTTTCCTGCTCCTCTTAGCATGATAAAGAAGATTCAAAGAGAGTGAGATGCCAGCTCATTTCATTCAGTCAGTAGCTTCAAACATTTCTGGTATATGAATAACATGATGTTTTTCAATGGCAAAAATCAATGAATTTTGTAAATGCACAAACAGTAATTTCTCCGCATTGCAAGGTGCAATTCTGAAATTTTTTGCTTTTTCCTGCTCCTCTTAGCCTGATAAAGAAGATTCAAAGAGAGTGAGATGCCAGCTCCTTTCATTCAGTCAGTAGCTTCAATCATTTCTGGACGTTTTTCAATGGCAAAAATCAATGAATATTGTAAATGCACAAACAGTAATTTCTCCGCATTGCAAGGTGCAATTCTGAAATTTTTTGCTTTTTCCTGCTCCTCTTAGCATGATAAAGAAGATTTAAAGAGAGTGAGATGCCAGCTCCTTTCATTCAGTCAGTAGCTTCAAACATTCCTGGTATATGAATAACATGATGTTTTTCAATGGCAAAAATCAATGAATATTGTAAATGCACAAACAGTAATTTCTCCGCATTGCAAGGTGCAATTCTGAAATTTTTTGCTTTTTCCTGCTCCTCTTAGCATGATAAAGAAGATTCAAAGAGAGTGAGATGCCAGCTCCTTTCATTCAGTCAGTAGCTTCAATCATTTCTGGACGTTTTTCAATTGCAAAAATCAATGAATATTGTAAATGCACAAACAGTAATTTCTCCGCATTGCAAAGTGCAATTCTGAAATTTTTTGCTTTTTCCTGCTCCTCTTAGCATGATAAAGAAGATTCAAAGAGAGTGAGATGCCAGCTCCTTTCATTCAGTCAGTAGCTTCAAACATTCCTGGTATATGAATAACATGATGTTTTTCAATGGCAAATATCAATGAATATTGTAAATGCACAAACAGTAATTTCTCCGCATTGCAAGGTGCAATTCTGAAATTTTTTGCTTTTTCCTGCTCCTCTTAGCATGACAAAGAAGATTCAAAGAGAGTGAGATGCCAGCTCCTTTCATTCAGTCAGTAGCTTCAATCATTTCTGGTATATGAATAACATGATGTTTTTCAATGGCAAAAATCAATGAATATTGTAAATGCACAAACAGTAATTTATCCGCATTGCAAGGTGCAATTCTGAAATTTTTTGCTTTTTCCTGCTCCTCTTAGCAAGATAAAGAAGATCCAAAGAGAGTGAGATGCCAGCTCCTTTCATTCAGTCAGTAGCTTCAAACATTTCTGGTATATGAATAACATGATGTTTTTCAATGGCAAAAATCAATGAATATTGTAAATGCACAAACAGTAATTTCTCCGCATTGCAAGGTGCAATTCTGAAATTTTTTGCTTTTTCCTGCTCCTCTTAGCATGATAAAGAAGATTCAAAGAGAGTGAGATGCCAGCTCCTTTCATTCAGTCAGTAGCTTCAATCATTTCTGGACGTTTTTCAATGGCAAAAATCAATGAATATTGTAAATGCACAAACAGTAATTTCTCCGCATTGCAAGGTGCAATTCTGAAATTTTTTGCTTTTTCCTGCTCCTCTTAGCATGATAAAGAAGATTCAAAGAGAGTGAGATGCCAGCTCCTTTCATTCAGTCAGTAGCTTCAATCATTTCTGGACGTTTTTCAATGGCAAAAATCAATGAATATTGTAAATGCACAAACAGTAATTTCTCCGCATTGCAAGGTGCAATTCTGAAATTTTTTGCTTTTTCCTGCTCCTCTTAGCATGATAAAGAAGATTCAAAGAGAGTGAGATGCCAGCTCCTTTCATTCAGTCAGTAGCTTCAAACATTTCTGGTATATGAATAACATGATGTTTTTCAATGGCAAAAAGCAATGAATATTGTAAATGCACAAACTGTAATTTCTCCGCATTGCAAGGTGCAATTCTGAAATATTTTGCTTTTTCCTGCTCCTCTTAGCATGATAAAGAAGATTCAAAGAGAGTGAGATGCCAGCTCCTTTCGTTCAGTCAGTAGCTTCAATCATTTCTGGACGTTTTTCAATGGCAAAAATCATTGAATATTGTAAATGCACAAACAGTAATTTCTCCGCATTGCAAGGTGCAATTCTGAAATTTTTTACTTTTTCCTGCTCCTCTTAGCATGGTAAAGAAGATTCAAAGAGAGTGAGATGCCAGCTCCTTTCATTCAGTCAGTAGCTTCAATCATTTCTGGTATATGAATAACATGATGTTTTTCAATGGCAAAAATCAATGAATATTGTAAATGCACAAACAGTAATTTCTCCGCATTGCAAGGTGCAATTCTGAAATTTTTTGCTTTTTCCTGCTCCTCTTAGCATGATAAAGAAGATTCATAGAGAGTGAGATGCCAGCTCCTTTCATTCAGTCAGTAGCTTCAATCATTTCTGGACATTGTTAAATGGCAAAAATCAATGAATATTGTAAATGCACAAACAGTAATTTCTCCGCATTGCAAGGTGCAATTCTGAAATTTTTTGCTTTTTCCTGCTCCTCTTAGCATGATAAAGAAGATTCAAAGAGAGTGAGATGCCAGCTCCTTTCATTCAGTCAGTAGCTTCAATCATTTCTGGTAAATGAATAACATGATGTTTTTCAATGGCAAAAATCAATGAATTTTGTAAATGCACAAACAGTAATTTCTCCGCATTGCAAGGCGCAATTCTGAAATTTTTTGCTTTTTCCTGCTCCTCTTAGCATGATAAAGAAGATGCAAAGAGAGTGAGATGCCAGCTCCTTTCATTCAGTCAGTAGCTTCAATCATTTCTGGACGTTTTTCAATGGCAAAAATCAATGAATATTGTAAATGCACAAACAGTAATTTCTCCGCATTGCAAGGTGCAATTCTGAAATTTTTTGCTTTTTCCTGCTCCTCTTAGCATGATAAAGAAGATTCAAAGAGAGTGAGATGCCAGCTCCTTTCATTCAGTCACTAGGTTCAATCATTTCTGGACGTTTTTCAATGGCAAAAATCAATGAATATTGTAAATGCACAAACAGTAATTTCTCCGCATTGCAAGGTGCAATTCTGAAATTTTTTGCTTTTTCCTGCTCCTCTTATCATGATAAAGAAGATTCAAAGAGAGTGAGGTGCCAGCTCCTTTCATTCAGTCAGTAGCTTCAAACATTCCTGGTATATGAATAACATGATGTTTTTCAATGGCAAAAATCAATGAATATTGTAAATGCACAAACAGTAATTTCTCCGCATTGCAAGGTGCAATTCTGAAATTTTTTGCTTTTTCCTGCTCCTCTTAGCATGATAAAGAAGATTCAAAGAGAGTGAGATGCCAGCTCCTTTCATTCAGTCAGTAGCTTCAATCATTTCTGGTATATGAATAACATGATGTTTTTCAATGGCAAAAATCAATGAATATTGTAAATGCACAAACAGTAATTTCTCCGCATTGCAAGGTGCAATTCTGAAATTTTTTGCTTTTTCCTGCTCCTCTTAGCATGATAAAGAAGATTCAAAGAGAGTGAGATGCCAGCTCCTTTCATTCAGTCAGTAGCTTCAATCATTTCTGGACGTTTTTCAATGGCAAAAATCAATGAATATTGTAAATGCACAAACAGTAATTTCTCCGCATTGCAAGGTGCAATTCTGAAATTTTTTGCTTTTTCCTGCTCCTCTTAGCATGATAAAGAAGATTCAAAGAGAGTGAGATGCCAGCTCCTTTCATTCAGTCAGTAGCTTCAATCATTTCTGGACGTTTTTCAATGGCAAAAATCAATGAATATTGTAAATGCACAAACAGTAATTTCTCCGCATTGCAAGGTGCAATTCTGAAATTTTTTGCTTTTTCCTGCTCCTCTTAGCATGATAAAGAAGATTCAAAGAGAGTGAGATGCCAGCTCCTTTCATTCAGTCAGTAGCTTCAATCATTTCTGGTATATGAATAACATGATGTTTTTCAATGGCAAAAATCAATGAATATTGTAAATGCACAAACAGTAATTTCTCCGCATTGCAAGGTGCAATTCTGAAATTTTTTGCTTTTTCCTGCTCCTCTTAGCATGATAAAGAAGATTCAAAGAGAGTGAGATGCCAGCTCCTTTCATTCAGTCAGTAGCTTCAATCATTTCTGGACGTTTTTCAATGGCAAAAATCAATGAATATTGTAAATGCACAAACAGTAATTTCTCCGCATTGCAAGGTGCAATTCTGAAATTTTTTGCTTTTTCCTGCTCCTCTTAGCATGATAAAGAAGATTCAAAGAGAGTGAGATGCCAGCTCCTTTCATTCAGTCAGTAGCTTCAATCATTTCTGGACGTTTTTCAATGGCAAAAATCAATGAATATTGTAAATGCACAAACAGTAATTTCTCCGCATTGCAAGGTGCAATTCTGAAATTTTTTGCTTTTTCCTGCTCCTCTTAGCATGATAAAGAAGATTCAAAGAGAGTGAGATGCCAGCTCCTTTCATTCAGTCAGTAGCTTCAAACATTTCTGGTATATGAATAACATGATGTTTTTCAATGGCAAAAAGCAATGAATATTGTAAATGCACAAACTGTAATTTCTCCGCATTGCAAGGTGCAATTCTGAAATATTTTGCTTTTTCCTGCTCCTCTTAGCATGATAAAGAAGATTCAAAGAGAGTGAGATGCCAGCTCCTTTCGTTCAGTCAGTAGCTTCAATCATTTCTGGACGTTTTTCAATGGCAAAAATCATTGAATATTGTAAATGCACAAACAGTAATTTCTCCGCATTGCAAGGTGCAATTCTGAAGTTTTTTACTTTTTCCTGCTCCTCTTAGCATGGTAAAGAAGATTCAAAGAGAGTGAGATGCCAGCTCCTTTCATTCAGTCAGTAGCTTCAATCATTTCTGGTATATGAATAACATGATGTTTTTCAATGGCAAAAATCAATGAATATTGTAAATGCACAAACAGTAATTTCTCCGCATTGCAAGGTGCAATTCTGAAATTTTTTGCTTTTTCCTGCTCCTCTTAGCATGATAAAGAAGATTCAAAGAGAGTGAGATGCCAGCTCCTTTCATTCAGTCAGTAGCTTCAATCATTTCTGGACGTTTTTCAATGGCAAAAATCAATGAATATTGTAAATGCACAAACAGTAATTTCTCCGCATTGCAAGGTGCAATTCTGAAATTTTTTGCTTTTTCCTGCTCCTCTTAGCATGATAAAGAAGATTCAAAGAGAGTGAGATGCCAGCTCCTTTCATTCAGTCAGTAGCTTCAATCATTTCTGGTAAATGAATAACATGATGTTTTTCAATGGCAAATATCAATGAATTTTGTAAATGCACAAACAGTAATTTCTCCGCATTGCAAGGCGCAATTCTGAAATTTTTTGCTTTTTCCTGCTCCTCTTAGCATGATAAAGAAGATTCAAAGAGAGTGAGATGCCAGCTCCTTTCATTCAGTCAGTAGCTTCAATCATTTCTGGACGTTTTTCAATGGCAAAAATCAATGAATATTGTAAATGCACAAACAGTAATTTCTCCGCATTGCAAGGTGCAATTCTGAAATTTTTTGCTTTTTCCTGCTCCTCTTATCATGATAAAGAAGATTCAAAGAGAGTGAGGTGCCAGCTCCTTTCATTCAGTCAGTAGCTTCAAACATTTCTGGTATATGAATAACATGTTTTTCAATGGCAAAAATCAATGAATATTGTAAATGCACAAACAGTAATTTCTCCGCATTGCAAGGTGCAATTCTGAAATTTTTTGCTTTTTCCTGCTCCTCTTAGCATGATAAAGAAGATTCAAAGAGAGTGAGATGCCAGCTCCTTTCATTCAGTCAGTAGCTTCAATCATTTCTGGACGTTTTTCAATGGCAAAAATCAATGAATATTGTAAATGCACAAACAGTAATTTCTCCGCATTGCAAGGTGCAATTCTGAAATTTTTTGCTTTTTCCTGCTCCTCTTAGCATGATAAAGAAGATTCAAAGAGAGTGAGATGCCAGCTCCTTTCATTCAGTCAGTATCTTCAATCATTTCTGGACGTTTTTCAATGGCAAAAATCAATGAATATTGTAAAAGCACAAACTGTAATTTCTCCGCATTGCAAGGTGCAATTCTGAAATTTTTTGCTTTTTCCTGCTCCTCTTAGCATGATAAAGAAGATTCAAAGAGAGTGAGATGCCAGCTCCTTTCATTCAGTCAGTAGCTTCAATCATTTCTGGACGTTTTTCAATGGCAAAAATCAATGAATATTGTAAATGCACAAACAGTAATTTCTCCGCATTGCAAGGTGCAATTCTGAAATTTTTTGCTTTTTCCTGCTCCTCTTAGCATGATAAAGAAGATTCAAAGAGAGTGAGATGCCAGCTCCTTTCATTCAGTCAGTAGCTTCAATCATTTCTGGACGTTTTTCAATGGTAAAAATCAATGAATATTGTAAATGCACAAACAGTAATTTCTCCGCATTGCAAGGTGAAATTCTGAAATTTTTTGCTTTTTCCTGCTCCTCTTAGCATGATAAAGAAGATTCAAAGAGAGTGAGATGCCAGCTCCTTTCATTCAGTCAGTAGCTTCAAACATTTCTGGTATATGAATAACATGATGTTTTTCAATGGCAAAAATCAATGAATATTGTAAATGCACAAACAGTAATTTCTCCGCATTGCAAGGTGCAATTCTAAAATTTTTTGCTTTTTCCTGCTCCTCTTAGCATGATAAAGAAGATTCAAAGAGAGTGAGATGCCAGCTCCTTTCATTCAGTCAGTAGCTTCAAACATTTCTGGTATATGAATAACATGATGTTTTTCAATGGCAAAAATCAATGAATATTGTAAATGCACAAACAGTAATTTCTCCGCATTGCAAGGTGCAATTCTAAAATTTTTTGCTTTTTCCTGCTCCTCTTAGCATGATAAAGAAGATTCAAAGAGAGTGAGATGCCAGCTCCTTTCATTCAGTCAGTAGCTTCAATCATTTCTGGACGTTTTTCAATGGCAAAAATCAATGAATATTGTAAATGCACAAACAGTAATTTCTCCGCATTGCAAGGTGCAATTCTGAAATTTTTTGCTTTTTCCTGCTCCTCTTAGCATGATAAAGAAGATTCAAAGAGAGTGAGATGCCAGCTCCTTTCATTCAGTCAGTAGCTTCAAACATTTCTGGTATATGAATAACATGATGTTTTTCAATGGCAAAAATCAATGAATATTGTAAATGCACAAACAGTAATTTCTCCGCATTGCAAGGTGCAATTCTGAAATTTTTTGCTTTTTCCTGCTCCTCTTAGCATGATAAAGAAGATTCAAAGAGAGTGAGATGCCAGCTCCTTTCATTCAGTCAGTAGCTTCAATCATTTCTTGACGTTTTTCAATGGCAAAAATCAATGAATATTGTAAATGCACAAACAGTAATTTCTCCGCATTGCAAGGTGCAATTCTAAAATTTTTTGCTTTTTCCTGCTCCTCTTAGCATGATAAAGAAGATTCAAAGAGAGTGAGATGCCAGCTCCTTTCATTCAGTCAGTAGCTTCAAACATTTCTGGTATATGAATAACATGATGTTTTTCAATGGCAAAAATCAATGAATATTGTAAATGCACAAACAGTAATTTCTCCGCATTGCAAGGTGCAATTCTGAAATTTTTTGCTTTTTCCTGCTCCTCTTAGCATGATAAAGAAGATTCAAAGAGAGTGAGATGCCAGCTCCTTTCATTCAGTCAGTAGCTTCAATCATTTCTGGACGTTTTTCAATGGCAAAAATCAATGAATATTGTAAATGCACAAACAGTAATTTCTCCGCATTGCAAGGTGCAATTCTGAAATTTTTTGCTTTTTCCTGCTCCTCTTAGCATGATAAAGAAGATTCAAAGAGAGTGAGATGCCAGCTCCTTTCATTCAGTCAGTAGCTTCAAACATTTCTGGTATATGAATAACATGATGTTTTTCAATGGCAAAAATCAATGAATATTGTAAATGCACAAACAGTAATTTCTCCGCATTGCAAGGTGCAATTCTGAAATTTTTTGCTTTTTCCTGCTCCTCTTAGCATGATAAAGAAGATTCAAAGAGAGTGAGATGCCAGCTCCTTTCATTCAGTCAGTAGCTTCAATCATTTCTGGACGTTTTTCAATGGCAAAAATCAATGAATATTGTAAATGCACAAACAGTAATTTCTCCGCATTGCAAGGTGCAATTCTGAAATTTTTTGCTTTTTCCTGCTCCTCTTAGCATGATAAAGAAGATTCAAAGAGAGTGAGATGCCAGCTCCTTTCATTCAGTCAGTAGCTTCAAACATTTCTGGTATATGAATAACATGATGTTTTTCAATGGCAAAAATCAATGAATATTGTAAATGCACAAACAGTAATTTCTCCGCATTGCAAGGTGCAATTCTGAAATTTTTTGCTTTTTCCTGCTCCTCTTAGCATGATAAAGAAGATTCAAAGAGAGTGAGATGCCAGCTCCTTTCATTCAGTCAGTAGCTTCAAACATTTCTGGACGTTTTTCAATTGCAAAAATCAATGAATATTGTAAATGCACAAACAGTAATTTCTCCGCATTGCAAGGTGCAATTCTGAAATTTTTTGCTTTTTCCTGCTCCTCTTAGCATGATAAAGAAGATTCAAAGAGAGTGAGATGCCAGCTACTTTCATTCAGTCAGTAGCTTCAATCATTTCTGGTATATGAATAACATGATGTTTTTCAATGGCAAAAATCAATGAATATTGTAAATGCACAAACAGTAATTTCTCCGCATTGCAAGGTGCAATTCTGAAATTTTTTGCTTTTTCCTGCTCCTCTTAGCATGATAAAGAAGATTCAAAGAGAGTGAGATGCCAGCTCCTTTCATTCAGTCAGTAGCTTCAAACATTTCTGGTATATGAATAACATGATGTTTTTCAATGGCAAAAATCAATGAATATTGTAAATGCACAAACAGTAATTTCTCGGCATTGCAAGGTGCAATTCTGAAATTTTTTGCTTTTTCCTGCTCCTCTTAGCATGATAAAGAAGATTCAAAGATAGTGAGATGCCAGCTCATTTCATTCAGTCAGTAGCTTCAATCATTTCTGGTATATGAATAACATGATGTTTTTCAATGGCAAAAATCAATGAATTTTGTAAATGCACAAACAGCAATTTCTCCGCATTGCAAGGTGCAATTCTGAAATTTTTTGCTTTTTCCTGCTCCTCTTAGCATGATAAAGAAGATTCAAAGAGAGTGAGATGCCAGCTCCTTTCATTCAGTCAGTAGCTTCAATCATTTCTGGACGTTTTTCAATGGTAAAAATCAATGAATATTGTAAATGCACAAACAGTAATTTCTCCGCATTGCAAGGTGCAATTCTGAAATTTTTTGCTTTTTCCTGCTCCTCTTAGCATGATAAAGAAGATTCAAAGAGAGTGAGATGCCAGCTCCTTTCATTCAGTCAGTAGCTTCAAACATTTCTGGTATATGAATAACATGATGTTTTTCAATGGCAAAAATCAATGAATATTGTAAATGCACAAACAGTAATTTCTCCGCATTGCAAGGTGCAATTCTGAAATTTTTTGCTTTTTCCTGCTCCTCTTAGCATGATAAAGAAGATTCAAAGAGAGTGAGATGCCAGCTCCTTTCATTCAGTCAGTAGCTTCAAACATTTCTGGTATATGAATAACATGATGTTTTTCAATGGCAAAAATCAATGAATATTGTAAATGCACAAACAGTAATTTCTCCGCATTGCAAGGTGCAATTCTGAAATTTTTTGCTTTTTCCTGCTCCTCTTAGCATGATAAAGAAGCTTCAAAGAGAGTGAGATGCCAGCTCCTTTCATTCAGTCAGTAGCTTCAATCATTTCTGGACGTTTTTCAATGGCAAAAATCAATGAATATTGTAAATGCACAAACAGTAATTTCTCCGCATTGCAAGGTGCAATTCTGAAATTTTTTGCTTTTTCCTGCTCCTCTTAGCATGATAAAGAAGATTCAAAGAGAGTGACATGCCAGCTCCTTTCTTTCAGTCAGTAGCTTCAAACATTTCTGGTATATGAATAACATGATGTTTTTCAATGGCAAAAATCAATGAATATTGTAAATGCACAAACAGTAATTTCTCCGCATTGCAAGGTGCAATTCTGAAATTTTTTGCTTTTTCCTGCTCCTCTTAGCATGATAAAGAAGATTCAAAGAGAGTGAGATGCCAGCTCCTTTCATTCAGTCAGTAGCTTCAATCATTTCTGGACGTTTTTCAATGGCAAAAATCAATGAATATTGTAAATGCACAAACAGCAATTTCTCCGCATTGCAAGGTGCAATTCTGAAATTTTTTGCTTTTTCCTGCTCCTCTTAGCATGATAAAGAAGATTCAAAGAGAGTGAGATGCCAGCTCCCTTCATTCAGTCAGTAGCTTCAAACATTTCTGGTATATGAATAACATGATGTTTTTCAATGGCAAAAATCAATGAATATTGTAAATGCACAAACAGTAATTTCTCCGCATTGCAAGGTGCAATTCTGAAATTTTTTGCTTTTTCCTGCTCCTCTTAGCATGATAAAGAAGATTCAAAGAGAGTGAGATGCCAGCTCCTTTCATTCAGTCAGTAGCTTCAATCATTTCTGGACGTTTTTCAATGGCAAAAATCAATGAATATTGTAAATGCACAAACAGTAATTTCTCCGCATTGCAAGGTGCAATTCTGAAATTTTTTGCTTTTTCCTGCTCCTCTTAGCATGATAAAGAAGATTCAAAGAGAGTGAGATGCCAGCTCATTTCATTCAGTCAGTAGCTTCAAACATTTCTGGTATATGAATAACATGATGTTTTTCAATGGCAAAAATCAATGAATTTTGTAAATGCACAAACAGTAATTTCTCCGCATTGCAAGGTGCAATTCTGAAATTTTTTGCTTTTTCCTGCTCCTCTTAGCCTGATAAACAAGATTCAAAGAGAGTGAGATGCCAGCTCCTTTCATTCAGTCAGTAGCTTCAATCATTTCTGGACGTTTTTCAATGGCAAAAATCAATGAATATTGTAAATGCACAAACAGTAATTTCTCCGCATTGCAAGGTGCAATTCTGAAATTTTTTGCTTTTTCCTGCTCCTCTTAGCATGATAAAGAAGATTTAAAGAGAGTGAGATGCCAGCTCCTTTCATTCAGTCAGTAGCTTCAAACATTCCTGGTATATGAATAACATGATGTTTTTCAATGGCAAAAATCAATGAATATTGTAAATGCACAAACAGTAATTTCTCCGCATTGCAAGGTGCAATTCTGAAATTTTTTGCTTTTTCCTGCTCCTCTTAGCATGATAAAGAAGATTCAAAGAGAGTGAGATGCCAGCTCCTTTCATTCAGTCAGTAGCTTCAATCATTTCTGGACGTTTTTCAATTGCAAAAATCAATGAATATTGTAAATGCACAAACAGTAATTTCTCCGCATTGCAAAGTGCAATTCTGAAATTTTTTGCTTTTTCCTGCTCCTCTTAGCATGATAAAGAAGATTCAAAGAGAGTGAGATGCCAGCTCCTTTCATTCAGTCAGTAGCTTCAAACATTCCTGGTATATGAATAACATGATGTTTTTCAATGGCAAATATCAATGAATATTGTAAATGCACAAACAGTAATTTCTCCGCATTGCAAGGTGCAATTCTGAAATTTTTTGCTTTTTCCTGCTCCTCTTAGCATGACAAAGAAGATTCAAAGAGAGTGAGATGCCAGCTCCTTTCATTCAGTCAGTAGCTTCAATCATTTCTGGTATATGAATAACATGATGTTTTTCAATGGCAAAAATCAATGAATATTGTAAATGCACAAACAGTAATTTATCCGCATTGCAAGGTGCAATTCTGAAATTTTTTGCTTTTTCCTGCTCCTCTTAGCAAGATAAAGAAGATCCAAAGAGAGTGAGATGCCAGCTCCTTTCATTCAGTCAGTAGCTTCAAACATTTCTGGTATATGAATAACATGATGTTTTTCAATGGCAAAAATCAATGAATATTGTAAATGCACAAACAGTAATTTCTCCGCATTGCAAGGTGCAATTCTGAAATTTTTTGCTTTTTCCTGCTCCTCTTAGCATGATAAAGAAGATTCAAAGAGAGTGAGATGCCAGCTCCTTTCATTCAGTCAGTAGCTTCAATCATTTCTGGACGTTTTTCAATGGCAAAAATCAATGAATATTGTAAATGCACAAACAGTAATTTCTCCGCATTGCAAGGTGCAATTCTGAAATTTTTTGCTTTTTCCTGCTCCTCTTAGCATGATAAAGAAGATTCAAAGAGAGTGAGATGCCAGCTCCTTTCATTCAGTCAGTAGCTTCAATCATTTCTGGACGTTTTTCAATGGCAAAAATCAATGAATATTGTAAATGCACAAACAGTAATTTCTCCGCATTGCAAGGTGCAATTCTGAAATTTTTTGCTTTTTCCTGCTCCTCTTAGCATGATAAAGAAGATTCAAAGAGAGTGAGATGCCAGCTCCTTTCATTCAGTCAGTAGCTTCAAACATTTCTGGTATATGAATAACATGATGTTTTTCAATGGCAAAAAGCAATGAATATTGTAAATGCACAAACTGTAATTTCTCCGCATTGCAAGGTGCAATTCTGAAATATTTTGCTTTTTCCTGCTCCTCTTAGCATGATAAAGAAGATTCAAAGAGAGTGAGATGCCAGCTCCTTTCGTTCAGTCAGTAGCTTCAATCATTTCTGGACGTTTTTCAATGGCAAAAATCATTGAATATTGTAAATGCACAAACAGTAATTTCTCCGCATTGCAAGGTGCAATTCTGAAATTTTTTACTTTTTCCTGCTCCTCTTAGCATGGTAAAGAAGATTCAAAGAGAGTGAGATGCCAGCTCCTTTCATTCAGTCAGTAGCTTCAATCATTTCTGGTATATGAATAACATGATGTTTTTCAATGGCAAAAATCAATGAATATTGTAAATGCACAAACAGTAATTTCTCCGCATTGCAAGGTGCAATTCTGAAATTTTTTGCTTTTTCCTGCTCCTCTTAGCATGATAAAGAAGATTCATAGAGAGTGAGATGCCAGCTCCTTTCATTCAGTCAGTAGCTTCAATCATTTCTGGACATTGTTAAATGGCAAAAATCAATGAATATTGTAAATGCACAAACAGTAATTTCTCCGCATTGCAAGGTGCAATTCTGAAATTTTTTGCTTTTTCCTGCTCCTCTTAGCATGATAAAGAAGATTCAAAGAGAGTGAGATGCCAGCTCCTTTCATTCAGTCAGTAGCTTCAATCATTTCTGGTAAATGAATAACATGATGTTTTTCAATGGCAAAAATCAATGAATTTTGTAAATGCACAAACAGTAATTTCTCCGCATTGCAAGGCGCAATTCTGAAATTTTTTGCTTTTTCCTGCTCCTCTTAGCATGATAAAGAAGATGCAAAGAGAGTGAGATGCCAGCTCCTTTCATTCAGTCAGTAGCTTCAATCATTTCTGGACGTTTTTCAATGGCAAAAATCAATGAATATTGTAAATGCACAAACAGTAATTTCTCCGCATTGCAAGGTGCAATTCTGAAATTTTTTGCTTTTTCCTGCTCCTCTTAGCATGATAAAGAAGATTCAAAGAGAGTGAGATGCCAGCTCCTTTCATTCAGTCACTAGGTTCAATCATTTCTGGACGTTTTTCAATGGCAAAAATCAATGAATATTGTAAATGCACAAACAGTAATTTCTCCGCATTGCAAGGTGCAATTCTGAAATTTTTTGCCTTTTCCTGCTCCTCTTATCATGATAAAGAAGATTCAAAGAGAGTGAGGTGCCAGCTCCTTTCATTCAGTCAGTAGCTTCAAACATTCCTGGTATATGAATAACATGATGTTTTTCAATGGCAAAAATCAATGAATATTGTAAATGCACAAACAGTAATTTCTCCGCATTGCAAGGTGCAATTCTGAAATTTTTTGCTTTTTCCTGCTCCTCTTAGCATGATAAAGAAGATTCAAAGAGAGTGAGATGCCAGCTCCTTTCATTCAGTCAGTAGCTTCAATCATTTCTGGTATATGAATAACATGATGTTTTTCAATGGCAAAAATCAATGAATATTGTAAATGCACAAACAGTAATTTCTCCGCATTGCAAGGTGCAATTCTGAAATTTTTTGCTTTTTCCTGCTCCTCTTAGCATGATAAAGAAGATTCAAAGAGAGTGAGATGCCAGCTCCTTTCATTCAGTCAGTAGCTTCAATCATTTCTGGACGTTTTTCAATGGCAAAAATCAATGAATATTGTAAATGCACAAACAGTAATTTCTCCGCATTGCAAGGTGCAATTCTGAAATTTTTTGCTTTTTCCTGCTCCTCTTAGCATGATAAAGAAGATTCAAAGAGAGTGAGATGCCAGCTCCTTTCATTCAGTCAGTAGCTTCAATCATTTCTGGACGTTTTTCAATGGCAAAAATCAATGAATATTGTAAATGCACAAACAGTAATTTCTCCGCATTGCAAGGTGCAATTCTGAAATTTTTTGCTTTTTCCTGCTCCTCTTAGCATGATAAAGAAGATTCAAAGAGAGTGAGATGCCAGCTCCTTTCATTCAGTCAGTAGCTTCAAACATTTCTGGTATATGAATAACATGATGTTTTTCAATGGCAAAAAGCAATGAATATTGTAAATGCACAAACTGTAATTTCTCTGCATTGCAAGGTGCAATTCTGAAATATTTTGCTTTTTCCTGCTCCTCTTAGCATGATAAAGAAGATTCAAAGAGAGTGAGATGCCAGCTCCTTTCGTTCAGTCAGTAGCTTCAATCATTTCTGGACGTTTTTCAATGGCAAAAATCATTGAATATTGTAAATGCACAAACAGTAATTTCTCCGCATTGCAAGGTGCAATTCTGAAATTTTTTACTTTTTCCTGATCCTCTTAGCATGGTAAAGAAGATTCAAAGAGAGTGAGATGCCAGCTCCTTTCATTCAGTCAGTAGCTTCAATCATTTCTGGTATATGAATAACATGATGTTTTTCAATGGCAAAAATCAATGAATATTGTAAATGCACAAACAGTAATTTCTCCGCATTGCAAGGTGCAATTCTGAAATTTTTTGCTTTTTCCTGCTCCTCTTAGCATGATAAAGAAGATTCATAGAGAGTGAGATGCCAGCTCCTTTCATTCAGTCAGTAGCTTCAATCATTTCTGGACATTTTTAAATGGCAAAAATCAATGAATATTGTAAATGCACAAACAGTAATTTCTCCGCATTGCAAGGTGCAATTCTGAAATTTTTTGCTTTTTCCTGCTCCTCTTAGCATGATAAAGAAGATTCAAAGAGAGTGAGATGCCAGCTCCTTTCATTCAGTCAGTAGCTTCAATCATTTCTGGTAAATGAATAACATGATGTTTTTCAATGGCAAAAATCAATGAATTTTGTAAATGCACAAACAGTAATTTCTCCGCATTGCAAGGCGCAATTCTGAAATTTTTTGCTTTTTCCTGCTCCTCTTAGCATGATAAAGAAGATGCAAAGAGAGTGAGATGCCAGCTCCTTTCATTCAGTCAGTAGCTTCAATCATTTCTGGACGTTTTTCAATGGCAAAAATCAATGAATATTGTAAATGCACAAACAGTAATTTCTCCGCATTGCAAGGTGCAATTCTGAAATTTTTTGCTTTTTCCTGCTCCTCTTAGCATGATAAAGAAGATTCAAAGAGAGTGAGATGCCAGCTCCTTTCATTCAGTCACTAGGTTCAATCATTTCTGGACGTTTTTCAATGGCAAAAATCAATGAATGTTGTAAATGCACAAACAGTAATTTCTCCGCATTGCAAGGTGCAATTCTGAAATTTTTTGCTTTTTCCTGCTCCTCTTATCATGATAAAGAAGATTTAAAGAGAGTGAGGTGCCAGCTCCTTTCATTCAGTCAGTAGCTTCAAACATTTCTGGTATATGAATAACATGTTTTTCAATGGCAAAAATCAATGAATATTGTAAATGCACAAACAGTAATTTCTCCGCATTGCAAGGTGCAATTCTGAAATTTTTTGCTTTTTCCTGCTCCTCTTAGCATGATAAAGAAGATTCAAAGAGAGTGAGATGCCAGCTCCTTTCATTCAGTCAGTAGCTTCAATCATTTCTGGACGTTTTTCAATGGCAAAAATCAATGAATATTGTAAATGCACAAACAGTAATTTCTCCGCATTGCAAGGTGCAATTCTGAAATTTTTTGCTTTTTCCTGCTCCTCTTAGCATGATAAAGAAGATTCAAAGAGAGTGAGATGCCAGCTCCTTTCATTCAGTCAGTAGCCTCAATCATTTCTGGACGTTTTTCAATGGCAAAAATCAATGAATATTGTAAATGCACAAACTGTAATTTCTCCGCATTGCAAGGTGCAATTCTGAAATTTTTTGCTTTTTCCTGCTCCTCTTAGCATGATAAAGAAGATTCAAAGAGAGTGAGATGCCAGCTCCTGTCATTCAGTCAGTAGCTTCAATCATTTCTGGACGTTTTTCAATGGCAAAAATCAATGAATATTGTAAATGCACAAACAGTAATTTCTCCGCATTGCAAGGTGCAATTCTGAAATTTTTTGCTTTTTCCTGCTCCTCTTAGCATGATAAAGAAGATTCAAAGAGAGTGAGATGCCAGCTCCTTTCATTCAGTCAGTAGCTTCAAACATTTCTGGTATATGAATAACATGATGTTTTTCAATGGCAAAAATCAATGAATATTGTAAATGCACAAACAGTAATTTCTCCGCATTGCAAGGTGCAATTCTGAAATTTTTTGCTTTTTCCTGCTCCTCTTAGCATGATAAAGAAGATTCAAAGAGAGTGAGATGCCAGCTCCTTTCATTCAGTCAGTAGCTTCAATCATTTCTGGACGTTTTTCAATGGCAAAAATCAATGAATATTGTAAATGCACAAACAGTAATTTCTCCGCATTGCAAGGTGCAATTCTGAAATTTTTTGCTTTTTCCTGCTCCTCTTAGCATGATAAAGAAGATTCAAAGAGAGTGAGATGCCAGCTCCTTTCATTCAGTCAGTAGCTTCAAACATTTCTGGTATATGAATAACATGATGTTTTTCAATGGCAAAAATCAATGAATATTGTAAATGCACAAACAGTAATTTCTCCACATTGCAAGGTGCAATTCTGAAATTTTTTGCTTTTTCCTGCTCCTCTTAGCATGATAAAGAAGATTCAAAGAGAGTGAGATGCCAGCTCCTTTCATTCAGTCAGTAGCTTCAATCATTTCTGGTATATGAATAACATGATGTTTTTCAATGGCAAAAATCAATGAATATTGTAAATGCGCAAACAGTAATTTATCCGCATTGCAAGGTGCAATTCTGAAATTTTTTGCTTTTTCCTGCACCTCTTAGCATGATAAAGAAGATTCAAAGAGAGTGAGATGCCAGCTCCTTTCATTCAGTCAGTAGCTTCAAACATTTCTGGTATATGAATAACATGATGTTTTTCAATGGCAAAAATCAATGAATATTGTAAATGCACAAACAGTAATTTCTCCACATTGCAAGGTGCAATTCTGAAATTTTTTGCTTTTTCCTGCTCCTCTTAGCATGATAAAGAAGATTCAAAGAGAGTGAGATGCCAGCTCCTTTCATTCAGTCAGTAGCTTCAATTATTTCTAGTATATGAATAACATGATGTTTTTCAATGGCAAAAATCAATGAATTTTGTAAATGCACAAACAGCAATTTCTCCGCATTGCAAGGTGCAATTCTGAAATTTTTTGCTTTTTCCTGCTCCTCTTAGCATGATAAAGAAGATTCAAAGAGAGTGAGATGCCAGCTCCTTTCATTCAGTCAGTAGCTTCAATCATTTCTGGAAGTTTTTCAATGGTAAAAATCAATGAATATTGTAAATGCACAAACAGTAATTTCTCCGCATTGCAAGGTGCAATTCTGAAATTTTTTGCTTTTTCCTGCTCCTCTTAGCATGATAAAGAAGATTCAAAGAGAGTGAGATGCCAGCTACTTTCATTCAGTCAGTAGCTTCAATCATTTCTGGTATATGAATAACATGATGTTTTTCAATGGCAAAAATCAATGAATATTGTAAATGCACAAACAGTAATTTCTCCGCATTGCAAGGTGCAATTCTGAAATTTTTTGCTTTTTCCTGCTCCTCTTAGCATGATAAAGAAGATTCAAAGAGAGTGAGATGCCAGCTCCTTTCATTCAGTCAGTAGCTTCAATCATTTCTGGTATATGAATAACATGATGTTTTTCAATGGCAAAAATCAATGAATATTGTAAATGCGCAAACAGTAATTTATCCGCATTGCAAGGTGCAATTCTGAAATTTTTTGCTTTTTCCTGCTCCTCTTAGCATGATAAAGAAGATTCAAAGAGAGTGAGATGCCAGCTCCTTTCATTCAGTCAGTAGCTTCAAACATTTCTGGTATATGAATAACATGATGTTTTTCAATGGCAAAAATCAATGAATATTGTAAATGCACAAACAGTAATTTCTCCGCATTGCAAGGTGCAATTCTGAAATTTTTTGCTTTTTCCTGCTCCTCTTAGCATGATAAAGAAGATTCAAAGAGAGTGAGATGCCAGCTCCTTTCATTCAGTCAGTAGCTTCAATCATTTCTGGTATATGAATAACATGATGTTTTTCAATGGCAAAAATCAATGAATTTTATAAATGCACAAACAGCAATTTCTCCGCATTGCAAGGTGCAATTCTGAAATTTTTTGCTTTTTCCTGCTCCTCTTAGCATGATAAAGAAGATTCAAAGAGAGTGAGATGCCAGCTCCTTTCGTTCAGTCAGTAGCTTCAATCATTTCTGGACGTTTTTCAATGGTAAAAATCAATGAATATTGTAAATGCACAAACAGTAATTTCTCCGCATTGCAAGGTGCAATTCTGAAATTTTTTGCTTTTTCCTGCTCCTCTTAGCATGATAAAGAAGATTCAAAGAGAGTGAGATGCCAGCTACTTTCATTCAGTCAGTAGCTTCAATCATTTCTGGTATATGAATAACATGATGTTTTTCAATGGCAAAAATCAATGAATATTGTAAATGCACAAACAGTAATTTCTCCGCATTGCAAGGTGCAATTCTGAAATTTTTTGCTTTTTCCTGCTCCTCTTAGCATGATAAAGAAGATTCAAAGAGAGTGAGATGCCAGCTCCTTTCATTCAGTCAGTAGCTTCAATCATTTCTGGTATATGAATAACATGATGTTTTTCAATGGCAAAAATCAATGAATATTGTAAATGCGCAAACAGTAATTTATCCACATTGCAAGGTGCAATTCTGAAATTTTTTGCTTTTTCCTGCTCCTCTTAGCATGATAAAGAAGATTCAAAGAGAGTGAGATGCCAGCTCCTTTCATTCAGTCAGTAGCTTCAAACATTTCTGGTATATGAATAACATGATGTTTTTCAATGGCAAAAATCAATGAATATTGTAAATGCACAAACAGTAATTTCTCCGCATTGCAAGGTGCAATTCTGAAATTTTTTGCTTTTTCCTGCTCCTCTTAGCATGATAAAGAAGATTCAAAGAGAGTGAGATGCCAGCTCCTTTCATTCAGTCAGTAGCTTCAATCATTTCTGGTATATGAATAACATGATGTTTTTCAATGGCAAAAATCAATGAATTTTGTAAATGCACAAACAGCAATTTCTCCGCATTGCAAGGTGCAATTCTGAAATTTTTTGCTTTTTCCTGCTCCTCTTAGCATGATAAAGAAGATTCAAAGAGAGTGAGATGCCAGCTCCTTTCATTCAGTCAGTAGCTTCAATCATTTCTGGACGTTTTTCAATGGCAAAAATCAATGAATATTGTAAATGCACAAACAGTAATTTCTCCGCATTGCAAGGTGCAATTCTGAAATTTTTTGCTTTTTCCTGCTCCTCTTAGCATGATAAAGAAGATTCAAAGAGAGTGAGATGCCAGCTCCTTTCATTCAGTCAGTAGCTTCAAACATTTCTGGTATATGAATAACATGATGTTTTTCAATGGCAAAAATCAATGAATATTGTAAATGCACAAACAGTAATTTCTCCGCATTGCAAGGTGCAATTCTGAAATTTTTTGCTTTTTCCTGCTCCTCTTAGCATGATAAAGAAGATTCAAAGAGAGTGAGATGCCAGCTCCTTTCGTTCAGTCAGTAGCTTCAATCATTTCTGGACGTTTTTCAATGGTAAAAATCAATGAATATTGTAAATGCACAAACAGTAATTTCTCCGCATTGCAAGGTGCAATTCTGAAATTTTTTGCTTTTTCCTGCTCCTCTTAGCATGATAAAGAAGATTCAAAGAGAGTGAGATGCCAGCTCCTTTCATTCAGTCAGTAGCTTCAATCATTTCTGGACGTTTTTCAATGGCAAAAATCAATGAATATTGTAAATGCACAAACAGTAATTTCTCCGCATTGCAAGGTGCAATTCTGAAATTTTTTGCTTTTTCCTGCTCCTCTTAGCATGATAAAGAAGATTCAAAGAGAGTGAGATGCCAGCTCCTTTCATTCAGTCAGTAGCTTCAAACATTTCTGGTATATGAATAACATGATGTTTTTCAATGGTAAAAATCAATGAATATTGTAAATGCACAAACAGTAATTTCTCCGCATTGCAAGGTGCAATTCTGAAATTTTTTGCTTTTTCCTGCTCCTCTTAGCATGATAAAGAAGATTCAAAGAGAGTGAGATGCCAGCTCCTTTCATTCAGTCAGTAGCTTCAATCATTTCTGGTATATGAATAACATGATGTTTTTCAATGGCAAAAATCAATGAATATTGTAAATGCACAAACAGTAATTTATCCGCATTGCAAGGTGCAATTCTGAAATTTTTTGCTTTTTCCTGCTCCTCTTAGCATGATAAAGAAGATTCAAAGAGAGTGAGATGCCAGCTCCTTTCATTCAGTCAGTAGCTTCAAACATTTCTGGTATATGAATAACATGATGTTTTTCAATGGCAAAAATCAATGAATATTGTAAATGCACAAACAGTAATTTCTCCGCATTGCAAGGTGCAATTCTGAAATTTTTTGCTTTTTCCTGCTCCTCTTAGCATGATAAAGAAGATTCAAAGAGAGTGAGATGCCAGCTCCTTTCATTCAGTCAGTAGCTTCAATCATTTCTGGACGTTTTTCAATGGCAAAAATCAATGAATATTGTAAATGCACAAACAGTAATTTCTCCGCATTGCAAGGTGCAATTCTGAAATTTTTTGCTTTTTCCTGCTCCTCTTAGCATGATAAAGAAGATTCAAAGAGAGTGAGATGCCAGCTCCTTTCATTCAGTCAGTAGCTTCAAACATTTCTGGTATATGAATAACATGATGTTTTTCAATGGTAAAAATCAATGAATATTGTAAATGCACAAACAGTAATTTCTCCGCATTGCAAGGTGCAATTCTGAAATTTTTTGCTTTTTCCTGCTCCTCTTAGCATGATAAAGAAGATTCAAAGAGAGTGAGATGCCAGCTCCTTTCATTCAGTCAGTAGCTTCAATCATTTCTGGTATATGAATAACATGATGTTTTTCAATGGCAAAAATCAATGAATATTGTAAATGCACAAACAGTAATTTATCCGCATTGCAAGGTGCAATTCTGAAATTTTTTGCTTTTTCCTGCTCCTCTTAGCATGATAAAGAAGATTCAAAGAGAGTGAGATGCCAGCTCCTTTCATTCAGTCAGTAGCTTCAAACATTTCTGGTATATGAATAACATGATGTTTTTCAATGGCAAAAATCAATGAATATTGTAAATGCACAAACAGTAATTTCCCCGCATTGCAAGGTGCAATTCTGAAATTTTTTGCTTTTTCCTGCTCCTCTTAGCATGATAAATAAGATTCAAAGAGAGTGAGATGCCAGCTCCTTTCATTCAGTCAGTAGCTTCAATCATTTCTGGAAGTTTTTCAATGGCAAAAATCAATGAATATTGTAAATGCACAAACAGTAATTTCTCCGCATTGCAAGGTGCAATTCTGAAATTTTTTGCTTTTTCCTGCTCCTCTTAGCATGATAAAGAAGATTCAAAGAGAGTGAGATGCCAGCTCCTTTCATTCAGTCAGTAGCTTCAATCATTTCTGGACGTTTTTCAATGGCAAAAATCAATGAATATTGTAAATGCACAAACAGTAATTTCTCCGCATTGCAAGGTGCAATTCTGAAATTTTTTGCTTTTTCCTGCTCCTCTTAGCATGATAAAGAAGATTCAAAGAGAGTGAGATGCCAGATCCTTTCATTCAGTCAGTAGCTTCAATCATTTCTGGTATATGAATAACATGATGTTTTTCAATGGCAAAAATCAATGAATATTGTAAATGCACAAACAGTAATTTCTCCGCATTGCAAGGTGCAATTCTGAAATTTTTTGCTTTTTCCTGCTCCTCTTAGCATGATAAAGAAGATTCAAAGAGAGTGAGATGCCAGCTCCTTTCATTCAGTCAGTAGCTTCAATCATTTCTGGACGTTTTTCAATGGCAAAAATCAATGAATATTGTAAATGCACAAACAGTAATTTCTCCGCATTGCAAGGTGCAATTCTGAAATTTTTTGCTTTTTCCTGCTCCTCTTAGCATGATAAAGAAGATTCAAAGAGAGTGAGATGCCAGCTCCTTTCATTCAGTCAGTAGCTTCAAACATTTCTGGTATATGAATAACATGATGTTTTTCAATGGTAAAAATCAATGAATATTGTAAATGCACAAACAGTAATTTCTCCGCATTGCAAGGTGCAATTCTGAAATTTTTTGCTTTTTCCTGCTCCTCTTAGCATGATAAAGAAGATTCAAAGAGAGTGAGATGCCAGCTCCTTTCATTCAGTCAGTAGCTTCAATCATTTCTGGTATATGAATAACATGATGTTTTTCAATGGCAAAAATCAATGAATATTGTAAATGCACAAACAGTAATTTATCCGCATTGCAAGGTGCAATTCTGAAATTTTTTGCTTTTTCCTGCTCCTCTTAGCATGATAAAGAAGATTCAAAGAGAGTGAGATGCCAGCTCCTTTCATTCAGTCAGTAGCTTCAAACATTTCTGGTATATGAATAACATGATGTTTTTCAATGGCAAAAATCAATGAATATTGTAAATGCACAAACAGTAATTTCTCCGCATTGCAAGGTGCAATTCTGAAATTTTTTGCTTTTTCCTGCTCCTCTTAGCATGATAAAGAAGATTCAAAGAGAGTGAGATGCCAGCTCCTTTCATTCAGTCAGTAGCTTCAATCATTTCTGGACGTTTTTCAATGGCAAAAATCAATGAATATTGTAAATGCACAAACAGTAATTTCTCCGCATTGCAAGGTGCAATTCTGAAATTTTTTGCTTTTTCCTGCTCCTCTTAGCATGATAAAGAAGATTCAAAGAGAGTGAGATGCCAGCTCCTTTCATTCAGTCAGTAGCTTCAAACATTTCTGGTATATGAATAACATGATGTTTTTCAATGGTAAAAATCAATGAATATTGTAAATGCACAAACAGTAATTTCTCCGCATTGCAAGGTGCAATTCTGAAATTTTTTGCTTTTTCCTGCTCCTCTTAGCATGATAAAGAAGATTCAAAGAGAGTGAGATGCCAGCTCCTTTCATTCAGTCAGTAGCTTCAATCATTTCTGGTATATGAATAACATGATGTTTTTCAATGGCAAAAATCAATGAATATTGTAAATGCACAAACAGTAATTTATCCGCATTGCAAGGTGCAATTCTGAAATTTTTTGCTTTTTCCTGCTCCTCTTAGCATGATAAAGAAGATTCAAAGAGAGTGAGATGCCAGCTCCTTTCATTCAGTCAGTAGCTTCAAACATTTCTGGTATATGAATAACATGATGTTTTTCAATGGCAAAAATCAATGAATATTGTAAATGCACAAACAGTAATTTCCCCGCATTGCAAGGTGCAATTCTGAAATTTTTTGCTTTTTCCTGCTCCTCTTAGCATGATAAATAAGATTCAAAGAGAGTGAGATGCCAGCTCCTTTCATTCAGTCAGTAGCTTCAATCATTTCTGGAAGTTTTTCAATGGCAAAAATCAATGAATATTGTAAATGCACAAACAGTAATTTCTCCGCATTGCAAGGTGCAATTCTGAAATTTTTTGCTTTTTCCTGCTCCTCTTAGCATGATAAAGAAGATTCAAAGAGAGTGAGATGCCAGCTCCTTTCATTCAGTCAGTAGCTTCAATCATTTCTGGTATATGAATAACATGATGTTTTTCAATGGCAAAAATCAATGAATATTGTAAATGCACAAACAGTAATTTATCCGCATTGCAAGGTGCAATTCTGAAATTTTTTGCTTTTTCCTGCTCCTCTTAGCATGATAAAGAAGATTCAAAGAGAGTGAGATGCCAGCTCCTTTCATTCAGTCAGTAGCTTCAAACATTTCTGGTATATGAATAACATGATGTTTTTCAATGGCAAAAATCAATGAATATTGTAAATGCACAAACAGTAATTTCTCCGCATTGCAAGGTGCAATTCTGAAATTTTTTGCTTTTTCCTGCTCCTCTTAGCATGATAAAGAAGATTCAAAGAGAGTGAGATGCCAGCTCCTTTCATTCAGTCAGTAGCTTCAATCATTTCTGGACGTTTTTCAATGGCAAAAATCAATGAATATTGTAAATGCACAAACAGTAATTTCTCCGCATTGCAAGGTGCAATTCTGAAATTTTTTGATTTTTCCTGCTCCTCTTAGCATGATAAAGAAGATTCAAAGAGAGTGAGATGCCAGCTCCTTTCATTCAGTCAGTAGCTTCAAACATTTCTGGTATATGAATAACATGATGTTTTTCAATGGTAAAAATCAATGAATATTGTAAATGCACAAACAGTAATTTCTCCGCATTGCAAGGTGCAATTCTGAAATTTTTTGCTTTTTCCTGCTCCTCTTAGCATGATAAAGAAGATTCAAAGAGAGTGAGATGCCAGCTCCTTTCATTCAGTCAGTAGCTTCAATCATTTCTGGTATATGAATAACATGATGTTTTTCAATGGCAAAAATCAATGAATATTGTAAATGCACAAACAGTAATTTATCCGCATTGCAAGGTGCAATTCTGAAATTTTTTGCTTTTTCCTGCTCCTCTTAGCATGATAAAGAAGATTCAAAGAGAGTGAGATGCCAGCTCCTTTCATTCAGTCAGTAGCTTCAAACATTTCTGGTATATGAATAACATGATGTTTTTCAATGGCAAAAATCAATGAATATTGTAAATGCACAAACAGTAATTTCCCCGCATTGCAAGGTGCAATTCTGAAATTTTTTGCTTTTTCCTGCTCCTCTTAGCATGATAAATAAGATTCAAAGAGAGTGAGATGCCAGCTCCTTTCATTCAGTCAGTAGCTTCAATCATTTCTGGAAGTTTTTCAATGGCAAAAATCAATGAATATTGTAAATGCACAAACAGTAATTTCTCCGCATTGCAAGGTGCAATTCTGAAATTTTTTGCTTTTTCCTGCTCCTCTTAGCATGATAAAGAAGATTCAAAGAGAGTGAGATGCCAGCTCCTTTCATTCAGTCAGTAGCTTCAATCATTTCTGGACGTTTTTCAATGGCAAAAATCAATGAATATTGTAAATGCACAAACAGTAATTTCTCCGCATTGCAAGGTGCAATTCTGAAATTTTTTGCTTTTTCCTGCTCCTCTTAGCATGATAAAGAAGATTCAAAGAGAGTGAGATGCCAGATCCTTTCATTCAGTCAGTAGCTTCAATCATTTCTGGTATATGAATAACATGATGTTTTTCAATGGCAAAAATCAATGAATATTGTAAATGCACAAACAGTAATTTCTCCGCATTGCAAGGTGCAATTCTGAAATTTTTTGCTTTTTCCTGCTCCTCTTAGCATGATAAAGAAGATTCAAAGAGAGTGAGATGCCAGCTCCTTTCATTCAGTCAGTAGCTTCAATCATTTCTGGACGTTTTTCAATGGCAAAAATCAATGAATATTGTAAATGCACAAACAGTAATTTCTCCGCATTGCAAGGTGCAATTCTGAAATTTTTTGCTTTTTCCTGCTCCTCTTAGCATGATAAAGAAGATTCAAAGAGAGTGAGATGCCAGCTCCTTTCATTCAGTCAGTAGCTTCAAACATTTCTGGTATATGAATAACATGATGTTTTTCAATGGTAAAAATCAATGAATATTGTAAATGCACAAACAGTAATTTCTCCGCATTGCAAGGTGCAATTCTGAAATTTTTTGCTTTTTCCTGCTCCTCTTAGCATGATAAAGAAGATTCAAAGAGAGTGAGATGCCAGCTCCTTTCATTCAGTCAGTAGCTTCAATCATTTCTGGTATATGAATAACATGATGTTTTTCAATGGCAAAAATCAATGAATATTGTAAATGCACAAACAGTAATTTATCCGCATTGCAAGGTGCAATTCTGAAATTTTTTGCTTTTTCCTGCTCCTCTTAGCATGATAAAGAAGATTCAAAGAGAGTGAGATGCCAGCTCCTTTCATTCAGTCAGTAGCTTCAAACATTTCTGGTATATGAATAACATGATGTTTTTCAATGGCAAAAATCAATGAATATTGTAAATGCACAAACAGTAATTTCTCCGCATTGCAAGGTGCAATTCTGAAATTTTTTGCTTTTTCCTGCTCCTCTTAGCATGATAAAGAAGATTCAAAGAGAGTGAGATGCCAGCTCCTTTCATTCAGTCAGTAGCTTCAATCATTTCTGGACGTTTTTCAATGGCAAAAATCAATGAATATTGTAAATGCACAAACAGTAATTTCTCCGCATTGCAAGGTGCAATTCTGAAATTTTTTGCTTTTTCCTGCTCCTCTTAGCATGATAAAGAAGATTCAAAGAGAGTGAGATGCCAGCTCCTTTCATTCAGTCAGTAGCTTCAAACATTTCTGGTATATGAATAACATGATGTTTTTCAATGGTAAAAATCAATGAATATTGTAAATGCACAAACAGTAATTTCTCCGCATTGCAAGGTGCAATTCTGAAATTTTTTGCTTTTTCCTGCTCCTCTTAGCATGATAAAGAAGATTCAAAGAGAGTGAGATGCCAGCTCCTTTCATTCAGTCAGTAGCTTCAATCATTTCTGGTATATGAATAACATGATGTTTTTCAATGGCAAAAATCAATGAATATTGTAAATGCACAAACAGTAATTTATCCGCATTGCAAGGTGCAATTCTGAAATTTTTTGCTTTTTCCTGCTCCTCTTAGCATGATAAAGAAGATTCAAAGAGAGTGAGATGCCAGCTCCTTTCATTCAGTCAGTAGCTTCAAACATTTCTGGTATATGAATAACATGATGTTTTTCAATGGCAAAAATCAATGAATATTGTAAATGCACAAACAGTAATTTCCCCGCATTGCAAGGTGCAATTCTGAAATTTTTTGCTTTTTCCTGCTCCTCTTAGCATGATAAATAAGATTCAAAGAGAGTGAGATGCCAGCTCCTTTCATTCAGTCAGTAGCTTCAATCATTTCTGGAAGTTTTTCAATGGCAAAAATCAATGAATATTGTAAATGCACAAACAGTAATTTCTCCGCATTGCAAGGTGCAATTCTGAAATTTTTTGCTTTTTCCTGCTCCTCTTAGCATGATAAAGAAGATTCAAAGAGAGTGAGATGCCAGCTCCTTTCATTCAGTCAGTAGCTTCAATCATTTCTGGACGTTTTTCAATGGCAAAAATCAATGAATATTGTAAATGCACAAACAGTAATTTCTCCGCATTGCAAGGTGCAATTCTGAAATTTTTTGCTTTTTCCTGCTCCTCTTAGCATGATAAAGAAGATTCAAAGAGAGTGAGATGCCAGATCCTTTCATTCAGTCAGTAGCTTCAATCATTTCTGGTATATGAATAACATGATGTTTTTCAATGGCAAAAATCAATGAATATTGTAAATGCACAAACAGTAATTTCTCCGCATTGCAAGGTGCAATTCTGAAATTTTTTGCTTTTTCCTGCTCCTCTTAGCATGATAAAGAAGATTCAAAGAGAGTGAGATGCCAGCTCCTTTCATTCAGTCAGTAGCTTCAATCATTTCTGGACGTTTTTCAATGGCAAAAATCAATGAATATTGTAAATGCACAAACAGTAATTTCTCCGCATTGCAAGGTGCAATTCTGAAATTTTTTGCTTTTTCCTGCTCCTCTTAGCATGATAAAGAAGATTCAAAGAGAGTGAGATGCCAGCTCCTTTCATTCAGTCAGTAGCTTCAAACATTTCTGGTATATGAATAACATGATGTTTTTCAATGGTAAAAATCAATGAATATTGTAAATGCACAAACAGTAATTTCTCCGCATTGCAAGGTGCAATTCTGAAATTTTTTGCTTTTTCCTGCTCCTCTTAGCATGATAAAGAAGATTCAAAGAGAGTGAGATGCCAGCTCCTTTCATTCAGTCAGTAGCTTCAATCATTTCTGGTATATGAATAACATGATGTTTTTCAATGGCAAAAATCAATGAATATTGTAAATGCACAAACAGTAATTTATCCGCATTGCAAGGTGCAATTCTGAAATTTTTTGCTTTTTCCTGCTCCTCTTAGCATGATAAAGAAGATTCAAAGAGAGTGAGATGCCAGCTCCTTTCATTCAGTCAGTAGCTTCAAACATTTCTGGTATATGAATAACATGATGTTTTTCAATGGCAAAAATCAATGAATATTGTAAATGCACAAACAGTAATTTCTCCGCATTGCAAGGTGCAATTCTGAAATTTTTTGCTTTTTCCTGCTCCTCTTAGCATGATAAAGAAGATTCAAAGAGAGTGAGATGCCAGCTCCTTTCATTCAGTCAGTAGCTTCAATCATTTCTGGACGTTTTTCAATGGCAAAAATCAATGAATATTGTAAATGCACAAACAGTAATTTCTCCGCATTGCAAGGTGCAATTCTGAAATTTTTTGCTTTTTCCTGCTCCTCTTAGCATGATAAAGAAGATTCAAAGAGAGTGAGATGCCAGCTCCTTTCATTCAGTCAGTAGCTTCAAACATTTCTGGTATATGAATAACATGATGTTTTTCAATGGTAAAAATCAATGAATATTGTAAATGCACAAACAGTAATTTCTCCGCATTGCAAGGTGCAATTCTGAAATTTTTTGCTTTTTCCTGCTCCTCTTAGCATGATAAAGAAGATTCAAAGAGAGTGAGATGCCAGCTCCTTTCATTCAGTCAGTAGCTTCAATCATTTCTGGTATATGAATAACATGATGTTTTTCAATGGCAAAAATCAATGAATATTGTAAATGCACAAACAGTAATTTATCCGCATTGCAAGGTGCAATTCTGAAATTTTTTGCTTTTTCCTGCTCCTCTTAGCATGATAAAGAAGATTCAAAGAGAGTGAGATGCCAGCTCCTTTCATTCAGTCAGTAGCTTCAAACATTTCTGGTATATGAATAACATGATGTTTTTCAATGGCAAAAATCAATGAATATTGTAAATGCACAAACAGTATTTTCCCCGCATTGCAAGGTGCAATTCTGAAATTTTTTGCTTTTTCCAGCTCCTCTTAGCATGATAAATAAGATTCAAAGAGAGTGAGATGCCAGCTCCTTTCATTCAGTCAGTAGCTTCAATCATTTCTGGAAGTTTTTCAATGGCAAAAATCAATGAATATTGTAAATGCACAAACAGTAATTTCTCCGCATTGCAAGGTGCAATTCTGAAATTTTTTGCTTTTTCCTGCTCCTCTTAGCATGATAAAGAAGATTCAAAGAGAGTGAGATGCCAGCTCCTTTCATTCAGTCAGTAGCTTCAATCATTTCTGGACGTTTTTCAATGGCAAAAATCAATGAATATTGTAAATGCACAAACAGTAATTTCTCCGCATTGCAAGGTGCAATTCTGAAATTTTTTGCTTTTTCCTGCTCCTCTTAGCATGATAAAGAAGATTCAAAGAGAGTGAGATGCCAGATCCTTTCATTCAGTCAGTAGCTTCAATCATTTCTGGTATATGAATAACATGATGTTTTTCAATGGCAAAAATCAATGAATATTGTAAATGCACAAACAGTAATTTCTCCGCATTGCAAGGTGCAATTCTGAAATTTTTTGCTTTTTCCTGCTCCTCTTAGCATGATAAAGAAGATTCAAAGAGAGTGAGATGCCAGCTCCTTTCATTCAGTCAGTAGCTTCAATCATTTCTGGTATATGAATAACATGTTTTTCAATGGCAAAAATCAATGAATATTGTAAATGCGCAAACAGTAATTTATCCGCATTGCAAGGTGCAATTCTGAAATTTTTTGCTTTTTCCTGCTCCTCTTAGCATGATAAAGAAGATTCAAAGAGAGTGAGATGCCAGCTCCTTTCATTCAGTCAGTAGCTTCAAACATTTCTGGTATATGAATAACATGATGTTTTTCAATGGCAAAAATCAATGAATATTGTAAATGCACAAACAGTAATTTCTCCGCATTGCAAGGTGCAATTCTGAAATTTTTTGCTTTTTCCTGCTCCTCTTAGCATGATAAAGAAGATTCAAAGAGAGTGAGATGCCAGCTCCTTTCATTCAGTCAGTAGCTTCAATCATTTCTGGTATATGAATAACATGATGTTTTTCAATGGCAAAAATCAATGAATTTTGTAAATGCACAAACAGCAATTTCTCCGCATTGCAAGGTGCAATTCTGAAATTTTTTGCTTTTTCCTGCTCCTCTTAGCATGATAAAGAAGATTCAAAGAGAGTGAGATGCCAGCTCCTTTCGTTCAGTCAGTAGCTTCAATCATTTCTGGACGTTTTTCAATGGTAAAAATCAATGAATATTGTAAATGCACAAACAGTAATTTCTCCGCATTGCAAGGTGCAATTCTGAAATTTTTTGCTTTTTCCTGCTCCTCTTAGCATGATAAAGAAGATTCAAAGAGAGTGAGATGCCAGCTACTTTCATTCAGTCAGTAGCTTCAATCATTTCTGGTATATGAATAACATGATGTTTTTCAATGGCAAAAATCAATGAATATTGTAAATGCACAAACAGTAATTTCTCCGCATTGCAAGGTGCAATTCTGAAATTTTTTGCTTTTTCCTGCTCCTCTTAGCATGATAAAGAAGATTCAAAGAGAGTGAGATGCCAGCTCCTTTCATTCAGTCAGTAGCTTCAATCATTTCTGGTATATGAATAACATGATGTTTTTCAATGGCAAAAATCAATGAATATTGTAAATGCGCAAACAGTAATTTATCCGCATTGCAAGGTGCAATTCTGAAATTTTTTGCTTTTTCCTGCTCCTCTTAGCATGATAAAGAAGATTCAAAGAGAGTGAGATGCCAGCTCCTTTCATTCAGTCAGTAGCTTCAAACATTTCTGGTATATGAATAACATGATGTTTTTCAATGGCAAAAATCAATGAATATTGTAAATGCACAAACAGTAATTTCCCCGCATTGCAAGGTGCAATTCTGAAATTTTTTGCTTTTTCCTGCTCCTCTTAGCATGATAAATAAGATTCAAAGAGAGTGAGATGCCAGCTCCTTTCATTCAGTCAGTAGCTTCAATCATTTCTGGAAGTTTTTCAATGGCAAAAATCAATAAATATTGTAAATGCACAAACAGTAATTTCTCCGCATTGCAAGGTGCAATTCTGAAATTTTTTGCTTTTTCCTGCTCCTCTTAGCATGATAAAGAAGATTCAAAGAGAGTGAGATGCCAGCTCCTTTCATTCAGTCAGTAGCTTCAATCATTTCTGGACGTTTTTCAATGGCAAAAATCAATGAATATTGTAAATGCACAAACAGTAATTTCTCCGCATTGCAAGGTGCAATTCTGAAATTTTTTGCTTTTTCCTGCTCCTCTTAGCATGATAAAGAAGATTCAAAGAGAGTGAGATGCCAGATCCTTTCATTCAGTCAGTAGCTTCAATCATTTCTGGTATATGAATAACATGATGTTTTTCAATGGCAAAAATCAATGAATATTGTAAATGCACAAACAGTAATTTCTCCGCATTGCAAGGTGCAATTCTGAAATTTTTTGCTTTTTCCTGCTCCTCTTAGCATGATAAAGAAGATTCAAAGAGAGTGAGATGCCAGCTCCTTTCATTCAGTCAGTAGCTTCAATCATTTCTGGTATATGAATAACATGTTTTTCAATGGCAAAAATCAATGAATATTGTAAATGCGCAAACAGTAATTTATCCGCATTGCAAGGTGCAATTCTGAAATTTTTTGCTTTTTCCTGCTCCTCTTAGCATGATAAAGAAGATTCAAAGAGAGTGAGATGCCAGCTCCTTTCATTCAGTCAGTAGCTTCAAACATTTCTGGTATATGAATAACATGATGTTTTTCAATGGCAAAAATCAATGAATATTGTAAATGCACAAACAGTAATTTCTCCGCATTGCAAGGTGCAATTCTGAAATTTTTTGCTTTTTCCTGCTCCTCTTAGCATGATAAAGAAGATTCAAAGAGAGTGAGATGCCAGCTCCTTTCGTTCAGTCAGTAGCTTCAATCATTTCTGGACGTTTTTCAATGGTAAAAATCAATGAATATTGTAAATGCACAAACAGTAATTTCTCCGCAATGCAAGGTGCAATTCTGAAATGTTTTGCTTTTTCCTGCTCCTCTTAGCATGATAAAGAAGATTCAAAGAGAGTGAGATGCCAGCTACTTTCATTCAGTCAGTAGCTTCAATCATTTCTGGTATATGAATAACATGATGTTTTTCAATGGCAAAAATCAATGAATATTGTAAATGCACAAACAGTAATTTCTCCGCATTGCAAGGTGCAATTCTGAAATTTTTTGCTTTTTCCTGCTCCTCTTAGCATGATAAAGAAGATTCAAAGAGAGTGAGATGCCAGCTCCTTTCATTCAGTCAGTAGCTTCAATCATTTCTGGTATATGAATAACATGATGTTTTTCAATGGCAAAAATCAATGAATATTGTAAATGCGCAAACAGTAATTTATCCGCATTGCAAGGTGCAATTCTAAAATTTTTTGCTTTTTCCTGCTCCTCTTAGCATGATAAAGAAGATTCAAAGAGAGTGAGATGCCAGCTCCTTTCATTCAGTCAGTAGCTTCAAACATTTCTGGTATATGAATAACATGATGTTTTTCAATGGCAAAAATCAATGAATATTGTAAATGCACAAACAGTAATTTCTCCGCATTGCAAGGTGCAATTCTGAAATTTTTTGCTTTTTCCTGCTCCTCTTAGCATGATAAAGAAGATTCAAAGAGAGTGAGATGCCAGCTCCTTTCATTCAGTCAGTAGCTTCAATCATTTCTGGTATATGAATAACATGATGTTTTTCAATGGCAAAAATCAATGAATTTTGTAAATGCACAAACAGCAATTTCTCCGCATTGCAAGGTGCAATTCTGAAATTTTTTGCTTTTTCCTGCTCCTCTTAGCATGATAAAGAAGATTCAAAGAGAGTGAGATGCCAGCTCCTTTCATTCAGTCAGTAGCTTCAATCATTTCTGGACGTTTTTCAATGGCAAAAATCAATGAATATTGTAAATGCACAAACAGTAATTTCTCCACATTGCAAGGTGCAATTCTGAAATTTTTTGCTTTTTCCTGCTCCTCTTAGCATGATAAAGAAGATTCAAAGAGAGTGAGATGCCAGCTCCTTTCATTCAGTCAGTAGCTTCAAACATTTCTGGTATATGAATAACATGATGTTTTTCAATGGCAAAAATCAATGAATATTGTAAATGCACAAACAGTAATTTCTCCGCATTGCAAGGTGCAATTCTGAAATTTTTTGCTTTTTCCTGCTCCTCTTAGCATGATAAAGAAGATTCAAAGAGAGTGAGATGCCAGCTCCTTTCGTTCAGTCAGTAGCTTCAATCATTTCTGGACGTTTTTCAATGGTAAAAATCAATGAATATTGTAAATGCACAAACAGTAATTTCTCCGCATTGCAAGGTGCAATTCTGAAATTTTTTGCTTTTTCCTGCTCCTCTTAGCATGATAAAGAAGATTCAAAGAGAGTGAGATGCCAGCTCCTTTCATTCAGTCAGTAGCTTCAATCATTTCTGGACGTTTTTCAATGGCAAAAATCAATGAATATTGTAAATGCACAAACAGTAATTTCTCCGCATTGCAAGGTGCAATTCTGAAATTTTTTGCTTTTTCCTGCTCCTCTTAGCATGATAAAGAAGATTCAAAGAGAGTGAGATGCCAGCTCCTTTCATTCAGTCAGTAGCTTCAAACATTTCTGGTATATGAATAACATGATGTTTTTCAATGGTAAAAATCAATGAATATTGTAAATGCACAAACAGTAATTTCTCCGCATTGCAAGGTGCAATTCTGAAATTTTTTGCTTTTTCCTGCTCCTCTTAGCATGATAAAGAAGATTCAAAGAGAGTGAGATGCCAGCTCCTTTCATTCAGTCAGTAGCTTCAATCATTTCTGGACGTTTTTCAATGGCAAAAATCAATGAATATTGTAAATGCACAAACAGTAATTTCTCCGCATTGCAAGGTGCAATTCTGAAATTTTTTGCTTTTTCCTGCTCCTCTTAGCATGATAAAGAAGATTCAAAGAGAGTGAGATGCCAGATCCTTTCATTCAGTCAGTAGCTTCAATCATTTCTGGTATATGAATAACATGATGTTTTTCAATGGCAAAAATCAATGAATATTGTAAATGCACAAACAGTAATTTCTCCGCATTGCAAGGTGCAATTCTGAAATTTTTTGCTTTTTCCTGCTCCTCTTAGCATGATAAAGAAGATTCAAAGAGAGTGAGATGCCAGCTCCTTTCATTCAGTCAGTAGCTTCAATCATTTCTGGTATATGAATAACATGTTTTTCAATGGCAAAAATCAATGAATATTGTAAATGCGCAAACAGTAATTTATCCGCATTGCAAGGTGCAATTCTGAAATTTTTTGCTTTTTCCTGCTCCTCTTAGCATGATAAAGAAGATTCAAAGAGAGTGAGATGCCAGCTCCTTTCATTCAGTCAGTAGCTTCAAACATTTCTGGTATATGAATAACATGATGTTTTTCAATGGCAAAAATCAATGAATATTGTAAATGCACAAACAGTAATTTCTCCGCATTGCAAGGTGCAATTCTGAAATTTTTTGCTTTTTCCTGCTCCTCTTAGCATGATAAAGAAGATTCAAAGAGAGTGAGATGCCAGCTCCTTTCGTTCAGTCAGTAGCTTCAATCATTTCTGGACGTTTTTCAATGGTAAAAATCAATGAATATTGTAAATGCACAAACAGTAATTTCTCCGCAATGCAAGGTGCAATTCTGAAATGTTTTGCTTTTTCCTGCTCCTCTTAGCATGATTAAGAAGATTCAAAGAGAGTGAGATGCCAGCTACTTTCATTCAGTCAGTAGCTTCAATCATTTCTGGTATATGAATAACATGATGTTTTTCAATGGCAAAAATCAATGAATATTGTAAATGCACAAACAGTAATTTCTCCGCATTGCAAGGTGCAATTCTGAAATTTTTTGCTTTTTCCTGCTCCTCTTAGCATGATAAAGAAGATTCAAAGAGAGTGAGATGCCAGCTCCTTTCATTCAGTCAGTAGCTTCAATCATTTCTGGTATATGAATAACATGATGTTTTTCAATGGCAAAAATCAATGAATATTGTAAATGCGCAAACAGTAATTTATCCGCATTGCAAGGTGCAATTCTAAAATTTTTTGCTTTTTCCTGCTCCTCTTAGCATGATAAAGAAGATTCAAAGAGAGTGAGATGCCAGCTCCTTTCATTCAGTCAGTAGCTTCAAACATTTCTGGTATATGAATAACATGATGTTTTTCAATGGCAAAAATCAATGAATATTGTAAATGCACAAACAGTAATTTCTCCGCATTGCAAGGTGCAATTCTGAAATTTTTTGCTTTTTCCTGCTCCTCTTAGCATGATAAAGAAGATTCAAAGAGAGTGAGATGCCAGCTCCTTTCATTCAGTCAGTAGCTTCAATCATTTCTGGTATATGAATAACATGATGTTTTTCAATGGCAAAAATCAATGAATTTTGTAAATGCACAAACAGCAATTTCTCCGCATTGCAAGGTGCAATTCTGAAATTTTTTGCTTTTTCCTGCTCCTCTTAGCATGATAAAGAAGATTCAAAGAGAGTGAGATGCCAGCTCCTTTCATTCAGTCAGTAGCTTCAATCATTTCTGGACGTTTTTCAATGGCAAAAATCAATGAATATTGTAAATGCACAAACAGTAATTTCTCCACATTGCAAGGTGCAATTCTGAAATTTTTTGCTTTTTCCTGCTCCTCTTAGCATGATAAAGAAGATTCAAAGAGAGTGAGATGCCAGCTCCTTTCATTCAGTCAGTAGCTTCAATCATTTCTGGACATTGTTAAATGGCAAAAATCAATGAATATTGTAAATGCACAAACAGTAATTTCTCCGCATTGCAAGGTGCAATTCTGAAATTTTTTGCTTTTTCCTGCTCCTCTTAGCATGATAAAGAAGATTCAAAGAGAGTGAGATGCCAGCTCCTTTCATTCAGTCAGTAGCTTCAATCATTTCTGGTAAATGAATAACATGATGTTTTTCAATGGCAAAAATCAATGAATTTTGTAAATGCACAAACAGTAATTTCTCCGCATTGCAAGGCGCAATTCTGAAATTTTTTGCTTTTTCCTGCTCCTCTTAGCATGATAAAGAAGATGCAAAGAGAGTGAGATGCCAGCTCCTTTCATTCAGTCAGTAGCTTCAATCATTTCTGGACGTTTTTCAATGGCAAAAATCAATGAATATTGTAAATGCACAAACAGTAATTTCTCCGCATTGCAAGGTGCAATTCTGAAATTTTTTGCTTTTTCCTGCTCCTCTTAGCATGATAAAGAAGATTCAAAGAGAGTGAGATGCCAGCTCCTTTCATTCAGTCACTAGGTTCAATCATTTCTGGACGTTTTTCAATGGCAAAAATCAATGAATATTGTAAATGCACAAACAGTAATTTCTCCGCATTGCAAGGTGCAATTCTGAAATTTTTTGCCTTTTCCTGCTCCTCTTATCATGATAAAGAAGATTCAAAGAGAGTGAGGTGCCAGCTCCTTTCATTCAGTCAGTAGCTTCAAACATTCCTGGTATATGAATAACATGATGTTTTTCAATGGCAAAAATCAATGAATATTGTAAATGCACAAACAGTAATTTCTCCGCATTGCAAGGTGCAATTCTGAAATTTTTTGCTTTTTCCTGCTCCTCTTAGCATGATAAAGAAGATTCAAAGAGAGTGAGATGCCAGCTCCTTTCATTCAGTCAGTAGCTTCAATCATTTCTGGTATATGAATAACATGATGTTTTTCAATGGCAAAAATCAATGAATATTGTAAATGCACAAACAGTAATTTCTCCGCATTGCAAGGTGCAATTCTGAAATTTTTTGCTTTTTCCTGCTCCTCTTAGCATGATAAAGAAGATTCAAAGAGAGTGAGATGCCAGCTCCTTTCATTCAGTCAGTAGCTTCAATCATTTCTGGACGTTTTTCAATGGCAAAAATCAATGAATATTGTAAATGCACAAACAGTAATTTCTCCGCATTGCAAGGTGCAATTCTGAAATTTTTTGCTTTTTCCTGCTCCTCTTAGCATGATAAAGAAGATTCAAAGAGAGTGAGATGCCAGCTCCTTTCATTCAGTCAGTAGCTTCAATCATTTCTGGACGTTTTTCAATGGCAAAAATCAATGAATATTGTAAATGCACAAACAGTAATTTCTCCGCATTGCAAGGTGCAATTCTGAAATTTTTTGCTTTTTCCTGCTCCTCTTAGCATGATAAAGAAGATTCAAAGAGAGTGAGATGCCAGCTCCTTTCATTCAGTCAGTAGCTTCAAACATTTCTGGTATATGAATAACATGATGTTTTTCAATGGCAAAAAGCAATGAATATTGTAAATGCACAAACTGTAATTTCTCCGCATTGCAAGGTGCAATTCTGAAATATTTTGCTTTTTCCTGCTCCTCTTAGCATGATAAAGAAGATTCAAAGAGAGTGAGATGCCAGCTCCTTTCGTTCAGTCAGTAGCTTCAATCATTTCTGGACGTTTTTCAATGGCAAAAATCATTGAATATTGTAAATGCACAAACAGTAATTTCTCCGCATTGCAAGGTGCAATTCTGAAATTTTTTACTTTTTCCTGATCCTCTTAGCATGGTAAAGAAGATTCAAAGAGAGTGAGATGCCAGCTCCTTTCATTCAGTCAGTAGCTTCAATCATTTCTGGTATATGAATAACATGATGTTTTTCAAAGGCAAAAATCAATGTATATTGTAAATGCACAAACAGTAATTTCTCCGCATTGCAAGGTGCAATTCTGAAATTTTTTGCTTTTTCCTGCTCCTCTTAGCATGATAAAGAAGATTCATAGAGAGTGAGATGCCAGCTCCTTTCATTCAGTCAGTAGCTTCAATCATTTCTGGACATTTTTAAATGGCAAAAATCAATGAATATTGTAAATGCACAAACAGTAATTTCTCCGCATTGCAAGGTGCAATTCTGAAATTTTTTGCTTTTTCCTGCTCCTCTTAGCATGATAAAGAAGATTCAAAGAGAGTGAGATGCCAGCTCCTTTCATTCAGTCAGTAGCTTCAATCATTTCTGGTAAATGAATAACATGATGTTTTTCAATGGCAAAAATCAATGATTTTTGTAAATGCACAAACAGTAATTTCTCCGCATTGCAAGGCGCAATTCTGAAATTTTTTGCTTTTTCCTGCTCCTCTTAGCATGATAAAGAAGATGCAAAGAGAGTGAGATGCCAGCTCCTTTCATTCAGTCAGTAGCTTCAATCATTTCTGGACGTTTTTCAATGGCAAAAATCAATGAATATTGTAAATGCACAAACAGTAATTTCTCCGCATTGCAAGGTGCAATTCTGAAATTTTTTGCTTTTTCCTGCTCCTCTTAGCATGATAAAGAAGATTCAAAGAGAGTGAGATGCCAGCTCCTTTCATTCAGTCACTAGGTTCAATCATTTCTGGACGTTTTTCAATGGCAAAAATCAATGAATGTTGTAAATGCACAAACAGTAATTTCTCCGCATTGCAAGGTGCAATTCTGAAATTTTTTGCTTTTTCCTGCTCCTCTTATCATGATAAAGAAGATTCAAAGAGAGTGAGGTGCCAGCTCCTTTCATTCAGTCAGTAGCTTCAAACATTTCTGGTATATGAATAACATGTTTTTCAATGGCAAAAATCAATGAATATTGTAAATGCACAAACAGTAATTTCTCCGCATTGCAAGGTGCAATTCTGAAATTTTTTGCTTTTTCCTGCTCCTCTTAGCATGATAAAGAAGATTCAAAGAGAGTGAGATGCCAGCTCCTTTCATTCAGTCAGTAGCTTCAATCATTTCTGGACGTTTTTCAATGGCAAAAATCAATGAATATTGTAAATGCACAAACAGTAATTTCTCCGCATTGCAAGGTGCAATTCTGAAATTTTTTGCTTTTTCCTGCTCCTCTTAGCATGATAAAGAAGATTCAAAGAGAGTGAGATGCCAGCTCCTTTCATTCAGTCAGTAGCCTCAATCATTTCTGGACGTTTTTCAATGGCAAAAATCAATGAATATTGTAAATGCACAAACTGTAATTTCTCCGCATTGCAAGGTGCAATTCTGAAATTTTTTGCTTTTTCCTGCTCCTCTTAGCATGATAAAGAAGATTCAAAGAGAGTGAGATGCCAGCTCCTGTCATTCAGTCAGTAGCTTCAATCATTTCTGGACGTTTTTCAATGGCAAAAATCAATGAATATTGTAAATGCACAAACAGTAATTTCTCCGCATTGCAAGGTGCAATTCTGAAATTTTTTGCTTTTTCCTGCTCCTCTTAGCATGATAAAGAAGATTCAAAGAGAGTGAGATGCCAGCTCCTTTCATTCAGTCAGTAGCTTCAAACATTTCTGGTATATGAGTAACATGATGTTTTTCAATGGCAAAAATCAATGAATATTGTAAATGCACAAACAGTAATTTCTCCGCATTGCAAGGTGCAATTCTGAAATTTTTTGCTTTTTCCTGCTCCTCTTAGCATGATAAAGAAGATTCAAAGAGAGTGAGATGCCAGCTCCTTTCATTCAGTCAGTAGCTTCAATCATTTCTGGACGTTTTTCAATGGCAAAAATCAATGAATATTGTAAATGCACAAACAGTAATTTCTCCGCATTGCAAGGTGCAATTCTGAAATTTTTTGCTTTTTCCTGCTCCTCTTAGCATGATAAAGAAGATTCAAAGAGAGTGAGATGCCAGCTCCTTTCATTCAGTCAGTAGCTTCAAACATTTCTGGTATATGAATAACATGATGTTTTTCAATGGCAAAAATCAATGAATATTGTAAATGCACAAACAGTAATTTCTCCGCATTGCAAGGTGCAATTCTGAAATTTTTTGCTTTTTCCTGCTCCTCTTAGCATGATAAAGAAGATTCAAAGAGAGTGAGATGCCAGCTCCTTTCATTCAGTCAGTAGCTTCAATCATTTCTGGTATATGAATAACATGATGTTTTTCAATGGCAAAAATCAATGAATATTGTAAATGCGCAAACAGTAATTTATCCGCATTGCAAGGTGCAATTCTGAAATTTTTTGCTTTTTCCTGCACCTCTTAGCATGATAAAGAAGATTCAAAGAGAGTGAGATGCCAGCTCCTTTCATTCAGTCAGTAGCTTCAAACATTTCTGGTATATGAATAACATGATGTTTTTCAATGGCAAAAATCAATGAATATTGTAAATGCACAAACAGTAATTTCTCCACATTGCAAGGTGCAATTCTGAAATTTTTTGCTTTTTCCTGCTCCTCTTAGCATGATAAAGAAGATTCAAAGAGAGTGAGATGCCAGCTCCTTTCATTCAGTCAGTAGCTTCAATTATTTCTAGTATATGAATAACATGATGTTTTTCAATGGCAAAAATCAATGAATTTTGTAAATGCACAAACAGCAATTTCTCCGCATTGCAAGGTGCAATTCTGAAATTTTTTGCTTTTTCCTGCTCCTCTTAGCATGATAAAGAAGATTCAAAGAGAGTGAGATGCCAGCTCCTTTCATTCAGTCAGTAGCTTCAATCATTTCTGGAAGTTTTTCAATGGTAAAAATCAATGAATATTGTAAATGCACAAACAGTAATTTCTCCGCATTGCAAGGTGCAATTCTGAAAATTTTTGCTTTTTCCTGCTCCTCTTAGCATGATAAAGAAGATTCAAAGAGAGTGAGATGCCAGCTACTTTCATTCAGTCAGTAGCTTCAATCATTTCTGGTATATGAATAACATGATGTTTTTCAATGGCAAAAATCAATGAATATTGTAAATGCACAAACAGTAATTTCTCCGCATTGCAAGGTGCAATTCTGAAATTTTTTGCTTTTTCCTGCTCCTCTTAGCATGATAAAGAAGATTCAAAGAGAGTGAGATGCCAGCTCCTTTCATTCAGTCAGTAGCTTCAATCATTTCTGGTATATGAATAACATGATGTTTTTCAATGGCAAAAATCAATGAATATTGTAAATGCGCAAACAGTAATTTATCCGCATTGCAAGGTGCAATTCTGAAATTTTTTGCTTTTTCCTGCTCCTCTTAGCATGATAAAGAAGATTCAAAGAGAGTGAGATGCCAGCTCCTTTCATTCAGTCAGTAGCTTCAAACATTTCTGGTATATGAATAACATGATGTTTTTCAATGGCAAAAATCAATGAATATTGTAAATGCACAAACAGTAATTTCTCCGCATTGCAAGGTGCAATTCTGAAATTTTTTGCTTTTTCCTGCTCCTCTTAGCATGATAAAGAAGATTCAAAGAGAGTGAGATGCCAGCTCCTTTCATTCAGTCAGTAGCTTCAATCATTTCTGGTATATGAATAACATGATGTTTTTCAATGGCAAAAATCAATGAATTTTATAAATGCACAAACAGCAATTTCTCCGCATTGCAAGGTGCAATTCTGAAATTTTTTGCTTTTTCCTGCTCCTCTTAGCATGATAAAGAAGATTCAAAGAGAGTGAGATGCCAGCTCCTTTCGTTCAGTCAGTAGCTTCAATCATTTCTGGACGTTTTTCAATGGTAAAAATCAATGAATATTGTAAATGCACAAACAGTAATTTCTCCGCATTGCAAGGTGCAATTCTGAAATTTTTTGCTTTTTCCTGCTCCTCTTAACATGATAAAGAAGATTCAAAGAGAGTGAGATGCCAGCTACTTTCATTCAGTCAGTAGCTTCAATCATTTCTGGTATATGAATAACATGATGTTTTTCAATGGCAAAAATCAATGAATATTGTAAATGCACAAACAGTAATTTCTCCGCATTGCAAGGTGCAATTCTGAAATTTTTTGCTTTTTCCTGCTCCTCTTAGCATGATAAAGAAGATTCAAAGAGAGTGAGATGCCAGCTCCTTTCATTCAGTCAGTAGCTTCAATCATTTCTGGTATATGAATAACATGATGTTTTTCAATGGCAAAAATCAATGAATATTGTAAATGCGCAAACAGTAATTTATCCGCATTGCAAGGTGCAATTCTGAAATTTTTTGCTTTTTCCTGCTCCTCTTAGCATGATAAAGAAGATTCAAAGAGAGTGAGATGCCAGCTCGTTTCATTCAGTCAGTAGCTTCAAACATTTCTGGTATATGAATAACATGATGTTTTTCAATGGCAAAAATCAATGAATATTGTAAATGCACAAACAGTAATTTCTCCGCATTGCAAGGTGCAATTCTGAAATTTTTTGCTTTTTCCTGCTCCTCTTAGCATGATAAAGAAGATTCAAAGAGAGTGAGATGCCAGCTCCTTTCATTCAGTCAGTAGCTTCAATCATTTCTGGTATATGAATAACATGATGTTTTTCAATGGCAAAAATCAATGAATTTTGTAAATGCACAAACAGCAATTTCTCCGCATTGCAAGGTGCAATTCTGAAATTTTTTGCTTTTTCCTGCTCCTCTTAGCATGATAAAGAAGATTCAAAGAGAGTGAGATGCCAGCTCCTTTCATTCAGTCAGTAGCTTCAATCATTTCTGGACGTTTTTCAATGGCAAAAATCAATGAATATTGTAAATGCACAAACAGTAATTTCTCCGCATTGCAAGGTGCAATTCTGAAATTTTTTGCTTTTTCCTGCTCCTCTTAGCATGATAAAGAAGATTCAAAGAGAGTGAGATGCCAGCTCCTTTCATTCAGTCAGTAGCTTCAAACATTTCTGGTATATGAATAACATGATGTTTTTCAATGGCAAAAATCAATGAATATTGTAAATGCACAAACAGTAATTTCTCCGCATTGCAAGGTGCAATTCTGAAATTTTTTGCTTTTTCCTGCTCCTCTTAGCATGATAAAGAAGATTCAAAGAGAGTGAGATGCCAGCTCCTTTCGTTCAGTCAGTAGCTTCAATCATTTCTGGACGTTTTTCAATGGTAAAAATCAATGAATATTGTAAATGCACAAACAGTAATTTCTCCGCATTGCAAGGTGCAATTCTGAAATTTTTTGCTTTTTCCTGCTCCTCTTAGCATGATAAAGAAGATTCAAAGAGAGTGAGATGCCAGCTCCTTTCATTCAGTCAGTAGCTTCAATCATTTCTGGACGTTTTTCAATGGCAAAAATCAATGAATATTGTAAATGCACAAACAGTAATTTCTCCGCATTGCAAGGTGCAATTCTGAAATTTTTTGCTTTTTCCTGCTCCTCTTAGCATGATAAAGAAGATTCAAAGAGAGTGAGATGCCAGCTCCTTTCATTCAGTCAGTAGCTTCAAACATTTCTGGTATATGAATAACATGATGTTTTTCAATGGTAAAAATCAATGAATATTGTAAATGCACAAACAGTAATTTCTCCGCATTGCAAGGTGCAATTCTGAAATTTTTTGCTTTTTCCTGCTCCTCTTAGCATGATAAAGAAGATTCAAAGAGAGTGAGATGCCAGCTCCTTTCATTCAGTCAGTAGCTTCAATCATTTCTGGTATATGAATAACATGATGTTTTTCAATGGCAAAAATCAATGAATATTGTAAATGCACAAACAGTAATTTATCCGCATTGCAAGGTGCAATTCTGAAATTTTTTGCTTTTTCCTGCTCCTCTTAGCATGATAAAGAAGATTCAAAGAGAGTGAGATGCCAGCTCCTTTCATTCAGTCAGTAGCTTCAAACATTTCTGGTATATGAATAACATGATGTTTTTCAATGGCAAAAATCAATGAATATTGTAAATGCACAAACAGTAATTTCCCCGCATTGCAAGGTGCAATTCTGAAATTTTTTGCTTTTTCCTGCTCCTCTTAGCATGATAAATAAGATTCAAAGAGAGTGAGATGCCAGCTCCTTTCATTCAGTCAGTAGCTTCAATCATTTCTGGAAGTTTTTCAATGGCAAAAATCAATGAATATTGTAAATGCACAAACAGTAATTTCTCCGCATTGCAAGGTGCAATTCTGAAATTTTTTGCTTTTTCCTGCTCCTCTTAGCATGATAAAGAAGATTCAAAGAGAGTGAGATGCCAGCTCCTTTCATTCAGTCAGTAGCTTCAATCATTTCTGGACGTTTTTCAATGGCAAAAATCAATGAATATTGTAAATGCACAAACAGTAATTTCTCCGCATTGCAAGGTGCAATTCTGAAATTTTTTGCTTTTTCCTGCTCCTCTTAGCATGATAAAGAAGATTCAAAGAGAGTGAGATGCCAGATCCTTTCATTCAGTCAGTAGCTTCAATCATTTCTGGTATATGAATAACATGATGTTTTTCAATGGCAAAAATCAATGAATATTGTAAATGCACAAACAGTAATTTCTCCGCATTGCAAGGTGCAATTCTGAAATTTTTTGCTTTTTCCTGCTCCTCTTAGCATGATAAAGAAGATTCAAAGAGAGTGAGATGCCAGCTCCTTTCATTCAGTCAGTAGCTTCAATCATTTCTGGACGTTTTTCAATGGCAAAAATCAATGAATATTGTAAATGCACAAACAGTAATTTCTCCGCATTGCAAGGTGCAATTCTGAAATTTTTTGCTTTTTCCTGCTCCTCTTAGCATGATAAAGAAGATTCAAAGAGAGTGAGATGCCAGCTCCTTTCATTCAGTCAGTAGCTTCAAACATTTCTGGTATATGAATAACATGATGTTTTTCAATGGTAAAAATCAATGAATATTGTAAATGCACAAACAGTAATTTCTCCGCATTGCAAGGTGCAATTCTGAAATTTTTTGCTTTTTCCTGCTCCTCTTAGCATGATAAAGAAGATTCAAAGAGAGTGAGATGCCAGCTCCTTTCATTCAGTCAGTAGCTTCAATCATTTCTGGTATATGAATAACATGATGTTTTTCAATGGCAAAAATCAATGAATATTGTAAATGCACAAACAGTAATTTATCCGCATTGCAAGGTGCAATTCTGAAATTTTTTGCTTTTTCCTGCTCCTCTTAGCATGATAAAGAAGATTCAAAGAGAGTGAGATGCCAGCTCCTTTCATTCAGTCAGTAGCTTCAAACATTTCTGGTATATGAATAACATGATGTTTTTCAATGGCAAAAATCAATGAATATTGTAAATGCACAAACAGTAATTTCTCCGCATTGCAAGGTGCAATTCTGAAATTTTTTGCTTTTTCCTGCTCCTCTTAGCATGATAAAGAAGATTCAAAGAGAGTGAGATGCCAGCTCCTTTCATTCAGTCAGTAGCTTCAATCATTTCTGGACGTTTTTCAATGGCAAAAATCAATGAATATTGTAAATGCACAAACAGTAATTTCTCCGCATTGCAAGGTGCAATTCTGAAATTTTTTGCTTTTTCCTGCTCCTCTTAGCATGATAAAGAAGATTCAAAGAGAGTGAGATGCCAGCTCCTTTCATTCAGTCAGTAGCTTCAAACATTTCTGGTATATGAATAACATGATGTTTTTCAATGGTAAAAATCAATGAATATTGTAAATGCACAAACAGTAATTTCTCCGCATTGCAAGGTGCAATTCTGAAATTTTTTGCTTTTTCCTGCTCCTCTTAGCATGATAAAGAAGATTCAAAGAGAGTGAGATGCCAGCTCCTTTCATTCAGTCAGTAGCTTCAATCATTTCTGGTATATGAATAACATGATGTTTTTCAATGGCAAAAATCAATGAATATTGTAAATGCACAAACAGTAATTTATCCGCATTGCAAGGTGCAATTCTGAAATTTTTTGCTTTTTCCTGCTCCTCTTAGCATGATAAAGAAGATTCAAAGAGAGTGAGATGCCAGCTCCTTTCATTCAGTCAGTAGCTTCAAACATTTCTGGTATATGAATAACATGATGTTTTTCAATGGCAAAAATCAATGAATATTGTAAATGCACAAACAGTAATTTCCCCGCATTGCAAGGTGCAATTCTGAAATTTTTTGCTTTTTCCTGCTCCTCTTAGCATGATAAATAAGATTCAAAGAGAGTGAGATGCCAGCTCCTTTCATTCAGTCAGTAGCTTCAATCATTTCTGGAAGTTTTTCAATGGCAAAAATCAATGAATATTGTAAATGCACAAACAGTAATTTCTCCGCATTGCAAGGTGCAATTCTGAAATTTTTTGCTTTTTCCTGCTCCTCTTAGCATGATAAAGAAGATTCAAAGAGAGTGAGATGCCAGCTCCTTTCATTCAGTCAGTAGCTTCAATCATTTCTGGACGTTTTTCAATGGCAAAAATCAATGAATATTGTAAATGCACAAACAGTAATTTCTCCGCATTGCAAGGTGCAATTCTGAAATTTTTTGCTTTTTCCTGCTCCTCTTAGCATGATAAAGAAGATTCAAAGAGAGTGAGATGCCAGATCCTTTCATTCAGTCAGTAGCTTCAATCATTTCTGGTATATGAATAACATGATGTTTTTCAATGGCAAAAATCAATGAATATTGTAAATGCACAAACAGTAATTTCTCCGCATTGCAAGGTGCAATTCTGAAATTTTTTGCTTTTTCCTGCTCCTCTTAGCATGATAAAGAAGATTCAAAGAGAGTGAGATGCCAGCTCCTTTCATTCAGTCAGTAGCTTCAATCATTTCTGGTATATGAATAACATGTTTTTCAATGGCAAAAATCAATGAATATTGTAAATGCGCAAACAGTAATTTATCCGCATTGCAAGGTGCAATTCTGAAATTTTTTGCTTTTTCCTGCTCCTCTTAGCATGATAAAGAAGATTCAAAGAGAGTGAGATGCCAGCTCCTTTCATTCAGTCAGTAGCTTCAAACATTTCTGGTATATGAATAACATGATGTTTTTCAATGGCAAAAATCAATGAATATTGTAAATGCACAAACAGTAATTTCTCCGCATTGCAAGGTGCAATTCTGAAATTTTTTGCTTTTTCCTGCTCCTCTTAGCATGATAAAGAAGATTCAAAGAGAGTGAGATGCCAGCTCCTTTCATTCAGTCAGTAGCTTCAATCATTTCTGGTATATGAATAACATGATGTTTTTCAATGGCAAAAATCAATGAATTTTGTAAATGCACAAACAGCAATTTCTCCGCATTGCAAGGTGCAATTCTGAAATTTTTTGCTTTTTCCTGCTCCTCTTAGCATGATAAAGAAGATTCAAAGAGAGTGAGATGCCAGCTCCTTTCGTTCAGTCAGTAGCTTCAATCATTTCTGGACGTTTTTCAATGGTAAAAATCAATGAATATTGTAAATGCACAAACAGTAATTTCTCCGCATTGCAAGGTGCAATTCTGAAATTTTTTGCTTTTTCCTGCTCCTCTTAGCATGATAAAGAAGATTCAAAGAGAGTGAGATGCCAGCTACTTTCATTCAGTCAGTAGCTTCAATCATTTCTGGTATATGAATAACATGATGTTTTTCAATGGCAAAAATCAATGAATATTGTAAATGCACAAACAGTAATTTCTCCGCATTGCAAGGTGCAATTCTGAAATTTTTTGCTTTTTCCTGCTCCTCTTAGCATGATAAAGAAGATTCAAAGAGAGTGAGATGCCAGCTCCTTTCATTCAGTCAGTAGCTTCAATCATTTCTGGTATATGAATAACATGATGTTTTTCAATGGCAAAAATCAATGAATATTGTAAATGCGCAAACAGTAATTTATCCGCATTGCAAGGTGCAATTCTGAAATTTTTTGCTTTTTCCTGCTCCTCTTAGCATGATAAAGAAGATTCAAAGAGAGTGAGATGCCAGCTCCTTTCATTCAGTCAGTAGCTTCAAACATTTCTGGTATATGAATAACATGATGTTTTTCAATGGCAAAAATCAATGAATATTGTAAATGCACAAACAGTAATTTCTCCGCATTGCAAGGTGCAATTCTGAAATTTTTTGCTTTTTCCTGCTCCTCTTAGCATGATAAAGAAGATTCAAAGAGAGTGAGATGCCAGCTCCTTTCATTCAGTCAGTAGCTTCAATCATTTCTGGACGTTTTTCAATGGCAAAAATCAATGAATATTGTAAATGCACAAACAGTAATTTCTCCGCATTGCAAGGTGCAATTCTGAAATTTTTTGCTTTTTCCTGCTCCTCTTAGCATGATAAAGAAGATTCAAAGAGAGTGAGATGCCAGCTCCTTTCATTCAGTCAGTAGCTACAAACATTTCTGGTATATGAATAACATGATGTTTTTCAATGGCAAAAATCAATGAATATTGTAAATGCACAAACAGTAATTTCCCCGCATTGCAAGGTGCAATTCTGAAATTTTTTGCTTTTTCCTGCTCCTCTTAGCATGATAAATAAGATTCAAAGAGAGTGAGATGCCAGCTCCTTTCATTCAGTCAGTAGCTTCAATCATTTCTGGAAGTTTTTCAATGGCAAAAATCAATAAATATTGTAAATGCACAAACAGTAATTTCTCCGCATTGCAAGGTGCAATTCTGAAATTTTTTGCTTTTTCCTGCTCCTCTTAGCATGATAAAGAAGATTCAAAGAGAGTGAGATGCCAGCTCCTTTCATTCAGTCAGTAGCTTCAATCATTTCTGGACGTTTTTCAATGGCAAAAATCAATGAATATTGTAAATGCACAAACAGTAATTTCTCCGCATTGCAAGGTGCAATTCTGAAATTTTTTGCTTTTTCCTGCTCCTCTTAGCATGATAAAGAAGATTCAAAGAGAGTGAGATGCCAGATCCTTTCATTCAGTCAGTAGCTTCAATCATTTCTGGTATATGAATAACATGATGTTTTTCAATGGCAAAAATCAATGAATATTGTAAATGCACAAACAGTAATTTCTCCGCATTGCAAGGTGCAATTCTGAAATTTTTTGCTTTTTCCTGCTCCTCTTAGCATGATAAAGAAGATTCAAAGAGAGTGAGATGCCAGCTCCTTTCATTCAGTCAGTAGCTTCAATCATTTCTGGTATATGAATAACATGTTTTTCAATGGCAAAAATCAATGAATATTGTAAATGCGCAAACAGTAATTTATCCGCATTGCAAGGTGCAATTCTGAAATTTTTTGCTTTTTCCTGCTCCTCTTAGCATGATAAAGAAGATTCAAAGAGAGTGAGATGCCAGCTCCTTTCATTCAGTCAGTAGCTTCAAACATTTCTGGTATATGAATAACATGATGTTTTTCAATGGCAAAAATCAATGAATATTGTAAATGCACAAACAGTAATTTCTCCGCATTGCAAGGTGCAATTCTGAAATTTTTTGCTTTTTCCTGCTCCTCTTAGCATGATAAAGAAGATTCAAAGAGAGTGAGATGCCAGCTCCTTTCGTTCAGTCAGTAGCTTCAATCATTTCTGGACGTTTTTCAATGGTAAAAATCAATGAATATTGTAAATGCACAAACAGTAATTTCTCCGCAATGCAAGGTGCAATTCTGAAATGTTTTGCTTTTTCCTGCTCCTCTTAGCATGATAAAGAAGATTCAAAGAGAGTGAGATGCCAGCTACTTTCATTCAGTCAGTAGCTTCAATCATTTCTGGTATATGAATAACATGATGTTTTTCAATGGCAAAAATCAATGAATATTGTAAATGCACAAACAGTAATTTCTCCGCATTGCAAGGTGCAATTCTGAAATTTTTTGCTTTTTCCTGCTCCTCTTAGCATGATAAAGAAGATTCAAAGAGAGTGAGATGCCAGCTCCTTTCATTCAGTCAGTAGCTTCAATCATTTCTGGTATATGAATAACATGATGTTTTTCAATGGCAAAAATCAATGAATATTGTAAATGCGCAAAGAGTAATTTATCCGCATTGCAAGGTGCAATTCTAAAATTTTTTGCTTTTTCCTGCTCCTCTTAGCATGATAAAGAAGATTCAAAGAGAGTGAGATGCCAGCTCCTTTCATTCAGTCAGTAGCTTCAAACATTTCTGGTATATGAATAACATGATGTTTTTCAATGGCAAAAATCAATGAATATTGTAAATGCACAAACAGTAATTTCTCCGCATTGCAAGGTGCAATTCTGAAATTTTTTGCTTTTTCCTGCTCCTCTTAGCATGATAAAGAAGATTCAAAGAGAGTGAGATGCCAGCTCCTTTCATTCAGTCAGTAGCTTCAATCATTTCTGGTATATGAATAACATGATGTTTTTCAATGGCAAAAATCAATGAATTTTGTAAATGCACAAACAGCAATTTCTCCGCATTGCAAGGTGCAATTCTGAAATTTTTTGCTTTTTCCTGCTCCTCTTAGCATGATAAAGAAGATTCAAAGAGAGTGAGATGCCAGCTCCTTTCATTCAGTCAGTAGCTTCAATCATTTCTGGACGTTTTTCAATGGCAAAAATCAATGAATATTGTAAATGCACAAACAGTAATTTCTCCACATTGCAAGGTGCAATTCTGAAATTTTTTGCTTTTTCCTGCTCCTCTTAGCATGATAAAGAAGATTCAAAGAGAGTGAGATGCCAGCTCCTTTCATTCAGTCAGTAGCTTCAAACATTTCTGGTATATGAATAACATGATGTTTTTCAATGGCAAAAATCAATGAATATTGTAAATGCACAAACAGTAATTTCTCCGCATTGCAAGGTGCAATTCTGAAATTTTTTGCTTTTTCCTGCTCCTCTTAGCATGATAAAGAAGATTCAAAGAGAGTGAGATGCCAGCTCCTTTCGTTCAGTCAGTAGCTTCAATCATTTCTGGACGTTTTTCAATGGTAAAAATCAATGAATATTGTAAATGCACAAACAGTAATTTCTCCGCATTGCAAGGTGCAATTCTGAAATTTTTTGCTTTTTCCTGCTCCTCTTAGCATGATAAAGAAGATTCAAAGAGAGTGAGATGCCAGCTCCTTTCATTCAGTCAGTAGCTTCAATCATTTCTGGACGTTTTTCAATGGCAAAAATCAATGAATATTGTAAATGCACAAACAGTAATTTCTCCGCATTGCAAGGTGCAATTCTGAAATTTTTTGCTTTTTCCTGCTCCTCTTAGCATGATAAAGAAGATTCAAAGAGAGTGAGATGCCAGCTCCTTTCATTCAGTCAGTAGCTTCAAACATTTCTGGTATATGAATAACATGATGTTTTTCAATGGTAAAAATCAATGAATATTGTAAATGCACAAACAGTAATTTCTCCGCATTGCAAGGTGCAATTCTGAAATTTTTTGCTTTTTCCTGCTCCTCTTAGCATGATAAAGAAGATTCAAAGAGAGTGAGATGCCAGCTCCTTTCATTCAGTCAGTAGCTTCAATCATTTCTGGACGTTTTTCAATGGCAAAAATCAATGAATATTGTAAATGCACAAACAGTATTTTCTCCGCATTGCAAGGTGCAATTCTGAAATTTTTTGCTTTTTCCTGCTCCTCTTAGCATGATAAAGAAGATTCAAAGAGAGTGAGATGCCAGATCCTTTCATTCAGTCAGTAGCTTCAATCATTTCTGGTATATGAATAACATGATGTTTTTCAATGGCAAAAATCAATGAATATTGTAAATGCACAAACAGTAATTTCTCCGCATTGCAAGGTGCAATTCTGAAATTTTTTGCTTTTTCCTGCTCCTCTTAGCATGATAAAGAAGATTCAAAGAGAGTGAGATGCCAGCTCCTTTCATTCAGTCAGTAGCTTCAATCATTTCTGGTATATGAATAACATGTTTTTCAATGGCAAAAATCAATGAATATTGTAAATGCGCAAACAGTAATTTATCCGCATTGCAAGGTGCAATTCTGAAATTTTTTGCTTTTTCCTGCTCCTCTTAGCATGATAAAGAAGATTCAAAGAGAGTGAGATGCCAGCTCCTTTCATTCAGTCAGTAGCTTCAAACATTTCTGGTATATGAATAACATGATGTTTTTCAATGGCAAAAATCAATGAATATTGTAAATGCACAAACAGTAATTTCTCCGCATTACAAGGTGCAATTCTGAAATTTTTTGCTTTTTCCTGCTCCTCTTAGCATGATAAAGAAGATTCAAAGAGAGTGAGATGCCAGCTCCTTTCGTTCAGTCAGTAGCTTCAATCATTTCTGGACGTTTTTCAATGGTAAAAATCAATGAATATTGTAAATGCACAAACAGTAATTTCTCCGCAATGCAAGGTGCAATTCTGAAATGTTTTGCTTTTTCCTGCTCCTCTTAGCATGATAAAGAAGATTCAAAGAGAGTGAGATGCCAGCTACTTTCATTCAGTCAGTAGCTTCAATCATTTCTGGTATATGAATAACATGATGTTTTTCAATGGCAAAAATCAATGAATATTGTAAATGCACAAACAGTAATTTCTCCGCATTGCAAGGTGCAATTCTGAAATTTTTTGCTTTTTCCTGCTCCTCTTAGCATGATAAAGAAGATTCAAAGAGAGTGAGATGCCAGCTCCTTTCATTCAGTCAGTAGCTTCAATCATTTCTGGTATATGAATAACATGATGTTTTTCAATGGCAAAAATCAATGAATATTGTAAATGCGCAAACAGTAATTTATCCGCATTGCAAGGTGCAATTCTAAAATTTTTTGCTTTTTCCTGCTCCTCTTAGCATGATAAAGAAGATTCAAAGAGAGTGAGATGCCAGCTCCTTTCATTCAGTCAGTAGCTTCAAACATTTCTGGTATATGAATAACATGATGTTTTTCAATGGCAAAAATCAATGAATATTGTAAATGCACAAACAGTAATTTCTCCGCATTGCAAGGTGCAATTCTGAAATTTTTTGCTTTTTCCTGCTCCTCTTAGCATGATAAAGAAGATTCAAAGAGAGTGAGATGCCAGCTCCTTTCATTCAGTCAGTAGCTTCAATCATTTCTGGTATATGAATAACATGATGTTTTTCAATGGCAAAAATCAATGAATTTTGTAAATGCACAAACAGCAATTTCTCCGCATTGCAAGGTGCAATTCTGAAATTTTTTGCTTTTTCCTGCTCCTCTTAGCATGATAAAGAAGATTCAAAGAGAGTGAGATGCCAGCTCCTTTCATTCAGTCAGTAGCTTCAATCATTTCTGGACGTTTTTCAATGGCAAAAATCAATGAATATTGTAAATGCACAAACAGTAATTTCTCCACATTGCAAGGTGCAATTCTGAAATTTTTTGCTTTTTCCTGCTCCTCTTAGCATGATAAAGAAGATTCAAAGAGAGTGAGATGCCAGCTCCTTTCATTCAGTCAGTAGCTTCAAACATTTCTGGTATATGAATAACATGATGTTTTTCAATGGCAAAAATCAATGAATATTGTAAATGCACAAACAGTAATTTCTCCGCATTGCAAGGTGCAATTCTGAAATTTTTTGCTTTTTCCTGCTCCTCTTAGCATGATAAAGAAGATTCAAAGAGAGTGAGATGCCAGCTCCTTTCGTTCAGTCAGTAGCTTCAATCATTTCTGGACGTTTTTCAATGGTAAAAATCAATGAATATTGTAAATGCACAAACAGTAATTTCTCCGCATTGCAAGGTGCAATTCTGAAATTTTTTGCTTTTTCCTGCTCCTCTTAGCATGATAAAGAAGATTCAAAGAGAGTGAGATGCCAGCTCCTTTCATTCAGTCAGTAGCTTCAATCATTTCTGGACGTTTTTCAATGGCAAAAATCAATGAATATTGTAAATGCACAAACAGTAATTTCTCCGCATTGCAAGGTGCAATTCTGAAATTTTTTGCTTTTTCCTGCTCCTCTTAGCATGATAAAGAAGATTCAAAGAGAGTGAGATGCCAGCTCCTTTCATTCAGTCAGTAGCTTCAAACATTTCTGGTATATGAATAACATGATGTTTTTCAATGGTAAAAATCAATGAATATTGTAAATGCACAAACAGTAATTTCTCCGCATTGCAAGGTGCAATTCTGAAATTTTTTGCTTTTTCCTGCTCCTCTTAGCATGATAAAGAAGATTCAAAGAGAGTGAGATGCCAGATCCTTTCATTCAGTCAGTAGCTTCAATCATTTCTGGTATATGAATAACATGATGTTTTTCAATGGCAAAAATCAATGAATATTGTAAATGCACAAACAGTAATTTCTCCGCATTGCAAGGTGCAATTCTGAAATTTTTTGCTTTTTCCTGCTCCTCTTAGCATGATAAAGAAGATTCAAAGAGAGTGAGATGCCAGCTCCTTTCATTCAGTCAGTAGCTTCAATCATTTCTGGTATATGAATAACATGTTTTTCAATGGCAAAAATCAATGAATATTGTAAATGCGCAAACAGTAATTTATCCGCATTGCAAGGTGCAATTCTGAAATTTTTTGCTTTTTCCTGCTCCTCTTAGCATGATAAAGAAGATTCAAAGAGAGTGAGATGCCAGCTCCTTTCATTCAGTCAGTAGCTTCAAACATTTCTGGTATATGAATAACATGATGTTTTTCAATGGCAAAAATCAATGAATATTGTAAATGCACAAACAGTAATTTCTCCGCATTGCAAGGTGCAATTCTGAAATTTTTTGCTTTTTCCTGCTCCTCTTAGCATGATAAAGAAGATTCAAAGAGAGTGAGATGCCAGCTCCTTTCGTTCAGTCAGTAGCTTCAATCATTTCTGGACGTTTTTCAATGGTAAAAATCAATGAATATTGTAAATGCACAAACAGTAATTTCTCCGCAATGCAAGGTGCAATTCTGAAATGTTTTGCTTTTTCCTGCTCCTCTTAGCATGATAAAGAAGATTCAAAGAGAGTGAGATGCCAGCTACTTTCATTCAGTCAGTAGCTTCAATCATTTCTGGTATATGAATAACATGATGTTTTTCAATGGCAAAAATCAATGAATATTGTAAATGCACAAACAGTAATTTCTCCGCATTGCAAGGTGCAATTCTGAAATTTTTTGCTTTTTCCTGCTCCTCTTAGCATGATAAAGAAGATTCAAAGAGAGTGAGATGCCAGCTCCTTTCATTCAGTCAGTAGCTTCAATCATTTCTGGTATATGAATAACATGATGTTTTTCAATGGCAAAAATCAATGAATATTGTAAATGCGCAAACAGTAATTTATCCGCATTGCAAGGTGCAATTCTAAAATTTTTTGCTTTTTCCTGCTCCTCTTAGCATGATAAAGAAGATTCAAAGAGAGTGAGATGCCAGCTCCTTTCATTCAGTCAGTAGCTTCAAACATTTCTGGTATATGAATAACATGATGTTTTTCAATGGCAAAAATCAATGAATATTGTAAATGCACAAACAGTAATTTCTCCGCATTGCAAGGTGCAATTCTGAAATTTTTTGCTTTTTCCTGCTCCTCTTAGCATGATAAAGAAGATTCAAAGAGAGTGAGATGCCAGCTCCTTTCATTCAGTCAGTAGCTTCAATCATTTCTGGTATATGAATAACATGATGTTTTTCAATGGCAAAAATCAATGAATTTTGTAAATGCACAAACAGCAATTTCTCCGCATTGCAAGGTGCAATTCTGAAATTTTTTGCTTTTTCCTGCTCCTCTTAGCATGATAAAGAAGATTCAAAGAGAGTGAGATGCCAGCTCCTTTCATTCAGTCAGTAGCTTCAATCATTTCTGGACGTTTTTCAATGGCAAAAATCAATGAATATTGTAAATGCACAAACAGTAATTTCTCCACATTGCAAGGTGCAATTCTGAAATTTTTTGCTTTTTCCTGCTCCTCTTAGCATGATAAAGAAGATTCAAAGAGAGTGAGATGCCAGCTCCTTTCATTCAGTCAGTAGCTTCAAACATTTCTGGTATATGAATAACATGATGTTTTTCAATGGCAAAAATCAATGAATATTGTAAATGCACAAACAGTAATTTCTCCGCATTGCAAGGTGCAATTCTGAAATTTTTTGCTTTTTCCTGCTCCTCTTAGCAAGATAAAGAAGATTCAAAGAGAGTGAGATGCCAGCTCCTTTCGTTCAGTCAGTAGCTTCAATCATTTCTGGACGTTTTTCAATGGTAAAAATCAATGAATATTGTAAATGCACAAACAGTAATTTCTCCGCATTGCAAGGTGCAATTCTGAAATTTTTTGCTTTTTCCTGCTCCTCTTAGCATGATAAAGAAGATTCAAAGAGAGTGAGATGCCAGCTCCTTTCATTCAGTCAGTAGCTTCAATCATTTCTGGACGTTTTTCAATGGCAAAAATCAATAAATATTGTAAATGCACAAACAGTAATTTCTCCGCATTGCAAGGTGCAATTCTGAAATTTTTTGCTTTTTCCTGCTCCTCTTAGCATGATAAAGAAGATTCAAAGAGAGTGAGATGCCAGCTCCTTTCATTCAGTCAGTAGCTTCAAACATTTCTGGTATATGAATAACATGATGTTTTTCAATGGTAAAAATCAATGAATACTGTAAATGCACAAACAGTAATTTCTCCGCATTGCAAGGTGCAATTCTGAAATTTTTTGCTTTTTCCTGCTCCTCTTAGCATGATAAAGAAGATTCAAAGAGAGTGAGATGCCAGCTCCTTTCATTCAGTCAGTAGCTTCAATCATTTCTGGACGTTTTTCAATGGCAAAAATCAATGAATATTGTAAATGCACAAACAGTAATTTCTCCGCATTGCAAGGTGCAATTCTGAAATTTTTTGCTTTTTCCTGCTCCTCTTAGCATGATAAAGAAGATTCAAAGAGAGTGAGATGCCAGATCCTTTCATTCAGTCAGTAGCTTCAATCATTTCTGGTATATGAATAACATGATGTTTTTCAATGGCAAAAATCAATGAATATTGTAAATGCACAAACAGTAATTTCTCCGCATTGCAAGGTGCAATTCTGAAATTTTTTGCTTTTTCCTGCTCCTCTTAGCATGATAAAGAAGATTCAAAGAGAGTGAGATGCCAGCTCCTTTCATTCAGTCAGTAGCTTCAATCATTTCTGGTATATGAATAACATGTTTTTCAATGGCAAAAATCAATGAATATTGTAAATGCGCAAACAGTAATTTATCCGCATTGCAAGGTGCAATTCTGAAATTTTTTGCTTTTTCCTGCTCCTCTTAGCATGATAAAGAAGATTCAAAGAGAGTGAGATGCCAGCTCCTTTCATTCAGTCAGTAGCTTCAAACATTTCTGGTATATGAATAACATGATGTTTTTCAATGGCAAAAATCAATGAATATTGTAAATGCACAAACAGTAATTTCTCCGCATTGCAAGGTGCAATTCTGAAATTTTTTGCTTTTTCCTGCTCCTCTTAGCATGATAAAGAAGATTCAAAGAGAGTGAGATGCCAGCTCCTTTCGTTCAGTCAGTAGCTTCAATCATTTCTGGACGTTTTTCAATGGTAAAAATCAATGAATATTGTAAATGCACAAACAGTAATTTCTCCGCAATGCAAGGTGCAATTCTGAAATGTTTTGCTTTTTCCTGCTCCTCTTAGCATGATAAAGAAGATTCAAAGAGAGTGAGATGCCAGCTACTTTCATTCAGTCAGTAGCTTCAATCATTTCTGGTATATGAATAACATGATGTTTTTCAATGGCAAAAATCAATGAATATTGTAAATGCACAAACAGTAATTTCTCCGCATTGCAAGGTGCAATTCTGAAATTTTTTGCTTTTTCCTGCTCCTCTTAGCATGATAAAGAAGATTCAAAGAGAGTGAGATGCCAGCTCCTTTCATTCAGTCAGTAGCTTCAATCATTTCTGGTATATGAATAACATGATGTTTTTCAATGGCAAAAATCAATGAATTTTGTAAATGCACAAACAGCAATTTCTCCGCATTGCAAGGTGCAATTCTGAAATTTTTTGCTTTTTCCTGCTCCTCTTAGCATGATAAAGAAGATTCAAAGAGAGTGAGATGCCAGCTCCTTTCATTCAGTCAGTAGCTTCAATCATTTCTGGACGTTTTTCAATGGCAAAAATCAATGAATATTGTAAATGCACAAACAGTAATTTCTCCACATTGCAAGGTGCAATTCTGAAATTTTTTGCTTTTTCCTGCTCCTCTTAGCATGATAAAGAAGATTCAAAGAGAGTGAGATGCCAGCTCCTTTCATTCAGTCAGTAGCTTCAAACATTTCTGGTATATGAATAACATGATGTTTTTCAATGGCAAAAATCAATGAATATTGTAAATGCACAAACAGTAATTTCTCCGCATTGCAAGGTGCAATTCTGAAATTTTTTGCTTTTTCCTGCTCCTCTTAGCATGATAAAGAAGATTCAAAGAGAGTGAGATGCCAGCTCCTTTCGTTCAGTCAGTAGCTTCAATCATTTCTGGACGTTTTTCAATGGTAAAAATCAATGAATATTGTAAATGCACAAACAGTAATTTCTCCGCATTGCAAGGTGCAATTCTGAAATTTTTTGCTTTTTCCTGCTCCTCTTAGCATGATAAAGAAGATTCAAAGAGAGTGAGATGCCAGCTCCTTTCATTCAGTCAGTAGCTTCAATCATTTCTGGACGTTTTTCAATGGCAAAAATCAATGAATATTGTAAATGCACAAACAGTAATTTCTCCGCATTGCAAGGTGCAATTCTGAAATTTTTTGCTTTTTCCTGCTCCTCTTAGCATGATAAAGAAGATTCAAAGAGAGTGAGATGCCAGCTCCTTTCATTCAGTCAGTAGCTTCAAACATTTCTGGTATATGAATAACATGATGTTTTTCAATGGTAAAAATCAATGAATATTGTAAATGCACAAACAGTAATTTCTCCGCATTGCAAGGTGCAATTCTGAAATTTTTTGCTTTTTCCTGCTCCTCTTAGCATGATAAAGAAGATTCAAAGAGAGTGAGATGCCAGCTCCTTTCATTCAGTCAGTAGCTTCAATCATTTCTGGACGTTTTTCAATGGCAAAAATCAATGAATATTGTAAATGCACAAACAGTATTTTCTCCGCATTGCAAGGTGCAATTCTGAAATTTTTTGCTTTTTCCTGCTCCTCTTAGCATGATAAAGAAGATTCAAAGAGAGTGAGATGCCAGATCCTTTCATTCAGTCAGTAGCTTCAATCATTTCTGGTATATGAATAACATGATGTTTTTCAATGGCAAAAATCAATGAATATTGTAAATGCACAAACAGTAATTTCTCCGCATTGCAAGGTGCAATTCTGAAATTTTTTGCTTTTTCCTGCTCCTCTTAGCATGATAAAGAAGATTCAAAGAGAGTGAGATGCCAGCTCCTTTCATTCAGTCAGTAGCTTCAATCATTTCTGGTATATGAATAACATGATGTTTTTCAATGGCAAAAATCAATGAATTTTGTAAATGCACAAACAGCAATTTCTCCGCATTGCAAGGTGCAATTCTGAAATTTTTTGCTTTTTCCTGCTCCTCTTAGCATGATAAAGAAGATTCAAAGAGAGTGAGATGCCAGCTCCTTTCATTCAGTCAGTAGCTTCAATCATTTCTGGACGTTTTTCAATGGCAAAAATCAATGAATATTGTAAATGCACAAACAGTAATTTCTCCACATTGCAAGGTGCAATTCTGAAATTTTTTGCTTTTTCCTGCTCCTCTTAGCATGATAAAGAAGATTCAAAGAGAGTGAGATGCCAGCTCCTTTCATTCAGTCAGTAGCTTCAAACATTTCTGGTATATGAATAACATGATGTTTTTCAATGGCAAAAATCAATGAATATTGTAAATGCACAAACAGTAATTTCTCCGCATTGCAAGGTGCAATTCTGAAATTTTTTGCTTTTTCCTGCTCCTCTTAGCATGATAAAGAAGATTCAAAGAGAGTGAGATGCCAGCTCCTTTCGTTCAGTCAGTAGCTTCAATCATTTCTGGACGTTTTTCAATGGTAAAAATCAATGAATATTGTAAATGCACAAACAGTAATTTCTCCGCATTGCAAGGTGCAATTCTGAAATTTTTTGCTTTTTCCTGCTCCTCTTAGCATGATAAAGAAGATTCAAAGAGAGTGAGATGCCAGCTCCTTTCATTCAGTCAGTAGCTTCAATCATTTCTGGACGTTTTTCAATGGCAAAAATCAATGAATATTGTAAATGCACAAACAGTAATTTCTCCGCATTGCAAGGTGCAATTCTGAAATTTTTTGCTTTTTCCTGCTCCTCTTAGCATGATAAAGAAGATTCAAAGAGAGTGAGATGCCAGCTCCTTTCATTCAGTCAGTAGCTTCAAACATTTCTGGTATATGAATAACATGATGTTTTTCAATGGTAAAAATCAATGAATATTGTAAATGCACAAACAGTAATTTCTCCGCATTGCAAGGTGCAATTCTGAAATTTTTTGCTTTTTCCTGCTCCTCTTAGCATGATAAAGAAGATTCAAAGAGAGTGAGATGCCAGCTCCTTTCATTCAGTCAGTAGCTTCAATCATTTCTGGACGTTTTTCAATGGCAAAAATCAATGAATATTGTAAATGCACAAACAGTATTTTCTCCGCATTGCAAGGTGCAATTCTGAAATTTTTTGCTTTTTCCTGCTCCTCTTAGCATGATAAAGAAGATTCAAAGAGAGTGAGATGCCAGATCCTTTCATTCAGTCAGTAGCTTCAATCATTTCTGGTATATGAATAACATGATGTTTTTCAATGGCAAAAATCAATGAATATTGTAAATGCACAAACAGTAATTTCTCCGCATTGCAAGGTGCAATTCTGAAATTTTTTGCTTTTTCCTGCTCCTCTTAGCATGATAAAGAAGATTCAAAGAGAGTGAGATGCCAGCTCCTTTCATTCAGTCAGTAGCTTCAATCATTTCTGGTATATGAATAACATGTTTTTCAATGGCAAAAATCAATGAATATTGTAAATGCGCAAACAGTAATTTATCCGCATTGCAAGGTGCAATTCTGAAATTTTTTGCTTTTTCCTGCTCCTCTTAGCATGATAAAGAAGATTCAAAGAGAGTGAGATGCCAGCTCCTTTCATTCAGTCAGTAGCTTCAAACATTTCTGGTATATGAATAACATGATGTTTTTCAATGGCAAAAATCAATGAATATTGTAAATGCACAAACAGTAATTTCTCCGCATTACAAGGTGCAATTCTGAAATTTTTTGCTTTTTCCTGCTCCTCTTAGCATGATAAAGAAGATTCAAAGAGAGTGAGATGCCAGCTCCTTTCGTTCAGTCAGTAGCTTCAATCATTTCTGGACGTTTTTCAATGGTAAAAATCAATGAATATTGTAAATGCACAAACAGTAATTTCTCCGCAATGCAAGGTGCAATTCTGAAATGTTTTGCTTTTTCCTGCTCCTCTTAGCATGATAAAGAAGATTCAAAGAGAGTGAGATGCCAGCTACTTTCATTCAGTCAGTAGCTTCAATCATTTCTGGTATATGAATAACATGATGTTTTTCAATGGCAAAAATCAATGAATATTGTAAATGCACAAACAGTAATTTCTCCGCATTGCAAGGTGCAATTCTGAAATTTTTTGCTTTTTCCTGCTCCTCTTAGCATGATAAAGAAGATTCAAAGAGAGTGAGATGCCAGCTCCTTTCATTCAGTCAGTAGCTTCAATCATTTCTGGTATATGAATAACATGATGTTTTTCAATGGCAAAAATCAATGAATATTGTAAATGCGCAAACAGTAATTTATCCGCATTGCAAGGTGCAATTCTAAAATTTTTTGCTTTTTCCTGCTCCTCTTAGCATGATAAAGAAGATTCAAAGAGAGTGAGATGCCAGCTCCTTTCATTCAGTCAGTAGCTTCAAACATTTCTGGTATATGAATAACATGATGTTTTTCAATGGCAAAAATCAATGAATATTGTAAATGCACAAACAGTAATTTCTCCGCATTGCAAGGTGCAATTCTGAAATTTTTTGCTTTTTCCTGCTCCTCTTAGCATGATAAAGAAGATTCAAAGAGAGTGAGATGCCAGCTCCTTTCATTCAGTCAGTAGCTTCAATCATTTCTGGTATATGAATAACATGATGTTTTTCAATGGCAAAAATCAATGAATTTTGTAAATGCACAAACAGCAATTTCTCCGCATTGCAAGGTGCAATTCTGAAATTTTTTGCTTTTTCCTGCTCCTCTTAGCATGATAAAGAAGATTCAAAGAGAGTGAGATGCCAGCTCCTTTCATTCAGTCAGTAGCTTCAATCATTTCTGGACGTTTTTCAATGGCAAAAATCAATGAATATTGTAAATGCACAAACAGTAATTTCTCCACATTGCAAGGTGCAATTCTGAAATTTTTTGCTTTTTCCTGCTCCTCTTAGCATGATAAAGAAGATTCAAAGAGAGTGAGATGCCAGCTCCTTTCATTCAGTCAGTAGCTTCAAACATTTCTGGTATATGAATAACATGATGTTTTTCAATGGCAAAAATCAATGAATATTGTAAATGCACAAACAGTAATTTCTCCGCATTGCAAGGTGCAATTCTGAAATTTTTTGCTTTTTCCTGCTCCTCTTAGCATGATAAAGAAGATTCAAAGAGAGTGAGATGCCAGCTCCTTTCGTTCAGTCAGTAGCTTCAATCATTTCTGGACGTTTTTCAATGGTAAAAATCAATGAATATTGTAAATGCACAAACAGTAATTTCTCCGCATTGCAAGGTGCAATTCTGAAATTTTTTGCTTTTTCCTGCTCCTCTTAGCATGATAAAGAAGATTCAAAGAGAGTGAGATGCCAGCTCCTTTCATTCAGTCAGTAGCTTCAATCATTTCTGGACGTTTTTCAATGGCAAAAATCAATGAATATTGTAAATGCACAAACAGTAATTTCTCCGCATTGCAAGGTGCAATTCTGAAATTTTTTGCTTTTTCCTGCTCCTCTTAGCATGATAAAGAAGATTCAAAGAGAGTGAGATGCCAGCTCCTTTCATTCAGTCAGTAGCTTCAAACATTTCTGGTATATGAATAACATGATGTTTTTCAATGGTAAAAATCAATGAATATTGTAAATGCACAAACAGTAATTTCTCCGCATTGCAAGGTGCAATTCTGAAATTTTTTGCTTTTTCCTGCTCCTCTTAGCATGATAAAGAAGATTCAAAGAGAGTGAGATGCCAGATCCTTTCATTCAGTCAGTAGCTTCAATCATTTCTGGTATATGAATAACATGATGTTTTTCAATGGCAAAAATCAATGAATATTGTAAATGCACAAACAGTAATTTCTCCGCATTGCAAGGTGCAATTCTGAAATTTTTTGCTTTTTCCTGCTCCTCTTAGCATGATAAAGAAGATTCAAAGAGAGTGAGATGCCAGCTCCTTTCATTCAGTCAGTAGCTTCAATCATTTCTGGTATATGAATAACATGTTTTTCAATGGCAAAAATCAATGAATATTGTAAATGCGCAAACAGTAATTTATCCGCATTGCAAGGTGCAATTCTGAAATTTTTTGCTTTTTCCTGCTCCTCTTAGCATGATAAAGAAGATTCAAAGAGAGTGAGATGCCAGCTCCTTTCATTCAGTCAGTAGCTTCAAACATTTCTGGTATATGAATAACATGATGTTTTTCAATGGCAAAAATCAATGAATATTGTAAATGCACAAACAGTAATTTCTCCGCATTGCAAGGTGCAATTCTGAAATTTTTTGCTTTTTCCTGCTCCTCTTAGCATGATAAAGAAGATTCAAAGAGAGTGAGATGCCAGCTCCTTTCGTTCAGTCAGTAGCTTCAATCATTTCTGGACGTTTTTCAATGGTAAAAATCAATGAATATTGTAAATGCACAAACAGTAATTTCTCCGCAATGCAAGGTGCAATTCTGAAATGTTTTGCTTTTTCCTGCTCCTCTTAGCATGATAAAGAAGATTCAAAGAGAGTGAGATGCCAGCTACTTTCATTCAGTCAGTAGCTTCAATCATTTCTGGTATATGAATAACATGATGTTTTTCAATGGCAAAAATCAATGAATATTGTAAATGCACAAACAGTAATTTCTCCGCATTGCAAGGTGCAATTCTGAAATTTTTTGCTTTTTCCTGCTCCTCTTAGCATGATAAAGAAGATTCAAAGAGAGTGAGATGCCAGCTCCTTTCATTCAGTCAGTAGCTTCAATCATTTCTGGTATATGAATAACATGATGTTTTTCAATGGCAAAAATCAATGAATATTGTAAATGCGCAAACAGTAATTTATCCGCATTGCAAGGTGCAATTCTAAAATTTTTTGCTTTTTCCTGCTCCTCTTAGCATGATAAAGAAGATTCAAAGAGAGTGAGATGCCAGCTCCTTTCATTCAGTCAGTAGCTTCAAACATTTCTGGTATATGAATAACATGATGTTTTTCAATGGCAAAAATCAATGAATATTGTAAATGCACAAACAGTAATTTCTCCGCATTGCAAGGTGCAATTCTGAAATTTTTTGCTTTTTCCTGCTCCTCTTAGCATGATAAAGAAGATTCAAAGAGAGTGAGATGCCAGCTCCTTTCATTCAGTCAGTAGCTTCAATCATTTCTGGTATATGAATAACATGATGTTTTTCAATGGCAAAAATCAATGAATTTTGTAAATGCACAAACAGCAATTTCTCCGCATTGCAAGGTGCAATTCTGAAATTTTTTGCTTTTTCCTGCTCCTCTTAGCATGATAAAGAAGATTCAAAGAGAGTGAGATGCCAGCTCCTTTCATTCAGTCAGTAGCTTCAATCATTTCTGGACGTTTTTCAATGGCAAAAATCAATGAATATTGTAAATGCACAAACAGTAATTTCTCCACATTGCAAGGTGCAATTCTGAAATTTTTTGCTTTTTCCTGCTCCTCTTAGCATGATAAAGAAGATTCAAAGAGAGTGAGATGCCAGCTCCTTTCATTCAGTCAGTAGCTTCAAACATTTCTGGTATATGAATAACATGATGTTTTTCAATGGCAAAAATCAATGAATATTGTAAATGCACAAACAGTAATTTCTCCGCATTGCAAGGTGCAATTCTGAAATTTTTTGCTTTTTCCTGCTCCTCTTAGCATGATAAAGAAGATTCAAAGAGAGTGAGATGCCAGCTCCTTTCGTTCAGTCAGTAGCTTCAATCATTTCTGGACGTTTTTCAATGGTAAAAATCAATGAATATTGTAAATGCACAAACAGTAATTTCTCCGCATTGCAAGGTGCAATTCTGAAATTTTTTGCTTTTTCCTGCTCCTCTTAGCATGATAAAGAAGATTCAAAGAGAGTGAGATGCCAGCTCCTTTCATTCAGTCAGTAGCTTCAATCATTTCTGGACGTTTTTCAATGGCAAAAATCAATAAATATTGTAAATGCACAAACAGTAATTTCTCCGCATTGCAAGGTGCAATTCTGAAATTTTTTGCTTTTTCCTGCTCCTCTTAGCATGATAAAGAAGATTCAAAGAGAGTGAGATGCCAGCTCCTTTCATTCAGTCAGTAGCTTCAAACATTTCTGGTATATGAATAACATGATGTTTTTCAATGGTAAAAATCAATGAATATTGTAAATGCACAAACAGTAATTTCTCCGCATTGCAAGGTGCAATTCTGAAATTTTTTGCTTTTTCCTGCTCCTCTTAGCATGATAAAGAAGATTCAAAGAGAGTGAGATGCCAGCTCCTTTCATTCAGTCAGTAGCTTCAATCATTTCTGGACGTTTTTCAATGGCAAAAATCAATGAATATTGTAAATGCACAAACAGTAATTTCTCCGCATTGCAAGGTGCAATTCTGAAATTTTTTGCTTTTTCCTGCTCCTCTTAGCATGATAAAGAAGATTCAAAGAGAGTGAGATGCCAGATCCTTTCATTCAGTCAGTAGCTTCAATCATTTCTGGTATATGAATAACATGATGTTTTTCAATGGCAAAAATCAATGAATATTGTAAATGCACAAACAGTAATTTCTCCGCATTGCAAGGTGCAATTCTGAAATTTTTTGCTTTTTCCTGCTCCTCTTAGCATGATAAAGAAGATTCAAAGAGAGTGAGATGCCAGCTCCTTTCATTCAGTCAGTAGCTTCAATCATTTCTGGTATATGAATAACATGTTTTTCAATGGCAAAAATCAATGAATATTGTAAATGCGCAAACAGTAATTTATCCGCATTGCAAGGTGCAATTCTGAAATTTTTTGCTTTTTCCTGCTCCTCTTAGCATGATAAAGAAGATTCAAAGAGAGTGAGATGCCAGCTCCTTTCATTCAGTCAGTAGCTTCAAACATTTCTGGTATATGAATAACATGATGTTTTTCAATGGCAAAAATCAATGAATATTGTAAATGCACAAACAGTAATTTCTCCGCATTGCAAGGTGCAATTCTGAAATTTTTTGCTTTTTCCTGCTCCTCTTAGCATGATAAAGAAGATTCAAAGAGAGTGAGATGCCAGCTCCTTTCGTTCAGTCAGTAGCTTCAATCATTTCTGGACGTTTTTCAATGGTAAAAATCAATGAATATTGTAAATGCACAAACAGTAATTTCTCCGCAATGCAAGGTGCAATTCTGAAATGTTTTGCTTTTTCCTGCTCCTCTTAGCATGATAAAGAAGATTCAAAGAGAGTGAGATGCCAGCTACTTTCATTCAGTCAGTAGCTTCAATCATTTCTGGTATATGAATAACATGATGTTTTTCAATGGCAAAAATCAATGAATATTGTAAATGCACAAACAGTAATTTCTCCGCATTGCAAGGTGCAATTCTGAAATTTTTTGCTTTTTCCTGCTCCTCTTAGCATGATAAAGAAGATTCAAAGAGAGTGAGATGCCAGCTCCTTTCATTCAGTCAGTAGCTTCAATCATTTCTGGTATATGAATAACATGATGTTTTTCAATGGCAAAAATCAATGAATATTGTAAATGCGCAAACAGTAATTTATCCGCATTGCAAGGTGCAATTCTAAAATTTTTTGCTTTTTCCTGCTCCTCTTAGCATGATAAAGAAGATTCAAAGAGAGTGAGATGCCAGCTCCTTTCATTCAGTCAGTAGCTTCAAACATTTCTGGTATATGAATAACATGATGTTTTTCAATGGCAAAAATCAATGAATATTGTAAATGCACAAACAGTAATTTCTCCGCATTGCAAGGTGCAATTCTGAAATTTTTTGCTTTTTCCTGCTCCTCTTAGCATGATAAAGAAGATTCAAAGAGAGTGAGATGCCAGCTCCTTTCATTCAGTCAGTAGCTTCAATCATTTCTGGTATATGAATAACATGATGTTTTTCAATGGCAAAAATCAATGAATTTTGTAAATGCACAAACAGCAATTTCTCCGCATTGCAAGGTGCAATTCTGAAATTTTTTGCTTTTTCCTGCTCCTCTTAGCATGATAAAGAAGATTCAAAGAGAGTGAGATGCCAGCTCCTTTCATTCAGTCAGTAGCTTCAATCATTTCTGGACGTTTTTCAATGGCAAAAATCAATGAATATTGTAAATGCACAAACAGTAATTTCTCCACATTGCAAGGTGCAATTCTGAAATTTTTTGCTTTTTCCTGCTCCTCTTAGCATGATAAAGAAGATTCAAAGAGAGTGAGATGCCAGCTCCTTTCATTCAGTCAGTAGCTTCAAACATTTCTGGTATATGAATAACATGATGTTTTTCAATGGCAAAAATCAATGAATATTGTAAATGCACAAACAGTAATTTCTCCGCATTGCAAGGTGCAATTCTGAAATTTTTTGCTTTTTCCTGCTCCTCTTAGCATGATAAAGAAGATTCAAAGAGAGTGAGATGCCAGCTCCTTTCGTTCAGTCAGTAGCTTCAATCATTTCTGGACGTTTTTCAATGGTAAAAATCAATGAATATTGTAAATGCACAAACAGTAATTTCTCCGCATTGCAAGGTGCAATTCTGAAATTTTTTGCTTTTTCCTGCTCCTCTTAGCATGATAAAGAAGATTCAAAGAGAGTGAGATGCCAGCTCCTTTCATTCAGTCAGTAGCTTCAATCATTTCTGGACGTTTTTCAATGGCAAAAATCAATGAATATTGTAAATGCACAAACAGTAATTTCTCCGCATTGCAAGGTGCAATTCTGAAATTTTTTGCTTTTTCCTGCTCCTCTTAGCATGATAAAGAAGATTCAAAGAGAGTGAGATGCCAGCTCCTTTCATTCAGTCAGTAGCTTCAAACATTTCTGGTATATGAATAACATGATGTTTTTCAATGGTAAAAATCAATGAATATTGTAAATGCACAAACAGTAATTTCTCCGCATTGCAAGGTGCAATTCTGAAATTTTTTGCTTTTTCCTGCTCCTCTTAGCATGATAAAGAAGATTCAAAGAGAGTGAGATGCCAGATCCTTTCATTCAGTCAGTAGCTTCAATCATTTCTGGTATATGAATAACATGATGTTTTTCAATGGCAAAAATCAATGAATATTGTAAATGCACAAACAGTAATTTCTCCGCATTGCAAGGTGCAATTCTGAAATTTTTTGCTTTTTCCTGCTCCTCTTAGCATGATAAAGAAGATTCAAAGAGAGTGAGATGCCAGCTCCTTTCATTCAGTCAGTAGCTTCAATCATTTCTGGTATATGAATAACATGTTTTTCAATGGCAAAAATCAATGAATATTGTAAATGCGCAAACAGTAATTTATCCACATTGCAAGGTGCAATTCTGAAATTTTTTGCTTTTTCCTGCTCCTCTTAGCATGATAAAGAAGATTCAAAGAGAGTGAGATGCCAGCTCCTTTCATTCAGTCAGTAGCTTCAAACATTTCTGGTATATGAATAACATGATGTTTTTCAATGGCAAAAATCAATGAATATTGTAAATGCACAAACAGTAATTTCTCCGCATTGCAAGGTGCAATTCTGAAATTTTTTGCTTTTTCCTGCTCCTCTTAGCATGATAAAGAAGATTCAAAGAGAGTGAGATGCCAGCTCCTTTCGTTCAGTCAGTAGCTTCAATCATTTCTGGACGTTTTTCAATGGTAAAAATCAATGAATATTGTAAATGCACAAACAGTAATTTCTCCGCAATGCAAGGTGCAATTCTGAAATGTTTTGCTTTTTCCTGCTCCTCTTAGCATGATAAAGAAGATTCAAAGAGAGTGAGATGCCAGCTACTTTCATTCAGTCAGTAGCTTCAATCATTTCTGGTATATGAATAACATGATGTTTTTCAATGGCAAAAATCAATGAATATTGTAAATGCACAAACAGTAATTTCTCCGCATTGCAAGGTGCAATTCTGAAATTTTTTGCTTTTTCCTGCTCCTCTTAGCATGATAAAGAAGATTCAAAGAGAGTGAGATGCCAGCTCCTTTCATTCAGTCAGTAGCTTCAATCATTTCTGGTATATGAATAACATGATGTTTTTCAATGGCAAAAATCAATGAATATTGTAAATGCACAAACAGTAATTTCTCCGCATTGCAAGGTGCAATTCTGAAATTTTTTGCTTTTTCCTGCTCCTCTTAGCATGATAAAGAAGATTCAAAGAGAGTGAGATGCCAGCTCCTTTCATTCAGTCAGTAGCTTCAATCATTTCTGGTATATGAATAACATGATGTTTTTCAATGGCAAAAATCAATGAATTTTGTAAATGCACAAACAGCAATTTCTCCGCATTGCAAGGTGCAATTCTGAAATTTTTTGCTTTTTCCTGCTCCTCTTAGCATGATAAACAAGATTCAAAGAGAGTGAGATGCCAGCTCCTTTCATTCAGTCAGTAGCTTCAATCATTTCTGGACGTTTTTCAATGGCAAAAATCAATGAATATTGTAAATGCACAAACAGTAATTTCTCCACATTGCAAGGTGCAATTCTGAAATTTTTTGCTTTTTCCTGCTCCTCTTAGCATGATAAAGAAGATTCAAAGAGAGTGAGATGCCAGCTCCTTTCATTCAGTCAGTAGCTTCAAACATTTCTGGTATATGAATAACATGATGTTTTTCAATGGCAAAAATCAATGAATATTGTAAATGCACAAACAGTAATTTCTCCGCATTGCAAGGTGCAATTCTGAAATTTTTTGCTTTTTCCTGCTCCTCTTAGCATGATAAAGAAGATTCAAAGAGAGTGAGATGCCAGCTACTTTCGTTCAGTCAGTAGCTTCAATCATTTCTGGACGTTTTTCAATGGTAAAAATCAATGAATATTGTAAATGCACAAACAGTAATTTCTCCGCATTGCAAGGTGCAATTCTGAAATTTTTTGCTTTTTCCTGCTCCTCTTAGCATGATAAAGAAGATTCAAAGAGAGTGAGATGCCAGCTCCTTTCATTCAGTCAGTAGCTTCAATCATTTCTGGACGTTTTTCAATGGCAAAAATCAATGAATATTGTAAATGCACAAACAGTAATTTCTCCGCATTGCAAGGTGCAATTCTGAAATTTTTTGCTTTTTCCTGCTCCTCTTAGCATGATAAAGAAGATTCAAAGAGAGTGAGATGCCAGCTCCTTTCATTCAGTCAGTAGCTTCAAACATTTCTGGTATATGAATAACATGATGTTTTTCAATGGCAAAAATCAATGAATATTGTAAATGCACAAACAGTAATTTCTCCGCATTGCAAGGTGCAATTCTGAAATTTTTTGCTTTTTCCTGCTCCTCTTAGCATGATAAAGAAGATTCAAAGAGAGTGAGATGCCAGCTCCTTTCATTCAGTCAGTAGCTTCAATCATTTCTGGACGTTTTTCAATGGCAAAAATCAATGAATATTGTAAATGCACAAACAGTAATTTCTCCGCATTGCAAGGTGCAATTCTGAAATTTTTTGCTTTTTCCTGCTCCTCTTAGCATGATAAAGAAGATTCAAAGAGAGTGAGATGCCAGCTCCTTTCGTTCAGTCAGTAGCTTCAATCATTTCTGGACGTTTTTCAATGGTAAAAATCAATGAATATTGTAAATGCACAAACAGTAATTTCTCCGCAATGCAAGGTGCAATTCTGAAATGTTTTGCTTTTTCCTGCTCCTCTTAGCATGATAAAGAAGATTCAAAGAGAGTGAGATGCCAGCTACTTTCATTCAGTCAGTAGCTTCAATCATTTCTGGTATATGAATAACATGATGTTTTTCAATGGCAAAAATCAATGAATATTGTAAATGCACAAACAGTAATTTCTCCGCATTGCAAGGTGCAATTCTGAAATTTTTTGCTTTTTCCTGCTCCTCTTAGCATGATAAAGAAGATTCAAAGAGAGTGAGATGCCAGCTCCTTTCATTCAGTCAGTAGCTTCAATCATTTCTGGTATATGAATAACATGATGTTTTTCAATGGCAAAAATCAATGAATATTGTAAATGCGCAAACAGTAATTTATCCGCATTGCAAGGTGCAATTCTAAAATTTTTTGCTTTTTCCTGCTCCTCTTAGCATGATAAAGAAGATTCAAAGAGAGTGAGATGCCAGCTCCTTTCATTCAGTCAGTAGCTTCAAACATTTCTGGTATATGAATAACATGATGTTTTTCAATGGCAAAAATCAATGAATATTGTAAATGCACAAACAGTAATTTCTCCGCATTGCAAGGTGCAATTCTGAAATTTTTTGCTTTTTCCTGCTCCTCTTAGCATGATAAAGAAGATTCAAAGAGAGTGAGATGCCAGCTCCTTTCATTCAGTCAGTAGCTTCAATCATTTCTGGTATATGAATAACATGATGTTTTTCAATGGCAAAAATCAATGAATTTTGTAAATGCACAAACAGCAATTTCTCCGCATTGCAAGGTGCAATTCTGAAATTTTTTGCTTTTTCCTGCTCCTCTTAGCATGATAAAGAAGATTCAAAGAGAGTGAGATGCCAGCTCCTTTCATTCAGTCAGTAGCTTCAATCATTTCTGGACGTTTTTCAATGGCAAAAATCAATGAATATTGTAAATGCACAAACAGTAATTTCTCCACATTGCAAGGTGCAATTCTGAAATTTTTTGCTTTTTCCTGCTCCTCTTAGCATGATAAAGAAGATTCAAAGAGAGTGAGGTGCCAGCTCCTTTCATTCAGTCAGTAGCTTCAAACATTTCTGGTATATGAATAACATGACGTTTTTCAATGGCAAAAATCAATGAATATTGTAAATGCACAAACAGTAATTTCTCCGCATTGCAAGGTGCAATTCTGAAATTTTTTGCTTTTTCCTGCTCCTCTTAGCATGATAAAGAAGATTCAAAGAGAGTGAGATGCCAGCTCCTTTCGTTCAGTCAGTAGCTTCAATCATTTCTGGTATATGAATAACATGTTTTTCAATGGCAAAAATCAATGAATATTGTAAATGCGCAAACAGTAATTTATCCGCATTGCAAGGTGCAATTCTGAAATTTTTTGCTTTTTCCTGCTCCTCTTAGCATGATAAAGAAGATTCAAAGAGAGTGAGATGCCAGCTCCTTTCATTCAGTCAGTAGCTTCAAACATTTCTGGTATATGAATAACATGTTTTTCAATGGCAAAAATCAATGAATATTGTAAATGCACAAACAGTAATTTCTCCGCATTGCAAGGTGCAATTCTGAAATTTTTTGCTTTTTCCTGCTCCTCTTAGCATGATAAAGAAGATTCAAAGAGAGTGAGATGCCAGCTCCTTTCGTTCAGTCAGTAGCTTCAATCATTTCTGGACGTTTTTCAATGGTAAAAATCAATGAATATTGTAAATGCACAAACAGTAATTTCTCCGCATTGCAAGGTGCAATTCTGAAATTTATTGCTTTTTCCTGCTCCTCTTAGCATGATAAAGAAGATTCAAAGAGAGTGAGATGCCAGCTACTTTCATTCAGTCAGTAGCTTCAATCATTTCTGGTATATGAATAACATGATGTTTTTCAATGGCAAAAATCAATGAATATTGTAAATGCACAAACAGTAATTTCTCCGCATTGCAAGGTGCAATTCTGAAATTTTTTGCTTTTTCCTGCTCCTCTTAGCATGATAAAGAAGATTCAAAGAGAGTGAGATGCCAGCTCCTTTCATTCAGTCAGTAGCTTCAATCATTTCTGGTATATGAATAACATGATGTTTTTCAATGGCAAAAATAAATGAATATTGTAAATGCGCAAACAGTAATTTATCCGCATTGCAAGGTGCAATTCTGAAATTTTTTGCTTTTTCCTGCTCCTCTTAGCATGATAAAGAAGATTCAAAGAGAGTGAGATGCCAGCTCCTTTCATTCAGTCAGTAGCTTCAAACATTTCTGGTATATGAATAACATGATGTTTTTCAATGGCAAAAATCAATGAATATTGTAAATGCACAAACAGTAATTTCTCCGCATTGCAAGGTGCAATTCTGAAATTTTTTGCTTTTTCCTGCTCCTCTTAGCATGATAAAGAAGATTCAAAGAGAGTGAGATGCCAGCTCCTTTCATTCAGTCAGTAGCTTCAATCATTTCTGGTATATGAATAACATGATGTTTTTCAATGGCAAAAATCAATGAATTTTGTAAATGCACAAACAGCAATTTCTCCGCATTGCAAGGTGCAATTCTGAAATTTTTTGCTTTTTCCTGCTCCTCTTAGCATGATAAAGAAGATTCAAAGAGAGTGAGATGCCAGCTCCTTTCATTCAGTCAGTAGCTTCAATCATTTCTGGTATATGAATAACATGTTTTTCAATGGCAAAAATCAATGAATATTGTAAATGCGCAAACAGTAATTTATCCGCATTGCAAGGTGCAATTCTGAAATTTTTTGCTTTTTCCTGCTCCTCTTAGCATGATAAAGAAGATTCAAAGAGAGTGAGATGCCAGCTCCTTTCATTCAGTCAGTAGCTTCAAACATTTCTGGTATATGAATAACATGATGTTTTTCAATGGCAAAAATCAATGAATATTGTAAATGCACAAACAGTAATTTCTCCGCATTGCAAGGTGCAATTCTGAAATTTTTTGCTTTTTCCTGCTCCTCTTAGCATGATAAAGAAGATTCAAAGAGAGTGAGATGCCAGCTCCTTTCATTCAGTCAGTAGCTTCAATCATTTCTGGTATATGAATAACATGATGTTTTTCAATGGCAAAAATCAATGAATTTTGTAAATGCACAAACAGCAATTTCTCCGCATTGCAAGGTGCAATTCTGAAATTTTTTGTTTTTCCTGCTCCTCTTAGCATGATAAAGAAGATTCAAAGAGAGTGAGATGCCAGCTCCTTTCGTTCAGTCAGTAGCTTCAATCATTTCTGGACGTTTTTCAATGGTAAAAATCAATGAATATTGTAAATGCACAAACAGTAATTTCTCCGCATTGCAAGGTGCAATTCTGAAATTTATTGCTTTTTCCTGCTCCTCTTAGCATGATAAAGAAGATTCAAAGAGAGTGAGATGCCAGCTCCTTTCATTCAGTCAGTAGCTTCAATCATTTCTGGTATATGAATAACATGATGTTTTTCAATGGCAAAAATCAATGAATTTTGTAAATGCACAAACAGCAATTTCTCCGCATTGCAAGGTGCAATTCTGAAATTTTTTGCTTTTTCCTGCTCCTCTTAGCATGATAAAGAAGATTCAAAGAGAGTGAGATGCCAGCTCCTTTCATTCAGTCAGTAGCTTCAATCATTTCTGGTATATGAATAACATGTTTTTCAATGGCAAAAATCAATGAATATTGTAAATGCGCAAACAGTAATTTATCCGCATTGCAAGGTGCAATTCTGAAATTTTTTGCTTTTTCCTGCTCCTCTTAGCATGATAAAGAAGATTCAAAGAGAGTGAGATGCCAGCTCCTTTCATTCAGTCAGTAGCTTCAAACATTTCTGGTATATGAATAACATGTTTTTCAATGGCAAAAATCAATGAATATTGTAAATGCACAAACAGTAATTTCTCCGCATTGCAAGGTGCAATTCTGAAATTTTTTGCTTTTTCCTGCTCCTCTTAGCATGATAAAGAAGATTCAAAGAGAGTGAGATGCCAGCTCCTTTCGTTCAGTCAGTAGCTTCAATCATTTCTGGACGTTTTTCAATGGTAAAAATCAATGAATATTGTAAATGCACAAACAGTAATTTCTCCGCATTGCAAGGTGCAATTCTGAAATTTATTGCTTTTTCCTGCTCCTCTTAGCATGATAAAGAAGATTCAAAGAGAGTGAGATGCCAGCTACTTTCATTCAGTCAGTAGCTTCAATCATTTCTGGTATATGAATAACATGATGTTTTTCAATGGCAAAAATCAATGAATATTGTAAATGCACAAACAGTAATTTCTCCGCATTGCAAGGTGCAATTCTGAAATTTTTTGCTTTTTCCTGCTCCTCTTAGCATGATAAAGAAGATTCAAAGAGAGTGAGATGCCAGCTCCTTTCATTCAGTCAGTAGCTTCAATCATTTCTGGTATATGAATAAAATGATGTTTTTCAATGGCAAAAATCAATGAATATTGTAAATGCGCAAACAGTAATTTATCCGCATTGCAAGGTGCAATTCTGAAATTTTTTGCTTTTTCCTGCTCCTCTTAGCATGATAAAGAAGATTCAAAGAGAGTGAGATGCCAGCTCCTTTCATTCAGTCAGTAGCTTCAAACATTTCTGGTATATGAATAACATGATGTTTTTCAATGGCAAAAATCAATGAATATTGTAAATGCACAAACAGTAATTTCTCCGCATTGCAAGGTGCAATTCTGAAATTTTTTGCTTTTTCCTGCTCCTCTTAGCATGATAAAGAAGATTCAAAGAGAGTGAGATGCCAGCTCCTTTCATTCAGTCAGTAGCTTCAATCATTTCTGGTATATGAATAACATGATGTTTTTCAATGGCAAAAATCAATGAATATTGTAAATGCACAAACAGCAATTTCTCCGCATTGCAAGGTGCAATTCTGAAATTTTTTGCTTTTTCCTGCTCCTCTTAGCATGATAAAGAAGATTCAAAGAGAGTGAGATGCCAGCTCCTTTCATTCAGTCAGTAGCTTCAATCATTTCTGGTATATGAATAACATGATGTTTTTCAATGGCAAAAATCAATGAATATTGTAAATGCACAAACAGTAATTTCCCCGCATTGCAAGGTGCAATTCTGAAATTTTTTGCTTTTTCCTGCTCCTCTTAGCATGATAAAGAAGATTCAAAGAGAGTGAGATGCCAGCTCCTTTCATTCAGTCAGTAGCTTCAAACATTTCTGGTATATGAATAACATGATGTTTTTCAATGGTAAAAATCAATGAATATTGTAAATGCACAAACAGTAATTTCTCCGCATTGCAAGGTGCAATTCTGAAATTTTTTGCTTTTTCCTGCTCCTCTTAGCATGATAAAGAAGATTCAAAGAGAGTGAGATGCCAGCTCCTTTCATTCAGTCAGTAGCTTCAATCATTTCTGGTATATGAATAACATGATGTTTTTCAATGGCAAAAATCAATGAATATTGTAAATGCACAAACAGTAATTTCCCCGCATTGCAAGGTGCAATTCTGAAATTTTTTGCTTTTTACTGCTCTTCTTAGCATGATAAAGAAGATTCAAAGAGAGTGAGATGCCAGCTCCTTTCATTCAGTCAGTAGCTTCAATCATTTCTGGAAGTTTTTCAATGGCAAAAATCAATGAATATTGTAAATGCACAAACAGTAATTTCTCCGCATTGCAAGGTGCAATTCTGAAATTTTTTGCTTTTTCCTGCTCCTCTTAGCATGATAAAGAAGATTCAAAGAGAGTGAGATGCCAGCTCCTTTCATTCAGTCAGTAGCTTCAATCATTTCTGGACGTTTTTTAATGGCAAAAATCAATGAATATTGTAAATGCACAAACAGTAATTTCTCCGCATTGCAAGGTGCAATTCTGAAATTTTTTGCTTTTTCCTGCTCCTCTTAGCATGATAAAGAAGATTCAAAGAGAGTGAGATGCCAGCTCCTTTCATTCAGTCAGTAGCTTCAATCATTTCTGGTATATGAATAACATGATGTTTTTCAATGGCAAAAATCAATGAATTTTGTAAATGCACAAACAGCAATTTCTCCGCATTGCAAGGTGCAATTCTGAAATTTTTTGCTTTTTCCTGCTCCTCTTAGCATGATAAAGAAGATTCAAAGAGAGTGAGATGCCAGCTCCTTTCATTCAGTCAGTAGCTTCAATCATTTCTGGTATATGAATAACATGTTTTTCAATGGCAAAAATCAATGAATATTGTAAATGCGCAAACAGTAATTTATCCGCATTGCAAGGTGCAATTCTGAAATTTTTTGCTTTTTCCTGCTCCTCTTAGCATGATAAAGAAGATTCAAAGAGAGTGAGATGCCAGCTCCTTTCATTCAGTCAGTAGCTTCAAACATTTCTGGTATATGAATAACATGATGTTTTTCAATGGCAAAAATCAATGAATATTGTAAATGCACAAACAGTAATTTCTCCGCATTGCAAGGTGCAATTCTGAAATTTTTTGCTTTTTCCTGCTCCTCTTAGCATGATAAAGAAGATTCAAAGAGAGTGAGATGCCAGCTCCTTTCATTCAGTCAGTAGCTTCAATCATTTCTGGTATATGAATAACATGATGTTTTTCAATGGCAAAAATCAATGAATTTTGTAAATGCACAAACAGCAATTTCTCCGCATTGCAAGGTGCAATTCTGAAATTTTTTGATTTTTCCTGCTCCTCTTAGCATGATAAAGAAGATTCAAAGAGAGTGAGATGCCAGCTCCTTTCGTTCAGTCAGTAGCTTCAATCATTTCTGGACGTTTTTCAATGGTAAAAATCAATGAATATTGTAAATGCACAAACAGTAATTTCTCCGCATTGCAAGGTGCAATTCTGAAATTTATTGCTTTTTCCTGCTCCTCTTAGCATGATAAAGAAGATTCAAAGAGAGTGAGATGCCAGCTCCTTTCATTCAGTCAGTAGCTTCAATCATTTCTGGTATATGAATAACATGATGTTTTTCAATGGCAAAAATCAATGAATTTTGTAAATGCACAAACAGCAATTTCTCCGCATTGCAAGGTGCAATTCTGAAATTTTTTGCTTTTTCCTGCTCCTCTTAGCATGATAAAGAAGATTCAAAGAGAGTGAGATGCCAGCTCCTTTCATTCAGTCAGTAGCTTCAATCATTTCTGGTATATGAATAACATGTTTTTCAATGGCAAAAATCAATGAATATTGTAAATGCGCAAACAGTAATTTATCCGCATTGCAAGGTGCAATTCTGAAATTTTTTGCTTTTTCCTGCTCCTCTTAGCATGATAAAGAAGATTCAAAGAGAGTGAGATGCCAGCTCCTTTCATTCAGTCAGTAGCTTCAAACATTTCTGGTATATGAATAACATGTTTTTCAATGGCAAAAATCAATGAATATTGTAAATGCACAAACAGTAATTTCTCCGCATTGCAAGGTGCAATTCTGAAATTTTTTGCTTTTTCCTGCTCCTCTTAGCATGATAAAGAAGATTCAAAGAGAGTGAGATGCCAGCTACTTTCATTCAGTCAGTAGCTTCAATCATTTCTGGTATATGAATAACATGATGTTTTTCAATGGCAAAAATCAATGAATATTGTAAATGCACAAACAGTAATTTCTCCGCATTGCAAGGTGCAATTCTGAAATTTTTTGCTTTTTCCTGCTCCTCTTAGCATGATAAAGAAGATTCAAAGAGAGTGAGATGCCAGCTCCTTTCATTCAGTCAGTAGCTTCAATCATTTCTGGTATATGAATAACATGATGTTTTTCAATGGCAAAAATCAATGAATATTGTAAATGCGCAAACAGTAATTTATCCGCATTGCAAGGTGCAATTCTGAAATTTTTTGCTTTTTCCTGCTCCTCTTAGCATGATAAAGAAGATTCAAAGAGAGTGAGATGCCAGCTCCTTTCATTCAGTCAGTAGCTTCAAACATTTCTGGTATATGAATAACATGATGTTTTTCAATGGCAAAAATCAATGAATATTTTAAATGCACAAACAGTAATTTCTCCGCATTGCAAGGTGCAATTCTGAAATTTTTTGCTTTTTCCTGCTCCTCTTAGCATGATAAAGAAGATTCAAAGAGAGTGAGATGCCAGCTCCTTTCATTCAGTCAGTAGCTTCAATCATTTCTGGTATATGAATAACATGATGTTTTTCAATGGCAAAAATCAATGAATTTTGTAAATGCACAAACAGCAATTTCTCCGCATTGCAAGGTGCAATTCTGAAATTTTTTGCTTTTTCCTGCTCCTCTTAGCATGATAAAGAAGATTCAAAGAGAGTGAGATGCCAGCTACTTTCATTCAGTCAGTAGCTTCAATCATTTCTGGACGTTTTTCAATGGCAAAAATCAATGAATATTGTAAATGCACAAACAGTAATTTCTCCGCATTGCAAGGTGCAATTCTGAAATTTTTTGCTTTTTCCTGCTCCTCTTAGCATGATAAAGAAGATTCAAAGAGAGTGAGATGCCAGCTCCTTTCATTCAGTCAGTAGCTTCAAACATTTCTGGTATATGAATAACATGATGTTTTTCAATGGCAAAAATCAATGAATATTGTAAATGCACAAACAGTAATTTCTCCGCATTGCAAGGTGCAATTCTGAAATTTTTTGCTTTTTCCTGCTCCTCTTAGCATGATAAAGAAGATTCAAAGAGAGTGAGATGCCAGCTCCTTTCGTTCAGTCAGTAGCTTCAATCATTTCTGGACGTTTTTCAATGGTAAAAATCAATGAATATTGTAAATGCACAAACAGTAATTTCTCCGCATTGCAAGGTGCAATTCTGAAATTTTTTGCTTTTTCCTGCTCCTCTTAGCATGATAAAGAAGATTCAAAGAGAGTGAGATGCCAGCTCCTTTCATTCAGTCAGTAGCTTCAATCATTTCTGGACGTTTTTCAATGGCAAAAATCAATGAATATTGTAAATGCACAAACAGTAATTTCTCCGCATTGCAAGGTGCAATTCTGAAATTTTTTGCTTTTTCCTGCTCCTCTTAGCATGATAAAGAAGATTCAAAGAGAGTGAGATGCCAGCTCCTTTCATTCAGTCAGTAGCTTCAAACATTTCTGGTATATGAATAACATGATGTTTTTCAATGGTAAAAATCAATGAATATTGTAAATGCACAAACAGTAATTTCTCCGCATTGCAAGGTGCAATTCTGAAATTTTTTGCTTTTTCCTGCTCCTCTTAGCATGATAAAGAAGATTCAAAGAGAGTGAGATGCCAGCTCCTTTCATTCAGTCAGTAGCTTCAATCATTTCTGGTATATGAATAACATGATGTTTTTCAATGGCAAAAATCAATGAATATTGTAAATGCACAAACAGTAATTTATCCGCATTGCAAGGTGCAATTCTGAAATTTTTTGCTTTTTCCTGCTCCTCTTAGCATGATAAAGAAGATTCAAAGAGAGTGAGATGCCAGCTCCTTTCATTCAGTCAGTAGCTTCAAACATTTCTGGTATATGAATAACATGATGTTTTTCAATGGTAAAAATCAATGAATATTGTAAATGCACAAACAGTAATTTCTCCGCATTGCAAGGTGCAATTCTGAAATTTTTTGCTTTTTCCTGCTCCTCTTAGCATGATAAAGAAGATTCAAAGAGAGTGAGATGCCAGCTCCTTTCATTCAGTCAGTAGCTTCAATCATTTCTGGTATATGAATAACATGATGTTTTTCAATGGCAAAAATCAATGAATATTGTAAATGCACAAACAGTAATTTATCCGCATTGCAAGGTGCAATTCTGAAATTTTTTGCTTTTTCCTGCTCCTCTTAGCATGATAAAGAAGATTCAAAGAGAGTGAGATGCCAGCTCCTTTCATTCAGTCAGTAGCTTCAAACATTTCTGGTATATGAATAACATGATGTTTTTCAATGGCAAAAATCAATGAATATTGTAAATGCACAAACAGTAATTTCTTCGCATTGCAAGGTGCAATTCTGAAATTTTTTGCTTTTTCCTGCTCCTCTTAGCATGATAAAGAAGATTCAAAGAGAGTGAGATGCCAGCTCCTTTCATTCAGTCAGTAGCTTCAATCATTTCTGGTATATGAATAACATGATGTTTTTCAATGGCAAAAATCAATGAATATTGTAAATGCACAAACAGTAATTTATCCGCATTGCAAGGTGCAATTCTGAAATTTTTTGCTTTTTCCTGCTCCTCTTAGCATGATAAAGAAGATTCAAAGAGAGTGAGATGCCAGCTCCTTTCATTCAGTCAGTAGCTTCAAACATTTCTGGTATATGAATAACATGATGTTTTTCAATGGCAAAAATCAATGAATATTGTAAATGCACAAACAGTAATTTCTCCGCATTGCAAGGTGCAATTCTGAAATTTTTTGCTTTTTCCTGCTCCTCTTAGCATGATAAATAAGATTCAAAGAGAGTGAGATGCCAGCTCCTTTCATTCAGTCAGTAGCTTCAATCATTTCTGGAAGTTTTTCAATGGCAAAAATCAATGAATATTGTAAATGCACAAACAGTAATTTCTCCGCATTGCAAGGTGCAATTCTGAAATTTTTTGCTTTTTCCTGCTCCTCTTAGCATGATAAAGAAGATTCAAAGAGAGTGAGATGCCAGCTCCTTTCATTCAGTCAGTAGCTTCAATCATTTCTGGACGTTTTTCAATGGCAAAAATCAATGATTATTGTAAATGCACAAACAGTAATTTCTCCGCATTGCAAGGTGCAATTCTGAAATTTTTTGCTTTTTCCTGCTCCTCTTAGCATGATAAAGAAGATTCAAAGAGAGTGAGATGCCAGCTCCTTTCGTTCAGTCAGTAGCTTCAATCATTTCTGGATGTTTTTCAATGGTAAAAATCAATGAATATTGTAAATGCACAAACAGTAATTTCTCCGCATTGCAAGGTGCAATTCTGAAATTTTTTGCTTTTTCCTGCTCCTCTTAGCATGATAAAGAAGATTCAAAGAGAGTGAGATGCCAGCTCCTTTCATTCAGTCAGTAGCTTCAAACATTTCTGGTATATGAATAACATGATGTTTTTCAATGGCAAAAATCAATGAATATTGTAAATGCACAAACAGTAATTTCTCCGCATTGCAAGGTGCAATTCTGAAATTTTTTGCTTTTTCCTGCTCCTCTTAGCATGATAAAGAAGATTCAAAGAGAGTGAGATGCCAGCTCCTTTCGTTCAGTCAGTAGCTTCAATCATTTCTGGACGTTTTTCAATGGTAAAAATCAATGAATATTGTAAATGCACAAACAGTAATTTCTCCGCATTGCAAGGTGCAATTCTGAAATTTTTTGCTTTTTCCTGCTCCTCTTAGCATGATAAAGAAGATTCAAAGAGAGTGAGATGCCAGCTCCTTTCATTCAGTCAGTAGCTTCAATCATTTCTGGACGTTTTTCAATGGCAAAAATCAATGAATATTGTAAATGCACAAACAGTAATTTCTCCGCATTGCAAGGTGCAATTCTGAAATTTTTTGCTTTTTCCTGCTCCTCTTAGCATGATAAAGAAGATTCTAAGAGGGTGAGATGCCAGCTCCTTTCATTCAGTCAGTAGCTTCAAACATTTCTGGTATATGAATAACATGATGTTTTTCAATGGTAAAAATCAATGAATATTGTAAATGCACAAACAGTAATTTCTCCGCATTGCAAGGTGCAATTCTGAAATTTTTTGCTTTTTCCTGCTCCTCTTAGCATGATAAAGAAGATTCAAAGAGAGTGAGATGCCAGCTCCTTTCATTCAGTCAGTAGCTTCAATCATTTCTGGTATATGAATAACATGATGTTTTTCAATGGCAAAAATCAATGAATATTGTAAATGCACAAACAGTAATTTATCCGCATTGCAAGGTGCAATTCTGAAATTTTTTGCTTTTTCCTGCTCCTCTTAGCATGATAAAGAAGATTCAAAGAGAGTGAGATGCCAGCTCCTTTCATTCAGTCAGTAGCTTCAAACATTTCTGGTATATGAATAACATGATGTTTTTCAATGGTAAAAATCAATGAATATTGTAAATGCACAAACAGTAATTTCTCCGCATTGCAGGTGCAATTCTGAAATTTTTTGCTTTTTCCTGCTCCTCTTAGCATGATAAAGAAGATTCAAAGAGAGTGAGATGCCAGCTCCTTTCATTCAGTCAGTAGCTTCAATCATTTCTGGTATATGAATAACATGATGTTTTTCAATGGCAAAAATCAATGAATATTGTAAATGCACAAACAGTAATTTATCCGCATTGCAAGGTGCAATTCTGAAATTTTTTGCTTTTTCCTGCTCCTCTTAGCATGATAAAGAAGATTCAAAGAGAGTGAGATGCCAGCTCCTTTCATTCAGTCAGTAGCTTCAAACATTTCTGGTATATGAATAACATGATGTTTTTCAATGGCAAAAATCAATGAATATTGTAAATGCACAAACAGTAATTTCTTCGCATTGCAAGGTGCAATTCTGAAATTTTTTGCTTTTTCCTGCTCCTCTTAGCATGATAAATAAGATTCAAAGAGAGTGAGATGCCAGCTCCTTTCATTCAGTCAGTAGCTTCAATCATTTCTGGTATATGAATAACATGATGTTTTTCAATGGCAAAAATCAATGAATATTGTAAATGCACAAACAGTAATTTATCCGCATTGCAAGGTGCAATTCTGAAATTTTTTGCTTTTTCCTGCTCCTCTTAGCATGATAAAGAAGATTCAAAGAGAGTGAGATGCCAGCTCCTTTCATTCAGTCAGTAGCTTCAAACATTTCTGGTATATGAATAACATGATGTTTTTCAATGGCAAAAATCAATGAATATTGTAAATGCACAAACAGTAATTTCTCCGCATTGCAAGGTGCAATTCTGAAATTTTTTGCTTTTTCCTGCTCCTCTTAGCATGATAAATAAGATTCAAAGAGAGTGAGATGCCAGCTCCTTTCATTCAGTCAGTAGCTTCAATCATTTCTGGAAGTTTTTCAATGGCAAAAATCAATGAATATTGTAAATGCACAAACAGTAATTTCTCCGCATTGCAAGGTGCAATTCTGAAATTTTTTGCTTTTTCCTGCTCCTCTTAGCATGATAAAGAAGATTCAAAGAGAGTGAGATGCCAGCTCCTTTCATTCAGTCAGTAGCTTCAATCATTTCTGGACGTTTTTCAATGGCAAAAATCAATGATTATTGTAAATGCACAAACAGTAATTTCTCCGCATTGCAAGGTGCAATTCTGAAATTTTTTGCTTTTTCCTGCTCCTCTTAGCATGATAAAGAAGATTCAAAGAGAGTGAGATGCCAGCTCCTTTCGTTCAGTCAGTAGCTTCAATCATTTCTGGACGTTTTTCAATGGTAAAAATCAATGAATATTGTAAATGCACAAACAGTAATTTCTCCGCATTGCAAGGTGCAATTCTGAAATTTTTTGCTTTTTCCTGCTCCTCTTAGCATGATAAAGAAGATTCAAAGAGAGTGAGATGCCAGCTCCTTTCATTCAGTCAGTAGCTTCAATCATTTCTGGTATATGAATAACATGATGTTTTTCAATGGCAAAAATCAATGAATATTGTAAATGCACAAACAGTAATTTATCCGCATTGCAAGGTGCAATTCTGAAATTTTTTGCTTTTTCCTGCTCCTCTTAGCATGATAAAGAAGATTCAAAGAGAGTGAGATGCCAGCTCCTTTCATTCAGTCAGTAGCTTCAAACATTTCTGGTATATGAATAACATGATGTTTTTCAATGGTAAAAATCAATGAATATTGTAAATGCACAAACAGTAATTTCTCCGCATTGCAAGGTGCAATTCTGAAATTTTTTGCTTTTTCCTGCTCCTCTTAGCATGATAAAGAAGATTCAAAGAGAGTGAGATGCCAGCTCCTTTCATTCAGTCAGTAGCTTCAATTATTTCTGGTATATGAATAACATGATGTTTTTCAATGGCAAAAATCAATGAATATTGTAAATGCACAAACAGTAATTTATCCGCATTGCAAGGTGCAATTCTGAAATTTTTTGCTTTTTCCTGCTCCTCTTAGCATGATAAAGAAGATTCAAAGAGAGTGAGATGCCAGCTCCTTTCATTCAGTCAGTAGATTCAAACATTTCTGGAATATGAATAACATGATGTTTTTCAATGGCAAAAATCAATGAATATTGTAAATGCACAAACAGTAATTTCTCCGCATTGCAAGGTGCAATTCTGAAATTTTTTGCTTTTTCCTGCTCCTCTTAGCATGATAAAGAAGATTCAAAGAGAGTGAGATGCCAGCTCCTTTCATTCAGTCAGTAGCTTCAATCATTTCTGGTATATGAATAACATGATGTTTTTCAATGGCAAAAATCAATGAATATTGTAAATGCACAAACAGTAATTTATCCGCATTGCAAGGTGCAATTCTGAAATTTTTTGCTTTTTCCTGCTCCTCTTAGCATGATAAAGAAGATTCAAAGAGAGTGAGATGCCAGCTCCTTTCATTCAGTCAGTAGCTTCAAACATTTCTGGTATATGAATAACATGATGTTTTTCAATGGCAAAAATCAATGAATATTGTAAATGCACAAACAGTAATTTCTCCGCATTGCAAGGTGCAATTCTGAAATTTTTTGCTTTTTCCTGCTCCTCTTAGCATGATAAATAAGATTCAAAGAGAGTGAGATGCCAGCTCCTTTCATTCAGTCAGTAGCTTCAATCATTTCTGGAAGTTTTTCAATGGCAAAAATCAATGAATATTGTAAATGCACAAACAGTAATTTCTCCGCATTGCAAGGTGCAATTCTGAAATTTTTTGCTTTTTCCTGCTCCTCTTAGCATGGTAAAGAAGATTCAAAGAGAGTGAGATGCCAGCTCCTTTCATTCAGTCAGTAGCTTCAATCATTTCTGGACGTTTTTCAATGGCAAAAATCAATGAATATTGTAAATGCACAAACAGTAATTTCTCCGCATTGCAAGGTGCAATTCTGAAATTTTTTGCTTTTTCCTGCTCCTCTTAGCATGATAAAGAAGATTCAAAGAGAGTGAGATGCCAGCTCCTTTCATTCAGTCAGTAGCTTCAATCATTTCTGGTATATGAATAACATGATGTTTTTCAATGGCAAAAATCAATGAATATTGTAAATGCACAAACAGTAATTTCTCCGCATTGCAAGGTGCAATTCTGAAATTTTTTGCTTTTTCCTGCTCCTCTTAGCATGATAAAGAAGATTCAAAGAGAGTGAGATGCCAGCTCCTTTCATTCAGTCAGTAGCTTCAATCATTTCTGGTATATGAATAACATGATGTTTTTCAATGGCAAAAATCAATGAATATTGTAAATGCGCAAACAGTAATTTATCCGCATTGCAAGGTGCAATTCTGAAATTTTTTGCTTTTTCCTGCTCCTCTTAGCATGATAAAGAAGATTCAAAGAGAGTGAGATGCCAGCTCCTTTCATTCAGTCAGTAGCTTCAAACATTTCTGGTATATGAATAACATGATGTTTTTCAATGGCAAAAATCAATGAATATTGTAAATGCACAAACAGTAATTTCTCCGCATTGCAAGGTGCAATTCTGAAATTTTTTGCTTTTTCCTGCTCCTCTTAGCATGATAAAGAAGATTCAAAGAGAGTGAGATGCCAGCTCCTTTCATTCAGTCAGTAGCTTCAATCATTTCTGGTATATGAATAACATGATGTTTTTCAATGGCAAAAATCAATGAATTTTGTAAATGCACAAACAGCAATTTCTCCGCATTGCAAGGTGCAATTCTGAAATTTTTTGCTTTTTCCTGCTCCTCTTAGCATGATAAAGAAGATTCAAAGAGAGTGAGATGCCAGCTCCTTTCGTTCAGTCAGTAGCTTCAATCATTTCTGGACGTTTTTCAATGGTAAAAATCAATGAATATTGTAAATGCACAAACAGTAATTTCTCCGCATTGCAAGGTGCAATTCTGAAATTTTTTGCTTTTTCCTGCTCCTCTTAGCATGATAAAGAAGATTCAAAGAGAGTGAGATGCCAGCTCCTTTCATTCAGTCAGTAGCTTCAATCATTTCTGGACGTTTTTCAATGGCAAAAATCAATGAATATTGTAAATGCACAAACAGTAATTTCTCCGCATTGCAAGGTGCAATTCTGAAATTTTTTGCTTTTTCCTGCTCCTCTTAGCATGATAAAGAAGATTCAAAGAGAGTGAGATGCCAGCTCCTTTCATTCAGTCAGTAGCTTCAATCATTTCTGGTATATGAATAACATGATGTTTTTCAATGGCAAAAATCAATGAATTTTGTAAATGCACAAACAGCAATTTCTCCGCATTGCAAGGTGCAATTCTGAAATTTTTTGCTTTTTCCTGCTCCTCTTAGCATGATAAAGAAGATTCAAAGAGAGTGAGATGCCAGCTCCTTTCATTCAGTCAGTAGCTTCAAACATTTCTGGTATATGAATAACATGATGTTTTTCAATGGTAAAAATCAATGAATATTGTAAATGCACAAACAGTAATTTCTCCGCATTGCAAGGTGCAATTCTGAAATTTTTTGCTTTTTCCTGCTCCTCTTAGCATGATAAAGAAGATTCAAAGAGAGTGAGATGCCAGCTCCTTTCATTCAGTCAGTAGCTTCAATTATTTCTGGTACATGAATAACATGATGTTTTTCAATGGCAAAAATCAATGAATATTGTAAATGCACAAACAGTAATTTATCCGCATTGCAAGGTGCAATTCTGAAATTTTTTGCTTTTTCCTGCTCCTCTTAGCATGATAAAGAAGATTCAAAGAGAGTGAGATGCCAGCTCCTTTCATTCAGTCAGTAGATTCAAACATTTCTGGAATATGAATAACATGATGTTTTTCAATGGCAAAAATCAATGAATATTGTAAATGCACAAACAGTAATTTCTCCGCATTGCAAGGTGCAATTCTGAAATTTTTTGCTTTTTCCTGCTCCTCTTAGCATGATAAAGAAGATTCAAAGAGAGTGAGATGCCAGCTCCTTTCATTCAGTCAGTAGCTTCAATCATTTCTGGTATATGAATAACATGATGTTTTTCAATGGCAAAAATCAATGAATATTGTAAATGCACAAACAGTAATTTATCCGCATTGCAAGGTGCAATTCTGAAATTTTTTGCTTTTTCCTGCTCCTCTTAGCATGATAAAGAAGATTCAAAGAGAGTGAGATGCCAGCTCCTTTCATTCAGTCAGTAGCTTCAAACATTTCTGGTATATGAATAACATGATGTTTTTCAATGGCAAAAATCAATGAATATTGTAAATGCACAAACAGTAATTTCTCCGCATTGCAAGGTGCAATTCTGAAATTTTTTGCTTTTTCCTGCTCCTCTTAGCATGATAAATAAGATTCAAAGAGAGTGAGATGCCAGCTCCTTTCATTCAGTCAGTAGCTTCAATCATTTCTGGAAGTTTTTCAATGGCAAAAATCAATGAATATTGTAAATGCACAAACAGTAATTTCTCCGCATTGCAAGGTGCAATTCTGAAATTTTTTGCTTTTTCCTGCTCCTCTTAGCATGGTAAAGAAGATTCAAAGAGAGTGAGATGCCAGCTCCTTTCATTCAGTCAGTAGCTTCAATCATTTCTGGACGTTTTTCAATGGCAAAAATCAATGAATATTGTAAATGCACAAACAGTAATTTCTCCGCATTGCAAGGTGCAATTCTGAAATTTTTTGCTTTTTCCTGCTCCTCTTAGCATGATAAAGAAGATTCAAAGAGAGTGAGATGCCAGCTCCTTTCATTCAGTCAGTAGCTTCAATCATTTCTGGTATATGAATAACATGATGTTTTTCAATGGCAAAAATCAATGAATATTGTAAATGCACAAACAGTAATTTCTCCGCATTGCAAGGTGCAATTCTGAAATTTTTTGCTTTTTCCTGCTCCTCTTAGCATGATAAAGAAGATTCAAAGAGAGTGAGATGCCAGCTCCTTTCATTCAGTCAGTAGCTTCAATCATTTCTGGTATATGAATAACATGATGTTTTTCAATGGCAAAAATCAATGAATATTGTAAATGCGCAAACAGTAATTTATCCGCATTGCAAGGTGCAATTCTGAAATTTTTTGCTTTTTCCTGCTCCTCTTAGCATGATAAAGAAGATTCAAAGAGAGTGAGATGCCAGCTCCTTTCATTCAGTCAGTAGCTTCAAACATTTCTGGTATATGAATAACATGATGTTTTTCAATGGCAAAAATCAATGAATATTGTAAATGCACAAACAGTAATTTCTCCGCATTGCAAGGTGCAATTCTGAAATTTTTTGCTTTTTCCTGCTCCTCTTAGCATGATAAAGAAGATTCAAAGAGAGTGAGATGCCAGCTCCTTTCATTCAGTCAGTAGCTTCAATCATTTCTGGTATATGAATAACATGATGTTTTTCAATGGCAAAAATCAATGAATTTTGTAAATGCACAAACAGCAATTTCTCCGCATTGCAAGGTGCAATTCTGAAATTTTTTGCTTTTTCCTGCTCCTCTTAGCATGATAAAGAAGATTCAAAGAGAGTGAGATGCCAGCTCCTTTCGTTCAGTCAGTAGCTTCAATCATTTCTGGACGTTTTTCAATGGTAAAAATCAATGAATATTGTAAATGCACAAACAGTAATTTCTCCGCATTGCAAGGTGCAATTCTGAAATTTTTTGCTTTTTCCTGCTCCTCTTAGCATGATAAAGAAGATTCAAAGAGAGTGAGATGCCAGCTCCTTTCATTCAGTCAGTAGCTTCAATCATTTCTGGACGTTTTTCAATGGCAAAAATCAATGAATATTGTAAATGCACAAACAGTAATTTCTCCGCATTGCAAGGTGCAATTCTGAAATTTTTTGCTTTTTCCTGCTCCTCTTAGCATGATAAAGAAGATTCAAAGAGAGTGAGATGCCAGCTCCTTTCATTCAGTCAGTAGCTTCAATCATTTCTGGTATATGAATAACATGATGTTTTTCAATGGCAAAAATCAATGAATTTTGTAAATGCACAAACAGCAATTTCTCCGCATTGCAAGGTGCAATTCTGAAATTTTTTGCTTTTTCCTGCTCCTCTTAGCATGATAAAGAAGATTCAAAGAGAGTGAGATGCCAGCTCCTTTCATTCAGTCAGTAGCTTCAATCATTTCTGGACGTTTTTCAATGGCAAAAATCAATGAATATTGTAAATGCACAAACAGTAATTTCTCCGCATTGCAAGGTGCAATTCTGAAATTTTTTGCTTTTTCCTGCTCCTCTTAGCATGATAAAGAAGATTCAAAGAGAGTGAGATGCCAGCTCCTTTCATTCAGTCAGTAGCTTCAAACATTTCTGGTATATGAATAACATGATGTTTTTCAATGGCAAAAATCAATGAATATTGTAAATGCACAAACAGTAATTTCTCCGCATTGCAAGGTGCAATTCTGAAATTTTTTGCTTTTTCCTGCTCCTCTTAGCATGATAAAGAAGATTCAAAGAGAGTGAGATGCCAGCTCCTTTCATTCAGTCAGTAGCTTCAATCATTTCTGGTATATGAATAACATGATGTTTTTCAATGGCAAAAATCAATGAATTTTGTAAATGCACAAACAGCAATTTCTCCGCATTGCAAGGTGCAATTCTGAAATTTTTTGCTTTTTCCTGCTCCTCTTAGCATGATAAAGAAGATTCAAAGAGAGTGAGATGCCAGCTCCTTTCATTCAGTCAGTAGCTTCAATCATTTCTGGACGTTTTTCAATGGCAAAAATCAATGAATATTGTAAATGCACAAACAGTAATTTCTCCGCATTGCAAGGTGCAATTCTGAAATTTTTTGCTTTTTCCTGCTCCTCTTAGCATGATAAAGAAGATTCAAAGAGAGTGAGATGCCAGCTCCTTTCATTCAGTCAGTAGCTTCAAACATTTCTGGTATATGAATAACATGATGTTTTTCAATGGCAAAAATCAATGAATATTGTAAATGCACAAACAGTAATTTCCCCGCATTGCAAGGTGCAATTCTGAAATTTTTTGCTTTTTCCTGCTCCTCTTAGCATGATAAATAAGATTCAAAGAGAGTGAGATGCCAGCTCCTTTCATTCAGTCAGTAGCTTCAATCATTTCTGGAAGTTTTTCAATGGCAAAAATCAATGAATGTTGTAAATGCACAAACAGTAATTTCTCCGCATTGCAAGGTGCAATTCTGAAATTTTTTGCTTTTTCCTGCTCCTCTTAGCATGATAAAGAAGATTCAAAGAGAGTGAGATGCCAGCTCCTTTCATTCAGTCAGTAGCTTCAATCATTTCTGGACGTTTTTCAATGGCAAAAATCAATGAATATTGTAAATGCACAAACAGTAATTTCTCCGCATTGCAAGGTGCAATTCTGAAATTTTTTGCTTTTTCCTGCTCCTCTTAGCATGATAAAGAAGATTCAAAGAGAGTGAGATGCCAGATCCTTTCATTCAGTCAGTAGCTTCAATCATTTCTGGTATATGAATAACATGATGTTTTTCAATGGCAAAAATCAATGAATATTGTAAATGCACAAACAGTAATTTCTCCGCATTGCAAGGTGCAATTCTGAAATTTTTTGCTTTTTCCTGCTCCTCTTAGCATGATAAAGAAGATTCAAAGAGAGTGAGATGCCAGCTCCTTTCATTCAGTCAGTAGCTTCAAACATTTCTGGTATATGAATAACGATGTTTTTCAATGGCAAAAATCAATGAATATTGTAAATGCACAAACAGTAATTTCTCCGCATTGCAAGGTGCAATTCTGAAATTTTTTGCTTTTTCCTGCTCCTCTTAGCATGATAAAGAAGATTCAAAGAGAGTGAGATGCCAGCTCCTTTCATTCAGTCAGTAGCTTCAATCATTTCTGGTATATGAATAACATGATGTTTTTCAATGGCAAAAATCAATGAATTTTGTAAATGCACAAACAGCAATTTCTCCGCATTGCAAGGTGCAATTCTGAAATTTTTTGCTTTTTCCTGCTCCTCTTAGCATGATAAAGAAGATTCAAAGAGAGTGAGATGCCAGCTCCTTTCGTTCAGTCAGTAGCTTCAATCATTTCTGGACGTTTTTCAATGGTAAAAATCAATGAATATTGTAAATGCACAAACAGTAATTTCTCCGCATTGCAAGGTGCAATTCTGAAATTTTTTGCTTTTTCCTGCTCCTCTTAGCATGATAAAGAAGATTCAAAGAGAGTGAGATGCCAGCTCCTTTCATTCAGTCAGTAGCTTCAATCATTTCTGGACGTTTTTCAATGGCAAAAATCAATGAATATTGTAAATGCACAAACAGTAATTTCTCCGCATTGCAAGGTGCAATTCTGAAATTTTTTGCTTTTTCCTGCTCCTCTTAGCATGATAAAGAAGATTCAAAGAGAGTGAGATGCCAGCTCCTTTCATTCAGTCAGTAGCTTCAATCATTTCTGGTATATGAATAACATGATGTTTTTCAATGGCAAAAATCAATGAATTTTGTAAATGCACAAACAGCAATTTCTCCGCATTGCAAGGTGCAATTCTGAAATTTTTTGCTTTTTCCTGCTCCTCTTAGCATGATAAAGAAGATTCAAAGAGAGTGAGATGCCAGCTCCTTTCATTCAGTCAGTAGCTTCAATCATTTCTGGACGTTTTTCAATGGCAAAAATCAATGAATATTGTAAATGCACAAACAGTAATTTCTCCGCATTGCAAGGTGCAATTCTGAAATTTTTTGCTTTTTCCTGCTCCTCTTAGCATGATAAAGAAGATTCAAAGAGAGTGAGATGCCAGCTCCTTTCATTCAGTCAGTAGCTTCAAACATTTCTGGTATATGAATAACATGATGTTTTTCAATGGCAAAAATCAATGAATATTGTAAATGCACAAACAGTAATTTCCCCGCATTGCAAGGTGCAATTCTGAAATTTTTTGCTTTTTCCTGCTCCTCTTAGCATGATAAATAAGATTCAAAGAGAGTGAGATGCCAGCTCCTTTCATTCAGTCAGTAGCTTCAATCATTTCTGGAAGTTTTTCAATGGCAAAAATCAATGAATGTTGTAAATGCACAAACAGTAATTTCTCCGCATTGCAAGGTGCAATTCTGAAATTTTTTGCTTTTTCCTGCTCCTCTTAGCATGATAAAGAAGATTCAAAGAGAGTGAGATGCCAGCTCCTTTCATTCAGTCAGTAGCTTCAATCATTTCTGGACGTTTTTCAATGGCAAAAATCAATGAATATTGTAAATGCACAAACAGTAATTTCTCCGCATTGCAAGGTGCAATTCTGAAATTTTTTGCTTTTTCCTGCTCCTCTTAGCATGATAAAGAAGATTCAAAGAGAGTGAGATGCCAGATCCTTTCATTCAGTCAGTAGCTTCAATCATTTCTGGTATATGAATAACATGATGTTTTTCAATGGCAAAAATCAATGAATATTGTAAATGCACAAACAGTAATTTCTCCGCATTGCAAGGTGCAATTCTGAAATTTTTTGCTTTTTCCTGCTCCTCTTAGCATGATAAAGAAGATTCAAAGAGAGTGAGATGCCAGCTCCTTTCATTCAGTCAGTAGCTTCAATCATTTCTGGTATATGAATAACATGTTTTTCAATGGCAAAAATCAATGAATATTGTAAATGCGCAAACAGTAATTTATCCGCATTGCAAGGTGCAATTCTGAAATTTTTTGCTTTTTCCTGCTCCTCTTAGCATGATAAAGAAGATTCAAAGAGAGTGAGATGCCAGCTCCTTTCATTCAGTCAGTAGCTTCAATCATTTCTGGACGTTTTTCAATGGCAAAAATCAATGAATATTGTAAATGCACAAACAGTAATTTCTCCGCATTGCTAGGTGCAATTCTGAAATTTTTTGCTTTTTCCTGCTCCTCTTAGCATGATAAAGAAGATTCAAAGAGAGTGAGATGCCAGCTCCTTTCATTCAGTCAGTAGCTTCAATCATTTCTGGTATATGAATAACATGATGTTTTTCAATGGCAAAAATCAATGAATTTTGTAAATGCACAAACAGCAATTTCTCCGCATTGCAAGGTGCAATTCTGAAATTTTTTGCTTTTTCCTGCTCCTCTTAGCATGATAAAGAAGATTCAAAGAGAGTGAGATGCCAGCTCCTTTCGTTCAGTCAGTAGCTTCAATCATTTCTGGACGTTTTTCAATGGTAAAAATCAATGAATATTGTAAATGCACAAACAGTAATTTCTCCGCATTGCAAGGTGCAATTCTGAAATTTTTTGCTTTTTCCTGCTCCTCTTAGCATGATAAAGAAGATTCAAAGAGAGTGAGATGCCAGCTCCTTTCATTCAGTCAGTAGCTTCAAACATTTCTGGTATATGAATAACATGATGTTTTTCAATGGTAAAAATCAATGAATATTGTAAATGCACAAACAGTAATTTCTCCGCATTGCAAGGTGCAATTCTGAAATTTTTTGCTTTTTCCTGCTCCTCTTAGCATGATAAAGAAGATTCAAAGAGAGTGAGATGCCAGCTCCTTTCATTCAGTCAGTAGCTTCAATCATTTCTGGTATATGAATAACATGATGTTTTTCAATGGCAAAAATCAATGAATATTGTAAATGCACAAACAGTAATTTATCCACATTGCAAGGTGCAATTCTGAAATTTTTTGCTTTTTCCTGCTCCTCTTAGCATGATAAAGAAGATTCAAAGAGAGTGAGATGCCAGCTCCTTTCATTCAGTCAGTAGCTTCAATCATTTCTGGTATATGAATAACATGATGTTTTTCAATGGCAAAAATCAATGAATTTTGTAAATGCACAAACAGCAATTTCTCCGCATTGCAAGGTGCAATTCTGAAATTTTTTGCTTTTTCCTGCTCCTCTTAGCATGATAAAGAAGATTCAAAGAGAGTGAGATGCCAGCTCCTTTCATTCAGTCAGTAGCTTCAATCATTTCTGGACGTTTTTCAATGGCAAAAATCAATGAATATTGTAAATGCACAAACAGTAATTTCTCCGCATTGCAAGGTGCAATTCTGAAATTTTTTGCTTTTTCCTGCTCCTCTTAGCATGATAAAGAAGATTCAAAGAGAGTGAGATGCCAGCTCCTTTCATTCAGTCAGTAGCTTCAAACATTTCTGGTATATGAATAACATGATGTTTTTCAATGGCAAAAATCAATGAATATTGTAAATGCACAAACAGTAATTTCCCCGCATTGCAAGGTGCAATTCTGAAATTTTTTGCTTTTTCCTGCTCCTCTTAGCATGATAAATAAGATTCAAAGAGAGTGAGATGCCAGCTCCTTTCATTCAGTCAGTAGCTTCAATCATTTCTGGAAGTTTTTCAATGGCAAAAATCAATGAATGTTGTAAATGCACAAACAGTAATTTCTCCGCATTGCAAGGTGCAATTCTGAAATTTTTTGCTTTTTCCTGCTCCTCTTAGCATGATAAAGAAGATTCAAAGAGAGTGAGATGCCAGCTCCTTTCATTCAGTCAGTAGCTTCAATCATTTCTGGACGTTTTTCAATGGCAAAAATCAATGAATATTGTAAATGCACAAACAGTAATTTCTCCGCATTGCAAGGTGCAATTCTGAAATTTTTTGCTTTTTCCTGCTCCTCTTAGCATGATAAAGAAGATTCAAAGAGAGTGAGATGCCAGATCCTTTCATTCAGTCAGTAGCTTCAATCATTTCTGGTATATGAATAACATGATGTTTTTCAATGGCAAAAATCAATGAATATTGTAAATGCACAAACAGTAATTTCTCCGCATTGCAAGGTGCAATTCTGAAATTTTTTGCTTTTTCCTGCTCCTCTTAGCATGATAAAGAAGATTCAAAGAGAGTGAGATGCCAGCTCCTTTCATTCAGTCAGTAGCTTCAAACATTTCTGGTATATGAATAACATGATGTTTTTCAATGGCAAAAATCAATGAATATTGTAAATGCACAAACAGTAATTTCTCCGCATTGCAAGGTGCAATTCTGAAATTTTTTGCTTTTTCCTGCTCCTCTTAGCATGATAAAGAAGATTCAAAGAGAGTGAGATGCCAGCTCCTTTCATTCAGTCAGTAGCTTCAATCATTTCTGGTATATGAATAACATGATGTTTTTCAATGGCAAAAATCAATGAATTTTGTAAATGCACAAACAGCAATTTCTCCGCATTGCAAGGTGCAATTCTGAAATTTTTTGCTTTTTCCTGCTCCTCTTAGCATGATAAAGAAGATTCAAAGAGAGTGAGATGCCAGCTCCTTTCGTTCAGTCAGTAGCTTCAATCATTTCTGGACGTTTTTCAATGGTAAAAATCAATGAATATTGTAAATGCACAAACAGTAATTTCTCCGCATTGCAAGGTGCAATTCTGAAATTTTTTGCTTTTTCCTGCTCCTCTTAGCATGATAAAGAAGATTCAAAGAGAGTGAGATGCCAGCTCCTTTCATTCAGTCAGTAGCTTCAATCATTTGTGGACGTTTTTCAATGGCAAAAATCAATGAATATTGTAAATGCACAAACAGTAATTTCTCCGCATTGCAAGGTGCAATTCTGAAATTTTTTGCTTTTTCCTGCTCCTCTTAGCATGATAAAGAAGATTCAAAGAGAGTGAGATGCCAGCTCCTTTCATTCAGTCAGTAGCTTCAATCATTTCTGGTATATGAATAACATGATGTTTTTCAATGGCAAAAATCAATGAATTTTGTAAATGCACAAACAGCAATTTCTCCGCATTGCAAGGTGCAATTCTGAAATTTTTTGCTTTTTCCTGCTCCTCTTAGCATGATAAAGAAGATTCAAAGAGAGTGAGATGCCAGCTCCTTTCATTCAGTCAGTAGCTTCAATCATTTCTGGACGTTTTTCAATGGCAAAAATCAATGAATATTGTAAATGCACAAACAGTAATTTCTCCGCATTGCAAGGTGCAATTCTGAAATTTTTTGCTTTTTCCTGCTCCTCTTAGCATGATAAAGAAGATTCAAAGAGAGTGAGATGCCAGATCCTTTCATTCAGTCAGTAGCTTCAATCATTTCTGGTATATGAATAACATGATGTTTTTCAATGGCAAAAATCAATGAATATTGTAAATGCACAAACAGCAATTTCTCCGCATTGCAAGGTGCAATTCTGAAATTTTTTGCTTTTTCCTGCTCCTCTTAGCATGATAAAGAAGATTCAAGGAGAGTGAGATGCCAGCTCCTTTCATTCAGTCAGTAGCTTCAATCATTTCTGGTATATGAATAACATGTTTTTCAATGGCAAAAATCAATGAATATTGTAAATGCGCAAACAGTAATTTATCCGCATTGCAAGGTGCAATTCTGAAATTTTTTGCTATTTCCTGCTCCTCTTAGCATGATAAAGAAGATTCAAAGAGAGTGAGATGCCAGCTCCTTTCATTCAGTCAGTAGCTTCAATCATTTCTGGACGTTTTTCAATGGCAAAAATCAATGAATATTGTAAATGCACAAACAGTAATTTCTCCGCATTGCTAGGTGCAATTCTGAAATTTTTTGCTTTTTCCTGCTCCTCTTAGCATGATAAAGAAGATTCAAAGAGAGTGAGATGCCAGCTCCTTTCATTCAGTCAGTAGCTTCAATCATTTCTGGTATATGAATAACATGATGTTTTTCAATGGCAAAAATCAATGAATTTTGTAAATGCACAAACAGCAATTTCTCCGCATTGCAAGGTGCAATTCTGAAATTTTTTGCTTTTTCCTGCTCCTCTTAGCATGATAAAGAAGATTCAAAGAGAGTGAGATGCCAGCTCCTTTCGTTCAGTCAGTAGCTTCAATCATTTCTGGACGTTTTTCAATGGTAAAAATCAATGAATATTGTAAATGCACAAACAGTAATTTCTCCGCATTGCAAGGTGCAATTCTGAAATTTTTTGCTTTTTCCTGCTCCTCTTAGCATGATAAAGAAGATTCAAAGAGAGTGAGATGCCAGCTCCTTTCATTCAGTCAGTAGCTTCAAACATTTCTGGTATATGAATAACATGATGTTTTTCAATGGTAAAAATCAATGAATATTGTAAATGCACAAACAGTAATTTCTCCGCATTGCAAGGTGCAATTCTGAAATTTTTTGCTTTTTCCTGCTCCTCTTAGCATGATAAAGAAGATTCAAAGAGAGTGAGATGCCAGCTCCTTTCATTCAGTCAGTAGCTTCAATCATTTCTGGTATATGAATAACATGATGTTTTTCAATGGCAAAAATCAATGAATATTGTAAATGCACAAACAGTAATTTATCCACATTGCAAGGTGCAATTCTGAAATTTTTTGCTTTTTCCTGCTCCTCTTAGCATGATAAAGAAGATTCAAAGAGAGTGAGATGCCAGCTCCTTTCATTCAGTCAGTAGCTTCAAACATTTCTGGTATATGAATAACATGATGTTTTTCAATGGTAAAAATCAATGAATATTGTAAATGCACAAACAGTAATTTCTCCGCATTGCAAGGTGCAATTCTGAAATTTTTTGCTTTTTCCTGCTCCTCTTAGCATGATAAAGAAGATTCAAAGAGAGTGAGATGCCAGCTCCTTTCATTCAGTCAGTAGCTTCAATCATTTCTGGTATATGAATAACATGATGTTTTTCAATGGCAAAAATCAATGAATATTGTAAATGCACAAACAGTAATTTATCCGCATTGCAAGGTGCAATTCTGAAATTTTTTGCTTTTTCCTGCTCCTCTTAGCATGATAAAGAAGATTCAAAGAGAGTGAGATGCCAGCTCCTTTCATTCAGTCAGTAGCTTCAAACATTTCTGGTATATGAATAACATGATGTTTTTCAATGGCAAAAATCAATGAATATTGTAAATGCACAAACAGTAATTTCTCCGCATTGCAAGGTGCAATTCTGAAATTTTTTGCTTTTTCCTGCTCCTCTTAGCATGATAAAGAAGATTCAAAGAGAGTGAGATGCCAGCTCCTTTCATTCAGTCAGTAGCTTCAATCATTTCTGGTATATGAATAACATGATGTTTTTCAATGGCAAAAATCAATGAATATTGTAAATGCACAAACAGTAATTTATCCGCATTGCAAGGTGCAATTCTGAAATTTTTTGCTTTTTCCTGCTCCTCTTAGCATGATAAAGAAGATTCAAAGAGAGTGAGATGCCAGCTCCTTTCATTCAGTCAGTAGCTTCAAACATTTCTGGTATATGAATAACATGATGTTTTTCAAGGGCAAAAATCAATGAATATTGTAAATGCACAAACAGTAATTTCTCCGCATTGCAAGGTGCAATTCTGAAATTTTTTGCTTTTTCCTGCTCCTCTTAGCATGATAAATAAGATTCAAAGAGAGTGAGATGCCAGCTCCTTTCATTCAGTCAGTAGCTTCAATCATTTCTGGAAGTTTTTCAATGGCAAAAATCAATGAATGTTGTAAATGCACAAACAGTAATTTCTCCGCATTGCAAGGTGCAATTCTGAAATTTTTTGCTTTTTCCTGCTCCTCTTAGCATGATAAAGAAGATTCAAAGAGAGTGAGATGCCAGCTCCTTTCATTCAGTCAGTAGCTTCAATCATTTCTGGACGTTTTTCAATGGCAAAAATCAATGAATATTGTAAATGCACAAACAGTAATTTCTCCGCATTGCAAGGTGCAATTCTGAAATTTTTTGCTTTTTCCTGCTCCTCTTAGCATGATAAAGAAGATTCAAAGAGAGTGAGATGCCAGATCCTTTCATTCAGTCAGTAGCTTCAATCATTTCTGGTATATGAATAACATGATGTTTTTCAATGGCAAAAATCAATGAATATTGTAAATGCACAAACAGTAATTTCTCCGCATTGCAAGGTGCAATTCTGAAATTTTTTGCTTTTTCCTGCTCCTCTTAGCATGATAAAGAAGATTCAAAGAGAGTGAGATGCCAGCTCCTTTCATTCAGTCAGTAGCTTCAATCATTTCTGGTATATGAATAACATGTTTTTCAATGGCAAAAATCAATGAATATTGTAAATGCGCAAACAGTAATTTATCCGCATTGCAAGGTGCAATTCTGAAATTTTTTGCTTTTTCCTGCTCCTCTTAGCATGATAAAGAAGATTCAAAGAGAGTGAGATGCCAGCTCCTTTCATTCAGTCAGTAGCTTCAAACATTTCTGGTATATGAATAACATGATGTTTTTCAATGGCAAAAATCAATGAATATTGTAAATCCACAAACAGTAATTTCTCCGCATTGCAAGGTGCAATTCTGAAATTTTTTGCTTTTTCCTGCTCCTCTTAGCATGATAAAGAAGATTCAAAGAGAGTGAGATGCCAGCTCCTTTCATTCAGTCAGTAGCTTCAATCATTTCTGGTATATGAATAACATGATGTTTTTCAATGGCAAAAATCAATGAATTTTGTAAATGCACAAACAGCAATTTCTCCGCATTGCAAGGTGCAATTCTGAAATTTTTTGCTTTTTCCTGCTCCTCTTAGCATGATAAAGAAGATTCAAAGAGAGTGAGATGCCAGCTCCTTTCGTTCAGTCAGTAGCTTCAATCATTTCTGGACGTTTTTCAATGGTAAAAATCAATGAATATTGTAAATGCACAAACAGTAATTTCTCCGCATTGCAAGGTGCAATTCTGAAATTTTTTGCTTTTTCCTGCTCCTCTTAGCATGATAAAGAAGATTCAAAGAGAGTGAGATGCCAGCTCCTTTCATTCAGTCAGTAGCTTCAAACATTTCTGGTATATGAATAACATGATGTTTTTCAATGGTAAAAATCAATGAATATTGTAAATGCACAAACAGTAATTTCTCCGCATTGCAAGGTGCAATTCTGAAATTTTTTGCTTTTTCCTGCTCCTCTTAGCATGATAAAGAAGATTCAAAGAGAGTGAGATGCCAGCTCCTTTCATTCAGTCAGTAGCTTCAATCATTTCTGGTATATGAATAACATGATGTTTTTCAATGGCAAAAATCAATGAATATTGTAAATGCACAAACAGTAATTTATCCGCATTGCAAGGTGCAATTCTGAAATTTTTTGCTTTTTCCTGCTCCTCTTAGCATGATAAAGAAGATTCAAAGAGAGTGAGATGCCAGCTCCTTTCATTCAGTCAGTAGCTTCAAACATTTCTGGTATATGAATAACATGATGTTTTTCAATGGTAAAAATCAATGAATATTGTAAATGCACAAACAGTAATTTCTCCGCATTGCAAGGTGCAATTCTGAAATTTTTTGCTTTTTCCTGCTCCTCTTAGCATGATAAAGAAGATTCAAAGAGAGTGAGATGCCAGCTCCTTTCATTCAGTCAGTAGCTTCAATCATTTCTGGTATATGAATAACATGATGTTTTTCAATGGCAAAAATCAATGAATATTGTAAATGCACAAACAGTAATTTATCCGCATTGCAAGGTGCAATTCTGAAATTTTTTGCTTTTTCCTGCTCCTCTTAGCATGATAAAGAAGATTCAAAGAGAGTGAGATGCCAGCTCCTTTCATTCAGTCAGTAGCTTCAAACATTTCTGGTATATGAATAACATGATGTTTTTCAATGGCAAAAATCAATGAATATTGTAAATGCACAAACAGTAATTTCTCCGCATTGCAAGGTGCAATTCTGAAATTTTTTGCTTTTTCCTGCTCCTCTTAGCATGATAAAGAAGATTCAAAGAGAGTGAGATGCCAGCTCCTTTCATTCAGTCAGTAGCTTCAATCATTTCTGGTATATGAATAACATGATGTTTTTCAATGGCAAAAATCAATGAATATTGTAAATGCACAAACAGTAATTTATCCGCATTGCAAGGTGCAATTCTGAAATTTTTTGCTTTTTCCTGCTCCTCTTAGTATGATAAAGAAGATTCAAAGAGAGTGAGATGCCAGCTCCTTTCATTCAGTCAGTAGCTTCAAACATTTCTGGTATATGAATAACATGATGTTTTTCAATGGCAAAAATCAATGAATATTGTAAATGCACAAACAGTAATTTCTCCGCATTGCAAGGTGCAATTCTGAAATTTTTTGCTTTTTCCTGCTCCTCTTAGCATGATAAATAAGATTCAAAGAGAGTGAGATGCCAGCTCCTTTCATTCAGTCAGTAGCTTCAATCATTTCTGGAAGTTTTTCAATGGCAAAAATCAATGAATATTGTAAATGCACAAACAGTAATTTCTCCGCATTGCAAGGTGCAATTCTGAAATTTTTTGCTTTTTCCTGCTCCTCTTAGCATGATAAAGAAGATTCAAAGAGAGTGAGATGCCAGCTCCTTTCATTCAGTCAGTAGCTTCAATCATTTCTGGTATATGAATAACATGATGTTTTTCAATGGCAAAAATCGATGAATATTGTAAATGCACAAACAGTAATTTCTCCGCATTGCAAGGTGCAATTCTGAAATTTTTTGCTTTTTCCTGCTCCTCTTAGCATGATAAAGAAGATTCAAAGAGAGTGAGATGCCAGCTCCTTTCATTCAGTCAGTAGCTTCAATCATTTCTGGTATATGAATAACATGATGTTTTTCAATGGCAAAAATCAATGAATATTGTAAATGCGCAAACAGTAATTTATCCGCATTGCAAGGTGCAATTCTGAAATTTTTTGCTTTTTCCTGCTCCTCTTAGCATGATAAAGAAGATTCAAAGAGAGTGAGATGCCAGCTCCTTTCATTCAGTCAGTAGCTTCAAACATTTCTGGTATATGAATAACATGATGTTTTTCAATGGCAAAAATCAATGAATATTGTAAATGCACAAACAGTAATTTCTCCGCATTGCAAGGTGCAATTCTGAAATTTTTTGCTTTTTCCTGCTCCTCTTAGCATGATAAAGAAGATTCAAAGAGAGTGAGATGCCAGCTCCTTTCATTCAGTCAGTAGCTTCAATCATTTCTGGTATATGAATAACATGATGTTTTTCAATGGCAAAAATCAATGAATTTTGTAAATGCACAAACAGCAATTTCTCCGCATTGCAAGGTGCAATTCTGAAATTTTTTGCTTTTTCCTGCTCCTCTTAGCATGATAAAGAAGATTCAAAGAGAGTGAGATGCCAGCTCCTTTCGTTCAGTCAGTAGCTTCAATCATTTCTGGACGTTTTTCAATGGTAAAAATCAATGAATATTGTAAATGCACAAACAGTAATTTCTCCGCATTGCAAGGTGCAATTCTGAAATTTTTTGCTTTTTCCTGCTCCTCTTAGCATGATAAAGAAGATTCAAAGAGAGTGAGATGCCAGCTCCTTTCATTCAGTCAGTAGCTTCAATCATTTCTGGACGTTTTTCAATGGCAAAAATCAATGAATATTGTAAATGCACAAACAGTAATTTCTCCGCATTGCAAGGTGCAATTCTGAAATTTTTTGCTTTTTCCTGCTCCTCTTAGCATGATAAAGAAGATTCAAAGAGAGTGAGATGCCAGCTCCTTTCATTCAGTCAGTAGCTTCAATCATTTCTGGTATATGAATAACATGATGTTTTTCAATGGCAAAAATCAATGAATTTTGTAAATGCACAAACAGCAATTTCTCCGCATTGCAAGGTGCAATTCTGAAATTTTTTGCTTTTTCCTGCTCCTCTTAGCATGATAAAGAAGATTCAAAGAGAGTGAGATGCCAGCTCCTTTCATTCAGTCAGTAGCTTCAATCATTTCTGGACGTTTTTCAATGGCAAAAATCAATGAATATTGTAAATGCACAAACAGTAATTTCTCCGCATTGCAAGGTGCAATTCTGAAATTTTTTGCTTTTTCCTGCTCCTCTTAGCATGATAAAGAAGATTCAAAGAGAGTGAGATGCCAGCTCCTTTCATTCAGTCAGTAGCTTCAATCATTTCTGGTATATGAATAACATGATGTTTTTCAATGGCAAAAATCAATGAATTTTGTAAATGCACAAACAGTAATTTCTCCGCATTGCAAGGTGCAATTCTGAAATTTTTTGCTTTTTCCTGCTCCTCTTAGCATGATAAAGAAGATTCAAAGAGAGTGAGATGCCAGCTCCTTTCATTCAGTCAGTAGCTTCAAACATTTCTGGTATATGAATAACATGATGTTTTTCAATGGCAAAAATCAATGAATATTGTAAATGCACAAACAGTAATTTCTCCGCATTGCAAGGTGCAATTCTGAAATTTTTTGCTTTTTCCTGCTCCTCTTAGCATGATAAAGAAGATTCAAAGAGAGTGAGATGCCAGCTCCTTTCGTTCAGTCAGTAGCTTCAATCATTTCTGGACGTTTTTCAATGGTAAAAATCAATGAATAGTGTAAATGCACAAACAGTAATTTCTCCGCATTGCAAGGTGCAATTCTGAAATTTTTTGCTTTTTCCTGCTCCTCTTAGCATGATAAAGAAGATTCAAAGAGAGTAAGATGCCAGCTCCTTTCATTCAGTCAGTAGCTTCAATCATTTCTGGACGTTTTTCAATGGCAAAAATCAATGAATATTGTAAATGCACAAACAGTAATTTCTCCGCATTGCAAGGTGCAATTCTGAAATTTTTTGCTTTTTCCTGCTCCTCTTAGCATGATAAAGAAGATTCAAAGAGAGTGAGATGCCAGCTCCTTTCATTCAGTCAGTAGCTTCAATCATTTCTGGACGTTTTTCAATGGCAAAAATCAATGAATATTGTAAATGCACAAACAGTAATTTCTCCGCATTGCAAGGTGCAATTCTGAAATTTTTTGCTTTTTCCTGCTCCTCTTAGCATGATAAAGAAGATTCAAAGAGAGTGAGATGCCAGCTCCTTTCATTCAGTCAGTAGCTTCAATCATTTCTGGTATATGAATAACATGATGTTTTTCAATGGCAAAAATCAATGAATTTTGTAAATGCACAAACAGCAATTTCTCCGCATTGCAAGGTGCAATTCTGAAATTTTTTGCTTTTTCCTGCTCCTCTTAGCATGATAAAGAAGATTCAAAGAGAGTGAGATGCCAGCTCCTTTCATTCAGTCAGTAGCTTCAATCATTTCTGGACGTTTTTCAATGGCAAAAATCAATGAATATTGTAAATGCACAAACAGTAATTTCTCCGCATTGCAAGGTGCAATTCTGAAATTTTTTGCTTTTTCCTGCTCCTCTTAGCATGATAAAGAAGATTCAAAGAGAGTGAGATGCCAGCTCCTTTCATTCAGTCAGTAGCTTCAATCATTTCTGGTATATGAATAACATGATGTTTTTCAATGGCAAAAATCAATGAATTTTGTAAATGCACAAACAGTAATTTCTCCGCATTGCAAGGTGCAATTCTGAAATTTTTTGCTTTTTCCTGCTCCTCTTAGCATGATAAAGAAGATTCAAAGAGAGTGAGATGCCAGCTCCTTTCATTCAGTCAGTAGCTTCAAACATTTCTGGTATATGAATAACATGATGTTTTTCAATGGCAAAAATCAATGAATATTGTAAATGCACAAACAGTAATTTCTCCGCATTGCAAGGTGCAATTCTGAAATTTTTTGCTTTTTCCTGCTCCTCTTAGCATGATAAAGAAGATTCAAAGAGAGTGAGATGCCAGCTCCTTTCGTTCAGTCAGTAGCTTCAATCATTTCTGGACGTTTTTCAATGGTAAAAATCAATGAATATTGTAAATGCACAAACAGTAATTTCTCCGCATTGCAAGGTGCAATTCTGAAATTTTTTGCTTTTTCCTGCTCCTCTTAGCATGATAAAGAAGATTCAAAGAGAGTGAGATGCCAGCTCCTTTCATTCAGTCAGTAGCTTCAATCATTTCTGGACGTTTTTCAATGGCAAAAATCAATGAATATTGTAAATGCACAAACAGTAATTTCTCCGCATTGCAAGGTGCAATTCTGAAATTTTTTGCTTTTTCCTGCTCCTCTTAGCATGATAAAGAAGATTCAAAGAGAGTGAGATGCCAGCTCCTTTCATTCAGTCAGTAGCTTCAATCATTTCTGGTATATGAATAACATGATGTTTTTCAATGGCAAAAATCAATGAATATTGTAAATGCACAAACAGTAATTTATCCGCATTGCAAGGTGCAATTCTGAAATTTTTTGCTTTTTCCTGCTCCTCTTAGCATGATAAAGAAGATTCAAAGAGAGTGAGATGCCAGCTCCTTTCATTCAGTCAGTAGCTTCAAACATTTCTGGTATATGAATAACATGATGTTTTTCAATGGCAAAAATCAATGAATATTGTAAATGCACAAACAGTAATTTCCCCGCATTGCAAGGTGCAATTCTGAAATTTTTTGCTTTTTCCTGCTCCTCTTAGCATGATAAATAAGATTCAAAGAGAGTGAGATGCCAGCTCCTTTCATTCAGTCAGTAGCTTCAATCATTTCTGGAAGTTTTTCAATGGCAAAAATCAATGAATGTTGTAAATGCACAAACAGTAATTTCTCCGCATTGCAAGGTGCAATTCTGAAATTTTTTGCTTTTTCCTGCTCCTCTTAGCATGATAAAGAAGATTCAAAGAGAGTGAGATGCCAGCTCCTTTCATTCAGTCAGTAGCTTCAATCATTTCTGGACGTTTTTCAATGGCAAAAATCAATGAATATTGTAAATGCACAAACAGTAATTTCTCCGCATTGCAAGGTGCAATTCTGAAATTTTTTGCTTTTTCCTGCTCCTCTTAGCATGATAAAGAATATTCAAAGAGAGTGAGATGCCAGATCCTTTCATTCAGTCAGTAGCTTCAATCATTTCTGGTATATGAATAACATGATGTTTTTCAATGGCAAAAATCAATGAATATTGTAAATGCACAAACAGTAATTTCTCCGCATTGCAAGGTGCAATTCTGAAATTTTTTGCTTTTTCCTGCTCCTCTTAGCATGATAAAGAAGATTCAAAGAGAGTGAGATGCCAGCTCCTTTCATTCAGTCAGTAGCTTCAATCATTTCTGGTATATGAATAACATGTTTTTCAATGGCAAAAATCAATGAATATTGTAAATGCGCAAACAGTAATTTATCCGCATTGCAAGGTGCAATTCTGAAATTTTTTGCTTTTTCCTGCTCCTCTTAGCATGATAAAGAAGATTCAAAGAGAGTGAGATGCCAGCTCCTTTCATTCAGTCAGTAGCTTCAAACATTTCTGGTATATGAATAACATGATGTTTTTCAATGGCAAAAATCAATGAATATTGTAAATGCACAAACAGTAATTTCTCCGCATTGCAAGGTGCAATTCTGAAATTTTTTGCTTTTTCCTGCTCCTCTTAGCATGATAAAGAAGATTCAAAGAGAGTGAGATGCCAGCTCCTTTCATTCAGTCAGTAGCTTCAATCATTTCTGGTATATGAATAACATGATGTTTTTCAATGGCAAAAATCAATGAATTTTGTAAATGCACAAACAGCAATTTCTCCGCATTGCAAGGTGCAATTCTGAAATTTTTTGCTTTTTCCTGCTCCTCTTAGCATGATAAAGAAGATTCAAAGAGAGTGAGATGCCAGCTCCTTTCGTTCAGTCAGTAGCTTCAATCATTTCTGGACGTTTTTCAATGGTAAAAATCAATGAATATTGTAAATGCACAAACAGTAATTTCTCCGCATTGCAAGGTGCAATTCTGAAATTTTTTGCTTTTTCCTGCTCCTCTTAGCATGATAAAGAAGATTCAAAGAGAGTGAGATGCCAGCTACTTTCATTCAGTCAGTAGCTTCAATCATTTCTGGTATATGAATAACATGATGTTTTTCAATGGCAAAAATCAATGAATATTGTAAATGCACAAACAGTAATTTCTCCGCATTGCAAGGTGCAATTCTGAAATTTTTTGCTTTTTCCTGCTCCTCTTAGCATGATAAAGAAGATTCAAAGAGAGTGAGATGCCAGCTCCTTTCATTCAGTCAGTAGCTTCAATCATTTCTGGTATATGAATAACATGATGTTTTTCAATGGCAAAAATCAATGAATATTGTAAATGCGCAAACAGTAATTTATCCGCATTGCAAGGTGCAATTCTGAAATTTTTTGCTTTTTCCTGCTCCTCTTAGCATGATAAAGAAGATTCAAAGAGAGTGAGATGCCAGCTCCTTTCATTCAGTCAGTAGCTTCAAACATTTCTGGTATATGAATAACATGATGTTTTTCAATGGCAAAAATCAATGAATATTGTAAATGCACAAACAGTAATTTCTCCGCATTGCAAGGTGCAATTCTGAAATTTTTTGCTTTTTCCTGCTCCTCTTAGCATGATAAAGAAGATTCAAAGAGAGTGAGATGCCAGCTCCTTTCATTCAGTCAGTAGCTTCAATCATTTCTGGTATATGAATAACATGATGTTTTTCAATGGCAAAAATCAATGAATTTTGTAAATGCACAAACAGCAATTTCTCCGCATTGCAAGGTGCAATTCTGAAATTTTTTGCTTTTTCCTGCTCCTCTTAGCATGATAAAGAAGATTCAAAGAGAGTGAGATGCCAGCTCCTTTCATTCAGTCAGTAGCTTCAATCATTTCTGGACGTTTTTCAATGGCAAAAATCAATGAATATTGTAAATGCACAAACAGTAATTTCTCCGCATTGCAAGGTGCAATTCTGAAATTTTTTGCTTTTTCCTGCTCCTCTTAGCATGATAAAGAAGATTCAAAGAGAGTGAGATGCCAGCTCCTTTCGTTCAGTCAGTAGCTTCAATCATTTCTGGACGTTTTTCAATGGTAAAACTCAATGAATATTGTAAATGCACAAACAGTAATTTCTCCGCATTGCAAGGTGCAATTCTGAAATTTTTTGCTTTTTCCTGCTCCTCTTAGCATGATAAAGAAGATTCAAAGAGAGTGAGATGCCAGCTCCTTTCATTCAGTCAGTAGCTTCAATCATTTCTGGACGTTTTTCAATGGCAAAAATCAATGAATATTGTAAATGCACAAACAGTAATTTCTCCGCATTGCAAGGTGCAATTCTGAAATTTTTTGCTTTTTCCTGCTCCTCTTAGCATGATAAAGAAGATTCAAAGAGAGTGAGATGCCAGCTCCTTTCATTCAGTCAGTAGCTTCAAACATTTCTGGTATATGAATAACATGATGTTTTTCAATGGTAAAAATCAATGAATATTGTAAATGCACAAACAGTAATTTCTCCGCATTGCAAGGTGCAATTCTGAAATTTTTTGCTTTTTCCTGCTCCTCTTAGCATGATAAAGAAGATTCAAAGAGAGTGAGATGCCAGCTCCTTTCATTCAGTCAGTAGCTTCAATCATTTCTGGTATATGAATAACATGATGTTTTTCAATGGCAAAAATCAATGAATATTGTAAATGCACAAACAGTAATTTCTCCGCATTGCAAGGTGCAATTCTGAAATTTTTTGCTTTTTCCTGCTCCTCTTAGCATGATAAAGAAGATTCAAAGAGAGTGAGATGCCAGCTCCTTTCATTCAGTCAGTAGCTTCAATCATTTCTGGACGTTTTTCAATGGCAAAAATCAATGAATATTGTAAATGCACAAACAGTAATTTCTCCGCATTGCAAGGTGCAATTCTGAAATTTTTTGCTTTTTCCTGCTCCTCTTAGCATGATAAAGAAGATTCAAAGAGAGTGAGATGCCAGCTCCTTTCATTCAGTCAGTAGCTTCAAACATTTCTGGTATATGAATAACATGATGTTTTTCAATGGTAAAAATCAATGAATATTGTAAATGCACAAACAGTAATTTCTCCGCATTGCAAGGTGCAATTCTGAAATTTTTTGCTTTTTCCTGCTCCTCTTAGCATGATAAAGAAGATTCAAAGAGAGTGAGATGCCAGCTCCTTTCATTCAGTCAGTAGCTTCAATCATTTCTGGTATATGAATAACATGATGTTTTTCAATGGCAAAAATCAATGAATATTGTAAATGCACAAACAGTAATTTCTCCGCATTGCAAGGTGCAATTCTGAAATTTTTTGCTTTTTCCTGCTCCTCTTAGCATGATAAAGAAGATTCAAAGAGAGTGAGATGCCAGCTCCTTTCATTCAGTCAGTAGCTTCAAACATTTCTGGTATATGAATAACATGATGTTTTTCAATGGCAAAAATCAATGAATATTGTAAATGCACAAACAGTAATTTCTCCGCATTGCAAGGTGCAATTCTGAAATTTTTTGCTTTTTCCTGCTCCTCTTAGCATGATAAAGAAGATTCAAAGAGAGTGAGATGCCAGCTCCTTTCGTTCAGTCAGTAGCTTCAATCATTTCTGGACGTTTTTCAATGGTAAAAATCAATGAATATTGTAAATGCACAAACAGTAATTTCTCCGCATTGCAAGGTGCAATTTTGAAATTTTTTGCTTTTTCCTGCTCCTCTTAGCATGATAAAGAAGATTCAAAGAGAGTGAGATGCCAGCTCCTTTCATTCAGTCAGTAGCTTCAATCATTTCTGGACGTTTTTCAATGGCAAAAATCAATGAATATTGTAAATGCACAAACAGTAATTTCTCCGCATTGCAAGGTGCAATTCTGAAATTTTTTGCTTTTTCCTGCTCCTCTTAGCATGATAAAGAAGATTCAAAGAGAGTGAGATGCCAGCTCCTTTCATTCAGTCAGTAGCTTCAATCATTTCTGGACGTTTTTCAATGGCAAAAATCAATGAATATTGTAAATGCACAAACAGTAATTTCTCCGCATTGCAAGGTGCAATTCTGAAATTTTTTGCTTTTTCCTGCTCCTCTTAGCATGATAAAGAAGATTCAAAGAGAGTGAGATGCCAGCTCCTTTCATTCAGTCAGTAGCTTCAATCATTTCTGGTATATGAATAACATGATGTTTTTCAATGGCAAAAATCAATGAATTTTGTAAATGCACAAACAGCAATTTCTCCGCATTGCAAGGTGCAATTCTGAAATTTTTTGCTTTTTCCTGCTCCTCTTAGCATGATAAAGAAGATTCAAAGAGAGTGAGATGCCAGCTCCTTTCATTCAGTCAGTAGCTTCAATCATTTCTGGACGTTTTTCAATGGCAAAAATCAATGAATATTGTAAATGCACAAACAGTAATTTCTCCGCATTGCAAGGTGCAATTCTGAAATTTTTTGCTTTTTCCTGCTCCTCTTAGCATGATAAAGAAGATTCAAAGAGAGTGAGATGCCAGCTCCTTTCATTCAGTCAGTAGCTTCAATCATTTCTGGTATATGAATAACATGATGTTTTTCAATGGCAAAAATCAATGAATTTTGTAAATGCACAAACAGTAATTTCTCCGCATTGCAAGGTGCAATTCTGAAATTTTTTGCTTTTTCCTGCTCCTCTTAGCATGATAAAGAAGATTCAAAGAGAGTGAGATGCCAGCTCCTTTCATTCAGTCAGTAGCTTCAAACATTTCTGGTATATGAATAACATGATGTTTTTCAATGGCAAAAATCAATGAATATTGTAAATGCACAAACAGTAATTTCTCCGCATTGCAAGGTGCAATTCTGAAATTTTTTGCTTTTTCCTGCTCCTCTTAGCATGATAAAGAAGATTCAAAGAGAGTGAGATGCCAGCTCCTTTCGTTCAGTCAGTAGCTTCAATCATTTCTGGACGTTTTTCAATGGTAAAAATCAATGAATATTGTAAATGCACAAACAGTAATTTCTCCGCATTGCAAGGTGCAATTCTGAAATTTTTTGCTTTTTCCTGCTCCTCTTAGCATGATAAAGAAGATTCAAAGAGAGTGAGATGCCAGCTCCTTTCATTCAGTCAGTAGCTTCAATCATTTCTGGACGTTTTTCAATGGCAAAAATCAATGAATATTGTAAATGCACAAACAGTAATTTCTCCGCATTGCAAGGTGCAATTCTGAAATTTTTTGCTTTTTCCTGCTCCTCTTAGCATGATAAAGAAGATTCAAAGAGAGTGAGATGCCAGCTCCTTTCATTCAGTCAGTAGCTTCAATCATTTCTGGTATATGAATAACATGATGTTTTTCAATGGCAAAAATCAATGAATATTGTAAATGCACAAACAGTAATTTATCCGCATTGCAAGGTGCAATTCTGAAATTTTTTGCTTTTTCCTGCTCCTCTTAGCATGATAAAGAAGATTCAAAGAGAGTGAGATGCCAGCTCCTTTCATTCAGTCAGTAGCTTCAAACATTTCTGGTATATGAATAACATGATGTTTTTCAATGGCAAAAATCAATGAATATTGTAAATGCACAAACAGTAATTTCCCCGCATTGCAAGGTGCAATTCTGAAATTTTTTACTTTTTCCTGCTCCTCTTAGCATGATAGATAAGATTCAAAGAGAGTGAGATGCCAGCTCCTTTCATTCAGTCAGTAGCTTCAATCATTTCTGGAAGTTTTTCAATGGCAAAAATCAATGAATGTTGTAAATGCACAAACAGTAATTTCTCCGCATTGCAAGGTGCAATTCTGAAATTTTTTGCTTTTTCCTGCTCCTCTTAGCATGATAAAGAAGATTCAAAGAGAGTGAGATGCCAGCTCCTTTCATTCAGTCAGTAGCTTCAATCATTTCTGGACGTTTTTCAATGGCAAAAATCAATGAATATTGTAAATGCACAAACAGTAATTTCTCCGCATTGCAAGGTGCAATTCTGAAATTTTTTGCTTTTTCCTGCTCCTCTTAGCATGATAAAGAAGATTCAAAGAGAGTGAGATGCCAGATCCTTTCATTCAGTCAGTAGCTTCAATCATTTCTGGTATATGAATAACATGATGTTTTTCAATGGCAAAAATCAATGAATATTGTAAATGCACAAACAGTAATTTCTCCGCATTGCAAGGTGCAATTCTGAAATTTTTTGCTTTTTCCTGCTCCTCTTAGCATGATAAAGAAGATTCAAAGAGAGTGAGATGCCAGCTCCTTTCATTCAGTCAGTAGCTTCAATCATTTCTGGTATATGAATAACATGTTTTTCAATGGCAAAAATCAATGAATATTGTAAATGCACAAACAGTAATTTCTCCGCATTGCAAGGTGCAATTCTGAAATTTTTTGCTTTTTCCTGCTCCTCTTAGCATGATAAAGAAGATTCAAAGAGAGTGAGATGCCAGCTCCTTTCATTCAGTCAGTAGCTTCAAACATTTCTGGTATATGAATAACATGATGTTTTTCAATGGCAAAAATCAATGAATATTGTAAATGCACAAACAGTAATTTCTCCGCATTGCAAGGTGCAATTTTGAAATTTTTTGCTTTTTCCTGCTCCTCTTAGCATGATAAAGAAGATTCAAAGAGAGTGAGATGCCAGCTCCTTTCGTTCAGTCAGTAGCTTCAATCATTTCTGGACGTTTTTCAATGGTAAAAATCAATGAATATTGTAAATGCACAAACAGTAATTTCTCCGCATTGCAAGGTGCAATTCTGAAATTTTTTGCTTTTTCCTGCTCCTCTTAGCATGATAAAGAAGATTCAAAGAGAGTGAGATGCCAGCTCCTTTCATTCAGTCAGTAGCTTCAATCATTTCTGGACGTTTTTCAATGGCAAAAATCAATGAATATTGTAAATGCACAAACAGTAATTTCTCCGCATTGCAAGGTGCAATTCTGAAATTTTTTGCTTTTTCCTGCTCCTCTTAGCATGATAAAGAAGATTCAAAGAGAGTGAGATGCCAGCTCCTTTCATTCAGTCAGTAGCTTCAATCATTTCTGGACGTTTTTCAATGGCAAAAATCAATGAATATTGTAAATGCACAAACAGTAATTTCTCCGCATTGCAAGGTGCAATTCTGAAATTTTTTGCTTTTTCCTGCTCCTCTTAGCATGATAAAGAAGATTCAAAGAGAGTGAGATGCCAGCTCCTTTCATTCAGTCAGTAGCTTCAATCATTTCTGGTATATGAATAACATGATGTTTTTCAATGGCAAAAATCAATGAATTTTGTAAATGCACAAACAGCAATTTCTCCGCATTGCAAGGTGCAATTCTGAAATTTTTTGCTTTTTCCTGCTCCTCTTAGCATGATAAAGAAGATTCAAAGAGAGTGAGATGCCAGCTCCTTTCATTCAGTCAGTAGCTTCAATCATTTCTGGACGTTTTTCAATGGCAAAAATCAATGAATATTGTAAATGCACAAACAGTAATTTCTCCGCATTGCAAGGTGCAATTCTGAAATTTTTTGCTTTTTCCTGCTCCTCTTAGCATGATAAAGAAGATTCAAAGAGAGTGAGATGCCAGCTCCTTTCATTCAGTCAGTAGCTTCAATCATTTCTGGTATATGAATAACATGACGTTTTTCAATGGCAAAAATCAATGAATTTTGTAAATGCACAAACAGTAATTTCTCCGCATTGCAAGGTGCAATTCTGAAATTTTTTGCTTTTTCCTGCTCCTCTTAGCATGATAAAGAAGATTCAAAGAGAGTGAGATGCCAGCTCCTTTCATTCAGTCAGTAGCTTCAAACATTTCTGGTATATGAATAACATGATGTTTTTCAATGGCAAAAATCAATGAATATTGTAAATGCACAAACAGTAATTTCTCCGCATTGCAAGGTGCAATTCTGAAATTTTTTGCTTTTTCCTGCTCCTCTTAGCATGATAAAGAAGATTCAAAGAGAGTGAGATGCCAGCTCCTTTCGTTCAGTCAGTAGCTTCAATCATTTCTGGACGTTTTTCAATGGTAAAAATCAATGAATATTGTAAATGCACAAACAGTAATTTCTCCGCATTGCAAGGTGCAATTCTGAAATTTTTTGCTTTTTCCTGCTCCTCTTAGCATGATAAAGAAGATTCAAAGAGAGTGAGATGCCAGCTCCTTTCATTCAGTCAGTAGCTTCAATCATTTCTGGACGTTTTTCAATGGCAAAAATCAATGAATATTGTAAATGCACAAACAGTAATTTCTCCGCATTGCAAGGTGCAATTCTGAAATTTTTTGCTTTTTCCTGCTCCTCTTAGCATGATAAAGAAGATTCAAAGAGAGTGAGATGCCAGCTCCTTTCATTCAGTCAGTAGCTTCAATCATTTCTGGTATATGAATAACATGATGTTTTTCAATGGCAAAAATCAATGAATATTGTAAATGCACAAACAGTAATTTATCCGCATTGCAAGGTGCAATTCTGAAATTTTTTGCTTTTTCCTGCTCCTCTTAGCATGATAAAGAAGATTCAAAGAGAGTGAGATGCCAGCTCCTTTCATTCAGTCAGTAGCTTCAAACATTTCTGGTATATGAATAACATGATGTTTTTCAATGGCAAAAATCAATGAATATTGTAAATGCACAAACAGTAATTTCCCCGCATTGCAAGGTGCAATTCTGAAATTTTTTGCTTTTTCCTGCTCCTCTTAGCATGATAAATAAGATTCAAAGAGAGTGAGATGCCAGCTCCTTTCATTCAGTCAGTAGCTTCAATCATTTCTGGAAGTTTTTCAATGGCAAAAATCAATGAATGTTGTAAATGCACAAACAGTAATTTCTCCGCATTGCAAGGTGCAATTCTGAAATTTTTTGCTTTTTCCTGCTCCTCTTAGCATGATAAAGAAGATTCAAAGAGAGTGAGATGCCAGCTCCTTTCATTCAGTCAGTAGCTTCAATCATTTCTGGACGTTTTTCAATGGCAAAAATCAATGAATATTGTAAATGCACAAACAGTAATTTCTCCGCATTGCAAGGTGCAATTCTGAAATTTTTTGCTTTTTCCTGCTCCTCTTAGCATGATAAAGAAGATTCAAAGAGAGTGAGATGCCAGATCCTTTCATTCAGTCAGTAGCTTCAATCATTTCTGGTATATGAATAACATGATGTTTTTCAATGGCAAAAATCAATGAATATTGTAAATGCACAAACAGTAATTTCTCCGCATTGCAAGGTGCAATTCTGAAATTTTTTGCTTTTTCCTGCTCCTCTTAGCATGATAAAGAAGATTCAAAGAGAGTGAGATGCCAGCTCCTTTCATTCAGTCAGTAGCTTCAATCATTTCTGGTATATGAATAACATGTTTTTCAATGGCAAAAATCAATGAATATTGTAAATGCGCAAACAGTAATTTATCCGCATTGCAAGGTGCAATTCTGAAATTTTTTGCTTTTTCCTGCTCCTCTTAGCATGATAAAGAAGATTCAAAGAGAGTGAGATGCCAGCTCCTTTCGTTCAGTCAGTAGCTTCAATCATTTCTGGACGTTTTTCAATGGTAAAAATCAATGAATATTGTAAATGCACAAACAGTAATTTCTCCGCATTGCAAGGTGCAATTCTGAAATTTTTTGCTTTTTCCTGCTCCTCTTAGCATGATAAAGAAGATTCAAAGAGAGTGAGATGCCAGCTACTTTCATTCAGTCAGTAGCTTCAATCATTTCTGGTATATGAATAACATGATGTTTTTCAATGGCAAAAATCAATGAATATTGTAAATGCACAAACAGTAATTTCTCCGCATTGCAAGGTGCAATTCTGAAATTTTTTGCTTTTTCCTGCTCCTCTTAGCATGATAAAGAAGATTCAAAGAGAGTGAGATGCCAGCTCCTTTCATTCAGTCAGTAACTTCAATCATTTCTGGTATATGAATAACATGATGTTTTTCAATGGCAAAAATCAATGAATATTGTAAATGCGAAAACAGTAATTTATCCGCATTGCAAGGTGCAATTCTGAAATTTTTTGCTTTTTCCTGCTCCTCTTAGCATGATAAAGAAGATTCAAAGAGAGTGAGATGCCAGCTCCTTTCATTCAGTCAGTAGCTTCAAACATTTCTGGTATATGAATAACATGATGTTTTTCAATGGCAAAAATCAATGAATATTGTAAATGCACAAACAGTAATTTCTCCGCATTGCAAGGTGCAATTCTGAAATTTTTTGCTTTTTCCTGCTCCTCTTAGCATGATAAAGAAGATTCAAAGAGAGTGAGATGCCAGCTCCTTTCATTCAGTCAGTAGCTTCAATCATTTCTGGTATATGAATAACATGATGTTTTTCAATGGCAAAAATCAATGAATTTTGTAAATGCACAAACAGCAATTTCTCCGCATTGCAAGGTGCAATTCTGAAATTTTTTGCTTTTTCCTGCTCCTCTTAGCATGATAAAGAAGATTCAAAGAGAGTGAGATGCCAGCTCCTTTCATTCAGTCAGTAGCTTCAATCATTTCTGGACGTTTTTCAATGGCAAAAATCAATGAATATTGTAAATGCACAAACAGTAATTTCTCCGCATTGCAAGGTGCAATTCTGAAATTTTTTGCTTTTTCCTGCTCCTCTTAGCATGATAAAGAAGATTCAAAGAGAGTGAGATGCCAGCTCCTTTCATTCAGTCAGTAGCTTCAAACATTTCTGGTATATGAATAACATGATGTTTTTCAATGGCAAAAATCAATGAATATTGTAAATGCACAAACAGTAATTTCTCCGCATTGCAAGGTGCAATTCTGAAATTTTTTGCTTTTTCCTGCTCCTCTTAGCATGATAAAGAAGATTCAAAGAGAGTGAGATGCCAGCTCCTTTCGTTCAGTCAGTAGCTTCAATCATTTCTGGACGTTTTTCAATGGTAAAAATCAATGAATATTGTAAATGCACAAACAGTAATTTCTCCGCATTGCAAGGTGCAATTCTGAAATTTTTTGCTTTTTCCTGCTCCTCTTAGCATGATAAAGAAGATTCAAAGAGAGTGAGATGCCAGCTCCTTTCATTCAGTCAGTAGCTTCAATCATTTCTGGACGTTTTTCAATGGCAAAAATCAATGAATATTGTAAATGCACAAACAGTAATTTCTCCGCATTGCAAGGTGCAATTCTGAAATTTTTTGCTTTTTCCTGCTCCTCTTAGCATGATAAAGAAGATTCAAAGAGAGTGAGATGCCAGCTCCTTTCATTCAGTCAGTAGCTTCAAACATTTCTGGTATATGAATAACATGATGTTTTTCAATGGTAAAAATCAATGAATATTGTAAATGCACAAACAGTAATTTCTCCGCATTGCAAGGTGCAATTCTGAAATTTTTTGCTTTTTCCTGCTCCTCTTAGCATGATAAAGAAGATTCAAAGAGAGTGAGATGCCAGCTCCTTTCATTCAGTCAGTAGCTTCAATCATTTCTGGTATATGAATAACATGATGTTTTTCAATGGCAAAAATCAATGAATATTGTAAATGCACAAACAGTAATTTCTCCGCATTGCAAGGTGCAATTCTGAAATTTTTTGCTTTTTCCTGCTCCTCTTAGCATGATAAAGAAGATTCAAAGAGAGTGAGATGCCAGCTCCTTTCATTCAGTCAGTAGCTTCAATCATTTCTGGTATATGAATAACATGATGTTTTTCAATGGCAAAAATCAATGAATATTGTAAATGCACAAACAGTAATTTCTCCGCATTGCAAGGTGCAATTCTGAAATTTTTTGCTTTTTCCTGCTCCTCTTAGCATGATAAAGAAGATTCAAAGAGAGTGAGATGCCAGCTCCTTTCATTCAGTCAGTAGCTTCAAACATTTCTGGTATATGAATAACATGATGTTTTTCAATGGCAAAAATCAATGAATATTGTAAATGCACAAACAGTAATTTCTCCACATTGCAAGGTGCAATTCTGAAATTTTTTGCTTTTTCCTGCTCCTCTTAGCATGATAAAGAAGATTCAAAGAGAGTGAGATGCCAGCTCCTTTCATTCAGTCAGTAGCTTCAATCATTTCTGGTATATGAATAACATGATGTTTTTCAATGGCAAAAATCAATGAATATTTTAAATGCACAAACAGTAATTTATCCGCATTGCAAGGTGCAATTCTGAAAATTTTTGCTTTTTCCTGCTCCTCTTAGCATGATAAAGAAGATTCAAAGAGAGTGAGATGCCAGCTCCTTTCATTCAGTCAGTAGCTTCAAACATTTCTGGTATATGAATAACATGATGTTTTTCAATGGCAAAAATCAATGAATATTGTAAATGCACAAACAGTAATTTCTCCGCATTGCAAGGTGCAATTCTGAAATTTTTTGCTTTTTCCTGCTCCTCTTAGCATGATAAATAAGATTCAAAGAGAGTGAGATGCCAGCTCCTTTCATTCAGTCAGTAGCTTCAATCATTTCTGGAAGTTTTTCAATGGCAAAAATCAATGAATATTGTAAATGCACAAACAGTAATTTCTCCGCATTGCAAGGTGCAATTCTGAAATTTTTTGCTTTTTCCTGCTCCTCTTAGCATGATAAAGAAGATTCAAAGAGAGTGAGATGCCAGCTCCTTTCATTCAGTCAGTAGCTTCAATCATTTCTGGACGTTTTTCAATGGCAAAAATCAATGAATATTGTAAATGCACAAACAGTAATTTCTCCGCATTGCAAGGTGCAATTCTGAAATTTTTTGCTTTTTCCTGCTCCTCTTAGCATGATAAAGAAGATTCAAAGAGAGTGAGATGCCAGCTCCTTTCATTCAGTCAGTAGCTTCAATCATTTCTGGTATATGAATAACATGATGTTTTTCAATGGCAAAAATCAATGAATATTGTAAATGCACAGTAATTTCTCCGCATTGCAAGGTGCAATTCTGAAATTTTTTGCTTTTTCCTGCTCCTCTTAGCATGATAAAGAAGATTCAAAGAGAGTGAGATGCCAGCTCCTTTCATTCAGTCAGTAGCTTCAATCATTTCTGGTATATGAATAACATGATGTTTTTCAATGGCAAAAATCAATGAATATTGTATATGCGCAAACAGTAATTTATCCGCATTGCAAGGTGCAATTCTGAATTTTTTTGCTTTTTCCTGCTCCTCTTAGCATGATAAAGAAGATTCAAAGAGAGTGAGATGCCAGCTCCTTTCATTCAGTCAGTAGCTTCAAACATTTCTGGTATATGAATAACATGATGTTTTTCAATGGCAAAAATCAATGAATATTGTAAATGCACAAACAGTAATTTCTCCGCATTGCAAGGTGCAATTCTGAAATTTTTTGCTTTTTCCTGCTCCTCTTAGCATGATAAAGAAGATTCAAAGAGAGTGAGATGCCAGCTCCTTTCATTCAGTCAGTAGCTTCAATCATTTCTGGTAAATGAATAACATGATGTTTTTCAATGGCAAAAATCAATGAATATTGTAAATGCACAGTAATTTCTCCGCATTGCAAGGTGCAATTCTGAAATTTTTTGCTTTTTCCTGCTCCTCTTAGCATGATAAAGAAGATTCAAAGAGAGTGAGATGCCAGCTCCTTTCATTCAGTCAGTAGCTTCAATCATTTCTGGTATATGAATAACATGATGTTTTTCAATGGCAAAAATCAATGAATATTGTAAATGCACAAACAGTAATTTCTCCGCATTGCAAGGTGCAATTCTGAAATTTTTTGCTTTTTCCTGCTCCTCTTAGCATGATAAAGAAGATTCAAAGAGAGTGAGATGCCAGCTCCTTTCATTCAGTCAGTAGCTTCAATCATTTCTGGTATATGAATAACATGATGTTTTTCAATGGCAAAAATCAATGAATATTGTAAATGCGCAAACAGTAATTTATCCGCATTGCAAGGTGCAATTCTGAAATTTTTTGCTTTTTCCTGCTCCTCTTAGCATGATAAAGAAGATTCAAAGAGAGTGAGATGCCAGCTCCTTTCATTCAGTCAGTAGCTTCAAACATTTCTGGTATATGAATAACATGATGTTTTTCAATGGCAAAAATCAATGAATATTGTAAATGCACAAACAGTAATTTCTCCGCATTGCAAGGTGCAATTCTGAAATTTTTTGCTTTTTCCTGCTCCTCTTAGCATGATAAAGAAGATTCAAAGAGAGTGAGATGCCAGCTCCTTTCATTCAGTCAGTAGCTTCAATCATTTCTGGTATATGAATAACATGATGTTTTTCAATGGCAAAAATCAATGAATTTTGTAAATGCACAAACAGCAATTTCTCCGCATTGCAAGGTGAAATTCTGAAATTTTTTGCTTTTTCCTGCTCCTCTTAGCATGATAAAGAAGATTCAAAGAGAGTGAGATGCCAGCTCCTTTCATTCAGTCAGTAGCTTCAATCATTTCTGGACGTTTTTCAATGGCAAAAATCAATGAATATTGTAAATGCACAAACAGTAATTTCTCCGCATTGCAAGGTGCAATTCTGAAATTTTTTGCTTTTTCCTGCTCCTCTTAGCATGATAAAGATTCAAAGAGAGTGAGATGCCAGCTCCTTTCATTCAGTCAGTAGCTTCAATCATTTCTGGTATATGAATAACATGATGTTTTTCAATGGCAAAAATCAATGAATTTTGTAAATGCACAAACAGCAATTTCTCCGCATTGCAAGGTGCAATTCTGAAATTTTTTGCTTTTTCCTGCTCCTCTTAGCATGATAAAGAAGATTCAAAGAGAGTGAGATGCCAGCTCCTTTCATTCAGTCAGTAGCTTCAATCATTTCTGGACGTTTTTCAATGGCAAAAATCAATGAATATTGTAAATGCACAAACAGTAATTTCTCCGCATTGCAAGGTGCAATTCTGAAATTTTTTGCTTTTTCCTGCTCCTCTTAGCATGATAAAGAAGATTCAAAGAGAGTGAGATGCCAGCTCCTTTCATTCAGTCAGTAGCTTCAATCATTTCTGGTATATGAATAACATGATGTTTTTCAATGGCAAAAATCAATGAATTTTGTAAATGCACAAACAGTAATTTCTCCGCATTGCAAGGTGCAATTCTGAAATTTTTTGCTTTTTCCTGCTCCTCTTAGCATGATAAAGAAGATTCAAAGAGAGTGAGATGCCAGCTCCTTTCATTCAGTCAGTAGCTTCAAACATTTCTGGTATATGAATAACATGATGTTTTTCAATGGCAAAAATCAATGAATATTGTAAATGCACAAACAGTAATTTCTCCGCATTGCAAGGTGCAATTCTGAAATTTTTTGCTTTTTCCTGCTCCTCTTAGCATGATAAAGAAGATTCAAAGAGAGTGAGATGCCAGCTCCTTTCGTTCAGTCAGTAGCTTCAATCATTTCTGGACGTTTTTCAATGGTAAAAATCAATGAATATTGTAAATGCACAAACAGTAATTTCTCCGCATTGCAAGGTGCAATTCTGAAATTTTTTGCTTTTTCCTGCTCCTCTTAGCATGATAAAGAAGATTCAAAGAGAGTGAGATGCCAGCTCCTTTCATTCAGTCAGTAGCTTCAATCATTTCTGGTATATGAATAACATGATGTTTTTCAATGGCAAAAATCAATGAATATTGTAAATGCACAAACAGTAATTTATCCGCATTGCAAGGTGCAATTCTGAAATTTTTTGCTTTTTCCTGCTCCTCTTAGCATGATAAAGAAGATTCAAAGAGAGTGAGATGCCAGCTCCTTTCATTCAGTCAGTAGCTTCAAACATTTCTGGTATATGAATAACATGATGTTTTTCAATGTCAAAAATCAATGAATATTGTAAATGCACAAACAGTAATTTCTCCGCATTGCAAGGTGCAATTCTGAAATTTTTTGCTTTTTCCTGCTCCTCTTAGCATGATAAATAAGATTCAAAGAGAGTGAGATGCCAGCTCCTTTCATTCAGTCAGTAGCTTCAATCATTTCTGGAAGTTTTTCAATGGCAAAAATCAATGAATATTGTAAATGCACAAACAGTAATTTCTCCGCATTGCAAGGTGCAATTCTGAAATTTTTTGCTTTTTCCTGCTCCTCTTAGCATGATAAAGAAGATTCAAAGAGAGTGAGATGCCAGCTCCTTTCATTCAGTCAGTAGCTTCAATCATTTCTGGACGTTTTTCAATGGCAAAAATCAATGAATATTGTAAATGCACAAACAGTAATTTCTCCGCATTGCAAGGTGCAATTCTGAAATTTTTTGCTTTTTCCTGCTCCTCTTAGCATGATAAAGAAGATTCAAAGAGAGTGAGATGCCAGCTCCTTTCATTCAGTCAGTAGCTTCAAACATTTCTGGTATATGAATAACATGATGTTTTTCAATGGCAAAAATCAATGAATATTGTAAATGCACAAACAGTAATTTCTCCGCATTGCAAGGTGCAATTCTGAAATTTTTTGCTTTTTCCTGCTCCTCTTAGCATGATAAAGAAGATTCAAAGAGAGTGAGATGCCAGCTCCTTTCTTTCAGTCAGTAGCTTCAAACATTTCTGGTATATGAATAACATGATGTTTTTCAATGGTAAAAATCAATGAATATTGTAAATGCACAAACAGTAATTTCTCCGCATTGCAAGGTGCAATTCTGAAATTTTTTGCTTTTTCCTGCTCCTCTTAGCATGATAAAGAAGATTCAAAGAGAGTGAGATGCCAGCTCCTTTCATTCAGTCAGTAGCTTCAATCATTTCTGGTATATGAATAACATGATGTTTTTCAATGGCAAAAATCAATGAATATTGTAAATGCACAAACAGTAATTTATCCGCATTGCAAGGTGCAATTCTGAAATTTTTTGCTTTTTCCTGCTCCTCTTAGCATGATAAAGAAGATTCAAAGAGAGTGAGATGCCAGCTCCTTTCATTCAGTCAGTAGCTTCAAATATTTCTGGTATATGAATAACATGAAGTTTTTCAATGGCAAAAATCAATGAATATTGTAAATGCACAAACAGTAATTTCTCCGCATTGCAAGGTGCAATTCTGAAATTTTTTGCTTTTTCCTGCTCCTCTTAGCATGATAAAGAAGATTCAAAGAGAGTGAGATGCCAGCTCCTTTCATTCAGTCAGTAGCTTCAATCATTTCTGGACGTTTTTCAATGGCAAAAATCAATGAATATTGTAAATGCACAAAACAGTAATTTCTCCGCATTGCAAGGTGCAATTCTGAAATTTTTTGCTTTTTCCTGCTCCTCTTAGCATGATAAAGAAGATTCAAAGAGAGCGAGATGCCAGCTCCTTTCATTCAGTCAGTAGCTTCAATCATTTCTGGAAGGTTTTCAATGGCAAAAATCAATGAATATTGTAAATGCACAAACAGTAATTTCTCCGCATTGCAAGGTGCAATTCTGAAATTTTTTGCTTTTTCCTGCTCCTCTTAGCATGATAAAGAAGATTCATAGAGAGTGAGATGCCAGCTCCTTTCATTCAGTCAGTAGCTTCAATCATTTCTGGACGTTTTTCAATGGCAAAAATCAATGAATATTGTAAATGCACAAACAGTAATTTCTCCGCATTGCAAGGTGCAATTCTGAAATTTTTTGCTTTTTCCTGCTCCTCTTAGCATGATAAAGAAGATTCAAAGAGAGTGAGATGCCAGCTCCTTTCATTCAGTCAGTAGCTTCAAACATTTCTGGTATATGAATAACATGATGTTTTTCAATGGCAAAAATCAATGAATATTGTAAATGCACAAACAGTAATTTCTCCGCATTGCAAGGTGCAATTCTGAAATTTTTTGCTTTTTCCTGCTCCTCTTAGCATGATAAAGAAGATTCAAAGAGAGTGAGATGCCAGCTCCTTTCATTCAGTCAGTAGCTTCAATCATTTCTGGACGTTTTTCAATGGCAAAAATCAATGAATATTGTAAATGCACAAACAGTAATTTCTCCGCATTGCAAGGTGCAATTCTGAAATTTTTTGCTTTTTCCTGCTCCTCTTAGCATGATAAAGAAGATTCAAAGAGAGTGAGATGCCAGCTCCTTTCATTCAGTCAGTAGCTTCAATCATTTCTGGACGTTTTTCAATGGCAAAAATCAGTGAATATTGTAAATGCACAAACAGTAATTTCTCCGCATTGCAAGGTGCAATTCTGAAATTTTTTGCTTTTTCCTGCTCCTCTTAGCATGATAAAGAAGATTCAAAGAGAGTGAGATGCCAGCTCCTTTCATTCAGTCAGTAGCTTCAAACATTTCTGGTATATGAATAACATGATGTTTTTCAATGGCAAAAATCAATGAATATTGTAAATGCACAAACAGTAATTTCTCCGCATTGCAAGGTGCAATTCTGAAATTTTTTGCTTTTTCCTGCTCCTCTTAGCATGATAAAGAAGATTCAAAGAGAGTGAGATGCCAGCTCCTTTCATTCAGTCAGTAGCTTCAATCATTTCTGGACGTTTTTCAATGGCAAAAATCAATGAATATTGTAAATGCACAAACAGTAATTTCTCCGCATTGCAAGGTGCAATTCTGAAATTTTTTGCTTTTTCCTGCTCCTCTTAGCATGATAAAGAAGATTCAAAGAGAGTGAGATGCCAGCTCCTTTCATTCAGTCAGTAGCTTCAAACATTTCTGGTATATGAATAACATGATGTTTTTCAATGGCAAAAATCAATGAATATTGTAAATGCACAAACAGTAATTTCTCCGCATTGCAAGGTGCAATTCTGAAATTTTTTGCTTTTTCCTGCTCCTCTTAGCATGATAAAGAAGATTCAAAGAGAGTGAGATGCCAGCTCCTTTCTTTCAGTCAGTAGCTTCAAACATTTCTGGTATATGAATAACATGATGTTTTTCAATGTCAAAAATCAATGAATATTGTAAATGCACAAACAGTAATTTCTCCGCATTGCAAGGTGCAATTCTGAAATTTTTTGCTTTTTCCTGCTCCTCTTAGCATGATAAAGAAGATTCAAAGAGAGTGAGATGCCAGCTCCTTTCATTCAGTCAGTAGCTTCAATCATTTCTGGACGTTTTTCAATGGCAAAAATCAATGAATATTGTAAATGCACAAACAGTAATTTCTCCGCATTGCAAGGTGCAATTCTGAAATTTTTTGCTTTTTCCTGCTCCTCTTAGCATGATAAAGAAGATTCAAAGAGAGTGAGATGCCAGCTCCTTTCATTCAGTCAGTAGCTTCAATCATTTCTGGACGTTTTTCAATGGCAAAAATCAATGAATATTGTAAATGCACAAACAGTAATTTCTCCGCATTGCAAGGTGCAATTCTGAAATTTTTTGCTTTTTCCTGCTCCTCTTAGCATGATAAAGAAGATTCAAAGAGAGTGAGATGCCAGCTCCTTTCATTCAGTCAGTAGCTTCAAACATTTCTGGTATATGAATAACATGATGTTTTTCAATGGCAAAAATCAATGAATATTGTAAATGCACAAACAGTAATTTCTCCGCATTGCAAGGTGCAATTCTGAAATTTTTTGCTTTTTCCTGCTCCTCTTAGCATGATAAAAAAGATTCAAAGAGAGTGAGATGCCAGCTCCTTTCATTCAGTCAGTAGCTTCAATCATTTCTGGACGTTTTTCAATGGCAAAAATCAATGAATATTGTAAATGCACAAACAGTAATTTCTCCGCATTGCAAGGTGCAATTCTGAAATTTTTTGCTTTTTCCTGCTCCTCTTAGCATGATAAAGAAGATTCAAAGAGAGTGAGATGCCAGCTCCTTTCATTCAGTCAGTAGCTTCAAACATTTCTGGTATATGAATAACATGATGTTTTTCAATGGCAAAAATCAATGAATATTGTAAATGCACAAACAGTAATTTCTCCGCATTGCAAGGTGCAATTCTGAAATTTTTTGCTTTTTCCTGCTCCTCTTAGCATGATAAAGAAGATTCAAAGAGAGTGAGATGCCAGCTCCTTTCTTTCAGTCAGTAGCTTCAAACATTTCTGGTATATGAATAACATGATGTTTTTCAATGTCAAAAATCAATGAATATTGTAAATGCACAAACAGTAATTTCTCCGCATTGCAAGGTGCAATTCTGAAATTTTTTGCTTTTTCCTGCTCCTCTTAGCATGATAAATAAGATTCAAAGAGAGTGAGATGCCAGCTCCTTTCATTCAGTCAGTAGCTTCAATCATTTCTGGAAGTTTTTCAATGGCAAAAATCAATGTATATTGTAAATGCACAAACAGTAATTTCTCCGCATTGCAAGGTGCAATTCTGAAATTTTTTGCTTTTTCCTGCTCCTCTTAGCATAATAAAGAAGATTCAAAGAGAGTGAGATGCCAGCTCCTTTCATTCAGTCAGTAGCTTCAATCATTTCTGGACGTTTTTCAATGGCAAAAATCAATAAATATTGTAAATGCACAAACAGTAATTTCTCCGCATTGCAAGGTGCAATTCTGAAATTTTTTGCTTTTTCCTGCTCCTCTTAGCATGATAAAGAAGATTCAAAGAGAGTGAGATGCCAGCTCCTTTCATTCAGTCAGTAGCTTCAAACATTTCTGGTATATGAATAACATGATGTTTTTCAATGGCAAAAATCAATGAATATTGTAAATGCACAAACAGTAATTTCTCCGCATTGCAAGGTGCAATTCTGAAATTTTTTGCTTTTTCCTGCTCCTCTTAGCATGATAAAGAAGATTCAAAGAGAGTGAGATGCCAGCTCCTTTCTTTCAGTCAGTAGCTTCAAACATTTCTGGTATATGAATAACATGATGTTTTTCAATGGCAAAAATCAATGAATATTGTAAATGCACAAACAGTAATTTCTCCGCATTGCAAGGTGCAATTCTGAAATTTTTTGCTTTTTCCTGCTCCTCTTAGCATGATAAAGAAGATTCAAAGAGAGTGAGATGCCAGCTCCTTTCATTCAGTCAGTAGCTTCAATCATTTCTGGACGTTTTTCAATGGCAAAAATCAATGAATATTGTAAATGCACAAACAGTAATTTCTCCGCATTGCAAGGTGCAATTCTGAAATTTTTTGCTTTTTCCTGCTCCTCTTAGCATGATAAAGAAGATTCAAAGAGAGTGAGATGCCAGCTCCTTTCATTCAGTCAGTAGCTTCAAACATTTCTGGTATATGAATAACATGATGTTTTTCAATGGCAAAAATCAATGAATATTGTAAATGCACAAACAGTAATTTCTCCGCATTGCAAGGTGCAATTCTGAAATTTTTTGCTTTTTCCTGCTCCTCTTAGCATGATAAAGAAGATTCAAAGAGAGTGAGATGCCAGCTCCTTTCTTTCAGTCAGTAGCTTCAAACATTTCTGGTATATGAATAACATGATGTTTTTCAATGTCAAAAATCAATGAATATTGTAAATGCACAAACAGTAATTTCTCCGCATTGCAAGGTGCAATTCTGAAATTTTTTGCTTTTTCCTGCTCCTCTTAGCATGATAAAGAAGATTCAAAGAGAGTGAGATGCCAGCTCCTTTCATTCAGTCAGTAGCTTCAATCATTTCTGGACGTTTTTCAATGGCAAAAATCAATGAATATTGTAAATGCACAAACAGTAATTTCTCCGCATTGCAAGGTGCAATTCTGAAATTTTTTGCTTTTTCCTGCTCCTCTTAGCATGATAAAGAAGATTCAAAGAGAGTGAGATGCCAGCTCCTTTCATTCAGTCAGTAGCTTCAATCATTTCTGGACGTTTTTCAATGGCAAAAATCAATGAATATTGTAAATGCACAAACAGTAATTTCTCCGCATTGCAAGGTGCAATTCTGAAATTTTTTGCTTTTTCCTGCTCCTCTTAGCATGATAAAGAAGATTCAAAGAGAGTGAGATGCCAGCTCCTTTCATTCAGTCAGTAGCTTCAAACATTTCTGGTATATGAATAACATGATGTTTTTCAATGGCAAAAATCAATGAATATTGTAAATGCACAAACAGTAATTTCTCCGCATTGCAAGGTGCAATTCTGAAATTTTTTGCTTTTTCCTGCTCCTCTTAGCATGATAAAGAAGATTCAAAGAGAGTGAGATGCCAGCTCCTTTCATTCAGTCAGTAGCTTCAATCATTTCTGGACGTTTTTCAATGGCAAAAATCAATGAATATTGTAAATGCACAAACAGTAATTTCTCCGCATTGCAAGGTGCAATTCTGAAATTTTTTGCTTTTTCCTGCTCCTCTTAGCATGATAAAGAAGATTCAAAGAGAGTGAGATGCCAGCTCCTTTCATTCAGTCAGTAGCTTCAAACATTTCTGGTATATGAATAACATGATGTTTTTCAATGGCAAAAATCAATGAATATTGTAAATGCACAAACAGTAATTTCTCCGCATTGCAAGGTGCAATTCTGAAATTTTTTGCTTTTTCCTGCTCCTCTTAGCATGATAAAGAAGATTCAAAGAGAGTGAGATGCCAGCTCCTTTCTTTCAGTCAGTAGCTTCAAACATTTCTGGTATATGAATAACATGATGTTTTTCAATGTCAAAAATCAATGAATATTGTAAATGCACAAACAGTAATTTCTCCGCATTGCAAGGTGCAATTCTGAAATTTTTTGCTTTTTCCTGCTCCTCTTAGCATGATAAATAAGATTCAAAGAGAGTGAGATGCCAGCTCCTTTCATTCAGTCAGTAGCTTCAATCATTTCTGGAAGTTTTTCAATGGCAAAAATCAATGAATATTGTAAATGCACAAACAGTAATTTCTCCGCATTGCAAGGTGCAATTCTGAAATTTTTTGCTTTTTCCTGCTCCTCTTAGCATAATAAAGAAGATTCAAAGAGAGTGAGATGCCAGCTCCTTTCATTCAGTCAGTAGCTTCAATCATTTCTGGACGTTTTTCAATGGCAAAAATCAATGAATATTGTAAATGCACAAACAGTAATTTCTCCGCATTGCAAGGTGCAATTCTGAAATTTTTTGCTTTTTCCTGCTCCTCTTAGCATGATAAAGAAGATTCAAAGAGAGTGAGATGCCAGCTCCTTTCATTCAGTCAGTAGCTTCAAACATTTCTGGTATATGAATAACATGATGTTTTTCAATGGCAAAAATCAATGAATATTGTAAATGCACAAACAGTAATTTCTCCGCATTGCAAGGTGCAATTCTGAAATTTTTTGCTTTTTCCTGCTCCTCTTAGCATGATAAAGAAGATTCAAAGAGAGTGAGATGCCAGCTCCTTTCTTTCAGTCAGTAGCTTCAAACATTTCTGGTATATGAATAACATGATGTTTTTCAATGGCAAAAATCAATGAATATTGTAAATGCACAAACAGTAATTTCTCCGCATTGCAAGGTGCAATTCTGAAATTTTTTGCTTTTTCCTGCTCCTCTTAGCATGATAAAGAAGATTCAAAGAGAGTGAGATGCCAGCTCCTTTCATTCAGTCAGTAGCTTCAATCATTTCTGGACGTTTTTCAATGGCAAAAATCAATGAATATTGTAAATGCACAAACAGTAATTTCTCCGCATTGCAAGGTGCAATTCTGAAATTTTTTGCTTTTTCCTGCTCCTCTTAGCATGATAAAGAAGATTCAAAGAGAGTGAGATGCCAGCTCCTTTCATTCAGTCAGTAGCTTCAAACATTTCTGGTATATGAATAACATGATGTTTTTCAATGGTAAAAATCAATGAATATTGTAAATGCACAAACAGTAATTTCTCCGCATTGCAAGGTGCAATTCTGAAATTTTTTGCTTTTTCCTGCTCCTCTTAGCATGATAAAGAAGATTCAAAGAGAGTGAGATGCCAGCTCCTTTCATTCAGTCAGTAGCTTCAATCATTTCTGGTATATGAATAACATGATGTTTTTCAATGGCAAAAATCAATGAATATTGTAAATGCACAAACAGTAATTTATCCGCATTGCAAGGTGCAATTCTGAAATTTTTTGCTTTTTCCTGCTCCTCTTAGCATGATAAAGAAGATTCAAAGAGAGTGAGATGCCAGCTCCTTTCATTCAGTCAGTAGCTTCAAACATTTCTGGTATATGAATAACATGAAGTTTTTCAATGGCAAAAATCAATGAATATTGTAAATGCACAAACAGTAATTTCTCCGCATTGCAAGGTGCAATTCTGAAATTTTTTGCTTTTTCCTGCTCCTCTTAGCATGATAAAGAAGATTCAAAGAGAGTGAGATGCCAGCTCCTTTCTTTCAGTCAGTAGCTTCAAACATTTCTGGTATATGAATAACATGATGTTTTTCAATGTCAAAAATCAATGAATATTGTAAATGCACAAACAGTAATTTCTCCGCATTGCAAGGTGCAATTCTGAAATTTTTTGCTTTTTCCTGCTCCTCTTAGCATGATAAATAAGATTCAAAGAGAGTGAGATGCCAGCTCCTTTCATTCAGTCAGTAGCTTCAATCATTTCTGGAAGTTTTTCAATGGCAAAAATCAATGTATATTGTAAATGCACAAACAGTAATTTCTCCGCATTGCAAGGTGCAATTCTGAAATTTTTTGCTTTTTCCTGCTCCTCTTAGCATGATAAAGAAGATTCAAAGAGAGTGAGATGCCAGCTCCTTTCATTCAGTCAGTAGCTTCAAACATTTCTGGTATATGAATAACATGATGTTTTTCAATGGCAAAAATCAATGAATATTGTAAATGCACAAACAGTAATTTCTCCGCATTGCAAGGTGCAATTCTGAAATTTTTTGCTTTTTCCTGCTCCTCTTAGCATGATAAAGAAGATTCAAAGAGAGTGAGATGCCAGCTCCTTTCATTCAGTCAGTAGCTTCAATCATTTCTGGACGTTTTTCAATGGCAAAAATCAATGAATATTGTAAATGCACAAACAGTAATTTCTCCGCATTGCAAGGTGCAATTCTGAAATTTTTTGCTTTTTCCTGCTCCTCTTAGCATGATAAAGAAGATTCAAAGAGAGTGAGATGCCAGCTCCTTTCATTCAGTCAGTAGCTTCAAACATTTCTGGTATATGAATAACATGATGTTTTTCAATGGCAAAAATCAATGAATATTGTAAATGCACAAACAGTAATTTCTCCGCATTGCAAGGTGCAATTCTGAAATTTTTTGCTTTTTCCTGCTCCTCTTAGCATGATAAAGAAGATTCAAAGAGAGTGAGATGCCAGCTCCTTTCTTTCAGTCAGTAGCTTCAAACATTTCTGGTATATGAATAACATGATGTTTTTCAATGTCAAAAATCAATGAATATTGTAAATGCACAAACAGTAATTTCTCCGCATTGCAAGGTGCAATTCTGAAATTTTTTGCTTTTTCCTGCTCCTCTTAGCATGATAAATAAGATTCAAAGAGAGTGAGATGCCAGCTCCTTTCATTCAGTCAGTAGCTTCAATCATTTCTGGAAGTTTTTCAATGGCAAAAATCAATGAATATTGTAAATGCACAAACAGTAATTTCTCCGCATTGCAAGGTGCAATTCTGAAATTTTTTGCTTTTTCCTGCTCCTCTTAGCATAATAAAGAAGATTCAAAGAGAGTGAGATGCCAGCTCCTTTCATTCAGTCAGTAGCTTCAATCATTTCTGGACGTTTTTCAATGGCAAAAATCAATGAATATTGTAAATGCACAAACAGTAATTTCTCCGCATTGCAAGGTGCAATTCTGAAATTTTTTGCTTTTTCCTGCTCCTCTTAGCATGATAAAGAAGATTCAAAGAGAGTGAGATGCCAGCTCCTTTCATTCAGTCAGTAGCTTCAAACATTTCTGGTATATGAATAACATGATGTTTTTCAATGGCAAAAATCAATGAATATTGTAAATGCACAAACAGTAATTTCTCCGCATTGCAAGGTGCAATTCTGAAATTTTTTGCTTTTTCCTGCTCCTCTTAGCATGATAAAGAAGATTCAAAGAGAGTGAGATGCCAGCTCCTTTCTTTCAGTCAGTAGCTTCAAACATTTCTGGTATATGAATAACATGATGTTTTTCAATGGCAAAAATCAATGAATATTGTAAATGCACAAACAGTAATTTCTCCGCATTGCAAGGTGCAATTCTGAAATTTTTTGCTTTTTCCTGCTCCTCTTAGCATGATAAAGAAGATTCAAAGAGAGTGAGATGCCAGCTCCTTTCATTCAGTCAGTAGCTTCAATCATTTCTGGACGTTTTTCAATGGCAAAAATCAATGAATATTGTAAATGCACAAACAGTAATTTCTCCGCATTGCAAGGTGCAATTCTGAAATTTTTTGCTTTTTCCTGCTCCTCTTAGCATGATAAAGAAGATTCAAAGAGAGTGAGATGCCAGCTCCTTTCATTCAGTCAGTAGCTTCAAACATTTCTGGTATATGAATAACATGATGTTTTTCAATGGTAAAAATCAATGAATATTGTAAATGCACAAACAGTAATTTCTCCGCATTGCAAGGTGCAATTCTGAAATTTTTTGCTTTTTCCTGCTCCTCTTAGCATGATAAAGAAGATTCAAAGAGAGTGAGATGCCAGCTCCTTTCATTCAGTCAGTAGCTTCAATCATTTCTGGTATATGAATAACATGATGTTTTTCAATGGCAAAAATCAATGAATATTGTAAATGCACAAACAGTAATTTATCCGCATTGCAAGGTGCAATTCTGAAATTTTTTGCTTTTTCCTGCTCCTCTTAGCATGATAAAGAAGATTCAAAGAGAGTGAGATGCCAGCTCCTTTCATTCAGTCAGTAGCTTCAAACATTTCTGGTATATGAATAACATGAAGTTTTTCAATGGCAAAAATCAATGAATATTGTAAATGCACAAACAGTAATTTCTCCGCATTGCAAGGTGCAATTCTGAAATTTTTTGCTTTTTCCTGCTCCTCTTAGCATGATAAAGAAGATTCAAAGAGAGTGAGATGCCAGCTCCTTTCATTCAGTCAGTAGCTTCAATCATTTCTGGACGTTTTTCAATGGCAAAAATCAATGAATATTGTAAATGCACAAACAGTAATTTCTCCGCATTGCAAGGTGCAATTCTGAAATTTTTTGCTTTTTCCTGCTCCTCTTAGCATGATAAAGAAGATTCAAAGAGAGCGAGATGCCAGCTCCTTTCATTCAGTCAGTAGCTTCAATCATTTCTGGAAGGTTTTCAATGGCAAAAATCAATGAATATTGTAAATGCACAAACAGTAATTTCTCCGCATTGCAAGGTGCAATTCTGAAATTTTTTGCTTTTTCCTGCTCCTCTTAGCATGATAAAGAAGATTCATAGAGAGTGAGATGCCAGCTCCTTTCATTCAGTCAGTAGCTTCAATCATTTCTGGACGTTTTTCAATGGCAAAAATCAATGAATATTGTAAATGCACAAACAGTAATTTATCCGCATTGCAAGGTGCAATTCTGAAATTTTTTGCTTTTTCCTGCTCCTCTTAGCATGATAAAGAAGATTCAAAGAGAGTGAGATGCCAGCTCCTTTCATTCAGTCAGTAGCTTCAAACATTTCTGGTATATGAATAACATGAAGTTTTTCAATGGCAAAAATCAATGAATATTGTAAATGCACAAACAGTAATTTCTCCGCATTGCAAGGTGCAATTCTGAAATTTTTTGCTTTTTCCTGCTCCTCTTAGCATGATAAAGAAGATTCAAAGAGAGTGAGATGCCAGCTCCTTTCATTCAGTCAGTAGCTTCAATCATTTCTGGACGTTTTTCAATGGCAAAAATCAATGAATATTGTAAATGCACAAACAGTAATTTCTCCGCATTGCAAGGTGCAATTCTGAAATTTTTTGCTTTTTCCTGCTCCTCTTAGCATGATAAAGAAGATTCAAAGAGAGCGAGATGCCAGCTCCTTTCATTCAGTCAGTAGCTTCAATCATTTCTGGAAGGTTTTCAATGGCAAAAATCAATGAATATTGTAAATGCACAAACAGTAATTTCTCCGCATTGCAAGGTGCAATTCTGAAATTTTTTGCTTTTTCCTGCTCCTCTTAGCATGATAAAGAAGATTCATAGAGAGTGAGATGCCAGCTCCTTTCATTCAGTCAGTAGCTTCAATCATTTCTGGACGTTTTTCAATGGCAAAAATCAATGAATATTGTAAATGCACAAACAGTAATTTATCCGCATTGCAAGGTGCAATTCTGAAATTTTTTGCTTTTTCCTGCTCCTCTTAGCATGATAAAGAAGATTCAAAGAGAGTGAGATGCCAGCTCCTTTCATTCAGTCAGTAGCTTCAAACATTTCTGGTATATGAATAACATGAAGTTTTTCAATGGCAAAAATCAATGAATATTGTAAATGCACAAACAGTAATTTCTCCGCATTGCAAGGTGCAATTCTGAAATTTTTTGCTTTTTCCTGCTCCTCTTAGCATGATAAATAAGATTCAAAGAGAGTGAGATGCCAGCTCCTTTCATTCAGTCAGTAGCTTCAATCATTTCTGGACGTTTTTCAATGGCAAAAATCAATGAATATTGTAAATGCACAAAACAGTAATTTCTCCGCATTGCAAGGTGCAATTCTGAAATTTTTTGCTTTTTCCAGCTCCTCTTAGCATGATAAAGAAGATTCAAAGAGAGCGAGATGCCAGCTCCTTTCATTCAGTCAGTAGCTTCAATCATTTCTGGAAGGTTTTCAATGGCAAAAATCAATGAATATTGTAAATGCACAAACAGTAATTTCTCCGCATTGCAAGGTGCAATTCTGAAATTTTTTGCTTTTTCCTGCTCCTCTTAGCATGATAAAGAAGATTCATAGAGAGTGAGATGCCAGCTCCTTTCATTCAGTCAGTAGCTTCAATCATTTCTGGACGTTTTTCAATGGCAAAAATCAATGAATATTGTAAATGCACAAACAGTAATTTCTCCGCATTGCAAGGTGCAATTCTGAAATTTTTTGCTTTTTCCTGCTCCTCTTAGCATGATAAAGAAGATTCAAAGAGAGTGAGATGCCAGCTCCTTTCATTCAGTCAGTAGCTTCAAACATTTCTGGTATATGAATAACATGATGTTTTTCAATGGCAAAAATCAATGAATATTGTAAATGCACAAACAGTAATTTCTCCGCATTGCAAGGTGCAATTCTGAAATTTTTTGCTTTTTCCTGCTCCTCTTAGCATGATAAAGAAGATTCAAAGAGAGTGAGATGCCAGCTCCTTTCATTCAGTCAGTAGCTTCAATCATTTCTGGACGTTTTTCAATGGCAAAAATCAATGAATATTGTAAATGCACAAACAGTAATTTCTCCGCATTGCAAGGTGCAATTCTGAAATTTTTTGCTTTTTCCTGCTCCTCTTAGCATGATAAAGAAGATTCAAAGAGAGTGAGATGCCAGCTCCTTTCATTCAGTCAGTAGCTTCAATCATTTCTGGACGTTTTTCAATGGCAAAAATCAATGAATATTGTAAATGCACAAACAGTAATTTCTCCGCATTGCAAGGTGCAATTCTGAAATTTTTTGCTTTTTCCTGCTCCTCTTAGCATGATAAAGAAGATTCAAAGAGAGTGAGATGCCAGCTCCTTTCATTCAGTCAGTAGCTTCAATCATTTCTGGACGTTTTTCAATGGCAAAAATCAGTGAATATTGTAAATGCACAAACAGTAATTTCTCCGCATTGCAAGGTGCAATTCTGAAATTTTTTGCTTTTTCCTGCTCCTCTTAGCATGATAAAGAAGATTCAAAGAGAGTGAGATGCCAGCTCCTTTCATTCAGTCAGTAGCTTCAAACATTTCTGGTATATGAATAACATGATGTTTTTCAATGGCAAAAATCAATGAATATTGTAAATGCACAAACAGTAATTTCTCCGCATTGCAAGGTGCAATTCTGAAATTTTTTGCTTTTTCCTGCTCCTCTTAGCATGATAAAGAAGATTCAAAGAGAGTGAGATGCCAGCTCCTTTCATTCAGTCAGTAGCTTCAATCATTTCTGGACGTTTTTCAATGGCAAAAATCAATGAATATTGTAAATGCACAAACAGTAATTTCTCCGCATTGCAAGGTGCAATTCTGAAATTTTTTGCTTTTTCCTGCTCCTCTTAGCATGATAAAGAAGATTCAAAGAGAGTGAGATGCCAGCTCCTTTCATTCAGTCAGTAGCTTCAAACATTTCTGGTATATGAATAACATGATGTTTTTCAATGGCAAAAATCAATGAATATTGTAAATGCACAAACAGTAATTTCTCCGCATTGCAAGGTGCAATTCTGAAATTTTTTGCTTTTTCCTGCTCCTCTTAGCATGATAAAGAAGATTCAAAGAGAGTGAGATGCCAGCTCCTTTCTTTCAGTCAGTAGCTTCAAACATTTCTGGTATATGAATAACATGATGTTTTTCAATGTCAAAAATCAATGAATATTGTAAATGCACAAACAGTAATTTCTCCGCATTGCAAGGTGCAATTCTGAAATTTTTTGCTTTTTCCTGCTCCTCTTAGCATGATAAATAAGATTCAAAGAGAGTGAGATGCCAGCTCCTTTCATTCAGTCAGTAGCTTCAATCATTTCTGGAAGTTTTTCAATGGCAAAAATCAATGAATATTGTAAATGCACAAACAGTAATTTCTCCGCATTGCAAGGTGCAATTCTGAAATTTTTTGCTTTTTCCTGCTCCTCTTAGCATAATAAAGAAGATTCAAAGAGAGTGAGATGCCAGCTCCTTTCATTCAGTCAGTAGCTTCAATCATTTCTGGACGTTTTTCAATGGCAAAAATCAATGAATATTGTAAATGCACAAACAGTAATTTCTCCGCATTGCAAGGTGCAATTCTGAAATTTTTTGCTTTTTCCTGCTCCTCTTAGCATGATAAAGAAGATTCAAAGAGAGTGAGATGCCAGCTCCTTTCATTCAGTCAGTAGCTTCAAACATTTCTGGTATATGAATAACATGATGTTTTTCAATGGCAAAAATCAATGAATATTGTAAATGCACAAACAGTAATTTCTCCGCATTGCAAGGTGCAATTCTGAAATTTTTTGCTTTTTCCTGCTCCTCTTAGCATGATAAAGAAGATTCAAAGAGAGTGAGATGCCAGCTCCTTTCTTTCAGTCAGTAGCTTCAAACATTTCTGGTATATGAATAACATGATGTTTTTCAATGGCAAAAATCAATGAATATTGTAAATGCACAAACAGTAATTTCTCCGCATTGCAAGGTGCAATTCTGAAATTTTTTGCTTTTTCCTGCTCCTCTTAGCATGATAAAGAAGATTCAAAGAGAGTGAGATGCCAGCTCCTTTCATTCAGTCAGTAGCTTCAATCATTTCTGGACGTTTTTCAATGGCAAAAATCAATGAATATTGTAAATGCACAAACAGTAATTTCTCCGCATTGCAAGGTGCAATTCTGAAATTTTTTGCTTTTTCCTGCTCCTCTTAGCATGATAAAGAAGATTCAAAGAGAGTGAGATGCCAGCTCCTTTCATTCAGTCAGTAGCTTCAAACATTTCTGGTATATGAATAACATGATGTTTTTCAATGGTAAAAATCAATGAATATTGTAAATGCACAAACAGTAATTTCTCCGCATTGCAAGGTGCAATTCTGAAATTTTTTGCTTTTTCCTGCTCCTCTTAGCATGATAAAGAAGATTCAAAGAGAGTGAGATGCCAGCTCCTTTCATTCAGTCAGTAGCTTCAATCATTTCTGGTATATGAATAACATGATGTTTTTCAATGGCAAAAATCAATGAATATTGTAAATGCACAAACAGTAATTTATCCGCATTGCAAGGTGCAATTCTGAAATTTTTTGCTTTTTCCTGCTCCTCTTAGCATGATAAAGAAGATTCAAAGAGAGTGAGATGCCAGCTCCTTTCATTCAGTCAGTAGCTTCAAACATTTCTGGTATATGAATAACATGAAGTTTTTCAATGGCAAAAATCAATGAATATTGTAAATGCACAAACAGTAATTTCTCCGCATTGCAAGGTGCAATTCTGAAATTTTTTGCTTTTTCCTGCTCCTCTTAGCATGATAAAGAAGATTCAAAGAGAGTGAGATGCCAGCTCCTTTCATTCAGTCAGTAGCTTCAATCATTTCTGGACGTTTTTCAATGGCAAAAATCAATGAATATTGTAAATGCACAAACAGTAATTTCTCCGCATTGCAAGGTGCAATTCTGAAATTTTTTGCTTTTTCCTGCTCCTCTTAGCATGATAAAGAAGATTCAAAGAGAGCGAGATGCCAGCTCCTTTCATTCAGTCAGTAGCTTCAATCATTTCTGGAAGGTTTTCAATGGCAAAAATCAATGAATATTGTAAATGCACAAACAGTAATTTCTCCGCATTGCAAGGTGCAATTCTGAAATTTTTTGCTTTTTCCTGCTCCTCTTAGCATGATAAAGAAGATTCAAAGAGAGTGAGATGCCAGCTCCTTTCATTCAGTCAGTAGCTTCAAACATTTCTGGTATATGAATAACATGATGTTTTTCAATGGCAAAAATCGATGAATATTGTAAATGCACAAACAGTAATTTCTCCGCATTGCAAGGTGCAATTCTGAAATTTTTTGCTTTTTCCTGCTCCTCTTAGCATGATAAAGAAGATTCAAAGAGAGTGAGATGCCAGCTCCTTTCATTCAGTCAGTAGCTTCAATCATTTCTGGACGTTTTTCAATGGCAAAAATCAATGAATATTGTAAATGCACAAACAGTAATTTCTCCGCATTGCAAGGTGCAATTCTGAAATTTTTTTGCTTTTTCCTGCTCCTCTTAGCATGATAAAGAAGATTCAAAGAGAGTGAGATGCCAGCTCCTTTCATTCAGTCAGTAGCTTCAATCATTTCTGGACGTTTTTCAATGGCAAAAATCAATGAATATTGTAAATGCACAAACAGTAATTTCTCCGCATTGCAAGGTGCAATTCTGAAATTTTTTGCTTTTTCCTGCTCCTCTTAGCATGATAAAGAAGATTCAAAGAGAGTGAGATGCCAGCTCCTTTCATTCAGTCAGTAGCTTCAATCATTTCTGGACGTTTTTCAATGGCAAAAATCAGTGAATATTGTAAATGCACAAACAGTAATTTCTCCGCATTGCAAGGTGCAATTCTGAAATTTTTTGCTTTTTCCTGCTCCTCTTAGCATGATAAAGAAGATTCAAAGAGAGTGAGATGCCAGCTCCTTTCATTCAGTCAGTAGCTTCAAACATTTCTGGTATATGAATAACATGATGTTTTTCAATGGCAAAAATCAATGAATATTGTAAATGCACAAACAGTAATTTCTCCGCATTGCAAGGTGCAATTCTGAAATTTTTTGCTTTTTCCTGCTCCTCTTAGCATGATAAAGAAGATTCAAAGAGAGTGAGATGCCAGCTCCTTTCATTCAGTCAGTAGCTTCAATCATTTCTGGACGTTTTTCAATGGCAAAAATCAATGAATATTGTAAATGCACAAACAGTAATTTCTCCGCATTGCAAGGTGCAATTCTGAAATTTTTTGCTTTTTCCTGCTCCTCTTAGCATGATAAAGAAGATTCAAAGAGAGTGAGATGCCAGCTCCTTTCATTCAGTCAGTAGCTTCAAACATTTCTGGTATATGAATAACATGATGTTTTTCAATGGCAAAAATCAATGAATATTGTAAATGCACAAACAGTAATTTCTCCGCATTGCAAGGTGCAATTCTGAAATTTTTTGCTTTTTCCTGCTCCTCTTAGCATGATAAAGAAGATTCAAAGAGAGTGAGATGCCAGCTCCTTTCATTCAGTCAGTAGCTTCAATCATTTCTGGACGTTTTTCAATGGCAAAAATCAGTGAATATTGTAAATGCACAAACAGTAATTTCTCCGCATTGCAAGGTGCAATTCTGAAATTTTTTGCTTTTTCCTGCTCCTCTTAGCATGATAAAGAAGATTCAAAGAGAGTGAGATGCCAGCTCCTTTCATTCAGTCAGTAGCTTCAAACATTTCTGGTATATGAATAACATGATGTTTTTCAATGGCAAAAATCAATGAATATTGTAAATGCACAAACAGTAATTTCTCCGCATTGCAAGGTGCAATTCTGAAATTTTTTGCTTTTTCCTGCTCCTCTTAGCATGATAAAGAAGATTCAAAGAGAGTGAGATGCCAGCTCCTTTCATTCAGTCAGTAGCTTCAATCATTTCTGGACGTTTTTCAATGGCAAAAATCAATGAATATTGTAAATGCACAAACAGTAATTTCTCCGCATTGCAAGGTGCAATTCTGAAATTTTTTGCTTTTTCCTGCTCCTCTTAGCATGATAAAGAAGATTCAAAGAGAGTGAGATGCCAGCTTTTTTCATTCAGTCAGTAGCTTCAAACATTTCTGGTATATGAATAACATGATGTTTTTCAATGGCAAAAATCAATGAATATTGTAAATGCACAAACAGTAATTTCTCCGCATTGCAAGGTGCAATTCTGAAATTTTTTGCTTTTTCCTGCTCCTCTTAGCATGATAAAGAAGATTCAAAGAGAGTGAGATGCCAGCTCCTTTCATTCAGTCAGTAGCTTCAATCATTTCTGGACGTTTTTCAATGGCAAAAATCAATGAATATTGTAAATGCACAAACAGTAATTTCTCCGCATTGCAAGGTGCAATTCTGAAATTTTTTGCTTTTTCCTGCTCCTCTTAGCATGATAAAGAAGATTCAAAGAGAGTGAGATGCCAGCTCCTTTCATTCAGTCAGTAGCTTCAATCATTTCTGGACGTTTTTCAATGGCAAAAATCAATGAATATTGTAAATGCACAAACAGTAATTTCTCCGCATTGCAAGGTGCAATTCTGAAATTTTTTGCTTTTTCCTGCTCCTCTTAGCATGATAAAGAAGATTCAAAGAGAGTGAGATGCCAGCTCCTTTCATTCAGTCAGTAGCTTCAAACATTTCTGGTATATGAATAACATGATGTTTTTCAATGGCAAAAATCAATGAATATTGTAAATGCACAAACAGTAATTTCTCCGCATTGCAAGGTGCAATTCTGAAATTTTTTGCTTTTTCCTGCTCCTCTTAGCATGATAAAGAAGATTCAAAGAGAGTGAGATGCCAGCTCCTTTCATTCAGTCAGTAGCTTCAATCATTTCTGGACGTTTTTCAATGGCAAAAATCAGTGAATATTGTAAATGCACAAACAGTAATTTCTCCGCATTGCAAGGTGCAATTCTGAAATTTTTTGCTTTTTCCTGCTCCTCTTAGCATGATAAAGAAGATTCAAAGAGAGTGAGATGCCAGCTCCTTTCATTCAGTCAGTAGCTTCAAACATTTCTGGTATATGAATAACATGATGTTTTTCAATGGCAAAAATCAATGAATATTGTAAATGCACAAACAGTAATTTCTCCGCATTGCAAGGTGCAATTCTGAAATTTTTTGCTTTTTCCTGCTCCTCTTAGCATGATAAAGAAGATTCAAAGAGAGTGAGATGCCAGCTCCTTTCATTCAGTCAGTAGCTTCAATCATTTCTGGACGTTTTTCAATGGCAAAAATCAATGAATATTGTAAATGCACAAACAGTAATTTCTCCGCATTGCAAGGTGCAATTCTGAAATTTTTTGCTTTTTCCTGCTCCTCTTAGCATGATAAAGAAGATTCAAAGAGAGTGAGATGCCAGCTCCTTTCATTCAGTCAGTAGCTTCAAACATTTCTGGTATATGAATAACATGATGTTTTTCAATGGCAAAAATCAATGAATATTGTAAATGCACAAACAGTAATTTCTCCGCATTGCAAGGTGCAATTCTGAAATTTTTTGCTTTTTCCTGCTCCTCTTAGCATGATAAAGAAGATTCAAAGAGAGTGAGATGCCAGCTCCTTTCATTCAGTCAGTAGCTTCAATCATTTCTGGACGTTTTTCAATGGCAAAAATCAATGAATATTGTAAATGCACAAACAGTAATTTCTCCGCCTTGCAAGGTGCAATTCTGAAATTTTTTGCTTTTTCCTGCTCCTCTTAGCATGATAAAGAAGATTCAAAGAGAGTGAGATGCCAGCTCCTTTCATTCAGTCAGTAGCTTCAATCATTTCTGGAAGTTTTTCAATGGCAAAAATCAATGAATATTGTAAATGCACAAACAGTAATTTCTCCGCATTGCAAGGTGCAATTCTGAAATTTTTTGCTTTTTCCTGCTCCTCTTAGCATGATAAAGAAGATTCAAAGAGAGTGAGATGCCAGCTCCTTTCATTCAGTCAGTAGCTTCAATCATTTCTGGACGTTTTTCAATGGCAAAAATCAGTGAATATTGTAAATGCACAAACAGTAATTTCTCCGCATTGCAAGGTGCAATTCTGAAATTTTTTGCTTTTTCCTGCTCCTCTTAGCATGATAAAGAAGATTCAAAGAGAGTGAGATGCCAGCTCCTTTCATTCAGTCAGTAGCTTCAAACATTTCTGGTATATGAATAACATGATGTTTTTCAATGGCAAAAATCAATGAATATTGTAAATGCACAAACAGTAATTTCTCCGCATTGCAAGGTGCAATTCTGAAATTTTTTGCTTTTTCCTGCTCCTCTTAGCATGATAAAGAAGATTCAAAGAGAGTGAGATGCCAGCTCCTTTCATTCAGTCAGTAGCTTCAATCATTTCTGGACGTTTTTCAATGGCAAAAATCAATGAATATTGTAAATGCACAAACAGTAATTTCTCCGCATTGCAAGGTGCAATTCTGAAATTTTTTGCTTTTTCCTGCTCCTCTTAGCATGATAAAGAAGATTCAAAGAGAGTGAGATGCCAGCTCCTTTCATTCAGTCAGTAGCTTCAATCATTTCTGGAAGTTTTTCAATGGCAAAAATCAATGAATATTGTAAATGCACAAACAGTAATTTCTCCGCATTGCAAGGTGCAATTCTGAAATTTTTTGCTTTTTCCTGCTCCTCTTAGCATGATAAAGAAGATTCAAAGAGAGTGAGATGCCAGCTCCTTTCATTCAGTCAGTAGCTTCAATCATTTCTGGACTTTTTTCAATGGCAAAAATCAATGAATATTGTAAATGCACAAACAGTAATTTCTCCGCATTGCAAGGTGCAATTCTGAAATTTTTTGCTTTTTCCTGCTCCGCTTAGCATGATAAAGAAGATTCAAAGAGAGTGAGATGCCAGCTCCTTTCATTCAGTCAGTAGCTTCAATCATTTCTGGACGTTTTTCAATGGCAAAAATCAGTGAATATTGTAAATGCACAAACAGTAATTTCTCCGCATTGCAAGGTGCAATTCTGAAATTTTTTGCTTTTTCCTGCTCCTCTTAGCATGATAAAGAAGATTCAAAGAGAGTGAGATGCCAGCTCCTTTCATTCAGTCAGTAGCTTCAAACATTTCTGGTATATGAATAACATGATGTTTTTCAATGGCAAAAATCAATGAATATTGTAAATGCACAAACAGTAATTTCTCCGCATTGCAAGGTGCAATTCTGAAATTTTTTGCTTTTTCCTGCTCCTCTTAGCATGATAAAGAAGATTCAAAGAGAGTGAGATGCCAGCTCCTTTCATTCAGTCAGTAGCTTCAATCATTTCTGGTATATGAATAACATGATGTTTTTCAATGGCAAAAATCAATGAATATTGTAAATGCACAAACAGTAATTTATCCGCATTGCAAGGTGCAATTCTGAATTTTTTTGCTTTTTCCTGCTCCTCTTAGCATGATAAAGAAGATTCAAAGAGAGTGAGATGCCAGCTCCTTTCATTCAGTCAGTAGCTTCAAACATTTCTGGTATATGAATAACATGATGTTTTTCAATGGCAAAAATCAATGAATATTGTAAATGCACAAACAGTAATTTCTCCGCATTGCAAGGTGCAATTCTGAAATTTTTTGCTTTTTCCTGCTCCTCTTAGCATGATAAAGAAGATTCAAAGAGAGTGAGATGCCAGCTCCTTTCATTCAGTCAGTAGCTTCAATCATTTCTGGTATATGAATAACATGATGTTTTTCAATGGCAAAAATCAATGAATATTGTAAATGCACAAACAGTAATTTATCCGCATTGCAAGGTGCAATTCTGAAATTTTTTGCTTTTTCCTGCTCCTCTTAGCATGATAAAGAAGATTCAAAGAGAGTGAGATGCCAGCTCCTTTCATTCAGTCAGTAGCTTCAAACATTTCTGGTATATGAATAACATGATGTTTTTCAATGGCAAAAATCAATGAATATTGTAAATGCACAAACAGTAATTTCTCCGCATTGCAAGGTGCAATTCTGAAATTTTTTGCTTTTTCCTGCTCCTCTTAGCATGATAAAGAAGATTCAAAGAGAGTGAGATGCCAGCTCCTTTCATTCAGTCAGTAGCTTCAATCATTTCTGGACGTTTTTCAATGGCAAAAATCAATGAATATTGTAAATGCACAAACAGTAATTTCTCCGCATTGCAAGGTGCAATTCTGAAATTTTTTGCTTTTTCCTGCTCCTCTTAGCATGATAAAGAAGATTCAAAGAGAGTGAGATGCCAGCTCCTTTCATTCAGTCAGTAGCTTCAATCATTTCTGGAAGTTTTTCAATGGCAAAAATCAATGAATATTGTAAATGCACAAACAGTAATTTCTCCGCATTGCAAGGTGCAATTCTGAAATTTTTTGCTTTTTCCTGCTCCTCTTAGCATGATAAAGAAGATTCAAAGAGAGTGAGATGCCAGCTCCTTTCATTCAGTCAGTAGCTTCAATCATTTCTGGACTTTTTTCAATGGCAAAAATCAATGAATATTGTAAATGCACAAACAGTAATTTCTCCGCATTGCAAGGTGCAATTCTGAAATTTTTTGCTTTTTCCTGCTCCTCTTAGCATGATAAAGAAGATTCAAAGAGAGTGAGATGCCAGCTCCTTTCATTCAGTCAGTAGCTTCAATCATTTCTGGACGTTTTTCAATGGCAAAAATCAGTGAATATTGTAAATGCACAAACAGTAATTTCTCCGCATTGCAAGGTGCAATTCTGAAATTTTTTGCTTTTTCCTGCTCCTCTTAGCATGATAAAGAAGATTCAAAGAGAGTGAGATGCCAGCTCCTTTCATTCAGTCAGTAGCTTCAAACATTTCTGGTATATGAATAACATGATGTTTTTCAATGGCAAAAATCAATGAATATTGTAAATGCACAAACAGTAATTTCTCCGCATTGCAAGGTGCAATTCTGAAATTTTTTGCTTTTTCCTGCTCCTCTTAGCATGATAAAGAAGATTCAAAGAGAGTGAGATGCCAGCTCCTTTCATTCAGTCAGTAGCTTCAATCATTTCTGGTATATGAATAACATGATGTTTTTCAATGGCAAAAATCAATGAATATTGTAAATGCACAAACAGTAATTTATCCGCATTGCAAGGTGCAATTCTGAAATGTTTTGCTTTTTCCTGCTCCTCTTAGCATGATAAAGAAGATTCAAAGAGAGTGAGATGCCAGCTCCTTTCATTCAGTCAGTAGCTTCAAACATTTCTGGTATATGAATAACATGATGTTTTTCAATGGTAAAAATCAATGAATATTGTAAATGCACAAACAGTAATTTCTCCGCATTGCAAGGTGCAATTCTGAAATTTTTTGCTTTTTCCTGCTCCTCTTAGCATGATAAAGAAGATTCAAAGAGAGTGAGATGCCAGCTCCTTTCATTCAGTCAGTAGCTTCAATCATTTCTGGTATATGAATAACATGATGTTTTTCAATGGCAAAAATCAATGAATATTGTAAATGCACAAACAGTAATTTATCCGCATTGCAAGGTGCAATTCTGAATTTTTTTGCTTTTTCCTGCTCCTCTTAGCATGATAAAGAAGATTCAAAGAGAGTGAGATGCCAGCTCCTTTCATTCAGTCAGTAGCTTCAAACATTTCTGGTATATGAATAACATGATGTTTTTCAATGGCAAAAATCAATGAATATTGTAAATGCACAAACAGTAATTTCTCCGCATTGCAAGGTGCAATTCTGAAATTTTTTGCTTTTTCCTGCTCCTCTTAGCATGATAAAGAAGATTCAAAGAGAGTGAGATGCCAGCTCCTTTCATTCAGTCAGTAGCTTCAATCATTTCTGGTATATGAATAACATGATGTTTTTCAATGGCAAAAATCAATGAATATTGTAAATGCACAAACAGTAATTTATCCGCATTGCAAGGTGCAATTCTGAAATTTTTTGCTTTTTCCTGCTCCTCTTAGCATGATAAAGAAGATTCAAAGAGAGTGAGATGCCAGCTCCTTTCATTCAGTCAGTAGCTTCAAACATTTCTGGTATATGAATAACATGATGTTTTTCAATGGCAAAAATCAATGAATATTGTAAATGCACAAACAGTAATTTCTCCGCATTGCAAGGTGCAATTCTGAAATTTTTTGCTTTTTCCTGCTCCTCTTAGCATGATAAATAAGATTCAAAGAGAGTGAGATGCCAGCTCCTTTCATTCAGTCAGTAGCTTCAATCATTTCTGGAAGTTTTTCAATGGCAAAAATCAATGAATATTGTAAATGCACAAACAGTAATTTCTCCGCATTGCAAGGTGCAATTCTGAAATTTTTTGCTTTTTCCTGCTCCTCTTAGCATGATAAAGAAGATTCAAAGAGAGTGAGATGCCAGCTCCTTTCATTCAGTCAGTAGCTTCAATCATTTCTGGACGTTTTTCAATGGCAAAAATCAATGAATATTGTAAATGCACAAACAGTAATTTCTCCGCATTGCAAGGTGCAATTCTGAAATTTTTTGCTTTTTCCTGCTCCTCTTAGCATGATAAAGAAGATTCAAAGAGAGTGAGATGCCAGCTCCTTTCATTCAGTGAGTAGCTTCAATCATTTCTGGTATATGAATAACATGATGTTTTTCAATGGCAAAAATCAATGAATTTTGTAAATGCACAAACAGCAATTTCTCCGCATTGCAAGGTGCAATTCTGAAATTTTTTGCTTTTTCCTGCTCCTCTTAGCATGATAAAGAAGATTCAAAGAGAGTGAGATGCCAGCTCCTTTCGTTCAGTCAGTAGCTTCAATCATTTCTGGACGTTTTTCAATGGTAAAAATCAATGAATATTGTAAATGCACAAACAGTAATTTCTCCGCATTGCAAGGTGCAATTCTGAAATTTTTTGCTTTTTCCTGCTCCTCTTAGCATGATAAAGAAGATTCAAAGAGAGTGAGATGCCAGCTACTTTCATTCAGTCAGTAGCTTCAATCATTTCTGGTATATGAATAACATTATGTTTTTCAATGGCAAAAATCAATGAATATTGTAAATGCACAAACAGTAATTTCTCCGCATTGCAAGGTGCAATTCTGAAATTTTTTGCTTTTTCCTGCTCCTCTTAGCATGATAAAGAAGATTCAAAGAGAGTGAGATGCCAGCTCCTTTCATTCAGTCAGTAGCTTCAATCATTTCTGGTATATGAATAACATGATGTTTTTCAATGGCAAAAATCAATGAATATTGTAAATGCGCAAACAGTAATTTATCCGCATTGCAAGGTGCAATTCTGAAATTTTTTGCTTTTTCCTGCTCCTCTTAGCATGATAAAGAAGATTCAAAGAGAGTGAGATGCCAGCTCCTTTCATTCAGTCAGTAGCTTCAAACATTTCTGGTATATGAATAACATGATGTTTTTCAATGGCAAAAATCAATGAATATTGTAAATGCACAAACAGTAATTTCTCCGCATTGCAAGGTGCAATTCTGAAATTTTTTGCTTTTTCCTGCTCCTCTTAGCATGATAAAGAAGATTCAAAGAGAGTGAGATGCCAGCTCCTTTCATTCAGTCAGTAGCTTCAATCATTTCTGGTATATGAATAACATGATGTTTTTCAATGGCAAAAATCAATGAATTTTGTAAATGCACAAACAGCAATTTCTCCGCATTGCAAGGTGCAATTCTGAAATTTTTTGCTTTTTCCTGCTCCTCTTAGCATGATAAAGAAGATTCAAAGAGAGTGAGATGCCAGCTCCTTTCATTCAGTCAGTAGCTTCAATCATTTCTGGACGTTTTTCAATGGCAAAAATCAATGAATATTGTAAATGCACAAACAGTAATTTCTCCGCATTGCAAGGTGCAATTCTGAAATTTTTTGCTTTTTCCTGCTCCTCTTAGCATGATAAAGAAGATTCAAAGAGAGTGAGATGCCAGCTCCTTTCATTCAGTCAGTAGCTTCAATCATTTCTGGTATATGAATAACATGATGTTTTTCAATGGCAAAAATCAATGAATTTTGTAAATGCACAAACAGCAATTTCTCCGCATTGCAAGGTGCAATTCTGAAATTTTTTGCTTTTTCCTGCTCCTCTTAGCATGATAAAGAAGATTCAAAGAGAGTGAGCTGCCAGCTCCTTTCATTCAGTCAGTAGCTTCAATCATTTCTGGACGTTTTTCAATGGCAAAAATCAATGAATATTGTAAATGCACAAACAGTAATTTCTCCGCATTGCAAGGTGCAATTCTGAAATTTTTTGCTTTTTCCTGCTCCTCTTAGCATGATAAAGAAGATTCAAAGAGAGTGAGATGCCAGCTCCTTTCATTCAGTCAGTAGCTTCAAACATTTCTGGTATATGAATAACATGATGTTTTTCAATGGCAAAAATCAATGAATATTGTAAATGCACAAACAGTAATTTCTCCGCATTGCAAGGTGCAATTCTGAAATTTTTTGCTTTTTCCTGCTCCTCTTAGCATGATAAAGAAGATTCAAAGAGAGTGAGATGCCAGCTCCTTTCGTTCAGTCAGTAGCTTCAATCATTTCTGGACGTTTTTCAATGGTAAAAATCAATGAATATTGTAAATGCACAAACAGTAATTTCTCCGCATTGCAAGGTGCAATTCTGAAATTTTTTGCTTTTTCCTGCTCCTCTTAGCATGATAAAGAAGATTCAAAGAGAGTGAGATGCCAGCTCCTTTCATTCAGTGAGTAGCTTCAATCATTTCTGGTATATGAATAACATGATGTTTTTCAATGGCAAAAATCAATGAATTTTGTAAATGCACAAACAGCAATTTCTCCGCATTGCAAGGTGCAATTCTGAAATTTTTTGCTTTTTCCTGCTCCTCTTAGCATGATAAAGAAGATTCAAAGAGAGTGAGATGCCAGCTCCTTTCGTTCAGTCAGTAGCTTCAATCATTTCTGGACGTTTTTCAATGGTAAAAATCAATGAATATTGTAAATGCACAAACAGTAATTTCTCCGCATTGCAAGGTGCAATTCTGAAATTTTTTGCTTTTTCCTGCTCCTCTTAGCATGATAAAGAAGATTCAAAGAGAGTGAGATGCCAGCTACTTTCATTCAGTCAGTAGCTTCAATCATTTCTGGTATATGAATAACATTATGTTTTTCAATGGCAAAAATCCATGAATATTGTAAATGCACAAACAGTAATTTCTCCGCATTGCAAGGTGCAATTCTGAAATTTTTTGCTTTTTCCTGCTCCTCTTAGCATGATAAAGAAGATTCAAAGAGAGTGAGATGCCAGCTCCTTTCATTCAGTCAGTAGCTTCAATCATTTCTGGTATATGAATAACATGATGTTTTTCAATGGCAAAAATCAATGAATATTGTAAATGCGCAAACAGTAATTTATCCGCATTGCAAGGTGCAATTCTGAAATTTTTTGCTTTTTCCTGCTCCTCTTAGCATGATAAAGAAGATTCAAAGAGAGTGAGATGCCAGCTCCTTTCATTCAGTCAGTAGCTTCAAACATTTCTGGTATATGAATAACATGATGTTTTTCAATGGCAAAAATCAATGAATATTGTAAATGCACAAACAGTAATTTCTCCGCATTGCAAGGTGCAATTCTGAAATTTTTTGCTTTTTCCTGCTCCTCTTAGCATGATAAAGAAGATTCAAAGAGAGTGAGATGCCAGCTCCTTTCATTCAGTCAGTAGCTTCAATCATTTCTGGTATATGAATAACATGATGTTTTTCAATGGCAAAAATCAATGAATTTTGTAAATGCACAAACAGCAATTTCTCCGCATTGCAAGGTGCAATTCTGAAATTTTTTGCTTTTTCCTGCTCCTCTTAGCATGATAAAGAAGATTCAAAGAGAGTGAGATGCCAGCTCCTTTCATTCAGTCAGTAGCTTCAATCATTTCTGGACGTTTTTCAATGGCAAAAATCAATGAATATTGTAAATGCACAAACAGTAATTTCTCCGCATTGCAAGGTGCAATTCTGAAATTTTTTGCTTTTTCCTGCTCCTCTTAGCATGATAAAGAAGATTCAAAGAGAGTGAGATGCCAGCTCCTTTCATTCAGTCAGTAGCTTCAATCATTTCTGGTATATGAATAACATGATGTTTTTCAATGGCAAAAATCAATGAATTTTGTAAATGCACAAACAGCAATTTCTCCGCATTGCAAGGTGCAATTCTGAAATTTTTTGCTTTTTCCTGCTCCTCTTAGCATGATAAAGAAGATTCAAAGAGAGTGAGCTGCCAGCTCCTTTCATTCAGTCAGTAGCTTCAATCATTTCTGGACGTTTTTCAATGGCAAAAATCAATGAATATTGTAAATGCACAAACAGTAATTTCTCCGCATTGCAAGGTGCAATTCTGAAATTTTTTGCTTTTTCCTGCTCCTCTTAGCATGATAAAGAAGATTCAAAGAGAGTGAGATGCCAGCTCCTTTCATTCAGTCAGTAGCTTCAAACATTTCTGGTATATGAATAACATGATGTTTTTCAATGGCAAAAATCAATGAATATTGTAAATGCACAAACAGTAATTTCTCCGCATTGCAAGGTGCAATTCTGAAATTTTTTGCTTTTTCCTGCTCCTCTTAGCATGATAAAGAAGATTCAAAGAGAGTGAGATGCCAGCTCCTTTCGTTCAGTCAGTAGCTTCAATCATTTCTGGACGTTTTTCAATGGTAAAAATCAATGAATATTGTAAATGCACAAACAGTAATTTCTCCGCATTGCAAGGTGCAATTCTGAAATTTTTTGCTTTTTCCTGCTCCTCTTAGCATGATAAAGAAGATTCAAAGAGAGTGAGATGCCAGCTCCTTTCATTCAGTCAGTAGCTTCAATCATTTCTGGACGTTTTTCAATGGCAAAAATCAATGAATATTGTAAATGCACAAACAGTAATTTCTCCGCATTGCAAGGTGCAATTCTGAAATTTTTTGCTTTTTCCTGCTCCTCTTAGCATGATAAAGAAGATTCAAAGAGAGTGAGATGCCAGCTCCTTTCATTCAGTCAGTAGCTTCAAACATTTCTGGTATATGAATAACATGATGTTTTTCAATGGTAAAAATCAATGAATATTGTAAATGCACAAACAGTAATTTCTCCGCATTGCAAGGTGCAATTCTGAAATTTTTTGCTTTTTCCTGCTCCTCTTAGCATGATAAAGAAGATTCAAAGAGAGTGAGATGCCAGCTCCTTTCATTCAGTCAGTAGCTTCAATCATTTCTGGTATATGAATAACATGATGTTTTTCAATGGCAAAAATCAATGAATATTGTAAATGCACAAACAGTAATTTATCCGCATTGCAAGGTGCAATTCTGAAATTTTTTGCTTTTTCCTGCTCCTCTTAGCATGATAAAGAAGATTCAAAGAGAGTGAGATGCCAGCTCCTTTCATTCAGTCAGTAGCTTCAAACATTTCTGGTATATGAATAACATGATGTTTTTCAATGTCAAAAATCAATGAATATTGTAAATGCACAAACAGTAATTTCTCCGCATTGCAAGGTGCAATTCTGAAATTTTTTGCTTTTTCCTGCTCCTCTTAGCATGATAAATAAGATTCAAAGAGAGTGAGATGCCAGCTCCTTTCATTCAGTCAGTAGCTTCAATCATTTCTGGAAGTTTTTCAATGGCAAAAATCAATGAATATTGTAAATGCACAAACAGTAATTTCTCCGCATTGCAAGGTGCAATTCTGAAATTTTTTGCTTTTACCTGCTCCTCTTAGCATGATAAAGAAGATTCAAAGAGAGTGAGATGCCAGCTCCTTTCATTCAGTCAGTAGCTTCAATCATTTCTGGACGTTTTTCAATGGCAAAAATCAATGAATATTGTAAATGCACAAACAGTAATTTCTCCGCATTGCAAGGTGCAATTCTGAAATTTTTTGCTTTTTCCTGCTCCTCTTAGCATGATAAAGAAGATTCAAAGAGAGTGAGATGCCAGCTCCTTTCATTCAGTCAGTAGCTTCAAACATTTCTGGTATATGAATAACATGATGTTTTTCAATGGCAAAAATCAATGAATATTGTAAATGCACAAACAGTAATTTCTCCGCATTGCAAGGTGCAATTCTGAAATTTTTTGCTTTTTCCTGCTCCTCTTAGCATGATAAAGAAGATTCAAAGAGAGTGAGATGCCAGCTCCTTTCTTTCAGTCAGTAGCTTCAAACATTTCTGGTATATGAATAACATGATGTTTTTCAATGGCAAAAATCAATGAATATTGTAAATGCACAAACAGTAATTTCTCCGCATTGCAAGGTGCAATTCTGAAATTTTTTGCTTTTTCCTGCTCCTCTTAGCATGATAAAGAAGATTCAAAGAGAGTGAGATGCCAGCTCCTTTCATTCAGTCAGTAGCTTCAATCATTTCTGGATGTTTTTCAATGGCAAAAATCAATGAATATTGTAAATGCACAAACAGTAATTTCTCCGCATTGCAAGGTGCAATTCTGAAATTTTTTGCTTTTTCCTGCTCCTCTTAGCATGATAAAGAAGATTCAAAGAGAGTGAGATGCCAGCTCCTTTCATTCAGTCAGTAGCTTCAAACATTTCTGGTATATGAATAACATGATGTTTTTCAATGGTAAAAATCAATGAATATTGTAAATGCACAAACAGTAATTTCTCCGCATTGCAAGGTGCAATTCTGAAATTTTTTGCTTTTTCCTGCTCCTCTTAGCATGATAAAGAAGATTCAAAGAGAGTGAGATGCCAGCTCCTTTCATTCAGTCAGTAGCTTCAATCATTTCTGGTATATGAATAACATGATGTTTTTCAATGGCAAAAATCAATGAATATTGTAAATGCACAAACAGTAATTTATCCGCATTGCAAGGTGCAATTCTGAAATTTTTTGCTTTTTCCTGCTCCTCTTAGCATGATAAAGAAGATTCAAAGAGAGTGAGATGCCAGCTCCTTTCATTCAGTCAGTAGCTTCAAACATTTCTGGTATATGAATAACATGAAGTTTTTCAATGGCAAAAATCAATGAATATTGTAAATGCACAAACAGTAATTTCTCCGCATTGCAAGGTGCAATTCTGAAATTTTTTGCTTTTTCCTGCTCCTCTTAGCATGATAAAGAAGATTCAAAGAGAGTGAGATGCCAGCTCCTTTCATTCAGTCAGTAGCTTCAATCATTTCTGGACGTTTTTCAATGGCAAAAATCAATGAATATTGTAAATGCACAAACAGTAATTTCTCCGCATTTCAAGGTGCAATTCTGAAATTTTTTGCTTTTTCCTGCTCCTCTTAGCATGATAAAGAAGATTCAAAGAGAGCGAGATGCCAGCTCCTTTCATTCAGTCAGTAGCTTCAATCATTTCTGGAAGGTTTTCAATGGCAAAAATCAATGAATATTGTAAATGCACAAACAGTAATTTCTCCGCATTGCAAGGTGCAATTCTGAAATTTTTTGCTTTTTCCTGCTCCTCTTAGCATGATAAAGAAGATTCATAGAGAGTGAGATGCCAGCTCCTTTCATTCAGTCAGTAGCTTCAATCATTTCTGGACGTTTTTCAATGGCAAAAATCAATGAATATTGTAAATGCACAAACAGTAATTTCTCCGCATTGCAAGGTGCAATTCTGAAATTTTTTGCTTTTTCCTGCTCCTCTTAGCATGATAAAGAAGATTCAAAGAGAGTGAGATGCCAGCTCCTTTCATTCAGTCAGTAGCTTCAAACATTTCTGGTATATGAATAACATGATGTTTTTCAATGGCAAAAATCAATGAATATTGTAAATGCACAAACAGTAATTTCTCCGCATTGCAAGGTGCAATTCTGAAATTTTTTGCTTTTTCCTGCTCCTCTTAGCATGATAAAGAAGATTCAAAGAGAGTGAGATGCCAGCTCCTTTCATTCAGTCAGTAGCTTCAATCATTTCTGGACGTTTTTCAATGGCAAAAATCAATGAATATTGTAAATGCACAAACAGTAATTTCTCCGCATTGCAAGGTGCAATTCTGAAATTTTTTGCTTTTTCCTGCTCCTCTTAGCATGATAAAGAAGATTCAAAGAGAGTGAGATGCCAGCTCCTTTCATTCAGTCAGTAGCTTCAATCATTTCTGGACGTTTTTCAATGGCAAAAATCAGTGAATATTGTAAATGCACAAACAGTAATTTCTCCGCATTGCAAGGTGCAATTCTGAAATTTTTTGCTTTTTCCTGCTCCTCTTAGCATGATAAAGAAGATTCAAAGAGAGTGAGATGCCAGCTCCTTTCATTCAGTCAGTAGCTTCAAACATTTCTGGTATATGAATAACATGATGTTTTTCAATGGCAAAAATCAATGAATATTGTAAATGCACAAACAGTAATTTCTCCGCATTGCAAGGTGCAATTCTGAAATTTTTTGCTTTTTCCTGCTCCTCTTAGCATGATAAAGAAGATTCAAAGAGAGTGAGATGCCAGCTCCTTTCATTCAGTCAGTAGCTTCAATCATTTCTGGTATATGAATAACATGATGTTTTTCAATGGCAAAAATCAATGAATATTGTAAATGCACAAACAGTAATTTATCCGCATTGCAAGGTGCAATTCTGAAATTTTTTGCTTTTTCCTGCTCCTCTTAGCATGATAAAGAAGATTCAAAGAGAGTGAGATGCCAGCTCCTTTCATTCAGTCAGTAGCTTCAAACATTTCTGGTATATGAATAACATGATGTTTTTCAATGTCAAAAATCAATGAATATTGTAAATGCACAAACAGTAATTTCTCCGCATTGCAAGGTGCAATTCTGAAATTTTTTGCTTTTTCCTGCTCCTCTTAGCATGATAAATAAGATTCAAAGAGAGTGAGATGCCAGCTCCTTTCATTCAGTCAGTAGCTTCAATCATTTCTGGAAGTTTTTCAATGGCAAAAATCAATGAATATTGTAAATGCACAAACAGTAATTTCTCCGCATTGCAAGGTGCAATTCTGAAATTTTTTGCTTTTACCAGCTCCTCTTAGCATGATAAAGAAGATTCAAAGAGAGTGAGATGCCAGCTCCTTTCATTCAGTCAGTAGCTTCAATCATTTCTGGACGTTTTTCAATGGCAAAAATCAATGAATATTGTAAATGCACAAACAGTAATTTCTCCGCATTGCAAGGTGCAATTCTGAAATTTTTTGCTTTTTCCTGCTCCTCTTAGCATGATAAAGAAGATTCAAAGAGAGTGAGATGCCAGCTCCTTTCATTCAGTCAGTAGCTTCAAACATTTCTGGTATATGAATAACATGATGTTTTTCAATGGCAAAAATCAATGAATATTGTAAATGCACAAACAGTAATTTCTCCGCATTGCAAGGTGCAATTCTGAAATTTTTTGCTTTTTCCTGCTCCTCTTAACATGATAAAGAAGATTCAAAGAGAGTGAGATGCCAGCTCCTTTCTTTCAGTCAGTAGCTTCAAACATTTCTGGTATATGAATAACATGATGTTTTTCAATGGCAAAAATCAATGAATATTGTAAATGCACAAACAGTAATTTCTCCGCATTGCAAGGTGCAATTCTGAAATTTTTTGCTTTTTCCTGCTCCTCTTAGCATGATAAAGAAGATTCAAAGAGAGTGAGATGCCAGCTCCTTTCATTCAGTCAGTAGCTTCAATCATTTCTGGACGTTTTTCAATGGCAAAAATCAATGAATATTGTAAATGCACAAACAGTAATTTCTCCGCATTGCAAGGTGCAATTCTGAAATTTTTTGCTTTTTCCTGCTCCTCTTAGCATGATAAAGAAGATTCAAAGAGAGTGAGATGCCAGCTCCTTTCATTCAGTCAGTAGCTTCAAACATTTCTGGTATATGAATAACATGATGTTTTTCAATGGTAAAAATCAATGAATATTGTAAATGCACAAACAGTAATTTCTCCGCATTGCAAGGTGCAATTCTGAAATTTTTTGCTTTCTCCTGCTCCTCTTAGCATGATAAAGAAGATTCAAAGAGAGCGAGATGCCAGCTCCTTTCATTCAGTCAGTAGCTTCAATCATTTCTGGAAGGTTTTCAATGGCAAAAATCAATGAATATTGTAAATGCACAAACAGTAATTTCTCCGCATTGCAAGGTGCAATTCTGAAATTTTTTGCTTTTTCCTGCTCCTCTTAGCATGATAAAGAAGATTCATAGAGAGTGAGATGCCAGCTCCTTTCATTCAGTCAGTAGCTTCAATCATTTCTGGACGTTTTTCAATGGCAAAAATCAATGAATATTGTAAATGCACAAACAGTAATTTCTCCGCATTGCAAGGTGCAATTCTGAAATTTTTTGCTTTTTCCTGCTCCTCTTAGCATGATAAAGAAGATTCAAAGAGAGTGAGATGCCAGCTCCTTTCATTCAGTCAGTAGCTTCAAACATTTCTGGTATATGAATAACATGATGTTTTTCAATGGCAAAAATCAATGAATATTGTAAATGCACAAACAGTAATTTCTCTGCATTGCAAGGTGCAATTCTGAAATTTTTTGCTTTTTCCTGCTCCTCTTAGCATGATAAAGAAGATTCAAAGAGAGTGAGATGCCAGCTCCTTTCATTCAGTCAGTAGCTTCAATCATTTCTGGACGTTTTTCAATGGCAAAAATCAATGAATATTGTAAATGCACAAACAGTAATTTCTCCGCATTGCAAGGTGCAATTCTGAAATTTTTTGCTTTTTCCTGCTCCTCTTAGCATGATAAAGAAGATTCAAAGAGAGTGAGATGCCAGCTCCTTTCATTCAGTCAGTAGCTTCAATCATTTCTGGACGTTTTTCAATGGCAAAAATCAATGAATATTGTAAATGCACAAACAGTAATTTCTCCGCATTGCAAGGTGCAATTCTGAAATTTTTTGCTTTTTCCTGCTCCTCTTAGCATGATAAAGAAGATTCAAAGAGAGTGAGATGCCAGCTCCTTTCATTCAGTCAGTAGCTTCAATCATTTCTGGACGTTTTTCAATGGCAAAAATCAGTGAATATTGTAAATGCACAAACAGTAATTTCTCCGCATTGCAAGGTGCAATTCTGAAATTTTTTGCTTTTTCCTGCTCCTCTTAGCATGATAAAGAAGATTCAAAGAGAGTGAGATGCCAGCTCCTTTCATTCAGTCAGTAGCTTCAAACATTTCTGGTATATGAATAACATGATGTTTTTCAATGGCAAAAATCAATGAATATTGTAAATGCACAAACAGTAATTTCTCCGCATTGCAAGGTGCAATTCTGAAATTTTTTGCTTTTTCCTGCTCCTCTTAGCATGATAAAGAAGATTCAAAGAGAGTGAGATGCCAGCTCCTTTCATTCAGTCAGTAGCTTCAATCATTTCTGGACGTTTTTCAATGGCAAAAATCAATGAATATTGTAAATGCACAAACAGTAATTTCTCCGCATTGCAAGGTGCAATTCTGAAATTTTTTGCTTTTTCCTGCTCCTCTTAGCATGATAAAGAAGATTCAAAGAGAGTGAGATGCCAGCTCCTTTCATTCAGTCAGTATCTTCAAACATTTCTGGTATATGAATAACATGATGTTTTTCAATGGCAAAAATCAATGAATATTGTAAATGCACAAACAGTAATTTCTCCGCATTGCAAGGTGCAATTCTGAAATTTTTTGCTTTTTCCTGCTCCGCTTAGCATGATAAAGAAGATTCAAAGAGAGTGAGATGCCAGCTCCTTTCTTTCAGTCAGTAGCTTCAAACATTTCTGGTATATGAATAACATGATGTTTTTCAATGTCAAAAATCAATGAATATTGTAAATGCACAAACAGTAATTTCTCCGCATTGCAAGGTGCAATTCTGAAATTTTTTGCTTTTTCCTGCTCCTCTTAGCATGATAAATAAGATTCAAAGAGAGTGAGATGCCAGCTCCTTTCATTCAGTCAGTAGCTTCAATCATTTCTGGAAGTTTTTCAATGGCAAAAATCAATGAATATTGTAAATGCACAAACAGTAATTTCTCCGCATTGCAAGGTGCAATTCTGAAATTTTTTGCTTTTTCCTGCTCCTCTTAGCATAATAAAGAAGATTCAAAGAGAGTGAGATGCCAGCTCCTTTCATTCAGTCAGTAGCTTCAATCATTTCTGGACGTTTTTCAATGGCAAAAATCAATGAATATTGTAAATGCACAAACAGTAATTTCTCCGCATTGCAAGGTGCAATTCTGAAATTTTTTGCTTTTTCCTGCTCCTCTTAGCATGATAAAGAAGATTCAAAGAGAGTGAGATGCCAGCTCCTTTCATTCAGTCAGTAGCTTCAAACATTTCTGGTATATGAATAACATGATGTTTTTCAATGGCAAAAATCAATGAATATTGTAAATGCACAAACAGTAATTTCTCCGCATTGCAAGGTGCAATTCTGAAATTTTTTGCTTTTTCCTGCTCCTCTTAGCATGATAAAGAAGATTCAAAGAGAGTGAGATGCCAGCTCCTTTCTTTCAGTCAGTAGCTTCAAACATTTTGGTATATGAATAACATGATGTTTTTCAATGGCAAAAATCAATGAATATTGTAAATGCACAAACAGTAATTTCTCCGCATTGCAAGGTGCAATTCTGAAATTTTTTGCTTTTTCCTGCTCCTCTTAGCATGATAAAGAAGATTCAAAGAGAGTGAGATGCCAGCTCCTTTCATTCAGTCAGTAGCTTCAATCATTTCTGGACGTTTTTCAATGGCAAAAATCAATGAATATTGTAAATGCACAAACAGTAATTTCTCCGCATTGCAAGGTGCAATTCTGAAATTTTTTGCTTTTTCCTGCTCCTCTTAGCATGATAAAGAAGATTCAAAGAGAGTGAGATGCCAGCTCCTTTCATTCAGTCAGTAGCTTCAAACATTTCTGGTATATGAATAACATGATGTTTTTCAATGGTAAAAATCAATGAATATTGTAAATGCACAAACAGTAATTTCTCCGCATTGCAAGGTGCAATTCTGAAATTTTTTGCTTTTTCCTTCTCCTCTTAGCATAATAAAGAAGATTCAAAGAGAGTGAGATGCCAGCTCCTTTCATTCAGTCAGTAGCTTCAATCATTTCTGGACGTTTTTCAATGGCAAAAATCAATGAATATTGTAAATGCACAAACAGTAATTTCTCCGCATTGCAAGGTGCAATTCTGAAATTTTTTGCTTTTTCCTGCTCCTCTTAGCATGATAAAGAAGATTCAAAGAGAGTGAGATGCCAGCTCCTTTCTTTCAGTCAGTAGCTTCAAACATTTCTGGTATATGAATAACATGATGTTTTTCAATGGCAAAAATCAATGAATATTGTAAATGCACAAACAGTAATTTCTCCGCATTGCAAGGTGCAATTCTGAAATTTTTTGCTTTCTCCTGCTCCTCTTAGCATGATAAAGAAGATTCAAAGAGAGTGAGATGCCAGCTCCTTTCATTCAGTCAGTAGCTTCAATCATTTCTGGACGTTTTTCAATGGCAAAAATCAATGAATATTGTAAATGCACAAACAGTAATTTCTCCGCATTGCAAGGTGCAATTCTGAAATTTTTTGCTTTTTCCTGCTCCTCTTAGCATGATAAAGAAGATTCAAAGAGAGTGAGATGCCAGCTCCTTTCATTCAGTCAGTAGCTTCAAACATTTCTGGTATATGAATAACATGATGTTTTTCAATGGTAAAAATCAATGAATATTGTAAATGCACAAACAGTAATTTCTCCGCATTGCAAGGTGCAATTCTGAAATTTTTTGCTTTTTCCTGCTCCTCTTAGCATGATAAAGAAGATTCAAAGAGAGTGAGATGCCAGCTCCTTTCATTCAGTCAGTAGCTTCAATCATTTCTGGTATATGAATAACATGATGTTTTTCAATGGCAAAAATCAATGAATATTGTAAATGCACAAACAGTAATTTATCCGCATTGCAAGGTGCAATTCTGAAATTTTTTGCTTTTTCCTGCTCCTCTTAGCATGATAAAGAAGATTCAAAGAGAGTGAGATGCCAGCTCCTTTCATTCAGTCAGTAGCTTCAAACATTTCTGGTATATGAATAACATGAAGTTTTTCAATGGCAAAAATCAATGAATATTGTAAATGCACAAACAGTAATTTCTCCGCATTGCAAGGTGCAATTCTGAAATTTTTTGCTTTTTCCTGCTCCTCTTAGCATGATAAAGAAGATTCAAAGAGAGTGAGATGCCAGCTCCTTTCATTCAGTCAGTAGCTTCAATCATTTCTGGACGTTTTTCAATGGCAAAAATCAATGAATATTGTAAATGCACAAACAGTAATTTCTCCGCATTGCAAGGTGCAATTCTGAAATTTTTTGCTTTTTCCTGCTCCTCTTAGCATGATAAAGAAGATTCAAAGAGAGCGAGATGCCAGCTCCTTTCATTCAGTCAGTAGCTTCAATCATTTCTGGAAGGTTTTCAATGGCAAAAATCAATGAATATTGTAAATGCACAAACAGTAATTTCTCCGCATTGCAAGGTGCAATTCTGAAATTTTTTGCTTTTTCCTGCTCCTCTTAGCATGATAAAGAAGATTCATAGAGAGTGAGATGCCAGCTCCTTTCATTCAGTCAGTAGCTTCAATCATTTCTGGACGTTTTTCAATGGCAAAAATCAATGAATATTGTAAATGCACAAACAGTAATTTCTCCGCATTGCAAGGTGCAATTCTGAAATTTTTTGCTTTTTCCTGCTCCTCTTAGCATGATAAAGAAGATTCAAAGAGAGTGAGATGCCAGCTCCTTTCATTCAGTCAGTAGCTTCAAACATTTCTGGTATATGAATAACATGATGTTTTTCAATGGCAAAAATCGATGAATATTGTAAATGCACAAACAGTAATTTCTCCGCATTGCAAGGTGCAATTCTGAAATTTTTTGCTTTTTCCTGCTCCTCTTAGCATGATAAAGAAGATTCAAAGAGAGTGAGATGCCAGCTCCTTTCATTCAGTCAGTAGCTTCAATCATTTCTGGACGTTTTTCAATGGCAAAAATCAATGAATATTGTAAATGCACAAACAGTAATTTCTCCGCATTGCAAGGTGCAATTCTGAAATTTTTTGCTTTTTCCTGCTCCTCTTAGCATGATAAAGAAGATTCAAAGAGTGAGATGCCAGCTCCTTTCATTCAGTCAGTAGCTTCAATCATTTCTGGTATATGAATAACATGATGTTTTTCAATGGCAAAAATCAATGAATTTTGTAAATGCACAAACAGCAATTTCTCCGCATTGCAAGGTGCAATTCTGAAATTTTTTGCTTTTTCCTGCTCCTCTTAGCATGATAAAGAAGATTCAAAGAGAGTGAGATGCCAGCTCCTTTCATTCAGTCAGTAGCTTCAATCATTTCTGGACGTTTTTCAATGGCAAAAATCAATGAATATTGTAAATGCACAAACAGTAATTTCTCCGCATTGCAAGGTGCAATTCTGAAATTTTTTGCTTTTTCCTGCTCCTCTTAGCATGATAAAGAAGATTCAAAGAGAGTGAGATGCCAGCTCTTTTCATTCAGTCAGTAGCTTCAATCATTTCTGGACGTTTTTCAATGGCAAAAATCAATGAATATTGTAAATGCACAAACAGTAATTTCTCCGCATTGCAAGGTGCAATTCTGAAATTTTTTGCTTTTTCCTGCTCCTCTTAGCATGATAAAGAAGATTCAAAGAGAGTGAGATGCCAGCTCCTTTCATTCAGTCAGTAGCTTCAAACATTTCTGGTATATGAATAACATGATGTTTTTCAATGGTAAAAATCAATGAATATTGTAAATGCACAAACAGTAATTTCTCCGCATTGCAAGGTGCAATTCTGAAATTTTTTGCTTTTTCCTGCTCCTCTTAGCATGATAAAGAAGATTCATAGAGAGTGAGATGCCAGCTCCTTTCATTCAGTCAGTAGCTTCAATCATTTCTGGACGTTTTTCAATGGCAAAAATCAATGAATATTGTAAATGCACAAACAGTAATTTCTCCGCATTGCAAGGTGCAATTCTGAAATTTTTTGCTTTTTCCTGCTCCTCTTAGCATGATAAAGAAGATTCAAAGAGAGTGAGATGCCAGCTCCTTTCATTCAGTCAGTAGCTTCAAACATTTCTGGTATATGAATAACATGATGTTTTTCAATGGCAAAAATCGATGAATATTGTAAATGCACAAACAGTAATTTCTCCGCATTGCAAGGTGCAATTCTGAAATTTTTTGCTTTTTCCTGCTCCTCTTAGCATGATAAAGAAGATTCAAAGAGAGTGAGATGCCAGCTCCTTTCATTCAGTCAGTAGCTTCAATCATTTCTGGACGTTTTTCAATGGCAAAAATCAATGAATATTGTAAATGCACAAACAGTAATTTCTCCGCATTGCAAGGTGCAATTCTGAAATTTTTTGCTTTTTCCTGCTCCTCTTAGCATGATAAAGAAGATTCAAAGAGTGAGATGCCAGCTCCTTTCATTCAGTCAGTAGCTTCAATCATTTCTGGTATATGAATAACATGATGTTTTTCAATGGCAAAAATCAATGAATTTTGTAAATGCACAAACAGCAATTTCTCCGCATTGCAAGGTGCAATTCTGAAATTTTTTGCTTTTTCCTGCTCCTCTTAGCATGATAAAGAAGATTCAAAGAGAGTGAGATGCCAGCTCCTTTCATTCAGTCAGTAGCTTCAATCATTTCTGGACGTTTTTCAATGGCAAAAATCAATGAATATTGTAAATGCACAAACAGTAATTTCTCCGCATTGCAAGGTGCAATTCTGAAATTTTTTGCTTTTTCCTGCTCCTCTTAGCATGATAAAGAAGATTCAAAGAGAGTGAGATGCCAGCTCCTTTCATTCAGTCAGTAGCTTCAATCATTTCTGGACGTTTTTCAATGGCAAAAATCAATGAATATTGTAAATGCACAAACAGTAATTTCTCCGCATTGCAAGGTGCAATTCTGAAATTTTTTGCTTTTTCCTGCTCCTCTTAGCATGATAAAGAAGATTCAAAGAGAGTGAGATGCCAGCTCCTTTCATTCAGTCAGTAGCTTCAAACATTTCTGGTATATGAATAACATGATGTTTTTCAATGGTAAAAATCAATGAATATTGTAAATGCACAAACAGTAATTTCTCCGCATTGCAAGGTGCAATTCTGAAATTTTTTGCTTTTTCCTGCTCCTCTTAGCATAATAAAGAAGATTCAAAGAGAGTGAGATGCCAGCTCCTTTCATTCAGTCAGTAGCTTCAATCATTTCTGGACGTTTTTCAATGGCAAAAATCAATGAATATTGTAAATGCACAAACAGTAATTTCTCCGCATTGCAAGGTGCAATTCTGAAATTTTTTGCTTTTTCCTGCTCCTCTTAGCATGATAAAGAAGATTCAAAGAGAGTGAGATGCCAGCTCCTTTCTTTCAGTCAGTAGCTTCAAACATTTCTGGTATATGAATAACATGATGTTTTTCAATGGCAAAAATCAATGAATATTGTAAATGCACAAACAGTAATTTCTCCGCATTGCAAGGTGCAATTCTGAAATTTTTTGCTTTTTCCTGCTCCTCTTAGCATGATAAAGAAGATTCAAAGAGAGTGAGATGCCAGCTCCTTTCATTCAGTCAGTAGCTTCAATCATTTCTGGACGTTTTTCAATGGCAAAAATCAATGAATATTGTAAATGCACAAACAGTAATTTCTCCGCATTGCAAGGTGCAATTCTGAAATTTTTTGCTTTTTCCTGCTCCTCTTAGCATGATAAAGAAGATTCAAAGAGAGTGAGATGCCAGCTCCTTTCATTCAGTCAGTAGCTTCAAACATTTCTGGTATATGAATAACATGATGTTTTTCAATGGTAAAAATCAATGAATATTGTAAATGCACAAACAGTAATTTCTCCGCATTGCAAGGTGCAATTCTGAAATTTTTTGCTTTTTCCTGCTCCTCTTAGCATGATAAAGAAGATTCAAAGAGAGTGAGATGCCAGCTCCTTTCATTCAGTCAGTAGCTTCAATCATTTCTGGTATATGAATAACATGATGTTTTTCAATGGCAAAAATCAATGAATATTGTAAATGCACAAACAGTAATTTATCCGCATTGCAAGGTGCAATTCTGAAATTTTTTGCTTTTTCCTGCTCCTCTTAGCATGATAAAGAAGATTCAAAGAGAGTGAGATGCCAGCTCCTTTCATTCAGTCAGTAGCTTCAAACATTTCTGGTATATGAATAACATGAAGTTTTTCAATGGCAAAAATCAATGAATATTGTAAATGCACAAACAGTAATTTCTCCGCATTGCAAGGTGCAATTCTGAAATTTTTTGCTTTTTCCTGCTCCTCTTAGCATGATAAAGAAGATTCAAAGAGAGTGAGATGCCAGCTCCTTTCATTCAGTCAGTAGCTTCAATCATTTCTGGACGTTTTTCAATGGCAAAAATCAATGAATATTGTAAATGCACAAACAGTAATTTCTCCGCATTGCAAGGTGCAATTCTGAAATTTTTTGCTTTTTCCTGCTCCTCTTAGCATGATAAAGAAGATTCAAAGAGAGCGAGATGCCAGCTCCTTTCATTCAGTCAGTAGCTTCAATCATTTCTGGAAGGTTTTCAATGGCAAAAATCAATGAATATTGTAAATGCACAAACAGTAATTTCTCCGCATTGCAAGGTGCAATTCTGAAATTTTTTGCTTTTTCCTGCTCCTCTTAGCATGATAAAGAAGATTCATAGAGAGTGAGATGCCAGCTCCTTTCATTCAGTCAGTAGCTTCAATCATTTCTGGACGTTTTTCAATGGCAAAAATCAATGAATATTGTAAATGCACAAACAGTAATTTCTCCGCATTGCAAGGTGCAATTCTGAAATTTTTTGCTTTTTCCTGCTCCTCTTAGCATGATAAAGAAGATTCAAAGAGAGTGAGATGCCAGCTCCTTTCATTCAGTCAGTAGCTTCAAACATTTCTGGTATATGAATAACATGATGTTTTTCAATGGCAAAAATCGATGAATATTGTAAATGCACAAACAGTAATTTCTCCGCATTGCAAGGTGCAATTCTGAAATTTTTTGCTTTTTCCTGCTCCTCTTAGCATGATAAAGAAGATTCAAAGAGAGTGAGATGCCAGCTCCTTTCATTCAGTCAGTAGCTTCAATCATTTCTGGACGTTTTTCAATGGCAAAAATCAATGAATATTGTAAATGCACAAACAGTAATTTCTCCGCATTGCAAGGTGCAATTCTGAAATTTTTTGCTTTTTCCTGCTCCTCTTAGCATGATAAAGAAGATTCAAAGAGTGAGATGCCAGCTCCTTTCATTCAGTCAGTAGCTTCAATCATTTCTGGTATATGAATAACATGATGTTTTTCAATGGCAAAAATCAATGAATTTTGTAAATGCACAAACAGCAATTTCTCCGCATTGCAAGGTGCAATTCTGAAATTTTTTGCTTTTTCCTGCTCCTCTTAGCATGATAAAGAAGATTCAAAGAGAGTGAGATGCCAGCTCCTTTCATTCAGTCAGTAGCTTCAATCATTTCTGGACGTTTTTCAATGGCAAAAATCAATGAATATTGTAAATGCACAAACAGTAATTTCTCCGCATTGCAAGGTGCAATTCTGAAATTTTTTGCTTTTTCCTGCTCCTCTTAGCATGATAAAGAAGATTCAAAGAGAGTGAGATGCCAGCTCCTTTCATTCAGTCAGTAGCTTCAATCATTTCTGGACGTTTTTCAATGGCAAAAATCAATGAATATTGTAAATGCACAAACAGTAATTTCTCCGCATTGCAAGGTGCAATTCTGAAATTTTTTGCTTTTTCCTGCTCCTCTTAGCATGATAAAGAAGATTCAAAGAGAGTGAGATGCCAGCTCCTTTCATTCAGTCAGTAGCTTCAATCATTTCTGGACGTTTTTCAATGGCAAAAATCAATGAATATTGTAAATGCACAAACAGTAATTTCTCCGCATTGCAAGGTGCAATTCTGAAATTTTTTGCTTTTTCCTGCTCCTCTTAGCATGATAAAGAAGATTCAAAGAGAGTGAGATGCCAGCTCCTTTCATTCAGTCAGTAGCTTCAATCATTTCTGGACGTTTTTCAATGGCAAAAATCAGTGAATATTGTAAATGCACAAACAGTAATTTCTCCGCATTGCAAGGTGCAATTCTGAAATTTTTTGCTTTTTCCTGCTCCTCTTAGCATGATAAAGAAGATTCAAAGAGAGTAAGATGCCAGCTCCTTTCATTCAGTCAGTAGCTTCAAACATTTCTGGTATATGAATAACATGATGTTTTTCAATGGCAAAAATCAATGAATATTGTAAATGCACAAACAGTAATTTCTCCGCATTGCAAGGTGCAATTCTGAAATTTTTTGCTTTTTCCTGCTCCTCTTAGCATGATAAAGAAGATTCAAAGAGAGTGAGATGCCAGCTCCTTTCATTCAGTCAGTAGCTTCAATCATTTCTGGACGTTTTTCAATGGCAAAAATCAATGAATATTGTAAATGCACAAACAGTAATTTCTCCGCATTGCAAGGTGCAATTCTGAAATTTTTTGCTTTTTCCTGCTCCTCTTAGCATGATAAAGAAGATTCAAAGAGAGTGAGATGCCAGCTCCTTTCATTCAGTCAGTAGCTTCAAACATTTCTGGTATATGAATAACACGATGTTTTTCAATGGCAAAAATCAATGAATATTGTAAATGCACAAACAGTAATTTCTCCGCATTGCAAGGTGCAATTCTGAAATTTTTTGCTTTTTCCTGCTCCTCTTAGCATGATAAAGAAGATTCAAAGAGAGTGAGATGCCAGCTCCTTTCATTCAGTCAGTAGCTTCAATCATTTCTGGACGTTTTTCAATGGCAAAAATCAATGAATATTGTAAATGCACAAACAGTAATTTCTCCGCATTGCAAGGTGCAATTCTGAAATTTTTTGCTTTTTCCTGCTCCTCTTAGCATGATAAAGAAGATTCAAAGAGAGTGAGATGCCAGCTCCTTTCATTCAGTCAGTAGCTTCAAACATTTCTGGTATATGAATAACATGATGTTTTTCAATGGCAAAAATCAATGAATATTGTAAATGCACAAACAGTAATTTCTCCGCATTGCAAGGTGCAATTCTGAAATTTTTTGCTTTTTCCTGCTCCTCTTAGCATGATAAAGAAGATTCAAAGAGAGTGAGATGCCAGCTCCTTTCATTCAGTCAGTAGCTTCAATCATTTCTGGACGTTTTTCAATGGCAAAAATCAGTGAATATTGTAAATGCACAAACAGTAATTTCTCCGCATTGCAAGGTGCAATTCTGAAATTTTTTGCTTTTTCCTGCTCCTCTTAGCATGATAAAGAAGATTCAAAGAGAGTGAGATGCCAGCTCCTTTCATTCAGTCAGTAGCTTCAAACATTTCTGGTATATGAATAACATGATGTTTTTCAATGGCAAAAATCAATGAATATTGTAAATGCACAAACAGTAATTTCTCCGCATTGCAAGGTGCAATTCTGAAATTTTTTGCTTTTTCCTGCTCCTCTTAGCATGATAAAGAAGATTCAAAGAGAGTGAGATGCCAGCTCCTTTCATTCAGTCAGTAGCTTCAATCATTTCTGGACGTTTTTCAATGGCAAAAATCAATGAATATTGTAAATGCACAAACAGTAATTTCTCCGCATTGCAAGGTGCAATTCTGAAATTTTTTGCTTTTTCCTGCTCCTCTTAGCATGATAAAGAAGATTCAAAGAGAGTGAGATGCCAGCTCCTTTCATTCAGTCAGTAGCTTCAATCATTTCTGGAAGTTTTTCAATGGCAAAAATCAATGAATATTGTAAATGCACAAACAGTAATTTCTCCGCATTGCAAGGTGCAATTCTGAAATTTTTTGCTTTTTCCTGCTCCTCTTAGCATGATAAAGAAGATTCAAAGAGAGTGAGATGCCAGCTCCTTTCATTCAGTCAGTAGCTTCAATCATTTCTGGACTTTTTTCAATGGCAAAAATCAATGAATATTGTAAATGCACAAACAGTAATTTCTCCGCATTGCAAGGTGCAATTCTGAAATTTTTTGCTTTTTCCTGCTCCTCTTAGCATGATAAAGAAGATTCAAAGAGAGTGAGATGCCAGCTCCTTTCATTCAGTCAGTAGCTTCAATCATTTCTGGACGTTTTTCAATGGCAAAAATCAGTGAATATTGTAAATGCACAAACAGTAATTTCTCCGCATTGCAAGGTGCAATTCTGAAATTTTTTGCTTTTTCCTGCTCCTCTTAGCATGATAAAGAAGATTCAAAGAGAGTGAGATGCCAGCTCCTTTCATTCAGTCAGTAGCTTCAAACATTTCTGGTATATGAATAACATGATGTTTTTCAATGGCAAAAATCAATGAATATTGTAAATGCACAAACAGTAATTTCTCCGCATTGCAAGGTGCAATTCTGAAATTTTTTGCTTTTTCCTACTCCTCTTAGCATGATAAAGAAGATTCAAAGAGAGTGAGATGCCAGCTCCTTTCATTCAGTCAGTAGCTTCAATCATTTCTGGTATATGAATAACATGATGTTTTTCAATGGCAAAAATCAATGAATATTGTAAATGCACAAACAGTAATTTATCCGCATTGCAAGGTGCAATTCTGAAATTTTTTGCTTTTTCCTGCTCCTCTTAGCATGATAAAGAAGATTCAAAGAGAGTGAGATGCCAGCTCCTTTCATTCAGTCAGTAGCTTCAAACATTTCTGGTATATGAATAACATGATGTTTTTCAATGGTAAAAATCAATGAATATTGTAAATGGACAAACAGTAATTTCTCCGCATTGCAAGGTGCAATTCTGAAATTTTTTGCTTTTTCCTGCTCCTCTTAGCATGATAAAGAAGATTCAAAGAGAGTGAGATGCCAGCTCCTTTCATTCAGTCAGTAGCTTCAATCATTTCTGGTATATGAATAACATGATGTTTTTCAATGGCAAAAATCAATGAATATTGTAAATGCACAAACAGTAATTTATCCGCATTGCAAGGTGCAATTCTGAATTTTTTTTGCTTTTTCCTGCTCCTCTTAGCATGATAAAGAAGATTCAAAGAGAGTGAGATGCCAGCTCCTTTCATTCAGTCAGTAGCTTCAAACATTTCTGGTATATGAATAACATGATGTTTTTCAATGGCAAAAATCAATGAATATTGTAAATGCACAAACAGTAATTTCTCCGCATTGCAAGGTGCAATTCTGAAATTTTTTGCTTTTTCCTGCTCCTCTTAGCATGATAAAGAAGATTCAAAGAGAGTGAGATGCCAGCTCCTTTCATTCAGTCAGTAGCTTCAATCATTTCTGGTATATGAATAACATGATGTTTTTCAATGGCAAAAATCAATGAATATTGTAAATGCACAAACAGTAATTTATCCGCATTGCAAGGTGCAATTCTGAAATTTTTTGCTTTTTCCTGCTCCTCTTAGCATGATAAAGAAGATTCAAAGAGAGTGAGATGCCAGCTCCTTTCATTCAGTCAGTAGCTTCAAACATTTCTGGTATATGAATAACATGATGTTTTTCAATGGCAAAAATCAATGAATATTGTAAATGCACAAACAGTAATTTCTCCGCATTGCAAGGTGCAATTCTGAAATTTTTTGCTTTTTCCTGCTCCTCTTAGCTTGATAAATAAGATTCAAAGAGAGTGAGATGCCAGCTCCTTTCATTCAGTCAGTAGCTTCAATCATTTCTGGAAGTTTTTCAATGGCAAAAATCAATGAATATTGTAAATGCACAAACAGTAATTTCTCCGCATTGCAAGGTGCAATTCTGAAATTTTTTGCTTTTTCCTGCTCCTCTTAGCATGATAAAGAAGATTCAAAGAGAGTGAGATGCCAGCTCCTTTCATTCAGTCAGTAGCTTCAATCATTTCTGGACGTTTTTCAATGGCAAAAATCAATGAATATTGTAAATGCACAAACAGTAATTTCTCCGCATTGCAAGGTGCAATTCTGAAATTTTTTGCTTTTTCCTGCTCCTCTTAGCATGATAAAGAAGATTCAAAGAGAGTGAGATGCCAGCTCCTTTCATTCAGTGAGTAGCTTCAATCATTTCTGGTATATGAATAACATGATGTTTTTCAATGGCAAAAATCAATGAATATTGTAAATGCACAAACAGTAATTTCTCCGCATTGCAAGGTGCAATTCTGAAATTTTTTGCTTTTTCCTGCTCCTCTTAGCATGATAAAGAAGATTCAAAGAGAGTGAGATGCCAGCTCCTTTCATTCAGTCAGTAGCTTCAATCATTTCTGGTATATGAATAACATGATGTTTTTCAATGGCAAAAATCAATGAATATTGTAAATGCGCAAACAGTAATTTATCCGCATTGCAAGGTGCAATTCTGAAATTTTTTGCTTTTTCCTGCTCCTCTTAGCATGATAAAGAAGATTCAAAGAGAGTGAGATGCCAGCTCCTTTCATTCAGTCAGTAGCTTCAAACATTTCTGGTATATGAATAACATGATGTTTTTCAATGGCAAAAATCAGTGAATATTGTAAATGCACAAACAGTAATTTCTCCGCATTGCAAGGTGCAATTCTGAAATTTTTTGCTTTTTCCTGCTCCTCTTAGCATGATAAAGAAGATTCAAAGAGAGTGAGATGCCAGCTCCTTTCATTCAGTCAGTAGCTTCAATCATTTCTGGTATATGAATAACATGATGTTTTTCAATGGCAAAAATCAATGAATTTTGTAAATGCACAAACAGCAATTTCTCCGCATTGCAAGGTGCAATTCTGAAATTTTTTGCTTTTTCCTGCTCCTCTTAGCATGATAAAGAAGATTCAAAGAGAGTGAGATGCCAGCTACTTTCATTCAGTCAGTAGCTTCAATCATTTCTGGTATATGAATAACATTATGTTTTTCAATGGCAAAAATCAATGAATATTGTAAATGCACAAACAGTAATTTCTCCGCATTGCAAGGTGCAATTCTGAAATTTTTTGCTTTTTCCTGCTCCTCTTAGCATGATAAAGAAGATTCAAAGAGAGTGAGATGCCAGCTCCTTTCATTCAGTCAGTAGCTTCAATCATTTCTGGTATATGAATAACATGATGTTTTTCAATGGCAAAAATCAATGAATATTGTAAATGCGCAAACAGTAATTTATCCGCATTGCAAGGTGCAATTCTGAAATTTTTTGCTTTTTCCTGCTCCTCTTAGCATGATAAAGAAGATTCAAAGAGAGTGAGATGCCAGCTCCTTTCATTCAGTCAGTAGCTTCAAACATTTCTGGTATATGAATAACATGATGTTTTTCAATGGCAAAAATCAATGAATATTGTAAATGCACAAACAGTAATTTCTCCGCATTGCAAGGTGCAATTCTGAAATTTTTTGCTTTTTCCTGCTCCTCTTAGCATGATAAAGAAGATTCAAAGAGAGTGAGATGCCAGCTCCTTTCATTCAGTCAGTAGCTTCAATCATTTCTGGTATATGAATAACATGATGTTTTTCAATGGCAAAAATCAATGAATTTTGTAAATGCACAAACAGCAATTTCTCCGCATTGCAAGGTGCAATTCTGAAATTTTTTGCTTTTTCCTGCTCCTCTTAGCATGATAAAGAAGATTCAAAGAGAGTGAGATGCCAGCTCCTTTCATTCAGTCAGTAGCTTCAATCATTTCTGGACGTTTTTCAATGGCAAAAATCAATGAATATTGTAAATGCACAAACAGTAATTTCTCCGCATTGCAAGGTGCAATTCTGAAATTTTTTGCTTTTTCCTGCTCCTCTTAGCATGATAAAGAAGATTCAAAGAGAGTGAGATGCCAGCTCCTTTCATTCAGTCAGTAGCTTCAATCATTTCTGGTATATGAATAACATGATGTTTTTCAATGGCAAAAATCAATGAATATTGTAAATGCACAAACAGTAATTTATCCGCATTGCAAGGTGCAATTCTGAAATTTTTTGCTTTTTCCTGCTCCTCTTAGCATGATAAAGAAGATTCAAAGAGAGTGAGATGCCAGCTCCTTTCATTCAGTCAGTAGCTTCAAACATTTCTGGTATATGAATAACATGATGTTTTTCAATGGCAAAAATCAATGAATATTGTAAATGCACAAACAGTAATTTCTCCGCATTGCAAGGTGCAATTCTGAAATTTTTTGCTTTTTCCTGCTCCTCTTAGCTTGATAAATAAGATTCAAAGAGAGTGAGATGCCAGCTCCTTTCATTCAGTCAGTAGCTTCAATCATTTCTGGAAGTTTTTCAATGGCAAAAATCAATGAATATTGTAAATGCACAAACAGTAATTTCTCCGCATTGCAAGGTGCAATTCTGAAATTTTTTGCTTTTTCCTGCTCCTCTTAGCATGATAAAGAAGATTCAAAGAGAGTGAGATGCCAGCTCCTTTCATTCAGTCAGTAGCTTCAATCATTTCTGGACGTTTTTCAATGGCAAAAATCAATGAATATTGTAAATGCACAAACAGTAATTTCTCCGCATTGCAAGGTGCAATTCTGAAATTTTTTGCTTTTTCCTGCTCCTCTTAGCATGATAAAGAAGATTCAAAGAGAGTGAGATGCCAGCTCCTTTCATTCAGTGAGTAGCTTCAATCATTTCTGGTATATGAATAACATGATGTTTTTCAATGGCAAAAATCAATGAATATTGTAAATGCACAAACAGTAATTTCTCCGCATTGCAAGGTGCAATTCTGAAATTTTTTGCTTTTTCCTGCTCCTCTTAGCATGATAAAGAAGATTCAAAGAGAGTGAGATGCCAGCTCCTTTCATTCAGTCAGTAGCTTCAATCATTTCTGGTATATGAATAACATGATGTTTTTCAATGGCAAAAATCAATGAATATTGTAAATGCGCAAACAGTAATTTATCCGCATTGCAAGGTGCAATTCTGAAATTTTTTGCTTTTTCCTGCTCCTCTTAGCATGATAAAGAAGATTCAAAGAGAGTGAGATGCCAGCTCCTTTCATTCAGTCAGTAGCTTCAAACATTTCTGGTATATGAATAACATGATGTTTTTCAATGGCAAAAATCAGTGAATATTGTAAATGCACAAACAGTAATTTCTCCGCATTGCAAGGTGCAATTCTGAAATTTTTTGCTTTTTCCTGCTCCTCTTAGCATGATAAAGAAGATTCAAAGAGAGTGAGATGCCAGCTCCTTTCATTCAGTCAGTAGCTTCAATCATTTCTGGTATATGAATAACATGATGTTTTTCAATGGCAAAAATCAATGAATTTTGTAAATGCACAAACAGCAATTTCTCCGCATTGCAAGGTGCAAATCTGAAATTTTTTGCTTTTTCCTGCTCCTCTTAGCATGATAAAGAAGATTCAAAGAGAGTGAGATGCCAGCTCCTTTCGTTCAGTCAGTAGCTTCAATCATTTCTGGACGTTTTTCAATGGTAAAAATCAATGAATATTGTAAATGCACAAACAGTAATTTCTCCGCATTGCAAGGTGCAATTCTGAAATTTTTTGCTTTTTCCTGCTCCTCTTAGCATGATAAAGAAGATTCAAAGAGAGTGAGATGCCAGCTACTTTCATTCAGTCAGTAGCTTCAATCATTTCTGGTATATGAATAACATTATGTTTTTCAATGGCAAAAATCAATGAATATTGTAAATGCACAAACAGTAATTTCTCCGCATTGCAAGGTGCAATTCTGAAATTTTTTGCTTTTTCCTGCTCCTCTTAGCATGATAAAGAAGATTCAAAGAGAGTGAGATGCCAGCTCCTTTCATTCAGTCAGTAGCTTCAATCATTTCTGGTATATGAATAACATGATGTTTTTCAATGGCAAAAATCAATGAATATTGTAAATGCGCAAACAGTAATTTATCCGCATTGCAAGGTGCAATTCTGAAATTTTTTGCTTTTTCCTGCTCCTCTTAGCATGATAAAGAAGATTCAAAGAGAGTGAGATGCCAGCTCCTTTCATTCAGTCAGTAGCTTCAAACATTTCTGTTATATGAATAACATGATGTTTTTCAATGGCAAAAATCAATGAATATTGTAAATGCACAAACAGTAATTTCTCCGCATTGCAAGGTGCAATTCTGAAATTTTTTGCTTTTTCCTGCTCCTCTTAGCATGATAAAGAAGATTCAAAGAGAGTGAGATGCCAGCTCCTTTCATTCAGTCAGTAGCTTCAATCATTTCTGGTATATGAATAACATGATGTTTTTCAATGGCAAAAATCAATGAATTTTGTAAATGCACAAACAGCAATTTCTCCGCATTGCAAGGTGCAATTCTGAAATTTTTTGCTTTTTCCTGCTCCTCTTAGCATGATAAAGAAGATTCAAAGAGAGTGAGATGCCAGCTCCTTTCATTCAGTCAGTAGCTTCAATCATTTCTGGACGTTTTTCAATGGCAAAAATCAATGAATATTGTAAATGCACAAACAGTAATTTCTCCGCATTGCAAGGTGCAATTCTGAAATTTTTTGCTTTTTCCTGCTCCTCTTAGCATGATAAAGAAGATTCAAAGAGAGTGAGATGCCAGCTCCTTTCATTCAGTCAGTAGCTTCAATCATTTCTGGTATATGAATAACATGATGTTTTTCAATGGCAAAAATCAATGAATTTTGTAAATGCACAAACAGCAATTTCTCCGCATTGCAAGGTGCAATTCTGAAATTTTTTGCTTTTTCCTGCTCCTCTTAGCATGATAAAGAAGATTCAAAGAGAGTGAGCTGCCAGCTCCTTTCATTCAGTCAGTAGCTTCAATCATTTCTGGACGTTTTTCAATGGCAAAAATCAATGAATATTGTAAATGCACAAACAGTAATTTCTCCGCATTGCAAGGTGCAATTCTGAAATTTTTTGCTTTTTCCTGCTCCTCTTAGCATGATAAAGAAGATTCAAAGAGAGTGAGATGCCAGCTCCTTTCATTCAGTCAGTAGCTTCAAACATTTCTGGTATATGAATAACATGATGTTTTTCAATGGCAAAAATCAATGAATATTGTAAATGCACAAACAGTAATTTCTCCGCATTGCAAGGTGCAATTCTGAAATTTTTTGCTTTTTCCTGCTCCTCTTAGCATGATAAAGAAGATTCAAAGAGAGTGAGATGCCAGCTCCTTTCGTTCAGTCAGTAGCTTCAATCATTTCTGGACGTTTTTCAATGGTAAAAATCAATGAATATTGTAAATGCACAAACAGTAATTTCTCCGCATTGCAAGGTGCAATTCTGAAATTTTTTGCTTTTTCCTGCTCCTCTTAGCATGATAAAGAAGATTCAAAGAGAGTGAGATGCCAGCTCCTTTCATTCAGTCAGTAGCTTCAATCATTTCTGGACGTTTTTCAATGGCAAAAATCAATGAATATTGTAAATGCACAAACAGTAATTTCTCCGCATTGCAAGGTGCAATTCTGAAATTTTTTGCTTTTTCCTGCTCCTCTTAGCATGATAAAGAAGATTCAAAGAGAGTGAGATGCCAGCTCCTTTCATTCAGTCAGTAGCTTCAAACATTTCTGGTATATGAATAACATGATGTTTTTCAATGGTAAAAATCAATGAATATTGTAAATGCACAAACAGTAATTTCTCCGCATTGCAAGGTGCAATTCTGAAATTTTTTGCTTTTTCCTGCTCCTCTTAGCATGATAAAGAAGATTCAAAGAGAGTGAGATGCCAGCTCCTTTCATTCAGTCAGTAGCTTCAATCATTTCTGGTATATGAATAACATGATGTTTTTCAATGGCAAAAATCAATGAATATTGTAAATGCACAAACAGTAATTTATCCGCATTGCAAGGTGCAATTCTGAAATTTTTTGCTTTTTCCTGCTCCTCTTAGCATGATAAAGATTCAAAGAGAGTGAGATGCCAGCTCCTTTCATTCAGTCAGTAGCTTCAAACATTTCTGGTATATGAATAACATGATGTTTTTCAATGTAAAAAATCAATGAATATTGTAAATGCACAAACAGTAATTTCTCCGCATTGCAAGGTGCAATTCTGAAATTTTTTGCTTTTTCCTGCTCCTCTTAGCATGATAAATAAGATTCAAAGAGAGTGAGATGCCAGCTCCTTTCATTCAGTCAGTAGCTTCAATCATTTCTGGAAGTTTTTCAATGGCAAAAATCAATGAATATTGTAAATGCACAAACAGTAATTTCTCCGCATTGCAAGGTGCAATTCTGAAATTTTTTGCTTTTACCTGCTCCTCTTAGCATGATAAAGAAGATTCAAAGAGAGTGAGATGCCAGCTCCTTTCATTCAGTCAGTAGCTTCAATCATTTCTGGACGTTTTTCAATGGCAAAAATCAATGAATATTGTAAATGCACAAACAGTAATTTCTCCGCATTGCAAGGTGCAATTCTGAAATTTTTTGCTTTTTCCTGCTCCTCTTAGCATGATAAAGAAGATTCAAAGAGAGTGAGATGCCAGCTCCTTTCATTCAGTCAGTAGCTTCAAACATTTCTGGTATATGAATAACATGATGTTTTTCAATGGCAAAAATCAATGAATATTGTAAATGCACAAACAGTAATTTCTCCGCATTGCAAGGTGCAATTCTGAAATTTTTTGCTTTTTCCTGCTCCTCTTAGCATGATAAAGAAGATTCAAAGAGAGTGAGATGCCAGCTCCTTTCTTTCAGTCAGTAGCTTCAAACATTTCTGGTATATGAATAACATGATGTTTTTCAATGGCAAAAATCAATGAATATTGTAAATGCACAAACAGTAATTTCTCCGCATTGCAAGGTGCAATTCTGAAATTTTTTGCTTTTTCCTGCTCCTCTTAGCATGATAAAGAAGATTCAAAGAGAGTGAGATGCCAGCTCCTTTCATTCAGTCAGTAGCTTCAATCATTTCTGGATGTTTTTCAATGGCAAAAATCAATGAATATTGTAAATGCACAAACAGTAATTTCTCCGCATTGCAAGGTGCAATTCTGAAATTTTTTGCTTTTTCCTGCTCCTCTTAGCATGATAAAGAAGATTCAAAGAGAGTGAGATGCCAGCTCCTTTCATTCAGTCAGTAGCTTCAAACATTTCTGGTATATGAATAACATGATGTTTTTCAATGGTAAAAATCAATGAATATTGTAAATGCACAAACAGTAATTTCTCCGCATTGCAAGGTGCAATTCTGAAATTTTTTGCTTTTTCCTGCTCCTCTTAGCATGATAAAGAAGATTCAAAGAGAGTGAGATGCCAGCTCCTTTCATTCAGTCAGTAGCTTCAATCATTTCTGGTATATGAATAACATGATGTTTTTCAATGGCAAAAATCAATGAATATTGTAAATGCACAAACAGTAATTTATCCGCATTGCAAGGTGCAATTCTGAAATTTTTTGCTTTTTCCTGCTCCTCTTAGCATGATAAAGAAGATTCAAAGAGAGTGAGATGCCAGCTCCTTTCATTCAGTCAGTAGCTTCAAACATTTCTGGTATATGAATAACATGAAGTTTTTCAATGGCAAAAATCAATGAATATTGTAAATGCACAAACAGTAATTTCTCCGCATTGCAAGGTGCAATTCTGAAATTTTTTGCTTTTTCCTGCTCCTCTTAGCATGATAAAGAAGATTCAAAGAGAGTGAGATGCCAGCTCCTTTCATTCAGTCAGTAGCTTCAATCATTTCTGGACGTTTTTCAATGGCAAAAATCAATGAATATTGTAAATGCACAAACAGTAATTTCTCCGCATTTCAAGGTGCAATTCTGAAATTTTTTGCTTTTTCCTGCTCCTCTTAGCATGATAAAGAAGATTCAAAGAGAGCGAGATGCCAGCTCCTTTCATTCAGTCAGTAGCTTCAATCATTTCTGGAAGGTTTTCAATGGCAAAAATCAATGAATATTGTAAATGCACAAACAGTAATTTCTCCGCATTGCAAGGTGCAATTCTGAAATTTTTTGCTTTTTCCTGCTCCTCTTAGCATGATAAAGAAGATTCATAGAGAGTGAGATGCCAGCTCCTTTCATTCAGTCAGTAGCTTCAATCATTTCTGGACGTTTTTCAATGGCAAAAATCAATGAATATTGTAAATGCACAAACAGTAATTTCTCCGCATTGCAAGGTGCAATTCTGAAATTTTTTGCTTTTTCCTGCTCCTCTTAGCATGATAAAGAAGATTCAAAGAGAGTGAGATGCCAGCTCCTTTCATTCAGTCAGTAGCTTCAAACATTTCTGGTATATGAATAACATGATGTTTTTCAATGGCAAAAATCAATGAATATTGTAAATGCACAAACAGTAATTTCTCCGCATTGCAAGGTGCAATTCTGAAATTTTTTGCTTTTTCCTGCTCCTCTTAGCATGATAAAGAAGATTCAAAGAGAGTGAGATGCCAGCTCCTTTCATTCAGTCAGTAGCTTCAATCATTTCTGGACGTTTTTCAATGGCAAAAATCAATGAATATTGTAAATGCACAAACAGTAATTTCTCCGCATTGCAAGGTGCAATTCTGAAATTTTTTGCTTTTTCCTGCTCCTCTTAGCATGATAAAGAAGATTCAAAGAGAGTGAGATGCCAGCTCCTTTCATTCAGTCAGTAGCTTCAATCATTTCTGGACGTTTTTCAATGGCAAAAATCAGTGAATATTGTAAATGCACAAACAGTAATTTCTCCGCATTGCAAGGTGCAATTCTGAAATTTTTTGCTTTTTCCTGCTCCTCTTAGCATGATAAAGATTCAAAGAGAGTGAGATGCCAGCTCCTTTCATTCAGTCAGTAGCTTCAAACATTTCTGGTATATGAATAACATGATGTTTTTCAATGGCAAAAATCAATGAATATTGTAAATGCACAAACAGTAATTTCTCCGCATTGCAAGGTGCAATTCTGAAATTTTTTGCTTTTTCCTGCTCCTCTTAGCATGATAAAGAAGATTCAAAGAGAGTGAGATGCCAGCTCCTTTCATTCAGTCAGTAGCTTCAATCATTTCTGGTATATGAATAACATGATGTTTTTCAATGGCAAAAATCAATGAATATTGTAAATGCACAAACAGTAATTTATCCGCATTGCAAGGTGCAATTCTGAAATTTTTTGCTTTTTCCTGCTCCTCTTAGCATGATAAAGAAGATTCAAAGAGAGTGAGATGCCAGCTCCTTTCATTCAGTCAGTAGCTTCAAACATTTCTGGTATATGAATAACATGATGTTTTTCAATGTCAAAAATCAATGAATATTGTAAATGCACAAACTTTAATTTCTCCGCATTGCAAGGTGCAATTCTGAAATTTTTTGCTTTTTCCTGCTCCTCTTAGCATGATAAATAAGATTCAAAGAGAGTGAGATGCCAGCTCCTTTCATTCAGTCAGTAGCTTCAATCATTTCTGGAAGTTTTTCAATGGCAAAAATCAATGAATATTGTAAATGCACAAACAGTAATTTCTCCGCATTGCAAGGTGCAATTCTGAAATTTTTTGCTTTTACCTGCTCCTCTTAGCATGATAAAGAAGATTCAAAGAGAGTGAGATGCCAGCTCCTTTCATTCAGTCAGTAGCTTCAATCATTTCTGGACGTTTTTCAATGGCAAAAATCGATGAATATTGTAAATGCACAAACAGTAATTTCTCCGCATTGCAAGGTGCAATTCTGAAATTTTTTGCTTTTTCCTGCTCCTCTTAGCATGATAAAGAAGATTCAAAGAGAGTGAGATGCCAGCTCCTTTCATTCAGTCAGTAGCTTCAAACATTTCTGGTATATGAATAACATGATGTTTTTCAATGGCAAAAATCAATGAATATTGTAAATGCACAAACAGTAATTTCTCCGCATTGCAAGGTGCAATTCTGAAATTTTTTGCTTTTTCCTGCTCCTCTTAACATGATAAAGAAGATTCAAAGAGAGTGAGATGCCAGCTCCTTTCTTTCAGTCAGTAGCTTCAAACATTTCTGGTATATGAATAACATGATGTTTTTCAATGGCAAAAATCAATGAATATTGTAAATGCACAAACAGTAATTTCTCCGCATTGCAAGGTGCAATTCTGAAATTTTTTGCTTTTTCCTGCTCCTCTTAGCATGATAAAGAAGATTCAAAGAGAGTGAGATGCCAGCTCCTTTCATTCAGTCAGTAGCTTCAATCATTTCTGGACGTTTTTCAATGGCAAAAATCAATGAATATTGTAAATGCACAAACAGTAATTTCTCCGCATTGCAAGGTGCAATTCTGAAATTTTTTGCTTTTTCCTGCTCCTCTTAGCATGATAAAGAAGATTCAAAGAGAGTGAGATGCCAGCTCCTTTCATTCAGTCAGTAGCTTCAAACATTTCTGGTATATGAATAACATGATGTTTTTCAATGGTAAAAATCAATGAATATTGTAAATGCACAAACAGTAATTTCTCCGCATTGCAAGGTGCAATTCTGAAATTTTTTGCTTTCTCCTGCTCCTCTTAGCATGATAAAGAAGATTCAAAGAGAGCGAGATGCCAGCTCCTTTCATTCAGTCAGTAGCTTCAATCATTTCTGGAAGGTTTTCAATGGCAAAAATCAATGAATATTGTAAATGCACAAACAGTAATTTCTCCGCATTGCAAGGTGCAATTCTGAAATTTTTTGCTTTTTCCTGCTCCTCTTAGCATGATAAAGAAGATTCATAGAGAGTGAGATGCCAGCTCCTTTCATTCAGTCAGTAGCTTCAATCATTTCTGGACGTTTTTCAATGGCAAAAATCAATGAATATTGTAAATGCACAAACAGTAATTTCTCCGCATTGCAAGGTGCAATTCTGAAATTTTTTGCTTTTTCCTGCTCCTCTTAGCATGATAAAGAAGATTCAAAGAGAGTGAGATGCCAGCTCCTTTCATTCAGTCAGTAGCTTCAAACATTTCTGGTATATGAATAACATGATGTTTTTCAATGGCAAAAATCAATGAATATTGTAAATGCACAAACAGTAATTTCTCCGCATTGCAAGGTGCAATTCTGAAATTTTTTGCTTTTTCCTGCTCCTCTTAGCATGATAAAGAAGATTCAAAGAGAGTGAGATGCCAGCTCCTTTCATTCAGTCAGTAGCTTCAATCATTTCTGGACGTTTTTCAATGGCAAAAATCAATGAATATTGTAAATGCACAAACAGTAATTTCTCCGCATTGCAAGGTGCAATTCTGAAATTTTTTGCTTTTTCCTGCTCCTCTTAGCATGATAAAGAAGATTCAAAGAGAGTGAGATGCCAGCTCCTTTCATTCAGTCAGTAGCTTCAATCATTTCTGGACGTTTTTCAATGGCAAAAATCAATGAATATTGTAAATGCACAAACAGTAATTTCTCAGCATTGCAAGGTGCAATTCTGAAATTTTTTGCTTTTTCCTGCTCCTCTTAGCATGATAAAGAAGATTCAAAGAGAGTGAGATGCCAGCTCCTTTCATTCAGTCAGTAGCTTCAATCATTTCTGGACGTTTTTCAATGGCAAAAATCAGTGAATATTGTAAATGCACAAACAGTAATTTCTCCGCATTGCAAGGTGCAATTCTGAAATTTTTTGCTTTTTCCTGCTCCTCTTAGCATGATAAAGAAGATTCAAAGAGAGTGAGATGCCAGCTCCTTTCATTCAGTCAGTAGCTTCAAACATTTCTGGTATATGAATAACATGATGTTTTTCAATGGCAAAAATCAATGAATATTGTAAATGCACAAACAGTAATTTCTCCGCATTGCAAGGTGCAATTCTGAAATTTTTTGCTTTTTCCTGCTCCTCTTAGCATGATAAAGAAGATTCAAAGAGAGTGAGATGCCAGCTCCTTTCATTCAGTCAGTAGCTTCAATCATTTCTGGACGTTTTTCAATGGCAAAAATCAATGAATATTGTAAATGCACAAACAGTAATTTCTCCGCATTGCAAGGTGCAATTCTGAAATTTTTTGCTTTTTCCTGCTCCTCTTAGCATGATAAAGAAGATTCAAAGAGAGTGAGATGCCAGCTCCTTTCATTCAGTCAGTAGCTTCAAACATTTCTGGTATATGAATAACATGATGTTTTTCAATGGCAAAAATCAATGAATATTGTAAATGCACAAACAGTAATTTCTCCGCATTGCAAGGTGCAATTCTGAAATTTTTTGCTTTTTCCTGCTCCTCTTAGCATGATAAAGAAGATTCAAAGAGAGTGAGATGCCAGCTCCTTTCTTTCAGTCAGTAGCTTCAAACATTTCTGGTATATGAATAACATGATGTTTTTCAATGTCAAAAATCAATGAATATTGTAAATGCACAAACAGTAATTTCTCCGCATTGCAAGGTGCAATTCTGAAATTTTTTGCTTTTTCCTGCTCCTCTTAGCATGATAAATAAGATTCAAAGAGAGTGAGATGCCAGCTCCTTTCATTCAGTCAGTAGCTTCAATCATTTCTGGAAGTTTTTCAATGGCAAAAATCAATGAATATTGTAAATGCACAAACAGTAATTTCTCCGCATTGCAAGGTGCAATTCTGAAATTTTTTGCTTTTTCCTGCTCCTCTTAGCATAATAAAGAAGATTCAAAGAGAGTGAGATGCCAGCTCCTTTCATTCAGTCAGTAGCTTCAATCATTTCTGGACGTTTTTCAATGGCAAAAATCAATGAATATTGTAAATGCACAAACAGTAATTTCTCCGCATTGCAAGGTGCAATTCTGAAATTTTTTGCTTTTTCCTGCTCCTCTTAGCATGATAAAGAAGATTCAAAGAGAGTGAGATGCCAGCTCCTTTCATTCAGTCAGTAGCTTCAAACATTTCTGGTATATGAATAACATGATGTTTTTCAATGGCAAAAATCAATGAATATTGTAAATGCACAAACAGTAATTTCTCCGCATTGCAAGGTGCAATTCTGAAATTTTTTGCTTTTTCCTGCTCCTCTTAGCATGATAAAGAAGATTCAAAGAGAGTGAGATGCCAGCTCCTTTCTTTCAGTCAGTAGCTTCAAACATTTCTGGTATATGAATAACATGATGTTTTTCAATGGCAAAAATCAATGAATATTGTAAATGCACAAACAGTAATTTATCCGCATTGCAAGGTGCAATTCTGAAATTTTTTGCTTTTTCCTGCTCCTCTTAGCATGATAAAGAAGATTCAAAGAGAGTGAGATGCCAGCTCCTTTCATTCAGTCAGTAGCTTCAATCATTTCTGGACGTTTTTCAATGGCAAAAATCAATGAATATTGTAAATGCACAAACAGTAATTTCTCCGCATTGCAAGGTGCAATTCTGAAATTTTTTGCTTTTTCCTGCTCCTCTTAGCATGATAAAGAAGATTCAAAGAGAGTGAGATGCCAGCTCCTTTCATTCAGTCAGTAGCTTCAAACATTTCTGGTATATGAATAACATGATGTTTTTCAATGGTAAAAATCAATGAATATTGTAAATGCACAAACAGTAATTTCTCCGCATTGCAAGGTGCAATTCTGAAATTTTTTGCTTTTTCCTGCTCCTCTTAGCATGATAAAGAAGATTCAAAGAGAGTGAGATGCCAGCTCCTTTCATTCAGTCAGTAGCTTCAATCATTTCTGGTATATGAATAACATGATGTTTTTCAATGGCAAAAATCAATGAATATTGTAAATGCACAAACAGTAATTTATCCGCATTGCAAGGTGCAATTCTGAAATTTTTTGCTTTTTCCTGCTCCTCTTAGCATGATAAAGAAGATTCAAAGAGAGTGAGATGCCAGCTCCTTTCATTCAGTCAGTAGCTTCAAACATTTCTGGTATATGAATAACATGAAGTTTTTCAATGGCAAAAATCAATGAATATTGTAAATGCACAAACAGTAATTTCTCCGCATTGCAAGGTGCAATTCTGAAATTTTTTGCTTTTTCCTGCTCCTCTTAGCATGATAAAGAAGATTCAAAGAGAGTGAGATGCCAGCTCCTTTCATTCAGTCAGTATCTTCAATCATTTCTGGACGTTTTTCAATGGCAAAAATCAATGAATATTGTAAATGCACAAACAGTAATTTCTCCGCATTGCAAGGTGCAATTCTGAAATTTTTTGCTTTTTCCTGCTCCTCTTAGCATGATAAAGAAGATTCAAAGAGAGCGAGATGCCAGCTCCTTTCATTCAGTCAGTAGCTTCAATCATTTCTGGAAGGTTTTCAATGGCAAAAATCAATGAATATTGTAAATGCACAAACAGTAATTTCTCCGCATTGCAAGGTGCAATTCTGAAATTTTTTGCTTTTTCCTGCTCCTCTTAGCATGATAAAGAAGATTCATAGAGAGTGAGATGCCAGCTCCTTTCATTCAGTCAGTAGCTTCAATCATTTCTGGACGTTTTTCAATGGCAAAAATCAATGAATATTGTAAATGCACAAACAGTAATTTCTCCGCATTGCAAGGTGCAATTCTGAAATTTTTTGCTTTTTCCTGCTCCTCTTAGCATGATAAAGAAGATTCAAAGAGAGTGAGATGCCAGCTCCTTTCATTCAGTCAGTAGCTTCAAACATTTCTGGTATATGAATAACATGATGTTTTTCAATGGCAAAAATCGATGAATATTGTAAATGCACAAACAGTAATTTCTCCGCATTGCAAGGTGCAATTCTGAAATTTTTTGCTTTTTCCTGCTCCTCTTAACATGATAAAGAAGATTCAAAGAGAGTGAGATGCCAGCTCCTTTCATTCAGTCAGTAGCTTCAATCATTTCTGGACGTTTTTCAATGGCAAAAATCAATGAATATTGTAAATGCACAAACAGTAATTTCTCCGCATTGCAAGGTGCAATTCTGAAATTTTTTGCTTTTTCCTGCTCCTCTTAGCATGATAAAGAAGATTCAAAGAGAGTGAGATGCCAGCTCCTTTCATTCAGTCAGTAGCTTCAATCATTTCTGGACGTTTTTCAATGGCAAAAATCAATGAATTTTGTAAATGCACAAACAGCAATTTCTCCGCATTGCAAGGTGCAATTCTGAAATTTTTTGCTTTTTCCTGCTCCTCTTAGCATGATAAAGAAGATTCAAAGAGAGTGAGATGCCAGCTCCTTTCATTCAGTCAGTAGCTTCAATCATTTCTGGACGTTTTTCAATGGCAAAAATCAATGAATATTGTAAATGCACAAACAGTAATTTCTCCGCATTGCAAGGTGCAATTCTGAAATTTTTTGCTTTTTCCTGCTCCTCTTAGCATGATAAAGAAGATTCAAAGAGAGTGAGATGCCAGCTCCTTTCATTCAGTCAGTAGCTTCAATCATTTCTGGACGTTTTTCAATGGCAAAAATCAATGAATATTGTAAATGCACAAACAGTAATTTCTCCGCATTGCAAGGTGCAATTCTGAAATTTTTTGCTTTTTCCTGCTCCTCTTAGCATGATAAAGAAGATTCAAAGAGAGTGAGATGCCAGCTCCTTTCATTCAGTCAGTAGCTTCAATCATTTCTGGACGTTTTTCAATGGCAAAAATCAATGAATATTGTAAATGCACAAACAGTAATTTCTCCGCATTGCAAGGTGCAATTCTGAAATTTTTTGCTTTTTCCTGCTCCTCTTAGCATGATAAAGAAGATTCAAAGAGAGTGAGATGCCAGCTCCTTTCATTCAGTCAGTAGCTTCAATCATTTCTGGACGTTTTTCAATGGCAAAAATCAGTGAATATTGTAAATGCACAAAAAGTAATTTCTCCGCATTGCAAGGTGCAATTCTGAAATTTTTTGCTTTTTCCTGCTCCTCTTAGCATGATAAAGAAGATTCAAAGAGAGTAAGATGCCAGCTCCTTTCATTCAGTCAGTAGCTTCAAACATTTCTGGTATATGAATAACATGATGTTTTTCAATGGCAAAAATCAATGAATATTGTAAATGCACAAACAGTAATTTCTCCGCATTGCAAGGTGCAATTCTGAAATTTTTTGCTTTTTCCTGCTCCTCTTAGCATGATAAAGAAGATTCAAAGAGAGTGAGATGCCAGCTCCTTTCATTCAGTCAGTAGCTTCAATCATTTCTGGACGTTTTTCAATGGCAAAAATCAATGAATATTGTAAATGCACAAACAGTAATTTCTCCGCATTGCAAGGTGCAATTCTGAAATTTTTTGCTTTTTCCTGCTCCTCTTAGCATGATAAAGAAGATTCAAAGAGAGTGAGATGCCAGCTCCTTTCATTCAGTCAGTAGCTTCAAACATTTCTGGTATATGAATAACATGATGTTTTTCAATGGCAAAAATCAATGAATATTGTAAATGCACAAACAGTAATTTCTCCGCATTGCAAGGTGCAATTCTGAAATTTTTTGCTTTTTCCTGCTCCTCTTAGCATGATAAAGAAGATTCAAAGAGAGTGAGATGCCAGCTCCTTTCATTCAGTCAGTAGCTTCAATCATTTCTGGACGTTTTTCAATGGAAAAAATCAATGAATATTGTAAATGCACAAACAGTAATTTCTCCGCATTGCAAGGTGCAATTCTGAAATTTTTTGCTTTTTCCTGCTCCTCTTAGCATGATAAAGAAGATTCAAAGAGAGTGAGATGCCAGCTCCTTTCATTCAGTCAGTAGCTTCAATCATTTCTGGAAGTTTTTCAATGGCAAAAATCAATGAATATTGTAAATGCACAAACAGTAATTTCTCCGCATTGCAAGGTGCAATTCTGAAATTTTTTGCTTTTTCCTGCTCCTCTTAGCATGATAAAGAAGATTCAAAGAGAGTGAGATGCCAGCTCCTTTCATTCAGTCAGTAGCTTCAATCATTTCTGGACGTTTTTCAATGGCAAAAATCAGTGAATATTGTAAATGCACAAACAGTAATTTCTCCGCATTGCAAAGTGCAATTCTGAAATTTTTTGCTTTTTCCTGCTCCTCTTAGCATGATAAAGAAGATTCAAAGAGAGTAAGATGCCAGCTCCTTTCATTCAGTCAGTAGCTTCAAACATTTCTGGTATATGAATAACATGATGTTTTTCAATGGCAAAAATCAATGAATATTGTAAATGCACAAACAGTAATTTCTCCGCATTGCAAGGTGCAATTCTGAAATTTTTTGCTTTTTCCTGCTCCTCTTAGCATGATAAAGAAGATTCAAAGAGAGTGAGATGCCAGCTCCTTTCATTCAGTCAGTAGCTTCAATCATTTCTGGACGTTTTTCAATGGCAAAAATCAATGAATATTGTAAATGCACAAACAGTAATTTCTCCGCATTGCAAGGTGCAATTCTGAAATTTTTTGCTTTTTCCTGCTCCTCTTAGCATGATAAAGAAGATTCAAAGAGAGTGAGATGCCAGCTCCTTTCATTCAGTCAGTAGCTTCAATCATTTCTGGTATATGAATAACATGATGTTTTTCAATGGCAAAAATCAATGAATATTGTAAATGCACAAACAGTAATTTCTCCGCATTGCAAGGTGCAATTCTGAAATTTTTTGCTTTTTCCTGCTCCTCTTAGCATGATAAAGAAGATTCAAAGAGAGTGAGATGCCAGCTCCTTTCATTCAGTCAGTAGCTTCAATCATTTCTGGACGTTTTTCAATGGCAAAAATCAATGAATATTGTAAATGCACAAACAGTAATTTCTCCGCATTGCAAGGTGCAATTCTGAAATTTTTTGCTTTTTCCTGCTCCTCTTAGCATGATAAAGAAGATTCAAAGAGAGTGAGATGCCAGCTCCTTTCATTCAGTCAGTAGCTTCAATCATTTCTGGAAGTTTTTCAATGGCAAAAATCAATGAATATTGTAAATGCACAAACAGTAATTTCTCCGCATTGCAAGGTGCAATTCTGAAATTTTTTGCTTTTTCCTGCTCCTCTTAGCATGATAAAGAAGATTCAAAGAGAGTGAGATGCCAGCTCCTTTCATTCAGTCAGTAGCTTCAATCATTTCTGGACGTTTTTCAATGGCAAAAATCAGTGAATATTGTAAATGCACAAACAGTAATTTCTCCGCATTGCAAGGTGCAATTCTGAAATTTTTTGCTTTTTCCTGCTCCTCTTAGCATGATAAAGAAGATTCAAAGAGAGTAAGATGCCAGCTCCTTTCATTCAGTCAGTAGCTTCAAACATTTCTGGTATATGAATAACATGATGTTTTTCAATGGCAAAAATCAATGAATATTGTAAATGCACAAACAGTAATTTCTCCGCATTGCAAGGTGCAATTCTGAAATTTTTTGCTTTTTCCTGCTCCTCTTAGCATGATAAAGAAGATTCAAAGAGAGTGAGATGCCAGCTCCTTTCATTCAGTCAGTAGCTTCAATCATTTCTGGACGTTTTTCAATGGCAAAAATCAATGAATATTGTAAATGCACAAACAGTAATTTCTCCGCATTGCAAGGTGCAATTCTGAAATTTTTTGCTTTTTCCTGCTCCTCTTAGCATGATAAAGAAGATTCAAAGAGAGTGAGATGCCAGCTCCTTTCATTCAGTCAGTAGCTTCAAACATTTCTGGTATATGAATAACATGATGTTTTTCAATGGCAAAAATCAATGAATATTGTAAATGCACAAACAGTAATTTCTCCGCATTGCAAGGTGCAATTCTGAAATTTTTTGCTTTTTCCTGCTCCTCTTAGCATGATAAAGAAGATTCAAAGAGAGTGAGATGCCAGCTCCTTTCATTCAGTCAGTAGCTTCAATCATTTCTGGACGTTTTTCAATGGAAAAAATCAATGAATATTGTAAATGCACAAACAGTAATTTCTCCGCATTGCAAGGTGCAATTCTGAAATTTTTTGCTTTTTCCTGCTCCTCTTAGCATGATAAAGAAGATTCAAAGAGAGTGAGATGCCAGCTCCTTTCATTCAGTCAGTAGCTTCAATCATTTCTGGACGTTTTTCAATGGCAAAAATCAGTGAATATTGTAAATGCACAAACAGTAATTTCTCCGCATTGCAAGGTGCAATTCTGAAATTTTTTGCTTTTTCCTGCTCCTCTTAGCATGATAAAGAAGATTCAAAGAGAGTAAGATGCCAGCTCCTTTCATTCAGTCAGTAGCTTCAAACATTTCTGGTATATGAATAACATGATGTTTTTCAATGGCAAAAATCAATGAATATTGTAAATGCACAAACAGTAATTTCTCCGCATTGCAAGGTGCAATTCTGAAATTTTTTGCTTTTTCCTGCTCCTCTTAGCATGATAAAGAAGATTCAAAGAGAGTGAGATGCCAGCTCCTTTCATTCAGTCAGTAGCTTCAATCATTTCTGGACGTTTTTCAATGGCAAAAATCAATGAATATTGTAAATGCACAAACAGTAATTTCTCCGCATTGCAAGGTGCAATTCTGAAATTTTTTGCTTTTTCCTGCTCCTCTTAGCATGATAAAGAAGATTCAAAGAGAGTGAGATGCCAGCTCCTTTCATTCACTCAGTAGCTTCAATCATTTCTGGTATATGAATAACATGATGTTTTTCAATGGCAAAAATCAATGAATATTGTAAATGCACAAACAGTAATTTCTCCGCATTGCAAGGTGCAATTCTGAAATTTTTTGCTTTTTCCTGCTCCTCTTAGCATGATAAAGAAGATTCAAAGAGAGTGAGATGCCAGCTCCTTTCATTCAGTCAGTAGCTTCAATCATTTCTGGACGTTTTTCAATGGCAAAAATCAATGAATATTGTAAATGCACAAACAGTAATTTCTCCGCATTGCAAGGTGCAATTCTGAAATTTTTTGCTTTTTCCTGCTCCTCTTAGCATGATAAAGAAGATTCAAAGAGAGTGAGATGCCAGCTCCTTTCATTCAGTCAGTAGCTTCAATCATTTCTGGAAGTTTTTCAATGGCAAAAATCAATGAATATTGTAAATGCACAAACAGTAATTTCTCCGCATTGCAAGGTGCAATTCTGAAATTTTTTGCTTTTTCCTGCTCCTCTTAGCATGATAAAGAAGATTCAAAGAGAGTGAGATGCCAGCTCCTTTCATTCAGTCAGTAGCTTCAATCATTTCTGGACGTTTTTCAATGGCAAAAATCAGTGAATATTGTAAATGCACAAACAGTAATTTCTCCGCATTGCAAGGTGCAATTCTGAAATTTTTTGCTTTTTCCTGCTCCTCTTAGCATGATAAAGAAGATTCAAAGAGAGTAAGATGCCAGCTCCTTTCATTCAGTCAGTAGCTTCAAACATTTCTGGTATATGAATAACATGATGTTTTTCAATGGCAAAAATCAATGAATATTGTAAATGCACAAACAGTAATTTCTCCGCATTGCAAGGTGCAATTCTGAAATTTTTTGCTTTTTCCTGCTCCTCTTAGCATGATAAAGAAGATTCAAAGAGAGTGAGATGCCAGCTCCTTTCATTCAGTCAGTAGCTTCAATCATTTCTGGACGTTTTTCAATGGCAAAAATCAATGAATATTGTAAATGCACAAACAGTAATTTCTCCGCATTGCAAGGTGCAATTCTGAAATTTTTTGCTTTTTCCTGCTCCTCTTAGCATGATAAAGAAGATTCAAAGAGAGTGAGATGCCAGCTCCTTTCATTCAGTCAGTAGCTTCAATCATTTCTGGTATATGAATAACATGATGGTTTTCAATGGCAAAAATCAATGAATATTGTAAATGCACAAACAGTAATTTCTCCGCATTGCAAGGTGCAATTCTGAAATTTTTTGCTTTTTCCTGCTCCTCTTAGCATGATAAAGAAGATTCAAAGAGAGTGAGATGCCAGCTCCTTTCATTCAGTCAGTAGCTTCAATCATTTCTGGACGTTTTTCAATGGCAAAAATCAATGAATATTGTAAATGCACAAACAGTAATTTCTCCGCATTGCAAGGTGCAATTCTGAAATTTTTTGCTTTTTCCTGCTCCTCTTAGCATGATAAAGAAGATTCAAAGAGAGTGAGATGCCAGCTCCTTTCATTCAGTCAGTAGCTTCAATCATTTCTGGAAGTTTTTCAATGGCAAAAATCAATGAATATTGTAAATGCACAAACAGTAATTTCTCCGCATTGCAAGGTGCAATTCTGAAATTTTTTGCTTTTTCCTGCTCCTCTTAGCATGATAAAGAAGATTCAAAGAGAGTGAGATGCCAGCTCCTTTCATTCAGTCAGTAGCTTCAATCATTTCTGGACGTTTTTCAATGGCAAAAATCAATGAATATTGTAAATGCACAAACAGTAATTTCTCCGCATTGCAAGGTGCAATTCTGAAATTTTTTGCTTTTTCCTGCTCCTCTTAGCATGATAAAGAAGATTCAAAGAGAGTGAGATGCCAGCTCCTTTCATTCAGTCAGTAGCTTCAATCATTTCTGGACGTTTTTCAATGGCAAAAATCAGTGAATATTGTAAATGCACAAACAGTAATTTCTCCGCATTGCAAGGTGCAATTCTGAAATTTTTTGCTTTTTCCTACTCCTCTTAGCATGATAAAGAAGATTCAAAGAGAGTGAGATGCCAGCTCCTTTCATTCAGTCAGTAGCTTCAAACATTTCTGGTATATGAATAACATGATGTTTTTCAATGGCAAAAATCAATGAATATTGTAAATGCACAAACAGTAATTTCTCCGCATTGCAAGGTGCAATTCTGAAATTTTTTGCTTTTTCCTGCTCCTCTTAGCATGATAAAGAAGATTCAAAGAGAGTGAGATGCCAGCTCCTTTCATTCAGTCAGTAGCTTCAATCATTTCTGGACGTTTTTCAATGGCAAAAATCAATGAATATTGTAAATGCACAAACAGTAATTTCTCCGCATTGCAAGGTGCAATTCTGAAATTTTTTGCTTTTTCCTGCTCCTCTTAGCATGATAAAGAAGATTCAAAGAGAGTGAGATGCCAGCTCCTTTCATTCAGTCAGTAGCTTCAATCATTTCTGGTATATGAATAACATGATGTTTTTCAATGGCAAAAATCAATGAATATTGTAAATGCACAAACAGTAATTTCTCCGCATTGCAAGGTGCAATTCTGAAATTTTTTGCTTTTTCCTGCTCCTCTTAGCATGATAAAGAAGATTCAAAGAGAGTGAGATGCCAGCTCCTTTCATTCAGTCAGTAGCTTCAATCATTTCTGGACGTTTTTCAATGGCAAAAATCAATGAATATTGTAAATGCACAAACAGTAATTTCTCCGCATTGCAAGGTGCAATTCTGAAATTTTTTGCTTTTTCCTGCTCCTCTTAGCATGATAAAGAAGATTCAAAGAGAGTGAGATGCCAGCTCCTTTCATTCAGTCAGTAGCTTCAATCATTTCTGGAAGTTTTTCAATGGCAAAAATCAATGAATATTGTAAATGCACAAACAGTAATTTCTCCGCATTGCAAGGTGCAATTCTGAAATTTTTTGCTTTTTCCTGCTCCTCTTAGCATGATAAAGAAGATTCAAAGAGAGTGAGATGCCAGCTCCTTTCATTCAGTCAGTAGCTTCAATCATTTCTGGACGTTTTTCAATGGCAAAAATCAGTGAATATTGTAAATGCACAAACAGTAATTTCTCCGCATTGCAAGGTGCAATTCTGAAATTTTTTGCTTTTTCCTGCTCCTCTTAGCATGATAAAGAAGATTCAAAGAGAGTAAGATGCCAGCTCCTTTCATTCAGTCAGTAGCTTGAAACATTTCTGGTATATGAATAACATGATGTTTTTCAATGGCAAAAATCAATGAATATTGTAAATGCACAAACAGTAATTTCTCCGCATTGCAAGGTGCAATTCTGAAATTTTTTGCTTTTTCCTGCTCCTCTTAGCATGATAAAGAAGATTCAAAGAGAGTGAGATGCCAGCTCCTTTCATTCAGTCAGTAGCTTCAATCATTTCTGGACGTTTTTCAATGGCAAAAATCAATGAATATTGTAAATGCACAAACAGTAATTTCTCCGCATTGCAAGGTGCAATTCTGAAATTTTTTGCTTTTTCCTGCTCCTCTTAGCATGATAAAGAAGATTCAAAGAGAGTGAGATGCCAGCTCCTTTCATTCAGTCAGTAGCTTCAATCATTTCTGGTATATGAATAACATGATGTTTTTCAATGGCAAAAATCAATGAATATTGTAAATGCACAAACAGTAATTTCTCCGCATTGCAAGGTGCAATTCTGAAATTTTTTGCTTTTTCCTGCTCCTCTTAGCATGATAAAGAAGATTCAAAGAGAGTGAGATGCCAGCTCCTTTCATTCAGTCAGTAGCTTCAATCATTTCTGGACGTTTTTCAATGGCAAAAATCAATGAATATTGTAAATGCACAAACAGTAATTTCTCCGCATTGCAAGGTGCAATTCTGAAATTTTTTGCTTTTTCCTGCTCCTCTTAGCATGATAAAGAAGATTCAAAGAGAGTGAGATGCCAGCTCCTTTCATTCAGTCAGTAGCTTCAATCATTTCTGGAAGTTTTTCAATGGCAAAAATCAATGAATATTGTAAATGCACAAACAGTAATTTCTCCGCATTGCAAGGTGCAATTCTGAAATTTTTTGCTTTTTCCTGCTCCTCTTAGCATGATAAAGAAGATTCAAAGAGAGTGAGATGCCAGCTCCTTTCATTCAGTCAGTAGCTTCAATCATTTCTGGACGTTTTTCAATGGCAAAAATCAATGAATATTGTAAATGCACAAACAGTAATTTCTCCGCATTGCAAGGTGCAATTCTGAAATTTTTTGCTTTTTCCTGCTCCTCTTAGCATGATAAAGAAGATTCAAAGAGAGTGAGATGCCAGCTCCTTTCATTCAGTCAGTAGCTTCAATCATTTCTGGACGTTTTTCAATGGCAAAAATCAGTGAATATTGTAAATGCACAAACAGTAATTTCTCCGCATTGCAAGGTGCAATTCTGAAATTTTTTGCTTTTTCCTGCTCCTCTTAGCATGATAAAGAAGATTCAAAGAGAGTGAGATGCCAGCTCCTTTCATTCAGTCAGTAGCTTCAAACATTTCTGGTATATGAATAACATGATGTTTTTCAATGGCAAAAATCAATGAATATTGTAAATGCACAAACAGTAATTTCTCCGCATTGCAAGGTGCAATTCTGAAATTTTTTGCTTTTTCCTGCTCCTCTTAGCATGATAAAGAAGATTCAAAGAGAGTGAGATGCCAGCTCCTTTCATTCAGTCAGTAGCTTCAATCATTTCTGGACGTTTTTCAATGGCAAAAATCAATGAATATTGTAAATGCACAAACAGTAATTTCTCCGCATTGCAAGGTGCAATTCTGAAATTTTTTGCTTTTTCCTGCTCCTCTTAGCATGATAAAGAAGATTCAAAGAGAGTGAGATGCCAGCTCCTTTCATTCAGTCAGTAGCTTCAATCATTTCTGGACGTTTTTCAATGGCAAAAATCAGTGAATATTGTAAATGCACAAACAGTAATTTCTCCGCATTGCAAGGTGCAATTCTGAAATTTTTTGCTTTTTCCTGCTCCTCTTAGCATGATAAAGAAGATTCAAAGAGAGTGAGATGCCAGCTCCTTTCATTCAGTCAGTAGCTTCAAACATTTCTGGTATATGAATAACATGATGTTTTTCAATGGCAAAAATCAATGAATATTGTAAATGCACAAACAGTAATTTCTCCGCATTGCAAGGTGCAATTCTGAAATTTTTTTGCCTTTTCCTGCTCCTCTTAGCATGATAAAGAAGATTCAAAGAGAGTGAGATGCCAGCTCCTTTCATTCAGTCAGTAGCTTCAATCATTTCTGGACGTTTTTCAATGGCAAAAATCAATGAATATTGTAAATGCACAAACAGTAATTTCTCCGCATTGCAAGGTGCAATTCTGAAATTTTTTGCTTTTTCCTGCTCCTCTTAGCATGATAAAGAAGATTCAAAGAGAGTGAGATGCCAGCTCCTTTCATTCAGTCAGTAGCTTCAATCATTTCTGGTATATGAATAACATGATGTTTTTCAATGGCAAAAATCAATGAATATTGTAAATGCACAAACAGTAATTTCTCCGCATTGCAAGGTGCAATTCTGAAATTTTTTGCTTTTTCCTGCTCCTCTTAGCATGATAAAGAAGATTCAAAGAGAGTGAGATGCCAGCTCCTTTCATTCAGTCAGTAGCTTCAATCATTTCTGGACGTTTTTCAATGGCAAAAATCAATGAATATTGTAAATGCACAAACAGTAATTTCTCCGCATTGCAAGGTGCAATTCTGAAATTTTTTGCTTTTTCCTGCTCCTCTTAGCATGATAAAGAAGATTCAAAGAGAGTGAGATGCCAGCTCCTTTCATTCAGTCAGTAGCTTCAATCATTTCTGGAAGTTTTTCAATGGCAAAAATCAATGAATATTGTAAATGCACAAACAGTAATTTCTCCGCATTGCAAGGTGCAATTCTGAAATTTTTTGCTTTTTCCTGCTCCTCTTAGCATGATAAAGAAGATTCAAAGAGAGTGAGATGCCAGCTCCTTTCATTCAGTCAGTAGCTTCAATCATTTCTGGACGTTTTTCAATGGCAAAAATCAGTGAATATTGTAAATGCACAAACAGTAATTTCTCCGCATTGCAAGGTGCAATTCTGAAATTTTTTGCTTTTTCCTGCTCCTCTTAGCATGATAAAGAAGATTCAAAGAGAGTAAGATGCCAGCTCCTTTCATTCAGTCAGTAGCTTCAAACATTTCTGGTATATGAATAACATGATGTTTTTCAATGGCAAAAATCAATGAATATTGTAAATGCACAAACAGTAATTTCTCCGCATTGCAAGGTGCAATTCTGAAATTTTTTGCTTTTTCCTGCTCCTCTTAGCATGATAAAGAAGATTCAAAGAGAGTGAGATGCCAGCTCCTTTCATTCAGTCAGTAGCTTCAATCATTTCTGGACGTTTTTCAATGGCAAAAATCAATGAATATTGTAAATGCACAAACAGTAATTTCTCCGCATTGCAAGGTGCAATTCTGAAATTTTTTGCTTTTTCCTGCTCCTCTTAGCATGATAAAGAAGATTCAAAGAGAGTGAGATGCCAGCTCCTTTCATTCAGTCAGTAGCTTCAATCATTTCTGGTATATGAATAACATGATGTTTTTCAATGGCAAAAATCAATGAATATTGTAAATGCACAAACAGTAATTTCTCCGCATTGCAAGGTGCAATTCTGAAATTTTTTGCTTTTTCCTGCTCCTCTTAGCATGATAAAGAAGATTCAAAGAGAGTGAGATGCCAGCTCCTTTCATTCAGTCAGTAGCTTCAATCATTTCTGGACGTTTTTCAATGGCAAAAATCAATGAATATTGTAAATGCACAAACAGTAATTTCTCCGCATTGCAAGGTGCAATTCTGAAATTTTTTGCTTTTTCCTGCTCCTCTTAGCATGATAAAGAAGATTCAAAGAGAGTGAGATGCCAGCTCCTTTCATTCAGTCAGTAGCTTCAATCATTTCTGGAAGTTTTTCAATGGCAAAAATCAATGAATATTGTAAATGCACAAACAGTAATTTCTCCGCATTGCAAGGTGCAATTCTGAAATTTTTTGCTTTTTCCTGCTCCTCTTAGCATGATAAAGAAGATTCAAAGAGAGTGAGATGCCAGCTCCTTTCATTCAGTCAGTAGCTTCAATCATTTCTGGACGTTTTTCAATGGCAAAAATCAATGAATATTGTAAATGCACAAACAGTAATTTCTCCGCATTGCAAGGTGCAATTCTGAAATTTTTTGCTTTTTCCTGCTCCTCTTAGCATGATAAAGAAGATTCAAAGAGAGTGAGATGCCAGCTCCTTTCATTCAGTCAGTAGCTTCAATCATTTCTGGACGTTTTTCAATGGCAAAAATCAGTGAATATTGTAAATGCACAAACAGTAATTTCTCCGCATTGCAAGGTGCAATTCTGAAATTTTTTGCTTTTTCCTGCTCCTCTTAGCATGATAAAGAAGATTCAAAGAGAGTGAGATGCCAGCTCCTTTCATTCAGTCAGTAGCTTCAAACATTTCTGGTATATGAATAACATGATGTTTTTCAATGGCAAAAATCAATGAATATTGTAAATGCACAAACAGTAATTTCTCCGCATTGCAAGGTGCAATTCTGAAATTTTTTGCTTTTTCCTGCTCCTCTTAGCATGATAAAGAAGATTCAAAGAGAGTGAGATGCCAGCTCCTTTCATTCAGTCAGTAGCTTCAATCATTTCTGGTATATGAATAACATGATGTTTTTCAATGGCAAAAATCAATGAATATTGTAAATGCACAAACAGTAATTTATCCGCATTGCAAGGTGCAATTCTGAAATTTTTTGCTTTTTCCTGCTCCTCTTAGCATGATAAAGAAGATTCAAAGAGAGTGACATGCCAGCTCCTTTCATTCAGTCAGTAGCTTCAAACATTTCTGGTATATGAATAACATGATGTTTTTCAATGGTAAAAATCAATGAATATTGTAAATGCACAAACAGTAATTTCTCCGCATTGCAAGGTGCAATTCTGAAATTTTTTGCTTTTTCCTGCTCCTCTTAGCATGATAAAGAAGATTCAAAGAGAGTGAGATGCCAGCTCCTTTCATTCAGTCAGTAGCTTCAATCATTTCTGGTATATGAATAACATGATGTTTTTCAATGGCAAAAATCAATGAATATTGTAAATGCACAAACAGTAATTTATCCGCATTGCAAGGTGCAATTCTGAATTTTTTTCCTTTTTCCTGCTCCTCTTAGCATGATAAAGAAGATTCAAAGAGAGTGAGATGCCAGCTCCTTTCATTCAGTCAGTAGCTTCAAACATTTCTGGTATATGAATAACATGATGTTTTTCAATGGCAAAAATCAATGAATATTGTAAATGCACAAACAGTAATTTCTCCGCATTGCAAGGTGCAATTCTGAAATTTTTTGCTTTTTCCTGCTCCTCTTAGCATGATAAAGAAGATTCAAAGAGAGTGAGATGCCAGCTCCTTTCATTCAGTCAGTAGCTTCAATCATTTCTGGTATATGAATAACATGATGTTTTTCAATGGCAAAAATCAATGAATATTGTAAATGCACAAACAGTAATTTATCCGCATTGCAAGGTGCAATTCTGAAATTTTTTGCTTTTTCCTGCTCCTCTTAGCATGATAAAGAAGATTCAAAGAGAGTGAGATGCCAGCTCCTTTCATTCAGTCAGTAGCTTCAAACATTTCTGGTATATGAATAACATGATGTTTTTCAATGGCAAAAATCAATGAATATTGTAAATGCACAAACAGTAATTTCTCCGCATTGCAAGGTGCAATTCTGAAATTTTTTGCTTTTTCCTGCTCCTCTTAGCATGATAAAGAAGATTCAAAGAGAGTGAGATGCCAGCTCCTTTCATTCAGTCAGTAGCTTCAATCATTTCTGGACGTTTTTCAATGGCAAAAATCAATGAATATTGTAAATGCACAAACAGTAATTTCTCCGCATTGCAAGGTGCAATTCTGAAATTTTTTGCTTTTTCCTGCTCCTCTTAGCATGATAAAGAAGATTCAAAGAGAGTGAGATGCCAGCTCCTTTCATTCAGTCAGTAGCTTCAATCATTTCTGGAAGTTTTTCAATGGCAAAAATCAATGAATATTGTAAATGCACAAACAGTAATTTCTCCGCATTGCAAGGTGCAATTCTGAAATTTTTTGCTTTTTCCTGCTCCTCTTAGCATGATAAAGAAGATTCAAAGAGAGTGAGATGCCAGCTCCTTTCATTCAGTCAGTAGCTTCAATCATTTCTGGACGTTTTTCAATGGCAAAAATCAATGAATATTGTAAATGCACAAACAGTAATTTCTCCGCATTGCAAGGTGCAATTCTGAAATTTTTTGCTTTTTCCTGCTCCTCTTAGCATGATAAAGAAGATTCAAAGAGAGTGAGATGCCAGCTCCTTTCATTCAGTCAGTAGCTTCAATCATTTCTGGACGTTTTTCAATGGCAAAAATCAGTGAATATTGTAAATGCACAAACAGTAATTTCTCCGCATTGCAAGGTGCAATTCTGAAATTTTTTGCTTTTTCCTGCTCCTCTTAGCATGATAAAGAAGATTCAAAGAGAGTGAGATGCCAGCTCCTTTCATTCAGTCAGTAGCTTCAAACATTTCTGGTATATGAATAACATGATGTTTTTCAATGGCAAAAATCAATGAATATTGTAAATGCACAAACAGTAATTTCTCCGCATTGCAAGGTGCAATTCTGAAATTTTTTGCTTTTTCCTGCTCCTCTTAGCATGATAAAGAAGATTCAAAGAGAGTGAGATGCCAGCTCCTTTCATTCAGTCAGTAGCTTCAATCATTTCTGGTATATGAATAACATGATGTTTTTCAATGGCAAAAATCAATGAATATTGTAAATGCACAAACAGTAATTTATCCGCATTGCAAGGTGCAATTCTGAAATTTTTTGCTTTTTCCTGCTCCTCTTAGCATGATAAAGAAGATTCAAAGAGAGTGACATGCCAGCTCCTTTCATTCAGTCAGTAGCTTCAAACATTTCTGGTATATGAATAACATGATGTTTTTCAATGGTAAAAATCAATGAATATTGTAAATGCACAAACAGTAATTTCTCCGCATTGCAAGGTGCAATTCTGAAATTTTTTGCTTTTTCCTGCTCCTCTTAGCATGATAAAGAAGATTCAAAGAGAGTGAGATGCCAGCTCCTTTCATTCAGTCAGTAGCTTCAATCATTTCTGGTATATGAATAACATGATGTTTTTCAATGGCAAAAATCAATGAATATTGTAAATGCACAAACAGTAATTTATCCGCATTGCAAGGTGCAATTCTGAATTTTTTTCCTTTTTCCTGCTCCTCTTAGCATGATAAAGAAGATTCAAAGAGAGTGAGATGCCAGCTCCTTTCATTCAGTCAGTAGCTTCAAACATTTCTGGTATATGAATAACATGATGTTTTTCAATGGCAAAAATCAATGAATATTGTAAATGCACAAACAGTAATTTCTCCGCATTGCAAGGTGCAATTCTGAAATTTTTTGCTTTTTCCTGCTCCTCTTAGCATGATAAAGAAGATTCAAAGAGAGTGAGATGCCAGCTCCTTTCATTCAGTCAGTAGCTTCAATCATTTCTGGTATATGAATAACATGATGTTTTTCAATGGCAAAAATCAATGAATATTGTAAATGCACAAACAGTAATTTATCCGCATTGCAAGGTGCAATTCTGAAATTTTTTGCTTTTTCCTGCTCCTCTTAGCATGATAAAGAAGATTCAAAGAGAGTGAGATGCCAGCTCCTTTCATTCAGTCAGTAGCTTCAAACATTTCTGGTATATGAATAACATGATGTTTTTCAATGGCAAAAATCAATGAATATTGTAAATGCACAAACAGTAATTTCTCCGCATTGCAAGGTGCAATTCTGAAATTTTTTGCTTTTTCCTGCTCCTCTTAGCATGATAAATAAGATTCAAAGAGAGTGAGATGCCAGCTCCTTTCATTCAGTCAGTAGCTTCAATCATTTCTGGAAGTTTTTCAATGGCAAAAATCAATGAATATTGTAAATGCACAAACAGTAATTTCTCCGCATTGCAAGGTGCAATTCTGAAATTTTTTGCTTTTTCCTGCTCCTCTTAGCATGATAAAGAAGATTCAAAGAGAGTGAGATGCCAGCTCCTTTCATTCAGTCAGTAGCTTCAATCATTTCTGGACGTTTTTCAATGGCAAAAATCAATGAATATTGTAAATGCACAAACAGTAATTTCTCCGCATTGCAAGGTGCAATTCTGAAATTTTTTGCTTTTTCCTGCTCCTCTTAGCATGATAAAGAAGATTCAAAGAGAGTGAGATGCCAGCTCCTTTCATTCAGTCAGTAGCTTCAATCATTTCTGGTATATGAATAACATGATGTTTTTCAATGGCAAAAATCAATGAATATTGTAAATGCGCAAACAGTAATTTATCCGCATTGCAAGGTGCAATTCTGAAATTTTTTGCTTTTTCCTGCTCCTCTTAGCATGATAAAGAAGATTCAAAGAGAGTGAGATGCCAGCTCCTTTCATTCAGTCAGTAGCTTCAAACATTTCTGGTATATGAATAACATGATGTTTTTCAATGGCAAAAATCAGTGAATATTGTAAATGCACAAACAGTAATTTCTCCGCATTGCAAGGTGCAATTCTGAAATTTTTTGCTTTTTCCTGCTCCTCTTAGCATGATAAAGAAGATTCAAAGAGAGTGAGATGCCAGCTCCTTTCATTCAGTCAGTAGCTTCAATCATTTCTGGTATATGAATAACATGATGTTTTTCAATGGCAAAAATCAATGAATTTTGTAAATGCACAAACAGCAATTTCTCCGCATTGCAAGGTGCAATTCTGAAATTTTTTGCTTTTTCCTGCTCCTCTTAGCATGATAAAGAAGATTCAAAGAGAGTGAGATGCCAGCTCCTTTCGTTCAGTCAGTAGCTTCAATCATTTCTGGACGTTTTTCAATGGTAAAAATCAATGAATATTGTAAATGCACAAACAGTAATTTCTCCGCATTGCAAGGTGCAATTCTGAAATTTTTTGCTTTTTCCTGCTCCTCAGCATGATAAAGAAGATTCAAAGAGAGTGAGATGCCAGCTACTTTCATTCAGTCAGTAGCTTCAATCATTTCTGGTATATGAATAACATGATGTTTTTCAATGGCAAAAATCAATGAATATTGTAAATGCACAAACAGTAATTTCTCCGCATTGCAAGGTGCAATTCTGAAATTTTTTGCTTTTTCCTGCTCCTCTTAGCATGATAAAGAAGATTCAAAGAGAGTGAGATGCCAGCTCCTTTCATTCAGTCAGTAGCTTCAATCATTTCTGGTATATGAATAACATGATGTTTTTCAATGGCAAAAATCAATGAATATTGTAAATGCGCAAACAGTAATTTATCCGCATTGCAAGGTGCAATTCTGAAATTTTTTGCTTTTTCCTGCTCCTCTTAGCATGATAAAGAAGATTCAAAGAGAGTGAGATGCCAGCTCCTTTCATTCAGTCAGTAGCTTCAAACATTTCTGGTATATGAATAACATGATGTTTTTCAATGGCAAAAATCAATGAATATTGTAAATGCACAAACAGTAATTTCTCCGCATTGCAAGGTGCAATTCTGAAATTTTTTGCTTTTTCCTGCTCCTCTTAGCATGATAAAGAAGATTCAAAGAGAGTGAGATGCCAGCTCCTTTCATTCAGTCAGTAGCTTCAATCATTTCTGGTATATGAATAACATGATGTTTTTCAATGGCAAAAATCAATGAATTTTGTAAATGCACAAACAGCAATTTCTCCGCATTGCAAGGTGCAATTCTGAAATTTTTTGCTTTTTCCTGCTCCTCTTAGCATGATAAAGAAGATTCAAAGAGAGTGAGATGCCAGCTCCTTTCATTCAGTCAGTAGCTTCAATCATTTCTGGACGTTTTTCAATGGCAAAAATCAATGAATATTGTAAATGCACAAACAGTAATTTCTCCGCATTGCAAGGTGCAATTCTGAAATTTTTTGCTTTTTCCTGCTCCTCTTAGCATGATAAAGAAGATTCAAAGAGAGTGAGATGCCAGCTCCTTTCATTCAGTCAGTAGCTTCAATCATTTCTGGTATATGAATAACATGATGTTTTTCAATGGCAAAAATCAATGAATTTTGTAAATGCACAAACAGCAATTTCTCCGCATTGCAAGGTGCAATTCTGAAATTTTTTGCTTTTTCCTGCTCCTCTTAGCATGATAAAGAAGATTCAAAGAGAGTGAGATGCCAGCTCCTTTCATTCAGTCAGTAGCTTCAATCATTTCTGGACGTTTTTCAATGGCAAAAATCAATGAATATTGTAAATGCACAAACAGTAATTTCTCCGCATTGCAAGGTGCAATTCTGAAATTTTTTGCTTTTTCCTGCTCCTCTTAGCATGATAAAGAAGATTCAAAGAGAGTGAGATGCCAGCTCCTTTCATTCAGTCAGTAGCTTCAAACATTTCTGGTATATGAATAACATGATGTTTTTCAATGGCAAAAATCGATGAATATTGTAAATGCACAAACAGTAATTTCTCCGCATTGCAAGGTGCAATTCTGAAATTTTTTGCTTTTTCCTGCTCCTCTTAGCATGATAAAGAAGATTCAAAGAGAGTGAGATGCCAGCTCCTTTCATTCAGTCAGTAGCTTCAATCATTTCTGGACGTTTTTCAATGGCAAAAATCAATGAATATTGTAAATGCACAAACAGTAAGTTCTCCGCATTGCAAGGTGCAATTCTGAAATTTTTTGCTTTTTCCTGCTCCTCTTAGCATGATAAAGAAGATTCAAAGAGAGTGAGATGCCAGCTCCTTTCATTCAGTCAGTAGCTTCAATCATTTCTGGTATATGAATAACATGATGTTTTTCAATGGCAAAAATCAATGAATTTTGTAAATGCACAAACAGCAATTTCTCCGCATTGCAAGGTGCAATTCTGAAATTTTTTGCTTTTTCCTGCTCCCCTTAGCATGATAAAGAAGATTCAAAGAGAGTGAGATGCCAGCTCCTTTCATTCAGTCAGTAGCTTCAATCATTTCTGGACGTTTTTCAATGGCAAAAATCAATGAATATTGTAAATGCACAAACAGTAATTTCTCCGCATTGCAAGGTGCAATTCTGAAATTTTTTGCTTTTTCCTGCTCCTCTTAGCATGATAAAGAAGATTCAAAGAGAGTGAGATGCCAGCTCCTTTCATTCAGTCAGTAGCTTCAATCATTTCTGGACGTTTTTCAATGGCAAAAATCAATGAATATTGTAAATGCACAAACAGTAATTTCTCCGCATTGCAAGGTGCAATTCTGAAATTTTTTGCTTTTTCCTGCTCCTCTTAGCATGATAAAGAAGATTCAAAGAGAGTGAGATGCCAGCTCCTTTCATTCAGTCAGTAGCTTCAATCATTTCTGGACGTTTTTCAATGGCAAAAATCAATGAATATTGTAAATGCACAAACAGTAATTTCTCCGCATTGCAAGGTGCAATTCTGAAATTTTTTGCTTTTTCCTGCTCCTCTTAGCATGATAAAGAAGATTCAAAGAGAGTGAGATGCCAGCTCCTTTCATTCAGTCAGTAGCTTCAATCATTTCTGGACGTTTTTCAATGGCAAAAATCAGTGAATATTGTAAATGCACAAACAGTAATTTCTCCGCATTGCAAGGTGCAATTCTGAAATTTTTTGCTTTTTCCTGCTCCTCTTAGCATGATAAAGAAGATTCAAAGAGAGTAAGATGCCAGCTCCTTTCATTCAGTCAGTAGCTTCAAACATTTCTGGTATATGAATAACATGATGTTTTTCAATGGCAAAAATCAATGAATATTGTAAATGCACAAACAGTAATTTCTCCGCATTGCAAGGTGCAATTCTGAAATTTTTTGCTTTTTCCTGCTCCTCTTAGCATGATAAAGAAGATTCAAAGAGAGTGAGATGCCAGCTCCTTTCATTCAGTCAGTAGCTTCAATCATTTCTGGACGTTTTTCAATGGCAAAAATCAATGAATATTGTAAATGCACAAACAGTAATTTCTCCGCATTGCAAGGTGCAATTCTGAAATTTTTTGCTTTTTCCTGCTCCTCTTAGCATGATAAAGAAGATTCAAAGAGAGTGAGATGCCAGCTCCTTTCATTCAGTCAGTAGCTTCAAACATTTCTGGTATATGAATAACATGATGTTTTTCAATGGCAAAAATCAATGAATATTGTAAATGCACAAACAGTAATTTCTCCGCATTGCAAGGTGCAATTCTGAAATTTTTTGCTTTTTCCTGCTCCTCTTAGCATGATAAAGAAGATTCAAAGAGAGTGAGATGCCAGCTCCTTTCATTCAGTCAGTAGCTTCAATCATTTCTGGACGTTTTTCAATGGAAAAAATCAATGAATATTGTAAATGCACAAACAGTAATTTCTCCGCATTGCAAGGTGCAATTCTGAAATTTTTTGCTTTTTCCTGCTCCTCTTAGCATGATAAAGAAGATTCAAAGAGAGTGAGATGCCAGCTCCTTTCATTCAGTCAGTAGCTTCAATCATTTCTGGAAGTTTTTCAATGGCAAAAATCAATGAATATTGTAAATGCACAAACAGTAATTTCTCCGCATTGCAAGGTGCAATTCTGAAATTTTTTGCTTTTTCCTGCTCCTCTTAGCATGATAAAGAAGATTCAAAGAGAGTGAGATGCCAGCTCCTTTCATTCAGTCAGTAGCTTCAATCATTTCTGGACGTTTTTCAATGGCAAAAATCAGTGAATATTGTAAATGCACAAACAGTAATTTCTCCGCATTGCAAGGTGCAATTCTGAAATTTTTTGCTTTTTCCTGCTCCTCTTAGCATGATAAAGAAGATTCAAAGAGAGTAAGATGCCAGCTCCTTTCATTCAGTCAGTAGCTTCAAACATTTCTGGTATATGAATAACATGATGTTTTTCAATGGCAAAAATTAATGAATATTGTAAATGCACAAACAGTAATTTCTCCGCATTGCAAGGTGCAATTCTGAAATTTTTTGCTTTTTCCTGCTCCTCTTAGCATGATAAAGAAGATTCAAAGAGAGTGAGATGCCAGCTCCTTTCATTCAGTCAGTAGCTTCAATCATTTCTGGACGTTTTTCAATGGCAAAAATCAATGAATATTGTAAATGCACAAACAGTAATTTCTCCGCATTGCAAGGTGCAATTCTGAAATTTTTTGCTTTTTCCTGCTCCTCTTAGCATGATAAAGAAGATTCAAAGAGAGTGAGATGCCAGCTCCTTTCATTCAGTCAGTAGCTTCAATCATTTCTGGTATATGAATAACATGATGTTTTTCAATGGCAAAAATCAATGAATATTGTAAATGCACAAACAGTAATTTCTCCGCATTGCAAGGTGCAATTCTGAAATTTTTTGCTTTTTCCTGCTCCTCTTAGCATGATAAAGAAGATTCAAAGAGAGTGAGATGCCAGCTCCTTTCATTCAGTCAGTAGCTTCAATCATTTCTGGACGTTTTTCAATGGCAAAAATCAATGAATATTGTAAATGCACAAACAGTAATTTCTCCGCATTGCAAGGTGCAATTCTGAAATTTTTTGCTTTTTCCTGCTCCTCTTAGCATGATAAAGAAGATTCAAAGAGAGTGAGATGCCAGCTCCTTTCATTCAGTCAGTAGCTTCAATCATTTCTGGAAGTTTTTCAATGGCAAAAATCAATGAATATTGTAAATGCACAAACAGTAATTTCTCCGCATTGCAAGGTGCAATTCTGAAATTTTTTGCTTTTTCCTGCTCCTCTTAGCATGATAAAGAAGATTCAAAGAGAGTGAGATGCCAGCTCCTTTCATTCAGTCAGTAGCTTCAATCATTTCTGGACGTTTTTCAATGGCAAAAATCAGTGAATATTGTAAATGCACAAACAGTAATTTCTCCGCATTGCAAGGTGCAATTCTGAAATTTTTTGCTTTTTCCTGCTCCTCTTAGCATGATAAAGAAGATTCAAAGAGAGTAAGATGCCAGCTCCTTTCATTCAGTCAGTAGCTTCAAACATTTCTGGTATATGAATAACATGATGTTTTTCAATGGCAAAAATCAATGAATATTGTAAATGCACAAACAGTAATTTCTCCGCATTGCAAGGTGCAATTCTGAAATTTTTTGCTTTTTCCTGCTCCTCTTAGCATGATAAAGAAGATTCAAAGAGAGTGAGATGCCAGCTCCTTTCATTCAGTCAGTAGCTTCAATCATTTCTGGACGTTTTTCAATGGCAAAAATCAATGAATATTGTAAATGCACAAACAGTAATTTCTCCGCATTGCAAGGTGCAATTCTGAAATTTTTTGCTTTTTCCTGCTCCTCTTAGCATGATAAAGAAGATTCAAAGAGAGTGAGATGCCAGCTCCTTTCATTCAGTCAGTAGCTTCAATCATTTCTGGACGTTTTTCAATGGCAAAAATCAATGAATATTGTAAATGCACAAACAGTAATTTCTCCGCATTGCAAGGTGCAATTCTGAAATTTTTTGCTTTTTCCTGCTCCTCTTAGCATGATAAAGAAGATTCAAAGAGAGTGAGATGCCAGCTCCTTTCATTCAGTCAGTAGCTTCAATCATTTCTGGAAGTTTTTCAATGGCAAAAATCAATGAATATTGTAAATGCACAAACAGTAATTTCTCCGCATTGCAAGGTGCAATTCTGAAATTTTTTGCTTTTTCCTGCTCCTCTTAGCATGATAAAGAAGATTCAAAGAGAGTGAGATGCCAGCTCCTTTCATTCAGTCAGTAGCTTCAATCATTTCTGGACGTTTTTCAATGGCAAAAATCAATGAATATTGTAAATGCACAAACAGTAATTTCTCCGCATTGCAAGGTGCAATTCTGAAATTTTTTGCTTTTTCCTGCTCCTCTTAGCATGATAAAGAAGATTCAAAGAGAGTGAGATGCCAGCTCCTTTCATTCAGTCAGTAGCTTCAATCATTTCTGGACGTTTTTCAATGGCAAAAATCAGTGAATATTGTAAATGCACAAACAGTAATTTCTCCGCATTGCAAGGTGCAATTCTGAAATTTTTTGCTTTTTCCTGCTCCTCTTAGCATGATAAAGAAGATTCAAAGAGAGTGAGATGCCAGCTCCTTTCATTCAGTCAGTAGCTTCAAACATTTCTGGTATATGAATAACATGATGTTTTTCAATGGCAAAAATCAATGAATATTGTAAATGCACAAACAGTAATTTCTCCGCATTGCAAGGTGCAATTCTGAAATTTTTTGCTTTTTCCTGCTCCTCTTAGCATGATAAAGAAGATTCAAAGAGAGTGAGATGCCAGCTCCTTTCATTCAGTCAGTAGCTTCAATCATTTCTGGTATATGAATAACATGATGTTTTTCAATGGCAAAAATCAATGAATATTGTAAATGCACAAACAGTAATTTATCCGCATTGCAAGGTGCAATTCTGAAATTTTTTGCTTTTTCCTGCTCCTCTTAGCATGATAAAGAAGATTCAAAGAGAGTGACATGCCAGCTCCTTTCATTCAGTCAGTAGCTTCAAACATTTCTGGTATATGAATAACATGATGTTTTTCAATGGCAAAAATCAATGAATATTGTAAATGCACAAACAGTAATTTCTCCGCATTGCAAGGTGCAATTCTGAAATTTTTTGCTTTTTCCTGCTCCTCTTAGCATGATAAATAAGATTCAAAGAGAGTGAGATGCCAGCTCCTTTCATTCAGTCAGTAGCTTCAATCATTTCTGGAAGTTTTTCAATGGCAAAAATCAATGAATATTGTAAATGCACAAACAGTAATTTCTCCGCATTGCAAGGTGCAATTCTGAAATTTTTTGCTTTTTCCTGCTCCTCTTAGCATGATAAAGAAGATTCAAAGAGAGTGAGATGCCAGCTCCTTTCATTCAGTCAGTAGCTTCAATCATTTCTGGACGTTTTTCAATGGCAAAAATCAATGAATATTGTAAATGCACAAACAGTAATTTCTCCGCATTGCAAGGTGCAATTCTGAAATTTTTTGCTTTTTCCTGCTCCTCTTAGCATGATAAAGAAGATTCAAAGAGAGTGAGATGCCAGCTCCTTTCATTCAGTCAGTAGCTTCAATCATTTCTGGTATATGAATAACATGATGTTTTTCAATGGCAAAAATCAATGAATATTGTAAATGCGCAAACAGTAATTTATCCGCATTGCAAGGTGCAATTCTGAAATTTTTTGCTTTTTCCTGCTCCTCTTAGCATGATAAAGAAGATTCAAAGAGAGTGAGATGCCAGCTCCTTTCATTCAGTCAGTAGCTTCAAACATTTCTGGTATATGAATAACATGATGTTTTTCAATGGCAAAAATCAGTGAATATTGTAAATGCACAAACAGTAATTTCTCCGCATTGCAAGGTGCAATTCTGAAATTTTTTGCTTTTTCCTGCTCCTCTTAGCATGATAAAGAAGATTCAAAGAGAGTGAGATGCCAGCTCCTTTCATTCAGTCAGTAGCTTCAATCATTTCTGGTATATGAATAACATGATGTTTTTCAATGGCAAAAATCAATGAATTTTGTAAATGCACAAACAGCAATTTCTCCGCATTGCAAGGTGCAATTCTGAAATTTTTTGCTTTTTCCTGCTCCTGTTAGCATGATAAAGAAGATTCAAAGAGAGTGAGATGCCAGCTCCTTTCGTTCAGTCAGTAGCTTCAATCATTTCTGGACGTTTTTCAATGGTAAAAATCAATGAATATTGTAAATGCACAAACAGTAATTTCTCCGCATTGCAAGGTGCAATTCTGAAATTTTTTGCTTTTTCCTGCTCCTCTTAGCATGATAAAGAAGATTCAAAGAGAGTGAGATGCCAGCTACTTTCATTCAGTCAGTAGCTTCAATCATTTCTGGTATATGAATAACATGATGTTTTTCAATGGCAAAAATCAATGAATATTGTAAATGCACAAACAGTAATTTCTCCGCATTGCAAGGTGCAATTCTGAAATTTTTTGCTTTTTCCTGCTCCTCTTAGCATGATAAAGAAGATTCAAAGAGAGTGAGATGCCAGCTCCTTTCATTCAGTCAGTAGCTTCAATCATTTCTGGTATATGAATAACATGATGTTTTTCAATGGCAAAAATCAATGAATATTGTAAATGCGCAAACAGTAATTTATCCGCATTGCAAGGTGCAATTCTGAAATTTTTTGCTTTTTCCTGCTCCTCTTAGCATGATAAAGAAGATTCAAAGAGAGTGAGATGCCAGCTCCTTTCATTCAGTCAGTAGCTTCAAACATTTCTGGTATATGAATAACATGATGTTTTTCAATGGCAAAAATCAATGAATATTGTAAATGCACAAACAGTAATTTCTCCGCATTGCAAGGTGCAATTCTGAAATTTTTTGCTTTTTCCTGCTCCTCTTAGCATGATAAAGAAGATTCAAAGAGAGTGAGATGCCAGCTCCTTTCATTCAGTCAGTAGCTTCAATCATTTCTGGTATATGAATAACATGATGTTTTTCAATGGCAAAAATCAATGAATTTTGTAAATGCACAAACAGCAATTTCTCCGCATTGCAAGGTGCAATTCTGAAATTTTTTGCTTTTTCCTGCTCCTCTTAGCATGATAAAGAAGATTCAAAGAGAGTGAGATGCCAGCTCCTTTCATTCAGTCAGTAGCTTCAATCATTTCTGGACGTTTTTCAATGGCAAAAATCAATGAATATTGTAAATGCACAAACAGTAATTTCTCCGCATTGCAAGGTGCAATTCTGAAATTTTTTGCTTTTTCCTGCTCCTCTTAGCATGATAAAGAAGATTCAAAGAGAGTGAGATGCCAGCTCCTTTCATTCAGTCAGTAGCTTCAATCATTTCTGGTATATGAATAACATGATGTTTTTCAATGGCAAAAATCAATGAATTTTGTAAATGCACAAACAGCAATTTCTCCGCATTGCAAGGTGCAATTCTGAAATTTTTTGCTTTTTCCTGCTCCTCTTAGCATGATAAAGAAGATTCAAAGAGAGTGAGATGCCAGCTCCTTTCATTCAGTCAGTAGCTTCAATCATTTCTGGACGTTTTTCAATGGCAAAAATCAATGAATATTGTAAATGCACAAACAGTAATTTCTCCGCATTGCAAGGTGCAATTCTGAAATTTTTTGCTTTTTCCTGCTCCTCTTAGCATGATAAAGAAGATTCAAAGAGAGTGAGATGCCAGCTCCTTTCATTCAGTCAGTAGCTTCAAACATTTCTGGTATATGAATAACATGATGTTTTTCAATGGCAAAAATCAATGAATATTGTAAATGCACAAACAGTAATTTCTCCGCATTGCAAGGTGCAATTCTGAAATTTTTTTCTTTTTCCTGCTCCTCTTAGAATGATAAAGAAGATTCAAAGAGAGTGAGATGCCAGCTCCTTTCGTTCAGTCAGTAGCTTCAATCATTTCTGGACGTTTTTCAATGGTAAAAATCAATGAATATTGTAAATGCACAAACAGTAATTTCTCCGCATTGCAAGGTGCAATTCTGAAATTTTTTGCTTTTTCCTGCTCCTCTTAGCATGATAAAGAAGATTCAAAGAGAGTGAGATGCCAGCTCCTTTCATTCAGTCAGTAGCTTCAATCATTTCTGGACGTTTTTCAATGGCAAAAATCAATGAATATTGTAAATGCACAAACAGTAATTTCTCCGCATTGCAAGGTGCAATTCTGAAATTTTTTGCTTTTTCCTGCTCCTCTTAGCATGATAAAGAAGATTCAAAGAGAGTGAGATGCCAGCTCCTTTCATTCAGTGAGTAGCTTCAATCATTTCTGGTATATGAATAACATGATGTTTTTCAATGGCAAAAATCAATGAATATTGTAAATGCACAAACAGTAATTTCTCCGCATTGCAAGGTGCAATTCTGAAATTTTTTGCTTTTTCCTGCTCCTCTTAGCATGATAAAGAAGATTCAAAGAGAGTGAGATGCCAGCTCCTTTCATTCAGTCAGTAGCTTCAATCATTTCTGGTATATGAATAACATGATGTTTTTCAATGGCAAAAATCAATGAATATTGTAAATGCGCAAACAGTAATTTATCCGCATTGCAAGGTGCAATTCTGAAATTTTTTGCTTTTTCCTGCTCCTCTTAGCATGATAAAGAAGATTCAAAGAGAGTGAGATGAAAGCTCCTTTCATTCAGTCAGTAGCTTCAAACATTTCTGGTATATGAATAACATGATGTTTTTCAATGGCAAAAATCAATGAATATTGTAAATGCACAAACAGTAATTTCTCCGCATTGCAAGGTGCAATTCTGAAATTTTTTGCTTTTTCCTGCTCCTCTTAGCATGATAAAGAAGATTCAAAGAGAGTGAGATGCCAGCTCCTTTCATTCAGTCAGTAGCTTCAATCATTTCTGGTATATGAATAACATGATGTTTTTCAATGGCAAAAATCAATGAATATTGTAAATGCACAAACAGTAATTTATCCGCATTGCAAGGTGCAATTCTGAATTTTTTTGCTTTTTCCTGCTCCTCTTAGCATGATAAAGAAGATTCAAAGAGAGTGAGATGCCAGCTCCTTTCATTCAGTCAGTAGCTTCAAACATTTCTGGTATATGAATAACATGATGTTTTTCAATGGCAAAAATCAATGAATATTGTAAATGCACAAACAGTAATTTCTCCGCATTGCAAGGTGCAATTCTGAAATTTTTTGCTTTTTCCTGCTCCTCTTAGCATGATAAAGAAGATTCAAAGAGAGTGAGATGCCAGCTCCTTTCATTCAGTCAGTAGCTTCAATCATTTCTGGTATATGAATAACATGATGTTTTTCAATGGCAAAAATCAATGAATATTGTAAATGCACAAACAGTAATTTATCCGCATTGCAAGGTGCAATTCTGAAATTTTTTGCTTTTTCCTGCTCCTCTTAGCATGATAAAGAAGATTCAAAGAGAGTGAGATGCCAGCTCCTTTCATTCAGTCAGTAGCTTCAAACATTTCTGGTATATGAATAACATGATGTTTTTCAATGGCAAAAATCAATGAATATTGTAAATGCACAAACAGTAATTTCTCCGCATTGCAAGGTGCAATTCCGAAATTTTTTGCTTTTTCCTGCTCCTCTTAGCATGATAAATAAGATTCAAAGAGAGTGAGATGCCAGCTCCTTTCATTCAGTCAGTAGCTTCAATCATTTCTGGAAGTTTTTCAATGGCAAAAATCAATGAATATTGTAAATGCACAAACAGTAATTTCTCCGCATTGCAAGGTGCAATTCTGAAATTTTTTGCTTTTTCCTGCTCCTCTTAGCATGATAAAGAAGATTCAAAGAGAGTGAGATGCCAGCTCCTTTCATTCAGTCAGTAGCTTCAATCATTTCTGGACGTTTTTCAATGGCAAAAATCAATGAATATTGTAAATGCACAAACAGTAATTTCTCCGCATTGCAAGGTGCAATTCTGAAATTTTTTGCTTTTTCCTGCTCCTCTTAGCATGATAAAGAAGATTCAAAGAGAGTGAGATGCCAGCTCCTTTCATTCAGTGAGTAGCTTCAATCATTTCTGGTATATGAATAACATGATGTTTTTCAATGGCAAAAATCAATGAATATTGTAAATGCACAAACAGTAATTTCTCCGCATTGCAAGGTGCAATTCTGAAATTTTTTGCTTTTTCCTGCTCCTCTTAGCATGATAAAGAAGATTCAAAGAGAGTGAGATGCCAGCTCCTTTCATTCAGTCAGTAGCTTCAATCATTTCTGGTATATGAATAACATGATGTTTTTCAATGGCAAAAATCAATGAATATTGTAAATGCACAAACAGTAATTTATCCGCATTGCAAGGTGCAATTCTGAAATTTTTTGCTTTTTCCTGCTCCTCTTAGCATGATAAAGAAGATTCAAAGAGAGTGACATGCCAGCTCCTTTCATTCAGTCAGTAGCTTCAAACATTTCTGGTATATGAATAACATGATGTTTTTCAATGGCAAAAATCAATGAATATTGTAAATGCACAAACAGTAATTTCTCCGCATTGCAAGGTGCAATTCTGAAATTTTTTGCTTTTTCCTGCTCCTCTTAGCATGATAAATAAGATTCAAAGAGAGTGAGATGTCAGCTCCTTTCATTCAGTCAGTAGCTTCAATCATTTCTGGACGTTTTTCAATGGCAAAAATCAATGAATATTGTAAATGCACAAACAGTAATTTCTCCGCATTGCAAGGTGCAATTCTGAAATTTTTTGCTTTTTCCTGCTCCTCTTAGCATGATAAAGAAGATTCAAAGAGAGTGAGATGCCAGCTCCTTTCATTCAGTCAGTAGCTTCAATCATTTCTGGTATATGAATAACATGATGTTTTTCAATGGCAAAAATCAATGAATTTTGTAAATGCACAAACAGCAATTTCTCCGCATTGCAAGGTGCAATTCTGAAATTTTTTGCTTTTTCCTGCTCCTCTTAGCATGATAAAGAAGATTCAAAGAGAGTGAGATGCCAGCTCCTTTCATTCAGTCAGTAGCTTCAATCATTTCTGGACGTTTTTCAATGGCAAAAATCAATGAATATTGTAAATGCACAAACAGTAATTTCTCCGCATTGCAAGGTGCAATTCTGAAATTTTTTGCTTTTTCCTGCTCCTCTTAGCATGATAAAGAAGATTCAAAGAGAGTGAGATGCCAGCTCCTTTCATTCAGTCAGTAGCTTCAAACATTTCTGGTATATGAATAACATGATGTTTTTCAATGGCAAAAATCAATGAATATTGTAAATGCACAAACAGTAATTTCTCCGCATTGCAAGGTGCAATTCTGAAATTTTTTTCTTTTTCCTGCTCCTCTTAGAATGATAAAGAAGATTCAAAGAGAGTGAGATGCCAGCTCCTTTCGTTCAGTCAGTAGCTTCAATCATTTCTGGACGTTTTTCAATGGTAAAAATCAATGAATATTGTAAATGCACAAACAGTAATTTCTCCGCATTGCAAGGTGCAATTCTGAAATTTTTTGCTTTTTCCTGCTCCTCTTAGCATGATAAAGAAGATTCAAAGAGAGTGAGATGCCAGCTCCTTTCATTCAGTCAGTAGCTTCAATCATTTCTGGACGTTTTTCAATGGCAAAAATCAATGAATATTGTAAATGCACAAACAGTAATTTCTCCGCATTGCAAGGTGCAATTCTGAAATTTTTTGCTTTTTCCTGCTCCTCTTAGCATGATAAAGAAGATTCAAAGAGAGTGAGATGCCAGCTCCTTTCATTCAGTGAGTAGCTTCAATCATTTCTGGTATATGAATAACATGATGTTTTTCAATGGCAAAAATCAATGAATATTGTAAATGCACAAACAGTAATTTCTCCGCATTGCAAGGTGCAATTCTGAAATTTTTTGCTTTTTCCTGCTCCTCTTAGCATGATAAAGAAGATTCAAAGAGAGTGAGATGCCAGCTCCTTTCATTCAGTCAGTAGCTTCAATCATTTCTGGTATATGAATAACATGATGTTTTTCAATGGCAAAAATCAATGAATATTGTAAATGCGCAAACAGTAATTTATCCGCATTGCAAGGTGCAATTCTGAAATTTTTTGCTTTTTCCTGCTCCTCTTAGCATGATAAAGAAGATTCAAAGAGAGTGAGATGAAAGCTCCTTTCATTCAGTCAGTAGCTTCAAACATTTCTGGTATATGAATAACATGATGTTTTTCAATGGCAAAAATCAATGAATATTGTAAATGCACAAACAGTAATTTCTCCGCATTGCAAGGTGCAATTCTGAAATTTTTTGCTTTTTCCTGCTCCTCTTAGCATGATAAAGAAGATTCAAAGAGAGTGAGATGCCAGCTCCTTTCATTCAGTCAGTAGCTTCAATCATTTCTGGTATATGAATAACATGATGTTTTTCAATGGCAAAAATCAATGAATATTGTAAATGCACAAACAGTAATTTATCCGCATTGCAAGGTGCAATTCTGAATTTTTTTGCTTTTTCCTGCTCCTCTTAGCATGATAAAGAAGATTCAAAGAGAGTGAGATGCCAGCTCCTTTCATTCAGTCAGTAGCTTCAAACATTTCTGGTATATGAATAACATGATGTTTTTCAATGGCAAAAATCAATGAATATTGTAAATGCACAAACAGTAATTTCTCCGCATTGCAAGGTGCAATTCTGAAATTTTTTGCTTTTTCCTGCTCCTCTTAGCATGATAAAGAAGATTCAAAGAGAGTGAGATGCCAGCTCCTTTCATTCAGTCAGTAGCTTCAATCATTTCTGGTATATGAATAACATGATGTTTTTCAATGGCAAAAATCAATGAATATTGTAAATGCACAAACAGTAATTTATCCGCATTGCAAGGTGCAATTCTGAAATTTTTTGCTTTTTCCTGCTCCTCTTAGCATGATAAAGAAGATTCAAAGAGAGTGAGATGCCAGCTCCTTTCATTCAGTCAGTAGCTTCAAACATTTCTGGTATATGAATAACATGATGTTTTTCAATGGCAAAAATCAATGAATATTGTAAATGCACAAACAGTAATTTCTCCGCATTGCAAGGTGCAATTCTGAAATTTTTTGCTTTTTCCTGCTCCTCTTAGCATGATAAATAAGATTCAAAGAGAGTGAGATGCCAGCTCCTTTCATTCAGTCAGTAGCTTCAATCATTTCTGGAAGTTTTTCAATGGCAAAAATCAATGAATATTGTAAATGCACAAACAGTAATTTCTCCGCATTGCAAGGTGCAATTCTGAAATTTTTTGCTTTTTCCTGCTCCTCTTAGCATGATAAAGAAGATTCAAAGAGAGTGAGATGCCAGCTCCTTTCATTCAGTCAGTAGCTTCAATCATTTCTGGACGTTTTTCAATGGCAAAAATCAATGAATATTGTAAATGCACAAACAGTAATTTCTCCGCATTGCAAGGTGCAATTCTGAAATTTTTTGCTTTTTCCTGCTCCTCTTAGCATGATAAAGAAGATTCAAAGAGAGTGAGATGCCAGCTCCTTTCATTCAGTGAGTAGCTTCAATCATTTCTGGTATATGAATAACATGATGTTTTTCAATGGCAAAAATCAATGAATATTGTAAATGCACAAACAGTAATTTCTCCGCATTGCAAGGTGCAATTCTGAAATTTTTTGCTTTTTCCTGCTCCTCTTAGCATGATAAAGAAGATTCAAAGAGAGTGAGATGCCAGCTCCTTTCATTCAGTCAGTAGCTTCAATCATTTCTGGTATATGAATAACATGATGTTTTTCAATGGCAAAAATCAATGAATATTGTAAATGCACAAACAGTAATTTATCCGCATTGCAAGGTGCAATTCTGAAATTTTTTGCTTTTTCCTGCTCCTCTTAGCATGATAAAGAAGATTCAAAGAGAGTGACATGCCAGCTCCTTTCATTCAGTCAGTAGCTTCAAACATTTCTGGTATATGAATAACATGATGTTTTTCAATGGCAAAAATCAATGAATATTGTAAATGCACAAACAGTAATTTCTCCGCATTGCAAGGTGCAATTCTGAAATTTTTTGCTTTTTCCTGCTCCTCTTAGCATGATAAATAAGATTCAAAGAGAGTGAGATGTCAGCTCCTTTCATTCAGTCAGTAGCTTCAATCATTTCTGGAAGTTTTTCAATGGCAAAAATCAATGAATATTGTAAATGCACAAACAGTAATTTCTCCGCATTGCAAGGTGCAATTCTGAAATTTTTTGCTTTTTCCTGCTCCTCTTAGCATGATAAAGAAGATTCAAAGAGAGTGAGATGCCAGCTCCTTTCATTCAGTCAGTAGCTTCAATCATTTCTGGACGTTTTTCAATGGCAAAAATCAATGAATATTGTAAATGCACAAACAGTAATTTCTCCGCATTGCAAGGTGCAATTCTGAAATTTTTTGCTTTTTCCTGCTCCTCTTAGCATGATAAAGAAGATTCAAAGAGAGTGAGATGCCAGCTCCTTTCATTCAGTCAGTAGCTTCAATCATTTCTGGTATATGAATAACATGATGTTTTTCAATGGCAAAAATCAATGAATATTGTAAATGCGCAAACAGTAATTTATCCGCATTGCAAGGTGCAATTCTGAAATTTTTTGCTTTTTCCTGCTCCTCTTAGCATGATAAAGAAGATTCAAAGAGAGTGAGATGCCAGCTCCTTTCATTCAGTCAGTAGCTTCAAACATTTCTGGTATATGAATAACATGATGTTTTTCAATGGCAAAAATCAGTGAATATTGTAAATGCACAAACAGTAATTTCTCCGCATTGCAAGGTGCAATTCTGAAATTTTTTGCTTTTTCCTGCTCCTCTTAGCATGATAAAGAAGATTCAAAGAGAGTGAGATGCCAGCTCCTTTCATTCAGTCAGTAGCTTCAATCATTTCTGGTATATGAATAACATGATGTTTTTCAATGGCAAAAATCAATGAATATTGTAAATGCGCAAACAGTAATTTATCCGCATTGCAAGGTGCAATTCTGAAATTTTTTGCTTTTTCCTGCTCCTCTTAGCATGATAAAGAAGATTCAAAGAGAGTGAGATGCCAGCTCCTTTCATTCAGTCAGTAGCTTCAAACATTTCTGGTATATGAATAACATGATGTTTTTCAATGGCAAAAATCAATGAATATTGTAAATGCACAAACAGTAATTTCTCCGCATTGCAAGGTGCAATTCTGAAATTTTTTGCTTTTTCCTGCTCCTCTTAGCATGATAAAGAAGATTCAAAGAGAGTGAGATGCCAGCTCCTTTCATTCAGTCAGTAGCTTCAATCATTTCTGGTATATGAATAACATGATGTTTTTCAATGGCAAAAATCAATGAATTTTGTAAATGCACAAACAGCAATTTCTCCGCATTGCAAGGTGCAATTCTGAAATTTTTTGCTTTTTCCTGCTCCTCTTAGCATGATAAAGAAGATTCAAAGAGAGTGAGATGCCAGCTCCTTTCATTCAGTCAGTAGCTTCAATCATTTCTGGACGTTTTTCAATGGCAAAAATCAATGAATATTGTAAATGCACAAACAGTAATTTCTCCGCATTGCAAGGTGCAATTCTGAAATTTTTTGCTTTTTCCTGCTCCTCTTAGCATGATAAAGAAGATTCAAAGAGAGTGAGATGCCAGCTCCTTTCATTCAGTCAGTAGCTTCAATCATTTCTGGTATATGAATAACATGATGTTTTTCAATGGCAAAAATCAATGAATTTTGTAAATGCACAAACAGCAATTTCTCCGCATTGCAAGGTGCAATTCTGAAATTTTTTGCTTTTTCCTGCTCCTCTTAGCATGATAAAGAAGATTCAAAGAGAGTGAGATGCCAGCTCCTTTCATTCAGTCAGTAGCTTCAATCATTTCTGGACGTTTTTCAATGGCAAAAATCAATGAATATTGTAAATGCACAAACAGTAATTTCTCCGCATTGCAAGGTGCAATTCTGAAATTTTTTGCTTTTTCCTGCTCCTCTTAGCATGATAAAGAAGATTCAAAGAGAGTGAGATGCCAGCTCCTTTCATTCAGTCAGTAGCTTCAAACATTTCTGGTATATGAATAACATGATGTTTTTCAATGGCAAAAATCAATGAATATTGTAAATGCACAAACAGTAATTTCTCCGCATTGCAAGGTGCAATTCTGAAATTTTTTGCTTTTTCCTGCTCCTCTTAGAATGATAAAGAAGATTCAAAGAGAGTGAGATGCCAGCTCCTTTCGTTCAGTCAGTAGCTTCAATCATTTCTGGACGTTTTTCAATGGTAAAAATCAATGAATATTGTAAATGCACAAACAGTAATTTCTCCGCATTGCAAGGTGCAATTCTGAAATTTTTTGCTTTTTCCTGCTCCTCTTAGCATGATAAAGAAGATTCAAAGAGAGTGAGATGCCAGCTCCTTTCATTCAGTCAGTAGCTTCAATCATTTCTGGACGTTTTTCAATGGCAAAAATCAATGAATATTGTAAATGCACAAACAGTAATTTCTCCGCATTGCAAGGTGCAATTCTGAAATTTTTTGCTTTTTCCTGCTCCTCTTAGCATGATAAAGAAGATTCAAAGAGAGTGAGATGCCAGCTCCTTTCATTCAGTGAGTAGCTTCAATCATTTCTGGTATATGAATAACATGATGTTTTTCAATGGCAAAAATCAATGAATATTGTAAATGCACAAACAGTAATTTCTCCGCATTGCAAGGTGCAATTCTGAAATTTTTTGCTTTTTCCTGCTCCTCTTAGCATGATAAAGAAGATTCAAAGAGAGTGAGATGCCAGCTCCTTTCATTCAGTCAGTAGCTTCAATCATTTCTGGTATATGAATAACATGATGTTTTTCAATGGCAAAAATCAATGAATATTGTAAATGCGCAAACAGTAATTTATCCGCATTGCAAGGTGCAATTCTGAAATTTTTTGCTTTTTCCTGCTCCTCTTAGCATGATAAAGAAGATTCAAAGAGAGTGAGATGAAAGCTCCTTTCATTGTCAGTAGCTTCAAACATTTCTGGTATATGAATAACATGATGTTTTTCAATGGCAAAAATCAATGAATATTGTAAATGCACAAACAGTAATTTCTCCGCATTGCAAGGTGCAATTCTGAAATTTTTTGCTTTTTCCTGCTCCTCTTAGCATGATAAAGAAGATTCAAAGAGAGTGAGATGCCAGCTCCTTTCATTCAGTCAGTAGCTTCAATCATTTCTGGTATATGAATAACATGATGTTTTTCAATGGCAAAAATCAATGAATATTGTAAATGCACAAACAGTAATTTCTCCGCATTGCAAGGTGCAATTCTGAAATTTTTTGCTTTTTCCTGCTCCTCTTAGCATGATAAAGAAGATTCAAAGAGAGTGAGATGCCAGCTCCTTTCATTCAGTCAGTAGCTTCAATCATTTCTGGTATATGAATAACATGATGTTTTTCAATGGCAAAAATCAATGAATATTGTAAATGCACAAACAGTAATTTATCCGCATTGCAAGGTGCAATTCTGAAATTTTTTGCTTTTTCCTGCTCCTCTTAGCATGATAAAGAAGATTCAAAGAGAGTGAGATGCCAGCTCCTTTCATTCAGTCAGTAGCTTCAAACATTTCTGGTATATGAATAACATGATGTTTTTCAATGGCAAAAATCAATGAATATTGTAAATGCACAAACAGTAATTTCTCCGCATTGCAAGGTGCAATTCTGAAATTTTTTGCTTTTTCCTGCTCCTCTTAGCATGATAAATAAGATTCAAAGAGAGTGAGATGCCAGCTCCTTTCATTCAGTCAGTAGCTTCAATCATTTCTGGAAGTTTTTCAATGGCAAAAATCAATGAATATTGTAAATGCACAAACAGTAATTTCTCCGCATTGCAAGGTGCAATTCTGAAATTTTTTGCTTTTTCCTGCTCCTCTTAGCATGATAAAGAAGATTCAAAGAGAGTGAGATGCCAGCTCCTTTCATTCAGTCAGTAGCTTCAATCATTTCTGGACGTTTTTCAATGGCAAAAATCAATGAATATTGTAAATGCACAAACAGTAATTTCTCCGCATTGCAAGGTGCAATTCTGAAATTTTTTGCTTTTTCCTGCTCCTCTTAGCATGATAAAGAAGATTCAAAGAGAGTGAGATGCCAGCTCCTTTCATTCAGTGAGTAGCTTCAATCATTTCTGGTATATGAATAACATGATGTTTTTCAATGGCAAAAATCAATGAATATTGTAAATGCACAAACAGTAATTTCTCCGCATTGCAAGGTGCAATTCTGAAATTTTTTGCTTTTTCCTGCTCCTCTTAGCATGATAAAGAAGATTCAAAGAGAGTGAGATGCCAGCTCCTTTCATTCAGTCAGTAGCTTCAATCATTTCTGGTATATGAATAACATGATGTTTTTCAATGGCAAAAATCAATGAATATTGTAAATGCGCAAACAGTAATTTATCCGCATTGCAAGGTGCAATTCTGAAATTTTTTGCTTTTTCCTGCTCCTCTTAGCATGATAAAGAAGATTCAAAGAGAGTGAGATGCCAGCTCCTTTCATTCAGTCAGTAGCTTCAAACATTTCTGGTATATGAATAACATGATGTTTTTCAATGGCAAAAATCAGTGAATATTGTAAATGCACAAACAGTAATTTCTCCGCATTGCAAGGTGCAATTCTGAAATTTTTTGCTTTTTCCTGCTCCTCTTAGCATGATAAAGAAGATTCAAAGAGAGTGAGATGCCAGCTCCTTTCATTCAGTCAGTAGCTTCAATCATTTCTGGTATATGAATAACATGATGTTTTTCAATGGCAAAAATCAATGAATTTTGTAAATGCACAAACAGCAATTTCTCCGCATTGCAAGGTGCAATTCTGAAATTTTTTGCTTTTTCCTGCTCCTCTTAGCATGATAAAGAAGATTCAAAGAGAGTGAGATGCCAGCTCCTTTCGTTCAGTCAGTAGCTTCAATCATTTCTGGACGTTTTTCAATGGTAAAAATCAATGAATATTGTAAATGCACAAACAGTAATTTCTCCGCATTGCAAGGTGCAATTCTGAAATTTTTTGCTTTTTCCTGCTCCTCTTAGCATGATAAAGAAGATTCAAAGAGAGTGAGATGCCAGCTCCTTTCATTCAGTCAGTAGCTTCAAACATTTCTGGTATATGAATAAAATGATGTTTTTCAATGGTAAAAATCAATGAATTTTGTAAATGCACAAACAGTAATTTCTCCGCATTGCAAGGTGCAATTCTGAAATTTTTTGCTTTTTCCTGCTCCTCTTAGCATGATAAAGAAGATTCAAAGAGAGTGAGATGCCAGCTCCTTTCATTCAGTCAGTAGCTTCAATCATTTCTGGTATATGAATAACATGATGTTTTTCAATGGCAAAAATCAATGAATATTGTAAATGCACAAACAGTAATTTATCCGCATTGCAAGGTGCAATTCTGAAATTTTTTGCTTTTTCCTGCTCCTCTTAGCATGATAAAGAAGATTCAAAGAGAGTGAGATGCCAGCTCCTTTCATTCAGTCAGTAGCTTCAAACATTTCTGGTATATGAATAACATGATGTTTTTCAATGTCAAAAATCAATGAATATTGTAAATGCACAAACAGTAATTTCTCCGCATTGCAAGGTGCAATTCTGAAATTTTTTGCTTTTTCCTGCTCCTCTTAGCATGATAAATAAGATTCAAAGAGAGTGAGATGCCAGCTCCTTTCATTCAGTCAGTAGCTTCAATCATTTCTGGAAGTTTTTCAATGGCAAAAATCAATGAATATTGTAAATGCACAAACAGTAATTTCTCCGCATTGCAAGGTGCAATTCTGAAATTTTTTGCTTTTACCTGCTCCTCTTAGCATGATAAAGAAGATTCAAAGAGAGTGAGATGCCAGCTCCTTTCATTCAGTCAGTAGCTTCAATCATTTCTGGACGTTTTTCAATGGCAAAAATCAATGAATATTGTAAATGCACAAACAGTAATTTCTCCGCATTGCAAGGTGCAATTCTGAAATTTTTTGCTTTTTCCTGCTCCTCTTAGCATGATAAAGAAGATTCAAAGAGAGTGAGATGCCAGCTCCTTTCATTCAGTCAGTAGCTTCAAACATTTCTGGTATATGAATAACATGATGTTTTTCAATGGCAAAAATCAATGAATATTGTAAATGCACAAACAGTAATTTCTCCGCATTGCAAGGTGCAATTCTGAAATTTTTTGCTTTTTCCTGCTCCTCTTAGCATGATAAAGAAGATTCAAAGAGAGTGAGATGCCAGCTCCTTTCTTTCAGTCAGTAGCTTCAAACATTTCTGGTATATGAATAACATGATGTTTTTCAATGGCAAAAATCAATGAATATTGTAAATGCACAAACAGTAATTTCTCCGCATTGCAAGGTGCAATTCTGAAATTTTTTGCTTTTTCCTGCTCCTCTTAGCATGATAAAGAAGATTCAAAGAGAGTGAGATGCCAGCTCCTTTCATTCAGTCAGTAGCTTCAATCATTTCTGGACGTTTTTCAATGGCAAAAATCAATGAATATTGTAAATGCACAAACAGTAATTTCTCCGCATTGCAAGGTGCAATTCTGAAATTTTTTGCTTTTTCCTGCTCCTCTTAGCATGATAAAGAAGATTCAAAGAGAGTGAGATGCCAGCTCCTTTCATTCAGTCAGTAGCTTCAAACATTTCTGGTATATGAATAACATGATGTTTTTCAATGGTAAAAATCAATGAATATTGTAAATGCACAAACAGTAATTTCTCCGCATTGCAAGGTGCAATTCTGAAATTTTTTGCTTTTTCCTGCTCCTCTTAGCATGATAAAGAAGATTCAAAGAGAGTGAGATGCCAGCTCCTTTCATTCAGTCAGTAGCTTCAATCATTTCTGGTATATGAATAACGATGTTTTTCAATGGCAAAAATCAATGAATATTGTAAATGCACAAACAGTAATTTATCCGCATTGCAAGGTGCAATTCTGAAATTTTTTGCTTTTTCCTGCTCCTCTTAGCATGATAAATAAGATTCAAAGAGAGTGAGATGCCAGCTCCTTTCATTCAGTCAGTAGCTTCAAACATTTCTGGTATATGAATAACATGAAGTTTTTCAATGGCAAAAATCAATGAATATTGTAAATGCACAAACAGTAATTTCTCCGCATTGCAAGGTGCAATTCTGAAATTTTTTGCTTTTTCCTGCTCCTCTTAGCATGATAAAGAAGATTCAAAGAGAGTGAGATGCCAGCTCCTTTCATTCAGTCAGTAGCTTCAATCATTTCTGGACGTTTTTCAATGGCAAAAATCAATGAATATTGTAAATGCACAAACAGTAATTTCTCCGCATTGCAAGGTGCAATTCTGAAATTTTTTGCTTTTTCCTGCTCCTCTTAGCATGATAAAGAAGATTCAAAGAGAGTGAGATGCCAGCTCCTTTCATTCAGTCAGTAGCTTCAATCATTTCTGGACGTTTTTCAATGGCAAAAATCAGTGAATATTGTAAATGCACAAACAGTAATTTCTCCGCATTGCAAGGTGCAATTCTGAAATTTTTTGCTTTTTCCTGCTCCTCTTAGCATGATAAAGAAGATTCAAAGAGAGTGAGATGCCAGCTCCTTTCATTCAGTCAGTAGCTTCAAACATTTCTGGTATATGAATAACATGGTTTTTCAATGGCAAAAATCAATGAATATTGTAAATGCACAAACAGTAATTTCTCCGCATTGCAAGGTGCAATTCTGAAATTTTTTGCTTTTTCCTGCTCCTCTTAGCATGATAAAGAAGATTCAAAGAGAGTGAGATGCCAGCTCCTTTCATTCAGTCAGTAGCTTCAATCATTTCTGGTATATGAATAACATGATGTTTTTCAATGGCAAAAATCAATGAATATTGTAAATGCACAAACAGTAATTTATCCGCATTGCAAGGTGCAATTCTGAAATTTTTTGCTTTTTCCTGCTCCTCTTAGCATGATAAAGAAGATTCAAAGAGAGTGAGATGCCAGCTCCTTTCATTCAGTCAGTAGCTTCAAACATTTCTGGTATATGAATAACATGATGTTTTTCAATGTCAAAAATCAATGAATATTGTAAATGCACAAACAGTAATTTCTCCGCATTGCAAGGTGCAATTCTGAAATTTTTTGCTTTTTCCTGCTCCTCTTAGCATGATAAATAAGATTCAAAGAGAGTGAGATGCCAGCTCCTTTCATTCAGTCAGTAGCTTCAATCATTTCTGGAAGTTTTTCAATGGCAAAAATCAATGAATATTGTAAATGCACAAACAGTAATTTCTCCGCATTGCAAGGTGCAATTCTGAAATTTTTTGCTTTTACCTGCTCCTCTTAGCATGATAAAGAAGATTCAAAGAGAGTGAGATGCCAGCTCCTTTCATTCAGTCAGTAGCTTCAATCATTTCTGGACGTTTTTCAATGGCAAAAATCAATGAATATTGTAAATGCACAAACAGTAATTTCTCCGCATTGCAAGGTGCAATTCTGAAATTTTTTGCTTTTTCCTGCTCCTCTTAGCATGATAAAGAAGATTCAAAGAGAGTGAGATGCCAGCTCCTTTCATTCAGTCAGTAGCTTCAAACATTTCTGGTATATGAATAACATGATGTTTTTCAATGGCAAAAATCAATGAATATTGTAAATGCACAAACAGTAATTTCTCCGCATTGCAAGGTGCAATTCTGAAATTTTTTGCTTTTTCCTGCTCCTCTTAGCATGATAAAGAAGATTCAAAGAGAGTGAGATGCCAGCTCCTTTCTTTCAGTCAGTAGCTTCAAACATTTCTGGTATATGAATAACATGATGTTTTTCAATGGCAAAAATCAATGAATATTGTAAATGCACAAACAGTAATTTCTCCGCATTGCAAGGTGCAATTCTGAAATTTTTTGCTTTTTCCTGCTCCTCTTAGCATGATAAAGAAGATTCAAAGAGAGTGAGATGCCAGCTCCTTTCATTCAGTCAGTAGCTTCAATCATTTCTGGACGTTTTTCAATGGCAAAAATCAATGAATATTGTAAATGCACAAACAGTAATTTCTCCGCATTGCAAGGTGCAATTCTGAAATTTTTTGCTTTTTCCTGCTCCTCTTAGCATGATAAAGAAGATTCAAAGAGAGTGAGATGCCAGCTCCTTTCATTCAGTCAGTAGCTTCAAACATTTCTGGTATATGAATAACATGATGTTTTTCAATGGTAAAAATCAATGAATATTGTAAATGCACAAACAGTAATTTCTCCGCATTGCAAGGTGCAATTCTGAAATTTTTTGCTTTTTCCTGCTCCTCTTAGCATGATAAAGAAGATTCAAAGAGAGTGAGATGCCAGCTCCTTTCATTCAGTCAGTAGCTTCAATCATTTCTGGTATATGAATAACGATGTTTTTCAATGGCAAAAATCAATGAATATTGTAAATGCACAAACAGTAATTTATCCGCATTGCAAGGTGCAATTCTGAAATTTTTTGCTTTTTCCTGCTCCTCTTAGCATGATAAATAAGATTCAAAGAGAGTGAGATGCCAGCTCCTTTCATTCAGTCAGTAGCTTCAAACATTTCTGGTATATGAATAACATGAAGTTTTTCAATGGCAAAAATCAATGAATATTGTAAATGCACAAACAGTAATTTCTCCGCATTGCAAGGTGCAATTCTGAAATTTTTTGCTTTTTCCTGCTCCTCTTAGCATGATAAAGAAGATTCAAAGAGAGTGAGATGCCAGCTCCTTTCATTCAGTCAGTAGCTTCAATCATTTCTGGACGTTTTTCAATGGCAAAAATCAATGAATATTGTAAATGCACAAACAGTAATTTCTCCGCATTGCAAGGTGCAATTCTGAAATTTTTTGCTTTTTCCTGCTCCTCTTAGCATGATAAAGAAGATTCAAAGAGAGTGAGATGCCAGCTCCTTTCATTCAGTCAGTAGCTTCAATCATTTCTGGACGTTTTTCAATGGCAAAAATCAGTGAATATTGTAAATGCACAAACAGTAATTTCTCCGCATTGCAAGGTGCAATTCTGAAATTTTTTGCTTTTTCCTGCTCCTCTTAGCATGATAAAGAAGATTCAAAGAGAGTGAGATGCCAGCTCCTTTCATTCAGTCAGTAGCTTCAAACATTTCTGGTATATGAATAACATGGTTTTTCAATGGCAAAAATCAATGAATATTGTAAATGCACAAACAGTAATTTCTCCGCATTGCAAGGTGCAATTCTGAAATTTTTTGCTTTTTCCTGCTCCTCTTAGCATGATAAAGAAGATTCAAAGAGAGTGAGATGCCAGCTCCTTTCATTCAGTCAGTAGCTTCAATCATTTCTGGTATATGAATAACATGATGTTTTTCAATGGCAAAAATCAATGAATATTGTAAATGCACAAACAGTAATTTATCCGCATTGCAAGGTGCAATTCTGAAATTTTTTGTTTTTCCTGCTCCTCTTAGCATGATAAAGAAGATTCAAAGAGAGTGAGATGCCAGCTCCTTTCATTCAGTCAGTAGCTTCAAACATTTCTGGTATATGAATAACATGATGTTTTTCAATGTCAAAAATCAATGAATATTGTAAATGCACAAACAGTAATTTCTCCGCATTGCAAGGTGCAATTCTGAAATTTTTTGCTTTTTCCTGCTCCTCTTAGCATGATAAATAAGATTCAAAGAGAGTGAGATGCCAGCTCCTTTCATTCAGTCAGTAGCTTCAATCATTTCTGGAAGTTTTTCAATGGCAAAAATCAATGAATATTGTAAATGCACAAACAGTAATTTCTCCGCATTGCAAGGTGCAATTCTGAAATTTTTTGCTTTTACCTGCTCCTCTTAGCATGATAAAGAAGATTCAAAGAGAGTGAGATGCCAGCTCCTTTCATTCAGTCAGTAGCTTCAATCATTTCTGGACGTTTTTCAATGGCAAAAATCAATGAATATTGTAAATGCACAAACAGTAATTTCTCCGCATTGCAAGGTGCAATTCTGAAATTTTTTGCTTTTTCCTGCTCCTCTTAGCATGATAAAGAAGATTCAAAGAGAGTGAGATGCCAGCTCCTTTCATTCAGTCAGTAGCTTCAAACATTTCTGGTATATGAATAACATGATGTTTTTCAATGGCAAAAATCAATGAATATTGTAAATGCACAAACAGTAATTTCTCCGCATTGCAAGGTGCAATTCTGAAATTTTTTGCTTTTTCCTGCTCCTCTTAGCATGATAAAGAAGATTCAAAGAGAGTGAGATGCCAGCTCCTTTCTTTCAGTCAGTAGCTTCAAACATTTCTGGTATATGAATAACATGATGTTTTTCAATGGCAAAAATCAATGAATATTGTAAATGCACAAACAGTAATTTCTCCGCATTGCAAGGTGCAATTCTGAAATTTTTTGCTTTTTCCTGCTCCTCTTAGCATGGTAAAGAAGATTCAAAGAGAGTGAGATGCCAGCTCCTTTCATTCAGTCAGTAGCTTCAATCATTTCTGGACGTTTTTCAATGGCAAAAATCAATGAATATTGTAAATGCACAAACAGTAATTTCTCCGCATTGCAAGGTGCAATTCTGAAATTTTTTGCTTTTTCCTGCTCCTCTTAGCATGATAAAGAAGATTCAAAGAGAGTGAGATGCCAGCTCCTTTCATTCAGTCAGTAGCTTCAAACATTTCTGGTATATGAATAACATGATGTTTTTCAATGGTAAAAATCAATGAATATTGTAAATGCACAAACAGTAATTTCTCCGCATTGCAAGGTGCAATTCTGAAATTTTTTGCTTTTTCCTGCTCCTCTTAGCATGATAAAGAAGATTCAAAGAGAGTGAGATGCCAGCTCCTTTCATTCAGTCAGTAGCTTCAATCATTTCTGGTATATGAATAACATGATGTTTTTCAATGGCAAAAATCAATGAATATTGTAAATGCACAAACAGTAATTTATCCGCATTGCAAGGTGCAATTCTGAAATTTTTTGCTTTTTCCTGCTCCTCTTAGCATGATAAAGAAGATTCAAAGAGAGTGAGATGCCAGCTCCTTTCATTCAGTCAGTAGCTTCAAACATTTCTGGTATATGAATAACATGAAGTTTTTCAATGGCAAAAATCAATGAATATTGTAAATGCACAAACAGTAATTTCTCCGCATTGCAAGGTGCAATTCTGAAATTTTTTGCTTTTTCCTGCTCCTCTTAGCATGATAAAGAAGATTCAAAGAGAGTGAGATGCCAGCTCCTTTCATTCAGTCAGTAGCTTCAATCATTTCTGGACGTTTTTCAATGGCAAAAATCAATGAATATTGTAAATGCACAAACAGTAATTTCTCCGCATTGCAAGGTGCAATTCTGAAATTTTTTGCTTTTTCCTGCTCCTCTTAGCATGATAAAGAAGATTCAAAGAGAGTGAGATGCCAGCTCCTTTCATTCAGTCAGTAGCTTCAATCATTTCTGGAAGGTTTTCAATGGCAAAAATCAATGAATATTGTAAATGCACAAACAGTAATTTCTCCGCATTGCAAGGTGCAATTCTGAAATTTTTTGCTTTTTCCTGCTCCTCTTAGCATGATAAAGAAGATTCAAAGAGAGTGAGATGCCAGCTCCTTTCATTCAGTCAGTAGCTTCAAACATTTCTGGTATATGAATAACATGATGTTTTTCAATGGCAAAAATCAATGAATATTGTAAATGCACAAACAGTAATTTCTCCGCATTGCAAGGTGCAATTCTGAAATTTTTTGCTTTTTCCTGCTCCTCTTAGCATGATAAAGAAGATTCAAAGAGAGTGAGATGCCAGCTCCTTTCATTCAGTCAGTAGCTTCAATCATTTCTGGACGTTTTTCAATGGCAAAAATCAATGAATATTGTAAATGCACAAACAGTAATTTCTCCGCATTGCAAGGTGCAATTCTGAAATTTTTTGCTTTTTCCTGCTCCTCTTAGCATGATAAAGAAGATTCAAAGAGAGTGAGATGCCAGCTCCTTTCATTCAGTCAGTAGCTTCAAACATTTCTGGTATATGAATAACGATGTTTTTCAATGGCAAAAATCAATGAATATTGTAAATGCACAAACAGTAATTTCTCCGCATTGCAAGGTGCAATTCTGAAATTTTTTGCTTTTTCCTGCTCCTCTTAGCATGATAAAGAAGATTCAAAGAGAATGAGATGCCAGCTCCTTTCATTCAGTCAGTAGCTTCAATCATTTCTGGACGTTTTTCAATGGCAAAAATCAATGAATATTGTAAATGCACAAACAGTAATTTCTCCGCATTGCAAGGTGCAATTCTGAAATTTTTTGCTTTTTCCTGCTCCTCTTAGCATGATAAAGAAGATTCAAAGAGAGTGAGATGCCAGCTCCTTTCATTCAGTCAGTAGCTTCAAACATTTCTGGTATATGAATAACATGATGTTTTTCAATGGCAAAAATCAATGAATATTGTAAATGCACAAACAGTAATTTCTCCGCATTGCAAGGTGCAATTCTGAAATTTTTTGCTTTTTCCTGCTCCTCTTAGCATGATAAAGAAGATTCAAAGAGAGTGAGATGCCAGCTCCTTTCATTCAGTCAGTAGCTTCAATCATTTCTGGACGTTTTTCAATTGCAAAAATCAATGAATATTGTAAATGCACAAACAGTAATTTCTCCGCATTGCAAGGTGCAATTCTGAAATTTTTTGCTTTTTCCTGCTCATCTTAGCATGGTAAAGAAGATTCAAAGAGAGTGAGATGCCAGCTACTTTCATTCAGTCAGTAGCTTCAATCATTTCTGGTATATGAATAACATGATGTTTTTCAATGGCAAAAATCAATGAATATTGTAAATGCACAAACAGTAATTTCTCCGCATTGCAAGGTGCAATTCTGAAATTTTTTGCTTTATCCTGCTCCTCTTAGCATGATAAAGAAGATTCAAAGAGAGTGAGATGCCAGCTCCTTTCATTCAGTCAGTAGCTTCAATCATTTCTGGAAGTTTTTCAATGGCAAAAATCAATGAATATTGTAAATGCACAAACAGTAATTTCTCCGCATTGCAAGGTGCAATTCTGAAATTTTTTGCTTTTTCCTGCTCCTCTTAGCATGATAAAGAAGATTCAAAGAGAGTGAGATGCCAGCTCCTTTCATTCAGTCAGTAGCTTCAATCATTTCTGGTATATGAATAACATGATGTTTTTCAATGGCAAAAATCAATGAATTTTGTAAATGCACAAACAGTAATTTCTCCGCATTGCAAGGTGCAATTCTGAAATTTTTTGCTTTTTCCTGCTCCTCTTAGCATGATAAAGAAGATTCAAAGAGAGTGAGATGCCAGCTCCTTTCATTCAGTCAGTAGATTCAATCATTTCTGGACGTTTTTCAATGGCAAAAATCAATGAATATTGTAAATGCACAAACAGTAATTTCTCCGCATTGCAAGGTGCAATTCTGAAATTTTTTGCTTTTTCCTGCTCCTCTTAGCATGATAAAGAAGATTCAAAGAGAGTGAGATGCCAGCTCCTTTCATTCAGTCTGTAGCTTCAAACATTTCTGGTATATGAATAACATGATGTTTTTCAATGGCAAAAATCAATGAATATTGTAAATGCACAAACAGTAATTTCTCCGCATTGCACGGTGATATTCAGAAATTTTTTGCTTTTTCCTGCTCCTCTTAGCATGTTAAAGAAGATTCAAAGAGAGTGAGATGCCAGCTCCTTTCGTTCAGTCAGTAGCTTCAATCATTTCTGGACGTTTTTCAATGGTAAAAATCAATGAATATTGTAAATGCACAAACAGTAATTTCTCCGCATTGCAAGGTGCAATTCTGAAATTTTTTGCTTTTTCCTGCTCCTCTTAGCATGATAAAGAAGATTCAAAGAGAGTAAGATGCCAGCTCCTTTCATTCAGTCAGTAGCTTCAAACATTTCTGGTATATGAATAACATGATGTTTTTCAATGGCAAAAATCAATGAATATTGTAAATGCACAAACAGTAATTTCTCCGCATTGCAAGGTGCAATTCTGAAATTTTTTGCTTTTTCCTGCTCCTCTTAGCATGATAAAGAAGATTCAAAGAGAGTGAGATGCCAGCTCCTTTCATTCAGTCAGTAGCTTCAATCATTTCTGGACGTTTTTCAATGGCAAAAATCAATGAATATTGTAAATGCACAAACAGTAATTTCTCCGCATTGCAAGGTGCAATTCTGAAATTTTTTGCTTTTTCCTGCTCCTCTTAGCATGATAAAGAAGATTCAAAGAGAGTGATATGCCAGCTCCTTTCATTCAGTCAGTAGCTTCAATCATTTCTGGACGTTTTTCAATGGCAAAAATCAATGAATATTGTAAATGCACAAACAGTAATTTCTCCGCATTGCAAGGTGCAATTCTGAAATTTTTTGCTTTTTCCTGCTCCTCTTAGCATGATAAAGAAGATTCAAAGAGGGTGAGATGCCAGCTCCTTTCATTCAGTCAGTAGCTTCAAACATTTCTGGTATATGAATAACATGATGTTTTTCAATGGCAAAAATCAATGAATATTGTTAATGCACAAACAGTAATTTCTCCGCATTGCAAGGTGCAATTCTGAAATTTTTTGCTTTTTCCTGCTCCTCTTAGCATGATAAAGAAGATTCAAAGAGAGTGAGATGCCAGCTCCTTTCGTTCAGTCAGTAGCTTCAATCATTTCTTGACGTTTTTCAAAGGCAAAAATCATTGAATATTGTAAATGCACAAACAGTAATTTCTCCGCATTGCAAGGTGCAATTCTGAAATTTTTTACTTTTTCCTGCTCCTCTTAGCATGATAAAGAAGATTCAAAGAGAGTGAAGTGCCAGCTCCTTTCATTCAGTCAGTAGCTTCAATCATTTCTGGTATATGAATAACATGATGTTTTTCAATGGCAAAAATCAATGAATATTGTAAATGCACAAACAGTAATTTCTCCGCATTGCAAGGTGCAATTCTGAAATTTTTTGCTTTTTCCTGCTCCTCTTAGCATGATAAACAAGATTCAAAGAGAGTGAGATAGCAGCTCCTTTCATTCAGTCAGTAGCTTCAATCATTTCTGGACGTTTTTCAATGGCAAAAATCAATGAATATTGTAAATGCACAAACAGTAATTTCTCCGCATTGCAAGGTGCAATTCTGAAATTTTTTGCTTTTTCCTGCTCCTCTTAGCATGATAAAGAAGATTCAAAGAGAGTGAGATGCCAGCTCCTTTCATTCAGTCAGTAGCTTCAATCATTTCTGGTATATGAATAACATGATGTTTTTCAATGGCAAAAATCAATGAATATTGTAAATGCACAAACAGTAATTTCTCCGCATTGCAAGGTGCAATTCTGAAATTTTTTGCTTTATCCTGCTCCTCTTAGCATGATAAAGAAGATTCAAAGAGAGTGAGATGCCAGCTCCTTTCATTCAGTCAGTAGCTTCAATCATTTCTGGAAGTTTTTCAATGGCAAAAATCAATGAATATTGTAAATGCACAAAGAGTAATTTCTCCGCATTGCAAGGTGCAATTCTGAAATTTTTTGCTTTTTCCTGCTCCTCTTAGCATGATAAACAAGATTCAAAGAGAGTGAGATAACAGCTCCTTTCATTCAGTCAGTAGCTTCAATCATTTCTGGTACATGAATAACATGATGTTTTTCAATGGCAAAAATCAATGAATTTTGTAAATGCACAAACAGTAATTTCTCCGCATTGCAAGGTGCAATTCTGAAATTTTTTGCTTTTTCCTGCTCCTCTTAGCATGATAAAGAAGATTCAAAGAGAGTGAGATGCCAGCTCCTTTCATTCAGTCAGTAGATTCAATCATTTCTGGACGTTTTTCAATGGCAAAAATCAATGAATATTGTAAATGCACAAACAGTAATTTCTCCGCATTGCAAGGTGCAATTCTGAAATTTTTTGCTTTTTCCTGCTCCTCTTAGCATGATAAAGAAGATTCAAAGAGAGTGAGATGCCAGCTCCTTTCATTCAGTCAGTAGCTTCAAACATTTCTGGTATATGAATAACATGATGTTTTTCAATGGCAAAAATCAATGAATATTGTAAATGCACAAACAGTAATTTCCCGCATTGCAAGGTGCAATTCTGAAATTTTTTGCTTTTTCCTGCTCCTCTTAGCATGTTAAAGAAGATTCAAAGAGAGTGAGATGCCAGCTCCTTTCGGTCAGTCAGTAGCTTCAATCATTTCTGGACGTTTTTCAATGGTAAAAATCAATGAATATTGTAAATGCACACAGTAATTTCTCCGCATTGCAAGGTGCAATTCTGAAATTTTTTGCTTTTTCCTGCTCCTCTTAGCATGATAAAGAAGATTCAAAGAGAGTGAGATGCCAGCTCCTTTCATTCAGTCAGTAGCTTCAATCATTTCTGGACGTTTTTCAATGGCAAAAATCAATGAATATTGTAAATGCACAAACAGTAATTTCTCCGCATTGCAAGGTGCAATTCTGAAATTTTTTGCTTTTTCCTGCTCCTCTTTGCATGATAAAGAAGATTCAAAGAGAGTGAGATGCCAGCTCCTTTCATTCAGTCAGTAGCTTCAAACATTTCTGATATATGAATAACATGATGTTTTTCAATGGCAAAAATCAATGAATATTGTAAATGCACAAACAGTAATTTCTCCGCATTGCAAGGTGCAATTCTGAAATTTTTTGCTTTATCCTGCTCCTCTTAGCATGATAAAGAAGATTCAAAGAGAGTGAGATGCCAGCTCCTTTCATTCAGTCAGTAGATTCAATCATTTCTGGACGTTTTTCAATGGCAAAAATCAATGAATATTGTAAATGCACAAACAGTAATTTCTCCGCATTGCAAGGTGCAATTCTGAAATTTTTTGCTTTTTCCTGCTCCTCTTAGCATGATAAAGAAGATTCAAAGAGAGTGAGATGCCAGCTCCTTTCATTCAGTCAGTAGCTTCAAACATTTCTGGTATATGAATAACATGATGTTTTTCAATGGCAAAAATCAATGAATATTGTAAATGCACAAACAGTAATTTCTCCGCATTGCAAGGTGCAATTCTGAAATTTTTTGCTTTTTCCTGCTCCTCTTAGCATGTTAAAGAAGATTCAAAGAGAGTGAGATGCCAGCTCCTTTCGGTCAGTCAGTAGCTTCAATCATTTCTGGACGTTTTTCAATGGTAAAAATCAATGAATATTGTAAATGCACACAGTAATTTCTCCGCATTGCAAGGTGCAATTCTGAAATTTTTTGCTTTTTCCTGCTCCTCTTAGCATGATAAAGAAGATTCAAAGAGAGTGAGATGCCAGCTCCTTTCATTCAGTCAGTAGCTTCAATCATTTCTGGACGTTTTTCAATGGCAAAAATCAATGAATATTGTAAATGCACAAACAGTAATTTCTCCGCATTGCAAGGTGCAATTCTGAAATTTTTTGCTTTTTCCTGCTCCTCTTTGCATGATAAAGAAGATTCAAAGAGAGTGAGATGCCAGCTCCTTTCATTCAGTCAGTAGCTTCAAACATTTCTGATATATGAATAACATGATGTTTTTCAATGGCAAAAATCAATGAATATTGTAAATGCACAAACAGTAATTTCTCCGCATTGCAAGGTGCAATTCTGAAATTTTTTGCTTTATCCTGCTCCTCTTAGCATGATAAAGAAGATTCAAAGAGAGTGAGATGCCAGCTCCTTTCATTCAGTCAGTAGCTTCAATCATTTCTGGAAGTTTTTCAATGGCAAAAATCAATGAATATTGTAAATGCACAAACAGTAATTTCTCCGCATTGCAAGGTGCAATTCTGAAATTTTTTGCTTTTTCCTGCTCCTCTTAGCATGATAAAGAAGATTCAAAGAGAGTGAGATGCCAGCTCCTTTCATTCAGTCAGTAGCTTCAATCATTTCTGGTATATGAATAACATGATGTTTTTCAATGGCAAAAATCAATGAATTTTGTAAATGCACAAACAGTAATTTCTCCGCATTGCAAGGTGCAATTCTGAAATTTTTTGCTTTTTCCTGCTCCTCTTTGCATGATAAAGTAGATTCAAAGAGAGTGAGATGCCAGCTCCTTTCATTCAGTCAGTAGCTTCAAACATTTCTGATATATGAATAACATGATGTTTTTCAATGGCAAAAATCAATGAATATTGTAAATGCACAAACAGTAATTTCTCCGCATTGCAAGGTGCAATTCTGAAATTTTTTGCTTTTTCCTGCTCCTCTTAGCATGATAAAGAAGATTCAAAGAGAGTGAGATGCCAGCTCCTTTCATTCAGTCAGTAGATTCAATCATTTCTGGAAGTTTTTCAATGGCAAAAATCAATGAATATTGTAAATGCACAAAGAGTAATTTCTCCGCATTGCAAGGTGCAATTCTGAAATTTTTTGCTTTTTCCTGCTCCTCTTAGCATGATAAACAAGATTCAAAGAGAGTGAGATGCCAGCTCCTTTCATTCAGTCAGTAGCTTCAATCATTTCTGGTATATGAATAACATGATGTTTTTCAATGGCAAAAATCAATGAATTTTGTAAATGCACAAACAGTAATTTCTCCGCATTGCAAGGTGCAATTCTGAAATTTTTTGCTTTTTCCTGCTCCTCTTAGCATGATAAAGAAGATTCAAAGAGAGTGAGATGCCAGCTCCTTTCATTCAGTCAGTAGATTCAATCATTTCTGGACGTTTTTCAATGGCAAAAATCAATGAATATTGTAAATGCACAAACAGTAATTTCTCCGCATTGCAAGGTGCAATTCTGAAATTTTTTGCTTTTTCCTGATCCTCTTAGCATGATAAAGAAGATTCAAAGAGAGTGAGATGCCAGCTCCTTTCATTCAGTCTGTAGCTTCAAACATTTCTGGTATATGAATAACATGATGTTTTTCAATGGCAAAAATCAATGAATATTGTAAATGCACAAACAGTAATTTCTCCGCATTGCACGGTGATATTCAGAAATTTTTTGCTTTTTCCTGCTCCTCTTAGCATGTTAAAGAAGATTCAAAGAGAGTGAGATGCCAGCTCCTTTCGTTCAGTCAGTAGCTTCAATCATTTCTGGACGTTTTTCAATGGTAAAAATCAATGAATATTGTAAATGCACAAACAGTAATTTCTCCGCATTGCAAGGTGCAATTCTGAAATTTTTTGCTTTTTCCTGCTCCTCTTAGCATGATAAAGAAGATTCAAAGAGAGTAAGATGCCAGCTCCTTTCATTCAGTCAGTAGCTTCAAACATTTCTGGTATATGAATAACATGATGTTTTTCAATGGCAAAAATCAATGAATATTGTAAATGCACAAACAGTAATTTCTCCGCATTGCAAGGTGCAATTCTGAATTTTTTTGCTTTTTCCTGCTCCTCTTAGCATGATAAAGAAGATTCAAAGAGAGTGAGATGCCAGCTCCTTTCATTCAGTCAGTAGCTTCAATCATTTCTGGTATATGAATAACATGATGTTTTTCAATGGCAAAAATCAATGAATATTGTAAATGCACAAACAGTAATTTCTCCGCATTGCAAGGTGCAATTCTGAAATTTTTTGCTTTATCCTGCTCCTCTTAGCATGATAAAGAAGATTCAAAGAGAGTGAGATGCCAGCTCCTTTCATTCAGTCAGTAGCTTCAATCATTTCTGGAAGTTTTTCAATGGCAAAAATCAATGAATATTGTAAATGCACAAAGAGTAATTTCTCCGCATTGCAAGGTGCAATTCTGAAATTTTTTGCTTTTTCCTGCTCCTCTTAGCATGATAAACAAGATTCAAAGAGAGTGAGATAACAGCTCCTTTCATTCAGTCAGTAGCTTCAATCATTTCTGGTACATGAATAACATGATGTTTTTCAATGGCAAAAATCAATGAATTTTGTAAATGCACAAACAGTAATTTCTCCGCATTGCAAGGTGCAATTCTGAAATTTTTTGCTTTTTCCTGCTCCTCTTAGCATGATAAAGAAGATTCAAAGAGAGTGAGATGCCAGCTCCTTTCATTCAGTCAGTAGATTCAATCATTTCTGGACGTTTTTCAATGGCAAAAATCAATGAATATTGTAAATGCACAAACAGTAATTTCTCCGCATTGCAAGGTGCAATTCTGAAATTTTTTGCTTTTTCCTGCTCCTCTTAGCATGATAAAGAAGATTCAAAGAGAGTGAGATGCCAGCTCCTTTCATTCAGTCAGTAGCTTCAAACATTTCTGGTATATGAATAACATGATGTTTTTCAATGGCAAAAATCAATGAATATTGTAAATGCACAAACAGTAATTTCTCCGCATTGCAAGGTGCAATTCTGAAATTTTTTGCTTTTTCCTGCTCCTCTTAGCATGTTAAAGAAGATTCAAAGAGAGTGAGATGCCAGCTCCTTTCGGTCAGTCAGTAGCTTCAATCATTTCTGGACGTTTTTCAATGGTAAAAATCAATGAATATTGTAAATGCACACAGTAATTTCTCCGCATTGCAAGGTGCAATTCTGAAATTTTTTGCTTTTTCCTGCTCCTCTTAGCATGATAAAGAAGATTCAAAGAGAGTGAGATGCCAGCTCCTTTCATTCAGTCAGTAGCTTCAATCATTTCTGGACGTTTTTCAATGGCAAAAATCAATGAATATTGTAAATGCACAAACAGTAATTTCTCCGCATTGCAAGGTGCAATTCTGAAATTTTTTGCTTTTTCCTGCTCCTCTTTGCATGATAAAGAAGATTCAAAGAGAGTGAGATGCCAGCTCCTTTCATTCAGTCAGTAGCTTCAAACATTTCTGATATATGAATAACATGATGTTTTTCAATGGCAAAAATCAATGAATATTGTAAATGCACAAACAGTAATTTCTCCGCATTGCAAGGTGCAATTCTGAAATTTTTTGCTTTATCCTGCTCCTCTTAGCATGATAAAGAAGATTCAAAGAGAGTGAGATGCCAGATCCTTTCATTCAGTCAGTAGCTTCAATCATTTCTGGAAGTTTTTCAATGGCAAAAATCAATGAATATTGTAAATGCACAAACAGTAATTTCTCCGCATTGCAAGGTGCAATTCTGAAATTTTTTGCTTTTTCCTGCTCCTCTTAGCATGATAAAGAAGATTCAAAGAGAGTGAGATGCCAGCTCCTTTCATTCAGTCAGTAGCTTCAATCATTTCTGGTATATGAATAACATGATGTTTTTCAATGGCAAAAATCAATGAATTTTGTAAATGCACAAACAGTAATTTCTCCGCATTGCAAGGTGCAATTCTGAAATTTTTTGCTTTTTCCTGCTCCTCTTAGCATGATAAAGAAGATTCAAAGAGAGTGAGATGCCAGCTCCTTTCATTCAGTCAGTAGATTCAATCATTTCTGGACGTTTTTCAATGGCAAAAATCAATGAATATTGTAAATGCACAAACAGTAATTTCTCCGCATTGCAAGGTGCAATTCTGAAATTTTTTGCTTTTTCCTGCTCCTCTTAGCATGATAAAGAAGATTCAAAGAGAGTGAGATGCCAGCTCCTTTCATTCAGTCTGTAGCTTCAAACATTTCTGGTATATGAATAACATGATGTTTTTCAATGGCAAAAATCAATGAATATTGTAAATGCACAAACAGTAATTTCTCCGCATTGCACGGTGATATTCAGAAATTTTTTGCTTTTTCCTGCTCCTCTTAGCATGTTAAAGAAGATTCAAAGAGAGTGAGATGCCAGCTCCTTTCGTTCAGTCAGTAGCTTCAATCATTTCTGGACGTTTTTCAATGGTAAAAACCAATGAATATTGTAAATGCACAAACAGTAATTTCTCCGCATTGCAAGGTGCAATTCTGAAATTTTTTGCTTTTTCCTGCTCCTCTTAGCATGATAAAGAAGATTCAAAGAGAGTAAGATGCCAGCTCCTTTCATTCAGTCAGTAGCTTCAAACATTTCTGGTATATGAATAACATGATGTTTTTCAATGGCAAAAATCAATGAATATTGTAAATGCACAAACAGTAATTTCTCCGCATTGCAAGGTGCAATTCTGAATTTTTTTGCTTTTTCCTGCTCCTCTTAGCATGATAAAGAAGATTCAAAGAGAGTGAGATGCCAGCTCCTTTCATTCAGTCAGTAGCTTCAATCATTTCTGGACGTTTTTCAATGGCAAAAATCAATGAATATTGTAAATGCACAAACAGTAATTTCTCCGCATTGCAAGGTGCAATTCTGAAATTTTTTGCTTTTTCCTGCTCCTCTTAGCATGATAAAGAAGATTCAAAGAGAGTGATATGCCAGCTCCTTTCATTCAGTCAGTAGCTTCAATCATTTCTGGACGTTTTTCAATGGCAAAAATCAATGAATATTGTAAATGCACAAACAGTAATTTCTCCGCATTGCAAGGTGCAATTCTGAAATTTTTTGCTTTTTCCTGCTCCTCTTAGCATGATAAAGAAGATTCAAAGAGGGTGAGATGCCAGCTCCTTTCATTCAGTCAGTAGCTTCAAACATTTCTGGTATATGAATAACATGATGTTTTTCAATGGCAAAAATCAATGAATATTGTTAATGCACAAACAGTAATTTCTCCGCATTGCAAGGTGCAATTCTGAAATTTTTTGCTTTTTCCTGCTCCTCTTAGCATGATAAAGAAGATTCAAAGAGAGTGAGATGCCAGCTCCTTTCGTTCAGTCAGTAGCTTCAATCATTTCTTGACGTTTTTCAAAGGCAAAAATCATTGAATATTGTAAATGCACAAACAGTAATTTCTCCGCATTGCAAGGTGCAATTCTGAAATTTTTTACTTTTTCCTGCTCCTCTTAGCATGATAAAGAAGATTCAAAGAGAGTGAAGTGCCAGCTCCTTTCATTCAGTCAGTAGCTTCAATCATTTCTGGTATATGAATAACATGATGTTTTTCAATGGCAAAAATCAATGAATATTGTAAATGCACAAACAGTAATTTCTCCGCATTGCAAGGTGCAATTCTGAAATTTTTTGCTTTTTCCTGCTCCTCTTAGCATGATAAACAAGATTCAAAGAGAGTGAGATAACAGCTCCTTTCATTCAGTCAGTAGCTTCAATCATTTCTGGACGTTTTTCAATGGCAAAAATCAATGAATATTGTAAATGCACAAACAGTAATTTCTCCGCATTGCAAGGTGCAATTCTGAAATTTTTTGCTTTTTCCTGCTCCTCTTAGCATGATAAAGAAGATTCAAAGAGAGTGAGATGCCAGCTCCTTTCATTCAGTCAGTAGCTTCAATCATTTCTGGTATATGAATAACATGATGTTTTTCAATGGCAAAAATCAATGAATATTGTAAATGCACAAACAGTAATTTCTCCGCATTGCAAGGTGCAATTCTGAAATTTTTTGCTTTATCCTGCTCCTCTTAGCATGATAAAGAAGATTCAAAGAGAGTGAGATGCCAGCTCCTTTCATTCAGTCAGTAGCTTCAATCATTTCTGGAAGTTTTTCAATGGCAAAAATCAATGAATATTGTAAATGCACAAACAGTAATTTCTCCGCATTGCAAGGTGCAATTCTGAAATTTTTTGCTTTTTCCTGCTCCTCTTAGCATGATAAACAAGATTCAAAGAGAGTGAGATAACAGCTCCTTTCATTCAGTCAGTAGCTTCAATCATTTCTGGTATATGAATAACATGATGTTTTTCAATGGCAAAAATCAATGAATTTTGTAAATGCACAAACAGTAATTTCTCCGCATTGCAAGGTGCAATTCTGAAATTTTTTGCTTTTTCCTGCTCCTCTTAGCATGATAAAGAAGATTCAAAGAGAGTGAGATGCCAGCTCCTTTCATTCAGTCAGTAGATTCAATCATTTCTGGACGTTTTTCAATGGCAAAAATCAATGAATATTGTAAATGCACAAACAGTAATTTCTCCGCATTGCAAGGTGCAATTCTGAAATTTTTTGCTTTTTCCTGCTCCTCTTAGCATGATAAACAAGATTCAAAGAGAGTGAGATAACAGCTCCTTTCATTCAGTCAGTAGCTTCAATCATTTCTGGTATATGAATAACATGATGTTTTTCAATGGCAAAAATCAATGAATTTTGTAAATGCACAAACAGTAATTTCTCCGCATTGCAAGGTGCAATTCTGAAATTTTTTGCTTTTTCCTGCTCCTCTTAGCATGATAAAGAAGATTCAAAGAGAGTGAGATGCCAGCTCCTTTCATTCAGTCAGTAGATTCAATCATTTCTGGACGTTTTTCAATGGCAAAAATCAATGAATATTGTAAATGCACAAACAGTAATTTCTCCGCATTGCAAGGTGCAATTCTGAAATTTTTTGCTTTTTCCTGCTCCTCTTAGCATGATAAAGAAGATTCAAAGAGAGTGAGATGCCAGCTCCTTTCATTCAGTCAGTAGCTTCAAACATTTCTGGTATATGAATAACATGATGTTTTTCAATGGCAAAAATCAATGAATATTGTAAATGCACAAACAGTAATTTCTCCGCATTGCAAGGTGCAATTCTGAAATTTTTTGCTTTTTCCTGCTCCTCTTAGCATGATAAAGAAGTTTCAAAGAGAGTGAGATGCCAGCTCCTTTCATTCAGTCAGTAGCTTCAATCATTTCTGGACGTTTTTCAATGGCAAAAATCAATGAATATTGTAAATGCACAAACAGTAATTTCTCTGCATTGCAAGGTGCAATTCTGAAATTTTTTGCTTTTTCCTGCTCCTCTTAGCATGATAAAGAAGATTCAAAGAGAGTGAGATGCCAGCTCCTTTCGTTCAGTCAGTAGCTTCAATCATTTCTGGACGTTTTTCAATGGTAAAAATCAATGAATATTGTAAATGCACAAACAGTAATTTCTCCGCATTGCAAGGTGCAATTCTGAAATTTTTTGCTTTTTCCTGCTCCTCTTAGCATGATAAAGAAGATTCAAAGAGAGTGAGATGCCAGCTCCTTTCATTCAGTCAGTAGCTTCAATCATTTCTGGTATATGAATAACATGATGTTTTTCAATGGCAAAAATCAATGAATATTGTAAATGCACAAACAGTAATTTCTCCGCATTGCAAGGTGCAATTCTGAAATTTTTTGCTTTTTCCTGCTCCTCTTAGCATGATAAATAAGATTCAAAGAGAGTGAGATGCCAGCTCCTTTCATTCAGTCAGTAGCTTCAATCATTTCTGGAAGTTTTTCAATGGCAAAAATCAATGAATATTGTAAATGCACAAACAGTAATTTCTCCGCATTGCAAGGTGCAATTCTGAAATTTTTTGCTTTTACCTGCTCCTCTTAGCATGATAAAGAAGATTCAAAGAGAGTGAGATGCCAGCTCCTTTCATTCAGTCAGTAGCTTCAATCATTTCTGGACGTTTTTCAATGGCAAAAATCAATGAATATTGTAAATGCACAAACAGTAATTTCTCCGCATTGCAAGGTGCAATTCTGAAATTTTTTGCTTTTTCCTGCTCCTCTTAGCATGATAAAGAAGATTCAAAGAGAGTGAGATGCCAGCTCCTTTCATTCAGTCAGTAGCTTCAAACATTTCTGGTATATGAATAACATGATGTTTTTCAATGGCAAAAATCAATGAATATTGTAAATGCACAAACAGTAATTTCTCCGCATTGCAAGGTGCAATTCTGAAATTTTTTGCTTTTTCCTGCTCCTCTTAGCATGATAAAGAAGATTCAAAGAGAGTGAGATGCCAGCTCCTTTCTTTCAGTCAGTAGCTTCAAACATTTCTGGTATATGAATAACATGATGTTTTTCAATGGCAAAAATCAATGAATATTGTAAATGCACAAACAGTAATTTCTCCGCATTGCAAGGTGCAATTCTGAAATTTTTTGCTTTTTCCTGCTCCTCTTAGCATGATAAAGAAGATTCAAAGAGAGTGAGATGCCAGCTCCTTTCATTCAGTCAGTAGCTTCAATCATTTCTGGACGTTTTTCAATGGCAAAAATCAATGAATATTGTAAATGCACAAACAGTAATTTCTCCGCATTGCAAGGTGCAATTCTGAAATTTTTTGCTTTTTCCTGCTCCTCTTAGCATGATAAAGAAGATTCAAAGAGAGTGAGATGCCAGCTCCTTTCATTCAGTCAGTAGCTTCAAACATTTCTGGTATATGAATAACATGATGTTTTTCAATGGTAAAAATCAATGAATATTGTAAATGCACAAACAGTAATTTCTCCGCATTGCAAGGTGCAATTCTGAAATTTTTTGCTTTTTCCTGCTCCTCTTAGCATGATAAAGAAGATTCAAAGAGAGTGAGATGCCAGCTCCTTTCATTCAGTCAGTAGCTTCAATCATTTCTGGTATATGAATAACATGATGTTTTTCAATGGCAAAAATCAATGAATATTGTAAATGCACAAACAGTAATTTATCCGCATTGCAAGGTGCAATTCTGAAATTTTTTGCTTTTTCCTGCTCCTCTTAGCATGATAAAGAAGATTCAAAGAGAGTGAGATGCCAGCTCCTTTCATTCAGTCAGTAGCTTCAAACATTTCTGGTATATGAATAACATGAAGTTTTTCAATGGCAAAAATCAATGAATATTGTAAATGCACAAACAGTAATTTCTCCGCATTGCAAGGTGCAATTCTGAAATTTTTTGCTTTTTCCTGCTCCTCTTAGCATGATAAAGAAGATTCAAAGAGAGTGAGATGCCAGCTCCTTTCATTCAGTCAGTAGCTTCAATCATTTCTGGACGTTTTTCAATGGCAAAAATCAATGAATATTGTAAATGCACAAACAGTAATTTCTCCGCATTGCAAGGTGCAATTCTGAAATTTTTTGCTTTTTCCTGCTCCTCTTAGCATGATAAAGAAGATTCAAAGAGAGTGAGATGCCAGCTCCTTTCATTCAGTCAGTAGCTTCAATCATTTCTGGACGTTTTTCAATGGCAAAAATCAGTGAATATTGTAAATGCACAAACAGTAATTTCTCCGCATTGCAAGGTGCAATTCTGAAATTTTTTGCTTTTTCCTGCTCCTCTTAGCATGATAAAGAAGATTCAAAGAGAGTGAGATGCCAGCTCCTTTCATTCAGTCAGTAGCTTCAAACATTTCTGGTATATGAATAACATGATGTTTTTCAATGGCAAAAATCAATGAATATTGTAAATGCACAAACAGTAATTTCTCCGCATTGCAAGGTGCAATTCTGAAATTTTTTGCTTTTTCCTGCTCCTCTTAGCATGATAAAGAAGATTCAAAGAGAGTGAGATGCCAGCTCCTTTCATTCAGTCAGTAGCTTCAATCATTTCTGGTATATGAATAACATGATGTTTTTCAATGGCAAAAATCAATGAATATTGTAAATGCACAAACAGTAATTTATCCGCATTGCAAGGTGCAATTCTGAAATTTTTTGCTTTTTCCTGCTCCTCTTAGCATGATAAAGAAGATTCAAAGAGAGTGAGATGCCAGCTCCTTTCATTCAGTCAGTAGCTTCAAACATTTCTGGTATATGAATAACATGATGTTTTTCAATGTCAAAAATCAATGAATATTGTAAATGCACAAACAGTAATTTCTCCGCATTGCAAGGTGCAATTCTGAAATTTTTTGCTTTTTCCTGCTCCTCTTAGCATGATAAATAAGATTCAAAGAGAGTGAGATGCCAGCTCCTTTCATTCAGTCAGTAGCTTCAATCATTTCTGGAAGTTTTTCAATGGCAAAAATCAATGAATATTGTAAATGCACAAACAGTAATTTCTCAGCATTGCAAGGTGCAATTCTGAAATTTTTTGCTTTTACCTGCTCCTCTTAGCATGATAAAGAAGATTCAAAGAGAGTGAGATGCCAGCTCCTTTCATTCAGTCAGTAGCTTCAATCATTTCTGGACGTTCTTCAATGGCAAAAATCAATGAATATTGTAAATGCACAAACAGTAATTTCTCCGCATTGCAAGGTGCAATTCTGAAATTTTTTGCTTTTTCCTGCTCCTCTTAGCATGATAAAGAAGATTCAAAGAGAGTGAGATGCCAGCTCCTTTCATTCAGTCAGTAGCTTCAAACATTTCTGGTATATGAATAACATGATGTTTTTCAATGGCAAAAATCAATGAATATTGTAAATGCACAAACAGTAATTTCTCCGCATTGCAAGGTGCAATTCTGAAATTTTTTGCTTTTTCCTGCTCCTCTTAGCATGATAAAGAAGATTCAAAGAGAGTGAGATGCCAGCTCCTTTCATTCAGTCAGTAGCTTCAATCATTTCTGGACGTTTTTCAATGGCAAAAATCAGTGAATATTGTAAATGCACAAACAGTAATTTCTCCGCATTGCAAGGTGCAATTCTGAAATTTTTTGCTTTTTCCTGCTCCTCTTAGCATGATAAAGAAGATTCAAAGAGAGTGAGATGCCAGCTCCTTTCATTCAGTCAGTAGCTTCAAACATTTCTGGTATATGAATAACATGATGTTTTTCAATGGCAAAAATCAATGAATATTGTAAATGCACAAACAGTAATTTCTCCGCATTGCAAGGTGCAATTCTGAAATTTTTTGCTTTTTCCTGCTCCTCTTAGCATGATAAAGAAGATTCAAAGAGAGTGAGATGCCAGCTCCTTTCATTCAGTCAGTAGCTTCAATCATTTCTGGTATATGAATAACATGATGTTTTTCAATGGCAAAAATCAATGAATATTGTAAATGCACAAACAGTAATTTATCCGCATTGCAAGGTGCAATTCTGAAATTTTTTGCTTTTTCCTGCTCCTCTTAGCATGATAAAGAAGATTCAAAGAGAGTGAGATGCCAGCTCCTTTCATTCAGTCAGTAGCTTCAAACATTTCTGGTATATGAATAACATGATGTTTTTCAATGTCAAAAATCAATGAATATTGTAAATGCACAAACAGTAATTTCTCCGCATTGCAAGGTGCAATTCTGAAATTTTTTGCTTTTTCCTGCTCCTCTTAGCATGATAAATAAGATTCAAAGAGAGTGAGATGCCAGCTCCTTTCATTCAGTCAGTAGCTTCAATCATTTCTGGAAGTTTTTCAATGGCAAAAATCAATGAATATTGTAAATGCACAAACAGTAATTTCTCAGCATTGCAAGGTGCAATTCTGAAATTTTTTGCTTTTACCTGCTCCTCTTAGCATGATAAAGAAGATTCAAAGAGAGTGAGATGCCAGCTCCTTTCATTCAGTCAGTAGCTTCAATCATTTCTGGACGTTCTTCAATGGCAAAAATCAATGAATATTGTAAATGCACAAACAGTAATTTCTCCGCATTGCAAGGTGCAATTCTGAAATTTTTTGCTTTTTCCTGCTCCTCTTAGCATGATAAAGAAGATTCAAAGAGAGTGAGATGCCAGCTCCTTTCATTCAGTCAGTAGCTTCAAACATTTCTGGTATATGAATAACATGATGTTTTTCAATGGCAAAAATCAATGAATATTGTAAATGCACAAACAGTAATTTCTCCGCATTGCAAGGTGCAATTCTGAAATTTTTTGCTTTTTCCTGCTCCTCTTAGCATGATAAAGAAGATTCAAAGAGAGTGAGATGCCAGCTCCTTTCTTTCAGTCAGTAGCTTCAAACATTTCTGGTATATGAATAACATGATGTTTTTCAATGGCAAAAATCAATGAATATTGTAAATGCACAAACAGTAATTTCTCCGCATTGCAAGGTGCAATTCTGAAATTTTTTGCTTTTTCCTGCTCCTCTTAGCATGATAAAGAAGATTCAAAGAGAGTGAGATGCCAGCTCCTTTCATTCAGTCAGTAGCTTCAATCATTTCTGGACGTTTTTCAATGGCAAAAATCAATGAATATTGTAAATGCACAAACAGTAATTTCTCCGCATTGCAAGGTGCAATTCTGAAATTTTTTGCTTTTTCCTGCTCCTCTTAGCATGATAAAGAAGATTCAAAGAGAGTGAGATGCCAGCTCCTTTCATTCAGTCAGTAGCTTCAAACATTTCTGGTATATGAATAACATGATGTTTTTCAATGGTAAAAATCAATGAATATTGTAAATGCACAAACAGTAATTTCTCCGCATTGCAAGGTGCAATTCTGAAATTTTTTGCTTTTTCCTGCTCCTCTTAGCATGATAAAGAAGATTCAAAGAGAGTGAGATGCCAGCTCCTTTCATTCAGTCAGTAGCTTCAATCATTTCTGGTATATGAATAACATGATGTTTTTCAATGGCAAAAATCAATGAATATTGTAAATGCACAAACAGTAATTTATCCGCATTGCAAGGTGCAATTCTGAAATTTTTTGCTTTTTCCTGCTCCTCTTAGCATGATAAAGAAGATTCAAAGAGAGTGAGATGCCAGCTCCTTTCATTCAGTCAGTAGCTTCAAACATTTCTGGTATATGAATAACATGAAGTTTTTCAATGGCAAAAATCAATGAATATTGTAAATGCACAAACAGTAATTTCTCCGCATTGCAAGGTGCAATTCTGAAATTTTTTGCTTTTTCCTGCTCCTCTTAGCATGATAAAGAAGATTCAAAGAGAGTGAGATGCCAGCTCCTTTCATTCAGTCAGTAGCTTCAATCATTTCTGGACGTTTTTCAATGGCAAAAATCAATGAATATTGTAAATGCACAAACAGTAATTTCTCCGCATTGCAAGGTGCAATTCTGAAATTTTTTGCTTTTTCCTGCTCCTCTTAGCATGATAAAGAAGATTCAAAGAGAGCGAGATGCCAGCTCCTTTCATTCAGTCAGTAGCTTCAATCATTTCTGGAAGGTTTTCAATGGCAAAAATCAATGAATATTGTAAATGCACAAACAGTAATTTCTCCGCATTGCAAGGTGCAATTCTGAAATTTTTTGCTTTTTCCTGCTCCTCTTAGCATGATAAAGAAGATTCATAGAGAGTGAGATGCCAGCTCCTTTCATTCAGTCAGTAGCTTCAATCATTTCTGGACGTTTTTCAATGGCAAAAATCAATGAATATTGTAAATGCACAAACAGTAATTTCTCCGCATTGCAAGGTGCAATTCTGAAATTTTTTGCTTTTTCCTGCTCCTCTTAGCATGATAAAGAAGATTCAAAGAGAGTGAGATGCCAGCTCCTTTCATTCAGTCAGTAGCTTCAAACATTTCTGGTATATGAATAACATGATGTTTTTCAATGGCAAAAATCAATGAATATTGTAAATGCACAAACAGTAATTTCTCCGCATTGCAAGGTGCAATTCTGAAATTTTTTGCTTTTTCCTGCTCCTCTTAGCATGATAAAGAAGATTCAAAGAGAGTGAGATGCCAGCTCCTTTCATTCAGTCAGTAGCTTCAATCATTTCTGGACGTTTTTCAATGGCAAAAATCAATGAATATTGTAAATGCACAAACAGTAATTTCTCCGCATTGCAAGGTGCAATTCTGAAATTTTTTGCTTTTTCCTGCTCCTCTTAGCATGATAAAGAAGATTCAAAGAGAGTGAGATGCCAGCTCCTTTCATTCAGTCAGTAGCTTCAATCATTTCTGGACGTTTTTCAATGGCAAAAATCAGTGAATATTGTAAATGCACAAACAGTAATTTCTCCGCATTGCAAGGTGCAATTCTGAAATTTTTTGCTTTTTCCTGCTCCTCTTAGCATGATAAAGAAGATTCAAAGAGAGTGAGATGCCAGCTCCTTTCATTCAGTCAGTAGCTTCAAACATTTCTGGTATATGAATAACGATGTTTTTCAATGGCAAAAATCAATGAATATTGTAAATGCACAAACAGTAATTTCTCCGCATTGCAAGGTGCAATTCTGAAATTTTTTGCTTTTTCCTGCTCCTCTTAGCATGATAAAGAAGATTCAAAGAGAGTGAGATGCCAGCTCCTTTCATTCAGTCAGTAGCTTCAATCATTTCTGGACGTTTTTCAATGGCAAAAATCAATGAATATTGTAAATGCACAAACAGTAATTTCTCCGCATTGCAAGGTGCAATTCTGAAATTTTTTGCTTTTTCCTGCTCCTCTTAGCATGATAAAGAAGATTCAAAGAGAGTGAGATGCCAGCTCCTTTCATTCAGTCAGTAGCTTCAAACATTTCTGGTATATGAATAACATGATGTTTTTCAATGGCAAAAATCAATGAATATTGTAAATGCACAAACAGTAATTTCTCCGCATTGCAAGGTGCAATTCTGAAATTTTTTGCTTTTTCCTGCTCCTCTTAGCATGATAAAGAAGATTCAAAGAGAGTGAGATGCCAGCTCCTTTCATTCAGTCAGTAGCTTCAATCATTTCTGGACGTTTTTCAATGGCAAAAATCAATGAATATTGTAAATGCACAAACAGTAATTTCTCCGCATTGCAAGGTGCAATTCTGAAATTTTTTGCTTTTTCCTGCTCCTCTTAGCATGATAAAGAAGATTCAAAGAGAGTGAGATGCCAGCTCCTTTCATTCAGTCAGTAGCTTCAAACATTTCTGGTATATGAAAAACATGATGTTTTTCAATGGCAAAAATCAATGAATATTGTAAATGCACAAACAGTAATTTCTCCGCATTGCAAGGTGCAATTCTGAAATTTTTTGCTTTTTCCTGCTCCTCTTAGCATGATAAAGAAGATTCAAAGAGAGTGAGATGCCAGCTCCTTTCGTTCAGTCAGTAGCTTCAATCATTTCTGGACGTTTTTCAATGGCAAAAATCATTGAATATTGTAAATGCACAAACAGTAATTTCTCCGCATTGCAAGGTGCAATTCTGAAATTTTTTACTTTTTCCTGCTCCTCTTAGCATGATAAAGAAGATTCAAAGAGAGTGAGATGCCAGCTCCTTTCATTCAGTCAGTAGCTTCAATCATTTCTGGTATATGAATAACATGATGTTTTTCAATGGCAAAAATCAATGAATATTGTAAATGCACAAACAGTAATTTCTCCGCATTGCAAGGTGCAATTCTGAAATTTTTTGCTTTTTCCTGCTCCTCTTAGCATGATAAACAAGATTCAAAGAGAGTGAGATAACAGCTCCTTTCATTCAGTCAGTAGCTTCAATCATTTCTGGACGTTTTTCAATGGCAAAAATCAATGAATATTGTAAATGCACAAACAGTAATTTCTCCGCATTGCAAGGTGCAATTCTGAAATTTTTTGCTTTTTCCTGCTCCTCTTAGCATGATAAAGAAGATTCAAAGAGAGTGAGATGCCAGCTCCTTTCATTCAGTCAGTAGCTTCAATCATTTCTGGACGTTTTTCAATTGCAAAAATCAATGAATATTGTAAATGCACAAACAGTAATTTCTCCGCATTGCAAGGTGCAATTCTGAAATTTTTTGCTTTTTCCTGCTCATCTTAGCATGATAAAGAAGATTCAAAGAGAGTGAGATGCCAGCTACTTTCATTCAGTCAGTAGCTTCAATCATTTCTGGTATATGAATAACATGATGTTTTTCAATGGCAAAAATCAATGAATATTGTAAATGCACAAACAGTAATTTCTCCGCATTGCAAGGTGCAATTCTGAAATTTTTTGCTTTATCCTGCTCCTCTTAGCATGATAAAGAAGATTCAAAGAGAGTGAGATGCCAGCTCCTTTCATTCAGTCAGTAGCTTCAATCATTTCTGGAAGTTTTTCAATGGCAAAAATCAATGAATATTGTAAATGCACAAACAGTAATTTCTCCGCATTGCAAGGTGCAATTCTGAAATTTTTTGCTTTTTCCTGCTCCTCTTAGCATGATAAAGAAGATTCAAAGAGAGTGAGATGCCAGCTCCTTTCATTCAGTCAGTAGCTTCAATCATTTCTGGTATATGAATAACATGATGTTTTTCAATGGCAAAAATCAATGAATTTTGTAAATGCACAAACAGTAATTTCTCCGCATTGCAAGGTGCAATTCTGAAATTTTTTGCTTTTTCCTGCTCCTCTTAGCATGATAAAGAAGATTCAAAGAGAGTGAGATGCCAGCTCCTTTCATTCAGTCAGTAGATTCAATCATTTCTGGACGTTTTTCAATGGCAAAAATCAATGAATATTGTAAATGCACAAACAGTAATTTCTCCGCATTGCAAGGTGCAATTCTGAAATTTTTTGCTTTTTCCTGCTCCTCTTAGCATGATAAAGAAGATTCAAAGAGAGTGAGATGCCAGCTCCTTTCATTCAGTCTGTAGCTTCAAACATTTCTGGTATATGAATAACATGATGTTTTTCAATGGCAAAAATCAATGAATATTGTAAATGCACAAACAGTAATTTCTCCGCATTGCACGGTGATATTCAGAAATTTTTTGCTTTTTCCTGCTCCTCTTAGCATGTTAAAGAAGATTCAAAGAGAGTGAGATGCCAGCTCCTTTCGTTCAGTCAGTAGCTTCAATCATTTCTGGACGTTTTTCAATGGTAAAAATCAATGAATATTGTAAATGCACAAACAGTAATTTCTCCGCATTGCAAGGTGCAATTCTGAAATTTTTTGCTTTTTCCTGCTCCTCTTAGCATGATAAAGAAGATTCAAAGAGAGTAAGATGCCAGCTCCTTTCATTCAGTCAGTAGCTTCAAACATTTCTGGTATATGAATAACATGATGTTTTTCAATGGCAAAAATCAATGAATATTGTAAATGCACAAACAGTAATTTCTCCGCATTGCAAGGTGCAATTCTGAAATTTTTTGCTTTTTCCTGCTCCTCTTAGCATGATAAAGAAGATTCAAAGAGAGTGAGATGCCAGCTCCTTTCATTCAGTCAGTAGCTTCAATCATTTCTGGACGTTTTTCAATGGCAAAAATCAATGAATATTGTAAATGCACAAACAGTAATTTCTCCGCATTGCAAGGTGCAATTCTGAAATTTTTTGCTTTTTCCTGCTCCTCTTAGCATGATAAAGAAGATTCAAAGAGAGTGATATGCCAGCTCCTTTCATTCAGTCAGTAGCTTCAATCATTTCTGGACGTTTTTCAATGGCAAAAATCAATGAATATTGTAAATGCACAAACAGTAATTTCTCCGCATTGCAAGGTGCAATTCTGAAATTTTTTGCTTTTTCCTGCTCCTCTTAGCATGATAAAGAAGATTCAAAGAGGGTGAGATGCCAGCTCCTTTCATTCAGTCAGTAGCTTCAAACATTTCTGGTATATGAATAACATGATGTTTTTCAATGGCAAAAATCAATGAATATTGTTAATGCACAAACAGTAATTTCTCCGCATTGCAAGGTGCAATTCTGAAATTTTTTGCTTTTTCCTGCTCCTCTTAGCATGATAAAGAAGATTCAAAGAGAGTGAGATGCCAGCTCCTTTCATTCAGTCAGTAGCTTCAATCATTTCTGGACGTTTTTCAATGGCAAAAATCAATGAATATTGTAAATGCACAAACAGTAATTTCTCCGCATTGCAAGGTGCAATTCTGAAATTTTTTGCTTTTTCCTGCTCCTCTTAGCATGATAAAGAAGATTCAAAGAGAGCGAGATGCCAGCTCCTTTCATTCAGTCAGTAGCTTCAATCATTTCTGGAAGGTTTTCAATGGCAAAAATCAATGAATATTGTAAATGCACAAACAGTAATTTCTCCGCATTGCAAGGTGCAATTCTGAAATTTTTTGCTTTTTCCTGCTCCTCTTAGCATGATAAAGAAGATTCATAGAGAGTGAGATGCCAGCTCCTTTCATTCAGTCAGTAGCTTCAATCATTTCTGGACGTTTTTCAATGGCAAAAATCAATGAATATTGTAAATGCACAAACAGTAATTTCTCCGCATTGCAAGGTGCAATTCTGAAATTTTTTGCTTTTTCCTGCTCCTCTTAGCATGATAAAGAAGATTCAAAGAGAGTGAGATGCCAGCTCCTTTCATTCAGTCAGTAGCTTCAAACATTTCTGGTATATGAATAACATGATGTTTTTCAATGGCAAAAATCAATGAATATTGTAAATGCACAAACAGTAATTTCTCCGCATTGCAAGGTGCAATTCTGAAATTTTTTGCTTTTTCCTGCTCCTCTTAGCATGATAAAGAAGATTCAAAGAGAGTGAGATGCCAGCTCCTTTCATTCAGTCAGTAGCTTCAATCATTTCTGGACGTTTTTCAATGGCAAAAATCAATGAATATTGTAAATGCACAAACAGTAATTTCTCCGCATTGCAAGGTGCAATTCTGAAATTTTTTGCTTTTTCCTGCTCCTCTTAGCATGATAAAGAAGATTCAAAGAGAGTGAGATGCCAGCTCCTTTCATTCAGTCAGTAGCTTCAATCATTTCTGGACGTTTTTCAATGGCAAAAATCAGTGAATATTGTAAATGCACAAACAGTAATTTCTCCGCATTGCAAGGTGCAATTCTGAAATTTTTTGCTTTTTCCTGCTCCTCTTAGCATGATAAAGAAGATTCAAAGAGAGTGAGATGCCAGCTCCTTTCATTCAGTCAGTAGCTTCAAACATTTCTGGTATATGAATAACGATGTTTTTCAATGGCAAAAATCAATGAATATTGTAAATGCACAAACAGTAATTTCTCCGCATTGCAAGGTGCAATTCTGAAATTTTTTGCTTTTTCCTGCTCCTCTTAGCATGATAAAGAAGATTCAAAGAGAGTGAGATGCCAGCTCCTTTCATTCAGTCAGTAGCTTCAATCATTTCTGGACGTTTTTCAATGGCAAAAATCAATGAATATTGTAAATGCACAAACAGTAATTTCTCCGCATTGCAAGGTGCAATTCTGAAATTTTTTGCTTTTTCCTGCTCCTCTTAGCATGATAAAGAAGATTCAAAGAGAGTGAGATGCCAGCTCCTTTCATTCAGTCAGTAGCTTCAAACATTTCTGGTATATGAATAACATGATGTTTTTCAATGGCAAAAATCAATGAATATTGTAAATGCACAAACAGTAATTTCTCCGCATTGCAAGGTGCAATTCTGAAATTTTTTGCTTTTTCCTGCTCCTCTTAGCATGATAAAGAAGATTCAAAGAGAGTGAGATGCCAGCTCCTTTCATTCAGTCAGTAGCTTCAATCATTTCTGGACGTTTTTCAATGGCAAAAATCAATGAATATTGTAAATGCACAAACAGTAATTTCTCCGCATTGCAAGGTGCAATTCTGAAATTTTTTGCTTTTTCCTGCTCCTCTTAGCATGATAAAGAAGATTCAAAGAGAGTGAGATGCCAGCTCCTTTCATTCAGTCAGTAGCTTCAAACATTTCTGGTATATGAAAAACATGATGTTTTTCAATGGCAAAAATCAATGAATATTGTAAATGCACAAACAGTAATTTCTCCGCATTGCAAGGTGCAATTCTGAAATTTTTTGCTTTTTCCTGCTCCTCTTAGCATGATAAAGAAGATTCAAAGAGAGTGAGATGCCAGCTCCTTTCGTTCAGTCAGTAGCTTCAATCATTTCTGGACGTTTTTCAATGGCAAAAATCATTGAATATTGTAAATGCACAAACAGTAATTTCTCCGCATTGCAAGGTGCAATTCTGAAATTTTTTACTTTTTCCTGCTCCTCTTAGCATGATAAAGAAGATTCAAAGAGAGTGAGATGCCAGCTCCTTTCATTCAGTCAGTAGCTTCAATCATTTCTGGTATATGAATAACATGATGTTTTTCAATGGCAAAAATCAATGAATATTGTAAATGCACAAACAGTAATTTCTCCGCATTGCAAGGTGCAATTCTGAAATTTTTTGCTTTTTCCTGCTCCTCTTAGCATGATAAACAAGATTCAAAGAGAGTGAGATAACAGCTCCTTTCATTCAGTCAGTAGCTTCAATCATTTCTGGACGTTTTTCAATGGCAAAAATCAATGAATATTGTAAATGCACAAACAGTAATTTCTCCGCATTGCAAGGTGCAATTCTGAAATTTTTTGCTTTTTCCTGCTCCTCTTAGCATGATAAAGAAGATTCAAAGAGAGTGAGATGCCAGCTCCTTTCATTCAGTCAGTAGCTTCAATCATTTCTGGACGTTTTTCAATTGCAAAAATCAATGAATATTGTAAATGCACAAACAGTAATTTCTCCGCATTGCAAGGTGCAATTCTGAAATTTTTTGCTTTTTCCTGCTCATCTTAGCATGATAAAGAAGATTCAAAGAGAGTGAGATGCCAGCTACTTTCATTCAGTCAGTAGCTTCAATCATTTCTGGTATATGAATAACATGATGTTTTTCAATGGCAAAAATCAATGAATATTGTAAATGCACAAACAGTAATTTCTCCGCATTGCAAGGTGCAATTCGGAAATTTTTTGCTTTATCCTGCTCCTCTTAGCATGATAAAGAAGATTCAAAGAGAGTGAGATGCCAGCTCCTTTCATTCAGTCAGTAGCTTCAATCATTTCTGGAAGTTTTTCAATGGCAAAAATCAATGAATATTGTAAATGCACAAACAGTAATTTCTCCGCATTGCAAGGTGCAATTCTGAAATTTTTTGCTTTTTCCTGCTCCTCTTAGCATGATAAAGAAGATTCAAAGAGAGTGAGATGCCAGCTCCTTTCATTCAGTCAGTAGCTTCAATCATTTCTGGTATATGAATAACATGATGTTTTTCAATGGCAAAAATCAATGAATTTTGTAAATGCACAAACAGTAATTTCTCCGCATTGCAAGGTGCAATTCTGAAATTTTTTGCTTTTTCCTGCTCCTCTTAGCATGATAAAGAAGATTCAAAGAGAGTGAGATGCCAGCTCCTTTCATTCAGTCAGTAGATTCAATCATTTCTGGACGTTTTTCAATGGCAAAAATCAATGAATATTGTAAATGCACAAACAGTAATTTCTCCGCATTGCAAGGTGCAATTCTGAAATTTTTTGCTTTTTCCTGCTCCTCTTAGCATGATAAAGAAGATTCAAAGAGAGTGAGATGCCAGCTCCTTTCATTCAGTCTGTAGCTTCAAACATTTCTGGTATATGAATAACATGATGTTTTTCAATGGCAAAAATCAATGAATATTGTAAATGCACAAACAGTAATTTCTCCGCATTGCACGGTGATATTCAGAAATTTTTTGCTTTTTCCTGCTCCTCTTAGCATGTTAAAGAAGATTCAAAGAGAGTGAGATGCCAGCTCCTTTCGTTCAGTCAGTAGCTTCAATCATTTCTGGACGTTTTTCAATGGTAAAAATCAATGAATATTGTAAATGCACAAACAGTAATTTCTCCGCATTGCAAGGTGCAATTCTGAAATTTTTTGCTTTTTCCTGCTCCTCTTAGCATGATAAAGAAGATTCAAAGAGAGTAAGATGCCAGCTCCTTTCATTCAGTCAGTAGCTTCAAACATTTCTGGTATATGAATAACATGATGTTTTTCAATGGCAAAAATCAATGAATATTGTAAATGCACAAACAGTAATTTCTCCGCATTGCAAGGTGCAATTCTGAAATTTTTTGCTTTTTCCTGCTCCTCTTAGCATGATAAAGAAGATTCAAAGAGAGTGAGATGCCAGCTCCTTTCATTCAGTCAGTAGCTTCAATCATTTCTGGACGTTTTTCAATGGCAAAAATCAATGAATATTGTAAATGCACAAACAGTAATTTCTCCGCATTGCAAGGTGCAATTCTGAAATTTTTTGCTTTTTCCTGCTCCTCTTAGCATGATAAAGAAGATTCAAAGAGAGTGATATGCCAGCTCCTTTCATTCAGTCAGTAGCTTCAATCATTTCTGGACGTTTTTCAATGGCAAAAATCAATGAATATTGTAAATGCACAAACAGTAATTTCTCCGCATTGCAAGGTGCAATTCTGAAATTTTTTGCTTTTTCCTGCTCCTCTTAGCATGATAAAGAAGATTCAAAGAGGGTGAGATGCCAGCTCCTTTCATTCAGTCAGTAGCTTCAAACATTTCTGGTATATGAATAACATGATGTTTTTCAATGGCAAAAATCAATGAATATTGTTAATGCACAAACAGTAATTTCTCCGCATTGCAAGGTGCAATTCTGAAATTTTTTGCTTTTTCCTGCTCCTCTTAGCATGATAAAGAAGATTCAAAGAGAGTGAGATGCCAGCTCCTTTCGTTCAGTCAGTAGCTTCAATCATTTCTTGACGTTTTTCAAAGGCAAAAATCATTGAATATTGTAAATGCACAAACAGTAATTTCTCCGCATTGCAAGGTGCAATTCTGAAATTTTTTACTTTTTCCTGCTCCTCTTAGCATGATAAAGAAGATTCAAAGAGAGTGAAGTGCCAGCTCCTTTCATTCAGTCAGTAGCTTCAATCATTTCTGGTATATGAATAACATGATGTTTTTCAATGGCAAAAATCAATGAATATTGTAAATGCACAAACAGTAATTTCTCCCCATTGCAAGGTGCAATTCTGAAATTTTTTGCTTTTTCCTGCTCCTCTTAGCATGATAAACAAGATTCAAAGAGAGTGAGATAGCAGCTCCTTTCATTCAGTCAGTAGCTTCAATCATTTCTGGACGTTTTTCAATGGCAAAAATCAATGAATATTGTAAATGCACAAACAGTAATTTCTCCGCATTGCAAGGTGCAATTCTGAAATTTTTTGCTTTTTCCTGCTCCTCTTAGCATGATAAAGAAGATTCAAAGAGAGTGAGATGCCAGCTCCTTTCATTCAGTCAGTAGCTTCAATCATTTCTGGAAGTTTTTCAATGGCAAAAATCAATGAATATTGTAAATGCACAAAGAGTAATTTCTCCGCATTGCAAGGTGCAATTCTGAAATTTTTTGCTTTTTCCTGCTCCTCTTAGCATGATAAACAAGATTCAAAGAGAGTGAGATAACAGCTCCTTTCATTCAGTCAGTAGCTTCAATCATTTCTGGTACATGAATAACATGATGTTTTTCAATGGCAAAAATCAATGAATTTTGTAAATGCACAAACAGTAATTTCTCCGCATTGCAAGGTGCAATTCTGAAATTTTTTGCTTTTTCCTGCTCCTCTTAGCATGATAAAGAAGATTCAAAGAGAGTGAGATGCCAGCTCCTTTCATTCAGTCAGTAGATTCAATCATTTCTGGACGTTTTTCAATGGCAAAAATCAATGAATATTGTAAATGCACAAACAGTAATTTCTCCGCATTGCAAGGTGCAATTCTGAAATTTTTTGCTTTTTCCTGCTCCTCTTAGCATGATAAAGAAGATTCAAAGAGAGTGAGATGCCAGCTCCTTTCATTCAGTCAGTAGCTTCAAACATTTCTGGTATATGAATAACATGATGTTTTTCAATGGCAAAAATCAATGAATATTGTAAATGCACAAACAGTAATTTCTCCGCATTGCAAGGTGCAATTCTGAAATTTTTTGCTTTTTCCTGCTCCTCTTAGCATGTTAAAGAAGATTCAAAGAGAGTGAGATGCCAGCTCCTTTCGGTCAGTCAGTAGCTTCAATCATTTCTGGACGTTTTTCAATGGTAAAAATCAATGAATATTGTAAATGCACAAACAGTAATTTCTCCGCATTGCAAGGTGCAATTCTGAAATTTTTTGCTTTTTCCTGCTCCTCTTAGCATGATAAAGAAGATTCAAAGAGAGTGAGATGCCAGCTCCTTTCATTCAGTCAGTAGCTTCAATCATTTCTGGACGTTTTTCAATGGCAAAAATCAATGAATATTGTAAATGCACAAACAGTAATTTCTCCGCATTGCAAGGTGCAATTCTGAAATTTTTTGCTTTTTCCTGCTCCTCTTTGCATGATAAAGAAGATTCAAAGAGAGTGAGATGCCAGCTCCTTTCATTCAGTCAGTAGCTTCAAACATTTCTGATATATGAATAACATGATGTTTTTCAATGGCAAAAATCAATGAATATTGTAAATGCACAAACAGTAATTTCTCCGCATTGCAAGGTGCAATTCTGAAATTTTTTGCTTTATCCTGCTCCTCTTAGCATGATAAAGAAGATTCAAAGAGAGTGAGATGCCAGCTCCTTTCATTCAGTCAGTAGCTTCAATCATTTCTGGAAGTTTTTCAATGGCAAAAATCAATGAATATTGTAAATGCACAAACAGTAATTTCTCCGCATTGCAAGGTGCAATTCTGAAATTTTTTGCTTTTTCCTGCTCCTCTTAGCATGATAAAGAAGATTCAAAGAGAGTGAGATGCCAGCTCCTTTCATTCAGTCAGTAGCTTCAATCATTTCTGGTATATGAATAACATGATGTTTTTCAATGGCAAAAATCAATGAATTTTGTAAATGCACAAACAGTAATTTCTCCGCATTGCAAGGTGCAATTCTGAAATTTTTTGCTTTTTCCTGCTCCTCTTAGCATGATAAAGAAGATTCAAAGAGAGTGAGATGCCAGCTCCTTTCATTCAGTCAGTAGATTCAATCATTTCTGGACGTTTTTCAATGGCAAAAATCAATGAATATTGTAAATGCACAAACAGTAATTTCTCCGCATTGCAAGGTGCAATTCTGAAATTTTTTGCTTTTTCCTGCTCCTCTTAGCATGATAAAGAAGATTCAAAGAGAGTGAGATGCCAGCTCCTTTCATTCAGTCTGTAGCTTCAAACATTTCTGGTATATGAATAACATGATGTTTTTCAATGGCAAAAATCAATGAATATTGTAAATGCACAAACAGTAATTTCTCCGCATTGCACGGTGATATTCAGAAATTTTTTGCTTTTTCCTGCTCCTCTTAGCATGTTAAAGAAGATTCAAAGAGAGTGAGATGCCAGCTCCTTTCGTTCAGTCAGTAGCTTCAATCATTTCTGGACGTTTTTCAATGGTAAAAATCAATGAATATTGTAAATGCACAAACAGTAATTTCTCCGCATTGCAAGGTGCAATTCTGAAATTTTTTGCTTTTTCCTGCTCCTCTTAGCATGATAAAGAAGATTCAAAGAGAGTAAGATGCCAGCTCCTTTCATTCAGTCAGTAGCTTCAAACATTTATGGTATATGAATAACATGATGTTTTTCAATGGCAAAAATCAATGAATATTGTAAATGCACAAACAGTAATTTCTCCGCATTGCAAGGTGCAATTCTGAATTTTTTTGCTTTTTCCTGCTCCTCTTAGCATGATAAAGAAGATTCAAAGAGAGTGAGATGCCAGCTCCTTTCATTCAGTCAGTAGCTTCAATCATTTCTGGACGTTTTTCAATGGCAAAAATCAATGAATATTGTAAATGCACAAACAGTAATTTCTCCGCATTGCAAGGTGCAATTCTGAAATTTTTTGCTTTTTCCTGCTCCTCTTAGCATGATAAAGAAGATTCAAAGAGAGTGATATGCCAGCTCCTTTCATTCAGTCAGTAGCTTCAATCATTTCTGGACGTTTTTCAATGGCAAAAATCAATGAATATTGTAAATGCACAAACAGTAATTTCTCCGCATTGCAAGGTGCAATTCTGAAATTTTTTGCTTTTTCCTGCTCCTCTTAGCATGATAAAGAAGATTCAAAGAGGGTGAGATGCCAGCTCCTTTCATTCAGTCAGTAGCTTCAAACATTTCTGGTATATGAATAACATGATGTTTTTCAATGGCAAAAATCAATGAATATTGTTAATGCACAAACAGTAATTTCTCCGCATTGCAAGGTGCAATTCTGAAATTTTTTGCTTTTTCCTGCTCCTCTTAGCATGATAAAGAAGATTCAAAGAGGGTGAGATGCCAGCTCCTTTCATTCAGTCAGTAGCTTCAAACATTTCTGGTATATGAATAACATGATGTTTTTCAATGGCAAAAATCAATGAATATTGTTAATGCACAAACAGTAATTTCTCCGCATTGCAAGGTGCAATTCTGAAATTTTTTGCTTTTTCCTGCTCCTCTTAGCATGATAAAGAAGATTCAAAGAGAGTGAGATGCCAGCTCCTTTCGTTCAGTCAGTAGCTTCAATCATTTCTGGACGTTTTTCAATGGTAAAAATCAATGAATATTGTAAATGCACAAACAGTAATTTCTCCGCATTGCAAGGTGCAATTCTGAAATTTTTTGCTTTTTCCTGCTCCTCTTAGCATGATAAAGAAGATTCAAAGAGAGTAATATGCCAGCTCCTTTCATTCAGTCAGTAGCTTCAAACATTTCTGGTATATGAATAACATGATGTTTTTCAATGGCAAAAATCAATGAATATTGTAAATGCACAAACAGTAATTTCTCCGCATTGCAAGGTGCAATTCTGAATTTTTTTGCTTTTTCCTGCTCCTCTTAGCATGATAAAGAAGATTCAAAGAGAGTGAGATGCCAGCTCCTTTCATTCAGTCAGTAGCTTCAATCATTTCTGGACGTTTTTCAATGGCAAAAATCAATGAATATTGTAAATGCACAAACAGTAATTTCTCCGCATTGCAAGGTGCAATTCTGAAATTTTTTGCTTTTTCCTGCTCCTCTTAGCATGATAAAGAAGATTCAAAGAGAGTGATATGCCAGCTCCTTTCATTCAGTCAGTAGCTTCAATCATTTCTGGACGTTTTTCAATGGCAAAAATCAATGAATATTGTAAATGCACAAACAGTAATTTCTCCGCATTGCAAGGTGCAATTCTGAAATTTTTTGCTTTTTCCTGCTCCTCTTAGCATGATAAAGAAGATTCAAAGAGGGTGAGATGCCAGCTCCTTTCATTCAGTCAGTAGCTTCAAACATTTCTGGTATATGAATAACATGATGTTTTTCAATGGCAAAAATCAATGAATATTGTTAATGCACAAACAGTAATTTCTCCGCATTGCAAGGTGCAATTCTGAAATTTTTTGCTTTTTCCTGCTCCTCTTAGCATGATAAAGAAGATTCAAAGAGAGTGAGATGCCAGCTCCTTTCGTTCAGTCAGTAGCTTCAATCATTTCTTGACGTTTTTCAAAGGCAAAAATCATTGAATATTGTAAATGCACAAACAGTAATTTCTCCGCATTGCAAGGTGCAATTCTGAAATTTTTTACTTTTTCCTGCTCCTCTTAGCATGATAAAGAAGATTCAAAGAGAGTGAAGTGCCAGCTCCTTTCATTCAGTCAGTAGCTTCAATCATTTCTGGTATATGAATAACATGATGTTTTTCAATGGCAAAAATCAATGAATATTGTAAATGCACAAACAGTAATTTCTCCGCATTGCAAGGTGCAATTCTGAAATTTTTTGCTTTTTCCTGCTCCTCTTAGCATGATAAACAAGATTCAAAGAGAGTGAGATAACAGCTCCTTTCATTCAGTCAGTAGCTTCAATCATTTCTGGACGTTTTTCAATGGCAAAAATCAATGAATATTGTAAATGCACAAACAGTAATTTCTCCGCATTGCAAGGTGCAATTCTGAAATTTTTTGCTTTTTCCTGCTCCTCTTAGCATGATAAAGAAGATTCAAAGAGAGTGAGATGCCAGCTCCTTTCATTCAGTCAGTAGCTTCAATCATTTCTGGTATATGAATAACATGATGTTTTTCAATGGCAAAAATCAATGAATATTGTAAATGCACAAACAGTAATTTCTCCGCATTGCAAGGTGCAATTCTGAAATTTTTTGCTTTATCCTGCTCCTCTTAGCATGATAAAGAAGATTCAAAGAGAGTGAGATGCCAGCTCCTTTCATTCAGTCAGTAGCTTCAATCATTTCTGGAAGTTTTTCAATGGCAAAAATCAATGAATATTGTAAATGCACAAACAGTAATTTCTCCGCATTGCAAGGTGCAATTCTGAAATTTTTTGCTTTTTCCTGCTCCTCTTAGCATGATAAACAAGATTCAAAGAGAGTGAGATAACAGCTCCTTTCATTCAGTCAGTAGCTTCAATCATTTCTGGTATATGAATAACATGATGTTTTTCAATGGCAAAAATCAATGAATTTTGTAAATGCACAAACAGTAATTTCTCCGCATTGCAAGGTGCAATTCTGAAATTTTTTGCTTTTTCCTGCTCCTCTTAGCATGATAAAGAAGATTCAAAGAGAGTGAGATGCCAGCTCCTTTCATTCAGTCAGCAGATTCAATCATTTCTGGACGTTTTTCAATGGCAAAAATCAATGAATATTGTAAATGCACAAACAGTAATTTCTCCGCATTGCAAGGTGCAATTCTGAAATTTTTTGCTTTTTCCTGCTCCTCTTAGCATGATAAAGAAGATTCAAAGAGAGTGAGATGCCAGCTCCTTTCATTCAGTCAGTAGCTTCAAACATTTCTGGTATATGAATAACATGATGTTTTTCAATGGCAAAAATCAATGAATATTGTAAATGCACAAACAGTAATTTCTCCGCATTGCAAGGTGCAATTCTGAAATTTTTTGCTTTTTCCTGCTCCTCTTAGCATGATAAAGAAGTTTCAAAGAGAGTGAGATGCCAGCTCCTTTCATTCAGTCAGTAGCTTCAATCATTTCTGGACGTTTTTCAATGGCAAAAATCAATGAATATTGTAAATGCACAAACAGTAATTTCTCCGCATTGCAAGGTGCAATTCTGAAATTTTTTGCTTTATCCTGCTCCTCTTAGCATGATAAAGAAGATTCAAAGAGAGTGAGATGCCAGCTCCTTTCATTCAGTCAGTAGCTTCAATCATTTCTGGAAGTTTTTCAATGGCAAAAATCAAAGAATATTGTAAATGCACAAACAGTAATTTCTCCGCATTGCAAGGTGCAATTCTGAAATTTTTTGCTTTTTCCTGCTCCTCTTAGCATGATAAAGAAGATTCAAAGAGAGTGAGATGCCAGCTCCTTTCATTCAGTCAGTAGCTTCAATCATTTCTGGTATATGAATAACATGATGTTTTTCAATGGCAAAAATCAATGAATTTTGTAAATGCACAAACAGTAATTTCTCCGCATTGCAAGGTGCAATTCTGAAATTTTTTGCTTTTTCCTGCTCCTCTTAGCATGATAAAGAAGATTCAAAGAGAGTGAGATGCCAGCTCCTTTCATTCAGTCTGTAGCTTCAAACATTTCTGGTATATGAATAACATGATGTTTTTCAATGGCAAAAATCAATGAATATTGTAAATGCACAAACAGTAATTTCTCCGCATTGCACGGTGATATTCAGAAATTTTTTGCTTTTTCCTGCTCCTCTTAGCATGTTAAAGAAGATTCAAAGAGAGTGAGATGCCAGCTCCTTTCGTTCAGTCAGTAGCTTCAATCATTTCTGGACGTTTTTCAATGGTAAAAATCAATGAATATTGTAAATGCACAAACAGTAATTTCTCCGCATTGCAAGGTGCAATTCTGAAATTTTTTGCTTTTTCCTGCTCCTCAGCATGATAAAGAAGATTCAAAGAGAGTAAGATGCCAGCTCCTTTCATTCAGTCAGTAGCTTCAAACATTTCTGGTATATGAATAACATGATGTTTTTCAATGGCAAAAATCAATGAATATTGTAAATGCACAAACAGTAATTTCTCCGCATTGCAAGGTGCAATTCTGAAATTTTTTGCTTTTTCCTGCTCCTCTTAGCATGATAAAGAAGATTCAAAGAGAGTGAGATGCCAGCTCCTTTCATTCAGTCAGTAGCTTCAATCATTTCTGGACGTTTTTCAATGGCAAAAATCAATGAATATTGTAAATGCACAAACAGTAATTTCTCCGCATTGCAAGGTGCAATTCTGAAATTTTTTGCTTTTTCCTGCTCCTCTTAGCATGATAAAGAAGATTCAAAGAGAGTGATATGCCAGCTCCTTTCATTCAGTCAGTAGCTTCAATCATTTCTGGACGTTTTTCAATGGCAAAAATCAATGAATATTGTAAATGCACAAACAGTAATTTCTCCGCATTGCAAGGTGCAATTCTGAAATTTTTTGCTTTTTCCTGCTCCTCTTAGCATGATAAAGAAGATTCAAAGAGGGTGAGATGCCAGCTCCTTTCATTCAGTCAGTAGCTTCAAACATTTCTGGTATTTGAATAACATGATGTTTTTCAATGGCAAAAATCAATGAATATTGTTAATGCACAAACAGTAATTTCTCCGCATTGCAAGGTGCAATTCTGAAATTTTTTGCTTTTTCCTGCTCCTCTTAGCATGATAAAGAAGATTCAAAGAGAGTGAGATGCCAGCTCCTTTCGTTCAGTCAGTAGCTTCAATCATTTCTTGACGTTTTTCAAAGGCAAAAATCATTGAATATTGTAAATGCACAAACAGTAATTTCTCCGCATTGCAAGGTGCAATTCTGAAATTTTTTACTTTTTCCTGCTCCTCTTAGCATGATAAAGAAGATTCAAAGAGAGTGAAGTGCCAGCTCCTTTCATTCAGTCAGTAGCTTCAATCATTTCTGGTATATGAATAACATGATGTTTTTCAATGGCAAAAATCAATGAATATTGTAAATGCACAAACAGTAATTTCTCCGCATTGCAAGGTGCAATTCTGAAATTTTTTGCTTTTTCCTGCTCCTCTTAGCATGATAAACAAGATTCAAAGAGAGTGAGATAGCAGCTCCTTTCATTCAGTCAGTAGCTTCAATCATTTCTGGACGTTTTTCAATGGCAAAAATCAATGAATATTGTAAATGCACAAACAGTAATTTCTCCGCATTGCAAGGTGCAATTCTGAAATTTTTTGCTTTTTCCTGCTCCTCTTAGCATGATAAAGAAGATTCAAAGAGAGTGAGATGCCAGCTCCTTTCATTCAGTCAGTAGCTTCAATCATTTCTGGTATATGAATAACATGATGTTTTTCAATGGCAAAAATCAATGAATATTGTAAATGCACAAACAGTAATTTCTCCGCATTGCAAGGTGCAATTCTGAAATTTTTTGCTTTTTCCTGCTCCTCTTAGCATGATAAAGAAGATTCAAAGAGAGTGAGATGCCAGCTCCTTTCATTCAGTCAGTAGCTTCAATCATTTCTGGAAGTTTTTCAATGGCAAAAATCAATGAATATTGTAAATGCACAAAGAGTAATTTCTCCGCATTGCAAGGTGCAATTCTGAAATTTTTTGCTTTTTCCTGCTCCTCTTAGCATGATAAACAAGATTCAAAGAGAGTGAGATAACAGCTCCTTTCATTCAGTCAGTAGCTTCAATCATTTCTGGTACATGAATAACATGATGTTTTTCAATGGCAAAAATCAATGAATTTTGTAAATGCACAAACAGTAATTTCTCCGCATTGCAAGGTGCAATTCTGAAATTTTTTGCTTTTTCCTGCTCCTCTTAGCATGATAAAGAAGATTCAAAGAGAGTGAGATGCCAGCTCCTTTCATTCAGTCAGTAGATTCAATCATTTCTGGACGTTTTTCAATGGCAAAAATCAATGAATATTGTAAATGCACAAACAGTAATTTCTCCGCATTGCAAGGTGCAATTCTGAAATTTTTTGCTTTTTCCTGCTCCTCTTAGCATGATAAAGAAGATTCAAAGAGAGTGAGATGCCAGCTCCTTTCATTCAGTCAGTAGCTTCAAACATTTCTGGTATATGAATAACATGATGTTTTTCAATGGCAAAAATCAATGAATATTGTAAATGCACAAACAGTAATTTCTCCGCATTGCAAGGTGCAATTCTGAAATTTTTTGCTTTTTCCTGCTCCTCTTAGCATGTTAAAGAAGATTCAAAGAGAGTGAGATGCCAGCTCCTTTCGGTCAGTCAGTAGCTTCAATCATTTCTGGACGTTTTTCAATGGTAAAAATCAATGAATATTGTAAATGCACAAACAGTAATTTCTCCGCATTGCAAGGTGCAATTCTGAAATTTTTTGCTTTTTCCTGCTCCTCTTAGCATGATAAAGAAGATTCAAAGAGAGTGAGATGCCAGCTCCTTTCATTCAGTCAGTAGCTTCAATCATTTCTGGACGTTTTTCAATGGCAAAAATCAATGAATATTGTAAATGCACAAACAGTAATTTCTCCGCATTGCAAGGTGCAATTCTGAAATTTTTTGCTTTTTCCTGCTCCTCTTTGCATGATAAAGAAGATTCAAAGAGAGTGAGATGCCAGCTCCTTTCATTCAGTCAGTAGCTTCAAACATTTCTGATATATGAATAACATGATGTTTTTCAATGGCAAAAATCAATGAATATTGTAAATGCACAAACAGTAATTTCTCCGCATTGCAAGGTGCAATTCTGAAATTTTTTGCTTTATCCTGCTCCTCTTAGCATGATAAAGAAGATTCAAAGAGAGTGAGATGCCAGCTCCTTTCATTCAGTCAGTAGCTTCAATCATTTCTGGAAGTTTTTCAATGGCAAAAATCAATGAATATTGTAAATGCACAAACAGTAATTTCTCCGCATTGCAAGGTGCAATTCTGAAATTTTTTGCTTTTTCCTGCTCCTCTTAGCATGATAAAGAAGATTCAAAGAGAGTGAGATGCCAGCTCCTTTCATTCAGTCAGTAGCTTCAATCATTTCTGGTATATGAATAACATGATGTTTTTCAATGGCAAAAATCAATGAATTTTGTAAATGCACAAACAGTAATTTCTCCGCATTGCAAGGTGCAATTCTGAAATTTTTTGCTTTTTCCTGCTCCTCTTAGCATGATAAAGAAGATTCAAAGAGAGTGAGATGCCAGCTCCTTTCATTCAGTCAGTAGATTCAATCATTTCTGGACGTTTTTCAATGGCAAAAATCAATGAATATTGTAAATGCACAAACAGTAATTTCTCCGCATTGCAAGGTGCAATTCTGAAATTTTTTGCTTTTTCCTGCTCCTCTTAGCATGATAAAGAAGATTCAAAGAGAGTGAGATGCCAGCTCCTTTCATTCAGTCTGTAGCTTCAAACATTTCTGGTATATGAATAACATGATGTTTTTCAATGGCAAAAATCAATGAATATTGTAAATGCACAAACAGTAATTTCTCCGCATTGCACGGTGATATTCAGAAATTTTTTGCTTTTTCCTGCTCCTCTTAGCATGTTAAAGAAGATTCAAAGAGAGTGAGATGCCAGCTCCTTTCGTTCAGTCAGTAGCTTCAATCATTTCTGGACGTTTTTCAATGGTAAAAATCAATGAATATTGTAAATGCACAAACAGTAATTTCTCCGCATTGCAAGGTGCAATTCTGAAATTTTTTGCTTTTTCCTGCTCCTCTTAGCATGATAAAGAAGATTCAAAGAGAGTAAGATGCCAGCTCCTTTCATTCAGTCAGTAGCTTCAAACATTTCTGGTATATGAATAACATGATGTTTTTCAATGGCAAAAATCAATGAATATTGTAAATGCACAAACAGTAATTTCTCCGCATTGCAAGGTGCAATTCTGAATTTTTTTGCTTTTTCCTGCTCCTCTTAGCATGATAAAGAAGATTCAAAGAGAGTGAGATGCCAGCTCCTTTCATTCAGTCAGTAGCTTCAATCATTTCTGGACGTTTTTCAATGGCAAAAATCAATGAATATTGTAAATGCACAAACAGTAATTTCTCCGCATTGCAAGGTGCAATTCTGAAATTTTTTGCTTTTTCCTGCTCCTCTTAGCATGATAAAGAAGATTCAAAGAGAGTGATATGCCAGCTCCTTTCATTCAGTCAGTAGCTTCAATCATTTCTGGACGTTTTTCAATGGCAAAAATCAATGAATATTGTAAATGCACAAACAGTAATTTCTCCGCATTGCAAGGTGCAATTCTGAAATTTTTTGCTTTTTCCTGCTCCTCTTAGCATGATAAAGAAGATTCAAAGAGGGTGAGATGCCAGCTCCTTTCATTCAGTCAGTAGCTTCAAACATTTCTGGTATATGAATAACATGATGTTTTTCAATGGCAAAAATCAATGAATATTGTTAATGCACAAACAGTAATTTCTCCGCATTGCAAGGTGCAATTCTGAAATTTTTTGCTTTTTCCTGCTCCTCTTAGCATGATAAAGAAGATTCAAAGAGAGTGAGATGCCAGCTCCTTTCGTTCAGTCAGTAGCTTCAATCATTTCTGTTTCTGGACGTTTTTCAATGGTAAAAATCAATGAATATTGTAAATGCACAAACAGTAATTTCTCCGCATTGCAAGGTGCAATTCTGAAATTTTTTGCTTTTTCCTGCTCCTCTTAGCATGATAAAGAAGATTCAAAGAGAGTAAGATGCCAGCTCCTTTCATTCAGTCAGTAGCTTCAAACATTTCTGGTATATGAATAACATGATGTTTTTCAATGGCAAAAATCAATGAATATTGTAAATGCACAAACAGTAATTTCTCCGCATTGCAAGGTGCAATTCTGAATTTTTTTGCTTTTTCCTGCTCCTCTTAGCATGATAAAGAAGATTCAAAGAGAGTGAGATGCCAGCTCCTTTCATTCAGTCAGTAGCTTCAATCATTTCTGGACGTTTTTCAATGGCAAAAATCAATGAATATTGTAAATGCACAAACAGTAATTTCTCCGCATTGCAAGGTGCAATTCTGAAATTTTTTGCTTTTTCCTGCTCCTCTTAGCATGATAAAGAAGATTCAAAGAGAGTGATATGCCAGCTCCTTTCATTCAGTCAGTAGCTTCAATCATTTCTGGACGTTTTTCAATGGCAAAAATCAATGAATATTGTAAATGCACAAACAGTAATTTCTCCGCATTGCAAGGTGCAATTCTGAAATTTTTTGCTTTTTCCTGCTCCTCTTAGCATGATAAAGAAGATTCAAAGAGGGTGAGATGCCAGCTCCTTTCATTCAGTCAGTAGCTTCAAACATTTCTGGTATATGAATAACATGATGTTTTTCAATGGCAAAAATCAATGAATATTGTTAATGCACAAACAGTAATTTCTCCGCATTGCAAGGTGCAATTCTGAAATTTTTTGCTTTTTCCTGCTCCTCTTAGCATGATAAAGAAGATTCAAAGAGAGTGAGATGCCAGCTCCTTTCGTTCAGTCAGTAGCTTCAATCATTTCTTGACGTTTTTCAAAGGCAAAAATCATTGAATATTGTAAATGCACAAACAGTAATTTCTCCGCATTGCAAGGTGCAATTCTGAAATTTTTTACTTTTTCCTGCTCCTCTTAGCATGATAAAGAAGATTCAAAGAGAGTGAAGTGCCAGCTCCTTTCATTCAGTCAGTAGCTTCAATCATTTCTGGTATATGAATAACATGATGTTTTTCAATGGCAAAAATCAATGAATATTGTAAATGCACAAACAGTAATTTCTCCGCATTGCAAGGTGCAATTCTGAAATTTTTTGCTTTTTCCTGCTCCTCTTAGCATGATAAACAAGATTCAAAGAGAGTGAGATAACAGCTCCTTTCATTCAGTCAGTAGCTTCAATCATTTCTGGACGTTTTTCAATGGCAAAAATCAATGAATATTGTAAATGCACAAACAGTAATTTCTCCGCATTGCAAGGTGCAATTCTGAAATTTTTTGCTTTTTCCTGCTCCTCTTAGCATGATAAAGAAGATTCAAAGAGAGTGAGATGCCAGCTCCTTTCATTCAGTCAGTAGCTTCAATCATTTCTGGTATATGAATAACATGATGTTTTTCAATGGCAAAAATCAATGAATATTGTAAATGCACAAACAGTAATTTCTCCGCATTGCAAGGTGCAATTCTGAAATTTTTTGCTTTATCCTGCTCCTCTTAGCATGATAAAGAAGATTCAAAGAGAGTGAGATGCCAGCTCCTTTCATTCAGTCAGTAGCTTCAATCATTTCTGGAAGTTTTTCAATGGCAAAAATCAATGAATATTGTAAATGCACAAACAGTAATTTCTCCGCATTGCAAGGTGCAATTCTGAAATTTTTTGCTTTTTCCTGCTCCTCTTAGCATGATAAACAAGATTCAAAGAGAGTGAGATAACAGCTCCTTTCATTCAGTCAGTAGCTTCAATCATTTCTGGTATATGAATAACATGATGTTTTTCAATGGCAAAAATCAATGAATTTTGTAAATGCACAAACAGTAATTTCTCCGCATTGCAAGGTGCAATTCTGAAATTTTTTGCTTTTTCCTGCTCCTCTTAGCATGATAAAGAAGATTCAAAGAGAGTGAGATGCCAGCTCCTTTCATTCAGTCAGTAGATTCAATCATTTCTGGACGTTTTTCAATGGCAAAAATCAATGAATATTGTAAATGCACAAACAGTAATTTCTCCGCATTGCAAGGTGCAATTCTGAAATTTTTTGCTTTTTCCTGCTCCTCTTAGCATGATAAAGAAGATTCAAAGAGAGTGAGATGCCAGCTCCTTTCATTCAGTCAGTAGCTTCAAACATTTCTGGTATATGAATAACATGATGTTTTTCAATGGCAAAAATCAATGAATATTGTAAATGCACAAACAGTAATTTCTCCGCATTGCAAGGTGCAATTCTGAAATTTTTTGCTTTTTCCTGCTCCTCTTAGCATGATAAAGAAGTTTCAAAGAGAGTGAGATGCCAGCTCCTTTCATTCAGTCAGTAGCTTCAATCATTTCTGGACGTTTTTCAATGGCAAAAATCAATGAATATTGTAAATGCACAAACAGTAATTTCTCCGCATTGCAAGGTGCAATTCTGAAATTTTTTGCTTTATCCTGCTCCTCTTAGCATGATAAAGAAGATTCAAAGAGAGTGAGATGCCAGCTCCTTTCATTCAGTCAGTAGCTTCAATCATTTCTGGAAGTTTTTCAATGGCAAAAATCAATGAATATTGTAAATGCACAAACAGTAATTTCTCCGCATTGCAAGGTGCAATTCTGAAATTTTTTGCTTTTTCCTGCTCCTCTTAGCATGATAAAGAAGATTCAAAGAGAGTGAGATGCCAGCTCCTTTCATTCAGTCAGTAGCTTCAATCATTTCTGGTATATGAATAACATGATGTTTTTCAATGGCAAAAATCAATGAATTTTGTAAATGCACAAACAGTAATTTCTCCGCATTGCAAGGTGCAATTCTGAAATTTTTTGCTTTTTCCTGCTCCTCTTAGCATGATAAAGAAGATTCAAAGAGAGTGAGATGCCAGCTCCTTTCATTCAGTCAGTAGATTCAATCATTTCTGGACGTTTTTCAATGGCAAAAATCAATGAATATTGTAAATGCACAAACAGTAATTTCTCCGCATTGCAAGGTGCAATTCTGAAATTTTTTGCTTTTTCCTGCTCCTCTTAGCATGATAAAGAAGATTCAAAGAGAGTGAGATGCCAGCTCCTTTCATTCAGTCTGTAGCTTCAAACATTTCTGGTATATGAATAACATGATGTTTTTCAATGGCAAAAATCAATGAATATTGTAAATGCACAAACAGTAATTTCTCCGCATTGCACGGTGATATTCAGAAATTTTTTGCTTTTTCCTGCTCCTCTTAGCATGTTAAAGAAGATTCAAAGAGAGTGAGATGCCAGCTCCTTTCGTTCAGTCAGTAGCTTCAATCATTTCTGGACGTTTTTCAATGGTAAAAATCAATGAATATTGTAAATGCACAAACAGTAATTTCTCCGCATTGCAAGGTGCAATTCTGAAATTTTTTGCTTTTTCCTGCTCCTCTTAGCATGATAAAGAAGATTCAAAGAGAGTAAGATGCCAGCTCCTTTCATTCAGTCAGTAGCTACAAACATTTCTGGTATATGAATAACATGATGTTTTTCAATGGCAAAAATCAATGAATATTGTAAATGCACAAACAGTAATTTCTCCGCATTGCAAGGTGCAATTCTGAAATTTTTTGCTTTTTCCTGCTCCACTTAGCATGATAAAGAAGATTCAAAGAGAGTGAGATGCCAGCTCCTTTCATTCAGTCAGTAGCTTCAATCATTTCTGGACGTTTTTCAATGGCAAAAATCAATGAATATTGTAAATGCACAAACAGTAATTTCTCCGCATTGCAAGGTGCAATTCTGAAATTTTTTGCTTTTTCCTGCTCCTCTTAGCATGATAAAGAAGATTCAAAGAGAGTGATATGCCAGCTCCTTTCATTCAGTCAGTAGCTTCAATCATTTCTGGACGTTTTTCAATGGCAAAAATCAATGAATATTGTAAATGCACAAACAGTAATTTCTCCGCATTGCAAGGTGCAATTCTGAAATTTTTTGCTTTTTCCTGCTCCTCTTAGCATGATAAAGAAGATTCAAAGAGGGTGAGATGCCAGCTCCTTTCATTCAGTCAGTAGCTTCAAACATTTCTGGTATATGAATAACATGATGTTTTTCAATGGCAAAAATCAATGAATATTGTTAATGCACAAACAGTAATTTCTCCGCATTGCAAGGTGCAATTCTGAAATTTTTTGCTTTTTCCTGCTCCTCTTAGCATGATAAAGAAGATTCAAAGAGAGTGAGATGCCAGCTCCTTTCATTCAGTCAGTAGCTTCAATCATTTCTTGACGTTTTTCAAAGGCAAAAATCATTGAATATTGTAAATGCACAAACAGTAATTTCTCCGCATTGCAAGGTGCAATTCTGAAATTTTTTACTTTTTCCTGCTCCTCTTAGCATGATAAAGAAGATTCAAAGAGAGTGAAGTGCCAGCTCCTTTCATTCAGTCAGTAGCTTCAATCATTTCTGGTATATGAATAACATGATGTTTTTCAATGGCAAAAATCAATGAATATTGTAAATGCACAAACAGTAATTTCTCCGCATTGCAAGGTGCAATTCTGAAATTTTTTGCTTTTTCCTGCTCCTCTTAGCATGATAAACAAGATTCAAAGAGAGTGAGATAACAGCTCCTTTCATTCAGTCAGTAGCTTCAATCATTTCTGGACGTTTTTCAATGGCAAAAATCAATGAATATTGTAAATGCACAAACAGTAATTTCTCCGCATTGCAAGGTGCAATTCTGAAATTTTTTGCTTTTTCCTGCTCCTCTTAGCATGATAAAGAAGATTCAAAGAGAGTGAGATGCCAGCTCCTTTCATTCAGTCAGTAGCTTCAATCATTTCTGGTATATGAATAACATGATGTTTTTCAATGGCAAAAATCAATGAATATTGTAAATGCACAAACAGTAATTTCTCCGCATTGCAAGGTGCAATTCTGAAATTTTTTGCTTTATCCTGCTCCTCTTAGCATGATAAAGAAGATTCAAAGAGAGTGAGATGCCAGCTCCTTTCATTCAGTCAGTAGCTTCAATCATTTCTGGAAGTTTTTCAATGGCAAAAATCAATGAATATTGTAAATGCACAAACAGTAATTTCTCCGCATTGCAAGGTGCAATTCTGAAATTTTTTGCTTTTTCCTGCTCCTCTTAGCATGATAAACAAGATTCAAAGAGAGTGAGATAACAGCTCCTTTCATTCAGTCAGTAGCTTCAATCATTTCTGGTATATGAATAACATGATGTTTTTCAATGGCAAAAATCAATGAATTTTGTAAATGCACAAACAGTAATTTCTCCGCATTGCAAGGTGCAATTCTGAAATTTTTTGCTTTTTCCTGCTCCTCTTAGCATGATAAAGAAGATTCAAAGAGAGTGAGATGCCAGCTCCTTTCATTCAGTCAGTAGATTCAATCATTTCTGGACGTTTTTCAATGGCAAAAATCAATGAATATTGTAAATGCACAAACAGTAATTTCTCCGCATTGCAAGGTGCAATTCTGAAATTTTTTGCTTTTTCCTGCTCCTCTTAGCATGATAAAGAAGATTCAAAGAGAGTGAGATGCCAGCTCCTTTCATTCAGTCAGTAGCTTCAAACATTTCTGGTATATGAATAACATGATGTTTTTCAATGGCAAAAATCAATGAATATTGTAAATGCACAAACAGTAATTTCTCCGCATTGCAAGGTGCAATTCTGAAATTTTTTGCTTTTTCCTGCTCCTCTTAGCATGTTAAAGAAGATTCAAAGAGAGTGAGATGCCAGCTCCTTTCGGTCAGTCAGTAGCTTCAATCATTTCTGGACGTTTTTCAATGGTAAAAATCAATGAATATTGTAAATGCACAAACAGTAATTTCTCCGCATTGCAAGGTGCAATTCTGAAATTTTTTGCTTTTTCCTGCTCCTCTTAGCATGATAAAGAAGATTCAAAGAGAGTGAGATGCCAGCTCCTTTCATTCAGTCAGTAGCTTCAATCATTTCTGGTATATGAATAACATGATGTTTTTCAATGGCAAAAATCAATGAATTTTGTAAATGCACAAACAGTAATTTCTCCGCATTGCAAGGTGCAATTCTGAAATTTTTTGCTTTTTCCTGCTCCTCTTAGCATGATAAAGAAGATTCAAAGAGAGTGAGATGCCAGCTCCTTTCATTCAGTCAGTAGATTCAATCATTTCTGGACGTTTTTCAATGGCAAAAATCAATGAATATTGTAAATGCACAAACAGTAATTTCTCCGCATTGCAAGGTGCAATTCTGAAATTTTTTGCTTTTTCCTGCTCCTCTTAGCATGATAAAGAAGATTCAAAGAGAGTGAGATGCCAGCTCCTTTCATTCAGTCTGTAGCTTCAAACATTTCTGGTATATGAATAACATGATGTTTTTCAATGGCAAAAATCAATGAATATTGTAAATGCACAAACAGTAATTTCTCCGCATTGCAAGGTGCAATTCTGAAATTTTTTGCTTTTTCCTGCTCCTCTTAGCATGATAAAGAAGATTCAAAGAGAGTAAGATGCCAGCTCCTTTCATTCAGTCAGTAGCTTCAAACATTTCTGGTATATGAATAACATGATGTTTTTCAATGGCAAAAATCAATGAATATTGTAAATGCACAAACAGTAATTTCTACGCATTGCAAGGTGCAATTCTGAAATTTTTTGCTTTTTCCTGCTCCTCTTAGCATGATAAAGAAGATTCAAAGAGAGTGAGATGCCAGCTCCTTTCATTCAGTCAGTAGCTTCAATCATTTCTGGACGTTTTTCAATGGCAAAAATCAATGAATATTGTAAATGCACAAACAGTAATTTCTCCGCATTGCAAGGTGCAATTCTGAAATTTTTTGCTTTTTCCTGCTCCTCTTAGCATGATAAAGAAGATTCAAAGAGAGTGAGATGCCAGCTCCTTTCATTCAGTCAGTAGCTTCAAACATTTCTGGTATATGAATAACATGATGTTTTTCAATAGCTAAAATCAATGAATATTGTAAATGCACAAACAGTAATTTCTCCGCATTGCAAGGTGCAATTCTGAAATTTTTTGCTTTTTCCTGCTCCTCTTAGCATGATAAAGAAGATTCAAAGAGAGTGAGATGCCAGCTCCTTTCATTCAGTCAGTAGCTTCAATCATTTCTGGACGTTTTTCAATGGCAAAAATCAATGAATATTGTAAATGCACAAACAGTAATTTCTCAGCATTGCAAGGTGCAATTCTGAAATTTTTTGCTTTTTCCTGCTCCTCTTAGCATGATAAAGAAGATTCAAAGAGAGTGAGATGCCAGCTCCTTTCATTCAGTCAGTAGCTTCAAACATTTCTGGTATATGAATAACATGATGTTTTTCAATGGCAAAAATCAATGAATATTGTAAATGCACAAACAGTAATTTCTCCGCATTGCAAGGTGCAATTCTGAAATTTTTTGCTTTTTCCTGCTCCTCTTAGCATGATAAAGAAGATTCAAAGAGAGTGATATGCCAGCTCCTTTCATTCAGTCAGTAGCTTCAATCATTTCTGGACGTTTTTCAATGGCAAAAATCAATGAATATTGTAAATGCACAAACAGTAATTTCTCCGCATTGCAAGGTGCAATTCTGAAATTTTTTGCTTTTTCCTGCTCCTCTTAGCATGATAAAGAAGATTCAAAGAGAGTGAGATGCCAGCTCCTTTCATTCAGTCAGTAGCTTCAAACATTTCTGGTATATGAATAACATGATGTTTTTCAATGGCAAAAATCAATGAATATTGTAAATGCACAAACAGTAATTTCTCCGCATTGCAAGGTGCAATTCTGAAATTTTTTGCTTTTTCCTGCTCCTCTTAGCATGATAAAGAAGATTCAAAGAGAGTGAGATGCCAGCTCCTTTCGTTCAGTCAGTAGCTTCAATCATTTCTTGACGTTTTTCAAAGGCAAAAATCATTGAATATTGTAAATGCACAAACAGTAATTTCTCCGCATTGCAACGTGCAATTCTGAAATTTTTTACTTTTTCCTGCTCCTCTTAGCATGATAAAGAAGATTCAAAGAGAGTGAAGTGCCAACTCCGTTCATTCAGTCAGTAGCTTCAATCATTTCTGGTATATGAATAACATGATGTTTTTCAATGGCAAAAATCAATGAATATTGTAAATGCACAAACAGTAATTTCTCCGCATTGCAAGGTGCAATTCTGAAATTTTTTGCTTTTTCCTGCTCCTCTTAGCATGATAAACAAGATTCAAAGAGAGTGAGATAACAGCTCCTTTCATTCAGTCAGTAGCTTCAATCATTTCTGGACGTTTTTCAATGGCAAAAATCAATGAATATTGTAAATGCACAAACAGTAATTTCTCCGCATTGCAAGGTGCAATTCTGAAATTTTTTGCTTTTTCCTGCTCCTCTTAGCATGATAAAGAAGATTCAAAGAGAGTGAGATGCCAGCTCCTTTCATTCAGTCAGTAGCTTCAATCATTTCTGGTATATGAATAACATGATGTTTTTCAATGGCAAAAATCAATGAATATTGTAAATGCACAAACAGTAATTTCTCCGCATTGCAAGGTGCAATTCTGAAATTTTTTGCTTTTTCCTGCTCCTCTTAGCATGATAAAGAAGATTCAAAGAGAGTGAGATGCCAGCTCCTTTCATTCAGTCAGTAGCTTCAATCATTTCTGGTATATGAATAACATGATGTTTTTCAATGGCAAAAATCAATGAATTTTGTAAATGCACAAACAGTAATTTCTCCGCATTGCAAGGTGCAATTCTGAAATTTTTTGCTTTTTCCTGCTCCTCTTAGCATGATAAAGAAGATTCAAAGAGAGTGAGATGCCAGCTCCTTTCATTCAGTCAGTAGCTTCAAACATTTCTGGTATATGAATAACATGATGTTTTTCAATGGCAAAAATCAATGAATATTGTAAATGCACAAACAGTAATTTCTCCGCATTGCAAGGTGCAATTCTGAAATTTTTTGCTTTTTCCTGCTCCTCTTAGCATGATAAAGAAGATTCAAAGAGAGTGAGATGCCAGCTCCTTTCATTCAGTCAGTAGCTTCAAACATTTCTGGTATATGAATAACATGATGTTTTTCAATGGCAAAAATCAATGAATATTGTAAATGCACAAACAGTAATTTCTCCGCATTGCAAGGTGCAATTCTGAAATTTTTTGCTTTTTCCTGCTCCTCTTAGCATGATAAAGAAGATTCAAAGAGAGTGAGATGCCAGCTCCTTTCATTCAGTCAGTAGCTTCAAACATTTCTGGTATATGAATAACATGATGTTTTTCAATGGCAAAAATCAATGAATATTGTAAATGCACAAACAGTAATTTCTCCGCATTGCAAGGTGCAATTCTGAAATTTTTTGCTTTTTCCTGCTCCTCTTAGCATGATAAAGAAGATTCAAAGAGAGTGAGATGCCAGCTCCTTTCATTCAGTCAGTAGCTTCAAACATTTCTGGTATATGAATAACATGATGTTTTTCAATGGCAAAAATCAATGAATATTGTAAATGCACAAACAGTAATTTCTCCGCATTGCAAGGTGCAATTCTGAAATTTTTTGCTTTTTCCTGCTCCTCTTAGCATGATAAAGAAGATTCAAAGAGAGTGATATGCCAACTCCTTTCATTCAGTCAGTAGCTTCAATCATTTCTGGACGTTTTTCAATGGCAAAAATCAATGAATATTGTAAATGCACAAACAGTAATTTCTCCGCATTGCAAGGTGCAATTCTGAAATTTTTTGCTTTTTCCTGCTCCTCTTATCATGATAAAGAAGATTCAAAGAGAGTGAGATGCCAGCTCCTTTCATTCAGTCAGTAGCTTCAAACATTTCTGGTATATGAATAACATGATGTTTTTCAATGGCAAAAATCAATGAATATTGTAAATGCACAAACAGTAATTTCTCCGCATTGCAAGGTGCAATTCTGAAATTTTTTGCTTTTTCCTGCTCCTCTTAGCATGATAAAGAAGATTCAAAGAGAGTGAGATGCCAGCTCCTTTCGTTCAGTCAGTAGCTTCAATCATTTCTTGACGTTTTTCAAAGGCAAAAATCATTGAATATTGTAAATGCACAAACAGTAATTTCTCCGCATTGCAAGGTGCAATTCTGAAATTTTTTACTTTTTCCTGCTCCTCTTAGCATGATAAAGAAGATTCAAAGAGAGTGAAGTGCCAGCTCCTTTCATTCAGTCAGTAGCTTCAATCATTTCTGGTATATGAATAACATGATGTTTTTCAATGGCAAAAATCAATGAATATTGTAAATGCACAAACAGTAATTTCTCCGCATTGCAAGGTGCAATTCTGAAATTTTTTGCTTTTTCCTGCTCCTCTTAGCATGATAAACAAGATTCAAAGAGAGTGAGATAACAGCTCCTTTCATTCAGTCAGTAGCTTCAATCATTTCTGGACGTTTTTCAATGGCAAAAATCAATGAATATTGTAAATGCACAAACAGTAATTTCTCCGCATTGCAAGGTGCAATTCTGAAATTTTTTGCTTTTTCCTGCTCCTCTTAGCATGATAAAGAAGATTCAAAGAGAGTGAGATGCCAGCTCCTTTCATTCAGTCAGTAGCTTCAATCATTTCTGGTATATGAATAACATGATGTTTTTCAATGGCAAAAATCAATGAATATTGTAAATGCACAAACAGTAATTTCTCCGCATTGCAAGGTGCAATTCTGAAATTTTTTGCTTTTTCCTGCTCCTCTTAGCATGATAAAGAAGATTCAAAGAGAGTGAGATGCCAGCTCCTTTCATTCAGTCAGTAGCTTCAATCATTTCTGGTATATGAATAACATGATGTTTTTCAATGGCAAAAATCAATGAATTTTGTAAATGCACAAACAGTAATTTCTCCGCATTGCAAGGTGCAATTCTGAAATTTTTTGCTTTTTCCTGCTCCTCTTAGCATGATAAAGAAGATTCAAAGAGAGTGAGATGCCAGCTCCTTTCATTCAGTCAGCAGATTCAATCATTTCTGGACGTTTTTCAATGGCAAAAATCAATGAATATTGTAAATGCACAAACAGTAATTTCTCCGCATTGCAAGGTGCAATTCTGAAATTTTTTGCTTTTTCCTGCTCCTCTTAGCATGATAAAGAAGATTCAAAGAGAGTGAGATGCCAGCTCCTTTCATTCAGTCAGTAGCTTCAAACATTTCTGGTATATGAATAACATGATGTTTTTCAATGGCAAAAATCAATGAATATTGTAAATGCACAAACAGTAATTTCTCCGCATTGCAAGGTGCAATTCTGAAATTTTTTGCTTTTTCCTGCTCCTCTTAGCATGTTAAAGAAGATTCAAAGAGAGTGAGATGCCAGCTCCTTTCGGTCAGTCAGTAGCTTCAATCATTTCTGGACGTTTTTCAATGGTAAAAATCAATGAATATTGTAAATGCACAAACAGTAATTTCTCCGCATTGCAAGGTGCAATTCTGAAATTTTTTGCTTTTTCCTGCTCCTCTTAGCATGATAAAGAAGATTCAAAGAGAGTGAGATGCCAGCTCCTTTCATTCAGTCAGTAGCTTCAATCATTTCTGGACGTTTTTCAATGGCAAAAATCAATGAATATTGTAAATGCACAAACAGTAATTTCTCCGCATTGCAAGGTGCAATTCTGAAATTTTTTGCTTTTTCCTGCTCCTCTTAGCATGATAAAGAAGATTCAAAGAGAGTGAGATGCCAGCTCCTTTCATTCAGTCAGTAGCTTCAAACATTTCTGGTATATGAATAACATGATGTTTTTCAATGGCAAAAATCAATGAATATTGTAAATGCACAAACAGTAATTTCTCCGCATTGCAAGGTGCAATTCTGAAATTTTTTGCTTTTTCCTGCTCCTCTTATCATGATAAAGAAGATTCAAAGAGAGTGAGATGCCAGCTCCTTTCATTCAGTCAGTAGCTTCAATCATTTCTGGACGTTTTTCAATGGCAAAAATCAATGAATATTGTAAATGCACAAACAGTAATTTCTCCGCATTGCAAGGTGCAATTCTGAAATTTTTTGCTTTTTCCTGCTCCTCTTAGCATGATAAAGAAGATTCAAAGAGAGTGAGATGCCAGCTCCTTTCATTCAGTCAGTAGCTTCAATCATTTCTGGACGTTTTTCAATGGAAAAAATCAATGAATATTGTAAATGCACAAACAGTAATTTCTCCGCATTGCAAGGTGCAATTCTGAAATTTTTTGCTTTTTCCTGCTCCTCTTAGCATGATAAAGAAGATTCAAAGAGAGTGAGATGCCAGCTCCTTTCATTCAGTCAGTAGCTTCAAACATTTCTGGTATATGAATAACATGATGTTTTTCAATAGCTAAAATCAATGAATATTGTAAATGCACAAACAGTAATTTCTCCGCATTGCAAGGTGCAATTCTGAAATTTTTTGCTTTTTCCTGCTCCTTTTAGCATGATAAAGAAGATTCAAAGAGAGTGAGATGCCAGCTCCTTTCATTCAGTCAGTAGCTTCAATCATTTCTGGACGTTTTTCAATGGCAAAAATCAATGAATATTGTAAATGCACAAACAGTAATTTCTCCGCATTGCAAGGTGCAATTCTGAAATTTTTTGCTTTTTCCTGCTCCTCTTAGCATGATAAAGAAGATTCAAAGAGAGTGAGATGCCAGCTCCTTTCATTCAGTCAGTAGCTTCAAACATTTCTGGTATATGAATAACATGATGTTTTTCAATGGCAAAAATCAATGAATATTGTAAATGCACAAACAGTAATTTCTCCGCATTGCAAGGTGCAATTCTGAAATTTTTTGCTTTTTCCTGCTCCTCTTAGCATGATAAAGAAGATTCAAAGAGAGTGAGATGCCAGCTCCTTTCGTTCAGTCAGTAGCTTCAATCATTTCTTGACATTTTTCAAAGGCAAAAATCATTGAATATTGTAAATGCACAAACAGTAATTTCTCCGCATTGCAAGGTGCAATTCTGAAATTTTTTACTTTTTCCTGCTCCTCTTAGCATGATAAAGAAGATTCAAAGAGAGTGAAGTGCCAGCTCCTTTCATTCAGTCAGTAGCTTCAATCATTTCTGGTATATGAATAACATGATGTTTTTCAATGGCAAAAATCAATGAATATTGTAAATGCACAAACAGTAATTTCTCCGCATTGCAAGGTGCAATTCTGAAATTTTTTGCTTTTTCCTGCTCCTCTTAGCATGATAAACAAGATTCAAAGAGAGTGAGATAACAGCTCCTTTCATTCAGTCAGTAGCTTCAATCATTTCTGGACGTTTTTCAATGGCAAAAATCAATGAATATTGTAAATGCACAAACAGTAATTTCTCCGCATTGCAAGGTGCAATTCTGAAATTTTTTGCTTTTTCCTGCTCCTCTTAGCATGATAAAGAAGATTCAAAGAGAGTGAGATGCCAGCTCCTTTCATTCAGTCAGTAGCTTCAATCATTTCTGGTATATGAATAACATGATGTTTTTCAATGGCAAAAATCAATGAATATTGTAAATGCACAAACAGTAATTTCTCCGCATTGCAAGGTGCAATTCTGAAATTTTTTGCTTTTTCCTGCTCCTCTTAGCATGATAAAGAAGATTCAAAGAGAGTGAGATGCCAGCTCCTTTCATTCAGTCAGTAGCTTCAATCATTTCTGGTATATGAATAACATGATGTTTTTCAATGGCAAAAATCAATGAATTTTGTAAATGCACAAACAGTAATTTCTCCGCATTGCAAGGTGCAATTCTGAAATTTTTTGCTTTTTCCTGCTCCTCTTAGCATGATAAAGAAGATTCAAAGAGAGTGAGATGCCAGCTCCTTTCATTCAGTCAGTAGATTCAATCATTTCTGGACGTTTTTCAATGGCAAAAATCAATGAATATTGTAAATGCACAAACAGTAATTTCTCCGCATTGCAAGGTGCAATTCTGAAATTTTTTCCTTTTTCCTGCTCCTCTTAGCATGATAAAGAAGATTCAAAGAGAGTGAGATGCCAGCTCCTTTCATTCAGTCAGTAGCTTCAAACATTTCTGGTATATGAATAACATGATATTTTTCAATGGCAAAAATCAATGAATATTGTAAATGCACAAACAGTAATTTCTCCGCATTGCAAGGTGCAATTCTGAAATTTTTTGCTTTTTCCTGCTCCTCTTAGCATGTTAAAGAAGATTCAAAGAGAGTGAGATGCCAGCTCCTTTCGGTCAGTCAGTAGCTTCAATCATTTCTGGACGTTTTTCAATGGTAAAAATCAATGAATATTGTAAATGCACAAACAGTAATTTCTCCGCATTGCAAGGTGCAATTCTGAAATTTTTTGCTTTTTCCTGCTCCTCTTAGCATGATAAAGAAGATTCAAAGAGAGTGAGATGCCAGCTCCTTTCATTCAGTCAGTAGCTTCAAACATTTCTGGTATATGAATAACATGATGTTTTTCAATGGCAAAAATCAATGAATATTGTAAATGCACAAACAGTAATTTCTCCGCATTGCAAGGTGCAATTCTGAAATTTTTTGCTTTTTCCTGCTCCTCTTAGCATGATAAAGAAGATTCAAAGAGAGTGAGATGCCAGCTCCTTTCATTCAGTCAGTAGCTTCAATCATTTCTGGTATATGAATAACATGATGTTTTTCAATGGCAAAAATCAATGAATTTTGTAAATGCACAAACAGTAATTTCTCCGCATTGCAAGGTGCAATTCTGAAATTTTTTGCTTTTTCCTGCTCCTCTTAGCATGATAAAGAAGATTCAAAGAGAGTGAGATGCCAGCTCCTTTCATTCAGTCAGTAGATTCAATCATTTCTGGACGTTTTTCAATGGCAAAAATCAATGAATATTGTAAATGCACAAACAGTAATTTCTCCGCATTGCAAGGTGCAATTCTGAAATTTTTTGCTTTTTCCTGCTCCTCTTAGCATGATAAAGAAGATTCAAAGAGAGTGAGATGCCAGCTCCTTTCATTCAGTCAGTAGCTTCAAACATTTCTGGTATATGAATAACATGATGTTTTTCAATGGCAAAAATCAATGAATATTGTAAATGCACAAACAGTAATTTCTCCGCATTGCAAGGTGCAATTCTGAAATTTTTTGCTTTTTCCTGCTCCTCTTAGCATGTTAAAGAAGATTCAAAGAGAGTGAGATGCCAGCTCCTTTCGGTCAGTCAGTAGCTTCAATCATTTCTGGACGTTTTTCAATGGTAAAAATCAATGAATATTGTAAATGCACAAACAGTAATTTCTCCGCATTGCAAGGTGCAATTCTGAAATTTTTTGCTTTTTCCTGCTCCTCTTAGCATGATAAAGAAGATTCAAAGAGAGTGAGATGCCAGCTCCTTTCATTCAGTCAGTAGCTTCAATCATTTCTGGACGTTTTTCAATGGCAAAAATCAATGAATATTGTAAATGCACAAATAGTAATTTCTCCGCATTGCAAGGTGCAATTCTGAAATTTTTTGCTTTTTCCTGCTCCTCTTAGCATGATAAAGAAGATTCAAAGAGAGTGAGATGCCAGCTCCTTTCATTCAGTCAGTAGCTTCAAACATTTCTGGTATATGAATAACATGATGTTTTTCAATGGCAAAAATCAATGAATATTGTAAATGCACAAACAGTAATTTCTCCGCATTGCAAGGTGCAATTCTGAAATTTTTTGCTTTTTCCTGCTCCTCTTAGCATGATAAAGAAGATTCAAAGAGAGTGAGATGCCAGCTCCTTTCATTCAGTCAGTAGCTTCAAAACTTCTGGTATATGAATAACATGATGTTTTTCAATGGCAAAAATCAATGAATATTGTAAATGCACAAACAGTAATTTCTCCGCATTGCAAGGTGCAATTCTGAAATTTTTTGCTTTTTCCTGCTCCTCTTAGCATGAAAAAGAAGATTCAAAGAGAGTGAGATGCCAGCTCCTTTCGTTCAGTCAGTAGCTTCAATCATTTCTGGACGTTTTTCAATGGCAAAAATCATTGAATATTGTAAATGCACAAACAGTAATTTCTCCGCATTGCAAGGTGCAATTCTGAAATTTTTTACTTTTTCCTGCTCCTCTTAGCATGATAAAGAAGATTCAAAGAGTGTGAGATGCCAGCTCCTTTCATTCAGTCAGTAGCTTCAATCATTTCTGGTATATGAATAACATGATGTTTTTCAATGGCAAAAATCAATGAATATTGTAAATGCACAAACAGTAATTTCTCCGCATTGCAAGGTGCAATTCTGAAATTTTTTGCTTTTTCCTGCTCCTCTTAGCATGATAAACAAGATTCAAAGAGAGTGAGATAACAGCTCCTTTCATTCAGTCAGTAGCTTCAATCATTTCTGGACGTTTTTCAATGGCAAAAATCAATGAATATTGTAAATGCACAAACAGTAATTTCTCCGCATTGCAAGGTGCAATTCTGAAATTTTTTGCTTTTTCCTGCTCCTCTTAGCATGATAAAGAAGATTCAAAGAGAGTGAGATGCCAGCTCCTTTCATTCAGTCAGTAGCTTCAATCATTTCTGGACGTTTTTCAATTGCAAAAATCTATGAATATTGTAAATGCACAAACAGTAATTTCTCCGCATTGCAAGGTGCAATTCTGAAATTTTTTGCTTTTTCCTGCTCCTCTTAGCATGATAAAGAAGATTCAAAGAGAATGAGATGCCAGCTACTTTCATTCAGTCAGTAGCTTCAATCATTTCTGGTATATGAATAACATGATGTTTTTCAATGGCAAAAATCAATGAATATTGTAAATGCACAAACAGTAATTTCTCCACATTGCAAGGTGCAATTCTGAATTTTTTTGCTTTATCCTGCTCCTCTTAGCATGATAAAGAACATTCAAAGAGAGTGAGATGCCAGCTCCTTTCATTCAGTCAGTAGCTTCAATCATTTCTGGTATATGAATAACATGATGTTTTTCAATGGCAAAAATCAATGAATATTGTAAATGCACAAACAGTAATTTCTCCGCATTGCAAGGTGCAATTCTGAAATTTTTTGCTTTATCCTGCTCCTCTTAGCATGATAAAGAAGATTCAAAGAGAGTGAGATGCCAGCTCCTTTCATTCAGTCAGTAGCTTCAATCATTTCTGGACGTTTTTCAATGGCAAAAATCAATGAATATTGTAAATGCACAAACAGTAATTTCTCCGCATTGCAAGGTGCAATTCTGAAATTTTTTGCTTTTTCCTGCTCCTCTTAGCATGATAAAGAAGATTCAAAGAGAGTGAGATGCCAGCTCCTTTCATTCAGTCAGTAGCTTCAAACATTTCTGGTATATGAATAACATGATGTTTTTCAATGGCAAAAATCAATGAATATTGTAAATGCACAAACAGTAATTTCTCCGCATTGCAAGGTGCAATTCTGAAATTTTTTGCTTTTTACTGCTCCTCTTAGCATGATAAAGAAGATTCAAAGAGAGTGAGATGCCAGCTCCTTTCATTCAGTCAGTAGCTTCAATCATTTCTGGATGTTTTTCAATGGCAAAAATCAATGAATATTGTAAATGCACAAACAGTAATTTCTCCGCATTGCAAGGTGCAATTCTGAAATTTTTTGCTTTTTCCTGCTCCTCTTAGCATGATAAAGAAGATTCAAAGAGAGTGAGATGCCAGCTCCTTTCATTCAGTCAGTAGCTTCAAACATATCTGGTATATGAATAACATGATGTTTTTTAATGGCAAAAATCAATGAATATTGTAAATGCACAAACAGTAATTTCTCCGCATTGCAAGGTGCAATTCTGAATTTTTTTGCTTTTTCCTGCTCCTCTTAGCATGATAAAGAAGATTCAAAGAGAGTGAGATGCCAGCTCCTTTCGTTCAGTCAGTAGCTTCAATCATTTCTGGACGTTTTTCAATGGCAAAAATCATTGAATATTGTAAATGCACAAACAGTAATTTCTCCGCATTGCAAGGTGCAATTCTGAAATTTTTTACTTTTTCCTGTTCCTCTTAGCATGATAAAGAAGATTCAAAGAGTGTGAGATGCCAGCTCCTTTCATTCAGTCAGTAGCTTCAATCATTTCTGGTATATGAATAACATGATGTTTTTCAATGGCAAAAATCAATGAATATTGTAAATGCACAAACAGTAATTTCTCCGCATTGCAAGGTGCAATTCTGAAATTTTTTGCTTTTTCCTGCTCCTCTTAGCATGATAAACAAGATTCAAAGAGAGTGAGATAACAGCTCCTTTCATTCAGTCAGTAGCTTCAATCATTTCTGGACATTTTTCAATGGCAAAAATCAATGAATATTGTAAATGCACAAACAGTAATTTCTCCGCATTGCAAGGTGCAATTCTGAAATTTTTTGAATTTTCCTGCTCCTCTTAGCATGATAAAGAACATTCAAAGAGAGTGAGATGCCAGCTCCTTTCATTCAGTCAGTAGCTTCAATCATTTCTGGACGTTTTTCAATTGCAAAAATCAATGAATATTGTAAATGCACAAACAGTAATTTCTCCGCATTGCAAGGTGCAATTCTGAAATTTTTTGCTTTTTCCTGCTCCTCTTAGCATGATAAAGAAGATTCAAAGAGAGTGAGATGCCAGCTACTTTCATTCAGTCAGTAGCTTCAATCATTTCTGGTATATGAATAACATGATGTTTTTCAATGGCAAAAATAAATGAATATTGTAAATGCACAAACAGTAATTTCTCCGCATTGCAAGGTGCAATTCTGAAATTTTTTGCTTCATCCTGCTCCTCTTAGCATGATAAAGAAGATTCAAAGAGAGTGAGATGCCAGCTCCTTTCATTCAGTCAGTAGCTTCAATCATTTCTGGTATATGAATAACATGATGTTTTTCAATGGCAAAAATCAATGAATATTGTAAATGCACAAACAGTAATTTCTCCGCATTGCAAGGTGCAATTCTGAAATTTTTTGCTTTTTCCTGCTCCTCTTAGCATGATAAAGAAGATTCAAAGAGAGTGAGATGCCAGCTCCTTTCATTCAGTCAGTAGCTTCAAACATTTCTGGTATATGAATAACATGATGTTTTTCAATGGCAAAAATCAATGAATATTGTAAATGCACAAACAGTAATTTCTCCGCATTGCAAGGTGCAATTCTGAAATTTTTTGCTTTTTACTGCTCCTCTTAGCATGATAAAGAAGATTCAAAGAGAGTGAGATGCCAGCTCCTTTCATTCAGTCAGTAGCTTCAATCATTTCTGGATGTTTTTCAATGGCAAAAATCAATGAATATTGTAAATGCACAAACAGTAATTTCTCCGCATTGCAAGGTGCAATTCTGAAATTTTTTGCTTTTTCCTGCTCCTCTTAGCATGATAAAGAAGATTCAAAGAGAGTGAGATGCCAGCTCCTTTCATTCAGTCAGTAGCTTCAAACATATCTGGTATATGAATAACATGATGTTTTTTAATGGCAAAAATCAATGAATATTGTAAATGCACAAACAGTAATTTCTCCGCATTGCAAGGTGCAATTCTGAATTTTTTTGCTTTTTCCTGCTCCTCTTAGCATGATAAAGAAGATTCAAAGAGAGTGAGATGCCAGCTCCTTTCGTTCAGTCAGTAGCTTCAATCATTTCTGGACGTTTTTCAATGGCAAAAATCATTGAATATTGTAAATGCACAAACAGTAATTTCTCCGCATTGCAAGGTGCAATTCTGAAATTTTTTACTTTTTCCTGTTCCTCTTAGCATGATAAAGAAGATTCAAAGAGTGTGAGATGCCAGCTCCTTTCATTCAGTCAGTAGCTTCAATCATTTCTGGTATATGAATAACATGATGTTTTTCAATGGCAAAAATCAATGAATATTGTAAATGCACAAACAGTAATTTCTCCGCATTGCAAGGTGCAATTCTGAAATTTTTTGCTTTTTCCTGCTCCTCTTAGCATGATAAACAAGATTCAAAGAGAGTGAGATAACAGCTCCTTTCATTCAGTCAGTAGCTTCAATCATTTCTGGACGTTTTTCAATGGCAAAAATCAATGAATATTGTAAATGCACAAACAGTAATTTCTCCGCATTGCAAGGTGCAATTCTGAAATTTTTTGCTTTTTCCTGCTCCTCTTAGCATGATAAAGAACATTCAAAGAGAGTGAGATGCCAGCTCCTTTCATTCAGTCAGTAGCTTCAATCATTTCTGGACGTTTTTCAATTGCAAAAATCAATGAATATTGTAAATGCACAAACAGTAATTTCTCCGCATTGCAAGGTGCAATTCTGAAATTTTTTGCTTTTTCCTGCTCCTCTTAGCATGATAAAGAAGATTCAAAGAGAGTGAGATGCCAGCTACTTTCATTCAGTCAGTAGCTTCAATCATTTCTGGTATATGAATAACATGATGTTTTTCAATGGCAAAAATAAATGAATATTGTAAATGCACAAACAGTAATTTCTCCGCATTGCAAGGTGCAATTCTGAAATTTTTTGCTTCATCCTGCTCCTCTTAGCATGATAAAGAAGATTCAAAGAGAGTGAGATGCCAGCTCCTTTCATTCAGTCAGTAGCTTCAATCATTTCTGGTATATGAATAACATGATGTTTTTCAATGGCAAAAATCAATGAATATTGTAAATGCACAAACAGTAATTTCTCCGCATTGCAAGGTGCAATTCTGAAATTTTTTGCTTTTTCCTGCTCCTCTTAGCATGATAAAGAAGATTCAAAGAGAGTGAGATGCCAGCTCCTTTCATTCAGTCAGTAGCTTCAAACATTTCTGGTATATGAATAACATGATGTTTTTCAATGGCAAAAATCAATGAATATTGTAAATGCACAAACAGTAATTTCTCCGCATTGCAAGGTGCAATTCTGAAATTTTTTGCTTTTTCCTGCTCCTCTTAGCATGTTAAAGAAGATTCAAAGAGAGTGAGATGCCAGCTCCTTTCGTTCAGTCAGTAGATTCAATCATTTCTGGACGTTTTTCAATGGCAAAAATCATTGAATATTGTAAATGCACAAACAGTAATTTCTACGCATTGCAAGGTGCAATTCTGAAATTTTTTGCTTTTTCCTGCTCCTCTTAGCATGATAAAGAAGATTCAAAGAGAGTGAGATGCCAGCTCCTTTCATTCAGTCAGTAGCTTCAATCATTTCTGGACGTTTTTCAATTGCAAAAATCAATGAATATTGTAAATGCACAAACAGTAATTTCTCCGCATTGCAAGGTGCAATTCTGAAATTTTTTGCTTTATCCTGCTCCTCTTAGCATGATAAAGAAGATTCAAAGAGAGTGAGATGCCAGCTCCTTTCATTCAGTCAGTAGCTTCAATCATTTCTGGTATATGAATAACATGATGTTTTTCAATGGCAAAAATCAATGAATATTGTAAATGCACAAACAGTAATTTCTCCGCATTGCAAGGTGCAATTCTGAAATTTTTTGCTTTATCCTGCTCCACTTAGCATGATAAAGAAGATTCAAAGAGAGTGAGATGCCAGCTCCTTTCATTCAGTCAGTAGCTTCAATCATTTCTGGAAGTTTTTCAATGGCAAAAATCAATGAATATTGTAAATGCACAAACAGTAATTTCTCCGCATTGCAAGGTGCAATTCTGAAATTTTTTGCTTTTTCCTGCTCCTCTTAGCATGATAAAGAAGATTCAAAGAGAGTGAGATGCCAGCTCCTTTCATTCAGTCAGTAGCTTCAATCATTTCTGGTATATGAATAACATGATGTTTTTCAATGGCAAAAATCAATGATTTTTGTAAATGCACAAACAGTAATTTCTCCGCATTGCAAGGTGCAATTCTGAAATTTTTGCTTTTTCCTGCTCCTCTTAGCATGATAAAGAAGATTCAAAGAGAGTGAGATGCCAGCTCTTTCATTCAGTCAGTAGCTTCAATCATTTCTGGACGTTTTTCAATGGCAAAAATCAATGAATATTGTAAATGCACAAACAGTAATTTCTCCGCATTGCAAGGTGCAATTCTGAAATTTTTTGCTTTTTCCTGCTCCTCTTAGCATGATAAAGAAGATTCAAAGAGAGTGAGATGCCAGCTCCTTTCATTCAGTCAGTAGCTTCAAACATTTCTGGTATATGAATAACATGATGTTTTTCAATGGCAAAAATCAATGAATATTGTAAATGCACAAACAGTAATTTCTCCGCATTGCAAGGTGCAATTCTGAAATTTTTTGCTTTTTCCTACTCCTCTTAGCATGTTAAAGAAGATTCAAAGAGAGTGAGATGCCAGCTCCTTTCGTTCAGTCAGTAGCCTCAATCATTTCTGGACGTTTTTCAATGGTAAAAATCAATGAATATTGTAAATGCACAAACAGTAATTTCTCCGCATTGCAAGGTGCAATTCTGAAATTTTTTGCTTTTTCCTGCTCCTCTTAGCATGATAAAGAAGATTCAAAGAGAGTGAGATGCCAGCTCCTTTCATTCAGTCAGTAGCTTCAATCATTTCTGGACGTTTTTCAATGGCAAAAATCAATGAATATTGTAAATGCACAAACAGTAATTTCTCCGCATTGCAAGGTGCAATTCTGAAATTTTTTGCTTTTTCCTGCTCCTCTTAGCATGATAAAGAAGATTCAAAGAGAGTGAGATGCCAGCTCCTTTCATTCAGTCAGTAGCTTCAATCATTTCTGGACGTTTTTCAATGGCAAAAATCAGTGAATATTGTAAATGCACAAACAGTAATTTCTCCGCATTGCAAGGTGCGATTCTGAAATTTTTTGCTTTTTCCTGCTCCTCTTAGCATGATAAAGAAGATTCAAAGAGAGTGAGATGCCAGCTCCTTTCATTCAGTCAGTAGCTTCAAACATTTCTGGTATATGAATAACATGATGTTTTTCAATGGCAAAAATCAATGAATATTGTAAATGCACAAACAGTAATTTCTCCGCATTGCAAGGTGCAATTCTGAAATTTTTTGCTTTTTCCTGCTCCTCTTAGCATGATAAAGAAGATTCAAAGAGAGTGAGATGCCAGCTCCTTTCATTCAGTCAGTAGCTTCAATCATTTCTGGACGTTTTTCAATGGCAAAAATCAATGAATATTGTAAATGCACAAACAGTAATTTCTCCGCATTGCAAGGTGCAATTCTGAAATTTTTTGCTTTTTCCTGCTCCTCTTAGCATGATAAAGAAGATTCAAAGAGAGTGAGATGCCAGCTCCTTTCATTCAGTCAGTAGCTTCAATCATTTCTGGACGTTTTTCAATGGCAAAAATCAGTGAATATTGTAAATGCACAAACAGTAATTTCTCCGCATTGCAAGGTGCGATTCTGAAATTTTTTGCTTTTTCCTGCTCCTCTTAGCATGATAAAGAAGATTCAAAGAGAGTGAGATGCCAGCTCCTTTCATTCAGTCAGTAGCTTCAAACATTTCTGGTATATGAATAACATGATGTTTTTCAATGGCAAAAATCAATGAATATTGTAAATGCACAAACAGTAATTTCTCCGCATTGCAAGGTGCAATTCTGAAATTTTTTGCTTTTTCCTGCTCCTCTTAGCATGATAAAGAAGATTCAAAGAGAGTGAGATGCCAGCTCCTTTCATTCAGTCAGTAGCTTCAATCATTTCTGGACGTTTTTCAATGGCAAAAATCAATGAATATTGTAAATGCACAAACAGTAATTTCTCCGCATTGCAAGGTGCAATTCTGAAATTTTTTGCTTTTTCCTGCTCCTCTTAGCATGATAAAGAAGATTCAAAGAGAGTGAGATGCCAGCTCCTTTCATTCAGTCAGTAGCTTCAATCATTTCTGGACGTTTTTCAATGGCAAAAATCAGTGAATATTGTAAATGCACAAACAGTAATTTCTCCGCATTGCAAGGTGCGATTCTGAAATTTTTTGCTTTTTCCTGCTCCTCTTAGCATGATAAAGAAGATTCAAAGAGAGTGAGATGCCAGCTCCTTTCATTCAGTCAGTAGCTTCAAACATTTCTGGTATATGAATAACATGATGTTTTTCAATGGCAAAAATCAATGAATATTGTAAATGCACAAACAGTAATTTCTCCGCATTGCAAGGTGCAATTCTGAAATTTTTTGCTTTTTCCTGCTCCTCTTAGCATGATAAAGAAGATTCAAAGAGAGTGAGATGCCAGCTCCTTTCATTCAGTCAGTAGCTTCAATCATTTCTGGACGTTTTTCAATGGCAAAAATCAATGAATATTGTAAATGCACAAACAGTAATTTCTCCGCATTGCAAGGTGCAATTCTGAAATTTTTTGCTTTTTCCTGCTCCTCTTAGCATGATAAAGAAGATTCAAAGAGAGTGAGATGCCAGCTCCTTTCATTCAGTCAGTAGCTTCAAACATTTCTGGTATATGAATAACATGATGTTTTTCAATGGCAAAAATCAATGAATATTGTAAATGCACAAACAGTAATTTCTCCGCATTGCAAGGTGCAATTCTGAAATTTTTTGCTTTTTCCTACTCCTCTTAGCATGTTAAAGAAGATTCAAAGAGAGTGAGATGCCAGCTCCTTTCGTTCAGTCAGTAGCCTCAATCATTTCTGGACGTTTTTCAATGGTAAAAATCAATGAATATTGTAAATGCACAAACAGTAATTTCTCCGCATTGCAAGGTGCAATTCTGAAATTTTTTGCTTTTTCCTGCTCCTCTTAGCATGATAAAGAAGATTCAAAGAGAGTGAGATGCCAGCTCCTTTCATTCAGTCAGTAGCTTCAATCATTTCTGGACGTTTTTCAATGGCAAAAATCAATGAATATTGTAAATGCACAAACAGTAATTTCTCCGCATTGCAAGGTGCAATTCTGAAATTTTTTGCTTTTTCCTGCTCCTCTTAGCATGATAAAGAAGATTCAAAGAGAGTGAGATGCCAGCTCCTTTCATTCAGTCAGTAGCTTCAATCATTTCTGGACGTTTTTCAATGGCAAAAATCAGTGAATATTGTAAATGCACAAACAGTAATTTCTCCGCATTGCAAGGTGCGATTCTGAAATTTTTTGCTTTTTCCTGCTCCTCTTAGCATGATAAAGAAGATTCAAAGAGAGTGAGATGCCAGCTCCTTTCATTCAGTCAGTAGCTTCAAACATTTCTGGTATATGAATAACATGATGTTTTTCAATGGCAAAAATCAATGAATATTGTAAATGCACAAACAGTAATTTCTCCGCATTGCAAGGTGCAATTCTGAAATTTTTTGCTTTTTCCTGCTCCTCTTAGCATGATAAAGAAGATTCAAAGAGAGTGAGATGCCAGCTCCTTTCATTCAGTCAGTAGCTTCAATCATTTCTGGACGTTTTTCAATGGCAAAAATCAATGAATATTGTAAATGCACAAACAGTAATTTCTCCGCATTGCAAGGTGCAATTCTGAAATTTTTTGCTTTTTCCTGCTCCTCTTAGCATGATAAAGAAGATTCAAAGAGAGTGAGATGCCAGCTCCTTTCATTCAGTCAGTAGCTTCAATCATTTCTGGACGTTTTTCAATGGCAAAAATCAGTGAATATTGTAAATGCACAAACAGTAATTTCTCCGCATTGCAAGGTGCGATTCTGAAATTTTTTGCTTTTTCCTGCTCCTCTTAGCATGATAAAGAAGATTCAAAGAGAGTGAGATGCCAGCTCCTTTCATTCAGTCAGTAGCTTCAAACATTTCTGGTATATGAATAACATGATGTTTTTCAATGGCAAAAATCAATGAATATTGTAAATGCACAAACAGTAATTTCTCCGCATTGCAAGGTGCAATTCTGAAATTTTTTGCTTTTTCCTGCTCCTCTTAGCATGATAAAGAAGATTCAAAGAGAGTGAGATGCCAGCTCCTTTCATTCAGTCAGTAGCTTCAATCATTTCTGGACGTTTTTCAATGGCAAAAATCAATGAATATTGTAAATGCACAAACAGTAATTTCTCCGCATTGCAAGGTGCAATTCTGAAATTTTTTGCTTTTTCCTGCTCCTCTTAGCATGATAAAGAAGATTCAAAGAGAGTGAGATGCCAGCTCCTTTCATTCAGTCAGTAGCTTCAAACATTTCTGGTATATGAAAAACATGATGTTTTTCAATGGCAAAAATCAATGAATATTGTAAATGCACAAACAGTAATTTCTCCGCATTGCAAGGTGCAATTCTGAAATTTTTTGCTTTTTCCTGCTCCTCTTAGCATGATAAAGAAGATTCAAAGAGAGTGAGATGCCAGCTCCTTTCGTTCAGTCAGTAGCTTCAATCATTTCTGGACGTTTTTCAATGGCAAAAATCATTGAATATTGTAAATGCACAAACAGTAATTTCTCCGCATTGCAAGGTGCAATTCTGAAATTTTTTACTTTTTCCTGCTCCTCTTAGCATGATAAAGAAGATTCAAAGAGAGTGAGATGCCAGCTCCTTTCATTCAGTCAGTAGCTTCAATCATTTCTGGTATATGAATAACATGATGTTTTTCAATGGCAAAAATCAATGAATATTGTAAATGCACAAACAGTAATTTCTCCGCATTGCAAGGTGCAATTCTGAAATTTTTTGCTTTTTCCTGCTCCTCTTAGCATGATAAACAAGATTCAAAGAGAGTGAGATAACAGCTCCTTTCATTCAGTCAGTAGCTTCAATCATTTCTGGACGTTTTTCAATGGCAAAAATCAATGAATATTGTAAATGCACAAACAGTAATTTCTCCGCATTGCAAGGTGCAATTCTGAAATTTTTTGCTTTTTCCTGCTCCTCTTAGCATGATAAAGAAGATTCAAAGAGAGTGAGATGCCAGCTCCTTTCATTCAGTCAGTAGCTTCAATCATTTCTGGACGTTTTTCAATTGCAAAAATCAATGAATTTTGTAAATGCACAAACAGTAATTTCTCCGCATTGCAAGGTGCAATTCTGAAATTTTTTGCTTTTTCCTGCTCATCTTAGCATGATAAAGAAGATTCAAAGAGAGTGAGATGCCAGCTACTTTCATTCAGTCAGTAGCTTCAATCATTTCTGGTATATGAATAACGATGTTTTTCAATGGCAAAAATCAATGAATATTGTAAATGCACAAACAGTAATTTCTCCGCATTGCAAGGTGCAATTCTGAAATTTTTTGCTTTATCCTGCTCCTCTTAGCATGATAAAGAAGATTCAAAGAGAGTGAGATGCCAGCTCCTTTCATTCAGTCAGTAGCTTCAATCATTTCTGGAAGTTTTTCAATGGCAAAAATCAATGAATATTGTAAATGCACAAACAGTAATTTCTCCGCATTGCAAGGTGCAATTCTGAAATTTTTTGCTTTTTCCTGCTCCTCTTAGCATGATAAAGAAGATTCAAAGAGAGTGAGATGCCAGCTCCTTTCATTCAGTCAGTAGCTTCAATCATTTCTGGTATATGAATAACATGATGTTTTTCAATGGCAAAAATCAATGAATTTTGTAAATGCACAAACAGTAATTTCTCCGCATTGCAAGGTGCAATTCTGAAATTTTTTGCTTTTTCCTGCTCCTCTTAGCATGATAAAGAAGATTCAAAGAGAGTGAGATGCCAGCTCCTTTCATTCAGTCAGTAGATTCAATCATTTCTGGACGTTTTTCAATGGCAAAAATCAATGAATATTGTAAATGCACAAACAGTAATTTCTCCGCATTGCAAGGTGCAATTCTGAAATTTTTTGCTTTTTCCTGCTCCTCTTAGCATGATAAAGAAGATTCAAAGAGAGTGAGATGCCAGCTCCTTTCATTCAGTCTGTAGCTTCAAACATTTCTGGTATATGAATAACATGATGTTTTTCAATGGCAAAAATCAATGAATATTGTAAATGCACAAACAGTAATTTCTCCGCATTGCACGGTGATATTCAGAAATTTTTTGCTTTTTCCTGCTCCTCTTAGCATGTTAAAGAAGATTCAAAGAGAGTGAGATGCCAGCTCCTTTCGTTCAGTCAGTAGCTTCAATCATTTCTGGACGTTTTTCAATGGTAAAAATCAATGAATATTGTAAATGCACAAACAGTAATTTCTCCGCATTGCAAGGTGCAATTCTGAAATTTTTTGCTTTTTCCTGCTCCTCTTAGCATGATAAAGAAGATTCAAAGAGAGTAAGATGCCAGCTCCTTTCATTCAGTCAGTAGCTTCAAACATTTCTGGTATATGAATAACATGATGTTTTTCAATGGCAAAAATCAATGAATATTGTAAATGCACAAACAGTAATTTCTCCGCATTGCAAGGTGCAATTCTGAAATTTTTTGCTTTTTCCTGCTCCTCTTAGCATGATAAAGAAGATTCAAAGAGAGTGAGATGCCAGCTCCTTTCATTCAGTCAGTAGCTTCAATCATTTCTGGACGTTTTTCAATGGCAAAAATCAATGAATATTGTAAATGCACAAACAGTAATTTCTCCGCATTGCAAGGTGCAATTCTGAAATTTTTTGCTTTTTCCTGCTCCTCTTAGCATGATAAAGAAGATTCAAAGAGAGTGAGATGCCAGCTCCTTTCATTCAGTCAGTAGCTTCAAACATTTCTGGTATATGAATAACATGATGTTTTTCAATAGCTAAAATCAATGAATATTGTAAATGCACAAACAGTAATTTCTCCGCATTGCAAGGTGCAATTCTGAAATTTTTTGCTTTTTCCTGCTCCTCTTAGCATGATAAAGAAGATTCAAAGAGAGTGAGATGCCAGCTCCTTTCATTCAGTCAGTAGCTTCAATCATTTCTGGACGTTTTTCAATGGCAAAAATCAATGAATATTGTAAATGCACAAACAGTAATTTCTCAGCATTGCAAGGTGCAATTCTGAAATTTTTTGATTTTTCCTGCTCCTCTTAGCATGATAAAGAAGATTCAAAGAGAGTGAGATGCCAGCTACTTTCATTCAGTCAGTAGCTTCAAACATTTCTGGTATATGAATAACATGATGTTTTTCAATGGCAAAAATCAATGAATATTGTAAATGCACAAACAGTAATTTCTCCGCATTGCAAGGTGCAATTCTGAAATTTTTTGCTTTTTCCTGCTCCTCTTAGCATGATAAAGAAGATTCAAAGAGAGTGATATGCCAGCTCCTTTCATTCAGTCAGTAGCTTCAATCATTTCTGGACGTTTTTCAATGGCAAAAATCAATGAATATTGTAAATGCACAAACAGTAATTTCTCCGCATTGCAAGGTGCAATTCTGAAATTTTTTGCTTTTTCCTGCTCCTCTTAGCATGATAAAGAAGATTCAAAGAGGGTGAGATGCCAGCTCCTTTCATTCAGTCAGTAGCTTCAAACATTTCTGGTATATGAATAACATGATGTTTTTCAATGGCAAAAATCAATGAATATTGTAAATGCACAAACAGTAATTTCTCCGCATTGCAAGGTGCAATTCTGAAATTTTTTGCTTTTTCCTGCTCCTCTTAGCATGATAAAGAAGATTCAAAGAGAGTGAGATGCCAGCTCCTTTCGTTCAGTCAGTAGCTTCAATCATTTCTTGACGTTTTTCAAAGGCAAAAATCATTGAATATTGTAAATGCACAAACAGTAATTTCTCCGCATTGCAAGGTGCAATTCTGAAATTTTTTACTTTTTCCTGCTCCTCTTAGCATGATAAAGAAGATTCAAAGAGAGTGAAGTGCCAGCTCCTTTCATTCAGTCAGTAGCTTCAATCATTTCTGGTATATGAATAACATGATGTTTTTCAATGGCAAAAATCAATGAATATTGTAAATGCACAAACAGTAATTTCTCCGCATTGCAAGGTGCAATTCTGAAATTTTTTGCTTTTTCCTGCTCCTCTTAGCATGATAAACAAGATTCAAAGAGAGTGAGATAACAGCTCCTTTCATTCAGTCAGTAGCTTCAATCATTTCTGGACGTTTTTCAATGGCAAAAATCAATGAATATTGTAAATGCACAAACAGTAATTTCTCCGCATTGCAAGGTGCAATTCTGAAATTTTTTGCTTTTTCCTGCTCCTCTTAGCATGATAAAGAAGATTCAAAGAGAGTGAGATGCCAGCTCCTTTCATTCAGTCAGTAGCTTCAATCATTTCTGGTATATGAATAACATGATGTTTTTCAATGGCAAAAATCAATGAATATTGTAAATGCACAAACAGTAATTTCTCCGCATTGCAAGGTGCAATTCTGAAATTTTTTGCTTTTTACTGCTCCTCTTAGCATGATAAAGAAGATTCAAAGAGAGTGAGATGCCAGCTCCTTTCATTCAGTCAGTAGCTTCAATCATTTCTGGATGTTTTTCAATGGCAAAAATCAATGAATATTGTAAATGCACAAACAGTAATTTCTCCGCATTGCAAGGTGCAATTCTGAAATTTTTTGCTTTTTCCTGCTCCTCTTAGCATGATAAAGAAGATTCAAAGAGAGTGAGATGCCAGCTCCTTTCGTTCAGTCAGTAGCTTCAATCATTTCTGGACGTTTTTCAATGGCAAAAATCATTGAATATTGTAAATGCACAAACAGTAATTTCTCCGCATTGCAAGGTGCAATTCTGAAATTTTTTACTTTTTCCTGTTCCTCTTAGCATGATAAAGAAGATTCAAAGAGTGTGAGATGCCAGCTCCTTTCATTCAGTCAGTAGCTTCAATCATTTCTGGTATATGAATAACATGATGTTTTTCAATGGCAAAAATCAATGAATATTGTAAATGCACAAACAGTAATTTCTCCGCATTGCAAGGTGCAATTCTGAAATTTTTTGCTTTTTCCTGCTCCTCTTAGCATGATAAACAAGATTCAAAGAGAGTGAGATAACAGCTCCTTTCATTCAGTCAGTAGCTTCAATCATTTCTGGACGTTTTTCAATGGCAAAAATCAATGAATATTGTAAATGCACAAACAGTAATTTCTCCGCATTGCAAGGTGCAATTCTGAAATTTTTTGCTTTTTCCTGCTCCTCTTAGCATGATAAAGAACATTCAAAGAGAGTGAGATGCCAGCTCCTTTCATTCAGTCAGTAGCTTCAATCATTTCTGGACGTTTTTCAATTGCAAAAATCAATGAATATTGTAAATGCACAAACAGTAATTTCTCCGCATTGCAAGGTGCAATTCTGAAATTTTTTGCTTTTTCCTGCTCCTCTTAGCATGATAAAGAAGATTCAAAGAGAGTGAGATGCCAGCTACTTTCATTCAGTCAGTAGCTTCAATCATTTCTGGTATATGAATAACATGATGTTTTTCAATGGCAAAAATCAATGAATATTGTAAATACACAAACAGTAATTTCTCCGCATTGCAAGGTGCAATTCTGAAATTTTTTGCTTCATCCTGCTCCTCTTAGCATGATAAAGAAGATTCAAAGAGAGTGAGATGCCAGCTCCTTTCATTCAGTCAGTAGCTTCAATCATTTCTGGTATATGAATAACATGATGTTTTTCAATGGCAAAAATCAATGAATATTGTAAATGCACAAACAGTAATTTCTCCGCATTGCAAGGTGCAATTCTGAAATTTTTTGCTTTTTCCTGCTCCTCTTAGCATGATAAAGAAGATTCAAAGAGAGTGAGATGCCAGCTCCTTTCATTCAGTCAGTAGCTTCAAACATTTCTGGTATATGAATAACATGATGTTTTTCAATGGCAAAAATCAATGAATATTGTAAATGCACAAACAGTAATTTCTCCGCATTGCAAGGTGCAATTCTGAAATTTTTTGCTTTTTCCTGCTCCTCTTAGCATGTTAAAGAAGATTCAAAGAGAGTGAGATGCCAGCTCCTTTCGTTCAGTCAGTAGATTCAATCATTTCTGGACGTTTTTCAATGGCAAAAATCATTGAATATTGTAAATGCACAAACAGTAATTTCTACGCATTGCAAGGTGCAATTCTGAAATTTTTTGCTTTTTCCTGCTCCTCTTAGCATGATAAAGAAGATTCAAAGAGAGTGAGATGCCAGCTCCTTTCATTCAGTCAGTAGCTTCAATCATTTCTGGACGTTTTTCAATTGCAAAAATCAATGAATATTGTAAATGCACAAACAGTAATTTCTCCGCATTGCAAGGTGCAATTCTGAAATTTTTTGCTTTATCCTGCTCCTCTTAGCATGATAAAGAAGATTCAAAGAGAGTGAGATGCCAGCTCCTTTCATTCAGTCAGTAGCTTCAATCATTTCTGGTATATGAATAACATGATGTTTTTCAATGGCAAAAATCAATGAATATTGTAAATGCACAAACAGTAATTTCTCCGCATTGCAAGGTGCAATTCTGAAATTTTTTGCTTTATCCTGCTCCACTTAGCATGATAAAGAAGATTCAAAGAGAGTGAGATGCCAGCTCCTTTCATTCAGTCAGTAGCTTCAATCATTTCTGGAAGTTTTTCAATGGCAAAAATCAATGAATATTGTAAATGCACAAACAGTAATTTCTCCGCATTGCAAGGTGCAATTCTGAAATTTTTTGCTTTTTCCTGCTCCTCTTAGCATGATAAAGAAGATTCAAAGAGAGTGAGATGCCAGCTCCTTTCATTCAGTCAGTAGCTTCAATCATTTCTGGTATATGAATAACATGATGTTTTTCAATGGCAAAAATCAATGAATTTTGTAAATGCACAAACAGTAATTTCTCCGCATTGCAAGGTGCAATTCTGAAATTTTTGCTTTTTCCTGCTCCTCTTAGCATGATAAAGAAGATTCAAAGAGAGTGAGATGCCAGCTCTTTCATTCAGTCAGTAGCTTCAATCATTTCTGGACGTTTTTCAATGGCAAAAATCAATGAATATTGTAAATGCACAAACAGTAATTTCTCCGCATTGCAAGGTGCAATTCTGAAATTTTTTGCTTTTTCCTGCTCCTCTTAGCATGATAAAGAAGATTCAAAGAGAGTGAGATGCCAGCTCCTTTCATTCAGTCAGTAGCTTCAAACATTTCTGGTATATGAATAACATGATGTTTTTCAATGGCAAAAATCAATGAATATTGTAAATGCACAAACAGTAATTTCTCCGCATTGCAAGGTGCAATTCTGAAATTTTTTGCTTTTTCCTACTCCTCTTAGCATGTTAAAGAAGATTCAAAGAGAGTGAGATGCCAGCTCCTTTCGTTCAGTCAGTAGCCTCAATCATTTCTGGACGTTTTTCAATGGTAAAAATCAATGAATATTGTAAATGCACAAACAGTAATTTCTCCGCATTGCAAGGTGCAATTCTGAAATTTTTTGCTTTTTCCTGCTCCTCTTAGCATGATAAAGAAGATTCAAAGAGAGTGAGATGCCAGCTCCTTTCATTCAGTCAGTAGCTTCAATCATTTCTGGACGTTTTTCAATGGCAAAAATCAGTGAATATTGTAAATGCACAAACAGTAATTTCTCCGCATTGCAAGGTGCGATTCTGAAATTTTTTGCTTTTTCCTGCTCCTCTTAGCATGATAAAGAAGATTCAAAGAGAGTGAGATGCCAGCTCCTTTCATTCAGTCAGTAGCTTCAAACATTTCTGGTATATGAATAACATGATGTTTTTCAATGGCAAAAATCAATGAATATTGTAAATGCACAAACAGTAATTTCTCCGCATTGCAAGGTGCAATTCTGAAATTTTTTGCTTTTTCCTGCTCCTCTTAGCATGATAAAGAAGATTCAAAGAGAGTGAGATGCCAGCTCCTTTCATTCAGTCAGTAGCTTCAATCATTTCTGGACGTTTTTCAATGGCAAAAATCAATGAATATTGTAAATGCACAAACAGTAATTTCTCCGCATTGCAAGGTGCAATTCTGAAATTTTTTGCTTTTTCCTGCTCCTCTTAGCATGATAAAGAAGATTCAAAGAGAGTGAGATGCCAGCTCCTTTCATTCAGTCAGTAGCTTCAAACATTTCTGGTATATGAAAAACATGATGTTTTTCAATGGCAAAAATCAATGAATATTGTAAATGCACAAACAGTAATTTCTCCGCATTGCAAGGTGCAATTCTGAAATTTTTTGCTTTTTCCTGCTCCTCTTAGCATGATAAAGAAGATTCAAAGAGAGTGAGATGCCAGCTCCTTTCGTTCAGTCAGTAGCTTCAATCATTTCTGGACGTTTTTCAATGGCAAAAATCATTGAATATTGTAAATGCACAAACAGTAATTTCTCCGCATTGCAAGGTGCAATTCTGAAATTTTTTACTTTTTCCTGCTCCTCTTAGCATGATAAAGAAGATTCAAAGAGAGTGAGATGCCAGCTCCTTTCATTCAGTCAGTAGCTTCAATCATTTCTGGTATATGAATAACATGATGTTTTTCAATGGCAAAAATCAATGAATATTGTAAATGCACAAACAGTAATTTCTCCGCATTGCAAGGTGCAATTCTGAAATTTTTTGCTTTTTCCTGCTCCTCTTAGCATGATAAACAAGATTCAAAGAGAGTGAGATAACAGCTCCTTTCATTCAGTCAGTAGCTTCAATCATTTCTGGACGTTTTTCAATGGCAAAAATCAATGAATATTGTAAATGCACAAACAGTAATTTCTCCGCATTGCAAGGTGCAATTCTGAAATTTTTTGCTTTTTCCTGCTCCTCTTAGCATGATAAAGAAGATTCAAAGAGAGTGAGATGCCAGCTCCTTTCATTCAGTCAGTAGCTTCAATCATTTCTGGACTTTTTTCAATTGCAAAAATCAATGAATATTGTAAATGCACAAACAGTAATTTCTCCGCATTGCAAGGTGCAATTCTGAAATTTTTTGCTTTTTCCTGCTCATCTTAGCATGATAAAGAAGATTCAAAGAGAGTGAGATGCCAGCTACTTTCATTCAGTCAGTAGCTTCAATCATTTCTGGTATATGAATAACGATGTTTTTCAATGGCAAAAATCAATGAATATTGTAAATGCACAAACAGTAATTTCTCCGCATTGCAAGGTGCAATTCTGAAATTTTTTGCTTTATCCTGCTCCTCTTAGCATGATAAAGAAGATTCAAAGAGAGTGAGATGCCAGCTCCTTTCATTCAGTCAGTAGCTTCAATCATTTCTGGAAGTTTTTCAATGGCAAAAATCAATGAATATTGTAAATGCACAAACAGTAATTTCTCCGCATTGCAAGGTGCAATTCTGAAATTTTTTGCTTTTTCCTGCTCCTCTTAGCATGATAAAGAAGATTCAAAGAGAGTGAGATGCCAGCTCCTTTCATTCAGTCAGTAGCTTCAATCATTTCTGGTATATGAATAACATGATGTTTTTCAATGGCAAAAATCAATGAATTTTGTAAATGCACAAACAGTAATTTCTCCGCATTGCAAGGTGCAATTCTGAAATTTTTTGCTTTTTCCTGCTCCTCTTAGCATGATAAAGAAGATTCAAAGAGAGTGAGATGCCAGCTCCTTTCATTCAGTCAGTAGATTCAATCATTTCTGGACGTTTTTCAATGGCAAAAATCAATGAATATTGTAAATGCACAAACAGTAATTTCTCCGCATTGCAAGGTGCAATTCTGAAATTTTTTGCTTTTTCCTGCTCCTCTTAGCATGATAAAGAAGATTCAAAGAGAGTGAGATGCCAGCTCCTTTCATTCAGTCTGTAGCTTCAAACATTTCTGGTATATGAATAACATGATGTTTTTCAATGGCAAAAATCAATGAATATTGTAAATGCACAAACAGTAATTTCTCCGCATTGCACGGTGATATTCAGAAATTTTTTGCTTTTTCCTGCTCCTCTTAGCATGTTAAAGAAGATTCAAAGAGAGTGAGATGCCAGCTCCTTTCGTTCAGTCAGTAGCTTCAATCATTTCTGGACGTTTTTCAATGGTAAAAATCAATGAATATTGTAAATGCACAAACAGTAATTTCTCCGCATTGCAAGGTGCAATTCTGAAATTTTTTGCTTTTTCCTGCTCCTCTTAGCATGATAAAGAAGATTCAAAGGGAGTAAGATGCCAGCTCCTTTCATTCAGTCAGTAGCTTCAAACATTTCTGGTATATGAATAACATGATGTTTTTCAATGGCAAAAATCAATGAATATTGTAAATGCACAAACAGTAATTTCTCCGCATTGCAAGGTGCAATTCTGAAATTTTTTGCTTTTTCCTGCTCCTCTTAGCATGATAAAGAAGATTCAAAGAGAGTGAGATGCCAGCTCCTTTCATTCAGTCAGTAGCTTCAATCATTTCTGGACGTTTTTCAATGGCAAAAATCAATGAATATTGTAAATGCACAAACAGTAATTTCTCCGCATTGCAAGGTGCAATTCTGAAATTTTTTGCTTTTTCCTGCTCCTCTTAGCATGATAAAGAAGATTCAAAGAGAGTGAGATGCCAGCTCCTTTCATTCAGTCAGTAGCTTCAAACATTTCTGGTATATGAATAACATGATGTTTTTCAATAGCTAAAATCAATGAATATTGTAAATGCACAAACAGTAATTTCTCCGCATTGCAAGGTGCAATTCTGAAATTTTTTGCTTTTTCCTGCTCCTCTTAGCATGATAAAGAAGATTCAAAGAGAGTGAGATGCCAGCTCCTTTCATTCAGTCAGTAGCTTCAATCATTTCTGGACGTTTTTCAATGGCAAAAATCAATGAATATTGTAAATGCACAAACAGTAATTTCTCAGCATTGCAAGGTGCAATTCTGAAATTTTTTGATTTTTCCTGCTCCTCTTAGCATGATAAAGAAGATTCAAAGAGAGTGAGATGCCAGCTACTTTCATTCAGTCAGTAGCTTCAAACATTTCTGGTATATGAATAACATGATGTTTTTCAATGGCAAAAATCAATGAATATTGTAAATGCACAAACAGTAATTTCTCCGCATTGCAAGGTGCAATTCTGAAATTTTTTGCTTTTTCCTGCTCCTCTTAGCATGATAAAGAAGATTCAAAGAGAGTGATATGCCAGCTCCTTTCATTCAGTCAGTAGCTTCAATCATTTCTGGACGTTTTTCAATGGCAAAAATCAATGAATATTGTAAATGCACAAACAGTAATTTCTCCGCATTGCAAGGTGCAATTCTGAAATTTTTTGCTTTTTCCTGCTCCTCTTAGCATGATAAAGAAGATTCAAAGAGGGTGAGATGCCAGCTCCTTTCATTCAGTCAGTAGCTTCAAACATTTCTGGTATATGAATAACATGATGTTTTTCAATGGCAAAAATCAATGAATATTGTAAATGCACAAACAGTAATTTCTCCGCATTGCAAGGTGCAATTCTGAAATTTTTTGCTTTTTCCTGCTCCTCTTAGCATGATAAAGAAGATTCAAAGAGAGTGAGATGCCAGCTCCTTTCGTTCAGTCAGTAGCTTCAATCATTTCTTGACGTTTTTCAAAGGCAAAAATCATTGAATATTGTAGATGCACAAACAGTAATTTCTCCGCATTGCAAGGTGCAATTCTGAAATTTTTTACTTTTTCCTGCTCCTCTTAGCATGATAAAGAAGATTCAAAGAGAGTGAAGTGCCAGCTCCTTTCATTCAGTCAGTAGCTTCAATCATTTCTGGTATATGAATAACATGATGTTTTTCAATGGCAAAAATCAATGAATATTGTAAATGCACAAACAGTAATTTCTCCGCATTGCAAGGTGCAATTCTGAAATTTTTTGCTTTTTCCTGCTCCTCTTAGCATGATAAACAAGATTCAAAGAGAGTGAGATAACAGCTCCTTTCATTCAGTCAGTAGCTTCAATCATTTCTGGACGTTTTTCAATGGCAAAAATCAATGAATATTGTAAATGCACAAACAGTAATTTCTCCGCATTGCAAGGTGCAATTCTGAAATTTTTTGCTTTTTCCTGCTCCTCTTAGCATGATAAAGAAGATTCAAAGAGAGTGAGATGCCAGCTCCTTTCATTCAGTCAGTAGCTTCAATCATTTCTGGTATATGAATAACATGATGTTTTTCAATGGCAAAAATCAATGAATATTGTAAATGCACAAACAGTAATTTCTCCGCATTGCAAGGTGCAATTCTGAAATTTTTTGCTTTATCCTGCTCCTCTTAGCATGATAAAGAAGATTCAAAGAGAGTGAGATGCCAGCTCCTTTCATTCAGTCAGTAGCTTCAATCATTTCTGGAAGTTTTTCAATGGCAAAAATCAATGAATATTGTAAATGCACAAACAGTAATTTCTCCGCATTGCAAGGTGCAATTCTGAAATTTTTTGCTTTTTCCTGCTCCTCTTAGCATGATAAAGAAGATTCAAAGAGAGTGAGATGCCAGCTCCTTTCATTCAGTCAGTAGCTTCAATCATTTCTGGTATATGAATAACATGATGTTTTTCAATGGCAAAAATCAATGAATTTTGTAAATGCACAAACAGTAATTTCTCCGCATTGCAAGGTGCAATTCTGAAATTTTTTGCTTTTTCCTGTTCCTCTTAGCATGATAAAGAAGATTCAAAGAGAGTGAGATGCCAGCTCCTTTCATTCAGTCAGTAGATTCAATCATTTCTGGACGTTTTTCAATGGCAAAAATCAATGAATATTGTAAATGCACAAACAGTAATTTCTCCGCATTGCAAGGTGCAATTCTGAAATTTTTTGCTTTTTCCTGCTCCTCTTAGCATGATAAAGAAGATTCAAAGAGAGTGAGATGCCAGCTCCTTTCATTCAGTCAGTAGCTTCAAACATTTCTGGTATATGAATAACATGATGTTTTTCAATGGCAAAAATCAATGAATATTGTAAATGCACAAACAGTAATTTCTCCGCATTGCAAGGTGCAATTCTGAAATTTTTTGCTTTTTCCTGCTCCTCTTATCATGTTAAAGAAGATTCAAAGAGAGTGAGATGCCAGCTCCTTTCGGTCAGTCAGTAGCTTCAATCATTTCTGGACGTTTTTCAATGGTAAAAATCAATGAATATTGTAAATGCACAAACAGTAATTTCTCCGCATTGCAAGGTGCAATTCTGAAATTTTTTGCTTTTTCCTGCTCCTCTTAGCATGATAAAGAAGATTCAAAGAGAGTGAGATGCCAGCTCCTTTCATTCAGTCAGTAGCTTCAATCATTTCTGGACGTTTTTCAATGGCAAAAATCAATGAATATTGTAAATGCACAAACAGTAATTTCTCCGCATTGCAAGGTGCAATTCTGAAATTTTTTGCTTTTTCCTGCTCCTCTTTGCATGATAAAGAAGATTCAAAGAGAGTGAGATGCCAGCTCCTTTCATTCAGTCAGTAGCTTCAAACATTTCTGATATATGAATAACATGATGTTTTTCAATGGCAAAAATCAATGAATATTGTAAATGCACAAACAGTAATTTCTCCGCATTGCAAGGTGCAATTCTGAAATTTTTTGCTTTATCCTGCTCCTCTTAGCATGATAAAGAAGATTCAAAGAGAGTGAGATGCCAGCTCCTTTCATTCAGTCAGTAGCTTCAATCATTTCTGGAAGTTTTTCAATGGCAAAAATCAATGAATATTGTAAATGCACAAACAGTAATTTCTCCGCATTGCAAGGTGCAATTCTGAAATTTTTTGCTTTTTCCTGCTCCTCTTAGCATGATAAAGAAGATTCAAAGAGAGTGAGATGCCAGCTCCTTTCGTTCAGTCAGTAGCTTCAATCATTTCTGGACGTTTTTCAATGGCAAAAATCATTGAATATTGTAAATGCACAAACAGTAATTTCTCCGCATTGCAAGGTGCAATTCTGAAATTTTTTACTTTTTCCTGTTCCTCTTAGCATGATAAAGAAGATTCAAAGAGTGTGAGATGCCAGCTCCTTTCATTCAGTCAGTAGCTTCAATCATTTCTGGTATATGAATAACATGATGTTTTTCAATGGCAAAAATCAATGAATATTGTAAATGCACAAACAGTAATTTCTCCGCATTGCAAGGTGCAATTCTGAAATTTTTTGCTTTTTCCTGATCCTCTTAGCATGATAAACAAGATTCAAAGAGAGTGAGATAACAGCTCCTTTCATTCAGTCAGTAGCTTCAATCATTTCTGGACGTTTTTCAATGGCAAAAATCAATGAATATTGTAAATGCACAAACAGTAATTTCTCCGCATTGCAAGGTGCAATTCTGAAATTTTTTGCTTTTTCCTGCTCCTCTTAGCATGATAAAGAACATTCAAAGAGAGTGAGATGCCAGCTCCTTTCATTCAGTCAGTAGCTTCAATCATTTCTGGACGTTTTTCAATTGCAAAAATCAATGAATATTGTAAATGCACAAACAGTAATTTCTCCGCATTGCAAGGTGCAATTCTGAAATTTTTTGCTTTTTCCTGCTCCTCTTAGCATGATAAAGAAGATTCAAAGAGAGTGAGATGCCAGCTACTTTCATTCAGTCAGTAGCTTCAATCATTTCTGGTATATGAATAACATGATGTTTTTCAATGGCAAAAATAAATGAATATTGTAAATGCACAAACAGTAATTTCTCCGCATTGCAAGGTGCAATTCTGAAATTTTTTGCTTCATCCTGCTCCTCTTAGCATGATAAAGAAGATTCAAAGAGAGTGAGATGCCAGCTCCTTTCATTCAGTCAGTAGCTTCAATCATTTCTGGTATATGAATAACATGATGTTTTTCAATGGCAAAAATCAATGAATATTGTAAATGCACAAACAGTAATTTCTCCGCATTGCAAGGTGCAATTCTGAAATTTTTTGCTTTTTCCTGCTCCTCTTAGCATGATAAAGAAGATTCAAAGAGAGTGAGATGCCAGCTCCTTTCATTCAGTCAGTAGCTTCAAACATTTCTGGTATATGAATAACATGATGTTTTTCAATGGCAAAAATCAATGAATATTGTAAATGCACAAACAGTAATTTCTCCGCATTGCAAGGTGCAATTCTGAAATTTTTTGCTTTTTCCTGCTCCTCTTAGCATGTTAAAGAAGATTCAAAGAGAGTGAGATGCCAGCTCCTTTCGTTCAGTCAGTAGATTCAATCATTTCTGGACGTTTTTCAATGGCAAAAATCATTGAATATTGTAAATGCACAAACAGTAATTTCTACGCATTGCAAGGTGCAATTCTGAAATTTTTTGCTTTTTCCTGCTCCTCTTAGCATGATAAAGAAGATTCAAAGAGAGTGAGATGCCAGCTCCTTTCATTCAGTCAGTAGCTTCAATCATTTCTGGACGTTTTTCAATTGCAAAAATCAATGAATATTGTAAATGCACAAACAGTAATTTCTCCGCATTGCAAGGTGCAATTCTGAAATTTTTTGCTTTATCCTGCTCCTCTTAGCATGATAAAGAAGATTCAAAGAGAGTGAGATGCCAGCTCCTTTCATTCAGTCAGTAGCTTCAATCATTTCTGGTATATGAATAACATGATGTTTTTCAATAGCTAAAATCAATGAATATTGTAAATGCACAAACAGTAATTTCTCCGCATTGCAAGGTGCAATTCTGAAATTTTTTGCTTTTTCCTGCTCCTCTTAGCATGATAAAGAAGATTCAAAGAGAGTGAGATGCCAGCTCCTTTCATTCAGTCAGTAGCTTCAATCATTTCTGGACGTTTTTCAATGGCAAAAATCAATGAATATTGTAAATGCACAAACAGTAATTTCTCAGCATTGCAAGGTGCAATTCTGAAATTTTTTGATTTTTCCTGCTCCTCTTAGCATGATAAAGAAGATTCAAAGAGAGTGAGATGCCAGCTACTTTCATTCAGTCAGTAGCTTCAAACATTTCTGGTATATGAATAACATGATGTTTTTCAATGGCAAAAATCAATGAATATTGTAAATGCACAAACAGTAATTTCTCCGCATTGCAAGGTGCAATTCTGAAATTTTTTGCTTTTTCCTGCTCCTCTTAGCATGATAAAGAAGATTCAAAGAGAGTGATATGCCAGCTCCTTTCATTCAGTCAGTAGCTTCAATCATTTCTGGACGTTTTTCAATGGCAAAAATCAATGAATATTGTAAATGCACAAACAGTAATTTCTCCGCATTGCAAGGTGCAATTCTGAAATTTTTTGCTTTTTCCTGCTCCTCTTAGCATGATAAAGAAGATTCAAAGAGGGTGAGATGCCAGCTCCTTTCATTCAGTCAGTAGCTTCAAACATTTCTGGTATATGAATAACATGATGTTTTTCAATGGCAAAAATCAATGAATATTGTAAATGCACAAACAGTAATTTCTCCGCATTGCAAGGTGCAATTCTGAAATTTTTTGCTTTTTCCTGCTCCTCTTAGCATGATAAAGAAGATTCAAAGAGAGTGAGATGCCAGCTCCTTTCGTTCAGTCAGTAGCTTCAATCATTTCTTGACGTTTTTCAAAGGCAAAAATCATTGAATATTGTAAATGCACAAACAGTAATTTCTCCGCATTGCAAGGTGCAATTCTGAAATTTTTTACTTTTTCCTGCTCCTCTTAGCATGATAAAGAAGATTCAAAGAGAGTGAAGTGCCAGCTCCTTTCATTCAGTCAGTAGCTTCAATCATTTCTGGTATATGAATAACATGATGTTTTTCAATGGCAAAAATCAATGAATATTGTAAATGCACAAACAGTAATTTCTCCGCATTGCAAGGTGCAATTCTGAAATTTTTTGCTTTTTCCTGCTCCTCTTAGCATGATAAACAAGATTCAAAGAGAGTGAGATAACAGCTCCTTTCATTCAGTCAGTAGCTTCAATCATTTCTGGACGTTTTTCAATGGCAAAAATCAATGAATATTGTAAATGCACAAACAGTAATTTCTCCGCATTGCAAGGTGCAATTCTGAAATTTTTTGCTTTTTCCTGCTCCTCTTAGCATGATAAAGAAGATTCAAAGAGAGTGAGATGCCAGCTCCTTTCATTCAGTCAGTAGCTTCAATCATTTCTGGTATATGAATAACATGATGTTTTTCAATGGCAAAAATCAATGAATATTGTAAATGCACAAACAGTAATTTCTCCGCATTGCAAGGTGCAATTCTGAAATTTTTTGCTTTATCCTGCTCCTCTTAGCATGATAAAGAAGATTCAAAGAGAGTGAGATGCCAGCTCCTTTCATTCAGTCAGTAGCTTCAATCATTTCTGGAAGTTTTTCAATGGCAAAAATCAATGAATATTGTAAATGCACAAACAGTAATTTCTCCGCATTGCAAGGTGCAATTCTGAAATTTTTTGCTTTTTCCTGCTCCTCTTAGCATGATAAAGAAGATTCAAAGAGAGTGAGATGCCAGCTCCTTTCATTCAGTCAGTAGCTTCAATCATTTCTGGTATATGAATAACATGATGTTTTTCAATGGCAAAAATCAATGAATTTTGTAAATGCACAAACAGTAATTTCTCCGCATTGCAAGGTGCAATTCTGAAATTTTTTGCTTTTTCCTGTTCCTCTTAGCATGATAAAGAAGATTCAAAGAGAGTGAGATGCCAGCTCCTTTCGGTCAGTCAGTAGCTTCAATCATTTCTGGACGTTTTTCAATGGTAAAAATCAATGAATATTGTAAATGCACAAACAGTAATTTCTCCGCATTGCAAGGTGCAATTCTGAAATTTTTTGCTTTTTCCTGCTCCTCTTAGCATGATAAAGAAGATTCAAAGAGAGTGAGATGCCAGCTCCTTTCATTCAGTCAGTAGCTTCAATCATTTCTGGACGTTTTTCAATGGCAAAAATCAATGAATATTGTAAATGCACAAACAGTAATTTCTCCGCATTGCAAGGTGCAATTCTGAAATTTTTTGCTTTTTCCTGCTCCTCTTTGCATGATAAAGAAGATTCAAAGAGAGTGAGATGCCAGCTCCTTTCATTCAGTCAGTAGCTTCAAACATTTCTGATATATGAATAACATGATGTTTTTCAATGGCAAAAATCAATGAATATTGTAAATGCACAAACAGTAATTTCTCCGCATTGCAAGGTGCAATTCTGAAATTTTTTGCTTTATCCTGCTCCTCTTAGCATGATAAAGAAGATTCAAAGAGAGTGAGATGCCAGCTCCTTTCATTCAGTCAGTAGCTTCAATCATTTCTGGAAGTTTTTCAATGGCAAAAATCAATGAATATTGTAAATGCACAAACAGTAATTTCTCCGCATTGCAAGGTGCAATTCTGAAATTTTTTGCTTTTTCCTGCTCCTCTTAGCATGATAAAGAAGATTCAAAGAGAGTGAGATGCCAGCTCCTTTCGTTCAGTCAGTAGCTTCAATCATTTCTGGACGTTTTTCAATGGCAAAAATCATTGAATATTGTAAATGCACAAACAGTAATTTCTCCGCATTGCAAGGTGCAATTCTGAAATTTTTTACTTTTTCCTGTTCCTCTTAGCATGATAAAGAAGATTCAAAGAGTGTGAGATGCCAGCTCCTTTCATTCAGTCAGTAGCTTCAATCATTTCTGGTATATGAATAACATGATGTTTTTCAATGGCAAAAATCAATGAATATTGTAAATGCACAAACAGTAATTTCTCCGCATTGCAAGGTGCAATTCTGAAATTTTTTGCTTTTTCCTGCTCCTCTTAGCATGATAAACAAGATTCAAAGAGAGTGAGATAACAGCTCCTTTCATTCAGTCAGTAGCTTCAATCATTTCTGGACGTTTTTCAATGGCAAAAATCAATGAATATTGTAAATGCACAAACAGTAATTTCTCCGCATTGCAAGGTGCAATTCTGAAATTTTTTGCTTTTTCCTGCTCCTCTTAGCATGATAAAGAACATTCAAAGAGAGTGAGATGCCAGCTCCTTTCATTCAGTCAGTAGCTTCAATCATTTCTGGACGTTTTTCAATTGCAAAAATCAATGAATATTGTAAATGCACAAACAGTAATTTCTCCGCATTGCAAGGTGCAATTCTGAAATTTTTTGCTTTTTCCTGCTCCTCTTAGCATGATAAAGAAGATTCAAAGAGAGTGAGATGCCAGCTACTTTCATTCAGTCAGTAGCTTCAATCATTTCTGGTATATGAATAACATGATGTTTTTCAATGGCAAAAATAAATGAATATTGTAAATGCACAAACAGTAATTTCTCCGCATTGCAAGGTGCAATTCTGAAATTTTTTGCTTCATCCTGCTCCTCTTAGCATGATAAAGAAGATTCAAAGAGAGTGAGATGCCAGCTCCTTTCATTCAGTCAGTAGCTTCAATCATTTCTGGTATATGAATAACATGATGTTTTTCAATGGCAAAAATCAATGAATATTGTAAATGCACAAACAGTAATTTCTCCGCATTGCAAGGTGCAATTCTGAAATTTTTTGCTTTTTCCTGCTCCTCTTAGCATGATAAAGAAGATTCAAAGAGAGTGAGATGCCAGCTCCTTTCATTCAGTCAGTAGCTTCAAACATTTCTGGTATATGAATAACATGATGTTTTTCAATGGCAAAAATCAATGAATATTGTAAATGCACAAACAGTAATTTCTCCGCATTGCAAGGTGCAATTCTGAAATTTTTTGCTTTTTCCTGCTCCTCTTAGCATGTTAAAGAAGATTCAAAGAGAGTGAGATGCCAGCTCCTTTCGTTCAGTCAGTAGATTCAATCATTTCTGGACGTTTTTCAATGGCAAAAATCATTGAATATTGTAAATGCACAAACAGTAATTTCTACGCATTGCAAGGTGCAATTCTGAAATTTTTTGCTTTTTCCTGCTCCTCTTAGCATGATAAAGAAGATTCAAAGAGAGTGAGATGCCAGCTCCTTTCATTCAGTCAGTAGCTTCAATCATTTCTGGACGTTTTTCAATTGCAAAAATCAATGAATATTGTAAATGCACAAACAGTAATTTCTCCGCATTGCAAGGTGCAATTCTGAAATTTTTTGCTTTATCCTGCTCCTCTTAGCATGATAAAGAAGATTCAAAGAGAGTGAGATGCCAGCTCCTTTCATTCAGTCAGTAGCTTCAATCATTTCTGGTATATGAATAACATGATGTTTTTCAATGGCAAAAATCAATGAATATTGTAAATGCACAAACAGTAATTTCTCCGCATTGCAAGGTGCAATTCTGAAATTTTTTGCTTTATCCTGCTCCACTTAGCATGATAAAGAAGATTCAAAGAGAGTGAGATGCCAGCTCCTTTCATTCAGTCAGTAGCTTCAATCATTTCTGGAAGTTTTTCAATGGCAAAAATCAATGAATATTGTAAATGCACAAACAGTAATTTCTCCGCATTGCAAGGTGCAATTCTGAAATTTTTTGCTTTTTCCTGCTCCTCTTAGCATGATAAAGAAGATTCAAAGAGAGTGAGATGCCAGCTCCTTTCATTCAGTCAGTAGCTTCAATCATTTCTGGTATATGAATAACATGATGTTTTTCAATGGCAAAAATCAATGAATTTTGTAAATGCACAAACAGTAATTTCTCCGCATTGCAAGGTGCAATTCTGAAATTTTTGCTTTTTCCTGCTCCTCTTAGCATGATAAAGAAGATTCAAAGAGAGTGAGATGCCAGCTCTGTCATTCAGTCAGTAGCTTCAATCATTTCTGGACGTTTTTCAATGGCAAAAATCAATGAATATTGTAAATGCACAAACAGTAATTTCTCCGCATTGCAAGGTGCAATTCTGAAATTTTTTGCTTTTTCCTGCTCCTCTTAGCATGATAAAGAAGATTCAAAGAGAGTGAGATGCCAGCTCCTTTCATTCAGTCAGTAGCTTCAAACATTTCTGGTATATGAATAACATGATGTTTTTCAATGGCAAAAATCAATGAATATTGTAAATGCACAAACAGTAATTTCTCCGCATTGCAAGGTGCAATTCTGAAATTTTTTGCTTTTTCCTACTCCTCTTAGCATGTTAAAGAAGATTCAAAGAGAGTGAGATGCCAGCTCCTTTCGTTCAGTCAGTAGCCTCAATCATTTCTGGACGTTTTTCAATGGTAAAAATCAATGAATATTGTAAATGCACAAACAGTAATTTCTCCGCATTGCAAGGTGCAATTCTGAAATTTTTTGCTTTTTCCTGCTCCTCTTAGCATGATAAAGAAGATTCAAAGAGAGTGAGATGCCAGCTCCTTTCATTCAGTCAGTAGCTTCAATCATTTCTGGACGTTTTTCAATGGCAAAAATCAATGAATATTGTAAATGCACAAACAGTAATTTCTCCGCATTGCAAGGTGCAATTCTGAAATTTTTTGCTTTTTCCTGCTCCTCTTAGCATGATAAAGAAGATTCAAAGAGAGTGAGATGCCAGCTCCTTTCATTCAGTCAGTAGCTTCAATCATTTCTGGACGTTTTTCAATGGCAAAAATCAGTGAATATTGTAAATGCACAAACAGTAATTTCTCCGCATTGCAAGGTGCGATTCTGAAATTTTTTGCTTTTTCCTGCTCCTCTTAGCATGATAAAGAAGATTCAAAGAGAGTGAGATGCCAGCTCCTTTCATTCAGTCAGTAGCTTCAAACATTTCTGGTATATGAATAACATGATGTTTTTCAATGGCAAAAATCAATGAATATTGTAAATGCACAAACAGTAATTTCTCCGCATTGCAAGGTGCAATTCTGAAATTTTTTGCTTTTTCCTGCTCCTCTTAGCATGATAAAGAAGATTCAAAGAGAGTGAGATGCCAGCTCCTTTCATTCAGTCAGTAGCTTCAATCATTTCTGGACGTTTTTCAATGGCAAAAATCAATGAATATTGTAAATGCACAAACAGTAATTTCTCCGCATTGCAAGGTGCAATTCTGAAATTTTTTGCTTTTTCCTGCTCCTCTTAGCATGATAAAGAAGATTCAAAGAGAGTGAGATGCCAGCTCCTTTCATTCAGTCAGTAGCTTCAATCATTTCTGGACGTTTTTCAATGGCAAAAATCAGTGAATATTGTAAATGCACAAACAGTAATTTCTCCGCATTGCAAGGTGCGATTCTGAAATTTTTTGCTTTTTCCTGCTCCTCTTAGCATGATAAAGAAGATTCAAAGAGAGTGAGATGCCAGCTCCTTTCATTCAGTCAGTAGCTTCAAACATTTCTGGTATATGAATAACATGATGTTTTTCAATGGCAAAAATCAATGAATATTGTAAATGCACAAACAGTAATTTCTCCGCATTGCAAGGTGCAATTCTGAAATTTTTTGCTTTTTCCTGCTCCTCTTAGCATGATAAAGAAGATTCAAAGAGAGTGAGATGCCAGCTCCTTTCATTCAGTCAGTAGCTTCAATCATTTCTGGACGTTTTTCAATGGCAAAAATCAATGAATATTGTAAATGCACAAACAGTAATTTCTCCGCATTGCAAGGTGCAATTCTGAAATTTTTTGCTTTTTCCTGCTCCTCTTAGCATGATAAAGAAGATTCAAAGAGAGTGAGATGCCAGCTCCTTTCATTCAGTCAGTAGCTTCAAACATTTCTGGTATATGAAAAACATGATGTTTTTCAATGGCAAAAATCAATGAATATTGTAAATGCACAAACAGTAATTTCTCCGCATTGCAAGGTGCAATTCTGAAATTTTTTGCTTTTTCCTGCTCCTCTCAGCATGATAAAGAAGATTCAAAGAGAGTGAGATGCCAGCTCCTTTCGTTCAGTCAGTAGCTTCAATCATTTCTGGACGTTTTTCAATGGCAAAAATCATTGAATATTGTAAATGCACAAACAGTAATTTCTCCGCATTGCAAGGTGCAATTCTGAAATTTTTTACTTTTTCCTGCTCCTCTTAGCATGATAAAGAAGATTCAAAGAGAGTGAGATGCCAGCTCCTTTCATTCAGTCAGTAGCTTCAATCATTTCTGGTATATGAATAACATGATGTTTTTCAATGGCAAAAATCAATGAATATTGTAAATGCACAAACAGTAATTTCTCCGCATTGCAAGGTGCAATTCTGAAATTTTTTGCTTTTTCCTGCTCCTCTTAGCATGATAAACAAGATTCAAAGAGAGTGAGATAACAGCTCCTTTCATTCAGTCAGTAGCTTCAATCATTTCTGGACGTTTTTCAATTGCAAAAATCAATGAATATTGTAAATGCACAAACAGTAATTTCTCCGCATTGCAAGGTGCAATTCTGAAATTTTTTGCTTTTTCCTGCTCATCTTAGCATGATAAAGAAGATTCAAAGAGAGTGAGATGCCAGCTACTTTCATTCAGTCAGTAGCTTCAATCATTTCTGGTATATGAATAACGATGTTTTTCAATGGCAAAAATCAATGAATATTGTAAATGCACAAACAGTAATTTCTCCGCATTGCAAGGTGCAATTCTGAAATTTTTTGCTTTATCCTGCTCCTCTTAGCATGATAAAGAAGATTCAAAGAGAGTGAGATGCCAGCTCCTTTCATTCAGTCAGTAGCTTCAATCATTTCTGGAAGTTTTTCAATGGCAAAAATCAATGAATATTGTAAATGCACAAACAGTAATTTCTCCGCATTGCAAGGTGCAATTCTGAAATTTTTTGCTTTTTCCTGCTCCTCTTAGCATGATAAAGAAGATTCAAAGAGAGTGAGATGCCAGCTCCTTTCATTCAGTCAGTAGCTTCAATCATTTCTGGTATATGAATAACATGATGTTTTTCAATGGCAAAAATCAATGAATTTTGTAAATGCACAAACAGTAATTTCTCCGCATTGCAAGGTGCAATTCTGAAATTTTTTGCTTTTTCCTGCTCCTCTTAGCATGATAAAGAAGATTCAAAGAGAGTGAGATGCCAGCTCCTTTCATTCAGTCAGTAGATTCAATCATTTCTGGACGTTTTTCAATGGCAAAAATCAATGAACATTGTAAATGCACAAACAGTAATTTCTCCGCATTGCAAGGTGCAATTCTGAAATTTTTTGCTTTTTCCTGCTCCTCTTAGCATGATAAAGAAGATTCAAAGAGAGTGAGATGCCAGCTCCTTTCATTCAGTCTGTAGCTTCAAACATTTCTGGTATATGAATAACATGATGTTTTTCAATGGCAAAAATCAATGAATATTGTAAATGCACAAACAGTAATTTCTCCGCATTGCACGGTGATATTCAGAAATTTTTTGCTTTTTCCTGCTCCTCTTAGCATGTTAAAGAAGATTCAAAGAGAGTGAGATGCCAGCTCCTTTCGTTCAGTCAGTAGCTTCAATCATTTCTGGACGTTTTTCAATGGTAAAAATCAATGAATATTGTAAATGCACAAACAGTAATTTCTCCGCATTGCAAGGTGCAATTCTGAAATTTTTTGCTTTTTCCTGCTCCTCTTAGCATGATAAAGATTCAAAGAGAGTAAGATGCCAGCTCCTTTCATTCAGTCAGTAGCTTCAAACATTTCTGGTATATGAATAACATGATGTTTTTCAATGGCAAAAATCAATGAATATTGTAAATGCACAAACAGTAATTTCTCCGCATTGCAAGGTGCAATTCTGAAATTTTTTGCTTTTTCCTGCTCCTCTTAGCATGATAAAGAAGATTCAAAGAGAGTGAGATGCCAGCTCCTTTCATTCAGTCAGTAGCTTCAATCATTTCTGGATGTTTTTCAATGGCAAAAATCAATGAATATTGTAAATGCACAAACAGTAATTTCTCCGCATTGCAAGGTGCAATTCTGAAATTTTTTGCTTTTTCCTGCTCCTCTTAGCATGATAAAGAAGATTCAAAGAGAGTGAGATGCCAGCTCCTTTCATTCAGTCAGTAGCTTCAAACATTTCTGGTATATGAATAACATGATGTTTTTCAATAGCTAAAATCAATGAATATTGTAAATGACAAACAGTAATTTCTCCGCATTGCAAGGTGCAATTCTGAAATTTTTTGCTTTTTCCTGCTCCTCTTAGCATGATAAAGAAGATTCAAAGAGAGTGAGATGCCAGCTCCTTTCATTCAGTCAGTAGCTTCAATCATTTCTGGACGTTTTTCAATGGCAAAAATCAATGAATATTGTAAATGCACAAACAGTAATTTCTCAGCATTGCAAGGTGCAATTCTGAAATTTTTTGATTTTTCCTGCTCCTCTTAGCATGATAAAGAAGATTCAAAGAGAGTGAGATGCCAGCTACTTTCATTCAGTCAGTAGCTTCAAACATTTCTGGTATATGAATAACATGATGTTTTTCAATGGCAAAAATCAATGAATATTGTAAATGCACAAACAGTAATTTCTCCGCATTGCAAGGTGCAATTCTGAAATTTTTTGCTTTTTCCTGCTCCTCTTAGCATGATAAAGAAGATTCAAAGAGAGTGATATGCCAGCTCCTTTCATTCAGTCAGTAGCTTCAATCATTTCTGGACGTTTTTCAATGGCAAAAATCAATGAATATTGTAAATGCACAAACAGTAATTTCTCCGCATTGCAAGGTGCAATTCTGAAATTTTTTGCTTTTTCCTGCTCCTCTTAGCATGATAAAGAAGATTCAAAGAGGGTGAGATGCCAGCTCCTTTCATTCAGTCAGTAGCTTCAAACATTTCTGGTATATGAATAACATGATGTTTTTCAATGGCAAAAATCAATGAATATTGTAAATGCACAAACAGTAATTTCTCCGCATTGCAAGGTGCAATTCTGAAATTTTTTGCTTTTTCCTGCTCCTCTTAGCATGATAAAGAAGATTCAAAGAGAGTGAGATGCCAGCTCCTTTCGTTCAGTCAGTAGCTTCAATCATTTCTTGACGTTTTTCAAAGGCAAAAATCATTGAATATTGTAAATGCACAAACAGTAATTTCTCCGCATTGCAAGGTGCAATTCTGAAATTTTTTACTTTTTCCTGCTCCTCTTAGCATGATAAAGAAGATTCAAAGAGAGTGAAGTGCCAGCTCCTTTCATTCAGTCAGTAGCTTCAATCATTTCTGGTATATGAATAACATGATGTTTTTCAATGGCAAAAATCAATGAATATTGTAAATGCACAAACAGTAATTTCTCCGCATTGCAAGGTGCAATTCTGAAATTTTTTGCTTTTTCCTGCTCCTCTTTGCATGATAAACAAGATTCAAAGAGAGTGAGATAACAGCTCCTTTCATTCAGTCAGTAGCTTCAATCATTTCTGGACGTTTTTCAATGGCAAAAATCAATGAATATTGTAAATGCACAAACAGTAATTTCTCCGCATTGCAAGGTGCAATTCTGAAATTTTTTGCTTTTTCCTGCTCCTCTTAGCATGATAAAGAAGATTCAAAGAGAGTGAGATGCCAGCTCCTTTCATTCAGTCAGTAGCTTCAATCATTTCTGGTATATGAATAACATGATGTTTTTCAATGGCAAAAATCAATGAATATTGTAAATGCACAAACAGTAATTTCTCCGCATTGCAAGGTGCAATTCTGAAATTTTTTGCTTTATCCTGCTCCTCTTAGCATGATAAAGAAGATTCAAAGAGAGTGAGATGCCAGCTCCTTTCATTCAGTCAGTAGCTTCAATCATTTCTGGAAGTTTTTCAATGGCAAAAATCAATGAATATTGTAAATGCACAAACAGTAATTTCTCCGCATTGCAAGGTGCAATTCTGAAATTTTTTGCTTTTTCCTGCTCCTCTTAGCATGATAAAGAAGATTCAAAGAGAGTGAGATGCCAGCTCCTTTCATTCAGTCAGTAGCTTCAATCATTTCTGGTATATGAATAACATGATGTTTTTCAATGGCAAAAATCAATGAATTTTGTAAATGCACAAACAGTAATTTCTCCGCATTGCAAGGTGCAATTCTGAAATTTATTGCTTTTTCCTGTTCCTCTTAGCATGATAAAGAAGATTCAAAGAGAGTGAGATGCCAGCTCCTTTCATTCAGTCAGTAGATTCAATCATTTCTGGACGTTTTTCAATGGCAAAAATCAATGAATATTGTAAATGCACAAACAGTAATTTCTCCGCATTGCAAGGTGCAATTCTGAAATTTTTTGCTTTTTCCTGCTCCTCTTAGCATGATAAAGAAGATTCAAAGAGAGTGAGATGCCAGCTCCTTTCATTCAGTCAGTAGCTTCAAACATTTCTGGTATATGAATAACATGATGTTTTTCAATGGCAAAAATCAATGAATATTGTAAATGCACAAACAGTAATTTCTCCGCATTGCAAGGTGCAATTCTGAAATTTTTTGCTTTTTCCTGCTCCTCTTATCATGTTAAAGAAGATTCAAAGAGAGTGAGATGCCAGCTCCTTTCGGTCAGTCAGTAGCTTCAATCATTTCTGGACGTTTTTCAATGGTAAAAATCAATGAATATTGTAAATGCACAAACAGTAATTTCTCCGCATTGCAAGGTGCAATTCTGAAATTTTTTGCTTTTTCCTGCTCCTCTTAGCATGATAAAGAAGATTCAAAGAGAGTGAGATGCCAGCTCCTTTCATTCAGTCAGTAGCTTCAATCATTTCTGGTATATGAATAACATGATGTTTTTCAATGGCAAAAATCAATGAATTTTGTAAATGCACAAACAGTAATTTCTCCGCATTGCAAGGTGCAATTCTGAAATTTTTTGCTTTTTCCTGTTCCTCTTAGCATGATAAAGAAGATTCAAAGAGAGTGAGATGCCAGCTCCTTTCATTCAGTCAGTAGATTCAATCATTTCTGGACGTTTTTCAATGGCAAAAATCAATGAATATTGTAAATGCACAAACAGTAATTTCTCCGCATTGCAAGGTGCAATTCTGAAATTTTTTGCTTTTTCCTGCTCCTCTTAGCATGATAAAGAAGATTCAAAGAGAGTGAGATGCCAGCTCCTTTCATTCAGTCAGTAGCTTCAAACATTTCTGGTATATGAATAACATGATGTTTTTCAATGGCAAAAATCAATGAATATTGTAAATGCACAAACAGTAATTTCTCCGCATTGCAAGGTGCAATTCTGAAATTTTTTGCTTTTTCCTGCTCCTCTTATCATGTTAAAGAAGATTCAAAGAGAGTGAGATGCCAGCTCCTTTCGGTCAGTCAGTAGCTTCAATCATTTCTGGACGTTTTTCAATGGTAAAAATCAATGAATATTGTAAATGCACAAACAGTAATTTCTCCGCATTGCAAGGTGCAATTCTGAAATTTTTTGCTTTTTCCTGCTCCTCTTAGCATGATAAAGAAGATTCAAAGAGAGTGAGATGCCAGCTCCTTTCATTCAGTCAGTAGCTTCAATCATTTCTGGACGTTTTTCAATGGCAAAAATCAATGAATATTGTAAATGCACAAACAGTAATTTCTCCGCATTGCAAGGTGCAATTCTGAAATTTTTTGCTTTTTCCTGCTCCTCTTTGCATGATAAAGAAGATTCAAAGAGAGTGAGATGCCAGCTCCTTTCATTCAGTCAGTAGCTTCAAACATTTCTGATATATGAATAACATGATGTTTTTCAATGGCAAAAATCAATGAATATTGTAAATGCACAAACAGTAATTTCTCCGCATTGCAAGGTGCAATTCTGAAATTTTTTGCTTTATCCTGCTCCTCTTAGCATGATAAAGAAGATTCAAAGAGAGTGAGATGCCAGCTCCTTTCATTCAGTCAGTAGCTTCAATCATTTCTGGAAGTTTTTCAATGGCAAAAATCAATGAATATTGTAAATGCACAAACAGTAATTTCTCCGCATTGCAAGGTGCAATTCTGAAATTTTTTGCTTTTTCCTGCTCCTCTTAGCATGATAAAGAAGATTCAAAGAGAGTGAGATGCCAGCTCCTTTCATTCAGTCAGTAGCTTCAATCATTTCTGGTATATGAATAACATGATGTTTTTCAATGGCAAAAATCAATGAATTTTGTAAATGCACAAACAGTAATTTCTCCGCATTGCAAGGTGCAATTCAGAAATTTTTTGCTTTTTCCTGCTCCTCTTAGCATGATAAAGAAGATTCAAAGAGAGTGAGATGCCAGCTCCTTTCATTCAGTCAGTAGATTCAATCATTTCTGGACGTTTTTCAATGGCAAAAATCAATGAATATTGTAAATGCACAAACAGTAATTTCTCCGCATTGCAAGGTGCAATTCTGAAATTTTTTGCTTTTTCCTGCTCCTCTTAGCATGATAAAGAAGATTCAAAGAGAGTGAGATGCCAGCTCCTTTCATTCAGTCTGTAGCTTCAAACATTTCTGGTATATGAATAACATGATGTTTTTCAATGGCAAAAATCAATGAATATTGTAAATGCACAAACAGTAATTTCTCCGCATTGCAAGGTGATATTCAGAAATTTTTTGCTTTTTCCTGCTCCTCTTAGCATGTTAAAGAAGATTCAAAGAGAGTGAGATGCCAGCTCCTTTCGTTCAGTCAGTAGCTTCAATCATTTCTGGACGTTTTTCAATGGTAAAAATCAATGAATATTGTAAATGCACAAACAGTAATTTCTCCGCATTGCAAGGTGCAATTCTGAAATTTTTTGCTTTTTCCTGCTCCTCTTAGCATGATAAAGAAGATTCAAAGAGAGTAAGATGCCAGCTCCTTTCATTCAGTCAGTAGCTTCAAACATTTCTGGTATATGAATAACATGATGTTTTTCAATGGCAAAAATCAATGAATATTGTAAATGCACAAACAGTAATTTCTCCGCATTGCAAGGTGCAATTCTGAAATTTTTTGCTTTTTCCTGCTCCTCTTAGCATGATAAAGAAGATTCAAAGAGAGTGAGATGCCAGCTCCTTTCATTCAGTCAGTAGCTTCAATCATTTCTGGACGTTTTTCAATGGCAAAAATCAATGAATATTGTAAATGCACAAACAGTAATTTCTCCGCATTGCAAGGTGCAATTCTGAAATTTTTTGCTTTTTCCTGCTCCTCCTAGCATGATAAAGAAGATTCAAAGAGAGTGAGATGCCAGCTCCTTTCATTCAGTCAGTAGCTTCAAACATTTCTGGTATATGAATAACATGATGTTTTTCAATAGCTAAAATCAATGAATATTGTAAATGCACAAACAGTAATTTCTCCGCATTGCAAGGTGCAATTCTGAAATTTTTTGCTTTTTCCTGCTCCTCTTAGCATGATAAAGAAGATTCAAAGAGAGTGAGATGCCAGCTCCTTTCATTCAGTCAGTAGCTTCAATCATTTCTGGACGTTTTTCAATGGCAAAAATCAATGAATATTGTAAATGCACAAACAGTAATTTCTCAGCATTGCAAGGTGCAATTCTGAAATTTTTTGCTTTTTCCTGCTCCTCTTAGCATGATAAAGAAGATTCAAAGAGAGTGAGATGCCAGCTCCTTTCATTCAGTCAGTAGCTTCAAACATTTCTGGTATATGAATAACATGATGTTTTTCAATGGCAAAAATCAATGAATATTGTAAATGCACAAACAGTAATTTCTCCGCATTGCAAGGTGCAATTCTGAAATTTTTTGCTTTATCCTGCTCCTCTTAGCATGATAAAGAAGATTCAAAGAGAGTGAGATGCCAGCTCCTTTCATTCAGTCAGTAGCTTCAATCATTTCTGGAAGTTTTTCAATGGCAAAAATCAATGAATATTGTAAATGCACAAACAGTAATTTCTCCGCATTGCAAGGTGCAATTCTGAAATTTTTTGCTTTTTCCTGCTCCTCTTAGCATGATAAAGAAGATTCAAAGAGAGTGAGATGCCAGCTCCTTTCATTCAGTCAGTAGATTCAATCATTTCTGGACGTTTTTCAATGGCAAAAATCAATGAATATTGTAAATGCACAAACAGTAATTTCTCCGCATTGCAAGGTGCAATTCTGAAATTTTTTGCTTTTTCCTGCTCCTCTTAGCATGATAAAGAAGATTCAAAGAGAGTGAGATGCCAGCTCCTTTCATTCAGTCTGTAGCTTCAAACATTTCTGGTATATGAATAACATGATGTTTTTCAATGGCAAAAATCAATGAATATTGTAAATGCACAAACAGTAATTTCTCCGCATTGCAAGGTGATATTCAGAAATTTTTTGCTTTTTCCTGCTCCTCTTAGCATGTTAAAGAAGATTCAAAGAGAGTGAGATGCCAGCTCCTTTCGTTCAGTCAGTAGCTTCAATCATTTCTGGACGTTTTTCAATGGTAAAAATCAATGAATATTGTAAATGCACAAACAGTAATTTCTCCGCATTGCAAGGTGCAATTCTGAAATTTTTTGCTTTTTCCTGCTCCTCTTAGCATGATAAAGAAGATTCAAAGAGAGTAAGATGCCAGCTCCTTTCATTCAGTCAGTAGCTTCAAACATTTCTGGTATATGAATAACATGATGTTTTTCAATGGCAAAAATCAATGAATATTGTAAATGCACAAACAGTAATTTCTCCGCATTGCAAGGTGCAATTCTGAAATTTTTTGCTTTTTCCTGCTCCTCTTAGCATGATAAAGAAGATTCAAAGAGAGTGAGATGCCAGCTCCTTTCATTCAGTCAGTAGCTTCAATCATTTCTGGACGTTTTTCAATGGCAAAAATCAATGAATATTGTAAATGCACAAACAGTAATTTCTCCGCATTGCAAGGTGCAATTCTGAAATTTTTTGCTTTTTCCTGCTCCTCTTAGCATGATAAAGAAGATTCAAAGAGAGTGAGATGCCAGCTCCTTTCATTCAGTCAGTAGCTTCAAACATTTCTGGTATATGAATAACATGATGTTTTTCAATAGCTAAAATCAATGAATATTGTAAATGCACAAACAGTAATTTCTCCGCATTGCAAGGTGCAATTCTGAAATTTTTTGCTTTTTCCTGCTCCTCTTAGCATGATAAAGAAGATTCAAAGAGAGTGAGATGCCAGCTCCTTTCATTCAGTCAGTAGCTTCAATCATTTCTGGACGTTTTTCAATGGCAAAAATCAATGAATATTGTAAATGCACAAACAGTAATTTCTCAGCATTGCAAGGTGCAATTCTGAAATTTTTTGCTTTTTCCTGCTCCTCTTAGCATGATAAAGAAGATTCAAAGAGAGTGAGATGCCAGCTCCTTTCATTCAGTCAGTAGCTTCAAACATTTCTGGTATATGAATAACATGATGTTTTTCAATGGCAAAAATCAATGAATATTGTAAATGCACAAACAGTAATTTCTCCGCATTGCAAGGTGCAATTCTGAAATTTTTTGCTTTTTCCTGCTCCTCTTAGCATGATAAAGAAGATTCAAAGAGAGTGAGATGCCAGCTCCTTTCGTTCAGTCAGTAGCTTCAATCATTTCTTGACGTTTTTCAAAGGCAAAAATCATTGAATATTGTAAATGCACAAACAGTAATTTCTCCGCATTGCAACGTGCAATTCTGAAATTTTTTACTTTTTCCTGCTCCTCTTAGCATGATAAAGAAGATTCAAAGAGAGTGAAGTGCCAACTCCTTTCATTCAGTCAGTAGCTTCAATCATTTCTGGTATATGAATAACATGATGTTTTTCAATGGCAAAAATCAATGAATATTGTAAATGCACAAACAGTAATTTCTCCGCATTGCAAGGTGCAATTTTGAAATTTTTTGCTTTTTCCTGCTCCTCTTAGCATGATAAACAAGATTCAAAGAGAGTGAGATAACAGCTCCTTTCATTCAGTCAGTAGCTTCAATCATTTCTGGACGTTTTTCAATGGCAAAAATCAATGAATATTGTAAATGCACAAACAGTAATTTCTCCGCATTGCAAGGTGCAATTCTGAAATTTTTTGCTTTTTCCTGCTCCTCTTAGCATGATAAAGAAGATTCAAAGAGAGTGAGATGCCAGCTCCTTTCATTCAGTCAGTAGCTTCAATCATTTCTGGTATATGAATAACATGATGTTTTTCAATGGCAAAAATCAATGAATATTGTAAATGCACAAACAGTAATTTCTCCGCATTGCAAGGTGCAATTCTGAAATTTTTTGCTTTTTCCTGCTCCTCTTAGCATGATAAAGAAGATTCAAAGAGAGTGAGATGCCAGCTCCTTTCATTCAGTCAGTAGCTTCAATCATTTCTGGTATATGAATAACATGATGTTTTTCAATGGCAAAAATCAATGAATTTTGTAAATGCACAAACAGTAATTTCTCCGCATTGCAAGGTGCAATTCTGAAATTTTTTGCTTTTTCCTGCTCCTCTTAGCATGATAAAGAAGATTCAAAGAGAGTGAGATGCCAGCTCCTTTCATTCAGTCAGTAGCTTCAAACATTTCTGGTATATGAATAACATGATGTTTTTCAATAGCTAAAATCAATGAATATTGTAAATGCACAAACAGTAATTTCTCCGCATTGCAAGGTGCAATTCTGAAATTTTTTGCTTTTTCCTGCTCCTCTTAGCATGATAAAGAAGATTCAAAGAGAGTGAGATGCCAGCTCCTTTCATTCAGTCAGTAGCTTCAATCATTTCTGGACGTTTTTCAATGGCAAAAATCAATGAATATTGTAAATGCACAAACAGTAATTTCTCAGCATTGCAAGGTGCAATTCTGAAATTTTTTGCTTTTTCCTGCTCCTCTTAGCATGATAAAGAAGATTCAAAGAGAGTGATATGCCAGCTCCTTTCATTCAGTCAGTAGCTTCAATCATTTCTGGACGTTTTTCAATGGCAAAAATCAATGAATATTGTAAATGCACAAACAGTAATTTCTCCGCATTGCAAGGTGCAATTCTGAAATTTTTTGCTTTTTCCTGCTCCTCTTAGCATGATAAAGAAGATTCAAAGAGAGTGAGATGCCAGCTCCTTTCATTCAGTCAGTAGCTTCAAACATTTCTGGTATATGAATAACATGATGTTTTTCAATGGCAAAAATCAATGAATATTGTAAATGCACAAACAGTAATTTCTCCGCATTGCAAGGTGCAATTCTGAAATTTTTTGCTTTTTCCTGCTCCTCTTAGCATGATAAAGAAGATTCAAAGAGAGTGAGATGCCAGCTCCTTTCGTTCAGTCAGTAGCTTCAATCATTTCTTGACGTTTTTCAAAGGCAAAAATCATTGAATATTGTAAATGCACAAACAGTAATTTCTCCGCATTGCAACGTGCAATTCTGAAATTTTTTACTTTTTCCTGCTCCTCTTAGCATGATAAAGAAGATTCAAAGAGAGTGAAGTGCCAACTCCTTTCATTCAGTCAGTAGCTTCAATCATTTCTGGTATATGAATAACATGATGTTTTTCAATGGCAAAAATCAATGAATATTGTAAATGCACAAACAGTAATTTCTCCGCATTGCAAGGTGCAATTTTGAAATTTTTTGCTTTTTCCTGCTCCTCTTAGCATGATAAACAAGATTCAAAGAGAGTGAGATAACAGCTCCTTTCATTCAGTCAGTAGCTTCAATCATTTCTGGACGTTTTTCAATGGCAAAAATCAATGAATATTGTAAATGCACAAACAGTAATTTCTCCGCATTGCAAGGTGCAATTCTGAAATTTTTTGCTTTTTCCTGCTCCTCTTAGCATGATAAAGAAGATTCAAAGAGAGTGAGATGCCAGCTCCTTTCATTCAGTCAGTAGCTTCAATCATTTCTGGTATATGAATAACATGATGTTTTTCAATGGCAAAAATCAATGAATATTGTAAATGCACAAACAGTAATTTCTCCGCATTGCAAGGTGCAATTCTGAAATTTTTTGCTTTTTCCTGCTCCTCTTAGCATGATAAAGAAGATTCAAAGAGAGTGAGATGCCAGCTCCTTTCATTCAGTCAGTAGCTTCAATCATTTCTGGTATATGAATAACATGATGTTTTTCAATGGCAAAAATCAATGAATTTTGTAAATGCACAAACAGTAATTTCTCCGCATTGCAAGGTGCAATTCTGAAATTTTTTGCTTTTTCCTGCTCCTCTTAGCATGATAAAGAAGATTCAAAGAGAGTGAGATGCCAGCTCCTTTCATTCAGTCAGTAGCTTCAAACATTTCTGGTATATGAATAACATGATGTTTTTCAATGGCAAAAATCAATGAATATTGTAAATGCACAAACAGTAATTTCTCCGCATTGCAAGGTGCAATTCTGAAATTTTTTGCTTTTTCCTGCTCCTCTTAGCATGATAAAGAAGATTCAAAGAGAGTGACATGCCAGCTCCTTTCGTTCAGTCAGTAGCTTCAATCATTTCTTGACGTTTTTCAAAGGCAAAAATCATTGAATATTGTAAATGCACAAACAGTAATTTCTCCGCATTGCAACGTGCAATTCTGAAATTTTTTACTTTTTCCTGCTCCTCTTAGCATGATAAAGAAGATTCAAAGAGAGTGAAGTGCCAACTCCTTTCATTCAGTCAGTAGCTTCAATCATTTCTGGTATATGAATAACATGATGTTTTTCAATGGCAAAAATCAATGAATATTGTAAATGCACAAACAGTAATTTCTCCGCATTGCAAGGTGCAATTCTGAAATTTTTTGCTTTTTCCTGCTCCTCTTAGCATGATAAACAAGATTCAAAGAGAGTGAGATAACAGCTCCTTTCATTCAGTCAGTAGCTTCAATCATTTCTGGACGTTTTTCAATGGCAAAAATCAATGAATATTGTAAATGCACAAACAGTAATTTCTCCGCATTGCAAGGTGCAATTCTGAAATTTTTTGCTTTTTCCTGCTCCTCTTAGCATGATAAAGAAGATTCAAAGAGAGTGAGATGCCAGCTCCTTTCATTCAGTCAGTAGCTTCAATCATTTCTGGTATATGAATAACATGATGTTTTTCAATGGCAAAAATCAATGAATATTGTAAATGCACAAACAGTAATTTCTCCGCATTGCAAGGTGCAATTCTGAAATTTTTTGCTTTTTCCTGCTCCTCTTAGCATGATAAAGAAGATTCAAAGAGAGTGAGATGCCAGCTCCTTTCATTCAGTCAGTAGCTTCAATCATTTCTGGTATATGAATAACATGATGTTTTTCAATGGCAAAAATCAATGAATTTTGTAAATGCACAAACAGTAATTTCTCCGCATTGCAAGGTGCAATTCTGAAATTTTTTGCTTTTTCCTGCTCCTCTTAGCATGATAAAGAAGATTCAAAGAGAGTGAGATGCCAGCTCCTTTCATTGTCAGTAGCTTCAAACATTTCTGGTATATGAATAACATGATGTTTTTCAATGGCAAAAATCAATGAATATTGTAAATGCACAAACAGTAATTTCTCCGCATTGCAAGGTGCAATTCTGAAATTTTTTGCTTTTTCCTGCTCCTCTTAGCATGATAAAGAAGATTCAAAGAGAGTGATATGCCAGCTCCTTTCATTCAGTCAGTAGCTTCAATCATTTCTGGACGTTTTTCAATGGCAAAAATCAATGAATATTGTAAATGCACAAACAGTAATTTCTCCGCATTGCAAGGTGCAATTCTGAAATTTTTTGCTTTTTCCTGCTCCTCTTATCATGATAAAGAAGATTCAAAGAGAGTGAGATGCCAGCTCCTTTCATTCAGTCAGTAGCTTCAAACATTTCTGGTATATGAATAACATGATGTTTTTCAATGGCAAAAATCAATGAATATTGTAAATGCACAAACAGTAATTTCTCCGCATTGCAAGGTGCAATTCTGAAATTTTTTGCTTTTTCCTGCTCCTCTTAGCATGATAAAGATTCAAAGAGAGTGAGATGCCAGCTCCTTTCGTTCAGTCAGTAGCTTCAATCATTTCTTGACGTTTTTCAAAGGCAAAAATCATTGAATATTGTAAATGCACAAACCGTAATTTCTCCGCATTGCAAGGTGCAATTCTGAAATTTTTTACTTTTTCCTGCTCCTCTTAGCATGATAAAGAAGATTCAAAGAGAGTGAAGTGCCAGCTCCTTTCATTCAGTCAGTAGCTTCAATCATTTCTGGTATATGAATAACATGATGTTTTTCAATGGCAAAAATCAATGAATATTGTAAATGCACAAACAGTAATTTCTCCGCATTGCAAGGTGCAATTCTGAAATTTTTTGCTTTTTCCTGCTCCTCTTAGCATGATAAACAAGATTCAAAGAGAGTGAGATAACAGCTCCTTTCATTCAGTCAGTAGCTTCAATCATTTCTGGACGTTTTTCAATGGCAAAAATCAATGAATATTGTGAATGCACAAACAGTAATTTCTCCGCATTGCAAGGTGCAATTCTGAAATTTTTTGCTTTTTCCTGCTCCTCTTAGCATGATAAAGAAGATTCAAAGAGAGTGAGATGCCAGCTCCTTTCATTCAGTCAGTAGCTTCAATCATTTCTGGTATATGAATAACATGATGTTTTTCAATGGCAAAAATCAATGAATATTGTAAATGCACAAACAGTAATTTCTCCGCATTGCAAGGTGCAATTCTGAAATTTTTTGCTTTTTCCTGCTCCTCTTAGCATGATAAAGAAGATTCAAAGAGAGTGAGATGCCAGCTCCTTTCATTCAGTCAGTAGCTTCAATCATTTCTGGTATATGAATAACATGATGTTTTTCAATGGCAAAAATCAATGAATTTTGTAAATGCACAAACAGTAATTTCTCCGCATTGCAAGGTGCAATTCTGAAATTTTTTGCTTTTTCCTGCTCCTCTTAGCATGATAAAGAAGATTCAAAGAGAGTGAGATGCCAGCTCCTTTCATTCAGTCAGTAGATTCAATCATTTCTGGACGTTTTTCAATGGCAAAAATCAATGAATATTGTAAATGCACAAACAGTAATTTCTCCGCATTGCAAGGTGCAATTCTGAAATTTTTTGCTTTTTCCTGCTCCTCTTAGCATGATAAAGAAGATTCAAAGAGAGTGAGATGCCAGCTCCTTTCATTCAGTCAGTAGCTTCAAACATTTCTGGTATATGAATAACATGATGTTTTTCAATGGCAAAAATCAATGAATATTGTAAATGCACAAACAGTAATTTCTCCGCATTGCAAGGTGCAATTCTGAAATTTTTTGCTTTTTCCTGCTCCTCTTAGCATGTTAAAGAAGATTCAAAGAGAGTGAGATGCCAGCTCCTTTCGGTCAGTCAGTAGCTTCAATCATTTCTGGACGTTTTTCAATGGTAAAAATCAATGAATATTGTAAATGCACAAACAGTAATTTCTCCGCATTGCAAGGTGCAATTCTGAAATTTTTTGCTTTTTCCTGCTCCTCTTAGCATGATAAAGAAGATTCAAAGAGAGTGAGATGCCAGCTCCTTTCATTCAGTCAGTAGCTTCAATCATTTCTGGACGTTTTTCAATGGCAAAAATCAATGAATATTGTAAATGCACAAACAGTAATTTCTCCGCATTGCAAGGTGCAATTCTAAAATTTTTTGCTTTTTCCTGCTCCTCTTAGCATGATAAAGAAGATTCAAAGAGAGTGAGATGCCAGCTCCTTTCATTCAGTCAGTAGCTTCAAACATTTCTGGTATATGAATAACATGATGTTTTTCAATGGCAAAAATCAATGAATATTGTAAATGCACAAACAGTAATTTCTCCGCATTGCAAGGTGCAATTCTGAAATTTTTTGCTTTTTCCTGCTCCTCTTATCATGATAAAGAAGATTCAAAGAGAGTGAGATGCCAGCTCCTTTCATTCAGTCAGTAGCTTCAATCATTTCTGGACGTTTTTCAATGGCAAAAATCAATGAATATTGTAAATGCACAAACAGTAATTTCTCCGCATTGCAAGGTGCAATTCTGAAATTTTTTGCTTTTTCCTGCTCCTCTTAGCATGATAAAGAAGATTCAAAGAGAGTGAGATGCCAGCTCCTTTCATTCAGTCAGTAGCTTCAATCATTTCTGGACGTTTTTCAATGGCAAAAATCAATGAATATTGTAAATGCACAAACAGTAATTTCTCCGCATTGCAAGGTGCAATTCTGAAATTTTTTGCTTTTTCCTGCTCCTCTTAGCATGATAAAGAAGATTCAAAGAGAGTGAGATGCCAGCTCCTTTCATTCAGTCAGTAGCTTCAAACATTTCTGGTATATGAATAACATGATGTTTTTCAATAGCTAAAATCAATGAATATTGTAAATGCACAAACAGTAATTTCTCCGCATTGCAAGGTGCAATTCTGAAATTTTTTGCTTTTTCCTGCTCCTCTTAGCATGATAAAGAAGATTCAAAGAGAGTGAGATGCCAGCTCCTTTCATTCAGTCAGTAGCTTCAATCATTTCTGGACGTTTTTCAATGGCAAAAATCAATGAATATTGTAAATGCACAAACAGTAATTTCTCCGCATTGCAAGGTGCAATTCTGAAATTTTTTGCTTTTTCCTGCTCCTCTTAGCATGATAAAGAAGATTCAAAGAGAGTGAGATGCCAGCTCCTTTCGTTCAGTCAGTAGCTTCAATCATTTCTTGACGTTTTTCAAAGGCAAAAATCATTGAATATTGTAAATGCACAAACAGTAATTTCTCCGCATTGCAAGGTGCAATTCTGAAATTTTTTACTTTTTCCTGCTCCTCTTAGCATGATAAAGAAGATTCAAAGAGAGTGAAGTGCCAGCTCCTTTCATTCAGTCAGTAGCTTCAATCATTTCTGGTATATGAATAACATGATGTTTTTCAATGGCAAAAATCAATGAATATTGTAAATGCACAAACAGTAATTTCTCCGCATTGCAAGGTGCAATTCTGAAATTTTTTGCTTTTTCCTGCTCCTCTTAGCATGATAAACAAGATTCAAAGAGAGTGAGATAACAGCTCCTTTCATTCAGTCAGTAGCTTCAATCATTTCTGGACGTTTTTCAATGGCAAAAATCAATGAATATTGTAAATGCACAAACAGTAATTTCTCCGCATTGCAAGGTGCAATTCTGAAATTTTTTGCTTTTTCCTGCTCCTCTTAGCATGATAAAGAAGATTCAAAGAGAGTGAGATGCCAGCTCCTTTCATTCAGTCAGTAGCTTCAATCATTTCTGGTATATGAATAACATGATGTTTTTCAATGGCAAAAATCAATGAATATTGTAAATGCACAAACAGTAATTTCTCCGCATTGCAAGGTGCAATTCTGAAATTTTTTGCTTTTTCCTGCTCCTCTTAGCATGATAAAGAAGATTCAAAGAGAGTGAGATGCCAGCTCCTTTCATTCAGTCAGTAGCTTCAATCATTTCTGGTATATGAATAACATGATGTTTTTCAATGGCAAAAATCAATGAATTTTGTAAATGCACAAACAGTAATTTCTCCGCATTGCAAGGTGCAATTCTGAAATTTTTTGCTTTTTCCTGCTCCTCTTAGCATGATAAAGAAGATTCAAAGAGAGTGAGATGCCAGCTCCTTTCATTCAGTCAGTAGATTCAATCATTTCTGGACGTTTTTCAATGGCAAAAATCAATGAATATTGTAAATGCACAAACAGTAATTTCTCCGCATTGCAAGGTGCAATTCTGAAATTTTTTGCTTTTTCCTGCTCCTCTTAGCATGATAAAGAAGATTCAAAGAGAGTGAGATGCCAGCTCCTTTCATTCAGTCAGTAGCTTCAATCATTTCTGGACGTTTTTCAATGGCAAAAATCAATGAATATTGTAAATGCACAAATAGTAATTTCTCCGCATTGCAAGGTGCAATTCTGAAATTTTTTGCTTTTTCCTGCTCCTCTTAGCATGATAAAGAAGATTCAAAGAGAGTGAGATGCCAGCTCCTTTCATTCAGTCAGTAGCTTCAAACATTTCTGGTATATGAATAACATGATGTTTTTCAATGGCAAAAATCAATGAATATTGTAAATGCACAAACAGTAATTTCTCCGCATTGCAAGGTGCAATTCTGAAATTTTTTGCTTTTTCCTGCTCCTCTTAGCATGTTAAAGAAGATTCAAAGAGAGTGAGATGCCAGCTCCTTTCGGTCAGTCAGTAGCTTCAATCATTTCTGGACGTTTTTCAATGGTAAAAATCAATGAATATTGTAAATGCACAAACAGTAATTTCTCCGCATTGCAAGGTGCAATTCTGAAATTTTTTGCTTTTTCCTGCTCCTCTTAGCATGATAAAGAAGATTCAAAGAGAGTGAGATGCCAGCTCCTTTCATTCAGTCAGTAGCTTCAATCATTTCTGGACGTTTTTCAATGGCAAAAATCAATGAATATTGTAAATGCACAAATAGTAATTTCTCCGCATTGCAAGGTGCAATTCTGAAATTTTTTGCTTTTTCCTGCTCCTCTTAGCATGATAAAGAAGATTCAAAGAGAGTGAGATGCCAGCTCCTTTCATTCAGTCAGTAGCTTCAAACATTTCTGGTATATGAATAACATGATGTTTTTCAATGGCAAAAATCAATGAATATTGTAAATGCACAAACAGTAATTTCTCCGCATTGCAAGGTGCAATTCTGAAATTTTTTGCTTTTTCCTGCTCCTCTTAGCATGATAAAGAAGATTCAAAGAGAGTGAGATGCCAGCTCCTTTCATTCAGTCAGTAGCTTCAATCATTTCTGGACGTTTTTCAATGGCAAAAATCAATGAATATTGTAAATGCACAAACAGTAATTTCTCCGCATTGCAAGGTGCAATTCTGAAATTTTTTGCTTTTTCCTGCTCCTCTTAGCATGATAAAGAAGATTCAAAGAGAGTGCGATGCCAGCTCCTTTCATTCAGTCAGTAGCTTCAAAACTTCTGGTATATGAATAACGATGTTTTTCAATGGCAAAAATCAATGAATATTGTAAATGCACAAACAGTAATTTCTCCGCATTGCAAGGTGCAATTCTGAAATTTTTTGCTTTTTCCTGCTCCTCTTAGCATGAAAAAGAAGATTCAAAGAGAGTGAGATGCCAGCTCCTTTCGTTCAGTCAGTAGCTTCAATCATTTCTGGACGTTTTTCAATGGCAAAAATCATTGAATATTGTAAATGCACAAACAGTAATTTCTCCGCATTGCAAGGTGCAATTCTGAAATTTTTTACTTTTTCCTGCTCCTCTTAGCATGATAAAGAAGATTCAAAGAGTGTGAGATGCCAGCTCCTTTCATTCAGTCAGTAGCTTCAATCATTTCTGGTATATGAATAACATGATGTTTTTCAATGGCAAAAATCAATGAATATTGTAAATGCACAAACAGTAATTTCTCCGCATTGCAAGGTGCAATTCTGAAATTTTTTGCTTTTTCCTGCTCCTCTTAGCATGATAAACAAGATTCAAAGAGAGTGAGATAACAGCTCCTTTCATTCAGTCAGTAGCTTCAATCATTTCTGGACGTTTTTCAATGGCAAAAATCAATGAATATTGTAAATGCACAAACAGTAATTTCTCCGCATTGCAAGGTGCAATTCTGAAATTTTTTGCTTTTTCCTGCTCCTCTTAGCATGATAAAGAAGATTCAAAGAGAGTGAGATGCCAGCTCCTTTCATTCAGTCAGTAGCTTCAATCATTTCTGGTATATGAATAACATGATGTTTTTCAATGGCAAAAATCAATGAATATTGTAAATGCACAAACAGTAATTTCTCCGCATTGCAAGGTGCAATTCTGAAATTTTTTGCTTTTTCCTGCTCCTCTTAGCATGATAAAGAAGATTCAAAGAGAGTGAGATGCCAGCTCCTTTCATTCAGTCAGTAGCTTCAATCATTTCTGGTATATGAATAACATGATGTTTTTCAATGGCAAAAATCAATGAATTTTGTAAATGCACAAACAGTAATTTCTCCGCATTGCAAGGTGCAATTCTGAAATTTTTTGCTTTTTCCTGCTCCTCTTAGCATGATAAAGAAGATTCAAAGAGAGTGAGATGCCAGCTCCTTTCATTCAGTCAGTAGATTCAATCATTTCTGGACGTTTTTCAGTGGCAAAAATCAATGAATATTGTAAATGCACAAACAGTAATTTCTCCGCATTGCAAGGTGCAATTCTGAAATTTTTTGCTTTTTCCTGCTCCTCTTAGCATGATAAAGAAGATTCAAAGAGAGTGAGATGCCAGCTCCTTTCATTCAGTCAGTAGCTTCAAACATTTCTGGTATATGAATAACATGATGTTTTTCAATGGCAAAAATCAATGAATATTGTAAATGCACAAACAGTAATTTCTCCGCATTGCAAGGTGCAATTCTGAAATTTTTTGCTTTTTCCTGCTCCTCTTAGCATGTTAAAGAAGATTCAAAGAGAGTGAGATGCCAGCTCCTTTCGGTCAGTCAGTAGCTTCAATCATTTCTGGACGTTTTTCAATGGTAAAAATCAATGAATATTGTAAATGCACAAACAGTAATTTCTCCGCATTGCAAGGTGCAATTCTGAAATTTTTTGCTTTTTCCTGCTCCTCTTAGCATGATAAAGAAGATTCAAAGAGAGTGAGATGCCAGCTCCTTTCATTCAGTCAGTAGCTTCAATCATTTCTGGACGTTTTTCAATGGCAAAAATCAATGAATATTGTAAATGCACAAATAGTAATTTCTCCGCATTGCAAGGTGCAATTCTGAAATTTTTTGCTTTTTCCTGCTCCTCTTAGCATGATAAAGAAGATTCAAAGAGAGTGAGATGCCAGCTCCTTTCATTCAGTCAGTAGCTTCAAACATTTCTGGTATATGAATAACATGATGTTTTTCAATGGCAAAAATCAATGAATATTGTAAATGCACAAACAGTAATTTCTCCGCATTGCAAGGTGCAATTCTGAAATTTTTTGCTTTTTCCTGCTCCTCAGCATGATAAAGAAGATTCAAAGAGAGTGAGATGCCAGCTCCTTTCATTCAGTCAGTAGCTTCAATCATTTCTGGACGTTTTTCAATGGCAAAAATCAATGAATATTGTAAATGCACAAACAGTAATTTCTCCGCATTGCAAGGTGCAATTCTGAAATTTTTTGCTTTTTCCTGCTCCTCTTAGCATGATAAAGAAGATTCAAAGAGAGTGAGATGCCAGCTCCTTTCATTCAGTCAGTAGCTTCAAAACTTCTGGTATATGAATAACATGATGTTTTTCAATGGCAAAAATCAATGAATATTGTAAATGCACAAACAGTAATTTCTCCGCATTGCAAGGTGCAATTCTGAAATTTTTTGCTTTTTCCTGCTCCTCTTAGCATGATAAAGAAGATTCAAAGAGAGTGAGATGCCAGCTCCTTTCATTCAGTCAGTAGCTTCAAACATTTCTGGTATATGAATAACATGATGTTTTTCAATGGCAAAAATCAATGAATATTGTAAATGCACAAACAGTAATTTCTCCGCATTGCAAGGTGCAATTCTGAAATTTTTTGCTTTTTCCTGCTCCTCTTAGCATGTTAAAGAAGATTCAAAGAGAGTGAGATGCCAGCTCCTTTCGGTCAGTCAGTAGCTTCAATCATTTCTGGACGTTTTTCAATGGTAAAAATCAATGAATATTGTAAATGCACAAACAGTAATTTCTCCGCATTGCAAGGTGCAATTCTGAAATTTTTTGCTTTTTCCTGCTCCTCTTAGCATGATAAAGAAGATTCAAAGAGAGTGAGATGCCAGCTCCTTTCATTCAGTCAGTAGCTTCAATCATTTCTGGTATATGAATAACATGATGTTTTTCAATGGCAAAAATCAATGAATTTTGTAAATGCACAAACAGTAATTTCTCCGCATTGCAAGGTGCAATTCTGAAATTTTTTGCTTTTTCCTGCTCCTCTTAGCATGATAAAGAAGATTCAAAGAGAGTGAGATGCCAGCTCCTTTCATTCAGTCAGTAGATTCAATCATTTCTGGACATTTTTCAATGGCAAAAATCAATGAATATTGTAAATGCACAAACAGTAATTTCTCCGCATTGCAAGGTGCAATTTTGAAATTTTTTGCTTTTTCCTGCTCCTCTTAGCATGATAAAGAAGATTCAAAGAGAGTGAGATGCCAGCTCCTTTCATTCAGTCTGTAGCTTCAAACATTTCTGGTATATGAATAACATGATGTTTTTCAATGGCAAAAATCAATGAATATTGTAAATGCACAAACAGTAATTTCTCCGCATTGCAAGGTGCAATTCTGAAATTTTTTGCTTTTTCCTGCTCCTCTTAGCATGATAAAGAAGATTCAAAGAGAGTAAGATGCCAGCTCCTTTCATTCAGTCAGTAGCTTCAAACATTTCTGGTATATGAATAACATGATGTTTTTCAATGGGAAAAATCAATGAATATTGTAAATGCACAAACAGTAATTTCTACGCATTGCAAGGTGCAATTCTGAAATTTTTTGCTTTTTCCTGCTCCTCTTAGCATGATAAAGAAGATTCAAAGAGAGTGAGATGCCAGCTCCTTTCATTCAGTCAGTAGCTTCAATCATTTCTGGACGTTTTTCAATGGCAAAAATCAATGAATATTGTAAATGCACAAACAGTAATTTCTCCGCATTGCAAGGTGCAATTCTGAAATTTTTTGCTTTTTCCTGCTCCTCTTAGCATGATAAAGAAGATTCAAAGAGAGTGAGATGCCAGCTCCTTTCATTCAGTCAGTAGCTTCAAACATTTCTGGTATATGAATAACATGATGTTTTTCAATAGCTAAAATCAATGAATATTGTAAATGCACAAACAGTAATTTCTCCGCATTGCAAGGTGCAATTCTGAAATTTTTTGCTTTTTCCTGCTCCTCTTAGCATGATAAAGAAGATTCAAAGAGAGTGAGATGCCAGCTCCTTTCATTCAGTCAGTAGCTTCAATCATTTCTGGACGTTTTTCAATGGCAAAAATCAATGAATATTGTAAATGCACAAACAGTAATTTCTCAGCATTGCAAGGTGCAATTCTGAAATTTTTTGCTTTTTCCTGCTCCTCTTAGCATGATAAAGAAGATTCAAAGAGAGTGAGATGCCAGCTCCTTTCATTCAGTCAGTAGCTTCAAACATTTCTGGTATATGAATAACATGATGTTTTTCAATGGCAAAAATCAATGAATATTGTAAATGCACAAACAGTAATTTCTCCGCATTGCAAGGTGCAATTCTGAAATTTTTTGCTTTTTCCTGCTCCTCTTAGCATGATAAAGAAGATTCAAAGAGAGTGATATGCCAGCTCCTTTCATTCAGTCAGTAGCTTCAATCATTTCTGGACGTTTTTCAATGGCAAAAATCAATGAATATTGTAAATGCACAAACAGTAATTTCTCCGCATTGCAAGGTGCAATTCTGAAATTTTTTGCTTTTTCCTGCTCCTCTTAGCATGATAAAGAAGATTCAAAGAGAGTGAGATGCCAGCTCCTTTCATTCAGTCAGTAGCTTCAAAACTTCTGGTATATGAATAACATGATGTTTTTCAATGGCAAAAATCAATGAATATTGTAAATGCACAAACAGTAATTTCTCCGCATTGCAAGGTGCAATTCTGAAATTTTTTGCTTTTTCCTGCTCCTCTTAGCATGATAAAGAAGATTCAAAGAGAGTGAGATGCCAGCTCCTTTCATTCAGTCAGTAGCTTCAAACATTTCTGGTATATGAATAACATGATGTTTTTCAATGGCAAAAATCAATGAATATTGTAAATGCACAAACAGTAATTTCTCCGCATTGCAAGGTGCAATTCTGAAATTTTTTGCTTTTTCCTGCTCCTCTTAGCATGTTAAAGAAGATTCAAAGAGAGTGAGATGCCAGCTCCTTTCGGTCAGTCAGTAGCTTCAATCATTTCTGGACGTTTTTCAATGGTAAAAATCAATGAATATTGTAAATGCACAAACAGTAATTTCTCCGCATTGCAAGGTGCAATTCTGAAATTTTTTGCTTTTTCCTGCTCCTCTTAGCATGATAAAGAAGATTCAAAGAGAGTGAGATGCCAGCTCCTTTCATTCAGTCAGTAGCTTCAATCATTTCTGGTATATGAATAACATGATGTTTTTCAATGGCAAAAATCAATGAATTTTGTAAATGCACAAACAGTAATTTCTCCGCATTGCAAGGTGCAATTCTGAAATTTTTTGCTTTTTCCTGCTCCTCTTAGCATGATAAAGAAGATTCAAAGAGAGTGAGATGCCAGCTCCTTTCATTCAGTCAGTAGATTCAATCATTTCTGGACATTTTTCAATGGCAAAAATCAATGAATATTGTAAATGCACAAACAGTAATTTCTCCGCATTGCAAGGTGCAATTTTGAAATTTTTTGCTTTTTCCTGCTCCTCTTAGCATGATAAAGAAGATTCAAAGAGAGTGAGATGCCAGCTCCTTTCATTCAGTCTGTAGCTTCAAACATTTCTGGTATATGAATAACATGATGTTTTTCAATGGCAAAAATCAATGAATATTGTAAATGCACAAACAGTAATTTCTCCGCATTGCAAGGTGCAATTCTGAAATTTTTTGCTTTTTCCTGCTCCTCTTAGCATGATAAAGAAGATTCAAAGAGAGTAAGATGCCAGCTCCTTTCATTCAGTCAGTAGCTTCAAACATTTCTGGTATATGAATAACATGATGTTTTTCAATGGGAAAAATCAATGAATATTGTAAATGCACAAACAGTAATTTCTACGCATTGCAAGGTGCAATTCTGAAATTTTTTGCTTTTTCCTGCTCCTCTTAGCATGATAAAGAAGATTCAAAGAGAGTGAGATGCCAGCTCCTTTCATTCAGTCAGTAGCTTCAATCATTTCTGGACGTTTTTCAATGGCAAAAATCAATGAATATTGTAAATGCACAAACAGTAATTTCTCCGCATTGCAAGGTGCAATTCTGAAATTTTTTGCTTTTTCCTGCTCCTCTTAGCATGATAAAGAAGATTCAAAGAGAGTGAGATGCCAGCTCCTTTCATTCAGTCAGTAGCTTCAAACATTTCTGGTATATGAATAACATGATGTTTTTCAATAGCTAAAATCAATGAATATTGTAAATGCACAAACAGTAATTTCTCCGCATTGCAAGGTGCAATTCTGAAATTTTTTGCTTTTTCCTGCTCCTCTTAGCATGATAAAGAAGATTCAAAGAGAGTGAGATGCCAGCTCCTTTCATTCAGTCAGTAGCTTCAATCATTTCTGGACGTTTTTCAATGGCAAAAATCAATGAATATTGTAAATGCACAAACAGTAATTTCTCAGCATTGCAAGGTGCAATTCTGAAATTTTTTGCTTTTTCCTGCTCCTCTTAGCATGATAAAGAAGATTCAAAGAGAGTGAGATGCCAGCTCCTTTCATTCAGTCAGTAGCTTCAAACATTTCTGGTATATGAATAACATGATGTTTTTCAATGGCAAAAATCAATGAATATTGTAAATGCACAAACAGTAATTTCTCCGCATTGCAAGGTGCAATTCTGAAATTTTTTGCTTTTTCCTGCTCCTCTTAGCATGATAAAGAAGATTCAAAGAGAGTGATATGCCAGCTCCTTTCATTCAGTCAGTAGCTTCAATCATTTCTGGACGTTTTTCAATGGCAAAAATCAATGAATATTGTAAATGCACAAACAGTAATTTCTCCGCATTGCAAGGTGCAATTCTGAAATTTTTTGCTTTTTCCTGCTCCTCTTAGCATGATAAAGAAGATTCAAAGAGAGTGAGATGCCAGCTCCTTTCATTCAGTCAGTAGCTTCAAACATTTCTGGTATATGAATAACATGATGTTTTTCAATGGCAAAAATCAATGAATATTGTAAATGCACAAACAGTAATTTCTCCGCATTGCAAGGTGCAATTCTGAAATTTTTTGCTTTTTCCTGCTCCTCTTAGCATGATAAAGAAGATTCAAAGAGAGTGAGATGCCAGCTCCTTTCGTTCAGTCAGTAGCTTCAATCATTTCTTGACGTTTTTCAAAGGCAAAAATCATTGAATATTGTAAATGCACAAACAGTAATTTCTCCGCATTGCAACGTGCAATTCTGAAATTTTTTACTTTTTCCTGCTCCTCTTAGCATGATAAAGAAGATTCAAAGAGAGTGAAGTGCCAACTCCTTTCATTCAGTCAGTAGCTTCAATCATTTCTGGTATATGAATAACATGATGTTTTTCAATGGCAAAAATCAATGAATATTGTAAACGCACAAACAGTAATTTCTCCGCATTGCAAGGTGCAATTCTGAAATTTTTTGCTTTTTCCTGCTCCTCTTAGCATGATAAACAAGATTCAAAGAGAGTGAGATAACAGCTCCTTTCATTCAGTCAGTAGCTTCAATCATTTCTGGACGTTTTTCAATGGCAAAAATCAATGAATATTGTAAATGCACAAACAGTAATTTCTCCGCATTGCAAGGTGCAATTCTGAAATTTTTTGCTTTTTCCTGCTCCTCTTAGCATGATAAAGAAGATTCAAAGAGAGTGAGATGCCAGCTCCTTTCATTCAGTCAGTAGCTTCAATCATTTCTGGTATATGAATAACATGATGTTTTTCAATGGCAAAAATCAATGAATATTGTAAATGCACAAACAGTAATTTCTCCGCATTGCAAGGTGCAATTCTGAAATTTTTTGCTTTTTCCTGCTCCTCTTAGCATGATAAAGAAGATTCAAAGAGAGTGAGATGCCAGCTCCTTTCATTCAGTCAGTAGCTTCAATCATTTCTGGTATATGAATAACATGATGTTTTTCAATGGCAAAAATCAATGAATTTTGTAAATGCACAAACAGTAATTTCTCCGCATTGCAAGGTGCAATTCTGAAATTTTTTGCTTTTTCCTGCTCCTCTTAGCATGATAAAGAAGATTCAAAGAGAGTGAGATGCCAGCTCCTTTCATTCAGTCAGTAGCTTCAAACATTTCTGGTATATGAATAACATGATGTTTTTCAATGGCAAAAATCAATGAATATTGTAAATGCACAAACAGTAATTTCTCCGCATTGCAAGGTGCAATTCTGAAATTTTTTGCTTTTTCCTGCTTCTCTTAGCATGATAAAGAAGATTCAAAGAGAGTGATATGCCAGCTCCTTTCATTCAGTCAGTAGCTTCAATCATTTCTGGACGTTTTTCAATGGCAAAAATCAATGAATATTGTAAATGCACAAACAGTAATTTCTCCGCATTGCAAGGTGCAATTCTGAAATTTTTTGCTTTTTCCTGCTCCTCTTATCATGATAAAGAAGATTCAAAGAGAGTGAGATGCCAGCTCCTTTCATTCAGTCAGTAGCTTCAAACATTTCTGGTATATGAATAACATGATGTTTTTCAATGGCAAAAATCAATGAATATTGTAAATGCACAAACAGTAATTTCTCCGCATTGCAAGGTGCAATTCTGAAATTTTTTGCTTTTTCCTGCTCCTCTTAGCATGATAAAGAAGATTCAAAGAGAGTGAGATGCCAGCTCCTTTCGTTCAGTCAGTAGCTTCAATCATTTCTTGACGTTTTTCAAAGGCAAAAATCATTGAATATTGTAAATGCACAAACAGTAATTTCTCCGCATTGCAAGGTGCAATTCTGAAATTTTTTACTTTTTCCTGCTCCTCTTAGCATGATAAAGAAGATTCAAAGAGAGTGAAGTGCCAGCTCCTTTCATTCAGTCAGTAGCTTCAATCATTTCTGGTATATGAATAACATGATGTTTTTCAATGGCAAAAATCAATGAATATTGTAAATGCACAAACAGTAATTTCTCCGCATTGCAAGGTGCAATTCTGAAATTTTTTGCTTTTTCCTGCTCCTCTTAGCATGATAAACAAGATTCAAAGAGAGTGAGATAACAGCTCCTTTCATTCAGTCAGTAGCTTCAATCATTTCTGGACGTTTTTCAATGGCAAAAATCAATGAATATTGTAAATGCACAAACAGTAATTTCTCCGCATTGCAAGGTGCAATTCTGAAATTTTTTGCTTTTTCCTGCTCCTCTTAGCATGATAAAGAAGATTCAAAGAGAGTGAGATGCCAGCTCCTTTCATTCAGTCAGTAGCTTCAATCATTTCTGGTATATGAATAACATGATGTTTTTCAATGGCAAAAATCAATGAATATTGTAAATGCACAAACAGTAATTTCTCCGCATTGCAAGGTGCAATTCTGAAATTTTTTGCTTTTTCCTGCTCCTCTTAGCATGATAAAGAAGATTCAAAGAGAGTGAGATGCCAGCTCCTTTCATTCAGTCAGTAGATTCAATCATTTCTGGACGTTTTTCAATGGCAAAAATCAATGAATATTGTAAATGCACAAACAGTAATTTCTCCGCATTGCAAGGTGCAATTCTGAAATTTTTTGCTTTTTCCTGCTCCTCTTAGCATGATAAAGAAGATTCAAAGAGAGTGAGATGCCAGCTCCTTTCATTCAGTCAGTAGCTTCAAACATTTCTGGTATATGAATAACATGATGTTTTTCAATGGCAAAAATCAATGAATATTGTAAATGCACAAACAGTAATTTCTCCGCATTGCAAGGTGCAATTCTGAAATTTTTTGCTTTTTCCTGCTCCTCTTAGCATGTTAAAGAAGATTCAAAGAGAGTGAGATGCCAGCTCCTTTCGGTCAGTCAGTAGCTTCAATCATTTCTGGACGTTTTTCAATGGTAAAAATCAATGAATATTGTAAATGCACAAACAGTAATTTCTCCGCATTGCAAGGTGCAATTCTGAAATTTTTTGCTTTTTCCTGCTCCTCTTAGCATGATAAAGAAGATTCAAAGAGAGTGAGATGCCAGCTCCTTTCATTCAGTCAGTAGCTTCAATCATTTCTGGACGTTTTTCAATGGCAAAAATCAATGAATATTGTAAATGCACAAACAGTAATTTCTCCGCATTGCAAGGTGCAATTCTGAAATTTTTTGCTTTTTCCTGCTCCTCTTAGCATGATAAAGAAGATTCAAAGAGAGTGAGATGCCAGCTCCTTTCATTCAGTCAGTAGCTTCAAACATTTCTGGTATATGAATAACATGATGTTTTTCAATGGCAAAAATCAATGAATATTGTAAATGCACAAACAGTAATTTCTACGCATTGCAAGGTGCAATTCTGAAATTTTTTGCTTTTTCCTGCTCCTCTTATCATGATAAAGAAGATTCAAAGAGAGTGAGATGCCAGCTCCTTTCATTCAGTCAGTAGCTTCAATCATTTCTGGACGTTTTTCAATGGCAAAAATCAATGAATATTGTAAATGCACAAACAGTAATTTCTCCGCATTGCAAGGTGCAATTCTGAAATTTTTTGCTTTTTCCTGCTCCTCTTAGCATGATAAAGAAGATTCAAAGAGAGTGAGATGCCAGCTCCTTTCATTCAGTCAGTAGCTTCAATCATTTCTGGACGTTTTTCAATGGCAAAAATCAATGAATATTGTAAATGCACAAACAGTAATTTCTCCGCATTGCAAGGTGCAATTCTGAAATTTTTTGCTTTTTCCTGCTCCTCTTAGCATGATAAAGAAGATTCAAAGAGAGTGAGATGCCAGCTCCTTTCATTCAGTCAGTAGCTTCAAACATTTCTGGTATATGAATAACATGATGTTTTTCAATAGCTAAAATCAATGAATATTGTAAATGCACAAACAGTAATTTCTCCGCATTGCAAGGTGCAATTCTGAAATTTTTTGCTTTTTCCTGCTCCTTTTAGCATGATAAAGAAGATTCAAAGAGAGTGAGATGCCAGCTCCTTTCATTCAGTCAGTAGCTTCAAACATTTCTGGTATATGAATAACATGATGTTTTTCAATGGCAAAAATCAATGAATATTGTAAATGCACAAACAGTAATTTCTCCGCATTGCAAGGTGCAATTCTGAAATTTTTTGCTTTTTCCTGCTCCTCTTAGCATGATAAAGAAGATTCAAAGAGAGTGAGATGCCAGCTCCTTTCGTTCAGTCAGTAGCTTCAATCATTTCTTGACGTTTTTCAAAGGCAAAAATCATTGAATATTGTAAATGCACAAACAGTAATTTCTCCGCATTGCAAGGTGCAATTCTGAAATTTTTTACTTTTTCCTGCTCCTCTTAGCATGATAAAGAAGATTCAAAGAGAGTGAAGTGCCAGCTCCTTTCATTCAGTCAGTAGCTTCAATCATTTCTGGTATATGAATAACATGATGTTTTTCAATGGCAAAAATCAATGAATATTGTAAATGCACAAACAGTAATTTCTCCGCATTGCAAGGTGCAATTCTGAAATTTTTTGCTTTTTCCTGCTCCTCTTAGCATGATAAACAAGATTCAAAGAGAGTGAGATAACAGCTCCTTTCATTCAGTCAGTAGCTTCAATCATTTCTGGTATATGAATAACATGATGTTTTTCAATGGCAAAAATCAATGAATTTTGTAAATGCACAAACAGTAATTTCTCCGCATTGCAAGGTGCAATTCTGAAATTTTTTGCTTTTTCCTGCTCCTCTTAGCATGATAAAGAAGATTCAAAGAGAGTGAGATGCCAGCTCCTTTCATTCAGTCAGTAGATTCAATCATTTCTGGACGTTTTTCAATGGCAAAAATCAATGAATATTGTAAATGCACAAACAGTAATTTCTCCGCATTGCAAGGTGCAATTCTGAAATTTTTTGCTTTTTCCTGCTCCTCTTAGCATGATAAAGAAGATTCAAAGAGAGTGAGATGCCAGCTCCTTTCATTCAGTCAGTAGCTTCAAACATTTCTGGTATATGAATAACATGATGTTTTTCAATGGCAAAAATCAATGAATATTGTAAATGCACAAACAGTAATTTCTCCGCATTGCAAGGTGCAATTCTGAAATTTTTTGCTTTTTCCTGCTCCTCTTAGCATGTTAAAGAAGATTCAAAGAGAGTGAGATGCCAGCTCCTTTCGGTCAGTCAGTAGCTTCAATCATTTCTGGACGTTTTTCAATGGTAAAAATCAATGAATATTGTAAATGCACAAACAGTAATTTCTCCACATTGCAAGGTGCAATTCTGAAATTTTTTGCTTTTTCCTGCTCCTCTTAGCATGATAAAGAAGATTCAAAGAGAGTGAGATGCCAGCTCCTTTCATTCAGTCAGTAGCTTCAATCATTTCTGGACGTTTTTCAATGGCAAAAATCAATGAATATTGTAAATGCACAAACAGTAATTTCTCCGCATTGCAAGGTGCAATTCTGAAATTTTTTGCTTTTTCCTGCTCCTCTTAGCATGATAAAGAAGATTCAAAGAGAGTGAGATGCCAGCTCCTTTCATTCAGTCAGTAGCTTCAAACATTTCTGGTATATGAATAACATGATGTTTTTCAATGGCAAAAATCAATGAATATTGTAAATGCACAAACAGTAATTTCTCCGCATTGCAAGGTGCAATTCTGAAATTTTTTGCTTTTTCCTGCTCCTCTTATCATGATAAAGAAGATTCAAAGAGAGTGAGATGCCAGCTCCTTTCATTCAGTCAGTAGCTTCAATCATTTCTGGACGTTTTTCAATGGCAAAAATCAATGAATATTGTAAATGCACAAACAGTAATTTCTCCGCATTGCAAGGTGCAATTCTGAAATTTTTTGCTTTTTCCTGCTCCTCTTAGCATGATAAAGAAGATTCAAAGAGAGTGAGATGCCAGCTCCTTTCATTCAGTCAGTAGCTTCAATCATTTCTGGACGTTTTTCAATGGCAAAAATCAATGAATATTGTAAATGCACAAACAGTAATTTCTCCGCATTGCAAGGTGCAATTCTGAAATTTTTTGCTTTTTCCTGCTCCTCTTAGCATGATAAAGAAGATTCAAAGAGAGTGAGATGCCAGCTCCTTTCATTCAGTCAGTAGCTTCAAACATTTCTGGTATATGAATAACATGATGTTTTTCAATAGCTAAAATCAATGAATATTGTAAATGCACAAACAGTAATTTCTCCGCATTGCAAGGTGCAATTCTGAAATTTTTTGCTTTTTCCTGCTCCTTTTAGCATGATAAAGAAGATTCAAAGAGAGTGAGATGCCAGCTCCTTTCATTCAGTCAGTAGCTTCAATCATTTCTGGACGTTTTTCAATGGCAAAAATCAATGAATATTGTAAATGCACAAACAGTAATTTCTCCGCATTGCAAGGTGCAATTCTGAAATTTTTTGCTTTTTCCTGCTCCTCTTAGCATGATAAAGAAGATTCAAAGAGAGTGAGATGCCAGCTCCTTTCATTCAGTCAGTAGCTTCAAACATTTCTGGTATATGAATAACATGATGTTTTTCAATGGCAAAAATCAATGAATATTGTAAATGCACAAACAGTAATTTCTCCGCATTGCAAGGTGCAATTCTGAAATTTTTTGCTTTTTCCTGCTCCTCTTAGCATGATAAAGAAGATTCAAAGAGAGTGAGATGCCAGCTCCTTTCGTTCAGTCAGTAGCTTCAATCATTTCTTGACGTTTTTCAAAGGCAAAAATCATTGAATATTGTAAATGCACAAACAGTAATTTCTCCGCATTGCAAGGTGCAATTCTGAAATTTTTTACTTTTTCCTGCTCCTCTTAGCATGATAAAGAAGATTCAAAGAGAGTGAAGTGCCAGCTCCTTTCATTCAGTCAGTAGCTTCAATCATTTCTGGTATATGAATAACATGATGTTTTTCAATGGCAAAAATCAATGAATATTGTAAATGCACAAACAGTAATTTCTCCGCATTGCAAGGTGCAATTCTGAAATTTTTTGCTTTTTCCTGCTCCTCTTAGCATGATAAACAAGATTCAAAGAGAGTGAGATAACAGCTCCTTTCATTCAGTCAGTAGCTTCAATCATTTCTGGACGTTTTTCAATGGCAAAAATCAATGAATATTGTAAATGCACAAACAGTAATTTCTCCGCATTGCAAGGTGCAATTCTGAAATTTTTTGCTTTTTCCTGCTCCTCTTAGCATGATAAAGAAGATTCAAAGAGAGTGAGATGCCAGCTCCTTTCATTCAGTCAGTAGCTTCAATCATTTCTGGTATATGAATAACATGATGTTTTTCAATGGCAAAAATCAATGAATATTGTAAATGCACAAACAGTAATTTCTCCGCATTGCAAGGTGCAATTCTGAAATTTTTTGCTTTTTCCTGCTCCTCTTAGCATGATAAAGAAGATTCAAAGAGAGTGAGATGCCAGCTCCTTTCATTCAGTCAGTAGCTTCAATCATTTCTGGTATATGAATAACATGATGTTTTTCAATGGCAAAAATCAATGAATTTTGTAAATGCACAAACAGTAATTTCTCCGCATTGCAAGGTGCAATTCTGAAATTTTTTGCTTTTTCCTGCTCCTCTTAGCATGATAAAGAAGATTCAAAGAGAGTGAGATGCCAGCTCCTTTCATTCAGTCAGTAGATTCAATCATTTCTGGACGTTTTTCAATGGCAAAAATCAATGAATATTGTAAATGCACAAACAGTAATTTCTCCGCATTGCAAGGTGCAATTCTGAAATTTTTTGCTTTTTCCTGCTCCTCTTAGCATGATAAAGAAGATTCAAAGAGAGTGAGATGCCAGCTCCTTTCATTCAGTCAGTAGCTTCAAACATTTCTGGTATATGAATAACATGATGTTTTTCAATGGCAAAAATCAATGAATATTGTAAATGCACAAACAGTAATTTCTCCGCATTGCAAGGTGCAATTCTGAAATTTTTTGCTTTTTCCTGCTCCTCTTAGCATGTTAAAGAAGATTCAAAGAGAGTGAGATGCCAGCTCCTTTCGGTCAGTCAGTAGCTTCAATCATTTCTGGACGTTTTTCAATGGTAAAAATCAATGAATATTGTAAATGCACAAACAGTAATTTCTCCGCATTGCAAGGTGCAATTCTGAAATTTTTTGCTTTTTCCTGCTCCTCTTAGCATGATAAAGAAGATTCAAAGAGAGTGAGATGCCAGCTCCTTTCATTCAGTCAGTAGCTTCAATCATTTCTGGACGTTTTTCAATGGCAAAAATCAATGAATATTGTAAATGCACAAATAGTAATATCTCCGCATTGCAAGGTGCAATTCTGAAATTTTTTGCTTTTTCCTGCTCCTCTTAGCATGATAAAGAAGATTCAAAGAGAGTGAGATGCCAGCTCCTTTCATTCAGTCAGTAGCTTCAAACATTTCTGGTATATGAATAACATGATGTTTTTCAATGGCAAAAATCAATGAATATTGTAAATGCACAAACAGTAATTTCTCCGCATTGCAAGGTGCAATTCTGAAATTTTTTGCTTTTTCCTGCTCCTCTTAGCATGATAAAGAAGATTCAAAGAGAGTGAGATGCCAGCTCCTTTCATTCAGTCAGTAGCTTCAAAACTTCTGGTATATGAATAACATGATGTTTTTCAATGGCAAAAATCAATGAATATTGTAAATGCACAAACAGTAATTTCTCCGCATTGCAAGGTGCAATTCTGAAATTTTTTGCTTTTTCCTGCTCCTCTTAGCATGAAAAAGAAGATTCAAAGAGAGTGAGATGCCAGCTCCTTTCGTTCAGTCAGTAGCTTCAATCATTTCTGGACGTTTTTCAATGGCAAAAATCATTGAATATTGTAAATGCACAAACAGTAATTTCTCCGCATTGCAAGGTGCAATTCTGAAATTTTTTACTTTTTCCTGCTCCTCTTAGCATGATAAAGAAGATTCAAAGAGTGTGAGATGCCAGCTCCTTTCATTCAGTCAGTAGCTTCAATCATTTCTGGTATATGAATAACATGATGTTTTTCAATGGCAAAAATCAATGAATATTGTAAATGCACAAACAGTAATTTCTCCGCATTGCAAGGTGCAATTCTGAAATTTTTTGCTTTTTCCTGCTCCTCTTAGCATGATAAACAAGATTCAAAGAGAGTGAGATAACAGCTCCTTTCATTCAGTCAGTAGCTTCAATCATTTCTGGACGTTTTTCAATGGCAAAAATCAATGAATATTGTAAATGCACAAACAGTAATTTCTCCGCATTGCAAGGTGCAATTCTGAAATTTTTTGCTTTTTCCTGCTCCTCTTAGCATGATAAAGAAGATTCAAAGAGAGTGAGATGCCAGCTCCTTTCATTCAGTCAGTAGCTTCAATCATTTCTGGACGTTTTTCAATTGCAAAAATCTATGAATATTGTAAATGCACAAACAGTAATTTCTCCGCATTGCAAGGTGCAATTCTGAAATTTTTTGCTTTTTCCTGCTCCTCTTAGCATGATAAAGAAGATTCAAAGAGAGTGAGATGCCAGCTACTTTCATTCAGTCAGTAGCTTCAATCATTTCTGGTATATGAATAACATGATGTTTTTCAATGGCAAAAATCAATGAATATTGTAAATGCACAAACAGTAATTTCTCCACATTGCAAGGTGCAATTCTGAATTTTTTTGCTTTATCCTGCTCCTCTTAGCATGATAAAGAAGATTCAAAGAGAGTGAGATGCCAGCTCCTTTCATTCAGTCAGTAGCTTCAATCATTTCTGGTATATGAATAACATGATGTTTTTCAATGGCAAAAATCAATGAATATTGTAAATGCACAAACAGTAATTTCTCCGCATTGCAAGGTGCAATTCTGAAATTTTTTGCTTTATCCTGCTCCTCTTAGCATGATAAAGAAGATTCAAAGAGAGTGAGATGCCAGCTCCTTTCATTCAGTCAGTAGCTTCAATCATTTCTGGACGTTTTTCAATGGCAAAAATCAATGAATACTGTAAATGCACAAACAGTAATTTCTCCGCATTGCAAGGTGCAATTCTGAAATTTTTTGCTTTTTCCTGCTCCTCTTACCATGATAAAGAAGATTCAAAGAGAGTGAGATGCCAGCTCCTTTCATTCAGTCAGTAGCTTCAAACATTTCTGGTATATGAATAACATGATGTTTTTCAATGGCAAAAATCAATGAATATTGTAAATGCACAAACAGTAATTTCTCCGCATTGCAAGGTGCAATTCTGAAATTTTTTGCTTTTTACTGCTCCTCTTAGCATGATAAAGAAGATTCAAAGAGAGTGAGATGCCAGCTCCTTTCATTCAGTCAGTAGCTTCAATCATTTCTGGATGTTTTTCAATGGCAAAAATCAATGAATATTGTAAATGCACAAACAGTAATTTCTCCGCATTGCAAGGTGCAATTCTGAAATTTTTTGCTTTTTCCTGCTCCTCTTAGCATGATAAAGAAGATTCAAAGAGAGTGAGATGCCAGCTCCTTTCATTCAGACAGTAGCTTCAAACATATCTGGTATATGAATAACATGATGTTTTTTAATGGCAAAAATCAATGAATATTGTAAATGCACAAACAGTAATTTCTCCGCATTGCAAGGTGCAATTCTGAATTTTTTTGCTTTTTCCTGCTCCTCTTAGCATGATAAAGAAGATTCAAAGAGAGTGAGATGCCAGCTCCTTTCGTTCAGTCAGTAGCTTCAATCATTTCTGGACGTTTTTCAATGGCAAAAATCATTGAATATTGTAAATGCACAAACAGTAATTTCTCCGCATTGCAAGGTGCAATTCTGAAATTTTTTACTTTTTCCTGTTCCTCTTAGCATGATAAAGAAGATTCAAAGAGTGTGAGATGCCAGCTCCTTTCATTCAGTCAGTAGCTTCAATCATTTCTGGTATATGAATAACATGATGTTTTTCAATGGCAAAAATCAATGAATATTGTAAATGCACAAACAGTAATTTCTCCGCATTGCAAGGTGCAATTCTGAAATTTTTTGCTTTTTCCTGCTCCTCTTAGCATGATAAACAAGATTCAAAGAGAGTGAGATAACAGCTCCTTTCATTCAGTCAGTAGCTTCAATCATTTCTGGACGTTTTTCAATGGCAAAAATCAATGAATATTGTAAATGCACAAACAGTAATTTCTCCGCATTGCAAGGTGCAATTCTGAAATTTTTTGCTTTTTCCTGCTCCTCTTAGCATGATAAAGAACATTCAAAGAGAGTGAGATGCCAGCTCCTTTCATTCAGTCAGTAGCTTCAATCATTTCTGGACGTTTTTCAATTGCAAAAATCAATGAATATTGTAAATGCACAAACAGTAATTTCTCCGCATTGCAAGGTGCAATTCTGAAATTTTTTGCTTTTTCCTGCTCCTCTTAGCATGATAAAGAAGATTCAAAGAGAGTGAGATGCCAGCTACTTTCATTCAGTCAGTAGCTTCAATCATTTCTGGTATATGAATAACATGATGTTTTTCAATGGCAAAAATAAATGAATATTGTAAATGCACAAACAGTAATTTCTCCGCATTGCAAGGTGCAATTCTGAAATTTTTTGCTTCATCCTGCTCCTCTTAGCATGATAAAGAAGATTCAAAGAGAGTGAGATGCCAGCTCCTTTCATTCAGTCAGTAGCTTCAATCATTTCTGGTATATGAATAACGATGTTTTTCAATGGCAAAAATCAATGAATATTGTAAATGCACAAACAGTAATTTCTCCGCATTGCAAGGTGCAATTCTGAAATTTTTTGCTTTTTCCTGCTCCTCTTAGCATGATAAAGAAGATTCAAAGAGAGTGAGATGCCAGCTCCTTTCATTCAGTCAGTAGCTTCAAACATTTCTGGTATATGAATAACATGATGTTTTTCAATGGCAAAAATCAATGAATATTGTAAATGCACAAACAGTAATTTCTCCGCATTGCAAGGTGCAATTCTGAAATTTTTTGCTTTTTCCTGCTCCTCTTAGCATGTTAAAGAAGATTCAAAGAGAGTGAGATGCCAGCTCCTTTCGTTCAGTCAGTAGATTCAATCATTTCTGGACGTTTTTCAAAGGCAAAAATCATTGAATATTGTAAATGCACAAACAGTAATTTCTACGCATTGCAAGGTGCAATTCTGAAATTTTTTGCTTTTTCCTGCTCCTCTTAGCATGATAAAGAAGATTCAAAGAGAGTGAGATGCCAGCTCCTTTCATTCAGTCAGTAGCTTCAATCATTTCTGGACGTTTTTCAATGGCAAAAATCAGTGAATATTGTAAATGCACAAACAGTAATTTCTCCGCATTGCAAGGTGCGATTCTGAAATTTTTTGCTTTTTCCTGCTCCTCTTAGCATGATAAAGAAGATTCAAAGAGAGTGAGATGCCAGCTCCTTTCATTCAGTCAGTAGCTTCAAACATTTCTGGTATATGAATAACATGATGTTTTTCAATGGCAAAAATCAATGAATATTGTAAATGCACAAACAGTAATTTCTCCGCATTGCAAGGTGCAATTCTGAAATTTTTTGCTTTTTCCTGCTCCTCTTAGCATGATAAAGAAGATTCAAAGAGAGTGAGATGCCAGCTCCTTTCATTCAGTCAGTAGCTTCAATCATTTCTGGTATATGAATAACATGATGTTTTTCAATGGCAAAAATCAATGAATATTGTAAATGCACAAACAGTAATTTCTCCGCATTGCAAGGTGCAATTCTGAAATTTTTTGCTTTATCCTGCTCCACTTAGCATGATAAAGAAGATTCAAAGAGAGTGAGATGCCAGCTCCTTTCATTCAGTCAGTAGCTTCAATCATTTCTGGAAGTTTTTCAATGGCAAAAATCAATGAATATTGTAAATGCACAAACAGTAATTTCTCCGCATTGCAAGGTGCAATTCTGAAATTTTTTGCTTTTTCCTGCTCCTCTTAGCATGATAAAGAAGATTCAAAGAGAGTGAGATGCCAGCTCCTTTCATTCAGTCAGTAGCTTCAATCATTTCTGGTATATGAATAACATGATGTTTTTCAATGGCAAAAATCAATGAATTTTGTAAATGCACAAACAGTAATTTCTCCGCATTGCAAGGTGCAATTCTGAAATTTTTGCTTTTTCCTGCTCCTCTTAGCATGATAAAGAAGATTCAAAGAGAGTGAGATGCCAGCTCTTTCATTCAGTCAGTAGCTTCAATCATTTCTGGACGTTTTTCAATGGCAAAAATCAATGAATATTGTAAATGCACAAACAGTAATTTCTCCGCATTGCAAGGTGCAATTCTGAAATTTTTTGCTTTTTCCTGCTCCTCTTAGCATGATAAAGAAGATTCAAAGAGAGTGAGATGCCAGCTCCTTTCATTCAGTCAGTAGCTTCAAACATTTCTGGTATATGAATAACATGATGTTTTTCAATGGCAAAAATCAATGAATATTGTAAATGCACAAACAGTAATTTCTCCGCATTGCAAGGTGCAATTCTGAAATTTTTTGCTTTTTCCTACTCCTCTTAGCATGTTAAAGAAGATTCAAAGAGAGTGAGATGCCAGCTCCTTTCGTTCAGTCAGTAGCCTCAATCATTTCTGGACGTTTTTCAATGGTAAAAATCAATGAATATTGTAAATGCACAAACAGTAATTTCTCCGCATTGCAAGGTGCAATTCTGAAATTTTTTGCTTTTTCCTGCTCCTCTTAGCATGATAAAGAAGATTCAAAGAGAGTGAGATGCCAGCTCCTTTCATTCAGTCAGTAGCTTCAATCATTTCTGGATGTTTTTCAATGGCAAAAATCAATGAATATTGTAAATGCACAAACAGTAATTTCTCCGCATTGCAAGGTGCAATTCTGAAATTTTTTGCTTTTTCCTGCTCCTCTTAGCATGATAAAGAAGATTCAAAGAGAGTGAGATGCCAGCTCCTTTCATTCAGTCAGTAGCTTCAATCATTTCTGGACGTTTTTCAATGGCAAAAATCAGTGAATATTGTAAATGCACAAACAGTAATTTCTCCGCATTGCAAGGTGCGATTCTGAAATTTTTTGCTTTTTCCTGCTCCTCTTAGCATGATAAAGAAGATTCAAAGAGAGTGAGATGCCAGCTCCTTTCATTCAGTCAGTAGCTTCAAACATTTCTGGTATATGAATAACATGATGTTTTTCAATGGCAAAAATCAATGAATATTGTAAATGCACAAACAGTAATTTCTCCGCATTGCAAGGTGCAATTCTGAAATTTTTTGCTTTTTCCTGCTCCTCTTAGCATGATAAAGAAGATTCAAAGAGAGTGAGATGCCAGCTCCTTTCATTCAGTCAGTAGCTTCAATCATTTCTGGACGTTTTTCAATGGCAAAAATCAATGAATATTGTAAATGCACAAACAGTAATTTCTCCGCATTGCAAGGTGCAATTCTGAAATTTTTTGCTTTTTCCTGCTCCTCTTAGCATGATAAAGAAGATTCAAAGAGAGTGAGATGCCAGCTCCTTTCATTCAGTCAGTAGCTTCAATCATTTCTGGACGTTTTTCAATGGCAAAAATCAGTGAATATTGTAAATGCACAAACAGTAATTTCTCCGCATTGCAAGGTGCGATTCTGAAATTTTTTGCTTTTTCCTGCTCCTCTTAGCATGATAAAGAAGATTCAAAGAGAGTGAGATGCCAGCTCCTTTCATTCAGTCAGTAGCTTCAAACATTTCTGGTATATGAATAACATGATGTTTTTCAATGGCAAAAATCAATGAATATTGTAAATGCACAAACAGTAATTTCTCCGCATTGCAAGGTGCAATTCTGAAATTTTTTGCTTTTTCCTGCTCCTCTTAGCATGATAAAGAAGATTCAAAGAGAGTGAGATGCCAGCTCCTTTCATTCAGTCAGTAGCTTCAATCATTTCTGGACGTTTTTCAATGGCAAAAATCAATGAATATTGTAAATGCACAAACAGTAATTTCTCCGCATTGCAAGGTGCAATTCTGAAATTTTTTGCTTTTTCCTGCTCCTCTTAGCATGATAAAGAAGATTCAAAGAGAGTGAGATGCCAGCTCCTTTCATTCAGTCAGTAGCTTCAAACATTTCTGGTATATGAAAAACATGATGTTTTTCAATGGCAAAAATCAATGAATATTGTAAATGCACAAACAGTAATTTCTCCGCATTGCAAGGTGCAATTCTGAAATTTTTTGCTTTTTCCTGCTCCTCTTAGCATGATAAAGAAGATTCAAAGAGAGTGAGATGCCAGCTCCTTTCGTTCAGTCAGTAGCTTCAATCATTTCTGGACGTTTTTCAATGGCAAAAATCATTGAATATTGTAAATGCACAAACAGTAATTTCTCCGCATTGCAAGGTGCAATTCTGAAATTTTTTACTTTTTCCTGCTCCTCTTAGCATGATAAAGAAGATTCAAAGAGAGTGAGATGCCAGCTCCTTTCATTCAGTCAGTAGCTTCAATCATTTCTGGTATATGAATAACATGATGTTTTTCAATGGCAAAAATCAATGAATATTGTAAATGCACAAACAGTAATTTCTCCGCATTGCAAGGTGCAATTCTGAAATTTTTTGCTTTTTCCTGCTCCTCTTAGCATGATAAACAAGATTCAAAGAGAGTGAGATAACAGCTCCTTTCATTCAGTCAGTAGCTTCAATCATTTCTGGACGTTTTTCAATGGCAAAAATCAATGAATATTGTAAATGCACAAACAGTAATTTCTCCGCATTGCAAGGTGCAATTCTGAAATTTTTTGCTTTTTCCTGCTCCTCTTAGCATGATAAAGAAGATTCAAAGAGAGTGAGATGCCAGCTCCTTTCATTCAGTCAGTAGCTTCAATCATTTCTGGACGTTTTTCAATTGCAAAAATCAATGAATATTGTAAATGCACAAACAGTAATTTCTCCGCATTGCAAGGTGCAATTCTGAAATTTTTTGCTTTTTCCTGCTCATCTTAGCATGATAAAGAAGATTCAAAGAGAGTGAGATGCCAGCTACTTTCATTCAGTCAGTAGCTTCAATCATTTCTGGTATATGAATAACATGATGTTTTTCAATGGCAAAAATCAATGAATATTGTAAATGCACAAACAGTAATTTCTCCGCATTGCAAGGTGCAATTCTGAAATTTTTTGCTTTATCCTGCTCCTCTTAGCATGATAAAGAAGATTCAAAGAGAGTGAGATGCCAGCTCCTTTCATTCAGTCAGTAGCTTCAATCATTTCTGGAAGTTTTTCAATGGCAAAAATCAATGAATATTGTAAATGCACAAACAGTAATTTCTCCGCATTGCAAGGTGCAATTCTGAAATTTTTTGCTTTTTCCTGCTCCTCTTAGCATGATAAAGAAGATTCAAAGAGAGTGAGATGCCAGCTCCTTTCATTCAGTCAGTAGCTTCAATCATTTCTGGTATATGAATAACATGGTTTTTCAATGGCAAAAATCAATGAATTTTGTAAATGCACAAACAGTAATTTCTCCGCATTGCAAGGTGCAATTCTGAAATTTTTTGCTTTTTCCTGCTCCTCTTAGCATGATAAAGAAGATTCAAAGAGAGTGAGATGCCAGCTCCTTTCATTCAGTCAGTAGATTCAATCATTTCTGGACGTTTTTCAATGGCAAAAATCAATGAATATTGTAAATGCACAAACAGTAATTTCTCCGCATTGCAAGGTGCAATTCTGAAATTTTTTGCTTTTTCCTGCTCCTCTTAGCATGATAAAGAAGATTCAAAGAGAGTGAGATGCCAGCTCCTTTCATTCAGTCTGTAGCTTCAAACATTTCTGGTATATGAATAACATGATGTTTTTCAATGGCAAAAATCAATGAATATTGTAAATGCACAAACAGTAATTTCTCCGCATTGCACGGTGATATTCAGAAATTTTTTGCTTTTTCCTGCTCCTCTTAGCATGTTAAAGAAGATTCAAAGAGAGTGAGATGCCAGCTCCTTTCGTTCAGTCAGTAGCTTCAATCATTTCTGGACGTTTTTCAATGGTAAAAATCAATGAATATTGTAAATGCACAAACAGTAATTTCTCCGCATTGCAAGGTGCAATTCTGAAATTTTTTGCTTTTTCCTGCTCCTCTTAGCATGATAAAGAAGATTCAAAGAGAGTAAGATGCCAGCTCCTTTCATTCAGTCAGTAGCTTCAAACATTTCTGGTATATGAATAACATGATGTTTTTCAATGGCAAAAATCAATGAATATTGTAAATGCACAAACAGTAATTTCTCCGCATTGCAAGGTGCAATTCTGAAATTTTTTGCTTTTTCCTGCTCCTCTTAGCATGATAAAGAAGATTCAAAGAGAGTGAGATGCCAGCTCCTTTCATTCAGTCAGTAGCTTCAATCATTTCTGGACGTTTTTCAATGGCAAAAATCAATGAATATTGTAAATGCACAAACAGTAATTTCTCCGCATTGCAAGGTGCAATTCTGAAATTTTTTGCTTTTTCCTGCTCCTCTTAGCATGATAAAGAAGATTCAAAGAGAGTGAGATGCCAGCTCCTTTCGTTCAGTCAGTAGCTTCAATCATTTCTTGACGTTTTTCAAAGGCAAAAATCATTGAATATTGTAAATGCACAAACAGTAATTTCTCCGCATTGCAAGGTGCAATTCTGAAATTTTTTACTTTTTCCTGCTCCTCTTAGCATGATAAAGAAGATTCAAAGAGAGTGAAGTGCCAGCTCCTTTCATTCAGTCAGTAGCTTCAATCATTTCTGGTATATGAATAACATGATGTTTTTCAATGGCAAAAATCAATGAATATTGTAAATGCACAAACAGTAATTTCTCCGCATTGCAAGGTGCAATTCTGAAATTTTTTGCTTTTTCCTGCTCCTCTTAGCATGATAAACAAGATTCAAAGAGAGTGAGATAACAGCTCCTTTCATTCAGTCAGTAGCTTCAATAATTTCTGGACGTTTTTCAATGGCAAAAATCAATGAATATTGTAAATGCACAAACAGTAATTTCTCCGCATTGCAAGGTGCAATTCTGAAATTTTTTGCTTTTTCCTGCTCCTCTTAGCATGATAAAGAAGATTCAAAGAGAGTGAGATGCCAGCTCCTTTCATTCAGTCAGTAGCTTCAATCATTTCTGGTATATGAATAACATGATGTTTTTCAATGGCAAAAATCAATGAATATTGTAAATGCACAAACAGTAATTTCTCCGCATTGCAAGGTGCAATTCTGAAATTTTTTGCTTTATCCTGCTCCTCTTAGCATGATAAAGAAGATTCAAAGAGAGTGAGATGCCAGCTCCTTTCATTCAGTCAGTAGCTTCAATCATTTCTGGAAGTTTTTCAATGGCAAAAATCAATGAATATTGTAAATGCACAAACAGTAATTTCTCCGCATTGCAAGGTGCAATTCTGAAATTTTTTGCTTTTTCCTGCTCCTCTTAGCATGATAAAGAAGATTCAAAGAGAGTGAGATGCCAGCTCCTTTCATTCAGTCAGTAGCTTCAATCATTTCTGGTATATGAATAACATGATGTTTTTCAATGGCAAAAATCAATGAATTTTGTAAATGCACAAACAGTAATTTCTCCGCATTGCAAGGTGCAATTCTGAAATTTTTTGCTTTTTCCTGCTCCTCTTAGCATGATAAAGAAGATTCAAAGAGAGTGAGATGCCAGCTCCTTTCATTCAGTCAGTAGCTTCAAACATTTCTGGTATATGAATAACATGATGTTTTTCAATGGCAAAAATCAATGAATATTGTAAATGCACAAACAGTAATTTCTCCGCATTGCAAGGTGCAATTCTGAAATTTTTTGCTATTTCCTGCTCCTCTTATCATGTTAAAGAAGATTCAAAGAGAGTGAGATGCCAGCTCCTTTCGGTCAGTCAGTAGATTCAATCATTTCTGGACGTTTTTCAATGGCAAAAATCAATGAATATTGTAAATGCACAAACAGTAATTTCTCCGCTTTGCAAGGTGCAATTCTGAAATTTTTTGCTTTTTCCTGCTCCTCTTAGCATGATAAAGAAGATTCAAAGAGAGTGAGATGCCAGCTCCTTTCATTCAGTCAGTAGCTTCAAACATTTCTGGTATATGAATAACATGATGTTTTTCAATGGCAAAAATCAATGAATATTGTAAATGCACAAACAGTAATTTCTCCGCATTGCAAGGTGCAATTCTGAAATTTTTTGTTTTTTCCTGCTCCTCTTATCATGTTAAAGAAGATTCAAAGAGAGTGAGATGCCAGCTCCTTTCGGTCAGTCAGTAGCTTCAATCATTTCTAGACGTTTTTCAATGGTAAAAATCAATGAATATTGTAAATGCACAAACAGTAATTTCTCCGCATTGCAAGGTGCAATTCTGAAATTTTTTGCTTTTTCCTGCTCCTCTTAGCATGATAAAGAAGATTCAAAGAGAGTGCGATGCCAGCTCCTTTCATTCAGTCAGTAGCTTCAATCATTTCTGGACGTTTTTCAATGGCAAAAATCAATGAATATTGTAAATGCACAAACAGTAATTTCTCCGCATTGCAAGGTGCAATTCTGAAATTTTTTGCTTTTTCCTGCTCCTCTTTGCATGATAAAGAAGATTCAAAGAGAGTGAGATGCCAGCTCCTTTCATTCAGTCAGTAGCTTCAAACATTTCTGATATATGAATAACATGATGTTTTTCAATGGCAAAAATCAATGAATATTGTAAATGCACAAACAGTAATTTCTCCGCATTGCAAGGTGCAATTCTGAAATTTTTTGCTTTATCCTGCTCCTCTTAGCATGATAAAGAAGATTCAAAGAGAGTGAGATGCCAGCTCCTTTCATTCAGTCAGTAGCTTCAATCATTTCTGGAAGTTTTTCAATGGCAAAAATCAATGAATATTGTAAATGCACAAACAGTAATTTCTCCGCATTGCAAGGTGCAATTCTGAAATTTTTTGCTTTTTCCTGCTCCTCTTAGCATGATAAAGAAGATTCAAAGAGAGTGATATGCCAGCTCCTTTCATTCAGTCAGTAGCTTCAATCATTTCTGGACGTTTTTCAATGGCAAAAATCAATGAATATTGTAAATGCACAAACAGTAATTTCTCCGCATTGCAAGGTGCAATTCTGAAATTTTTTGCTTTTTCCTGCTCCTCTTAGCATGATAAAGAAGATTCAAAGAGAGTGAGATGCCAGCTCCTTTCATTCAGTCAGTAGCTTCAAACATTTCTGGTATATGAATAACATGATGTTTTTCAATGGCAAAAATCAATGAATATTGTAAATGCACAAACAGTAATTTCTCCGCATTGCAAGGTGCAATTCTGAAATTTTTTGCTTTTTCCTGCTCCTCTTAGCATGATAAAGAAGATTCAAAGAGAGTGAGATGCCAGCTCCTTTCGTTCAGTCAGTAGCTTCAATCATTTCTTGACGTTTTTCAAAGGCAAAAATCATTGAATATTGTAAATGCACAAACAGTAATTTCTCCGCATTGCAACGTGCAATTCTGAAATTTTTTACTTTTTCCTGCTCCTCTTAGCATGATAAAGAAGATTCAAAGAGAGTGAAGTGCCAACTCCTTTCATTCAGTCAGTAGCTTCAATCATTTCTGGTATATGAATAACATGATGTTTTTCAATGGCAAAAATCAATGAATATTGTAAATGCACAAACAGTAATTTCTCCGCATTGCAAGGTGCAATTCTGAAATTTTTTGCTTTTTCCTGCTCCTCTTAGCATGATAAACAAGATTCAAAGAGAGTGAGATAACAGCTCCTTTCATTCAGTCAGTAGCTTCAATCATTTCTGGACGTTTTTCAATGGCAAAAATCAATGAATATTGTAAATGCACAAACAGTAATTTCTCCGCATTGCAAGGTGCAATTCTGAAATTTTTTGCTTTTTCCTGCTCCTCTTAGCATGATAAAGAAGATTCAAAGAGAGTGAGATGCCAGCTCCTTTCATTCAGTCAGTAGCTTCAATCATTTCTGGTATATGAATAACATGATGTTTTTCAATGGCAAAAATCAATGAATATTGTAAATGCACAAACAGTAATTTCTCCGCATTGCAAGGTGCAATTCTGAAATTTTTTGCTTTTTCCTGCTCCTCTTAGCATGATAAAGAAGATTCAAAGAGAGTGAGATGCCAGCTCCTTTCATTCAGTCAGCAGCTTCAATCATTTCTGGTATATGAATAACATGATGTTTTTCAATGGCAAAAATCAATGAATTTTGTAAATGCACAAACAGTAATTTCTCCGCATTGCAAGGTGCAATTCTGAAATTTTTTGCTTTTTCCTGCTCCTCTTAGCATGATAAAGAAGATTCAAAGAGAGTGAGATGCCAGCTCCTTTCATTCAGTCAGTAGCTTCAAACATTTCTGGTATATGAATAACATGATGTTTTTCAATGGCAAAAATCAATGAATATTGTAAATGCACAAACAGTAATTTCTCCGCATTGCAAGGTGCAATTCTGAAATTTTTTGCTTTTTCCTGCTCCTCTTAGCATGATAAAGAAGATTCAAAGAGAGTGACATGCCAGCTCCTTTCGTTCAGTCAGTAGCTTCAATCATTTCTTGACGTTTTTCAAAGGCAAAAATCATTGAATATTGTAAATGCACAAACAGTAATTTCTCCGCATTGCAACGTGCAATTCTGAAATTTTTTACTTTTTCCTGCTCCTCTTAGCATGATAAAGAAGATTCAAAGAGAGTGAAGTGCCAACTCCTTTCATTCAGTCAGTAGCTTCAATCATTTCTGGTATATGAATAACATGATGTTTTTCAATGGCAAAAATCAATGAATATTGTAAATGCACAAACAGTAATTTCTCCGCATTGCAAGGTGCAATTCTGAAATTTTTTGCTTTTTCCTGCTCCTCTTAGCATGATAAACAAGATTCAAAGAGAGTGAGATAACAGCTCCTTTCATTCAGTCAGTAGCTTCAATCATTTCTGGACGTTTTTCAATGGCAAAAATCAATGAATATTGTAAATGCACAAACAGTAATTTCTCCGCATTGCAAGGTGCAATTCTGAAATTTTTTGCTTTTTCCTGCTCCTCTTAGCATGATAAAGAAGATTCAAAGAGAGTGAGATGCCAGCTCCTTTCATTCAGTCAGTAGCTTCAATCATTTCTGGTATATGAATAACATGATGTTTTTCAATGGCAAAAATCAATGAATATTGTAAATGCACAAACAGTAATTTCTCCGCATTGCAAGGTGCAATTCTGAAATTTTTTGCTTTTTCCTGCTCCTCTTAGCATGATAAAGAAGATTCAAAGAGAGTGAGATGCCAGCTCCTTTCATTCAGTCAGTAGCTTCAATCATTTCTGGTATATGAATAACATGATGTTTTTCAATGGCAAAAATCAATGAATTTTGTAAATGCACAAACAGTAATTTCTCCGCATTGCAAGGTGCAATTCTGAAATTTTTTGCTTTTTCCTGCTCCTCTTAGCATGATAAAGAAGATTCAAAGAGAGTGAGATGCCAGCTCCTTTCATTCAGTCAGTAGCTTCAATCATTTCTGGTATATGAATAACATGATGTTTTTCAATGGCAAAAATCAATGAATTTTGTAAATGCACAAACAGTAATTTCTCCGCATTGCAAGGTGCAATTCTGAAATTTTTTGCTTTTTCCTGCTCCTCTTAGCATGATAAAGAAGATTCAAAGAGAGTGAGATGCCAGCTCCTTTCATTCAGTCAGTAGATTCAATCATTTCTGGACGTTTTTCAATGGCAAAAATCAATGAATATTGTAAATGCACAAACAGTAATTTCTCCGCATTGCAAGGTGCAATTCTGAAATTTTTTGCTTTTTCCTGCTCCTCTTAGCATGATAAAGAAGATTCAAAGAGAGTGAGATGCCAGCTCCTTTCATTCAGTCAGTAGCTTCAAACATTTCTGGTATATGAATAACATGATGTTTTTCAATGGCAAAAATCAATGAATATTGTAAATGCACAAACAGTAATTTCTCCGCATTGCAAGGTGCAATTCTGAAATTTTTTGCTTTTTCCTGCTCCTCTTATCATGTTAAAGAAGATTCAAAGAGAGTGAGATGCCAGCTCCTTTCGGTCAGTCAGTAGCTTCAATCATTTCTAGACGTTTTTCAATGGTAAAAATCAATGAATATTGTAAATGCACAAACAGTAATTTCTCCGCATTGCAAGGTGCAATTCTGAAATTTTTTGCTTTTTCCTGCTCCTCTTAGCATGATAAAGAAGATTCAAAGAGAGTGAGATGCCAGCTCCTTTCATTCAGTCAGTAGCTTCAATCATTTCTGGACGTTTTTCAATGGCAAAAATCAATGAATATTGTAAATGCACAAACAGTAATTTCTCCGCATTGCAAGGTGCAATTCTGAAATTTTTTGCTTTTTCCTGCTCCTCTTTGCATGATAAAGAAGATTCAAAGAGAGTGAGATGCCAGCTCCTTTCATTCAGTCAGTAGCTTCAAACATTTCTGATATATGAATAACATGATGTTTTTCAATGGCAAAAATCAATGAATATTGTAAATGCACAAACAGTAATTTCTCCGCATTGCAAGGTGCAATTCTGAAATTTTTTGCTTTATCCTGCTCCTCTTAGCATGATAAAGAAGATTCAAAGAGAGTGAGATGCCAGCTCCTTTCATTCAGTCAGTAGCTTCAATCATTTCTGGAAGTTTTTCAATGGCAAAAATCAATGAATATTGTAAATGCACAAACAGTAATTTCTCCGCATTGCAAGGTGCAATTCTGAAATTTTTTGCTTTTTCCTGCTCCTCTTAGCATGATAAAGAAGATTCAAAGAGAGTGATATGCCAGCTCCTTTCATTCAGTCAGTAGCTTCAATCATTTCTGGACGTTTTTCAATGGCAAAAATCAATGAATATTGTAAATGCACAAACAGTAATTTCTCCGCATTGCAAGGTGCAATTCTGAAATTTTTTGCTTTTTCCTGCTCCTCTTAGCATGATAAAGAAGATTCAAAGAGAGTGAGATGCCAGCTCCTTTCATTCAGTCAGTAGCTTCAAACATTTCTGGTATATGAATAACATGATGTTTTTCAATGGCAAAAATCAATGAATATTGTAAATGCACAAACAGTAATTTCTCCGCATTGCAAGGTGCAATTCTGAAATTTTTTGCTTTTTCCTGCTCCTCTTAGCATGATAAAGAAGATTCAAAGAGAGTGAGATGCCAGCTCCTTTCGTTCAGTCAGTAGCTTCAATCATTTCTTGACGTTTTTCAAAGGCAAAAATCATTGAATATTGTAAATGCACAAACAGTAATTTCTCCGCATTGCAACGTGCAATTCTGAAATTTTTTACTTTTTCCTGCTCCTCTTAGCATGATAAAGAAGATTCAAAGAGAGTGAAGTGCCAACTCCTTTCATTCAGTCAGTAGCTTCAATCATTTCTGGTATATGAATAACATGATGTTTTTCAATGGCAAAAATCAATGAATATTGTAAATGCACAAACAGTAATTTCTCCGCATTGCAAGGTGCAATTCTGAAATTTTTTGCTTTTTCCTGCTCCTCTTAGCATGATAAACAAGATTCAAAGAGAGTGAGATAACAGCTCCTTTCATTCAGTCAGTAGCTTCAATCATTTCTGGACGTTTTTCAATGGCAAAAATCAATGAATATTGTAAATGCACAAACATTAATTTCTCCGCATTGCAAGGTGCAATTCTGAAATTTTTTGCTTTTTCCTGCTCCTCTTAGCATGATAAAGAAGATTCAAAGAGAGTGAGATGCCAGCTCCTTTCATTCAGTCAGTAGCTTCAATCATTTCTGGTATATGAATAACATGATGTTTTTCAATGGCAAAAATCAATGAATATTGTAAATGCACAAACAGTAATTTCTCCGCATTGCAAGGTGCAATTCTGAAATTTTTTGCTTTTTCCTGCTCCTCTTAGCATGATAAAGAAGATTCAAAGAGAGTGAGATGCCAGCTCCTTTCATTCAGTCAGTAGCTTCAATCATTTCTGGTATATGAATAACATGATGTTTTTCAATGGCAAAAATCAATGAATTTTGTAAATGCACAAACAGTAATTTCTCCGCATTGCAAGGTGCAATTCTGAAATTTTTTGCTTTTTCCTGCTCCTCTTAGCATGATAAAGAAGATTCAAAGAGAGTGAGATGCCAGCTCCTTTCATTCAGTCAGTAGCTTCAAACATTTCTGGTATATGAATAACATGATGTTTTTCAATGGCAAAAATCAATGAATATTGTAAATGCACAAACAGTAATTTCTCCGCATTGCAAGGTGCAATTCTGAAATTTTTTGCTTTTTCCTGCTCCTCTTAGCATGATAAAGAAGATTCAAAGAGAGTGACATGCCAGCTCCTTTCGTTCAGTCAGTAGCTTCAATCATTTCTTGACGTTTTTCAAAGGCAAAAATCATTGAATATTGTAAATGCACAAACAGTAATTTCTCCGCATTGCAACGTGCAATTCTGAAATTTTTTACTTTTTCCTGCTCCTCTTAGCATGATAAAGAAGATTCAAAGAGAGTGAAGTGCCAACTCCTTTCATTCAGTCAGTAGCTTCAATCATTTCTGGTATATGAATAACATGATGTTTTTCAATGGCAAAAATCAATGAATATTGTAAATGCACAAACAGTAATTTCTCCGCATTGCAAGGTGCAATTCTGAAATTTTTTGCTTTTTCCTGCTCCTCTTAGCATGATAAACAAGATTCAAAGAGAGTGAGATAACAGCTCCTTTCATTCAGTCAGTAGCTTCAATCATTTCTGGACGTTTTTCAATGGCAAAAATCAATGAATATTGTAAATGCACAAACAGTAATTTCTCCGCATTGCAAGGTGCAATTCTGAAATTTTTTGCTTTTTCCTGCTCCTCTTAGCATGATAAAGAAGATTCAAAGAGAGTGAGATGCCAGCTCCTTTCATTCAGTCAGTAGCTTCAATCATTTCTGGTATATGAATAACATGATGTTTTTCAATGGCAAAAATCAATGAATATTGTAAATGCACAAACAGTAATTTCTCCGCATTGCAAGGTGCAATTCTGAAATTTTTTGCTTTTTCCTGCTCCTCTTAGCATGATAAAGAAGATTCAAAGAGAGTGAGATGCCAGCTCCTTTCATTCAGTCAGTAGCTTCAATCATTTCTGGTATATGAATAACATGATGTTTTTCAATGGCAAAAAGCAATGAATTTTGTAAATGCACAAACAGTAATTTCTCCGCATTGCAAGGTGCAATTCTGAAATTTTTTGCTTTTTCCTGCTCCTCTTAGCATGATAAAGAAGATTCAGAGTGAGATGCCAGCTCCTTTCATTCAGTCAGTAGATTCAATCATTTCTGGACGTTTTTCAATGGCAAAAATCAATGAATATTGTAAATGCACAAACAGTAATTTCTCCGCATTGCAAGGTGCAATTCTGAAATTTTTTGCTTTTTCCTGCTCCTCTTAGCATGATAAAGAAGATTCAAAGAGAGTGAGATGCCAGCTCCTTTCATTCAGTCAGTAGCTTCAAACATTTCTGGTATATGAATAACATGATGTTTTTCAATGGCAAAAATCAATGAATATTGTAAATGCACAAACAGTAATTTCTCCGCATTGCAAGGTGCAATTCTGAAATTTTTTGCTTTTTCCTGCTCCTCTTAGCATGTTAAAGAAGATTCAAAGAGAGTGAGATGCCAGCTCCTTTCGGTCAGTCAGTAGCTTCAATCATTTCTGGACGTTTTTCAATGGTAAAAATCAATGAATATTGTAAATGCACAAACAGTAATTTCTCCGCATTGCAAGGTGCAATTCTGAAATTTTTTGCTTTTTCCTGCTCCTCTTAGCATGATAAAGAAGATTCAAAGAGAGTGAGATGCCAGCTCCTTTCATTCAGTCAGTAGCTTCAATCATTTCTGGACGTTTTTCAATGGCAAAAATCAATGAATATTGTAAATGCACAAACAGTAATTTCTCCGCATTGCAAGGTGCAATTCTAAAATTTTTTGCTTTTTCCTGCTCCTCTTAGCATGATAAAGAAGATTCAAAGAGAGTGAGATGCCAGCTCCTTTCATTCAGTCAGTAGCTTCAAACATTTCTGGTATATGAATAACATGATGTTTTTCAATGGCAAAAATCAATGAATATTGTAAATGCACAAACAGTAATTTCTCCGCATTGCAAGGTGCAATTCTGAAATTTTTTGCTTTTTCCTGCTCCTCTTATCATGATAAAGAACATTCAAAGAGAGTGAGATGCCAGCTCCTTTCATTCAGTCAGTAGCTTCAATCATTTCTGGACGTTTTTCAATGGCAAAAATCAATGAATATTGTAAATGCACAAACAGTAATTTCTCCGCATTGCAAGGTGCAATTCTGAAATTTTTTGCTTTTTCCTGCTCCTCTTAGCATGATAAAGAAGATTCAAAGAGAGTGAGATGCCAGCTCCTTTCATTCAGTCAGTAGCTTCAATCATTTCTGGACGTTTTTCAATGGCAAAAATCAATGAATATTGTAAATGCACAAACAGTAATTTCTCCGCATTGCAAGGTGCAATTCTGAAATTTTTTGCTTTTTCCTGCTCCTCTTAGCATGATAAAGAAGATTCAAAGAGAGTGAGATGCCAGCTCCTTTCATTCAGTCAGTAGCTTCAAACATTTCTGGTATATGAATAACATGATGTTTTTCAATAGCTAAAATCAATGAATATTGTAAATGCACAAACAGTAATTTCTCCGCATTGCAAGGTGCAATTCTGAAATTTTTTGCTTTTTCCTGCTCCTCTTAGCATGATAAAGAAGATTCAAAGAGAGTGAGATGCCAGCTCCTTTCATTCAGTCAGTAGCTTCAATCATTTCTTTACGTTTTTCAATGGCAAAAATCAATGAATATTGTAAATGCACAAACAGTAATTTCTCCGCATTGCAAGGTGCAATTCTGAAATTTTTTGCTTTTTCCTGCTCCTCTTAGCATGATAAAGAAGATTCAAAGAGAGTGAGATGCCAGCTCCTTTCATTCAGTCAGTAGCTTCAATCATTTCTGGTATATGAATAACATGATGTTTTTCAATGGCAAAAATCAATGAATATTGTAAATGCACAAACAGTAATTTCTCCGCATTGCAAGGTGCAATTCTGAAATTTTTTGCTTTTTCCTGCTCCTCTTAGCATGATAAAGAAGATTCAAAGAGAGTGAGATGCCAGCTCCTTTCATTCAGTCAGTAGCTTCAATCATTTCTGGTATATGAATAACATGATGTTTTTCAATGGCAAAAATCAATGAATTTTGTAAATGCACAAACAGTAATTTCTCCGCATTGCAAGGTGCAATTCTGAAATTTTTTGCTTTTTCCTGCTCCTCTTAGCATGATAAAGAAGATTCAAAGAGAGTGAGATGCCAGCTCCTTTCATTCAGTCAGTAGATTCAATCATTTCTGGACGTTTTTCAATGGCAAAAATCAATGAATATTGTAAATGCACAAACAGTAATTTCTCCGCATTGCAAGGTGCAATTCTGAAATTTTTTGCTTTTTCCTGCTCCTCTTAGCATGATAAAGAAGATTCAAAGAGAGTGAGATGCCAGCTCCTTTCATTCAGTCAGTAGCTTCAAACATTTCTGGTATATGAATAACATGATGTTTTTCAATGGCAAAAATCAATGAATATTGTAAATGCACAAACAGTAATTTCTCCGCATTGCAAGGTGCAATTCTGAAATTTTTTGCTTTTTCCTGCTCCTCTTAGCATGTTAAAGAAGATTCAAAGAGAGTGAGATGCCAGCTCCTTTCGGTCAGTCAGTAGCTTCAATCATTTCTGGACGTTTTTCAATGGTAAAAATCAATGAATATTGTAAATGCACAAACAGTAATTTCTCCGCATTGCAAGGTGCAATTCTGAAATTTTTTGCTTTTTCCTGCTCCTCTTAGCATGATAAAGAAGATTCAAAGAGAGTGAGATGCCAGCTCCTTTCATTCAGTCAGTAGCTTCAATCATTTCTGGACGTTTTTCAATGGCAAAAATCAATGAATATTGTAAATGCACAAATAGTAATTTCTCCGCATTGCAAGGTGCAATTCTGAAATTTTTTGCTTTTTCCTGCTCCTCTTAGCATGATAAAGAAGATTCAAAGAGAGTGAGATGCCAGCTCCTTTCATTCAGTCAGTAGCTTCAAACATTTCTGGTATATGAATAACATGATGTTTTTCAATGGCAAAAATCAATGAATATTGTAAATGCACAAACAGTAATTTCTCCGCATTGCAAGGTGCAATTCTGAAATTTTTTGCTTTTTCCTGCTCCTCTTAGCATGATAAAGAAGATTCAAAGAGAGTGAGATGCCAGCTCCTTTCATTCAGTCAGTAGCTTCAATCATTTCTGGACGTTTTTCAATGGCAAAAATCAATGAATATTGTAAATGCACAAACAGTAATTTCTCCGCATTGCAAGGTGCAATTCTGAAATTTTTTGCTTTTTCCTGCTCCTCTTAGCATGATAAAGAAGATTCAAAGAGAGTGAGATGCCAGCTCCTTTCATTCAGTCAGTAGCTTCAAAACTTCTGGTATATGAATAACATGATGTTTTTCAATGGCAAAAATCAATGAATATTGTAAATGCACAAACAGTAATTTCTCCGCATTGCAAGGTGCAATTCTGAAATTTTTTGCTTTTTCCTGCTCCTCTTAGCATGATAAAGAAGATTCAAAGAGAGTGAGATGCCAGCTCCTTTCATTCAGTCAGTAGCTTCAATCATTTCTGGACGTTTTTCAATGGCAAAAATCAATGAATATTGTAAATGCACAAACAGTAATTTCTCCGCATTGCAAGGTGCAATTCTGAAATTTTTTGCTTTTTCCTGCTCCTCTTAGCATGATAAAGAAGATTCAAAGAGAGTGAGATGCCAGCTCCTTTCATTCAGTCAGTAGCTTCAAACATTTCTGGTATATGAAAAACATGATGTTTTTCAATGGCAAAAATCAATGAATATTGTAAATGCACAAACAGTAATTTCTCCGCATTGCAAGGTGCAATTCTGAAATTTTTTGCTTTTTCCTGCTCCTCTTAGCATGATAAAGAAGATTCAAAGAGAGTGAGATGCCAGCTCCTTTCGTTCAGTCAGTAGCTTCAATCATTTCTGGACGTTTTTCAATGGCAAAAATCATTGAATATTGTAAATGCACAAACAGTAATTTCTCCGCATTGCAAGGTGCAATTCTGAAATTTTTTACTTTTTCCTGCTCCTCTTAGCATGATAAAGAAGATTCAAAGAGAGTGAGATGCCAGCTCCTTTCATTCAGTCAGTAGCTTCAATCATTTCTGGTATATGAATAACATGATGTTTTTCAATGGCAAAAATCAATGAATATTGTAAATGCACAAACAGTAATTTCTCCGCATTGCAAGGTGCAATTCTGAAATTTTTTGCTTTTTCCTGCTCCTCTTAGCATGATAAACAAGATTCAAAGAGAGTGAGATAACAGCTCCTTTCATTCAGTCAGTAGCTTCAATCATTTCTGGACGTTTTTCAATGGCAAAAATCAATGAATATTGTAAATGCACAAACAGTAATTTCTCCGCATTGCAAGGTGCAATTCTGAAATTTTTTGCTTTTTCCTGCTCCTCTTAGCATGATAAAGAAGATTCAAAGAGAGTGAGATGCCAGCTCCTTTCATTCAGTCAGTAGCTTCAATCATTTCTGGACGTTTTTCAATTGCAAAAATCAATGAATATTGTAAATGCACAAACAGTAATTTCTCCGCATTGCAAGGTGCAATTCTGAAATTTTTTGCTTTTTCCTGCTCATCTTAGCATGATAAAGAAGATTCAAAGAGAGTGAGATGCCAGCTACTTTCATTCAGTCAGTAGCTTCAATCATTTCTGGTATATGAATAACATGATGTTTTTCAATGGCAAAAATCAATGAATATTGTAAATGCACAAACAGTAATTTCTCCGCATTGCAAGGTGCAATTCTGAAATTTTTTGCTTTATCCTGCTCCTCTTAGCATGATAAAGAAGATTCAAAGAGAGTGAGATGCCAGCTCCTTTCATTCAGTCAGTAGCTTCAATCATTTCTGGAAGTTTTTCAATGGCAAAAATCAATGAATATTGTAAATGCACAAACAGTAATTTCTCCGCATTGCAAGGTGCAATTCTGAAATTTTTTGCTTTTTCCTGCTCCTCTTAGCATGATAAAGAAGATTCAAAGAGAGTGAGATGCCAGCTCCTTTCATTCAGTCAGTAGCTTCAATCATTTCTGGTATATGAATAACATGGTTTTTCAATGGCAAAAATCAATGAATTTTGTAAATGCACAAACAGTAATTTCTCCGCATTGCAAGGTGCAATTCTGAAATTTTTTGCTTTTTCCTGCTCCTCTTAGCATGATAAAGAAGATTCAAAGAGAGTGAGATGCCAGCTCCTTTCATTCAGTCAGTAGATTCAATCATTTCTGGACGTTTTTCAATGGCAAAAATCTATGAATATTGTAAATGCACAAACAGTAATTTCTCCGCATTGCAAGGTGCAATTCTGAAATTTTTTGCTTTTTCCTGCTCTTCTTAGCATGATAAAGAAGATTCAAAGAGAGTGAGATGCCAGCTCCTTTCATTCAGTCTGTAGCTTCAAACATTTCTGGTATATGAATAACATGATGTTTTTCAATGGCAAAAATCAATGAATATTGTAAATGCACAAACAGTAATTTCTCCGCATTGCACGGTGATATTCAGAAATTTTTTGCTTTTTCCTGCTCCTCTTAGCATGTTAAAGAAGATTCAAAGAGAGTGAGATGCCAGCTCCTTTCGTTCAGTCAGTAGCTTCAATCATTTCTGGACGTTTTTCAATGGTAAAAATCAATGAATATTGTAAATGCACAAACAGTAATTTCTCCGCATTGCAAGGTGCAATTCTGAAATTTTTTGCTTTTTCCTGCTCCTCTTAGCATGATAAAGAAGATTCAAAGAGAGTAAGATGCCAGCTCCTTTCATTCAGTCAGTAGCTTCAAACATTTCTGGTATATGAATAACATGATGTTTTTCAATGGCAAAAATCAATGAATATTGTAAATGCACAAACAGTAATTTCTCCGCATTGCAAGGTGCAATTCTGAAATTTTTTGCTTTTTCCTGCTCCTCTTAGCATGATAAAGAAGATTCAAAGAGAGTGAGATGCCAGCTCCTTTCATTCAGTCAGTAGCTTCAATCATTTCTGGACGTTTTTCAATGGCAAAAATCAATGAATATTGTAAATGCACAAACAGTAATTTCTCCGCATTGCAAGGTGCAATTCTGAAATTTTTTGCTTTTTCCTGCTCCTCTTAGCATGATAAAGAAGATTCAAAGAGAGTGAGATGCCAGCTCCTTTCGTTCAGTCAGTAGCTTCAATCATTTCTTGACGTTTTTCAAAGGCAAAAATCATTGAATATTGTAAATGCACAAACAGTAATTTCTCCGCATTGCAAGGTGCAATTCTGAAATTTTTTACTTTTTCCTGCTCCTCTTAGCATGATAAAGAAGATTCAAAGAGAGTGAAGTGCCAGCTCCTTTCATTCAGTCAGTAGCTTCAATCATTTCTGGTATATGAATAACATGATGTTTTTCAATGGCAAAAATCAATGAATATTGTAAATGCACAAACAGTAATTTCTCCGCATTGCAAGGTGCAATTCTGAAATTTTTTGCTTTTTCCTGCTCCTCTTAGCATGATAAACAAGATTCAAAGAGAGTGAGATAACAGCTCCTTTCATTCAGTCAGTAGCTTCAATAATTTCTGGACGTTTTTCAATGGCAAAAATCAATGAATATTGTAAATGCACAAACAGTAATTTCTCCGCATTGCAAGGTGCAATTCTGAAATTTTTTGCTTTTTCCTGCTCCTCTTAGCATGATAAAGAAGATTCAAAGAGAGTGAGATGCCAGCTCCTTTCATTCAGTCAGTAGCTTCAATCATTTCTGGTATATGAATAACATGATGTTTTTCAATGGCAAAAATCAATGAATATTGTAAATGCACAAACAGTAATTTCTCCGCATTGCAAGGTGCAATTCTGAAATTTTTTGCTTTATCCTGCTCCTCTTAGCATGATAAAGAAGATTCAAAGAGAGTGAGATGCCAGCTCCTTTCATTCAGTCAGTAGCTTCAATCATTTCTGGAAGTTTTTCAATGGCAAAAATCAATGAATATTGTAAATGCACAAACAGTAATTTCTCCGCATTGCAAGGTGCAATTCTGAAATTTTTTGCTTTTTCCTGCTCCTCTTAGCATGATAAAGAAGATTCAAAGAGAGTGAGATGCCAGCTCCTTTCATTCAGTCAGTAGCTTCAATCATTTCTGGTATATGAATAACATGATGTTTTTCAATGGCAAAAATCAATGAATTTTGTAAATGCACAAACAGTAATTTCTCCGCATTGCAAGGTGCAATTCTGAAATTTTTTGCTTTTTCCTGCTCCTCTTATCATGTTAAAGAAGATTCAAAGAGAGTGAGATGCCAGCTCCTTTCATTCAGTCAGTAGCTTCAATCATTTCTGGTATATGAATAACATGATGTTTTTCAATGGCAAAAATCAATGAATATTGTAAATGCACAAACAGTAATTTCTCCGCATTGCAAGGTGCAATTCTGAAATTTTTTGCTTTATCCTGCTCCTCTTAGCATGATAAAGAAGATTCAAAGAGAGTGAGATGCCAGCTCCTTTCATTCAGTCAGTAGCTTCAATCATTTCTGGAAGTTTTTCAATGGCAAAAATCAATGAATATTGTAAATGCACAAACAGTAATTTCTCCGCATTGCAAGGTGCAATTCTGAAATTTTTTGCTTTTTCCTGCTCCTCTTAGCATGATAAAGAAGATTCAAAGAGAGTGAGATGCCAGCTCCTTTCATTCAGTCAGTAGCTTCAATCATTTCTGGTATATGAATAACATGATGTTTTTCAATGGCAAAAATCAATGAATATTGTAAATGCACAAACAGTAATTTCTCCGCATTGCAAGGTGCAATTCTGAAATTTTTTGCTTTTTCCTGCTCCTCTTATCATGTTAAAGAAGATTCAAAGAGAGTGAGATGCCAGCTCCTTTCGGTCAGTCAGTAGATTCAATCATTTCTGGACGTTTTTCAATGGCAAAAATCAATGAATATTGTAAATGCACAAACAGTAATTTCTCCGCATTGCAAGGTGCAATTCTGAAATTTTTTGCTTTTTCCTGCTCCTCTTAGCATGATAAAGAAGATTCAAAGAGAGTGAGATGCCAGCTCCTTTCATTCAGTCAGTAGCTTCAAACATTTCTGGTATATGAATAACATGATGTTTTTCAATGGCAAAAATCAATGAATATTGTAAATGCACAAACAGTAATTTCTCCGCATTGCAAGGTGCAATTCTGAAATTTTTTGCTTTTTCCTGCTCCTCTTATCATGTTAAAGAAGATTCAAAGAGAGTGAGATGCCAGCTCCTTTCGGTCAGTCAGTAGCTTCAATCATTTCTAGACGTTTTTCAATGGTAAAAATCAATGAATATTGTAAATGCACAAACAGTAATTTCTCCGCATTGCAAGGTGCAATTCTGAAATTTTTTGCTTTTTCCTGCTCCTCTTAGCATGATAAAGAAGATTCAAAGAGAGTGATATGCCAGCTCCTTTCATTCAGTCAGTAGCTTCAATCATTTCTGGACGTTTTTCAATGGCAAAAATCAATGAATATTGTAAATGCACAAACAGTAATTTCTCCGCATTGCAAGGTGCAATTCTGAAATTTTTTGCTTTTTCCTGCTCCTCTTAGCATGATAAAGAAGATTCAAAGAGAGTGAGATGCCAGCTCCTTTCATTCAGTCAGTAGCTTCAAACATTTCTGGTATATGAATAACATGATGTTTTTCAATGGCAAAAATCAATGAATATTGTAAATGCACAAACAGTAATTTCTCCGCATTGCAAGGTGCAATTCTGAAATTTTTTGCTTTTTCCTGCTCCTCTTAGCATGATAAAGAAGATTCAAAGAGAGTGAGATGCCAGCTCCTTTCGTTCAGTCAGTAGCTTCAATCATTTCTTGACGTTTTTCAAAGGCAAAAATCATTGAATATTGTAAATGCACAAACAGTAATTTCTCCGCATTGCAACGTGCAATTCTGAAATTTTTTACTTTTTCCTGCTCCTCTTAGCATGATAAAGAAGATTCAAAGAGAGTGAAGTGCCAACTCCTTTCATTCAGTCAGTAGCTTCAATCATTTCTGGTATATGAATAACATGATGTTTTTCAATGGCAAAAATCAATGAATATTGTAAATGCACAAACAGTAATTTCTCCGCATTGCAAGGTGCAATTCTGAAATTTTTTGCTTTTTCCTGCTCCTCTTAGCATGATAAACAAGATTCAAAGAGAGTGAGATAACAGCTCCTTTCATTCAGTCAGTAGCTTCAATCATTTCTGGACGTTTTTCAATGGCAAAAATCAATGAATATTGTAAATGCACAAACAGTAATTTCTCCGCATTGCAAGGTGCAATTCTGAAATTTTTTGCTTTTTCCTGCTCCTCTTAGCATGATAAAGAAGATTCAAAGAGAGTGAGATGCCAGCTCCTTTCATTCAGTCAGTAGCTTCAATCATTTCTGGTATATGAATAACATGATGTTTTTCAATGGCAAAAATCAATGAATATTGTAAATGCACAAACAGTAATTTCTCCGCATTGCAAGGTGCAATTCTGAAATTTTTTGCTTTTTCCTGCTCCTCTTAGCATGATAAAGAAGATTCAAAGAGAGTGAGATGCCAGCTCCTTTCATTCAGTCAGTAGCTTCAATCATTTCTGGTATATGAATAACATGATGTTTTTCAATGGCAAAAATCAATGAATTTTGTAAATGCACAAACAGTAATTTCTCCGCATTGCAAGGTGCAATTCTGAAATTTTTTGCTTTTTCCTGCTCCTCTTAGCATGATAAAGAAGATTCAAAGAGAGTGAGATGCCAGCTCCTTTCATTCAGTCAGTAGCTTCAAACATTTCTGGTATATGAATAACATGATGTTTTTCAATGGCAAAAATCAATGAATATTGTAAATGCACAAACAGTAATTTATCCGCATTGCAAGGTGCAATTCTGAAATTTTTTGCTTTTTCCTGCTCCTCTTAGCATGATAAAGAAGATTCAAAGAGAGTGACATGCCAGCTCCTTTCGTTCAGTCAGTAGCTTCAATCATTTCTTGACGTTTTTCAAAGGCAAAAATCATTGAATATTGTAAATGCACAAACAGTAATTTCTCCGCATTGCAACGTGCAATTCTGAAATTTTTTACTTTTTCCTGCTCCTCTTAGCATGATAAAGAAGATTCAAAGAGAGTGAAGTGCCAACTCCTTTCATTCAGTCAGTAGCTTCAATCATTTCTGGTATATGAATAACATGATGTTTTTCAATGGCAAAAATCAATGAATATTGTAAATGCACAAACAGTAATTTCTCCGCATTGCAAGGTGCAATTCTGAAATTTTTTGCTTTTTCCTGCTCCTCTTAGCATGATAAACAAGATTCAAAGAGAGTGAGATAACAGCTCCTTTCATTCAGTCAGTAGCTTCAATCATTTCTGGACGTTTTTCAATGGCAAAAATCAATGAATATTGTAAATGCACAAACAGTAATTTCTCCGCATTGCAAGGTGCAATTCTGAAATTTTTTGCTTTTTCCTGCTCCTCTTAGCATGATAAAGAAGATTCAAAGAGAGTGAGATGCCAGCTCCTTTCATTCAGTCAGTAGCTTCAACCATTTCTGGTATATGAATAACATGATGTTTTTCAATGGCAAAAATCAATGAATATTGTAAATGCACAAACAGTAATTTCTCCGCATTGCAAGGTGCAATTCTGAAATTTTTTGCTTTTTCCTGCTCCTCTTAGCATGATAAAGAAGATTCAAAGAGAGTGAGATGCCAGCTCCTTTCATTCAGTCAGTAGCTTCAATCATTTCTGGTATATGAATAACATGATGTTTTTCAATGGCAAAAATCAATGAATTTTGTAAATGCACAAACAGTAATTTCTCCGCATTGCAAGGTGCAATTCTGAAATTTTTTGCTTTTTCCTGCTCCTCTTAGCATGATAAAGAAGATTCAAAGAGAGTGAGATGCCAGCTCCTTTCATTCAGTCAGTAGCTTCAATCATTTCTGGTATATGAATAACATGATGTTTTTCAATGGCAAAAATCAATGAATTTTGTAAATGCACAAACAGTAATTTCTCCGCATTGCAAGGTGCAATTCTGAAATTTTTTGCTTTTTCCTGCTCCTCTTAGCATGATAAAGAAGATTCAAAGAGAGTGAGATGCCAGCTCCTTTCATTCAGTCAGTAGATTCAATCATTTCTGGACGTTTTTCAATGGCAAAAATCAATGAATATTGTAAATGCACAAACAGTAATTTCTCCGCATTGCAAGGTGCAATTCTGAAATTTTTTGCTTTTTCCTGCTCCTCTTAGCATGATAAAGAAGATTCAAAGAGAGTGAGATGCCAGCTCCTTTCATTCAGTCAGTAGCTTCAAACATTTCTGGTATATGAATAACATGATGTTTTTCAATGGCAAAAATCAATGAATATTGTAAATGCACAAACAGTAATTTCTCCGCATTGCAAGGTGCAATTCTGAAATTTTTTGCTTTTTCCTGCTCCTCTTATCATGTTAAAGAAGATTCAAAGAGAGTGAGATGCCAGCTCCTTTCGGTCAGTCAGTAGCTTCAATCATTTCTAGACGTTTTTCAATGGTAAAAATCAATGAATATTGTAAATGCACAAACAGTAATTTCTCCGCATTGCAAGGTGCAATTCTGAAATTTTTTGCTTTTTCCTGCTCCTCTTAGCATGATAAAGAAGATTCAAAGAGAGTGAGATGCCAGCTCCTTTCATTCAGTCAGTAGCTTCAATCATTTCTGGACGTTTTTCAATGGCAAAAATCAATGAATATTGTAAATGCACAAACAGTAATTTCTCCGCATTGCAAGGTGCAATTCTGAAATTTTTTGCTTTTTCCTGCTCCTCTTTGCATGATAAAGAAGATTCAAAGAGAGTGAGATGCCAGCTCCTTTCATTCAGTCAGTAGCTTCAAACATTTCTGATATATGAATAACATGATGTTTTTCAATGGCAAAAATCAATGAATATTGTAAATGCACAAACAGTAATTTCTCCGCATTGCAAGGTGCAATTCTGAAATTTTTTGCTTTATCCTGCTCCTCTTAGCATGATAAAGAAGATTCAAAGAGAGTGAGATGCCAGCTCCTTTCATTCAGTCAGTAGCTTCAATCATTTCTGGAAGTTTTTCAATGGCAAAAATCAATGAATATTGTAAATGCACAAACAGTAATTTCTCCGCATTGCAAGGTGCAATTCTGAAATTTTTTGCTTTTTCCTGCTCCTCTTAGCATGATAAAGAAGATTCAAAGAGAGTGATATGCCAGCTCCTTTCATTCAGTCAGTAGCTTCAATCATTTCTGGACGTTTTTCAATGGCAAAAATCAATGAATATTGTAAATGCACAAACAGTAATTTCTCCGCATTGCAAGGTGCAATTCTGAAATTTTTTGCTTTTTCCTGCTCCTCTTAGCATGATAAAGAAGATTCAAAGAGAGTGAGATGCCAGCTCCTTTCATTCAGTCAGTAGCTTCAAACATTTCTGGTATATGAATAACATGATGTTTTTCAATGGCAAAAATCAATGAATATTGTAAATGCACAAACAGTAATTTCTCCGCATTGCAAGGTGCAATTCTGAAATTTTTTGCTTTTTCCTGCTCCTCTTAGCATGATAAAGAAGATTCAAAGAGAGTGAGATGCCAGCTCCTTTCGTTCAGTCAGTAGCTTCAATCATTTCTTGACGTTTTTCAAAGGCAAAAATCATTGAATATTGTAAATGCACAAACAGTAATTTCTCCGCATTGCAACGTGCAATTCTGAAATTTTTTACTTTTTCCTGCTCCTCTTAGCATGATAAAGAAGATTCAAAGAGAGTGAAGTGCCAACTCCTTTCATTCAGTCAGTAGCTTCAATCATTTCTGGTATATGAATAACATGATGTTTTTCAATGGCAAAAATCAATGAATATTGTAAATGCACAAACAGTAATTTCTCCGCATTGCAAGGTGCAATTCTGAAATTTTTTGCTTTTTCCTGCTCCTCTTAGCATGATAAACAAGATTCAAAGAGAGTGAGATAACAGCTCCTTTCATTCAGTCAGTAGCTTCAATCATTTCTGGACGTTTTTCAATGGCAAAAATCAATGAATATTGTAAATGCACAAACATTAATTTCTCCGCATTGCAAGGTGCAATTCTGAAATTTTTTGCTTTTTCCTGCTCCTCTTAGCATGATAAAGAAGATTCAAAGAGAGTGAGATGCCAGCTCCTTTCATTCAGTCAGTAGCTTCAATCATTTCTGGTATATGAATAACATGATGTTTTTCAATGGCAAAAATCAATGAATATTGTAAATGCACAAACAGTAATTTCTCCGCATTGCAAGGTGCAATTCTGAAATTTTTTGCTTTTTCCTGCTCCTCTTAGCATGATAAAGAAGATTCAAAGAGAGTGAGATGCCAGCTCCTTTCATTCAGTCAGTAGCTTCAATCATTTCTGGTATATGAATAACATGATGTTTTTCAATGGCAAAAATCAATGAATTTTGTAAATGCACAAACAGTAATTTCTCCGCATTGCAAGGTGCAATTCTGAAATTTTTTGCTTTTTCCTGCTCCTCTTAGCATGATAAAGAAGATTCAAAGAGAGTGAGATGCCAGCTCCTTTCATTCAGTCAGTAGCTTCAAACATTTCTGGTATATGAATAACATGATGTTTTTCAATGGCAAAAATCAATGAATATTGTAAATGCACAAACAGTAATTTCTCCGCATTGCAAGGTGCAATTCTGAAATTTTTTGCTTTTTCCTGCTCCTCTTAGCATGATAAAGAAGATTCAAAGAGAGTGACATGCCAGCTCCTTTCGTTCAGTCAGTAGCTTCAATCATTTCTTGACGTTTTTCAAAGGCAAAAATCATTGAATATTGTAAATGCACAAACAGTAATTTCTCCGCATTGCAACGTGCAATTCTGAAATTTTTTACTTTTTCCTGCTCCTCTTAGCATGATAAAGAAGATTCAAAGAGAGTGAAGTGCCAACTCCTTTCATTCAGTCAGTAGCTTCAATCATTTCTGGTATATGAATAACATGATGTTTTTCAATGGCAAAAATCAATGAATATTGTAAATGCACAAACAGTAATTTCTCCGCATTGCAAGGTGCAATTCTGAAATTTTTTGCTTTTTCCTGCTCCTCTTAGCATGATAAACAAGATTCAAAGAGAGTGAGATAACAGCTCCTTTCATTCAGTCAGTAGCTTCAATCATTTCTGGACGTTTTTCAATGGCAAAAATCAATGAATATTGTAAATGCACAAACAGTAATTTCTCCGCATTGCAAGGTGCAATTCTGAAATTTTTTGCTTTTTCCTGCTCCTCTTAGCATGATAAAGAAGATTCAAAGAGAGTGAGATGCCAGCTCCTTTCATTCAGTCAGTAGCTTCAATCATTTCTGGTATATGAATAACATGATGTTTTTCAATGGCAAAAATCAATGAATATTGTAAATGCACAAACAGTAATTTCTCCGCATTGCAAGGTGCAATTCTGAAATTTTTTGCTTTTTCCTGCTCCTCTTAGCATGATAAAGAAGATTCAAAGAGAGTGAGATGCCAGCTCCTTTCATTCAGTCAGTAGCTTCAATCATTTCTGGTATATGAATAACATGATGTTTTTCAATGGCAAAAATCAATGAATTTTGTAAATGCACAAACAGTAATTTCTCCGCATTGCAAGGTGCAATTCTGAAATTTTTTGCTTTTTCCTGCTCCTCTTAGCATGATAAAGAAGATTCAAAGAGAGTGAGATGCCAGCTCCTTTCATTGTCAGTAGCTTCAAACATTTCTGGTATATGAATAACATGATGTTTTTCAATGGCAAAAATCAATGAATATTGTAAATGCACAAACAGTAATTTCTCCGCATTGCAAGGTGCAATTCTGAAATTTTTTGCTTTTTCCTGCTCCTCTTAGCATGATAAAGAAGATTCAAAGAGAGTGATATGCCAGCTCCTTTCATTCAGTCAGTAGCTTCAATCATTTCTGGACGTTTTTCAATGGCAAAAATCAATGAATATTGTAAATGCACAAACAGTAATTTCTCCGCATTGCAAGGTGCAATTCTGAAATTTTTTGCTTTTTCCTGCTCCTCTTATCATGATAAAGAAGATTCAAAGAGAGTGAGATGCCAGCTCCTTTCATTCAGTCAGTAGCTTCAAACATTTCTGGTATATGAATAACATGATGTTTTTCAATGGCAAAAATCAATGAATATTGTAAATGCACAAACAGTAATTTCTACGCATTGCAAGGTGCAATTCTGAAATTTTTTGCTTTTTCCTGCTCCTCTTAGCATGATAAAGAAGATTCAAAGAGAGTGAGATGCCAGCTCCTTTCGTTCAGTCAGTAGCTTCAATCATTTCTTGACGTTTTTCAAAGGCAAAAATCATTGAATATTGTAAATGCACAAACAGTAATTTCTCCGCATTGCAAGGTGCAATTCTGAAATTTTTTACTTTTTCCTGCTCCTCTTAGCATGATAAAGAAGATTCAAAGAGAGTGAAGTGCCAGCTCCTTTCATTCAGTCAGTAGCTTCAATCATTTCTGGTATATGAATAACATGATGTTTTTCAATGGCAAAAATCAATGAATATTGTAAATGCACAAACAGTAATTTCTCCGCATTGCAAGGTGCAATTCTGAAATTTTTTGCTTTTTCCTGCTCCTCTTAGCATGATAAACAAGATTCAAAGAGAGTGAGATAACAGCTCCTTTCATTCAGTCAGTAGCTTCAATCATTTCTGGACGTTTTTCAATGGCAAAAATCAATGAATATTGTAAATGCACAAACAGTAATTTCTCCGCATTGCAAGGTGCAATTCTGAAATTTTTTGCTTTTTCCTGCTCCTCTTAGCATGATAAAGAAGATTCAAAGAGAGTGAGATGCCAGCTCCTTTCATTCAGTCAGTAGCTTCAATCATTTCTGGTATATGAATAACATGATGTTTTTCAATGGCAAAAATCAATGAATATTGTAAATGCACAAACAGTAATTTCTCCGCATTGCAAGGTGCAATTCTGAAATTTTTTGCTTTTTCCTGCTCCTCTTAGCATGATAAAGAAGATTCAAAGAGAGTGAGATGCCAGCTCCTTTCATTCAGTCAGTAGCTTCAATCATTTCTGGTATATGAATAACATGATGTTTTTCAATGGCAAAAATCAATGAATTTTGTAAATGCACAAACAGTAATTTCTCCGCATTGCAAGGTGCAATTCTGAAATTTTTTGCTTTTTCCTGCTCCTCTTAGCATGATAAAGAAGATTCAAAGAGAGTGAGATGCCAGCTCCTTTCATTCAGTCAGTAGATTCAATCATTTCTGGACGTTTTTCAATGGCAAAAATCAATGAATATTGTAAATGCACAAACAGTAATTTCTCCGCATTGCAAGGTGCAATTCTGAAATTTTTTGCTTTTTCCTGCTCCTCTTAGCATGATAAAGAAGATTCAAAGAGAGTGAGATGCCAGCTCCTTTCATTCAGTCAGTAGCTTCAAACATTTCTGGTATATGAATAACATGATGTTTTTCAATGGCAAAAATCAATGAATATTGTAAATGCACAAACAGTAATTTCTCCGCATTGCAAGGTGCAATTCTGAAATTTTTTGCTTTTTCCTGCTCCTCTTAGCATGTTAAAGAAGATTCAAAGAGAGTGAGATGCCAGCTCCTTTCGGTCAGTCAGTAGCTTCAATCATTTCTGGACGTTTTTCAATGGTAAAAATCAATGAATATTGTAAATGCACAAACAGTAATTTCTCCGCATTGCAAGGTGCAATTCTGAAATTTTTTGCTTTTTCCTGCTCCTCTTAGCATGATAAAGAAGATTCAAAGAGAGTGAGATGCCAGCTCCTTTCATTCAGTCAGTAGCTTCAATCATTTCTGGACGTTTTTCAATGGCAAAAATCAATGAATATTGTAAATGCACAAACAGTAATTTCTCCGCATTGCAAGGTGCAATTCTAAAATTTTTTGCTTTTTCCTGCTCCTCTTAGCATGATAAAGAAGATTCAAAGAGAGTGAGATGCCAGCTCCTTTCATTCAGTCAGTAGCTTCAAACATTTCTGGTATATGAATAACATGATGTTTTTCAATGGCAAAAATCAATGAATATTGTAAATGCACAAACAGTAATTTCTCCGCATTGCAAGGTGCAATTCTGAAATTTTTTGCTTTTTCCTGCTCCTCTTATCATGATAAAGAACATTCAAAGAGAGTGAGATGCCAGCTCCTTTCATTCAGTCAGTAGCTTCAATCATTTCTGGACGTTTTTCAATGGCAAAAATCAATGAATATTGTAAATGCACAAACAGTAATTTCTCCGCATTGCAAGGTGCAATTCTGAAATTTTTTGCTTTTTCCTGCTCCTCTTAGCATGATAAAGAAGATTCAAAGAGAGTGAGATGCCAGCTCCTTTCATTCAGTCAGTAGCTTCAATCATTTCTGGACGTTTTTCAATGGCAAAAATCAATGAATATTGTAAATGCACAAACAGTAATTTCTCCGCATTGCAAGGTGCAATTCTGAAATTTTTTGCTTTTTCCTGCTCCTCTTAGCATGATAAAGAAGATTCAAAGAGAGTGAGATGCCAGCTCCTTTCATTCAGTCAGTAGCTTCAAACATTTCTGGTATATGAATAACATGATGTTTTTCAATAGCTAAAATCAATGAATATTGTAAATGCACAAACAGTAATTTCTCCGCATTGCAAGGTGCAATTCTGAAATTTTTTGCTTTTTCCTGCTCCTCTTAGCATGATAAAGAAGATTCAAAGAGAGTGAGATGCCAGCTCCTTTCATTCAGTCAGTAGCTTCAATCATTTCTGGACGTTTTTCAATGGCAAAAATCAATGAATATTGTAAATGCACAAACAGTAATTTCTCCGCATTGCAAGGTGCAATTCTGAAATTTTTTGCTTTTTCCTGCTCCTCTTAGCATGATAAAGAAGATTCAAAGAGAGTGAGATGCCAGCTCCTTTCATTCAGTCAGTAGCTTCAATCATTTCTGGTATATGAATAACATGATGTTTTTCAATGGCAAAAATCAATGAATATTGTAAATGCACAAACAGTAATTTCTCCGCATTGCAAGGTGCAATTCTGAAATTTTTTGCTTTTTCCTGCTCCTCTTAGCATGATAAAGAAGATTCAAAGAGAGTGAGATGCCAGCTCCTTTCATTCAGTCAGTAGCTTCAATCATTTCTGGTATATGAATAACATGATGTTTTTCAATGGCAAAAATCAATGAATTTTGTAAATGCACAAACAGTAATTTCTCCGCATTGCAAGGTGCAATTCTGAAATTTTTTGCTTTTTCCTGCTCCTCTTAGCATGATAAAGAAGATTCAAAGAGAGTGAGATGCCAGCTCCTTTCATTCAGTCAGTAGATTCAATCATTTCTGGACGTTTTTCAATGGCAAAAATCAATGAATATTGTAAATGCACAAACAGTAATTTCTCCGCATTGCAAGGTGCAATTCTGAAATTTTTTGCTTTTTCCTGCTCCTCTTAGCATGATAAAGAAGATTCAAAGAGAGTGAGATGCCAGCTCCTTTCATTCAGTCAGTAGCTTCAAACATTTCTGGTATATGAATAACATGATGTTTTTCAATGGCAAAAATCAATGAATATTGTAAATGCACAAACAGTAATTTCTCCGCATTGCAAGGTGCAATTCTGAAATTTTTTGCTTTTTCCTGCTCCTCTTAGCATGTTAAAGAAGATTCAAAGAGAGTGAGATGCCAGCTCCTTTCGGTCAGTCAGTAGCTTCAATCATTTCTGGACGTTTTTCAATGGTAAAAATCAATGAATATTGTAAATGCACAAACAGTAATTTCTCCGCATTGCAAGGTGCAATTCTGAAATTTTTTGCTTTTTCCTGCTCCTCTTAGCATGATAAAGAAGATTCAAAGAGAGTGAGATGCCAGCTCCTTTCATTCAGTCAGTAGCTTCAATCATTTCTGGACGTTTTTCAATGGCAAAAATCAATGAATATTGTAAATGCACAAATAGTAATTTCTCCGCATTGCAAGGTGCAATTCTGAAATTTTTTGCTTTTTCCTGCTCCTCTTAGCATGATAAAGAAGATTCAAAGAGAGTGAGATGCCAGCTCCTTTCATTCAGTCAGTAGCTTCAAACATTTCTGGTATATGAATAACATGATGTTTTTCAATGGCAAAAATCAATGAATATTGTAAATGCACAAACAGTAATTTCTCCGCATTGCAAGGTGCAATTCTGAAATTTTTTGCTTTTTCCTGCTCCTCTTAGCATGATAAAGAAGATTCAAAGAGAGTGAGATGCCAGCTCCTTTCATTCAGTCAGTAGCTTCAATCATTTCTGGACGTTTTTCAATGGCAAAAATCAATGAATATTGTAAATGCACAAACAGTAATTTCTCCGCATTGCAAGGTGCAATTCTGAAATTTTTTGCTTTTTCCTGCTCCTCTTAGCATGATAAAGAAGATTCAAAGAGAGTGAGATGCCAGCTCCTTTCATTCAGTCAGTAGCTTCAAAACTTCTGGTATATGAATAACATGATGTTTTTCAATGGCAAAAATCAATGAATATTGTAAATGCACAAACAGTAATTTCTCCGCATTGCAAGGTGCAATTCTGAAATTTTTTGCTTTTTCCTGCTCCTCTTAGCATGAAAAAGAAGATTCAAAGAGAGTGAGATGCCAGCTCCTTTCGTTCAGTCAGTAGCTTCAATCATTTCTGGACGTTTTTCAATGGCAAAAATCATTGAATATTGTAAATGCACAAACAGTAATTTCTCCGCATTGCAAGGTGCAATTCTGAAATTTTTTACTTTTTCCTGCTCCTCTTAGCATGATAAAGAAGATTCAAAGAGTGTGAGATGCCAGCTCCTTTCATTCAGTCAGTAGCTTCAATCATTTCTGGTATATGAATAACATGATGTTTTTCAATGGCAAAAATCAATGAATATTGTAAATGCACAAACAGTAATTTCTCCGCATTGCAAGGTGCAATTCTGAAATTTTTTGCTTTTTCCTGCTCCTCTTAGCATGATAAACAAGATTCAAAGAGAGTGAGATAACAGCTCCTTTCATTCAGTCAGTAGCTTCAATCATTTCTGGACGTTTTTCAATGGCAAAAATCAATGAATATTGTAAATGCACAAACAGTAATTTCTCCGCATTGCAAGGTGCAATTCTGAAATTTTTTGCTTTTTCCTGCTCCTCTTAGCATGATAAAGAAGATTCAAAGAGAGTGAGATGCCAGCTCCTTTCATTCAGTCAGTAGCTTCAATCATTTCTGGTATATGAATAACATGATGTTTTTCAATGGCAAAAATCAATGAATATTGTAAATGCACAAACAGTAATTTCTCCGCATTGCAAGGTGCAATTCTGAAATTTTTTGCTTTTTCCTGCTCCTCTTAGCATGATAAAGAAGATTCAAAGAGAGTGAGATGCCAGCTCCTTTCATTCAGTCAGTAGCTTCAATCATTTCTGGTATATGAATAACATGATGTTTTTCAATGGCAAAAATCAATGAATTTTGTAAATGCACAAACAGTAATTTCTCCGCATTGCAAGGTGCAATTCTGAAATTTTTTGCTTTTTCCTGCTCCTCTTAGCATGATAAAGAAGATTCAAAGAGAGTGAGATGCCAGCTCCTTTCATTCAGTCAGTAGATTCAATCATTTCTGGACGTTTTTCAATGGCAAAAATCAATGAATATTGTAAATGCACAAACAGTAATTTCTCCGCATTGCAAGGTGCAATTCTGAAATTTTTTGCTTTTTCCTGCTCCTCTTAGCATGATAAAGAAGATTCAAAGAGAGTGAGATGCCAGCTCCTTTCATTCAGTCAGTAGCTTCAAACATTTCTGGTATATGAATAACATGATGTTTTTCAATGGCAAAAATCAATGAATATTGTAAATGCACAAACAGTAATTTCTCCGCATTGCAAGGTGCAATTCTGAAATTTTTTGCTTTTTCCTGCTCCTCTTAGCATGTTAAAGAAGATTCAAAGAGAGTGAGATGCCAGCTCCTTTCGGTCAGTCAGTAGCTTCAATCATTTCTGGACGTTTTTCAATGGTAAAAATCAATGAATATTGTAAATGCACAAACAGTAATTTCTCCGCATTGCAAGGTGCAATTCTGAAATTTTTTGCTTTTTCCTGCTCCTCTTAGCATGATAAAGAAGATTCAAAGAGAGTGAGATGCCAGCTCCTTTCATTCAGTCAGTAGCTTCAATCATTTCTGGACGTTTTTCAATGGCAAAAATCAATGAATATTGTAAATGCACAAATAGTAATTTCTCCGCATTGCAAGGTGCAATTCTGAAATTTTTTGCTTTTTCCTGCTCCTCTTAGCATGATAAAGAAGATTCAAAGAGAGTGAGATGCCAGCTCCTTTCATTCAGTCAGTAGCTTCAAACATTTCTGGTATATGAATAACATGATGTTTTTCAATGGCAAAAATCAATGAATATTGTAAATGCACAAACAGTAATTTCTCCGCATTGCAAGGTGCAATTCTGAAATTTTTTGCTTTTTCCTGCTCCTCTTAGCATGATAAAGAAGATTCAAAGAGAGTGAGATGCCAGCTCCTTTCATTCAGTCAGTAGCTTCAATCATTTCTGGACGTTTTTCAATGGCAAAAATCAATGAATATTGTAAATGCACAAACAGTAATTTCTCCGCATTGCAAGGTGCAATTCTGAAATTTTTTGCTTTTTCCTGCTCCTCTTAGCATGATAAAGAAGATTCAAAGAGAGTGAGATGCCAGCTCCTTTCATTCAGTCAGTAGCTTCAAAACTTCTGGTATATGAATAACATGATGTTTTTCAATGGCAAAAATCAATGAATATTGTAAATGCACAAACAGTAATTTCTCCGCATTGCAAGGTGCAATTCTGAAATTTTTTCCTTTTTCCTGCTCCTCTTAGCATGAAAAAGAAGATTCAAAGAGAGTGAGATGCCAGCTCCTTTCGTTCAGTCAGTAGCTTCAATCATTTCTGGACGTTTTTCAATGGCAAAAATCATTGAATATTGTAAATGCACAAACAGTAATTTCTCCGCATTGCAAGGTGCAATTCTGAAATTTTTTACTTTTTCCTGCTCCTCTTAGCATGATAAAGAAGATTCAAAGAGTGTGAGATGCCAGCTCCTTTCATTCAGTCAGTAGCTTCAATCATTTCTGGTATATGAATAACATGATGTTTTTCAATGGCAAAAATCAATGAATATTGTAAATGCACAAACAGTAATTTCTCCGCATTGCAAGGTGCAATTCTGAAATTTTTTGCTTTTTCCTGCTCCTCTTAGCATGATAAACAAGATTCAAAGAGAGTGAGATAACTGCTCCTTTCATTCAGTCAGTAGCTTCAATCATTTCTGGACGTTTTTCAATGGCAAAAATCAATGAATATTGTAAATGCACAAACAGTAATTTCTCCGCATTGCAAGGTGCAATTCTGAAATTTTTTGCTTTTTCCTGCTCCTCTTAGCATGATAAAGAAGATTCAAAGAGAGTGAGATGCCAGCTCCTTTCATTCAGTCAGTAGCTTCAATCATTTCTGGACGTTTTTCAATTGCAAAAATCTATGAATATTGTAAATGCACAAACAGTAATTTCTCCGCATTGCAAGGTGCAATTCTGAAATTTTTTGCTTTTTCCTGCTCCTCTTAGCATGATAAAGAAGATTCAAAGAGAGTGAGATGCCAGCTACTTTCATACAGTCAGTAGCTTCAATCATTTCTGGTATATGAATAACATGATGTTTTTCAATGGCAAAAATCAATGAATATTGTAAATGCACAAACAGTAATTTCTCCACATTGCAAGGTGCAATTCTGAATTTTTTTGCTTTATCCTGCTCCTCTTAGCATGATAAAGAAGATTCAAAGAGAGTGAGATGCCAGCTCCTTTCATTCAGTCAGTAGCTTCAATCATTTCTGGTATATGAATAACATGATGTTTTTCAATGGCAAAAATCAATGAATATTGTAAATGCACAAACAGTAATTTCTCCGCATTGCAAGGTGCAATTCTGAAATTTTTTGCTTTATCCTGCTCCTCTTAGCATGATAAAGAAGATTCAAAGAGAGTGAGATGCCAGCTCCTTTCATTCAGTCAGTAGCTTCAATCATTTCTGGACGTTTTTCAATGGCAAAAATCAATGAATATTGTAAATGCACAAACAGTAATTTCTCCGCATTGCAAGGTGCAATTCTGAAATTTTTTGCTTTTTCCTGCTCCTCTTAGCATGATAAAGAAGATTCAAAGAGAGTGAGATGCCAGCTCCTTTCATTCAGTCAGTAGCTTCAAACATTTCTGGTATATGAATAACATGATGTTTTTCAATGGCAAAAATCAATGAATATTGTAAATGCACAAACAGTAATTTCTCCGCATTGCAAGGTGCAATTCTGAAATTTTTTGCTTTTTACTGCTCCTCTTAGCATGATAAAGAAGATTCAAAGAGAGTGAGATGCCAGCTCCTTTCATTCAGTCAGTAGCTTCAATCATTTCTGGATGTTTTTCAATGGCAAAAATCAATGAATATTGTAAATGCACAAACAGTAATTTCTCCGCATTGCAAGGTGCAATTCTGAAATTTTTTGCTTTTTCCTGCTCCTCTTAGCATGATAAAGAAGATTCAAAGAGAGTGAGATGCCAGCTCCTTTCATTCAGTCAGTAGCTTCAAACATATCTGGTATATGAATAACATGATGTTTTTTAATGGCAAAAATCAATGAATATTGTAAATGCACAAACAGTAATTTCTCCGCATTGCAAGGTGCAATTCTGAATTTTTTTGCTTTTTCCTGCTCCTCTTAGCATGATAAAGAAGATTCAAAGAGAGTGAGATGCCAGCTCCTTTCGTTCAGTCAGTAGCTTCAATCATTTCTGGACGTTTTTCAATGGCAAAAATCATTGAATATTGTAAATGCACAAACAGTAATTTCTCCGCATTGCAAGGTGCAATTCTGAAATTTTTTACTTTTTCCTGTTCCTCTTAGCATGATAAAGAAGATTCAAAGAGTGTGAGATGCCAGCTCCTTTCATTCAGTCAGTAGCTTCAATCATTTCTGGTATATGAATAACATGATGTTTTTCAATGGCAAAAATCAATGAATATTGTAAATGCACAAACAGTAATTTCTCCGCATTGCAAGGTGCAATTCTGAAATTTTTTGCTTTTTCCTGCTCCTCTTAGCATGATAAACAAGATTCAAAGAGAGTGAGATAACAGCTCCTTTCATTCTGTCAGTAGCTTCAATCATTTCTGGACGTTTTTCAATGGCAAAAATCAATGAATATTGTAAATGCACAAACAGTAATTTCTCCGCATTGCAAGGTGCAATTCTGAAATTTTTTGCTTTTTCCTGCTCCTCTTAGCATGATAAAGAACATTCAAAGAGAGTGAGATGCCAGCTCCTTTCATTCAGTCAGTAGCTTCAATCATTTCTGGACGTTTTTCAATTGCAAAAATCAATGAATATTGTAAATGCACAAACAGTAATTTCTCCGCATTGCAAGGTGCAATTCTGAAATTTTTTGCTTTTTCCTGCTCCTCTTAGCATGATAAAGAAGATTCAAAGAGAGTGAGATGCCAGCTACTTTCATTCAGTCAGTAGCTTCAATCATTTCTGGTATATGAATAACATGATGTTTTTCAATTGCAAAAATAAATGAATATTGTAAATGCACAAACAGTAATTTCTCCGCATTGCAAGGTGCAATCCTGAAATTTTTTGCTTCATCCTGCTCCTCTTAGCATGATAAAGAAGATTCAAAGAGAGTGAGATGCCAGCTCCTTTCATTCAGTCAGTAGCTTCAATCATTTCTGGTATATGAATAACATGATGTTTTTCAATCGCAAAAATCAATGAATATTGTAAATGCACAAACAGTAATTTCTCCGCATTGCAAGGTGCAATTCTGAAATTTTTTGCTTTTTCCTGCTCCTCTTAGCATGATAAAGAAGATTCAAAGAGAGTGAGATGCCAGCTCCTTTCATTCAGTCAGTAGCTTCAAACATTTCTGGTATATGAATAACATGATGTTTTTCAATGGCAAAAATCAATGAATATTGTAAATGCACAAACAGTAATTTCTCCGCATTGCAAGGTGCAATTCTGAAATTTTTTACTTTTTCCTGCTCCTCTTAGCATGATAAAGAAGATTCAAAGAGAGTGAGATGCCAGCTCCTTTCGTTCAGTCAGTAGCTTCAATCATTTCTGGACGTTTTTCAATGGCAAAAATCATTGAATATTGTAAATGCACAAACAGTAATTTCTACGCATTGCAAGGTGCAATTCTGAAATTTTTTGCTTTTTCCTGCTACTCTTAGCATGATAAAGAAGATTCAAAGAGAGTGAGATGCCAGCTCCTTTCATTCAGTCAGTAGCTTCAATCATTTCTGGACGTTTTTCAATTGCAAAAATCAATGAATATTGTAAATGCACAAACAGTAATTTCTCCGCATTGCAAGGTGCAATTCTGAAATTTTTTGCTTTATCCTGCTCCTCTTAGCATGATAAAGAAGATTCAAAGAGAGTGAGATGCCAGCTCCTTTCATTCAGTCAGTAGCTTCAATCATTTCTGGTATATGAATAACATGATGTTTTTCAAAGGCAAAAATCAATGAATATTGTAAATGCACAAACAGTAATTTCTCCGCATTGCAAGGTGCAATTCTGAAATTTTTTGCTTTATCCTGCTCCACTTAGCATGATAAAGAAGATTCAGAGTGAGATGCCAGCTCCTTTCATTCAGTCAGTAGCTTCAATCATTTCTGGAAGTTTTTCAATGGCAAAAATCAATGAATATTGTAAATGCACAAACAGTAATTTCTCCGCATTGCAAGGTGCAATTCTGAAATTTTTTGCTTTTTCCTGCTCCTCTTAGCATGATAAAGAAGATTCAAAGAGAGTGAGATGCCAGCTCCTTTCATTCAGTCAGTAGCTTCAATCATTTCTGGTATATGAATAACATGATGTTTTTCAATGGCAAAAATCAATGAATTTTGTAAATGCACAAACAGTAATTTCTCCGCATTGCAAGGTGCAATTCTGAAATTTTTGCTTTTTCCTGCTCCTCTTAGCATGATAAAGAAGATTCAAAGAGAGTGAGATGCCAGCTCTTTCATTCAGTCAGTAGCTTCAATCATTTCTGTACGTTTTTCAATGGCAAAAATCAATGAATATTGTAAATGCACAAACAGTAATTTCTCCGCATTGCAAGGTGCAATTCTGAAATTTTTTGCTTTTTCCTGCTCCTCTTAGCATGATAAAGAAGATTCAAAGAGAGTGAGATGCCAGCTCCTTTCATTCAGTCAGTAGCTTCAAACATTTCTGGTATATGAATAACATGATGTTTTTCAATGGCAAAAATCAATGAATATTGTAAATGCACAAACAGTAATTTCTCCGCATTGCAAGGTGCAATTCTGAAATTTTTTGCTTTTTCCTGCTCCTCTTAGCATGATAAAGAAGATTCAAAGAGAGTGAGATGCCAGCTCCTTTCATTCAGTCAGTAGCTTCAAACATTTCTGGTATATGAATAACATGATGTTTTTCAATGGCAAAAATCAATGAATATTGTAAATGCACAAACAGTAATTTCTCCGCATTGCAAGGTGCACTTCTGAAATTTTTTGCTTTTTCCTGCTCCTCTTAGCATGATAAAGAAGATTCAAAGAGAGTGAGATAACAGCTCCTTTCATTCAGTCAGTAGCTTCAATCATTTCTGGAAGTTTTTCAATGGCAAAAATCAATGAATATTGTAAATGCACAAACAGTAATTTCTCCGCATTGCAAGGTGCAATTCTGAAATTTTTTGCTTTTTCCTGCTCCTCTTAGCATGATAAAGAAGATTCAAAGAGAGTGAGATGCCAGCTCCTTTCATTCAGTCAGTAGCTTCAATCATTTCTGGACGTTTTTCAATGGCAAAAATCAATGAATATTGTAAATGCACAAACAGTAATTTCTCCGCATTGCAAGGTGCAATTCTGAAATTTTTTGCTTTTTCCTGCTCCTCTTAGCATGATAAAGAAGATTCAAAGAGAGTGAGATGCCAGCTCCTTTCATTCAGTCAGTAGCTTCAATCATTTCTGGTATATGAATAACATGATGTTTTTCAATGGCAAAAATCAATGAATATTGTAAATGCACAAACAGTAATTTCTCCGCATTGCAAGGTGCAATTCTGAAATTTTTTGCTTTTTCCTGCTCCTCTTAGCATGATAAAGAAGATTCAAAGAGAGTGAGATGCCAGCTCCTTTCATTCAGTCAGTAGCTTCAATCATTTCTGGTATATGAATAACATGATGTTTTTCAATGGCAAAAATCAATGAATATTGTAAATGCGCAAACAGTAATTTATCCGCAATGCAAGGTGCAATTCTGAAATTTTTTGCTTTTTCCTGCTCCTCTTAGCATGATAAAGAAGATTCAAAGAGAGTGAGATGCCAGCTCCTTTCATTCAGTCAGTAGCTTCAAACATTTCTGGTATATGAATAACATGATGTTTTTCAATGGCAAAAATCAATGAATATTGTAAATGCACAAACAGTAATTTCTCCGCATTGCAAGGTGCAATTCTGAAATTTTTTGCTTTTTCCTGCTCCTCTTAGCATGATAAAGAAGATTCAAAGAGAGTGAGATGCCAGCTCCTTTCATTCAGTCCGTAGCTTCAATCATTTCTGGTATATGAATAACATGATGTTTTTCAATGGCAAAAATCAATGAATTTTGTAAATGCACAAACAGCAATTTCTCCGCATTGCAAGGTGCAATTCTGAAATTTTTTGCTTTTTCCTGCTCCTCTTAGCATGATAAAGAAGATTCAAAGAGAGTGAGATGCCAGCTCCTTTCATTCAGTCAGTAGCTTCAATCATTTCTGGTATATGAATAACATGATGTTTTTCAATGGCAAAAATCAATGAATTTTGTAAATGCACAAACAGCAATTTCTCCGCATTGCAAGGTGCAATTCTGAAATTTTTTGCTTTTTCCTGCTCCTCTTAGCATGATAAAGAAGATTCAAAGAGAGTGAGATGCCAGCTCCTTTCATTCAGTCAGTAGCTTCAATCATTTCTGGACGTTTTTCAATGGCAAAAATCAATGAATATTGTAAATGCACAAACAGTAATTTCTCCGCATTGCAAGGTGCAATTCTGAAATTTTTTGCTTTTTCCTGCTCCTCTTAGCATGATAAAGAAGATTCAAAGAGAGTGAGATGCCAGCTCCTTTCATTCAGTCAGTAGCTTCAATCATTTCTGGTATATGAATAACATGATGTTTTTCAATGGCAAAAATCAATGAATTTTGTAAATGCACAAACAGTAATTTCTCCGCATTGCAAGGTGCAATTCTGAAATTTTTTGCTTTTTCCTGCTCCTCTTAGCATGATAAAGAAGATTCAAAGAGAGTGAGATGCCAGCTCCTTTCATTCAGTCAGTAGCTTCAAACATTTCTGGTATATGAATAACATGTTTTTCAATGGCAAAAATCAATGAATATTGTAAATGCACAAACAGTAATTTCTCCGCATTGCAAGGTGCAATTCTGAAATTTTTTGCTTTTTCCTGCTCCTCTTAGCATGATAAAGAAGATTCAAAGAGAGTGAGATGCCAGCTCCTTTCGTTCAGTCAGTAGCTTCAATCATTTCTGGACGTTTTTCAATGGCAAAAATCATTGAATATTGTAAATGCACAAACAGTAATTTCTACGCATTGCAAGGTGCAATTCTGAAATTTTTTGCTTTTTCCTGCTCCTCTTAGCATGATAAAGAAGATTCAAAGAGAGTGAGATGCCAGCTCCTTTCATTCAGTCAGTAGCTTCAATCATTTCTGGACGTTTTTCAATTGCAAAAATCAATGAATATTGTAAATGCACAAACAGTAATTTCTCCGCATTGCAAGGTGCAATTCTGAAATTTTTTGCTTTATCCTGCTCCTCTTAGCATGATAAAGAAGATTCAAAGAGAGTGAGATGCCAGCTCCTTTCATTCAGTCAGTAGCTTCAAACATTTCTGGTATATGAATAACATGATGTTTTTCAATGGCAAAAATCAATGAATATTGTAAATGCACAAACAGTAATTTCTCCGCATTGCAAGGTGCAATTCTGAAATTTTTTGCTTTATCCTGCTCCACTTAGCATGATAAAGAAGATTCAAAGAGAGTGAGATGCCAGCTCCTTTCATTCAGTCAGTAGCTTCAATCATTTCTGGAAGTTTTTCAATGGCAAAAATCAATGAATATTGTAAATGCACAAACAGTAATTTCTCCGCATTGCAAGGTGCAATTCTGAAATTTTTTGCTTTTTCCTGCTCCTCTTAGCATGATAAAGAAGATTCAAAGAGAGTGAGATGCCAGCTCCTTTCATTCAGTCAGTAGCTTCAATCATTTCTGGTATATGAATAACATGATGTTTTTCAATGGCAAAAATCAATGAATTTTGTAAATGCACAAACAGTAATTTCTCCGCATTGCAAGGTGCAATTCTGAAATTTTTGCTTTTTCCTGCTCCTCTTAGCATGATAAAGAAGATTCAAAGAGAGTGAGATGCCAGCTCTTTCATTCAGTCAGTAGCTTCAATCATTTCTGTACGTTTTTCAATGGCAAAAATCAATGAATATTGTAAATGCACAAACAGTAATTTCTCCGCATTGCAAGGTGCAATTCTGAAATTTTTTGCTTTTTCCTGCTCCTCTTAGCATGATAAAGAAGATTCAAAGAGAGTGAGATGCCAGCTCCTTTCATTCAGTCAGTAGCTTCAAACATTTCTGGTATATGAATAACATGATGTTTTTCAATGGCAAAAATCAATGAATATTGTAAATGCACAAACAGTAATTTCTCCGCATTGCAAGGTGCAATTCTGAAATTTTTTGATTTTTCCTACTCCTCTTAGCATGTTAAAGAAGATTCAAAGAGAGTGAGATGCCAGCTCCTTTCGTTCAGTCAGTAGCCTCAATCATTTCTGGACGTTTTTCAATGGTAAAAATCAATGAATATTGTAAATGCACAAACAGTAATTTCTCCGCATTGCAAGGTGCAATTCTGAAATTTTTTGCTTTTTCCTGCTCCTCTTAGCATGATAAAGAAGATTCAAAGAGTGTGAGATGCCAGCTCCTTTCATTCAGTCAGTAGCTTCAAACATTTCTCTTATATGAATAACATGATGTTTTTCAATGGCAAAAATCAATGAATATTGTAAATGCACAAACAGTAATTTCTCCGCATTGCAAGGTGCAATTCTGAAATTTTTTGCTTTTTCCTGCTCCTCTTAGCATGATAAAGAAGATTCAAAGAGAGTGAGATGCCAGCTCCTTTCATTCAGTCAGTAGCTTCAAACATTTCTGGTATATGAATAACATGATGTTTTTCAATGGCAAAAATCAATGAATATTGTAAATGCACAAACAGTAATTTCTCCGCATTGCAAGGTGCACTTCTGAAATTTTTTGCTTTTTCCTGCTCCTCTTAGCATGATAAAGAAGATTCAAAGAGAGTGAGATAACAGCTCCTTTCATTCAGTCAGTAGCTTCAATCATTTCTGGAAGTTTTTCAATGGCAAAAATCAATGAATATTGTAAATGCACAAACAGTAATTTCTCCGCATTGCAAGGTGCAATTCTGAAATTTTTTGCTTTTTCCTGCTCCTCTTAGCATGATAAAGAAGATTCAAAGAGAGTGAGATGCCAGCTCCTTTCATTCAGTCAGTAGCTTCAATCATTTCTGGACGTTTTTCAATGGCAAAAATCAATGAATATTGTAAATGCACAAACAGTAATTTCTCCGCATTGCAAGGTGCAATTCTGAAATTTTTTGCTTTTTCCTGCTCCTCTTAGCATGATAAAGAAGATTCAAAGAGAGTGAGATGCCAGCTCCTTTCATTCAGTCAGTAGCTTCAATCATTTCTGGTATATGAATAACATGATGTTTTTCAATGGCAAAAATCAATGAATATTGTAAATGCACAAACAGTAATTTCTCCGCATTGCAAGGTGCAATTCTGAAATTTTTTGCTTTTTCCTGCTCCTCTTAGCATGATAAAGAAGATTCAAAGAGAGTGAGATGCCAGCTCCTTTCATTCAGTCAGTAGCTTCAATCATTTCTGGTATATGAATAACATGATGTTTTTCAATGGCAAAAATCAATGAATATTGTAAATGCGCAAACAGTAATTTATCCGCAATGCAAGGTGCAATTCTGAAATTTTTTGCTTTTTCCTGCTCCTCTTAGCATGATAAAGAAGATTCAAAGAGAGTGAGATGCCAGCTCCTTTCATTCAGTCAGTAGCTTCAAACATTTCTGGTATATGAATAACATGATGTTTTTCAATGGCAAAAATCAATGAATATTGTAAATGCACAAACAGTAATTTCTCCGCATTTCAAGGTGCAATTCTGAAATTTTTTGCTTTTTCCTGCTCCTCTTAGCATGATAAAGAAGATTCAAAGAGAGTGAGATGCCAGCTCCTTTCATTCAGTCAGTAGCTTCAATCATTTCTGGACGTTTTTCAATGGTAAAAATCAATGAATATTGTAAATGCACAAACAAGTAATTTCTCCGCATTGCAAGGTGCAATTCTGAAATTTTTTGCTTTTTCCTGCTCCTCTTAGCATGATAAAGAAGATTCAAAGAGAGTGAGATGCCAGCTCCTTTCATTCAGTCAGTAGCTTCAATCATTTCTGGATGTTTTTCAATGGCAAAAATCAATGAATATTGTAAATGCACAAACAGTAATTTCTCCGCATTGCAAGGTGCAATTCTGAAATTTTTTGCTTTTTCCTGCTCCTCTTAGCATGATAAAGAAGATTCAAAGAGAGTGAGATGCCAGCTCCTTTCATTCAGTCAGTAGCTTCAATCATTTCTGGTATATGAATAACATGATGTTTTTCAATGGCAAAAATCAATGAATTTTGTAAATGCACAAACAGCAATTTCTCCGCATTGCAAGGTGCAATTCTGAAATTTTTTGCTTTTTCCTGCTCCTCTTAGCATGATAAAGAAGATTCAAAGAGAGTGAGATGCCAGCTCCTTTCATTCAGTCAGTAGCTTCAATCATTTCTGGACGTTTTTCAATGGCAAAAATCAATGAATATTGTAAATGCACAAACAGTAATTTCTCCGCATTGCAAGGTGCAATTCTGAAATTTTTTGCTTTTTCCTGCTCCTCTTAGCATGATAAAGAAGATTCAAAGAGAGTGAGATGCCAGCTCCTTTCATTCAGTCAGTAGCTTCAATCATTTCTGGTATATGAATAACATGATGTTTTTCAATGGCAAAAATCAATGAATTTTGTAAATGCACAAACAGTAATTTCTCCGCATTGCAAGGTGCAATTCTGAAATTTTTTGCTTTTTCCTGCTCCTCTTAGCATGATAAAGAAGATTCAAAGAGAGTGAGATGCCAGCTCCTTTCATTCAGTCAGTAGCTTCAAACATTTCTGGTATATGAATAACATGATGTTTTTCAATGGCAAAAATCAATGAATATTGTAAATGCACAAACAGTAATTTCTCCGCATTGCAAGGTGCAATTCTGAAATTTTTTGCTTTTTCCTGCTCCTCTTAGCATGATAAAGAAGATTCAAAGAGAGTGAGATGCCAGCTCCTTTCGTTCAGTCAGTAGCTTCAATCATTTCTGGACGTTTTTCAATGGTAAAAATCAATGAATATTGTAAATGCACAAACAGTAATTTCTCCGCATTGCAAGGTGCAATTCTGAAATTTTTTGCTTTTTCCTGCTCCTCTTAGCATGATAAAGAAGATTCAAAGAGAGTGAGATGCCAGCTCCTTTCATTCAGTCAGTAGCTTCAATCATTTCTGGTATATGAATAACATGATGTTTTTCAATGGCAAAAATCAATGAATATTGTAAATGCACAAACAGTAATTTCTCCGCATTGCAAGGTGCAATTCTGAAATTTTTTGCTTTTTCCTGCTCCTCTTAGCATGATAAAGAAGATTCAAAGAGAGTGAGATGCCAGCTCCTTTCATTCAGTCAGTAGCTTCATTCATTTCTGGTATATTAATAACATGATGTTTTTCAATGGCAAAAATCAATGAATATTGTAAATGCGCAAACAGTAATTTATCCGCATTGCAAGGTGCAATTCTGAAATTTTTTGCTTTTTCCTGCTCCTCTTAGCATGATAAAGAAGATTCAAAGAGAGTGAGATGCCAGCTCCTTTCATTCAGTCAGTAGCTTCAAACATTTCTGGTATATGAATAACATGATGTTTTTCAATGGCAAAAATCAATGAATATTGTAAATGCACAAACAGTAATTTCTCCGCATTGCAAGGTGCAATTCTGAAATTTTTTGCTTTTTCCTGCTCCTCTTAGCATGATAAAGAAGATTCAAAGAGAGTGAGATGCCAGCTCCTTTCATTCAGTCAGTAGCTTCAATCATTTCTGGTATATGAATAACATGATGTTTTTCAATGGCAAAAATCAATGAATTTTGTAAATGCACAAACAGCAATTTCTCCGCATTGCAAGGTGCAATTCTGAAATTTTTTGCTTTTTCCTGCTCCTCTTAGCATGATAAAGAAGATTTAAAGAGAGTGAGATGCCAGCTCCTTTCGTTCAGTCAGTAGCTTCAATCATTTCTGGACGTTTTTCAATGGTAAAAATCAATGAATATTGTAAATGCACAAACAGTAATTTCTCCGCATTGCAAGGTGCAATTCTGAAATTTTTTGCTTTTTCCTGCTCCTCTTAGCATGATAAAGAAGATTCAAAGAGAGTGAGATGCCAGCTCCTTTCATTCAGTCAGTAGCTTCAATCATTTCTGGATGTTTTTCAATGGCAAAAATCAATGAATATTGTAAATGCACAAACAGTAATTTCTCCGCATTGCAAGGTGCAATTCTGAAATTTTTTGCTTTTTCCTGCTCCTCTTAGCATGATAAAGAAGATTCAAAGAGAGTGAGATGCCAGCTCCTTTCATTCAGTCAGTAGCTTCAATCATTTCTGGTATATGAATAACATGATGTTTTTCAATGGCAAAAATCAATGAATTTTGTAAATGCACAAACAGCAATTTCTCCGCATTGCAAGGTGCAATTCTGAAATTTTTTGCTTTTTCCTGCTCCTCTTAGCATGATAAAGAAGATTCAAAGAGAGTGAGATGCCAGCTCCTTTCATTCAGTCAGTAGCTTCAATCATTTCTGGACGTTTTTCAATGGCAAAAATCAATGAATATTGTAAATGCACAAACAGTAATTTCTCCGCATTGCAAGGTGCAATTCTGAAATTTTTTGCTTTTTCCTGCTCCTCTTAGCATGATAAAGAAGATTCAAAGAGAGTGAGATGCCAGCTCCTTTCATTCAGTCAGTAGCTTCAATCATTTCTGGTATATGAATAACATGATGTTTTTCAATGGCAAAAATCAATGAATTTTGTAAATGCACAAACAGTAATTTCTCCGCATTGCAAGGTGCAATTCTGAAATTTTTTGCTTTTTCCTGCTCCTCTTAGCATGATAAAGAAGATTCAAAGAGAGTGAGATGCCAGCTCCTTTCATTCAGTCAGTAGCTTCAAACATTTCTGGTATATGAATAACATGATGTTTTTCAATGGCAAAAATCAATGAATATTGTAAATGCACAAACAGTAATTTCTCCGCATTGCAAGGTGCAATTCTGAAATTTTTTGCTTTTTCCTGCTCCTCTTAGCATGATAAAGAAGATTCAAAGAGAGTGAGATGCCAGCTCCTTTCGTTCAGTCAGTAGCTTCAATCATTTCTGGACGTTTTTCAATGGTAAAAATCAATGAATATTGTAAATGCACAAACAAGTAATTTCTCCGCATTGCAAGGTGCAATTCTGAAATTTTTTGCTTTTTCCTGCTCCTCTTAGCATGATAAAGAAGATTCAAAGAGAGTGAGATGCCAGCTCCTTTCATTCAGTCAGTAGCTTCAATCATTTCTGGATGTTTTTCAATGGCAAAAATCAATGAATATTGTAAATGCACAAACAGTAATTTCTCCGCATTGCAAGGTGCAATTCTGAAATTTTTTGCTTTTTCCTGCTCCTCTTAGCATGATAAAGAAGATTCAAAGAGAGTGAGATGCCAGCTCCTTTCATTCAGTCAGTAGCTTCAATCATTTCTGGTATATGAATAACATGATGTTTTTCAATGGCAAAAATCAATGAATTTTGTAAATGCACAAACAGCAATTTCTCCGCATTGCAAGGTGCAATTCTGAAATTTTTTGCTTTTTCCTGCTCCTCTTAGCATGATAAAGAAGATTCAAAGAGAGTGAGATGCCAGCTCCTTTCATTCAGTCAGTAGCTTCAATCATTTCTGGACGTTTTTCAATGGCAAAAATCAATGAATATTGTAAATGCACAAACAGTAATTTCTCCGCATTGCAAGGTGCAATTCTGAAATTTTTTGCTTTTTCCTGCTCCTCTTAGCATGATAAAGAAGATTCAAAGAGAGTGAGATGCCAGCTCCTTTCATTCAGTCAGTAGCTTCAATCATTTCTGGTATATGAATAACATGATGTTTTTCAATGGCAAAAATCAATGAATTTTGTAAATGCACAAACAGTAATTTCTCCGCATTGCAAGGTGCAATTCTGAAATTTTTTGCTTTTTCCTGCTCCTCTTAGCATGATAAAGAAGATTCAAAGAGAGTGAGATGCCAGCTCCTTTCATTCAGTCAGTAGCTTCAAACATTTCTGGTATATGAATAACATGATGTTTTTCAATGGCAAAAATCAATGAATATTGTAAATGCACAAACAGTAATTTCTCCGCATTGCAAGGTGCAATTCTGAAATTTTTTGCTTTTTCCTGCTCCTCTTAGCATGATAAAGAAGATTCAAAGAGAGTGAGATGCCAGCTCCTTTCGTTCAGTCAGTAGCTTCAATCATTTCTGGACGTTTTTCAATGGTAAAAATCAATGAATATTGTAAATGCACAAACAGTAATTTCTCCGCATTGCAAGGTGCAATTCTGAAATTTTTTGCTTTTTCCTGCTCCTCTTAGCATGATAAAGAAGATTCAAAGAGAGTGAGATGCCAGCTCCTTTCATTCAGTCAGTAGCTTCAATCATTTCTGGTATATGAATAACATGATGTTTTTCAATGGCAAAAATCAATGAATATTGTAAATGCACAAACAGTAATTTCTCCGCATTGCAAGGTGCAATTCTGAAATTTTTTGCTTTTTCCTGCTCCTCTTAGCATGATAAAGAAGATTCAAAGAGAGTGAGATGCCAGCTCCTTTCATTCAGTCAGTAGCTTCATTCATTTCTGGTATATGAATAACATGATGTTTTTCAATGGCAAAAATCAATGAATATTGTAAATGCGCAAACAGTAATTTATCCGCATTGCAAGGTGCAATTCTGAAATTTTTTGCTTTTTCCTGCTCCTCTTAGCATGATAAAGAAGATTCAAAGAGAGTGAGATGCCAGCTCCTTTCATTCAGTCAGTAGCTTCAAACATTTCTGGTATATGAATAACATGATGTTTTTCAATGGCAAAAATCAATGAATATTGTAAATGCACAAACAGTAATTTCTCCGCATTGCAAGGTGCAATTCTGAAATTTTTTGCTTTTTCCTGCTCCTCTTAGCATGATAAAGAAGATTCAAAGAGAGTGAGATGCCAGCTCCTTTCATTCAGTCAGTAGCTTCAATCATTTCTGGTATATGAATAACATGATGTTTTTCAATGGCAAAAATCAATGAATTTTGTAAATGCACAAACAGCAATTTCTCCGCATTGCAAGGTGCAATTCTGAAATTTTTTGCTTTTTCCTGCTCCTCTTAGCATGATAAAGAAGATTTAAAGAGAGTGAGATGCCAGCTCCTTTCGTTCAGTCAGTAGCTTCAATCATTTCTGGACGTTTTTCAATGGTAAAAATCAATGAATATTGTAAATGCACAAACAGTAATTTCTCCGCATTGCAAGGTGCAATTCTGAAATTTTTTGCTTTTTCCTGCTCCTCTTAGCATGATAAAGAAGATTCAAAGAGAGTGAGATGCCAGCTCCTTTCATTCAGTCAGTAGCTTCAATCATTTCTGGATGTTTTTCAATGGCAAAAATCAATGAATATTGTAAATGCACAAACAGTAATTTCTCCGCATTGCAAGGTGCAATTCTGAAATTTTTTGCTTTTTCCTGCTCCTCTTAGCATGATAAAGAAGATTCAAAGAGAGTGAGATGCCAGCTCCTTTCATTCAGTCAGTAGCTTCAATCATTTCTGGTATATGAATAACATGATGTTTTTCAATGGCAAAAATCAATGAATTTTGTAAATGCACAAACAGCAATTTCTCCGCATTGCAAGGTGCAATTCTGAAATTTTTTGCTTTTTCCTGCTCCTCTTAGCATGATAAAGAAGATTCAAAGAGAGTGAGATGCCAGCTCCTTTCATTCAGTCAGTAGCTTCAATCATTTCTGGACGTTTTTCAATGGCAAAAATCAATGAATATTGTAAATGCACAAACAGTAATTTCTCCGCATTGCAAGGTGCAATTCTGAAATTTTTTGCTTTTTCCTGCTCCTCTTAGCATGATAAAGAAGATTCAAAGAGAGTGAGATGCCAGCTCCTTTCATTCAGTCAGTAGCTTCAATCATTTCTGGTATATGAATAACATGATGTTTTTCAATGGCAAAAATCAATGAATTTTGTAAATGCACAAACAGTAATTTCTCCGCATTGCAAGGTGCAATTCTGAAATTTTTTGCTTTTTCCTGCTCCTCTTAGCATGATAAAGAAGATTCAAAGAGAGTGAGATGCCAGCTCCTTTCTTTCAGTCAGTAGCTTCAAACATTTCTGGTATATGAATAACATGATGTTTTTCAATGGCAAAAATCAATGAATATTGTAAATGCACAAACAGTAATTTCTCCGCATTGCAAGGTGCAATTCTGAAATTTTTTGCTTTTTCCTGCTCCTCTTAGCATGATAAAGAAGATTCAAAGAGAGTGAGATGCCAGCTCCTTTCGTTCAGTCAGTAGCTTCAATCATTTCTGGACGTTTTTCAATGGTAAAAATCAATGAATATTGTAAATGCACAAACAGTAATTTCTCCGCATTGCAAGGTGCAATTCTGAAATTTTTTGCTTTTTCCTGCTCCTCTTAGCATGATAAAGAAGATTCAAAGAGAGTGAGATGCCAGCTCCTTTCATTCAGTCAGTAGCTTCAATCATTTCTGGACGTTTTTCAATGGCAAAAATCAATGAATATTGTAAATGCACAAACAGTAATTTCTCCGCATTGCAAGGTGCAATTCTGAAATTTTTTGCTTTTTCCTGCTCCTCTTAGCATGATAAAGAAGATTCAAAGAGAGTGAGATGCCAGCTCCTTTCATTCAGTCAGTAGCTTCAATCATTTCTGGACGTTTTTCAATGGCAAAAATCAATGAATATTGTAAATGCACAAACAGTAATTTCTCCGCATTGCAAGGTGCAATTCTGAAATTTTTTGCTTTTTCCTGCTCCTCTTAGCATGATAAAGAAGATTCAAAGAGAGTGAGATGCCAGCTCCTTTCATTCAGTCAGTAGCTTCAATCATTTCTGGTATATGAATAACATGATGTTTTTCAATGGCAAAAATCAATGAATTTTGTAAATGCACAAACAGCAATTTCTCCGCATTGCAAGGTGCAATTCTGAAATTTTTTGCTTTTTCCTGCTCCTCTTAGCATGATAAAGAAGATTCAAAGAGAGTGAGATGCCAGCTCCTTTCATTCAGTCAGTAGCTTCAATCATTTCTGGACGTTTTTCAATGGCAAAAATCAATGAATATTGTAAATGCACAAACAGTAATTTCTCCGCATTGCAAGGTGCAATTCTGAAATTTTTTGCTTTTTCCTGCTCCTCTTAGCATGATAAAGAAGATTCAAAGAGAGTGAGATGCCAGCTCCTTTCATTCAGTCAGTAGCTTCAATCATTTCTGGTATATGAATAACATGATGTTTTTCAATGGCAAAAATCAATGAATTTTGTAAATGCACAAACAGTAATTTCTCCGCATTGCAAGGTGCAATTCTGAAATTTTTTGCTTTTTCCTGCTCCTCTTAGCATGATAAAGAAGATTCAAAGAGAGTGAGATGCCAGCTCCTTTCATTCAGTCAGTAGCTTCAAACATTTCTGGTATATGAATAACATGATGTTTTTCAATGGCAAAAATCAATGAATATTGTAAATGCACAAACAGTAATTTCTCCGCATTGCAAGGTGCAATTCTGAAATTTTTTGCTTTTTCCTGCTCCTCTTAGCATGATAAAGAAGATTCAAAGAGAGTGAGATGCCAGCTCCTTTCGTTCAGTCAGTAGCTTCAATCATTTCTGGACGTTTTTCAATGGTAAAAATCAATGAATATTGTAAATGCACAAACAGTAATTTCTCCGCATTGCAAGGTGCAATTCTGAAATTTTTTGCTTTTTCCTGCTCCTCTTAGCATGATAAACAAGATTCAAAGAGAGTGAGATGCCAGCTCCTTTCATTCAGTCAGTAGCTTCAATCATTTCTGGACGTTTTTCAATGGCAAAAATCAATGAATATTGTAAATGCACAAACAGTAATTTCTCCGCATTGCAAGGTGCAATTCTGAAATTTTTTGCTTTTTCCTGCTCCTCTTAGCATGATAAAGAAGATTCAAAGAGAGTGAGATGCCAGCTCCTTTCATTCAGTCAGTAGCTTCAATCATTTCTGGTATATGAATAACATGATGTTTTTCAATGGCAAAAATCAATGAATATTGTAAATGCACAAACAGTAATTTATCCGCATTGCAAGGTGCAATTCTGAAATTTTTTGCTTTTTCCTGCTCCTCTTAGCATGATAAAGAAGATTCAAAGAGAGTGAGATGCCAGCTCCTTTCATTCAGTCAGTAGCTTCAAACATTTCTGGTATATGAATAACATGATGTTTTTCAATGGCAAAAATCAATGAATATTGTAAATGCACAAACAGTAATTTCCCCGCATTGCAAGGTGCAATTCTGAAATTTTTTGCTTTTTCCTGCTCCTCTTAGCATGATAAATAAGATTCAAAGAGAGTGAGATGCCAGCTCCTTTCATTCAGTCAGTAGCTTCAATCATTTCTGGAAGTTTTTCAATGGCAAAAATCAATGAATATTGTAAATGCACAAACAGTAATTTCTCCGCATTGCAAGGTGCAATTCTGAAATTTTTTGCTTTTTCCTGCTCCTCTTAGCATGATAAAGAAGATTCAAAGAGAGTGAGATGCCAGCTCCTTTCATTCAGTCAGTAGCTTCAATCATTTCTGGACGTTTTTCAATGGCAAAATCAATGAATATTGTAAATGCACAAACAGTAATTTCTCCGCATTGCAAGGTGCAATTCTGAAATTTTTGGCTTTTTCCTGCTCCTCTTAGCATGATAAAGAAGATTCAAAGAGAGTGAGATGCCAGATCCTTTCATTCAGTCAGTAGCTTCAATCATTTCTGGTATATGAATAACATGATGTTTTTCAATGGCAAAAATCAATGAATATTGTAAATGCACAAACAGTAATTTCTCCGCATTGCAAGGTGCAATTCTGAAATTTTTTGCTTTTTCCTGCTCCTCTTAGCATGATAAAGAAGATTCAAAGAGAGTGAGATGCCAGCTCCTTTCATTCAGTCAGTAGCTTCAATCATTTCTGGTATATGAATAACATGTTTTTCAATGGCAAAAATCAATGAATATTGTAAATGCGCAAACAGTAATTTATCCGCATTGCAAGGTGCAATTCTGAAATTTTTTGCTTTTTCCTGCTCCTCTTAGCATGATAAAGAAGATTCAAAGAGAGTGAGATGCCAGCTCCTTTCATTCAGTCAGTAGCTTCAAACATTTCTGGTATATGAATAACATGATGTTTTTCAATGGCAAAAATCAATGAATATTGTAAATGCACAAACAGTAATTTCTCCGCATTGCAAGGTGCAATTCTGAAATTTTTTGCTTTTTCCTGCTCCTCTTAGCATGATAAAGAAGATTCAAAGAGAGTGAGATGCCAGCTCCTTTCATTCAGTCAGTAGCTTCAATCATTTCTGGTATATGAATAACATGATGTTTTTCAATGGCAAAAATCAATGAATTTTGTAAATGCACAAATAGCAATTTCTCCGCATTGCAAGGTGCAATTCTGAAATTTTTTGCTTTTTCCTGCTCCTCTTAGCATGATAAAGAAGATTCAAAGAGAGTGAGATGCCAGCTCCTTTCGTTCAGTCAGTAGCTTCAATCATTTCTGGACGTTTTTCAATGGTAAAAATCAATGAATATTGTAAATGCACAAACAGTAATTTCTCCGCATTGCAAGGTGCAATTCTGAAATTTTTTGCTTTTTCCTGCTCCTCTTAGCATGATAAAGAAGATTCAAAGAGAGTGAGATGCCAGCTACTTTCATTCAGTCAGTAGCTTCAATCATTTCTGGTATATGAATAACATGATGTTTTTCAATGGCAAAAATCAATGAATATTGTAAATGCACAAACAGTAATTTCTCCGCATTGCAAGGTGCAATTCTGAAATTTTTTGCTTTTTCCTGCTCCTCTTAGCATGATAAAGAAGATTCAAAGAGAGTGAGATGCCAGCTCCTTTCATTCAGTCAGTAGCTTCAATCATTTCTGGTATATGAATAACATGATGTTTTTCAATGGCAAAAATCAATGAATATTGTAAATGCACAAACAGTAATTTCTCCGCATTGCAAGGTGCAATTCTGAAATTTTTTGCTTTTTCCTGCTCCTCTTAGCATGATAAAGAAGATTCAAAGAGAGTGAGATGCCAGCTCCTTTCATTCAGTCAGTAGCTTCAATCATTTCTGGTATATGAATAACATGATGTTTTTCAATGGCAAAAATCAATGAATTTTGTAAATGCACAAACAGCAATTTCTCCGCATTGCAAGGTGCAATTCTGAAATTTTTTGCTTTTTCCTGCTCCTCTTAGCATGATAAAGAAGATTCAAAGAGAGTGAGATGCCAGCTCCTTTCATTCAGTCAGTAGCTTCAATCATTTCTGGACGTTTTTCAATGGCAAAAATCAATGAATATTGTAAATGCACAAACAGTAATTTCTCCGCATTGCAAGGTGCAATTCTGAAATTTTTTGCTTTTTCCTGCTTCTCAGCATGATAAAGAAGATTCAAAGAGAGTGAGATGCCAGCTCCTTTCATTCAGTCAGTAGCTTCAAACATTTCTGGTATATGAATAACATGATGTTTTTCAATGGCAAAAATCAATGAATATTGTAAATGCACAAACAGTAATTTCTCCGCATTGCAAGGTGCAGTTCTGAAATTTTTTGCTTTTTCCTGCTCCTCTTAGCATGATAAAGAAGATTCAAAGAGAGTGAGATGCCAGCTCCTTTCGTTCAGTCAGTAGCTTCAATCATTTCTGGACGTTTTTCAATGGTAAAAATCAATGAATATTGTAAATGCACAAACAGTAATTTCTCCGCATTGCAAGGTGCAATTCTGAAATTTTTTGCTTTTTCCTGCTCCTCTTAGCATGATAAAGAAGATTCAAAGAGAGTGAGATGCCAGCTCCTTTCATTCAGTCAGTAGCTTCAATCATTTCTGGACGTTTTTCAATGGCAAAAATCAATGAATATTGTAAATGCACAAACAGTAATTTCTCCGCATTGCAAGGTGCAATTCTGAAATTTTTTGCTTTTTCCTGCTCCTCTTAGCATGATAAAGAAGATTCAAAGAGAGTGAGATGCCAGCTCCTTTCACTCAGTCAGTAGCTTCAAACATTTCTGGTATATGAATAACATGATGTTTTTCAATTGTAAAAATCAATGAATATTGTAAATGCACAAACAGTAATTTCTCCGCATTGCAAGGTGCAATTCTGAAATTTTTTGCTTTTTCCTGCTCCTCTTAGCATGATAAAGAAGATTCAAAGAGAGTGAGATGCCAGCTCCTTTCATTCAGTCAGTAGCTTCAATCATTTCTGGTATATGAATAACATGATGTTTTTCAATGGCAAAAATCAATGAATATTGTAAATGCACAAACAGTAATTTCTCCGCATTGCAAGGTGCAATTCTGAAATTTTTTGCTTTTTCCTGCTCCTCTTAGCATGATAAAGAAGATTCAAAGAGAGTGAGATGCCAGCTCCTTTCATTCAGTCAGTAGCTTCAATCATTTCTGGTATATGAATAACATGATGTTTTTCAATGGCAAAAATCAATGAATATTGTAAATGCACAAACAGTAATTTCTCCGCATTGCAAGGTGCAATTCTGAAATTTTTTGCTTTTTCCTGCTCCTCTTAGCATGATAAAGAAGATTCAAAGAGAGTGAGATGCCAGCTCCTTTCATTCAGTCAGTAGCTTCAAACATTTCTGGTATATGAATAACATGATGTTTTTCAATGGCAAAAATCAATGAATATTGTAAATGCACAAACAGTAATTTCTCCGCATTGCAAGGTGCAATTCTGAAATTTTTTGCTTTTTCCTGCTCCTCTTAGCATGATAAAGAAGATTCAAAGAGAGTGAGATGCCAGCTCCTTTCATTCAGTCAGTAGCTTCAATCATTTCTGGTATATGAATAACATGATGTTTTTCAATGGCAAAAATCAATGAATATTGTAAATGCACAAACAGTAATTTATCCGCATTGCAAGGTGCAATTCTGAAATTTTTTGCTTTTTCCTGCTCCTCTTAGCATGATAAAGAAGATTCAAAGAGAGTGAGATGCCAGCTCCTTTCATTCAGTCAGTAGCTTCAAACATTTCTGGTATATGAATAACATGATGTTTTTCAATGGCAAAAATCAATGAATATTGTAAATGCACAAACAGTAATTTCTCCGCATTGCAAGGTGCAATTCTGAAATTTTTTGCTTTTTCCTGCTCCTCTTAGCATGATAAATAAGATTCAAAGAGAGTGAGATGCCAGCTCCTTTCATTCAGTCAGTAGCTTCAATCATTTCTGGAAGTTTTTCAATGGCAAAAATCAATGAATATTGTAAATGCACAAACAGTAATTTCTCCGCATTGCAAGGTGCAATTCTGAAATTTTTTGCTTTTTCCTGCTCCTCTTAGCATGATAAAGAAGATTCAAAGAGAGTGAGATGCCAGCTCCTTTCATTCAGTCAGTAGCTTCAATCATTTCTGGACGTTTTTCAATGGCAAAAATCAATGAATATTGTAAATGCACAAACAGTAATTTCTCCGCATTGCAAGGTGCAATTCTGAAATTTTTTGCTTTTTCCTGCTCCTCTTAGCATGATAAAGAAGATTCAAAGAGAGTGAGATGCCAGCTCCTTTCATTCAGTCAGTAGCTTCAATCATTTCTGGTATATGAATAACATGATGTTTTTCAATGGCAAAAATCAATGAATATTGTAAATGCACAGTAATTTCTCCGCATTGCAAGGTGCAATTCTGAAATTTTTTGCTTTTTCCTGCTCCTCTTAGCATGATAAAGAAGATTCAAAGAGAGTGAGATGCCAGCTCCTTTCATTCAGTCAGTAGCTTCAATCATTTCTGGTATATGAATAACATGATGTTTTTCAATGGCAAAAATCAATGAATATTGTAAATGCGCAAACAGTAATTTATCCGCATTGCAAGGTGCAATTCTGAAATTTTTTGCTTTTTCCTGCTCCTCTTAGCATGATAAAGAAGATTCAAAGAGAGTGAGATGCCAGCTCCTTTCATTCAGTCAGTAGCTTCAAACATTTCTGGTATATGAATAACATGATGTTTTTCAATGGCAAAAATCAATGAATATTGTAAATGCACAAACAGTAATTTCTCCGCATTGCAAGGTGCAATTCTGAAATTTTTTGCTTTTTCCTGCTCCTCTTAGCATGATAAAGAAGATTCAAAGAGAGTGAGATGCCAGCTCCTTTCATTCAGTCAGTAGCTTCAATCATTTCTGGTATATGAATAACATGATGTTTTTCAATGGCAAAAATCAATGAATTTTGTAAATGCACAAACAGCAATTTCTCCGCATTGCAAGGTGCAATTCTGAAATTTTTTGCTTTTTCCTGCTCCTCTTAGCATGATAAAGAAGATTCAAAGAGAGTGAGATGCCAGCTCCTTTCGTTCAGTCAGTAGCTTCAATCATTTCTGGACGTTTTTCAATGGTAAAAATCAATGAATATTGTAAATGCACAAACAGTAATTTCTCCGCATTGCAAGGTGCAATTCTGAAATTTTTTGCTTTTTCCTGCTCCTCTTAGCATGATAAAGAAGATTCAAAGAGAGTGAGATGCCAGCTACTTTCATTCAGTCAGTAGCTTCAATCATTTCTGGTATATGAATAACATGATGTTTTTCAATGGCAAAAATCAATGAATATTGTAAATGCACAAACAGTAATTTCTCCGCATTGCAAGGTGCAATTCTGAAATTTTTTGCTTTTTCCTGCTCCTCTTAGCATGATAAAGAAGATTCAAAGAGAGTGAGATGCCAGCTCCTTTCATTCAGTCAGTAGCTTCAAACATTTCTGGTATATGAATAACATGATGTTTTTCAATGGCAAAAATCAATGAATATTGTAAATGCACAAACAGTAATTTCTCCGCATTGCAAGGTGCAATTCTGAAATTTTTTGCTTTTTCCTGCTCCTCTTAGCATGATAAAGAAGATTCAAAGAGAGTGAGATGCCAGCTCCTTTCATTCAGTCAGTAGCTTCAATCATTTCTGGTATATGAATAACATGATGTTTTTCAATGGCAAAAATCAATGAATTTTGTAAATGCACAAACAGCAATTTCTCCGCATTGCAAGGTGCAATTCTGAAATTTTTTGCTTTTTCCTGCTCCTCTTAGCATGATAAAGAAGATTCAAAGAGAGTGAGATGCCAGCTCCTTTCGTTCAGTCAGTAGCTTCAATCATTTCTGGACGTTTTTCAATGGTAAAAATCAATGAATATTGTAAATGCACAAACAGTAATTTCTCCGCATTGCAAGGTGCAATTCTGAAATTTTTTGCTTTTTCCTGCTCCTCTTAGCATGATAAAGAAGATTCAAAGAGAGTGAGATGCCAGCTACTTTCATTCAGTCAGTAGCTTCAATCATTTCTGGTATATGAATAACATGATGTTTTTCAATGGCAAAAATCAATGAATATTGTAAATGCACAAACAGTAATTTCTCCGCATTGCAAGGTGCAATTCTGAAATTTTTTGCTTTTTCCTGCTCCTCTTAGCATGATAAAGAAGATTCAAAGAGAGTGAGATGCCAGCTCCTTTCATTCAGTCAGTAGCTTCAATCATTTCTGGTATATGAATAACATGATGTTTTTCAATGGCAAAAATCAATGAATATTGTAAATGCGCAAACAGTAATTTATCCGCATTGCAAGGTGCAATTCTGAAATTTTTTGCTTTTTCCTGCTCCTCTTAGCATGATAAAGAAGATTCAAAGAGAGTGAGATGCCAGCTCCTTTCATTCAGTCAGTAGCTTCAAACATTTCTGGTATATGAATAACATGATGTTTTTCAATGGCAAAAATCAATGAATATTGTAAATGCACAAACAGTAATTTCTCCGCATTGCAAGGTGCAATTCTGAAATTTTTTGCTTTTTCCTGCTCCTCTTAGCATGATAAAGAAGATTCAAAGAGAGTGAGATGCCAGCTCCTTTCATTCAGTCAGTAGCTTCAATCATTTCTGGTATATGAATAACATGATGTTTTTCAATGGCAAAAATCAATGAATTTTGTAAATGCACAAACAGCAATTTCTCCGCATTGCAAGGTGCAATTCTGAAATTTTTTGCTTTTTCCTGCTCCTCTTAGCATGATAAAGAAGATTCAAAGAGAGTGAGATGCCAGCTCCTTTCATTCAGTCAGTAGCTTCAATCATTTCTGGACGTTTTTCAATGGCAAAAATCAATGAATATTGTAAATGCACAAACAGTAATTTCTCCGCATTGCAAGGTGCAATTCTGAAATTTTTTGCTTTTTCCTGCTCCTCTTAGCATGATAAAGAAGATTCAAAGAGAGTGAGATGCCAGCTCCTTTCATTCAGTCAGTAGCTTCAATCATTTCTGGTATATGAATAACATGATGTTTTTCAATGGCAAAAATCAATGAATTTTGTAAATGCACAAACAGCAATTTCTCCGCATTGCAAGGTGCAATTCTGAAATTTTTTGCTTTTTCCTGCTCCTCTTAGCATGATAAAGAAGATTCAAAGAGAGTGAGATGCCAGCTCCTTTCATTCAGTCAGTAGCTTCAATCATTTCTGGTATATGAATAACATGATGTTTTTCAATGGCAAAAATCAATGAATTTTGTAAATGCACAAACAGTAATTTCTCCGCATTGCAAGGTGCAATTCTGAAATTTTTTGCTTTTTCCTGCTCCTCTTAGCATGATAAAGAAGATTCAAAGAGAGTGAGATGCCAGCTCCTTTCATTCAGTCAGTAGCTTCAAACATTTCTGGTATATGAATAACATGATGTTTTTCAATGGCAAAAATCAATGAATATTGTAAATGCACAAACAGTAATTTCTCCGCATTGCAAGGTGCAATTCTGAAATTTTTTGCTTTTTCCTGCTCCTCTTAGCATGATAAAGAAGATTCAAAGAGAGTGAGATGCCAGCTCCTTTCGATCAGTCAGTAGCTTCAATCATTTCTGGACGTTTTTCAATGGTAAAAATCAATGAATATTGTAAATGCACAAACAGTAATTTCTCCGCATTGCAAGGTGCAATTCTGAAATTTTTTGCTTTTTCCTGCTCCTCTTAGCATGATAAAGAAGATTCAAAGAGAGTGAGATGCCAGCTCCTTTCATTCAGTCAGTAGCTTCAATCATTTCTGGACGTTTTTCAATGGCAAAAATCAATGAATATTGTAAATGCACAAACAGTAATTTCTCCGCATTGCAAGGTGCAATTCTGAAATTTTTTGCTTTTTCCTGCTCCTCTTAGCATGATAAAGAAGATTCAAAGAGAGTGAGATGCCAGCTCCTTTCATTCAGTCAGTAGCTTCAAACATTTCTGGTATATGAATAACATGATGTTTTTCAATGGTAAAAATCAATGAATATTGTAAATGCACAAACAGTAATTTCTCCGCATTGCAAGGTGCAATTCTGAAATTTTTTGCTTTTTCCTGCTCCTCTTAGCATGATAAAGAAGATTCAAAGAGAGTGAGATGCCAGCTCCTTTCATTCAGTCAGTAGCTTCAATCATTTCTGGTATATGAATAACATGATGTTTTTCAATGGCAAAAATCAATGAATATTGTAAATGCACAAACAGTAATTTATCCGCATTGCAAGGTGCAATTCTGAAATTTTTTGCTTTTTCCTGCTCCTCAGCATGATAAAGAAGATTCAAAGAGAATGAGATGCCAGCTCCTTTCATTCAGTCAGTAGCTTCAAACATTTCTGGTATATGAATAACATGATGTTTTTCAATGTCAAAAATCAATGAATATTGTAAATGCACAAACAGTAATTTCTCCGCATTGCAAGGTGCAATTCTGAAATTTTTTGCTTTTTCCTGCTCCTCTTAGCATGATAAATAAGATTCAAAGAGAGTGAGATGCCAGCTCCTTTCATTCAGTCAGTAGCTTCAATCATTTCTGGAAGTTTTTAAATGGCAAAAATCAATGAATATTGTAAATGCACAAACAGTAATTTCTCCGCATTGCAAGGTGCAATTCTGAAATTTTTTGCTTTTTCCTGCTCCTCTTAGCATGATAAAGAAGATTCAAAGAGAGTGAGATGCCAGCTCCTTTCATTCAGTCAGTAGCTTCAATCATTTCTGGACGTTTTTCAATGGCAAAAATCAATGAATATTGTAAATGCACAAACAGTAATTTCTCCGCATTGCAAGGTGAAATTCTGAAATTTTTTGCTTTTTCCTGCTCCTCTTAGCATGATAAAGAAGATTGAAAGAGAGTGAGATGCCAGCTCCTTTCATTCAGTCAGTAGCTTCAAACATTTCTGGTATATGAATAACATGATGTTTTTCAATGGCAAAAATCAATGAATATTGTAAATGCACAAACAGTAATTTCTCCGCATTGCAAGGTGCAATTCTGAAATTTTTTGCTTTTTCCTGCTCCTCTTAGCATGATAAAGAAGATTCAAAGAGAGTGAGATGCCAGCTCCTTTCTTTCAGTCAGTAGCTTCAAACATTTCTGGTATATGAATAACATGATGTTTTTCAATGGCAAAAATCAATGAATATTGTAAATGCACAAACAGTAATTTCTCCGCATTGCAAGGTGCAATTCTGAAATTTTTTGCTTTTTCCTGCTCCTCTTAGCATGATAAAGAAGATTCAAAGAGAGTGAGATGCCAGCTCCTTTCATTCAGTCAGTAGCTTCAATCATTTCTGGACGTTTTTCAATGGCAAAAATCAATGAATATTTTAAATGCACAAACAGTAATTTCTCCGCATTGCAAGGTGCAATTCTGAAATTTTTTGCTTTTTCCTGCTCCTCTTAGCATGATAAAGAAGATTCAAAGAGAGTGAGATGCCAGCTCCTTTCATTCAGTCAGTATCTTCAAACATTTCTGGTATATGAATAACATGATGTTTTTCAATGGTAAAAATCAATGAATATTGTAAATGCACAAACAGTAATTTCTCCGCATTGCAAGGTGCAATTCTGAAATTTTTTGCTTTTTCCTGCTCCTCTTAGCATGATAAAGAAGATTCAAAGAGAGTGAGATGCCAGCTCCTTTCATTCAGTGAGTAGCTTCAATCATTTCTGGTATATGAATAACATGATGTTTTTCAATGGCAAAAATCAATGAATATTGTAAATGCACAAACAGTAATTTATCCGCATTGCAAGGTGCAATTCTGAAATTTTTTGCTTTTTCCTGCTCCTCTTAGCATGATAAAGAAGATTCAAAGAGAGTGAGATGCCAGCTCCTTTCATTCAGTCAGTAGCTTCAAACATTTCTGGTATATGAATAACATGAAGTTTTTCAATGGCAAAAATCAATGAATATTGTAAATGCACAAACAGTAATTTCTCCGCATTGCAAGGTGCAATTCTGAAATTTTTTGCTTTTTCCTGCTCCTCTTAGCATGATAAAGAAGATTCAAAGAGAGTGAGATGCCAGCTCCTTTCATTCAGTCAGTAGCTTCAATCATTTCTGGACGTTTTTCAATGGCAAAAATCAATGAATATTGTAAATGCACAAACAGTAATTTCTCCGCATTGCAAGGTGCAATTCTGAAATTTTTTGCTTTTTCCTGCTCCTCTTAGCATGATAAAGAAGATTCAAAGAGAGCGAGATGCCAGCTCCTTTCATTCAGTCAGTAGCTTCAATCATTTCTGGAAGGTTTTCAATGGCAAAAATCAATGAATATTGTAAATGCACAAACAGTAATTTCTCCGCATTGCAAGGTGCAATTCTGAAATTTTTTGCTTTTTCCTGCTCCTCTTAGCATGATAAAGAAGATTCATAGAGAGTGAGATGCCAGCTCCTTTCATTCAGTCAGTAGCTTCAATCATTTCTGGACGTTTTTCAATGGCAAAAATCAATGAATATTGTAAATGCACAAACAGTAATTTCTCCGCATTGCAAGGTGCAATTCTGAAATTTTTTGCTTTTTCCTGCTCCTCTTAGCATGATAAAGAAGATTCAAAGAGAGTGAGATGCCAGCTCCTTTCATTCAGTCAGTAGCTTCAATCATTTCTGGACGTTTTTCAATGGCAAAAATCAATGAATATTGTAAATGCACAAACAGTAATTTCTCCGCATTGCAAGGTGCAATTCTGAAATTTTTTGCTTTTTCCTGCTCCTCTTAGCATGATAAAGAAGATTCATAGAGAGTGAGATGCCAGCTCCTTTCATTCAGTCAGTAGCTTCAATCATTTCTGGACGTTTTTCAATGGCAAAAATCAATGAATATTGTAAATGCACAAACAGTAATTTCTCCGCATTGCAAGGTGCAATTCTGAAATTTTTTGCTTTTTCCTGCTCCTCTTAGCATGATAAAGAAGATTCAAAGAGAGTGAGATGCCAGCTCCTTTCATTCAGTCAGTAGCTTCAAACATTTCTGGTATATGAATAACATGATGTTTTTCAATGGCAAAAATCAATGAATATTGTAAATGCACAAACAGTAATTTCTCCGCATTGCAAGGTGCAATTCTGAAATTTTTTGCTTTTTCCTGCTCCTCTTAGCATGATAAAGAAGATTCAAAGAGAGTGAGATGCCAGCTCCTTTCATTCAGTCAGTAGCTTCAATCATTTCTGGTATATGAATAACATGATGTTTTTCAATGGCAAAAATCAATGAATTTTGTAAATGCACAAACAGTAATTTCTCCGCATTGCAAGGTGCAATTCTGAAATTTTTTGCTTTTTCCTGCTCCTCTTAGCATGATAAAGAAGATTCAAAGAGAGTGAGATGCCAGCTCCTTTCATTCAGTCAGTAGCTTCAAACATTTCTGGTATATGAATAACATGATGTTTTTCAATGGCAAAAATCAATGAATATTGTAAATGCACAAACAGTAATTTCTCCGCATTGCAAGGTGCAATTCTGAAATTTTTTGCTTTTTCCTGCTCCTCTTAGCATGATAAAGAAGATTCAAAGAGAGTGAGATGCCAGCTCCTTTCGATCAGTCAGTAGCTTCAATCATTTCTGGACGTTTTTCAATGGTAAAAATCAATGAATATTGTAAATGCACAAACAGTAATTTCTCCGCATTGCAAGGTGCAATTCTGAAATTTTTTGCTTTTTCCTGCTCCTCTTAGCATGATAAAGAAGATTCAAAGAGAGTGAGATGCCAGCTCCTTTCATTCAGTCAGTAGCTTCAATCATTTCTGGACGTTTTTCAATGGCAAAAATCAATGAATATTGTAAATGCACAAACAGTAATTTCTCCGCATTGCAAGGTGCAATTCTGAAATTTTTTGCTTTTTCCTGCTCCTCTTAGCATGATAAAGAAGATTCAAAGAGAGTGAGATGCCAGCTCCTTTCATTCAGTCAGTAGCTTCAAACATTTCTGGTATATCAATAACATGATGTTTTTCAATGGTAAAAATCAATGAATATTGTAAATGCACAAACAGTAATTTCTCCGCATTGCAAGGTGCAATTCTGAAATTTTTTGCTTTTTCCTGCTCCTCTTAGCATGATAAAGAAGATTCAAAGAGAGTGAGATGCCAGCTCCTTTCATTCAGTCAGTAGCTTCAATCATTTCTGGTATATGAATAACATGATGTTTTTCAATGGCAAAAATCAATGAATATTGTAAATGCACAAACAGTAATTTATCCGCATTGCAAGGTGCAATTCTGAAATTTTTTGCTTTTTCCTGCTCCTCAGCATGATAAAGAAGATTCAAAGAGAATGAGATGCCAGCTCCTTTCATTCAGTCAGTAGCTTCAAACATTTCTGGTATATGAATAACATGATGTTTTTCAATGTCAGAAATCAATGAATATTGTAAATGCACAAACAGTAATTTCTCCGCATTGCAAGGTGCAATTCTGAAATTTTTTGCTTTTTCCTGCTCCTCTTAGCATGATAAATAAGATTCAAAGAGAGTGAGATGCCAGCTCCTTTCATTCAGTCAGTAGCTTCAATCATTTCTGGAAGTTTTTAAATGGCAAAAATCAATGAATATTGTAAATGCACAAACAGTAATTTCTCCGCATTGCAAGGTGCAATTCTGAAATTTTTTGCTTTTTCCTGCTCCTCTTAGCATGATAAAGAAGATTCAAAGAGAGTGAGATGCCAGCTCCTTTCATTCAGTCAGTAGCTTCAATCATTTCTGGACGTTTTTCAATGGCAAAAATCAATGAATATTGTAAATGCACAAACAGTAATTTCTCCGCATTGCAAGGTGAAATTCTGAAATTTTTTGCTTTTTCCTGCTCCTCTTAGCATGATAAAGAAGATTCAAAGAGAGTGAGATGCCAGCTCCTTTCATTCAGTCAGTAGCTTCAAACATTTCTGGTATATGAATAACATGATGTTTTTCAATGGCAAAAATCAATGAATATTGTAAATGCACAAACAGTAATTTCTCCGCATTGCAAGGTGCAATTCTGAAATTTTTTGCTTTTTCCTGCTCCTCTTAGCATGATAAAGAAGATTCAAAGAGAGTGAGATGCCAGCTCCTTTCTTTCAGTCAGTAGCTTCAAACATTTCTGGTATATGAATAACATGATGTTTTTCAATGGCAAAAATCAATGAATATTGTAAATGCACAAACAGTAATTTCTCCGCATTGCAAGGTGCAATTCTGAAATTTTTTGCTTTTTCCTGCTCCTCTTAGCATGATAAAGAAGATTCAAAGAGAGTGAGATGCCAGCTCCTTTCATTCAGTCAGTAGCTTCAATCATTTCTGGACGTTTTTCAATGGCAAAAATCAATGAATATTTTAAATGCACAAACAGTAATTTCTCCGCATTGCAAGGTGCAATTCTGAAATTTTTTGCTTTTTCCTGCTCCTCTTAGCATGATAAAGAAGATTCAAAGAGAGTGAGATGCCAGCTCCTTTCATTCAGTCAGTAGCTTCAAACATTTCTGGTATATGAATAACATGATGTTTTTCAATGGTAAAAATCAATGAATATTGTAAATGCACAAACAGTAATTTCTCCGCATTGCAAGGTGCAATTCTGAAATTTTTTGCTTTTTCCTGCTCCTCTTAGCATGATAAAGAAGATTCAAAGAGAGTGAGATGCCAGCTCCTTTCATTCAGTCAGTAGCTTCAATCATTTCTGGTATATGAATAACATGATGTTTTTCAATGGCAAAAATCAATGAATATTGTAAATGCACAAACAGTAATTTATCCGCATTGCAAGGTGCAATTCTGAAATTTTTTGCTTTTTCCTGCTCCTCTTAGCATGATAAAGAAGATTCAAAGAGAGTGAGATGCCAGCTCCTTTCATTCAGTCAGTAGCTTCAAACATTTCTGGTATATGAATAACATGAAGTTTTTCAATGGCAAAAATCAATGAATATTGTAAATGCACAAACAGTAATTTCTCCGCATTGCAAGGTGCAATTCTGAAATTTTTTGCTTTTTCCTGCTCCTCTTAGCATGATAAAGAAGATTCAAAGAGAGTGAGATGCCAGCTCCTTTCATTCAGTCAGTAGCTTCAATCATTTCTGGACGTTTTTCAATGGCAAAAATCAATGAATATTGTAAATGCACAAACAGTAATTTCTCCGCATTGCAAGGTGCAATTCTGAAATTTTTTGCTTTTTCCTGCTCCTCTTAGCATGATAAAGAAGATTCAAAGAGAGCGAGATGCCAGCTCCTTTCATTCAGTCAGTAGCTTCAATCATTTCTGGAAGGTTTTCAATGGCAAAAATCAATGAATATTGTAAATGCACAAACAGTAATTTCTCCGCATTGCAAGGTGCAATTCTGAAATTTTTTGCTTTTTCCTGCTCCTCTTAGCATGATAAAGAAGATTCATAGAGAGTGAGATGCCAGCTCCTTTCATTCAGTCAGTAGCTTCAATCATTTCTGGACGTTTTTCAATGGCAAAAATCAATGAATATTGTAAATGCACAAACAGTAATTTCTCCGCATTGCAAGGTGCAATTCTGAAATTTTTTGCTTTTTCCTGCTCCTCTTAGCATGATAAAGAAGATTCAAAGAGAGTGAGATGCCAGCTCCTTTCATTCAGTCAGTAGCTTCAAACATTTCTGGTATATGAATAACATGATGTTTTTCAATGGCAAAAATCAATGAATATTGTAAATGCACAAACAGTAATTTCTCCGCATTGCAAGGTGCAATTCTGAAATTTTTTGCTTTTTCCTGCTCCTCTTAGCATGATAAAGAAGATTCAAAGAGAGTGAGATGCCAGCTCCTTTCATTCAGTCAGTAGCTTCAATCATTTCTGGACGTTTTTCAATGGCAAAAATCAATGAATATTGTAAATGCACAAACAGTAATTTCTCCGCATTGCAAGGTGCAATTCTGAAATTTTTTGCTTTTTCCTGCTCCTCTTAGCATGATAAAGAAGATTCAAAGAGAGTGAGATGCCAGCTCCTTTCATTCAGTCAGTAGCTTCAATCATTTCTGGACGTTTTTCAATGGCAAAAATCAATGAATATTGTAAATGCACAAACAGTAATTTCTCCGCATTGCAAGGTGCAATTCTGAAATTTTTTGCTTTTTCCTGCTCCTCTTAGCATGATAAAGAAGATTCAAAGAGAGTGAGATGCCAGCTCCTTTCATTCAGTCAGTAGCTTCAATCATTTCTGGACGTTTTTCAATGGCAAAAATCAGTGAATATTGTAAATGCACAAACAGTAATTTCTCCGCATTGCAAGGTGCAATTCTGAAATTTTTTGCTTTTTCCTGCTCCTCTTAGCATGATAAAGAAGATTCAAAGAGTGAGATGCCAGCTCCTTTCATTCAGTCAGTAGCTTCAAACATTTCTGGTATATGAATAACATGATGTTTTTCAATGGCAAAAATCAATGAATATTGTAAATGCACAAACAGTAATTTCTCCGCATTGCAAGGTGCATTTCTGAAATTTTTTGCTTTTTCCTGCTCCTCTTAGCATGATAAAGAAGATTCAAAGAGAGTGAGATGCCAGCTCCTTTCATTCAGTCAGTAGCTTCAATCATTTCTGGACGTTTTTCAATGGCAAAAATCAATGAATATTGTAAATGCACAAACAGTAATTTCTCCGCATTGCAAGGTGCAATTCTGAAATTTTTTGCTTTTTCCTGCTCCTCTTAGCATGATAAAGAAGATTCAAAGAGAGTGAGATGCCAGCTCCTTTCATTCAGTCAGTAGCTTCAAACATTTCTGGTATATGAATAACATGATGTTTTTCAATGTCAAAAATCAATGAATATTGTAAATGCACAAACAGTAATTTCTCCGCATTGCAAGGTGCAATTCTGAAATTTTTTGCTTTTTCCTGCTCCTCTTAGCATGATAAATAAGATTCAAAGAGAGTGAGATGCCAGCTCCTTTCATTCAGTCAGTAGCTTCAATCATTTCTGGACGTTTTTCAATGGCAAAAATCAATGAATATTGTAAATGCACAAACAGTAATTTCTCCGCATTGCAAGGTGCAATTCTGAAATTTTTTGCTTTTTCCTGCTCCTCTTAGCATGATAAAGAAGATTCAAAGAGAGTGAGATGCCAGCTCCTTTCATTCAGTCAGTAGCTTCAATCATTTCTGGACGTTTTTCAATGGCAAAAATCAATGAATATTGTAAATGCACAAACAGTAATTTCTCCGCATTGCAAGGTGCAATTCTGAAATTTTTTGCTTTTTCCTGCTCCTCTTAGCATGATAAAGAAGATTCAAAGAGAGTGAGATGCCAGCTCCTTTCATTCAGTCAGTAGCTTCAAACATTTCTGGTATATGAATAACATGATGTTTTTCAATGGCAAAAATCAATGAATATTGTAAATGCACAAACAGTAATTTCTCCGCATTGCAAGGTGCAATTCTGAAATTTTTTGCTTTTTCCTGCTCCTCTTAGCATGATAAAGAAGATTCAAAGAGAGTGAGATGCCAGCTCCTTTCATTCAGTCAGTAGCTTCAAACATTTCTGGTATATGAATAACATGATGTTTTTCAATGGCAAAAATCAATGAATATTGTAAATGCACAAACAGTAATTTCTCCGCATTGCAAGGTGCAATTCTGAAATTTTTTGCTTTTTCCTGCTCCTCTTAGCATGATAAAGAAGATTCAAAGAGAGTGAGATGCCAGCTCCTTTCTTTCAGTCAGTAGCTTCAAACATTTCTGGTATATGAATAACATGATGTTTTTCAATGGCAAAAATCAATGAATATTGTAAATGCACAAACAGTAATTTCTCCGCATTGCAAGGTGCAATTCTGAAATTTTTTGCTTTTTCCTGCTCCTCTTAGCATGATAAAGAAGATTCAAAGAGAGTGAGATGCCAGCTCCTTTCATTCAGTCAGTAGCTTCAATCATTTCTGGACGTTTTTCAATGGCAAAAATCAATGAATATTGTAAATGCACAAACAGTAATTTCTCCGAATTGCAAGGTGCAATTCTGAAATTTTTTGCTTTTTCCTGCTCCTCTTAGCATGATAAAGAAGATTCAAAGAGAGTGAGATGCCAGCTCCTTTCATTCAGTCAGTAGCTTCAAACATTTCTGGTATATGAATAACATGATGTTTTTCAATGGTAAAAATCAATGAATATTGTAAATGCACAAACAGTAATTTCTCCGCATTGCAAGGTGCAATTCTGAAATTTTTTGCTTTTTCCTGCTCCTCTTAGCATGATAAAGAAGATTCAAAGAGAGTGAGATGCCAGCTCCTTTCATTCAGTCAGTAGCTTCAAACATTTCTGGTATATGAATAACATGAAGTTTTTCAATGGCAAAAATCAATGAATATTGTAAATGCACAAACAGTAATTTCTCCGCATTGCAAGGTGCAATTCTGAAATTTTTTGCTTTTTCCTGCTCCTCTTAGCATGATAAAGAAGATTCAAAGAGAGTGAGATGCCAGCTCCTTTCATTCAGTCAGTAGCTTCAATCATTTCTGGACGTTTTTCAATGGCAAAAATCAATGAATATTGTAAATGCACAAACAGTAATTTCTCCGCATTGCAAGGTGCAATTCTGAAATTTTTTGCTTTTTCCTGCTCCTCTTAGCATGATAAAGAAGATTCAAAGAGAGCGAGATGCCAGCTCCTTTCATTCAGTCAGTAGCTTCAATCATTTCTGGACGTTTTTCAATGGCAAAAATCAATGAATATTGTAAATGCACAAACAGTAATTTCTCCGCATTGCAAGGTGCAATTCTGAAATTTTTTGCTTTTTCCTGCTCCTCTTAGCATGATAAAGAAGATTCATAGAGAGTGAGATGCCAGCTCCTTTCATTCAGTCAGTAGCTTCAATCATTTCTGGACGTTTTTCAATGGCAAAAATCAATGAATATTGTAAATGCACAAACAGTAATTTCTCCGCATTGCAAGGTGCAATTCTGAAATTTTTTGCTTTTTCCTGCTCCTCTTAGCATGATAAAGAAGATTCAAAGAGAGTGAGATGCCAGCTCCTTTCATTCAGTCAGTAGCTTCAAACATTTCTGGTATATGAATAACATGATGTTTTTCAATGGCAAAAATCAATGAATATTGTAAATGCACAAACAGTAATTTCTCCGCATTGCAAGGTGCAATTCTGAAATTTTTTGCTTTTTCCTGCTCCTCTTAGCATGATAAAGAAGATTCAAAGAGAGTGAGATGCCAGCTCCTTTCATTCAGTCAGTAGCTTCAATCATTTCTGGACGTTTTTCAATGGCAAAAATCAATGAATATTGTAAATGCACAAACAGTAATTTCTCCGCATTGCAAGGTGCAATTCTGAAATTTTTTGCTTTTTCCTGCTCCTCTTAGCATGATAAAGAAGATTCAAAGAGAGTGAGATGCCAGCTCCTTTCATTCAGTCAGTAGCTTCAAACATTTCTGGTATATGAATAACATGATGTTTTTCAATGGCAAAAATCAATGAATATTGTAAATGCACAAACAGTAATTTCTCCGCATTGCAAGGTGCAATTCTGAAATTTTTTGCTTTTTCCTGCTCCTCTTAGCATGATAAAGAAGATTCAAAGAGAGTGAGATGCCAGCTCCTTTCATTCAGTCAGTAGCTTCAATCATTTCTGGACGTTTTTCAATGGCAAAAATCAATGAATATTGTAAATGCACAAACAGTAATTTCTCCGCATTGCAAGGTGCAATTCTGAAATTTTTTGCTTTTTCCTGCTCCTCTTAGCATGATAAAGAAGATTCAAAGAGAGTGAGATGCCAGCTCCTTTCATTCAGTCAGTAGCTTCAATCATTTCTGGAAGTTTTTCAATGGCAAAAATCAATGAATATTGTAAATGCACAAACAGTAATTTCTCCGCATTGCAAGGTGCAATTCTGAAATTTTTTGCTTTTTCCTGCTCCTCTTAGCATGATAAAGAAGATTCAAAGAGAGTGAGATGCCAGCTCCTTTCATTCAGTCAGTAGCTTCAATCATTTCTGGACGTTTTTCAATGGCAAAAATCAATGAATATTGTAAATGCACAAACAGTAATTTCTCCGCATTGCAAGGTGCAATTCTGAAATTTTTTGCTTTTTCCTGCTCCTCTTAGCATGATAAAGAAGATTCAAAGAGAGTGAGATGCCAGCTCCTTTCATTCAGTCAGTAGCTTCAATCATTTCTGGTATATGAATAACATGATGTTTTTCAATGGCAAAAATCAATGAATATTGTAAATGCACAAACAGTAATTTCTCCGCATTGCAAGGTGCAATTCTGAAATTTTTTGCTTTTTCCTGCTCCTCTTAGCATGATAAAGAAGATTCAAAGAGAGTGAGATGCCAGCTCCTTTCATTCAGTCAGTAGCTTCAATCATTTCTGGTATATGAATAACATGATGTTTTTCAATGGCAAAAATCAATGAATATTGTAAATGCACAAACAGTAATTTATCCGCATTGCAAGGTGCAATTCTGAAATTTTTTGCTTTTTCCTGCTCCTCTTAGCATGATAAAGAAGATTCAAAGAGAGTGAGATGCCAGCTCCTTTCATTCAGTCAGTAGCTTCAAACATTTCTGGTATATGAATAACATGATGTTTTTCAATGGTAAAAATCAATGAATATTGTAAATGCACAAACAGTAATTTCTCCGCATTGCAAGGTGCAATTCTGAAATTTTTTGCTTTTTCCTGCTCCTCTTAGCATGATAACGAAGATTCAAAGAGAGTGAGATGCCAGCTCCTTTCATTCAGTCAGTAGCTTCAATCATTTCTGGACGTTTTTCAATGGCAAAAATCAATGAATATTGTACATGCACAAACAGTAATATCTCCGCATTGCAAGGTGCAATTCTGAAATTTTTTGCTTTTTCCTGCTCCTCTTAGCATGATAAAGAAGATTCAAAGAGAGTGAGATGCCAGCTCCTTTCATTCAGTCAGTAGCTTCAAACATTTCTGGTATATGAATAACATGATGTTTTTCAATGGTAAAAATCAATGAATATTGTAAATGCACAAACAGTAATTTCTCCGCATTGCAAGGTGCAATTCTGAAATTTTTTGCTTTTTCCTGCTCCTCTTAGCATGATAAAGAAGATTCAAAGAGAGTGAGATGCCAGCTCCTTTCATTCAGTCAGTAGCTTCAATCATTTCTGGTATATGAATAACATGATGTTTTTCAATGGCAAAAATCAATGAATATTGTAAATGCACAAACAGTAATTTATCCGCATTGCAAGGTGCAATTCTGAAATTTTTTGCTTTTTCCTGCTCCTCTTAGCATGATAAAGAAGATTCAAAGAGAGTGAGATGCCAGCTCCTTTCATTCAGTCAGTAGCTTCAAACATTTCTGGTATATGAATAACATGAAGTTTTTCAATGGCAAAAATCAATGAATATTGTAAATGCACAAACAGTAATTTCTCCGCATTGCAAGGTGCAATTCTGAAATTTTTTGCTTTTTCCTGCTCCTCTTAGCATGATAAAGAAGATTCAAAGAGAGTGAGATGCCAGCTCCTTTCATTCAGTCAGTAGCTTCAATCATTTCTGGACGTTTTTCAATGGCAAAAATCAATGAATATTGTAAATGCACAAACAGTAATTTCTCCGCATTGCAAGGTGCAATTCTGAAATTTTTTGCTTTTTCCTGCTCCTCTTAGCATGATAAAGAAGATTCAAAGAGAGCGAGATGCCAGCTCCTTTCATTCAGTCAGTAGCTTCAATCATTTTTGGAAGGTTTTCAATGGCAAAAATCAATGAATATTGTAAATGCACAAACAGTAATTTCTCCGCATTGCAAGGTGCAATTCTGAAATTTTTTGCTTTTTCCTGCTCCTCTTAGCATGATAAAGAAGATTCATAGAGAGTGAGATGCCAGCTCCTTTCATTCAGTCAGTAGCTTCAATCATTTCTGGACGTTTTTCAATGGCAAAAATCAATGAATATTGTAAATGCACAAACAGTAATTTCTCCGCATTGCAAGGTGCAATTCTGAAATTTTTTGCTTTTTCCTGCTCCTCTTAGCATGATAAAGAAGATTCAAAGAGAGTGAGATGCCAGCTCCTTTCATTCAGTCAGTAGCTTCAAACATTTCTGGTATATGAATAACATGATGTTTTTCAATGGCAAAAATCAATGAATATTGTAAATGCACAAACAGTAATTTCTCCGCATTGCAAGGTGCAATTCTGAAATTTTTTGCTTTTTCCTGCTCCTCTTAGCATGATAAAGAAGATTCAAAGAGAGTGAGATGCCAGCTCCTTTCATTCAGTCAGTAGCTTCAATCATTTCTGGACGTTTTTCAATGGCAAAAATCAATGAATATTGTAAATGCACAAAAGTAATTTCTCCGCATTGCAAGGTGCAATTCTGAAATTTTTTGCTTTTTCCTGCTCCTCTTAGCATGATAAAGAAGATTCAAAGAGAGTGAGATGCCAGCTCCTTTCATTCAGTCAGTAGCTTCAATCATTTCTGGACGTTTTTCAATGGCAAAAATAAATGAATATTGTAAATGCACAAACAGTAATTTCTCCGCATTGCAAGGTGCAATTCTGAAATTTTTTGCTTTTTCCTGCTCCTCTTAGCATGATAAAGAAGATTCAAAGAGAGTGAGATGCCAGCTCCTTTCATTCAGTCAGTAGCTTCAATCATTTCTGGACGTTTTTCAATGGCAAAAATCAGTGAATATTGTAAATGCACAAACAGTAATTTCTCCGCATTGCAAGGTGCAATTCTGAAATTTTTTGCTTTTTCCTGCTCCTCTTAGCATGATAAAGAAGATTCAAAGAGAGTGAGATGCCAGCTCCTTTCTTTCAGTCAGTAGCTTCAAACATTTCTGGTATATGAATAACATGATGTTTTTCAATTTCAAAAATCAATGAATATTGTAAATGCACAAACAGTAATTTCTCCGCATTGCAAGGTGCAATTCTGAAATTTTTTGCTTTTTCCTGCTCCTCTTAGCATGATAAAGAAGATTCAAAGAGAGTGAGATGCCAGCTCCTTTCTTTCAGTCAGTAGCTTCAAACATTTCTGGTATATGAATAACATGATGTTTTTCAATGGCAAAAATCAATGAATATTGTAAATGCACAAACAGTAATTTCTCCGCATTGCAAGGTGCAATTCTGAAATTTTTTGCTTTTTCCTGCTCCTCTTAGCATGATAAAGAAGATTCAAAGAGAGTGAGATGCCAGCTCCTTTCATTCAGTCAGTAGCTTCAATCATTTCTGGACGTTTTTCAATGGCAAAAATCAATGAATATTTTAAATGCACAAACAGTAATTTCTCCGCATTGCAAGGTGCAATTCTGAAATTTTTTGCTTTTTCCTGCTCCTCTTAGCATGATAAAGAAGATTCAAAGAGAGTGAGATGCCAGCTCCTTTCATTCAGTCAGTAGCTTCAAACATTTCTGGTATATGAATAACATGATGTTTTTCAATGGTAAAAATCAATGAATATTGTAAATGCACAAACAGTAATTTCTCCGCATTGCAAGGTGCAATTCTGAAATTTTTTGCTTTTTCCTGCTCCTCTTAGCATGATAAAGAAGATTCAAAGAGAGTGAGATGCCAGCTCCTTTCATTCAGTCAGTAGCTTCAATCATTTCTGGTATATGAATAACATGATGTTTTTCAATGGCAAAAATCAATGAATATTGTAAATGCACAAACAGTAATTTATCCGCATTGCAAGGTGCAATTCTGAAATTTTTTGCTTTTTCCTGCTCCTCTTAGCATGATAAAGAAGATTCAAAGAGAGTGAGATGCCAGCTCCTTTCATTCAGTCAGTAGCTTCAATCATTTCTGGACGTTTTTCAATGGCAAAAATCAATGAATATTGTAAATGCACAAACAGTAATTTCTCCGCATTGCAAGGTGCAATTCTGAAATTTTTTGCTTTTTCCTGCTCCTCTTAGCATGATAAAGAAGATTCAAAGAGAGCGAGATGCCAGCTCCTTTCATTCAGTCAGTAGCTTCAATCATTTCTGGACGTTTTTCAATGGCAAAAATCAATGAATATTGTAAATGCACAAACAGTAATTTCTCCGCATTGCAAGGTGCAATTCTGAAATTTTTTGCTTTTTCCTGCTCCTCTTAGCATGATAAAGAAGATTCATAGAGAGTGAGATGCCAGCTCCTTTCATTCAGTCAGTAGCTTCAATCATTTCTGGACGTTTTTCAATGGCAAAAATCAATGAATATTGTAAATGCACAAACAGTAATTTCTCCGCATTGCAAGGTGCAATTCTGAAATTTTTTGCTTTTTCCTGCTCCTCTTAGCATGATAAAGAAGATTCAAAGAGAGTGAGATGCCAGCTCCTTTCATTCAGTCAGTAGCTTCAAACATTTCTGGTATATGAATAACATGATGTTTTTCAATGGCAAAAATCAATGAATATTGTAAATGCACAAACAGTAATTTCTCCGCATTGCAAGGTGCAATTATGAAATTTTTTGCTTTTTCCTGCTCCTCTTAGCATGATAAAGAAGATTCAAAGAGAGTGAGATGCCAGCTCCTTTCATTCAGTCAGTAGCTTCAATCATTTCTGGACGTTTTTCAATGGCAAAAATCAATGAATATTGTAAATGCACAAACAGTAATTTCTCCGCATTGCAAGGTGCAATTCTGAAATTTTTTGCTTTTTCCTGCTCCTCTTAGCATGATAAAGAAGATTCAAAGAGAGTGAGATGCCAGCTCCTTTCATTCAGTCAGTAGCTTCAAACATTTCTGGTATATGAATAACATGATGTTTTTCAATGGCAAAAATCAATGAATATTGTAAATGCACAAACAGTAATTTCTCCGCATTGCAAGGTGCAATTCTGAAATGTTTTGCTTTTTCCTGCTCCTCTTAGCATGATAAAGAAGATTCAAAGAGAGTGAGATGCCAGCTCCTTTCATTCAGTCAGTAGCTTCAATCATTTCTGGACGTTTTTCAATGGCAAAAATCAATGAATATTGTAAATGCACAAACAGTAATTTCTCCGCATTGCAAGGTGCAATTCTGAAATTTTTTGCTTTTTCCTGCTCCTCTTAGCATGATAAAGAAGATTCAAAGAGAGTGAGATGCCAGCTCCTTTCATTCAGTCAGTAGCTTCAATCATTTCTGGAAGTTTTTCAATGGCAAAAATCAATGAATATTGTAAATGCACAAACAGTAATTTCTCCGCATTGCAAGGTGCAATTCTGAAATTTTTTGCTTTTTCCTGCTCCTCTTAGCATGATAAAGAAGATTCAAAGAGAGTGAGATGCCAGCTCCTTTCATTCAGTCAGTAGCTTCAATCATTTCTGGACGTTTTTCAATGGCAAAAATCAATGAATATTGTAAATGCACAAACAGTAATTTCTCCGCATTGCAAGGTGCAATTCTGAAATTTTTTGCTTTTTCCTGCTCCTCTTAGCATGATAAAGAAGATTCAAAGAGAGTGAGATGCCAGCTCCTTTCATTCAGTCAGTAGCTTCAATCATTTCTGGACGTTTTTCAATGGCAAAAATCAGTGAATATTGTAAATGCAAAAACAGTAATTTCTCCGCATTGCAAGGTGCAATTCTGAAATTTTTTGCTTTTTCCTGCTCCTCTTAGCATGATAAAGAAGATTCAAAGAGAGTGAGATGCCAGCTCCTTTCATTCAGTCAGTAGCTTCAAACATTTCTGGTATATGAATAACATGAAGTTTTTCAATGGCAAAAATCAATGAATATTGTAAATGCACAAACAGTAATTTCTCCGCATTGCAAGGTGCAATTCTGAAATTTTTTGCTTTTTCCTGCTCCTCTTAGCATGATAAAGAAGATTCAAAGAGAGTGAGATGCCAGCTCCTTTCATTCAGTCAGTAGCTTCAATCATTTCTGGACGTTTTTCAATGGCAAAAATCAATGAATATTGTAAATGCACAAACAGTAATTTCTCCGCATTGCAAGGTGCAATTCTGAAATTTTTTGCTTTTTCCTGCTCCTCTTAGCATGATAAAGAAGATTCAAAGAGAGTGAGATGCCAGCTCCTTTCATTCAGTCAGTAGCTTCAAACATTTCTGGTATATGAATAACATGATGTTTTTCAATGGCAAAAATCAATGAATATTGTAAATGCACAAACAGTAATTTCTCCGCATTGCAAGGTGCAATTCTGAAATTTTTTGCTTTTTCCTGCTCCTCTTAGCATGATAAAGAAGATTCAAAGAGAGTGAGATGCCAGCTCCTTTCATTCAGTCAGTAGCTTCAATCATTTCTGGACGTTTTTCAATGGCAAAAATCAATGAATATTGTAAATGCACAAAAGTAATTTCTCCGCATTGCAAGGTGCAATTCTGAAATTTTTTGCTTTTTCCTGCTCCTCTTAGCATGATAAAGAAGATTCAAAGAGAGTGAGATGCCAGCTCCTTTCATTCAGTCAGTAGCTTCAATCATTTCTGGACGTTTTTCAATGGCAAAAATCAATGAATATTGTAAATGCACAAACAGTAATTTCTCCGCATTGCAAGGTGCAATTCTGAAATTTTTTGCTTTTTCCTGCTCCTCTTAGCATGATAAAGAAGATTCAAAGAGAGTGAGATGCCAGCTCCTTTCTTTCAGTCAGTAGCTTCAAACATTTCTGGTATATGAATAACATGATGTTTTTCAATTTCAAAAATCAATGAATATTGTAAATGCACAAACAGTAATTTCTCCGCATTGCAAGGTGCAATTCTGAAATTTTTTGCTTTTTCCTGCTCCTCTTAGCATGATAAAGAAGATTCAAAGAGAGTGAGATGCCAGCTCCTTTCTTTCAGTCAGTAGCTTCAAACATTTCTGGTATATGAATAACATGATGTTTTTCAATTTCAAAAATCAATGAATATTGTAAATGCACAAACAGTAATTTCTCCGCATTGCAAGGTGCAATTCTGAAATTTTTTGCTTTTTCCTGCTCCTCTTAGCATGATAAAGAAGATTCAAAGAGAGTGAGATGCCAGCTCCTTTCTTTCAGTCAGTAGCTTCAAACATTTCTGGTATATGAATAACATGATGTTTTTCAATGGCAAAAATCAATGAATATTGTAAATGCACAAACAGTAATTTCTCCGCATTGCAAGGTGCAATTCTGAAATTTTTTGCTTTTTCCTGCTCCTCTTAGCATGATAAAGAAGATTCAAAGAGAGTGAGATGCCAGCTCCTTTCATTCAGTCAGTAGCTTCAATCATTTCTGGACGTTTTTCAATGGCAAAAATCAATGAATATTTTAAATGCACAAACAGTAATTTCTCCGCATTGCAAGGTGCAATTCTGAAATTTTTTGCTTTTTCCTGCTCCTCTTAGCATGATAAAGAAGATTCAAAGAGAGTGAGATGCCAGCTCCTTTCATTCAGTCAGTAGCTTCAAACATTTCTGGTATATGAATAACATGATGTTTTTCAATGGTAAAAATCAATGAATATTGTAAATGCACAAACAGTAATTTCTCCGCATTGCAAGGTGCAATTCTGAAATTTTTTGCTTTTTCCTGCTCCTCTTAGCATGATAAAGAAGATTCAAAGAGAGTGAGATGCCAGCTCCTTTCATTCAGTCAGTAGCTTCAATCATTTCTGGTATATGAATAACATGATGTTTTTCAATGGCAAAAATCAATGAATATTGTAAATGCACAAACAGTAATTTATCCGCATTGCAAGGTGCAATTCTGAAATTTTTTGCTTTTTCCTGCTCCTCTTAGCATGATAAAGAAGATTCAAAGAGAGTGAGATGCCAGCTCCTTTCATTCAGTCAGTAGCTTCAAACATTTCTGGTATATGAATAACATGAAGTTTTTCAATGGCAAAAATCAATGAATATTGTAAATGCACAAACAGTAATTTCTCCGCATTGCAAGGTGCAATTCTGAAATTTTTTGCTTTTTCCTGCTCCTCTTAGCATGATAAAGAAGATTCAAAGAGAGTGAGATGCCAGCTCCTTTCATTCAGTCAGTAGCTTCAATCATTTCTGGACGTTTTTCAATGGCAAAAATCAATGAATATTGTAAATGCACAAACAGTAATTTCTCCGCATTGCAAGGTGCAATTCTGAAATTTTTTGCTTTTTCCTGCTCCTCTTAGCATGATAAAGAAGATTCAAAGAGAGCGAGATGCCAGCTCCTTTCATTCAGTCAGTAGCTTCAATCATTTCTGGAAGGTTTTCAATGGCAAAAATCAATGAATATTGTAAATGCACAAACAGTAATTTCTCCGCATTGCAAGGTGCAATTCTGAAATTTTTTGCTTTTTCCTGCTCCTCTTAGCATGATAAAGAAGATTCATAGAGAGTGAGATGCCAGCTCCTTTCATTCAGTCAGTAGCTTCAATCATTTCTGGACGTTTTTCAATGGCAAAAATCAATGAATATTGTAAATGCACAAACAGTAATTTCTCCGCATTGCAAGGTGCAATTCTGAAATTTTTTGCTTTTTCCTGCTCCTCTTAGCATGATAAAGAAGATTCAAAGAGAGTGAGATGCCAGCTCCTTTCATTCAGTCAGTAGCTTCAAACATTTCTGGTATATGAATAACATGATGTTTTTCAATGGCAAAAATCAATGAATATTGTAAATGCACAAACAGTAATTTCTCCGCATTGCAAGGTGCAATTCTGAAATTTTTTGCTTTTTCCTGCTCCTCTTAGCATGATAAAGAAGATTCAAAGAGAGTGAGATGCCAGCTCCTTTCATTCAGTCAGTAGCTTCAATCATTTCTGGACGTTTTTCAATGGCAAAAATCAATGAATATTGTAAATGCACAAACAGTAATTTCTCCGCATTGCAAGGTGCAATTCTGAAATTTTTTGCTTTTTCCTGCTCCTCTTAGCATGATAAAGAAGATTCAAAGAGAGTGAGATGCCAGCTCCTTTCATTCAGTCAGTAGCTTCAATCATTTCTGGTATATGAATAACATGATGTTTTTCAATGGCAAAAATCAATGAATATTGTAAATGCACAAACAGTAATTTATCCGCATTGCAAGGTGCAATTCTGAAATTTTTTGCTTTTTCCTGCTCCTCTTAGCATGATAAAGAAGATTCAAAGAGAGTGAGATGCCAGCTCCTTTCATTCAGTCAGTAGCTTCAAACATTTCTGGTATATGAATAACATGAAGTTTTTCAATGGCAAAAATCAATGAATATTGTAAATGCACAAACAGTAATTTCTCCGCATTGCAAGGTGCAATTCTGAAATTTTTTGCTTTTTCCTGCTCCTCTTAGCATGATAAAGAAGATTCAAAGAGAGTGAGATGCCAGCTCCTTTCATTCAGTCAGTAGCTTCAATCATTTCTGGACGTTTTTCAATGGCAAAAATCAATGAATATTGTAAATGCACAAACAGTAATTTCTCCGCATTGCAAGGTGCAATTCTGAAATTTTTTGCTTTTTCCTGCTCCTCTTAGCATGATAAAGAAGATTCAAAGAGAGCGAGATGCCAGCTCCTTTCATTCAGTCAGTAGCTTCAATCATTTCTGGAAGGTTTTCAATGGCAAAAATCAATGAATATTGTAAATGCACAAACAGTAATTTCTCCGCATTGCAAGGTGCAATTCTGAAATTTTTTGCTTTTTCCTGCTCCTCTTAGCATGATAAAGAAGATTCATAGAGAGTGAGATGCCAGCTCCTTTCATTCAGTCAGTAGCTTCAATCATTTCTGGACGTTTTTCAATGGCAAAAATCAATGAATATTGTAAATGCACAAACAGTAATTTCTCCGCATTGCAAGGTGCAATTTTGAAATTTTTTGCTTTTTCCTGCTCCTCTTAGCATGATAAAGAAGATTCAAAGAGAGTGAGATGCCAGCTCCTTTCATTCAGTCAGTAGCTTCAAACATTTCTGGTATATGAATAACATGATGTTTTTCAATGGCAAAAATCAATGAATATTGTAAATGCACAAACAGTAATTTCTCCGCATTGCAAGGTGCAATTCTGAAATTTTTTGCTTTTTCCTGCTCCTCTTAGCATGATAAAGAAGATTCAAAGAGAGTGAGATGCCAGCTCCTTTCATTCAGTCAGTAGCTTCAATCATTTCTGGACGTTTTTCAATGGCAAAAATCAATGAATATTGTAAATGCACAAACAGTAATTTCTCCGCATTGCAAGGTGCAATTCTGAAATTTTTTGCTTTTTCCTGCTCCTCTTAGCATGATAAAGAAGATTCAAAGAGAGTGAGATGCCAGCTCCTTTCATTCAGTCAGTAGCTTCAATCATTTCTGGACGTTTTTCAATGGCAAAAATCAATGAATATTGTAAATGCACAAACAGTAATTTCTCCGCATTGCAAGGTGCAATTCTGAAATTTTTTGCTTTTTCCTGCTCCTCTTAGCATGATAAAGAAGATTCAAAGAGAATGAGATGCCAGCTCCTTTCATTCAGTCAGTAGCTTCAATCATTTCTGGACGTTTTTCAATGGCAAAAATCAGTGAATATTGTAAATGCACAAACAGTAATTTCTCCGCATTGCAAGGTGCAATTCTGAAATTTTTTGCTTTTCCTGCTCCTCTTAGCATGATAAAGAAGATTCAAAGAGTGAGATGCCAGCTCCTTTCATTCAGTCAGTAGCTTCAAACATTTCTGGTATATGAATAACATGATGTTTTTCAATGGCAAAAATCAATGAATATTGTAAATGCACAAACAGTAATTTCTCCGCATTGCAAGGTGCAATTTTGAAATTTTTTGCTTTTTCCTGCTCCTCTTAGCATGATAAAGAAGATTCAAAGAGAGTGAGATGCCAGCTCCTTTCATTCAGTCAGTAGCTTCAATCATTTCTGGACGTTTTTCAATGGCAAAAATCAATGAATATTGTAAATGCACAAACAGTAATTTCTCCGCATTGCAAGGTGCAATTCTGAAATTTTTTGCTTTTTCCTGCTCCTCTTAGCATGATAAAGAAGATTCAAAGAGAGTGAGATGCCAGCTCCTTTCATTCAGTCAGTAGCTTCAAACATTTCTGGTATATGAATAACATGATGTTTTTCAATGTCAAAAATCAATGAATATTGTAAATGCACAAACAGTAATTTCTCCGCATTGCAAGGTGCAATTCTGAAATTTTTTGCTTTTTCCTGCTCCTCTTAGCATGATAAATAAGATTCAAAGAGAGTGAGATGCCAGCTCCTTTCATTCAGTCAGTAGCTTCAATCATTTCTGGACGTTTTTCAATGGCAAAAATCAATGAATATTGTAAATGCACAAACAGTAATTTCTCCGCATTGCAAGGTGCAATTCTGAAATTTTTTGCTTTTTCCTGCTCCTCTTAGCATGATAAATAAGATTCAAAGAGAGTGAGATGCCAGCTCCTTTCATTCAGTCAGTAGCTTCAATCATTTCTGGACGTTTTTCAATGGCAAAAATCAATGAATATTGTAAATGCACAAACAGTAATTTCTCCGCATTGCAAGGTGCAATTCTGAAATTTTTTGCTTTTTCCTGCTCCTCTTAGCATGATAAAGAAGATTCAAAGAGAGTGAGATGCCAGCTCCTTTCTTTCAGTCAGTAGCTTCAAACATTTCTGGTATATGAATAACATGATGTTTTTCAATTTCAAAAATCAATGAATATTGTAAATGCACAAACAGTAATTTCTCCGCATTGCAAGGTGCAATTCTGAAATTTTTTGCTTTTTCCTGCTCCTCTTAGCATGATAAAGAAGATTCAAAGAGAGTGAGATGCCAGCTCCTTTCTTTCAGTCAGTAGCTTCAAACATTTCTGGTATATGAATAACATGATGTTTTTCAATGGCAAAAATCAATGAATATTGTAAATGCACAAACAGTAATTTCTCCGCATTGCAAGGTGCAATTCTGAAATTTTTTGCTTTTTCCTGCTCCTCTTAGCATGATAAAGAAGATTCAAAGAGAGTGAGATGCCAGCTCCTTTCATTCAGTCAGTAGCTTCAATCATTTCTGGACGTTTTTCAATGGCAAAAATCAATGAATATTTTAAATGCACAAACAGTAATTTCTCCGCATTGCAAGGTGCAATTCTGAAATTTTTTGCTTTTTCCTGCTCCTCTTAGCATGATAAAGAAGATTCAAAGAGAGTGAGATGCCAGCTCCTTTCATTCAGTCAGTAGCTTCAAACATTTCTGGTATATGAATAACATGATGTTTTTCAATGGTAAAAATCAATGAATATTGTAAATGCACAAACAGTAATTTCTCCGCATTGCAAGGTGCAATTCTGAAATTTTTTGCTTTTTCCTGCTCCTCTTAGCATGATAAAGAAGATTCAAAGAGAGTGAGATGCCAGCTCCTTTCATTCAGTCAGTAGCTTCAATCATTTCTGGTATATGAATAACATGATGTTTTTCAATGGCAAAAATCAATGAATATTGTAAATGCACAAACAGTAATTTATCCGCATTGCAAGGTGCAATTCTGAAATTTTTTGCTTTTTCCTGCTCCTCTTAGCATGATAAAGAAGATTCAAAGAGAGTGAGATGCCAGCTCCTTTCATTCAGTCAGTAGCTTCAAACATTTCTGGTATATGAATAACATGAAGTTTTTCAATGGCAAAAATCAATGAATATTGTAAATGCACAAACAGTAATTTCTCCGCATTGCAAGGTGCAATTCTGAAATTTTTTGCTTTTTCCTGCTCCTCTTAGCATGATAAAGAAGATTCAAAGAGAGTGAGATGCCAGCTCCTTTCATTCAGTCAGTAGCTTCAATCATTTCTGGACGTTTTTCAATGGCAAAAATCAATGAATATTGTAAATGCACAAACAGTAATTTCTCCGCATTGCAAGGTGCAATTCTGAAATTTTTTGCTTTTTCCTGCTCCTCTTAGCATGATAAAGAAGATTCAAAGAGAGCGAGATGCCAGCTCCTTTCATTCAGTCAGTAGCTTCAATCATTTCTGGAAGGTTTTCAATGGCAAAAATCAATGAATATTGTAAATGCACAAACAGTAATTTCTCCGCATTGCAAGGTGCAATTCTGAAATTTTTTGCTTTTTCCTGCTCCTCTTAGCATGATAAAGAAGATTCATAGAGAGTGAGATGCCAGCTCCTTTCATTCAGTCAGTAGCTTCAATCATTTCTGGACGTTTTTCAATGGCAAAAATCAATGAATATTGTAAATGCACAAACAGTAATTTCTCCGCATTGCAAGGTGCAATTCTGAAATTTTTTGCTTTTTCCTGCTCCTCTTAGCATGATAAAGAAGATTCAAAGAGAGTGAGATGCCAGCTCCTTTCATTCAGTCAGTAGCTTCAAACATTTCTGGTATATGAATAACATGATGTTTTTCAATGGCAAAAATCAATGAATATTGTAAATGCACAAACAGTAATTTCTCCGCATTGCAAGGTGCAATTCTGAAATTTTTTGCTTTTTCCTGCTCCTCTTAGCATGATAAAGAAGATTCAAAGAGAGTGAGATGCCAGCTCCTTTCATTCAGTCAGTAGCTTCAATCATTTCTGGACGTTTTTCAATGGCAAAAATCAATGAATATTGTAAATGCACAAACAGTAATTTCTCCGCATTGCAAGGTGCAATTCTGAAATTTTTTGCTTTTTCCTGCTCCTCTTAGCATGATAAAGAAGATTCAAAGAGAGTGAGATGCCAGCTCCTTTCATTCAGTCAGTAGCTTCAATCATTTCTGGTATATGAATAACATGATGTTTTTCAATGGCAAAAATCAATGAATATTGTAAATGCACAAACAGTAATTTATCCGCATTGCAAGGTGCAATTCTGAAATTTTTTGCTTTTTCCTGCTCCTCTTAGCATGATAAAGAAGATTCAAAGAGAGTGAGATGCCAGCTCCTTTCATTCAGTCAGTAGCTTCAAACATTTCTGGTATATGAATAACGTGAAGTTTTTCAATGGCAAAAATCAATGAATATTGTAAATGCACAAACAGTAATTTCTCCGCATTGCAAGGTGCAATTCTGAAATTTTTTGCTTTTTCCTGCTCCTCTTAGCATGATAAAGAAGATTCAAAGAGAGTGAGATGCCAGCTCCTTTCATTCAGTCAGTAGCTTCAATCATTTCTGGACGTTTTTCAATGGCAAAAATCAATGAATATTGTAAATGCACAAACAGTAATTTCTCCGCATTGCAAGGTGCAATTCTGAAATTTTTTGCTTTTTCCTGCTCCTCTTAGCATGATAAAGAAGATTCAAAGAGAGCGAGATGCCAGCTCCTTTCATTCAGTCAGTAGCTTCAATCATTTCTGGAAGGTTTTCAATGGCAAAAATCAATGAATATTGTAAATGCACAAACAGTAATTTCTCCGCATTGCAAGGTGCAATTCTGAAATTTTTTGCTTTTTCCTGCTCCTCTTAGCATGATAAAGAAGATTCATAGAGAGTGAGATGCCAGCTCCTTTCATTCAGTCAGTAGCTTCAATCATTTCTGGACGTTTTTCAATGGCAAAAATCAATGAATATTGTAAATGCACAAACAGTAATTTCTCCGCATTGCAAGGTGCAATTTTGAAATTTTTTGCTTTTTCCTGCTCCTCTTAGCATGATAAAGAAGATTCAAAGAGAGTGAGATGCCAGCTCCTTTCATTCAGTCAGTAGCTTCAAACATTTCTGGTATATGAATAACATGATGTTTTTCAATGGCAAAAATCAATGAATATTGTAAATGCACAAACAGTAATTTCTCCGCATTGCAAGGTGCAATTCTGAAATTTTTTGCTTTTTCCTGCTCCTCTTAGCATGATAAAGAAGATTCAAAGAGAGTGAGATGCCAGCTCCTTTCATTCAGTCAGTAGCTTCAATCATTTCTGGACGTTTTTCAATGGCAAAAATCAATGAATATTGTAAATGCACAAACAGTAATTTCTCCGCATTGCAAGGTGCAATTCTGAAATTTTTTGCTTTTTCCTGCTCCTCTTAGCATGATAAAGAAGATTCAAAGAGAGTGAGATGCAAGCTCCTTTCATTCAGTCAGTAGCTTCAATCATTTCTGGACGTTTTTCAATGGCAAAAATCAATGAATATTGTAAATGCACAAACAGTAATTTCTCCGCATTGCAAGGTGCAATTCTGAAATTTTTTGCTTTTTCCTGCTCCTCTTAGCATGATAAAGAAGATTCAAAGAGAGTGAGATGCCAGCTCCTTTCATTCAGTCAGTAGCTTCAATCATTTCTGGACGTTTTTCAATGGCAAAAATCAGTGAATATTGTAAATGCACAAACAGTAATTTCTCCGCATTGCAAGGTGCAATTCTGAAATTTTTTGCTTTTTCCTGCTCCTCTTAGCATGATAAAGAAGATTCAAAGAGTGAGATGCCAGCTCCTTTCATTCAGTCAGTAGCTTCAAACATTTCTGGTATATGAATAACATGATGTTTTTCAATGGCAAAAATCAATGAATATTGTAAATGCACAAACAGTAATTTCTCCGCATTGCAAGGTGCAATTTTGAAATTTTTTGCTTTTTCCTGCTCCTCTTAGCATGATAAAGAAGATTCAAAGAGAGTGAGATGCCAGCTCCTTTCATTCAGTCAGTAGCTTCAATCATTTCTGGACGTTTTTCAATGGCAAAAATCAATGAATATTGTAAATGCACAAACAGTAATTTCTCCGCATTGCAAGGTGCAATTCTGAAATTTTTTGCTTTTTCCTGCTCCTCTTAGCATGATAAAGAAGATTCAAAGAGAGTGAGATGCCAGCTCCTTTCATTCAGTCAGTAGCTTCAAACATTTCTGGTATATGAATAACATGATGTTTTTCAATGTCAAAAATCAATGAATATTGTAAATGCACAAACAGTAATTTCTCCGCATTGCAAGGTGCAATTCTGAAATTTTTTGCTTTTTCCTGCTCCTCTTAGCATGATAAATAAGATTCAAAGAGAGTGAGATGCCAGCTCCTTTCATTCAGTCAGTAGCTTCAATCATTTCTGGACGTTTTTCAATGGCAAAAATCAATGAATATTGTAAATGCACAAACAGTAATTTCTCCGCATTGCAAGGTGCAATTCTGAAATTTTTTGCTTTTTCCTGCTCCTCTTAGCATGATAAAGAAGATTCAAAGAGAGTGAGATGCCAGCTCCTTTCATTCAGTCAGTAGCTTCAATCATTTCTGGACGTTTTTCAATGGCAAAAATCAATGAATATTGTAAATGCACAAACAGTAATTTCTCCGCATTGCAAGGTGCAATTCTGAAATTTTTTGCTTTTTCCTGCTCCTCTTAGCATGATAAAGAAGATTCAAAGAGAGTGAGATGCCAGCTCCTTTCATTCAGTCAGTAGCTTCAAACATTTCTGGTATATGAATAACATGATGTTTTTCAATGGCAAAAATCAATGAATATTGTAAATGCACAAACAGTAATTTCTCCGCATTGCAAGGTGCAATTCTGAAATTTTTTGCTTTTTCCTGCTCCTCTTAGCATGATAAAGAAGATTCAAAGAGAGTGAGATGCCAGCTCCTTTCATTCAGTCAGTAGCTTCAAACATTTCTGGTATATGAATAACATGATGTTTTTCAATGGCAAAAATCAATGAATATTGTAAATGCACAAACAGTAATTTCTCCGCATTGCAAGGTGCAATTCTGAAATTTTTTGCTTTTTCCTGCTCCTCTTAGCATGATAAAGAAGATTCAAAGAGAGTGAGATGCCAGCTCCTTTCTTTCAGTCAGTAGCTTCAAACATTTCTGGTATATGAATAACATGATGTTTTTCAATGGCAAAAATCAATGAATATTGTAAATGCACAAACAGTAATTTCTCCGCATTGCAAGGTGCAATTCTGAAATTTTTTGCTTTTTCCTGCTCCTCTTAGCATGATAAAGAAGATTCAAAGAGAGTGAGATGCCAGCTCCTTTCATTCAGTCAGTAGCTTCAATCATTTCTGGACGTTTTTCAATGGCAAAAATCAATGAATATTGTAAATGCACAAACAGTAATTTCTCCGCATTGCAAGGTGCAATTCTGAAATTTTTTGCTTTTTCCTGCTCCTCTTAGCATGATAAAGAAGATTCAAAGAGAGTGAGATGCCAGCTCCTTTCATTCAGTCAGTAGCTTCAAACATTTCTGGTATATGAATAACATGATGTTTTTCAATGGTAAAAATCAATGAATATTGTAAATGCACAAACAGTAATTTCTCCGCATTGCAAGGTGCAATTCTGAAATTTTTTGCTTTTTCCTGCTCCTCTTAGCATGATAAAGAAGATTCAAAGAGAGTGAGATGCCAGCTCCTTTCATTCAGTCAGTAGCTTCAATCATTTCTGGTATATGAATAACATGATGTTTTTCAATGGCAAAAATCAATGAATATTGTAAATGCACAAACAGTAATTTATCCGCATTGCAAGGTGCAATTCTGAAATTTTTTGCTTTTTCCTGCTCCTCTTAGCATGATAAAGAAGATTCAAAGAGAGTGAGATGCCAGCTCCTTTCATTCAGTCAGTAGCTTCAAACATTTCTGGTATATGAATAACATGAAGTTTTTCAATGGCAAAAATCAATGAATATTGTAAATGCACAAACAGTAATTTCTCCGCATTGCAAGGTGCAATTCTGAAATTTTTTGCTTTTTCCTGCTCCTCTTAGCATGATAAAGAAGATTCAAAGAGAGTGAGATGCCAGCTCCTTTCATTCAGTCAGTAGCTTCAATCATTTCTGGACGTTTTTCAATGGCAAAAATCAATGAATATTGTAAATGCACAAACAGTAATTTCTCCGCATTGCAAGGTGCAATTCTGAAATTTTTTGCTTTTTCCTGCTCCTCTTAGCATGATAAAGAAGATTCAAAGAGAGCGAGATGCCAGCTCCTTTCATTCAGTCAGTAGCTTCAATCATTTCTGGAAGGTTTTCAATGGCAAAAATCAATGAATATTGTAAATGCACAAACAGTAATTTCTCCGCATTGCAAGGTGCAATTCTGAAATTTTTTGCTTTTTCCTGCTCCTCTTAGCATGATAAAGAAGATTCATAGAGAGTGAGATGCCAGCTCCTTTCATTCAGTCAGTAGCTTCAATCATTTCTGGACGTTTTTCAATGGCAAAAATCAATGAATATTGTAAATGCACAAACAGTAATTTCTCCGCATTGCAAGGTGCAATTCTGAAATTTTTTGCTTTTTCCTGCTCCTCTTAGCATGATAAAGAAGATTCAAAGAGAGTGAGATGCCAGCTCCTTTCATTCAGTCAGTAGCTTCAAACATTTCTGGTATATGAATAACATGATGTTTTTCAATGGCAAAAATCAATGAATATTGTAAATGCACAAACAGTAATTTCTCCGCATTGCAAGGTGCAATTCTGAAATTTTTTGCTTTTTCCTGCTCCTCTTAGCATGATAAAGAAGATTCAAAGAGAGTGAGATGCCAGCTCCTTTCATTCAGTCAGTAGCTTCAATCATTTCTGGACGTTTTTCAATGGCAAAAATCAATGAATATTGTAAATGCACAAACAGTAATTTCTCCGCATTGCAAGGTGCAATTCTGAAATTTTTTGCTTTTTCCTGCTCCTCTTAGCATGATAAAGAAGATTCAAAGAGAGTGAGATGCCAGCTCCTTTCATTCAGTCAGTAGCTTCAATCATTTCTGGACGTTTTTCAATGGCAAAAATCAATGAATATTGTAAATGCACAAACAGTAATTTCTCCGCATTGCAAGGTGCAATTCTGAAATTTTTTGCTTTTTCCTGCTCCTCTTAGCATGATAAAGAAGATTCAAAGAGAGTGAGATGCCAGCTCCTTTCATTCAGTCAGTAGCTTCAATCATTTCTGGACGTTTTTCAATGGCAAAAATCAGTGAATATTGTAAATGCACAAACAGTAATTTCTCCGCATTGCAAGGTGCAATTCTGAAATTTTTTGCTTTTTCCTGCTCCTCTTAGCATGATAAAGAAGATTCAAAGAGAGTGAGATGCCAGCTCCTTTCATTCAGTCAGTAGCTTCAAACATTTCTGGTATATGAATAACATGATGTTTTTCAATGGCAAAAATCAATGAATATTGTAAATGCACAAACAGTAATTTCTCCGCATTGCAAGGTGCAATTCTGAAATTTTTTGCTTTTTCCTGCTCCTCTTAGCATGATAAAGAAGATTCAAAGAGAGTGAGATGCCAGCTCCTTTCATTCAGTCAGTAGCTTCAATCATTTCTGGACGTTTTTCAATGGCAAAAATCAATGAATATTGTAAATGCACAAACAGTAATTTCTCCGCATTGCAAGGTGCAATTCTGAAATTTTTTGCTTTTTCCTGCTCCTCTTAGCATGATAAAGAAGATTCAAAGAGAGTGAGATGCCAGCTCCTTTCATTCAGTCAGTAGCTTCAAACATTTCTGGTATATGAATAACATGATGTTTTTCAATGGCAAAAATCAATGAATATTGTAAATGCACAAACAGTAATTTCTCCGCATTGCAAGGTGCAATTCTGAAATTTTTTGCTTTTTCCTGCTCCTCTTAGCATGATAAAGAAGATTCAAAGAGAGTGAGATGCCAGCTCCTTTCATTCAGTCAGTAGCTTCAATCATTTCTGGACGTTTTTCAATGGCAAAAATCAATGAATATTGTAAATGCACAAACAGTAATTTCTCCGCATTGCAAGGTGCAATTCTGAAATTTTTTGCTTTTTCCTGCTCCTCTTAGCATGATAAAGAAGATTCAAAGAGAGTGAGATGCCAGCTCCTTTCATTCAGTCAGTAGCTTCAATCATTTCTGGAAGTTTTTCAATGGCAAAAATCAATGAATATTGTAAATGCACAAACAGTAATTTCTCCGCATTGCAAGGTGCAATTCTGAAATTTTTTGCTTTTTCCTGCTCCTCTTAGCATGATAAAGAAGATTCAAAGAGAGTGAGATGCCAGCTCCTTTCATTCAGTCAGTAGCTTCAATCATTTCTGGACGTTTTTCAATGGCAAAAATCAATGAATATTGTAAATGCACAAACAGTAATTTCTCCGCATTGCAAGGTGCAATTCTGAAATTTTTTGCTTTTTCCTGCTCCTCTTAGCATGATAAAGAAGATTCAAAGAGAGTGAGATGCCAGCTCCTTTCATTCAGTCAGTAGCTTCAATCATTTCTGGACGTTTTTCAATGGCAAAAATCAGTGAATATTGTAAATGCACAAACAGTAATTTCTCCGCATTGCAAGGTGCAATTCTGAAATTTTTTGCTTTTTCCTGCTCCTCTTAGCATGATAAAGAAGATTCAAAGAGAGTGAGATGCCAGCTCCTTTCATTCAGTCAGTAGCTTCAAACATTTCTGGTATATGAATAACATGATGTTTTTCAATGGCAAAAATCAATGAATATTGTAAATGCACAAACAGTAATTTCTCCGCATTGCAAGGTGCAATTCTGAAATTTTTTGCTTTTTCCTGCTCCTCTTAGCATGATAAAGAAGATTCAAAGAGAGTGAGATGCCAGCTCCTTTCATTCAGTCAGTAGCTTCAATCATTTCTGGTATATGAATAACATGATGTTTTTCAATGGCAAAAATCAATGAATATTGTAAATGCACAAACAGTAATTTATCCGCATTGCAAGGTGCAATTCTGAAATTTTTTGCTTTTTCCTGCTCCTCTTAGCATGATAAAGAAGATTCAAAGAGAGTGAGATGCCAGCTCCTTTCATTCAGTCAGTAGCTTCAAACATTTCTGGTATATGAATAACATGATGTTTTTCAATGGTAAAAATCAATGAATATTGTAAATGCACAAACAGTAATTTCTCCGCATTGCAAGGTGCAATTCTGAAATTTTTTGCTTTTTCCTGCTCCTCTTAGCATGATAAAGAAGATTCAAAGAGAGTGAGATGCCAGCTCCTTTCATTCAGTCAGTAGCTTCAATCATTTCTGGACGTTTTTCAATGGCAAAAATCAATGAATATTGTAAATGCACAAACAGTAATTTCTCCGCATTGCAAGGTGCAATTCTGAAATTTTTTGCTTTTTCCTGCTCCTCTTAGCATGATAAAGAAGATTCAAAGAGAGTGAGATGCCAGCTCCTTTCATTCAGTCAGTAGCTTCAATCATTTCTGGACGTTTTTCAATGGCAAAAATCAGTGAATATTGTAAATGCACAAACAGTAATTTCTCCGCATTGCAAGGTGCAATTCTGAAATTTTTTGCTTTTTCCTGCTCCTCTTAGCATGATAAAGAAGATTCAAAGAGAGTGAGATGCCAGCTCCTTTCATTCAGTCAGTAGCTTCAAACATTTCTGGTATATGAATAACATGATGTTTTTCAATGGCAAAAATCAATGAATATTGTAAATGCACAAACAGTAATTTCTCCGCATTGCAAGGTGCAATTCTGAAATTTTTTGCTTTTTCCTGCTCCTCTTAGCATGATAAAGAAGATTCAAAGAGAGTGAGATGCCAGCTCCTTTCATTCAGTCAGTAGCTTCAATCATTTCTGGACGTTTTTCAATGGCAAAAATCAATGAATATTGTAAATGCACAAACAGTAATTTCTCCGCATTGCAAGGTGCAATTCTGAAATTTTTTGCTTTTTCCTGCTCCTCTTAGCATGATAAAGAAGATTCAAAGAGAGTGAGATGCCAGCTCCTTTCATTCAGTCAGTAGCTTCAAACATTTCTGGTATATGAATAACATGATGTTTTTCAATGGCAAAAATCAATGAATATTGTAAATGCACAAACAGTAATTTCTCCGCATTGCAAGGTGCAATTCTGAAATTTTTTGCTTTTTCCTGCTCCTCTTAGCATGATAAAGAAGATTCAAAGAGAGTGAGATGCCAGCTCCTTTCATTCAGTCAGTAGCTTCAATCATTTCTGGACGTTTTTCAATGGCAAAAATCAATGAATATTGTAAATGCACAAACAGTAATTTCTCCGCATTGCAAGGTGCAATTCTGAAATTTTTTGCTTTTTCCTGCTCCTCTTAGCATGATAAAGAAGATTCAAAGAGAGTGAGATGCCAGCTCCTTTCATTCAGTCAGTAGCTTCAATCATTTCTGGAAGTTTTTCAATGGCAAAAATCAATGAATATTGTAAATGCACAAACAGTAATTTCTCCGCATTGCAAGGTGCAATTCTGAAATTTTTTGCTTTTTCCTGCTCCTCTTAGCATGATAAAGAAGATTCAAAGAGAGTGAGATGCCAGCTCCTTTCATTCAGTCAGTAGCTTCAATCATTTCTGGACGTTTTTCAATGGCAAAAATCAATGAATATTGTAAATGCACAAACAGTAATTTCTCCGCATTGCAAGGTGCAATTCTGAAATTTTTTGCTTTTTCCTGCTCCTCTTAGCATGATAAAGAAGATTCAAAGAGAGTGAGATGCCAGCTCCTTTCATTCAGTCAGTAGCTTCAATCATTTCTGGACGTTTTTCAATGGCAAAAATCAGTGAATATTGTAAATGCACAAACAGTAATTTCTCCGCATTGCAAGGTGCAATTCTGAAATTTTTTGCTTTTTCCTGCTCCTCTTAGCATGATAAAGAAGATTCAAAGAGAGTGAGATGCCAGCTCCTTTCATTCAGTCAGTAGCTTCAAACATTTCTGGTATATGAATAACATGATGTTTTTCAATGGCAAAAATCAATGAATATTGTAAATGCACAAACAGTAATTTCTCCGCATTGCAAGGTGCAATTCTGAAATTTTTTGCTTTTTCCTGCTCCTCTTAGCATGATAAAGAAGATTCAAAGAGAGTGAGATGCCAGCTCCTTTCATTCAGTCAGTAGCTTCAATCATTTCTGGTATATGAATAACATGATGTTTTTCAATGGCAAAAATCAATGAATATTGTAAATGCACAAACAGTAATTTATCCGCATTGCAAGGTGCAATTCTGAAATTTTTTGCTTTTTCCTGCTCCTCTTAGCATGATAAAGAAGATTCAAAGAGAGTGAGATGCCAGCTCCTTTCATTCAGTCAGTAGCTTCAAACATTTCTGGTATATGAATAACATGATGTTTTTCAATGGTAAAAATCAATGAATATTGTAAATGCACAAACAGTAATTTCTCCGCATTGCAAGGTGCAATTCTGAAATTTTTTTCTTTTTCCTGCTCCTCTTAGCATGATAACGAAGATTCAAAGAGAGTGAGATGCCAGCTCCTTTCATTCAGTCAGTAGCTTCAATCATTTCTGGACGTTTTTCAATGGCAAAAATCAATGAATATTGTACATGCACAAACAGTAATTTCTCCGCATTGCAAGGTGCAATTCTGAAATTTTTTGCTTTTTCCTGCTCCTCTTAGCATGATAAAGAAGATTCAAATAGAGTGAGATGCCAGCTCCTTTCATTCAGTCAGTAGCTTCAAACATTTCTGGTATATGAATAACATGATGTTTTTCAATGGTAAAAATCAATGAATATTGTAAATGCACAAACAGTAATTTCTCCGCATTGCAAGGTGCAATTCTGAAATTTTTTGCTTTTTCCTGCTCCTCTTAGCATGATAAAGAAGATTCAAAGAGAGTGAGATGCCAGCTCCTTTCATTCAGTCAGTAGCTTCAATCATTTCTGGTATATGAATAACATGATGTTTTTCAATGGCAAAAATCAATGAATATTGTAAATGTACAAACAGTAATTTATCCGCATTGCAAGGTGCAATTCTGAAATTTTTTGCTTTTTCCTGCTCCTCTTAGCATGATAAAGAAGATTCAAAGAGAGTGAGATGCCAGCTCCTTTCATTCAGTCAGTAGCTTCAAACATTTCTGGTATATGAATAACATGAAGTTTTTCAATGGCAAAAATCAATGAATATTGTAAATGCACAAACAGTAATTTCTCCGCATTGCAAGGTGCAATTCTGAAATTTTTTGCTTTTTCCTGCTCCTCTTAGCATGATAAAGAAGATTCAAAGAGAGTGAGATGCCAGCTCCTTTCATTCAGTCAGTAGCTTCAATCATTTCTGGACGTTTTTCAATGGCAAAAATCAATGAATATTGTAAATGCACAAACAGTAATTTCTCCGCATTGCAAGGTGCAATTCTGAAATTTTTTGCTTTTTCCTGCTCCTCTTAGCATGATAAAGAAGATTCAAAGAGAGCGAGATGCCAGCTCCTTTCATTCAGTCAGTAGCTTCAATCATTTCTGGAAGGTTTTCAATGGCAAAAATCAATGAATATTGTAAATGCACAAACAGTAATTTCTCCGCATTGCAAGGTGCAATTCTGAAATTTTTTGCTTTTTCCTGCTCCTCTTAGCATGATAAAGAAGATTCATAGAGAGTGAGATGCCAGCTCCTTTCATTCAGTCAGTAGCTTCAATCATTTCTGGACGTTTTTCAATGGCAAAAATCAATGAATATTGTAAATGCACAAACAGTAATTTCTCCGCATTGCAAGGTGCAATTCTGAAATTTTTTGCTTTTTCCTGCTCCTCTTAGCATGATAAAGAAGATTCAAAGAGAGTGAGATGCCAGCTCCTTTCATTCAGTCAGTAGCTTCAAACATTTCTGGTATATGAATAACATGATGTTTTTCAATGGCAAAAATCAATGAATATTGTAAATGCACAAACAGTAATTTCTCCGCATTGCAAGGTGCAATTCTGAAATTTTTTGCTTTTTCCTGCTCCTCTTAGCATGATAAAGAAGATTCAAAGAGAGTGAGATGCCAGCTCCTTTCATTCAGTCAGTAGCTTCAATCATTTCTGGACGTTTTTCAATGGCAAAAATCAATGAATATTGTAAATGCACAAACAGTAATTTCTCCGCATTGCAAGGTGCAATTCTGAAATTTTTTGCTTTTTCCTGCTCCTCTTAGCATGATAAAGAAGATTCAAAGAGAGTGAGATGCCAGCTCCTTTCATTCAGTCAGTAGCTTCAATCATTTCTGGAAGTTTTTCAATGGCAAAAATCAATGAATATTCTAAATGCACAAACAGTAATTTCTCCGCATTGCAAGGTGCAATTCTGAAATTTTTTGCTTTTTCCTGCTCCTCTTAGCATGATAAAGAAGATTCAAAGAGAGTGAGATGCCAGCTCCTTTCATTCAGTCAGTAGCTTCAATCATTTCTGGACGTTTTTCAATGGCAAAAATCAATGAATATTGTAAATGCACAAACAGTAATTTCTCCGCATTGCAAGGTGCAATTCTGAAATTTTTTGCTTTTTCCTGCTCCTCTTAGCATGATAAAGAAGATTCAAAGAGAGTGAGATGCCAGCTCCTTTCATTCAGTCAGTAGCTTCAATCATTTCTGGACGTTTTTCAATGGCAAAAATCAGTGAATATTGTAAATGCACAAACAGTAATTTCTCCGCATTGCAAGGTGCAATTCTGAATTTTTTTGCTTTTTCCTGCTCCTCTTAGCATGATAAAGAAGATTCAAAGAGAGTGAGATGCCAGCTCCTTTCATTCAGTCAGTAGCTTCAAACATTTCTGGTATATGAATAACATGATGTTTTTCAATGGCAAAAATCAATGAATATTGTAAATGCACAAACAGTAATTTCTCCGCATTGCAAGGTGCAATTCTGAAATTTTTTGCTTTTTCCTGCTCCTCTTAGCATGATAAAGAAGATTCAAAGAGAGTGAGATGCCAGCTCCTTTCATTCAGTCAGTAGCTTCAATCATTTCTGGTATATGAATAACATGATGTTTTTCAATGGCAAAAATCAATGAATATTGTAAATGCACAAACAGTAATTTATCCGCATTGCAAGGTGCAATTCTGAAATTTTTTGCTTTTTCCTGCTCCTCTTAGCATGATAAAGAAGATTCAAAGAGAGTGAGATGCCAGCTCCTTTCATTCAGTCAGTAGCTTCAAACATTTCTGGTATATGAATAACATGATGTTTTTCAATGGTAAAAATCAATGAATATTGTAAATGCACAAACAGTAATTTCTCCGCATTGCAAGGTGCAATTCTGAAATTTTTTGCTTTTTCCTGCTCCTCTTAGCATGATAAAGAAGATTCAAAGAGAGTGAGATGCCAGCTCCTTTCATTCAGTCAGTAGCTTCAATCATTTCTGGACGTTTTTCAATGGCAAAAATCAATGAATATTGTAAATGCACAAACAGTAATTTCTCCGCATTGCAAGGTGCAATTCTGAAATTTTTTGCTTTTTCCTGCTCCTCTTAGCATGATAAAGAAGATTCAAAGAGAGTGAGATGCCAGCTCCTTTCATTCAGTCAGTAGCTTCAATCATTTCTGGACGTTTTTCAATGGCAAAAATCAGTGAATATTGTAAATGCACAAACAGTAATTTCTCCGCATTGCAAGGTGCAATTCTGAAATTTTTTGCTTTTTCCTGCTCCTCTTAGCATGATAAAGAAGATTCAAAGAGAGTGAGATGCCAGCTCCTTTCATTCAGTCAGTAGCTTCAAACATTTCTGGTATATGAATAACATGATGTTTTTCAATGGCAAAAATCAATGAATATTGTAAATGCACAAACAGTAATTTCTCCGCATTGCAAGGTGCAATTCTGAAATTTTTTGCTTTTTCCTGCTCCTCTTAGCATGATAAAGAAGATTCAAAGAGAGTGAGATGCCAGCTCCTTTCATTCAGTCAGTAGCTTCAATCATTTCTGGACGTTTTTCAATGGCAAAAATCAATGAATATTGTAAATGCACAAACAGTAATTTCTCCGCATTGCAAGGTGCAATTCTGAAATTTTTTGCTTTTTCCTGCTCCTCTTAGCATGATAAAGAAGATTCAAAGAGAGTGAGATGCCAGCTCCTTTCATTCAGTCAGTAGCTTCAAACATTTCTGGTATATGAATAACATGATGTTTTTCAATGGCAAAAATCAATGAATATTGTAAATGCACAAACAGTAATTTCTCCGCATTGCAAGGTGCAATTCTGAAATTTTTTGCTTTTTCCTGCTCCTCTTAGCATGATAAAGAAGATTCAAAGAGAGTGAGATGCCAGCTCCTTTCATTCAGTCAGTAGCTTCAATCATTTCTGGACGTTTTTCAATGGCAAAAATCAATGAATATTGTAAATGCACAAACAGTAATTTCTCCGCATTGCAAGGTGCAATTCTGAAATTTTTTGCTTTTTCCTGCTCCTCTTAGCATGATAAAGAAGATTCAAAGAGAGTGAGATGCCAGCTCCTTTCATTCAGTCAGTAGCTTCAATCATTTCTGGAAGTTTTTCAATGGCAAAAATCAATGAATATTGTAAATGCACAAACAGTAATTTCTCCGCATTGCAAGGTGCAATTCTGAAATTTTTTGCTTTTTCCTGCTCCTCTTAGCATGATAAAGAAGATTCAAAGAGAGTGAGATGCCAGCTCCTTTCATTCAGTCAGTAGCTTCAATCATTTCTGGACGTTTTTCAATGGCAAAAATCAATGAATATTGTAAATGCACAAACAGTAATTTCTCCGCATTGCAAGGTGCAATTCTGAAATTTTTTGCTTTTTCCTGCTCCTCTTAGCATGATAAAGAAGATTCAAAGAGAGTGAGATGCCAGCTCCTTTCATTCAGTCAGTAGCTTCAATCATTTCTGGACGTTTTTCAATGGCAAAAATCAGTGAATATTGTAAATGCACAAACAGTAATTTCCCGCATTGCAAGGTGCAATTCTGAAATTTTTTGCTTTTTCCTGCTCCTCTTAGCATGATAAAGAAGATTCAAAGAGAGTGAGATGCCAGCTCCTTTCATTCAGTCAGTAGCTTCAAACATTTCTGGTATATGAATAACATGATGTTTTTCAATGGCAAAAATCAATGAATATTGTAAATGCACAAACAGTAATTTCTCCGCATTGCAAGGTGCAATTCTGAAATTTTTTGCTTTTTCCTGCTCCTCTTAGCATGATAAAGAAGATTCAAAGAGAGTGAGATGCCAGCTCCTTTCATTCAGTCAGTAGCTTCAATCATTTCTGGTATATGAATAACATGATGTTTTTCAATGGCAAAAATCAATGAATATTGTAAATGTACAAACAGTAATTTATCCGCATTGCAAGGTGCAATTCTGAAATTTTTTGCTTTTTCCTGCTCCTCTTAGCATGATAAAGAAGATTCAAAGAGAGTGAGATGCCAGCTCCTTTCATTCAGTCAGTAGCTTCAAACATTTCTGGTATATGAATAACATGAAGTTTTTCAATGGCAAAAATCAATGAATATTGTAAATGCACAAACAGTAATTTCTCCGCATTGCAAGGTGCAATTCTGAAATTTTTTGCTTTTTCCTGCTCCTCTTAGCATGATAAAGAAGATTCAAAGAGAGTGAGATGCCAGCTCCTTTCATTCAGTCAGTAGCTTCAATCATTTCTGGACGTTTTTCAATGGCAAAAATCAATGAATATTGTAAATGCACAAACAGTAATTTCTCCGCATTGCAAGGTGCAATTCTGAAATTTTTTGCTTTTTCCTGCTCCTCTTAGCATGATAAAGAAGATTCAAAGAGAGCGAGATGCCAGCTCCTTTCATTCAGTCAGTAGCTTCAATCATTTCTGGAAGGTTTTCAATGGCAAAAATCAATGAATATTGTAAATGCACAAACAGTAATTTCTCCGCATTGCAAGGTGCAATTCTGAAATTTTTTGCTTTTTCCTGCTCCTCTTAGCATGATAAAGAAGATTCATAGAGAGTGAGATGCCAGCTCCTTTCATTCAGTCAGTAGCTTCAATCATTTCTGGACGTTTTTCAATGGCAAAAATCAATGAATATTGTAAATGCACAAACAGTAATTTCTCCGCATTGCAAGGTGCAATTCTGAAATTTTTTGCTTTTTCCTGCTCCTCTTAGCATGATAAAGAAGATTCAAAGAGAGTGAGATGCCAGCTCCTTTCATTCAGTCAGTAGCTTCAAACATTTCTGGTATATGAATAACATGATGTTTTTCAATGGCAAAAATCAATGAATATTGTAAATGCACAAACAGTAATTTCTCCGCATTGCAAGGTGCAATTCTGAAATTTTTTGCTTTTTCCTGCTCCTCTTAGCATGATAAAGAAGATTCAAAGAGAGTGAGATGCCAGCTCCTTTCATTCAGTCAGTAGCTTCAATCATTTCTGGATGTTTTTCAATGGCAAAAATCAATGAATATTGTAAATGCACAAAAGTAATTTCTCCGCATTGCAAGGTGCAATTCTGAAATTTTTTGCTTTTTCCTGCTCCTCTTAGCATGATAAAGAAGATTCAAAGAGAGTGAGATGCCAGCTCCTTTCATTCAGTCAGTAGCTTCAATCATTTCTGGACGTTTTTCAATGGCAAAAATCAATGAATATTCTAAATGCACAAACAGTAATTTCTCCGCATTGCAAGGTGCAATTCTGAAATTTTTTGCTTTTTCCTGCTCCTCTTAGCATGATAAAGAAGATTCAAAGAGAGTGAGATGCCAGCTCCTTTCATTCAGTCAGTAGCTTCAATCATTTCTGGACGTTTTTCAATGGCAAAAATCAGTGAATATTGTAAATGCACAAACAGTAATTTCTCCGCATTGCAAGGTGCAATTCTGAAATTTTTTGCTTTTTCCTGCTCCTCTTAGCATGATAAAGAAGATTCAAAGAGAGTGAGATGCCAGCTCCTTTCATTCAGTCAGTAGCTTCAAACATTTCTGGTATATGAATAACATGATGTTTTTCAATGGCAAAAATCAATGAATATTGTAAATGCACAAACAGTAATTTCTCCGCATTGCAAGGTGCAATTCTGAAATTTTTTGCTTTTTCCTGCTCCTCTTAGCATGATAAAGAAGATTCAAAGAGAGTGAGATGCCAGCTCCTTTCATTCAGTCAGTAGCTTCAATCATTTCTGGACGTTTTTCAATGGCAAAAATCAATGAATATTGTAAATGCACAAACAGTAATTTCTCCGCATTGCAAGGTGCAATTCTGAAATTTTTTGCTTTTTCCTGCTCCTCTTAGCATGATAAAGAAGATTCAAAGAGAGTGAGATGCCAGCTCCTTTCATTCAGTCAGTAGCTTCAAACATTTCTGGTATATGAATAACATGATGTTTTTCAATGGCAAAAATCAATGAATATTGTAAATGCACAAACAGTAATTTCTCCGCATTGCAAGGTGCAATTCTGAAATTTTTTGCTTTTTCCTGCTCCTCTTAGCATGATAAAGAAGATTCAAAGAGAGTGAGATGCCAGCTCCTTTCATTCAGTCAGTAGCTTCAATCATTTCTGGACGTTTTTCAATGGCAAAAATCAATGAATATTGTAAATGCACAAACAGTAATTTCTCCGCATTGCAAGGTGCAATTCTGAAATTTTTTGCTTTTTCCTGCTCCTCTTAGCATGATAAAGAAGATTCAAAGAGAGTGAGATGCCAGCTCCTTTCATTCAGTCAGTAGCTTCAATCATTTCTGGAAGTTTTTCAATGGCAAAAATCAATGAATATTGTAAATGCACAAACAGTAATTTCTCCGCATTGCAAGGTGCAATTCTGAAATTTTTTGCTTTTTCCTGCTCCTCTTAGCATGATAAAGAAGATTCAAAGAGAGTGAGATGCCAGCTCCTTTCATTCAGTCAGTAGCTTCAATCATTTCTGGACGTTTTTCAATGGCAAAAATCAATGAATATTGTAAATGCACAAACAGTAATTTCTCCGCATTGCAAGGTGCAATTCTGAAATTTTTTGCTTTTTCCTGCTCCTCTTAGCATGATAAAGAAGATTCAAAGAGAGTGAGATGCCAGCTCCTTTCATTCAGTCAGTAGCTTCAATCATTTCTGGACGTTTTTCAATGGCAAAAATCAGTGAATATTGTAAATGCACAAACAGTAATTTCTCCGCATTGCAAGGTGCAATTCTGAAATTTTTTGCTTTTTCCTGCTCCTCTTAGCATGATAAAGAAGATTCAAAGAGAGTGAGATGCCAGCTCCTTTCATTCAGTCAGTAGCTTCAAACATTTCTGGTATATGAATAACATGATGTTTTTCAATGGCAAAAATCAATGAATATTGTAAATGCACAAACAGTAATTTCTCCGCATTGCAAGGTGCAATTCTGAAATTTTTTGCTTTTTCCTGCTCCTCTTAGCATGATAAAGAAGATTCAAAGAGAGTGAGATGCCAGCTCCTTTCATTCAGTCAGTAGCTTCAATCATTTCTGGTATATGAATAACATGATGTTTTTCAATGGCAAAAATCAATGAATATTGTAAATGCACAAACAGTAATTTATCCGCATTGCAAGGTGCAATTCTGAAATTTTTTGCTTTTTCCTGCTCCTCTTAGCATGATAAAGAAGATTCAAAGAGAGTGAGATGCCAGCTCCTTTCATTCAGTCAGTAGCTTCAAACATTTCTGGTATATGAATAACATGATGTTTTTCAATGGTAAAAATCAATGAATATTGTAAATGCACAAACAGTAATTTCTCCGCATTGCAAGGTGCAATTCTGAAATTTTTTGCTTTTTCCTGCTCCTCTTAGCATGATAACGAAGATTCAAAGAGAGTGAGATGCCAGCTCCTTTCATTCAGTCAGTAGCTTCAATCATTTCTGGACGTTTTTCAATGGCAAAAATCAATGAATATTGTACATGCACAAACAGTAATTTCTCCGCATTGCAAGGTGCAATTCTGAAATTTTTTGCTTTTTCCTGCTCCTCTTAGCATGATAAAGAAGATTCAAAGAGAGTGAGATGCCAGCTCCTTTCATTCAGTCAGTAGCTTCAAACATTTCTGGTATATGAATAACATGATGTTTTTCAATGGTAAAAATCAATGAATATTGTAAATGCACAAACAGTAATTTCTCCGCATTGCAAGGTGCAATTCTGAAATTTTTTGCTTTTTCCTGCTCCTCTTAGCATGATAAAGAAGATTCAAAGAGAGTGAGATGCCAGCTCCTTTCATTCAGTCAGTAGCTTCAATCATTTCTGGTATATGAATAACATGATGTTTTTCAATGGCAAAAATCAATGAATATTGTAAATGCACAAACAGTAATTTATCCGCATTGCAAGGTGCAATTCTGAAATTTTTTGCTTTTTCCTGCTCCTCTTAGCATGATAAAGAAGATTCAAAGAGAGTGAGATGCCAGCTCCTTTCATTCAGTCAGTAGCTTCAAACATTTCTGGTATATGAATAACATGAAGTTTTTCAATGGCAAAAATCAATGAATATTGTAAATGCACAAACAGTAATTTCTCCGCATTGCAAGGTGCAATTCTGAAATTTTTTGCTTTTTCCTGCTCCTCTTAGCATGATAAAGAAGATTCAAAGAGAGTGAGATGCCAGCTCCTTTCATTCAGTCAGTAGCTTCAATCATTTCTGGACGTTTTTCAATGGCAAAAATCAATGAATATTGTAAATGCACAAACAGTAATTTCTCCGCATTGCAAGGTGCAATTCTGAAATTTTTTGCTTTTTCCTGCTCCTCTTAGCATGATAAAGAAGATTCAAAGAGAGCGAGATGCCAGCTCCTTTCATTCAGTCAGTAGCTTCAATCATTTCTGGAAGGTTTTCAATGGCAAAAATCAATGAATATTGTAAATGCACAAACAGTAATTTCTCCGCATTGCAAGGTGCAATTCTGAAATTTTTTGCTTTTTCCTGCTCCTCTTAGCATGATAAAGAAGATTCATAGAGAGTGAGATGCCAGCTCCTTTCATTCAGTCAGTAGCTTCAATCATTTCTGGACGTTTTTCAATGGCAAAAATCAATGAATATTGTAAATGCACAAACAGTAATTTCTCCGCATTGCAAGGTGCAATTCTGAAATTTTTTGCTTTTTCCTGCTCCTCTTAGCATGATAAAGAAGATTCAAAGAGAGTGAGATGCCAGCTCCTTTCATTCAGTCAGTAGCTTCAAACATTTCTGGTATATGAATAACATGATGTTTTTCAATGGCAAAAATCAATGAATATTGTAAATGCACAAACAGTAATTTCTCCGCATTGCAAGGTGCAATTCTGAAATTTTTTGCTTTTTCCTGCTCCTCTTAGCATGATAAAGAAGATTCAAAGAGAGTGAGATGCCAGCTCCTTTCATTCAGTCAGTAGCTTCAATCATTTCTGGACGTTTTTCAATGGCAAAAATCAATGAATATTGTAAATGCACAAACAGTAATTTCTCCGCATTGCAAGGTGCAATTCTGAAATTTTTTGCTTTTTCCTGCTCCTCTTAGCATGATAAAGAAGATTCAAAGAGAGTGAGATGCCAGCTCCTTTCATTCAGTCAGTAGCTTCAAACATTTCTGGTATATGAATAACATGATGTTTTTCAATGGCAAAAATCAATGAATATTGTAAATGCACAAACAGTAATTTCTCCGCATTGCAAGGTGCAATTCTGAAATTTTTTGCTTTTTCCTGCTCCTCTTAGCATGATAAAGAAGATTCAAAGAGAGTGAGATGCCAGCTCCTTTCATTCAGTCAGTAGCTTCAATCATTTCTGGACGTTTTTCAATGGCAAAAATCAATGAATATTGTAAATGCACAAACAGTAATTTCTCCGCATTGCAAGGTGCAATTCTGAAATTTTTTGCTTTTTCCTGCTCCTCTTAGCATGATAAAGAAGATTCAAAGAGAGTGAGATGCCAGCTCCTTTCATTCAGTCAGTAGCTTCAATCATTTCTGGAAGTTTTTCAATGACAAAAATCAATGAATATTGTAAATGCACAAACAGTAATTTCTCCGCATTGCAAGGTGCAATTCTGAAATTTTTTGCTTTTTCCTGCTCCTCTTAGCATGATAAAGAAGATTCAAAGAGAGTGAGATGCCAGCTCCTTTCATTCAGTCAGTAGCTTCAATCATTTCTGGACGTTTTTCAATGGCAAAAATCAATGAATATTGTAAATGCACAAACAGTAATTTCTCCGCATTGCAAGGTGCAATTCTGAAATTTTTTGCTTTTTCCTGCTCCTCTTAGCATGATAAAGAAGATTCAAAGAGAGTGAGATGCCAGCTCCTTTCATTCAGTCAGTAGCTTCAATCATTTCTGGACGTTTTTCAATGGCAAAAATCAGTGAATATTGTAAATGCACAAACAGTAATTTCTCCGCATTGCAAGGTGCAATTCTGAAATTTTTTGCTTTTTCCTGCTCCTCTTAGCATGATAAAGAAGATTCAAAGAGAGTGAGATGCCAGCTCCTTTCATTCAGTCAGTAGCTTCAAACATTTCTGGTATATGAATAACATGATGTTTTTCAATGGCAAAAATCAATGAATATTGTAAATGCACAAACAGTAATTTCTCCGCATTGCAAGGTGCAATTCTGAAATTTTTTGCTTTTTCCTGCTCCTCTTAGCATGATAAAGAAGATTCAAAGAGAGTGAGATGCCAGCTCCTTTCATTCAGTCAGTAGCTTCAATCATTTCTGGTATATGAATAACATGATGTTTTTCAATGGCAAAAATCAATGAATATTGTAAATGCACAAACAGTAATTTATCCGCATTGCAAGGTGCAATTCTGAAATTTTTTGCTTTTTCCTGCTCCTCTTAGCATGATAAAGAAGATTCAAAGAGAGTGATGCCAGCTCCTTTCATTCAGTCAGTAGCTTCAAACATTTCTGGTATATGAATAACATGATGTTTTTCAATGGTAAAAATCAATGAATATTGTAAATGCACAAACAGTAATTTCTCCGCATTGCAAGGTGCAATTCTGAAATTTTTTGCTTTTTCCTGCTCCTCTTAGCATGATAAAGAAGATTCAAAGAGAGTGAGATGCCAGCTCCTTTCATTCAGTCAGTAGCTTCAATCATTTCTGGTATATGAATAACATGATGTTTTTCAATGGCAAAAATCAATGAATATTGTAAATGCACAAACAGTAATTTATCCGCATTGCAAGGTGCAATTCTGAATTTTTTTGCTTTTTCCTGCTCCTCTTAGCATGATAAAGAAGATTCAAAGAGAGTGAGATGCCAGCTCCTTTCATTCAGTCAGTAGCTTCAAACATTTCTGGTATATGAATAACATGATGTTTTTCAATGGCAAAAATCAATGAATATTGTAAATGCACAAACAGTAATTTCTCCGCATTGCAAGGTGCAATTCTGAAATTTTTTGCTTTTTCCTGCTCCTCTTAGCATGATAAAGAAGATTCAAAGAGAGTGAGATGCCAGCTCCTTTCATTCAGTCAGTAGCTTCAATCATTTCTGGTATATGAATAACATGATGTTTTTCAATGGCAAAAATCAATGAATATTGTATATGCACAAACAGTAATTTATCCGCATTGCAAGGTGCAATTCTGAAATTTTTTGCTTTTTCCTGCTCCTCTTAGCATGATAAAGAAGATTCAAAGAGAGTGAGATGCCAGCTCCTTTCATTCAGTCAGTAGCTTCAAACATTTCTGGTATATGAATAACATGATGTTTTTCAATGGCAAAAATCAATGAATATTGTAAATGCACAAACAGTAATTTCTCCGCATTGCAAGGTGCAATTCTGAAATTTTTTGCTTTCTCCTGCTCCTCTTAGCATGATAAATAAGATTCAAAGAGAGTGAGATGCCAGCTCCTTTCATTCAGTCAGTAGCTTCAATCATTTCTGGAAGTTTTTCAATGGCAAAAATCAATGAATATTGTAAATGCACAAACAGTAATTTCTCCGCATTGCAAGGTGCAATTGTGAAATTTTTTGCTTTTTCCTGCTCCTCTTAGCATGATAAAGAAGATTCAAAGAGAGTGAGATGCCAGCTCCTTTCATTCAGTCAGTAGCTTCAATCATTTCTGGACGTTTTTCAATGGCAAAAATCAATGAATATTGTAAATGCACAAACAGTAATTTCTCCGCATTGCAAGGTGCAATTCTGAAATTTTTTGCTTTTTCCTGCTCCTCTTAGCATGATAAAGAAGATTCAAAGAGAGTGAGATGCCAGCTCCTTTCATTCAGTCAGTAGCTTCAATCATTTCTGGTATATGAATAACATGATGTTTTTCAATGGCAAAAATCAATGAATATTGTAAATGCGCAAACAGTAATTTATCCGCATTGCAAGGTGCAATTCTGAAATTTTTTGCTTTTTCCTGCTCCTCTTAGCATGATAAAGAAGATTCAAAGAGAGTGAGATGCCAGCTCCTTTCATTCAGTCAGTAGCTTCAAACATTTCTGGTATATGAATAACATGATGTTTTTCAATGGCAAAAATCAATGAATATTGTAAATGCACAAACAGTAATTTCTCCGCATTGCAAGGTGCAATTCTGAAATTTTTTGCTTTTTCCTGCTCCTCTTAGCATGATAAAGAAGATTCAAAGAGAGTGAGATGCCAGCTCCTTTCATTCAGTCAGTAGCTTCAATCATTTCTGGTATATGAATAACATGATGTTTTTCAATGGCAAAAATCAATGAATTTTGTAAATGCACAAACAGTAATTTCTCCGCATTGCAAGGTGCAATTCTGAAATTTTTTGCTTTTTCCTGCTCCTCTTAGCATGATAAAGAAGATTCAAAGAGAGTGAGATGCCAGCTCCTTTCATTCAGTCAGTAGCTTCAAACATTTCTGGTATATGAATAACATGATGTTTTTCAATGGCAAAAATCAATGAATATTGTAAATGCACAAACAGTAATTTCTCCGCATTGCAAGGTGCAATTCTGAAATTTTTTGCTTTTTCCTGCTCCTCTTAGCATGATAAAGAAGATTCAAAGAGAGTGAGATGCCAGCTCCTTTCATTCAGTCAGTAGCTTCAATCATTTCTGGACGTTTTTCAATGGCAAAAATCAATGAATATTGTAAATGCACAAACAGTAATTTCTCCGCATTGCAAGGTGCAATTCTGAAATTTTTTGCTTTTTCCTGCTCCTCTTAGCATGATAAAGAAGATTCAAAGAGAGTGAGATGCCAGCTCCTTTCATTCAGTCAGTAGCTTCAATCATTTCTGGAAGTTTTTCAATGGCAAAAATCAATGAATATTGTAAATGCACAAACAGTAATTTCTCCGCATTGCAAGGTGCAATTCTGAAATTTTTTGCTTTTTCCTGCTCCTCTTAGCATGATAAAGAAGATTCAAAGAGAGTGAGATGCCAGCTCCTTTCATTCAGTCAGTAGCTTCAATCATTTCTGGACGTTTTTCAATGGCAAAAATCAATGAATATTGTAAATGCACAAACAGTAATTTCTCCGCATTGCAAGGTGCAATTCTGAAATTTTTTGCTTTTTCCTGCTCCTCTTAGCATGATAAAGAAGATTCAAAGAGAGTGAGATGCCAGCTCCTTTCATTCAGTCAGTAGCTTCAATCATTTCTGGACGTTTTTCAATGGCAAAAATCAGTGAATATTGTAAATGCACAAACAGTAATTTCTCCGCATTGCAAGGTGCAATTCTGAAATTTTTTGCTTTTTCCTGCTCCTCTTAGCATGATAAAGAAGATTCAAAGAGAGTGAGATGCCAGCTCCTTTCATTCAGTCAGTAGCTTCAAACATTTCTGGTATATGAATAACATGATGTTTTTCAATGGCAAAAATCAATGAATATTGTAAATGCACAAACAGTAATTTCTCCGCATTGCAAGGTGCAATTCTGAAATTTTTTGCTTTTTCCTGCTCCTCTTAGCATGATAAAGAAGATTCAAAGAGAGTGAGATGCCAGCTCCTTTCATTCAGTCAGTAGCTTCAATCATTTCTGGTATATGAATAACATGATGTTTTTCAATGGCAAAAATCAATGAATATTGTAAATGCACAAACAGTAATTTATCCGCATTGCAAGGTGCAATTCTGAAATTTTTTGCTTTTTCCTGCTCCTCTTAGCATGATAAAGAAGATTCAAAGAGAGTGATGCCAGCTCCTTTCATTCAGTCAGTAGCTTCAAACATTTCTGGTATATGAATAACATGATGTTTTTCAATGGTAAAAATCAATGAATATTGTAAATGCACAAACAGTAATTTCTCCGCATTGCAAGGTGCAATTCTGAAATTTTTTGCTTTTTCCTGCTCCTCTTAGCATGATAAAGAAGATTCAAAGAGAGTGAGATGCCAGCTCCTTTCATTCAGTCAGTAGCTTCAATCATTTCTGGTATATGAATAACATGATGTTTTTCAATGGCAAAAATCAATGAATATTGTAAATGCACAAACAGTAATTTATCCGCATTGCAAGGTGCAATTCTGAATTTTTTTGCTTTTTCCTGCTCCTCTTAGCATGATAAAGAAGATTCAAAGAGAGTGAGATGCCAGCTCCTTTCATTCAGTCAGTAGCTTCAAACATTTCTGGTATATGAATAACATGATGTTTTTCAATGGCAAAAATCAATGAATATTGTAAATGCACAAACAGTAATTTCTCCGCATTGCAAGGTGCAATTCTGAAATTTTTTGCTTTTTCCTGCTCCTCTTAGCATGATAAAGAAGATTCAAAGAGAGTGAGATGCCAGCTCCTTTCATTCAGTCAGTAGCTTCAATCATTTCTGGTATATGAATAACATGATGTTTTTCAATGGCAAAAATCAATGAATATTGTAAATGCACAAACAGTAATTTATCCGCATTGCAAGGTGCAATTCTGAAATTTTTTGCTTTTTCCTGCTCCTCTTAGCATGATAAAGAAGATTCAAAGAGAGTGAGATGCCAGCTCCTTTCATTCAGTCAGTAGCTTCAAACATTTCTGGTATATGAATAACATGATGTTTTTCAATGGCAAAAATCAATGAATATTGTAAATGCACAAACAGTAATTTCTCCGCATTGCAAGGTGCAATTCTGAAATTTTTTGCTTTTTCCTGCTCCTCTTAGCATGATAAATAAGATTCAAAGAGAGTGAGATGCCAGCTCCTTTCATTCAGTCAGTAGCTTCAATCATTTCTGGAAGTTTTTCAATGGCAAAAATCAATGAATATTGTAAATGCACAAACAGTAATTTCTCCGCATTGCAAGGTGCAATTCTGAAATTTTTTGCTTTTTCCTTCTCCTCTTAGCATGATAAAGAAGATTCAAAGAGAGTGAGATGCCAGCTCCTTTCATTCAGTCAGTAGCTTCAATCATTTCTGGACGTTTTTCAATGGCAAAAATCAATGAATATTGTAAATGCACAAACAGTAATTTCTCCGCATTGCAAGGTGCAATTCTGAAATTTTTTGCTTTTTCCTGCTCCTCTTAGCATGATAAAGAAGATTCAAAGAGAGTGAGATGCCAGCTACTTTCATTCAGTCAGTAGCTTCCATCATTTCTGGTATATGAATAACATGATGTTTTTCAATGGCAAAAATCAATGAATATTGTAAATGCACAAACAGTAATTTCTCCGCATTGCAAGGTGCAATTCTGAAATTTTTTGCTTTTTCCTGCTCCTCTTAGCATGATAAAGAAGATTCAAAGAGAGTGAGATGCCAGCTCCTTTCATTCAGTCAGTAGCTTCAATCATTTCTGGTATATGAATAACATGATGTTTTTCAATGGCAAAAATCAATGAATATTGTAAATGCGCAAACAGTAATTTATCCGCATTGCAAGGTGCAATTCTGAAATTTTTTGCTTTTTACTGCTCCTCTTAGCATGATAAAGAAGATTCAAAGAGAGTGAGATGCCAGCTCCTTTCATTCAGTCAGTAGCTTCAAACATTTCTGGTATATGAATAACATGATGTTTTTCAATGGCAAAAATCAATGAATATTGTAAATGCACAAACAGTAATTTCTCCGCATTGCAAGGTGCAATTCTGAAATTTTTTGCTTTTTCCTGCTCCTCTTAGCATGATAAAGAAGATTCAAAGAGAGTAAGATGCCAGCTCCTTTCATTCAGTCAGTAGCTTCAATCATTTCTGGTATATGAATAACATGATGTTTTTCAATGGCAAAAATCAATGAATTTTGTAAATGCACAAACAGCAATTTCTCCGCATTGCAAGGTGCAATTCTGAAATTTTTTGCTTTTTCCTGCTCCTCTTAGCATGATAAAGAAGATTCAAAGAGATTGAGATGCCAGCTCCTTTCATTCAGTCAGTAGCTTCAATCATTTCTGGACGTTTTTCAATGGCAAAAATCAATGAATATTGTAAATGCACAAACAGTAATTTCTCCGCATTGCAAGGTGCAATTCTGAAATTTTTTGCTTTTTCCTGCTCCTCTTAGCATGATAAAGAAGATTCAAAGAGAGTGAGATGCCAGCTCCTTTCATTCAGTCAGTAGCTTCAATCATTTCTGGACGTTTTTCAATGGCAAAAATCAATGAATATTGTAAATGCACAAACAGTAATTTCTCCGCATTGCAAGGTGCAATTCTGAAATTTTTTGCTTTTTCCTGCTCCTCTTAGCATGATAAAGAAGATTCAAAGAGAGTGAGATGCCAGCTCCTTTCATTCAGTCAGTAGCTTCAATCATTTCTGGACGTTTTTCAATGGCAAAAATCAGTGAATATTGTAAATGCACAAACAGTAATTTCTCCGCATTGCAAGGTGCAATTCTGAAATTTTTTGCTTTTTCCTGCTCCTCTTAGCATGATAAAGAAGATTCAAAGAGAGTGAGATGCCAGCTCCTTTCATTCAGTCAGTAGCTTCAAACATTTCTGGTATATGAATAACATGATGTTTTTCAATGGCAAAAATCAATGAATATTGTAAATGCACAAACAGTAATTTCTCCGCATTGCAAGGTGCAATTCTGAAATTTTTTGCTTTTTCCTGCTCCTCTTAGCATGATAAAGAAGATTCAAAGAGAGTGAGATGCCAGCTCCTTTCATTCAGTCAGTAGCTTCAATCATTTCTGGACGTTTTTCAATGGCAAAAATCAATGAATATTGTAAATGCACAAACAGTAATTTCTCCGCATTGCAAGGTGCAATTCTGAAATTTTTTGCTTTTTCCTGCTCCTCTTAGCATGATAAAGAAGATTCAAAGAGAGTGAGATGCCAGCTCCTTTCATTCAGTCAGTAGCTTCAATCATTTCTGGAAGTTTTTCAATGGCAAAAATCAATGAATATTGTAAATGCACAAACAGTAATTTCTCCGCATTGCAAGGTGCAATTCTGAAATTTTTTGCTTTTTCCTGCTCCTCTTAGCATGATAAAGAAGATTCAAAGAGAGTGAGATGCCAGCTCCTTTCATTCAGTCAGTAGCTTCAATCATTTCTGGACGTTTTTCAATGGCAAAAATCAATGAATATTGTAAATGCACAAACAGTAATTTCTCCGCATTGCAAGGTGCAATTCTGAAATTTTTTGCTTTTTCCTGCTCCTCTTAGCATGATAAAGAAGATTCAAAGAGAGTGAGATGCCAGCTCCTTTCATTCAGTCAGTAGCTTCAATCATTTCTGGAAGTTTTTCAATGGCAAAAATCAATGAATATTGTAAATGCACAAACAGTAATTTCTCCGCATTGCAAGGTGCAATTCTGAAATTTTTTGCTTTTTCCTGCTCCTCTTAGCATGATAAAGAAGATTCAAAGAGAGTGAGATGCCAGCTCCTTTCATTCAGTCAGTAGCTTCAATCATTTCTGGACGTTTTTCAATGGCAAAAATCAATGAATATTGTAAATGCACAAACAGTAATTTCTCCGCATTGCAAGGTGCAATTCTGAAATTTTTTGCTTCTTCCTGCTCCTCTTAGCATGATAAAGAAGATTCAAAGAGAGTGAGATGCCAGCTCCTTTCATTCAGTCAGTAGCTTCAATCATTTCTGGACGTTTTTCAATGGCAAAAATCAGTGAATATTGTAAATGCACAAACAGTAATTTCTCCGCATTGCAAGGTGCAATTCTGAAATTTTTTGCTTTTTCCTGCTCCTCTTAGCATGATAAAGAAGATTCAAAGAGAGTGAGATGCCAGCTCCTTTCATTCAGTCAGTAGCTTCAAACATTTCTGGTATATGAATAACATGATGTTTTTCAATGGCAAAAATCAATGAATTTTGTAAATGCACAAACAGTAATTTCTCCGCATTGCAAGGTGCAATTCTGAAATTTTTTGCTTTTTCCTGCTCCTCTTAGCATGATAAAGAAGATTCAAAGAGAGTGAGATGCCAGCTCCTTTCATTCAGTCAGTAGCTTCAAACATTTCTGGTATATGAATAACATGATGTTTTTCAATGGCAAAAATCAATGAATATTGTAAATGCACAAACAGTAATTTCTCCGCATTGCAAGGTGCAATTCTGAAATTTTTTGCTTTTTCCTGCTCCTCTTAGCATGATAAAGAAGATTCAAAGAGAGTGAGATGCCAGCTCCTTTCATTCAGTCAGTAGCTTCAATCATTTCTGGACGTTTTTCAATGGCAAAAATCAATGAATATTGTAAATGCACAAACAGTAATTTCTCCGCATTGCAAGGTGCAATTCTGAAATTTTTTGCTTTTTCCTGCTCCTCTTAGCATGATAAAGAAGATTCAAAGAGAGTGAGATGCCAGCTCCTTTCATTCAGTCAGTAGCTTCAATCATTTCTGGAAGTTTTTCAATGGCAAAAATCAATGAATATTGTAAATGCACAAACAGTAATTTCTCCGCATTGCAAGGTGCAATTCTGAAATTTTTTGCTTTTTCCTGCTCCTCTTAGCATGATAAAGAAGATTCAAAGAGAGTGAGATGCCAGCTCCTTTCATTCAGTCAGTAGCTTCAATCATTTCTGGACGTTTTTCAATGGCAAAAATCAATGAATATTGTAAATGCACAAACAGTAATTTCTCCGCATTGCAAGGTGCAATTCTGAAATTTTTTGCTTTTTCCTGCTCCTCTTAGCATGATAAAGAAGATTCAAAGAGAGTGAGATGCCAGCTCCTTTCATTCAGTCAGTAGCTTCAATCATTTCTGGACGTTTTTCAATGGCAAAAATCAGTGAATATTGTAAATGCACAAACAGTAATTTCTCCGCATTGCAAGGTGCAATTCTGAAATTTTTTGCTTTTTCCTGCTCCTCTTAGCATGATAAAGAAGATTCAAAGAGAGTGAGATGCCAGCTCCTTTCATTCAGTCAGTAGCTTCAAACATTTCTGGTATATGAATAACATGATGTTTTTCAATGGCAAAAATCAATGAATATTGTAAATGCACAAACAGTAATTTCTCCGCATTGCAAGGTGCAATTCTGAAATTTTTTGCTTTTTCCTGCTCCTCTTAGCATGATAAAGAAGATTCAAAGAGAGTGAGATGCCAGCTCCTTTCATTCAGTCAGTAGCTTCAATCATTTCTGGTATATGAATAACATGATGTTTTTCAATGGCAAAAATCAATGAATATTGTAAATGCACAAACAGTAATTTATCCGCATTGCAAGGTGCAATTCTGAAATTTTTTGCTTTTTCCTGCTCCTCTTAGCATGATAAAGAAGATTCAAAGAGAGTGATGCCAGCTCCTTTCATTCAGTCAGTAGCTTCAAACATTTCTGGTATATGAATAACATGATGTTTTTCAATGGTAAAAATCAATGAATATTGTAAATGCACAAACAGTAATTTCTCCGCATTGCAAGGTGCAATTCTGAAATTTTTTGCTTTTTCCTGCTCCTCTTAGCATGATAAAGAAGATTCAAAGAGAGTGAGATGCCAGCTCCTTTCATTCAGTCAGTAGCTTCAATCATTTCTGGTATATGAATAACATGATGTTTTTCAATGGCAAAAATCAATGAATATTGTAAATGCACAAACAGTAATTTATCCGCATTGCAAGGTGCAATTCTGAATTTTTTTGCTTTTTCCTGCTCCTCTTAGCATGATAAAGAAGATTCAAAGAGAGTGAGATGCCAGCTCCTTTCATTCAGTCAGTAGCTTCAAACATTTCTGGTATATGAATAACATGATGTTTTTCAATGGCAAAAATCAATGAATATTGTAAATGCACAAACAGTAATTTCTCCGCATTGCAAGGTGCAATTCTGAAATTTTTTGCTTTTTCCTGCTCCTCTTAGCATGATAAAGAAGATTCAAAGAGAGTGAGATGCCAGCTCCTTTCATTCAGTCAGTAGCTTCAATCATTTCTGGTATATGAATAACATGATGTTTTTCAATGGCAAAAATCAATGAATATTGTAAATGCACAAACAGTAATTTATCCGCATTGCAAGGTGCAATTCTGAAATTTTTTGCTTTTTCCTGCTCCTCTTAGCATGATAAAGAAGATTCAAAGAGAGTGAGATGCCAGCTCCTTTCATTCAGTCAGTAGCTTCAAACATTTCTGGTATATGAATAACATGATGTTTTTCAATGGCAAAAATCAATGAATATTGTAAATGCACAAACAGTAATTTCTCCGCATTGCAAGGTGCAATTCTGAAATTTTTTGCTTTTTCCTGCTCCTCTTAGCATGATAAATAAGATTCAAAGAGAGTGAGATGCCAGCTCCTTTCATTCAGTCAGTAGCTTCAATCATTTCTGGAAGTTTTTCAATGGCAAAAATCAATGAATATTGTAAATGCACAAACAGTAATTTCTCCGCATTGCAAGGTGCAATTCTGAAATTTTTTGCTTTTTCCTGCTCCTCTTAGCATGATAAAGAAGATTCAAAGAGAGTGAGATGCCAGCTCCTTTCATTCAGTCAGTAGCTTCAATCATTTCTGGACGTTTTTCAATGGCAAAAATCAATGAATATTGTAAATGCACAAACAGTAATTTCTCCGCATTGCAAGGTGCAATTCTGAAATTTTTTGCTTTTTCCTGCTCCTCTTAGCATGATAAAGAAGATTCAAAGAGAGTGAGATGCCAGCTACTTTCATTCAGTCAGTAGCTTCCATCATTTCTGGTATATGAATAACATGATGTTTTTCAATGGCAAAAATCAATGAATATTGTAAATGCACAAACAGTAATTTCTCCGCATTGCAAGGTGCAATTCTGAAATTTTTTGCTTTTTCCTGCTCCTCTTAGCATGATAAAGAAGATTCAAAGAGAGTGAGATGCCAGCTCCTTTCATTCAGTCAGTAGCTTCAATCATTTCTGGTATATGAATAACATGATGTTTTTCAATGGCAAAAATCAATGAATATTGTAAATGCGCAAACAGTAATTTATCCGCATTGCAAGGTGCAATTCTGAAATTTTTTGCTTTTTCCTGCTCCTCTTAGCATGATAAAGAAGATTCAAAGAGAGTGAGATGCCAGCTCCTTTCATTCAGTCAGTAGCTTCAAACATTTCTGGTATATGAATAACATGATGTTTTTCAATGGCAAAAATCAATGAATATTGTAAATGCACAAACAGTAATTTCTCCGCATTGCAAGGTGCAATTCTGAAATTTTTTGCTTTTTCCTGCTCCTCTTAGCATGATAAAGAAGATTCAAAGAGAGTAAGATGCCAGCTCCTTTCATTCAGTCAGTAGCTTCAATCATTTCTGGTATATGAATAACATGATGTTTTTCAATGGCAAAAATCAATGAATTTTGTAAATGCACAAACAGCAATTTCTCCGCATTGCAAGGTGCAATTCTGAAATTTTTTGCTTTTTCCTGCTCCTCTTAGCATGATAAAGAAGATTCAAAGAGAGTGAGATGCCAGCTCCTTTCATTCAGTCAGTAGCTTCAATCATTTCTGGACGTTTTTCAATGGCAAAAATCAATGAATATTGTAAATGCACAAACAGTAATTTCTCCGCATTGCAAGGTGCAATTCTGAAATTTTTTGCTTTTTCCTGCTCCTCTTAGCATGATAAAGAAGATTCAAAGAGAGTGAGATGCCAGCTCCTTTCATTCAGTCAGTAGCTTCAATCATTTCTGGACGTTTTTCAATGGCAAAAATCAGTGAATATTGTAAATGCACAAACAGTAATTTCTCCGCATTGCACGGTGCAATTCTGAAATTTTTTGCTTTTTCCTGCTCCTCTTAGCATGATAAAGAAGATTCAAAGAGAGTGAGATGCCAGCTCCTTTCATTCAGTCAGTAGCTTCAATCATTTCTGGACGTTTTTCAATGGCAAAAATCAATGAATATTGTAAATGCACAAACAGTAATTTCTCCGCATTGCAAGGTGCAATTCTGAAATTTTTTGCTTTTTCCTGCTCCTCTTAGCATGATAAAGAAGATTCAAAGAGAGTGAGATGCCAGCTCCTTTCATTCAGTCAGTAGCTTCAATCATTTCTGGAAGTTTTTCAATGGCAAAAATCAATGAATATTGTAAATGCACAAACAGTAATTTCTCCGCATTGCAAGGTGCAATTCTGAAATTTTTTGCTTTTTCCTGTTCCTCTTAGCATGATAAAGAAGATTCAAAGAGAGTGAGATGCCAGCTCCTTTCATTCAGTCAGTAGCTTCAATCATTTCTGGACGTTTTTCAATGGCAAAAATCAATGAATATTGTAAATGCACAAACAGTAATTTCTCCGCATTGCAAGGTGCAATTCTGAAATTTTTTGCTTCTTCCTGCTCCTCTTAGCATGATAAAGAAGATTCAAAGAGAGTGAGATGCCAGCTCCTTTCATTCAGTCAGTAGCTTCAATCATTTCTGGACGTTTTTCAATGGCAAAAATCAGTGAATATTGTAAATGCACAAACAGTAATTTCTCCGCATTGCAAGGTGCAATTCTGAAATTTTTTGCTTTTTCCTGCTCCTCTTAGCATGATAAAGAAGATTCAAAGAGAGTGAGATGCCAGCTCCTTTCATTCAGTCAGTAGCTTCAAACATTTCTGGTATATGAATAACATGATGTTTTTCAATGGCAAAAATCAATGAATATTGTAAATGCACAAACAGTAATTTCTCCGCATTGCAAGGTGCAATTCTGAAATTTTTTGCTTTTTCCTGCTCCTCTTAGCATGATAAAGAAGATTCAAAGAGAGTGAGATGCCAGCTCCTTTCATTCAGTCAGTAGCTTCAATCATTTCTGGTATATGAATAACATGATGTTTTTCAATGGCAAAAATCAATGAATATTGTAAATGCACAAACAGTAATTTATCCGCATTGCAAGGTGCAATTCTGAAATTTTTTGCTTTTTCCTGCTCCTCTTAGCATGATAAAGAAGATTCAAAGAGAGTGATGCCAGCTCCTTTCATTCAGTCAGTAGCTTCAAACATTTCTGGTATATGAATAACATGATGTTTTTCAATGGTAAAAATCAATGAATATTGTAAATGCACAAACAGTAATTTCTCCGCATTGCAAGGTGCAATTCTGAAATTTTTTGCTTTTTCCTGCTCCTCTTAGCATGATAAAGAAGATTCAAAGAGAGTGAGATGCCAGCTCCTTTCATTCAGTCAGTAGCTTCAATCATTTCTGGTATATGAATAACATGATGTTTTTCAATGGCAAAAATCAATGAATATTGTAAATGCACAAACAGTAATTTATCCGCATTGCAAGGTGCAATTCTGAATTTTTTTGCTTTTTCCTGCTCCTCTTAGCATGATAAAGAAGATTCAAAGAGAGTGAGATGCCAGCTCCTTTCATTCAGTCAGTAGCTTCAAACATTTCTGGTATATGAATAACATGATGTTTTTCAATGGCAAAAATCAATGAATATTGTAAATGCACAAACAGTAATTTCTCCGCATTGCAAGGTGCAATTCTGAAATTTTTTGCTTTTTCCTGCTCCTCTTAGCATGATAAAGAAGATTCAAAGAGAGTGAGATGCCAGCTCCTTTCATTCAGTCAGTAGCTTCAATCATTTCTGGTATATGAATAACATGATGTTTTTCAATGGCAAAAATCAATGAATATTGTAAATGCACAAACAGTAATTTATCCGCATTGCAAGGTGCAATTCTGAAATTTTTTGCTTTTTCCTGCTCCTCTTAGCATGATAAAGAAGATTCAAAGAGAGTGAGATGCCAGCTCCTTTCATTCAGTCAGTAGCTTCAAACATTTCTGGTATATGAATAACATGATGTTTTTCAATGGCAAAAATCAATGAATATTGTAAATGCACAAACAGTAATTTCTCCGCATTGCAAGGTGCAATTCTGAAATTTTTTGCTTTTTCCTGCTCCTCTTAGCATGATAAATAAGATTCAAAGAGAGTGAGATGCCAGCTCCTTTCATTCAGTCAGTAGCTTCAATCATTTCTGGAAGTTTTTCAATGGCAAAAATCAATGAATATTGTAAATGCACAAACAGTAATTTCTCCGCATTGCAAGGTGCAATTCTGAAATTTTTTGCTTTTTCCTGCTCCTCTTAGCATGATAAAGAAGATTCAAAGAGAGTGAGATGCCAGCTCCTTTCATTCAGTCAGTAGCTTCAATCATTTCTGGACGTTTTTCAATGGCAAAAATCAATGAATATTGTAAATGCACAAACAGTAATTTCTCCGCATTGCAAGGTGCAATTCTGAAATTTTTTGCTTTTTCCTGCTCCTCTTAGCATGATAAAGAAGATTCAAAGAGATTGAGATGCCAGCTACTTTCATTCAGTCAGTAGCTTCAATCATTTCTGGTATATGAATAACATGATGTTTTTCAATGGCAAAAATCAATGAATATTGTAAATGCACAAACAGTAATTTCTCCGCATTGCAAGGTGCAATTCTGAAATTTTTTGCTTTTTCCTGCTCCTCTTAGCATGATAAAGAAGATTCAAAGAGAGTGAGATGCCAGCTCCTTTCATTCAGTCAGTAGCTTCAATCATTTCTGGTATATGAATAACATGATGTTTTTCAATGGCAAAAATCAATGAATATTGTAAATGCGCAAACAGTAATTTATCCGCATTGCAAGGTGCAATTCTGAAATTTTTTGCTTTTTCCTGCTCCTCTTAGCATGATAAAGAAGATTCAAAGAAAGTGAGATGCCAGCTCCTTTCATTCAGTCAGTAGCTTCAAACATTTCTGGTATATGAATAACATGATGTTTTTCAATGGCAAAAATCAATGAATATTGTAAATGCACAAACAGTAATTTCTCCGCATTGCAAGGTGCAATTCTGAAATTTTTTGCTTTTTCCTGCTCCTCTTAGCATGATAAAGAAGATTCAAAGAGAGTGAGATGCCAGCTCCTTTCATTCAGTCAGTAGCTTCAATCATTTCTGGTATATGAATAACATGATGTTTTTCAATGGCAAAAATCAATGAATTTTGTAAATGCACAAACAGTAATTTCTCCGCATTGCAAGGTGCAATTCTGAAATTTTTTGCTTTTTCCTGCTCCTCTTAGCATGATAAAGAAGATTCAAAGAGAGTGAGATGCCAGCTCCTTTCATTCAGTCAGTAGCTTCAAACATTTCTGGTATATGAATAACATGATGTTTTTCAATGGCAAAAATCAATGAATATTGTAAATGCACAAACAGTAATTTCTCCGCATTGCAAGGTGCAATTCTGAAATTTTTTGCTTTTTCCTGCTCCTCTTAGCATGATAAAGAAGATTCAAAGAGAGTGAGATGCCAGCTCCTTTCATTCAGTCAGTAGCTTCAATCATTTCTGGACGTTTTTCAATGGCAAAAATCAATGAATATTGTAAATGCACAAACAGTAATTTCTCCGCATTGCAAGGTGCAATTCTGAAATTTTTTGCTTTTTCCTGCTCCTCTTAGCATGATAAAGAAGATTCAAAGAGAGTGAGATGCCAGCTCCTTTCATTCAGTCAGTAGCTTCAATCATTTCTGGAAGTTTTTCAATGGCAAAAATCAATGAATATTGTAAATGCACAAACAGTAATTTCTCCGCATTGCAAGGTGCAATTCTGAAATTTTTTGCTTTTTCCTGCTCCTCTTAGCATGATAAAGAAGATTCAAAGAGAGTGAGATGCCAGCTCCTTTCATTCAGTCAGTAGCTTCAATCATTTCTGGACGTTTTTCAATGGCAAAAATCAATGAATATTGTAAATGCACAAACAGTAATTTCTCCGCATTGCAAGGTGCAATTCTGAAATTTTTTGCTTTTTCCTGCTCCTCTTAGCATGATAAAGAAGATTCAAAGAGAGTGAGATGCCAGCTCCTTTCATTCAGTCAGTAGCTTCAATCATTTCTGGACGTTTTTCAATGGCAAAAATCAGTGAATATTGTAAATGCACAAACAGTAATTTCTCCGCATTGCAAGGTGCAATTCTGAAATTTTTTGCTTTTTCCTGCTCCTCTTAGCATGATAAAGAAGATTCAAAGAGAGTGAGATGCCAGCTCCTTTCATTCAGTCAGTAGCTTCAAACATTTCTGGTATATGAATAACATGATGTTTTTCAATGGCAAAAATCAATGAATATTGTAAATGCACAAACAGTAATTTCTCCGCATTGCAAGGTGCAATTCTGAAATTTTTTGCTTTTTCCTGCTCCTCTTAGCATGATAAAGAAGATTCAAAGAGAGTGAGATGCCAGCTCCTTTCATTCAGTCAGTAGCTTCAATCATTTCTGGTATATGAATAACATGATGTTTTTCAATGGCAAAAATCAATGAATATTGTAAATGCACAAACAGTAATTTATCCGCATTGCAAGGTGCAATTCTGAAATTTTTTGCTTTTTCCTGCTCCTCTTAGCATGATAAAGAAGATTCAAAGAGAGTGATGCCAGCTCCTTTCATTCAGTCAGTAGCTTCAAACATTTCTGGTATATGAATAACAAGATGTTTTTCAATGGTAAAAATCAATGAATATTGTAAATGCACAAACAGTAATTTCTCCGCATTGCAAGGTGCAATTCTGAAATTTTTTGCTTTTTCCTGCTCCTCTTAGCATGATAAAGAAGATTCAAAGAGAGTGAGATGCCAGCTCCTTTCATTCAGTCAGTAGCTTCAATCATTTCCTGTATATGAATAACATGATGTTTTTCAATGGCAAAAATCAATGAATATTGTAAATGCACAAACAGTAATTTATCCGCATTGCAAGGTGCAATTCTGAATTTTTTTGCTTTTTCCTGCTCCTCTTAGCATGATAAAGAAGATTCAAAGAGAGTGAGATGCCAGCTCCTTTCATTCAGTCAGTAGCTTCAAACATTTCTGGTATATGAATAACATGATGTTTTTCAATGGCAAAAATCAATGAATATTGTAAATGCACAAACAGTAATTTCTCCGCATTGCAAGGTGCAATTCTGAAATTTTTTGCTTTTTCCTGCTCCTCTTAGCATGATAAAGAAGATTCAAAGAGAGTGAGATGCCAGCTCCTTTCATTCAGTCAGTAGCTTCAATCATTTCTGGTATATGAATAACATGATGTTTTTCAATGGCAAAAATCAATGAATATTGTAAATGCACAAACAGTAATTTATCCGCATTGCAAGGTGCAATTCTGAAATTTTTTGCTTTTTCCTGCTCCTCTTAGCATGATAAAGAAGATTCAAAGAGAGTGAGATGCCAGCTCCTTTCATTCAGTCAGTAGCTTCAAACATATCTGGTATATGAATAACATGATGTTTTTCAATGGCAAAAATCAATGAATATTGTAAATGCACAAACAGTAATTTCTCCGCATTGCAAGGTGCAATTCTGAAATTTTTTGCTTTTTCCTGCTCCTCTTAGCATGATAAATAAGATTCAAAGAGAGTGAGATGCCAGCTCCTTTCATTCAGTCAGTAGCTTCAATCATTTCTGGAAGTTTTTCAATGGCAAAAATCAATGAATATTGTAAATGCACAAACAGTAATTTCTCCGCATTGCAAGGTGCAATTCTGAAATTTTTTGCTTTTTCCTGCTCCTCTTAGCATGATAAAGAAGACTCAAAGAGAGTGAGATGCCAGCTCCTTTCATTCAGTCAGTAGCTTCAATCATTTCTGGACGTTTTTCAATGGCAAAAATCAATGAATATTGTAAATGCACAAACAGTAATTTCTCCGCATTGCAAGGTGCAATTCTGAAATTTTTTGCTTTTTCCTGCTCCTCTTAGCATGATAAAGAAGATTCAAAGAGAGTGAGATGCCAGCTACTTTCATTCAGTCAGTAGCTTCAATCATTTCTGGTATATGAATAACATGATGTTTTTCAATGGCAAAAATCAATGAATATTGTAAATGCACAAACAGTAATTTCTCCGCATTGCAAGGTGCAATTCTGAAATTTTTTGCTTTTTCCTGCTCCTCTTAGCATGATAAAGAAGATTCAAAGAGAGTGAGATGCCAGCTCCTTTCATTCAGTCAGTAGCTTCAATCATTTCTGGTATATGAATAACATGATGTTTTTCAATGGCAAAAATCAATGAATATTGTAAATGCGCAAACAGTAATTTATCCGCATTGCAAGGTGCAATTCTGAAATTTTTTGCTTTTTCCTGCTCCTCTTAGCATGATAAAGAAGATTCAAAGAGAGTGAGATGCCAGCTCCTTTCATTCAGTCAGTAGCTTCAAACATTTCTGGTATATGAATAACATGATGTTTTTCAATGGCAAAAATCAATGAATATTGTAAATGCACAAACAGTAATTTCTCCGCATTGCAAGGTGCAATTCTGAAATTTTTTGCTTTTTCCTGCTCCTCTTAGCATGATAAAGAAGATTCAAAGAGAGTGAGATGCCAGCTCCTTTCATTCAGTCAGTAGCTTCAATCATTTCTGGTATATGAATAACATGATGTTTTTCAATGGCAAAAATCAATGAATTTTGTAAATGCACTCTTAGCATGATAAGAAGATCAAAGAGAGTGAGATGCCAGCTCCTTTCATCAGTCAGTAGCTTCATCTTCTGGACTTTTCAAGGAAATGTGGCTGCTTTTCCTGCTCCTCTTAGCATGATAAAGAAGAAGAGGGAGATGCCAGCCTCATTCAGCAGAGAATAACATGATGTTTTTCAATGGCAAAAATCAATGAATTTTGTAAATGCACAAACAGCATTTCTCCGCATTGCAAGGTGCAATTCTGAAAGCATGATAAAGAAGATTCAAAGAGAGTGAGATGCCAGCTCCTTTCATTCAGTCAGTAGCTTCAATCATTTCTGGTATATGAATAACATGATGTTTTTCAATGGCAAAAATCAATGAATTTTGTAAATGCACAAACAGCAATTTCTCCGCATTGCAAGGTGCAATTCTGAAATTTTTTGCTTTTTCCTGCTCCTCTTAGCATGATAAAGAAGATTCAAAGAGAGTGAGATGCCAGCTCCTTTCATTCAGTCAGTAGCTTCAATCATTTCTGGACGTTTTTCAATGGCAAAAATCAATGAATATTGTAAATGCACAAACAGTAATTTCTCCGCATTGCAAGGTGCAATTCTGAAATTTTTTGCTTTTTCCTGCTCCTCTTAGCATGATAAAGAAGATTCAAGAGAGTGAGATGCCAGCTCCTTTCATTCAGTCAGTAGCTTCAAACATTTCTGGTATATGAATAACATGATGTTTTTCAATGGCAAAAATCAATGAATATTGTAAATGCACAAACAGTAATTTCTCCGCATTGCAAGGTGCAATTCTGAAATTTTTTGCTTTTTCCTGCTCCTCTTAGCATGATAAAGAAGATTCAAAGAGAGTGAGATGCCAGCTCCTTTCGTTCAGTCAGTAGCTTCAATCATTTCTGGACGTTTTTCAATGGTAAAAATCAATGAATATTGTAAATGCACAAACAGTAATTTCTCCGCATTGCAAGGTGCAATTCTGAAATTTTTTGCTTTTTCCTGCTCCTCTTAGCATGATAAAGAAGATTCAAAGAGAGTGAGATGCCAGCTCCTTTCATTCAGTCAGTAGCTTCAATCATTTCTGGACGTTTTTCAATGGCAAAAATCAATGAATATTGTAAATGCATAAACAGTAATTTCTCCGCATTGCAAGGTGCAATTCTGAAATTTTTTGCTTTTTCCTGCTCCTCTTAGCATGATAAAGAAGATTCAAAGAGAGTGAGATGCCAGCTCCTTTCATTCAGTCAGTAGCTTCAAACATTTCTGGTATATGAATAACATGATGTTTTTCAATGGTAAAAATCAATGAATATTGTAAATGCACAAACAGTAATTTCTCCGCATTGCAAGGTGCAATTCTGAAATTTTTTGCTTTTTCCTGCTCCTCTTAGCATGATAAAGAAGATTCAAAGAGAGTGAGATGCCAGCTCCTTTCATTCAGTCAGTAGCTTCAATCATTTCTGGTATATGAATAACATGATGTTTTTCAATGGCAAAAATCAATGAATATTGTAAATGCACAAACAGTAATTTATCCGCATTGCAAGGTGCAATTCTGAAATTTTTTGCTTTTTCCTGCTCCTCTTAGCATGATAAAGAAGATTCAAAGAGAGTGAGATGCCAGCTCCTTTCATTCAGTCAGTAGCTTCAAACATTTCTGGTATATGAATAACATGATGTTTTTCAATGTCAAAAATCAATGAATATTGTAAATGCACAAACAGTAATTTCTCCGCATTGCAAGGTGCAATTCTGAAATTTTTTGCTTTTTCCTGCTCCTCTTAGCATGATAAATAAGATTCAAAGAGAGTGAGATGCCAGCTCCTTTCATTCAGTCAGTAGCTTCAATCATTTCTGGACGTTTTTCAATGGCAAAAATCAATGAATATTGTAAATGCACAAACAGTAATTTCTCCGCATTGCAAGGTGCAATTCTGAAATTTTTTGCTTTTTCCTGCTCCTCTTAGCATGATAAAGAAGATTCAAAGAGAGTGAGATGCCAGCTCCTTTCATTCAGTCAGTAGCTTCAATCATTTCTGGTATATGAATAACATGATGTTTTTCAATGGCAAAAATCAATGAATTTTGTAAATGCACAAACAGCAATTTCTCCGCATTGCAAGGTGCAATTCTGAAATTTTTTGCTTTTTCCTGCTCCTCTTAGCATGATAAAGAAGATTCAAAGAGAGTGAGATGCCAGCTCCTTTCATTCAGTCAGTAGCTTCAATCATTTCTGAACGTTTTTCAATGGCAAAAATCAATGAATATTGTAAATGCACAAACAGTAATTTCTCCGCATTGCAAGGTGCAATTCTGAAATTTTTTGCTTTTTCCTGCTCCTCTTAGCATGATAAAGAAGATTCAAGAGAGTGAGATGCCAGCTCCTTTCATTCAGTCAGTAGCTTCAAACATTTCTGGTATATGAATAACATGATGTTTTTCAATGGCAAAAATCAATGAATATTGTAAATGCACAAACAGTAATTTCTCCGCATTGCAAGGTGCAATTCTGAAATTTTTTGCTTTTTCCTGCTCCTCTTAGCATGATAAAGAAGATTCAAAGAGAGTGAGATGCCAGCTCCTTTCGTTCAGTCAGTAGCTTCAATCATTTCTGGACGTTTTTCAATGGTAAAAATCAATGAATATTGTAAATGCACAAACAGTAATTTCTCCGCATTGCAAGGTGCAATTCTGAAATTTTTTGCTTTTTCCTGCTCCTCTTAGCATGATAAAGAAGATTCAAAGAGAGTGAGATGCCAGCTCCTTTCATTCAGTCAGTAGCTTCAATCATTTCTGGACGTTTTTCAATGGCAAAAATCAATGAATATTGTAAATGCATAAACAGTAATTTCTCCGCATTGCAAGGTGCAATTCTGAAATTTTTTGCTTTTTCCTGCTCCTCTTAGCATGATAAAGAAGATTCAAAGAGAGTGAGATGCCAGCTCCTTTCATTCAGTCAGTAGCTTCAAACATTTCTGGTATATGAATAACATGATGTTTTTCAATGGTAAAAATCAATGAATATTGTAAATGCACAAACAGTAATTTCTCCGCATTGCAAGGTGCAATTCTGAAATTTTTTGCTTTTTCCTGCTCCTCTTAGCATGATAAAGAAGATTCAAAGAGAGTGAGATGCCAGCTCCTTTCATTCAGTCAGTAGCTTCAAACATTTCTGGTATATGAATAACATGATGTTTTTCAATGTCAAAAATCAATGAATATTGTAAATGCACAAACAGTAATTTCTCCGCATTGCAAGGTGCAATTCTGAAATTTTTTGCTTTTTCCTGCTCCTCTTAGCATGATAAATAAGATTCAAAGAGAGTGAGATGCCAGCTCCTTTCATTCAGTCAGTAGCTTCAATCATTTCTGGATGTTTTTCAATGGCAAAAATCAATGAATATTGTAAATGCACAAACAGTAATTTCTCCGCATTGCAAGGTGCAATTCTGAAATTTTTTGCTTTTTCCTGCTCCTCTTAGCATGATAAAGAAGATTCAAAGAGAGTGAGATGCCAGCTCCTTTCATTCAGTCAGTAGCTTCAATCATTTCTGGTATATGAATAACATGATGTTTTTCAATGGCAAAAATCAATGAATATTGTAAATGCACAAACAGTAATTTCTCCGCATTGCAAGGTGCAATTCTGAAATTTTTTGCTTTTTCCTGCTCCCCTTAGCATGATAAAGAAGATTCAAAGAGAGTGAGATGCCAGCTCCTTTCTTTCAGTCAGTAGCTTCAAACATTTCTGGTATATGAATAACATGATGTTTTTCAATGGCAAAAATCAATGAATATTGTAAATGCACAAACAGTAATTTCTCCGCATTGCAAGGTGCAATTCTGAAATTTTTTGCTTTTTCCTGCTCCTCTTAGCATGATAAAGAAGATTCAAAGAGAGTGAGATGCCAGCTCCTTTCATTCAGTCAGTAGCTTCAATCATTTCTGGACGTTTTTCAATGGCAAAAATCAATGAATATTGTAAATGCACAAACAGTAATTTCTCCGCATTGCAAGGTGCAATTCTGAAATTTTTTGCTTTTTCCTGCTCCTCTTAGCATGATAAAGAAGATTCAAAGAGAGTGAGATGCCAGCTCCTTTCATTCAGTCAGTAGCTTCAAACATTTCTGGTATATGAATAACATGATGTTTTTCAATGGTAAAAATCAATGAATATTGTAAATGCACAAACAGTAATTTCTCCGCATTGCAAGGTGCAATTCTGAAATTTTTTGCTTTTTCCTGCTCCTCTTAGCATGATAAAGAAGATTCAAAGAGAGTGAGATGCCAGCTCCTTTCATTCAGTCAGTAGCTTCAATCATTTCTGGTATATGAATAACATGATGTTTTTCAATGGCAAAAATCAATGAATATTGTAAATGCACAAACAGTAATTTCTCCGCATTGCAAGGTGCAATTCTGAAATTTTTTGCTTTTTCCTGCTCCTCTTAGCATGATAAAGAAGATTCAAAGAGAGTGAGATGCCAGCTCCTTTCATTCAGTCAGTAGCTTCAAACATTTCTGGTATATGAATAACATGAAGTTTTTCAATGGCAAAAATCAATGAATATTGTAAATGCACAAACAGTAATTTCTCCGCATTGCAAGGTGCAATTCTGAAATTTTTTGCTTTTTCCTGCTCCTCTTAGCATGATAAAGAAGATTCAAAGAGAGTGAGATGCCAGCTCCTTTCATTCAGTCAGTAGCTTCAATCATTTCTGGACGTTTTTCAATGGCAAAAATCAACGAATATTGTAAATGCACAAACAGTAATTTCTCCGCATTGCAAGGTGCAATTCTGAAATTTTTTGCTTTTTCCTGCTCCTCTTAGCATGATAAAGAAGATTCAAAGAGAGCGAGATGCCAGCTCCTTTCATTCAGTCAGTAGCTTCAATCATTTCTGGAAGGTTTTCAATGGCAAAAATCAATGAATATTGTAAATGCACAAACAGTAATTTCTCCGCATTGCAAGGTGCAATTCTGAAATTTTTTGCTTTTTCCTGCTCCTCTTAGCATGATAAAGAAGATTCATAGAGAGTGAGATGCCAGCTCCTTTCATTCAGTCAGTAGCTTCAATCATTTCTGGTATATGAATAACATGATGTTTTTCAATGGCAAAAATCAATGAATATTGTAAATGCACAAACAGTAATTTATCCGCATTGCAAGGTGCAATTCTGAAATTTTTTGCTTTTTCCTGCTCCTCTTAGCATGATAAAGAAGATTCAAAGAGAGTGAGATGCCAGCTCCTTTCATTCAGTCAGTAGCTTCAAACATTTCTGGTATATGAATAACATGAAGTTTTTCAATGGCAAAAATCAATGAATATTGTAAATGCACAAACAGTAATTTCTCCGCATTGCAAGGTGCAATTCTGAAATTTTTTGCTTTTTCCTGCTCCTCTTAGCATGATAAAGAAGATTCAAAGAGAGTGAGATGCCAGCTCCTTTCATTCAGTCAGTAGCTTCAATCATTTCTGGACGTTTTTCAATGGCAAAAATCAATGAATATTGTAAATGCACAAACAGTAATTTCTCCGCATTGCAAGGTGCAATTCTGAAATTTTTTGCTTTTTCCTGCTCCTCTTAGCATGATAAAGAAGATTCAAAGAGAGCGAGATGCCAGCTCCTTTCATTCAGTCAGTAGCTTCAATCATTTCTGGAAGGTTTTCAATGGCAAAAATCAATGAATATTGTAAATGCACAAACAGTAATTTCTCCGCATTGCAAGGTGCAATTCTGAAATTTTTTGCTTTTTCCTGCTCCTCTTAGCATGATAAAGAAGATTCATAGAGAGTGAGATGCCAGCTCCTTTCATTCAGTCAGTAGCTTCAATCATTTCTGGACGTTTTTCAATGGCAAAAATCAATGAATATTGTAAATGCACAAACAGTAATTTCTCCGCATTGCAAGGTGCAATTCTGAAATTTTTTGCTTTTTCCTGCTCCTCTTAGCATGATAAAGAAGATTCAAAGAGAGTGAGATGCCAGCTCCTTTCATTCAGTCAGTAGCTTCAAACATTTCTGGTATATGAATAACATGATGTTTTTCAATGGCAAAAATCAATGAATATTGTAAATGCACAAACAGTAATTTCTCCGCATTGCAAGGTGCAATTCTGAAATTTTTTGCTTTTTCCTGCTCCTCTTAGCATGATAAAGAAGATTCAAAGAGAGTGAGATGCCAGCTCCTTTCATTCAGTCAGTAGCTTCAATCATTTCTGGACGTTTTTCAATGGCAAAAATCAATGAATATTGTAAATGCACAAACAGTAATTTCTCCGCATTGCAAGGTGCAATTCTGAAATTTTTTGCTTTTTCCTGCTCCTCTTAGCATGATAAAGAAGATTCAAAGAGAGTGAGATGCCAGCTCCTTTCATTCAGTCAGTAGCTTCAATCATTTCTGGACGTTTTTCAATGGCAAAAATCAGTGAATATTGTAAATGCACAAACAGTAATTTCTCCGCATTGCAAGGTGCAATTCTGAAATTTTATGCTTTTTCCTGCTCTTCTTAGCATGATAAAGAAGATTCAAAGAGAGTGAGATGCCAGCTCCTTTCATTCAGTCAGTAGCTTCAAACATTTCTGGTATATGAATAACATGATGTTTTTCAATGGCAAAAATCAATGAATATTGTAAATGCACAAACAGTAATTTCTCCGCATTGCAAGGTGCAATTCTGAAATTTTTTGCTTTTTCCGGCTCCTCTTAGCATGATAAAGAAGATTCAAAGAGAGTGAGATGCCAGCTCCTTTCATTCAGTCAGTAGCTTCAATCATTTCTGGACGTTTTTCAATGGCAAAAATCAATGAATATTGTAAATGCACAAACAGTAATTTCTCCGCATTGCAAGGTGCAATTCTGAAATTTTTTGCTTTTTCCTGCTCCTCTTAGCATGATAAAGAAGATTCAAAGAGAGTGAGATGCCAGCTCCTTTCATTCAGTCAGTAGCTTCAAACATTTCTGGTATATGAATAACATGATGTTTTTCAATGGCAAAAATCAATGAATATTGTAAATGCACAAACAGTAATTTCTCCGCATTGCAAGGTGCAATTCTGAAATTTTTTGCTTTTTCCTGCTCCTCTTAGCATGATAAAGAAGATTCAAAGAGAGTGAGATGCCAGCTCCTTTCATTCAGTCAGTAGCTTCAAACATTTCTGGTATATGAATAACATGAAGTTTTTCAATGGCAAAAATCAATGAATATTGTAAATGCACAAACAGTAATTTCTCCGCATTGCAAGGTGCAATTCTGAAATTTTTTGCTTTTTCCTGCTCCTCTTAGCATGATAAAGAAGATTCAAAGAGAGTGAGATGCCAGCTCCTTTCATTCAGTCAGTAGCTTCAATCATTTCTGGACGTTTTTCAATGGCAAAAATCAATGAATATTGTAAATGCACAAACAGTAATTTCTCCGCATTGCAAGGTGCAATTCTGAAATTTTTTGCTTTTTCCTGCTCCTCTTAGCATGATAAAGAAGATTCAAAGAGAGCGAGATGCCAGCTCCTTTCATTCAGTCAGTAGCTTCAATCATTTCTGGAAGGTTTTCAATGGCAAAAATCAATGAATATTGTAAATGCACAAACAGTAATTTCTCCGCATTGCAAGGTGCAATTCTGAAATTTTTTGCTTTTTCCTGCTCCTCTTAGCATGATAAAGAAGATTCATAGAGAGTGAGATGCCAGCTCCTTTCATTCAGTCAGTAGCTTCAATCATTTCTGGTATATGAATAACATGATGTTTTTCAATGGCAAAAATCAATGAATATTGTAAATGCACAAACAGTAATTTATCCGCATTGCAAGGTGCAATTCTGAAATTTTTTGCTTTTTCCTGCTCCTCTTAGCATGATAAAGAAGATTCAAAGAGAGTGAGATGCCAGCTCCTTTCATTCAGTCAGTAGCTTCAAACATTTCTGGTATATGAATAACATGAAGTTTTTCAATGGCAAAAATCAATGAATATTGTAAATGCACAAACAGTAATTTCTCCGCATTGCAAGGTGCAATTCTGAAATTTTTTGCTTTTTCCTGCTCCTCTTAGCATGATAAAGAAGATTCAAAGAGAGTGAGATGCCAGCTCCTTTCATTCAGTCAGTAGCTTCAATCATTTCTGGACGTTTTTCAATGGCAAAAATCAATGAATATTGTAAATGCACAAACAGTAATTTCTCCGCATTGCAAGGTGCAATTCTGAAATTTTTTGCTTTTTCCTGCTCCTCTTAGCATGATAAAGAAGATTCAAAGAGAGCGAGATGCCAGCTCCTTTCATTCAGTCAGTAGCTTCAATCATTTCTGGAAGGTTTTCAATGGCAAAAATCAATGAATATTGTAAATGCACAAAGAGTAATTTCTCCGCATTGCAAGGTGCAATTCTGAAATTTTTTGCTTTTTCCTGCTCCTCTTAGCATGATAAAGAAGATTCATAGAGAGTGAGATGCCAGCTCCTTTCATTCAGTCAGTAGCTTCAATCATTTCTGGTATATGAATAACATGATGTTTTTCAATGGCAAAAATCAATGAATATTGTAAATGCACAAACAGTAATTTATCCGCATTGCAAGGTGCAATTCTGAAATTTTTTGCTTTTTCCTGCTCCTCTTAGCATGATAAAGAAGATTCAAAGAGAGTGAGATGCCAGCTCCTTTCATTCAGTCAGTAGCTTCAAACATTTCTGGTATATGAATAACATGAAGTTTTTCAATGGCAAAAATCAATGAATATTGTAAATGCACAAACAGTAATTTCTCCGCATTGCAAGGTGCAATTCTGAAATTTTTTGCTTTTTCCTGCTCCTCTTAGCATGATAAAGAAGATTCAAAGAGAGTGAGATGCCAGCTCCTTTCATTCAGTCAGTAGCTTCAATCATTTCTGGACGTTTTTCAATGGCAAAAATCAATGAATATTGTAAATGCACAAACAGTAATTTCTCCGCATTGCAAGGTGCAATTCTGAAATTTTTTGCTTTTTCCTGCTCCTCTTAGCATGATAAAGAAGATTCAAAGAGAGCGAGATGCCAGCTCCTTTCATTCAGTCAGTAGCTTCAATCATTTCTGGAAGGTTTTCAATGGCAAAAATCAATGAATATTGTAAATGCACAAACAGTAATTTCTCCGCATTGCAAGGTGCAATTCTGAAATTTTTTGCTTTTTCCTGCTCCTCTTAGCATGATAAAGAAGATTCATAGAGAGTGAGATGCCAGCTCCTTTCATTCAGTCAGTAGCTTCAATCATTTCTGGACGTTTTTCAATGGCAAAAATCAATGAATATTGTAAATGCACAAACAGTAATTTCTCCGCATTGCAAGGTGCAATTCTGAAATTTTTTGCTTTTTCCTGCTCCTCTTAGCATGATAAAGAAGATTCAAAGAGAGTGAGATGCCAGCTCCTTTCATTCAGTCAGTAGCTTCAAACATTTCTGGTATATGAATAACATGATGTTTTTCAATGGCAAAAATCAATGAATATTGTAAATGCACAAACAGTAATTTCTCCGCATTGCAAGGTGCAATTCTGAAATTTTTTGCTTTTTCCTGCTCCTCTTAGCATGATAAAGAAGATTCAAAGAGAGTGAGATGCCAGCTCCTTTCATTCAGTCAGTAGCTTCAATCATTTCTGGACGTTTTTCAATGGCAAAAATCAATGAATATTGTAAATGCACAAACAGTAATTTCTCCGCATTGCAAGGTGCAATTCTGAAATTTTTTGCTTTTTCCTGCTCCTCTTAGCATGATAAAGAAGATTCAAAGAGAGTGAGATGCCAGCTCCTTTCATTCAGTCAGTAGCTTCAATCATTTCTGGACGTTTTTCAATGGCAAAAATCAGTGAATATTGTAAATGCACAAACAGTAATTTCTCCGCATTGCAAGGTGCAATTCTGAAATTTTATGCTTTTTCCTGCTCCTCTTAGCATGATAAAGAAGATTCAAAGAGAGTGAGATGCCAGCTCCTTTCATTCAGTCAGTAGCTTCAAACATTTCTGGTATATGAATAACATGATGTTTTTCAATGGCAAAAATCAATGAATATTGTAAATGCACAAACAGTAATTTCTCCGCATTGCAAGGTGCAATTCTGAAATTTTTTGCTTTTTCCGGCTCCTCTTAGCATGATAAAGAAGATTCAAAGAGAGTGAGATGCCAGCTCCTTTCATTCAGTCAGTAGCTTCAATCATTTCTGGACGTTTTTCAATGGCAAAAATCAATGAATATTGTAAATGCACAAACAGTAATTTCTCCGCATTGCAAGGTGCAATTCTGAAATTTTTTGCTTTTTCCTGCTCCTCTTAGCATGATAAAGAAGATTCAAAGAGAGTGAGATGCCAGCTCCTTTCATTCAGTCAGTAGCTTCAAACATTTCTGGTATATGAATAACATGATGTTTTTCAATGGCAAAAATCAATGAATATTGTAAATGCACAAACAGTAATTTCTCCGCATTGCAAGGTGCAATTCTGAAATTTTTTGCTTTTTCCGGCTCCTCTTAGCATGATAAAGAAGATTCAAAGAGAGTGAGATGCCAGCTCCTTTCATTCAGTCAGTAGCTTCAATCATTTCTGGACGTTTTTCAATGGCAAAAATCAATGAATATTGTAAATGCACAAACAGTAATTTCTCCGCATTGCAAGGTGCAATTCTGAAATTTTTTGCTTTTTCCTGCTCCTCTTAGCATGATAAAGAAGATTCAAAGAGAGTGAGATGCCAGCTCCTTTCATTCAGTCAGTAGCTTCAAACATTTCTGGTATATGAATAACATGATGTTTTTCAATGGCAAAAATCAATGAATATTGTAAATGCACAAACAGTAATTTCTCCGCATTGCAAGGTGCAATTCTGAAATTTTTTGCTTTTTCCTGCTCCTCTTAGCATGATAAAGAAGATTCAAAGAGAGTGAGATGCCAGCTCCTTTCATTCAGTCAGTAGCTTCAAACATTTCTGGTATATGAATAACATGAAGTTTTTCAATGGCAAAAATCAATGAATATTGTAAATGCACAAACAGTAATTTCTCCGCATTGCAAGGTGCAATTCTGAAATTTTTTGCTTTTTCCTGCTCCTCTTAGCATGATAAAGAAGATTCAAAGAGAGTGAGATGCCAGCTCCTTTCATTCAGTCAGTAGCTTCAATCATTTCTGGACGTTTTTCAATGGCAAAAATCAATGAATATTGTAAATGCACAAACAGTAATTTCTCCGCATTGCAAGGTGCAATTCTGAAATTTTTTGCTTTTTCCTGCTCCTCTTAGCATGATAAAGAAGATTCAAAGAGAGCGAGATGCCAGCTCCTTTCATTCAGTCAGTAGCTTCAATCATTTCTGGAAGGTTTTCAATGGCAAAAATCAATGAATATTGTAAATGCACAAACAGTAATTTATCCGCATTGCAAGGTGCAATTCTGAAATTTTTTGCTTTTTCCTGCTCCTCTTAGCATGATAAAGAAGATTCAAAGAGAGTGAGATGCCAGCTCCTTTCATTCAGTCAGTAGCTTCAAACATTTCTGGTATATGAATAACATGAAGTTTTTCAATGGCAAAAATCAATGAATATTGTAAATGCACAAACAGTAATTTCTCCGCATTGCAAGGTGCAATTCTGAAATTTTTTGCTTTTTCCTGCTCCTCTTAGCATGATAAAGAAGATTCAAAGAGAGTGAGATGCCAGCTCCTTTCATTCAGTCAGTAGCTTCAATCATTTCTGGACGTTTTTCAATGGCAAAAATCAATGAATATTGTAAATGCACAAACAGTAATTTCTCCGCATTGCAAGGTGCAATTCTGAAATTTTTTGCTTTTTCCTGCTCCTCTTAGCATGATAAAGAAGATTCAAAGAGAGCGAGATGCCAGCTCCTTTCATTCAGTCAGTAGCTTCAATCATTTCTGGAAGGTTTTCAATGGCAAAAATCAATGAATATTGTAAATGCACAAACAGTAATTTCTCCGCATTGCAAGGTGCAATTCTGAAATTTTTTGCTTTTTCCTGCTCCTCTTAGCATGATAAAGAAGATTCATAGAGAGTGAGATGCCAGCTCCTTTCATTCAGTCAGTAGCTTCAATCATTTCTGGACGTTTTTCAATGGCAAAAATCAATGAATATTGTAAATGCACAAACAGTAATTTCTCCGCATTGCAAGGTGCAATTCTGAATTTTTTTGCTTTTTCCTGCTCCTCTTAGCATGATAAAGAAGATTCAAAGAGAGTGAGATGCCAGCTCCTTTCATTCAGTCAGTAGCTTCAAACATTTCTGGTATATGAATAACATGATGTTTTTCAATGGCAAAAATCAATGAATATTGTAAATGCACAAACAGTAATTTCTCCGCATTGCAAGGTGCAATTCTGAAATTTTTTGCTTTTTCCTGCTCCTCTTAGCATGATAAAGAAGATTCAAAGAGAGTGAGATGCCAGCTCCTTTCATTCAGTCAGTAGCTTCAATCATTTCTGGACGTTTTTCAATGGCAAAAATCAATGAATATTGTAAATGCACAAACAGTAATTTCTCCGCATTGCAAGGTGCAATTCTGAAATTTTTTGCTTTTTCCTGCTCCTCTTAGCATGATAAAGAAGATTCAAAGAGAGTGAGATGCCAGCTCCTTTCATTCAGTCAGTAGCTTCAATCATTTCTGGACGTTTTTCAATGGCAAAAATCAGTGAATATTGTAAATGCACAAACAGTAATTTCTCCGCATTGCAAGGTGCAATTCTGAAATTTTATGCTTTTTCCTGCTCCTCTTAGCATGATAAAGAAGATTCAAAGAGAGTGAGATGCCAGCTCCTTTCATTCAGTCAGTAGCTTCAAACATTTCTGGTATATGAATAACATGATGTTTTTCAATGGCAAAAATCAATGAATATTGTAAATGCACAAACAGTAATTTCTCCGCATTGCAAGGTGCAATTCTGAAATTTTTTGCTTTTTCCGGCTCCTCTTAGCATGATAAAGAAGATTCAAAGAGAGTGAGATGCCAGCTCCTTTCATTCAGTCAGTAGCTTCAATCATTTCTGGACGTTTTTCAATGGCAAAAATCAATGAATATTGTAAATGCACAAACAGTAATTTCTCCGCATTGCAAGGGGCAATTCTGAAATTTTTTGCTTTTTCCTGCTCCTCTTAGCATGATAAAGAAGATTCAAAGAGAGTGAGATGCCAGCTCCTTTCATTCAGTCAGTAGCTTCAAACATTTCTGGTATATGAATAACATGATGTTTTTCAATGGCAAAAATCAATGAATATTGTAAATGCACAAACAGTAATTTCTCCGCATTGCAAGGTGCAATTCTGAAATTTTTTGCTTTTTCCTGCTCCTCTTAGCATGATAAAGAAGATTCAAAGAGAGTGAGATGCCAGCTCCTTTCATTCAGTCAGTAGCTTCAATCATTTCTGGACGTTTTTCAATGGCAAAAATCAGTGAATATTGTAAATGCACAAACAGTAATTTCTCCGCATTGCAAGGTGCAATTCTGAAATTTTTTGCTTTTTCCTGCTCCTCTTAGCATGATAAAGAAGATTCAAAGAGAGTGAGATGCCAGCTCCTTTCATTCAGTCAGTAGCTTCAAACATTTCTGGTATATGAATAACATGATGTTTTTCAATGGCAAAAATCAATGAATATTGTAAATGCACAAACAGTAATTTCTCCGCATTGCAAGGTGCAATTCTGAAATTTTTTGCTTTTTCCTGCTCCTCTTAGCATGATAAAGAAGATTCAAAGAGAGTGAGATGCCAGCTCCTTTCATTCAGTCAGTAGCTTCAATCATTTCTGGACGTTTTTCAATGGCAAAAATCAATGAATATTGTAAATGCACAAACAGTAATTTCTCCGCATTGCAAGGTGCAATTCTGAAATTTTTTGCTTTTTCCTGCTCCTCTTAGCATGATAAAGAAGATTCAAAGAGAGTGAGATGCCAGCTCCTTTCATTCAGTCAGTAGCTTCAATCATTTCTGGATGTTTTTCAATGGCAAAAATCAATGAATATTGTAAATGCACAAACAGTAATTTCTCCGCATTGCAAGGTGCAATTCTGAAATTTTTTGCTTTTTCCTGCTCCTCTTAGCATGATAAAGAAGATTCAAAGAGAGTGAGATGCCAGCTCCTTTCATTCAGTCAGTAGCTTCAATCATTTCTGGACGTTTTTCAATGGCAAAAATCAATGAATATTGTAAATGCACAAACAGTAATTTCTCCGCATTGCAAGGTGCAATTCTGAAATTTTTTGCTTTTTCCTGCTCCTCTTAGCATGATAAAGAAGATTCAAAGAGAGTGAGATGCCAGCTCCTTTCATTCAGTCAGTAGCTTCAATCATTTCTGGAAGTTTTTCAATGGCAAAAATCAATGAATATTGTAAATGCACAAACAGTAATTTCTCCGCATTGCAAGGTGCAATTCTGAAATTTTTTGCTTTTTCCTGCTCCTCTTAGCATGATAAAGAAGATTCAAAGAGAGTGAGATGCCAGCTCCTTTCATTCAGTCAGTAGCTTCAATCATTTCTGGACGTTTTTCAATGGCAAAAATCAATGAATATTGTAAATGCACAAACAGTAATTTCTCCGCATTGCAAGGTGCAATTCTGAAATTTTTTGCTTTTTCCTGCTCCTCTTAGCATGATAAAGAAGATTCAAAGAGAGTGAGATGCCAGCTCCTTTCATTCAGTCAGTAGCTTCAATCATTTCTGGACGTTTTTCAATGGCAAAAATCAGTGAATATTGTAAATGCACAAACAGTAATTTCTCCGCATTGCAAGGTGCAATTCTGAAATTTTTTGCTTTTTCCTGCTCCTCTTAGCATGATAAAGAAGATTCAAAGAGAGTGAGATGCCAGCTCCTTTCATTCAGTCAGTAGCTTCAAACATTTCTGGTATATGAATAACATGATGTTTTTCAATGGCAAAAATCAATGAATATTGTAAATGCACAAACAGTAATTTCTCCGCATTGCAAGGTGCAATTCTGAAATTTTTTGCTTTTTCCTGCTCCTCTTAGCATGATAAAGAAGATTCAAAGAGAGTGAGATGCCAGCTCCTTTCATTCAGTCAGTAGCTTCAATCATTTCTGGACGTTTTTCAATGGCAAAAATCAATGAATATTGTAAATGCACAAACAGTAATTTCTCCGCATTGCAAGGTGCAATTCTGAAATTTTTTGCTTTTTCCTGCTCCTCTTAGCATGATAAAGAACATTCAAAGAGAGTGAGATGCCAGCTCCTTTCATTCAGTCAGTAGCTTCAATCATTTCTGGAAGTTTTTCAATGGCAAAAATCAATGAATATTGTAAATGCACAAACAGTAATTTCTCCGCATTGCAAGGTGCAATTCTGAAATTTTTTGCTTTTTCCTGCTCCTCTTAGCATGATAAAGAAGATTCAAAGAGAGTGAGATGCCAGCTCCTTTCATTCAGTCAGTAGCTTCAATCATTTCTGGACGTTTTTCAATGGCAAAAATCAATGAATATTGTAAATGCACAAACAGTAATTTCTCCGCATTGCAAGGTGCAATTCTGAAATTTTTTGCTTTTTCCTGCTCCTCTTAGCATGATAAAGAAGATTCAAAGAGAGTGAGATGCCAGCTCCTTTCATTCAGTCAGTAGCTTCAAACATTTCTGGTATATGAATAACATGAAGTTTTTCAATGGCAAAAATCAATGAATATTGTAAATGCACAAACAGTAATTTCTCCGCATTGCAAGGTGCAATTCTGAAATTTTTTGCTTTTTCCTGCTCCTCTTAGCATGATAAAGAAGATTCAAAGAGAGTGAGATGCCAGCTCCTTTCATTCAGTCAGTAGCTTCAATCATTTCTGGACGTTTTTCAATGGCAAAAATCAATGAATATTGTAAATGCACAAACAGTAATTTCTCCGCATTGCAAGGTGCAATTCTGAAATTTTTTGCTTTTTCCTGCTCCTCTTAGCATGATAAAGAAGATTCAAAGAGAGCGAGATGCCAGCTCCTTTCATTCAGTCAGTAGCTTCAATCATTTCTGGAAGGTTTTCAATGGCAAAAATCAATGAATATTGTAAATGCACAAACAGTAATTTCTCCGCATTGCAAGGTGCAATTCTGAAATTTTTTGCTTTTTCCTGCTCCTCTTAGCATGATAAAGAAGATTCATAGAGAGTGAGATGCCAGCTCCTTTCATTCAGTCAGTAGCTTCAATCATTTCTGGTATATGAATAACATGATGTTTTTCAATGGCAAAAATCAATGAATATTGTAAATGCACAAACAGTAATTTATCCGCATTGCAAGGTGCAATTCTGAAATTTTTTGCTTTTTCCTGCTCCTCTTAGCATGATAAAGAAGATTCAAAGAGAGTGAGATGCCAGCTCCTTTCATTCAGTCAGTAGCTTCAAACATTTCTGGTATATGAATAACATGAAGTTTTTCAATGGCAAAAATCAATGAATATTGTAAATGCACAAACAGTAATTTCTCCGCATTGCAAGGTGCAATTCTGAAATTTTTTGCTTTTTCCTGCTCCTCTTAGCATGATAAAGAAGATTCAAAGAGAGTGAGATGCCAGCTCCTTTCATTCAGTCAGTAGCTTCAATCATTTCTGGACGTTTTTCAATGGCAAAAATCAATGAATATTGTAAATGCACAAACAGTAATTTCTCCGCATTGCAAGGTGCAATTCTGAAATTTTTTGCTTTTTCCTGCTCCTCTTAGCATGATAAAGAAGATTCAAAGAGAGCGAGATGCCAGCTCCTTTCATTCAGTCAGTAGCTTCAATCATTTCTGGAAGGTTTTCAATGGCAAAAATCAATGAATATTGTAAATGCACAAACAGTAATTTCTCCGCATTGCAAGGTGCAATTCTGAAATTTTTTGCTTTTTCCTGCTCCTCTTAGCATGATAAAGAAGATTCAAAGAGAGTGAGATGCCAGCTCCTTTCATTCAGTCAGTAGCTTCAATCATTTCTGGACGTTTTTCAATGGCAAAAATCAATGAATATTGTAAATGCACAAACAGTAATTTCTCCGCATTGCAAGGTGCAATTCTGAAATTTTTTGCTTTTTCCTGCTCCTCTTAGCATGATAAAGAAGATTCAAAGAGAGTGAGATGCCAGCTCCTTTCATTCAGTCAGTAGCTTCAATCATTTCTGGACGTTTTTCAATGGCAAAAATCAGTGAATATTGTAAATGCACAAACAGTAATTTCTCCGCATTGCAAGGTGCAATTCTGAAATTTTATGCTTTTTCCTGCTCCTCTTAGCATGATAAAGAAGATTCAAAGAGAGTGAGATGCCAGCTCCTTTCATTCAGTCAGTAGCTTCAAACATTTCTGGTATATGAATAACATGATGTTTTTCAATGGCAAAAATCAATGAATATTGTAAATGCACAAACAGTAATTTCTCCGCATTGCAAGGTGCAATTCTGAAATTTTTTGCTTTTTCCGGCTCCTCTTAGCATGATAAAGAAGATTCAAAGAGAGTGAGATGCCAGCTCCTTTCATTCAGTCAGTAGCTTCAATCATTTCTGGACGTTTTTCAATGGCAAAAATCAATGAATATTGTAAATGCACAAACAGTAATTTCTCCGCATTGCAAGGGGCAATTCTGAAATTTTTTGCTTTTTCCTGCTCCTCTTAGCATGATAAAGAAGATTCAAAGAGAGTGAGATGCCAGATCCTTTCATTCAGTCAGTAGCTTCAAACATTTCTGGTATATGAATAACATGATGTTTTTCAATGGCAAAAATCAATGAATATTGTAAATGCACAAACAGTAATTTCTCCGCATTGCAAGGTGCAATTCTGAAATTTTTTGCTTTTTCCTGCTCCTCTTAGCATGATAAAGAAGATTCAAAGAGAGTGAGATGCCAGCTCCTTTCATTCAGTCAGTAGCTTCAATCATTTCTGGACGTTTTTCAATGGCAAAAATCAGTGAATATTGTAAATGCACAAACAGTAATTTCTCCGCATTGCAAGGTGCAATTCTGAAATTTTTTGCTTTTTCCTGCTCCTCTTAGCATGATAAAGAAGATTCAAAGAGAGTGAGATGCCAGCTCCTTTCATTCAGTCAGTAGCTTCAAACATTTCTGGTATATGAATAACATGATGTTTTTCAATGGCAAAAATCAATGAATATTGTAAATGCACAAACAGTAATTTCTCCGCATTGCAAGGTGCAATTCTGAAATTTTTTGCTTTTTCCTGCTCCTCTTAGCATGATAAAGAAGATTCAAAGAGAGTGAGATGCCAGCTCCTTTCATTCAGTCAGTAGCTTCAATCATTTCTGGACGTTTTTCAATGGCAAAAATCAATGAATATTGTAAATGCACAAACAGTAATTTCTCCGCATTGCAAGGTGCAATTCTGAAATTTTTTGCTTTTTCCTGCTCCTCTTAGCATGATAAAGAAGATTCAAAGAGAGTGAGATGCCAGCTCCTTTCATTCAGTCAGTAGCTTCAATCATTTCTGGATGTTTTTCAATGGCAAAAATCAATGAATATTGTAAATGCACAAACAGTAATTTCTCCGCATTGCAAGGTGCAATTCTGAAATTTTTTGCTTTTTCCTGCTCCTCTTAGCATGATAAAGAAGATTCAAAGAGAGTGAGATGCCAGCTCCTTTCATTCAGTCAGTAGCTTCAATCATTTCTGGACGTTTTTCAATGGCAAAAATCAATGAATATTGTAAATGCACAAACAGTAATTTCTCCGCATTGCAAGGTGCAATTCTGAAATTTTTTGCTTTTTCCTGCTCCTCTTAGCATGATAAAGAAGATTCAAAGAGAGTGAGATGCCAGCTCCTTTCATTCAGTCAGTAGCTTCAATCATTTCTGGAAGTTTTTCAATGGCAAAAATCAATGAATATTGTAAATGCACAAACAGTAATTTCTCCGCATTGCAAGGTGCAATTCTGAAATTTTTTGCTTTTTCCTGCTCCTCTTAGCATGATAAAGAAGATTCAAAGAGAGTGAGATGCCAGCTCCTTTCATTCAGTCAGTAGCTTCAATCATTTCTGGACGTTTTTCAATGGCAAAAATCAATGAATATTGTAAATGCACAAACAGTAATTTCTCCGCATTGCAAGGTGCAATTCTGAAATTTTTTGCTTTTTCCTGCTCCTCTTAGCATGATAAAGAAGATTCAAAGAGAGTGAGATGCCAGCTCCTTTCATTCAGTCAGTAGCTTCAATCATTTCTGGACGTTTTTCAATGGCAAAAATCAGTGAATATTGTAAATGCACAAACAGTAATTTCTCCGCATTGCAAGGTGCAATTCTGAAATTTTTTGCTTTTTCCTGCTCCTCTTAGCATGATAAAGAAGATTCAAAGAGAGTGAGATGCCAGCTAATTTCATTCAGTCAGTAGCTTCAAACATTTCTGGTATATGAATAACATGATGTTTTTCAATGGCAAAAATCAATGAATATTGTAAATGCACAAACAGTAATTTCTCCGCATTGCAAGGTGCAATTCTGAAATTTTTTGCTTTTTCCTGCTCCTCTTAGCATGATAAAGAAGATTCAAAGAGAGTGAGATGCCAGCTCCTTTCATTCAGTCAGTAGCTTCAATCATTTCTGGACGTTTTTCAATGGCAAAAATCAATGAATATTGTAAATGCACAAACAGTAATTTCTCCGCATTGCAAGGTGCAATTCTGAAATTTTTTGCTTTTTCCTGCTCCTCTTAGCATGATAAAGAACATTCAAAGAGAGTGAGATGCCAGCTCCTTTCATTCAGTCAGTAGCTTCAATCATTTCTGGAAGTTTTTCAATGGCAAAAATCAATGAATATTGTAAATGCACAAACAGTAATTTCTCCGCATTGCAAGGTGCAATTCTGAAATTTTTTGCTTTTTCCTGCTCCTCTTAGCATGATAAAGAAGATTCAAAGAGAGTGAGATGCCAGCTCCTTTCATTCAGTCAGTAGCTTCAATCATTTCTGGACGTTTTTCAATGGCAAAAATCAATGAATATTGTAAATGCACAAACAGTAATTTCTCCGCATTGCAAGGTGCAATTCTGAAATTTTTTGCTTTTTCCTGCTCCTCTTAGCATGATAAAGAAGATTCAAAGAGAGTGAGATGCCAGCTCCTTTCATTCAGTCAGTAGCTTCAAACATTTCTGGTATATGAATAACATGAAGTTTTTCAATGGCAAAAATCAATGAATATTGTAAATGCACAAACAGTAATTTCTCCGCATTGCAAGGTGCAATTCTGAAATTTTTTGCTTTTTCCTGCTCCTCTTAGCATGATAAAGAAGATTCAAAGAGAGTGAGATGCCAGCTCCTTTCATTCAGTCAGTAGCTTCAATCATTTCTGGACGTTTTTCAATGGCAAAAATCAATGAATATTGTAAATGCACAAACAGTAATTTCTCCGCATTGCAAGGTGCAATTCTGAAATTTTTTGCTTTTTCCTGCTCCTCTTAGCATGATAAAGAAGATTCAAAGAGAGCGAGATGCCAGCTCCTTTCATTCAGTCAGTAGCTTCAATCATTTCTGGAAGGTTTTCAATGGCAAAAATCAATGAATATTGTAAATGCACAAACAGTAATTTCTCCGCATTGCAAGGTGCAATTCTGAAATTTTTTGCTTTTTCCTGCTCCTCTTAGCATGATAAAGAAGATTCATAGAGAGTGAGATGCCAGCTCCTTTCATTCAGTCAGTAGCTTCAATCATTTCTGGTATATGAATAACATGATGTTTTTCAATGGCAAAAATCAATGAATATTGTAAATGCACAAACAGTAATTTATCCGCATTGCAAGGTGCAATTCTGAAATTTTTTGCTTTTTCCTGCTCCTCTTAGCATGATAAAGAAGATTCAAAGAGAGTGAGATGCCAGCTCCTTTCATTCAGTCAGTAGCTTCAAACATTTCTGGTATATGAATAACATGAAGTTTTTCAATGGCAAAAATCAATGAATATTGTAAATGCACAAACAGTAATTTCTCCGCATTGCAAGGTGCAATTCTGAAATTTTTTGCTTTTTCCTGCTCCTCTTAGCATGATAAAGAAGATTCAAAGAGAGTGAGATGCCAGCTCCTTTCATTCAGTCAGTAGCTTCAATCATTTCTGGACGTTTTTCAATGGCAAAAATCAATGAATATTGTAAATGCACAAACAGTAATTTCTCCGCATTGCAAGGTGCAATTCTGAAATTTTTTGCTTTTTCCTGCTCCTCTTAGCATGATAAAGAAGATTCAAAGAGAGCGAGATGCCAGCTCCTTTCATTCAGTCAGTAGCTTCAATCATTTCTGGAAGGTTTTCAATGGCAAAAATCAATGAATATTGTAAATGCACAAACAGTAATTTCTCCGCATTGCAAGGTGCAATTCTGAAATTTTTTGCTTTTTCCTGCTCCTCTTAGCATGATAAAGAAGATTCAAAGAGAGCGAGATGCCAGCTCCTTTCATTCAGTCAGTAGCTTCAATCATTTCTGGAAGGTTTTCAATGGCAAAAATCAATGAATATTGTAAATGCACAAACAGTAATTTCTCCGCATTGCAAGGTGCAATTCTGAAATTTTTTGCTTTTTCCTGCTCCTCTTAGCATGATAAAGAAGATTCATAGAGAGTGAGATGCCAGCTCCTTTCATTCAGTCAGTAGCTTCAATCATTTCTGGACGTTTTTCAATGGCAAAAATCAATGAATATTGTAAATGCACAAACAGTAATTTCTCCGCATTGCAAGGTGCAATTCTGAAATTTTTTGCTTTTTCCTGCTCCTCTTAGCATGATAAAGAAGATTCAAAGAGAGTGAGATGCCAGCTCCTTTCATTCAGTCAGTAGCTTCAAACATTTCTGGTATATGAATAACATGATGTTTTTCAATGGCAAAAATCAATGAATATTGTAAATGCACAAACAGTAATTTCTCCGCATTGCAAGGTGCAATTCTGAAATTTTTTGCTTTTTCCTGCTCCTCTTAGCATGATAAAGAAGATTCAAAGAGAGTGAGATGCCAGCTCCTTTCATTCAGTCAGTAGCTTCAATCATTTCTGGACGTTTTTCAATGGCAAAAATCAATGAATATTGTAAATGCACAAACAGTAATTTCTCCGCATTGCAAGGTGCAATTCTGAAATTTTTTGCTTTTTCCTGCTCCTCTTAGCATGATAAAGAAGATTCAAAGAGAGTGAGATGCCAGCTCCTTTCATTTAGTCAGTAGCTTCAATCATTTCTGGACGTTTTTCAATGGCAAAAATCAGTGAATATTGTAAATGCACAAACAGTAATTTCTCCGCATTGCAAGGTGCAATTCTGAAATTTTATGCTTTTTCCTGCTCCTCTTAGCATGATAAAGAAGATTCAAAGAGAGTGAGATGCCAGCTCCTTTCATTCAGTCAGTAGCTTCAAACATTTCTGGTATATGAATAACATGATGTTTTTCAATGGCAAAAATCAATGAATATTGTAAATGCACAAACAGTAATTTCTCCGCATTGCAAGGTGCAATTCTGAAATTTTTTGCTTTTTCCGGCTCCTCTTAGCATGATAAAGAAGATTCAAAGAGAGTGAGATGCCAGCTCCTTTCATTCAGTCAGTAGCTTCAATCATTTCTGGACGTTTTTCAATGGCAAAAATCAGTGAATATTGTAAATGCACAAACAGTAATTTCTCCGCATTGCAAGGTGCAATTCTGAAATTTTATGCTTTTTCCTGCTCCTCTTAGCATGATAAAGAAGATTCAAAGAGAGTGAGATGCCAGCTCCTTTCATTCAGTCAGTAGCTTCAAACATTTCTGGTATATGAATAACATGATGTTTTTCAATGGCAAAAATCAATGAATATTGTAAATGCACAAACAGTAATTTCTCCGCATTGCAAGGTGCAATTCTGAAATTTTTTGCTTTTTCCGGCTCCTCTTAGCATGATAAAGAAGATTCAAAGAGAGTGAGATGCCAGCTCCTTTCATTCAGTCAGTAGCTTCAATCATTTCTGGACGTTTTTCAATGGCAAAAATCAATGAATATTGTAAATGCACAAACAGTAATTTCTCCGCATTGCAAGGTGCAATTCTGAAATTTTTTGCTTTTTCCTGCTCCTCTTAGCATGATAAAGAAGATTCAAAGAGAGTGAGATGCCAGCTCCTTTCATTCAGTCAGTAGCTTCAAACATTTCTGGTATATGAATAACATGATGTTTTTCAATGGCAAAAATCAATGAATATTGTAAATGCACAAACAGTAATTTCTCCGCATTGCAAGGTGCAATTCTGAAATTTTTTGCTTTTTCCTGCTCCTCTTAGCATGATAAAGAAGATTCAAAGAGAGTGAGATGCCAGCTCCTTTCATTCAGTCAGTAGCTTCAATCATTTCTGGACGTTTTTCAATGGCAAAAATCAGTGAATATTGTAAATGCACAAACAGTAATTTCTCCGCATTGCAAGGTGCAATTCTGAAATTTTTTGCTTTTTCCTGCTCCTCTTAGCATGATAAAGAAGATTCAAAGAGAGTGAGATGCCAGCTCCTTTCATTCAGTCAGTAGCTTCAAACATTTCTGGTATATGAATAACATGATGTTTTTCAATGGCAAAAATCAATGAATATTGTAAATGCACAAACAGTAATTTCTCCGCATTGCAAGGTGCAATTCTGAAATTTTTTGCTTTTTCCTGCTCCTCTTAGCATGATAAAGAAGATTCAAAGAGAGTGAGATGCCAGCTCCTTTCATTCAGTCAGTAGCTTCAATCATTTCTGGACGTTTTTCAATGGCAAAAATCAATGAATATTGTAAATGCACAAACAGTAATTTCTCCGCATTGCAAGGTGCAATTCTGAAATTTTTTGCTTTTTCCTGCTCCTCTTAGCATGATAAAGAAGATTCAAAGAGAGTGAGATGCCAGCTCCTTTCATTCAGTCAGTAGCTTCAATCATTTCTGGATGTTTTTCAATGGCAAAAATCAATGAATATTGTAAATGCACAAACAGTAATTTCTCCGCATTGCAAGGTGCAATTCTGAAATTTTTTGCTTTTTCCTGCTCCTCTTAGCATGATAAAGAAGATTCAAAGAGAATGAGATGCCAGCTCCTTTCATTCAGTCAGTAGCTTCAATCATTTCTGGACGTTTTTCAATGGCAAAAATCAATGAATATTGTAAATGCACAAACAGTAATTTCTCCGCATTGCAAGGTGCAATTCTGAAATTTTTTGCTTTTTCCTGCTCCTCTTAGCATGATAAAGAAGATTCAAAGAGAGTGAGATGCCAGCTCCTTTCATTCAGTCAGTAGCTTCAATCATTTCTGGAAGTTTTTCAATGGCAAAAATCAATGAATATTGTAAATGCACAAACAGTAATTTCTCCGCATTGCAAGGTGCAATTCTGAAATTTTTTGCTTTTTCCTGCTCCTCTTAGCATGATAAAGAAGATTCAAAGAGAGTGAGATGCCAGCTCCTTTCATTCAGTCAGTAGCTTCAATCATTTCTGGACGTTTTTCAATGGCAAAAATCAATGAATATTGTAAATGCACAAACAGTAATTTCTCCGCATTGCAAGGTGCAATTCTGAAATTTTTTGCTTTTTCCTGCTCCTCTTAGCATGATAAAGAAGATTCAAAGAGAGTGAGATGCCAGCTCCTTTCATTCAGTCAGTAGCTTCAATCATTTCTGGACGTTTTTCAATGGCAAAAATCAGTGAATATTGTAAATGCACAAACAGTAATTTCTCCGCATTGCAAGGTGCAATTCTGAAATTTTTTGCTTTTTCCTGCTCCTCTTAGCATGATAAAGAAGATTCAAAGAGAGTGAGATGCCAGCTCCTTTCATTCAGTCAGTAGCTTCAAACATTTCTGGTATATGAATAACATGATGTTTTTCAATGGCAAAAATCAATGAATATTGTAAATGCACAAACAGTAATTTCTCCGCATTGCAAGGTGCAATTCTGAAATTTTTTGCTTTTTCCTGCTCCTCTTAGCATGATAAAGAAGATTCAAAGAGAGTGAGATGCCAGCTCCTTTCATTCAGTCAGTAGCTTCAATCATTTCTGGACGTTTTTCAATGGCAAAAATCAATGAATATTGTAAATGCACAAACAGTAATTTCTCCGCATTGCAAGGTGCAATTCTGAAATTTTTTGCTTTTTCCTGCTCCTCTTAGCATGATAAAGAAGATTCAAAGAGAGTGAGATGCCAGCTCCTTTCATTCAGTCAGTAGCTTCAATCATTTCTGGACGTTTTTCAATGGCAAAAATCAGTGAATATTGTAAATGCACAAACAGTAATTTCTCCGCATTGCAAGGTGCAATTCTGAAATTTTTTGCTTTTTCCTGCTCCTCTTAGCATGATAAAGAAGATTCAAAGAGAGTGAGATGCCAGCTCCTTTCATTCAGTCAGTAGCTTCAAACATTTCTGGTATATGAATAACATGATGTTTTTCAATGGCAAAAATCAATGAATATTGTAAATGCACAAACAGTAATTTCTCCGCATTGCAAGGTGCAATTCTGAAATTTTTTGCTTTTTCCTGCTCCTCTTAGCATGATAAAGAAGATTCAAAGAGAGTGAGATGCCAGCTCCTTTCATTCAGTCAGTAGCTTCAATCATTTCTGGACGTTTTTCAATGGCAAAAATCAATGAATATTGTAAATGCACAAACAGTAATTTCTCCGCATTGCAAGGTGCAATTCTGAAATTTTTTGCTTTTTCCTGCTCCTCTTAGCATGATAAAGAAGATTCAAAGAGAGTGAGATGCCAGCTCCTTTCATTCAGTCAGTAGCTTCAATCATTTCTGGAAGTTTTTCAATGGCAAAAATCAATGAATATTGTAAATGCACAAACAGTAATTTCTCCGCATTGCAAGGTGCAATTCTGAAATTTTTTGCTTTTTCCTGCTCCTCTTAGCATGATAAAGAAGATTCAAAGAGAGTGAGATGCCAGCTCCTTTCATTCAGTCAGTAGCTTCAATCATTTCTGGACGTTTTTCAATGGCAAAAATCAATGAATATTGTAAATGCACAAACAGTAATTTCTCCGCATTGCAAGGTGCAATTCTGAAATTTTTTGCTTTTTCCTGCTCCTCTTAGCATGATAAAGAAGATTCAAAGAGAGTGAGATGCCAGCTCCTTTCATTCAGTCAGTAGCTTCAATCATTTCTGGACGTTTTTCAATGGCAAAAATCAGTGAATATTGTAAATGCACAAACAGTAATTTCTCCGCATTGCAAGGTGCAATTCTGAAATTTTTTGCTTTTTCCTGCTCCTCTTAGCATGATAAAGAATATTCAAAGAGAGTGAGATGCCAGCTCCTTTCATTCAGTCAGTAGCTTCAAACATTTCTGGTATATGAATAACATGATGTTTTTCAATGGCAAAAATCAATGAATATTGTAAATGCACAAACAGTAATTTCTCCGCATTGCAAGGTGCAATTCTGAAATTTTTTGCTTTTTCCTGCTCCTCTTAGCATGATAAAGAAGATTCAAAGAGAGTGAGATGCCAGCTCCTTTCATTCAGTCAGTAGCTTCAATCATTTCTGGACGTTTTTCAATGGCAAAAATCAATGAATATTGTAAATGCACAAACAGTAATTTCTCCGCATTGCAAGGTGCAATTCTGAAATTTTTTGCTTTTTCCTGCTCCTCTTAGCATGATAAAGAAGATTCAAAGAGAGTGAGATGCCAGCTCCTTTCATTCAGTCAGTAGCTTCAATCATTTCTGGACGTTTTTCAATGGCAAAAATCAGTGAATATTGTAAATGCACAAACAGTAATTTCTCCGCATTGCAAGGTGCAATTCTGAAATTTTTTGCTTTTTCCTGCTCCTCTTAGCATGATAAAGAAGATTCAAAGAGAGTGAGATGCCAGCTCCTTTCATTCAGTCAGTAGCTTCAAACATTTCTGGTATATGAATAACATGATGTTTTTCAATGGCAAAAATCAATGAATATTGTAAATGCACAAACAGTAATTTCTCCGCATTGCAAGGTGCAATTCTGAAATTTTTTGCTTTTTCCTGCTCCTCTTAGCATGATAAAGAAGATTCAAAGAGAGTGAGATGCCAGCTCCTTTCATTCAGTCAGTAGCTTCAATCATTTCTGGACGTTTTTCAATGGCAAAAATCAATGAATATTGTAAATGCACAAACAGTAATTTCTCTGCATTGAAAGGTGCAATTCTGAAAATTTTTGCTTTTTCCTGCTCCTCTTAGCATGATAAAGAAGATTCAAAGAGAGTGAGATGCCAGCTCCTTTCATTCAGTCAGTAGCTTCAAACATTTCTGGTATATGAATAACATGATGTTTTTCAATGGCAAAAATCAATGAATATTGTAAATGCACAAACAGTAATTTCTCCGCATTGCAAGGTGCAATTCTGAAATTTTTTGCTTTTTCCTGCTCCTCTTAGCATGATAAAGAAGATTCAAAGAGAGTGAGATGCCAGCTCCTTTCATTCAGTCAGTAGCTTCAATCATTTCTGGACGTTTTTCAATGGCAAAAATCAATGAATATTGTAAATGCACAAACAGTAATTTCTCCGCATTGCAAGGTGCAATTCTGAAATTTTTTGCTTTTTCCTGCTCCTCTTAGCATGATAAAGAAGATTCAAAGAGAGTGAGATGCCAGCTCCTTTCATTCAGTCAGTAGCTTCAATCATTTCTGGACGTTTTTCAATGGCAAAAATCAGTGAATATTGTAAATGCACAAACAGTAATTTCTCCGCATTGCAAGGTGCAATTCTGAAATTTTTTGCTTTTTCCTGCTCCTCTTAGCATGATAAAGAAGATTCAAAGAGAGTGAGATGCCAGCTCCTTTCATTCAGTCAGTAGCTTCAAACATTTCTGGTATATGAATAACATGATGTTTTTCAATGGCAAAAATCAATGAATATTGTAAATGCACAAACAGTAATTTCTCCGCATTGCAAGGTGCAATTCTGAAATTTTTTGCTTTTTCCTGCTCCTCTTAGCATGATAAAGAAGATTCAAAGAGAGTGAGATGCCAGCTCCTTTCATTCAGTCAGTAGCTTCAATCATTTCTGGACGTTTTTCAATGGCAAAAATCAATGAATATTGTAAATGCACAAACAGTAATTTCTCCGCATTGCAAGGTGCAATTCTGAAATTTTTTGCTTTTTCCTGCTCCTCTTAGCATGATAAAGAAGATTCAAAGAGAGTGAGATGCCAGCTCCTTTCATTCAGTCAGTAGCTTCAATCATTTCTGGAAGTTTTTCAATGGCAAAAATCAATGAATATTGTAAATGCACAAACAGTAATTTCTCCGCATTGCAAGGTGCAATTCTGAAATTTTTTGCTTTTTCCTGCTCCTCTTAGCATGATAAAGAAGATTCAAAGAGAGTGAGATGCCAGCTCCTTTCATTCAGTCAGTAGCTTCAATCATTTCTGGACGTTTTTCAATGGCAAAAATCAATGAATATTGTAAATGCACAAACAGTAATTTCTCCGCATTGCAAGGTGCAATTCTGAAATTTTTTGCTTTTTCCTGCTCCTCTTAGCATGATAAAGAAGATTCAAAGAGAGTGAGATGCCAGCTCCTTTCATTCAGTCAGTAGCTTCAATCATTTCTGGACGTTTTTCAATGGCAAAAATCAGTGAATATTGTAAATGCACAAACAGTAATTTCTCCGCATTGCAAGGTGCAATTCTGAAATTTTTTGCTTTTTCCTGCTCCTCTTAGCATGATAAAGAAGATTCAAAGAGAGTGAGATGCCAGCTCCTTTCATTCAGTCAGTAGCTTCAAACATTTCTGGTATATGAATAACATGATGTTTTTCAATGGCAAAAATCAATGAATATTGTAAATGCACAAACAGTAATTTCTCCGCATTGCAAGGTGCAATTCTGAAATTTTTTGCTTTTTCCTGCTCCTCTTAGCATGATAAAGAAGATTCAAAGAGAGTGAGATGCCAGCTCCTTTCATTCAGTCAGTAGCTTCAATCATTTCTGGACGTTTTTCAATGGCAAAAATCAATGAATATTGTAAATGCACAAACAGTAATTTCTCCGCATTGCAAGGTGCAATTCTGAAATTTTTTGCTTTTTCCTGCTCCTCTTAGCATGATAAAGAAGATTCAAAGAGAGTGAGATGCCAGCTCCTTTCATTCAGTCAGTAGCTTCAATCATTTCTGGACGTTTTTCAATGGCAAAAATCAGTGAATATTGTAAATGCACAAACAGTAATTTCTCCGCATTGCAAGGTGCAATTCTGAAATTTTTTGCTTTTTCCTGCTCCTCTTAGCATGATAAAGAAGATTCAAAGAGAGTGAGATGCCAGCTCCTTTCATTCAGTCAGTAGCTTCAAACATTTCTGGTATATGAATAACATGATGTTTTTCAATGGCAAAAATCAATGAATATTGTAAATGCACAAACAGTAATTTCTCCGCATTGCAAGGTGCAATTCTGAAATTTTTTGCTTTTTCCTGCTCCTCTTAGCATGATAAAGAAGATTCAAAGAGAGTGAGATGCCAGCTCCTTTCATTCAGTCAGTAGCTTCAATCATTTCTGGACGTTTTTCAATGGCAAAAATCAATGAATATTGTAAATGCACAAACAGTAATTTCTCTGCATTGAAAGGTGCAATTCTGAAAATTTTTGCTTTTTCCTGCTCCTCTTAGCATGATAAAGAAGATTCAAAGAGAGTGAGATGACAGCTCCTTTCATTCAGTCAGTAGCTTCAAACATTTCTGGTATATGAATAACATGATGTTTTTCAATGGCAAAAATCAATGAATATTGTAAATGCACAAACAGTAATTTCTCCGCATTGCAAGGTGCAATTCTGAAATTTTTTGCTTTTTCCTGCTCCTCTTAGCATGATAAAGAAGATTCAAAGAGAGTGAGATGCCAGCTCCTTTCATTCAGTCAGTAGCTTCAATCATTTCTGGACGTTTTTCAATGGCAAAAATCAATGAATATTGTAAATGCACAAACAGTAATTTCTCCGCATTGCAAGGTGCAATTCTGAAATTTTTTGCTTTTTCCTGCTCCTCTTAGCATGATAAAGAAGATTCAAAGAGAGTGAGATGCCAGCTCCTTTCATTCAGTCAGTAGCTTCAATCATTTCTGGACGTTTTTCAATGGCAAAAATCAGTGAATATTGTAAATGCACAAACAGTAATTTCTCCGCATTGCAAGGTGCAATTCTGAAATTTTTTGCTTTTTCCTGCTCCTCTTAGCATGATAAAGAAGATTCAAAGAGAGTGAGATGCCAGCTCCTTTCATTCAGTCAGTAGCTTCAAACATTTCTGGTATATGAATAACATGATGTTTTTCAATGGCAAAAATCAATGAATATTGTAAATGCACAAACAGTAATTTCTCCGCATTGCAAGGTGCAATTCTGAAATTTTTTGCTTTTTCCTGCTCCTCTTAGCATGATAAAGAAGATTCAAAGAGAGTGAGATGCCAGCTCCTTTCATTCAGTCAGTAGCTTCAATCATTTCTGGACGTTTTTCAATGGCAAAAATCAATGAATATTGTAAATGCACAAACAGTAATTTCTCCGCATTGCAAGGTGCAATTCTGAAATTTTTTGCTTTTTCCTGCTCCTCTTAGCATGATAAAGAAGATTCAAAGAGAGTGAGATGCCAGCTCCTTTCATTCAGTCAGTAGCTTCAATCATTTCTGGAAGTTTTTCAATGGCAAAAATCAATGAATATTGTAAATGCACAAACAGTAATTTCTCCGCATTGCAAGGTGCAATTCTGAAATTTTTTGCTTTTTCCTGCTCCTCTTAGCATGATAAAGAAGATTCAAAGAGAGTGAGATGCCAGCTCCTTTCATTCAGTCAGTAGCTTCAATCATTTCTGGACGTTTTTCAATGGCAAAAATCAATGAATATTGTAAATGCACAAACAGTAATTTCTCCGCATTGCAAGGTGCAATTCTGAAATTTTTTGCTTTTTCCTGCTCCTCTTAGCATGATAAAGAAGATTCAAAGAGAGTGAGATGCCAGCTCCTTTCATTCAGTCAGTAGCTTCAATCATTTCTGGACGTTTTTCAATGGCAAAAATCAGTGAATATTGTAAATGCACAAACAGTAATTTCTCCGCATTGCAAGGTGCAATTCTGAAATTTTTTGCTTTTTCCTGCTCCTCTTAGCATGATAAAGAAGATTCAAAGAGAGTGAGATGCCAGCTCCTTTCATTCAGTCAGTAGCTTCAAACATTTCTGGTATATGAATAACATGAAGTTTTTCAATGGCAAAAATCAATGAATATTGTAAATGCACAAACAGTAATTTCTCCGCATTGCAAGGTGCAATTCTGAAATTTTTTGCTTTTTCCTGCTCCTCTTAGCATGATAAAGAAGATTCAAAGAGAGTGAGATGCCAGCTCCTTTCATTCAGTCAGTAGCTTCAATCATTTCTGGACGTTTTTCAATGGCAAAAATCAATGAATATTGTAAATGCACAAACAGTAATTTCTCCGCATTGCAAGGTGCAATTCTGAAATTTTTTGCTTTTTCCTGCTCCTCTTAGCATGATAAAGAAGATTCAAAGAGAGCGAGATGCCAGCTCCTTTCATTCAGTCAGTAGCTTCAATCATTTCTGGAAGGTTTTCAATGGCAAAAATCAATGAATATTGTAAATGCACAAACAGTAATTTCTCCGCATTGCAAGGTGCAATTCTGAAATTTTTTGCTTTTTCCTGCTCCTCTTAGCATGATAAAGAAGATTCATAGAGAGTGAGATGCCAGCTCCTTTCATTCAGTCAGTAGCTTCAATCATTTCTGGACGTTTTTCAATGGCAAAAATCAATGAATATTGTAAATGCACAAACAGTAATTTCTCCGCATTGCAAGGTGCAATTCTGAAATTTTTTGCTTTTTCCTGCTCCTCTTAGCATGATAAAGAAGATTCAAAGAGAGTGAGATGCCAGCTCCTTTCATTCAGTCAGTAGCTTCAAACATTTCTGGTATATGAATAACATGATGTTTTTCAATGGCAAAAATCAATGAATATTGTAAATGCACAAACAGTAATTTCTCTGCATTGCAAGGTGCAATTCTGAAATTTTTTGCTTTTTCCTGCTCCTCTTAGCATGATAAAGAAGATTCAAAGAGAGTGAGATGCCAGCTCCTTTCATTCAGTCAGTAGCTTCAATCATTTCTGGACGTTTTTCAATGGCAAAAATCAATGAATATTGTAAATGCACAAACAGTAATTTCTCCGCATTGCAAGGTGCAATTCTGAAATTTTTTGCTTTTTCCTGCTCCTCTTAGCATGATAAAGAAGATTCAAAGAGAGTGAGATGCCAGCTCCTTTCATTCAGTCAGTAGCTTCAATCATTTCTGGACGTTTTTCAATGGCAAAAATCAGTGAATATTGTAAATGCACAAACAGTAATTTCTCCGCATTGCAAGGTGCAATTCTGAAATTTTTTGCTTTTTCCTGCTCCTCTTAGCATGATAAAGAAGATTCAAAGAGAGTGAGATGCCAGCTCCTTTCATTCAGTCAGTAGCTTCAAACATTTCTGGTATATGAATAACATGATGTTTTTCAATGGCAAAAATCAATGAATATTGTAAATGCACAAACAGTAATTTCTCCGCATTGCAAGGTGCAATTCTGAAATTTTTTGCTTTTTCCTGCTCCTCTTAGCATGATAAAGAAGATTCAAAGAGAGTGAGATGCCAGCTCCTTTCATTCAGTCAGTAGCTTCAATCATTTCTGGACGTTTTTCAATGGCAAAAATCAATGAATATTGTAAATGCACAAACAGTAATTTCTCCGCATTGCAAGGTGCAATTCTGAAATTTTTTGCTTTTTCCTGCTCCTCTTAGCATGATAAAGAAGATTCAAAGAGAGTGAGATGCCAGCTCCTTTCATTCAGTCAGTAGCTTCAAACATTTCTGGTATATGAATAACATGATGTTTTTCAATGGCAAAAATCAATGAATATTGTAAATGCACAAACAGTAATTTCTCCGCATTGCAAGGTGCAATTCTGAAATTTTTTGCTTTTTCCTGCTCCTCTTAGCATGATAAAGAAGATTCAAAGAGAGTGAGATGCCAGCTCCTTTCATTCAGTCAGTAGCTTCAATCATTTCTGGACGTTTTTCAATGGCAAAAATCAGTGAATATTGTAAATGCACAAACAGTAATTTCTCCGCATTGCAAGGTGCAATTCTGAAATTTTTTGCTTTTTCCTGCTCCTCTTAGCATGATAAAGAAGATTCAAAGAGAGTGAGATGCCAGCTCCTTTCATTCAGTCAGTAGCTTCAAACATTTCTGGTATATGAATAACATGATGTTTTTCAATGGCAAAAATCAATGAATATTGTAAATGCACAAACAGTAATTTCTCCGCATTGCAAGGTGCAATTCTGAAATTTTTTGCTTTTTCCTGCTCCTCTTAGCATGATAAAGAAGATTCAAAGAGAGTGAGATGCCAGCTCCTTTCATTCAGTCAGTAGCTTCAATCATTTCTGGACGTTTTTCAATGGCAAAAATCAATGAATATTGTAAATGCACAAACAGTAATTTCTCTGCATTGAAAGGTGCAATTCTGAAAATTTTTGCTTTTTCCTGCTCCTCTTAGCATGATAAAGAAGATTCAAAGAGAGTGAGATGCCAGCTCCTTTCATTCAGTCAGTAGCTTCAAACATTTCTGGTATATGAATAACATGATGTTTTTCAATGGCAAAAATCAATGAATATTGTAAATGCACAAACAGTAATTTCTCCGCATTGCAAGGTGCAATTCTGAAATTTTTTGCTTTTTCCTGCTCCTCTTAGCATGATAAAGAAGATTCAAAGAGAGTGAGATGCCAGCTCCTTTCATTCAGTCAGTAGCTTCAATCATTTCTGGACGTTTTTCAATGGCAAAAATCAATGAATATTGTAAATGCACAAACAGTAATTTCTCCGCATTGCAAGGTGCAATTCTGAAATTTTTTGCTTTTTCCTGCTCCTCTTAGCATGATAAAGAAGATTCAAAGAGAGTGAGATGCCAGCTCCTTTCATTCAGTCAGTAGCTTCAATCATTTCTGGACGTTTTTCAATGGCAAAAATCAGTGAATATTGTAAATGCACAAACAGTAATTTCTCCGCATTGCAAGGTGCAATTCTGAAATTTTTTGCTTTTTCCTGCTCCTCTTAGCATGATAAAGAAGATTCAAAGAGAGTGAGATGCCAGCTCCTTTCATTCAGTCAGTAGCTTCAAACATTTCTGGTATATGAATAACATGATGTTTTTCAATGGCAAAAATCAATGAATATTGTAAATGCACAAACAGTAATTTCTCCGCATTGCAAGGTGCAATTCTGAAATTTTTTGCTTTTTCCTGCTCCTCTTAGCATGATAAAGAAGATTCAAAGAGAGTGAGATGCCAGCTCCTTTCATTCAGTCAGTAGCTTCAATCATTTCTGGACGTTTTTCAATGGCAAAAATCAATGAATATTGTAAATGCACAAACAGTAATTTCTCCGCATTGCAAGGTGCAATTCTGAAATTTTTTGCTTTTTCCTGCTCCTCTTAGCATGATAAAGAAGATTCAAAGAGAGTGAGATGCCAGCTCCTTTCATTCAGTCAGTAGCTTCAATCATTTCTGGAAGTTTTTCAATGGCAAAAATCAATGAATATTGTAAATGCACAAACAGTAATTTCTCCGCATTGCAAGGTGCAATTCTGAAATTTTTTGCTTTTTCCTGCTCCTCTTAGCATGATAAAGAAGATTCAAAGAGAGTGAGATGCCAGCTCCTTTCATTCAGTCAGTAGCTTCAATCATTTCTGGACGTTTTTCAATGGCAAAAATCAATGAATATTGTAAATGCACAAACAGTAATTTCTCCGCATTGCAAGGTGCAATTCTGAAATTTTTTGCTTTTTCCTGCTCCTCTTAGCATGATAAAGAAGATTCAAAGAGAGTGAGATGCCAGCTCCTTTCATTCAGTCAGTAGCTTCAATCATTTCTGGACGTTTTTCAATGGCAAAAATCAGTGAATATTGTAAATGCACAAACAGTAATTTCTCCGCATTGCAAGGTGCAATTCTGAAATTTTTTGCTTTTTCCTGCTCCTCTTAGCATGATAAAGAAGATTCAAAGAGAGTGAGATGCCAGCTCCTTTCATTCAGTCAGTAGCTTCAAACATTTCTGGTATATGAATAACATGATGTTTTTCAATGGCAAAAATCAATGAATATTGTAAATGCACAAACAGTAATTTCTCCGCATTGCAAGGTGCAATTCTGAAATTTTTTGCTTTTTCCTGCTCCTCTTAGCATGATAAAGAAGATTCAAAGAGAGTGAGATGCCAGCTCCTTTCATTCAGTCAGTAGCTTCAATCATTTCTGGACGTTTTTCAATGGCAAAAATCAATGAATATTGTAAATGCACAAACAGTAATTTCTCCGCATTGCAAGGTGCAATTCTGAAATTTTTTGCTTTTTCCTGCTCCTCTTAGCATGATAAAGAAGATTCAAAGAGAGTGAGATGCCAGCTCCTTTCATTCAGTCAGTAGCTTCAATCATTTCTGGACGTTTTTCAATGGCAAAAATCAGTGAATATTGTAAATGCACAAACAGTAATTTCTCCGCATTGCAAGGTGCAATTCTGAAATTTTTTGCTTTTTCCTGCTCCTCTTAGCATGATAAAGAAGATTCAAAGAGAGTGAGATGCCAGCTCCTTTCATTCAGTCAGTAGCTTCAAACATTTCTGGTATATGAATAACATGATGTTTTTCAATGGCAAAAATCAATGAATATTGTAAATGCACAAACAGTAATTTCTCCGCATTGCAAGGTGCAATTCTGAAATTTTTTGCTTTTTCCTGCTCCTCTTAGCATGATAAAGAAGATTCAAAGAGAGTGAGATGCCAGCTCCTTTCATTCAGTCAGTAGCTTCAATCATTTCTGGACGTTTTTCAATGGCAAAAATCAATGAATATTGTAAATGCACAAACAGTAATTTCTCTGCATTGAAAGGTGCAATTCTGAAAATTTTTGCTTTTTCCTGCTCCTCTTAGCATGATAAAGAAGATTCAAAGAGAGTGAGATGCCAGCTCCTTTCATTCAGTCAGTAGCTTCAAACATTTCTGGTATATGAATAACATGATGTTTTTCAATGGCAAAAATCAATGAATATTGTAAATGCACAAACAGTAATTTCTCCGCATTGCAAGGTGCAATTCTGAAATTTTTTGCTTTTTCCTGCTCCTCTTAGCATGATAAAGAAGATTCAAAGAGAGTGAGATGCCAGCTCCTTTCATTCAGTCAGTAGCTTCAATCATTTCTGGACGTTTTTCAATGGCAAAAATCAATGAATATTGTAAATGCACAAACAGTAATTTCTCCGCATTGCAAGGTGCAATTCTGAAATTTTTTGCTTTTTCCTGCTCCTCTTAGCATGATAAAGAAGATTCAAAGAGAGTGAGATGCCAGCTCCTTTCATTCAGTCAGTAGCTTCAATCATTTCTGGACGTTTTTCAATGGCAAAAATCAGTGAATATTGTAAATGCACAAACAGTAATTTCTCCGCATTGCAAGGTGCAATTCTGAAATTTTTTGCTTTTTCCTGCTCCTCTTAGCATGATAAAGAAGATTCAAAGAGAGTGAGATGCCAGCTCCTTTCATTCAGTCAGTAGCTTCAAACATTTCTGGTATATGAATAACATGATGTTTTTCAATGGCAAAAATCAATGAATATTGTAAATGCACAAACAGTAATTTCTCCGCATTGCAAGGTGCAATTCTGAAATTTTTTGCTTTTTCCTGCTCCTCTTAGCATGATAAAGAAGATTCAAAGAGAGTGAGATGCCAGCTCCTTTCATTCAGTCAGTAGCTTCAATCATTTCTGGACGTTTTTCAATGGCAAAAATCAATGAATATTGTAAATGCACAAACAGTAATTTCTCCGCATTGCAAGGTGCAATTCTGAAATTTTTTGCTTTTTCCTGCTCCTCTTAGCATGATAAAGAAGATTCAAAGAGAGTGAGATGCCAGCTCCTTTCATTCAGTCAGTAGCTTCAAACATTTCTGGTATATGAATAACATGATGTTTTTCAATGGCAAAAATCAATGAATATTGTAAATGCACAAACAGTAATTTCTCCGCATTGCAAGGTGCAATTCTGAAATTTTTTGCTTTTTCCTGCTCCTCTTAGCATGATAAAGAAGATTCAAAGAGAGTGAGATGCCAGCTCCTTTCATTCAGTCAGTAGCTTCAATCATTTCTGGACGTTTTTCAATGGCAAAAATCAATGAATATTGTAAATGCACAAACAGTAATTTCTCCGCATTGCAAGGTGCAATTCTGAAATTTTTTGCTTTTTCCTGCTCCTCTTAGCATGATAAAGAAGATTCAAAGAGAGTGAGATGCCAGCTCCTTTCATTCAGTCAGTAGCTTCAATCATTTCTGGAAGTTTTTCAATGGCAAAAATCAATGAATATTGTAAATGCACAAACAGTAATTTCTCCGCATTGCAAGGTGCAATTCTGAAATTTTTTGCTTTTTCCTGCTCCTCTTAGCATGATAAAGAAGATTCAAAGAGAGTGAGATGCCAGCTCCTTTCATTCAGTCAGTAGCTTCAATCATTTCTGGACGTTTTTCAATGGCAAAAATCAATGAATATTGTAAATGCACAAACAGTAATTTCTCCGCATTGCAAGGTGCAATTCTGAAATTTTTTGCTTTTTCCTGCTCCTCTTAGCATGATAAAGAAGATTCAAAGAGAGTGAGATGCCAGCTCCTTTCATTCAGTCAGTAGCTTCAATCATTTCTGGACGTTTTTCAATGGCAAAAATCAGTGAATATTGTAAATGCACAAACAGTAATTTCTCCGCATTGCAAGGTGCAATTCTGAAATTTTTTGCTTTTTCCTGCTCCTCTTAGCATGATAAAGAAGATTCAAAGAGAGTGAGATGCCAGCTCCTTTCATTCAGTCAGTAGCTTCAAACATTTCTGGTATATGAATAACATGAAGTTTTTCAATGGCAAAAATCAATGAATATTGTAAATGCACAAACAGTAATTTCTCCGCATTGCAAGGTGCAATTCTGAAATTTTTGCTTTTTCCTGCTCCTCTTAGCATGATAAAGAAGATTCAAAGAGAGTGAGATGCCAGCTCCTTTCATTCAGTCAGTAGCTTCAATCATTTCTGGACGTTTTTCAATGGCAAAAATCAATGAATATTGTAAATGCACAAACAGTAATTTCTCCGCATTGCAAGGTGCAATTCTGAAATTTTTTGCTTTTTCCTGCTCCTCTTAGCATGATAAAGAAGATTCAAAGAGAGCGAGATGCCAGCTCCTTTCATTCAGTCAGTAGCTTCAATCATTTCTGGAAGGTTTTCAATGGCAAAAATCAATGAATATTGTAAATGCACAAACAGTAATTTCTCCGCATTGCAAGGTGCAATTCTGAAATTTTTTGCTTTTTCCTGCTCCTCTTAGCATGATAAAGAAGATTCATAGAGAGTGAGATGCCAGCTCCTTTCATTCAGTCAGTAGCTTCAATCATTTCTGGACGTTTTTCAATGGCAAAAATCAATGAATATTGTAAATGCACAAACAGTAATTTCTCCGCATTGCAAGGTGCAATTCTGAAATTTTTTGCTTTTTCCTGCTCCTCTTAGCATGATAAAGAAGATTCAAAGAGAGTGAGATGCCAGCTCCTTTCATTCAGTCAGTAGCTTCAAACATTTCTGGTATATGAATAACATGATGTTTTTCAATGGCAAAAATCAATGAATATTGTAAATGCACAAACAGTAATTTCTCTGCATTGCAAGGTGCAATTCTGAAAATTTTTTGCTTTTCCTGCTCCTCTTAGCATGATAAAGAAGATTCAAAGAGAGTGAGATGCCAGCTCCTTTCATTCAGTCAGTAGCTTCAATCATTTCTGGACGTTTTTCAATGGCAAAAATCAATGAATATTGTAAATGCACAAACAGTAATTTCTCCGCATTGCAAGGTGCAATTCTGAAATTTTTTGCTTTTTCCTGCTCCTCTTAGCATGATAAAGAAGATTCAAAGAGAGTGAGATGCCAGCTCCTTTCATTCAGTCAGTAGCTTCAATCATTTCTGGACGTTTTTCAATGGCAAAAATCAGTGAATATTGTAAATGCACAAACAGTAATTTCTCCGCATTGCAAGGTGCAATTCTGAAATTTTTTGCTTTTTCCTGCTCCTCTTAGCATGATAAAGAAGATTCAAAGAGAGTGAGATGCCAGCTCCTTTCATTCAGTCAGTAGCTTCAAACATTTCTGGTATATGAATAACATGATGTTTTTCAATGGCAAAAATCAATGAATATTGTAAATGCACAAACAGTAATTTCTCCGCATTGCAAGGTGCAATTCTGAAATTTTTTGCTTTTTCCTGCTCCTCTTAGCATGATAAAGAAGATTCAAAGAGAGTGAGATGCCAGCTCCTTTCATTCAGTCAGTAGCTTCAATCATTTCTGGACGTTTTTCAATGGCAAAAATCAATGAATATTGTAAATGCACAAACAGTAATTTCTCCGCATTGCAAGGTGCAATTCTGAAATTTTTTGCTTTTTCCTGCTCCTCTTAGCATGATAAAGAAGATTCAAAGAGAGTGAGATGCCAGCTCCTTTCATTCAGTCAGTAGCTTCAAACATTTCTGGTATATGAATAACATGATGTTTTTCAATGGCAAAAATCAATGAATATTGTAAATGCACAAACAGTAATTTCTCCGCATTGCAAGGTGCAATTCTGAAATTTTTTGCTTTTTCCTGCTCCTCTTAGCATGATAAAGAAGATTCAAAGAGAGTGAGATGCCAGCTCCTTTCATTCAGTCAGTAGCTTCAATCATTTCTGGACGTTTTTCAATGGCAAAAATCAATGAATATTGTAAATGCACAAACAGTAATTTCCTCCGCATTGCAAGGTGCAATTCTGAAATTTTTTGCTTTTTCCTGCTCCTCTTAGCATGATAAAGAAGATTCAAAGAGAGTGAGATGCCAGCTCCTTTCATTCAGTCAGTAGCTTCAATCATTTCTGGAAGTTTTTCAATGGCAAAAATCAATGAATATTGTAAATGCACAAACAGTAATTTCTCCGCATTGCAAGGTGCAATTCTGAAATTTTTTGCTTTTTCCTGCTCCTCTTAGCATGATAAAGAAGATTCAAAGAGAGTGAGATGCCAGCTCCTTTCATTCAGTCAGTAGCTTCAAACATTTCTGGTATATGAAAAACATGTTTTTCAATGGCAAAAATCAATGAATATTGTAAATGCACAAACAGTAATATCTCCACATTGCAAGGTGCAATTCTGAAATTTTTTGCTTTTTTCCTGCTAATCCTAGCATGATAAAGAAGATTCAAAGAGAGTGAGATGCCAGCTCCTTTCATTCAGTCAGTAGCTTCAAACATTTCTGGTATATGAAAACATGTTTTTCAATGACAAAAATCAATGAATATTGTAAATACACAAACAGTAATATCTCCACATTGCACGGTGCAATTCTGAAATTTTTAGCTTTTTCCTGCTAATCCTAGCATGATAAAGAAGATTCAAAGAGAGTGAGATGCCAGCTCCTTTCATTCAGTCAGTAGCTTCAAACATTTCTGGACGTTTTTCAATGGCAAAAATCAATGAATATTGTAAATGCACAAACAGTAATATCTCCACATTGCACGGTGCAATTCTGAAATTTTTAGCTTTTTCCTGTTAATCCTAGCATGATAAAGAAGATTCAAAGAGAGTGAGATGCCAGCTCCTTTCATTCAGTCAGTAGTTTCAAACATTTCTGGTATATGAAAAACATGTTTTTCAATGGCAAAAATCAATGAATATTGTAAATGCACAAACAGTAATATCTCCACATTGCAAGGTGCAATTCTGAAATTTTTAGCTTTTTCCTGTTAATCCTAGCATGATAAAGAAGATTCAAAGAGAGTGAGATGCCAGCTCCTTTCATTCAGTCAGTAGCTTCAAACATTTCTGGTATATGAAAAACATGTTTTTCAATGGCAAAAATCAATGAATATTGTAAATGCACAAACAGTAATATCTCCACATTGCACGGTGCAATTCTGAAATTTTTAGCTTTTTCCTGTTAATCCTAGCATGATAAAGAAGATTCAAAGAGAGTGAGATGCCAGCTCCTTTCATTCAGTCAGTAGCTTCAAACATTTCTGGTATATGAAAAACATGTTTTTCAATGGCAAAAATCAATGAATATTGTAAATGCACAAACAGTAATATCTCCACACTGCACGGTGCAATTCTGAAATTTTTTGCTTTTTCCTGCTAATCCTAGCATGATAAAGAAGATTCAAAGAGAGTGAGATGCCAGCTCCTTTCATTCAGTCAGTAGCTTCAAACATTTCTGGTATATGAAAAACATGTTTTTCAATGGCAAAAATCAATGAATATTGTAAATGCACAAACAGTAATATCTCCACACTGCACGGTGCAATTCTGAAATTTTTTGCTTTTTCCTGCTAATCCTAGCATGATAAAGAAGATTCAAAGAGAGTGAGATGCCAGCTCCTTTCATTCAGTCAGTAGCTTCAAACATTTCTGGTATATGAAAAACATGTTTTTCAATGGCAAAAATCAATGAATATTGTAAATGCACAAACAGTAATATCTCCACATTGCACGGTGCAATTCTGAAATTTTTTGCTTTTTCCTGCTAATCCTAGCATGATAAAGAAGATTCAAAGAGAGTGAGATGCCAGCTCCTTTCATTCAGTCAGTAGCTTCAAACATTTCTGGTATATGAAAAACATGTTTTTCAATGGCAAAAATCAATGAATATTGTAAATGCACAAACAGTAATATCTCCACATTGCAAGGTGCAATTCTGAAATTTTTTGCTTTTTCCTGCTAATCCTAGCATGATAAAGAAGATTCAAAGAGAGTGAGATGCCAGCTCCTTTCATTCAGTCAGTAGCTTCAAACATTTCTGGTATATGAAAAACATGTTTTTCAATGGCAAAAATCAATGAATATTGTAAATGCACAAACAGTAATATCTCCACATTGCACGGTGCAATTCTGAAATTTTTAGCTTTTTCCTGCTAATCCTAGCATGATAAAGAAGATTCAAAGAGAGTGAGATGCCAGCTCCTTTCATTCAGTCAGTAGCTTCAAACATTTCTGGTATATGAAAAACATGTTTTTCAATGGCAAAAATCAATGAATATTGTAAATGCACAAACAGTAATATCTCCACATTGCAAGGTGCAATTCTGAAATTTTTTGCTTTTTCCTGCTAATCCTAGCATGATAAAGAAGATTCAAAGAGAGTGAGATGCCAGCTCCTTTCATTCAGTCAGTAGCTTCAAACATTTCTGGTATATGAAAAACATGTTTTTCAATGACAAAAATCAATGAATATTGTAAATACACAAACAGTAATATCTCCACATTGCACGGTGCAATTCTGAAATTTTTAGCTTTTTCCTGCTAATCCTAGCATGATAAAGAAGATTCAAAGAGAGTGATATGCCAGCCTCCTTTCATTCAGTCAGTAGCTTCAAACATTTCTGGACAGTTTTCAATGGCAAAAATCAATGAATATTGTAAATGCACAAACAGTAAATATCTCCACATTGCACGGTGCAATTCTGAAATTTTTAGCTTTTTCCTGTTAATCCTAGCATGATAAAGAAGATTCAAAGAGAGTGAGATGCCAGCTCCTTTCATTCAGTCAGTAGCTTCAAACATTTCTGGACGTTTTTCAATGGCAAAAATCAATGAATATTGTAAATGCACAAACAGTAATATCTCCACATTGCACGGTGCAATTCTGAAATTTTTAGCTTTTTCCTGTTAATCCTAGCATGATAAAGAAGATTCAAAGAGAGTGAGATGCCAGCTCCTTTCATTCAGTCAGTAGCTTCAAACATTTCTGGTATATGAAAACATGTTTTTCAATGGCAAAAATCAATGAATATTGTAAATGCACAAACAGTAATATCTCCACATTGCACGGTGCAATTCTGAAATTTTTAGCTTTTTCCTGTTAATCCTAGCATGATAAAGAAGATTCAAAGAGAGTGAGATGCCAGCTCCTTTCATTCAGTCAGTAGCTTCAAACATTTCTGGTATATGAAAAACATGTTTTTCAATGGCAAAAATCAATGAATATTGTAAATGCACAAACAGTAATATCTCCACATTGCACGGTGCAATTCTGAAATTTTTTGCTTTTTCCTGTTAATCCTAGCATGATAAAGAAGATTCAAAGAGAGTGAGATGCCAGCTCCTTTCATTCAGTCAGTAGCTTCAAACATTTCTGGACGTTTTTCAATGGCAAAAATCAATGAATATTGTAAATGCACAAACAGTAATATCTCCACATTGCACGGTGCAATTCTGAAATTTTTTGCTTTTTCCTGCTAATCCTAGCATGATAAAGAAGATTCAAAGAGAGTGAGATGCCAGCTCCTTTCATTCAGTCAGTAGCTTCAAACATTTCTGGTATATGAAAAACATGTTTTTATCTCTCTAAAAATCAATGATATAAAATGCACAAACAGTAATATCTCCACATTGCAACGGTGCAATTCTGAAATTTTTGCTTTCCTGATAATCCTAGCATGATAAAGAAGAATTCAAAGAGAGTGAGATGCCAGCTCCTTTCATTCAGTCAGTAGCTTCAAACATTTCTGGTATATGAAAAACATGTTTTT